>NC_091695.1:9655000-19655000 GCF_041296265.1 Equus caballus
GGGCTCGACACCAGTTAAGTTTGAATAAGAAACACGGGTCTGGGGCCCCTGAAGAGCAGAGACTATGGGCTCAGGGTACCTCTCGTCTCTGCTTTCATGGCTCCCCTTCAGCCCAGCGACCTGCTGCTTCCTGGGGTTGACGGAGACCTTGGAAACGCACGTATCTTTCCCAGGAAAATGGGTCCCTGGGGAGGCCTCCAGGCGCGCAGGCTCGCTCCAGCACCTGTGTTCTGTAACGCAGCCCTAATTGAAATCACATTAACATTACGATTCCATTATGGGGAACAAGAGGCGGGCTTCAGAAGGCGCCCCGTGGGGCCTAATCAGCTGGACCGGATCGTTTACGACGGGCTGAGCATCCCGAGCATCGGCTTGGAGCTCAGTGTTAAGCAAGGCAGACGGGGGCCTATTCATTATTAACAAGGCTTTATGCGTTTGGCCGGGCAGGAGTACAAAGCCGGCCTCACGGGGAGTCAGCAGCGTTAAGAATCGCCTGAGAGTGCCATCTGCCTTGCCCATCGGTGGAGCCTGTGATGCCTTCGCCAAGTAGAGGTGACTCCTGTCCCCTAAGTCTTGCCCGTGGCCACCCCCTGCTGAAGGGAGAGGCCGAGTCACTTGCCTGAGGTCCCATAACTGACATGTGACAGTGTCAGGATTTGTCCCCAGGCAAGCTTGGCCCAGAGCCCCCACGCTGAGCCGACCCGCTGTGCACAGTCCACCCCTTGGCTAGTCACACCTGTCCCAGGCTGCGCCCTTGGACCACTCAGTGTTCCGACAGCTCCAGATCTGCGAGGCCATGACGGCAAGGAAGGAGCAGATCCATCAGCGAAGGAAATCAGAAAATGTGACGGGGTTCAGCTCTTCTGTTCGTTTATCGTGCTCACTGCTCCCACTCTGTAAGTCCCAATGCTGCGTCAGGCACTGTGCTGGCGTCACCACCGAAAATGGGAGGGAGACCTGGGCCTTGCTCCCCGTCCTGTGAGACCCCCTGCTCCCCGGAAGACCATGGGCACCAAGCACAGTGTATACGTGGTCTCAGGAATCCTTCACCACAACAGACGAAGCCTAATTATAGTGTAAGATGGAAGAAACACAACTGGAGAGATTAATGAGCCCAGGTATTCCACTATAAGATACGTCTGTACAACTAAATGCTAAATTAAATATGACTGGAGGCGATATTACATGCTGGTTGGGGTGCAGACTCGGGAATCTGACAAACCTCATTCCAATCCCGGATTTGTCCCTTAACTGTTGCATTGACCCTGGCCCGCATCTGCCCTCTCTGCGTCCACCTCCGCCACCTCCTTCTGCCTCGCCTCGTCCCGAGTGTGGGGGACAAGGAGGAAGGACACGCAACCTTGACCTCTTGTAGGACGGGGTGTTGCGTAGTCACCAAAGACAGCTTTGGCGTGGGGAAAGAAGGTGTTGGTCGGTAGAGCGTGGTGGTTGAGAGTGTGGCTCAGAAGGTTCTGGAAGACTCTGAAGAATGGACCTGCTCCCAAATCATGGCTCTGTCCCGATTTCTCTGTTTCTACTCCTGTAAAATGGGGCCAACGGTAGCACTTAGCTCACAGCACAATTAGGAGGATTAAATGAAGTGACGGATGGAAAGCTGTGAGCGCGCGACCCGAGACACCAGAAGAATTCTACAAAACGAAAAGAAACGAACCAAAACGCCTCAGCTGTGGTTTTGGAGGACTATCCAAGGAGTGATGGGCGCACGTAGATCAGATCGCACCCCTGCGTGACGTCGGGCACGTCTCCCCGTCCAGCGGAGCCGGCACAGTCCTGTGGGACTGAGAGGTGATGACAGCTGTGGGAGTTTTGTGAATGGTTACGCAATGCCCAGAGGTGCGATTCTCCTTATTGAGCACTGACTGTATACCCGCCCAGGACTCAGAGAGGGGAGACAGTCTCGCGCGCCCCAGGGCTGCCTGGTTGGCCGGGGGGGAGGCCTCGGGTAACTCTGGCTGCCTGGTGCGTGTGGAACCTACTAGCAAACACAGGCCTGGAGGGGACAGCCGGCTGGGTCCTCCCGCCCGCGCATTGCTGGGTCGTTCTCTGGCACGAGCACGACCTCTCATGCGTCTTGTTTTTTCCACCCCCAATTTTACTCTCCTTTTTTTTTTCTTGGTGAGAACATTTAAGTTTCACTCCCTTAGCAAATTTAAACGATATAATGCAGCGTTCTCATCTGCAGCCGCCATGTTTTATGTTAGACCCTCGGCCCTTACTCATCTTACTGCTGAAAGTGGTACCTTTTACCCACCTCTCCCCATTTCCCCTCCCCCCAGCCACTGGCCACCACTTTTCTACTCTGTTTCTATGAGTTCCACTTCTGTTTTTTTCCATTCCCCACACGAGCGACACCATGTGGTCCTTGTCTTTCTCTGTCTGGCTTATTTCACGTAGCATAACGCCCTCCAGGGTCATCCGTGTTGTCACACATGACAGGGTTTCTTTCTTTTTACAGGTGGAATAATATTCCATTACGTATTTAGCACATATTAGCATATGTTCTTGACCCATTTCTTGATATTTCTTGATCCATTGAGCTAAGCATCGTCCACCAGACTATCGTGAATAGTGTCGCAGTGAACGTGGGCGTGCGGACGTCTCCTAGAGATAATGGTTTCGTTGCCTCTGGATAAATAGCCAAGGCGGAATCGCTGGGTCGGATGGTGTTTCTACTTTTAATTTCTTGAGGAGCCTCCACACTGTTTTCCATGGTGGCTGCACCATTCGCGTTCCCACCAACAAGGCACCAGGGGGCCCTTTTTGGCGCTTCCTCGCCGATGTTTCTTATCTCGTCTTTTTGATGGCAGCCACCCTAACAGGCGTGTGGTGATAGCTCGTTATGGTTCTGGTTGCCTTTCCCTGTGATGAGTGGTGTCAATCGTGTGTCCTCTGTCCACAGTGAAGAGGGACACTTCTGTTCCTTTCCCTCCAGGGAGCTGAGGACGCTGATCCTGTCCAACCAATAAGTTTTTGAAAACCCATCACGCTTGACTATGAGCTGAGCCCAGAGTCCTTTATATCCAACTGTAACAGCGGTGCTGGGAGGAACCTTACAGAAGACGAGACCGAGGGTCAGAGAGCTGAACGAAGTTCCACAGCCCGTGTGATGCCGAGGCTCCAGGCCTTGTTTACGGCGCTGACTCACCAGCGCCCCTTCGTACCCCAAGGATTCATCTCGGGACCATGAGGGCCACCTTCCTGAGTCATTTCTTACTCCGATAACGGGAGACGGACGCAGCACCAGGGTCACAGCGGCCTAGCCTACAACAGCCCCTCCCAGCTCAGACCCCACCCTATAGCAGCGACTTTGGGTTGTTTGCTCTTTCATCCCAATCTTCTCATGAAATAATAATAACATCAATAACCACAACAGCTACCCTCTATCTAACGTTTGCTGGAGGTCTGTGCCACCCGTGCATCCTCTCTCCTGATGCCCACGTCGACCGCGGGAGGTGGACACGGTCAACACTCACATTTTACAGATGAGAAGCCGCAGCTTAGAGAGGTGGGTGGAGCTAGGGTGTGGATGCGGGAGGCGCCCCCCAGAACAGAACAGCTCAGATGCCCCTTAGTGTGCCCGGAGCAATTCCCCCGCAGGAACCGCGTGTGCTGGGCCCGGCACGTGCACGGTCACGCTGAGTCCTCAGAAGCCACTGCGAAGCGGTTCTGTTGTTACCCCATTTCTCAGACGAGGCAACTGAGGTTCAGAGAGATAGAATGACTTGCCCCAAAATGCATCATTTTTCTGAGGTCCAAACCCGTGGCCCCACCTCCCCCATCTGCAGAGCCACGGCCCCCGGAGACCTCCCCCGTGCCGGGCTGGACAAGACGGCTCCTGGGGACGGGGCAAAGCGGCCCCACAGGGAAGACAGAGCAGGACCCCCTTTCAAAGCAACTCGAAGGAATCAGGTGTCGCTACCGAATGGCCCCTGATGAAAAATAGAGGCTGTGAGCCGGGCTGCCCAGCAGCCGAGCCGGGATCAGAAACCACTTCCAGCAAGCCTGGGTCTTTCAAGTTATCTATATGTCTGCGTTTTTCCTCATTCGCCATGGATTTCCAGGGGCCCTTCCTGAGAGCCCCTCTGGTGGCCTGCAGGGGAGCGGGCTCCCCCTCCCTCACCCCTGGGCTCTCCTCTTCCCGTAAGGCGGCCCAGTGCCAGCCACCGGCACGGGGCCTCGGCACCCGGATCCTCTGCGACCAGACCTGCCCGGCTGAGGCCTCTGTGCCCCTCTCCTCCCCACCCGCGCCTCCCACCAACAGGGGGGCTTCCGCAGTTCTGGGACAAGCGGACCTGAAGGCGCACGCCACGCCTGCCCTCATCCACGCTCTGCCCCTCCCCGCCCCAGGAGGTCGACCTCTGAGGATTGCATCCCCCAGGCTCCCGCAGGGTCTTGAGAGGTGGCCCTCAGGTGACGGGAGACACTGGCAGGAGATCAGCGAGTGGGAGGGGAGGGGAGGGCATTTCCACCAGGTTTCGGCTGCATCCCTGGACAGCGGGCGGCCCTCTCCCACACTGCAACCCTTGGAGGCCCTCTTCCCTGGTGCCTTCAGTCTCCTGCCGTCGCCTGTGCGCGGTGCCTCCATCGTTCGTTCCTTTAGCCGTGGCCACACCTCCGGGAAGTCCCTTCACTGAATCCTCCGCCAGTTCCTGGCTGAGATGACTTCTGTTTCCTGCTGAGAGCCTGAACAATGCACAGGAGCTCCTGTCATGGACAGAAACCAAGTCATGGACAGAAATGGAAGGGCTCAGGGTGAGGCCGCCCGGGGTCGGGGAGAGACGCACACGCGTTCCTGGTCAGAGGTCACAACGCCACCCCCGCCATCACACGCCTTAGCTGTGGTGTCTTCATCTCTCTCGCTCCCTTTTTTTTCTTGATGGATAAACAGACAGGCCATTTCATCAACACTCTTGACAACTGTTTTGTCTAGAAAGTTCTGGGGCTGGATTTGCACCTTCTGGAAGGAAGGGGCAGAACCTCCTGATGGAGGCGTGGGTGTGGGTCTCAAATCTCCCCACTGGGAGCCTTCCACTGTCCCTGGCCAGGGTATGACTTTAGGCAACTCCACCACATACCGCATCAGGTACCTCCGTTGGCATGAGATAGAAAGACCAATGCAAAGAGCTTGAATAATAAAAAATTTATCTCGTCTAACAGGATGTCTGAAATGAGTGGTTGCAGAGTTGGCAGATTCAGCAGCTCCACGGAAGTGACTTCTCAGTTGGCTTCTCAACTTCGGTCTTGACTTTCCCCTCATGGTCGCAAGATGGCTGCCACAGTTCCAGACAGCGCAGCAAGATCTAAAGCAGGAAGACCAGAGATCCTGTATTAGGTAGAACAGCTGCTGTAACAAGACTCACAGCTGCAATGGATTAAACCAGATGGAAGGCTGTTTTCCTGCCCCTTTGCAGTTCAAGGCCCGTTCAGGGTTCACATGGCAGCCAGCAGTCCCGGGGGCTAGGCCGCTCTATCTTGTCACCCTTACCTGCAAGGATGGAGATGCCTCATCACGAGTAAGTATTCTAGTCGTCAGGAAGGGGGGAGGGAGGACACGCCCCTCGGCCTTCAGACTCGGCCCCAGAAGTTGTACACGTCACTTCCACTCACACCAGTGGGTAGAACTTGGCTGCGTGGCCACACTTAGCTGCAAGGGAGGCTGGGAAGCACAGTCCTTGGCTGCACAGCCAGGTGCCCAACTAAAAACTCCTCCTACGTGGAGAAAGGGTCAAACGGATACCTGGGGACACCGAGCTATGTCCTCACAGCCCCTGTCACAGGTCCCCTTGGAATAATAAGGGAAACTCCCCCCGGCAGCCGCCGCCTCCAGCACCCTCCCTTTCGTCTCATCGGCCGGTTCGTTCTCTGCATGAAGCCTGGGGCGCAGGTTCCGCCAGAAGAAAAGACAAGCGAGGATGGCTGTGGAGTGGTCAGCTCAGCTCAGCCATCCACCACACGACACAGCTGCGGCCTCGGCAGCAGCCTCATCCTCGGACTCTCTCTCCCTCCTCCTCCTCCTCCTCCTCCTCCTTCTTCTCTGGCCGGAGGCAGAAACCCGCCGCGTCCACCGAGGCCAACATAAAAAGGAATGAACAAGCAAACAGCAAGCAGGGCTGGGATGCCGCTGGATCCGGAAACTGGAAGCAGAAAACCTGACACCACAGGACTCTGTGCAGCCTGTGCTCACGCCCTCTCCTTGCAGACGGAGTCCCCCACAGGCGGGGACACAGCCAAGGAGATCTCCGGAGCCACGTCTTGCATCCCATCACCAGGCAAGGGCCCTTCCTGCATTCCAGCTTGAAAACCTGTGGAAGGACCATGATTGGTCCAGCTGGGATCAAACGCCCACCCTCGGACCAATCAGCTGTGGTCCAGGGGTGAGGTCATAAAAGAGCAGGGCAGCCACTCCTCACAGCATGAGAGGGAGTTGGGAGGGGCGGCACCCCAAAAAGAAGGCGTGGGCGGAGCCTGGGCGGATGGAACCCTAGGTGAGCATTTCCTCTCTTCACCAAGACTGGAAAGTGGGGTGGTGAGGTGGCTTTTGAGGGTGACAGGACCCTAGAAGGCTGCTGAGGTCCCAGGGAAGGGTCCCTGGTTGAACTTTCTGTGGCACACGGGTTTAAGACTAAATTAGACAATCCGTGAGAAGTGCTTCACGGAGCACCGGGCGCCTAGGAAGGGCTCACCCCCCATTGGCTGGTGTTATTATCATTGATTACTTACAGAAGAGGTTATTTGAAATAAGGGCTCTCTGGCTAAAGGGACTTGAAATGGCTGGCCTATTGGAATGGAGGTCCAGGGGCCTGAGGACCTGTGACCTGGCAACGGTGTGACCCAGGGCAAACCTCGGCCTCCTCCTGCAGACTGGATCTGCCCACCCGGGGCCCCTGTGCCGACTGGAAAGCAGGCCCCACCCACCCCACCCCTGGGGAACAGCCCCGTGCGAGGGCTCGTGACTGGGGGGCCGGCCAGCCTGCACCTCAACCCCACCTGCCCGCTGAGTTGGCTGCCCTTATGCAGTGTGCAACCTGCGCATCCTTCCCGGACTCGGTCTCCTGTTTGGTGGGGTGGGGGTCACACAGCACCCTGTGCATGTCCATCAGGGTGGCTGTGACTGTTGATGAGGTGCTGACTGTGCAAGGGTTTGAACCTGCTGCACCTCGTGAGGAGGGGCGGAAACGTCACCACAGAGAGGTGACCAGCAGAGGTCCCGGGTGGTGGGAGGGCAGAGGCTGGGAGGGTGAGTCGAAGTCGGGGAAGATCTGCCCGGAAGGCTCCTGCCTGCCCCCAGGGAGAGGCGTGGGCGTCCCTCCTCCACCAGGCCTCACCCCAGCACTGACAGGCCCCCACTGATCAGCCAGCCGAGAGCCCCGCCTGCCCAGGCCTTTTAGCCGAGGCCTTGGGCCTTCATTGCCTCCAGGCTGCCAGACCCAGCGGGCCGGAGAAGTACCGGCCCCTCCGCCAACCCGGGGCAGCCTCCCGTCAGCCCGGAGACACCAGAGACTCCTCCCCACACGGGCTGCAGCCCTCAAAGCCAGACGCAGCTGGGTGCTTCTGCCCTCAGGCAGGTTCCTCTGACAGCCAAGGGCAGGATCTTCCAATCGCGCCTGATCCCAAGGATCACCTGGGGCACTTGTCAAAATACAGCTTCAGAGCGGCTGCCCTAGCATCCAGCGAGTCCAGGTGGGGCCCAGGAGTCTGCATTTCACCAGCACCCCGAACGATGTGACGGACACTGAAGTTGGACAGTCACATAGCCACCGAGATTAAGAGGGTGGGCTATGGATCCCTTCCGATCTGGGTTAGATGCTGTGTGACCTTGGGCAAATGACTTAACCTCTCTGGTTCCCTCTGAGTCAAAATAAGGACAACAGATTACCTACCTCAGACGTTCAATGTGAAGCCCGAGTCCCTGCGGCGAAAGTTCTTAGAAGCAGCCCAGTAAGCACCAGCAGATGGCAGTGACTGTGGTGGTGGTTATTATTATTAATATCATCGCTACCCCCTGCCTCCCCAGGATGTCAAGTCCCTTAAGTGAAGGGCTTGGGGGCCCACAGGGCACCTGCTGTGGCTCTGCTCCTGCGTTTTGTCCCCTCCCGGGGCCCCGGATGGGAGCTCGGCCCTGTGCGCCCTGAGGGTCTGTGAATGCCATTAGCTCTGCGGCGCACCCCCTCCTGCCCGCTCCACACCTCCCCTCCCCAGAGCCCACCAGGCAGCGTCTGCTTCTGCCATCAGGCGGCCCCACACGCTGCCCCTTTGGGGTGGGTGGTCGTCCCCCTGAAGGTGGTGAGCAGAGCGCAGCAGGCCCGGCTGGGGGGGCGGGGAGAGGGGTGCGCAGGGCGCGCGGGGCTCACGCTGGAGTTCAGGGTCTGCGCCCGGCGCTGGGCCAGACGCGGGGTCCAAACCCTCGCCCGGGCCGGGCGAGGCTGGGACGAGGATGTCCGAGTGCAGGAGAGCAGGGCGGGGTGCAAAGGGTCCGCGCACCCCTCTCCCGTCCTCTCTCGGCCTGAGGGTGCGGGGTCCCGACATCCCGGCTCCACAGCGCGTGCGGCGCCGCCAAGGAGCCGCCGGGGTCCGCGCACCCCTGAGCGGGTTTCTGCGGGAGAAGGAGCGCGAGCGGGGCGGCTCCGAGCTGGTCCGGCGATGCCGCGGGGGCGCTGCCACCGCATCCCCGACACGGGTCCCGCCAGGACCCAGCGCGGTCCCCCCTCACGTCCGCGCCGCACAAACCACGTTAGTGGAGACGAAATGGAGTCACTCCCCCCCACCCCATGTCCTCATCCTCCCTGACCCTTCCGTCCTGTCCCCACTGGACACAATCCTGGCGGAGCTGCCACTCGGTCTAGAGCCGCAGTCTGGATGTTTTTTCCCTACTTAACCTCATAAAAATCATAAAATGTTTTCTATTTATCGTAGTATTTCATTCAATTCAATAAAAACCTACTGGACATCCCTCGGGCGCCAGGCCCTGAGTTTTCATCCCGAGGAAATGTCGCTCGCTAAACTCGACACCTGCACAGGAGGTCAGTGGCCCGGTTTCCCCCATTTTGAGAGGAGAGGTTGAGGGGCTCCGGCGGTGGACAGCGGAGGGGGATCTGGAACCCGAGACCCAGCCTGGCTGATGCCCGAGCCCGGCTCCCAGCCCCCGGCTGCCGTCATAGGTGGGATGTGGTCCCTCCCCGGCCAGGAGCGCTCATGCTGCCAAGACTGCCAGACGTGGGTGTTTTCCGTTGTTGTTTTTCATTGATGTATTTATTGGTGAGGAAGATTAGTCCTGCGCTAACTGCCGCCAATCCTCCTCTTTTTGCTGAGGAAGACTGGCCCTGAGCTCACATCCGTACCCATCTTCCTCTACTTTATATGTGGGACGCCTACCACAGCATGGCTTGACAAGCGGTGCCATGTCCACACCCGGGATCCGAACCAGCGAACCCTGGGCAGCCGAAGCGGAGCGCGTGAACTCAACCGCTGTGCCACCGGGCTGGCCCTGGACTTGGGTTTTTTTTTTTTTTTTTTTTTTTTTTATTAATGTTATGATAGATTACAACCTTGTGAGATTTCAGTTGTACCTTTTTGTTAGTCATGTTGTGGGTACACCACTTCCCCCTCTGTGCCCTCCCCCCACCCCCCCTTTTCCCTGGTAACCACCGATCAGATCTCCTTATCAATATACTAACTTCCACCTATGAGTGGAGTCATATAGAGTTCGTCTTTCTCTGACTGGCTTATTTCGCTTAACATAATACCCTCGATCTGGACTTGGGTTTTTAAAAGCCACACACAAAGCCTCTGAGGTCAGAGTTAAGCTGGCCGTCGCTCTGAGGTGGGTCTGTGGGGCACGGCCCGTGGATTATTAGTATTGTCATTATTATTTTGCTTCCACGAGGATTTTAACGACTCTGATCTGCCCCCGTGGTCTGGACATTCTCCCCATTCTGGGGACAGGGACTCGGGTTCAGAATTTCCAAGGTAAAAGGTGAAAGATCAGAGTGGGGTGTGCTCCTTGTTCCCACCCCTGCCCAGCCCTGTAGAAGCCACAGCCCTCCTCCAGGACAGCAGGAAAGAGGGGAGCCGGAACTCTCAGGAGTCCACAAACTATTGTTCCCGCCATGTTTCCAGGATGCAGACGAGGCAGAGGGGAGCGATGCTTGCCCATCTCAGCCCTCCGCCTTCCAAGCCTCTTACAGGACAGGGGCCAAGGGCCCAGGCAGAGCCAGACTGCCTGGATTCAAATCCCAGCTTTGCCACTTCCCGGCTGTGTGACCTTAGGCAAGTCACTTGACCTTGCTGTGCCTTAGTCTCTTCAACACAGCGGTACTTCTCGCATAAAATGATTGCGAGGGTAACTGAGTTAATGCCCAGCAAGGAGTGAGCACTTTATAACCATCACGCACCGTCCGCCCCTGGTCCAGGGACAACACGGCCACTTAAGGCTGACAGCCCTCGAGCCATCTCGGCCTTGTGCAGAGGCACCGCAGCTCCACCGAGAAAAGCCGGCACGCGTGGCCACAGGCTCTCACAAGTCCCCTGGCCACATGGAGGCTGCTCTGGCTTCGGTGACATCGCCACACCAAGTACTGATTCCTGTTCTGAATCAGACTGTGACCCGAGCCCTCGGGGCTGTGCCGCCCACGTTCCCTCCCCGAGGCTCAATCTCATGTCCTGTTTCCCGCTGTCACCATCTGTGACAGAAAGAGCCCAGGACTTGGACTCAAGCTGTGACCTCAAAGCGGCCTTCCAGACACCAGGCGGGCTCTCTTTCCTCCGCCACGCCGAGTCTAAACGTCCTCGGCAGAAACCCCTGCAGCTTCTGCACGGTCACCTCCAGGACCGGCTCCTCCCACTGAACTCTCCAGAAACACCAAACTTGTGTGTCTTGCTGCTTCTCGCCTCTGTGCCTCTCCCCCTGCCTGTGACTCCCTGTGCGTTTGCCCAGTGCCACCTCGTCCTTCCAGACCTGCTTGGCTCAGACCTCACCTCCTCCTGCAAACTTTTCCTCACCTGCACTGAGAAGAGACAGTCCCAAGATGTGCTCAGGAATCTGTGGGTTGCAAGTGACAGAAATGCAAATCAAATTGGTCAAAGCAATAAAGAGAATGTCTTTGCTCCTGTAATGGAAATGTCAAAAGTAGGGCTTCAGGCATGGTTGGATCTAGGGGCCAGGATTATGCTCTCTGCACTCAGTGCTGGCCATCTCTCCGTTCTGCTTCCCTCCAGGTTGGGGTTTCTCACCCAGAGGCCAGAGAGTCCCTGGCAGGTCCAGGCTGACCCCCTATACTCTTGGCAATCTCGGTGGAAACACAGCTTCCTTTCTCTGAGTTAAGTTCCAAAGTTGTCTTTTCTCTCATGATGGACCATGAGCCACAGAGTCGGATTAATCATAATCCTTCCTGCACGACCCCCTCTTGTCACAGGTTCAGGAATGGTTATCCTTTGTTTATTCATATAATTAAACACTCAGGACCTGATCGCTCAACAGAAGAGTCAGAACCTTTACCAAACCCCGCCTCTGTCTGTGCCTGCAGGCCTCTGCCTGGTGGAGGAAGTCCCTGTCCTGAAGCCTTGCTCAGGTCGTACCATCACCCCTAAACCAGTCCCTGTGGCCTGGGGGACAGGACACGCTGACTGGCTGGGTCTGGATCACGTGACCACCCTGGCTTAGGGCCTGGGGGGAGAATTAGCCCCACCCGACGCACGCAGACTGAGCCAGGCGATGGGTGGTTTCCCAAGGGCCACCTGAGGGGACGGGGGCCACACAGGAAAAAGGAGAGCTGTCAACCAGCTTGGGCCCATACTCGGGGTCACATGACTCGGTCCTTCTGCCGGGTACAGGGCTGCCTGCCCGCCCCAGGGGGACCCCAATCCTGGAGGCAGTGAGAGCTGGTGAGAAAGGACGGCCTCGCTGTCCCCCACAGCCTGCGGCCCTCGCCCCCATGTTGGCCGACGGAGCCAGGAGAGGGGGCACCCGTGGGGGCCCTGTGGAGGGGAGGGCCGTGGGCCGCAGGAGGGGCCTGGGTTCGAGTCCTGACCCCCTCCTCGTCATGTGCTCGGGGTGTTGCCCACTTCCTCTCGGTTAATCCTCTTAGCGACTTGGTGCCCGGGGGTCGATATTGTCCTCTCACAGCCGAGGCTCAGGGAACGGAGGGGACCTGCCCAAGGTCATACGGCTAAGTTGGGGGAGGGGGTGCCAGAGCGGGGTGGGGCACTGGGAGTCGGCCCAACTGGCACGTTGACCTTATTATGTTGGGGAACTCGGAGCCTGAAGAGGTCGGGTTCTGGCCCCAGATCACAGCCCGGGGCTCACTCCGCAATGCCACGGACCGCCAGCCCTGAGCGCTCAGGCAGACCTGCCCTCCTCTTCAAACTTCTTCCTTCCTTTCTTTCTTTTTGTTGAGGAAGATTGGCCCAGAGCTAACATGGGTGCCAGTCTTCCTCTACTTTGTATGTGGGTCGCCTCCACAGTGTGCCCACCAACAAGTGGTGTAGGTGTACCCTGGGGTCCAAACCTGGGCTGCCAAAGCCCATCAGTCTGAACTTAGCCCCCAGGCCCCGGGGCCAGCCCCCTCTTAGCCTCTGTCCCTCCATGCCCTCTTCCCGATGGGGACAGCAACAGGGCCCACTGAGGAGCTGGCCGTGAGGCTGACTCGGGTCTCACCCACAAGGTGCCGAGCACAGCGGCTGGCACGCGGGACCTTTGGTAAGTGCTCAGCAGGCGAGGACTTTTTTGAGGATTGTGGTGTAGGCTGCGTTTCTCCGTCTGCAGCGTGGGCAGACGGGGGCCCGAATGAGCTGAGGGCTGTGTCCCTGCTTTGGGTGACGTAAGGTCGAAACAGGCACAGAGAGGGTTTGTTGGAAACCAGCGCGGCGGTTAAGATCTCGGAGCCCCGGCCAGCCCGGGTTTCAGCCCCATTCCGCCACGTGGCATTCTGGGCACACTCCTTGACCTTTCTGTGCCTCAGTTTCCTCTCCTGTAAACTGGGAGAATGAAGGCTGCTGCCTCCTAGGGTTGCCATGGGGATTAAGCAGGTCACCCTCTGCGTCAGGGGCTCTGAGCAACACCAGGACGCGGCGACGGCTGCGTGAGTGTCGGCTGTTGCTAAAGCCACTGGCCCCTGGCCGTCACCTTTCCCACTCTGTCAGTCACAGTCGGAGGACAGACGTAAGTGCCAATCTGAAAATAAAATCGCACAGCCAGCTCACACCAGGGGCGGGTGCCTCACCAAGTCCCTACTTTCGTGCAGGGTCATCAGTGTTACTGCCTGAAAGGGACACACGACACAACAGGAGTGTTCTTTCCTTTTTTTTTTTAAAGATTGGTACCTGACCTAACATCTGTTGCCAATCTTTTTTTTTTTCTTTTCCTTCTTTTCCCCAAAGCCCCCCTCAGTACATAGCCGTATATTCTCATGGTAGGTCCTTCTGGTTGTGCTAGGAGTGTATTTCTTAAAGTTTCATTCCGAAAAATGAGAAGCAAACTTGGAGGGTTTGGGAAAATAGAGACATTTGCTTTTTATTATTTTTTAACCATATGCATGTATTCTTTCCATGGGAAAAAACAGTTTAACAGAAAAACTTAAAGACAAATAGATGGAGGGGTATCTCCAGAATGACCAGCAGCTGGTGTGTATGCGCAGCCCGGGAAAATTGTCCCAAACACGTTATTTAGCATAAAAACAAATTACAGAGTAATAGAGTGATGTGGGGTTAGCAAAGGAAAGAAGAAGACGCTCAGTGAGTGGACTGGGTGTCCAGCACCGATGTGGAGGGGCCGTGCTGGACTGTCGACCATGCTACCCGCCCTGGGCAGGAAGGAACAGAGGGGCAGAAGCGTCCATGCTCCCGCCCAGTTTGGAGATCTTTCGACAAGTATTTCTCCCTATAAAGAGAAAGTGTGTGAGGAAGGAAATAAGTCTGAAGCAAATGTGATGATTTTTATTCCCAGCAGGAAGGAGCCAGGCACCCAGAAACACACTCCACCCGCCCCCCCGCCCGGCCCCCACCTCCGACTGGCCGGGAGTCCCGCTCGCATCCCGGAAGCTGCAGGGTCCCTGATGGCAGGACCGCGGGCCTGGTCCAGCTCGGGCTGGGCCTTCAGATCTGCTCAGGGACCCCGTGGGGAGGGACAAAGTTCTCCTGAGCAGCTTCTGACCCAGCCAGGAGCTGGCTACCAGGACCAAGGCGGTCTCGTGCTTAGCTGGTTCTGGAACTTAGAAGGTTCTGGAACTGGGGGCAGAATACCTCACGCGGGCCCAGACAAGAGGTCACCTGTGGGTGGTACATGAAGGCATCAAAGAGCCCCTTCAACAATATGTCCCCAGGCATTCATTCGTTCACCTGTCAAATGTGTCCTGAGCCCCTGACATCGACGTCCGAATTTTTACAACTTCGTTGGAGCTCGAAACCCCAGGTCCCAGCACTCTCACCCCGACCCCTTCCTTTTATGTTAAAAATACGTCATATCCTTCTTAATACTCTGAAAGGTAGCCCATGGATGCTGTAACCTATATACTCACATAACTTTTTAAAATCCCCGTATGTCACACCCCAGCTGTAATATAAAGAAGCATGAAGAACCTCGTGTGAAATGAAACCTTGTTGGACACATCAGTGCTCCAGCCTAGCCGCTCTGGGAGACGCGATGAGATGGTCAGGAGCTCGCAGCCCCACAGAACCATCGTGAAGGTGACAGCCGCAGGTGGACAGGAATGCGGGGCTCTGAGCCAGGACGCCACACCCCAACAGCGACACTGTCCAGAACGGTGAGGACTCTTGGCTCTTCTGGATAGAACAATATAGAAACTTCTCTTGGTTTTGTCTTTCGTTGTGTCCCTGGGAAATTCGGTGTGTGTTCAAATTGTGCAAAAACACTTCCTATTTATATGTACAGCAGCGTTAGTTAAAGTCGAGACTCGTAGCATTGTCAATCATCGTTGGCATTGTTTCTTCCCTACCTGGGTGGCCAGCGGGACTCGTGAAAGTCACGTGTTCTCTCTGGGCGGGTCTGTCCTGGTCTTTGCTCGTCACCTGCCTTCCCCAGTCCACTGTCCACTAATAAATACAGTGGGCTGCCCACCTGCCCCCAGCTTTGTGACAAGCCAAAATGCCCCCGTCCCTTTCCAAAACATCCCCTGGGGGCAGTGCCACCCAATTAGATGAGCCCTTTAATTGTCTCAACAAGCTGGTTTAAGAGGAACTAATATCGTCTCCACCTTACAGATGAGGACGCTGCGCACCTGGTGGGAGGGGCTGAGCCCGGACGCTCACCCGAGGCTGTCTAACATCCACCGAGTCTGCGCACGGCCTTCTCTCCTGTCGATGAGAACTGGGCTGGCACCGGGGACCCAAATACGAGAAGGGCACCTCTCAGGGGGACACCGACACCGGGATGCTCCCTCCACAGCCTGGTGAGGAAATGACAGAGGACGTGTGAAGTGCAGGGGACGTGCAGCCAAGGAGCGACCATAGAGCGAGAGTTCCAGTGGTAGAGAAGGGGGACAAGCAAGCGGGAACAGCATTCAGGCAGGGGGAACTGCATGGATAAAGGCATAGAGGACTGGGGAGCTGGACACGCTCCTTGGGCGAGGCAGGGGGTGGCGGAGGGGCATGGGCCTGGACCAGGAGACTGTGATGTCATTGCAAAGCATCCAGGAGGCCCAGCGAAGCAGTGTGGTTTGGGCCGGGGAGGCAATGGGGAGCCATGAGAGGCTTTAGAGCCGGGCAGCTGCATGAGGGCGTGGGTTGTAGAACAATCCTGGGAGCCGGGAGGAGGAGGAGGCCCAGGGGGTGGAGAGACGAGCTGGGGACCAGGGAGGGGGTGTCTCAACAGCCCAGGGTTAACACGGCAGCTCCTTAAAGTCACAGAGGGGAATGTCAGCACTTCTCTCTGAGCCACCCTGCTAGGAAGAGGGGTCTCTGTGGACCGCACCCCCACTTGCTACGAGAGGACAGTGGGAGGGCACTCCCTCCACCCCTGCTCTGTGTGTGTGTGTGTGTGTGTGTGTGTGTGTGTGTGTGTTGGGGTGGGAGGGGAGAAGGACGGGAGCCTGGGTCCTTTCCGGAAGCTGGAGGGGGGGGGCCAGCGGCAGGTTCCTGAGCAATTCCCAGGACCAGGGGAGGGGGCCCCAGACCTGAGCTCAGCAGCTCCAAGATGCGCCGGCCCCGCAGTCCCCAGCCCGCCCCACCCTTCCCGAGGTCCTGCAAGCCCCCCCACCCCGCGCCCCCGTCCCACCCCGCAGAGTCCTCCAGGGGCTCTCTGCCTCGGCAACAGAAGTGAGACGTCCCCAGTGGTGCGGTGACTTCCACTGTCTCCCTCAGTGCCCACAGTGGCCCTGGGAGAGGGGCACCCGCGCCACCCCTATTTCACAGACGGGGAAACGGAAGCTGGGGGAGGCTGCCACTCACCCGAGGACGCAGAGCCAGGCAGAAATCGCGTGCTGCGACATGGACCGGCCCCACCACCCCAGCCCCGCGTGCAGGCAGGGCCCGCACATCTGGACACCCCAGCCTCAGTGCCCCATGCCAGCAGAGAGAGTGGCCGTGGGGCCTCCCCAGCAGGCGCCCGGCCCTGGAGCCTCCAGGAACCTCGCCCCCTATCACAGTCATGCACAGGGCCTGCCTCCAGCTCTCTGTCCCCTGGGGCAGGAAACAGCCCGGAGAGAGATAAGGAGAAGAGAAGGAGGGGGGGCTCAGGGGAGAGGGCCCTCCCCACACACAGCAGAAGAATAGAAGGAAACGGCCGGCCGGAGAGAGGCCAGCGTCTGCCCGGGGCAGGGGGTTATCTTGGTCTATAAATAACCCCAGCTCCAGGCTCCCAGGACGGGGAGGGAAGGGACTGAGGCCGAGGGCCTGGACTCTGCGGTGGGCTTGGGGTGGGGGCGGCGGTCATTCCTGTTGGCCAGGGATTCAGACCAAAGGGCCAAAGGGGATAATGGCCTGACCTGGGACCCTACCCCTCACCTCCCGCTAGGGGGCTCTGACCCTGTACTTGACCAGGGGGTCCTGCAGCCCCCCGTCCATCCCCCGTCCCCATCCACTCACCTGTCCACCTACCCTTCCCGCCTCCCTCCCTGCCTCTGAGCTTCCCATTTGCTGTTCCTTCTGTCTGCAACACTCTTCCTGCCCTCTTCACCTTGCTGACTCGCCCTCCAGGCCCCAGCCTAGGCGCACACTCTCCAGGAAGCCTTCTCGGACCCCCAGTCGGGGGTCAGGGCGGTAGCCGGTGGCGGCCGCAGCCCGGTCTTCCCTTCCCACAGCACTTACCACAGTTACATTTTCACACTCACGCCCCTCCCACCCCCGAGGGAGCTGATGTTTCCACAGCGCCTAGGGCGACGCCTGGCACACAGTAGGGGCTCAATAAATTCGTTTGGTGTCTCCATGTTCCATCTGTCTTCCCTCTCTCCCCCCTCCTCCCCTCCTCCCTTCCTGAGTGCCGACCTCAGCCAGGCTGCTGTCGGTCCCTGCCCCTGAGGATGGCTGAGCCTGGTGAGGGAGGAGAGAGGGGAGCGGAGGGGAGCAGGGCCAGGCCACAAATCACACGACACAGGTGGAGAGAGAGACCCACCGACTCCTCGGACTTCAGACGACTGAGGTCTCTGTTCAGGGGGAGGGGGTGAGGAGGTAATGAGGGTGGGCTTCAAGGAGGAGGTGGCTCTGTCTGGAGGTAGCCCTCTGTGGAGATGGCAGCAGGCTCAGCTGGCTCAGGAGACACAGAGGCAGGAAAGCACAGGGTGGCGTTAGGGAGTGGGAGGTGGACGGGGGGGCCTGCAGCCAAGGGGGTCAGAGGGAAAGGGATAGAGCGGTATCGAGATGCCGGGCGGGGAGAGAGAGACACGAAGGGGAGACAGAGACAGAGAGCGAGACGTCCCGAGACCCCGTGACATCCCAGGGTGTGTGCTGGGGGAGGCCAGAGGGTGGCCCAGGGCCTGGATACGTGTGTCCTGCCCCTGAGAGAACGGACAGACAGCAGCTCCTAACCTCCCCGAGAGAAGTGGTCATCGTCCTGAGGTCTCAGTGGAGCCAATGACTCTCCCTGTGTGTGTGCACGTGTGTGTGTGCATGTGCGTGTGTGTGCCCATGTGCACGTGCGGGTTCATGGCCATGCAGACAGCCACCCAGGAGCTGTGGCTCCCAGGAGGGAATGTGGAGCGAGGCCAGTGCTGGGGCCCACTCATTGCCTGGACGCCTCTGACACCAAGGGGCCAGGCTGAGCCCACCCTGGAGCCTCTGGCTGCGTGCCGCCCCTGCCACCCCTCCAACCCCTTCCTCCCTGGGCTGGGGATGGAAGGCCCTTCTCTAAGAAAGGTTGGCTTCTGGAGGTGGGGCAGCGGGGGCACAAATCCTGAGGTCGCCCTGAGGGTGAAGCTGGGGTACAAACCAGTCCAGGGTGCAGGGTGGGACCTGCCAAGTCACGGACATCAGGACAACCATGAGGTCCTGCAGGGGCAAAGTGACTGGGGCAAAGACACTCCTGTCCTCGGGGTGGGAGGTCCGAGCCTGGCCCTTCTAGACTCAGATCTGTGCAAACCCCAGGCACGGTTCAGGCCAGGAGTCGGGGTGGCACAGGCTTCTCATTCACCCTCAGGAAGGACTTAATCATGAAAGTGAAAACAGCGACTGTTCCTTGAGATGTCACTCTGTACCAGGCAGGAGGCCACAGGCCTTATAGGAAGCATTGTGTTTGATCCCCAGATAGCTATCAGTGGCAGCCACAAGTATCACCCCCTGTGTCAGTAAGCTATTGCTGTGGAACAAATTACCCAAAATTGCGGCAGCTCACGATAAGACACAGTTACGGTCTCACAGTTTCTGTGGGTCAGGAGTGTGGCATGGCTCAGCTGGACCCCGTGCTTCATTCAGGGTCTGTCCCGGGCTGCAGTCAAGCTGGCTGCCGGGGTCACGGTCCCATCTGCAGGCTTGACTGTGAAAGGGTCCCCTTCCCAGCTCCCTTGCAGCTGCGGGCAGAGCTCCGTGCTTTGTGGGCTGTGGCCAGAGGCCGCTCTCGGTTCCTTACGGCATGGGCCGCCCCCCCGCGGCTGCCAGCTTTCTTGAAGTCTGCAAGCCCAGGACGCAGCGACTCTCCTAGCAAGATGAGCTCACAGCCTTTCCTGACCTAATCGGGGACGTGGCCTCCCTCAAGGTCCCCATGTTGTGTTAGGTCGCTCCCTGGAGAGAATTACACAGGTCGGGGACACCAGGAGGAGGGACCCCCGGTGCCATCTCCGAGGCCACCTGCCACCCCTCATGTTATAGAGTTTCATCATCCGAAGTCACAGCTGAGAAGGGACAGGGCCGGGACCTGGCTGTGGGTCTGCCGGACCCCGGTCCACGGTGCTGCTGAGCCCGGCTTCCGCTAACAGAGCGGCTCCACCGTGGCTAGCGGCTGACCTTGGGCAAGTTAGTTGCCCCTCGAAGCCTCAGTTTCTCCTTCTGTAAAAGGAGACTGACAATAATAGGGGGTAGCAGAGCTCGTACAGCCATTCCCCTCGGGCTCTGCAGGCGCCGACCCCCTGGCTCCTGCCTGCACGGCGCAGCACGAGCCCTCGCATCCCGCCACCACAAATCACGCCACCTCACTCCCGACTCGAGCTTGACAGTGGTTTCCTTCCTGCTCGAAGGGCACGCTGAAGCCCTCTGCGCGGCCGCGGGACCCGCCCTCGCTCGCCCTCCTCCAGCCACACTGGCCTCTGGCTCTTTCTCCAACGCGCCAAGCCCGCTCTTCTGGGGGCTCCCGCGAGCAGCACCCCTGCGGCCTGGAGTCCCGTTCCCGTGGCTGTGGGTCCTCCCTTCACTTCCTGCGGGTCTCTGTCCAAGCGCCGTCTCCCAGAGAGGCCCCCCCCGGGCCCCAGTTTTATGTGCCCCCCTCATTCTCCTTCCCCACCCTGCTTCTCTTCTCACACAGCCCTGGCATTGCACTCCTCACCTACTGGTGTGTTCGCTCACTGTCTGTCTCCCTCACTAGATTGCAAACGCCATGAGGCCAAGGACTTTGCTCACTCACCACCACGTCAGCGGAAGCAGGATAGTGCCTGACCTGCCACAAGGCACCCAGCAGATATTTGTTGAGGGAATGAAGGAATGAGTGAATGAATGAATGCATGCATGAGTGAATGAATGAATGCATGACTGAATGAATAAATGAACGAATGAAAGAATAAGTGAACGAATGAACAAATGAGTGAATGACAGAATGGGCGAATGAATGAATGAGCGAATGAATGAATGAGCAAATGAATGAATGAGCAAATGAATGAATGAGTGAGTGAAAGAATGAGCAAATCAAATAAGTGAACAAATGAGTGAAGGAAAGGATGAGTGAGGGAATGAATGAATGTGTGAATGAATGAGTGAGTGAGTGGGTGAATGAATAAATGAGTGAATGAAAGAATAAGTGAATGAATGAACAAATGAGTGAGTGAGTGGGTGAATGAATGAATGACGGAATGAGGAATGAAAACCTTTGGGCGGGAAAGGCATCTCTGACCCTTCCGCTCATCCTGGCTGCATCTCCCTCTGAGAGACCGGCCAGGGTGGGAAGGAATCCTCTGGAAAGTGCTGGAAGGAGGCTCCCCTGTGGCTGCTCAGAGCAGGGATGGAGCCGCCCGGAAAGGAGCAACTCGGGTGCCTTCCACGCACCAGCTCTGGCTGCCAGCAGCTCGTGTCCCCCCGCCAGCCTCCCCCACTGCCAGGAATGGATCGTTTCCTTGCTGCCAAGGGGCCCATTCAGCTGTCACCACTCCAGGCTGAGATGCCACCTGCCAGGCAAGACCAGGAGGCCAGGGCCAGTAGGGCACCACCACCAGCTGGGCACCCAGGCTTTACCCAGCGAAGCAGGCAGGAGCCAGGGGCCTCGAGTGCTTTCCCCGCCCTCCAGGAGGTACCATCCCTAGATGCCCCCAGCAGCGACTCCTCCCCAGGGTAGGGGTTTGTCGGCAGAGTAATGTCTCCTAGAGGATTTTTAATTTTGTTTTAACAGGTCAGTCATATAGAGCGGAGACTTCAATTTCCATCTCCTGGTGGAACCGTATTTAGAGAGAGGGTCTTAAAGAGGCCATTAAGGTGAAAAGGGGTCCTTAGGGTGGGCCTGTTCCAATATGACCGGTGTCCTTGTAGGGAGACATGATTAGGACACAGACACACAGAGGGACGACCGTGTGAAGACGCAGAGGGAAGACAGCTGTCTACAAGCCAAGGGGAGAGGCCTCAGGATGAAACACCACCAGCACCTTGATCTTGGCCTTCCAGCCTCCAGAACTGTGAGAAAAGAAAATTCTGTTGTTTAAGTCACCCAGTTTTGGGTGGCCGGAGCAAACTAAGACTCCAGGCACGGAGCTAGGGCATATGTGCCATTCCAGCTGATGAGATGCAAGGGAGGTCTGATGGGGTGCTTCCAGAAGGTTTTTCTCTCTCTTAAAAAGGAGCAGCAGGATGAAGGAGCCCACTCGCCTCAGGCCTGTAGACATTGTTGTTTGAGCACATTGTGCCGGGAGCTACTGCAGCCATTTTGCCACCATGAGGTGAGCAAGGATGGATGAACAGAAAGATGGAGAAACCCTGGGTCTTTGATGCCATCACTGAGCATAAATTATTCACCCTAGTGCTGACTTCTATTTATAAGAGAAATAAAGCTTCCTTCCTGTTTAGGCCACTTTGAGTTGGGCTTTTTGTTATTTGCCTCCACATGGCTGTAACACTCCAGTGACGGAGGTAGGCCTGGTCGCATCTGAGGCTCAGAGAAGCAGAGTGATGCATCTCAGATCATACAAGTGAGTAAGGTTGCTGAGACTCAGGCCCCCTCTTTCTACTCCAAAGTTCCAGCCCTCCGGGCTGGGTCGGGCTGCCCTGGCCCTGACATTTTGGTTGGGAAGAAATCCCCGTCATCTAAAGCCACGTGGCCTCCCAGCTGCTCCAGGAGGCAAGGAGGACGCAGAGGACAGAGCAGGGCCGAGAGGTGGACGCTGGATGGAAGCGATTGTGGGCGCAGAGAGAGCCGGGACGTGATCAGAGTCGGTGGCAGCTGAGGCGGCCTCGGGAGGCTGTGGGCCTCAGTTTCCTCAGTCGTCCAGGAGGAGGGAGAATGGTGCCCACGTCTTTGCCTTGTGAGACTAAGGGAAGAAACTGCAAAAGGCTCCAGGCAGGATTAGGCACATAGTGAGGAGCCGAGGGTCTCAGCTGCTACTGTTACTGTTGACATGAGCCTGTCCCGTCCTCGTCCTCCAGGCCCCAGCTTGGGCCCAGCCTCCTCCCGCCTGGACCAGTGGCATCAGTTGACAACTGGCTTTGAGAAGGTCCCTCCGTTCTTCAATTTGGGGATTTGTTCCCGGTCACAAAACAGCTCTGGGATGTTGCGATCTGAAACCCAAGAGCCCCACAGGCATGATGGGAATTCAGGGGCAGCATCCCTCTGCGGCCCCCGCACGGCCTGCCAGGACCACCTGCCCTCTCCCTCTCGCCGTGTCCGCCTGGCTTGACCGTGGTCAGAGGAGGTGCCGCTCCAGGTGACGGTCACCCTCATAGCTGCTGTTTGTCCCGGACCTCATTTCATTCACCAACACAACCCATCGAGTGGTAGGTACCCTCTCCCAGAAGAGGAGACCGAAGTTCAGAGTGGTGAGGCCACTTTCCCACCCAAAGTGGCAGAACCATAACCCGCACGCTCCCTCTCTAGATCCAAGGCCTGTGCTTTTCCCCTCTCCCGTGCACGCTGGAAAATGGCCAATTTACCCCAGCCAAACTGAACCAAGTCGAGGGTCCAAATCACCAACTGGTCACCCACCACATGCTGGGTTCAGTTAAGAGTCCACTCTGTGAAGCACTGTGCCAGACGCCGTGTTCGAGGTCCCTCTTGGGGATTCGCCATGTGCTGTAGCCCAGTAAAGGCCCTGAGAAGTCCTGCTGGGAAGAGCTCCATTCAGCTCTCATTCCTCACCAGTTGCATTTGGGGGCTCCTTTCTAAGACTCCTGCTCGCACCCCTCACACAGAAAGTACTTTTGGGAAAGGTTGGTCTAGAGAAGGGGGTGCTGAAGAGTCTCACAGGGCCTTCAGAGCAAATTCACGCAGACGAGGCAACTTCCTCCCCAGAGACGCACGGAGCTCGCAGAGAGCAAGCAAGGGTGGACTCCAGACTGTGAGCTCTACAAGGGCAGGACGTGCTCAAGTACCTGGATGATGAGTCCAGGGGACGAGAGACACAGAAAGATGGTCTCCACCCACCTTCCCACCAGAAGGAAATATCCAGACGGCGGGAGGGCGGCCCGCCTCTTTCCCTCCCCCACACCTCACGCGGGTGCATTAACTGTAAAACCTCGCTCACGGCCTAGCTGCAAGGGAGTCTGGGAATATCAGTTTTTAGCTTTCCAACCTCCCCCCAAAGAAGGAGGTTGAGAGAGCCATTCAAGAACCTGCCACATCAGCCAACAGTGGCTCAACTGGAAGGAGATGATGCTTTTCACTAATCAAAAGGACTGGAGCAAGGGGTGGCGGGCGTCGGGTTGGTGTCCTAAGGGCATCAGAGCTGCCAGCCTCTCTGAGC
This sequence comes from Equus caballus, assembly GCF_041296265.1. Taxonomy (NCBI): domain Eukaryota; kingdom Metazoa; phylum Chordata; class Mammalia; order Perissodactyla; family Equidae; genus Equus; species Equus caballus. The sequence continues at coordinate 9,678,550 of NC_091695.1, forward strand.
CTGGTGGCTTTTCCCTTATGGTGGCAAGGTGGCTGTCACACCTCCCACGTTACGTTGTCCAGGGTGGCAAGGAAGATGGGGGTGGGGTGTGATTTGGGGGAGCTGACCAACAGTCACCACAAGCTACTGACTAGCCAGAAAGAGCTTAGAAAAATCTGGAACGCCCTCTCTCTTTACCTCCTCCCCCCTTTCCTTAAACCATCGAAGAGCCACCAAGTCCTGTGTGTAGTGAGGCCACCGTATCCTCTCAGCTTGTCCCCTGTTTGTCGCCCCTTCTGGGCACCATAGAGCCTCCTAAACTGTCTCCGCTTCCTGTCACCCTCTTCATGCAGCAAAGTCCCTGAGTCCCTCAGGTGGGGCAGGCGCTGATCTCGACGCCCGGACAGTTCAGGGAGCAAAGTAAACAGGCCCCCCACCCCCGGCTTGTTCCCACAGCACGAGGGGAGCGGTAAGCAACGACCAGAGCAAATAACCGAGTTGTCTCATTGTGGGACGGTGATGGCGTTATGTAACGAGAAACGTGGCTCAGGATTAGAGCGATCGGAGGCGGAGATGCAATGTTAACTTTCGTGGGGGTTAAGGGTTGAATTGTGTCCCCACCCCCTCAAATTTAACTTGTTAACGTCCCCATGTCCCCCAGTACCTTGGAATGTGAGCTCGTAGTAATTTGTTTAGTTAAAATGAGGTCATCCGGGGCAGGGTGGACCCCCTCCCAGGTCCTTACGAAAAGGGGGAATTTGGGTGCAGATGCGCACGTGGGAGAACGCTGTGGGAAGGGGGCGGCAGAGACCTGCCAGCCAGGGCACGTCGGAGAGCGCAGAACAGATTTTCCCCCACTGCCCTCAGGAGGAACCCACGCTGCCGACACCCTGATCTCAGACTCACGGCCTCCAGAACCGTGAGGCAGTAAATTCCTGTTACTTCAGCCGCCTAGTCTGTGTCACTTTATTACGGCAGCCCCAGGAGATGACTAGAGCGATCAGGCAGCCTCACTGAGAAGACGCCTCTGAATGACGATGTGAAAGCAGTGGGTGTGAAGGCAGTGAGCCTACCTGGAGGAAGAGCATGCCGGGCACGGGAACAGCCAGTGCAAAGGCCCTGAGGCAAGCACTTGCCTGAAGAGTTTGAAGACAAGCACGGAGGCCTGAGCACAGCAGGTGAGATGAGGGCTGCAGTGCTGGGGGTGGGGGGCTGGAGGGTAGACCACGTTGGGCCCTCAGGCCACCACACAGACTGTGGCTTCTACTCAGCAAGAGATGGAGCCATCGCAGGGTTTTGAGCTGAATGGTGACATGACCTGACTGACATTGTAACAGGATCACTCTGGCCGCTGTGCAAGAAGAGGCTGGGGGTGGGGAGTGGCAGAGGTGAGCAGAGGGGCAGAACAGGGTTAGGGGCTGTGGCAAGAGATGACCGCGTCCTGGACGAGGCTGGGCACGTGGACGTGGGGAGAAGATTCTAGGCGCATTTTGAAAGTGCAGCCGATGGGTTTCCTGACAGAGCAGCGGTTGGCGAGCGGAGGAGCTGAGCCGAGGATGTCGCCAGGGTTCCGACCTGAGCAGCCACCGACTGGAGAGGGAAGGCCGGGGGTCCTGCTGCTCCCTGAAAGTCCGGGGAGTCAGTGAAGGCGGAGAGTCCAGCCTGGACCCGCTAAGGTGACAAGTTCAAATTCCTCTTCGTCCGCAGAACAGCTGCCTGATTGATATTTCTGTAAAAAGCAGATAAATGAATGAGGAAACAGGCAAAAATGCTCGTTGGCCAAGGCGTGAAGTCCCAGCTCCTAGCATGGGGGGAAAGGTCGTTAATAAAACCCACCCAAACACGTCACTCCAGCTCTTCTCCGCCGACTCTCTTCATGCCACTGTGCCTCAAGACGCCACTGAGCCTCTTGCAACTTATTCATTCACTCAGCATTTGTTTAACATCTGAATTGGGCATTGAGGTACAGCCCTCATGGAGCTCACTGTTACCTGATTATCACTTTCTCCCACACCCCAGGGCCTTTGCACAAGCTGTGTCATTTGCCTCAAATCCCAGTCACACTCTCTCTCCTACCCCTATTCACTTTCTAAGCCCCAGCCACTACTCTCTCCTCTGAGGGACCTTTCTGATGCTCTAGACTCAGGGAGGTTGGTATTTCCAGAGTCCTCTGTCCGTGTCACCTGTGGGGGCTTCTCAAAGGCAGTAACCTGTGTTCAGTCAGCCCTCTATCTCCAAATGTTTGAATGAATGAATGAGTATCAGTAAGGATTCAGCAGCTTTGATCCTGGTCTGACCCACACTTGGCTAATGGTCGTGAATCCAGCCTAGAGGAGCCCGCCACGGGTCTGACTTCTTTTCAAGCAAGCTGCCAGCACTGTCCTTTTGAGAACTGTATGGCCGCCCAGAGAATTAGGGTGGGCTCCCTGGGCTGGAATCCCTTGGAAAGGAGGAGAGAGGCCCGTTAAGGGGGGACACGGGACCCAGGGAGGTGTTTCTGGTCCCAGTTAGTCCAAGCCAGCAGCGCCAGCATCCCCCGTGGCCTCGGAAGAGAGCCGAGGTAACCATGGCAACCGGGCATCCGAGCCAGGAGCGGGATGGAGCCAGGCCGCTGAGGCCTGCAGGCCAGGCTGGGCTCCAGGGCCACTCTGTGCATGTCGGGTGGGGGCACGGGGAGATGAGGGGGGTCCCAGAGACCAGGGGGTGAACTGGCTGTGGGAAACGGGGGTCTGTAAGGCACAGATTTGGGGTCCCGAGTTGATGAATTGTCCTTGAGCTTCACACGGCTCAGGCTTCTCTGGTCCTCAGGGCCCTTCTGTGAGCGTCAGGAAAGAAAGCGGGAGTGAGAGGCGTGGAGATAGAGACCGAGGCGGAAAAGGAGGGCAGGGACATGGAGCCACGCCCGAGAGAGGGAGAGCAGGGGCAGTCGGGTATCTATCCAGAGGGAGCACCGACAGGAAGGAAAACAACACGGAGACCCAGAGACACACAGAGGGATGGAGAGACAGAGGGAAAGGCTAAGCAGAGGTGGAGGAGATAAGGCGAGAGGGAGAACGAGGTACAGAGAGCAGGCAGGCGGGAGAAGCACGGGGCAGAGAATCAGAATCCACAAGAGGGGGACACAGAGAGCGAAAGAGACCAGCAGAGAAAAGAAGGAGGAAAATGAGACAATGAGGGCCAAAAACATGAGAATGGCCAAAAATGAGAGAAAGAAGAAGGAGAAAGAGTCAGAAATAGAGAGATCAGCAGGAAAGAGGGAGGGGTGCGGGAGCTGAAAGACGATCAGGTGGGCAGGGGCGCCCTCTGAGCCACAGTGGCGACCGAGGCGGGCTCCCAGCTCGGCCCCAGGCAGGGCTCGAATTCCCTGCAGGCAAAGGACCCAGAGAGGACCCCAGTCCATTCCAGGACAGGTCACCAGGGTGTCGCATTAGAGTGTCCTCAGGCCCGGATTGGGTGGGCCCAGGCTGTTCCGTGGGGTCCACAGGGCACAGTGGTGGCGGGGGCAGCCTTTCCTGGTGGCGGCCGCACTCCCTGGCCCTCCAAATGTCCCCTGCGTGTGTTTAGCAACCTACCTCCAAACCAGGAGCTGCGTTTACACCCAGGGCAGGTGACAGTCTAAAGGCAACTGGCAGTGTTCTGCATTCCAAGGTGGTGTTGCCATCTTCCCAGGCTGGGATTCCCAGGCAACCTGCAGCTCCCGCTTCGTGGAAAAATAAGAACCATTGTCTTTCTGCCGAGAGAGAAATTCCTCCCAGATGATGGGGCCAGCAGGGAGATTCTTCTCTTTTGAAGAACTTAATATGCTTTTTCCCGTGAAGATAAACGAGAACCACAGAACTCAGTATCTCCTTTTTGCCTTGGCTGCCGGGAAGCTCAGACCTAAATTGCAATGATAAACGTGTTTATAACCAGCTTCTAAACCAGGGGTTCTTCACTTGAAGTCTGTGGATCCTGAAGCCTTTCTAAAGCCCCTGAAATTGTATGCAAAATTATTTCATCTGCTCAGGCTGCCATAGCAAAGCACCATAGGCTGGGCGGCTCAAACATCACAGTACATTTATTTCTCACAGTTCTGGACGTTGGCAAGTCCAAGGTCAAGGTGTGGGAGGATTTGGTGTCTGGTGAGGGCCCCCTTTCCTGCTGTGTATTCATGTGGTGGACAGAGGAAGGTCTGGTGTGTCTTCTCGTAAGGGCACTAACCCCCTCATGGGGGGCCACCTCCACGGCCTCATCTAAACCTAATTACCTCCCGCCTCCGGCACGGTCACACTGGGGTGTGGGGCTTCGCATGTGAGTTTCGGGGGACTCGTTCGGTCCATAACGATGACGTGTATGCACGTTTCTGGGAAGGGAGGACTCCAGCTTTCTCAAGGTTCTCAAAGACGTTCATTACCTTTAAAAGTTTCAAAAACGGGGGCAGTGCGGCTCAGTGTGACACTGTCCCCTGGACACCCAGTGTTCCCGTCAACGCCACAGCGTCCTCCCCTCTGCAGCGGGGGGTCACAGCGGCCGTGGCTGGTGGGAGCTGTCAGGGGGATGATGAGCACGGCCTGGCCAGCGACAGGTCTTCACAAGTGTCGGCTGTCCCTGTTGTCCCACCAGGCTGCCTCGGGCGTGACTTCTAGCACGCAGCCTTGCACACAGTAGGTGCTTAATAAACCGTGGCTGCCTGACTCACTACCTAGAGCTCTCTGGGTCCCTGGTGTCCCTGACGGGCCTCGGCAAACACGGGCTGAGCCGGGGGAATTGAAACCAGAGGCCGGGTGTGAGGAGACTTCTGGAAAGTAACTCCCGTTTCCGTCTGAGCCGCTCTCACAGGCAGACCCCGCCACCAACACGGGCCCAGGGAGCTGGCCCGGCCCGTGTCTTCTGTCCTTACTGTCCCCGGGACTGGAGCCCAGGGGGGCAGGGGACCCAGATCCGCCGCCATCTGCCGGGAGCACCCGGGCCAGCGTGGACCCAGGGGGGCAGAGGCGTCTGCACCAGCGATGGCGGCCCTGCGCCCTCTGTCGTGATCTCATCTATCAGCCTGGGGGCCGTGCGCCGAGGGGCCCGACACATCCTGCTTCGTTAGTGATGATCTTTTGAAGGTGTCTCGGGTCCTAAAGGCTCTCCCTCTCTGTCATCCTTTGAGACGGCGGCCAGAGCACCGGGTGCCCAGAGGAAGGGGGCGCGGAGCTTCCAGGCAGGGTTTTGAAGTTTCGTTCCTAGGGAGCTGGGTAAAGGAGTGAAACTCATCCATCCATCCATCCATTCATTCAATTCATTCATTCAATTCTCAGATGACCGTAGGACCTCTGCTGGGAGTCAGGACTCGAGCCAGACACCTTTCCTCTCTACAGGGGTGGTCTTCAAACACGGGTCCAAGGATGTGCCTGCTCCATAGCAAGCATTGAAAAAACGTTTGTTTGTTGAATGAACAAAAGAATTCGCTGCACTGCCTCCAGAACTCCTCATAAAGCCCAAACTCTTCAGCTCAGCACTTCATGAGCGGCCCCTCCCGACTTCTCTGACTTTGCCTCCCTCTCTCCCTGCGCATCCCATGATTCAATCAACAAACCCTCACAAGTCCCAGAGGGCCTCATGCTGTCTCACACGCTCGTCCCTTTGACCTGGAACACCCTCTTTGTTTCTTCAGCTGGTGAACTCCTATACATACTTCAGGACCCCAGGGAAGCATCACTTATCATAGGTGGCCTCTCTGACCATATTTGATATCAATGTCCCCTTTGCTTCCTCGCGTGCTTGGGCTGCCCTTTAAGGACTGCATGAGTCATTGGCGTGGAGTGCCCTCTACCAGCCTGTGGGCTCCTAGGCAGTACGGGCTCTTGGGCCAGGCCCCTGAATCCAAGCCCATCTCTGCCACTTATCAGACTTTGGGAACTGGCTCGGTTTCCTCCTCTGACAGTGGGGCTGAGGGCGGCACAGGGTCAAAGGCATTCACGCATCCACAGGCCCTGGAACGCCACTGGCCGAGGAGCGCTGAGTAACGGGAGCTCCTGTGGTGGTCGTGGTCGTCATTGTGGTCCAGCGGGCCTGCCCTCTGGGCGAGATTCCGTCTGGTTCTTGAGCTCTGTGTCGGGTGGGGTGCTTGTGAGGAAGGCCTGTAAGCAGTGAAAGGCCCCTGGATGACAGAGAGAAAGGGGCTGCGTCACCGTCTCTGGAAGCCACAGGACGGCCAGCTGAGGAGGCGAGGGGCTGGCTGAGCCCCAAGCCCAGGTGCTGCCCGCATCCCCGGACCCCAGCACTGACATCTTTGCCCTTTGACTTCCGAGCCCAACAGTGGAAGCGGGGGGCCCCTCCCGGACCTGGGGTAGGCTGAGGCTCTGGTGCACGACTGGGCCTGTGGCCACCTAGGAAACTCGCTGTTGAGAGTGAGAACACGCTCCTAAGAATTGCACCGGCCAATCCAGGCATCAGGGGGATCCTCAGTGGGGGGACGACAGGCAGAGGGTCAGAGAAGACGGAGGAAAACAAGGTGCTTATAGAGACGTAGAAGGTCTAGCTGGAGGGACCCATGGTTCATCTGGTCCCACTCGGACATCTCCTTTCAGGGCGGGGCCTCGTCCAGGCCACCAGCGTGTCAAGGGGGTCTCTCGTGCCCTGGGACACGAGGAGCGACTGGGGCGGCTTCTGCATTCACAGGGCAGCCTCGTGTCTAGTAAATCCCAACACAGACAGCCTCCCCCTGACCTGAGCGCCGGAAAGGCAGGGACCACAGCTGTCGCGTTCACCGCGAGACGCCCCACGTTCCCTAGCACAGCGGCTGGCACACACGCGTCCTCTGAAATGGTGGCCAGGTGAACGGAAGCTCTGACGTGAGCGATCACGTCCCTGAACGCAGCCCTGCGTCTCTGACAACGGGGCGCCCAGGGACACAGGCAATCAGAAGAACAAGGTCTTTTTGGCCCGAGAGGATGCACTATTTCATTTTTTCCCTTAGGAGGATTTGATCTCCTAACTCTGTTTTGCTGAAGCTAATATTTCTTGATTCTTTGATTCATTCCTTCATTCACCAGACATTTCTCGAACCCTGACCAGGTGCCAGGTGCTGGAAATTAAACTCCGAGCTGGTTCACGCATGCTCAGTCGTGAGCCACCGCGCCTGCTGCGTGCCCATCCTCTGAGCCGACCCCAGGTCTCCCAGCAAAGGTCAGCCTCTCAAAGAACCGAGCCAGGAAGTGGATATTCTGGGGGCGCTTGATGGCGCTAAGCTGTTTATGCTGGGGAAGCGTTTCTAAAAACTGCACAGGGGGCCTGTTATCTGCCTTACAATCGGCTCCAGCCCCTCAGGAACCAGGGAGAAACGTGCCTCTAAGTTTATTAGAGGTTTACATATTTGGAGTAAAAAGCAAGGAATCGGGCCAGCAGCAGCAGAGGAGAGAAACCTGGGAAGAAGAAAAACTCGAAGGAGAGAAGCTGACAGCTGGCCTCGGGGGGCCTGGGCTCCGCTTCCGCAGCGAATCAGCGGGTGAGCTGGGCCGAGCCGCTTCCCCGCCCGGAGCTGGGAGGGTCCCCATCTGCGGGGGAAGTCGGGCGGCAAAGCCACTCCAGATAAACGGTGGGATCCTCGCCTCTTCCTGTCTTCCGGGAGTCTAGGTCCCCTTCCTCCACGAGCTCTCACGCTTCTCCTCTGCCAGATGCCCGAGGGGCGCCAGTGGGCATCGCTGCGAAAACCCAGCACAAGCCAGAGGAAGCTGACTGTCGCCCAACGCTTGTTAACTCCAGAGCAAGTCACGCTCCAGATCCTCCTGAGGGGAGCGTCTTAGGTCAGTTCACACGGCACAGGCACTAGCTGTTCCCGTCACATGCGGCGGGCAAAATGTGACCATTAATCTGAGTAAGTGAATCAGCCTCACTCTGGAACAAAGATGCCATTAAGCAGTGTGGACGTGTACCAGCACACACACAGAGACACACACAGACACAAGCACAGATGCTCACACGCACATATACACAAGCACAGGCATGTACATATGCAAGTATAGACACACATACGTATGCATAAGCACCAACATGCATCATCACACACACACAACACTATGTACCCCTATTCACACACTCACAGACATGGATATGTACACAGACAACGCAGAAACGCTCACACACACTCTAGCAGAGGGCTGGCCACTCATCACAGGTCCTTCCATCTCCACGGCCTAATGAGCTCCACGATGGGAACCGCCATTTAGCTGTGCAACGTTTGTCAAATTACTGAGCCACTCTGTGCCTCAACTTTCCCGTCGGTGAAATGGGATAATGACAGTAGTGACTATTCAGAGAGGGCTTAGAAGAGCATCTGGCGTGTAGCAAATAGGAACCCATCTCCGAGGAGCAGGAGAAGGCCCCGGAGTCCTGCCTTTCGTGTTCCAGGCACCAAGTCGCACAGCCCAGTTGTTGGGGAGAACTCGGCCCAGGGCCCTTTCTTCTGGGCCTGGTCGCCCTGAAGCGCGTGTTTGGGATACGGAGGCGAAGTGGGGTCGTGAAGACAGAGCGAGCACCCCTTCCCTAGGGCGGATATCACCGCGTCCCACAGGCCACGTGCCTTAAAGGACAGAGCACCATTGCGTCACTTCTGGAGGCTGGAAGTCTGACTCCGGGCGTCGGCAGGGCCTCGCTCCTTCTGAGTCTTGGGGTAGAGTCCCACCTCGCCTCATGGGGGCTCCTGCAGGTGGCCAGCAGGCCTCGGCTCGCAGCAGCCTCCCTCCCGTCTCTGCCTCCGTCGTCTCATGCGTTCTCTGTGCGTCTTCACGTGGTCTTCCCTCTGGTCCGGCTCTCTGCCCGAACTTCCCCTTTTTATAAGGACCTGTCCTATTGGATTAGGGCCTGCCCTAATGACCTCATCTTAACTCTGTCACCTACGGACACTGTTTCCAAATCAAGTGCCATTCGCAGGTACTGGGGGCAGTGGCTTCCATATCTTTGGGGGCCACAATTCAGCCCCTCACCGAGGGAGAGGGGAGGCAGGAGCACGAGGGAGGAAGAGAAGGTTGCGGTGAGCGAGGGAGCAGGAAGCAGCCCGGGCTACCTAGGTAACAAGAGCAGGGCCTGTGTGACACACAGCCTGTCACAGTGACAGTGGGACGCAGGTCTGTCCTTGAGCCCAGAGATAGCCTGGTGGGGACGGGTTTCTCAGCCCTCTCTCCGTCACTGACCGACACACCAGAACACAGCACGGACACCAAAATCTGAGACCAGGCGCTGGACAGGCCTTCTTGGTCCACACGCCCCAGGGGCCCGAGAGCCCTACGCGACACCTACGGGGTCCCTCAGCTCCGAAGCAGGCAGCCCTTCCTGGCTCGAGGGACCCCGTAGGCCAGTCACCTCTCTTGTCTCTCACAAGCCACGGCCATTGCTGCCAGAACAGCTGGGGCTCTTTCTCTCTCTGCCCTCGCTCTGCTCAGCGAGTCCCTGCACCTCTCTGAACCTCACTGTGCTCATCTGTAAAATCGGGACGACACTAACAACCACAGGATTATTGGGACGAACAGAGAGAGCGGGCATGGAGCGGTGGGAGCCGGGAGGAGCTGGCCTCTGGAACACCACTGCCTGGATTCAAATCCCGCTCTGCTGCTCACCGGCTGCGACGGACGGGAGACTTCATCTCTCTGAGCCTCAGCTCCCCCTCTGTGAAATGGGGACAATAACAGGCGCTTCCTCCTGGGATCTTTGGGCAGAACGAATACGGGTACCGTATTCAGCAAAGTGCCCAGGATTTAGTAAGAACGCAGTGAGGTTCCTGGCCTGTGGCCCCCGTGGCTTGGCCTCCCTCTGAGCACGCGGCAGGCTCGCACAGCTTCGCGTAGCAATGGGACTCGGTCTGCGAGGAAAATGGGTCCAATGGGCTGTAAGGCTGGCCCTGCGCCCTCTGTAAGCGCTTTCCACGTGTCGGTTCAGTGAACTTTCTCGAACCCCAGCGGTGTTCCTGTCTCCATTCGCAGAGGAGGAAGCGAGCTTCAGGGAGCGTGAGAGGCCTGCCCAGGGTCACGTGGCTGCAATTGCAGCCCAGGTCCCGTGTGCCCCCAAGTCCAAGGGCTGCGACATTTCCATGCTGCGTGGAAGTTGATCTCCATGGCAGTTACTTCCACGGCTGGAAGGTTAGCGGCCTAAATGGGGGGTCCACTGCTCACGGGCAAAGATGGGGAGCAGAGGTGTGGGGGCTGACGGTTCAGAGGAGAGATGGGATCTGCAGGCAACGGAGGCTCAGAGAGCAGAAACGAGGCAGGAGGTTTGGTCAAAAGAACATTGGGTTGGGAAGCAGGACCCAAACTCCCCGAAACTCTGAAGTCAGTTTGCTGGCCGACCTTGGGTAAGTGGCCCGTGCCCCCCGCAGCGTGACCTCAGTGTGTCCATCTGTAAAATGGGCGCGCCATCGCACGAGCTGAGTCTTCCATTAAAAGACTCGCCAGTCGTGTTGCTTGTTTCCTTTCAAGCATCGGAACGAGGGCAGGGACCACGGACCACGTGCATTCTGGCCTCCACTCCGGTTGGGGGGTCCAGAGCCAGAGCCAGTTCCCGGCCCACAACTCACCTTCACAAACATTTGCTGCGTGACTGAACGGTACCCGGGGACCCTGAGGTCCCAACTCGTAATCTCAGCAGCTCCACGTAGACCATAAAGAGGACCTTAAAAAAGACTTACATTTCTTACATGGTTTTCAAAGCCCCTTTGCCAACGTCGTCTCCTTCAATGTTTACAACAACTGCCCCCTGGGCTAGGTGCTATCCTCTCCCTTCACAGAAGACAAGGGAGGCACAGAGAAGTCAGGCCACTTGGCCAAGACCACACAGCCCGAAAGTTCAGCGTCAGGATGGCCGCGGTCTCCTGACATCCTCCCGTCCATCCCTTTCTCCCTCTCTCGTGAGCGTGTGGTCCTGATGGACATGAGAGAAAGATGTGGACCTCAGTTCTTTGTGTGCTGGGTGCCTTTGGGCAGGTCTCTCGGAGTTTCTCTCTCTGTAAAACAGGCTCTGGCCATCCCTCCCAGATGAGCTCCTTGGAGGCTTATGTGAGCTGGCACTCTAAGGGCTCATCCCAGTGCCTGGCACGCAGTCTGCCTTCCTCATGTTAATGATTAGGAGTCTAAAGCACAGAGAGGCCAAGTAACTTGCCCAAAGCCACACAGCTGATGAACAAAGGAGCTTTGAATGTGGGCTTCTCTAACCTCACATCTGAGCTTCTGCCCGACAAGCACTCCAGGAAAGGTAGTTAGTAGTACTGTGTTATTTACTACCAGTTAGTAAGAAAACAGAGGTGGACGATGAAGGGTCAGGGGTCTCTTTTCTGGCGGGATTTATTCCCAGGGCGCTGCTTTCTGGAAAGCCAGGCTGCGGGCACCCAGAGGAAGCTGCCCTGGGCCCTCCCGGCGCAGCACAGCCATCCAGAATCCACCTCTTTGCCTGCCAAGGGTGGGGGCAGCGAGCACCACCCCGGCTTCCAGCTCCCGGCCTGCGGCATTCCTGCCGGGGGAGGGGGCCTCGGGCCTGGTGCTGAAAACACTCAGAGGCTGGCTGTGGCCTCTGGGTATCTCTTTGGAGGGAGAAAAAGAGAGAAAGAGGGGGAACCGTGCAACTGGTCCAGGCCCGGCAGGGTCAAGACCAGATTCTTCAAACCTCCCACGGACGTTCCTAGGATTTGCAAATTTATTTCCGTGAAAATCATTGTGAAGATAAACAGATTTGATCACACTCCGTTGTACATTTAATGAACTGTCATTTTTTGGGAAATGATTGCAAATTACAGATGAAAAGAGACAATTCAGAAAAAATCAGAGAGGCAATGATTAAATATTTAAAATGCAGACTGCCTTGGAAAAGCTGGGTTGTGAGGTCGAGACGCCTTCTGGGGAGAGATCTGGCCGGCCCAGCATCCTCCTGCCGTCCGTGCACACACAGGCTCGCCTTTACGGAGCATCTGTTCAGCACAGGGGCTGCGCTGAGGCCTTCCCAAGACTCTGACAGCCCCCCAGTGCCAGAGGTGTGGTTCTGAGTCCCGTTTGAGGAATGCATCAGCTGGGGCTCAGAGAGTTTAAGCGGCTGGCTCGAGGGGGCCCAGTTAGGCAGAGGCCTCCAACATGCCCGAGTGCTGACTCTGCAGATCCCAGGGACCCAGAAATGGACAATGCAGGGCCCCAGGCCTTGAGAGCTCACAGTCTGATCAGCCACAAATTTATGAATGTTAGGAGCAAGAGGTCATCACTTCCAGTGATTTCAAGTTCTTTTTAAGTGAAGGACAGTCTCTCCTTGAAATCTTATGTGAGACACCATCACACAAAGCAGAGGAAAAGGGCCCCTGCTTCTGGTCAAAGCTGGGAGGGAGGTTTCCCTCCGTCTCCCATGGTCCTTAGGGACCTAGGAGCAGGAACCGCCAGCCCAGGTTGACACCCGCTGACTTGCTCAGACGTCTCCTTTTACAGATAGGAACATGGAGGCCCGGAGAGCCAAGGGTAGCGTCCAGATCGCCAGGACCGGAACTCGGGCCTGTGGGCTCCTGGTCTGGGGCTCTCTGCTCTGCATTAGTGCCCCCAGGATGCCTGTGTGTGGATGCTCGCCCCAGGGGTCCTGTGTCCAGGGACTGGGGCACAGCGCCTGGGCTGCCCAGCATTGGCCACGACTGGAAAATTCAACGTTTCTTCCAAACGCCAGAGAAAACGAAGTCTTAGAGCCCCTGAGGGAGAAGAGAGAATTTTCAAAGGAACCATTTCTACTAGACCCCCAAACGCCTGGGGAGTTGAAAGGGCCCCCACCCAGGAGACAGGAGGTCTCATTCGAGGCCCAGCTTTCCCACCTTGACTAGCATCTAGTCCATCGTTCTACCTCAGTATCCCCATCTGTAAAATGAGGTGGTTGATGACAATGAATTTGCCATAAGGTTCCCTCCAGAATGGGCATGTGGGGGATCTGGAACCTTCTGGGCCGGGCCACCTCTGGGTTTATGACAACCTAGAGCCCAATGGGTCAGCAGTGGCCTTAACAGCACCTTTGCTTCCTGACCCTCATTCCTGCCCACCCCCCTCCCAGCATCTCTCCTTCTCAGTTTCCTGACAAGCCACCATCTTGGTTCCTTTCTTGCTTTTATCAAGAACGGCAAAAGGGATCCTGGAGGCCACTCGCCCAGCCCCTCATTGTGCAGGTGGAGACGCGAGGCCAGGGAGGGGACTAAGGCCCCAGCTAACCCTGCGAGAGGGAGGCTGGCACTCTGCAACCCGGGTCGCCCTCCCTTGGCCAGGACTAAACTCTTGGGGTTCCTAACTTTTGCCAAAAACTACTTTTTGCCTCCTTCCCTCCGAGTGGCGTTTCCCAATTGCGGGGGACACAGCTTCACGAGATTTAAGGTCATTCATCCGCGGGCCTCCCCTAGACAGAGACGGGGTGGGACGACCTTTCCGGTTCCCTTCCAAGCCTTCCGTCACAGCTCAGTCTCACTTTGGTGTTAATGCGTCTTTAACACGTTTCCAGCCCTTGTCACCTCCCTTTTCAAGAGAGAAGGGGGCCTCGCTGGGCCCTAACTCAGGCGGCAGGACCTCGTTAGAATGTTTTTATTGTGGTTAAATATACATTGCTAGAATTTAATAACACTGTTTTATTTTCATTGTATTTATTGCCTTCTATTTATAGTCGCATGGTGCTGGTTTTCCATTTATGGTAATGATATAACATTTCTTTGCAAAAATAAGCACATTTAAGTTAAAAAAAAAATAACAAGCGTTGATTTAAAGAAAGCTATTAACCAAATGGCCCTTTCTGGGGCACCGAGAGATCCTCCATGGAGGCGGGCGCATGGCTGAGGTCTGGGAAACTCTGCCCGGACGCTGGATGCGAAGCTCTCGTCCTGGCTGGGTGGCTGAGCCGTCCAGCTGTCCTGCTCTGCCCTCAGCTCCCTGCACGCTCCCCCTACCCCCTCCTGCCTGTTTCTACCAATCCTCCCCACCCTCGGAAACCCCCTCCATCCTCTGCGCTGGCTCCGGCCTCCACCCCCCAGGCCCCAGCACCCTCGCCATGGGCGCACGCTTTTTTCCTCTTTAAATTTAAGTGGCGCCTTGCCTCCGAGGAGGCCCACACAGACGGCCTCTCCCAGCAGCATTCCATAAACGCAGAGCCTGTGGGGTTTCTCAGTGCCAAGGGTCAGCCTTCCCCCCAGACCCTGTTTTGGCAGCTGGGGAGGGGGCATGTGGAGGCTGAAGCCCTCTAGAGTTTTCTTTGTCCATGTTTTACAGAAATTGCACTGTTAGAGGTTTTCTCCCCTTGGGTTAAGCACTGCTCACTCTGGCTCCACTCAAACACTGCGGCCCGGTTTTTTTTCTCACAGCCACACACACTTCTGCTCTGTTAGCCTCTCCTCGATTTACTTGGTGACTCAGGGAAATGGCCGAAGGGCCAGACATCCTCGAAGTCCTTGGAGGGACACTATTGTTTTCCTGGAATGTGGGCAAGGAAAACCAGCGGCTTCCTGGCCCTGGAAACCCTGCCCTGTGGCCTGACATGACCAACATTCACATCCAAGCCTGGAGCAGGTTCAGCTCCTATCAGTCACTCACTCCTTAGTGCAAATCAGTGGACCCAGGGGCCTCCTGCAGAGCTTGTGTGTGTTCCAAAGTCCAGGGCCGGCAGGCACCGGGTGCGGGAGCTTCAGAACTGGAACTCAGTTGCCCAGGGAAGAGGAGTGGGCAGCCCAGCCCCGCGCATCTTGGGGCTAGCCGGTGCCTTCCCTTGGGCTGTCGGCTTTGATCTGGTCCTTCCTCATGTCCTCTGGGACAGGGGGCTGGGCAGCGGCCTCACAGAGGAGGCTCAGAGGTTAAAGTCTCAGGGCCGTCGCGAGCCGGGCTGGAGAGGGGTGTGCGGCTGCGACAGTAGGGCAAAGAGGAAAAGGTGAGTCCTGGGGTTGGCCACACAGCCCTGGCCCCTTGCGATCAAGTCATTTGCATGGGGTCTGGGGTCTGCCTCCCCCCTCTGCCTCTAATATCTGCAACACGTGAAGCAGCCCAGGGCGGGGGAAGGGCCCTGGCTTGCAACAGGTACTGCCAGGGCCGAGCAGCGAGGTCCGGATGGAGGACCACCGCCCCTCCAGCCCCGCAGCTGGCCACGGGGATGCGGCGGGGTGTGTGTGTGTGTGGCGGGGGGTTTGGGTAGCGTGAAAGTTTCCCCGGAATAAATCCTCTGGGTCCAGCCCTCTCCCCACTTCCCAATGGAGCTTCTGAATTCAGAGGATGCACGGCCCGCGAGCAGAGCGGGGAGGCGGGCAGGGGGCGAAGGGAGGGGAGAAGGGCAGAGGTGACCCCAGGGACCCCTAGCGCGGCCTGGATGCTGGACTGAAGGCGGAGGCCGAGCCGGGAGGAGGCGAGGGCAGCTGACCGGAGGACCGTGCCTTCCCGGCGGCCGCCACGGCAGCGGCGGCGGCGGCAGGAGCCCGAGGGGGCGGCGGCGCGGGGAGGGGCGGGGGCGCGGGGGAAGGGCCGGCGCGGCGGCGGGAGGTGGGGCCGGCGGGCGGGCGGTGCAGCTGCCGCCGGCGTCTCGGGGGCTCCAGGCTGCGGGGCGGACGCAGCGCCGAGCGATCCACAGCCGAGTCCCGGCCCCGGCCCCGAGCGAGCCCCGCTGCCGCCGCCGCCCCGGGCCCGCCGCACCCCGGACACGCCGCGGCCGCCACCGCCGGGAAGGCAGCGGGCGCCGGGCAAGTTGCGAGCGAGCACGCCCCTCGCCCGGGGAAAGTTTCCCCCGCGGCCGCCGGCGGGAGTTGGCACGGGGTCCGGCCGCTGCCGCTGGAAGGTAGGGGGCTCCGCACCTCCGTGCGCCCCGCCGCTGCGCCCCCGGGACTTGGGGACCCCGCGCGCGCGCTCGCTCCGGGCGACTGCTGAGCACGGTGGGGAGGAGAGGTGGAATGGGGGCATCTCAGGACCGGCCCGGGGAAGCCCCGGAGCTAAGTTCTACTTAAACTAGCGTGGGGAGGGGCCGAGGGGACGTGCTCGCCCCCGATCCCGGCCCGGAATCAGCAGAGGGCTGGGGGCTTCCTAGCGCACAGGTGCAGCGCAGGTCTGCGCCCTGGGTGGTGAGTGGGGGCCGCCGGCACACTGGCGGGAGGGGGGCTGGCAGGTGTGGCGGCCAGGTTCGGGGGCTCGGCGAGGGCTGCGAGCGGAGGGAGGGGTGCGCGCCACTCCGCTCTCTAGGAGGGCAGGTAGGGACTCGGGGTTCCGAGCGGGGATCCGGGCCCAGAGGATGGCGGGGCCCAGCGGGGGCACCGAGCGCCGGCAGCCTTCGGGGTCCCAGGCAGCGGGCGGGGCGGGGGCGCCGCGCTTTGCTCCGGGCCCCCCCCCCCCTTATTCCGTGCGCGGTGTGCGCGGTTGGGGGAAACGGAGACTCCGTGGGGTGCTCGGTGGGTCCGACCCTCGGGCACGTCCAGATTTAGGGGGTGCAGTGGGAGTCCGCGGGGAGGGCCGGCCGGCCGCGGTGGGCTCGCGCGGATTTGGGGTCCCGGCTGGATCGAGGTAGTCGGCTGCCGCCAGGGGGCGCCCCTCCCCGGCCCTCTCACCGACAGGAAGGCGAGTCCTGGTTCCTGCGAGACAAACGCCGCGAAACCCGGGACCCGCGGCCCCGGAGCCCCACCCCTCCCCACGCAGGGGCGCCCGCCTGAGGGGCCCCGCCAGCCCCGGGCTCGGGGACAGCGTCCGGCTGTGAGGTGGGGTCCCCCCGGGGTCCCCGCGCAGCGCGCTGGAGAGCTCGGCTCGCGGGAGGCGGTTCGTCTGGGGGGCTGGCAGGGGGCTTGGGTGCGTGAGAATTTCACCCCCAGACAGACAAAAACGAGAGTCTTTACATTAAGGGCGAATTGGTGTGGAGTGGGTGCATGGGAGAATTAACTTTCTGAGGTTCCTTTGGAGTCTGGAACCCAAACCGCGGGGTGCACCCTTTTTGTAAAAGTTGCACCTTTGTTCCGTGGATCTGGCCAGGTCGATACCTGGGGTGGGCGGGACGGGGATCTTGGGGCGTATCCCTTCTTATCCATCTTCTCTCTGGGTGCAAGTGAACTGGGAGGCACCGGGTGGGGCGATGGGGCCCCCTTGAAGACTTTAGCGTCGCAGGCTCAAATGGTAAATATCTCAGCAGTCAACAAGACCCCCTTGCCCCGGGTCTGGGGTCCACAGGCCACAGCCATCTGGTCATTTCACAGTTACTGGTGGAAACCTGCTGTGCGCCCTGTTGCCTGACCTCGGGGCGTCTGTGTGTCTGTGCCGACGGCTGCTGGCGTCTATGAGGAGCATCATTGTCACAGTGGGGCTGCGCGACATTGAAGGGACACTGAGGGGACCGTTGCCTCCTCTTTCTCTAATTCCCTCCCTCCTCCCCACACCCTTTGCAAACGAGCAAATCACAGGATGTGAGCGGCCTCATAGCGCAGGGAAGTTTTCCTCTTTCTTTTGGCCACGGGTGCTCCTTGGGCAGCCCCCTCCTGCATCCCCAGTCCCCTGCAAAGGTGATGGAGACGAGGTGGTCCCTGAAAGAGAGCTGAGCTGCTTGCTTTCAACGCAGCCCACCAAATGTTTTTGTTGGATGCTATCAGAATGCTCCTGGACAAAAGTTGCCGTAAAGAAAGGCCGGCAGGATTTTTATTTTGAATAGAAGAGGAGGAGGGGAGAGGAAAGGGTGGAGGAACTCGTGTCTCTGGATATGTCTTCAACACATTCCACGGGGCCAGAAAACAAAAGGAGTTTTTTGTTTTGTTTTGTTTTGAGTGACTCTTGTTTTTGTGCGGAGGGAAGCCTGCCCGGAACAGCCCGGCCCTTGGAACCTGGGTATGGGCACGGGGCCCCCAGAGGGCTGGCAGCTCCTGTGTGGGACCCCTCTGCTCTGCCCCCCACCCACACCAACCTGCCCAGAAGAGAAGAGGAGATCCAGGCCCTGAGGGCTGCTGATGGCCCTGTTTGGACTTGGCGTTTCGTGTGTGTGTGTGGCCTCAGACTGCTCCCAGGCGAGCTCCAGGATCTCTGATTCAGCAACATTTCACATGGTGAACACTCCGTCTGCTTGTTTCCCCACTGTCCCCAAATCCATTCACACAACCGATCGTCGGGGCGTCTTTTCCCAGCTCCAGGCCGAAAGGGCAGTCTCTCGATGAGACTTCCAGGCCGCTTTCTAGAAGCAGAAGTCCATCAGGAGTTGGGGTTAGGACACTGTGGGTTGATCCAGGAAATTCCCCCTCCTCCTGTAAAAAACCCACAACAGCCTGGAATTAGCTCCCTGAGTTCCTGAATGAGGTTTTCATGGTCTGGGGGGTGGGGGATGGGACGGGGGGTAGGGTGCTCAGGGACAGGCTGGGGAGGAGGTGTCGGGGCAAAGGATTACCAGGGTTTTGTGGGAGGAGGTTGGGGCAGGAGGAAACAGCAGATTGGAGATCCAGTCCGTCAGTGTGGCCTTGGCGAGTCACTTCCCTTCTTGAATCCGCTTTCCTGGTCTGTCAAACCGGGGTGTTGGCCCGGAAGATTCTGAGGGGCCTTGGAACTTAAAGTCAAGAGGGTCTAACCTTTTAGGGTGCTAGGCCGCCCTGCTCTGCCTCCGGGGGGCCCCTCTCTGGGCTGTCCGGCCCTGCCCCGTCCCCCACAGCAAACCATCAGATGGCGGTTCTGGGGTACAGAAGGTGATGTGGGGGACCGGTTCCTGCTGGGAGCCCCAGATCTGTCTGCCAGCTGGCACATGGCAGGCTTTCTCCGTCTGCCTGTCCAGCCCTCAGTCTCTCTCCGTCCCCGGGAAGGGCAAATGGTGGCTGGGCTGTCCCTTTGAGGGACCCCTCTTGCAGAAGGCTGCTCTCCCGGGCTGTTTCATCAGCCGCTGGGAAAGAAAATCAGGAACATTTGTTCGTGCTCGGCTGGGATACAGCAAAGGGAGGCGGCCTTGGAAACCCCGCTCGGGTCTCCCGAGCAGATGATCGGCTGGTTGTTATTTCGCAGCTCCCTGCCCTGGAGCAAAGCCACCAGCCTGGGCTCCTCCTGCCTCGCGGGCTGGCACCCTGGCCCCGTGTCAGCGCTCCGGTCTGTGTCGGGAGAGGCAGGCAGAGAATGAAGCGCTTTTTAAAGAGAGCGTGAGATGCTGAGCCCCCAGTGTTTGCAGCTGGCAGAGCAGGTCTTTCATTTCAGCCCTTGTTTTCTTAAGATCCAAGCCTTGCACCTTGTCTGAGCCCAACACGGCTGGTTAATTAGTGAATGAAACGACCCGGAGATGAGCAAAAACATGTTCCCTGGTCGTGTGCGTTGTGTCTGTACTGAGAGGCAACGGGCTGGAGTGGGCGCTGGCCCAGGGGTTGGGGGACATGGGTTCTAGCCCTGATTCTGTTCCCAGTGGAGCTGTGTGACCTCAGTGAATCCCCACCCCTCTCTGAGCCTCAGTTTCCTTATTTCTCTCCAGGCAGCATCGTGTGGTGCTTAGGCTGCATGGGTTCGAGTGTTGGCTTTCTCCTACTTACTAGCTGCGTGATCTTAGGCCACTCGGCCTCTGGCGCCTCAGTTTCCTGATCTGTAAAATGGGACTAATAATGCCCCATCAGTTGGTTGTGAATAGTCAGCGAGGTAAACGCCAGGCCCGGCAGGTGGTAAATGCTCCGCAAATATTCACTACCATCAATGTCGTTATTATTATTACTGTCACTGTGAAATGGGAGGGATCAACTTCCATCCTTTCCAGCTCCGATATTCTGGGGCACCGTGCGTGTGTGTGTGTGTGTGTGTGTGTGTGTGTGTCCTGGCATTTGGGATGAAAGGCAAGGGTAAATAAAATGAACTGCCCTTTTGGTTTTTTTGTCTTCCTTTCCCTGCCCCGGTGAGGGGCTCCTGAGTTACGGTCTTGTACGTGTTCTCTTGATCACCCGTCCCCGTGGCAGGAAGCCCAGTTTGACGTCACTGAAAATATCCTGCTTTCTGGCACGTAAGGGACGAGATTTCATCAGCTGGTGCTCGCGCATCCTCTCCCTTCCACCCTTAGCCGTAGCACGGAGGCCGTATGTGCAGATAATAAGTTTAAGCTGATAAACAACGCCCAGATTCACCCAAATGAAAGGCCGTCCCCCTAGAAGACACTTTGCACTTTCAAATAAATGACCTGGCTCCTCTGCGACGTCGCCTTGCGTCCGGCCGCCCTGCTTCCCTCTGTGCCCTGCCCCTGGGTCTGTGTCAGGGGCGTGGGCCGGGCCAGCTCTGCAGTCTTGGCTTTGTCAGCGTCCTGGCTGGGCGGCCTCCTCTGGCGGCTCCTCTGCCTCGGCTCCCTCCGGCGAGGCTGGTCCTTGCAGCCACCCAGGCACCGTCTTCACGGTGACACACGTTTTGGGAGAGCATACCATCCTCCGCCAGCAGCCAGCAATGCTTCATCTTGCCGCCACCCTCAAGGCAGGTTCAGATGTTGTCCCCCTTTTACAGAATAGAGAGGAAGGCTGGGAGAAATCGAGAGAGAAAACGGTGGGACGAGGGTTTGACCCTGGGCTGACCTGATGCCCGTCCTGTGCTCTGGTCCACTATGTCACAGCTCCTCTTGTATCGAGACCTCCTGTGAGCCCGAGGGCCCAGGAAGGACATCCCTGAGCTGCGCTCCAGCCTCTCCTCCCGGCTTTGGGTCCTTGTCCAGGCTCAGCGTGCCGTGTGGGCTTCTCTCTTCTCATCCTGCATCAGTCACTCGCTTATCCTGGGGACAGTGAGGGCCAGGAGTTTTTTGGGACAAGGCCGCTAAGAGGAGAGGAATGATCTTATTAAGCAACAAAAGGCTGTCACTGAAAGAGGATGCGTGTCGGAGTCGCAGTCTGAACTTGCATCTTGTTTCTGCCACTTAGGGCTCTGTGGCCTTGGTTTCCTTCTCTGTGAAAATCAGAATAGGAGCGACAATGATACTGCTGAGCTGTGAGCCCGCTGCCACAGCGGACGGCCCCAGGCCCTCAGAGGCTTAACCCGGCCGGTTTGGTGCTCGCTCCTGTCACTTGTGTAACGTGGTCTCTGCTCCACGCGGTTACTCAGGGCCCCAGGCTGATGGTGACGCCGCTGCCTCTATAGCTGCATCTTCTGACCATGTGGCTTCTGCAGTGACTGCAGAAGGGGAAGGAGGTGGAGAAGACAGGCTCACCATCCGCAGCCTCGGCCGGGAGGCGACACGCATCACTTCAGCTCCAGCAGCATCGTCAAAACCACCACGCGGGCCGCACTGCCCTCTGGGGAGGCTGGGAGGGTGAGGCAGCCCGTGGGTATTTGCTGAGTGCTGACTCCTGCGTTTGCGTTTCCTGCGTAGGGTTCTCTGAGGATTAATCGAGGTGATGCATTTAAAGCGTCTAGCGTAGACCTGGCACCATGGAAGGCTGCTTTCCCCCATAGTCCCTGACGCGCATGGCTCTTCACAGATTACAGGCTGTGTGCGCGGAAATGATGTCCCGGTGGATCATGTAGTGCCCGTCATACACTGGAGGAAGGCGGGGTTCAGAGAGGCCAAGGGACTGGCTGGTGGATACACAGCAAGGGCGCTAAGCCGGGCCCCTACCTTCCGCCCAGTGCTCCCATGGCCTCCTTTGCTTGCTGAAATTTACTGCTCCCAGAACTTCTTCCAGGAGCTTCCAGAACCTCCTTCTGCTCCTGTCTCCTCCTCCTGACCCCTCATGGTATGGAGCGCCTGTGTTCGTCTTGTGGGTGCATGGGGTGGGGGCCGAAGGGCTGCAGACGAGAGGCTGCAGGAACCATCTGGAAGCTGAGGAAGGAGCGAAGGGGCGTGAGGTGAGGGAGCCACGGTTTTAGGTTTTCATAGTGGAAGCCACAGGAATTTGGGCCCCACGTGCCGCTTTGGGGACTGCTGTGCGTTCAAGCTCTGGGGTGTCCCCAGATGATGACAAGGTTCCCTGTGGGTCCTGTCCCACCCATGCAGCCCCGCGCTGGCCCTTTGGCCTCTTGTGGGCTTGGGAGGGGGGAGGAGGGCCCGATGAGGCCACCCTGCCCGCTGCTCGGAGGACAGTGGGATGGTCAGACCGAGCTTCCGATCCTGCCTCCTCTGCCAGCCCTCATGCCTCTCTCTGAGCCTCAGTTTTCTCCCCTGCAAAATGGGAAGGGTGTGGGGAAGCTGTAAGGCAGTCAAGTTCCTGGTACGTCGTGGGTGTCAACGTGTTTGCACATGTCTCCTCTCCCACTTGAGTCGGAGGAGGAGGTGCCTGGCGAGGGACCAGCACCTGAGGAGAGGCCAGAAGCTGCCCAGCACGGCCGCCCGTGCCTCGCCTCTTGGATGGAGGGTCGCCGGGCCCCCTCCCCGCGGCCCCAGGCCGAGCTCTGGTGGTGAGCTGATGTGGCTTCCGTTTGAAAGGGGAGAAGAGCTTGGAGCCCTGGCCCTTGGATTCGCGCCCGTCTTTTCATGTCTAATTACTACGGTGGGCACGGGGCCTGGGGTACCGTGGCACGGGGCTCCCTCCCGCGTGGCTGCCTCTCCGGCTAGGCCAGATGGCTGTGCGCTCGCTGGCCAAGTGCGCCCCAGCCCCCCCAGGAGCCGCCCTGCCACCACCTGGAGCCTGACATTCCCGGCTGCAGGGAGCCGGGCAGGCCGGGCCACTGCTCGGTGTGGGGTTTCAGCCCCCGGGGCAGGGAGGTGCTTCTGCCGCCAAAACCTAAATGCCCGGAGTAATGGAGGTTAACTGTCCCCTTCAAAGGACCCCCAGGAAGGGCTAGTGGGCTGGACACCGGAGGGGAGGGGCCTCTGGGAGAGGATGGCTCCCCAAGACGGGTTCTGAGGTGGCCCATCGTCCCCCTACGCATAGAGGACACTTGTTCTTGGGGGCACTGAAGAGAGCGACTTCCACTGTGGCCACCAGGATGCCTGGGAGGCACGCTGGCTGCCGGCTGGCATGCAGGCCGGTGGGGCCGGGAGTCGGACGCCGTGGGGCCTCAAACACGCCCCATTCCGCCTGTCCCCTGACCTCGGCTTTGCAGCCCCTCCCACCTGAAACGCCTGGGCCGGGCCTGGGACCAGCTCTGGAGCCCCCTGAGGCGGGGTCCTGGTCCCCTCGGGCTGCCGTAACAAAGCGCCACTAAGTGGGGGCCCAAAACAGCAGACGTTTGTCCTCTCGCAGTTCTGGAGGCTAAAGTCCTGGTGTTGGCAGGTCCCAGGGAGGGTGCTCCATGCTCCTTCCTAGCAGCTGCTGGTGGCTGCTGGCAGGCTCGGTGTCCTTGGCTTGTGGACACATGACTCCCGTGTCTTCCTTGGTCGTCACGTGCGGGTCTTCCTGTGCCATCCGTCCTCTCACTGGATTGGGGCTTAACAACCTCGTCTGAACTTGATCACGTCTGCAAAGACCTGATTTGCACATAAGGTCACATTCACAGGTACCGGGGGCTGGAACTTCCGCATATCTTTTTGGGGGACGCAATTCAACCCATACCAGGTGGGCACTATTATTTCCCCATTTTACAACCAAAAAACCCAACCCAGGGGGGTGAAGTCGTTTGCCCAAGTTCGTCCCACTGTCTAGGAAGGGGTTGAATTGATCTCCGTGCGCTTCAGTTTTCTTATCAGTGAAGCGGGCACTTAGACCCGCCTCGTGGCCTGGTTGTGAGCGTCCGAGGAGTGACCGTCTGCGACAGACACGCTGCCCACAGCTCGGCGCTGTCAGATGCTGTGAGCCGTGTCCGCCCCCTCCCTCCAGGCCTGGAAGGCTGCTGGGTGTTCAGTCTGGGCCCCAGGAGCATCGACGTCCATGGACCATAACCAGATGCAGATGGGGTGTTTTCCAGAAACGTGATTGGAAATGACTGCGCAAAAGGCGCCACGTGCGTTGCCTCCACTTGGCTCCTGGAGCTGCCCGTGTCCCCGTCCTCTCAGGTGGACAAGATGGGGTTGAGGTGAATGTTCGTGCTGCTTGTCCTGGATTCACCTTTAGCGCCGGAGATCACTGTGACTTTTGCGCCTTGGGCACCTCTCCCCGGGGACAGCGTCTGGACGTCTCTGCCCGAGGAGGGGCCTGGAAGGATCCACAGGTGCTTCTGGGCTCCAGAACCCACCCCGTGGGGCCCAGCAGGGTTTGGGGCTCCGCTGTGGACGCCCGGGGTTCAGATCCACAGCCTCGTCCCCATGCCGTGGAGCAGAGGAGGCGTCGCCCCATCGAGGGGCTGTGGCCTCTGAGCGTGTGGCCCTGGGTTCACGTCCCAGTTCAGCCGCGTTCTGTGGCCTTTGACAAATTACTTCACGTCTGTGTGTCGCCGTTTCACCTCCTAGGGTTTTATGAAGATGAAATAAGATGAAAATGCAGAAATGTGCCTCTTAGGGCTGAATGTGGCTCTATTCAATGAGTGTTAGAATTATTCTAATTCTAGATTCTAATTCTAATTCTCTGCTCTGCTGATTACTTTATTTATTATTTGTTTCCCTCCGTGTGATGAGGGCAGAGACCTGTCTGTTTTGTTCTTCTTGGACCCCGCAGGGTGTTCTCAGTGCTGGGGGCTGAAGGATGCTCGATAGGCACATGGTGAATGAATGAATGAATGAATGAATTCCTAGTCACAGCTTCTCTGGGATCACATCCTTCCTTGTGTGCACTGAGGCCTCTGCCAAGAAGCCTCTCTTACATGGGGGTACTGGGGATATTATGGGAACAAAGCCGGTGGGGAGCCCCGGGGCGCCATGGAAAACTCCGGAAAAGCCCTTCCATCTGGGGGCATGGCCACGCAGGCCCCCCACGGAGTGAAGTACAAGTTGAAGCTGGGAGGACGACAAGAAGCTGGGGAGTGGGGCCTGGAGGGCGGTGGCCGCCACGGGAAACAGGCCGTGGGGTGGCCCGGTGGGGAGAGCCACGTCCGCAGTGTCGGGCGTCCCCACGGCTCGTGGGACAGAGGGGCACGGCCGGCAGGGACACTCGCCCCACTTCTGGCGCACGGAAGGGAGGCCAGTGCTTCTCCAGGGTTGCTCCCGAGCAGGTGCGTCTCGCCCGGGACATCCCTGATCTCAGAAAATGCCAGCTGGACTGCGGGCTCCTCATTCAATGTGCAGACAGATTAACTCTCAGGTTCCCTGTGCCCCCTCCTGCCTTGAAAATCGAATTCGATTCACCCCAGTTCCACTCACGCACTTGGTTGGGGAAACGTCTGTCGTGTAATGTGATCCTGTTAGCCGCCCGGCTCGAAGCCCTTCAGCGGATTCTCAGTTGTGTTCAGAGTTTTCCCCGCAGCCTTGGCCCCCGTCCCCAAGCCTGCCTCCCTCTGCCCCGGCCCACCTGCCGTCTTCTGCCTTCTCTTGCCCCCCCCATAGAGGGTTGATCTGCATCCTCTCCCCCCTCCCCTGCGATGCTTTTCCCTCCCTCTCTAGCTCCCGACTCCTCCTCATCCTTTGGACCCCAGCCCCTGTGCCACCTCCTCCGGGAAGCCCTCCTTGACTTCCGAGTGGGCCACGTTGCCCACCCATTGGCTCCAGCTGCTCCACAATCCCCTCTTTCATGGGATCTTGTCACAGCTGGGAGATTGTTGCCTTGTCTGTGTCGTTCTTTAACGTCCTTCTCCCCTCATCTAGTGTAAGCGCCAGAGGACAGGGGCCCCGTCTGTCTTCACTCACCCCTGCCTCCCGGGCGCCTGGCACAGCCATGCCAGATGCCCGCCTCCCTTTTCTCCTCTGCAGGCCGGTCTCCTTCGGGCTGTCTCGGCAGCGAGCACCGCGAGCGTGTACCGATTACTCGCTGTGTGCCGGGCGCCCGCCCGTCTGACCTCACCGGATGGAAGGTTTACAGTCCCGGCCCTACCCACTGCCCAGCTCTGCAGCCTTGGGCAAGTCACTCAGCCTCTCTGAGCCTCATTTTCTCATCCATGAAATGGGACTAAAAATAATACCTAATTTATTGGGTTGTTGGGAGGATTAAATAGGTTAGTTCATTTCAAATTTATTTTCTCCGTTTCGGAGGCTAGAAGTTCACGACCAAGGTGTGGGCGGGGTTGGCTTCTGAGGTCCCTCTCCTTGGTCTGGAGATGGCCGCCTTCTCCTGTCCTCACGTGGTCTTCCCTCTGTGCACGTGTGGCCCTGGTGTCCCCGGGGTGTCCAGTCTCCTCTTATAAGGACATCAGTGAGACTGGATTAGGGCCCATCCTAACGGCCTCATTTAATTTGGTCACCTCTTGAAAGACCCCGTGTCCAAATACCGTCCCAGTCTGAGGTCCTGGGGGCTAGGGCTTCAACACATGAATTCTGGGGACAGAGTTCAGCTCATCACACCTTCTAACGAAGTAGTATGATTATTCTCATTTTATGGCTAAGGAAGCTGGGGCACAGAGAGGTTAAGTCACTTCCCGAAAGTCACACAGCTGGTAAACAGATGTAGAAATGCCAACTCGGGGTCTGAACCCCGAGCCCACTCTCAGGCATTCAGTGGTCTGTTTCCTGGCTAGGCTCCTTGGCAGGACACCAGGGTCGTCCCTGTTGGAGCCAGTCTGTGTCTTAACAGCCAGGATGGGGAGGGAATCAGGATCCAGGGCTCTCAGAGGCCTCTCCCCTGGCCCTTTGCTCCCTCCAGCCCTTCCCCCCTTGCTCAGTGGCAGCTGCCAAACCTTTGAGAGAATTGGGGCCTGTGTCCTGCACCCGGGCCGAGGCCACAATGGGGCGAGAATGCAGTGAGAGGGTCCCAGGAAGTGAGAGGGGTTATCCATTCCAGAGTTTTCTCCCCCTCCATAGTTGATCTATTTGATTTCCCAGGAGTTCTCAGAAACTATTTGAAAATAGTGAAGTTTTGCTGGTGAAACACCTAAGACAAAAATAATGAGGGTAAACGCAGTGAGAGAATATGGAAATAGAACAAAGGCGTCTTCAATGGAAATGCACTCTGGGTCTTAACCCCGCGCCCTGCGTGGAGACGACCACGGTGGCCAGCTTCTCGTGTCTCTGGAGCGGCGCTCTCGGTGGACGAGCCCTCTGTGAGCATCGCGCCCTTCATCTTTACATCTCTGTTACCTTCCATACCTGGTACGCTGCGCCTCGCATCTTTTCACTTGTTCTGTATCCGCACACACTCTGCTTTTTTCGGTTGGGTGTCTCCAAAAGCAGACCCTGAGCAAGGATTTGGGTGCAAATCGTTTATCTGTGAGGTTGGCCCCAGAGGTGAGGGATGCAGAGGGAGGAGAGCCTATGAGAGCCTGCGCTGTGGGCAAGGGGGCTCCCTCCCCGAGAGTGTGGGGGGCATCCCTCAGAATCTTCCGTCTCCCATTGGTGGAGGGTTGCTCCTGGGGACTTCAGCTTCCGGAAGCTTCCAGCCTGCCCTCGGGCCAAGAGACTGAAGGGGGTTCTTGAGCAGAGGCCACCAGAGTGAACAGAAGTGTCCCCTGAAGCTGTGGGGTCTCCAGGGTGGACCACGGGATACAGGCAAGACACAGCTCACGTGCCTGCTACTTACCGCGTCCTTTGTGACGGGTGCCTAGTATTCCATGGGGCACAGCGATGCTGCTCCTCCCAATTCCCAGCTGGTGACCTGAGTGCTTTTCTCGCACACGCCCCTTTCCCGACGCTCCACCAGGCAGACGGTCCGTGGAGACCCCTGTGGTGGGGCGGCCAGCTGGGTCCCTAGCCGTCTCCTGTCTCCCATAGTTGCTTGGCCCTCTTCCTGCCCTCTGTCCATCCCTGCTCGGTCCCCACAGTGTCATCTGACCCTTTCATCTCACAGGGTCCAGCAGCCCGGGCCGTGTGAGAGGGAGGCCAGCAGGTCATGGCAGAGGGTCACTCCCGCCCCTGCCAGGGTTGGACAAGTGTGTCCATCGGTAGATCAAAGGGCCTTTGTTGTTGTTTTATTTTCCTTTCCAGCAGCTTCTTGCTGGGGAAGCCGGCTGCAGAGCCAAGGCAAACAGAAGGTCGTGGGGCTTTGGTGCTGCAGGGGGTCTGGAGCTGGGGCCACAGGGGGCTTGCCCGGGGCCTTCCCTCTTCTGAGCCCAGAGACGAAATGGGGACACTGGGGGCCGGGCTCGGAGCCTGATGGGCCCCAGGAGGCCTGGGAATGTGGTGTTACCACGGAATTGGGGGAGCCGGTGGGGGCGCCAAGAGAGCTGGACCGCAGCCTGGACCCAACCCGTGAATGGCCGTCCCCACTGTTCTCCAGCTGAAGAGCGGGGGCGAGCACTGGGTTGGGAGTCCAGAGTCACAGCTTAGAGCCTAGTTCTGCTTTGACCTGAGTGGACTTGTGACATCGCATCTCCACGCTGGGTTCTCCGGGTCTCCTAACTTTAGAGTCGCCCCCGGACTCTCCAGCGGGAAATCTGAGCAGCCTCGAGTCCCCTGGAGAAAAGCTCTCAGGAAGCCGAGGCGCGGCTGTGGATGGAAGTGGGGGTGTTGTTTAAATAAATTAAAAGCGCGAGAGGAAAACCCATCAGCGTTATTTTCAATAGCTGGGACGATAGGCAAAGCATTTCCTTCCTTTCATTTGATAATTTTTCCTTCTCCCAGTGGTTCGAAGAAAGTGTCTGATGCTTTGCGGCACAATGAGCTCAAATGAAAATATTCTCTTTAAAAAGTGGTTGCTATGTCACTAATTTAGATAATGGGCAATTTTTGTTTCTCAGTAGCCCTACCACTCACAAAGGTCTATTCACAATTCACAGCTGCCTGAGAGGTGCACGCGTGCGCGCGCGCGTGTGTGTGTGTGTGTGTACATGCAAAGGGAGAAGATCTCACCGACAGAATCTTTTTGGCAAAACAATCCTAATGATAATAGAATATTGAAATGAAATTGTGTGCCTGAGTCCATGCATGTCTGCCGGTGAGAAGGGTACGGGATTAAAGGGAACCACGCGTCGAGAAGGAGGCAGCTGTGGATCCGAGCGGCATGTGGATGCCGGCTGGAGGCAGGAAGAATCCGGCTTCGGAATCCCACAGGTCTGAGTTCCAAACGGCCTCTGCCGCCCTCAGCTGCCTGAGCTTTGCGAGTTACTGATCCTCACTGAGCCTCAGTTTCCTCATCTGGAAAAAAGGACAGCACAGGCGGATGACGCGCCTCGCCGGGCGCTGGGCGAGGAGCGACCTGCCACGGGGCTCTCTTCCCTTCCCTTTCTCTCCAGGAGCACAGCAGAGTTTTTCCACGTGCGCACCGGACCCACAGCCGGGGTCTCATTCGATACCCCACAATCCGATCGGGCTGAGCTTTTAATCTGCGTTTTACGGAAGGGAGACCCGAGGCGCCGAGACTGTGGAATTCCATCCATCACCCAGTCAGTGGAGGCGGAGGGGCCGTGAGAAGCAGGGTTTGTCTGAGCCGTCACAGGGCCTGGCCCTTCCCGTCCTCGGGGAATGTGGCCTGCGAGTTCTGCTGGATGCAGAGAGGAGCTCCTGGTGATGCTTCGTGTGGGCGGTCCTTCATTCATTCGTTCATTCGTTCTTTCTCTCTTCCGTTGTGTGTGCTAGACTTTTCCTGAGGATTTGAGGCCGAGGTGGTACGTTCCGAGGGTCTAACCATCCAGCCCGACACTGCCAGTGTAGACTTTTCCGGGTCCTTAAAGCCCCTGAGCCATACCCACCACGAGGGACTCTCTCCCGGGTCCCTGACCCCACTCCTCTCGTCTCCCAAGCGTGTCCCTGGCCTCGGGCCCCCACTGTCCCTCCCTCTGAGGACCCCTGGTCTTGCCCGGGCCCTCGTGCGGGTGACGCAGCCTTGTTCTGCTACCACGCAGACGCGGATGAGGAGACCGCCTCTCGGCGCCCAGCTCACCCCCTCTCCTGCCGTCCAAACGCCTGTTATGCGGCACCCTTCCCGACAGGGCGTGGCCGGGCTCCCAGGCCTCCCGCTCTGGTGCCGCCAGATTCCCCCAACACTGACTGTCTTGGCAGGTGGAGGTTCTTCAGGAAACACTGTCCTTCAGACCCTCCTGTGGGGGTGGGGATCGTCTCCGTCATCACACCTGTGTGCTTGTCTCTCTTGTCAGTTAACAGGATGCTGTGAACAGAAGTAGCACTTTTTCCCCCCAAAAGAGTTCAGGAGCTGATGCATATGTGCGTCCACACGTCTGGGCCCTGCTGGGCCCTGAACCACCTGTGCCTGAAGGTGGGACTGAGGGCTGTGTCAGAAATAAGTGCGACAGTGAAGGCAGTGGATAATGGCATCTTCGGGATGAGGACCAATAGGATTAGGCCAGTGCAGTGGGTCATGGGAAGAGAGCCATGTGGTGCAGTGGTTAGAGCTGCGCCTGGGGTCAGGCCATCCATCGTGGGTGGGTTCTGGCCCTGTCCCTTTCTGGTTTGTGTGACCTCGGACTGCTTCCTTTTCCCTCCGTGTTGACTGTGCTGAGCACAGCTGGGGGGCCCTCCACGGCGGCTGCCGGGTGCCGTCAACAGCGAGTCCCCAGAAGTTTGGGGAGGGGGTGAGTGCACCTCGTGGGAAGACGTCCTCAGGACTAGAGATTCTCCACATTCTGAGTGGCCCTGGGGCCCTTTTTCCC
The DNA here is from genome assembly GCF_041296265.1 of Equus caballus. Lineage (NCBI taxonomy): Eukaryota > Metazoa > Chordata > Mammalia > Perissodactyla > Equidae > Equus > Equus caballus. The sequence continues at coordinate 9,708,906 of NC_091695.1, forward strand.
CTCACATCAGTTCTGCCACCTCTGGGCGTCGCCGGAAGTTTCCTGAACGCCACAGCCGTTTCTGGAGTCCTGCCTTCCCTCCCCCCACGCAGACGATGCGCTGGGTGCCTCCCTTGCCCGCACGTGGACCATTCACCGGGTGGCTCCCTCCCAGCATGTGGACGATGCACCCGGTGCCTCCCCTCCCCACACGCGGACGGTGCTCCGGATTCCTCCTCTGCCATTCCCGGAAGCCCCCACGCCCCGCAGAAGGAAAGGCTTGGGAGGTGAAGGGAAAGCTGTCCCCGAGGGAGGAAATGCCATGGTGACACAATTGAGGACCCAGTTTCAGGTACATTTTGGTAAAAATGGCCTCAAAAGGCAGACTTGCAGATGTTAGGGAACTTTTAGTAGTTTTGAGCTTTTAAAAAAATTTCTAGCATGAGTGAGGAGAGACAGACTAGAAGGATCCATCTGGCCTGGTTGAAGGGAGAAAATGAGATCGCAGCAAAGTGCACTGTGGGTCTTTCTGCAAATGGTAATGAAGAGAGAAGGCTGGAGGACCACAGAGCGGCTGGGCTGCTGCTGGAGACACCCCCCGTGGCGGAGCCCCTCCCTCCGCGGCATGTGGGCATCATCGTGTGGGAAAAGGGCACATTTCAGCCGCGTCGCATCACCAATCTCAGCTGCCGGGGGAAATCTCTTCCTCCTAGCCCAGGATCAGCCTGGGAAGGAAGCCTCGCCCACTCTTGGCTGCGGCCTTGTCACTGAGCTGAGATCCCAGCCTGCATCCAGCCTGGGCGCTGTCTCCCCTGTTTACTGCTTAGCGGGGAAGAAGTGAAACAGATGCGGTTGGTCTCAGATGAATGAGGTTATCATCATGTTCCTGGTCTGTCCAGGGCTCCTAATTGAGAGGCGCCCTGGAGTGGAGAGAAAGTGCCCTGGAGTAGAAATGGGGAGGTGGTTCAAGTTCCAGCTTTGGCGTAGCCTTGCTGTGTGACCTTGGGCAAAGCACTAGCCCTCTCTGGGCTTGCCGTCCATAACACCCAGGGCAAAACCCCAGACCAAACAAACAAGAACACACCAGGGAAGAGAGAAATCATCTTCGCAGCCAGCTTCGCAGAGTTGGTGTGGGAATCAGAATCAAATAAGCTGAAGAATGGGGCCAGGCCTGGGTGTGGTCCTTTCTAGGTTGCTCTGTAACCATCCTGAGTGTCGGAAGACTGAGCCACTGACCAGCAGCGGGATGTGGTGGCTGGATGCCCAACACCTTTCATCTCAAATGCTGACTCTGATCGATTGGTAGGGTCTGCTTGAGCCCCACTGAAGGGAGGGTGAGGCTTTGATTTGGGCTCAGCAGAAATGCGCCAAGATCGACTATTGATGTCTGCTGTGGTTGGAGGACAGGAGAGTGCTAGCATCAGTATAGGGGGTATGAGAATGTTCCCCATAATATTACATGCATTTGTGGGGCGCCAGTATGCGCCCGAGGAAGGCAGTCTGGCCAGTGGCTGAAACGGACAAAACGCACAGGCCAGAGATGCACCCTGGTGGCCTGTGGGCCGCATCCAAGCTGCAGACGGTGTTTGTTGAAAACATGAAAGGGACCCCACGTTAAAATACTGGGAAATGTAACTAAAGTTGAACATACGCTTACTGCACGAGCCCACGAGGCCACTCCTAGGTATGTACCCGACAGAAAGGCGTACATGCCCCAAAAGGCACATCTGAGATTGCTCATAGCGTCGTTATCCGTGACAGGCAATACCTGGGAGCATTGCGAGTGTCCATACATAGAGGGGTGAAATGGATGTAGTCGCGCAGTGGAAGGCCACGCGGCACAGAGTGGATGAAGAGCTCCCACTGCCCCCCGCCCGGGGGACGCTCTGCATCCCAGTGTGCAGCAAAGACGCCAGATGTGGAAGGGCACACGCAGTGGGACTCTGTTTATGTCAGGTTTGAAGTCAGCAGCGTGATGCCCTGTGTTGGAAGTCACCACAATGATGGCCTTTGGGCGGAAGCTGGGGGCGCGGGGAGGGGGCGCCAGGCCCTGGGTGCTGCCCGGGTCACTCTCTGATCCTGGTTGGTGGTTTTGTGGGTGAGCTCAGTTCGTGGATAGCCCCCGAGCAGTGTGCTTCAGATCTTTGTACTTTTCCGTGTATATGTTATATTTCAATGTTTAAAATTCCATTAAAACAAAACATAAGGAGGATTCTCACTGGTTGAAGAAGCGAGAGATGAAGCATAAAGCTCTTGATTCCCGCTTTCCTTGACAAGTGGGACAGTCTGGGCCTCTGGGTGGCGAGAGGGGCCTGGAAGTGACCGGTGCCTGCAGCCTCTGGGCGGGGTGTCTGCCTCTCCGTTTCTGCTCCAGGGTTCTTGGGGTTTGGAACCCCTAACTAAACACTGCCCTCGGGCCCCCACCCCAGTCAGCAAGGAGGGTGTTGCGGTGAGTGACGGGTGACCTGGAAGGAGCAGAGGTCGCCTGGTCACGCTGGGCTTCAATCCAGCTGTGCCTGGATTCACCATCTCGGTGACCTGGGTGAGTTACATAGTCTCCCCGAGCCTCAGTTTACCCATTTGTAAGGCGAGATGAGTATACCCACATCAAAGGGTTGTTTGGGGTGAGGACAAGACCATGGTTAGAACATACACAGCAGGCCTGTGGCCGTGGATGCTTGGCACAGTGACATCTGTCCACTCCCCACGGCCTCATGCCTGTTGAGAGGGGCGCCTTGGTGGTTCCTGAGCTGCGGCCGCCTGCATCCGGGAGATGGGAGATGGGAAGCCCTTGCTCTGGGGCCCTGGCATGCCCGCCTCCCTGCCTGTCCTGGGTGCCAGGGCCCAGCTTGCATGGAAGGGCAAGGCCTTCCTCTGGCCAGCCAGCGCCAGGCGCCAGCACAGTGGTGACCACGGCCCCCAGCGGCTGATAGCCTGGTCCTGACGCCAGGCGCTCGGGCACAGGCGGGCGTCTGCCCTGCCTTGCGGGCAGCTGGGCACAGGAACATGCCAGCTTCCCTCCCTGCCTCGGGCCTGCCTGCTCCGGCCTGCGCGCAGCTCAGGGGCTCAGTTCTCAGGAGCACGGCGCTTCCACGGGAAGCTTGCTGGATGATCCTGCTGCGCCCCAGGCTTCCTCGTCCCAGAAACCACTTGGGCAGGGAGGTGTGGGCCTCGGTGACCCCCTCTGCAGCCTCAGTGGCCTCATGCGGGCAGTGGGCCGTGGTCACGCCTGGCTTGGCATTGCTGCTCGAGAACCCGCCGTGTGACTGTGACAGTTCCTGTTGCTGTTTTATTGGTCATGAGGGGGCATCAGGTGGGCCATTTGGGGTTGACGCTGGGATAAAGGATGTGGTTTGAAACAGGCGCTTTGTCTCAGAACAATCTGTTTTGATTTAGTCAATTGTGGGAATTTGAAAATGGCCCAAATGTGTTTCCTCCTCTTGTTGGCTCGCGCTCTCTCTCTCTCCAGCTCTCGGATTTCCTCTCATTCACTCCTCACCGCTCACATCCCTCTTGCTCACTCATCCTCACACTTGGTCACCCTCATCTTCTCACACCCGAGTCAAGTGCAGGTGGAACTCGAAATGGCCCCGATGTTTTCCCTTCGACCTCAGAGGCTCGTGCTCGCTCAGCTGCACACGCTCAGTCGTGTGTACACTTCTCACGGTCTCGCTCCCTCCCTCTCTCCATCTCTGTCTCTCGCACCCCCGAGTGCCGGCAGGGAGACCTGGTTCCCTCTCTGTCTCTTTCACCAACCGACTCTGTGGCTGTGTGGCATAGGCCAAACCACTCAACCCCTCTGGGCCTCCGTTTCCTCCCTCGCAACAGGCAAAGCTGCCACTTTACATTTAGACACATCATCACTTTCTCCTGCCGGATCTCAGATGCTGCGAGGTGAGGTTGTGTCTGCATCTTAAATGCCCTGACTCTGCAAACGCGTGGATTTGATCTCCTTAGGCAGACCGTGTGCCAGCCTGAAACTACTTCTCAGCCCTTTCCTGGTCCCGAAGAGACATCATTCTAGTTTGAGCTAGAAATTAACACGAGGTCAGGAGAGAATAGAAAGTTCAAGAGGATGCTTCTTGCTTGACCTTAGAGAGAGACCCATCACAGCGTCTCCCTTGGGCTCATTCCTCTTACTGCCCCCCGATGTCCCAGGCAGAGGGGACTAGGGAGACAGGGGCGGTGGTCAGTTTGCCACTGCCAGTGGGGGAGGGGGTGGAAACGAGGACAAAGGGCCTGTGTGTCCTGCCCCAAATCCCCCAGGAGGGTCCCGTTCACCTTGTGTCCCCAGGTTCTAGCCCTAAGCGAGTGAGAACTTACTGAGCCTGCGCCACGTGGCGTACACTGTCCTACGGAATCCTCGCGACAGCCCCGCACGTTCAGTGGGACTGGCATCGCGTTCCAGCGAGGGTGAGACGGGAGCCGGTGAGCCTGAGCGCCGCAGCGTGTCCATGGCACAGTTGGCTCTGCGGCCGGCAGTGTCTGCGCTTCAGCCAAGCTCTGACCGCCAAACCGCGCTGTCCTGAGTGGCCCCTTGGTGCCAAGGTCGCGTGGGAAGACGTAGGAGTCTAAGATTGGAGTCTGAGTTTTAGCCCTCCTCTGCTGCAAGCTCTTAATGAAGCTTGGGCGAGTCGCTGACCCTCTCTGGGCCTTGGCACCCACTGAAAGATGGAGGAGAGGGGCCGGTCGATCCCCAGTCCCCTCAGGCGTGGTATTCTGGGGCCGTATATTCCAGGCGGCAATCAAGAGTCAGGGTGCTGGGGTTAAATTCTGGCTGAAGGGCTGTGTGGCCTTGGGCCGGTTACCTACCTTCTCTGATGCTCGGGTTCGCCATCTGCAAAATGGAGAGATCAACACCTGTTGCACAAGGTTGCCGTGGGGACTGAGAGGTCAAGTCCTGGGACCGTGTGAGCGTTCCAGCTTGCCAGCTGTTCACGATCCATCTTGCCAGACCCTTTTGCTGGGAGTGTGGGCTTGCTACCTGGCGTGGAGAGCCCCGCCCCAGAGTGAGGGCCATTCCGTCCCCAAGTGACGCTGTGCACGCACTGCCATGATGCCATTGGATGAAACCCACTTGGCCACCAGCCTGTCTTGGGGTTTCCTAATCGAGGTGCCGTCGTGGGCATTCCACGTGCTGGACCATCTGGGATGGTTTGGTCTGAGGACATTTAACTTGCTTGCAGTCGTAGGACTTGCAGAAAGTTCGACACACGGCCCCCAAATATTAAGTAGCTCCAAATGGAGCTGTTGACGCAGGCTCGGGGGGCTGCTCCCCTCCCCAGTTTCCCCCTCCACATTGCTGTCTCCCGAGGAACCCCTGGGACACCCACTTTGAGAATTGCAGGCTGTCAGGTGCTAAATAATGAAACTGAGACCCTGAAAGGGGCGGCGAGTCACCCAGGACTCAGACGCAGGCGCGTCTGCTGGAATCCTCGTCCTCAGCAGACTCGTTTTCCCTTTTTATGAGAGGGTCCTCCCATGCTCTTATTGTCCCTTGATTGTAATTAATCACCTCCAGACGCGTCTTTCAGTATCGACACTCGCTTCCTGGCTGGCATTTCTGGATTGTTCTCTCTCCCACCTGCCTCACGGCCGTCGGTAAAGGCTGGATGGATATTTATTGTTAAATCAGGGAAAATGGGGCTTTCTATCGGGAAGGTTTTGAGACATAGTATTTGCCCGAATAATCCTGCCTGAGTCTGCAGGTGCCTGGAGACCTGGGAAAATAAATTTGACCAAAAAATGAATAAATAAACGCTGACCCGAATGAGCCCACAGGTGGTGCTTTGTCTCAAGAGCCTGTCAGGTGGAGCGTCTCTTCCCACTCCCCACCTGCCTCCCTTTGCATCCCCCCCCCGCCCGCCCCAGTTTAGTTTTCCAGATCACGTGGTGTTCTTGCCGTAAAGCCTAATTTCCACACGGATCTAGCCTGCGGTGACCTGCCATAGGAAGAGCTTTATTGGGAATCCGTAGGTGTGGGTGTGAGACCCTGCGGTGTCAGAGCATGATGGGTCCCCTCCCCCCCATTTTAAAGGCGAGGTGATGTGGCCCAGAGAGGCTCGGTGACTTGCCTAAGGTCACGCAGTGATTTAGCGGCAGAGTTCAGGTCCTTAGGTTCCCCTAGCTTGGACCCGTCACCCTGTGCCTCCTCTCTGCTGAGGCCAGGCTGCTCTTTGCCTTATGATCTAGGTGATAAGCGGGTTCCGTGGTGCCAGCACGGGCAGAGAGGGGACAGTGCGAGCGCGTCACGGCAGGCTGGCTTTGGAGGATGGCAGGAGGTCTGGCTGAAGGCGATGCCATCGGAGCAGCTAGAGAGGTGTTCTGTGGTCTTTGCCCAGCACGTGCGAGCCTCCTGTCCTGCTGTGATGGGAGGCTCAAGAATGGAGAAGAGGGGCCGGCCCGGTGGCACAGCGGTTAAGTTCTCACGTTTCACTTCTTGGTGGCCCGGGGTTCACCGGTTCGGGTGCCAGGTGCAGACATGGCACCGCTTGGCAAAAGCCATGCTATAGTAGGCATCCCACGTATAAAGTAGAGGAAGATGGGCATGGATGTTAGCTCAGGGCCAGTCTTCCTCAGCAAAAAGAGGAGGATTGGTGGCGGATGTTAGCTCAGGGCTAATCTTCCTCAAAAAAAAATGGAGAAGAGCTAGAGAGACCCGTGTGAATTCCACTCGAGGCTGGCGGAGGCCTGCGCTGGCTGCCCCGCGGCAGTGCCCTGGGAGCAGGGGGGGAGGGGCGGGGGGTGTGGGCGCGGACGGGGGTGGGGTGGGGGCACATGGTCTCCTCCAGGCCGACCCCTGGCGGCCGGGCAGCTGTGTTTATTTCCTCCATTGCCACTTGGGAGGCGGCTCTGCGGGGCGGTTGAGGGGCAGCCTCCGGGGCCAGGCTGCCTGGGCTGCAGATCCTGGCGCTTTGGGCTTCGGCCTGTGGTCTGAGGCTGGCCGCTTGGGCTTCCGGTTCCTCGTCTCTGGAGTGGGGTCACAAAGGTGCCTTCACGCAGGGTGGCGGTGACATGACATCAGCCGCCTTCGTGCCGAGAGCCCAGCTCAGAGACGGGGTGAGCCAGCGATCTACGTTAGCTGTTAGTTTGGGGAATCTCAGAAGGGGGCGTGAATGTTCTCCCTGTAAAAAATAACATTTATCACTTTTTGATTCTAAAAGTCACGCATAGACATATTTCAACCACCTAAAGCTACCCATTGGAAGGTTTTGCTGTGTTTCATCCCATTCTTTTCCTTAGGCATCGTGTGTGTGTGTGTGTAATGGGGTGTGTACTGTCAAGTATAATTTTCAAGAAATTATAAATCATATAAAATCTCACATAAATCTTTAACGGACAGGGATCCAAAATTGATTTAACTCCTTAATGAGGAAGCCAGCAGGATGGAGAATGAGAGGCACGGGTGTTACACAGGCCTTGAAGAAAGAAGCCTGGAATAAGATGGCTGGGTTTAGGCCGGCCTGGTGGCTCAGCGGTTAAGTGCGCATGTTCCGCTTTGGCAGCCTGGGGTTCGCTGGTTCCGATCCCGGGTGCGGACATGGCACCGCTTGGTACACCGTGCTGTGGCAGGCGTCCCACATATAAAGTAGAGGAAGATGGGCACGCATGTTAGCTCAGGGCCAGTCTTCCTCAGCAAAAAGAGGAGGATTGGCAGTAGTTAGCTCAGGGCTAATCTTCCTAAAAAAAAAAAAAAAGATCGCTGGGTTGATAAGAAACTGACAGTAAAATCATAACCTTTGGGGTTATCTTTTCTATGAGACCAAAAAAGAAAAAAAATCTAGAAGATCACATGTAACTTCACATGAGTCAAAGTTCTTCTAGAATCCCCTAGATGATTGAAGAATCCTTGGGTGGATCTGCTACGCAATGCTCCCATATGATGTGGAAAAGGCCGGCCTTTGCCCGATTTCCAAGTTTTGGGTCATTTTTCTTAACAGCATCTATATGTTCTTTCTGATCAGACGCTAGAAAACTCTGTGCCTCTCCCTGTCTACACTTGATATTACATAACATTCACTTTCAAAAGAGAGTTTTGAGGGAGGACCAGGCACCCCCCCGAAGGGTGTGACCTGCTCATAAACCCGGCTTGGTTTGAGGTGCCTGTCTCCCTGGGGTCTCAGGGCGGCCACCCTTGCCTCTGTCGCCCACTGTGTTTCACTGTAATCGTTCATTTCCCTGGTTCTCTCCCCGTCTACACTGAGTTTCCTGAGAGCAGGGATTTGTGGAGCGGAACTGACTTCTGATCCTTCTCTCCCACGTGTGTAATAGGCAGCACAGAGCGATTCTCCTCGGAGATGCTTCTGGGGGTGTGGACGTGGACGTGGGCGTGGACATCAAGAGGAGGGGCCTTTGTCAGTTGCAGATAAACCGCGCTGTTGGGAACCGGCGGGCTCCTCTCCCGGACCTAAAGTGTCCTTCTGTTGAGTCAGAGATGCTCCTGACCCCCACGCCCCGCACAGCCTTTTCCCCTCCCACGTCCCTGATTCTGCCATTTAATTGTTTGGAGAGCTGGACTCACCCAGCCTAGAAAATCAGCGTCGTCTCTTCTCTGTAGGACATTAAGACTGAGCTTTCTGAGTTCCTGACCTTCCTTCCTAATCGAGGTCAGTAAAGGGGTAGAAAGTTCTTGGCCACCTCGAGCTGGGGAGAGCAAAGCATGACTGGAAGGGTTAATCTCCACACTCTGAATTTTAAAGCTGTCTTGTTCCATGTGCTGGGAAAACCCATCAAAATGCTAATGGCTGTGCGCTCCAACCTCCCGCAGACCCGTTCTGCGGTTCTGCGTTAGAATATATTTACATGGATTGAGCCGGGAAGAATGACAAAGAGCTGGGGTGCCATTTTCCCAGATTCCACCGCAACCCCGTGGGTTATAAAGTCTGAATTAATAGCCTCGCGTTCCGGAGGAAAGCTGTGGTTGGCTGTGGGGTCGGCCCCTCCGCTCAGCTCCAGTGACGCGTTCTCAGCTTTCGGCTTCCTTGCTGAGCTGCGGGTGGCCAGTGTGGAAACATCTCTGTTCCGGTCGTGTGGCTTTTTATTACTGCCTCTCTCAGAGGCAGAATATCCTCGGACGGGCGTCCCGGGTGCATAAGACTGCACGGTGGATCCACAGTGAGTTCAAGGTCTGGAAGGTGTCGGGACATCATTGTCCCAACGCCACCTTCAGCACGAAGACAGTCTCTGGTCTTGAACCACGTCCCGGGAGCGCTGGCTCTTCTTGTGGCCTTTGAAACCCCAGAGGTCTTTGCTCCAGCCGGCCAGTGGCCTGAGAGCCATTCGGATGCATCCTGGGGAGGACGGACACCCCGGCTTTGCCCTACTGCAGGCTGGACTCGATGACGTGGCTCCGGGCAATTGGGCTGCAGACAAAATCGTGGCTTCCGGTCCTCCATCGGCCCGGTTCAGCTCTGGGGCTGTAGACCAGCCTCTTGGCCTCTCTGAGCCTCAGTGCCATCCTTGGCTGGTGAGGACGAGGACACTGGCCGCCTGGTGGAGGAGTTACGGGGCTCGTGTTGTTCACTCACTCGTTCACGCGGACGGCACGGTGGTGTCAGGGTGGGCAGGCCAGGCTCCACCTTCAGGGATGGGTCCCTTAAACCATGAGGGCTTCCAGGTCCTTTTGGGACCAAGTGCCCAGGCCCAGGCTGTGGGTGCTTGCCCGGAGGTGCGCTGCAGCCTCCCTCGTGCAGGTGAGGGAGCCTTCCTTAGCAGACGCCCCTGATAGAATGCTCTATGCTTTCTTGTTCCCTCTCTCCACGAACAAGGCAGCGATGTGTGGTGACATAAAGTGCTGTGGCCCAGCTCGCTGTCCTCCTCTGTTGGATGGGAAGGGTGATCCCGCTCCCCTTGCACGTGGGTGGGTGGGGAGTGAAGATCAGGTGGGAAGTGGGCTCCCGTGGATGGGGACCCCTCGTCCTCACCTCCTTCAGGAACCTTCCAGATAGGACACGGGAGCAAGCGCAGGGCAGTGCCCGCTGTTGACAGGGGGCTTGGGCTCCCAGAGGCCCCCATTCTCCTTCCTGCTCAGTGGAGCATCGTGGTGGCGTCCGTCTCACGCCGATACTGCTGGGGAGGGCACGAGAGACGCTGGCTGCTGCGCCATCCGCAGGAAAGGCCAGAGACTGATGGGAGGGGCGGAGAGAGAGAGAGGATGACTAAGGACCATCGCATGGAGAAGAAACAGCTCCCCTGTTAACTGATGGGGTTCTACAGCCCCTCCTCCCTGGGCCTTCCACCCTCCGCAAGCTGCCAAGAGCTAATGGGCTCAGACTGGGGGGACCCTCCCGGGACCTTGCTGGCAGTCCCAGAGCCCACCGCCCCGTGCCCAGTGGGATGGAGGGAGCGGCCCTCTGCTCCAGGGCATAAATAAATCCCAGTATTTCTGAGGATGTCCTGGCTCCCACCCCAGCCCTGCTGTGACCCTGGGGCACAATTAGCAGGCCCATTCAGGGGCTCATTATGGGACCCGAGGGTGATGGGGCTGAGTGACTGGGCAGGTGGTCCTGGGAAAAACTGTCCCTCCTCCGGCAAGACAGGTGCAGGCGGAGAGACGGACAGACGGGACAGGCTCCGGCAGCTTCATTAAGGGCTGCCTGGGGGTCATGAAGATGCAGGACGCAGCAGGAACGTGTCCTGAACACGCCTGGGCTCCCCCCTCTCCCCCACATCACTCCCCCCGCGTTGCTAAGTTAAAACAAAGCGAAACAAAGGCCCAGCTTGGCTTTGGAGCCACAAACTGCAAGCTTTTATCTGTCAACAAGGGACGTGTCAGCCTGGCAGGGGCCCAGCCTGGGTCCCGTGACCTGGCATCGGCGTGAGGAGAGGGCGCCGAGGCTGAGCCCAGGGTCTCGCTGAGGCTGCCATCCCTTCTCGAGGCACAAGACCGAGAGTCCTGGTGGTCACAGGCTCAGAAGGATGCAGTTCCACCCAGGAGCCAGGAAGCAATGGAGGGTGGGTGGCTGGAGTGGGGAGGGGGAGATCGCTAGCAGGAGCTGCCCCGGAAAAGGCTCATCGTTGGGCTGGTCACCTCCCTCCCTCCATCCTTTCCTTGCCGCCTCTTCCAGGAAACCTTCCCAGCTCTCCTTCTTCTCTGAAAGCCTGCTGACTTGGGATTGTAGGATATCAAGAGACTGTAAACCAGTAGCCTTCAGCATTATCTGGAAACTTTATGAAATATTAGAGAGTTCAGCTGTTGTGGATTAAGTATGGGGTGTAGACTCATCTGTGCTCAGTGGAGACCTTGGAGGGAGGGAGGGAAGGACCTGAGAAGTTTGATTTGGATCCACTAATCGTGGCCTCTACCATTGTTAGAGAAAGCAGCCGCAGATTCTATGTTACGTCATTGCTGCTTCCTCTGTATATCAAGGGCTTATTTAGCATGTGTTTCCGTGGGAATCACCCAGGATCTGTTAGCTCATCTAAGCTCCTGCTCAGGCGAGCAAGATAGGGCTCTGGTGGTCCACAGTTTGCAGGCGAGTTCTCTTTGACTGCAGGGTCTATGCCCAGTGTGAGGACCTGCAGATCGGCCTGGAAAGCTGGGCAGCCAGAGATCAGATGATAAAAGGCCTTCTGTGTAGGCAAAGGGAGGCCAGGGAACCCACTGACGCAGGAGAGAGACATGGCCCCTCCGCATTCATGGGCTCAGTCTGACAGCAAAGGAGAAGGCAGGTTGGAGGGAACAGAGGGAGCGGGCTGGCCAACCAGCCAGGAGCCCGTTTGCAGTAAGCGGACAGGCAGTGAGAAGGCTGAAGCCGGGCCGGGCTGGGCAGTGGCGGTGGGGGTGGGGAGTCAAGGGTCATGTGGGAGACGTGCGCTGGAAGAGAAGCAATGCCGGGGAGAGCAGAGAAGAGTCTGATGGGCGTGGGTTACGCAGGGGCGCGCTGTCTGAAAATTCAGTGGCCGTCTGCTCAGGGTGTGTGCACTGTTGCGACATGTGTTCTGTTTTAATTAAAAAATAGAGGAGAAAGCATCAGAGGAGACATTAAAATCTCTCCTCCGGGCCCCATCCGGGATTTTCCTTATAAATCGAGAGCCGGCTTCCCTCACACAGTGCAAATTTGCTTTTTCCGGAAGAAAAAAGAGGAGGAAGAAGATGCGAGTTTTGAGCCAGACCTCGCAACACGGCAGGACCGACCGATAGTCGCACATTCGCTACCGCTGATTAAGCTCTGACTGTATTCACGGTCTAAGGCTCAGTTATTTTTTAATATTTGAATGTCTCTGAAACCAGGACGCGTCATACAATAAGTGACGTCCTCCTTAATTCACTTAAAGGTCGTGTTTTTTCCTTCGAGAAGTCCGTGAAATGATGGTCCGATTATAATCTGCGGGGTCTTACATTCAAGAGATGGGCCTCTGCGTGCCCGGCTCTCTGTGTAGACGTCCCCGTGGAGTCCTCACGGCAGCTGGTGACTCAGCGGCTGTTGCTGACGCTCTTCCTCAGAGTGGGAGTCGAGGCACGAGGTGGAAGGTCACTTGCTCAAGGTCACAGGGCTCGTTAGAGCTGGACTCAGCATTTCCAGCTGTGCCACCCCACACCTGAGGAGTCTTTGTGCAGAACAAGAGCAGGTCTGGGGGCCCGAGGATGGTGGCCTTTTCCTTTCTCCAGCCCGAGACGCCCAGGTCAACCGCGACCACTATCGCCTGGCCCACCATCTTTTGATGCTGCCTCTTGTCACCCAGGATCATTTCCCCTCTTGGCCCTAAACCCTGGGATTCCTTCTCCGTCCTAGGAGGGCTCTGGGTCCGACATCTGTGGTGACCTGCCTCCTGCACGGAGAGGAGGGGCTGAATGAGCTGTCGGGGTTGGGGGGGGGGGGGGAAGGAGGAAGAAATTCCAAGCCCAGCTGGTCTCTCGCACACGCAGATTTGCCTAAATAGGATTCAGGCTTAGGGCAGGATTTTGCTCTCCTGGCACACTGGCAATAAACTAACCCCCTCGCGGGCTGCGGGAGGGCAGGAGGGCAGAATTCCTCCGAAGACGGAGGCAGCTTCAGGCCCGGAGGGCGAGCCTGCAAAGTGCTTTAGTTACTGCCGGGCCCGCCCGCCGCCTGACATCAGCCCCCAGCCTCTTCCCAGCGTGGCCGCAGCCTTTCATGCCGCTAACGTGTGACATTCACCCGGGCTGCGTGGCTGACAGGCACGCCTGACATTAATACGTGTTCCTCGCGGTCCCCAGAGCTCATAAAAGCTCATTATCAGTTCTGAGCCGGGGAATATGGTACCCGGCTCAGGTGCGCCCGGGATCCCCGGAGATGCCCCTGGGCGGTGGGGCTGTGTGCAGCGTCGTGAGCCTGGAAATAAACTCCTCCCTTCGTCCAGCCACTGGGCGGTGACCGGAAAAACCCCGGGTTCAAAGTTGCGTCCCAGCAAAGGGACTCCTTCCGCCCTGGTGTTTAAGGGGAGCTGGTCCAGCACTTTGGGAAGGCGGTTTATCAGCGTCTGCTCAGATGTGCTGTGTGCAGGGCCTCGCCCGGCTCTCGCACTTGTGGGCATCCGGGCTTTGCAGCGCGTGGACGTTTCCACACGGAGATGTGGGCACCATGGGGCCCATCACAGCAAGGTTTAATGGCCGGAAATGGAAATACCCCCACATCTGTGGTGGGAGAGGTAAATAAATTACGGTCCACACCTCCTGGGCTGTTACGCGACTGTGGAAGGCTCCAGGTCGCTCTCTTCTCGCTCGTGGGTAGATGTGACAGCAGTGATACTGGGGGTGTAGGATGCGTGAGGCAAGAGCCCGTTTGTGTCGTCACACCGTCTGCACGTGGGCCCACCTGGCGCGCGCACACACACACACACACACACACGTGATCCTGTAGAATAAAGTCTGGGAGTCATGTTACAAAGATTTCGCAGTGGTTCTCTCGGTTAAATAGGATGGACGGGTTAAGGAATAACTTTCGCTTTTGTAGTTAAGAATGAAAATTATTTGCATACGGCCACGTACATCCGTGTGTGTCTGTGTGTGTGTGTGTGTGTGTGTGTGTGTACGGTCGCTTAACAACGGGCATGCGTGCTGAGAGCTGCGTCGTCAGGCAATTTCGTCACTGTGTGAACATCATGGAGTGTGGTTACACAGACTTGGATGGTACAGCCTGCTGCACACCTAGGCCGTGTGGTACTCATCTTATGGGACCACTGTCTTGTATGTGGTCCGTCACTGACCCAGACATCGCTCATTGTGCGGCGTGGGACTGTATGTATGTCTGCATATGGATGTGTATGTATGTGTGTGTGTGTATACATATCATGAATTCCTCTGATTGTCGCCTCCGTCTGGTCTGTGATCCACGCGGTCCCCTGGGCTGAGGCAGAGATGGCCAGATAAACAGTCTCGCCTCCTCCGGCCACGCCGTGGTCCCCCTCCATTAGTGGGGCTTCTGAGAAGCTCCACCGTGCGGAGGGCGCCGAGGCGGCATCCACAGCATCGACCTTGAGCCCTTGCTCTCTGCTTGCACGTCTCCCGCTGTGGGATTGGCGCTTGGCACCAGGCCTCCCTGCCCGTGGGCCTGCGCTCCAGTCCCAGCCTTGCCCCACTGCAGCTGTGTGCCCTTGGGCAACTTATTGACTCCTCTGGTTTGTGGTCATGGTCCCTAACGTGGGGGTGCCTTCCCACGGGATCAGAGAGGGTCATGGGATTATTGTCGTTGTCCCTTGAGCCAGCAGGACACTTGGTGAGGGCTTCCCCTGTGCGGCCTGCTCACTGGGGGCGGGGAGCCTGGGGTGAATGGAGTCGGGGGAACCTGGCTCCCCTCCCCTGGAAGCCTTGCTCTTCTGCTTCTCAGCCGTGCGTGCGAGCAGACGCGTCCCCTGGGCCTGGCAACAGCCTCACCTGGCACGTATGTGGCCTGGACACGGGGAATTTGATCCTTCGCTCCTGACCCGGGCCCCTCGTCAAACTGACGGGGGAAGCGGGAGAGGCTGGGCTTCTGGCCCCTGCCCTCCCTGGCTGAGATGCTTGTTTCCCCACCAGACCCTCTCTTCTTATGGCTTATCTCTTCCTGGATCCACAGCTTGAGGGTGTTGGTCTGCCCCAAGCCTCCTTCATTAAGCAAAGGTGAATTCTCCTTCCCATTTTCCAAATTGCTCAGAAAGCCTTTTTCCCGCCTGAGGAGGATGGAGTTCTCACGCCGTGTTGATCATGTTCTAGCTGGAAGCAAAGAAACGTGATGTGATGTGATTTGCAGACTCAATGTCCCCGCGTGGACGTTGCGCTGGCTCCCGGGCTGATTCTGGAAGCCTGAAAGTATGCCCCAGCCCGGAGGCTCCGGGACGCCGTCCTGGGGCCCGTGGGAAGGGATGCGGACCGTGTCTTGCTGGCTGGGGGCGCCTGTGTGGCCTCTGCGGCTGCAGAGATGGAGGGAGGGGACACCCACATGAGTGGGTGCACGTCTGAGCTGAGTGGCCCTCAGCCACAGGCCCCGCTCACCACTGCCTCTTTAGCACTTACTTCCCTCTCTTCTCCTCCTCTTAGAGTTTACGGAAGCCGCCGTTGGAAAGAGACCTCGAGGCGTCTTTCCACCCCTGAAAGGAGAAGAAAGCGGTGGAAAGAGGTATGACGTGGCAGTGTGGCGGAGTGGCATCCTCCCTCGTTCAGAGAAGGGGTCCACCCTTCTCTCTCCTCTCGCTGCCCTCCAGACCCTCTACGTCCGAGCCGGAGAGCTCTTGGCTCGTGCTGGGGCGCAGGGCAGGCCGAGGGCCGCTTGACTCTTGGCCGCACCCCCGATGTTTGTTCAGGGATGGGGAGCAAAGGGGAGGATGGAGCAGCGAGGCCAATGCTGGGGTGGGGTCTCTCCGAGGCTGGCGGCTGCCCCGGTGAGGGGCCATGGGTCATAGTGGCTCCGCAGGGTCCATCCAGGAGGTGAGGGCTGAAGGGTTGGAGGGGGCGAGCCCGCCACAGGGAGGCAGCGTTCCCGGGGGCGCACAGAGGGTCCAGCCTGTGTCCCCTGCTTCCCAGGCCTCCCCACACCCACTGCAGTCTTGGGCCTTCCTAGGGTGACCCCTCCCCCCCATCGCAGGGCTGTCTGTTGGGTAGCATTTAAACCCACAGGACTCGGCCCCATCACCACATTCCGTGATGGAATCGGGAGTGGAGAAGGCCTGGGCTGCTTCTTGGCCTGGTCCTTGGGTTCCCGGGACCGGCGGTGGGCTGGGTGGCCTCATGGAAGGTTCCTGAATGAGGAGCCAGGACGTCTGTCCTCTGACCCAGTCTGTGCCACCATCATGCCACACGAGTCCTCATCAGCCGTTTCCCTCGTTGGGCCTTGTTCTCTCCTCTGTAAGATGGGGCGGCAGTGACTGGAGTCCCTGTTCCGGCCCTCATGTCCTCGGTTTCTGAGCTTCCTAGACCACGGCTGGCGCAGAGGACATGACAGGTGTGGGGGGCAGCCGGGAGGGGCGGGTGCCTGGGGACAGCTGCTGAGCGGAGAGGGGATTTGAGAGCTCCTAGGAGATTTGGTCTCCAGTCTGGGCAAAGGACGACTGAGTCCTTCCGTGCAAAGACCCCAGGGTCTGAGTGCAGATGGACCTGGTTGGAGTCCAGCTGATCAGAAGAGTCACTTTAACCTCCGCTGGCTGAGGCCACTCTCTGCCGGGAGAAGTGCCAGGCGCGCCCCTGCATCCTCTCATTCGCTTCTCTCAATGGCCCTGTGATCTTGGTCCTGTTCTCACCTTTCTTAGAGAAGAGAAAACCGGGCCTCAGAGAGGGTAAGCCACTTGCCCAAGGTCACACAGCAGTGAGCACTGTGGCAGAGGTTTAAAGCCCCTGCCTGGACGACCGTACAATTCTTGTGTATTTCACTTACCAGCTCAGACTTGAAGCATAAGGTTAAAAATAACTTTTTAGCTGAATCTGAAATTCCTGAAATTCCATTTCCTAAAGACATAAAAATGACTTGTTTGCTTGTCCTAGAATTTTTTTTTTTAAACTTTGGGCTCTTCTTAAAGTCCCTATGGGTCTTGGTTTTCTGATCTCTAAGGTGGGGGTATAGCACCTACCCGTGGGGTGGTTTTGGGGTGATAATGAGATGAAGGAGGTGAGGAAAGCCTCCCACACTGCCCCTCCCTACACCCCCCCCCCCCGCCTCCCCCGCCCCGAGGGCCGCTGTGAGGGTGCATGGGGGTACACACTGTAAAGGGCTGTGCCCCGCCACCTGCTGGCCTTTGCACTTCCGTCCGCTTCCAGTGCCCCTGGTTGGGAAGCCCTCGGCCACGTTCCTCATCACCGATCTGATGTTCCCCAGTCTCGGAGCCCGTCCTCTCCTTTCTGGAGTGTGCTCGCTGGCTGGGAGTATTTTAGGCTGGGATCCAAGCAGGACATCCGGCTCCCAGCAGCCAGTAAAGCAGGGCTGGGCCAAGGCCTGAGTGGACGGTGGCAAAGAGTGGTGGGGCCCGGGGCCTGCGTGGCCTGTCCATCCCTGACGGCCTGTCCCACTCGGCCCGCCGCCGGGCCATCATCTTCATGGTCAGACTCCTGGCAGTGGCTGCCTTGAACCCCACAGGAAGCCGTCACCTTATCACAGAGCCTGGATCCGCGTGGTCTTCATCATCAGGAGACAGCGCTGAAGCGAGTCGGAAAAAGCTGGACTCGCCCGGGGCCTTCCAGCCAGGGATGTTCCCCAGCGGGTGGCTGTGGGCCCTGCTGGACGAGAGGAAGGGATCGTTCAAGTCCAGAGGACGGCAGCCAGGATGCTGCTGTTTCCGTTTATCTCCGGGAGGGCTGCCGAGGGAGCAGAGCCATGGTGCCTGGCCGCTCTTGTGTGCCAGGAAACAGAGGAACGCTGGAGTCCCAGGGAAACTTAAAGACGACCGCCGACGGCGCGTGCCATGGAGGGAAACCTCTGCTGGGGTCTGGGGGCCGGGCTGGCGGAGGCTGAGGCCCAGGCAGTGATTTGATGCCCCCAGTCTCCGTTTTCTCATCTATAAAGTGGGCAAATAGCACGCCCCGAAGTGGGTGGTGGTGAGGGCATGGGGCCGCCAGCGGGGCACTCCTGTTGGCCTTGGACGACGGCAGCCCCCTGGAAGAACATGGCCTTCCGAGGTCACCTCCCTCAAGAGGCTGGGGCTCTGGGGATGGACGAGCTGGGTGTTTGCGACTAACAGAACGGTCACCCTGGAGATGCATGCCTCTGTCTGTGCGGGGTCTAAAATGGGGCCGAGCGTGGGCCTGGGCTGTGTCAGCGCTCTGCTCTGACACCCTGGGCACAGGGCCACCCGGGTGTGGACAGCCCTTCTGGAGCTCCCTCCACGGTGTGTGCTGCTCTCCAGATGGTCTTGATGGGCCCTTTCTGGGGGTCTTTGCTGGTCCTCCCCTCACCCCGAGAGCCAGGGGTTCATAGGCGCCGTTTCGGCTTCAGAGAGGGTGTAAGTGCCTCCAGGCTTCTCCTCTGAAAAGCAGCAGGTCAGGACCCAGACCCAGCGCTCCTGCCCCGAGGGCAGTGTGGACTGGGGCTCCCACGGTGCCACAGAGGCCCTCCGTGTGTCCACAGCCACGTGCCGCAGCATCGTGACAGCACCTCACACCCACGGCACCTGCAGAAGCACCCACGTTGTCCCTGGGGCACCCCTCAGGACTCAGCATCACCCATGGCGGTGGCGCTGGTGCCCGTGTGTCACAGAGCCGCCTGCACACCCACAGGGACACCCCGTGGCGCCCGTGGTGGCGCTCTTCCCATGTTCTCCACCTGGCCTCGCGGACTTTGGCACTCAGACGGGAAGGGAAGTCCCCTGAGGTTTTACCCCCTGCCCGCCCCCTGTGGCAGGTGGAGCGAGTGCGTGAGGCCCTTTCCGGGAAGCGTGGGGACGGTGCTCCTGCAGAGGGCTGACCGTGCTCGGGAAGCAGGGGTGGGCAGCGGGCGGGTGATGGCGTCTGGCCGCCATGGCAGAGCCCCTCCCTGGGCCCCAGTTTATCGATTTTCTCCTTTGGGGTTCAGCCTTCTGGGGTTCCTATCTGAGGATCCATTGCCAAATGCAAGGTCATGAAGATTCCCCCGCCTTTCCTTCTGAGTGTAGATTTTGGCTGTTGGAGTTGACGCGTGTGTGGTGTGAGGCAGGGCCCCGCTTCACTGGTTGGCGTCTGGCTTTCCAGTTGTCCCAGTGCCACTGGGTGAGGAGACCGGTTTCTCCCCGTTGGCTCGTTTTGCGCCCGTGCTTAAAATCCATCGGCCGTAGACACACAGATCCGTCTCTGAATCTCCTTTCGATCCCGTTGGTCTGTGCGTTCTCAGGACAGTCCCGCGCTGTTTTGATTGCTGTGGCTTCCTGTGTAACTTTCGGAGGAGCGTCGGGAAGTTTTCGAGCTCCCTGGTGATCCCAGGGTGCGGCGAGGTTGAGCGTTCCCGGTGGGCGGAGGAAGATGAGGCACCATTAGGGAGGCTGGTTGGGAAGCTGCCGGAATGATCCAGGGCAGCGCTCGTGGGAGGGGCTGTGGCCTTGAAACAAAGCTGCGGTTCCGGGAACGAAGAGGCTGTGATGGACTGGAGAGAGGGGAGTGAGTGAGGGAGACGTCCTGGTCCTCCTTGATTCCAGGAAGATGCCAGGGGTGGGAATGGAAGCCAGTGGTCCGGGTGAGCTTGGTTAACCTCCTACTCAACGCCAGCATGATTTGAAGGAAGACTTGGGTCCCAGTTATAGCTCTGTTCCACTGTGTGACCTTGGGCAAGTCGCTTGACCTCTCTGAGCACCCTCATTGCCTCTGCAAGGTGGATCAATGTTCTCTGCTGCTCACACAAAGAGTCGAGTGAAGGTCAAATGGGTCAGCTTTGCAAAGCCTGGGAGGGGCTTAAAGGCAACTGAACGTGTGGCAGAATCGCCACCCCTAAGTTCCTGCCAGGTTCCAGCATCTTCCTAACGGGCTGCGGGGACTAAGGGCTCCTGGCCTCCATTGCGGCGTGTGCAGCCTGGGGCTGCCTTGGGCTGGCACTGACAGTCAAAATGTCTCCTTGAGCTGGGTTGAAATCAGTTTTCTTGTACCCGCCATCTACTTGCCCCAAATCTGCCTCGTGGGGCTGCGTCACCCCTTTTCCTCCAGGTCGTTACCCTGCATCCCCACCTGGCACCTTCTCCTCTGGGGCTGGAAGGTCGTCGCTCCCTCTGCCTCCCGCTGAAGACGCAGGTCTGGGGCCTCTCTTGACTCCGCGCTCGCCCCCTCGGTGGACTCTGGTCTGAGTTGCATTTCCCTTGGTGTTTAGAAACCGTAAATGGTCTGACCTGGGCGGGAGAGCACAGCTCCGGCCACGGGTCCGTTTCAGGGCTGTTTCTTACCTAGTTCTTAGCTTGAGCAGATGCGCTCAGTTTCTTCTCCTGCCAGATGAGGACTTCATGGCAGTTGCAGGCTCTGTGGTCCAGATTAAATGAGATGGTGGATGTCAGGTGTATTGCCCTCTGCCCCGGAAGGAGTCCAGAAAGTGGTGGGTGGACGTCATCACTCTCATCATCTCAATGCCGCCCTTCATTTTTCTCCAAGTCGGACGGATGGGGCGCGAGCCCTGAGTTTGAGACGAGGCAGGGACAGTGGCCCAGGCCTTGTCCCCTTCCTGGCTTCCGCCTCTCTGTCTGTCTGGGACTCGTAGGTGAGGGGACAGGGTGACAGGCTCTCACCACCCCGGTTTCCTGCTCACTCAGCCGACGTGGCCAGAGCTTGCTGGCCTCTGACCAGCCCTGTGTCCACATGTGACTCATGACAGCTCCCTGGCCTTTGCTCCCTTCCTAGATATTTTCCATCTCAAACCTTTTCCTTCTTTTCTTTTCTGAGTTGTTTTAAATTTACCCAAGAAGGTTCATTTCAGGGCCACGCAGCTGTCCTCCCTGACAGGAGGCTAAGCCAGTGGAGCTTCTCGCTCGGAGATGCTCGGTCCCTGACACAGCTGGCAGAGAGAGCGAGGCTGGACCGTTTGCTGGGGGGACGGCCTTTTCTTCACATCCTGGAGAGACGATAAGTCTTCATTTTCCCATCTGAAGAACCAGCAAAGCTTTGCTTATCTGTTTATGCAGCAAAAACGAGCAGAATGTGCCCTGCAGAGGCTCTGTTACTGTTTTTTAATAATGACCTATATACACAATGGGAATTACAGCTGAAGAACTTTCCAGCAGCCGGGTGTGGCAGGGAGGGAGGGAGTAGGAACCCCATTTTCGGATGCCGTGTCAGCATCAGAGAGGGGAAGTGACTTGCCCAAGGTCACACAGCTACAGAGTGGTAGAGACGGGCCTAGTCTGAGTCTTCTGACATGGCTGGTGGTCGTTGTGCCCCTCTTAGCTGCTGCTTCTATTATTTAAAAGTGTAAAATATACTTTAATGAACAGCTTGCAAAGAAAGAGGAAAGTCCAAACTGGCTGGCTGGCAGCTCTGTTGGCTGTTGTAGTTTATTATCGGCACGGAGCTGCTGATGTGGGGAGAAAGGAACGATGCCATTCCTGTGCTTTGGGGTTCGCCAGGGTGTCCCCCTGTCTGGGGCCTGGGTAGGGCCGGGTTGTGAGAGAAAAGCTCTGTGGGGTCGAGGAAAGAGACTGAACCCTGGGCTCCAAAGGCTTTTTTAATTTTTTTGATAAACTTATTTTCTAGAGCAGTGTCAGGTTCACAGCAAAATTAAGGGGAAAGTGGGGTGAATTCTCAGATTCCCCCTGCCCCACACGTGTGCAGCCTCCCCCGCTGCCGACATGGGGCGCCAGAGTGGTACCTGCATTACGATCAAGGCCCCTGCATGGACCCGTCATCATCGGCCAAACCCCGTAGTCTCCGTGAGGACTCCCTCTCGATGGGGGGCGTTTGTGGGTTTGGACAAACGTTTAATGGCATGTGTTGGTCGCTACAACATTACACGGAGTAGTTTCACTGCCCTAAAGCCCCCTGTGCTCCCCAGTTCACGCCCTGGCATCCACTGATCTTTCTACCGCCTCCGTGTCTTTTCATGGCTTGATAGCGCGTCTCTTTTATTTTTCCAATTTTTTATTGTGGTAAAATAGCCATCATGTAGAATGTACTATTTTTAAGAGAAGAGCTCAGCGGTGTTAAGTACGTTCACAATGTTGTGCAACCATCACCCCGTCTGTCTCCGGAGCGCTTCTCCTCTTGCAACTCTGCACCCGTTACTCCATCACTCCCAATTCCCCTCCCCTCTCCACCTGGCAACCACCATTCTGCCTTCTGTCCCTGTGACTTTGTTACTCTAAGTGCCTCATAGAAGCGGAATCGTATAGTCTTTCTCCTTTTGCGATTGGCTTATTTCACTGAGCATAATGTCCTCGAGCTTCCTCCATGTTGAAGCATAAGTCAGAATTTCCTTCCTTTTTATGGCTGAGTAATATTCCTTTGTGTGTGTAAACTACATCTTGCTTATCCATTCGTCTGTCGACGGACACTTGGATCGCTTCGCATTTTAGCTTTTGTGAACAGTGCTGCTGAGCTCGTTTCTTTTTAGTGCTGAATAATAGTCCATTGTCTGGCTGGTCCTCTCACCTACTGAAGGACGTCTTGGCTGCTTCCAAGTTTTGGCAATTATGGATAAAGCCGCTATAAACATCTGTGTGTGAGTTTTTGTGCAGACATAGGTTTTTGACTCGTTTGAGTAAATACTAAGAAGTACAATTTCTGGATTGTGTGATAATGTGTGTTTAGTTTTCTGAGAATCTTCCGAAGTGGCTGGACCGCTTTGCATCCCCACCAGCAGTGGATGAGGGTTCCTGTTGCTCCACATCCTTGCCAGCTCTTGGTGTTGTCAGAGTTCCAGATTTTGGCCATTCTAATAGGTGTGTAGTGGTATCTCATTGTCGTTTTAATTGGCAATTCCCCGATGACATAGGGTGTTGATCATCTTTTCCTGTGCTTATTTTCCATCTGTGTCTCTTTGGTGAGTTTGTCTCTTCAGATCTTTTGCCATTTTTTAATTGGATTGTTCATTTACTTGTTGTTGAGTTTTACAAGTTCTTTGAGTATTTTGGATAACACTCCTTTATGTGTATGTCTTTGGCAAATATTTTCTCCCAGTCTTTGGCTTCCCATTCTCTTCACAGTGTCTTTCACAGAGCAGAATTTTTTAATTTTAATGAAATCCAGCTTATCAATCCTTTCTTTCACGGATTATCTGTAAAGTCCAAAGTCATCTAGATTTTTCTCCTGTGTTGTCTTTTAAAAGTTTTATAGTTCTGCATTTTCCATTTGGGCCTGTGATCCATTTTGAGTTAATTTTTGTGACCGTTGTAAGATCTGTGTCCAGATTTGCTTTTTACGTGTGGTGTCCAGTGGTTCTAGGGCCGTTTGTTGAGAAGACGACGTCTCCTCCATTGTATTCCTTTGCTCCTTTGTCAAAGACCAGTTAACTGTATTTGTGGGGGTCTATTTCTGGGCTCCCTGGTCTGTTCCGTTGATCTATTTGTGTCTTCTTTCGCTGGTCCCACCCTGTCTCGATGACTGTGTCTTTATGGTAAGCCTTCTAGTTGGGTAATGTCAGTGCTCCAACTTGATTCTTCTCCTTTACTGCTGTGTGGGCTGTTCTGGGTCTCACTTCTCCATGTAAACATTAGAATTAGTTCGTCAATATCCACAAAATAACTTGCTGGGATTTTGATTGGAATTTTGTTGAATCTGTAGGTTAAGTCGAGAGGCACTGACATCTTGATGGCTGAGTCTTTCTATCCATGAACATGGAATATCTCTCCATTTATTAGTTCTTTTTTGATATCTGTCATTAGAGTTTTGTAGTTTTCTTCATATAGATCTTACACATATTTTGTCAAATTTATACCCAAGTCTTTCATTTCTTTTGGTGCTATTGGAAATGATATTATGTTTTTAATTTCAAATTCCACTTGTTTGTTCCTTTTATATGCAGAAACAATTTACTTTTGTATATTATCCTTCTGTCCTGCAACCTTGTTTTACTATAAACACTTATTGGTTCCAAGAGTCTTTTTTTGTCAGTTGTTTCAGATTTCCTACGTAGACAACCATGTCATCTGTGAACAGAGACAGTTTTATTCCTTTCTTCTCAATTTGTAAAAACACAACACCTGTAAAAATAAAAAAACCTTCCTTATCAATCTGTGAAAATAAAAGACTTTGTCTTATTGCATTAGCTGGGACGTCAGCACAATGTTGAAAAGCAGTGGTGACGGGGGACGTACTTGCCTTGTCCCTGAGCTTAATGGGAGAAGTTCTGGTTTCTCACCAGTAAGTATGATGTTAACTGTAGGCTTTTTGTAGGTGTTCTTTGCCAAGTTGAGGAAATGCCCTTCTGTTCCTAGTTTGCTGAGAGTTTTTTAAAGTGGGTATTAGATTTTGTCAAATGCTTTTTCTGCATCTGTTGATAGCATCATGTGATTTTTCTTCCTTAGCCTGTGATGTACTGGATGACGTCATCTGATTTGTAAGTGTCGAACCATCCTTGCATACCTGGGATAAATTCCACTCGACCATGCTGTATAATTCTTTTTACTCATTGTTGGATTTGATTTGCTAATATTTTGTTGAGGATTTTTACACCTATTTTATGACATATATTGGCCTGTGGTTTTCTTTTCTTGTAATGTCTCTCTGGTTTTGGTATTGGGGTAATGCTGGCCTCGTAGAGTGCGTTAGGAAGTGTTCTTTCTGCTTGTGTCCTCTGACAGAGATTGTAGGGTAGTTGTGTAATTTCTTCTCTCAGTGTTTGGTAGAATTCACCAGTGAACCCATCTGGGCTGCTGCTTTCTGTTTTGGAAGGTTATTAATTACTGATTTGGTTTATTTAATAGCCATAGTCCTATTCAGAGTGTCTATTTTTTCCTCCCTGAGTTTCGGCAGGTTGTGTCCTTCAAGAAATTGTCTGTTTTATCTACATTATCAAATTTCGGGGCATAGACTTATTTAGTCTTCTTTTAACCTTTTAATGTTCATGGAAACTATAGTGATGTCCCCTCTTTCATTTGATATTAATAATTTACATCTTCTCTCTTTTTTCTTAGTTGGCCTGGTTAGAGGCTTTTTGATTTTATTGATCTCTTTAAAGAACCAGCTTTTGGTTTTATCAATTTTCCCTATTGATTTTCTGTTCTCTGAAGCCCATGTTTTAATCATGGCTCTAGTATTACCCGAGGGATCGTGCGGTAAATCCCTTCCATTCTCTGAGCCTCAGTTTCCATATCTGCAGAATGGGTGTATGATAACAATACCCAGCACAGAGTTGGTTTGAGGACACGTGTCGATCATGAGTCCACGTTCGTGGATTCAATAAATATTTGTTGGGCCTCTAATGGGTGCCAGGCGCTGCTCTGCATGCTGGGAATGTCGTAGTGAACGAGACAGCAAGGTCCCTGTCCTCGTGCAGCTTTTCTTCTGCTGGGGAGACAGAGACCAAACAAGTAAACTGAGCGTCATGCAATATCCGTACCGGAAGGAGCAGGGGAGGCCCGGTGCTCGCTCTTTCAGATGGGGGCGCTCAGAGCCCTTCCTGATCAGATGTTGGAGCAGAGATCCGAAGGCCGTGAGCCTTGACTTCACCTGGGGAAGAGCCTTCATGGCAGAGGGAGCAGAGCAATAAGGGCCATTAGGTGGGTGGCTGGCTGGCATGTTGGCGTACCAACAAGGAGGCTGGGGTGCCACAGTGAGGATGCCATGGAAGGAAGGGCGGCCAGGAGGGAGCTGGAGGCGTGGGGAGGACTTTGCATTTTGATGCTAAGTGGGATGGGAAGCCAACGAGAAGGAAGAGATGGGATTAAATTGACGTTTTACCAAGGTCACTCTGGCTGCTGGTGGAGAACAGACAGCGGGGGGCAGGGAGAGCAGCGTGGAGCCTGACGTCAGACTCCAGGCGAGATGAGGCATTTGGAAGGATGGCCGAGGTGCTGAGGACCCACAAGATTCAGGATCTATGTTGAAAGTAGGGCCGACGGACTCGCTGATGGGTTGGGTGGGGTGGGAGAGAAAGAGGGGTCAAGGACGACCCTGGAATGTGTGCCTGAGATGGAGGGGCCAGCTTTGGTGGAGGGCGGAGCGGACCTGGTGAATTCTGCTTTGAGGCATTTTAAGTTGAGACTTTCTTAGCCATCCAGACGGAGGTGGCAAGAACGTGGGTGGAGATGCAAAGCTGAAGTTAACGGGCGAGGTCAGAGCTGGAGAGACCGTTTGGGATCCATCAGCTTCCAGAGAGTATTTCAAACCGTGGGCCTTCATGAGACCCCCTCAGAAGTGAGTGTGGATGGAGAAGAGATGGGGACCTCAGCGTCTTGGAGACGGCAGAAGGTCCCGCTGGTGGCCACCTGGAGCCGCCCAGAGGGCCGCCCACCCAGGACGCCAGGGCAGACAGGTCTTGTTTCCCTGGTGCCCTGGGAGCTGCTGAGTGGCAGGGGGTGAGGAAGGGAAGCCAACTGCAAGAGCGGGCCCTGGGCTCCGTGCCTGCCCGCAAGGAGAGCATGTTCACTGTGGGTGCCCCACGTAAAACGTAACGGGCAGCAGGGATTCCTGCAGGGTTTGACCCCTGGGACGGTGCCTTTTAATACCTGCCTCCTCTATACAACAACGTTATTATGAGTAATAACAGTGAAATGAAATCAATTCCAGTCATGGCCAGAAAAGAAACACAGACAGAGAAACTTTCCTTTTGTGAATTTCATGTATATAACCAGGGCACTCAACAAACAAATGTGACAGCACAGAAAAGGGGAAAAGTAATGGGTTCACACTTTTTAATTACGTTAATGTATATTTTGGAAAAAGAGGAAAAAGTACAGAAAGAAAGTTCCAAAAGCATGAAGCCCACAAGGCTCAGGGACTGACCTGCACAGAGGAGGCGGCGTCGGCAATAATCCAGATTCTGTTCTTCCTCCTTCAAGTCGCTGGGCTGTTGTTGCTTAGTTCACATCTAGTGTTCAGGGGCGAGAACGTCTAGGGGCTGCAGATGCGAGCTGTGTGCCGGGAGCCCGCCGGGATTGCGAATCCTTATCCTCGAAATGCACGTGCAGCAGAATCGGCTTGTGTCACGGTCTCGCATGGTGTTCTCTGAACTCGCTTCCGTGTAAACACAATGTTTATTAAAGGGTAAGTCATAAAAATGTTCCCGTTTGACGTACATATTATTACAGCGCACCAGTGGCTGTAGCAATTGGTTAGAACTTAGAGCAGCAAAAGATCTCGTTTTCTTTAAGGCAGAGTGTTTTGTCACTGACATTGTTTAGAATTGTCAGCTTTGAGTGGGTTTTATGTTTGTTTTTAAATTCCCTACAGATAGTTCATCCCTGGTTCCTACACGCTGTGCAGACGGCTCCCACTGCCCTGCCCTCGGCTCGCCCGAGCGGAGATGCTACCAGGAGGATGTTGCTGGGGGAGGGAGAGGAGGGGGCGGAACGCACTCACGACCAGGTGGTTTCCAGGTGGGACGGTGCAGGGAGCCCTGCTAGGTGTCCAGTATGTGCTGTGGCAGACAGGACAGAGCCTGGCATCCTGGGGACCCTGCGAGGTAAGGATTAGGCTGCAGCTCCTGAAAGCTCTGCATGTTCTGAGCACCATCTGTGTACAGCGTCTAGCATTATGGAGAGTCAGGTACCAAAAGCTTCATCCTCAGGGCTGAATTTGTGAGGCTGCATCCCACCCGAGGACTCATCCTACGCTGCTCACTGGGGTCCCTCCCTCTCCCCCTCCCTCCCTCTCCTTCCCTTTCGGCCTGCGGTCCGTGGAGGCAGCCCTCCTAATGAAAAATCTCATAAATACCGGGAAAGAAGCATCCAGGGCTTTTGGGTTTTATTTCTGCCGAGACTCCCTGGAGAGTCTTTTTGGTAGGAAATGTCCAGATTTTCTCCCAGACTTCAAAGACAGGGCTTCCTGGGAACACAACATCTGTTTAAACTGAACTTGAACCAAGAGACAGGCATCCCACGGGAGCGGGACAGGGCCGAGCAGGCGGTGCGGAATCTGCTTTCTGTCTCTGGGGGAAGCTCCCAGGCCTGTCCCCGTGTCCTGCAGCATCCTCATGCCGGGCACTGGCTCCCCATAAATGCAGAGGACCGGGGAGCAGGGAGCTCAGGCCAGCGCTGGGCCGTGCCGCCTGCTGTCCCAGTGGCATCCGGGCTGGGACTGCAGAGGCCTCCCCACCCAAGAGAGGGAGCAAAGACACCCGCGGCCATGGAGCCGGCTCCTCCAGCCCGGACAGGTCCTGGGGTTCTCGGAAGTCACTTTCCAGTTGGGGACGTCCCAGCTCTCGGCCTTTATACCTGCAGATCTGTCTTCAGCCTCCCCCGCTTTCTTCCTCCATCATTCACTGAGCGTCACCAGGATACAGAGACTAAAATTTCCCCATCGCCAACTTCAGTGAGCTTGAAATCGGATAGAACCACCTGATCGCTCTCAAAAGATAAAAAAAGCTGAGCCCTCTGTGTGCCTGTGCGTGCGTGCACAGCGTTATTGTTAAGACAATAAGGCAACATTACAGAGAGCTCGGAAAATGGAGGAAAAAGAAATCGCTTGGCCCCCTCTCAGGACAAGAGGCCGTTCACGTCCGGCTTTTGTTTGCGCACATTCAACAGAGTCGTCTCCAGAAAGTCCAATCACTCGGCTTCCTGCTCTCCTTCGCTCCCGTCTCCCGCCTCCCGCCTCCCGCCTCCCACCGCGTGCCAGCTGTATGGGACCCCTTCCTGCGCAGCCCTGGGCCGGCGGCCCCGCTGTTGACGTGCGCTTGCTTCCAGTGTCCGCTGTTGGGTGCACGTCTCCGGGACAGGGTGGCTGGGTCTAGCAAAGAAAACTGCGGGACACCCAGTTAAATTTGGACTTCGTCTAGACGTTGAATAAGTTTTTAGCTTTAAGTATGTGCCATGCAATATCAGTCCTATGTCGTATTTGGGGCATAAGCTAAAAGGTTGTTTGTTATTTGGCTGAAATTCAAGCTTAACTCAGCATCCTGTATTTCATCCTCTAACTCTATGCCTTTAGTGTCCTTTTCCGTGTGTATAGTCATTGCTTTATCTCACCATGGAGACAGCTGTCCAGTGGATGTCTTTTCTTGCCCATTTCCTGGGGACACTCACTAACTTAATCTCTCCCCTTCTCTCCACCGTGCGTCCCCAGCAGCTCTGATGGCCACTGCTCTGTGGCTTAGCACACTTGGAGGTCAAGGAATCCAGCCCCTATGGGGCCCCTCTAAGCCCATGCCTTTCCCAGCCTCTTTCTGGAAGCTTCCGATGACTGCCCATGGTGGGTTTGCTCCCTGGAGGGGAAGAGGGGGTGGTGGGAGGTGTGAATTAGCCCGTCCTCTTGGGCCCATGGGGCTGCTTCCTCCAAGCGCACCAGCGTCTTAGGGGGCACCGGGTCCCAGCAGTGGGCTCTCCTTGTCCTGTTGGAGGGAGCCGAGGTTTGAGGGTGTGGGTGCCAGGCTGCAAACGCACAGAGGTTTACGACACCTTTCTCTCCATCAGTGAACCTATTTTTCATTCTAAGGCAGCTTCAGGGTGATTATAAATCTAAGTGGCAGACAGTAAAAGGAGAGTGATTGACTGGAGACTGGAAAGACAACGTTGCCTTGTGGTTAAATGGATTTTCTGTTTAACTGAGGGTTAAGTAGAAACCTCATTTTGATTCAACCTCTGTTGTCGCAATCTTTCTGGAAGGTATTGGCCTGCGCCCTGGGTTCCCTAAGTGCACCGTAATGGCCGTAATTGAATCTCGGCTGCTGGAGCTGCCTGTGGGGCGTCAGGGCGCCCTGTCATCAGTGCCGTCCTCTGGGTGCAGCCACTTTTCGGGCCCCAGAGCCTGCGGTGTTGGCCGTGTGCTTGGCCGTGGCTTTTCAAGTTCATGGCCCTCTCGTGCCATCTTCCCAGACCCCCGGGGCTGGAGCTCAGGAAGGGACCATTTTACAGATGTGGAAACTGAGGTCACCAGGTGCAGGATCTGCCCCGGTCCCTCTGGCTGGTGGCTATCTGGGTCTGAAGCGCTGGCGGTGGTAAGCTGGCCTGGATTCAAGTCCTGGCCCTCACTTGCTGGCTGGAAGAAGACCGTTAACTTCATGTGCCTCGATTTCTCCTTCTGTGAATTGGGCATCATAGCGTCTCCTTGCAGCGCTGCTGTGGGCAGTAAGTGAGGCGATGAGTGGGTGGGCTGCCCACCAGAGCCTCCATATGTTTAAAAGAAAAGTGCCACACACCCTCTTCCCCCTAAAATCAAACGTCCCTGGTCCTGGGACCCTGCATCCAGCTTCTTTCCACTTCGCTGTCCTCCCTCTGTGCTGATGGTTTTGCCTACAGACCCCAGGCCCAAGTGTCTGGGTTTGAATCTTGACTCCACCCTCCACTCGCTGTGTTTCTGAGCCTCAGTCTTTCCATCTGTAAAACGGGGATGATAATAGTAAGCTGCCTCCTAGGGCTGCCAGGAGGATTAAAAGCAAGAGGGCTGGTCCCGGGGCAGGTGCCAGCAAGTTTGGATCCCGAGCATGCTGCCAGGATTGGGCGCTGGGCGCAAGTCCCCTGTTGGCGCCCCGGGAGTTGGCGTGGTCAGTCTGGGGGCAATGAAGGAGACGCCTCTCTTGAGACTGCTTCCTGCCGCTGTCTGGCTGATGCTTGCCCTCCCACGGTGCTCAGGGCAGGACGCCACCAGGGCCCCCCCCGGGTAACTGAAGAGGTCTCTGGTCCTGGACAGGAGCTTTCTACCCTGACAGCCCCCCCCCCCCCCCCCCCCGCCGGCCCCTGCCCGGGGATGCTGGCCCTGGATCAGCCTCTCTGACTGGGACCTCTGTGCTCTCTCCCATATGTCACACATTTCTAGTGTTTCAAGGGGCCATTTGTTTTTCTCCTTATCGGGGGATCCCCTTGGAGCATGGAGGCCTGTCTGTGTGTGACCTCTGCACCCTCCATGGGAAGCCGAGGTGGGGGTGGGGAGGACACTTGGCCAAGCACCTGCTGGCCTCTGGGCTGCTGGGTCATAGGCTCCCTGGGTCTTGCAGGCAAATCGACTTCAGCTCCCGAGTGCCCAGCGCTGACTCCGGCCGAGCCGCCTCCCGCTCCGAGTCCCCCACTCAGGGCACCTTCTGCGACTGGATGGGGGCGTTGCAGCTACAGAAACAGGCACCCTGGCGTTTTAGGACGGGAGCGGCAGCCTGTGTGCGGTGCCCCTGGGTTGGCTGGTTGATTTCTGCGTTTCTCCTTAATGGGAAGGCTCAGAGAAATGGCGTGGTTTGTGAATATTTACAGGCAAATTACCACGGGCAGGAAATGAATTCATTCTCTCCTCTCCCGCTGGTAACAGACCGCGCTGTGGTTCCCCACCTCCCAGGTCCCTCCCTCCTCTTTCTGGCAACTCCCTGTGGCCTTTCCACCAGCTCCAGAAGGGGCGGCTGGGTAGATGTGTCCGTGGAACTCAACCATGCATTTATGGAGCACCTGCTGCATTCCAGCCCTGGTTCAGGTGTTGGAGATGCCGAGGCGAGCACCATGTCTGCCGTCACGGGTCTCCCCATCGAGGGGGCTTGGGACAAAGAACACCAGTGCCCTGTTGGAGGAACCAGTTGCTTTGAGGCCTGTGGGGCTGTGGGCGGGGGGGTCATGACGGGCACAGGACGCTGGTGAAGTCTGGGCAGATTGGCCGCCACTTGTCCAGAAGAGTCTGGAGGGGTGACCGATGGGACTTGCAGGGGGCGGGGAGTCTTCGGTGGATGAGAGTAGAGGAAGGTGGAGCTGGAAAGGTGGGTGGCCGGGTCATTCCTGTTTTTGAGCTGGGGAAGGAAGGTCCCGATCTGGGAAGAGATCGCCCAGGGGTGCCCGTGTCCGTGGGTTGCCAGGCCGACACGCCTCCTGTTGTCAGCGGCGCAGTTGGCAAATAGTAGCCCCTTATGGAGGGGGCGTGTCTCCCTCACTCCCCTTCCGGTGAGGCCAGGGTTTGAAGATGAGTCTGACGTGCTGTCTCTCCTCCGTCCCTTCTCCACGGCAGGCATCACTGATCCCTCATGGCTCTTTCACTGAACCCCGAATCCTCAGGAAAGCAAGCTCTGCAGGCCCCGCCGGTCACTCAGCCAGCCCCCCAAGAGGAAGGTGGAGGCCTGACCATGGCGGCTGGACCTTGGGTGGCCCCGGCAGTAGATTTGTGATGAGGAAATTGCTTCTTCTCTCTGGGCCTCAGTTTACTCGCCTGTGAAATGGGGAGAGGGGTGACCCGCTTGATCTCTGAGGAGCTTTCCAGGGCCAGCTGGCCGGCATCCACTCATTTATTCATCCTCTCCACAGAACGTTCTTGTGCGTCTCCTTGGCTGGTGCCGGGGAGGGGCTTCCTAGGAACGTGCTGGTGAACCGGGCAGCCGAGGCCTGGCCTCGGTCCTGGTCTGAGCTGACACTCCTGTGCTCCGCACTGCTCAGGATCTCGAGGGTCCAGGTCACCTGTGACAGGGGCAGGGCTGGCCTTGATGTTCCAGACAGATGGCAGTCGGTGCAACTGCTTGTCCATGGCCAGAGGGCGTGGGACATCGGTCTTGGTCCCTGGTTCCCCCCACCAGGCGTCCTCACAGGGGTCCTCAGATGCCCTCGGGTCCAGTCTGTGCAGTAAGAGCCGCCACCCGGGCTCCCGGTCCAGCCGAGCCACGGAAGGCACTGGCCTGGCCCTTGTGGGCCTGGCGTGTCTGCTGGGAGCCTGCCTGCGCCCCGCCCCCGGGCTCCACTCAGCAGGGGGAAGCCCCGGTTGTGCTCACCTTCCTTCTGGCTTCGCACGTTGCTCCTCATTCCCACCATCCCCCAGGCTCCCTGTCGGCCGTGTCCTCAGTTTACCGCAGGTTGTGGGAGGTAAGACCAGCCCTTTACCCTGAGGATTCTGCAGTGGGGCTAGGCAGAGAGTAGACATTGCGGACGGGTCCAGGTCCTCCTCAGATGCTAATAAAGCAGCGCAGCCTTTCCGTGCTCAGCGAGGGCCTGTCCTCCACCTGCTGTGGGAAGGAGTGGGGGTCAGGCAGGCTGGGTCGAGTCCTGGGGAGGGTTCGTTTGGGGCAGCAACCTTCCTAGGCTTGGAGCCTCCGGGATCAGGGCTGTGGCTGGAATTTGTCACCCCAGGGAGCACGTGGAGCATGCCCCGTGGCCTTGTGGACCGAGACTGCCTTCAGCTGCTTCTGATGGGCACCCACACGCTGCACACTGTGCCTTTGTGCTCCCCTTCCCATGCACACGCTGAGCCACGTACCTGTGCACACCCACACATGTGCCTGCACGTACCTACCCGCACTCCTGTTCATGCAAACACCCTCACACACCCGTGCATACCTCTCCTTCACACCCCTGCTCCCCTTACCAGCCACGTGTCTCCCCTGCACACTCCCTCCATCCCACAGATGCCCTCACTCCAAACATGCGTCTTCCCTGCCCCCCAACATTCACGTGCGTGCACACACACACACGTAAGCATGCACGCACGCACATGCACACACATGCATGCTGTTACTAGACTGTTGGATGGTCTTGCTTGTTTCTCAGCTCGAGGCCTGCAGAACTCTGGATTACCTGGGCCTCCTTTACTTGGGCACTGAGCCCAGCAGGGGTTTCAGGGAGAGTGAGAGGGTTAAGTCAGAGGCTAAACCTGGGCCCAGTGCACGTGCCCTCTAAAGCTGGGTGCATTTCCTGACTCCTCCTGTTTCACACATCCATCCGTCCACTCACCCACCCACCCATCCACCCACCCACCCATCTATCCATCCATCCGCCCATCCATCCATCCATCCATCCACCCACCCACCACCCCATCCACCCATCCATCCACCCATCCATCCATCCATCCACCCACCCACCTAGCCATCCATCCACCCATCCATCCATCCATCCATCCACCCACCCATCCATCCATCCATCCACCCACCCACCTAGCCATCCATCCACCCATCCATCCATCCATCCATCCACCCACCCATCCATCCATCCATCCACCCACACACCCACCCACCCATCCAGCCATCCATCCACCCACCCACCCACACACCCACCCACCCACCCACCCATCCACCCATCCATCCACCCACCCACCCACCCCTCCACCCATCTATCCATCCACCCACTCATCCATTCATCCATCCACCCACCCATCCATCCATCCATCCATCCACCCACCCATCCATCCATCCATCCATCCATCCACTTATTCACCCACCCATTCATTCATTCCAGCCCATATTGATAACAGTGAACCAGTCATTTCTTCTGTGGTTCTGAGGTTTGTTAAGGAGAAAATGACACAGGACCTTGAGACTTGTTTTTGGAACCAGAAACTCTGGAATCCAGTTTCTGCTGCTTGCTAGCTGTGTGACTTTGGACATGTCATATCATTCCCCAATCCTCAGTTTCCCCATCTGTAAAATGGGGATTGT
This sequence comes from Equus caballus, assembly GCF_041296265.1. NCBI lineage: Eukaryota > Metazoa > Chordata > Mammalia > Perissodactyla > Equidae > Equus > Equus caballus. The sequence goes on from NC_091695.1 coordinate 9,743,171, forward strand.
GGTGCCTCACTTCCAGGAAGAGCCCTGAGCCCTCTGGATGACAGTCACAAGCACTGACTTGGGGACTTCTGTGTCCATCAACAAAACCCTCCTTAAAACAGGAGCAGGGTGGGGTGAAGTACACCGCCTGCACCCTGCCAGCTCCCTGGAGAAGGACGGAGAGTGGGGACACTGGTGAAGAGTTTTGGGGTACTGGTGGGTCTCTGAACCTGTCTGTTGAATGCCTTTTCAGCTGTGGCTGGTCAGTTCCTTTTTTCTGACCCTTTAAGAGAAAGCAATTAAGGTCTAGCTTATCACAACACTGAGGAAACATGATGCTCTAGAGGTTTCTACAAAGGGCAAGAGGAGCAGCCAGAAGCTGGTGGCTCAGTTGTCACGTGGCTGCCCTGGAGGGCCCCCGGCCAGTCGTGCCATCTGTAGGGAAGATGATGAAGCCTCTGGAAGGGCTGGAAAACCTCGCTGCCTCCTGGATGCTGGGCCTCGCTGGAGGACAGCCCACAGTCACCAGGTTCCACCGAGAGGCCGTTCCCCTCCTCACCTGGTTCCCCCAAGGTTGGGGGGCTCCTTGATGCAGGTCCAGATGCTGGGGCTGCCAAGGGCCTGGGGGGACCAAGAGGTGGCTGAGCGGCTGTGTTTTTTAATATTATTAACACCTTTAATTGGTCCTTGGAAAATATGATGGCTAACTTCTAGAGAAGTCACCCACAAGCACACACACGCACAAGCACACACACACGCATGCACACACAGACAAGCACACGCACGTGCATGCACACACATGCACACGTGGGATGACTGTTGGCTGTTTGATGGACGGGACACTATCTCACCCGCCTCTGTTGCTCCAGAGGCCGTGATAGCACACAGTAGGGGTGCACAGATCTTTGCTGGATGGAAATGAATGGAACCTTCCAGCAGCGTCTGTGCCCCTGTGTCTTTTCCCACATCTCCGGGCATGTCTGGTAACAACACAGGACTGCAGAGCCTTTTAAAATACTTGAGGTTTTTCATATACATTCATCTAGCAGCTTGTTTCTTTTTCCCTCAAAGGACTACGAAGTTTACTGAGGTACGGTTTATGTACAGATCTCAAGAGTTCAGTCTGTTTTGACCTTGTGTACGCCCGTGTGACCCACGCTCCCTGCAGGGTAGACAACTTTCCCCTCAGCCCAGAAAGCTCCCACGTGCCCCTCTCCTGTCAGTCCCTCTTCCGTCCTGGGGCTACCGCTGATCTGCCTTCTATCACTGTAGTTAGCTTTGCCTGTTCTAGAACTTTCTGTAAGTGGCATCCTACAATTGCACTTTTGTATCTGGCTTCCTTCACGGAGCTTCATGTTTCTGAGATTCCTCTACGCTGTTGCCTGTATGGCTAGTTCATTTATGGCTGAGTAGTATCCCATCTCGTGTTTATATAATAATTTGTTTATTTATTCACCCTTTGATGGCTATTTGGTTGTTTCCAATTTTGGCTACTATGTAATCAAGCCGCTATGAACATTTGAGGACAAGCCTTTGTGTGGACACATAGTTTCTTTCTCTCTTGGTGAATACCTAGGACCGGAAAGATTGTATCAAGAGCAGGTGTGTGTTTCACTTATAAGAAAGTGTCAAGCTGTTTTCTGAAATGGTTCCACCAGCATGTCCCAGAGTTCCAGTTCCTCCATAGCCTGGGCGACACTTGCTTTGGTCGCGGTCAGCTTTTGAAATTTAGACATTCTGTGGTTGTGTAATGTTCTCATTGTGGTTTTAATTTGCGCTTCCTTATTTGGCTAGTGAAGTCGAGCGTCTTTTCACGAGCTTATCATCATTTGAATATCTTCTCTTGTGAAATAGCCATTCAAGCCTTTTGCCCATTTTCTTATTGAATTGTTTGTCTTTTTGTTATTGAGTTACAGGAATTCTTTAGTGTCTGGAAGAAAACACGGGAGAATATCTTCATGACCTCGTGGTAGGCAAAGACTTTTAGATGGGATATTAAAAGATAGTAACCACAGAAGGAAATTTGATGAATGGGACTTTATCAAAATTTAAAACTTCTGCTCATCAAAGATACTGTTAAGAAAATGAGTAGGAAAGCCGCAGACTGGAAGAAAATGATCACAACACGTGTGCCCAGGACGTCCCACCACCGTTTCAAGCACTTGCTGATCCCTCGAGGTCCTGTGGGTCGGCCGGCGTGCTCTTTGTGGAACGCCCGTCCGTTCACGGCTCGCCCCTGTTTAACTCCCGCCGCCCGCAGGATGAATCCCACAGCCTCCGTGTGGCCCCCAGTCTGGCCCCCTCCCGCTTGTCGTCTGTGCCAGTGCTGTGTGTCATGTCCTTCTCTCAGTCCCTCGAGGTCCAAACTCCTTCACCCAGGAGCTGCCTTCACAGAGGCTGTTCCTCCGGAGCACGCTTTTCCTGGCTGCCGCGCAGCTCCCTCCCCTCCCCTTCAGAGCTCGTCGTCCCTGTGCTTTCACCAGGGAGACCTGCTCGGGTCCCAGAGGCAGCCTGGCCCTGTTGCGGGGCCTGGGGGGGCGTTCAGGGCACAGCCATGTTGTCGGCCTTGGAGGGAAGGATCGAGAGGCAGTTTAGAACCCCATCCTTTGACTCAGGGGAAAAATGCAAACTACTGAGCAGCAGGTGGGTGCTGGCACTGACCAGCTGGAGTGGACACTGGTTGTGGTGCTGGGCCCCAGAGGGCCCTGCTGGACCAGATGCCCCCCGTTAGCTCCTGGGTGTAGGGAGGGGCTGAGGAGGCCGTGGAACACTCTGGGTTACTAACCAGTGCCAACGGATGGCGGGATTCGTTCTGCTGTGTAAGCTGGGCTCGGCTCTCCTTCGACGGCCTTCTGTTCCCGGCTCATGGTCTTTCTGTCCCCCCAGGTCCTCTAAAGCCCTTTTATTCTTGTCTTTGCGACTGTCGTGTCAACCCATGACCTTTCCAGCAAGACCACAGGTTTTGAGGATGCGTTCAGGCGTTGATGCCCCAGCTCTGCCCCTCAGGCCTGTGGAATCCCTCGCCGGAAGCTCTCGGGGGACCCTGTGCTGTCACGTCTCACATTCATCTCCATGTGATGAGGTTCTAGTAGAATGTTCTTTGTCCACTGTCTGTCTCCATCCCTGGACGGCAGACTTGAGAAGGCAGCCAACACTTCTGCGTGTCCACTGCCGTGTCCCCAGCCCCCGGGGCCGTTCCCGGCACGCAGGAACGTTCCGTGAACCCTTGACCAATCCACGAAGGTTAATGAACCACCACCCAGCAGGATGGACAGCCTGCGTGCCTTCTCCCGTTTCCCCACTGGGAAACTGAGGCCCTGGGGGCTCAGTGGCTTGTTCAGGCTCTCACAGCTGGTTAGCGGCAGAGTCGTGAATAAAGGCCAGGTCTTCTGGCTTCTAGAATTTCTGCCCTAGGACGCTGTACTCCTTACTTCTAAGTTTAAAGCCAATCATGCAAGTGGTGAATGCTGTAAAAATGCGGAGTGCCATATGAATAAAAGGGATCGTTAAAAATATCGATGGTGATTTTAATCACCCCTAACCACGGTCACGAGACAAAGCCTTTTTCTAAATACGGGGCAGATGGTGCTAAAATCCAGATGTTCCATAGGGCCTTGATGTGTTTTGCATTGTGAATGTTTGTGTTTGACGTTGATAAGATGCAAAAGGATATTTATAAGATAAAGGGAAGGGGGCCGGCCCGGTGGTGTGGCGGTTAAGGTCACGTGCTCTGCTTCGGCGGCCTGGGGTTCACCGGTTCGGATCCTGAGTGCAGGCATGGCACCGTTTATCAAGCCATGCTGTGGTGGCGTTCCACATATAAAATAGAGGAAGATGCGCACGGATGTTAGCTCAGGACCAATCTTCCTCTAAAGAAAGAAAGAAAGAAAGAAAGAGAATTAACTATAACAATACATTGAACACGAGTGTCCTCCACCAAGACCCAGAAACACCGAAGCCCCGTGTGCTGCCTGAGCCAGCCTCTTCCCATGCCAGATTTGACCTTTCTCTTCCTTTTGGTTTTTTTAATGTTTTTTTTTCACATCCTGCTTTAGTATTTTCTCTGCATTTATATATTCATTCAGCAAATGCATGCCAAGCTCTATTGCCACGGGTAGCGTTACAGGGCTTCCTACGCCCCCGGCTGCAGCCCTACAGTTGTTAAAAGGGAAGAAAGAGGTGATTGTTTCCCTCTGACAATCAACTTCTCCTGGGGGCTGTGCACCCCGTCTCTCCTAACCTGAAGCCTGCTCTCCCCTTCAATGCCTTGTTGGCGTTTTGGCCACACTGCAGCCCACTGTGAGTTTTTTCCACAGATATTTGTGCCCTTGCCAAGGTGGTTTATATCATTAATGTTCCCTTTGTCTGGAGTTTTCTCCCCCCCTCGATTTCACTCTGCGTCGGGTCATTGACTGGACCTGGCAAAGCGGAACTCGGCTCCTGGGGCCTCCTGCCCCGGCCTCCTGCTCGTCGGTGGTGCCAGGGCGGCTGCAGTGTTGCACAGAGGGCAGGGGCGAGGCGCCTGCAGGGCAGAGGACTTGCGCCAGAAGGCAATGAACACTCGCTGTTTAATATCGGCCGACCTTGGGCAAGCCTCTGAACCCCTTGCCTTCCCTGTCAGTAAGGAGGGTGCAACGGTGGTGCCCACCGACTGGGCCGCTTTGCAGGTTAGGCAGGCACAGCCCTCGAAGTGCTGAGGACGGTGGGGGGCGTGGCTCGTTAGCTGTTATTTTGAGCCTGCGAGACCAGGGCGCCGACGGATGCCACCCACAGGCCTCCCCGGTGAATGACAGTCTGGGGCTTCCAGATCCTTGCACACCCACCGCGCTCGTTCCGGCTCTGGCGCCAAGTAGGCTGGGCGCAGGTTGTGTCCCCATCTGACAGGTGAGCAGACTGAGCTCAGAGAGGATGGTGGGCTGGCGGTGCCCCTGGTCAGTGGCAGGACAGAGCTGGAGCCCTCTCTCGGTTCCGGGGGCTCCTCGCCCCAGCCGTCCTGGTGCAGAGGGGCCTGGCGAGCTCCGGGGGCTGGGAGAGGCTGCGGACAGAGAGGCTCGTGCTGCTGAGCTCTGAGACGTAGGACTGGGGCGCTCAGAGTGAAATTCAGCGATGTCCTTACAGTATCTTCCTGCCAGTTTTGTGGCATCTGTCACCTCTGGAGACAGCAGGGCCTTCCTTCCCGGCGCCGTTGGTGGGCGGAAAGGAACCCGGGGTGCCATCAGGGCTGCAGTCCCTGCACGTGGATGGTCTACTTCTGTTTTTACCCCAGCGCCGTTTCTGTCCATCACTGTTTAGGGTGGTCATAGGAATGCAGACCATTTTACTACTAGCCAGAGTAGAGCCTGATTCGGGAGGCGCATCTGTGCCACTTGTGGGGTGGGGACAAGATGGGAGGTCACAACAAAGACAGAATGGGTTTCCCAGCTAAACAAATTATTTGGGGTGCAAATTTCAATGCTTGAAAAATAGCGACAGAAGCAGCGTGTTCGAGCGCTAAGCTAGCAGTACCTGCATGGACTTGCTCACATCAACCCCGTGACGGATACGTTCAGGATTCCCATTTTGCAGATAGGGAAACTGAGGCTCGGAGAGGCAAATCGGCTGTCGGGCAGTTAGGGAGCCACACAGTTGGTTTCCAGAACCTAGAATGACATCCCCTTCCCCACCGGCAATCTGGATCTTTCCACGGCCGCGGGTGGTGCAGAGCGGACAGAGTTTGCAGGGGCCCGTTGGCGATTCTGTGTGCTGGTGTTGCTGGAGCTGATTCTCATGGTCTCGGAGAGCCGGGAAGGCAGGGCGAGGCCGGCAGCAGGCTTAGGGTAAGAGCCAGACTGCCTGGCCTCCTTGTGCCTCGGTTTCCTCATCTGTAAAATGGACATAAGAATCTGATCTCATAGGGTTGTTATGAGAGTTGAGAATATCAAGCCTGGCTGGGTCCCAAGCAAGCGCTGAATAGATGCTGATGGGTGTGAATATCGTCTCTGTCCAGACGAAATCCGGGGCTCAGGCTGCCCGGCCTCCGGCTGGTTTGGGATGCTCTTGAGCGGATCGGTCGTTGCCCCTTCTTTGCTGAAGGTGCTCTGGAGCCCTCAGGAGCCCCCCAGCGTCACTGCTCACCTAACTCGCTGTTCCCAGGCTGTGTGTCTGTCTAAACCCCCTGATTGTAGCCCAGAGCAGGCGGGCGTGCTGTGGGCCAACTGTGAGCCCGGCCCAGTGCGGGTGCCTTCCGCCCACACTCTTTGGCAGAGCAGGTGTCACAAGCCCCGTTTTGCAGATGAAGAAAAGGGCGAGAATCCAGAGTCTGGAGCCAGGAGCTGGCTGCGTCTGCTGTTTCCACGCCTCTTGTCCCGTGGGCCATGCAGGGGCAGGGGACCCCTTGGAGAGTGGGTCGCCCCCCAGGTGGCCCTGGTTATCCGCAGCGCTGTTCCATGAACTTTCCAGACCGCAGTGTTGCATGGGCACGCTGGCCAACATGAGAGCCGCTTGGCACATCGAACGCTTGAAGTGTGACTAGTATGACAGAGGGACTGGCATTTTCACTGGATGTAAGTTTTACTAATTTAAATTTAAATAGCGGCTGCTGTGGGGAGAGGGCAGGCCAGAGGAGGGGCTGCCTGCAGAGGCAAGTGCTTACCCAGCTGGTGGTGGCTTCCTTCCTCTCGTTCCTCTCGTGCCTGGAGAAGGGGCCAGGCTCAGGGAGGTCACAGGTCCCTCCCCACCGCCCCAGGTGCAGAGAGGGCCCCGGAGGGGAGAGTCCATGTGGCTGGCCGCCTTCGCTTTTCTGCAGAAAAGGCCGCATGGGGCGTCTGGGGAAAACGGCCAAGCAGCAAGGTCGCACTGGGTGGAGGGCATTCCCCCACCGCAACCCCGCTCCCTGTTAAAGCCACGCATGGGATCCCGAGAGAACCAGGACAGCCTGGGAAGGAAGACGTGTGGTTTCCCTTTGCAGCAACCAGACAGTAACCCCCTCGGGTCTGTCCAGCGTGGGATTTCATCCACCAGGGAGAAGAGAGCGTTGCCTGAATCCATCAGCGAGGTCTTTCCACAGCCTACGAATGTTTACACGCGGCAGAGCTGGGATCCTCAGAGACGCCAAGGTTCTCCCTCCCCAACAGGAAGGCGTCGTGGGCTGGGGAATAAAACAGCCAGCCCATGTCAGATCTTACAGGGCTCTCCCATCTTTAGTCAACACTGGGATTAAATTGTCCGATTTGGAGCCTTTTGGAAGGAAAACAGGTCTGTTGGCTTTTATATCTGCTAAGGAAGAAGCTTCCCACGATTTGTCTCTTCGTTAGTGAACTTGCTGTGTGGCCTGAGACAAGTTACCTAACCTCTCTGAGCCTCAGTCGGCTCATCTGACAGGTGGGCAGTGATCCCTTGCAGGGGGCTTGTGGGGATTTGATGAGACAGAAAGTGGGGCTGGCCTTGGCCAGCAGCAGAGCCCTGTTGGCCCTGAGAGTGGCTGTGACACGGCAGAGGGGTGTGCCCTCCAGGAGCCTTCAAGATTAGTGATGGTGAACCACGAGCGAGCCAGGGGTGAACTGTGTGCCATAAACCCAGAATCATGGTGCTCATGGAATGAGAAGAAAATATACCCAGATCAGTAGGAAATGAGGCTTTATTTTCATGGTCTGTCGGCAGGACCCCGCAAGCATTGGAAAAGGAAAAACGGTGATAGTCTGTTTTCAAAATATGGCCCTGCCCGCCTTCTCCCCATCCTTGTCCGCGTGGGACTGTGCGGGGCGCGTGGGTCTGGAGGACCCGTTCCAGAGCCTTCCCTGTGCCAGTGCCTCTTTCTGAGTGCTCTGGGAGCCTGGGAGGTGCTGGCTGGCACATGGGGGAGCAGGGCCTCCTGGGGTTTCCTGGGCGGACAGAAGGACACTCCTCATGAGGGTGTCCCCCTCCTGTCCCGGAGTCCAAGACCTCAGACATCATGGCCTCATAGCCCTGGGTCGGTCCCCCGGGCAGCATCTTCGCTGCTTGACTGTCAGGGGTCGGAAAGGCATCTGGCTGCCGCAGGAATGTGTGTGCGTGTTTGCGTGTGTGCATGCATGTATATGTGTATGTGCGCGCGTGTGTGTGGGTGTGCGCACGTGTGTATGTGAGTGTGCGCACGCTTGGTCTGAGCTATAGGAGAGCAGAACGGGAGACAGGGTGCCGGACCTCTAAGGAACCCAGGAACCCACTCAAGCAGAGCGAGATCCCTCAAAAGGGGCCACCACGAGGTTAGGCTGCCACGGTCCCCGAGCCTCGGCCTCCTCACCCGGGCATTGGCTCTGCTAGTGGCTGATTCAGGGGGAGAGAGCAGGGTGGGGCAGGCGGAGGGCACACGGGGCCCGAGAGACAGTATCCAGCACAGGATGCCCTTGAGATGGTCCTAAAGTCAGCTTCCTGTTGCGCACCCCTTCAGGAAGGGGCATTTTTGTGTTTGAAGTAGGAATTTTCCTTCTGTCTGGGTCCCCCCGTTCTCCTGGGGGCATCTCGTGAGGGTCTCTCCAGAGACCTTTCTCCAAGCCTCAGAAAATGAAGGCTGCCCGGGTCCCCACTGCCCATGGGCCGGGGTTGGCTCTCTCGCTGGGATGCGAGCAATGGGACGCAGCTCATTTGGCCCCGTACCTCCCACTTTTGAGGAGAAAGAGGAGATTTGCCCGAAATGCATCCGTAATCATTTCCAGTGAAATTTTTGAGCTAATTGGCTGCTGTGTTTAATTAATGATGGACATGTTGGGTACCCCTGAGAGGGTGGAGCACTTCCGTCTGGCCCCCAGTGTGGGGAGGCTAGAAACCTTGGCAGTAATTAAGGAGCTGGCGGGGAGGGGGTCCGTTTTCCTTCTGAATAATTACTGCTCAGGCTGCCGCCAGCCCCACCTCCTCCTGGGCTCCGAGTGATGCTCAGGGCAGCCGGGCACTTCTTCTGGGGACCGTCTCCTCCTCCTGGTCCCCGCCGCACCCCCAGCAACAGGGCAGCCAGTCTCCGAGGTCTGGGCATCTGCTCTGGAAAGAGGGTATGGGCTCCAGGAGCAGCGGGCCTGGTGTGGGCTGCTCGAGAGGGTTCAAGGTCAAGGACGGGTCAGGACCCCGGCTGAGCCCCTCAGGGCACCCTCGGGCAGCCCCAGGCAAGGCATGTGGCCCAGTGAGCGTGCTCTGTAAGAGCGCTTACATCAAAGGACTGCTTCTCTGTGGTTGATTACGGGCTAGCGTTTTCTGCATTTATTCAGAAGCACTTACAGTGTCCTGCCGTCACCGTTCCGGGCCCCGTGTGACAGCGGTCCCCCCTAGTGGACCTTACGCCCTAGTGGGAGAGACAGACAACTAAATATATAGGCAGTGTGCATCGATTTGATCCTATAAATGTATTTGTAATCATATGCAGATATTTAAATATGCATTTATATGGGCTCGTATATTAATTATATGTAAATCAATATATATTTCAGGGAGTGGGAAAATCAGTGACGGTGCTGGGGGAGGTGCTAGGCAGGGAGGCCGCTCTGAGGGTGACGTGAGCGGAGACCTGAGGACTGGAGGGAACGAGCCGGGGCATCTGGGCAAAGAGCTTCGGGTGGGGGGAACAGCAGGCGTGAAGGGCCTGGGGCCGGCACTGGCTGGCCAGCCCCCAGACTGGAGTGGGCTGACGGGCGCGTGTGGGGGTCATCAGGGGCCATCGTGTGAGGACGGTGGGGTTCATCTTGCCGACTGCTTGGCAGAGTGGGTGTATCCTGACTGCGTGGTGTCCTTCACTCACTCCATGCTCATTGGCACCTCCTCAGTGGCGGACCCCGTGCGGGGCGGGAGGATGTGAGGTGAAGGCACCGTGCCTGCCCTGGGGGGCTCATAGCCAGCTCTGGGGCACCAGGTACATCCTCTCTGTTGTGATGGGGCTTTGGGGGAGCTGTGTGTGAATGATGTCAAAATAGGGAGGTCCCCATGCTCCTCTGAGCCCCGTCAGCAGTGGCTGAGGACCAGGAAAGGCCTGCTAGGTGAGGTGATGCCTCAGCCAGCCCCTGAAGGGTGAGCGGACCTCGTCCCAGGGAGGCAGCCTGGGAAGGAGGCGCTGAGCAGAGTGCACAGACGAATGGCATGTGCAAAGGCCCAGGGGTTCGAGAGAGCGTGGCTGTGGGGAAGGGTGGTCTTCCGATGTGGCTGGAATCCAGGGTTCGGGGTGGGGTTGGGGAAGTTATGAGAGCCGAGGCCGGGGGTGGGAGAAGCTCCAGCACATTTTACTGTGTGACCCAAGGTCAGGCTGGCCTGGGAGCTGACCCTGAGAGGAGGACTCATATGCCAGGGATTGGTTAAGGATCTGCGCCTGGGGTCCTGGTGAGGGAGTGAGGAAGACGGGGAGGAAGGGGAGGAGGCAAGCCGGTGGGATCCCAGGCAAAGTCCTGCATTCGGTGGCTTCAGCTGGACCCCACCGGGAGCTCCGAGCTTGTCCTGAATCTCGGGAAAGGAACCTGCTTTCCTATGCCCATGCCTGTCAGTCATTGCCTCGGGGACACCCGGCAGGGGGGTGGGTGGCTCAGAGCCCTTCCGACTCTGTGCCGGGGGGCAGAGCAGCTCCGGGGGCCCAGGGGCCGTCTGCTGAAGAAGAACACAGGCGAGGAGGCAGGACGCACGCAGAGGCGTGCAGGCATCTGCGAGGAGATGGGGAACGAGTGGAGCTCAGGTGCCCACCGTCCCGGTTTGCCGGGGACCAAGGGGTTTCCCGGGTGCAGGATTTTGAGCACTAAAACCAGGATGACCAGTTACCCAGAGCACCAGCAGCATCCGCTACCGTGGCCTCACCTCTGTGAGCCTCAGTTTTCTCATCTGTAAAATGAGGCTGATAACGGTGCCAGCTTCGTGGGGATGTGGGTGAGATTCGTCAAAATAACCCCGGCAGAGCCCGTTGCCCGGTCTAGAAGCCACTCGAAACGCATTTGTGCTCTAAGCCCTCCCCTTCACATGGCGGGTACCCGGTGACCCCAAACCCTGAGAGGACGAGAGCCGACATTTCCAAGCCGGGGGTCCTCCTAATTCTTCACCTCCCCCCACGCTCCCCTCCACGCCCCCCAATATTTCACAACTGCCCGTCGACTGAGGCCCCAAAGAGGAGGAGGCTGCGTCTTTAAGTGTTCGGAACAGCCCTGAAATGTTATGACAGCGCCTCTCACAAGGGATGCCGTTGCCACGGCAACCCCACACTAAGATAAGCAAGCCGCCTGCGTTTTTTCCTGAAAGGTTCAGGAGCAGGGGGGAATTAGGCAATCTGTCAGCAGGGGGGACTTGAAAGCGGGGGCCACGTCCTTCAGTCCTGGAGCTCTGATTGCGTTATCCGGGGATGGACGGGAGCCTCGGGGAGGGAGCAGCGGGGTCGCCTCTGGACGCACGGCGGGAGGGAGAAAGGGCAAGAGCCACTGTCAAGTTTCGTTTAAGAAATTGCAGCCGTCTAGACTCTCCTGGCTCCACCCCCACCGAGTGGTTCCTAGTGCCCAGGGAGTTGAAGCCGGGGGCCACGTGTGCACCCGCGTGTGTGTGTGTGTGTGTGTGTGTGTGTGTGTGTGTGTGTGTGTAGAGCTCACTGTGGGGCTTAGTTTTAAGGACTCAGGCTCTGCATTCAGACAGGCATAGGTTCAGATCCGGCCCTGCCAGTGGCTGGGGTATCAGACAAGCTACTTAAGCTGCTGGAGCCTCAGTTTCTTCATCTGTGAAGTGGGATAATAACAAGAAACCTGTGTCTTGGAGTGGGCGCGAGGATTTGATGAGAGGATGAGTGTATGTGCCTGGCACACAGTAGATGCTTAATAAATGCCAGCCTCATCCTCACCACCTTCCCCTCGCTCGCTCTGCTGCAGCCGAACTGGCCTTTCTCGGTTCCTTCTACACATGGACCAGTTCCTGATCTCACGCCAGCTGCTTCTCTGCCGGGACCCCTCTGTCCTCAATGGCCCGCTCCATCACCATCCAGCGGATGCCGCTGCCCAGTCCCCTGGTCCTGATGTTGGCAACAGATGATGCTTAAGACGCCTGCCCTTGGAGCCCTTCTGCTCGAGTTCCAATCCAGTGTCCCTTTGCCAACCCCAGTGGACGGGAGCCAGGTGATTTCTCTAACCCTCGGCTTCCTCCTCTGTGAGATGGGCGCAAGGACAGTCCTGCCTCCACATATGCACCGACGCGTCCTTTCTGTGTCCCCAGCCCCCCTCAGGCGCCCCCTCTTGCCCTTTGCCCGTCACAGCAACGTCACACTCATCTGTCTCCGGGTCCAGGAGACCCTGTGCCCGAGGTCGTCAGCTCTTGCACAGTAGCGGCCTGAGTTCTCACAGGACGGCGGGAGCAGGAGGGAGGCCGCGGGTCCTTGCTAACTGGTTCTGACAACTGTGATTTCGTTTTAATTATTTACGCTCAGGCCCAGAGCTCACTCCCGGCCGTGGTTCCTCCGTCCTGCCTGATGAATCGTTTTATTTCCGCAGCACAGAGATATAGAACAAGAAGAACGCAGCGCAAGGGGTCACGTGGGCGGCCGAGCCACCGCCCCCGCTTCTGGCTGACCTGCGCCTTCTTGGGTTTTGGGGGCAGCTCCCTCGGGGGTGTGGCCTGCGCGCAGTGCCCACCATGGAGCCCGGGATGTCAGGGTAAAATGTGATGACTAGTCTCGGCTCCTTGTCTGTGCAAGGAAATAAGGACCAGAGAGGGACAGGGATAGCCTCAGTCACACAGCACCAAGCAGACCCCAGACCTGCTGACCCCGGGCCGGCAGGAGCCCACTGACCCCTCCTCCATTTGTCCCGGCTGGAGACGGAGGCGGCCACAGGTCCGTTTGTCAGCAGGCAATGGGCCAGGACTTTCTCAAGGCGACGGTCGCTCTTGAGACACTGGTGTGGAGGGTGTGGTCGGGCCTGCGGCTTCCTCTGGGCCGTGGCTGGGGGTTTCTTCTCTCCTCGGCTTTGAAGGTGCTCCTGGGGGCAGTCTCATCCTCATCTCACTTCAGGCGCCCTGGGACCTGCACTTGCACCGCTGGAGAGTCTCTCTGGGGACAAGCATCGCCCTCCTCTTTCTTTCTGCTGTGACATCGGTGGGAGGCGTTCTCGCTAAGGCCGCGAGCAAGTCCGTGATGAGGCTCCTCTGGTCTCTCCCAGCCCCCGGGGAGGCAGACAGAGCAGGGCACACGCAGCCCGTGTTACAGATGGGGACCCGGAGGCCCCGAGAGGTTGATCCCTCGGGACAGCCCCAGTGAGTTCACAAACCGGACTCGGCCGTCTGAGCCCCCACCATGCCTTGGGGGTGGGGGAGGTGAGAAGGGCAAGGCTCTGGTGGGGCCCACCGTGGCCTCCCTTCTCATCCTGGCAGCTTGGAAGGTCTGTTCCTCCATCCGTTCCTTCTTTCTTTCCTCCTTCCCGGGCTCCGACCTGGACGGTGTGGGAGTGAAGCACCTGTGACAGGTCTGCTGTTTCACCGATGGGCTGTGTGACCTTAGGAAGAACGAGGGGCCTGAAACCTGCCTCTCAGGGCTGCTGGGAGGGTCTCAAGTCCCTCCCGTGTGTACAAGTGCCGGGCACAGCGCTGAGCACGATACGCGGTCTCAGCTACAGCGTGTCAAGTGGGGCAGGCTTCTGGCTGTGCTCAGGCCCTGGAGGCCGGGTCCTCGTCTTCGAGGCCAGGGGGGTGGGGTCGCTGTATAGGAATCTTTTCGCGGGTAGACCAGGACCAGGGACCGTCCCCGGGTGTGTCCTCACCACCCTCTGGTGAGCACTCTCCTTCACTCGCCCTTCCGGCAGTTTTTCTGGAACACCTACTGTGTGTGGGCATCGATCTGTGTCCCGAGACTGGAGCCCAGTGTGAGACAAAGCCCCTGACCTCATGGAACTTCTTCCTTCCCAGAGCAAGGAGAGAGAAAGGGGACGAGGAAGATTAAATGCAGAAATCTCGAGTGGAGGTGGCGCTGTGAAGGAAGCGGGCAGCACAGCGTGGTGGTGGACAGGGTGGTCAGGGGAGGGCTTGCTAAGGAGCTGGACCATCAGGCAGACTCCTGACGTTTGTGGGAATTTCCCGGGGAAGAGCATTGCAGGCAGAGGGACCAGCAGGTGCAAAGGCCCTGGGGTGAGATCTGAAAGGAATCCAGCGCCACTGGAGGATAGTGAGTGGCAGGGTGAATTGTGTGCGAGTTGATGGGTGAGCTAGGATCGTGGGAGGCTTTAGACGATGGAGCTAGGAGTTTAGTTTTGGTTTAGCATGAGAGGAAGCCGTTAGTGTTTAGCAGGGGGGTGACACGTCTGATTATATTTAGCTCCATTGAGAAAAGACTCTGGCAGAGCAAGAGAGGAAGCTGGGAGATCAGTGAGGAGGCAACAGAAGCCTCCAGGCGAGAGACGATGGGGACTGGGACCATTGCAGTAGTAGTTAGGTACAGGGAGCAGTAGTTGGATCGGGGACATATCTTGGGGTGGATCTCATCAGACTTGCTGATGGATGTGAGAGATAATGGACAGGAGGGATGGAGAGTGACTGACAGATTTTGGGCCTGGGCATCTGGGAGAAGCGAAAATGCAGGAGGCACAGACAGTCTCTCCCTGCTGAGATTGAAGGATTCTTAAGGACGCTTCCTGTGCCAGATTCGTTATTTTATTGCCCATTCCGTGCCTCGTGGGGGCCTGACCGGAGGAGGTTGTCAGGAATGGTTTGTGGGTTGCCGATGTGAGTGAGGGAGGGAAGGGCTCGTGAAGATGTGTAAGTGTGAATACGTGAAAGGCGGGTTAATGACACTCCCACGCCCAAGGTGGACCAACATCCGGGCTTTCCCTAAGTGGATGACGCAGAACAATAGCCCTTGGCCCTAAGTGGTTCTGCAGCAGGATGGTTTGGGGACCAATGTGTATTTTTCTTCCCTTTCTGGAGATTCAAATTGTGCATTAGGTCAAATAAAGGCTCTGATAAGTCCCGCACAAAAGAGCCTATTTAATTTGGGTTAAGCCAGCATTTCCCAGACTTTACTGATCACAGAGCCTCTTTGGCTGGTGCATTTAACAACATCTAAACTCACTTCAGGAAAGGCTCTTCAGGCCAGCCCCCCTCAGTTCTGCTCAGTTGCTGGCTGCCACAGAAGAGTGTCAAAGGGACATAATGCCCTCCCACACTTAGCTGCGATTGAGGGTTATTCTGAAGATAGTGCCCCCATTAGCATCATAATGACGTCTGTCCGTCAAGTCAGTCAGTGCTCGCCCTGGGCCACGCACTTTTAAGTGTGGTTCACTGAAAGCTCGCAGCAGCCCTGTGACCTGGGTACTGTCCTCGCATCCTCCTTTCACAGGTGGGAAGGCAGGGCTTGGAAGGACGAGGTCGCTTGCCCAAGGTCGGACGGCTGGGAAGCAGCACATCCTGGATGCCATCACAGGAAGGTCCTGGAGCATCCCCTCCTCCAGCCTGACCACTCCCTCCCCTCATCCATCCCAGCCCCAGCCGGTCAGCCACAGCGGGGGGCCCCCAGTTTGGCGTCTGCATCGCCAGCTTGCGTCTGGGCTCCCCTGGGCGGCCCGCCCCCAGCCGTCCCGGCCAGCCCGACGTGAGCCTCTCCGAAGCCCGTGGAATTGGAGAGTTTTAAACAGGAAACTGGTATAATTTTGGTTAGGCGCTC
Source organism: Equus caballus (assembly GCF_041296265.1). Classification (NCBI taxonomy): domain Eukaryota; kingdom Metazoa; phylum Chordata; class Mammalia; order Perissodactyla; family Equidae; genus Equus; species Equus caballus. Next base: position 9,758,751 of record NC_091695.1, read on the forward strand.
AGGCCAGAGGGAGAAGCGCTGCCAGGCACAGCCGCATCCAAGAGAAATAGAGAGGAGGGTTTAGGGTTTCAAGTTTGTGCATTTCAGGGATGTTAAGACAAATAAAGGACTGTGTTCAGCCTGTCTGGGCTGGGCGAGCTCTGCTTCTCTAGTCTCCCACGTCCGTCCTGAGTGAACTGAGCGGGACTGGGGTCGACCAGGGGAGCCCACCCCGGCCTTTGTGACTTGGCCCCGGCCCCCCGCCCCCCTCCCCCTGCTCTGGCCCAGCCGCTGCTTCCCCGCCTCCCCCTCCCCCTGCATCGGGGTTTTTGTTCTTCCAGGGGCTCCCCAGAGACCGGGCCACTGTGGGGGCCGCCGGTGCGGGGAAGGCACAATGGAACTCTTGTGAGGCTGTGGACCCCTCCTGCCCCTCCCCTGGGGCCTGTGGGACATTCCTCAGCCTTGCCCAAGACCTCCCTGAACCCTTGTCCCCTTGGAAAACCAGACTAAACCGGTCTGGTGGGGAGAGGGCTTTTCTTGGCCCCAGGAGCCTGTGCCCCCACCCCCTGCCCCGCCGCCCTGGCGCATCCCACACCCATGGTCCCAATGACCACAGCACAGCACCCGCCCCGCAGTTATCGATTTCCTGGATTAGCCGGTTCCTTCTTTCCTTAGGAGTCCCCAACCGCCATGCAGTTGCATTTCAAGTGCACGAACATCCCCTCCGAGTGTGGGAGAACCACGGTGACCAGGCAGCGCTCCTGGGGGGCGAGGGGGCCCCGTGGTGGGAGAAGCGGGCGAGGACCACAGCCAGGCGTGGCGTCAGGAGCAGCCTTTACCGCGTGTTTATTCTGTGCTGGCTGTGATCCGTGCGGCCACAGCAACCCGGGGGGTGGCCCTACACTTATTCCCTTCCTGCAGGAGAGGAAACTGAGGCAGGGGGACCGATGCTCCTCGCCCAGGGTTACAGGGAGCAAGGGGCAGAGTCGGGATTCGAGTGCGGCAGCCGCTGTCGGGGCCGCTCCAGCCACCGGCTGTGTTTATCAGGTTGCTCTGCAAGCGTTTGTGGGCCCGGCACTGTCCTTGCCGCCAGAACCCCCTCTCCCGGGACACGGGCTTGAGATGCATGACGCGCTGTCCATCGCACTCTTTAGGAGGGCCAGGCCATGCAGCTAGGACAGCGCCCGTTTGGGTGATGGAGAAACTGAGGTGTGAAGAGGTGAAAGGAATTGCTGGAGAGCTCGCGGACCCAGCAGATCTGGGACGGACCTCTCCTGGCCCCCCAGAATTTCATCTAAGCCCCGCTCAGCATCTGCGCTCAGTGCACGTGCTGTGCATGAAACCTCATTGGATGCAGGAGACCGGGGTGCGGGTCCCCATGAGCCCCTCTGTCCCTGAGACCCGGTCACCTGCCCGGGGCTTTTGGTGACTGATCTAAGCCCCTCCCAGCTGGGCTGTATCTGCAGCCTTGGGAAGCTTGGCTCAAAGCAGGCTCGTGACGCATCTCCCCAGGGAGCCCCTTCCTGAGCTGTCTACAGGATGCTAGGTGCCACCTGTCTGCAGAAGTCTCTGGTCTCCCCACCTGGGCCAGATATCTCTGGAGCCCCCTGTGGCCCCCACCCCAAGATGGGTTCTTCGCCGGGTTGTGGGCGCGTGGGGGGAGTATGGGTAGGGACTTCTCGGGGAGTCTGTCAGATCATGAATCCGGGCTCATTGCAGACCGTCCCCACAGAGGCACACCATCTGCCCTGCCAGGAAGCCTGTCTCCTGAGATAAGGAAACTTCTGGAAGGCCACATTGGCTCTCTACCATGAGGGACCCAGCCGGGGCTTTGGGGGCTGCAGGGGCCTGACCCACAGCCCAAGGCCACGCAGGCGGTCAAGTGGCACCAGGACCAAACCTCGGATCACTGATCCCATCATACAGGCTTATTTACTTGTTTTTAAAGAGCCTCAGAATAAGGGCAGGATTGTGGAGGCTGCGTGACGGGTCCATGGGGGTTCAGTGTGTCGTCCTCTCTGTTTTCATATGGCTCTGAAAATTTCCGAAATCATCCGTTAAAACCATGACTGAATTGTCACCTTCTAGAAAGGCCTCCTCTGAACAAAAATATTAGGTGGCCGCTCTCCTCTACAGCCCCGTCTCTGCCTCCTCCACAGAACTTGGGGTCACTCACGGCTCTTTGTTTCCGCCTGTCTCTGAGTGGACTGAGTTCCTGGGGTATGCGTGTCTGCTAGCACAGAGCCAGGCATACAGAAGGCACCCAGTAAATGCCTATGCAATAAAATAGTATACATATGGCATCTGGAGAAACCGCACAGGCTTCTGGGAGAAGTGGGGGTACTGGGAGAAAAAGAGAAGTGTCTCCCCCGTCGGGGCACCCCAGGGCGGCAGTTAAGAGTGTGGGAGATGGAAGGAAGCCTGGCCTGAAGCCCAGCTCCAGGTATCCCCGTGACCTTGGGGGAGCCTGTGACCTGCTCAAGGTCGCTGTTTCCTGCCCTGTGGATGGTGATCGTGATGGTGGGCGCTGGTGTTGGACTGCAGCCACGCAGAGGCCCCAGGCACGTCCCGCGGACCGCCTCCCTGCAGCCACTAATCTCATGGCCTCAAGTCCCCGGCCACTTGCCCAGTGGCCGTGGGGCCTCGTTGATCCTCCCTGGACCCCCTTGCCCCTGTCACGGAGCAAGGCTGTTGGTGCCTCATTTATCCAAAGGAAGAAGCTGGGCTGGGGGGACCAGGGCGTGCTGAGCGGGTTCCGGAGCCCATGGGTGCTATCGAACATGTGCTCCAGGGCCACCAGAGCCTGGGGCGGGGGGGGGGGAAGCAGGCGGCCACGGTCCAGTAGGTCCCAATTGGAGGCCGGCTTGGCCCATTCCTGCACGTGGCTTGGGGCCAAGCCACTTCCATTTCTGTCCCCCTCCGCTCTGAGAGCTGCTTGTGCCCCTGCCCATCTCTGAGGCCCGTCCCGGCTCTGTGGCTCCGGAATGATGTCTCCTGGGTGGTGGGCCAGCTCTGTGCCAGAGGGATGAGGCTCATGGGGTGACCCGGGGGCCCGTTAGGGCCGGCCGTTTTGTTAGGGCCAGCTGCCTGGAGCCCGGCCAGGGGGAGTCCTCGGGAGCCAGGGGCGCTTGCTGAGTGTGGGCGGCAGCGTCTCGTTTAGGAGGTCACCTCACTGCCATCGAAGATGAGCACCCATCCTCGTTCCTGTTTTACACGTGAGGAAACTGAGGCACAGAAAGATGGAGTCACCTGCCCAGATTCTGCAACTGGGAAGAGGAGACACTGGGATTTGAACCCGGGCCCAGGTGGCCAGCTCTAGACTCGAAAAGCCTACTGACGCTTCATTCTTAGCCTGGTTAGGTAGGGGGAGCCCCTCAGGGGTGGAGGGGCCGATGGGGAGCACCTGCATTGGGCAGCCCCCCCGGGGCCTTTGATGGGGCGGGAACCCCCCGGAGAGGGAACAGCTCACACAGAGGCTCCGAGGTGTCAGGAGCCCAGAGGAGCAGCTGACGTGGCTGGGGACCGGGGAAGAGGACTGGGAGACCAGGTGGGGGGGCAGGCCTTGGGGCGTTTGGGTTTTGTTCTAAGTGCCAGGAGGAGCCTGGGAGGTTTAAGCGAGGGGCTCCAGGTTCTAATTTGCATTTTAAATAAATCTCTCTGGCTGCTGCGTGGAGAATGGATAACAGGGCGAAAGGAGGGCGGAGAGCAGAGGAGTGGAGATGGAAGTCAGGGCTGCCCCAGGGAGGACCTGCGGGGGTGGGCGTTGCACACACACACACACACATGCATGCACACACGTGTGCACGCAGATGCATGCGCACATGCACACACACGCACACATAGGATGGGGAAAGGGCTAGTTGGCCGGGCCAGACAGATGATGAACTCAGCTTTGGGTAAAGAAGTTAGGATTCTTGCTCCGTCACCCTTCGTAAAACAGAATCCCCTTCCAGCAGCATCCTTCCTCTCAGCACACAGGTGGAAGTGTGACCAGCCTTTGTGAGGCCTTGAATATAGGACTAGAATGGTGCCGGCCCGGGGCCTGTCTGTGTGGTCTTTATTAGATTACAGCCTTTTTTCTCTTTCTCTGCTGCCTTGGCTCTTCCCGCGAGGCAGGGCCGCACCAGTTCTTCACTCCTGTGGACCCGGAGTATATCACCGTGCCGGGCAGTAGAAGAGCTCCAGGGTTTGTGGCTGGAAGGGAGGAGGGAGAAGAAAAGGAAGGAAAGGAGGAGGGTGGGAGGGCGGGCCGGAGTGGGTAAGTGATTCTTTGCTGTGTGTTGATCTTTAAGCTTTGGATCTAAGTTCTTCTTTCAAGTGCAAAGGCACGTACAAACCCCAGCCTAAAACCACAAGCGGCCTGGTTTCTGAGGAGGCCGGGCGGGTCGGGGTTCTAGAAGGAAGAGAGAGAAGCGAGAGAGCTCCCCACCCCCCACCTGAGGATTCCTGGGAGGGAGGCGAGAGCCGGTGGGTGCTGAAGTGGGGTGAGCAGCAAGCCCAGCCCCCTGGGGTGCCCGGAGAGACTCAGGGGAACAAATCGGTTTATGGAGGAACAATGGCCCTCCTCCTGGTCGGCTGTGTTGAGCAGCGAAGCCGCGGCCGACCTGGGGGGGCATCGGGAGTGTCTGTCTGCTGTCTCGGTGGTGGGAGCGGGTCCTCCTGGCCGCAGGCTGGGGCAGGCTGGCATTGTCCACCCACAAGAAACCACTCTGGTCATCGCCTTTCATACTGGTTGCGTCTGAGCGATGCTGGGGGCGCTTCTGGGCAGAGTAAGAAGCCGGCTCCACGGGAGCAGGACGTGCGCCTCTGTCTGGAGGGCCAGTGAACAGGCCAACAGATTTGGCTCACGGCTGGAGCCATTTCTGGCCACTTTTCACGGCTCTCTGCGATGCGCAAGTGAAAAAAAGCGGCTTGCATCGAGGCAAATACATTCTCAGGGATTTTCCGAGTGTTCGAGTTCAGTCAGGGAGGGCCGGGGGCAGGGTCTGCATGCCCACCTCGTGCTCTGGCTGCCGGCTGCCAGGAAGCTGCTGTTCCTCTCGAGGCCGATCCAAACCCAGCCTGGGGGCCTTCAGTTCTGGTCCTGCTTCTGAGACGAGATAACTGTGGGACCCCGCTCAGTCTGTTCCAGCCGGCACACCTCCCTCCTCTCAGGGCTCGTTGTACTTTGTGAAGTTCAACACGTGCGGTTCATAAGCAATTATTAAGTGCCTGTTGGGTGCAGAGTGCTGGGGAAGGGGCCTCCGGAGGTGGGTGTGACGTCTTTGGATCTGCCAGCTTCCTTCATGACAAGCCCACGTTGGCTGAACTTGGGCTACGCCTGCTGGGGGCTGGGGGGGCCGGGGGGCGTTCCAGGAAATGTGGCTGCTTAGCTGCAAGAGCTGTGGTGTCTGCATGAGACAGCCCCACACTTGCTTGCACGTCTAAAGAAAATTGCCAAGGCTTATCCTTTTGATGTCACTTGTTCCACTGTAAAAATCTGTCTCGGGGCTGGCAGAATGCCTTCTGATCCTGCAGACACTCCGTCCAACAATGTTGGAACATCAGCCGAGTAAGCTGAGGCGTGTTTGGCAGGTATAAGTCAGACGTAACTGGGGGAGGCCATTTCCTTCAACACTTCCGGAGCAGGGAGGAAACACGTCAGCGACCGGCGGCCTGCGGATGTCAGAGGGCCTCACGTGACTGGAACACGTTTCGTTGTAATGGTTCTGTGGTTCTTTGAATGAGTATTTGATGAAGTGTGTTTAACACATCGAACCCCTGGTTTCCTAGATAGCATTGCTTAAGACAAGGCTAAGTGTATAAAAGGAGTAGGTTTTAAGTGATTTGAAAGAAAAAGAATAGTACAGGTGGCATTCAGAGATAAGGGAAAATGAGTGACGGTTCTAGGCAGCGAGTGTGGTTATTGCAAACATCGCGAGGGGTCATGGGAGTGACTCAGGACTGGGGATGCTGGTTGGGTGGATGCGAGAGTTTGGCATCCGTTCCTCGGTTTGAATCTCGGCTGCACCGCTTACTGGCCTGGTGATTTCACGCGAGCCACTCAGTGCCTTCGAGCGTCAGTTTCCCCATCTGTGAATTGGGGTGTGGGAGCCCCGTGGCACAGGGGAGACCATCCCCGGGGGTGTGGAGCGCTGGGCACAGAGGGAGAGCTGATGGGCGGGATGTGGCTGTCACGTCAGAGGTGCCTCGGTGGGATCCAGACTGGAAGGTGGGCCAGACTCCAGCTGCCCAAGACAGAGGCCACGTGGGGCTAGCTGGGTTCCGGGGCTCTGAGCTGGCGGGGTCCCCTAGGGTGCTTGGCCCTGGGGTCTTAGTCCTAAGAGGCAGCATCCTCCAGGTCCGAGGCTGCACGGGGGCCAGGAGGAGACCCTGTTTCAGAAATTCAGGAAGCTTCGGTTTGAACTTTTTTCTAAGCTCTGACTGTGGACCGGGTGCTTCACTGGAGGCTTTATTGCTCCTGCAAGAACCCCATGAGAAGAGGGATGTTATTCCCGTTCGACAGATGAGGGCCCTGCGGCTCAGAGAGGTGAAGTAACTTACCCGAGGTCACAGAGCTGGATGAGTGGAGGGAGGAAGGGAGGCCTCTGCCGTCTTGCTCCGTCCGGCGCCTGCTCCCGCCGCCCTGGGGGCGGGTGTTTCTGAAGCTGGATGCAGAGACCAGCTGTGGGGATGGACAGACCTGGCGCAGGGGAGACAGGACGGTGACCAGAAAACCCACCCCTCCTTCTCCCTGAGGACCCCCAGGTGAAGGCCTCTGCAGGCCTGCGCTCTTCATTGCACCCGTCTTTCTAGGAGGGAGACGCCAGGGACCATCACCCGGCCTGTGGCTGTCGCATTTCTCTGCGGCGCAGCAGCAGGCGGTACTGTCCCAGCGCAGCCTCTGCATGCGTGGGGGTCAGGGATGCAATCTCGTGGGATTAAAAAGCAATCTGAACGTGAAGTTCCTCTCCGGGGCCTGGCAGCTACACAGGGAGGGGGCCGTAATTTGACATTTGGTGGAAATTGATCTTCTCGCTTCTCGGCGGATGCGGACTCATGGACCGTCCTGGGCTTCCGTCTGTCTCACGGTGGCTGTGATGGCTGCCGATCGTCCCTAGTCACTCAAGGTCACACAAGACTCAAGTGTCCACGGAGGCATGCACTTGAAAACGGGCCTGAGTTCGTTTGGCATTTGGCTCTGTTGTGGTTCACCGGGCGTCCTTCTTGAACTTTGCGCCTTAACTCCTTCCTCAGCTTACCAGCTACCCAGGCAGAGACCGTGGTGATAAAGTTAGTGCCAATCGTATAGCAGTGACCACATGCCGGGCCTCGTTCTAAGCACTTGCACGTGTCCTCAATTATTTAATCCTGAGCACAACCCTTTGAAGCAGGTACAATTAACCTTGTTTTACAAATAAGGCACAGAGAGGTTCGGTGACTTGCCCAAGGTCCCTCAGCACATCTGGTAGAAGCAGGGTTAGGACCAGCGTCTGCCTTCTTAACACCACGCCACGCCCGTGGGTTCCTTTGACACACACCCCGGCTACCCCGAGCAGACGCTGTTGCTGAGTTTGTGATGCTTGAGTACGCGTTTATCTTCTCGTGTATCTCCACCGCGAGCTCTGAAGCCGGGGCGCAGGCTGGTTCAGCTCTGCATCCCTGGGGCCCAGTGTGGACTCGGCACGTGCAGGGCGCTCAGTAATGGTGCTTTTGTGACAAGAGGGTTTGAATTGGAAGTTCACTTGTGGGGAAATTCACATCAGTGAAGGGCCGGGAAATCAGGAGGAAGCCTTTTGAGAAGCACGAGTGGCCGGCCCGCCGGTGCGGCTGCTGGTGGGGTGGGGGGCAGAGTGGCGGCGCCCCTGGCTCAAGGCTGAACACGCTTGCCCTTGCGGGGTGGCGGTGGGCCCTGCGTCCCGAGGAGGCTGCCGCCGGTGCTCCTCTCGAGATGCGCCCAGCGCAGCATTAGCTGCCATCCTGCTCGACGGTCACGCGCACGCTGCGGGCGCGCAGTCTGGGCTGGAAATCCGGCCCCAGCTCTGATTTTCCTTAGACCTCAAATTCCTCTTCTGTAAAATGGGTTTGTTTTGTGGATTAAATGAGGTAAACAGTGAGGAGCGCTCCGTGCAGTAACTTGGTCCCCAAGTCCTCAATAAATGCTAGCTGAATGCAGCTTAGGTTTTCCAAACCGCTTTCCCATCTAGCATCTGCTGGGCCCGCACACAGCTCGGCGAGGCCCGCTCCCTGGGGGGGAAACCGAGGCTGAGAGATCTCAAAAGTGGTCACCTGGGTCTCCGGGTTAGAAAGAGCGCGCCCGCAGCCCCAGGGCCCCTGCCCCGTAAACCAGCGCATGGCCCTGAGTCACTCTGCGCCTCCCATCCTCAGGAGAGTGCAGGGTTTCCTTAAATTAAAAAAATAATAATTTATGGAGGTGCAATTGACATAACAGAAAATTAACCCTTTTAAAGTGAAAAGTTCAGTGGGATTCAGCTCATTCACAATGTGCGACCCTCTGTTTAGTTTTAAAACATTCTCTCGTTCCGCAGGCTCCCCTCCCCGGTCAGCTGTTTCTCCCCACTCTCAGCCCCGGCACATCATCTGCTTCTTTCTCTGCGCGTTCACCTATTTTGGGGATTTCCTGTAACTGGAGTCATACAATACGGACTTTCGTGTCTGGCTTCTTTCACGTCACGGGCTGTTAGACCTCAGCTGTGTTGTGGCTGGACCAGCACTTCATGCCTTTTTGTGGCTGAATCGTGTGCCGTTGTAGGGCCACACCGCGATGGGTCGATCCGCTCCTCGTGATGGACGTGTGGGTTGTTCCCGCCTTTTGGTTGTTGTGAACAGGGCAGCTGTGAACATGCGCGCGCATATACTTGTTTGAGTACCTATTTTTGCGTCTTTTGGGTATATGCCACTTTCCTTAAATTTTAAAGAAATAAGTAGATGCGTGTGGCACTGTCATTTCTTAATATTACGAAACCAGCAGCATTTATAATTAAAGAATTTGGTTAATGTCTGTCTCATCTCCCCAAATAACAGACTTCCTGTTTGTCAGATGCAGTTTAAATACCTCCACGTTCCCGGTCAATAATTGGAGTTTTGCTCACACACACACACGAGTGTGCGCACGCCTGAGACTTCTCACTCTCTGCCCACAGCTTTTCCACGGGTTGCTGTCCAACTGGGAGTTTGGGTCTCTGTTGAGGTTTATTGACATAATTGGATGTTTGGGGATTTGTTTTGTTTTGGTTTTTTTTTTGGTGAGGAAGATTGGCCCTGAGCTAACATCTGTGCCAATCTTCCTCTATTTTGTGTGTGGGATGCCGTCACAGCGTGGCTTAATGAGCAGTGTGTAGGTCCGTGCCCAGGATCTGAACCTGTGAACCCCAGGCCGCCCAAGTGGAACATGTGAACCCGACCACTATGCCACCTGGCTGGCCCTGATGTTTGGGTTTTTTAACTGCCTCCATTAGGCACTGGGCACCTTTCAAAGGATGTGAGAAAGGAGGGAGGGAGTGAGAGAGGCCGGGGCTGCCATCAGCCATGGACACAATCAGAGATGCAGGCACAGTCACTCCTCCAGCGATCAGGTCCTTGATGGCAGGGACCGTATTTCCCGCCTTCTGAAAACATTTCCTGTGGCCCCAGGTGTGAGGTTTGGGGCTCTGCAAATGTTCATTCAGTAAGGGAGTCGCAGTGTTCTATCGACGTGCGACAAGCTCCTTCATGGGGACAGCTGCCGTTGGGGAGATAAGGAGCCCCAGAAGGACAGGAGAAGGCCCCCTCACTGCACGGGGTGACAGCTGTCAGAGTGACCCCGGGGGTGGTCGGGGCCAGCCATGCCCTCGGCTGCTGCCAGCCTGTTTCTCCAGGCAGCACCTCGTGGAAATGCCACCCTCAGGAATTGATCAAAACAAGCCTCCCAGATGGCCCCAGCCGGGCCTCCAGGCTGGGACATCTTCTAGGGCAAAGAGCATGCACTTTGCACATCTGCAGGCCTGGGTTCAAATCCCAACCTGGCCACTTCCTGGCTGTGTGACCTTGGACAAATGACTTAACCTCTCTGGGCCTCAGTTCCCTTGTGAGATTCCAGTAACCGTGAAATGAGCGCAAGCCATCAGGTGCTCAGGCAGGGGCCTGGCGCACATCAGGGGCTCAGTCCTGTGACTGCTGTTACCAGGCTCTTTCATTCCTCTTGCTGCAGAGGTTTTCTGTGGCTGATGTGCCATAGATACTGTGGCTCAGCTCTGGGACTGCTCCACTCGTGGAGGGCAGTCTGGTGGGGATGATAAGCGTGCAAATTAACGGGATCCCAGAGGGCGGACCCCGTGCTGCTGGAGCCGGGGAGGGAGCCGCCCACGGACAGGGGATTGGACCCGTCTGCACAGCGAGCGGCTCCCTGACCTGGTGCCTGAAGGGTGAAGAGCCATGTGCCTGGTGGGGAAGGTGGTGCTAGCGTTCCCAGCGGGGGTCGACCTGTGAGCAGTGTGGCCTGAGGTTGCACCACTCTGAGCCTCCAGGGGCGTGTGTGTGTGTGTGTGTGTGTGTGTGTGTGTGTTGAAGGTGCGATCTGATAACGCCTTGCCCCAGAAAGCCTGAGGCTTATAAATTCGGGTTGGATCGAGGGTCTGTCCTCGGTGGGGTGCAGCACTTGCCTTGGTTCTTGTCCCGCAGCGCCAGCCTTCCCAGCTCAGAGAGGTAGGAAGGGAGGCCATGCGAAATGTGAGCTCAAGGTCACAGGACACTGCAGCAGCCCGCCCGCCAAGCCCACCCCCAAGGATGTCGGGCGTCGTTACCGTTGAGGCACACGCCAGGGTCGCAACACAGCTTCCCTGGGCCGGAGGACGGGCAGGGGGCTCTTAGCCAGCGTGGGCATCTGGGGGTCCGAGGGGGAGCCATAGGCAGCCCCCGGCCCAGGGCTGCTGCTGCTGTGGACAGCAGCGGGACTCCTGGAAATTCTGGGACCCATCAGTGCACGCACACACGCATGCACACGCACACACACGCACAGAGTGTACAAAAGGCCACAAATTATTCAGTTTGCTGTGTGACAGAGATAAATACTCTGCGTGTGTGAGTTAATTAGTTAATGACAGGGCACAGCCGTGTCTCCAGGCAGCTCCCCCGCACGGGGCCGGCCCGTGCAGACGCCCCCGACCCTCGCCTCACGGGAGCCCATCTTGCTCTGTGCTTGGCTCCCACACGGCGCCCTGCAGGTTTGCAGCTCCAAGGCCCAGCCCGCGGGTCCCCTCCTGGCCTCGGCAGCCTGGCGCTTCCTTTCTCTGCAAGACAGTCAGTCGCTCAGCCAGACTGCTTCTAGAAAGAGGACCCTGCGCAGAGAAGGGCCAGCGGAGCACCTACGGGTGGGGACCTGCGCCATGACTTGGGGACAGACACGAAGGAAAGAGGGTGCTCTTGGAGCAGAAGCGGGTCCTGCTCCCTGCGTGGCCGTCTAGAATTCTCATGGGATCATGGGCGATTCACAGAGCTTCTCTGAGCCCCGGAGTCCAGGGTAGAAAGTGGGGGTCACGGCACGTGCTTGCACCCGGTGCGTGGAGAGAATGCACTGAGTGCTGGGGCAGGCCGGTGCTCAACGCCTGGGGGTTACGCGCGCGCAGGGGTGCGTAAATTGGAGACGGGCTCAAGTTTCTCTCGTCCGGGATGGGCTGCCAAAGGCCCCTCAAAGTTTCCACTTGCAGGCTCTGCTGGGAGAACGACCTCTAAGAAGTGGCTTTGCGCCTTTGCTTGCTGCGTGACCTTGAACAAGACACCGGGTCTCGGAATGAGGCTGAAAGTGGGGGCATTGAAATCGCTGGGGCCCCAGATGCGTGCCTGCGAATACACCTTCAGGGCTGTTCTTTTGCCTTTTTTGCGAGATGCACAAACGCTGGGCTGAGAGGCCCAAGGGGGAGTGTGTGACCAGAAGGCAGGGGCTGCCGGCAGGCCGCCGCGGAGCGCTGACAGGTCCTCGGGCCGCCTCAGCCTGGCTGTGCACCCCTGGGACACAAGCACACGCAGCCCTGGGGGAAAGTCTGAGCAACACAGGAGCAGAGATGTGAGGACAGGCGTCCAGGGCGCAGAGACCCAGGGGACGGGGCCTGGGAGAGGAACCCTTCAGGGATCACCAAACTTTTTAAAGCAGCAAAACCACTTTTTCAAAGGAACCCCAGAATAGGAAACGGACAAAGCCAAGGAGGCATCTCGGGCGGGTTAATTCTTCATTGTGGTGGAAAATACCTCATTGTTTGCGTTGTGTCCGCAGAGCGCCAGGCAGGAGGGTCCCCGGCTTCATTTCCTTTACCAATAAAATGCTTTTTAAAAAGGCAGGACTGACGTGTGCAGCTGGTCGACAGTCTCTTCCTGTGCAGAATGAGGATGTTGCAAAGACAGCCACCTGCTCCTGTCGCCCCTCCTTCGTAGGAAAAACGCTTGCCCCGTCCTTGCCCCAAGTAGGCAGGACGGGACTTTACAGGGAGGAGTGGAAACTCAGCGCCTCGTCTTGAGTTTGCTCACCTGCTGAGTCGAAGCAAGATCCAAGCAGAGGTGGGAGCCCCTCCCAGAGGGTTCGGACAGTGTTGACTTGTCCCACTGCCTCATTTTACAGACGTGGGAACTGCGGCCGTGTAAACAAGACACCCCTTCATCGAATGACGCTTTACCTGTCTCTGTTCCGTGCGACGCACTGTGCTGGTTAGTGCTGCGGCCCCAGGGAGAAATCCCGTCTAGGAGGACTAGATCTCACGGGGAGTCAGTGGTAGAATCATTCATTCACTCATTCATTCATTCATCAGCAGTTTACTGAGCCATGAAAAGAGAGCAGCCAGTGAGGAATACACACTGTGAGCAGGTGCCTCAGGTGCTGCCTGGCGGGGCACGGTGCCGACAGATAAAGGAAAACTAGAGAAAGCAAATAAGATGATTTTAGGGAGAGGAAGGGGTACAAAGACAGTGACACAGGGTGATGTGAGAGAGTGACGATGGGGGTGCTCAGGTGTGTCTCTGCAATGGGGTGATAGTTGTGTCAAGGCTAGAACCGTGAGTGGTCCCTGGCCGTGCAAAGCACTGGCAGAGGACATTCCAGACAGTGGAAACGGCAGAGCCAAGGTGTGGAGGTGGAATGGGCGCGGTGTCAGGGAGCAGTGGCCAGAAGGTTCCAGAATGGTGGCCGGTGGTGATAAGTAAGGAGTGGACAGGAGAGATGTGGTGAGGGCAGGTGCAGAGGCTCCATCTGCTGACCTGGGGCAGAAGGCGGGGGGCCGGGGCTCCCGGAGGCCTCACACGGGGGGTCTGCCCAGGGTTTGGCAGGTGTGGAAGCCCACCTGGACTCTGGCCTGTGATGTGGGGGTGACACCCCTGAGGGGCTTCCTGGCCCCTAGTGGGGACACACCTTCCACCCTCACATACGATCTGGGTACAGAGAGGGGTGCACTGGGCTCTGGAAGCATCGTTCCAGTCATCCCAATGTCCTCAACCCTTTTTGGGTCCAAAACCAAGGGACCAAAGTTAACCCTTCTCCATTCCCAGCAGGTGACTGAGAATGAGGATGCCAGGGGCTCGATTCCGCAGCCCCGTGCTGACCAGCCCCTCTGCAGGGGCTGCTGGACTGGGGGGCTCACCCCGGTTAGGCTGTGGGGTCTGGAGGCCTGCCCAGCGGAGGTGGCACCTCCTGTGCTTGGGGGGGGGGGTGTATGTGGGTGAAGGGGGTCTGTGGGCTGAACAGTGATGGGATTCATTGACCCGTGTTTGCTGAGCACCCACTCGAATGCTGGGGGCTGCTCCGGGCCCCGCGGATGCCGTGGTGACGCTGATGAATACACACCTCAGATAAACTCAGGTCATGGCGAGCGCGCCGAAGAAGATAAAGGAGGTGACGGAGCAAAAGGACGGGCTGAAGCGGAGCGACTGCAGACTGAGGGGTCAGGGGACGTCCCTTTGAGGAGGGGCAGCTGAGAGCTGGGCTTGAGCCCCCGGCAGCCAGCGGATGTCAGGCGGCAGCGGGGCCAGCAAGGGCATGGAGGGGTGACAGGTCACGTGTTTCAGGGACGTAAAGAGGGCTGGGTGGCTGGAGCAGGGGAAAGAGCGGAGAGAGGAGCAGAGCAGAAGACGCGGGTCTCCCTGAGCCTCGCGTGTCGGGGACTGAGGACGCAGGGAAGACCAGTCCCTTCCTTGCCCCAAGTGTGTCCAGAAAACACAATCGGTGTCAGTGTGAGAAACCCTCGTGAGATGGGGATGGCACCAGAATCTAGAGACCTGAGTGACTGTCGTGCCTCCCTGTGTGATGGGGGCAGGTCTGCTGCCCACTCTGGGCTTTTGCTCTGTAAGCCAAGGCTGCTGGACTGGACCGGGGATGGGAAATGGGTTTTACTGTTAGTGCCACTTCAGCACGGTGACAGCAGCTGCACTGGGCTGGAAGGACTCTGAGGTCCCCTCTGGGTCGATCAGCAAAGAGTGCTGTAATCGATTAGTGATGTCTGCCACACGGGAGCTTTGGAAGGCGGTTGCACACGTGCCACACATGGGCCATTCCTGGATCGCTTGGGACTGAAATTGGCGGGGGACCACACTGGATGTGTTTGTACTTGGACGTATCTTCGGCATCTGTGTCTTTTCCCCTCTGGCTCATCAGAATTGAGTGCTGTGTGCACCCCTGGTGCAGACCAACATCTGAGATTAGCAGCCCATGTCTTAAGCTGCCTTAAAGGTGCTCACGACCCAGGCAGTCCTCAGAGCAACCCTGGGGGCGGGTCTTGAGTCTTTTCTCCTGCACCAGGTCCTGAAGCCCAGAGAGCTTACTTCTGGCCCTGCAGCCAGCCAGGGCCAGGCCCAGGATGGGAGCCCGTCTCGCTGCAAACGTGCTTTCTGCAGTGACAGTCACCTTCTCAGGGAAGCCGAGGGCCCCGCCCGTAGATGGAGACCGCAGTTCTGACGGAGAGGCCCTGGGGGAATGAGTCAATGAGCAATCAATCGATGCTGCCGCCTGCTTCTGCCGGGCCCCCCTCTCCCCCTGGGCCTGCTGTCTCCAGTGAATTCCGCCCCCGTCAAAGGGAGTGGAGGTTTCCTGGAAGGAGCTGGCTCCCAGGCTGTCTGGGTGCCGGAGGGGGCTCGCCCTCCTGCCTGCTGTCTGCTCGCCCCTCCTCCCCCATTTCGCCTCCGTCTGTCCCTGCCCAGGAAGCTCGGGAAGGCCGTAAATCTGCGCACGTGTGGGCGGCCTCCACGGCCAGCTGGGCTCTGGTGCCAGAGCTGCGGCGAGCGGCCGGGCACAGTCGGGTGGGGCTGCTCTAAGGGAGGCCCCCCACGGGGAAGTGTGAGGCCAGAGGGCGGGTGGCGGGCGGGTGGCAACCCCTCAGGGAGCGCCCCGGGGATGTCGCGTGCTAGAGAGGATGCTGAGGGCATCCCAGGGGCCGCCCCGGCTTTCAGCCCTGGCTTTGCTGTCTGCCGGCATCATGAGCTTGACCAGGTCACGTAACCTTTCTTTCTCATAGGAAAGGGGGGGTCGTATGACTTATCGCCAAAATAATGCCACCTAACAGGAGACCCCAAAGCTTGGGGGCATAAAGCCACATTTATTCTCACGTTCCGGGGGCTGCGGGTCGGCTGCAGCCTGGCTGGCCCGGCCCGGCCTCCAGGCTCCGGCCACAGATTGGGCTTCAGTCTGCTCCACGTGTCCCTCGTCCTCCTCGGACCGGGGGCGGCTGGGGGCTGTGGTCTCCTCCCCGCGCGCTTATTCTGGGGCCCAGGCTGAAGGCCCGTGGTTCCTGCGACTTGTGCTTCTCTCAGCAGGTGACCAGGTGGGAGAGGGCCCTCCCAGCCATGGGGGGGACATCCTGCCTCTGCTCTGGCATCCCACTGGTCAAACAAGTCACGCGGTCAGGCCTAAAGTCAAGGGCTGGGCGGTCACTGCCCCCTGAGGCCGTGGGAGGGGCGCGGATGAGCGACTCATTAGGAAGGAGGGAGGCCTGGGCCTGGGACTCTGGCTCCCGCTGAGATGCACTCGGCCTCCTCCAGCAGCCGCGGCTCCTGCTCACCGAGCATCACTGTGCGCCAGGTGCAGTGAAGGGGCCTCAGGGGCCTCGCCTGTGAGGTGGCTGTCCCCCACCCATGTTCGGCACAGACGGGGGCATGAGGCTGGGGGCAAAGTCTCACCAGGCCACCGGACTCTGCGCCCGAACGCTGAGCCACTGCGGTCCAGGCACTTCCCCCATGTGGTTTCGCTTCCGTCCAGCCTTACGGCGGGCCCCAGAGCTACCTGCAGGGGCTCCCGCTGTGTGGACAATGCTGAGGCCGGAGAGCAGAGTCCCACGGCTGAGATCCCGCATCCGGGAGCGGAGAGTGTCCGCAGGTCTCAGAGTCTTTCCGTGCCGAGCGCTAGTGTCTGTTCCTTTTAGACTCAAACATTTGTTAGGCTAGGCGGGTGGGTGCAGTAGCCTGTGAGCCAGGATATCTAGGTCCTGCCTGGCCAGGCATGTGATGTGGGCAAGCCTCCGGTGTTGAACTTGGCAGGCGCAGAAACGATGGCGAATGACAGGAAAGCTCGTTTCCCTCCGTGGACCCCACCCCAGCTGCCCTGCCCGTGCAGGGGACGCTATTTCTATCCATCCTCCAAGACGCAGCCCTGCTGGCCCCAACCCTGACCTTCCTCTGGCCCCGGCTCGGAGGCCAGGGACAGCCTGGGGCCCGAGGGCCGGAGCATCTCCTGGCTCAGCCCCTGGCTGGCTGGCCGGGGAATGTCCAGCTCTTCACTTGGCTTCTCCAATGGAGCATTTGGGGAGGGTGGCATGCGCCTTGCTGAGGGGTGGCTGGCCCAGGGTCCCACGGTTGTCTGAGACCAGGCTCCCTGCTTCCCTTATCTGAGAATAAGAGGGGAGGCCAGTGCCCACCTCACTGCGGGCAGAGCTGAGCCCCGCCCTCCTGCTGGCCCTCCCCCTCCCCCGTGCCCCCAGCCATCCCCCAGGGCTGGAAGCATGGCAGCGGTGTCTGCCCTGACCCCTGCGGGCAGGGGGAGGAAGTAAGCTGCTGTTGGTCCACCTTCTTGTATGTGCCAGACGGTACAGGCAAGAGTTACCATGTTGATACAACGTATGTGACATAGTGTGCCCTGGAATGTCCCACGTCATCTCTAGATGAGCCCTGGCTGCTCCAGAAGCCGAGGCCTGAGTCCGGGCCCTGCCCCTAAAAGCACGTGGCCCCACGTCCCTGAGCCTCAGTTTCCCCTCTTGCCGAGCGGCCTGGATGATCTCTGACACCACTCCTGACCCTGATATTCCAGAGTCAGGCCCCACAGGCCTCCTGAGCCAGCCCTGCGGGCCTCTGCCTGTCCGCAGGGGGGGCGTCCTCTCAGCCCCAGGTTTACGGATCGTTTCGAACGCTCGCTGGAGTCTGTGCCACTGACGCCTCTGGTTTCTAGATGCGAATGTGGTTCTGAGGATGGAGTCAGCTTGTTCTGAACTCCCTTCTTTCAATGTCGCTGTCAGACCGGCTCTGCTCTTGAGTGGCCTGGGCTGGTCTGGCCAGAGGCAGGGTCTGGACAAGATAAGCCGGCTGCTTCCTTGCGGCTCCTGTTGTGTGTTTCCTGTGCAGGAGTGTGCACTGCCCACAAGCACCTCAGTGCCCACGGGAGAGCTGGGAGGAGCTGGGGATCGTAAGGGGTGGGGCTGGGGTATCTTGACTTTGGGGAATAGCCGGGGGTGGGGGGGGGGGGCTGCAGAGACTGCTGTATTTCATGCCAGTCCAGGGGCCCAGGGAGCCTGGCTCTGCATGTGTGTGTGTGTGTGTGTGTTTCTTTAAAACTGCTAATTGTCAGGGTGAAAATATTTTCACACGTTCGCTCTCCAGGAGGACGTGATTACTGGCAGCCTCACTGAAGTCAAACGGCCGCAGTCAACATGGAAACCCTAATTAATAGACGTTCCTGCTGCTCTCGGGCACGGCGGCGGGAGTCATTATCGTGATTTAATTGACTTTTCTCCCCTCTGCTATGCACTCTGCTTTTTTCCGTTTTTCTCAAGCTGGAAAGACTTTTTTTATTTTTAAAGAAAAAACCCTTCTTTCTCTTGCTTTCTTTTCCCTTTTATACAGACTGTCTCTCACACCAGAGCTGTATTTGTCAAATCCTATGACAGTAAATATTGTGACAGCACAGATCTCTCTATTACAGAAAAGTCCAGAGCCTCAGCCGGCCGCTGACTCATTAGGAGCGTATTGGTTTCGTAAGGGTGCAGTCAGACCCAACGAAGGGTCTGGCAAGGAGCAGGAGAATTGATTTGCTGAGAGGTTCTGGTTTGGGCAAGCACCTTGGGACTATGGGGGCCCGAGGGCCACGTGTGCTGGTGCCTTTCAAAGGAGGTTGCTGTCAAGATGGATTCAGGGCTCAAGGAAAGCCCAGGGGCAAGAATGGGGCAGCTCCAAGTTCCCAGAGCCAGAAAGCCATCTGCAGAATCCTGGGTCTCTGGTCAGGCTCCCCGGGCAGCTCCCTGCCCCCTCTCTGCTTGGACGAGCGTAGTCTGCTCATTTATCTTGACCGTGACCAGCTGGTGAGTGGACCCCGAGTCCTCACGGGTTTCGGTTCGGCTCCCCACAGCCAACTGGCCAGTGTCCTCTGAGCCCCCCGTGCCTTCCACACCAGGCCACGCCTCACCCTCTCGAGGTCAGGGGGTGGGCTGCCCTGGCCACAGGTGTCCTCCCTGGTCAGTCAGCTGTGGCAAGTGGCAAGTGGGTGGGGTCATGTGGTCTGCTGTCCCCTCCTTGGGAGCTGTGAGCAGAGCCTTGTGTGAATAGTGGGCACTGTGGGAAGTGCCAGTGTCGCTCAAGAGACATTGACCACTTGGTTCGAATCCCAGTTTGGCCGCTTACTTGCTGTGCATCCTTGGGCAAATTGCTTCAGCTCTCTGTGTGTTGGTATCCTCATCTATAAAATGATGACACCTATTTCATAGGCTTGTTCTGACGATAATTGATTTCAATCTTGTGACACGCTGGATGAGCACTCAGTAAATGTGAACTGATTGGTGGGGTCAGGTGGACAGGTTGGGCAGCTCCCCATGTCTGATAAGCAGGCGACTATCCTGGAGTCACAGAGTTTGAGATCTGCAGGGAGCCTGCAGTCAGCCTCTCATTATACCCCAGGGAAACCGGGGCACAGAGAAGGTGGGTGACCTTTATTGAGGTTAAGTAATTTCCACTAATAGGATATTGGACTCTGGCTCGGAGCTAAAATTAAGACCAAGACGTTTCCTCAGCTCTCACTGGGCGTGAGGAAGAGCGCTCGCGTCTGCGTTAGAGCGGTGCAGCTGGTCACATCAGGCAGAAGAGCAGGTGAACCTGGGACACTGCTATTTCTGGTCTTTGTCCTGTATGGGAATTCTGGGGTAGGCGCATATTAAGGTTAACCTTTTGAGGGACATTGTCTTCACAGATCGTTTTCAGTTGACTCCTGTGTTGGGTCAGTGGCCAAGATGTCACCAATCAGCTCTGTTATTTTAATAATGGCAGTTTTGAAATCATCATCATTTAGGTTATAGATTTCATTGTCTTTGGGATTGTTTTCTGGGTGCTTATCATTTTCCTTCTGTTCTGCAGATTTAATATATTTTTTCATGCTGTTTGATGGCGTGGATTTGTGCCTCCGCATAGAGACAGAGTTTAGTTGCTGCTTCCACTTGTTGCGACCGGTGTTGGGGGGGTGGGGAAGCTGTTTAGACTGCACCAACCAGGAACCCTGTCAGCTGTTACTGACTGGACCTGGACCCCTCCTGGTAGTCACAGTGGTCCTGTGGGGTCCCTCGTTGGTTGTGGGGGCAATCGCAAGGGGGCCTCAGGCTGCAGGTGCCTACTGGTGCAGCCCACCTAGATGAGCTCCCTCCTTGTGGTCTGCAGTGGTGTTGTGGGCTTTCCCAGCAGCCAGTAGCAGGATCACCTATAATCGCCGCTTTGTCCCTAACAGAGCCCACCAGATCACACTTGTCCACTATAGGTCCCAGCAGAGCTATGGGTATCTTCTGCAGTCTGTCATTAGCTCACCTAGCTGTGCTGCTTTTGCCCCAGGGCCTTCCCGCCTTGCGATTGCCAGTCGGGACCTCTCCACTAGTGCTGTTCAGAGGCTTTCACTGAGGCTGCTGTAGGAACCTGGAGTTCCCCCCTGAGCTACGTAGCCATTTCACTGGAGCTCCACTCTGCCCCACTCCACTCTCACGGGATCTCTGGGAGCCCCTTGCCTCGTCTGGGACACGGCCAGAGTCCGTGGGCCTGGCGGTGGCTTGTAAGCTGCTGCCTTGTGGGGAATTCTGCTCTAGGGAGCTTCCTGGTGTTCCAAATGCTGGGTGGGGCCTCCCTGCCAATGGCGAGCAGAAGCCCTGCCTGCTGGGGGGGTGCGGGACCCTGGAGTGTACCCCCGGGCCGCAGAGCTGGCTGTTGGAGCTCCACCCAGTCCCCAGGCACGTCCACGGGAAGTCCAGGCACCCCCTGCACCAACCCGTGCACCGGAGACCGTGGGCCCAGCAGCAGCTTGCGGTCTGGTGCCATGCCGGGGAATCTGCCTGCCTGGAGCTCCTCTTTGTCCTGGATTCTGGGTGAGGCCTCAGCTCTGATATTTTAGATACTTAGTTTTCTGAGCCTCGGTTTCCTCGTCTGAAAAATGGGGATATACTACCCTCCCTGGACTGGAAGCTTCTCAAGGGCTGGGGTGGTTTCTGCTTTACCTCACCTTCCTCTTCAAGAACGTTGTCTAGCACACAGTAGACGTCCATAGAAATTTCTAGAAAGGAGCCAAATGATCCCTCCAGGTAGTAGCAAGGGTCAGAAGGAGTCAGCTGTGTAGACAGGCCATGTGGACATCTGCTTTCCCACAGGATGAGGCCAATGGATGCGGGAATGGAGGTCCCGAGAAATCGAGGCCCACTGAGCCACGCCTGTGATGGAGAGAGGATGACCTTTGCTGGGTCTGTTCTTGAGGTGGTCGGGGGTGGAGGCCGGGCTGGAGGGGGTTGAGACGTGAGTGGGAGATGTAGAAATGGCGCTGAGGGGTGTAGACAGCCCCCTTGAGAAAGGCAGGAGAGAACGGGTCACGGCTGTGCCTGGGGTGGAGGGGAAGTGACGGGGACCCCGGAGGGGTCTTCCCTGTGGATGAGAAGGGGCCAGGTGTGGGAGGTGCTCAGTCGGTGTTCCTGAGCTGGACGGGCTTCTCTCCGAGGCAGGGCGCCGCGGCCTTTCCCGGCCCCCTCGGGCATGGCTGGGAATAGCGGAGACCCCAGGGTGGTATATTGTTTAGGGCAGGGCGAGTGCTGTAAGCTCAACCCTGAGTGTCCCGGCTTAACCCAAGGCAGATCTGTTTCTCCTTCAGCAACAGCTCAGTGACGTGGAGGGCGGCTCTCCCCACCATGCTTGGGGCCCCTAGTTCCTTCCGTCTTCAGCATGTGGCTCCCAAGGTCACTGTGGAAGGAGGAAGAAAAGGGAGAGGGCTGCGCCCCTTCCTCCTCACATCCAGGGAAGGGCTCACATCGCTCCTCTCCCATTGGTGAGAATAAGTCACATGACCACAGAGCTGCAAAGCAGGCTGGGAAATGTAGTTCCCGTCTGAGGAGTCCTTCTCAACAGCCCAGGGAGACGCAGCCTAACTCTGGGAAAATGTCAGACCCCAAATGAAGACCAGGGCCCTGCTCCTGAGGGCAAAAGAGATAAATCATTGGTCTGGGCCTCAGTTTCCCCAAGTGTATAACACTCAGTCCTGCTGGACCAAGTTGAGCAGATTAAAGGAGCTAAGGGTTGGGCAAGCAGGTGGAACTGAGTGGACCACCCACTGGCTGTGTGACATTGGGCAGGTGTCTAAAGTTTCTGGGTCTTTGCGGAACCCTCCTGAGGTGCTACAAGGATCAGCAAGACGCTCCAGGTGTACAGTTGGTCCTCAGTAAGTGGGAGCCGTGGCTCTCAGTACCCGCGTCACCTCCCCCTCCATCATGTCGTCAGAAGTGAAAGGGCTGGATTTCGGTTTAAGCCCAAAATGAACAGGATTGATATTGCCGGGAGAGCTTGTCTTCAGTGTTTTACGTGGCTCTTGGCGACAATGAGAGAAGCTCATCCGAGTCAGTAGCTGGAGGAAGGGGAGGAAGAGGAGGAGGAGGAAGAAGTGAGCCACTCTGAGTGGGGTCCTTCCGGCCCATGCATGCCGGAGGACCAGCATCCTGGGGTGTTCCTGGCCTGTCCCTGAGCGCAGGTGCTGGAGTTCCCTGTGGCCGGCTGCTGTACAGCGGCTCAGACACGCGGCTTGGTCCTCACCCCGACCCCACCGCCCGCCTCCTGCTTTCCAGGGTCTTCCGGCAGCCTAAAGCCGGCCTCGCGGCCACAGCTGGGGGTTGGGGTTAAGGCCTCTGAGTTTCTCAGGTGAAGCTGAGTCCTGAGCAATCCCGGGCTCCGTGCTTCTGCGCTTTCTCCTCTGGGTTTCGTCCCCTCTGGGGGGGGATGGGTTCCTGCCCCTCTCTCCACGCCTTCCTCCCTGTCCTTACTCAGCATTCTGAGTTATTGGTCCTGGCACTCAGTACTGCCCACTTCAGCTAAGCTTGGCTTCTTTGGGGGCCCCTGGCCACCAGCCACCTGGGGATGGGGGCAGGGCCGGGGGCTGTGGTGGCCTCAGTGAGGGGAAAGGTTTCGAAAGGAATGTTTCCCAGGAGGGGAACAGGCTCTCTGGGGCAGTCCGGGGCCCTCTGACCTCCAAACAAAGCCAGCCTCAGTCTGGGGCTGTGGGAAGCAGGCGGGACAATGGGAGGAAGGAGAAAGCGGGGAGATAAAGCGGGGCCCAGGGTCTGTGCCGGGATCCAGAGGAGGCTTCGTGTAAACACGGGCTGGGCTTCCTGGCTCAGGGGCCGGCTGCCTTTATGGTGATGTTATTGTTGAGATAATTAGGCCATTTCAGGAGAAGCCTCAGCAAAGACTAAGTGTCTGATGCTTCCCCAGGGACACTGCTGTCATTCATTCATTCATTCATACGACAGGCGTTTATGCGCCCCAGCTGGCTGCTCAAGGCTTTGCCTGGTGCTAGGAATATAAAAATCGGCATCCACCCACCTCTGTCCTCAGTAAACCCTTCTCTGGTCCTGGACACAGACCCCAGGCAGACCTCATGGTTCCGTGTGGCCAAACAGCAGGAATGTGTCCAAGGGTGAGAAGTGGTGCTGAGGATGGAGCCGTCGATGCCTTTGGGGGGTGCGCATTGCTCCGGCCCACGCTGGGGACCAGGGGCCATCTGACCCCGGCGCCCTTGATGCCTCCTGAATGGCACAGGTGGACGGGGAGTTCCCTTCTTTTGATCTCTCTCTGATCCCAAACCCTAGGGCTCCTGAAGGCTGTCAGGTGGGGGCTGACGTTTCTCCAGCACCTTCCACGTGCCAGAAACTGTTATGGGAGCTTTCGCAGGTTGCCTTTGAGCCTTTAATCCTCAGGACACCCTCCGAGGTAGGGCTGGCTTTGAACCCATTTCACAGAGGAGGGGACTGAGGCCCCGCCTGGGAGGGAACGGACCCAGGTCACATCCCCAGGACGTGGGCAGTGCCTGGGAGTGGAGGCTGCAGGGCTCCAGCGCCCTCCACTGGGTCCCCCCAGCCTTTGGCATCCTCACCGGCCCAGGGTGCTCCACTCCCCACCTCTCAGGCACCAGCAGAGGGGGACCCCTCAGTGCTCTTCCAGGCCCCAGCTATAACATAACACACGACACACATGCCAGCGTGGGAACCCATAGATGGACCAAGACCAGCCGGCCTTGGGCACCATCGCCAAATGATCTGAGAGCTCAGGAGGGGCCTCACCCTGGGAGGGCTCGTGTCTTAAATGGCTTTGGTGACAAACCCGTGTTGGGGCGCAGGAGTGGGGCGGTGCTGGGGAGAGAAAGGAGCGGCAATGTGGCCTCTGAGGCTCTGCCCTGAGACGGAAGCCATGCAACTCTGCAGTCCCTTGCCTTGCCCGAGCCTCAGTCTGCTCATCTGTGAAAGGGAGAGATGGGGTGGGAGGGTTGAACTGGATAATGAGTGTCTGGTGTGCCTCCCGTCTGCCCTGCTCCGAATCTCCGGAAGTCACAGGGTGGGACCCCTCGAGGAGAAGAAAGAAGGGAAGGAAGGCAGGTAGGACTGAGGCCTGGGGCTCTGGGAATGTGGGATAAAATGGTGGGAAATAAGCAAGGAATGAGAATTAGTGCTGTACCAGTGCACCCTGCCGTCTGTCCTGCCTGGGTCACCTGGCTGGCATGCCAGCGTCTAGAAAGAACAGCTTCCTGGTCCTTTGGTGCTATTTCCATCCCCATCCCAGACCCTCCACTCAGCTTGCCTCCCACTCCGTTCCAGCCTGTCCGATTTCTGCTCCCTCTCTCCATCACGGCTTGCCGTCTCCCTCGGTCCCTCCTGAGTCCTGGACTCCGCATGTCTGTGCTGGAACAAAGGAGGGGGCAGCGTCGCCATCCTTGTTCATTGTCCAGCCTCAGCCCGAACTCAGACTGAAATTATCCACCTTTCAGAGCGTGGCCTGCCTGACCGCCTGTGATTTAGGACACTGCTCAAGAGACCCGTTCTCCCGTTCCACAGCACGACGGAAGATTTCTTTCCAGCCAGGAAACTCATGTGTGCGCTTCAGAGACGGTGGATGGGAAGGCGGGTGCACCAGAAGAGGGCATGTGGACTCGTGTGGAAGGTGGAGCCTGGGGTCACCTGCCGTGGGCTGGCTGCAGGGTCTCTGGCCATTCTCTCGGTTTCTCTGGGACTCGGTTTCCTCATCTGTAGGATGAGGTAGGTCCTGGAGGCCATGGCAGGGCTGACGGCACCGTGGATAAATCCACAAAAACGTGTGCACTGAGTCGGGTCCCCGAGAGGCCGGCTGAATTGAACTGACAGACGTGAGCCCACTTCCCCAGGAGGAAGATTCCTGAACTTCTGGCTGGACCTCTTTCCGAAACTCCACACCGCATCCCCCGTGTCTGGATCCATGCGCTCCTTACTGACGCTGCAGCTTCCTTCCCCGTGTCCCATCCTCCCTTCTGCCGCCCGACCGCAGTGGAGGGAGCCGAGAGCACCACTGGGGGTCTCCTCCCTGACTCTCTCTCCTTCACCCCCATATCCAACGCAGTACCAGGTCCTGTCCATCCTCCATCCTCAATAACTCGAATCCACCCCGTCCCCATCACCACCTCCTCGCAGCCACCGCCACCTGCCCTGGACAGCTGGTCTCCTGGAGCTGGTCTCCCCGCCTCCACTCTGGCCCCGCCCACGGGTCCAGTCTCTCCACTACAGCCCAGACATTTTTTAAATGTGTGTCTATTTTTAGATTTATAGACTTCGTTTTCTTAGAGCAGTTTCAGGTTCACAAAAAATTTGATCAAAACGTACAGAGTTCTGGGGCTGACCCGGTGGCAGAGCAGTTAAGTTCTCACGTTCCGCTTCGGTGACCTGGGGTTCGCCAGTTCGGATCCCGGGTGCAGACGTGGCACTGCTTGGCAAGCCATGCTGTGGTAGGCATCCCACATAGAAAGTAGAGGAAGATGGGCATGGATGTTAGCTCAGGGCCAGTCTTCCTCAGCAAAAAAGGAGGATTGGTGGCCGATGTTAGTTTAGGGCTAATCTTCCTCAAAAAAAAAGAAGAAAAAAAGTACCGAGTTCCAAATACTCACCCCAACACACAGAGTTTCCCCTATTATTTACAGCTTGTATTATTGTGGAACGTTTTTTGCATTTGATGAACCAATATTGATACAGTATTAGTAACTAAAGTCCGCAGTTTCCATTAGGTTTACTCTTTGTGTTGCACGTTCTATGGGTTGTAACAAATGTGTAGTGACGTGCGTCCCTCATGCTGTGTCATACAGCATAGTTCCACAGCCCTGAAAATCCGCTGTGGCCTGCCTGTTCACCCCTGCCTCCCCCCGAACCCCCGGCAACCACTGATCTTCGTGCTGTCTCTATAGTTTCGCCGTTTCTGGAATGTCATGAGTTAGAATTATACAGGAAGGAGGCCGCGGGGGAGGAGGTGACACTTGCCCCATGGGGTTTGGTCAGTGCCGGCCGCCTGTGCAGGCCCTTGGCTTGTGTCGTGCGTCATCTCACCCAGCTCCCCCTTATGGCCCAGGAATCCTTGGACTCACCTCTTCACAGGAGGAAGGCAGGGCCCGGAGAGGTGAGGCAACTTGCTCCAGGTGGCGTCCACCCCAAGCAGCCACTGTGGGATTCAAACCCGGGCTGTCTACCTCCGAGCGTCCTCCTTCTTGTCCACACATGTTTGGCATCTGCCAGTGTCCATAGCACAGCCCGTGCTGTAAATGAAAGAACGAGTGATTCTTGTAAGTTTTCCTCTAAGTGGAGAGGAAACTTCATTTTTTAAAAGGTGGTTTTTTTTTTTTTTGGTGAGGAAGATTGGCCCTGAGCTAACATCTGTTGCCAGTCTTCCTCTTTTTTTTTTCTCCTCAAAGCCCCAGTACATAGTTGTGTATCCTAGTTGTAAATCATTCTAGTTCTTCTATGTGAGATGCCAGCACAGCACAGCCTAATGAGACATGTGTAGGTCTGTACCCAGGATCCGAAACCTTGAACCCTGGGCCGCCAAAGCGGAGCACGCGAACCCAACAACTGAGCCACGAGGCCGGCCCGTGGGAAACTTCATTTTTATCCTCAGCTCCCCTGTTCCTTTTCCCTCATTCCCTCTGCTCCTCTGTCCCTCTGGGCCCAGCTTCTATTTCCGGTTCTCTGCCCAGACCCTCAGAGGCCACGTCTCGAGTGGGACCAGCCTCCCGCCTCGGAGCTGCTTCCCTCCGTGTTGACGGCTGGGATGCAGGTCTGGGATGTGCCCAGCGTATTCCCCCCAACCACCACTGTCCCGGGGCTCCGAGTCTCTGTGGCATCCTCCTTCTCCCGGGGCCCCGCCCCCGCCCCGCAGCCCGAGGTGGTTGGTCTGCTGTGGCCCAGCCTCCCGGAGCTGCCCTCCCGCCATCCGCGCCGCCGGTCCCCGATTCGGCTGACAGCCTCCCCAGCCGCTTCAGAGACGGTCACTTGTCCACAGAAACCTCGGTGGCTTCCCACCGCCCGTCCTCACTGCCGCGTCAGGGCCTCCTACAGAGGACGGGGCAGAATACTCTGGACATCCCTGGGACTTTATTTCCCAACATGCCCCTTTGACATCCACCAGGTGAGGCTGGTGGCCAGCACCGCTCTGCCCTCCCCCTCTGTGCCTTTGCTCACACAGTCCCCTCACTGGGAATGCTCTTCCTCCTCCTCTGCCTGCCTATAGCCTCCACACTCGGAAGACACCGCCTCCGGGAAGCCTGCCCCCGTCGCTCCCACAGAAGCACTCTCTCCCGACTTTGGGCTCCACAGCACGTTGCCTGTCCCTTAGTGTTGGCCTCTGTGCTTGGCTGTCCATGACTCGGGGCATGGCAGTGGCCTGGGTGGATGTGTGGACCTGGGTTCAAATCCTAGCTTTCCTTCCTATTGGCTTGGTGACCTTGGGCAAGCAGCTTAACCTCTCTGAGCCCCATTCCTTCATCTGTAGAGTGGAATAACAGGACCACTTGCTGGATTCGTTTAATGTTTAGAGACTAAGTGAAGCCCCTAGCTCCTTGCTGGCAGGCGGCACGTGGTGGCTTTAGATAATTACTCCTCATTGGGCTCTTGCAGCCTGGATGCCAAGGGCCTTGCCTTCCACCTCCTCCAGGAAGCCCTCCTCGACCTCCCAGCTTAGTCCCTCCTCCCTGTTATCTCAGAGCCCTTGTTAATGACCACTTTCCACCCCTTACGAGAGCTCTGAGAATGATCTGTATTCTCTGCTAGATTCGGTTTTGAGGATGAATCTAACTCAAGGGCCCCCTGCGCTGGCTGAATTCACTGTGGGTCACTGCACCCCAGAGGCTGGCCAGCAGGGAGGGGGGCCAGGAGCAGAGCAGGTGCAGGCTCCTTGGGCCTCAGCGCAGACGCCGGGCCTCCACACCTCCCTTCTGCCGCCTTGATTTTCCTTCCTAAAAGTCACCCTCTGCGTCTCTGGGATCTGGGGACGTGCTGGGGAGTGAAGAGCCCCCCACCCTGATCATCCACAGTTAGGCGTTCCCTCCCGCCTGGAAGGGGAGGCCACGCGGCTGGAACTGCCCCGGTGGAGCCTGGTGGTGGGTCAGTGACGCACACAGGAATTTACGATGGTGACAGCAGCCCGGAGCCCCTTAGTGCCAGCTGCTCCCCTCCGCGGCCGCACAGCCCGGGGCAGCCTTTGTCCCGGGGCTTAAACGCAGGCAGGAGCGGCGAGGCTGCGAGGCCAGGGGCAGAGGCAGCTTCCTGTGATGCTTTTCCCCCACTTCAGAAAGACCCTGGGAGGTGGCAGAGTGGGGGGCGGGGGCCGGGACCATGGGGTCATTGGCTCCTTTCCAGCCTGCACGGGGCGCTGTGGCCCGAGGACCTGGACCTCCCTGTCCCCTGGGGAAACGGGTCCCTTCCTGAGCTGCGGCCGTGTTGGCTCTCAGGCAGAGAGCCCCCTCGGTCCCTCTGCAGTAACAGCAGCCCGGGCGGGGGGCCAGCAGACTGTGTCTCAGACCGCACTGTGTGTGCCGGAGTTGGCAAATGACGAATCTGTTTTGTTTTGTTTTACTTTGATGAAACCCGAGGCCCCAGAAGGCGCTTTCACCCGTTGTCCTTCACTACACGTATCTCCCTGGCCATTTAGGGCTCGGGGGCGCTCAGCCAGCTGGGGGGAGCAGCCGGGGGGCAGGGGAGCAGGACGGTCCAGCTAGGGAGGCCGAGGTGAGTCTGATCTGTTGATCCCCTGGGGCTCTCCCGGGGGGGACCGTCCTCCCCAGCTGTGTGGGCTCCTGGAGGCCACACTCCAGGGGGTGGCGTCCTCGGCCCCTCGCAGAGCCGTGCCTGGAGCCCACGGCCGGAGTGTCCCCAGGGTGCACGGCTCCCTCCGGAGTGAGCGTCGTCCCCGGGGGCTGAGGGACACGGCTTGGAAGGGCATCCGTGGAGACTCATCAGTGTTGTCACCTGGGGAGGGGGCCTTGCGTGTCTGCCGTTTCCCCTGGACAGGGTCCCTCTCCCTCTGTAGGGGGAGTTGATAGAGTAATAGCTGGATGCTGTGAGACAGCCTTCGCCCAGCGCTCTGGGAGGGAATGAAGTCCTTTGCTGGGTGACCTCGCTTCATGGTCCTGACAGCCGCGGGCGAGGGAGTTGTTCTCATTTGCAGAGGAGACACTGAACTTTGGAGGTTTGAGGGCACCTGCTCTGAGCGGGAGGGAGCAGGATTCCCGTCCAGGGCAGGCTGGCTCCAGAAGATGCTCTTTCCGCCCCTTGGCCGCCTCCCGAGGGGCGGGCGCAGACTCCGATGGGCAAAGCAAACCGCGGGCTCTGTTTCCGTTTCCACATCAGGGCAGCCGCATGGCGCCTGGCGGGGCGCAGAGCGCGTGTGCCACATTAATTGTCCTGCTCGATCGCGACGCGGCCTGCAGCTCAGGCGGGAGATCATGGCCCCAGTTTGCGGACGAGAAAAGCGCAGCCTGGAGAGATGGAGCCACACAGTGGCAGGTGGCACAGAACCAGCCGTGTCCAAGCTCAGGGCTCCTGGTTCCGGGTGGATGACCGTGGGCCCATCTATTCGATGCTCGGAGCCTCAGTTTCCCAACTAGTCCTGTCTCCGAGGGTGTAGGGAGAATGATATGACGCATGATGGCGTCATCATGGCACCTGGGGGGTCCTCCATCCCTGAGAATTTCTTCCCTTTGGGAAATTCTTACCCAAGCCCCTGAGGGCAGTGGGAACCCTCGAGTGCTGCCTGAGCGGATGGAAAAGTACACAAGTCTTTACTGAGCGCCTCCTGTGTGGATGGCAGAGGTGTAACCCTGGCAGACACAGGGCTGCCCCCATGGAATGTACACCCCAGTGCTGGAGACACACGGAAAATAAGGAGGCCACGAATTCATCTAATGGCTGCGTGCTGTAATAAGTGGTATGAAGGGGGAAAAAGAAAAATCAACTGGGAGGGACTGCTTTGTCTGGTCAGGGAAGGCCTCTGAGGAGGGCTCCTCTCAGCTGGTGCCTTAAAGCAGGTGAAGGCTG
This sequence comes from Equus caballus, assembly GCF_041296265.1. Taxonomy (NCBI): domain Eukaryota; kingdom Metazoa; phylum Chordata; class Mammalia; order Perissodactyla; family Equidae; genus Equus; species Equus caballus. Next base: position 9,788,765 of record NC_091695.1, read on the forward strand.
GCCACGCAAGACTGGGGAGGGGAGGGTTCCAGGCTGCAAGGGCAACATGTGCAAAGGCCCTGGGGCAGGAACACGTTTGTGTGTTCAAGGATGGAGGGAAGAACACTATGGCTGGGGCCTATGAGAGATGACAGATGGTTTGAGCCAAGGCTGGGGAGGTCAACAGGGACCTGACCACGGTCACGGACAGGGTTACAGGTTTGGATTTTATTCTCAATCTTGTATGAAGCCAGATAAAGTTTTAAGCAGGGAGGGACGTGATGTGATTGCGATTTTAAGAGGTGAGCAATTTATAAGTTCGTAACAGTTGTGGTTGCAAGGATCTCTAATACAATCCTGCCCACCCCTTTATTGCCACATGTTGCTTAACAACAGGGACACATTCTGAGAAATGCATTGTCAGATGATTTCGTCATGTGCGAACATCAGAGAGAACTTACACAAGCTGGATGTATAGCCTCCCGCACACCCAGGCCGTATGGCATCAGTCTCATGGGACGACCATCGTATATGCGGTCCGTCATTGACCGAAATGTCATTAAGCGACGCATGACTGTGTAGCGCAGTGGGGAAACTGAGGCCCGAGAGGTGGGAAGCAGCACGTCAGGGCAGAAGCAGCCCTCGAACGCAGGATCTTAGACTCCAGCGTCAGTGCTCCCTGCTTTGGGGGGCCGGCAGAGGCCCCGGCCGGGACCCCCCCGTCTCCTTGGAGGATGGGCCCTGCGTGGCTCCAGCCCCATACCTGAGGGACCACGCCAGCGTCCGTGCCTCCCAGGCCCCCCCTGTGGCTGTCCCTTCCCCAGGACAACTTTTGCTGCCCAACCGCTGTCTCAGATCCTTCCTGCCAAAGAATCCCCCGTGGGTGCGTTTGCTTCACAACCACACGCTCACCGTGGCAGCTGCCATTCCACCCGCGTGTGCCTGACCCCATGCAGAGACGTCTGCCGGCAATTCTGGGGCCGCGGGGAGCGTTTCTGCTGTAAGGCTCAGAGCGTTTCCCGTGGAGACTTTCAAAGTGGCGTCCAGGGGGATGACCCTCTCTCTGCAGACGGGGTGCTGAGTCCGTTCCAGCTTCTGTTGCCATTAAGCCGTTGTTCTTGTTCTTGAACTTCAGGTAAATGGAACCGTACAGCATGAACTCTTCCAGATCTGGCTTCTTTCGCTCAACATCGTGATCTTATGCTCCATCCACGTTGCCACATATAGCAACAATTTGTTCCCTTTTCCTTGCTGTGTAATATTCCATCGTGTGAGTGTGTGAGCATGTGTGTGTGTAAAGAGTGATAACTATGCATCCATTCTTATGTGGATGCACATTGAGTTGTTTCCCATTTGGGAAACTTCCGAAGAAAGCTGCAGCAAGCATTCTGATCCACGTCTTCTTGTGGGCGTGTGCAGGCGTTTCTCTTGGGTGTGTAATTGGGAGTGAAATGCTGAACTGTCATAGGCTGGGTGTAGTTCAGCTTTAGTAGATGTTGCCATATGGAGTGGCCGTGCTATCCAACAGTCTCACAGCAGTGTGTGAAAGTGCTCGTCTTCACCTCCTCACCCACCCTCAGGGTCACCCATCTGTTCAGTTTTAGTCAACTGGCGGCTCTGTGGATTTTATTTGCATTTCCCTGGTGAATGATGACACCGAGCACCTTTTCCTGTGTTTATCACCTATCGAGATCTCTTCTTGGGGGAAGTAACCCTTCAAGTCTTTTGCCCAGTTTTAAACTGGGTTCTTTTCTTTTTTTTCTTGTTGATTTGCAGGAGTTCTTTATATATTGTGGACACGAGTCCTTTGTCCTACTTAGATGTCGCAAGTCCTTCTCCCAGACTGTGGTCTGCTGTTGACTCTCTTCCTGGTGTCTGAGGAGAGTTTGAGAGGGAAGAGCATGAATGTTTGTTGAGTGCTTCCTTGCGCCAGGCCTGGTGCTCCGTGCATCTGTCCACCTCACCTCACCTAATGCTTGTTGCCTCTCAGTGAGCTGGGCCTCACTACCCTGCACCTCCGTGACCCCACAATAAGGGATTTAAAGAACTGGTCCCAGAGCTCGGGGTTGGCAAGTGGTGGGGCTGGATCCCTCTGGTCCTGAAGCTCCTCTTTCTGCTCTGAGTGTCACTCGGAGGGGAGGCCGCCCCACCCCCGCCCGCAGCGGCAAAGCAGAGGCGGGTCCTGGGCTGGCCACGTCCCACTGCCCCGGGAGGGAGCGCCTCCTGACTCGGCCGCCTCCTTTTGTTTGAAGTGCATTTCTTGGCATCTTCAACAAATTCACATTCCGTTGCAGATTCGAAAGAGCGTCCAAAAGCGTGTGGAAAAGCGTGGGCCCGCCCCGTGTTCGGGGTTATTCTTGATGCCTATCCCTCCGTGCGTCTAATTCCTGTGGTTTAGAAGGTGCTTCGTGATGACGTCTCACTGCACATTCGGGGAGGGACACAGCAACCGTTGTCAGGAGCTCGTGACCCAGGGCTGGGTGGGGTCGCGGCTGAATGAGTCCTGGCCTGGGCATTCAGAGTCCAACAAGGAAGACGTGTGTCTTGGGTCCACGTCCGATGTAGACGTACAGCTATAGAGACTCATTCGTGATTCAGCGAGTTTTTACTATAAAACAGGTACTTTGTCAGGGGACGTGGCAGAGAACAAACCAGACGCAGGCCCTGCCCTCACGGAACATGCAGAGATGAGGAAAAAGCAGTGGGAGCACAGCACGGTCGTGGCCGCCTTGCTCTGGGAGAGATGAGAGGCTTCACATAGGAGGCAACATGAGAATGGGTTTTGAAGGATGAATAGGAGTTCCTCAGGTAGGGGAAGAGGGGTGTGACATTCCAAACCAGGAGAACCACACAGACGACAGCCTGGATCTGTGACTTCCCCGAGGCCACCTGGCCAGGAAATGAGCCAGCTCCTGCTGGCATCCAGGTCTGCTCTTCTCAGCCCCGTGTTCCTTCCGCCCTGCACGCTGCCTCCCTCGACGCTCCCCAGGTGCACAGTCCACACAGAGGGGTGTGGGGAAGTGCAGCCTGTGTCATTTCCCCAGCTGGCTGGGCCCTCCCCAGTGCCAGGCCCCGGGGCGGTTGGCCCAGACAGCAGCGGCTGCTCTGGACGTGCCTCATCTAGAAACCGGGCCTGCGCAGCGGAGGAACTCCTCAGCGTGGCTCCCGTGACCTCGCAGGGTGGCTCCAGCATTCCAGCTCCAAGCTAACAGGGCTCCTGCTCCCACCTCTGTCCCCACCCCCAGCATCCATCGCAGGTGTTTAAGGAACGTCAGCGTCCCTTCCAGCTGGATGCTGGCTGGGTCTGTGACCTGGGGGGACAGCACGGGGCAGGGGCCCCTTCCCGCGAGGCCGGAGCCCTGATTTCTCCTGAGCTGCAGAAGCTGGCGGTGGAGGTGCCTTAACTCAGTCGGGACTCGGCTGTCCCAGGGGCCCCAGATGCTGGACAGACACGCCAGCCCAGGCGGCAGGAAGTGGCCGTGCATTCATCATAAACTCTGGACCAGGCGGGCTTCCTGCCCAGCAGGAAAGCAGGTCAGAAAGTGCCCCCTGGTCAGAAGGCTTGGTCCTTCTCTCCCCTCCCGTCCCACAGTCGTCGGAGAGGCCCACTGGGACCAGGGCCCGTGTGTAGGAGGGTGTGAGTGTGTGAACATGGGTGAGCGGAGAGCCAGACTGTGCTGGGGGAGGGGCACGCAGGCCCCCTCTCTCCGTCGCCTCGGTAGCACCCAGCCTGAGTGCGGCCAGCAGGGGGGTGGCCGTCCCCGAGTCGGTGGATTGCATCCTGGCCGTGTGGCCCCTCGCTGCGTCCGTCCGGAGCGGTCCTGCTTCCTGTTTTCCATCAGGGCTAGTCCTGCATGCGGACACCCAGGGGTGGGTGGCACCTTCCCGGTGGCCTTGCCCTGTGGCCGAGCAGGGAGCTCCCTGCAGACCCCGGGGGAGGAGTTGATCCAGTGCTCCCTGGGAAGTGCTCCATTGGCTCCCTCCAGGCGGCCTCAGAGCCCCGAGGACAAGCTCGACCTTCAGACGACAGGGAGACCCAGCGCCTCGTGGCCCCGGTGGCCTCTCGTGACTTTCTTTGGCTCCCCTTGAGCCCAGGCCTGTCCCAGCGCCCATGGCCGCCCCACCCTGCCGCTCTGCTGCCCCTGTCCTGAAGGCAGAGGCCCCCTGGGCTGTGCCCTCAGCCTGGAGCACCCGTCCCCTCCTCCCACCACCCTGGGGACTGAACCGGCCCATCCAGGGGCCCCCTCCCCATCGTCACAACACTGTCATCTGTCTGTCGAGCACCCGGCGGTGACAGGCAATTCAAGGCACTGGGTTCTTTTCTTATTGATTTGCAGGAGTTCTTTATATATTGTGGACACGAGTCCTTTGTTCTACTTAGATGTTGCACGCCATGCAACAGGCCCACGCCCCTCGGCGCTCTCCCCGTGTGCCATCTGGGCTGGAGTCTATACCACGCCCCCTACACTCGCCTCTCAGACAGACCACACTCTGGCCCCTGCATCTGCAGTCCGTATAGTGTCTCTTTGCTGAGCAGGGCGTGTGGTCACTGTGCCCTGAAAGATTGGCTGTTCTAAACGCAGCTGCAATAGGGACGCTCGTCAGGACAGGTGGGAGGGAGACGAGCTGGTCTGGAAATGAACAGGGAAGAGTAAACCCCAAGTTCCGGGACCCCAAGCCTCAGAAAAGGCCCCGCTTGGTGGGCACGGGTGCCTCTCAAAGCTAGCAAGACATTCATTCATTCATTCATTCATCATCATCAAAAACTGAGGAGCTCAGGCTATGCTGATGCCCTAAGAAATGAAGGTGGAATCTGGGGCATCAGTGGTCTTCCAGGACCTAAAGCACCAGTGGGGGAGGTGGAGCTGGAGCTGGCTGCAAGGCAATGGGGAGCTACAGAATGTTGTTGAGCAGGAGAGTGGCATGGCCTGAGCTACATCCTGGAGATCCGTCTCCCACCGGGTGAGAGAAGATAAGGGCTTGGATGAGGGAAGGTGGCAGGCAGAGGGGAAGCGCCGAGGTCAGGGGCCATTTCCAGGGAGATGGCACTCAGCTGTCGCCAGAGGGGAGGGAGAGAGTAGAATCCAAAAATCCAACGTTTGGGAGATTCTCCGATGGGGAGGATCCCTGGAGGGGCCACTTCCGGGTAGATAAATACAAGAATAGTTATGATGGGTCTTCTGGAAGCCCCACTTTGTGCCAGGCGCTCGGTCACATCAAATACTCACGAGAAACCCCTGCGGTAGTTACTGTCGTCATCTCCCTCTTACGTGTGGGGAAACCGAGGCCCGGTAACTGGACCTGGATCCCGTGGCGCTGGGATTCAGCTCCAGCAGCGGCCGCCGAGCTGCCCCGGAAGCCCTGCCTCGCCCTCTCCATCCAGCCGCAGGCCCACGGGGCCGCCTGCAGCTCTGGACGGGACGTGCGTTTGTTTGCAGACCAGATGCTGGGGCAGAGGACCAGGCGGCTTGGGGTTCAGGTTAGCAGCAGCCCTCGGGGAGGGGCCGCGGGCGGGGGGATGGCAGGGAGGGAAGGGGAGGGAGAGAGAAGGAAGGCAGGTGCTGTCGCTGTACCTGTCCTCTGGCCACGCTGGGGAACCGGCAAAGCTCAGCCGTAAAACGCTTGGTTTCCGCTTAATTGCAAAGTGATCACGGGGTCCGGGCTGTGTATTAATCGTGTTGATAAAAAACACCCAGGCAGTAATTAAACATCTGCTGAATAATCGCGTGGGCTGAAGCTTACACACGCACGTGTGCATGCACGTACGCCTGTGCCACGCGCACAGATCCTTGGTGGTGGTGGTGCTCATTGTGTGTGCGCGTGTGTGTCACAGAGCCCGCCTGGGTTAAGAGACCCCTCCCTTCCCCACCTACACTGAGGCCTTTGTGCCCCCGGCCGCCCCTGGGGCCCCGGGAGGACCTGACCCGGGCCTGGGGCTGCGCCCGCCCGCAGCCCCTCGGAACAGAACCCGAGGCCCCCGGTGTGTGTTGGCGCAGGGGTTCCGGGGCTCCCTACACGACAGTCTGCTCAAGTGTCTTAGAACTCACTTTGCTGTGTAGACTGCTTAGCTCTGAGGGTCCTTTTGGGGGCACATTACTTTTCCCCAGAAGCTGGGAGAAAGATCTTGTAGGAACCGCGCACGTCACACCCCAGCGTACCCAGTAGGCCTGGATTTAACGATCTGATGCAGAGGTTGCAGAGGCCAGAGCAGGATGCTGACCTGGGTGCCAGGAGCCTGCATCTGGCTTGGATCCTGTCCCGTTTGCTGTGTGATCTTGGGCTAGTATCTCGGCCTCTCTGTCCCTCAGGTTCCGGATCCATAAAATAAAGACAGCTGAGCGCGGAGGCCTCCGGGGGCCTCTCCGGTTCTGCTGTACTTGGATTCTAATTTGGTTTGGACAAATCAGGAATTGGACACAATTTAAATTCAATACATGTGATCCTCTGCGAGTAAACAAACGGAAATAATCCCTCCCTTTATGACTTCTCAAAGACTCACTCGTGAGCGGCGGGAACCGGAGCTGAAATCAATAGCTTTCATTTTTCAGACCGAGAGAGACGGCGCTTCCCGGCCTGCCGGGCATCGCGATTCACTCTTGGACGTTAAAATTTTATGTCTCTGTTTATGGACCGCCACGTGGTGATGCGGATCCGTCCTGAAGGGTGATTTTTTTCATTATCTTCACTCATTTTACTTATGAGTTCGCATTTATGGCTTGGGTTGAAGGAGCACACGGTGCAGAAGTCATAAAACAGCCTTTTTCTCAGCAATATTGTAGAATCGAGAGTCTTCTCTGAGTCGTCCCCGGGCGCTTTGCTCCTGACTCGCTTCTGCTGTGACTCGAGGCCCCGCACCGCCGATGCCCGCGGCCACTGCACCTTGAGCTCCCGCTGTCCTCGTGGGGAAGGGCACCACCGGTTCATAACAGCCCCAAATGCTGGAGTTCAGAATGCTGGCATCCAGCGATCGCCCCGTGTGGTCGCAACTCCTCCCCTGGGTTATCCGGCTGAACCCCCATCTGTGAAGTGGCTTTATCTTTCTCACTTTGCAGGAGAGGAAACTGAGGCCCAGAGAGGTTAAATGATGTGCCTGACGCCACACAGTTGGTGACAGCAGCAGAGCTAGGATGCAAATCCAACATGTCTGAAGCCAGTCATCGTGTTTCCTCCCATATCTGTGTCACCTGCCCCCTCCCTCCCCACCCCTCCATCATCCCTTTATCCCCTTCCCACCACGGCTGTCCTCATCAGGCCCCGCCCATCCTCCTCCCATCCTCTCATCTGTTTCTGTTTGCTGGGCTTCTTGCTGCTTTTCATCTACCTGAAGCACACCTCTGCTCTATGACCATCGGTGGCTCCCTATTGCTCATAGATAAAGTTCGTCATCCTTGGCCTGGTATTTGAGGACCATCCCCATCCAACCCCTGCCTCCCTTTCCTGTTTCATTTCCCCTTCTGCCCATCAGGTAGCCTTGCCTATGGTCCTGAATGCCCATCTCACACCTGGGTACCTCCAAGCCTTTGCTCCCCCCTGGTCCCTTTGCCCACAGCGCCCTCCTCTCATCTCCATGCATTCCAATCTGCCCCGTCCTCCGGGAAGCCTTCCTGGCACCCAAGGAGGAAGGGGCTCCTCCCTCCTCCGAACTCAGAACAGTGGCAGAGCCGTCCTTTGCCACCATGAACCACAGACATGAGGACGTTGCCTTCTCTCCCCCATAACTGCCAGCCCCTTTGAAGGCGTAGTCCGTGCCTCACTCGTCTCTGCTGCCCCTGGAGTCCCAGGTACACAGCAGGTGCTCAATTATTGCTCCCCAAGTGAGTGAATGCTCCTGTGGCTTGTGGGCTCCAGGAAACAACTCCTGTGTCTTTTCCGTGGCATTGAGGGCCAGCCCAGTGCACACCCGGGGACAGACTTTGTGCAAGTTTCGTCAGCTTTCAGCACCTCCACCTCCCTCCCTTCTGCGTGCTTCCTTCTGTCTTTCTAGAATTGTCACGTCCCTTCTAGGTCAGTGACTCCAACGTGGAGCCGTTTTCCTCTCTCCTTCCATCCACACTGACCTGTGGGCCCCCTCACTCAGCTCACTGCCACGTGGACCGCCTTGTGGTTTCTGGCAAATGAAATCCAGCTATGATGTAAAGAGCGAATCCTGCAAAGACAGCGGGACACCTGGTGGCTGGCCACCACTCCGCATCTGAGCGTGAGGATCTTCGGTTTCATGGCTGGGGAAAGTGAGGCCCAGGGGAGTGGAAAAGGGGACTGGCTTAAAGGCATCGGCTGGACTCTCAGGCAAGGCTCCCTGGGAACTCTCTGGGCTGCTGGGCTGAGAACCACAACCCTGTCGGTGGGCACGGCACTTTACAGTTTTCCTGCACTCTCCCGCGGGTGGTCATCTCCGCAGCTCTGAGAGGTTCCTCTGAGGCTCAGAGAGGCAGCTTGCAGGCCCCGATCACACAGCCAGCGTGAGTGGCAGGGCGGGGGCTGGAAGACAGGTCTGGCCACCCCTCGGTGGGCTCTCTCCGCCTTCCCCGCAGGCGCTGGCGCTCGCTGGCTCCCCACCCGCTGGCAGCAGCCCGTCTCTGTGCTGGGCTCTCTGCGGGCTCCGTGCCCCAGGCTGGGAGGAGGTCGGGCCAAGGAAGATGCCAGGCCGAGGGCAGAGCATGCAGGCCAGGCCGGCTCACAGCCCGCAGGGCAAGGAGTCCCAGGTGGCTGTGGGGTGGCCAGGGCCTGCTGATGGCCCCCAGCCCCGTGGCCGCCCAGCCACGTCCTCCCCATCCAGACTTTCTGGGCCTGGACCCAGGACAGGCGCTTCCCTCAACAGTGACACACACACATTTACAACGTCCACACATCCACACACGGAACCCCCAACCCCACACACAGACGCAGCGTTGCCCACCCTGCGTGCCCCCGTGAGCTCCTCTGCACGTGTTGGTGACACACACACTCCCAAATTTCTCTGGAGCACGTTCCATTTTAGTCAGTTGAGATGGCAGCCTCCCACAGCCATCCAGCCGCCACATTACTTATCCTCTCTGAGCCTCAGTTTCTCAGCAGGAAGAGGGGAATGATAGCGCTGTTGGGATTAAACGGGGAAATTCGTGTGGAGCGCTGACCACAGGACTCTTGCATCTCATTTCCCACCACTTCTCCCTGACGGGCAGTGTGGGCTCCATGCCCTGCACCGGGGTACCTTCATGCTTTTGCTCACCTGGCCCCCTGCCCACAGCACCCTGCTCTCATCTCCACACACCCCCTCCTCCAGGAAGCCTTATGCCTTATGCGCCTGTGACAGTCACCCGTGCCGTTGGCTGTCGTAAGGAAATTCGAGGAGGTGGAGGCTTCCCTTGGCTTCTCGGCCTATGAGTTCCCGAGCCAAGTTGTGGGTTTGAGAGCCGACCCTGAGAGACTGTAGGCACTGATGGTGGGTCCAACTCCCCCTTTCACAGAGGGGGAGACCACGGTCCCACGGAGGGGAGGATGTCCCTGAGCGCTCACAGCAGGCTGGTGGCGTTGGGACTGGAACCCAGGACTCTGCCTGCAGGCCCCCGCCAGGGGTCTGTACTGGGGTGGGTGGTCTGCTTCTCTCGGTAGGTTCCAGGGAGCGTGGGCTGGAGTGGAAACAGAGGGTGGATACTGGGGGCCCCCGGTGAACCTCTTCATCAAGTGTGTGTGTCGGTGGGGAGAGGCCCAGAGAGGCTGAGATACATGTCATCCGGATGGGGCCGCAGCAGCGACCACAGGCGGCCCCGTGAGCCGTGAGGAAGACCAGCGGCTCGGCAGGCGGCTGAGACGGTGCCATCATCACCTCTCTCCGCAGCCGTTTGTTTCTTCTTCCTTATGCCCATTGGGAAGAAGCGGGAGGGCCACCCCGCCTGGAGTTCGCCCCCCCCAGCCCCCCCCACCCCGGGTCTCACACGCTGGCCGCCTTCTGGCGTGACCTGAGCGCTCCCCAGCTTGCGGAGCGCCCACGACGTTTGCCTTTGGCTGGCTGGTGCCGTGTGGGCTGGGGCGGGGGCCCGGGGGCAGGTGGGGAGTTTGAGCCCTTGGGCAGAGCAGGTGCTGGGCTGGGCACCCGAGCTGGTCTGTGAGCGGCAGAGAAGGGGGGAAGGTGCGGCAGAGGCCATGAATGACTGGCCTATACTGAGAGACTTTTGTTTAAAGACTTGCCAGGGACACGAGGCAGCTCCCAGTCCAGTGCTCCACCCAGCCCCGCAGGCGCTCGAATATCCTCCTCTGCAGGGGCCTCCCTAACATTTATTGAGTGATTGCTGTGAGCCAAATGCTCCCTGCACGCTTCACAGACTTAGGAAGGTCATTTTAACTCCCCGCAGTCCTCGAAGAGAGAGCTGTTATTATCCCTGTTTGACAGAGGAGGAGACTGATGCTCCGAGAGGACCCCTGACTTACGCAAGGTCCACTTCTGGAAGGAAGTGACCCCAGCACATGGCCCAGATCCGCGTGCCTTCCAAGCCCATGCTTCCGACCACAGTGGGCGCCGCCTCCCGCACTTTGTCTGGGCTTGAACATGGCAGGAAACAATTCTCCCTCTAGCTGGGGGCCAGCATTCATCTGACAGGCAGGCTCCAGGGGGTGCAAGTTGGACAACTACACTGAGGCCGCATCCCTGAGAGAGCACCGGCCCTGAGGCAGGGGAGACCCAGGCCTCACTCTGCTGCCAACTTGCTGTGTGACTTTGGACAAGTCACTGCCCCTCTCTGGGTGTCAGTCTCTTCGTTGGTGAAATGAAGCCATTGGTCTGGTTGGATGGAGCATCCCAGGACGGCTCCTCCCTCCAATGCCCTTGAACCCTCACTCCCTGAGTCATATAAAATTAGGTTTTCCCTCGAAGCAAACCAGAAAAGCTTTGTCGCGCTCCCCGCTCTGCAGAGGGCGCAGTGCTGGACACAGCGGGTGTGACATTTATGGGTTTTTATTCGGGACGTGGACACACAGACAGAGGTGTATCTTGTGTCTTAGGACTGTTTCCGGCAAGTTCAGCGGGGCCCTGCATGTGGCTCCTGATCCTGAGGCGCAGCCCGGGCTCCTGCAGGCCTGGCCTCATCCCACTGCCTCCTCAGCACCCGGAGAGCATCTCGAACAAACGGCAGACCCCCCGGGCGGGGGGCGCAGTGGGGGTCCCCCCGCAGGCAGTCACGGCAGGCTCTGCTCGTCCTTGACGGGTGGGCATCTCCCAGGCGCCCCGAGCTTGCGGCCGCAGGAGCTTCTGCCGCTGTCATCAAAGTAACTCGAACCCTTTGAACCCGACCTCTAGAAACATGGGCCCAATCCTTTTCCAGACTCCCCCGCACCGGCCACCCAGGTAAGGGAGTTCGGGCCTGTTCAGAGTGGGGTCTACACTGCCTTTGTTGTTGTCGTTGCTATAGTAACCATCAGCCGGGCACCCCATCCTTCTTTATCACAGGGTCCTGTTTTATTTCCTTCATTAGCAAGAGAGCCCAGTGGTTAAGCTCTCCAGTCTAACAGGCCTGGGTTCAAATCCTAGAACCACCAATTACTCGCTGTGTGACCTTGGGCAGGTTCCTCAACCTTTCTGTGTCTCAGCTTCCTCATCGATCAAGTGAGGAAGCCACAGCACCCACCGCTTGGGTTTGGTGTGAAGGTAAAATGAGATAATATAAGAAAAGGCTCAGAATGGGATGGACACGTGGGAAGCTCAGAACCCAATAAATGTTGGCTGTGCTAATAGCATTTCCGGATTCGTGACAGTCTATACTTCCTTCATTCCCTGGTCGATGGTCTGTCTGCTGCTCTGGAACGCAGACTCCCCGAGGGCAGGGGGCCATCTGTCGTGTTCTCAGTTGCGTCCCCGGATCACAGCACAGTAAACTGGCCGTTGTTTGTTGAATGAATGAATGTGTGAAGATGCTTCCTCGATATTTTGCAGAATCCTCAGAGGTCCTTGCATTCGTCAGGATGGGGTTGGTTTGGTGGTGTGTAGGAAAACCCCAAGAGAACAAACAAGAGAGAGGTGGCTTTTTCTCCAAGTAAAACTCTGAGCTAAGGGGCTTCTTCACAAAAGCATTAGGGGCTCGGGTTCCTTCTGTCCTGTGGCTCCACTGTCACTGGTCCATGTGACCCAGGATGGCCCTTGACGGTGTCTCCATTCTGGTGAGCAAGAAGGGGACATCAGAAAAGCGGAGGGTGTCTCTTCCCCTAAGAGCACACGTCACCTCCAGTCATGTCCCACTGGCCAGAATGTCGCCACATGGACGCCTGGCTGCCGGGGCTCTGGGACCTAGAGTCTTTATTCCGGGTGACCATCTGGCCAATTACAATTCTATTTCGAGGGAAGAAGGGGAAACTGGACACTTGGGGACCCTCCTCGTTGCCAGATAAGCTGATGCCCCCCTCCTTTTTTTGTCCTCCCTCCCTTCTTGCCCCAGGCAACCACTGGTGTTTTCACGTCTCCAAAGTTTTGCCTTTTCCAGAACGTTGTATATTTGGAATCAGATAGTATGTGGCCTTTTCAGACTGGCTTCTTTCACTTAGCAATATGCATTTAAAGTTCCTCCATGTCTTTTTCTGGCTTGATCGCTCGTTCCTTTTTGTCGCTGAATGATACCCCGTTGGGTGTACCACCGTGTGTTTATCCGCTCACCTGTTGAAGGCCGTCATGGTTGCTTCCATCTCTGGTGATTACGAATAAAGCCGCTATAGACATCCATGTGCAGGTTTTTGCATGCACATAAGGTTTTAACCCGTTGGGTGAACCCCCAGGAGCACGATGGCTGGACCAGATGGTGAGGGTGTATTTAGCTTTGTAAGAAACTGCCCAGCTGTCTTCCAAAGTGGCCGGACCATTTCACATTCCCACCCCCAGCGCACGAGAGTTCCCGTCGCTCCACGTCCTCGGCAGCAGTCCGTGCTGTCAGTTTTGTGTGGAGTGGCGTGCTCCGCATTTTTAAGGTGAGGATCATGAAACTTAGAGAGGGCACCTTCCCCCAGGCGGTGCGGCAGGTCAGAGGTCCAGGAACTTCCGGGCCTGATTGACATCTGAGCCCAATAGTCCCCGGCTGGACTCCTGCCCACGGCAGGTCTCTGAGACCGTGCACCAAAGCCTGGGCTGGCTCTTCCTGCCCCGAGCTCGGGAGTGGCTGGATTCCCCGGCCCTCGTTCATTGTTTGGTGTCTGTCTCCCGCTCCAGAACTGAAGGTCACTGAGGCAGGACGATGAGGGGTGGGAGCAGGGGGAGGGGGTCAGAGCCAAGGTTGGAGGGATCTCGGTAGACCAGACAGCTGGGAGGGCTGGGGTGCAGGCCAGCCCAGCCAGGCTGCCGGGCTGTGCCCAGTCCTCAAGTCTGAGGGCCCCCAGACCCCACTGGGCAAGGCTGCAGCTGCTGCGCAGGTCAGCGAGAACCAGCAACGGCCAGAAATGAAGGCCGGCTGCCCGGCGGCGCCAGGGCGAGGAGAGGCGGGCAAAGGCTGAGCTGAGGTCAGATGCTGCATCGATTGGGAGCCAAGACTCAACTCAGGCCTGATAAGCAAGACAGGCAATTTATTAGCTTTTTATTGGCTTCCAATATATGGGCAATTGGCGGCCTGTTTATTGGTGTTCAAGGTAGGGCTGAATCCACGGCTCCGATGATGCCCGTGCCTGTGCCCTCTGCCACCTCCCTGGGGGCTCCGGTCCGTGGCGGGCACTCCGCGTGGTGGGGGCTGTGACGGACAGCTCCAGACCGACACCCTGCTCCCCTCAAATCCGGTGGAAGGAGAGCTGCTTTTTCCCACGAGCTCCAACAGGAGTCCCAGAGTCGAAGCTGATTGGCTGGACTTGGGTCACATGACCATCTCTGACCAATCACTGAAACCAGGGGGAGGACGCCGGGCGGAGGGGGTGGGCCCGAAGGTGTGAGAGGGCTGGGAGCCCCGAGGGAGAACGCGGGTGCTATTTCAGGGGGAGGAGGAAGGGAGGCTAGGCAGACATAACAGGGGCTCCCCGTCGGTGCCCTGGCGGGGGGTGGGGGGCATGGAGCCAGCAGGGCAGCTGATTGGTCCCAAACGGGTCCTTCCTGTGGTTTACAGCGCCAGGGCCGGCCTCTCCCTGATGGGGGTGCCCCGGTTTCAGTGGAAAGCCTGGCTTATGGGCGCACACGTGTGCACGCACGCACACGCAGACACACACACACCATGCATCTTCCGTTCCAGAAGGGTTGCCCCAGAAGTCCTTCCCACACTGAGTCCCTGTGCTCCCCAGCGGCCACCCCACTGTGTCAGCCACCCCACGTCTGGCTGCCTGGAGTTCCCCCTCCACTTGCTGGGAGGGCCTTTTCCCTTCCTCGCCCACCCCGTTCCCTCACCACTTGGGGGAAGTTTCTGGAGCCACTTTAGGGTTTATTTGCCCTAAATGGCCTCCTAGAAGACCCCAGCCCATGGCGGCCGTCCCTCCCAAAAGATCCCCCACAGCCGTCCCCTCAGCCATGGCTGTCCTGAGGCCTTTAAGGGAAGGAGAGGGGGCAGTCGCTGATGGAGCAGGAGCCCACAGGTCTCTGGGACCCCGGGGGCCTGTGCCGGGCCCCAGCACACGCGAGAGCAGGCCAGCCTCACAGCCCCAGCATCCACCGTGGCAGCTCTGGTATGCATTTAGGGTGTGGCGCGTGACTTCATTTGAAAAATGATTGCTCTGCAGAAAAAAGATGGAAAACCGCAGCGTCTCATGCTGCCTCCCGGAGCTGCGGCTGAGCGCTCTTTAAGATCTGTCCTCCGCTTGGTTTCCGTCAGCCGCAAACCTCCTGGCCCTTCACCCATCTTTCTCCTTCTCGCCCTCTCCCGCTGTCTCTCTCTCTCTCTCTCTCTCTCTCTCTCTCAGTCAGTCTCTCTCTCTCAGTCTCTCTCGCCCGTGGATTCTGCAGCTCTGACTCACCATGCAGACAGCTCGGTGGTCAGCACCACCCCGCCTTATATGGTGTGCTCAGCGCTCCTGGGTCAATGAGGGTTCGTTCGTGTCCTCAGCCAACGGCTGTTGAGTTCTTCCCATGGGCTCGGCCCTGTTTTATTTGCTGCGGATTGAGACTGAGCAAAGCTGGAAGGTCCCTGCCCTTGGGGGTCCCTGCCCCCTCCTCTAGGACCTCGCTGAGGGCAGGACCCATCCTATGGGTGTCTCACCCCCAACCCCTTGTCCAGTGTCTCGTTCACTGCCGACCCATAGTCAGACTCAGTGGGTGTTTGTTGACTGATTATTTTCCTCGTTGCTTTTTTTTGTGTGTGGGGAAGATTGGCCCTGAGCTAACATCTATTGTCAATCTTCCTCTTTTTGCTGAGGAAGATTGTTGCTGAGCTCACGTCTGTGCCAGTCTTCCTCTATTTTGTATGTGGGACGCCACCACAGCATGGCCTGATGAGCGGTGCTAGGTCTGTGCCCGGGATCAGAACCTGTGAACACTGGGCCACAGAAGCAGAGTGCGTGAACTTCACCACTACTCCGCCAGGCCAGCCTCTTTCCACGCCATTTTTTCAGGCTGCATCATAGGACTGATGCTGCAGAGGCTCTAGAATGACTTGGTTCTCGCCCTCTAGGACGGGGCGTTTCAGATGCCGCTTGTGATGGCTCCTGGAGAGGGAGGGAAGGCCCCGGTCAGAGATCTGCGTGCACGCCTGGTTGGGAGTGTGCACAGGTGGACAGAGAGAACCGGCCAGCTGCCCCCGCGGCCTTTCGTCACCCTCTCAGAGTGCCTGTCGTCTGGGAGATGGGCGTGAAAGTGAATCCGTGTCGTCCGAGGCAGAGCGTGAGAGGTGCAGAGCAGAAATATGCAGGAAGGTTCGGGGGTGACGAGGCCAGGTCCAGAGGTTCCTCGGGGTTGGCGACGGGGGTGGGAAATCAGAGAATGCAGCACCCTTCCCCTGGGCTTTGAATCTGCCTGGGTATGGGGCAGGTGAGGATGGTGGGGAGACATCCAGGAGAAGGAACCAGAGAGAGCGAAGGCCTGGAGGTCGGACCCTGGGGCCTGGAAGGCTGTGCCAGGAGGAGGTGAGCAGGCCGCCATCAGCTTCCTCCCTGCAGGCCTCCAGGCTTGGCCGCGCGGGCCTGTGGCCGTCTTCAAGGCTGCCTTGGACCACAGCCTGGGTCTGGAGATGCGTGTTCCTTTTTCCTCCATGTTCCTTTTATCCCTTCATGCCCAAGAGAGGGAGTTTGGGAGGGGCCTTTAGAAGAGATGGTGCTGTCCAGGGACTGAGAGGAGTTAATCCTCCCGTCTCCCAGGGTCTTGAAAGAGCTTAGAAAGCCGTTCACTCGTAGCCTCCGCAGGAGCAGGCCTGGCGGCCGGCCCTGGGCTGGAGGCTGGAGGACTTGGGTCCTTGTCCAGCCCTGCTACTGAGGTCCCCAGCCTCCTGTCCTGGAGTTTGCCCTTTGTAAAATAGAGGGGAGGCCCCGCCCAGCTTTCAACTTTATGCCAAGTCCGACCTGAGAGCAGATCCCAGCGCTGCTGGTCATCCGGCCTCGGCACTCTGAGCCTCAGTTTCCCCTCCGTAGATTGGGGGTAATAATACTCGATCTCTCCCAGGACTGATGTGAAGATGGAATGAGATAAAGTGCTCACGGTGTGTCTGCCGGAGGGTCGGTACTCAGTGTTGTGCACTGATGCTGTTGGTGTTATTATTGATGTTTTCAGCGTTGTAACTCTGTGCGAGGACCCTCAGTACGGTCTTTGGTGTCTGGGTGCCTGTAGGGCAGCCCCAGTCCGTGTCCCAGAAGATTTGGTGATGGGGCCAAGAGTCACACCCTTCCCATCTCAAGTGGGGTCAGAGCTGCCCCCCTCAAAGTCACATGCATCCATTCATCCCTCAAATGTTTGTTGAGCCCTTGCTGCGTCCCTGGGCTCTGGGAGGCAGGTGGGATCCCATCGAATGGGACGCCCCAGCTCCCTGTGCTCAGCGGCTCAGGCTGTGCTTTGGGACGACCTTTGCCCTCCAGCTGGCCCTCCCCACACCACTGGCCAGAGGACGTCACGCCAAGCGTGAACGCGCTCAGGTCTGCAGGCTGGAGCCCTGGGGAGAAACCCCACCCCGGCCTTCGTGGCTCCTGGAGATTTGCACACACACCCCCTTTCCGTCTTGGGGCTCAGCCCTGGGCGACGTGCCGGGGAATCCACTGCGGTTAACTGGTCAGGCCTCGTGCCTGGGCCGAGGAGATGGATCAGGTTGCATTACGCAAACGAAAGTGTTTTAGTGGGGAAGACTGGCCTGCCCCGGGCCTGGGTCACGGGGCTGATCCCTCCCACCCCCTTGCATGCTTGTTTGGGTCCCAGATTACAAGGGCTTTTGTATATTTCTGGAGGATGCAGAGTCTGCAAATTGGAAGATGCTGAGGGGTCAAGTGTGCCCTGGGCTCACCTGGTCCTTTCCCGGTGGCTGTGGGCGTCTCACCCTCTCTGAACCCCAGCATCCAGCACGGAGCCGGGCACACGGGGGCGGACGTCCAGCAGTGGTTGGTGAACAAATGGACAGACGGACAGGTTGAGTGGATTTTCTGTCATTCACATTTTCCTAGTCTTGGCCCAAATTTCCAAGGGGGTTGGAGACGCCCGTCTCTGGGTTTGTTTTCCTGGGACCATTTGATTTTGGCTCCCGTGGAACGTCGGAGTTTCCAAGCGGACTCCAGACAAATGGCTGTTGAGCCCGTCAGTCTCTCGGTTGCATCTGGGGGAGGCCACGTGTCGCGCGCCCTGATCTGAGACGAGGACTGGGTGCCAGACACACGAGAGTTCAGACCCCAGCTCCGAGGCTGGCTGACCTTGGGCATGTTAGTGAGTCTCCCAAATTCTGTTTTCTCATCTAGAAAATGGTGGCACTAATAGCGTCCCCTCCCAGGGCTTGATGACAGTGAGCTTTATAGCAGCTGTTAAAACAGGGAGTGGAGCTCTGGCTCGCGGTAAATACGCAGGAAGGGAGGACACCGGTGTATTTCCTGAGCCCGTAAGCTGTTGGTTGCATAAACTTCTCTCTTCCAAACAGTTTTTTGCAGACGGCTTTGCATTTTTGAGACAAAAATTATTTTTTAAAGTTATTATTATGGAAGTAATCGGTGCTCCTTAAAAATTCAAATGATCCGGAAGGATTTCAATAAGAAAGCAAGTGTGTCGTCCCTGCCCGCCAGCTCCTTCCGTCCCTTTCCCCAGCAACGTTCTCTTTGAATGTGGAGCTTTCCCAAGTCTGGGAATTTTCTTTTTTTCCTCCCTAAGGGCAGGGGACAGGTATGCAGACAGGAGCGACCCTGGACAGGTGGCTGTTGCACTGAATTGCCATCCAGGCCGGAAGAGTTGAGGCTGGTGCCCCAGTGGTCCCACTGGAGCCAGGGGCAGCCTGTGTCCCAGGACAGGCTGGTGGCCCCGACTCGGGTTTGCTGTGAGGTCTCCAGTGTCTGTGTCCTGGAGTCCTGGAGACTGGCCTGAAGTGGGCGTGCCACATTTGGGCCAAGCGTGAGGGGACAGGCTCACAGACGCCTTGTCTGGCCGTGAGCCAGGCCACCTCTTCTGTCACGGTGTCCCAGGGCTCGTCCAGCCAAGCATCCACATTCCTGGCGGGACAGTCGCTCATTCCTGGGCACCTTCTGACAGTGCATTTCCGTGTCCTCTGCTGCCTTCATCGGCAGAGGCCGGGGCCCAGCTTCCATGCATCAGCCGCGCCGGATGGACTCCCCGCGGGTTTGCATTTTACTCCCATCTGCCTTTGTTTCTCTCGATCGGCCCCCTGTGCCCTTTTGAAGGACGCTCAGTCCCAGTCACGTTGGAACGGAGGGTTCTTGCCCCCTAGGATCAGGTAGGAGTCTCGGTGGCCTTTATGGGGTCCAGAAGATTTGGGGGAGGCTGCTGGACGTCAGCCTGCACGGGACCCCATGGATCGGCTCCTTGGCTAAGCCTCGGGGTCCTGTGAGGGACATGGGCAGCGGCCCTTTCTGTGTCAGCCTGGGCACCCTGTGGCCTTGGGTTGCAACTCCAAGCCATGAGTTTGGGTGTCTAGGCTCCCAGCCTCTCTCGGGCACCTGAGGGTGGCCCCGTCAACGTCCTCTCCCCTCTTGGGAGGGCTGTTCTGGGAGCTGGCACTTGAGCCTGTTGCTCGTGGGTCCCACAAAAGCTGCTTCCCCTTGCTGCTCTCCTGGGATCGTCCCATCCAGCTCCCCAGCTGCTGCCTCTGCGTCCGCCTTACTCCCTCACAGGCTCACGCCCTGCCGTGCCCTGGGCTCCAGCCGAAGGCCCCTCGGGAAGTTCCCAAAGCCTGGGGGCCCGGGAAGCCAGCAGCCCCCAAGGGGAGGCACCCCGTGGCTTAGCCACCATCCCGGGAAAGGGGAGAGAGAATGCCCCCAGCAGAGCGAACGAGTCAGGAAAGCTTGTCTCTGTAAAGTCCCCTGCCACCCGCACGGGCTCCGACAGACGAGCGATACCTTTCCTTCCTGTGTTTCTCGAGCACCAGGTAAAACCAGATTCTCTCCGAGTCTGGAGGTGAAAAACCATACAAGATCCACCTCAAAGGGCTTAGGGCTTAACTAACGGTTCTCAGACGTGGTCCTCAGACCGGCCGCAGCAGCGTCGCCTGGGAGCTTGCTGGAGATGCACGTGTTTGGAACCCCCTCCCCCCCCAGACATACTGAGTGAGACTCAGGGTGGGGTCCAGCAATCTGGGCCTTGACAAGCCCTCCAGGGTCAAGTTGGAGAACCACTGAGGACAGCAGGCAGGTGGCCGGGGTCTCACACTGACGTGGCCGCACATAGACGGGGACAGAGCCCTCGCCGGGGAGGGGGAGATGCCGGGAAGGCTTGGATTATGAATGACTTAGGGGTGGACAAAGAAATCTGTGTGTGAGTAGGGGGGGGAGTGGGTTCTGGCAGAGGGGTCAACACACCCCCAGTCCCTGGGGCGTGATGGAGCAGGAGCACGCAGGAGCGAGTGGGGGAGGGAGGGCGTCCTCAATAGGCTCCTTGTGCTGCGATTTTGGGCTTTTCCCCAGGAGTGCTGGGGAGCCATCGAAAGGTTTATGCAGAGGAGGTGGGAAGATGGGGAGGAGAGATGGTTGAGGCAGAGGGCCCCTGGACCCCAGCCGGTGACAGGCTGTCTTCTGGAGGGATGGGGAGAAGGAGGCAGGTGGGGCTGGGATACCCTGGATCCTGGAGGAGCCATGCCCTGTTGCTAGAACATTCCATCGGGGGAGCCAAGCCTCCTGAGCACTGGACTCCACGTAGCCATCCTATGTCCACTCTGTCTTGGTCCCTGGGAGCGTTGGGTAACTGTTGTGCCCTGTGCTTAGTCTCTGTGACCGTGCTGTCCGCCCCAGGGTCTCAGTTCACCACCTCTGGGGTAGAAGAGACTCAAACACCGTCTGCCTGTCTGGGTTCTAGACCTGGAGCGAGCAGAGGCACTGGGAAATAAAAGAGCCGACTCTAGACCCCTGAGGGCAGAGCTGGAGGGGGCAGGAGGGGCCCAGGGGAGGATGCTGTGGGTCAGGAGAGCCCCTGGCTGGGGGCCTGGTGGGGAGGAGGGGGCTGGGCAAGCCCCCAGCTCGGCGCCCTCCTCAGAGCGCAGCCTCCCTGCCTGCCTGCCCGGCCGCACACATGAAAGGGAGCGGGCCTCTCCAGGCGGCTCTGGTGGGAAGGGGCCTGGGGGCCTCGATGAGCTCATCCTATGTGAGGCTCTGGGAGAGGAGGGAATTTGCAAACTGCAGCCAGGATCCGAGTCCCTGGGGAGCCAGAGCGTGAGGGGGCGGGGCCCCATTGGGGTTGGCAGCTCCTGCCTCCTCTGCACCCCCTCCCTGGGGGCCAGTTTGAGCCCTGCGATGCCTGCCCCGGCCAGGCCCACGTGTCCTCAAGGACAGCATCAGCCCCAGCCAGCAGTCAGTCCTCATCTGTGGTGAGCGCCCAGAGGAGCTGCGGCTCCAGCTGAGGTGCCAGCCGGGCCCTGTGCGCGAGGCCGCCTCCGTCAGGATGCTCAAGCCTTTCTTTCTGCTTTACGCTGAGAACAGACCTAACCCTGGAGGGACATGGTCCACAAGGATTTGTGGCCTCACAAACTAGCTGGACTGGGAGGGGTTTCAAGGTCCTCTGAACCTTGAGAACTGTTCAAGTGTCTGCTTACATACCTCTAGCGATGGGGAGCTCACTACTAACCAAGAGAGCAATGCTCAGATTGCTCAAAAGTTATTCTCCTGCTTTGCACAGGCCCTGGGTTCGAGTCTTACCCCTGCCACTCACTGTGTGACCTCAGGCAAGGGACCTCCCAGAGCTCCAGTTTCCTTCCTCATTAAGAGGCTTTGATGAAGACCTGCCTCTCTCTCGCTTATGGAGAAGTTTGAACCAGACATCTGTACAACCATGAACAAGTCAGACCCCTGCACGGTGCACACCCCGGTGTGCAGGCAAGCCTTCTCTGCTGATCTCCAGGTCCCACGGCCAGTCGCATCCCCACGGTCATGTCCAGCCGTCCCTGGCACGTGGTGCTCAGCACACGATGGGTCCCTCCCCCACTCCCAGGTGGACCCGCCAATGCCATAGGGACAAGGCCAGGCCGAGCCTTCCGCTTTTCTCCTGGACCTGGAGTGGAGGCACCAGACAATGCAAGAGCAGCTTTCATCCTAACTCGGAGACCCCGAGGCCCCAGGCGCCAGAGGCCCCGAGCTGCCTCCCAGCCTGGTGTCCACGGGCGTCTGGGAGGCCAGTCTCCCGGGCTCCTCGCTCCTTCTGCGCCCCCCAGGCTCTGCACCCCTCTGCAGAGTCCTGCCTCCTCGCATCCCCTGGGGTTCCCTTCAAGGTTGTAATGAGGTCAGCTGGGGGGGGTCTGTTCCATTGCCTCGTATCTTATGGGGCAAGAAGCAACGAGAAAGTGCCAATGTGAAGCCACAGACGGAGGAGTCGAGAAGCTGGTGGTGGCCTCAGGCCTCCACGGCCACGCTCCCCAGGGTGCGGGCATCACCCCCAACCACGCCACTGGCCCCTCGGGACTCATTTTTGATGTTGTTGCTGCCGTCTTAGTTTTGTTTTTTAATAGCTTTATAGAGAGAGAATTTACACGTAATAAAATTCACTCAAGGGTATGAGTCAATGATTTGTAGCAACTTTACAAAGTTGTGCAACCATCGCCACAGTCTAATTTTAGAATGTTTCCATCATCCCCAAAGGAACTTGGTACCATTTGTCATCAGCTCCCGTTCCCACCTCCACCCCAGGGATCCGTCAGTCTATTCTCTGACTCTATAGATTTTGCCTTTTCTGGGCACTTCATCTGCTTGAATACACCCAGTGTCAGGCAGCTCACTACCCCCCAGAGACTGAAGGCAACTTGCGTGTCGTGGTCACGTGGTAAGTGCCAAGCCTGCTGATGCCATTTGATCTTTGGTTCCATCCTCTGAGGTGGAGTCATTTTACAGCAGAGACATTGCAGCTCAGAGAGGTTGAGGCACTCGCTCAAAGTCACACAGGTGGGAAGAGGGGGAAGCCAGGATTTAAACCCCGTGTCGCTCTGTCACCTCCACCCACTGTTTCTAGTTTTACTGACAAGATCCACACAGACCACCAACCTGGGCATGGGAAGTGGGGAGTGAAGGAAGACTTCTTGGAACTGAATTGGGACTTCAAAGATGAGCAGGAATTAACAGGCAGAGCTGGTCAGGAAATTTCCAGGATTGCCAGCCCTTTGTAATATTTCACAGCTGCTTGAGGCTGGAGGGCACTGTTGAGAATATCTACCCTTGCTCTTCATTCTTCTCCAAACATCACCAGCAAGTAGTGGTCCAGCAGCAGTGCTTGAATACCTCCAGCGACGGGGAGCTTACCACTTTACCTGGGAAACTTTCCCGTTGTGGAGTTGCTCTGACTCTGAGCTGGGCTGAAGATGGCCTCCCTGTAGCCACAGCAGGCTCATGACCATGCAGGACATGGCCAGTCCCTCTGCTGGTCACCACCAGACTGCAGGATGCTGAGCACAGCAGGTGGGATCCTCAAGGCAGCCTGAACTTGGACAAATGTGCCCCGTTCGTCCATCCATTCCCCTTGGTGTAGCTTGTACGTGCTGCTCAGACCTCTGGGGTGCCCACCCCGTGCCCTTGAACTGGGAGCCAGGTTCCGGGAGCCGGGAGTATGGACTCTGTAGCCAATGCCTGGCTCACATCCCAGCTCTGCCGCTCACCACATGGGACCTTGGACAAGAAGGTCCATTAACCTTGTTCCGCCTCGCTGTCTGTGTGTCAGGTGGGAGTGAGAATAACGCTGCGCGGTATCAGTCAGCTGGGGCTGGTGCAACACGATAGCAGAGGCTGGGCTCTCCAACAGGAGGCGTTTATTTTCTCGCAGTTCTGGAGTCAAGAAGCCCAAGATCAAGGTGCCAGGAGGTTCAGTTTCTGGGGAGGCCTCTCTTCCTGGCTTGCAAACAGCCGCTGTCTGGCTGTGTCCTCACGTGGCCCTTGCTCTGTGCTCAGAGGAGAGAGCTCCCTGGCATCTCTTCCTCTTCTTAAGGGACGCCAGTCCTATGGGGTGAGGGCCCCACCCTATGACCTCATTTAACTTAATCCCCTCCCTGGAGACGTCTTTCCAAACACAGTCACAGTAGGGCGTCAGGGTTACAGCATATGAAGTCGGGGGACCCCGTCCAGTCTGCGGGATGCGCCGCCCTGCAAGGGATGCCGTGAAATTAATTGAGTTAACGCATGTGAAGTGTGAGGGCCGCCCTGGCCCCGGGAAGTGCCAGATTCACACGCACCGGGATGGCACCGTTTAGCATTCAGCGCCAGGCGGGAGCGGCCCCCTTCCATCCTTGTGGCCTGTCAAGACCTCCAGAAAGCCTGGTGAGCACATACGTTAATAATAGCAGATATTTATATTCAGCCATAAAAAAGAAGGAGATCCTGCCCTTTGCAGCAACATGGATGAACCTTGACGGCCTTGTGCTGTGTGAGATAAGTCAGAGAGAGACAAATACCGGCTGGTCCCACTCACGCTTGGAACCTGGAGGCGCTGGACTCGTGGAAATCGCAGGCGGCTGCTGGGGGCTGGGGGGTGCTGGTCTGAGGCTCCCACCGCCAGCCCTGAGATGGATCAGCCCTGGGGCCTGATGCACAGCGTGGGGACTAGCGTCAACAACACGGTACTGTAGACTTGACGGGTGCTGAGAGAGTAGAGGTTAAATGTTCTCACCACAAAAGAGAAAGTGAAAAACATAATAACAGCGGATATTTACCTCGTGCTCGCCAGGCTCCATCTTCAGAGCTTTACGTAACTTATTGAAGCCTCTTATTGTTTGACACCCGCCTTTGTGGTGGTTGTTAGTGCCGCCGAGTCGATTCCGACTCCTGGTGGCCCTGCGGACGGCAGAGCAGAACCCTGCGCGGTCCTTTTGCGCCCTTCCAGCGCTCTCTCAGACTGTGCTCCCTGCTGTTCACAGGGTTTTCGTGGCCAGTGTTTTCGGAAGTGGGTGGCCGGGTCCTTCTTCCTTCTCTGTCTTAGTCTGGAAGCTCTGATGAAACCTGTCCACCGTGGGTGACCCTGCTGGTGTTTGAAATCCTGGTGCCATAGCCTTCAGCATCACAGCAACATGCAGTATGACAACCAACAGACGGGGGCTGTGGTCCCCTGCCTGAGAATTGAACTCGGGCTGTGGTGGTGAGAGTGCCCAGTCTTAATCACTAGACCCCCAGGGCTCACACCAGCCTTGTGAGATAGATATTCTTAGTATCCCAATTGTGCAGATGAGGAGACTGAGGCACAGAGAGGTGAAGTGACTTGCCCAAGGTCACACAGCCGTCAAGTGCCTAGTAAGTGAATAGCAGACAGTTGCTTATTCAGGTTATATTCGTTCAGGGCCATCTGTGCGTGCTGGACACGCAGCTCCTGCCCTCCAGGAGTTCACAGTCTGGTGAAAGAGACACATCCGTGGCCGGGTAAAGGCGGTGCTGTGTGCTGAGTCCTCTGATGGGGCAAACCAGGGAGCTGTGATGGAGCGCATGTCTTCTGTGTTCTGACACCTAGCAAGGCCCAGGCAGCACCAAGGAGGGCTCCCTGGAGGAAGAAACCTTTAAGCTGAGGTCAGGAAGAAGGTGGGAGAACAGCTCGAACGAGGAGCCAGGAGTGAGAGTGCGCGGTTGCGGGTCTTGCAGGATTCGTAAGCTGATCGTTTTCATCCTAAGGCATTCTGGCAGTCCCATGACTCCACAGGGCTTCTCTGGTGGCCCAGGGTCCCTGGCGTCATGGATTCAACACGGCCTGGAGACCCTGGGGCAGCCCAGCGGCGCAGGACGACCCAGGTCCGCCATGCTGCCTCAGGGAATTGGACGGTGGCCCGGGTCATTCTGGTGGGCACAGCGTGGACCTGCGTGGTCTTGGTGCCCTACGACAGCCCAGGGGTTCTGGACCCCCAGGGCCACTTCCACAGCTTGTGGACATACTGTGACGGCCCAGGGATGGCAGGACAGCCCCGGGGTCCCGTCGCCCCATTCTGTGTGGCTGCAGAAAGAAGGACATGCAGACTCATAGCTAACAGACCCTTCACTGGGGGAAAAGAAAGCAGCACAGACGAGACCAGACCCCGAGGCACATTTGCGAGGCTTATGCAGGAAGGCCGTCTAAGGGGATGTGGCCGGAGGGCCCCTCCCTCTGGAGCCTGGGGGAGCCAAGGAGTCCGGACCCCTTGGGGTTCATTTCCTCGGGAAAGCTGGAATCAAGGCCCTCGGGGGTCTGCGGGGCCGCTGTCCTGACTTGCAGGCGTGTGACTGGAGGTCGGAAGACGCTCCTGTTGCCTAGATACAGAGCTGCCCCCCCACAGCCCTGCGAGCAGGTGCACGCACAGGGCCTGCAGCTGGCTGGGGTCCCCGAGGGCTGGCACCCCGCGACGTGCAGACATCAGCACGGGCCCCTCCAGGGGCTCCCACGAGCTGGGCCTCCCCAGGTCCCTCTCCCGGACAGCTGGGGGCTTCTCTGAGCCTGCAGAATGGGGGCGGCGCTCCTGCCTGTTTCATGGGCCCGAGGTGGGACAGTGGGACAGTGTGAGAACACGTGCCTGCCGCACCCCGGGGGGCTGTGTGCTCCTGGGCAGACCCCTTCATTCCGCTGAGCCTCAGTTTCCTCATCTGTAGAGAGGGGATGGGCCTGGCACAGCGTAGGACCCACGATAGTTTCTCAACAAGAATTAGCAGCTCCCGACCCCCACCAGAGACTGCAGCCAGGGGTGGGGTGTGGGAAGAGGGGAGGGCCCATCGGTCCCCATCAAAGTCTGTGCCTTTGCCTCTGAGCAAAACCTCCCTTTTCTGCCCTGGGAAGAGCCCACACGATGGCTACCTGTGGGCACTGTGCTGAGCGTGTTACCCCTACGATCTCCTTTAGTCCCCCTGCGTCACTATGAGGCAGAACTGTGGCAATCCCATTTTACAGACGAGCAAACCGGGGCACAGAGAAGGCAGCCAAGTTGTCCCAGATCACACGTGCTAACAGAGCAAGCATTCATCCCAGGGCTGTCTGGGCTGCGAAACCTGGACTCCAGTCACCTCTCTTCCCAGGGATCTTTCTGGAACATCCAGGGGAGAAAGAGGAAAACGGGGAGATGGGAACCAGCCGGAGAACCAGTTGGATGCTTGGCACCTGGGTGGGGGCATCATCTGTCCTTGTGGTCTGCGTCTGGCCTGGCTGGCCCTCCCCGGTCGGCCGTGGGTGGGGAGGATGCGAGAAGGAGAGGGGAGCAGGGGCTGGGTTCCACCCAGGCGGCTCCTTGGACCATCTGAGGGTCCCCACCCCTCAACAGCAGGGCACCTGCTGGGACTGGACCCCTCCCCACTAGTGGCTCTTTTTTAGAGAAATCCGGCCAGGGGATGGGTGTCAGGGCCTCGGTTCTGCCGGCACTTCAGAGGAACAGGCAGGAGAGAAGCAGACACGGTGACCGGGAGAGAGGAGGGGTCCGGCAGCCCACTGACCCATCTTCTCTCAGGATTCACGTCCGCCTCCCCCACTGCAGCTGGCTCTGCCCTGGGGCAGGGGTGGGAGGCCCCGTGCAGAAGGGGCGGCCCCGGACCGGCCCCTGAGCCCCAGCCTGCCTTCTCCCCCATGGGGCCCCCAGCCCGAAAGCCAAACAGCCCAGCGCAGAGCCAGTGTCTTTGATGCCACTGCCAAATACCAGACCACTTTAAGGGGCTCCTCCAGGGGACTGGTGTCCCCATGCAGAGCTCTGAGCCTGCAATTAAGACAAAGCAGCAAACGGCTTCCCTTTCTCTGGGCTGCGGTGGGAAAGATAAGCTTGGTCTGGTTTGAGCTGGAGGGAGAAATAATATTTACTCTCTGGTGCTCTCTGGCCAGGAGTAAGTCTGGGCCCTGGGCCTTCCGGGGTAGGGGCTGCCAGGGGATCTGCCACCTCCAGGCAGGCCGCCAGGATGTCTCGCCTCCCTACGGCCCCTCGGCTGGCTGGTTCCACACTCCGATTCACCACAGTGGGTGCATACCCTCGTGGTGAAATGAGAACGGGGAAAAGCTGTCACGTCCGGTGCGTTACCATCCCCGGAGCACTCGGGCTGTCAGTTAGCTCATCCAGTCCACGCAGCTGCCTTGGAGTGGGGCTCATTACCCCCAGATATGTCCAGACTCGAGTCCTGGTTTGGTCTCTTCTAGCTCTTGACCTTGGGGAAGCGGCTTCGTTCCCCGTGAGCCTTGATTTTCCACCTGGGACGTGGGCGTGATCACGGTGGCCTCAGAGTGCAGTCATGGAGACGGGCCAGGGTGGACACAGGGAGCGCTCGATCTACGCAGGGGGTTCTCTGATGTTAGGATTTCTGCCAACAGGAGGCTCAGGTGTGGGAGGCAACAGCTCTTCGGTGGGAAAGCTGAAGTTTGGCCCCCTGTGAGCCGGGCCTGCCCCCGGCCAGCCAGCCAGGGGCCCGGGGCAGGGAGGCCTGCCTGCCCTCGAGGGGGCCATTCAGACGGCCTGAGCTCCAGAGAGGGCGGGAGGCCCTGGGGCTTCCTGTCCCCCTCCCCTTTGTGCAGCAACAACCAGGCCTTTTTCTGCCCCGCGTGCCCTGCCTCCCTGATCCCTGCCCCTGGAGGCCGGGAGAAGAGCGCCCTGGCTCGTCCCCGGGGAGCAAAGACGGGGTCAAGCTGTCTCCGAGGGGGCAGGCGCTGGCTCCAGGGGAGGAAGGGGAGCTGAGGGGCCCCTCCTCCTCCTGGATGCTCTAGAAGGAGCCTGTCTGGGTTCCAGCGTGGCTTTCTCCACCGTGACTTTGCTGTGAGGCCCAAGGAGCTCCCTGGCCCTCTCTGGGCCTTGTCTTCTCATCTGCAAAACGAGGGTATTGGAACTAAACAGAAGGGACCCCTGCCTAGGCTGGAGAAATCAAGGAAGGCTTCGTGGTTGAGGAGGCGTCAAACTGGGGCTTGAAGGGTGAGAAGGGGCTCTCTAGGCAGGACCGTGGGGAACGTGTATTCCACGCCCAGCATCCCAGCAGCTTCAGAGTGCGGGTTACACGGCCCTTTCACAATTGTTTTAATTATGTGAACAATGTGTGTCCCTTGTAAGAAAAAAATAGAAATCACCTGGGTATAAAGAATAAAAATGAACCAATATCACCTAATATCTGGTATCATTTCAGCCCTTTTGGGTATGATTTAGGGGCCTTTAAGCTCCCTAATAGACGGGGAATCTCAGATTCCAGCCAACAGGGAGAACAAAGAACAGCCTTCTGGAAGAGGAGCCGGGCCCCTAGGCAGACGGACAGCGTTTCCGGGGGCGGGGGGCTGGGAAGATGACATGGTAGTGGGACGGACGCAGGGAAGGGAGACGGCGCTGGCGCCTGCTCCCCCAGCCCCCTGCTTCTCTCTTGGTGGGGGGGTGGGGGGTTCCTTTGTGTGCATGAATGAGGCCTTGTGGCAAGTCCCTGTGCCTGTCACCTGGCCAAAGTGGCCGTCCCGCCGCCAGGCAGCTGAGGGTCCCCTAATGGCTTCACTGGTTTCCCAAGACGTCTGGCTGTGGGTACAGCAGGCAGGGGGAACCTAATGGCATGGCAGTGGCTGCTGTGAGCTCGCCGGCTCTCTGGCGCCACCTTTAAAATAAGGTCCATCATAAAGGCCAGGAGCTGAGGCCGCACGGGGGCCCAGGACGGGCGCCTGAGCCAGCAGCCGTGGGTCAACATCGGCACGGAGCGGTCTGTCCACTCCTCAAGCTCCCAGCTCAGGGCCCCACTTGGGGGTCTCTTCCCGAGGTGTCCACATCCTCCTTGGCCTCCTGCCTCAGTTTCCCCCAGCCCCCAACACCAGCCAATGTTCCCCTAAATGAGGCAGGGGAAGCAGCCCATGCGGGAGCCCCAGCACCCTACCCCGTCACACCGTCATCCCGGGGTCTGGGCATCTCGGGGCCCTGAGGGAATCCTGGCGCCTCGGTGGGGGGAGGGTCAGAGTCACCCCCTGACCATCATTGCCGTGAAAGTGGGCGGCGGGCGTCCCGTTTCCTTCTCGGCCCCTGTGAAGTGTGTTCACAGCAATTAGGACGTTATGGGGAGGTCCCGTCCACCTCATTAGCGTTGATCGGCTCGGGGAGCTGCATGGGAAAACAGACGTCTTTGTTCCCCTTCTCAAACCGAGACCCTGCGGCCTGGCTCTAGGGTGATATGCTGTGTTCTCTTCACCCCTCCTCCCGCTCCTGTCCCCTGAGCCGGGGACATGCTCACACTTGCACACACCCTCTGAGCGTCATATTCACCGCACGCCTGCACTTACACACACGCGTGCACACACGTGCACACACACGGCAGCACAACAGACTTAGACTCTTTGGATGCTGGACTAAGGCATCATTTTGCAGAAAGCAACGCCCGAAAGCAAACAGCATTTCAGTCGCACGCGCAGCCCTCTGTGGCAATACCATTGCCAAGGCGCCCCCACCCCCGACGCCACGCCCCACCCTGGAGACCCCCAGGGCGCCTCCCTCCCCAGCTTAGTCAAACCGTCACGTGTTTCAATTAGTGCGGAGGGGGCCTGGCCGGGGAGCAGGGTAAGGACGCCCCACCTGCCGCTAACAGCCGAGGCACGTCCCCCGGGGAGGGAACCCCAGGGCGCCCCGCTGTCTCTGCTGGGAGAATGAGATGGGGTGTCTCTCCCATTGAGGCCTGAGGCCGTCCTGGAGGAGGGCTCCCCGGACCGGCAGGAGGGAGGAAGGGCTGAGGGCGGCACTGAGGTTTTGGTGCAGGGTGGGCGCTCAGCCTGAGCTGGAATCTTCTGCCGCGGTTGATGGTTTTCCGGCTGGGTCGTGGGTCCCCGAGGCCCAGGCTGCCCCGCCCAGCCCAGGGCACAGGGTCTCAGGATTAGCCCGGGCGTCCTAACAGAACAGCAATACTCCCCAAAGATTGGGAAGATGCGACCTTATTTTTATATTCATACAACTGTGGGGGCCGGCCCTGGGATGTAAGTTAAGTTCTGTGCACCCCACTCTGGCAGCCCAGGTTCATGGGTTTGGATCCTGGGCACAGACCTACACTGCTCATCAGCCGTGCTGTGGCTGCACCCACATACAAAGTGGAGGAAAACCGGCATGGATGTTAGCTTGGGGCTAATCTTTCTCAGCAAAAACAAACAAAAAACAACTGTGGATATGTTTTGAAGTGAAATGCAAATATATATATATATATATATATATATATCTCCATCTCATGAATGTGTTAGGTAAAACAGGACATTTACAGGTGGTTTTGCTCTCTCATTTTCTTCTCTGAATTGAGTCCCCAGATTTCCAGAAGTTGGGGTGACAGGATTCCTTCTGTAGCCCCTGTGGGCACTAACGAGGGAGAGTTTGTGAGGTTCTAAGCCATAGCGTAATGCTGTGTGATGTTGGACAAGCCACTGCACCTCTCTGATCCTATGATCCCTGAGCAGCACAGTGGAAATGGTTGTAACACCTCCCCAGGGCCAGCTTGACAGGTGTGCAACCTGGGCAGCTGCACAGGGCCCTCTTTTAGCAAGGCCCCTCACTTGGTTTAAGGCTCTGCTTGAAATTCTTAATAACTTTTGAATAAGATACCTCTCCTGTGTCGTGGGCCCCATAAAACATGTAGCTGGTCCTGCATCTTTCAACAGAGGATGCAGGGGTGAAATCAGAAATGTGTGAAAGAGGCCCACGCAGAGATTCCGCCTCCCTCCGTCCCTCCGTCCCTCCCTCCCTCCCTCCCTCCTCTCGGCCCTTCCCCAAACATCCGCTGACACTCACTCCTGTGGCGCCCTGTGCTGGACGCTGGGACTCAGCAGTGAACCAGATAGAGTCGCTGCTGCCTTCAAGGGAGGGGCGAGAAGATAAATCACGGGAAGAAAACGTTGTTGGAAATAAGCGTCAAAAACAAGAGGGGCTATTTTAGGCGGGTGGGGAGTGGGGGTGGGGGAGGTCAGGGGAGGGTCCCTGAGGAATTGGATCAGAGACCAGAATGAAGTGAGGGGACATGCCATGTGGAATATCTGAGGGAAAGACATTTCCAGGGGAAGGACCCACAGGTGCAAAGGCCCTGAGGTAGGAATGTGCATACTGTGTGGCTGGAGCTGCCTGGAGTGGGTGATGGAGGGGGAGGGTGATTGGAGATGAGCGCGGTGAGTTGGGGGGGCCTTGTAAGCTGTTGTGAGGGTGTGGCTGGGGTAAGTAAATGGCAAGAGGGCAGAGGACCCCTTCAGCAAGAGCTGGATGTTTGTAGTCTCCATGGTTGGTGTCTGGAGGCCAGAATGGCAGGGGGAGAAGGACGAGGGTGTCCCATTGTGCTCTGGAGACTCAGGGGCAAGTTGTCTCTGGGCAGGGGACAAGTGGCAGCCTCAGGGCCGGGTCCTCCCAGCTGAGGGACGGCTCCCCTCCCAGCTCTCTGCCTGCTCCTCCAACCCGACAAGGACGGTCCTGGCCTGAGGGGTGACGCTGGGAAGGTGATGGGTGGTGAGGGAGGGGCCGCCTGCCTTTCTGGAGCCCCCACATCACCAGCCCGTCATCCAGTCTGGGCCCTGTGGCTCCATCTCGGACAAGCTGTGCAGCCCACAGGCCGACCCCCAGGTCCCCTGAGCCGTCACCCATGCCAGCGCAGCCCCAGGGCGGCCGTGGGGGTGCAGCTTCTCGCCTTCCAAGCTGTGTGGCCCTGGGGAGGGGGCGTCCCCTCCTGGAACCCCCATCTGTACCCGGGGACGCTGATAGTGATGGTGTGAGGATAAATGGGTGCTCGGATGAATTCAGCCCGGTGACCTCGGGAGCGGGGGCCTGACTGTTGGCTCCGAGCGGAGGCCCCGGCCACAGGTCAGGCAGGAGGCGAGCTGCAGGGAGCGAACCAGAATCTTAAGAGCAGCCCGCGCGTAATGCCGAGGACGTCAGAACGGCTGGGTGAGTGGGGCGGCCTCAGGGCCGTGTCTGTACCATGAAGGGGGGCACTCTGGGGCCCGAGCCCCTCAAGCCTGGACATCTCTAAGACGGGAAGGGATGGGTCCCTCTGGGAGAGCCCGCCCACCAGGACAGCTCTCCATGGGGCAGTGGCCTCTGTGCCCTGACTTTCACCTTGTGGCTGTGGAGGGCTCCCTAGCAAAGGGCTGGCCTGCAGCCTCTGGCTCTCAGTCCTTCGACACAGGCCTGGGGTCCTGCCATCACAGACGGGAGAGGGGCAGTGTCTGTCAGTGGTTACGAGCTCAGACTCTGGAGCCAGACTGCCGGGTTCAAATCCCAGCCCTGCTACTTTCTCACTGGGTGACCTTGGGCAAGTGACTTAACCTCTCTGAGCATCAGTTTTCCCAGCTGAAAAAGGGATAGCGGCCCCTACCACAGAGGCTTGTGGGAGAATTGTGTCTGCCACATGAAGCTCTGTAGAAGCGACGAGATCTTGTTACTGGTCCTCCCCTGGTCAGCTGGCTCCAGAGCTGAAGGGGCTGTGGTGGGGGGGACTCCTTCACAGCCCCGGCTTCTCAGTCCCCAGCCACCCTCTGAACCTCTGCCGCTGTCCCGAAGGCTCCTCCGGGAGCGGCTGGGCAGCTGTAGCCTCGGGACCAGGACAGGCATCCTGGGGATAAAGGATTTCTTTGAGCATCACAATAGAGTCGGGCACAGGATCTGTCAGCCCGTATTTCGGAGGGAAGCACGACCTGAAAACGGTGCGTGGCAACCCCCAGGCGCAGAGATCGGGCAGAGGCCCAGGGCCTCAGCGTTCGCACCAGCCGGCCCTGGCCCTGATCCTGCCCCCAGTGGTCTCTGCTCCTTTGGGGTCTCATCGCGTTTCCTCACCCGTGAACCGAGCGCGGTGAGAGCTCGCGAGGTGGTCGGAAGGCTTCAGTGAACACGTGGAAGCGTGTGGCCGGCCCCCCGGAGCCCGGCGATGCGAGTGGGTCCTCGCGGAGCCCCCGCAGACGCCAGGCCCGGCTCCCAGGGCACCCCTATTTCCTTCACCCCACTGAGGAGTTGCTGCCGCCCGAGGGCACACGGCTCAGAAGTGGCTTCTCTGTGAACTCTTGTCTCCGGTCCCTTTGGTCACAGGTTCCAGGTTCTCTTTGGGGTTTCTCTCTTACGGGACGTGGACCTTGCACGGTCCTGATACGATGCTCAACAGAAGAGGTGACTCCCGTGGACTGTTCCCCAGTGACATTCGCTATCGTGAATCACAGCCAGGAGGAGGCGGGGTGGGGCCGTGGTCTCGGGCAAAGTTCAGAACCCTTGTCCCAGGTCCCAGCGCTGCTTCCGGACAGCGCGGGCCTGTGGCTTCGGTCGCCTGGCCATGACCCAGCTCTGCAGAAGAGGTCAGGGCCCTGGTGGCTCTGGGGTCACCTTACAGGGGCTCAGATGTGAAGTCACTTGCTCAAGGTCCCACGAGTTCCTTGGGACAGGATCAGACGGGAGCAGGGGACAGTTTCCTTCCCCAGCCTGCCCCAGACGGCCCCTCCCCACCCCCGCGTGGGCCCTGGGAAAACCAGACCCTGCCCCCGGGGCTGCTGGCTCTTCCTCTTTCTTAATGACGGGCAGCCAGAGGGAAATGAAACACCTGCCGGTTCTTCCTTTTGCTCAGCAAGGCGGCCTCCCCAGGACCCCTGCTCCCAGCAGGACCCCGGCGGTCCTGAGGTCGCCTTTGGCAAGCCAGCTTTGTCCCCCAGCTCACACATGCACAGCCTCTAAATTAAACGTGGTCACCACCCGCTGGGGGTCACACTCCCAGGGCAGGCCTGGGGGATTATGTCCGGCCCCAGGGAGGTGTTCCAGGTGACGTCGGCGGGTAGCCCGCCACCTCTCCAGGAAGTGGGCAGAGTGTGTGTGTGTGCACATTCGCTTTCAGAGAGTGGAGAGAGAGCAGCCCGAGACAGAGAGACGAGACTCCGAGATGGGGAGGCAGAGGGACAGCCTGGCCCACGGGGCGCGGGGTGGAGAGAGTGGGGTTGGCCCAGCTGCAGAGCTGGCTGGCGTCGCGAAGGCTGAGCCTGACCCCAGATCTCCAGACCCGAGGGTGGTACCTTTTATCCTAACATCCTCCCGAACTGCAGAAAAGCTGCTAGTTTGCCTGATCTGAGCCTGGCCTGAAGCCCCCTCCCATACCCCTCTTCCTGGCACCCCCGCCGGCCACATGGGGACACACAGGTGACTGGCACCACGGCTGTCCGTGTGCCGCAGGGCGTCTCCGGTGTGCATGAGTGGGTGCGTGGCCTCCTTCCCCGCCGAGCTCAGACGCACCACGCACCCTGAGATCCCGTGTCCCTCTGCTTCCAGAGCCCTGGTTTCATCGGAACCGTTTTAAACCCTGACCCCTTTATTTTGCTGACATTTCTTAGCCCTGGAGGCTGCAGGTGGGGCTGTATTTACAGGTTTAAAGAATGGTCCACTCATCAAATATTCAGGCCACCATTTCCATTCCTAAATGGAAAGTACCTGCATCCTGGCCACCCAGAAATGGAGCCGACAACACCAGACATTTGCTGGGCATTGGCATTGTGAGCCGCGGAACCCTCACTCGGGGCCTGGGCTGGGCGAGCAAAAGGGGCGGCTTCCGGACCAATGATGCTGACAGCTCCCGCTTCCCGGGAGCCTTTCCGTGTGGCAGGCCGTGTGGTCTCAATGACGCTCACACCACCTGTGGGATTCCAGGGGACACCGAGGCCAGAGGCCAAGGCTGCATGGGTCGCGAGTTGGGGAGGTGGTTCCGCCTGGTCCCTCTGATGCCTTTGGCCAGTCTGTGTGCCGCCTCCCCAGAGGGAGAGTGACTCACTCTACATCAGGCAGTTGGTTAGTGGCAGAGCAAGGACTAGTCGCTGAGCCCCCTAATTTCTACAGCAACACTCTCTTCGGTGGGTTTCATGCTTCTGGAGGGTTCCAGGGTTCACCCCACCAGCTCCAGGACATCTTAGACACCCTCTGAGCCCAGACACTGGAACTAGACTGCCTGCATTCCAATGCCGGCCTAATAGCTGTGTGACTCTAGGCAAGTTACTTCACTTCTCTGTGCCCCAGTTTCCTCATCTGTAAAACGGGCATAATAATTATACCCACGTCATAGATGGTTGTGAAAATTCAATGAGTTCATAGATGTGACGTGTCCAGAGTGTGCCCGACACCCAGAAGCACCGTGTAAGTGCCGACTCTCACCATCGCCGTCCCGGCCACCATCCTCCCCCCCCAGGGATGCAAGGCTGTGGCCGGCTCCGATCCACCCACCAGCCTCCCGGCCCCTTCTAATTGCCGTTGGGCTTCCACAGAGCGGGCGCGAGAGCTCCCTAGCCCAGTGGGCCAGTCAGAGGGCACGTCCTGGCCTGTGATGCTCAGCACGGGTCCTTTGTCATCCACTGTTGCCTTAGAGAGGGGCCGAGCCTGCAGCAGGTGGCTGCCCAGACACGTCCGGACTTGGCCATGGCCGTGGCCGAAGGGTCAGCCCTGTGTGGCAGAGCCCGGCTCCCCAGAGCTCTTGGCGAAGGCTCGGCCCAGGGCCTCCTCCTGGGTTCAGACAGGCAGTGGGGTCCAGCCCGGCCTCGGTGGGGGCCAGTCCGGCTCCTCTGGCTCCTTCCGCCCCTTCTGTGGGACAGCTCCCTGTGCTGTTCAGGCTGTGGCATCCCCGCTCGGAGCCTGGAGCCGGGCCTCACCAGCCCCCCGGGGGGCACAGCTGTGGCCCCGCCGGCTGCAGCTTAATTACCTCTTGCCCAGCGTTTTCTGGCTGCCGAGGGCCCTGCCCATCGCTCACGAGGGCCTCCTTTGACCCTCACGACGACCCTGGGAGGTGGTACCATCTTTGTCCCCCGTGGTCCCAGGGAAGCTGCTGAGGCTCAGAGAGGGGCTGGGACGCGGCAGAAGCCACACAGCCTGAATACAGGGCTGGATCCAGCTCTCTGGGAACTTGCTCTGTTCTCTCTCCCATTCTCTGTCCCCCACACCACAGGGGAAACGTGTCCACCTCGAGTCCTCCACGCCAGCCCAAGGGGAGTCCCTAAATATACCTTAGGGTCTGTCTGCAAACTATGGCCGGCCCAGTGTTTTTGTCAATAAAGTGGTGGTGGCCACAGCCGGGCCTCAGTCGGTGGCTGCTTTCTGGAACAAGGCAGCATTGAGCGGTTGTGACAGAAACGATATGCCCACCAAGCCTGAAAGATTTACTGTCTGGCCCTTGACGGAGAAAGGCGCCAGCCTGCTCTCGATGAGTGCTTGGCACACCCTCCATTGTCCCCGTCACGTCGGTGTTCCTTCCCTCGGCTGCCCGTCGGCCCAGCGCCCGCCCGTGGGATGAGCCACGTGGGGCTTCTGTCCCATTCTGAGCCCTGGAGAAGTTCATTCCTTATCATTGTTTGTTTTGCCCAAAGGAGGTAGAAATCCTCTCCTGGAGCTCCGTGAGACCCAACCCTCGCTCGTCCCCGAGCCTCCCTGGCAGCACCTCCTGCCTGGCCCGGAAATCCCCGTGTTGGTGGCACGGGTGACAGGCTCTGCGGAGGGACGCGGCATCTCCTGGCTCCTCTGTGTCTGAGCCCTGGCCCGTCTCCATCCAAGGCCAGCCCTTCCCGGCCTCCTCCCCACCCGTGCGCCCCGTCAGGGCCCCTAGGAGCGGCTGGGGGACTTTTCACGGGGAGGAGAGAAAACCGCGCTCCGGGACTCCCGCCTGGCCATCCGCTCAGGCCCCGGCCCTGCATTTTCCAGTTGATTCATTTCCTCGGAGGCTTTTCTCCAGCTCTGCCCCGGTCTCACTGCTTCTCAGGTCCTTGCCCTCCTTAACCTGGGCTCCAAATACCTGTGGTTATTCCTCTTATGGGAAGGGGTTGTGGCCTCCCTAATTCAGGCCAGGTGCCTGGAATCAATTACAGCTGCCCCGGGACGACCCAGTGTCTCTAATATTTATTACCCGGCAGAAGGAAGTGGGCAGCGACCCCCCCGAGGACGTGAGGCTGGGGGCGGGGCTTGGTTTCGGCTCCGATGGCAGTTCCTGGACGGAGGATGCTGTGAGGAGGAGGCGGGGCCGTGCACTCAGGAAGCTTCTGCCCCTGGGGCCTGCGGTGGGGAAGCTTCGGGGTAACCCAGCTGGGAGAGGGCCGCCTTCCTGCTGCACCGGGCCTCGCTCAGGCGGGAGGGAGGGGGCCGGGCCGGGGACATCCCCTGACTGCACACAGACAGGCCGAGGCCCCAGGAAGCCCCCTGCAGAGAGGAGCAGGCAGGTGAGACTGATGGACCTGGTCAGTGACCTGAGTCCTCAAAAGAGCCGGAAATCAGCAGCAAGATCGAAGCGGCTGTGTCATCTTGGGCAAGCTCCTTAACGTCTCTGGGCCTCTCTCCCCATAAAATCCAGTCCTCTCTGCCCTGCTTGCCTCGGGATGGTTATGAGGATCAAGCAAGAGCATGAAAATAGCAGGGCTCTGGGAGCTGTAAAGCCGAGTGTCGGTGCCAAGAGTTGTGTCGTGATTCGTGTAAAGCAGGAGGGACTTGGGTTAGAGGCCAGCAAGGACGTCCGTCCTTGAGGAGGAGACATCAGAATGGGGTTGTGGGGTTTGTCCTCCTTCCTGCAGATCTGTAAGAACAAGACCAGATCGCTTTGCCTGTTTAACATAGTCGTGACGTTGGCAGCGGCCAAGTGAGTTGGAATGCCTTTTCCGTCTTTTCCGTGACACTATAGTTGGTCCGTTCAGTGGGCGGGGGAGTGACCAGTGGCCGTGGCTCTGAGCGTGTGTGCGCGTGCACGTGCCTCTGTACACGTGTGGCTGTAGTTGTCTCTGTGTCTGTATGTGTGCGTGTCTGTGCGTTTGTCTGTGGGGTGTGTCTGTCCGTCTGTGTGTCCGCGTGCTGTGCGGCTGCGTCTCTGTTGCGTCTGTGCGTGTCTGTGTGTAGAGCGCGTCGCTGAAGCCACACCTCGAGCTGACTCATCTCTCTTACTAAGTGGGGAGAATTTCCTCTCGCCGTCCAGTCCGACTTGGGAAGACAGGGACACAGCACGAGGGGAACAACGATTGTACATTTGATTTTATTTATTTATTCTTATTTGTCGTTGTCATAGAACTTTCTAAATTCGGGCAAAGAAGAGCTAGATGAAGAGGACAGCTCTGGGGTCCCCTGCTGAGGCCCCTCGCTCACCTGTCATCTTGGCGTCCCACCTCCCCTCTCGGGGCCTCAGTTGCCACGTCTGTGAAATGGGGGTGACAGTGCCTTCCTCGCAGGGGCTGGTGAGGGTTAAGCGCATTGCAGGCATCAAGCCCTTCGCACAGTGCCTGGCCCGCGGGAGGCACGTCGCACCTGCTGGTCCTTACGGTTACCGGCAGCGGGCGTGTCGGCAGCCCTGGCTCCTGAGAGATGCAGTGGAGACAGCACTTTGCAGCCGCACTGCCCTGGGTTCAAGTCTGCCGCGCAGCGGCTGTGTGGCCTTGGGCTGGTCACTTGATCTCTCTGATCCCAGTTTTCTCGGCTGTATTTTTTTTTTTATTATTTTATTGAGGTCATGTTGGCTCATAACATTGTGTAATTCCAGGTGTACAGTATTATATATCAGTTTCTGTATAGACTGCAATTGCACTCACTGCCAATAGTCTAATTTTTGTCCATCACCATATAAATGGGCCCCTTTACCCCTTTTGGCCACCCCCCAACCCCCTTCCCCTCTGGTAACCACTAATATGTTCTCTTTGTCTGTGTGTTTATCTTCTTCACATGAGTGAAATCATGTGGTGTTTGTCTTTCTCTGTCCGGCTTATCTCACTTAACATCATACCCTCCAGGTCCATCCATGTTGTTGTGAATGGGACGATTTTGCCCTTTTTTCTGGCTGAGTAGTATTCCATTATATGTATATACCACATCTTCTTTATCCAATCATTGGTCAATGGGCACTTGGGTTGTTTCCAGGTCTTGGCTATTGTGAATAGTGCTGCAGTGAACATAGGGGTACGTATGTTACTTTAGATTGTTGATTTCAAGTTCTTTGCAGAGACACCCAGTACTGGGGTAGTTGGGTCATAAGGTATTTCTGTTTTTAGTTTGTTGAGAAATCTCCATACTGTTTTCCATAGTGGCTGTACCAATTACATTCCCCCCAGCAGTGTATGAGGGTTCCCTTTTCTCCACATCCTCTCCAACATTTGTTATTTTTTGTCTTGGTGATTATAGCCATTCTAATGGGTGTAAGGTGATATCTCAGTGTAGTTTTGATTTGCATTTCCCTGATGATTAACGATGTTAACATCTTTTCATGTGCCTGTTGGCCACCTGTATATCTTAGGAAAAATGTCTGTTCCTGTCGTCTGCCCACTTTGTGATCATGTTGTCTGTAAATTGGGCATAACTGTAGGCTGCCTCATAGGGTTAGCGTGAGGGTTGAAGGAGATCCTGTGAGAGCTGCAGAGTAGGCACTTAAGAAACAAAGTTGCCTTTGTCCACCCGCCACAGAGAAATTCCCCCCGGCCCACAGCCCCCATCAATACCCCACAGCGCGATTCTGCATCTTACTCACTTCCCAGGTTCCCGTCCCCATCTGCTTTATCCTGTCGACCTGGTCACGCAGGACGAGTCCAGCAGCAGAAGCTGGGAGCCCTGGGTCCCTTCTCTGCGTGGGGGCGGGGGCTGCTCCGGCGGGAGTTGCCAGGGCTCCCCACTCAGACCTGTGCCCTGGCCTCCCGGTTCCCAGGCCCCCTCAATACCCATGAAGCCATTACATATTTAAATACGCATGCATGCGAGGCAGGTTGCCCACCAACAGCCCTGCGTATTTGGGGGTGGATTAGCAGGTCTTTCAAAGGATCTCCTGCAGGGGCCGGCCCGGTGGTGCAGCAGTTAAATTCGCACATTCCGCTTCTCAGCGGCCCGGGGTTCAATGGTTCGGATCCTGGGTGCAGACATGGCACCACTTGGCAAGCCATGCTGTGGTAGGTATCCCACAAATAAAGTAGAGGAAGATGGGCATGGATGTTAGCTCAGGGCCAGGTTTCCTCAGCAAAAAAAATGAGGAGGATTGGCAGTAGTTAGCTCAGGGCTAATCTTCCTCAAAACAAAATGAAAAACAAAAAACAAACCAAAACAAAGGGTCTCTTGCAGCTCCCGGCCCCGAGGAGGGTGAGATGGGAAGGCAGAGCTGGCGGGCAGAAGGGTTGGGTGTACCAAGCCTCAGAGATGCAGCTTCCGTGAGACCCAGCGAGGGGTCGCGGGTCAGAGGGAGGGCAGGCATCTGCGGAGTTTTCAGAGTCCAGACTTGAACCCAGGACTCGTGCCTCCTGCCAGTTCCTCTTAGGCGCTTGCTTCTGCTTGCGGGCGTGCTGGCTAACAGCCCACTGCCCGCTGGGCGCCCTGGCACTGCGCAGCAGCGTGCCTTCTGGGGACAGAACCCCAGTTCTGTTCCTCACTGGCTGGGCCACCGTGGGGAGCTTACTTGCCTTCTCTGAGCCTCAGTGTATCCCAGGTAACTTGAGGATAATTCACCCATTTCAGATGACGCTGTGACAGCACTTTGCACGGTTCCTGGCACCCGTGATGCAGGAGCAATTGTGACACTTGAGAGTATCCTGTCTAGTACCCCGTGCGCCCTGGAGGGACTCAGAGGGAGTAAGACCCGGCCACCACAGGCTTCATCTGGGGGAGAAGGTCCAACAGCAAGGGTCCGCTCAGAGGACACATCCGGCGTTCCCCCTTCCTGCTCCCCCAATCCTGGTGCAAGTCCGGCGGCACCTGCCGAGGCCACGCTCACGTCCCCAGGGCCTGGTCCTGCCTGGGCTGCACTTTGAGGCCGCCCCTGGCTTGCAGCTGGGAGAGCCCAGGCTGGGACTCTGGACTGTGCTGTCCGGTCCTGGCTGTGCCGTGGGCCCTTGGGCAAGTCCCTTCCCCTCTGGACACCAGCCTCCTCGGCTCTAGGATGAGGGTGACGCCTGGGTTACTTTCTGGGGCAGCTCCCTCTCCAGCTGGAAGGATGTGCCAGAAAACCACAAGGATGGGCCTCGTCCTGTGGGTGCCCCCTTAGG
The DNA here is from genome assembly GCF_041296265.1 of Equus caballus. Taxonomy (NCBI): domain Eukaryota; kingdom Metazoa; phylum Chordata; class Mammalia; order Perissodactyla; family Equidae; genus Equus; species Equus caballus. Next base: position 9,830,088 of record NC_091695.1, read on the forward strand.
ACGGGAGCCCGAGGGGGTCAGGCCCCCAGTCCTGCCAATTCCTCCTGGTCTCTGTGTGGCCTCTGCTCCTTGAAGGTGATTTGGGGCCAGGTGGGTGGCCTTGAGGCCCCGAGCCCCCCCTCCTGGCCAGGGGACACTTCAGCGGGTCCCAACCAGCTTCTCTAGATTCGATTCGCCATCATGCCTGTGGGGAGCAGGGACGCGCGCTGCCTCCCGCCGCAGCCCAGGCTCTCTGCAAACGCAGGGCTTTCCAGGGAAGGAAACCCTCTGTTCCACACACTCCATTTGTGGGCTGGTCCCGGCAGGAGGCCAGTGGGATGCAATCATTGTCCGGTTCGGGCTCCCCTGGAAGGGCAAGGTGAATGGGAGGCTGGGAGGAGCGATGGGCCAAGTGCTGGATGCTGGGTCATGTCAGAGGACCTGAGCTCCAGCTGCTGGGAACGGCGGAGAAAGGACCTCTGGGCATTTGACCGGCAGATGGGCCGTGGCTGGTTGCACGGCTACCCCCAAATTTTGGGGGCATGATTTTCAGCCTGCCTGTTCCTGCCGGTCTCCCAGACAGACCTCAGGGGGCTTCTTACCCTGAGGTCTCTGAACCTGATGGTGGAGCCCCCCAGGGCTGTACCAAAAAGAAAGACGGCTGGGCCCCTCCTTGATCCCACAGAATCCAAATCTCAGAGCCTGGGGCTGGAGGTTCCAGGTCTTAGCGAGCTCCCCTGGGGATCGGCAGACCCTGGTCGGCTCCCTGGCCCCCCAGGCTGGCTGGCCTGCCCTGGGCGGGAAGATGGCCGCATTCGCCTGCGGTCGGTCGGTTTAGGCTTCTGACCACTCCTCTTCCTGCTCCCACGGTCCCGTTTGCTCCCGCTGCGAGCTTTCTGCCCCTCTGCCTCTGCCGGGGGTGGGCAGAGGAGAAAGGGCGACCTTTGTCTGGGGACGGATGGAACTTGTTGATCAGCAAACCGATGGAGGAGCCACAGACCAGACGGGCCGGGGCGTCCCTGCCGGGATGGAGTCAGTCTACGGCAGGAGTTCCCGTCCGGGGTCCACGGGGCACACGGAACTCGAGGGACCGACCAGTGAACTTGGTGGGGGGGGAATTGTATCTTCACTTTCACTAATGTTTAACTGAAACCAAGCATTTCCTTCAACTCTGATCACGGGCAACAAGCCACAGAACTGTTAGCAATCTTTGTCTTTTTGTCATCAGTAAATATAAACAGATATTTTCATAGCACCAGAAAAGGGTTATAGTTGCTTGGAATTGCAACAGTTCTTGGATCCATCGCGAGATCTTGGACTGAATGTGTTACTAGAGAAGCCCTTGGATTACTCTTACAAATGTGGTTTTTAAAAAATACTTTGATAAAAAAAAATTTTGATAATTGCACTTCAGTATAATTGGTTTCCTTTATAATCCTATGCATTTTATTTTATGCATTTAAAAGGGGTCCATGGGCTTCTCTAGACTGTGAAAGGGGCTGGGGGGAGTAAGAGACCCCCTACTGAGGGGCTAAGAGCTGGGCTTTGCAGTCAGGCCAGGTGGCCGTCGAGGCCTGGCTGAGTGACCTGAGGCGGGCTGCTCACCGTCTCTGAGCCGGGTTCCATCACAGGGCGATGGGGAGCAGACGTGCCTCCTAGGATTCTTGTGAGGATCTGTATGCCCTTAGTTCAAGGCCGTGTATACAGTAGGCGCTAACTAAAAGCAGGCTCTGGTCAGCATGAAGTTTAACAGAACCTTCTGGGCGGCGCCCTGGACAATGAGGCGGGTGGGACGCTGGCCCTGAGCCAGCGTGGGGGAGGGGGCTTCTGGGAGGCTGGGCCACGGGGACACCTGCCAGCGCCAGAGGAGCTCCAGAGGGTGTCTGCTGGCCTGTCCCCAGGCCCAGGGCCGCGCGGGTCCCACCACCGCCTGGCGTGCTCAGTACACGGGGAATGAAGCGCCTTCGGGTGTGACTGACCACGAGAGGACGGCTGGGAGGAAGCTTGTTCCCTGGCCCTCCAGGCAGGCCGGGAGGACGGTCTGAACCCCGGGGAGCAGCCAGGCCCCTGCCTGCAGCCCCTTCCCCAGGCCTGGCCGGCCACCGAGTGCCTATACCCCAATGGGAGGCTGCCTTCTTCCCTGGGCCTCAGCGCCCACACCACCTCCCGGATGCCAGAGGCCCCGCCACCCCCGGAAGGACGGCTTGGGTCCCTGCTGCCCCCCTACCCCCTCGATCCCGGGAGCCCCGCGCTGGCCTGGAACGGCTGCTCGTTCGCTCCTCCACCTGCTTTCCCAGATCTCGGGCCGGCTCAGGGCCACTTTCCTGGAGGGCTCGGGGCCTGAAGGACAGGGCACCTGGTGCCCCTTTGTCCCTCCGGGCCCCGGAATTCAGTCCCTCATCCTGCTTCAGCTGCATCCGCTGTTGGGCTCTCCCTGGACTCGGACTCCGGGGTCCTGAGGCCAAAGCTGTGCCTGAGGCACAGTGACCTCCCCTCTTCCGCTCCTGCCCGAGTTCAAAGGGCCCAGCCCCTGTGAACGGGCCGACCCAGTGCAGAGGCCGCAGGATGGCCCTGCTGCCCTGAGCCTGGGGTGAGCTCCACTGTGGCTTGAGTCCAGCCTAGGTCCGGGGGGAGCATGGGAGGCACGGACTGTGGCCAGGTTGCTCAGGGATCCACAGGCCCAGAGTACCCAGGGCCACACCTGTGGAGGACAGCCAGGCCGAAGGACGAGGAACCCTGCCCTGTCCCACCAGTTCCTCCAACCTGCTGTGTGACTTTGAGCCAGTGATTTCATCTCTCTGAGCCTCCGTTCCTTCATCTGTAAAGCTGGAGTGCCCATCTCCTGGGGCCCTTACGAGGATTCAGTGAGTTAAGATGCGTAAAATGCTTCCAGAAGCCAAGATGACGGACGATGGCAGTCTGTGGAGGCCACCTTGAATGGTGGGAAGAGCAGCCGGCTTCAAATCAGGAGCTCTTCCTTCCAGCCCTGCTGTGTGACCTTGGGCAAGACCCTGCCCCTCTCTGGGCCTCAGCAGCCCCCAGTGGGAAAAGAGGGAGCTGGAGTCAGCCCTTGCTAAGGTTCTTCCTTCTTTGAAGATTCTCCAAGGGAAACCGGCCGCCGGAGTTCTGGGGCGGAAGAAGGGGCTTGTGGCGGGACCGAGCACCTGGCCTGGTTCGCCCCGTAGACCAGAGACAGGCCTTCCCAGCCATTCACGTCTGAGTCTGGGGCCAGGGAGGCTGCCATTTAGGGTCCGGTTGCATCCACGCAGACTCTGCATGGTGTCCTTAACCCTCTCGGGGAGCCTAATTAGATTGTGTCCCCGCCCAGCTGTGTCCATGTCCCCGTGTCTGTGCCATCACCAGGCGCGCCAGGATTTCAGGCCAACTGCTTGTTTACGAGACCGTCTGTCTCGGGATGAGGCCCAGCAGGCACCGCCAGCGAACAAATGAGGCTTCCCCACTCGGCTTCGAACCTGATGGCAGGAATCCTTTTGACTGCGACAAGCTGGGCCCCGGATGGAGGGGAATGTGCGTCCTAGAGTCGGGCAGACCTGGCTGTCTGTTCTGGCTCCCTCCCTTTCTACCTCTGGGGCCTTTCTAGCCCCTCGGAGCCTTAGTTTCCTCATCTGTAAAACGGAATGCTGGTCAAGTAAGATCATTATAGGTGCAGGCCATGACGCAGTGCTTGGCATTATCCTGGGGGCTCACTGTTGGGCCCTGCCCTGTCCTCCCGGCACATGGGCCCCCCCAGATTCTGGGCTCCCCCCGCAGCCCCCAGTGGTCAACACTTTCTCTGTGCTGCCCAGCATGCCCGGAGCACTTGGTTGCTGAGGCTGCTAGCACTCCTCTCCAAGTACCGGGTTATTGATGGCACTGGGCTTGAGTGAGTCCTGGAGCGAGGGCAGCCCCTGATCTCAGTGCCGTGGACCAGGCACAGGCTGGCACTAGCGGGCGCCTGGCATGCAGGGGAAGGAGCGGACGCCCGTGCAGCCCTAAAGTGCTTCCACCGACCGTCTCCCATCCTCTCAATGACCTGGGAGTTAGATGGCAGAATCCCCAGCTCGCGGATGAGGCGGATGGGGCGGTGGAGGCTCTGGTCGCCCGGCACCTGGGCGGCGCCCCGCTGGCTGGAGCCTGGGCCTCGGTGGTGAGGCTTCTCTGCGGGGCCACAGCGCCCTCGCCTGGCGGGCGCACCCAGGACATCTCCCAGCTCTGCAGCAGCCCGGCCGCTGGGGCTGCTCGGATGGGGCTCCGCCATCGCTCACGTCCCCCTGCTTTCTCTTTCTCCGGAAAGCATGCCCAGGGCCGGGGGCAGTGAAAGTGGGAGGGGTGATTTATGAACTGAGCGCTTCGTCTTCATCAGAGAACCCCTCCCTGGCCGCTCGGCACAGATGGGATGAGCGCCATCTGGGGCGGTGGGAGGGGCTGGATTAAAAAAGCTGTCTGGCCAGGCAGGGGCCTGCGGAGGAGACCCCTGAGGCTCTGGGTGACCTCACCCCGGCTCTGCCCGGATCCGGGCCTCAGGGCTCCCATCTGTCAAGGGGTGGCAGGATCGGTCATCCCCTGGGGCCTCCAGCTGGCACAGGGGAGGGTGCTGGCCACCTCCCTGCGTCTCTGCCTGGTTGCTTGCTTCAGGGCAGAGCCACACTGGGTTGGGGAGTTTGGAAACTGAACAGGGGACGCCCCCTCTCTGGTGCCACAGCCATGGGCTGGTGTCTTGTCAGGAGCCTGGAGCCCGCAGACTTGGGCCTGAATCACTGCCATGTCTTAGTAATCACATGAATGAACTCAGGCCGGTTAATTACATTCTCTGAGCCTCGGTTTCATCTGTAAAATGGGATAATAATGGTACCCACCTCCTGTTGAGGATTAAATAAGAGAACGCAGGAGACGTGCCCAGCAGGGTCTGCTACCTGGTAAACGCTCAATACTATTAGTTATTATTAGGTTTGGGTATCACAAAATTGTAGCAACTAATTTGAACTTGGGGCCGTTTAGGGGAAAAATATTTATATCTATGCTGCCCAAACCACGTCCATGGTCTCGCCCACGCCCACGTCCATTGGTGACTTTCCGAAGGTCTCAGGGGAGCCGGCCACGTGAGGTGGCGTCCCGGGCTGTGCAGAAGCAGCAGGGATGGGGGAGCGTGACAGGCTCCCAGGCTGGCTTTTCCACCTGCGCCACGTGAGAAAGCAGTCAGGAGCCGGCCACTTCCTGGGGGATGCAGGAGGGCAAGGAGAGAAGGGAAGTTGGTTCAGGGCAATTGGGACTCAAAAGGGCGGAGAAGCCGTGTCAGGCAGGAGCCAGCATGCAATGGGTGGGGGCCTCCTGCCGCCATTCGCACAGGGTTCAGCGCCTCGCCCCGTCCCTGGGCCAGCCTTCTGCATCACCCGAGCCTCCCATTCCAGCCTTCGTGTCCAGAGGAAGGCGGGCCGGGTCTCACTCAGGACGCCTGCCAGCCTGAGACGCTGGGCAGGGAACGGTGACTCTGGGGGACCCCGGCTGGAACGGGAGGGGAGGAATAGAGGAGAAAACCATGACCCCCTCCCGGCCTCCCTGAGCCCTGGGGCCGGGCATGGGGCGCAGCCCCTGAGTTAGACCTCAAGGCTCCCCCGCAAGGCTGCAGAGACCCGAGCTCTGGGAGTGGGCCTGAAGTGGCTTCATCTTGCCCAGAGACCCGTCCCTAGACAAAGTTCCAGCCTAAAGCCCCTTGGGCCGCGCCTAGACCCGGGGGCATCTGTGCCCAGCCTCCCACTGTCCACCGTGCTGGCAGGGTCCTGCCTGGTAGGGGGCAGAGTACATAGACCTCCCCTCACCCCTCGGCCAATTTCAGGGGCCTCATCACTGTTCAGATCAGATGGGGCGGGGCTTCTGCCCTCTCCCCATCCCGGCCCCCGACACAGCTGTCCCGACTCCTGGCCTGGAGCTGTAGAAAGAGCTCAGCATCTCAGGAGGATGCGCGGCTTTGCCACATGCATCCCTAAACCTCTGTTTCCTTCTGCAAAATGGGGCTGGAGTCCACCTAGCAGGGCTGTTGTGAGCATTTGGTGTCACCACAAAAGCAGACAAGCCCTTTCCAGCAAAGCCGGTTTTGATTCTGACTCCTGGGTTCAGATTCTGGCTCCATCGCTTACTAGCTGTGTGATGCTGGACAAGCCACTCCCCCCGCCCCAGGGCTCGGTTCCCCCTTGGAGGATGAGGATGATGCTACAGTACCTGCTTCCGAGGGGGGTCCTGAGCATTTAGTGAGCTCATGCACATGTGCGAGTAGCCCAAAGCTGGCCAGCAGACACAGGGACAGGCAGGTCAAGAGCCTGCCACCCTGTATGTTTAGGCCAAACAGGGGTCCCAGCTCCCGGGGCCACTGCGAGCTCTCTGGAGGGAGCCCCTTCTCCTGCCCAGCTGCCATCCCCATCACCACACTCCCTCAAGACTTAACTAGCCAGCCCCATCCACTTCCTGGGAAACCTTCCCTCCTGCCCCCAGGGGAGTGACAGCATTGGAGAGTTAGTCCTCCTTCCTGTGGGTCCCCAGCCCTGTTGGCATCTGTTTCCCTGTCTCCTCCAGTCTACTGCCACAACCACCCAACTTTGAGCACATGCCTATTTGCATCTCCATTGCCTAACACAGCATCCCTGGCACACAGTAGGAGCTCAATATATGTCTACTGAGCAGATGGATAGATGGATGAATGGGTGGCTGGATGGATAGATGGATGGATGGATGAGCAGATGGGTGCATGGATGGATGGACGGATGGATGAATAGGTAGATGGATGGATGGATGGGTGGATGGAAGGATGAATAGGGGGATGAATGAGTGGGAGGGTGGATGGATGGATGGATGGGTGGATGGACCGATGGATGGATGGGTGGATGGATGAGCAGATGGGTGGATGGATGGATGGATGGGTGGATGGATGGATGGATGGACCGATGGATGGATGGGTGGATGGATGAGCAGATGGGTGGATGGATGGATGGATGGATGGATGGGTGGATGGGTGGGTGGGTGGGTGGATGGATGGATGGATGGACTGATGGATGGATGGGTGGATGGGTGGATGGAAGGATGAATAGGGGGATGAATGAGTGGGAGGGTAGATGGATGGATGGGTGGGCGGATGGATGGATGGATGGGTGGATGGATGGATGGATGGGTGGATGGGTGGGTGGGTGGGTGGATGGATGGATGGATGGACTGATGGATGGATGGGTGGATGGATGAGCAGATGGGTGGATGGCTGGCTGGATGGATGGATGAATAGGTAGATGAATGAGTGGGTGGATGGATGGGTGGATGGATGGCTGGCTGGATGGATGGGTGGATGGGTGGATGGATGGATGGATGGGTGGATGGGTGGATGGATGGATGGACAGATGCTGGATGAATAGTGGATTGATGAATGGGGGGATGGATAGATGAAGAAGAAACTTTCACCCACTGCCCCTCCACTGATGTGAATGGGAAGGAATCTGAACTGGCACCTGAGACCCAGAAATCTCCGCCTTCCTCCGTCTGGGAATACCCACTGCAGCCCCGTGCTTGAGCAGGACCCGGCTGTGGAATTCCCCACAGGTGGGATCGAACAGGATCTCCCTCTGAGCCCATGTGACTGCTGACAGCAAAGCCTCATTTCCACCGCCGGGAGCTGGCTCCGTAAAGGAGCCTTCTGGCAAATCTTTACGCAAAGCTAAGGAACCCTTTCCAGCATCAAGTTTCTCTCCTGAGAGTCAGAGTTGGGGTTTGATGAACAGGGCCCTGCTGGCACGCTCCCTGCTGAGGCGTCCCAGGTGGCATCCAGGTGTGTGGGCTGCCACACCCACGTCTCCTCCCGGTTCATCAGCCACATGCAGCTGATGAAGACACAACACAGATGAAGCCCGTGCCAGGCACCTTGAGTCTCCCTGGCAGCCCCAGCGAGGGCGCCCAGGATCTGCCATCTGGCAGAACCCCTCCCCCGACACACACACCGTGCAGGCCTCCCCAGCTGCAGGCCCCAGGTGCCGAGAGCTTTTCGTTAGTGCTAATGGGCCCAGAGCAGCAAGCTCTTGCCCCAAGTGTGTGCGCCCAGAGGGCGGGTTTTCCTAAACGGCTTCTTGAACGTGGCTGCTCCTTACTGACTTCCTCTAGTAACTGAATATTTTCTCTTATAGGACAAGCTGGGCCAATAAAGGAAATAAACAGGAGCCCCTTTGACCAGGAGACTCCATCTCGCTGACGCCTGAAGACCTGCCCAGGTGACGAGCCAGCACTGGCCTCCCCTGCTCTCTCTGCATCTCCGCCCCATGCCGACACTGCCCGACTGCCCTTCAATTCTACCTGTCTGTCCGTCTCTTCCCTATCACTTCTCTCGCTCTTCCCCTGTCTCCTTCAGTCTTTCTCCATCTTTCCCTCTCTCTGACTTACCTTCGTCTGTTTCTCAGATTGGCTGCCTCTCCACCATTCTGTCTCTATTTCCCCTTTTCCACTATTCATTCATTCATTCAGACATACTAATTGAAGACCCACTATGTGCCAGGCACCGCTCTGGACACTAGGAACATGGCAGTGAACAAAGGCATGTCCATGCCTTCACGACACATATGTTCTGGCAAAGGAAGATGCCACCGGAGCAAATAAGGAAAATGTTGGGCAGGTGGCATGCCCGCGGGCACTGGCGCGGGCTCGAGGAGCAGGCTCCAGGCGCGGATCCATCGCCAGCTGGTCCTGTCGCTTGGCCAAGCCCCCTTTCCCTTCTCAGCCCCACTTTTCTCATTTCCACAGTGAGGGTGTTGGGCCAGGTCGGTGCTGCCCGCCCTTCTCACGACCAAGAACTTCTTTTTTTATGGAAATACTGGTGACATACATTATACAAGGCTGGATTCTAAACCATCATCACACAAATAAAAATAGCATCGAATAAGTTTCCCTTAAATTCCCTTGAATCTCCTAAACACCTGGTTTGGAGAGAATTAATGTTGGTTACATCTGGGGTGGGGATGTCACGTTGTATGATAGCGACCACCTGTAAGCCCAGAGCCGTCTCCTGGCCGGGAGCTGTGACGCACGGGAGCCTTGGGACCTGGAGACCCATGGCTCGGGTCGTGGCCCCTGCACGCTCGGCCTGGGCACACGCCCACGTGGAAGGAGCTGGAACCACAGCCCCGCATGCTCTCCCTGGCACGTGGGGATCCACATGGAGTCCATGTTGCCTGGGAGTCCAACGCCTGCATTTCAACCCTCAGGGCCCCAAGATTTAAAGGATTTTATTTACCAAACAGTGCTGACCTAACCGAGTCGTTTCTTAAGTGTAGGTTAGAGATTCCCCTTGTTTTTGTCCTGCAGAATCATGCTCACCTGGTGGGCAGAGCTTCTGAACAACTTGAAGGACAGAGTCCCCACCCTGCAGTGGTTTAATTGCTCCCAAACCCAGGACACTCGCCCCTGGAGCCAGCCGGTGGCGGGGGGACAATTTCTGGGATGTTAGTTGAAATCCTGAAAATCGCTTTAGATATTGCTCGTCTCAGGGACCCCAGTTTGAGAACCACTGGACCCACCCACTCTCCCGCTCAAAACCCTCAACGTCGGGTCTTTCCTCTCCTCCTCGGGGCACTGCGGCTGATGTCGCCGGGGTCTGGGAGGACAGTGAGAGGAGCCGCCTGGTGGAAAGAAGGGGCAGAGCCACCGAGGGTGACGCGTGGCCTGGGAATGTCTACGTGCATCATCGTCTAACCCTGGGTCGGTACCATCCCCCGAGGAGGTTAGCGTTCTCGGCCCCCTTTTGCAGACATGAAAGCAATGGCCCAGAGAGGTTGTGTGATGTCTCCCGGTCACGAGGCTGGAAGGCGGCGGAGCCAGGGCCCGTCTGACCGCCGGCCCCCCCGAGGCTCCCTCGGGCCCTGTGGGCTCCCCGCAACCGGCAAACCCAGGGGCCTTCCACCCCCGGCCCAGGGAGGGCCGCCATCTCCCCCCCCGGCAGAGGGGCCCCGGGTCCTGCATACGTGCCTCCCCACATCTTTTTTAAGAAAGGATGAGGCCCTGGGACCTCGTGGTCTCATACCTTCTCAGCGTCGCTCCAGGGACTGTCCAGGTGCCCGCTCCCCTTAGAGGGAGATGTGCGGTCCTGCTCTGGACTTCCAAGGACTCTGCGGGTGGGCGGGGCCGACGGCCCGGATTGGGGGCTCCCTGTGTCTGTCACTCGTCTGACCAATAGGCTGGGGAGGTGTGTCCCCACGGTCAGAGCCCCTTGTGGGGGGTGGAGGGGGCGACCCTGGTCCTCTGACTTCCGTGTGGCAGTGGGCCATGGCCCAGGAGGCTGTTTCCCCTGGACAGTCGGAAATAAAGTGGCATAGAAGGTGTGACGAGGGGCCTGAATTTTAGAGGAGGAGGATAAATGGGGCAAGGGAATTAGGATTCGTTGAAAGTGATGATTAAGAGTCGTGGCTCCAGAATAAGACAGGCTTGGGTTCAGATCCTGGCTCAGGCACTTCCATGCTGTGTGACCTTGGACAAGTTAGTCCACCTCTCTGAGCCTTAATTCCCTCTTCTGAAAAATGGAGCCCACGTTACCTATATCCTGGAGCTTCGTGAGGATTACATGACGTTCCATGTTCCTTGGCACGTCTAAGAACTCCAGCTGTGCCAGCTGTTACTATTATTAACTACCATGTGCCAAGTCTGGCACTAAGTATTTTCCATGCATTAGGAGGAAGGCATTATTTTTATACTAATGTTCAAGACAAGGAAGCTCAGCTGCATGCCGTTCAGGAACGTGCCCCAGGCCACCCGCTGAGCCTGGCGGAGCTGGGGCTTGATCCTCTGTTGGGCACCAAAGCACTCTTTCCACTCGCCACCCCCTCCTCCCGCCCAGGAGCTGGAACTGGGGCCTCCACTTCTCCATCTGCGGCCTCACGTCATCTATTTTTCTCCACGCCTCACCTTGGAGGTTGTTGGAGTCCTTTCCCGGGAGACCCGCCTCCTTTTATTGGATTTGTCTGGGAGCCCAGCCCTCCACAAGCCGCCCGGTAGCTGTCATCGCTGCTGGATGCAGTCCGTAATAAATACAGGTAGCCCGTTTATGAGCTGCCATATTTATTAGGCCCCTTAATTGCTCAACTGCCAGAGCCGGCTCAGCAGCCCTGCCTGAGTGGGCGGGGGGGGGGGGGGGGCGGTGCCAGGGCCTAGCATCCTGCAGACTTGGCAGCATCCCACTGGGGCATCCACTCCGGCGGGTCGTCCAATTCCCGTTCTGTCATTTTGCAGTGAAGACACTGAGGCCAGAGAGAGGAAGGGACGTGCAGAGCAGAAGACCGGGCCTCTGGACTCCCAGTCCAGTGCTCCTTCTGCTCTCCGCTCTGCCTGAACAGCTGCCCCTGGACCGGGTGGAGCACAGCTCTGGAGCGGGCTGAGCAGCGTGCTCACAAGCTCCGGGATGTTGGGCAGGTCGCTCCACCTCCCTGAGCCTCAGTGTCCTCATCTATAAAGTGGACACAACCCCTCCTGCCCTGTGGGGTTGTTAAAGGGTCTGGGGCAGTGGCTTCAGGGAGCTGGCGTGTGGCGGCGAGGATCAGGGCTCCTGAGTGCGCTTTCCCATCCGCTCCCCGCCGTCCGCAGAGCACAGGGTCTCAGCAGGTGAGTCGGCCTGTGGCACGTGGGGTGCAGGTCATCGTCCTGGCTCTGATCTCCTGGGGAGCGACAGCCAGCGAGTCACCCACGACTGCAGAGTCAGGTGTGGTCGCAGTAAGAGCTGTCCACCCCACTCCAGCCAGGCATGGGGGAGCCCTCACGCAGGGCTTATTTAATTCTCCCAACACACCACGATGTGGGTCATAAATGCCCATTTTTACAGATGAAGAAACTGAGGCTCCAAGAGGTTAAGTCACTTGCCAAAGACACAGAGGTAGAAAAGTGAAGAGCTGGGATTGGAGCCCAGGGGTGTCTGAGGTCAGAGCCCGTGCTGGAGCCACTGTGCTTAGATGCTGCTTCTAGAAGGTCAGGGGTGGAGGAGGGACATCCTGGGGGTGGCCTGGACATGGCATCCTGGGGACCTGTTCTGGAGGGAGAGAGGCTGGGCCTGGGAGGGACGCAAGAGACAAGGAGGACCCACAGCCAGGGATGACGGTCAAGATGATGGTTTGGCAACTGGTGGGCATGGACCAATCAGAGAGATGCTGGCTGAACAGCAGGCCAGCGGTACCGCTGTGTCCCCGCCAATCACAGCCCTCCCCCGCCCTCCAGGAGGATGGGGCCTGGAACAAACGAAGGGCGGGTCCTCCTGGTCCGGCCCATGCTGTCCCCGGGGCTGTCATGAGCAGAGTGTGAAATACTGGACGAGACTTGTGCACCTGAGGTCTGACCTGTGCTGGCGGAAGCTGTCTGCTTCCCCGGGGCTGGGGAAGCTGCATCTCATTGGTTTCAAGCCCTGGGGCCTGGCATACAGTAGATGCACAATAAATGCTGGCTGAATAGAGCTGTAGTCAGTGACTCGCTGACTCGCTCCCGCCGGCCTACTTTAGGTTGGGACGGGAAGGCTCCTGGGGCAGGCAGGATGCTGCAGGTCTCCTGATGGAGGTGGGGGGGGGGGGTCTGGGCCCCAGGGTGGTACCTGCAGCTCCTTTCCCTTCACCCACCCTCACTGGGCAGCCCTGCAGCCGGGGGGCGTGTGGGGTGGTGGGAAATTTGTCAGACTTGAGCTCCAATCCCGCTCCGTGACCTTGGCAGATCCCTCAAGGCTCTGAGCCTTACTTTCTCACCTCCCAAACGGCAGGCTCCCCTCTGCCATCAAGTACCATCATGAAGTGGCGCCACTGAGCTCCCGCCGCGTGCTGGACGCGGTGCTAGGCGTGTTACTGCACTATTTCAGTTAATCCTCGCCACCTCGCTTGCAAGAACGCTGGTTTGAATCTCCATTGTCAAGTTGGAGAGAACAAGACTCAGAGAAGTGGAGTAATTTGCCTCAGGCCACACAGCAACACGCCTAACTCTGGCCCCACAGGGCAAAGCGCCTTCCCTGGGGAGGAAATGGTTCCCCCACCTGCTGCAAGGGCAGGCTGGGGCCCCCCGTGTGGGAGGGGGAGGGAGGGGAGGAATCCTTCCCAGGTGGGCCCCCCCGGAGTACTGAGGGGCCTGGCTGTTTTGCAGGCGGAGCACCATGGAAGGCGACTGTCTGAGCTGCATGAAGTACCTGCTGTTTGTCTTCAATTTCTTCCTCTTCGTGAGTGTTTCTGCTGGGTGGGCGGAGCTGACCGCTGCTTGGAAGTGGTCACACCGGGCGACGTCCCAGGGCGGGAGCAGGGGCCGAGGCTAGAGCAGGTCTGCCTGCCCAGCCAGGATTTCCTGGAGGGGAGGCCCCCAGCGGTGCCCACCCAGCTCCAACGAGCCCCCCCTGTCGTAGGAGAGACCCTGGAATGCGTAGCTCCTCTGGCAGAGGGCCGGGCCTCAGTCCTGGCCGCTGCCTTGGGATCTGAGCGCTGGTGGGGAGTGGGGGAGAAGCGGGGATGGGGGCGACCAGAAGGGCCCCGCCCAGCCTGGTCCCCAGAGCAATGACAGACATCAGAGCTGGGGGGCTGAGCGGATGGTGCCCCTGATGTAACTCAAAACCTCTGTGGCCTGGAAGCCCAGCTCGGCATCTTATCAGCTATGTGATCTGAAACCCAGTTCCTCTCTGAACCTCAGTATCTTCATCCCTTAATTACCTCCCTCAACAGGTTCTTTGCCAATTAAGCGAGGTTGGTTTAGGAAGTGCCTGGGATGGGTGGGCTCTCAGTGGTTTAGCTCCGTCTCCATCCAACCGTGGATTCTGTCCTGAAGGGACAGAGGCCCTGAGGTCGGGGCCAGCCCAGCGCCCTGCCACAAGCCAACCTGCCCAGGGCCCACGCTTCTGGCTTCTTGAGCCCCTGAAGGCTTTCCTGACCTCGCCTCAACCTTTGACCTTAGTGAGGCCAAGACCTGGCTCAGTGCCCACTGATGTCCTCCAGGGCAGGGTCACTGGGACAAAGAGGCCCTTTCTGGTCAAGGCTGACGTATGTCTGTCTGTCTCCATCTGTTTTTACCCATGAGAGCACCTCCCCGGGGCTCCCTCCCCTGCCCCGTCCTCCTGAAGAGCGGGGAGCCCCGCAGGCTCCCACCTCTCTGACCCTCAGTATCTTCATCCCTAGTCACCTCCTTCAACAGGCTCTTGTGAAAATTAAACAAGAGAGCAGACATGTCGACTTTGACGTTGGCCGTCCCCTCGGCTCTCCCCTCCTCCCTCCCTCGCTGCTCGGTCCCCCGGGCGTCTCCGCCCCACCCCTGCCCTGACTGCACCTGAAAACCTCGTCTCTGGCCCCAAGCCATGCGGCTCTTGCCCCCCCAGCTTGCAGACCCCTCTCCGCCAAGCCAGAGCTCACCAGTCTGCCTGCAGCCACCGCCTGTCCTTCCTCAGGTCCCCCCGCCCCACGGGGAGTTCAAACCCTTTACAGCCTTCGAAACCCCACGGTGCCAAACTGGTTCTCCTGTAGCCGTTCTGCTTCTGTACTCGGCTGTGCCCGAGACACAGAACAGATAGTTACTGACACCTGCTAAGCAGAGTCACGTCCCTTCTGTCCTTCCTTCCCTTGGGAGGTGGGAATTTGCATGCTCTTTCAATCATCAGGAAGCTAAGGCTCAGAGAAGTTAAGCCACTTAGCCAAGGTCACACAGCTAGCAAGGGGCACAGCCCGTTCTCTGGACTAAGCTGCCTTTCTGCAAAGATGAGCCCAGCGTGGAGATGAAGACATACACAAGAAGGCTTCTGAGGCCTGGATTTGAGAGTGGGGGGCCCAGCCTCACAAGAGCTCCTGTTGAGACAAGGAGCATGCCTTTGGTCTGTGTTTTCCTGGCCCGGCACGGCACAGGCACAGCGTAGGTGTCCCTGCGTGCTGTGAGCGTAGGTGTCCCTGCATCCCTGAGTTTGCTGAGCGTCCCTGGGGCTGCAGTCGGGGAGGCCTGGGACTCAGCCCTGGCTCCGCCACAAACTTGCTGTGTGACCTTCTCCGAGTTGCTGGCCCACTCTGGACCGCAGTGTGGAATCAGAGGTTGGACTTGACGACGTCATTATCCTGCAGCTCTGAGAGTTAAGGAGAGTATAAAAGGGGCAGATGAACCCTTCGTGACCTGGATCTCAGCAGCCCGAGGTGGGGCGTGGGGCGAAGACGAGGATGCTACCCCACTTAGGGTAGAGTAACTAGGAGAATTCAGAGTGATGAGAAGCACAGTGGGACAGAGGCTGAGGCCCACGTGGATCCTGCCCGGCTCCCTGGGACACAGCGCCTCTGTCCGAGGGCCGCGCTCGGGAGACTGGCGTGCGTGTGCGCACGTGCATGCGTGTGTGTGTGTGTGTGCGCGTGTGCGCGTGTGTGTAGAGTGTCTAACCGCCCTGTCTGCCCATTTCTCCTCCCTCCTTGACGGGCCCTGGGAGCAGCTGGGCGGGGCCTGCCTGCTGGGCATCGGCATCTGGGTCCTGGTGGACCCCACCGGCTTCCGGGAGATCGTGGCCGCCAACCCCCTGCTCATCACGGGCGTCTACACCCTCCTGGCCATGGGGGGCCTGCTTTTCCTGCTTGGCTTCCTGGGCTGCTGCGGGGCCGTCCGTGAGAACAAGTGTCTGCTGCTGTTTGTGAGTACCCCATCCTGCCCCACCCACAGGGGCCCCGGGCGGGCGTGGGGGGCTCCGTGTCTACACTGCAGGGGGCTCACCCTGAGGGGGGCCAAGCAGGCTGTCCCCGCGGAGCCTGCCATGCGGGCGAGCGGCCCCCAGGGGGAGCGGGACCTTGGCCTCCATGTCTGAAGAGCCAGGCTCCTCCGAGGCGGGTCCGCGGAGAATGTGGCCCCCAGCGCTGTGTGCTGGCTCGCTTTTAGGAACCCAAGCGTGTGACTCCCCGGGGAAGAGCTAAGATAGCGGTCGGATGAATCATCTCCCTTTTGCACGTCCAGTTCTGAAGCAGAAACAATAGGACCTCTGAAGGACCTTTATTCATTAATAGTGCTTGAACTGCCGTGTGGGCCACATGGTTCACTGGTTGACAAAGATGCATGGCGGCGGGGGGGCAAGCGTGGCCTCCCCCCCTCCCCCAGGACACTCTCGGGGAGGGGTCAGCCCACGAGGATGAGCTGGGCAGCAGGTGGGGCTGGGTTTGCGTGTGCAGCCCGCTCTGTCCCCTAACTAAGGATGCTGTGACTCGGGTCTGGTTTCTTGACCTCTCTGAGCTTGAGTGTCTTTGCTGGTTAAAGGACGGGCCGACAGCTGTAAGTCGGAGCGAACAGCCATGAGGGGAGGTGCCGTTCTCCTGGGCCTCTGTATTCCTGGGGCTGTGGGTCTCCGGGCCCCTGCTTTCTTTCCCGGCCTGATGGATGATTGTGTCTCCCCTGCTGGGTCCTGCGGGGTGGGGGTAGGAGGGGCCCAGGCTGGGAGAGCTCCTGGGTTGAGCCCAGCCGAGCGTTGGGCAGCATGTCTGTGGCTGGGTGGCCTGCGGATGCCCCTGGAGGGTGGGGTCAGCTCCTTGCAAATTGTCCGTGGGCTCCTGCCCACGGCCAGCACCCGGGGCTCTGCCGCAGCGCCTCCTCCCCAGAGGAGGGCAGCCATACAGCCCCGTTTGTGTCGCCGTGAGATGCCCAAGTCCAGAGAGAAAGCAAATTGCCTGTGAAACGCACCGCGCCGCTTGGCCCCGCCCGCTTTTCCTCTGGGGAGGAGCGGAGAGCCTCTGGCGCCACTGGCCCATGTGCCCCGCAGTGCAGATGGGGCTGGGGAGCCAGAGGGGACTTCGGTGGGAGCTGGGAGCTGGGCCCCAGGATGCGCCGAGCCTCCCTGTGCCCCTCCCTGTGGCCCAGGCTTGTCCCCTGCTAATGGGTCCGTCGGGGAATCCTGGGGAAGCCAGGCTGTGTGCTGCGCCAAGGGCAGGCAGGTCTCCCATCCTCTCCAGCCTGGTAGCTCCCTCGGAGCCGGAGCCGGGACGTGCTCTCCCCGGGGCTTAGGGGAGGAGGCTGCGGCCAAGGGGGGACAAGGTGGCCCCACGTGCCCCAGAGAGAGGAGTCCTGGTGCTGCCAGGTCCAGCCCACCGAACCTGAAGGAGCCCCTCCCAGCCCTCTGCTGCCTCCCCCTGCCCTTGTCTCTTCAGTTCCATTCTCCCTGTCTCGCTCCCTTTCTTTTCTCGCTCCTTCTCCGCCTCTGCCTCTCTCATCTCTTGGTTTCTATTCTGCTGCCTTTCCTTGTCATCTCCTGAACCCTGCTTCTGTCTCCACGTCCCCCCACCCCCTCCCCTCCCTCTCTGAGGCCCACTGCATACAAGCCTGAGGTCACAGTGCAGGTCAAAGGCAGGGGACCCCTCGGTCCAGGTCTCCTGTCGCTCAGATCAGGGCTGGTCCAGGGGCTCCAGACCTGGAATGGACGTCCCTGGTCCAAAATTCACCTAAAATTACGTGCAGAATCCTTTCCAGGGCCTCTGTGTGTGTGTGCCTGTACATGTGTGCCATGTGCGTGTGTTGTGTGTGTGTGTGCGTGTTTCTGGGGAGAGACATCACAGCTTCTGGAAGGTTTTCAAAAAGATTCATAACCTAAAAAAGAGGAACCACTTTTCTCTTCCAACCTGGACCGGGCGGTTCGGTGGTTCCCGCTGAACAGGGGCACTGAGCCTCAACCCTGGTTGAAGCTGGGGTCCTTCCAGAAGCCTGAGACCCCACCAAGGAGACTTGTCTTGAGAGGGGCCCAGGGGGAGCGGCTTCAGCCACGTCGGGAACCACAGCTCAACGTGGAAGTTCACTGAGCGTCGCTCCCACCTGCTCTGAGGCGAAAACCCATGGGGGCCAGGTGACCCGTAGCCCGGGGACAAGGAGCCTGACGCCCACATCCCCGAGGGTCAGGTTTTCTAAGAGCACATTTTCCAAACCCTCCTGTTAATCAACTGAACAGCATTTCATACAGCAGGACGACTTCAGTCTGTTGTGGACATTTTGTGGGATCCCTTTTTCCTAGTTGCTTATCTACGAGCAGTTCGAGGAGTGTTTTCAGCCAATTTATTTAAAGATTCAACTGTTTTTTATACTTTATAAGAAAGGCATGCTAAATTGGAAAAGAGACGAGCAAAAAGAGCTGAGCGTATTTCAGAGAGATCAATGAGCTGAATCACACACGCAGTATGTGAATTTGGTAAATATTTATCAGAAAAGAGAACGGAAAGCAGCCGTGCCCGTAGGCAGATGGGTTGGAAAAGTCTGGAACTGCTCACTAGTAGGCAAAGCGCCGCTTCCGCCCCTTGGTTAATTTTCCCGGCTAAGCAAAGCGTTGTCGATTTGATGCTCAGAAATTACTGGCAAATGCATCCTTGGGCACACGGATGAGGTCAGACGCGCTCAAGGGAGCAACGCCGGGGAAGCCCCTGGCCAGGGGGAGCCCCAGGAAGCATGAGAACAAGCCTGGGGCCGGTCCGGGGGTGCCCCTGCCCGTAAGCAGGGGGAGCCCTGTGGAGCAGGAGGAAGCTGTTTCCTGCTGGAGAAGGCAAGGTGGCAGAGGTGGCATAGTCATGATGTGGGTGCCACAGCCCTGCACTGTCCTTCAGGTGACTCACACACACTCAGGTCACCCCTGGGTCCCCGTGCTCGGGGAAACCCTGCTCCGGGGGGCAACGGCGAGGTCTGCAGACCCCTTCCTCAGGGCAGGCCACTCTCCCTGGTCCACGAGGTACCACGTGCCTCCTATAACCTCATCCCCCGGATCTTCTGCATTTCGTCTCGTGAATTTCACTTCATGAGCCGTGCATCTCGGCCCGGCGTGAACTGCGTGAGGATGGGGACCACGTCTGCCTCGTGCGCATTTGTTTGCCAGGACCTGGCACGCTGCTGGCGCAGAGTAAGTGCTTGGTGAACAGCCCTGGGATGAAGGAACAGAGGGAGCCAGTGTCCGAGGTTTGGGTAAGAGCACAGGCTGTGGGGTCAGAAAAGCCTGCTTCTGATCCCAGCTCTGCCACTCCCTGGCTGTGTGACCTGGAGCTGGTTACCTAATCTCTCTGAACCTCCAATTCCTCATGTGCAAAATGAAGATAACAATACCTCCTGCCCGGCCAGCACTGTGATCATGGTTCAGGGAGAAAATGTGCGTCTTGCTTAGCTCTGTTCCTGGCCCGTGTCAGCACTTCGTAAATGGCAAACTAAAAGAATCGGTGTTGACCCATCACACACCCTCCAGGCCATGGGAAAGTCTTAAGATTCCGGCATCTCAAGTGTCCTGGAATCAGAGTTCCCATGTTTATCCCAGGGGTGCCACCCTCCGCTGGACCGGCTTGATCAAAGTGCTGCCCTCTCCGGGTCCCCCCTTCCCCATCAGGAAGATGGAGGTGTCCGTGGGTAAAGCCACTGCACTGTTGGACCCACAGAGCCCGGGCCGGAGGCGCGCAGGAGACGGTCACCGTCGTTATTCCCAGAGACCGGCCGTGCCCGCGATGCCTCGTCTTCTGGAGGCCACACCTGCTCTTTATTCTGAGCCGCCCTCTGAGGGCCGTGACACCAGGCCAGCCCTGGGCCCGCGCTCACCGGCATCTTCTCGCCGAAGCCGTGTGAGGTCCTCCTGCACGGTGCACACGCTCCCGGAGTGACCGAGGCGGGAGCTCGGTCGCATCCACAGTTTATTAGTCTCAGCCGCGGTCACTGGCCAGAGCCAGCTCAGTGGCTTCGCTGAGGATGGGGACCATGTCCAAGGCCAACTTTGCCTGCTGAGGACGCCGGCAGCTCCACTAAGAGGGCAGAGGGACAGGAGAGGCCCCTCGAAGGCCGGTGAGGCAGAACCACGTGGCCATCCGTCATCAGCCAAAGGGAAGTGCCAGGAGCCCTGGAGGGGCCTCCGTCATGGTCAGGGAGACGAGAGGCCGCAGCGGTGGAGGATGTACGGCCCAGCGCGGGGCCCACCAGCTCGGGGAGGGGTGGGGATGGTAGGGGTGGCTGGACTGTGGGGGGCACAGGAGGCCCCCTGTCACATTCCTCTCTGGTGGGGGAAGTCTGCCCACCCGCCGACCTCAGCCCAGGGTCACCCCACACAGCGGACCCCAGCAAGGCTGCCAGTGACCTGTCAGAAGCAGACGCCCAGGGTCCAGAAGAGTCAGTGGCAGGTCAGTCCTGGCCCACGCTCATCAGCAGGGCGAGAAGGAGCAACCCAGTGCTCTGGGAAGAGCTGGACTGAGAAGAGAGGGGTGGCTCTGGAATTTTCAAGCCGCACACTTTGGGATGGTCCTTCCCTCCTCCGGCCGGTTTCCTCCACTGAGGAAGTGGGGGGCTGACCAGCAAGGAGACCGGGGAGCCAGGGTCGGCCTCTGATGCCTGACTCCTCTGTGAGGCCAGAGCCCGGCTGGGAGGCAGCTGGCCCCGGGCAAGACCCCCATGGCCGGAGGCGACAATTAGGAGTGAGGAGTGAGCGGCCCCATGCGGTGTGCTGGTCCATCTGTTCTGGCGACAGGGTGTCCTTGGGTTTGGATGTTGAAAAGAGACGAAACAAAGCTGTTTGGCGGGTCTGGGAGGTGTTTCAGGTCTGCATCCTGCATGGATCACCTCCTGCATGGACTGCCTCGAAACCGTCCCCAGGCCTCGGTTGGGGACCCCTGTGGGGCAGCCGCTGTTCGAGCTGAGAGTCAGGGAGGGGACGTGACCAGGTCTTCCCGGGATGAGGATAGAGTGACAGAAAGCTGCTTCTGGCCGGAAAAGACAGGATGCAGGAGAGAGACCCCGAGGGCGGCGCCCACGGTCCACAGAGCATCTGTGAGGAGCCCGGCGCCGTGCGTCCTGGGAGCCGGGTCTCCAGCTCCGTCTGCGCTCGGCAGAGGCTCCGCGACGATCTCGCTCAGCCTCTTTGAGACGTGGAGGACACGTCCCACCCAGCATCTCATGACGACCCACAAGCCCCCGGGCGTGGGTGTCATCGCCCCCTTCTCCTGATGAGGAAACAGGCTGCCGGGTCTTTGAGTGATTGTCCCTGTCACACAGAGTGAGAAAGGTGGGCTGTGGGGTCTGACACTGAACCCGGGCCCCCCCGGCTTCCCCCCGGCCCGGGCGCACCCAGGGCGGGCTGGCAGCCACGAGGACAGTGACCCACAGGCGGGGCGTCCGGGCAGCGGCCGAGGTGCTGGGAGGGTGTGTAAGAACCAGCCTCCGTGAGCCCTGGGGAGGCAGCCCTTTGCCGGTGTCTCTGGAGGGGGTGACAGCTCCAGCGTTGTCACCGCCTGTAAATGCCCGGGGCACCAGCGATGCTGAGCACGAAGGAAAGCCAGTTTGTTTCTTCTGCCAACAGCTGTTGCCCAAAACAGTGCCTGAGAGCGGCCAGGGCCCGAGAGGTAGCAGAGAGCAGGGCCCTGAAGGCGAGTCGGTCACTCGCGGATTCGTTCCTTCTCTGAGAGCCGTGCCCCACCCCTGTGCTCCGGGCACTGGGAAAGCAGCCGGCCGAGTGACAGCCTCTGTGCCCATGTCGGGGTCCCCGTGGGGGTGCAGCAGCGGCCGGCTGGGCCCCTCAGCTGGGACTATGATGCGGGGGACCCAGGAGAGGGGCTGGGGCCAAGCTGCTCTGGAAAGTGAGGAGCTGGCGGGCGAGGGAGGGCGGGAGCTGGCTGGCAGATGGAGCCCAGCGTGCGAGGAGCATCAGAAATGGGAACATCAAGAAACGAGTGAGTGCGCAGAGCGGGCTCTGTCAGTTAACAGCGCCCGGCCCCTGGGTTTTCAGATTTTGAAGGACACACCACCTTCCGATGATGAGCATCACCTCCCCACTTCCCACGGGAACGAGAGGCAGCAGGGCTAGGAGAGGTGGCCCTGGGGCTGGCGGGGTGGGGAAAGCCGGCCAGGGATCCCCAAGGATCTCAGGGTTCCCACAGCACGTACAATCCACCTGGAGGGACCCAAACCAGTTTCAAGATCCATCTCCCTCCAGGGCTGCCAGGTCAGGTTGTTCAGATGGTGCACTGCACAAGGGGCCTCGTCTAAGGGATGCCACTGGCACGGAAGGCGTATTTGTTTGTTCATTTTTTCCATATTTGGGTTACAACCATGTTGACTCCAAAGATGGATTGGTGGGACGTTTATTACGAAAAATGTCTGGCTCACGGCAGCAAAGTTTCTTAGTCTCACGGAATCAGCACACTGTGTCGGTCGGGTGACAGATGGAAGCGTGGATCACTGAGCAGCCGCCCTGTCCCCTCCCGCCCCCCTCGGGCTCACAAGCTGCCCCTTCTCTTCACAGTTTTTCCTGTTCATTCTGATCATCTTCTTGGCGGAGCTCTCGGCGGCCATCTTGGCCTTCGTCTTCAGGGAAAATGTACGTACCCGCCCCGTGCGCCTGGGTCCCCTGCCACCAGCAAGGTGCAGGAAGGAGGGGACTGGACCCCCGGAAGGAGAGGGTTCTGAGGGCGGAGTGGCCCCCAAGGATGTGCAGACCCCCTGCCCCGCCCAGGGCTTCTGCCGGGGCCAGGACCCAGGGCCTCTGCTGGCTGGTCCCAGGAGCTGCTGGGGGTAGCAGGGGTGGGAGCGGGGCCAGCCCCCCCAAGATAAGCCGCACTCCCCTCGAGGAGAGCTCGGGCCCCGGCTCAGGTTTACGGGATGGGGTGGGGGGGTGTAGACTCTCTTTTCACGTCGGTGATCCATGGGGGGGCACAGGCCTTGGGGTGGGGGTTGGGGGCCTGCCCCGAGTTGGGGGCAGGAGAGTCCCAGGTCCCAGGGCCCCGAGGCCCCCCACTCCCCGAGGCAGACAGAGGGGAGGCTGGGGCGCCGGGGGCCGTGTGCTCAGCACCCACCCCCCCTCAGCTCACCCGCGAGTTCTTCACCAAGGAGCTTGGCAAGCACTACCAGGGCGACAACGACACGGACATCTTCTCTGCCACCTGGAACTCCGTCATGATCACAGTGAGTGGCCCGGGGACGCTGGGGGCCTGCAGAGCGCGCCCCCCCCAGAGCGCACACTGGTCCCGCGGCCCGCTCTGCTCGTGCCTTTGCCCGAACCCAGGCATCAGTCCGGGCCCGGGCCGCCGAGCCCTGAGCCGGCTGGAGTGGGCAGCCTCTGCCCGCCACCACAGTCCAAGCTCGGGGTGAAACCTCCGCTCTCCCGGACTCGGGTCCTCGAGCACCTGTAACTCTCACCGACAATCACCGCTGCCATTCGCTGAGTGCTCAGTGCCCCGTGAGGAGGGAATTGTTACCACTTTACAGAGGCCACCGGGGCTCAGAGAAGCCCAGTGACTTTGCCAGGGTCACACAGCGCACACCTGGGTCCTGCCCCCCCCCCACGCTGCCTCCCAGCGGCCTTGGCGAGGCCGTCTGTCCGTCCTCTGCCCCTGCGTCCAGCTCCCGCCCACCAGACCCTTCCCTTTCTCTCCTCCCAGTTCGGCTGCTGCGGGGTCAACGGGCCTGAAGACTTTAAGTTCGCGTCCATTTTCCGGCTCCTGACCCTGGAGAGCGCCGAGGTGCCGGAGGCCTGCTGCCGGAGGGAACCGCAGACGCGGGGCGGCGTCCTGCTGAGCAGGGAGGAGTGCCTCCTGGGGAGGGACCTGTTCCTGAACAAGCAGGTAGTGGCCTTGTCCCCCACCCCCGGCAGGGGACGTGGTGTTCAGAGCTGGGCGGGCAGCCACGTGGGCCCAGAGGGTCGGAGGGCACTCTGGAGTCCCACGGGCATGTCGGCTGTGATGTGGATCCCTGATGGGGCTGACGGAGGGGGAGAGGATGAGGGTGACAGACGGTCCAGCGATGGCCCAGGCCAGAGCAGTGGGCATTTTGGCTGGGGCTAAAGGGTGAGTAGGAGTTTTCCAGGGTTCTAGGCGGAACACTCCCTGAGCTTCCAGTAATGCAGGTCGGGAGCCAGAATGGCAGTTACACAGGGGGACCCACGTCGGCCGTGCACTCAATTTGAGGAAGGTCACATCTGCCAGGTGGCAGCACCCCCTGACCCGGAGGGAGCAAGGTTTCCCTGGCCTGACCCTCCAGGTCACGGAAGCTGCTGGACTTCTCTGCATCTCTTACAACCCGAGGACCTCATCTCAGTGTCTTTCCATCATGCGCGTGCCACCCTGAGGGACGCAGGGCCCCGCTCTGCCCCGCTTTGTACTTGGTCTCCCCCCCTCCAGCGTGTATGTGAGACCGGGAAACTCAGTCCATACCCCACGCCCCTCACTGGGCCTGGCCTGCCATGAGGATCTCGTGGGAAAGTTCCGGAAGAGGGGACCCCGCAGGGGACAGCAGACAGGGCCCCTGTTCCTGGGGCTCCCCGTCTGGTCAGAGGAAGCAGACGAACAAGAAGCCGTCAGTTCACGAGAAAGTGACCACCATGGAGAAAATGAGAGCAGAGGATGGGCCGGGGCGAGGAGGCGTGGGGCGCCCCAGGCAGCCTGGGAGCCCGGGCAGGGGACAGTGGGCTGGGGCCTGACCCCGGCGTCTGATGAGCTCCTTCCAGCCCCAGCTTTGCCCCAGGGACCCTGCGCCCCACCCCTGCAGCTGCCGTGTGGAAGGATTCTCGAGGTCCGAGGGCCACATCCCCTGCCTCATGATCCTGCCCCCGGCACTGGGAGGGGACGTCAATAAAGGATCGAGGGCCTGGCATCCGCGCTGCGGGCGGGGGCACCTGGGGCGAGTTCCCGGCTGTGACGTCAGGCCCGGGCTGTCAGCCACTGTGTCCCCTTGGTCAGGCGCCCTCTCTGGACCTCAGATTCCTGTGCCGTGGTGCACACTGCTCGCTGGCCTCCTCGGATAAAGGGGTTTATAAGACCCCATGACCACCAGCCAAAGGCTGCCCTTCTCGCCTCCCTGGCGGTGAAGCCTCAGCGAGGTGAGCAGAAGTGACTTGTGCAGCCAAGTGGCGTCTTAAGGGATGTGGCTGGGCCGGCCCCTCCTCTTTTCCCCTGGCTGGGAGGCAGCTGTGGGGACCGCCATCTCGGGCCCTGCAGAGGAGGACGGCCCCCGGGATGTCAGCGTCACGAGAGGAGGAAGCTGGACCACTGACGGCTTCGTGGAGCGAACCGTGCCCTGAGGCCGCCTGCGAATTGTCCCCGGGGCTTTCCAGCCTGTCCCTTTAGAGCTTCAGCCTGACCTGCTTCCCGGTTCTGGAATCATCCTCTGGCTAGGACTCAGTCACATGGCCACCAGGAGCCAAGGCAGGGGGCACTTGTCTGTGCGTGTTGAGTTACTCCCCCAGCCCTGTTTACCTCTGAGCTCCAATGAAGAGAAATGAGGAAATCCTGAAAGTGGGGGACCCACGATGAATGCCCCGGCTCCTCCATGGAGTCGAGCCCCCCATAGCAGCTTCTCCAGCTCCTTCCTCAGCCTTCCCTGGGCAAGACGGCCACCCAGGCCAGTCAAGAATGCGTTATCCTGCTGGAAACAAATCGGGGGGCCTCCCAGTAGATGGTGACCTTGCTAGACCTGGACCCCAGCCCGGTATGGTGACCACAAATAGGAAACCATCCATTTCCCCTTTTGTCCGGGTGATCTTAGGTCTTTTCTCCCCACAGCATCGCTCAGTGTCTCTGCTCAGGCCCAGTGCTCCCCACCTGCTTCCTGGTGGGTTCTGAGTGTGGGTGCTGCTGTGACTTTCCTTGAAACAAAGTGCTATACCCTCATCCTCCTGGTGAGGGAAAAGCATTCCGACCAGAGAGCGGGAGCAGCCTGTGCAAAGGCCCTGGGGTGGGAGGGAGCACGGTGTGTTCCAGGAACCAAGAGAAGGCCAGCAGGGCTGGAGCACAGTGAATAGGGCCAGACCAGCTCAACGGGAGGGCATCAGCAGCGCAGACCACCCGGGGCCAGCGGGCCCATGGCGAGGATGCTGGAAGGGCAATGGAAACCCATGGGTGGTGCAGGGATGTGGCCATGTTAGCACACTGGCTGCTCAGTGGCCAGTGATTAGAGGTGGGCCTGAGTGGCCGGGGGGGCTTTTCAACTGGCCCCCCCGTGAGCAGTGGCGATGGGTTAGACCAGGGTGGTGCCAGTGGAGACGCAGAGAAACTATTCAGGAGGCAAAATGTGCCAGCCCCGGTGGCGGGTCGGCTTTGGGGAAGGGAGATGAGGAGGGTGGGGTGACTTTAGGGGTTCTGGTTTGGAGGGAGATCTCGAATCTGTGGGGGCCCGTTGAGTGTGCCTCTGGGACGCCCCCTGGGCAGCTGGGCAAATGGCGTGGATCTCGGGGGCAGGTCCATACTGGATGTGTAATGTGGGCGGTGTCTTGGTGGCACCTCTAGTCTAGCTGCCCTGAGTCCTGTCAGCTACAGATCGGGGGCAGGTGGGGGTGTCTCACCTGCCGAGGGAGGGCGGCGCTGGCACTGGACAGGGTCGGGGGTCAGGGTGCTGCATCGCGAGGGGAGGACGGGGTGCGGACGGAGCTCGGGGCCCTGAGCCGGGGACCGGCCCAGACGAGCAGGAACCAGCCTTCCCGATGCCGCTCCTTCCCCTCAGAACGGGGGGCAGCGGGACCCCGGGTACCTCTGCCTCCCTCCTCCTAGGTGTCACCTCGAGCAAGCTGTCCGGCTGCCCTCCCCTCCTCTCCTCGTATTAAATTCAAGGGGTGCCCTCCTCCCCAAGGGGGGACGCAATGAGCACACACCCACGCCCCCAGCAGCGTGCCCGCCAGAGCGGACGCTCACCCAGCGCAGATGGCATCGTCCAGTCCATGTCCCCGCCCGCCCTGCTCCCTTCGAGGTCTCGCAGTGGCCAGCCCGGTCTGCTTGCTTCAGTCCAGGGACCCCAAGGGGCTTTGGTGCCAGAGCTCGACAGAGGGCAGATGAGCGGCTAAGACCCCAGATGCCCACCCGCGGCCAGCGAGGGGCCTGGATGTCTCCCCTCTGCTGGACAAGGTCCCTGGGGGGCTTCAGGCTCCTGTCCCCTTTGGTGTAGGGGTGTGTGTGTGTATGGAGGGGAAGGACTGTCTTGCAGTGACACCAGGGACCTGGGGGTAATCCCACGCCCCAGCTCTGCGCTCAGACACTTCCCACCACCCAGGATGCTCTTCCAGGGCGCGGAGGGAGAGAGAGGACGGTGCCAACGGGGATGGAGGGTGCGGCCCAGGCCAGCGCTGCCCACACTGCTTTATCCCCCGCATCTCACTATGTCCTCACACGAGTCCTGTGAAATAGTTAGTCTACACAGCCTGAGTTGACAAATGGGGCAACTGAAGCCTAGAAAACATAAGTGAATGGCTCGAGGTCGCCAGGAAGCAGGTGGCGGGGCTGGACTGCGAGCCCAGGCGGCCAGGCCCCGGGGCCACGCGTGTCTGGACAGCCCGCACAGTGCACTGCACACCCGAGGCAGAGGGGGAGGCTGGGGCATTGGGTGCTCGTGCCTGGCCCCGGGGGGTGGGTGGTGCCCAGAGGGGACGAGGGGAGGCCAGAAGCATCCTCCCAGCCTCCCTTGCCTTCCCTCCAGAGCAGGTCAGACTTTGTCATCGTTCCACTTCTCAGGGTTCTGATGTTTTAAAGAGCTGAACAGAGCGGGTCTGCGGGTGGATCCACAGTGGCCCCTGGGCCTGGCTGGGCGGGTGGGCCTTCCCTGCCAGCCCCGAGGGGACCTCCGGCCACACTGGTTCCTGACCAGCTGGCCCATGTAGGGTGCGCTCGGGCTGTGCCCCCGTCACACAGCCCTCGCTGGGCTCCCCGTGTCCGGCTGAGCCTTCTTTCTCTGTCGGCCTCGCCGGGCCTGGGGTGTCTCACGGCCTGGCCACAGCACAGCCATAGATGCTCGCTCCCGGCTCCGCACCACACCCTTGATCCAGTCTCGGGGTGAGGCCGGCATCTGCATGTCAGTCGCCTCCCGGAAGATGCTGACACGCGGTCAGCCCCGACGACACTGGATCCGGGCCATCGTGCTCATGGGGTCTGTTTATCTGGGTGTATCCTGCTTGTTCTAGGGGGCTCGAGGGAGGGCCTCTGGGGGCCTTTCCCGCCCAGCCCCTGGTCAGTCTCCACCAGGCGGTACCGGGACATCCACCTGGCCCCCGTCTTCCGCAGTCATGGGCCTGAAGCTCCTAGCTTTGCTCTCCTTCTCTCCCCCGCTCTATTGCCACCTCTGTCTCAGTTTGGGTGTCCCCAGAACTGTTGGGAAAGCGGGAACAGCACGGGAATCCAATTCACTTAGGGGGGCCTGCAGGCTGCGCTGGTCCTGGAGGGCTGCCCGGAGGAGGTGAGGTGTGCACTGGGCTTAGAAGGATGGGCTGTTTCCTTAGGGCAGAGGCTGAAAACCAGACACCCTTCAGCCATCAGCCAGGGACTGAGAGTGAGTAGAGAGGGTGGTGTGGGACGACAGGGAGGGAGGGGGCTGTGGACCCCCAGGGGGCTCTGATCCTGTCTGACAGGTCCTGCCAGGTAGAAACGATGGCTCCCCTTGCTGGATCTTCTGGTTTCTTGAGAGCAACAAGAAGTCCAGATATTTACGGAAATTCCCCAATATTCCAGCCACAGGGGCAGCCATGCAGAAAGGGTCTGTGGCTGATGTGCTCAGGCTGGCGGTTTGCAGCCCCGCCTGAGGGCTGGAGGCCCAGAGGGTCCTGGGAGTGATGCTGCCTCCTGCCGCCCCTCCTCCGCACCCCACTGTCTGGGCGGGGGTCTGACAGGGCGGGCCTGCTGGCGCCTGAGCTTGGAGCCGCATGCCAGTTCCCAGGCTTCAGCCCGGTCCTGACGCTGGCCTCCGACCCCAGGCTGTGGCTTCACCTCCCGTTCTTCCCCCAGGGCTGTTACACGGTGATCCTCAACGCCTTCGAAACCTACGTCTACCTGGCCGGAGCCCTCGCCATAGGCGTGCTGGCCATCGAGGTAAGGAAGGCCCCCGGGCCTGCACCCCCAGCCTGCCTCCATCTCCGGGCCTTAACCCAGGACCAGATGGCCCCCCACTGTGGGGGCTACGGGGTGGTCAGTGCGGCCATGTCCGGCTGCTGCCTGAGCATCATCATGGCACTGGGAGCACATCCGAGCAAGACTTTGGGCGCCGGGGGTGGCCGGGCCCTGAGGGATGGCCATCGCCCCTCCTCTCCCACCCCCCACCCCCTACCCCCAGCCCGGCCCAGGGTCCAGAGTGGACCAGCATGGCTGACCTGAGGCAGGGGCTGCAGCCTGGCCTTTCTCTGGGGGGTGTTCAGGCCTGTGGGCCCTTGTCAACCTCACAAGGGTGGTCTTGGCCACCCCCCCACCCCAGGGCCCCAGATCCCCCCAAAGGGAGGGCAGCTGCAGACTGTCGCGGCCACCACCAGGTGGCGCTGCCGCCGCCGGCGGAGCCGCCCCTCCCGGGCTCAGGCCGCAGCCCGGGGCTGGGGAAGGGGCCGCTCGGGAGGGGAGGGGCGCGCGGCCCGGCCTGGGGGTGACCGCAGGCCGCCCGGTCCTTCCAGCTCCCGGCTCTGCCTGTCCCCAGGCCCAGGGCGGTGAGCGGCCGCTTCCTGACGGGCACGGTGGTGCTGACAGCGCCGTAATCGGGGCTTCCAGGGTGGGGACCACGCGCCTGGCGCGGGGCTCCTGAGGCAGCATGTGTGCCCGCCCCCCCGGCCCCGCGCCCAGCCGCGGCCCCCACGGAGGCGCCGCCCCCTCCGAGACGGGGCCTTTGCCGTATCCCTGTCCCAGCCCGGCCTCCCCACCCCACTGTCCCCCTGGAGGTTTGGCCGGGAGCCTGTGGCCTGGGGTCAGTTCCTTGTGCCACTTGCAAGAAGAGCTGTGGCCACAGGGGCATCAGCCAGTCTGGCGGGGGGTCCCCCCTGAGTCAGGGCTGCTCAGCAGGCGTTGAGAGCTTGTGCTCCTGACTCCGGGGAGGGCTGCGTCCACCTTGCCCGTTATCCTGGAAACTTCGTACTGACCACGTCCTATAAAAGAGGCCTCGTTACAGCATAGGCGGCCCCTTCTCCTTCAAGCCCACCCCTCCCTGTGAGCTAGCAGAGGCAAGCGCAGGTTCTGAGCCTGGACTCTGGGTCAGAACGCCTGGACTCAAACCCTGCTCCCCCGCTCCAAGCTGTGTGACCTTAGGCAGGTTACCTGACCTCTCTGTGTCTCCCTCACTGTCTGTGAAGAGGTGTGTGGGTAAGCACTTAGAACTGTGCCCTGCACACGGTGGCGAGCTCTCCATACCTCCTCACCAGAGAAGGGAAGTGTCCGGCCGGTGGTGCCGCCCGCAGTAGCAGCAGCTCTGGATTTGAACCCATGTCCCAACCCCCTTCTTGCCATGACTACACTGCGTCAAGGGGACCAGGGGCTGGCGAGAGGGGCTCGCGGCGGGACAGCGTCAGGAATCCCCTCAGTGGGAGATGCTGAGAGTGATGGGCGGCCCCTCCTGTCCCCGGGGTGGGCGGCCCTGTGGGTCTGCGGCCACCTGACCAGCCCCTCCTCTCTCCGCAGCTTCTCGCCATGATCTTCGCCATGTGCCTCTTCCGGGGCATCCAGTAGCGGCCCAGCCGGGAGCCCGCCCCCACCCCCGCCCTCCAGGCCGGTGGACGGGGGACCACGGGGCGGGGGGCGCAGGAGAAGGGGGAGGGAAATCGCTATTTTTTTAACAATACAAAATGAAGACAAAAATACGGCCTGATGTCCCCGCCGGCCCGGACGCTGCCAGGGGCTCCCCGCAGGGCCCGGCGCCTGAGCCCGGGGCGCAGTCTGGCCTAGGGAGCAAAGGAGCCCCGGCCCAGGACCCTCCTCCGCTCAGCCCGATGGCGACCGGGCCTGGGCCCCCTCCTCGTAGCTTCAGGACCTGGTGCCGAGGAAGTGATGATCTAGGCAACCAGAAGCCTCGGAGAGAGGGCGCCACAGCCCAGGGGCTGCAAGGAGATTCGGGCTCCACGTCCCTGAGGATCGGAACCTACGTGCAGTCTTTGGTCCTCCGAGGATGGTGCTGTCCCTGCCTCGGGCTGGGGCCAAGAGTGGGCTTCAGACACTGGATGCAAGGATGGCCCGGCTGGCGAGGTCCTTGCCTTCCCCATCTGTTGGGCCAAATAATCGGGAAGGCCCAGAGAGGGGCAGTTTCTCATCCACAGTCACGCAGCACATGCATGATGACTCTCAACAAGGACCTGGTCATCGCCGGGCTGCCTGTCACGCCTTCCAGGGCTCTGTCGGTCCCCGCCGATCCGCTGCTCGCGCCCCCTCCCTGGCCTCCACATCCTGGTTTCCCCAGAAGAGAGAGGGCAGGCTGGCCAGGAGCCGTCTCTTCCCAGCTCTACAGCTAAGAAAATTCTGGACTTTTTTCCCCCCTGCCCTCCCTCCCGCCTCCCCACACCTCTCAGCCCCCAGGAACACACACACGGACACACACCACAGTCCCTTTGCCACACTGCCCACCGCGCCCCCCCAGCCCATCCCCTTCCTGTTCCCCACCAGCTCCCTGGCTCCTGGGCTGGAAGGAGCCCCCAGGATCATCTGGCTCTCCTTGAGGTTTGGATGTCTTCCACAAGATCCCTGCCAGACTTCTCTACCCTCTTCTTACACACCTCCAGGGACGGGGAGCTCACTACCTCCCAAGACAGCCTTTTGCCTTTGGACTGCTCTGACTTTAGCTTCACCTCAATACACAGAGAGGTTGGTTTTGCTGTGGCTCTGTCCGTGGCCTCCCGCGTGCTCGCTCTCCTTCCTGAAGTGTTCAAACCACCCATTGTCTCCCCCCCACCCCCAAGGCCCCTTGTCTCCAAGCTGAAGAACTCCAGGACGTCATGGCCATTTCTGCCGTGACGTGGTCTCCTGTCCCTTCCCCGTCCACGGCGCGTTGCTGAGAGCTCCCTCCAGGCGCGGGCGGGGACAGGTCTCCCCACAGACGCATTCACACCCGCGCAGCACCCACAGTTCAGCCCCCATGCGCTGGCCTCAATTCTAGCCCGGTGTTGGCAGCAGGTGGCAGGATGCCTTGACCCCCATCGGTCAGGAGTGGCCGCCGGAGGCTGCACCAAGGACAGTCTGGCCTCAGTGGGAGAGGACAGTGTGATCCCGACTAGTAATGTCTGCCACAGACGTGGGAGTGGGGGCGCAGCCTGGTGCCGCTCCCCTCTCCCCTTCTCTGTCCCTCTTCAGGGTCTGGGAAGAAGAGCCCTTTCTGTCTCAGGCCCCAGGCCAGCGTCCAGCCTCCCCTTCTGCTTCCCAGCCACTGGGAGACAGAGCTGGGCCTGGAGCCCCCTGCCCCCCCCCCCGAGATGCAGCCAGAGCTCCGTGGCCCTCCTCCCATCTCTCCCACCGCACCCCTGCTGTCCCCACCAGTCCTGGCCCTGGCCCTGCTCCCAGGTCTCTGAGCTGGATCTTTCCAGATGGTCCCCAGAACAGCCTGTCCCGGCAACTCTGTGACACCATGAGCTCCCTAGCGACTGGCCATCCCTGGGACCCAGGGGGCCCTGCAGCCCGTTCCCCCGCCCAGGCTGAGAAGGGCCTGCTGTCTGGACCCGCCCACACGCTTAGCTCCAGCTTCCTGGCCAAGGCCCATGGCTGGTCTGAGGTTGACCAAAAAATGAACAAAACAAGCTGGGCGGGGTCAGGGTCAAGTCGGGCAGCTGTGTGGCTCCAGGCCAAGGCGTCCCCGGTATCCAGGCCCATCTGGTCGCCCACCGCCCAGGAGGACCTGGGGCCTTCAGCATAAGAAAAGCCTGGCATCTGGAAGCACACACTTCCCCCGTCTCTCCCACCCCACCCACCCCCGGGCCCCCTAAGAGGGAGGGACGCAGGCCATGGAGGAGCCCCGGGCTGAGGTGGTTCACAGGTGGAGGTGAGACTGCCCTCCCCAAGGCCTTCCAGAAAGGTGCCAGCGAGCCCTGGGCCTGTCCCACGGACCTCCCCAGCCTCCCACCAGGTCTGGGGCCGGGGAGGGACAGCAGGCAGACACTGCTCCCTGTAGCATCAGTCCAGGCGGGTAACTGTCTGCAGGGCTGGCTGCCGGAGCCCTTTCCTAGGGGCTGGAAGGAGAAAGCTCAGCCCCCATCAGACAAGCCTCTCGGGCTCACGTATCTGGCTTGGCCGGTCCAGATATAGCCCATAATAGGTGCTGGTGGCAGTTGGGGGGGGGTTGGGGGGCAGGGGTGCAATGCCTCTCTGCCAAGACTTCCAACCCCACTGACAGGGAAGGCCCTGCGTGGTCACGCACCCCACCCTGCTCCGGAGCTGTGCCCCTTACAGAAGGGAGTACATCTTAGGGGCGGGGGCCCCTCCTCGGCCCCCCAGGCCCCTCTCCTGTCTACACCTAAGGGGCTCAGACAGGGTCCCCCAAACCAGCCGAGGCCCCCACACCCCCCCCCTCCTCATGGGTCTCGTCTGGAAAGTCTGTTTTGAACCCTGTCCCCGTTCCCCGCGGTGGATGCCAGAGCTAACTTATCCCGTGTTCCTGTGAGCCCCTTTTTATATTATATATCGAAAGGAGTTTTTGTAATATAAAACAGGACGCCCACACCAATGGGTTTGCACTGGTTTTTGTGACTGTTTCTTACAAAAAGACAAAGGAACGAAGAATAAATAGTGACCGTGAAGAAAGGTGGTCTTGATTTGAGGGGAGGGGCTGG
Source organism: Equus caballus (assembly GCF_041296265.1). Taxonomy (NCBI): domain Eukaryota; kingdom Metazoa; phylum Chordata; class Mammalia; order Perissodactyla; family Equidae; genus Equus; species Equus caballus. Next base: position 9,863,503 of record NC_091695.1, read on the forward strand.
GGGGGCAGGAGCTTGGCAAGACGGCCCTGGGTCCCTGTGGCAAGGAGTTTTCTGGATCCCCCCAAACCTTTTGGATGGGGAGCTGGGCCCACACAGGCCTCCTCACTAGATTGGTGGGTTCTTTGTCCTTGTCCCCTTGTAACTGCCCCCACCCCAACCACGACTCTTGGCCTTAATGTGCCCCCACCCCCACCCCAGGGCCGTGTGTCTGTGTGCCAGGCCCCCTCCCTCCCATGTCTAAGCAAGCAGCATGGGATTCACAGCACTGCTGTGCCACAGCCCGGACATTCCCATGCCAGCGGGTCCTTACTGCCACCCCGCCCCCCTGCCCCCAGCTGAGGGAGGGAGCTTGGCCGGCTCAGCCTCAGAGATGCCAACCCAGAGCCCGAATCCCAAGCCTGTGCCCCCGCTCCCCTGCCTGCCTCCCAGGGGAATCTATCCCGCGCCCAGGGGTCATGAGGACAAACCGTCCATCACCCACTGTGGACTAGCCAGGCCTTAAAAGGCACGGTCAGACGGAAGACGTGGCCTTGGCCTGCAGCCACTGCCCAGTGGCCACCAACACCACCTCCCAAAGGCGACCATGGGATCCCGGCCGCCCAGGGCTCAGCGGGGGGCAGGGTTCTGGGGAGACACACAAACTTCAGAGGCAAGAGACGGAAGCCAGGGAAGAGCGGCCCTGTGTCTGTGACCAGGCTCCCTCCCGCGGGGCCTCCCCTCAGGTGTGGCGCTGCAGTGGTGCCACCGCTCTGCTGGGCACAGGGGACGGCAGTGTGGGGCCCCGTGTGGGCCAAGGAAGGTCCCCAGGCAGATGCCCACCTGGCAGCAGCCAGACCGGGGCCGCCCCTAAGGACCATCCATCACCCCTGAGGACCGTCCATCTCCCCCTAAGACCGTCCATTGCCCCTGGGGAGTGTCCATCGCCCCCTAAGGGCAGGGCTGTCCACCACCCCTAAGGACCGTCCATCACCCCTGGGGACCGTCCATCACCCCCTAAGGACCATCCATTGCCCCCTACACACACTCTATCCCAAGAGGGGCAGTGAGTCCGGGCCTGGGCTGCGGCTCTCCACCCCTGTCCCCAGAACCCGGGGGCTGCCATCCCTGGTGGGCACATTCTTGTCCCAGAGGGAAGGAGAGCGCTGGGGGCGGGGACTAATGGGGAGCACACGGTGCTGTAGGCAGGCATGGGCTTCAGCTCTGCGGGCCGGCCACCTTGTCCAGAGCACTGGGGCCGTGGGGGGGGACCTACTGAAATGTTTCCGTGTATTTTCCCCGCAGAGTTTGAAGAGCACTCAATCCTAGTCCGCCAGGCCTGGGGGGCAGCCCAGGCCGGAGGTCCAGGGGGCAGTAGCCTGGGGAGGGGGCATGGGTGGGGAGGGGCTGAGCCAGGCGGACATCAGACCCAGAGGACACACCAAGAGACAAGGAGATGCCACTGCTTTTCTTTCTTCCTCACCCCAAACCCCATCCCTTTCAGGTGGCCTCCATCTGGGGTTATCTGTGTGTCCCTCTCTCAGGGCCAGCCTGTGGGTGAAGCCCGGGCAGCCTCCAGACCCAGGCCGTTGTGGGGTGGGGGCTCCTAGGGGCCTCCAGGGGAGCCTAGAGCAAAGCCCCAGGAGGCCCGTGGTAGCCAGGCTGCCTGGGGACAGGGCTCTGGCTGCATGTGGCCCAGCTCGCAGAAAGGCTGTAAGGGGAGTGCGCAGTCAGAGGCAGCCCCGCCACCCGCCAGCCCCAGCTGGGCTGTGGGAGGGGCCGGGGTGTGTGCTCAGCAGGTGGCGGGGCCCCCACATGTGAGGTGCAGGGGGACAGGGTCAAGTTCCTGGCTTTTCCAGCACAGACAGAAGCCCAGTTCCGGGCTTCTAGCTCCGGCACTAGACTCGGTGGGGGGGAACTGTGGGGGCAGGACAGGGAGGCAGGCCACAGCCTCCCTGCCAAGAAAGGAGGGCCTCCTGGCCGAGGCGGGGAGCCTCGCCCTAGCCCAATGCCCCGTGGCTCAAACTCTTCAGTCGGTGTCTGTCCAGGGGGCCAAGAGACTCAGGAAAAGGGGGCGTCACTGTGTGGTGAAGGACGGGGTGCAGAGGCCCCATCCCCCCAAAACCTACAAGCCCAGAAGATCCCAGCATCCAGAGAGGAGGGCGGCCCCCCCGCCTGCCGGGGGCAGGGCTGGGCAGCCCAGGGTCCTTCCTGCCGGCCAGGAACCGAAGGGAGACGAAGGCGCCAGGGCCTCCCTGCCCAGCAGGGCCCCAGCTGGCCGGTGGCTAGACTTTCTTGGGTTTTCGGCCGACTTGGTAATAGTAGTAAATGCTGATGGCAACGAAGAGGAGGCGGCTGGCCAGGAGCAGCAAGATCCCCACGGACACAAGACCCGTCTCGGCCAGCGTGGCAGTGACCACTGCGGGAGAAAGGCCGGGAGGGGACAGAGGTCAGAGGGCTCCCCCCAACCACGCGATGCCATGCTGACCCCGCCCTGAGCCGGGATCCTGCAGGCTGGGACGGGCAGGACCTGCCCCCTCACCAGACCCCACACATGTCTGATGGCCCCCACGAGGCAGGGTCCGGGGCAAGCACATGAGCAAAACAGGGGCGTGCCGTCACGCCTGCGCTGGAACACATGTGCGCATGTGCACGTTCGGGAGGCTGCAAGTGCACCGCGTGTGCAAGGCTGTGCCGATGCACGTGTGTGTAGGCAGGAGGGTACAGGTACCCACCAGATGTGGAGCACAGGTGTGCAGGCACACAGGTGAACCCAGCCACACGAGGCCCTCCCCCTCAGACGGCGCTCCTCACTTCCTGGAAACCCAGGTGGGAAGACGTGGCAGATGGGGGCCCAGCAGCCCTGACGCGCCCGCCCCCCAGCCTCCCTCCCTCACCGCGACCTCAGGACTCACCCAAGAACTGCACCGCGAAGTAGCAGGCTTCGGTGAGCAGAGTCCACCGGATGATGACCTTCTCCGCCGTGTAGAGCGCGTTCCACATGATCAGGGAGATGCCTGGGGCGGGGGACAGAGCGTGGACTGGGGGCGGGGCCGCCTGCCCCCCACCGCCTCCGGCAGGGCCAGGGGCCTGGTCTTCCTCCCTGTAGCCTTATAAGGCGAGGGAGCCAGGATCGCGACTTCCACGTCTCCTGCGCCCACTCACATTCCTCAGTCGAAAACTCGGCCATCCATCCGTCCCCGGTCCCATTCCTGCCAGATCTGACTTGGCAGCCTCAGCAATAAGCTCCTCGCAGTTCATTTAATTTCCAAGGCGCCACGGGACACTGGGCAAGTCACGGCCCCTGCCTGGGGCTGTCTTTTCATTTGTAAAAGAGGAGGACTGAGCCCCTATCAGATGGGTCAGGATTCTGCAGTGAGGGAGACCACCGAGTGGGTGGGCCCCTGGTCCTTCCATCCCCTTTTCTTTCCAAACGGACTCCTAGAGACGGGAAACCGCCCATTCGGGAATCACGCAGGGAGGCGTTAGGCCCTATTTTTCAGCGGTCCCAACCCCAGCCTAGACTCGACCTCCTACCCAGAGTCTGCTGGCTCTGAGCTCCAGATTCGTGCTCATTTTATTTCAACAAACCGAACCGTAACCGTGTAACTCCAGCCCTCCGCGCGTGGGTGAAGGGCTTCAAGCCGCCCCAAGCCTCACCACCCACCCCCGGCCCCGGAGGTACTACAGTGGGCCTTCCAGGGTTGAGCAGAAGTGCCATGGGCACAAGGCTGGGCAAACTGCGTGTGCCAAGGCACGGAGGCCTTCTGAAACAGGACTGGGCATCCCGCGGTGCAGCTGTGGTGCAGGGCCCGCTGTGGGATGTGGGGGAGGTGGATTTAGGAAGGCAGGCTGGATCCACCCCACAGACGACCTTGATTGCCAGGTGGAGCTGAGACTTTACCCTGCAGGTAATAGGGAGCCATAGAATGTTTTGGAGGGGAGGTAGGGAAACCATCTGTGCTAGGTTTTAGAATCTGTAATCGGCTTCCTAACACTGTGTGACTCAGAGGAGAGGACGCAGAAGGGGTTCAAATGAGAGGCCCAAGGGTGGAAGACTTTTGCCTCCTCCTCTCGGCTGTGAGGCCCCTGGAGGGCAGGGCCCGGGTCTCATTCATCTCTCTATCCCAGTGCCCAGGTGGTGCACTGTACACAGCAGGCGCTCCATAAATGCTTATCTCCAAAGACAGCAAAGGCAGAGCCCCAGTCCACTGGGTGCGTTCCGCCCATGGCCACAAGATGGCGGCACACACCCGGCAGAGATCAGCTCGCCGGCCAGATGGGGCTGGGAAGGGGCCCCGGCACGAGGGAGGCTCCCGGCCCCCCGCGGCTGCCCGTCCCCCCAGGCCTGCGCAGTACTCACTGAGGAGCGCGCCGCCGTAGAGGCGGATGGGGGTCTTGCTGGTCACCTGGGCCCCGTCGAAGACGGCATCATAGAGCTGGTCGGGGAAGGCGAGGGCCTGCGGGCGCGGGGGGGGGGGGGGCTTCAGGTGAGGGTCACTGTTGAGACCTCCCCTGGTCCTCCGTCCCTCCCCCAGAAGCCGGGCCGGACCGTGCCTGCCCCACCCCTCATGCCGCGACAGAAGGGCTGGGGTGCCGGGGACCGGACCACCGACGATGGCACCTGCGATGCTCCAGGCAGGCGGCGGGTGGGAGGAGGCCCGGGGAGGCCCAGGGACAGGGCAGGGGGGACAGACGCAGGGCCAGGGCCGGGGGGGCGGGCTCACCATGATGGCAATGCCGGAGAAGAGCACAGCAGACACGAACTGCCAGAGCCTGGGGGCGCAGGGACGCAGGTCAGAGCCAGGCCCGCGGCCGCCCCAAGCCCCAGGGTCCCTCCCCATCCAGCTGAGGGCCCAGGGATGGCCGGTGTCGGGGGAGAGAATGAGGGGGGATGAGCTCAAGGTCAAGCGGACACAGGCCGGTGGGCAGGGTCCTAGGCAGCCCCTCCCATGACCCCCAGCCCCCAGGCTCCCGACAGGCTCACCTCAGCCCCAAAGGCTCGCGAACAGTAAACTTGATTTCATTGCCCAAGACCTGGCTGATCTGAGGATACACGGGGGTCAGAGGCAACAGAGACGGCAGCTCCCAGCACGCCCAGCCCCTCCCGAGACCCCTGGCATGCCCGGGGCCCCACCCGGGACCTCTGCCTAGCCAGAGGGTCACCCCCTGTCTGCCTCCCTGACACCAGGGCTTAAGGGAAACTGAAAGCACAGCGGCTGAGAATGACGGCTCAGGGGTCTGCCTGAGGCCTGGCTCTGCCTTACTGGTGTGGCCTCGGGCAAGGCCTGAAGCTCTCTGAGCCTCAATTTCCTCATCTGTAAAATGGATTAATAACTCTGTCCACATCTCCCAGGGCTAGAAGCAGGTTCAGTAACGCTTATCAAGCAGTCATGGGACACTGCACACATAACACGCCCTCCATCCACTCTAACGATCGGCTTTCATTTTTGTTATTAGTCCCCTGGCGTCTCTGTTAAGTTTCCAGAAAAATGTGCCACGTCCTGGGCTTCCTGCAGCTACGTGGGCCCCAGCTGCTCTTCTCGCCACCCTGGTGCTCAGGGCGGACTGCAGGCGTGGCTGGCTCCAGGTGCCCTCGGCACCCACCTTGGAGCGGTGGACCTCCCCGTCGTCGTCCTCCCCACCCACGCCGAGGATCTTTCGGGTCTTCAGGCGGCTCACGAGATCCGTCTGGCTGTGCTTCTTCATGAGAGGGGGAGGCTGCTTGGCCGCCATCTTGTCTGGGAGACCTGTGTCTGCGGGAGGGCTGAGAGGGGAGACACCGGCCTCAGGCCACTGGTCCTGCCCAGCTTCCAGGCCTCAGGGGGCAGCCAGCAAGTGGGACACAGGTGCCTGAGGGCCCAGACCCAGGGCTGGCTCCCTAAGCATGTGCTGTGTGACCACAGGGGCAATCCCTACCCTCTCTGGCCTCAGCTTCCTCATCTGTAAAATGGGTTGGAGCAGATGCTCCCAAGGCCCGTCCAGCTCTGCCAGCCCATCTGGCCCAAGTGGACATGGCACAGCCCAGGTGAGCAGGCTGGAAGGAGCTCAGAGACGGCCCTGGAGGAGGGTGTGGGCCCAGCACCAGGCATTCGGGTAGATGGAGACCCCACCCAAAGGTTCCCGGGGATGGAGTAAAGAAGGAGGCAGGGTTCAGAAGAGGGGAGGACCTGACGACACCTGGGGCGGGGGGTCCTGAGTCTGTGTGGGTCCAAGGCCCCCACTGCCCTGCAGCCCAGACCAACCCGGCTGCCCAGGACACCCTCCCTCCCTCGTATCTCCCAGACAACCTCCTTTGAACCTGCCGGTGCCGACAGAAGGGGAGGAGGTGGCCCTGGGACCCAGCTGAGCCAGGGGAAGGAGGGCCAGGAGTGCTGGCAGGGGTTCTGTTCCAGGCCTCGTCCCCTCCCTGCCATTGGCATCACCACCACCCCCCATGTCTGCCCCCAATCCCCACAGCCCCCAACCCCACCTCGGGTCTGGTCTGGTGACCTACTGTGTGCAGGCACTGGGCCGGGCACGGAGACGCAGAGATGAGGAGCGGGCCGGTCCTCGCCTTTGGGCAGCAGAGACCTGCGTGGAGGACGGGCAGCGGAGCCCACAGTGAGGGAAAGGCTGTGGGAGCCACCGGGGGCACCGGGCTCCTCCCCCACAGCCGCCCTGCCAGATGGGGACTCTACGCCCATTCCACAGATGAGGAAACCGAGCTCAGGGGGGCTCCACAGAGACGGGGGAAGCACTAGTACCCCTCCCAGTGCGTGCCCGCCAGCGCTGGGGGCCTCCCCTCTTCCAGCATCCCACTGCCACCCGCGGCCACCCTCTGGCAGGGCAGGAAGACACCCCCATTCACAGACACGGCCCAGAGGGGACCTGAGCTGGGTTTGTGGACCCCCCTGACCAGGCCTGGGACTGGGTCTTAGCCATGTGACCCCAGGCGTGAGCCCCAGCCAGGGCTGCCAGAGGCGGGAATGTCCCCAGGTCCCCTCTGGTCCTCCAGCCTCCCAGCATCTTCAAACAGAAGAAAGCAGCCAGCAAACCAACATGAGAGCAGAGACGGCCCTGTGGCTTCACGTCAACTTGGCTCCAGACTTGCATAAACCAGGTGGGCTGCCGCCAGCTGGAGTGTGGAAATGGCAGCAAAAGCGGGTATGTGGGTCTTCACAGGGCCGATGCCCCAGCCCCATCCCTATCCGTAAAATGGGGGCAGCAAGGCTTTCTCCTCCCACGCCCGCCCGGGGACACGGGAGGTGGCCGATGGTGACCAGGAAGCCAGTTCCAATGCCCAGTGCCAGTGGGCGGGAGGCATCTGGCCCCCCCGGGGAAAGCCAGGGTCACCACGCTGCTCCTTGGGCCCCGGGCACCGTCACAGCATCTCAGCCACTTCCACCACCTCCTCGTGAATCCAGAGCGAAGCTATGATCAGCCTCTGGCCCTTCCGCTGCCAGGTGGGCTGGCTCGAGGCTGCCCACCCACGAGAGCGGCGCAGCTCAGGGGCCCCCCCTCCCCCCGCCCCTCCGCACAGGAAGCCCCTGGGGCAGCCCGGCCGGTGCCCCTCCCCTTCTGCCTCCCCCGGCCTTCCATCTTTAATCTACACACAGCCAAACGGACCTTTTTTTGCTGTACGGTTATATGAATTTTAGCACACAGAGCATCTCCAAATGAGGACACAGGGCGGGCGCATGGCCCCAAACCACCTCATGCGGTCCCCGGCACACGCTCCCTTCACGGCAACCTCTGACCTGTCGCGTGCCACTAGGCTTACGCCTGCTGTTTCAAACGTTCAGTGAGTGGAATCACACGGGAATGACTTTCAGGACCGGCTTCTCTCACTCAGCACCACACCTTCGAGATCGCCCCAGCTGTCGTGCGCCATCGACGGCCCACTCCCCTTAGTGGCACAGCCCATTCCACGGAGGGACGGCCCAGGTTAGCCCGCCACTCACGGGGGGACATCTGGGTCGTTTCTGGATTTTGATGACTATGAACAGAGCTGCTGGAAACACCTGCGTACAGGTTTTTGTGTGACTGTAAGCTTTCATTTCTTGAAGGGAACAGCGGGAGTGGAAGAATACTGAGTTAGATGGGAAATCGGCCTTTGACTGGGGGACAAAGTGCCCTACTGTGTGCCAGAGCCGCCAACCGCAGGCACCGCCCGCAGCACATGAGCGGACCCGTTCCTCGTGTCCTTGCTGGCTCCAGGGATGGGCAGATCTCCCATGAGCCCCTCAGATGGGACCCCCTGGCTCTCTAACCCTTCTCGCCCGGGCCGGCCGTGCTGCCTGACTCCGTCCTTCCGGGCTGTGTGACTCAGGCACGTCGCTCACAGCCTGGGCGGACGGGGCGCTGACCTGTCAGCCATCGATCAGAGAAGTCACTCCTCCTCTGAGCATCCGTGAAACGGGAACACCAGCCCTTCCTCTCCCCCTAAGGCTGGTCTAAGGAGAAACGAAAGAATGGACAGGAAGAGCTTTAAAAGGTGCCAGCGACCTGCCACAGCCAGAAGGCCAACGGTTGGGAGCTGAACAGCTGAAGCCACACTCTCTGGGTTCAAACCCTGGATCCACCACTTCTTAGCTGTGCGCCTGTAGGCAGCTCACTGAATCTCTCTGTGCCTCAGTCTCCCCATTTGTAGTTGGGAAATAAAGGGTCCTGCCTCACAGGGAGGCTGAGGACACACATCTCCATGCCTGTGTGAGGTAGGGCCTGGCCATGGAAAGGGCTGGATTGAGGTGGCACATAGACACAGAAACTCACACCCTCCCCACGCCGTTCACGTAGCAGTGGCTCCAGGGGTGGGGGCCAGGAAGGGGTCAGGAGAAGCACTCAGTCAGCGTCCGCCTGGGCTGTCCGTGACCCCGGCTCGTAGGGTCAGTTGCCTTCCTCTGCCGACGACCCTCCGCACCAGCACACACAGTGACCCCCTCCGCGCCACAGGCCTGAACCCGCAAAGCAAAGGCTGCGGGCGTGGCAGTGCCAGGCTGCTGGGGCTGGGGGCAGAAGGGGACTGCGGTGTCCTGGCCCCACTGGACATCCCACATCACCCTTCAGTGGGACAAGCTTAACCCACAGGCACTGCCATCAAGTTCAGAGCTGGTGGGACCCACTGTGGCCGCCGCCAGGGGCCAGCCGCAGCCAGGAGTGCACCACTGACAAGGGCCTGTGGCCGCCCAGGGAGAGGACGATCTTGAACTTGAGCTCCAGAGAGTAGGTTCCCCCGCACCTGCCTCAGCACATTAGCTGCTCCGGGCGCGGAGTCCCTTCTCCACCCTGGGGAGGGCGGACAGGCAGCCGCGATGCTCCCAGACACAGGCCAGCCCCGAGGTGGGCCCCACCCCTCCAGTCTGCCCTTGAACTCTCCCCGCTTCGAGGCCACTCCAGGAGTGTCTTTGAGGCCTGGCCCCACTGCGTGAGTACAGAGGGCACTTCCCGCCACGCCCCTCCCTGGCCCCTGGGGTATGCCCTCTGTCCCCTTTTTCCATTCAGCTGTGCACAATGCAAAAGGCCTGCCTGCAGGGCTGCCTTCCGAAGGACCCCCAGGGCGTCCCAGGTGCCAGGCTGCCCAAGGGTGGGGGAGAGCTGGGCAGGAGGCTGCCCTCCACCCCCAGACTCTCCTGGGTGGACCTGCCAAGCAGGGAGAAGGGACAGTGGCTTGCAGCCCCCCAGCCCCTGAGCTCACGACCCTCTGCATTCTGCCCTGGCCAGCTCTCTGACCTCAGTTCTCAGGAAAGCTGGCAGACCGCTGTCCTTTTAACGCCCTGACGCCCTGCTCTCCGCTCCCCCACCTCCATGCTCCTGGTCAAGTCGGGTCTTTGCACAGCCCCTCCTCGGGGGGGCCTTCCCCGGCACGGCGCCCTCCCTCCCCTGGACTCTCGAGGGTCTCCGTGTGGACCACTGGCCACTTCCAGCCCATCCTCCTGGTCACATCATGGGCACTGGGCTCCCTGAGACCACCAATCTGAAGGCAGGGCTGACTGTGCCCCCAAGAGTCCCCCCACTGGGCCTCGGCACACAGCGGGCACGGCATGCACACGGGCAAATGAGCGACCGCTGGGCTGAGGGAAGGAGGGCTCCCCAAGGCCACCCAGCACGCTCAGGCTCACCCCCAGCTCTGCGTGGCAGGGCCCAGCTGGTGGCCGAGGGGGGCAGGCAAGAGGCTGTGCAGTCAGGCTGGGCTGGGTTGGAATTTGGACACCCCTCCTGGCCAGGTGGCCCTGGGCGAGCGGGTGGTGAGGGCTGGAGACCCTAGGAGAGTGGGTGCAGATGCTCTGGGCGGAAGGCCCAGCCTCTGGAGTGCCCAGGAGATGTGGAGGCTGGAGGGCTGGGCGAGATGTCACCCCCCTGTCTCAGAAAGCTGCAGCCATCATGAGAAGACAAGCGCCACCGGGCAGGGGTCTGTGGATTTGTCCACGGGGCCTGGGATGGCTCCTGGCCCAGGAGGAGCTCTACCAGTGTTGGTGACCAATTACTGAGTGGGGGGAGGGCTTGAGACGCCGCCTGCTGGCCGTGGTCCGGGTACCTGCAGCCCCTCCCCCTTCCTCATGTCCAGTGACATCTGAGGCCAGGAGGGAACATCGCCACAGAGCTCCCAGCGGCAGCAAGACAGAGGGGCCGTGATGGGGTAGAGACCAAGCAAAGCCCCCAGAGAGGGCAGGAGGCCAGGAAGGGCGGGCTCATCGGGGGACAAGTGTCAGGGGAGGATGACAGAGTGGGGGGGCGAGTACTTAACGACTGCGCAAACTTGGGCTCAAACCCCAGTGCTTTGTCTCAACTGTTCTGTGACCTCAGGAAAGTTACTTGCCCTCTCTGAGCCTCCACCTCCTCCTGTGTGAAACCCCACTACTCCCTCTTCCCAGCTTCCTCCCTCACCGCGCAGGGAGGCATCGGAGGGGCTGGCACCCTTTCCGGGCTCCCTCAGGACAGCAGCGAGTAACGTTAACGGGGCACGGGGCCGGGACATCATTCCCATGCTGGTCCTCAGGACTTCTCCCAACCCGCGCCCCCCCCTTGTCTTCCCAGGAAGGCTGGTTTCCATAGAAACGCATGGACTGCAGCGTTGTCCCCTTCACGGAGACCGTGCCCATGAGGGCTGCTTAGGAACCTGACCGGGAGGGATGGGGGGAGGAAGGGGCCTGGGGCCCAGAACACCCACCAGCTGCCGGCCGCCGGGTGACTCAGGGGGACGTCACTGCGGCCGAGCATCCCAGCCAAGAAGCTCTTCCTTCTCCAACAGGGCTCTGAGGGGGCAGCACACTGTCCCTCCCCAGCTGGTGAGGGCTGGAGGTGGGCCAGGCCTTGCAGACCAGGGGTTCCCTGGAGTCCCCAGGACAACGCTATGAGAAGGGCTGTATTGTCCGCCGCATCTTACAGACAAAGAAACCAAGGCCCAGATGACGTATTCAAGGGTCTCTTGGAGTGAGTGACAGAGCTGAAATTCACACCAACTCACTATGCTTTAACGGATGTCCCCAGAGCAGTTAGGGTGTGTGTTGGGGGGGGCAGTGCTGGGTCCTGACCTCCAAGAAGAACCAAGCTCTAAGCCACGTTCCCCATCGGTCTCCTCTTGAAAGCCCCTGGCGGGTGGCCAGCATCTACATTCCTCCCTGGGCTCCTGCGGGGCCTCGGGCTAAGGCGAGACCCATTGTTCTGTTATCACATTGGTGCAAAATAGCTGGAAACGGGGCTGGGGCAGGGCCGCACAGGAGCGGGGCTGGCAGAGAGAGATGGGGGGGCTGGCCAGAGCTCCAGCAAGGGGGGCCCTCCACCGTCCACCCTGTCGTCCCTCCCTGGGCCAGCCCCTCACCCACATGGGCAAGATGGGGTCTCAAGACGTGCAGCCAGAACCCACCACTGGGGCCCTGGAGCAGAGCCGATCTCACGTCTCCAGGGCCGTAATGGATGCTTGGGGAGGAAGGGACCTGCGTTCAAATCTCGGCTGTGCATCGCCAGCCCCGGGCCTTGGACAGATTCCCTCCGGGGAGCCTCCATTCCTTCCCTGGAAGTGGGGTGACCACGTCTGACTCAGTAGGCTGTTGGGAGGGTTGGAGCCAGACGAGGAAGTCACAGGACACAGAGGACCCTGGATGGATCGGTTGCACTACTGACATCATCAGGGCAGCCTCCGGGGTGCAGGTTTTAGGGGGCGTCTCGGGGCCCACGGGGTGAGTGGGGAAGCCGAGGTGAGGCTGCCACGTGGCAAGGCTTCCCTGCAGGGTGTCCCCTGACAGCGTAACTATCCTGTATCTATCCTGAAGGCTGGGCCTCGGAGAGCCAGCCGGGGGCGGGGCTGCATTCCCCCATCCCTCCGTCCAGCACCACTGCCCAGCGGCTCTGCGTCGATGCTGCCGCACAGGGCGAGGGTGACAGAGGGCAGAGCTGGCAGGGTAGAGGAGCGAGCACGGTGCAAATCCTGCAAGGACGACAAACCCAGCCCCCACGACGAAGCTCTGTGATCAAGAAAGAGATTCCACGCCCATTTCCAAGACCCCCCAGGCCCAGGGCAGCCGCCGGTAGCAAAGGATTTGCACAGAAGCTGGAAGGGTGGTGGGTGAGCCCTGCGTCACTGGGCTGGGGGACAGGACAGCTGAGGCCACCAGCAGACTCTGCCATGGTGGGTAAGCCGGGGCCTGACCTTGGGACTCAGTTTCCCCATCTACAAAATGGGAGTGTGGTCTCTAGGAACCCGCCTGGCTGCAATACTCGTGATTTGGCTTCCACACTCCAGCAAGCAAGGCCCGAGCTCCAGCTGCCCCGCCCCCAGTCCCAGCGCCTGTCACTGTCCCCAGGGACCCACACCTCCCTCCTGTCTCTCCACTTGTTCTCTTTTGAAGGTGCCTGATTTCCAGAAAGGTGGAGGAAAGCCCAGATTTTCATACAAACGTCTCCAACGGTTCAAGGACCAAAAGCAAACATTCCCTATGGCGTTGGAGGATGAGAGGGCAGGGCAGAGGGCAGGAAGGAGGCACATCCCGGGGGCTCCCCCAGCGCTCTGAAGCTGCTGCTGTGTGCAGGGGGCCCAGCCCTCCGCCGGCCGGCCATCCATCACCACTCAGAAGTCACCGGGAGGGTCTTCCTGTCCCCAGTGTCGCTCACAAAGGCATGTGGAGAACTCCTGTCCTTTTCAGCTCAGGGGCAGGCCAGCCTCGCGCATGCCCAGCAACCACATGAGGGCCCTCAACGGCGGCTGGTGCTTCCGCGTCCCATGGGGCCCGAGGTCTTGTGAGAAGGCCCCGGACACATCCCTCTCCCCTCCCACCCCTCCCAACTCCCCAGCTGCCCAGGAACTTGTAGGAGGAGAGGCGGGCGGGACGGGAGTCTCCTTGAAGGATGCTCCACCGTTTTGAGCCAACTTTTTCAGAAGCAAGCGGTGATCTGCCCTCTGGGGGACGAGCGACACAGGAGAAGAGTCCCTGTACTTGTCCCCGACCCCCATGAGCCAGGACCACGGTCCAGGGCCACCCGTCTCCTGGGGGTTTGGGGCTCTGCCTTAGTGGTTAAAGGAGTGGGTCATGACTCCAAAGGCCTGTGCTTAAATCTGGGCGCTGCCACTTATTAGCTGCGTGGCCTTCAGCCAGGGTCTTGGTCTCCTCATCTGTTAAATGGGGGTGATAATGACACCTACCTCCCACCACAAACACCCAGAATGGGAGCTGTTGTGCAGCAAACACGTACTAACAACGTTGTTGCTATTTTCAGATTAGGACACTCAACTTCTTTGCCTCAGTTTCCCCCTTGACCATATCAGCTTCAGAGCAGGTCCCCTTCCAGGGCCCGCGGGGGCTCCACGCAGATACAGAGTGGGGAAGAGGGTGACCACGGGGAGGAAATGGGAAGAGAGAGAACAGGGTCCCCGTGGGTCATGGGAAGATGCTGGCCCCAGGGCACTGGCTCCAGCGGTGCTGGGAGACCGTGGGGAGGGGCTGGCAACAGGCTGCAGGTACGGAACCCCTCAGGGTACTAGGTGGCTCCCCTCCACGTCCCCGCACTTGGCCAGACCTGGCCCTGGGAGGGCACCACCCGGGCTGCGAAGGTTGGTTGAGATGCAGGAAGAAGGGAAAGTATTATGGGCCAGGACTCAGACCAGCAGGCACCCCGCCCTGCAGCTGCCGCTCCTGGGCTGCCTGTCTGGGGGTGATTTGTATGCTGTTTCTGAGCATCACTTCCCTCATCTGTGAAACGGGGGGGCTTCCCTTCTCTTCCCCACCCCCTCACTCCACTCCAGCTGCGCTGGCTCCTTGTTGTTCCTCAAATACAAGAGGCACATTCCTGCCTCAGGGCCTTTGAACAGGCTGTTCTCTGCAGGATCTTTACTTCCCAAGCCATCCTCACAGCTCACTCCTTCCAAGCTTTAGCTCAAAAGTCACCTCCTCCAAGAGGCCTCCTTGACCACCCTATTGAAAATGGCAATCCCACCTTCCCCAACCTCAACACTCAACTTTTCCACCTCACTTCCCAATAGGCCATATAATTTGCTTCTTTCTTTCCTTAGTTAACTGCCACTCCCCTTTAAGCGTCAGCTCCATGAGGGCAAGCATCTTTATTTTGTTCACACCTGTCTCCCAGGGCCTGGAACTGTGCCTGGCATTCTGCACGCAATCGTTTTTGGCACAGAGCTCACAAACATTTTGTCCAATAAGTAAAAGTAAAGAACAGTCCAGAAGTGTGTGCACATCAGGGGCCATTGTTAATTACAGTGCCCCCTACTCCCTCTCTGGAGGGGCAGACTGTTGCTCCAGCAGAGGGGGCGCTGCCATAAGACCTCGGGGGAAGGGAGACAGCGGAGTGTGGTTGGAGACTCTGCGGGGGTGGGGGGGGGGGCTGGGGGCGGGGCCCGGCCGAGAACAGGCCTGAGCTGTGGGTCCCGCAGGTGTCACCCGCCACAGGTGGCCCCGGGGCTCTGAGCCTCAGCCCGCCACTCCAGATTTGGAAGGACGATGGAGCAGGCAGCGTGTGCAGGCAGAAGGGGAAGCGAGGACAGCTGGCTCCCGGGACACCGGGGCCAGAGGGGACCTCAGGGACCAGACGGCCCATTTCTCAGATGGGGTAACAGAAGCCGGCGGATTGCGCCGTGTCTTATTCCCTAACAACCCAAGAAGAGAAATCTTTCCTCCCGGTGGGCTGAGAGTGGGGCTTCGGCTAAGGAACGGACAGCGCGCCCTCCTGGCCCTCCAACAATTCCTCCCGCCCCACCCGGTGTCCCTGGTATCCGCGGGCTGCAGGAAGAGAGGGTCGTGGTCCCCTCTGCACAGGCAGCCAGGGGTGGAGATCCAGGGAGCCGCGCAGCCGGGGTGGCCATCCCTGCCCCCCGGGGCCCTCTCCCCGCAGGCCGGCCCCCCCCCCCCCCCCGGGAGAAGTTGGTCTGCAGGAAATCAGCCAGGAAGCGCGGGGCGCTGGGGCGGCCTTGGCCGACCGCGCTGGGCTTCGGAGGAACCTGGGGATTTTCAGCCCCCGCCTCCGTCGCCCCCGCGGAAAAACCCGCTCCCCCACGGCCGCCAGGAGGCGGCGGGAGCCCCGGAAGGGGTGGGGGCAGGGGAGGGTGGAGCGCCGGACCCTGGGGGGCGCGCGGGGGCTGGGCGCGGCGTTCTGGCCATTCCTTTGCAGACCCCCAGGAGTGGGTGTGACTGTTCTGCCCACGGCAGGGGGCCCCAGCCCACCCAGCGCCAGGCCAATGGCCCACACCGCCCCCTTCCTGCTAAGGGCGCGACTTACGGGAGACCAGGGGGCGTCTGTCTCCACCTGCGCTTCCCCTCCTCGCCCCTCCCAACAACGGGGGCTTGGCGCGGCGTCGATTTCTGCCTCGCCCCACACCCCGAAGCCTGGAGCCTGGGGTCTCTCCCAGTCTCGCTCCTCCCCCTCCAATGTGTCCTTTATCTCCCAGCTCCAGACTCTCATCCACTTTCTGAGACCCGGGCCTGAGGGCTGGGGACCCCAGGCCGGGAGCTCCGGGCTGTGGGGCGCCCCGGATGCTCCCGCCCACGGCCCCCCGAACCAGAAGGTCGAGCCCGACTTGTGGGCAGCGGGAACTCCGCCGCCTCGGTCCACGGCCCTGCGGGGGCGAAGAGAGAAGGACGCGGACTCGCAAGTTTGTGCCGCGCACTCCTTGCACCCGGGAACAAAGGAAGGCGGGCGGAGGGGAGCGATGGAGGGAGGAAGGGACAGAGAACCGAGCGCGGGGACCGAGTCGGACCCCAAGGAGAAAGAAACTGCTTTTCGCTGTTTCTCTCTTCCTCCGAAGCAGAGAGCGCGAGCCCGAGAAAGGGAGGCCGAGGGCGATATAAACAGCCCAGGAGGGAGGAGACGGCGGAGCACGGAGGCCGGGGGCGAGAGGGAAACCGAGTCAGAGGGATGGGCAGCGAGCGGAGAGCGCGAAGCAGAGGAACACAAGGGCCTGCGGGACGCCGCCTTGGAGAGCCGCGGAGGAGACCCCTGGGGTCCCGGCAGGACGCGCCGGTGCCAAGCGGTCCTGGGGCGCCCGGCTTGCGCGCCGGGCATCCTCGCTGTCCCCAGCGGTCCCTGGGCCGCAGGAGCCCGCTGGGCTGCGCTGCGCTGCGCTGCGCAGGCACCGGCCGGCGGCGGGAGGGGAAAGTGCGAGGCTGGGCGCGGCGGCGGGGAGCAGAACTTACGTTGCTAGCGCATGCTGGCGCCGGCGCTGCGCGGAGCTGGCGGGCGCGGGGACGCGGGGGCCTCGGCGCCTCACATCGCGCCGCCCGCGCGGGCAGGGCAGGGCCGGGCTGGACTGCGCGCGGAGCCCTGCGCGGCCGCGCTTTGCCTGAGTCTGGCGGCCCGCGCTGGTCCCTCCTCTCGGTTCCGCGCACAAGCCAATGGCGCGCCGTCCCCTCCCACGCGCCGGGCTGCCTCGCCCCCGAGGGTGGCCGGCGGGGCGGGCGGGAGAGAGGGCTTGGGGGGCCTGCGCTCCGGGGCTCCCCGGCGAGGCTTTCCCGGAGACCGCCTGCGGGGGGCGCGCTCACGCCCCGGGGGAAGGCGCTTGGGAATCGAAACGGGGAAGACTTTCTTGGCAAGTTCCAAAGACTGCGCCCCTTTTGTAAGACTATCAACACCCCCCCCCACCAGGCTGGCAAACCACACTGTCTTAAGCATCCTCGGGGTATCCCCTGGGGCGTAGGCCAGTGTCTCAAATGGAAGGGATCGCTTTAGCTGGTGGATACCCAAGTGTGTAGTAACACGGTGACCGCAGCGGTCCCCCTCGGCTGAGCGCGCGCTCGGCGCCAGGCACGTTGTGCTGAAGGAGTCACGAGTATGAACTCACTGCATTCTCCCCACCTATGAGGTCGGGATGAGGAATCCCATTTTCCAGATGGCTGTCATTAGTGTTTGATTTCGTTTAGCCCTCTGGCTTCCAGCCTAGGCCCGCCCTTCCCTCCCGCTGCTTGGTGTGACTTTGCCAAATGAAATGACACCCCCCTCCCACCCTCCCCTTCTTCATCGGGCCCCCGCCTCAGCGAGGTTGCTGTAAATTGCATCATCACGGGCTAAGATCTTATCTGGGGCTCCTGGATGGGGGGTGGGGGTGGGCACAGTTGGCAGAACTTTTATCTCTACACATCCTGGGGGACAAGGCGGGGAATGGAGTTTGGGGGTCTTGGGGGCTCTCTCGGAGCCTTTCAGCCTAGAAAAAGGAGGGTCCTACAAACAACAGCCCCCTCCCCCCCACCCCATTCTGAGCTAGTCTCAGCCCCCTGTGACCAGCAATGTGCTCCCCCACCCCAGCCCGTGCCACCACCCTGCACCCCCTCCTTAACACCCCCTGCCTCTCTGCATCTTGTTTGGCGGTCACCGTGGGGGTGTGTGCGCGTGCGTGTGTGTGTGTGTGTGCATGTGTACGTGTGTCGAGGGAGGAGGAAGGCAAGCTTGATGACACGCTCCATTTCACAAGCTAAGTAAATGGGGCAGAGAGATGGGCGGCTGCCTGGGCATCTCGCCAGGTGGGCATCTTGACTCCAGGTCTGAGTTCTTTCTGCACAGGCTCCCTTGAGGGTTCCTACGTGGGCTCTGGAAGCTGACTGCCCGGGTTCAGATCCAGGCCGGGCCTTTTGGTGACTGCGCAGCCTTGGGCACATTCCTTAACCTCTAGGTGTCTGGTTTCTTGGGTCTACAAAATGGGGACAACCCACGGGAGGAACCACCTGTGGCCGCTGTGGAGTTCCATCGGGGCCTCTCACACTGACTGAGCGCTGTGTGCCAGGCGCCCAGAGCTGGCGTGCCAAGCGGATGTCCACTGCCCTCGCGAGAGCCAGGCCTGGGCTGGGCCTGTGCCCTTGACGCGGAGTAAACAGACCGCAGCCTGACTCGTAGGAAGCGCTCGGTGACTGTGAGCTGTCCCCATCACCAAGGTAACAACTCTGATCCGGAGGCAGGGCTGTGGCCCACAATGCCGCCATTCCTGCTTCCCGCCACGCGCCCCGCCCGTGATAGCCAAAAATGAATGAAGGAGTGAATGAATGAATGAATGTGACTACAGATCAGAGTGTTCCTCCACCCCTACAGATTGCCCCTAGGCGGGTTGGGTGAAGCACCCAAGAGCCACCTGACTCAGGGCTCAGGAACAGTCTTTGTGACAACTCAGATTCTCGGCTCGCTGCCTTCACTGAGCTGGCTCAGGCTGGCACGATGAATCCACTGGCTGCTCCTTCTCTGCCTTCCCAGCACGCGGAGCTCTGGGTTGCTGAAGGGAGGGCACCAGCCTCGCTAATGTGCTGTGTCACCCCTCATTGTCCCCCCTGACTTGGAGACACTACCAGTGCACCCCTGGGTGTGACCACTGGATGTACCCAAGAGGCTGACCCTTCATTGATAGAAAGAGGGGCTTAGTAACAATCATGCCAAGATCTCCAACGTGGAAGGGGCTGCCTCAGTAGTAGTGAGCCTCCTGTCGCTAGCAGCATGCAAGCAGAAGCCAGGGAAGGGTTAATGAGAGATGCTAGAGGAGGGATTCACTCCTCCGATGGCATTTTCTATGGATAACCTTTGAGCCTCGGGTGTCTGGATTCTTGTGCTCTTTGTTTCCCAAGCCCATAAGCCAGGCGGCTGGGGCACAGGCTGTCGCAGCATCCTGCATGGAGGAAGCAATCTGGATGTGGCCCTTCCTGTGTGCAGACAAGGTGCTGGGTGCTGGGGCCCCAGGGGGGAGGGGAACAGACCCCAGTCCCTGTCCTTGAGGCGCTCACAGCCCCTGGGAGACAGAAGTGACACAGAGAGGGAAGCGGAAACAGCTCACAATAACAGGCAGCGTGGCTGGGGCCAGAGGAGAAGGAAGACGCTCCATCCATTACCTCCCGCCACCCGCATCCGCCGCCCGCCCGCCGCCTGTCTTGCTCTCTTCCTTCCCATACGCCTTTCTAAAGAGATGTGCATCTGGTTCGGGAACGTTCCTTCGGCCACGGTTCTGCCCTTAGCTCTCCTGGGCGGCTTCGTCCTTCCTTGGGGCATGAAGTGCTCTCACTGGGCCGTGGCGAGGATGAAAACGCGTTTGTGAAGCGCTCCCCAAATGGAGGCCAGAATAGGTGCTCGACACCTGGGCACGGCGAGGTGTCCGAGGTGTCATCGTTACTCACAGCCCAGGAGAAGGAATACTGAGGGGGGAGGGAAAGGGCTGGGCCCCTGGCTCTGCCCCTAAGGAGCTCTGTGACCCTCGGTGGCAGCAGAGAAGTGGAAATCCAGCGAGGCGATGAGATGAGGCAGGCATGCAAAATGGAAATGCTGCTTCCTATTATTAGCATTTCTCATTATTGTGAAATGTTTCCCTCAAGGGAAGGTGGGGGTGGGGGTGGGAGTGGGGTGGGGGTGGGGCGCTGGGCGGCCCGCTGGGGGGAGGGCAGGCCCCTCCAGCCGCCCACGGGAGCCTGGGAGCAGCTGGGCCTCCATCTGCCGGGCCCCTCCGCAGGGGCGGCAGCCTCCTCCGGCCGCCTGGGTGTGGTGCTGAGCGCGTGTGCGCCCGGGCAGGTGGGCGCTGCAAGGTGGCACAGGCACAGGGACGGCGGGTGTCTGTGGCCAGAAATCACCTGTGGATTGTGAATCCCTGGGGAAGAATGCGGGCGCAATTGGATTTCCAAGATGCCAGGCGTGGGACCGGCGTTGGCACCCGGGAGGTGGGAGAGAGAGAGGCCGGGGCGACGGACGTGCGGGTTGGGCCTGGTTTTCCGCTCACGGGCCTGGGGATCCGTCTCAGCAGGGGCCCCTCCCCAGGGATGCGGGCACATGATAGAAGACCATGTTGTCAGAGACCTGTTGTGGTTGAACCCAGAGGGTACGGAGCTGACGGACCTGGGTCCAAATCCTAGTTATGGGACGGTGGGCCAGTGCTTTCAATTCTCTGAGCCTCAGTGTGCCCATCTGTAAAATGGGGTTGATGGAAGGGCCTACCTCCTGGGGGTTACTGGGCGGGTAAGGAGAGGATGCGTGCTCAGCCCTCAGCAAGGAGCAGGCACCTAGAAACCTTTGCTGCCGATACTGTTATTAGGCAGCCCAGAAGGAGGAGGGGGGAGGGCGAGTGCCTCGCAGGCGCTGGTGCTTTGCAAACTGTAAAAGGTAGCTGGCGGGGGGGGGGGGGGGGGGGGGGGGGGGGGGGGGCGGGGGTCGTCAGCTAGGGTTAGCTGAAGCTGCCACACGGAGCGCCATCTTGGCCCAAGCCGAAGGGCCCCAGGACCAGGGAGTGAGGCAGCCAGCCAGCCTGCATGAGCCCCCCTGTTCACCCTCCTGGTTCCCCTCGCTCCCTCCAGCCCTTCCTTCCCCAGGAGCCGGCCAGGGGAGAAGGCCTCTGGCACTTTTCTCTCCTCCCAGCTTTGGGCCCTGGGAGGGCCTCTGGGAGCTCAGGAGCCCTGAGGCAGCCCTCCCGCAGGCACACAGCCGGCCCCGCCTCCAGCTGGGGGGGCTGCCCAAGCCTCCCTCCCTCCCCCCCACTCCCCCGCAGCCGCTCTCCGTCCTGTGAATCATCCCTGCCACCCACCCGCTGTTGACTCCGGAATGTCTCTCCTCACCTGTGGGAGAGACAGCCCAGGAGGAGGGGGTGGAAGCCAGGAGGCTCAGCCCTTCCCGAAGGCTCGCTCGGGGGCCAGAGGACCACAGCCAGCCCTTTCCCGCTTCTGATGGGGCAGGGGAGAGCAGGGCTGGGAGTCAGAGCATCCTGCCTTTAGGATCAAGGCCCTAGCCCTCTGCTAACTGGCTCTGTGGGCTTAGGTCAGTTACTCAACCTCTCTGAGCCACAGTTTCTTCATCTGCTAAATGGAAAGAGGAAAATCCTGATGATGCACAGGGTACCTGGAGGATAAAGTGAGACTCTCCAGGGAGGTCCTGAGCTCAGGGCCCAGCTGAAGGTAGGTGGTCAGTAGGTGCTCATTGACCCGAGGAATGAATGAAACGTGGAAACGGCAGGGACGGGGTGGCAGGGGCGCATGCGGCTGCCTGCGGGAAAGCTGCCTTCCACCAGCTGGGAGAGCCGAGGGATGTCTGGGGCCTGGTATCCGGGCCCAGGATGCGGCTGCTCTGTGCTGGTGTGAAGGCGCAGCTTCCAAGACTCAGACAGGATGGAGTCTGGACTATTCCTCTGGGCACAACAGACCCTTCTAGAAGCCACACCAGAGCTTCGGGCGGGGTCCAGACTCTCTGAGCCTGAGCCCCGACCCAGAAGAGAATTGCTGTGGGGGGTGGAGGGGAGCAGATGGTGGACCCTCCCCTCGGCTTGGGCAACCCCCAGGACCCCTTCACACTGAGAGCCTACAGCAGCCACTCGGGGCTGTGAGGTCTGGGCCTGGGCCCCTGGGTGGCCAGCACCTCACCTGCCTCCTGCCCAAGGGGATGCTAGGCCATTTGGGTACCACATCCCAGAAAGCTTTAGCATCCTCTCAGTAGCTGGCATTCTGAGCCCTTCTCTGTGCCAGGCCCCGGTCTAGGCACTTTACATGGATTTAATCTTAACACATCTCATAAGGTCGGTACCATTATTCACCCCATTTTATAGATGACGAAACTGAGGCCCGATGAGTCACGTAATGCCCAAGGCCACACCCGAGAAAGCAACGAGGTCAGGCTTGGAACCCCAGGCAGGCTGGCCCAGAGCCCCAGCCGGCTCCAGCTGTGCTGGTGGCCGGGGCAGGGATGGCCAATCCTCCCGTGAGGCTGTGCGGCTCCTTGTCCCAGCCATGCACACGGTCATCCATGTTTGGGGCTGAGCATCTCCTGTGCCAAAGAGCCTCATTTACAAATCACTTTCTGTTTGGAGCAGTGGTTCTCAAAGCACAGTCACAGGGAAAATGCTAGAAATGCAAATTGTCCATCCCCCTCAGGCAACAGAGTCAGAAACTCTAAGGGAGTCAGGCCCCGGGGCCGCAGTCTGCATCCTACCCAGGTGATCCCCCTGCAAACTGACATGTGAGAACCCGACTTGAGAGTTCGCACGGCTGTCCCAGTGTGAAAAACAATATTCGACTGAGCAAGCGCTGAAGATCTCATCGGTTTTATTCAACAGCTCGTGCTTCAGGCGAGCTGCCCTCTCCACGTGGCAGGTGAAAAGGAGCTGCGAGGAGCTGGACAAAAGGGAAGACCTTTAGAGGCAGACGGGAGTGGAACATGGAAGCTATGCCAGCAAAAAGCCAACAGTTGGTCGTGGCAAGGTCGAATCCAGGGGTCGGTGAGACCGATGACCTCCCTCCTGCGCATCGGGTCATTCCTGGTGGACTGGTTTGGGGCTCCTTTTCCACGAGAACCAAAACTGTCATTACGTCTTGGTTTGGTGGGGGAGGGGCTTAGCATAAGTGACTCCAATTTGGGCCTGTCTTGTTTTTAACACTAGTCTCTCTCATCTAAACTGACACTTTGGTGTTATTCGACCCATTTTACAGGCAAGGCAGACGAGTCCCCCTTTGCCAGAAGTCGACCATCAGGGAAGTAGAAGAGATGGGCCTGGAGCCCACAGGTCTTGGTTCTGGGATATTTTGGTTTCCGTTCTGGAGACCAGACTGCCAACCAAGGTGGGGAGGGGAGGGGCTCTGAGCCGAGGGGCCCAGGAGAGGGTTGGGGGCAGGCCGTGTCTATTCCCTCCGGGGGCCCCAACCCAAATGTACATCCATGAAGCCGGGCCTGGCGGTTTGAGTGATGGGTTTATTAATACTGGAGGCCGCTGCCAGGCAATGAGCCAGATCGTGGTGACAAAGGCGGCCGCGGCGGCGCCCTGGGGGCGTCATTATGTAATTGCTCCAAGGATGAGGCAGGCTGGGGCCAGGGCAGGGGGGGCTGGGCGCCAGCCACGGGTAGAGGGAGCCCCCTCGGGAACCCTCACCGCTTCACCGCTCTGGGCTCCCACGCCCGGAGGCGGGTTAACCCCTGCCTGGCTGGGTGCAGCCCTCCGCTCCCGGCAAAGGGGCCCCCAGGGCGAGATCCCCAGTCCCTGGGGACCCCCGGAGAAGACTGAGCCAGGGCTTTCCCTCCTCCGGGCACTGCTGCCCCCCCGCCCCAACCCGCCCTCGCTGAGAGTTGGGGGAGAGAGAGAAAAGACCAACGCATTGGGCAACTTCTGGGTGTCAGTCGTGTGGCTTGCATATCAAACGGATGGCAACCTCTGTGTGGTGGCCCATGTTACAGACTGGGACCCAGCCCCAGAAGGCCTGGCTTCATGCCCCGAGGATTCCAGTCCTTGAGTTGGTCAGCTCTAAAGCTCGTGCTTTTTCCTTTGTACCCCACAAGGGGTCTTTATAACCATGGTGGATCAGTTGTTGCCTCAGTTTCCCCAGCCAGGATGCTGTTGATGGGGTGGAAAGGACCGTGTACGTCTCCGCATTAGGGGCCTGGGGAAGGGGTTTGGGACGCTGGTGTCCACCGAGCAGATGGTGCAAGGACAGGCCTGGCTGTTTGGGTCAGTGGGGGCCAGCACACCAGGCCCTGCCCCTATCCTGCCCGCCAGGGCCAGACCCCAAGAACACCCCCCGCCCGCCCCCAAATCCTGGTGCTGCAGCCCTCTGCGGGGAATGCCCTCCTCGAGTCCGCCATGTGCTGTCACCCCTGGGAAGTCCGTCCCAGTGCCCTGCCCCCCAGCGCACTTACCCAGGAGCCTTCACGGCTGTCCCCCTCCAGCCCTGGGCTCACTGGTGACGGTACCTCATACCCTGCGTCACTAAGGGAGCTGTTGTCGTCTGTCTGCCCCATGAGGCCACGCGCTGTGGGGCGCCGGTTCCGTGTCTGCCCATCTTCACAGCCGCCCGCCCAGCCTGGCACACAGTAGGCCTGTCCAGCACCTGCTAGACTTGAGGGGAAGGGCGTAACCCTCCAATGGATTTCATGCTTGGGGACGGTCTCCAGACCCTGGCTTCAGGGCTCCACAGACCTGCCGGTGGCTCTGCGACTCCTAGCTGTGTGGCCTTGGGCAAATTTGTAGCCTCTCTGGGCCTCTGTTTCCCCATTAGGAAATGGGGTAATAGCAACCGCAGAGTCCCGAGGCCAGTTCCTGTTTACTGAGCACTTACTATGCGCTGGACGGTGTCTTGGACCCCACACCAGCCCTGAGGAGGCAACTCCTGTCGTCATCTCCATGCTATAGACAAGGAACTCTCCCCAGTCTGCTGACAAAGGACAGAACCGGATTTGAACCCTGGTCCTGCCCGCTGTGTGTCTGATCTCCCTTTCACAGGATCGATGATTAGATGAGAAATAGCTAAGGACCAGCATACAGAAGGTGCTCAGTGATGTTTACACCCCTCCCCTTTTGCCCTTCAGTCTCCCCGACCCCCCCTCCCCCCCCCAGGCCATGCCGGGAGCCCCTCTGTGGGACGGGGCTGAAGGAGGGGTCCCAGGAGGGCTGGCAGGAGGCAGCGTCTGGGTTCTGAGTATAAATAAACGAGGGTTCCATATCCTCATGTTCAAAGACGGGCCCAGCGAGCGTTTGCCAGTCTAAGCGTGTCGGGCTGCAGCTTCTCGATGTTTCTCCAGTTGCTAAACCATGTTTTCTGCCCAAGGTCATAAACAGAAGCCCACTGTGCCCGGCTGCCCGCAGGCTAGGGGGCAAGGCTGTCTGACTGCAGCCGGGCCTACAGAGAGAAGCGGTGTCAGGGGGGATACTGAGGCAGCAAGAGAGCTCCTGTGGTTCTCCTCCAGGTGGTAACCTCGTACGACTCTTCACCTCTCTGAGCCTCAGCTGACGCAGCTGGTGCCCTGTGCCTCCCGCCTGGTGGAAAAGGGGCTGCAAAAGCGCTTTGTACTCGTGAATAATATCATTGTCATTATTATTATTACTATTGGGAGCAGAGTCCCCAACTCCATCGTGTCCTCTGGGCCTCTTCAGCCCAGCGCCTCCATCCCCCTGCGTGCCACCCCCACCCTAAGCCAGGCCACTGTCATCTCACTGGGACTGCATCTCTCCTCCCGCTCTCAGCCTAGCCTCCTCTGAGTCACTCTCCACTTAGCGTTCCAAGAGAGCCTGGAGGAAGTTGATCACGGCTTGTGAAGAACGCTGTCCCTCTTGCTCAGCATAGAATCCAGGGTCGTCCGTGCGGGCAGCCTGGCCCTGCGTGCCCCGGCCCTCCCACTCTCCCTGCACTCCAGCTGCACCAAGGCCACCTTCCTATTTCTCATATCCACTGAACTTGTTTCCACCCCTGGCCCTTTGCACACACTGTTCCCTCTCCCTGGAATGCTCTTCCCTGCAGGCCTTCACATGCTGCCTCTCCTCTCACCACTGGTGTCAGCTAAAGGGTCCTCTCGGCAGAGAGGACTTCCAGACACCAGGTCACACTCATTGCCTCACCCTGTCTCCCTGCCCTGACAGCATCAACATCTAAGATTACCTTTACGTTTTCGAACTTTCCTGTTTCTTTTATCTGCCTCCTCAAGAATATACTCTCCTTGAGGGAAGAGGATAAAGACTTCGCCTCTCTCACTCCCTGCTGTGTTCTCAGCACCTGACTCTATTCACACGGCATAAGCCGAGAGAGAGAGAGAATTACTACAAATAAATGACAGCATACAGCAGGCCTGTGGGTGTTACTCTTATTGCAGAGGGAGAATTGTAGTGCACAACCTGTGCAACAGTACATGGGATCCCAAGGGGAAAGGCCGTCATAGATCTGCCACTTCTTCCCACAAGATTTTTAATGCACTTTGTATTGTTCCAGCTAAAAGGGATGAAGGAATGAATGCACGCATACATTCATATATGCACACGTAAAGTTAGTGAGGAGTGGAATCCCATTTTTGCATCAGGGAAGCTTGTAATGTGGTGGTGGAGACAGACATCTGAGCAGACGCTACTCCCGGTGGCCCTCTTGTGCATCACTCTGCGCTGCGTCTGGACCTGTCCTCTGCGCTGTTCCCGCTGCTGGGACCTTCTTCCCCGTCATGCCCTGGTCTTCATCTGCCGGCTCTTGCGCGTGCTTCTCTCAGCCCTTTTCCTCTGGAGATCCTTCCTGGCCCCTCACCTGCGCCCCATGCGCCAGCCCGAGGTGGGGCCCCCGCAGACCCCCAAGCTGACCCGGCAGCTCCCTGAGGGCCCCGGAGTGGCTTGGACAGCGGGGTGCTGAGCGCCCTGGGCTGGCTCAGAGCCACTTCCAGCAGGACTGTGCCTGTTCCCCGCTGTGTGGTTGGGCCGCACAATGCTGGCCCCTCACAGGTGTCTGAAAAGTGGGCAGAGTCGGGGGTGCGGGGAGCCTCTGAGAGCCCGGCTCCGACACATACGCAGCTCCCCTGGCCCCAGGCGTTCATCCCTGGAGTCCCAGAGGCCTGATGCCACCCCCGGGGCAGTTAACCTCTGACGCACCCGCCCACCTCCGCTGTCGCCTCCTCCCCCACGCCTCCTGTCCTGCCCACAGGGGTCAGAGCGGCCTGGGGCGGCCTCTCCCCTCTGTCCGGCTCCCACCCCCTCTTTTTCTTTCTTTTCCTTCTGTTCTGCTCCACACTCGGCCCCTCCCCCAGCCTGGTGAGTACAGACTGACAAGGAAAGAAGAGAAAGGCCCACACAGCGGCGTCAACCGAGGAAAATCACCAACTGGAGAGTGACGGCTGCGGGGTGACAGTGAAGCCCTGAGTCACCCGGGCAGCGGCGGGGCGCTGGGACCCCAGGCTCCCGGGGCTGTGCCGCGTGCGTTGTTTAAGGCCTGGGGCCTCAGTGTCTCCATCTGTAAAACGGGGGGAGCGCATCAGCCCAGAGGACCCGACACAGTGTCCCCTCATCTCACGATTCTCCCTGGGGCTGCCCCTCAGAGGCGGGGGCGGCACTCGCAGCCGCTGTAGGGCTCGTCCCGGGACGCCTTCTCCCGGCACGGGGCCGGGGGAGGGATTCATTTCCCCAGGGTGCCCAGCTTCTAGGGTCTTGGGAAAGGCTTCCTAGAAATGGTGACGTTTAACTGAGCTGGGACGGACGAATGGGAGCTATGGAAAGTGCTGGAGTGATGGAAGGTCAGCCCTGGAAGGGACTAGAGAGGTCATCTGGTCTGGACACTCTTGTTTTACAGATGGGGAAACTGAGGCCCAAGCAGGCTGTGGAATTGCTCGAAGCCACCCACCTCTTAGTGGCAGCATCCAAATTAGAATGCAGGTGACCTGACACCCATTCCAGGGGTCCTTCTTCTGTCAGAGTAGCTCATAGTGACAATAGGGACTGTGTGTTGAATGCTCACTGTGAGCCAGGCTCTGTGCTAAACGCTGTGTGTGTGTGCACGCGCGTGTGTGTGTATGCGTGCGTGCGCACGTGCATGCGCTATTTCCTCTCATCTTTGTAAGGCAGAATTAGAATATAGGTCCTGTGCTACCTTAGTGAGGTTCAGAGAGGTTAAATGACTTATTCAAGGACACACAGCACTGCTTTCTCAGCCCCTTCAGTTCCTCCAGGCTTCTCCTGTCACGAGCGCCATCTGATACCAGTGGTCCCAAGAAGAGAGGGAGCAGCTTCTGGGCTGCGTCCCCGGGGGGGCTGCCCTCTCTCCCCTCTCTGACGAGGGTCAGGAAGGAGTCCCTTCCCCAGAGGGGTGAGGAGGGAGCGGGGGCTCTCCCTCGAGACCCCCACAGGAAGGAAGGAATGTCAAGGAGACAAGAGGCTGCATTTAAAAGCCCCGTGAAAGAGTCTGCCCAGCCAGGCCTGTCCCAGAGGCCCGGCTCCCCTGGGGGCGCATTCCACCTTCTGGGGGAGAACATTGGGTACAAGTGGGGGGGTCAAGCAGTGACCAGCAGACCCCTCACCCAGACCCCACGCTGGACGGGGCACTGGGACAGCGAGCTCTCTCTCAGGAAGTGGGGCAACGGCTCTGGGCACCACGGAAGTGGGGCCACCAGCCGAGTGAGGGAGGCGTTTTTAAAGAATTTAATATTAAAAAAAAATGCATCCAAGGACTATTGTCATCACGGGATTTCCTTGCAGTCACTTTAGCGTGCAGTGTTGTTTTATTTCAGATTGCACGGGGGAGAAAGGGAGGCACCATTGTCTTTTCAGGACCTGGAGACTTTAAGTGTCATAACTGGGGGAGGGAGGGGTGGCTGTCCCCTGGGGAGGCGGCACCCCGTAACTGAGGAGCCAGGAGTGTTGAGGCCGGGCTGGCTCTGGGCAGACCTCGGCGTGTGAAATTTACTTTGTGGAATTGTGTGTCCCATGGGGCCTCACCTTCTTCACCTGTGAATGGGGACGGTCACTCCTGTCCTGCCCACGTCACATGGCAGGGCCTGCGAGCCTTTCTGAGAACCGCCTGGGAAGTTTACCGAGAATGCAGATTCACGGGCCCGCCCAGCCCTCCTGGGTCAGAATCTAACACCCCCCACAGCCATCCTGATGCTCCTGCCCCCCGAGGACCACAGCCGGGAGGCGGGGAGCACTGGCCAGGAGCCAGCAATTCAGGTTTCAGCCTGGCTTTTCCTCGGAGAAGCTGTGTGGCCTCAGGCGGGCGACTGGTGCCTTCTGTGTGGACCCAGGGGACTGGCCTGGTGGGGGTGCTGAGGGCCTGGACCTCACAGTGTCTCTCTGAATGGTCAGGGTGGGGCTGACCTGCAGGGGGAGGTGGGGAGGAGACCAGGGCTGGCAACAGAGGCCCCTGAGGTGGGGCCCAGGCCCCGGAGTCAGGCCTGGCCACTTCTGTAAGAGACCAACAGGCCCTCCCACCCCGGCTTCCAGCGGGGCCCCAGGGCTCCCCAGCCCCCGTGCAGGGCTGGCGGGTGGGCCATCTGCTCAGACCCGGGCCGGGAAAGGGAGGTAAACACAGGCAGGAGCCTGAATGGCCTCTCTGTGAGGACCCAGGCTGAAGAACAGATGGCTTGGGGGCCGCTGGTGGGTGAGGGGGCAGATGGAAGCCGGGCCTGCTTCCTTCCCGCTGCCAAGGCCCAAGGTACTCTCTTCCTGGGAGAGGGGGCCCCACGGGTCACATGGTGACAGTCGCCAGGAAGAAGCCGGTTTAGTGGGGATTAACTGGCCCAACTGCAAACTGCCGGGCGAGGCCGCAGAAGTGGGATGACCCCGCAGCCTCAGCCAGAGCCGGATGGAAGGGGCTGTGAGAGCCACGTCAGGCCCGGGACGCCCAGAGGCCACCCGGTCAAACCTCTCCCACTAGTTTTGCCGATGGGGGAACTGAGGCCTGAGAGGGGGCAGAGACCTCACTCGCCATCGGCCAGGAAGTCAGTGGCAGAGCTGGGGCCGGACCCAGGTGTCCCTGTTCCCCGCCCCCTGCAGTCTGGCCCCAGGCTGCCTCCTCGGGCCTGGCCCTGGCCACCCACCTGTGTCCTGGCCCCTGCTCTTCCTCCTGCACGTCCTTCAAGACCTGAATCAAGCCCCCACCTTCTGGAAACCTTCCAGCCCATCCTCGGAGCCTCACATGGCAAGTGGGGCCACACACTGTCGGGTCTGGTGGTCAAGGCCAGTCCCTTTGTCGTAAAGAATAACAAGACCCAAAGAGGGAGGGATGTCAGGAAACGGTCGCCGCCACCTCCCTCCCCAGCTGTTGGCCTGTGCCTCAGTTTCCCTTAAAAATATCTTAAAAGGGGCTTCCCTTCACAGAGGCTGCCAAGGAATCTGGTAAACAAGGGTCCCTTTGGGTCCCTCCCTTGAAAGGAGATATTCGTGCCTGCTTTCTCTCCAGGGTTTCCCACAGGGTCAGGTTTCCGTTCTTTTCAGAGGCAGGCTCTGAGCGGAAGCCGGGCTTGGTGCCAGCGGGGAACAGCCACACCTGCCGACACCCAGGTGAGGCCGTCCCCGTGTGCTGGCCAATGACAGGGGATCAAGGTCGACAGCTGCTGCTGGGCCTGAACTGAAGGGGCCTGAGGGCAGCGGGGTGGGGGAGGAGGAGGGAGGAAGAGCATCTCCTGGAGCAGGAGAGACGTCGGGGTGTGACCCCGACGCCACCATTTACTACCCGTGGGAGCCTGGACCAGTGTCTCAGCCTCACCTGTGGCTCCCTGATGGCACTGTGGGGACTTCCCAGGAGGGTCCCCAGCAGGTCATGCTAGCACCGACCCCGGCACCCAAAGAGGGTGAAGTCAGGCCTCAGCCCTGCCCCTCATAGAGGTCCAGCCCCAGTGATGCACCCCTGCCCCAACACCTCCCAGGGTGCCTCAGTCACTCAGCCAAGTGCACCCCAATTGATCTCTGCTGGCAGTGTGTCCTGACCTCGCTGTGTGTCTTTAGGTAGGACCCTAGCCCTCTCTGACATTCCACATTCTCAGACCTCAAACGAGGGGAGTGGACACCTTGCTCTGCATAGCCTCTTGGGCCCCTGGAAGACCCCTCCCGGCTCGCCCGGACGGGCACATCGGGCCTCCGGGGTAGGGAGCCTGCAGAGGTCTGAGAGCGGAGAGCGGGAGGGAGCCCGTTCCCAGGTCCAGCAGCTTCTAGCGGTGGCCAGGAGACAAGTGCAGTCCGAGAAAAGGCTGTGGATCCTCTCAGGTCCGTCCACTTGGTTCTTCATTCATTTCCTGAGCACCCACCTGGCCAGGGGCCGCGCTGGGCTCTGGGCAGACAGCAGCGAGAAAGCAGACGTGGGGCCTCCCGGGGGACCCCACGCTTGTCATCTGGAGGAGGGGGCAGGAAACGGAGTCCGCACACAGTTGACACAGTGACAAGAACCGACGGACGCTATAACGGTTGTGAAGGGAGCACGGAGCAAGAGCGGAACGGGGCGGGGGAAAGCCGTCTTTAGATGCAGGGCTGACCCTGACACGGGAACTGCGACCTGGAGGAGAGGGAGCATGTCGGGCGGGGCTGCATGACGCCCAGGAGGCCCTCATGGCTGCTGCGGAGCAGGACGGGGTGGGGGACAGCAGGGGCACAGATGAGGCGGGAGAAGCAGCCAGATGGGGTCACAAGTTTTGCTCCCACCCCCCCCCCCCCAGACCCCCGGGAAGCAAGGGAGGTCAGGCGTTGGATCAAATCTGCCTTTTCAGCCTTTTCCTGAGCTCCTGCTGGCTCCTGTTTGCAGCAGGATGTTAGGAGGTGAGGGGGCAGTGAACAGCCTGACACAGAGGTCTGGGGGGGGGGGGCAAGGACCCCATGGGGGGCACCAGGTAGTTCTTTAAGGGGAAAGGAATGTTAAAAATGGTTATTTCTATTTCCATTTTCTCCAGGAAAAAAAAGGAAGGGAATAAAGTTTCACCAGTATTTATAGATCGACCCTGATGTCCATATTTGGTCTTTATGTCAGACGTCCCTCCGGGGAGGGTGGGGTGGAACGGCACAGAGAGGCTGGCGGCCTTTTTCCTTGCTTTCCTCATTTTGAAGTTTTCTCTTTGTGTGAGACCAGTTTGGCAGATTTATAGATTATAATACCCTTCACTGACTTTTCACCAAATGGACAAGGGACTTACAAGGAGAGCAGGAGGACCCGGCCCTGTGGTCTAGTGGTTAGGTTCCGCGCTCTGCTTCGACAGCCCGGGTCTGGTCCCCAGATGTGGACCTACACTGCTTGTTGGTAGCCGTGCTGTGGTGGCAACCCACGCAATACAAAATAGTGGAAGATTGGCACAGATGTTAGCTCAGGGACAATCTTCCTCAGCAAAAAGAAAAAAAAAGAAAAAGAAAGCTGGAAAAAAAGAAAAGAAAGAAACATTCAACAAGATGCAAACGCTCGAATCCAGAGTAAGACCCTTCGCTCCCACTGGTGTCTGCTCCCGACAGCCGCAGGGAAAGCAAAGAAGGAAATGATGCAGTTGGGTCTAACAAGAAAGTGGTCCCCAGATTTCAAAGATGAGCGAAAAGACAATTTGCAATGAAAGTATCTATCCTCTATTATCACTAATGAGCCTAACCACGAGTCCAGATGCTCGCTTCGAGATCTCAGCTAATGATGGCATAACACCGTTCACAATCATTAAGACATTTAAAATGTTATTTTCTTTTCATCTGATTGAATCTAATTTTTACTTTATCTTTTGTGATGTTTGATACCATTCATTATATAGCAGCACGGCCACGCAGGATTGTTATTTATAAAGGAGACGGTACATTGAGTCTGTACGATCAGGAGCGTGCTGTGTTAAGACGGTGAGTGGGCTTGTGGAGACCATGGGCTGCGGTGTGAGGACCCCGGCGGCGGGCGGCATGGGCAGGGCTGGCCTCCTGCAGGAGGTGACTGTCCAGGGGGTGCCACGGCCCCTGCGCCGTCTCCTGGGAATCCTCCGGTTTCCACCAGCGTCCACGCCGTCTGTCCAGCTCACTCCGTGACGGCGACCGGGAGAAACGCTTCCCCCGGCCCGGGCTTGCGTCTGGGGAGGTTTTTTATAACTCCTCAAATGAAACAGAGGTTCATTCCCTCACAGGGTAAACAGCTTTCCGGTTATTTATTCGCCGGCCAGTAATAGAAGGGAACATACATCCGCCCGGAGGAGACACCGTTTCTGGTTCCTGCACCCGGGCCTGGAGCTTGTCCCCGGAAGGTGTCCTGCCAGCCCCCTCTATACAGAGGCCGGCTTTTCTGGCCTGTCCTCGTGGGGCACATGGTTCCTGCATATTTCTCTCCGCAGCATCCTGGAAACGTGCTAATGATGCTGGCTGTGTGTGCTGAGGGGCTGCCCTTCCTGCGTGTTCGAGAATCCCCCCAACGGAGCCCAGTGTCAGGCCGACGGCCCCTGGAGGAAGGTGACTTCCCCATGGCTTTGGGGTTTAACATCCTCTGCAGGGGGGCCGGTCTGGTAGCACAGTGGTTAAGTTCACATGTTCTGCTTCTCGGCAGCCCGGGGTTCACAGGTTCAGATCCCGGGTGTGGACATGGCACCGCTTGGCAAGCCATGCTGTGGTAGGCATCCCACATATAAAGTAGAGGAAGATGGGCACGGATGTGAGCTCAGGGCCGGTCTTCCCCAGCAAAAAGAGGAGGATTGGCAGCAGATGTTAGCTCAGGGCCAATCTTCCTCAAAAAAAGAAAAAAGAAAGAAAGAAAAAAGATCCTCTGCAGGTACAGCCCCGTGGTTGTCTACCCGCCCCTCTCCATATGCCCAGGGTCCAGCAGCCCCCGGGGAAAGATGTGTCCGGCCGTCCACAGCTAGGCTAGGCAAGGCCTCCAGCCCCAAGGGGCTCGAAGACCCCTGGATGGCAGGTCAGCACAACTGGCTCCTACGCATCCAGTTTCTCCCAACTCTCCTTTTCCCAAAAAAGGTCTTCACCAAGCCCGGCGGCCCTTGGATGCCCCGAGATGCCCTATATGGGGCCATCCAGCTGCCAGCCTCTCTCCGTTCTCCCCACAGACCCCTGTCTGTTTCTCCTGCCATCACCCTCCAGCCAGGAAACTCCCCAGAGCATGTTCCCAGGCCGCAGCTTCCACGCTGTTGGCAGCGGGACACGTTTATTAATAAAATGAGCAAAGGAACCAAATGCTCCAGCAGCTCCTGGAGCTTGCCAGGGGCTGTCCGCATGCCCAGGGGCACCCGAGGGTGGAGACGGGGCCCTGGAGAGGACGTCTGTGGGTGGCCAATGGGGGACGTGTCCCTGACCACTGGTGAGACCTTCCAGGGTCCACAAGGCCTGACGGGTCCCCCACTGTGTTGGCCGGGGGGTGGCTTTGGGGAAAGGAAGCCGTGATGGGGGCAGAGTGGCTTGCAAGTGGCTGCTTGGAGGACCCTGCTCAGGAGAGCCCCACCCTGCCCTCCGTGGAGAGAGGGCCAGGCCAGAATCCCCACCCCAGGGCCGTGGAGCACGCCGGTGCCCACCCCCAGGGAAAGTGCCCCGTGTGGGAAGGATGCTGGCTTAGGGTCCTACCTCGACGTTCAGATGTTGCTGTGTGGCCTCTGCCAAAGGGCCTAACCCGGCTCCCTGCTTCCGGGTGACCCGGGGTCCGGCCCCTGCTACAGACACGTCGCCGGGCCCGTCCTGGACTCACGGCGTCATCCTCTGCAGACCAGCCCCAGAACGTGCTCCATCTCGTGTTCTCCACGTGCGTTTGCATGAGGTCAGATCCGCACTCAGGAGCCACTGATTTACCCTCTAAGTTTTCACTTTCTCCCCAAAACCAGGGGTGAGATGAGGAAGAGGACAGTTAATCCCACCTTCAGGGGCGTTGTGAAGAGTCCATGGACGACGTATGCAAAGAATACCAAAATCCAGCCAGCCTTCGCTCAGGCGGCTGCCGCGGGAACTCACTGAATCCGCGTCGCGGCTCCGTGAGGCGGGCGCGCTTCAACCCATTTCACAGATGACCGAAGCTCAGAGATGGTGAGTGACCTGCCCCAGGCTGCACAGGCCTTAGTGGCCAGGACCCATGTGAGCTGCTTGGCACAGTGCCTACAGCATAAATCATCACTAGTTGGTGGTTTGTTTAAAAAAAAATGGGGGGGCGGCTCGGGCCCATGGCTCAGTCTTCGGAAGAGGAATGTCACCCCCACCCTGCAGCCCAGAACATTCTGCCCCACCCGGGGTCCACCGGACCCAAAGGATCTCCTTGCAGAAGTGCCTGTTCTGTGGCCAGAGTTGGCCACCTCTGCCTGTGGGGCCGCATCTCAGGCCCCGGGGAACATCCCGGAAGCTGAATCTGGCAGGATGCAGAGGCACCGGGCATGCCCGCGCGGGGCGGCCGACTCACCCCTCACCCCGGGAGGGTGTGGAGCCGGGTGGGAGAGGGAGATGCTCAGGGTGTCCTCGCTCATGCTGAGCGCAAGTTCACAAGTGACATGTGTCATTACGCGGGAAGCTAAACCCGACCTGAGGAGGGCTGCGGGGAGGGGGGACGTGCTCGAGGCCGGGCACCCCATAGCTCTGGGCGTGTCGTCTCGTTTATCTCCCCAACGTCCTGACCGCGAGGTATCCTTACCCTATTTTGCGGCTGAGAAAACCCAACGGCGGCTCAAAGGTCCAGCCGCTCGTGAGGGTAATAAATAACGCTGGTGTTTGTTGAGCGCGTCCTTGCCCTGAGAGTCACCTGTACGAATGACTCCTTTAATCTTCACAAGGACCGTTTGAGGCTCCGCCATGGTCCTCACAGAGGAGAGAAACCGTTTGCCCAAGGTCACCCAGGAAGTGACAAAGCCAAAATTCAAACCCAGGTGCGTGTGGGTCCAAAACACTTCCCTGTACCTCTCAGCGTCACTGTTTTAGCATTTCCTGATTCTTTTAGACACTGGAAACCAGTCCCCAGGTTTGATGCAAGCCCCCTCTTCCTAGGAATCCTAGATTCACAATAGGAGTATTGAGTTTGAGCCTCCAATTGCTGTGTGACCTTGGGCAACTCGCTCCGCCTCTCTGTGCTTTGGTTTCTGCATCTGGAAAAGAGGAAGCGTGATCCTTGTTGGCATTACTGACTTGTGGGATCTACCCGGGGAGAAGCTGCACGCGCAGTGCCTGTAGGAGGAGTGGGTCTCATTCAGCTGCAGCTTCAACCACATTCCTCCCTCTCTGGGTCCCCTTTGTTCTTTCGTGTCAGGTCAGTTCAACAGATGCTAGCGGCAGCCACGTGTGCTCCGCAGTGTGCTGGGCTCCCGGGTGCTGCAGGAAGTAAGGGCCACTGGGATCCGGTGCCTGCCCGCCTGCCCACCCATCCGC
The DNA here is from genome assembly GCF_041296265.1 of Equus caballus. Lineage (NCBI taxonomy): Eukaryota > Metazoa > Chordata > Mammalia > Perissodactyla > Equidae > Equus > Equus caballus. Next base: position 9,899,411 of record NC_091695.1, read on the forward strand.
CGTGAGCTTGCTTTGTAGCCAGCCTGGCCCACCGCCCAGCTGTCTCCACGCAGCCCCTCCCGAACGCAGGTCTCTCCTAAGAGCGTCGTCTCCACTCAAATCTTACTTGTTCTCCGAGGCCGCTGTCCAACCTTCCAGGAAGCCACCCGCCTGGGTCAGGCCCTCTCTGATCCCCTCCCTCGGAATCTCCAGCCACGCCCAGCCAGGCGCCCCTCAGCCCTGCTCCGGGGTTTCTTATTTGGGGGGATGGCTCGCTGACGACTCAGAACCCCACAGCTGTGGGCCCCGGCAGCCTCCAGCACAGAGCTGAGCACCTGCTCAGGGGAGCCCAATGCCAGCTCTGCCACCCCGGGGGCACATGGGCAGGCTGCTTCACCTTCTGTGCCTCAGTTTCTCGTTCTGTAAAGTGAGGACAATAATGGCATCTGCTCCACAGTGTGGTTGTGAAGATTCAACGAAGGAGTCTGTGTGAAGGGCCCAGGGTCTGGAACACAGGAAGGCCTCGATGAATGAGAGGGAAGAATGATGACAACGATGAGGAGGACAAGTTCTTCATTCCCCTGATGGCGTAAAGCTTTAGCTAATGGCTTACAGATCGCTCGAGACCTAAGACCAGCTGCACGTTGAAAACAGTGGTCTTTGTGGGCATTTGGACGGGGTGGGTGGGGAGGAGCCAAGGAGGTGGGAGGTGGAGGCAGGCTTGGTCCCTGGCCGTGGCCACTTTGGGGGGTCTGCACAGCCTATGAAGCAAAGACCCCTCTGTCTGCAGAGCCGCCTCGCTCCTGTCCCCGGGGAGGGTGCGGGATGCTGCTGCGTGACGACGACACCCTGGCTGTGGGTGGTCAGACTCAGGATGGACGGGGACCAGATCAGGACTCGCCCCCAAACATTTGGACGTGAGAAGAGAGGCGTGCGGCTGGTGGGTCTCCACGCGGCTGGGCTTGAGCTGGAGGAGTGGACGCGGGTGCTCGGGCCGCCACGGCCTCTGAGGAGTGGAAGGCAGTCTTGGCCGAGAGAGAGAGATGAAGCCAGCGGCAGGAGGAGCCGGGACGACGGCTCCCAGCCCAGGCCTGGTCTCTGCGGATCTGACCCCTCCTGCCAGCCCAGGTGGGCAATCTGGAGGACCCCCCTGGGGCCTCGTAAAGAAGGCCCCCTTTTGGACGCACCCAGCTTGAGTGGGGTTCTCTGATTCAAAACTCTGGAGCCCAACCGTTACCGTCCTGCCTCCACCCAGGCCAGAGGAGCCCCGATGGCGACCCCGTCCTCCAGGCACGTCCTCAGAAAGCCCAGGGGAGAAGAAGAGCTGAGGCAGGAGGTCCTGGTCTCCCCAGTTCTCGGGGCAGAATTGGGGCTCTGTAACCCGGGAGCTGCCGAGGGTGCCCTCCCCCTGAGCACGGGGCAGGGCCAGAGCTCGAGCTGGCCTCCACCTGTGTTGTCTTGACGCCTTTCCGAAAACTTGGCCCCAAGTCGGAGCCCTCGCTGGAGATGCTTCATGATAACGGGACCACGGCTCACATTTATGCAGCAATTCAGAGTGCAGACTGGCTGGTGGCCGGGCCGGGAGGCTGTCCTGCGTCTCCCCATCAGGCCGACCTGCTCTGCTCCTCTCCACGCGCACACATCCTTGCGCTGAGGCCGCCCCACCCTCACAACAGGCCGCCCGCGTCGGGGCAGAGCACTTGCTTCAGGGTGAGGCCAGGGGGCCCGAGTCCCAGCCCTACCGCCTGTGTCCGTTTGGAAAGTGGGGGTGGACGTGTCCCCACCGGCTGTGTTAAGATCTCTGACAGCGCGCCCTGCAGGGGCTCAGTACAGAGCCCGGCACTCAGGGACATCGGAGAAGGCAGCTGGATGACTGGCGCTGGTCTGTTTGCACACCTGCCCCACTGTACTGCGAGTGCTCTGGAGGAGGTGACAAGAGCCGTTCTACGGCCATGGCCTCATGTCTCACAGCGCCTGGGGAGCAGGAAATAGCAGCGGCGTCGCTGACACTTTTGGATCCACGAGATTCTCTGAGAGTCCCACAGCCAATGGGACCGACAGCGTGGCATTCTGCCGGGGCCCCGTGTGGGATCAGAACCCAGGTCTAGCTGTGCCCAAGCCCAGGCCTCGTCCTCACCTCGCCAGGTTGTATTTCCGCTCAAGACTTGATTAATCCCACACTCGTCAAATGAGACAATCTTCGGGACCTGGGGTTCCGCTGGAGGATGGACGCTGCCCGTCATTGATGAGTTTCTCAGTCAGGCCCTGAGCCCAGACAGGGGATAGGGCGAGGGGGGGGACATGGTGGCCTTTACTGGAGGCGGCCCAGCCATGGCCCCCTGCCCCAACTGGTCAACAAGGGCTTTGCTGAATTGTGGAGGCTCAGTGCTCAAAATTTCAGAGGTATCCGGGCCTCCCAGATTCTCAGAATCACCCACTCCTGTGTCTCTATCATCCACCCCAGTGCCTCCATCATCCCCCCCCAGTGTCTCCATCATCCACCCCAGTGTCTCTATCATCCACCCCAGTGTCTCCATCATCCCCCCCAGTGTCTCCATCATCCACCCAAGTGTCTCCATCATCCACCCCAGTGTCTCTGTCATCCACCCCAGTGTCTCCGTCATCCACCCCTCAGTGTCTCCATCATCCACTCCAGTGTCTCTGTCATCCACCCCAGTGTCTCCGTCATCCACCCAAGTCTCACCATCTCAGGTCCCAGGGGCCCGCTCCTTCCCAGCAGGGCTCTGACTTTGCTGACGACATCTGTCTAGGCTGTGCCTAGTCCCCTTTGCAGCCCTGTCACCCCTCTGGTTCCATGTGGAGCCTGATTTTCAGTACAGGGTGCCCTTCAGCTGAGGAGGAGGACTTGTCTTTCAACAGTCCCACAGAGGATGAGGCTCTTCCCGGCATGCCCTGGGTTGACACCTCGTGGACCTCAGATTGATATTTCCTTTCATCAAGGCTCTCAAAGCAGCTAACAGAAGCAGCCAACCCCGCAGTCCTCCTAATTGCCATTGTCCCTGTATCGTTCAGATGCCGGAGCTTTCAAATAACCTCCACCTGCGCCTCCTCCCAGCGTGCCACCAGGGATAGTCTTAATAACTGTGATGCTCGGGACGCCCCAGGCTGTCTGCTGCGGCGGGTTCTCACTGCGTGGCACCAAGTGTGCAGCTCCAAAGGCCACCCTGCGGTGCTGTTGTCAGGGCTGTGCTAGCGCCAGCCATCTCAGCCTCGTGTCCCCTCAAAACAGAAGCTGACGCAAGGACGTGTGCACAGGGACCTTATTTTGGAGGTGATCCAGGGGAGCAGAAATGAGGCGCCAAGACGGGTGAAGAAAGGGAAGCAGAAAAGCCAACATGACAGCATGTCATCAGGTCACTGCTGTGGGTGATTGGGGCTTGGGGCTGCCAGAACCTTCCAAGCAGTGTATTGAAGGACCCTCGGGCTTGTCAGCTGGATGACAGACTGACAGAAGCATTCATCCCTCAGCTCCCATGCCCCATGGTTGAGGCTGGCCCAGCGGAAGCCAACTTCCCTCCATATGTCCGCATGCTGAGCACGCTCCTGCCAGCAGCTCATGCTGGGCACTGCACAAGCCCCAGGACAGAAAAAGAAAAAGGCCTCCTGCTCTCACGAGGCGAGACGCTGTCAGCGCAAAGTGAGAGGAAGCCCGCGTGGAGCCGTTTGCCACAGCCTGGCTGGAAATAGAGGTGCCGCTGGGCGCCTGGGAGGCTGTGAAGACGGGCTCTTGAGCCAGCCTGTCTGGGTTCAGATCCTTTGCTGAGCTTCATTTTCCTCTGCTTATAAAAGGGGGAGTACTAAGAGGAAAATAATTTATTGGGTTGTTTTGACGTAAATGAGCAAATCCACACGAGGCACCCCAAAACTGCCCGGCACGTGAGCATCCCTCTGTAAGAAAGGCCTCTGTCATCCTTGTTGCCCAGCTGAGGAAAGTGGGAGTTAATTTCTAAGGGATGGAGAGAGGAGACTCTGCGCAGACCTCAGAGAAGCCCGGGTGTGCCCCTCACAGAGACCCCGGTGCTTCTAGGCAGAGGCCCCCCCCTCCCTGACTCTGCGCCCCTTCCCCCACCTTCATCCTTCCTCTGCCAGCGAAGGGTCCTAGGCTCCTTGCGATGTCACGGTAGGTTGCTATGGAGACCAGGTTGCTGTGAATGTCAATCTGGTCCATGAGGAGCACAGCAATCCGCATCCAGGCCGGGCCCAGGGAGAGAGGAAGATGAGGCACCCGGGAGGTCTCAGAAACACCCTTCCCCGGAGCCCCGAGCACGCAGACACACACAGTGGAGTCAGCACACACGCGTCCTGGGCCCGCCCTGCTCCGCTGAATCTGACAGTGTATGATGGGGGCAAACGGCCCCGGCAGCCAGGAGCAGGGTGGTGCAGATAGCATCACCGTCCCCTCCCGCTGCCCCCCTTGGAGGGAAGGTGCAGCTCGGCAGGTGGTGGTGGGTCCTGAGGTCCCGGTGGAGACACTGAGGCCAGATCTCACTGCAGTGACCGCCCTCCAGGTCCACCGGCCTCAGGCCCGGCTGTCACGGCCACCAGGGGGGATGGGAAAGCTGTGAAGAGTCTCTCCAGAAAACACGGCTCTGCCTAGGAGGGTGACGGCTCTGGGTGAGTCGCCCCGGCCCTCCTCGGGCTTTTGGAGTGGGGAGCGAGGCTGCTGAGCCCAGAGCTGGCTTGCCAGAGGGCACAGCTGGGGCCGCAGGAAGCAGCTCTCCTGCCCCTTAGACAGCAACCCCCCAGCTGTGGGTCCGGGCTGGTTACTCTCAGACCCGCACGTGGGTTCAGTCTTCTGGGGGATGCGCAGAGGCAAGGGGAGCCCCCGCTGCCCATCTCTGGATTCCAGGGCATCCTCCCCACACCCCGGCCCCCTCCTAGCGCCAAGGCACCCCTACTGCTGGTTCACCCGGTTCACCCCGCCTGCCCGCCCCCTCCTCCTTCCCCAGGCCGGGGCCCCGTGGAGCACCTGCCTGATTGGGACACTTCTTCAGGAGGGACTCGCCTTTCTTCCCTCATGGGGAGCAGCTACCCCAGACCTAGACCTTGACCCCTAGCTGTTGCCTTTCATCCTGCTGATGGGCAGTCGGGGTGGGGGAGGGGGAGGGGAACCACAAAGTCGTCCTGGATGGGAAGCCCACCACCGCCCCTGCCTAGAAGTGTGGCCTCGTCACGTCCCCTCTCTGACACTCTTGTTCTCTCAGCGTTGTTGTGAGGGTTAGATGGCCCCGTAAGTTCTCATCCTTCTTCCCAGTTGCCCCCTGCTGGGACCCCCAGAAGCCACTGCCTGCCCCAGAGCCCCTATACCCAGGTTCTGCACGCCTGTCGTGTCACCTGGGGCCCCCAGGCTCTGGCTGGCTCAGTGGACGTGTCTAGCTGAAGTTGGTCCTGAGCCCTCTCCACGGGTCCCTTCCCGAGAGGAGGACCACCAGGACCACGGCCCGCTCTGCACTGGGACCCCGGTGGACACGTGGCCCCATACTCTACCTAACCCTCACCACGAGCCTGTCAGCGAAACATCACTCGTCCCATTTCAGGGATGAGGAAAACGGAGACTTACAGAGGTAAAACGACCTGCCCAAGGTCACACGGCAACCACAGCTACCATGTATGAAGCATTTCCCTTTTGTTGAGATTTATACTTAAACGCTTTATGCATATCGTCTCCGTGTAGAGTAGGAAGTTAAGAGCAGGAAATATGGAGCCAGCCTGCTTGGGTTTGATTCCTGTCTCTGCCTCTTAAAAGCTGTGTGACCTTGGATAAGTTACTTAACCTCTCTGTGCCTCAGAGTCTTCATCTATAATATAAGATAATTACAGTGCCTCCCTCTTGGGTTGTTATAGGGATTAAGTTAGGAATAAAAGTGCTTCCAACAGTGCCTGGCACAAAGTAAGTACTAGGTAAATAATATACACAGAAAATGAAAAGAAAAGGGGGCAGAGGGGAGAAAGTCTCATGACATCTTTTTGGGTAGAGTCCTACTGTTAGTTGCATCTTCGGGGATAAACAAGCTCAGAGAGGTGAGTAAAGGTCTCTGAGGTCACACAGGTGGGGCTGGGGACTCAGAACCAGGAGGGAGGGCTGCCTGGTGACCCCAGAGGTGGCCGAGGAGCTGAGCCGTGGCCAGGCGTGTGCCGGGGCAGGAGGACTCAGGGGCTGGGGTGGGGGATTTACTGGGACCCCAGCACCCCAAATTCCTGCTCCAGCCATGTCCCACAGAAGGAACCGCAGCTCGAGGGGCTGCGGGCGGAGCTGAGCCCCCTGCCTCCTGCCCGGATTGACCTGGACACGTGTGAAGCCTTGACTTGCCTGGAGGCACTGAGCGAGGTCCCCGGAAGGTTAGGAGCTGCCGCTGGCCCGTCCCCTCCTGGGGCAGCCTGGGAGGATGAAGGGAGGGCGTCTGTCATCCGCTCCCCGGCCATGGGTCCCTTCCCTGGCCTCAGTTTCCTCTTCTGTAAAATGGGGCCACTATCATCAGCTCTTAGCTCCTAACCTTCGCTGCTGTTTCAGGAGGGTCCGGTGACGTCACATGTGTACCATGGATTAGCTTTGCACCCGGCACAGAGTACCTTCCAGAACTGGGGCTGCGACTTCCTGCTCTGCGACCTCAGATGAGGAACTTGACCTTCCTGGGCCTCTGTCACGAACTGTTATGGGGATGTGACGCTCCAGGTGCGGCGTCCGCTTGGGTGAAGAATTCAGTGCGTGGAAGCTCCCGCCCGCTGCCCGATGTCATGGACACAGCTGAGCGTTAGTCCGCAGAGGGCCCTGAAGGATGCGTGCGCCTGGGAGGGGCCTCGGGGTGTCTTGTGGGGTCTGAGGGTGGAGAACCGGAGGTGCCAATGTCTTCACCGCCTCCTCAGTGTCTCTTGGAGCCAGAAACCTGGCTAAGAAACAACGGCAGGGCGCAGAGCCAGCATGACACGAACGGGCTTTCACCTTGTTCTCCCTGCAGAACGGTTCCGGAAACCACAGCCAGTCTCTGCTCAGCTGGGGGCCGAAGGGAAAGGGATCAGGCCAGGCCAGAGGGCCCGCGTTGACCGCAGTGGCCTCCGGAGGCCAGCCCGGGGGCGGCAGCGACGGAGAGCAGCCGAGGGAGACCCCAGGGGAGCTGGGGCTGAGCTGGAGGGGCTCCGAGCACTGTGCCACGGGCCTCGCTGTTCCCCTCGCCTCTCGGTCACACACGTGCACACCCTCACACTCACACACACACACACACACACACACACACACACACACACGCTTTGACACCCTCGTGGCTGAAGAATGCTGTGTGATTCCCGATTCCCGTCCTGGCGCCCCCTCCGCTCTCCAGCAGCACACAGCGCGAGGCCACCTCCCTCATCAGAGTCACCACGCTGGGAACCCGTCAGAGCAGCCTCTCCACCAGCCCTTGTTTGAGATGTGGGCTCTCTGCCGTCCACTCCCCTGGTCTTCAGCTTTTTCCCTTGAATGCCTCCAGTGACGGGAATCTCACGACCTCTCAAAGGCATTTTGGGGAGTTCCTCTCCACTGAATACCAGAGCTAGAAGGGATCTTGGAAATCTCTAAGCTACCCCTCCACTTTTTCTCACCATACTTTTTCCTGCCTTGTGCTTTATCCAGTACAGACTCAGATCCCTTCTCTGGGCTGGTTTCTGAATTGGGAAGGGGTGGGAAAGGTCCTCTTTCTTGAAGCATCTTCTGGGAAAGCACCAGAGAAGAAAATTGAAGACCAATTCCTACTCTCTACCCTAGCTGCCCCCTGCAGCCCCACCCGGCCAGGACGCGGATTGCCGGGGAAACGTGCTGCCATCCTGGCCCCCACACCCTCGGCCACCATTGTTAACCAATTGCCACTCTCGATGCAGGCTCAGCATCCTTCTTAACACAGCGCTCCAAACAGCTGCTCCCCGCAATGGAAACTGACATGTAAGATGACACCCCTGCTCCTTCCAAGAAAGCCCCGAAGATGAGAATTTTTCCAAACCCATCTGCCGGCAAGCTACGTTTCCAACCCAACCAGGCCAAAGGCTTCCCTCAGCCCCCAAGCCTCCCCAGCTGCTGACCCCGGGTCGGTGCCCAGTCCCCGCAGCTTGAGCCTCCTTCGCAGCCGGTCCAGCCTCCTTTATTCACTGGTTTCCCAAAGGCCGTGCTCCACCCCAGGCTCCGAGGGTTTGTTCAACCTCCTCCCCAGATCTGGAGTTCCCTCCCGGGTCTTCACTGTGTATCTAAGTCCTCTCATCCTCGGAGGCCCCCGCCACCACCTGCCCCGGGAGCTCCCCCCGGCTGCTCCGACGCTGACGAAGCTGCCCTCTGGGACAGCGGCTCTCGGCCCTGGCTGGACGCTGGAACCACGCGGGACACCTGCCGATGCCTGGACGGGCCCTCGAGACCCTGATTTTTAATTGGAGTGGGGTGTGCCCTGGGCCCCCCGAGTCCTAACGCACACCCGAGGTTGAGGCACCACTGGGCCACCCAGTCAAGCTTTCCACACACCCCTTCAGTTCCGGCGGCGGCCAGACCTTCCCGCAAAGAGCTTTTCCGGGTTTGTCCACACTCGGGAAGAGCTCAAGCGCGGAATCGGAGCGTCCGTGGGGCCAGGCACAAAGCTGAGAGTCTTATGCACTCGTCTCATTAAATCTTCAAGACGCTCCTTGAAGCAGGCCTTCTTATTATAATCCTGATTTTCAGGAAATCAAAGCTCAAAGGGTGAGGGGCTTATCAGGTTTGTGCAGCTGGTCAGCGAGGCCCAGGCATCTGGATCCCGGCCTGACCCCGGAGTCTGCATAGCCAGCCCCTCTCTGCACGGCCATCCCTCGTTTGCTACAGCTCCCGCTTCTTGTCTCCTGCACGTCCTTCCCGTCTCCCTTCTGGAAGGCCCCCCCTCACCTTTGTCAAAGCCCAGCGGACGCTCTCCCAGCCGTGCGTCTCTGCCCTGGAGCTCTTGGCTTTGTTACCGCTGCCACTTATTTGTGTCATTATTAGATTAGCATCTTTCGCCCCACTCCCACACTGTAAGCTCCAGGGAGGCCAGAGTGTGTCTGCTTGTGCTGCATTTCTTGGGCTTACTTAGCACAGTGTCTGGTATACATTTGTCAGGTGGGTGGAGGCGTGGATGAAAGAAAGAAACCAGATACAAAATACAAATTCCCGCCTCCCAGCCGGCCAGCCACGACTGTAGGGACCCGAGACCTGCTTTCTACTTCTCTGAGCAGCAGGGGTCCCAAGCAAAGGACAGTGGCTGGCCCTAGTGGCAACTTCCATTTCCTGGCTGTGTGACCTTGGGCAGACTCGCCACCTCTCTGAGCCTCGCCTGTAAAATGGAGATGGCGGGACTCACAGGAGGGTAGTGGAATGAAAAGAGATCAAGAGCAGGAAAGTCCTGAAAATAGCAAGAACTTGTCAACAAAGGTGGGCTCAGTGGGCAGCGAGGTGGCTGGCTCTTCCCAGCCCCGCCCACCTCACCATGCACCCTTGGCCCCGGCACTGGGGACAAGGCAGCCTGTGCCGATCCAGGGGATGTGAACTCTGGGAATGGACACCAGAGCAGACTCTCCCATGAGCCTTCTCTGCAAGCAAACCTTTCCAAAGGCTGCTAAGACTAGGATGAGAAGACAGGAGAGGAACGGGCTTGAGCATCAGCGGTCAGCCTGGGAGAGGCGGAGAGGGGACAGTGAAAGGCAGAGGGATTTGACAAAGCTTTGTCTCCCTCCACCTGGACCTGGGCTCCGCCCACCCGGCCCCCTGCAGGCTGCGGCTCCAGCCTCCTTGACTGAGCTCTCCACTCAGGTCCAGGATTTGAATGGGGAAAAAACTGCATCTTTATTCTTTGAATTTTGCATTTCTTTCAAGTGTGTGTAGGCCACAAACCACAGTGATGAGCAGCCTTTGTGACTTCCATGCCAACAGGAATCATAGGTATTTTCATATTACATTCTAGTTGCAGCAGCATCCTTTTTTTTTTTAAGGAAGAATTTCCTAATCCTTAGACCTTTTTTCTTTTTCTTTTTTGGTGAGGAAGATTGGCCCTGAGCTAACATCTGTTGCCAGTCTTCGTCTTACTTTTTTTTTCTCCTCAAAGCCGCAGTATACCGTTGTGTATCCTAGTTGTAGGTCATTCTAGTTCTTCTATGTGGGACGCTCCCACAGCACGGCCTCATGAGCAGTGCTAGGTCTGCGCCCAGGATCTAAACCCCCAAACCCTGGGCTGCTGACGCGGAGCACATGAACTTAACGACTCGGCCATGGGGCCAGCCTCTGTGCCCATCAGTATCTTGAAGTCACTGGAGTTTTTAAACCTACACTCAGATCTTGCCTTTTAATGAATCCGTAACAAGGCCAGTATATCACCATATCACAATTTTTTAATTTACTTTGATAATCGTATTTTCACATAATTGGTTTCCTTTGTAATATTCTGTATTTTATGAATTAAAAAAACAATTTTTCTGAGAAAGGGGGTCTGTAGGCTTCACCAGGCGGCTGGTGGGATCTGGGGCATAGACAAGGTCATGACGCCTCTTAGAACCTGGCTCGCCTTCTGCCCGAGTGGACATGTCACTGTCTGACTCCTCTTGGCCCTCAGCCGGTTGTCAGGGGCCAGGCCTGTGGCCCTGTGCTATGTGACAAGGCGTTGGGACTCTGAGTTTGTTTGGGGGGCCTCCCCGAGCCTGCAGGGGTCAAAGGATGAAGGATGGGGACCCTCGGGCTGGCGTCCCTCCCTTCCTTCCTCTGGGTCGCACCCAGCCGTCCCAGCCTCCCCGTCATCCAGGTTCCGGTAGCTTTGTTCGCAGATCCTTCTGGAGCTCTCCTGAGCCTTGGCTTCCTTGTCTGCAGAATGGGGATGATAAGGCCCCACTCACAGGCCGACACACTCCCAGGAGATCGCCTGGGAAAGAGCACAGTAAACAGAGAGTGTCATCCAACTGGGCTGGTGACAGAGCCACCTCTCGTCCTCCCCAGTACCCAGGAAACCCCCAAACCAGCGTCCCTGGAGCATCAGTGAGGGGTCACCTCTGGCGGCCCAGGGCCTCTGTTCCTGCGTGGCCGATCCATCCAGCGGGTGCTGAGAAGCCAGCTGCAGCTTGCAGCCTCTGCGGCTCAGTGCTCCTGTTCTCTCGCTGGAGCGTGGGAGTCAGGGCAAACGGGGATCCTGGTCAGCCAGGCAGACAGCTGGCCCGGAAGGTCACACCCGGCCTGGCACGACCTTCAGTTCCCACTTGCACTCCCACTCGTTGACAACTTCTGGCTGACGCCTGATCACTCGTTGGACAAAGCGCCGGGGTGGTGGCAAACGGCTGACACGCATGAACTCACTGCCTTCAAACGGTCAGGTCACCCACCACACAGCCAGAAAACAGAGGCTCAGGGGAGCAAATAACCTCAGGACTCGAACCAAGGCAGCCCTGCTCCGGGGCTCGTTCCCTTAACTCCGCTCCCGATCAGAGGTCTGCACACCTGAACGTGCATCAGACTCACCCGTGAAAATGCACGCCGCCGGGCCCATCCCCACAGCTTCCAAGGCCGCGGGGTGGAGACCTGCAGTGCGAGGACCCGGCTGCCCAGAGCACGGGGCTCGGCCGGGGCAGCGTCACCCGTGCTTGTTAGAAATGCAGATTCTCAGGCCCCGACCTGGTCCTACTGCATCGGAACCTGCATTTCAGAAGATTCCCGGGTGATTCGTGAGCACGTCACAGTTGACAAAGCTCTGCTCTAAACCACCCTGGGGACAAGGACCCCTCCTCATGGGGCTGAGACACCAGTGGGAGGGACACCAACAAACAGAGAGACGTAATCGGACTGTTTCCGATGGCAACGCGTTCTACGAAGGAAATAAAACAGGGCGCTGAGAAGTGGGCCATTTGAGGATGAGCAGCCAGGGAGGGCCTCGCTGAGGAGGTGACGTTGGAGTGAGACCTGAACTTTAACAATGAGGGGGGAGCATGTGCTGCAGAGGTCCTCCTGCCTGCGGGGCCCTGGGCCGGGGCCGAGCAGGGTCCTCCCTGGGAAGCCACAAGATGTGCCCGCTCAAGGACGGCACGGAGGAGTCGCGGGGGGCCGGACGGTGTCAGGGCCCCTGGGTTAGGCGCTTCGGTTCATACCCAGGTGGGAGCCAGGCCCCGCCCTCCAGGAGCTCACAGTCCGGCGGGGGAGTGGGGGGTGGAGGGGGTGAGCTATGAGCAGCAGAGTTATGAGACGAAGCGGAAGGGCCAAGTCAGAGGGGCAGAGATAAGGGGCCATGGAGATCAGATGCTCCCAGAGGGATAACCCGCTGGGCGCCAGGACCTGTGCTCTGAGCGTCCTCACACCCACACACAGGCATGCACACACACGCACCACACCCACCAGGCACGTTCATCGCACAGTGATGGAGGGCAGGGAGGGGCAGCCAGGCTGCCCTGCACCGTCCCCTCTGGCTGCTGCATCAGCCTGAGCCTGCTGCTTCACGTCCTTGTGTCTTGCTTCTCTCTTCGTCGACTGGGAGTAACGAGAGCGCCAACCTTTGCTCAGCACTTCCAACAACGCTGGGCACCCCGCAGGGGATGCCCGAGTGTCGGCCGCTGTTGTGATCCCGTTCTCTGAGCCTCTGATTCTCTGAGGGAGCTGGACTAGCGTCCTCATTTTGCAGATGGAGAAACTGAGGCTCAGAAAGGTCCACTAACTTGCCTAATCAGGACATTTGTCTGTGTGACCCGGTGTTCAGAGGAAGAAGGTAGCTTCCAGGAGGGGTTGGCGGGTGAGGCTTGACGGACGAGACCCTGGGCTGGGGTACGCGGGATGGGGAGGGTTTGGTCATGGAGAGAAAGGATGAGGGCAGGGGGCTGGGGGGGAATGGGCCACAGGTCGTGGTGGAGGGAACAGAGGGGCAACCTCGGAGGGAGCGAGTTTCGGAAGCAAACGGAGAACGGGGAGTGGCACCATCTGTGGAGACAGCTCAGGGCAGGCTGGGCTGGGCCAGACGGAAGAGGCCTGCAGAGTGGGGCTTTAAGATTGCTTTCTAGGTGGAGCCACAGAAGGCTCTGATCCCAGGCGCCATCGTCCGAGCCACCGTGGAGTCACCGGGCATCTGCAGCCAACATGGCCTCGTTTCCAATGGCCGTGCTTGCTTCCGCTTTAGAAGGCCTGGCGTTGGCCTCGGTTCTCAGCTGGGCCTGAAGCCACATGTCCCAGGACCAAGTCACATCCCGCAGCCAGACCTCATTCTCCAGGGCACAGCCTGCGAGGACGGAAGGCAGGAATCAGCAGCCGGGTGAAACCTGCGGGTGGGCAGTGCCTGCCGGATGGCAACCGTTCTGGGTTCAAGGTCTGCAGCCTGGCGGCCGGGGTCCCTGGAAGCCCTGCCGACGGCCACGCTCGTCACCCCGGCCACCTGTCGAGGAAGGTCAGAGGGCTCTGTCCTCGGCCCTCGGCCAGCTGGGCCCGTGCTGCCTGGAGGACAGCGGGCCCTCTGTGCCCAGGGAGGGCCACGTTCACAGGGTACAGAAAGCTGCAGAGTTGCCCCAGCCTCGCGACACCAAAAAGGGTCTCCACCTCAGCCTGGCCACCTATCTGCTGTGTGACCTTGTTCCAATCCCTTCCCCATCCTGGGTCTTGATTCCTCATCTGTAAAGTGGAGGTGATGGTTCCTTATACTTTTCCTGGTCTATGTTTTGTTTACTTGTCAGTGTTTAATTAATTAGTGTACTTGTTTACTTCCTGAGTTCACTCTGGACTGTGCACCACGTGGAGACAGAAACATAGGTCTCGTGTGACCTGGCACCTAAGAGGTGTGGGCACATGGTTATTGATTGACCATGTGGCTACTGTGAAGGTCAAATGATGCAAGATATGAAATGCAAGTGATATGTACAATGGTGTGGGGCTCCTGCCTCGCCGTGACATGGCCCCAGTCTCAGTACAGGAGAGAATCGCGCCAGGGGCCACAAGGACAAGAAAACACAGATGATAACCATTGAAAAGGAAGGCAAAAACGATAATTTGCCGACGATATGATTTTCTACCCTGAAAAATCCGAACAGCTCTGCTAGGGTGGCGATGAAGAGCCCAGATCCAACAGTTTGGTAAAAGAACTAGATACAAGAATTAGGCAAAAATGACTTGTTTTCCCATCTGGTCAAGCTACTTAATTTCGAAGTGTTATTCGAAAAAGAATCTACTCATAATAGCAACGAAAAGCTGAAAAACAGCTTAGGAATTTGCTTACAAGGAGCAGCGCAGGGCTGGTGAGAGAACTCTATTGACACCTTATGCAGGAAAATAAGAATGTCTGCATAAATAGAGTCACACGTTCTAGAAAGGAAGCCTCAGATGGAAAGATGTCAATTCTCCCTCATGTAACTAATAAACATAACGGGGTTCCAGGGGACGCAGCCGAGGGGACGTCAAGCTCATTTGGAAAAGCAATTGCTAGCAGGGAGCCAGGAAAATTTTGGACATAAATGATAATGAAGCGATGACAAGGTGACCTTACCTTACCTGAGACCAAAACACGCCAGGAAGTGACAGGATTAAGACGGCGTGGGTTTTGCGTGGGGAGCCTTGCTCAGGGCTCGGCCTCCCTTCCGGGCTGGGGACCTCGGGTTATCTGCCGAGCTTCTCTAAGTTCATTTCAGTAACAGGGGGATCAGAAAGGCCTCAGGGTCGAGAGGGAAGCAGTGAGCTGAAGCGTAAGTGGCACTTAGCACGGTGCCCGGAGCAGACGCTCAGTAGATGGCATTATTTTATTCACGGTGGACAGGCGTAAATAAGTGAATCGTTAATTGGCTTACGGGCCAAGGAAAAGCCAGTTGCGCTGGCGGTTACCGGTTGCTGGCCCCTTGGTGCGATTTCCCCGTCGGAGCCCGGGCTGGACGCGCTCCCAGCACACAGGAGGCAGAACGAGGTGCGTGTTGAACTTGGATCCGTTTCCTCTGCCCTCAGCGCTCCTCCAGGTGGTTCTCTGGTTTCGCGTGGTTGTCCTTCAGACTGTGAGTCACAAGGCCACCCCCCGCCACTGTTTCGTGTGGGACTTGTTGAAGGCGGGGTGAGCCGGATCCTCCTGTGGGGACAGGGCCTCTGCCCCTGGCTGTTCGTGTCCAGGATGCACCCCCCGCCCCAGGGTGCTGAGTTCAGTACAGTGTGGGGAGCCCCCTTCCAGGCCGGCCCCACCCACCCCAGCCTCCAGCACTCCCTGGGCTGCCGGCAGGGAGAGAACAATATTTTCCCAAACGCGGTCTGTGTGTGACCTGGCGTGAAGCTCCAGGGTGACCTTGGGACAGTTTGCAAGGAATGAAGCAGAGAGCAGGGCGACATCTCATATCCTAAGAGCACAGTCAGCATCACAAGGGCCCTGGGGGCTGTCATCACAATGGTCCCCTCTGATGTGGGAGGGGACAGCACCTGGAGAGTGGCCTGTCCTGGGCGGAAAGGGGATTGTTCCAAATGGGAGGAGGATGGAGTGGGAAGAGCATTGGATGGCGAGTCGTGAGGCCTGTGTCTGAGCCACTGGGCCTCTCAGAAGACGAGATACCTGCAGCCTCTCCCACTAGGCTGTCCCCTCCCAGAGGGCAAGACCAGTGTCCAGTTTGTGGTCCCAGGGCCCGCCAGGGGTCCTGGTAGACTGCGAGTCCTGGAGGTGCCCTCTGCATTGAGAATGTGGGGGCCACGCAGGCCTGGGCAGAGTGAAGCCCACGTTATGGCTGACCTTCCAGAAGCGCTCATTGAATGGTGCTCCCAGGATCCCATCCCGTCTAGCTGACACTCATCTGTGGACCTTGTTCATCAAAGGCACAAGTTCATGGATACCAACAGGGACAGGACTTGGGGTCCAGGGTTAGAGGTCAACCTAATCGGGGTCAGTGCCCATCTGTGGCCCATCATTCGGTTTGTGGCTGAATTGGTTTCCTCCCTTCCTGCTCCAGCCCCCACTTTTCCCATCGCTGTAAATGGTACCACATCCCCCCAACCCCCCAGGCCATAGACGTAGGAGCCATCCTGGTTTCTCTCCTGTCTCTCGCCATCCAACCCAATCCATCAGCAACCCTCGTCAGCTCCACCACCCCTTAAGACCGCAGAGCCACCCACCTGCCCCCATCTCAGCGCTGAGCCCATGGCCCAGGCCGTGCCAGGTGGGATGGAGCTCAGAGCGCCTGCGAGCGGCTGGTGCTGCCCGAGTCCGGGCTTCAGCGCTAAGGAGCTCATTTCCCCAGGGAGACAAGCACCATCTTCCAGCATCAGCTTTACCAGTAAGAGCGGTAACATTTCTGTCTTGTTTCTCGGTTGTTCGGAACTCGATGAGGATGGGACATTTCTCAGACCCCCTCAAAACCTCAACGCGAACACCGCCATCACACTCCAGAGGCCCGAGAACGTGCTGTTTATAACTTCCTGGAGCCCTCGTTTCAGCTAGTCAACATAACGCTTACTATTACGGTCGCCACTCTACGAATTAAAAAGTAAGACCGAGCTGGGCAGCGACTTGACCGAGGTCACCCAAAGTCGAGCCTCAAGTCCAGGTTTCACCAAATTTCGCTGTCACAACTTCCTCCTTTTGGCTCAAGGTTTGAATCCCTGTTCCAATGGGGTTCTTTTACTCTATAGCTACAGTCATAGAGACAGTGAGGAACTGGCAGACGAGACTCAGAGGAATGGGGCATCTTCTGGACGGGGGGGTGACCATCACAGTGGAGCATAAGGGGTCCCTTTGTCTACATGTGCGATAACATCTCACAGAACTCCAGCTTCCTCTCCAGATGGCGTGTTAACACCGGTCAAATCGGAACAAGATCTGTAGTTTGGGTAACAGATTCGTATCGATGTCCGTTTCCTGATTTTGATCATCTACGGTGACCGTGTGAGATGCTATCATTGGGGAAGGTGGACGAAGGGCGGGAACTCTATTAATCTTGCAACTTCCTGCAAGTCTTACTTTACTTCAAAATAAGAAGTTTCAAGAAAGTGCAGCTTCCCCTGAAAGATGAAGATCGGCTTTAATCTTGGGCTGGCAAGTGAATTTCAACTCCCACGCCGGCTGCAATCGGTTGATAGGGGTTCTCTGCGTCACAGTCCTCGATATGAGAGCCACCGGGGCTGCACCCAGGCTCAGCGGGAGCCCGTGTGGTAATGGATGAGTGATGTCTGCTGTGACCGCTGGCAATGGCAGGGGGGCAGGGATCAGGGGCACACCGAGTGTGTGCTCACTTCCTGACAGCTCAGTGTGAGCCACACTCTAAGAATGGCCGGGGTAGGGGGCTGCGCAGACAGGTGGACAGTATGATTCCATTTACATCCAGTTTCAGAACAGGCCACATGAACAGCATCAGCTCCTGGGGCTGGGGTATTGATTGGCAGCACAGGGGAGATGAAAAATGTTCTGGATCTTGATTTCAGTGTGGATGACTCCAGTGTGTGCATTTGTTAAAAGTTATCGACCGGTACTTTAAGATCTGTGCATTTTATTATATATAAATTATACCTCAATAATAAAAAAAAAAAGGATGTCACAAAGCTCTGAAAGAAAAACCGTTTCCATTAATAAAACATAACCAAAGCTTCCAACGCTGTTATTGGAAGGAAGTCCTGGTGGGGGAGGGGCAACTGGGCCAAATGCTGGACGGGGCTGAGCCTCACCTGCCCCCTGGGGATGGGACCATGTGGGACAAAGTCCTAGCCGCGCCACTTACTAGCTTGGATGAGTTGTTAAACCTCCCTGCCTCAGTTTCCTCAGCTGTACGATGGGGACAGCGCTGGCGCCTGCCTCACAGGGCACTTGTGAGCATTAAGGCGGCTAGTCCAGTGAAGAGCTCGGACCGGACGCGCTCTATAAAACCTTAGCTGCCGTGATGGCTGTGGCGCTCCTCCTCTCTTTGACTCCCGTGGCTGACAGCTGCTGTTCGTCCCTCTTTAGCAGCAGGGTGACCCTCAGACTCTTCCTCCAGCGTCCCCGAGACTCGCTGGATTTTCAAAAACACCCAAGTCTCCAGGAAGAGGACAGGGAAATAACCACTATGTGGCTCCCCCAGGGTCGTCTGAGCCTCACAGAGCAAGCTTGCCCCAGGCTCTGTCCTCTCCCATGGGTCCTTGGGACCCCGGCACGCCCATTCCCAGACCCTCTGAGTCCTAGCTCTGGATGGGCTCTGGATGAACGATGCTCTCTCAACACGCGCCCTCCTAGGTGTTTCACGGACTTGGAAAGACAAGAGAGCTCCCGAGACTCTGCCGTCCGTTGACGTCCATTCTTCCCAGCTCCTGGTCTGAGAGCCATGTGTCTGCACTGGCCACTGCCCCCAGGACCATCTCACCCTCCAGTACAGTCCTGCCCTCTCCCCTCCTCGGGGTGTTTAGTCCCCTACACAGGGCTTGCAAAGGAAAAGAGGTGCTGTTTCTTCCCAAGAATGAGTCTGTGACAGCACTGGGGACATCTGGCTGAGCCAGGAGGGAAAACAAGTTTCCTTGGGGATAACGGAAGAAGGGGTGACATGGTGGGGTTCATGGAGCTCCCCCAGAGAAAGAGCAGGGAGAGCAGGTGCTCCCGGGCTGGTCTCGCTGGAGCCAGCCTGTGCGGTGTAGCGGGTTCCAGGCTGAGACCCAGGGGTGGCTGCCCCACGTGGGGTTGTCAGGGCCAACGGGGCAGAAAGAAAATGGCCTTCTGCCTGGGCAGGGGGCTCCTCAGCAGCAGAGTTTGCACAGCACTGTCGTAATAACATACAGCCAGGAATGCTCCAGTCCACTGCCAGCTTTCAGAGAACCCAGAAGCAGCTGAGGCATGGGGAAGCTTGAAGGCTTGTGTGGGGAAGATTTGTCTGTCCTTCCTTCTATACGGCTGTCTATCCATCCATCCATCTGCCCATCCATCCATCCATCCATCCATCCATCCGTCCATCCGTCCATCCTTCCCTCTGTCCATGCATCCATTTATCCATCCATGCATTTGCCCATCTATCTATGCAGCTATCTATCTGACTATCCATCCATCCATCCATCTGTCCACACATTTGTCCATCCATCTATTTGTCCACCCATCCATCCATCCGTCTATCCATCCATGCATTTGTCCATCCATCTGACGATTCATCCAACCTTCCATCCACCCAATAATTTATTGTGCCCATTATGTGCCAGGCACCAGGCTGGCCCCTGGAGGTGCACAGGTAAACATGTCATTTGACCTCAAGGTGCTTATGGCCCATTTCCAGAGACGAACAAGCAGGCAGTGCAATGTGGTACAGGGAAGGCAGGGGTGCTGGAAGCGCATAGGAGGGACACCGAATCCCGGACCTGGAGATGCAGGGTAGGATTCCTGAGGAAGCCACATCGAACTTGACACCTGAAGGATGAGGTGACGCTAGCTGGGTGTGGTGGAGATGGCTGGTTGTCTCTAGAACTCACGCTCCCCTTCCGTGGTGTAGACTTGTCATTGGAAAGACACCATGTCTTCCAGCCCACCGCCTCCTTGCCGGTGTGGGTGGGCCATGAGATCCGCCTGGTGGAACGTGAGTGGAAGTTGGATGTGCCATTGCTGGGCCACGGCTGTTAAGACGCAGATGCGTCTTCTCCAGTCTCTCCTCCTCGATCAGGATGCAGATGCTGACGGGATGGATGGCAGAGCCACGGGCGGAAGGAGGCTGGATCCTCGAGTCTGGATGGAAGAGAGCCACCCGCAGGGCAGGAACGCCCACTTTGTCCTGCTGTGAGAACAGCAAACAAGCTGCTGTTACCTTAAGCCCTGGATGGTTGCAGTCCATCTGTTACAGCCGCCGGGGTTCCCTGCAGGGAAATGAAGACACACCCCGCGAAGACAGACAGAGGAAAGGGACAAGAGAGCTCAGAGGAAAGCTCAAGTGTGAAAGTCTTTGGAAGAGGGAAGAGCGAGATGTCAGGTGAGGCTGGGAGGTAGACAGGCCTGCGCGGGTTACTACTCCGTCCTGAGTCAATAGGGCAGAACCAGGCTAGACAGCCCCAGGCATTCCCCGCTCTGCCCTCAGGAGCAGAGAAGACAGATCCCTTGCTGACGGTCATCTGGGCAGTGAAGGCAGAGTTGGACCCCAGCCCGGGTGTCGCTGACTCCACACATCTGAGCACGCAGCCCGGGGCCCCCAACAGAATGTTTACAGCAGAGAAACTCCAACATTCATCTCCCAAGAACTCGATGGGAGTCCTGCCTGTGTGGACTCCTCCAGTTTTCTGGAACTGGAACCCAACCAAGAGTGTGGTCCCCTGGTGCCAGGTCCAAGCCAGCACACAGAGTGGCCACCCCCACCCAGCTACGGTGCTCCAGCAGCTCCCGCCCTGCCTGGGGCTCTGCATCCCCAGAAAAACCAAATGGGTGTTCTGCCCGGTCTGGCTGGACTCACCTTCTGGGGGAGCCCAAAGAAACCCATCGCCCAGGGAGTGAGCTCGGCCACATGAGCCAGCCCCCACCCCGTGGTCTGATCCACAAACGGGACACGGTAGGTGGCAGAGGTCGCCCAGAGTTCCTCGCTCCTCTTGTGGCTCCTGGGTTGAGGGGGCAACGCACCAAGACTGAAGAGAGTGCTCAACTCCTCCGCCCACACACCCGCGGGAGAGCTGGCAGCAGACATTGCTGGGCTCCCCGGGCCTGCTTTTTGTAGGCCGGCTCTTGCCGACCCACTGGGCAGTGACATTTGTTGTAGGCAGGAAAGGCTAGGGATCTGCCACCTCTCCCCAGTATGTCTGTCCTTGATTCCTGAAACAGAATGTTCTGGATCGCCTTAGTCCAAGGCCTTCCTTGGTTTTGCAAAGGTGTCTCTGGTGTTCCCACAGACAATGAAGGTGAGGTCCCGGGCAGAGCTTCTGGTACTCTGCCCACCTCTTTCCCCTATCTCATCCCAAACAATTCCTCTTTTTTTTTTTTAAGAAGTTCTTTTTTTGGTGAGGAAGATTGGCCCTGAGCTAACATCTGTTGCCAATCTCCCTCTCTTTTTTTTTCTCCCTAAAGCCCCAGTACGTAGTTGTATATCCTAGTTGTAAGTCATTCTAGTTCTACGATAGGGGACGCCACCACAGCATGGCTTGGTGAGTGATGCGTAGGTCTGTGCTCAGGATCCAAACCAGCAAATCATGGGACACCAAAGAGGAGTGCGTGAACTTAACCACTCAGCTACAGGGCTGGCCCCCAGCAATTCCTGTTTTATCATGCCAAACTTTCCCCATCAGGTAGCATTTGAAGACAGAATTTCATTACCAAATCAAATGTTTGAAAACAACCGAGCAAGGCCAGCCCTCTGATTTTCTGGATGGAGACTCTGAAGCTCAGAAAGGGAAATACTTTTTTTTTTTTTTTCGCTGAGGGAGATTGGCCCTCAGTTAACATCTGTTGCCAATCTCCCTCTTCTTGCTTGAGGAAGATTATCCCTGAGCTAACATCTGTGCCAGTCTTCCTCTATTTTGTATGTGGGAGGCCACCACAGCATGGCTTGATGAGTCATATGTAGGTGCGTGCCCAGGGTTCCAAACCAGCTAATCCTGGGCCACCAAAGCAGAGCACATGAACTTAACCACTACCCCATCAAGCCAGCCCAGAAATAGATTTTTTGAAAAACACATGCACGTAAGATATAGAAAAGTGTCTGCTTGCCTTTTTGTTTCTGTCATCATTCATCCATCTGTCCATTCATCAATCTCTACCTTCCTCCATCCATCCATCCATTCTCCCGTCTATCCATCCATCCATCCACCCATCCATCCAGTCAACATGTGCTGAAGGCTCAGGATGTCCTGGCCTTTTCACCCTGCAGCCTGAGTAATTGCTTCTAAAGCTCTTGGCCTTCTCAGCCCCACGGAATAGAAGGAACCTGGATTCTCATAGATCTGGGCTCAAGCTCCTTTTCTGCCACCTTCCCGCTGTGAGCTTGATTTTGGTTTCCTTAATCATAAAATGCAACCCCTGCCTCCAAGTTACGGTGGGGATTTAGCGAGGTGTGTGTCCAAGAACATCGTGAGGTCGCAATGCCTGCTCAGCGTCTGAAGGTTCTCCAGCGCTCTGTGCCTGCAGGTGGGTGGGGAGGCGAGCGAGGAAGCCTGGGCTTGCTCTTGTCCAGAAGTGCTCAGGGCCCCGAGGGAGGGAAGCCTCTGCGCTCCCCTTGCAGAAAGCCTGGCCTGGTTCTTCCTCAGCTGGGACCTAATTTTGGTCTGGCTGGAGGTGGCGTCTTCCTTTTCCCCTCATTGTCTTGGAGACCTCGAGCGAACTTGGCTGGGACCTTTTCCGCAGGAATGGCACCCCCCACACCCCCACCCCCTCTCACCGGCTTCAGCTTCTGAGGTCCCTCCCCCCGGAGACCCCCACAGCTCGCTTCCTGGCTTCCTGCGCGTCACGCCATCAATTGTCACCTCCTAAGAGAGGCCGGCCCTGACCGCCGGTCTGCCACTCTCTCTCCTTCCTCTGCTTTATTTTCATCACGGCATCAGAAATGATATCTATTTACCTGTTATAGTCCGTCTCATCCCGGCAGGAAGCAAGCTCCGTGACTCTCTTCATTGCTGCATCCCGGCTCCAGCACACGGTTGGCGCTTACAAAGATTTGTAGAAGGAGTGAATTGGTGAGAAATCAGGAAATCCCAAACTCATCTGCCCTAAAATTCACCATAGTCACTGAAATCACCCACCCAAATGCCAAAGAGCGTGTATGGCCGTCTGGGTGGAGGTGGAGGTGGTACGGGGTGAAGTCCTGGCCAGACATTGGCACGTCCCCCAAAGAAACAGCTGTCGACGTCTAGCTCACCTGGCTGTGTGTGGGAGGCTGCCTGTGGGTCACACTGCCCCCCAGGACCGGGCAGGGGAGTGACTGAACACAGGACTCTCGAGACGTTGGGCTTGGAAGTCACAGAGACCTGGGTTTAAAGCCTGAGTCTGCCACTTCCTAGGAGAAGTCGCCCAGCCTCTCTGAGCCTCAGTCTCTTTTGCGCGATGGGGCTAATGATTCCTGCCTCGTAGATTGTTAATAACCAAGGCGACCCCATAAGGGTATTCGAGCACTGGGTTACAAGGACGGCCTTTGTCACTGGGTGCCGTGAGTGAGTTGTGTGACCTGGGGCAATTTACACAATTTCTTGGTGTCTCACTTTCCCCTTTTGTAGGATGTGTGAAACTTTCATGACTTAATGCACGCAAACCAGTTGGATGTGTGCCTGGTCCTAATGATGCTCAATGGTTTTATTTTTATACTTATTTTGTAAAAATCAAGGTATATTTTAGCTACAGTGAAATGCACCAACTATTTTAATGTATGACGAAAAGGGTTTTGACAAATAATATACACAACCTTCCTCCACGTAACCCGCACCCCAATTAAGATATAGAACATTCTTGTCACTCCAGACAGATCCCGTGCCCCGTCCCAGTCAATTCCTGCCACCGCCCCTCCCCAGGAGGCCACCACTTCTGTAATATCTATCGCTACAAAGTGGCCGTGAAACTCACATGAAGGGACTCGGGCTGTGTGTCGCCTTCCGTGTCTCTAACGTTTCCGGGTTTATCTGTGCTGTCGCGTGTGTCTTAGTCTGTCTCTCGTTGCTGTTGAGCAGCGTCCGTTATATAAATACACTCCCGTTGGTTTATCCGTTCTTCTGTGGATGGTGGGTTGTTTACGCTGGAGGATAACTGGGGATGAAGATGCTATGAACGTCCTTATATCCGACTCTGTGGATGTGTTTTCGTTTCTCTCGGGCGCCTCGAAGAACAGCTGCCGGGTCATAAAGCAAGTGTATGTTTCACTCGATGAGAAGTCATTACAACCCTTTGATGCTTCTTGAGACTTCTTTTTTGGCCCAGCACACGGTCTATGGTTGGTGAATTTCCACATGCGCTAGAAAAAAATGTGTATTCTGCAGGTTTTGCGTGTAATGATCTACGAATATCGATTAGCTTACCTCTTCTGTAATCTTACTGATTTATTGTCTCAGTTCCTGACAGAGAAGGGCTAAATTCCCGACAACCATGTGGTTTTTTTTTCTGTTTCTTCCTCTAGTTCTGTCCATTTCTGCTTCATGCATCTGGAAGCTCAGTTACTAGGTTCAACCGTGTCTAGGGTTATGACGTTTGATAACTGGCCTTTTTGTCATTAAGAAATGCCCTGCTAATATTTCTCTACTTATATTCTATTTTGTCAGGTCTTAATACGGACACATCAGCTTTCTTATGCTTGTGTTTGCATAGCGGATCATTTCCCAGTCTTTTACTGGGAAAATTGCATTTGGATTTCTTCCACTTTTTGGACATTATGAATAATGTGCTGTGAACATTCCTGTAAAAATCTTTATCGCTTTTTTTATACGTCCTGAAAATGTCTGCTTTTAATTGCAGTGTTAAGCCCGTTTATTTAATGTAATTGCAATTTTTCTTTTGAGGAAGATTAGCCCTGAGCTAACTGCTGCCAATCCTCCTCTTTTTGCTGAGGAAGACTGGCCCTGAGCTCACATCTGTGCCCATCTTCCTCTACTTTGTATGTGGGACGCCTACCACAGCATGGCTTGATGAGTGGCACATAGATCCACACCCAGGATCCAAACCAGGGAACCCCGGGCCGCTGAAGCTGAGTGTGCGAACTTAATTTCTACGCCACTGGGTCAGCCCCATAATTGTCAATTTTTAACAGCTTTACTGAGGTTTGCTTTACATAGCATAAAACCCAGGCATTCAAAGCGTACAATTCAATGATTTTTAGTAAATCTACAGAGTGGTGCGACCATTGCCACAATACAATTTTACAAAATTTCTGTCACCCCCAAAAGATCGCTTGTACCCATTTCAGCCACTCCCCATTGCCCTCCCTGCCAGCCTTAGGCAACCACTAATCCACTTTACCTGTCTCTAGCTTTTCTTTTTCTGGAAATTTCACATAAATGGACTCATACAACATGTAGTCTTTTGCATCCACCTTCGTTCACATAGCATAATGGTTTTGAGGTTCATCCACGTTGGAGCTTGTATTGTTAGCTTTTCCTCTTTATTGCTGAATAATATTTCACCACATGAATAGAGCACACTTTCTGTTTCTCTGATCACCACTTGATGGGCATTTGGCTCGTTTCCACTTTTTGGACATTATGAATAATGCTCTATGAACGTTCCTGTAAAAATCTTCGTGTGGATATGTTTTCATCTCTCTTGGGTAATACCTAGGAGTAGAATTGCTCTGCTGCATAATAAAGTTATGTTTAACTTTTTGCATTCTCACCTGCAATGTATGATCAATTGCTTTTTTTTTTTAAAGATTTTATGTTTTTCCTTTTTCTCCCCAAAGCCCCCCAGTACATAGTTATATGTTCTTAGTTGTGGGTCCTTCTAGCTGTGGCATGTGGGATGCTGCCTCAGCATGGCTTGATGAGCAGTGCCATGTCCGTGCCCAGGACTTGAACCAATGAAACACTGGGCCGCCTGCAGCAGAGCGCGTGAACTTAACCACTCGGCCATGGGGCCGGCCCCCTGATAAACTGTTTTTTAAAGAAGAAAAGAGAAAAGAATTGTCTTTTATATTGACCTCACATATTCCACTTTCGCAGTGCTCTCTCTTCATTCCTGTATATCTGGATTTCTATCTGGTATCTTTTCTGGTTCAGCCTGAACATCTTTTAGCATTTCTTATGGTGTGAATTGGATGGTGATGAATTCTCTGTTTTTGTTTATTTGAAAAAGACTTTTATCTTACTTTTATTTTTGAAAGATTATTTCATTGGACACAGAATTCTAAGCTGATAATTCTGCTTTCTTTCAACAGTTTAAAGACGTGTTCCATTGTTCAGTAACCTGCACTGTTTCCAGTAGAGAGTCAGCCGTCATTCTTATTATCGTGCGTCTGCACATAATGCACGTTTTCTCTTTTTTTGGATGCTTTAAGATACTTTTCTTTATCATTGGTTTTCTCAGTGTTACTCTCATACACCTAGTTGTGGTTTTCTTTGTGTTTTTACTGCGTTCTCTTTTCCTTCTCAGATTCCACTTTTATGTCTGCAAACGGCCTGACAGACCACACATCACTGAGGCCCCATCTCTTCATCTTGTTCAGTCTTTTTTTCCCTCCGTGCTTCAGTCTGAATTTATTTTGACCTGTCTTCATGTTTACCGATCTTTTCTTCTGCTGGGTCAAATCTACCGCTTACTCCATCCAACAAGTTTTTTGGTTCTGATGCTTTAATTTTTATTTCCAGAACTGCCATTTGTTTATTTTTTACAATTTCCATTGATATTTTGAAAAATACCATCTCTTCATCTATTCTATTTTTTCCCTATAAATTTGTTCCTATATTTATATGTGTACTTAAGGTCTGTTTTTTTTGTTTTGTTTTGTTTTTTTGCTAATTCTAATAACATGTCTAATGTGGACATGTCTGCTTCCACAATTTGTGTTTTCTCTTAATTATGAGTCAGATTTTCCTATTTATTCTCTTGTCTAGTGTTTAATTTTATCATATTTTTCCAAGTGTGCATAAAAGAACAAGTAAGATTAAAGCACGACTTATATTTTTGGTTTTATTTATTTCCTAGAAAGTCTAAACCTGTTTTGCTGTTTGGAGGTTCCACTGAGGACCGTTAGCTCAGATATTTCTTAGAGTGTAATGGAGCTGGGCTGAGAAACGGCTCTAACTAGACTGAGTTACCTGTAATCAGCCCTCCACAGCATCCTCTGCCTTCTTATCCTGTCAGAGTCTGAGCTAGGAGGGGGCTTGACTGCAATTTCGGACTTTTTTGGCTAAATTTAGATCCAAGTATTTCAGGGCCCTGCACTGTAATCATTGTGAGAACGCACAAGATTATGCATTTTTTTCCTACCAATGTGCCTTTCCTCCATCCCTGCCTTTTGGAGAAACTTGGGTCGGGCAGGACGGAGGATGAGGGGCTGGAACAAACGACCTCTTCTTTCCTTGAGAAGATGCCCTTCCATCTTGGTGGACTGAGCCATCTCTCTGTGCCCTTCACTCCAGACCCTTCCAGGCTCCAGTCTGACCTGCCATCCCGCACTCTGGTCCACGGTCGGAATGATTTCCCTTCGTTTCTGCAAAGTCTCTCCATGCACGGCTGAGGTTCCTGCGTCCACCCATACACGGACCAGCCCCTCCTCTGGGTGTGGACGCTGCCACAGCTCTTGTTCCTGGAGAAGAGCTTCTTTCTTCCTGGAATTCAGTTCGTTAAAATGTCGTTGATCCCACTGCTCTTCCCTAGCTCCATAGAAAGCTATGATTTTTATTTTTTCTGGAGTTTTCTTGTTGTTACCACAGGAACAGAGGTCTTTTACATCTCTCTACATCCTAATTGGAAGTCAAAACCTCCATGAGTGTGAGCTATTTCTATTATTAGTGGGCAGTGGTGCATAAAATGAGCACACACAGAAGAATATAATTGCAATGAAGATTAGCGCTAGGATGCAGATGTGCGTGTTCTCGGAGGGTCCTTTCGGGCAGGGTGCCCATTTTGCAGATGAGGTTAAGAGACACTGAGGACCTTCCAAGGTCACATCACTAGCAGAGAACAGAGCCAGGATTTAAACCCAAGTCATCCTACTCTAGAATCCATGCTTTCACCCACTCTGCTGTGAAATAAGGATTTGAGTTCCATTCACTCAGAGTGTCAGGCATATCACAGCTCATCCGTGAAGGGCGTTCCGTAAAATGGCCGGCCCTTGGCTGGGTTAGGGACTGGGGACGCGGAACAGAGACAGCCCTTGACAAATATGTATCGAGTGAGTTAATAAACCGCCAGCCCACAACACGCACACACACACATGCACATGTGTGCACACACGCACATGTGCGTATGCACGCACACACATGTGTACACACGTGCACATGCACGTGTGCATGTGTACGCACGCATGCATGCACACACACATGCGTGCACACACATGCGTGCACACACACGCGTGCATGCACACACACACACACACGCCCTCTCTTGACCTGGCGGAAGAGCCTGCTGTCTCAGAGGACCTGCGAATGTTCGGTCATAAAACCCAAACCTACTTTCCTGTCTTTTTGGAGCTGCCTCCTTCCCTTCTGACGGCCCGTGGCTCTGGGGTGTTAAACAAGTGGACAAGAGGAAATCTTGAAGTTTCATGACAGTCTCGTGTACTCAGACATCATCCCCGGAGCTTGCTAGGTTCCTGGCTCCAAGGCGACCCCGTGGGTCCTCACCAGAAACCGCAGACCAAGGGGCTCAGGACATTGTCCGAGGTCCATCCACCCTGGGGCTGGGCCTTCGGGGACTCTGATCTGTAATTAAACCCGAGCTCCAGGGAGCGGCAGTCCTGCAAAGTCATCCCTGTGGGCTCCTTGCGGGCGAGGGCACAGCACACGTGCGCGTGCGGATGGTCCACCATCGCGGGAGCCTGTGCTCGGCTTCGTAGACTCTAGCGTAACTGCGACGGTCGCTGCATCAGACCAGCCGGTTCACGTCCACCTTTCTTACTTCCTGCTGTGCAGCCTCGAGCAGCACACTTAACCCGCCGGAGCCTCAGTCCCCCGTCTAAAGCACGGGGATGGTAAACAGAACCCACGACCTGGAGGGGTGGGCTAACCGGGCCAGTGCTCACTCGGGTCTCCCACAGAACTTGGCATACAACAAACACTCAAAAATGTTAGCCATTCTTAGTACTATTGGCTATTGGGCTGTATATTACCAAGAAGCAGGGCTAGGATGTGCATGAGAGTCAGTGTCTGAGTGTTTTGGCCATTATCCTGGCTTTCTCACCCAGGCAGCTAGTTCACAAGGCAGAGTCCAGACTACCCCAACGTGCTAACTCAGAAGATCTGGGGTGGGGCCCAGGAACCTGCAGGCTGGCCAGCACCCCAGTGATCTGGATACGGATCCAGGGCGACTCTTTGAAGATCCCCCTTAAGCTGTCGCGCCTCGCTGCTTGGGGGCAAGCACTGCGTCTAGAAGGCAGTCTGGAGGGGACCCTCATGACGCCTGCCCACCAGCACGTCTCCTCTCCGCACTCTGCAGTCGGGACAAAGAGAACCTTGCCCACCACCCGGGCCTGGGAACCCCAGGGAACCAAGTCCAGAGCTGTCAGCGTGAGCCTTAACACGGCAGGGTTGGAGTGCTCAAGACCAGCCCATCCTCTTTCCAGTCTCAGGAAACGGCAGGCTGGGCTGCAGTCACCTGCAGGTAGAAGGCTCTCAAGTTGGGTCACAGAATTGACAAATCAGGCTGGTGACCTGCTGGGCTCTGAATCTACGTGAGGTGGCCCAGCTCTGTTGGCCAAACAGGTTTCACCCCACGGGCCACCTCTGCGTGACCGCGGCTGCTTGGGGTGCTGTGGACAGGGATGCAAAGGCTGATTCTGGGTCAAGGGCTCTCAGCCAGGGTCAGTTTTGCGTCTTGGGGGATGTTCAACAATTTCTGGAGACACTTTTGGTTGTCACGGCTGGGGTGGGTGGGGCAATGGCATCTAGTGGGTGGAGACCATGGTGATGCTGAATGTCCTACGGTGCACTGGACCATGCCCCCAAGCAAGAAGTACCCTGCCCAAATGGCAGTGATGCCAAGGCAAGAAATTCTGCTCCAGGCTCATGGGAAAGAGGCAATGTCCGGCCTGGCTGGGGAGCGAGTGGGGTTCGTGAGTGCTCACAAAGGATCACTAGGCATCGCTGAGCGCCTTTTATGTGAACATAGAGACCTAAAGAGATGCAGCCCAGAGGAACTGGAGCGGAAGAGACGCTACACGTGGAGCAAAATCATAAAAAGCATAATCATAATAAAAACCCCAAACCTCTAAGTCCAAAGAGAGATAACAGAAGATAATGCGTCCATGAAAAAAGAACGCGATGCCGTAAAAAATGAACACAAGAGCTCATGGGGAAAAAATATGATAGCAGAAATATAAAACTCAGTTGAAGATCTGGGAGACGAAGTTGAGGAATTTCTCAAGAATATGTAGCAAACTAAATGATTGAAAATGGAGATACACGATAAGAAAGTTAGAAGACTGATACAGCTCTGATGCTGGAATTGTAAGAGTTCTAGAAAGAGAGAGAAAATGGTGGGGAGGAAATGTCAATAAAATAGTTGAGGAAAATTTCCCCAAAATGAAGGACATAAATCTCAAAAGCCAAAGGCCCCACAACAGCTCGGTGCCGACCTGAAGCTGGACTTCCGTCAGGTCCACAGGGAGCTCCAGGACGCTGGCAGCGCAGAGGAGAGTCGACCAGAGAGACAGAAGCAGAATGGGAGGGCTTTACCCTGCCCAACAGCAGCTCTGGGAGCGAGAAGACGGAGAGAAAAGCTTTCAAAATTCTAAAGGAAAAGCGGTCCTCGCCCAGAATGCTACATCGAGACAAAAATCAAAAACGTCCTTAGACACGCGAGGGCTCGAGAAGCCACCTCCCGCCTCCTCTTTCTCAGGAAGCTGCCAGAGGATGCGCTCTGCTGAGAGGAGGACTGAGCCAGGGAGCAGGACGAGGTGGGGTCCAGGAGGCAGGACATCCGGCTCCGAGGAGAGGTGGCGGGTCCGCAGGCAGATGGGGGA
This sequence comes from Equus caballus, assembly GCF_041296265.1. Classification (NCBI taxonomy): domain Eukaryota; kingdom Metazoa; phylum Chordata; class Mammalia; order Perissodactyla; family Equidae; genus Equus; species Equus caballus. The sequence continues at coordinate 9,929,852 of NC_091695.1, forward strand.
GAGAGAGCCCAGGGCGCCAGAGGCAGAGGGCAACATGTGCGGTTTGGTGAAACTGATAAAAGTCAGATGTGAGTAAAAGTCCTGGGAAAGATTTGGACAATTGGCAAAGAGTTTGAGGTTAAAAAATATTAGTGATAGGGGGAGCTGGCCCGCTGGTGTAGTGGTTAAGATTGCGTGCTCCGCTTCAGGGCCTGGGGTTCGTGGATTTGGATCCCAGGTGCGGACCTACACACCACTCATCAAGCCATGCTGTGGCGGTGTCTCACATACAAAGTAGAGGAAGACTGGGACAGATGTTAGCTCAGGGCCAGTCTTCCTCAGCAAAAAGAAAAAATTAGTGACCAGTATACAGGAAACTATACAAACGAAGAAATCGTAAGAGTTGTAGTGCTGAGTACCAGTCTCATAAAAATCACGGCGCAGCTACTGGGGAGAGTGAGAGGGGCGGCAGTGGGGGGTCAGAGGCAGGGGAGCAGACGGATTACAAACCGCCTCTCCTATGGTGGGGAAACCATGAGCAATGCCTGAAAGTGAAAACCACACAGAACGATACAGGCGCGTGAAGGGAGTGATAGGGAGTGAAGCAGACATGGGTCAGCGGAAGGAATCGAAAGTGGAGAAGCAGAAGAGAAGAAGGAAGGGCTGGAAACTGCAGCTTGTCTTAACTAACCGCCTCAACCAGCAACGGATAAAAATTGGAAATCAAAAACAGTACAACTCGGGGGCCGGCCGGCCCCATGGCCGAGTGGTTGAATTCACGTGCTCTGCTTCAGCCAACCAGGGTTTCACCGGTTCGGATCCCGGGCGCGGACACGGCACCGCTCATCAGGCCATGCTGAGGCGGCGTCCCACATGCCACAACTAGAAGGACCCACAACTAAAATACACAACTATGTACCAGGGAGCTTTGGGGAGAAGGAAGAAAAAAAGACCGGCAACAGACGTTAGCTCAGGTGCCAATCTTTAAAAAAATAAAAACAAAACAGTACAATTGGAGCACGTGTGAAAACTGATGGAATCTGAGTCGAGTCTGTGTCTAAGCTGATAACATCGTGCTGAGGTCAGTTTCCTGATTTTGACTGCATCCTTGGGTTGCTCGAGACAGCGTCGCCGGGGGGAGCCCGGTGCAGGGTACGCGGGAACTCTCTGAACTATTTTTGCAACTTTGGGCGAGTCTTAAACAGATTGCAAATAATAGGTTATGTCAACAGCAACAACCACAACCAGCTACATCAGCCGAGCGCGCTGTCCCCAAGCCGCCCTTTGCAGCGGGAGGACCGGACCGCATGGCCTCCTCTGCTCGGATCCGGGTGGGAGCGCAGGGGCCTCGGGCCTCCCGGGCGGGCGCAGCCAGACACGGCCTGCAGACGGCCGTTGAGAGAGTCCAGGGCCGCCATTCGGGCCGCCGGGAGAGGATGTCTGTCGCTGAGCCTCCGTGCGGCCAGGGGGCCCTGGGAGGGGATGGCCGCCGAGTCTGGAACGTTTTTCCCGGCAGCTTTTCGGGGAGCTGAGGGGGAGAAGACACAAATCAAACCAGAAACGCGCCTCTGGTACCGTCCTTTTAAAAGGAAATAAGCACCTGCGAGTCGCCCCCGGGGAAACAAACTTTGGTCATGCGTTGGGGGCACCGCGTCCTGTCCAGCTGGCCCTCCCAGCTGCAGCGGCCGCGAGAGGGAAGGCGCTTGAGGGCCAAGGAGCCAAGCAGGGCCCGCCTGCCAGATCCTCTCATCCCATCCTTGGGGGGCAGAGGCAGAAACGAGGGGAAGGAAGCAGAAAGAATTGGTGGATTTGGAGTCAGCAGGATCTGAGCTTAATTTAGGGCGGACCCCAAATCTACTTCAAACTGCGTGGCCTCGGGCCAGAGCCTCGTGCTTCCTGGCCCTTATTTTCTTCACCTGACTGCGGATGTCCAGTGTGCAGGCTGGAAATCAATCACTGCCAGACCTTGGACACGGTGTCCCAGAACATCGCCATTTTACATAGGAAGATCTGTGGCCCAGAGATGTTAAGCAGCTTGCTCAAGATCACACAGCAGGTAAGGGACCAAACCAGGATGGGAACCTGTTGGTGTGGGTTTCAAGTGTGGCTCCACCGAAACCCACATGCTTCCCAGTCTTGGCCACTCTACCCTAGTGGGCTGTCAGGCATTCACAGATCTTTACTGAGGACCTACTATGTGCCAGGGAGTGTTCTGGGAGCTGAAGCTGCAGCATGGACAAAAGAAGCCGGTGCTCCGAGGAAGCTGGCACTCCAGCAGGGGATGCTTATCGGCGTGGGCAGGAGAGAAAAGGCAGCTGAGAGGCCTGTTGAGCGCTTGTGACCCTGCGCGGCCAGCATCCTGGCTCTTGGAATGACGGGGACAGGCAGGGCCAGCCTAGGGGCAGTTAGCTCAAGGACCGTCTTTGCTGAGTAAGCTCCAGGCCATAGAGGTCAAGAGCTAACTCCTTCCTAGACCCCGAGGGGAGTGTGGGGACCTCGGGGACAGTTCCTGCGGCCTCTGTGGACGGTTGCCCCCTGGGGTCCCTGCCCACTCGCTGATTTCTGGACCAGCAAGGGGCACTGGACTTGGGGCCCAGCCCTGTTTGTCTGCTACTTGCTGTGTGACAGAGGGTGAGTCCCTGCCCCTCTCTGAGCCTCAGTTTCCCCACCTGAACAGTTTAGGGGTTGGACTTGATGAAGTATAGGGGCATCTTTAAACCCTGGAGCCTTTGAGGAAACATCCATTTACTCAGCAACCGTGGGACGCTCCCATGTGCCCAGGGCTGAGTTACAAGGAACCACACAGATGTGGCTCCTGACCTCGTGGAGCTCACAGAGGGACACAGAGTTTAAGCCGACTGTGATCGAGTGGCCACTTGGATGTGACTGTGACAGACGCTGTTGAAGGAGCACCCTCATCCATCTCTTCCAGGAAGGAAGAGCGTGGGGCCCTCCGGGTGGCTTTTCTGTTGGTGGAACTTACGAGGCAGGGTGACCACGGGCGACAGCATGGCGGGTCTAGGGCAGGCCCGAGGAGGAGGGCCTGGGAAATGGGGCAGCGGGCACCCGGGGGGCTCTGCAAAGGCAGGAAGGCGTTTGCACCCCAGGCCCCCAGACCAGGTGCAGGGGCTGGAAGAGGCCACCGCTTAGCATCTCCTCCAGCCCCGTGAGGTTAGAGGGGAGGGGCCAGTGGCTTCTCATCACTGTCGAGACACTCAGCATAAGAAACGGTGCTGGCGGGGGTGTCCGGCTGAACCGAGTTTGAATCTCGGCTCTGAGACTTGATGGCTGGGTGACCCTGTGCACTTGCTTTGCCTCTCTGAGCCCTGCACACCAAGTGCGTAAGGCAGGGCTGTGGAGCTCGGCTGCACCAGCTGGTCGGAGTGATTAAGGGAGGCAACACGCTGGGTTGTCTGGCTCAAGACTTCAACAAGCCGCACTGCTGCCCATCGGCCCCACTTCTGCTTCAGACCTTCTTCCAATCTATTCTGTCAGCGCCAGGAAAATGAGTTTTTTAAAAATGCAAGCCTACCACGCCACTCCCCGCTTCAAATGCCTGCCACTCGAGCTGGGAGGAAGTCCAGCCTCCTCGCCATGGCCTGCACAGTCACACCAGCTGCCATACTGGTGCTGTTTCTTAAATACACCAAGCATATTCCAACCTCAGGGCCTTTGCACTTGCTGTTCCCCCTGCCTACAACACTGTTCCCTCTATCCATAGCTAGCAAACTCCCACTCACTTTTCGAGCCTCATCTTAATGGCACTTTTTAATGGAAGCTTCCCCAGGCTGGACCCGTCTCCTCTTCCAGCTCCTGTAAGATCCCATGTTTCCTGCAAATCACATACTTATCCTTGTGTTATGTGTTTAATGCGTGTTTGTCCCACGAGAATGTAAGTTCTAAGAGGACAGGGACCCCCTGCCTTGTTCACAATTGCGTCCTCAGTGTCCGGTATCGTGATGTTCAGGCGTTCACTGGTGCCCAATATAGTTTGAGACTGAAGGATTATATGAATGAATGAATGAATGAATGAATTTATCATCCCACTTTACGTTTTCCCTGGGTGAGGGCTTCAGGTGACCTCAGGAACAATGGGCATCACCCAAATTTTGCAATAGCAACTGAGACTTCAGCACTCCCGGCCTCTGTTCCATCCCTGCAGGAATCTTCCAGAGAATTCTGCTCAGCTGCTCAGCTGCGTGGGTCTCAAGTCCCCTGGCTTCCCGGGGTGCAGGGAGGCAGGGCCGGGGCCGCAGGTCTGCGCAGTGCTGGGCCCCGGGGAGGGGTGGCGGGTCTGCAGCACAGGGCGCCCACCGGCCCACGACACCAACGCCTGGAGGTGGGGAGCCGCGGGGACGTCAGTGTTAGCCCAGGGGCGTCCCCTGCGGGGGAGAGGGATCTGCAGGGGGGGCCCCCCCGAGGGCGGGGACTCGATGCCGTGGGGGGAGACGCGGGGCAGTCTTGGGACAAGGCGGGCACATTCTGCACGTGGAATAATGACGATGGTCAAATGGGGCCGCATCCCGCACCCGTCCCCGCTGGGATCCGCACCGGCTCCTGACTCGCCTTGACCGCTAGACGGTAGCAGGTGGCGTCTGGGCTTCCCAGGCCTTGCAGCTTCCCCGTCGCCGTCCTGGAACCCACCTGCCGCCAAGGAAGCCTCCTCACCGCCACCGCCGCCCCCCCGAGAGGCCACGTGGAGGCGAATGCGGCACCGGCTGACGGCCCCAGCGGTGTGAGGGGGAATCTACACCAAGCCAGCCTGCCTCCTGCCTCAGCCACCATGTGGAGCAGAGCGCCCGTCCCAGCGGAGCCTGGCCCGAATCACGAGCCATCAATGGTCGTCTTAAGCCACTGAGTTTCGGGGTGACCTACTTCACAATAATAGATAACGGATACACCTCTCTGTCTGCTGTCTCCTCGGCCAGACTTTTCTTACTCTTCTTGTCTCCCAATCACAGCAAATCTCCCCATCATGGTAAGAGCATGTAGCAGCACCAGACTGACCTGGATAAAAATTCTAGTTCTCCCACAGACTTGCTGTGTGACCATAGACAGGTTTCTTAACCTCTCTGAACTTTATTGTCCTTCATCAGTAAGATGCAGATACTGATTGCACACAATGGGTTATTGTGGGTTCTGGTGAGGTTGAAATGAGGTAATAATACTCAGTGGCTGGCACATAGTGTGTGTTCAATAAATTTATTAAATGTCAAGAAATATTTACTAAACACCTATGTGTAGCACTGATCCTGGAATTTGGGGGCTGAATAAGACAGACCAGGGCTCTGCCCTCACAGGGCTTGTATTCATTGGTGGGGGAAGACAGAATAAACACACAACAACGAGACAATGACAGATGGTTGTACAAGCTCTGAGGCACAAGCTCTGAGGGACAGGAAGTGACAGAGGTGTGACACAGAAGGAAATCAGGGCAGGCCTCTCTGGGACGTGATGTCTAAGCCGAAACCTGGATGATGAGGGGCCAGCCACTGGAAGATGAGGAGAAAGGGTGCTCTAGCAAGAGGGAACAGCACGTGCAAAGGCCCTGGGGAGGGATGGCGGTGGATGAGACTCAGGAACCCAGGGCGTCTGCAAGGTGGTTATTATTGTTGGTGTTATTGACATCGGCTCAGGTTCAAGGCCGGACCCAGAGCGAGTGTTCAGTTCATGCTGGACAAGTGGCTGGCGAGGGAGGGGTTCAGGCATAAGCTGCCTAGTGTTTCTGTGGAAACCCACGGGCTCCCTGCTGATCACCAGAGAGGCTGCCCGAGGCCTCACTCCTCCAGCCCTGGCCGGCCCTGGGCTGGGACACTTCCTGAGCCCCAGGAAGGAGTCACATCCTGGTCTTCTGCGCCTCGCCCTGAGCCTCAGCTGTCAAGGAAGCCATGCAGGCATGTGGAAGTGTCTTCCTCCGGTGCTCACACGCGCGTGTGCACACACCCACGCACACAGACAACACACGGGCCCAGGCGGCCCCGGGCAGGCTGCAGGGTCCCAGCCCGCGTGGGAGCCCGGGCCGGGGAGGCCGCTGGGCCCCAGCCGGCTCTGCAGTAGGAAGCGCCTAATTGATGGGGGGAAGTGGCCAGTCCACCGCCTGGACGAGGAGCTGGACCGAGACTCAGCCCCGGGGCAGGACATCAACACGGCTGTGCCAGCGAGGCTCCAGGACCGAGCCCCGTGGCCCCACCTGACCGAGGAAGCAGGCCGCAGGGGTGGGCCAGCCTCGCTGGAGGGCCCAGAGAGCCAGGCGGCAGCATCCGTCTGTACCACACGGTCACACCCAGGCCCACCCAGGGCCACACGTGGGAAGGCGCACACAGAGCCTGCTCCGAGTGAGCGAGACAGGAGCACAGACCCTGGGACGCACAGATGCACAGACAGACGCGAGCAGCGCACACAGACACAGCCGGCCCAGGAGGACGCGCTCTCCTAGGAGAATGTGACACACACACCGCGATCCGACACGAGAAGACGGACACACACAGACACACAAAGCCGCAGACACGTCCACTGCGGCCGTGCCCGCCCGTCCCAGATAATTGTGCCAGAAAATAGAGCCACCTGCTCCTGGCCGAGCCGTCGCCCGGCAGCGGGGAGCCGGCTAATGAAGGCTTCACAGGCGGCTGGCATGTTCCCGGCTGCCCAGCTGCCGCTCGGCGATAGAGCGGCCGCCAGCCCAGGTGGCCTCTGTGACGGCCCCAGGGAGCTGCCTGGCCCAGTCGCTCGCCCCCTCCTCCCTCGCTGGACGCTGGATGACTGCCCCCCTTGCTGTCCTGAAGGGTCCTTCTAGGGCTGACGGCCCTCCTACGAGGATGCGGGGGGACAGCTGTCCCGGGAGTCTGAGGCCTGGATCCGCAGAGGCTCCCCGGCAGTTCCCAGCTCCCCGTGTCAAGGATGCTCAAGGAGCTCAGTCAGCCGGGGACACAGTGGGTGGACGTTCCCAGCTGCCGTCTGCCTCGTCCAAGGGCTAAACTCAGTCGCTCTGACCAGAGCGCGACTCAGTTTCCCTTAATTGCCATGCTGGGCTTGGCTCTTGGCTGTTCCCTCGCACGCGTGGACATCTCTGCCACCCTGACCCTCGTGCTCTTCTTCCTACACACAGACCTCACGCCTGCCTCAGGGCGTCTGCGCCTGCTCTGTTCTCCGTCGGAAACACCTCACCCCGTCCTTACCTGGCTCCCTCCTTCTCGCCACGCAGGTCTCAGCTCCCACAGCGCCTCCTCCGAGAGGCCCGCCTGGATCTAGTTGAGTTAGAATATCTACTCCAAGGGGGCCCCTCAGTTATCTTCCAAGTCCTGGCTGCTTGTTAGAATCGCCCCGGGGAGCTTGAAAGATCATCCGCCTTGAAGGCCCTGTGAAGGGGCATCAAGTCAGACTCCCCGGGGTGTGGGGCCTGAGGGAGGGTGTTTGGTAAAAAACTCCCCCTGTTCCATCAGGACAGTGACTTCTTGGCCCGAGGACTTTTCAGCGGAAGAGGAGACGCTGGATTCTGCAGTCGCCTCACCCCGCCTCACGCTGCTGTTGGCAGAGCACCTGCTGTGCGCGGGGCCTGTGCACACGTGCTCCTCGTGACCTCAGCATGCGCCATGTGGCCCTTACTGGGCACCAAGTACCGGTCAGGGGCCTCCGCGTGGGGCGGCGCGTTTCACCCCAGCAGCTCTACAAAGTGAGAATGTCATCATCCCCATTTGACAGATAAGGAAATTGAGGCCCAGAGAGAGAAGCTGATCCGGAGTCAGGCAGCTCGGTAGAGGTGGATGGGGGATGGACCTGGGCAGTGGCTCCAGAACCCGCTCGTAACCCGATGCTGAGCTGCCTTTGTTTTATTTGGTCCTCACGTCGTGACACGACATTTTAAAGACATGGAAACTGTGGCTCAGAGACTCAGGAGATTTGACCGAGGTCACACAGCCAGGATTCAAACCTGCGTCAGTCTGACTAAAGCAGAGGGTGCAGATGTCCTCGTGAGCCCTCTCGTCCTTATTCCTCCACCTTCTGGAACGGCTTTAGGGGCAGCCGGGAGATGGGAGATCAGAACCAGCCTGGGTCAGCCCACCAGCTGTCCACGAGTGGATTTGATAATGGTCGTAACTGACACACGCGTGGCAGCCACTGTTTGAAGCCCTTGACGCACCTGCACTCCCATGACCCTCAAAGAGAGCCTCCTCTCCCAGAGGAAGAAACAGACGCACAGAGAGGTAAGTCACCTGCCTGGGGTCACACAGCCCGTGAGCGCAGAGCCGAGACCTGAGCTCAGGCCAGCCGGTTCCGGAGTCTCTGCTCTCGGCCTCCGCACCACCCTCCCTCTCAGCTGCCTTGCTTCCTGAAGCTGCTTGAAACTCACTTTTCTCTCCTAGGAAATGGGTACATTAGTCCTACCTCGTTCGGGAATTGGAGGACAGAACAAGAGCGTGAATGTGCAGGAAGGGACTGCGCGTCGTGGGCATTGGCTAAGGGAGGTCGTTGGGCCCTGGGGACAGAGCCATGTCCTCATCCCGCAGCGTCCGGCCTCGCATCTCACACACGGCAGCCACCGCGCTGCCATGGGACGTGGACACAGGCGGGGACCTTTGGAGGCCTCCAGCCTGGTGTTCCTCCGGAGAGGTGGAGGGCCCCGGGGCCCCTGGACCCCACGCTCAGCGTGGGCACCTTCGCGTCCCTGGCCGCCCTCCGTCAGCGTGTAATCACTGTTGCGGGCAACGAGCCGCGTCCCCCGGGGTGACATCTAGATCAGGGCAGAAGACAGCCGGGCAACAGGGAGATGGAGACGGAAGAGAGGAGGGGCTCGGGGACCAGGGGACAGGAGGGCTCCGAAGAGGAAAACCGCGTCCTCAGGTGACCTTGCCGCCTGGGTGTTCAGCTCCAGCCCTCCCTGAGTACCGTCTGCCCTGAAAAGGCCGGCGTTGGGCCCCCCAGCTCCCTCTCTCACGAGGATGTGAAAACACGTCCACGGAACCGGCAGTGCCGGGATGAAAGGCTTTTTATGAGCCTGTAATGTTCTCCGGATGCGCGTGACATCACGGAAACCCGCGACAATCATCAAAGACGTCCTGTCGGCAGGGTGTGAGGCAGCCTTCTGGCTTCCAGGCTGTGGCTGTCTCCCCGCGAGCAGACCATTTGCACGTCCCCGGGTGTGTTATTCCTCACTCCGGCCCTTCAGAGGGACCTCCAAATGCGCAGTCAGGCTGCCCAGCGTCCCTGAGCTCCGCTGCGCCCCCGGGATGCCATGGGAGGCGGTAAGGAGGGCGCCCCGCCTCGGAGGTGCCATAGTCTCTCCTGCGCTCTTCCCTCTGCTGAGGATGCTCCCTGTCTAGCCAGCCTGGCAAGTTCTTCCGGGTCCTTCAAGTTCAGCTCCAGTATCACTTCTTTGGGGAGGCCTCCCCGAGCCCTCGGCCATCCCAGCCCCGAGGAGGCCCCGCCCCTCACTCTGGGTTGTCCCAGAAGAAGCCTTGCCAGGGCTCCTCCACTCCTCTTCCCTCACGTCAGCTTCCCAACACCACCTTCGGGTCCACCCAAAGCCACTCGTGCGGTAGCACAGCGGCTCTGGAAGCGCGGCCTCTGAGCAAGCAGCGTCAGCGTCGGCATCCCCGGGACCCAGCTGGAGATGCGGATTCTTGGTCCCACCCCCCCCAGACCTACCGAATCATCTGAAACTGGGGGTCGCGCCTGGAAATCCTTCCACAATCCCTTGAGGCCACTCGGCCGCAAGTTGGAGAACCTCTGTGGTCAGAAGATGAGGGAAGCTCATGCCTAACCCGGCACAGATGACCGAAATGACGATCACAGCAGACACCGCCAGGAGGGCCGCGGGCCGGGCACCCCACCCGCGCTGATGCCCCACAGCAACCCGGGAGGAATGTATGATGCACCCGTTACACGGACGGGGAAACTGAGGCTCAGACAGTCACTCCCTTCCCTGGAAAACGAGTAAGCGACACAGCCAGCTGCCAAACCCCCCTCGCTCTGACCGCCAGGCCCATGTGTTCCCCAGGGAGTACGTCCGCGTGATTCCCGGGTTTAAAAGAGGAAAAGACCACAGCCAAGTCAGGTTTTCCCTGAATTTTCTATTTCCAGAGTACAATGTTAAAAGATTATATAGTGGATTAAAAAAACCCCACATCGTTGCTTCCTCCTCCCCACCTCGCATCTCAGCTCTCAGAAGCAACTATTTTCAATTCTTTCAGTTGCTTTTCTTGGTATTTACTTCCACATTTCAACATATTTGCATCTCATATTATCTTTTGATTCATCTGTATTAGACCCAACCCCTCAAATGATGAGGAGCGGGAATGTGGCTCACGGGCAGCCCCACCCGGGGCCGCCACACAACCCCAGCAGGCACTGGGCACATTGCAAACGTCTGTGATGCAATCCACAGTCAGGGTTTCAAAACTGCGGCCAAATAAATGTCATGGCTGAGCCAAGTAGTATACTATCATTCATTCCTTTCTTGGACTTTTCTTTTTTTCCTAGAATAATTGTTGTGGCCTTTGTTTCTTGGCTCCTGTGATATCCTTTTTCTTAGTTTGCCTCCTTATAGAATATTCTAGAACCATCATGAGTTCCATCACGCCACAGAGTGTTCTCCCTGAAAATTGCAGCATCTTCCAATAAATCCATATTATCAATTTGGATCCTATTCAACTTTAAGTATCTTACGTAAGAGAGATCTGTTTACTTTCCATTTGGTTTTCCTCAAGTGACAAAAATCTAGAGGCAAATTCTGGGCAGGCGTGGAAGACCCATGACCATCAAAGACCCAAGCTCTTTCTACCTGCTTGTTTCATTACCCTTAATACAGGGCTCCCAACTCATGGTTCAGGATGGCTGCTTGAGCTCCAACCATCATGTCTGCATTCCAGCCATTAGAAAGAAGGATTCCTGGACTCCACATAAAGACAGTTCCTGCAAGTTGCTATGACATTTTTGTTTACACTCTAGTGTTTATGACTTAGTCACGTGGTTACACCTAATTGAGAGGGAGGCTGGGAAATGTAGTTTTTATTGTGAGTGGCTGCAGCCCAGCAGAAAAACTGAAGCTCTGAGACAAGGCAGGACGGGAAGAACAGTAAGGGCAACCAGCAGGCTGGGCCACACTCCCTCGCGGTTGATTGTTTGGGCGGCACTCTGGCCCTCACCGCCTTGCTGCGATCCCATGGTGGCCTCGTCCTGCATCTCTGGTACTGTCTCTCCTCTCTGTGCTCTGGGCACCTGCGCTCCTTGCCTGGGGGCCGCCCTCACACTGTCCTCTGCTGACCACCTCCCTGGGAGCCCGGCCCACCCCTGATGAGAGAAGTGCTACCTGCCTTCCAGTTCCCAGACGAGATGACAGCTCCTGGGAGACCCGCCCCCCGATCCAACCCCGGCAGGGCCTGCCCGGTGCTCTGGCACCTCCTGAGCCCTCCTTAAAGTGTCCACGGCTATGTCGTCAGATACTGACTTATGGAATGATGCTCGCTCACCCTCTCTCTCGCCAGACTGCATGGTCCTCACCTCCCTATCCTTCCAGAACCGACCCAAACGCCCCCTCCTCCAGGAAGTCTCCCGGTGCGCCCTCTGAGACAAGTCACCCTCCCCGAGTGCCCACAGCCCCTTGTCACGATGCTTTCTGCCACACGGCATTGACTTCAGGAGCATGTGGCAGCTCCTCTCTGAGCTCGTGAGGCCCTGGAGGACAGGACCATCACACGCCAGCGTGGGAACAACCTGGGAGAGCCTCTGATCCCACAGGAGAATCGCCGACCCGGAACCAGGACCCCGGCGTGGCCTCTGGCTCAGCCAGTCACGTCCCGCGAGGGCCTCGCTGTCCCTCTTGTGGCTCTTCCAGATCTAATGTCCTCTGGCTTGTCACCTGGCTCGGCTCGGGGCTGCTGACCCCTCCCCAGCCGGCCTCTCTCCATGGGCCGTGGGCTCCTGCTCCCTGGGCTTTGTTTTCCATCTAAAAATCAAAGGAACAGAGATGCTGGACGCCGGGCTCACAGGGAAAGCAAAACAAAACAAACCCATCAGAGTGGGGGGGGGGGGGGCTTTTGTTAACTGAACAGCTGGCGCCCGAGTTCCTCATGGCAGGAAATGTGACACGGTTTGGAAGAAAATATTTTGACAAGTGTTGAGGAGGAAGGTAGGAACTCGAGGGCCCAGGGCCAGATCCTCGGAGCAAGCGAGGACCCGGCCTGGGAGGGGAGACTCTGCAAGCGGCCGGGGCATGCAGGACAGCGGGGGGTGAGGAATACCGGAGAGCAGCAGAATCAGAGCTCACATCTACGGGAGCCTTGATGGGCGCTAAGGATGGAGGTACGTTTCGTGCCTAACACATGGCGGAAATCCGGGGCTTGATAATAAAAAAGGACAGAAAGAAAAGGAAGAGGGAGAAAGGGAGAGAAGGAAAAGCACAGAACAGGAAAGACAAGAAAGAAAAGACACAGGAACCGCGTCTGGCTTCCTGAAGCTGGGGGAGCCTGTGAGGTCTATGAGTGGCTACGGAGGAGGGAGCCCAGAGAGTAAAATGGCTTAAACGAGAGTGAATGGCTTTCTTTCTTAGCGAGGAGCTGAAATGCTAAGGTGGTTCTGCTCCATGAGTTTTTCAGGCCCTCAGCGCGTGGTCCAGGAAGGCACATGCATGTCTCCGCACAGCAGCCGGCGGGAGGGGACATCGGGGAGGCGGATGTCCCTTCTGCTCACACTCCGCCATCTGTGGTCTGCTCAGCGGGCCCCCCGGAGCGAGGGAGCTGGGCGGCGTAGCTGTACCCTGACGGCCGTTGGCCCGGCGAACTCGTCTATTACTCTGTGAGCCGGGAGATGGCTACTGGGGGCAGCCAGAAGTTTCTGCCACAGATGAAGATTGCGGAGCACACGGGAGAGCTCAGAAGGCTGGGAATCAGGCTGGGAAAACTGATGGGAACCGAGGGTGGCCCCAGGGCAGGACTCACAGCCACGGTCACGCTCACGGACGGGCTGGCTGGGGCACGTGGCCGCCACTCCCTCTGACAGGACTGCCCATCCGTTCCCGCATCTTTGCATGGGGACCCAGAGGGGAGATGGTCAGTTGGCGGAGGCGGGGTCCCCGGCCTGAGCCTCAGCGGCCAAGGGCTTCAGTGGAACGAGAGGGGCACGGGGTCCACCCACACCGCGCGGACGAGAATTCCACGGGAGCTGGAGGCCTGGCAGCACGCATCCCCCGAAAAGAGCCAAAAACAGATGTCCACAACGCACGGGAGTCATTTCACCCTCACGAGTACCCTTCGGAGCAGGTGGGGTGGTAACTCCCAGTTGTCAAAGTGAGAAAGGTTAAACATCCCAGTCGCTGCTGGAGGACTTCCTGCAAGCTGGACTACGCTGTGGGTACCTTACGATCGCTGGTTTTTCAGTTTGTCTGAGCTTTGGGAGCGGTGCCATCGGCAACCTCAGTTTAAGGAGGCCCCCAGAGGTGGGGGAAGATGCCCAGGGTGGCCCAGCCGGTGCGTCGCAGCAGAGCTGGGATGGGAACCCAGGCCGTCTGGCCCCGAGGCCGTGCTCACAGCCGCTCCGCTACACTCGTGACAAAGGGAAGAGGCAGCGGGCAGAGGTACGAGGCTGTGCGTTCTGAGACGAGGCCCCCGCCCCCCAGGTTTCCCCAAAGAGTTCAGTAGAAGATACTGAACGCATGAATATTTTATGTAAATGTTTGTTGTTCTTGCTGTTCTGGAAATCGAGCCAATTTCACGTCATCGGGGTCAGTGAGGCACAGAGCAGAGGCAGCACTTCCGGGAATCGGGGTCCCAGGAGAAGGGACAGCGAGGAGGGTGGGGACCCGGGCGCCCGCTGCGCCCCGCTAGGACTGGGAACAGCAGAAGTACAGGGGAGGCTTTGCGGAGTCACGGGGACTTCCCTGGGTCTTGGAACAAAGGGCATAGAGCCGAGCTCATCTGGACCTCAGAGACAGGATGGCCAGCAGCTGTCATCTGAGTCACCCGTTCTCGAAAGCCAGCAAGCCAGGGCCGCAGCCTCCACCCCCATCGGCACACGGCCGCCCGGGTCCTCGGTCCCGCTGCTGCCTGGGAGCCCAGTTCACCAATGTGGGTGTCACCTGACAGGGTCCTGACCCCCTGTTCTAACAAGGCACTCCAAGCAAGCTGCGGCCACAAAGCAGAAGGAATGAGAAAACACGTGTGCAAAATCCACCGATGGGTTATCTGTCCCCAGAGTTCACTCAGATCATCCCAGGGTCTCCCCAGGTGCCGGGCGCTGGACCTCACAGGGATGTCGCTGACCTCGGAGGGAGTGGAAAGGGCTCTGGGGAGCCCGACTTCGGAGACGTTGCTCTAGCCCACCGCAAGGTCCCCCGGCCAGGCTGTGGCTGATTTAAGAGCTGGAATGTGGGAGCTGTGGGTGCTCAGAGGCCTGCCGTGCACACACACACTCACACACACACACACTCACACATACTTGACGCCCCCAGGCGTCAAGGAGGCCCAAGGTGTCACTCAACTGCTCACACCACACTGACACCACTCATCACATCCCCGGGGCTGAGGGGTCCAGGTCCTCTCAAGCCGTGGAGATCCAGCCCTCAGACTCCCAGGCCGAGGAGTTTGTTACCAGTGACAGATGTTCCTAATTGTTATCATTATTGTTGCCCAGCCATCAGCTTTTAGCCTTTCCAGCACCGTAAGTGGTATTAAGCCCTTGATGGCTGTGACCCGGGACCCCCCGCATGTGCGAGGGAGGGACCCACACCCGCCCTGCGGATGAAGAGACACGAGCTTGAAGAGATGCACTGATGCTCACACGGTCAGGGAGGGCAGGCCCGGCACGCCCCGCTCGGTGCAGGTGGAGGGCAGCAGGGCTAACAGTCACTCTTCTGGGACCCCAACAGCCGTTCCAGAGAGGCAACCTGGAGAAAAGGTCCCGTGGAGAGGGCCAGGGGTTGGCCAGCAAGGCCGTGTCCCCTAAAGTCCCCTCATCTGAGTCTCAGGAGACACACGGAGGGCTCTCGCCGGGACCCAGCACCCCAGGGGAGGAGCCCAGTGATGCCTGGAGCACGGATGGGAGCCAACCCTGGATATATCGTGATTTCTCCTCTACGCGAGAGGACCTACGATGAAGTTAAATTTACAACGAGCTGCAGTAAGAGATTAACCACAAGAGCTTAGAATAAAATAGAGCAAGTATAATAATATCCTGTAATTAAAGTTGCGTAGATCTTACAACCTCAGCACATGATCATTTTCTTCCCTTATTAAGCTGAGAAATTTCACCTTTTCACTTGACGGCTTCTCGTTGGCACATCCGAATTGCCAGCATCACTGCTCTTGAGCTTTGGGGCCATTATTAGGGAAAACAAGGGTTCCTTGAACACGAGCTCTTGACACCGTGACAGTCCTTCTGATAACTGAGACGGGTACTAACGGACCAACGGGTGGCGTGCACAGCCTGGATCCGCTGGACGAAGAGATGAGTCACGTCTCAGGCAGGACAGAGCAGGAAGGCAAGACATTTATCACGGGGCTCAGAACGGCTCGCAATTTAAAACTCATGAATTGTTTATTTCTAGAATTTTCCATTTAAGATTTTTGGACCATGGTTGATCGCGGGTAAGTGAAACCACAGAAGGTGAGACTGTGGATAAGAGGGCACTGCTGTGAGTACACAAAAAGAGAAAAGAGAGAGAGAGAAGCGTAGAAAAAAGACCATATAGAAGATGGAGAGAGAGGAAATAAAGGAGAAGAAGATTCTTTCTGGGTCTCTCCCAGCTCCGGGTTCCATGAGGTCTGACACCTGTTGGTTGCCGGGACCTCTGTACCCTCCCTGACCTTACTCGAGCTATTTCGAGTGGTTTCTATTCCTCTCAGCTGAACAATCCCTAAGAGAAAAATAGGAACCAAGAGTGGGCTTGCAATAACCAGCACTCAGAGGAAGCATGAAGCCATCTGTGGGATCAAAGAGAAGCGGGCAGCAAGGGAGACCCTGCTGTTGACTGTGCGATGGCCGGGTATCCCCCCACTGCAGTCTGCCCCTCTGCCACACGCCGCGCTGAGTCTCCCCACCAGAGCTGGAGGCTGTCTCTGCGTCCCCTGGACTCTAGGCTGAGCGTGTGACAACAGAATCTGGCGGAAGTGAGGCTGTGTGGGTCTCAGAGCTTAGGCCTCAAGAGGCCTTTCAGCTCCCATTTTTCCCTTCTCGGAACTCTGCCTTGAGCCCAGGCATGTGCGGAAGCCCCGGCCAGCTCCTGGAGGACAAGAGGCCACGGGGGGGAGGAGCGAGGCCCCGGCCCACAGCCAGCACCGCCCCCGCTGTGTGAGTGAGGCCTCGGGCCCTTCCAGCCCAGCCAATCTCCCAGCTGATGGCAGCTCTGTGAGTGAGCCCAGGACAAACAGCAGAGGGCCCCTCGGACGATCGTGAGAAATCCCAGATCGTTGTTTTTTTTAAACCACTAAGTCGGGGTGTCAGTTTTTTATACAGAATTTGATAGCAGTTACAGAAATTGGCACCCGGGACCTGGGCTGCTTTCGTACCCAAAGCTAAACCAAGCGCACTGGCTCTGGGACCCAGAAGATGGGTGGAGGCTGGAAGGGCAGAGGGACCCGTCAGTGGGAGCTGGATGAACGATGAGGAAGTTGCTGTTGGAGGCTGGAGAAAGGGTGACACGTGTTACATCGCAGCAGAACAATTGGCAAGGTTGTCACCTGTGGAAACTTGGAAGATAGAAAATTATGGATAATACTTGGAAGATACATAATTATGGATAATAAAACTTGGAAGGTAGAAATCCAAACGAATTACGGATCAGGCTCGGGTTTTCCCAAGTAAAGTGTGGAGAGAACCCACCAACTTTTAGAGAGGAATGAGCTAAAGGGAGAAGTCTTCAGTTTGCAAGCAGAATTCAGAGGCAATATGAAGCCACTAGGACACGCTGGTCTGGAAAATAGCACTGTTTCTTATCCCTACTTCCTCCTCACAAAGGATTCTCAGAGTGAAAAATGGCCTTGGGGTAAAGACAGAATCCAGCGCGTGGCTGTATGATCCTTTGTTAAGGCCTCACAGTGACTTCAGGCTGGACCTCATCGGCCTTCTCAGCTGTGTACTTTAAGAATCCTATGAGTTCTGGTCTATAACAGTCTGGAGCACCCAAAGTAGAGAGAGATCTGTCTCAAAAAGAATGATGTCCTTTGGGGCATTGAGTGCCCCCAGATATGATTCATAGGAAACCGCTCGCATCTGAGAGAATTGTATTGACCGGAGTATTTCTGGTGTGGACGAACACGGACTGAAGCAATTCAAAATGAAAACAGTCCCCTAAGTTTCGCAAGCAGGAAGCAGGCCAAGAAAATGACTCAGCGGCAAATATTTCTTATGGGGAAAGAGAATCTCTAGAGAGCAGAGCCAACAGCCAGCAGGGGGAGATGACAGCTGATGGGAACAAGGGACTGAGGGCCACCCCAGCAGTCAGACAAGGTGCACGTCCTGTTTCCAGAGCAGGGGGACTCGGGACTTGTGCCTGGTCAGATTTCAGAATTGCTATGGACCAGCGGTCGCCACATGCCTGCTGTTCCTCCCTCTTTAAAAAGGAAGCGTCCATATTGTCTCGCCGTTGTACACTGGGTGTGTGAGGGTTAGGTCATTCGTCTTTGATGAACAGGAGCCATCCACATGCAGACCTGGCCTAGACCATGAGGCTCGGGGTGTCTGACACGTAATTGGTTCAGCATGTGGAGTCTTGGGAGCAGGGTACACATGGCTTCTGGCAATGAAAGTGAATCATTTGTGACCAGCTGGCGGATGCAGTCGATTTTTTAATGGCTACAAATCCTCCCATCTCAGTCTGTCTGCCCCTCCGGGACACGGCCATGCTGAGTCTCCCACGCGGAGGTGGAGCCCTTTTCTCCTCCCCCGTGAGTCTGGGCTGGCCTTGCGCCCGGCTTCCACCCGCAGAATCGGGCAGAAGTGAGGTTGCGTCACTTTCGGAGCCTAGAGCTCAAGAGACCTTTCAGCTTCTGCCTTTGCCCTCTGGGAACTCTGCCCTGAGACGCCGGGCTGTGAAGACGTCCGGGATAAAAGACCATGTGCAGAGAGCAGGACACAGCACCACAGCCACCCCGGCTGGCCCGGTCCCCGTCTGACCTTCTGGCTGGATACAGGCAAGACAAGCAGAGCAAGGGCCCAGGCGATTACGGAATCAGGCAAAGAATAAACTGCTGTCATTCTAAGCTACCGGATTCTGCCTGGCTCGTTATGCAGCAGAGCACACTAGAACAACTCCGCCATCCCAGCGGCCAGCAGTGGACGAGCCCCGGGCTGGACCGTGGCCCTGTGGAGAGGGGGCCTCGGGGAGCGTGTGGCTGCTGGATTAAGGATGTTGGGGCTGCCGATCACTCCTTCTGGTCCATGTGAAAGGGGAGAGACAAACCCTAGTCCAGATTTTCCAGCTGGAACCAGAAAATTTTTTAACCGGGGCAGTTTTGTAGCTTTTGCTTCCATGCAGCCCTCTGAGACAGCTGAGACCAAATCCAGAAAATCATCACGCACCTCGCCAAACGGCGGCGGGGGAATTTTCCACCATTCTGGCTTTCTGTGATTAAAATGAACTCATTTAATGAAAGAGACTGGCAGAGGAGGGGGAAATGGGGCATCCTAGGTAGAGAAAAAGCTTTCACCAAAAGCTCAGGGGTGTGGCGTCAAGGAGACCTGCCCTCAGACCAGTGTTAGACCAGCGGTTTCCTAAACTTCAATGTGGCTCAGAACCCCTCGAGGGCCTGTTAAAACCCAGATGGCTCAGCGTTTCTGATTTAGCAGGTCTGGGTGGTGTGGGGAGGGCAAGAATTTGGTTTTCTAACAAGTTCCCGTGTGATGCTGACACTGCTGTTCAAGCAGCTACCACACTTTGAGAACCATTGGCCCGAATTCCGCCCCCAAACAAATAGAGGACCATTTTTCTCATCTTTCAGTGGGTGTTTGGAGTGGTAGTTCAGGCCTCCACAATGCCATCAGGAACCCAGAGTTCCCATCTGTCTTCTTGGATATCTTTAGCTTGCTGGTTTTCATCCTTATGCTTGAGATCTCATGGTCACAAGATGGCTGCAATGGCTCCAGAAGTCATGTCTATATTTAAGGAAGGAAGAGGGTAGAAGTTGATCTATACACTAGTGGAGTTTAAACTCTTTATCAGGAATTCAAAGCTTTCCTTGAAAGACCGGCCCGCCTCCCACCACTGCTTGCCCTGCTCCCCTCACCAGAATGTCAGATGCACATTGTGAGCGTCTCCAGCTGTCAATTGAGCATGTCGTTTCTCCACCCCTAGAGGAGAGGCTGCAGGGAAAAGGAGGTGGGAAATGAAGCTACCGTGCCTGCCACAGAGGCGAAGCTCCCTGGCTTGTGACCAGAACGTCTGGAGGCTGGTCCTTGCCTGAATGAAGTGAGGGACATGCCAGGCACCAAGATTTATTTATGAATGAATGTGTGGAATGAATGCAAAAAGATTAATGGAATTAGACCTCCCCTGCTTGCCAGATGGGTAATCTGGAACAAGTCACCGTACCTCTCCGGATCTCTGTGTCCCTTTCTGTGAAAACATGAAATAACCACAGTGAGTTGTCGCGTGCGTTAAATGAGACATTGTATGTGACAGGGTCAGGGATGGAGCCTCTGACCACGGAAGGTGGGACGGGTCAGGAGGATGCGACTGACAACGGAGGGCTTGCCCTGGCCTGGGCTCCATGCTAAACCCTTTCTGTCTTCTTCTCATTTCCCCCCGACGACGGCATCCCCATTCTTCAGATGGGGAAATTGAGGATCAGATGAGGGTTTTCAAGTTGCCGGTTGACAAGCAGAGGGCGAGGGTTGGAAGCTGGTCTGCTGAGTTCCGAGCGGGCACCCCAGCCACTGCTCTGGGTGGCTCTGGAAGAGAAAGGACCCAGGCAGAGCCACCAGCACCCGGAGCTCCGCTGACGCCCCTCCCAGCCTGCTGCCTCTGGTCAGGAGCTCAGCAAAGCCACGCTCACCTCTGCTGTTCCTACCCCTCAGCTGGAAGCTGCGCACAGGAGTGGGCGGGCACAGCCTCCCCAGACTGCCTCCCCCAGTGGGAGTAAGTCCTGCCAGGTCGGCAGAGTGGCTTCCAATTATGCGCCATCTCCTGCCAGGCAGTAGGCCGCAAGCGGGCGGGCGCAGCGGGCAGCAGGCAGTCCGAGGGTAATTAGATGTGTCTGTGGAACGGCCCCCTGAGGAGGGGCTGCTCTTGGCAAGAGACACCCGGGGGACGTCGCTCCAGGCATCTGGCCCCCACCAGCATCTCGCCCTGGGCATCATGGGGAAGGAAGAAGCTACTAACACTGATCTTTGTGGCCCGGGCCCTGTGCTGACCCCAGGCCTCCTTTATCCTCATAACACCAGCCTGCAGATGAGAACCCTGAGGTTCAGGGTGGAGAAGAACCCCGTCGGGGTACACGGCCAGGAAATGGCACAGGAAGAGCTGGAAGGTCTGAGTCCCAAGGCTGTGGGACTTCCAGCACACCATTGGTCCTATGTTCTTCATCTGCTCACGTCTCCTGACGTTAGAGCATCTGATGGGTACGAATAGTGGACATCAAGGATGATATTCAAATGGTTTATCAGCTGGTACGGCAGGGCTGTGACCAGTTAGAATAGACCCAGACCTGGAGGGTCGGGAGGGGCCCCAGCCGTGCCAAGCTTAACCCCCTGGCTGCTGGAGCTCGGGAGAGTCCAGAGGATCCCAGGAGACAGGCTGCGATGGCTGGGACAGCAGTGTTGGTGGAGGGGTGGTACCTGGGGTCTCAGCACAGCTGCTGTTAACCAAGTGGCATGGGAGAGTTTCCGCTTTAATAACTGGCAGGGCCATAACAACCCACGTGTCGTGGCGTTGGGTCTGCCCTCCGAGGTGGCCAAAGATCCAGCTGGCGTCCTCCTGCTGAGGACCCTTCCCCTCACCCAGAGCTGGAGCACAACCCCAAATGGTGACTCCCGCCTTCTCCCAGAAGCAGACAGGAGGCCTCGGAGTCCCCCCCAGGCTGGTGCAGCCGGCGCAGGGGAGCCCCCAGTGTGCGGAGGCCACCTGTCCGTCTGGAAGAGGGGAGGGCGTGCCAGCTGCTCCAGCCGCTGTGCCCGGGTGAGGCCTGCGAATCCGGAAGCCTGTCCTCAGGAAGGGGGTCCCTGGTTGGACCCTGGGGGACACGTGTGGGCTCTGCCCCTCTGCAGGGTGACAGCCAAATCGACTTGTGAAAGGCGCTCAGAAGTCTGGGGGGAAAAGGCCTTTTGACTATTTACCCGCGGTTTTTCTAGGCGTTTTAACACAAAGCCTGTTTGTGTTTAATCCCGTCAGGCCTCCGAGGGCACAAGATTTCTCTGGGCTGTGGCGTCGGAAACACTGTTATGTGCAAACCTCTCTCCTGACCCGGCAGCCTGGACTCGGCCACCGCTGACACTGGGGACAAAGGGAGAGTGTAGTCAGGAGAAGGGGGAGCCAAGTCTCGGGGCCGGGGGCCGGTCTGCACCCCAAGCGCCCCCAGGACTCCTTTATTCCCCCCGTGGTCTCCCTCCCTCTAAAAATCAAGGTCTAATCCAGGACGGGAGCTCAAGCGGGGTCCAGCTCTCCCTAAGAAAGATTTGAAGCTGCCACTCAGTCTCTGGTCTCCAGGAGACTGTCCTTCGGGACCAAGGGCTCCAGACTGGAACAGCCAGGGTTCAGATACCGGCTACACTTTGACCGCTGTGTGACCTTGGGCAACTCGCTGAATCTCTCTGAACCTCAGTTCCCGTTGGCTGGTACTGCTTAGATCACAGGGTCGTGGTGAGAATAGAGACTTAATAATTGTGAGAGCCACACCTACATAGCACCAGCTACGTGCCTGTGTGGCTCTGAGCACTTTACGTACGTTAACCTCACTTCCCTAACAATTCCCCGAGGGAGGTTTTCTCGTCCCATTTTATAAGCTAGGACACCAGGGCACAGACTGGCCGTGTTGTGCCCAAAGCTGCACAGGTGGGAGGTGGCAGGGCCAGGGCTCCAACCCGGGGAGTCTGGCTCCCGAATCCACCGTCGACGTCACACACAGAGCCTGGCCGAGTTATCACTCAGGACGCGGTGACAACTGTGTGTGTCATTACGAGAGGTTCTGGGATCCAGAGATGGTGGGGTGCCCGAAAGAGACCCTCTAATGCTGGAAGAGAGACAACAGTCTAAAAATGAAGGCCCCGGCGGGGGGTCCCTCCAGTCCCAGCAAGCACGGTGCTCTCTCCCCTACGGGGTCCGGTTCACATCAGTTACCCCACCTCAAGGCGAGGAGAGGGGCCTCTGGAGAGTGGTCCACCCTGGCCGACCACGACGCCTGGTCATCAGGGTCCTGGCAAGGGCGGGGTGTGTCTCGCTCAGGGTACCACCTCTGTCCTCGATTCTAAGCGCGTGTGAAGCATACATCACACAGTTGGGTGTGAGTCGGTCCCGGGTGTGTCTGAGCCTGGGGTCTCCAGAAACAGAGGCTGTGACAAAGGCTTAAGAGTGACCCAGGGGCCGGAGTGTGTGTTGGGGTGGTGGTGCTGGGATGGGGTGGCTCCCAGAGTTGCTCCATCCCACGGGACCGCCCGGAGCACCCCACCCGCGAAGAACGGGGAAGTGTTTCGGCACAGGCTCCATCTCGTGCTGGCCAAGGTCACCCTTGGGAGCACAGCTCCCTCCACGCCTCCGGGCTGCACCGGTTTGC
This sequence comes from Equus caballus, assembly GCF_041296265.1. Lineage (NCBI taxonomy): Eukaryota > Metazoa > Chordata > Mammalia > Perissodactyla > Equidae > Equus > Equus caballus. The sequence continues at coordinate 9,952,522 of NC_091695.1, forward strand.
ACCAGAAAAGTCCCAGGCCAGGAAGGGTCGGGACGGCTTGAGGGGGCGGGCTGCTCCTGTGTGAAGCTGGTCAAAGCCTGCATCCAAAACCAAAGAAACCAGCCAGCCTGCATGGAGCCGGGCGTCCAGCCGCGGCTGGAGTGGGCGAGACCAAGATGGTTTGAAAGGTGCCCAAAGCTGCCTGACCCTGGGAGCCGTGGAAGGTCATCGGGCAGTGGAGCGGCCTGACGGGTCTGTATTCTAGAAGGGTTCGGCTGATCCCAAGGTGAGAGCGCATGAGCAGTAGGATCTGACGTGGGAGGCCCGCCCCGAGTCGGTGGTTCTCAGCCTCCAGTGCCCCAGAGTCCCTTGGTGGCGAGGCGAGGCTGGACGGCTGGGCTCGGGCCCGGGACTGCGTTTCTGCTGGGCTGGGGGTGCTGATGCTGCCGGCCCGGGGACGCACGCTCGGACCCACGTGCGGAGCTGGGACCCAAGACAGAAAAGCAAGCTCCGGGACTGTGGGGTCTCAAAAGGGGCACAGGAGCCCCGCCTTCCAGCCCAGACTCAGCTCTCGACCTCAGGCTGCCCGTCTATGCGAGCGGAGCCATTGCCCTGGGCATCTCTGCTCTGACGGCCCACGAGGCTTCCAGCCCAGCCACGCGTGGAGAGCTGTCAACAGCCCGGGACACTCAGAGAGGAAGAAAAGGAGCTCTTCTGTCCTCAGGAGGGGACGTCTCCCGGGGTCGCAGGGGGGACCTGAAGCCTCGATGCCCCCCTGCTTGCTTCTGGAGGAGCCGACCGCAACTGTCAGGCCTCTCCACCAACCTGCGCCACGGCTCTGTCTGGCAGACCGGGAGAGGGTGGCGTGTCAGAAAGGCTGGGAGTCCATGAGGATGAGGCCTCAGGAAGAAGCACAACCCAGGGCAGTCGGCTGGGGGCCCCGGTCCTTCACTTTGTTGCCTCTGCGTAGATTGGAGCTCCGTGGCCTGAGGTCCAAGGCCCTCGACAGCCAAGCCCAAACTAACTGGTTAGCCCGCTCCGGTCAGAAGACACCCACCACTTTCACAGCCACTGAGGGAGTGAGGGCTTTGGAAACAGAGTGACTCAGATCAAATGCTGTGTGACCCTGAAGAAGATCCTTAACCTCTCTGAGCCTCCTTCTCCTCAGTTGTACGGTGAAGGTAACTGAGCTTGCATCCCGGAGCTGTTTTAAGGAGTGAGTAAGAGAAGGTAGATAATAGGATGCCTCGTGCCAAACAGGATTCAGGAAACAATAGCAATTGTCAGTATGCCCAGAGCGCCGTGTGACCCCATCCTGGTCATTAAATGCCGTCTCTAGACGCATAACGCCCACAGTGATTTCTCCAGCCCCGGGGTCCAGACTCAGCAGACGGCAGCGCCTGCAACGCCTCCACCTGGGGGTCTGACATGCATCTCAAACCTGACCCGCCCCCTCCAGAGCCGTGGCTCCCTCGCATGCAGCCCACCCCAAAGGACGGCCCCGCCGGCCTTCCCTTCTGCCCGAACGGCCCCCCGAGCCAGGGATCCCAGCCCAGAAACCTCGAGCTCGTCCTCCTGACGCCTCAAGCCCAGCCCACCGGCAGCACCGAGAGCTCTGCTTCAGAGTGTTTCCAGGACCCGCCGCCCCCACGGCCACTGCCAGGTGATAACCATCCATTGGGATCTTGGCCTGTAACTGGCCTCCTGCTTGCACTCTTGACCCCTCCCTCGGCCCAGCAGCCAGAAGGATCCCCCGTTAACATGTAAACCAGACCAGGGCACCCCCCAGCTTGAACCTGCCAATGATTTCCCATCACACCCCCGTCCTTTCCATGGTGAGGGGGACCCCAATCACCTGTCAGGTCCTATTTTCTGCCACCCCTCCCCCAGGTTAACCCACACTAGCCACGCTGGCCTCCCTTCTTCTTCAGCGTGTCAACTACACTCCTGCCTCAGGGCCTTTGCACTTCCTGTTCCCTCTGCCTGGAACAGAGTCACCCCCCAGATTTCTCCAGGGAGCCTTCCCTCTCTGCTGTCAGGCTGTGGCTGTGGCTCGAGTATTTCCTTCCCTGAGCATTCTTTCCAAAAAAAATCACTTCGTCCACTCTCTACCCACCTCATCTGCTTTACCTGTCCTCACTCACCCTGAGGCCATGTCACATATTCGTCCCCAGCAGAGCCGGCAGGGGACCTCCCGCCATGGTGGGCACCTGCTATAATCTGCGCCACTCAACACGTCGCCCCAGGGCCACACGTGGCTGCTGCACACCTGAAGTGTGGCCGCTGTATGAGGAAGTGAGTTTTCAATTTTCTTTCATTTTAACTGCTTTCCATCTAAATGGGCGTATGTGCTAGTAATTTCCACTGTGGGCAGGGCTAGTCCACAGCAAAAGAGTCTAAGTGAGGGAGGGGGCTCGTCCCTCCTGTTCACAGCTGTATCCCAGGGCCAAAAACAGTTTTTAGCGCACATAGTAGGTGCTTTAAAAGACCCCATGAATGCACGCCTCCGTCATCTTAGATTACATTCTCTCTCTCCCACTGCATGGATGATGGAACGGAGGGCCAGAGAATGACACCCCTCAAGGCCCTGCCCAACCAATCAGATCCGCTCCCCCGCCCGTCCCCGCTCTGCTCCCTGGCGGCTTGTGGGCAGCGGGGAATTGAGTAAAACCAATCAGCCTGATTAACCCGGGAGAGCTCGGCATGTGGAACCCCAGCGACCGTGGGCACAGGCGGAGACCGCCTGAGGGCAGGGCCAGGCCCACACTGCTGCCACAGGCTGGACAGGGGGCCAGGATCCACGGGTGTGTGAGTCACAGGCTGAGCCGCATGAAATGGCTTGAACGGCTCACGATGACAACAGACGAAAGAAAGAAGAACGCCCGGGAGGTGGCCGACCTACTATTTCTTTAAACCAAGAATTCTTTTTTTTTTTATGTTTTTCCTTTTTCTCCCCAAAGCCCCCTGGTACACAGTTGTATATTCTTCGTTGTGGGTCCTTCTAGTTGTGGCATGTGGGACGCTGCCTCAGCGTGGTTTGATGAGCAGTGCCATGTCCGCGCCCAGGATTTGAACCAACGAAACACTGGGCCGCCTGCAGCGGAGCGCGGAGCGTGCAAACTTAACTACTTGGCCATGGGGCCAGCCCCCAAAACCAAGAATTCTTGATGGATGTCTGCTAGACCAGCCTCAGGAATCGGGGGCCAAAGAAAAACCTGGTTGGGAATTTTAACAGGAAACAGGAAAGCTTGCTTCCTGCCCGTTTGAACAGGAAGGGGGTTTATCATGGGAAAGAGAGAGGCGGGAGGGGACCGCGTGTCTCTGTGGCCTGAAAATGCTGTCGCACGACCGGTCCCGCTGTTGAGCGCAGCATCGCCCTGCCCCCGGGAGCGAGGGGCGCACGTGGGCCGAGGCCTCACAGCCTGAATCTGCATTCTCCTTATCCAGCCTCTCTGAGCCCCAGTTTTCTCACCTGGATGAGGAGGAGAAAGGAGCTCCCCACAGGGGAGGCGTCTGGCATCATCTGTGCTTAGCAAATGGTCACGGATGTCATTCTCGTTGTAAATTCTCCCAGTGCTGGGCCGGAGGCAGAGGCTGGAAAAGGCTTTTCTGAGCTGGTGACAAACCGGGCCTTTGACCAGGAGGTGGGGAGAGAAGGGGGTGGCAGGCAGAGGCAACAGCCTGCGCAAAAGCTCAGAGCTGGGACTGAGCGGACCTGTTTGGGCCACACGACTGGCAGGTCCCAATTCTCTCCACTCCTGCTGTGACCTCGGGGGCTCGTGTCCATCTGTCTTGCCTCGTCCTCCCCAGGGCTCCAGTGAGAATCCCCCAGAGCAGGATGAAGGGGGAAAGGGAGGGAAAGTCAGGGCAACGGGGAAGGACGGGAGCAGGCAGGCTGTCACCTAGTTAAGCAGCCTGAGCGGTGACAATGGCAGCCCCAAGGAGGAGGGGAGAGCTTGCCATCTCCCCGCCCAGGGCTGCTAGATTTAGCAAAGAAACAAAAAATAAAACCGGATATCCAGTTAAATTGAAATTTCAGATAAACGGCAAACAATTTCTTAGCGTTAAGTACAAAGAAGCCAGGACATTCTTACACTAGCAAAAGATTCCTTGTTTATCTGAAACGCACAGGAACGGGATGTTGTGCGCGCAGGCCTGGGCCAGGCTGACGGTGCAGCCTCGGATGGGGACGCCCCGGGGGACCCACAGGCTGGAGACCAACCAGGGCTCCTCCAAGCGGCCTCGTGGCTCCCTGACCCATCCAGCTCCCAGCTTCACCTGGAATCGTGCCGCCTCATGCCTCAGCCCCCGCGTTGCAGCCTCCAGACCCTGCCCTCGGGGTCAGGCCTGGTCCTCTCACTGCTCCTCCTCATCCTCCTACTTGGCTGGACCTCCCCCACCAGGGCTCGCTCCATCTTCGCCTCCCGCAGGAGCTCGTTTGCTCTGTGACCATTTCTCACAGCCCTGAACCTTCTCTTTATTACAGGCAACAATGCTTCGACGTTCCTCGTGGAACTTTCCTTTCCGTCCGCACGTGGGCTGTGGCCCGCCGTGGACCCCCGCGTCCGGCCCCGGCCTGGTGGGCAGCTGCTGCGGCCGTTTCATCGTCTGAACGAATGGGAACTCTTCCAGCCAGCAGGGGTAGGCAGATAAGGGGAGTCTGACACGCCCAGGTGCTCACATCTCCCCCGAGAGAAGAGACCATTTCCAGACCTGGGCTTTTGCGCCCGGACAGAACAGGAGCCCAAGGCCACGGTCAAGGGGCCGGAGCGCTGGACAGCAGCCGAGAGCTGGAATCCTGGCTCTGCTCTGCACACCCAGCTGGTCCCTTGGGGTGACCCTCTACCCTCTCTGAGGCCCTGTCGTCCCCCTAAATGATGCTGCTCATCCCCCCCGCCCCAGCTGCGCTTCACTGTGAGGCTCGTCACTAAAGTCCCCAGATCCTCCCGAAAGGGACATCGGCCCCCTCCCCTGCCAGGCGGTGGTCAGGGCAGCCGTGGGCGGCCAGGGCCTGTCGGTGTCGTCCCGTCTCCGTCCCCAGTACCTTGCAGTGCTGCACACATCGTACGAGCTCCATCACTGTCTGCGGGGTGAATGAATGAGTGACTGCTGTTCCCCTGCACACCGTGGGTTTCTCAGGGACTCGGGGGGAGGGGAGAGGCGCAGATGGCTAGGGGGACCAGGATGGGGAAGGGAAGATGAGGCTGAGCAGGGGGCTGAGGCCACAGGCTCGCTTCTCTCTGTCGATGTCATCCTGGACCAAGCCCGGGGGGCCGCGTTATCACAAATTACATCTCCCTGGGCTGGCATTATCGTCTGATTTCGAGCAAATTACAGAATTAAGGGGCGGGGGTGGCTGTGTCTGTTCTATATTTGGCACTAGCTTATCAGCAGAGCTGCGAGAGCCTTCTGGATTGTGCTCAAAAACCTGATGAAGGTCGTTGGGCCAGAATGTCACATACTCCCAAGACGGCCAAGGGTCTCCCAGGTGGGAGGCAGAGGCCGAGGGAGGGTCAGCCTGAGATGCTTGCACTCCTGGCCCCCAGTTCATGTCAACCCAGATAACGCAGCCACGGCTGGGGTGGGGGGTGGCAACTGGCAGATGCTGTGCCGCCAGAAGGTGTTGCTGGCACCTCCGATGGGGACCAGATTACACCCAGCATCCAGGGAGATTGGGAAACGTGCCTGAGAGGAACCAAGGAGGTGCGAGGGAGTGCGTCTTATCGGAGGGGGAGGGAAGGGTGGGCTGCGGAGAAAGCTGGGGAGGGGGCCGGCAGTGTGAACTAGAGGGGGCTTCTCTCTGCAGCCTTGGCTCTTGCTGCCTGGAGAGGACATCTGGTGTTTCCGCCTGCTTAACATTCATTTCCCTCCTTCTGGAAACATCACCCTGGTTTTCCTTTGAGGAATTGCCCAGCCTCCACTCTCAGCCCATGTCATCCAGGCAGGGCTGTCACCTCCTGACCCTTGAGATCCAGGGGTGAGCCCCGGCCCCAGCTCAGACAATAGCCCTGAGCATGGCATGGTTCAAGGTGGCTTGACATGGAAGCTGGGTCAGTCAGGGTCAGCTCGGGGACTTTGGTAGGAATCACTAAGAACAATCTGTTCTTTCCTAATTAGGGTTGAAACAGCAGGGAGGGAAGCCCTGAGGCATTCAGTTCTCTCAGAACGAAGCCAGTGTGAGGAGAGCAGAACTAGGAAATGGAACAGGAAAGACTGAACCCTGGATCCAGCTGCACCTGAAGCTCATCTCCTGCACTCTTCTGATAACATAAGCAAAAAAAAATCCCTTTGAGCTGTTTCTGTAATCTGCCACCCAAAGAACTGAATAATTATCTTCAGTCCTACACTCCAGCCCCACCAGCCTGGTTGCAAGTTCTCAGAACAGATCAGACAGCCCCCACTTCCAGATTGTTCCTCAAGCCGTAACCTCTGCCAGGAATGCCATCCCCACCTCACGCCTCCTGTTGAAACCCTTCTCTACCCTCTATTCAAATGACATCTACTTCAAGGAGCATCCTCATGTGACAGTCACCTCACTTCCTCGTCACTCCCACACAGACTGAGCCGACTTTGCTTATGGGCCCAGGTGGTGGTGCTGGGTCTGCACCCTTTTTGTGTGCATTTGACCCTCTGGGCTGAGCCCAGCACCGTGCTGGGAGCAGGGTCTCATTTCCCCTGGAGGTGGTATCTTTGTTGTCTCCATGCCACAGGGCAGCCTTGACTCAGAGAGGCTGAGAGCCGGGCTCCAGGTCCGAGGGGGGGTGGCCAGGCCCCAGAGCACCAGCCCTGGCCCGCTGTGCTGTGCTGGCCCCTGACTTGTTCACCTATGGGGGTCTTTGTCCCCCTCTTACTGTGGGGGCCAGTGGGGACGATGTTGGGGTACAGGATGAAAGCTCCAGGGTCACTCTGCCTGGGTTCAGATTCCGGCTGCACTCCCCAGCAGCTGTGTGACCTCAGGCAAGAACTCCTCTGGGGTCCACCTGTCTGTTTTTGTATTATTGTGGTAAAACACCCCTCTCACGAAATGCACCATCTTGACCATTTGTAAGTGTCCAGTTCAGCGGCACTAAGTACACTGACAATGTCGTGCGGTGGTCATACCATCCTTCCTCAGAACGCTTTCCTCTTACAAAGTTTACACTCAGTCCCCTTTAAACAAGACCCCCACCGCCTCCTCCCCCAGCCCCCGGCCACCACCGTTCCACTCTCTGTCTCCGTGAGTTTAACTCCTCGAGAGGCTTCATGTGAGTGGCATCGTGCAAAGTTCGTCCTTTTGTGACTGGCTTATTTCACTGCATATGGGGTCCTCAGAGTTCATGCATGTTGTGGCAGGTGTCAGAATGTCCTTCCTTTTCCAGGCTGAATAATATTCCACGGTCTGTACCCTACCTCATCTTTCAACCGAGGCGAGAATCTACCTCCACAGTAGGTATCAGCCGTTGGTACAGGCCTCACGGCCAGCCCCGGGCCTCTGTAGTGGGGTGGGCAGGGACGAGGAGGCGGGCACCCTCTGCTGACCATGCAGGTCCATGCTGAAGCTCGCCGTCTCCACCCTCTGCCCTCTCGAGTGATTGCCCACCTGGGAGAAAAAGAGAGGGAAGCGTTGGCAATGTGTCCCCAAATTCTCCGCCCGCCGTGAGAGATGGGGGGCCCTGCAGTGAGAGAGCCTTCTCGACTCCAGCTCTCTCCTGTCTGGGGAGCACCCACTCTGAGCCAGGAGCTGTGCTGCGAGCCATCACCCCCGCTCGCCAGCTCTCATCCCAGCTGCCAAGCGAGTGCCAATCAGTGGGATGGCAGAGCAGGCGAGCGGGAGAGAAAAGTGCCAACCTGAAAGCCCTTGGCTGAGCCCCCAGGGAAAAGGGGATGCTGCAACTCGCTCCAGGGATCCGCGAGGTGTCAGCGCTGTGGAGAAGGGAAATGAAATGCTCGGTGCCCGTTCAGGGGAGCTGCCGTGAAACCCCAGGAGGAGGGAACGCCGCCAACGGTGCTTCGGGCCCCAGCACGGCGTCACAGAGCGCTGCTTCTGGACGGCGCTGCCCCTCTGGGTTCTGAACCCCCCTGGGCAGCTGTGTGGGCTGAGCCAGGCCCAGGGCTGGGCACCCTGGAGGGGTGAGGAAGGAGAAGAGAGAGGGAGGTACCCTACACACCACCCTGAGCCTGTTGGCTGTGCTTGGGTTTACCAGGTGCTGCACGCTGGATTCCCATGAGATTCTGCAGCCCGAGGACCTTCCAGAACATTCTTTTCCTCCTTCAAAACTTCTGAGATTAGAATCTAAGTGATTGCTGCCCAAACCCAGTTAGGAGGTGGGGCCGGTGAGGGACCGGCAGATTCGGGGAGCTATCGGGGTGAGAGGACGTCCCAGTGCTGCTTAAACGAGGACAATGATGGGGCTGGGGAGCTCCTGTCAAAATGGCCCCCACGTAAAGGAACACGTCACCTACTGCCCTGGAAGATGGGACTATTGTCCCAGCTCTCGCTCCCTCCAGGTCCTGGAATTCTACCTCCGCACCCCGGCCGTGTGACTGGGCCGTACCCTGCCCCACCCAGCTTGGGCCTGGCCTGCGACTCTCTTGGGGCAGCAGGATGTGAGTGACGTGACGCGAGGTTTTAAATGTGCTTGCGTCATCCGGCTTAGTCCCCTGCGCTTCTGCCATCAGCCATGAGGAGACCCGCCCCAAGCAGCTACCAGTCCAAGGAGAGGGAGGAAGCCCTTGGATCCCACCCGAACCCAACCCCCAGCCCGGGGCCACGGCTGATCCAACCCAGTAGACGCAGAAGTGAGAAAGATACACATGAATTCCTGCAGCCCACTGACTGCTGCTGCCTGGTCCTTGGCGTTTTGGCAGCGTCGCTGACTGCCACCCCACACGCGCATAGACGTACCCAAACAGCGCACACGCAGGCTCATCCACGTACACCCATGTGTGTGTGCACAGGTCACAGACACAGCCGCCCCCACTTTCTGCGGTTTCGCTTTCCATGGTTTCAGTTACCTGTGGTCAACCATGGTCCAAAAACATTACATGGAAAATTCTAGAAATAAACAAGTCAAAGTTTTAAATTGCATGTCGTCTGAATAGCATGATGAAATCTCTCCTTCTCACTCCGTCCTGCCTGGGTCCTGAGTCGTCCCTTTGTCCCGCGGATCCACACTGTGTACACCACCCGCCCTTTAGTCCCTTAGTTATCATCTCAGTTATCATCGCAGGTGTTCAAGGAAGGTGTTCAAGGAACCCTTATCTTCCTTAATAACAGCCCCAAAGAGCCAGGGCAGTGATGCTGGCCATTCTGACACGCCAAAGAGAAGCCATCAAGTGCTTCCTTTAGGTGAAAAGGTGACAGTTCTCAATAAGGAAAGAAAAAGAATCGTATGCTGAGGTTGCTAAGATCGAAGGTCACTTTTATTACAGGATATTGTTATAATCTTTCTATTTTATTACTAGCCATTGTCGTTAATCTCTTTTTTATTGTGCCTCATTTATAAATTAAGCTTGATCCTAGGTCTGTATGTGTAGGAAAAACGTAGTCAATATTGGGTGAGTACTGCCCACGGTTTCAGGCATCCACTGGGGGTCTCGGAGCCAGGAGTCCAGTGCATGCGTCACTGAATTGTGTCTGCAGCCTCACAGGACCTCACTCCCAAGCCAACACTGGGGGCCACCGCCCTGTTTCTTCAAGCAGGAGCCTGGGGGAAAATTAGGGGCAGCATGTCCTCACCCCTGTGTCCAACGTGACCGCCCAGGGCCTCGCACGCCGACCCAGAAGCCCAGTTGGAGTTTGTTGGATGGACATGATCCAGTAGCCTGTTGGGCATTTTCCCGCTGGAGCCTGTGGACCCTGGGGGCCCCGTCGGCCCCGGAGCTCCGGGATTCTCTTAGCCATGCCCGTGTCAGCAGGCGGGGAGCCGGCCGAGGGAGCCTGCTTAACAGAGGACGATGTAGGAGGCCCGGCTGCCTCAGCCGTCGCGGCCCTGCCTCTGAGCCACACCCGTCCTGGGCATGGGAGCCCCGCGGCCTGCACTCAAATCCCAACTTAGCCTCAGTGTCCAGCCCTGACCCGGGGAGGCGAGGCTGTAGGATCCGGTGGTGACAGACGGGGGCTCTAGTATCAGACTGCTTGGGTTCAATTCTCACCCCGCCCCTGCTCACCTGTGGGTCCCAGGGGAGGTCACTTCACCTCTCTGGGCCTCAGTTTCTTTCTTTGTAGCCTATTTAAGCCGTGTCCATCTGAGCTTCGATGCCGGCCCCTTTCACCCACACAAACACTTCGCACCAGCAGGTCTTCTCTCTCCGGCATCAGTAATTTTATCCCCTTTCCAGGATCATTCTCAACAGCCTAAAAATATGCTCAAACTTCTCCCACCTTCAAGCAAACAACGAAAGAAAACCCTGTCCACATCCCGTCGGCCTGCACAGCCAGGCTCTCTGTCGTGCTTTAGGGCACGAGTCGTTGAAAGAGTCCAGGCCTCATCGGCAAGAGCGGGCTGCCTCCGCTCCTCGTCTCTCCACTTCAGTCGGGTTTTTGTCCCCACTATTCCGCCAGAGCCACTCTGGTCAGGGTCACCGACGGCCTCTATGTGGCTAAATCTGTGTCACTTTTCGGGGTTCCTCTTACTGGCCTTTTGTCACAAGTCATCCCTGCCTCTCTGGGGGCCTCCATCGCTGCTTCTCCTCCCGCCCCTTGGCTGTCTGCTCTCCTGGTCCTCAGCGGGGTCCTCCTCACCTGCCAGCCTCTCCCTCCGGGGGCCCAGGGCTTCTGTCTACACCCACTTCCTCGGGGATCGGAGATACAAACACCGTGTGCACAGTGGCCCACGCCAGCCCAGACTGTGCTCTGACCCCAGAGTCGCACCCACTGCCTCCTGGTCATCTCCGCCCCACGGCCGAGAGGCTTCAGGCATCTGACGCTTCCACAGCCGGCATCTTTGTGGTTCCCCATCTCAGTCAGTGGAAACTCCCCCGCCAGTCGCTCCTCCCAACACCTGGTGTGACCCTTGACCCCGTCTTCCTCTGACATCCCCTCCAACCCTGCAGCACTTCCTGTCCATTCCACTTTCAGGATGCACCCTAACCTGACCACTGCTCGCTTCCTCCCCTCCTCCTTCGAGAGTGACCCCTGCATGTGGCTCCTCTGCCCCAAATACAGCCCTCCCTCACACTCCGTCTCACTCAGGGTGAAGCCCAGGTCCCCACCGTGGACACAGGGCCCCACACGTGCGGGTCCCAGACCTCCGCAGCCCCCGGGCTCTGCCAAGTGCCATTTGAAGGCTCATCTCCTGTCACCCTTGCCCTCGCCCACTGGCCTGTGGTCACACTGGGCCCCCGCTGCTCCTCAAACACCCTGACTCAGAGCCTTTGCAGTGGCTGTTCCTGTGTCTGCACACGGCTCCTTCAGGTCTGTGCTCAGTGGCACCTTCTCCTGCGGCTTTTCCTGACCACCTCATTTTGAATGGCAGACGCGACCCGAGCCCCACTGCTCACCAGTCCCCTTCCCAGCTTGATCTTCCTGTTTTACTGATTTACGACTTTCATTCTTTGTTTCCAAGCAGACTGTAAGTTCCATGAGAGCAAGGACAGGTGTGTTTCTTCGCGGCAACTGGAGTGTGGTTGTAGGTACCTGTTAATGAGCCAGCGAGTGAACGAGTCTCGCTGGGGTTGGGTTCAAGGAGAGAGCGCGGGTGGCCACTCCACCCGGGGCACGTGGGGTGCACCTGGAAAGGTCGGCAATTATGGTTGTCACTGCGGTCACCACCCGCCTCGTCACTTCCTCTTTTCTCCGATGCAGGGAGTGCGGCTCAGAGGCAAGGCTGGCTCAAGGTCACAGAGCGTGGCCACAGTAGGTCAGGCCACCTGGACCAAGCCTCCCTCAATGACAGACGGGCCACTCCTCTGTTCTAAGACCCCCAAACCTCAAGGTGGGATCTGGAAAGTTCTAGAGCTGGGATGGACCCTAACTATCCCCTGTCTAGTGGTTTCAAATGCTTTTTTTTTTTTTTTGGCTGGGTGTCTTTTGCTCAAATTAAAATGGAAAGAAACAGCCCAATACGTGAAACAGGTAGAGAGAAGGGGCTGCTCCAGCTGAGTTCTGGAGGGTCTGTCCGGAGTCCTGCTCCGCACCAGACCCGTGGACCCCCAGGGCTTTGCCAAGTGCAATTTGAAAACCCCCAGCCAGCAGTCCCCTCGCCCCCACTCTGTCTGCAGAGGCGGAAACTAAGCCCAGAGAGGTCGAGACCCCTTCCCAAGGTGGCGGTGGGAGGGTGGACCCCTGGGGGCCCCTCAGAGCTGCTCCTCCTGGCTCCTCCCTCAGATCCATTTTCATAAGTTCCAGGCTCCTGTTCCTGTGAGTGCCTCACTCGTCCAGCCCACTTAATGGAAGCCAATTATTTAGGACAAAAGAACCGAGAATGCATTGATTCGTGCCTTTGTCCCCACAACAGGGCCCTGGACAAGGAGCTCCAGCTGCTTTTGTCCCCAGGGATGCTCATTAGAGCCCAGCTGGGCTCAGCCCCCAAGGGCAGGACCAGCCTGCCAGGGGGTCCCCGCTGTGGCCAGAGAAATTCTCTAAGGACTTCTGGGGCGGGGCCCGGCTGTGGGCAGGAGCGCTGGACAAGGTGCAGAGTGCTTGCGGGGAGGCAGGCCATGGGGTGTGAGAGTTGGAGCAGCTGGAAACCCTGGGGAAGTCACTGTCCCTGGAAGTCTTGGTGTCTTGACCTGTACACTGGTGACAACAATGGAACCTGTTAAGTTTTCCCTGTGGGGTACTTAGCACAGTACCCTGAACACAGTACATGCTCAAGTGAGCTATTTTTACCCATTTGTGATGGTTACTAGGTCATTCTCATGAAAACATAGTATAGTTCGTCTGGGAGTAAGCAGACCTGGCTTGAACCTGGCCCGCCTCTTAGGCGCTGTGTGACCTTGGGCGTGTCATGTGGCCTCCGGGAGCCTCAGTAACTCATCTGTAAAATGGCCATGATGGTGGTGCCGACCTCAATGGCCTGCTGGGAGAACGGAGTAAAACAGTCTACCCCAGAGATGGCCGGGGGTGCGCAGGCTCCCGGAAAGGGCAGGGTGGATGGGCCAGGAGCCTGTGCAGCCGCCAGCCAGGGCAGCATGGGCAGAGGGAGCACTCACTCTGATTCAATGCAGACAGCGGGCAGCGCCACTCCCTGGGGGGTGACCTTGGCCAGCCGCTCTCCCTCTCTGGGCCTCCGTTCCTCACCTGGAAAGTGGGGACAATGCAGGCATGCAAAGAAAAGACAGCTCCAATGGTAGAGGGTTTATCCTGCTGGTTTATCCATCCTGCTGTGGGCGAAGCTTTGCACACGCGTTTTAATGCATCCGATCTTCCAGCGACGCTCGGTTGAGCCCCGTGGCAGACACTTGAAACCACGGCTGCAATAACACTGCCACCAACTGAGTCAACGCGCAGCAAACCCAGAATGTCAGCCTGGTTGCACCGGAAGCCAATGTCTGTCTGTGCCTTTAACCCCAGCACCTGACTGCACCCCCCTCCAATCTGGGGACAGTCCCTCCCTCAGCCCAGTGAAGGAAAGCGAGTTAGGGATGTTGATACAGGCAGATGAAATCAAGGCAGGCTTTATGGAGGACGTGGTACTAAAGCCTTGAAGGATGGGTCTGATTAAATCAGGTAACATTCAGGAAAGGGAAAGGCAGAAGGAACAGCATGGAAAAGGCACAGAGGACAGAGTGGAGGGCATACTTGGAGGATGGGACGTGGTCTTTCTGGTGTGGTAGGTGGGATGAGGGTGGGTGAGGGAGTCATTTGAAACTAGGAGGCCCTAACAGGCCCTGACCCCCGAAGCCTTAAATAGAACGAGCTTAGGAGAGGCCCCTGCAGCACCCTCCCTGCTCAGTGTCAGCTGTCACTGCCGCACCTGTCAGTGCCAGGCCACTTCCTTATCAGGGCCTTGCCTGCCGCCCGGGGTCCTGACCCGCTGAGACGAACCCTCCGTTGCTCTAGGCAGGTTTCTCAGCCCGGCATTGCTGACCCCGGGGGAGGACACTTGTTTGCTGTGGAGGGCTGTCTGTCCTCTGCACTGTAGGGTGTTTCCCAGCATCTCTGACCTCTGCCCACCAGCCGCCAGGAGCACCCCTTCCCCAGCTGTGACAACCAAAAATGTCTCCAGACATCACCAAATGTCCCAGGGCGGGGGGGCAAACTCACCCCAGTTAAGAACCTCCGTTCCCTCCCTGGGCCCACCAGGCGCAGGACCCCTAGGTCCCTAACCCGGGATCAGCATCCTCCCCACTTCTGGTGGCTGCTGGGGCGCTGAGGTCTCCCCAGGGAGCAAGCGGGAGCGCTCACCCTGGACTGCCATCATCGTCCAGGCCGAGCCGGGCCCCACTAGGAAATGCACCATAATTGCCCAGTTGTGGAGTCCTAATGAGATAGACGCGCCGTCCTCACCAGGCTCCCCCCCCCCCCATCCATTACCATGCAGAACAAACGCGCGCCACGGAGGGACCCGGGGCATCAATTTTGGTAACGATGATGAATCTCGGTAATTTTCCAGAAGGTCAGCAGGCTTGGGGCAGAGAGGTAACTCGGCTGTTAAATTCTGGTAAATCATCCTTCTCACTCCGTGGCGCAGGGTTAGAACAAAGAGGGGGTTTTTTTTGGTCACGGCTTTTTATCATCAAGGCAGCGATCTTACAGAAAGTTTAGGAAGTAGAGAATGAAACGTCCCCCATCCTGGCCCCTGGACCTGTTTTTATTTCTGCATACTTGGCCGGGTGCAGGCCGTCTTCCTATAATTACAGGCGCAGGGGGCACGCCAAAGGATATGCTGTTTTCTTTGGCGCTTTAATTTCAAATTGCTTATAAAGCCAAAAACATCTCTTTATGTTGCTCCACGGACCCCACGAGTCCAGGACTGGAGTGCGGCTCAGGAAAATAAGGGCCTCGTCTCCATGGGTGGGGTCCTTGCGGGTCTTTGGCCTCATTAACACAAGGATGTGTTGTTTATGGAAAAGCGGGTCTTAGAAGGGTGGTCCGACCCATGGGTGGACCACGAGATCCTGCAGCTTTATAATCATAAAAATCTGGGGCTTGCCTAAAAGAGGGTTTGGCAAGATCAGGGGGTCCTCAGTTCCCTGGGTGGAGCTCCGGAGATGCTGAGATTTCAAAATGATAGGGATGTGCTATTTGAGATCCCAAAATCCTGTGGTTTCTAAATTTAGGAATGTGTTTTCCCACAGGGAGAGGCCAGCTTCTTGGGCAAGACCTCGAGACCCTGAAGCTGCCAAGTCCTGGCGTGTCCAGCATTTCTGATCAGAAACAAGGCTCCCCGGGGCCTGGAGAAGGCACGAGGTGTCTGCCACACCAGGGACAGTGCAAAGACCGCTCGGAGGGGACACGCTCAGTGGGAGCAGGGTCTGCAGGACACACAGGCAGCCACATGAGCAGGAGGAACTCTGGCCCTTGACCTGGAACGTTCGCACGGTCTCCTGTGTCCAAGGGGGTGGAGGAGTTGAGTCCAGCGGGCCACTGGGCCGTGGGTCGCTCACACGCTTATTCGACAAGCTTGTGCTGTGTGTCGCTGTCCCTAACATGGAGGCCGGCGTGGGCGCAGCCAACACTGACACGCCCTCAAAGGCCGCAGGCCAACAGCCGTGCCTGCCAAGTAACACAGCCAAGGATCGCTACACTGCGAACCGTGAGAACGGGGCAGGCAACTCCCAGGGCGGCCTGCTGGGGAAACGATTGAGGGGCTGGGGGCCTCACTTCGGGGGGTGGCCAGGGTGGCCTCTCTGAGAAGGCCAGTTTTCAGACTCAGACTCGAGGGAAGAGATGCAGGTACAACGCCCTGAGGTGGGAGTGGCTGGGGAGAGGCGAGTGAGGCAAAGGGGCCAGGGTTTCTGCCTGAGATGTCCACGGAGGAAGGCCGAGGGGGGGAGTTTGGACTTAGACCGGAGTGAACAGAAGGAGACTGGAAGATTTAGTCTTTTGGAAAGACGACTCTGGCTGCAAAGTGGAAAACCTGTGATGGAGGAGGGGGTCAGTCCTGGAAACAGGGAGACGAGTCAGGGGGAGGCCCCACCTTCCTCCAGGCTGGAGATGCAGTGGCCTGGGGAACGAGACGAGAGACGACACACAGCCAATCCTCATTAGTCCTGGGTTCCGTATCTGCGAATTCACCTACTCGCTAAAATGTATTTGTAACCCCCAAACCAATGCTCGTGTGCTTTTGTGGTCATTTGTGGACACGTGCAGAGCAGCAAAACGTGGCTCTGCCCACTCGCATGTTGCCAGCTGAGGTCCAACAGGGCGACGCTCAGCCTTCTCGTTTCAGCTCGTATTGTAAGCAAGTGTCCATTTTGGAGTCTATTTAGTACCACACTTTGCATGTTGGTGCTTTTTGCTGGTGATTTTGCTCTTTAAGATCGTCCCCAGCTGTCGTGCTGAAGTGCTGCCTAGTGTCCCAAGCAAAGGAAGGCTGTGAGGTCCCGTTAGATGAGCTTGGCCCAGGCGTGGTGCTGTCGGCCGCGGGTTCAATGTTAAGGAATCCATATATAGTCAATGAGATGTCTTTAAAGAGAAACACACATAAAACAAGTTTGTGTATAGATGAGTACACGAAAATGTTGTGCCCAGAGGCCCACAGACACTAACCCTGTGTTTCTCCTAGGAGCAATGGCGCAGTATTCACTAATTCGGTGTTTGCACAACTTTATAGAACATGGCTACTGCAAATATTGAGAATTGACTGTATTTGGAGGCAGAATCGATGGGACTTGCCCATGGAATGAGAGTGGAGGGAGGGGAGGAATCGCTCTCCTGCCCTGCCTCCAGGCCGTGGGGGGGCCCACCAACATTTGGGGGCCTCAGGCAAGAAGACCAAAGGACCTCCTGGATCAAGGGTCCCCCTCCTTTGTCTTCCCACCTCCGGCTCCGTCCCTCACTGCCAGGAGCTCACACACACGCACATCCAAGCAATGTCCACACATCTCACCAGCAGACACCCATCCCTTGGCCACCCTGGGCCTAGGGGTCAGCACAGGACAGATGTCTGGGGGGGGGGGGGTTGGGGAAGCAGATCTGGAAGGCAGCTTGGGGCCGATCTTCAGGGTATTCTGGGGTCCTAGGTACCTAGAGTCTGGTCTAGAAATAGGGTTGTGAGTTGCAAGTGGGCATGTCCTTTTGGATCCACGACCTCCTCACCCCATGAGAGGGGTGCAGCTGGAGGAGAGCTGGAGAAGGACCCCCTAACGCTGCACTGTCCAATTCAGTAGACATGTGGCCACTGAGCTCTTCCGACGTGGCTGGTCCACATTGAGATGGGCTGTAAGAGTAAGAAACATGCTGGATTTTGAAGCCTTAACATGTAAAAAGCACACCTCAGCAATAATTTGTATACTGATTACTTGTTGAAACAGTAATATTTTAGATATATAAAGTTAAATAAAATATATTGTTAAAATTAATTTCACCAGTCTCTTTTTACCTTTTTTAAAACGTGGCCATTAGAAAATTTAAAACTACACATGTGGCTTGCACTCGATTTCTATCCCATGGTGCTGCTCTAAAGTGTGAGGCCTGGGGCAGGGGCCTTGGGTGTGCAGGGGAGGAGAAGACTAGGGTGTTGGGGTTAAGACATGGGGTGTCGAGACTCTTGCAGTGATGCTGGACTCTGTGTTCACCAACCTGCCAACCGCTATCCTCCCAGGTTCGACTGTTAAGATTTTCTGGGGCTGGCCCAGTGGCATAGTGGTTGGGTTCACACGCTCCCCTTCCGTGACCCAGAGTTTGCTGGTTTGGATCCTGGGTGCAGACCTACACACTGCTCATCAAGCCACGCTGTGGCAGCATCTCATATAAGGAAGAGAGGAACATGGGCACAGATGTTAGCTCAGTGACAGTCTTCCTCAAGCAAAACAAGGAAGACTGGCAATGGATGTTAGCTCAGGGCCAATCTTCCTCACCAAAAAAAGAAAATAAAAAAAGATTTTCCACATTTGCCTCATCTGGGATTCATTTATTTAGTGATGGTTAAGATTTTGCCAGGTAACCCTTAGAAGGGCAAAAATGGCCACAAATTCTTTCCCTCCCGTGGAGAGCTGGAGTCTATCTTCACACCTTGCTCTGGTTGGCCATGGACTTTAGCCAACGGGACTCGAGCAGAGACTTGAAAAGTGCTTGTGCGTCAGAGCTTGCCCGTTCTTGCTGCTCTTGGAACGGATCTGCCTTAGGAAGAAGCATTGAGGCCCAGTTAATAGCCTCCCCGTATCCACACCCTTTGCGCGTGGTCTCAAGGCCCCTCCCATCAAGAGGCGGAGTCAATTCCCCAGTGGAATCTGGGCCGCCTTTATGACTGGCTTTGCCAATGGAACGCAGTAGAAGTGAGGTTGTGTCTGTTCTACGCCTGGTCCTCAAGAGGCTTTGCAAGTTCCTGCTGTTTCACATGAGCTCTGCCAGCTGCCAGGGGAATAAGCCCAAGCTGGTCGGCTGGAGGGTGAGTGAGCATGAGGGGCAGAGCCAAGTCAGCTTGGTTCTCTGAGGCCATCTGAGAGGAGCCATACCCCAGCCGCACCCCTGACGGCAGGTGCACGAGCAAGCCCAGCAAAGATGAGCCAAGTAGGGTCCAGAGCAAGAGAACTTCCCAGCCAGGCTGTGGACTTGTGAGCCAAACGAATGCTTTTTGCTTTAAGTTGTTAAATTTGGGGCTGTTTGTCACACAGCAGGAGCTAACTGATAGAGTGAGACACACACAGGCAAGATTTGAACCCTAATCTGGCAGCCCTGATTCCAAAGACGGAGCTCTTAACCACCACACTCTACCAACGGCATGCAAATGCGGCTGACACTCGAAGCTTTGAGGCGAAGTGGAAAAACCCCAGCCTAAGGAGGTGGGGGTCCTCACCTCCCGTGGAAGCAATGAGATGGCTGCCTCTTGCTGCGTCACCTTCAAAAGACGTGCTGTCTGAACTTTTGGTCCTAAGATGAAACGTTAATAAGGAGGCTTTGCTGTCCTTGGGGATGACAATTACTCTTTGAGACATGGCGTCAGTCATCTTCCTCCTGAGGGATTATTAACCTTCTCCGCCTCTGTCTATTGTTAGGGCTCAGAAAGGGGCCGTTCTGCAGGCCCTGTTCTGCCTCGATAATTAGCCATCCTGGGGAACCGGGCACCTTTAAGGGATGCGCTCCTAATTACCAGCATTTTCCAAGCACTTTACATTTGCAAACTTCCCCCAAACCTCTATTCATCCGATTCATTAGATTTGCCTTTTGGATGAATTTAAAAGCCACTTTGATGACATAATCACTATAGTTTGTATTAGCGCTTTTCTCCAGGATATTGGAACAATTTACAGCTATTTTTCTGGTTCACCTCGTGCAGCCCTGTGAGGCTCGTGGGTGGGAGTCTCGGGAGAAAGAAAGAAGCCGTGTTTTCTACCCTCCCACAAAGCGGTTCTGTCTTCCATTGCTACCTGACAAACCGCCACCCACACACAGACCTAACACTGCATGGCGAGCCCCTCCCGGGCTCTCGAGCTCGGAAGTCTGGATGTGGCTGAGCTGGGTTCTCTGCCTTGGGGTCTCGCGGGCTGCAGTCCAGGTGCCGGCCAGGGCTGCGGTCTCATCAGGGGCTCGCCTGGGGAAAGTCAGCTTCCAGCTCATTCAGGTTGTTGGCCTCTCTCTGCAGCTCAAGGACCGAGACGGCCATTTCTCTGCTGGTTCAGCTGGGGGCCACCTTCAGCTCCCAGAGGCTCCCACAGTTCTCTGCCCTGTGGCCCTTTCCAGAAGCCCCCTCACAACACTGCAGCTTACTTCTTCAAAGCCGAAGAGTCTCCTTTTCTCCTCTCAGGCCACTAGGACAGAGCTTTACAGGGTAAAATATAATCATAGGAGGGACATCCCCTCTGCTTTGTCATAGTCTGTTGTTAGGGGCAAGTCAGAGGTCCTGCCCAAACTCACAGGGAAGGAGTTCCACAAAAGCATGGACACCGGGGGCAGGATGTCACTGAGGGTCGCCTTAGTGTCTGTCCATCGCAGTCAGCAGAGGATGCAATGTCACACGGCAATCGGTGATTCAGTGAGAGAGCCCAGAACGTCCAGCATCTGTGCTCATCTCTCACAGTGGCGGCCCTGTGCGTCAGCCCCCACGTGCAGGCGCACACTCGTCTCTACTCGCGCACCCATGCCAGCCGGCACACAGCACACCCCCCAGCATTCCCCATGACCCTCGGCCTCCGGGTCGCCCATCAGGAGTCCGGGTGAGGCTGTAGTGGGGGGGTCCAGGCTGACGAGAGAACCTCCCCCACCAGGTGGGCCTCACACCAAGCAATGGGCGTGGCGTTGGTCCAAGTGGAGCACTTGGAACAGCATTTGGCGCTCCGCAAGGGCTCAATCCAGCCTCGCTATTTCTGTCGTTCCTGAAAAGGAGCTTGGGAGCCAAAGTTAGAGCCGCCTGACTTGCGGTGCACAAGACGGATGTTCCCCAAAGGGCTGTGAACGTGCACGGGGCTTTTCTTCAGTCTCAATATTTTCACCAGGCAAAGTATCACCCTTTGTTTTTGTGTCTTTTCTATTTTCTTGTCGGGGCACCGAGAGAAGTACTTTCCTAGATTATCTTACTCAATCCTCACAGCAACTCTTCTGAAAAGTAAGTTTTATTTTCCACATTTTGCAAAGGAGGCCTCCAGGTGACCCAGGAGGTGAGGTGACTGGCCAAGGCCACACAGCCTGCAGGCGGCGGGGCGTGACCCTGGTCCACACTGCGGAACATCCCGCCCGCCTGGCTCTTCCTTTCTTCATCCACGATTTTTCGATTTTGCCTCTAGCCCATCCCACTGGGTCCTGTTTGCTCAGCAACGTCTTCCACGGGCTTGTTCCACGACCCAGGGGACAAGAACCACCGCCTCCCTCGGAGGGTATTAGGACCCAGACTCTCTCTGTTTCTGTGTCTCTCCGTGTCTCTCTCTCTCTCTATCTGTCTCTCTGTCTCTGTCTCTGTCTCTCTCACGCACTCATATGATTTCGCATACAGCCTCTTTTAAAGAACACAGACCAAAAAAAGAGTCCGACAGTGTTTGCTCTATTGCACGGTCTGAACTAAGTCCATGCCATCAGGAGCACATCTGATGTCCCCCGTCCCTACCCCCGCAGTGGCTCTCCACTGTGCATCTGATGCTTGAACAGAGTCCAGACGCCCAGTGAAGACGGAAGGCCCATTCCAGAGCGAGGCCGGTTAGGACCCTGATGTGGACTGAAGGGACAGCCCAGCTCGGGCTCGCCCAGGGCCAGGACGAGGTGTGCAGGGGACAGAAAAGTCAGACACTTCCTTTACCTCCCCCCCAGGGGTGCCTCCTCACCTCTTGCCGTGGGGACCCCCTGACGGGGACCAGCCTTTCACACACAGTTCATGAGGATGGCTCAGGCCGAGGGCCCAGCCCCTGCGTCCTTGCCACACCAACGGTGGGTGCACACGAACCCTCTCCCCACTGACCCCTCTCCCTCTGCCTTCTCTCCAGCTCTCTGCCTGGAACAGAACAGGCACCACAGACTCCCAGGGAGGCCAGGATGCCGAGGGCCTGTGGCAGGCACCCCTGTCCTCTACGAAGGCCTCTTGGAGCCACCTCACTGGACTTGCTGGAACCACCCAGGGGAGGGGACAGGAACAGCCACATCACCTCCCACCCCCTCATCCCGGGCTGGAGACTTGTTTTTCAGAATTCCTCCCAACTGAAGAACTCTCAAAAGATTAAAAATAGAAGTACCATATGACCCAGCTATCCCACTACTGGATATTTCTCCAAAGAACTTGAAATTTTAACAATTCAAAGAGACTTATGCACCCGTATGTTCACAGCAGCACTATTCACAATAGCCCAGACGGGAAGCAACCCAAGTGCCCATCGACTGACAATTAGATAAAGAAGATGTGGTATAGATATACAATGGAATACTACTCAGCCATATAAAAAGACAAAACCGTCCCATTTGCAACAACATGGATCGACCTGGAGGGTATGATGTTAAGCGAAATAAGCCAGACAGAGAAAGACAAACACCATAGGATTTCACTCATTTGTGGAAGATAAACTAACACACGGACAAAGAGAACAGATCAGTGGTTACCAGGGGGAAGGGGGCTGGGGGGGGCACAAGGGGTGAAGGGGCACATATGTCCAGTGATGGATACGCTTTGGACTATCGGTGGTGAGCACCATGCAGTCTATGTAGAAACTGATAAATAATAATGTGCCCCTGAAATTTACACAGTGTTATAAGCCATTATGACCTCGATAAAATAATTTAAAAAGATAAAAATAAAAGGATTAATAAGAGGATTAAAAAATAATCCCCCCCGAATCCCAAGGCCTCCGTTTATAGAGGCTAGGTGCCGTCTGTGTATGTGTGTGGGGTGCTGGGGGCTGTCAGCCCCCTCCCAGCGCGTCCACGCGGCCCTGCCTCCTGCATGTGGGCGCACTCAGCACCCGATGTTTTCAGCCGTGTCCCTCGAGCGGCAATTCCAAGGCCGCAGGAAACCCCAATCCACTGCGTGTTACCCATTACCGCGTCCTCGGCTTCTTCAGCTCACGCCCCAGGGAGCCGGACGAGCTCGTCCCTTCTCAGGATGATAAACGCCAGACGACTGCATCTTTGCTCACAAGACGCTGGATCTCGCTGCGAGGCAGGCAATTTGCTGGCGGTGGATCTCGGCGCCCCGCTGCTGGCCCGAACCTGGCCATTTCCAGAATAAACTTGTCGGCCCCGGCCAGGGCGGACCCGCGAAGTCAAGCTGAGCCCCAGAGCCGCCCGCTGCGCTGATCTACCAGGCTGGTGGGTACCGGGGCCCAGTGCTGCCCCGACATGGCCCCCGGCCCTGCCTGGGACCTCCGGACAGTATGGGTTTTTAAAGCCACCGTTCATTTCCCTCTTAGGAGGCGCTGGGCCGTGCCAGCTATGCCGATGTGTGCCGTCTCTTTGAGCCTTGCCCGCGGCTCTGTGAGGTAAATTCACTTCTCTTTTACAGAAAAGGAGACAGAAGTTCAGAGTGGCTCTCCCCGAGTCAGACAGAGCAGGTGGTAACGATGAAGCCAGGCTCTGAGGCCAGGCCAATTCCAAAGTCCGTATCCTCAAACCCTCTGATGTGGGACTCCTGGCCATGAGAGCACAACGGTGACGACTTTGGCTCTTGAATCCCAACTTGGTCCCTACCTCGCTGTTTTGACAATCAACTCATTACACTCTCTGAGCCGCCTCCATTTCCTTATCTATAAAATAGGCATCCTAATAGCACTGCTCTCATAGGGCTATTGTGGGAACAAATGAAACGAAGCAGGCCAAGTGTTTACAGGACCACCACGTACGGGAGTTCAAGTTGGCCACTGCACAACTCCAGGGAGCTGAGCAGTACACAACTTCCGCAGCTGCACTCGACAGCCCTGCTCAGCACGGTGCCTGACAAAGAGAGACTGTTCAAGGCAAGGGGGCTCTCAGTTCCTGGGAACCGCTCTCCATGGGCAGAAGAGAGTGAGGGAAAATATGCTCTGGCTTTTCTCTTCCCCCCGGGCAGCCCAGAGGCTGGTTCCTCAGGAGCACCCACTCTTCTGGAGCTCCCTGAGAGAGCATTGCCCTGGGAGTCTCTGGGAGAAAACTATGCAGAAGGGAAGCAGAAGACTGGGGACAATGGCCAAGGACTGCCCAGGTCGGCGGTAGAGGCAGTGGGTTCAAAGTCTGCAGGCCCTGTCCTATGGTCCTCAGCCCCCTCCAAGGAGCTCGGGAGAGGCCCAGAATGGAGGGGCTTGGGCACCCTGAGCCCTTGGAAGGGAGAGCATCAGTCACGAGTCGATAGAAAGACAGGCGCCCCCTGGGGACCCCTCCTCTTATGAGAGGAGCCCAGGGCTGAGCACTTTGCATCTCTGAGCTCTGGAAGGCTTGGTCAGCTCTGTGTGAGCTAGTGGGGGGCAAAATTTAATTCCCTGTGGAAAACTTTCTAAGAGACAGAATGCCATCCAGGTGACACACTGCCCTGTAAGGTGGTGAGCTCCCTGTCCTTTCAGGTGTGTAAGCAGAGATGCTGAAAAGGGGATTGAAGAGCAGGGGAGCAGGTGGTCTCGCTGGCTTTCTGACGCCGAGGTTCGAGAATCATTCTGACCCCTCCAACCTCCCACCCACCAAGTCAGCAAAGCGGCTGAAGCTCTGAGCGAGGCCTGGCCAGCGCCGGTGCAAGACAGGGGACAGGTACCTTGTTTTCCGAAGCCGAAGGTGGGAGCCACAGAAGGGGAGTGGAAGGGCAGGGAGGCAGAGGTGGCCTCAGGCCCAGCTGCACCCAGGCCGGGCAGTGCTAGCGCCCACCCCGGGCACCCAGACCCCTCCCGGGCTTGCAACTCCACCTGCGGAGGCTCTGCGGGAGGACAGGGCATAAAAGATCTGTCCCTTGTCCCTGCCCCCTGTTCCCGCCCCCGGAGTCCAGACACAGGCCAGTGCCACCAGCGTGCTCTCTCGTTCACGCGTGCGTGCAGCCGTCCAGCGGCTCCCAGCCTTTGAAGTAAAACCCCATCCTTCTGCCGGTCCCCCAGACCCCACGGCCTCCTCGCAGCCCCCTCTCTGCCCAGCTCGTCTCCGCTCTCTCCCCTCCCCCTTCCCGCATGGCATGCACGTTCCCCCCTCGGGGTCTGTGCCTGTGCTGTTCCCTCTGCCTGGAATGCGCTTTCCAGAGACGTCCCCAGGCAGGTCTCCCTCACTGTGCTCAGGTCTGTGCTGGAGAGGCCTTCCCTGGCCCCTTCCAGAAGGGCTGCCCTGCCTCTCCTGCCCCTCAGCCGGCGGTACTCGTCCTCTGGGGGTCTTTCGCCACCGGACATAGTATGTTGGTTTTTTATTGTCTGGCCTCTACCAGGATGTCCCCTCCGAGATGCTAGGAACCTGGGTCTCTTTGCTGCTGAGCCCCAGCAGCTGAAACAGGGCACCCACTATAGCTAGTGGGGCTCACCAATGTCTGCTGAATGGAGGAGGGGTCACCACGCGTCACCCCAGGGAACTCAAGGCTCGGTTTGCATTCAACTGTTGATCCCAATTGTCCTTTTTCCTTTGGTTACGTTAAGGAGATGCCGTCACCAACCACCCTGAACCAGACCAGGCCTCAGCATGAGAGCTAGGCCTGTGGCCGTGGCCTTGCTGTTAATGCTGAGCTCTCTCCAGGAGGAGCTCAGGGCTCGTGACGTACCCTGCACTGCATGTGGACGCATGTTTCCAGCTGAGCCTGCAAAGCGAATACCCACCATTCCCTCTTGAATATTCACTCCTCATCTGAGTAAATACCCCTGCCTCCCTTTGTTCGGGGATGCCATGACTCTGGAAATGATTCCGCGTGGCCTCCTATTTGCTGCAAATGTACCCACTTTGTGAGACACCTACTCTGGGGGAGACTGATTGAACTCGCCAGGAGGGACCCCTCTTCAGTGAGAGTAACAGAAGGATGGAGGGAATAAATGAACGAGCACTGTCTGTTGAGTATCTCCACGTGCCAGGCAGCACAGCCTGGTGGTTAGAGCACAGGCTCTGGACCCAGACAGCCTGGGTGAACTCCCCGCCCTGCTGCGTTTCCACAAATGGAGAGGGTGATAACAGTCTGCTCCCCATGGAGCTGTTTCCGGGATTAAATGAGTTCATTGATCTACAGTACTGTCAATGGTACTTGGCATACAATAAGTGCTCAACAACTGTTGGCTGCAGGCATTCAGTTGTGTTTAAAAAAGGTGCAGATCCTACCTTAGGAGGGCTGTCAGTCTAGTGGAGGGAGGCAGACATATCAAATAAAAGTTCCAACTTGGAACTTGAATTCTGGTGTTCCTGCAAACAACAGGAGTGTGGGCGTTCCTGCAAATAACAGGAGTGTGGGTGTTCCTGTAACCACAGGAGTGTGGGTGTTCTGGTAACAACAGGAGTGAGGTTGTTCCTGTAACAACAGGCGTGTGGGTGTTCCTGTAACAACAGGAGTGTGGGTGTTCCTGCCAAAAACAGGAGTGTGGGCGTTCCTGTAACAACAGGAGTGTGGGTGTTCCTGTAACAACAGGAGTGTGGGTGTTCCTGCCAAAAACAGGAGTGTGGGTGTTTCCATAACAACAGGAGTGTGGGCGTTCCTGTAACAACAGGCGTGTGGGCGTTCCTGTAACAACAGGCGTGTGGGCGTTCCTGTAACAACAGGAGTGTGGGCGTTCCTGTAACAACAGGCGTGTGGGCGTTCATGTAACAACAGGAGTGTGGGTGTTCCTGTAGCAATAGGAGTGTGGGCCTTACTGTAACAACAGGCGTGTGGGCGTTCCTGTAACAACAGGAGTGTGGGTGTTCCTGCAAACAACAGGAGTGTGGGTGTTCCTGCCAAAAACAGGAGTGTGGGCGTTCCTGTAACAACAGGAGTGTGGGCGTTCCTGTAACAACAGGAGTGTGGGTGTTCCTGCAAACAACAGGAGTGTGGTTGTTCCTGCAACAACAGGAGTGTGGGTGTTCCTGCAAACAACAGGAGTGTGGTTGTTCCTGCAACAACAGGAGTGTGGGCGTTCCAGCAACAACAGGAGTGTGGGCGTTCCTGTAACAACAGGCGTGTGGGTGTTCCTGTAACAACAGGCGTGTGGGCGTTCCTATAACAACAGGCATGTGGGTGTTCCTGTAACAACAGGAGTGTGGGCGTTCCTGTAACAACAGGAGTGTGGGCTTCCTGTAACAACAGGAGTGTGGGTGTTCCTGTAACAATAGGAGTGTGGGTGTTCCTGTAACAACAGGAATGTAGTTGTTCCTGTAACAACAGGAGTGTGGGTGTTCCTGCCAAAAACAGGAGTGTGGGCATTCCTGTAACAACAGGAGTGTGGGCATTCCTGTAACAATAGGAGTGTGGGTGTTCCTGTAAACAACAGGAGTGTGGGTGTTCCTGTAACAATACGAGTGTGGGAGGCCTCATGAGGCAGAGGTCCCCACGGCCCAGGAGAGAAAAGCCCAGAAGGGCTTCATAACTTGCCTGAGGCCAAACAGCAAGTGAGTGGGAGCAGGTGTGGGATCCCAGGCCGTCCTGATTCAGTCTACGCCCTATACCACCTGGCCACATTGCCCTGGGCTGGATTTTATTTTATTTTCTTATCTTTTGGTGAGGAAGATTGGCCCTGAGCTAACATCTGTGCCAATCTTCCTCTATTTCGTATGCGAGACACTGCCACAGCGTGGCTTGATGAGTGGTGCGTAGATCCATGCCTGGGATCCGAACCTGCAAACCCCAGGCCACTGAAGTGGAGTGTGTGAACTTAAGTGCTATGCCACTGGGCCGGCCCAAGGATTTTATTTTTCATGAGCCTACCTCCCTTACCAGCTAGAGAGGACGGAGCTGGCACCTGCCGCTCAGGACCGGAGCATTCAGCAGAGTCCTCTTCCTGGTGCCAGGCCGTGGCTCCCACAGGCACAGCCACGTGGAGGGAGGAGCTCGCTGTGCCCGTCTCTCTGAGCAAGAAGCTCCTGCCTGCGTATTTCTGGCAGGGCCCCCGGGAAGGGCTGGGCAGATGGGGGGGACAGCGTGGAATCAGCATTCTGAGGCACAAAGAGAGTAATCGCAGATAATTATGGTCCCCAAACTCCTCTCTGGCCAGAGGATGGGGACAGCCCATTGATGGGCCAGAACAACTAACGACGGTTCCCGGCTCAGAGGGGCGGCCGCCTCCACTGCCACTCTCATGGCCCCGTCCACCTCCACCCGAGGCCCCTGGGCTGGGCCGGGCCCCGCGGCGGGGCAGGGACTCCCAGGCCTCTGTGCACTCTGGGGCTGGGGCCTCTCCAGCTGTGGAAACACAGCCCCCTGCATGGCCGGCAGGGACCACCCCCAGCCCTGCTCCGCTGGGCAGCCAGGCTCAGATTCACCATGCAGCCCCGGGGTCCTCCCCGCCCTCCACACCCAGGCAGGGGAGGGGAGCAGGGGGTACTGCCACTTCTGGAGCACTCAGGGTGTGCCAGGAAATTGATCTGGTCCATAAGCTTGCTAACCCCTAGGACAACTTAGAAATCTCCACGTTACAGATGAGGAAACAGAGGCACAGAGAGGTTAAGTGACTTGCCCGAAGTCACACAGCTGGTGAGTCCAAGGGACCAGATTCAAATCCAGGTCTTTCTGACTCCAAATCCATGTTCTTCTCAGAATCCCAGACTCTGCAACATCCTTAAGGGTTAAGAAACGCTTATAGTACCTGGAAGGAGCAAAGAAGTCAAAGTGCAGAGTCTGAGCCCCATCTGGATGGTTTGAAATGGCTCAGCTCCTAATCACACATGGGAGAGTGTGGATGTTTGGACCAAGCGACCCCTACTGAGAGGAAGTAACTGCCAGGAAGGGCGGTCACTAGGCAAAGTGCACACGTGAGAGGTGGAATGGAGGGGCCGTGGTCCACTGTCACCTCCCAGAGGCAGAGCCAGCTTCTGAGATCAAGGACAGCATGGACGAGGGCAGAGGTGGGTGAGGGGGGACTGGCTCCTTTGCTGGAGGGGCACTGAACATGAATAAAAGGCCTCTAACCACCTCGCCCCCAGCTCAGGCCAGTCCAGCTGGCAGCCATGACCATCAGGGCCTCCGATCCCGCTTCCTCCCACGTCTTCTCCCGGGATCCTAACAAGCAGCGTATTTATACATGACGTTTAAAAATGGCTCCACGAACGCCGCCCCCTTTGAGCCACCTTTCTCCCTCCCATCCAGCCGCCTTCCCCACATTGTTCGAGCTATTTTCCTCCAAGTTGCCACACGCTCAGAGAACTGGGATGGGCTGGCTGGCTCAGAGGACAAGGAGACCAGCCACGGATGTGAGGACAATACAGAGCTCCCTGCTGGCTGGGGACCCTGGCTCAGGCGGGGAAGGCAGCCATTAGAAGGCCTGGGGGAGCCAAAGTGGAGGGACTCGTCCCAGGCTCGGTGGGGGGGGGGGGGGGGGGGGGGCGGCTGCTTCTGCCCAGGGTCTGGAGAGTTCTGGAAGCTCCGGGAACGGTACGTGCCTGGAGATGCTGGTGGGGATGCGGGTAGGGGCCTACTGTTGGTGTGGCCTCGGGGATGCCTGGAGCGACCTTGTGGGTTTAGACCAAAAGGGATGTCTTTCTTCTTCAGGGCCCCGCTTTGAGCTGTTCTGCAGCGGCGAAGAAGCAGGAAGAGGAAGAAAAAGTCAGCGTCCGTTAAGATTGAGTGTGGGTCCTGAAGAATGAGTTATAAAACGTACACATGATTGGCTCGTACTCAGGCCCAGAGAGCTCCAGACTCAGGATGAAAGAAAGGAAGGCCGGGAGGGAGGAGGAAGGAAGAGGGGACGGTGGGGTGGAGCGGGAGGCATCGTGCTTAGTATTTGCTGTCTTGTTTTCAAGAGAGCCATTTTCAAGTGGACCTCCTGGAAGCACTTTGAAGAGAAGTCACTGACCCTTCCAGCCAGCCTGGATGCTGTCCCTGACATGCACACCCGTAGGTGGCTAGGCTGTAGGATGCTGTGAGAGTGGGCACCGAGCAGCCACTTTGACATCAAGGAGAGGTGAGGACAGCAGGATCCCACAGGAGCCCCAGGCCCTAATCTAAGAAGAAGTCTCGCCCCCCCCAACTTTGAGGTCCTGGTGTGGGGTTGGCCAGGGGTGAGGACAACAGCCTGTGGCAGGTTGTCACATCGTCTGAGGAAGCTGAGCCCCAAATACCCCCATCCAGAGCTGGAGCAGATGACAGCCAGTGGCGAGGAGACAGGGCTAGGAGCATCCCCACCCAAAGATATGTCTCCCAGCCTCCTCCATAGCATCCCGCCCCCCCCCCCCCCCCCCATCTACCTCCACCGCTGGGCTTGTCCGCTAAACCAGCTGGGTCATCCAGGAATACTGGACTCGTCTCAGCAAGTATTAACAACTTCTTACATGGGAAGAGAGGGAAGGGCTCACATTCTCCTCCCCACAGCCTGGCTGCTCGGCGGTAAGTTACAACGAAAGCACAGCTCACCCCGCATTTGGCCACACACGCACACATTTATTCGCAAGCACACATTACATATTAGGAGGTGGGCCCCAAAACTCTCGGCTCTGGAACTCTGCACAGTGCCAGGTCTCTGTTCCTTTAGATGTTCCTTGCGTGAAAAATTTACCCAAGGCAG
This sequence comes from Equus caballus, assembly GCF_041296265.1. Taxonomy (NCBI): domain Eukaryota; kingdom Metazoa; phylum Chordata; class Mammalia; order Perissodactyla; family Equidae; genus Equus; species Equus caballus. The sequence goes on from NC_091695.1 coordinate 9,982,609, forward strand.
ATGCAACGGTATCCTAGTGCTGAATTCAACCGAGATTCTAGAAGGAGGCAGGCAACGAAATTCTGCACGGATGACCAGCCACGGGAGCAGACGGAAATTCTGAACCTGGAGCGCGGTCCGCGGGCTGCGGGACCCCGGGGTTCTAAGATGCTGCTCCGCAAGAGTGACAGCGCCCAGTCGCGTCTCCAGCCAATCGACACATTGCTCACGCCCCTGCCTTCGCCAATGAAAAGTCAGTCTACGCCCATTATGCAAATGAACTAGCCCTCTGGTGCTGATGGGGGATAAAGACTACCGAAATGCTAGCAGTGGCCCCTATGAATCGTGGGCTTCTGATGAGTCCTTTAAATGCTCGCCACCCCCCGCCCCATGGTGCCCGTACTCCTGCTTGCATTAACTGACTATCCTAGAGTACAGATTAAAAGTAATGAACAAGATATGTCACATTGTCTATCTGAAGAGTTGTGAAACAGATCAGAGGTCACTTAGTCATTTAAGGAAAAGCGTTAGATTTGCAAAGCCTGTGGCTTTAGAAGCAGCCTTGGGAATTGGGGATGCGCCCCCCCACCCCCCACCCCCAGCCCAAGGAAGGTACATAAGCAGGGGGCGTGATCTAAAGAAAATTCCATCAGGACCTGGGACGATGACTTTGCACCAGACTTCACGCATGTCCATCTAAGTGTTGTGGCTATTCCACAAGTGGCTGTTGTGCCCAGAAAAGACCGTTCAGAAGTTTACTTCAAGTTTAAATAACTAGAGTTCAATTTATTAAACTGCCAAATTCTTAACCGGAGTCCAGTCTTAAGCTTTTCAATCTGCTTCCAGATCTTTTCTTGTTTATATCTTGCAGATTTTAGCAACCGCTTCTAAGAGATCTTTGAATAATATTTGGGCCTGTTTACAAATGTAATTAATGAAACATGCCTCAAATAATTTATATGGTGTTTATAAATGTAACGTGAGCAGTTTCCCTCCCTCGAGGGGGTGACTGGAGGAGGTGGGGCGGCGCGCTGTTTCTGGGGTTCCAGCAGTGTTAGCTTTCTTCATCTGGGGCTGGCTCTCTTTAACATCTGGGGATTTTTCTGAATGTATGTCTCAAAAGAAATTCTTCAAGTCATCTGTTTGATGTCCTTTTTAATTCATTTAACTGCTTTTAACAAAATCTCTCAGGGTACTTTAATCCTTTTACATGTAGTAAGTGAAATGTGTATGTGGGGTGAACCTAAAATGCTCTTAAATATTCTATTACTGAGCATAAGCTTCGTAAGATTTCAACTGAAACTCACACATCAAAGTTAATTACTCGATTACACTTTAAATTAGAATGACTAGACTCGCGCTTTAATGGGCCAAATTATCTTAGCAGTACAAAGAAGCATAGAAGGGAAAAATAAAACACCATGGTTTTGATGCTCATAAGCCTGTCTGAATGTAACCCCCAGTCCTCCTGGAGTTAAAAGATCTGCACCCACGAAGGAAAGCCGTTACCGGGGGGGAAACGGGGTTAACGGCCCTGGGCCGCTACCAGCCGGGTTGCTTGGGGCAGGAAATTTCTCCTGGGCTGTTGGCTCTTGCTGGTGTCCAGGGACGGCCCCCTGAACCGTTCCAGGCTCTCTGTCACCGGCTTAGAAAAAAACAAGGGCTTGTGTGCCCAGCTCCAAGCCCGATGTCTGGATACTATTGACGTACACATTCCTTGATTCCTCGGTCTATGCTGACACAGGTCAGCCACGTGAGCACATTTGCCTGTTTCAGTTCTGACCGTATGGCCATAGATTGGCCCTTCAAGTTCAGATTTTTGAAGTAGCTGGAATCTTCTCTCGTTTGCACTCAGGATGTAACAACTCAAAGACATTTACGTAAGATGCGTAAGATGCGGTCGCATCCAATTTCCTCTTCTGTTTGGCCATGATAAGGTCACTTTTGGCGGAGGAAGCGGGGGAGAATTTTAACCGTCCAGGGCCCAGATCAGTTAGCTCGGGTCCTCACTCAGCTTCTGCTCCTCCTGTTGCTGCTGCGAGGCCCTCGTCAAGACTTCCTCCCTCCCGCGAGCCTTTGCTGCTGAACCCAGCCCCCAACAGGCTCGTGGGATGTGCCAGGGCCCTGGCCGTGCAGGGCTGCCCAGCAGGCGTCAGCGAGCGGCTCCTTCCTGACGCCGTCAGGCCCATCACAGCCGGAGACACCCCGCCAGGCTCTCCTGTCTTTCCCCTCTCCACTGCAACTTCGATGCTGACCACGATGCTCGTGGATCCTTCCTGTTATTTACTCCTGCGATTTCCGCCAGGCCTGGTCCATGCAGGCAGACAGCCCTGTTAAAATTGGGGAGACACAAGGCTGCCAACAGCCCACGTGGCTTTAACCTGAAGAACAGCAACACGTTGACTGAGTGCTCGGCCCTCCTAAGGTTTCATATGCTTCTGTCATTTCATCTCTACAGGAGCCCTGCGACGTCGGTGGGTCAGTTAGTCCTTTTTATCGAGGAGGAAGCTGAAGCACAGAGAGGCTAAGTAATTTGTCCCAGATCACACAGCCAGCAGCTAACAAAGTGGAATCAGAACACAGGTCTCTATTCATAAACCCTGCCCAGTAACTCCGAAACCATAAGCTGCCCAGTCAGGGGAGGGGCCACGCCCAGCCCAGGACCAAGTTGTGAGGGGAGAGGCCCAGCTGGAGGTGGACGAAACGGAGGGCTCCGGTTCTCTCCAGGGAGCAGACTGGCAGAGGAGGAAGGTGAGAAGAGTCAGCCAGCGGGTGATGTGAAAGAGAGGGGCGGGAGGGAAGAAGCGTGGCTCCTACTGGCCCCCCGGGAGCCTCGAGCGCTTCCTGCCATCCAGGCACCGTGCAGGCCCTGCGCCCGGTGTCCCTGTGCCCGGACCCTCCTGTGGGCTTTCACAGAAGCAAACCTCTCTCTGCTTTCGTTCCCTCTGAAACCCCGCAAAGTCCCTACTGCCGTTCAAGATGAACAACAGCAAGGGGGAACCAGTGCCCGTTTATGGGCGACACATCCCCCACCACATCCTTGAGAGCCCATCTGGGCGCCCCCGCCCAAGCCGCATTATCTCCTGGGGTCCTCCTCCCAATCACGGGAGAGCTGTGCCCATCCTGGAGATGGGACTTCGATGTGTCAGTGATGGAGTGGGCTTCTAACCATTGCCCTATATTGCCTGATGGGGGGATCTCAGACCTCCAGCTGAGTCTACTCAGATGACCAAGAAGCCACCATCCCTTACTCAGTGTCAGGCAGATTTGGTTTAGGTCTGCCATTTTCCAGGGTGTATATACTGGGGAGAGCAAGGGTGGCGTGGGGAGCCGGAGACTCAGAGAGGGTAAGCAACTTCCCCAAGGCCACACAGCAAGTCTGTAGTGGCCTCAGGACTAGAACCCAAGTCCCGTTCGCCCTGCCTCTTTCCTGCCCCGCCTAGGCCCCAGCACACACCCCGTGCTTCTGAGACACCCAGCCCAGGGCCTGCTGAGCGAGCGCGGGCAGACTAGATTTAGATGATGTGTTCCGCTTTGCCTGGCATGCTGTTTAGCGATTGTTCTAACCTGTGTGTGGGCTTCTCCACTCCCCCGTCTTCTATTTCTTTCTACGCCCCCAAACAGCCCCCCATCCCTCTCCCCCCAGCACCCAGCACGGCAAGCCATACTCAGCAGGTGCTCAGCGAAGGCTTGTGAGCGAATGAGGCAGGCGGCCATCGCAGGGGCCGTAGTGGGTGTCAGACTCTCCCGCCCGCACCCCAGCGCCAGCTCTGGGGCCTGCATGGGTGTCCCTCTGCAGGTGAGCCTGATGCCCCCAAGCTGCCACCGGGGATGGATGGAGAAGCTGGCACTTCGGAAAGGGAGGAGCTGGCAGGTCTGGCTGAGTCCAGAAAGTCAGAGGGGTGCTCTAGGTCCGGGAGCCCCCACCCCGGCTCCACCCCCCCCCACCCCCAGCCTGCACCAGGGCCCTCAGGCGCCGTCCTGTCCGTGCCTGCAAGTCGCAGAAGAAGGGAGCCCGGCCCCTGCCCGGTGGCAGCCTCCCGAGGCACGTGCCTGGGGAGGGGAGTGGATCCACAGCTGAAACCGCCCCGTTTTGAATTTAGAAACTGCGGGGAACGTGTGAGCAGTGTGGGCAGCTGGAGAAAAAGAAGAGGGGAAAGCTGAGGCTCGAGCGTGCTCGCTGGGACACGCCGCCTCCCTGGCGGCCCCCAGGGAGCGTGGAGATGGGCGCACGGCACAGAGGATTCCGGGTGCTAAGGGCTTCCCCACCTCTGTTGTCCCTGGGCCCGAGGTTCTTCGGTTCTTTGACTGGAGTGGGCTGGAGTCGCCTGGGGGGCTGGCTGAAACGCGGGTTCCTGGGCCCCCAGCCCCTGAGGCTGATCGAGTAGGAACTGGGGGAGGCCCAGGAACTTGAGTTGTTAAGGAGCCCCCTCTGCCCCCACCACGCTGGTGGTCCTTGAACCACACCTTGGAAGCTCTTCTCTGGGTTTTTGCCCAAGGGCTGGAAGCGCCTGTGTTTACCTGCAAGAGATTCTGGTGGCAATGCTGGAGGCCCCATCCTCTCGCCCGGGGCCCCCAGGCCCAGCTCAGCGGGTCCAGAGTGTCTCTGAAAGCTGCGCAGGCTGCATTCTTCCCTGAGAGGCCCCGACCCCAGGCTGGAGCTGGGGGTCCCGGGAAGGGACAGAGGAAAGAAAGGGACCCAGAGAGCCGGGGTGGAGCCCAGCAGCAGAGGCCCGGGATGCGCTGTGCCCCCAGGCAGGGGACACCATGTGGGGAGCAGGGGGACTGGCCGGACCCCTCCCAGCACCGACTCCCCTGGGCCGGCCCTGCGGGTAGTGGTCACGGCCGGCAGAGCTGGGGGGGCGCCTGGAGGTCAGCCAGCCCCTTCAGAGCCAGGAGACTGAGGTTCCAGGAGCTCCCATCTCGAGCACTTCCAGGATTCTTTCTGTAAGCAGGTCCCCGTAACTTGCTGTCGTGCAACAAGCTCCGGGCTCTGACTCAGGGAACAGCAGCCAGTTCTGCTAGGCCACTGAGCCCCCGGGTGAGGACTGGCATCGCAGCATCACTTCCCCAAGGACAGCGAGCAGATGGGGTTAAATGCAGGGAAGCGGCCATTGACGGGCAGTGGCTGCCTGGAGCACCGTCCCCAGAAACACTGGGAGAGAGGTGGGGAGGGCTTAGGGGAGACCGTCGCAGGCCTGCAGTGCGGGCCCCGTGCTGTCCGGAGCGTTCTATGTCTGTGAGCTCACTCGGTCCCCCCAGCAACACTGTGTCGTAGGTATTGTATTCTCTCCACTCTACAGAGCAGGACGCTGAGGCACAGAAAGGTCGGGGACTGTGTCCCGGGACCCAGGAGTGTGTGGCCCAGCTGAGACTGGACCTGCGTCGTCCGATTCTACAGCTCCAGCCCCTCCCCACCTCATGGGTCCTCAAAAACGACAACACGGGAGCTCCTGGTGACAGTGAATGACTGCGTCTGCCTGGGCGCGGCCGGGACGTGAGGGCACGCGCTTGTCTCGTAGGTCTTTGCTGCCACACTTGCAGCCTGTGGCTCTATCACCCATGAACAAGCCTGCATGGAGGAGAAGTAGATGGAGTGAGACCACACAGTGTGTCGTGAAGGACTGGAGCCCAGGACTGGCACTGGGGCCTCATAGTGGAGTTCTCTGCACATTTCATGTCTCCCTGGACTGGCCAGCATGTGGGTCCAAAGCCAAAGAATGCTTACTGCTCTTTGAAGCATACCACCCATTCTGCCTCTGGGCCTTTGCACACGCTGATCTCTTCCTCAAAAAAACCTCATTCCTTCTTCAGAGTGCACCTCAAATATTGCCTTCTCCATGAAGCTCTCCCAGGTTCCCCTCCAACCAAACAGAGCTCCTCTGTCCTCTGCAGGCCCAGGCCAGGGCTGTGTCTCTCCATGGGCGATGGCTTCCCAGCTCTGCACGTGCAGCACACATCCTGGTGCACAATAAATGCTTCAGAAGGGACACAGGCACTCAATGGAATTGAAAGCCTTCAGAATTCTGGCTCATTCACCATCTCATTCTATCCAGCTTTTTCTTAAATGAAAAAGAAAATGAAATGAATTTGAATTAAATCTTATGAATAAGGATTCAGGATCGTGTTCGTTGTAAGAGTCCCATCTTTTCTCTCCTGGGGTCTGGTCTGCTGACCAGCTTCCTTTGCCAGCCAAATTTGGTGTGTTCGTCCACGCTTGGCTGTAGCATTTGCAGGTCCGTCCAGCCACGTAGGTCTGAGCCTCCTGCCACCCCGACCCCATCGGCGGGGCGAGGGAGAGACCATGAAAAATGTTCCCCTGGCCTCTGGGAACCTCCAGGCTAACAGCGGGCTGGGTGGGCACATAAGTCTGCACCTGCAGGCCCCCCAACGCTCTGTGGCAGAGGGACCCGTGGCCCAGGGACCCTGCAGAGAAATGCCTGGGGTGGACCTCGTCAAAGCACCAGGAGCCTCCCCCAGTTTCTCATCGCTGGCTTTCCTCTCTCTTCTCCTGAGTTAGAAGAGGCCTCTTCTCAGCAGGGCGTCGAGGGGAGGGTAGACAGGGGAGCGGGCAGGGACGTGGCAAAGGCAAGGATTCTGCCAGGCTGAGCTGGCACCTAGAGGCCCTCCAGGGCGGGGAGCCCAGGCGGCGCCCACGGCAGCCTCCGCATGCCTGGCTGCCCAGGAAGCCCTCCCAGCAAGGCGATTGTCCAGGGGCCCGGCCAGGATGGCACCTCCTCTGGGGAGCCTGCTCTGACGCCCCGACTGCAGGAGGGGCTCCTCCTTTGCGCTCCCACCTCCCCCGTGTCCCTCTGTCGCAGTGCTGAGTGCACAGTTTCCTGACGGTTTATCGGGCGCTCCTGGAGGGAAGAGACTGGTCAGACTCTGAGCGGCCGGCAGAGGGCCCAGCGGAGTCCGCATAGGAGTGAAGGAGGCATGAATGGGGCTGGCACGGATGGGCTGTGCGGGGCGTGGGGCTCTGCAGGGAGCACCTGCACGCTCCCGCTCTTTGCACAGCGTTTGACAACCATGAGCTCTCTTTCCTTCTCCCTCCTACTTCGTCTTTCAAGTCCTGATGTAACACTACGCCTACACACACGCACACAGGCAGGCGCACACCTCCACCCAAACCACAGACAGTGCAGTCACACACGCAGACTCACCCACGGCCTCCAGACAGATAACGCTTACACACAGTAACACGACAATACTCGTACACTACACACAGTGAGACGCTCGCACCCACAGAGCAAAGAATGCCTGCATCCTTGCACACTTGCACACACAACCCCACAAATGCCACCCAGATCCACACACGCAGATGTATATTCACGGACACGCAGACAGACAGACCCACCACCTTAAGGACGCACAGTCTGAATAATGTGTCCGTCTTCTCTTCCATCTAGGGATTTGTTTCTTTGTCTTTCTTTTCCTATAAATCTTGCTTTACAATGAACAGAGAGCTTTCCTTTGATCGCCCACCTGCCAGCCCAGGTGGAGGACCCCCCCCTCTGCACCGGGAAATAGGCATAAAGATGAATAGGGCTGGGACCCGCCCTCAAGGCCCCCAGCCCAGTGGAGGAAACAGACCCAGGAAGTGACAAAGGAAAGCTGGGGTGATCATTCGATTCCAGAACTGTCTCTCGAGTTCTTCCTGGGCATGGACTCATGCTGGGCTCTGGGAATACGGAGGTGAGCAAGGTCAGTCTCCTGGGCCTCAAGGAGGTGTAGCCACGGGCTGTCCAGGGCCAGTTCAACTGACCCGTCTTATCGACAGAGTGATTGAGAGCGTTTTTCAGGAACTGAGACCCCCTGTCCAGTTCAGGCCGGTTGAGACCACCAACCCCTCAACTGGGCCTGTGCAAATGCCAACAAGAGACCTTTTTGAAATTTTTGACATCAAGGAGCTAAAACTCCACCCTCGGGTCACGAGGCAGCCGCCATTTTGTGAACACGCGTCCTATGAAGAGCCGTGAAGCTGGACCGTGCTCAGGCAGATCATTGATGACCTCACCTCTCCTCTCCTCCAATCACCTAGTCCCACACTCAGACCCCCTCCCCACATTCAGGAGGTGGATCTGAGATTGATCCCCATCTCCTCGCTTGGCCGCCTTGTGATTAAAACTCTCTCTTGCTGCAATCTCATCGTCTTGGTGATTGGCTTCCTGAGTGAGAGGCAGAAATAAACCTGGCTTGGTAACAGAAGGTCCAGACTGGGGTGGAAAGAGACTAGCAAAAATATAAGTCTAATATCTTGTTATAATTTACACAGAACAGTGGCATCCCAGAGAAGGGAGTGATTAACTCTGTTGGGAGAGAATCAGGGAGGGCTTCACGGAGAAGGTGGCATTGGGCTTTGTAGGATGAAGAGGAGTTCACTGTGAAGACTGAGCCTGGAGTGGGTTGGCATTTGATGCAGAACAAGGCAGAGCCCTCAGCGAGTGGAACAACAGTTCTGTGGGTCTGGATTATAATGAGTGTGTGTGTTTGGGGTCGGGTGAGGGGATGGGGGAGGTCTGAGGTCAAAGATGAGGCTGCAAAGATGAACAGCTGATTTTACAGCTGAGGAAACTGAGGCTCAGGGAGGTGAGCAGCTGTCCAGCAGCAAACCCCACTGCCGTTCTCTGCAAATGAGCCCGCTGCCTGGTGCTGAGCGAGTTAAAGACTCAGAGCAGGTGGGAGGCGTTATTATCGGTTGAGATCATTCTCCTCTGGAGTCCAGCCTGGCAGATAATCAGCAGCTCAGCAGGCCCCAGGCTGGGGTGTTGGAGCCTTTGAGGCTGAGCCGCCCCCAGCCCTGCCCCCGCCCCTGCCCAGCAGCTGGTGGGTGGCTGTAGGCCTGGGTGAGCTGCATCCAGGAGCCTGAGCATCTCCCCTCTGCCACCTCCTGCTCCCCGGCCCCCCCTCCTCGAGGCTTCCTAGCATGAAGAGTCTGCCCCCAGCCGCCCTCCCCTCCCACCACCAATTATTTCTCATCAGGCAATTAGTGGTCCCAGCTCCTCCCAGTTTCTCCTTCCCTCCCTCGGTGGGGGAAGGGGCTGAGTCATTTTCCTGAGAGATGCTTTGCCTGAGGAAGTGGCTCACCTCCTCCCCACCCCCCCACCCCCCCGTAGTAGCTGTGTGATCTCAGGCAAATCACTTCCCCTCTCTGAGCCTCAGTTTCCTCATCTCAGTGGGGTGTTAATCCAGCTCGATTATGAGTATAGGGGCTCACACTTGGACAAGTCTCTTGCCCACTCTGAGCCTCAGTTTCCCCCCTTCTGAAATGTAGGGGAGGAGTGAAGCCAGAGGTCAAAAACGAGCGATGCCTGAGGGACAGACGTGGCCAGCCATTTCTTCAGACCAACGTCTTGTTTTCAAAAACTTGCAATTCAAAGGTGCACCCCAGTTGGGTCCGAGCCCCCCATTTCCTCTGTCTCTCCCCAGCTACCTCCCATGGCCCCTGAAGGCACTGAGTTTGAGACCCTGGTCCAGCTGGTCTCAGTTTCCCCGGAGCTCCTGTCTAGGTTTCTGTGGCCGCGGAATGTGGGGCGGCAGGAGAGACAGCTGGGCGGGCACAAGAGGCTGGATGCCCCAGCCAGCCAGCCGGCCGGTTCAGGACCCCTCGTCCACGGGCCTTCCTGCCGCCGCCCAGACCCACCTTCTCTCCCCTGGGCCTCTGCACAGCCTTCCCACGCCCGCCCAGCCCCGGGGCCCTCCTGCTCCCATCAGTGGGATTTCTCTGAAAAAAACCAGACTCAATCAGGTTACGTTTTGCTGGACGTCACTACGGATTTGCCCCAACTCCTTGTCTGGCCTTCAAGGGCCCCACCATGCAGGCCCTGCCGTCCTCCCCAACCTCATGCCTCTGTCCCCCCACCTCACTCTCCCTTTCCTGAGAGCCCTCCCCTATGCTTCCACATCCCCACACTTCGCACAGGCTGATCCCTCTGCCCAGAACCCTTCCCTGCCTTGTCCACTTGAGACAGCCTTCAAGGCCTTCTCCCATGTTGCCTCCTCTGGGAAGCTGTCCCTGACTGCACCCAGGTGGACTCCCTCCTCTGGAGACCCTGGGCTGCAGCAAATGCGGTGGTAAGTGTTGCCCTTGGCCGCCCTAGGCAAGGGGCAGGAAGATGGACACTTATGAAGCCCCACACCCCGAATAAGGGCTCCCTCCCTCCCCCCCCCCCCCCCCCCCGTTTGTAAAGACCCTGCATTTGCAAAGCGCTTTGCAATCCTTGCCAATAGTCTCCTGCAAACGCTGTGAGTCTGCCATCCATCACCCCTGTGTCACCCGTGTTTCTGTTAGGTTCCAAGAAGCGGGACGCTTGCTCAAGACCTTGCTGCCCCAGCCCGGCCTCCCTGGAGACCCGCTCCCTCCCGTCTGGCCCGGGCTGCCTGCCTTCTCTGGGGCGGCTGCTTTGCTGTCTTTCTCCTGTCGCTCAATGTAAGTCCATCTGTTCGCTTCCTGGTGTCTCTCTGTGCCTTTCTGAGTTTCTCTCTCTCCTACCTCAATTCTTTATTTCTGTCTTTATTTCTCCAGGCTCCCACTCTTCCTCTGTGTTGCTGACCCTGCCTGTCTCTCCTTTCTTTCTCTCTGTCTGTCTGTCTGTCTCCCAGTCACTGTTCGCCCGCCTTTCCCTTTCTCCGGAGCTGTCTCCGGTGGCCTTTCTCGCCATAATTAGCCTCACTTCTAGCTTCCACTCCCGGGCCCCCTGGGGGATGGCGGAGCAGCAGGACGGGAGGGAAATAGCTTGTCAGCAGGCAGAAAATGGGCCAATTAAAGCCACAAGGCTGCTCAGGCAGAGAACAAGGAGGAAGCAGAAATAGCCCCCGGCGGGTCTAGCTGGAAAGACAAAGAGAGGACCAGGGAGGCAGGGGGACGGAATCAGAGGCCACAGTCAAGGTGCTTCAGGCCAGACCAGGGCCACCACGGGCCGCTCCTGCCCATCCAGCCCTGGGGGTGGGACTCGGCTGCCGCTGGGCGGGGCGTCCCTGCCTCTTTCTCTACCTTTCCTGGACCCTCCCTTACAGGCCAGGAGCGGGGCCAGGACATGGAGGCACCCCCCGCCCCACCCCACCTAAGGCCTTCTCTCTTCCGCCCTTTGATCCCCAGAAGTCCAGGCCTGCCCCCCCCCCCCCCCCGCCCCCGCCGGGCCCTCCTGAGCGGGGAGGGTGTGGCCATAGGATGGTGAGCACACAGTCTCTCCCGGGAGCTCAGAGGTCCCCGGGGGAGCCAGACATGTCAACCTGTGTGGTCACGCAGGAGGGGCCCTTATCCCAGCCTGGGAAGTCAGAAAGGGCCCACAGGGAATTGCTTTCTGCTCCCACAGAGTGGAGCAGTGGGGGCCAGGACTGTCCCCAGCAGAGGGAAATGCAGGGGCCGTTCAAGGATGGAAAGAAACCCCATGGGGCCTGGGAGGAGTTGGGGGATAAGGGTGTGTGTTCTGGGGGTGCTGGTACCCTGGGACAAGGGGCTTGGAATTCTGCTCAGGGCGCTGGGAGCCATGCAGGGCTATAGGCAGGGAGGGGCCCCAGGGCCTGCTCCTTTATTCTCCTGTGTTCGGGGGAGGGGAGGACAGACAAGGCTGAGGCAGGTGGAGCGGCCATCAGGGAAGAGGCAAGAGGCCCTAAATGAGGGGAAACCTGAGTGCTAAAAAAATGCTTGTTAGATGACCGAGTTACTCAATCTGTCGTTGCTGGGCCACCTCCAAGGCCAGCTGTGACCCGGCCCAAGCCCCCTCCCTAACCTTCTCCCCCCCACTCCTCCTCCTCCTCTTCCCACTGCCTTCCCCCAGCCTGCTGGATTCCCTGGACCTGCCCAGATTTATCCCACCTCTGTGCCACTGCACATTTGATTGCTGCCTTCTGGAAGGTTCTCCCCTCAGTTCTCACTTCTCTAAATCCTACCCATCCTTCAAGATCCAGTTCAAATGCCCCCTCCTCCATGCTGCCTCCCCTCCTTCTCTTCCCTCTGGGTGCTCAGGAGATAGGATCTGGGCCTCTCCTAGGGCACAGGCCACTTTGCACCTTCTGTATTGTTCTTCGTGCCGACCTAGTGTCCCCGTGAACTCAGAGCATCTTCAGGGCTGAAATCTGAGTCAGACTCAACAGTCCTTGGGACAGGGCCTGGCCCAGAGGAAGGTCTCCCTGAAGGCTTGGTGAGGGGAGAAGAGAGGGAGGGAGGGAGCGGAGGTGAGAGTCCGCATTTGTGGGCTCACCGTGTGTGTGTGTGTGTGTGTGTGTGTGTGTGTGTGTGTGTGTGTGTATGTGTCTCACATTGCTGTAGCTTCTGCCGGAGGAGCCGTTTCTCCACTGTCTCCTTCACTCCCTGCCTCGGTGTGCCCACAGTGTGGTTCTGATTTGCTGAGTCTGATCTATATTCTGACATTAACATCAGAGATCCTGATTCTCTTCTTTCCGTAAGACTTACTACAACTTCCACCGCATTGTTTTCGCCTAACCACAGAAATATATGAATGGATAGATGGATGGATAGAGGGTGGACGGATGGATGGACAGATGGTGGATGGATGGAGGGATAAATGGAAGGACGGAGGGATGAATGGATAAATGGAGCGGTGGATGGATGGATGGATGGAGGAATGGATGGATGGAGGGAGGGATGGATGGATGCAGGGAGGGATGGATGGAGGGAGGGATGGATAAATGGAGGGGTGGATGGATGGATGGATAGATGGATGGATGGATGGATGGATGGATGGATGGATAGAGGGATGGATGGAGGGAGGGATGGATGGAAGGTGGATGGATGGAGGGATGAATGGAAGGATGGATGGATGGAGGGAGGGAGGGATGGAGGGAGGGAGGGATGGAGGGAGGGATGGATGGATGGATGGATGGATGGATGGAGGGATGGATGGATGGAGGGATGGATGGATGATGGATAAATGGAGGGATGGATGGATGGATGGAGGGATAGAGGGATGGATGGAGGGAGGGATGGATGGAGGGATGGATGGATGGATGGAGGGATAGAGGGATGGATGGAGGGATGGATGGATGGAGGGATGGATGGATGGAGGGATGGATGGATGGAGGGATGGATGGATGATGGATAAATGGAGGGATGGATGGATGGATGGAGGGATAGAGGGATGGATGGAGGGAGGGATGGATGGAGGGATGGATGGATGGAGGGATGGATGGATGGAGGGAGGGATGGATGGAGGGAGGGATGGATGGAGGGAGGGATGGATGGATGGATGGATGGAGGGATGGATGGATGGATGGATGGAGGGAGGGATGGATGGCTGGAGGGATGGATGGATGGATAAATGGAGGGATGGATGGATGGATGGATAAATGGAGGGATGGATGGATAAATGGAGGGATGGATGGATGGATGGAGGGATGGATGGATGGATGGATGGATAGAGGGATGGATGGAGGGAGGGATGGATGGAGGGATAACCGAGTGGATGGATGGAGTGAATGACCAAATTAAAGACTAAGAGGAGACCATCCAGGAACTATTACTGATAAACTGTAAGTGATATGATAGCAGCATATGGTAGCTATCAAGCCAATCTGGCCATGTCTTCATTCATTCGGCTGGCACTAACTGAGCACCTCCCGTGTGTCAAACATCACGGAAGACCCTAGGGATCTAGCAGTGACCAAACAAGGATGGTGCTGCCCTCACAGAGCTTATAGTCTGGTGAAGGAGACAGACAAGAAACTGAGGGACTGCCAAGAGAATGTAGCAGGATAAGCATCATGATAGAGAACACGAGGAAGCTGCCCGAGCGAAGAGAACCTGCACGCATCAGTCACTCATTCAGGAGTGCCAGGAAGGCTTCCTGGAAGAAGAGGCATCTAAGCTGTGCAAGGAGACTGATGAGTTCGAGGAAGGGAGGGTGAGTGGCACTGGCAGAGGAAACCGTGGGTGCAAAGGGCCAGGAGGGAGAGAGCACAGGGCAGATTTTTGGGGGGAGCTAGAGAAGGTCAATTGGATTGGAGCATAGAGTGCTGGGGGCAGCAGACGAGCAAAGATGGAGCCAGGAGCCAGGTCTTTAAGGGCTGTGGGCTCCTGAGGGGTTCGGGCTCTGTCCTTAAGAGCAGGGCATCTCTTGAGTTGTTCCAAGCGGGGGAAGACCGCACCACGGACGCAGGAAGACTGTCATTGAATAATATCTTTCGAAATTCCTTCTGTTAACTCAAAAAGGTTTTCTTCTGATGTTTTCCCACAAATAACATTGTGCTAAATCTATAAATCATCTGGGAAATTAAAAAGCAGGAAATCTTGTCCTGCTTTTCTTGGCGAGGAAAAACCAAGAAAATGAAAGCTGACTTAACCTCTTACTCCCAAGCTTCAAGCTTCTCCTTGACCGAGCTGAAATTGTTCTCTTTCAACATTTTCTAAAAACGATGCTGTTTTATATTTCTAGCGCCGAAGGTTAGAAGTTCAGAAATCAAGGCTTTTGCCTGTTAAATTAGTACCAAGCTTCATTGAAGAAAAATAACCAGATTGTCAAAGCTTATTCTTTTGGTTAAATAATACATTTTGTGGCTTGGATACATTTCAGAAATCATTCTCGAGGGTTCCCAATGGCTATGATTAACCTATTGAAGGAAGAATAGTTCGCACGCTGAATAAATGATTGCTTCGAATAGCTTAGGTAAATACAATTTTTAAAGGACCATTTGATTTTCTGATGTAGTTGCAAAAATAAACAGCAAACAGAAAAGAAATTGCTGTTTGAAGCCATAGCAGGTGCCTGGCGAAGGACACCTACACCAATCTATCTTGCCGTCAGCATGCTTCATTCATTCAGCAGGAGAGTGTGGCAAATGACAACCAGGTGTGTGGGACGGTGGCGGGGGAGCCTCCTTGGGTCGCCATGGGGAGGGAAAGCCTTGATCAGGAGGTTGTTTTCAGACCCGAAGGATGAGAAGGTGCTTGTCATTAAAAGAGTCAAAGAAAATGTGGTCCAGGTGGAGGAATAGCAGGTGCCAAGGCCCGGGGGCAGAAAAGACTCAATGGAGATAAAAGCAGACAGCAGGTTGGAGTTCCCACGCTGTCACTGATGTGCTGGAGGAATGCCTGCTCCCCATGTGCTCCTCGCCTCCCCCCTCTGTGCCTTGTCTCTTCCTGCCTGAAGTGGGGGAGAGGGGGTCCCAAGCCTGCTCAGGACCTGCCTCCTCGGGTTTCTGGCCCACCCGTCCTCCCCCACCTCCTCTGCAGCCTGCCCTCTGGCTGTTGGGGAGATGACTTGGCTGTAGGCACAGACATATTTTAAAAACCCAGCCATTTAAGGACATCTCGTCTCTAAATAAACACTCGAAGACTCTCCTCTTCTCCCCAAGGGAGGTGGCGGCCTGGGCCAGGGATTCCCAGGAGGGGTGGGAGGCGGGGAGGGCCCTGAATGGGGGCAGGCAGTATGCTTGTCCAGAACCCCCCCGGAGGTCTTGCCCCCAGGCCCTGAGGACCAGCATCATGGCTGATGGGGCCTGGGGTTGTTGTGCTGGTCTCAGGCCAACTGGTGCCCTGAGTCAGGCCGGAGGCGTTCCCTGGGCGTTCACGGTCTCGGCTTCTGTTTCTTTCTCATATTAACTTTTTCATTTGTACTTTTATTGCGAAACATATTATACACATAAAAAAATGTATATAACATATGCACAAAGACTAATATGCTCATTAAAAAATAAACAAATTAAATCTGTTCCTTGCCACCAGCCTAAGAAACCACATTGCCGGCATCTTCTGAGCCCCTGCGCACGCCCCCCCCCCCCCCGCCCCCGCCCTCCCCAGGTTAACAACCAGCATGTTGTGCTCATGAAGCGCACCCACCAAAGACCCGTGTAGTAAGAAAATGACAGGTTTGTTAGGCTGTGGCTGCCAGGGAGCGCACAGCCCAGGGACACCTCGGGGCTGTCTCGGTGAGGGGATCTGAGAAAGCCCCTTGGGTGCTGGATGATTTCAACGAGGACTAGGGAAGTGAGTCCAGTCCAGAGTGGGCACATGTCATCTCGATCCAGGAGGCCGGAGGGGGAAGGCTGGGCGGCAGCTGTCGCTGGTAAGGGAGCCGCACTCATCGGGAAAGGCGGAGGAGAGGAGGGGAGCCATGTCATTTGTGGGGGCACAGAATGGCCTGGTCTATGTCTTATTCTGAACACGATTTATGATTTTTTGGGAACATTGTCATCTGTCAGCAACAGACTCTCGTTACTCAGTGCTAATCACGCCCTGGTTTTTCTTTATTGTATGTATGGGTAGTAGGTATATTGTGCATTGATGTGCGACTAAACAGAGGTAGTTTATCACCACCGCCACCACAAGAACAACCACCACCATCACCACCTCCATCATCACCTCCACTATAATAACCCCACCACCACCATCATTACTACCATCACTACAACCACCATCATCACCTCCATCACTACCAATATCACCACCATCACCACCACCACCATCATCACCTCCATCACCTCCACTATAATAACCTCACCACCAAATCCATCACCACCATCACCCCAACCATCATCATCACCTCCATCACTACCATCACTACCAATATCACCATCACCACCTCTACTATAATAACCCCACCACCATCACCACAACCACCATCATTACCTACATCACTACCAAAATCACCACCATCACCACCACAACCACGTCACCTCCATCACTACCAATATCACCACCATCACCATCATCATCATCACCTCCATCACCTCCACTATAATAACCCCACCACCACCACCATCACTACCATCACCACAACCACCATCATTACCTACATCACTACCAACATCACCACCATCACCACTACAACCACATCACCTCCATCACTACCAATATCACCACCACCACCATCTCTGCCATCACCCTCACTATAATAACCCCACCACCAACTCCATCACCACAACCATCATCATTACCTCCATCACTACCAATATCACCACCATCACCACCTCCACTATAATAACCCCACCACCACCACAATCACCACCACCACCACCAGCATCACCACCACCAACACCACCGTTATGTGTACACCCTCTCACCCGCACAGGCAGTCTGAGTGGGAGGCAACATCTGCTGTGGATGTCCCACGTGTGGGTGCATCTCTATGTGTCTGACAGGTGGTTGCTGGGGGAGAGGGAAGGGAGGCTATTTGAAGTTTGAGGCTGAGCAGCCCTGAGGAGCCAAGAAGTTGGCCGCAAAGACCCGAGACCTCCTTGTGGGGCACCTACCGTGCTCCTCCCCTCCTCGCTCGATCTCTGTGAAGGCTGATGGGCTGGGCTGCCAGTGAGCATGGGGACTGAGCGTCGGACCAGGGCTGGGGCTGGCAGGGACCCGCCAGGGAGCCTCTCAGGCACCTATTCTGGCTCCCACCCCTTTAAGGGATGGTTTCTAACAACTCTGCCTCTGGGGGCCTCGGTCTCCTCATCTATAAAATGGGAACAATGCGAACAGCCTCAGTGGGCCGTGGCAAGGGTAAAGTGCTGTGCCGGTGGCTAGCGTGTAGTTGGCTCAATGTGCACGACTCTCCTGTCCCCACGCGGTGGGGGGGCTGGAGCCACAGGTCGGCAGGTAGCTCCCTGATGCTGGACAGGGAGCAGGAGACTTCTGGGAAGGTCCGGAGCAGACGTGACCTTCCACCTAGGCTGCTCATGAGTGACCTCTGACCCAGCCCTGTCCCCAGCTGCGACGAGGGCCCCTGGAGAGTGGGCCACGGGCAGTGAAGGGCTGGGGGAGGCCGAGAGGGCAAGAGAGAGGAGGAGTCCCAAAAGGGAAGAAGGAAAAAAGGCAGGAAACAGGAAAATGCTGGAAGGAGAGAGGGAAAGAGGAGTGAAGAGGAGGAAGGGGGAGAGGAAAGATACAGGTGAGGGGCGGGAAGGAGTAAGTGACGGAGAAGAGGGGGCAGGGAGAGAGGAGGGGGCAGCGGGAGGAGGAAGGAAGCAGGAGGCACTCAGTGCTCAGTGTCAGGCAGGAGAGAGAGTCCCGCAGCGAGGCCCACGGGGAAGCCCTGCCCGCCACCCACACAGCCACCCAGGAGGGGCGGGAGAGGGAGGCTGGGGGGGGTGGGCAGGCTGCATGTGCCAGCTGCTTAACCACCTCCCTTGCCCTCAAATGCTGCCACTGTGGGATCCCACCGACCTGCCACTCTGTCCCCTGGGAACAATGGGGAACTGCGGGAGCTGTGTCACCAGCTGCCTCCCCAGAAGGAGGTGACAGCAACGTCTCCTTGCCCTGGGCCTCAGGGCCAGCTGCCCTACCGGTGAGAGCAATGGGCATGGGGGAAGGCTCGGCAGCTGGGCCTCCCTCCGTCACGGCTCCTCCCCCTTGGTGTGCCCCTCCTCCTTCTACATCCTCCAGGCCCTTCTCCCAGGGGTTCCCCTGCATTTGGCTGCTATTTGCTCATTGTGAGGGGGACGAGAGGGGGAGAGGGCAGTGCAGAGAGCACTAGGGGAGTCAGGACATGTGGGTTCCAGTCTTGACTTTGTCCTTGTGGCAGAGAGGGCCAGCTGTCCCTCCTTATCTGTTCTCCTCTTCTTCCCGATGAACGGCACCCCTAATTTTGAGCTGAGCGCATGGCTGTCCTGAGTAAAGACTACATTTCCCAGCCTCCTTTGCAGTTAGATGCAGTCACATGACTAAGTTCTGGCCAACGCAATATAACTGCAACCACTGGGGCGTGTCCTTTTTGGGAAGGACGTGTTCTTTTTCGAGCCTTCTGCTTTTCTGCTCTGGAATGCAGACATGATGGCTGCAGCTGGGGCAGCCACCCTGGGTCATGAGGTGGAAGTCACATGCTGAGGATGGCAGAGTAAATGAGGAGCAGCCTGGGTCCCTGCGGATTGTGGAGCTGCTGTACCAGCCTGGGATGCTGACCTCTCTTCGTTTTTGGAGAGAGAAACAAACTTGTTTAAGCCACTGATGTTGGGCTTTTGTGTCACTTGCAGAGGTACATCATCCTGGTTGGTGGAGTCTCTAACTTGTGGTAGGACCTTGGGCAAGTCACATTCCTGGGCAAGTCTCTGGGCCTCAGTTGATCCATTTGAATGACAGTCTTGGACTCACAGAGCATCTCCAAGGACCCTTCCTTCCTGTTCAGGCATTTTAAGGTCAGAACCCAGGGCAGAAGTTCATTGCTGGGGTTAAAGGCCCCGCCTAGTGAACTGACTTTACAGACTAACAAGAGACCCTGGAAAACAGGAAAGTCACCAAGAGCTGGAGAAGGTAATACAAATTAGTGTCTCACCAGGGCCCACAAGGCCCTGCCTGATGGGGCCCTGCCCATATCTACCACCCCATCTCCAGTGACCCCCCATTACTCCCTACACCCAGCCACACTGGGCTCCTTTCCAGGACACCAAGCTTGTGCCTACCTCAGGACCTTTGCACTTGCTGTTCCCTCCACCTGGAATGTTCTTCCCTCCAGATCTTTGTTCAGACCTCTACTCATTATCTTCTCTTCAGAAAGGCCCCAAGTCTCCTATGTAATGTTGCCTCCAGTCCTGATCACGATAGAGTTGAATGTTCTTTAAAGCACTCACTGACGGCTAACATTTTCTTGTTTATTACTTGCTTCTTTCTTTCTGACTTTCTCCAGTAAAACGTAAACTGCATGAGAGCAGGTCACTGCCATGTTAGCCGCCAGCTCACCGGGCCTTGGAATAGCACTTGGTACATAGTAAGTGCTCAATAAATGCTCGATGGGTAAATACAGGTGAGGATGGAAGGACAAGAAGGGCACTGACGTGTACCGAGCACCCACGATGGGGGGGCACCGTGCTGGGTGCATTCCATGGACCATCCCATTTGCCCTCCCCACAGGCTCAGGTAGGAGTTGTGATTCCCGTTTTTAAAATCTGGGAACGGAGCTTCTGAGCTCACGGGCGACTCAATGTTAGATCTCAGAATGAGCTCCGGGGCTGGAATTTGAGCCCAGGTGCCCTGGACGGAGGCCAGTGGGTTTTCCTCCTTCTGGCTGGGCCCGGCCACGTGCTCCAGGAGATCAAAGGCATCCTCAGAGGCCTCTAATGCCCGCGGTCTGTGTCCTCGCATCCGCGTGCTCAGCAGCTCCCCGTCGGCCTCCAGGCAGCTGCTCTGCTGGCTCGAATTGCCGGCGTCTCTCCCGTGATCTTCTGAGGAGATTGTGCTCCAACCTGCTAACTCGCAGAGGCTCTGGGGGCGTGAACCGGGATGCTCCTTGCCGCTCGGAAACCTGAGGACCAGCTCCTTCAGGAGGGACAGGAGGGTGCTGTCTCCAAGTACATCCTCTGCAGGCCTGCCCGGGACCTCCCACCTGCTCGCCTCGCATGACCTTCACGCGACCCCGGCAGGGAGGCGCTGTGTGGCCCGTCTCCTGCGCCCTCTGCGGCTCCGTCCTCTCCTCTGGAAGATGGGGATGATGGTGCCACCAGCCTGGCGGTGTGGTTGAGAGGTAACCGGGACGAAGGTGGGGCAGGGACTCAGTTTTAAGGTTTGAACCAAGGACATTTCCTGGAGTTAAATGGAAAACACCTTGACCCTTAGCCTGTGGGTGACCCCCGGGCCCTGACTATGGCGTCCTGGTGTCACAATGAATCTGAAGCTCCCCTTTATCCTGAGTCCTCTCCCTTCCTGGCCCTGTGACCTTAGACAAATCCTGTCACCTGGCTGAGCCTCAGTTTCCTTGTAAGTGAACTGAAGAAGTTGGACTAGATTCTCTTCCACTCTGAAATTCTAAGGCTCCTTCATCAAGGGAAGTCTGAGGGATAATAGCTACCATTTAGTGAGCATTTATTATGCGCCAGGCCCAATTGTCAGCACTTTTACCTGTATTGTCTAATCTTGTCCTCATGATAACCCTTGAGAAAGGAATTATTCCCACTTAACAGATGAGGAAGCTGAGGCTCAGGGATGAAAGAAACCACCCAAGGTCACACAGGGTGGCGGCATTCCAACTCAGGTGTCTGTCTAAAAGCTTGGACCATCTAGCTCCCCCGTGTGCACCGGATCTGAATTTATCTTCACCCCCACTTTGTGGCCAGTATTTCCCTGCTTTGCTTGCCCTGAGGACAGGGCTGTCAAGAGGTTGCCTGGGCTGAGGACCAGCAGGTTGGAGAAAGTGTGGAGCTGGCTGGCTGGCAGGTGGGGCCACAGCTGGTGTTCCAGGCCCTAACCCAGGTCTCTGGGTAACACACCCAAGTTTGGAGGCGCCTGCCGTGGTGGGAGGGGATGGCGGGATATGACAGTTCTCCAGGAAATTCTGCAAGCAGAGAGCAAGCTGTGCAGGCACCATCACGTCACTGGCAAAGGTGCCAGGGAGATGTCAGAACAAAATGTGCTGGCGGGGATCTGAGATGGAGAACCCGCTCCTGGCTTCCCTGAGGCAAAGCCCTCCACCTCCCACCTCGGGCAGAGGATCAGTCACTTGGCAGCCCTCTTCAGCACCACGGACAGCACCGGGCTCCCCTCCGGGTGCTCACCGGGCCCCAGCGGGCCAGGCAGCGACTGGCACCACGGCCGAGGGAGGGGACGGCCCTGCTCGCTCACCCCCGGGAGCTCACCATCTGGCTCAAGGGAGAAGACTGGCATGCCAGGAACACTCACTCACACAGTGCCGGGCGTTCACTCGTGCTGCGGAAGGACCCTCCCAGCCAACACTGCGCTTGACTTCCATTCATGCATTTGGCTGTTATGGAGCAGCTGCTGTGTGCCTGGTCCAGCACCAGACGCCAGGGAGGAAGAACACACGCATGAAGACCGGGCCTGCCTTTGAACAGCTTGGGGTTAGTGGGGGACGCTGCAAACCAGTAGTTACAAGACAGATCAGCAAAATAGCTCGCACTAACGGCGTGCTTACGATGCAGCAGGCGTGGCACGAGGCGCTTGACACGTGGTGGTGTGAACGAGCTGGCCACCTCTTTCAGTCGCATTTTTCATGTGGGGGAACCGCGTCAGGTGACTTGCCCAAGGTCACACGGCGATGAAGGGGCAGGGCTGGGATCTGCGCCCAGGTGGTTAGGCTCCAGAATCTCTGACTTAAACCATCCCCACAGCCCATGAGGTAGTGGTGGAGGAGCCACTTGAATAAGCCTAGAAGGGGGTAATGGAGGATTCTCAGAGGAGGTGACACCTGCGCTGAATTTTCCCAGGTGGGGAAGTGGGGAAGGGCAGACAGGATAACTCACGTGAAGCCAGAGAATGCAGCATCCCATGTTGGTTCCTTGTAGCCACAGCGAAGGGCATGGGAGCAGGGTTGCTGGAAGGAGAGGCTAGAGGGGTCCCCACAGGGGGACCTTGGGGAGCAGTGTACTGAGCCAGAGAGTGGGCTTGATTCTGAGGCTCTGCAGAGACAGCAAAGGGTTTCAAGCATCGAAGGAAGGTGATCAGATCTGTCTTCTGGAAAATGGCTGACAGTGTATTGCGAGGACGGACTGGGAGGGTCCATCAGTGGGTGAGATGTCCAGCCAGGGGGCTGCTGCAGAACGCCAGGTGACGGAGGGCAAGGGGAGGCTGGGGTGGAGCAACGGAGTGGAGGGTATGACTGCAAGAGCCCTTGAGGAAGGCGTGACCTTGAGTTAAGACCACGTGCCCCGGCCGCACATCACCTGCGTTCACGGCCAAGACCAGGAGCGAGGAAGCAGCTGCCTCCTCTGAACCTCCTGCCCTTGACTCACGAGACCGCTGGCTCAGGAGCCTGTCACGCTTACTCTCCACGCAGCTCTGACAGAGTGGAGGGGTTGCTTCCCAAATCCACAGCCGATTAGGAGAAGGAAGTTTTACGGGAGAAGAACTGTAACTGACAGCAGTGAGGAACCATAGCTGACCTCGAGAGACCAAAAAGGTTTTTAAAAGCACAATAACATGGCATCCTTTGGTAGATTTCAAAAGCATCAACACAACCTACCTTCAAGGATGCTCCATTTCATGAAGCTGGGAAACAGGTCATAGTTTTAAAAATATTTCCATCCGAAGACTCGATGGGATTTGAAAGTTTGGGTAGTTCAAAGGGCAAACCCTCGGCTATGCGGATTGGCTAGTTGCCCCTGGGATCCAGTGGATGGAGACCTGTGCATGCCTTGCATTGTCAGAACGCTGTCCTGTCCGTCGGCTCACACGATCCTCACACCCACGCCACCAGGAAAATAGGCAGGAAGGCCACCCCGATGTCACAGAGGAAGAAACTCACGCTCAGTCTTTACAGCCTGCCCAACAGCTCTTCTCCTTCAAGTAAGGCTTACAGCCCAGGGCTCCTGAGCTCTCTGTCCTGCCCGTCTGTCTCCCTTCCCTCCCTCCCCTTCCAGGACAGGCCCCACCTCCTGCAGATGGTCCTTGCACCAGACCCTCCTCCAGGGGTCTCTGCGTGCTGACCTCACAGAGTTCATTTGCATGCCATCAGCCAATCAACACCCCGCCCTCCAGCCACAGTCCCTCTCTTTGTGGGCCAAGCCCTCTCACGGAGCAGCATTCATGACAAGCGTGACGTGGCTGCCTTTATCGAACACTTTCTGTGACCAGGCCCGCACTGAGAGTTTGGCACGTGTTCACTCACTGAATGGGCACAACAACCGGGGTGGGAATTGTTTTCATGCCCATTTCTTAGATTAAGAAACTTCCAGTGTTCAAGGATTTGGCCAAGGTCGTGCAGATGCTAAGTGGCAGAGAAGGAATTCGAGGCCAGGAGTGTCTGACTCCAGATGCCGGACTCTCAACAGCCCTACCACCTTCCAGCAGGGGTCCAAGGGAGCCTTTGCACCCCCATTGGGAGGGGCCCCAGGACTTCAGCCTGGGAAGACGGCTTCTCCAGACCCCTTCCCCACACCCCACGTGTCCTTGCTGGCTGAGAGGGGTCTTTGGTGTGTCTGCTCCATCAGAGGAGGGGACTGTGCTGGACTTCCAGCCAGGGAGGGGGCATGGAGCTGAGGGCCTCCTGGGGACCCCTGAGCTGGGGGCCTGAGGCAGGCATGAGCCGAGGCCTCATTGCCAAGATGCTGCGTGACCCGGGCTGACGTGCCATCAAGGAGCCCGGAGGGCTGTTCCTGACCTGCCTCCTGCGAGGCTGACTTTCTAGGGGCTGGAGATGGGAGATGCCAGCTGGACACAGACGAGGGAAGACACACGCCCAGCCTCTCGGCACTTCCCCTTTCCTGGCACAGGGGGCAGCACCCCAGCTGGGGCCCGGGCATGCCCACCACCCTCGACAACCCAGCCACTCCCAGGAAGAGGGACAGAAGACCACCAACAGCCTCCAGGGGTCTCCCTCTCACTGAGCCATCACGCACACTGTGCAGTCAGGGAAGGCTTCCTGGGGGTGGTGGTAATCGAGCTGGGCTTCATAGGCTGGCTGATTAAATGGGCAGACTTCAGAGGGGAGAGCATGTCTGGTGAAGAGACCCATGAACGGAAAGAGACAGAGGTTGGACCGAGTTTACCTCGTAGGTGGGGAAGCCCACCCACTGAGGGCAGGCAGGTCGGTGACTCGGAGAGCGTGGGACAAGGTGACGCCAGAGCCCGGGTTTCTTTGCTCCCAGCCCAGCGTTCATCTCAGTCTGAGCCCCAGCCTGCATTTCTACCCTCTTGACTGTCCAGGTGTCAAGGGACCAGGGCCTGGGACAGGGTCACTTCTGCAGCGTTTGCTGGGCGGGTCCCAGGATGACCACCCAGCCTCCCCTCCTCAAGCTCAGACCACTCAGCGCCTCCAGGTTCTTGGAGCCGAGACTCGATTCTGCAGTCGGTCCTTTGGCTCCATCTGGTGGTCAATCTATAAAATGACAACAGCGGGCCCCTAAGAGGCTGAGGGAGGAAGCGATGGAGAAGCGGGTGGAGGAGGAAGAGGAGGGAAGCGACAGGTGGGGTGAGAAGGGGACGAAGACACAGCGGTTTTACAGCCTATGGGATCACCGAGTGCTTCTGTGGGAGGCACGCTGACCTTGGTCCCAGCCCTCAGCAGCTGCGCGCGACCCCTCGCCGAGCCTCAGTTGCCTCTTCCGTAACTTACGGTGTTTCCTCAGGTGTTTCCTTTGGGGAGGCATCCACGGAGGGGGCCTGCGAGGGGGCTGGAAATGGCCTCTGTCGTGGTGGTGGGTACACAGTTGTGAAAACTCACCGAGCTGTGCGCTCGAGTTTGTGCAGGAAACAATCCTAGCACGGGCCTTGCGAGGTTTTTGTGAGAACGGGGTGAGAGCGTGTCGGGCAGGGCTTGGCGCCGGGCCCGGCACACAGTGAGGCTGCAGGGAGGGCCGCGGGCACCGCAGTTGTCAGCGAGCCCTTTCCAATACGACTGCGCTGTCCGTTTTGCAACAGTCCTGCTGGGTGACCTACATTTTATCACTGAGGAACGGAGGCTGGGCGACAAAGTGCCCCAGATTGTCGAATTCCGTACTCTAGACTTTTTCTCCCGCGCCTTGCCCTCAAGCCAGCACGGGCTGAGCAGGGCCGGGTCACAGAGCCGTCCGGGCAGGCCCGGGGGCCACCGTGCCCAGCACAGCGCCAGGTCAAGGTGGTGGCCATGGCTTCCCGGGAGACCTGGATCTTCTGGGTCCCAAGGCAGCAGAGGGGCCCCTCTCAAGCAGAGCGGGTGAGAAAGGGCCAAGCGGTCCACCGAAGGCGGGGTGGAGGAGGGCAGCGCGGGAGTGTGGGGGAGGGGAGAGAACCAGGGCAGAAACGCGTCTAAATCCGGGCTCTGCTGGGTGATGGGGACAAGTCGCTTCTCACCCACGGACATCAGTTTCCTTGTCCGCCAAATGGGGATGAGGCTACGTGCCCTTCCTACTGCCCGGGGTTGTCACCAGAGCTGAGTGACGCTGTCTCGGTGAGGACGCGGGTCCTCCCACTGACCTGGCAGGGCGGCCAAGAGCATCTCCATTTTACAGATGAAGAAACTGAGGCTTACAAGCTGCAGACCCTGCCCAGCTGCCACCTTAGACCTCAGCCCCAAGGGGAGCCGTGGCGTCAACACAGCGGGGGAAAGAAAGGAAGCTCTGGGGGTGTGGGCCCCTCAGCTTGACCAGAAACTGGGGTGCTGCAGACTAAACGGGACGATGTATGGGGCCAAAAGGTGGGCGGGCAGAGCCCCCTGGAACACTTGACAGTCACAGCCTCGGCCTCCACAGCTGCAGCTGGCCCCGAGGCCCAGCTATGGTGACACCATGGCCCCTGGAGGACAGTGGGCTTGCCAGTCCCAGGTCCCCTCTAGGATGGCCTGTCCTGACAGCCCAGTGTGGCCCTGGCCCACCATCTAGAGGCCACAGTGAGAATCGCCAGGACGAGGCACCAGTCTGATCTTGCCTTCCCCTCCCTCAGGGCTGTGCCAGCCTCTGCTTGAAGGGGACCGGGGAGCTCGTGGCTGTCCCCAGAAGCCCTCGGCTCCGGTGGGCAGCATCCCTGAGCCCCCTACAAGGTGCCCGTCGCTAAGCCCCAGGGCTACAGAGTGAGCAGGAGTGAGGTCTCTCCCGGGTCAGCGTCGGGCGTCTCTGAGACCATGAGGTCGGGTGGGCTGGGGACAGGACATTCTAGCATCGTCCCCTTTGGGCCACACAGAGCCCAGGGCACTGGGCAGGATCCTCCCCCACAAACCTGGCTGTGCCAGAAATTGCCCATCCCAAGTTTTCCTCCACATTTTCCTGAGTTCCTCCTCCTCCTGGGATTACCCGTGCTTGAATGTTTCCCCTGTAGGATTGCACAGAACAGAGGTGGTTTCTGCAGCCCCAAGATGGGGAAAGGGTGCTGGGGGCCATCGCAGGCCCAAGAGCTCCTGGTGTGTGGGAACAGGGGGGTCCCATGCTCCCATGCGTGTCCAGGCTCAAGGAGTTTCTGCCCAGGTTGGCAGCCCAGCTTGGGGGCCACCCCTCCTCCGTGAGCCGTGAAGTCATTCCCCTTGGAGGCCCTGGCATCTCTCGGGGTGCCCCGGGATGCAAGGATTGTCCTGCTGCCCCTCACCCATTAGCAGGCTGGGCGAGTTCCTCTTTTCTTTGTTGCTTCTGTCACTATCCATCAGTGCCAGTTAGTATTGCTAACCAACCCCAAACTGAGTGTGTCAGACAGCCATTTAATCCTGATCGTGGATTCCATGGGTCAGAAATCTGGACAGGGCCCAGGGGACAGTTTCTGTCTGCTCCGTAGTGCCTGGGGCCTCGGCTGGGGGCAACTCGATGGCAGAGGTGGGACGCAATGGGGGCATCTTCACTCACAGATCTGGTGGCCGAAAGGACCCCGACCCCGGGCCCCAGGATCAGCTCAGGCACTGGCTGCTGGCCGGAACAGTGGGGCGCCGTCTCTGTGAGGTCTTTCTGCCCAGGTTAGTCTGGGCTTCCCCACAGCGTGGCAGCTGGATTCCAAGACAACTGTCCCCAGAGAGCGAGGCAGAAGCGTGTGGCATTTTTCAGACCTGGCCTCGGAAGTCACACAGCATCTTCCACATACTCTCCTGAGTGAGGCAGTCACAAAGGTCTGTCTGGGTCAAAGGGAGGAGACATAGGCCCCGCTGCCGATGGCAGTGGTGTCAGGATCCCACTGTAAGAGGAACATGTGGGTGGGAGACGTTGTTGTGGTTGTCTTTGGAAAGTCCACCTGCCACGCCACCTCACCCAGAGCCGGCGATTTCAGAGAGCAAGCCGACGGTGCTCTCCAACGCGCAACCTCGAGCTCCCAGGAGCAAGGCGGCTCGGAGCTGGGTACCACTGATCCCGCGGAGGGGCAAACGCCCCACTGAGAGACGGAAGACGGGGCTCTGAGTGGGAAAGCTTGACGGCAAGCAGGGGAGTCTGCAGGGCAGGGTCAGGCTCTGGGAGTGAGGTCCAGGGGAGGAGAAATGGAGCAGGTCGGTTAAACCCAAAAGAGAGCGGTTTCTGTCCCAGAGCAGAAAAGCCGGGTCACTGAGTGTGGCTGGCTCGCCATCCCTGGGCTGGCCAACTAGGTAAGCGCCGGCTGGCTGCAGGTGGTCCCACGTGGGCTCCCACCCGGGATTGGAGGGCCCAGGAGCCTCAGCCGAGCATGTGACATGTAAGTGCCAGATTAGGATTGTGGCGCTCCATCACATCTGCACCGGGGTGGCCAGGCCCGGGTCACTCAGGACACAGATGAACCTCTGGGCGGATGATGGAGCTCAGAGTCCAGGCACCACCGAGGCAGCTGGGCACGAGGTCATGAGGTCAGACTCCATGGCCTGACGCCAGCCTCCACGATCTGTGTGACCTTGGGCAGATGACATCTCCAAGCGCCCCTTTTTCACCTGCAAAATGGAGATAATTATAGTTCATGGAGCCACGACCTATCTTAGGGGAGGTTCTAAACTGGTAGAACTTGAAAGCTCCCTAGTTGACCCAGTGTACACACGTGGTTTTGTTCGGACAGCCATGCGGAGACATTCTACCCAAAACTAAACTTGGAAGCTGACGAGCTAGAACAGAGACGGGCAGAGGGGAAGCCGGGAGCGAACAGCGGGCTCTCCTACCATCTGCCTGGAAGAAAATACCCAGCCCCGAGCTGAGGGGGACGGGGGGGAGGGGGCACGGGGTTCTCCCTGTCCAGTTTGTCAACTGGCTCCTCCCTCTCCTGTTTCCTCCTGAGTCCTCTATAATCTCCATACTCATTAGCAGATTTGTGAGCTCCTGTGAACGTCAGGCTGGATAATTCACGTGAAGGCTCCTAGCACGGTTCCTGGCGCATCATAGATACTCAATAAAAGTGGGTGGACGTAGGTCTTAATCTCGCTTGATCAAAGTCACATATGAGGCCAGTTTTCAGCCAGGACAGCCGTCCCAGTTGTTGAGACATCAAGACGTGTCCATGGCAATTGTAAAGATCTGCCGCCCCCGTTGCCCCAGGATGCGCCCCACTGCCCCCGCTGCCTGGCCTCCGCCCTGGAACCCCCGATCCAGCACCTTGAGGGGTGCACCTGGTCCTGTAGGGCCCCCAGGACCCTGCTCAGGCACTAGGCTGCAGTCTGTTCCGACTGGTGGGTCCCGGGAGCTTCTGGGTTCAGCCCTTCAGGGACCAGCCTGCCACACACTGCAGAGTGTGAGGCGGAGTGGCACCTGCCCCTACACCTCCCAGGTGGCGCGTCCTGCTGGGGCCTCGGATCCCACGCTCCGCCTGGGCTCTGGCTCCTGCCCTCGGGGCCGGGTTCTAGAGGCTGTCACGTCCTCCTGGTGGGTCTGCACACCTGGGGAGGTGGGCGTGAGGATGGGCTGACGCTGAGCGGAGGGCGGGGCCGTGCACAGCCAGGGCCGGGGGCAGCTGCCTTCAGAGTCCTCGGACCCACCTCCTCACAGGCCCGCCCTGCAGCGATGTGGAGACCCAGGCCCGGTGGCCGCAGGCTGTGGGTCCCAGGGCCTCTCCTCCAGCACTTTCTCAACCACGCCCTGAAACACCTACTGATGCGAGAAGGAGCAAGCTTACCTGGCAGCCAGGCGACCCGCCCAGAGCGGCGGACACAAGTGTGACATTTCTTCAAGGTCTTGGCTTTTGTCTCAAAATTACATACAGAATCTACATTCTTCTCCGTGATGTTTCTGTTTTTGTTTAAATCTAAAAATACTGCTTTGAACTACTTCCACGGAAGAAAGTCGACTCTCCAGGAAGATGACAGGCTCCACTGTGGCCTCGTAGACACTGGGCTCACAGGCACGGACCTGGGTACTCACAGCTGGACATCCCCTCAGGGAGACTGGGTTTCTGACCTTTCACCTCTGACCTGTGCACAGACACCCTCCTTGAGCCACCTCCAATTTCGGTCCCTCTGAAACTACAGCAGCACCTTGGCCATCCCAAGAGTGGCGCCCGTGAATCCCTCTGGTTTTCCCTACGCTGGTAAGAGCTGTGCTTTCTCCTTGCAGCCAAGAGTCCTGATTCATCAACCCTCCCTAGAGAGGAGACCGCTCGGGGGGACCTGCTTCTTCCCCTCAAATACTTGGAGGCACCACGGGGAGGAGGGAGCATGCGCCAGAACCAAGACCGAGACGTGGGAGACGGGATGAGGCAGATGAAGGATGGGAGAAAGAGGTATTTTCTGAGTCAGATCCTTCCAGAGACAGCAGTACCTGCTTCAGCAGGTAGTGAGCTCCCTGTCAGTGGGGGCATGTAAGCATAGCTGATGACCCTCTGGTAGGGAAAGGGTAGAGGGATTAAGGCACTAGACAGGGAGGGGTGGGTCACAAAGTGGCTTCCCTTTCTGAGTCTCCAATTGTATGACTCTCTCCAAGCCCTGTCCTTGTCCAAAGATGTCACCTCCCGCTCCAGGGACCAGGCCTCCCCAAAGTCACCACTCCTCTCTCAGCTGGAGGCAGCGTGGGGTCGTCGGGTGGGCGGCTGTGCCCATAAGACGGCTGTCAGGGCAGGTGTGGAAAGTGGCCACCCACATGCCCGGGTTCCAGAGATGGGAACTTTCAGAGACCCAGGGAGCCCCTTGTTGGATCTCCACAGCTGCTGAGGTGCGAACACCCCTCGGGGGCAGTGCTCACGATCTGGTCAAGGCTGAGTTTGGCGTGAAGAATTTCCCACCCCCTTTCTAGCGGGCAACTTCTCCCGCGGGGAAGATGAGCGGAGTCTTGGAGTTGGGAAAGCGCAGGCTCCGGAGAAAACGGACGTCCCCACATCTCACTCCATCCCTGACTGAAATCACCCAGAAAATAGACAACGGTGGGGGAGCGGGCGCATTGGGTAAGGAAGAGTCAAGTGCACGCCATGGCTCTTGAGGAGTTTCTAGACACATCATAGCCGAGGCCAGCTGGAGAAAGCTCCTGAAAGAGATGCTCCGCCGGACCCTGAGCATCTGGGGGGCGGGTACTGCCAAGGGGCTCTCCCGTGACCTGTGGGCGACAGCGCCCGGATGGAGGACAGGCCACGCTGCTCTGGCTGCTCCAGCGCAATGACCCCACCGGACAGCTTGAAGACAGGGGCCATCAGAGCGCCCCAGACGGGTGGCGGCGGCTTCAGACCCAGGGTCCTCCACGCGGGACGCACCCTCCCCACCCAGCGGGCAGAGGTCTGACTTCCGTTTCCAGCAGAGGGCAGTCAAGAGCCCCAGGGAAGAGGCGCCTTTTTCGGATCAGCACAGAAACTGTTTCTCCTTCTGAGGCAGCAGGAATCTAGAAAACTCTCCAGACTCAAAGGAAGGTTTTTATCTTATTTACATAACTTTAATTTTAATCTGAGTAATACATCACTTTGTAAGAAATGTGCAATGGGTCTCTAGGACTTATAACCAACCCAGAGGTCTCCCCTCCAGCATCTTCTCATCTGCTCCCCGCATGCGGCCACAGTGACCGCTGTGGGCGTTCCCCCTGCTGTTTCATCTCTGTTTTTCTAAATAACCTGCTGAAGTGCCAGCTCTGGATTTCTTCGTTTTAGACATCACCTTTGACTTCTTGTGATGGAAGATGAAGATTTATCTTCCTTATAATTTATCCCATCCCCCGCCCCCACCCCAAACACACACAGGCTTCTCTCCCCTCTCTCTGCCACCGTCATTATCTCACTATTTCTGATTAAGCCAACATTCTGGATACGCCCTTGCCTTCTTACCCACGATATTTCTGCGGTCTCTGGACGGATGGAATGCCTTATTTGCCATCATGATTTTCCACCCGACGTTGCTTCTCACCAAGATACTCATTTCATAGCAAAAGAGCGACAGTGGGCTTGAGCCCATGGAAGTCGCCAGTCCTACCACCTGCCCCGTCATCTGGAAGCCGGTGGCCTAACTGGAAAGCGGAATGGGCTTCGGAAGACTCAGTCAAATGCTACTTGGGAGACAGCCCCCTGGAGAGCGGACGTTCTGTCTTACAGGATGCAGAGTATACTTTCGTTCAGCAACCGACATAGGCGTGTCCTCCGCCCCTCACAATGACAGGGCCAGAACGGGCATCCCTTCTCTCACTATCCTACCTCATAGCCACTTGCTGAAGGTTTGCTTCTTGTCCCCACAACTTTGCACCCCGCTGGTTTGGAAGCATTCGTGCCCAAGGGAGAAACGCTTCCACTGTGGGACTAACAATGGGTCCATTCGGTTAGCTGACGAGTCTGGAAACTCTGGGTTCCTCCTGCCATTGAACCAATGGGCGCAAGGAGGTCACTCTACTGTGCGGTGGATGGATGCTGCTCTGCCATGGATGGACTATGTCTAAAACCCAGAGGACTTTTTGGGGGCACCTCTTAATTCTGTCGTGTCCAATAACGGAAGTGAACGTAAAGCTACAGCCAGCAAAAAAGGCAGGACCATGGAAAAATCAGCCTGCTGGGAAGTGAAGCTTTGGGTCATCTCCACCAACCAAGGCTTTGGCTGAGGGAAAATGGAACATGGCCTTGCTTGTAGAAGAAGGGAATGATAAAAATCAGCTCTGGGCTGGTGCTGAGTGACGGAGGCAAGGACTATTGCCAACGTGCATATTTTCTTCTAGCTTATTTTGTGTGTATGTATTACTAATTTCTTTTTCTCTATCTCCTCCTTTCCCCTTCTTATTTTGTTAAAGGGTTGTGGATGCTGGTTAATGTGACAATTTAGTCTTCAGGTCACCGAACGGTCACATGAGACTGATTCACCTTGGGAAGTAATTAGTATCACCCACAGGTGAACACCGTGACTGTGATCCCAGAGCTGGAAACAATGAGCGTTAGGACTTTGTGTCTCCTCTGTTGAGACACTTGCACACCCACTCTTCTCTGTGATGCGGGGCTCAATCTGAAAATTTCATTTCCCATTTGCCAGCTGGCTCTCTGCCATCTGAGGCTGACTAGCAAGAGAGCAGAAGGCATGAGCAGAGAGGGAGGGACGTGACCCTTCCTGCTTACGTCCACTCCTGGATGGCTCTTGACCTTGACAGGGATAGTTGGTTCCATTGGATGTCGATTCCTGTTCCCAGCTTCTTTCAACCGTCCTGGACCCAGCCCCATCGCATCTCCTTGGAGGGCTAGCACCAGCTGGGCAGTGCCCCTTCCTTAGAGGTCAGAGTCCCAACCATATGAGAATCTCCTCTGAGCTCCTGAGGTGCTGTCAGCAGCCAACCAGCATCCTCTCCTCAGCATCCTCTCCCCAGCATCCTCTCCTCTCACAGTGAAGAGGTGCAGAGCCCCTCGTTTGAGCTCTGGAGATGCCAGGACTGGCCGGGCAGCATCCCCTCCAAAGAGGTCTGAATTCCAGCCCTGTGGACACCTCCTCCAGAAGCTCTCTTCCCCTGTCCCCCTGGCCCTGAGTGGGGTAGATGTTTCCTAAAGTTACTATGTGCGTTTCCACAGCGTCCACCCTTTTGGTCCTCTGGCCCCCGATTAACCAATTCTCTCCGTGTTTCTCTCTCTGTAGTAAACTATGTGGTTTCTGTTTTCATGACTGGATCCCAACCGATACAGCCATGAGCCCAGGAGTGGGCAAATGTGGTTAATTTGATTTTTAGTCCTTGAAAAAAAAAAGAAGAAGAAAAAAGACTATGCTCAAATTCTTATAAAAATATTTTAAAATTACCAAACACTTTGTAATAAATTTTACAAGAGGTAAACAGGATCTGGAGCAAGAAAACTACAAAATGTTAGTGAGCAACATAAAATATAACCCAAACCAATAGAGACACACGCCATTATAGGAAGAAAATACAGTGTTATTAAGATACCCATAACTGCCCATATAAAGCTACGAATGTAATGAAATTCCACTCAATATCTCTCAGGGCTTTTTTCTGAAGCACAACAAAATAAGCCTAAGGAGGAATGAACCATCACTAGTCAATAAAATATTGAAAGGGAAGGGAATCTGTGTGGCAATTCTTAAAATTCATTACACAAATACAGCTGTTAAACCAGTGTGACTTGCTTACATGTCCAGTAATGGCGAAATGGCTTTCACTGAATTAAACATGCCTTCAGATAACAATGATATATTCTGAACAAAATATTTTATAGAACTATTTTAAGGTGCTAAAGAGTGAAAAAAAACGAATCCAGAACTGCAGATCTAGAAAAAACTATCCTCCAACGTGGGAAATAGACATTTCAAATAAATGGAAACTGAGAGAACTCATTTCCAGCAGACCTGCCCTATAAGAAATACTAAAAGAAGCTCTTCGGGCTGAAGGGAAATTACACCTAAGGGAAACCCACACTGACAGGCAGGAATGAACTCCTCAAATGGTAAACAGGTGAGTCATTATTGAAGAAAAAACATATCTATTCTTTTGATTTATTTAGAAGACATATAATTGAAGCAAAGATTGTAACACTGTATTCTGGAGTTAACGAGGTAAATAGTTATAATATAGATGGTAAAAGTAACACAAAGAAATAACACAAAGAAATTGTTACAAAGTTCTTACCTTTGATATGAAGGATACAATATCTGATAAACTAAGGATGCATATTGGAATCCTTAGAGCACATACTACAAGATAATGCAAAGAGGTTTAGCTAAAAGGTCAATGGAGAAAATAAAAGATTATTTTTTTAATGTTTAAATCATTCAAAGTAAGATAGGAAAGTAGAAACAGGAGCAAAAGACAAATGGGAAATATATAGCAAAATTTATAGACCTACATTCAACTATATCAATAATTATGTTAAATGCAAATGGATTGAATGGAAAATATCCAAAATGAAGCACACAGAGAAAAAATAAGGGGGAAAAACTGAACAGAGCATAAAAGCATATGAGGCATATTCTAAAGTTCTAAGATGCATGCAATGGGAGTGCCAGGAAGAGAGGAGACGGGAATGGGGCATGAGCAACATTGGAAGAAATAATGCTTGAGAATCTTCCAAACACTACAGATTCAGGTATATAAAGCAGCAAAGCCAAAGCAGGATAAATACAAAGAAATCCACATGGAGGCTCACAAGCAAACTGCTGAAAGTCAGTGACAAAGGGAAACCATAAAAGCAGCCAGAAAAAAAGCAACCATCACCTTAAAAGAAGTGATGGTTAAGGCTGACAAGTGACTTTCACTGGAATCTATAGAAGCTAGAAGACAATGGAATAACATATTTAAGGTGCTAATTATCAATTTGGAATTCTATATCCACCAAAAATGTCCTATAAAATTAAAGGTGAAATAAACATGTTTTCACACAAACAAAAACAAAGAATCATCACCAGCAAACCAGGATGACAAGAAATCAAAAGGAAGACCTTTAGGGTGAAAGAAAATTACCCCAGAGGGAAGGACAGAGCTGAAAGAAGGAATGAATGGTACCAAAAAGGATAAATACATAGGTAAATATAGAACGATATCAATCACTTACACCAGCAATAATGATAATGGATCTTCAGTTCATAATATATATGAGTACAAATGTATGACAATAATCACACAAAGGACAAGAGGGGATAACCCTTAGACAAACTGTTGCAAGCGTCTTGCATTGCAGGTTCTCACAGTGCTCCAGATGTAAAGGTATGATATAAAAATAGTTGATAAATCAAGAAAGGCAAAAATGAAAGAATTAAGGAACAAAGAATAGATGGTCCAAATAAAAATCGAATTGCAGGATGGGAGTATTAAACTCAACTATATCAGCAGTTGCATTAATTATAAATGGATAAACAGTCTAATTAAAAAATAAAAGTCATCAAATTGCACTAAAAGTATAATACCCAATTATTAGTTGTTTTTGAGAGGCACGTGTGACATATGAGGACACAGGTTGAAAGTAAGAGAATGAAAAGAGATGTTACATGAAATTATTAATAAAAAGCTGGTGTGGTTATATTTGTGATAATAATTTATCAGACAAAGTAGATTTAAAGACAAGAAGTATTATTTATTTATTTATTTATTTATTTAAGATTTTATTTTTCCTTTTTCTCCCCAAAGCCCCCCAGTACATGGTTGTGTATTTTTAGTTGTGGCTCCTTCTAGTTGTGGCGTGTGGGATGCCACCTCAGCATGGCCTCATGAGCGGTGCCATGACCGTACCCAGGATTCGAACCGGTGAAACCCTGGGCCACCGAAGCAGAGTGCATGAACTTAACCACTCCGCCACAGGGCCAGCCCCCTTTTTTCTTTTTTTAAGATTTTATTTTTCCAAGAAGTATTATTAAATGCAAAAAGGCAGAAGCAACTTTCTGAAATTTCTATGCTCTCAGTTTCAAAGCTTCAAATATGCAAAGTAAAAATAACAAAATTTTAAAAAAGAAATAGAAAAATCCAAAACCGGAGTTACATATTTTAACAGACATTTGGTAAAGGACTGAAAAAGCAAACAAACAAAGAAAACCAGTCAAATATTGAATATTTAAGCAAGAAGATTAACCAACTTAACCTAGTTAACATATATAGACCATCATGTTCATTTACAGCAGAATGAATATTCTTTTTAAGTGCTTCTGGAACACTTACCAAAATAGACTACATTATGGGCCATAAAGCAATTAACAAAACTTTTTGAAGAACTGAAATTATATAGAATATGCTCTCTAACTGGAGTGGAATTAATTTAGAAATCCATACAGAAAGGTAACCAGAAAATCCCCAAATGTTTGGAAACTGAGCATTATGCTGTTAAATAGTTCATAGGTCAGAGGAGAAATCACAATAGCAATTAGGAAATATTTTAAACTAAAGGCTAATGAAAGCTTTTGAGATGCATGCAAAAGTGTTGGTTACAGAAATATTTACAGCCTTAAATGCAATCATTAGAGAAAAGGCATACGAAAAATCAACGATTCTAAGCTTCCATCTCAGTAAGCTAGAAAAACAACAGCAAATTAAAGCAGAGGAGGTAAAAGGAAAGAAATAATAAAGGTGAAAGCAGAAATCAAATATAGAGGGGAAAAATACACAATGGAGAAAATAAACAAAGATAAAAGTAGGGCTTAACAGGATTGGTTAAAAAACAAGACCCAATAATATGCTGCCTCCGGAAACACATCTCAGCTCTAAAGACAAACACAGGCTCAGAGTGAAGGGACAGAAGACAATACGCCAAACTCATGGCAAACAAAACTAAAGCAGATGTTGCCACACTCATATCAGAAAAAGCAGATTTCAAGTTTAGAATGACAATGAGAGACAAAGAGGGGCAGTATACAATGATAAAAGGGACACTCTACCAAGAAGACATAACACTTATAAATATCTATGAGCCTCACACAGGAGCACCAAAGTACATAAAGCAACTACTAACAAACCTAAACTGAGACATTAACAACAGCACAATAATAGTAGGGGACTTTAATACACCACATACATCAATGGATGGTTCATTCAGACAGAAAGTCGACAAGGAAATAGCCCATTTAAATGAAAAACTGGACCAGATGGACTTAACAGATATATATAGAACACTCCATCCAAAAACAACAGAAGACACATTCTTTTCAAGTGCACATGGGACATTCTCAAGGATAAACCATATGCTGGGAAAAAAGGAAAGCCTCAATAAACTTAAGAAGATTGAAATAATATCAAGTAGCTTTTATGACCATAACTAGAAATCAACTACAAGAAAAAAGCTGGGAAAGTGACAAACATCTGGAGACTAAACAACATGCTACTGAACAACCAATCGATCATTGAAGACATTAAAGGAGAAATCAAAAAATATCTGGAGACAAATGAGAATGAAAATACATAACACCAACTCATATGGGATACAGCAAAAGTGGTCATAAGAGGGAAATTCATAGCAATACAGGCACATCTTAACAAACAAGAAAAACCTCAAATAAGCAATCTTAAACTATACCTAACAGAATTAGAAAAAGAAGAAAAAACAAAGCCCAAAGTCAGTAAAAGGAAGGAAATGATAAAAATCAAAGCAGAAATAAATGAAATTGAAGCCAAAAAAGAAAAAAAAAACAATAATAGAAAGGATCAATGAAACAAAGAGATGGTACTTTGAGAAGATAAACAAAATTGACAAACTCTTAGCCAGACAGACTAAGATAAAAGAGAGAAGGCTCAAATAAGTAAAATTAGAGATGAAACATAAGAAATTACAACAGATACCACAGAGATACAACGGATTATAAGAGAAAACTATGAAAAAGTATATGCCAACAAATTGGATAATCTAGAATAAACGGATAAATTCTTTGACTCATACAGCCTCCCAATACTGAACCAAGAAGAAATAGAGAATCTGAATGGACCAATCACAAGGAAAGACAGTGAAACATTAATCAAAACCCCCCAAAAAATCAGAGCCCAGGAGTAGATGGCTTCCCTGGAGAATTCTTCATTCTCCAAACATTCAAAGATTTAATGCCTATCCTTCACAAACTACTCCAAAAAATTGTGGAAGGCAGAACACTTCCCAACACACTCTATGAGGCCAACATCACTCAGATACCAAAGCCTGACAGGGACAACAGAAACAAGGAAAATTACAGCCCAATACACTGATGAATGTAGATGCAAAAATCCTGAACAAAATATTGGCAAATCGAATACAGAAATCCATTAAAAAGTTCATACACCATGATCAAGTGGGAATTATACCAGGGACACAGGGATGGGTCAGCATCCACATATCAATCAATGTGATATACCACAATAACAAAATGAGGAATAAAAATCACAGGATCACCTCAATAGGTGCAGAGAAAGCATTTGACAAGATCCAACATGCATTTATGATAAAAACTCTCAATAAAATGAGTATAGACAGAAAGTACCTCAACATAATAAAGACCATATATGACAAACCCACAGCCAACATCATACTCAATGGTGAAAAATTGAAAGTCATCCCTCTGAGAACAGGAACAAGACTAGGGTGCCCAGTGTCACCACTCTTATTCGACATAGCACTGGAGGTTTTGGCCAGAGCAATCAGGCAATAAAAAAAAAGAAAGAAATAAAAGGAGTCCAGATAGGAAATGAAGAAGCGAAACTCATGTTGTTTGCAGATGACATGATTTTATACATAGAAAACCCTAAAGAATCCACTGGAAAACTATTAGAAATAATCAACAACTACAGGAAAGTTGCAGGGTACAAAATCAACTTATGAAAATCAGTTTCCTTTCTATACCCTAATAGCAAACAGAAGAGAACTCAAGAATACAATCCCATTTACAATCACAGAAAAAGAATAAAATATCTAGGAATAAATTTAACCAAAGAGGTGAAAGACCTTTACAATGAAAACTATAAGACATTACAGGGGCTGGCCCCATGGCCAAGTGGTTAAGTTAGCGTGCTCCACTATGGTGGCCCAGGGTTCTGCCGGTTTTGCCAGTTCGGATCCTGGATGTGGACATGGCACCGCTCATCAGGCCCACATCGAGGCAGTGTCCCACATGCCACAACTAGAAGGACCTGCAACTAAGATATACAACTATGTACCTGGGGGATTTGGGGAGATAAAGCAGAAAAAAATAAGATTGGCAAGAGTTGTTAGCTCAGGCACCAATTAAAAAAAAAAGACATTACTGAAAGAAATCAAAGATGACATAACAATATTCCATGCACATGGACTGGAAGAATAAATATAGCTAAAATGTCCATAGTACCCAAAACATTCTACAGATTCAAAGCAATCTCAGTCAGAATCCCAATGACATTCTTCATGGAAATAGAACAAAGAATCCTAAAATTCATGTGGGTCAACAAGAGATCCCAAATAGTTAAGGTAATCCTAAGAGAAAAGAACAAAGCTGGAGGCATCACAATCCCTGACTTCAAAATGTACTACAAAGCTACAGTAATCACAACAGCATGGTACTGGTACAAAAACAGACACATAGATCAATGGATAAGGATTGAAGGCCCAGAAATAAAACCACACATCTATGGACAGCTAATCTTCAACACAGGAGCTAAGAACATACAATGGAGAAAGGAAAGTCCCTTCAATAAACGGTGTTGGGAAAACTGGACAGCCACATGCAAAAGTAGGCCATTATCTCTTGCCATACACAGAAATGAACTCATAATGGATTAAAAACTTGAAGGTAAGACCTGAAACCATAAAACCCCTAAAAGAAAATATAGGCAGTACACTCTTTGACACCAGTCAAAAGACTGGTTTTTTTTTTTAATTGGCGCCTGAGCTAACAACTCTTGCCAATCTTTTTTAGAAGGATCTTTTCTAATACCATGTCTACTCAGACAAGGGAAACAAAAGGAAAAATAAACAAGTGGGTCTTCGTCAGACTAAAGAGCTTCTACAAGGCAAAGGAAACCAGGAACAAGATAGAAAGACAACCCACCAACTGAGAGAAAGTACTCATAAATCATATATTTGACAAGGGGTTAATCTCCATAATATGTAAAGAAGTCACACAACTCAACAAGAAAACAAATAAGCTGATCAAAAAAATGGGCAGAGGATATGAACAGACATTCTTCCAAAGAAGATATACAGACGGCCAATAGGCACATGCAAAGATGTTCAACATCACTAATCATCAGGGAAATACAAATCAAAACTACACTATGACATGACCTTACACCAGTTAAAATGGCTATGATCACCAAGACAAAAAATATCAAATGTTGGAGAGGATGTGGAGAAAAGGAAACCCTCATACACTGCTGGTGGGAATGCAAACTGGTGCAGCCATTATGGAAGAGAGTATGAAGATTTATCAAATGATTAAAAATAGAAATACCATACGACCCAGCTAGCCCACTTCTGGGTATTTATCCAAAGAACTTGACATCAACAATTCAAAGAGACTCATGCACCCCAATGTTCACTGCAGCATTATTCACAATAACCAAGATGTGGAAGCAACCCAAGTGCCCATCAACTGATTAATGGATAAAGAATATATGGTGTGTGTATATATATATACAATGGAATACGACTCAATCATATAAAAAGACAAAATCATCCCCTTTGCAACAACATGGATGACCTGGAGGATATTACGTTGAACAAAATAAGCCAGACAGAGAAAGACAAACACCATATGATTTCACTCATATGTGGAAGATAAACTAACACACACATAAAGAGGATAGTTTAGTGGGTACCAGGGGAAAGGGCTTCAGGGTGGGCACAAGGGGTGAAGGGGCACATTTATATGGTGATTGACAAAAAATAATGCACAACTGAAATTTCACAACGTTATAAACTACTGTGACCTCAATAAAAAAAGTGAGGCCTTTAAAGAAATGAATAAAATGTCTAACCCCTTAGAAAGACAGAACAAAAAAAAAGAGAGAGAAAACACAGATTTTATCAGCTAAGAAAAGAATAATTATTACAAATACCTGAGACATTAAAAAGACATGGTGAGATTAAGAACAATTTTGTGCCAGTAAATTTGACAGTTTTAGATTAGATGAACAAATTCTTTGAAAACATAACTTACCATACAAGAAGTAAAAAATACTGTAGTCTGATATTCATCTTAAAAATTTTGAATCTGTAATGTAAAATCTTCCTGCAAAGAAACCCCCAGAGCCAGATATGTTCACTGGTGAATTCTTCCAAACATCTAAGGAAGAAATAATCTTATACAAATTCTTTTAGGAAATAGAGAAAGAGAAAGCACTTCCAAACTTGTTTTATAAGGCCAACATAACTTTGATAACAAATCTGGCATTTTTATAATTACATATTACAAGAGAGGAAAGGAAAATTACAGGCCAATGTCTCTCATAAATCTAAATGTAAAAATTGTACGTAAAATAGTAGCAAATCAAATCTGGTGACACATAAAAAAGGGTACTATAGCATGAGTAAGTGGTATTTTATTCTAAGAATGCAAGTTTACTTTAATATTCTCCTCATGCAATTTACCACTTAACAGAATAATGGAGAAAAATGATATAATCATCTCAATAGATGCAGAAATATTATTTGACAAAATTTAACAATTGTTCATAATAAACTACCAGAAAACTAAAAATAGAAAGGAACTTCCTTAATCTAATAAATAGTACCTACCAAAACCCTTGGCTAACATCTTTTAATGGGGAAATAGTCAATGCTTTCCCCCTGAGATTAGGAATAGGGAAGGCTACTATCACTATTCAGCATTGTACTGAAGAGCCTAGCCAGTGAAATAAGGCAAGAAAATAATTAACAGGTATAATATCAGAAAGCAAAAAGTAAAACTACCATCTATTCACATAAGGCATGAGATGGCGTATGTCAAAACTTCAAAAGGATCTACGAACAAACTAATAGAATTAACAAGCAAATTTGGAAAAGTTATTCAAACAAGGTGGGTTTTCATAAATCAATTGTATTTCTATATAATATTAAACCAAATTGGAAACAGAACTTAAAACCACCATTTACAAGTGGATTTTAAAAGTCGAATGCCTGAGAATAAACGTAATGGAAGGGCCTGGATTAAAACTCCCCCAGAGGAGTGATGCCAGCCTCATGGCAGAGTGAGCTCTCTCCACAAACTCTCGCTCCATGATACAACGAAAAGGACATTCACCTCCAACAGAGGACACACCCACAACACAGAAGACATCCGAGAGACCCGCACAGCTGTGCATCTGAAGGTGGAGGTGCTGGAGCCCCCTCTGAGCAGGCGGAATGAGGTTAGAGAAAATTTCTCTTCCTCCCCAAAGAGCAGTGACCCAGGGATTGCACATGGCTCCAGGAGGAAAAGGGGGAGGGGTGGCAGCCCTCCGTGGGGATGCCATCAATCTCCAAGGTTCCTCACAGCCCTGGGGAAAGCCCCTCACAGAGGCAATTAGCTATCGTGCAGTTGTCTTAATCAAGCCAACATCCAAGGAGAGCAGACAGCAAAGGTAGAGCAAGAAGCCCCTGAGATCATGCAGGAGAAAGAACGTGTCCCTCCGCCCCACCCAGCGTCCCAGCCCAGCACCTGAGAGCCGTCCCATGGATCACAGAGGGCTCAGAATACGCAGCTCTTGGCCCCCACCAAGAGGCAACAAGTGGAAGTGGCGATCAAATACTGCCACAATGTGGAAGCACAAATCCACGCCACCTAGCAGTTTGAAAAAATATATTAAATCTCCAGACCAGAAAGAAAATGGCAAGTACCCAGAAATCAATCCTGAAGGCACAGAAATCTATAATCTAAATGATAGAGAATTCAAAACAGCTATCATAAAAAAATCAACAAGTACAAGAAAATGCAGATAGACAGTTCAATGAATTCAGGACCTACTTCACAAAAGAGATTGAAATTATAAAGAAGAACCAATCAGAAATATTGGAGATGAAAAACACAATGGATGAGATACAGAAGAATACAGATTCCCTGAAGAATAGAGCTGATAATACAGAGGAACAAACCAGCAGTATTGAGGACAGAAATATAAAATGCTCCAGATGGAGGAGGAGGGAGGATTAAGACTAAAAAGAAATGAAGAAATTCTCCAAGAAATATCTGACTCAATTAGGAAATGCAACATAAGGATTATAGGTATTCAAGAGGGAGAAGAGAAGGAGAATGGAGCTGACAGCTTGTTCAAAGAAATAATAGCAGAGAACTTCCCAAACCTGGGGAAGAAGCTGGAAATCCATGTGAAAGACGCCAACAGATCTCCTAACTATGTCAGTGTAAAAAGAGCTACTGCAAGGCGTGTAGTAGTGAAACTGGCAAAAGTCAATGACAAAGAAAAAATAGGGAGGGCAGGAAGGCAGAAGAAAATAAGCTACAAAGGAACCTCTATCGAGCTTTCAGTGGATTTCTCTGCAGAAAACTTACAGGCTAGGAGAGAGTGGGATGATACATTCAAATCTTGGAAACACAAAAGCTTTCAGCCAAGAATACTCTATCCAGTGAAAATATCCTTCAGATATGATGGAGAAATAAAAACTTTCCCAGATAAACAAAAGCTAAGGGAGTTCATCACCACAAGATGCCCCCCTGCAAGAAATCCTCAAGAAGGCACTCATACCTGAAAAATAAAGAAGAAAGGGGTTATAAAGCCTGAGTAAGTAGATAAATAGGCAGACAAAATTTAACAAATTGTAGCTATTCATCAGAACAGGTTAGCAAACACTGAAGTATAACTTTAAAGATAAAGGGAAGGAAAACACTAAAAACAAAAATAATCTTGTCATTTTTAACCACAAACTCACAACACAAGATACGATAAGATGTGACAAAAACAGCTTAGGAGGGGAAGAGGAGAGGCATGGAATTGGCTGAGTCTAAGGAAATAAGAGGTTATCACAAATGTACTATCTCATCTATGAGATTTTTTCACACAAACCTCATGGTAACCACTAAACACATAAGTAGTACAGAGACACAAATCATAAGTAAAGAGAAAACTAAGAAAACCAGCAGAGAAAACTACCTGAATTGCTGGTTCAAAATACATGGGATGAGAAACAAAGGAAATGCAGAAGAAACAGAGAACGAGTGATAAAACGGCAGCATTGAGCCCCAATATTTCAGTAATCACTCTAAACGTAAATGGACTGAATTCAATAATAAGACACAGAGCGGTAGGATGGAGTGAAAAATAAGACCAACAATATGCTGCCTCCAGGAAACACATCTCAGCTCCAACGACAAACACAGGCTCAGAGTGAAGGGACGGAAGATGATACTCCAAGCTAATGGCAAACAAAAGAAAGCAGGTGTTGCCATACTTATATCAGATGAAGTAGACTTCAAGATAAAACAGATAAAGAGAGACAAAGAGGGGCAGTGTATAATGATCAAAGGGACACTCCACCAAGAAAACACAACACTTATAAATATCTATGCACCCAACACAGGAGCACCAAAGTATATAAAGCAATTATTAACAAACCTAAAAAGAGACATTAACAACAACACAATAATAGTAGGGGACCTTAACACTCCACATACATCAATGGGTAGATCATCCAGACAAAACGTCAACAAGGAAACAGTGAAATTAAAAGGAAAAACTAGACCAGATGGACTTAGTAGATATATATATATAGAACATTCCATCCCAAAACAGCAGAATACACATTCTTCTCAAGCACGCATGGAACATTCTCAAGGACAGACCATATGTTGGGAAACAAGGCAAGCCTCAAGAAATTTAAGAAGACTGAAATAATGACAGGTGTCTTTTCCAAATGTAATGCTATGAAATGAGAAATCAACTACAAGAAAAAGACTGAGAAAGGGACGACAAAGATGTGGAGACTAAACAACATGCTACTGAAGAACCAATGGATCAC
The DNA here is from genome assembly GCF_041296265.1 of Equus caballus. Lineage (NCBI taxonomy): Eukaryota > Metazoa > Chordata > Mammalia > Perissodactyla > Equidae > Equus > Equus caballus. The sequence goes on from NC_091695.1 coordinate 10,027,574, forward strand.
TGAAGAAATTAAAGGAAAAATCAAAAAATATCTGGAGACAAATGAAAATGAAAACATACCATACCAACCCATATGCGATGCAGCAAAAGCCATGTTAAGAGGGAAATTCATCACAATATGGGCTCACCTTAACAAACACGAAAAATCGAAAATAAGCAATCTCAAACTACACCTAACAGAATTAGAAAAAGAAGAACAAACAAAGCCAAAAGTCAGCAGAAGAAAGGAAATAATAAAAACCAGAGCAAAAATAAATGCAATTGAAACAAAAAATACAGTAGAAAGGATCAATGAAACAAAGAGCTGGTTCTTTGAGAAGAGAAGCAAAATTGACAAACCCTTAGCCAGACTCACAAAGAAAAAAGAGAGAAATCTCAAATAAATAAAATTAGAAACAAAAGAGGAGAAATTACAACAGGTCCCACAAAAATACAAAGGATTATAAGAGAATACTATGAAAAGCTATATGCCAACAAACTGGACAATCTAGAAGAAATGGATAAATTCTTAGACTCTTACAAACTCCCAAAGCTGAATCAAGAAGAAATTAAAGAATCTGAATAGACCAATCACAAGAGATTGAAACACTAATCAAACCCCTCCCCAAAAATAAAAGTTCAGAACCAGGTGGTTTCTCTGGAGAATTCTACCAAACATTCAAAGAATATTTAATGCCTATCCTTCTCAAACTATTCCAAAAAATTAGGGAAGATGGAATACTTCCCAACACATTCTACAAGGCCAACATCACCCTGTTCCCAAAGCCTGACAAGGACAACACAAAGAAGACAAACTACAGTCCAAAACCACTGATGGACATAGATGCAAAGATCCTGAACAAAATATTGGCAACCCGAATACAACAATCCATTAAAAAGATCAAACATCATAATCAAGTGGGAATTATACCAGGGACAAAGGGATGGATCAACATCCACAAATCAATGAACGTGATACACCACATTAACAAAATGAAGAATAAAAACCACATGATTATCTCAGTAGGTTCAGAGAAAGCATTTGACAAGATCCAACATGCATTTATGATAAAAACTCTCATAAAATGGGTATAGAAGGAAAGTACCTCAACATAATTAAGGCCATATATGACAAACCCACAGCCAACATCATACGCAATGGGGAAAAACTGAATGCCATTCCTCTGAGAACATGAAAAAGACAAGGGTGTCCACTCTCACCACTCTTATTCAACATAGCACTGGAGGTTTTGGCCAGAGCAATTAGTGAAGAAAATGAAATAAAAGGAATCTAAATAGGAAACGAAGAAGTGAAACTCTCCCTTTTGCAGACAACATGATTTTATATATAGAAAACCCTAAAGAAACTATTAGAAATAATCAACAACTACAGCAAAGTTGCAGGGTACAAAATCAACTAACGAAAATCAGTGGCATTTCTATACTCTAGTAATGAACCAACAGAAAGAGAACTCAAGAATACAATCTCATTCACAATCACGGCAAAAAGAATAAAATATCTAGGAATAAATTTAACCAAGGAGTTGAAAGACCTACACAATAAAACTTAGGAGACATTACTGAAAGAAATCAATGATGACAAACAGAAATGGAAAGATATTCCATGCACATGGATCAGAAGAATAAACATAGTTAAAATGTCCATACTACCTAAAGCAATCTACAGATTCAATGCAATCTCAGCCAGAATCCCAATGACATTATTCACAGAAATAGAACAAAGAACCCTAAAATTCATATGGGGCAACAGAAGACCATGAATAGCTAAAGCAATCCTGAGAAAAAAGAACAAAGCTGGAGGTGTCACAATCCCTGACTTCAAAATGTCCTACACAGCCACAGTGATCACAACAACATGGTGCTGTTACAAAAACAGATGCACAAATCAATGGAATAGAATTGAAAGCCCAGAAATAAACCCACACCTCTAAAGACAGCTAATCTTTGACACAGGAACTAAGAACATACAATGGAGAAAGGAAAGTCCCTTCAGTAAATGGTGCTGGGAAGACTGGACAGCCACATGCAAAAGAATTAAAGTAGACCATTATCTTTCTCAATACACAAAAATAAATTCAAAGTGGATCAAAGACTTGAAGGTAAGACCTGAAACCATAAAACCTCTAGAAGAAAATATAGATGTTACACTCTTTGACATCGGTCTTAAAAGGTTATTTTCGAATACCGTGTCTTCTTGGACAAGGGAAACAAAAGAAAAAATAAACAACTGGGACTTAATCAGGCTAAAGAGCTTCTACAAGGCAAAGGAAACCAGGATCAAAACAAAAAGACAACCTACCCACTGGGAGAAAATATTTGCAAATCATATATCCGACAAAGGGTTAATCTCCATAATATATAAAGAACTCACACAACTCAACAACAAGAAAACAAACAACCCAATCAAAAATTGGGCAGGGGATATGAACAGACATTTCTCCAACGAAGATTTACAGATGACCAACAGGCACATGAAAAGATGCTCAACATCACTAATCATCAGGGAAATGCAAATCAAAACTATGCTAAGATACCACCTTACAGCCATTAGAATGGCTATCATCACCAAAACAATGAATAACAAATGTTGGAGAGGTTGTGGAGAAAAAGGAACCCTCACACACTGCTGGTGGGAATGCAAACTGTTGCAGCCACTATGGAAGAGTATGCAGATTTCTCAAAAAATTAAAAATAGAAATACCATATGACCCAGCTATCCCACTACTGGGTATTGATCCAAATAACTTGAAATCAACAATTCAAAGAGCCTCATGCACCCCTATGTTCAAGCAGCATTACTCACAGTAGCCAAGACATGGAAGCAACCCAAGTGCCCACTGACTGATGATTAGATAAAGATGATGTGGTATATATATATCTATATATATATATATACAATGGAATACTACTCAGCCAGAAAAAAGACAAAATCGTCCCATCTGCCACAACGTGGATGGACCTTGAGGGTATTATGTTAAGAGAAATAAGCCAGACAGAAAAAGACGAACACTGGATAATTTCACTCATACGTGAAACACAAACTAACACACGGACAAACAGAACAGTTCAGTGGTTACCAGAGGAAGACGACGGGGGTGGGCACAACGGGTGAAGGGGAGTACTTACCTGGTGACGACAAATAATAACGTACAACTGAAATTTCACAGTGATGTAAACTATAATGAACTCAAAAAAGACAATGAAAAATGGTAAGTTATCCACACTGAAAACTATAACATGTTGTTGAGAGAAATTAAATAAGACTTACAGAAATGGCTAGACGTTCCATATTCATTGATCGGAAGACTCAACAGTGTCTCTCTCCAAATATCAATCTCTCTCCTGGCTGATTTATAGACTCGGTGCCATCTCAGTCAAAACCCCCACAGGAAGTTAAAAAGCTGATTCTAAAATATACATGGAAACACAGAGAAACCAGAAGAGCCAAGATGACCTTGAGGAAGAACAAAGCTGGGGGCCTCACACCACCAGATGTTAATATTTAAAACACAAAGCTACAAAGATCGACAAGACTGTATAGTTTTGGTGCTGGATAAACAGAGAGAAGAAGGAAGTAGGCTGGAGCCCAGCAACAGGCCCACACTCACACAGTCACCTGATTTCTGACAACGGGCCACTGCAATCCAGGTGGTGAAGGGTCCTTTCCAAATAAACGTTCTAATGTTCTCACGTCAATTGGCAGTCAGTGAACATTGATCCCTACCTCACACCATACGCAAAATTAATTTGAAAGAGATATAGATCTAAATGTGAAAGACAAAACAATAAAGCTTTTAGATAAAAACATAGAGTAACTTTATGAACTTGAGATAGCCCACAAAATCTTAAACGGGATACCAAAACCACAAATCATAAAGTAGACTTCATTAACATTAAGAACTTCTATTTATTAAAAGACGTCAGGAGGGTAAAAAGGCAAGCCGTATACTGGGAGAAGATATTCTGAACACAAACACCTAAAAGAATCCATAAAGACAAAGAACTCATTTAAACATTGGGCAAAAAACGTAAGCGTTTCACAAAAGGGGACGTTCAAATGGCCAGTAAGCACATGGAAAGGTGCTCAACACCATTATTCACCAGGAAAAAGCCAACTAGAAGCACAAAGAGTCTTAATACACACCCTCTAAAATGAGCAAAAATAAGAAGATTGAAAATACTAAGTGTTGTCAGTTATGTGGAGCACGTGGAACTCTCTCCTCCTGTTTTGGGGAGTGTAAATTGATATGACTACTTTGGATAACTGTTGGAAAATTTTGTATAAAGTTAAACATACACCCACCCCATCACTGAGCAGTTTGAATCCTAGCTAACTGCCCAAGAGATACCAGTATACACACGTCTATCAAAAAATACACAAAAATGTTTATAGCATCTTTGTTCAAAATAGCGAAGGATTGGACAAAATTTACGTGTCCATCAACAGTAAAATTGTCCACTGGTATATTCGTACAATGGAATGCTCCACAGCAATGAAAGGGGCAAAGTTTTGCTATTCTTAACAATATGGGTGACTCTCACGGACATGATGATGATCAAAAGGAGTAGACATAAAAATCTATGCACTGTGTGATTCCATTCACACGCAGTTCAAAAATTGGCAAAACTAAGTTGGGCGACAGAATCTGAGTGGCAGTTGCCTCCACGGGGCATTGGCTGGGTGGATGCACGAGGGGCATTCTAGGGCTGGAATCGCTCTGTTTCCTGATTTGGAGTTGGCTATCTGGGAGTGTATGATTTGTGAGCAATAAACATGATTTGTGCAATTTTCTGCATGTATGTTATACTTCAGTGAAAAGTTAAAAAATAGAATGCTAATAGAGAAAGTTGATGAAGATGGGAGGGGAAAGGGCATACTCATATCTTATGGGTATAATTATAAATAGCCCAAAATTTTAGAGCAAAACTTAAGAAAAAGCCTTAATAATATAAATACTATCTACCCAGTGATTTCATTCCTAGAAAATTATCCCAAGAGCCAGACAGATATGCAAAGATGTGTGCACAAGGATGTCGTCACCCCGTTATTTACAACGGCAAAAAAATTGACGACATCTAAATGTCCCACAATACGTTGAATATAATGCAGCTATTAAAAATCCTATTATAGACAAAAAGTTATTGACTTGTGAAAATGCTCATGGTATATTGCTAGATGAAAAGAGCATGTTTTAAAAATACGTGCAATATGATCCTATTTGCAACAGTTAGAATGGTTCTAACTCAAATAACAGTTTATTATCTCACATTACAGGAGTCCAAAGACGGGGCAGTTCCAGGGTTGGCTAATTAAATTGCTCAGTGATGTTATCTCGGACCTGGGTTTCTTCCTCCGTGTTGGTTTTTATTCTCAGCCTAGTCCCTCCTTGCTTGCTAGACGGTTACAGCAGCTTCCAGAGTCTCCCCTTCGCGGAGGCGGGGCGAGAGGACCACCACCTCCTGTGGATCTCTTGAACAAGAGAGGCATTTCCTCAAAGTTGCTCCAGGGCATCTCACGGGCCAAAATTGTTTCACGTGTCTGTGTGTAAACCCATCAGAGGAGAGGAAATGATTCCTCTGTCATTTTCTTTGACCAATCATGACCAGAGCCCCCGGAGCTGAGCTGTGGAGTGGCACGTGCCCTGAGCCTGTGGCCACAAGGAGGGTGAACACCTACAAAGCCAGGGCTGTGCCGGCCAAGGGGAAGAAGTGAGTGGCAGTGAGCAGAGAGGTCACTCACTCACAGCGTCCCTCCCCCAGCGTCCACACCAAATGGCGCAAACCAAACTCTGAACTTGGGCATGAACCCTTACCTCTGCGTGACAAGACTCTGGTCATTTTATTTTAGTGTTTTGCTCTTGTTTTTTTCATTGAATATATTTTATTTTTGTAATTAAAAAAGAAAGTCCAAATGTTATCTTTAAAACAATGATTAATAAAGTGACCTTGAGAATCCTTGAGAACATCCCTAGATTGGAAAGATACGTTCCTAAAAGGTAGGGTGATGTTCATGAAGCTGCACGCATTTCCTTTGTTTCTATTTCTGTTCTATTCCTCGATCCTCTCTCCATCTGCCCCTGAGCTACTCAAAGTCTGACTTCGAGGTGACGCAGGGATGGACGGGACTTCTGAGAACATTGAGGTCCACCTCTTACGGGAAACCCGGAAAGACAGCAACTTACCCCACAGCTGACTAAGGAGAAGGACCCGAATCCAGCGATGGGAGCTTCACTGATGGATCCACTTCTCCAGCCCTGAAGTCAGCCGGAGGCAGCCAAGCCTGGGCAGCAGCCGGGTAGACACGACTGGCTCCGCCATCCTGCCGGGGAGAGAGGAGCGAGGCCTGTCAGGAGCGTGTCACTCACCCCACCCCGCCCCCCCATTAAAGCGGAAGTTCTCTTTCTAGTGTCACCTCTCTGCTGCACCTTTGACCTCGCCTTCTCCACCGGCTCCATTCCCATGGGCTGAAAACACACCCAGTTTTCTCTCATCCTTTGAAAAACAAAACCCTTTGAAAAGCTGCCTTCTCTCTCCTCTGCTTTTCATCCAAATAGCTCAGAAAAAAAAAAAAAAATCCACACTTCCTTTTCCTAATTCCTCACCTCCTATATTCTCCTCCGCTCATTCCACTCGGCTATCGTCCCCGGTATTCCACTGAAATCTCTCTTGCTAAGGACACCAGTGATTCCTGCCACCAAATCTGGGGACATCCTTAAGACTTATCTTACTAGACGTCCCTCTTGCATTTACCCCGGTTACCCCTCTTTCTGAGCACTCTGCTCTCTTGATCTTCTGTCTTCTGGCCTTCTGTCTCCACTCGTAACCACCATTGTTTGGGAGTTTCTACCCAATTGAATAATAGAGGAAAATCAACTAAGATTCATAAGTATTTAAAAGGAAGAGGCAAAATAATCATTTGCATGAGACATTCTTGTCTATCAAAAACGTGCAAGAGAATCAACTCGGAACTGTTATAAATAATGTGTGAATTTAGGAAGACAGCTATCTGCCTCAGAATACACATTTATGAAAATCAATGGCCTTCCAATATAACAGCAGGACAACTTAGAAAATAAATGTAATTGAGAAAGATCCTATTCACAATGGCAACAAACGCAATAAAATATCTAGAAAGAAACCTAACAAGAAATATGTTAAGTTCATAAGAAGCAAACTATGAAACTTTGCTGAAGATCATAAAAGAAGACATGAACACACAGAGAAACATACCGCATCCCTGAAGGAAGACCCAATATTGTGGAAATGCCAACTTTCCGCACAGTATCCTATAAATTTATGGCATTTTATCAAAATCCTGACGGCTTCCTCCCCCAAACCCATCACCCCCATCTAACCATGAAAATACATCAGATAAACTCCAACAGAGAGGCAGCCTTCAAAATACCTACCCTAGACTCCTCAAAACTGAGGTCATCAAAAAGAAGGGACGTCTGAGAAACTGTCATAGCCAAGACGAGCCCAAGGAGACAGGAGGATTAAATGTAATGTGACATCTTGTATGGAATTCTGGAACAGATTTTAGGTAAAAACTAAGAAAATCTGAATAAACCACGGACTGAAGTTAGTAATGAGGTAACCACATTGGTTCATTAGTTGTAACTAACGTGCCGTACTAACGTAAGACGCCAACAGTAGGGGAGACGGGGGGAGGGGTATCTGGGAATTCTCTGCATTAGCTTCACAATTGTTCTAGAAATCTAAAACTGTTTTTAAAAACTAAAATCTATTTTTTTTAGAGTCCCAAAGGGATATTTTTGAGGGGGGTAGAAAGAAGGGGAAACTTTCGACCTTATTCTAAATGTCACCTGGAATAATAAGTGGATGATAAGAGGACAAAATTTTCCTTTTAAGATGAATGGGTGTCTACCAAGTGGAGGTGAAGCCAGGAGGTTTCTGTCTCCTCTTGAAAATCAGTCTCAAACGAGAAGGGGAAGAGAATGCACCACATGAAATTCCCCTGGGTGAAAGGGGGAGGCAGGAAACCCCAGATCACAGTGGGGGCAGATGAAAGGCAGCGAAGGGAAGGGACGGCTTAGCAGAGAAGAAGGAGTCACATCTGGGTGCCCGGGGGCCACGGGGAAGGGAAAGCCAGTTTCCGCATCCAGAACTGCAGGAAATCTTAGGAATAGAAGCAACGGGGGCCCTCAGAAGGTGGAGGGGAAGCCTGTGGCTGAAAATACAGGGACCGTTTTTCAAAACCTTATACAAGAAGCAGTGAGAGCCCCAGATGGTCCATCCCCACCCCGCCCATGGCAGTCAAGGGCTATGATGCTCCTGCCCTGTCCTGTCCAGACCACCAGGGACTCCTCTCCCAGAGAAATGGGCAAGCGAGTCTTCCAACTTGGGTCCGCCAGGCATGAGGAGGGCGGGATGGAGCTTGATTGAAAAAAGATGACGAAGGAGAAGTCAGAGACCCCCACCTCCCCACGCAGGTCCAAAATTAGAGGTCCCTCTGATCTGGCATCACTGTGAAGTCTGCCTAAGACTAGACTTATTACCCCAACTCCCCCCGCTGTCCCCCACACACACAGCCCCTGGTAAGAGAGTGGAGGCTCATTCTCTGTAAAAGAAGGGGAGCCCTATGCCCCCCCGGGGCAATTGGCCGGCTTCAGCCTCGGTAAGCCCGTATACAAGTCCCACCCACCCAGGCACACAGCCCATGAGGGCCTCACTCTCAAAAGCGGTAAGGCAGCCAAGGATCACAGGACATTTGAAGAAAACCCCAACTCGAAGGAGAGCACAATAAGAAAGAACTTGAGGGCCGGCCCGGTGGTGCAGCGGTTAAATTTGCACGCTCTGCTTCTCTCGGCGGCCCGGGGTTCGCCAGTTCGGATCCCGGGTGTGGACATGGCACTGCTTGGTACGCCATGCTGTGGTAGGCGTCCCACATATAAAGTAGAGGAAGATGGGCACGGATGTGAGCTCAGGGCCAGTCTTCCTCAGCAAAAAGAGGAGGATTGGCAGCAGATGTTAGCTCATGGCCAATCTTCCTCAAAAAAAGAAAAAAAGAAAGAAAGAACTTGAAGGAAGGAGATAAAACAGAGAATGGGAGGAAAAAGATATTCCTAGAGAAGAGAAAACATTGCATCCGTTTGAAATCAAGGAAGCCAGAAGAAACAGAGAACAAGAAATCTTGTTTCTTGAAGGACATTTAAAATATGAGAGCTGCAGTTTTTTTAAAAAAGAGTTTAAGTGTTGAAAGATAAGGTCATGGAAATCTCCTAGAAAGGACAATAAAAAGGCAGAAATTGTGGTGTAGCAACGGAATGGAAAGCTACTCAGCGCTAAAAATGGACAAACTGCTGGCTCCAGCGACAGCACTCTGAGCAAAGGGTTGTAACAAAAACGAAAACAAAAACACAAGAACATGTGACGGAGACCACAGGTGGCCCACAAAACCTAAGCACTCACGACCTGACTCTTTTCAGAAAGTTTGCTGATCCTGCTGTAGGAGACACTGTCTCTAGGAAAAACCCAAAGGTTCTGATAAATAATCTAACAGGTCTGAGGACATTGAAATCGTAGTGAAAGGTATTCTGCAGTGTGGGAGGGTGTATAAAATCTCAGACGTTAAAAAAAAATAAAGTGAGTGAAAAAAGATGAGGCCATTATAAACTCCAGGAAACACACAAAGCTGTAAATAAAGGACATTTACTTAAGTGTGTCTTTGGCTCCGCAGTTCACAATAGTCACACGGCCATTGTAATGAAAACCCTGAGTAGAGACACGACCCCAGATGGAGACCTGACCAGACTGAGCCCATGGCCCTGGGGGGAGGGGGCGTCAGGGAAAAGAGCGTAAATGAATTAAAAGACGCATCTGTCATGTCAGAAAATCTGCTAATGTCTGGAATTGATTAATCCAAAGCTAGCAATGCAAGCATAACATTCAGGAATATGGAGGCAAATATCACCAGAGTTAAAACTGCTGCCTCTAGGGAGTAGACCAAGGCAGTCAAAATAAAAAGATAAGGGAAAGTGTGGGCTGTGTCCTGCCTAATATTAAAATGCACTGAAAAGCTACACCAATTTAAACAGTTTGGAACTGTACAAAGAGAGACATGATCAACAGCACATAACAGAGAAAGAAAGAGGCTTATGTATGAAATGGAAACTTAGCACACAACACAGATGGGAAAACTGCAAAACAGCGAGAAATGGATGAATTATCCTAGAATTGGTATCAGAACCACTAGCTATCCATTAAGGAAAATATAAAGTCAGATCTCTACTTTACTCTCTGCACCAAAATAAATTTCAGGTGGATTTAAACAAAAGTAAATTGGAAGAAAATCTAGGAGAATGCTGTTAAAATTTTCTGAAGCAGAAGGTGTTTCTAATCATGCCCACAAAACCATAAAGGAAAATCAGAAAACATTTAAATTTCCATATAGCAAATAACATCATAAAGAAATTTACAAAAAACTTCTGAATTGAGAAAATAAATTGCATTATCTATTTCAAACAAAGGCTTTTGTTATCCTTAATATGTAAACTACATTTATAAATCAATAAAAAAGACGCCAGGTCCCCAATTTAAAATGGACAAAGGATACAATCAAGCAATTCACAAAACAAGCACAAAAGATTAATAAACATAGGAAAATATGCTCTTCTTGCTAATAGTATCATGTAATTTTAAACAACAAAGAGATCCATCAGTTGTACATCAAATTAACGAAGATGAAGCAGACCTAATGAGGGAAGTTCCACATAAGGGCGCAGAGCGACAAGAACACTCATTCAAAGTCAATGAGAATGACATCGGTACCATCCTTCTGGAGCGCGATCTGACAAAATGGTTCAGGATGTAAAGCTGGGCATACGCTTTGAGCCTGAAATTCCACTTCTGGAACTTATTCCACGGGAATAATGAGAGAAGCACACAGTACATCTAAGGACGTCTACTTCAGCGCTTTTATGATAGAAAAACATAAACTGACCTGAATAATATCCACTTGTTTATATGGCTTCGTGTTGGTCTTCCCTGGGAACCCGTGAACTTCACGTGGAAAGTGGCTCCAGGATCTGGGGTGCGGGGGGGTCTTCAATAAATGTTTTGGGGATGGACGGCTGAGCGAGTGACGAAAGGAGGGAGGGAAAGAGGAGGAAACAATGTTGGAGGTTATTTGGGTTCATCTAATCTACTGATTCCCGTATTTCTTAATTTCATTACTCAGACACGTTCCAAAATAATTGAGGAAACCACTATACATTTGCCAACTTCTTATTTTGCCAAGTAAGGTCACTGGGGGAAAAAAACCCCAAAACCACTTCCATCTTTTACACATGCTATTACCATCAGTTCACAAGAGAAAGAACATTTAAACACCAAAGTAACGGGGAGCACATAATCTCAGAATAAAAGCTCGTCCTTTAAGTTGAATAGAGTTAGCTTCATGAAAACGACACGCATCGCTTCGTGGTTTTCGTTTTCTCGAGGACCAGGGAAAAGCTCTCCGATAGAGGCTGCTCCAGGACTGACATCTGGAAACTGGTCCCTCATTTTACAGATGGTGAGACTGGGGCTCTGAGCAGATGGAGGACCTGACTGCGGTCCCCCAGCAGCTGAGGAAGGGCCAGAACCCACATCTCTGGACTCCTGGCTCAGAGCTCTGTCTTCATGGTGACAGTGCCCACAACCTAGCAATGTGGCTGCTATCTTCCTGGAATGCAGAGCATGCCCCTGTGATGCGGACTTTGGAGCTCATCAAAGCTAACCTCTGACCTGGGCATGAATGACCCCCAGAAGAGCCCCCAGCCTGGCTTACATACCTTCGGTAACAGGAAACTCACCACTTGCAGTAGCAGCCCCTCTTGTTGGCAGCGGCCAGGAGCGCTCCTTTTAAGGCAGCTGTTCTTTCCCCGGAGCAGAAATCTGCCTCCGTGTGGTTCCCCCACAGTCCTGCCTCTGCTCCCCCATCTGTCTGGGGTCCTGCGGGTTTACGAATGAACGGCATGCAGGAGTCTGATCCTGGAGCGCCCCCGTACCGGAAGTGAGCCTGTCTGTGCCTGAGTGGACAAGAAGAGAAAAACGGCGAGAGGAAGACATCTCATCTTTTGCACGATGATGGAATCCAACATTCCCAGCCCAGCTTACAGATGAGGAGACTGAGACCCAGAGGGCTCTGGAAGCCCTCAGTCCCAAACCCCTGCACAGCTGAGGTCCCCGAAAGGGAGGGAGTGGCCCAGACTCGCAAGTTTGGAGCAGCGTTCCACAACCAGCCCTCAGATCCGCGTGCCCGATGTCTCCGACTTACCCGGCTGCCGAGGCCCTGACTACGGCCCTGGGGGCTCACGAGGCCAGCTCCACACCCGGCACTCACCTGCGGGCCGGGGCTTTGCGTACTCTCCTGGCCACATCGACTGCTAAGAATTCTGGAGAAGAGCTGTGGGACCGGCTGCAAGTTACACAATTTCTTAGGTCTTCCTGTTGCAAGCAACAGAAATCACTCTGGCTGATTTTGGTCCCCCGCCTCCCAGATGACCCCAAGGATTCTTCCTGTTGGTATTCACACAGTTGCGTGGTCCCCAACACTGTACCGGGGGGGGGGGTCTGTGTGACCAAGAGAATATGGCAGGAGGGACGGTACGTCACTCTGTCACTCTGACATCAGGTCACAAAAGACGGTCGGTGGCTTTCTTCTTGCTCTCTCTCTCTCAGGTCATTGACTCCGGGGAGACCAGCGGCCATGTCACGAGCAGCCCTACTGAGACGCCCACGTCAAGGATCTGGGCCTCTTGCCAACAGCCCCATGAAAGGGCAGCCAACTCACAGTGGTTTGCCTGGGACCAACGTGGTTCTAAAGTTGAACGTCCCATGTCCTTGGAGGCCCTGCTCCATCCTGGGCAAACTGGGATGGTTGGTCACCCTACGCGTGAGGGAGCTGGAAGCGGGTCCTCCAGCCCCAGTCCAGCCTTCAGATGGCTGCGGCCCCAGCTGACGGCTGGACCGTAACCTCACGAGAGAGTCTGAGACAGAACCACCCGGCCAAGCAGCTCCCAGAATTCCTGACTCAGAAACTGCGAGATAACAGACGTGTACCGTCTTCAGCTGCCAAGTTTGGGGGCCATTTGCGACGCAGCCATAAGTAGCTAGTACACTGATGGAAGCAGCAGAGGGGCACGGTGAAAGGAGGTCAGGGGGCTCACGACCCTCGGGAAGGATGGAGAACCAGCGTGGGACGCACAGAGCCCATCACGCCGCAGAACCAGTGTGGCGGGGATGCTACCCACCGCTGCCCAACGGGTACTGCAGCTTGCACCCCCAGCCCCCTGGGTCAGCTGGATCCGGCCCCTGGCACCCGCCCCTGAGAGCTGACTGCACAGCATTGCCCTCTCACCAGAAAGGACTGTCCACGGTCCACCCTCTGTGTGTCACCAGCTCCCAGCTCTAGGGCAGGGTACGCATCTGATTGGCTGAGCGTTGATCACGGACCCGTCTTCCCATCAGGGATGCTGGGCGTCTTCATCTGTTCAGGCTGCTCTCACAAAGTACCAGAGCCTGGTGGGCGGCTTGTAAACCACAGGAAGTTACTTCTCACCGTTCTGGAGGCTGGAAGTCCAAGATCAAGGTGCAGGCAGATTCAGTGTCTGGTGAGAACCCACTTCCTGGTTCAAAGACGGCCGTCTTCTTGCTCCGTCCTCACCCAGCGGACCGGGCGAGGGATGTCTTTCACAAGTGCGCTAATCCCACTCACGAGGGCCCCACCCTCAAGACCGCCCACTCCCCAAGGCCCCGCCTCCTAACACCATCCCGTTGTGGGTCAGTTTCAACACGTGAACCTAGGGGAACTCAAACGTTCAGACTTTAGCCCTGGGAGAGGGCGTTTGTGGTGTTTTCAGCCTCTCTAGTGGGCAGGGGGGGACAGGGCGCATGCTGCTCCTCCCCGGGGCTCAGCAGGGGAGAAGTCCCCAGTCCCTGGAGGGACGTCAGATGCTGGGCAGCCGGGAGGAGACGAGGCCACATCGCCCTCCGCTCTAACGTGGGGACAATTAAATGAGATGGTCTATGTAGGAGGGTGGTCTCCGTGGGAGGGGCCTGCCTGCCTCCTCACCTGGCCATCGGTGGATGTCAGGAGCCACAGGGCAGCCGAGGAGACGAGGCGAAACATCCTTCAGGTCCTGCATCTCCCCAGCTGCAAAGTCGCCAGCGGCTTCCACTGCGCTTGAAATAAACCAGACCGTGGAAGGGCACGTCCACTGTCCCCCTCGTCTCCTCCCCGGGCGCCCCTTCCACACGACGCTCTGGGCATGCCGGCCTTCCACTACCTTGTAGACAAGCCTAGCCAAGTCCTGCCTCAGGACCTTTGCAAGGGCTGTGTCCCCTGCCGAGGACCTCTTCTACTCAGCTCTGGGTTGCGCCGGCTCCTTTATGTGTCAAGACTCCCCCTGAAATGCCACCTCTCAGAGTGGCCTTCCCTGTACTCGCGACCTAAAGCTGCCCCTTCACCCCCACCCCGCTATCCCCCCACCCCAACCCCTCACCTTGTCGGGTACATGGTAAGCAGTCCGTAAGTGGCAGTGGCTTCCGTAGAAATGAGGAGTCTGTTCCCCGTCATGCCTCGATAGGACGGACTAAGGGGGGACACCTTTGGGGGGACGGTAGGGGACAATGGTTTGTGCTTCCTGGGGAGCTGGCAGGAGGGCCGCAAGCTGCTTGTCCAGAGTGGAAAAACAGCAATGAAGATCTGCCCCGGGGCACATGAATTTAGTGCCGTGGACAGCTGGGTGCGGAATCCCTTGGTGCTAAGCCAGCCCCTCCTTCCTTCCAAGAGAGGGATCCCTCAGCTGTTGGGCGAGTGCACAAGACCAGGAGAGAACCATGCCTGGCTTAACACAAGGCGCATGGAATCCAGGACCCATCAGCAACTCTTCCAAATGTGGATTCATTTTAAATTTATTTCTTGCCATTAAAAAGGGGGCTATCTTTAATACAAGGCAGAACAAACAAGGCAGAGTCGGTAGGATTAGAAGCGGGACAGCAGGAACGAGGAGAAAGCAACTGCCAAAGTGGTTGGGAATGAGGGTGGAATTTGGCTCCGAGCTTCCTGGCAGCCTGTGCAAAAAGGGAAACTTGATCAGTTACGGAGCTCTTCTTATTAGCAAGGGAGACGGTTGCCAGTTCCTTGGGGGAAATGCGGTTGGTTTTCAGTTTTAGTTTTTTCCAGGGACTAAATCCTGAGTGAAATTTCTCCCTTGAGGCTTTAGGAGGGGTCATTAACTGACGCAATAAACAGTGTCCTTATTTATAGCAAATATGGAAGTGAATCTCCAGTGATGGACGGGGCGTTTAACTTGCAGCTCATTGGATGTACGTTTTGCTTGGGTATCACTATTATTAGCAGATGAAAAAGGTCTCAGATCAGCTTTGCCTTCCAAAGGGCTGAGCTTTATTGTCTTAGAAGATCTCGACGTCCTTGTGGGGACCTGGAGGTGACTGCGATTGTCACATTTCTTGCAGGGGGAGGTCATGAAGTACCTGGCCTCACATCTCAAAGTTCTGGTCAGCTCCTTTTGTGTGATACGCCTGGGGGAGAAATTAGGGAAATCTTTTACCAATCTTTAGGCTGAAAAGCTGCGTTACGGAAAAGGACAACAGACTAGAAATGTGCAAGATGGGAAGACACTGAGCAAGGGAGGGCAGGCAGACCTGGGTTTGAATCTACCCAGCCTCTAACTAGCTGTGTGGCCTCGGGGTGGTTTCTTAACCTCTCTGAGCGTGCTTTCTCTGCCTGTAAAAATAGTGACGATGATCTCTGCCTTGGATTATTAAGAGTCACACGGTAATGGCCCAGAAAGTGGGTGCCACGTGCTCTATTCATCCCATCCCCTGCTTGATTACCTGGCTCTGGGGCAGCTTCTTGAGGGAGGCATGTAGGACC
Source organism: Equus caballus (assembly GCF_041296265.1). Lineage (NCBI taxonomy): Eukaryota > Metazoa > Chordata > Mammalia > Perissodactyla > Equidae > Equus > Equus caballus. The sequence goes on from NC_091695.1 coordinate 10,043,477, forward strand.
CTTGGTCTAAACTTTGTGTGTCACGCAGGAAGAAACCGATGTCCAGAAGGGAAGCATCATGTGCCCTGGGTTGCACAGCAGGGGCCTGCAGGCTGGGCCTCAGACTTGGGTCTCTGGACCTCGCAGAGTCTCTGTGCTCCCCGAGTGTGAGTCCTGGAGCCTAGAACGCCGAGGCACAGCCCCACACTCCACGGTCGCAGCCCAGGACCAACCGCTCCCGGCAGAGAAGCAGATGGGGCCAAATGGACAGGAGACCGAAATAGAAAACCAGCCCCACGAGGCAAAACTCCCGCCTAGCCTCTCCTACCAGCTCATTCTCTCAAAGCCCTTTTGCTTTTTGGAGGCTATGACCACACTCTCTCTGTCCACTCGGCTTCCTGGTCTCGTCTCCTGTCCGTCTGCTGCATCCACTCTCTACTCCAGCCGCCTCGACCAGACCCTCACCCGGGCCCTTGGACACCTGCAGGTCTGCCGGCGCTGTCCGCCTCCCCGGAGGATCATCCCAGCACGGGTGGAAGTTCCAACCCCGTCTCAGGGCCCAGCTCTGACATCACTTCCTTGGTGGGACCTCCCGCTCAGAAGGGGTAAGTGGCTCCCTCCTCAGCGTCCTTCTCCTGCCCTCCGGACGCTGCTAGGGCGGCCGCTGTGCGTTCACGCCTGAATTAATTCGAGTGAGCTGGGAGCCAGCGCCTCCATCTCCTGGCCAGACCCAGACCTCCTGGAAGGGACCTGTCCAACTCTTCTCAGTACTCAGCAGCACCCACTACTCTGCCTGGCACAGAGCGGACACACTCAGGAAACTTTTAGACTTGTATCGAATGTCCCATCATTCTGGCCTTAGTGACTGTTACTTGAGCACCTACTGAGAGCAGCCGGTGCTGGGCCCTTTAAATACACTCATAGCCGCTCACACAGAGCTGGCCATGTGAGTTATTAGTGTGCTCCACTTCGCAGATACCGAGGCTCAGAGAAGGGCGGTCACTTACTCCGGATCACACAGCAAGTAACAGACTGGGATTTCAAACGTCTGCATTCGTGATGTCAGAGTCAAGAGAAACGGATGATGCTCTGAAGCAGACAGGGCTTCTCCCTCCAACACCCAGATTCCAAGCGGCACACAGCAGTCTTGGGGCCTGACCAGGGACGCTGACCCGGGGCCAGGCTCCCAGCCAGCTGTGAGGCTGATGTGCAACCCCATCCCCTCGGGAGGAGGCCTCCCTGGAGTGGTACCGCCGGAGGCCGCCGGTGCCAACCCTTGCAGAGCTTCAGGGGACGTTCGGGGGGCGGGCCGCCCCTCACTGTGCAGCGCCCCACCCGAGCGCCATCCTGGGATCGAATCCCTCCGGGTCACCTCCGCCTGGGGGTGTGGCCCGGGCTTTGGAGCCAGCGCAGCACAGCCCTCCCGGGCCGGGCAGACCTCGCCGTCCCGCGCACGCCTCGCAGACAACGCCAGGGAGAAAGGAGCTATTTTGGGAACGGTTGTCTTGGTTACGCCATCCCGCCCACCGCGTCCTCTGCCCATCACAGCCCGTCGGTTTTCTAGACGCCGAGGGAAGCCTTTTCGACTTCTAAACACTTTGCCTCCGTGCAAATTCCTCCCCGTCTTTCCCTCGCTTCCTTCAGTCTCTCTGTGACGGTGCGTCCCACTTCACGGATGGAGAAACTGAGGAACCGAGCGAGCGAGCCCGCCTTCGACATTTTTTCCAAGCCAGCCAAGGCCCGGGAATCTCAACCCCTGGAACAAATTTCGATTTGAGGAACACGTGCGGCTCGCAACCTGAAGACTGCAGTCGCACCTCAAGTGTGAACGTCTTCGACGACCCCCGGCCCCTCGCCCCCCGCTTTCAGCGAGACGCCCACGCGTCACCGCTTCAGTTCGTGTCTCCAAACTGCTGGGCGCGCAAAGGGTTAACCGGGCCTGGCGGGGGCCCGCCGCGGGCGTGGGAACCCGAAAGGGTTAAAAATATAAACGCACTTATTCCGCCCCCCCCGCGACTGCTGGGTTCCAGGTGGGCGGCCAGGGGACCGCGGGAGCCCAGGAGTCGTCTCCCCGCCCGGAGTGGCTTTTTGAAATTGTAGAACTTTTAATTCCCACCACAAAAAAGTGTCCCAGTTCGAAAGTTCTTTTAACCTTCTCTTTTTTCATTTATTTATTTTTTTCTCGATTTCTCCGCGGGCTGGAGGAGCGAAGTCGCCCCGGCCTTTCGGGTGCGAGGAGCCGGTGCCCCCCTCCGGGCAGGGCGCGGGGCGGGGGCCGAGGGGGCCCCGGGCGGTGGCTCCGGGACCGGGTGGGGACGCGGCTGGTGAGTCCCGGCTCCGGCCCCTGAATTGGGGGGTCCGCGTCTGCCCCAAACGCCGCTTTCTTCCGTTTTCCATGTCATTTCCTGTACTAATAAGATGGTGGTCAAAGCAGGGGAGGAGAGCAGCAGCGAGTCGCCGCCGCCGCCGCCGCGCCGAGGCTGGCGCTGAAACTTTGGGGACCCGCGCGCCCGCCGCGCGGCCGCTCCCGCCGCGGGGCCGCCAGCCGGGGCCGCGCCGCCTCCGCCGAGCCGCCCTCCGGGCCGCCCGCGCCGCCCGGGCCCCGCGGCTGCCGCAGCGTTCCCGGGAAGGTGAGTCAGCCCGGTAGCCAATGTGGCCATTGAAAATGGCTTCGGAGAGCGCTCGGCAGCTGGCCAGCGAGCGGGGGCGGCGCGCGGCGGGGACCCGGGGCCGGCCGATCGGGGGCCCGGGCGGGCGATCGGGGGGCGCGGGCCGGGGGCCGGCTCGCCCCGGGTCCGAGGGGGGTTAACCCTCGGCAGGTAGCCGCCGCCGCCGCCGCCGCCGCCGCCGCCGCCGCCGCCGCGGGCTCCGGGGGCCGCCCCTCCGCCTCCTTCCGCCCCGCTAGCTCCTGCTCGCTCGCCTTGTTACAATGTAGCCTTTTCTCGGCGCCGCGGTGCCGCCCGCTGACGGACGTGGCCGCCGACCAATGGGAGCGCGGTGACTCGGGCGGGGCGGGGCGCCGCGGGCTGCAGGGCCGGCCGCAGCCGCTGGCCTAGTTTTCGGGGGCGCTTTGGGCTCGGTGCTTGGGGCCGAGCTGGGGGATCGGGGGCTCCGGGCTGCGGTGGGGGTGTCTTCCAATGCGGGGCTCGGTTTCCCGCCCCAGGCGGCCGAGCCCGAGCCCGCTTCTGGAATCTATTTTAAATCTTAGCGGCTGTGCGGACTTCGGGGACTCTCTCCATCCCCCACTCGCAATCCCCAAGGTGCTCTCAGAGGCAGAAACTGCAGGAACTTAGCGGCCGGTGACCTTTCTGCGGTCAAGGCCGGCACGCCCTAGGCAAGTTGGTGCAAAGAGAATCCGAATGTCTTGGGCGATGGGCGACGCTGGCTATTGAAAAGTTGCTTGGGTCTCGAACCGGCGTGGGCCATAGGGGGCTTAGACCCCCGGACGGGCCGGGACTTCGGGGAGGAGGATGTTAAGCCTCTCTTCTTTCTTAGACGTTTGCTTCATGTGGAGAAAGGCTGTGGTCTATAATTTAGAGCGGCTAGAAGGAAACACCCAGTTCTTTGTGCGCGGGGACGGGAGGCGATCATGAGAGACGGCTCTGGAGGCCCGGAAACGCTATAAACTTTGGGGTTTTTGTCTGTGCTGGAGCAAAAGAATTTTCCGTGGAGCGTGATGCCTGGGGCCCGCCAGCTTGCCTTTGCCACAGTCCCCCTGGCGAAGGAAGGTGGCGGAGGTGTGGGGTCCGCGGGCTCTAAGTAACGGCTGCAGGCTCCTTGCCTGGGGAGTGGAGTGTGGCCTTTGCCCACCAGCTCTGAGAGGTGGGCAAGCAGAATTCCGTGTGAGCACGTGCTTGAAAACCTCTCGTGGGCATGGAGCCCAGGCTGGTTGCTTCGTTTAATGAAAAGGGGCCTTTCCATCGGAGTCCTGCCCCCCGCCCTCCCGCCGGGAACTTCCACTTTGGACTTGGCACGGTTACCTTTGACCTCTCCGAACCTTGGTTCTCCGTCCCCAAAACCACGCCAACGAAGCCTGTCTGGCAAGGTAGCTGTGAGATCAAATAAGATAGCAGAGATGGAACGCCTGGCCCAGGGCTGATGATGGTTTAAGACGTATTGTTCTCTCTCCCGTGAATATCGGCCCCACCCAGGTCCATCCAGTCCCAAACCCACAGGGCCCCCAAGCAGCAGCTGGGCGGGGTCTCGTTCCCTTCCCTGGTGACAGATGAGGGGCTCCCCTCGCATGTCCCAGGAGCCCTTGATCCACCTCCACACTGTGGTACGATTTTGACCTGAGTTACGGTGCTGTCCTCTAGACCCCTGGGCTCGATGAGCTCCGTAACTTTGTTCTCCTTCGTGTCAAGCAAGACCTCTGCCCTCTGAATCTCTCCTCTCCGGGACTTTCATGGGGAAGCAGGGTCTCCCTGGTTCTAGGTTGTTGCCGAGGAGGAAGGAAGTAGGGAGCACTGAACTAGGAGTCAGGTGTCATAGCTGTTTCTTCAGCCGCCTCCTTGGCCTGCCCTCTGGCTATCTCGTAGTGATGGCCAACATGCGGTCCAAGGCTGGCCCATAACCTTCCTCCCTAAACCTGCTCCGGGGCTCTGACCTCGGCCAAGGCTGCCACCCTCCTGCTGGGCCTTAAGGCAGAAGCCTCGGTGTCTCTGATCCCTCGCCCCAGTCCAAACCATCTCCAGGTCCAGATCAGCCTCTATATTGAAGCCATCCGCTTCTCCCCAGCATCCTCATCAAGCCACCACTTTCCTGGGGACAACAGCAGGAGGCCCTTAGCTGTCCACCCGCAGTGCCCCCTCGCACCAATCTCAGCATCGCACTCAGATTGTTCACAGAGGGTGGCGTCAGGCCTCCCATTTCCTGCTGATGACACCCAAAAGTCTTCCCAGTGCTTTTAGGATAACGAACCCACCTGTCACCATGACCTGAAAGGCCCTGAGTGGCCCGGCCCCGTCCTCATCTCCCACCCTCCCTGGGTCTCTCTGCGCTCCGTGCTCCCTGCTTTGCTGTGTCCTGCACGTGCCGCCCCTCCTTCTGGAATGCCGAAGCGGTTGCCATCTAATGAATGAGTGAAGGGTGGCGGAGGATGCGAAGGGGTGGAAAAGCACCTGGTGGTCCTCATGCCACCCCCTAAATATTTCCAGTTCGTCCAGGCACACGGTAGGATGGAATCAAGGTCCCCTTGTGCTTGGGCGGGGCCCTGTGGCCGGCCGCTGAGGTGTGAACTTCAGCCATGCGTGTCCCTTCTGGGCCAAAGCACTGTGTTGCTGGTGTGAGACCCTCCAGCGTGCCCTACTCCTGTGCGTGGCAGGTGGTGGTGGCAGGCGGGATGGTGGCTGCGTCTGCCAGCCTGGGTCCCTGTGTCACTGTGTGAGTGGAGCCCCACGATGGACGTGCAGCGTGAGTGATAACTAAACCCTGAGGTGGCAGGGCTGTTTGTTACTGCCACACGACCTGGCCTGTCCTGACTGGAGTAGGGACTCGAGGAGCATTCCAGGCTGAGACAGGCACCCACACGCAGACTTGGGGGGGCTCCTCCTCGGCAGCCAGGGGACGTATTTGGGAAAAACCTTCAGAGACTCCCCCCTGCTGTTAGGAGAAAGACAGGAAGCCCTCCAGACCCCATGGGGCCCCATTTGCCGTGTTCCACCTAACGTGGCGGTTTCCTCCTGTTGTCCCTCTGCTCTGGTCGTGCGTTCCACTCCTGCTTAGGCCTCCTCATCCTTCCTCTTTCAGCTTCAGCATCACCTCTTCAGGGAAGCCCTCCCTGATTAGCTCCAACCCCCCACGACAAGGTCTCATGGCCCCACGTGTCTCTCCTTGGTAGCACTGGTCTCGGGAGCAATTTTGCATTTATTGGTGTCATTATTGATTGCAGTCTCCTTCTTTCATCAGATCACAGGCTCTGCAAGGGCGGGGCCTGGGGTGGCTTGTACATTTGCGCACAAGAGCCGCTCGGTAAATACCTTCTCATGAATCCCTGAGCGTCGGCTGCAGACTGCCCGTATGCTGGGTGCTAAGGGCAGCCTTCAGGAACGCTGCTTCCCTGGGGTGTGGGCAGGGAGGTCCAGCATGGCAGGGAAAGTGACTGGCCTGCAGAGTATGGACCCCAAGCTCCCCGTCCTACGGGTGTGCCTGCCCCAGAAGGGCCGCCTTCCTGGGATGTACGAGAGGAAATTCTGGGAGGGCAAGACTGTGAGGTTTCACAGCCCCTCGAGGTCTCTGCTGACCTGGAAAGTACAGGATCCAGTGATGGGGCCGCAGACCAGGAGATCCAGGGTCGATGAAGATGAAGATGATGATGATGATGGCCGCTGATGCTTACTGAGGGCTTGTTGTGTGCCAGACGTGGTACTAAGCACGGCACGTACCCTATGCAGAAAACAGCTGCACAGGGTTGATATTATTATTTCCATTTCACAGATGGGGAGCCTGAGCCCCAGGAAGTGAAATAAGAGATGGAGGGGTCTGCAGTGGCGTGGCCAGGATTGGAACCCCGGCGGTCTGAGGCCGCCTCCTTAGGGACGCCCTCTTAGAGTGAGGGCAGAGGACCCCAGAGCCACCAAGGAGAGGCTCCTTTGGAAACGTCACCTGAGGTTTTCGGGAACAAGTTTCCAGGAGGCAGCACCCGCCTAATATCGAGGCGTTTCTGGCCTTGGTGCCAGGGCTGGTTAGACCATCAGGGGCATCTCCACCCCTGCTGGGGCCTGGGAGTCCTGGGAGGCCCCGGCCCCGTGTGCTCAGAGTGGGGCCCGGGAGGGGCTTCCCCACAGCTGGCCCAGGGGCTGCACCGGAAAAATAAGCCATGCAGAAAGAAAAAAAACAACGAGGAAGAAAGAGAACTCTGCTGTTATTTTTAAAAAGCCTGTTTCCGATTGCAGATTTGTATCTGCGTTAGAAAGGCCGGTGTTCACACGGTGCGGCCGCCCTCGGTGGGGGTGGGGAGGCGGCCCCGCTAAGGCTCTGGAAGAGGGGCTGCGGGGGACGTGTGGTCTGGGTGTCCTCCAGTCCTTCCGTCGTGCCTCTGGTGCACACTGCTGTCCCTGTGCCAGGCACGGTGCTAGGCAGTGGGGACCCTGTCCTTGCCCCTACAGAAACCACACCCCAGCGTGGGAGGCAAGCAGCTGCAGGTACGCCAGAAGGGTGTAAGGGGGATGGCCATGACTCCACATCAAGGAGAGCTTCCTGGCGGAGGAGGCTTCTCAGCTGGGTTTTGAAGGATGAGTAGGATCTGGAGAGCAAAGAAGGGTGAGGAATTCCAGCCTGGGGTACGGCTTGTACAAAGGCGTGGGCACACGCAAGGGCTTGGAGGCCTCTGTGGTGCATCTGGCTGGAGAGTGTGTGTGAGAGAGGAGGTGGAGGGAGATGAGGCTGGAAAGAGAATAATAATAATAATACCAACACATCAGTCCTGATCCTGCCTCAGGGCCTTTGCACTGGCTGTTCCCTTTCCCTAGATCTCCATGGCAGACTTCCTCACCTCCATCAGGATTTGCTCAAATATCACCTTCTCGTGGGCACTTTTCCTCTTTAAAATTACACCCTCCCTACCGCCACCCGCTGCTTCCCTCCTCCTTTTCTCCTTAGTACTATGACATGCCCTCTGTTTTCTTTCTTTCTTTTGTTTTTGGCTGCCTCCCTTCATTATAATGTCCGTTCCCAAGGAGCTGGGATTTTTGTCAGTTTCGTTCCCTGTGACGATGCATAGCACACAGTAGGGCCTCGGGTATTTGTGGACCGAGCAAATGAATTGAGCACTCACTACGTGCAAAGTGCTCCACGTGCACTTTCTCTCTGACACTTTCCCAGCAGCGCCCTGCGACCAGGACGATTATCTCCCCATTCTGTAGGAGAAACGGGAAACAGAGGCTCAGAGAGGTGGAGAGACCTGCCCGAGGTGTCCCAGCTGGTCAGCGCGGCTGAGATTTGAACCCAGGCCGCCTGACCCCGAGGCTTTGCCCCGGCCAGGCTGTGGAAGGTCGCGACCGCTGGCCGAGCAGTTTACACTCTGTCCTGGGGCCACGGGAGCCACGAGGGTTTTAAGAGGAGGAACCTGACACGGAGGTCAGATCCGGGTCCCGGAGGTCAGCCTGGGCGGGAGGCTGCCCAGGGGCTGTCGCAGGAATCTCGGCAGGAGGGGGTGGAGGGGGAGGGCCTGGTGGTGGCAGTTCCAAAGGGGACGGGGGAGGGTCTGGCCCTCGGCTCTGGGGCTCAGAGGGGGCACGGTGGGGCACAGTTCTGGGGGCACAGGTTTCCTAGTGTGTGCAGGCGAGACCCCACAAGAGTCTGGGACTGGCCTCTTGGCAAGAGAGGGAACTGAGGGGAGGCCAGGGAGCAGCGGGTGGGGACAGCGCAGTGCCCTGGGGAGGGTGTGGCCTCGGGGTCCGTCCTGCCCCTGCCACTTGGCTGCGGGAGCCCTGGGCGGGAGGCTGCCCTCTGGGGTGGTCTGTTCCTCCCCTGAAAGTGGGCGTGACAACAGAGTCAGCCTCAGGGAGGCCCCTGAGGAAGAAGCCCCAAGCGGGGCACTGGCATGTGGCACAGGCCAGCTCTGGGGCCACCTCCCGGTGTAAGGTCATGACCCCCGAGCAGGTCTCGTGCCCCTTGATGGGGACAGCAGTGTCAGACGTGACAGTGACTGCATGATGGCGGTCTTTCTCCTTAAAGATGACCTGCCCACACCGTCAGACCCTCACCCCCACAGGCTTGTGTTCAAGGCCAAACATGCCTGGGCCTCAGTTTCCCTTTCTGTAAATGGAGACAGTAATTTCAATCCTGTACTACCTTCCGTGGAAGAAAACTTTTTTCTCCGTATTCTCAGAGGCACAGTTAAGAGGAGCACATCTTGAGCCCCATGTGGTCGCTTCCACGTCTCTGTATGGATGAGGGAACTTGGGTTCAGAGAGGTTAAGTGACTAGCTCCAGATCACACAGCCATAGTCTAATTTCTCCAGTCCCCTCGAGAAATGACATTTATAAAGGAAGCCTTAGGGGTCGCCTACTTGTGTTACGTAACAATTCCCGCAGGTCCCCTGGGCGCTTGGAAAAAAGATTTGATTTGTAAGCTCTTAGTGCCCTTAGCCGGCTTCAGGACCCTCTCCCGACCCAGGGACCTCATGGGTCTGTTTGGACAGACCTGGAGCCTCGGATGAAGTGACACTGGGTGAGGGAGGTGCAGGTGGAGCTGGCGGGAGGCTGCTGGCAGTCCTGCTCCCCCGCATCAGTCTCCGATCAGGATGGGCGCTGAGGGTGGGGACGTGTCTGCCAAATGAGGCACCCTTGGGCCTCTGGAGCCTGCCAGTGCCTTCTAGGGCTTTCCCCTCCACCCCTGGGGTCACCCAGGACTCTCTTCCCAACTTCACCTTCTCCCCGTCCCTTATCATTAGCCCAGAAGGCAGGCAGCCAGCTGTCACGACCCCATTTGATAGCTGAGAGCGGCTCAGAGAGGGGAGGTGACTTGCTGGAGGTCACACAGTTTAGGGAGCGACCGAGCTAAAATTCTAACCCCGAATCTAGCAGCCTTTCCTCTGCGCCCACTCCTGGAATCAGAGCGGAATGGCCCGGTGTCTGTGCCCTGTCCCCCAACAGGAGAGGCTGTCCGGCCACCGCATGGATATCTACGGTGGCGCAGAGCTCTCCTGTCCTGAGGGGACAGAGGTGGCGTCCCCGGGGAACGTGGCTGAAGGGACTTGGGGTGAGGAGGGGCGTGACCGGGGGCTCCGTCTCCTGGGCCCAGGGCCAGGCGGGGGGCGAGAGTGGGACCGGCAGGCAGGAAGACGCGTTTGACTCGGGCACCGGGCTGGGCTGCTGTGGACGTCAGCGAGCAAGTAAATATGGAACCACCCCCACAATGTCAGCTTTCCCAGAGTGGCTGCTCGACTCTCACACTTTCCCCAAGAGAAGGGGGTGAGGGCCAGGGAGGGATCCTGCCGCCCAATGCCCAGGGGATGGAGATGGCCGGCTTGGGAGGCTCCGGGACCGCCGAGGGGCACGGGGAGCAGCCCACGGTACGCTCGGCCCCAGCGGGGAGGGAGCCTCTCATGGGGCCAGCCGACTGGGACCCAGCCGGGGTGGACTCAGCGTTGTCCAAGGTACAGGGAGGGTGGGCTCTGGGCGGGGGAGGGGGTGGTTGCAGGCCCCATCCCAAACAGGGTGGCCCCTCCTTAGACAGCTGTGTTCCAGAGGGAAAGCCAGACCAGCCAGAGGGGGCTGGTACTTGGAGACCAGGCGAAGAAGATCCGAGGTTCAGGGTGTCCCAGGGAGAGGGGAGGGTGAGAAAGGAGAAGCCCCTTCGTCTAGGGTAGGAGGGGGCAGGGAGGTGCTGTCTTCATAGGAAATCGCCAAACATGGCCAGGGAGGGATTTGCCCTGAAAAGAAGACTGAGGTTTTGGGGGAGGATGAGCAGAAAGAGAGGACACAGGGCAGTTTCTGGCTGGGCAGTCCCAGGCCCTTTATAAACGTCCACAGCGGCCAAACCTTTCTAGGCTTGTAGGTGTGTCTGGGCCCTGCCTGATGCACGATGCTGCCCCATCACGCCGCTGTTATTAGACTCAGTTTCCAGAGGAGAAATTGAGGCCCAGAGAAGTGAGGTGACTTACCCAAGGTCGCACAGCTCTGAAAGGCCGAGCCAGGATTTGAACCCAGGTCTGTCCGAGTCCGGAGTCGGGCTCTTAACCGCTACCTGGGACTGCCTCACCGTGACTGCGGCGGAAATGCTGTCGGGAGCCTGCGCTGGGAGGGAGGGTGGCCTGGGAGACTGGCAGGCTCCAAGTGTCCGCCCCCGCCATGCCAGGAAGTACGGAGAAAGCACAGTGTGGGCCAGCTGTGGCCTCAGGCTGGTCACCCTCTCTGTGTGTCTCCGCGCTCACCTGGCGCAGGTACTGCCCTGTCACAGGCTGGTTGGGACCTTCCCCTCCGACCTTTGGTCAGTGGATGCGCGTGGAGCCCTGAATTGGACGGGCCAGCGCGCGGGTCCTCTGGGAAGGCCAGGTGCAGGGCCCTGCGAGGGCCAGCGAGAGGCCGTCCTGGGTGTGGCTCGTCTGCAGCGCCCCGCGTCCAGACAGGAGAGCAGGTATTGGGAAACTCATGTCGCACTTGACATTGCCGCGCCGTTCTTATTGTCATTGACACGAGCATCGGTTGGCAACAGATTGGAAAACTTAAAAAAAAATGTCTGTGCCACAAATAGTGTGAGCAGCCCTGGCCCGGATCCTAACTGTGGTTGAAGGTAGGGAGTGGCCTACTTGCTCAGGGACGGGGTGAGGAGGAAGAGGAGGGTTCCGCTTCCCCGGATTGACGTTGAGCGGACCTTGAAGGGCGAGTAGGAGTTGGCGGGGTGGACGAGGCGGGAAGGACATTTTAGACACTGGGAACAGCATGCACAAAGGCAAGCGACGTGAGGACCCGGTGGTTCAGGGAATGGCAAGTGGTCCCGGGTGTCTGGAGGAGAGGTGGCAGAGACGGCCTGGAGAGGCGCGTCAGGGCCAGCCTGGGAGGGCCTTGAATGCCAGGCTGAGGAGCTGTGACTTAAAGAGTGTCCTGGAGGCCGGGGTCCTGAGGTGGGAGAGATCATGGCCGAGTACGTGCTCTCAAGGACCGAAGGGCCATCCAGGTGGTGTGTTCTTTGGTCCTCAGCCTTCAGGAAGGTGTTTCTGGGGCCCAGGGGCTAAGTTGCTGGAAAGCAGGACTCTCCTTGTCCTCTCCGAGGCGGCCAGCCCGTACGTCGGCTGCCCCGGGAATCAGTCCTGGCTGGACAGGCAGGCAGGCCTCCGGCATGAGGGGCAGGCTTCCCAGGCCATCCTGGTCCGTGGGTCAGCACCTGCTGTCGTCGGCTGGCCATGGCAGAATGCTCTTGTCCCCCCTTCCTGATGCTACGGTGTTGTGAGCTGTCAAAGCAGGCCTGCCGGCTGCTCCCTGGGAGGCCAGAGCCAGGCTCTGAGTGGGGGCCAGAGCGGGGAGGGCTGAGGTTTGAGGCTGCGGCTGGGGGCTGGCCAGGCACCGGGAGGCTGATGTGTGACAGCGTGGGGTCCGTTGAGGAGGTGAGCGGTGGACCATGGCCTGAAGTCGCGTCCTGCAGCAGCCCTATGCTGGGCCAAGGCTGAGCCCCATTCGTGGCCTGAGGAGCGGACCCTCGGTTCAGGTTGCAAGGGACGGTAAACGTCCCAAGCTGGGCCAGCTCGGGGGAGCAGATGGCTCAGTGTCAGGGGGCTGCTGCCGTGCTGCTCAGCTCTGGCACAGCCTCCTGTCGCGAGGGGAGCCGCCCTGCCCTGTCCGGGGCTGCTGGGAGGAGCCCAGGGTTGCAGGCCCTGCCTGTGGTTGCGAGCCCGCTGAGAGGGCCAGCCCGCTGGGAGGGGGTGCTGGGAGCCCGTCTCCCGCAGCCCTGCCCACACCCCCTCCCGGGGCCCCTGTGCGGATGGCCCAGCCTGCCCTCCGTCCTGCAGCCCCGCCCGCCGGGCCCCAAGCTGCAGGCCGGGCTGTCTAGCTGCCAGCCTTCGGGGAGTCCAGCTGCTGGGATCCTGCAGGCTGGAGCTGGGCTCGGGCTTCAGGGCCAGGGGCCACTGAGGGGCTTTCCTTGTGGCAGTGGCCTTGGTCGTGCTTGGAGCCTCACAGCCTGAGTCCGGGGGCCTCTCTGGCTCTCTGCCTTCAGCTGGGCCCCTGCTGGACTCAGGACTTGCCATGGCTCGAAGATCTCCCAGGGGGGTAGGGCAGCTCTGGGGCTGCTGCCCCACCCTCTCCCAGGGCCAGTGCTTGTCACTGTGTGTCCCAGGTGACCCCTGTCCTCACGGGACCCCCTGTGCCTGTTCTGCATGCCCCTGCCCTTTACCTCCCGGGTGGACCCCTCCCAGTCTGGCCCTTTGCTCCTGGCCCCTGTCTCTGCTTCCTGGGTGACTAAGCTCACTCTCCCTCTCCTTGACTCCCCGCCGTGGTCTGTCCCCTGCCCCTGTCCCGTTCCCTGGGCTGCCTGTGAGGCGAGGACTCTCTGGCCAGGCCCCCGGGGGCCCCCTCCCCCAGTTTCAGGTAGAAACCAGATTCCTCCCTGGCACCTGCCGGTGGCTCCCTGCGCTCCCCGAGCACCTGGCCCACAGCCCAGGACAGTGGCCAAGAAAGGCTCCACTGCCCTTTTGGACTCTCTGCTGTCTCCTCCTGCTCCCTCCCTCCGCCGGGAGACTCCCCCGGCCTGGGCAAGAGCCGCCTGAGCTTTTCATGTCCACTGTCTCTCCTCCTTCCCTCCTGAACTCTCGCCCCGAATATGAGGCCCCCCCAGAGACACAGCCTCTACCCCTGGGAGTCTGAGGCCGATGCTGGGTGTGCTGGCCAGGGGCTGGGGGCTGCAGGACAGAGGGGCTGGGGCTAAGAGGACCAAGGAGGGTGGTGGGGGGGCTGGACAGCAGGAGGCGGACTCTCAGTGGCTGGCCTGTGGGCCTCTGACTGGGCCACACCGAGGCCTCTGCCTCCTTGAGGGCCTGACGCTCTGTGCTTCCTAAAGCCACTCCTGCTGTGGGGAGAGTAAGGGCTTTGCGGTCCCCCCACCATGAGGCTCCAAGGTTCAGAAGGACCAGCTGCCCCACCTCTCCTGTGATGCACACATCCTCCTCCCCAACTCAGATGCTTGCATCCCTCCGGGGACCAGTAGCTCACTGGTTCCCAAGGCAGCCCACTGTGTCTTTTTTATGTTGTTTTACTAAGTTTTAATTATGTAAGGAATATACCAATACATTGTGCTGTAAAAAAAATCCAAATATTATAAAAAAGCTAAAGCCCTTTTGATAACCACAGCCAGCCTCCTCCGCAGAGTTGATCGTCACTGCCATTGCTTTAGGAGATATCCTTCTAGATCTTTCTCTATTCATTGGCACACACAAGCGATAGGAATGGGGACCATTGTAGTGTGCGTGCGTGTGTTGCGCACATTGTTTTGTCATACATCATTCTGCAAATTGCTTGCCCTGTTTGACATTGGATCTTGGAAATCCTTTCGTGGTTTTACGCAGCGAGCTTCCATTAATCTTTTTTCTTTCCTTTACTGATACACCGTAGATTTTGGAGAGGATCATCGTTTATTTAGCCGCGCTCCCCTGCTGGTGGACATCTAGGTTAATTCTGATTTTGTTCTTGTGCCCCCTTGGGCCGATTCAGGGGACCAACTGCTGGGTTACGGGAGCCTGCGGCATAAAAAAAAATTATGGTGTAATATTTAAAATCCGTCCACTGAGATTTTGCACAAAAACAAATGTCTCCCTGCGGGTCCCCTCTGTTCCTGGGTCTCTTCTCTGTTTATTTTTAAATTTTATTTTTCCTTTCTCTCCCCAAAGCCCCCCAGTACATAGTTGTATATTTTTAGCTGTGGGTCCTTCTAGTTGTGGCTTGAGGGATGCCACCTCAGCATGGCCTGATGAGCGGTGCCATGTCTGCGCCCAGGATCCAAACCGGCAAAACCCTGGGCCGCCGAAGTGGAGCGCGTGAACTTAACCACTCGGCCATGGGGCCGGCCTGTGGGTCTCTTCCTTAGAGCCAGAGAGAAAGTCTGCTCCCCTGCCAGGCCCCAGAGAGCTGGAAACAGTGGCCGTGGCCCCCAGACCCTCTTTTTCTTCGCACTCGGGTTTTTGTGCCCTTGCTCAAAACGCAGCTTTGAGTGACCACTCTTTGGGAAGCCGTTGTGGGAAGTGGCCTCTGGGCTTGATGCCTTGGTTCAGATCCCGGTGTTTGGGGAAATCCGCTTAACCTGTCTGTGCCTGTTGCACCGTCTGTGAAACAGAGATGACAATAGCATCTACGTGACAGAGCTGCGGGGGCACCGAGTAGGTGAACGCATGTAAGGTACAGCACGCTGTGCCGGGCACGTGGTAAATGTCAGGTGAAGTTGTCATCCTGGGGTCTCCGCTCTGCGGCAGCTGCAGCCCCGCTCCTGTGGGCAGAGGGCCTGCGTCCCCGCGGGCAGCCTGGGATGGCTCCAGCCTTTGCAACCCCTTCATGCCCCTGTCCATTGGTTTCCCAGAGAAGCTGCCTGCCTGGGAATGCAGCGGGCGATCGGATTGCTGCCCGGCTTGGCCCTGCAGCTTCTGGAGCGGGGCCCACGGGGCGGGAAGGAGGTCAGCCTGACCCTTTGCTTGGCGGTGGTGGCCCGGAGCCTGGTAACGTAACCCCACACCTTGGGCAGATTTACCGGCCACAATGGGGACCGTTGTGGCTGCGGATTTGATCCCAGTTGGCCTGCAGGGTGGGCAGGAGAAGAAAGCAGCCTGGGGCAAGCCTCTCCCCTGGGAGCCCCGGGCCTCTCTGGGCCACACTGGCAAGTCCAGTCTTCGGTTTGCCTTTCAGCCCCTGGGCGAATCTCTGCAAGTCATTATGTATTTAGTGCTGGAAAGGTGGCTCTTTTGATCTTTTCCTCACCCCCCTGCCCACTTTCAGGTTCTAAACCACATTTATACCACCAGCCAACCAGCTCCTAATAGGCAGCCTGGCCCACGCCATTTCATGGATATGGAAACCGAGACTCAGAGAGGTTAAGTGACTTTCCCAAAGCCACACAGTTAGCCGCTGGCAGGGCTGGGAATCTACCCAGGCCGTCTGGCTCCTTGTTCAGTTCTTTTTCACGAGGCCACCCAATGTAATAGTCCTGGCAGGAGGTGCCCAACCGGGCAGTCCAGCTTGACCTCCTGCCCTCTGGTCAGTGGCATGTGTGGTCAGTGAGCACAGAGGGTTGGAATTATTTCCTGAGAGGCGAGAAGAACCTTGGCTGGCCGGGAGCCCAGCCCTTCCCCGGCACCAGCCACAAACCCTCTCGGCAGCCAGAGGTGGCAGGGCACAGAGTGTGGCTGCCCTAGCTGAGCCATCAGCCCTGCGGGGGGAGAGCTGGCCCTCTGAGCCTGTCCCGTGCGGTGGGCAGGGGCTACAGCGACCCTGGGGACTCTGGGTGCTTCTCCCAGGGAGCAGGAGGGCAGCATCACTGGGCCCGTTCTAAGACTGGAGAGAGCAAGGCTCAGAGAGGCCCAGCGGCCGATCCGAGCTGGCGGCTGGCAGAGGGGACCCTGGAACCCACCTCTGAGTGCAGACATAGTCATGCGCAGGGGCACAGCAAAGACGCAGACCTGGCCCACCTTTGAGTTAAGAACGTGGCCGTGGGTGTCCAAGGGATGTGGGCCCGGGTCCTGGCTCGGTCATAACTGTTCATATTCACTGCACACTTCCTGCGTGCCAGGAGCTCTTCTGATCTGGACCCGCGATATTTCACTTAATCCTCAGAATAACCCCACATAGTAGATACCATTGTTATTCTCCACTTACAGCTGAGGAAACTGAGGCACAGAGACGCTAAGCGGCTTCCCGACGTCCTAAGGGTGAAGCTGGGGTTTGGACCCTGGCAGGGGGGCTCCAGTTAGTGGGAACCAGCCCCTAGGACCAGAGGGCAGGACACACCTGTCCTCTGCCTGGCACGGTGCCTGAGGCACGGCAGGCCCTCCTGATTCGTTTGTTGAGTGAATATTGTGTGAATGAATGTCAGGCTTTGGACCAGCGGCTCAGCGTCTCTGAATGTAAAGTGAGGACCCAGTCACCTCTCCCCCCCGCATCGATGGCAAGGGTCCAGCGCGGCTATACTTGAAAGCACCTAGCCCAGGGCTCTGGCCGTGGCCGCCGTGGTCACTCTGGGAAGACAGTGCCACCGAGCTGCTCTCGACCGCATCCTGGGAGTGGGCGGGGCTGCTCCGAGCTTCGCCCTGGTGCTGGGCTGCCCGCCCCTGGGGACGGAGGCAAGTTCTCTCAGCATGGTGGTGATGGTGTGCCCCATGACTGGCCTTGGGCTTCCTCTGGGCAAAGTGGGGGGCCGAGGGGCCGAGGGGCCGAGGGCCTGAGGGAGAGCCCCGTGACTCCAGGGCGCCGGGCCCTCGTGTTCGCACACACACGTTCTCGCCAGCTTCCGGAGCATCCTTCCCTGACGCCCAGGCAGGTGGGTGACTTGCCCAAGGCCCCACGGGTCTGGCAGGACTCCAGTCCCACTCGGCTGCTGCCTCCCCTGTGGGTTCCAAAAATAGGGGCAGATAGATGCCTGGGGCAGAACCAGATGGGGGGCCCCTGGGAGTCTCGGGGTGGCTCCCCCCTCAGCTGCCCTCCCTGTAGGGAATCCCATCCCACTCCCACTTCCTCTCTTTGTAAGTTGTTCTGGCAGCAGCCTCTCGGAGACGATGTCTCTCAGGACACACGATTCCATCCTAGGCTCTGCCACAGATTTGCTGTGCTTCCTTGAGTAAGTGCCCTCCCCTCTCTGGGCCTTGGTGCATGGCCCCGTGAAAGGAGACCATGGGGCTGGCTGACACCTGCTGTTCTGTCCCTCGTTTAGGGGTACGATTTGTGCGTCAGGACCCAGACTGGCATTATCTCAGCCCCTTTTTAAGATACTAGGATATTGGAGACCTTCCACCCTGCCCGCTGGGACAACTGCACTTGGAGCTGAGCACCAGGTTCTGGCATCGACTGGTCCTGAGACTGTGGAAAGCAGTGTATGAGGGGGCTTGCCGGGGGTGCCCGCTGGGTCCACTCCCCTCGGCCCACCCCGAGAACCCGAAGTTTGGCGGATGATGCCGGCCGTCGGGGAGAGCACAGCTTTGGGACTTCACGCCATCCGGGCTTGGATTCTGGCTTTGCCCCTGACCCTTGGCTGCCCGCTTGACCTCTCTGAGCCTCAGTTTCCTCACCTGTAAGACAGAGGAGGTGAAACTTTCCTCCTAAGGTGGAGATGAGGATGAAATGGGTTGATGTGTATGACTCCCTAGCAACCCACTGACACTCAGCAGGTCCCCCATGGCGTGCAGGGGTCTGCGGAGTGTGGTGGGGGAAGGCGTCAGAGACAGTTCTAGAAGCCTTGCCAACAGCCCTGGAGGCTGAGTCCAGAAATAGAAGGCCCAGAGCCAGAGGCTCCTGGTGGCCAGGCTGGCCTCCGCCAGCCCGCGAGAGGCCGCGCAGAGGGGGCGGCCAGGGCCTCCCCTCCCTCCGGGCTGCTGGCTGCGTACAGTACTCGGCAGCCTTTGGGCTAATTTTACCTCTTGGTTTTCATGAATCATTTCCCCTCCGGGGGTGTGTGAGAGCTGTGGAGACGGCCCTCGCCTGGTGCCCGGGCGCCAGCCGCAGCGACGCTCCCGTGTGGGCCCTGCTTGGGGGCCCCTCCCAGAACAGGACACCCCAGGGACCCCAGAAAGGGCATCGGGGGCCTGTTCCTTCCAGCCGGGTCCCTGTGCCTTTGGGTAATCATGTTTTGGGGTGAAGGAGCCCCAGCGGCTGCTGAGGCTGGAACTTGGGCTAAATATAAAGGAATTTGGAATCGAATGGTTTTCCCCTCATGGTCCTTGGGGTCTGTTTCCACCTCAATGGTGGAGCAGCTCAGCAGAGACCCCTGTGACCTGTGGGGGCTTCTCCGTGGCCCAGCTCCGGGGGTTTGCACAAATGCTGAATTTTCGTAGTCACGGAATGCCAGAGCCAGCAGGTCCTGCAGGAAGTCAAACCCCTCCTCCTTAGGTAAACTGAGGCCCAGGGAGGGGCAGGAATTTATCTGAGGTCGGTGGATTGGGGGAAGAGGTCGAGCTAATGGTCGTTTACTGACTGCTTATCGCTTTGCTCATGAAAACCCTATTTGACGATTATTGTGCCCATTTTATGGAGGGGTGAGTGAGGGCGTGGAAGGAGGAGTCACTTCCCCAGATGCTCCGCTGGCAGCGCGGAGCCACGTTCGCCTCCAAGCCGTCTCCCTGCGCAGCCACACGCTGGGCTTCCCCGCGGAGAGGGTGTACGGGGTCGCTGCGAGGTCGTCCCGGAAGCTTCCAGCTCGCACGTACCCTCTCCTTTCTTCTGTTCACCGAGTGTGTGTGGCGGACCCGTCTGGGCCCTGGACACTCGGGAGCAGCCAGACCGGGCAGAGCCTGGGAGGCTGGCGAGGCCCCAACCCAGTGCCCCTCTCATCGGAGGCTGGGTTCTCGCAGGACCACGTCCACACAGCACTGTGATCTCGGCCTCGCAGGCCGCAAACTCAGATGCCAGCCCAGGGGGGAGGTCCCTCGGTGACACGGGCCGGCCGGAGATCCGCAGAGTAAGCGCTCGCCCCTTCCAGCGGGGCCACCACCACCCAGCTCAGGCAGGTTGTTGCCACATGGGTCCGCCCGCCTGGTGTTGCTAGTGCTTCTGATTTTCCAGAGAAGCCAAAAATCCACGTTTTTACACGAAATCTTCTGTTTCTTCAAAGTTGGCAAGGAAAGCAAAAATAAAAATCGAAAAGAAGTAACCCAGCCGCCAGTTTGTAACTGTGGGTCCTTTCTTCTGTGGCCTCTGCCACAGGCCTGTCTGGGTGGAGCAAGGTCTCGTTCTCATTGTCCCTCAGGGGCCACCTCTCCCGGTAGGGCCCTTCGCTCCCTGCTGTGGAAGACCTGACCCCACCCCTGATTGCAGTTTGTCACCCCCCACACTAGACTGCCACCTTGGAATGGCATGGGCTTTGACTTGGATATACTCCAGACAGCGGCTGTGCAGCCTTGTTCAAAGCACTTAACCTCTCTGAGCCTCCATTTTCTATCTGAAAAACAAATCAAGCAAAACTGGACTCACCAGGTTGTTGAAAGGACTAAATACAACCAGACAGAAACTCAAGTCAAGCAGGATTAGACAAAAATGGAATTATGGGCTCAGCAAAGTGAGAAGTCCAGGAGCATCTACAGCTTCAGGCACAGTTGGATCCAGGGGCTCACACTGTGTCATCAGGACCAGTCTGTCCATCTTCCTCAGCTTTCTTCTGTGCTGGCTCCGTTCAGAGGCAGGCTGTCATCCATGGTGGCACAGTGGCTGGCCACCAGCAGCTCCATACTCACCTTCTATTCTTCCGCAGCCTCTATTCCCAGCGGATTCCTCAAGAGCCCCAAACTGCCGCTCACGATTGCCTGGGCTCTTTTCCTTTCCTGCACCGTCCACTCTGAAGGCCAGACGTGCACCCTGCTTGGTTGGTCCTTGGTCACACTCCTGTCCCAGCGTGGAGCATCTGGAGAAGGGGCTCCCCAGGGACACCAGGGAGCTTGGTGCCAGAAGGAGGAATGGATGCCAGCGGGAAAACTGACAGACGTTCTGCCCCGGCTGCAGGCCTCGCGAGGGCGGGGACCTGTGACAGTGCCTGGTGCTCCGCAGCATGCAGACGCGTCTCAGGATGAATGGATGTCCTCCACGTGCATGTAGCACCTGGCACACGGCCTGGCATCGGCCACATCTGTGCCGCTCCTGCCTCCCTCCTGGAGGACCGGGATGGGGGGCTTCCGTCCTGGCCAGCTTGCCTCCCGGGTGGAGCGACACGGTCCTGTGGTGCCTCCTCAGTGGGGACCTGTCAGCTTGGCCGCAGAAGCCCTGAAAGCCCCATTTGTTTGGCCAGCTCGACAGCCGGGTGTTGCAATAACGGGCCCCCGCCGCCCTGTGCGCACAGCTGTCCGAAGTCATCCCGTTCATGTTGACTTCCTTATCGCCTGCGTCCCGAGAATTTGTGCCTGTTAGTCTTTTGAGGTTGAGCTGCAGGTAGATCCTTGATGTCATCGCGTGTGAAAAGGGGACATAGTCCGCCCCGCAGGGCTGTGGGGAGGATTAAGTGAGTAATAACAAAAGTGGACCGCCTGGCACGAGGCCCGGTACCCAGGGGCTGCCCGGGAAAGCCAGGTTCTCTTGGATCCCTTCAGATCCAGGTCTTAGCATGAGCCCACGTGCAGAGCCTTTCCTTGAGTATGCGGCAAAATGCTTAATGAATTCTTCATAAATGGCCACCGTGGATACACACAGACATGCAGGCACAGCGACACACACACACACACGTGCTCACATGCGCAGGCACCTTCCTTGTCCAAAGACGGAGTGGTGGCCAGGCTGCCTGGTCGTGAGTCCCCTGTTGGAGGCATCCAGGCACGCTTGGTGGTGATATTTACTGGGGCTTCAAGCATCCTGCCGTTTAGCCACGTGCTTCTCAAACTCTCCCATGCATGCAAATCACCTGGGCTCTCCTTTTCTTAGGGAGACTGATTTGGGAGGTGTAGGGTGGAGTTCACCGTGGGATGCTGACCCTGCCGGTGCATGGCCCATGCCTCGAGAAGCAAGGATGTGGGTGACTTTTGAGATTTCTCTGAATCCCGAGATTCTGGGCGAGTAAACAGCCAGTGGGAGTGGCAGGGGCAGGATGGAACAGCGAGGCAGGGAGGAGAAGCGGACCACAGAGGGCAGGCCAGGGGCTGGGGCTGCTGAGCTGGCCCCAGGCCCATGCTGCGGCCCTCCCTCCACAGTCCTTCCCCTCTGGACTCGTGGTGTAGACGGCGAGACCCCTTTCCTTGTAGCTAAAACACCACGTGGTGTTTCCCCAGGTCCTACCTCCCTCCACAGAGGCTCCAGCTCTGTGGGTCAGGAGGTGTGTGGGGGTGAGAATGTGCTGAGCATCCTGGAGCGGGGCAGCAGACCAGGCACTGGGGGAGGGGCTGCCGAGCACAGACTGCTGGCGGGGTTCGCATCTCCCACCGCCTTCCTCTGGGAGGCCTTGAGCAAGGGACTGCCCCTCTGGGCCTGTTTCCTCAGCTAGAAAGCAGGGCCTTGGACCAGGCGTTCTGGGCACACCCTTTCAGCTCTGACTGCCTGGAAGAGGCAGTAAGAGGGGCGAGCACACTTCACCCAGCCCTACCGCTGCAGAGCCACGGGCGTGACGTGGGGGCAGACGGTTCAAATTCCCACCTTCTGCATCAGCATCAGGAGCCGAGGCGACCGGAGGCTGTGTGGGGGCCCCCAGGCTCCCGTGAGCGGTCAGTGCAGGATGGCAGCTTTCCTGAGAAGAATCTACTCATCCAGGCCTGTTGCACTCACCACCTTCCCACCCGCCCCCTTGGTCGTCTGCAACAGTGCCCTCCCTGTGCCCCGGTACCCTGTGCCCAGAGAGCCCACACGGCTGGCAGCCCGCCCCTGCCCCCCACGGGTGCACACCCCTGCTCCCCAGGCCTTATTTGGCTCTGCTCAGCTTGGTGCCTGGAATCCTGGAGCCAGGTTGGCCTTGGGGAATTTATTTGGACCTCAGGGGCCCCTGCCACGGGGACAGCAGGTGCTTGGGGGGAGCCCTTCCCCACCCCTGCTGTCTCCTAGCCTCCTGCTCCGCTCCCTGGCATCCTGGGGGCGGGGAGGTGTCAGGGCAGCGGGGGGGGGGGGGGGGGGGGTGTGGGGGGGGTCTTATGTTTTCATCTAGTAATTTGAAGACGTATTTTTTTTTACTTTTTATTATGCAGAAAAGCTAGATAGAGGAGTATAAAACTTCCATGGAGCCAGCGCCCAGCCAAAACAATTCAGAACTCCTGGGCTTTACCAATATATTTGTAAAATCAGAAAAGCATGCATCTGGCATAAAATTCCATGAGAAGGAAGCCCCTCTCCTCCCCCAGCCGTCAATCCTGGGAGCAGCAGCTGTCACAGCCCGGAGCTGTTCTGTGCATACATGAGCACAGACAAGTGTGTGTGTCCTCTTTATTTCATTAAAATGTGGCATGTTTACATAGCTTACTCGCTTTTGTGTCGGACGCCATTCTAGGTATATTACAAATATTAACTCATTTAATCCTCATAGCAGCCTTACCAGGTAGGTGCTGTTAATATCCCCAGGCACAGAGAAGTTAGGGAACTCCCCCGACATCACACAGCGCTAAGTGATACAGTTGGAAGTTGAATGTAGGCAGCCCTGCCCCGGTATCCATGCTCTCAGCCCCATTTTCTGCCGCCTCTCAAGTTACAGATACTGTTCTTTACCTCGATTTTGTTTTCGCCACTAATCACATAATCCATTTAGCAAATGTGGATTGTGTGCCAACTGTGTGCCAGGCATGGTTCTGGCGGCAGAGGGTACAGCCACGGACCAAACAGGTAAACCGCTCTGTCTTCTGGAGTTTATGTTCTAGCTGGGGAGACAGCCAGCCAAGGACACAAATGAGTGCTACCTCAATTTGATGGTGAGTGGTGCCCAGGAGGGAAAATAAAGCAAGGAAGGTGGGGGAGAAAGCGGAAGGGCGTTGCAATTTTATAGAGGAGGCCAGAGAACGTGACCTTGGGGGAAGGCCCTGCGGGTGTCTGGGGGAACAGCATTCCAGGCAGAGGAACAGCCAGTGCAAAGGCTCGAGACGGAGCGTGCCATGTTGCAGGCTGAGCCCGGCAGCCGCTGTGGGTCGTTGGGAGTGAGGGGGCAATGGGAGATGAGGGCTCGGAGCAAAGGGGGCAGGCGTGGGCTGCTGCGCCCCTGGAGAGCTTTGCTCTTTGCTCCGCGTGAGATGGGGCTCCGTTTGCTCTGACTTAGGTTGTGACGGGTCCCCCTGCCTGCGGGGCGCAGACTGGGCAGCAGGACAGAGCGCGAGCAGGGAGCGCGGGCCAGGCTGCCCCCACAGCCCCCTCGGCCACCCCCGCAGCCCTCCACGCCAGAGGGAGAGGTGGCTCCAGGGCGCTGGCCGAGGAGGAGGTGGGGGCTTTCTTCCCTCGCCTCCTTCTCTGAAACAGCCACCTGTGGTGTGGCCACGCCTCCGGATGGACACGCGGGTTGTTTCCAGTCTGGCCGTTGCAGACTGCTGGAATTGCATACGCTCACACACGTGTCGTGGAGGAATTCCTGGAAGTGAAGTGGCAGGATTGAAGGGCACCTGCATTTTTGGAAGGTTCCCAGGGCACAACGGCTCTGCACATGCGCACCAGCGTGCGGCCCCCCAGCAGCGTGGGAGAGGGTGTGCTCAGGTGCTAGCTTCCGGTCAGGTCTCCCGCTTAGGGGAGAGGGGTGGCCTCGGGGAGATGCTGCCGGCCTACCCGATTTGTCCCTTTGTAGGCCAAGGTGCCATCGAGGTGGACGGTTTATGGAGGCACCACCAGAGTTCTGGACCCACGGAGTGGACCCGCGGTGGGTGGCACCAGGGAGGATGACCATGGCCGCACGTAGCAGAAACCCCGTCCTGGGCCGGCTGGAGTCAAAAGAAGAGTAACAGGAAGGACTTGGTTCCACAGCACCGTCCCCACTTCAGACGCCAGTCGCAAGTCCTGGGCCACCCGTACTTCCGACCCACACAAATCAGGAATTCCCGCCAGCCCCTCCTCGGGTTCTAGAATCTGCTAGAATGACTCATGGAACTCAGGAAGATGCTTTCCTTGCTGTGATTGGTTTAGCATCAAGGATACACCATCGGGACCCCCAGGAACAGCCTATGAAGAGGCCCCTGGACAAGGTGTGGAGAGAGGGGTCAGGGCCCTCAGCTGTCTCCTCGTGCGCCACCCTCCTGGCACCTCGATGTGTCCACCAGCTGGGAAGCTAAGAATTCTTCTAGAGCTCAGCTCCAGGCCCCTCCGCTCCCCGGAGATCAGAGGGTGAGGATGAAACTTCCGAGCTCCTAATCCCGCAGTCTGTCTGGCGAGCAGCCCCATCCTGACCTATGTGGGGCCCATCCTCAGCCAGCTCCTTAGCGTAAACCCAGGTGTGATGGAAGGGGCTCCTGTGAATAGCGAAAGGCACTCCTATTTCTTGGGAAATTCCAAGGGTTTAAGGAGCTCCGTGCCAGGAACCGGGGACAAAGACCAAATATATTTGTCGCTGTACCACACCTTCCTTCTGCTCCGCTCTCCTAGCCTCTTCCTCTTCAGGACACGGCCGCCATTTGCAACAGTGGCTGCGTGCTTTCTCCCGAGGGTGGCCCCGCTTTCCCTGAATCTCGGGGGGCCGGGGGAGGGGTCCTAGGAGGGAGGTTGGCACCCGAGCAAAGGCCAGTTCTGTTCGTGGGGAGGAAAGGGGAACAGGATCCAGCCAAGCGACCAGCAGTGTCCACTGTGAGAAGCTGCACGTCAAAAGGATGCTCACTCGACTTTCGAGCCTTTACTCGCTTGCCTCCAGCGTCTTATCGACGTCTCTCGATGGTGGAGTCAGCGCGTTCGCTTTCAAAGGTTCTGCGGGAGGAAGCACCTTGGGAGAATGTGCTCCTCGCCCCGGCCAGCATGACGTCTGCTGGACTTTTAAAATAATAAATACAATGAATGATAATAACTAATATTTATAGAGTGCTTGTTATATGCCAGGACTTATGCCATGCAAAACAGCCCTGTGAGGCGGGTTCTGATATGACGCCCATTGGACGGATGGGGAAACTGAGGTGGGAGTGGTCTGTTAATTTTCCCAAGGTTACATAGCTTGTAAGTGGCTGTGCTGGTATCAGCCGATTAACAAAACACACGGTGACATAGGGCTTCTATGAATTCAGGACACTTTTTATAAATGTATCTTTCGTTCATCACTAAAGTATCTACATAAGTTCATCAATCTCAAGGCGTGCAGTTCATTCTCTCTCTGAGCAGTGGTGCTGGGCATGTAAATTCAGCAGCTTCCCGTCATAATTCCAAGCGCTCTCCTCATTACCCTCATGGTTTACTGTTAAGAACCATGTTGGATCTTTTCTTTTTCAGGAAGGGGAAACTGAGGCTCCGAGCAAAGCAAGCACCTGCTCAGGGTCATCTAAAAAGTTTGTGGCCCTGCCAGGACTGAGAGCCAGGGCTGAGGATACCCAGCCCAGGTCACCGTGTGACTTGGGTCTGCCCCCTCATCCCCTGTGCCTTTGTTATCAGAGGGGACGGCAGAGGATGCTGCGGTGGTCCCGGAGCAGACCTGCCACACTCTCACGGTGCCAGCCTCTTGGGAAACCGAGTGGGCACAGACTGGCAGTCCCCTGGCCACGGTGGCTGCTGGGCATTCCAGGCCCCTGGCACGCTGCCAAGGGTGAAAACAGAGCTGCAGGCTCCTGAGCTGCATGCTGCCCCTCCTCTTGGGTTTGCATCTCATTGCTGGGTTCGCAACATGCCTAATCTCTGCATGTGCAGACTCGGAGGAGCCAGCTGAGAGGGAGCATTGCCAGCAGCTTGTAGCCCTCCAGGAGGCCTGCTGCCCACCCCTCCCCCATGTCCCTCACTGGGCAAGCAGGGCCCGAGCAGTCTGCAGAGGCGGTGGCTGGAGCTTCCCCTGGCTGAGGCCTTTCAGTGCCCGCCGAGATGGACCGCAGGAAGGACATAGGCCCGTGTTCTCTCTTTCTTCCCAAACGGAAGTTCATTTGGTCCTGCCCCATCCTATCTTCTCCCTCTTTGCCCCTGCAGCCTTCACTGCAGATACAGAAAGGAGTTGTAAGCACATCAGCCGTGTAAGTGAGGCTTGTCCTGGTTCTCCAGGCAGCTGGACTCCTCCAGGAATGGAGAGGACTTAATTGTGCAGACAGTCAATAAACAGCTGTCAAATAATGGGAATTCTGTAACCCATCATGTTTCCCTTTTTGCTTTGGCTGCCAGGAGGCTCGGAACTGAATGAAAAGCTAAACCACTAGCCATCTTGCAACAGATGCATGGTATAATTGGCGTCACTCTTTCTCCATCTGGTCTCTGGTTGTTCAACTGCCCTGTTGAGTACGCGTCTGTTATAAATCATCTCCATTCTTTTATGCGATGAAGGTGGAATGTAACTGAAAAAATAAGATGTGAAAGGAAGTGGCCTGGAGACACCTCTGCTCCGGGATGCAAGTGAATGCTTTTCCCAGAAGGGGATGGTTTTCCTGGGACCATTTAAGAACTTAGAAAAATGTCTGGGTTCCTTTTTCCCTCCATCTCTCCCTCTCTCTGTCTCCCTTTTCCTTCTCATCTGCTTTTTTCTGTGCCCTTTCCTCTCTTCTCTCCCTCTTCCCTTCCATCCTTTATTCTGTTTCTATTGCCTGCTTTGCCCTCCTTCCCGTCCCCACTTTTTAGTCGTTGTTCCCTCCATCCTCTCTCCCCTCTCCCCTCTTCTTGCTCACCCCCTTGCCTCCGGGCAGCCAGTTTAACATTAATATCCCTCGTAAACCCACAGAACGTGGCTCTTCGAAGGGCCTTGCCACAGCCTTTATCTCATTTATTCCTTGTGGGGTTAACCTGGCAATTACGATGATTTCTTTGTTACCCAGGAAGACATGGAGGCCTAGAGAGGTTGTTCGACGTGCCCGTGGTCACACAGCTTGTATGTTACACCGTATTCACCTTACTATCGGATGCCACCTCAAGAGTCTGATTCTACCCTGCTCCCCACGGCCCCCCCTCTGCCCTTGTGCCAGCCTCACCCACCTGGCCACTCGCCTTGCTTGGCAGAGATCACCGGGCCCCCAGGAGCGCTCAGCCCCGCCACCCGTTCTCCCCTTCTGAGGTTTCTCTTAGAGTGCAGATTCTCAACGTGCCAGCAGGACATATCAGAGGGGCCAGAGAATTCAGACCTGTGTCATTTGGTCACAAATTCATTTGGCAAATATTTATTGAGCATATACTAGGTGCTAGGCAAGACTGAGGCCAGGGAAAGGCAGGGAAGGCACCGCGGGTGCAAAATTTAAGGAGGCGCTCACTCCCAGGTGCCACTTCTGCGCATGCACGACCCTGAGAGTGGGTGCCTCCTTAAGCTTCGTGCCTGGCGCCTTGCTTGTCTTTCTAACATTCTGCCCTGGTGCCAGGCACTGTTTCAAGTGCCAGCAATTTAATATTGAGCAAAAGCACCAGCCCCCTGGCCTTCGGGAGTTATAATCTATTATGGGAAACAGATATTAATCAAACAGTTAAGCTAACAACAGACTGTTTCAAGAGTGACAAGTGCCATGAGGAAAGAGACAGGGGGCTGGAGGGAGCATTTTGGAGTGGCGCATAGGGGGCGCCGAGGGATGGGTAGGAGTTTTCCAGGTGTGCTGCTGGCAGAGGGCACAGCAAGTGCAGAGCCCCAAGTCAGGGTGGAGCGTGGCAGACAGGCAGGGCTGGCGGAGGGCAGAGGGGCCAGATCAGGGAGCCCGGTGCAAAATGGTCCCAGGCTGTTTCTAATACAGTGCCAGAGCCTGCCAATGATTGACTTTTAAAAAATAAATGCAGTCTAACTGAGAGAATGCAAAGCCACTCCTTAATGAGGTCCCTCACAGCCCCGTCCTATCAGCTTCCTTGGGGGGATGTGCAGCCCCTCCAAAGTCATCGCTGTCGCTTTCATATAGCAAAGTCTGCGATAGGATCTAACATTTGCCGCATTTTCCGGATGGAGAAACGGGAGCACAGAGAAGTTATATAACCTGCTGTCTTAGTCAGCGAGCTCAGGCTGCCACCACAAAAGGCCACAGACGGGGGCTTCAAGCACAGACAGTGATTTCTCTCAGCTCTGGAGGCTGGGAGGTCCAAGATCAAGGTGCTGGCTGGTTCTGTCTCTTCGCCTTCTTAAAAGGGCACCAGCCCTATTGGCTGAGGGCCCCACCCTTATGACCTCACTTAACCTTTAACACCTCTCACAGGCCCTTCTCCAAATACAGGCACACTGGGGGTCAGGGCATCAGCATATGAATTGGGGGGGGTGGGGGTGGGGGACGGGGGACACAAACTTTCAGTCCTGAACACCTGCTCAGGGTCACATGGCTAACTAGTGGGACTTGACTGCAGTCAGTGCGACTCCAGGGCCCAGGCCCCTAACCACTAGACCTAACTGCCTCGGGATGTGTTGTGTGTGATGTCGCCCATCCAAGTGAGAAGCGCTTCTCAGGACAAAGGTACAGCAGATCCACTGGGTCTGGCCCCCATCTGGCAGCTGGACATGTGGGCTGAGGCCTGAACTCCCCCCAGCGTGACTGTGGCGGTGATCCTTCTGGAAAAGGACTGCGCTGAGGGTGTGACAAGGAGGTAAACCAGCCAGAAACACAACGCTTGAAGTTGGGGGTTCTCCCGTTTCCAGCTGACTCAGAGGGGGCCCAGGCTCCAGTGCACACCTCCCCAGGAATGGACCGCGTGACCTTGAGCAAGTCACTTGACATCTGCCAGCCCTAGGTTCCTGCCTAGGTGACCCCCAAGCCCTGCGCCCTCACGGGTGGCTGGGGGCCATCCCATTGGCCATGAGGTCGGCCAGGCACCGCGCGCGGAGCCCCTGCTCGCACCCCGTGGCCAGGGCGCAGGCGAGCTGCCGCCGCCGGCTCCGCAGCCCGGGCCGCGCCGATGGGGCAGGGGGCGCGCGCGGGGCGCAGCCGGAGGCTCCGGTGCCGCTCCGCTCGCGCCGCAGGCCGCGCTGCAGCCGTGCCGAGCGGGCTGCAGAGGCCGGGAGGGCGCGCGGGGGCCGCTCGCGCATTTCGCAGACCTGCTCCGACCCCCGCCTCCCGGCGCTATCGCCCACCCCAGACGCCCGCCCGGCGCCCCCCGGCCCGCGTGAGGGCCGAGCCCCGCGGGAGGGGCTGGAATGCCTCCCCGGCGGGGCCCCCTCCCGGCCGCTCGCTCCCTCCCGCTCCCCGCGCGCCCCCCTCCCGGCCGCCAGCCAACTGCGTGCCCCCGGGGCCGGCAAGAAGCCACATGCCCCCGCAAGGAATGCCGGGCCTGGCGGGCGGGGGGCGGGCGCTGGGCAGGGCCGGGCGGGCAGGGCAGGGCAGGGAGCTCCCCGCCGGGAAGGTTGGTGAGAGGGAGAGAGCGAGCCCGCGCCCTCCCCGGCCCCCAGCGCCGCCCCTGCGCGCGGCCGGTGCGCCGCCCTGGCCCGATCGCACGAGCTCACACTTTCGCCGCCGGACCCCGGCCGGGACGACCCGCGGGCTCCGGGGGCCGGGGGCGCCCGGGGGCTGGGGCGGAGCGGCTCGGCCGGCCCGGGCAGCCCGCGCCCCCCTCCGCGCGCCCCCGTCCCCGCCGGCTCGGAGGAGGGGGCAGGCCGTCCTGTTTCCCCACACCCCTCCCAGCCGCCGCCGGCTTTGGGGCCCCGGTGGGGAGCAGGGGGCTGATTAGCCGAGGAGCAGGGGTGTGGCCAGCGGGGCCCTGGGTAGTGAGTCACACATGCTGCTCGCCCAGTCCAGGGGCCGAGCGCGATCCCAGCCCGAGCTGGGCGCTGCCCTGGCCCGAAGAGTGTCCCCGGGCTTGGCATGAGGACCCAGGGGTGCCGAGGGAGGGGCTGAAGCCCTGCGCGGTGGTGGAGGAGGGCGGTAAGCGGCGGGCGGGGAGGACTCCCCTAGAGAGCGGGGTGGGGCTGGGAGTCAGGGCTGGCGCGCCGGCCCACACCAGGACCCCCAGGCCCCGCCTGTACCTGCTCTGAGCTGGCAAAGCGGGCCTGGCTGCATTCCCTGGCAGCCTCCTGGTGAGGGGCTGCGCAGCCGGGCGCTGAGGGCTCCATTTCATCCGCCCGCCCCCCTTGGCCCCAGCTGGGCTTGACTCGATCGGGGCCCTGCTCCCCATTGCAGAGTTTTGGGCTGTGGCTCCTGTGGGTTCCCCATCCCGTTTGCGCTTTGCTCCTGGAGTCCAGGCTGTGCCACCCAGCCCTGCCTCCTGGCCTGAGCTGCCCCGGACCCCTGACCCTACGGGGCTGGTGGCTCCAGTCGTCCCCAGGACCAGCCCGGGATAGAAATGGCATTTCCTCTTGGCCAGGCTACAGCTGTTTTTGTTGTCTGTGTTCTCAAGAGCTTCCTCTGGGGATGGCAGGGAGGGTAAGCAGACTCCGCGGGACCCCTGCTTGCCCTCTCCGCCACTCACCCCTCTTCCCCTGTCTCTTTGATCCTCTTCCTGTGCTGGTCCCGCCTTCGCGTCCCCAGGACAGAATGACTGAGAACATGAAGGAGTGCCTGGCGCAGACCAAGGCGGCCGTGGGGGACATGGTGACAGTGGTGAAGACGGAGGTGTGCTCGCCACTCCGTGACCAGGAGTATGGCCAGCCCTGGTGAGGCCCCTGTGTGGGGACAGGAGAGGGAGAAGGGGGGACTCCCTGGGCTGGGTTGGCTGGCGACCCTGGGGAGCATTCCCGCTCTGCCCGCCTCCCTTGCCCTGCCCTGAGCAGCTCCTGAGACCAGAGGCGAGCACAGGCTCTTGAAAAACTCAAGCAGAGTGGCCCCGGAAGGCCGGGGCTCCGGCCTCAGGACTGCTACCGCTCCACCTGCCCCACGTCCCCGCGGCCTCCTGGCCACGTCTTCGGCTTCTCTGCCCACCGGGCTCTCTCTGATGGCTTCTTTGCTTTCTCTACGGGCCCGTGTCCTGGCAGCTCCAGGAGACCAGACCCCTCAGCCATGGAAGTGGAGCCCAAGAAACTGAAGGGGAAGCGTGACCTCATCATGCCCAAAAGCTTCCAGCAAGTGGACTTCTGGTGTAAGTGGAGCTTGGGGCTCCGCCTGGGTCCTCCCCGCTCCCCACCCCCTCCCCGCCTCTGCTTAGGGACTCTGCGATAAGACGGATGATGGGTGCTGCCGGTCACACAGCTCCTTGCCCAGGTCCAGGCCTCAGTTAATCCTTACCGTTAGCCACTGAGGTGCCTATTACTGGTCCCATTTCCCAGGTGAGGACGCTGAGGCTGCGGGAGGGTGAAGGACGCCGCCTCGGGTCCCGCGGCCCACAGATGCGCGGTCGCAATTCAAACCCAGACCCTTCTGAGCCCAAAGCTGTGCTCTTTCTTCTGCTTTTTCAAACTTGAGACAAAGGGAGCGCTGGTGTGCTTAGCAGTGGCAGACGTGGCCTTTGAGCCCCCAGGGAGGGGAATGGGCGATTGCCGCTGAGGATTCAGGGGCCCGCGGCTGGATAAGGTGGATCCAGGTCTGGGACTCCAGAGTCCCGTGCAGGGTGTTTGCCCTGCCCCACTCTGTCCTCAGGGTGGGCTTCCGTCAGCCCCTCAGCCTCCTCCATGCAGGTCCTGCCCCCTCGCCACCTCTGAGGCTCTCTTTCCTCTTTCCGTCCCCCCAGTCTGTGAGTCCTGCCAGGAGTACTTTGTGGATGAGTGCCCGAACCACGGTCCCCCAGTGTTTGTGTCCGACACGCCGGTGCCCGTGGGCATCCCAGACCGGGCCGCCCTCACCATCCCGCAGGGCATGGAGGTGGTCAAGGAAGCCAGTGGGGAGAATGATGTGCGATGCATCAATGAGGTCATCCCCAAAGGCCACATCTTCGGCCCCTACGAGGGGCAGATCTCCACCCAGGACAAATCGACTGGCTTCTTCTCGTGGCTGGTGAGTGTTCCCTGGGCTGTTCCGTGGGAGAGGGTGCCGAGGAATGTGCATGGAAACCAGCAGGGGGAGCCGTGCGCTGGCCCAGCCGGGACAAAGAGCTTTTCTGCCATCATTCCCGGGCACGTGAAGGATGGGTCCTGCTCTAGCCCCTGGCCCCGCCGAGGGGCTGCGACCCTTGGTGGCTGAGGGCCATGCTGAAGAGCCCACCAGGCGGCGGTCGGCAGAATCAGTGGTGGGGCTCAGGGAGCCCCTGCAGCCAGCCAGGCAGAAGTCAGGGCGATTTTCCCATGCATCCTTGCGTGAGTGTCTGGCGGGCCAGGCAGTGGCATGGACCAAGGGTTTCCCCCAGCCCCCCTCTGGAGCCCGGGACTTGGAGCTGGGGACCGGGGGGTGCAGAGCGTGACATTCAGCTCACACAGTGGTAACACCAGGTGACTGAGCTTGGTGCCTGCCGGAGGGAAAGACTTCCACCAGACAGACGCGGTCCTTGCTCTGAGGGCGCGGGCGGCCTGGTGGGAACCAGGCGTTGAACAAGTCATACACGTGTGATAACTGCTACTGAAGGGGGCGTAGAGGATGCTCTGGGAACAGCCAGAGAAGGCAGCGTGCGTAGTGCTCCGGAATTTGGGGCCCACAGCCCAAGTTGGTTATGTCAGTCAGCTTTGCTCTTTACTATCTAATGTGACCTTGGACGAGTCATTTAACGTCTCTGTGGCTGTTCCGTAACAGGATAGGCACAGCTGCTTGGTGAAGATTAGATGAGTCCGTACTGTAAAGTTCTTAGCATCGCACTTGGCCTTCGTAAGCACACAGTGACCATCAGCGATCGTCATTGTTCTTGGCCCCCGTGAGGGGTTTGGGCAAGATTTCCTTTAGCCTGAGAACTGATGAGTGAGTAGCGGTCGTGGGACAGGGTGGGAAGATGCTCTGTGCAGACAGAACAGCTGAGAGAGGAACCCTGAGAAGCTTCGTGGGGCAACAGCGATGGGCCGGAGCGGCAGAGTGACGAGGAATTGGCAGGAGGGGGAGGTGGGGCCGGATCGCACTGCGTTTCATAAGCCAGGGTCCATGCGTCCCCCGTCCGCCGGCCAGGGGACGCCTCTGAGCTTCTGAGCAGAGGTTGCACAGCAGAGAATCCGGATTCCAGGCGGGAGCTGGGATGGGGGTTCAGGTAAGAACACGTGATGGCTTAAACTCAGGTGCTAGAGGGGGCATATCTGGGAGAGACGTAGGAGAGAGAATCTCCAGGATGCATTCGTGGATGGGCTGTGGAGAGAGAAAGAGGGGTTTCAAAGATATGAAGAAGAAGGAAGAGCAAAGACGACTCTCAAGGATCCAGTTTGAACAGAGATGGGGGAACGTGGGACAATATTGAAAGGCAGGCTGAGGGGGTAGGAAAATCATTGCTCTTCATTAAGTAAACACTTCTTCAGGGTCCCCTTGTGCCAGGCCCTGGGGTGGCCCTGGGGATACGAGGGTGGGCCAGATCAGATGTCAGTCCTGCCCTCCTAGAGTTTACTGTGGGGGAGATGGAATGAATCAAAGAATAAGATAAATAAATGATATTATGACTGAAAGGCGATGGAGAGATGGCGAGGCCAGGAGCAAGGTGAACAAGCAGGGGGAGTGGTGTGGCCAGAGGTCGGGGAAGGCTTCCTAATGGTTGAGCTGTTATTGAAGAAAGAGAATGCCCACCGGGTGAAGATTGATGAGGGGCATTCAGATGGATGGGACAGCGTGTGCAAAGGCCCTGTGGCAGGAGAGAGCACAGTGTGTTTGAGCAACTGGAGGAAGGTCAGTGTGCCTGGAATGCAGCAAACAGAGGCCTGGAGGAGACGGCGGCTTGGCTATATAGGGCCCAGTGGGCCAAATTGGGACTTGTGTTCTTTATTTTAAGAACAATGAGAAGCTTTCATTTATGTTGTAAAAGGCTAACTTTGACTGCAGGCTGGAGAACTGCGGGGGGAGGGGGCCTTGGTCAAGAAGGGATGGCCACTCCCCACGCCCCAGTTAGGGAGCTGGGGTTGTTCTCTAGGCCGAGACGTGAAGACAAGCCAACTGGATTGTGAACCATTTCAGAGATGAAAGAGGTTTGATTTGGAAATAGGCTAATTGGCCTAAGCAAGGGAGAGGGAAATGCCAAGAACACGCCTGCAGTCTTTGCCTCCCAACCGGCCGGGAATGTGCTTTTCTCTGAGAAATGGGGGCTGCGGGAAGGGGACGGGGGTGATAGAAGATCCTGATTTGGGTTTTGGACTTGTCGAGCTTGGAGTGGCGTCAAGACATCCAAGTGGTGATGTCAAGTAGGCAGTTAGATCCATGGATTTGGAGCTCAGAAAGCAGGTTCGGAGATGTCACCCTGTGCGCAGGTGGTCCGTGGGCCGGCGCTGTGGAGGGCGGCCCCCAGGGAGGACGGGCTGGGCGAGAGGTGGAGACCGTCTGGGGCTGAGGCTTCAGCAAACTCAACAGTCAGTGGCCCGGAAGGGGGGCTCGCCTGCGAGGTTGGAAGGCCGGAGTGACCAAGAGTGTCAAATTCTGCTGAGAAGCCGAGGGAACAAGGGTTCATGTCGTCCACTGGATCTAGTGCCAGGAAGTCCTTGGTGACTTTGGCGAGAAAGGTTCCCATAAGACACTGGGTCTCGACCTGGGGCGACTTGCTCCCCGTCCCCCCCCCCCGCCCCCGGGACATCGGCCGTGTCTGGAGACAGTTTTGGTTGTCACAGCTGAGGATGGGGAGTATGCTGCTGGCATCCAGGAGGCAGAGGCCAGGGGTGC
This sequence comes from Equus caballus, assembly GCF_041296265.1. Taxonomy (NCBI): domain Eukaryota; kingdom Metazoa; phylum Chordata; class Mammalia; order Perissodactyla; family Equidae; genus Equus; species Equus caballus. Next base: position 10,078,213 of record NC_091695.1, read on the forward strand.
TGCTAAACCTTTTACGATGCACAGAGCAGCCTCTTACAGCAAAGAATGGTCTGGCCTCGATTGTCAACAGGACCGTGGTGAAAAAACCCTGCAGAAGATGATGAGACGGAAAGCTTATTAGAATGGAGGTGAGCAGGATAGTCACTTCTCAGAAGATCCATTAGAGATGAGAAGTGGAAGAGAGAGAGGAGTAGGAAGGTGATGGCTAGGGGTAGACATGGGGTCAAGGGAGTCTGTTAGTAAAAGACACGTTAACGTCCTAAAAAGGAGGACTCCCGCCAAAGAAACTGTTGAATATAGAGTAGAGATGAGGCAGGACAGATAAGATTCCACGTTGCCTGAGAAGGTTCAGACAGAGACGTTGGCCGTGGAAAGGAGGTGGGTCAACATTTTTTCTGTCCCTGGAGGGTTATCCTAGAGGTTTGGAGTGGATGGAGGGAGCTGAGTACAGTAGACCAAATAATGACTCCCACAGATACCCCCACCCTGGGCCCCGAGAGCTGTGAATAGGTCATGTGACAGGGCAAAAGGGACTTCGCAGATGTGGTCAAATGGAGGATTTTGAGATGAAGAAATTGGTTTATCAGGGTGGGCCCGATGTAAGGACGAGCATCTTTATAAGAGCGAGGCAAGAGAGTCAGAGAGAAAAGACTGGAAGATGCTCTTCCGCTGGCCTTGAAGGTAGAGGAAGGAGCCGGGAGCCAAGGAGTGCGGGCAGCCTCTAGAAGCTGGAAAAGGCCAGGAAACGGATCATTCCATAGAGCTTCCAGAAAGAACCCAGCCCAGCTGACGCCTTGATTTTAGGACTTTCGCTCCAGAACTGTAAGACAATAAACGTGTTGCTTTAAGCGGCTGTGTTTGTGGTAAGTTTGTTCCGGCAGCCGTAGGGAGCTAGGGCAGCAGGCTTCCGTGTTTGGGGGGACATCTGAGAAAATGTGCGGAGAGCTGGAGAGAGGTGGCCTGAGACCCAGGAGAACGGAGACGGCCAGTTCAGGTTGGGGTGAGCAGACATGGACGTGCGCCTGAGATACGCAGAGGGCGAGGTCCAGACAGCCGCTCGTTGACGTGTGTGGATCTGCAGCCGCGGGGAGATGCCTGGAGATGGGGAGGATGGCGCGGATGAAAATATGCAGGTGAAGCCCTGGCGAGGGATGGGCCGTGGGGTCGGTGCCACAGAGGCTGAGAAGCTGGAGGACAGAGAATCTGCTTGGCTCGGGCAGCACCTGGTTCTTGGTGTCCTTGACGGGGCCAGTTTCACGGGCAGAAGCCACATGGCTGTGGATGGAGGCATGAGTAGGAGGTGAGGAGAGGGAGCCAGCAAGGGTGGCTGGCTTGTTTGAAAAGTCTGGCTGCTCATGGAGCAATTATTATATGCCAGGTGCATACCACATTCTTCCTCTCCACGGTCCTGCAGATGGAGGTTGCTGTTCCTCGGGGTCAGATGAGGAAACACAAGACTGAAGAGGTTGAATCAGCAGCCTGGGTCCCACAGCTGGTACACAGTAGACCGTGGGTGGCTTCGCGCAGAGCTCCCTTCCACGATGCCAGGGGGCTTCGGGGAGTCCGTCATGGGAGACGTGGCTAAGGGGGGAGCGGTGGTTATGTGTTCAAACTCAGCCCAACCTCACAGAGACAGAGCGACCCCCAAGCACTAGGCCCTGAGCGGGGAGCTCTGGGGCAACAGAATGCATGAGGTTCACCCCCCATTCTTAATGGAGCCTGTGGTCCAGTGACAGCGGCAGGGGCCAAGGCAAATGGATGGGGAGCAGGCTTGTTCCCAACCCAGTGACCTGGAGGCCAGTGCTGCAGAAGCTTTAGGACAGGCAGAACGGGAATTGATTTTAACTGGGCACGTTGGAGTAGGATTTTGAGAGATGGGTAGAAGTTCCACAGAGGAGGTGACGGCTTCTCAACCTGTGGGAAAGTCTCAGGGGAGAAAATCTGGGGCCGTGCCCAGGGAAAGGCTGTTAGGATCGCTCCTCCCCACATGAGAGCCTAGACCTTGGGACCACCCAACCAGGCAAGCGTGGGGTCTCTGAGGCGGGCGGCTTTCCCAGGTTTGCAGCCTGGTGTGGGTCTGTGGTCCAGAGAAAAGGCAGAATAGGAAGCCCCAGAGTTTGCAGCCTGGCCATAGACCAGCTCCACCAGTCGAGTGGGCGTGGCCCGTGGCTCGGGGTGGGGTGCCATTTCTCCTTCCCAGGGCCTCTGAGCTGTGGCGTGTGGCTGGGTGCAGGCAGGGCATGGCTGGAGGTCACGGGACCATGGGGCTTCCACCTTTGTGATCCAGAGAAGCGAGAGAGACGTTGAAGGCTGGGAGAGAACAGATGCACAAAATGGCTCAAGAAAGCGGCTCCCGTGTGAGTGTGGGGGTGTGTGTGCTGCGGGTGTGTGTTTGGGCCTCCGCTGGGGACGAGCGGGGCTCAGGAGCCGCTCTGGCCGCCCAGGCAGTGGGTTGGCCGGAGGATGGGAGAGGGGGCAAGTGGGCTGAACCACAGCGCTGATTTTGGACCAGGATCCGGAAGTCCCACATCCTAAGTAAACCACATTCACTTGTCAAATCCTGTCCCAAAGCCATATTTGATGTTGTCCTTTCTTGACCTCTGTCCGCCTTCAAAAGCCCTGGCCCCCATCCAACGAAATCCATTTCCTCCCACAATTGCTCAGTGTGTGCACTCGACTCCGGCAGAAATGATGGTGATGTTAGTGATAAGAAAGCCATGAGTGTTTATTGAGCACTTACTGTGTGTCTGGGTCTGTGCTCGGCACTTTATAGCAGGATCTCATTTGATCCTAATGATGCCCGTGTGGAGTAGATATTATTCTACCCATTGCACAGCTGGGAGAACTGAGGCCTGGACAGGGTGAGTCATTCTGCACAAAGCTAAGCAGCTGCGGAGGAGCTGAGCTGGCGCAGTCTGACTCCAGCACCCACCCTCTCATCCTGCCTCCTAGTCCTCTCTGCCTCCCTTCCTTGTCGAGTCTGTTCCTACCTCCCGGCCCCGGTTGCCTCTGTTCCACTCATCCTTCCTGCCCTGCCCAAGTCCCCCTTCCATCTCCCCTCAACCCGGAGGAAAGCTGGTCCCACTGCCTTCAGTGTGATGCAGCGACCGGGCCTGACTTTAGATGCACCAAATGGCCGTTTCCACTCTGTGTCTCAGCTTCATCTCCCCCTTGGCAGAGTTTTGCACTTACTTCTGGCTGTTCAGAAAAGAAATACCCCTTCCTCTGCTTTCTCACCTCCTTGGAAGTTATAAACTCTGTAGATCGGTGCCAGGGTTGCCCAGGCTGCCCTCAGACGCTGCGGGCTGGAGACGATGCTGCAGGCAAGACGCGCCTGCGGAGTGTCATGCAGCCGTGTGGTTTGGTGAAGAGGCGGGAGAAAGAGGAGGCCAGCCCAGGGTTTCTGTTTAAGTTTCTCACCTACACCCGGTCTCGTTCCAGAAGGGATTTAGGGCTGCCAAGCAGGATACGTAAAATATAATGTGATAGCGTATTAAAACTGGGAGAGAGAGAAGAAAGAAAAATAATGGTGGAGACCCTACATGGAGCCAGGAATGAGGCTACAAATGCATACCATAATGATCTGTGTATGCACTTTTAGCTACAGGGGGTCCAAATCTGGCAGTCACTGGGCAGAGGCGAGTCTGGTCAGCTACCAGCACATTCTGTGCGTAACGTGAACCGTTCCAGGTAGCTCCTGAGGAGGTCAGCCCTTCTGGGTACTGATCCTGGACAGATTTCCCAGGCTCCCCATAAAGGATGCTGTGGGATGGCATTGCTCCCCTGCTGTCGGGCAACCGCCCCGCCTGCCAGCCTCCTACTATTCTGGGGGAAACAGACGTGAAATGGTATTTCCCTGTTTTCCATTTCGGCTCCCATCGTAAAATGGGGATTTATTTTAAAACGTGAACTTGGACAAGCAGAAGTTGGTGGCACGCCCTCCGGAACAGAGTCTGAGAAACGCTGAGTAACCGGGAGAGATGGAAGTGTGAGCAGACAGCGCAAAGCCATGAGATGTCAGCAGGAGTGGGCGATCTTACCAAGCTTTGGGTGGCTCCGAGAAGGGAAGAATAATGGGCTTGTCCAGGAAGAAAAGAAGGCATATTTGAAACAGATTGGCCGTGTGTGCGCCTGCGTGTGCCAGCAAGTGCTTTCGTGCTGGTTTGGTTGTTAATTTCTATTAACTCTTTAGTTTGGGACTTTCAAACTGAAGAAGAGTTGTAACAATGGTATGATGAACACCCGCACATCCTGCCTCTAAACTCACCTATTGCTAACATTTTATAACAATTGCCTTATGTATCTCTCTATATGTATTCCTACAGGCACGTGGTGCACACACAGTCTTTTTTTTTTTTTACGCATTCCTTTGTGCTTTTTTTTGAACCGCTTGAGACTTGGTTACAGACATCAGGCCTGATGGGCCTACAGTCTCTATCACACCTGCTCGACTCTGCCATCGCAGGGCGAGAGCAGCCATGGAATGGACATCGCGTGAACCAAGGAGCGTGGCCATGTTCCAATAAAACTTTATTTATAAACACTGAAATGTGCATTTCGTATAATTTCAAATGAAATTTGAATTTCCTGTAAATTTGAAAATCGTATAAAGGAAATATGAAAAAAAAAAATTTTCAATCATTAAAAAAATGCAAAATCCATCCCTAGCCCACAGGCTGTATAGAAACAGGTTGGGGGGCTGCATTTGGCGTCCAGGCCGGAGTTCGCCGACCCCGGTCCTGTTAACCACAATATGGTGATGACACTCAGGAAACTTAACCGTGGATGCAATATTGTCTCAACTAAATCCATATCCACATTTTCCCAGTTGCCCCGAGTAATGTCCTTTAGAGATTGTCCCCAGTTCAAGACTCACTCGAGCGTCACTCATTGCATTTAGTTGTCCTGTCTCGTCTCCTTTATTCTAGAACGTTCCCCTGCATTATTTTTTCTCTTTCATGAGATCAACACTTTGGAAGAGTTCAGGCCAGTTGTTTCCAGAATGTTCTGCAGCTTAGGTTTGTCTGGTTGCTTCCTCACGATAGATTCAGATTATAGATTTTTGGTGCAGCGATCTTGTGTCTTTCTCAGTGACGGTAGCAGGCAGCACGTGCTGGCAGTTTCCCTGGTCTGTTTCCAAATGGTTTTAGCAATTATGGATGATTCTTGCCCATGTCGATTATTAACCAGAATGATTTTTAACCATTCCTTCTACATTTATTATTTGACATTCTTCTGTAAAAAGAAGTGCTCGAATTTCTCCCCCACCAAATCCCCCATTTAAAAGTGGCTTTTAGTATCAGTGTGGACTCTGAATTCTTTTTTCTTCGATGTGTTCCCGTCCATTCATGTCATTATTTGTTTCGTTTTGATGTTTAAATTGCCCTAGATTTGGCCAGCGGGAGCCCGCCCAGACCGGCTTTTTGTCCTTATTTTAGCACTTTCTTGCTTTCTGGTGCAAAAAGACGTTCCAGCCATCTCTCCTAGGAGGTCAGATGTGTTTTAGTGGGAACGGTGTTTAGAAGTGAAGACCTGCAGGCACTGGGTGTGCGCGTTGCTGCCAGGGGTCCTGGCTCCTAGGCCTGGTCTGGCTTTTGAGAGATGAATTGAAGTGAGTGGTCTGCAGAGTCAGGAACTGAGGGAACGTGAATCGCAGGCAGTGAGCACAGCATGTACAAAGGCCCAGGGGCACATGTGTAGTGTTGGGGGGGAGGGGGCTGGTATAGCAGAAGCACCAAGTATGCTTAGAAGGAAAAGGGGCAGAGATGCTTTGAAAAGGTCGCTTTTCTTGTGTTCTAAACTGTTACGGATCTTAAAACACTGTTGATTCCATATTAGCTTTTCCAGGAATGAAAATATGTACCTCAACCCTAAGATTCCTCTTAGCATCAGAAGCATTAAATGGCCTTGGCTTGTATCCCTGTTCTATAAATGCTGGTAGTTTGGTTATTGAGTCATAAACCAAAACAAAGATTTCCTCCTAAAAATATAATATGCTGGGGAACCAGTTTTGGCTGCAACTGAGTCTGTAATTCTGAAAATCTATTATATTGGAGCAAAAGTAGAGCGTGAAGAGCTATTCTGAACTGGTCCAGTATTTTCTATGTGAACCAGGTCCTAACTTGACCTTCAGCCGTCCTTGTGGCCTCAGCTGCAGCCGCGTTTCTCACTGTATCATACTCAGGTGACCTTTTTTTATATATAGCTATAGTCACCATGCTGTATATTACATACCCAGGGCTTATTTATTTTATTTTGGCCACTTTCACCCATTTTCCCACTTCCGATCCCCCACCTCCGGCAACCGCCGGTCCGTTCTCCGTATTTATGAGTTGGTTCTTTTTTTTTCGGGTTCCACATATAAGTGCGATCATATAGTATTTATCTTTGACTTATTTGACTCAGCATAATGCCCTCGAGGTCCATCCAGGCTGTTGCAAATGGCAGGATTTCCTTCATTTTTATGGCTGAATAATATTCCTTTGTGTGTATACACCACATTTTCTTCATCCATTCATCTATCAATGGACCCGTAGGTTGTTTCCGTGTCTTGGCTGTTGTGAATAACGCTGCAGTGAGTGTGGGGGTGTGGCTATCTTTTCAAGTTAAGGGTCTTTGTTTCCTGCTGATAAACACCCAGAAGTGGAACAGCTGGATCATACGATGGTTCTCTCTTTAATTTTTTGAGGACCCTCCATGCTGTTTTCCATAGTTTACGTCCCCAAAGCAGTACTCAAAGTTCTCCTTTCTGCACACCCCGGCCAGCACGTCTCTCTCATCTTTTTGATAGTAGCCCTCCTAACAGGTGTAATGGGATATCTTCCTGTGGGCTTGATTTGCCTTGCCCTGATGATAAGTGATGTTGAGACCTTTTCATATTCCTGTGGGCCAGGTCATCACTTTTAATGTTCCCGGAGTCCCAATCTTACATTACTTTATTCTGCTGTAAATTAAAAAGCTATAAAGCTCGATAGACACAACATTTCTTATGGCTTTTAAACAACCAAAAAACCAAGACAGACTTACAAATATAAAATATTGAGCAGAACTACAGAATCCAACATAATTCAAATAATGAAATGAGTGTGCTGTGTTAGATGATGCTTTCCTGAAACTAAGCTGCTGTATTTGGGGAACGTGGTAGTGACTTCTAAGACACAGATCTTTGGCGGTGGCACACCTGTGCTTTTGTGTCATGCGATCTTTATTTGTTTGTCTCTGTTTGAAACACTGGGAAATCTTTGGTTAGTGCAAATGCCATGATGTTTCTCAGTCTTTTTTTTTGCCAGAATGCATCATCATGGATTAAGTTTGCATCTGTTCTTTTTCATTGGCTCATGGCAAATAGTAACAACTGGTGTTGTATCGTTAGCTGTTTCTGTGTAGCAAGCTGCCTCCACATTCAGTCACCTGGAACAGGGGTGGACAGACTTCTTGGGTAAAGAGCCAGGTAGGAAATATCTGACTTCGTGGACCATACAGTGTCACAGCTACTCAATTCTGCCTCTGACATGCCAGAGCAGCCCTAGAGTGTTCTAGTAAAAGTTGTTTTATGCACACTGACATTCGAATTCTGTGTCATTTTCACATGATGAAATCTTCTTCGTTTGATTTGTTTTGAACTACTGAAAAATGTACAGGAGGCCGGCTTGGTGGCACAGCAGTTAAGTTCATGCTCTCTGCTTCGGCAGCCCAGGGTTCACTGGTTTTGATCCTGAGTGTGGACCTATGTATTGCTCATCAAGCCATGCTGTGGCCGTCATCCCACATATAAAATAGAGGAAGATGGGCACAGATGTTAGCTCAGGGCCAATCTTCCTCAGCAAAAAAAAAAAAAAAAAAAGGAGGAGGATTGGCAGGGGATGTTAGCTGAGAGCTAATTTTCCTCAAAAAAAAATACAAATCATTTTTAGCTGGTGGGCCGTACCAAAGCAGGTGGTAAATTGGATTTAGCTTGCAGCCCTGAGTTTGCTGACCCCTGGTGTAGAGCAACAATCACTTATTCTTGCTCATGTATCTGCTGCTGGACTGCAGTTCGGCTGACGTAACTTGACTTGGCTGGCTTGCTTTGTTTCAAGCTGTGGGGTGAGCTGGGCTCCCCCTTGTGAGCCAGGTCTGCTCCATGTGCGTGCGTTGTGGGCCCAGACTGAAGGAGCAGGGGCCCTTGGGGAACTCTTCTCATGGCGAAGGCAGAGGCCTCAGAGGCAAGCCCACCCTCCCAAGCACATTTCAAGCCTGTGTTGCATCCTGGGTGTTAACATCCCATTGGGCCAAACAAGTCACGTGGCTGAACCCCAGGTCAAGGAGGGAGGAGGTTCAGCCACCATGACACAGTGCCCAGTGCCGAGCGCACCGGCCCAGGATGACGGGGACGGCGAGGACTGGCGTCCACCACGGGTGCCAACTCAGTCCTCTCGTGGGGCCTGAAATCTCATGATGATGCCCGTGTATTGAGTTTTTCAATGAAAACATTGAATTAAAAATTCTGAGAGAGAACTTTCGGATCTTGAGAAAATACCCACAGAGCCTGGTTTGAGAAACGCTAATTTCTAATAAACTTCTTGGTTTTAATAGTCAGAGATTTGGAGTTCCTGGGGTTTGAAGATTCCTCCAGGAGAGATCTTGTCTGATCGACACCCCCGGTGCCCAGTTCAGCATCCCGTAAGCCACAGTGGGTTCTCAGCAAATGCTGGTGAGGGTTGGTGGGCAACAATAACAGTAATAATAATAGCCTCGACAATAGCTGCCGTTTATTGGGCACTAAAGGCTTTGTGTGTCTTGACCCTTTGTGTCCTCACAACCACACTGTGGGACAGGTGTTGTCCCCTTTTACAGATGGGGAAACTGAGGCTTAAAGAGGCAGGTTACTCGTCCAAGGCTGCACAGCTAATCATGGGGCCTGGACTTCAACCCGGAATCCGGGCTCCTAATCTCTAAGCCCCCCGTGTGAGTATCTGGCCGTCCGCGTGGCATCCCCTTGGTCTTCCCCGCTCACACGGAGACCTTGCTTCTTCCGGGAACACTTTCCAGCATGAGCTATAAGCTTGCCTCCTTTGCCGTGTCTCATTGCTGTTGATGACTATTTGGCAGATTTTATTTTTTTAACAGCTTGATTGACATGTAGGTCACATAGCCTACAATTCACCGGTTTAAAGTGTAGAATTCAATGCTCTTTAGTAGACTCACAGATACGCGCCACCATCACCACAGACGATTTTAGATCATTTTCATCACCTCGGGAAGAAACTGTGTCCTTGAGCTGTCACCCCACCCCTTCCCCCCTCCTCTCCCCGTCCCCCCAGGCAACTACTAGTCAACTTTGTATCTCTGCAGTTTCCTCTTCTGGACCTTGATCGGAACGAGATCACGTGGTGTGCGGTCTTCTGGGACTGGCTTCTTCCACATAGCTTCGTGGTTTCAAGGCGCATCCTTGTCGTGGCGTGTGTCCATTGTCGCATTGTTCCTTTTATGGCGGAATAATATTCCACCGTAGGATGTACCACATTTTGTTGATGGATTCATCTGCTGATAGATACTTGGGTTGTTTCCACTCTTTGGCTGTCGCGAATGATGCTGCTATAAACATTTGGGTACAAGTTTCTGTGTGGACGTCTGTTTTCCCTTCTCTGGGGTATCTACCTAGGAGTGGAGTTGCTGGGTCTCAAGGTAACTGTGTTTCATCATTTGAGGAACTACCCAACTGTTTGCCGGACCAGCTAGACCATTTTACATTCCCACCAACAGTACGTGAGCTTTCTGATTTCTCACATACTCGCCCACACTCGTTGTCTGACTTTCTGATTCTAGCCATCCTCGTGGCATCTCACTGTGGAGCGTTGGGTTTTTTCTCTGCATTTTCCCTGACTATCTCTTGTTCATTTCACTGCTTGAGGGGGAAGAGCTGCCCATGATGGATGTGCAGGTTGTCTACTGAACAACTCCGTGGAGGGCTTTTTCGCATCAGCCCTGCCAGCTGCTTCCCTCTGCCATGTTCACCTGGAAGACCCTTCAGATCTGCAGCATGACACTGAAGATTTGTTTCTTTCTAATTTCTCTCCAGCCACAGGTCCATTTGAATTTGCCTTTTTGCTGCCTCCCAGGTGGGCAGATTCTCTTGGCTCTCTCTCTCTCTTGCCCCAAGATCTTTCATCTCAGCCATAACGAAGGATTCAGGCCAGTGTGCTGATGGCTGCTCCTCAGGTTCTTGCTGCAGGGCCCCTTCCACCGGCTTCGCCAGCAGCCCGGTTCATCACTCGGAAGAGTGAGGCCAAGTGTGTTCGGAGGCAGTGGAGGGTGGCTGGTCCTCAGTCCGGTCCCAGAGCCGAGCGCCTTTAACAGGCGGAGCAGGCGGTCTTCAGAAGGAAAGAGCTGTCCAAGCCCCATTTACCAGGTCTCCAGGGCTTTTCTGAAATTCGATAGAAGATAATTTTAGACCAATATAATGAAGAACTAGTTGCATTATCAGTTACATGGAGGAGGATGCTGGGGATGGGTTAGATCATGGTTTGGGGGCATTTTTGAGCCACCTAAGAAGTTATACTTATAGAGCAATATTCACAAATTGCTGTGCATATTTTAAGGGACCCCGCGTCCCCTTACTGACTGACGTCCGTCCATGGACACCAGGCTGGGAACCCCCGGCCTGAATAATCTCAGAGGTTCCCTGCCAGCTTAAGGGTTCTTCACTCTATGTTTCTGGGCGTAACAGAGGCCAGAGTTCAAGTTCAAGTTCAGCCAGGCTCTGTCTCTCTCTTTGCCGGTTCCATTTGCTGGAGTGGCAAGTGGCTGGAGAACAGAGGTTCCGGGCGGAGCATCTGAGACGTGTGAAAGCGCCTCCTCAACTGGGAACAGCATCACAGATCCTTTTTGGGACCGCTTTGCCCTGAGGGGAGGCGCAGGGCTGAAATGCTTCATGGACTCGCCGGGTTCCTGCAAAGTTACCGGCAGGTTAGATTTTTGAAAACGCGGCTTCTGCAGCCTGGGGTTACGACCTGTCTGGAGGAGCCCCCCAACGAATCCTCCATCACCACGGCCGACCTGCCGCAAAGCGGAACGTTCCACCCTGTTAACACGCTGATCCTCAGAGCAACTTCGCTCAGAGCAGGAGCAAAGCTGGAGGCTTGGAGAGGCTCCAGGACGCTCCTGGTCAGCTCTGACGAGGTCATTAGGGGGAGCCTGGGCGTCCACCCGTCACTGCCGAGTGCTTAGGAGCAGGGGCCGCGCCAGCAAGACCTGAGTGCGAACTCTGGCTTCCCCACGCGTTTCCTCTGTGGCCTCGGGCAGGTAACCTAACAGCCTGAGCCTCAGTTTCCCCATCTATAAAATGGGCATGACAATAGTCGGTACTTCGTAGAGTTGTGAGAGTTTCTGGGACCGTGTATCGGGGTCCTCGGCACAGGGAACTCGCTCCACGAATGGCAGCTGTTGATGCTTTATGGTTGACACCTTTATTAATTATTACCACGGTCGGAAACAGCCTTCTGATCCACATGGACCGTGCTCCACCCTGGGGGCCAAAACTCATGCTTTTATATTATTTCCTAAGGATCTGGCAGCATAGAATCATGTATCTTAGTTTTAGACAGACGTTCAGCGTCATTTAGGACATGCTGCCGCTCAGCGGGGAATCCTTTCTTCAGCCTCCCTGACAGCGCGGCGTCCAGCTCCTGCTTAAATACTCCCGGTAACAAGCAGCTCACCACCGCATGGGGCCACGCGTCCTGCTGTAGGGCTCTTCTGCACGCATTTTCCTGGTGCTGAGTTCCGGGCTGTGGCCCTCTGAGTGCACGCTGGTCCTGCTCCTGCGACCCCGTGTGGCAGTACTTCCTGTGTCTGATGACGGCCTTGCGTTCTCCGGCCTCTGCTTCCCCAGGCTAAGGGAGCTCCTTGCCATGCTGGTCGCCCTTCTCTCGTTAGGTCCAGGTTATCAGAGTCCTTTTCAGGTCACAGGGTTCAGAGCCAGGGCTGGTCCCGGAAGTGCCAGGTTCAGGGGGGCCAAGGACTTGACCTCAAGAGATGGGGCAAGGGAGACCAGCTTTCTGTGGTCTTGATTCCGAGCATCTGACAGCTCCTGGACCGTCTCACTCCCAGGACTGGAGGCCGTACCCCGCTCTCTGCTTAGGGTTGTCTGGGCTCATCCGTGACGTCGGCGTGGTCTGCATGCCCTGTGTGGTCCCGCCTGTCCTGCTCCCTCCACCTGGCCTCCCCTTGCCCTCCTCTTCTCTAAGACCTCAGCTTAGATTCCGCATCCCCCAAGAAGGTCCATGACTGACTTTCAGGTACAGGCTCCAGCTCTGAGTCCCGCATAGCACAGAATTCCCCACCACGTTCCTGACCACAGGCTGTCCCGGTGGCCTCTCTTCTGTCTCCCCTGGACTGTGAGATTTGTGAGAGCAAAGACATTGTCTACCCAGGTCACCAGTTTATCCCCAGAGCCTGTCCCTGTAGCCGCTCTCCCGGTGATATTTGTTGAATGAATGAAAGCCGCTCCCCCGGTGACATTTGTTGAATGAATGTTTGATTTAAGAAAATCCTGATTGGCAGGAAAGATAAGCCAGGAAACCTCCTTCAGCTGACCTCCGGATCTGGACCCAGTGGCAGAGGTCTTAGGCGGCTCCCTGTCCCCCCGGCTTCCTTCCAGGCCTCTCTGCCCAGTTGAATCATTACAACCAGTCAGCGTTGACCCGCAGACGTCCCACCGCCCAGATGAGTCATAACTAACATTTGGCCCCTTCATTAACATTCACAAGCATGATCACAGTGCCGATAGTGACCGTTGACGAGTGCCCTCCTCATAGGTCAGCATGGCAGTGCTCAAGGTTGGTTTTTACCCCATTTCACGGATGAGGAAACTGAGGCATAGCCAGTAAAGCCACCTGCCCAAGGCCACTCATTTGTAAGTGATGCAGCTGAGATGCTAATGCTAGCCGACTCCTCTGGCTCCGTCGTCGCTCTTCCTACCCACTCCCCGCCCCTCCTGCTGCTCCTGCTACTGGCCCCGGGGGCTATTGATGCTGCTCTCTTCCCCCAGGAGGGAGAGGAGCAATCAGAAGATGCTCGTGTCAGGGGATGAGCTCTATGATAAAGTACATGGGGTTCCAGGGGCGGCTGAAAATGGGGCATCTCTGGGGATGCTGTTGGGGTCGGGGGGCCCGGGCTGCGTGTTTTCTCTTTTTGTCTGGCTGAGAGGTTTGAACAGCAAAGGCAGCCTAGTCTCCTAAGTAGACGAATGAAGGAGGAGCTTCATTGCCTTCCCTCTTCCCTCGCCTCTAGAGGGAACCAGAGCTGAGAGTGAACGAAGCTCTCAGACTCCACACACGTATAAAGATGCGCACGGTAGTGCGCCGCGTGTGCCGATTTCCAGGGAGTAGACGCCCCCGACCCCCGGGGCTGATTTCAAGCTGCCGGCATGACGTCATGGAGCGAGGAGGTGGGCGTGATGGGCAGGAACAACCATTATGTTTCTGCTGTACAGACACACAAGATGCCAGCATCCTCAAGAACGTAGATAACAGTAAAGTGCAGTAAGATGATCCGGAAGCAGTAAGCTTTGAATATCCATTACCTTTTGAAAAAATATAACTTATGGAATTGTAAGTTTATATAGTTTAACTTTTAATAACGGCTGTGTTTAACTGGTTCATGAAATTCCAGAAAATTTAACACTCAGCTCTCCTGGGCCAGTATGAGCCAGCTCCAACACACCACTCATTTCCTTTTTACTAAATAGTAACACTGTATAAATTTTTTTTGTTAGCTCCCTTTTTACTTAAGACATTCTTCCTTTAATCATTCATTCATTCAACCACCAATATTCTACCCAGTGCCATGTGCTGTGTCAGGGACCGGGGCCAGGGGCCGGCCCCGTGGCCGAGTGGTTAAGCTCATGTGCTCTGCTTCAAGGGCCCAGGGTTTCACCGGTTTGGATCCTGGGCACGGACATGGCACTGCTCATCAGGCCACGCTGAGGTGGCATCCCACATGCCACAACCAGAGGCCCTCGCAACTAGAATATACGACTATGTAGTGGGGGGCTTTGGGGAGAAGAAGAAGAAGGAAAAAAAAGAGAAGATTGGCAACAGATGTTAGCTCAGGTACCAATCTTTTGAAAAAAAAGGAACCGGGGCCAGGCCACCATCGTGAATGGGCTAGCCCTGTGCTTTGCCCTCATTAGCTTAAGGTCTAATGAGGGAAATAGTCACTTACCAAATCAACAAATAGATAAGCACCATCAACAACCAAAATGCAGCCCTTAATTAGGTCTCTAAAAGATGTAACGGGATGACGTCATAGGGTAATGCTGACGGGGGGCAGGCGTGTGGAGGTCAGGGTGATGGCGGGGGAGAAGCCACTTTAGGTTCAGGTCAGGAAAGGCTTCCTCTGAGGAGGTGATGGAAACGAGACCCAAGAGATGAGAAGGGACCAGCCATATAAAACTGAATGGGAAAAAAGTGCAAAACCCTGTGTTCGCTTGGGTACCATTTCTGAAACTTTACATGTGCGCGCTGTTTATCCAGCCGTCCTTTACAGTAAAAGCGAGAAGGCCCCCTACCGCCTCGGGATGGTGGGTACCCGGGAGGGGCAGGCCGGTCTTCAACTACATCTGGGCATTTTCTTGGAGCCGGAGGAGAGAGAGGTCTGGGACAAATATGGCTGGTGGGAATTTTTGTTGGCTCCAGTTGATAGGTGTGGGGTTGTCAGCTGTATTATTCTTTATAATTTCTGAATGCTTGAAATATTTCCTGATTATTGTTTTTTTGAGAGTGAGGAAAAGAGGTTGTAGGCAGCAGACCCGCCCAGGGTGAAGGGCCGTCTCAGATCATCGTGGCTGCAGAAAAGTGAAGGGGGAGACCGAGGCCCCCGAGAAGCAGGGAGGCACCAGGTCATGCGGGGACCAGGTGGGGACCAGGTCCTACGGCCTTGAGGGCCTGCGCACGAGTGCGAATGTTCTCATAAGTGCGGTGGGTCCACTCTTCAGCGGGAGAGTGACGAGATGAGATCTGACTTATGCTGATGAAGGCGTCCTCTGGCTGCACGGGGAGAATGAGGAGAGTTGGGAATGGCCTCAGGGAGGCTAGTTAGCATCTCTTGTGCCGCGAAGAGAGCCGAGGGTGAAGCAGGAAGCGGGGGAGAGACAAGTTCAAACCTCACTGGAGGACCATCCCAGGGATTGGAAATGGGGGCTGAGAGGGCGAAGAATGGAGGATGGCTTTCCGCCTTTTCAACAGCTTTGTGGAGCTATAGCTCACACGCCATACACTTCACTCGTTTCTAGTGCACAATTCACTGGTTTTGGGTAAAGAATGACTTTTTTTTTTAACCTGAGTGGATGGTGTATCAAATACTGTGATGGGATAAATGGAGGAACGGGCTCGGGGGCGGGGCCTGAGGTAGGTTTGAGCTGCTCCTGAGACGTCGGGGGGTGGCGCGGGAGTCAGGGGGGCAGTTAGGTATTGACGTCTGGGGCTGGAGGTGAAAGTTTGGGAGGGATAAATAAATCCGGAGTGTGGGAGTGGATGTGACTCTCCACAGAGTACCGGCCAAGAAGGTGTGTGTGGAGAGGAAAGGAAAGGAGAGGGAGAGAAGGAAGGAGAGAGGAAGGAGAGAAGGGAAGAGAAGAGAAGGGAGGGGAGGGGAGGAGAAGAAGGAAAGAAAGAGGAGGTGATCACAGAGCTGAAAGCGAAGGCCCACGGCTCCGTCTAGAGCAGGCAGAGGTGACGGTCAGTGGCAGCTGCTGAGGGCAATATGAAGTCAAAGTGTCCCACGTGAGGTGGAGAGCGAAGCCACGTGGACTGCTCGAAGTGAGGAAAAGCAGGAGAGAAAAAGAGAGACAGACAGGCAGAGAGACGCCCACTCAAGATAAGCCCCACACGAAATCTCCGAGACTAATGAAGAAAATTAAGGTTACAAAGACAGCTTCCAAAAATCGATGACAAATGAATTCACTCTAATTAGAATAAAAATTGTAGTGTATTCTGAAAATGAATTTAAAATAACTGTTTAGGGTCTGTATCAGGAGTAGTTTTGACTGTGAGTAATGGAGATTCGAAATAACAGTAGCTCAAGCAACACAGGAGTTTAGTTTTCTTTTATGAACACATTCTAGGCCTGATGAGTTGCCTCTGCTCCACAAAGTCCCCAGGAAACCAAGCTTGATCCAGCTTGTCACTTCACTGTCTCAATGCTTGGATTATCCTCATAATCCAAGTTGATAGCTAGTGCTCCAGCCATCACATCTGCATTCCAGGCAGCAGGATGGTGGAAGGGTATGTATCTGCTGTCTTTTGAAGAAGTTTTCAGGAAGCTGACACATGACACTTCCACCTACATCCTATTGGCCAGAACTTAGCTAGAGGAGAAGCCAAGACATGTATTCTGTTACTACAGGTAGCCAGGTGCCCAGTTATAATCGGGGGTTCTGTTTCTGTGGATGAAGGGGATAATAGATAATGAGGGCTAATTAGCAGTCTCAGCCTTAGGATCCTCACAGAAATAAAGGAAGGATAACATCTGTTAAAAAAAAGCAAGACAGTGAGTTTTGTTTGTTTGTGTGAATTTAAAACCTTTGCTCTTAGAAAGACACCATTAAGAGAAGGAATAAATAACTTACAGACTAGGAGAAAATATTTGCAAATGATATGTCTGATAAGGGACTTGTATCACTTTATATATATATGTTATTCTGAAGAAGATTGGCCCTGAGCTAACATCTGCACCAATCTTCCTCTATTTTGTTTGCGGGTCCCCACCACAGCACAGCCGCCGATGAGTGGAGTAGGTCTGTGCCTGGGAACAGAACCCAGGCCACTGGAGCAGAGCGTGCTGAACTTAACCACGAGGCCACAGGGCTGGCCCCTCCAATTTATATTTTTTAAAAACTCTCAAAACCCAACAATAAGGCAAAAACCCAACTTAAAAAACTGGGCAAAAAATTTGAACAGACGCTTCACCAAAGAAGATATGCAGCTGACAAATAAGTGCATAAAAAAGATGCTCAGTATCATTAGTAATCAGAGCAATGCAAATTAAAACCACAATGAGACACTGCTTCATACCTGCTGGGATGGCGAAAATAAAAGACTGTGCATACCAAGTATTGGCAAGGATGTGGACCAACTGGTGGGTCCAGACACTGCTGGTGGGCGTGTGAAATGGTGCAACTGCTTTGACAAACAGTTGAGCTGTTTCTTGAGAATCAAGCCTATACTTTGGTCACATGCTGTGACCCAGCCATTTGACTACTAGGTATTTGCCAAGGGAAATTAAAGTGTGTGTGTCTATACAAAGACTTGTAAGGGAATTTTCTCTGCGGCTGTATTTGTAGCCAAAAACTAGACACAATCAGATGTCCATCAATAAATAGATAGAAAACCAAATCGTGGCACACCCAAACAATGAAATACTACTCACTGATACAAAGCAGTGAACTCTGATGCCCACAGCGATATGGACAAATCTCACAATGATTGTGCTAAGTGAAAGAAACCAGACACAGCTTCCATTTGATTCCATTTATATAAAATTATAGAAAATGAAAAGTAATTTATAGTGACAGAAAGTAGCTCACTGGTTGCCTGTGGATGGGGACAGGAGGCACAGAGAGAGGAAGGAAGCAGAGATAACGGGGGCACGAAGAAGCTCTTGGGGGTGATGGAATCGTTTGTTATCTTGATTGTGAGGATGAGTGTACCCATTTGTCAGAATTTATCAAATGGTACATTATATGTCAGTTATACTTCAATAAAACTGTTAGAAAAGGAAAAAGAAGGACCATGTCATGAAACAAAAACAGGGAGGATGATTGAAAAAAAAAAAAAAGATGGATGTGAAAAAGAACGAATTAAAAATTCTGGGAATGAAAAAGATTCATTGCATTAAAAGTACTTGTTAAAAAAGGACGGAAAAAAAGAAAGGAAGAACTTCAATGGATGGATAAATTCTGGACTGGACACAGTCAAAGAGAGAATTAGTGAATTGGAAGAGAGTTTTGAGGAATTTTCCCAGAGCATTGCCCAAAAAGATAAAGAGAAAAATAGGGAAGGATAGTTACAGGACGTGGGGAATAGAGTGGGCTGTTCTCATATATGTTTAATAGAAATTCTACAAGAAGAAGCTGGAGAAGATGCCTGAGAAGCCATACTCACTAGCATAAAAGCTGAGAATTTTCCAGAATTGAAAAAGAAATGGAAGTGCTCATCAAGTCATGAGGAGAATTTTTCAAAAGGAAATCTCCACCTCAAAACCACATAGAGAAACTGCAGAAAAATCAGGAATCAAGGGCAAGTCTGCAAATTTACTGTAGGGAGATTATTATCCACAAATGAACAACGTTAGAGTAGCACGAGGTTGCTTAAGCCCCTATGCAACCTTTTTGGAAATCTTCAAAGCGCTCGAAGAAAATAAAGCTTCATCTGCTTGGAAGCCCACACCCAGCTGAATTCTGATTCAAGAGAGGTGATGAAATAAAGACAGTGTTACAGAAGACAGAAGGACCAGCCCAAACCCCGCGGCTCTGGAACGTTCAGAGACTGGGGAGACGGAGAGGCCTCTCCATCACACGTGCCTGCCGGTCTCCACAGAGACAGTGAGAGAGGCGGGCGGACGCCACCACAGGAGGCTGGAGGACATGCTGCTCCTCAGCCGCGTGCTGCTGTTCCCTCCAGACAGAGCTGGGAGGTGTGATTCCTGGCCGGGCCCAGGTTTCAGTCCCGCTGCGGTGGGGGCATCGTGGCTGGGGGGCATAGGGCAGGTTCTGTGCGGTCGCAGATGGGGCCAGGCCCGGGGCCCTGGTTTGGGGAGGAGCCCGAGGACACGAGCCCCCTCTCGGATGGCCCATTCTAGACTGTCTCTCTGTCTTCCAGATTGTGGACAAGAACAACCGCTACAAGTCCATAGACGGGTCCGACGAGACTAAAGCCAATTGGATGAGGTGAGTCCTGCTCTCTGCAGATTTCCCGGGAGCCCTGCCCGAACTCTGGAAAGGAGGCCGAGGGAGCGTGCTGGGCCTGTGGGGTCTCCAGTGGTGGAGGCCCAAAGGCCCGGGACTGCCCATTGCAGGGTTTGGGACGTGTCTAGCTCTGGGGTCCCTCTTGCTCCCCCGGCCTTCTATCAGGGAGCTCGAGGAGGCCTGAGGCCAGGTCAGTGGGCTCCAGGGACCCCTAGAGACTGCACACTTGCCAGTGTCTGAAATCCCCAGGCCCCTGGCTCCTGACAGCATCCCCGCCGAGGAGGGCTGTCCCTCCACCCAGGACTGGGACACCTCTCGCAGGGCAGACTCCTACTGGGGTGGGGCACAGCGCGTCCCAGGGCAGCCACCAGCAGTGGTCTAAATGGCCCCCATGGAGAAGGAGGCTTCCGGCACATTCTCTAGCTCGGTTTTCGATGGGTGCTTGCTGTCCAGGCATAAGTGCTTTCAAGAGTGGTTTTGGCGTGGTCTGGTGTTTGGGACAGAAGTCTGCACTAGCAGGATGCTTCATGGCCAGCCAGAGGGAGCGGGAGCCTGGCCCAGGGCTGCCTGGAAGCAGCTGAGCTGAGCCTGGAACCATGGGCTGAGCGTGGGGCTCTGCTCTTAGTTCTGGCCTCTGGCCTGTGTGCTGTGCCAGGACCCTGCCTGGAGGGGTCTCTGGGCTGTGGGGAGGTTGGACTTACCTTGTGGCCTGCTTGGTGGCCTCTGTCTGGGACCCTGGAGCATTGGAGGGAGGGTTGAGTCTGGGTTGGGAGAGAAAGGAGCCCCGGGTGGCTGGACCCAGGGGCACAACCACGCTGTGAATCGGGCCACCCGTCGGCATCTATGCAGCTCCCTGATTCATGGGGCTGGAGGGGGCGGAGGCAGGAGAGATTGTGCTTGAAGGAGGGCGGGGAGGGGCTTTTCGGAGGGAGCTTGCTGCCTGTAAACTCTGAGACTATTCCAAGCACAGGAGGAGAAATTGGCTGGAGGTGGGGCATCCATGACCAGGTGTCCTGTCCCCTTCCGCACGGCCTCCCTGCCCACCTGTGTTCCCAGCTGAGATCCGCTGAGGGGCGGGCCTCAGTCTACACTCTCCAGAGCACCTTAGGATTCATGCTTTCATTTGCTGGGGCAGCTCTTCTCACTGCCACTGAACAGGTGCAAAAGCAGAGGCACCCAGGGCGCCTCAGGTCCCTTTCACGTCATCCCATCAGCCGTGCCCTGACAGTGGCTCAGGACGGCGATCGACACTCCCAATAGCCTTCCTCTTCTCCCTGACCGCTGGGTGGGGATCAGCACGTACACCCCACCACCCATTTACAGGGCAGACCCTGTAACGGGTGCCCTCGGTGGGTCAGCGGCCTGGCCCTCCCGGGTCTCACAGCTCCCACTGAGGAAGATGCCTTTTCTAACACAGTTGTTGAATGAGGGCACAGCTGAGGTGCTGCAAGGCCCAGCAGAACGAGGAGGGGGCCTTTGAGCTGGGCCTTCAAGGGGCCAGGAGTACGTTTGAGGGCGCTGTGAGCAGAGACACAGAAACGAGGACCAGGCGTCCCCAGGCCGTTGGGTGGGCTGCATGGCCCAGAGCCCGGGCCTGTGCTCGCGGTCCCGATGGCCCCCGTCTGGCTCTCGCAAGCGGAGGAGAGTGTGTCTGAGTGTCGGCTGGCATCAGGGCTTCCTCCTGTTGCCTTCAAGGCTCCCCAAGCTTTGGCCGGTACAGCCGATTCTGTGTCGCTCTTCCACCCGTCTCTGATCTCAGCTTGGGGACGAGGCTTTCTGCAACCCCAAAGAAAGACATCCCTCCTCTGGACTGACTGAGTGGTCCTCTGGCACCCCAGAGTTTCTGACTTCCCTGGGCCGGGCTGAGCCCGGGGCGTTGGTATTTCGTAAAGCTCTCCACGGTGATTCTGAGAACCCCTGCTCTGTACCGCTCTTCAGGTCACAGTGGTCAAACTGAGGCCCAGAGCAGAGCAAGGTCTGACTCGCCGTCATGCGGTCCGTGGCAGAGGCAGGATGTGAACCCGCCTCTGGACTTCCGGGCTAGCCTTCCTTCTGCTTGTGCACAAGGGACCGGGAGGAGTGTGGCTTCCCGGGCCTTGTGTGGGGTGGGTTGTGGGGCCACGACGTCGCTGGCGTGGGATCTGACCTGCTCCTGCTCCCAGCCCTGTTCTGATCCAAGATGGCGCCAGGGTAGTCACAGCCGGTGGGCCCTCATCTCACTAAAGACTCAAGGAGATGGTTGAGTGGGTTGGGGTTGGGTGTGTGGTGTGTTGCCATGGAGATGCCCTCCGGTGTTGTTGGGGGGAAGCCAGTTCACGCTGGGAACCTCCTTGTCTCTTAAGGTACACTTTCCATAGCTCCTTCTTATTTGCAGACACCTTCGCTCGGACTGTCCCAGCTTAGGGTCTTGAGGGTGACCGAATGATAGTCAGTTTCTTCAAAGAACAAGTGGTGGGCGGGAAGAGAGCTGGTACCCACATAATGAGTGTTGACTTTGTGACATCCCTGTGCTGGATGTTCCGTGTTCATGCAATCAGTGGGCGGAAACCAGGGGCCGTTCTGCTGGCTGGGGGCATTTGGCCGTGCCCCGGGACGTTCTTGGAGTCGCAACTCTGCGGGTGAATGCTGCTGGTTTCTAGCAGACAGAAGCCAAGGGTGCTGATCAGCATCCTCCATTGCCCAGGACGCCCCTACCCCACTAACAGAATTTTTCCAGCCCCAAACGCCAACAGTGGCCAGACGGAGAATCCCCCATGAGCCCCTGGCAGCAGCCCTGGGAGGTGGCAGTAGTTACCACCCTCTTCTTACAGAGGGGGACGCGGGATTCGCACAGGAGACGCAGCTTCTAGTCCCAGGCCTGTGAGTGCAAGGATGGGGCCCTACGCTGTCTGCCCGGGGAACAGAGCCCCAGCCTTCCTCTCCCGCTTCCTGGGCCGTGGTATCCTGTTGGGTGGGGTGGGAGGTGAGGGCTGAAGGATCTTTGTGCCCCTGGCCTCATTGTGGTTTCCGCGGCAGCCAGAGGCACAAGTTGGGCTCCAGGTTCCCCTCCCTACCCGGTTTCTCTCTTGCGTGGATCTTCGGGACATTTTGGCATTAGACAAAGGGTGGACAGAGCCACGCTGTGGAGAAAGTGACTTCCAAAGCCAGGTCACATGTGGGAAGGGCCACGCTGTCCCCTTGCCCGGGGCCCCTGGCTGTTCTGTGCAGATGGAAGCCGAGGTCACTCCTGGCCTCCAGCCCAGGGGAACTCGTCTCCAGGAGGGAGCTCGTGGGCTCCTCACATTGCACCCATGAGCTGCCCCAAATCCGCAGATGCCCACCTCAACAGGAGCTGCCGCCAGCCAGCGCTCCAGTTAGAGGGGAGCCTGCACATGCCCAGATGTGGGGACTGGGCAGGGACTGGGGGACCAGGAAGGAGAAGAGAGCCGCGGGACCAAATAAGCTTTCTGTGAATACACTGTGATGGGCGTCACCAGAGGCCACACACCACAGAGGCCCAGTGTAAATAGTCTCCCTGTTTAAATGTCCTTCCTCCGAGCCATTTATAGAGGCCGCGTGGGATCCTAACCCTAATAAGGATCCTTTGTTCCTGTTTAGGGCTTTAAAGCTCCTTGACATCACTATGCTCCCCCTGCCCCCCCCGACCAGGTTGGTGTGGTCGTTATTCCCGGTCCAGGCAGTGGGAGAGGTTGAGTGAGCTGCCCTGCTCGCCCAGCCGCTCAGAGGTCAGGCAGGGCCCGAATCCGAAGGCGTGTGACTCGGGCCAGCGCTCCCACCCACGTGCACCGTGCCGCTTCCCGCCCTCTGAGGGGTGCTGGAAGGGACCTCTCGGTAGGAGGAGGGTGTGGTGGTGGTGAGCGGACGAGGGCGCCCTGGTCCCTCCCGGCTCCCCAACTGGTGGCCGGCAAGTAGGAAGGAGGAGGACCACCCGCGTTGACGGTCATTTACCCAATTGTGCTTTGTGGGATATTCAACCCAAGGAATGTGGCGCCCCTGGCCGAGCGCAAGAGGAAGCCCAAGTTCTCGAAGGAGGAGCTGGACATTCTGGTCACGGAGGTGACCCGTCACGAAGCGGTTCTGTTTGGGAGGGAGACCATGCGGCTGTCCCATGCCGACAGGGACAAGATTTGGGAAGGCATAGCTCGGAAAATCACCTCCGTCAGCCAGGTCCCCCGCTCCGTCAAGGACATTAAGCACAGATGGGATGACATGAAACGGAGGACCAAGGACAAGCTGGCCTTCATGCAGCAGTCGCTGTCTGGCCCCGGGGCCGGGGGCCGGGCCCCCACCGTCGTGCTCACCGCCCACGAGAGGGCCATCGAGTCTGCGCTGCTCACGGCCCGTTCCCGGCGCAGCTTCCCCAGGGTGGAGCTGGACGGCACGGACAGCCCCTCGACCAGCAGTGAGTACCGCCCTGTTCCCTGCCCCGAGCCCCCGCCGGCTCCCTGGCGATTTCCCATGCACCTGCCTTCTCCTCTCTTCCGTCCCTCTCTGTCTGGTCCAGTCCTCCCTCCTTCTCCCTCCTCTGTCTCCTCCACCCCTTTCCGTTCATTTATTTAGCATATTTCCTGAGCACTGTGCCAGGAGCTGGGAAGACGGAGTCGTATGTAAAACCTATGCTGGCCCTGCTCTTGGGGACTTCCAACTTTAATTAAACGATTGCACGAGGGAATTTGGAGGGAAGGAATGAAGGATGGACACAGGAAGTCCTCAGAGCAGGGCTGACCTCGTGGGCGTGCGACCGGTGCCCTCCCTCGGGGCCCTGTGTCACGCGGGCTCTGCTGGGTTCCGGGCTCTGCTCTTGCCTTGCGGAGACTCAGAATATTCATGCATTTTCATTCTGCCTTTGGCCCTGTGAATTGTGTGCAGCCATTCGGAGGGCGGGGGGTGGGGAGGGGGTGGAGGTGGCTCTTCTCGGGCCTGGGGGAGGCTCCCGGGAGGGACCGTGGAACTGAGCCGGGAGGTCGAGCAAGAGTTAAGGGGCCGGGCGGCGTGGGGCGCAGCAGAGGGGAGGGGAGGGGAGAGCAGAGCCTCGCAGGAGAACAGCATGTACGAGGCCCCACATCAGGAAGGCGCTTGGCACGTTCCAGGAACAGAGAGCAGCCAGGGAAGCGCAGAGCAGAGGCCAGGGGGAGGGGGTGCTGGAGGAAGGCAGCCAAGTCTTCAGGCCCGGGCCCTGGAAAGCTCTGTCCTCTTCCTCCGTCTGTTCCCGATGTCTGTATTTCCGTGTGACTTTCTGCTTTCTGTGCCACGCTGCCTTCTCCCTTACTCTTCACCTCTCTCCTTACTCTGCCTCTTCCTGCTCGGGCCCTACGGCTCCCAGATCCCTCTCTCTGTGCTCACCGGGTCCCCTCCCCGTCCCAGGTCCCCCTCCACCCCCTCCTCCCTCAGCATCTGTCTGTTTCTTTCCCCTCTGCTTGCCGTGTCTCAGGACAGACTTGGGTGTGGAACCTCCTGGCCCAGCCCGCTGGGGTGGGCATCCTGAGGGGCTGTAGTTGGAGTCGGGGCTCACCAGAAGGGGGAGCAATTGAGGCCCTTCGGGGCTGGGGGTGCACCCCCTTCAGCTCTGCTTCTGCACACACACGCCCCCACCCTCAGGCCACAGTCCCAACTTGGGGGCCTCAGAGAGACAGAGCAAGGCAAGAGGGTCCAGGGGTGCCGGCCACTGGCCAGCCTGGGGACGGGGGTTCAGAGACCCGGCCTTCCCATCCCAGGCCCTGTGCCTGGCCATCCTGCTCATTTCCCTTCTGGCTGGGGCTCCTGACTGGTGGCCATTCAGAGTCAGGTTTTCAGGACTGGGAGGGGACAGACGTGAAGACCATCCCTGACTTCCTCGTTTTCCAGACCACGCAGTGAAGCTCCAGAGACAGAAATGACCCCAAGAGCCCAATTTAGAATCAGAACTTGAACCCTGGTCTGCCAGCTCCCTGTGATGATTCTTCCCAATTAAGAGGAAGAGCAGGGGACCCTGCCCCCAGTGAAGTCCGTTCTC
The DNA here is from genome assembly GCF_041296265.1 of Equus caballus. NCBI lineage: Eukaryota > Metazoa > Chordata > Mammalia > Perissodactyla > Equidae > Equus > Equus caballus. The sequence goes on from NC_091695.1 coordinate 10,103,151, forward strand.
TAAACCCTGCCCTGCTCACTCTCTGTCTCCCTGGGAGCGAAGTAACGAGGTTACCAAGTGTGACCCAGGCTGGGCAGGGGGCCCGGGACCCCTCCGCCGCGGGCTCGGCCAGCCCTCCCTCCGCCGGCGGTGGACCAGCTGTTCCAGAACTTGGCCCGGGGCTCAGTGGAATGAGGCCCTGGAAGAGGGGAACAGCTTCACCTCAGCCCGCCCTGCTCCTTCCAACCCTGCCACGCCAGAGGGGTGTCGGGATCCTGGGGGTGGCCGCTGTCCCACCAAGAGGGGTCCCCAGGCACCAGACTCTCTTACTGAGCCGGCCCAAATGAGGCCCCAGGACTCTTGCAGGAGGCATGCGGCTAGGGGCACGAACAATCCGTCTGTCTTCCCCATCACCTCCCCTTGGGTGGGGGCGGGGGGGGGGTTGGAATTCAGCCCCTCGGGTACAGGCAGGGAGGGTGTGCCTGTCCGTAGGGGCAGCCTGTGTGTTTTTTATTCCTGCCATGGCAAGGAGCTCATAGCCTTGATCATGGCAAAGCCGAGGCCCACGTGTGAGGGGCTGGGCCCCTCCCTGGGTCTGGCTGCAAGGAGCAGTCTGTCTGATGGTCCCTGCGTGCCGCCAGGCGCTCCTGGGTGGGAGCGACGTGTCTGCCTGGGCTGCCCGCCTTGGGGGACTGAGGGGACGTCAGGGCTGGTTGCAGAGGCGGCTTGCCTGCTCTGCACTGGCAGGCCTTGTCTGTCCTGGCGCCATCCTCTCCCGCCTCCCGCCTTTAGGCATCCCCCTGCCGCGACTTGAAGTTGCAGATTCCAGCAGGGCCGCAAGGGGGCCCCCGGCCACTCAGGAATGGCCTCCTGGAGGCTGGAACTCAGAGCGGCCCAGAGCATCAGAGCACCTGTTGGCAGGTGTCGCTCTCCCAGCTTGGCAGAATGCCTTCATCTTCCTCTCCCGCGTAGTCTCCTAACAGCCCTGCTCGGGGCGCAGGTGGCTGGGGAGGTAGCTAGAGCAGCTGTTGGTTTTGCAGAAACTGAGTCGCAGAGAGAGGAAGAGAGCGATGGGTTGGCACGCTGTCACTGAGATATGCCGTCACTGGGGCTGGGGTCTCCAAGTCCCCCGACCTGTGCCCTGCTCAGGCTCATCCTTCTCCCCAGGGACGCCTGGTGCCCGTATCTTGGGGTTTGGGGAGCAGGTGTTTCTCCCCGGTGGGGTGGGGAGCGGGCATGTGCTGAACCGGGCTGAGGGGTGGCAGCGGAGGGGGATGCTAAGGTGATTCTGGGGGTGGATCCAAGCCGTGGGCTGCCCGCTTCCTCCCTGTTGTAATTGCCCTTCTTTGTTTCTATCCCCCAAGATGACGAAGACGAGGAGGCACCCGGGCCCTCCCGGCAGCCTCTGCGGGGGCCCCGGCCGCGGTCACCAGAGGAAGAGGCCTGTCTGGCCAGGCCCAGCCTGCTCCGCTCCTCCTCCTCCTCAGACCAGTCCGAGCCCATGGGCGCCAAGCCAGAGGCCCCGGCCCGGCCCTCGCCCCAGGCCCAGGCCGCCTGCAGGACCCCTCGGCCACACCCCAGCGCGGCCAGCACGGGCCTTGACTGGCAGCTCCTCCAGGCCCACGCCCAGCAGACGGAGGCGCTCCGTCAGTTCTGCCAGGAGCTGGTGACCGTGCACCGGGACATGGCCAGCAGCATGCACGTCCTCAGCCAGGCCATGGCCGAGCTGACCAGCCGCGTCGGTCAGCTGTTCCAGACGCTGACAGAGATCCGGGATGGGGTCCAGGCCTCTCCTCAGGGGCCGGCTGGGGCCGCCCCCACGGGCTCCACCCCTCAGACCGAAGAGCCACCGGCAGAGACCTCACAGCCTCCCCCGGCACCAGCCCCCGCACGGACTACCAGGTCTCGGAAGAGAAAGCACAATTTCTGACCCCGCCAGTCTCCCTGAGGAGGAAGAGGGATGGAGAAGGGGTGTCTGGCCAAGAGACGGGGGCTAGTCTCTCGTGTCCAGGACACTTGGGGGTGCTGGGGGCTGTCATCTCGCCAAGCGCAGGCTGGCTGCCCTGTGCTCTAACAGCATGTATTCAGCCCCACTCCCTCATTTTTGGCAGATGTTCTAGATTCAGGAGAGGCCACCCGCTTGAGGCTTGCTCGGCCTGGAGGGCTCGCCGCCTCTGATCTGCACCCCGTGGTACCAGGCTTACGGGGAAGGGGGAGCATCTGGATGGAATCCTGCTTGCCAACCTCAGGGCTGCTGCGCCAGCCTCCCAGGCCCCGATTCTGCAGCTTCTGAAGGGGGTGAGGCCTGAGGATGGGCACGTGGGGCTCAGCCCTCCCAGGAGGGGTCTGTCCGTCCCTCCCCCAGGGCTCGGAGCCCCGGCGGGTGGCGCCCCAGCCTCCGCCTTCCGCTTGCCATGTGCGTGCGCTCAGCTGCTGTGCTTGCCTTCTGTGGCATGGGGAGAAGAATGGGATGACGTCGGAGGAAAGAGAAGACGACCTGGTGTTCTCAGAGGGCCCTGTGCACTCGTGCCTGCATTTGCAGATGTGTGACCTCAGTGGGTTTTCGGGACAGCTGGAGAGGCAGCCACGTCCGGTATTATCATCATCATTATAACCATCATCATCTGCATTCCACAGATGACAAATGACACCGCAGTTAGTGGGGGGGCCAGGACTGGAAGCCAGGTCTGGGGATGTCTCCAGCTCCCCATCAGGGGCCAGATCTGGAGTGGGGAGGGGTGTTGCTTCTTGCCTGCCCCGCCTCACCACAATCCTGGTGCCAGGGGAGGCAACAGCTGCATTAGGAGGTGAGTCTGTCCACCCGGCCCCGGCACTAAGGCTGATGGCCAGTGGCTGGGGGAGACAAAGGGCCCAAGTCTTGGGGTCCACAAGGCAACCCCTCCTCTGGCTTCTAGAAGAACCCAGAGCCCAGGAGGGCTCCTATCTGTTCCAAGTTCAGCATGCCTTGCCCCTGCTTGCTTGGGCTGCATATGCATTAGCTACACACATCTCTAGCTTCCTGTTTCGTTCTGGAGTGTGGGGAGAGAGGCTGATTCCCAGAAGGAGGGGGGGAGGTGGGGGTGCAGATGCCAGCTTGGCTCTGACATGGGCGCAGCTCAGCTCCGTGCCCTCGTTGCTCCCTGGCCTGAGGCTGACCGTAGGAGAAACTGTCATACCCTGGCCCTCCACCCTCCCACGCCTGCCACCCTGAGCCTTAGTGGGAGCTGGGAGGACCCCAATACCCTGTGCCTGCTGGGGTGGCTCCTGGAGGGCTGCTTCTAAGCCTAGACCAAGCTTTGTCCCATGCAGGGAGAATGGAGGGCACTTGCAATGTCCCTGTGTCCTTGGCTCCATCTCCCCATTCTGTGGTTCTTTAGGGGTCCCAGCTACCCCAAACTGAACATGCCCCTGTCGGATAGCCCAAAGGCTTGATCCTTGCCTGACATTGCCCTGCCCTCCGATGCTGGAATCAAAGATTGCCTTCCCAAGTATTTTTGTTAAGATGGCAATAAAAAGAAATTGATCTCTCACTTGGAACACACCCAGTCTCCAGGATCTTTCTTTGGAGTGTATTCTCTTTCTTCGCTTCCTGTGCAAACCTCGAGGCCCCTAGAGCAGGGGTTATGATGGAGGAAAGCCATGCTATAGAGACAGGCTCCGGGGCTGGCGTTTTTCAGATCCCAGAAGCGCTCTGGTGCCCTGTATTCAACACCGTGCCAGCCCTTAGAGGAGAGGAAAGCAACTGAGGGGCTGAGGGAGTCGAAGCACCCTCCTACCCGTTTAGCTGCAGTGAAATTCTCGACACATCAAAAGTGAGATGCTGCTAAGTGGATTATAGCTTTTGTTCCCTGAAAGGAGTTAGGGGTCCTGGAAAGAACATCACTGTCTCTGGCAGGAGACACCAGAAGGGGCAGGGGCCGTCCATCTGCCAGTGGATCTTAGGGACCCCTCCCCGAGGTGTGAACTTTTCTTGGACAGCTCCCCATGGACCCTGGTGTCTGTCTGTCACAGGCAAGGCCCTGCCCATCGAGATCTGAGGCTTCCCAAAGTCAAGGAAGCGGCTTCCTCTGGCTCCAGCGGGGCGTCTCCTCAGCACGGCGGTCCGTCCACCCTCTGCATTGCCCTGGCTTGTTCACCGCGACAGGGAGACGCTCTCCCAGGCAGGATGTCCCCAAACCCCCTTGCGTTTCTGGAAGGTTCTAGCCTGCCTTTGACCTCTTGGAATCCAGGTCATCTTCTGCCATTCTTGGCCAAAAAACATGGCCATGGAAATCAAGATTACCCGATTTCCAGGAGATGCAAAGATGCTGGGAAACGGGGCCCCAGGTCTTCCCCACCAAGGTCAAGTGCTAAGCAGGGACTGGCTGGCCTCTCCCTTTGGTCCTGGGGATGCGGGGTGGGTGGGGGCGTTCAAACTGGAAGCAAAGGAGATAGAGAGATGAAGGGACTTACCGACTTTGAATCGAAAAGACTTGAGTTTGTTTTTCTTGGCTTCCGCGCGGGTGATGGGGAAAGCATGTCAACGCGGGAAGGTGAACCTGGGGCCAGTGGATGGAAATGAAGGGGCAGCCAGTTTCAGCTTGATAGGGAAGTCCCTCCTAGGGGTCTGGGGCCTCCAGCCGTGCCAAGGACTGGCTGGGTGTTGTTCTGCTGGAGGCCGGGTGACCGCCTGGTGGGTGGGTGCCTGATCCAAAGACCCTCCCATCCTGGAGACCTAAATGCATGTGAAAACACAGAACTGCCTCTTCTTGGCCAGTCTTTTCCCATTTCTGCCTCCAGGACAGCCTCCTTTCCATCGGAGCCATCCCCACCGAGCAGGGGAATCTGAGTCTGGCCTTTGTCTGTTTCCTCCGACAACATAGATGCCCCGTGAGTTACTTTCTCTCTTGACTTGGAACTGATAGCCATTTACTGGCACAGCTAGAAAATATGGTGCACTTGATAAGATGCAGTGGGTGAGGCTTGAGAAGCATGGTCTTAGCGCTTATCTATCCAGGACCCAAAGTCAGCTGCGTCCATCCATTATCATCGTGGAAGGTTCAGTTCAGAACATGCCCCCACCTCTACTCCCGCCCCCTTGAGTGCTTCCAAGGTCCCCAACTCCGTGGGTCTGACTTGAAATGCTATCAAATGAGAGCTAGCATTTTCTAGCCCCTCTGATATACTCTGTGTCTTCTCTCTAAGGAGGTAGTGACCGAAACTCAACAAATAGAAGATGCCACTCGCTGGCGGCCATCTGTTCCAGGGAGGGCTCTCGCTCACCGGCAGCCGTGCGATGGGGCAGGCATGGTCCTTCATAAAGGGCTTGCCCTGTGGGGACAGGAGGATTCTGGGAACGGGTCCAGCCTTTGGGTGGTGCTGCTAAGTATTTCAAAGGGGCAGACCTGATTCGAGGCACTTGGTGCCAGGACTTAGCTGGCTCCACATCGTTTCACCTCAAAAATGCTATAGCGTAAACATCTTCTCGGGGAACTGGGTTGTTCTGAGTCACTGAGACTTGCCATATATATCATGTTTCAAATGCCAAGTTTCCAAACAACCGAATGCAACCAGATGCTGAACAAATTTTGATCGGTCTTTGAAGATACTTTGTGATCCATCCAAAGATTTGGGGTTCTCTGCCTAAATGTTGATGCTAGCTGGGTAGGAAAACACCAGGGGGTGGAAAGGGAAACTGACTTGAATCTTTCTAAACCTCTGACGTACTCTAGACGTTGTTCTTTTGCATAAATCTTCCTCATCTCTTTTGCTCTCAAAGTCGAGCGCCAGAGAAACTCATTCCAGCCTAGAGCTCGACGGCTCTTTAGAAGCCGAAGGAAGAGCGGACGGTAGCCTTCCCTCGTATTCTGTGATCCGAGCGGTTCTTGTGAGAAAAAAGATGAATGAATGGTTTGCCTTCCGTATGAGGAAGTAGGAAAGTTTGCATGTAGCTCAGTTCTATCCTGTGCTAACCACGAGCTTTATTCACTTTGGGTGTCAAACCCCAGACTCGTGCTACACTGGGGACTGGAAAATGTTCCTCGCGTTCAGAAGAAATCTCAGATACAGAGAAAGGGCAGGCTCCCACAACCGGAGAGCTGAGAGTGGGAAATGTTAATTTGGAGAGAATTCTCTGGGCTAGGGGTCCTCCTCTCCTTTCCTCCGAGTTTTTCGTTAATAACATCCTGGCTGGGCGTCACGCAGATCAGATAGTCTTCAAGCTCAGGGAGACCAGCACTCACGTTGGGTGCTGACACGTACATAGGTGCGTTGGGGCTAAGATCCTGGACAAAAGTAAGTTCTGGGCTCTGAGCGCTGTAGATCTTACAAGTCCCGCCTCCACAGGGTGGAGCTTGTGGCTCGCTCCCCACAACAGGGGGACGCAGCCAAAGCTAGTGTGTGCGTTCCCATCCTCCCGGTTCTTATGCCTGCCGGGGTCTCTGCTACAGCCTGGTGCCACAATGCATTGTTCCCTGGACTTGAGTGGTCCCCCTCGTAAGGTCACCACTTCCTCCAGGGCCGAGTAGAACAGAGTGCACAGGAGACTGTCCAGAAGGGAGCAGGATGGAGGCAAGAGGCGTTCTACCAGGCACCTTGAATGTAGATGCGCCACGCTGCTGGCCGCCATGATGGCCACCCCGTACAGGAACTGGCAATGTGTGGATTAGGGGGTGGGAGTGGAGATATCAATAATAATCGCTTATTTAGGGAAACTTGGAAAATGCAGAAAATTACAAAGAAGTAGACCCACCAACAGGGACACTTGCTGTTAAAACATTGGGATATTTCCTGCAAGTAGTTTGCCGAGGGTTGTTTTTAAAGCGTGATCGGAACCACGGTATAAATAGCGTTCAGTTCTATTGGTCTCACTCTGCTCATCTCAGGACCATTTTCCGTGTCATGGAACAGTCTCCGCAAACACTTTTCCACAGATGAGTAACATTCCATGGTACGAATATGCCACGGCTTGTGAAATCGTGCCTCCAGCGTTAGACGTTTAGGTGTTTTTGCTTTTGTGCTGTTATAAACAATGTTACAGGCAGCGTGGGGGGGGAAGCAGATTTTGTTCGCTTGGTTCACATCTTCTTTTTTTTTTTTTAGCTTTTAAAAAATTGTGGCAAAATACACACAACAAGATTTACCATTTTAACCATTTTTAAGTGCACACTTCAGTGGCATTAAGTACACGCACATTGTTGCGAAACCATCACCGCCATCCTTCTCCAGAGCTCCTTTCATCTTCCCCAGTGGAAACTTTGTACCCGTCCCACACTAACCCTCCCTTCCCTCCGCCCCCCGGCCCCTGGCCATGCCATGCTACTTTCTGTCTCTATGAACTTGACTCTTCACACAAGGACCTCGTGTGCGTGGAATCGTACAGTTCTTCTTGTTTTGTGACTGGCTTATCTCACTTAGTGTGTGTCTTCACGCTTCATCCATGCTGTAGCAGGTGTCAGAATTCCCTTCCTTTTTAAGGCTCAGTAATATTCCGTTGTGTGGCTAGACCACTGTGTGCTTGTCCATCCATCCGTCCATGGACACTTGGGTCGCTTCCACCTTTGGGCTGTCATGGATCATGCTGCTGTGAACATGGGTGTGCAAAGACTTGTTCAAGTGTTTGTGCCGATTTGCTTTTCAAAGCGTTCTGGCAGTTTATTCTCCACCATTGGTATGGGAGACCTTTTTCTCCCCCCCTTTACCAATACAGCTATTATCACTAACAAAAATCTGTGCCAATGAGATAACGTGCCACTTTGGAATTCTTTTCGTATTAGTGATGCTGAAGACTTTTCGTTGTCTGTTACCATTTGGATCTTTTCTCTGAGTTATTGCTTCCTCTGACGGCTCCCAATACGATGCTTTGGGCTATGTCAGTGGGAGAGACTGACTTCTCCCCTGACTTTTACGACAAATCACAGCACAAGGAGAAGTTTATTTTTGACTGCAAATTTCCTAGACACTCGTGTAGCACAGAACCTGAAACTCCGAATAATTTCCTCTTGCCCTTTTGATCTGCGCACTCCCACTCCTCTGCAGAGGAAGGGTCATCTCCCCTTCTGGAGGTGAGCGAGGTGGCAGGTTGGATGGTGTAGATGTCATTTCAGGGAGAATGGCTGATTCTGAGGGTTTGATGGAACTTGGAGGTTATCTGGGCCTCGCTGTCGTGGTACTTTCTGTGCCAACATAGGAGCCATGAGTTCTAGTGGGAAACGCTCAGACCTCAAATCTCGCCTCCTATTTATTAGCTGTGTGACCTTGGGCAAGTCACTTAGCCTCTCTGAGCCTCGGTTTCCTTACCTTAAAATGACTTAGATTAACCAGTGGCTGCCAACTTTTCATGGCCTCTTATTTACCTTCCTTCTCTGTCCCTGTTGGACCCCGTATTTTAAAGACTTTGATCTTTAGCATCTATTAATTGATCTCTTGGGCACCCTTCTCACAGTTCAAATACCCGCCTTGGCACTATCAGAGGCCTGCCGGGGTCTGGGGACTCCTATGGTTCAAAGTTAGGGAAGACTATACAAGATGATGCTTCAGTTTTCCAATAGCCTTTATATCTGGCGTTGAATTTTCTATTTGCCTGGGAGGTAGGCAGGACAGGGGTCATTTCCAGTCTCAGAAAACAGAGATTCTGGAGGTTCAGAGATTTACTCGAGGTCACACTAAACAGTGACATTGAGACGAGGGCCTGGCTCTCGCTACCGTTCCTTTCCTCGACAGAGCAGCTGCCCTGTCGACTTCTGCACACGTCCGTGCGCTGGGACTCCTGACCACCCGCCCCTGCCCGGCGTGGCAGGCAGGCCCTCCCCCCGGGCGTGGCCAGCGCGTTCTCACCTCTCCCCCTCGCCCCCAGGTACGTGGTCATCTCCCGGGAGGAGAGGGAGCAGAACCTGCTGGCCTTCCAGCACAGCGAGCGCATCTACTTCCGGGCCTGCAGGGACATCCGGCCCGGGGAGCGGCTGCGGGTCTGGTACAGTGAGGACTACATGAAGCGGCTGCACAGCATGTCCCAGGAGACCATCCACCGCAATCTGGCCCGAGGTGAGTGTCCACACTCCAGATGCTCCTCTAGGAGCTGCCTTAGGAAGCCGACGGGGAATACGGCGCACCAGCAAGGCGGGGGGACCCAGAGGGGCTCGGGGAACGATGCTCCAGGTCTGAACAACAGCTCTGGGCCGGGCCGTGGCCACCCCGCTTTGTTCTCCTCCCTCAGAAACGGTCTCAGAAACCCCGTTACAGACAGTTCAGAGTCTCAGGGAGGGAGACGAGGCCGCGAAGCCACGCGTGTAAATTTAGTCAAAATGGATCCCGATGCCCCAACTCAAATTGATGGGAAGATGAGAAACTGTCAGTGCCTCGATAATAATAGCAATCAGAGGTGACACTTACTAGGCACTTAATTCGTGCCAAGCGGGTTTTCCACAGTGTCTCATGTAACCACCACAATGGCAGTGCCCACCCCTAAGTGCACTCTGAGAATTAGACGGGGCGACGGACGTAACACATTTAGAACAATGTCTGCCTCGATCACTGTCAGCCCTCAGTTGTAAGCTTTCAATACTGTGATCCCACGTGGCTCGTTATCCCCATCTTACAAATGTCAAAACTGAGCATCAGATGAATGATCCAGGGGCACGGGGCTGCGAGGGCCAAGCTGGCTCTCTAACCCCCATCTGTGTGAGGCCAGGGTCTACGCTCTAACCTACGGTGTTATACGGACACCCAGACGAACTACGTTCTTCCTCCTCCTGCTCCATTACCGGCAGTCCTAATGGCGTGTTGTGAAAGATCGATGTACTAGAACGAGCAGGTTGGAGGGAGGTGGCGAGGTGACCTGAGGTTTTGCTAGTGGCCTGGTGGCTGGGTGTCCATCCAGGCTCCATTTAACTGAGACATTTGAAAGCGGTTTCAAATCCTCCCCAACCCCTAGCCCTTTGCCTCTTTATGCCATCCTCAGTGCAGCCAGGGCAAACTGGTGAGTCCAGGTCTTTCTTTCAGTGGGACCTTCCTGCATCAAAACCAACATCCAGAGCCCCAGAGTCCGTCTGGTCCCAGAACCAAGGCTGTGCCCCAGCCCCGCCATATCGTGCTCTTGACCAACTCCTCACTGGAAACAAAGCTTGACTTGGACTATGAGTGGAGGCGATGAAGAGAGGGTGGGAGGGACCTATTGAAATCAAGCTATCTTTAAAAACAAAACAGAGCAAAGCAGGTTGTGGACACTGGGTGCACAGCTGCTGCCTGACTTGGTAAAAGGTATCCGGAGATTGCATGGGCCGTGAGAGGAGACCCAACAGACGTACTCATCTCTTGTCTTCTTCGGATCTGGGGGTTGGGCACATGCTGATTTCACCTGGGAAGGCATGCTTCCGTGATGACATTGCAATGGTTTCCATTTGGCCTCTGGAGATGCCTCAAGTAAAAGTGTCTGATACAGAGCAGGTGCTGAATAAATCTTTGGTGAATGGATAAAAGAAGAAATGAATGAAGACAGCCAAGAAGTCTCCAAAAGCATCATGCCACGAGAAGAAAAGAAAATCAGGAGAAGTCATAGCTGAGGACACAGGTTCCATCCCTTGGCCGTAATCTTGAATTCTTCTGGATTTGTAATGTCCTTTTTTTCCCCGGTGCCTTCTCCAAAGCACCTCAAGCTGCATTATCTTCCGAGAGCCTTGAGACCTAAGGGGAATGCTCAGAGAAGGCAGCGAGCCTTTAGGAGTGGTTCAAAGGAGGCATGGCAGAGGGACTTGAAACGAGATACACGGAGACGTGTGAAGATACAGGAGGAAGGCGTATCTGTTCCTGGCTAGGCTGGGCAGTAGGAAGCAGGAAGGAAGCTGAAAGTCACCGCGGGGCAGGGCCAGAGCAGTGGGTGGCCTTGGTCCTAAAGCCCTTGGGAGCAGTCGTGAGCTCCGTGGCCTCTAGACGTGTGTCTCTGTAGCCTGTAGCTTTGGCGGACTCTGGATGAGGTTAGTGGTGTCCTAGATGGGGGTGCCGCCTGCTCTGGAAGGGGGAGCCCCCGTACGCAGTCACTTCAGGTCTTACGTGGAAGGAGGTTTCTTTGTAGTTGGAGGCTGGGGCCTTCATAAAGGCAGAGCATGAGTTATGAGTCCTTATTAAGTAGGGGCATGAGTTGGAGCCCAGAGGTGCTTCCTGAAGAGAGTATAAATTACTCCTTCATGGTTATGTTTTAAGAACAGGCTGCATCTGATGCTGTATTCAAAGAATTTATGTTACATGATCGACTTTGCGTCGTGGATTTACTGTGTGATGTTTCCCCTTCTGGTTTATGGAGGCTTTGGAGTCAATTTCATAATGCTGAAAGGTCTTTTTTGGTCCATAGATTTTTCTGGAAGCCTTTGCATCCCAAGAGGTCTCCCGCTCATCCTAGGAAATTTGAGCAACCTTGTCTTAGAGCAGAGAGGCCTGGGGAATCCCTGGCACTTTGTGGCCTTGAACTTCCAACATCCTCAGCTGTTGCTGCTCGGTTGGTCCCCAAGAAAGTGAGAAGGTGGCCCTCGATGTTTAGAGATGCTGAAGGGGCAAGTGTCCTCTCTGGTCTGTAACACAAACATGTAGCATTCTGTGGGAGCTCTCTTCAGCCCCACCCTTTCTGTCCCTCAGCTGTTAGAGAAATGCTGGGAGCCGCCTGACTCTCAGGAGCCTTGGAAATAAGGCGGTTCCTGAAGCATTCATGTGAGCACAGAAAAAAAGGGGCATTTGGAAGAGGTTACTCCCATTTGTGCTGTCACCTGTGGGAAACCTGGAGTCACACACAGGCCAGGGCACGGCACCCCATGCCAGCCATGGGAAGCCGAGGCTTGGTCACAGCATGGGACATCTGCGTTGCCCGTGGAGGTCCCTGGGCCTTCTCTCAGAGGCCTTTAGCAACTGCAGCTATCGGAAGCCTGAGGATGACATATATTCAGGTCAAGTCATTGCTCAGAGTTGCATCTCCCAGGGCCCCGCCTCTGAGCTGGGAAGCCTCAGAGATTTCCAAGCTCCACAGGCTGCTGCCACGACCTTCCGAGGGTCCCCCTTAGCACCTGCCCCCTTAGAAGGGTAGCATCGGCACTTCTGTAGCAATTTATGAAACTGTCTTGGCCATTGTAAAGAATCAGGCTGGAACAATTTATTTGGGGAGCTCACCAAAGTCTTTGAAGTCATTCATGAGATAGAAAGAAATAGAAAAGAGAACATCCTTTGCATTGTCAGGTGAGGGAAGCCAGCTCTATTCTGAGAAGGCTTTGGGTCAATGTGGTCATGTGGTGTCTTTTCTGAGGCTGTGATCTTGACGCCCCATAGCAACGGTAGGTCCCCCAGCCTCGGTCCTCAGTGACAACACAGAGGCTCCCGTCATGCTTTGTCACATAGTCCTGGCCTTCTGAGTACGGGGAGAACCAGAAAGGACAGTTGCCGTAGTTTGGACTCGCTGGAGCTGAAGGCCTGGAACTCGCGTTTGGTGTGTACCTTTTACCAAGTCGAAGCAGCCACCTTGTCATTGCTGGGACTGGAGCGGAAGGCTGGCGGGTGGGGGAATGCACCCCTTAGCTCTGGTTGGATCAGTTTGATCCAGTGGGATGTCATTTTCTCAGAGGATTGGATGGCAAGTCCCTTCAAAAGACTTCCAACGACCCGCCCTGTAGCATTCTCTCAACTTAGAAACGTAGGGCTTGTGTCCAGAAAGTTCCACTGAAATGGCCTCTTTAAAAAGAGTTCTTTCCACTTTTTTGGGGCCTATGACTCTAGACCCCATGATCCACTGAGGGATCCGCCTCTCACTTGTCATCACACCTGCCCCCCCAAAGCCAGACCCAGAGGGATGTGTCAGACGACCTCCCCACAGCAGCCGTACCGCGTTTTCTGTGGGTTTCTCCACTTCGGGGCTTTTCCCCTCTTCCTCACACCTGGTTTTCCTTCCTAGGAGAGAAGAGGTTGCCGAGGGAGAAGTCTGAGCAGGCTCTGGATAACCCAGAAGACCTGAGGGGTCCCCTCCCGCTCCCCGTGTTGAGACAGGGCAAAAGTCCCTACAAGCGTGGCTTCGACGAGGGGGACGTGCACCCCCAGGCCAAGAAGAAGAAAATTGACCTCATTTTCAAGGATGTGCTGGAGGCCTCGTTGGAATCTGCTAAAGTAGAAGCCCACCAGCTGGCCCTGAGCACCTCGCTGGTCATCAGAAAAGTGCCCAAGTACCAGGACGACGCCTACAGCCGGTGTGCAATGACCATGTCGCACGGCGTGCAGAATGCCAGCCGGACCCAGGGGGAGGGGGACTGGGAGCTCTCCCAAGGGGCTTCCAAGGAGCCGGGCGCGCTGGAGGACGAGGAGGAGGAGCGCTCGTCGTTCAAGGCCCACAGCCCCGCCGAGGCCTCCCTCGCGTCCGACCCTCACGAGCTCCCCACCACCTCCTTCTGCCCTAATTGTATCCGCCTGAAGAAGAAGGTGCGAGAACTCCAGGCGGAACTAGACATGCTGAAGTCTGGGAAGCTTCCGGAGGCCCCCATACTGCCAGCACAGGTACTGGAGGTCCCCGAGTTCTCAGACCCGGCAGGTAAGTTGGTGTGGATGAGCTATTGCTGTCGGTGGGCAGAGTGGAGGGTGGCCGAGCGCCCTCGCGGGGAGCCACCCGCGGGGAGACCTGAGGCGTGGCAGGCGGAGGTGGGCCCCGGCCGCGGCTCGCGTCCTCAGGTGCCTCTGCCGGGGGTTGGCAGCTCCGGGCGGGGGTGGGGGGGCGCTCCCGTCTGTTCCTGTATCCTCCTCAATAAAGGAAGTTCCGCTGCTGGAGAGCTGTGTGCTGTGTTCTTGACCCGTTGCCTTTTCTGGTGGTCCTGATGGTGTCTTCCCCCAAAGCCCACCTTCCAACCCCAATCTTTCTCTTCTCCAGTCCCCAGCAGGGTGTCGGGTTGGGGAGAGCTCCCCCAACTCAGTCCAGGAAAACAGCCTCATTCTTCTCTCCCCACACATGGTCTTAGCTCCCCGGGCTGGAGTTTCGGGATGGGGACCAGGGCACTTAGCTGCATCCCTTTGCCCTTTGCTGTGGCTACGTGGATCTTTCGGGGTGGCTCGACAATGAGGAAGGTTTTTCAGGGCCCACCAGCCCCTGAGTTAGAGTATTTGCATAGCACTTGCTGTTTTAGCCACATCCCTGAGCTCAGAATGAGGTGTTTTAGATATTCAAGGCGCACATCTTAGCTAGACCACATTCTCATTTGAAATAACCTGGGCTGTGTCGGAGCTGCATCCGTTCCAGGGGAGCCCACCTCCCCTGACGACATTCGTGGTGGGACAAACGAGTCCCACATCCTCGCTCTGTGACTTTCCGTGTTGGGTGTGCCTTGTTGCCCCATCGGATCTGCTCTCCCCGTGGGCTGTTCAGTGGACATGGGACCTGGCAGCTCCTTGAGCGCTGCTAGCGGAGGGCGAGGGCAGGACCCCTGGAGCATGGTCCCCACCACGGACAATCCACAGAGGAAAAGCCACACGCTGTTGTTGAGTGCTTATAAATAAATTCCAGGCTGGGATTCAGTCTGTCATAGGAACTGGCTTCTGTTTCACATAGCGTGGCACCTACCTTTGGGGCAGTATTTCCTGTTTTTTGTTTTTTGTTTTTTTTTTTTGAAAAGTCTGTGTTTTTTTCCATCAGGAATAAATATTTCTTTCCCATTTGTCTTCCAGCCTCAGAGAGCATGGTCTCCGGCCCCGCCATCATGGAGGACGATGACCAGGAGGTCGATTCGGCAGATGAATCCGTCTCCAACGATATGATGACTGCGACCGACGAGCCCTCCAAGATGTCGTCGGCCAGCGGGCGGCGAATCCGGCGCTTTAAGCAGGAGTGGCTGAAGAAGTTCTGGTTCCTGCGGTACTCCCCGACCCTCAACGAGATGTGGTGTCACGTCTGCCGCCAGTACACGGTGCAGTCCTCACGCACGTCGGCCTTCATCATCGGCTCCAAGCAGTTCAAGATCCACACCATCAAACTGCACAGCCAGAGCAACCTGCACAAGAAGTGCCTGCAGCTGTACAAGCTGCGCATGCACCCCGAGAAGACGGAGGAAATGTGTCGCAACATGACCCTGCTCTTCAACACCGCCTACCACCTGGCCCTCGAGGGCCGGCCCTACCTGGACTTCCGGCCGCTGGCAGAGCTGCTGAGGAAGTGTGAGCTGAAGGTGGTGGACCAGTACATGAACGAGGGAGACTGCCAAATCCTCATCCATCACATCGCCCGCGCCCTGCGGGAAGACCTGGTGGAGCGCATCCGCCAGTCACCTTGCCTCAGCATCATCCTGGATGGGCAGAGCGATGACCTGCTGGCCGACACGGTGGCCGTCTACGTCCAGTACACCAGCAGCGACGGGCCCCCAGCCACGGAGTTCCTGTCCCTTCAGGAACTGGGCTTCTCCAGCACAGAGAGCTATCTCCAGGCCCTGGACCGGGCCTTTTCTGCCTTGGGCATCCGGTTGCAGGATGAGAAGCCGACCGTTGGCCTGGGCATAGACGGGGCCAACGTCACGGCCAGCCTGCGCGCCAGCATGTTCATGACTATCCGCAAGACGCTGCCCTGGCTGCTCTGCCTGCCCTTCATGGTGCACCGGCCTCACCTGGAAATCCTGGACGCCATCAGCGGGAAGGAGCTCCCCTGCCTAGAGGAGCTGGAGAACAACCTGAAGCAGCTGCTGAGTTTCTACCGCTACTCGCCGCGCCTCATGTGCGAGCTGCGGTCCACCGCCTCCACCCTCTGCGAGGAGACGGAGTTCCTGGGGGACATCCGGGCCGTGAGGTGGATCATCGGGGAGCAGAACGTCCTCAACGCCCTCATCAAGGACTACCTGGAGGTGGTGGCCCACCTCAAGGACGTCAGCAGCCAGACGCAGCGGGCGGACGCCTCGGCCATCGCGCTGGCCCTGCTGCAATTCCTCATGGATTACCAGTCCATCAAGCTCATCTACTTCCTCCTGGACGTGACCGCCGTGCTCTCGCGCCTGGCCTACGTCTTCCAGGGCGAGTACCTCCTGGTGTCGCAGGTGGACGACAAGATCGAGGAGGCCATCCAGGAGATCAGCCGGCTGGCCGACTCCCCGGGGGAGTACCTGCAGGAGTTCGAGGAGAACTTCCGCGAAAGCTTCAACGGGATCGCGATGAAGAACCTCAGGGTGGCCGAAGCCAAGTTCCAGTCCATCAGGGAGAAGATCTGCCAGAAGACGCAGGTGATCCTGGCTCAGAGGTTCGATTCCCGCAGCCGTATCTTTGTGAAGGCCTGCCAGGTGTTCGACCTGGCCTCCTGGCCGAGGAACAGCGAGGAGCTCCTGAGCTACGGCAAGGAGGATATGGTCCAGATATTCGATCACCTGGAGGCCATCCCAGCCTTCTCCCGGGATGTCTGCCGGGAGGGGCTGGACCCCCGCGGGAGTCTCTTGATGGAGTGGCGAGAACTCAAGGCTGATTACTATACCAAAAATGGCTTCAAAGACCTGATCGGCCACATTTGCAAGTACAAACAGAGGTTTCCGCTCTTGAACAAGATCATGCAGGTCCTCAAAGTGCTCCCCACGTCCACTGCGTGCTGCGAGAAGGGCCGGAATGCGCTGCAGCGGGTTCGCAAAAACCACCGCTCCCGCCTCACCCTGGAGCAGCTCAGCGACCTGCTGACCATCGCGGTCAACGGCCCGCCCATTGCCAACTTTGATGCCAAGCGAGCCCTGGACAGCTGGTTCGAGGAGAAGTCCGGCAACAGCTACACACTGTCGGCCGAGGTCCTCAGCAGGATGTCTGCGCTGGAACAGAAGCCGGTAACGCAGACCGTGGACCACGGGTCCGAGTTTTACCCGGATATTTAGGGCACTGGCATCACAGAGTTCACTAAGCTGTTGAATATTTTTTTAATCTATACTCATAAGCTTTGATATATTATATAAATATATATTATATTATATATATATATATATATATATAAACCCACACTGAAAATTTTTAAAAACCACGGTGACATGTCCACCAGAAGCTACTGGGAGCTTTCAGAAAGGAATAATGTCGGAAACTGACTCTTGTCTACAAAATTTGGCAGCTGCAACGTATGTGGCGACTCATTTCCACTCACAGAAGCATGTGCTGGGTCACACGTGTCCCCACCTGACAGTCAACCAACAGCATAAGCTAAAATGACGGGTCTCTGTCGTCGCCCTTTAGGTAGCTAATTTTTGTTTATATTTTCCTCCGGGGCTTGAGGTTTATGTTCTTCCCTTTTCTTTTCTTGTTTGGTTTTCTGATGGGGGTTTTTCGGGCTCCTCGTGGCCACGCTGGTCCAGCTGAGTCAGAGCTGTGGTTTTGGATGGGGTCGTGTGCATGGATTGGGGGCTTGACTCGCTTCCTCTCCCACCTGACTTCAGCTTGAGAGATTTCTATTCATTTCCTGACAAGCGTTCCTTCACTGTCTCAGAAACAAGGTGTCAGTCAAACTGTGACCCCCCCCCGCCCCACCTCTCCCTTCCCCGGTCACCTCTCCCGTCCCCGGGTTATTGATTCCTTCCTTCCAGCCCCCGGATACTAAAGGTATTACTTGTTATACTGAAGGCAAAATTGCCTTACAACCGAGCTTGAAATCCCGGGGAGGGGAGGGGGTTAGCTTTCTGCATTCCTGTTTTCACATGCTGTGGGATGAAATAATATAATTCCATTCAGATCCAGGGCTGGGGGGTGGGGTGGGAATGAAGAGCCAAGAAGTTTAGACCCCCATAGGGAGGCAGTTTTTGGCTAAAAACAAGAAAAACAGAAAGTCTATATTCAATTTACATGAATTATTTATACTCTGTCTTTATAATCATGTAATGTGTTGGGGGTGTTTTTGTTTTCCTTTAATAATCAAGAAACGCCTGCTATAGTTCAGTGGCAGGAGAAGTCAATGCAAGTTGTGTCCTGGGTTACACGTAACTCCAACGAGAGTCCTTCTTTTGCAACAGGCTGATAAAAAGCACAGCCTGGCGGGAAGGCAGGGGGACACTGAGTCGTGCGTCCATGCCTGTGAACACTTCCTTTTTTGAACAGGGTAGAGATGTCCTAAAGAACAGGCAGGAATGAGATGTAAGACAGGACTCTCAAGGCATCAGCCTACACACACACACACACACACACATACACACACAACCACAATATAAGCTTTAGAAATAGCCACTTGCCTATTCCCTGGGGCAAGTAGTGGTTTAAGCTGGAGGAGTCTGATGAATACTCTTTCATTCATTTAACGACCAGTATACCTCGCAAGGGAGTTTTAAAAAACAAATGTGCGTGAGCTGTTAAGAACTTCTGTTCATATTTCCACGTCTGATTGATGCGTATTTGACACGCAGAGATCCTGTATCGTGGATGCAGGTCATCTGGGGGGAGGGAGGAAGACGTGCGCTGTCCGTGGTCAGTTATGCTGGGAGCCACCCCTCTCGGCTGGCAGAGGGTGGGCAAAGGATGGCGTGATCTGGCCACAGGCGAGGCCCCAGTGTCCCCAACCTGCTTGGCTCAGACATTCTAAAACTGTGGTGGCTTCCTTCCTTCTTGGTTTATCTTGTCTCTGAGGCCTCATGCCACCGTTGAGAACCATAGTGGAAATGTCATCAACACTGAACATGTCACTCACCCTTCCTGTCCTGCCAGTCCCTTCACCCCCCACAAATCCCCTCCCCCACCCCCATGGTCTTGGTGCTAAGATAACTTTAGAATCATTGCTGCTAGTCAATAGCTTTTCATTATATAAATATATTATATATATTATATATTATTTTTGAAATTTTTTTGTTTGTTTCCAACAGTGATGTAGCATGTTAAAAAAAACAAAAAACACAAAAACTGGTTTTCTCTGACTGTCCCACTGCCAGGCCTCATATGCTGCCTTCTTCAACAAATCAATGCACCCCTGCCTGGTGACATTCGCCCCCCCCCCCCAGTCGCACATACTTCCCCACCCGCCTCTGAACAAGGAGAAAGTTTGCAGGAACTAGCGAGGAAAGACCCAGAGCGCTTTGTGACGTGTTGAAATTCCCAGCCTTGTTCCGCTTCCCCACTTGAAGCTGGTGTCTCTGCTCCCCGCTGGCTCGCCACTTTTGGAACAGGAACTGTGGTCAAGTGGGATGCTGTCGCAAAGCGCAGGCGTCCGCCTGTCCATCCCCGGCTTCCTCTCCACCGCACACACCAGCTACTGTGTCTGTGGGAGCTTTCTGGGAACATCGCACAGGCTGGGACGGGCTGTGGGCGGAGAGGGCTGGTAAGGTGGGGGCCAGAAATAGTGGGTTGGGATTCTATGTTCTCGCCAACAGTTGCCTTACTCCTCCTTCCTCCCTCTGCTCCTCCCACCACTCCATCGGGGGTCATCCCCTAGACCAGTCATTTGGAAACCAGGAAGAGAGAATCGTTGATGCCTGAGCGCTTCGTCAGGGCTGCAACTGTTTGCTCGCAAGAGGCCGTGGCCAAAATTAGCTCAAATTTTGATGCAGAGGGGACAAAAAATGCTTTGAGCCAATGCGAGTGTGTCCCTGTATCTCCTGAGAGAGCTAGGAGGTAGTGACCTGCCTCTGGGCTGGAAGCATGAGTGGCTGCTAGCAGCACGTGGCTGTGGGTGGTCCCCTGCCAACAGGCTCCACACCTAGGTGAGAAGGGTCTTGAAGTTGGGCACAGCACCTCCAAACGCTGGGCGCTCACGGCTTCTGCTGGCTTCAGCCAGGCCTGGGTCGTGTCAGACACACCGAGAGCCTTTTTGCCTTGGGACAGGGCGTAAGCAGGGAACAATTGGGGTGACACACCACTGCAATTTAATCAGGGTCTTTTCTCTACCCTGATGCTCCCGGGGGCTCTGTGCCTCTCGGCTGTGATTGTGCCTGTGATGGCCCGTGACTTCTGTCAGAGGTGTTTCCACTCTTCTGCCACCTTGAGAAGGACCCTTGGGTGATGAGACCCTCGGGGTCCAGCCCAGGGAACCACAGGCCGGGCTGGCCTAAGCTTCCTTTGATGGGTATAAAAAGCCGTGGCCGGGCGCTCCTTGCATCCTGAATGTGGTTGCTTCAGAGGAGACCCAGCCCCTGGCTTCGGAGGGGCAACCGTTGGCTTAGGATGACGTGTTTGCATCTCTGGGGTTGAGACTTGTCCTGATCAGGCTGGCTGACGAGTGACTTTCTTCCGTTCCTGGAGGGGTGGGAAGTGACATCAGATTTGTGGCCAGTTGTGCCAAGCAGACACACTGCAGAGCTTGGCAGCCAGGAGCCCTTGGCATCCCAATGGTCTGCTTCTCCTCGATGGAGGAAAAAGAGCCCCATTGCCATCCAGTGTGTGCACCACCTGAGGACAGCCCAGCCTCATCTGTAACACTTGCGGCGTCAGAATCCCCAAGGTTTGCCGGCCTGGTTGAATGCCAGAGTCCGGGCTTCTGGACCCCAGCTTTCTCTTTTTGATGACGCCTGTGACATCCTGTCATGCTGGGCAGCTCCTCACTGTCGCCTGAGCGTGAGAGTGATCTGGAGCTCCGGGCTCCCTGCGTGGCCAGGGGGTGCTGGGCCCCGAGTCCAGGGCGGGTGGGCAGCAGCCCCAGCCCCCACTACAGGTTTCGTGTTGAGTTGTCTTGCTGGGTTCCCTCTTCTTGACTTGCTGGGATCCACCCTCTCATTGGGAGGAAGGACCTTGTGATTGTTTAAGGTAATGCTGAAATCTTTTCCATTTGTTTGGAAGTGACACCAAGAAGGAGAAAACAGGCAAAGCATGTTGAAGGCTAAGCATGATCGCGGAGAGCCTGGAATGGGCTCTGGACGTGGCCCTCCCTGGGCTGTGCGGCCGGCATCCTTCCGGCTGTTCACCTGGAGCCTCCCGGGGTCCAGGACGTGGGCTGGGGCTGAACGCCAACTGCTCTTCTAGACTCTTCCTCTTTCATTTTTCCTCCCACCCCGTCGAGGAATGGGAATTTCGTGTCTAGAGCTGGTTCGGGCTTACGGTCCGGGTTGATTTCCAAGTAGAATTGGTGCTTTTTTTAGGTCCCCACGCCCAGTTTGGGCAGGAGGCGCCTGTCACACTGGACCCCGCCCCTTAGAGCAGCCGGCCAGCCAGGCCAGCCTGGGACAGCCGAAGCCGGAGGGGAGGCCAGGCCCAGTGGTCAAGAAAGGCGTGTTTGCAGGGCAGGTGTGCTTGGGAGAGCCCGATTCCGGACGCCAGCCTCCTGGGGAGGCAGTGCTGGGTCACGGCTCTGGTCCGGTTTCCTCCTGCATCTTGAGGCGGGGAGACTGTGTCAAGAGATGTGCAGGGCCCTTCTCCGGCCTGCAGGGAGGCCCTCTCTTGGTCTCTGTTGACAGGGTGCGTTAGCTGGGTGGATGGAGCTGTGATGTTTTCAGGGGCCTTTGAGGCGATCTTCGTGTGTTAGCCAGAAGGAGAAAAAGTGCCCTTTTGGGAGGAAAATGGTACGACCCTCCTCTTCCATCTGGCTCCCCCCTTCCCATCCCTTTGAGTGGTATCGCCCTGGAAATACCTATGCAATCCCGACTCCTAGGAGACTGCGTGGAAGCAGGGGTATGTGCAGTGTATAATAGAGACGCTACAGCATCTATATTGTATATATGGACATAGACAGTACGTATACACACAGAGTAAGAGAGAAATCACGTCTATATATCTATAAATAATATCCTATATATTTATACATTTCTATGTTTTAAATAGATATAAAAACAGAGTCTATAGAGAGCTGGGACAGTAACGGGAAAGCCTGTCGCTGTGTCGTGCGAAGAGGGAGGAGGCAGAGCCTGTGCGGGGCGGGGACGGGAGCTGAGCAGGCGGGGCTTGCTGGGATGGGGGCCGCCCGCCCCGGAGCGATGGAGAGGAGAGGACGTGCGTCCCGGCCCTCTCCGCGCACTTTCTCTCCTCTGCCGCAGGCCTGGTCTGAGGTTGGAAGGAGACACCCCCTGAGCTCCAGCTGAAGTGCCCCCCACATCCCCCCCACAAGCCAACGCTTAGCGGTCACTGCTGCTCGGCAGTGGGACACGGTCTCTGACCCCCTGGTGGAGAGACCACTGCACAATTTCTCCAAATACCCTCCCCCGCCGGGAATGAGCAGCATTGGTGGCAATAGGAAAGGTGCGAGCTGGACCGCGCGCGGTCCCCACTCTCGGTGCGTCCGCCGCCCCCTGGAGGCGAACCTCTGAAGTGCAGCCGTCCTGGCCTCGCTGACCGCGCCGCCCCGGGCGGCCAGGGCGCAGAAGCGAAGCGGGCGCGGGGCATCAGCTAACGGGGAAGGCGGGGAGAGACAAATCCTCACACTCAAATTCAGTGGCAACTCCAGTTCAGAAGCAGGGCTTCGGCCCGGCCCGCTTTGCACAGCTGCTGCTGCTGGCTGTACTCAGGACAACGCGCTTCCCTCTCCTGCACTTCACCCCACCGCCACCCTAACAGGCAGGTTTAGTTCATGTACACTGTTCTGATTCTGTGACTCGAGGCGGAGGCCGAGCCCGACGCCCAAGCTTGTCCACTTCCGCTGTGGGGGTGGGGGGCGCCTTCCTCCGCCTGTCCCTGCTCCCTCCGCAAGCCGGGCAGGGATGTCTGGGGCCCGAGGGGGCGCTGGTGCAGCTGGCAGCACGACGGAGGGCGTGTGCAGCCCTGACAGAGTCAGAAGCCCGTTTCACGTCCAGGTTTCTCCGCAGTTTCTTTCCCCTGGAGGTAGGCAGGCGAGGAGGGGCTCAGGGAGCTGCAGACGATGGGAGACGCCGGGGTAGCCGCACCCTCGGCCCTCCAGGCCAGCCTCTGCCTTCCGGCTCTCCAGAGGCACTGAGCTCCCATCCCTGAGCCTCCTCTGACCTCCTGTCCTACTCTCCCCCACATCCTACCAACGGACCTCAGTCCCCAGCAGACCCACCCTACACCCACAGTCCGGGGCGGGTCTGTTCTGCCAATGCCCACCGCCTCTCCTCCACACCGGCCTGGGTCTCCTTGAGCCACAGCTAGCTGCCCGCCGGGTCTCCAGACACCCTCCAGTGCCCGGCTCAAAGGAGACCAGGCCCGGCGGGTGGCTAGGGGATGGGCATCCCCGGGTAGCAATCCCACAATGCACTGTACCTCAGAGAGAGAGCTCGCCATGGGGCATCAAGGACACCCGGCCCTCCGTCCAGAGGACAGCCGGTTACAACACTGCTCACAAAAGGACAAGGGCCGGGCTGCCCTCGGGCACCCCTCAGTCTTCAGTTTTGTCTCTCCGGAAGAGCCAGCAGTCTGACTGGGTTTTTTAGCCCCTGTCTCTCTCCTTCTCTCCACCCCCACGCTGCTGAACCGTCTCATTTCAATCACAAAGGAAAAATAAAGTGGGGGTGGGGGGAAATACTTAGGAGTCTATTATCACATGCATATTAATATGTTAATACTTTCTTTCTTAAAAAACAACCTCTTGATGTTATTACTTTGCAGACTACGCTTTATAGTACCTGTGTGGGACCTGGGACACTGGATACAGATAGAGCTATGTTGGTTTATCATAATATGTACGCAGAAACTTTCCTTTTGTCATATTATCCTTGTAATGTAAGAAGATTGTTAATAAAAGCATTTAAATTTACTCACCAAGGTCGAATCTCTGCCTCCTTGCCTCTACCCCAGGCCTGTGCTCAGGGCCACTCAGGATGGGTGCCCTCGCAAGGGCTCCGGCGTCAAGTTAGGAGCCTGCCAGGTTGGAAGAAACTAGAAGAGGTCTTCCACGTCCCTTCCTGCTGCTCTCACTTTGTCCCCATTCAGTCAAGTCCACTTCCAGCAGGTAACCTCGATGCCCCGCCCACCCATCAGGCCAAAAGGAGGTGTAACGGAAACCGTTCAAAATAAACCGATCTGGCCCCACGCGCATTTGTCCCACAGGCATCTCTGAGGAAGCGCACAGAGCTGTGCTGGACAAGTAGTTGTGCTGGTTTTCCCACCAACTGCCGTGCTTGGTTCTCCACTTGCTGGCCCCGTCCCTGGGGAGGGGTCTTTCCCCCATAGTTTGCTAAGGGGGCTGATGTGGCTGTTATGGGGGTGGGTGATAAGTGATAATTTGCCCAAATTGTTTCAGAAAGAAGACGGGCATCGATTCACTAAAGACCTGGGGAAGTGTTTTTAATTCTTCCTCCCCAGAAGCTAAGCCCTCCTGCTCCCAGCACCCTCCAGTCCAGCTTCCTTTCAGGCCTCCCTGCTTCTCTTTTCCTCACCTCCGCCTTCTTAGTACCCGCCATCTCCCTCCCAGCCTGTGTCCCTCTCACCCCAGAGGCCGCCTCAGCTGGTCACTCAGAGGTTTCGTGTTGTGAAAGCCACTCCAAGTACCCATGGAATGTTCTGGTTCTCTGCTTTCCCCAGAGGAAGGGGAGTCGGGGAGGAAGGAGCAAAGGGTGTAGCTGTCCATGTCTAACCAGCCCAGGTGGACCAGGGTCAGCCACTGCCCCTGTGGCCATCCGGATTTCACCCACATTTGCAGCCCTGTCTGGGACGTGCTGAGGAGTGCTTCGCTGGGAAGCAAGGAAACGAAAGATCCTCCATCTGCACTTGGCCGTGAGTTTGGTCTCCCCAAGGCTGGGCTTGGAGGCTGTGGTAAGGGGGGTAGGTCCAGTCCACTCCCTTCCACACCTTTTCTCCCCAGCTGCTCCCCAGCTTCCGTCTCCAAGGTTCAAAGGACGAGCTGAGCTCAACCCGGAACTTCACAGCACTTAGCTCTGTGTGCAACTGTGTAAGTATCCTATGTGAATGTGTGTACGTGCGTGTGTATGCGTGTGATCGTTCTGTGTCTGGTCTCCCCCTTCTAGAATGTAACGCGCACAAGTGGAGACTTTTTAATCCCACTGTGTGCAGTTCCTATCACATAGTAGGCACTTAATCACTGTTGACTGAAGGGGTGAAGGAATGAATGACTTTAATGGTAAAATTGCAAGCCCAGCAATGCTGTCTTGTTCGCAGCGGGAGTCCTGGGTTCTTGCACTTCTCCTGTCTCCGTCTCGAGTTCTTCATTTGATCAGGATGACCCTGCACCTGACCCCTGGCTACATCTGGCCTTGACCCAGCCACTTCTCTATACAAAGCTGGAGGTCGCCCAAGGTGCTTCCTTGAGCTCCCCTCCACGCAGGCTGGCTCCATCCCTTGGATAACATCCACCCAAGGCAGTCAGGCACGCCTAAGTCCCCCAGGCAAGAGAGATGTTCCAGCTCGTTCCAGCCTGGCTGTTCCGTGGTTCCAGATAGCATTTTGAGGTTATTGCCTATGCATCTGTTTGTGCAGGTGCTGGCCACTGGTTGTACGTCAGAGCCCGGGCTTCGGGGTTAGAGCTGTACCTCATTCAAATCCCCCCTCTGCCTCTTACAAGCTGTGAGATCTTGGACAAGTCGCTTATCCGGGTCTGTCTTCAGAGCTTAGCACAGAGCACTAGTTTGTCACATGCTGACTACTTGTCATCATTATTGTTACTGTTGCGCCTTAGATCAGGACAGGGCAGATGCTAGGAAGGGTTGGGGATCCCTTCTTTCACCCAGAATTCCTGGGGCTCTCCTGGGTGAGGGGATATGTGTGACTTTTAATTCAGAGCCACCAACACCTACACCGACAGTCAGCTTGGACGCCTCTGCCTGCATGGGGATCCCCTTTTCTGTCTCAGCCCAGAGAGAGATGCTCAGGGCACCTTCTGCTTCGACACCTTGTCTCACCTGGCTCACAGGGAAAAGGGACTGTGTAGAGGTTTTGCTTGTTTGTTTGGGCAGGAAAAACAGGTTTCTCCTTGATTCTCCCTGGTTTGAATCCCTGGGTTTCTGAAACAGGATTTCTGCCATCACCCATTTGCAAACAGGCTGCCCAGAAACACCTAGAAGGAGCTTTCAGATGGGGAAATTCAGATGGGCAGCCGCACTCCAGCCTGGGCCACTTTGAGAGGAGACCACACCCGGCTGAAGACGAGCCACCACGGAGCTCTGATCACACAGTGGCCACCACTAGACCCGTTTCCATGGTGATGTCTGGCTTCCAGCCCCAAGACTGGCTTCCTCCCCCCTTGCCCCAGGTAGGCGCCTGCCTCCATCGCTGGCTTGGGAAAACTGCTGAGGTCCCTGCCAGGGACCATCTGTGCTGGCTCACCTGCAGGGGACGAAGGAGGAGAGCACGGGGCAGCTTTCCAACACTGTCACCAAGAAAATGCCCCACCCTCTACATCCATGCGCAGCCACATCCCAGGGCTCTCTCCTTGCCAGGCGTCCGCCCTGGGAGGGAGACAGAACAGATGCTAGGGTTCCAGGCTCCTGAAATGGTAGTGCTTCCAACTGCTTCTAAAAAAAGGGCAGCTCTGGGGTGGAAAATTACCACCGGCTCCATTAGCAATTAAGCAAATGAGGAAAGGCTGACTCAGAGCCTCAGGTGACGGTGCATATTGTCTGGAGGAGGGGTGGCTGCCAGGAGGGGACTGCTAAGATGCCAGGGGGCACCGCCAGGCATGGGGCAGCGAGGGCAGGCACAAGTCTGTGGGTTTAGTCTCTTTTACGCACATGAATGGAGGCCAAGGACGGGTGTGAAAAGTACATTGTTGCCAGTCTAGGTCACAGCATGACAAATGTTAAAGCTAGAAGGGGCCTTTGTGATGATTTGGTCCAAATTCACTTTACAGGTGTGGAATCTGAGGCCCGGAGGCAAGTGTCTTGCCCAGGGCCGTGAGGTGGCCAGTGACAAGCCCCCTGGGTTTCAGGGTCCCAGCTCCTAAATGCAGGGCTCTGGACCGGAGTCAACTTTCTACACAGGCGCCAAGTGTGTGTAAGGCAGCTCAGTGGAAAGGTCTGGATAAAGCAATTAGTGCACTCGTCTTCCCTCTTTCATTTCTGCTATGTGAGTCCAGGCTCTCACGGATTAGTTTTGGGCTCCGGTGCGCCACATCCATGGTTATCTGTAAAACACAGTCTACAGGACATTTGGCTACGTGGGATAAGACCCGCTTCTCCTGTTTTATTATGAAAATAAAAATCCTGGTTGTCATTAAAATATAATATGTATATATATATAATATAAATGAAGGAATTGGGGCCAGCCAGGTGGTGTAGTAGTTAAGTTCACGCACTCTGCTTTGGTGGCCCAGGGTTCGCAGGTTGGGATCCTGGGCGTGGACCTACATACCGCTCATCAGGCTATGCTGTGGTGGTGTCCCACATACAAAATAGAGGAAGACTGGCACAGATGTTAGCTCAGGGCCAATCTTCCTCAAGCAAAAAGAGGAAGATTGGCAACAGGTGTTAGCTCAGGGCCAATCTTCCTCAAGCAAAAAGAGGAAGATTGGCAACAGATGTTAGCTCAGGGCTACTCTTCCTCACCAAAAAAAAAAAAAAAAAAATTAAATTAAATAAAGAATTATATGCACAGACTTAGAAAGTGAAGCCACTTCATAGCTTTCTTTGTGGATCATTTATCCTTTCTAAGAATCTTTGATTTTAATTTCATGTACCCTGGCTGATTTCCTACTTCCTCCAGAGGCCAGGGCTGCAGTAGGTACCAAGAGGACCTACGGTGCCAGGATCCCAGGAGTCCCCTTGTCCCTGCCCACCATCTGGAGCAGAGGGGATCACTGGCTGCTGCACTGACTCTGCCAGTGATGGGAGTATTTTTAGGGTGAAGAGGAATCTCTAGTTTCTAACTTTTCTTCTCAAGAATGATGTCAAGGTCCCGAGATGCCTTGCCCGGTGCTTGCACCCCCAGTGCTTGTATGAAGCCCCTTTGACTCAGTGCTCAAGCGAGGCCATCAAGGTATGCATGCACACACACACACGGGGACACACACACAGCACCATATGATCTCACAATTCTACTCACTCCTAGGTAGATATCTTTGAGAAACTTGCCCACGTGCACAAGCAGACGTGCATATTTGAATGTTCATAGCAGCATTTCCTCTAACAGCAAACAAACAAAAAGAAAACATCTAAATGTACATTAGGAGAATGGGATTGTGGTATATCCATACAATGGAATACTATACAGCCGTTAAAAATAAATGAACTATGTAGATCTGCATGAATAAAGCTCAAATTTTAATGTGGAGCAAAAAAGAGTGTGATACAATTTTAATAAAGTTTAAAACACACAGAAATACTCCATAGGGCTCAGATTTTTCACATACATGTAGTAAAGGATAAAAGGATAGAATGCTTGGGGTGAGAAACCCCAAATTCAGGATGGTGGTCTCCTGATGGTGGTGGCTGGGGGACTTCGACTGTATTTGTCAAGTTTCATAAAACTTGGCAGTGGTTCATGAGTGTCAACCCAATTATTTGTCCTGCATTTTATAGGTCTAAAATATTAAGGAAAAAAGAAAACACCAGGCAGATGACCCAGTTTGAAAGTATTTATTTACCACTGAAAGGGTTTTGCTCCAAAGTGTGACACCAGACATAGGACAACAATGTCTCATGCGTCTTTTTTGTGCTTCGGTTCATGATGGTAAAACAGACAGACACTTAGCATTGACAACAGGGAACACGGGCAGCAGAAACTAATCACAAGGACCAGGTCTCCCTTTGAATGGCCCTCCCCTCGATTTGGCCCCGGCTGCAGCCACCTGCCACCCAGGACTCCCGTAAATCCCAAAGGATTTGTCCCACCTTGCTCTCTCTACATGGCGTTGTTTGGGGTAATTTGTCACTCAACCCACCGAGTCACATCTCCACTTGAAATGGACAGACACGGGCAAGGTCTTGATCAACAGGCATTCAACCAAAAATATTGATTTGTTGCCAGAAGTGGAGTCACAGAGTAATGAGGGTGGCCCCCAATTCTCTATCCCCATCGCTGTGTCTGTGAAAGAACCCGGTCACCTGTGGGCAGCAGCCCAATCTGAGACGGTCTCTCCCTTTAGGTTCACCTCTGCTTCACGCCCTTCTTAGAAAATGCTCCCTGGAAAATTACCAGGTGTTCCTTTCAAAAATGATCAGATGCGACACACAGACACAATTACTCGAATTCGATAGTAAATTGCAAACGTATCTGGTACAAGGTAAGCTGATGCGAAGATCACTGAAGTTTTAAAATGCGGCAGTCTGAAATCTCCAGATAACTTAAAATTCACCAAGACGGAGTGTTGGTGGAAAAGTACAGTGATTATCTTCTCTTCTGTCGTTAATTGCATTGACGTGGAGGGCTGGGAATGGTCATTAGGTGAACAGTAATGTTCAGTGTCATGAATTTCTAGGGCAAATGTTGAGATGTCTGGTGTCTTCACCATGTGCCACGTCTTTTTCTGCCCACTCCCCATCCATCCTTCCTTCATGAATTCATTCAATAGATATTTATTGAGGACCAGGATCCAGCTTTATTCTAGGCGGTTGGAACACACTGTGTGAACACAACAGACACAAGCCTCTGCAAAAGCCAGCTCGTTTCTGGCCTGCCCGCTAAGTGAGGTGACGGCTGATACCTAAGACGTTCTGTGGTGGCATCTGACCCCTCTCAGGGGCAACCTTTGCCTTGGATTCTGGAAAACTAAACCTTGGAAATGCAGAAATGAACGCCCCGTGATGGATGACCGTGGGTGGAAGTGGTCATTCTGGGATCAGAGGCCCTGGCCAGCCAGCCTCAAACGTCCTTTGGTGTGACCGTAAGGCCGATGCATAGATTTATAAGAAAGTAGAACCCATGTGTCCCGCTTTTAAGTCCAGAATCAGACTTTTCTAGAATGGAGGAGCAGATGCTACGGAGAAGAGAATCCTGGTCAACTTAGATCCAGAATGTTTTGCTCTATTTGAGCCATGCCAACCAAAAAAGGAGATCAGAAAGGTGAGGGTGGTCTCAAAAACATGATAGAGGAAATCAGGAAGAAACGCTTTTTGTAAAAAAAAAAAACTCGGCAGGAGATAGTCAACATCAATGGTGAAGATCTCCAATGATCTCAAAGGCTTTCCCATTAAAGAGGGGTGAGAAATTTTTCCTGTTTCTTCAGAGCAGTGGTCTAATGCTTTTCTACTTCTGTACAGAAAAGGGAAATGATGACAAACGTCAGATTCTCAGGGAAAGGCTGAGAAGGACTTGACCAGTGGAAGGAACGAAGGACCGTCTGTATCCATCTCGTCTAGGAATTCTCCTTTAGATCAGGGGCTGCGGTGACGTTGGCAGAGTCTGGGCGTCAGGGCAAAGGAGTCCGAATGCAGAATCCACGTTTCTGGAAATGCCTGGGATGGTTCTGGCACTTTCCAGACGTTGTCAGCTGCCTACGTGAAGTATAAAGATGACCTGCTGATGGCCTCAGAGTGTCTTCAGCGAGGGAGCGCCTACAGCTTTTGAGCACTGTTTCATCTGTACATCTTTCACACAGATAGAGCCGCCATGACACTCGTCCTGTGGTACACACAGCCAACAACAGAACCCAGGAATCCCGGTTCACGGGAAAATATCATATTCACTCAGCACAGCTCTTTGGAATAATTAGGTAACTATTTGAAACCTAGCTGCTGGTTATTTGCTGATTAAGTGATAGATCCTGAACACTGAGGGAAGGAGGCCCATTGGCAAAAAACTTCATTTCCTGGCTAAAATTGTCTTCCTTCTCTGCCCGCACGTGGCCAGATGTAATAAACTAACTTAATATGTGGCCCCAGCTCAGTTCCTCATGAAGTGGCTGGAATGCTGCGAAGGGACAGGTCTGTCTCGGAGGGTCACTTGGCGTTGCTGGCGGATGTGACAACCGGTGCCACATACCCAACACACGATCCCCACAAGTACCTTGTCAGGGAAGGTCTTCCCGGATATAATAGAAACTGACTCTGAGACAAAACAAGAAAGTTATTCAACAAAAAGCACAAAATTCAGTCCAAGAGCAGGATCTGAAAAGCACAGACGAAAATATCAAGAATTAAAATAATGAAATGGAAAACAACAGCTCCCAAATTTCACACCCACAGTTGAGGTGTCCGGCGTTGGAACAGCTGCCCAGGGTGTTGGGGCCCCCACAAGGGCTGTGAAAACCTGTCTGGAATATTGTGGAGGGGGTTTCTCCACGAACAGTGCCCCAACCGCTGCATCAAAACGACTCAGGGCTTGCTAAGAAGGCCGGCTCCCGGGTCTCGGCTGGGAATACCAATCTGCGACGTCTACAGGGGGGCCTGGGAATTTGCTGGTGATCGTGCACACACTAAGGTTTGAGAACGGCAGGGTGACTGCCTTGAGTTGGAAGCGTGATTTAATGCTGGCTAAGATTTCGTCCCAGGATACTTTTATTTCCTTCATCATTTGTGAAATGCTTACTTTTAAAAAGCCACATTCTTGGCACCCATTATTCCCCGAATTAAGCTGTCTTCACATCTGAGCTGACCCCACCTGCAATTCTGAACACAGAATCATGTGTATTTGGTAAGTGTCTCTTCAGTAACACAGATGAGCAAGCTGTGTGCCTCAGTGTGACCTGGATGTCTCGTTTCCGCACACTGCCCTGCCCGGCTCGTGTTCTGGAAACGAGAGTGTGAAGAAAGAGGAATAGGGTCCTGGCCTTTGCAAACGCGTCTGTCTTCTGGGTGTCGGCATGAGGATGGGGCAGAAAGAGGAGGTCGCAGAGGACGGCTGGGGCTGGAGGGGCGGGGCGGCACCCAAGCAGGGAGGTGACCCGGGAGGCCTGCTACAGGTGCAGCTGGTGCCACATGGCGATCTGCCGGCGGGGGTTTTTGAGCATCTCCTCCCAGTGGCTGCGCTCGGAGCCCGAGGCGTGCAGGCCGAGGCTGCAGTGCCCAAGGGTGCAGCTCTGGCCCTCCGCGCTCTGGCCCAGCACCTCCAGCTCCACGCTGGAGGCCCGCAGCAGGTCATCTGGGAGCTCGAACATGATCATCTCGTTCCACACGGGGTTGATCTTGTGCTTGGCTCGTTTCGTCTGCTTCTTCTTCAGCTTCTGAGCCTGATGCTTTAAGGTCACCTTGACAGAGACGTCTGGGGAAGGACAGAGAGGAGAGAGAGAGACGGAGAGAAGGGCCAGGAGTGAGCTGCTGGGGTGTGGTGGGGCCCGGGGAGGATGGTTCCTCTCGGGGATGGAGAGACACGAACTCCGGCTCAAGATCCTCATCGAGGCTCCCTCCCCCTCCCTCTCCCCCTCCCCATGAGCCATGTATTCATTCAAAAATTATTGCATGCCCACCATACGGCAGAAACTGATCTAGACAAGGAGATGAACTTACACCCAAGTGTGGAAAACAGATGATAGGTAATATACAAGGCTAGACACTGGGTGGCCCTTGATGGGGTCATGCCAGAGTAGTCACGGAAACATCCTTGCATGAGCCTCTCAGTGCTTCATGTCCCACATCACACCAGGCCCAGGACAACGGCTCAAACGTCCTGCAGCTTGATTTCAAACTCAGACCAGAAAAACTAAGCTGTCCCGTCTCTTCATCCCCTCGGTTCTCCACTCACGCATTTTTGTCTTAGGACAGCAGGTCTCCTGCTGGTTGGTTGAGTTCTTCTCCTCTGTTCTTTTGGAAGTTTGACTTGAGGAGCCCGAGCTCACATGGAGGGTGAGGGCAGACTGCCTTGGCCCCCACGGGAACCCCACCAACAGAGCTGCCCCCCCAGGAAATCCGCCCACAGGGCACCAGGCGACCTTTCGTGGAACATCACAAGGCTCGGGACCGGCTTCCGTTTTCATTAGTCAAGGTTCCCGAAGCTAACGTGAGAATAATTGTTACTCTGTATTTATTGCTATAATTATCACCCCTAGGTGGTTAGTTTGTTATTTTAGTGGAGATATTTAAGAGACAGAGTGTTGAGCTGTAATTGTCCTGAAAGGAGCTATAAAAAAAAAAGAGCAGGAAGCAAAGAATTGCCTGGAGGGGATGAAGAAAAAACAGCGAACTCTGACCTTTGGCTCAGGAGTCTGTGAGCGAGACCAGCTCTTCTGATTTCATTCACCCAAGATCTTGTGCTCAAAGATTCTGATCACACTGGCAATTCTTTACATGTATGCTGCTATAAATGTCTATTTATTTATATCCTGCCAGGAGCACTTGGCTCCTGGGCCACTATCATATGGCTAACCACCGCTGCTGTCCTGCCCTGACAAGAGCGCCTGTCTGGTCCCCAAGACTTGAGGCCTGAGCTGGGGTATCCAGAAGGAAAAACTGAGGCTTCCAGAATGTTGAAGAGATGCTTCTTTGGGGATATAGGGCACAGATGCCCTAAACTCCAGGCCGCCCAGCCTGGCACCCACACACCTTCTGCCATCACCCACGTTCAGCTGGTGTGAGGATGGCAGGGTGGCAAAGGCTGGAAGACACAAGAGGCTGGAGTGTGCTTGGGGACGGCTGATGCTTCTTCTGGTGGATCTGCAAGGTGGGGACCCCCAGGCGGCTCCCACATGGGCCTGCATGGATGGCATTGACCCAGGACGTGAGTTTAAAGAATCGAGCGTGTCCTTCAGAATCAGTTTGTGAGTTCGGGGTGGAGGACACACCTGAGGCCGAGGGCACAGATGGACTCGAGCTCTGCCTCCCTGCTCACTGGTCCCCACCCCTCCCAGGTGCCACCTCCCCCTGAGAACATCCCTGGAGGCGGGAGGCGCCCTGGCTGTCCCCTCTCACACCCCACTCACCCTTCCCCAGGAGCTCCTTGGCCTGGTTGGAGTGGAGGTTCTTGGCCTTAATCAGCACGACCAGGAGGCGGTTGGCGGCCGGGAGGTAGCTGATGGACAGGAGTACCTCTCCCGTTCCTGCAGACGGCTCCTGGAACAGAAGACGGGACACGGAATGGGTGCCTCGCTTAGAGATGGCATCTGCCACGTTAACGAATGCCGAGGCTGGGGTCACACGGGACCGTATCCAACAGCATCCTGGAAACCATGTACCCACCAACGCCGGGTTCTCCACCCCTGCGGAAGGGAGGGCGGCGCAGAGGAATTACATGCGGTGTATGTTTCAATACGAGTCTGTTTCATTTGCAAACAGACTCTTGTGATTATCCACGTATCTTGGATTCACACCCAACGTATAAAACAGATCGAGGAGATGCCACTCAGGATGCGGCGGGGGCAGAGGGCCAGAATCCCCCTCACCCTTCCTCACCACCCCCAGGCTCCTGAGGCATCTCTGTAGATCTCTGGGATTCTGGAGAATGCCGTTTGAGAACCACTGCCTTGACCTGTCAGGTTCCTGGGGCAGTGGGGGGCTGTGATTCATTACTCTGTTTAAAAGATAATTCCTCCAGCCCCTGCAGGGCTGAGA
This sequence comes from Equus caballus, assembly GCF_041296265.1. Taxonomy (NCBI): domain Eukaryota; kingdom Metazoa; phylum Chordata; class Mammalia; order Perissodactyla; family Equidae; genus Equus; species Equus caballus. The sequence continues at coordinate 10,137,290 of NC_091695.1, forward strand.
GAGTCAATAATGCGCTGTACGAATGCTCAGCGGGGCCTGGCTTGGTCAACAGAATGACCAACTGCGTCAACGAAAGGCCAGTCAGACAAGGGAGGGCCGGGCCCCAGAAACGGCTGGCAGTCTCTGTGCTTTGCAGGAGGTGCTGACGCCCCTGTGAAGCACCCAGAACGCCCACCCCCTGTCTACAGCTTTACAGGGCGTCTCCACCGACATTTCTACAAGGCTTTGTTAGGAATTCCGACAAATCCACTGAGTGTCAAAAATGACCAAAAGAGTCCCCACAGGAGGCCCGTGGCTGTCACAGTCCAAGGACAGAGCTAAGACTCCAGAACCAGCCTGTGCGGGTCTCAGCGCCAATCCTGCCACTTGCCAGCTGTGTGACCTTGGGTGAGTCACTTAACTTTCCCAAACCTCCATTTCTTCATCTGGAAAATGGGAATAATAATATCTCCACCCAACAGGGTTGTGGTGGAAATTAAATGAGTTAATATTTCATGGTTTCGAATAGTGCCTGGCACATTCCATGCACCATGAAACTGTTTGCTTTGATCGTGACCGTTCGTTATCCAAGAAGGTCAACCAGTACTTCTCGAGGTTATTAAGTGGGAACATTGTTTCTGGGTGAATGGGAGCCGGGCTGGATGGAGGAGCTGGCTGGCCCTCTGCCCAGGCCACACACCTTTCATCCAGGAAAAATGTCAGCGTGACCCCAACAACTCCACTAGCCATATGATAAAATGATTTGGGAACTGCCAGCAACGTTGGCCATGGCGTGACTAATAGCAGCTAACGTTAATTCAACACCTACTTAGTGCTGGATGCAATCATGTATCTATCCCACTAGGCTGTAAGCTCCGGAGGGGCGTCCCCAGCACCCAGCACCCAGCACAGAGTTGACCCACAATAAATAGCTGTGAGAAAGAAGGGTGAGACGTCCCTTTCATCTTAACCACAAGAGTGGGAGGGACGCTGATTGTTGCCTTTTGAAGCATAAGACCCTGATGCTCAGAGAGGGCATGTCACTGCCTCCTGAGGTCATGTAGACAGTACGTAGCAAAACCGAGCCTTGGACCGAGGTCTGGTCCAACAGCAAAGCCGAAGATCTAAACCCGTGGCTCTCCGGCGCCCTCGGTGGACAGACCTCTCACTTCACGGTAGAGAAATGAGGCCCCGAGACTTGCCTAGGAGCTCAGAGAGGGGCAGTGGAGCTGGGAGGGGCACCAGCCTCCTGATTCAAGGGCACTTATTGGGGGTCGACGGTGGGCCTGGGCTGTGGCCACAAGGTGACCGGGCTTGAGCCCTCTGCTTCCCCCAGACCGGGTGAGAGGAGCCTGGACCCATGAGCCCGTGAAGGGCTCGTTCCCTTGGTGTCGGCTCCCAAGAGCCGGGGACAAGCCCAGCCAGCTGCACCAAAGCCAGAGAATTTGAACAGCATCTGCCCTTAACTTAAGCACCTGCCGACAAAAATAACCCTCTTTCTTTCTCCATCCTCTCCCTGGTTTTTCCCGCCCCCCCCCCATCTTTCTCCTGGGCTCTCAATGAATCATTCAAGCTGCCCCCGGTCTGGGTCGCTCTGTGGTTCCCGGTGACGCACACGCCACTTTGGGCTGAGTGTCCTCCAGGAGAACTGGGCCACTGCTGACACCTCTGTTAACCCGTTCCGACCGAGAGAAGCAAGTCTCCTGGGCTGCGGCGACTGAGGGCTCCACCCGCCTTGTACAAATGACCTGCCCCCTCCAGCTGGGGCGAGGGGCTCCCTAGCCTGGCCTTGCGACTCTCTCCTGCCTCAGACACTGAGAGCGCCACCTCCTACTCCTGACTCCGTGCTGCGCTCTGAGATTGTTCACGTTCATGGTGATGTGGTCCAGGCGGGTGTGAGACCATATCTGCGGAACAGTGACCACTACGAGGAGGATGGTGGGGATGAGCCCTGAGCGCCAGGCTTTGTCTGAATCAATGCTGTGTCCTGGCTCCCAGCACGGTGCCTGGCGTGTGGTGGAAAGCCAGCAAGGAATCTGTGGAATGAATGAATGATTTTTGTCCTTCTAGGGGAGGGATGGAAGGGGGTAGGTCTCCGAGACGTCTGCCAGGATGGGCTGGATTTCAGCCCTTTGGGAGGTGGTACCACACCCTCCAAAGGCCTGGAGGAGCCCCTCCGTCTCCACAGAAAGCTGCTCTGCCAGCCGAGTAAACCCGTCTCGGCGCCTCTTCCCAGGGCCCCCCGCTGCGATTCCACAGCCGTCCCAAAGCACGCCCTAATTAGAGAGGGCGCCTGGCAACAGCCAGGTTCCCGCTGAGAGTGGCTGTCAATTTTCATCAATTTTCTGAGCCTGAGAAAGAGACAAAAAGAAGGCAAGGACGAGATCGTAGGAAGAAGGGGAGCAGGTGGGCGTGAGGCGGCCCCTGCCCCTCCTGCAGCGTCCACAGGAAGGCGCCTGCTCATTAGGCCTCACACGTGGTGGCACGGTGGCGGGAGGACAACACGGGACTCACATCCGGACCATCCCAGCCCCGAGGTCGAGCTTGCCGTGTCCCAGCTGGGCGACCCTGGGAGGGATACTGAACTACCCTCAGCCTCAGTTGCCTTGTCTGGAAATGGGGTTGTCACGGCGTCGCTCTTGCCTGGTCCGTTGGGGACAGAACTTGGGTAAAGCTCTAAGCGCAGCCACTGAAGCCTGGAAACCGCTCAAGAATCTGTCCTCTTCTTGGTATTTTTATTACCCTAGCTCAGGCGGAGGCAAACTTCTCTGTGAGGGGCCAGATCGTAACTATTTTAGATTTCGTGGGCTGTGCAGTCTCCAGATAAGGCGCTGACCAGCTGGTTGAGAGATGGGTCATCCAGAAAGTTCTCTCCAGGCACCATCACAGCAGGCCCCTGGATGAGGTCTGGACCCACGGGCCTGAGTGACCACACGTGGTCCTGCAGCCCTGACCTTCCCCGACCCCTCACTCCCTGGCCTGTGGGGACAACGGTCAGCTTTCCAGGGAACCCCTCTCCACACAGTGTGGCATCCCAGTAAACGCTTCTTTCCCACTGATGGCTCCCCAGCAGCAGCGGGGTGGGGAGAACCATCCCGGGCTGGTGACCACATAGGACACGGGTCTCTGGGGCTGCCCTGAGCCCCAGTCCCTTCTTCAAAGTCCAGCCCAAACACCACTGTGCACCAGGCCTTCTAGAACTTTCCATCAGAACACTTTGGGTAGGCCTCTCTTGGCCGTCTTAGGATTCAGCACAGGTCAGATATCATCATCCTCATCACAATCACCATCACCACTGCCCTCATCATTTGTCTGTCCCGATTTGTCCCTCCAGTCGGTTTGTTCTATGAACAGAGGGGGCTGTACCCAGTGTTCATCTCCCCAGCAGTGCCTGGCACATAGTAGGCGCACAAGGAGCATAAATGAATTTAGATGGGGATACTGCTGTCGCCATCAGAGCCAATACACTCCGAACAGGATGTTTTCCGTGGTGGCAGTGGGGTTGGGTGTGTGTGTCTTTCATGGCAGGTGAGAAGCAAAGCCACCAGGAGTCCCGAATCCTGGGCTGTGGGTCTACTCCAGTCCTCCGCCCTTCTCAAGCCTCCAGCTTGACTTTCACACCCTGACCCGGGCTGTGAGGGTCTCGGCAGTGTGTGCCCCGAGCGCTGGCCCAGTCCTGCCCTCCCAGGCTCCACCCCCACCCGCAGGTTTCATCTGTCCTGGGAGAGGACACCCTACCTTCAGTGCGGTCTTCAGCTCGCCCCACTGGGCAGCCCCCAGGGGCACGGACGCCCCATCCAGGCCCAGACGGAGCTCCCCGGCCACGCTGTGGCGGGAGAAGCGGTCGCAGGTCCTCAGGGTCAGCGTCAGGGTCGCGGCGGGGAGCTCCTCCTCGGCCAGGGGCAGCACCAGGCCCTCCTCCCACGTGGTGTGCAGCTGCCGCTTCTTCAGGGCCGTCTGGGCCTCCACAGAGCCCGTCCTGTTGGCCACGCTGCCCTGGATGTAGCAGTCACAGCCCCCGTCGTGGTCGCTGGTCACGGCTGCAGGCAAGGAGAGAGCAGCACAGACAGGCGGCTTCTGAAGCATCAGCGGAGGGATGGGCGTGGCCCTGCTCTGAGCTGCCGAATGCGGCTGAAAGGTCATGGCCTCGGGGTCTGGAAGACCCCAGACTGACCGCCTGGCTTTGTGGACTCACCTTTCAGCAAGACACTGAGAAACCACAGATCCTCCAAGGGGACCAACGTCACACACGCTGGTCTTCCCAGAGAACAGGGACAAGACTCGCTTCCTGGAGCCCTCCCGACCTCCTGACCCTGAGATGTCCCCAGGGGGCCAGGGCCCGCCAACTGCCCCCTGACTTTCACTAGTGTTGCTACTGAAAAGGTAATTGTTCTGTACTTTACGTATTTACCACCCAACCACTTGTGGCGTGAACCCCTTGGGCTACCTCAGGAATGGTGTTTTGTATTCTGAACTCTGGTGTCTTTAATGCTTCACAGGATGGAAATTTGCACCCGGGTGCTTATCGTGCTTATCGACTGGTGCCTCAGCTATCAGTTAGAAGGGGCAGCCGGCGCCTCCCAGGAAGGGAAGAGGAGGAGCTGGGCCTTGAGTCCTGATAGGAAGAGCTCCGCACGGAGCTTCAGGGGCCCTGGGCTCAGCCCTGGCTCTGGCACCAATAGTCAGAGTGATCTTGGACAGGTCACCTGATGTTGTTAGGCCTCAATTTCCCATCTGTGCAATGGGACGATTGTGAAGACCACAAGTAATAAAGTAGACGAACACACTAAAAAATCTTGAAAGAAAGTAAAAAGGTGGGGCTGGCCCAGTGGCATAGTGGTTAAGTTCACATGCTCTGCTTTGGCGGCCTGCGTTTTACGGGTTTGGATCCCAGGCACGGACCTACACACTGCTCATCAAGCCATGCTGTGGCAGCATCCCACATATAGAGTAGAGGAAGATGGACACGGATGTTAGCTCAGGGCCAGTCTTCCTCACCACAAAGGAAAGAAAAAATAAAAACACTTCCTCAAAAAAATTAAATTAAGTATGGAAGTCAGATTTATCCTGCCCACGGCTTCCAGCTTTTAGGAGCCAGAGTTGCCCATGGTTAGCTCTATTTCTTTGCAAACTCGTAGCTTTGTTTGCTGTTGGTAAAGTGAATTGTCAGAGTAGGTAGACCAGGGACACCCTGACCCCCATGGGAAAGACCACCTGGCTCTAGGAATCCAGATGCTTTGCTGACCATTCAGAACACCCTCTGTGTCTGGCATGAAGCCCTGTCCAACGGGAAGGCACCTGGGGCAGAGATGGCTAGCGATTCACCAAAAACCCACTTCCTTTTCCTGTTGGTACCCATTAGGCCACATTTCCCAGGCTGCTTTGCAGTCCGTGGCCATGTGACTGGGCTCCAGCCAATGGGCTGTGAGCAGGAGTGATGCATGCGTGTGCGGGTTGTGGCTTTTAAGGCCCGGTTGTGCCCTCTCCGAGTATCCCCAGTAAATGACAAGGGGGCCTGAGGGGGTTATGGAGCCACGGAGCATGGTCCCTGAATCACCATCCAGAGGAAGGACGTCCACCAACCCGGGATCTCCCCTTTGGACTGTCACTTAGAGAGAGAAAAACCCCTGTTCTAGGCATCCCGCATTTCCGGGTCTGTTTGTGACAGAGTGCGAACCCAGCAGCCGCGCTCCCGCCAGCCACAGGCGCCCCCGTCCCGCCCGCACAGCCCCTCCGGCGGAGACGGACACACGGAAGTCCGAGAAAGTCAGCTAAACGCCTACCTTCCAGGCGAGTGACAAACAGCTCCGCCTTCTGCCGGTCGTAATCCAGGCGGTACTGGAGTTTGGGCGCTTGGTTCCAGCTGGCAGCCTTCTCAGGGTTCCAGGTCTCCATGACACAGACATCCTCCACCACACCTGCAAAGAGGGGCAAGCCGTCACTGCCACCCGCGCCGCGGTCCTGTCCCCGCATCACACCTTTCCCGTCTCTGCCACCTGTGGCACAAATCTAAACCGGAGCTTCCTGGTGCGGGGGGGAGGGGGTGAACTCGTGGTGGCTGCACCAGAGCCATGCCGGTGTCCCGGGCATTACATTTCCAGAGGCCGCGGCAGCCCACCCAGTCGGCAAGACACGGGCTCGGTGTCAGACACCAGCTGTTGCACAACAGTCACGTGACCTTGGAGAAGATCCTTGACTTCTTCGAACCTCAGTTTTCTCATCTTTACAATGGGAATGACAGATGGTCCTTCTTCCTAGAGTTACTGTGAGCATTAAACTCACGTAAAGCGGGGAAAAAAGCCCAAGGCGAGCTTTCAGTAAGGGGAACTGTCACAGCCTGTGTCACTCGTTCTGGTCACCCTGCTTCCGCGAAACCAGCCCCAGCCCATCTGCAGCTCCACCTCTCCCACAGCGCCCAGGTCCTGCTCCCCAGGAGCTCATGGCTGGAGACGAATGTCGCAGAACGAGGCAGGAGCAGACGCTGGGGGACAAGGTCAGGAAGAGTGGATTTGACGTTAGCGAATGTTCAATAAATACTTGCTGGATGAGGGATGACCTTATCTTTAATTCAGAAGTTCCCAAAACCACAAATATTGCTCACTCTGCCCCTCACTTGAAGAGGAGCCAAACATCTGGGAGATTCCCTTTAGCAGATGTTTTACAAGAATTAAAGGATCCAGCGGCTACTGCAGCCTCCACTTTAAGCATATGGAAATTTAAAAGATTTTCGATTTTCAGAATGAATTTCAAGGGCAGAAATATAAAGGAGCATTTAATTTCCAAAACGGTTCATTATTGGGTCCCTGCAAGTAGTGGAAACGCTCCCTGGAGGGTGTGAGAGAAGAAGAGATGGACCAGGATGTGAGCAATGGTCATAAAGAGAAGCAGAATGCTTGTGACTTCCAAGGACACCACGGGGACAACCGCAGCAAGATCGGTGTCAGAAGGAGCTTGGTGGCAGCCTCGAGAGCTCTCAGAGCAGAGACCACCTGAGCCTTCAGAATCAAGACCAAGGGGAGATCAAACCAAAGGCAGCACCAGCTGGAAACGCAAGAGGGGACTCAGCGTCAAGAAACAGCACTTCAAGCCAGCAAGGAGCCACTGAGCATCAACGCTGGGGTGGGGGGCACATCGTGGGGGCGGTGTCTGTTCCACCTGGCGTCCTCCTCCCCCCGCTCCCTCGCCTCTGGTCAATGTTGCTGAACTAATCAGCTCTTGATGGATTGCTGTGGACTCAGGACTCAGTCGTTGCCTTCTAGGGGGAGGAAAGGAATGAGGAACCATGAAATGGAGAAAACGAACGAACGTGTTCTGAATTCTTCAAAGTCCCGGACTCTGATGTGCTCTCCTGCCCTCCTTGGTGGAGAGTGTCCACTCTGGCTTCATCTTTGAGAAAACTGGGTTTCCCAAGGAAGGGGAGCCCTTCTGGGATTACGATTATGATGACCACCCCCAGGGGCCCTCGTGCACCTTGCCCCCCGCCCTCCAAGTTTAAGCTCTTGAGTCCTCCATGAGTCTATTTTACATCTATCTAAACGTGGGCTGCAAACCTGGAGGCAAAAAGCCCACCAGGATTCGTTCATGCCACAGGCACTACGTAAATCTGTTCTTGAAGCAACCCCAGGCTGATCACTGTGTTCTGGGCTGAGTTGGGGGTCACCCACTCAGTTGCTGGCATCAGGTACAGCTGTATCCAGGCTAGATGTGTCAGGCCGAGGGAGGTCAATGTCACAACTGGCTGCGCTGCCTCTGTTCCCACCGTCTCCCTCTCCAACCAAAACAAAACCCCGAGCCACACAGCAAGCCATTCTCCTGGCTGTATTTTTTGCCTCCCTAAGACAACCCTCCATTCTCCTTGGGTTAGGGACTGTGTCTCTGCTTCACAAATCCGTCCCCGTGTCCAGCACAGCCCTGCAGCCCTGAAGGGGTGCCATTCTTGATGCTGATGCTGATGAGAAAAGAAAGAGTAATAATAATATGTCTCGATTACGTCCTTTGCATGAAGCCCTAAGTTGAGCACTTTATATGCATTATTTTATTTACACTTTACAACAACCCTACCAGGCAGGTAATAGTATGATCCCGTTTGATAGATGAAGAAACTGAGACCCAGAGAAGTTAGCAACATCACCAAGGCCACACAGTGAGCATATAAAAGGTCAGAGAATTAATCCTAGGACTCTGAAGCCCGTGGTTTAATCCCGGCTGTTTATCCCCTCTCCACAGTTGCACACACGGCTTGAAAGGGACTCTCCAGTTCCCAGTGGGAAGCTGGAGGCCTCGAGGGGATGCGACGTGGCCCCACGGCAGCAGGAATAAAGGACTGTGACTCCGAGGCCCTGGGTCCATCTGCTTGCCCGGTGTTAAATGCCGCGGATGCCGGGGCTGGCCACGCCCAGCATCTATAGAGATGCTCTCAACACTCCTCCCAGCCCTGGCCCCCAGGAGAGTCGCCCAGGGGACAGCGAGTGGCTGAGGACCCCTACCATTCTGAGGAAGGATGAACAGCTCCTCGGTGACCTGCCTCTTGAGGCGGCTGTCCCTCGGGGCCTGGGGGCTGGCGGGCGCCGGCTCCTCCGTGGGCCTCAGCGTGTAGTCCGTGTAGTTGATGACCTCTGGGGCCGTCACGGCCGGCCGGGGGCCGTAGATGTCTGGGAACTTGAGGAGCGCTCGGGGCTGCACGGGCTCCGCGGATTTTTGGACGTTGAACTGCAAACACAAATCACTGTGATTAGCCCACAAGAGGACGTCCCGCCTGTTGTCCACCCGCAGGGAGAAGCGACGACCTGCGCTTTCCCAGGAGGCAGAGGGAGGGTGTGGCTCCTTGCTGCTCTGAGGAGCAGCACCTGGGAAAGCAACAGATTGTCTCCGAGCCCACCAGAATCCACAGCATCCTGAGCCCGCCAGATGCCGGCTCTGTTCGTCCATCTCCCGGTCCGTCCATCCCCCCGCTGTCCGTGCGTCTGCCATCCCCGGGGGTGTTACCTGGCCCTCCCCCGCCGCTCTCCCCCTCCGCTCTCATCTGTGCCACTTGTCTCTTTGTTTTCTCCCCTCCTTGTCTCAATCTCTTACTCCTTCTCTCCTTCTCCTTCTGCAACCAATGGCTCGGAAACGCCAGTGGTCCCACCACACTTAGAACAAAACCCAAACTCCTTGCGGTGACCTCTCAGGGCTTGCCTGGCCCTGCTCGCCTCCCTGGCATTGTCCCCAGCCCCTCTCCGTCTGCTCCCCTCCAGCTGCCGAGCCCCTGCTTCTCAAACAGGCTGAAGTCTTTCCGGATCTGGCTTCTGGCCCCCGAGCCCACCCCTTAAACCACCCACCCAACTCCACCTCTCTGATTAAGTCCCTTGCCCGAGCCTGTCCCTCCCTACCCCCACAACCTGCTCTTTGCTTTACAGCATTGAGCTCACCCTATATTATTTTCATCAGAGGTTGGCCTGTTTGTACCCAGTCTCTCCCACCAGTGTGTGAGCTCCATAGGCACAGGGGTTATGTCTTGTCCTCCTGTGTCCCTGGTGTCTACTCATGGGGAGCATGCAATATGTACCTGTGGCTAGGGCTGCCATGTTCAGTTGTCTGGTTTGTGCACTGCACCAAGGTGCCTGGTTGACAGTGCTGTGAAATGCAGTATGTGCACCTTTTGCCCAGCTGTGTGCCCTGGGGTAGGGCTTAGTTCGCCTGGAGGAAAGGGCATCTTTTTCTTTACTTAAAGACCCACCTGTTTGTCAAGGCTTAAGGACACAAGGCTTTGTCCCACGGGAGCTGGATCTTCTATCTTTGCCTCCGTTAGGCTGAAATATCTCCTACTCGAGGAATTCAAAGTCGTGTGACAAGCAGAAACACCAGCGGCCTGCCCAGTCCCCAGGAAATCGGGGATTGACGAGAAGGTCTAGAGCTTGAAATGCTGGCCCCCTGAGTGGGCGCCCACAAAGACCCCCAGCTTAAGGCAGGTACTGACCCTCGGCAGGGTCCCCCCAGAAGCCTCCTGCCCTCCACGCTCGTTGTCCTGCCCTCCGCTCCCTGTGGCCACTGGAGGGCTGGCTAGGGGTCAAGGCTGTTCCGCCCGGGAGTTGGGAAGTGTGTTTAAAAGTTTACACTGTTTCAAAGCTCATGTCGACAGTACTTGCACCCTCAGCATTTCAGTACAGAGGGATAAATCCTGCACGTCTGCCCTGCTGACACTCTGTGCCCAACCATTCCCGAGGGAGGCTGGACCTTGGTGACAGGGGCACTCCTAATTCTCCTCATCGACTGGACAACAGATGCAGCACGCATGAGGAGGCGCAGCAGGGCTCAGCGGGGCGAGAGGCTGGAGCCAGCCTCTCCTGCAGGCCGCCTGTGGCTGCTGCCCCTGCACTGCTCCCATATTCCCCAGAACTCCCTAAGGGGCCTCGATGGGCTAGAACACTCCACTCCTCTCTCGGAAACACCGCCCAGCAGGCGAGGATGCCACCCCAGCAAGGACACGGCTCTCCTGATGTGTGCAGGGCGTGCCCGGTGCCCACGGGCTCCAGAGCATTGCTGACAGAGACGGGGTGAAGCCGCCCGGGGGCACACAGTGAGAGTGGCAGAGGATTAAACCGACGTCAGTCTGGCTCCCGGGCCCACAGCATCCGTGGATCCCAACCCTTTTGCTGCCTTTGAGCCTGTGCCAGGCACAGCATCCCCCCAGCAGAAACGTTTGTCATTGACACACAGAGCGACTAGTCGCCTGGGAAGAGACTGGAGTGATTTGCAAAATCAGGTCCCCTTGGCACCTCCAGCTCGTTGAGAGTGTCACTGGGCTTCGGCCGAGAGGCCTGGCTTCTAGCACGGAGCCTACGCCAGAGCCAGTAACTTTGGCAGGTGACTTCACCTCTGAGTTGTCACCAAGGGGCAGGGGATGGATTTCAAGGTTTGTTCCATTCCCACTCTGAGCTACAAAGAGGTGGGGACACAGTTCTTTATTTGCAGGTACAGGTGAGTCGGGGAGAGAATCGCAAACAGGAGAGCGAGTGACAGGGGTGTTGGGCAGTCCCGGACGGCAGCGCCAAAGCAGGCAGCCGGCAGTCTTGGAAAGAACCGATGGGAGAGCAGACGATACAGGAGCAGGAAGCGGAAGGGTCCGGGAGGCCACGGAGGAGCCGGCGGAGAGCTGGACCTTGAAGGAACGGGGATCGGAAAGCAGAGGGAAGGGTGGGGAATGGCTGCGGCCCAGGGCCCCGGGAGGAGACGCACAGAGCAGTGACTGACGTCCCCACGTCCTTTGATCCTCCACAAAGACGTGTCCACTTCTAACATGTCATCCAAGCCTGAGTTCCATTTATTATTCATTTCACCGGGAGGACACGGAGGCTCGAGGAAGTTCAAGGTCAGACGATTGACAAGTGCTGTATAATCAAGCCTCCAGAGATTTTGGCTTCACATTTGTGTCATTCCCACTGTCCTGCAGCTGCTTCTCAAAAACGTCCCTGTTGCCTTGGATGCTGGATGCTAAGTGGAGATCAGAGCCTCCCGGGCTTCGATCCACAGCCACTCCCTCCTGTTCTCCAGCACAAAAGCGCTCAGCTTCCCGCGGGCCGCCGGACCACGCGCCCGCTTCTTGGTGTCGTCCCATCCTGCCACTTGTTGGGGCAGAAAGAAGGCCGTTTGGCTGGTTTGGGGAACACTTTTGTATTTGTATTTGGTTTCATCCCAGTTCAATCATTTTACAAAAGAGCCGTTGATGAATTCCCAATTTGATCCAATCTGGCCAATTTGGCATGTTTCCTGCAGAACTTGTCATCTGGCTCAGTTCTGAGTGAGGCTCACCCTGTGTTGCCTTAGGCTCCGCAGAGCCTGGGTCCCTGTTCCTCCCGGGTCCATGGGTCTCAGTTTGTGGGCCCCTGATGAGCTCAGGAGCCTGTGACCAGGGCTTAAAATGCACCCCCAGAGCAGGAGGCTGGACTTGTCTTGCTCGTCCATCAGTATCCATGCCCCCTCCCCTCTGCCTTGCCTCCAGGTCACCTGGTTTTCTGGGTCCCACTCCAGCCTCCGCTTCCCTTTGGCCTGATCCCGTCAGTTCTTGGCATTATCTTGGGGACTGTTTCTGGCCCAGGAGTTGGCACCTGTCCTGGGGAAGCCAACCCAGACAGAACAGAAGGACTTGCATCCCATAGTAGCAGAAGAGATTGTCTCCCCCGCTGGGCAGGAAGCATGTGGCCCCGGCTGGTGACTGCAAGGACAGTCAGCTGTAGGACAAAGCCGATGTGATGGCCAGCCAGGTGGAGAGACAGAAGGAAGCTGCGTCTCTGGTGACAGTGTCATTAAGCCACCGAGTCAAGCAAACCTGAAATTTGTCTTACCTCTGCCCTTTAACGAACAGTACTGTTATTGTTCACGATGGTTTGAATTGGGGTCTTTGTGACTTGCAGCCAAGAGCATCCTATATGGATGCACTACATCTTTAATGAGCATCCCAGGAGATCACGACCCTGTGCAGAGAAATTCTGCCTAGGGTAACACCAACCCCCTACCCGACCTCTCTGAGTCCACCCAAAGCATCCACACTCGCTGTTTATTCCTGCCTGTCTTGGCACCATCCTGTGCGGCAATGGCTGCCTTTAGTGGAGAGTGACTTCTAGCCGTTGACCAGGCGGAGAGCCGTCTGATCACTGCTACATGAGCCTCTCCAAGCAGTGAAGGCAGCAGTGAGATAGAAACCTATCTCGTTCTCTTGTACAATCTTATTTATTACATTTCAAAATCCTGGTTCCGCCACATCTTTCAATTGCATCCGTTTCCACTTAAATAGCTTCAACTTCAGCGCCCAAAAGGCAGAAAAGAGGCTCGGGACTTGAGGGAGGGGCCCGGGCAAGGATTACAGGTGGAGCGCAAGAATGCCTGGGAGGAAGCAACGCCCCGGGGAGCAGTCCCTCTAGAAGGACCTGCGCACAAGCCTTACAGCCATGTGGGAGGGGCGAGCTTGGAAACAGGGATTCTCTCTCCAAACGTCCCTTGAATCCAGGGGAGAGGGCCCAGAAATACAGGTGCAGGATGAATCAGGGAAGTTTCCAGAATGCCCAGTGGTTCCTGGCATCGCAGGTGCAGAGACAGGAGAAGCTCTCAGATGGCGCATCAGCCCCTCTGACACGTCTCCCGGGATCGTCCTGCCTCACCCGTCTCCGGGGCTCAGACCACTTCCTCAGACGCCGAGCAGCTTCACGTGGGCACAGCTCCACAGTGCCTCGCTTCAATCCCATGCCCGCCCCTCCTGCCACCTGCCCTGGGGCTTCTCAGTGGCCCCTCAGGTGTGAGACCCCCAGGGATGCTCTGTGTCTACCCAAGGGCAGCCCAGATGTGCCAAGAGTCCCAACTGGACCACGGTGAGCTGGAGGTCAGACACTGAATTCTTCTCCCTTCTTCCTCACTACTCCTCCCAACAGTGTCTTCCCTGGCCTTTTAGAAGATGACATCTCGAGATGCAGCAGTCGGTCTTGACACCAGCCGGGCTCGGTGACGTGCCCTCCCTCCCCCACCCCCTCCTGCATCCCTGATGCATTTCCTGATGCAGAGCGGCTGGAGGCCTCGGGAGGGCTCAGCTTCCCCAACATCTGGGCTAAGACAGATGGCTTGGGGCGGGGGGTTGGGGAGGGACCTGAACCTTCATTTAATGAACAAATATTTATTGAGCCGACTACAGGCGGGTCCTATGCTACATGTTAGGAACACAGACGTGAACAAGACAGATGCTGGCCTTTCCTTATGGGGTTTATGTTGGAAAAAAGAGAAATTAATCACGTAGTTAATGATCTGTAAACGAATGCTCACCTTACCAGAGACCTAGACGACCCCTTTTGCGACATGATTAATTTTTTCACGGAAAGACTGCCTATTAATTTGAGTTTTCATGCTGGGGCATCCATCTTAAAGCATCACAGTACCCAGGAAGTTACGGGTGGGCAAGCAGACTCGGCTGCAGAAGAGGACAGACAGCTCTGCCCCTCATACTCGAACTTTAAAGAAGAGAGAGCAGAGAGGAGAGCTGGACATAGAATATTTGGACGATGACACACACAGGCCACTGCGCCTGGGGTCTGCAGCTGAGCACAGGGAAGCCCCCCTCAGACGGGAGCTGGGCCAGGGGAGAGGGGCCTGCCAGCTTCTGCCCCTCCGGGTCCTAACACTGGTACTCACGCATGCCAACGTGTGTATAAGAGTTTGACATACAGCCTGGTGGTCAGTGTCCAAGCTCTAAAACAAGACAGCCTGGTTGGAGTCCAGGTTCTGCCAATTACTTGCTGTGTGATCTTGGGTCTGATTAATTAACCTCTCTGTTTCTTCATCTGTAAATGAGCATGCTAACAATAGCACCTATCTCCTGGGGTTGGATGGAGGAGCAGATGAGCCAACAGGTAGAGAGCTCTTAGCTCAGAGGCTGGCACAGCAAACCCTCAATAAGTGTGGGAAAGACTTTTTTGACTTGGGGCGTAGACCAGTGCTATGCAAAGTGGGGTTTGTGCATTGTGGCCAGCACATGAACGCTCTTTTACTCATTTGTGATTAAATAAGTAGATGTGAAAACAAAACAAATAGGTCCTTTCCCCACAGAGGGTTTGAGAAGCTCTGGTCTAGACCAAGCTTCCTCTCACACCAGAGCTGCTGTGGCAGATGCTTCTACAATGGCTCCCGGGGCCCCTCATCCCCTGTCTGCTCACCTGTGTGACCCCTGTCCCTTGAGCGTGGGCCGGCCCTCGTGACTTGCATCTGATGAACAGAAACGGCAAACGGGATGGGAGGTCACTTCTGAGATTAGGTGACAGAAGAATCAGATTCCATGTCGCCCGCCCCTCTGTTGAACAGGCTGCAACGCAGAGAGCTGCTCCAGGGAGAGGCCCACTCGGGGAGGACCTGAGGGCGCCCGGGGGGAACTGAATCCTGCAACAGCCGCGGGAGCGAACTCGGATCCTTCCCCGATCGAGCCTTCAGATGAGGACAACCCGGCAGCCTGTGAGAGACCCTGAGCCAGAGGACCAGCGGCGCCATGACCACAACCCTGACCCTCAGAAACTGTGACACGGTAAGTGCTACTTTAAGCCACTAGTTTTGGGATAATTTGCTATGCGGCAATAGATAACTAATACATCTGTTCATGAGACTTATCCAAGATGGTGTAAAAAATATAGATCCCATGGTGTATCTATTAGGATGGCTAAAATGAAAAAGAAGGGCAATGCCAAGTGTTGGCAAGGGTGTGAAACAACAGAGAGGCTCACATTTGCTGGTGGAAGGGAAAATGGTAACCCATGTCGGACAACTGGTAGCTTCTTAAATGTTCAACTTACATCCACCCTATGACCTGGCAATTCCACTCTGAGGTATTTATCCAAGGAAAATGAAAATATATGGTCACAAAAAGACGTACGTGAATATTGATAGTAACTTTACTTATACAAACCAAACAAGGAAAGCAGCCCCGGTGTCCACCAACAGGAGAATGGATAAATTGTGGCATATTCTTACAATGAATCCCCCTCGAAAATAAGAAGGAACAAATTATGGGACACTCAACAGCAGGGAAAAATCACAAAAACATACCGAGTGAAAGAAGGCATGAGACATAACAAGATGTACTGCATGATTTCATTTATATCCGTGGTTCTCAGCTCACGGGACATCTGCGATGTCTGCAGATGATTCCGGCTGTCACAGCTGGTGGGTAGAAGCTGTTACGAGGGGAGGCCAGGAGTTCGGCCAACCGTCCCACCACACACAGGACAGCTCCCCACAGCAAAGAATTATCTGACTCAAAACGTCAGGCGTGCCGAGGTTGAGAAACACGGATTGATGTCAAGTTCTAGAACAGATGAGACTACTCGATGGTGACAGAAATCAGAACAGTGGTTGCTGGGGAGAACTGAGTGGTAAGAGGCACGTTAGAGACATGGGTGACAGCCTTGGGGATAAATATTTGTCAAAATTGATCAAACTATAAACTTAGAATGTGTGCATTTCACTGTATGTGAACTGTACCTCTAAAAAATTTAGCGAGAGGGGCCAGCCCAGTAGAGTAGTGGTTAAGTTAGTGTGTTCTGCCCAGGGTTTGCAGGTTCGGATCCTGGGTGTGAACCCATGCACCGCTCATCAAGCCATGCTGTGGTGGCGTCTCACACACAAAATAGAGAAGATTGGCACAGATGTTGGTTCAGTGACAATCTTCCTCACCAAAAAAAAAAAAAGAAGAAAAGAAAAACAATTTAGCAAGATAGAGAGATACATACACACACACACACACACACACACACACACACACACACCCTTTATCCACCCTGCTGAATTAGGCTTTCTGGGGTGGGCGTGAGAATCTGAACGCCCAGCAAGTGTCCAAAGTGAGTCCTACACACAGCCAGCCCCAAGCCCGTCTATGGAGCTGTATTTAGGATCCGCTGGTCTCTGGATCGATGTTTCTCAAACTTTCCTTCCAAGGGGCGGCTCTGGAGAAGGAGGAGGATAACCCCTTCCCCAGGGGATGGGCCATCTTCTGGAGCAATGGGGAATCTTTCTTGAAATCTCCAGCTCTATCTTTAAAATTCATGTGACGTTTTGTGTTTGATGTCAAAGTGTTGTTTGTTTTACTGTTAAACTGTTTTACATTACCACCAGGAAGGAAAAGCTTCCTTGTTTATTTTGTGACTTGGGATATTTCCCAGGACGCTGGCTGGTACCACACTCCCACCACCCCTCCTCAAGCACACACACACACGAGCACACAGTCTCACAACACACACATGCACACACACACGCTCACACTCACACACACACACACTCTCCTAGCGGAGAAGCAAAACCCTCTCTCTCTGATGTGTGGACAGCAGGCATCAAGTCCGCCAGATCTGATGGAAGTTAACTGAGAGAGTCGTTTTGCCTCTGGGGAAAGATCGACTCCTGGAGGCTGAGTCTGTGGGGGGGAGCCGCCCTCTTTCCAAGTTTCCCTTCCAACCATATAGATAAGGCTCCTGGAGAGAATTTGGGGAGCAGCCATAGAAGCTTTTAACCAAGCTGAAGGCTGGATCCCCTTTGCCCATTCCTTCCACAGAACATCCTTGCACAGACTCACAAGGAGCTGAACCTCCCGGGTCGCAGGCCACTTGTTAACAGCCTGGTGTTAGTCAGGGAAGGCCAGCTGCTCCGTAACAAACAGCCCCCAATCCTCAGTGGCTGAACACCATAAAAGTTGAATTCTCGAAGTCCGAAAGGGTCTTCCTGTTCCTCTCCAAACCTGGAGACCCAGCCTCTTCCACCTTGTGGCCCTGCCCGCCCACGCCCTGCTCTGTTCAGATATGAGCCCACTGAACCCTCACCATGGCCCTGTCAGGAGGCGCTCTTATAATCCATCTCATTTTACAGATGAGGCCGCATGGCCAGCTCCAGAGCCATAGGGGCTCAATTCAAACCCAGGCTGACTCACTTCAGAGAGCCTGCAGCCCCTTCACCCACCTCCTCACGTTTCTACTCACAGTTCACCCCTCACCCGTGTTTCTGTGCTGCTGAGACTGATGCTCCGGCCCCTGCCTCGCCCACCGCCCTTTACTCCGTCCCTGGCCGCCTGTAGTCAGAGGAGCAGGGCTGTAAGAGCTGGTTGCCACACTCCCGTGTGCATAAATTTCACCAGGGGAAACGGAAAATTCAGATTCCCCAGACCCCACCCCTGCCGTCTGACCCAGGGGTCTTGGGGGGAGGCTGGAAATTCTGCAATTCTATGAAGCTCCCTAGGGTGACCCTGACGTGCGAGGTCCCTGCAGAGCATGTGGGAACACCCTGGTTTGGGGGAGCCCCGGAACGCCAGGTGGGGTAGATGTAGAAAGGTCCTCTCGCGGTGAGCGGCTCACCGGCGCAAGCTTCCCATCTCGGTCAAGTCCTATCGCTCCCACAGACGTTTGTTTGTCTGGCAGACCTCCAGCTCCTGGGGGCTGCTGGTGCCAGGACCTCTACTTCTCAGCTGCTTATGGGCAAATCCACGGATCAGGTCACAGAGGGATGGAGGATTTCAAGCTGCAGAGTTGAAATTCACTTTGAAGAAGCAGCTCGTCTTCCGGTCCAGGCGCCATGTGGTGTTTCCATGGCGACCCAGCCATCGCGCATCTTTTGTTATCCTTTCCGACACCTTCTCTTTGGTTTATTACAAGTCTGTGCCCTCAGTCCCTTCTCAAATCCCCTCCCCTTGGGACTTGCCTCGTGCTGGTGTCTTTCTCCTCTGGGGTTATTTTAAAATCTACAAAGGCTAGTACGTGGTCCACCCAGCCCACTCCCTGCCCCCTAGCTGGTACCAAACGCAACAGACTAGGACATTTGCTGGGGGGTTAGCCCTCCTGTCAATCAGATCAATGTGCCTCTCCCAACCTGGCAAGAATGAGACGTGACTGGGAGTAACGGCTCTCCCCAGGGCAAACCCCTTCTCTGCTGGTAGTCATTCATTCAATCATTCGCTCAACATTTCTTAAGCCTCCAGATGCTGGTCAGCTGCAGGAACAAACTGCCCTGTTTTCCTCGTGGACTGGGCATTGCCAGCGGTGGAGAGGGCAAGAAACCAGCAGAAGCAAAAGGCAATTTCGGGTAGGAAGAAGTCCCATCAAGACAGGGCAGATGGTAATGGGGATGAGTCGGAGGGCAGGTTGTGTCCACTAAGAATCTCAGGGTCCGGAAAGGCTTCCTGAGCTAAAATTTGAGGGGAAAACCATATCTAGCATTAATCCTATGTCAGATACGGGTATAAGCATCTTACTCCTAGGGTTCCCGTTAAACCTTACACCTTCCACGAGGGAGGCGGTACTGCCTACAGAGGAGGACACGGAGGCACAGAGGACTTAGGTCTGAGGTCACGAGGTTAACTGGACGCAGAGCTGGGATTCGAACCCAGGCCCGTGACTGTGGACCCTGCAGGCTTTATGGCTCGGCCACACACTTCCTGCCTGGACAAGACCCAACGCGACGTGGTGTCTTGTCTTTCTAAGGTCTTGGGTAGACCTCAGGAGAAGCGTTCTGGGGGTGGGGGAGGGAGGTCCCACTGCCACCCTGGTACCCAGCCATCCACCCATCCATCCCATCAATCTTCATTCAACAGTGAGAAGGGGTTACACGAGGGAGGTCGCGGCAGACACCGGTCCCTGCTGTCACACACAGTCTGTAGTGCGGGGAGGAATGGGCGGTGGGGGGACGGGTAGAAATAACAACCGCTAAGATGGAGACCAGCAAAACGTGAGACAGAGAATGTCGGAGCAAATGAAACTTCGCCTGTGAAGGGGGCGGCGTGGGATGTGTGTGGAGGGAGGAGATTTCCAAGAAGATTCTGAAGCTCTGACTTTTGGTTGGGTGCCCCCCGAAGCCCAGACAGCAGTCTGGCGGCTGGAGAAGGGGAATGGGCATGCTGGGCCAAGGCAGCCGCATAGAAGTCTTCGGTGCATCCAGAGAAGAGTGGGTACAAGCACAGCTTAAAGCCCCATGAGAAGGGGAGGGACAATGAGCGTTGCCGTAATCCCTACATTTCCGGAGGAAACAGAATTTAAGAACAGAATAAGAAAATAAAGACCTCCACAGGACTGGAAACCACAAAATGGCAAGATCCTAAAGACTTACTTCTCGTAGCTGGTCCCTGCGCTGACTCCATCAGTCACGTCACACAGTCTGAAAGGGCAAGATGGCCGCCGTCTCGTGACCACTTCCTGTGGCCCAGAAGCTCTGGGAAGTGCTACAGACTTTATCGTGTTTAATCTTCTTACAACCCCATAGATGAGTGCCTAATATTTTCTCTGTTCTGTACCTTAATAACAATGAATAAAAATAATATAATTCTTTTCTCTCCTTTGCAGAGGAGGACACAGAGACTCAGAGAGTTTGAAACTTGCCCGAGGTCCCACAGCTAATGGATGACAGTCTGGGCTTGGAACCCAAGTCCACCCCACAGCCAGTGCTGCTGACCAGGACACTGCACCACGTGGTTCTCTGGGGCTTTGACTCTGGATACCAACCATAAACAGGTAAAAAAGGAAACATCCAAATCATCGTTTTTGATTGGCTGGCAGGTGCTACATCGTTAGACTGAAGACCCCATTACCCTCCCCACCCCATTGTCTGGTTGTTTTAATGAACTGCCTGGATGTTTGGGCATCAACTTTGTTTCTATCTCAGTTCTGAATCTGGACTTAACATCCTTTGTGGCAAAAATGTGTTTCACTGATGACTTGAGCCACAACAACATCAAGGCTATGTTGTAATCGTATCAACACTCTTCATAAGCATTGTTTCAAAGCTGGAATATTTTTAAAGGTCACAGAAACCCCTCTGGCCGGTCATCTGTGGCTCAAACACAGCCTTTCCAACCCCCCCCCCATCCTTATCCTCCCATCTCCAGCCGCAATTACGGGGCTGTTGGCAACGGGTTTGACTCAGAGCAGAATCTCTCAGCCAGCCTTTAACTTCCAAGATTTCCACTTGGCCCCTCCCTCTCTATTGGTTTATTAGGGCTTTGAAAGTCTCTCCGTTAAACTGAGTCCACGTTCAGGGGGAGATCTCAGCCCTGTGTCATCAGTAACTTCTATAAGATGGAGCACACATGTTTAATATCAGTCTCTGGTCTTAACCAACAGTGTCCATTTGAACACTTTAGACATCTTTTTCCCTCAGTTTCTCATTTGTGGGGGCTGTGTTTTTAATGTAAAAATGTCTTTTTGGTGTTAAAGGCTGAAAAATCTGATTATATGCCAGCTTCCTTGACCTCAGAAGAGCTATAACATTTTTTGATTCTATGATGTTTCAATAACTGATGAAACCACTGATGAAGGCAACAATTTTCAACCTTGTTATTATGCCAATATATTACAAATGATACTAACGGGCTGAAATTTGATACTTTTACCCATTTAAAAAAATTGACAAGAGTACGTTCAAGGTTATTCTTACAACAATACCCCTTTCCCACATTTGCATTCCGACAGTGGGAGAGAAAGGAGGTGAATCTTGCAGAATCCTTCCAGCGTGTGAAAACCATCACCAAAGGGCGTGCGGCGTGGAGAAAAGCACAGAGAACCACTGATCGAAGACATCCATCCACGGATGCGCAGACACTTGGAAAGCGCATCAATTTCCAAACTGGCGGCTCAAAAAACAGCCAAGTTGTAAAGAGCAGCTTCAAAACAAGACAGTGACTGTTCTACCAGATTCTCCTTATATTTTGGTTTTAAGCCAAAACCCTCCAATTAAGCAACCCTCAGATTTCTACCCAAACAGAAACCGGCGCACACTTGTTGCCTGCTGACTATGTGGATACCCACCCCACACAGCGTGGAAGACGTCCCTGACCTCAGAAGGTTTACCATCCGGTGGTGGAGGTGAGCTATTCCATTAAAGGGAAGTAGGAATCGCTCATGCCGCAACTCTCGTACCCTGTGCCCGTGGCAGACATGACTAATCAATGAAAGCACAAGAATTGATACGCAAGATGAAAGCTATTGGTTCTTCCTGATGCATTCTTATAAAAAGAGAAGTAAATAGAGAAGGTAATCTTAAAAGGCCAGGGGTCTGGACTTCTGCTACAGAAAACTTTAGGAGGAGCTCCTCATTGTCAGTGAGATCAGAGAAGGCTTCCTGGAGGAGGGGCTTCAGCCCAACCTTCAAGGATAACTACGGATAGGAGAGGTGGAGGCATCTGGAACGGCGCGAATGGCAGCAGCGTGCAGAGGGGAGCACACTCGGGCCACGGGGAGTATGGCAAACCAGCTGAAGAGGCAGGTTGCAGTTGGAGAAATGGATCTGCAAAGGAATGGTGAGGCCATGCCGTGACGGGCCTCGACCGCCCTGCAAAAGATTTTGAATTCTATTTTATGAGCAGTACAGAGACTTGATAGTTTGTGAATAGGAGAATGACAGGCTCAAACAGTATTTTCAGTAAATCAAACCAGCAGGGGCGTGCAGGGGGACTGAAGTGGAGGAAACTCGAGGCTGGAAGACCACCGGAGACATGGCGGGAGTAACCCAGGGGAGCGGAAGTGAGGGACCAGGCCAGGACGTCCCCCGAAAGATGGGAAAACGAAAGCAGCCACGCCCGAGGCTTGTCCGAGGAAGATTCCACAGCGCCCAGGGCGGAGCGACGCGCAGGAGACGGAGGAATCCAGAGAAACGTATCAAGGAAAAATACTTCCACTATCGCCTCTCACGTCTCCTTTCCAAAAAAGCGTAATCCCTGAGAGCCGTGGGATGTCCACACCACAGCAACGTTTGGGCCACAGGTCGATTCTTCTGTGTGATCTTCACGATAGTCAGCAAGGGGATTTCAAGGGACGGCCACTAAGGGCTCCCCTCGAGCTCTCCTCCCAGCTGCCATTTTGGCAGACTCAACGCGGGGGGTGCCACCCAGGGAAGGAGCTGGTCCTTCTTTTAAACAGGATGCAAACTTATTGGATTTCCTTTCTGCATCGCATGGGCCAACATTCCAACGGCCTACCAAACGCTGTCACAAAAATACAACTGGACCACAGACGGTCAGTAATGTCACAGTATGCTCCAAGTTACCATAAATGTCAAGTATTTTCCCTCAGCTCACTTCAAGCTTTCTGAAATGAGAATAACGATTGAACCGTCCCACAGCAGGTGTGTCTGCTTGGCAAGTACCTAAAGCTTGGAGATGCGCAGAGCACCACGCCAGAGGCTGGGTCACATGGGAAAATGAAAGCGGCTTCTAAACAAGCAAGCCTTGTGCAAACAGAAGGCTTTACCGTCGTTGGCCCTGACCTGTGCCAATCTGTACACACTCCCTCTGATGCACAGACTCTCTTTATTATTCTTTTTTTTTTTTTAAAGATTTTATTTTTTCCTTTTTCTCTCCAAAGCCCCCCAGTACATAGTTGTATATTCTTCGTTGTGGGTCCTTCTAGTTGTGGCATGTGGGACGCTGCCTCAGCGTGGTTTGATGAGCAGTGCCATGTCCGCGCCCAGGATTCGAACCAACGAAACACTGGGCCGCCTGCAGCGGAGCGCACGGACTTAACCACTCGGCCACGGGGCCAGCCCTCTCTTTATTATTCTTCATTATTAGGGTTGGTAATAATAGCTCATGTTGATAGAGTACCCTATCAATAAGGGTTTTGGCAGGAGCAGACGGCACATTCAGACAAAGCCACTGAGGAGAGTTTCATAAACAGATATTTACAAAGGTGCGCGGGGGCTAAGGAAACCAACACGGAATGGTGAGCCGCTCCACAGGCAGGATGGTTTCCTGACAAATGCGTGGTCGCCAACCTCGGACAGGCTCTCAGTCCTGCCCAGCAATCCTGCTGTTTCCCTGACTCCCCCCTCAAGCCCACGTTCTGGAATTTCTCCATCTTCTCAGATTTCCTCCACAGACAAAAAGGAAGCCAAGAGGACGGAGGCCCTTAGCTTCCTGCTGACAGACGTATAAACCTGCTCTCATTTATCCGTGTGGATGGGGTGGCCCATCCCCGTCCTGTTGTCCTGTTACACGGCAGGGGGGCCGTGCATCCTCGCTCCCGCCCTCCAGGACCAGTTTTTCCATCCGAGCCACGCAGCCCACCCCACAGCATTTGTAGCAGCCTTCCACCAGCTAGTTTCTGATCTTTTTTAAAAATTTAATTATTTTATTGAGGTCATATTGGATTATAACATTGTGTAATTTCAGGTGTACATTATTATATTTCAGTTTCTGTGTAGACTGCATCGTGCTCACCCCCAACACTCTAGTTTTTATCCATCACCAGATGTACATACCCCTTTACCCCTTTTGCTCACCCCCCACCCCCTTCCCCTCTAGTAACCACTAATCTGTTCTCTGTATCTATGTGTTTATCTTCCACACGTGAGTGAAATCATACAGTGTTTGTCTTTCTCTGTCTGGCTTGTTTTGCTTAACATAATATCCTCAAGGTCCATCTATGTTGTTGCAAATGGCACGATTTTGTCTTTTTTATGGCTGAGTAGTATTCCATTGTGTGTGTATATATATATATATATATATATATATATACCACATCTTCTTTTTCCATTCATCCGTTGATGGGCACTTGGGCTGCTTCCACGTCTTGGCTATGAACATTCTTTCCTCTCTTGAATGTTCATCTTTTTCTTTCAACCAGCTCTTTGCCATCAGCTTTTAAATGTGCTCAACATTCTTCGACTGCTTGTTCCCAGCTCAGCCACTGCCCTAACCCTCTTGACCCGTCTGCAGCCACACATCTCGACAGAATTGCCTATACTTGGTGCTGCCTTCATTTCCTCATTTGCCACCCCCTCCGCATCCCATCCCAAAGGCCCCGTCAGCCCAGTGAAGTCACTACTGGTCTCCAAGGTCACCGATGACCTTCACCGTCTAATTCCTGTGGATTCCTTCAGTCTGATCTAGCATTGGGCTTCCCAGTTGATGATCCTCTTCCTCTTAAAAAGCTTTTTCTCTCATTATTGTTATTATTGTTTTGACCTTCCATCCTCCAGGTTTTCCTCCTTCCTCTCTGGCCACTCCTCTTTGTCTCGTTAAACGCTGGCGTCCATCAGGACTTGCTCCCAGGTCCTCCCCCGTCTCCTCTGCTCTCGTCCTGGGCCGTCTCAGCCATGCTCATGGCCATGGTCACGCTTTCCTACGGATGCCTCTCCAGTGTACATCTCCAGCTCCCCCATATGCACCACAGCCATCCGTGAGCTCCAGACCTCTGACCGACCAGCACAGTTGACATCTTCATGGGGATCTTTCAAGGACTCTTCACACTCTCGCTGCACAAAAGTGAACTCATGGCTTAAAACCCAAGACCTCCTCATGGCCCCCTGTTTCACTAAATGCTACCACCCTCCAGCTGGGTAAGAAAAGACTCAGGCATCACCCCCAACTCCTGCTTCTTCCTGAAGCCTACACCCAACCCACAGGCAGAGCCAGTCAATTTATTCCCTAAACACTGTTCCAAACCACCACCACTACCCCGGCCCGAGCCATCATAGTCTTTCTCCCTGTCTTCCTTCTGGTTTCCTCACTCCCATTCTTACCCAACCCAAAACGGTCTTTCCACAACACAAATCCACCCCTGTTCCATCTCACTGAAGACCTGGCAGTCGCTTCCACTGCTCTTGGGATAAAACCCAAATTCTTAAGGCAGCCCAGGAGGCCCTGGGCGGCCCCGTGTGCCCTGGCCTGACCCACCCCCCTCAGTTCTCATCACTTCCTCCGTGCTCTCTGTGCTCTGCCCACTTTGACCTTCTTTCAGTCCCTCCTAAGTGATATTTCTTCTTTCCCCAGGGCTTTTGCACATGCCCTATGCCTAGGAGACTTCGAACTCTCATCCCCACCTTTACCTAGTAAGTACCACTAACTGTATGCCCCGGGGGTATGCAAGACAGTCTAATTGGGGAATGGGACAAAACCAACAGAATTTCATTGTATAATTTACTTTTATCTTATTGTTTTAAAAGGTCCATTCTTGGGCGTGTTTTATTAGGTACACGATATATTAGTGGAGTTATATCTATAACACATAAGCACATGTACGCTTTACAAAGAATTAAATGTACATGGATAAGGGGTACATGCTCAAAATTCTTTTACTGAGAGGAGTTTCCAAAAGTGTTGAAGATCAGAGCACGAATCAGTTATCATTTTTGCAGGAGGATCCTTCCGTCTCTTGCACACCTACATGGTGTCCATTTATATTCATTTGTTTGACTGTGATGAACGTCTCTACCCCTAGACTGGGAGGAGTCAGAGATGGTGTCCACCTGGTCCCTGTGCTGTCCCCGGTGCCTTGTACCTAGTAGGTGGTCAAGAAATGTTCACTGAATGAATTAATATCCTTGAAGTGGAACGTTCGTGCTCCCCTTCCCATCCTAACGGGAGCCTTTCATCTTCCACTTCCAGAATGCTTTTAATGGGCCCTCTCTCTTTCCTACACAGTGAACATCAGACACATCATTGCTTTGGTCCAGGAGAAATAAAGAAATAATTCAGAGACGTCTAGACTCTGCTTTGCATAGTGGCCGGGTGCTGAGTCTGCTGGGTGCTTTCATAAGTGTTAATTCTCACCAACCTTATGATCATCTCTGTTTCATAACAGAAAAGTGGGATTCAGAGTGGTCAAGGTTATTAAGCTGGAAAATGGTGGCGTCTGTATTCAAATTCAGGTTCGCGGTCTAAGTCCAGTCTGCATCCCATTGTATCTCAGTATCTTGATCATAAAATGAACATTAGCGTTCTAAGAGGCAATTTCTTCTTTTAAGCGGTCTCAAAAAACTAGATTCCTATTAGCTAGAACTAATTCTAGCGGGTCTCCAAACTCAAACGCAAGACTACGATGCAGTGGTTACGTGCAGGTGCCCTCAGCTCATGCTCATTGCTCTCCAGCCCTTGTCGCATCTGCGTGTTTTCTAATGAGGCTGACAGCAAAGGCGACTGTCATGTTGCTGCTTAAAGAATCCATTCTAATTGCGTAGTAAGATCTGGGCTCATTAGATGACACATTTGCAGGAAATGTGCCCCAAAGCCCTCCAGATCCTGTTGATGTTTTCCTATGCAATTTTGACACTTGCCATACCATCCCTCCACTTGCTTGATTTCTCTCTGATAGCCTTGCCCTTTCTTCTATGTGAAGCAATCGTGCTGGAAAAGAAACGCAATTGAAGACACCTGGTGGCGTGCCCCGTGAGAAGGGAGGAGGGGATCAGAAGCTCCGATGCCCTTGGAGCTGAGTGAAGGGATTCTTCGCTTCCAGCCATTTCTATCAACTTCTATTTGTCCACCAAATTTCTCTTCCCCCACCTCACCTTCATCTTCAAATGCCGTCCTCTCCAAAACCTTATTCTTAATTCTAGTTGAAAAGCAAAGTCTGCACTCTCCGGCCTCAATAACCTACGTCGCCCGCATCATGCCATTCTTAGCAGCAAGTCCCAAACTGTGTGGGTTATAATGCTTTTCTGAGTCAAATGTGGACTCCGGGGGTGTTATCTCATTGGTCTTGCAGCTGAAGATTTTTTAAACTGTCTCCAACGTTAGCCAAGCGATCGGAGACTCAAAGGAGGGGAAATCAATAGAAAGTGGGGCTGCCGTGTCCTCCGGGCTTGTCCTGGTTCCCGGCTGCGTCACTAAAGGCAAGCACAGAGACGCTTCAGGCAGCTCAGCATCTTCCTCTGCATTCCAGTGCTGGGAGTTGTTATTTTGGTGCAAGCAGAGGCGGCAGCCCCGTGAACCCCTCCTCCCCATTCATCTACCCATCCATTCACTGACTCAGGCAGTCATTCAACACTTGTCACTTCTCTTGCTATCTGCCAAGCCCTGCTCAGTTTTTCTAGGAAGGGAAGGCATGTCTGTGAGTAATGAAGGGTGGGAAGAGCCAATGAAGTATGTCAAAATACCGAAGGGTCTATGCCGGGTGGACCAAGACTCAGTTTCACAGAATTCCCGTAGGAGGCTCCTCCCCTTTTTTCTTATTCATATTTATATATGCATACGCACGTGCATATACATATATTTACATATGCAACCCCTCCTCCTTGTTTGTGACTCTAATTTGTTCATGGAAACCTGCTGGCTAGCGAATGTCAGACGCCGGTCACCTGTATCCCATTATTTTAAATGGAAAAGAGTAAAATGCATTCCAAGTTCGCCCAAAAACCCCAACCAACTTCCCCAAATGTCACTGTGTATCACTGTAACACGCTTAAACACCATGTAAAAACCCCCCAGGAGTTTTCTATAATATGAATCAATTCAAATACCCTTCACTTAATTAGAACCGAGGAAACTCCTCCCGGGGGAAGGAGCGCACATGTCTGCACAGCAAACTGACATCGTGGGGGATCAAGGCTCCTGCTGGCATCACGCTGGTCCGATAATGTCAATGACAAGGAAATGATATTGAAAGAGAATAAATACCACTTCAATGGGACCCAGGTTTGTAGGGCCCCCAGGGACCTGGGTGAAGAAGATTGGGACCCATGAGGGGCTAAGCTTGGGGGGAAAGGGCGGGGAGGGTGACAGTGATGACGTGCAACACGTTTAAAATACGGAGCAGCAGGCGCGGATTTGCTGGGAGGTCAGGGTACTGGGGCTGCCACACACTCTGCCCGTTGTGAGACCTGTGAGCAAGGAGAGTTTTCACGCGCGTGCCCACGTGCATCCCTTGTAAGGGGCATTCAGCACAGAGAGGAGGAGTTTGTTAAAAACTTGCTGGATACTGAGGGATAGTTTAGAAACGAGAGTTTGGATTTTTTTTTTTAATTAAAAGCTTAGAAAATACCACAATGAGATCCCACTTCACACCCACAAGGACGACTACAACAGAACCAAACAAGAGGAAAATAACAACTGCGGGCAAAGATGTCAAGAAACTGGAACCCTCGCCCGGTGCTGGTGGGGATGTCAAATGGCGCAGCCGCTGTGGAAAGCAGTTGGCACTTCCTCAAAAAGTTAAACATAGAATTACCATACGACACAGCAATTCCACTCTTAGGTAGATACTTGAAAGAACTAAAAACAGGGCCTGAAATACTCGTAGAGAACGTACAGCAGCACTATCCGCAGTAACCAAAAGTTAGACTCATTCACGTGACCTTCAACTGATGAATGGGTAAACAAAATAAGGCGTAGAAGACAATGGAACATTATTCAGGCTGAAAAAGAAATAAATTACTAATACATGCTACGACATGGATGAACCTTGAAAACCTTATGCTAAGTGAAAGAAATCAGACAAAAAAGGTCACATATTTTATAATTATAACATAGGAAATGTCCACATTAGGGGGCTGGTGGTTGAGCAGTTAAGCTCATGCACTCTGCTTCGGCAGCCCGGGGTTCGCCAGTTTGGATCCTGGGCACAGACCCAGCACCGCTCATCAAGCCATGCTGTGGTGGCGTCCCACATGGAGGGACTAAAAGGATTTACAACTAGGATACACAAATATGTACTGGGGCTTTGGGGAGAAAAGAAAAAAAGGAAAATTGGCAACAGATGTTAGCTCAGGGCCAATCTTCCTCACCAAACAAAAAGCATACTTTAAAAAAAAGAAGAAGAAAGAATAATTTAAAAAAAAGTTGGTGGTGATGGTTGCACAACACTGTGAATGCACTAAATGCCACTGATTTGTACATTTTAAAATAGTTAATTTTATGTGAATTTCACTTCAACAACAAAAAGCTTTGAAAATAACTAACCGTCATATTATTAGTACCTACAACAGTGCCCCTCACATAGATATTAATAAACGTCGTATACATGAATGAATGAATGAAGGAATGACCCTGTCCACAGTGTGCAATGCTCTGCTGGCCCAGGCTCCTGTTCATCTCCCCAGGCCATCGTACACTGGGCTCCCCCTTACACTCTGCACTTCAGGCACGCTGGCCTTTCTCTGCCCTCCGAAGTATTGGGCTTCCTTCTGCCACCGGACCTTTGCACAGCCTCATTCCTCTCAGGAGCCCTGCACACACCTCCCCATTGCCCTGATCAACTGACTTCCCTCCCACTGCGGCTCTCAGTTTGGCCGTCACTCTCTCCAGGAAAGCCTGCCCAGCCCCCCTGATGGGGTCAGTCCCACCTTACACTCTCTTAGCACCAGAACTTTCTCTTCAGTTCATTTACCACCATCACACATTTTCATCTATTTGTGCTCTTCTTCTATTCACTCTGCTCTCCCCCATTACACTGTAAGTTTCATAAGGGCTGAGAAGGGGTCCTTGTGTTGTTGAGGAGGTGGCAGTTACCACTGTATCCCCACCCCAAGCGCAGACCCTGGCACACAGTATGTCCTCATTGAATATAAGCAAGGATGGAAGGGAGGGAGGGAGAGAAGTGGGAGGCAGGAGGATATCTCCTGTTTTCCTTTAGAAATCTACCAGCCCGTTATTTCTTACCAAATGGTTGTGGGAGGGCCTTGGGATGCACATGCGCATTGATTCTGACAGTGTATATAGAATCCTTCAGTTCTTGAAACCCGTCCCCATGAAGCCTTTCTCCTCCGTCCTCAAAGCAGGGTTTCACAGTGTTTGTGAGCGAGAAACAGGCTCGGGGGGTGGTGAATGCAGCGACGCTCAGGTAGAGGTGGGAGATGAACTGGTTACTGCGAGGCTGTGGGTCCAGCAGCGTGGACGGTACAGGGAGTGTCTGTGTTTATTCTGATTTCTCCCCTGTCTGTCTCTGGGATGCTCAGTCGCTGTTTCTCTTGTCTCCTCTTTGTCTTCTGGGTCAGCTGTTTCCCCAGTCTGCTGGTCTCTCCCCTTCCTCCACCCTTTGCGTTAAGCCCCTCAGATTTCCCTTTCCGGTGCTACTTCCACCATGCTCCTACGGCCTCTCCACTCCCTTTCTTGTATCCCAGCTGCTTGATGGCAACCTGGCCCTGCGTCTGAAAATGTGAAAATGTCCAAGGATGCAGCAATGCTTTCTGTTGGAGTTAACAAAAGGCACGAAGGAACCATCAGTCTCGTGAAGAGAAGAGCCAGGCACCTGTACCCAAGGTGAGACTAGGAAGGGACGGAGGTGTGCCGGGTCTGGGACCTGCCACTGGAAAGACACTGATGGACACAGACGTAGGTCCACGCTGCGTTTCAAAGAGCTGAGTGCTTTCCAGCGGGTGTGGGCTCATCTCCCTAAAATAATCTATGCTAATTTCTTGATGAAAAATTCATACTATCTTCCATGTTGCTAAGCAACCAGCCCAAACATATTTACCGTGTAAATCTCTCCAGAGGGCCCTGGGCTGCACCCAGCGCCTGAAGCGTGGTGGATGTAAGAGGTGGGGAAGCAATCCAAAGCTTTGAGAAACGTTTCCGAAGCTGACCTGCACGTGTGTAGACGCATTTATGCCACATCTGGGGAAACAGTGGCTCCGAGAAAATTTGGGCGAGTTTTTTCTGCTAATCTGCAGCCTAGCGGTCAGAAGCGTGGGCTCTTGAGCCAGGCTTGCTAAACTTGATTCTCAGCTCTGCCACTGAGTAAGTTAGTCAAGCGTTCTGTGTTTTACTTTTCCCATCGGTAAAATGGAAATAACAATTAGGCATGTCGCATAGGGCTACTGAGAGGATATAAATAACACGGTTAATGTGCTTGGAACAGCCTGGCACATATAAAGAGACCAATAAACGTTAGCTAGACCATCACTTTTATTTATTACTCTATGGAAATGGATCTACTTTTGTTTGTTTGTTTGTTTATACGAACAGGAGAGTTTACCAGCCAGGAGACCAGCTGAGAAATGAATCCTCTTAAAGGGTGACAATCTGTGGAGGCCAGACCTTACAGCAGCCCAACATCAAGTCAGTTCCAGGAGCAGGGTTAGCCATTCGTGGGGCCTCCCGTGGTCACTGAGGTACAGGGCAGACCTCAGCAGAGCAGCCAGCCGGAACTGGAGAAAGTTCTACTTTGGGCTGAAGGTGGGCGCCCCTGCTAAGGGCTCCCCATGGCCCACGTCCCTCCCCCGTCATGGCAGCACCGTAACACGCTGCATGGCCGTTGTTGGCTTCATTGTCTGCCTCCCCACTTACCAGGAAGAGCCTACGCCTGTCTTTTCAGTGCTCATTAACCTTTGATGAATGAACCTATTAGCTAATGAAATGTAGTATCTGGGCTCTGATCCACCCTCACTCCTACAAGCAGGAGTTCAGACAAGAGATCTGAGAAGATGTTGCTCTAGAGGTCTAAGGGGGGGGAGAACAGATGGGAGTGTCCACAAGGCCACACGGACGGTCTCGAGACCCCCGTCCCAAGGAAGAGGGAGCCACGGGAGTAACAGCAGAGGGCAGACCAGGCCAGGAGGTAGTGCACAAAGGACCACAAAAAGGACCACGTCTCTTGATGGTGGCCCCAGAGTCTTCCTGGCCATTAAAACACTGGCTTGGTCCTAAATTAATGTTCACAAACGTTATGCCACAATATGCCAGATTTTAATAAAAGCTTGACTCAGGTATAACCACATACAGAAAAGTACACAAATCATGACGTAGAGCCAGATGGATTTTCTTTCATAAAGGGAATGCACCTGTGTCACCAACACCCTTGTCAAGAGGCAGAGCTTCTAAACAAGGGCCCAGAAGCTCGGCCCCACCCCGGTCATCACCTGTCCCGAGTGACATACTTCAAATAAACTCGGCTTGGTTTCAAATCTGGTGGAAATGGAACCTGAAGACCGTGTGCTCCGTTGTGTCTTCCCTCTCTTATTCAGTGTGTGTTGCAACATGACGATTCGACTCAAAATACACAGCAAAGGGTTATCACGTGCCCACTGTCAGCCTGGATGTTGTCAGGGACACGAGAAAAATGACGAAGCTCTCCTCGATCTTGGGGGTGGGGAAGACTCCTCTACACGTATATTACTGCGTAAAATTCTTTATATTATTTCATAAAAACCTGCAATCAACCTATTAGTGTTTGCTTCAGTCTGAATGTTTGTGTTCCCTCCAAATTTATTTATTGAAACTTAACCCCAGGGTGATGCTGACGCTGTCAGGAGGTGGGCCCCTGGGAGGTCGTCAGCTCCTGAGGGTGGGGCCTTCATAAATGAGATTAGTGCCCTTACCAAAGGGCCTGGGGAGCTCTCTGGCTTTTTCCCCCATGTGAGGTTGCAGCGGAAAGTCCGGGAAGCAGGCTCTCACCAGACACTGAACCTGCCGGAGCCTGGACCCTGGACTTCCCAGCCTCCAGGACCACGAGAAATCAATTTCTGTCATTTCCAGGCTACCCCGTCTGTGGTATCTTGTCACAGCATCCTGAATGGACCGTGCCAGCATTCCAGGAAAGCCACCTGGGGCTTCTCAACTCTGCTGGAAGGAGGTAGGGTTTTAGAGCCCGGTGGTAAGTGGCACTGGGAGGCTGGGGACATGAATAGGTGTGAGGACCACAGCTGAGGGGCCAGGCAACTTGGCTAAAGCTTTTGACCACCCTGGGGGCCTCTGAGACACATTTGAGAAGATTCATTTAAGGGCACAACAAGGTAAGCACCATGCGGAGAGAAAAGTCGAACACTGAAACTTAAGCTTTCTGAAGACAGGACCCCAACGCCTGCTAAGTGGCAGCTGTCAGGGGTCTAGAGCAGTGGGAAAGGGTGGTTCTCCCTCTCATCTATAGTTACTTAGGTTAACCAAAAAGAGGGCTTCCTCTGAAAAGATCCTGAAATGGGGTGAGCGCAGATAAGCGTGGAAAGGAAATTCAGGGGGAGGGAACCAACGGGACCAGCTGCCTCGCACTAATAGATTCAGAAGCAGCCGTGAAGGGAGATGATCACACATACACACACACACACACACCCCGCTCTGCCTCTCTGCTCTGTCTCCTTGCTCCAGCTGCCAGGTCACTGCATAATAACCCAGCTTTGAAAGCCGGGCTGACAACAGCGAGGGACGGCCCTGTGTCCCTGCCGGACCATGAGCGGGTGGCGTGGTGACACTGGATCCCTTCATCCTGGGATGAGGGTGAGAGATTGTAAGAAGGCAGGAAAAAGGGTCCACAGTGTGTGTTTCGGGAAAGCAAAGAAGAAGGTTGACTTGAAGCATGCCAGGCGATGACTGACGGGCTTCCACCCTCTGCCACCTCCCGCTCAGCAGAGATTCTGGACCTTTCTGTTCCACGGATTCCTTTCGCTGTCTGAGGCTTCCTTCGAATGTTTGAAAACGTGGGAGATGAAAGACACAGGCTTACAGAGGGGCAGCTGATAAAATCAGTTTGTGAAACGGCTATCTGTGTGTGTCTTCATTCATTCATTAAATAAGAGGATCGTGCAGGAGCTTGAATAAGGACCCTGATTTAGAATTAGAGATGAGCATAAACGACATTGTGAAGTCGCTGCCACAGCTGTAGTGTGCTCTGAAACGACCCATGACAAAGTCCCAGATATTAACACTCCTGTGGTGTGTTGTTTATGTTCCCACTTACAGGAAAGGCAAAGTGTCAGTTAGAAGTCAGTGAAAATAAAGATCTAATTTTTTTCCTCTCCAAGACCATGAACCCCTTAAATTTTATCTATAGACCCTTTGTTGGGGGGAGGTGGGGTGGTCTGTAGACGTTAGGTTAAGAATGCCAGGGAAAATTTTGAAGTTCTTTTCAAAACCACTACAAACTTCAACCTCATGCAACCATTTGGGTCCAGAAATCAGATTCCCAGGTGTGGCCTGCAAATCTGAGCAATTTTTCCAGCAACCACAACCAGTGACTCACGGAGACCCGGGCGGCCGCTGTGTCCTACGGACATCCCGGTAGTTCTTAGTGGCTCAGGGAATCTGGAAGCCTGTTCCCCACCCTGTGCCTGCTCTTCAAGGAACATCTTCAAAGGGCCTTCCCGACTCTTCATCTCCTCGTCATCAGGCGCCATGTCCCTCACCCTGCTGTCACCCGCCACCTCCCGACCCCACCTCCTTTACGTTTTGAAATGTCAGTTGCGTTGTCTTTTCTCTGTTTCCTTTCTCTGGGTCAGAGGCTGGAACAGTCTGAGCACACGGCCACAGAGCCAACGCTGTGAGACCCCAGCTTCCCCTGGTTCCTGCCTGCAGACTCCGCCCCAGGAGCCCATATCCTTGTCACCGAGGGAACCAAGTAAGGGAATCTGGATGGGTGGGTCTCACGTCTCAAAACTGCTTACGGCGCCCCTACCGAGCTGGCCCTGGGTTGCAAGGGCAGGATGCATGCAGCCACGGCTGGAGACAACCATCCCACGTGGCCGAATGCCTTTGTGTCGACAATTTCTTATGGGCGCCGACTAGGTTCCAGGCTCCGAGTGGACACTGGGGATAAATCTTAGACAAGTAAGCAGATAAGACGGGTCACATCCAGTTGGCACAAGTGTATAACAGAATGTGGAAGAAACGATATAGGAGAAGGTAACGGGGAGGAGGTCTTTATTACACACAGCGGCAGACAAAATGCTTTCCAAGAAAGAGAAATTTAAATGGAAAGAGACCTGAAGGATGAGACGTAGCCATCTATGCGGAAAGCCAGAGGAAAACGGGAAGGCTGGCATCCTTAAGAAGGATGTTAAGTCCAGGAAGACAAGACTGCCGAGGAAGGGGAGAGCTGGCATGAGAGTGGCTGGAGAGGTGGACACCTGCCAGATGAGGAGGTGAGGGAGCGGAGTGGAGTAGCTAACAGCACGGACTCTAGAATCAAGCCAGCTTGGCTAGAATCCAGCTCTACGACTTGCCTAGCTGTGCGGCCTTGGGCAAGTCACTCACCCTCTCTGAGTCGCAGCTTTTTCATCTTTTAGTTGGGATCATCACTTAAGTCCTTCATCCAGTTGCTAAATGCATTGAGTGTAAAGTGCTTAGAACGGAGCCTGGAACAGGCTACATGCCACGTAGCGGTTTGCTATGACTCGTGCCAAATGAGAAGTTGTGGATGATTTTAAGCCAGGGAGAAGCACCGACAAGTTTGCCTTGAGCAGATTCTTGGCCATTGTGTGGGCAAGCGGTCGTCAATAAGAAGAGAGTTGGAAGGGATCCTGGAGGTCATTTACACCGACTCCTTCCCCAGGGGTTCTCTCTGGGAAGGGCAGGGGACAGCCCCTCAAGAGGCACCACTGCCAAAGGCAGAAGGATGGTGGGCCCTTAAGAGGCGCAGGTTGAGAGGCGGCAGGCCACAACCTCTGGAGAAGGGCTCACCTAAGCCACGCCCATTTCAGACGGTTCTGGGTGTCCCACCTCCCGCTGCCAAGCTGGTGCCTACTCCCGCCAGGGTCAATGTCACTTTTCTTGGATTGCAAGTGCCTCAAGGACAGCAGCCATTTCCTCCCACTGTCACTCTACAGTGACCGACCCCAGCCGCCTGCTACTGGGTCTCAGAGCTTTTGAGTAAGCGGCTGGAAGAAGGAAGATGGAATCACAGGATTTTAGCTCCTCACTCCCCGGAACCCTGAGCTCCGTAAGGAACAGAGAGGGCCTCCCCCGGGGCCAGCCTTCCTCAAACCACTCCAGCAAGACTCGAGTCCTCCGCATGCTCCAGAGGACACTGTGCACGTCCCACCTGGGCTCATCCTGGAGTTCACAGCCCCTGGAGGGAAGTCCTTCTCACTCTCGTCCCCAGACCCTTCTGCTGCGCCGCACAATGGGGACACCACCCATTTCCTGCTCTGAGCCGCTCTGGGGATAAGCAAGTAAGGGAATAAAAGCCTTCCAGCCGCCAGGCACATCTTTAGAGACATCGTGGGGGAGGCCACGGCAAGCCCCTCTGGCTGCTGGGACCCGGGAGAGTCCTTCAGACCCCTCCGGATGCACCTGCTCTCCGCCCCCCCACCTACGGGCACAGCATGCGCCTGCCCTCTGGGTTTCGGTGGGCTCCCCCTTCTCAGCTGTGTCAGTGCTTTCTCCACACCAGCCACAGTCCCCCTCGTCCCTTGGCTCTCACAGTCCCCTTCCTCCTTGCCCCAATTCTGCAAGCTTCTCCTCCTGCAGGATTCCTCTCACAGTCCCCTCCCCCACATCCGCACAGCACCCCCACATCCCCCCCCACCCTCCTGTCACATTGCCCTCAGCCTCCCTCTTACTCCTCCCAGCCCCCCGCACTGCACCCCGAGTCCCGGGACTCTCCCAAGCCCCCCCCACCGCACTGCACGCCCACTCCTGGGACTCCCCCCCAGCTCCCTGCACTGCACCCTCAGTCCCCGACTTCCCCCCAGCCCCCTGACTCCCCCCCAGTCCCCCGCACTGCACCCTCAGTCCCCGACTCCCCCCCAGCCCCCTGACTCCCCCCCAGTCCCCCCCGCACTGCACCCTCAGTCCCCGACTACTCCCCAGCCCCCCGTACGGCACCCCCAGTCCTCGACTCCCCCCAGCTCCCTGCACTGCACCCTCAGTCCCCGACTCTTCCCCAGCCCCCGCACTGCAGCACCAGTCCCCGACTCTCCCCCAGCCCCCCGAACTGTACCTCCAGTACCCTGACACCCCCAATCCCCCGCACTGCACCCCGAGTCCCCCGACTCCCCCCCAGCCCCCCGCACTGTACCGCCAGTACCCTGACACCCACAATCCCCCGCACTGCACCCCGAGTCCCCCGACTCCCCCCGAGCCCCCCGCACTGCACCCTCAGCCCCCGACTCCTCCCCAGGCCCCCCCCCCCCGCACTCCCAGCCCCTATTCCTGTCCAAGGCTCCTTTCCCATTCCCTCCCATACCCTCCCCTTTAGCGCTCGCTGTCCCCGCTGTCCCCGTTCCTCTCCTGTCCCGCCCCCCCCCCCCAGCCTCCCTCTCCCTAATTATCCTCCCCGAACCCTCCCCCACCCTCCAAGGCCTTCCGGGCCCCTCAGCGGGTCCTCGAGCACATCCCCCATCCCCCCTCCCGCCACGCTCTGTCGCGTAAAGGAGAAAGGACCGCTGCCTCCCACCAGCTCCCCGGCCGCCCAGCCCGCGAGACCCCCACCTCGCCCCGGGCCCGAGGCGCCGCCCCCGCTCACCTGTTGGGCTGGTCGCAGCACGCCGCCCCTCGCCTTCTCCGGGTCGGGGTCCGGGTCCCGCTGCAGCAGCCCCTTCTTGGGGTGCATGTGCCGGCACAGGCAGGTGACCCCGCAGAGCGCGAGGATGCTGGTGGCCGTGCCCAGCGTGGCGCCCAGCGCGATCACGGGCACCGACAGCACCATGGTGCCCTCTCCCCGCGCGGGGCTCGCGCCTCCCGGGCCGGCCCCCCGGCAGCTCCGGGTCCGAGCGTGCCAGCAGCTCTCCCGCCGCCGGAGGGCGGGGAGGGCAGGAGGGAGGGCGGCTGGAGGACGTCAGAGGAGGAGGCGGCCGGAGCCGGCTGTGCGCCCGCGCTCGGTACCGCGTCAACCAGCATCCCCTCCCCGCCAGCACGTGACCCCACCCCATCGGGAGCCGCAGCCGCTCGGGTGGAAGGAGCCTTAGGGTGATCTTAGGCCATCCTTCCCGCTTTGCACACGAGGACACTCAGACCCAAGAAGGGCAGGAGCTCGCCGAGGTCACGCTGTGCGTTAGCGGGCAAACCAGGACTCGACCCGAGCCTGCGGGCTCCGTCTGCATAGGGGGTCCTCTTCCCAGACCCCAGACTTCTGACCCTTTGTTCACCCTCTTTGGCTAGGAGACTGTCAAATTGGGTCCTCCAGGCGTTTTTCAGACACACAAAGCTGGAGATTTCCCATCTCCGATGGTGTTCATTACCGGGAGAGGGGTAGGGGTGGAGGCAATTGATGATGTGTCTGCGGGACCGTGTCCTGGGGAAGATGCTCGCAAGGATTCTGTTTACATCTACCTATCCTTTAGTGTGGACCCAGTCGTTCATGATCTGTGGGTATTCCCATTTCCAGCTGAGGAGGTTGAGTCTCAGAGGGGATGTGGGGCAGCTAGAAAAATCCAGTCATTCTGAACCGGAACTCAGGTTTGCAGATTCCAAGTCCACACGTCCCACTCAGAGAAAGGAGTGTCTTAGGATATAGAGTATGGAATGCAGCAGCCAGGAGTTACCACTGGATTGAGAGATGCGGAAAGTTAAAGAAGGATGCTTAGAGGGAGGGGAAATTAGAATTCCAGGCATGAGGACTGTCTTAGATCAGAAAACAGTAGTTATCAGTGTTTTTCATTATGTGAGCGTTTAATGGAATCGAGCAGGCATTTGCTGTGGTTTGGCTGTGCTCTGGGCGAGCTGGGCACATGTCAGAAGAGGTGTAGGCGATTTCATCCACAACAGAGCTTTCAAATTCCCGTGAAGCTGGTGACTCCCAAGTCTGTGATGTTCCAGCCAGACCTTTCTTCTGAGCTGCAGGCGTGACCACCAGCTGGTACCTCCTACTGTTTCCAGTATCCAGCCCCGCCTAACAAACCACCCATGATGTAGGGGCTTAGAACAATTATTTTGTGATTTCTCATGATTTTGTGGGTTGACTGGGCTAGGACAGTTTTCCTGCTCAGTGTGCTGTCTTCTGGAACTGCAGTCAGCTGGGCTGGAATGTCCAAGATGGCGCACCACATGGCGAGCAGTTGGTTTTGGCTTTCCCTGGGTGCACCACTGGGCGGTCAGCTGGTGTCCTTTGGTTCTCCTCCACGTGGCTGGAGCTTCCCACAGCATGGCGGCTAGATTCCAAGAGGAAGGAAGAAGAAGTTACTAGTTCTCTTAAGGCCTGGCTTCAGAAGTTCTGACACATCAGGGTTTTTTTTGGTCAAAGCAAGTTTCTAATCCTTTCCCTCGGGGGCATCAAAAAGGATATTTCTGAAATGCAGAGCTGACTCTGTCGCTCACATGCTTGAAAGTCTTCCAAGTTTCTCCAGGGATAAACCCAAGAGCTTTCACTTGGATGCAAAACCCTTTGTGATGTGGTTCTTGCCAATTCCTTCAGGCTCCCCTTTACACGCCTCCCAGCACGCCTTTGAGCCCCCGCCACTCCAAGGGACTTGGGATCCATTCAGCAAGCTGACATCCTTACAGCCTGCACACCATCACCCATGAGTGCATACAGCAGGCACTCAGTAACCGTTGAAGGGTGAATGGCTCACGTGATCATCTCCCGCAGGGCTTCCAGTGGCTTGGAAAGAATCCCATTTGCTATATGAGCTCCATTTGATTAAAGCGACTCTTCCACAAATATTTATTTTGTGCCTGCTGTATGCCAGGCACATTTTCCTGCTGAGCCCCATTGCTGCCAACTGTGGAGACAAAGCCGCTTAGTCCCTGTTGGGAGAGTCAGCGTTCTCGCTCATAAGAGCTTGCCTGGGAGGATTTCTTGGCTCCCGGGCCTGGCAATGCAAAATGTCCTGGGGAAATAAGAGGTTTAATTAGTGCTGTCAGTCCAGATCCCCATGCCTGAGCTGCTCCCTAGGGAGACCCTCGATGTCACCTAATGGGGTCTGGGGTGGGGGTGAGGGGAAGGACAAAGAACGCTTAATGTCGGGCATTGTCTGATGGGGATCAGACATCTGTCATGTGGCCCGTTGTTACCATGGTTACTGGGATGGCAGCAGCTGCAGGGACCTTCCTTCTTAACAGGAAGAGGGACCCCAGCCCGAGAACAGCTTGCCTCTTGCCTCTGTCACACACAGTGTACCCATGGCAGAGCTGGGAGGGACCTCAGGAGATCTGAAACCCCGTTGGGTCATCAGCACTCTGGGTCACCCTGGCTACGTCTCATCAAAGATGCGACTTTTGCCTTTTTGCTTTTTTGGTTACTGTTATCCAGGCAGTAGCCTTGAACGACAACTCTCTAAGAAAAGGCATTACTGAGTTCCTTTGGAAAACGAGATCATCTCTATGGAGAAAGGCGGGTGACAATCAGCCAAGTGGACTAGTTGAGACAGTCTGAGGATGATGCCTGCAAAAACCTGGAAATGCTGGGGCTGCCGGACGGCTGTGGGCGGACAAAGCAGGGTGCTTCGGGGAGCTTCTGGAAGGCTGCGGGGTAGATCTCTGAAGCGTCCCCAGCCTCTTGATGAAACGTCGTCATCATGTTTTGATGGATATTTTACTCGTTCGATGTTGGGTGTTGTTTAAATATTCTGAGTAACCACTCCGAATTTCTCAGGTTTTAAAATGCTTTTATCTGGCAGAAAGAATTTCAAATATGGCAGATTCTCTTGTTGAGCCAATATTTAGTGTCTGCACGTAGTGCTGGAGAGAAACAAATATATAAGCAGAACAACCCAATTTTAACATTGGAAGGATTTCGGAGATTACCTTGTGAAATCCTTTCATTTGACCAATAGGGAAACTGAGGCACAGAGAGATGGTGGTTTGCCAAAAGTAGAGGGGAGGAAGGGTGCATGAGAGAGCTGGGAAGGTGTTTTAACTCAGGGCATGTTAGGTTCTGCTGCAGTAACAAATCACCTCAAAATCTCAGAGATTAACTCAATAAAAGTGG
Source organism: Equus caballus (assembly GCF_041296265.1). Classification (NCBI taxonomy): domain Eukaryota; kingdom Metazoa; phylum Chordata; class Mammalia; order Perissodactyla; family Equidae; genus Equus; species Equus caballus. The sequence goes on from NC_091695.1 coordinate 10,178,035, forward strand.
ATCTTGCTCCTCCCACAGTTCAAGGAGGATCAGGGGACTCGTGTCCAGTTGGTGACTCAGAAATCAGGCCTTTTTCTGTCTTGCCAGTCCTTGGTTGCCAGCCACGCAGATGGGGAAGAGAGAGAGCATTGAATGAAGACCACTTGTGACATTTCAGAGGCTATGGCTGGAGACAGAGTACGTAACTGTCACCCCAGTGCCTTGGCCAGAATTTGGTAACAAGACAAATCCAACAATGAAGGAGACTTGGAAATACAGACGCGATGGTGGACTCACATGAGCAGAAGAAGCCCGCCACCGAAGCCAAAGCTTAGGACTTCTTGTCTTGTGCGTATTTTTCTAACTGTGTCATTAATTCATCACACTGTCTGAGTTTCTGCCACGTGCCAGGCACTATGCTGGGTGATGGAACAAAGACAGTGAGCAGAACCAGGCTTGGTCCTTCTCGTTGTGGAGTTCACACTCCCGTGGGGCAGATGGGCAGCCATCGTTCATCACACAAAGGCATGTGAAATTACAACTGTGACACGAGCTGGGGAGGAGCCGTGCCAGGTTGGGAGTTGACTTATTCTGAGGTCCTGAGGAAGCCTTCCCAGATGAAGCTGCAGTTGAATTGAGGTCTGAAAGAGTAAAGTTAACTCAACAGACAAGGAAGAATGTTCTAGGCCGAGAAACAGTACGGAAGGGCCCTGTGATGGAGCCAGACCGTGGGCATGGGACAGCAGAGTGCTGGTCAACCAGCTCCCCAGAGGAAAAAAAGTTGATTTCTGGCATTCGTTGACTTCTCTGGTATAAATACTCCCACCAAGGTTGGTTTCCAGGTGCCAACAAATCCTGAATATTTACCTATTGGCTCTCTGAGCTGGTAGGAGCCGGCTCCAGCACACGGCTGGGAGAAGCTCCGTGTAAGATGAGCCCGAAGGGAGAGGCAGGGCCAACGACAGGGCCTGCAGGCCGAAATGGAGGGCCCCTGGCTGTGTTTCGCCTGGGGAGCACGATGTGATCAGATCTGTGTTTTGAAAAGACCCTTTTGGCTGCTGTATTGAGAACAGATCGGAGAGGGACAAAGTGGACCCTGGCGGACGAGGGAAGATGTTACTGCAGGCATCTGAGAGAGGGATGCCAAGCTTCCTTGAAGACACATGTCGTCGTATGGCAGGCTGAAATTGTTGATGGCACGAGCAGAGGGCAGGTGTGATCGGCAGGTCACCTTCTCTCTCTGCTGGCGCCCTCTTTTTGGTCTGTGCTGTTAACTCTCTCGTTTCATGACTTTGTGGTTCTCCAAGCTGGACCTCTGCGAACTGGAGGTTCCCTAAGGCCTGGGCCCTGCCAAAGGGGGGCTGTGCAGGAGGAACCTGCCTGGGATGAGGGGGTGCGATCTGGGCGCCACAGGGAGATGCAGACCCCGGAGAGTGGAGACACTGATGGGGGGGCACAAGGGTAAGGGGCTCAGTCGAGGCCCAGGAGTGAGGCCCACTCCCAGGACTCTGAGCAATTCTGGGGCCACGTCTTATGGCAGAAAGGAGAATGGGGTTGGGTCTGGGGGCCCCCGAATCAGAAATCCAAGTGTGTGAAAGATAGAATAATATTTTGGAGTTGAGCAAATGGCAGCATCCTTTATGATCGCCACCTGCCCTGGTGGGTCCTTTTCAACAAACCAGTGTTCTTTCAAACGCCTGATTCCATCTCAGCCGAGATGAGATGAAGGAACACGTTCTGATTCTCACAGGCAGAGCGCCTCCATTCCATCCAGTTTCTCTCAGAGCCAGTCTAAAGGCTCCTTTCTCTCTGGGTTTCCGGAACATACAAAGGTGATGGGCGTTTGTCTAGAGGGTTCACCTGCCTGGTGGGGGCAAGATCAGCACTTGTGGAGGGACCTGGTGCCTAACTTTGTGGGGGGCATAGACCCCTCTGAGAATCTAACAAAAGCTATTTCCTTTTTCAGAAAAACGCTTGAATGCAATATATAAGGAATTTTGTACGTAACGCTAAATTGTTCAAGGACCGTGTGACGCCTTCTAGAAGTTCATGGACCCCAGATAAGGAGTCTTTGGCACAACTGGATATTGGACTTGAAATCAGTTAAGAAATAGGTTCAAATCCCTTGCCTTTATGTGTGTGAGGCTGGGTGATCTATTGGCAAGCGACCTTAATTTTTCGGAGCCTCAATTTCCCCATCTGTCAAATGCAGACGATCACCTCTACTTCGTGGAGATGTGAGGATGACCCACAGCACCGTGCTGTGTAGCTAACAGAGGATGCTCAGCTTATGCTAACGAAGAATTAAAATGATCCCATTTGCTCCAGACCCTTTAATTTCTTAATAAAGCAGCTCAGCCCGGGGAGAGGGGTGGGTATCCAAGCCCCCCAGGTATGTGTCATCCTAGCTTTGGTGCTTATTTGCCGGGTGACCCTGGAGAGATTAACCTGCCTGAGCTTTAGTTTCTTCCTTTGTACAAAGGGTGTGTATGTTGTTTGCAAAGATGGCTGCAATGATCCCCCTTCCTGCCTTCACCCCCTTTGCAATATGACTCTGCAAAGAGCTGGGGGTCTGTTGCTTCCCTCCTCAGTCTGGGCTGGTCTTGCGACTTGATCTGGCTGGTAGACTTTGGGGGATGTGATGCTGAGGAAGACACCCGATGCTTCCGCTCTCTCCCGTGGACTCGTGCCCAGCCACCACGTGAAGAAGCTCAGGCCAGCCTGCTGGAGGACGAGCGATCAAGTGGGCCCCGTCTCCATCACCCCAGCCTACAGCTAGCCAATTTCCAGCAGCTGAGCTGAGCACGGCTGGCAGCTCGCCCCAGACACGATCAAGCCTCCAGCTAAAACTGGAAGAGCCGCTGAGCAGAGACCCCCAAATTGCCAACCACAGAGTTACGAACTAAATTAAAATCATGGGTCATTTTAAGCCCCCAAGCTCTGGAGTGTTTGTTACCCATGGAGAGCTAAGAAATGAACAGCTTCAAATGCTAACGATATTCCGGCCCGCACAGGGGTACTGTGAGGGTGCGCAAGGCACCGAGCTAGGGCCCGGGACGCAGAAGTCCAACAATAAGCGGCTTTATTATTATTCCAGGTTCCCAAAGACACCCTACCCTGCACTTCCGGCAGTGCCTGCTGGGAATGCCAGCCCATTAACAACCGTGTAAGGATCAGTCTTGCACACCCTGACACTTAAGAGGGGGACGTAGGACCTCTCCGACCCAACCTCCACTGAGTCAACTTTCCAGCCTGGCCTGAGCTCTCCACTCCTTCTGGAGAGCTTACTGCCTGGTGCCCACAGCCCAATGAAGCCTCGAGGCCAGCGGGCCCCTCTCTCCATGCCCTCCGCCCTTCTCCCCTTCCGGTTGAGCTGTGTGCTCACTTGGGGTTAGGGTTAGTTATGAGTAGTAGTTAGTTTTGTTAGGGTTAGTTGTGTTTGTCTCCGAATCTTTTTATGCCAGTTGACCTCATTATTGAATTACCCACTTTAATTAATGAACATGTCAATGAGTAGAAGTGTGAAGGAGAGCTGGTTCTGTGAAAACTAACGAGTATATTTTGGAAAGACTCATAAAGGCCAGTTGCTTTGAGAGGGTCCGTTAAAATAGATATGAGCGAGTTATCTGTGAAAAGTTGGGAGAAGTCACACAATTCTCGGATTCTGCCATCAGATTGCTCGCAAGCGTCTCTGAGTTCTTCCTCCGCGTGAAGAGAGACTGAGAACGCAGGTGGCGCACGGTGGTGTGGACAGAAGGAGGTGGTGTGGACGTTTGTGAAGAGCGTCCTTCACGTCAGGCACGGCTCCAAGCACTTCGTCTGTAATAATGTATTTCATAAACTCTAGGAAAGACGGCACAGAGCTCTTGTCAGCAAGAGGTGGGCAAAATAATGAAAACTATGATTTAGGTGAAAAGAAAATGCTTAAGGGGTGTGTGTGTCATTTTTAACTTTTTATTGAAGTGCAACCTATGGGCAATAAGTGCCCAGATTATAACTTAGTGGATTTTTACAAGGTGGACACACCTATCTAGCCAGCACGTAGATAAAGAAACAGAACAATGCTCACACCTCAAGGCTTCCTCGAGCATTGTTTTCTAGGATTCTCCATTTGTAGTCAGTATTTATAGATGGACCAAAACAGCCTGGTTCCCGTGGTGCCCCTTAAGCCAACTTCCCTGGGGATCTTCCTCTCCTGCTGGGGGAGGACCCCCTGCCTGCCCAGTGGATGGGAGGATGCTGCCACCTAGAGGACGCACTGGGAAGTGGACCCTACCCTCCCCGTCTTTCTCCCTGCATCCCCTTCCTGCGAGGCCGCCTCTGCCCACCTTACGGAAAATGACCAGCCCTCCGCCCTTCAGCTCCTCGCGCCCTGTTCTCCTTTCCTACCTTATTTTCAACACTATTTAATAGTCCATATACTTTTCGTTGCCTATCTGGTTTGCTCGTTGATGGCCTGAGTCTCCCTTTTGGGATCCGGCCCTAGGAAGGCAGGGATCTGGGTCCCTGTCACCCACTGATGTGTCTCCAGTTCTAGAACAGTGCCTGGCACAGAGTGGCACCATAATAATTATGTGGAGTGGACAGACAGGCGCCTTGTTCCTGTCCCCCAGCCCTGCCCTGGGGGCCTCAACCCGACCTGAGGTTTGCTGCACCCCGGTGCACAGCCCCTTTGTAAGTTCCCCCGTCACTGTCACCCTCCATTCCCACCCAAGGGAGGCCCTGGAGAACCCTGGCACTGTTGAAACGGCTCCAGGGCTGGGGAGAGTGGGAGGACCGTGGCCGGAGCCCCTCGACACCCTGGTCTATGTGGTCAGGAGGGGTGGAAAGGAGATCCTTGCAGTGACCAAGTCGGAGCGCTGAGGCACGAGCCGACCCCGGGGTGACCCCGGGTTCCCCTGGTGAATGGGCTGGGTGGCCTCTGGTAAAGCACTTTATCTTGGGGAGGCTCCATTTTGACATCCATCATTGGACAGAATTAAGTGATATAATGGGCATGAGGGGCTCACTCCCATGCCTGGCAAGGTGTTAGTGCTGGACTTTGGGGACTAGTACCATTGTTTTGAAATGTAAGGCTTGAAGAGAAAACCAGGGGTCGTAGGGTCCAGGAGAAACGTTTGTTGTTGTTGTCATTGAAACACATCTTCCCACCCCCAGCTTTATGTGGAAATTGGACTTGGGAACAAAAGCCAAGATGCTCGGGGCAGAGGGAGTGGGGAGAAGAATGCGCTGGAGCCCCCCCCATCGCCAAGGCCCCCTCTGCCCACCTTACACACCGTGAACCTCTGAGGAGCTTCAAAGTCTCTCCCTGTGGAGCCCCGGATGGTGGTCGACACCCTCATTTCACAGGTGGGGACCCCGAGGTCCAGAGAGGAGCACAGCTTTGCCCAGCTCACACCGACCAACATTGCCGCCAGGCTGAGCTGGCTCCCAGACCCTCTGACTCCAAGCCCAAGGCTCCCTCCAGGGTCTCCGCCACCCCAAACCTTTCATGGTTATTTCTTGGCTGGTTAGTGAAGGGCTGGAGAGGTCCTCATGAGACAGAATCTCCTTTCTCCACACTCAAATCAGGGGGGGCTTCTAGGAGGAGCAGGAGGAATTGGGGAGATGTTTTGAAGGAGGCAAAATCAGTTGAAGAAGAAATCTTGGGGGCGAATCAAGTTGGTGAATTTGAGGAGCTCTGGAGGCAAAGCCAGCGCCAATCTGGTATCGACAGGCTTGGAAGTGATTCCGAATAGGAAGAGAAGAATTAGTGCCATGAATAAAAACTACAAAATGCCAATTTCTGGGCCCCACCTCTGGCGAGGCTGGTTCGGGGTCCCTGGTGGCCTGGCATTAAAGATTAATGAGATCTGTGCCTTATGTCTCTGCTTGTAAGTAAAGTCTCTTTCACCCTCTGCTCCATTTCTGTCAAGAACTGAGAGTCGTTTATTGATTACTTACAACACTGGTTAATTACATTCCAGGTCTCGCCCTCAAAATGTGAACGTTCATAATTAACAAAAGTATCTCAGAAATGAATGAAGGTGATGTCCCCTCTTTTTTATAGCTACAGCGGGAGCAAGGTCTTTCTTTTGCGAATAATCTGATTTCATACGATGTCAAATTGAGGTCGTGAGCATATCGGTCTTGGTTTCCGTGTAACGTGGAGGCTGGTGGCATGTGGTGGATAATCTCCAGAGATGACCACCAATGCCTCCCCTCCCTGTAAGTGCACGCAGCCCCCCGCTTTGAGAGGGGGAGCCTCACCTCCTCACTTTTGATGTAGGCTGGCTTGGTGATTTGCTTGACAATAGAAATGACGTGCTGAGACTTCCAAGACGAAGTCATGGGAAACCTCTCAGCTTCTGCCAGGGCCTCTCGGAACGTGTGCTGCTCCCTCTAGGAACCCAGCACCCAGGTTCTGGGCAGACCAAAGCGCCTGGAGAAGCTATGCATGGAAACTCCGGTTGACAGCCCGGCTCAGCTCCCAGCCGACAGCCCACACCAGTGGCTGCATGAGTGAGCCTCGTGGGGTGTCCAGCCCGGACAAGCCTTCAGGTGACACCAGCCACGGCTGCCATCTGAATGTAACCATCTGAGAGACTCTAAGTAAGATCTGCCCCCTGAGCCCAGTCAGCCACAGAGGCGGGAGAAAGAGTATAAAGTATCCTTTTAAGCCACTAAGTTGTGGGGTGGTTCGTTTCACAGCAATAGATAACCAGAGCATGTCAATAGCTGTGACCCTATTGCCAGCGTATTCTGTTTCCTGTTGACATAAATCTACCCACAGAAGTGTAAAGTGAACAAAAGGATCTGGTCAAACTCCTGAGACGTGAGATGGTCGCCGTGTCCTGCGAAAAGAACCTTCAAGCAGAAACTTCCAATTGGACCGGCCATTTCTCCAGGGGTGATGTTGTAACGGACATCGCTGTATTTGTACAGAGCATAAATACTTGTAAGATGCTCTGTTGAGTCAGGATAAGACTGCTGACCTTTCTTCTTCTCCCACATATATAATCTGGGAAAAAAGCGCCCATGACTCTGTTAGATTTCTCACTTTAACAACTAAATGAAGAGTTTTTCTGATTTAAATTAACATGGGAAATACACATTTTCCAACAAGCTCCTCGGTGGTGCCGCTGTGGGTGGTCCATGGGCCACAGTTTGAGAAACCCGGTAACTTGGCCGTGCCTTGAGGGCAGAGCAGGGCCTGGGGTTTTTTGTTGTCTCCGTACATCCCACCAACTTTCTACGTCCCTCTGCTCTTTGCGCACCATCCTCTAGCTGTCTGCATCTCTCTCCAGCCTTTTCCTACCTGCCCCCAAAGAAAGTCACCTGGATTCAGGAGTGAATCAAGGACGAGACTCCCTCCACTGACCTGGGGGGTCAGTGACCCACCTCACACCCCATCCCAAAAGCTTTGCCCTCCCTCCAGTGCCGGCAGCTGCTACCGCCCTAGGCTCAACGCTGGGCATCTCGGTGTGCCTCCATCCATCCATCACCTGCTCCCTGGGAACTCCTCCCGCTGAACTCAGAGGCTGAGAGCTATGCAGCGGGAACCTGAACCAGCCGGGTCTCTGCCGGTCAGCCTCACTGCGGGACCTCTGGCAAAGTCATTTCCCCTCTCCGGGCCCCAGATTGCCTCAATCAACCCCATAGGGCCTTTTTTTTAAAAGAAAAATCATATTTTACTTTATAGTTAACTAACTACAATTACTCAGTAATGAGAAATGTGCACCTGTTGGGCACTGCACAATTTCTTAATCCTCATTTCTTTTCTTTTTTTTTTCAGCTTTATTGAGGTATAATTGGTATTTTACAAACCCTGCACATATTTAATGGGCTTTTGTAAGGATTAAATGAGTTAACAAAGTAAAGGGCAGCCCCTGCATGTGAAGGGTCTCATCAATACTAGTTGTTATAATTATTGTTGTCATTATTATTATTAATCAGAGTTTCTCCAGTTTTCCCACCATACCTAGTAAGGCCCTGAAATGGTAACAGTAAACACACATTTTCTTGGAAGTCTTTATAATTTTATCATAAAAAATGATGTCATTTTGCATTCTTGTCCACCATAGGTTTTTTCTTTTCTTTTTTTTTTTTTTTTTTTTTGGTGAGGAAGATTGGCCCTGAGCTAACACCTGTTGCTGATCTTCCCCGTTTTGCTTGAGGAAGATTGTTGCTGAGCTAACATCTGTGCCAATCTTCCTCTATTTTGTACATGGGACCCCACCTCAACCTGGTTTGATGAGAGGTGTGTAGGTCGGTTCCCAGGATCCAAACTACCAAACCTCGGGCTGCTAAAGTGGAGCTTGCAAACTCAACCACTCGGCCACAGGGCCAGACCCTCCTTGCAGCTTCTGAGCATCCTAGGGCTGCAGGTCAGGCCAACACGCTGCTGTTTACAGAGTGCGTGATTGTTACGAGGGTCAGGTCTGGAGTCAGGCTGCCTGCGTTCAAATCTCGGCTACTCCACCTAACGGCTGTGGCTGGTTACTTAACTTCTTTTAAGCCTCAGTTTCCTCATCTGTAACATGGGTGAGGATGGTCACTATTGGGATTGTCATGTTGTAAGGAATAGGTTAGGTAATCTATGTATAGTGCCTGGCAACAAAATAACGTTAGCTCTGGGTAGCTGGAGTCCTGATGGCAAGTACGGGGACCTAGAGCTTGTCTGAGACCCTCTCTATGGGGAGCCTCATGCTAAATGTATTGTAGAGGCGTGTGTTTGTGGGGGGTCATGTCTCTGTGTCTGTGTCTCCTAAGTCCCGTGGTTCTCAACTGGGACCAATTTGCCCTACAGGGGACACTTGGCAATGCTGGAGATGTTTCTGGTGGTCACCACTGGGAGAGGGGAATTTGCTCCTGGCGTCTAATTGGTAAAGGGTAGAGATGCTGCTCAACACCCTACAAGGCACAGCGCAGTCCTCACTCGCCAAGAAAAACTACCCACCCCCATGTCGATAGTGGCAAGGTAGAGAAACCCTGTCCTGGTCAGAATATAAGGCCCGTGAGGGAGGGGCGGCTGCCTCTGTTCACTGCTGCGTCCCCAGACCCTGGCAGAGCACTTGGTCCTCGGTGAGTACTTGCCGAAGGGATGGTTGACGTGAATGAGTGACAATCGAGGTTCTCGGGGTGGGAGAGATGTCTGTGGAGCCGGGTGAGTTACGCTTTGGCTTCGGACCTGTTCCTCTCCCTGAGTCATCATCAAACCTGGGAGAAAGGGTCCTGAGCCTGGTTTGGGGGTAGGGGATGGGCTAGGGTGAGTCACGTGAGGCAGGGTGTCTCTGCGGGCTGGATGGTGGATCGAAGGTTCGTGCAGTCCTCACCGAGCATCTCGTTCCAGGAAAGCCACCAGGAAACTCTCACGCAGCAGCCATCAAGAGCTGAGATTCCCCTCAGTGTCTCCCAGAAGCAGGGTCCATGGGAGCCCTCTGGACAGCCTGCCCCCGGGAGACATCAGCCAGGCTGCTGTGTCATCAGCAGTTCGAATCGTCATGGTCCGGGGCCCGAGGTGGCGCTAGGGTTGCTTTGCAACGCACGTACAGCAACCACCCCCCACCCCCAGAGTCTGCTGATTCCAGCAGTTCCCCTGGTTCCGTTTTCTTTCGTCACTTCCGGCCCCTGGAGGTGCTGCCTCCCAGCACTTCTGCAAGTTTGAGAAGAAGAGAATCCACATCAGCAAATTCCCGCAACCTCCTCACTCCGGCCCAGGATCCCTTTCGTGGATCCAGGCAGGCAGAGGCCTGGGTCCTCCCAGACCCCACGTCTCCTGCTCTCATTCTCTGCTCCTTCTCCGGGAGCAGTGACACCCAGAACACTGTGAGGGCGCAAGGCAGAGACGAGGGGTGCTGTCCTTGGACACCACACCTTCGTGAGCCTTCTCACAAGTCCGGTCATCGCGGCTGATGGAGAGGCCTTGGAAGTGGGGCCCAGAGCACCGTCCAGCCAGGCGATGGCTGAGGGATTTCCGTGCTGGTAACGGGGTCTCACTCGAGCTTTTCCAGCGGTGCAGGTCTGAGTTGGTGCCTTCAGGCTCTGGGACGTGGGAAGTAAGCTTGGGGTCAAGATACGTACACATTTAAATAATTTTTAAGTGCTAAATTTAATTTCACTTGAATTTAACAGAAGAAAAAGAAATTGAGGTTATACTAAATGAATTTCTGAATTGCAGATAATTGCTCTTCTCCGTAAGATATTAATTTGAAAGATTGTTTTAAGGTTAGAAAACAGAGTGTGGCAAAATTAGGGGATTAGAGTCCCTAACTCCATTTTGCAATTCGAAGCAGGATAGATTAATGTCCAGCAAGAAAGAGGAGGAATTTAGGACCCTTGCTAATGCTCCCACCTTCCCTCACCACTTCTGAATATTATTATTTTTACTTTGTTCAAGTTTATAGCATTGACATTCTGTTCCAACACGAGAAGGGCTTTTGTGACAGAAGTTGTTCAGCAAATCCTCATCCTTTCTTCCCGCACGCGGTGGACTGCACTCCCCACCGTCCTTTGCCATCGGATGCTCCTGAGCTCTGGTTGATGGACAGAAGGCTGGGTACCACTTGCCGGCCTAGCCCGTGAAAGCCACGGCGAGTGGCTCCATGCTCCTTCCTGTCCCTTTGTCTGGAGGCGTGAGAACCCAGCACATCTGGACGTCCGTACTGACCTCTGAGGGGCCACAGGTGGCAGACACCAGGAGCCCGGAATCACCAATCAGAGGAGAGCTGCCCACCAGCCAGGCAGACACCAGGAGCCCGGAATCACCAATCAGAGGAGAGCTGCCCACCAGCCAGGAAGCAACTATTCTGGAATTTACGTGATCCAGGAACAAACCTCTATTCTGTCTGAACACTTTTATATTTTGAATGTGTTAAGGTCATTAAGACGACCTTAACCAATTAAATGGACACCAGGATCACCATAGTTTCTCCAGTTCTGTGTTTTTTGTTTTCATTTCTTTTGATTGCTTGGATGTATTCATAAGTAGATTCTTCCAGGAAAGTCCACAATGATAATGGCAAAAATTTACCGAGGTTTTTTTCTATGTGACAGACACTGCGCTAATTACTTTATGTGTATTAGTTCATGTAATTTTTTTAAATAGTCCTATGATGTATTATTATCATCCCCATTATATGGATGAGCAAACAGAGGCACAGAGGTGTCATGTAAGGTCTCTCAGCTGGTGAGTCTCGGAGCTGGAGTTCAAGGTCAGACAGTCTGACTCTGAGCTCATTCTCTTCCCTTTTAGCTGACACCTCTCCGGGGTTTATATTCCTTGCGTTCCTGCATGGCTCATTGTCTTACCTCCACTGTGCACGGACTGCTTGTAATTTCCTTTATGTGGTGCCGGATCCTCCGAATGTATAAAATCTTTCAAATCTCTATTTTTCCAGCTATCTTCCTCTTGGAATCTTCCATCTCTTTCTTTCCAGCTGCACTACTTGCTCTCCCTACCAACCCTGACAGCTGGAATCCCGGAGCTTCTCTCAATCATTCTCTTGGGTTGTGCACCACATTGTTCTCTTCCTTTGTTTAGTCCAAGAAAGAGGACTATTTGCTGGAGCACATCCTCAAGCAACTTTCTCAGAAAAATGTGTGTGTGGGAAAAACAGTCTGAGTCCAGGCAAATCAGAGAATGTCATTTTCTGACCTTCAGACTCTATTAAACTCTATTGGCCACTTGGACATGGAATTCTAGATTGAAAATTACATTCTCTCACAATTTTAAAGGTGCTCCATTTTTTCCCTACTGTCCAGTGTGTCTGATGCCAGCCTTTCATTCTTTTGATAGAAACCTTCTCTGTTTTTCTGGAAGTTTCCAACATCTACTCTGAATACTCGGTGTTTGGAAGTTTCACTGCGGTGTGTGTGGGTCTCTTTCCGCTCGTTGTGGCAGGTGTGCTGTGGGCCCTTTCAGCCTAAATGCTCGTGTCCTTTGACCCTTCCTTCTCCAGTTCTGTTTCTGGAACTGCTGTTGGTCAGATGTTGCACCTCCTGGATCAACCTTTCATATCTTACTTTTCTCGTATTTCCCATCTCTTTGTCTCTTTTGTTCCACCTTCTGGGAGATTCCCCTGACTTTGAATTGCAACCTTTTCACCGAATCTTTAATTCTGGCAATCCTCTTTTACTTTTCAAACACTCTTTGTTCTACCTTCACAGTGATTCTCGGTTTTCTTGGTTGCAACATCTTCTCGAAGCTTCTTCAGAAGTTTTGAAAACTCCTGCCTGTTACCCGAATTACCTTCATTTCCTTCAGTGTCAGTTCTACCATTTATTTATCTTGTGCTTTCTCTTCCGTGTTGCAAATTTTTCTCTTTTTTCCCTGGGGGCTCACTCATTTTTTAGGACGAAGCGATAAGAAGTGGATGGAGAGCCATCTACATAACTTATTGACTGGTGAACCTGGTCTCGGTGGTCTTGGGGCAAGGAGCTCGTCTTTCCACTGGGAGACTCCGAATGCCAGGTCACAGAGCTCACCAGCTTTGTGAGTGGCCACAGCACCAGCCTGGCAGTCAGCCTGTTCCACCCTCCTGGCCACCATGGTTGGTTCCAGATTGGCACTTGGTCCAAAGAGACTCAGTTCTGGGACTTCTGTTGGAACCACAGGGGAAAAGAATGTAAGAATGTAAGAATAATGCAAATCTGTACTTGCCAGAGGCCGTTATATAGAGGGGGTCTGCCTGAGCCACAAGCCCACAGAGGAGCCAGTTCCTGGATTCAGCTATGCCTGAAGCGAGCCCAATGTTTGGTTGCACGAGCCACTCATTTTCTTTCTTTGTCTTATCCAGTTAGAAAAAAATGTCTGTTACTTGTAACAGAAAGAGTCCCAAGTAACATAACTAACCAATTACCTAATGACCTTCAGCAAGTCCCTCCCTGTGACGCTCAGTTTCCTCATCTCATAAGGAGGCTGATGATTCCTGCCTCCCGGGAGGACTGGGATGAGGGCCAGTGAGAGACTGAGTGCCATCACCCTTTAAAATCTGTAAAATGCCATAAAATGTAAGCAATTGATGTCATAATGATTCATCCTTTCATTCAAAGCCTTGGTCGGATAGGTTTTTAAAAAAATTTTTTTCTAGGCAACAGAATTGCTGCATCTTGTTCCTTTGGAAAGCAAAAACTAACTAGACCAAATTAAACTGATTCCCTCCCCCACTGTGGGGAAGACGGCTGAGGTCAGAGCATTTGGGCCAACTCTCCAGGAGAGGGGTGGGACGGACGACTTTCTCACTGCGTGTTTGTTTAGCGCTTTGGGCCAATGGAAGCGGAGTTTCTAACTGAGTTTGTTATTGATGTTTATTGAGCCATAAAGCCTCAATTTCCTGCCTGCACCCCCAGCCATAAAATAGCAGTTTACTGCAGCCTGTAAACACCCCATGGGCCGCAGCCCCACTCCCAGTGCCTGTGAGGCTGGTTAACGAGCACAAAGCAAAGGCCTTCTGGACAGCATTTGCCTCCCTCCATTCTCCCCTGCTGGCTCCTCTCACCAGCTCCCCCGTTGTGGCCTTGACAGGCTTCTCCACTGACCAGCTGGAGTGGCAGCCTTGCCCCCTGGGACAGGCCGGGGCTCAGTGCTGGAGCCAGGGGTCTCCAGGGCCCAGGGGATCTGGCCTTGAAAGTGGAGTATCAAGCCCCTCGCCTCACCCTACAAGGCTCAGGTGGGCCCATCTCAGGCAAAGGATAGTAGGAGCCACAATCCCGGTAAAGCCTCACGCGTTGACTTGGCCTTGCTCAGGCTGCGCCCCTCGGCCTCACTCTGGGAATCCCCTTTAGGATGGAAGGTCCGGGAAGCCCCCTGTGGCAGGCCCTGGGTCCCTGCACACATTCCCCTCCCCCCTGCAGCTTCCATGGCCTCCACGGGACTCTATTGTATTTTGAGCTTTCCCAACAGAGGGGAAGCTGGCCCCCTACCTCAAACAAGGGGACTGGCGTAGGTGCTCATTGTGGCTTCCCCGTCTTCCTCTGCTGGGCAGAGGGCACCCTAAGGGCATCAAGCATGTCTTATTCATCCCTGTACCTCCAGACCCCTAACACGGTGCCTGGCCTGGGCTGGGTGCTCAGTGCCTCTTGAGGAAGAAAGAGATGGAGAAACACATAGACAGAGTAGAAACAAGAAGGAGCCTGAGCCAGAGAGAACCCGCTGGGTTTCTCAGACAGACAGCTGACTTGAATACTGTTCATTTCCTGGAATATACTTCTCTGGGGCTACAGTAGCGATAAAGCAGGTGTGCAGTGGAGGGCACACTGGACATGGAGCCGGGAGTCTCCGCATGACCTTGGGCAAGCCACTCTCTCTTTAGGGCCTCAGATTCCCTGCCCGTCAAGGAGGAAGTTGGAGAGTTTCCCTCTAGAGTCTTCTCTAGGAATAAACTGTGACCAACGAGGCTGGTCTTTATTTGTTCACGTTTGAGCTAATGTTAGGTTATGAAGCATCTTTCTTTTCAAGAGCTCAGAGCTGTGAGCGCCATCATCTGGCCAAGGTAAGTATTTGCCCCGTCTCCTGGCCCGGAGAAACTGGCCCAGGAACTGGGTGCAAGCGGCTCCCACCCACGGCCGCTCACAGTCCAGCGGAGCTGTTGGAGCTCGGGCTGGGAGTCAGGCGGACTGGGGTCAAGCCGAGCTCCAAGTTTTACTAACACTGGGAGTCCCAGCCAGAGGCTTTTCTCTGAGCCTCAGTTTCCTCAACTGTAGAATGGATGAATAGTGTTTACTTCTCAAGATTGATGTCAGGATCAAGGGAGATAATGTATGACAAGCTCTTAGCATGTGGCTTGGAGCATGGTTAGCGCTCAAAAACATGGTGGCTGGGAATACCAATCTTGGTGATAACCAGACGTGGTCGCAGTGGGGAATGGGGCGGCAGATGTGCAATTCTCCGGCGGCGCCTCTTAAAGGGGACTGCTGGTGTGAGCACACCAACAGAGACCTCCCAACAGTGTCTTTTTGCACACGTGGTGCCAGGCCGTATTGGAACAGAAATGACAGGCAGGCAGTGGAAGCCCAGTCTATGGGGAGCCCTGAGAACTGGGCTATAATGCAAGAAGAGGTGGCGGAGGGTCCAGACAAGCCAGAGGGACCTGCAAGGTCACTGTCCACCAGCGTGGCAGTCTGACGTCTGCAGGCCCTTCCCAAGTGCAGGAGGATACTTGTCCCATTCGGGATTGGGAGGAAGTCATGGGGGAGGCTGATTCTGGCTCATTCCAGCCTGAGGAGGAAATTTCCCACAACCTGCGCACCATCCCACAGGACAGTGTTCTGCTTTGTGAGCAGTGAGTTCCCTGTCATTTTAACAGACAAGGGAAAGAAACCCATCTGAACGTAGTTTCAGCAAAACAGGAAAACTGTTACTCACCCCCCGGATTCAAGGAACGGCTGGAGCAGAATTACCCTGAGGGTCTGTTGGACAGGAGGATTCAGGCAGAACCAAGATCCTTTCTCTTGGTCTCTCCCTATTTCATCTCGACTTCCCATTCCTTCAAAATCCTCCGGCAGCTCTGGAGGCCCGTCCTGAAGCCAGTGATTTACCACGAAAGAAAGTTCTCTTTTCCAACATCCATGTAGGAAATCCTAGGCAAGGTGCCTGATTGGCCAGTTTGGGTGGTGTGCCCGCCCCTTGGACCAATCACAGGGGCCTGAGGGAGGCCGAGCGTGGTGATTGGTCTCTTCGTGAGAGACACGTGGAGCGGTGACAGAGGTGAACACAAAGGAAAGGCTGCAAGTCCTTGTGAGACAAGAGGGGCCCAAAGCACTAGGCGAGTCCTCCAAGCGCCTCTGGAGGATGCTGCCAGGGGACTTCTGCGGGGGGAGGTTGGCCTAGACGCGCTGTGAGCCCCTTTCAGCTCTCAGCATCTAGGGGTCCTGGGTGGAGTGCAGTCCTGCCCTCCTGACTACGTCATGCTCTGCTGATGGGTGCACTGCCCTGCTCCCTGCATCCGCCCTGTCATTCTAGAGACCTTACGGGCAACGGCAGTGAGGGCAGGACGGGGCCTGGGGGTAGATCTATTGCCGTCTACCGTAAAAGCCTCAGAGTTTTCACAGCAATGAGACTGCAGTGGTCCTCGGTGGTTAGTCTGTCCTGCCCCAGGTCACACCCAGTCCAAAGGAACCACGAGCCCTGACTCCATCATCTGCTCCGTGAGACGCAGGATCACCTCCCTGCACGGCTCTGGGGTCACCGCCCCCATCGTGGAGCGCAGGGATGGTGTCTGGGAGCGGTGCTGAAGCGCAAAGCCTGCTCCACTTGGTGCAAAAGCCCTGCTCAAGAGAGCCCCCAGCCTTTTGGTTTCACTCTGAGGCCACCCAAGGGGCCCTCCTAGGGGTACCCGAGGGGCCTCACGTATGCTCTAGAGCCAACAGTAGCAAATAAATGAATTCATTCTCTGTCATTCTCTTTCTCTGGCTCGCCATCCTCATGCTGGCGATGGATGGACTTTTTACCCGGCTGAGGCGGGTAGATGGAAAGCTTACATCTACAGACAGGCAGGTGGTCATCCCAGGACATCTCCTGTCCTTGTGAAAAAGAGCATGTCACACACCCAAACCGGTAAGCTGCGTTTGTGAGTCTTGGGAACTGATGGGTGGTTGTTCCTGCTACCTGGATGTGACGCACGTGGAGGGTACCTCGTGGCCCCTCACCAAGGAGTCCATACGGCCTGTCCCAACAGGATGGCGAGCTGCTCGGGACAGGCTTTCTTTGCACACACGCTTTCCCCAAGCATAGATCCCAGAGTGACGCTAGGACCACTTAAACCTCTGCCTCTCAGGTGGGCTTAAATAACACCGGTAGCTTCTGCAGGGCTGGCGCCGGCAGTGAGAACGGCTGGGGGCTGTAGATGCCCGGTGAGCCCCGCAGCCTCAGCTCCTGCTAACCTCCCAACTTCCGGGACCTCCTTTCACGCCAGCACCTGACGCTTTCCCTTTCTGGACTCGAGTTCAACTCTGCAGCCCCCGGAGGTGGGAATCCAGCATTCTGTGTTTGGAGCGGGAGGGAGCTCCAGCGGGAGTTCCGGCCACCATGTCGACCAGAAGTTTCTCCCATCACTTCCCGAGGGCAGCCAGAGGCGCACTTTGCTTACAGTAAAATTCATCCTTTTTAGCGTATAATTCTATAAGTTTTGATAAATGCATAAAATCGTGTAGCCATTATCACGATCAAGACAGAGACCATCCCCGGGCTGGCCCTGTGGCCGAGTGGTTAAGCTCGCGCGCTCCGCTGAAGGCGGCCCAGTGTGCCATTGGTTCAAATCCTGGGCGGGGACATCGCACTGCTCATCAAACCACGCTGAGGCAGCGTCCCACATGCCACAACTAGAAGGACCCACAACGAAGAATATACAACTATGTACCGGGGGGGGGGGGGGGGCTTTGGGGAGAAAAAGGAAAAAAATAAAATCTTTAAAAAAAAAAAGAAGACAGAGACCATCTCCGTCAAATGCCCCCCACCCCCCGTCCCATGCTGATTCATACTCAACCCTTTCCCCCATCCCCAGCCCCTGGCAACCACCAGTCTATTTCCTGACCTGTAGTTTTGCCTTTTCCAGGATGTCACATGGATGGACTCCTACAGAATGAGACCCTTTGCCTCTGGCTTCTTTCATTTAGCAAAAGGCCTCTGTGACTATCCGTGTTGTCGCAGACAGCAGGATTGTTCCTTTGTTTTATTTCTTGTACAACGCACCACAGATTCACTATCCATTCCCCGGTTGAAGGACATTTGGGTTGTTTTCAGTTCTTCATGATTGTGGATAAAACACTCCTGTACAGGTTTTTGTGTAAACACGAGCTTTCATTTCTCTTGGGTCATATGGGAAGTCTATGTTTAACTTTATATGAAACCGCCATGCTGTTTTCCAGAGTGGCTGTCCCGTTTTGCACTCCTGCCATCCCTGGAGGAGGACTCCAGGAGCTCGGCATCCTGGGCAGCCCTTGGTGTTGTCAACAGCGTGAACTTAAAAGATGCAAATCTGATTACGTCAATGGTTTAATGTCTTTTCATTGCTTTTGGGCTCAAGATCTCTACGCGTCCTAGGAGGTCTGGCACCGTCTTGCTCTCTCTCCACCCCAGCTTCCTCTCACCTCTGCCCCTTTTGTGGGGTGTTGCAGGCCCCCCACCTTCCCCCAGCATCTCCAGGGCGCTCTCTCCTGCCTGGAGCCCTCTGCCTGGGGTCATTCACCCTGCTCTCTGCTGGGTTAACGCCTCCTCAACTGTCACATCTCAGCTCTAATGTCCCTCCCTCGGCAAACTTTCCTGACCCCCAAACTAGATCTGGGTGACTTCGCGTTCTTCTCATGGTGCCCCGTGACTTTCCTTCATAGAACTTACCGCAATTTGGAAACACATTTTTATTTCTGCGATCATTAGATTAAGGCCACTTTCCCTTCCAGCCTTCCATCCTGATGGTAGGATCTGTGTCCATTTCACTTGCTATTGTTTCTCCACTTTCTTGGGCACAGAGTGAGTAGCCAATAAATATTTGTCATAATTATGAATAAAATGACTGGTGAGGTTCCCTGTAGCTGGAACGGGCCAGGAAAGGACCTCAAACCTTCCAGGACTTCTGGCCGATGTCTGAGCTTTGCGATGTAGGACGAGTTTCCCACATTCCCAGGGCTCTCGCCAACCACCGTCGTGGGCATCAGACCCCTAAACCAGATGGAAAGTGTGTGCTTCATTCTCCTTTCCAGGGCCCCGCCCTGCCTCAGGGGGCACCAGCCCCCAGCAGCATCCTTTCCACGCCCTTCATGGTGGGCCGACTCTCTGGCATTTACAAGTAGCTTTGCTCATTTTCTATCAGGTTTTGTGTCTTATTTTATCTTCCTCGTATTTTTTATCAGGAAAAATTTTGACATGGCGAAAAATCACACTGAGGATGACATAATGAGCGTCTGTGTTCCTTCCCCCAGGATAAGAGCGAAACCATCACAGAAAGCGCTTAAAGCTGTCTGCTCTCGCATTCCTTCTCTCTAGAGATAATCTAGAAAGTCTGGAATTTGATGATTATCACTGCCATGCGTGTTTTTGTATCTTTGCTAAATATGTGAGTATCCATAAACCATTTGCAGTGTTTTTCATATTTTTAAATTCTATATGAATATGATTATATTGTATGCACTTTTTATTAACTCAGTCTATTCCCCAGTTTTATGTCTGTGAGATTCATCCATGTTGTACACACAGCTTTGGTTCATTTATTTTCGTTGGTGTGTAAGTTGTGCTTGCTCGAATATATCATAAGTAGTTATTTGTTCTCCTGTGATGAGCAGGGAAGTTGTTTCCAATTTTTGGTATAACAAATAACGTGGAATTGAGCATTCACGTGTGTCTTCCTTCTGCACAAGGGTTTCTCTAGAATGTGCCCAAGAGAGGACGGCAGTGTCGTAAGATGTCCGCAAGTTACTTGAGTTACTGAGAAGCGCGGTGTGAGGTGGCCCCACCAGCAGTGAATGAATTTCCTTTGCTCTTCATCTTTGCCACCACTTGGTGTTGTCTCACTCTTCATTTTTATCAATAATGGGAGTAAAACGGAAACTCACAGTGAGGTTTAATTCGTATTTTCCTTACTGCTTCATAGGAGTTATTTATATATCACTGATCCTGACTCTGTGTCTGCCATCCATACGGCAGCCCTCCTTTCTCAGTTAGTGATCACCTCCTTTCTCAGTTAGTGATCACCTCCTTTCTCAATTAGTGATCACCTCCTTTCTCAGTTAGTGATCACCTCCTTTCTCAGTTAGTAATCACCTCCTTTCTCAATTAGTGATCACCTCCTTTCTCAGTTAGTGATCACCTCCTTTCTCAATTAGTAATCACCTCCTTTCTCAGTTAGTAATCACCTCCTTTCTCAATTAGTAACCAGTAAAGTCTATGGTGACTTTTGGTACACAAACATTTTTAATGTTAAAATAGTCATTTACATAAATTTTTTTCTTTCATGGCTCATATGTTTTGTGTTTTGTCTAAGAAAATCTTTCCGGCTCTGAAGTAATAAAGATATTCTCCTCTTTTTTATTCCAGAAGATTTAAACTCTTTTTTTTTTCACATTTAAGTCATTAATCCACCTGAGATCTATGTATGTGTTTGGTTGAAGGTGGACATCTAATTTTATTTTTTCCGTTAAGATATCAACTGATTGACTTTCGTATTGATTTGCGATGTTGCCTCTGGCGAGCATAAAGTTTCCATATTCATGTGGGAATGTAAAGCTTCCATATATGCTTCTGGCCTCACTGTTCTTCTGTCCCATTGATCCGTGCTTCTATCCTTGCACCACACCACACTGTCTTAATTAAATTGACATCATAGTAAGTCTGAATACTTGCTAGGACAAACGCCACTAACTTCAAAATTGCCTTGGCTGTTCTCACTCTTCCATATATATATTTTTAGAATCCATTTGTTGAGTACGATGAAAAAGGTTTTGGAGATTTTGATTGAAATTGAATTGAATTGAGAAATTAACTTGGAGGAAATTGACATATTTATGATCTTGAATCTTGCCATCAATGAACGTGACTTCTCTCTCCATTATTGCAGCCTTCTTAAATGTTTTTTTAATAAAGTCTTGCTGTTGCTACATAAAGCAACTTGGAAATCTTTTGCAAAATTTATTTTTTGCTTACTTATTTATGTTGCTATTATAAATGGAATCTTTTTAAAATTACTTTTTCTAGCTCTATGGTGCTAGGATTTAGAAATTCATTTTATTTTTTTCTTATTGATCTTACATCCAGCAATCATGGCCAAACTCCCTTTGTTCTAATAACCTGTCTGTAGATTCTCTGGGGTTTTCTCCGTAGATAATTTTGTTTCTTCCTGTTCATCTCTATTTCATTTCTTTTTCTTTTATTACTGCGTAACTAGGATCTCCAAGTCAATATTGAATAAAGACAGAGAAAATAGTTAGTCTTCTCCACTGATGTAATTTCTTTTCAGGTTATAATCATAAAAAGCCAATTTGGGTTTTCTATTCCTTTTTTCTCTCTTTATGTTTTATACTACACATTTTCTGTAATTGGTAGGCATTACATTCATTTTTCCTTTTATTTTCTTTAGAAAAAATTCAAGCTCCTAGAAGAGTTAAAAGAATAACCCAGTGAGGAGCCACGTGCCATCGTGTCACCATGTTAACATTTTGCCACACCAGTTCCATCTCTCTGTATATAAACACACACACACACTCTCTCTCTCTCTCTCTCTTCCTTTTGACCAAAACACTCCATAGTTAGCTGCGAACATCATGGTGTTCACCCCTAAACACTTCAGCACGCATCTGCCAAGAATAGGTCATTTTCCTGTACAGCCTCAGCACTATTCCACACCTGAGACCATCGATGTTAATTCGATAACTTCATCCAACACACTGTGCATATTCAAACTTCTCCAATTATCCTCAAAACATATTATACCGCTCTTTAAAAAATCTGGAATTCAATCCAATTTCATCCACTGCATTTGGCTGTTACCTCTCTTCAGTCTCCCCAAATCTAGAACAGTTTTGCCCGGTTCTTCATTTGGCTTCTTTCACCGAGCGTCTTGCCATGAGCATCCTCCATGCCATTGCGCATAGCAAGGGTTCACTGATTCTTATTGCTGTGTGATATTCCGTAATGAATCCTCCACAACTTTCCCATTTTAATGGTGGGCCCTGGGGCAGTTTTATATTTTGCTTTCATTCATAGAGCTGCTAATGATATCCTTGTACATGACCCTTGGTGACATGTACATATACGCCCTTGGTGACACTGGAAGGGAACTGTGGGTCTTTGGATAGGTCCACGTGCAGCTTCAGTAGCAATTGCCAGTTTTCCAAAGTAGTTCTACCAATTTATTCTCCCCCGAGCAAAGTATAAATGTTCTGGTCGTTCCAGTGGGTATTGTCTCTTTTTAATGTCGGTCGTTCTGATAAGTGAGCTATCGTCCCTCATTGTGCTTTTCTCATGCGTTCCCTGAGAACTCATGGAGTTCAGCATCTTCTCACATGTCTGTGGATCAAGTTGGGAAAAATTGACATCTTTGCAATATTTAGATTTTTTTTTCATTTCAACAGTGTTTTATGGATTTCAATGAGAAGGCCTTGCACCTCTCTTATTATATTTATTCCTAGGTATTTGATGCTCTGGGGCGCTCCTGTAAAAGTTTTCACTTTAAAATTTTTGTCTTCTTTGTGTAGCTGTGGGTACATAGGACTATAATTGAGTTTTCCTATTGGCTTTGAATCCAGTGATCTTGCTAAACTTACTTATTAATTCGAATAGTTTATCTAGAGATTCTTTAGAATTAGCTCCATATGCAATCGTATCCTTCACACATAATGACAGCTTGATTTCTTCCTCTCCGTTATTTGTCTCATTTATTTTGTTTCCTTGCCTTATATCATTAGCATAATGTTGAACACAGTGCGATGTTGAATAAAAGTGACTGTTTCAGCAGACACCCTGGTCTTAAACCCGACCTCCGAGGGGACAGCTTTCAATAATTAACCATTAAGCATAACCTTGTCTGTAGGTTTTCTGTACCTATGCTTTATCGGATCACGGAAGTTCCTTTCCAATCCTCTTTTGCTAAGAGTTTTATTTTTTATTATGAATGGTTATTAACTTTTATCAAATGGTTTTTAATGCACCTATCAGGTGGACATATGATTTTTTTCCTTTGATCCATCGATGTGGCGGATTATAGTGATCAACTTTTATATGTCAAAGCAACCTTGCATACCTGGAATCAACCTCTCTTATCTATGACGTGTTGTCCTTTTTATATGTTGCTGTATTTGATTGTTTAACATTTTAAGATTTTTGTATGTATGTTTATAAAAAGGGATTAATTGGGGATTTTTTTCTTCTTTTTTTCCATAACATCCTTTCCAGGTTTTGGTATCCAAGTTTTGCTGTTCTCATAAAATGAGGTGGGAAATGTCCCTTCTTTTTCTATTCTCTGGAAGAAATTATGTAAGATTGGTGTTATTTCTTCCTAAATGTATGAAAGAAGTCTCCCAGGAAGCCATTTGGGCCAGTATTTATCTTTCTGGGAATATTTTAATGAACAGATTCCGTTTACTCAAGAGATATAGGACAATTCAAATTTTCTGCTTGTTCCTTCAGTCCTTTGGCAAGTTTATTTTTTTTAATAGAAATATCCATTTCATCAAAATCTTAAAAATTGATTCAAGTAAAATTGCTTATAATGTCTTCTTATGTATCTTTAAGGTCTGTGAAATCTGTAATGACATCTTCCTTTGCGTGTCTTCCATCAGTCATTCGTGTTTTCTCTCTTTGTTCTTGATCAGTTTTACTAGATGTTTATATATTTTATAAATCTTTTCAAAGAACCAGCTTTGGGCTTAATCGATTCATGTACTTTCTATTGCATTGATTTCTGGTTTTCTCTTTATTTCCTTCCTACTTCCGTTGGTTTAATGAGCTGTTTTGTCTGTCTTCTTGAGGCAGGAACTTAGATCACTGATGTCACTCTCATTTCTAATATACGTATTGAAGGCTATCCATTTTCCTGTAAGCATTTCTCTGGCTCTCCCTCACACACTTTACATGCCTTATCTTTATTGCCATTTGTGTTAGCCAGGCTTCTCCAGAGAAACAGAATTGATGGGATGTGTGTGTATGCACGCATGTATATGTATATGCGTGTGTGTGTGTATATATATATAGGATTTATTGTAAGGAATTGGCTCAGTGATTACAGAGACCCAGGGAAGAGAGGATGTTGTGGTTCGAGTCCTAAGACTGTTTGCGGGCAGAATTCCCTCTTGCTGGGGGGAGGTCAGTTTTTGTTCTGTCAAAGCCTTCAACTGATTGGGTAAGACCCACACAATGAGGTCTCATTATAATGCCGCAATGAACCCACATTATGGAGAGAAACTTGCTTTACTCAAAATCCACTAATTCAAATGGAAATTTCATCCCAAAAAAGTCCTCACAGAAACATCCAGAACCATGTTTGACCAAATATCTGGGCACCATGGCCCAGGGAAGTTGACGTATAAAACTAACCATCACACCATTCATTTCAAAGTGTTTTCTAATTTCCTTTGTAATTTCTTTTTTGACCTATGGATTTTAAAAAGTGTATTCTTTAATTGCCAGGCAACTGGCAATCTTCTAGTTATCTTTTTGTTCTTGATGAGTAGCTTAACTCTACAATTATCAGAGAATGTACTCAATAATTCCAAGCTTTCCACATTTTTGAAGCTTTTAAAAAATTTTATTTTTATTTATTTATTTTATTGAGATAACATGGGTTTATAACATTGCATAAATTTCAAGTGACATCATTCTATTCCGTCTTCTGTATAGACACATTGTGTTCAACACCAAAAGTCTAGTTTCCATCCATCACCGCAAACACATGCTCCTTCACCCCTTTTGCCGTCCCCCCACCCCCTTCCCCTCTGGTAACCACTAATCTGTTCTCTGTATCTGTTTGTTTGTTTATCTTCCACATAAGAGTGAAATCATACGGTATTTGCCTTTTTCCATCTGACTTATTTGCCTTAGCCTAATACCCTCCAGGTCCATCCACGTTGCTGCAAATGGCAAGATTTCATCTTCATGGCTGAGTAGTATTCCCTTGTATTTATATACCACATCTTCTTTATCCATTCATCCATTGAAGGGCACTTGTGTTGTTTCCAACCTTGGCAATTGTGAAGAATGCTGCAATGAATAGAGGCTTTTTTTAAGGGACCAGTATATGGTAAATATTCCACATGCACTTGAAAAACGTGTGGATTCAGCCATCATCAGTTGCAGTGTTCTCTATATATTAATTGGGTCAAGTTTGTTGTGGTTTTTTTAGATCTTCTATAGTCTTGATTTTTTTCCTTACTTTCTGTCAGCAACCAAGCAGGTTACATTAAAGTCTCCTGCTATGAATTTGGATTTGTACCTTTATTTTATTCTGTTTGAGGAAGATTAGCCCTGAGCTAATATCTGCCATCAATCCTCCTCTTTTTTGCTGAGGAAGACTGGCCCTGAGCTAACATCTGTGCCCATCTTCCTCTACTTTATACGTGGGATGCCTGCCACAGCATGGCTTGATAAGCGGTGCATATGGCTGCCCCCAGGGCCTGAACCAGCGAACCCCGGGGCCACAGAAGTGGAGTGCATGAACTCAACCACTGCACCACCAGGCCCGCCCATCTTTTATTTTTTAAGCTCTATCAGTTTGTGCTTTCTACATTTTAAAGTTCTGATACTGGGGACATGCAGACTTAGGACCGCAGTACCTTCCTCGTATCATCCTTAGGCGACATCCTTTTCTCTGATAATGCTTCTTGTCATAAAGTATATTTTTTCTGACATGCAATCTTTGATGCCTAGTCACATGAGTTTTTAGCTGGCTCAAATATGCATATTGTGTCATCTTCCATTCAAAAATGATTTAAATTTTATTTTCTAAAACTGCTTTATTGAGGTATAACTGACGAAAAGCCGCACGTATTTAACGTCTAAAACTTGATGAGCTCGGCGATAAGTAGACATCTGTGAAACCGTCACCACAATCAATGCGCAAACACACCCACCACCTCCGAAAGTTTCCTCCCACCCTCTTCATTTAATATTATTTTTTTCTTTCTGATGAGATCCACCCTCTCAGCAAATTTTTCAGTGTACAATATTGCTAGCTGGAAGCACTAAGCTGTGTGGGAGTTCTCCAGGACCATTCATCTTGTGTAACTGAAACATAGTACCCTTTGGGTAATACATGCGTTTCTCCCGCCCACCAGCCGCTGGCAACCACCATTCTACCCTGTTTCTGTGAGTTTCACTATTTTCGATTCCTCGTCTATGTGGTATCATGTATTCATCGTCCTTCTGAGTCTTGCTTATTTCACGTAGAATAGCGTGCTCCAGGTTCATCCAGGTTGTTGTAAATGGCAGGACTTCCCTCTTTTTTATGGCTGAATAATACTCCATTGTACGTATATACCATATTTTCTTTATCTCTTCATCCATCTGTAGACATTCAGGTGTTTCCAGGTCTTGGCTGTTGTGAATAAGGCTGCAATGAACACGGAGTGTAGATATCTCTTTGAGATCCTGGTTTCTGTTCCTTTGGATGTTTTCCCAGAAGTAGGATTGCTGGATCATATGGCAGTTCTCTCTTTCATTTTTTGATGATCCCTTGAGCAAACACTGACTCCAGCACATGCTTACCGTCTGGCTAGCATTTTCTTGTAGTTCTTGCCCTCTCATTGTTTCTCTGACTTCACTGCCAGCTCAGTCATGCTTTTAAAAATGTTTCACTTGTAGGGGCCAGCCCAGTGGTGTAGCAGTTAAGTTCGTGTGCTCTGCTTCAGCAGCCCAGGGTTCACTGGTTCGGATCCTGGGCGTGGACCTACACACTGCTTATTAAGCACTGCTGTGGCAGGCGTCCCACATATAAAGTAGAGGAAGATGGGCACGGATGTTAGCTCAGGGCCAGCCTTCCTCCAAAAACATATATATATTTTACTTATACTCTCAAGCATTTTTAAATCTTTGTGTACTGAGAAGGGTTCCTCTGAATACTTATTCTAAAACATCTGAAAATGGAAGTCTCTTCTTCCTCTGTTTCTTAACTGAGCTATTTATTTTCCTACAATTTGTAGGAAACCTCTACAAATTACCCTTTTATCTGGTATATGTGTTATAAACACGTCCTGGCAGTCTCTGTGTCCTCATCGTCTTTGTCTTTCGACTTTATTTGTGGTATCATTATTTATAGAGAAAAATCGAACACTTAGGAAATTAAATCTGTCCACCCTTTTCTTCACGGCTTCCGGGCCTCAAACCTTACCTGATAAGACATTTCCCAGCACCTACATTTTTTTTTAATTTTTCAAAGTTTTAGTTGTTGTGAAGTTTTTAATCCATCTGGAATTTATTATTGTAGACAGTGTACAGAAAGGACTTTACTTAATTCAGCCCAGGCGCAGAGTTAATTACGCTGGCCCCTCTTAGTAAATAAACCAGTCAACCCACTGAACCGAAATGTCGCCTTTATCCGACTTTACGCTCTCACATAGGCTTGAGTCTCTTTTTTGACTCTCTGTTCTTGGCTAATGACATATTTGTGTATTTCGGTGCCAAAACCATACTTCTTTTTACCTTTAGACTCAAGTTCAGACCTAATATTTCCTAAGGCAATTTCCTCCACTATTACTTTTCAAACTTTTTCGTGGCAGGTCTTGAATATTTATTCTTCTATCTGAATTTTAAATTATTTTTCCTGCCCCAAAGAAGAATTCTATTATTATATTTTTGCCTTATATTTACATTAATTTAGGAAGCAATTTTTCTTTTCTTTTCTCTTCTTTTTTTGTGAGGAAGATTGGCCCTGAGCTAACATCTGTGCCAACCTTCCTCTATTTTATGTGGGATGCTGCCACAGCGTGGCTTGACGAGAGGTGCTAGGTCCTTGCCCAGGATCTGAACCTGTGAACCCTGGGCCGCTAAAGTGGAGCGTGGGAACTTAACCACTACGCCACCAGGCCGGCCCCAGGGAAGCACTTTCCTTTCCATGCCTTCCTTTAAAATTTGTTTTGCCACACATACATAGTTGAAATTGCAGAATCAATATGCTTCTGTACATGTAACATGCTGACTCCTCTGCACATCATTTCATTTAATTCTCACGACGATCTCTGTGAAAGAATTAATGAAATCCCCATTCTAGGCTGAGAAAGAGAAGGTCGGAGAAAAGAAGTTGCGGGCCTGAGATCACCAGTGAGAGTGGGCAGAGGTTTCAGCCCTGATGTTCTTCGGAACATGCTCACAAGGTGATGTGGGCCTCTGAGAATTCATTCCCAAAGATTTGGATCCATTCTCAGGCCCACGTTTTCTTGTTTGAATGCCTGTGTTTGTAAATGCGGAGCAGTGAAAAACCCACTTTCTATGGAATGAAAGATCCGCTTTGCCCCCTCTTGGGGCACAGCTTCATCTCAAAGCCTGACCACCTGCCTGCTGGGTGCGGTCGATCGTTCGTTCTTTCTCTCACCCACCCAGCAGCTATGTGGGGGGTCCCCAGTGTGTGCAAGCATCCGTCTTCATATGTCACTGTTGTGGGCCCATCAGACATCAGAGAGGCAGACCCAGGCTTTGCCCCAGTGAATTACAGTGTATTTGAGGAGCCATGAGCACACACAGAGCAGTGAGGGTGGCCTCTGTGGTTCCCGCTGAGTCCTCAGGTCCAGCCCCTGGCAGGTATAACATCTCCTTGGAGAACGAAGGAACCAACGAAATCAGCAACACAGGATGCTGAGGGGGGAAAGGGAAGAACTGAGTCTATTTCACACGTCAGTGTGAAACAATCCTCTCAAGGGGAAACAGAAACGCAATTAGGAACACACCCGCTGCGGTCAGCACTGTAACATCAGCTTTGAAATAAAGGAGAGGCCTTTTATGACAATGTTCTCATGAAGATGAAAGGAGGGGACCTTCTGGGCCCTGGGCAGGAACAAAGGCAGCTCTTTCTCTCTCGTTTACCTTCCTGCCTGAGAAGAGGACACGGCTGTGGGCCAGGATCCCAGGGGAAGGGCTGGGACGAGGCAGCTGGTCTATGTGCTCCCATCTGGGCAGGATTTCTTCTTCCACCTGCTGGAGGAGTCTGCTGTGGGCTGCACCAATGTTTATTGTGCTCGACCAAGTGGCCCCCTTGTCTTAGGAGTTCACTTTTTTTATTTTTTCTTTCTTTCTTTATTTTTGAGGAAGATTAGCCCTGAGCTAACATCTGCCGCCAATCCTCCAGACTGGCCCTGAGCTAACATCCGTGCACATCTTCCTCTACTTTATATGTGGGACGCCTACCACAGCATGGCTTGATAAGTGGTGCCATGTCTGCACCCGGGATCCGAACCTGCAAACCCCCAGCCGCCCAAGCAGAACGTTTGCACTTAACTGCTGCACCATCGGGCTGGCCCTGATGAGTTCATTTTTTTTTTTAAAGATTGGCACCTGAGCTAATAACTGTTGCCAATCTTTTTTTTTTTTTGTTCTACTTTATCTCCCCAAACCCCACCCCCGTACATAGTTGTATATCTTAGTTGTGGGTCCTTCTAGCTGTGGCATGTGGGACGCTGCCTCAACGTGGCCTGACGAGCAGTGCCATGACCGCGCCCAGGATCCGAACCTTGGGCTGCCGCAGCAGAGCGCGCGCACTTAACCACTCTGCCATGGGGCCAGCCCCAATGATTTCATTTTTAACTTAGATAGTGTCTCCTAATTTAGGACTCCTATTTTCCAAAAATATGACACATTGATAGCTTAAAGCGAATTTAGCAATCACCTCATTCATAATTTCCCCAACTAATTTATCAAAGATTATATTCCTGAAGATCTTAATTGATTTTCAGAAAAAAAGGGATGAGAATGTTCTGTGATCAGTAACGTTTGGAAATGCCAAATTGAAGAAAATTGAAGAGATTTCTTCGCTGTGGATCTTTGAGGGGTCTTGGCACCCTAATGTGCATTCGAACTGCAAAGAGGGGGCCACAGTCAGAATTTCCGTATTTGACCCTGAAATCCACCCCCTCCGCCATGGGCCCAAATTTCACCATCTTCTTGGGATATAGTGTTCCACGGGACCCAGTTTGGGAGACCCCAATCCAGTCCAAACTTCTCATTCATAGAGGAAAGATCTGAGCCTCAGAGCAAGGAAAGACTGCTGCTCCAGGTTCCGTGTTGACTGGAGGCCAGTTCTGGAATCCTGGCCCTGAATCTGGGGCTCTCTCAATTAAACAGACCATCCTGTCTGAGGCCCGGCGGGTTGAAAGGTGGA
Source organism: Equus caballus (assembly GCF_041296265.1). NCBI lineage: Eukaryota > Metazoa > Chordata > Mammalia > Perissodactyla > Equidae > Equus > Equus caballus. The sequence goes on from NC_091695.1 coordinate 10,207,779, forward strand.
CATAGTTAATATCTCGGTTATATGTGAAATAAATGAGAATATTCTGATGACTTTGCAAAATAGGGCAGTCCAGAGAAGAATGGAGGGAGATACCAAGCTGAGGAAAGGTGGGGGATCTGCGAGGCTGGATGGTGGGGCTCGGGCAGAGGGTTCACATCCTCTCTGTGTCCTCCCCCCCACGCTTCAGAACCTTCTGTGACGGCGCCATGACTCTGCGATGCGATGCGATGCGGGCCCGGAACTCAGCTCCTAGGCGCCGCGTCTCAGCGGCCAGCTGCACCCGCTTGATGGGCGAATCTCTCTCTTCTCCTGAATGGGGTGAGTGGCCCCTGGCGGAGCTCAAGCCTGGCTTCTTGGAGGATCAGGTCTGTCTTCTGCTTCCTGTGGGGCCAGGCTCTTCCTTCTGGTTTCTCCATTTCCTAAAGAGGAATCCATTTCTATTAATGTGGAAGAAAACTGGAAACACAGATCAGGTAAGGAAAGGCAAGGCCCAGTCCCAGGAAGACTGCGTGATGCTTCTCTCCCTGCCTTTCTAAGGCGGTTACTGGGGGTAGAGAGCTGCCTGGGGCCAGAACTCTCAGGAAAGACTAACCAGCATCCTGCTGGGAACAGGCAGGGTGGGGCGGGGGTTGGAGGAGGGACCGGGGCTTCCATCCATGGCTCACAGACTGAGGCTGGCAGAGAGACACAGGGTAGAAACTCAGATGGGGTGAGTCAGTAGCCGTGGATCGGGCTCCCGAGAGAGTCTGGGACCCTTACTCGGAACAGTCGGATGGTCGTCAGTGAACCGTGTGCATCAGTCATCTTTGCATCTCAGGTGTCCCAGGGCACAGCCTTCCCTTGGCGTTGGGGCTGATCTGGGGCCAGTGCTGGGCCTCCGAACGCCTCTGATCAGACGTCCTAGCAACGCCCCAGAGGAGGGGCTCACGGGAAGAGCACCTTAGATTCCGGGCTCTGCCCAGCCAGGGGCCCGAGGGAGCCATGGAGCCGGGCCACGGGTCTGACCACTGGGTGGCGCTGTGAGCCGCAGAGGTGGATGCTGGAGGACCACTCCGGGACACCCCATGAGAGACGGCATCCGGTCTGCATCCCTCACCGGAAGTTGTGAGGCTCCCGGGGGTGCTGCCTGTGCCAGCATTTTGTAAATGACACGGCGCTGCACACGCGAGCCTTACTGTTACCATCGTGGACCATTTCACTGTTTGTGCTAATTCCTGGGGCTCCCAGGGTCCAATGTGAAAGGGACATTCTGGGCCTCCCATAAGCCGCCTTTGTTCCTGCCTTCATCTGGTCCCACCCGGGCTCCACTGTGCAGAGCTTGCCTGGAAACAGCTGGGGTTGCGCAGGCTGAATCTGCCTGATTCATTTCCCTGTCATCGCCCACCCCCAACCCTCTCTGCTCCCCACCACGAGACCCCACTTTGTCCCACTCAGGCAGACCCGACTCCACCCTTCCGCACACTGTCCCCGGGAGCCCAGCCCCAAACAGCCCCCCAGGCTGGCCCCTCCGTCCCACAATCCCAGCAGGGACCTCTCACGTCTGCCGTTATTAATTATAGTTTCTTATTTTCTGGATTCTTGATGCTCTGGCACCTGGGGCCTCGTTGAAGGGAAAGACTGCCCCTCCGAGGGCTACCCAATTCTTAGAGACAGCAAATCTCTTGCCTGGGAGGGCGACCTTCATAGGCAGACCCCCCAATCCAGAGCCCACGCCTGCCAACCTCCTTTATGGAGCTCTCACGGGAGGAGCCGATATTCCCCCGTCCTGACTCCCTGAGGGCCGGGTACCAGACAACGGGGGACGGCCCCTATACCCTGGAGCCGGCTGGAAATATTCAAACTAGTCAATCTTAAACCTGCTTGGCCTGATTACCCAGCCTCACCCATCCTTTCCCATGAAAGCAACCAAGGCTCTCGCCCACGCTTTCCTCTCGCTCCTCTGGCTCCTGACCAATGCTGGTTCTTTCCCATGGGGCCCCACGCGGTGTGCCGGGCCTCCTGTTTCTCGGGATCTGTGAGGATAAAACTCCTTCCTTAATAACAGTCCTTTTCGTGTCCATGTGTCTGATCTCTGGCACATTTTAAAACATGTGCCCATGTTGGCCTTCTCCTGGTGGCGGGCATCTGCCAAGGACACATTCCTTGTACCTTCCCGCACGCTTCTTTCTCTCTGTCCCTGAGAGGCCTCTCTTTGGGGAGCCTCTGGAACCAGGCAGCTGAGACCTGATGTCCAGAAGACACGAGTCGCAAAGAGAGTGGATTTTCAGATGTGGGGGAAGAAAGGAAAAAGGGCAGGACCATTTTCCCAAAACACTGAGGCCAGACTACAGACTGAATTCTGGGACTACCTCAGAGTCACTCGCAGACGAGCTGGACAACAGTGAGTCCTTTTAATGCTTCTGGAACACCGAGGGCAAACCAGAGAAGCTGCAGTGTCCTCAGCTGCTCCCTAATCCCACGACCTCATGGGACCATTGGCAACAGAACGGACCCGCTCTCCTGGGGCCTCCGCTCTCTGCACAGTGGGTCCCTGGTGGCTACTGTCATGGTTTCTGGGAGCGGTTCCCCACCAGAATCTTCCCTGATTCTTCATCATGCGATTTCAGGCTAAAGGGTCTTCGGCCCCAGCCTCTGCCTCAGCCCGAGGCCCAGCCCCCGCCCTTGTCTGGAACCCTGTGCCGATTACAGCCCTACTTCAGGCCCGCGCCAGCCCAGGGCCACCTTCAGTCCTCTCGCCCACTCCGACCACCCTCTCCTGCCCCCCAGATCCGGGCCAGTGGAGTGGTCTTTCTCTAGAGCCCAGAAGGAGGTACAAGCTCTCATCTTGACTGAAATTCAGTACCTGCAATGGTACTGGGTGGAGACGCGGCTGGAAAGTCTGCGGGGCTCACCCTCTGCGATCACAGGAGTTCAGCAAACTCGTAGCCCTCCAACTCCCAACCTTTCCCAATGCAGCCTGGCCTCGGTCTTCCGAGGGGTGTTCCCTCTCCTCAGCCAGAAAGCTCTCCGTCCTCTCCCAGGTGGAAGGGTTCCAAGAAAACAGTGTTAATTCACTTAGAGGAAATCTGCTAGTCTCCTGCTATCGCACAGAGTCGTCTCTGTTTCTCAGTGCGAAGGACGCATTTTCTCATACACAGTTATTTTCTTCTCATACGAGAACGGTGTCTTCCATTTGTGCCCTATTTGGGATATAAGTTTACAACATCCCAGAAACTTGGGCTTAGAGAAGTTCAGGATGCAGCTTCAGCTCTTAAGAGGACCTGCTTTGGCTTCTAAAAAATGGCCAAGGTCACGGACGGAGCATGAACACCTCCCACCATCCTGGGTTCCTTCCTTTGTCTTATTTTTAAAATACTTCATTTTTTCATAGTACCGTCATTGCAAGAAAGACAAAAGAGAAAACTAATATAAAGACACTCACAGGCATGACAGAGTGAGAAAATCCAGTAGACCAACCCCAAGACTGACTCACCCAGTCCGACCTCTCTGAGACCGTACAGCTGGAGGGGTGTGGAAGGTTGCACAAGAAAAATCTGAAGTGTACTCTATTGGTGTTGGTAAATTTAGAGTATGCAATAGTTCTTGGAATTCAGTGTTAATTCTATGGAGTTGACACAAGAGGTAGTGAATTTACTCAACTTGGACATGGTTTCGAAACCATTTTGCTTTTATTTCAAAGGCACGTAATTCCACTGAAAGACATGAACCAGTTATGTCAACACGGATGGATACATTAAAGGAAAGCTCTTTTAAGTGCTCGATTCAATTATTGGAAACATTTTTGGGGGTGGTTACATAAATATAACAAATTTTTCCCCTTTTAACCATTTTAGAGTGTAGAGTTCAGTGGCATTAGTACATTCACAGCGTGTGCGGCCATCACAACTGCCTAGTTCCAGAACATTTGCTTTTCCCTAAAAGGAAACTCTACACCCAGTAAGCAGTCACTCCTTATTCCTCCCCTCCCCCCAACCCAGCACCTGACTCCAATAATCTGCTTTCCATCTCCATGGATTTGCCTAGTCTGCATACTTCATATAAAGGGAATTATAAAATACATGACTGTTAGTGTTTGGCGTCTCTCACTTAGCGTGATGTCTTCAGGGTTCATCCATGGTGTAGCCTGTGTCAGCACTCCATTCCTTCTTATGGTTGAGTGATTTTCCATTGTCCGAATAATCCCATAATTGCATTCATTCATCAGTTGATGCATGTTTGGGTTGTCTCCAGCTTTTTGCTATTGCGAATAGTGCCGCTGTGAAATTTGTGTACAGGTTTTGTTTGCACACCTGTTAATTCTTGTGGGGTACACACCTGCGGGGAGACTGCTGAGTCATATGGCAAGCCTGTGTTTCACTTAGTGAGGGGCTGCTAACCTACCTTCCACAGTGGCTGTGCCATTTAATAACCCAACCAGCGACATATGAGGGTTCCCATTTTGCCACATCCTCCCCAGTACTTACTGTTTTCTGTTTTGTTGATTTTAGCCATCCTAGTGGGTATAAAGTGATATCTTATTGTGGTTTTGACTTACATTTCCTGAATAACCAATGACGTGCATCTTTCCATGTGCTTGTTGGCCCTCTGTAGATCTTGTTTGGAGAAACGTATGTTCAAGGCCTTTGCCCATTTCTTAATTAGGTTGTCTTTTTTGGTTGAGTTGTAAGGATTCTTATACTCTGGTTGTTAAATCCTCTCCGATATATGATTTTTAAATATTTCTCCCATTCTGGAGGTTGTCTTTTCACTGTCTTGATAGTGTTCTTTGATGCACAAAAAGTTCTTAATTCCGATAAAGTTCAATTTATTTTTCCTTTTGTTACTTATGCTTTTGGTGTCGTATCTAAGAAACTATTGCAAAGTAAAAGGCTGTGAAAATTTACTCCTTTGTTTTCTTCCAAGAGTTTTATCGTTTTAGCTCTTATAGTTAGGTTTGATCGTTTTGAGTTCATTTGTGTATATGGTGTGAGGCAGGAGTCCAACCTCACTTTTGCATGGGGATATCCAGTTGTCCAGTTGTTACAGCATCATTTGTTGAAACCACCATTCTTTCCCTCATTGAATAGTCTTAGCACCCTCATGGAAAATAAATTCACCATATGTGCATTAGTTTATTTATAGAGCCTCTGTTCTATTCCATTACATCTCTATGTTGATCCTTCTGTCAGTCCCACACTGCATTTATTAATGTAGCTTTGTAGTAAGTTTTGCAACCAAGAAGTGTGAGTCCTCCAACTTTGTTCTCCGTCAAAATTGTTTGACTGTTTGGGGGCCCTCACAATTCCATATGAATCTTAGGATGAGCTTTTCCAGTTCTGCCAAGAGAGCAAGTGGGATTTCCACAGGGATTGCATTGAATCTGTGGATCACTTGGGATTATTACCATCTTAACGATATCAAGTCTTCCCATCCATGAACACAAGATGTCTTTCCATTTATTTCAATCTCCTTTAATATCTGTCAGCAGTGTTTGTTTCATTTTCAGTGTACAAGTCTTCCCAAAAAGTAGAAAAGGAGGGAGCCTTTTTAACTCATTGCACGAGGCCAACATTATCCTGATATCAAAGGCAGACAAAAACATACGAGAAAAGAAACTACCAATCAACGGCCTTTATGAATAGAGATGCAAAAATCCTCAACAAAACAGCAAACCAAATCCAATAGCATGTTAAAGGAATGTACACCATGACTACATGCGATTTATCCCAGCAATTCAAGGATGGTTCAACATACGAAAACCAGTCAATGTAATACATACAGCACATTAATAGAATGAAGGGGAAAACCACGTGAATTAATGCCGAAAAGGATTTGATAAAATCCAACACAACTTTTGTAATAAAAACACTCAACAACTAGGAATGGAATTCCTCAACCCGATGAAGGGCATTTATGAAAAACTCACAGCCAACATCATATTCCACAGTGAAAGACTGCGAGTTTTCCCCTTAAGATCAGGTACAAGAAAAGGATGCTCGCTCTCACCACTGCTATTCAATATTGTACTGGAAATCCTAGCCAGAGCAATTCGTCAAGAAAAAGAAATAAAAGGCATCCAAAATGGAAAGGAGGAAGTGAAAGTATCTGCATTCTTTTGTTTGGGGAGTCTGTTAGTAGCAAGTGTTCTCTTTGCTTTTTGCTTGAACGATTGTAGAACCCTGGATTGATGGGTTCTCCCAGCCATTTTAAGACACGGTTCTACTGTCTTCTGACTTCCATTAGGTTGTGGACAGGTTGCCTAATGGTCTTTATTGTGTAATGGTCTTCTTTTCTCCCTGGTTGGTTCACGATATTCTCTTTGTGCTGGATGTTCTGCAGGTGCAGAGAGCTAAGGGGTGATTATGAGGGTGGTCTGTGATTCTCGACTTTCAAAGAAAATAATTACACCAGGGCCAGTGGGCAGTTTTCCAGAAAAGAGAACTCCCCCAGTCACTCTGAACCCTGGAACAAAAGAAGGACTTGCTAAAATTATACTTCTTCTTAACTCAAGATTCTCCCTTCAGTCAGATGAGCAAACAGCTTCCTCTAGGCCCGGATCTGCCGAGGTTGGTCTCGGAGGATGGGGGTCCAGAAGCTGGCGTGAGGAGGCGGGTGTGGACCTTGCTCTCTGCCGTGCAGTTTTGTGCAGAGCTGGGGAGTTCGGGGTCAATGTGCTTCATCACAGGGTGAACCCCAGCTCCACCAAGACAATGACACCATAGGGACGTCACTACCTGAACAGCACTTCCAGCAATGACCTGGAAGTTTCTGGAACCACTAGCTATTGCTGTGGGGTCTCTAGGGGTGAAACTATGATCACACAACAGTCATGAAATATTACTTTTCTGTTGTTACATCCAGTCTTCAAATTCGTTCTGGGCCAGAAGGGGCTTTATGGGCTCAAAGACTCACCCTCTCTGCCGGCACAGGGCCCCTGTGCCTTCTGCATTCTCTGAGGGCACCCCTTCTGCTTCACCTCCACCCCAGGTCACAGCAGGTCTGGCTCTGAGCTTGGGTCCTTCCACTGGCCTGGAACCGAGCCAGCCACCTCAGAAGCACCTCTGTCCCGCACTGGTCTTCGTCTGGTCCTGGAATAACAATAACAGGGCGCCACTTAGCACGGCCTGTGTCTCCACCCGGCACTCAGTCCCTGTGGGGTGCTTCCTGCCATGATCCCGTTTGACAGCTGAGAGCACTGAGGCTCTGGCGGTCACATGGCCCATCAGGGTTGGGACCAGTGTAGCTGTCCTTTCTTTTTCCACCGCACCCTGGCAGAGTCAGAGCCCCAGACTCCCCTCCACAGGCCTCCCGCCCAACTCAGGCCCAGCCTATTCCTTTTTTTTTTTTTTTTCTACTCTTCCTTTGACCAGATGTGCCCCTGGCATCACCTGATGAGGCCAAACTGGCTTCCACCTGAGACTAAACAAGATGATGCCCCATCGAGACCGCCTTTGCTGGCCGTTTCTCCCCTCCTGCATGGGGCTGTTTCATGACTTGTTCTCCTCAGCCCCCGGCCAGGGGTCCCCTAATTGTAGTGAAGCAAAATGCAGACTTTGCAATAATTGGTGGTTTCTGCAAAAAGCTGGTTTAGAACAGAGAGAATGGCGGAGTCTCAAGGCTAAAGCGAGTTTGGTCAAGTTGGAAAATGCAGCCTGGCAAGTCAGGCTGCCAGCCCTGGAGACTGGGGAGAAAGGGTGCCCGATCATTCTACTCTTCGGGTTCTGTTCCCTGTGACCCAGTGAGGCTGGTCGGGGGCGTCTCCACAGCTGAACCTCACACACAGCCTCTGGATGCAGAATGGCAGTAGCTCCTATCAGCCGAGTGCTCACAACGATCCCAGCTGTGCACTGAGCCTGGAACGCGTCCTCTTGAGTCGACTGTCGTGGGGTGACTGGTGACCCCAAAAGACGTCCGCGTGCTAATCTCCAGAGCCTGTGAATATGACCATGTTTGGGAAAAGGACCTTTGCGGGTGGAATTAAGGATCTCAAGACCATCCTGGGTTATCCGGATGGGCCCTCCAGCCAAAGCCAGGAGTCCTTAGAGAAGACACACGGAGGAGAGACAGACGGAGGAGAAGCCCCGTGAAGACAGGGCAGAGATGGGAGCCATGCGGCCCAAGCCAAGGAGTGCCTGGAACCACCAGGAGCTGGAAAGACAGGGAAGGATTCTCCTCTCCAGCCTTCGGAGGGAGCACGGCCCGCCTGCCGAGACCTCGAGCTGGGACTCCTGGGCTCCAGAACCGCGAGAGCATACTTAACGTGTTAGAGCAGCCCTAGGACATGAAAGGGAGATAGGCGCTGTCGTCTCCCATTTTGTAGATGAGGAAACTGAGGCACAGAGCTGAATAACTTGTCCAGGGTCCCAAAGGTGGGAAAAGACAGCACCAAGATGCAAATCAGACAGAATGGCCGGGAGACCAAGCTCCTGGCTGCTGCCTGCGCTGCCTCGCGCTCTGCTGGCTGCTAGAAAGGGCTGAGATAAATCTGCCTTCATACCCCCGTGTGCAGACGGGGAAGACGAGGCGTCCGTGGAGGAATTATTAGGGAACAGAACTCGGCCGGCGCGTTCGAGCGCACAAGCGGCCCCTCACGCCTTGTTCTTGCTCCCTGCTCTCAGCCGGCTGGAGGGGTGGCTGCTACAGTGCCTGTTTTCCAGATGCAAACATTGGAATGGGAGCTCTCGAGCGTAGGGACTGTTCACCATCGCTCCTCTGAGCTGGCCCGGGCCTGGCTGAGAGTACCTGGGGGATGTGTGGTGACATGCCCGAGGTCACAGGGCCTGCCAGTGTGGGACCAGGGACTCGGGCCTGGATTTCCTAACTCCAACTGCTGTGTCTTTGTCCTGCGGAACAGACGCTAAGAGATTATAGGAGAGAACGAGCGCAGGGCAAAAAGACATCGTGAGCTCCGGAGAAGCTGTTGGCGGCAGCTTTGGGCCGACGCGGCTGGGCCTTGAAGGTTGGAAGAGTTTAGACAGCTGGAGATGAGGCCGAAGAGGTGAACCGGCCCCCGGGCTGGTGTTGCCAGGGCCTGGGGCGGGCAGGAGGCTGGGAGCCAGGGCTGGGGCAGGAGGCCCAGGTCTGCCCAGCAGCTTCCCTCCTCTTGAAGCCCGCCCCCAGCCGACACCGCGCGGGCCTGAGCCGTCAAAGACAGGCCTGTGGTTCAGGTCCTTCCTCGTTCACCAAGAGTCAGAAGGGAACTCCCTCCGCAAGGTGGATCTGCTCTGGGGTGTGTCACGTAGTGGCACAATTTATACACGTCCCGGGAGCCCTGGGACATTGGCCCAGTTTCAAAACCAGCTGTCTCACTCCTCTAGGCTGGAGGCGTGTTCTGGAGCTGGAAGCATCCTTTCTCTGGCTCCCAGGAGTCTGTCTTTGTGGTCAGAGAGCTGAGCTCTGGTGAGCACTGTTTGTGAAAGGGGACAACACTGATGTGTGTCTGGGGGATGTTCCTCCTGCCCTTTGATAAACTCTTTCTAGAAAAGTTTTTTCTTTCTATCATTTGACTTCTGCCTTACCCCCTGCCCCATGCCCAGGAGCTGAGGAGAAAGGATGCTTTCCTAAAAGGCAAGGGGAAGAGAAGGTCACGGGGAGAGTCCCGGCCGGGAGACAGGACCTCAGTTCCAGTCTTCCTCTGCCTTTGTTTGGGACGGTGAGGATGAGCGTGGGTGCTGGGGTCAGGCAGACCCCGGTTCAAATCCCAGCCAGGCCCCTTCCAGGCTGTGCGGCCTTGGCCAAGTGGCTTAACCCCTCGGAGGCTGTAAAATGGGGATAATCATAGCGTGCAGGCCATAGATGGTGGTGGCGATGCAGTGAGAGAAGGCACCCCACACCGTGCTTCGTCCCAGGCAATGTTCAGTCCACGTCATCATCACATCACTGAATTGTCCCCTCTCCTTCCTTCCCCAGCTCCACCCGGTCACACGGCCACCCTGCTGGACTCCCAGTTCCCAGCACGTCAGGCCCTCGCCCTGTCGCAGCCCCTGTCCCTGGAATTCCCGTCCCCCAGCTCCTTGAAAGCCCGGCTGCTTTTCATCTTCAGATGGAAATGCCTCCTCCGCGCAGCTCTGGCTCCCGACCCTCCCCGCCAGGCCCGTCCCCACAATCTCTGATAATTTGGTTGATTCGATGACTTCTCGTCCACATGCTCGCTGGACGGCCAGCCCCGCCCACTGCTGGACCGCGGCGGCCTGAGCGCGCGGGTGGAGCAACGTGCCGCCTAAGGAACAGTCAATTAAGACTTGCTGACTTCATGATAACCGACGTCTGATCCCAGGGCAGCAACCTGACCCCTGTGGGATCCCATTTTTTCCATCATAAAAATGAGGATTTGGGAGCAAAAGGCTGAAGCATCTTCTCCCCCCGTTTCCCATGAACTTGTGACTGGACTCAAGGAACCGGGGAGCGAAGGCCTGGAGCGGCTTCTCGGACGCGGCCTCTTGCTGCCCTCTAGCGGCCAAGACGGTGAATGTCCCCTCATCGTTTCCCCTGGTCTCGTCCCAGCTCCACCGAGAACCGGGAGAAAGCGGCTGTCTTTAGCAGAATAAAACTTCGGAAAGGAAAAGAACTGTCTGCGTGCTCCGCCAGGGTCTCCTTGGACATATTCAGCGGCCGAAGAAAATGGTCCACGTCTTCTTCATTAGGGTGCCCCCGGCGCTGGGCCCTGGAGCGTGGGAGCAGGTGCGATGCGGCGGGAGGGGCTCTGAACCTGGGCACCGGGCAGCCCTCTCGGAACCTCTGTTTCCTCCTCTGTGACGTGAGTATAACAATATCTGCCTCACACTTGTGGGATTAAATGACCCAAAGTGCCTGGCATGGGGTAGGTCCTCAGCGAAGGTGAGCGCCCTCTTGGCCCTCGACGTATTTGGTGTGAGTGAAATGCAATCACATACATAAGGCAACGAGCCACAGCCCAGGAGAAAGCAGCATAAATGGCGTGTGAAGGTGTAGGAAGCCGTGCTGTATCCTGGGAAAATCCTGGACTGTGATCAAGAGCTTTGGGATCCAGATTTATTAGCCCTGACTCACAGAGGATGTGTGTCGTCTTCTGGACCTCAGCTTTGTCATCTGTGAAAGGGAAGGTTGGATGGCAGAATCATCTAGAAGGCACTTGGCTTCCAGTAACTGAAAACCCATTGGCAGTGACTTCACCCAGGGGCCAGCAAAGTACAGCCCACGGGCCAAACTCAGCTTGCCACCTGCTTTTGTGCAGCCAGTGAGCTAAAAATAATTTTTACAGTCTGAACAGTTGAAACAAATCAAAAGAAATAATATTTTGTGATGTGAAAATTATACAAAATTCACATTTCGGTGTCTATAAATCAATTTCTATCGGAACCCTGCCACACACCATCATTTGCGTGTCTGTTGCTGCTTTCACACTATAATGGCAGGGTCGAGCGGTTGACTTGGAAAGCTGGAAACATTTACTATCTGGCCATGGACAGAAAAAGTTTGCCAACGCCTGACTTAACCAATAAAGATATTTCATTATCTCGCAGGACTCACAGCTCAAGATGACAGGGTTCTGGGTCTGGGTCCCTGCAGTTCTCTTGGTCTTTCCTCCTGGTCACAAGATGGCGGCCTCAGTTCCGTGAGTCACAATCTACATTCAAGACAGGAAGTAAGGAGCAGGGAGAAAGGCTTTCTCCTGCCATGGCTCCTTTATCCGGGAAGAAGATATTTGCCAGAGGCCCTACAGGAGGCTCCCCCATCCCATTGGCCAGAACTAGGTCACATGACAAACTCTGGACCAATCACTCAGAAGGGATAAAACTGCCTTAGCCCAAGGAGGCTGCTAAGGACCCACCTCTCCTGAGAGGAGGGGATCTGGGCATCGCTAGTTTCCAGCTGCACGACCCATTTTAGAACTTACATTTGAATACTCTCTGTTGACTTGAATCCACACTCTGGGCTCAGGATGTATTTGTGAGTGATTTTCTTCATTTAAGATTTTTCAATCTTCCCTTCTTTGCATTTTGCTTGGTTGAAGACATTGCTATTAATGTTGTTTCTTGACACCAATCCTTAATTTAGGCCCCACCTCCACCCCCATGTATGAGAAGGTTGAGTTGTAGACCGGAGATGGGAACATTTCCCAGGGCGCGGTCACAGGCGAGCCTGCTTGTGGCTGAGTCAAAACAGATGGCGAGTTCCCCAGGATGGTTAGCCTGAAGCCAGCGCGGCCTCTGCAAGAAGGGCCAACCTCCTGAAGTGTGTCTGTGGAAAGGCATCCTGCAAGATGCTACAGCTCTCTAGAGCTGGTGGATGAGGAAGCGTGGCTTCAAGCGTCAAATGGGAACATTTCACAGGTGAATCGAGAAGCCATTTCCTGAGGACTTCAAGCTGAAACCAAAGGCTCCTTGTTGTTACAAAGATCGGGAATTGCACATACAGACGCAAAGGAAGACATCGCAGAAATGGGAAGAAAGCTGAAAGAACTCACGCAGCAAATAAAAAACGGGGTCAGAGGCCCCAAGAGAGGAGCTAAGTCCTAAGGCGCCCCCTCCATCCAGAAGGCAGACAGGGGCTTAGAGAGAAAACGCAGAAGAGAGACGGCAGGCCCCAGTGCTCCTGGGAAGGAGGACTGTCCTTGAACTATGACCTCGTCTTGGATTTGGGGTGGGTTTCTTGACGGAGCATGCCGTCCGAACGTCCGTACCTGAGGTCTTTCATGTGCTAAGGGAAAAGAGGGACGGGGTCCAAGTTCCGCCAACAGGAGGCACGGGGCTCATCCCTGACCATCAAGAACCAAAGAGAATCAAAAGATGCAAGTCCTCTGCACCTTGATTTCTTCCTTTGGAAAACGGAAATTTTAGCGTCTGCGTGGCCGACTCAGCACCTATTCCATCCCCTTCCAGGCTGCCTTCCGGTACCATCAAAGCTGGGAACCCGATTTGTCAGACTGCTTTGCCGCCAGGGTACAGGCACGTGACCTGGTTTGCCTGATCAGTGGCACTGCCTCAGGACTCAGATGTGGAAGCGAGCAAAGCAAGAAGGCAGCTGCAGGCTGGGAGACCGGACTTTCTGGAAAGCGCCAAGGCAGAGGCCTTGAGCCTTCTGGGAAAACGCGGAGGAATTTTGCACGTTCAGCTGCAAACACCAGGGTGGTGTCTGGCAGGTGGCAGCCGCAGAGGGCGTCTGCTGGTCTTGCGGTGAATGGGGGCATTTTTAGGGCTCTCTGGAACCAAGGCTTGTCCAGGACTGTCTGGGGCTGGGCAGCATTCGGGCTTCATCCTTTGGTTGTGTCAGAGAGCCCATGAGGGACCTAATACGTAAAGTTTATAACTGTCTTCGGCGCCAACTTGCTCATGTGGATTCTGTTGCCTGAGACTAACGACCCTTCCCTGAACCACGTGCAAAACGTTAGACCAGCGCCAGGCATGTGGCAAAGCCTCTCCGGACATCAGCGAACGGTCTGTATTATCTGAATATTCTACCGAGAGAATGACACCTCTGCCCTGGTTCAGCAAGCATGAGTTTAAGAGGCCGTCGGCTTCTCACCCGCGGAACTGAACTCTCAAAGCCCCTCTCCCGGAGGATGGAAACTTGACCTTGCCATTCGGAGGCAAACCGTCAAGGTCAGCTGGGCTCAAGCCCAGTCAGTGAAGGCTTCTTCCCCTTTCCCCTCGGACGTGCCCTCCTGGCATCAGTGGCCTGGGGGCGCCCGTTTCCCCTCCTCATCCCGTCCCATCCCACGGGGCATCCAGGGCTGGTGGAGTCGGCCTGGCCTGTGTGCTGATCCCTGACATGTCATTCTTCTGCGTTCACTGCGCTGACACCGGCTGCCGCTCTGCTCCCTTTGTCAGGTCCCCAAATATCACTCCACATCCCCTCCCCCCTGTCGCCAGGCCTCTCCAGCTTCCTCAGCCAGCTGCCTGTTTGTGTCCCTCCTTGGGGTCCTGGAACCCTCTCAGACCTCAGACCCTCGTCCCTGCCACTCTAGGGCCAGGGTCTGGGGAGGGAGGCATCTCTGTCATTGGGGGACTTCACCGGGCACAGTGCCCGCTGAGGCTCCGTCTGGGCAGGGGGTGCAGGTCTCCTCTGCTCTGGAGTCTCCAGCCTTCCCCCACCCTGGCCTGTCGCAGTCCCCGGCACCCTCTGATCCTCCTCCACACACCTCCTCAGTTTGAGCTCCTGCCTCCTTTTGAGCAGGACCGTTGCCCTTTTGCCATTGAACGTCCTTTCCCACTCCGTGCTTTATACTACAGAATCCATGCTGAGTCCTCCAGACGCTTAACTTTGTGTAGCTTTAAAAGGTTTGCTCCTCACATGAAAAGGCCTGGCTTTTTCAAAATGTATTCAAGAATTTCTTCACTGAATTTCTCTGCAACATTCACCGGGGGCAGGCGCTCTGCGGGCACGGGAAAGCAGCCGTGGACAGACAGATGGCTTGCATTCCAGTGGGGAGATGAGCAGTGAACACAAGCATAAGTCAATTGCTTATTTGTTTTTGGCGGTGACAATGCCTTGCAGAAGGCAAAAAGAGACTACAAGACAGAGTGGGGAGGTGGTGGTGCTACACTGAGTAGGATGTCCAGGAAGGCCTGGTGGGTACTTCACTGGGACCTAAATGCCAAGAGGAATCCCTCCAGAAGAGAGGGGTCAAGTTGAGGTCCCCAAATGGAAGGACAGACAACAGGTGCAAAGGCCCTGAGGCAGGAATGAGCTTGGTCATGGTCAAGGATAAGAAAGAAGGCCATATATCAAATGCTGAAAACAGTGGGGGAAGAAGATCAGAATAGGTCCTCTGAGACCCTTTTAGGCCGCTTGGAAGCTGTGCATTGTTCTCTTAAAGCTTGCAGTTTTTAAGTAGAGAAGTGATTTGCATTTTAAGAAGATCATTCTAATTGCTAATTATAAGAGGAGGAGAGAGCATGGGAGCAGGGAGGAGGCATCTGTAAGAAGCTGAGTGAGTGATGGGAGTGGGCTGGACTCAGAGGATGAAGATGGCGAGATGTGGACGGATTCTGGATACATTCTAAGGGAAGGAGTAAAGGAAAGGACTGAAAGAGTTGCTGTTGGGCTGCTGAGGGGGGGACATGCAGAAAAGAGGGGACCAAAGACGACGTCCACATATTTGGCTTCAACCTCTGGTTAGCCCCTGGGACAACTGGACCAGTTTTACAGAAAAGGCAACACTTAGGAATTAACCCAAATGCACTTCTTGTACAAGAGCTCTGTGTGTGTGTGTGCATGCGTGTGTGCATGCGTGTGTGTGTGTGTGCACGTGTGTGTTGGCTTTAGTTAGTGGATCTCTCTTCTCTCACTAGGATGCTGCCGTGCCCAGCAGGCTGGGCAAGGACCAAAGGGATGGAGAGCACTCACCACCGGCCAGATGGGCACAGGCTGGCCCACTGCAGCCACCTGCTAATGAATACCTGCCTCACGGCATGCTCACCACGTGCTGGCACAGCATATAGCTCCACCCACGTCAAGGGATGCGATCCTTAGAGCCGCCCCATGAGATGTGTTATTATGAATCCTCATCTATGGATGGGGAAACTGAGGTTCAGAAAGGTGAGGTGACTCTCCCAAGGTCACCAGCTGGTGGGTAGTAGAGCCAGGATCTGAACTCACGCCACCTGATTTCAAAGTCTAGGCTGATCAAGCACCCATTTCAGCTCCGGTAAGGAAAGGCCGAGCGGGGCAGAGAGCCGCGAAGCTTGTCTTCCTCTTAATGCATCTAAATGGAAAGGCCCTGAGCAAAGTGCCGGCCCTGAGTAAGTGCTCAACAAATTATAATCATATCAACTATTATTTTTATTAACACCCAGGAACCAGGCAGGCTGGGGCCCTCCTAGCTCCCTGCTCTGCGGGAGGCAGGAGATGCAAGTTGGGAAGAAACTGATTTCCATCCGATGCCAAGCCGTCAAAAGTAACTGGCAGGAGAGGGGAGGCCAGACAGAATATGTAAGTCTGTCTGTTTCTCTTCACTTGTTGTCACACTACTATAGCTAAAGAGGGAAAACTTAGTAAGAAAAAGAGCATACGTCTGCCTACATTTTTCTAGATTTACATTCTTTTCACTTATTGGAAAAGGAAAAAAAAAATAAGACCAAATGTTTAAGGCATGAAAAAATCAAAAGGCAAGAGATATGGAGGGGGAGAAATCAGACTGGCAGCTGCGTGGAAACTGAAAAATGGAAATGACAGGGAGCGGGCTTCAGCGATGTGACACCACCGTGCTGGAATTAACTCCTGCTGTCAGGAGGAGAGAATGGAGTGACAGGAAGCTGCAGGGGGCGACCCTCCAAATCCAGGAGGGAAATGAACCCCATACACAAAAGTGAGCCCCCGGGGCAGGTTGGGAGGTGGGGACAGTGGGAACTCCTTTGGGAGGGAGGGGCGGACAGGCATTCCTGCCCCCAGGGTTGATGTCCCTGTAGGAATAAGGATTCGCCTCCAGGGGGAGATCGACTCTGTGTGCCCGGAAGATGTGGTTACATGGCAGGACACAGACAGCGAGAGGCGCTGGGCTGCGCCCACCGGGGAGATGGAGAACGGATGTGCACCACCCCGAGGCGGGACAGCTCAGCCTGCCTGACACACGCTCTCCCCTCACAGGGCCTCCAGCGAGGGCTTCTGGAGTCAAAACCAAGCTATGAAAGAGTAAATGTACAAAAAAACAAATAAAAGGAACGTGGTCAGTTGGGCGGAATTTGACGCATTTCAAGTCAGGGACTCCAATAATCGTTGCCGTGAGAGTTGCCTTTCTGGGAATGACAGGCTCGCGAGGAGGGAATGGAACTGATACCCTAAATCAGGGGTCGACAAACGTTTCTGATCTAAATAAAATATTTTAGGGTTTCGGGCTGCCGGGCTCTGTCGCAACTGAGCTGACGCAGTGTGAAATGAGACATAGACAACGTGTAAACGAATCAGCATGTAAGTTTTCCAATAAAATTTTATTTATGGACGTGAAAATTTGTGTTTCACTGTTAAGAGAACAAAAAGATAAGCCACAGATGGGGAGAAAATATTTGCAAAATATGTCTGATGAAGGAACTGGTATCTAAAATATTCAAAGAACTCTTAAAACTCAACAGTAAGAGAACAAACAATCCTATTTAAAAATCAGCAGAAGATCTAGACAGATGCTCCATTAAAGAGGATGCACAGATGGCAGAGGAGCACAGGAAAAGATGCTCAGCACCACACGTCATCATGGAAGTGGAAATTAAAACAACAGTGAGATACCACTGTCAACTGACCATGGTGTCTAAAACCCAAAAGACTGACATCACCAAACGCTGGTGAGGACGGGGAGCAACAGGAACTCTCAGTCGTTGCTGGTGGGGATGCAAAATGGTACAGCCACTTTGGAAAGAGAGTTTGGCAGTTTCTAACAAAACTAAACATACTTTTACCATAGGATCCAGCAAATGCACCCCTTGGTATTTACCCAAAGGAGTTGAAAATTTATGCCCACACAAATGTTTATCGCAGCCTTATTCATAATTGCCAAAAAGTGGAAACAACCCACATGTCCCTCCATAGGTGAAAGGATAGACAAGCTGTGGTCCCTCCAGACAATGGAACGATATTCAGCAATATGAAGAGATAAGCTATCAAGCCATGAAAATACATGGAGGAAGCTTAGATGCAGATTACTCAGTGAAAGAAGGCAATCTGAAAATTCGACCTACCGCATAATTCCATCTACATGATATTCTAGAAAAGACAAAACTATGGAGACAGGAAAAAGGTCCATGGATGCCAGGACTTTAGGGGGAAGAGAGAGGGATGTGTGAGTGGAGGCTCTGATTTTTCGGGCAGTGAAACTACTCGGTGTGATGCTGCAATCGTGGGTCCCTGTCATTAGACATTTGTCCAAACCCATCGGTCGTGCAACACCAAGAGTGAGCGCTCGTGAGAACTGCAGACTTTAGCTAACAGTAAAGTGCCAGGACTGGCTCACCCACGGCAGCAACTGTACCCGACTAAGAAGGGATAATAATGACGGGAGAAACTTGAGAGTGGTGGAAGGAAAGGGGTACACAGAAACTCTGTACTTTCTGCTCAATTTTTCTATAAACTTAAAACCAGTCAAAACAAAAACAAGAAAAGAAAAATGTGGATTTCATATGATTTTCATGTGTCAAAAAATTATGCTTCCTTTGATTGTTTTCCAACCATTTAAAAATGTAAAAACCAGGGCCGGCCCAGTGGTTACGTTCTCATGCTCTGCTTCGGCAGCCCAGGGTTTGCAGGTTCAGATTCTGGGCGCAGACCTAGCACTGCTCATCGAGCCATGCTGTGGCTGTGTCCCATATACAAAATAGAGGAAGGTGGGCACCAATGTTAGCTCAGGACCAATCTTCCACACCAAAAAAAATTGTAAAAACCATTTTTAGCTTGCGGACCATACAAAAACAGATGGCAGGTGGATAGGAGGCATTTTGCCAACCCCTGTGCCTATATAATCATGTTGATAAAGACCAATCTCCTCTGAGAACTTGGGGACAGATGGAGGGGAATGGAGGGAGCTGCTCCCTGACAGCCATCTTTATGGATATTTCTCCTTCCACCATCACAGCCAGCATACAGGCTGGGAGTCCTTCCCCAAGGGTGTTGCTGACTCAGAGTGACCACGAGAGGCCAGGAGTAGAATGGGTGTGACCAGGGATTCCAGAGCCAGGTTTCCTGCCACTCACTGGCTCTGTGGCCTCATGCTGGTAACTTAACTTCTCTGTGCAGTATTTCTTCATCTGTAGAACACAGATGACAGTGATATAATCTATTATGCAGGTGCTAGTGAAACCAGATGATCTGAGCACTGTTACAGTATTTCCATCCTCTAGCACGGGTCCTAGCAGATAGCCACTGCTCAAATATTTTTGGAAGGAAAAGAGAAAGGAAGAAAAGAGACTGTATAAGTCAGCTATTTCTACATCAATGCTGCATAACAACCATCCCCAAACTCAGTGGCTTACAACCCAGATCCTTTATTCTCATACTAATGGTCTATAGGTCAGCTGCCACTTGGCTGGGCTGCACTGGACTCCTGGCTCCAGGCTCCAGTTTGTCCAGGTGGCAGGTTGGGTTCCGATCTTCTCCCTCCATATGTCTTTCATCTTCCTTGGGCCAGTGGCTGCTTGGTGTGAGTGGCCTACTCTGCGTGTGTCACCCAAGTGAAGGGCCGGTGGCTACCTGGGGCATTCTCCTCGTGGCAATCACAGGGGCACAGTTCAAGGGCGTGATCATGTCGTGTCTACTAATTAGTGTCATGTCTTGTCCGCTGACCGAAGAAAGTCACGTGGCCGGGCCCACAGTCGTGTTGCCCTGCAGGTGACGGAGAGCCAAGACCTGATATGGGACGTTGGCTGTGTCCCCTGTGGGCTCGGAGTCCCTAAGGTCCAGGGGGCCTTTCATCTTACATCCTGCCTAGTGGAAGTTCCCTAAGACCAGGTCCAGGAGGCCAGAGTCAGACACCGAGGTGCTAGACTTCCTGTTGCAGGAGGAAAACCAAACTCAGATTTGTCTGAGCCGGTGTCGAGCCGGCTGTGCTGTCATGTGCACTGAGCAAGGAGGAGGGTACGGCTCTCTGAAGCCAGGAGATAAAGCCACGGGCAGGGCAGGAAGGGCCAGAAGACAGAGGCCAGAGGGTCACAGCAAAGCCCAGGCAGCTTTGCTCCGGGAACACAGTGTCGGCCCGAGTCCATCCTCCCATGCAGCATGCTGCCCCATAACGGCCCATGGATGGACTTGAATTTATTTTCCATTTAAAAATAACTTCTATAGAATTTTCTGATTTCAAAAGCAACACCTCTTTTCTGGAGAAAAGTTAGAAAGTGCAGATAACAAAGAGAAGAAAATAAAAATGCACCCGCTATTCTCCCCCGCAGTGATAGTCGCTTCTTAGACTTGCTCCACAGCCGTCCGGCCTCTCCCTGTGGGCGCAATATATTCATATTTCCATGGACATCGATGGAACCCCACACTACATACCCACTATAACCTTTCCTTTCCTCGTGTGGAAAAACATAATTAATGTCCTTCCATGTCAATAATCTACAATCTCATTCTTTTTTTTTAGATTGGCACCTGAGCTAACATCTGTTGCCAATCTTTTTCTTTTTTCTGCTTTTTCTCCCTAAAGACCCCCAGTACCTAGTTGTATATTTTAGTTGTGGGTCCTTCTAGTTGTGGCATGAGGGACGCCGCCTCAGCGTGGCCTGATGAGCAGTGCCATAATCTGCGCCCAGGATTCGAACCAGTGAAACCCTGGGCTGCCGAAGCAGAGCTCGAGAACTTAACCACTTGGCCATGGGGCCGGCCCCTACAATCTCATTTTTAATGGCTGTATAATATATCCCACTGCATGGGCGTACAGGTAATTTAATTGGTCAGTCCCTTGCTATCGGACATTTAAGCTGCTTCCCAATTCTCACTTTCTAAACTACAGGGATGGACATCATTTGGGCTGCATATTTACCCACATCCTCATTTACTTGCCTAAGTTCCATTTCTAAAGATGGAGTTAACTGATCAAACGATACACTCATTTTTAAGCCTTTGATGTACATTGCTTAACTAACCTCAGAGAAGTAGTAGTAAATTATACCCTGGAGATGGATATTTAAGGGGACCCTGCTGATCTTTATGCAAAGGGTCCAGAACAAAGCCTTGCACGTAGCAGGAGCTTAATGAATGTGCACAGATTGTAATTGGAGCATAATAAACCCCGAGTCCTCCATCTTCAGGTCTGCTGTACTTTCTGGGAGCTCAGAGACCGAGCAAAGACTTGCTCCTAAAAATGAGAGAAAGGTAAGAGATTGTGAAAAGGAAGAGGGGCAGTATCTCGGGGAGTGTGCCATTTAATAATACATAGGTCGTTACACGGCACTTTCATTGAAATATGGGTACTAACGGTCCCGTTATGAAGGTATCTATTCTATTATAAATCAGAGTCTAAATTATTTAAAACAGCCCAATGTAACTAAGTTGGGCAAAAATCATTTGCATAAAAGTACCAGGGCTCAGAGGCTGAAGACCACACAGGAAAGAACTATTGCAATGTCCAACCTCAGAAAAAGCACAGCAGAATTAGCGCTCGAGAAAACACACTCCCTTCCACCTCTGACGCCCCTCGCCCACGGCAAGCACTTCACAGAAGGGTACGTGCAAAGATAAAGGGGCACTTTAGATGAGCTCGCCCTCTAAGCTTTGATTTCTATTTTTTAGGCTCATTTTTTACAAAGCCTCAGAGTAGAGGGCTTGGTTCCTTTTGACAGAAAAAAATAATCATTGAAAAACAGAAGGACGTTTGGTTCAGCCTTACGATGGTTTCTGTGTTAAGCTTCATAAATGAAAGTCATCTTAAAGTGGATTTACCCAGCCCTGACATCAAAGAAAGGAGGATGAAGGAGAAAAATGTATTAAAACATGCAAAAATAATCTTTCTCTAAAACCTGACATTTATTAACATAACTCAAAGAAATACATTAAAATTAATCTGCGGATTACAGCAATTGGAAATGTATGGGAAGAATACAAGAATAAAGGGGGGAAAACAAACAAAATGAAACGTTTTGACATTCTGAAGTCTCTTTTCATTTAACAACAAGTATTTTTCAAAGAACACAAGGCTCTCACAGTTTATTAACAATTCAATTTTTTACAAGCTACATTCAATTTTGATCATATACAATAATATGAAAAATCCTCTTTCGGATTACCTGCACAAAATTGCAAAGAAAAAAACATTATAAGATTATGTGACAGCCTCAAAGCTGAATTACAAACGTGTGCACCCGGCGGCAGATACAAATGAGGGAGAAAGGAATAAGCAAGTTTTCAATTTCCCCACAAGGACCTGATGTTAATTTTAATTCACTGACACGCTGCTTTGTAAAGGATTATTAAAGAAAACAAAGAACCCGATGGCTGATGATATGAAGGGCGTGGAAATTATTGCCCTGAGAGATTGTCACTCAGAAGCTGGGTGAGTTTCCCCATCGCTGGGAGCCTCAGTTTCTTATCTGTAAACTGGGAACGACCACGACGCCTGCCCGTAGGGTTAATGTGAGGATTTCGATAGATGGTGGAATTCAGGTGCTGGGCACACCTAGGGACTCCCTGAAAAATGGTGATTTTCATTGACATGAGCATGGCAAAAATTTATTCTCAAAGTGCCTGTAAAAAAGATCATCAATATGTCTAATAAATATACTTTTCTCAACTTTGTCCTTCCTTTTAATTCTGTGATGTCTACAGTGCAACCAGTAGTAAGCTCTGCTCAGAGCTTTAAGATGGAAGGCATCAGTAAATAACAACTTTTAGGGTCAGCCCCAGTGGCCTAGTGGTTACGCTTGGCACACTCTGCTTCAGTGGCCCGGGTTTGGTTCCTGGGTGTGGACCTACACCGCTCGTCTGTCAGTGGCCATGCTGTGCCAGTGGCTCACATACAAAAAGAGAAGGTTGGCAGCAGATGTTAGCTCAGGGTGAATCTTCCTCAGCAAAAAAAAAAAAAAAGAAAAAGAAAAAGAAAAACAATTTTTATTGAGCACTTGCCATGTGCCAGTTGTGGTGTATTATCTTGAACAGTCTGCACAACAACCCTACTGGGCGGGTAGTATTACTCATCTTTGTTTGCCAATGGAAAAATGGAAAACTGGAGATGGTAAGCAGTTTTCCAAATGGCTGAAAGTGGCAGAGGGGTTAAGAGTATTGACTGTGGAGCAAGGCTGCCTCAGTTTCCCCACTGAGGGTAATTAGGGTGGGTGGCTTATTAGGGTTCTCCAAAGAAACAGAACCAATAAGATATATCCTATGTTTATATCTTATATGTGTGGATAGAGGTCGGGGGGAGAGATTTCACTTTAAGGAATTGATTCATGTGATTGTGGGGACTAGAAAATGCAAAAGTTGCAGGACTGGCTGGCAGCCTGGAAATTCCAGCAGGAGCCCATGTTTCAGCCTTGAGCCAAAAGGCCGTCTGGAGGCAGGATGCCCTCCTTTTTGGGGGACTTCAATCTTTTCTCTGAAGGCCATCACCTGATTAGATGAAGACCACCCACATTATGGAAGGTAATCTGCTTTACTCTATTGATTTAAATGTTAAACACATCTAAAAATACCTTCACAGCAGCATCTACACCAAGCACCTGGGCCTTATAGGCTAGCCAGATTCACACGTAAAATTAACCAGCACGAGTGGTAAGACTATTACCTCCCTCCTGAGGTTTGGGGAGGATCAAATGAGATAATGCAGATGCAGTACTTGGTGTGTCTTAAGCACTCAGTATCGTCTTAGGACAGAGCCTGGTATGGAGCGAGGGCCCACCAACGTCAGCTATTGTCATTAAGTGACACAGCCTTATTGGGACCTGGGTCATTGGCCTCCAGAGATCACATCAACCCCTAAACCTGAGTTGTCCATTATGGTAGCACGTGTAATGTGCCCAGTGTGACTAAAATTTACACTGAAAAACTAAAGCAGGGAAGATTTTTAAATATTGAAAAGACCCAGGTTCCAGAATACTGGATTAAGTAAGGTATGCCATCAAAAAAAGTTAATTTCACTTGCTTTTAAAACAAGGTTTTCTGGGGCTGGCCCCGTGGCCGAGTGGTTAAGTTCGCGCGCTCCGCTGCAGGCGGCCCAGTGTTTCGTTAGTTCGAATCCTGGGCGCGGACATGGCACTGCTCATCAGACCACGCTGAGGCAGCGTCCCACATGCCACAACTAGAAGGACCCACAACGAAGAATACACAACTATGTACCGGGGGGCTTTGGGGAGAAAAAGGAAAAAATAAAATCTTTAAAAAAAAAAAAAAAAAAAAAAAACAAGGTTTTCTTAAATGTGGCTACGAAAAAGTGTAAATTACACGTGGCCTGCATTCTGTTATTAATGGGCAATGCTACTCTAACCATTGTGCTTTCCTGCAACACACAGGCCTCTCCTGTGTACACAGGCCTGCACAGGACGGGCTACGCAGGACAGACACTGCATTGATGCATCTTAATTTCAGCAAGGCTGCCCAAATTCTTTCCAGAAAAATCTTAACAATGGCGTCAACCACAGAGGAAAAAAGTAAATTGGACTTTATTTCAATTAAGACCTTTTGCTCATTAAAAGATGCTGTTAAGAGAGCGAAAAGGCAAACCACAGATTTGGAAAAGATATTTGCACTTCATATTGAAGAATATTATCGAGGAATATTCATAAAGAATATTATTATATGGTTATTTATCCAAGATATTACAGCAAATTCCTGCAAATCAATAAGAAAGAGAAATACAACTTAATAGAAAAATGTTTGAAAGATTTGAATAAGCATTTAAAAAATGGGGTGTCCAAATGACCGATAAACACATAAAACGCTAATTTAAAGATAATGGCTGAAATGAAAGTGACAAAAAGTACCGAATGCTTAAGGTGTGGAGCTGGAATTCTCATATACCGTAGGTGGAGTAGAAATTGGTACAACCACGCTGAGGGTTTTTTTCCCTTACCTGTGTTCTCTAATTTTCCTACCAAGAGCAAGCGTGCTCCCCTCTTCCTCTCCAAAAAAGCATAAAATTGATCTTGAACTTAAAAAGCCAGCATTTCAAAATGTATAAAATAATGAGGCAGAGAGAGGGAGCCCAGGGCCCTGCCATGCGGGGAGGGATCGTCAGCAGTTAATTGAGCTTCGGGGGACCCAGAGCAGGACCGCAGACGTGGGGAGACTCACAAATGACAGAAGGCGGCGCCTGATCTTTTCAAAGCGGACCCCGTGGGCTCCTCGCAAACTGCTGGGCTTGCTTCGAGGCCGGCGGCGGGGCAAGGGGGGCCCTGCTACGGGCTCTGGAAAAGCAGGCAGGAATCTGCTGGGGTGGGGGGGGTTGGTTGCTTTCTCATGAAATCATAAAATAATTTTCTTTGGAAAAAATATGTCTGTAACAAATGGCCCACAGAATTAGACCAGATCACTGAAAACTGGGAAATTTGCAAAGCTTGGCTCAGGCCTTTGATAGCACGCTGTGCCCTAAACCTAAGAGGGAAGCGTGCTTCTTGCGAGGCAGCTGGTTTTGAAGTTCCAGGCATGCTGAGCAGGGCAGGAGGCCCCGCCACGGCTCTTGATCAGGGAAATGGAGAGACGATTGTCGATTGTCGTTAACACGAAACTCGGGGCCCTGGGAGCAGCTTTCTGTCTGCCTGCCTCCCAGCTGCTTCCACGATTCTGCTCTCACGGACTTTGATCCTGGGGGCCACAGACCCTAACACGTTCACGGAGGGAATTCAAGGGGTCTGTGAACTTGGATGGGGAAAAAGATATGTATTTATGTTCACTAACTTCGAAATTGAGCACTTTAGTTTGGAAAGTAGGCAACAAATCATAGCAATATTATCGGTCCCTATTGTCGTGAATAGAAATCACAGATATTTTCATATCATTTTATAGTTGTTGCACATATGCTGCAATAAAGTCGACGCTCATCTGGACTTGGAACTTGGTTAGTAAATCCACTGCTAGAACAAACTTAAGGAGTTAAGAAGCATGCGTATTACTCCATCACAATTAAAAATATATATATTTTGAAAGTAGTATTTCTATGTAACTGTAATTGTATGTATTGTAAGCATTTAAAGGTATTATCCTGAGGTGGCCACAGGCTTCATCAGGCTGCCGAGGGGTCCCTGCATGACAGAGGTTAAGGACTTCTATTAGGACAAGAAGAGGCACCCCATCTTAAGGCCCGGGAACCCAGAGAGGTCCAGAAGGACAAAGAGCCCCGAAGGGCACCGCTCCCAGCCACACCAGGAAGCACAAGCCAGGGAGCCCCGAGGGAAGCGCCCGCCCTTAGGGGATCTGTGGTCATTTTCTGAAACTCTGGCTTTGACGCGCGTCAGACCCTGTTCAATCCTGGCTTCATCACTCACCTTAGGCAACTTGCCAGATCACAGGGAAACTCAGTTTCTCCATCTGTAAAATGGTCACGATGATGTTGGCCTTAACATTTTGTTAAAGTTAAATATTTATTCATAAATCTAATGTTGAACAGAGCAAGTTATAGAATGATAGGTATTCCATTTATGGAAAATGTTAACTGGTGCAAAACAATATTATATAATGTTTATAGATAAAGACTTACGTAGAAAAATAGAAAATCATGCATAAGAATGAT
Source organism: Equus caballus (assembly GCF_041296265.1). Taxonomy (NCBI): domain Eukaryota; kingdom Metazoa; phylum Chordata; class Mammalia; order Perissodactyla; family Equidae; genus Equus; species Equus caballus. The sequence goes on from NC_091695.1 coordinate 10,233,871, forward strand.
AAGCACTAAATTCAATTTCCTAGTTCTTACATCTGGGAAATGGAGAATAGATTTGGGAGGCGTACAGCTGAGGGGCAAAATCTACAACAAATACATGTGGCAAAGGTTAAGATTTGATGAAGCTCAGGGGTGGGTTTATTTAAGTGACATTTAATAAACTGAACAGTTAAAAATGCACAATTTGAGAAGTTTTGACGTATATATATATATATATGCTCATGTAACCATCACCACATTCAAGATAATGAGCACATCCTCCCCAAACTTCCCTCATGCCCCTTTGTAATCTCTCCATCCTGCCTTTCCCCATCCCCATTCAGTGTGATCACTGATCTGATTTCTGTCATGATTGATTAGTTTGAGGTTTCCAGAATTTTATATAAGTAGAATCATGTGGTGTGCCCTTTTTTTTTTTTCTTTGGGTTCTTTCACTCAGCATAGCTATTTCGAGATCCATCCATGTGGGTGGGTGAATCAACAGTCCATTCCTTTTTATGACTGAGTAGTATTCCCTTGCATGGATGTGCTATCATTGGTTTATCCATTCGCCTGTTGACTGTCATTTGGGTCGTTTCCAGTTTTCAGCCACTGAAACAAAGCTGCTGTCAACATTTGCATACAAGTCTTTGTGTGGACACACGCTTTCATTTTTCTTGAGTAAACACCTAGGAATGGAATGGCTGGGTTAAATGATAGGTGTGTGTTCAACTTTTCAAGACACTGCCAAAATGTTTTCCATTTTGTATCTTTGGGAATGTACCATTTTACAACCCCACCAGCAATGGGTGAGAGTTCTAATTGTTCCACATCTTTTCTAACACTTGGTATGGTCAGTCATTTTAATTTTAGCCATGCTGGGGGGTATGTGGTCATATCTCGTTGTGGTTTTAATTTGCATTTCCCTAACAAATAAAAATATTGAGCATCTTGGCAAGTATTTATTTGCCATTCATATATCTTCTTTAGTGAAGTGTCTGTTCAAATATTTTGCCCCCCTTTTTTTATTGGGTTACTTGTCTTAATAATATTATTGAGTTGTAAGAGTTCTTTATATGTTTTAGAAAGAAGTTACTTATCAGTCCCTTGTTCTGCAATTATTGTCTCCCAATCTGTGGCTTGATTTTTCATTTCGTTAATAGTGTTTTCTGAAGAGCAAATGATTTTAATGAACTACAATTTATTGGCTTTTAAAGATCGTTCATACTTTTTGCGTTGCATTTAAGAAATAATAACCAAGCCCAAAGCCACTAAAACTTTCTCCTGTGTTTCCTTCTAGAAGTTTTACAATCTTAGCCCTTATATTTTGGCCTATGATTCTTTTTGAATGAAGTTTTGCATATAGTTGAGGTAAGGGTCAATGTTTTTCTCTCTTTCTTTCTTTTTCTTTTGTGCATATGGTTGTCCAATTGTTCCAACACCTTTTGTTAAACATCACACCTTCTCCCTTTCAATTGCTTTGTAATCTTTGTGAATTCACTAAATATGTGTGGGTCTATTTCTGGATTCACTCTTCTTTCCATTCATCTATTTGTGTATATCTATGCAAATACCACACTGCCTTAATCACTGTAGCTCTATAAGATGCTCAAAAGGCCAAGGTTGAACTTCATTCACCCTTGTTCTGAGAATAGAGATCTATTTACATGTGCTCAGTCCCAGCTTCCTAAGAGATCAATGGTAAAATAATAAAAATAGCCAGCACTTATAGTCGGGCCCTCTTTTAAGTACTTTAAATGTATTAACTAATTCATTCCCCACGATCAGCCTAGAGGTATTACTAAAGAGTTATTAAAATCCCCATTTTAGAGATGAGGACGCTCAGGCTCACTCTGGTGAGCATGACAATCAGGATTTTAACCCAGGGAGCCTGACTCGGAGCCGGTGCCTTCACCCCACCTTAAGGCCAAAATTAATCCCATATTCTATACCAGCTGTGGTTCCCAACACCGCCAGGCCACGCTGTGTGCAAGGCAATGATGCACTTTTAAAAATTAAACTCTTTATTTTTATTTTGGGATAATTATAGATTCTCACACAGTTTTAAGAAATAATGCAAAGATATCCACTGTACTCTGTGTTCAATTTCCCCCAGTGATAACACCTTGCAAAATTATAGTACAATATCACAACCAGGATGCTGACATCAATGCAGTTAGGATACAGAACATTTCCGTCAACACAAGGATCCCTTATGCTGCCCTTTAAAGCCACACACCCACTTCCATTCCACCCTTACCCTCCTTAACCCCAAGCAACCACTGATCTGTTCTCCATTTCTTTAACTTTTGTCATTTTGAAGATGTTAGACAAGTGGAATCACACAGAATGTAACCTTTTGGGATTGGCTTTTCCACTTGGCATAATTCTCTGGAGTTCCTCCAGGTTGTGGCATGTATCACTAGTTTGGTCTTTTTTATGGATAACTAGTATTCCCCAGTGTGGATGTACAGTGGTCTCCCCTTATCCATGGTTTTGCTTTCGGCAGTTTGTTACTCGCAGTCAACCCAGGTCCAAAAATAGTAAATGGAAAATTCCAAGAGAAAGCAATTTGTAAGTTATAAATTACATACCATTCTGAGTAGCGTGATGAAATCTCATCCACCCTGCTCCACTCCACCCGGACGTGAGTGACCCCTTCCTCAGCATGTCCTCAGCTGTGGACACCACCCACCTGTTCGTCACTCAGCAGCCGTCTCTGTTCTCAGATCGACTGTGGCCGTACCGCAGTGCTTGTGTTCAAGGAACCCTTATTTTACCTCATAAGGACCCCAAAGCCAGCTTTATTATTAGTTATTGTTAGTCTTTTTCTGTGCCAAATTTATAAATTAAACTTTATCATAGGTATGTATGTGTAGGAAAAAATATAGTATATATAGGGTTCTATCCACAGTTCCAGGCATCAACTGGGGGTCTTTGAATGTATCCCCCACCCATTCCCACTTTGCTTAACTATATGTCAAAGGATGTCTGGGCTGTTTTGGGCTATTTCTAATAGAGACACTATAAACAGTCATGACGGGTTTTTGTGTGAACATGAGTTTTCAATGATCTGGGACATACACCCGAGAGTGGTTACTGGGTCCTATGAGAGCTGCATGTTTAGGTTTTAAAGAAACTGCTAAACTGTTTTCCGGAGTTGCTGTGCCATCTCACATTCCACCAGCCATGACGAGTGACCCAGCTTCTCTGCATCCTCGTCAACACTTGGAGTTGTCACTTTTTTATTTTAACCATTCTGCTAGACGTGTAGGATTATACCATTGTAGTTTTCATTTCCACCTTCCTAATGGTTAATGACATTGAATATTTTTTTTCTCATGCCATCTGTATATCCTCTCTGGTGAAATGTCTCCTCATTGCTTTTGCCTATTTTCTAGTTGGATTTTTTTCTTTTTACTGTTCCATTTTGAGATTTCTTTATATATTCCAGATACTAGTTATCAGATATGTGGTTTTGCAAATATTTTCTCCCAGTCTGTAGCTTGTGTTTCCATCCTCTTTGCAGGGTCTTTTGCAGAGAAAAAGTTAAGTTTGACAAAGTTCAATTTATGGACTTTTCCTTTTATAGATCAGGCTTTTGGTATCAAGTCTAAGAACTCTTTCCCAAACCCTAGATCCTGAAGATTTTCTCCTATCTTTTCCTAAAAGTTTTATAGTTTTATGTTTTACATTTAAGTTGATGATCCATTTTGAGTTCATGTTTGTGTGAGACTTAAATTGAGGGTTTTTTGGTCTTGTTTTGTTTTTGTTTGTGTTTTTCCTGGGTTTTCTTTGTGGGGTTTTTTGCATATGGATGACCAATTATTCCAGCATTACTTGTTGAAAAGGCTATGCTCCCACTGACATGCTTTTGTACCTCTGAAAAATCAGTCAAGCATATTTGTGTGAGCTAATTTCTGGGTATCTCGGTGTCTATCCCTCTGCCAGTATCACACAGTTTTGATAGTATGGTCTTCAAATCAAGTAAACTGATGTTTTTTCAAAATTGTTTCAGCTATTCTAGTTTGTTTCTTCATATAATTTTTAGAATAACCTTGTCCATATCTACAAAACAATCTTTCTGGCATTTTGATAGAAATTGTGTTACAGCTGTCTATCGATTTAGGGAAGAACTGATTCTTTAGTATCAGGTCGAATCTTCCAACCCATGAGTGTGATATGCCTTGCCATTTATTTGGATTTTCTTTGATTTCTTTCAGCATTTCGTAGTTTCCAGCGTAAAAATCCTCCAGGTTTTGTTAGATTTACACCTAAGTATGTCATATTTTTTGAGTGATTACAAGTAGTATCACATTTTTAATTTCAACGTCCAAGTGTTCATTGCTGCTATATAGTTACAGTTGAGTTTTGTATGTTTACCTTGTATCCTTTGACCTTGCAGAACTCACTTATCAATTCTAAGAGGGCTTTTCTTTGTAGATTCCTTGGGATTTTCTATGTAGACAATCATGTCATCTGCAAATAGTGACAGCTGTATTTCATCCTTTCTGATCTGTGTACCTTTTGCTTCCTCTTTGTGCCCCGTTCCACTGGCTAGAACTTCCAGCACTATGCTGAATAAGAGGGATGAGAGTGGCCATGCTTGCCTTGTTCTGACCTGAAGGGACAGCATTCAGTCTTTCACCATTAAGTACAATGTTAGCTGTAGGATTTTGTAGATGGCGTTTGTCAAGTGGAAGAAGATTCACTCTATTCCTATTTTCCTGAGAGTTTTTATCATGAATGGCTATTGAGTTTTGTCAAGTGTTTTTTCCACATTGATTGGTGTGACTTTTCTTCTTTAGCCTGTCGATATGTTAGATTCCATTGATTTTCCGATATTGAACCAGGCTTGCACCCCTGGAATAAGCCCCACTTGGTCGTGGGATACAACTCTTCTCGCATATTGCTGAACTCCAGTTGCTACTATTTCTTGAAGAATTTTTGCCTGTATATCCATGAGCGTGGTTGGTCTGTGGTGTTCTTTTTGTATTTTATTTGTCTGGGTTTGGTATTAGAGCAATAGCAGAGTCACAAAATGAATTGGGAAGCGTTCCCTCCTCTTCTATTTTCTGGAAAAGTTTGTGTTTTGGTTAGACTTCTCCAGTGGAACCATTTGGGCCTGGAGATTTCCTTGTTGCGAGATTTAAAATTACAAATTCAATTTCCTTAATAGTTACAGGGCATTCAAATGATCTATTTCATATTGTGTGAGCTGTGGTAGTTTGTGTTTCTTGTGGAATCTGGTCATTTCATTTAAGTTGTCAAATTTATGTGTGTAGTCGTGTTTGTAGTATTTCCCTATTACCTCTTCTATGTCTGCAGAAGCTGTCGTAATATCCTCTTTCATTTCTGCTATTGGGAATTTGTAACTTCTCTCTCTTTGTCTCTCTCTGCCTTTTGTCAATCTTGCTAGAGGGTTGTTCATTAAAAACAAACAAACAAAAAACCTTTTCAAAGAATCAGCTTTTTAAAGTTTGTTTTCTCTATTGTTTTTCTGTTTTGTACTTCATCAATTTTTGCTCCTCCTTATTTCCTTCTTTTTACCTGCGATGGGCTGGTTTTGCTCTTCTTTTTCTAGGTTCTTGGGGTGAGAGCTTAGATCATTGACTGGAGAGTTTTCCTCTTTTTTTTTTTTTTTAAGATTTTATTTTTCCTTTTTCTCCCAAAGCCTCCAGGTACATAGTTGTGTATTTTTAGTTGTGGGTCCTTCTAGCTGTGGCATGTGGGATGACGCCTCAGCATGGCCTGATGAGTGGTGCCACGTCCGTGCCCAGGATCCAAACTGGTGAAACCCTTGGCCACCAAAGCAGAGCATGCGAACTTAACCACTCGGCCATGGGGCCAGCCCCCTAGTTTTCCTCTTTTTAATGTATACAGTTAGTGCTATAAATTTCCCTCAATACTGCTTAGCTGTGTCCCACAAATTTTGATGTTTACTTTCATTTCCATCCAGTTCCAGTTCAATGTATTCTTTTCTTCCCCCCTTGAGACTTCCTCTTTGACTCATGGATTATTTAGAAGTGTGTTGCTTAGTTTCCAAGTGTTTGGGGATTTTGCTGTCATCTTTCTGCTACTGATCTCTAGTTTGATTCCTTTGTGGCCAGAAAACATACTCTGTATGATTTTAATTTTTTAAAATGTGTTGAAGTTTGTTTTATAGGCAAGGATATGGTCTATTTTGGTACCTGTCCCATGGGCATTTGAAAAAAAGTACATCCTGCTGCTGTTGAGTGTTCTATAAATGCTAACTAGATTGTTAGTTGAAGGTGTGGTTGAGTTGTTCTATATCCTTGCTGATTGTCTAGCTGTCCTATTGATTGTTTAGAGGTGTATGTTGACGTCTACAATTGTGGATTTGTCTATTTCTCTTTTCAGTTTCAGTTTTTCTCCACGGATTTTGCAGCTCTGTTTTGGTGCACACACATTTAAGATTGCAATGGTAGTTTGACCTTTTTGCTGTATCCTTCTCTATCTCTGGTAATTTTCTTTCTTCTGAAATGTACTTTATCTGATGTTAATATAACCACTCCTGCTTCCTTTTAACTGTTTGCACGATATATCTTTTATCCATCATTTTACTTTTAATTGGCCCAGACTGTTATATTTGAAGTGAGTTTCTTACAGACAGCATATAGTTAGGTCGTGTTTTTTAATCCACTCTGCCAATCTATGTGTTTTAGTCGGTGTAGTTAGACCATTTACATTTAATGTAATTATTGACATGTTAGGGCTTAAGTCTGCCATTTTATTTGTTGCTTTCTGTTTGTTCTCTGTTTTTCATTTCTGTTGCCTTTCAGTGAGTTACTTGAATATTTTTTTATAATTCCATTTTGATTTACCTATAGTGTTTACGTATAGTCCTGAGTGTCTCTGTATAGTCTTAATGGTTGCTCTAGGTATTACATTTTATATACACATATCACATTCTACTGGTGTCATCATTTTATCAGTTTAAGTGGGGAAATCTTCCCATCTTTTACATCCCTTTTACCCTCTCTCAATTATAATTGTCTTGTATATTTCCTTTACATGATTTAGATACACGTCAGCAGCATGCATGACTGTGGCATTGTTTTTTGTTTGTTTGATTTGTGGTGTTTCAATGGAGTAGAGCAGCTGTTGTCAAAACATTTTCCACCTCCCCAGGCTGTCCCTTTCCTGGTCCTTTAGCTACAGAGCAGGCTTTTCTCAGGGTTTCTTCTTTTTTTAGTCTGTATCCCTTAACATTTTGGGGTCATAGGCTTCTTCAGCTCCAAATCTGGGATACCAGAGGCAAAAAGAAAACCCAGGTAGCTTGTCACCATGCTGCTCCTTGGGCCCCAAGGTTCTGGTCATTGTGTCTTCACCTTCCAGAGTCTTCTCATATTTGTTTTATGTATAATGTCTAGGGTTTCTAGTGGTACTTTGTGGGAAAAAGAGGGGAAAGTACATCTGCTCCATTTTCCTTGAAGCAGAAGCCCTGATGCATTTTTTAAATGCTGGGCTCTGGCTCCAGTTTCGCAAAAATCATTTCCATGTGAAATCGGGGCAGCATCCCAGCCTCCATCAGAAAAAACTGAAAACAAGTTTGCAGTAAGAAACGAGAAGATCAGCAAGGTTTAGACCATCCCACACTGCCTGCCAAAACATTACACCATGGGCGAAAAGCTACCTCTGTTTGCTAGAAATGCAAGAAAATGAGATAATGTGAACAGTGATAATTTCATCAATTGCCCATACAGACCTCACTTATCTGGGATCTCCATGACTACAATCTGCCTGTTCTTCTCTGCCTTTTCCCCACTGCAACAACCATGCACACCTTCTCCACTGTGCACAAGCCTCAGAGACTCCGTTCCCCTCTTTCAATAAATTCACCTCCTTTTCCCAGGCAGAATACACACCATGAGACAGAAAGTACCTCAACTTTCAGCACCAAACTTCTGCTACCCACGTCTGCTAGGGCCACTTTGTGTGAATTAAAAAGAAGGCCTTTCCCTCAAGGCTCCTTATTACCATCTGCCAGGAAACAGTCATGGTTACTATTCAAAATTAGGATGACACTGCAATCAATAGTACCCTTTGGATTTGTGAAATGCACAACCTGCTCAGCAGCACAGATCTGACAAATCGACCTGTGCCTGCCCCCCTCCCATCTTCCTTTCCCAGGGTTACTAGCTGAGGACAGCCCCTCCACCTGTGCTCTCTGTACCCCGTCTCCTCCCGTCCTGCCTCCTTAAGAACTGTCCTCATAAACTATGCCAGGGCATGGGCCAATTTGGCCATGCGCTGATGAACACTGAAAAGCCCTGGCTCCTCCTCATCAATATTTAAACAAGCTTATGTCTCTCTAATCTTTAAAAGATAATAATTAAAACACACTAACATCCTTCTTTCAATAATCTTCTCATTTCCTCATAGGCACCTACTTGGAAGGCCTGTTTATGCTCGTTTGTCTCCATCTTCTCACTATCGTCCTCACCTACTCCTCAGCTCACCCCCAGCTGGCCTCTGCCCTCCATCCCAGGGAACCTGCTCCAGCTGATGGCAACGCTTCCTTAGTCACGGCGCCGCTCAGCCTTCACCTCTCTAGTTTCTCCGCAAGACTGACCCGGTTGACACCCTTCTAGGAGCTCTCCTCCCTGGCCTCCTGAAGTCCATATTCTCCTGGCTTTTCCCCTAAGCCCACCTGCCCCTCCTCGTCCTCTCCTTGAAGGAGAGGAGCTCTGGAGCCACCCTGGGCCTCTTTCCCGCATGGCATTCTCTCCTCCAGGCCAGCTCTCCCGGGCTTCTGCTCCCTCCCCATCCCCACGCACGAGCTTGGGCTCAGGCTCTCCCCTCCAATCTGAACAGGCCCGTCCCCCGCCAAGCTTCCCCACGGGAGACCCTCACAGGCTCCACGGGTCCAAAACCCCACGGGTCCCGCGGATCTGCGGCTGCTCCTGGATCCCTTCCCGCCGCGGATCCCCGTTCACCCGGCTCTCCGCCCAGACGCCGGGCAGGCCCCGACCCTGCCCCCTGCACACGCCCGGTCCCCCAGCCCACCCCCCAGCTCTCTCTACACCCCCTCCTCTGCTCATGCCGCAGCCCCGGCCCAAGGCCGACCCAGCATCCAAGCCTCCCCCAGACCAGCTGGGCCTGGGCAATCGGCGTGCTCCGCTTCACACCCTCGCGGGTGCAGCGCGGTCACTCCTCCGGTGTCCACCCCTAGGAGGTCTGAGGTCAGGAGGAAGAGCGCCAGGGCAGCGCTGTCCCTGGGTTCTGGCGCACAGACCGAGCCTGGGGACGAGCGAGGTCAGTCCACACTCGTCGGAACTTGAGAACCAGAAAACGAGAGCGAGAGCGCGCTTTGACCTTCTCTTCAGGGATGGGAGGCTCTGGGCCACCGTCCCCATCCGCCACACACAACATGGCGGCGACCTGCGCCCTCTCCCGACTTCCGCTTCCGGTTCGGGGACACGTCACTTCCTCTCCGGTTGCCGTGGAGCGCTTTGGAAGCTAAGCGTCCTTCCTCCTCTGCTGCTTTGCTCTCCGCGAGTCTCGCCTCTGCTCCGGGGGGCGCGGAGCGAGCGGCTCCGAGGCTCTGCCGCCGGCGGCTTGGCGGTGAGAGGGGGCCGGGGGTGGGCGGCTCCAGGTGCAGGGGTGTCCCGGGGAGGGACGCGGGGGGAAGGTGGCCGGGAGGCAGGTCGAGTCTGCCCTCCCCCCCGGTTGTCACTGGGCTGTTGGAAGGGGCGCGTGCAGCGTGTGGGCGGACACAGGGATGCTCCGCAGCCAGGACTTCCCCGCCGGAAAGTGTGTGTGTGCGGAGGGCCTAGGCGGTCTGAGACCCTTTTGTTCTCGTGTAAGGTGTGTTCATTCATTGACTGGGCCCCCCATCCCCCCACCTGCTGTCTGGGAACCTGCCCTCCTGTTTCTGAGACCACGTCCGGCGTGGGAAGAAGTCTTGATTGGTTTTCATGGATGGCAGGCACCATTCTTCACGCTTCTCACCCTTCTATTGAAATGGCAGTGAAAACTCAAGTGGAGGAAGCACTGATAAAGGGGCAGCAAAGGCTACAGGAGACCAGAGTCGTCGACGGGTGGTCAAACATGACGATCTCTTGTACCTGAAGCAACTTGAGGATTTTGGCATCCTAAGAGGCGCTGTGGGACTTGAAAGCAGTGGAAAATTTGCCAGAGATGATAGGAAAGATGGTCATCAAATGAATATCCCCTGGCTTGCCCGGTGACCAGAGCCATAACCGTCAGTGGCCACCTTGGCACTGGAACAGGCTGCAGAGCTCGCCCTTCCTCAAACCAGTCCTCATGTCCCCACATTGTTTTGCTTAGTTGTTTTATGTGGTTTCTGGCCTGATCCTTTTCTTGTTTGTCTGTTTTTTGTTTTGTTTTGTTTTTTGTGGGGGTGCAGCAGAAGCCCCCCAGGTAGCTGGGAAGTTCATGGAATCTTCCTGTTGGCACAGCGTTCACTGTGGCTTGTGTTACAGTGTGGAGCGAGCGTGACCAGGCGTTTCTCAGCCGCCCTGTCACCTACACAGCACCCTGCAGCTTGACTTCTGAAAGTCGAGAGAAGCAGGTTTGAACAACTGTTTTGTGTCGCATAGAAAGGGCATTTCGTTCGATAACAGGAACATAGCTTTTGTGCTAATAAAAATGCTTTAAAAATTAGCGTGTGATTTTTTTTTTTAAAGATTTTATTTTTTCCTTTTTCTCCCCAAAGCCCCCCGGTACATAGTTGTGTATTCTTCATTGTGGGTTTTTCTAGTTGTGGCATGTGGGACGCTGCCTCAGCGTGGTCTGATGAGCAGTGCCATGTCCACGCCCAGGATTCGAACTAACGAAACACTGGGCCGCCTGCAGCGGAGTGCGCGAACTTAACCACTCAGCCACGGGGCCAGCCCCTAGCATGTGATTTTAATCATTAGCATATAATTTTAGTTATCAATTGGTTCATAACAAACAGACTAATTAGGTACCCCACTCAGTCGTTTATCTAAATGAAAAGTTCTCCTAAATCGTATTTGTGAGCATTGATCAAAGATAATGGGAAAAAGAGATTAAGATGAAAATCATGGATTACATTTTTAATTAGTCTGCCCCCTGAACAATTGCTCGGTGTGACACGGTGACTGATGGGTTACTTATGCCTCCCAGGAAAGACGTGGCTGCGCCACCAAACCTCTGAGCATAAAAGTGTTTTATGAAAGACTGAATGTTTTATTCTTTGTTCCTGGCTAACAAGGAATTGAAAAGGAAGTCAACGTCTGGGATCTCATAGTCCTTTGTGTGATGATACATATAAAGTATGAGACGGGGGCTTCTGTCACTTCATTAACTAATATCTCAAACTTAACATGTCTAAAATAAAACTCCATTTCCTGCCCCAACCTCTTCCTCTCCTAGGGTTCTTATTTCCAGTGGCGCCACCATTCGCCTGTGTGCTCAAGGCAAAACCCCAGGAGCAATGTTGGTCCCTCTTTCTCTCATTCCCCGCAGCTTGTCCTTCAACAAGTTCTATTAGCTTTTCTCCCCAAATCCAGCTCCTGTTCTCACCTCTACTGCCCCAGCCCAGCCTCTGTCATCCTTCACCTGTGAACTGCAGCACCCTCTTAGTCTGGGCCCCCCACTTGTAATCTCGTGACCCATTTCCACCCTCCCCACTCCAGTCCGTTCTCCACACAACAGCCAAAATATTGGTTAAAACGTAAGTTAGATTCTTTTACTCTATCTAGAACCACTCATTGTCTTTCTACACTAATTGCTGAACCCTTCAAGACCTTACATGATCTGGATTCCTCTGGGACCACTCTCTTCCCCTCCACTCACTATGAGGCACCACACTGTCTGTCTGTCTGTCTTCCATCTGCCAGGTTTGGACCTGCCTCAGGGCCCTTGCACTGATTCTTCCCTTGGCCTGGAAGCTTTCTTCCCTCAAATGTTGGCAGAGCTGGATCTCCCATGTTTAGGTCTAAGCTTAAATGTCACCTCCTCAAATGGGTCCCTCCTTGGCTGACCACCCAGGCTAAAGTCACCCCTTATTACGCCCTATCACGCCACCCTTGTTCAGTTTCATCACAACACTCCTCATTATGGCTGTTTTCTTGTATCTTTCTTTCTTTGGTTATTGACCATCCCCCCCTGCTAATATGTAAACTCAATGAAAGTGAAGCTCTTGCCTTGTGTGCTACGTGACCCCAGGGCCCCACATGGTCCCAATGCATGAGTGGATGATTCCGTGAACGAATGGATCCTGTCGGCACCAAGGCTGTTACCACCTCATCTCAAGATGAAACAGGAAGGCTGGGGAAGATCAGGGGACCGAATACCACATAGAGTGGACCTTAAAACACGAGACGTGGGCAAGGACACGGAATGGAGAGAGGCAAGAGAAACATTTGGGTTCAGGGGCAAGGGGACAGTGAAGGAAAATGGAAATGATCCCGTACAACTCTACAGATACGTCTGGAAACCCTGAAGCTAACACAGGCCTGCGCCCGCACACAGGCACTCGCGCACAGTCCAGCCGGAAGAACGGTGTCTCCGAGTGTTTGCTCTCTACCTGAGTCTTACAGAACACTTCCTGGAGAGATGCTGAAGCTTCCGTGTCAAAAGGCTCTGATTCAGAGGTCTAGGTGGGGCCATGGTACGCGTGAGCTGGTGTCATTCTCGGCCAGGACAGTAAGGCTGCAGTGGATGCTACCAGCTGGGGGAAGGCAGCACAGCATCCTGCCGTCATTCTGTTAAACCCCCCGTGGCTGAGCCTCAGCAACTTTCCCTCCACGGCCCCAGTTTTCCTCAAATAGAAAGTGAAAACCTTACTTGGACAGCTGTGTAATTTTAAAACTCAAACTTTGTTTTTTGGCCCTGAGCTAACATCCACTGCCAGTCTTCCTCTTTGTTCTGCTTGAGGAAGATTGGCCCTGAGCTAACATCTGTGCCAGTCTTCCTCTATTTTGTACGTGGGACGCCGCCACAGCATGGCTTGATGAGCAGTGTGTAGGTCCACGCCTGGGATCCGAATTCACAAACCCCGGGCTGCTGAAACAGAACGCGCGAACTTAACCACTGCGGCACCAGGCCGGCCCCCCACCCCCACTGCATGTGGGGTCCCCTCCTCCCTGAGGGGCCAGGACCATGTTTTTTAGATGAGCCTAAGGCTATGTCCCAATTTGGCAATTCCACCTAATTGACATATTTTGTCCAAAAAGCACTTGACCGTTTTATGTCATCTAATATTTATATTGAAAATGGATGAAAATGTAGGAGCAAGTTATGCTGCTGTGAAACGCTGCTCCGATTTATTCTCTTACTCTGGGTTGGACTGGAGGGATACAGAGGAGAGAGTGACTCTGCTTTTGGTACTCAGGTTAAAAAAAAAGGTAAAAAAAGGAGCTTAGACTTCAGTCCGTTCATAAATCTTTCTCGTCCCCCACTGGTCAGTCAGGTTCCCAGGTTTAGCCCTCTCTCTTCCCTGTGCCCTTTGCTTGGACTTTTGTCAATCCTTTTCCCCTGTGAGGCTGCCCTTGACGTTTTTTTTTTAAACTGAACTGTGAACTTTGTTTGGATCTGATCCAGGGCCCCACATTGCATTTAGTTTCCGTGTCTCCTTAGTCTCCTCCAGTCTGGGACAGCCCATCATTATTTCCTTGCCTTTCACAGCCTTGACACTTTTTTTTTTTTTTTGAGGAAGATTAGCCCTGAGTGAACATCTGCCACCAATCCTCCTCTTTTTTCTGAGGAAGACTGGCCCTGAGCTAACATCCATGCCCGTCTTCCCCTACTTTACATGTGGGACGCCTGCCACAGTGTGGCTTGATATACTGTACCTAGGTCCACGCCCAGGATCCGAACCTGGGAACCCCGGGCTGCTGAAGCGGAGTGCACGAACTTAACCACTGCGCCACCAGGCTGCCCCCTGCAGCTTTGACACTTTTGAAGATACTGGTCAGTTATTTTGTAGATGGTCCCTCGATTTGGATTTGTCTGATATTTTCTCATGGTTAGACTGGGGTTTTGAGGTTTCTGCAAGAAAACCCCAGAAACGATGTGCTCGTGCACCATGTGTGGGGGCACACAGTGCTGATATGTATTCTTACTGCAAATGATAACCTAAATCACTTGGTTAAGGTGGTGTCTGTCAAGCTTTTCACTGGAAAGTGGAGAATTCCATTTGTAATTAATACACGTTCCGGGAGAGATGCTGTGAGACGCCCTCGGCGTTATTTGTAACCAGTGTTCCTCCTGTGTGTGTGTTGGGATGGAGGTGGGGCCAGCTGTGGGTTTTGTTCGGTGCCCGTTCCAAGAACAGATCAGAGCTTGTGATAATGCTGCACGAAGTCAGAGCTGGAGAAACCTCTGCTGCGATGAGAGAACTGCTGCCGCATCATGAGACCCAGAGAGGAAAATGTGCCGATATGGCACGTTTCTGTTACGTGTCGGGGAGGGCACACGCGTTGTGAATGGGACGGAGTGCTTTTTATCCGCGAGTTCATTCAGCAAATGCTTATTCAAAAAGGAGAACACGTTTCAAGTGTCCGCAGTTTGCCAGGCACCGGACCAGGCTCCACATCTGTTATCTCAGTTATACGACACTTTAAAATGGGTCGTCTTACCCATTTTACAGATAAGGGTCCTGAAGCTCGAGGAAGGAAGTTGCTCAGAGGCGAGTGGCAGGGCTGGGACTTGAACCCAGGCCTGTCCAACTCAGAAGCATGTGCTGTTTCCATGGCCCCAAGCCTGCTCTCCTACTCCGCGCCAAGCACTGCGATAAGCGCTGAGGATACAGAAGCGTAGACACGTGTTGGAGACGAGCCCGTGCTGCCGCACAGGAGGCCGGGGAAGAGGCTTGACTCTCTAAGCTGGAGCTGGATCCCAGACCTGCCTGATTCCAGAGCCTGAAGCTGCCCTCCAGGATGCTCCAGATGACAGCGTACAGACTCCAGCATCCTGGCCGCCGACGGGACCGTGTGCCCCTTGTCTTCTTGTCTGTAGAAAGGACGATCGTGTTTACACCGTGCCTGATAGACGCCGACAGCAGGTCATTTGTGGCAAGCTTTTTCTGCTCAAACCAAAGGGTCTTTGTGCAGTTTTTTTTTTTCAGCCGTCTCTCCCTCGCAGTCAATCCATGTCAACAGAAGGAAAGTGGAAAGTGAGGATTCTGAATCATTTGTGACACAGAAAATGCTCCCGCAGACACAAGCGGGCTTCCTGCCCTGAGAGATAGGGCACACGGCAGGTCAGGTCACCCTGCCCCTGGCTTTCGATGTGAGTTCAATGCTTAATAAATGGCATTTGGTGCTGCTGCCGATAGTCTGTGGCCTTCGTGTCGCAGGGCATTTGCTGACCTGTCCAGTGAAGGCGGGGACAGGAAAGGTCCGTCATTCCCCTGCCTCCTCCCTTCTGACATCTCCCTGGATGCTCTCTGATCTTTGCTCTTTCTATTCCTTCTTGGTTTTGATGGGGTAGCTGCACTCAGTGGTTGGAAAAGAAAAGGCAAACTGGTCATTAAGAGGCCCGGGAGGAGGATGGGGAAACCCATCGGCAATCTGGCTTATTAGAATTCCTCCGCTTTGTCCCTACCCTGTATGACCGATCATCTTGACTCTGCTAGTGTTGTCCCGGCAGAGGCAACGAGAAGGACGACACGGTGAGAATAGCTGTGGCTGTGAGGGACAGTGGGCTATAAGGAGCAGGGAGATGTTCTTGTTTTCCTGTGTTAATTTGGACTCCCCCAGACCAGACCCAGCGTCAAGGATTCAAGTGCAGGTAATTTATTTGGGAGTTAGAAGGGAATTGGGGAGAATGAGTGAGAAGCAGGAAAAGGATATTACCAAGCCAGCCACTACCATGGGGGCTGGAGCTTGCTCCCGCGGGTGAACCCTGGGGAACAGTGGTGGAGGTCACATGTCAGAATTATCCAGCGTTTCATCCCACCCGGGGGAGGGAGCTGGGGTATTTATACACCAGCTTCTGAGCATCACTGATGGGGCTGCTCCCAGGAGGTGAGCTGGGAGAAAGCTCTCAGGCCGAGATGCAGATGCTGGCGGTTAAGTCAACCCGTGGGTGTTAATGTGGAGAGGCCTGAGGTGGGGTGGGCTGGGCACCAGTAGTGTCTGTTACATGCCCTTAAAACAACACAAAACAGCCACACCCCCTCAGGTTCCCCATATCATTAAATAGCACCACCATCTTCTCAGTTTCTCTTGAAATTTTCCTCAACACCTTTGTTTTTTTGGCTCTTGCCTCACGTTCTGTCTATCCCCACACCGTGTGAAGTCCATCTTCAGAATCTGTCTTGAATCTCCTACTTCTGGCCGTCTCCACCATTATCTGTAGTGGATTTCTGCAGCAGCTTTCTAGCCAGAATTCTTGTTCATCTTACCCCTACATGGTAGTCAGAGTCATCTTTTTAAACCTAAATCAGATCGCTTTACTCTCCATCTCAAAACCAGCCAGTGGCCTCTTATTACCCTTAGAATAGAATCTGAAGCCCTTACCGTGTCCTCACAGGCCCTGCCTGATCTGGTTCCCGGCTACATCCTTGACTTTGGTCTCCGTCCACTGTCCTCCTTGCTCACAGTGCTCCAGGCACATTGGTTTTCTTGCCACACTCCTGCCTCAGGACCTTTGCACCTGTTCTTTCAACGTAGAACACTACTCTAGATATTCGTGTCGCTCAACCAGGTCTCTGCTCAGTATCACCTCCTCAGGGAGGACTTTTCTTAATTCTCTGTCTAGGAAAAGAGCCTTTTGTCATCCATTCCCTTAGTGTGTTTTATTGATCTTTTCCATGGAAGTGACCGTGACCTGGGGCTCCTATTAGTTTACATGTTATCTGTTGCCTCTTCCTGTGCTAGAATGCAAGTGCCGTCAGTGCAAGGACCTTGTTTGGTCAAGTGCATTACCCCCAGCTTCTAGAACAGCACCGACACATAGTAGGTATTCAATAAACATTTGTGCCGAGAGTGCCCATCAGTCAAGAACTCTCAGACAGCAGAAATTGCAAACCTAAGTTTGATAACTGCCTGGCGGCATCTTTCCCCAGAGCTGGCTCTAAGGTGGAACACACAGTCTTAGCAGAGTCAGGCAAAGGTCCTGGGGCTGCTTCCAATATGTTCTTGCCCGACATCCATGGCAGATCTCAGCTTGATCATTTTCCTTTTTGTTCACCTTTCTGAGACCAAGAGAGGGAAAATCAAGGTGTCAACGTGATGTAAGTCGTATATGATGATGGGGACAAGGTGTAGTCTTATGTTCGGTAAACTAGAATGCAAGGGTGCTCACTCCCCCAGTGCCTGGTGCGACATACGTGCTCACTCACTGTTGAGTGAATTGACAGCGTCATCTGTTTGGTGCTGTTAAGCTTTCTTTGTGTGCTCGTTGTTCTGCAGAAGGTGCCATGTTATATGGCCCACACTCTTCAAGATGCCAAAGAGTGAGGGGGTTTTCTCCATCACGCCCCACCAAAGAGAAAATTTCTGGCCTTATCCACACCCATCCCGCCTCAGACACACCATCCCATGATCCTAGAAATAGCCTAAGTGGACTCAGTTCCAGCTTTCGTGTGTAGTTTAAGGTGATTTCACTTACTCCACTATAAAAATAATACAGGCTCCTCGTAGAAAAATCTATTAATTCCAGAAAAGTAAAAGAGATGCGGAAGAAAATAACACTGCTTCTACCCCCCAGAGAAACCACTGTTAACATGTTGGTGTGTTTCCTTCTAGTGTTTTCTATGTATACTTTCATATAGTTTTCACATATAATTTTCTCTCTCTTTTTTTTACTTAACATCATCGCATAAGCGTTTATTCTTAACGTTCAACATTTTGTGAACATTTTTTAGTAGTTGGGGACTATGACATTTCCCTGTTGTAGACCACTTAGCTTGTTTTCTGTTTTTCGAAATTATAAGTAGAGCTGGGATAAACATCTTTTTACGTGTCTCTTTGCTGGCATTGCTGATAATTTCTTTAGGACTGAGTTCCAGAAATGGAATAACCGGTTCTAAAGGATGCGAACTCTTAATGCGTTTGGTGAGATTTCATTCTGATTCCTAAAACTGTTCGAATGTGACTTCCATAAAAGAGCTCTAGAAAAACAGATTGCCTCCAAGAATTTACTTCCAGTTTCAAAACGGTTCAGACCCTGAGTGTTTTAAATGCGTGCGGTTTAAACGAGCACAGAAATCTTGTGCAGCCTGCCTCCACTTCGGGCCTCTTCCCTCCCTAAGAAAATGCAGCAGCCACATTATAAAAATCTTTCTTTGGTAAACAACGTCTTTTCATGTTCTCATGGATTGTTTCTTAAGTCTTTCTGGCAGGTGTTGGGTTTATGCCTAGAATTATGCACAGGGTTTTTACATGCCTGTTTATGACGTCGTAAGGGTTTAGTTATGCTTCATGGTTTTTTCATTGCCAAGAGGAAGTCCACATTTTATGGCAGTGAAACCTGCTTTTGCAAGTCTGTCTGAGTCCTGCCTGTAAGGCCAGGACCACCTCGGCAGGGACCAGTCTTTGGAACAGCCTATGAGTAAGGAGTTCTCTTCCCAAGGCTGGGCCAGCCTGGAAAGGACCTTGCCAAAGATAGACAGTTTATGAATGGAGGGAAACCATGGCTTTCATAGGTATGCGGAGTCAGGCGTGATATAACATCATGATATTCGGGAGACACAAGGTCCAGAAGAGTCAAGGGATAGAGGATGGTTTGGAAAGGTGTGGTCAGTCATGCTACGTAATCTCATGCCTGCAACATTATTAAGCAGAATGAGTCCAGCATCTCCGTATCGACCTGAACAGATGTCCACGCTACTTGTTCATTCTAAGCAGTGACTCGTAGAGAAACATGTATAGTTTGATCCCGTATTTGTAAACAGGGCAAAAATTAGGGGTAGGGGAATCTTTCCTATCTACATGAACCAAAAGAAATATGTGGAAGGACACGTGTCAGACTGTTGGCAACTGCGGCTCACTCAGGAATGTGGAATCGGGTTAGAGAAGAAGGAGGAAACCGTAGCTTCCTACCACACTGGTGAATAACACATTGCAATGAGCATGGATTACTTTTGTAACTTAAAGAAAGGAGGAAAGCTAAAATAAGAAAGACAGAGTCCTGGAGAGGACTGGAATGAGGGGTGAGGTTGAAGACCTAGTTTAGTTAGGCCCTATGCAGGGTTGGGTTCTCACTCTTGGCAAGGTTGGTGCAATCTCCATAGGCGGGCCCAGCTTCCCAGAAGAGTGGGGCTGGGCTGGGCTGGGCGTGTCGTCCTCCTGGCGGCTGTTAGAAAAATTTACTGTGCTGGCATTCACCTCTGATAGCACGCTTGGAAGGGCTTCTGGAAAAAATAATCGAAATGATCCAGAGTCAGGAGTTGCTACCCTTCCTCTGAGGGTTTGAGAGAGGGTGGCCAGGGGTGGAGAGAAAAGCCCGTAAAACTCCGGAATGGAAAAGTCTGATTCGGCCTCCCCGTCAGAGGACACTTCCTCACCATCCGTGAGACAGGCCCTGGGCCTTGAACTGGAGACCGTGCCCAGAGCTTTCTTAACCTTCTCCCCTTGGGAGCGAGGCATGTGCTTTGAAGAGTGAAGGCCAGAAGCTACGCGGCTTTCCAGCCTGATTTGTTTCATATTCTGTTTGTGAGTTAGGGCGTGTTTACAGTGAAAGAATGATTTAGAGATGACGAGTCTGCTGGAAATATAAAGGTATAATTGAATCTCAAAGTCTATCAAAGACCGTTGTCTTACATCTTGGGGGATGACATTTTATTACAGAGGCCAGCTTGGCTCGTGGATTCAGTTTCTTCTCTTTCTCTTCCCCCAATCAGAAGTTGCAGAAAAGCCTCCGAGGGGAGTCAGGATGCATGAGAGGGGTACCAAGGGGAGGTGGCATTGGGTGGCCGTGCAGCACGGGAGCTCGGGAATTGCCACAAACTGTGTCACCCCCAGCAAGCATCTTACCTCCTCGAAGCCTCAATTTCCTTCCGTGTCAAGCGTGATGCTGCTGCTTCCTAGTTGTTATGAGGATGACATGAGGTGGTGCCTCGCACAGGCCTGACACTTTGTGGTAAGTGTCCCATTGAGTGTTACAATCAGAACTTTGTCATTCCCCATTCTGCCAACTTGCCTTCTTTCCTCAGGCAAATCGGTTCATTTGTGTAGTCCCCTCATTCCTCCTATGCCAACAGAAGCCCAAAAAAGTGACAAAAGCAGCTGAACAGCAACAACAATCCTCGAAATAACCCACCAATTCCTCTCTAGAAGGATCGTGTCATTTCGGTGGGGACCGCTCTCCCCAGTGAGGGGGCCTTTTCTCTCCAAAGAGCCCAGAATCTGCTCCGCAGGACCGCTAAAAGTGGTCTTGTTCTGTGGTCTGATCTGCTGGTGACCTCTGTCCACACCCTTCTGAACCCGGCTGGGGGCCCTGGCACAGTCAGGCCACATCAGCCGCCAAATAGAAAGGCCCTTTCTTTTGAGAAAATAGCATCACACATGTTGCCATCAAGAAAATGAAAGGATGCTCAGTGGCCTGGTGTCCAGCTTCTCTCGTGGCCTCTTGAAACAATTTTGTGACCTGAGAATGGCAGGAGACAAAGGCCTTTCCATCTGATCTGCTCGCCGGGCTGACGTCGGACCGCGGGGGGCCTGTGTCCCTCTTTCCGCGGTACCACAAGGATTGCTCTCGCCACATCTGTCTCTTCTCTTTGAGCAGGACAAGGCAGACCGGCAGGCAGAGGGATGTATTTCAACTGCCCTTGACTCGGTTTATAATCACAAACATGAAAGGAAGGGAAAGAGATGGAGTTTACAGGACTGGCTCTTTGTGCAGCCTAATTTATCTCTCTCCCGCAGCCGTGGGCTGAGCGGCTCCCCTTTTTGTTTCCGATGCGGGGAACTGAAATATGAATCTATGTTGATGAGAGAATAAAGGAATTGAAAGAGGCATAAATCTTATCTTCTCACAACCCTGGAAGATCAGCTTCTTTTGAAGAAGGGGATTATGCTTCTGTAATTAACTGCCTCGCAGCTCCCGGGGAGGGCTCAGAGCTGAATAATAGCACCCAGCGAAGATGGATGAAAGGCGGTGGGCCGGGGCAGCGGCTGATCCCGGACAATGGTCTCGGGGCTTGACATCCCTTCCCAGGACCAGCTCTCAGAGAGTCGAGCCAAGAGATATTTGTTCCCTGTCTATCAGCATTCACAGCCGAGAGAATGGAATTCCAGAACAAACAGCTCCTCTGTAGGCTGGGAGCTGCAATGAGGGCTGTTGAAGGGCCCGGCCAGGTTTTACACCCCTTCGTGTTCCAGCCAGTGTCTGGTACCCACGAGGTGCTTCTGAAACGCATGTTGGAGGTGAGTGCCACTTATCAGCTGTGAGGTCTTAGGGAAGTTGCCTAACTTCTCTGGTCATCAGTGTTCCTGTCCACAGAATGCAGGGGGTCTTGTAGAATTCTTGTGAGGAAGAAATCAGATCACGGGTGTAAACAAATCACCTCGGACAGTGTCTGGCGCGTGGCGTGCGATCCATAGATGGTGGCTGTGGTTATTACGTTGTGGAATAAAAATTGATTGTGAACTCATAGCCATTATAACAGTAAGTGTTTGTGAGGCTTTGCACACGCACGGTACCCATTAGTGCACGGAAGCCTCACACCATCCATATCAGGATGCCTCCACGTAGGCACGATGCCTCTCCCCATTTCACAGATGACAAAACAGCCTCAGAGAGGACGAGTGACCTGCTCAAGGTAAGGGGCCATGATGGATACCGGAAGCCAGGTCTTCTTTTCCCTGTCTCTCGCCACCATCCGTCTCCCCTGGGTACCAGCTCACGGATGCTCAGCCCGGTTCTCTGCATTCATCTGTCCGTCACTCTCCAGGCCTCCCCACCCAGGATCAAACCACTGGGCCAGCTTTGTGCCTATGTCCCCTCCTGGCCACTTGCCAGCATCACTGAGTTCTGGAAGATTCTTCTTTTAAGATGTCTCCAGAAGCTCTCCCTGCTCAATCCTGCTGCCACACGCGCCGGCCCAGACCCTCATCTCGAGACAGCCAGGCTTCCCACAGCGAGCAGGCCTCTGAGTGGTCTCTCAGGGCCAGTTCTCTTTCCATCATCCTCCACATGGGTGCCAGAGGAGCAGCCCCCAACCCCACTTTCCTGTC
Organism: Equus caballus; assembly: GCF_041296265.1. Taxonomy (NCBI): domain Eukaryota; kingdom Metazoa; phylum Chordata; class Mammalia; order Perissodactyla; family Equidae; genus Equus; species Equus caballus. The sequence continues at coordinate 10,255,986 of NC_091695.1, forward strand.
CCTTCCCTCGAGGGATCAGCAGCCACTCCCCACTGCGTGTCAGAGCGGCTCCACATTCCTGTCGTGGCATTCAAGGCCCCTCAGCTGACCCGCCCAGATTCGTCTCTTCTTACTCGCGGCAGAATGCCCTGCTCCAGCCGAGCCTGCCTTAGTCTCCCTCAGGAGAGGCCTTAGCCCAGGTCACACAGTGAATTAGTTTAGAACTGAGTCTCAAACCCAGCTTTTCCAGCTTAGAAGCCAGGGCTCCTTCATGAGACCAGTAGACTACACTGCCCTCTACTCCGTCTACACTTGGGTCCCGGACCAGCGCCGTTCACCAAAGGGACAGCGGGAAGCCCTGCTGTGGGAAAAGACTCTGAGTGAGGCCCTGAGGGCAGGGTTGTGGTGTGGGGGGCTGGGTGGTAGCAGTGGGGCTGGAGACTGAGATTTAAGAGATTGTCCTGGAAATCAGCAACTATAAGGCAGATGAAAATGAGGCTGATTACCAGTGGAAGCCAAGTGCCCTGGGAACGTAGCAATCAGCCTCTCTGTTCTGGTGGGAGGTGGGATCCAGGAGGGCTTCAGGGAAGAAGAGGCCATGACTTGGGTCTGAAGAACCAGAAGGATGCTGCTCAGTGGCCGTCAGGGCCAGAGCATTCTGGGTTGGGGGAGCAGTGTGGACAAAGGCGAGGAGGCCAGACAGCCGGGGACACGCGTGGGGAACAGCACGCTGGCAGCCAGGGAGGCTGGAAAAAGCAGAGACACCTGGGTTCCAGTTCCGCTCTGCATTTGTGCAAGTCAGCTCCGGGTTTGCGCAAGTCGCTGCGTCTTTCTGGATCTTGGCCTCCTTAGATGTGAACCAGGCATAGTGATATTGCCTGTCTCCTGGGGTTATTGTGAGGGTGAACCGAAACGGTGAGGCAAGACATAGGGCCTGGCACACAGTAGGTGCTCAAGGAAAGGTCCTGTGTGGCTGGAGCTCCGGTGCTGCTGGACCACAGGGACAGGCAGGGGCTCGGGTGACCCTGTGTGTTTTCTTTTGCCTTCTAATGGGCCGTCTCTCGTCCTGCCAGGAGCTCACCAGCTGGCCTGGGAGGGCTGCACGCCCACTCGTGGTTGCCAGGATGTGTGGCATTCCCGCGTCCAGAACGATCTTCTGGTTCTGTCCTCGTCCTTGAGCGCTTTCCAGCCTGAACACAACCGGGGCCTGTGTTCCAGGTCCAGGAAGCTTTGCTGGCAGAGCCTGTGATGGGGGGCGAGAGCTGGGTTTCAGCAGAAACAGACACTGAAAACAGCTGCTGGCTTCTCTGCATTGGCAAACAGAGGAAGCCCTGCCGCTGCGGGCTTCGCGAGGGGAGCGAGCACACGGCGCCCAGCTCCCTGCAGCCCATGGGGCCGGAAGCCATCTTTTCGGGGACCATGCAGCCTCCTCAGGCTGGGGCGGGGTGGGGGTGGCACGGAGTGAGCTAGAGGCTGGCCCTTCCTTCTGGGCGTCTGCACGTTTGAGAATTCTACTGGCGCTTTCTGCCATTTAATATGGGTGGGACTTGGGGTCAATTCTTCACCCTCTGAATGGGCCAGTCAGCAAAGGCAATTCCTGGCACGTCCCTGTATGCTGCTCCTCTTTAGGGAGGGGTTACCAAGCCCACCTACGCATCAAAATCACTTAGGGCAGCGGGCTAATTAAAAATTCAGATTCCCAGGCCCTGCCCCAGACTCACTGAGTCAGGAGCTCTGAGGGCAGGGCCCGGAAGCGCACATTTTAATGATCTCTCCAGGTGATTCTGGTACAGGCATCCTGGGAGCTACACCTTGAGAACCACTGCCTATGTTCCAGCAGGTTCCATGGGAAACCAGGAGAAAGAGGTAGTCGGAAGGAGGGGCTGATCTGTGATGCCACCACGCCACTGCTCTTCACATACATACCTACAGTTTTGCTTTTTGACTCTGGCTTGGAAACAGATGCTCTGAGATGTATGTCTCCTTAGAACAGATGCCATCGCTGTTCTAGGATGTAAAGAGTGATACCCCATCCCCTAGACTTACCTCATTTCCAATCCATCCATCCATCCATCCGTCCATCCATGCATCCACCCATCCATCCATCCACCCATCCATGCATCCACCCACCCACCCATCTATGCATCCACCCATCCACCCATCCATCCATCCACCCATCCATCCATCTATCATCCACCCATCCATCTATCATCCATCTGCCCATCCATCCATCCATCTACTCATCCATCCATCTAGCCATCTTCCATCCATCCACCCATGCATCCATCAATCCATCATTCATCCATGCATCCATCGACTCGTCCATCCATCTATCATCCATCTGCCCATCCATCCATCCATCTACTCATCCATCCATCTAGCCATCTTCCATCCATCCACCCATGCATCCATCAATCCATCATTCATCCATGCATCCATCGACTCGTCCATCCATCAACCCATCGTTCATCCGTCCCTTCATCCATCCATCATCCACCGTTTTCTGAGTACCTACCTGCTCTGTGCCTGGCTCTGGCTGGGCTTTGGAGACACAGAGAAGAAGAATGTCTGGTTCCTAGCCAGAAGTCCCCGACTAGACAAATAGACACACAAATCATCCTAATATAGGGGATCCATCCAATGAGCAGTGTCTCAGGTGAGTACAGTGTGGCACAAGGCAGAAATGATGGACCCCCCTGGCACGGAGAAAGGGTCAGAGACGGCCTCCAAGATGGCAATGTGTGAGTGGGTCATGAAGAGTGAGTAGGAGTTTGCCAGATGGAGTGGCTGGGTGTGATGGTGTGTAGGCAGGTAGGTGAGTCCTGTGAACAAAATCCTTTCACATCCACTGAGAGCAGAGACCTGTGCTCAGGCCCCATGGAGCCCACGTTCTGATGCTCATCTGCAGCTGCAACCTCGAAATTCAGCGCCATCACCTGGCATTTCTGAGACAAAAGGAAGTGCTCTCTAGTGTGTGTTGCAGGCTCCTGGTGGCCGTCTCTGACACTGTAAAGCTATTGTGGGATTAGCAGGTGAACAGCCTCCCAAGTCGAGGTGCTCAGCATCCTTCAGGAGGCTGGGTTCAGGTCCTAGCTCTGCCTGCAACTCGCTGTGTAACTGTGGGCTGGTCTCTGAGCCTCAGTTTCCCATCTCTAAGGTGGAGAATGGCTTCCAGCTCTGCCGGTTTCTGCCTGGAGCACAGCCCTGTCCCCCTGGCTGCAACACACTTAGCAATGACCTTTCTCCCTCCTCCAAGCTCGCCCATCGCAGCACAGCAGCCACCCACCATGCCCGGGCTGGAGTGGATCTGGTCGGAGCCCCCAGCTTATTTCGTGCCTCCCCAGTGGAGTTCTGCAGGGAGGATGCAAGGTGGAGGGGGGCCTGAAGGCGGCGCTGTGGCTCCAGGTGCCGAGCCGCTGCTGGCGCAGGGCTGTGTTTCCAGAATCTCTGTGGAAACTGGCAGCCTGGCTGGCAGGTTCCATCACCTCTTGGGGCCTCCCAGGCCGGCAGGCCCTGCTCATTTGCACGAAGCAGCCAGCCAGCCCACCCGGGCCTCTTCACCTCCTGGGCCCCTTCAAACATCCTCAAAGCTCCCTGTTTTCCTTTGGGTCCTCCCTTCAGGAGAGGAGGAGGAAGAGGGGGAGGAGGAAAGCCTGTTGTGAATGGCCCGTGGGTGGAGCAGGGGTCTGTGGGGGTGTGTTCTGGTGCTCATTGAAGGCAGGAGGGCTGCTGTTAAGTCAGTGACATTATGTGACATGGGGCATTTGGGTCACAACCTCCTTGACCCCCACGCCCCCCACAGTGGCCTGCACACCCAGGAAATTTACCTGGTATTTTGCAAACACTGCATCCTGCTGCCTTCCCTCCATTCATTTGGGTCTGGTTTGGAGCCAAGCCATCTGATAAAGAATCCGGGGGGGAGAGGATGATAGGGGACAAGAAAGGGAAAAGGGGAAAGGGCTCACATTTGTTTAAAGTGCCCGCTGGCTGCCCAGCCCTCCCACAGGAGCTAGAGCAGCGAGGCTGGCACTGTCAGGAGCAGATCCCTCCAGGCAAAATCACAGGCCCAGGCCGAGCCCGCGCGTAAACCAGGCACCGGGGCAGCTGCTGCGGGAGGACGGTGGGGGCCCCCAGACCCCACCCCTCACCAGCCATACCCTCCAGCCCCTCCCAGCAGCCTCTCTGGTGCTCCCACAAACCTGGATCTATAGCACCGGGCTCGTTAACCTGCATATAACTCTTAGAGGAAATTTATCCCCACTTTTCAAATGCAAAAGCCGATGCTCAGAGAGACGAGGCAACTTGCCAGGATCACACGATTCCTAAAGGTCAGAGCCGAGCTGTGGGTGTAGACATGCACGGCTCCAGAACCCCTACTCTGCCCGGAAGATGGTGGGGGCCCTGCTTCCTGAGGAGGGGCAGGAAGGACCAGGCCAGACACACACAGACGTGGTTGGGGCTGGGTATCTGGTAAACTGCCCGCAGAGAAGGAACCCAGACCGGACACGAGGGCGGTGGAAGATGTGAAACACATGGGCAGTGGTTCTGTGCCACCAGGGAGGTGAGCACTGAGCCCCAGGCAGGCTCCAGCGTGGCTGACTGCAGAGGACACCAGACAGCCGTGTGCTGCAGATCCCGGATCGAGCTTTCCAGCCCCTTCGTTTTGTTCCAGAACAGCCATGGTTTGGGGCTGGAAAATACGAACCAGATCTCGGTTCCTGCTTTGCAGGTGGAGGGGAGAGTGTGGAAGAGCAGCCTGAAAGGCAAGATCCCTTGAAAAGAATAAAAAAAAAAAAAAAAAGAAGTCCTTTGTTAGCTTGGAATTTTTCGTTTGCTTGGAATCTTGTAACGAGCATAGGTTTGGAGTCAGAAATACTTGGGTTCAAAGGTCGTGTGTCCTGGTTTGACCCGACTTCTCTGAGTCTCAGCTGCCTCCTTTGTGAAATGGCATCACGAAGTCACTATGTCACCGGGCTGCTGTAAAGATGAAGCAAGTTCTCATGCACAGGAGCATCAAGCCTGGGGTGCGCCATGCAAACGGTGGTCCTCCCCCTGCTCGCTCAACTTTTCCCAGAGCCAGCTGAATTTATGGCATGTGCTAAATGGATTTGCTCCCAAGGGGCACTTAACGGCTGAGTTAGCCCTTCTTGTGGTCAGCTGGCTGAAACGCTCGTTTTCTCGTCTTCGTCTGTGAGATTTGGTGCTCTGCTCCTCAGAACTGTAAAGTTACAGCCTCGGAGAGTTCAGGATGGTTGAACCCAACGCCTTCATTTCAGAGATGGGGAAATTGACTTGCCCAAGGTCACCCGGTGGGCCATTGGCAGAGCTGGGGCTGGAGCCCATGTTTGCTGCCTCCCAGCCCCCTGCTTTGTCATCCCAGGTGAGAAGGAGCTGCGGAGGCCCTGAGGAGGAAGAACCATGGGTTGCTGTCTTGATCTGTTCTGGCCCATGATTCCTACACTAGAAGACGACAGAGTGAGGGGCTCACTGAGGCAGGCCCACTCTGGTCCACGAACCCCATCATGGGGGGTCATGTTTGGGGGATGAATGGGTCTCCATTATAGGTCTGAGAGCTCGGGAGCCAGGACCAGTCTCGTCATCAGTCAGGGTCAGTGGCGGAGCAGCATCCTACCCAGGCATCAGGGTATAAGGAGATGGTCCAGCTTGGAGTGGATCCCATGCCTGGCCTGTGTGATCTGGGCAGGGAATTACTCTCTCTGAGCCTGTTTCCTCATCTGAACCAAGGAGAATAGAAGTATGCACCTCATAGGTTGTTGTGAAGATTAAATAAGGTCATATCGGGGCCAGCTCAGGGGTGCAGTGGTTAAGTGTACACATTCCACTTCGGTGGCCCGGAGTTCACCAGTTCGGATCCCGGGTGCGGACATGGCGCCACTTGGTAAGCCACACTGTGGTAGACGTCCCACATATAAAGTGGAGGAAGATGGGCATGGATGTTAGCTCAGGGCCAGTCTTCCTCAGCAAAAAAGAGGAGGATTGGCAGCAGATGTTAGCTCAGGGCTAATCTTCCTCAGGAAAAAAAAAAATAAGGTCATATCATAAGAAGAATAGCCAACACTTAATGGACACATACTGTGCGCCAGGTTGGGTTCTAAACTTTTTAGATATATTTGCTTATTTAATCTTCATAACAACTTGTGTTTTACTGCTGAGGAAATGGACACAGAGTGGTTAAGCAGAGCCCAAGGACACAAAATTGGAGAGGACAGGGCCAGATTTTGAACCCAGGTCAACTGGCTCTGGCGTCTTACTCTCCACCGCTCTGCCCTGTGGCGTCTCAGTTTAGGGGAACCCGGTGCTTAGCACATGGATCTCTGGAAATGCCCTCCCATCCCCCTCTCCCTGCCTCCCTCACCCACCCCCTTCCTGCCCCCAAGAGTGGGTTCCAGAAACCACGTGCTGTGGTTTCTCAGACACCGGAAGTCCACCCAACCTGACCGTTCCACCTTGAACCATTTTTCTTCTCCGTTTTGTTTTTTATTTTCATTCCTTAATGAAAAGCATGACAATTGCCAGCAAGGCAAATCTCTTGATCCCGTGCCCCTGGGCACCAGGTGGGCCCCTGCGCTCAGCTGAACTCCCAGGGCCAGCCGGCCATGGAGCACGATGGCCTGGCTTCTCTTGCACACCTGTGGGCTAACTCCCCAGCCACAGGCCAGCTTCCTGCAAGCCACTGACCAATTAGGGAGGAAATAGGCCTTCCAGTTTGTGAGTTTCTGGTGAGTTTCTCGTTCAAGTTCCTTGTCAACACATCCAAATATTCTTCTTAGCACAGAACGTGTCTCCACAGAGCCCCCAGGAACATAGGGTCTCAGGAAGCTGCAGGACGCCCCGACGCCCCGGGGCTCTGCTCCCTGCCGGCCGCTTGCAGCCCTTGGGCCCACGGAGAAAGAAATGCGGGAACGGAGGCGCTACCTGTTGGAGTGGATCAAGCTGCACCGCAAACAGAGCCGAGTCAGAACAGCAGAGAAGCGCGCCAAGCTGTTTAAACGTCCACACTGATTTCTTCTTCCAGTGGCTGAAAGGAATGGCAGACTGTCCTGGGGATCCGGATCCCCTACGATCGTGGATGGAAGGGGAAGGCCAGAGCCCCCAGTGGGCTGGATGCCAAGGGTGGGGCTCAGGCTTGCCCCGGAGCCTGCAGGCCTGGGGTCTACAGTGTGTTCACACGCGTGGTTGGCAGCGTCCCGAGGTGCCTCCTGTCCCCATCTCCGCTTGTTGAAGCTCTACCCGTGCTTTAGGCCCCTCCGATGCCACCACTTCCAGAAACTCAGAACCAGTCCCTGCTCTCGCCCTCGTACCTCTCACTGTAATCTCATCTCTACCGCCTTCTACCGGCACGAGGCTGCTTATGCATCTGCCTCTGTTCCAGAACTTACTCAGGGAGCTCCAAGCACGTGGCAGGCCCAGAGCTGGTCACTGACCATGAGAAAGATACAATCCATGCTCCTGCTCAAAGAGCCACATGCACAGTCCAGCGGAGACGGACAGTGAACATGTCGTTAAAACAGAGGGTAGGGGCTGGCCCGGGGGCGAAGCCGTTAAGTTCACACATTCACTTCAGCAGCCTGGGGTTCGCCGGTTCAGATCCCGGGTGCGGACATGGCCCCTCTTGGCACTCCATGCTGTGATAGGCGTCCCACATATAAAGTAGAGGAAGATGGGCATTGATGTGAGCTCAGGGCCAGTCTTCCTCAGCAAAAAAGAGGAGGATTGGCCACAGATGTTAGCTCAGGACTAATCTTCCTCAAAAAGAAAAAAAACCCAAGTGTGCAGGAATGTGCAGACCTACTGGAATGCCTAGCGGCTGGGCACCTGCCTGCAGGGCCGGGGAGGGATCCAAGAGGACGTCCCAGAGGAGGGCATGCCTGGCTCACATCTTCACGGATGAGTTGCACAGAGGACAAGGGGATGGGGAAGAGGGAGCAGCTTGGAGGGCTGAACAGCCCGTGCGGACCCAGGCAGCTGTGGGAGAGCCGTTCGCAGGCAGGGAGCCCCGAGGAGCTCAGCTGGCTGGAGCGGCGGGTGTCCTCGGGGACAGTGGCGGGAGGTGGGGTGGAGCCAGCGGCTAGAGTCAGTTGGCAGAGGCCTCCCATCCTGCCTAGCAGTCTGGGCTCCCTCCTGCAGGCAAGGGAGAGCCAGTGGACATTGTTTAGGAGGCGAGGGAGCTGGGCGGGTCTGTGTTTTAAAAAGACGACTTGGGCTGCTGAGTGAAACACAGATGGTTGGGAGGTGAGAGGAGAGGCGTGGCGGCGGCAGCGTCAGCCCAGGGGAGGGACGTTGGCCTGGACCAGGGGGTAGCAGTAGGGAGACGAGAAGGAGAGGTTCGAGATCTGTCTAGGAGGCAAAATTGGCAGGACACGGCTGTTGACAGGACGGGAGAGGGCGAGCCAGGGATCATTCCCACACCTGCAGCTCCGTCGGCCGAGGCAGAGGACGTGGTCTGGGGAGGAAAGTGGCATTTGGTTTGGGAAACGCCGCCGAGGAGCCTGGGGGACACCTCCAGGCACAGCTCGCAGCTCCTCGTCCTGATCCCCGCTCCCCAGGCTGCCCTCTCTGTGGGTCTCCCTGGGACCTGCCACCGCCACCGGCCAAGGGGGGGCCTGAGGTTCCGCTGATTTATCCGTCACCCCCAGCTGCCAGAGACATTTGAAAAACGTCACCAGGTAGATGCCTGCCTGGTGAAGGTGCTGGAGCTGGACCCCACAGGCCGTGCCTCCCTGAGGAGTCTGTACTTGACGGAGAAATCCAAGAGAAGGGGGACGTGGAGGTGGAATTGCAGGGTTGTCAGGAGACAGACTTGGCAAGCGCCCTTCTCCGGGGCCTGGGGACACCCTCACTGGGGTCGCTGGCCCAGGAGGCCTGGGGCCCTTCCTCTGCTATCCTTCCATGTTTGCTCCGGGCCAGCTCTGCAGCCTTCAACCTGCACCCCGTCTCACCACCGACCGCCTCCATGCCGAGTCCACGCCGCCAGCTGCCAGACCCGGCAGAAGTTCTTTGTCCCTCCTGGGCCTGCTTCCTTGTTCGTAAATGGCAGGATGACGCTCTTGCCCTCCCCTGCACGCCTTTTCCTCCTCCTTCCTCGGGGGCTAAGAACAGGGGCTTTGGGGTCAGGCTGATGTGGGTGTGAGTTTCAGCCCTGCCACTTTCCCTCTGTCTGTCACGTCACCAGTGCCCTAGGCTCCCCGTCTGTAAAGTGGGCGTTACTACTGTCCGTAGTCAATGCGGTGATGTGTGGATTGCTCTTAGCTCGGTGCTGGCACCCAGTAGGTGCTCAGAAGCCACTGAGGTCGGATCATTGTGTCATCAGGCGCCCCTCCCCCACTCTCTTTCCCTCCCCCCAACATTCTTTGCAAACACTCCCAGTACAGGGATCTCTGTGCTGGGCTGCCGGCTGTCCGGTCTGGAGGCAGAGGGCTGGCCTGGTGACCCCTAGGTGTCTCTGGTCCGGAGTCTGGGATCTCAGAGGCTTGGGAACATTCTCGGTGAACGTCCCTCCCCTGGGTTCTCCTGGTGAATTGGGAGCTGGCCTCAGTGGGTCTCTGTCTCTCTTTAGTTTTTCCGATTCTCTGGGGGCTGCCTCCCTCCACCCCACTCTCTGCACACCCTCCTGCGTTCAGACGGGTTAAGGCGTGTGCCGTTCTCAGCTGTCACCGCCCACCCACTGGCCCCCAGTTACTAGGTTTCTGGCTCCACTTCGTTCTGCGCTTCCCCGAGAATGTTCCGAGGGACTTCACGTACCTCTCCCCTCCTGCCAGCGCTCTGCGTCACGGAAGCCGACGTCAGAAACGGCCTCGGCAGAAAGAGCTTCCACATTCTCTGTGTCTCCTTTACGCCTGGCCGTTCCTGGTGCCCAGAGAGCTTGGCTTCGCATGATTTCTCTATTGATCTCCTTGGTTGCACTCCCTGTGTGTCAGTCATGGTTCTCCAGAGAAATAGAACCAATGGGATGTGTGTGTGTGTGTGTGTGTTTATTTAAAGGAATTGGCTCACACAATTACGGAAGCTGGTAAGTCCAAAATCTACAAGGTGAGCCAGCAGGCTGAAGACCCGGGAGAGACCCAGCGTTGCGGCCCAAGTCCAAAGGCCAGTCTGCTGCAGAATTCTCTCTTGTGCAGAGGAGGTCAGCCTTTTGTTCTATTCAGGCCTTCAACTGATTGGACGAGGCCCACCCACATGATGAAGGGCCATCTGCTTTACTCAGAGTCCACTGATTTAAATGTTCATCTCCTCTGAAAACATCTTCACAGAAGCATCCAGAATGATGTGTGACCTCATATCTGGGCACTGTCCCCACCAAACTGACACATAAAATGAACTCTCACAACCTGTTAGTGGCAAACACACCAGAGAAATATCCCAGGCCTCAGGGGTGCGTCTCCCTAGCCACTATTCCAGGCCAGAAAATATCGAGACTCACTTCCTGCTTCCCCAGAGGATTATGATGGACAGGAACCAGCCACCAGGCGTATGGCTTGCCTCGGCCGGTCCAGGCCTCTGGGCCCTGGCCTGGGGCTGGGGGCGGGGCTGAGCATCTTCTGTAATAGGGGCTGGGAGATGGCTGCTGCTCTCCCCATGGCCTCATAGACGGTGCTTTTCAAACCTGGTTGCTTATCAGACTCACCTTAAAATGCAGATTCCCAGACCCCACGACCAAGGGAAATTCCTGATTCCAAAGATTTGGGCATCTAAGATTTTAGCCAGTAATTCACGTATTGCCACAGAAAATTTCAGAATGAGAGTGGAGCTGTGAGCATCTCCTGAGGCCAGATATTCTCGTTATCTCCAAGAGGTGAGGCACCTGGTGCAACTCGGCATTTCATGCTGACTCACCTTTTTATCATCTCAGTTGAATGACTTCTGGGACGGAGGCCTTACTCCCCGAGGGCCCCCTGGTGCCTTGAGAGGAGAGTTGTGAAATCTGTCTTCCTGTGCCCTCCAGCTGCTGGTCCTTGCCCAGCTCTTAGAACCAGAAGGAGTCTGTCTAATTGCTCATCCACTGGAGAGCTCTTGAGGTATTGATGACAGTCCTCGTTTCCTGCTGTGTCTTCTCTGGGCTAAAACTTCCCAGCCCCCTCACCAGGCCACATCTCTCTCCATGTGAGGTCCCAGGAGTGGACTCTGCTCAGACTGTTGTTTGACCCCTGCAACACCTGACAGAGTAATCACCTCTCTCCTCCTCGACACTCCACCTCTATTAATGTGGCCTTTGGCCTCTTGTGTTAGCGCCATCACAAGGTGGATGGAATCCTCTGCGTCTGAGCCCCCTGCCTGGTCTCTGTGCTCCTTCCTCTTGCCGTAACTGCTCCACTGGGAAAAGGAACTTCTTCAAGGGCCTGGGGACCCAGAGGTTTCCCGTCCACGTTGAAAAACACAAACTACAAGATGTTCTCTGGGTACCTGAGAAAACATCAGGTTTGCTGCCCTTTTGGACTGGCCACCGCTGAGGCCAAGACCGGACCCAGATGCTGCTGCGTTTCATGAAAGAGGCATCCTGATGTAGTAGAAAGCTCACAGCCTTTGGGCTGGGAGGGCTTGGGGTCAAATGGCAGCTCTACCGGCTGTGGGACCTGGGGCTGCTGGACCTCAGCTCCTTCATCTGTCAACGGCACCTGCCCCCCGGGGCTGTGCTGGGCATTCGGGGTGGGGTGGTGGGTCAGAGCAGCGGGCCAGGGCCTGGCGCACAGGGCTGTGCTGGAAGTGGAGGTTGTCATCTTCTCCCCGGGGGCGCGGTCTCCTCTCCCGCCTCCTTTCCCCACCACACCCCCAGTTCTGGCCTCCCAGGCTCCAGAGCCTCGTTGAGCAAACGGACCGGGGACACTAGCCAGATCTTGGGGCTGCGGGGGGAGGCGCCCCCACGTACTGTGTGACCTGGACAAGCTTCTTCCTTCCTCCTCTCTTGGGTCCTTCGGCTCAGACCTGTAAAGGGCAGACCAGGAAGCCACTGGACAGCCCCCTCAGGCTCTGCTCGTCAGTGTCCCTCCAGCCTCCTCGTTCTTCGGGCCCCCGCGTCCTGGAAGGGAGCCAGCAGATGCGAAAACCACTGCCCGCCCCCTAAGGTAGGGCGGACCACTCGCTGCTCCTCGCGCTCAGTCCGATTCATCCCCTCGCTTGTGTCACAGGCATCCAGGCGCCTCCCCTGCTGGAGGCACCGCGACACGAGATGAGAAATAAAGGGCCTTTCAGCCCAAGATACTGAGAGGCCACAGGGCGGACAGAGGGGACACAAATGACTGTAATCCAGGTTGACAGGCTCTGTCCCGGGGACAGAATACGCAGAGGTGCCAGGAGAGCACGAGCAGGGGAGGAACCAGAGCTCCGGGAAGAGGCTGGGCGGTGTCCAGGCAGCCCGCTGGAGCCGCTGGAGTCCAGGCGTGAAGGACAAGGGGGCCGAGGGCTCAGGTCAAGGGCACAGCACGGGCAAAGGCCCAGAGGCTGGCAAGCCCAACCAGCGCAGAAAGGCTCAAGAGTTCAGCAGAGCTGGAGGAAGCGGCCGGAAGACCAGAGGGGAGGTGAGGAGACCAGGGCGGGGTCTGCCGCGGGGATCCAGACTGGAGGCCACAGGGACGTGAGGTGGGACGGTGCCTCGGTCCCTGCTGTGCAATTTGGGGACCGAAAACCAGCCAGATGTGGATAGTCCTCATGCAGCTGTTCACACCTCAGGAAGTATTTCCTGAGCATCGATACTGAGCCAGACGTGGTGTGGAGTGGGGAACCTTCTCCAGGAGGAAGGGAGGCTGAACCCCGATGGATGGATGTCGTAGGACGGCTAGAAGAAGGTACCACGAGCCGAGTGGGTTAAAACCACGGAAGTCTGTCCTCGCGCCGTCTGGAGGCCAGAAGGCTGAGATCCCGGGTCAGCCGGCCTCCTCCGAGATGCTGGGTGGAGCCTTCCCTGCCTCCTCCTGGCCTCTGGGGGTGGCCTCCATCCTGAGCATCCCTCGGCTTCCAGCTGCATCACTCCAGTCTCGGCCTCTCTTGTCACACGGCGTTCACCCTGTGTGTCTATCTCTGTGTCTCTGTAAAGACACTGGGCCTATGGGTTCGGGACCCACGGTAACTGACTGTGACCTCCTCTGACCTAGTCACATCCGTGAAGACCCCAAATAAGGTCACATTCACAGGAACCAGGTCTTAGGATTTCAACACATCTTTTCAAGAGGGGGACGCGAGTCAACACACAACACCAAGTAACCAGAGTGCACCGTGGCAAGTGGCTCAAAAGAGGCGAGGACGGGCCGTGGGAACTCAGACGCAAGAGAGCTCTTGTCAAGCAGGGCAATCCAGGGGACTTCCTGGAGGAGGTGGTCTTTCAGCTGCACATCGATAAGTAGGGTTTAGACCTGCAGCTATGGAGAAGGAAAGGCATTCCAGGCAGAACGGGGTGAACGAGTGACAGCCCAGAGGAGGGAACCAGAGGGCCACAGTGATGTCCCTCTAGTTATAAGGGGTGCTCGGAAAGTCCGCTCTCTCCCCTTCTGCCCGCCCCCCACCTCTTGAGCAGCCCCAACTCACTTGGGCTGCATCCCATCTTGCTCTCCGGTTGGGTGGTGTCTGGAGAAATTCTGCTGCCTGGATCATCACGATGTCCCAATCCGCGTCCACACCCAGATTTGTTTTTCCTGAGCTGCTATTAAGAAGAAGAAATAATAAACTCTATATTTATCAAGCAGCAAACCAGTAGGAAATTATAACCTTTTAAAATAAATATGTATCTAATTATAGGGAGCACAGTTGACTCCTGCAGCCCGGTCAGGATTTTCCCTGCCAGCCGAGTCTGCAGATAACGTCCCAGCCAGTGTCCCCCGCCTCCGACCCAAGACTCACTGGGTGTGAACCCAAATCCCATCTCAGCCGCTGTCCGGGTGACAGGTAGCCAGGCTGTGCTGAAGTGCCCCAGTGGCTGCAGGGACCTGGGTCCTGGGTTCCCAGGTTTTCCTTTCAGAGCCAGAAGCTCAAGCCACAAAGCCACAAGCCCCATGCTGTCTGGCCTGCCCAGCACGCATCGCTGTGGCTGGCAGTTCCCTCCCTCACAGAAAAGCCAGGAGGCCCTGAGAGAAGGGAACTGAGCCACCAGGGGGAGGCGCTAATGCCCAGAGCCACCTCGGGGCCAGACACCGCCCCAGGCCTGCCCTCCGCGCCAGCAGGCCCGTCAGCTTGAAGGCCACCAACAGCGACTGAGCACGGAATGTGTGTCCGCACACCCTGTGAAGGAGTCTGCAACGTGCGTAAGGTCCACAAGTTGCCACGCGGAGCACGGTGGGTCCTGGTGCTCATACGCGGTAACTGTCACTGTCTAGGGACAGCGTGCAATCAATTACCTCCCACCAGCTGGGTCCCAGAATCAGGTGACTAAACACCTATGATGTGCCCGGTACCGCACTCGCCTGGCTGCTTCCTCAGTTCGAGTCTTTGCCAGAACGTCCCTGGGGCCTCCCCTCTGCGCCCTGTTTAACCCCCGGCCCCTGCAGCCCCCTCTGGGCTCGCCCACCCTCCCTTAGTCTGCTCGGCTTTCCCCCTGGCGCTCACCTCCTCCAGTACACCAGGTGACTCACCTTTTGTCTATTGTTCTCATCTGTTCCCCCAACTAGAAGGTAAGCTCCATAATGCTAGTGGGGGGGAGGGTCTTGGTTTGTTTACTGCTGCAGCCCCACCAGGTCAAGGCAGGGCACAGGGTAGGTACTCAATTTGTATTTGTTGAATTGACTTGATCTCAGATCACTGTTTTTGCACATGGACAAATCAGGTTAAATTCCCGCTCCTTACCAGCTGTGTGACGTCGGGCTGGTGACATAACCTCTCTGAGCCTCACCCTCGGCTTCTGTAAAGCAGAGCATCCGTGGGGCTCTAAGGAGGTGTGATGCCTGTGGAGCCCAGCATGGTGCCCGGCACAAAGATATATCTCAATAACTGGCAGACAGGCTTCCGAGGGTCAGGTCTGGTCAGGAGTGGGAATGCTATGGTTCATTCAAGCGTCAGGCAGGCCTGGGTTAGAATTCTGGCACCGCTACTTCCTAGCTCTGTGACCTTAAGCAAATCACTT
This sequence comes from Equus caballus, assembly GCF_041296265.1. Taxonomy (NCBI): domain Eukaryota; kingdom Metazoa; phylum Chordata; class Mammalia; order Perissodactyla; family Equidae; genus Equus; species Equus caballus. Next base: position 10,271,029 of record NC_091695.1, read on the forward strand.
AACCTCTCTGAGCCTCAGTTTCCTGTTTGTAAAGTGGGGCTCAAAGAGCAGCCCCCCCCCAGAGAGTCACTGTGACGCGGTGTGAGGTGTGTCCACAGAGCAAGGCACAGTGCCTGGCACAGAGCAGGCGTGTGGCCTACTGCTTCCTCCTTTCCCTCCTTCCGGAGGCCTGGGGCCAGGCCGGGTGCTCCCCCAGGCGGGAGGGCATCGCCATCCATGCCCTCCTGGCCCCCACGTCCCCAGCCCGGGCCTGCAGGACGTGCACCCGAGGATGTTCCCTCCTGCCTGTCAGCCGCCGTGGCCTCGGCTCCCCTGAGCCACCATCTCTCCGCTCGTTGTGGCACTAAGGGGCCTTACCTGCCTCGAAATGAGATGGTGGCTCCCCCAGGGCCCACAGCGGGGGCCAGAGGGAGAGGGGTCTCCTGGGAAACGGAGGGCTCCCCATTTCCCCTACTATCGCTAGCAGAGAGGCAGGGCAGCCCCGATGCCAGCACGTGAGGCCCCTCAGCCGACAGGGCCAGTGGGAAGGAGGCGATGCCACTGCACACGCTGTGAGGGTTGGAGACTTCTTCACAGTCCTAAGGTGGCGCTTCCACCAAGGCAGAGCCCTGTCAGTCGGCACACGGGCCTGTGTCTGGCTTTCCTGTCACAGCTGCTTGGGGGGCGCTGACTTGAAAGTGTCCTGGAGCACCCCCACGTGGAGATGATGTGTTCCAGAGTTCCAGAGCCCGCTCAGTCCAGGCGACGGCAGGAAGCCACTGAGGCAGGACAGAAGATGCACACGGGACAGGCAGGAGATGCACACGGGACAGGCAGGAGATGCACACGGGACAGACAGGAGACGCACACGGGACAGACAGGAGACGCACACGGGACAGGCAGGAGATGCACACGGGACAGACAGGAGATGCACACGGGACAGACAGGAGACGCACACGGGACAGACAGGAGACGCACACGGGACAGACAGGAGGTGCACACGGGACAGACAGGAGGTGCACACGGGACAGACAGGAGATGCACACGGGACAGACAGGAGATGCACACGGGACAGGCAGGAGATGCACATGGGACAGAAGACTGAGCAAATGAAGCATTTCAGGTCTGGTTGGGGAGACGCGGCTTCGCATCTGTCTGTCACACGGGGCAGCCTGGGCTGGAGGCCAGAGCACCAGGTTGGTCCTTGGCGCTGTCGCAGGTTACCCCACCTTGAGCTCCTCTGCCTGGCACCCCGCTGGGCGCTCTGCCCGCACCCCTTCGTCCAAGCCCCAGAGCCCAGGAGGAAGGCTCTGTCAGGAGCCCCATTCTCCAGCCAGCAAACTGAGGCCGAGTGAGGTCAGGTCCCTTGGAAGGGCACACCCAAGTGGCGCAGCAGTCTTTGAAGCCAGCCCTGCCTGCTTCCATACCCCATTTTGCAGATGAAGAAACTGAGGCCAGGGGAGGCCGAGGCCACCCAGCTAGTAGATATGGGAGCAACCAGGCTGTGAGGCCAGGATGCTGCACGCGGGCTGTGAACTCGAGCGGGAAAGAACTCACCTCGAACTGAAATCTAGCATTTCCTTCAAGTGGGAACGCAAGCAATGCACCAGTTTTATCAGCAACACTGGTGACTTTGTCACCAATCAAAACCACAGATATTTCCTGTCACACTACATTTGCGGCGGGTATCCTGAAATATCATTTGTGCTCATCACCACTTCACGGTGACAGGGGTCGTTAGACCTGACATTAGATCTTGTAATTTAATGCATTAATAAGGAGACGTATACATTGCTAGAGCCCAATTTAAAGTGTTTTGATAACTTTTAAAAAATATAATTGGCTTATTTTGTATTCATGCATATTTTATGCATTTAAAAACATAGTTCTACAAAACGGTCCACGTCTTCACCCAAGGTTCGCAGGGATCATGGCACAGAAAAGATGAGGATGCCCGGCCTCCGGGCCGACTCTCCTGCCTCCCAGGTGCTCAGCCGGTGGGCACCCGCCACCGGCACCCAGAGACACAGAATAATAAGCTGGGACTAGTCGGGGCGCACGTTGGGTGGGGGTGCCACTCTCCCTCCCTCCCCATCTGACTCTCACTCCCCCTTCTCCATCCCTCGGCCACGTGGGAGTTAAAGTGGCAAATTCTCCGCTTTGCAACCAAGTCAGGTCTGTGCCAATTTCCAGGCGCCAGTTCTGGGCAGGCTCTCTTGGACCAATTAAAATGTGCAGGTGCAATAATGTCGACATCAACAGTCTGGGGTTATCTAGGCAGATATTTTTCATGAAATATTTATAAGAGACTTTGGGAATTTTAACCCCCTCGGTGGCAGTCTCTGGCAGGGCTCCTGGCCTGGGCAGCAAGAGTGGGCGGTGGGGGGTGGGGTGGGGAGAGGTGGGCAGACTCCTGCAGTGAGGGCCGGCTGTGGGCCCAGAAAGCCCAGGCGTGGGTGTGGGGGAGTGGGCGGGACTTCTCTGAAGGTCTTAAAAGAAAAAGAATCTGTAGAATTAGACCAAGCAAGAGGCTGGTGTTCTGGAAAGGGCCCATGTGGGTTTCGGAAGAGCCAGATTTCAGTTCAGACCCTGCTGGGCACTTGCTGGCTGACCCCAGGCAAGCGAGTCGCTTGGCCTCTCTGGGGCTCAGGGTCACCATTTGTAAAAGGGAAGAAACGCCCCCATTCTGTCCACCTCCCACGGCCGTGATGGGAACGAAATGGCAGAGCACACGGGAAAGGCTCTGCAAAGCGTTCAGAGCTGCCTGCAGGAAGGTCCAATGCAAACGGGCTGTGGCTCCAGAAGCAGACGACAGGCTCTGAACTCTCAGGTACCAGGAGGGGGTGTCGGTCAGCCCTGTGGCCCCAGCACCGTTCACCGTGCTTGGCACCGAGTGAGCACTGATTAAATGTTTGTGGAATGAATGCGTGACCAGCCTTGGCCACCTCCCGGCTTTGTGACTAGCTGTTCACATCTGCCAGCTTCTGTCTCTCCGCTGGAGCAGAGGCTCGTGGTCCCAGCCTCTCAGGGTTGTCCTGAGGATGAACGAAGAAGCTGGCTCTTTATGAAGCAGAAAGATTTCCCCTGCTTGTAAGGATACCATCCGGAAGGCTAGGCCAGCTCCTGGGGAGGGTCTCACAGAGTCAGCAGACACAGGCTATCCAGTGGGGCCATGATGGGCTGATAGTGACAATGGCCCCAGTTTTTCTTGCCTCCCTGTATCCTTGCCCTTGGGTCGTGACCTCCCACACTGACTCTGCTTGGCCCTGTGACTCGCTTTGGCCTATGAAACAGCAGCCAACTTGATGCGAGTAGAGCTTGAAAAAGCATCTGTGCATTTCCACGTCCCTCTTGCTCCTCTGCCTTTGTCACGAGAATGTGTCCCGGCCAGCTCGCTGGAAGGATCAGAGAGGCCTGTGGAGAAGGGTCCCAGACCAGCCCACCGCCAAGAGCAGCAGAGCCATCTCCCAGCCTGCACCTCACCACAGAGAGCAGAAGGATGGACCAGCCAAACTGCAGACTGTGAACAGTAACAAATGGCTGCTGTTTCAACGAGCCACTGATGTTGGGGATGGTTACACAGCAATAGCTAACTGATACAGTGGTTGCATATGTAATCACTGTCTCTTCCATCTTTGTACCCCCCTTGAAAAGCCTGGTGTCCTCTATTCCTGCAGGCCACCAGGGCCACTGCCCAAACAGAAAGGCAATTTGCCTGGTGGTGGAGGGTGTGACTGCCAGAGTCAGACAGTCCTGGGTTCCCATCCCTGCTGTGTGACCTGCAATTGGTTGCTTAACCACTCTGTGCCCCAATGTCCCCATCTGCAAAATCATAGTTTCTCTGCCACAGGGTTGCAGCGAGGATTAGAAAAAATATTGGATCTAAAGTGCATGGCACAGAAGTACTGGAAATGGCATTTCTTGTTGTTGTTTATTTGGGGTGGTTAATGTTCAATCTTTCTGCACAAAGCCTCTGTTTCTCTCCCTCAGCCCAGATGCCTGCAGCTTTGCCAGAACACCTCCCGGCTGGAGGGAGACAAGCTGGAATCGGTGGCCACGTGCCCTTGGCTGGCACAGATGCCACAAACACTGCGATTTGGGCGAGCAGAGTCTGCCAGCTGCAGAGGAACAAGTCCTAACAACACACAAATTGTAACCACCACCAAAGCACTCTCACATCCGTGCTCGTATCTGATGGCTTAGCAAGGATTCCGCGAGGCAGCCAGGTCAGGGATTGGCAGCCCCATTTTACAGAAGAAGACACTGAGGCTCAGGGAGGTCCCCAGAGTGGTGGGAGCTAGGATTTGCCAGGTTGTCTGATCACAGAAGAGACTTGCCTCCTGTCCTGGCCCCCTCAGCCTCTCCCCCGGGGCAAGCCTCAGCCTCAGAATGGCTGGCCCAAGTGGTGGGGTCCCAGGGTAGGGGCTGCACCTCCCCATGAGGAATCCTGAAGGTACCCCTGCGGGAATATGATTTTATTCCCTGAGGGGAGGCGTCTCTTCCTCTCCCCGAGCTATTAGAATAGTTTGGGAATTATGGTGGGGGGTTCCTTTAGTATTGAACAAAATCAGGATTTTTAAATGAAAAGCACTTAGGCAGGGTCCTCCCTTCTCACCAGCTGTCCCCCTACGTCGGTGAGCCAGCAGTAACAAGGCTGACCCCCAGAGGTCCCTGCCCTCCGGCCGGGCACTGTGACACCCACAGAACCTGGTGAGGGATGTGCCAGCAGCCCCCTGACCTCCTCTCAGCTCACCTGGGGCGAAAGGGAGGCGGAGGAGTTCTCGCCAATTTGTGTATTTATTCACCCCAAAACCCAGCTCTGCCCGCTTTTTGCCTCTTCTTCTCAAAAAGTTAGTTTTGGGGGGGCCGACCCGGTGGTGCAGCGGTTAAGTTCACACGTTCCGCTTCGGCAGCCCAGGGTTAGCAGGTTCAGATCCCGGGTGTGGACATGGCACCACTTGGCACGCCATGCTGTGGTAGGCATCCCACATATAAAGTGGAGGAAGATGGGCATGGATGTTAGCTCAGGGCCAGTCTTCCTTAGCAAAAAAAGAGGAGGATTGGCGGTAGTTAGCTCAGGGCTAATCTTCCTCCAAAAAAAAAAAAAAATGTTGCTTTCAGAGTTTGCAAAGGAGGCGGGAAGGCTGTTATGGCTTCAGGAAGTTCTGAAACACAATTTAAAAATGAAAACACCGTGCAGCAACAACATTACAAAACACCGGGAAGGAACCGCCCCACGAACCAGCTTTCTGTTGGCCAATTCCCCTCCACCGGCGGGTTGACTGAAATAGGTGGAGCCAGACGAGTGTTCCATTTTGCCGTCTGCTCCAGCCCTCATTGTCCTATCACAGCATTTTCCTCGTTGCAGCATATTCAATTACGGGGTTTCCACCAGCAGAAGTTTAGACAGTCGTGAAAAGGTGATTCTTACAAAGACCAGATCCTTTCTCGGAATGAAGGATAAAGCAGTTCCCTCTCTCATTCTGTGGTTTATAAAAACTGCAGACAGGCCCCCAGGCCTCACAGAGGAAGGTACAGAACGTCCCGACCTGGGCTGGGCCGGGTGGTCTGGAGGCTCAGCCACGGGCGTGTGTCCAACCGCAGACCCAAGGAGGGCCTGTGCCTGGCCCTGCCCCGCGCTGAGGTTGGGGTCGCTGCTACTCTGCCACTGCCAGTCTTTCTCTCCCAGCTGTCCCTGGACCCCAGGGGCCTGGAGGCAGGAGCCTCAGTTCCCAGGACTCTGCCATTTTCCACCCCTAGTATGCTTTGCATCAAAGATGCGGACAGCGACGTGATGATGGAGCAGGAGGAAGCAGGGTTAGATGAGCACTTCCAGTCCCTCTGACGGGGGGTTAGGACCCAGGTCCCTCACTGGCCAGCTAGCTTTTGTGCTCTTGACCTTGTCTAGACAGATGTCATCTCATCTGAGCCCCATAGCAGCCTTGGGACGGTGGCATTATCGTCATCGTCATCATCATCATCCTCCTTGTTTGTGAAGTTGAAGAAACTGAGGCACAGGTTAAGGAGCCACTTCGAATAGGACCGAGGCAGTGAGAATCAGGGAAACCTGCTTCTGAAGGCAGCCTCTCGCAACCACCGGCCGACCTCCGCGAGTTTGCACCCTCTCTGAGCTCCCGTGTCCTGCGCGTGCTCCGTAGATTCCAACCCTTCGTCCCCTCCCACGTGCTGTCTGAGGTGGGCCCACCTGGGTGGCTATCAGGGCGGGCCTTTAAGGGTTCCTCCCGCACCCTCGACTTCCCTCCCTCCCTCTCCAGCCCAGTCCCCCCACAGCTCCGAAGAACAAGCCCACCTTCCTGCCGGGAGAGAGTGAGGGAGCCAGGGAAGGGATGATGGAGCCAGGGAAGGGGTGATGGAGCCAGGAGAGGGTGATGGAGCCAGGGAAGGGGTGATGGAGCCAGGGAAAGGGTGATGGAGCCAGGGAAGGGGTGATGGAGCCAGGAGAGGGTGATGGAGCCAGGGAAGGGTGATGGAGCCAGGGAAGGGGTGATGGAGCCAGGGAAGGGTGATGGGGCCAGGGAAGGGGTGATTGAGCCAGGAGAGGGTGATGGAGCCAGGGAAGGGGTGATGGAGCCAGGGAAGGGGGGATGGAGCCAGGAGAGGGTGATGGAGCCAGGGAAGGGATCATGGAGCCAGGAGAGGGTGATGGAGCCAGGAGACGGGAGATGGCGTGTGATGGAGAGGAGGGGGCAGATTCAGGGTGGTTAAGAGACAGAATCCATGGGGCTTCAAGCGGATTGCAGGCAGGGCATGAGGGTGAGGGAGGAGCCTCTGGGGACCCCTGAAGCTCGGTCTTGAGCCCATGGAGGACCAGGTCTTGGTAGAGATGTTGAGTTTGATTCCTGACACATTGCAGGGAGGACCAGAAGGGACAGTATCTAATCCCAGAGCTCAGGAGAGAGGCCTGGACTGGAGGGAGTGCCTGAGCCTCTCTGCCCAGTGATGCTGGAAGCCCGGGAGCAGGGAGGTTGGTGGGGAGTGAGGAGGAGAAGGCCAGCTGGGTCTGGAGAATGCTATTGGGTCCCCTGTTCTCTCCCTTAGCCCCGTCACGTCACTGCGCCCCCTCGGGTGGCACAGGTGGGGCAGCAGGACGCTGACTGTCCAGTCAAGGCCCCTCACCTCATAACCTCCTCTGGCCAGAGACCTGCTTAGCCTGTCTCCCCATCCTGACCTGCAGCCCATCACAGGCCAAAGGCTTGGTTTTTAGAAACTGCCCATTTGCATTTCCGCTTCCGGCAGCCGCCAGAGCTTCACGAGGCCCCTCCAGAGGTGGGCTTAGAGAATCGACTCCCAAAGGCAGGACTGAGCCCCTCAGGAGCGGGGCAGCAGCTCCAGGGGCAGGAGCCCCAGACCCACGGGCCAGGCCTGCTTCTCCTGAGAGGATGTGGAGGAAAGAGTCTTGGGGACTCTTAACCCCGCTGGCTGACCTGGCCAGAGGAGCATCAGCCCCAGGAACGTGCCTCTCCTTTGAGAAAGAAGGGGCTTACTTACGGGGGAGGGGGGTGGGGGTGGAGGAGGGGTGGGGGGTGAGGGGGGATGGGCGGGAGCCGGGAGCCGTGGGAAAGCATTCTCCTGAGCTGGGGGCTCAGAGTGGCTCTGAGCTCCTTCTCAAACCTCTGCCCCTGAACCTTCAGGGCATCCGTCTGCTACTCTGCAGAATTCATACATCAAAGATCTTTGGGGTGACTTCCTGGTGACAGGGACTTTCTTAGGTCTTGGGCACACAGTGGGTAACAGAGTCCTGCTCTCTTGGAACTTACATTCCAGTGAAGAGAAAACAGGCATGATACCGCTGGCCCTGCTGACCTAGAAGCCCTAAGCCCTCATTTCACAGAGAAGGAAACCTCGAGGGGAACGGACTTTCCCGGGGTCACACAGCAAGTCCCTGAACTCAGGCGGCCCAGGGGCTCCCCAGGCAGGGCTCTGGTTAGCCCAGGCTGCTGGAAGGAGTTAAAGTGGGTGAAAACGTCTGTGTTGGGTTGTTAATCTCGTAATTGGAGGAAAGAGGGAGGTTTGAAAGCGCTGGCATCCTCCTTCAGCCAGCAGCCGGACAAGGGGCTGTTGGCCCCAGAGTCTAGGGTCCCTGCCCCCTCCCACCACTGACAGCGTGGACCAGAGCGGGCTGAGAGGTGACGGAGGGCTTGGGGGAGGGGACTGCCCTCTGCTAGGAGGCCGGTCTCCCAGGGCTGCCTCCCCCAGCAGGGGCTGAGCCTGGGTCTCTTTGAGGCCCTGGCAGGGACGTCACAGGCCACTTCCTGAGCCGCCTCCGTGACAGCCCTGCTGATCTCTGAGGCTCTGTTCCATGTAGTGACCATTAGCGGCAGTTTTTCCTGCTGTTGCATTTTTAGAGCCCACCACTCCTCCGGATAGCATTTTCCCCGTTAAAGCAGATGTTTTGCAAAAAAAAAAAAAGGAATCATAATCATAACCATAAGTCATAAGTCACGTTACTATAAGCAGATGGCTTCCCAGCTTCCCAGGGTGTCCGAATGGGAGGCCGTGTGTGGGAAAGCTTGCTATAATGAGGCAACGGGGGAGGCCAGGTCTGCCGGGGGGTATCCTCCACCAGCCCGATATTTCACACAGTGCGTCTGGATGACTCCTGCCTCTGGGAGAGGCTGTGCGTTTATGGGGAGGCCAGGGGACATGGGGGAGGCCCCCCAGGGAAAAGTGAATCACGAGAGAGGGATGTGGGTTGCCCCAAATCCTGCCTGATGATTCTCTGAAGAGGGGGAGGGCGGTCCAGGATCCCCCCAGCTGGGCTTCCAGGGGGTTCGGAGTCCTTGTCCGGGCTGCCGCCACCGGCCTGTGTGTTCCCATGACCCATCACGCTTGCTAGGAGGCAGAATCCTTTACGGATGAGAGAACTCACATGGGCACGCACGGGGCTCCCAGGCTCTGCCAGCGGCGCCTCTGTGATCCAGCCAGCTCTCCTCTGAGCGCAAATAAATCAACAACAGAAAGACTGCGGGAAACTCAAAGGGGAAAACTGAAAAGAAAGCTGTAAATAAACATAAAATATAAAGTGCTCGAGACTTGGGAGAAGGTTTGGGCTCTGAGGACGGGGAGGAAAGGGACAGTCAAATGTTTACGAGCAAGTGGCAGATCTTAAAACTCAGGCATAAGGGAGAGGAAATGAGCACAGAGAGGTTCAGGGGCTTGCCTCAGGCCGCACAGCAGCCCAGATCCAAAGGCTTCTCATTCCTGCAGGCGGGGGACCGTTCATCCTAGTGGCTGGATTGGCAAGATGTATTGAGCACTGCCGACCTCGGGCCTGGGGACGTGGAGGGTGAGGAGACACTCCTGCCCTCAAGAGTCCAGGGGACAGCAAGAGAGAGCAGCACAGGGCAGGTAAGATGCCGGGTAAAGACAGTCATGGTTTATCTTTGATTTATTGCCTCGGTTCATTGCCCGCGGGATTTGAGGCAGCAGAAAAAACGCTTCACCAAAGGCAGGAGCTAACAGTGTGGGGGCAACAGTGGAGAGAGGGTCTCTGGGAGGGGGGGAGGGGGCAGGAGAAGTGGTGATGGAGGGAGAGCCAAGGACCCTCCCCGATCCGGCATCCGCTTGATCTTGAAAGATAAATAGGAGCTTACCCAGAACAGAGGACTCAGAGGGGTGCTCCAGATGGACAAGAAAGTCCATCAAAGACCCAGGAAGGGGGCGGAGCGGGCCCGTGTCCAGCTGCGGATGTTCTGGTGGCTGCCAGGCAGGAGCGGTGACGAGGCCAGTGGGGCAGGTCAGCGGAGGCCGGGCTGCAGAGGGTTTTGATGCCAAAGAGGATGGACTTTATCCTGTAGGCAGTGACGACGCAGAGACAGATGCTAGGAAGGAGAAGTGTCGATGCGAGGGGGTGTTCTAGAAAGATCCCTCCCACAGTGGTGGGCTGATGGAGGCAGGAGGCCCAGCCAGGCAATGGCCCAGGCGGGAGGGAGTTAGAGAGGTCTGACCCAGGGTGCTGGCAGGGGGACCAAGGATGGAGGGATGATGTCATGCGGACACGTCGGTGGAAAGGGTCGACACGGCTTTCCGGGCAAGGGAGGAAGGTTTCCGGGCCGCCTCTGAGACTCCAGCTAAGGGAGATCCCAGGCAGGCGGTGGCAGTGTTAACTTCTGAGCTCCCTGACCTCCATCCCTGCTGTGGAACATCTCTCTCTCTCTCTCTCTCTCTGTGAGCAACATAAAAACGCCAGGTTTGGGAGTCCAGCTGATGTGGGTTCTGATCCCAGCTCCTTCGTCACCAGCTGTGCACCCTCAGCCAAGTTGCTTGCTTCCCCTCTCTGAGCTTCTGGGCTCCAGTTCCCTTATGTGGAAATGGGATAACCCAGAGGCAGGGCTCGCTTGAGGGTTACAAACGATGTGTTTGTTTCAGGTGGTCCTGGCAGGAAAGAGATGGCTCCCGCAAGTTGGGTACCTTGAGGAGAGTTGAATACAGGAGAGGATTTTAGAGATCTGGGTGGGACGTGGGGAAACCTCAGGGCGCAGTACAGTGCCCCAGGTGACAGCGGTCCTGTTACCACCCGAGGCCTGTGCAGGGAGGGCCACCCGGTAGGAGCCGTGACCGTCAGTCTAGGCATGCAGCAGCCTCCCTTCCGGGTTCTGACGCCGAGCCCTGGTCCCCTGGTCTCCGGCAGTCTGTGCCCCAGGAGGTTAAGCGTGTGTCTCCCTCGAGGCAAGAGAAGCAGTGGGTAGCCCTCTTGACCGAGCCTCCTTGACCCAGGCCAAATTAGATGCAGACGATAAGGCAAGCTGCTGATACAAAGTCATATTTATCCGAGGCTCCCACCACCAGGCCCTGAAACCATCTCTGGCTCTTTCTACTCCCCAATTTCTCGACTACCTCTTTTCTGGCCTCCTTCTCTCAACCTCTTTTTCCCCCTTTCTCTTCTTCCTCCTCTTTCCTCCTCCCTTCTCTCTCTGTCCTTCTCTCCTAGTCTCCCACTTTTGACCTTCCCTAACCACTCTCCAGGCAGAAGCGCCCTCCGTTTGGACTCAAGCTTTGCGGCTTTGGCCCGCGGGAGGGAGGTGTGGAGGGATCTCCTTGAGTGTCGGGGCCCCAGGGCCCCTGGGGACGCTGTCTAACAAACAGGCTGTCAGGGCTCCCCGGGGTGGAGGGCTTAGCATTTCATTGGCACCCGGAGTTCCTGGCCACCCGGAGTGATTGGCCAGCATCCGTGCCAGCCTGCCTGACACTCTGCGCCATCCGGGGGGATGGTGGTCAGTCCTGGCGATGGAGCAGCTGCTCTGTGTGTGCTGGGGGAGGGGGAACCCAGCCGGAACCCCGGCACTATTTCAGGTGACCGATGGAGAAGGCACAATGGGAACCAACTGGATGGGACCTAGTGTGTGCTGGGCACTGGGCAAGGGGCATTTACATATTTCGTCTAATTCTCACACTGGCCCTACGTGGTTCTCCCCATTTTACGGATGAGGAAAGCAACATTGAGGGCCAGCCAAGGGCTCAGTCTGTGGAAGGTCCTGGAGGAACAGGAACAAGAAGAGAGGCAGTCAATAACTTTCTTAGTTGGGCCCCTGCCACGCACCAGGCACTGGGCTCTGTTGAGGCAGACTGCTCTCGTCTCGTGGCTTCCAGAATGGAGTGGATGAAGCTGGCGGTGAGAACCCTGGGATGGCAGCCCTGGAGATTACTTAGACATTTTCCAGAAGCCCAACTCCTCCTGAACAGAGGGGCAACCACGGCCGAGGGAAGAAGTGGCTTCCCCAAGCCACATGGTGAAGCTTCTGAGTCCACCTCGCAACGTTGCTTCTCGAGAATGTTTACTCTGCTTCTGGGCTCCCCTGTTTTGACATTGATTTTTATTCCCCCAGTTAAACAACTAAGCTTTAATACACCAAAAACAGATCATTATCTTCTTAAGGTTTAAAAAGCAAGGGTACTATTTGTAACACAAGCAATTAACTACCTTCTGGTGTTTTCTTACTTTCCTCTTCGCCAAGGGACCGAGATTTGGGGGAGAGCAGAGGGCCCAGCAATTAGGGGTGCCGGTCAGAGCTGTGGCCCTGGAGGGGAAAATGAGGCAGAAACGCTCCAGGAAGGGAGGGGAGGGAGCCAATGAGCAGAGTCCTCTTTGGGGGGGCTGGGTTGGTTCTGAAGTGCTGGAACATTCTAATCCACATTGCTCCCTGACTGCACCACTGCACCAGTGAAATAAACACGGCCACCCCGCCCCGGGGACGACGGATGTGTGGATCGACCATAGCAACGTACGTGAGCTCCTCCCGTGGAGGATCTCTGAGGGGTCTGTGAGCCGTCGGCCTTTAAATGGAGCGTTTGGATGCTTTTGAATTGTTCTGGAAGTGGGATCCATAGGTTTCGTCAGATTTTTTTTTAAATGGCAGAAAGAAAAAAGATTTATTTATTCTATTATGAATAAATACGTAAAGTACCTAAAATCTACATGATTAACGTAAAGACTAATGAAATGGATGCTCGTGTACCAATCCCCCCAACTGAGAAATAGGACACTGTCAATATCTTAGACGCCCCCCGGGGGGCCCTCCCTGATTGTGTCTCCCTCCTCCCCCGAGAGGTAACTACTATCCTCATTTTTTTTAAAGTTATCATTCCCTTGCTTTCTTTATTGTTTTCCCACCTATGAACGTATTGCTCAACAGCACCGGGCTTAGTGGTGCCTGTTTGTGAACTTTTAATGGATTTATACTGTAAATATTCCGACTTGTTTCTCGCACGCCACACCACTCCGTCGTTGGGATCCACCCCCGTCGAGCGTGAGCCTGAGGTCTGCTCTGCAGTCTTGCCCCACGTAACTGTAGCTCAGTGGGTTCTGGACATTCGGGATGGTTCCAGGATTTGACTTTTATGAACAATGTTCTGGGCACGTTCTCTTGTACACGCACCAGAGTTTCTCTAAGGAAAACAACTGCGAGGGGGGTTGCTGGGTCATGGCGGGCATGCACATTCAGCTTTCCCAGACAGTGCCCAACCGTTTTCCAGAGTGTTGCCACCAGTTGACATTCCCGTCAGCAGTGGATGGGAGTTCCCGTTCCTCCACGTGTCCCCCATGTCGATATTGTCAGACGTTTCATTTTTGCCAATCTGGGGAGTGTGTGGCTTGGTAAAGTTACTCAATTTGCATTTCTTTGATGATTAGCAAGACTGAGCACTTTTTATTTGTTTATTAGCCATTCGGGTTTCCTTTCTGTAAAGTACAGTTCAAGCCCATTAGCCATTTTTCCGTTGAGTTGTATGGTTTTTTATCAGTAGTGTCCTAAAGGATTTTTGGGTTGTGTTTGTTGTAATATATTCTAGGCATCAATTGTTTGCAGTTAAATGAGTTGCAAATATCTTCTCACACCCTGGCTTTTCTTTGCACTTGCACGTATCATGTTTTCAAAGCGTCTGATGATCCCAGGAAAGGTTGAGAAGCACCTACCTTAGAGGTTTAGAACCAGGAGGTCTGTGAGCCAGAAGACCCCAAGCTTTGGTTGAGCTCAATGGTATGACAGCAAATTGAACCGGAAATCAAGAATGTCACATCAGAAATCAAGGTCTGCAGCTTCTTTTGAGATACCAGCCTCTCCGGGCCTGTAGCTCCTGCACGGGGTCGGGGGGCTGCCAGCCAGAGAGAGGGCGGGTGCTCTCCTTGGCCGTAGTATCCACTGCTTCCCAGATGCCCAGGGTCCACTGCCACTATCACCCTTGGGCTGGCCTGGGGCTTTCTGTCCACCCACCTGGTTCAGCTGGCTGTGTTGCTTGTGGGTGTTCACATGCTGTCACCACGCCGGCCGTCTGTACCTCATCGTACTCTGCAGAGCTCTAGCTATTCCTGTGTGTGTCATAATTTCTGTTGTCACGTGGAGGCTTCTGGTCCGGCCGCCACTTAGAGCTCATCCCGGTCACTGAGTCCTGAGCAGAGGGGAATTTCACCTTATCTTCTGAGTGGGTTCCATCAAGGCCTGTGAGGGCCTGACTCTGGAAGACGCAGAGACGGAGGGAGGGCCCCAGAACCGGGCCCCTGGAAGCACCTCTGCCATGGCGGGTGCTTGGAGATGCCGTCCTTTGTTTGGGAGGACCGGTGGTGACCAGTAAATCAGACAGACGTGAGCAGAGAGCCCATCCCCCTGATCTCCAGAAGGAGGAGATAAGAGCTACAGTCAGAGATGTTTGGTTTTCTGTTTATTGGGGACCGCTTGATTTGCATCTCATTTACATCCATGAGTGTGCTGAATCTGGAAGGTCCAAACGCGGGGTATCTGGGATAAAATAAAACCATACAAACTGTGCAACAGGCCTCACACCCGCTGTGGGAGGTTCCACAGGCTCTTCAACGCCGCTCATCTCTCGAGTACCTGACTCCGCACCGGCCGCAGAGCGAGGAGCTGGTCGCACAGCGTTGCCTTTTAGCGGGAACGGATTCCAGGGGCGGAGCAGCTCAGGCCTCATTTCCAGATGTGGAAATGGAAGCCCCCCCCAGGTCACCTCGCGGAACAGAATAGCCTGGCGGTAGCCCGCTCAGGCGCTGGGGTCAGACAGACCTGTCGTTGGGTCCAGGCTGGCCATTGTCATCGTGGAGTTCTCGGACAGATGACTTCCTGTCTCGGAGCTTCAGCTTCCCCACTGATAAGATGGGAATCATAACCTTCCGTCTCTTAGGGTTCATGGAAGGACTCAACGAGCCACGTGGTAGGACCTTTAGCCCCGGGCTCCCACGGAACCCAGATGAGAAGGAGCCAGGGTTTAAAGTCAGTCTGATTCCTGCTTCTCTGGAGTCCCCGTGCCTCCCACTAAGGCACTGTCTTTCCCTATTAGCCACAGGCACAAAATGCCAGTTTCTTCCCTAACCTGCCAGGGGCCAACCCCCTCCTCACCCTGGGTCAGAGTCTCGGTGCCCTGGTAAGGACGCGCAGGCGGCTGGGGGCTGGGCGCTCGTGTCTCTGTGGATGGAGATGCCACTGCTGGAGGCCCTGGGGTGGGGACTCGCTGCCCTGGTGTTAGACACCGCCTGCCCACACTGGAGAAAAGCTGGCGAGGCGGAGGTTTCTCTCCGTATTTTCCGTTATTTTTTCCTCCTCTTTGCTGTCTCATCAGCCCAAGGCCATCCCTGAAGACGGGCCGCCCACGTTCCTACAAGCAGTCGGAGTGTGTAGGACCTGCACAACCGGCCTATGGCAATGACGCAGGACATCCGAGGTGTCCCGGACAAATCTAGAAACAGGTCACAGCGAGCCCTTTCTGGCCTTTTCCCCTCTGCTCCCAAGGCTGACCCGCCCACCCTGGTCGGCTGGGCTGATTTCAGGCCCCTGAACCTTCTCTGCAGAGCCCGCCTCTTCCCAGGAGAGTGGGGTGGGAGAGTGTGCCTTGGGGGTCAGACCACCTGGGTTTGCACCCTAGTTCTGCCACTCAGTCGCTGTGTGTCTTTGGGAAAGTTACTGAACTTCTCTGTGCTTACGTTCTTCTCTGTAAACAGAGACAATAACAGCACTTACCAGGAGGTTGTGTGTGTTCTATGAATATGTGGATGACGCTTAGGACAGGGCCCTGCTCGGACGGAGTGCCCCACGTTGGCAATCCTGTTAGAAGGCAGTGTGGTGCGAGAAGCATGGGCTTCACCTGGGTTCAAATCCTGCTCCCTCCACTAAGCTGCCCTGTGACCGGACGTGTTGCTCTTTGCCTCGTCGAGCCTCATCTGGGCTGCCTACCCTGCAGGGTGGCAGGACCTGCTTCCTGGGTGGGGGTGTGGCCTGTGTGGTCACACAGGGCCCTGCTGTTGCCACCTTGAAATCTCTGATGCTTTCTGAGCAGGAACCTCCCCTTTTCATTTGGCACCAGGTCCTGCAAATCACGTGCGTGCTTCTCTCCCATCTTGCGCCTCGCCCCATGCAGAGTTGAGCCCAGGGGCCAGCACTGGTCCCTGAGGGGCCACTCACGTACAGAACACAGGGGGCTCCTTCCAGCCCTCCCTCTCCAGCAGTGGCTGGAGCCTCCCTCAGTTCCCCACACTCTGGGCCCTCAAGGACACAAGGGGGATTGCCCCCATGGGGTCACATGGAGCTGTTTTCAGTGGAAACTTTTTGGCTTGGAATTCTGACCTCGGAGTGAGTTGATTTCGGCTATTTGCTGCTGTGGAACTGACCGTACATTTTCTGTATATTAGGTGATTTCAAGAAAAAAAAATCAATGTTAACAGCAACAGTTGGAACTGTAGAAGCCTGCAGCGGGTACCAGGGTCCTACTTTGCACCTGGGTTTATAGCGCAGGATGGCACAGAGCCAGAGGTCCCCAGCTCACAGCTACGTCCCCAGCATGGGGGGTGGGGTGGGGGAATAGAGGGCAGGAGGGGGAGGGGGTTGTCGGGGGGAGCTCATCAGAGTGGACGGAAGTCCCCCGGACAGTAGCTCGTCAGATCTACACATTGCGTGAGACAGCTGGTTAATCTTTAAGCCGGAATATATTCTTTCTTCAATGATAATGATTAATTGTGTAATAGTTAATTCATTCTCATGGTTGCAAGTCCAAGAGGCACAGGACAGAGGGAAACATCTTCCTTAACTCTGGCTCTCCTCCCTGGGACAACCGATGTTCTCAGTCTCTTGTAGCTTCTGAGAGAGTTTATTTATATTCAGGAAAAAAATGTATGTTCTATATTTATATATTTATATCCATAGGTTTCTCCCACTTTAAC
Organism: Equus caballus; assembly: GCF_041296265.1. Taxonomy (NCBI): domain Eukaryota; kingdom Metazoa; phylum Chordata; class Mammalia; order Perissodactyla; family Equidae; genus Equus; species Equus caballus. The sequence goes on from NC_091695.1 coordinate 10,287,689, forward strand.
ACAAATGGTCGCGTACAATAGCACTGTCCGCACCTCACCTTTTCACGGTCTGTCTCAGAGACAGTTCCTTAGCCAGCCACATCGAGTTTCTTTGTTCTTTTCCATGGCTGCGCGGGAGTCTGTTAAGAGAGGCCCCTAATTTATTGAACCAGTCCCCTAGGGACGCACACGTGGGCTGCCTCCGTTCTCGGTAGGCGTGAGTCTTTAACAAATTCTCTTCTCCCTCACTCTGCTGTTGACAGCACTGGTTTCAACGGGCAAATGGTGTCCTTCCCTCGCAAGCTCTGCCCGGTCATTCAATTTGCCTTACACACCATCTGTTACGGCTCTGACTGATTTCTGGGTACGTTTCTTGAAGACACGGCCCTCCTCCTTCCTCGTTCTTCTCTTGTACCCTTCCTTCCCCTCTCCCAGAAACCTTCAGGAGTCCACTCTGACTCCATCTCCCTGAGCTCCCGCATCCCGTACCTCAGTCTGACTTCTAACACATCCCTGCCCACCTGTCTCCTCCCTCACTGCCACCTCCTGAGTCCGAGGCTCCACCGGGTTGGGCTTGGACCGTTGCAGTAGACTCCTCTCTTGCTGATGGAAACCACATAGGTCACTCCTCTACACAAAGCCCTTCCATAGCTGCCGGGTGCCCAGGAGATACAACCCCAAATCCTCACACAGCCGGGCCCCATCTCCTGCCATTCTCCTCGCTCATTATCCTATAAGCACACTCCGAGATCTTCCCTGTCTCTGGGCATTTGCACACACGGGGCCTTCTTCCTCAAGCACCATCCCCACCCCAGACAACCCCCCTTCACCTCCCTAACGTCCACTCCCTTGAAGTCCCAGCTTACGGCACTCCCTCAGGGAGGCCTGCCCTGACCTCCCATCGGGAAGCAGTCATCCATCCAAGGTGCTCTGGCACCAGGCCTGGCTCATTTTCTTACATTGTTCATCACTTTGTGTAATTTATATTTGCTAGAGTGAACATTTGTTTAGTGTCTGTTTTCCCCACTAGAACAGAAGCCACCTGAGGACAACGGTGTGTCTTATTCTCTGCGCTGGCTCCCATCCTTGGGGGCCTCATCAGTGCCTGTCGAATGGATGGAAGCTTCTGAGCGCTTGCTCCTTGCCGGCCTTGTGTCCAGTATTGGACATTCAAAGTGGAACGGGACCCACTGAAGAGCCCAAATAGAAACCAGAGGGATGTGCACCTTCCTGGTAATATGACCCCACCAAGACAAGCTAACGATACCCAGGAGGACATCCAGAAGGATGAGGGGCCCTTCCCCTGGGGAAGGAGGGACGGGGACACCAGGCAGAGGGCACAGCACAGGCAAAGGCAGAGACGTTAAAGTTCATGTCCCATTTGGGCAAAGGGTGTGGACCCAGTGAAGCTGGAACGCAGGTGACAGGTGAGACGGGACGAGGCCCTCACGGAGGGCCCACTGCGATGGGTCACGGAGTCTGAAGATTTCTGTTGTTTTCCATTTCTTTGTATCCCTAGCCCTTCTCTCATGCGGGACGTATGGTGGAGGTTCGGTGAAAAGTACTGAATGTGAACTGACAACAGGAGATGTTAACTGTTTCTAGAAGGGAAACCAGTGGTCCTGGATTCAAAAGCGACCTCCTGGCATCTTATTCTCTTCTGTCGTATCTATTGGCGGGTCTTTGTGGTAGCTGGGGGAAGCTAAGCTGCTGTAACAAAGAGACTCTCTGCCATCCATCTCCCCCCAACATCCCGTACCATAAAGGACAAAGAAATTTCCGTGTCTGTTTTGTAGTCGCTTTGGGTGCATGGATCTCCTCACTTGGTCGCTTGGAGACTCAGACCGATCCCCTCTGTCATGTTTCTCCACCAGTCCTGGGGCGTTGTAAACACCTTCCTGGACGAAGCTGGGTTTCAGCCCTGTGCTGGGTGTAGACAGCGGGGAGGGAAAAGAGGTCAAGGAGGAGGTGAGGCGTGGTCTGAAAGGCTCCGTGTCAGATGGACCACACTTCACTTCTGCTGCCATCCCGCTGGCGAGAACGTGACTTAACCGCAAAGAAGGCCGGGAAGTATAGTCTGGCTGAGCCGCTAGGCGCCCACCTTCAATTCTACAGCTCGAGAGGGAGCTAGAATGGATCTGGTGGACAACGAGCCAAGGCAGCTGCTGCCGCAGGCTCCTGTTCCCCAGGAGACAGATGGCTGGAGGCTGGCTGGTGGGTGACTCCAGGTCCCTCGGGCTTTCCTCACCCAGGGAGTAGAGCCGTGAGCTCTGCCTCTGCCCCCAGCTGCCAGGGAGAGGCTGTGGGGGTCCCCTGACCTCAGCCCGCCCCTTTCTCTGAACGATGCTCTCGGTGGTCGGGCCTCTCCTCAGCCCGTCTCCTGTCTTCAATTCCTGGCTGTGATGACTCCCAGCCAGACCTGGTCCTCGGTCCTGCTGCTCAGTGGAAACCTCGGTCAGCAAGTGAGCATCAGGCTCCAGGTTCCAATGGCGCTGAGGGACGATGTGACTGGAGAAACTGCTCAAAGTGCTGGAGACACGGGAATGAGTCATTAATTACAAATCACTATTATCCGCAGGTTAACAGAGGCCCCTGCTACGGGCTGAATGTTCGTGTTCCCCAAAATTCCTGTGTTGAATCCTAACAGCGCTGTGACGGCGTGAGGAGGGGGGGCCCTTCAGGAGGAGGCAGGGCTCCTGTGAATGGGATTAGCGCCCATCTAAATAAGGCCCACGAGAGCTCCCTGGGCCCCTCCCCACGTGTGGTTAAAGCTAGAAGCTTCGATGCAAACCAGGAAAAGAGCCGCCCCAGACGCCGGAACTCGCCAGCGCCCCAGGCTCAGGCCTCCCAGCTTCCGGGGCCGTGAGACGTGAACCGCGGTCTGTAAGCCCCCATTCTGCGCTGTTCTGTCACAGCAGCCGGGAGGCACGGACAGCCCCCACCGCCTCTTCCTGCCGATACTGTCCTAGCCCAGCGGGGTTACTGTACGTACCTGGAAGAATAAAACAGCATTTCAGAGTTCAGGAATATAAACCCAAATTGGACTTTTGTACAAATAGTATAAAACCTCCTTCATATTAAAATTAATAATAGCTAATATTTATTGAGCACTCACTCAATCCTTACCGCCCCGGGTGAATATTATTTATGAGCCCCGTTTTCAGACAAGGAGGCTGAGATCTAGAGAGGTCAGGTAACCTGACTGAGGCCACATGGGGAGTCCAGAGCAAAGCTGGGGTTTGAGCCCAGCTCGTGGAGCCTGACCCCCGAGGTTCTTAGGAGGCTGCTCGCCCGGGCATCATGGGAATAACTTTTCCTGCACACCGGCAGTGCCCGGCGGCCCCACCGAGAGGCCATCAGATGCGCCTCCCCTCCGGCTCTCTCCCTGCCCCCTGCCTCATCGCTCTCCCGTCCTCTTACTGGTCCAGGGCCGAAGCCGTCTTCCTCTTCCTCGAGCAGCCCCCGATCTTTCTCAAATGTTAGCAAAGCTGATCATGTCACCTTCTGCCTGGAAACCTTTCCTGTTCCTGTCACCTGCAGAGAACAGCTGCCCCTGGCATCTGAGGCCCTGCACGACCTGGCTTTGCTCCCCATCCAGGCTTTCGCCCATCACCTCCTCTGCCACCCCACCCCCCACCCCAGCGCAACGGGTGCTCCCTCAGCTGCAAATGAAAAGGGAGGGGGCAGAAGGAGGGCCTGCGAACAAACAAACTTGGAAAAGTCCGTATTCTCTACGCTTTCTTGGAAATTAACCCAGTCCTCCCATTTTCATTTGACCATAGAGGAACTAGCAGCCACGTTAACGTCCTGCAGAGCAGCCACTTCGAAGATGCCCCTGCAGCCCCAGGCCCCCTCCCTCCCTGTGCTCCCCCACCTCCAGCCTCTGACTCCTGCCCGCCCTCCCCCCACCCCCGAACGCCCTCTCTGATCCCCTCACCCTATTGGAAACTTTCAAGGCCCAGCTTGAAAGCCACGGTCCCCATGAAACTTTTCTGATGTCGCCTCAGCTGAAAGGCTTTTCTCAGCTCTCAGCATTGGACTGGGCCTCTCTCTGACCTTGAACTGCAAAGCCAGCGGGGATGTGAGGTCACGTGGGGTCTGTTCCTGTCGCCTCCTTGAACCAGGGGTTCCTTAAGGCAGGGGCCTGAGTCTTAGTCTCCTTCTCACATCTCGGGCAGGGCCTGGCACGTTCCCGGTGCTCTGCAACCATCCCATGAACGAGAACTGGAAAAGGAGAAAGGAGATGGAACCTGTGATGGGCAGAGCCGGCCTTCCCCGGCCCAGCCCGGCGCTGTTCCCATGGCAACCACCATGGGCTCCACAGCCCGGGGACCACCTGGCCTGACCCTCAGAGCATGATGGCCAGGCCCAGAGGATTCGCCGGCGGCTCAGGAGCAGGTGGTCGGGACACCATTTGCCACCATGACAGGCTCTGCACGTCCAGTCTGGGTGTCCCTTCAAGAAATATGTCATTTGTCACCTGCAGACCCAGGATAAGGCTCCCTCGCTCGTGGCAGGCTGCCTCCATCCTTTCCTGAGCAGGGAAGTTGCTGAGTTTTTGTGAAGGACCAGAAGGAATGTGCTATGGGGGCTGCAGGCAGGTCCCAGACCCCGTGCTGGGGGCCAGGCTGGGGGCGGGTAGAGGGGCAGGAATGAGGGAAGCGGCCCTGCCCCGCCTGCAGGGGGCGCCCCACTCCCCAGCCCGCCAGGTGGAGCCCGTGGGAAGAGGCATTTGGGAAAGCCAGTCCCTCTGATTTGTACGTGAATCTCCTGATTCTGGAAAAAAGAGTTCGGAAACCTTTTCACGTAGGTGTAAGCCACACATCAGTCGGGGTTAAATAAAGAGCATCCACCGTCAGGGGCACGGACCCAAGTTGAGTTTCGTTGTCACGAGCATGTCAGAGGGGCGCGGGCTCTCACCCGGCCTGGATGCTGGCGCTCCTCAGCCACGTGTTAGCTCCCCACGAAGGGCTCACGTGAGAGCCACGTGGTGGGTGCCGTTATGTTCCGTGGACGTCTCAGATCATGGTCGGTTCACATGCTGGTGCAAAAGGACGCCCTGCTGACCCGTCTGGTGTCAGTCCCTCCTCTGGCGCCCGGCTCCCCTCTCACCAGGTGACACCCTCGCCCTCAGGGCCCGTCCAGGTGGCACCACGGAAGCCCCCCACCCTCCATCTCCAGCTCATAAGGTTGGGGGCCAAAGGATATCCTAGCACAGAGTGTAAACATGTAAACCCCCCAGCTGGGGTCTATAACACAGACTCCCTGGGTCCCCACCCATCACAGACCCCTCCCAGCTCAGCCGCCGCCTCGACTGGCCACGCCCCCTGGAGAAGATGCCAGGCGCAGTCTGCTCCCGGTGGGCAGGGAGGCCGGCTGGTGTAACCAGTTACACTGCCTCAAGCTGGTGGGTGCTGGGAGGCAGGTGGCGCCCCTGGTTCTGTCCTCTGTCTGCGGCAGGGCCCGGCTCAGCCTCGGCTGCTCCCAAGCCAGCCTTGGGGCTGAGTGGATCTGGTGCTGTGTATGTCCCTTCGCCCTGACCACCCTGCCCCCAGCTCCATGCTTGAAGACAGACAGACAGACAGACAGAGAGCATGCACACAGCTGGGGACCCGGGAAATGGAGGGAGTGAGGGCCCTAGCTCTGCCACTTACCAGCTGTGTGATTCTGAGCAGATTGCTTAACCTCTCTGTGTCTCTGTAAAATAAGGATGGGGGTGTTGTGATGGGGAGAAGCACACGGGGCACGTAGTGGGCTCAGTAAATGTTCTCTTTTGTCCTTCCTGGCGGCCCGCAGTCCCCCATTGTGGGCAGGGGGTGGTGAAAGGAAGTGGGAAAGGCTATTCTTCTCTCTCTCTCTGTCTCTCTTCCTTTCCCTCCTCCTCCTCGTCTTCCCTCGGAGCAAAAGAATGTTGCCATCACTCAAAAGGGACAGGGCACCGTGAGCCACATTCCTGACCTGCCTCTAAAAGGCAGACTCAGGTGGGGCTGGAGGGGACGGGTCCTTCACAGGCTCCTGCGCCACTCTCCTCCCGCCTCCCTCCACCTTCCCCACCTGTGGGCTCCCACCTGAGCATTTCCTTCAGGAAGCGCGTCCTCCCCTGATTGCCTTTCCTCTGAACCTGCCACGGGCCAAGTTTCCATCAGCTACAGGAATAAATGCTACTGGAAAAATCACAGGCCAATGAGCATGCCGGCTCCTCCGAGCCAGGCACGCAGGGGCCATTCCGTGGGCTGTCTGAGCCTCATTCATCTTTCAGACTAGACTAGTACCCCTCCCAGGGCTGGTGGGAGGATTAAATGAAGGGACATTCCGAATGCCGCAAGTTCAGGGGTCTTCTGTGCTTGTCCTTTGCCCCTTTCACTTCACGCAAAGGCGGAGGGAACCGGCTCGTGTCAGACAACAGCTCCAGAGCCTCCTGGCTCCACCGGGCATCCTCGTGGCCCCTAACAGACCCGCTCCCTCCCTTGGGGTGGCGGCCTGGCTGGCCGTGCAGAACGCCTGCTCGCTCGGAGCCCGAGGCTGCCCTTGTGGGTTGCTCTGGCCCTCTCCCCGGTGCAGGCCCCTGTCACCAAGCCCAGAAAGCCAGGCGGTTTGCACTGATTTCCGCCCCCACACCCTGCCCCCTCCCTGCCCTTCCTCTCCACGGGGAGCCCACTGTGTCTGCCGCAGAGAAAGAGAGCACCAGATGTCACCACGCTGCTCCAGTCAGCCCCGGCGGGGGGTTTGATCGCTGGCTTAACAACTTCAGCCATTTTTCTTAAGAGAATAAAAGAGATTCAGAGGAAGGAGACAAAGATTGAGAGAGAATGAGGTGAAATGACCGAAGACTCAATGGGAAATATAAAGAGGAAGACAAAGCGAGAGAGACAGACAGACCGGGGAACACCTTCTAGAAGCCACCTCTGGCCTGTCCTGGGCTCTGGCCCCAGCTCCAGCCCTGCCCCCCAGCGCCCGCGGACCGGCAGCCTTGCAGCCACCATGTGCACTCTGAGTGATGGCGCTCGCCCTGTGGAGGTGACAGCTCCCCGCTCGGCATGACAGGGCATCTGCTTAAGACGCAGGAGCCTCTGACAAGAGCTGGGATGCGCACCTTGTGGTGCAGAGGGCTGGCTGGCAGGGGACAAATGGGCTGCCAGTGGCGAGCCCAGAACCCCTGCCTCCCTTCCTCCAGGGCCTGAGCAGCCGTGGCTGAGCCTTGACTCGGCATTCAGCTCCTGCTCTGCCCCTCCTGCCCCCCTGCCCTCCTTCCCCTCGGGGTCTTCGATTTCCTATTTGAGAACAGTTCCAGCCTGTGCGGCGGTGAAATCCGGCCTCTGTCACCAGCGAAGGCTGTTTTGAGCTCGGGAGTCAGAGACCAGCACTGGTTTTCATTAAAGGCAGGAGGAAGATAATCTGACTGTATCAAAGCAAGGCATCTTCTTAGAAGCCAGGGGTTCCTGGGACCTCTATCCGCCTGGGATAATATTTTAAAACACGCATATCCACACGCTCGCCCCCAACCCCTTCCCAGCCTCTGGTGGGAGTGTCAAAGCTATGTGGAGATTTTCGTTTTTTGGGTTTTTTCCTCGCTAATGTTTCTAGGTCACTTCCATCCTCCCTCGCGAGGCAGGAAACGCCATGGATTCCATTCTAGTCCCTGAGCCTCCATAATTAATGGGATCACTGGAAACTGACCAGAAGGGATGCTGGGGGCAAGGGTTCTTATCTCTCTGGTCCCCAGGCAGAGAGGCTGAGCCCATCCAGGCCCTGGGCCCTGACACTGATCCCTGCTCCCTCTGAGCCCACATGGGGCTGGCAGTCCCGGGGCCTCTTTCTCTCCCTCCCCCCACACCCTCCGGAGCTGTCTTTTTCTATAATTCTCTTCTGGTCGAGTCTATTAGCGTTCTCCAGCAGGCTCTGCCAAGCTCAGCCGCATCTCCTTGTCTAGTTTGTATTAGAAGAGAAAGCTCTGGCGTGTTGTCCCCTCACCTGAGGAAAGAGACGCTTCTCTTTTTCAAGACGCTCATAGCCTTTGATGAAGCCCAAGAAAGACTTAAATTATAATGAAATGCAGTCGATTCAAGATGAGATTGTCCAGGAGCGCTTCCAGCTGCCTTGTGAAAATAGCTTGGCTTTCCAGCAGAAAGGGAGCTGGCCACAGAGGCCTGTCCCGTATGCCTTTTGCTGGCCTGTCTGCAGTTTCACACCTGCCTGTCTCCTCTTCCCTGCTTGGATTATTGCAGTAGCCAGTCAGTGTAACCGCCTCCCAACTCATCTCCCTATGGTTTGTTCTCCTTCCCTTCCACTCTTTGATTCCTCCTGCTCTGATCACGTCCCTTTCCTCCTCCAAGGCCTCAGTGGCTCGTAAATCCCCAGTTCAAGTGCCCTCTCCCCTCCTTCACAAAGCCCGCCCAACACCTTCCAGGTGGCAGGGACTACACCATCTATCTGACTCCCATACCGCTGTGTCTGTAACCCAATAAAAATCCTCTCAGCCCTTCTGCCTGGGGTTATCATTACATGTATGCTTGACAGAAGAGAAAGGAGCCCCTAAGAATACAGGCCACCAGGTGCCAGGTACAGAGGGAAAACCACCTTGGAGTCACAGGGACCTGGGTCCAGCCCTTGCTCCGGCACTTACCAGCTGGGTGCCCAAGGGCGAGTTCACTCACCTCGCTGAGCCTGCTTCCCCCTCTGTAAAATGGGACCAGTGACGCCCTGCATAGGACCGCTGTGGAGGCTAGAGAAGGTGTCATGTGCCGGGCACATGGGAACTGCCAGGTCCCTGGAGGCCACTCCGCTTTGTTTCTTATTCCGCGTAATGAGAAAGGTGGTGTTAGTCTGCTTTTACGGACACCGAATGGTTCTCAGCCTTGGCGGTGTTTCAGAAACGCCCGGGGAGCTTGGTAAACTGCGGATGCTGGGACCCCACCCCCGCCCCTTCCTGCGGTTGAGCCCCGGTGGGGGGGCTGTGGTCAAAGTTCCCCGGTCGGGACAGGACAGGAGCTGCTGCACAGGGTGCTAAAGCAGCAGAGGCCCAGGCGGGACCTGCTGACTTGGAAGAAGAGCCCAGGGGAGGGGCGTCCTCGGGGTGGAGGGGACTGTGCTGGGGGCGGCCAGGCTGGGAGCCTGGGCTGTGGACTGAGCCCAGGGCAGCCCCTCGCGTCTAGCCCGCCGATCCGCAGGATGGGCTGGGAGGCGCAGGGCAGCACCTTCTGTTGTTCCTGAGCACAGCCGCTGCGGGACGGCCTGTCAGGGGAGGGTGGGAAGCCCCAGGGAAGCAGGAGCTCACTGAGGTTGTCAGGAGCCAAGGCTCGCTCTCCACCGATGAGAACAGAAGGGAAAAACACCCCGGAGTTAATCAACTCCCTGCAATATGGCTGGTGCCACGGGTCTCACAGCTGCCCGGGGTCTCACTCCATCTTCCAAGGGGAGGACATTATGGTGACCAAAAGAAAAATACCCTCAGACAGTCAGGACAAGGCCCTGCTTTCACGAGTCACACGCTCATTCATTCGTTCAGTCATCAACAAACGTGTATTAAGCGCCAGGCTCCAAGCTGGGGGCTCAGAAACACAGAGGAGAGGGCTTCCTGACCTCATGAAGCTCAAATCGTCCATCGTTCCCCTTTACAGCAAGACACCTGTTACGGTGGTCTCTGTGGTCTGTCTCCCGTCTCTCCCCCCACTTCCTTTAATCCCGCTCCAGGCAGCGTCCATCCCCTCCCCTCGGGTGATACTGTTCTCAACAAAGACCCCACGACCTGTACGACCTCTGCGCCACCGAGAGTTCCTCCTCTGTGCTCATCTTACCGGACCCAGCAGCGCATATGACATCCTCCATCCCGCCTCCTTTTCAGATCGCTCTCCATTTGGTTTCCAAGGCGCCTCATGTCCCTGGATTTCTTCCCACCTCACTGGTCGCGCGTCCGGCCCCCTCTGTTGGTTCCGCTCTCCCATCTCTTAATGGTGGGGTGTCCTCTGCAGAAGTCATTGCTTGGGCCTCGTCTCCATCAACATTCACTCCACTCAAGATTTTTTTTTTTATTTATTTTTATTTTTTTAAAGATTGGCCCTGAGCTCACATCTGTTGCCAATCTTCTTTTTTTCTTCTTTTTCTCCTCAAAGCCCCCTGGTACATAGTTGTATATTTTAGTTGTGGGTCCTTCTAGTTGTGGCATGTGGGGTGCCGCCTCAGCATGGCTTGACCATGTCCGAGCCCAGGATCCGAACTGGTGAAACGCTGGCCCGCTGAAGCAGAGCGCATGAACTTAACCACTCAGCCACAGGGCTGGCCCCTCCTCAAGATTTTAAATATTTCTCTGTGCTGACAATTCCATATTTATATCTCCAGATCAGACCTTGCCCAAACCCTAGACTCAAATATCCAACTGCCCAACCAGCATCTCTCCTTGACTGGCATCTCACACTCAATTCTGAACTCACTTCCTGATCTTTCCCATAATTCTCCACCTGCAGCCCTGCTCCGACTCGGGCCACGCAGCTCCATCCCTCCAGTTGCTCAGACCGAAACACCTGGTTGTTATCTGGGACTCCTCTTTGTTTCCTATTTCACATTGTCAGGAAATCCTGTTGACTCTACCTCCAAAATGTACCCACAACCCCGGTCCCCCCGACCCCCCGCTGCCGCCTCTCTGGTCCAAGCCAGCGTCTCTCGCCTGGGTTTTTGCGGTTACCTCCTCATGGTCTCTACGCGGCAGCTAATGTTCCTCCATCAGATTCTCCTCTCTGGGCAGAACCTTCCGGTGGCCCCATCTCGCTTAGAGTTACCATGCCCCACAGGACGCTCCAGGACCCGGGTCCCATGGCTGCTCCGACTTCCTCCCTCCTTCTCTTCTCTGTGCTTGATTCTTCCCAGGCTCCCTCCCTCCTTGGGGCTTTTCAAACTTGCTCTTCTCTCTCCCTGGAACGCTTTTCATGCAGACACCTCCATAGCTTTTTCTGTCACCACCTTCACATCTGTGTTCAAATGTGACCTTCACAGCGAGGCCTCCCCTGATCCCAACATTTAGAACTGCAAGGCCCGTCCCCACGTATTCCGTCTTGGCTCCCTCCTTCCCCACTCCCTTTGGCATGGCGCTTATTACCGTCTAACACGCTATGTGTTTGTTCTTCATTTTCTTTCTCTGGAGTGGAGGTCTGTGTAGTGGGTGGAATTGCGTCCCCCAAAAAGATATGCCCAAGTTCTAGCCCCTGTAGCCGTGCTTTGACTTTGTCTGGAAAAGGTCTTTGCAGATAAAATGAAGTCAAGGATCATCCTGGTTTTAGGGTGCTGCATCAGAGAAAAGAGAGAGGGATTTGAGACACAGAGACACAGGGACAAATGCCACGTGAAGATGGCGGCAGAGAGTGGGGTGATGCTGACACAATCAAGGAGCCCCAGGAGCCACTGGAAGCTGGAAGAGGCAAGGATGGAGTCTTCAGAGGGAGCAGGACCCTGCGAACATCTCCATCTCAGACTGCTGGCCTCCAGATCGCTAGACAATACGTTTCTCTTGTTTTCAGCTGCCAAGCTCGTAGTAATTTGTTGTGTCAGTCCTAGGAAACGAAGGCAGGATCCTGGTTTTGAGCAGCTGGCACCTGCGCCCTAATTTGCAAGATGAAGAGGAAAGTTCTGGATCCCGGTGCGGGTGTGAGAATTAGACGGTTTGTATAGATGCTGCATGAACGCTAGCTTCCTCCCCCGCCCCTCACTGTCCTCCTGGTCTCTAAGTTATGGGAACACCCATGCTTGTCTGCCTTGGAGAGCCATTCTTTATGGTGTTTTATCAAACGCCATTTAAGGACCTGGGAAATATCCATGCTATGCTGTTCAGTGGGGAAAAGCTGGTTATGAAACGGCATGTGCGTTAGCCCCACTTATCACAAGTGGGCATGAAAGTACAGCCCGTTACCAGACAGAAAATCTTACTCAAGCGCCCGGAGCCCAGAACCAAACCGTTCTTTGCTTTTTCCATCGACTCATCTCAGTCGGCACAGAGTCCACCTGGCATGGGCACTGGGGGACCTCGGCCTGCCTTCTCTCCCTGCTTCTCATTTCCCCTCGCCCCCTGAGTGTTCCTGCTTCTTCTGTTATTTCCTTCTGGGATGCATTGTAAATTTCTGCATAAAAGTCAGGCGTCTCTTTCACTCAGTTGGTTCCTGGTGCCTTTCAGCTTGGCCTGCTCTGTTGAAAGGAGTCTCTTTTCCTATGAGTTTTGCTTGTTTGTTTGTTTCGGTGGAGGCTTTTCCGGGTGGCAGCTTGGATGGTAGCTCCTCCCTGGAGCATCTCTGACGCCCGCCCCCTCCCGCACCGTGAATGTCTCCTCCACAGCTCTCGCCATTTTTGATTTGTTAACTTCATTTCTTTATTTGTGTATATTTCACTAATGCAAATTATTCGTTCGTGGCTGTCTTCTGCACAGGACTGTGAGGTTTACTAGAACGGGGATAGGGTCCGTCTTCATCACAGCTGTAATTCCAGGGTTTAGCGTGGTGCCTGGCACCCGTGGGCAGGCACAGTGTGTGTTGAATGAGTCGCGTGGGAGCACACGTGGATGGATGGACACTATCCCAAACTCTGTTGCTCCTGGCTATAGGAATTTGGGTTGGCTTTGCGCTTCAGCTTCTCCAGTGACAGTGGCCACGGCTTCTGGAATCCCTGACATTGCTAAAACCCTGTGATCCCATGAGGAGAGGGCTACAGAGGGCCGGGAACAAGTTACCTTCCACAAGGCAGGCTCCCCTTCGAAGCAAAAACTGAGGGGAGGTTTGGAGGTTTCCAGGTTTCCAGTGGGCATCGATGTTTAAAAGATGTGCTGTGCCATTGTCTGATTGACTTAGGACGCCCTCCACCCTCAGCAGGGCTAGAGCTCTCCACTAGGAATGGGGCTTCCTGGAGCCCTGCTGGAGGTTTAGCACCCCACGGCAGCCGAACAGATATTCTCCGGGTTGGGCTCCAGGGAGAAAGGATGATGGCAATTGCGTCCACACCAGCCCTGGTCTTGAGTGGAAGCATCTTCTCTTCTTTTCCATGTGGGGCTCTACCCGCCACCCTCCAGGACCCCACCTGGAGGGGTATTGAATTGGTTATTGGAAGTGAATAGGAACTCATTGGTGTCTAGACATTGAATGCGTAAAGGGCGACCACAGTGAACTCTCTTACTCATTCTAGACGATTGCCGATTCCTTGGGATTTTCTATATAGAAATGCAAATGAAGACCATTTTGTTTGTTTCTTTGTTTCCCTATCTTATGCAGCTTACTTACGTTTTCTTTCCGGACTGTGTCGATCAGGGTCTCCAGTTCAAGGCTGAACAGAATCAGTGGCAGAGGGCATCTTTTTCTTGCTCCTGACTGTTCGGAACGATGCCTAAAACTTTATCATTGAGGAAAATGTTGGCTGAAGTGTTTTTTATTGATATACTTTATCCGATTAGGAAAGTTCCTAATCTTTTCCTAATCCTCATCCTTTTCCTTTTCCTGATCCTGTCTTTTCCTACTTTGCCAAGAGTTTCTGTTTGTTTTCATCATGAATATGTGTTGAATTTTGTTAAGTGCATTTTCTGCGTCTTTGGAGATGATTCTCTGATTTTTCCTCCTTTCGTCTGTTAGTTGCTGTATCATATAGTAAATTTCCTGATATTGAACTAACCCTGCATTCCTGGGTTAGACATTACTTGATATGACATATTTTTTTAATTAGCTAGTATTTTATTTAGAGTTTCCTAGGTGAGATTGGTCTACAGTTTCCTTTTCTTGTATTGGGGCTGTTTTGAGGATCCAGTGACCTGCTGCTTTGAACATGATATAAAGCTCCAAATTTTTACATACTTACTAATTAACTCGAGGAGCCTGGAGTCTGACTCAGGGAGGGGACTCTGTCTGACCAGGAGGTGCGTGAGCCTGCTCCGTGGGACAGTGTGAGAGGAGCCCGGCCGGCACCGTGCCTGGAATTCCACGATTCAGGATTCGTCCATAATTCTGGAAGGCTTTTGGTCCTCAAGAGTCCCATTAAAGACCCAAGACCCCAGAGAGCAGATCACAACTGAGGCTAATTTCAGGATTAGCCACCAACCATGAGAGAGGGCAGAGGAGGGCCTATTCACCCATTTTACCAGCACGGTCATGTGTCACTTACCAATGTTTCGGTCAATGATGGACCATATATACGACAATGGTCCCATGAGGCTAGTACCATATAGCCTAGATGTCCAGTAGGCTATACCATCCAGGTTTGTGTAAGGACATTCTGTGGTGTTTGCACAATGGCAAAACTGCCTAATGGCCCATCTCTCAGAACGCATCCCCATCGTTAAGCGATGCATGACTGTAGCAGGACCACGCCCACTGGGGAGATAACACATCACACGGCGGTATCCCTGACAACCAGACGGGATGTGTACCCACGTTCTTCACCATCATATGGAGCAGGGGGTTGGGGGTGGGGTGGGGGGATGGTCTCTTTAGACATAAACAGAACTTCTTCTAGCCGAGTTGTCCTAGCGCAAAATCAATAAGAAATATAACTCCACCCTTAGAAGGCATTTTGTTTGTTTGTTTGCTCAGATTCATGGCATAGTTCCAGCTTCTGTTCCCAAGCGTCAGTTTGTATGCACCTGGAAATGGGGTGAGACCTTCTGAGGCCCCCGGGAAGGCTGGGAGTGTAGAAAGAGCCTTGGCACCGGAGTAGGAAAGCCGGGTTCAAATCCTCACTCCCCCACTCCTCTCTGTGACTCTGAGCCTTGACTTTCTGTGTAAAACAGGAATAATCACACTCTCCCTTCTAGGGCTGTGATAACGATTAAATATGATGAGTGCCAAGAGTCTGGTCCCTGGAAGATGCTCTGTCGATTCCCTCCGTTTCCTGGGTCTCTGATTACACGACCTAAGGGAATAAGGAGGGATGCAGGCAAAGCTGTGCCCTGCTCCCTCAGGTGAAGGGCTGGAAGCTGGAGTGCAAACCTGGGCTCCCAGCACATTCAGACAGGCCACGCACTGTCCACGTCTAGGAGGACGGTCTCCTGGCTGTGGGGCGTGGCTCTGGGTGAGGAGGTGGGGGGCTGGGTTGCCAGCTGGTCCGTTCCAGGAGGACGCTCAGAGAGGGACAGCTCGGATTTGTGAACTGTGCAGAGCCACACCAGGAGCAGGCCTGGGTATTTGGGAGGGGGGGATCCAGTAGGATTTCCTCCTGGGGCCAGTGAAATGGGATAAATGGAGGGGATGCCACGAGCAGGAGTCTCTGACACCTTGGGGGTGAGTTCAGAGGCGGGCTTCCCATGGGATGGCTCCACCCACTACCCTTGGCCCAGAGCGTCCATCCCTCCTTCCATTCTCTCCCTCCCCCACCATCCATCCTCTGGCTCATCTATGGACAGCATGCATTAACCTGTCCGTCTACCCATTCTCGCATCAAATCACCCATCCATCTATCTATCCATCCACCTAACTGTCTACACATTCATCCATCCTTCCAACCATCCATCCACTTCTCCATTTACTAATACTAATAATGATAATAACAAGAATTATAGTGGCTAATGGTTCTTCAGTCCTTTTTTGTGCCTGCCACTGTTTAAGTGTTTCATAGGTATCATTTAGTGCCCACAACAAGCTTAAGAGGAAATTCTATTATTATTTCCATTGTCCACGCAAGAAAACTGAGGCCCAAAGAGAATGATTCATTTGCCGGTGGTCACACAGCCAGGAAATGCCAGAGCTTAGAGTCAACCCAAGACACGTGGCTCCAGGGCCCATGTCCCTAACCACTGGGCTAAATGGCCTTCCAGAAACTCACCCACACACCATCCGTCCACCCTCCATTGTCTTTTTACCCATCCTTCTATCCACCACCCATTCTATCCGCCCAACCCCCATGCATCTCCACTTACGCTCTACCCTCTCAGCCATCTCCATTCCCCACCAGGTACCCATCTGTTCCTCCACGTGCCGACACATCCGTCCGTCTACTTACCCGCTCATTTTTGCCTGCCTACCCATATAGCCATCCAACAGCTGTTTACTAAGCACCTTCTACGCTAAGCGCTGATGTTTAGACGTGGATGGTACTTAGTCTCTGACATCAAAGGGCTCACTCTTCTGTGAGGGAAACCGGGAGACGAACCATGGAGTAACCCAATGGTGTAAGTGCTAAAGAGGCAGCGAGCCCAGGAGGCTCTGAGTGCACGAGGAAGGGCCCTGGACCGACCCTGGGACGTCCGGGAGGCTGACTCAGATGGGTCACAATAATCCAGGTGGAAAGGATGAGAAATGACCCTCTGGGCAGATGGAGGCTCCTGTGCCGAGGCACAGCCCCAGCTTTTTCCCAATTCGAATGGCACAGAGAAGGGGGTGGTCCCTTTCTTTCTGATAGACTGTGGGAGACAGGACCGACCGGCAAAGCCCTGAGCAGCCCCCACTGAGCTCCTCAGCCGGCATGGGGACAGGCCAGTCAGGGGCTGACCAGAGCAGGGCAGCCGAGCCAGCATCTGAGCTGCCACCCGGGGCAGCTCTCTGGGAAAGAAATGCCAAGTCCAGGGTTCCTTTAAGACCCACTGGCTGCTCAGCTTCCTCCAGAGCATCTTGCACTTGCTATTCTGTGCGCTTGCCACGTATTTGCAAGTTCTGATTGAACAAACACTGGCTGGGGCACAGTGAACCCAAATAATTGTGTGCCTGTCAACAGTACATGTTAATTGGAGAGCTGTGGCGTCCGCGGGACAGGACACGAGGGAGAAGCCAATTACTGCGTGTACCTATTTGAAAGGCTCCCACTCCTGGAATTCTGACTGGCATCAGAACACTCTGTATTGGTCCGTGTCATTGATTTTCCTCCCGCCTCAGCTGACGGGCTCGTTAATTGATAATTACCTTTTTCCCTGTGTTGGGAGAATTGACAAGCACGACCTGAAGTGTTCAAGTTCCATTTGAGCTGAGCTAAGCCTCTACCTGTTTAACCTATAAACTGGTCCCAAGAGGCTCTTCTGGGGGGCGGGGGGCCTCCAGGGAGGAAGCAGGGATGTTGGGGGAAGTGCTTGCGTCCTAACAGGAGCAGGAAGCACCCACAGCCAAAGGGCAGAGGGTGGAGCTGGGTGGGACGAGGCAGAGACTGGGGCAGACATACAGAAGCTCCATTGGGACCAATTCACATTTGGCTCCAGTGGGTAGAGAAAGAGGGAATGTCCATTAAACGAGCATCAACTATGATCCAGGAACTTTTTTCCTAATTGGATCCCCCATAAACTTTTAATACCACAGATATGCTGTGTATCTGTTTATATGTTGTATGTGCGCTTTATACAGTAAAAGGTAAGATTTTTGGCACCCTCTCCAAGAATCAGTTGTGGCCCCCTTGGTGGGGATATTGCCCCCACTGAGCATGTACGGTGCAGAGAAACTAAGGCAGGAGCCCAGACGTAAGGACTTGGTGGGGATCGGGTCCCACTTACCGAGACACACTGGGTCTGGGCAGTGGAGCTGGGTCAAGGGTCAAGATTTGGGCTTCAGACTTGGGTTCAAGTCTCTGCTCTGCCCCTTACTGTTTGACTTAACCTCTCTGAACCTCAGGCTCCTCTTCTGTCAAATGGGGCTAGAAACAGGACTCGCCTTACGTTGGGTGGCAGTGATCGTTCAGCGGGGTAATGCAAGGAGAGCATTTAGCACAGAGTAAGCTCTCAACAAACTGTGGTGGCTACTACGATCGTTCCTTCCAGAACCTACTGGCCGGGGGGCTGAGGTTCATGGCGTGTGCCCTGCTCCTCAGGGGCGTCGGTCACATCTCACTCATCTCGGCGACCCTGGCCCTGGCACTTGCTGCTGTGTGAACCGTCCACTATCGGGCGTGTTCGCTCTGGCCCCCAGCAGGTCGAGCAGCAGAAAAAGGGTCAGGGAGGACAGGGGCTGCCCACGAGCACCTGGGGGCCACGTGTGCCTCTGGGAACGCCATGTCCAGCCACTGAGAGGAAATTGCTTTTTTAGCCTCTGCAGGTGTCTGGGCGACTTCAGAGAGTTCCTTCGACTTCCGCCTGCCTCTCCCTTAAGTTGCCCTGCCAGATCGTCCGCCTGAGGCTGCCCGAGCTGCCCACGGAGTCTGACGTGTTCCGCTTGGACGAGGGAAAACCCCGGTGCCCAGTGGCCGAGGGTCAGGGCTCCGAGGCCTCTCAGTCCTGCCCAGAGGTCAGAGACACTGGCACGGGGTCAGGAGCTGACCTGCCTGGAAGGCCACACCCCAGAGCCCAAATCTTTAAAAACTGTCCCCAGGACTTTGTCCTGGGCGGTGGCCACTTGGGTCTCGCCAACATCAAGGGGACTCTTGCCCAGTTTTGAATAGCTAAAGATTTCAAATGCCCCACCCGACTCGTGCTGCCATTCTCCGCCACGCAGCCTCTCCTAGACTTGTCGGTTTTGCTGTCACACCGTCGCGCAGAAAACCACCTCATCACAGACCAATCCAGTAGCCGCAGGCCGTAGACTGGACTTGCTTTGGGGCACTGGCTTCCAATTATTTTTAAGCTGTTGACCCCTTTCTTCAAATGAAATCTGAGTGGAAGCCTGACTGATGTGGAAGAGGAAGTGATCTCTCTAAGCGTAACAGAACAGAAATTTACCCACGTGTGAATATCCCGCGCTCCCTCTCACCCGGGGCTTCCTGCTTTCTGCACAGCCCTCCCGCGCGCCCCCGAGCGCATCGGTACAGGTGGTGAGAGAAAGAGAAGAGTGAGACCTGCCTGCTTACCTCCCCTGCAACCACCCACCGCCCCCTCCCGAGGACCCCAGAAGCCCCGGCACACAAGGGGGAAGTTACTAGTTGGTGGGGAGATGGGTTCGAATCCCAGCCCAGCGCTCTGTAGCTGGGTGAGCAAAGACGAGTCGCTTCACCTCTCTGAGCCTCCGTTTAGGCATCTACAAAATAAGGAAAAGAATCACGTTCACCCGCCTCTGCATTGCCACGAGGACGGAAGAGATCCGGGAAAGTGGGAACAAACTCTGAAGCGCTGTCCTGGGAATCGGAAAAATACTTTGTTCAGTTCTGTGTCCTTTTTTTTAAGGTTACAAGTGGCAGAAGCAGACGCTCCATTAACTGCTGAGGTGGCCAAGTCTGGGAAATTCCAAACTGCTTATGTTTTGCTTGGGAAAAAAAAAAAAAAAAAACCCAGACTGGCGCGTTCCTGCCCAAATCCGTGGAGCAGAGCCTGCTCGGCGCCGCGGTCCGAACATTCGGCTCTCCGAGCCTGAAGCCACTCTGGGTTTTAGCCTGTTCCCGCCTGGTTCTGTCTGTGAAACCTGCTTCTGCAGAAAGGGGAGCACTTTCAGCCGCAGGGGCTGTAGCGCGGGGGCCCCACTTTGCTGGGGTTCAGAGCGGGATGGGGGCACCCGGTCGCCACCGGCACCAGTTTAGGTACTGCCCAAGGGTCCCCTTCCCTGACGCCAGCCTTCTGGGGGAGGTGACAGTCAGGACGCAAAGGGCCCTCGCTGTGCAGAGGCCTGAGGAGGAACTGGTGTCCGTCTGGCAGGGGTCCTGGGACACTGTGAGGGGCTGGCTTAATTCCCATCCCCGTCACAGTGAGGGGTGCTGACAGAAGGGTCCTGCAGGAGGCCTGCACCACCTAGAACCAGACAGAGAGACACCAGCAGGGTCACACGGAAGCCATTTTTTGGGGCAATTTCAAAGGGGAGACCCCAGCAGGGAGCCAGTGACTCCCAAGGGTCCCCCGTTGCCAGGCCCTGTGCTAGGCTCCTGCTTTGGCAGCTCATTGTGTCTTCAAATGACCCTGTAAGGCAAATACGATTGTCCCCTTCTATAGAGGGGGAAACTGAGGCTCAGAGGAGTTAGGTGACTTACCTAAGACGCCACAGCTAAGGACGGTGGTGGAGCCACGTTGGCCGGAAGCACAGAGGAGCCCATTGTTTAATGAGGTCGGGGGAGACTTCGAGAAGGGAGTGCACAGGGGCCAGGCCGGCTCTCGGAATTCACGTACCCCACAGGTCAGGGCAATCTGCACCAGCTGGCTCAGCTGACGAGCAGGGAGCACCGTCCACGCAGCCAGCCGTGGCTCACTGAGGTCCCACTGCATGCATGCTGTGGGCGGACATGAGGGAGGCAGAGATGAGAAGTGTAGATGCCACCCTCAAGAAGAGCACATTCTTCTTTTGTTTTCTTTCTTTCTTTCTTTCTTTTTTTGGTGAGGAAGATTGGCCCTGAGCTAACATCTGTTGCCAGTCTTCTCCTTTTTTTTTTTTCTCCCCAAAGCCCTAGTACATAGTTGTATATTCTAGTTGCAGGTCCTTCTGGTTGTGCTATGCGGGACGCCACCTCAGCATGGCCTGATGAGTGGTGTGTGTGTGGGTCCACACCCAGGATCTGAACCGGCGAACCCTGGGCTGCCAAAGTGAACTGCACAAACTTAACCACTCGGCCACAGGGCTGGCCCCCAGAAGAGCACATTCTATAGGGTAAAGCAGGCCATGGGAATAAGCACAAGGCAGTGTAGACACTGCTATGACAGAGAACTGTGTGGAGGGCTGAGGACACGAGGAACACTGCGGGGGACCGCGGAAGGCCGTTGGAGCCCAGCCACGGGACGGCAGGAGAGGACAGAGACTGAGGATGTCGTGGCCGAGCTCCAGTCACAGAATCCCTGAGCACACGGCGTGTTACTGCTTGCGTTCCACGCCCGCCCTGCCAGACGGGAGGTTTCAAGCTGGTTCTCGCTTCTTCCAGATCTGATCTCAGGCAGGGCGTGGTCTTCCCCTCCAGATCCCCACCGTCACTCTAGACGCCCAGGGCCCCCTCCTTCAGGTTGGGGGACGGTTTACAAGCGTCTAGACTGTCGACGTGGAGTTGCTGATTTTGGGTGGGTTGGAGGAGGGCTGGACCGTCTCCAGGGACCGGTGGGTGTCACTTCAGATCAGATGCTCAGTCAGCGACCTCTCACCCCGTCCCCCGGTGGTCCATGCACCCAGTAACAAGAAGGGAAACTCAGTGCTCATGCGGCTTCCTTGAGGCGCCCTACGGCTGGTGACAGGCCTCCCTGCTCCAGCTGGGGTTCAGTGTCTCCCCGTCCCAGCCTCCTGGTCCTCCCTCCCTCCCTCCTCTTTATTCTCATCCACAGGGGGAACCTCACTCTGCAAGGACATGTCCCAAAGCAGCTAAGAGCCGGGACTCTGGAGCCGGCCTGCAGGGCTGGAGTCCCAGCTCTGAGCTGGCTATTTGACTTTAGGCCAGGACTTAGCATGTGCCTCAGTTTCCTCGTCTGTAAAGTGTGGATACTAATAGGACTCACCTTGTAGTCTTGCCGAGAGAACTGGGTGCCAAACACCTGCTTTTTCTGGGGCTCCACACTGTCCTCGGGGTGAAGAGATGCCACAGATCTTATGGTCAGGGGGTTCTCAGCGTGGGTGGGAGTGGTGGCGTGAATCAGGCAGACGATGCTCCTCGGGAAGGGGGGCCAGGACACGGGTGAGGTAAGTGGTCAGGGGAGAGAGCAGTCCCACTGGCGGGTTTAAACCTAAATTCTAGGATGGGCAAGGTGCAAAGGAGAAAAAAGGGGTAGGTCTAGGGCCTAACCCCACCCAGCATGGGGGCAAATGATGTCAGACTGGACAGGAAGGCATGAGGAAGAAAGGCGCTCCAGGAGAGGGACCTGGATGGGCAAAAGCGTGGAGGCAGGAAAGCATGGGGTGGTACCCGGAAGAGCACGTGCACGGTTGATGTTGAGAGCGGGCCCCCATGGGGCGTTAGCACGTACGTGGCTAGGTGTGCCAGCCGCCACGCCAGGGGTCACATAGATGACCTCGTGCACTCCCCTCGCTGACCCTGTGAGTCCACTGTTACCTGCATTTTACGATGAGGAGACTGAGCAAGCTCAGAGAGGGGACGCCTTGCCCAAGATCACTCGTTAAGTGCTGGCTCTGGGCCTCGAGTCCATGTGTCTGTCTGCAGAGTTGGTGACCTTCCCAGGGCCCCACGCTGTCACCAGGCAGCGGGAGAAGAGTCGTGGAGGATGAAGGGGAAGCTGGTTCGGGGCCAGGGGGAGGACTCAGAAAGTTCCAGAAGGACATTTCAGCGTGGTCCTTCTTGGGGAAGGCCAGCCAGCAAGAGGGGCCTCACACACTTGGAGCGTCCACAAGCAGTCGTCGCCAACACGGAAACCCAGGCTCTGTACCCCTGGTTTTCTGCTCCGAGACTTTGTTGGGGGCTGATTCTGGGTGATGCCCTGTTCCGCTCCCCATTCTCCTGCCTGCCAAGAGGAGTTCCCATGCATCCATTTTCTCATCGGCACAGCTCGCCGTCAGCGCGTCGGGCACCATCCTACGGATTCTAGTACAGTAAAGGCTTGACTGCGTTCCAAAGGTCCACTCACTCTTCCGTGTTGGGCCCTAATCTTTCCAGGCACAGCTCTTAGGCCTGCTGCCCATGCAAATTAACTAGGAGCTTTAGAAAATGCCGAGTCCCCGGCCTCCTGTCTCGGGGGAGGCCCAGGGGCAAGGCATTTTCAAAGCTCTCCAAGGTTGAGAAGTATTGCTTAAAAGAATCTTCTGGAACAGTCTGTGGACCCTCTAAACACGGCCGGGGTTTCCTTTCCACTCGCACCAGCATAATCCGCCCCATTTAAGCCCAAGAAACACCAATCAAATGATTCCTGCTGGCCAGAGACCAGCCCTTTGGAAGCCTTGTGGACTCCGGTCCTGGGGCGAGTTCTGACTGTGTCTGCGCCGGTCCAGCCCTGGTGACTTCAGAGTCACCCTGAACGGGCCTCCCGCCTGTGCCATCTCCCCCACATAGCCAAGGCCCCACGGAGACTTTTATCGTCCGTTTTATATTGTTGAACGGGGGCCTTGGATGCTTGTGGTCATAATTTTGAAATATTGAATTACGCCGAGCGTTACGGGCCGTGTTTTCTGTTTGAAGACAGGTTAATTGCCGCTCTTCATCTTTGATGCTGAGATTTAAGCCGGTTTCCCATTTGGCCCTAATTGGTGGTGTTCCAGCAGGCCTCCTGCCCTCGGAAGCCTTTGATACGGTTTAGAAACCCTTTTACGAAAGCCCCCTTTTCTTTTGCCCTGCGCATTTAATAGATTGGCATTTCCTCGGTCATCTTTTCTTCTCTGGCGATATTTCAGAATCTCACCATGTGTCCACAGGGAATAAACGCCACCTCTCCAGCAAATGTTTTTTTACAGCGCTCGGCAAGAGAGGATTAATTGCCCCCATTCACACACACCTCTCACTCGCTGGGTTCCATTTTCATATGGAGATTTTTAATCCTTTCTTCTGTTGCCAGGCTGGGTTTGTCTGTAAATGCTGGTGCTCTTACAGCGATGTTTCTGGAACAGACCTTAAGAGAGCATCACTGCAAGTGCTCTGTTTTGCAGATAATATCACCATAATAATGCTTTATGTGTCAAGAGAACACTCACTGTGAGGATAGGGGCGGGGGCAGTAATGAGCCGGCCGTCCCTGGAGGTGTTCAAGCACAGTTCGGAAGCAGATTGTCAGGCATATTTTAGAGGCAAATACAGCACAAGAACTAAGAGGTTTTTGAGTCAGAAGGACTTGAATTTAAGTCCCTGCCGCTTACGGATCTTGTGGCCTTGGGCAGCTTATGAGCCGTTTTGAGCCTCTATTTCCTAGTCTATAAAAGACAGTTAATAATAACGCTTAGCACATAAAGTTACAGCAGAACTGGGTCAAATAATACCCGGCCCTTGGTAAGCATTTGATAAATGCAGGTTACTATTACTAAGTATTATAGACAGTAGCAGGGCTTCAGAAGTAGGCGGGGGAACAGGGAAGAAATGGACACACAGACCCATCAGTTATCGTCAATCTCTAGAACTCAATAGGCTGTTAGAGTTAACAAAGGGCTTTCACATCTGTAACCTCAATTTATCCTCACAGCAGACGGACAACACAGCAGTCTTATCTTCTCAACAGTCCTCTACCCAGAGGAAATAACGATGGGGAGAAATGGAGGCTCAGAAAGGTGAAGCGACTCGCCTAAAGTCACACAGCATAGGGATCGAGCCACTAGCATCCTAATTCATACATACCCCTCTTTTTCTGCTGCTTCCACGAAACCAGTGCTGCCGTCTATTCCGTTATCCTTCTGCTTTATCATAAGAATATTTCTTAATACCCCAGGATCTTCCTTAGCGGGGTGGGCGTGCTCCCGGGCTGCCCAGATTCTCATTCTGAGGGTGGTGCTTGCCAATTCAGATGCAGGACTTGGCGCTGCTTCTTTCATTCCCCAGGATGTAGGGCAATCAAGCAGGCCAATAATAATAATACATAATGTTGGATACTCATAATGCCCTTGTTTCCTGCGGCCGTCTTAGAATTTTAATTTGATACAAGGGACATTATTACTCCATATTCATTAAATCTCATGTTAACCTCTTTTAAAAAACGCTTTTCCAGCAATAACGGAAGACAGTTTTACATGAGGAAAGTCATTTGGGGAAGAAGACCGCTCAGGAGGTTTTCCCTAGCATCCTTCTGGCCCGAGCTGACCCCCCGCCCCTCCCCCGCCAGTTCAAGTCTCCCTGTCACAGTTTAACAATATAAAGGACAGGAGCCATAGGCACAGGGCTCAGGGACGCCTCTGAGAAGGGCCTTCCCCAGGGCTGATCATCGCTGGCTCCCAAGACGGCCCCTTGGCGGAGGGCTCCTGTGAGTCAGCCCTTTGCTCCTGCGAATCTTCAAGGCTCATAACTGTAAGAGATTCAACAATTGGAGGAAAGAAGGGAGCAGATCAGGGCCGGGGGTGGAGGATAAGTGGGGGAGATCCTGATGCTCCTTAAAAAGTTATACCCCTCAAGAGTCGGGGTGGGGGAGCGTGAACGGGACCCACTGGGTTCCCTTCGGGAGCGAGACCATCTACGGACACTGAAATCCACAGACACTGAAATCCACTAACACCGCCCCCCTTGCCCCCCCGTCCCCCATTTTTCATCTTAACTCCTCACACCAAAAGAAGCAAGTCTACAGGTCTAATCCAGCCCTCACTCCCAGGTGCTGACCTCTGGCTAAGCCAGCTGCTCCAACTGCCCTCAAGCAAATGCCCCCAGACTCCCCGGGGCCAGGGGTGGGGGCCCCACACTGTCTCTAAACGGGGCAGCCCTCCTTTGGTTTTTCAAATCGAGTCAGCACACACTTTCAAGTGAAAAAGGAATTCTGAGCCCTGAACCTGTCCTACCCTCTCTTTGCGGATCCAGAGAAGGGCAGGGCTGTTCCAGGTGTGCGGCTGAGTGGGAACCGGGATCCAATTCGAGTTCCACTGCGGCACACCATCTCAGTGGCGCCGACCCTGGGATAGCGCCAACCCAGTGCCATCCTTCCAGGGATGCTGCAGGAGTGCTGTGGTTGACTGTGTTCTCACAAAGTACCGGAAACGTTCTAAACAGTACGCATCCTCTCGTGGAATCCCCACAACAGTCCTGTAAGGTGGCTTGAACCCAGCCCGCCGCATCTTCTGCCCATCAGCCTCGCACTTGACTGCCTGGAACCCACCGCCCGGAGCCTCTGTGTCCTTCTCTGTGAACCTAAGCGCCCCGCTCCTGCCCAGGCAAATTTACACTCAAGGTTCAAGTCAAAGGGGTATAAAAATTCTTGGCAACATCAAAAGCGCTATAAAAATGCATGCCTCCGTACTAGTGCCGTTATGAAATGTAGACAAATTATTTGGTTTGGGGCCTTTCTTTCTTTTTTTTTTTTTAATGCTGTAAAAATTCTGGCAGGAAGAAAGAGTCTTTGCATGGACGCTGGATGGCGTGTTATGGGTTAGAGACACATTCCTTCAGAAGATTTATCTGGAATCTTTTCTGGGCTCAGCACTGGGACAGATGCTGGAGATTCAGAGAGAAAGGAATCCAGTCCAGCCCTCAAGGTGCTTCCAGTTCCCAGGGACTGGCAAGAGAGAAAGCAGCAACTACCTTCCCCGAGGAATGTGCCAGATGGAGGAAGGGGCTGGAGGCTACAAGGGGGCCCAGGGGGCC
Source organism: Equus caballus (assembly GCF_041296265.1). Taxonomy (NCBI): domain Eukaryota; kingdom Metazoa; phylum Chordata; class Mammalia; order Perissodactyla; family Equidae; genus Equus; species Equus caballus. Next base: position 10,313,644 of record NC_091695.1, read on the forward strand.
CAGGGGGCCTGGCCCGCTGAGCAGTGCACTGGCCCAGAGGGCAGGCTCTGGTCTGGGTTGGCTCGGATTCAAATCTTTGCTCTTCTCACTTACTAGCTGTGTGTCCTTGGGCAGTCTTCTTGACTTCTCTGTACCTTAGTTATCTCTTCTGTGAAACAGGAATTGTAAGTAACAGAGTCCAGCCTCAAAGGATTGCTGTAAATATTTCATGAGCCAGCGACTCTGGAAGTCTGGTGAAGGCTACAGACTCATTCTGGGAATATTGTTTTTCAGTGCGTACAACAGAAACACATAGGATTACAAAGTGCACTAATTATATTAAAAATAGTATCAAAATATTAAAAACACAAATTTATACGTTAGCAGTAGACGTGCTTCTGTATTAAGGCATTAAATAAAAGGATCTGGCGGCTAGTCTAATAAACACCATAATTTCAAAGTGGTGACGGGTGTAAGTGGTATTTCGAGGCATCCGCCACTACCTGATATGGTAGGAATTTATCTGTTATTTCTATTGATGACACTCAACTAAAGGGAATGCTCGATTTCAGGTAAGATCGGCAAACACAGAGATGTCATTTTTCTCTTCCAAGTTCTCGGAGCCCCGGAATTCTATCCAGAGAAGCTGCTGGAGGCCCGTGGACCCGGGTGGCTGAGTCCCGCTCCAGGGAGTCCCCCTGCTGTGGGGGACTGAGGACAGAGCCCCGCCCTCAAGGGGCTGCTGCGGGGCGGGGGCAGACATTCTTGGGGTCGCGTGTTACGGCTTAGATGAGCCCTGTAAATGCTATCAGCTTGGTAAACCGGAATGACCCACTTTTAGGCAGTTCAGCCTCAAGGTCCAGGGGACAGGCTGGGGCACGAGACCGCATCCCAGCTCTGCAGCCAACCGCCTCTATAACTCGGTTGGTTCTGCAAGCTCTCTGGGCCTCAGTTTCTTCCTCTGCAGAATGGGAAAACAGCGTCGACTTCACGGTTTCGTTGCCAAGACTGAAGGCATTACCGTATGTGAAGGACTTAGCACGGTCCCGGGCCCACGTCAAATGCCCACGTGTTAGCTCCAATATTATTAGGATTGATAGTCCTTGCCCAGTGGGTGACCCGGGCAGCGGCCCAGCATGCACACTGTGTCATTTCCCAAACTCCAGTCATCTTCACTGAGCATCTACGGAGGCGCTTAACAAGTCATTTTTATGGAACAATTTCTCTGTTGGAGTAGCGCTCATGGATCTGAGATTCTGAGCAGCAGAAGGATCAGGGATACTGTCCCCATTAATGCCACCAATGTTACCTCGTTTAGTCTGCACAGTTTTCTTTCCAGAGAGCTACCATTATCCCATTTTACTGACGAATAAATGGAGGTTCAGAGAGCCAAGCACATTGGCCCGGGGTTGCAGACCACTGAGTGACAGAGCCGGGATCTGAACCCAGATCTGTGCCACCCTCAGAGGCCTCGGCGGCAAGGAATCCATCCTGCTGAGCCACAAGGGTGGGGCCCGCCCATGTGAGGCCAACCTCCTCGGTCCCCGCGTCTCTGGTCCAAGCAGGCCGATAGGAGCCGGGATGCTTGCTGTGGACCAGTGAGGAGCGTAGGTCTCTCTCATGAGCACCGAGCGAGGCTTCCTGCTCGATGCCTGAGTTTCTGATGCGTAGTGACCATGCTGGAAGAGCAGACGTCTCTTTCCTCTTGGCCTGTGCAGCCTCCTTAGTCAGGACGGCAGACGGGGCCGCAGCAGCTGCTGGGCGCGGTACCCCAGAGGGGCCATCAAGGCACTGGGTCGTGCGTCCAAAGGCCACGTCCCTGGGACAAAAGCTTGACCCCTGTTTTGCTTCTACTCCTCTTCTGGGGCAATCAGGGTGGCAGAGAGGGTCCTAGAAACATGAAGGGCATCCCTGAGCTCTGAGAAGCCCAGGGCTTCCCTCATTCATCCGCCAAATGGATGTCTAGGGCGCCCACTTGGTGCCGAGCCCTGAAGATGAAGGATGACGGGACATGACGCTTGGCTGCAAGCACAGCCACCTCGGGAGAGACACTCGTGTATGTCACTGGGACCTGGGACATAACTGAGGTGTTGCAAAGGACTCTGGGAGCTAAAAGGACGGAGGGACTAGTTCTCTTTGGGGTGAGGGTCGGGGGATCCAGGGAAAATGTTTTCAAAGGACGTGCCGTAGGAAAACACGTAGGTGGTCACCAGGCGGAGAAGTGGGAGCCGGCAAGGATGGAGGTGGCTCAGGCCCCGCACTCGGCAGGCGCCCTCCAGGGCCAGGCAGTTGGCCTGCTGTCTCTCACTTCATCTTCACAGCAATTCAGTGGGGGCACACCTCCGTGTCCTGGTTAACAGTGGAGGAAATGAGGGTCAGAGAAGCTCAGAGACTTATTGAAAGTCACACAGCCAGGAGTGAGTGATGGGGCCAGGCTGCCACCCAGAGCTGGCCAGCTCCAGGACTTGTGTTCTTGTCCACATTGAGCCCTGGCAAAGACCCAGAGAAGGGAAGGGGACTGAGGTGCTCAGAGAAGGAAGCTGGAGTATGGAAGTTCACCGGGAGGGTGAAAGGAGCCAGAGGGCAAAGGCCTTGAAGGTCACACCCTGGAGAATGTTCTCTGTTGCTGCAGGAGGATGTTACCATGGCAGCCCTGATGCGTCACCTCTCCCTGGACGCACACCCTTTGCATGGGCATCTCCGTTCCTTCCTTCAAGAGCTGGAGTGCCTTCTCCCGCCCTCGAACCTGGGTGGACCCGCGACTGCTTTGGCCAATTGCATATGGCGGGAGTGACCCTGGGAGGGAGTTCCGGAGCCCGGCCCTTAGGAGATGCGCAGCCCCTGCTGCCCTGAGGCTCCCTGCGAGGAACCCTGGGCTGGGCTCCTCGGAATGAGAGGCCACGTGGACAGAGAGGCCCTCTCAACTGAAGCCCCCCGAGCCCCCAGCCACACACAGGGGCCCCTCTTGGATCTTTGTCCCAGACTGCCGTGTGAACGCAGCCACACAGAGCGACTCCATGTGATCCCGTGTGGAGCAGCGGCGCCCAGCCCAGACTGCAGGATCGTGAGCGGATAAATGGCCTCCCTCCTTTGAGTCACTGTGTTTTGGGTTGGCTTGTTGTGCAGCCATCGCTACCGAAACAGCTGCCACTTGGAGCCAGCCTGTGGCTGAATTCAGTGCAGCGAGCTGAACTGCTCCCAGCCCAGTTATTCTGGAAACATCCCTCTGTGTTGAGGGCAAGCATGCGAGGCTGGACCAGAAGCCAGGGACCCACCGCGGCACCATCTCAGGGACAGCTGGGGTCTCCTTTGGAAGCTGGAACCAGACAGCCCCCTCCTTGGTGGAGCCTCGTTTCACTGCCATTTCTCTTCGCTTTCTCCTTCCATCACTGATGGCGGAGGCAGCTGCCAAAATAAACTAGGGCAGGCCTCCCAGCCAGAAAACGCCAACCGCCTGGATGTCTTGGTCTGTTGGCCTCTTCCCATCACAAACTCTATTTTTTATGCTTACAGAATCTTCCCACTGGGGACCCGGGGTCGCTGGGGAGTGACATGGTCTCAAAGACACCAGCTGAGCCCTGAATGCATACCAGGCGCTCCAAATCTTGTTATGACTACACAGTCCCCATGACGTACAGATTACTACTGTGTGCCTGCGACCTTTACGTACGTTACCCGTAATACTCACGACACTGCCACAGGGTTGGTGCCATCGTCCCGCTTCACAAAGGGGCATCCTGAGGCCCAGAGGGGCTAAGGGACTTGTTAGTAGGTGGCAAAGCCAGACTTTGGACTCACATTGTCCAGCCCCAGAGCTGCAGCTGTCTCCATGCTACGTGCTGTTTTCTTTCTAAGGAAAGAAAAATCTGGCCACCCAGAGTCCAGGTGGTGGGAGTATCGCCTGGGTGGGGCTGAGCGGGATGGAGCGGGAAACGGACGTGTAATGAGCGGATGGGGTGTGGCCGACGAGGTTCAGTCCCCACCGAGGCCTGGATCTGACCCTCCGGTGTCGGACTGCTACAGAGAATTTGGTGCAGCCGGGACTCTCCACTCTTCTCATCGCCAGCCGGCACGCTGACACGGGCTTTTCCCGAGGGCTTCCTTGCCCGGCTCTCCGTCCTTGGGCACCACCTGTGGCAGGGAAGACCTGGAAGGAATATGGCGGAGGCGCAGGCCTGAGCAGGAAGCCCACTCCCCAGTTCTGGGAGGGGAACCCAGAGCTCTCTAAACTGCTGAGGCCTCGGGAGCCCCTCTTACTGGGAGGCACTGGGGCCAGTCTCTCCTCCTGGACACGTCACTGCTCGGGGCTGAGTCATCCAACAGGAGGACCAAGTCCGGGCTTCAGCACCAGCAAAGGAGGAGGACACCTGCAAAAGACCTTTTCTATTAAAAAAAAGATAGATGTTGGGCCCAGCCCGGTGGCTGAGTGGTTAAAGTTTGCATTCTCTGCTTTGGTGGCCTGGGTTCAAGGGTTTGGATCCCAGGCCTTACCTACTCCACTCATCAGCCACGCTGTGGAGGTGTCCCACATACAAAGAAATAGAGGAGGATTGGCACAGATGTTAGCTCAGGGCTAATCTTCCTCAGCAAAAAAAAAAGAAAAAAGAAAGATGGAAATAGACCTCAAGGTAGAACACGAGAACTTTGTTTAACGTTCTCATAGCTACTTTTCAGACCTTTTCATACTGCTGTTATCTGGAATTATTATGAGGAAGGAGGCACTGTAATCATCTCAACTTGGGGCCTTTACACTGGGCCTCAGTTTCCCCATCCGCAAAACAAAACATTGTCCTAATTGGTGCTCCCAGACTTGGCTGCTATCAGAGCTGCCTGGGGAACTGGGGTGCCGATTTGGGGCCACTCCCCAGAGATTCGGAGGGAGGGAGGTGGGCCCAGGGATCCCTCTGTGTCCTGACCAACGTTCCATGGCGATTCTTCTAGCAAGGGCAGAGCTGTAAAACCCGGGTTGAAGGACCATCATCACGGGGTACCAACCATCCTGGTTTGCTCAGGACTGAGAGGTTTCCTGGAATGTGGGACTTTCAGTGCTAAAACCAGGAAAGTTCCAGATAAACCGAGACACGTTGGTGATGTTAACTGCACCCGATGACCGCCCGGGGTGTTCTGGCTGGATCTTGCCGTGAATCTGCGATGACAATCACACAAAATGAACGCTTCTCCCTGGGGGCAGCTGGCTCTGCGAGGTCTCGTTTCTAAGAAATCTGAGATGAGACGAGAAGCTGTCCTAATATGTGGTGGGGTGAGGTCTCCTGACCAGCGCCCAGGCTGAAGGCCATGGGGAAACGCTCAGCGTTGGACACCTTCAATTCCAGCACACCACCGGCCATCCGGACCCCGCGGCCGTCTCCGAGGAGCTCTCGGTCCGAGTTTTCGCTGATATCTCTGTGTGCAAGGGACACAGGGACAGGAAACAAAACCTGTGGGGCCCCTTGGCCTCTCTTTGATTTGTAATTTTGCCTTTTCAGAAAACGGGAGCGTATGTTATCTTACTGAACTCACAACAACCCTGCTGGTAGGATTTATTTTTGTCTTACAAATAACAAATCTAAGACCCAAATTCCTCCCGTAGGTAATCACAAAGTGGGTCAGGATCCACAGCTTCTCCTGCTCGTGACACAACAAACTTGCCACTTGCCAAGCGCCAGGAAGCGGCAGTGGTCGTGAGGATGCTCTCGGAGAAGAGGAAGGTTGGAATCCGAGAAGAGGAGGCAGAAAATGAGGGGGCTGCACAGAACCCCTCACCGCTGCTCCTGTCTGATTCCCCTCGGCCGGCCACGTGTGTGACCTGATAAAAGTAAAAACACACACGTGAATTGGCTTTGAGAACGTATTTCGTTTAACCCAATATCTCCAAAATATGACCATTTCAGCAAGTTATCAATATAAAAGTTGTTAATGAGATATTTGATGCTCTGGGGTTTTTTTGGACGGAGTCTTTGGAATCTGGCATTTGTATGTCACCCTCACAGCACATCTCAACTCAACGTGCCGCATTCCGAGGGCTCGGTGGCCACGTGGTGAGCGGCGTCTGTAACGGACGGCACAGCTCCAAGCCCCTGCTTCTTTTTGGTCTATCAGGTCTGTCCAATTCTGAAAAGGGTGTGTTACAAATCTTCCACTTAAATGGTATTTGGGGGGCCAATTCTCCTTCCATCTCTAATGTGTTTTGCCCTTGTATTTAGTGGCTGTGTTGTTTGTTGCGTACATGTTTATAACTATAATATCTTCTCTGTAAAATAGCTCCTGCATCACTGTAGGATGGACCTTTTGTCCTGATTAACACTTTTCGTCTTCACTTCCAGTTAGTCTACTGCTAACATCGTCCTGCCTTCCTGCTCGCTTGTTTTTGTTCAGTTGGTTTTGCATCTGCCTGGCGTGTCCACCTTCTCTCTCTTTTCTGTCTTGAGGTTCTCGCTTATTTATGGGTTCTGCTGCCTTATGACTTTGGCTCCCCCTGACCTCTCCGAGCTCAAGTCGACCTCCGGGCTCTGCCTGCACAGTATTTACACCCTACGTCAAACTCCCCTGCTTGCCAGAGCGAATGTTAAAGACACGGATCCCTGGGCCCCTTTCCTTGGAGAGTCTGTTCTCACGGGCGGGTCTCAGGAGTCCATATTGTCGCAATCACCCCGAGGGATTCTGGTGAGCCAGCATTTGAGGGCTGTGTCCGCCCCCAAGTCACTTCCCTTCCACCAGGTGGAAAAGTCTGTCTGCCGTCAAAGCAGACTGGCAGGCGACCTGAGCAACACGAGGAGCAAAGAAGGGTGAGCCCACTGTGTTAGATTGCTTCAATTAGCTCCACTGCTCCGTGACTCAGAGTGGAAGGTGACGCACGTGTTTTTCCTAATAAAATCCCCATATGTACAAATGTCCTTTCCCCCACAGCCCGCCCATCTCTGCTTAAGGGCTGTTTTCTTTTTCAAACTGTAACATTGGCTTTTTTCCTTTTGGGGGTGGGAGGCGATAAGGCAGTGATTGCTAAAGAAACGGAGGGGAGGAGCCAGCCCAGTGGCGCAGTGGTTAAGCTCGCAGGTTCTGCTTCTCGGCGGCCTGGGGTTCGCCAGTTCAGATCCTGGGTGCGGACATGGCACCGCTTGGCAAAAAGCCATGCTGTGGCAGGCATCCCACATATAAAGTAGAGGAAGATGGGCACAGATGTGAGCTCAGGGCCAGTCTTCCTCAGCAAAAAGCGGAGGATTGGGAGTAGTTAGCTCAGGGCTAATCTTCCTCAACAAAAAAGAAGTGGAGGGGAATGTTTCTAGTTCTCTTTAATTGAAATGATCTCAGATGCAAACAGCAAGAAATGAAGGCCAGATGCGCCGCTGCAGAATCGAGGGGCAACGACCCCAGCGTCAGACAGACGGCGGGGACCCGTTTCATCATCTAGAGCCACGAGCATCTGTCTCGGTGGAAGGCTCGCTGGGGGAGCTGCCAGCAGGGGCGGGCTCTTCCCTCCCACCCTCCTCCTTCCTCCTGACGGTCTCCTGCTCCTCTCACTTCTCAGGGGGGGAGATGGATGGAGACGGTCAGACGCCACCGAGCACGGCCCCAGCGCCAGCCTACAAGCCGCCACTCCGTTTCCTGGGATCTTAGGAAATCCTTGCAGACCCCAGGCCCTGCCTCCCACTCCTGCGGGTGCGGCCTGCTCAGCCTCTCCTCCCAGGAGCACTGAGCGTGTGGCACGGAGTCACCTCCGTCACCCACATCGGGGGGGATCTGGAGAGCCCAGAGCTGGACGCGGGAGAGCAGAGGGAGGCAGCGTGGGGTGAAGGGTGGGGGACCCCTTCTCAAGGATTTGCTCTCGCGGGGGCCCCCACTCGCACATCCGTCCAGCAGTCCCTCCCTCCTCTGGATGGGGGGTTGGCAAACTGGTGTAAATACTGTGTCGTTGGGCCGCGGCCACGCCCGCTCGGGGATGCTGTGCCTGAGCCTGCCCGCGTGCTCGTCAGGGTCCTCTCCGTGTCGGGGTCGGGGTCTGTGTCCTCAGTTCTCACGTGCTCTGCAAAGCCGTCGAAGAGCCCTGGGGTGGAAAGTCTTTCCGAAGCAGAATTCCTACCTCCAGAGCGTGCACCCCCGCTTCCATGAGCCGCGGCGCCAGAGACCGGAATATTCACTAGCTGGCCCTTTACCGACGCGCAGCTTGGACTAAACAGCATTAATCTCTAAGCTGTGGGGCGAAGAGAGAGGGGCAACTGAGCAGGAACAGGCCTCCACCAGTCAGGAGGGAGAGAAACGGCTGTGGGCACCCAAGAACGTCTACAGCAAAGGCCCCACGTGACTTGTGTTTCTGTCTCGCCTCATCTAGATCCTTCTTTCCATTTCTCACTAGGCTCCTGACTGCTGACCATCACTCTGCGTCTCAAACACACCACCTCGTTTCTACCACAGGGCCTTTGCACCTGCTTCCCTCTGCCTGGAGTATTCTTTCCCAAGATATCCACATACTTGGGTCTTTCTCATCACTGCGAGCTTTGCTCACAAGATTCCACCCCAAAGAGGCCTCCCCGCAGCTGGGCTTGTCTTCAGCCCTGCCTCGTTATTTCATCTTCACATTTACCGCTCTCTAAAGGCTTTTATTTGTTTGTCATTTTTATCCCCCACTAAGAGATCAACAGGGTTGAAGTTGGGGAGTTCAGGTCTTCGTTTATATCGCTGCCCCTTATTTCTCTCTGCGGGATAGGAAAAAAGGAAAAGGAAGGAAGAAAACCTGTGGAGCCATCCGTCCCTTCCATGTCACCGTGTGTGGAAGAGGGCTGACAGTGGCACGCTTAGAAATTATTGAATGAGTGAACGAACGGATGGGCACATTGTGGGACAGTGGTTCAGGCTCTAGGCTTTGGCATGAGGCTGCCTGCATTAAAATCCCAGCCACACACTTGGCGGCTGTGTGACCTTGGGCGAGTTACCTGCCCTCTCTGTGCCTTGGTTTCTTCATCTGTAAAATGAGTCACATCTTTACCTATCTCTCAGGACTGCCGGAGGCATAAACGGGATAAGTCCCTGTCAGCTGTTAAATTTAAGCTGGGGGGTCGGTTAAATACAATGACACATGAGCCTCAAACACCGTCAGCCTCAACGAACGCAGAGCGGTGGCTTCTCCACCCACATAAGGGCCATGGAGGGATCTCCGACCCGGGGCCAGATGCCAGGGCCATGCACCCGGCACTCGTCAGTCCACGTCGTCACAGCCCAGCCGCTGCTCTGAGAGCTGGAGCCCGTACCCCCACGCAGGCCCACTGTGAGCCCCGGACGAGACCGCGTGTGGCCGGCCCTGGACGACGCTCAGCCCCGCCTCGGAGGAGTAGGCCGTGCGTGGGGGTAGAGTCCGGGTCCGGCAGACCCCCCGTTAGCGGTGGGGCTAAGCGGCTGCCTCGGGCTCCGAGCCTCAGTCGTCTCATTAACAAAATGGGGCAGTGACAGTCGCTTCAGAGCATCACTGTGAAGATTCGATGTCACCAGGATGGTTTCCAGCCCCAAAGGACACTCAGTCCCCGGGGGCCGGTCACAGGACCTTACACAAGGGAAACGGACCCCATGAACGCAAAGACCAGTTGGCTGTGGTTGTCGCACCCAGCATCTGTGGAGGACCACAAACGCTTAACGCTCTGGTCCGGAGGACGTGTGATCTGAGTGCAAGCTTCCTCGTTGTCAGCCCCATCTCCCCTTAAACTCCTCATCACCACCAATTTGCTTTGTGATCTTGGGCAAATCACTCACCGTCTCTGAGCCATAGTTTTCCTCTCTCTAGAATAGAGATCGTAATACTTGCCCCCTGGGATGGTTAATTTTATAGGTCAACTCAGCTGGGCCAGGGTGCCCAGACATTCAGTAAAACATTATTCTGGATGTTTCTGTGAGGGTTTTTTCAAATGATGTTAACATCTAAATCAGTGGCCTTTGAGTAGAGCAGATGGCCCTCCATAATGTGGGTGGGCCTCACCCAATCAATTGAAGGCCTGAATAGAACAAAAGATTGACACCTTCCCCGAGCCAGAGGGAATTCTGCTACAGCCTGGCCTTTGGCCTTGAACTGCAGCTGAGGCTCTCTCCTGGGCCTCCAGTCTGCAGGCCCACCCTGCAGACTTTGGACTTGCCAGCCTCCATTGATGGGGTCAGCCAATTCCTTAAAATAAATGACTCTCTCTCTCCCCTTCTCTGTATAGACACATTCTGTGGATTCTGTTTCTCTGCAGAACCCTGACTAATAACCCACCCCACCCTCAGGGTCCCCAAAAATCCAACGAGGAACTAAGTAATGGCAAAGCCAGGTGTCCAAGTGAAGCTGTCACGGACCCCTGTGTCTCAGGGTCTGAGGGGTCCAGGGCGTGTGAAGTCCTCTCCAGTTTCAGGCAGAAGGGCAGCACGGCAGGGGAGGGGGCTCGGACCCGCCTTCATCAGGCCGCCTGGAGCCCGGAGAGGCCCACGGGGCCACCAGGAGGAAGGGGTGTGGGTCCCCCGTGGGGCCGGAGCTGACCTCCGTCCTCCTGTGTCCCTCTGGCATGCGTTTTCCACGGCTGCCTTAACAAGTGACACACTGGGTGGCTTTGAGCCACAGAAACGTGTTCTTTCGCAGGCCTGTAGACGAGAGTCCGAAATCCGGGTGTCGGCGGTTGGTTCCTGCTGGAAGCAGGTCCACGGCTCCCCCTCGACTTCTGGCCGGTTGCCAGCAATCTGTGACATTCCTGGGCTCGTAGGCGCATCACTTCCGTCTCTGCCTCCATCTTCCCGTGTCTTCTTCCTGTGTGTGTCTCTTCTCCACTTCTTACAAGCACACCAGTCACCTTGCACTGAGGGCTCACCCTAAACCAGTATGACCTCATCGTAACTAATTGCATCTGCAAAAACCCTGTTTCCCAAACAGCTCACATTCTGAGGTTCCGGCTTGGTGTGAACTCCGGGGGGCGCTGTTCAACCCAATACACCTGGGTTGGGAGTTTTGGGGCAACTTAGCCCCAGGGCAAGGGGAGAGCCATCCTTCACCTTTGCCAGCTCCATCCATCCTGCTCTTGCCCGGCTGGCCCGGGAACCGGCGGGCGTTTTAAAATGCAGCCCGTGTGGCAGTGGGGCCCGAGGAGACTGAAAATGGGTTGAAGTGTGTGTAACTGCCACATTCCCTTTTTCTGATGCGTGTGAGGTTTTTTTGAATTACTTTAGTAACACAGCTCCAATCGATAATATTTACAAAAAGGGCCATTAAAAAAAAAACCACGGGAGAGGCCTGGTGGCCCTGGGACTCCGATGGGAGGTGGGGGCGCCCAGTTGGAGTGGGAAGGAGCTGGAGGCCCTCCGGGCTCCCTCGCGCCGAGGCCCCCTGTCCCCTGCCCACCGCGCCTGGGCTTTCCACCAGGAGGGCGTGGAACAAACGGGCCGTCTCCAGTGGAAGGTGGACATTGGAAAGGAGGGCCTGGAATTTCAGAGAACGTTTCACTCCCAGAGATGAGACGCCTCCAGGGTGGGGAAGGGACATTGAAACTCACCTCCCCTGGCCCCGTCTAGCAGATGCTGTAGGCGCCCGGCTCAGGCCCTCCGGGGTCCTTTCACCCCATATGTGGGGCCGAGGAGCCGGAAGGGGGCTGGGCTTCAGTGAGCTTTACTGTCCAACTTTTGGAGGACTGCCCGGCCCTCCAGGTTCCAGAAGCTTTGCTGCGGGGCCGGGATGTCCCTCCTCGGCGCCTCCCTGGGCTGCACTGAACCAGTGACTGCCGGGTCCAGGGCTATGCGAGCCCCAGCATCCTCACCTCGGGCATCCCTCACGCCCAGGGGCCCCGCCTGCTGCCAGCTGAAGCCACCTCCCGGGACGTCACCTGAGGTCACATCCTTGCTCTTCTGGACCTGGAGGGGGGAGGGGAGCACTTTCTTGATAAACCACTTGCACGGGAATCCTGTGTCGGGTCTGCTTCTGGGGGCCCTGGCTAAGACCCCAGCTCTGGGACGTCGCTGGAAGCCCCCGTGCAAGGCAGACCTTTCGTGTGGGTGACACCGGCAGCCACGGCTGGGGCAGGATTTGAAGGGCCAAGGGTCCCGTAAATCCACACCGCCCGTGCCCTTGGAATGCGTCCCTCAGTCCCCTTAAAATGGAGTCGCTCCCCGGGGGATCGGCTTTATCTCCGCGTTGACGCTGCCCCTTGGAGCGGGTTTCCCCGTCTGTTGCGCCCCCAGTAGGTTCGTGCCGCGGAGCGGGGCCTGGACGAAATGATGGCCGCGGAAAACCGGGCCTTTGCCCCCACTGCCCCCACCCCGGGGGGACCTTCTCCCACTCCCGGCGCCTCCCCGACCCCACTCCACCCCGGGGCTCATCTCAGCTGCACAAGGCTGATCCCCTCAAGGTTTCAGATCCCGCTGCTGCTGATAATGAAAGTGATGATAAGACTTTATTATTTTGGGAGTGTCATTGTTCCCGAGGATGTTTCATTTGAAATGGAATTTCTAGAATGTCAGAAGTGACCGTGGGACCCAAGGGGAAGCTCGAGTGGTGGAATTCAGGCGCTGTGATCTCCAGATGAGAGTAGATTGGAATCCTGCCCTGGACCCTTCCACTCATAGGGGCACATGGGGCTGCAATTTATAGCCCCTTGGTGCAAAGTAGGAAAAGGTGCTCTGTCTGGGTAGCTGGCTTAGAAAATAGCACCTTCTGGATGCAGACACAGCTCTAAGGTTGCACAGCTTAGGGGGTGAGCCCAGGCTGGGTTTCAGCCCCACTTACTCATGGCAAGCACCTTTGTGCAGTGCACAAACCACCCAACCATACAAGGCAGCCCCCGACCCAGACTAGTCATTGTAATGGCCAACACTGAGTTCCCTCTGGGCCACTACTGTGCCAACTGTGTCACTCACACTCTCTTATCTACCACCTCAGTCTTAGGAGGTGAATCCAATTTGCATCACCCCCATTTTGCAGGTGAGGAAGTTGAGGCTCAAAGATGTTAAAGAGATTGCCTAAAAGTCAAGTTAGTGAAAGGTCCAGGGCTTGAGCTCCCATCATCGGGTGCCACAGGAAATCCCTCCCACTCTGGATATTCCGGAAGGGAGAGGGTGGTAGAGGGTGATGAAACATCGTCAGTAAATCGAATTAGCTGAGAGGAGGAGGCATCTTGGCGGGGCTGTGGAATGAGGCAGGGTCGGGCAACAGGCAGAGCACTGGCCTGGGGGTCGAGAGGCTCAGGTTAGACTTTCAAGTCTGCCTTTTACCAGCTGTGTGCCCCTGGGCAAGTCACTCAACTGGTCTGGGCCTCAATATCCTCACGTGTGAAAATAAGGGTCGAGGAGGCAGGTGTCCAAGATCCTTCAGGCTCTCTGGGACTGCCATCCCCACCACCATCCCTAGGGGTGGCTGCAAAGGGGCCATGAGTGGGCTGCCTGGTCCCCAGCGTGCTGGATGCGAGGAGAGCAGGCAGGATCCCTGCATCCTCAGCCCGGCCTGGACTCTGCGCCTCTACCTTCCTCAGGGCCGCTTCCATCCTGACTCAGGCCTACGGCTGCCCTGAGCAGACCCAGCAGAGCCATTCATCAAACACACACAATTAAGGCCGCGGCTGCCAAGATCTATTCCGGGGAGCCAAGCAGAGCCGGGGGCGCAGGGCGGGAGCAGGTGCGGGGAGGGGCCAGCTCCAGGCGGCCGAGCGAGAGGGAGGAGCGGCTGGAGGGGGATCACAGCGTGAAGCTGCCTGAGCACCGACTGTGCCGGGTGGCTCTGTGTGTCACCGTCCAGCCCCGTGAGCTGGGGGCCAGTTTTACAGATGGGGCAAGCAAGGCACAGAGGATCACACGGCCCCACGGAGGGCGTGCGGTGACGGCAGGGGAAGCCTTGGAAGCGTGGTGGCCTTGCTTGGGGATGTGCCCTAGGCCAGACCAGGGCAACTGGATACTAAAGTGGAAACTTTGAGCATCGGCCCGGGAGACACCGAGGCTGCAGGTGTTAGACAGCAGAGAGGGGGAGGCCGGTCGCCATGGGAAGACTTCACAACAGAAAATTGTGAGAGCCGGTCCAGGACTCCTGGGCTCCTGGGCCGCATCAAGGGTCTGAAAAAGAGAGTGGAGAGAAGGGAGTTTGTGGCGGTTTCTTGGAAGAGCCCATGAGGCTGGGGAAGAGGGTGCCCCCCACCCTTCCTGGGCCACCTCGGTCTCTCCTTGCTGGCTGCCCGGGGCTGGCCGTCTGGGGCTGCAGAACCCTCCCTCCCGTCACTGGTTGGGGCAGCGGCCTTCCGTTCCAGGACCCCGTCTGCCTCCACACCTCGTGGGGGGGCGTGTCCCGGGAACAGGCGAGCGTGAGGCTGGAGAGAGCATCCCAGCCAGGCTGTGCGTGCAAGTGTGTGGCCTCATGCGCACATCGTGGATGCCGTGGTGCCGGCTGAATCCCCTCCCAAGGTCACGATGCATCCCCCAGCTACGGGGAGGGCTGAGAGCTGATGGCTCACAGCGGAGTCCCTCTCTGGCAACAGCCACTTTGCCTGGATATTCCCGCCTCCCCTCACCCAGTGACGGGTCCATGTAGGGACGCCAAGGCCTGGCCCCTTCACCTCAGTTCCGGACATCTCTGAAGGGCACCCCAGCGTCAGCTCCCGTGGGCCGCGACTGCATCCAGGCTCAGTGCCCCCTCCGCTTCGTCCCGCCTCCCCGCTTGCTTACGGCCGATGCTCCCGGACCCTCGTGCGTGTGAGCCACCGTCTCAGAGTCTGTTTCCCAGGAATCTGAGTTAAGGCCTGCGTGTGTGCATGCTTGTGTGTGTGCACACGTGTGTGTGTGCACGCAGGTGAGGTGACTCAGTGTGTAGGCAGATGGGTATCGGGGGAACACAGGTGACGGCGCGGGAACGTGGGCGTGTGAACATTTGTGCGAGGGCTGATGTTTAAACGCTTCACAGCAGGACTGAGAGTACGCGTACGGTGAGTGTGTCGCTCTTGCGGGAGGTGACATTTGGGGCTGTGGGAGGTCCAGCTGCCCTGTGCACCAGCTTCTCTCTTCCGCTCACTAATCGGCCTGTGCGATGCCAGAAGGACACAATGCTGTCTGCCCTGGCGAGTGTCCACGCAGCCCTGGGGGTGCCCCGCAGACCCAGCCCCCTCTCTCTACCCCTCTCTCTGTTGCTCACCCACCCGCTTGCCTCACGGAGGACCATCCACCACCATGGGGAAAGTGCCCCTGGAGACCAGAGGCTGTCTGGGCAGACGAGGGGAGGGCTCTGGACTCCTGTGGTCCACTCTCTGCTCGGACCAGACCTGGCTCCAATTGGCCTCTGCTCTCTCGCCCCAGAGATGGGACGCGCATGTCGCCCAGCTGCCCACAGACAAGCCCACCTGTCAGAACGTCCTTCTCCTGAGTGACCCCAAATCAGTTGCCCTGTTACTTCTACCCGCAGCTCTCCCTGCTCCCTCGTCCCCAGGCCGACGTCCCAAGGCAGCCAAGTTGTCCCCGCTAAGCCTCGTCCCCTGTCCCACGCTGCTTTCCCCAAGACTCTGTTCACCGTTCCTCACATGAGGGCATCAGGTCCTGCTGCCCCATCTGGGTCCCATCTCTGTGCCTATAGAGTGCGGGGTCCGGATGTGAGCCCACAGCACCAGATGCAGCCGACCAGGGCAGCGAGGGCAGGCCCACCCCACCAGGGCCCATCAAGTCAGGAACCTCCATCGGGTCCACAGCACACTGTTGGTGCTTCCATTGACCTTGGGTGTCCACTAAACCCGACCTGATCATTTCGGGTGGAACCCTGCCGCGCCGGCCCCGTCTACCCACCCTGGACTCGTTCCCTGGGTCATCGATCCTTTTGATCTGAGAGTGCCTGACTTCACATCGATTACTGCTGGATCTCTGCGTGTTGACTTTGGCCCAGCAGTCCACCCGGGAAGGGAGCTGTGGGTCATAAATCAGCGGTGTCGGAATAGCTTGTGCTTTCGAGGTTTGGATGAACACGTCTTGTGTGTCTTCGTCCAAGACTCGGCCAAAATTATTGGGCAAGTTAGAGCTGGGGGAGAGTCTGCACCTTCTCCTAGTCCACCCTCCTCCACACTGACTCCTCGGGTGTGCTGTTCACACCAGCACGAACCCGCCTGCCTCCTCTGATCGGCTATCAGTCCTTCTGTGAAAAGGGGAAAACTGGCTTCGATGAGCCCGGTCCGGCCCTTGGACTGCGCCCCCTTCTCTTCCGATACTCCACACTCATCCTCTAGTCGGCCAGTCCAGGCTGTTCCTGCGCCGTTCAGAATCCGCTTCTCCACCTTCCCGGCTTTTTTGGCAAACCAAGGCCATTTTGCCCCTCTCCAGTCTCCTCGCCATTTTGTTCTTCCGCCCGATTCTTGCACAGCCCACAGGATCCTGGAAGTCTTTCCTGTAGAAATAATCGTGTAATATTTCAACCAAGGGAGATGACTTGGAGGGTGTGTTAGTTATCGACTGCTGTGTAACAAATCGCCCTAGAACTTAGGGCTTGAAATGGCACAAGTTGCTTATCTCAGTTCCTGTGGGGGAGGCACGCAGCTCAGCCCGGAGGCTCTGGATGAGGGTCTCTCATGAAGAAGTTGACCAGGCTGTGGTCATCCAAAGGCTTGACCAGCCGGAGACCCGCTTCCAAGATGACCAACATGACCCTCGACCCTCGGCCTCGGTTTCTCACTGTGTGGGTCTCTCTCGGGACCACTTGGCTTTCCTCATGATGTGGGTGCGGGACTTCCCAGGGGGAGCCATCCCAGGAAGGGCAAGAGGGAGGCCACAACACCTTCAAGGACGTAGTCCCAAAAGTGACACACTGTGCTTCCGCCGTGTTCTATTCATTTGAAGCAAGTCACTAAGTCCAGACCACGCTCAACGGGAGGAGAATTCGGCCCCAGCTTTGGAAGGAAGGGGTGTCAAAGAACGCATTGACGTGCTTTGAAATCACCACAGGGAGTGACAGGAGATGCTTTCAAATTCAACCAGGATGGTGGGTTTGACCCAGGGCTGCTCCGGCAAAGCACATTTGGTCGCCCAACTCCTTCACAGTCTCGGAAACGTTTGGACCATGAGCCACAGTTAAAAATCAGTCATGGAGGCCGGCCCCATGGCCTAGTGGTTAAGTTTGGTGCGCTCTCCACTTCAGTGGCCTGGGTTCTGTTCCCGAGCACGGACATGCACCACTCATCAGCAGCCATGCTGTGGCAGGGACCCACACACAAAACAGAGGAAGATTGGCACAGATGTTAGCTCAGGGCCAATCTTCCTCAGCAAAAAAAAGAAATCAGTCATGACCTTCTGCACGTATACATATACAACCAAAACAAAAGTTCACAGAGCAGCATTTAACCTTACCATATGCATTTGTAGGAGAGGAAAAAGTTGTCCTAGACCTGCAGAGGGCCCCTGGCTGGGTCTGAAAATTAAACTGATAAAGAAGATTAACAGGAGAAAAGCATACAAATTTATTCAATGTGTTTTATGTGTCCCAGGAGCCCTCGTAAGGAAAGGAAGAGCCAAAGAAACAGTTAGACCTGGGTATTTTTATGTGAGGTCTGGGGAGGCGTGGATGGTCCGTGGGGGGCTGTGGTAGGTGAAAGATATGAGGTGATTGTGGTGAACCGGGGAAACGTGGCAGGGCCTGAGCGTCAGGTTCTTCTTGGGGTCCTGTTGTCTTCAGACAGAGGAACGCTCCTTTCCTTGGGGGAGGGGGCACCTCTCACGTGAGGGTTTCATGATCTGTTTCAGGGAAGAAGAGCTGGGGGTCATAGTGACCTCTGCCGTCTTCCCAAACTCCTTCAGCTTAAAATATGCACTAGGCCAAGACACCATATTTGGGGGTAGGGCGACTTGAACCCCATCACACTGAAATCCAAAATATTCCATTCAATGTCACTCTGTTTTATTCTGTTGTACTCTGTATATTCTTAAAACATTGCTTGTAGCCAACCACATTTATTTCACGATTCACTAATGGTTAGCGACTCAGTGTGAAAAAACAAACTGCTGTCCCAGAGCGTGTTCTGTGCGGGCGCCGAGGCTGGTTCCGTTCTCCATCTGTTCTCGAGCTCTCCACAGGTATGGCCCAAGTTTCATTTTTTTAAAGGTTGGCACCTGAGCTAACAACTGTTGCCAATCTTCTTCTTTATTTTTTTTCTTCCCCAAGTCCCCCTGCTACATAGTTGCATATTTTAGTTGTGGGTCCTTCTAGTTGTGGCATGTGGAATGCCGCCTCAGCACGGCCTGATGAGCGGTGCCATGTCCGCGCCCAGGATCCGAACCCAGGAAACCGCGGGGCCACCAAAGCAGAGCGCGAATTCAACCACTCAGCCACGGGGCCGGCCCCTGACCCAAGATTCTTAACTCACCTTTTTTTATCTTTGAGACCCTCCTCCCTCGAGACGTGCCCACTGTTAATCTTTGGCTCTGTGGAGTCATTGAATCGTGAAACGTGAGAGTGTGAAGGATGCTCTGGACCAGAAGGGACCCCGTCTCCTTGCAGTGCCCGTGACAGACATTACCAATGGATCACGCCCCTGCCCCTTTCAGCTCAGTGTGTCCCTCAGAACCCTTCCCAACCCAGCGCTCCGGGGATCCCTTTTTGTGTGACAAAATTTATTTTACACTCTATTTGAAGCTACAAGGCAGACTCTGAATCCCAGAGAGATGAAGCGGCTGTTCCAAGGTCACACAGCTGGTCAGTGGCTGCGCAGAAACTGGCCGCCCACTCCCTCCCCAGGCCGCTGCCCTCTCTGGGGAGCCCAGGGCTTTCCTAGACTTTGCCATGTGGTCACTGTCTTCCTGGACCTTGTCCTCCTGACCAGGATCCAGCAGTCGCTCCCTGGCTCCTTCCTTGCCAGGCCCGCACAGATCACCAGGTGATAAGGAGACCCCAGACCCTTCCCAGACAGGACTCCCCTGGGGGCTGACATGTGGCGCCACGACCAAGAGAAGTAGTTTGTTTGGGACGCAGATCACATCAGGAAGGAGCCCGCTCATCCTCTGGCCCAGCGCCATCCCAAGAGCTGGAATCAACAGCCTGGAGTCCCCTGGCCACCCACTGCCACCAAGAGGGCCCGGGGTGGGGCCCGGGGTCGTTTTATGTGACTGCTCGTCCCGCGTGAACAGCTCTGTGCTGCTCGCTTGCTGCTCAGCCTCTGGTGCCAGCTGGACGTCGGCTTAGCGATGAAGATAGACAGGCTGTGCAGGCTCCCGGAGAACTTCCGGTCATCCTGCTGCCCGCAGGACGCAGCTCCTGGGGTGGCCCAGGGTGCTACAGGCCACACCCAGAGGGGACCCCTGATAAACCAGTGGGGGTTTTGAAGGATGGGGAGGTTATTCTGTAGTAAGGGAACGGCGGGGAGGCGTAAGGGAGCAGTGGGCTAAGAGGAAACACCGCCCCTTCATGTCTCTGGAGGGTGAGCGGGGGGAACGGCAGGCGACAGAGCGGCTGCCCCCGGGAGCTCCATTCTGTGAAGGGAGAGAGAGCAAAAGAAAAGAAACACGTACCAAGGAGTGATGGACGCAAAGGGAAAATAAAGCCGGGCCGCGGGCAGAGCTGGGGATGCTATTTTTAGATGGGTGGCCGGGGAAGGCCTCGCTGAGGGGGCACGTTGAGCAGGCAGCTGAGACGTGCAGGAGCGACCTGCAGATAACTGGAGGAAGAGCGTTCTAGGCAGAGGGAAGAGCACGCCGGGATGCCCAGAGGTGGTCTCGTGCTTGCTGTTGGGTTCCAGGAGCAGCAGGCAGGCCCGTGTTCACACACTGTGCCCTTCTCCTCTGATCGCCTCTGGTCCTCATGATCCCCTGGGGGGAAGGCTGCAGACTGATCGCCTTTCTCCAGACAAGTATGCCGTGGCCCTGGGGGGTTAAGTGGCTGTCCTGAGCCACAGAGGGAGTTTGAGGCAGAGCAGAGCCCAGAATCCAGGGCTCAGACCCCCAGTCCGGGGTCGTTTGTGGCTCAGAGTAGCCTTGTCCGCCAGTTGTGGCGTCGGCCCAGCAGAGCTCAAGCCAAGACAGCTTCCCAGCCCTGCCAGGGGGCGGGCCTGCTGGCTATTCCAGGAGAGCTGGACGGTCCCCTGTGCTTGGCTCGCTCCCCAGACCAAGTCTTGCAGCCCAAACTGGTCTGTTTCGGGGGGCCCTCATCAGAGGCTTGGGGACTGGTACTGAGGGAAGCTAGGCCAGGCGAGAGCTGTGCATGGTGTCCTGAAGTGGAATGAGGCCTACAACAGACCACGGTCTGCCTCGGGGACCCCGGCAGAACCTAAGTGGTCCTCTCTGGGGTGGGGGGAGTGGGTACCACCCTCTCTGTGGTGGCATCTCAATTCAGCGTTGATCAAGCCTGTGCATCCTCAGCCTGGAGGGTTCATGGCTGAATATTTTTTCTCCTTCTTTTTCTAGCTTGCTGCTTCTTCTTCTTCTTCTTCTTCTTCTTTTTTTTTTTTTTTTGCTGAGGAAGACTGGCCCTGAGCTAACATCCGTGCCCATCTTCCTCTACTTTATATGTGGGACGCCTACCACAGCATGGCTTGCCAAGCAGTGCCATGTCCGCACCCAGGATCCTAACCAGCGAACCCCAGGCCACCAAAGTGGAACATGTGAACATAACCACTGTGCCTCCGGGCTGGCCCCTCTAGCTTGCTTCTTTTAAAATATCAGGACTGGAGAGGGGTGGGTGGGATTGGATGATGGTTTCTGGGGGCCTGGGAGAGCTGGCCTCTTTGCCCCCCAACAAGCCAAATGCAATTTAGAGCCTTCGTCAGCCCCTAATGTACCGAGCGGCAAGACAGGGCAGAGGTGAAGGACCTGGGCTCTGACATGGGACAAACCTGGGTTCAGTTCCATTCTCTCCTATCAGCTGCTTCATCCTGAGCAAGAAGCTGCAGTTTTTTCACCTGTAAAAGAGCCTAATAAGCATCTGTCTTGTGGGCCATTAGGTGGGGCACACAGAACCCCCAGCAGGATGCCCGGCCTGGGTAGCCGGGGCTTACGGAGCACTAGCTGGAGTCCGTGTTGGTGCCAGGCTGTGTAGGGGAAGATAAATGGGAGCCACCCTCCCCTGAGAGACAGCAAGAACGGTCACGAACCTCGCTGTCCAAATCCTGCCACGCTTTCTGCCCAGGTGACTCTCCTGTTGCTCTGGGTCTCCGTTAGTCCAGAAAAGGTGTTTCAGTCCAGCTGGGCAGGACTTTCGCCAGGTTGTTGTGGATGTTGGTGGTGGCCCACCCAGATCCCTTTTGGGGGTCTACACCCCATTCCCCGATTACTGTGAATACTGGCTGCTAGTGGTTCACAGATTGTCCCCTTATCTGGAGAATCACTGTGACCCAACAGGAGCCAATGGCTGAGGGACGTGTGAATATAAGAAGCCAACCCCCTTGCCTCAAGGTGGGACCAATGTGTGGCTTAGTTTATGCCGCAGAAATCCTGTGGGATTAGGTTGAAGCAAGTCTCCTATTGAGACCTGCCCCGCCCTATCTCTCTTCCCTTACTGTTCTCTTTTCCTAATCAATCATTGCACTGAATCCTTGCCTCAGGCTCTGCTTCCAGGGAACCAGACTTAAGACACAGGCTCCTCGTGATTCTAGTCTCAGAAATGCCCATCACTTCAGAATCTCAGGGAAAGGAGATCTCCCCCTCTGCCCCTTACTGTCCCCCTCCCTCAGCCCCACTGTCCCAGCTGCCTGCTAGATGTCTGCACATGGCTGTCCGGCACCTCAAAACACTGACCCTGAAATTGAACTCACTGTCTTTCCCCAACCAGCTCCTCCTCCTGGTCGCCAGCTGCTATAAATGACACTCCTCTCTCCAGCTCTCCAGGCTCCTCACTTGGCTGTGCTCTGATTCCTGCCCCTCCCTGCTCAGCTGCCAGCTCCCGTGCATCTGTCCCCCTCTCCCTTCTCACAACCACCATCTCTCCTCTTTCCCTCATCGCCCTCATCCGTTTTGAAATAATCTTGTCAGACATTTGCTAGGAACCAGCAGATGTGAGCTAACTAAGTTCTCTGTGTCCATGAACTCAATTACTCATCATAGTGACCCTCTGGAGAATTATCATCTTCCCCATTTGATAGATGAGGAAACTGAGGCATAGAGAGGTAAAATGATTCATCCAAGGTCCTACAACTAAAAACTGGTCTTCTTTATCTGATTTTCCCAGAAACCAACCCCAAGTAAAGGATTCAAGTGCACGATGTATGTTTGGGCAGTGAGTCTAGGAAACCCTGGTGGCGGGAGGAACGGAGACAAGAAGGGGAGGCAGCCAATAAGGAGTATGTCATCAAGCAAGTTAGCACAGCAGGAAGAGGAGCTTAACCCCCCTGGGGAACTCCATGAGACACGAGGGAGCTGGGGCATTGATACGCCAACTTCTTTGAGTCCACAGTTGAGGGCTATTCCCGGGGGCTTTGAGCGCCAGGCACTGCTGGTGCAGGTGGAGTGGGCTCCAGCAGCCTGAGAAAGCCCTAAAGCAATGCAACGCTGGTGCTGGGAGTCAGAAGTCAGACCAGTGCAATCAAACATCTGGGCCAAGGGGCCGGGACGGGCACCAACCGTGCCTGCTATGGTGGCAGAGCTGGAACCCAATCTAAGCAGGGTGGGTCAAGGGTCCATGCTTTTAGCCACATGCTCTGCCAGCTCCAACATGGTGACCTGCCTCTCAAGCCTGTCGCATGTCTTTCTTCCCACCAGTTTTGCCCATCAGCACCCATTTATTCTCCTGCCCTCACTCGGAGCCAGTCCCCTGCTCAGGCCTCTCTAGTGGCTCCCACTGCCAACTGCCTGAAGCCTCATGGTCTGTCCTGCAATCGAGGTCACGCCAGAATGGCCCTCGCCTCCAGTAGGAGCCTGTGTCCCAGCTCCCCGCCAGCACACCTGTCCCCCAGCCTCTGCACCTTTGCTCCTGCTATGCCTCTTCCTGGAACGCCCTCCTCCATCACTGCTGGTGAAGTCCTGCCCGACTGTGAGGCCTCTTGGTCCACAGAGCCCTTCCAGGGCCCGCTCCTCTGAGGGCAGTGGCTCCCGTTGGCCTCTATCTAAGAGCATTCATCTCTGCTTGGTGCCACAGCTATGGCGCCGTGGTTACGCCCCTCGCCCCAGCAGTCAGACTGCTAGATGCTAAATCTCTGAACCCCAACTCTGCACCTGCTGTGTGACTCTGAGTAGCTTACTTGATGGCTCCAGGCCTCAGTTTACACATCCACGAAGTGGGGACATCATAATATAATAATATTTAGTAATAATATTTATATCAAGGGGTAGCTGTGGGGATTACACGAGATAACCCATGTAAAAGGCTGGCAGGTAACATGTTCCCATTAAAGGGTACTCATTACATTTGTGTAAGAACCGCCCCCTCGGCCGGGCCACACACTCCCTGAAGAGGGGACCCCACCTCTTTGTGCTCTCTCCATCCCCCGTGGCATGTGGCACAGCCTTTCCACCCAGCTGCTGATGGAGCGTATTAAAATGCAAATTCTGCACCCTGTCGGATCTAACACACGTCTCACTAAGCCCTTCCTTCATTTTCTTCTTTTTTGGTAAAAGCTATTCATTTTGCTCCCTAATATTGGTCCCTTACAAACGTGACGGTTATTTCCTTATTCTCTGATTGGCTGTCTCCCCCGAGAGAATTGAAACTCCCTGATGACAGAGATTCGGTCCCTCTAAACGGTGACGGACCCGGCAGGCCCTGGAAAAATATTGGGTGAATGAGTGAATGAACGAATGAATGGAGCAAATGCCCACTAGCGTTCATCACAGTGATCTCTCCAGGGAGCCTGTGTCATCTTTTTCTGGGGCAAGGCCGCAGAAAGTCAAAGCCCAATTCCATGTGTTCATTGGTCCAGACCTTGGCTTGAAAGCACTCAGCCGTGGGTGTTCTCCTTTGGCACTGGACCTCCTGCCGTGCGTCTGTGCTCCCTCCAGGCCAGTGCAAAGGGGCCCCCATCGTTGTTCTGGGAGCCCAGGCCAGGCCCTAAGGAGACAACAGGAGAGAAAGATGGGTAAGTCTATCAGCCCTCTGGGGACCCAGATTGGGCCACGTCCACAACTGTCACCCCTTCCGCATGGCCCTGCCCCTTGCTCCAACCCCACTTCAGGTTCTTTCGGGAAATTGGTACTAGCAACAGAATCCCAGGGAATTTGAGCTCTGAGTGCCACCCGCAGTGATGGTTCCGCCAGCTCCCAGATCGGGCCCTTCGTCCACCACCCTGGGTGCTGCAGGGGGGAGAGTGGGAGATGGAAGAATATGTGCAGGGGTGACACAGTCTGGGGGGCCCCAGCAGAAACAGCTGCTGCCGAAGTGACTCATCCAAGAGCTGGGTGGGGTGCTGAGGGCTGCTGTGGGCCGGGGCTGGAGCTGAGCGAGCAGGAGTCAGAGGCTGGTGACGCACCTCATCCCACACGCGGGACAGTGGCCAAGTGGACTTCAGCTCGGAGGGAAAACACCCAGGGACCACACATCCGCTGGGCTCCACCCACGGCTCACTGTGTGCCTGTTGGCTGCTCCAAAACAAAAGCCAGCCTCATTCAAAGTCCTCCAGGATTTGGCCCCCAGCCTCTCGTCCTGCCACTGCTTTCAACTCCCCTCCAGCCCTGTGGGACAGTGTGAGTTACCAGAAAGTTCCATCCCCTCCTTAGCTGCCAAGCCTTTGCCTGGGCTGTGCCCTTTGCTTAGAAGGCAACCCCCCATCCCCATCCAGCTGATGCAGCTGCAGGACCAGCTCCTACGGACGCCGGACGCCAGATGTGCAGTGCATGCCCCTCCCCCACGTCACCTTATCACGCTGGGCCTGTCCTCACCCTCATGGCCTGTTTCAAAATGTGAATTTTGTTATTGTTTGGATATGGTGAGGCCAACAGATCAGAGATGACTGCCATTGAGAAGACAGTTTGTAATTCACAGATGCTGAGAGAAAAGGGCGTGCCACAGCACCGGGGCCACCCAGGGAAGCTCCAGGGCCAGTCAGGATGCAGAGAGAGAGGGAGGAACACGTGGGCAAGAGCCTTTGGTGTGGTTTCTGCAGGAAGCAAAGGCAAGGCAGCACCGCGGCTGGTTTGACAATTTCAGTGGGCTCTGGGGTCCGGGGACCCTCCCCCGTTCTCTGGTACCTGGCCTGGGGGATTGAGTGGCCCAGAGTGTGAGAGCCCGTTGGGGATGGAGAAGGTGGGGTGATCTCTGGTTGGTTTGCACGTGAAAGCTGTGCTCACACAGGTCCTTCCCCCTCTCTGAGAGCTGACCAGCCCTGGCAAAGGCCATCTCTCCAGGCCCCACGAGGTCCAGATGTCAAAGCAAGAGACACGTGGTTCACACGCGGCCAGAACTCCGTTTGCCAAACTCTCCTGGGGGCAGGAACCAGGCCACGGGGGCGGGGGGCCCGGTGCTGGCCTGACCATTGGGGGTTCTTGGCAAATGCTGGATGGATGAGGGGCCCCTGTGGACCAGGCCTGGCGCCAGGCCCTTGGGGACACAGCGGCAGACAGAAAAGCGAGATCCTTCCTCTCAAGGACTTTACTTCCAGTGCGCAGGGCAGACAACAAACCAACAAAGGATAAACAGACGAGAACGTCAGTTACTGGAAAGTGCGTGACAGAAATAAAACACACAGATACAACGGCTCCCGGGGAGGGGGGGGCATGGAGGAGGAGGGGTTCCATCAGAAAGGGCAGTCAGGGCAGCCTCTCAGAGGAGGTGGCCCCTGGGCCGAGGCCTGAGTATGGAGGAGTCGGCCGTGCCAAGGTTTCAGGGCTAAGCGCTCCAGCAGGCAAACAAATGAATGAATGAATGAATGAATGAACAAATGGACCCTCGGGTCTGCGTTCCCACCTCTTCACTGCCGGCTGTCGTGCATTTTGAGGCTTGAACACCATCGGTGTTGGAGTCTCACGTATTAAAGTAACTTCGATCACGGTCTTCCGTCATTAACAGGAGCATCTCCCAGCGCGACCCGGCCCCACGAGCAGGCACTTCCAGGCCTGGGGGCGGGACGCTATTTTAACCAGCTTTGCTCTCTGACCCCTCATCCCATTCACACGGGAGCCAGCAACTGTCGTGCCAAACTTGGCCCTGATGAGAGTTACCGTGGCTGATTTATGGCCCCAGTCGATGGGGCCTCTCTCGGGGAGGGTAAAGGGCAGTCTTGCTCAGGTACTGAGGTCTGCCCAGCCATCGGACACTCAGCCCAAGCCCAGCCCACACATGCTCCAGGCAAAGCCGCAGTTGCAGACCCCTGGGCTGCCCAGCATCTTCCAGCAAGCCTCCTTTGGCGACCAAAGCTGGAAGCTGCAGCCGTGGGCTCATTTGGGGTTCCTGGTAAATCTCCAGCGTTTCCTGGGAGAGCCGGGCTGTCTAGCCATGCCACCAGGTGCCACTCTTTGAGGTGCCTGGGGTGGGGACGTGCAAATGTGGTTGACAAATAAAAGTCAAAGGGAGGGGGCAGGGGGATGACGCCGTCAGCCGGCAGGCAGGTGGGATATAAATAGTTTTGCCAGGCCCCTCTCCGCGCTGGGTGCTGGAGACGACGTCTGAGACGTTCATCACGCTGGCTGGCGGGGCTGTCTCCAAGGCAGTGTGGCTCCCTGCAGGCTGTGGGCCCACCCACGCCACATCAATCTCAGCCACTGGGAAGCCCGGGCTGCCTGTCTGGGTTCCAGGGGGGACCCCCAGGTGGCCTGATGCACCGACAGACCCGGGAACTTGGCTCTAGTCGAAAGGCGGGGTGTTGGGGAGGTTGGGAAGGGCAGGAAAGGGACATTCCCTGAGCGCCTGCTTTCTGCTCAGAGAAGAGAAGCAACTGCCCCAAGGTCATAAGTATTGACCTTGAACCCAAGTGTTTCCTGCTTATAACTCCCCTGGCATGCTGCAATCAGTATCTTCTTTTCATTCATTCATTGGTCCATTATTCAGATATTTCTCCAATCCCATAGGGAGTCAGGAAAGCACAGATTTCAGCGCCTGATCCTCCACTTCCTCTCCAAGGGGCCCAAGGCAAAGGGCTCTGCCTCAGTTTCCCTAGTAGTGCAAAAGGATGACGACGCCCACACCTTGTGAGCTTCCTCCAAAGGATGCGCGCAGCCGCGGAGGGGCCCCTTGGCGCACAGTCGGCCCTCGCCCATGGCCCGCCCTGGCTTAGGAGCTGCAGAGAGCCAGACATGGTGCCTTGACCTGCCTTCCAGGTGTCCCAAGCCTGCTGAGGGACAGACGTCCACACTGCTTCTGCCAGTGGGCAAGATGGAGTAAGTGCCACGTGGAAGCGTGAGAAACGAGCTGTGGGCAGTGTGTTTGGGCGCGACGAGGGGCAGCTTTTGGGAGGATGGGGCACTGAGTCCTACTGGTGGGAGAGCAGCAGAAGGGACGTCTGATGGAGAGGACGGCATGGGCAAAGGCCTGGAGACCTAAAGGCTATTTGGGGACAGCGGGGACAGTAGATCGATGCCACTTGGGCAAGGGACCAAGGGAGGGACTGGCAGGGTCTGCTCGGGGGTTAAGAGTGGATGCTAGTTGCCTTCAGCGGTCACACTAAAGCACTTGGACTTTGCTCTCTGGGCACCGGGGAGCCATTGATGGCTTTAGAGGAAGGCTCTGACATCATCTGGCCGGGGTCTTGGGGGAGCCTTCTGGGGGCACTGTGGAGGGCAAACTAGGGGGCTGAGACTGCGGGTTCTGCACGTCCAGCCAACAGATAAAGAAGAGACAGATCTGAATAAAACGAGACTGGTTTACCGGCACTTGCTACGTTTCCAGCACTTTCTGTACGTTTTCTCATTCACCCCTCACCAGGGCTGAGTGAGGTGCTCTGGTGCCCATTTTACAGTGAAAAAACTGAGGCCCAGGAGGGTAAGTGACTTGCTCAAGGTCACACAGCCAGGGAGGGGTGGAGTTCAGATCCAGATCCTGGTCCGTCTGAATTCCAGGCCCTGGCCCCTCCCAGGTCCCAATGCCCTCAGGCCGAGGAGGCCCAAAGGGGACAGAGGCAGCTGTGACCTTAACAGATCGTGAGGACTTCCTTGCTCAGCATCCCTGAGCTGAGCGTCTTCCCTTTGCCCCTGCAGACCACAGCCCGCCCTCTGCGCCCCTGCTCTGGGTCCCAGGAGGCTGACTGTGCGGGCAGCATCCGCGGGCTCCCTGGTCCTTGTCTATTAGCATCTGGCTGGGTTCCATCACTGGGGCAGGGGAGCAGAGGGAAGGAGGAGAGTGAGCAGGGATCCTGTCCCCCACCATCTGCCTGCCTCGGGCGGGCTCTGTCCCCTTACTGACGGCCACGGCCCCCGCAGGCTCCCTCTGTAGCGTTCTCTGCCGATCTGGCTGCTCCCTTCAGACCCGGGGTGGTGACAGCCCTCCAACTTTTCTGTGGGACTGTCTACAGGGCCGGGGCTCAGGAGAGAGGAGCAGGGATGGGCTGATAATGCTGGACCCTGACGTCAGCAGGGTGGATGAGCTCCTCAGGGAGCGTGCAGAGATGACGCTCAGGGACCAAGCCCAGGGGTAGCTGACATTTCCGAGTCCCCAGAGGCTGAGGAGCCAACGAGGTGGCTGAGGCCACACGGGGCCAGAGCCTTGCTTTCTCACATCCCGGCTGGAAACTGTTACTGGCTGACTCCGTCTCATTCGTCAAAGCGGGGGAGGTCTGTGAACCGCGGTCTCTGGACACAGCGCTCTCTGTCCCCGGCGGGGGATCTCCCCCAGCAGATAACTCTGCGTCACGCCCCTGCCTCCTGGGGCTTCTCCAGCCGGCATCCAGCAGCCTGGCTTTGTGTTCCGAGGGCCTATGAAGGCACGTGGAGACTCAGACTGGGAACGAAGTGACCTTCTTTTTGAAAAGCCTGTTCCATCCCGGGGGACCTGGTTGGCTGAGACCTCCGGAGCCAACCCCCCAGGGTGCTGGTTTACGAGCAGCGCCTTTCGCATTTCTGCGCATCAGGACCACACCCGCCCCGCCTGTGGCCTGTGTCCTGCCACCAGTACCCAGCCACCTGCAGAGAGAGCACGCCTGCAGCGGGCGGTAGGGAGGGAGACAGGGTCCCATCGCATACGTCTAGGCTCAGAGAAGAGGAAGGAAAGACGGGAATTTGATTCTTACGTGGGAGCTACGAAAATCCATCTTTGAACGAAGGTGGGTCCATTTTGAGCCACGGGACTTGAGAGCTAGAAGGGGCCTCCTGGACCCTCCCCTCATTTCACAGAAGAGGAAACTGAAGTCTAGAGAGCGGGTGTTACTCATGGCCTCAAAGACGGCCCGAGCCAGCCAGTGCTCTCTCGGCATCGCCCGACCCCATCCGGCAGCTCTTACCCCCCAGACTCCACGCCCAGGTGGCATCCACGTGCCTGTAGCTGGTTCTGATCCGGATTCCTACCCACCTCGGTCCCCACCGTGGAAGCAGCTGGCTGCCCCACGTTGGGCGGGGGCCGCCTGGGTGCGAGACGACCGTTTCTCACGGGGTGGAAATGAGAGCTGCTTCTCGGGGAGAGGTGTCTGTGAGCCGAAATGCCAGCCAGTCGGGTGCGGAGTGGGGCCTTGTCGTTCCGTGCTCTGCAGATGCCAGCCGAGTGGCGGGAGGGCAGGGAGGAAGGACAGGGGGCTGGCAGGGCTGCTAAAGGGGCCTTGGAGAACGGGCAGGTGGAGAACGGAGGTGCCACGAGGACAAGGGCTCGCACAGGGTGGCACAGTGAAAGCAGCATCCCAGATTTGGACCCCTCTGCAGCCCCCTTCCCCGGCCCGGCCGTCTCTTCATTCTGCACTTGAACCTGGGAGGCGAAAGAGGGCCCCGAGTCAGCAGTGGCCAAAATGGGCCTCTCCTCACTTGTAAATTCAAGTGGGGGGTCTTCCAGCCACGACAGGCTGGATCGTTACTCAGCCAGAGTCCATCCCGTTCCCCTCCCCCCGTGCGGGGTCCGCTCCCCGCTTACTGACGATGGCCTTGGCCCTGTGACTTGCTTTGAGCAGAAAATATTAGCACCCAGGGCAGAGCAGAGGCCTGAAACGTGCTGACGTGGCTTGACCTGCTCCGGGGCACTCCGGTGGTCCCAGAGAAGACGCTCCCCAGAGGCCACTCCCTTTCCCCGGGGTCGTAGAATGACCTTCTGTGGGGTGGCATGGGCCCAAGCTGCAGTCTGAGACAGGACTCCCAGCTGAACCCATCCTGGCTCAGGAGAACTGGGGTCGACCTGCAGGCCCCGAATGTGAAATAAATGTTTGTGGCTGTAAGGCTGGGGGTGGGGACGGCTTGTTCCGCAGCATTATTACAGCAATCGCTGACTGATGCGCAGACCTGGAGCTCAAGAGGAGGCCAGGAGTTTCAGGCTCTCCACGGTCCTCCGCTGCCACGGCCCTGTGGGAGGGGGGTGGATGGAGAGGACGCCCTCAGTCAGCTCTAAGGGGCCGTACAAATGGAGGGGGCCCCAAGCCTCTGTTGATACTCACGACATCTCTGCGAGGAAAAGGGGGCTCCTCAGGGAGAACTCCCCCAGGTTCCAGAGCTAGAACGTGGCAGAGCTGAGACCAGAACCAGGTCTCCTGGCTCCAGTTTTCCATCCACCAGGTAGCCCACGCTGAGCCAGTCAAGCAGCGAGACCCATGAGGATGGGAACCAGTGGGCCGGCCCAGCCGTGGGGGAGGCTCGGGGGAGTTGCCCTGGGTGCAGTGCTGTGCAGACCTCAGGGGTCTCTCCACCACTAAGAAGCTTCCAGCACCGAGAAGACGAGGCGCACACTGAATCGAGTGTCCCAGGCAGCCCTGGTCCAGCCTTAGACAAAGCATCCGCTCCCCCTCAGGATGGAGAGCTGGCTGCGTCATCCTGAGTCTGGGCGGGTTCTGGGCTCCCCGCCCCCAGGGCCACGTCCCAGGCAGAACGGTCTGGAGCAGAAGCGCTGGCGCCTGACGGAGCTGCGTTCAGCCCCTGCTCTGTCCCTCGGGCTGTGTGACCTTGGGCAGGGTGCTGCAGGACTCTGGGCCCCCGCTCCAGCATCTGACATGGGCTCACTGCCCCCGTCTGCTCCCGATAAGAGGCGGCAGCTGCTGTAACTACTGTGATGTGATTCCGGGTGGCGTGGGACATTCCAGGTTCAGCGTGGTGGGCAGCACTGTCTGCAGCCTGCTGCTCATTCAGAATCCACCCTGGGCAGGGGCTGGGTCAGAGGGGTTCCTATCAGGAGAGAGAGCTGGCCTTCGCCTTGCGCCCCCGGGAGAGCGCCGAGGGGCCCAGGAGCACAGGGCCCGGCCGGCGCCCGCAAGGAAACCGCGGCGAGCAGTGTGAAGATGGGGTTCTTGCTGTCACTTGGTGAAGGACGGCCAGGCCTCGTGGCCTGAGTGACGGGGCCGCAGTGGGGTGGAGGCAGCCTGGGAAAGTGCAGGTTGAACTGCTGGCAGTCGGGTGCCCTGCTGGGGCCTGGGGCAGTCCAGCAGCTCTGTCCCCTGGACACACACACGCACACCCTCCCCCACAGGAGCCCCCCTCCAACTGGCGCTTGGGAACCCAGGAGCATTTCCCTTGGGAGCGGGTCTTCTGGAAGGATGGGAGCCTCCCAGAGGATGCCATGCCTTCCGAATAGTCTGTCCCTCCCCACTGTGAGACTTTGTCAGGAGTCTGCTGTCCTTGCAGCGTGCAGGACTCGGCTCACCCACTTTACTGCACACCAGGTCCATCAGTCAGTCAGTCAATCATCCTGAAGGCATTTAATGAACAACTACTATGTCCCAGGCTCCATGCTGAGTCCTAGGGACCCAGCAAAGAATAAGACACAGGATGCTCTTGTCCCTACAGAGGGGACAGTCCCAGGAGCTGGAAGGGTTCCCTTGAGCCATCCCCACCCCCTCTCCTCGTTACTCTGGGGGCCAGGCCAGGCCAAGGTGACGCGTCCTGTCCACGTTAAGGTCATGAGGAGTGACCAGGGAGCCTGAAGTCCCGATCCCCATCGATTTGTGTGTGACCTTGCATAAGTCACTTCCCCTCCGTAAACCTGGATTCCCTCCTCTTTAAAGAGACGGATGTGGGACCACACGACCCCAAGGCCTGTCCTTCCTGGGGAGTGAGTCTGGGAATCGCCTCCCACTCATGAGGCTCGCTCAGTAGGTCTTTGCTGAGGCCGCCCTGACCACAGACCACGCCGGGGACCCACGACGACCAGGCCTGGCCCCCTTCTCCAGGAAGACCCTGATTTACATGTCTGACATATAGACAATAAGGCAGATGGTTGGAGACATCAGCAAACTGAAGCCGACAGCTTTTCTCCTGCTCCCAGACGCTCCCTCCTGTGCCGTAGTTTGAGATCACCACCCTGGTGTCAGCCGAGAGCCCTTATCTCCCGGGAGAAGTTGTCAGATCGGTGTAGCCGGCCTCACGGTCACGCTGCCTCGATTTCATTCCCAGGAGACAAGATAATCATCGTTAATTGCGCGGCGAACAGCGGGGACGATGGCAAAGGAAGGCGGCTCCTCTCCCCTCAGGTTCTTGCGTGCTGGTGGGAGAAGAGCTGCCAGAGGCTGGACCACAGACTTTGAAGACCGGGTTCAAATCCTGCTTGACCTCGGGCAGGTTTCTTAACCTCTCTGTGCCTCAGTTTACTCATCTGTAAATAGCGGACAATTAGAACAATCCCTACTTATCTCAGAGGGGGGTTAAACGGACTACCGTTTGTAAGCGTCTGGACCCATCAAGACCCCATGAACGTTCCTTGAATAAGCGCTAAGTAGGTGCACCCCGCTCAGCCTCCCAGGCACGGCGGAGAAGTCCTAAGAAAAGAGATTCGGGGTCCCCAAAGCCATCAGTCACGCGGCCTCATGTTCTGTGCTCACCAGGGGAGCTGAAAACAAGTCGTTTGTACTTACGGAAACCTCACTCTGAGTCAGACACCGTCCCAGGGGCTCCTGAGTACCTTAACCAAGTTAATCCTCGCACAAATCCTGGGGGACGCACAGGGAATGTCCTCACCACTCCCATCTTACAGATGGAGAAACTGAGGCTCAGAGCAGCGCCTGACGGGTGGGCATCAGCCTCCAGTGCTTCAGCTGGTGGAAAGCAGGGTGCAGGGGTCCCCAGTCTCAGCCCCGCTCACTCTCACCAGCTGTGTGGTTTGGGGCAAAGGACTAACCTCTCTGTTTTCTCAGCTGTGAAGTGGGGGAAACAGCACCTACCCGCAGGGCCGTGGTGGAGCGTAAATGAGACGACGTGGGCCACACGCCTGCACGGCTGTTAACGTGTGACGGGGCTCAGGAGATGGGAAAAGTTATAACTTAAAAAGGGGAAGAGGGGGCTGAGCAGAGGTCCTAAGCCCAGGGCAGCCCCAGGGAGCCAACGACCTGTGTCAGCCCCACTGACAGTTTTGGGGGAAACAAACCCCTCCCCGGCCCACCCCTGCTCAGAGCCGCGGGGACCCGTCCCAGGGGTAAGATGGAGGGGGTGGTCTCAGATCTGGGAGTCAGCCAGCCCGGGGCCCACTCCCGCTGGCCACTTTCAAGCCCCGTGTCCCCGAGGCAGTCACTCCCTTCTCTGGCCCCGGTTTCCCATCTGAACCAGAGGCAACAACCACCACTTCAGAGGCGTGGGGAGGAGCGGCCGAGACCCCGTAGCTCAGGTTGACTAAGCCCTTGCCACATGCCAGCCACTCTTCTACGCGTGTCACACCCCTCTGCGGAGTAGGCACTCTTATTATTGCCATTTTACAGACACCGAAACTGAGGCTCAGATAGGTCAAGGAAACTGCGTAAGGTCACACAGCGCCAGAGCCGGCAGATGAAAGATGTCAGCCCAGCAGAGCGACAGAGCCCGCGCGGCTCTGGTAAACTGTTCCTGAGGGTTCGCGTCCAGGCCCTCAGATTTCAAAGCAGGGGAACGTGGGCTGTGTCCTGGCTCCACGGCCTCAGCTGGGAGGTCCCTGGCTATTTGTGAAACGCGTCTACCCAGGCCTGGGGTTCCAGACAGGCTGACACAGTTCCCTGCTTGGTTCTACCCGCACAGTCGTCCCAGGACACTTGCCGCTGGCTGGGGCCGGAGCAGCTGGGCCTGGCTGCCTCAGCGTCCTTCCTGCTTGGAGGCGAGTGTGACCTCCCTTCGGCCAGTCCCTTTGCCCCAGAGCGTCTTCTTCCGGTCGCTCCAGTTTACTCTGCCTGCCCCGGGAACAGGCCACTGCAGGGGAAACCCTTCTGCCCCGAGGCGGCTCCCTGCCACACTCCTGTGGCTCCAGGGGGAGGCTGGCCCAGCCTCAAGTCGCCCATCCCGGCTGGAAGGACGGTTGGGACCAGCTCGTCGTCCCCCCTCTGTCTTTTCACAGACGACCAGACGATGGGATGCAGACGGGCAGGGGCTGCCCAACACACGGAGCTCCAAGGGCGGTCAGGACACACCATGAAAACAGCCGCCGCTGAGGAGCCTCAGGACACGCGCAGAGCTGTGCTGGCAGCCTGACTTTCATCCGATCCTCAGTCAGCCCTGCAAGGTCGGTGCTCCTGCTCCCATTTGACAGCTGAGGAAACTGAGGCACAGAGAGGTTAAGTCACTTACCTAAGGTCACACAGAAAGCGATGGTCTAGGGATTTGAGCCAAGGTCTGTCTTGACTCCTCCATCAGTGCCCTTTGCTCTTTGTGGCACCGTCAGGAGCAGCATATTGGGTCTGCGGGCCAAGGGCCACTTACCAAAACGGCGGGATTCTCTCTGCACTGCCACCACCCAGAGAGCCTGGCAGGGGCGGGATGGTCCGCTCCACCCATCCGTCTGGGCTTCCTCTCCAGGGCTCCTTCCCTCACCGTCTCTTTTTCCAGAAGGGCTCACAACCCCGTCAAGCCGCCAGCGTCACAGAGAGAGGCACCTCCGCCGGCCCGCCCTCCTCCGTCCCTTGCTCTTCCTGCCCTGGGGCCAGGCTGGTCCCTCATCATCCACCGGCACCCCCTCATGGTGTCTCCCCTCAGGTGCTCCCTCTCCCCGCCCCCACCCGTCAGAATCCAGCCGTTTGCAGGCAGACGGAAGTTCACATCCCCCCACGCCTTACATGAACTGTGTGGCCCGGAGCAAGCCACTCATGCTTCTGGAGCCTCAGTTTCCTCTTTTGCATACGGGGCCATCCGGGCAGCTCTGGAGGGACATGGAATGAGCTACAGTATGTAAACCAGCCCAGGGTCGCATTATGCTGGTCGTGGTGGCACAGGAGTGGGTGACTTCTTCCCGGTGGGTGACCGAGGGCAGGACAAGGGCCTGGGCAGGGCACAGTCAGGAGGCTGTGGCTTGGATGCTAGAGACAGTGGTGACCAGGACCATGTTTAAGTGAGACCAAACAGCAGGGCGTTCCAGCCAGTGTCCCACAGGAAGTGGCTGCTGAGAGGATGGGGCCCAGCCTGGGGCACCCCGCGGGCGGGCAGTGGCACCACCCCAGGCCTGGCCGCCAGGCTGAGGTTTGGGGGGAAACCTCGCAACAGCCCTCTCAGTATTTGTATCCCCACTTTACAGACGAGGACAGCGCGGCACAGAAAGGGTAAGTAACCTTCCCAAGATCACCCAGCATGAAAGCAGCACAATCAGAATTAGAACCCACACGGTGCGTTAACCAAATTCTCGCCACACCAGCTCACCACAGGTTTGGACTGAAGTACCACCACGCACGTCATAGTCTGCCCCGTCCTGGACCTGGGCTGAGCAGGATGTGGACAGATTCCCAAGGAAGCAGGACAGCTGGGCCGACAGCCAGCCAGGCCCGGTCCACCCCAAGCAGCCAAATTCTTCCCGCCTGCCTCTGACCCACCCTGGGGCTCCGAGAAAGAAGCCGGGCTCCAAAGACAATTTCTAATAAAGCTAAACGAGAGGAAGCTCTGAAATGAGAGCAGCGGGGACCCCGGGCCTTTGAACCTGAGAGGGTGGCACTGGCCCGTGCCCCAGTGGCCTCCACACTCAGCCTCCCTTACGAAAACAGGCCTGGTGCCTGGGCCTCGGGCAGCCTGGAGACGGATGCAGGTCCGTTGGCACCCTCAGCCGGCAATGTGCTGCAGGGCGCCCGGAGCCCAGCCCAGGTCGGGAGGGTGACACTGGCAATGCTGACCTGCCCCCAGTGTTTGGCTGGGCCGCGGAAGGAGACTGGCAGGTCCTGGGCGGGGAGGCCTTGACCAGCGGAGAGGCAGAGCACAGAGGTCACGGGCCGGGGATGGGGTCAGACTGCCCACGGCAGATCCTGGCTCTGCCCTCCGAAGGGCCCCAGTTTATAGGGGGAGACTGGGTCTAAGCTGCAGCCCCCTGGGGGCAGGCGGGACGGATTACCGGGAGGCAGGAGGGCTTGCTTTCGGGGGGTCTGAGCCCCCCACCCCAGCGAAGCCTCTTCCGGCGGGGGAGGGAGGGCACAGCCCACGCCCTCGGCCTCGCCCTCCTCCCGCCCTCCGTCCCCCATCCCCCATCCCGCAGGAGGCCCTGTCTGCTCGCCGCTGCTCTTCGGCCCTTTCCCCACACTTCCACCGAGGATTTATGGTTTTAATAATGCAGACTTTGTCCACCAGGCTCCCTTCTGTTTAGTCCCCTCTAAAGATCCTTAAAATTAAAACACTAATCAGGAATTTATTTTCTCATCAATCCTGCCCTTCAGGTTATGAGGCCCCGGTGTTTTCACAGCCCAGCGGGCCACGGGGAGGGGCCCTCCAGAGGAGGGGGCGCGGGGGACAAAGGCTCTGGCTCCGATCAGAGAGGAAGGGGGAAGGGGCGTCAAGCAGAGAGTGTAGACAGTGAACGAGAAAGAGGGATCGACACGCTGGGAGGGCGGGAGAGAGAAAGCGGGAGAGGGGAGGATGCTCAGAGATCAAGACCGGAGTGCACAGGAGGAGGCAGAAACCCAGGGAGATGGAGAGACAGAGAGAGTGCCATGGCGTTGGCGGCGGGGAGCTGCGGGGCGGCAGGGAGTGGACACAAGAGAAGACAGAGAAGAGAAGGCACAGCCGGCTGGACAGGACAGACGGGAGGGACAGGGTGAGCAGGCAGGCTGGGCGCTGGAGAAATGGCCCCTGTCCTCGCTGGGCCCGCACCCCTGCGGTTTTACAGTGATGAGGGGTCCGTGTGGCATGTCTGTCTCCCCCCATGAGACCACAAGCTCCGCAAGGCAGGGCCCCTGGGTTTTCCCCTTTGCGGGAATGAACTGGGGGGCTGCTTTCTGGCTCCCGGCTCCTTTGGGCTCTGAGCCCCTGCGAGGTCCTTGGTGAGGCCCCCGGAGGCCTTCCTTTTCCTGCCCCGGGAGCTGTGGAGCAGCTCGCGGGGTCCCAGGCCCTGCCTCCTTCTCCTTTTGGCCCAGTGGCCTCTGAGAAGGGATCATCTCCCTCCGCCAGCCCCCTGCCCACCCCAAGGGGCTATTTGCCAAGTGCATCTCTCTTAGCCCAGCGTTGCTGTTCCCTATATGGGAGCCTTTGAGATCCATCAAGTCACCCTGAGCACTGAACGAGGAGTCTGCTGCCTGCACTGCCTCTGACCAGCTGTGTGATGGTGGGCAAGTCACTGGCCCTCTCTGAGCCTTGGTTTCTTCATCTGTACAACGACGGGTTTGGACAACCTGTACAGCGCTCTATGACTCAAATAGCCAGTCTTTGAGGTGACCATTTCAGAAATCCCAAAACTAAGGAAAGAAACGGAAAATATGTGCTTTGTTCCTTTAGTGATTTGACAAAAAGAATTAAGGGTCTGCTCATGGGGAAGGTGCCATGCCAGGCATTGGGGAAGTCACCTAAAGAGCTTTGCACCTGCTCTTGCCTCCCAGTGGAGTCACAACCTCCCACAGCCTCAGTTTGTGCACCTGTAAAATGGGTGGCTGTGGCGCCCGTCCTACCTCAGAGCATTATTGTTTGGGAAAGGCCTTTGCCCACGGGAGTCGGGCATCAGAAAACGGCATCTTGCATCAGAAGCATGCGGAAACCTCATCAGGGATGCGGCCTGCCAGCTCCGAGGTCCCCCTGTCCCTGTATGAGAGCTGAGTCTGGCCCAGGTTGTGCGGCTGCGGGGGAGTCCTTCATCTCAGACAGGCCGGAAGAGAGAGGCTTACAGAGGAGGCGGGAGACCTGAGTTTGGGTCTCAGCTGTAGCACCTGCAATGTCAGTACCCCGGGGAAGTCACCTGCCCTCCCAGGTCCCCAGAGTCCTCTTCCAAGGCGGGCGACAGACCTGTCTCACCTGGGGTGAGATGTGAGAATTGAGGGAGGGCCAGGAACACAGTAGGCATTTCAAAAAAGCATGCTCAGCACAGGTTTAAGCCAAAAGATGGACGAGAACAAGAACGCCGGGGCGTCCTGGTACCCAGTCAGGGACGGCCTGGAATCATGGCACAGCACCCACGGTGGGGGATGGGGGGGCATCCAGCCTCCTGGCAAATGAGGCCCTTCCTCGCCGGCATTAGCATTTTCCAAGATGATTCAGCAAAACCAGGGAGCTCAGCCAGGCCTCCCCTTGCTGCTGAGGCTTGCTCAGGCCCCAGCCCGGCTTGTCTGCCCGATAGGAAATCGATGTGTTTATGATCCGAGTCTTCTTGCGCAAAAAGAGGAGGGAGTAATTGCTCCTCTGAGGTCTGGACAGCAGCGTGCCCGGTGCCCTGATTTAACTCACTGGGCACCTGCCCAGCCCGGAACCTTTCCTCTCTTCAAGTCGAAGCTTCCAAGAAATGTAGAACGCAGGACTGTGATCAAAGGGCTTTTAATTGCTCACTCCGAGGGGTAGAGGGGCCCTGGCGGGGCATCCCTCTCATCGGGAACCCACATCTGTCTAATCTCACAGCCTGAGAGAAAGAGTTTGGCTGCATCCTCAAGAAGGTTCCGAATCCTGAAATAATAGAGACACGGTCTCCAAATTACACTCCTGTGAGGAGTAATACACGGGATATGGGGAAAGGCAGGTTTTGTTGAGAGGGCACAATAATTATACCGTAATTATGGCTCGTTTCTGCTGTAACCACAAATCCAGGTTGGAACATGATACTGCTCGCTGGTACCATGCGGGCTTCATAGGCAAAATTGAGATCGTGGAAGCTAACAGAATTTATGATAATACCGATGCCCGTGATGAAATGCATGGGGAGAGCCAATCGGAATACCTTCGGGATGTTACGCCGACGAAGGAGAATTGGCCTGAAGAAGATCCTGATTTGATTAATGACAGACTGATACCGGCCTTAATCACTCAACAAATGTACCGCATGAAGTGCAGATGGGTGTAGATTGGGGAGACAAAAGAGGTGTAAAGTTAACACAAAAATACGAGAAAACTCGTGCTGGCATTACTGGATGGTCCAGTTATCCGTTTAAATCCATACAGCCCCTCCTTGGTTATCACACGTGTTTGACATCCGTGCGAGCGTTTTACTTGCTGTCCAACTAAGGATGATGGTTTTGTCATAAAAAGGCCTGGCCCGTGGGACGTGGGTGGACCGTGCTGTGAGCTGTTTTGCTAAAGCCCCTGCGTGGCGTTGACCCCTGGTCAGAGCACGAAACTTGCCGGGCAGGAGTGCTGTTCTGTGACCAGGGGACGGAGGAATTTCAGCCAGCTGGCGGCCTTGTTCATGGACAGTGAAACTGGTGACTTGTGCCTGGTCTCGGTGAGGCCGCTGGGGGGTTCTGCTGAGGCTGGTTACATAGCGGGAGAGCAGCTCCGTGACCAGCAAGATAGAAAAATACCTAAGCTGAGACTCCTCCCCAGTTTGGAGGGGTTCCATGTGCACTTGCCCCTTACAGAGGGGGGATGGCAGAGTCCCCCGGCCTCTCTGGACCCCCAGCTGTGAAGTACACCCTGACTTTAACACAGACACTCTGTCTCATCCTTTTCCTGTAACAAACTGTAGACTTGTGAGCATCGTCGACCCCTAGCATAGGCATCGGCGTGGCTGGAGAAGAATCGCCCCAGGATGAGGTGAGGTTGGAAACCAGAAAACAGACAGTAAAACCCGAGGCTCAGTGAGAGGAGCAGATGGAGAAAGAGGCTCAGGACGGAGCCTGTGATGGGAGCATGTGTGAGTCAGTGTGGGGTCACTGCTGTCACAAACACCCCAAGGCTCAGGCACTTAATCCCGGAAGAGTTTCTTTGTTGCTCATGTCGTGAGTCCAAAGTGGGCCAGTGGGAAAGAGGGCGCATGCTGCGTGCAGTCAGTCAGGGACCCAGGCTCCCTCCCTGTTGTGGCTCTGCTCCCCTCAGGGCCCTTGCAGTCCTGGCCATCCAGAGGGCAGCTGGGAAAAGAGAGAACACTGATGTCACTATGAGAGCAGCCCAGGGGTCACCTCTTTCATGAACAGCGGGGCCGGCATGTCCGTGTGAAGGAGTCAGGACAGAGGGGCTGACGGGCGGTGGGGAAGGGCCTGAGCCAGCCCACAGTTGGCACTTCAGTGTCCCCAGGGGCTCTCCTCACATCTCAGCATCAACACAGTCCCTCTTTTACCTAAGGTGAGCCAGATCCCAAGTGTGCAGGCAGTCCAGAGATGGCTGGGCCCCTCTTGGCCCCTTGAGTCTCTGGACCCCGCGTCCCCAGTTCCCCTGATGACACCGTCAGAGGAGCATCTCAGCAGTCATCAGACCACTCGCCACCCATCACGACCTTGGAACAAATCCCGGGAGGATGTGAATTGTGAGTCGTCTTCCCCAGGATGGGCTGGTCTCCCACTTAGAAACGCTCGCATTCACGGCAAAGACCCTGTAGCTTCAAAACAAGACAAGAAGTGGCCGTTTGTGTATTGCCTAAGAGGGCCCCTGTGCTGGCGTTTCCCCCCAGGGCTGGCAGAGGGAGTCAGTCGGGCACAGGCTGGGGGCTGAAGTGGAGCCTGGCTCAGGGTCAGGCTGGGGAAAGGCTCCCAGACACTGTTCCCCAGGACACAGGGAGTGAGGTGTGGGAGGAGCACAGGGGCGGGACAGCTCTGGCTTCCACTCCACGTTACAGTGCTGTGTGACTTTTGACAAGTCAGCTTACCTCTCTGGGCCTTGTTGTCTCATCTGTAAAATGGGTATAACCATAATACCTTCTTATAGGGGTGCTGTGGGTTTAAGGAGATTACATACTCAGGCACAACACCTGGGGCCCAAGAGGTTTCCAGCAACTGAGCTTCCACTGGCCGTCCCTCTGCCCTTCTTGAACCTTTTGTGATTAAGAGAGGCCCAGGCCTATTTAGGCAAAGCTTTAAATCATTAGAAAGAGTCCCGTGTGAACGCGCTGTTTTTCCAGGATCTAAAGATGTTATCAGCTACTGGAGGGTGGAAGACGAAACCTCTGTGCCTGATCCTGGTGGCCACCCCCAGGGACGGAGCGGGGTCTGAAAGCTGCGCTCTGCAGCGAGTTCCTTCACTTCTGAGCGATTTTTTCACCCGGCTTGGGAGAGCCTGGGCTTGTAAAATGCACTTAAGAGTCGAAATGATCTAAATCTAATCTAATTCTCCCTGGAAACGACGGAATGACGTTCCTCACTGCAGCCCGGATGCTCAGCGCTGGACGAAACGACCAGAGACACCTGTGTTCACCACGTGTAAAGGGCTCACCTGCGCTCTGGGCAGGGCCAAGCTTTCGGGGGTGCTTCTGAGTCCATCCAGCGGGGTGACAGGGTCGGCGCTCCGTAAACACTGCTTAACATGAAACAACGATGTCGTGAAAGGTGCAAGAGGTGCTGTCAAAGTTCTTGATTTCGCCTCGTTTACCCTGCAGGGAATAACAGCACCTCACTTTATAGGGCGCTTACAGTGTGCTCTCTACAGACACCACCTCGCTAGGTCCAAGCCGATGATTAAACAGAAGCCTGGGGCCCAGAGAGGTTAAGGATGCTTCCTGCGGACACAGAGGGAAGTGACAGGGCCAGGCTCTGCATTCAAGCCGTGAGATTGGAGCCAATGCTCTTAACCAAGGCAGGGATTGCTGCAACGTATCAGACGGCCTCTCTGGCCACTTTTGGCAGGTGGCTGGAGGAGATAGTTGGGGACAGCGACGCTCTCTGGTCAGCTTTGAGAGATCTC
This sequence comes from Equus caballus, assembly GCF_041296265.1. Lineage (NCBI taxonomy): Eukaryota > Metazoa > Chordata > Mammalia > Perissodactyla > Equidae > Equus > Equus caballus. The sequence continues at coordinate 10,355,488 of NC_091695.1, forward strand.
AGCCAATCATGTCCTTTCTGTTCCGCGTTCTGCCCAGTTCTGCAACATCTAGTCAGCCGCATCCTGGGTACCATGAGCTGGGCTAAGGATGGAGAGAGCAAGGCGTGTGAGAACCGGTCCCTTCGCTCCAGGGGATGCAAAGGAATAAATGGCCCATTCCAGACCAGGAGAAGCAGCACAGGAGAAACGCACCGCCTGTTTGCTATGGTATAAGGGAGGAAGTGTCCGTCTGGGAAGTCTGATAAAAAAGAAAAAGAAAGAAAAGCAATTCATGGGGAGGATTTTGGAAAATGAAGAGTTTTCCTGGCGCACGGGAGGAAAATGCGTCCTAGACAGGGGCGCTCGTGGAGGCCCCAGGATTGGGTGGATGAGTGCGGGCCCCACACGTGGTCCAGCGTGGCTGAAGCACGAGGCCTGTATTGTCAAGAGTGGGGAGCAGCTGCACCCAGTTCTGCAGAGCTTTGCAGGCCCTTCTCAGACGCTCGGATTCTCTTTCAGGAGAGGAAAATTGTATGAGTCAGGACTCTTACAGTTTCAAATGACAGAAACCCAGTTCAAACGGTCTTGGACTTGAAAGGTTTTAGTTCATGTGACTGCAGCCACTGATGTTACTGCATTCAGGCATGGCTGGATCCAGATGCTCAAATATCATCTGAAGTCTGTCTCCCTCCATCTCTTATCTACGGTTCCTGTGGCTTAACCCTCAGGTGGACTCTGTCCAATTGGTGACAAAGATGAGCTCCAGCTGACCCAGGGTTACTTCTTACCATCTGGGCCACCTCAGGGGAAAGAACGTACCTTGTTCCTAATCATTTCAATCAAAGTCGCAGGGCAGACGGTACTCGGTTCCGACCGCCTGCTCGAATGGCCTCTGTTGTCATTGAGGAATGAACCCCAGATGTCAAGGAACCTGGAGCCCAGTTCCAGCCCTGACACTTAGCTAAGTGGCCTGGGCGAGTTCTGCTCTCCTCCCTGGACCCTGCTCTCCTCATCTGCAGAGGGGCAGACGTCAGGACCTGCAAGGCCCCTTCGGGGTCTTACCGTCCAGCCTGCGTGCAGCCTGCCTGATCCGGGTGCTGTTCGGGTGGCATGGCGCTGTCTGCCGTCTGCAAAGTCACAGCCGCTCGCGGTGAGGCGGGCTGGCCCGGCGCCCTCCGCACCTCCTTGCTTTTTGTCCCTTTGTGACCGACAGCAGGGGATGGTTGGAGGGTGGTTTGACTCCTGGGCGAAGGCCACAGGCGTGGCCACCCCTCCTCCAGGGACCTGAGCGAACAGGCTTAGGGACCAGTGACACCATGTGTCAACCCGCTGTGCAGCCCGCTGCCGGCTCGGGGACCTTCGGGCGAGAGCTCTGCTCCACTGCAGGCCGATTTCATAATCACGGGAGGGTGGCTTCACCGGAACAGGACCGCTTAAGCCTTAAATTGAATTTTCCGTGAATTTTTTCCCCTTGAATTCTCACAGTCCTTAATTCCCGTGCTGCTCCGGGCCCCTGACTCATCTGTGGTCTGCGTCACAGTTGTATTTTCTCAGGCAGCTGTAAGGCTGTTCACTCGTGGACCTCGTGGCTGGGGGCAGCCGTCTCCACCCGGCCGGGCACCTCCCTCCTGGCCCCGCTCCCTAGAGCCCCCGTCTTCTTCCATAATCTCTCTTGTCCTCCATTTGGCCTCCTGGCAGGCCCTGCTTCTGGCGCTCGTTTCTGTGATCTTCCCTTCCCAGTGCCCTTGACATCCGGGGGGCCTGTTCTCATTTGTCGCCTTTGTCCTGGGGCCCGGCGAGGGCAGAAGGGCCCTCAGTTGGAGAACAGCTGTTAATGATGGGCCTCGTCCAGATGTGACCTTTGGAAGGTAAACAGAGATGTCCCTCCCCTCCTGTCCTTGTTCCTGCTGCTCCCTCACCCCTGACCCCGCCCCCCACCCTTGCCAGGGACAAGATGCTCTGTCAGTTTTTAAAGCGCAGCCGGGCAACACGGCAGAAGCCAGGCCTGGGCACTCTTGTTCTCATTTTCCCTCCCTCCCTCCCCTATTCCTGCTTTCCTTTCTCCTGCTCTCTCTTTGCCTCCCTCCCTTCCTTGCACCCACTCAAACACTCATCGAGCACCTCCTCTGTCTGGGCCCGGTGCCTGGTGCTGGGGACACCGCAAGTAAGACAGACGCCACCTCTGCCCTCCTGAGGCTCGAACGCAGGGGAGACAGATGACAAACCAGCCCTCGCTGACACGAAGGAGTAAACAGGGCACGTGTCCCCCCCCAAAGTGGTGACATTTGAGCTGTGACCTGAATGACAAGAAAGAGAAGGGCAGGGAAAAGGCATTCCAGGCCAAGGGAAGAGCAAGTGCAAAAGCCCTGGGGCATGGAAGGTTGGCTTGTGGGAGGAACAGAGGGAGGCCAGTGTGGCCGAGGCGGAGTGGACAAGGGGGAGGTGGCCTGAGCTGAGGTCAGAGGGCTAGGCAGGGGCCAGATGAGGAGGTCGGACTTTATCTCTAAAAGGACAGGACAGAGTTCTGGAAGAGAGGACAGGCGTGTGGAAGGTCCCAAGCACAGGCAGAGGGAACAGCATGTGCAAAGGCCTGGAGGCTGGGGGCTCAATGGGGAAAAGCTAGTAGTCATGTGTCGCTTAAGGACGACAGGGATGTGTTCTGAGAGATGCGTCGTTAGGCGATTTTGTCGTTGTGCGAGCATCGTAGCATGCACTTACACAAAGCTGGATGGTCTGGCCTATGACACACCTAGGCTATAGGGTACTCATCTTATGGGACCGCCACTGTGTACGCCAGTCCCTCGTTGACCGAAACGTCGTTATGCGGCAACAACGACGGCAGGTGTGGGCGGTGTTTGGGGGTAGGGAAAAGGGGAAGTGTTGGGGGAAGGGCTGCAGATGGGGTGGGCAATGGGCCTGAGCTACTGAGAACCCAGGAAATTGCCCCAGGAGCTGTCCCCGTCCCGGCCCTGCCCCCGAGGACGCTCTCAGGGCTGGTTTGATCAGGGCGCAGGGCCTTGGACCAGAGAGATGCTCACAGTTCTGCTCTGAGCCCCCGACACAGCACTGAGGTGGGACCTGGGACTCCAGATCCTGGCTGGGTCCTGCCAGCGCCACTTACTGGCTGAGTGACCTTAGACATGCTACTTAACCCTGTTGTGCCTCAGTTTCTCCACATGAACAAATAGGGAGATCTTGTCCTCAAAGGACCGCTGAATTTAGGAGCTAACCCATGTCAAGGGCTCAGTAAATGTTCCTATCAACAGGCCGGCAGGTGAACTAGGCAGACACAGCACCTTGGGGCACAGACACAAAGTGATCAGAGCTAAGACGGGGGTATGAACAGAGAGGCGAAGCAGAGGAGGGCGTCATTGCTCTGACCTGGGGATCCGGAGTGGGATCAGGGGTCAAGGAAGGTGTCTCAGAGGAAGTGATGGGGGGAGGCCTTGAAGGCTGAGCAGAGTTTCCTCTGCAGGAGGGAGCGGCCTGCAGCCTGAGGAAAGGGCGCAGCGGGGTGTCCGGGGAATGGTCCCCCAGGATGGCTGAGATAGGCTGCCAGGAGGGTGGGACAGAGCGACAGGGTCAGCCGGAAGGGCAGGCTGGGCCGCCTAGAGCGGGCCGAGAATGTCATCGCAAGAAGATCGACCTTATCCTGAGCCTGCGAGGAAGTTTCCTTCTGCTCAGAGCTGGGAAATGAGTGACAGGACAAGACCAGGCCTGAGGCTTCAAAGCCCTCTCTGGGTGTGGGGTGGGGGTCACGCGCAGGGGGCTGCAGCTGTCCCCTGACATCAAAGAGAGGAGTCCCCCAGAAACCCAAGTGTGCGGGCTGCACTCAGGGCAGCAAATGCGTCCCCTGGGAGGGGACGTCCCTGGCTCTAGTCCTGGCTGCGCGATCAACTTCCTGGGCCACCTTGGGCAGGTGACTTTCCCTCTCTGGGCCTCGGCGTCCTCATCTGGAAAATGAGCAGCACAGCGCTGGCCTAAGTCCCTACTGGGCCGGACAGCAGGATGGCGCTCCCAACCTCAGGCGCCCGCCGGGAACAGGCAGGAAATGAAAACAAGAAGAAGCAGAGACGTCTCGGAGAGGAGGGGATTGTGGGAAATTAGAAGAAACTCTCTTTGTCTGCTCTGCCCCAGCCCGCTGTTGCCATGGGGCCAGTGTGAGTGTGAGTGTGTGTGTGTGCGTGTGTGTCCTGGGGTTGCTGGCAAGTCTTCAGATATTTTTAAGGGAAGCTGGAAATCCGTTGGTTTTTTTTTTAAATAAGGAATCATCTGACTTTTAAAAAAATCACTATTTGGGTCGTTCCATCTCGTCTACTGGCTGGAACCAACTCACACGCCGCCAGCGTGAGACCCCAGTTGCAGCATCTCTGGAAAGGGGGGACGGCAGGTGGAGAGAAAGGAATGGACAGAGGGGTGACCGAGGGGTCGGAGCGCTGGGCCCCGAACCTGAGGCCGGCCTGGCGCCGCCTGCACAGACCCGCCCCGCCCGCTGTCGGCCCAGCGCCTCTTCCCAGCTCACTTGGGGGGAGTCTGTTTTCGTGGGAAGCCAGAGCTAACCCGGCCCCCGAGGCCCGTAAACCAGCTCCCCCGGCCGCTGCGAGGTTTTTAAATCCATCTTGTAAACCTGCCTTTCAGCCCTGACTCCAGGCCGCCTGGTCAGGACAAGTCAGCCGTCCCGCTCTTGTCAATCAGGGCACGGGGGGAGGAGGAGGAGCAGGGGTGCTCCAGCCGGCAGGACTGGCAGCCCCGGCCCAGGTCAAGGGCAGAGGCCTGGGGTCACAAGCGCTGTCTGGCGGCTGCTGGCTGTGTCACTCCAAGCGAGTCCCCAGCCCTGGGCACCTTCGCTTCTTCTGCTGAAATGTGGGGATGATCAAAGCACTGGGCTCGGTTGGGTGCGCGGCCACGTGGAGTCCGATGCCACCGTTCTCCCCATTTGATACAAGAGGGAACTGGGGTTCTGGAACTTGTTCTGGGGCCAAACATCTAGTAAGGTCAGAGGAGGGCCTTGCACCCGGGTGGTCTGGCCCCAGAGCCCACCCGCTCTGGGCGGTGTGGGTGATCTCCCGCCCTCTCTGGGAGATTAGAAACGAGAAGGGCGTCTTGGCCGAGAGCGAAAGCCGCCCCTGCTGCCTTTGAACTCCCTGAGCGGTCTTGAGAGCCCCTTCTCCACTCTGGGCTTCAAGATGGCCATTGACCTCCGGGTCCTCCCGCTCTGACCTCCATTTGTTGGACTAGCACTCATTTAGCATCTGTTCTGTGTCAAGGCCTTGGGGAGAGAGCAGGGAACCAGACAGACAGACAGACAAGGTCCCTGAGTTTACATCTGGGTGCGGGGGTGGGTTGCAGGGAGACACGGAAAGACAGGAGCCAAAGACAGAGGATGCTTTGGAGAGAGTGATGAAAAGCAGAGGGACGAGACAGTGACAGAGGCCGGCACGGCGGAGCGGGCCACTCTCCATCTGGGGGTCGGGGGAAGCTTGTCCATAAGCCCATCCGTGGATGGTGACATGAGTCAGCCACAGAAAGATCTAGAGAGCAATCATCCAAGCAGAGGGAACAGCAGCAGAGGCCTCTGGGGGGAGCAGGCTCAGCATTTCCAAGGACCAGAGAGAAGATGGTGCGACCTCAGGAGACTGCGAGCCCTTCCTTCCTCCTCTGCGTCCTGCTCTGGAGGCCAAGGGGCAGGCCGCTCTGGGGGAGATGGGGCGGGCCTTGAGACCCGCACGCCCGGAGGACGGGCCCTTTAATAATCCCGGTGGGCACTCAAGGCAATTGCAATTTGAACCTCCCAGCTCGCTTAGCACAAGTGGAAAATTACCTTCGCGTCTCCCCTGTATTGCTTTCTGATCCCGACTTCATCATTCGCGTGTACAGCAGTGCCTTTTCAACGGGGACAATTTAATTAGGCTCAATCTGTATAAGTAAATTATTAAAGACTCATTTGGAAAGAGCTTTATGTCCAAGGTTCCCTGAGCCACCCCCATTTGCTCGAAAACATACTTGGAACAGAGCCCGCTGACAGCCCTGCATTCAGAGCGCTGCCCTCCTGGCTCTAGCGCACGGCCCTGGCTTGTCATCTGATTTCCATCGCGTTTAATGGGATGTCTTTGAACATCTCTGGGTCTTGGAGCCTCTGACAGGTGTCTCCCGTAATTACACAGCTTCCTCATACGCTCCTTCAGTCAGTCATCAAACATTCATGGGGAAGCTTATGAGAGCAAGATCCCGAGCCAGAGGCCTGGATGGGAATAAAAAGTGCAGGCCCTGCAGACACACACGTTAGAGCCTGGAAGGGGGTGGGGAGGGGGCAAATTCGTGATCCCATTTTCATCCTGATGAACAACCCCACGGGATGGGCAGTGAGGGGTCGTCAGTCCCGGCAGCTGATGAAGGCTGCCAGGCTCAGGGTTTCTAAGACAAGGCCAAGTCAGGGCTTGAACCCAGGGCTCTGGACGGGTTCTGCTTCCCCACGATCTTTGTTCCCTTCGTGTGAGGTGCAAGGACATTTGCCAGGCCAGACGTAGAGGCAACGACATGATCGGGTGGGACCAGGAGCCCTGGGAAGGACACGTGGGGACAGACTCCTTCAGACGTCACTCCTGCAGGCCCAGCAGCCTCCAGGTCATCAGGTTCTCTGGAGGATGGATCCCCACCTTTAGAAAGAGATTGATTATGAGGAATTGGTTCACGCAATTACGGAAGCTGAGGAGAGCCAAGAAGTGCAGTCGGCAAGCGGGAGACCCCAGAGAGCCGGTAGCGTAAGCTCTAGTCTGAAAGCCAGAAGGCTTGAGAACCAAGAGCTAACGTTGCAGTTCAAGTCTGAAGGCAGGAAAGACCGATGTCCCAGCTCGAGGCGGCCAGGCAGGAGGAGTTCCCTCTTCCTCCGCCTTTTTGTTCTATTCAGGCCTTCAACTGATTGGATGAGGCCCACCCTCATAGTAGCGAGAAGAATCCGCTTTAGTGGTCTACCCATTCCAACATTAATGTCATCTAGAAACCCCCTCACAGACCCACCCCGGGTGTCTGACCAGACGTTCGGGCACCCCATGGCCCTGTCAAATGGATGCATAAAATTAGCCATCACATGGAGAGAGAGGGAGATAAAAAGACATTGATAGCTATAAACAAAATGGTGGCAAATACTGAGGGAAGATGACATCACTGTTGGCGCCACAGTCAATGGAGTCTTCAAGGTCTCCCATAATCCTCTGCTTCGAAGATGCCGAGAGCCCTGGAGCAAGACCCCTGCCCCCAACCCCCCGCCCCCCGCCTCTGAGTCACGTGTGGACTCACACATCCCCTCCCCTCTCTGGGCCTCAGGGCCTTCATCAATAGAACAGTGATGGAGGACAGGAGGATGGCTAAGATTTAGCAGAACCTTCTGAGGGGGTGCAATCGGGGTCTGTCCTGTGCTGGAGTCCCGTCAGCCTCTGGGATCCCCAAGTCCTCCGGGGGCTGCTCTGGAAAGACCTCCCACCAGGGGGCTCTGTCCTTCTCCCTGAGGGACCCACGGGGGGCTGCGGGCAAGGAGGACTGGCCCAGGCACCCGGAAGGAGACGGTTCCGCTCCCCACGTCGTCACCAGCCCGGGGCACAGGCACGGCCGTGGGCAGCGCTGCCAAGAACAGAGGTGCCTCCTCTCTTGCCCGCCCACGAAGAATGTTCCAGCATAAAGAAATCCACGCTCTTCCTGTGTGCTCCTCCCTTCCTCTCACGCTGGCAACACTTCTGACCCCACACGGATGATTTTCTCCCCACGCCAAGCAGTTCTGCGACGCCAGCTGGGCGTCCTACAACTTAACTCAGTTCTAGTACTCGCCACCTGGAGTCAGCGTCCGATCCCCCAGGTTAGGGGCTCGGTCCCACGAGGCCGGCCCCACTTCAGATGCCAGTCACAGGAGTGGGTGCCAGGTGACCCACAGCTTCTGTCCGACAGGGCTGCAAATCGGAGGTCCCTGTGCCTCCTCCCTCGGATTGGATCATAGGCTGGAACAGCTCACAGAATTCAGGGGAACATGTTTACCAGTTTATTATGTAAAAAGGATGCAACAGAGGACACGGTTGAACAGCCAGATGAAGAGACACCTGGACAGTTCCGAGCCCAGAAGCTTCTGTGCCCACGGAGCTCGGGTGCCTCAGCCTCTCAGCTCACGGATGTGCTCGCAGCCTGGGAGCTCCCCGAACCCCACACCGCCGGGGTTGGACGGAGGCTGCCTCACGGGGCACGACCGGTTATTAACTCCGTTTCCAGCCCCTCTCTGCTCTGTGGAGAATGGGGGCCGGGGCTGAGAATGCCAAGCTTCTTTCTGGAGGCCAGCCCCCATCCAGGAGCCCACTCAGAGTCACCTCGTTGGAGCACACTCCTAACACCCAAGGGATTTCCAAGGGTTTCAGGATCCCCGCATCAGGAACTGGGGTCCAAGACCAAATATTAGAACAAAAGATTCTCCTAGTGTTCTTCTCACTAGGAAATTATGAGGGCTTTACAAGAGCTCTGTGCCGGGAACTGAGGTCAAACATGACATGTTGGAACAAATGATTCTCTCAGTATCCTCATTGACAAGGGTTTTAGGAGCACGTGTCAGGAACCAGGAACAGAGACATATATATATATATATTTCTTCTTATTTCACAATTTCTCAGTGACCCACCCTTAAAGATCAGGATGATCTTTAAGATCTGCACAAGTTTGCCTTCTTGCCACAGGGCCTTTGCACATGCTATCCCCCTCAGTGGGGAACCTTCACTTTCCACCTGGCCAGATCCTGCTCACACTTCCAATCTCAATGTCAATGCCATCTCCACCAGGAAGCCTTCTTGGAATCTCCAAACTAGTTAGGATCTCTTATAAGCTCCTCCTCCCGCTCCCTGAATTTCTCCTTCAGAGCTGTCTTGATTGTCGTTAGCACAACCCACGCCAGAGTATTTGTTTAATCTCCGCTTCCAGGACGTCAACTCAACGGGAGCAGGAGCCGCGTCTGACCTGTTCGCTTCTGTGTCCCTAGTCCGCAGCACAGGGCTAGGCACACAGTAGCTGCTCAATAAATGTTTGCTGGCTGACCGACTGGGTGCCCCAAGCTTTAAGGATGAGACCTTGGAGATGAAGAAAAGAATCAATGAGGCAGAATGCACCCATGTTCTCTGAGCGTTATGGACACCCGGCCACCCCACACACCACACAACAAGAGCATCCAGTCCCGCCCCAGAAATAAGGGGGACAAGTGCGGCCACTGTGCGCAGGACACACACCCTCCCGGCCTTTCCTGCCTCCCTCTGGCCCGGCCGCTGCTGGGGGGCAGCTGGAGAAGGGCTCGCAGCGCGCAGGGCTCCTGCTGGGGTCCCCCATCTGGGTCCCTCCCCCAAGCTCTGAGTCCTTCGCTCCAGAAACCATCGAGGCCTCGCGATGGGGGCGAGTCCTGCGCCCTGGGACTGGACTTGGAGACTCATGGCCTCCAGGTTGTTCCCACGAAAATTTCTTAGAGCAGAGAGCAGAAGGAAAGACGGTCCAAGCTGTCAGGAAAGCCACACAGCGGCTTCCTTCTGGAAGAGCGTCTTCTTTTTCCCCGGATCTGCCCCCCGGCCGTGGCCCGGCTCCCACGCGGCAGGTGCTGTCAGCTCCGCGGAGCGACTGGAGGAAGGAAAAATAAGAATGGGCTTTTGGAGAACAAAATCAGACCTGGCAACTCCAGTCATCCAAAGCAGCCGAGGGTGGCAGAGGGCAAAGGTGTTTGTCAGAAGACGGTGGCAAGGGACTGGGGCGGGGGACACTGTCTCAGGGAGCAGCTCTGCGAACCGTCGTCTCCCTCTGAGATGAGGTTTCGGGCAGGGCCCCGCCCCGCTTGTCACTGGCTTCTCTTTCCAATCCTGTGCTGGTCTGGGATGGTGCCCAGCAAGCTCCACTCCATACAGTCGACCGTCATTATTAGCAGATTCCGTATTTGTGGATTCACCTATTCGCTAAAACGTAGCCGCGAAATCAACGCGGTCATTCGCGGACACGCGCGGAGGGGTGAAACATTGGAGTCGTTCCGCCTAGGCCACGCCGCCTTCTCGGTTCGGCTCTGGGACTGAGAACAGTGTCTTCTTGTGGTCCGCCTTGTGCCACGTTTGTCACACTTTTGTGCCTTTTGTTGGTGATTTGCTGTTTCAAATGGCCCCCAAGCATAATGTCTGACGTTCCTCAGTGCGAGAGAGCTCTGATGCGGCTTCCGGAGAGAATATGCGTGTTAGGCAAGTTTCGTTAAAATGTGAATTATAGTTCTGCTGGCCGTGCGTTCAGCGTTAGGGAATCACAGATATATATTAAGCAGGTGTCTTTAAAAAGAAACACAGCGAACAGAGTTATGCCTTGATGAGTTGACAGAAATATTGTCCCCAGAGTTTCTAACTGACCAGAGTTAGGAAACTAACCCTGTGCTTTCCCCAGGAGCAATGACAGTGTCACAGCGACCTTATGGAGCGTATCTACTTCAAATAGTGGAAATCGCTGTACCTGACGCGCTGAGTGGGACTGCTTCTGTCCCCGAGTCTCCCTGGGCCGCCCCTCACCACCTGCTGGAGGGCAAGGGGCCGACTCAGCACCACACCCCCAGCACCCGAGGGCCTCAGTAAGCACTCGCTGAGTGTATGTCTTGCTCTGAGGGACGCTGAGGACGCTCATTCACTCAGCTAGTATGTATTAGGAGTGCCTACTGTGTGCCAGGCACGGTTCTAGGTGCTGGAGACACAGCCGTACAAAAACAGACATTCCCCCACCCTCAGGAGTTTTTGCTCTAATTAGGGAAGACAAACAAGAAGTGAAATGTGTTAGGGTTCCCCAGGGAAACAAGACCCAAAGTGTATATGTATGGGATTTATTATAAAATATCGGCTCCCATAATTACAGACGCTGCGAAGTCCCAGATCTGTGGTCTGCAAACCCGAGACCCAGGAAAGCTGTGGTGCGGTTCAGAGGCCAGAGAACCAGAGCCAGTCTGGGTCTGAAGGGCTGGGACCCAGGAGCTCCCAGGGCGGGGGAGATCAATGTCCAAGGTCAGCAGGGGAGCAGAGAGCAGATTTAACCTCCCTCCGCCTTTGTGTTCTGTTCAGGCCCTCAACGGATTGGGTGGTGCCCACCCCGGTGGGAGAGGGCCGTCTGCTTTACTCAGTCCACCAGTCCAAATGCTATGTCTCCCGGAAAGACTCTCAGAGACACGCTTGGGAATAATGTTTAGTCAGCTATCTGGGCCTTCTGTGGCCTGGTCAAGTTGACACATAAAATTCACCATCACACAAAATAAATAAATAAAATGTATAGCATGTTGGATGGTAGTAAATGCCAAGGACAAGAGATGAAGCAGAAAAGGGGGCTAGAAATGATCAGGAGCAGGAGGGAGATAGACATTCTAGACAGGGGAGTCAGGAAAACCGCACTGAGAAGGCGGCTTCTGAGAAAAGGGAGTGAGGGAGCCAGACAGGCAGAAGTTCCAGGCAGGGGAACAGCAAGTGCAATGGCTCTGAGGCAGGAGCGCACCTGGGTGTTTGTGGAGCAGCAGGAGGCCATGTGGCCGGAGCAGAGCGAACAGGGGCGAGGGTAGCAGGTGGGGGCAATAGAGAATCTGTGGGGTCTTGTAGAATTGACTTTTCTCTGAGTTTGGGTTTATTCCAGGAATGCAAGGTTGGTTTAACATTCAGTCTTTATAATTTATAACATTAATAGGACAAAGAAGAAGATACCTTATCATAACAGGTGCATGCCTGGGACAAACATAACTGGGCTGTGATGTTTTTATGTACCATTTTATGTACCACTGGAGTCAATTCCAATGTCTTTATCAGGGTTAGGAATCAAAGTTGTGCTGGTGCCACAAAACAAGCTGAGAAGTGCCATCTTTTTTTCTGTTCCTTGATAGTTTGTCACTTCTTCCTTAAATGTTGGGAAGAACGCCCCAGTAAAGCCTGTACTTTTCTTGGTGAAAATATTTTAAATTATGGATTCAAACTTTAAGAGAGATGGTACTTTTCAGATTTTCTGTTTCTTCTCATGTCCATTTGGTAAACTGTGTTTTTCATAGAATTGTTCATTTCTTTAAAGTTTTTACATAATTGGCATATAATTGGTCATAATAGCCTCTTATTTATCTTTAAGGCTGTAAGGTGTGTGCTGATGTCCCTTTTTCATTTCAGAGAGTGCTAATTGATGCCTTCTCTCTTATTCTTATTCAGTGTTCATAGGGGTTTATCAATTTTAATAATCTTTACAAAGAACTAACTTCTGTTGGGCATTGTTGTAAGCACGGGTGATAAAAGTTCAACATAACAGTGTCGCTGCTGTCATGGATTTCACATATTGGAAGAGGAAAAGAAGCAGTAAACAAGCCAACATAATTTAGAAAATAGCTTCAGCAAGCAGTAAGATTCTGTAAGCAGTAAGAAGTAGGGAGAACGTCTGGTAAGGTGCAGACATTTGAACAGAGACTTGAAAGACGAGAAAGAGTCAGCCATGTAGAAATCTGGGAAAAGAGCTTTCCAGGCAGAAGGAACAGCATGTATGAAGGCTTGAGGCGCGACGTGTGCTGTACTGTGTTCCAGAGCTAAATGGAATGTTTTGGTGGCTGAAACATCACATGTAAGGGAGAGAGAATGGCACGGGATGTGATCAGAGTGGAGGGCAGCATGGAGCCAGAAAAGGTAGGGTCTCATAGTCCATGGTATAGAATCAGGACTTTATTTTAAATACAATGGCAAGTGTACTGGTCAGCTATTGATACAATAATGCTCTGTAACAAATGACCCCCAGCTGTCAGTGGCTCACAGCAAGAGTTAATTTTCTCTCTCACCAGTCCACTGGCGTGGCTGTGGGTCACATGGATGGTTAATTCTAGGTCTTGCCCATCTGCTTCTCATTCTGGGGCCAGTGTGGACCAAGGCATGCTCTCCTCATGGAAGACGGTAGATCCGTAAAAGGCCCAGCCAGACTTCACCAGCTCATCGAAAGCCACTGCTCGCGTGGGGTCCATTAACATTTCATTGACCGAAGCAAGGCACACGGCCAAGCTCGTCATCGACAGGAACAGGAAAGAGACCGTCTTACTCTGATGGGAGGCACTGAAAATTCATATGCAGAGGTGTGCAGTTCTTACAGGAGGAAATGAAAGATTAGGAACGATAATCAATGTGCCATAGTAAGATCCCTCTGGCTATTGTGTGGAGGATGGATGGAAGAGGAGGGGTGACAATGGAGGAGAGAGTGGTCCCGGAGAGAGAGGACGGTGGCTGGAATTCAGGTGAGAGCACTGGAGGTAGACAGAATGGCCAGATTTGGGCGGGTGTTAGAGGCACCCCCCACAGGAGCTAATGATGGAGTAGACAGGGGTAAGTCCTGTGGCTCTTTGCTCACTTCGCTCCAGCCGCACTGGCCTTCTCACTGCCCCTCAGACATCCCAGGCGTGCTGTCCCCTCTGCCTGGAACCCTCTCCCTCCACTACCGGGTTGGCCCACTTCTTCAATTAGTTCAGGCCCTACTCAAATGTGGGTTCCTGGGTGAGCCCAACTCTGGCCACCCTGTTAAGAGCGATGGTACCCTTCGCTCACCCTGATGTATTTTTTCCAATAGCTCTTATTGCCAACTGTCAGATATTGATTTGTTTGTCAGTTTTCTCTCTCTTTCTCCGTCATAACGATGGAAGCTCCGTGCCTACAGGGGTTTTTTGTATGTTCTGTTCCCTGCTGTATACGCCTATCTTGAGTACTGCCTGGCACGTAGTAGGCACTTAATAAATCTTTGTTGAATTGATAAATGAATTCCCCAGCTGGCCCTTTGGGGAAGCGTATGATGCCTCCTGCAGACCGTTCACCCTTGATCGGGCCTGGCTCTCGTTGGGAAGACCCGCCTCTTCCTGGGCCACTGACACAGAGGGATGAGGGGCTGTTTGATGCCTGGGACTGTGTGGGGCCTCCCCGCCGCCCATAATGAGTCATTAGAAGCCCACCTGGGGAAATTCTGGAAAAGTGGTTTCCACAGTTCCGATGAGCATCTACCCACAGGCTTGTGGTCCTGCCCATCCTCTCCCCACCGCAGCTAAGGCAGAGCGGGGCCTCCAGAGGCTAGGCCCGCATCCCCCCCAAGCCCCAGGACCCCGGAGCAGGGACCAGGGTGAGGGTGAGCCCTTCTGAGGCCTCTCTTGGCCCAAGATTCAGCTCCGGGAGCGTCCGCGGGCAGATCTGAGAGAAGGGGAAAGAAAGGGACTCCGGGCACATTGGAGGCACCAGTCACCTTTTCCAAAGAATAAATGGCTTCTGATCGAAACGGGAAACGAATTGATTTACACACTGGCTTTTCACAGGGCAATGTCTGCCGTGAAGGGAGCCTGTTGGGGAAATGGCAGCCTCCGCGTGTCGTGGGGGAGGGGGTGGAGACGGCCAAAGTGTCTACAACAGGAGGAGTGCCGGTGTGCTGAGGGGGAACAGGCCCAGCGGAGGGTCCCTGTGGCTAGGAATGCTGTCATGTTCCCAGAGGGACGGTCGGTAGGTCAGTGCTGTGCCAGAGGACTCTGTGAGGGACCCATGGCGGGGGGCCTTGCGGAGTTCACACACTGCTGTGTATTTGCCAGAATCTTCTAACCTACGCGTGCACTGAGGAGGAACACTTGGACTATGCACAGCTGGAGTTCAAGTACAGGGGTTCAGCCACAACCCAGACCCCAGGGGAGGGACACAGGTGGGTGTGCGTGGATGGAATGACTATGCACCACTCAGAAAACTGCTGCCACCACTGAACTACGCCCGCCCAGGTGACACCACCGTGCACTGCGTGGGGACATTCAGCTGAGAGGCCAGGAGTGAGGGTGAAAGGTGCTCCCCAGGGTGCGCAGTGTGGCACCACTCACTGATTGGGCCACCCACAGGGTGCCTCTTTTCCTAATTGGTCAACCCAGGGAGGTGCCTTTTTCTAATTTGCACAAAGGTGCCACCGTGCTAACAGCAGGATGGTGTTCTCGACCCTCCCTCCCCGCCCGGTGTGACCCGCCTCGTGTCCCAGGCCCCCTCTGCCATGTCCCACTCCCCTGGGCTCCAGCCCAACAGGTGCCTGTGTCACCCTCCCTATACGCCCCGTCTGGGACTTCTCCTGACACTCCCCGGCCGGTGCACAGCCCCAGTCACTTTCACCTCCTCTAAAATGAGGGTCGGATAGATGACCTCCAAGTTTCTTTCCAGATTCACCGTCACAACATTTTTAAATCAGTGCTGTTGAGGTAGAGTGAGCAAATAATAAGATTCACCAATTTTAAGCATTTAATTCCCTGAGTTTTGACAAACATTGTCATGTCACTGCTACCGCCACAGTCAACATCTTTTCTGTCACCTCCAAATGTCCCCTCCTGCTCTTTTGGGGTCCATCCCCTCCCCCACTCCAACCTATGGCAGCCACTGAGCTATCCCTGTATTTTGCCTTTTTCTGAGTATCATTATTAATGAAATCATAGTCTGTACCCCATCACTTAACATAAGGCTTTCGAGATTCATCAGAGTTGTTGCACGTATCAGTAATTCATTCATTTCATCTCTGAGTAGTCAGTAATTCGTTCCTTTTTATGGCTGAATGGTATCCTATTTTATGGATATACCAGTGTTCATTTCTCCAGTCACCTATTAATGGATATTTGGGTTGTTCCCAGTTTGAGACTAACGTAAATAAAGCTGCTGTCAACGTCTGCATACCAGGGTTTCTGTGAACGTGTGTTTTCATTCCTCCTGGGTGTGTACCCAGGAGCGGGACTCCTGGGTCATAGGGCAAGTGTCTGTTTCGCTTTCTTTTAAAAATGCAAACTCTTCCAAAGTGGCTGAACCATTTTCATTCCCACCAGCAATGCATGCATATTCCAGGTGTTCTACATCCTTGCCCACACTAGGGATGGTCATTTTTTCTTAACTTTTTTAAATTAAACTTTTTATGTTGCGATAATTGTAGATTCACGTCAGCTTGTAAGAAATAATACAGACAGATCCCATCCAGGTACCCTTTACCCAGTTCCTCCCAATGGTCACATCTGGAAAACGATAGTACAATTTCACACCCTGGGTAACAACACTGATCCAGTCAAGATACAGGGCGATTCCATCACCACCCTCATTGCCACACCCTCTTCCCTCCCATCCCCACTCCTTGCTTCCTTGGCAGCCACTGATTTTTCTCTATTCTATTATTTCAAGAATGTTATATAAATGGAATCATACCCTAGGTAACCTTTGGGACTTGTGGTTGGGTTTTTATTTTTTTCCACTCAGCATAATTCCCTAGAGATTCATCCAGATTGTCGCATTTATCAATAGGTTGCCCCTTTTCATTGCTGAATAATATCCCGTGATATGCACGTATCACCGTTTGTTTAACTTCTCACCTGGTGAAGGACGCTTGGGTTTTATCCTGGGATAAATTCCACTTGATCTGATGGATTATCTTTTTCATGCATTGCTGGATTCAATACGATACAATTTTTTTTTTTAAGATTTTATTTTTTCCTTTTTCTCCCCACAGCCCCCCGGTACATAGTTGTATATTCTTCGTTGTGGGTCCTTCTAGTTGTGGCATGTGGGACGCCGCCTCAGCGTGGTTTGATGAGCAGTGCCATGTCTGCGCCCAGGATTCGAACCAACGAAACACTGGGCTGCCTGCAGCGGAGCGCGCAAACTTAACCACTCGGCCACGGGGCCAGCCCCATGATACAATTATTTTTGCACCTAATTTCATCAGCCATATCGGTCTGCGGTTTTCATTTTTTGTATTATCTTCATCTGGTTCTGGTTCCCGGGTCCTGTTGACTTTATAAAATGAACGGGAAGTCTTGCTTCATATTCAGTTTTCCGGAAGAGTTTGTGTAGAATTGGTATTATTCCTTCCTTAAACATTTGCTAGAATTCATCAGTGAATTCTCTAGGCCAGGAGGTGTCTTTGTGACAAAGTCTTTAACTGCAAATTCAATTTTTTAAGTAGATACAGTCTATTTGGGCTATCTGGCTGTTTATTCTTGAGTAAGCTTTGGAAATTTCTATCTTTTAAGGAATTTGTCCCTTTCATTTAAGTTCTTGAATATTATTCATAATATCCCTTTATTATCCTTTTAATGTATATAAGACCTGGAGTGACATCCCCTGTTTCATTTCTAGTACTGGTAAATTTCGTCATCTCTCTTCTCTCTTGTTTTCTTGATCTGTCTAAAAGTTTGTCACTTTTATTGACCTTTTAGTTTCACTGATTTTTCTCTGCTTTCTTCAATTTCATTGATTTCTGCTCTTATCCTTATGATTTTTTAACATCCACCTATTTGTGCTTATTTGCTCTTTTTTTCCTCATTTCTTAAGTTGGAAGCTTGGATTCTTGATTCAAGACCTTTCTTATTTTGTAACATAAGCACTTATTGCTATAAATTTCACTCTAAGCATTGCTTTGGCTGCAACCCACAAATATTGACATCATGTGTTTTCATTTCAAACTGAACGTTTTAAATATTTTTAAATTTTGCTTCTTTGATCCAGGAAGTATTTAGAAATGTGTTTTGTAAATTCCCAAACATTTGAAGATTTTTCTTGTATGTTTCTGTTGTGGATTTCTCATTTAAGTCTGTTGTAGCTGTCCTCAGGGAGAATACTTCGCATAATCGAAATCCTCTTAATCTTACCGAGGCTTGCTGTATGGCCCAGGATATGGTCGATCTTGGCGACCATCCCATGCTCACATGAAAGGAATGCATACTCCGCTGTTGTTGAGTGGTGTATTCTGTGAATGTCAATTAAGTCCATTTTTAATAGTGTGGTTCAGGTGTTCTGTATCCTTACTGGCTTCGTGTTCACTCGTTCTATCAATTACTGAGAGAGGAGTACCAATATCTCCAGCTGTTAGTTTCCCTTTCAATCCTATCAGTTTGGCTTCGTGTATTTTGAGGTTCTCTTGTTACATCCGTATGCAGGATTATTATGTCTTCTTGATGAATTGACCTGTTACCGTTCCTCGTTCTGAAGTCCACTTTGCCCAATGTTGGTGTACGTGTTCCAGCCTTCTGGTGGTAAGTGTTTGTGTAATATAGCTTTTCCATTTTTTATTTTTAATCTATCTGAGTCTTTCTATTCAAAGGGGGCTTCCTGTAGACAGCATATAACCGAGTCTTGATTTTGTAGCCAAAAGAATCATCTCTCCATTTAATTGGGGCATTTAGCCCATTTACCGTTAATAATTACCACCAGGTTTGGATTTCTGTCTACCATCTTGCTGTTTGTTTTCTATTTCCACCTCTCCTCCCTCTACCTCTGGAACTCTAATTCCACAAAAGTTAAACCACTTGATATTGTCCCATAGGTCACAGATGCTCTCTCTCTCTTTAAAGTCTGTGCTGTATTTTGGATAGCTTGTATTGCTCTGTCTTCACATTCATCAATCTTTTCTTCTGCAGTTCCCAATCGGCTCTTAATTTCATCCAGTGTATTTTTCAATTAATATACAGCATTTTTCATCTCTAGATGTTTCATTTGGGTCTTTCTGCATTTTTCATTTCTCTCCCTATCTTATTCATGTTTTCCTCTATCTTCTTGAATATATGGAGCATACTTGCAATACCTGTTTTAATACCACACCCGCTAATTCCATTATCTCTGTCATTTTCGGAGCTGTTTCAGTTGATTGATTTTTCTTCTGGGTTATGGATCTTATTGAATGCTGAACATTGTCAATTTTATGTTTTGGGCACTGGATTTTGTTGCATTCCTTTAAAGAACATCGAGGCATGAAGTTACATCATTTCTGATCACTCAGATCTTTCTGAGTCTTGCTTTTTTAAGCTTTGTTAGGGCAGCCTTTAATCTAAGGATAGTTTAGCTCTCTTACTAAGGATTTCTGAAGACTCTATCTGATGCCCTGTATATGTTGAGGTCTAGCCATCCTGGATGGTGGGAACATAAACTATTCCCAGCCATCTGGGGGGAATTTCTCTGCCGACCAATTTCCAGGGGTCCCAGCCTCACGGAGTTTTGCCCCACACATTCTCAAGCCAGTATTCAGGCAAATGTTTGAGTGTTTTCCTCTGCTTGAGCGTTTTCCTTTACTGCTCCCAGACTCTCTGCAGAGGGCTGGATCCCTCTCTCAGCCTCTCTCGCTCTCTCTGTGTCTCTTTCCTCTGTGTTATGTCCTGCGAGGTCTAGTGGCCTCAGCCTTCACAAACTCCAGTCCCCGTCTCCTCGAGTCAGCAAGCCTCTGGGGTCTGTTGGGGTTTCCTCTCCCTGCTCTGCTACCTGGAAACTGCCTCCGGGCGCTTAGCTGGGGCAATCTTAGGACTCCCCTCATTTGTTTCCCTTCTTCAG
This sequence comes from Equus caballus, assembly GCF_041296265.1. NCBI lineage: Eukaryota > Metazoa > Chordata > Mammalia > Perissodactyla > Equidae > Equus > Equus caballus. The sequence continues at coordinate 10,374,798 of NC_091695.1, forward strand.
TGTTCATAGCCCTGCACTGCCTGTTGTCCAAAGTTTGAAAAACAGCAGTTTTGTAGATCTTGTCCAGTTTTTTTGTTTCAGCCTGAGGGCAATTCCGGACTCTCTCACTCTCTCAACTAGAAGTAGAAGTCTCCCACCATTCTAAGATTTTAAAATAAGAAACCAAATCAATGTAAAAGGGGCCGTCATCAGCACAAGGACTATAGTTCTTGGAGACGGGGAGAGGATACTGTCCCCCACTTCTCTCTGGCCCCACCTTGCTCTGACATCAAGAAGCAAAAGCAGGCTTAGTTAGACGTGCAATTAGGGGTGCCCAGCAAGTTTCCAGAACTCTGAGCAGGAAGACGCTTGGATGACAGGATGTTTGAAGAGGACAATAGGACCGCAGGGCTGGCAGGTATTCAGCAACGCTCCTGGACTATGGTTTGCTAGGATCTGTCTCCAAGAGAAAAAACCATCAACAAGAAGAGGGAAAAAAAAGAATAAAAGAAAAAATATAAATATGATCACAAAACCCTATTTGAGCCAGGATTTGTGGAGGGTTTTTTTCCTTAAACGAATGACAGTGAAACCTGTACTGCTCCCAGACTCTCAGACTCTCTTTTTTTATGCTACATACTGTGTTTGCAAGTTTCTGTCCATCACTGGGTCTCCCTGTGCTTTGTCCTATGTGATGAAACCACTGGTTTCCATGGCAACTAGACTGCCTGCTCAGGGAGCCCAGTGGGGGACAGAGGTTCTGCGGTGCGTTTCTGGGGTCTGGCAGAGGCCTGGGCCACAGTGAGGAGAGGGACCCGGGAGTGACCGTACCAGGGTCTCTCCACGAGCCGCAGCTGCTCGTCCAGCTGTGCGCCCCTGGGTGGCTGTCCAGTACACCCACAGCCTGGCGCTCCCGGGGGACCTTCCACCATTGAGCTTCTTCAATCGTCACCATTTACAGGGCTGTCCCTGGGCCAGGTGCCAGGTCCCAGAGACGAATAGCACTCTGTCCCTGGCCCCAAAGGGCAGGCATCTGTCTAGAGAGAGAAACGATGGTCAGAGGTGTCCAGACGGAACATTTATTAAGGGCCGACTACCTTCCAGGCACTGTTGTGGGAATAACACACCTTAAATCTTAATCCTCATAGAAGCCCGATGACTGAGTTATAGCCAAGGTCACACAACTAGCAAAAGGTGAAGGCAGGATTCACATGCAGGTGTGTGTCCACCTCGGCTTCTGTCTACGCACAACCTCCCCACGCCGGTCTCTCTCTCTCTTTTCTGTAAGTCTCTTTGGTCCAGGTGCCTCAGAGTTTAGCAAAGTCTGACAGAAAGCCTCTCTCTCTATCTCTGTGCCTCTCTCCCTCTCTTTTTCTCTCTCTGCCTCTCTGTCTCTCTCTGTCTCTGTCTCTCTGCCTCTCTCCCCCCGACCCCACCTCTCCCTGGCCCTACGCACATCTCTGCCTCGTGTCTCTTGCCTCATTCTGGAGATAAATGTATCATTGGACTAAACCCCCAGAACGCAAATTAAACCTAGGAACAAACCGCAGGGTGGCCCCTGAGCCCCATGCTGCGTGGCAATGTCATTAGTGAAGGTCACACGGCCCCATCTCCACTTATTTCTCTGAAATCCCACCCGCTTTGTCCAGACGCTTCGAGGAAACAGTGAACATCAGAAAACTGGAAGCTCTTTGGGGAGAAACAAGCTCTTTAAAAATAGCTCTCATGGTGGGAGGGCTCCTCCAGGGCGAGCCGTCCCCGGGCTGACGGGAGCCAGCAGGAGCGGCCCTTCCAACCACCCACGGGGCTGAGCCGAGGGAGACTCGAGCGAAGCTGAACGCTGTCTTGTCACCAGGGCCAGGCGGGCTCACAGAGCCAGCTGAGGCTGAATTAGTGAGCACACGCTGCCTCGGCTCAGACTTGGCCCTCCAGACGGGCTGCAGGCGCTGGCCTCCCCTCCCGGCTTCCAGGCATGCCCCACAGCCCTGTGTCCCTTCCCCGTGCTGGCTGTGCTGGGGGCCACAGAGCATCAGAGGCCTTCCATCAGGCCGACTGACCCCTTGTTTTATAAACAGGCCTCAAGGCTGGCAGGGGGAGGTAGTGATGAGCAATGGGTCGCACATCCACTCAAAAACAGGGCCAGAACTGGGACCCGGGTCTGAGCAACAGCCCCGGGGCAGTCTGGACCCCATGGCCTACGGGGCAGTCATCCCCCCAGGCCAAGACTCTTGAGAGGAGCCCCAGCTCCTGGTGCCCTGGAGACTCGGGGAGAACAGCCTGTCTGCAGCTGGGTCCCAAATTCTGCTGTCACTCATGCACCAGCACCGTGTGCCACCGCTACCAAAGCGAACCCACCTGCACGCCTCACACCTGTCAGGACTCCGCGGGGACCTGAATCCCGTGGGCAAGTCACTTAACCTCTCTGCGCCTCCGTTTCTCGATTTTTCATCTGAAAATGAAGATCACAGGACCTACGATACACAGACACACACACACTGGAATCTTCGTTCAACTTCATTGAGCTACAATTTGTATACAACGAAATACACTCATCTTTTAACAGCTTTGTCGAGATCTATAATTTACATAGTGGGCCACACAATTCACCCATTTAAAGCGTACAGGTCAATGGCTTTTAGTATATTCGCGTAGTTTTGCAGCCATCACAGCCAACTTTAGAACATTTCATTGTCTCCTCCCCCAAATGACCCATGAGCAGTCATTTCTCCCCATTTCTTCCAACCCCATTCTCTCACACCTAGGCAACTATTAATCCACTTTCTGCCTCCATAGGTTTGCCTATTCTGGACATTTCATATGTATAGAATCATATAATATGTGACCTTTTGTGTCTGGCTTCTTTCTCTTAGCATTATGTTTTTAAGGTTCATCTGCGTTGTAGCAGGAACCACTACTTCATCCTTTTTCATTGCCAAGTAATATTCCACTATATAGCTGTACCGCATTTTATTTCTCTATTCCTTCTTTGAGTTGTTTCCATGTTTTGGCTATTAGGAATAATGCTGCTACAAGCATTCATGTACAAGATTTTCTGTGGACACATGTCTTCATTTCTCTTGGTTGGGGGCGGGGGGGCTGTTATACCAAGGGGTACAATTGCTGGGTTTTATGGCCACTCCACATTTAATGTTTTGAGGACCTGCCAGATTGTTTTCCAAAGCAGCTGTGCCATTTCACGCTCCCACCAGAAATGTATGAGGGTTCCAATTTCTCCACATCCTCACCAACACTTATTATTATCAGTCTTTTTGGTTATAGCCATCCTCGTGGGTGTGAAGTGGCATCTTCTTGTGGTTTTGAGTTGCATTTCCTGAACGGCTAATGATGTTGAGTGTCTTTTCGTGTCTTTATTGGCTATTTACATAGCTTCTTTGGAGAAATGTCTATTATGATGCTTTGCCCATTTTTAATTGGGTTATTTGTCTTTTTGTTATTAACTTGTAATGGTTCTTTACATATTCAAGGTACAAGTCTCTTATCAGATATATGGTTTGCAAATATTTTCTCCCATTCTCCTGGTTATCTTTTCACTTTATTGATGATGTTTTTCAAAGTTTTGAATTTTGATAAAATCCAATTTATCTATTTTTTCTTTTGTTGTATGTTTCACACCTAAGAAGACTTTGCCCAACCCAAAGTCATGAAGATCTACTCCTATATTTTCTTCTAAGAGTTTTATAGTTTTAGCTCTTCCATTTAGGCCTGTGATTCATTTCAAGTTCATATTTTTGTATAATGTGAAGAAAAGATCCAGCTTCCTTCTTCCAGATGTGGATATTCAGTTGTCTCAGCACCAGCGGCATCCATTTTTAAGAGTGCAGTTCGATGAGTTTTAACAAATGCATCCACTCATGAAATCACGTCTCATTCCACCATCCCAAAACCTCCCCATGCCTGTTTGCAGTCCGTCCTCCCAACCCCAGCCCTGGGCTAGCACAGCTCTATTTTTGATCGCAATAGATTAGATTTGCCTTTTCTAGAATTTCATATAAAGGGAAGCACGGAGTACATTTTCTTTCGTGTCCGGCATCGGCCATGATATTTTCAACATTTAATCTTCCTGTATTAGTCAGGGTGCTTCAGAGAAACAGAACAAATAGGATGTGTGTGTGCGTGCACGCGTGTGTGTGCATAATGAGAGATTAATTGATTTTAAGGAATTGGATCACGCAGTTGTGGAGACTGGTAAGCCCAAATCTGAAGGGCAGGCTGGCAGGCTAGAGACCCGGGGAGAGCTGATGTCGCAGCTCAAGTCCAAAGGCAGCCTGCCGGCCGAGTGCCCTCTTGCCTCGGGGAGGTCAGTCTTTTTCTATTAAGGCTTCAGCTGACTGGATGAGCCCCACCCACACTATGGAGGGAATCTGCTTTACTCCAAGTCTGCTGATTCAAACGTTAACCTCATGGAAAAAATACCTTCACAGCAACGCCCAGACTAGTGTTTGGCCAGCTATCGGTGCCACAGCCTAGCCAAATTCACACATAAAATTAACCATCACACTCCCAATAGTCCCGGGAGGTGGGCATGATCATCCTATTTTGCAGATGACGAAAGTGAGGCTCAGAGAGGCTGAGGGGTGGGTCTTGTGCTCAGAAGACGCAGAACTGAGACTCAAGCCAGTGCTGTTCCTACATCCTCGTGGTCACCTGTCCCCCGCTCTGCTCCGTTAGTGGATCAAGAAGGATTTGCGATGTCTGTCTGTGGCTACATGTTGTCAGACCTGAAGACCGTTCTCCTGGGGTCTGCATCACCGGGGTTGACCTTCCTGTGCTCCCCTCCCTGTCGTGGAGCATGACGCAGGGAAGGAGGGTTAAGCGGCCCAGCACCCCCCACTCCCAAGGCCCCCCGACCTGGTCCACTTGCTTTTGTACCCAGCTAGCCTCTTTCTTCCTCTGCCCACCAGACCTGCCCTTCCACATGCTCCTCACTGCGCCTGCCTCGCCTTCTGGGCTTCGGTCCCCCAGCAGCAAAGAGATGCAGGGCTCACTTGTCCCCCGAAGGTCACCCGCGCTCCTCCACAGACTCTGATCTGCTGTCTGTCTTTATTTCCTTCCCAGTGGGTAGCATCTTCTCCTCTCATCCCTCCCATCCTCCTGCCCAGCTGCCATCCCACTGTCCTTTTCATAATTCTGCTGAAAAATAAAATCTCTAGATTGTTATTTCCTCAAGCTCAGAGACTTGGGAAGGAATAAGTGAAACGGGTTGCTCTCTGATATATTTTTTTTAATTTTCAGATCAAGCCTGAAAAGGAAGCATCAGGAATGTCCCAAAGGCTTCTAGAAGCTAGTGAAAACTGTCAGGCCCTCCAGGAGACTGTCTGAGTGACCAAAGGAAAGAGATGACCTCTCCCTCATTTAGGAAGTAAAACCACATGGCAGGGTCAGCCCCCAGATCCTCTGATCTGATCCATCTGTCTCAGTTCAGATACCAGACCATTTTGGGTTTAGATTTCAAGTAATCTGGATAAATGTAAGGTCTTATCCTTCTATTCAAAGAGCCAAGTGTCCAAGTTTAGAAAAGACTGGGGGGTCTTAGCCTGGGTTCCCCCAAAGCAGAGCCCGAGACAAAGGCACGTGCAGGTAGTTTATTTGGGAAGTGATCCCAGGAATCAAAAAACACAGGACAGAAAGCGTGAACTGGGAGGGAGGGAAATCCAGCCCAAGGATGCCCCATGGAGCTGATGCTCCGAGGGGCCTTACGAAGTGTGTCTCAGAATTGTCCAGGGAAGCGTGACCATCACCCCAACCCCGGTGACCCAGGTGGCTCCACAGGCAGGGACTTGCCCACACTTGGAGTTGATCATGCATCCGAGGGCTCCCATGGGCAAAAGGAGGGAGAGAGAGGTCTTAGGACGGGAAGTGAGAGGCACCTGCTAAGGCTTGAGGGCAGGGCTGTCTAATGACTCCTGCACAAAGCCGCACAGAACCTGCGTGGAACCGGCGGCTGTGGCAGTGGCTGGAGCAAGAGGTGAGGTCAAGACAATGCTAAAGTCGTGCCCAATACAGGGTGGGGTTGGAGGGAGGAGGTACCTTAGGAGGAGAACACGGGTGAAAATGTCACTGAGCCTCGGTAACCACACTCTCCACATGAGTCAACAGTGTCATCATTTGTCAAGCCAGCCAGTGCAAACTCAGCTCAGCCCACAGAACAGACAAGGGGGGGCCTCCACCCTGCGTGGCCACAGCGCAGTCACACCATCCTTGCAAACGTGTTCAGTACCGAGTGCAGGATTCCACGTGGGACGCAGACAAGGTGGAGCATGTTCCACACGTGATCTGACCCACGTAAGAGACAGTCAAGGAGCTAGAGCTGTTTGCCAAGAGGAGGGAAGACACAAGTCTGCAGCGTTAGCTTTTCAAAGATTTGAAGGGTATTTCTAAATCAACATTTACAGAACTGATCCTGTCTGCCACCCCAGCTCTAAGAAGCGGCTTCCTCCTGTGCATCTCCTTCTCCGTGCTAACACCACCCCAAACCCCGCCTAGTTGCCCAAGCCAGAATCCTGAGCATCGGCTTGATTCCCTGTTAGTCGCCATGTCTGTCCACTCCCCCTCCTAAATTGTCTTAACTCACTGCTCCCTCCACCCCGCTGTTTCTGCCCGGCTTCAGCCACCTTCCCCTCCAACTGCACCATTCCACTGTCTCTGCATCCCGTGCTGCCGCGAGGCCGTCCCCCAGGAAACCAGAGTCAGCTCCAACCACCACCTGCTCCAACCACCACCTGCCTCAACCACAGACTCCCCTCTGACCTCAAGCCAAAGTCTAAATCCTCAGCATCACCAACAAGACCCTGCCCCCAGGGCACCTGGACAGGTGTGCAGATGGCTCCCTGTACAAGGAGGCCAGCCAAGGCGAGGAGCTGGTTAGACTTCCGCCTGCCCTACGCTTGCCGAGCTGTGCCTTTCTCCACTCCATACAAGGGCACCTCTGCTAGAGGTGGAAGGTCACCTCCTGGAGGAAAGGCACGCTTCCCTAATGTGCACTGAGCCATTGATGGACACCCATCAGTTCAAAGGAAGAAACAGGATGTATTATGGGATAAGATCGTGGGCTTTGGAACAGACGGATGTGGGGTCAAATCCTGACTCTGCTACTCGCTCGTTGTGCAAGTTACTTCCCATCTCTGAGGATCAGTTTCCTTGTTTGTAACACGCGGTGAAGAATGGCAGCCTCCGAGGGCAGCTGTGAGAAGGAAGTGATGTTCCATAGGAAGCATCCTTTGCACAGTGCTTGGCACATAGTAGGTGTTCAATAATGGTGACTATTGGTATTATGCTGTTGTTCACCCTGAACCCTACGACGCCTGCCCCTCACTCCACATGGGCCCCTCCATGGCGGTGCCCTCGTTGTCGTTAACAACCCGGCTTCCTGCTCCTCCGTCCGCGCCCCTCCCGGGCTCGTGGTTCTTACCCCGATTCCTGGCCCAGGCTTGGTCGAGTGCTTCTGCCGTGACAAGGAGGCGTGACGGGAAACGCTCAGTAAATATTTGCCGTCCGAGTGCATTTGTGGACGGATGAAGGAAGGAAGCGTCCCTGAGCAGAACCCGAGGGCAGCCTGGCTCGTGTCCAGTGTCTTAGGACCTTCTCGCCCCCTGGCTCCAGCCCCGCAGAGCTGAAGCCCACATAGCCGGGGCCCAGGCGTCAGCGAGGTTTGCTGGAAAGTACACGGGCTTCTCAGTCAGAGATCTGTCGTCAACTCCTGGCTCAGTCAGGCGATTTGGGGCCGACCAAGTTCCTCTCTTTTCCGTCTCCCCCTCTACAAAGTAACAGTGATGAGCACAGCAGTGACGGCTCCTCCCTCTCATGGAAGTGTAAGGACTGAGTGAGATATTTCATGCGATTGGCTTGAAGCAAAGAAGACGCCCTACGAACAGGGTTATTTTTTTCTCTGTGTGTCGGGATGGGCCTGATGACGCTGCAGTAACAAATGACCCCAACCACCAGGCTAATGACTCACACCACACAGCTGTCCCAGGCCGGTGGGGAGCTCTGGCCGTGTCCTTCCCACTTAGGAACCCAGGCTGATGGCACAGCCACCATCTCACACATTGCTGGTTGCAATAGCAGAGGGAAAGAAGGTTCTAGAAGGCCTCGTATGTGCAACTAAATGCTCTAGCCCGGAAGTGACACACATCACATCGGCTTCCAACTCATTGGTCCGAACAGCCACATGACCTCCCCCAACAGCAAGGGGAACAGGAAGTGCTCAGAAAGCAGAGAGCCAGAAGCCCTTGGCGCAGAGCAAAAAGGACCACCGCAATTACTCTTCTCCTCTTGGTTTCCTCAACAGCAAGATGGGAGTCACTGCCTCCGCCCCGTACTTAACAGGAAGTTGGGCTGATCGCCCAGTCCACGCAGGCAGCTGAGCTCAGACCTGCTCTTCTGGAGCCTCCTGCGGCTTCGCGGAGCTGGGGCTGCTGGGTTTCGAGGGAGCGGACCATGGGGATGTGGGGGCCAGAGGTGGTGAAGCCCTTCTCCTCCAGCCTGCAGCCCCCGGGAGGTGGGGCCTGAAGCTTCCAGGCCTCCTCGTGTTGAGGCCCACTGACGATTAAAAATGCAGACGACGGCAAAGCAGGGTGACAGGACTGACGGCCTATACTGGATGTTTGCTTTAACTGACTAATGCTTTTGCCCCCTGCCCAGAGTCCAGGGACTGATGTAAAGCCTCTCGGGAAATAACTCTGAAAGTCTAAACGGGATGCCCTTCATGAGCGTGAGCCTCGTCTGGGTGGGGTGGGGGGGTCGGAATCTGGAGCTGGCTGTTCAGATTCTTGAAAGGTTTCCAGTGAGCATCATCTTGTGAGAAGCTTGCAGTGGCTTCAGTCTCCTAGTTACGAGGTCAGCTCAGCCCTCGAGGCAACATCACTTTATGTTCAAAGGCTGGAACTGTTCCATCTGGGCAGGACACGCGGCTGCGACTGAAGCTGCCCTGAGGTCCCCCCGCGGAGGCTCTGGCCAGGCCTGTCATCTCCCCTCCTTACCAAATGGGTCGTTCCTTTGGGATAAGGCTCCCTGTTCAGCAGGGAGGGGCTGGTGACAGAGATGGCTAGACCACGAAGTGCAATGGGCCCCAGAAGTCCTTGACACTTTAGGTAGAATTAGCTCATGGAAAAAGCTTCTGGCCACTCTAGAGGGTCCGGAGTCAGGGGTGGAGGGATCCTCACCACGACCAGCCTGAGTCTCCGTGGGACCGTCTTCCTCTTTCATCTTCTGTGCCTCCCCTTCACTGTTGGTTCTCTCTGCCCCCTCTCCCAAGGCTGGTTCTCCTGCCCTTGCTCCAGGCGTATCTGGTCAGCTCTAGCCACACAGAGAAACACCCTTTATTCATTCATTCATTCATTCATTCATTCACCGATTTATTCAGCAAACACTTGCTGAGTGCCGACTGTGTGCGTGGCACAGTGCCGGGCCCCGGAGCCTCATCTGCAACCGTGAGCAGAGCAGCGTGGACCCCAGGCTCACAGACCGTTCAGTCTCGTGATGGGGGAAGACGTTAGAGTCACAAGGCCAACAACCCAATTTCACAAACAGCAATAACGGGGAAAACATTTGAACAAACGCCTCACCAAAAAAGATACATGGATGGCGTGTAGGCAGATGAAAAGAGGCCCATTCTGCACGCAAAGGAAACCACCACAAAAAGAAAAGGCAACTACTGAATGGGAGAAAATATTTGAAAATTTTATATCTGATAAGGGGTTAATATCCAAAATATATAAAGAATTCGTACATCTCAATAGCAAAATAACAAGCTGATTAAAAAATGAGGGGAGGATCTGATCAGACATTTTTGCAAAGGAGATATTCGGATGGCCAAGAAGTCCGTGAAAAGGCGCTGAGCACCACTAATCACAGGGAAATGCAACTCAAAACCACGGTGAGACATCACCTCACACCTGTTAGAACGGCTGTCACCAAAAAGACAAGAGGTGGCAAGTGTTGGCAAGGATGTGGAGAAAATAGAGCTGCTGGTGGGAATGCAAACTGGTGCAGCCACTATGGAAAACAGCATGGAAGTTCCTCAAAAAATTAAAAATAGAACTATCATATGATCCAGTAATTCCACTTCTGGGTATTTATTGAATGAAACAAAAATACTAACTCAAAAAGATACACGCACCTCCATGTTCACTGCAGCATTATTCACAAGAGCCAAGACGTGGATGCAGCCTGAGTGTCCATCAATGGATGATTGGATAAAGAAGACGTGGTGCAGACATGCAATGGAATATTACTCATCCCCAAAAAAGAAGGAGATCTTGCCATTTGTGATGACATGGAGTGACCTTGAAGACGTTAGGCTAAGTGAAATGTCAGACAAAGATAAATACCATATGATCTCATTTATGCATGGAATCTAAGAAAAAACAAGCTCACAGATATAGAAAACACAAAAGTGGTTGCCAGAGGCCAGGAGATGGGAGGGTGGGCAAAACGGGTGAAGAGGATCAAAAGGCACAAACTTCCAGTTATAAAATAAATGAGCCATGAGGATGTCAAGTACAGCATGGTGACTATAGTTCATAATCCTGCACTGTATACTTGAAAATCGCTAAGAGAGGAAATTTTTAAAGTTCTCATCACAAGAAAAAAATTGGACCTATGTGTGATGATGGATGTTACTAGACGTATTGTGGTGATCAGTTCATAATATATACGAATATCAAATAATCATGGCGTATACCTGAAACTAACAGAATGTCAGATGTCAATTATATCTCAATAGGAAAATTTTTAAATAGCTGCTCCAGGGGCCGGCCCTGTGGCTGAGTGGTTAAGTTCTCAAGCTCCACTGCAGGCGGCCCAGTGTTTCGTTGGTTCGAATCCTGGGCGTGGACATGGCACTGCTCATCAAACCACGCTGAGGCAGCGTCCCACATGCCACAACTAGAAGGACCCACAACAAAGAATATACAGCTATGTACCGGGGGCTTTGGGGAGAAAAAGGAAAAAAAATTTAAAAATTAAAAAAATAAAAATAAATAAATAAAAAATAAACAGCTGCTCCACATCAGTAATCATTAGGAAAATATAAATTAAAACCACAGTGACATGTCACTACACACCTATTCAAATGGCTACAACTAAAAAGACCGTCCATTCCAAATGTTGACAAGAAATTGGCTGAACTGGAATTTTCATACACCACTGGCGGGAGTGTAAAATGCTACAACCACTTTGGCAAACAGTTTGGCAGTCTCTTAAAAAGTTAAACATATACCTAGTATATGATCCAACCATATCCCTCCTAGGTATTTACTCAAGAGAAATAGACACATATGTCCGTACAAAAAACTGTACATGAATCCTTTTTTTTTTTTTTTTTTTTGGCGAGGAAGATTTGCCCTGAGCTAACATCTGTTACCAATCTTCCTCTGTTTTGCATGTGGGCTGCCATCACAGCATGGCTTGATGAGTGGTATGTAGGTCTGTGCCTTGGATCCGAACTGGCAAGCCCCAGGCCACCAGCAGAGGGCACGAACTTAACCACTATACCTCTGGGTGGCCCCTCTACGTGAATCTTAATCACAGCTTTATTTGTAATAGCCAAAACCTGGAATCAACCCAAGTATTCATCACCAGGTGAATAGATTTGCAAATTGCAATCTATCCGTACCATGCTATACTGCTCCCCAATAAAAAGGATCCTCTGATACACGCGACAGGGTGCATGAGTCTCAAAATCATTACGCTGAGTCAAAGAAGCCAGACAAAAAAGTACAAATACTGTAGGATATTCTGGTTATTCTAGAAAATTCTAGAAAACACAAACCAGAAAGCAGGTCAGTTCTTGACTGGGGGGGGTGAGGGGTTGGAACGGAGGGAGGCAGTACAGAGGTCAGGAGGTGACCTTTGAGGAAAGATGCTAGTTATCTTTTTTTTTTTTTTTGAGGAAGATTAGCCCTGAGCTAACTACTGCCAATCCTCCTCTTTTTGCTGAGGAAGATTGGCCCTGAGCTAACATCCATGCCCATCTTCCTCCACTTTATATGTGGGACGCCTACCACAGCATGGCGTGCCAAGCAGTGCCATGTCCATACCTGGGATCTGAACTGGCGAACCCCCGGCCACCGAAGGCCAAATGTGCAAACTTAACCACTGAGTCACCGTCAGGCCCCCAAGACGCTCGTTATCTTGACTGCAGTGACGGCTTAAGGAGTGAAAATAGATCACACCTTACACTTGAAACATGGCTGGCCAATGAAGTTATTTGAAAAACGTCAGCTGCACAAGGAATCATGTAATTCCAGGTGAGATGAGGAGCTCCCAGTGAGGCACCCGGACACCCTGAGGATGGAGGGTGAGTTTGCGTCGAGATGGGAAGGATGGGTTGGAAATGGCGGGGCAGGTGGGGGAGGATGCAGGGGCGCCGCGGGAGGGTAGAACAGTCCTGGGGAGGTTCTGGGCCCGGAGGGTGGGGGAGGAGCCGGGGAGAACAAGCTTGGAGACGCCAGAGAGAACTGAGAGATGCCCTCGGCTCCTCCAGCCCCTGTTTAACCTTGTCCAGATGTCCCGTTGTGTCGGGTAACAGAGGATTCCCAGGGGCACCTCCACCCTCTTCACCGCTCCGGCCAGGCGCTGGCTGGCAGCCTGATGGGGCCCCCATCGCCCTCTCAGGGGCTCCCCCGTGCCAGCCTGGGAAGTGAGGTCTACATGGGATCCAGCCTCTTCTGAGCCCCGAGCCAACCCCAGGCCTGGCGCGGGCCCCCACGGCACAGCTCTCTCGCTCCGGCTGGCTGGGCTGGCAGTTTGACCTGTCTGTTCCTTCCACGCTGGGGGCAGTGCACCCTTCTTCCCTCTGGGGCCTGGGCTAGAGGGCCGGCCTAGCCACTCACCAGCCGCTATCCTCCCCTAGCCTCGGTTTCCTCATCTGTAAAATGGGGACGATAATAATCAGGATTCACTGGAGCGTTATGAGGATTAAAGGAGCTTATATTTCTAAAGCACCCGGAGAGTGCCGTGTTGCTCTCGTCGTATATAAGATGGGATTCTGTTCCTCCCGATAAATGTCAGGGAGGGCCCTGAGGAGGGCGGGATGTGCCAGGAGGAGGGGACACGGCAGGGGCAGCAGTGGGGCAGCTCACCTGGCCTCCCTGGGTGTTCCCAGACGCACCGGACACTCTGCCTCTGTGACTCCATGCAGTGTGGCATCAGAAGCCGTCAGGGCCCCACCCCGTGTAGCTGTGAGCTCCCCATTGAGATGGACGTGCTTCTCGAAGCCCCAGAATTTCCCAGCCCCTTGTCACGTGTGTGCGCCTTTGCTTGGGGAGGCTGGGACCATGGAGCAATGGAGTCTCTCTCTGGCTCCCTTTCTGGTTTCTTTATTCTTCTCCATCTCCAAAGAGAAGGAGCAAAACGCCTCTGTTCGGGCCCGCTTCTCTGTCCCAGCTGAGCAGGTTACCTTCTAATCCTTTGCTGAAGGAAGACGGCCCATCCCCCTGTCTGGGGATCACAGGGGACGGCGGGTGCCGGCCCAGCTGCAGATCCCGCAACATCCCTGCACAGCCAGCAGAGCTCAGCCTACACTACAGAGGGGGAAACTGAGGCTCGGAGAGCTCCGGGCACTTGTGCGGGCTCAGAGCAGCTGGTGTAGCTCACCCTCCACTCCATGACATGTTACACGTGCGCCGGCTTTGTCACGCACGAAGGACCTTCACATCCAGTCTCACAGGCGAGCATCACCAAACCCTTGCAGGGGAAAACAGGGCGGCCACTATTATTCCCAATTTACAGACGTGAAAACAAAGGCTTGGAAGATTTGTTGTCTCTCCACATTCCACAGCTAGCGGGTTCAGTTCAATTCGACAAGCATTTACCAAGCACCTACGATGTGTCAGCCCCTGTTCCAGGTCCCGGGAACCAAAGAGAACCAGACGCGGCTTCTCACCATTGAGGAGCTGGTTTGGGGACAATGTGATGGCTGCCTTGAGAGTGGGGTCTGAGGGCTCTGGGCAGCACATGGAGGAGGGGCTCTGGGCGGCTTCCTGGAAGAGGTGACGTCTGAGCTGAGTCTTGAAGGAGGAGTAGGAATTGCGCAGGTGAGTAAAGGCAGGAGGAACATTTAGATCCGAAAGACGAGGCTGAGAGGAGCAGAGGGTGTGGTCGAGGTTGTAGGGCGAAAGCCATGGGTGGCTGGGTCTGATAAAACACACACCTGGACGCCGGGTCCCCTGAGCTGCCACTGCCCGGTCCGCGGCAGCAGGCAAGAGGACAAGGGCCGCCTCCTGTGCGTGCGTGTGCATGTGTGCTTGCACGGGCATGCAGACCCGCAGTGGCGGCGTCCAATGCTTAGCAGATCGAAGTGTAGAGTACCGTCTATGCAACCAGACAGCCCAAGTTCAAATCCTGCCGCCATCGCTTTTAGCTCTTTGACCTTGGGGACATGACGACACGTCCCTGTGCCTCAGTTTCCCCATCTGTAGGTGTGGATAACGCTCGTGCCTATTTCGAGGCGTTGCAACCCACAAACAGCTGCTTCTCACCTGCTCGGCACAGAGTGAGCGCTCAGTGAACGTCAGCCATCACCATTTCCCCAACGCTGGCCGTTGGAATCCCCAAACCCATCCCTCAAAGGGCTTCCGAGGACTGGAGCAGGGAAAGAGCCCCAGGCCCAGGCTGGGGTGCTGCCACCGTGTTTGCTCTACAAACAGACCAAGGGCAGGGTGTGAGCTTGGGGTGGGAATGACCTCAGAAGGCAGAGGGCACAGCGAGAAAGAGCAAAGGTCAGAGGGAGGAGGCTGCCTCTCGGTGGACTCAGGAAGCAGCTGCTCTGCAGCCTTATTTCGGGGCAGGGCTATTATCTGAAAGGGGACAAAGGGACTCCATCTGGCTGGCGCTCCAGAGGGCAGACAAGGGCAAATGGGCTCATGGAGACAAGTTTCAGAGTTAGTCGGAGCAATGGAATGGGTGCCTTAAAAGTAGTGAGCTCCCCGTCACTCGTGCTTCCTGTTTTGGGGGGTTTCAAGCAGAGCTGGAAGACCATCTATCCTCCCCTGCACTGAGTGGCCGGGGTCATCTCTGAAGGCCCAAGGAACCACAGAGCAATCTGGTGTGGTGGAACCAGAAAGTTGCAAGATGGGGTAAGGGGGAAGAGCAAAAATATGAGCCCCAAGAGATGAGGCTGGAAAAGGGTGCTGAACTGCCTGCAGTCGGCCATTAAGGTTCATCCCTTTGGATTAGGGATTGTTCATTACAGAAATGTAAAGAAGGACAGATAGTCCTATCAGTCATTTTCACTTTAGTATAAATTAGATACACTGATCACTTTTCTGCATGACAGCTGACTGATAATAGAAGAGTACAGAAGATATAAAATGAAGAGAGAGAAGGACATGGTGAGTAAAGTGGGCTGGGCTCTGAGACAGACATCATTAATCTCAATTTTGCCAAAAAGTGGCTGACAGCCTGAGAGGAAGGGAAAATAAATACTCAGAGGCAAAATTTTTGCCATCGTTTATTCATTTCAGCAACCAGCTATGGAGTGCCAACTGTGTACCAGGCTGTGCACAGGGCACCAGGGACCCTGGATGAAGCAGGTATAGGTGTAGCCCTCTCAGGCACCCAGGCCGGTGGGAGAGAGACGTGGAGGTTGCGGTCACAAGCCAGCATGACCAGTGTCATGACAGAAGGATGTGCTCAGGCAGTGGATGACCTTTCCCCTCGGCTGCACGCCAGCCTTTCTCTCAGAGCCACCCCCTCCCCCTGGGGCGGACGGATCACCATGACACCCATTTCACAGACAGCAGAACCGAGGCCCAGAGTCTGAGCCACCTCCTTGTTCCTTGGGGCTGGTCCCCACCTAACCCCCAGGCACGGGCCTGCCCCGCGGTGGGTGGCTGGCTCGCTGGCCTCCTCCCTTCCTCAGCCCCCTCTCCAGGGCACGGGAGACGGGCAAGGGCTGTCGCCGGGAGGGCCTGTCTGGGCTCTGAGAGCGGTCGCTGCCTCGGGCCCCCGGGGGTCTCGGGCGGCCGCAGCCCTCGCGTGGAGCCCCTTTGTGCAGACGGTTCAAACAGCTCGGCCAGGAGGAGCCTGGCGGCTCCCCCAGCAGCAGGGCTTCGGTGACGGGCCGGGCCTTTCCTTGTTGGTGTGCTGTGTGTCCTCCGGGAAGGGGCAGGTGGGACACAGCCGGGGGCAAAGGTGACCAAGGGCCATCATGAGCCTGCAGAGATGGGAGAGCCCCAGGCCAGCACCCCACGGCCCTTCCACCCTCCAGAAAGGTAAACTGAGGCCCAGGGACAGGAGGGAGCAGGACAAGACCCCACAGGGAGACCCCATCTTCAAAGGTCATCTCACCCCTTGCTGGGGACACGAGTGGCAGTGGGGAGTGGGGGTTGGCAGTCAGGCTGGTCAGCTGAGCCCCCAGATCATAAGCAAATCCTACGCCACCACACAAAGAATCTCACCCACGTGACCTTGTCTTGTCTTGGCAACCTCTGAGGTTGGTATTATTATCTCAAGGAAACAGATGAGGATACTAGGACACAGAGAGGTTAAGTAACTTGCCTAAAGCCACACAGCTCTCAGGGGGAGCAAGGCTTTGCATTCAGGTCTATATGAGTTCACAGCCCTGCTCTTACCCAAGATCAGTGCCAAGCAGTAGTGAGCACAGGAGCGCCCGGGCCGTGCTGCTGTCTGGGTTCAAACCCCGCTCTGTCACTTACAGGCTGTGTGAACCGGGGCAAATTGCTTTTCTGAGCCTCAATTATCCTCCTCTTTAAAATGGAGCAAGAGGACCCCCCTCGTGGTGTTGTGAAGGTTGAATGAGCTGAAATGGGTAAAGGACGTGGGGCTGTCCCTGCAACAGGCACGTCCGTGGCGAGTGTCAGCGGCTGTTATGACCACTGTCTGCTCTCCACACGACCGCCAGGGGGATCCTTTGAAAATATGTCTGATCACTTCCCTCCACTGCCTAGAACACTCCAATGGCTTCCTGTCACCCAGAACACAGGTGCAAGTCCTAACAGTGGCCGCTGACTGGCCTCTGTCACCTCCCTGGCCTCACCTCCCACCCCACCTCCACCCCTGACGTGACAGTCTCCTGCCTCAGGGCCTTTGCACATGCTCTTCCTTCTGCCTGGAACACTCCGCCCCCAGATATTAGCATGGCTTCTCCTTCAAGCATCTGCTCCAATGTCATCTTCTCCGTGACGTCTGCCCTGACACCCTCTTCAAAACTGTCACCACCACCCTCTTCCCTGCTGGATATTCTCTGCAGCATTCACTGCCAGCAGACTCTCCAAAAAGGAGTTTGCCTATTTCATTATGATCACTAGGATGCCATCTTGCTCCCCACCCTGGGGAATAGCTCATGAAGGCAGGGATGTCTATGCATCCTGCTCTCTGCTGTGTCCCCAGCCTGGGACATTGGCTGGCACAAAGTGGGACCCCAGGAAATATGCGTTGAATAAATGAATGAATGAATGACGACACGGGTCTGCCTCCACACCTGAAAGCCAGGAGTCAAACAGAAGGAGACCAAGCCCCAAGGGCCAGAGGCAGGCCGGGAGGGGAGCAGAGCCAGGAGGTGGGGGCAAGGACGGCGCAAAGAAAGGCAAGTGGCCCGATCACAGTCCCTCTCCCATGGCCTGGACCCACACCCACACCCACACCCAGCACGTGCTGGACCCCAAGAAATGCTTGTTGGAAGAACGGCTGGCAGGAGGGAGGGAGGGGCGTTTACCAAACACAGACCAAGCATTAGAAAAAAAGCCAACCAGCAGGAGACATGAACAGACATTTCTCCAAAGAAGATACACAGATGGCCAATAGGCACATGAAAAGATGCTCATCATCGCTGATCATCAGGGAAATGCAAATCAAAACTACACTAAGATATCACCTTACACCCGTTAGAATGACAAAAATATCTAAAACTAATAGCAACAAACGTTGGAGAGGTTGTGGAGCAAAAGGAACCCTCATACACTGCTGGTGGGAATGCAAACTGGTGCAGCCACTATGGAAAACAGTATGGAGAGTCTTCAAAAAATTGAAAATAGAACTACCATACGATCCAGCCATTCCACTACGGGGTATCTATCCAAAGAGCTTGAAGTCAGCAATTCCAAAAGTCCCATGCACCCCAATGTTCACTGCAGCATTATCCACAACAGCCAAGACATGGAAGCAACCTAAGTGCCCATCAACGGATGATTGGATAAAGAAGATGTGGTATATATATATACAATGGAATACTACTCAGCCATAAAAAAGAACAAAATCGTCCCATTCACAACAACATGGATAGACCTTGAGGGAATTATGTTAAGTGAAATAAGCTAGTTAGAGAAGGACAATTTCTGTATGACTCCACTCATACAAGGAATTTAAACATGTGGACAAAGAGAACAGATTAGTGGCTACCAGGGGAAAGGTGGGGTGAGGGGTGGGCACAAAGGGTGAATTGGTGCACCTACAACACGAATGACAAACGTTAATGTACAACCGAAATCACACAAGATTGTAACCTATCATTAACTCAATAAAAAATTTAAAAAAAAAGAAAAAAGCCAATTCATTCATTCATTCATTCATTCATTCACAGAGGAGCCGTTGAACACAGCCCTGTGCCAGGCACGGTCCTAGGCCTCCAGGAGCTTACACTCCAGGGAGAGGGGTCGGGGAGGCGTGTAGTTCACGACCCCTGCCCTCAGGAGGTCACAGTCTTGTGAGCAAGAAAGACACCTGCCAGCTCTATATGTTCCATGTTAATCCCACACCCATTTCACATACGCGGAAACTGAGGCTCAGCGTGTTTCCCGTCTCAGTGATGAGGAGGCGGAGCCAGTCCAGAACCAGCTGGGTAGGCCTGGCTCTGAGCCCCATCCTCCTCCCAGATGAGCGTCGCTGACGGCCAGTGCTCAGAGGAGGGCACAGTCGTCAGGACTGGGGCAGCGGGCAGGCGGAGGAACAGGACGGGCAGAGGTGCAGACATGGGGCATAGTGAGTCAGTTCCACGGCCGGGGAGAGAGTCCTGTGACAGTGGAGCAGAAGAGAGTGACATCAGTGGGAGAGGAAGCCAGCACGAGCCTGCAGGCTGACGGTTTCCGCTTCAGGCACTGGGGAGCCAGCGAAGGTTCTTGAGAGCCGAGGGCTCTTGAAGAGCAGCCTGGCAGCTTGTGCAAGCCCAGGAGAAGGAGGCAGAGCCCCAGGGTGAGGAGGAGGCCCGGCAGAGGCTGTCACAGTGGTCCAGGAAAGAGGAGGTGAGAGTCAGGAGAGAGGAGGCCACAGGAAGAGGCGGGGCATGTCCATCAAAGAGGAAGGACTGACCGGCCACATGGGCCAATGGAGGCTCAGACATTTAAACAGTGTCCTTAAGACCCGCCTCAGATGAAAACCCGCAATCATATGCTGTTCTGTCTCGAGCATTGAAACAGCTCCGAAGAAGGAAAGATGCAGAACTTACATTTATGAAGCATCTGGGACACGCCCGGGACTGCGCCGGGGACCGCGTGTGCGCTGACTCGTGTGAGCGCCCCGCTCTGTGCAGACGGAGATGTTTTACAACTTTATGGAGGCGCATCTCACGTCTCATAAAACCTATCCGCTTCGAGCTTACAGTGCGAGGATTTTTAGTCACCTTCCCGAGTCGTGCACCCACCATCCCCAGTTTCCAATGCTCTCGTCACCCCAAAAAGACCTCTCGTGCCCATTTCTGTTCCTCCGTGTCCTGCCCCTGCCCACCCCAGGTGGCTGCTAACCTGCTCTCTGCTTCTCTGGGATCTGCGTTTCCCAGACACTCTGTGTAGACAACCACACAACACGTGGCCCCGTGTCTGGCTTCTTTCACACAGCGCCACGTCTAGGGTTCATCCGTGTTCTAGCACACATCAGTAGTTTGTCACTCATCCACCGATGGACACTTGTTTTCCATTTGAGGCTGTTACGAATGATGAATAACGCTGCCATTTGGGTGCAAGTCTCTGTGCGGGCAAATGTTTTCTTTTCTCTTGGATAGATATTCAAGAATGGAATTACTGAGCCTGGAGGAAAGTTTAACGTTTCAAGAAAGATGCTCAAGGTAATTGTTCTGCGTTGTTCTCAGTGTATGAATAGTGATGCTGTCAGCTAGAAATGCCTGGGGCCAGTATGACTTGTGACAAGCCCTCACAGACGTCCCCGCCCCCCACCAGAGCCGTGTGGTGGCTGAACCAGCCCCTGGCGTTCTTATTGTGAACGCAGACACACCTCAGCAACAACCATCAGGGAACTTGGAAAAAAACGAGTTTATTACTCACAAGCCCTGGAAGGTACACGGCAAGGCCGGGGCCACATGGTGAGGCCGCAGGGAGAGACAGGCTGGAGCTGGGGTCCCGCCTTTATGGGGATCAAGGGTGGGGTGCGTAGGATTTTGCGGGTTCACTCTTTATTGGTGAATTTAAAACATAAGGGCAGAATTAAAGAGCAGGCAAGGAAACGCAGTGTTCCTCCATCAGTCAGACATCTAGGTCACCCGGGGCTTTCCAAAACAGGAACTTCATGGGGGGGGGGGGGGCCTCTTTATCTCGTTGTGTAGCTGGCGATGTGTTTATTGGAGATGGATGTCTTTGAAATGGATGCCCCTGCAATCAAAAGCTTAATGTCAGGCGCTTACATTACCATCAGAAAAAGCTAATTGGCAGGCACAGGATTGCCATCATCATTTTCATACGAGTTCAGCTGGGTCAAGTGAATTGCCCCATGACCCTGGGTCATAGCCAAGTGAGGGAAGTAGACTGACCCCGACACAGACCACGGGCTGTACATGTCACCCGGGAGACCTCGCTTTCCAAAAGGATCTCCCCCGTGGCCCCAGCTACTGTCGTGTGCCCGCAATGCCACCACCAGCGCATCTTTCTGGTGTTAAGCGTTGCTTCTTTTCATTCTCGTTTGCAAGGTGAATTCCTTGGCCGTGGTGATGGGTCAATTCCCAAACACCTTTCTGCAAACGATCTCCAGTCACTCCCGTGTTTGCAGGGGCCGGTCCTGCCCCGGGCTGTGCTCGGTTCCCTTCAGGTCACATTCACTGGGTGCCGAGCCCGGGCCAGGCCCTAGGAGGGAGACAGGGCAAATGAGACTTGACCTTGCTCTTGGGGACCTCACAGCCCACTGGGGCAAGTGGACTCGCCACCACACAGCAGAGCGGTGCTGTCTGGGGGTCCACACGGAGTGCCCCAAAGCCAGAGCAGAGAGAGACGGATTCCTGCTGGGGAGACGGGGAATTCTCCCGGATGAGGCGGCATCAGGATGGAGCCCGGAAGGACGCTGGGGATGCCAAATGAGGACGGGCTTTGCGGGCAGAGGGCGGGGCACGAGCAGAGGCGCGCTGGGGGCATTCACCGGGCACCACAGGCCTCTCCCCTCAGTGGAGGTCGAAGACCTAGATGCGAGCTTGCACGTTCAACGCCCCGGGGCTGAAGGCCACCGATGAGTGGATCCGGCCAGATCGGAGGTGTCTGAGCTGGCCCGTCTAAATGGGGCCTGCTATTCGTTTTGAGCCAATTGTCGCTGTGTGGGAACACAGGCTCAGTACGGCCAGGTCTTTGATGTTTCAAAAGAAACCAGAAAATCCAAATATTTATGTGCAACATCCAGATTTCACGGCGCCAGAAATGCATTTCGAATTCTTTAAAATCGCGTGCGGGGCAGACTTTGTCCGAGGGCCTCCCGTTTGCAGCCTCGGGCCAACCCACCGTGTCCGGATGCACCCGGCCGTCCCCACCCTCCTGCGGCCTTTGCAGAAGGGATTGGCCGGCGACGAGAGCCAATCAGGACCCAGAAACCTGGAGGGGGCGGGAGCTCCCGGCCCGGGAGAAGGAAGATGG
Source organism: Equus caballus (assembly GCF_041296265.1). NCBI lineage: Eukaryota > Metazoa > Chordata > Mammalia > Perissodactyla > Equidae > Equus > Equus caballus. The sequence goes on from NC_091695.1 coordinate 10,396,598, forward strand.
GCAGGGGTCAAACCAAATCAGCCGCCAGCGTGTGGGATGGACTGATTTTAATTACGTCTCATTCTAATCCTTAACGTTTATCTAAAAAGTGACGGGGGCGGACACGAGGGCGGGTCGGGAGCGGCTGAGCCCCGCGGTCGCCGTGTGTCTAATTAGAAGCGCCCTTCTTCTTGATCAACTCGAGTCAAATTCATTTACTCTGCTCGAATTGAGGGTTTAATTGGATTCTTGTTTTCCCTCCTCCTGCCTTCGGCCCCGCCATCTCCTTTGCCTTCCAAAGGGCCTCTCTCCGCGCAGGAAGCAGCCCCGAGCATCTCCTGAGGACAGACAGACAGGTCGCGCCAGCCCGTGGGGGCAGCAGCCTTGACCCGGGGTCGCAATTATTACTGAGGCCACCGTGATTGAGGGCCGCGCGATGATGTGTGATGGGCATGAGGGCGGCCCAGCCGAGGGTGGGCTTCTCGGTCCAGGCAGGCCCACGGAGCCCCTCCCTGCCAGGCCAAGAGGCCCCGTGTCGGTTCTTTCAATCCGTGGCAGCTGGGTGGGCTTAATCTCCGGGTTCTGGAAAACAAGTGGTCTAGAACGGCGATTAGAGGCGAGTTCGCTACATCTGGGGGCGTCTTGAAGACACTAAAACCGCTAATTCTTTTTCCAAGTAATGAGATTTCTTCCCCTTTTTGTCTCCCCATCTCCCCCCTTGTCAGTGAACGCCTAAATGTGGCGGCTTCTCTCTGGCTGCAGGACTGGTCATCGGCCGGTGGAGAAGGGGTGGGCAGCCACGCACCCGCGGGAGAAGTTCTGTCTCCCGGGTCAGACCCGCCCCGGGCGCTGAGAGGGGGAGAGGAGGAGGCGCAGACGCAGTGCAAAGATCCAGACTCACGTGCGGGGCGGGCGCTGGCTGCAGACAGTGTAATGCAGAGCAGAACTGGATTGGGACCCACCCCAGTCACATACACGCCCTGCCAGCTGGGGAGTGTGACCCAGCCCCTGCGAGCCTCAGTTTCCCCACACTAATACCGGATTAACAGGAGGTGGCTATGAAGAGTCCATGGGCCTGGCATGTGGCGAGAGGCCATCACACAGCAGATGGCAGAATGCTGTGTTATAGTGTTTCATGCATTTCGCAAGGCAGCTAGCATACAGTAAGTGCTCAATCAATAATAACCACCACTATTACCATTCGACCTAACCTCTCTGGGCCTCAGGCTTCCCCATCTGTAAAATGGGAACAACCCCTGCCCCTTCCTGTCTCTTAGAGTTGTTGTGAAAAGCAAATGTGATCATTCACATTGAGAGAACAGCATCCAGTTCCGTGATGGGAACAGAGTTCGGGGTCCCTGTATGTTATTCTGGCTCCCTGATTATTCTCGTAGTTCTCTGAGCCTGGACAAGTCACTTAACTACAGACCCGGGTTCTCTCATCTGCAAAAAACTACATAAAAGATGAAAAAATAACCCCAGCTGTCCTGTCTACCTCGCAGGGGTGTCGTGGTAATTAAATGAGATGGTGTTGAGAAAAACATTGGGTGATCTGTGAGCACTCCACAAGGGTTAACAGTTAGCATCACTCCGTTGAAAGGTAATTAGTTGGAAATAAAGGGAAAGAATCAAGCATTTATCTGCCTTTCCTATACAAATGGGGCCCCAAATTGTAGATGAGGGGCACTTCTCTTTTTAGAAGTATTCCAGCTAATAAACGAGGATGGGATGATAAGATTCGAATCTCACATTTTGCAGCCCCTGATGGATACATGGATGGAGATATTGAACCTGCACAGCTGCTGACGGCCCCAGGCTGGAGACGGCGAACGCTGCGTGCCTCCTGATGGAAACACGAAGCTCCATCAGGTTGTCTCGCTAAAAAAGCCAAACTTGAGTCTGATCAAGCCTCAAAAACTGATTGTCAATTCATCGAAAATACAGAGGGCAGAGGGATGCGTTGGAAGCCATCATGGGGCCGCGGTTGGTAAAGCCCACACTGGGACACACAAGTCAAGCTTCTGGTGTCTTAAAAAAAATTTTTTTTTTTAAAGAGAAAGGTCCAGCCACTTTGGAAGACAGTTTGGCGGTTTCTTACCAAACTAAACATACTCTTATATGATCCAGCACCCATGCTCCTTGGTGTTGATCCAAAGGTAGTTGAAAACTTATTTCCACAAATGTTTATAGCAGCTTTATTCATATTTGCCAAAACTTAGAAGCAACCGAGATGTCCTTCGGTAGGTGATGGAGAAATAAACTGTGGTCCCTCCAGACAATGGAATATTATTCAGCCCTGAAAAGAAATGAGCGATCAAGCCATGAAAAGACATGGAGGAAACTGAAAAGCATCAGAAGTGAAAGAAACCAGTCTGAAAAGGCTACAGACTGTGTGATTCCAGCTCTACGATGTTCTGGAAAGGGCGGAACTGTGGAGCCAGGAAAAAGCTCAGAGGTTGCCAGGCCTTCCAGGAGTGACGGATAGATGTGCACGGAGGATTTTCCAGGCAGTGAAAATTCTCTGTGTGATACTCTAAGGATGGATACACGCCATTATGTTTTTGCCCAAATCCATAGAATTTAGGACGCCAAGATTGAAGTGTATTGTAAACTATAGACTGTGGGTGATAATGATGCGTCAATGTAGGTTCATCAGTTTTAACAAATGTCCCACTCTGGATGGGGATGTTGATAATGGGGGAGGCTGTGCAAGTGCAAAGGCAGAGGGTATATGGGGAATCTCTGTACCTTCCTCTCCATTTTGCTACGGGCCTAAAACTGCTGTGAAAAGTACTCCTCGCCCACCCCCACCCCTCCCTGTGCATCCACTCATGTTCATGGGGCCCCCGGGCGACAGCAGCGACCTGAACTCAGAGAGCCCCTCACGGGGCTTCCTTTCCAGCAGGAGGGCAGAGGGAGACACAGCAAATACGCCTTCAACATAGTAAGTTCACGGTGTACCCGGAGCATTAGGAGGATGTTAAGTGCTTTGAAACACAAGGACGGGGAGCAGGCAAGGGGGGCACAGTGTCGGGGCGGGGTCCTACCAGCCCACCCCGCCGGCTTATTTTCCTCCGTGGCGCTGGCCATCGTCGGACCGACTGCACCGTGCACTCATCTGTTTGTTCCTGCCTCTCCCTCCGCTCCCTGGAAGCCCCGCGGGGTCGGGAGTCTTTCTGTTTTGTGCACAGCCGTTCCCGTGTAGTAAGGGCTCAGTAAGACTTTGTCCCATGAATGACACGGTCTGTGTGCCCAGCGTCCCTCCCCGACGTCCTCCACCCTCCCTCTGGGGAGGGGATTCATTTGGGCGACCCTGGCACCCGCCAGGAGCCAGACTGCCTCCCACTCAGCCGCCTGCCCCGGAGAGCACGAGCGCAGACTCACCCATGCTGGAGATGGAGACCTGAGGGGTGGGACCCAGGGGGGAGGCTGGTGTGGAGGGAGGGCCCTGGAGCTCCACTCGGACTCAAAACACGTCCAGAAGCCGATCTCTTCTTATCCCCCCCACCCCCCGTGGTCCACCTCTCCCCTGGGCTATTGCTGCAGTCATCTCTCTGCTCCGCCCAGCCAGCGCCATGTCAGGTCTTGTCACCCCTCTGCCAAAAGCCCTCTAGAGGCTCCCATCTCACTCAGAACAAAAGCCAGGGTGCCTCATCTTGTCTCTGGCCCCTCATGTCCCCTACCGTCTCTCTCCAGCCTCTCTGCCCCCTTCCTTCCCCATCCTTAAGTATCTCTAACACTCCTGCCCCAGGGCCTTTGCACCTTCTGTTCCCTCTGAACTCTCTGCTCCTGGTATCCTGATGGCTGGTACCTTCTCAGCATTCAGCTGGCAGCTCAATGCCACCTCCTCAGGGTGGCCGTCCCTCACCAGCCCACCCCAAATAGCCCCCCTTATCCCTCTCTATCTTTTCTGGCTTCACTTTTTACATCCACTTGACGTTATGTTATATATTTATCCAGTTGCTCACTGTTTGTGCCATAAGGATATAAACTCCACAAGGACCACAGGGCTGCTATTTTTTGACCACTGTCTTTCCAGCACCTGGAACAGTACCAGGCACATGGTGGGTGGTCAGTAAATCGTTGTTGAATGAACGAATGAATGAATGAATGAGCCAGACTTGGTGTCGGTGGGCCCTGAAGAAGGCAAGTCCCCGGGGAACAGGGAAGTGATTCTGCTTCCTGCCCTCCCGTGGCTCAGAGCAGGTGGGCCACAGGGGGGCTGGGGGCTCAGTCCCTAACCTGGGAAAACATTCGCGGGACTGGCCAAGGGTTTGGAGGCCCCTGGAAGGACAGTGGACCCCACCCTGCCTCCTGCTGCTTGAGTGGCCCCCCTGCCCCCAGCAGTGGCCAGCGGGGCCCTCTGAGACCGGCAGGGACAGACGCCCTTCCTGTCAAGGCGCCTCCCCACCCCCCCAATTTACAGAAATAACATCAATGGCAGAGTGTAATGGTGACCGGTTACAAGAGCCATGTATATTCTTAGAAAATTTGGGAACTGCAAGAAAGCACCAAGAAAGTGGAAATAAACCACAATTTCACGTACATACTGCTCCTTTTTTTTTTAAATTGTGATCAGATGGCATATCCCATCTAGTAACTGACTTTATTCTTACTTGACACTGGGAACATGGTCCCACGCCATTAGATGCTTTTTCTATAACGCCAGTTTTAATAGTTGTCGTTACCTTGTATTCCAGAATCAAACCAAACCACAGGAGTGTATTTTGCTACGTTTTTCCCTCTCCGACACCAACCAAATACTTTGTGTCTTTTCCAGCATCACTCCTCCAGCTGACGCCAGCTGGGTGTCCAGCGGTTCAGTTCAGTCCTGACCCTGTCTGCCTGGAGGTAGTGTCGGATCTCACGAGTGAAGGGGCTCCGTCCCACAAGACCGCCCCCACTTCAGATGCCAAGTGCAGGTCCTGGGCCACCCCTGCTTCTGTTGGCCGGCTGTAAACCAGGGCTTCCCATGGCCCCCTCCTCAGCTTCGGAAATTTGCTAGAATGGCTCACAGAACTCAGGAACACACTTATGTTTCCTGGTTTATTACAAAGGCTACAAGTCAGCAATACAATGGAAGAGATGCCTAGGGCAGGGTCGGGGGTCTGGGGGGTGCCCAGCTTCCATGCCACCCTCCTGGCACCTGGATGTGCCTGCCAACAAGGAAGCGCTCCAGGCTCCACCCCGTGGAGGTTTCCTGGAGGCTCCATTACGTAGGCACGATCGATTAAATCGCTGGCCCCTGGTGATTGACTCCATCTCCAGCCCTCCCCTCCCCGGAGGTTGGGGGTGCGGCTGAAAGTTCCAGGCTTCTAATCGAGGCTTGCTCATTCTGTGCCCAGCCCCCATCCTGAAGCTGCGTAGGAGCCCGCCAGGAGATGCCTCCTTCGAACAAAAGATGCACTTGTCACCCTTATCACTCAGTAAGTTACCAGGGATTTCCGAGGGGGGGACATCAGGAAGTGGGGACAGAGAGCTCACAGCTTCCGATGACGCCACGTTGACCAAGCCCCTGAGGTTGGACATTTACGTTGCTTCCGATTTTTCCTTCTCGGAGCCTGTGCCGCAGCGAGCATCCTGCGTCCTACGTCCTGGTTCTCCTCTGACTGTCTCCTCAGGACCACTTCCCTCTCCGGACAAAGCTGGGATTCCAGTCCAGGCAGGCAATGGGGGTGGTGGCCCATTTTGCTCCAGGCAGCTGTGAGGGGTCCTCAAAGCCCCAGCGTGTTCCGCTCTCCTCATCACAGGCCTCCCCCAGGACCTGCGCTTTTCAGAATTAAGGGATCCCATTTGGGGGAAGTTTGGACATCCTCAGAAAGTTTTGACATCCTTTTCGTGGATTCAAATACGTTTGTCCAAAAGCTGCACGGGGCGTTTGCCCTTCTACACAGATGGGTGCGCTGTCTAGGCTGCTGTGGGATCGTGAGCAAGCCCACGCCCCTCTCTGAGCTCCACTCTCCTTCTCTGGACAATGAGAGGGTGAGATGGTCTCAGAGGCCCCTTCGGCCCCCACCTCCAGGCAAAGCTCTGAAGTGCCCTTCGGCACAGAAGAGGGAGCGAGCTTGGACTCTGAAGTCTGACAGCCCCGGCTGGGATCCCAGCTGCGCCAGATACTAACTCTGTGACCTTCAGCTGCTTCCTTGAACTCTCTGTGCCTCCGTTTGCTCATCTGTACAATGGAGATATCCGTCATGTCCACCCCACGGGGATGTGGGAGGAATAACTGAGACGCCCCAGGCTGGCTCATCGCACAGGAGGTGCTCAGGACTCTGTTGGCATCCTTGCTAGGAGACTTGCTCTTTCGCAGTCTTTATCTCCTGGACCACGTGACATCCTTCCTGTCCTACCCATGAGGAAACAGGCTCAGACAGAGAACATGACTCGTGCCAGGTCACGTGGCCAGCTCAGGGGTGTGGCCAGGCTCATCCACGCCTCCCACTCCCACTCCAGTGCCCTCAGCCTCTGGGAGGCGGGCCCCCAGTGGGTGGCCTAGCCCACCATGGCTCCAGGGACAGTGGGAACCCTGTGGCTGGGAGTCAAGCCAGCGGATCCTTAGCCTGCTCCCCATACTTGACCCCCCGGCCCCACAGAGGCCCTACTTTCAGAGGGCGAGCCCGGGCAGGTGAGGGGATTGGGCAGCAGCAGGCCACAGCAGGTCAGCTTTTCAGGAGCCAGTGCCAGGTGCTGCCGAGCTCAAGGAGCCAGAGGGAATAATATGATTGCATCAAAAAAAAAAAGTGAAAATCAGTGGAAGGTTTTTCTCTGCAAAACAAAAGGTGCACAGCCCACCTGGTAGCCCAGGTGTGGGCCCAGCATCGGGGGCAGTGGGACGGCTCATGCCCTCTCCCCCAGGTGAGCCCCAGCTGCTGGGCGGAAGGGCTGGCCCGGCCCCAGGCGTCTCCAGGCTTCCTTAAGACTAGGCTCTGGGTCGCCCACCACGCAGTCTGTTCTACCCCAGCTCGGGGAGTAATCTGGGGTCTTTCTGCCTCCCCAAGCTTTACTCTGGGGATGGGGATACGGGTCCTCTCTGTTCCCAGGTCCTCCAAACCTATGTGGGTGAGGAGCAGGGCGCAGTCGGGGCGAGCACGTGGTCCATCTCCCACCCTACCTAGCAATGCTTTCCCAGAGCCCGAACGCCACGTATGGGGACGTGGAGCATCCTGCATCTTCCAAATCTTCGGTTCTTTCCATCCGCTCACACATGCCCGGGCTTCAGTTTCGGACACTCTGAAGGCGAGAACTGACTTCTGACTCTCGCTGGGTCATCCCTCCCCTCTGGCAGTGAATGTTCTGAATCCAGCTGCCCTGAAAGGAAGAGGAAATGCCAAGGAAGGAAGGAAGATTAATATTTCCCAAGGAAAACCATCTGGCCGTATCATTTTACATGTATTCTTGTGATCAATTAACCTCTGTCTCCCTTAGACCGTAAACTCCATGAGGGCAGGGCCACATCTGAGTTCGCTCGCCGTCCTGTCTCTGGTGGCTGGGATGGGAGCTGACACGGAGGGAGCAATGAAGACTCGGTGAATGAAGAGAGGGCCATCCACCTTCCTCGGGCTCTCGGGTAAGACAGAAGGGGCTCCTACAACCAGGGAAGTGAGGGGGCTGAACCAGATCTGTGGGGGCCAAGCAGTTGTGTGAATCCTGTTTTCGAGATTTTAGCAAGTCTAATGAAGTCAGCCCGTCTCCCCCAACCGTGGACAGCTTGCACTAGCTCACCAAGATGGCAGCCCCTCTGCTTCTGCCCAGAGTCATAACAAGCATCAGGGACTCTGGTTGGCCGTTGGTGCGATCGCAGCCCCCACACCCCAATTCCAGACCACACCCAGGACTGCCAGTCTCTGCATCGCACTCCATGGGCGTGTGAAGGGCGTTGGCACCCTGCGGCTGTGGGCGGTGGCAGACACAGTCCTGCAGGGAGCACGATGCAGAGGGTTACCTGCTGGTCCATGTGAGCTTTGATGGGGAGAAGGTTCGGGACCCCAACTCAGCCGCGGCTTGAGGGCCCCCAGAACCAAGCACCTCAGGTGAGCGTGTGCCCAGACCACTTTCATCCTGATCAAGAGGGGCCTGGGCCCAGGGGGAGGGAGAGGAAGGAAGTGGGAGGAGCAAAGGTCCCTTTGGATCCTGGGGAGGACCCCAGGACCAGCTCTGGAGGGGTACGAAGCCCCAGTCTCCATCAGCAGCTGCCACGGGACCCCTTTCCCTCCTCCAGGGAAGAAAGGATGGGCCTCCACTGGACCTTCTCCCCCTGGCACCGTCCATGTCCTCGGACTGGAACGGCAGACCCACAGCCGTCCTCCGGAGCCTGTGTCCCGTGCACTCCCGCAGAGCCCGTGCGGGCTTGTCATTGTCCCTCAGGCCCTGCTGATGACCGTCCTGACAGCTCTCCTCGTGGCTGCTGACTCCTCCTGGCGCTGGACCGGGCGGCGCTTTTTACAAACATTTGCTCGTTTCATTTCAGGCCTCCCTACAGTCTCTTGAGGAAGTTACAAGATGCTGCTCATTTCACAGATGAGGACACCGAGGCCCAGAAAGGCGGCGACCGGTGGCTGCAGTAACGGCCCCCAGTTTGTCAGGCACTCCTGTGGCTGCGCCCGCCCACCCTGGGAGGCTCGGCCATGCATCTTGCTTTGGCCAATAAGACGGAAGCAAAAATACAGCCCGCGGAGACCTGAGGGGCTCACTCACTACAGGAGCGGGGTGCTCGCATGCTGCGGGGTTTGCTCTCTTGCTGCCTTTGAAGGCATTAAACTACCCTGGGAGCAAGCCCAGGCCGGCCTGCTGGAGGCTGCGAGACCACAGGGACAGACGCCCAGAGTTCCAATCATCCCGGATGAGACCAAATGAACCAGCCAGTCCCTGTGGATCCACCAACTGACAGCAGACAGGGGAGCGAGTCCAGCTGGGATCCACCGAGCCCCGCCCAGAGTAGAAGGATAGCCAGGCTGAGCTCAGCTGAAAGTGCTCACCCCCAAACCACGAGCTGAATCAATGGCTGATGCCCTGTGCCACTGAATTGTGGGGTGTCGGCCGCACAGCAAAAGCACCTGACACAGAGGTAAAGTCCTTGGGCCAAGGTCACGCAGCAGGGCTGGGATTCAAACCCACCCTTCCAGCCCTGGAGCACATGTTCTTAACCCCTAAAGCTTTAGTGCTTACAGAGTACATTTGGTTGCCCTGCAGGCCCCTAGTGAGTTCATGAACCAATCAGAACAAAAGCTCAGAGATGTCAAGGAACCTACCTAAGGTCACACAGCTCATCAGAGCTGGAAGAGGATATCCAACCCAGTTCTTCTGATTCCACATTCATGCCGTTCCCATCACTCCATGAAGGCTGGAACAGCGAGAGCCTGGGGCAGTGGATTATGAAACAGCCTCTTCTTTGGTGCCTCTGAGGTCCCCCACATGCCTTGTATTTCATGAAAGGGTTGATCTCCCTCCCACCACGAGACGCTCAGACAGAACAGGAGCCATCCTCCGCCAGGGAGCTGTGCCTGCAGTCCCGACCCTGCTGCCCCCCATCCACCTCTCACTGCCCAGGAGTAGCTGTCAGTTGTCATGGATACGGCAGGTGATGGGCAAGGGTGGCAGCCGAGCTCACCGCAGGAACTGGACAGGCTGCAGACAAGAAGAAATGGCTTCCCAGCTCATTTGTGCCCTTCCACCCAGCGTGGAGCGAGAGACAGGGTGTGGCTGTCCTGGCCGTGTCCCTGCCATGTGGGAGACCTGAGTCTCCGGAAGGATGGGCATGGAGTAGGGAGGAGGCGGGTGGGTCAGCCAAGCCCTCCAGGTCGAGTTATAAGGCAGCGGGGAGGGAACGACATACACCCAGCCACCTGGAGGGCCCGGCGGACGATGGCCACAGAGAGTCCAGTGGGGCCCTGTCCCGACTGAGCATCTACAGCGCCGGGAGCTAGACGGGAGGCTGCTTCCCAGAGGGGGCGTGACGGGGCCCCTCTCCACTCCACACAAAATGGAACAAGTAAACGAGGCAGAGGCCGCGGCACCGGGGGAAGAAGATGCCTTGATGTCAGTAGGACCTGGATCCGAATCCCGCATCCCCTCCCCACCACATGTGAGACTGGGCCGTTGTCTTCATCTCTCTGAGCCTCAGTTTCTCATCTGGAAGATGGGCGTAATCCTCCCGGATCTCGTGGGCTGTAGTGAGGTGGAAGCGAGAACGCGCTGCGAGGGCTTCCTGTAAACCACGATGCCGTGTGGGGAGGTGGGGGGCTCAGGGGGACACCACGGCCCACCTGTCTGTCTGGCTCCTCTGAGGCGGGATGAAACCCTGTAAGCTCAGCTCCTCAGAGCTCAGAGGGCCTGTGAGAAGCCAGCTGCCCCAAACGGGCTGCTTTTACGGATGGGGAAATTAAGACCCAGAGAGGAGGGCTTCGCCCGGCTTCCGACAGCCCCCGAGTGGCAGCTGGCCTGGAGCTGCTGTCCTGACTCGGGTCCTTTTGCTCCGTCGTGCTGCCGTCAAAGGTCCCCGTCCTGCGCCCCATTCCTCTCGGGCGGGAGGCTGGACGGGGGGGAATCAGGCCGACGACTGCCCGCTCCCTCCTTGGGTAATCCGTCCCCGCTGCCACGTGAAGCGATGCTGCACGTCCTGTCACGGAGGCTGGACCTCCCCCGGAACAAGGCATTTGAAGTCCCGGGGCGGCCCCCCTGGGAGACCTCTGAGACTTAACGCCCTCAGATCCCTCCAATCGCATCAGTGGCGGCCGCACCCTGAATGGAACCCTCTCCCCCACACACACCCCGGCCATCGGAGGAATATTAAATTCTGTCGGGTTCTGGGGGAACTGAGTCCATCCTCCCGTCAGCAGTCAGCACGGCGGGGAGGAGCCCGGCCCCTCTCGAGCGCTCAGAGGCGCGCTTCCCTCTGCGGGGCTCCCGCCTCCTCCCAGCCTCTCTGCACCATCGGCTCCCAGTGGAGAGGAGCCGAGGGTCAGTCTGGCTCAGAGCCCCTCTTCGGAGCTGCTCTCGGGTTTTGCCCTCCCTGGAGTCCTCTGCCACCCGCTCCCCGAGGGAAGAGCCGAGATCCTGGCTCACCCCGTCCTTCCCAGGGTCCCACAGCCCAGGGTGGCCCACCAGCCACCCAGCTCAGTGCCCACGTTTCAGGCAGCCGCGGGGAGGGGCAGCCGAGCCCAGAATGCCATCCCAGCTCATCCTCAGGGCCAGCAGAGGAAGCGAGCCAGGGAGATGCTGAGGCGCTGCACACCTGTTTCTGGGCGCCTCCAGCCTCAGTTTCCTCTTCTGAAAAGTGAGGATATTTACGCCTTTGTCTCAGAGGTGCTCCAGGATGAGATGAGGGAGCTCACACAGATGCCTTCTTAGAGAGGCTCCTGGGCCTCACCCTACCCGGAGGTGGGCTTCATGAGGCCCTCCCGACCTCCCTTGGGCCTGACCTCTCCCTGAGTGTCTCACCCTGGCTTTGTCACTTCCCTCCGTGCCAGTGCCTGCCTGGGTTAGCTTTTCAGTTGTGATTTTATTTCTCCTTTTAAATAGGAAGCACATATACTTGGTACAGAATATAAAAGGCATAACAATACATGTAACTACAGGGGGAGGTTCGTCCCTCCTTTCCCGTCTCCCAGTCACCTGCTTCCCCTCCCAGAGGGCAGCCACTGCTCCCAGATTCAAGCGACCTAGTGATCTGGGGATAGTCTACGCCTTTATAAGCAAAAGTGCACATCTATTTATGCAGTCTATACTTACATCAATAGCAGCATTCCATACACAGTGCTCTGGACCTTGCTTTTTTTCCATCCAATTGCCTGTCTTGGTGATCTTCCCTCATCAGGACATGGAGAGCCGTTTCTTTTCTTTTTCATGGCTGTATAGTATTCTATTACCTAGATCTACCGTCATTGACTTGCCAGCCTCCTATCCGTAGGCTCTTCTGCTGTTTTCCTTCAAGCTGTCACAGCACTGCAATAAATCAGCAAGTTATCTGTAGGATAAATTCCGAGAGGCTGAAACTGTAGGTCAAAGAATGTTTGTGTTTATAATATTGATAGATAATGTCAAATTGCCCTCCAGAGAGGTAGTGCCAGAATTGTTTGAGAGCACCTATTTCTCCACATCAGTTTAGACTCAGTATATTATCATATTTTTTAGCCTTTCTCCAACTGATGGATGAAAATAGTATCTCTGCCTACTGTTTTTTTCCCAAGGAAGAATTTGCATTTTTCTTATGATGAGAATGAATGAGCTAGTTTGCATACAACTCAAGAGACATTCATAGCTCCTTCCCTACAAACTGTTCATTCCTAACCTTTTCCTATCTGTCTCACTAGCTTGTTTTTCTTTTTCTCATTGATTTCTAGGAGCTCTTTGTATATTAAAGAATTTAGCCTCTGTCCGTGATATGACTTCAAGCATTTTTTCCAGTTTTTCATTTGCCTTTTGACTCTGTTTATGGTGTTTATTTCCATGCAGATTTTATAAGTGTCATCGAATTTATTGATCGGGATTTTGTGGAGTTTCTGGGGTCACTGTCATACTTAGAGATGCTCCAAATTCTAAAATTTGGCCCACACTGACTCCCATGTTGGTTTCTGGCCTGACCATTCCTCCCTGGTTTGACCCACTGCCAATGCTGGCCCATGACCTACGTCCGGCCTCAGTGGACAGCTCCATCTGCATCGCCCTCCCTGCCTCCCTGCCCTCTACCCTTGCACTTTGGCCTTTGGCCTCCTGCCGCCTCCCCAGCCCCCAGTTTCTGAGCCTGTCCAGCTTCTTCCCGGCCCCTGCAAGCCCGCCGGCCCCTCCTCAGCACCCCCCCCTCCTCCAGGGGAAGTGATGCCTCTGTCACTCCTTCTTCAGTTCCTGCCCTTCCCCGTGGACCACACTTGTCCAGCCACCGCCGCCTCCTCGCTCCTTCTGGAACACAGCCACACACGGGGCCCTGACTTTGAAACTCTGGCTCCTCAGCCAAAGCTGGAACGGTGGGGGGGTCCCTGGACGATACCGTGGGGAGCACGAGGCAGGGGGCGAGGGAGGAAGGAGTCTCCCCAAACCCCCACCAGCAAATCCCGACACAACTTCCTCCTTCACAGCAACTTAGCTAAATTTCTATCTTTATTAATCGAATAACAAATTTAATTAATTACCTAAAATTGCCCTAATTGAATCTAGAACGACAGCGTGGACAAAATCCCGGGAAGTAATGAACCCAGGCCTTTCCAGCATCTGGAGTCGAAATGATCTTTAATTTCAATTTGGGAGTAAAAATAATGTGACTGCCATCCGGCCCTCCCCGAAGCCCGCTCCGCGACAGCCTCGTCACCACCCACAGCGCTGACGGCCCAGCCTCCTGTTCTCCCTTCTCAGCAGCGATGTTCTTCCTGCCTCAACTTACCTCCACCAAGAAATGGGGGCAAACCCCGCTCGCAGGTGTTCTGTAGGTCCTGAGTCCACCAGCGCTGGGAGAGTGACAGTAACAGACCCGGCGGAGGCACAAACCATGAGACAGCAGCCCGTCCGCAGGAGCAGGGCCCATCCTTGTCTCTGTGCCCTTTCCCCTGCCGTGCTCTCTGCCAGGAGTGCCTTTTCCCTGCTGTTTTCCAGCTGTTGCATCCCTGCCGTCAAGGCCAGTTCAAACGTCCCTTTCAAAGGAAAGCTACCCGACCCTCTACAGAAGAGGGTGGGAGCGACTGAGCTGTTTTCCCAGCAGCTGCCTCCAAGGGGTGGCCCAGGGCTCAGGGGAGGGGGAGGAATGGAACAGAGCTGACATTTGGGGTCCGGGAAGGGCAGCGTATTCTCTGGGTGTTACAGATGAGGAAACAGAGGCTCAGAGAGGTGAAGTGCTTTTCCCATGGTCACACAGCTGGGTAGTCACCAAGCCACTTCTGACCCTAGGCGGACGCGGCTGCCTGTCTGGCCCTGCCTGGGAGTTGGTAGGAAAAGCCACACCCCAAGGTCCACCTTAAAGCTCATCTTCCCCTCCTCTCTCTGCCCCAAGCCAGCAGATCCCATCAGTCCCCTCTCCCTGCCCCTGCAGCACCCTTTCTCTTCTCTGACTCCACCTACCTTGCCTCCCAGCCTCTCTCCGTCCTACCTATGCCTGTGTTTCAGCCTGACCTCCAGATGCCCTTTGATTAAGAAAGAAGGATGTTCAGGCAGCCAAGATATTCCTGAGTCTTTCATTCTTGTTATTACGGTTATTATTTTGTATTGTTATTTATTATTAGTCTTCCCCTCAGCTGCCAGGTCTCTGTCGGCATCCCTTTCATTGTGCCATGCTCCTGCTGAAACACCTACAATGGCTCCCTATTACCTATAGCCTCAGGTCCCAGTGCCCCTCTCTGGCTCTCAAAAGCCTCTGAAACTTGGTTCCACGTGGGTCAGGCAGCTCCTACACACACTCTGTGCCCCTGGGAAATTTCCTTAACTTTTTCGAACCTCCATTTTCTCTTCTGTAAAATGGGCATAGCAATCCCTATCTTGAAGACTATGATGAGGATACAATGCGAAGAGACTTAGGAAGGCTGGCATCACAGCAGCCCACAGGAGACGTGAGTCCCTGCACCGTCTACGCCTTCCACCAGGCTGGCCTCCCGCCAGGCTGTGCACACACTCTCCACTCTACCCAGGATGGGGGTCCTCACTTCTCTGAAACCCTTTTGTTTGATTTCCGTCTCCACACCTTTGTTCACACTGTCCCCTCTGCCTACACCTCCTTCAAGGCCAGCGCAAGCTGCCGCCTTCCCCAACTTCATGATTAATTTGAGGACTGGGGGGCACACAACAGAGCTTTGCCCTGTCTCGGAGCAGGATTCGGCATAAAACTGTGCCAAGAAGTAGAATCTATTTTCACTCTCTGGATAAGGAATTCCCCACCAGCCAGCGTTTCTGAGCAACAGACTCAGACCTAGACCCCCCGCCCATCCCACACTGGATGACGCCCTCCCACCGGCGTGCCTCCTACCGCGTCCAGGAGCATCCCTTCTCTTCCCATCCTCTTTGAGAGGAACGATCCGCTCTCCCGCAAAATAACCCTAGGATGTACCTCTCCAGGTATTAAGGGCCACCACTCCCTTCCTTTCTCCCAGATAAAAGTCCTAAAATCTCGGGGCCAGTTCCTCCTGCCAAGAACAGTCCACCTCAGGCTAATTCCAGGATCCCCAGAAGGACCGAGATGCTCTAAGGAGCCGCTTCTCCCCTCTCCGCCGCTCCTTTCCCCGCCAGCACCTGCATAATGACCTTCCCATTTCCTGATGGGGAAAGTGGGTCCCTAAAGAAAAAAAAAATCGCTTGCCCAAGGTCCCGGGGAGAGTCGATGCACCGGGAAATAGAAGATATTGCTGCGTCCCCTTCCCCAAGGAGACCTGAGAGGCAGAGGTCATCCAGGGTTGAAGGGAAGACCTTTGCGGTTAATTACAGACCTGCAGTAACATTTAGGGGTCCTGCCAGGCACCCGGCACCCCCTCGTCTCCCCCCTCAGCCCAAGGCTGGCTCCAAACCCCAGTGTCTTACGGCAGGAAGGGTGGCATGGTCACCCTGCTCCAGCACCGCCCCCCTCATCCTTCCGCCGCAGGGCCACCCCCTCCCTTGCTCAGCCCCAGGCCAGCTGCCGTGTCCTAGCCAACCTTCTGCTTGTCACCACCTGCCTCAGTTTCCAAGGCCTGCCATAACAAGGGACCAGCAGCTGGCTGGCTTATCACAGCAGAAGCTGCGTCCTCACGCGGCTCTGAGGCCGGAAGTCCAAACTCAAGTGTTGGTAGGGCCACGCTCCCTCAGAAGCCTCTAGGGGAGGACCCTGCCTTGCCTCCGGCTCTGGTGGCTCCTGGCGTTCCTCTGCTTGTGCCAGCATCACTCTGCTTTCTCCCTCTGTCTTCACGTGCTCGGTCCCTCTGGATCCCTCTGGGTCTGGGTCTCCAATCTTCCTCTTCTTTCTTTAATAAAGCCCCGGTCATCAGATACAGGGCCCCCCTAAATCCAGGATGATTTCAGCTCAAGATCCTGAAGCTCATTACATCTGCAAAGACCCATTTTCCAAAGGAAATCACGTTCACAGGTCCCGGGGGCTGGGACTCAGACATATTTGGGGACACAATTCAGCCCGCTGTACCACCCATGCCACCCAACCCCGCCAATTGTCCCCGGAGCCCACCGCCTCTGGGTTTTGCCTGAAGCGACTTCAGCAGCCTGAGCCTGGGAGCTGCCCACCCGCCCCAGCCCCCTGACCCCCTCGGAAGTGGCACGGCCCCTCTCGGGCCCTCCCAGATGACCTTTCTTGGAGGGGTCCTGGGAATCTTCTGTGGGCGAAGCGCGATGGGACTGCAAAGACAGGCTCTGGTGCCTGGGAGGTGGGGTCCCATTCCTGGTTCTGCCATTTGCCAAACCTTGAGACTTTAGATGGCGCCCTGTGCCTCAGTTTCCCTATCTGTAAAACGAAGAAGAGAACATCCTTGTTGTTGGATTGTTGTGTTAGGAACAATATAGTGACCCTCCCCCCAGCAAGGCACGCAGTGAGGGCTCCACGACCAGTAACTATATGGTACCCCTTCCGTCAACCTTACTGCCGGGGAAACGTCCCACTGATAACCCCCCACCGGGAGTGCCCCCAACCTTCCCTCCGTCTCCAGGTAGTCAGGAAACCTGTTTTCCTCATGTCATCTTGCGAAGGATATATTCCCACTTTACATATGAGAAAACACACTCAGAGAGGTGACCCGATTTGTCCCAGAGACAACCAGCCACAAGTGAGGGGACTGAATTAAGCTCCCCATGCCGGGGACTCACTTGTTTTTTGAGATGTGTTTATCTTGACTCGCTCCACCCTCCCGCCCTTTACACAAGAATGTCACATCCCCAGGTCACACCCTGGCGGGGCCGTCATTGGAAGAAACACTCAAAGCACTTCTCAGTTTATTCTTCCCCTGTGCACCCCCATCCAGCCTCACCCTGAGAGAGGCAGGACACACGTCATTGTCATTCTCATGTCCACCAGGTGATGATGACACAGAGCGGGGATCGAGTGCCCAACATCACACGCCTTTGTCCTGGCAAGGGTAGAACTCAGGTCTTCCAACTCATAATTCAGTGCTCCATCCATTTCACTCTACCGTCCAGAACTCAGTCACTCATCAAACAGCGAAAAATAGGATAGGTAATATGCAAGGTTCTCACGACCATGAGAAGTAGGTGTTCCTTTCCCTCCTTTTGACAAATGAGGAGACAGAGGCTCAGAGAAGATCACAGAGCCGGGATCTGAATGCAGGTGGCTGTGCCTGCTCAAAATGTGCCCAGCCAGCTCCACACCCGCTGCACTGCGCAGCCTGCGGTAAGTACCCGCTCTGCAGGGACTCTAAGGGCCATATTTTAGGGGTGGCACAAGAGAACCACTCAGGTCCCTGCCGTCAAGACGCTTCCAGTCTCAGAGGGAAAGTAACCCAGGTGGCCAGGGGCCAGCTCCATAAGAGACAGACAGACGCCACGGCACGTTCAGAGAGGGCAGCACAGCTTCCCCCCGTCTGAGAGGAGCTGCACTCTCCACCCCCCGACACATCCGCAACCCTGACCCCAAGCAGGATTCAGAAGGGGACGGGACCAGGGAGCTGCCAGTCTGAGTAAAGCACCATTCTCCACCCGCATCCCTGAGATGGTCCATTTGGGGGCGTGGCAGGCAGAGAGGCGGTGCTGGTGGGGCTCACTGGGCGCAGGTGGGTCTGGGGCCTTTGGGGCTCCTCTCACCAGGGCAAGGAGGCTGGGAAGTGTGTGGCGAGCACCGGCCACCCCGGCAGAGGAGCGGATGTCGCAGGCTCTCCCTGTTCCCTGGCAGGCCTCATCTTTTATAAATAGCTGTAGTTGCTGGAGCCAGAGAGGGTTGAGGCTTTGGCATCTCTGACTGACAGCCCGGCAGAGCGAGGCCCATCTGCCTGGGGCTGTGCACGCTCACATAACACCCCCTCCCCACCCAGCAGCCCTCCCGCAGGGAGGGTGTCATTGCACTCGGGGCGCACAGCCTCCTGGCACGTGCTGGCTCCACATGGCTGGTGGCAGGTGGGTTGTGTGGGCTCCCAGGCAAAGTAGCCAAGTAATCAGAGGGGACTTCGGAACAGACTGATTCTGGAGGTAGTGAGCTCCTCGTCCCTGGCGGGGCTCCAGGGGGAGGTAGGTGACTGTGTGACAAGCA
This sequence comes from Equus caballus, assembly GCF_041296265.1. Lineage (NCBI taxonomy): Eukaryota > Metazoa > Chordata > Mammalia > Perissodactyla > Equidae > Equus > Equus caballus. The sequence goes on from NC_091695.1 coordinate 10,414,728, forward strand.
CACAACAGCCAAGCTTTGAGTTCTACAATGTAGTGGAGGCAGAGGGTGAAGGCTGGACCGCGTGACCCCAAAGTTCTTCGGGTCCCAGTGTACATCTGGGGTGACATAGATGCGAGCTCTCAGGACCATGTGGCTTAACAAGACCACGGGCTCCCTCTCCAGCTCTCATTTGCCAGGAAGCTCACCTGGGTGGGCTCCAAGAACCCTCTTGCTCCCGCCTGAGCCCACCAGCTCCTCCGGGTGAGGGGGCAGCCAGCGGAGGCGCTGCCCACAGTGTGGGACGTAGGACTCAGTCGCGGTGTGCTCTTGCTGAGCATTTATGTGGCTCCTACAAGATGCACTGCCGAGGCTGCCAGCTCCCCAGGCTTTCCGTGAAGACCAGGCGCTGGGACACTGTCCCCCAGGTCCCTGATGCTTGGGGAACCCCTGTTGGAGTGGGGATCCCATGTGCCTCCTCAACCTTGGAAACCTCCCACCTGCTAAAGCTGGGCGTCTATGGAACCTCTGACCTTTGGGATCAGAGGTGGGCGCTCCAAACCACAAGCTCCATGAGGACAAGGACCGGGTCTGTCTTGTTCCCTGCTCTTCTTGTCCATGGTGGCATTTAAATGATTATGGATCAAATGAGTAAATGACTAAGGGAACGAATGATGTAAAGGGCGCCTCACCCACCTCCTTGCAGGAAGCTGGAGTCACCTGTGGAGCATCTGTCCTCTCTCTGAGGGCAGCATAGGGGACAAGCGTGACACTCCGGAAAGCTCATCACCTCTGGGGTCAGACTGCCTGGGTCCTAGTCCCGACTCTGCCTGTATTAGATGTGTGACTTTGGGTGGGCTCTTCAACCACCCTGCTTTACCAGCTGCAAAACAGAGGCAACAACCCCTACTCATAGGATGCCAGCGGACTGCCCTTGGAGAACATCCTCAAGTTGCCTGGCATAGAGCAGGTGCTTGTGGCAGTCATCAGTGCTGCTCTCCGACTGCCCGTGGGTCTCCTTCCAAACACATGGTAGCACCCTACCCCCCTCCTCCTTGAAATTGGGTGTGGCCCTGCGATTTGCTTTGCCCAATGAAATGAGGCCGGAAGTGATGTGTCAGCCCTGATGGAGACTTTAAGAGCCCACGTGCAGTTCCCCACGCTCTTCTTTCTTCCTCTGTAACCACGGCAGGGGATAAGACAGAGCCACGACCAGCCTGTGTCCTAGAATGAGGAGGACCAGGGGCGGGTCTCTCCAGCCGCCCCACGATGGAGCAGCGTGTGGTAGACAGTAAAGATGGCTGCGGTATTCCTCCCACCCCTGTATGCACTCCCCTTTGCAACGTGACTCTGGTACTTCCCCCCATCCAGAGATGGAGTTTGTTTTTACACCCTTGAACCTGCTCTGCTGGGTGACTTGCTTTGGCCAATGGGATGCTAGAACACGTGATGTGAGCAGAGTCTCCTAAAGCTCTTGCACAGGAGAGCTTGCCCTCTTTTGCGGCTGAGAACTCTCCGTGCACCATGTGAACCAGCCTGGGCTGGCCTCCTGGAGGAAGAGACATCAGGTAGAGAGGTTCCTATTGTCCCAACTGTCACCTCCGCCAAACTGTCTAGCCCCATTGAACTGGCACAGACCAGAAGAACCACTCCGCCAACCCCCAGAATCGGGGGGAACATTAACTATGTGTTGTTTTGAGCCACTTTCAGAGTAGTTTGCTTCTCAGCAAAGGCTAGTTGATACAATGTAGCATGGGTGAGAAATAAGCCTTGGAGTATTAAGCCACTGATCTTAGGGGATCTTTGTTACTGCAGCGTAACCTAGTGCAGTCTGATGGATGTGTTTCCTTCCCTCTCCCTCTGGAAAGGAGGCACATCCCTACTCAGTCACGAGGGGGCTTACGCTTCAGCTTCCCGCCTGTTCAACCATTGCCTTCCGCTCAGCCCAGTCTCCTGACTGTTGGTCCAGGTAGGATCTTCTGCCATTGTCCATGCCCCTAGGATGGCTTAGTCACTGTGCCCATCACGGAGCCTTCTCCTTCCCCCTAATTCTGGACCAAACTCTCCAGGGTTGGCTGGGCTTCAGAGACAGCGTGTGAAAGGAACCCATGTTGTGACACTGGTCTTCACGAGGGACACTTGAAGGCTGCCCTGGCCCACGGTCAGCATTGCCGCATCCCCTTCCCTCTGGTGTATATTATCTGGCTGCAAATGTGGAGAAAAAGGCACCAGCTTTGGCATCAGACACCCCTGAGTTCAAATTCCAGCTCTGCCACTTACCTTTTAATCCTGGCTTTGTCACCTCTTAGCTGTGTGCCTTTGGGAAAATTCTTCAACCTCACTGAGCCTCAGTTTCCTCCTCTGTGAACTGGAGGTAAAAATTCCCTGTTCCGTGACTGTAAGAATTATAAATATATCAAGTGCATAACACAGTGCCTGACACACAGCAGACAGTGAATAAACGGTAACTTATCATTATCATTTGGAGACACACTGACAGGTTCTCAAATTCCAGTTCTGCCATTGGCTGGCAGTTTGACCCTGGAAAAGTGTCTTGGCTTCCCTGAGCCTTAGTTTCCTTCTCTGTGGAATGGGAGTTAAAATGCCGTTTTTGGCAGGGTCGCTATCAGGATTAAAAAAGGAAATATATAATAAAGTGCAAGGCAGGTAGTAAGTTCTGGAGAGGTGTCAGTTCTTTCTCCTCATCTAGTTTGCAAATTCCTCTGACAGTAGAGGTCGTGTTTTAGCTCTGTTCCCCAGCCCCCACTCACACACGCACACAGAGCCTGCACACACTCACACACGGTCAGTGCCCAATAAGGGTGAGCATGTTATGCAATGTTCCTCCATGAATAGATCCCCAGTGACCCCAGAACCCTCCTGTCCAGGGACAGCTCTGTGCCCTCTCACCTCTGAGGGACACTTCTCAGCCCAGAGAGCCTGGTTCTATCATGCATCAACTAAAGCAAAAGAGCTAAGAGAGCTGAGGTGGTGGGGAGCCCCCTGTGAGCATCTCACGCCAACATCCTCCTCCTCCTCACCTCCCCTCCCTTCTCTTGCCTTGCCCTCTCCCACAAGCATGCTCCATGACTGCTCGAGAGCCGTTTCCATGGTGATAGCATTTTAAAGTTTTCTAGGAGCGGAACAAGAATAATTTTCCACCTTCTCCTCCTCCTCTGTGGCAATTGGGGAAAAAGGAGCTTATTACAGATAAAGGGTGGGGGGCGGGGCAAGGAGGGGAGAGGCTGCTCTTTCTTTCATTGCCTGATTAGATGAGAAGGTCACGCTGAAATTCCTCCCTCCCAGCTCACCCCAGCCCCCACCATGATCCCCTGGGGTCCCAGGTATCTTGGTCCTCACTGACCTCTGCTTGGATGAAGAAATGGGATGGGCAAGGGTACGAGAAGAAAGGAAAAAGAAAGAAAGAGACAAAAGAAAGAGAAAGGTGGTTTGATAGAGGCCCAATCACATGCATGCATACACTCATAAACACAGCGGCCAGAGGAAATTTCCACTAATCCCACTTTGGGAAGTGATACTCATTAGTGGAGGAGAATAACAGAGTATTAGAAGCAGAGACATCTGTGTAACCTGGGACGGGGGCCATGATTTAGAGTCAATCTATATGTTACAACCACCTTGCAGACGTGTCCATAATCAACCATCCCAAAAGAGGGTCCATACACACTGTGAAAGAGTGTTGTGGTCATGACGCCCTCTGAGGACACTGAACACAATACTGTAATGAAGTGTGGGTGGGTACTCGCGGCTCGTTCTGGTTCCTATTTGCTCCACAGCCTTCTTTCTCTCAACCCCAAGCTAAGTCCCTTCACGCTCATTCCTCAGTCTTTGAAGGTACTTTGGTCCAGATTGTGGAAACTCATCCAGTTTGCATATGAATTCCTGGCCAGTATCCCTCAGTCTGACACCATCCAGGATAAGCAGGGGGGCAGGAACCATCTGTGAATGGTTTCCCTCCAGGCGTGGCTGTGAAGAGGGCATCTGTCCAAGGCCAGGTGAGCCAGGACCCCAGTGGGTGCTAAGGAGCAGGCTGAGGCATGGAGTGAGGCCACAGGCTCAGCAGAGGTGTGTCCACTCAAGAAGAGGTCTGAGCACAACAAGATTTCTTCCAGGGCCAAGCTTGGCCAAACAAGTCACATGGGGATCACGCAGGGGACCCCAGGATAAGGAGACAGAAGAACCAAATTCAAGTCCTGATTCTACCACTCACTAACTGGGTAACCTTAAGAAAGTCATTTAACCTCTCCAAATCTCTTCTCTTTCATCTCTACTTTCCATCCTATCTGTCTTTCTCAAAAGGTTATTTTGAAAATTCACAGTGAAAGCACCTTGCAAATTAGCAAGTACAGCACACTTGTAAGACATTTCTATTCCTTTGGCAGAGTAGTGGCTAAGACAGGCTTAAGGTCTGGTCTCAAACAGCACTTGAAGTTAAACCCAGGAGACAAGAACGGCTCAAATGCAACGTTAGCAGGAAACACAGTGAGCGATGAGGTAACTCCAGCGGCACAGCGGGACCTGCTACGTGGCCCTGGACAAGTCGCGTGTCCTCTGCGGGCCTTGTCTTCCCCTATCCAGAGATGCTTTTCAGGGGCATTTAGGAATCCAAGCCAGGTGAGAGGCCACGACAAGCTGGAGAGGGTGGATCCGGGGTCAGCACCAGGGACAGCTCCCCTGAGCCCCGGGAACTCCGTGTTAGCCCAGAGCTGGGTGCAGGTTCTGACTCTGCCCCCAACAGAGCGTTACCTTGAGCTGGTATCCAGACCTCTGTGAGCCTCAGTGTCCCTATCTGTACATCTAGCCCCATGGGCTCACCGAGATGGGCATCACTCCACACCACAATCCCCTCCCCAACTCTCTGTTCCTCTAAAAGAACAACTTGGTGTGACGAAAATATTTGCAGCTGAACGGCTCTGCATGTGAATCCGACTCTGGCGCCCACCAGCTGTGTGTCCTAGGGCAGATACATTCCTCTCTCTGAGCGTCAGTTGTTCCTTTGTAATGTGGAAATCAATACCTGCCTCACAGTGCTCACATGAAAATTAAACGAGAAGATGCATATAGAGCCCCGAGGACACGCCTGTCCCACGGTGAGCCCCCGGCTAAAGCCAGGATCTCGGTCTCCCCTCCCTTTCTGAGTCGTGGTTCCTCTCGCTTCGGGAAGCGCCTCCAGCTGCGACATCTCAGGCTGGGTCACTTGGCACAGGAAAGGCAGCGGGCAGGGGGCCAGGGACCGTTCAGCTGTAGGCTGTTTTTAAAGAGAAATGGCTCATATGTCGCCATAAAGCTGCTTCCTGATTGAGGCCTCTCTGAAAGGGTCCTGGGTTGACCTCCCGAGCCTGGAGCCCTGGCTGGTCCGGCGGTGCAGCCTCGATAACAGAGGTCATGGGAGGGGAGCTCGAGCCCAGAGATAAGGACGATCCCCCTTCCTCCAGCTCCAGGCCCTGTCCTACTCACCTTTAGTTGTTGATTTGACAGAGGCGGGGAGTGGGGGTCGGGGGAATGCAGAAGTGCAGCCTCCAAGGTTTTCAGAGATCTAGTTTAGTCCCAATTTTGCAAACACCTTGCTGTGCAACTTTAGCCAACTCCCTTCCCCTCTCTGGACTGCAGTTCCACGTCTGAAAAATGAGGGGTTTGGAGCCAGTGCTCCCTAGAGTTGCTAGAAGTCCACCTGCCTCCCCCTCAGGTCTGTGTTGTGGCTGCAACGGAGACTCAGGACACCATCCACTCCTCTGTACCCCCAGCCCAACCTGCAGCCTGTTGGGCCCTTACCTGAACTCATCCTGAGTTCTGTCTAGGCTGTCACCCCCAGGCACCCAGGTTGCCCCCCAAGCCCTGTCACAGGGCATTGGGAAGATGATCTAGGAGCCTCTGGGGCTGCGTGGCCCAGAAATCCGGGTCAAAGAGTACAGCATTTCATCGTGGGCTCCACGAGGACTACAGGAGGACCACCGCTTTCATCTCCAGCCTCACTCCCCCAGGGCCCAGCAGAGCAAAGGCCCTTCTCAAACTCTCTGTGTCTCTGTTTTCTCATCTGTAAAATGGAAACAATATCATTTGCCCCATGACAGCCCCCTGCAAACCCCAATTCCTGTTTTTACTCCTGTCCTGTGATGTACGGTATTATATTCTTCAGAAAGGAGGCTCCTCGACCATGGTGATAATGCCCCGTGAGAATGGCACGGAAGGAGTTCTTATCCTCATTACACAAATGGGTAAACCGAGGCCCAGAGGACAGAAATGATCAGCCCGAGACCATGCAGAGGGTCAGGGACAGAGCCAGGCCCAGAAGCCAGGTCTCTTCACTCCAAGTTCTCAGTCCTTCATAGCATCCTCGCCAGAATCATATCCCCGTCTTCACTGAGCCAGGCCTTTCTGTAAACCATGTCATTGCATCCTCCTTACAAACCCCTGGCTTAGACACTATTATCCCTACTTCTCAAATAGGAAAACCCATCTAAGAGAGGAGCACCGCTGGACCCGCTGCCCTTTCCACCCTGCAGCACCTCACTCGTGAATCAGATGGCCCAGCCCTGCCCTCCCAGAAGGCAGCGAGACCTTGGGCCAGACTCCAAGGGTTGGACCAGACTCCAAGCTCCAAGCAGCTTTACTTTCACCTCACACAGGGGTCTGGGACCTTGACCTCGGCCTTGGAGCACCAGACGTGAAGCCAGTAGCCCCTCAGAGCCCAGGTCCCCCCCAGCCCCGGGTCTCCAAGGACCAGCAAGCAGGTTCCTCATTCCCAGCCAGTTCTCCCTCGGAGAACCCTGGATGACACAGCTCTGCCACTTTGGCAAGAATCTTTCTTTTTTTAATGAAAAAATTGTTTTGACAAAGCATTCTTATAAGTCACGGATGTCAGCCCGACTGTAGAAAAGCGTCCGCAAGGAATCGATGTAGGACTTGGTACTTTAATTATAGCAATGCCCTCTAGCTCTGTCCTCGGTGCCAGCCCCACCCACCCCGCTCGCATGGCAGAGGGTGGGGAGAGGCCTGGGTGACAGGGAGCTGTCCACCTGGGACCCAGGCCAGCCGGTCACCATCAGGAGGAGTTGGATCCCAATTGGCCCCAAACTGAATTCCTGAGGTCAAGGTCCCACAGCCCCCACAGAGTTTAACGGTCATGAAAGTCAGAGACGGGAGACAACTCAGACATCACCATATCCAGCCCACACATTGATGGTGGGAAAACCAAGGAGCTCTCAAACGACCCTGCGTACACCAGGCCTCTTTGGTCTTATTATATGACCAACCCTGAAGAGAGGGGGCAAGAAGAGGTGTGACCGTCACCTCACCTGGGCCAGCTGAGTGTGGGAAGACCCAGAGACACAGACTAGAGGGAAGAAGAAGAGAAAAGAAGGAGCCGGTGTGTACTAAGCATCTGTTACATGCCAGACACTTAATGGATGGGTTTTTTGACTTACAGATGCCTCCACCTAAACTTTAGATTCTTAACAAATTCGTGTGCATTCGATTCGCAACATCCCTGGCCTGATCCGAGAGGAGATGTGGACACAGACACAGAGGGAGACCATGTGAGGAGAGAGCAAGAAGGCAGCCATCTCCCAACCAAGGAGAGAGGCCGCAGAAGGAACCCACCCTGCGCACGCACTGGTCTCAGACGCCTGGCCTCCAGAGTAGCAGGAAAGCAAACGTCTGCTGTTTAAGGCCCACAGTCTGCGGTGTTTGTTACGGCCGCCCGCGCAGACTGACGCAGCCGCCGCCTCCCTTTCCTTCTCTCCCGCAGGTCGGGCGTCTCCTGCCCGCTCTACCACCCCTGTTCCCCCTGGGAATTTACTGCCATCAAAAAGCGCATGACGGGATGGAGAGGTTGGGGGCTGCAATTCTATATTTAGGGCTGCGGTGGGGAAGACTGAGAACAGAGAGGGACTTTGTTTTCCTCCGGGCAGCCCAGCTCTCCAAGGCCAAAAGTATTCTGAGTTTGCAAGAAGCTAAGCTGATAAGCCACGTCCACCCCAGGCCGTGGGTGAGCCAGGTTTCTGGAACCCAGCGTGCATTTCCATAGAAATAGTATTTGTAAAGGTAGGTTGGTTCCCAGGCTAGCCCACAAAAGCCTGTTGGGTCAATCACAGAGTCTGACGCACGCTCTCTCCCTCTCTGCCTTGGGGAACAGAGGGTATAGTGCTGCTTCAAAAGTAAGCTTTAAGCCCTACAGGAAAACAACGATGCCCGCCACAAAGCGAGTGGGGAGGGTTCTGCTGCGGGCTGGCGGTGCTTGGAGGAAAGCAGACGGTTCGAGGGGTCAACGAAGCCCGTGGGCGATCCTGAGGGGCTGCTGGGAGTTCTCGAAGGCTCTGGAGGCTGAGCACTCTGGTGCTTCATTGTGGCTCATTTCACGTTAGAATACGACGTCCCCTGCACAACCTCGTGAGACGGCTGAGCGATCAGCCATGATTGGGGTCACCTGTCGGGAGGAGCGAGCAGGAGAGAGGGGATGTGACTGTGCATGAGAGAGCAGAATAGGCCTACAGGGGGGTCGTTACTGGGAGAGAGGGACTGGTTGATGGGTTGGAACTCAGCGTGTGAGCTCCAAGTCTTTCCTCTACATCCAGGACACGGGGAAGGGCTCCAGGGTCACATACTCTGGCTGGAAACCTGGTTCTACCACTCGCTAGCTGTGTGACTTTGAGCAAGTGACTTAACCTCTCTGAGCCTCAGTTGCTGCCTCTTTAAAAAGGAATTCTGAAAGTACCCAGCTCACTGGGGCTGTAGTGAAACTTCAGAATTCATACAAAATTCTCAGGAAACGCCTGGTTCTCAAGCACTGGGTGAGGGTTAGTTGTGACAGCGGTTGTTCGTACCCGTGTCCCAACTTTACCATCAGCCTAACCCTGAAAAAGAGAAGTGGGAGGAGGGGAGGGGCGGGCTGGGGGGTGGAGGGAGACAGGCGGGGCCAGGAGAGATGCCTCTGTCTCTGTCGCAAAGGGCCACCGCATGCCTGTGCTCCTTGCCCCTGTGGAGCGGATCGGGCCAACTGCCCCCCAACCATCACCACCACCGGTGACCTCCTCTCCTGACCTTGATCTGCCTATGGCCTCCCAGCAAGAAGCCCTCGATGTCATGGCCCGTCACAGCCACCCCAGGGACCCTCTCCCAAAGGGAGGCAGGGCCGGGACGTCCTTCTGCAGCGGAAACGCTGGAGTCCGAGGGGAGGCTGCAGGCGCGGGGGCTGGAGGAGGAGCGGCTCTGAGGAGCCAGAGCTGGTGTTTTCACTCCAATTAATTATCCTTTGCCAGCAGTTCAGGAAGCTGGAGAGCAAGGAGGAGAGAGCCATTTATATTAAAATCAGCCCTGCCGTCTTGGAAGGCTCTAGCCTTCGTGCTGTGGATACAGTGGGCCCGAGCTGGGGATGAAGCGGGGGATGGGGGATCCCGCTGCCCAGGCCCCCAAGGATGCGGACCCCCGAGACCGCACAGAGGCCTGTGGACCGACTGCTCTCTGAGACGGCCCCTGCCCCGCGGAGTCTGAGAAATTCAGTGCTGCTGGCAGAGACCTGGGCCCCAGCCTCGCGTGCTTGGCGAAAATGGGCTTTTTTATGGAGAAGCTAGTTGGAGAGGCTGCCGCATCTCCATTCCCGGCCTCCCGGGGCCCAGGTCCAACCCCAGCCTCCCCGGCCGCCCTGAAACCCCTGCTCCCCTCCCCAAAGTCAGGCTCCACTCCACGTGCACGTTTGGAGTATGGCCGCAGCCCAGGGCTGGGCGCTCAGGGGAGACGTCCAGGAGGAGGCAGGAAGCCAAAGCTGAGGGCCAGGGAGGACCAGCGAGGAGGCCCCTTGCCATCACCCGGGCGGCCCCCCGCCAGTGGAGGCGGGAGAAGCCGTCAGAGGCTGGATCAGTGCAGAGGCACCGGTTTCCTGATGGCTGTGGATGTGGAGCACGGATGAAGAGCAGAGCCAAGGGGAGGCCGGGGTTTTGACAGAGACAGCTGTGGGAGGAACAGCGTGAGAGTGGATGTCAGCTTAGGGAGGCCTGTTAGAGGTCCCAGGACCCTCACCTCCGGGCTCAGGAGCCAGGTCAGCCACTTCCGTCTCTGCTCCTTCCACCAAGCCTTCAGGGTGTTGGGTGGCCAGAGAGCCAGGGCTCACACAGCACAGTCAGATGCTCTGACTCCTAGTCTAGTGCTCTCACTCCTTCCCCACTGGCTTCTCCAAAGAACCAGGTGTGAGGTGGGGGTCAAGGTCTTTAGCGCCCTTTCCTTCTGGACTTCATGCCCTTCTTCCCCTGATCACCACTCCTGAAACCTGCTCTCATGACTAATCTATTGGAAAATGTGCTATCCCATAATTCATACTAAAGTGAAAATGGTTGCTAAGAAGGGAACAGCCAGAAGAGGCCACTGAGTAATAGAGAACAATCAATAACGATGCTAATGATGCCTATAATATACTAATAAAGCAACTATAGTGCCTGTAACAATAGTCCTTATATATCACTTACGATGTGCCAGGCACTATAATAAGCACTTTATGTGTGTCTTATATTATTTAACGCTGCCCATAACTCTTTGAGGAAAGTGATATTATCATCTTTTTTTTCACAGGTGAGGAAAGGGGGGCACACACCCAGGGCTACACAGCCAGGACGTGGCACAGTCAGGACTAGAACTCGAGAGTCTGTAGAGCTCAGAGTCTGAGCCACCACCGTCTACTATTGCCTGTCTACACAATCGTCTCAATGCCCACAGCAACCCCGTGACAGTAGTTCATCCCCACTGTAAAGGAGAGAAAACAGATCAGAGAGGGGAGGCGATCTGCCCAAGGTCACACAGCTGAGGCCATCGGGCCTAGATAGGGCTGCCAGACAAAATACAGGATGCCGAGGGGCTGGCCCCGTGGCTGAGTGGTTAAGTTCTCGCACTCCGCTGCAGGCGGCCCAGTGTTTCTTTGGTTCGAATCCTGGGCACGGACATGGCACCGCTCGTCAAACCACGCTGAGGCAGCGTCCCACATGCCACAGCTAGAAGGACCCACAACGAAGAATATACAACTATGTACTGGGGGGCTTTGGGGAGAGAAAGAAAAAAAAAACAGGATGTTCGGTGAAGTTTTAATTTCAGCTAAAGCATGTTTTTAGGATAAACAGGTCTCATTCCACGTGTGGGATACCTTACAAGCATTGGTTCTTTATCTCAAGTTCAGACTGAACTGGGTGTTCCATATTTTTATTTGCTGCATCTGGCAACCCCAGGCCCCGGGGAGGATCCGCCTCAGCCAGAGCCAGCTCCCCAAACCCCCAAGTCCCAGAGGGAGAGAGGAGCCGAGGTGTGCCCGCCCCCCGACCCCGCTCTCAGCCGTGACACCTCCTCTCCCAGCAGCCAGCAGGGCCGCCACTGGGAAATCCCGGGACGAGGCTCCATCGTCTCTCCCAGAGCCCTGGGTGGGCGCTGGGCCCGCTGAGCCGGGCAGCCAAGCGCCCGGGGCACCAGGCGTGGGAGCGCCCAGACGTCACCGGCTGCTGGATCCAAACTCGGTTCTCAAGCCCAGGATGCGCTGGCGGATCGGTAGCCTGATTCGCGCAAGGTGCTCAGACATGCACCGCGCATGCGCTGGAACAGAGCCGAGCCCGCTCCAGGCTGCCGCCCTGAAGGCTGTGAAGTCGCAGCCCGTGGGGCCCTAAGGAGCTGTTTTCTAGCGGCCCTGCCCCAGGCGAGGTCTGTGCCCGGCTGTGGGCCACACAGACGAATCTAAGTGCAGTTTTAACCAGAAGAATACTCACCAGCATCTTTTGAGCGGTCACTTCCTACCTCCCTAAGTGACGAACCTTCTGTGCCTTCGCTCATTTAACCTACAGACGAGGCCGCCAGGTAAAGACTGTTACCCCATTGCACAGAGGAGGAAACTGAGGCACAGAGGGGTTAAATGGTCACGCAGACGGAAGTTGCTGCTCAGGGGTTGAAACCAAGGCCCTCAGGGTCTCTCCCTCCCCCCTTGGCCTGTATCACAAACATCCTGGTCTGAGACATAGGCGTCCCCAGCGGTGCTGCCCGCCGAGCAGACGTCACTAGTCCAACCCCCGCTCCATGAAGTGCCACGGCTTGAAGGGACCCGGGCCAGTGGGGTGGCGTCAGGAGCCGTCACCTCATGGAAGGTCTGTGGGGACCTCGACTTCTGTGTTGGGAGGGAGGAGGGGCCGAGAACCGGGGGCCCCAAGCGGGTGGTCCCACTGCCTCTGCCTGCGGCGTCTCAGGGCCGTGTGTAGTAAATGCCCCGGAGACCTGCCTTCTGGTCGCAGCTTCACTGATGCCGCTCCGTAATCCTGCCTCAGTTTCCCTTTATGTAACCGAGCTTCAACTTGCTTGGCCGGCCTTGGCGTTCACGACTGCAGTCAGCCCCCCGTCCTGACCTCAGGGGTCCCCCATCTCTGGCTTCTCCAGGCCAGACGGGGAGCCGTGTGTGGTTAAAGGGGCAGGAGCAGGCCCAGGGCTGCGGAAGACTCAGCCACATCTCAGACTGTTTCCTAGCCCCCGGAGGCAGCCCGCGTCCATCAACCAATCTGCCAAGGATGAGCTGGACCACGTGGCCGACACTTCAAGGAGCCCCCAATCTCCAGGCTCTTAGGAGGCCTCTAAATGCACCCCCGGCCCAACCGAGCAGGAGTCAGACACATCTGGGGGCCTCGTCAGAACCTGCGGGGTACGTGTGCTTGTCCGGCTGTGTGAGCCCCTGCGGGCGTGTCCCATGCGCCCGTGGGCGTGTGCACGTGTGTGCACGTGGGTGCGCGTGTCCACATGTGTGCACACAGGCAGAGCGGCATGTGTCATGAATGGATTTTAAAATAGCGTGTCCCTCTCGTCTCTGCTCCACTCGGTCAGTCAGCACCCCTGGAGACCCATCTGGGAACCCGACTCTCCTCTCTGATGGCTCTCCCATCCCTTGGACTCGTGATCTGCCTGTGACAGCAGCCGTGGGCTGGGGCCGGCTCCCTGGACTTGGGCTCCTCCTTCGCTCAGCAAGGCCAGAGTTCACACGCCAGGTGGGTCATTCCATCCTTCCCTCTATCCACTCATTCATTCTCTCACTCGTTTATCCCATTATTTATTGAGCAGCTATATGGCCAGACCACATTCCAGGCACGAGAGAGACGGCACAAATGAAACAGATGAGAAGTCCAGCTCTCCTGGGGAGACAGACAGACAGCAACCACGTTCACGAGTCAGTATGTAGGTCAGAGGGCCGTGAGGGTTCTCTGCTTATGCAGAAGGTGAGGGGACAGGAAGTGCCGGGCCGGGGGGCCATTTCCCATCAGTGGACAGGTGACATCTGCCATCTATGGGAAGTGGGGCAGCAGGTCCTGTGCCAGTCTGGGGAGAGGGCTCCAGGCAGAGGGGGCAGCACTCACTGTCCCCCTCGTCTGTCCGGCCGTCACCCTTTCTCCACCCCCCCACTCTCTCCAGAGTTCCCAGCTCTGAGAAAGGCCCAGAGTGAGGACCTGGGCTCTGGGGCCCCGACTTCCCCACCGGCTGCGGGACCCTGGGCTCCATCCCTTAGGCCCACATTCTCTGTTCTGTAAAACGAGGGAGTCTGGGACGTGAAGGAAGGAGGGAGGGAGGGAGGGGAATGGAGGGTGAGGCGGAGTGAGATGGAGAAGGCGCCATGTGAGCAGACTCTTCTCAGAGTTTGCAAAGCGCCTGCAGCCCGAGGTCGTCCTGTTCGCACAGCCCTGGGAGGAGTGTGGGGCGGAAGCGCGCCCCAGTAGACAGATGAGGAAGCTGAGCCCAGCCGGTGCGGACAGGCGTGAGACGGCGGAAGCTTCCTCCCAGAGCAGGAGCCTCACTTCTGAGTCATTAGTTGAGATGCTGGTTTTCCCAGGAGAGGTCCAGGACCCCTCCCAGGCCCAGGGCTGCAGGGACCAGAGGCTGGGAGCCTTTCCGGGCCTGGCAGCCATTGGAGGGTCCGTGGTGCTGGGCCCAGAGGGGAGGATGGAGCCCCCGCCGGGAGCCTTGGGTGAGGGCAGCTGTGGATGGCCCCCTGCTGGCAGGTCCCCAGGGTGGGCTGGAACACAGCCCTTGATCCACAGGGACAAGAAGGGGCCCTGGATCCCGCCCACATCCCCTACTCTCACCCCAGCAAGGCTGTGGCAGGAATGGTGTCTCAGCCTGAATGTCGCCTCCTCAGGGAGGCCTGCCGTGATCTGCCTGCCGTGAGTTCCCCAGCTCACTGCACTTCTCCACACACTTACCCCCGTTTGTAAGGTGTTATTTATGTGGTGACTTGGCTAACATCTGTCACTCCCTCTAGACAGCAGACTCCGAGACCAGAGTCTCCGGCTCTGCTCTGTCAAACCTCCATCGCCGGGCACAAGCAGGAGCTTAACACGTGTTTGTTGAATGAGTCCTGGATGGATGCACGCTCAGATGATGGTAGCTGGTGTCCACTGGGACCCTCGGTAAGCACCTGCAGGGAACAGCAAGGAAAGAGAGAGACAAGCGGCTGCCTGCTGTGAGGGAAAGGGACCCAGAAAAGAGGTGACCATTGGGCAAAGGATCATTATAATAACGTCCATTTGAGGAGCACTCTACATTTTCTGAAGTGGTTTCATTGGCATTATCTCATCCAGTTCCCAACACAGTCCTCTATGGTCAACATTATTATCTCTAATTTACAGATGAGTGAAGACACTAAAGGATCAGAGAGGTAAAGTGACTTGCCCAAGGTCACACAGCTCATAAATCTTGGAGCTGGGATTTAAGCTCAGTTCTGTCTGGCTTCATAAAATAATAGCTCTTATTTACTGAGCATTGACTCGTTGAATATCTACTACTACCTACACATATTATCTCTGATTCTCACAACATCCCTTTGATGTAGGCATCCATGATTCCCCTTTCAAACCTGAGAAACGGAGGCTCAGAGAGGCCATGTGACTTTGCCAAGGGCCCCGGAAGATCAGCAGCCCAGCCCCGTCCATCGGAAGCTCCTCGCCTCCCGACTCTGTGCCACGGCCTCATCAGGACTCAGGCCCCATGCAGCCCAGAAAGCCTGCGACTCAGCGACCTGCCCTGAGGGGACAGAGCCAGGCCTGGGAGGCAGTGGGGCTGCAGGCAACAGGGCAGATTTCCGAGCCAGAGGCCTGGGTCCGCATCCCAGCTCCACCAAGCTCCGGCTGCTGGTCTTCCTCTGTGCCTCCAGCCATTCCTCTCAGGAAGGAGGGTGAGAATGAAGCCGGCACCCGAGGGTTACTGTACATACCCAGTAAGATCGCCTTCCACCTGCTCATGAAGGAAGTTCATCTGTCAATTTGCTGTTCTTGCGTTTAACCTGAGGGGTGACCCAAGGGTCACATGGATTTACGAGCTGGTTTTACAGAAGGAGAGTGCCTTCAAGGGTCACCAGATAACCAGCCCCCAGCTGCCTGACGCCCCGAAGTCACATTGCCCAGGGGCTGAGCCGGTGTGAAAGAAACACGGATTCCCTTTGATTCTCTGAAACGCCTCCTGCCAAGCCCCTTAGCTCTATAAAGCCCCTGCTTTCTTCTTTGTTTTTCCTTCTTCTTCTCCCCAAAGCCCCCCAGTACACAGCTGTATTTTCTAGTTGTGGGTCCTTCTAGTTGTGGCATGTGGGAGCCGCCTCATCCTGGCTTGATGAGCGGTGCCATGTCCGCACCCAGGATCTGACCCAGCAAAACCCTGGGCCACCGAAGCGGAGCGCACAAACTTAATTACTCTGCCACGGGGCCGGCCGCCTCTGCTTTCTTCTCTCATTAAGGTAGATTTGAGAGAACCCACGCTCCCACCTTCTCGTCTTGGCCAGTTGGAATAAACCTCTCTCCGTCTCACAGCACTGGCGCCTCAGCGCTTGGTTTACTGCATGTCGGGCACGCGAACTTGAGACGAGAGGTTCAGTGCCAAGAGTGGCACCACTTCTCCAGCTGTCGTAGGAATAACTAAGCCACGTAAAGACAGTGGGAGGGAGCCTGGGGAACGCAGTCTGAGTGTGGGCAGTAGTGCGCTCTGTGACGGGCTGCAGCCAGGGGAGTCTGAGATCAGCCCCGGGATTTGGGGGCTGGACAGTGACAAGACCCTGTGTCGGCCCCACGCCCCGGCCCACCCTGGGCCTGCTGTCTCAGGAGAAGTCCGATACCTGGCTGCCCAGAGGGGAGGCCTGGGCGTGACTTTGGGAGGGGGATCCTGAGGCCCGGCATGGGCAGGGGAGGGGCAGCACGGGGCTTCTTTGCTAACAGAGCCCAGTGTCGTTCAGAGGCCAGGAAGGGCTGAGCCCATCCCAACCCCAGGGAGTGAGTCACGGTGGATCTAAGCCAGTCCCAGCAACCCCAGTGACTGAGCTTTCCTGGGGGACAGAGGGCAAATGGTGCAATTCTGGCTAGCAAAACAAAAGAAGATTTCTCCCAGGGAATTCTGGACACGGTTTCCTTTCTCTTAAAAGAATTAAGCAGGAAGAAGCAGGTCGTTTTCTGCCTCTGGGTGCAGCTGTGTGAGGCTGTGATGCTTGGAGCAGTTGCAGCCACCCCATGACCATGAGGGAATGGCCCACTCTGAGGATGGCAGAGCAAGGAAAGGGAAAGGCTCGGGTCGTTGTGGGTCAGGAACGGGGCTGGGTCAGGCCAGTGCCCTCTCCTCCACAGCCAAGGGGCTTCAGGCAGATGGGAAACCACCCCTCCCCGGCTCTCCGAGATCCTGGATGCCAGGACTGAGTGCCAGAACAGTGTAAAGTCCAGGAAAGTCACTCCCCAGAGTCAGAGAGGGCGTGCAGATGCCTCTCGTGCCCAGTGGCCGGTAGGTTCTTATCTCACTCTTGAATTTGGGGGGACTTGAGGCCGAGAAACCAACCCACTCCAACCTGCCCGGTCACGCTGGGCTTGCAGTGACTGCGCCCCAGTGCATGGGGGCCAGACAGGCCGGGGGGCGAGGGGAGTGGGATTTGCAAGTGGGGCTTGCCCTGCTCAGCTGCTGGGGGAGGAGACAGAGCCGCAGGCTGGACCTGGTCAGGGACTGGGCCTGAGGGGCTCAGGGGCCCCTTCTGTTGAGGTGTGAGAATAAATAGCACACAGCGGGGTCCTTGTGAACTGTAAAGTGCAGCTCACATGCCAAGTGTTGTTGGTAATGTGACCCTGGTCCCTGATATATGGCAGGTGCTGAATGGACAGCTGTTGGCTCAGTGAATGAATGAATTAGTGGATGGATGGACGGATGAGTAAGGACTAAGGTCATGAAGGAATGAGTGAGCGAGCCTGTTGTTCTTACTATTATGGGATGTATCAATAATTACCCTCAAACAGCCCGCACGTAACATCTCGCAGTTTCTGGGGTTCAGGAGTCCTGGCATGGCTTTGCTGGGTCTTCTGGCTCCGGGTCTCTCGCCATCCAGGGGCCTCGGCTGGGCCGCGTTCTCCTCGAGGCTCCGCTGGACCTGGGGCCCAGGCCACCCAGCGGGACCCTGGCCCTGCGCAGCTCAGACAAAGGGGAGGGGTCTTTCCCCGGGACGGCGGGGACTAGGGGTTTGTGCTCACAGGGGCGCGGTCTCCTCCTTCCTCAGTGCTTCTAAGCGATGCAGCCCTCCAAAGACCCACGGTGCCTCCACCCGCCCAGAGCCCACCACTGAAGGTCCGTCTCCACCGCAAGCCCAGGGGAGCCGGCCTGAGCACAGACATCGGGCTGGTGCAGGGGCCGCCTGCTCCTCCACACTCCTTCCAACCAGAGCCAGCCTCCGGGGTGTGCGACCTGTGCTGTTACGGAGGCCCATGCAAGCTTGAATGCTCTGCTGTCACTGTCTTGAAATTCTCCAATCATTTTTCACCAGGAGTCTTATACTTTCATGTTGTACTGAGTCCTGCAAGTTATCTGGCTGGTCCAGCTTCCAGCCGTCGCTTCCCGGGGTCCTCCTGTGAGGCCGAGACAGCAGCCGCTATAAGCCCCATCTGCACATGAGGAAACTGAGGCCCGAGCCTTGAAGGCTGAAGAGAGCCAGGCTCACACCCCAGACTCTCCCTCCATCCTGGGCCGCACTGGGGGGGCCCCAACCTCAGACCCAAGGCCTGAACCGGGAGGGCCACGGAGGGGCTGCAGGGGGAGGAAGTCGCTCCCAGGGGTCCCTCGGTGTTTCCAAGGGGGTGAAGGAGAGACCCCCCTGGGTGCTCTTGACCCCCAGCTTGTTCCCCCCAGGGCCCCTTCTTTCATCTCTTCACTTCTATTCTGGGAATTAACTAGAGACTGATGGGGTGAGACCCCCAACTCCACGGGACCCCAGGGGGTGACCCTGGGGAACAGATGAGGCTGAGAAGAGCCCTTGGCAGACACTGGCATCTTTGCTGGACTGGGTATAAGAAAAAATCAGGATCCGGAATCGGGCGACATTGGGTGGAGTTGAATCCTGGCTCTGCCATGAGTCGACTCTGCGACCTTGGGCATATTTCATAACCCCTTGGGGCCTCCATGGCCACATCTGTAAAATGGGAGCAACAAAACCTGGCTCTGGGGTTCCTACGACAAGCCCGGGGGACACTGGAGACGGAAGTGCCTCGTAAGCTGCCTCGCAAGCGGGGGGGAGGGTTCAAAACCTCTTTCCCCTCACCAGCTGGGCTGATCCCGCCTCTGTGTGCCCGGGCACCCAGGGTGCCGCTCTCTCCCTGCCTGTAGCACGTTTGCCGGCTCTGAGTCCGCCTCCCCCATCAGTCTGAGGACTAAAGGGCAGGAAGGGTAGCTCTTCCCCCGGGAGCCCCAGGGCTGGGCTCTGCGTTGGCAGCTGGGCACACGGTTAAGAGGCCGCCTT
This sequence comes from Equus caballus, assembly GCF_041296265.1. Lineage (NCBI taxonomy): Eukaryota > Metazoa > Chordata > Mammalia > Perissodactyla > Equidae > Equus > Equus caballus. The sequence continues at coordinate 10,433,470 of NC_091695.1, forward strand.
TGAAGCCAGTGACCCAGGTGAGCATCCTAGCTGGGCTGCTCGTCACCTGCGGATTGTCTTCACAGGGGCTCACCCTCTCTGAGCCTCGGTTTCCTCGCCTGATCAGGAGGGACCCACCACTTGCTCCGTAGGGGAGTCGAGAAGAGGAAAAGAGACAGACGGAGCCTGAGCTCTGCATGCAGTAGGTGATCATTGAGGAGCCAAATCCGCATGCGTCAGTTAACAAGCTTAAGGAGGAAGCCTGCGCGAATCACCTGCTCCCAGGTTTGCATGCGTGCACACGCTGGTCCTCATAAAGGGTGGCCCCTTCTTGGGCCCCCCAAGTGCATTCCCCAGCCCGGAGAGGTGCACCCCATGCCCCCCACCCACAGCCTGAAACCCAGCTCTCCCCAACAGCTGCTCCCTCATCCCGAGGACTCTGCTCTCCCCACCAGAACATCTGGAACATTCTGCCAAAATTGCCGCTGGGGGCTCAGCAGCCTCCTCCCTCCCTCCCTGGCTGTGGGAACGCGTGGAGGGAGCTCCCTGGCCCCCCTGGAGGTCTCTCCGGCCCAGGGCCCTCCCTCGAGGACAGCCTCCCCTCTGCCCACCCCACCCCTCCCCTCTCCTGGCGCCTTTTCCCCTTGCTGCCCTGGGTCCCATCCCCTTGCCCTCTCTCTTTTTCTCACTATTTCCCCTCATTTGGCCCCTCAGAATCCACTCCAACCCACCTCTCATTTTGTGCTTGGGGAAATTGAGGCTCAGGGAGACGATTTATCACAGTACCTGCCTTGAAAGATTGATGTGCAGGCAGTGCGACAGCAGACATAAGGAGCCCTGGCCTGGCACCCAGTGGCTGCTCTGCTTCTGTCCCTTTTCTTCCTGTTACTCCTTTTTTTTTTTTTGGTGAGGAAGATTGGCCCTGAGCTAACACCTGTGCCCATCTTCCTCTATTTTATGTGGGATGTTGCCACAGCTTGGCTCGATGAGCAGTGCTAGGTCTGTACCTGGGATCTGAACCAGCAAATCCTGGGCCATGGAAGCAGAGCATGGAACTTAACCACCAAGCCACCAGGCCGGCGCCCCTGTTACTGCTTCCTTCTCCGATGCTCCCCTTACTCGCTCCCTCTCTCTTTACCGTCTGTCCCCTCCCCCATCTCTCCACCCTGCTGAGCTCCAGGAAGCCCTTCTCCCAAATCCTCCCCCACCTCCTGCCTCGCCCTCAGAGGGCCCCCGGGGACACGACCCTCCCCAGCACCGCGGCTCCGGCTCCGGCCTGGTGGTGGGCAGGGGGCGGCAAGCTGGGAGCAGTGGGCTCAGAGAGAGAACCGCGGGCAGCTGGCAGCCAGCCTCTCCCAGCCTCCAACCTCTGTTCCCCGGGCCAGGACGCCATCAGCCACCAGCCTGTCACTTGGCCGCAGTGCCTCCCATATGAATAACGGCCCTTTAATTAGGATATTATAGGAAGTGGGGCCCGTGGCGGCTTCTTGCTAGAAATGCCAGCAGCAATTCCGGAGCCGCGTGGAGATGGACGGATCCTGGTTACATGCCGCACCGCAGCCTCCCCGCCACCGAGCGCCTCCAAATGAGATTTCTTTCTCCCTGAAGAAAACAATTTGGTCTCCACTCTCTTTTCTTTTCGTTCTTTTTTTCTTACTCTCCCCTGATTGTCAGGACTGAAAACACTTACTGGGGCTGGTTCATTGTTTTCAGATTCAATTGTGCCCATGGAGCTGGGGGCGGGGCCTCCAGTGGCCTCGGTGGGCTGCCTGGGCTATCAGAACTCTGCTCTGGGACCCCTTCCAGTCCTGATGAGGAGGTTGACAATAACTGACGTTTCTGGAACATTTACACGTATTAGCTCGTTTGGTCCTCACACAACCCTACAAGTGGGTATATTAGTATCCCCATTATAAAGACAAAGAAACTGAGGCCCAGAGAGGGTGATAACATCGCAAAGGTCACACAGCTGGTGATTGGGGAAGCCAAGATGAAAACCAGGGAGTCTGGGATCATTCTCTATTACTCAACACTGTTTGGGCTTCCAGAAGGAGGTCAGGGCATTCTGAGGAAAGGCGAGGGCCTGGACCTCAGCTTCCTCATCTTTAAAATGGGAATAATAAATAAAGTCTTGCCTGCTATGACACCAGCTATTGCGAGCATTCCCAGGAGAGAAAGGAAGGAAAGTGATGCTTGAAATTCCGAACCAGGGGCCTGGAGAGCGAGAGGTAACTGTACGGGGCCTCGAGCCAGAGTCCCAGGCAGTGTGCGGAGGCGCCATCACAGCCAGCACACGGCTGGGGAGCTGCCCCTTCCATCCCCGAGTGTTGTAGATGCAATTAGGACCAATAAATGCAAGTCCCTTTTGAAGTGTGGCTGAGCCCCCAGGAGCTGCGGTCCCTGGATATTCTCCCGTCAGTGGATTTTAGTGGATTTATGACCAGTGTCCCAGTGGGGAAGGCAGGGTGGGGAAGCGGGTGCTCCCGGGGGGGTCTGTGCTCCTGTGAAGGCTGCGGACCAGCGGCCTCCCCGAGGCCAGGGCCTTCTGCAGGGGTTTACGGCCCAAGGTGATTTTTCCAACCCCGATGCAGAGTGGGTGGGCTTGCCCCACGGGCAGCTGTCAATCAATCTAAGGCCGAAACACTCCCCCAGGTGAGACCCCCCGGAGCCGTAGAGTGGGGGAGACAGGGGGGCCCGGAAACCCTCCACTGTCCCTCTGCTCACACTGGCCCTCCATCTAGAATGCCCGTTCTCTCTTGTCACCTGGCAGGCCTCTCGTCACCCTCTGAGACCCGCAGCAGAGTTGCCGGTACCACATGTTACACCCCCCCCACGTCACATCCCTCCCACATCGCATGGCCCTATGTCACATCCCCCCACGTCACATCCCCCCACGTCGCGTCCCCCCATGTCACATCCCCAGGCCTCCTTATCTCAGCACGGCTGTGGGCGACACTCAGCACGTTGCCCGGGTCCTGCCTCAAGGTCCCATGGTGCCTCTCTGCCTCCCTGCCTCGGTGCTGTTCCCAAGGCCACTGAGGCCAAGCCCAGGTGCAGCAGGAAGTGTGTCCCCAGGGCAACCCTCCCCCAAAGCGGGGCAGGGGTCCCCAGACAGACGCCAGCCTCGCGCCCTCTGGAGGGAAGTGCTGGGCTGTGCTCCACGCTGTTCTTCTGGGCCCCCGGGACCGAGGCCCCCGGGACCGAGGCCCAGTCGCCTCAGGCAGGACCAGCTGCCTCGCTCATCCTGGGATCGGGTTGCCCTCTTCTCTTTCCCACGCCCACTCTCCCATCTCCCGCTTCCTGGGTCACCACCCGCCCGGGGAAGCGGCCTCATGGCCTCACTGGAGTCCTTGCCTCAGGCTCTGAGTTTAGGGAGCCCAGATGAAGACAGGACACAGCCCGGATGCTCCCTCCTCTGTGAAGCTTTCCCAGCCTCGCCTTCCCTGATGTCACTGGCCATGTGACTGAGGCAGGTGAGCATCAGCAATCTGTGCCTCAGTTTCCTTTCCTGGTTCAACTGCGCTAATGATGCAGAAAGCGCTTATAACAGTGCCTGGCACACAGCGAGTGCTCAGTAAATGTTGGCAGTCGCTAACATGATTAGCTCTTTTATCGCCATTCTCTTCTCCATAACCCCACAGCGTTTTATACAGGCGAGTGAGGAGCAGGAGGGGGAAGGAAATATTAAAAGTCAGATTTCAGAATGCTCCAGGCAGAGGAAACAACACGTGTAAAGGCCCTGAGGCAGGAGTGAGCTCAGAGGGCTTGAGAACTGGAAGGAGGCCAGCACGGCCGGAGGGCAGTGAGTGGGGAGCAGGCACGAGCCGATCAGCGGGGCCTCTGAGGAGGGTCAATCTTATTCTAAGTGAAAAAAGAAGCCAGCAAAGGGGTTTTAAGCTGAGAAGCAGCGTGGCCTGACTTGTTTTTTAAAGATAACTCAGACTGCAGGGTGGGGCTTCCACTGGGGGCTTGGGAGCGTGGAACGAGGAGACCACGCAGCAGGCTGCCGCAGTAATGGAAACTGAGGGAACAGGGCAGACTGAGGACAAATTGAAGGGAAATTCCAGGGACTTGGTGACGATCTGGTTCCTTCTAGAGAGGAAGGAATCCTGGGTGATGACCAGACCAGGACTTGGGTAGCTGAGCGAACGGAGCGCCATGGCAAGCCTGGAGGAGGAGAGACGGGAGGCAGTGTGGACCCAGGGAGCGATCAGGACCTGCTAGTTCGCAGTGTCCTGAGGCCCCAGTGGACGTCCAGGAGCGGGCAGGGCCCGGAGCTCCAGAGAGAGAGCCCGCGGCGGCAGCCTGCGCATTGCGCAGGGCCGCGCTCAAAAGAGCCCCGCTCTTGGCTTCTTCACAATTTTTTAACAAAGGCCCCACGTTTTCATTTTGGACCAGGCTCCACAGATCACGTAGTCCACTCAGTGAGGGGAGAGAAAGGTCAGAACAGGCGACAGGGACGTGGGTGCCACCAGCATCACGATGGGGTTTATTGAGCCCACCCAGCGAGAGGAATAGCCATCCCCACTTTACAGACGCGGAAACTGAGGCTGCGCCAGGGGAGCCACACGGCTTGGAAGCGGCAGGGCCAGGACCAGAGCCCAGGCTGCCTGCTCCAGCCTCGAATCCCGGCAGCCAGCAGGACCACGGCGAGGCTGGCCTCTTATGGGGCGACTTGGAAGAGAATGGGGTGAGACCCAGAGTCTCTGGGCACCTAGCCCAGGGCCTCAGCCTGCTGCTGGCCCCGCCACCTATTGGGCCAGAAGGCCGCTCCCGCCCCTGGTCTCTGTCACCCCCCTTCCTGAGCCCTGAGCCACCCCCTGCTTCCAGCCCACACCTGCTCGCTCACACCTGCAGGTGCGGGTTCCAGCTGTCCCCTCCACCTGCTGTGCCCTCCCCGTCTGTCCAAGGTTCCTGATTCAAAGGCCACTTCCTTCCCCTGGGAGGGAATCGGGGGCGGGAGCACCCACAAGGAACTGGAAATCCCAGCTTCTTACCACCGACTTGCCAGGAGGCCTGGGGCCAGCACTGCACCTCCCTGGGCCTCAGTTTCCCCATCTGTAAAGTGGAGCCTGCGGGGCTCGTGCTAGCTAAGCCCCCTCCTCGGATGCAGTTGCTCTGGCAGCCTCCATCCCCAGGCCTGGTCTCAGGGACTGTAAACAGACCCTGGGAAGGCAGGAAATGGGGATCTTGTTCCCTTCTGTGGAGTGAGGCTCACGCAGAGACCCTCGAGGAGGCAGACACACAAGCGGTTCCGGATGGGAGGGGCCTGGCTTCCAGCCCTGGCTCGGCCTTTGACTTGCTGTGTGACCCCAAGCAAATCTCTCACCCTCTCTGTGCCTCAGGGTTCCAACTGTAATATAACAGATCTCCGTGGTGACTTCCTGCTCGAAAATTCTAAGATCCTGGGCTTCTGGCTCCAGCCCCTGCTAGCTGGGGTAGGGGGGTGGGGGGAGGCTGGGGGCAGACAGGGAAATCTCAGAGGAGGAGTCCAGAATCTCCTCCCCAGATCCCCTCAGACCCTGACCCGCCCCATCCAAAGGGCGACATCGGCTGGTCCTAAGCCAGGGCTGCTGGGGTTGGGGACCAGCATCCGTCTTCCAGACCTCAACGTGATGGCTAATCCCAGACCGTGCCAGCTCGCTGGTTGGAATGCAAGTGCCACGGGCTTTGAAACCTGCATGAAAGGCACACACGAGGCCCCTCCCCACGCCTCACCCAGCGCCGGGACTCAGGGCCTTGTTTTAATAGGTTTATACTTGGACAGGTGGGTGTTCAGAGGCTTCCTTCTCAGCAAGGGCCGTGGGAGGGTGACCAGCGTCCCCAGAGAGCGTGGGGTTGGGCGGGGGGGGGAGCCCAGCCCAGCTTGAACGTTCGCTCAGAGCAGAGCGTGTGGGGCTGTGAACACACACACCATCCTGGCCTCCGGCTGCATCTGCAGTGGACCAGGGGTATCTCCTCCGGCCCCATCAGCACTTTCCTCCTGGTTATTTAGAGACGGACGCAGAGCTCCCGGAGGGCAGGCTGAGCCACAGCGGGGGCCACTCCCGTCCAGCCGTCCCACCAGCGGTCACTGAGCACCTGCCGTAGGGCAGATGGTCTGTGAGACCCTGAAGGCGGAACAGCAGATGGACCAGACAAAAATCCCTGCCCTCCTGGCGTTTACATTCTCTGGAGGAGAGGCAGGCGGTAGATGAAAGAAATTCGGAGCATTTGTATTCGCGTTCTATTGCTGCGTTACAAATGACCACAAACTTCGGGGCTTCAGGTAACAGGCACCAATTATCCCGCAATATCCGTGGGCCGGGGGTCCAGGCACAGGTCAGCTGGGTCCTCTGCGCAGTCTCGCGTGGCGCCAGGCTGCGCTCCCCTCTGGAGTTCATGGTCCTCTTTCAAGGGCGCGTGGACGTCGGCGGAATCAAGCTCCTCGGTGGCCAGTGTGCGTTACTCTTAGCTCTCAGGGGCCACTCTCGGGTCCCAGCAGGGCAGCCCCCTCCAGCTTCAAAGCCAGCCGTGGAGAAACTCTCGCACGTCGAACGCCCCTCAAGCTTTGAATCTCTCTCCAGGGGAAGCCCTGTCGCTTTGAAGGGCTCATCTAACCGGGTTAGCCCCCCGGAGGATAATCTCCCTTTTTGAAAGTCAGCTAATGACTCGGGAAATTAATTCCATCTGCAAAATCCCTTCACAGCGGCATCTGGACCCATATTTGATTGAATAACTGGGAGAAGGTATGTGGACGCCTTGGGGGCTGGAGGCTGCCGGCATCTTGAACTCTGTCCTCCACAGCAGGTTCGAAAGTGCAAAGAGAAACTGAGCAGAAAGGAGGACACAGGGTGATGGCAGGTGGGGGGATAATTTTCAACAAATTGTCAGGGAAGGTGTCCATGAGAGGCAGCATTAAAGCAAAGACTCAACAGATGAGGGAGTTAGCCATGTGGCTCTTTCATGTGGGGAGCAGACACCAGGCCAACAGAACAGCAAGTGCAAAGGCCCTGAGGCAGCATGTTGGAGAAACGGCAAGGACCAGCGACAGTCACAGGGCATGAGGGCAGATGGTGTAGGGCCTTGTAGGCCATGGTGAGGACACGGGCTTAACGTTGAGTGAAATGGGGAGTCATCCTAGGATTCTGAGCAGAGGCGTGACATGATCTGACTGACATTTTTTTAAAAATCTTTTGGCTGCGGGCTTGAGAATAGACTGCAGGGGCGAAGGCTGAGCAGTGAGACCAATTAGGAGGCCTCTGCAGTCACCCAGGGGAAGAGAAGGGGGCTCAGCCCGGGTGAGCTCTGAAGGCAGAGGGGACAGGCTTTCCTGACGGGTCAGGCTGTGCTGGGGAGACGGGAGCCAAGTGGGGTCCTCCGCAAGGCTCCACGCACAGCGCGGTCCCCAGACACCCCAACAGGCTCTCTGGGCAGCTGTACGAAAAGCAATAGGAACGTTCTGGATTAACTTTTCGTGTTAGACAGGAGGCCTCCACGGGGGCAGTCGATGCAACGTTTCCCCAACCCCCCGAGTCCTAATTAAATTCCGCCCGGTTCCCCAGCCCTGTCCGCAGGCCCTCGGCGGGAAGGAGGGATCCGGATCCACTCACACGGCCGCCCCAAAGCTCAGGTTCCAGTATGTCCCTCTCTCCTGCAGAAGCGGCTTCCACTGATGACGACGCGGCCATATGGCCTCAGTTCTAAGACGTCCTCACTTGTAAGAGGCCCCATCGATTAAACAGCCAGCTTCCGGGGACTTTGAAGAAACCCTACGCCCCATGTGCATGTCGCCTGTGAGATCCCACCCTCTCTCACACACGTGGAAAGCTCCATCTTGCGATTGTGGCTATTGAGATGGGAAAAAGGGTTTTGTGGTCAACACTTAGCTAACCTAAGACCTGCCACTGCAGGACTTGTCAGAGCCTTGGAATGATCACACACAGATGCCTCTCCCAGCGGGGTCTAGAGAAGCCATCTGTTTTCACGCTTATCCAACCTCTGATCCACTCGGCCTTATCCTTGGCAGAGCATCTTGCAGGACTGGTGTTCCCCAGGAAACACTTTGAAAATCGCTGGCTTACAGACTGAATATGGAACCTCTCAGTGGCATTCAAGGCCCTCCGGGTCTGGTCGTCACACCCTCCCGCATCCAGCCTCGGCTGCACACGCCTGTTCGGGCCCTGAGCTCCAGCTCCTGTTATAATTTTGGGCGGGATCGCTCAACTCAACCCAACCCTCACCCATGCTTCCCTCCATCGGTGGAATAGTATCTATCAAGCCTCTAGAATGTGCCAGCACCTCTTCCAGGCATAAGTGATGGGGTACGGAGCGACCGGCGTGGCTCTGGGCCTCGCGGAGTGTGCAAGCATTCACACGCTGTGCACACACACCCGACTGCAAATTTGGTTCGGTGCCGTGAAGACCAACACAGGGGCTAGGAGAGAGTGGAACAGGGACCCGTGGCACCAAGAGCGGGTGTCCGTGACCCGAGACCTGGAGGCGTGGAGGTGCTGTCAGGCGGAGAGCGAGGCCAGAAAGTCCCAGCAGAGGTGGTGTCTGGAAGGTTCTGAACCAGAAAAGAGCCAGCAAGCTTACAAAATGGAGTAGAGCTCGGCACGGCCGGGTTGCAGTGAGTGAGGCTGGACAAGGGCAGGGTGCGGATCACGCTGGGCCTCGTGGGCCGTGTTATGGATTTGGGGATTTTATCCTCAGAGCAGTGGACAGTCCTGAAAGGGTTTTACGGTCTGTAGCTTGAAAAATATTTAGGGCAAGGAGGCAGGAGGGAGCGTACCGAGATTCTAAGAAGATGCATCATTCTTTTGATGGCAAATGTCAAAAAACGCAAGTCAAATTGGTTCAAGTGAAAACAGAATTTATGGACAGTTGTAGCTGAAAGCCCAAGGATAGGGAAGGGATTCAAGCAAGGCTTGATCAAGGTTCAAACAACGTTGCCTTGTCCCAGTTTTGTTCCCTCATCTCTTGTCTCTCTTTCCTCTTGGAGGTTCCATCTCCTCCCAGGATCACGCTGCATAGGGGCAAGACGGCTGACCTAGCTCAGCCCCACATCTGCTCTTGTCCAGGCACTGCCAGGAAAGAGTTGGGTCAGCTTCTCTCATACATCAGGCCCTGGAATTGAGTCTCATTGGCTCTGACTGATCTGACTTCAGTCTTGTGCCCATCCCTGAACCAGTCGCTGTGGCCGGAGGAGTGGAAGGAGCCGTTGGCCTGGCTGGGGTCACACGCTCCACCCCTGGAGCCAAGGATGGCACCAGCTTCCTGGGAACTACATGACTCGAAGGGGAAGAGGTGCATGTCCCAGATGAAAGCCAAGAGCTCTTATAGAAAATATGATGAGAAGAGGCTGGGTGACCCTACGTGACAATACAGCCACGGGTCACATAATGACGTTTCGGTCAACGACAGACCGCATATACGCTGGTGGTCCCGTAAGATGAGTACCATACAGCCTTGGTGTGTGGTGGGCTGTTCCATCTGGGTCCGTGTAGGGACAGTCGGTGAAGTTCGCACAACGACGAGATCGCCCAACGATGCATTTCTCAGGACGCATCCTTAAGCGACTCAGGACTGAGTCTACCAGAGAAGACGCCGTGTGTCCAGGCTAGCGCTGACGGCGGCGCGGGCCAGGGCGGCCGAGCGGCAGTGGATAGAAGGGGACAGACTTGATGTATATTTTGACAGTAGGACCAAAAGGACATGGGGACATCGGGATGTTGGCGCCGAGTCTCCCAGGCTTCTGGCTTAAACACAGGGCAGGCGGCAGAGCCCCCGCGTCCCAGTGAGAAGGGCAGAGGGTGGCGCAAGTCTGCGCCGGGGAGGAGGTCAGGTGAAACCTTTCCGCCCTCGAGCCTGACTCAGACAGCGCGTCCTCTGCGGCCCCCTGGCAGATGCTCCCCCGGCAGAATTCAGTGCTCGTTCCTCTCCACGGCCACCCCCTTGCGACTTTTCCCATCTGCTCGTGTCCAACGTTATCAGTCACTGGTCACAGCTCGTCTCCTCCCCCCAGACTGTGAGCTACACGGGGACAAGGAGAGCCCTGCACATCCCCACCTCCACTGCAGGCCGGGCACGTGGCGGACGCTGAACTAAGTCAAAACAAAGCTTCAGAAGGGAGGGGACCCTCCCAAACACCCCCCCATGTTACCGAACCTGAAGTGAGTTCGCTCACCCGTTGCGCAGCAAGCCAATCTCTGACACCGGAGGTGGCGGAAGAAAGGAGGCATTTTATTTTTGCACAGCACTGAGCAAGGAGAGAGGGCAGCTAACGCTGAAAGCCCAAACTCCCCGAAAAGCTAAAAGGAAGGGTTTTTATTTGGGGTTTTAGGTAGGGAAGGGGAGCATATGGCCTTGCTGGTCGGAGCTTTCCCACCAGCCTGTCTTTGGCCTTGAGACACTTGCAGAGAGAAGGGAGCCCGTGATCTTGCTGGTCAGCAGCTTTCCCACCGGCCTGTATCTCTTTGTGGGGAGGAGATAGTCCAGGTGCTTGTCCTTGACGGTGTCTGTCTCCATGGAGGATAGTGGATTCTGGAGCCAGGAAGCCAGAGAGTAAACAGGGAATGAGTGTTTTGGTTTTAACCCCATATATGCTGGGTATAATCTGGGGAAACTGATATCAGGGTCGGTATCACCCACTCTTGAGGTCCCGAATCTGGAAGAATTTCCCAGAAACGCATTCCCAGTTAGCTCCGTGGTCCAGGACAGGTCGAGCGGCATCTGGGTTCTCCCTGCTGGAAAGGGGGCCGCACAGCCCGCCCGGCTCCTCGCAGCCCCGCTTCACTAGCCTCGCTGCCTGGTCAGGCTGCGCAGCGGAAGAAAGACGTCTCAGGCCACCAGAAAATCCACATTGTGTCTCCAAACTGTAAAGCAGTGACAGGCTTTGTTGGCCTCCTGAGGTCCCCAGGAGCGGAAATCACCCACATCTTCCAGTAAAATGCCAGTGTCCTAATGAAGCTCTCCAAGGCGAGGGGTCCAGCCCAGCCTCCCGCCCCGGAGCAGCCTCTTTCCTGGGTTGGGGCTGGGAGGCTCCGGAGGCGCCGCGTTCAGCTCTGACCCTGAGGATGCTGGAGAGGAGGAAATTCTCACCTCCCTGAGTCCAGTTTGACCTCCACATGGAGCCTGCAGGATCATGCCGGGGGCCCTGTCTGCCTTCCTGTCTCCTGTCCCCACCCTTCTAGGTCGGGCTAAGGCTTCTTCTGGGTTTTTTTGTTTGTTTTTTTAAGTTTTTATTTTATTTTTTATTTTCTTTTATTTTTTTGAGGAAGATTAGTCCTGAGCTAACATCTGTCACCAATCCTCCTCTTTTTTTGCTGAGGAAGACTGGCCCTGAGCTAACATCCGTGCCCATCTTCCTCTACTTTATATGTGGGACGCCTACCACAGCATGGCTTGATGAGCGGTGCCACATCGGCACCCAGGATCCGAACCGGTGAATCCCGGGCCGCCAAGAAGCAGAACGTGTGCACTTAACCGCTGTGTCACCAGGCTGGCCCCTTCTTCTGGTTTTTGATTTTTTTTTTTCTACAACTGCTCCTGTCCTGGAGTTTAGAAGGAAGGGGCTGGTGCGGGATAAAATGGAGAACTGCACCAGGAGTCCGGCCCAGGGTGGAGCAGCTCGTCCCCTCCCCTCCGGAGGATGCAAACATTAGCGTGAACTTCAAGTGAGATTTTTCAGAAAGTGAAAATGTCAGAGTGAAAATAGCCGCGCTGCCGAGTCTCACCTCCCACCTCTGCCTCGTGGAGCCCGTCCCCCAGCCCCGGAGGCGCGGGGGGGATGGTAGGGAGAGGAGAAGGCTGGGTCCTCGAAGCAGTCGGGCTCCTCACCGGATGGCCCAGTGAGGAAGAACGGACGGGGCTGGGCTGGGCTGGGCTGGGCAGGATGAAGAGCTCTGTGGCAGCAAGGGCTCCTGGCAGGACGACTGTCAGCTCAGCTCAAGAGAGGTCCCAAGTGGTGAGGCCCAAGGCCCTGCTCTCCACCCTGTTTGGGCCAGTGGATCTGGATAACCTTGCAACAAACTGCAACAGAGTATGACTGAGGGAAGGGGAGCTGGCTTGGGGGGAAAACGTGGCTCAGGAACAAGGAACATAAAACATTGTAGAGTTTGTATTCAACACTAAGTGTTAATTGAGTCAAAAGGATTGTGCAGCTACTAAAAAGCCTATGTGAACTTAGGTTGCATTAATGGAAGTATGAGGTTCAAAAGAGGGGAGGGGATTGTCTTCTCCTACTCCCATCAGAATAAACCTGGCAAAGTGTGTCCAGGTCTGACCCCTGCCACTTTCCCTGTCACAAAAGGGAGACTGGACTGTCCATAACCCGTCAGTCAGTCAAATACAGGCACATGAAGATGTGCACACACAAGTCCTGATGAATATTCAAATTGTCTGTTCTCTAACTTAACCCCGAACCACCACCCTACTCTTTCCTTCAGTCATCCTTTTCTGCCCCGAGCTCAGTGTGGCTCTAGCTTTGGGACGTACCAGCCCAGGGGGGAGGGAGGTGAAGAAGACCCCATCGGCCACAGCCTGGAGCAACTCAGACGAGAGTGACGGGCAGGCAAGGGGCGCAAACCTGCCCAGTGGAGACACAAAGGGCCTGAGGCTGCCCTGTCCAGGGACCAGCCGAGGACGGGGGTCGAGGCGTGTGATTAGGGTCTGCGGGCAGCTGCAGGTCCGTCGGCACAACCTGACTGTGGCCTCAGGAGACGACACGAGCTCCACGGTAGGAGAGAGAAAGGACACGTGGGAGCAACAGGAAGTTTCCCGAGAGTCTGAGCTGTCCCCAGAGGGGGCCACCCAGGAAATCACCCCCTCACGGGAGCCGTTCACAGCACAGGACGGATGTCCATGGGGGCCAAAAGTGGGGAGCGAGGACTGGACTTGACCTGCCTCCTTCCAGATTCTTGGACCCGTTCATGAAGCCGTCAGCTCACAGGGACCTTGGGCGACCCCCCTGCCCACCCGGGCCTGTCTCCCAGGTGGTGCAGCGAAGGCATCCCTTCCGCCTCCCAGAGTGTGCAAGCCATCCTGGCCCAGAGGCTGCCGGGAGCCCCTCTGGAGGATTCTGAGCCCTGTGATGAACAGGCAGTGTGTGCACACGTGGAGCATGAATGAGTGTGTACACGCGGGGACGAGGGCACAGGCCCAGGCTGCCCATGCCTGGCCCAGCTGTGTGACTCGGGGCAGGCCCCTTCACTTCTCTATGCTTTACCGCCTGTAAAACCGAGATACCAATCATGGCTACCTGGAGAGGGGTTTGAGGGCTGAATGAGGGTGTACGCAGGAAGCGCTGAGGACCGTGCCCAGCACTCAGGGCGTGCTGGAGAAACATGAGCTATGATCCTGATTACATGACCATCCGACCTGCCCCCCCTATGGGTCTCACTCCGCACCCAATGCTCCCTGGAGCCCAAGAGAATTCTGGGAGGCAGGCTGGGGGTCCTGCTTCATAAGGAGGGAAAGTGAGGCACAGAGTTGGACTTGCTGATCTCTAAGATCTCCTGTGAGCCCTGATTGAAATGCCGCCTCCTCCAGGAAGCCCATGATGGTCACCCCCTGTAGGTCACTCTGTCCTCTGAAACCCCACGGTGCTCTGTGTGAACCTTCTTATGGCACAGGCCACTTCCTCCCTGACACCCAGTCACCTGGGCTCACCTCTGACCTCCCCTTCTGGATGCTAAGTTGCTTGAGGGCAGGTGGGTTCCATGGCTCATTCATTTCTGCTTCCCTTCAGTGGCGAGTGGATGGACAGGTAGGTGGACAGATAGACACACAGAAACGAGCAGCCTCCCAGGGGCATCTGTGTCTTCAAACAGATCCCCGGAGCCCAGAAGAGGTCTTTTCCAACCCCACGGAATGCAGTGCTGGCGGCTGGACTGCAGCATCCCTGCGCAGAGGGTGAGATGTTGGGGCCGGGGAGAAAGAGCGGTCCCAGTGCCAAACGCCTGGAGAGGGTCCTCCTCGGCCTCTGCTCCCCATCCCAGCTCAGCATCTTCTCACGCCCCGCTGCCACTCACCTCCCAGCGAGGCCCCTCTGCTCTGACACCATTTACGAGACCCCTGCCGATGAGGAAGGGGTGTGGCCTGTCCGGGGCTCCATCTTGCCGCTGGGAGGACCAGAGCCCGGGACTTCTGGGCCCGGCTCGGCTCTCCCCACCGCCCATCACCACCCCTCCCGGTCCTCCAGGCCATCCTGAGTCTTGCATCACCAACAACCTGTTGATTCACAGGTGAGACCCTCCCTCAGCCCCGGCCTTCCCCAAAGACCCCTTCCATCCCTCCCCTCCCTCCCCTCCCTCTCCCCTCCCCTCCCCCCTCCCCTCCCCTGCCCTCCCCTCCCCCCAGCCATCTCTGCAAAGCCACTACCTCACTTTTATGGGATCCGAGGTTCCTTCCACCTGCAGTTTCCTGCCGATACGAAACATCTTCCAAGATGTGGGGAAGACGGGTTGGCTCAAATGGCTGTTCATTAGAGGAAGATTAATGGGGCCGCTGATCCCATTAATGTGGTATTGACCCTTCTCTTGAGCCAAACAGCTCAACCTCCGGCTCAGAGCGGGACTTACTCAGAACTCGGGTCCCGCTGGCGGGCAGAGCAAACTCCACTGGCTCGGCCCCACCAGCACCACCTGGGGGGGTAACGGAGGAGCCCCTCTCCCATCCATGGGGTGGGGGCCGCCCCTCTGGCCAGCAAGAGAACGGCTCACACTGACTGAGCGCTCCCTGTGCGCTGGGCGCTCTGCCCATCCCCCTCAGACACGGCTTCACCGAACCCCATTAGCCCCATTTTACAGAGAGGAACACTGAGGTTTAGAAAAGTTAAACAACTTCCACGAGACCATACCGAACGCTGTAAATCCAGGACTCAAACCCAAAAACTAATAATAATAAGAGCGGACGTTGGCATCGTGCCCGCTGAACGCCCAGCGTTGCTCTCGATGGCACTGACGGGAAGAAATAGCACACAAGGCTCATGTGTGAGCAGTTTTCTAGCAGCCGCAGTAAAGAGAGTAAAAGGAAACAGGCGAAATTCATTTTAATAATATAGTTATATAACCCAATTATGCAAAATATTATCATTTCAACATGTAATCAATATAGAAACTTATTACAGCTACTTGACTGTTTTTTGTACTCAGCCTTCTAGGTCTGGTGCTCATTTTCCTCTTACAGCATCTCCGCTTGGATTAACCCACGTCAGGTGCTCAGCGGCCACCTGGAGCAAGTGGCTGCCTGTGACGCAGGTCCAGAGACTGCATCCAGGTCCCGGTTCCTTCATTTCATCTTTGTTATCATCCCACGAGGTGGCTGTAAGTATGACTATCATCATCCCATTTTAAATACGAAACCCCTGAGACTCAGAGAGGTGAGTTGATTGGCCTAAGGCCACACAGCAGCGAAGTGGCAGGCCCAGGATTGGAGCCCAGCAGGGCCTGTGCTGTCACCCGCTCTGCTGCACTGTGACATCCCATCAGCAGGGAGGGGCAGCCCCCCTCACCGGAAGCCTGCGGGGCTGCAGGAGGGGCTGCAGCTCCCAGAGCGTCTCCTTGCTCTAGGGCGCCAGGCCCTGCGGGGTCTTGAGGACACAGGGCATCGCTGCTGTCCCTGCAGAGCCCCAGAGAGAGCGTCCACGCTAAGGTCGTGAATTACAAGGACAGTCGCTGCCACCCCTCACAGGGGGCTTATAGTGGTTGCAGCCAGTGCAATGCACTTCACACCGGTTATTTCAGGGACTCCTCACGGCAACACTGTGAGGGGCGTTGGTTACTCCCATTAAAGCCCAAGGACACTGAGGCTCAGAGAGGTTAAGTAACTCATCCAGAGTCACACAGCCGTTCAGTAGCGCCAGGAGTAGAACCCGTGGCTGTGAGACTCTAAAGCCCAGACATTGCTCCTTTAATGGCTAAGCATCCCCGGGGACAGATCGGGGAGCATCCCAGAAACTAACCCCACTCTTCCGGGCTCCGAGCCCAGCTTTTCACCTGGATAGTGACACTTCATGGCCCTTCTAGAACCTTCTGTAGAGGCCGCGCTCATCTCCATTACCTTCTGTCACAGCCCTTGTTCCTCACAGCTGTCGCTGACCCACCTCCATGTCCCGTCCCCTATGCCTGAAATTCTCCACTTTGTCCACTGCCTAAAGCCCCACACTACCCCCTGGGTTGAGAAGTCCCCTTTCTCAAATAAAACAGAGCACACGCCCCTGAAAGAAGCTATGAGGCCAACGCTCCTCCGCGAGGCCTCCTTTGTCCAATCCTGGTCCCTCCCAGGGGCCTGCGCACAGGAATTGAAAGTTTCATACGGAAGGAAAGGAAGAATTAACTTCAGTCGGAGTCGGATGGGCCCAGAGAGATCATCCAGTCCAGCCCCTTCATTTCACATGAAGGGAAGCTGAGTCACAGAGCAGGGGGTGACCCAAGATGACCCTGTGCACTGGAGGGCGGGCGCTCGGGTCTGACTCCCGCCGTGGTCCTCGCCCCGCGCATGCGCCCTCTGAGGACGGGCGATGCGTGTTGATGGCCAGAGGGATACAGCGCCCTGCCCGCAGACCCTCCGTCTAGGTAGAGGCCCCAGCGCGCAAAGGTCTTGCAAAGAACGTGCCCTCAACTGAGGCCCAGAAAGATGAGCTGCCACACAGCGGGGCTGTCCCTAACCCAGAGCCTGGGCCCCTGCCACCGCCCCAGATTAACACTAAGGACTCCCAGCCCAGTGCTCCCTCCACGACCGCATGCTGCTTCAATCAGGCTGACTTCCCACCACCCTGGCATAAGCTCGCTTATTGATGCCAGCTGCCTCCTCAGCCCCCGCTGAGCCGGGCCGGGCGGCGCAGCCAGCCCACTCCACGTAATTTGGTGCTAATTAGGAACGAGTGGGAACCAGCAGTGTATTTAATTCCCAACCCAGGCACAGGCTCTGGGAAGCCAAGCTTCAACTAGCTGAACTGCCTCCCTGAAGCTTCTCCAGCCAGCCCTTTCCTTAGCACCCAGTCCACCACCCACCTCCTCGCCCCCCTCGGGCTCTGGGGGAGCTGGGTGGGAATTAGACGTGGCCTCTGCCCTGGAGGGGCTCCCAGCCCTGGGGTAGCTGCCAGCCCGTGTTTCCCCAACTCCGATGCCCGTGTGTAGAATGGGGAGAAGGGTGGCTGGCACCTTGCAGCGTTGTACAGAGCCATTCCTTCATTCATTCCACCGACTCTTGATCGACTCAGTGCCAGCCGTGACTCTGGACCCTGAGGACACAGGAAAGTCATGCCCTGCCCTCAGGAGCCATCTCTCTGATGGGAGAGATGGACGGCAGACGGTAAAGCCATCAATAAAAAGGATGATTTCGGATACGATGAAAGTAAGGCAGTGTAGGGAGTCAGAGAGGGCCTGGAGGGCGTGGTCAGGAAATACGCGTCCTGATTGTCTTCACTGCTCGTACATTATTTGTTCATCTGGGTCTTGAAAGCCGCGTGGGAGTTCGTTCAGCAGATAAGCACAAGGGACGAAGATTCCGAAGGGTTTCAGGAAGGGCTTGGGTTCCTGCAGCTGGTGTTCCAGAGGGCTGCAGTGGGCATCAGATACACAGGGGCCCAACAAGGCCGGAGCCGGAGTGGGGGGCAGGGGGGCGTTGTGGCCCCAAAGGGCTTTGGGTTCAATGCTCAGGAACCGGAACCTTATCCCGTGGGCATCGGGGAGCCATCAAAGAGACCTCAACAAGGGAGTCAAATGCCAAGAATGATGTTTCCGAAGGTCCGTCTGGCTGCAGCACGCTGGGCTGGGGTGGGAGGGAGGCTCCCCACAGAGGCAGTCGACACTCAGAGGCTGTGACACAATCCCACGGAGATGCTGTGACCGGGGGCTGCTGTGGACAGAGAGGGACAGCGAGGGGAGGTGCGCGGGAGGCAGCTGAGAACAGGGCTGGGTGACTGATGGCTCATGGGAGGGGAGCAATGGCTTGAAGACTATGAATGACAGTGTCCTCCCGCAAACTGCATGGGGTGCAGCCCACCGTGCCGACACCCCTGGCCCTTGGAAGGTGGCTTTAGAAGCCGTTGGGAAGACGCCGGCGCCCCCGTGGGACACAGGGCCTCCCAAGTCTCCAGCAAGCCGTGGCTTCCGGGCCTCCAGGCCCTGTGTGCACTCCCTCTGCCTGAGTGCCCCTTTTCGACTGGCCCCAGCTCAGTAACGACTCCTCTGAGAAGCCTTCCCTGATTCCCCTGCAGAGTTAGCTGCTCCCTCTCTGAGTTTCATCCCCCAGGGCGGGGCCTGATCCCTTTCTTGGTTTGTCTCCCTGAATACTCCACAAACTGCCCCAGGGCAGGAGTCCCGCTCCTTTGTCATTGTCCTGGTGCCCGTACAGTGCCCACCACTCACAGGGCACTCCGGACACAGTTCCCGAATGAACAGGCGAAGGAGGGTGGGGCCACCTGCCAAGACACGAATCCAGGGGGAGAAGGCAGTGAGTCAACCGGGGATCTTCGAGGTTTGAGGAGCCGGACACACTCACGTGGATGCACAAGGCAGCTGGGCATGAGGATCACAGGCTCGGGGAGGTGACCTGCCAGCTCACCTGGACCCCTGCCCCTGCCTGGCCTCACCCTCATGCCAGCCCTGATCAGCCAGAGGTCTCCTCTGCCATGGTGGTCCAGGAGCTGCTCTGGAAAAAGGGCGGAGGAACATGCTGGAATCCGGCATTGCCCATCTCTCCCCTTGGAGAAGCTCCTCTGGTGGCCACGTGGGATTCACTTTCCATAAATACATGAGGTTCTGGGTTAACCGCACCTTCGTCTACCATGGAGGGATGTGGAGGGTCCGCCTTCCTCTCTGTTCGTGCCAGAGCAAAAGGGAGAGCAGACCCATTACCAGCAACCCACCCTCCACCACTCTTGGGGGAAGAAGAGATGACATTTTCCCTTTCCATTGGAAATACTTAAAAGTCCCAAGAATAGATTTATAGGAATATTTTAACCTTTTCTTTGATCCTTGAAATGTCATTGTTCTGTGGGCTGAATCGCCAAATGTGACCTTTTCCAGTATCCACGGGCGGGGGAACCCCTGCTGCCTCTTTGAGGGAGCTTCAGAGTCATCTTCCTGCAGCTTCCTCGGCGCCCGCCCCCACCCTGAGGCTCTGAGCCAGGGAGACGATGGGCGAGCGGCAG
Source organism: Equus caballus (assembly GCF_041296265.1). Classification (NCBI taxonomy): domain Eukaryota; kingdom Metazoa; phylum Chordata; class Mammalia; order Perissodactyla; family Equidae; genus Equus; species Equus caballus. The sequence goes on from NC_091695.1 coordinate 10,452,587, forward strand.
AGGCCAGCAGGGGCCAGCCCGGAGGGCCAAGCAGCTTGCTCCTTCCGGATCAAATAAGGGCGTGTGGGTCCTTTGCTGGTTAGCTCACTCTGTGACCTTGAGTTGGGCATTTTCTCTCTTGGGCCTCAGCTTCCTGTAAAATGGGAAAGATTGTGGTCCCTACGTCAAAGAGTTGTTGCAAAGACTAAATAAGAATGCATGTTGGACTAGTCAGTTCCTGCAGAACGATGCTGAGAAACATACGACCCCAAGATTCAGTGACTGATGACAACGAGCGTTTATTCTTGGACACACAGGTCTGCAGGGGGACTAAGGTTCAGTCTGGTCTGGGTTCGGCTGGGTGGACCTGCTTCATTGTGGGTTGGGCTCGGGTCTACACTGTGTGTGTTCATGCTAAGACCCAACTTAAGGCGCTTGCCCTTCTCCTGGTGGAGCCACGCAGCGCAGGGGGACAGGTGGAAATGCACAATGCCTCTTAAGTCCTTGGCTTGGAACTGGACCACGGCCACTTCCACCCACCTTCTGCTGGCCAAACCAAATCACGTGACCAGGCCCGCCATGATGGGGGGGGAGCGGAAGGCACTGCCTTCAGGGAGCAGGGAGAGGATATTTGCCGGACGATAGTCCAACTGACCACAGCATTCGGAGCCCCGGCACTGTGCCTGGCATGTGCCAGAAACTCAGAATATTGATTCCCTTTCATAACACATGGCATCATTATTCCATTTGACATCTCAGATTAATTCATTATAATTCATTATAATAGCGTGAGTCTCTTTGGCTAAGAGTGCATACCTTAATGTCCAACGTAAGTGGGTGGTGAAGTGTTACATACGAGCAAATTCTCTAGGCAACAAAGATGTACATCTTTAAGCTTTTTTTTTATTTTAATTATCTTGATGGAAATGTTTCTAGAGGATGTTTCATACATTCCCATCTTCCTAAACGGAGACAATCAAGCACCATTTAATCCATAAGATTGATGGACTGGGACCATCGAGACGCTCAGCCTCTTTGCCCCTATGCTGAGTGATGCATGGGGAAGGAGGGTTCTTTCCCTCCTGACATCTTCAACAGTGGCCTTCCGACATCAGCCTCGATGGGTCAGCTTCTCATCACCACAAATGAAGGACCGGGCTATACCCACCACACGTCCTGAGTCTTCGGGGCCCTCCCTGAAGTCTTTGCTGATGGCAGCACCAGGGAAAACATGGTTGTAATAGACTGTCACAGTGGCTCTAGTCAGAGGAGGGCTTCTGAAGATTTAAGCTTAATGAGAAGTTGCAGAACTTCGAAAGTGGTTAAACTACTCCTTGCATTGAAGAGGGCATCCTACCCAGCAGCCTGGGGTCCGTACGAATGTCAGGAAGTGGATGAGCAATGGGATAACACTCTAGAACCTGCGCATCTCCCCTCATCCCTTTGTTCCAAGCTCTCACCCCACTTTCTCTGCATCTTTGGACTTCCTCTCTCTCTCCGTTCTTCTCATTCTCCTTCTCTGTGGACTGTTATTGTCCCCTTTGACTCTCATCCTACTTCCTCTCGTCCTCCCCCTCTCCTTCTCCTACTGGCTACGATGCGGAGGGGAGGGGGTGTGAATGATCGTTGCTCAAGCGTATTCCAAAAATCATTTCATCTCTTCAAGCGTCACTATGCTGCTGCTTCATCTCGAAATTTTCGGTTTCTGAAAACCCAAATGGCCACAAAATGCTACAAAATTAAGTCATGTTATGCTTCTGTGAAGGCTCGGATTCTTCTTCGGGAAATCGGTGGCTCTCGGTTGAAACACCCACCCCGCGGGAGGCGAGGCCTCTGTGTGACGTCCTGTCCGGGGCTCCGGGCTCCGGGCTCGGGGCCGGGTCGGCCCTCGTGGAGCTGTCCCGGGTGCTGAAATGGCGTCTGGTTCAGCCCGTGACTCGGGCGCCCTGTTCCTTTGCTCGCGAGCTCCACCCCAACACCGGCACGTTGGGTTTTTTCTGCCTGTGTGTTCTGAGCGGGATGCCTGATCAGCGAGTCCCACGGCCTCCTCATTATAGCCAATGACAGATGCCCGTCTGCTCGGCTGGCCAGGATTTTCTGGAAAGCGTTTAGGCCAAGAACACATCATAACAGTTGTCTGTGAAAATAACCTACAGGCTATGACAATGAACCTTTTTCTGCTAGGTCCCAGATTGGCTACACCAGACGGCTAATTGCTAACTGTGAGCACTCCCTCCAGGACCTGGCTTCAAGCCAAGATAAATGGGTTCTAGCCAGTGCTCACCGCTTACTGGTCATGGCAAATGGGGCAGCTGCCTCCTCCTGTCTGGGCCTCCTTTCCCATCCATGCAACACAGTCTCTAAGAGTCCAACCAACTCAGACATTCTGGGATTTCATGATTATGTGGCCCAGGAGGTGACAAAAGAGGGGTGGAGGAGAAAGAGCCCCCAGCAAGGAGTCAGGAGTCCTGGTTCCCAGCTCTGCCACTATAAGCTGTGTCACCCTAGTCCAGACCCTTAACCTCCCTGAGCCTCATCTATAAAACTGGAATGAAACCACTGTCTTTCCCATCTCCTGGTGTCATGGGGAGGCTCAGGTGAGATGGAGAAGCACCTGGTAAGGTAGGGAGAGCCACGTGGCTCTGGGGATGGTCTATGACAAGAGAGCATCAAACAGCTACACCCTTTAGAGGCAACAGGTTTCAGCAGCCCTGGGAAGGTCTCTTTCCCTTCCTCATCCATGGCTTCCCAGCCTGAAGGAGCGGGGAGCCAGGGTGGTATCAGTCTCCACGGCTGATCAAACACCCCAGGTGCCAGGTCCATTCATTCCTTCATTCATTAGATAATTACTGAAAGCTTCTTTGGGTTGAGCAGGGAGTCAGAGGCAGACATGGTGCCTCCCCTCATGGCCTGGAGCGGGTGGTTAGCACGTAAGCACTTCGCCAGTGCTGGGGCATGGCGAGCGCTCGTTAATATGATGTAATAGGAGGGGATGCCCTGGTTACTGAGGGAGTGCATGGGAGGGGGACATGGGGACCACAGTGGGATATCAGAGATAATTAGAAATGAGCCAGACGAAGACTGGAGGGAGAGTATTCTAGGCAAGGAGGGCAGGATGAGCCAATGGCTGGGGCAGGTGGCAGGGATGGAGGAGGACACCTTGCCCCAGGTAATTCCTGCCCCTCTGCCATCCCAGCCCCCGGAGCCCAGTCTTGTGTCTCAGCAGGAATATTAGCTGAGGTCACAGAGGGAGGGTAGGATGGCTTTCTGCTGCCACCTGTCCCATGTTGTCCAGGGCTGCTGGGCACTAAGGTGGTCCAGGGGGCAGGAGGGAGGTTAACCGAGGCCTCACACAGGAAGGGGCTTAACCCCATACTGTGAAAATCTATCTTCATCTTCATCATCATCATCACTGTCACCACCATTACTATTTATTGAGCACTTCCATAGGCCAGGAGCTTTGTAGCATCCTTACCATCCTTACGTCTGTGAAGTAGGGATGCTCAGATCCACTGTACAGATGAGGAAACTGAGGCTCAGAGAGCTTGCATGGTTTGCTCAAGGACACACAGCAAGCCAGTGCTAGGCCTAGAGTCAGATTATAGTTAGGCTTTCATGACAGCTGACCTTCACGGAGCACCGACTACGGCCCTGCAACGCACTTCAGATGCATTCGCCCACTTCTTCATCCCACAGCGCCATGAGGTAGGCGCTATTCCTGGCCCTACGTTGTGGTTGAAGAAGCTGAGTCCAAAGAAGGTAAGTAACTAGCCAAGGTCACGCAGTGAGGCCATTCCAGCATCAAGATTCTCACCCAGGGCTGACCACCCTCCCCATGCTGGTAACTCCCGCACGATTGGCCCCCTTTCCTTTAACAAGAGGGGGCAGCGACAGGCGCTTGCTCCGCCCCCCCACCCCCCCATGCTGGCCTCTGCTCATTCGGGCCCAGAGTGACAGGCAGCCCCGGGGTACCATGATGGCAGAGAGCGCACCTCGGGCAGGGTGAGGAGCCGTGGCCAGGATGACCTTGGAGTCCCAGTGCTCCACCAGCCAGTAAATATCCCCACACTGAGTGTTTCAGCTCTTCCAGAAAAAACTGCATCAGACGGCTCCCATCTCTCAGGCTGAAAGCACTGCTGGGCAGATTTATTTCTCTGAGAGGTCAGCCAGCCACTGTATTTCACCATCGGGCCAACAGGCGCCCTCATTCTCTGGAATTATATTTCTATCAAATATTCATTTGTCTGGTTTATGGGCTACTGAAAACCTGGGCCCGCTGGCTCCTACCAGCCACGCGCTCGCCTGGCTGCGCCAGTGCCGACCGTCCACTCTTTGCTCACAGCCTGTTGTGTGGCAGGATGGCCACCCCTGATTGTTCCCCCACAGGAAAGGCAGGGTCCCTTGAGCCCTCCCTTGGGTCTGTTCCTTCGCCAGGCCAACCCAGTGCCTAAGCCTGGCAGCCACAGCCGTGGGAGAAAGTTACTATGTCCCCAAAGCCGAGGGGCCTGCAGCAGAGTCTGCTGGTGCCCCACCCAGAGGTGTCGGCTGCTCAGCCCTGCGCCCTTCTCTGAAGGATTGTCCTGGGCTCACGGGAGCTGCCGTGCTCAGAGATGGCTGGGTGCTTACCTCTCCCCACCCAGGGGCAGCCCATAGCCAATGACCGGCTGATGTGGACGTCTAACTGGGATGCCCTCTTGCCACTGGGTGGGGCGGGCTCTGTAGGACAATTCCTCGTGAAGAAGAGCTCTCCAATAAACCGCATGCGTGAACATCCCCATCTCAGGCTCTCATTCTAGGAACCCATCCAAGACAGCGCCTGAAGCCAGGTGGCTCCTTCCTCTCCAACCTGGAGCTGATCTGGAAAGCTTTTCACTCAGCTGCAGAAAAATGGGAGGACTCTCCTTAAAGCCCTGGGGAGACTCTGCCCCTCAAGTCCACCAGGGGCAGCAAGACAGACAGCCCCCTGCCCATTTTCAGACAAGGAAACAAAGGGGGGGGTCTTAGATGTGGGGTCAGGAATGGCACCTGGGAAATAAACACAAAGAGAATGTTAATCCAGATCATTTTCTTCAGTCTCCAGTCATTGGAGGTCCACCACCCTCAGAAGTGTTGTGTCTGCGAACCGCCCACGTAATTATTTACTTAATATGTTTCTTTACATTCCCTTTCTCTAATGCAGATCTAAAAGGAAGCTTTTCACTCTCCTGCGTGGGAAAACCAGAATCACTGTCCGCAAATACAACATAACTGTAAAATGAATACAGTAACAGCAAGAGGATGGCATGTAAGCCACGGAGGGTGGCCTGGGAAGTCTGGGGCCTGAGCTCCACTGTTTTTGTTCAAATGGGAAATAGACAACTGCTAGATGGGCGTTAAAGACACACTAGCCCTCACCAGAGACTTTCTCCTGCCTTGATCAGGATTGAAAACGATGACTCAATACTCAAAAGATAGTGACCTTCTCACTCACAATTCAGTGAGCCTTGATGTCAGCCTGGGAAGCTGCACTTTGAGAAACGCCCATCCCAAGGATCTGGTGTACAACGGTCTGGGTCTAACTTACACGCCCGCAGTCCACAGCCCGCTGAGGCCAGTGCCTCCCCCTGGAGCACAGCCACGTGCCTCCCCCATCCTCATGTCCTCCCGCATCCAGTAGGCGCTCAGGAATGCTTGTGGAACAAGAGCGAGCGAGCCTCAGGGTGGGAGGTGGAGGGAGGGGGGAGGCAACCATTGAACAGCCTGGCGTCTGATTCGAATGTGTGGATTTCTGGTACAGCAAAGACTGATTTCTATTTATTTCTTTTTTTTGAGAAAGTGAAGTGGGCTTTCTTTGTGTTTGAATGGAAAGCACGTACCCTCAGCACCCTATTGTGGAAAAAATCAGGCTTGATTGTAAAAACAATTGTGCCAGATTTAAAGCAGGGATTAAAATCGGGGCACATGAAGTGGGGTCGTTAATACATCAGGCTTTTTCTTCCCGTCAGGAGGAAGCTATTCTGGTCTGCCCTCTGCTTGCATTCCCTGGGCTGGGGAGGCCGAGCGGGGAAGGGGGCGGGGCCTCAGCGAGCAGATGGGGTCTCTGAAACCCAGGATGCAGCATCCTGAGCACAATGACACGTTTATAGACAAAGGCTCACAAATTTATACATTTTAAATCACCTCCAGTTATGGATTTAGCAAATCTCTCTTTAAAACGAATGCATAAAATTGAATTCTCGTGGAAACAGGGTTGACCGGCATAGATCCCACCCTCCCCCCAACTTTGTCCCGTTTTTTCTTCTCCATCCAATCATGCAGGCTGCACCAGTCCCAGCTCCAATTCTCCAGCATCCAGTATCTCCCATAATTCTTGTGCCGGCCCTCTGAGGTTGACCTCATCGTCCCCATTTTACAGGGGCACAGAGAGGGTAGATCGGCTGCCCAAGGTCACAGAGCAAGGAAGTAGTGGAGACAGGATTTGAACCCAGATGTAATTCCAAAGCCCGAATTCCTAAGATGACGTCCCACTGCCTCCTAGGAAGTTGCTCTGGGAGAGAAGGCGAGACCTTCGGGGACCCGGGAATGGGGAAGAAAGTAGACCGAGGGGAAAGGGGGACCAAGAAAATTAACGTTTTAGGGACTGTCTTATGTCCTTGGCCAGTCCTAAGTGCTGGGAACTTTGAAGTAACATGGAGTTCTTGTCCCCTCGAGACCCTGGGGCCATCTTCAGAAAGCCTGGGACTGGGTTCTGAGCTCAGGGGGCCACGTGTTAGATTCACAGAGGGGGGACCCGCCCTCAGAAGGAAGGAAAGAAAGGGAGAGGCAGAAATGAAGAATGGGGGCGTATTAAAAAGGCGTTGGAGTCCACCTGAAAGAGCGCCCAATGAGCCAAGTCGGAAGACGTTGAGCAAAAAGATAAACCACAACAGTATTGAATTCTAACCCAAAGAAGAAAACATAGACCCACGAGTCCAGACAGATACAAATAAATCGGGGGAAAGATACCACTCTTCCTTAGCGAAGAATTCCAAGTAACAAATGTGGAAGGAACGAGGGAAGTGGGGAGCCACGGTAATAATCGTTGCAGACGAGAGCCGTCGATGGATGCTAAAATTAGTGGGCAAAGGTTTAAGCAGAAACAAGATATGTGCGTAGTCTCAAAGTATCTCATCCCAAATAGTGAGTAATTATAAAGGAAAAAATAATTGGTTTATAGTGCAGAATCCTAGCAGACACCACCTTTACCCTGCGATGAGGGTTCATGTCCTTGGTTATGTGGCACTAACACACACAACACCACGTGCCCTCCATACGACGCCCATCCTTATGTGGTGTCCGTTCAATAAGGCTTAACCTCAGTATAATCGTGAGAAAACACCAGACAAACCCAAACTGAAGAATATTGCACAGAACAACTGCCCAGGACCCTTCAAAAGAGTCAAGGTCATAAAGCACAAGGAGGAAATGTCACAAATTGGAAAAGGCTAAGGAGACATAAAAGCCAAATGCGATGCGGCCTCCTGGACGGGATCCTGAACCAGAGAAAGGACATTAGTGGAAAAACTGGTCAAAACCAAACGCGATCTGAAATTTAGGTAATAACACGGTAACGAGATGAATCTCTTCACTGTGATGAACGTTCTAGGATTATGTGAGGTCATTTTAAGGAGCAGCTGGATGAAGAGTATATGGGAACTCTTTGTACCAGTTTTGCCACTCTTCTGTAAGACTAAAACTATCTCAAAAAACGTTTTTAATGATGTGGTAGGTCAGTAATGGTCCCCCAGAACATCACCACGTCCTGGTCCCCAGAGCCTGTGACCATTACATTATATGACAAAAACAAAAAGACTTTGTGACTATGAATTAAGGATCCTGACATGAGGAAAGTATTCTAGATTATCCGGGTGGGTCCTCAGTGCAGCCACGTGTATCCTTATAAGAGGGAGGCAGAGGGAGATTTGACACAGACGGAAGAGGAGGAGACCACGGTGGCAGGATCGGAGCGATGCAGCCACAAGCCAAGAAAGCCAGGCAGCCCCCAGAAGCCAGAAGAGGCGATGGACAGACTCTCCCCGAGCACAGCCCAGCCAAAACCTTGATTTCTGCCAATAATACTGACTTTGGGCCTCTGGCCTCCAAAGCCACAAGAGGATACATTTGTATGATTTAAAACACCAAGTTCATGGTCATTTGTTACAGCAGCCATAAAAAGCTAATACAAATGGCAAAAAAAAAAATTGATGGGGTTGACCTGGGCAGCCCCCAAGGCTCCTGCCAGCTGTGACATACTTTTTTTTTTCTTTTTTGGTGAGGAAGATTGGCCTTGAGCTAACCTCTGTTGCCAATCTTCCTCTTTTTTTTTTCTTTCTCCTCAAAGCCCCAGTACATAGTTGGGGACCCTAGTAGTAAGTCATTCTACTTCTTCTATATGGGACGCCACCACAGCATGGCTTGATGAGGATCAGAACGGGCAAACCCCGGGCTGTAACCACTCAGCCACAGGGCTGGCCCCCAGCTATGACATTCTTGATGCTTCCATTCTGCCTGGTGGGACTGCACGACCCCTGGCCCCTGAGAGAGCCCCCGTGCGCCTGCCCCAGAGCCTGCTGGGAGCTGCCAATGTGATGCGACTGTGCAGCCTGCGTTTCTCTTTCTCAGCTGGATGGCTCAATAACGCCTCCGCCTCCTCCCTAACATCCCTTGGATCTGTCCAGCCTGAGGTCAAAGGGCACAGCAGCCATGCTCTAATTACTCTCCTAAAGATGGAACAGCTCAGCTGTCCCCCAGCTGAGGACCCTGTGAGGCCAGCCCCAAAATAACAGCGACAGTAAAGACAGCTGTCTTCTATTGAGAGACTATTATATGGCAGGCTCATGGCAGAGCATTTTGCATGCATCCACTCCCTTAGTCCCCATAACCACCTCATGGGGGGCTCAGAGAGGTTATGAGGCTTGCTCAAGGTCACACAGCTATCCAGCAGTTGACTCAGAGTTCCAGCCCAGGCGTCTGTGACTCAGAAAGCCCATGTCCCCAATAACCACGTCACACTGTGCATCCACTGTCTGCTACCCCCACATCCTCCTCTGTGTCCTCTCCCTGGCAAATCCCAGCGACAGAGAGAAATCCAAAGTTGCCCTTCCTGGGCCCCCAACTGCAAAGCGTCCAGAGGCTGCCTTCGAGAACACAGTGATTTATAGGTGAGAAAAGTCTTCAGCCTTGAAACCAGCTGAGGGAGCTCATAGAGCTTTTCCTGCCTCACGGGCATATTATGAGCACCACTCTTCACCCCCCGGCCCTCAGCAAGGGCTGGCAACTTCCGGTGTCACCGCCGCAGCCTGCGGTGAGGGGGGTTGGGGCAGACTTGGGGCTCCAGGGTGAGCAGAGAATGGCCACAGTGGGTCTGGGAATTAAGACACACAGCTCCTTTATGGGGAGACAGAGAGGCCACTCCAGCATCTCTGGCCAGCCCAGGAGCCTTAGGCCCCAGGAGAACGCAGCTCCCCCAGGGCCCAGACTCTAAGGCATTTTCTAGAGCCTTTGACCCTGTTTTCACCAGGGGCTTGAATCCCCACCCAAAAGTGAAGTTTCTCTCTGGCTGGGGTCACAAACTCAAATGCCTGCCAGGCCAGGCGGGTAAACTGGGCCTGGGGTGGTATGACAAGGAATGGTGGGGACCGTGGCAAGGAAGAAACACACGTACCCTCTGAAGTTTTTCGTATTTTTAAATTCAAAGCCTAAGCGAACAAAATAAATCATGACCCGCTGGTTCCCGGCATCCTGAGGATGGTGGGTCTTTCTTAGCCTCCTTCCAGTCACTCACTCTCCATTCTCCGGCCTCTTTCCAGGCCCCCACTGTGCCCACCACCTGGACCACTTTTCCTTGTCCCTCTCCCCATGCTACTCCTTCTTAGAGGCTCAACTCAAGTCAAGCTCTGCCTCCTCCAGGGAGCCCTCCCTGACTGCCCAGCCCTCAGGGATTTCCCCTCCCACGCCGCCTGCCACCCCTTGCCACCCAAGACCCACGCTCGTGCATCATCACAGGGTGTGTTGGGGTGCATCTGACCTGTGGGGAACTTGTCTTCACAGCTGTACCTCAAGCACCTGGAGGGTGGGGTCTGGGCCTTGTACCTCAGGTCATCAAATTCCAGACCTAGAAGAAGGCCCTCAGGTCCCACCGAATGCCCTGGCTTTACAACCAGCGGGACAGGGCTGCTGAGGGTCTGTGTGCCCAGGCGGAGCCAGGCACCTTCCCACCCATCCGGCTTGTTCCCCAGGACACGGAGGCTCGGCTGAAGCAGGTCAAAGCTGGGAACCACCAGGAGCTCCCCAAAAAGAGACTAATTGTATTAGCTCTGCTCGCATGCCACTTCCTTCATGTTCAGCACTCATACAATCCTCGTATCAATTCTAGGAGGAAGGTACCTCCATTGTCCCTATCTTACAGATGGGCCACAGCACAGAGAAGTAAAGAGGCTTGGCCAAGGTCACACAGCTGGTAAGCGCTGGAGAGTAATTCCTTCACGTTCAAGGCAGAGCTGGGAGGGACGCCCAGAGTCTGTGCTCCCCACCCCCATCCTTCCTAGATTCTGCTCACCTGTTCCCAGGTGTTGCTAAGCCCTGTCTGACTTGGCCGCCCCCTCTCTGGTGGCCAAAGTATCTTGGGCTTCCCCCTCCACAGCACCTGCCTCGGGGCAATTGTCCCTAAGCACAGGGACCTCCCAACTACCAGGAGAGCCCCTGGAGGGAGGGAGCAGGTCGTGGCCGCACCCACATGCCAGCGGCCAGCCCAGGGCCTGGCACAGTGATCATTTCGTGGAATAAACAGAAGTCTAAGTGACTGAAAGAAGGAATTGATAAAGGGTCCTTTTCTGGGGGGAGAAGCAGCCCACCCATGCCGCTCTCTGCCTTGGCGGCCCAGCGACTCCATTTCCACCCCTTAATAGGATGCCCAGCCCCAGCCTGCTCCACTCCAGGCCCAGACTCCTCCTCGGTGGGTCTCTGCAGCAGGGATTGCAAAGTCATATTGGATTAAGACCTGCTCCGGCTGTCACCTGCGGTGGAAAGCTCGCCCAGGAGGACTTCAGGATCTAATGGAGATTTGCTAATAAGATCTGAGTCGGTGAGCTTTGCATCCTATTATCACGGGGGAGTGCGGGCCTGTCCGCCTGCTGAAAATTGCAAACACAATAGAAAAGTCACTTATGAATATTAATGGGACTGGAAACAATGCCGGAAGAAATTGTTGATGCGACTGGGAAGCCAGGAGGGGGCCATGGGGCGGGGCGGCCCCCCTTCTCTCCTGCCCATGTCTGTCCCTCCAGAACTGCCTGGAAGGGAGAGGTCTGGGTGGCTGTCACCACTAGATTGAGAGTGATCAGTGTGATGATTCCAGAAGAGAGCCTTGAATCTGATTTGAGGGCCCGGACTCCCCTCCCAGATCCACGCGGGCCAGTCCAATGCCAGTTTGTTGGGGCGCCATGGTGAGGTGTTTGGGAAGGAACGTGGGCTCCCCTCTTCTCTTCCTGGGCTTCTCATGTGAGACAGCATCCCTCTAGGACTTTCTCCCGAAACCAACACTTGTCCAAGGCAGCTTCTGACGGGGAAGGCCATGGGCTCTGTAAGTCACGGGCCGACCAGCGTGCAGTCAACCAGGAGAACTCTCCGCCCGACCCCAGACGACCCTTAGTGAGCACTCCTGCCCCCCACCAGCAGTTCCAAACTGTGTTCCGGGGAATCCTGGGAGTCGAGAAAGGTCCTCGGGTGTCCCCTGGGACAGCAGGGAGGCCAAGGAGGCTGGGCATTGAATGGCCGATCCAAGATTGGAATTCAAATCTCCTGACCCTCCACACGTTCCCTGAGCCAAAGTTGAGCTCGAACCCGGGGACGCAAAGAGAGGAAGCCTTGACCCCTGCCTGCTGGTATTCACAGTCAGACGGGGCGGGCAGTCGTTCTCCTTACTCCCCCGCTGCAGCTGATCATGGCCGTGTATTTTTTTCCTCCTAGTCAATAAAGAAAAGGCACAGACCCCAACAGGAAAGCGGATAAGGGCCACGACCAGCGGGCGTGCAGGAGCGGAGCGAGCACGGGGGCGCAGCACGGGGCACGGGCTGGCCGTGCACGCCGAAGCCAGAGGCCGTTTGGTTCAGTGCCAGTTACAAAGCGCAGCCTTTCCTCCACCACTGGGCAATCAGTGGAGTGACGAACCCCTCGGAGCTCCAGTTTCCTCATCTGGAACCTGGCCGTAGAATACTTACCTCCTGGGGCTAGGAAATAAGCTAACGCATGCGCAGTGTGCAGACCACGCTGGCACACAGGAGGCACCCAATGCATCTCTGCTTCCTTCTGCTCTTCCTCCTGTGTGGGTGGAACCTGCCCGGCATCCATTCACCCCTCTTCTCTGGAGGGTCCTCTGCAGCTTTCAGGCTCTCTGAGCTACATGGGGCTGACCCCGCCCCTGGGGGGTGGGCCTGTGAGCCAGGTCTGGCCAATCAGAGGGCGGTATCGCCTGGCCACAGTGATTGGTTCAGGGATGGGAGTGTCCCCTGACCGGGCCAATCAGAACCAAAACGACTCAACTTTAGGACTGTGGCAGTCTTGCTCCTTCTGCGCAGGTTGGTGAGAGCGGCTGGCACACACCTGTCGCTGCAGGCAGCCAGCTTGCCCCCAGGTGGCAGGTGCATTGTAGAAGAAAGCCAAGCGGGGAGATGAATAAAAATAAGATTTCTGAAGGCATCATTTGAGCCTCTGAATACAGCTGTGCCTGAACCCAGAATTACCTCCTGGATTTCTTCTGTTACACAATCCAAAATATTTTTTCTTTACGCCAGTTGGGTTTCTGTCCCTTGCAACTGAATGGATTTTAACTAACCCATTCAGCTGCATGAGGCTGGAGCCATTGCCCAACTTGACCTTGAAACTAACAGACATCCCACTCCTGCCTTTCTCCCTTCTACCGCCTCCCCAGCTCCACGATCCAATAGCCTTGAAAAGCTCAGGATTTGGAAACCGCGGGCTCTACTTCCAAGATCCGTTCATCGTCCGGCCCCCAGTTCCAGCCTGGTGTTGGCTCCATCTCCTTCTCAGCCCTCAGCTGGAAGGCAGAGGTGCAGGCCCTCAGGTGCTGGGGAGGGAGGTCCCAGCACATCTCTGTGTGTGTGCAGCCTGAGAGAGTGTGGAAGCCACTCCTTCCTCCCCCGGCTCCCACAGCCTAGCATTGTGTGAGTGGGGACTCAGGGGTCAGACAAGGTCTGCAGACGGATGGCCCACAGCCAAACCCAAACTGTGACATAGTTAATTTGCCCAATCTGTGTTTAAACTCTTTTTCTTTCGAAAGTTTTTAGGCGAGAAATGCATCTTCCAGTTTGCCAAAGGCCCACAACTCCATTCTTTTCTACTCCCCTGAAGCTCCGCACATTTATATTATGTGGCTGGTTCCCAAAGCCCTTTGGGTCTGTGACCCCTGGGTGAGCCGGTCCAGCAGTCTTTCCCGCGGGGCCGTGCAGAGGGACTGGTGGATGTGGTCCATGGTTTCCAGTTTGCAGGGTTACAAGGCAGAAGCTGGGGAAAGGCCCATACTGATCCTTAATATTATTAAGCCCCCGGTGGGATAGATCACCTCTGTGGCCCCTTCCTGCTCTAAGACTCCACAGATCCGGGCTAGAAGCTTCCCAGACCCTCTGTCGGTCTGCCTGGTGCTGGTCTTTGAATCCCCCCTCAGACTCACCTGTCCTCTCACGGGCCATCGCGCCCTGCCCCGGGCCCAGGGAGGAACCTCTCCAGGCAGCGGGGGGGGCCTCTGCCTGCCTCTCTGCTGGTTTGCATTGTATTTGTGGGATAATTACTAATGGCACAGATCATTTTTATTAGCTGAGCTGTCTGCATTAAAATGATAGATTTTTTTTTATTAAAAACATCCGAGGGAGCTGCCGTCACACTAGGAGAAGGATAATTTTCCGTTTAGTTTAAGAGCAGATGGTTACCGAAATGTTCGATGTAAATAAATTGAGACTCAGTCCAAGTAAACAGATCAGAACTTTCCTGGCAGGCCCCAAACTTTCTCCCCTCTCTGGCTCTCAGCCCCTCCTTCAGGCCCGAACCCAGCCCCACCCGACCAGTGAAGGAAATTCTCCCCCAAACACGTGGAAAGCCCAGCCCCCCAGGTATGCTGGACTGAACGATGAGCAATGGTCTGGGGGGTCCACGCCAGAGTCGAGTTGTTCAGAGGCTGGAGCTTAGAAGATCAAGAAGCAGGTGGAAAGAGGCGACAAACGTAAGCTACCCAGAGCAGTGGTCAACATCCCTGGGTGCCAGCTCTGGAGAAAGCCCCTCCCTTCTTTGGGCCTCCCTTCTTTGGGCCTTCCCTCTCAACCATGAGGGCCTGGGGTCAGCCACGGCTCCCAAAATGGGCTGGGAGGGGAGGAAGGTTTCACCTGTCAAAAAAAAGTTTCGACAACCAAAGCGATTGGGAAACATCGAGATCAACAGGTTTCTTTACTGTAGGATTTCTCAGAACATTTACTGTGTTAACACGGATTGTATTTCTCCAAAGGGGGCAATAGTCAACAGTAGGTCCCAAACTCAACGTTCAGGGGGCCCTTTATTCCAAGGGGCCGTCGCACAGTTTGGGAAACGGTGGACGTGAGGTTTTCCGAGGGCTGCTCAGCTCCGTTCTCTGCTCTGTGGACTCTGTGCCTCACGGAGTCGTTCCACAAGCATTCGCGGACTGCTGGCCTCATATGTCCTGGTGGACATCCTGGTGGGTGACGGGCTGAGCATCCAGAGGTGCGCGGAATGCAGACGCTGTGAGTCTCCGACCCGCACACCCTCAGCCGCCCTAGAGGCTTCCTGTAGTGCCCACCCATATCCACCTGTTCCCACCTCACTCGGCCGGAATGCATTTTCCAATCGTGGGAGTGGATCCCCCCACGCGTGGGTGGGCCAGTGTTAACACCCCAGCAGCAACGCCAACCAACGAGGCATGGGAGTGGATGAATAGACACTCAGTTTCCCCGCCCTTTAGGGAGAAAATCAAAGGGTGTGCTCTACAACCTCTCAGAGGCTCCCCAGCAAGACTGAGCCCCAGCCGCCCAGGCCCCGCCAGGGAGCAGATCCCTCACTGACTCTGCTTCATTCCCACTTCACCCCCACCCCCACTCCCTCACGGTACCTTCTGGGATCACCTCCCAAATAAAATATTTGCACCAATTCCCCAAGGCTCTGCTTTTGGGGAAACCCAAACTAAAGCAGGCCCTCCTCTCCTGGAGCCCCCAGTCTGGTGGCAGAGGCCCCAGGAAACCATACCTGAGTGAAAAGTACGGGCTCACAGGTTGCGAGGAGAGATAAGAAGAAACATTGTTGAAAGAAGCCGAAGAAGCCACAAAGAAATGCAAAGACGTTCTGTGCTCTGAGATTGGAAGAATTAACATCGTTAAAATGTCCATCCTTCCTAAAGCAATCTATAGATTCAACGCAATGCCTATCAAAGTTCCAACAACACTTTTCACAGAAATACAACAAAGAATCCTAAAATTTCTATGGAACAACAAAAGACCCCCAATAGCCAAAGGATTCCTGAGAAAAAAGAACAAAGCTTGAGGGATCACACTCCCTGATTTCAAAATATACCACAAAGCCATAGTAGCCAAAACAGCATGGCACTGGCACAAAAACAGGCACACAGATCAGTGGAACAGAATTGAGAGCCCGGAAGTAAACCCACACGTTTATGGACAGCTAATATTAGACAAGGGAGCCAAGAGCATACGATGGAGAAAGGAGAGTCTCTTCAATAAACGGTGTTGGGAAAACTGGACCGCCACATGCAAAAGAATGAAAGTAGACCATTACCTTACACCATGCACAAAAATCAACTCAAAATGGATTAAAGACTTGAATGTAAGACCCGAAACCATGAGACTTCTAGAAGAAAACATAGGCAGTACGCTCTTTGACATCGGTCTTAGCAGCATATTTTCAAGTCCCATGTCTGACCGGGCAAGGGAAACAAAAGAAAAAAATGAACAAATGGGACTACATCAAACTAAAAAGCTTCTGCACAGCAAAGGAAACCATCAACCAAACAAAAAGACAACCTGACAATTGGGAGAAGATATTTGCAAACCATATATCAGATAAGGGGTTAATATCCAAAATACACAAAGAACTCATGCGTCTCAACAACAAAAAAACCAACAACCCAATTTAAAAATGGGCAAAAGATCTGAACAGAGATTTCTCCAAAAAAGATATACGGATGGCCATCAGGCACATGAAAAGATGCTCAACATCATTAGCTATCAGGGAAACGCAAATCAAAACTACAATGAGCTATCACCTCACTCCGGTCAGAATGGCTATAATTAACAAGACAGGAAACAACAAATGCTGGAGAGGGTGTGGAGAGATGGGAACCCTCGTACACTGCTGGTGCCAGTGCAAATTGGTGCAGCCACTACGGAAAACAGTATGGAGTATCCTCAGAAAATTAAGAATAGATCTACCATCTGATCCAGCTTTTCCACTGCTGGGTATTTATCCAAAGAGGTTGAAACAAAAAGCCATAAAGATACTTTCACCCCTATATTCATTGCAGCATTATTCACAATAGCCAAGACATGGAAGCAACCTAGGTGCCCATCAAGGGACGAATGGATAAAGAAGATGTGGTATTTATACACAATAGAATACTACCCAGCCATAATAAATGATTAAATCCAGCCATTTGTGACAACATGGATGGACCTTGAGGGTATTATGCTGAGTGAAATAAGCCAGAGGGAGAAAATCAAATACCATATGATCTCACTCATAAGTAGAAGATAAAAACGACAAACAAACACATAGCAACAGAGATTGGATTGGTGGTTACCAGAGGGGAAGGGGGAAGGGTGGTGGGAGAAAGAGGCAATTAGGCTCACATGTGAGGGGATGCACTATAATCAGTTTTTGGGTGGTGAACATGATGTAATCCACACAGAATTCGAAATATATTACAATGTACATCTGAAAGCTATATAATGTTATAATCCAATGTTACTGCAATAAAAAACAAAAATGTGATGCAGCAGAATGGGAAGCGAAGGGAGCTAATCCAGGGAGGTTTTACTGAGGCTCGCTTTGGCCCAGCCATTGGGGGTGCAAGACAGCAACTTAGCCTCATGAAGGTGTCAGACATTCAAATTCTAACGCATTATGAAAGAAGCGATAATAGAGGAGAATGGCACAGGAGGACAGAGGAGGGGTCACCATTCTAGGACATGGGATAGCCTGCTGCCTGGGACGTGATCCCATCACAATGAAGATCTGGTCTAAGGCCCTCGTTCACACTAAAGTGTGAAAGACTGATATCCTCTAGGAGATTTAACTTTCTACAAGGATGAGTGGCTTTGTCTGCATTAGCCCTTGGGGAGGGCTAGACTTTTCCTCCCAGGGATCTTTCAAGTGCCCTTGAAGGTATTTCATGTTGGCAGTTGCCTGCTTCACCAGTGTGAATGCCCCGTCCTGGTCCCACCACCTTCTTGTCCTGGGATGGATTAATTACGGTGTTAGAGGGAGCCGCCCCTCTGAGCCAGAGACTTCCGGTGGCTCTGCAGAAGGAGAAATGCACGAGTTCCACCTGGCCGTGCCCTGAGATGCTGACAGTGGCTTCCGCGAGGGCTGAAGAGGAGATCTAGACGGTTTTCCCGTCTGTAATTTGGGTCTCTCTTTCAAAAATTGGAAGGGGAAGAGGATCAGGACAGAATTAGGGTCCAAACTAAAAGATGGGCTTGCAAACTGAAACACTGGGAGAGACAAAGAGGGAGAGAGAAAGGAAGGGCTCCCGGAAATGCCGGCACTGAGGCACTCTAACGAGATTGCCTCGGAATCTGACTTGTTTCTCGTGATTGTCTGTTCACCGAGTTTTCTCCACTGAGTGCGTCTCGATGATCTTTCTAAGCAAATGTGCTGCTTCAGACTCGGCTGGCCCAGCACGGTGGGTCCTCAGCAAATGTCTGTTGATCTTTTTTGAAGGTGGGGGCCGCGATGCCCCCAGACTCGGCTCCTGTGCAGACTGTGGGGTTTGGAAGGTCGGAGGGGGCGCAGGGCGGGAGGAGCCTGCGAGGTCGCCTGTCCCTGGGGCTGCCGCACCTTTTCACATGCACAGCCCTCTCTTGAAGCCAAACCTTCCTCAGAAGCCCGGAGCAGGGCAGAGCAGGTCTGGGCAAAGTCGGGGTTGGGGGAGGGAGTAGGGGTACCTGAGACACTAGCTTGGGGTCCCTGACATTCCACAGCGTGAAAATTATAATCTCACCCCCCACCACATCCCCAAACACACCCACTTTCCAAATTTGGACATGGGACACTCAGATTGAAACAACAGGCCCAAAATCCCGCATTAGCTTGTGGCCAAACCAGATTATAGCCAGACCCGCCCCAGGATGGCATCTCCTCGGCCTTGAGTCATCTGACCGTTCATGGTGAACAAGGTCCTGTGGCCACGGGGAGGGGACACACCGATTGTCTGAAGTCCCTCGGGTCCCACCCTGGAAGCTGGGGGTCGATGAGTCTCCCCAAATGACAGGTATCAGAGTATTGAGGTTCTGTTGGTGATGAAAGAGTAAGAGGACCCCAGAGGGAGAGGCGACAGAGCCAGGACTACAGTCCGGGGAGCCCCTGACGGTTCTGTTGGACCCACGTTCCCGCACCTCCATGGCTGTGTCTGTAACGTGGGGACGACATATTTCTCTTCCTGGAAGCTGACCGTCTCTCAAGGCCTCTCCCACCCTGGGGTCAGCAGGGGGCAGTGGAAAGCCAGGAGCCCGGGCACTGCCGCTTATTAGCTGTGTGCCCACGGGCAAGTTACATTCCCTCCCTGGGCCTCAGTTTGCCCCATCTTAAAGGAGTAAGACTAGATGAGAGATGGCAAAGAGGTTTACTGCCCTGTCCACTGTGCTCGATTGGCAGCGACGGCCCCGGGAAATGGCTGGAAGGGGTGCTGAGGCCACATCTGACCTCAGTGGGAGGGTGACGTGCACACGCCTGTCGCCAGATCGAGGAGTCCCGTCCGGCAGCACGACTGTGTGACGGTCCTCGTACTGTGGGAATCGGCGCCAGGTCTGTGGGTTCGTGTCCACCCGCCGGAATCCCAGGGCTCCCCCCGCCCCAAGGGCCTCCTTCTTTGTACAGCTTTGACTCCCCACTCTGCCTGACCCAGAGCCTCGGGGTCACCCAATCAGAGCGGGAAGTTGGGGAGCCCTGGAATTTGGGGGCCCCCTGGGCGAGCCCCCAGGGCTGCCCCCCACCCTGCGCCGAGATTCGGGGGAGAGACGGGAAGAGAGAGTGTTGCAGGCTGACCTCCCTCTGCCCAGTAACTGTGTGTTTCTGAGAAAATTGCCCTCAAATTGAATTTTTGTAAGTGGAATCTTATTTCAACAAAGATTTACAACACAATTTCTGAGCTACTTCATCTTCATTTTGAAGTAGTGTTCCTACCGTTTTAGCTTTAGAAAGCCCCTTCCTTTTAAAAGCACTAAGAGTGTTCCACTTGGTCGGGGCCACAGAAACCACCAAGTCCTATCCTTTCAATTTCTGGGAAATTGAGGCCCAGAGCGGGAAGAAGACTGGCGTTTGTCAAGGTCCTGCAAGGTCTCAGGTACCATTTTGGTTCTTTACGTGCATCATGTTCCCCAATTTTCCAACAATACCATGAAATGGGATTGGTGTCATCCCCAGTTAACAGATGAAGAGGCTGAGGCTCGGGAAGATGAAACAGCTGGCACGGGAACACCCAGCTAGTCAGTGGGTGCTTCCGGTCTTCCAGGGACTTCCACTGCCCCACTCCCGTTATGACCTATGAGGGTCTGCATGACCGGGCCCCTCATTCACGCCCCTCCAACCTCACTGGCCACCTTTCCAGTCCTCAAACCAGACACCCCAGGGCCTTTGCACTTGCTGTTCCCTCTGCCTGGAATGCTCTTCTTGCTCATTTTTACCTGGCTGGATCCTCCTTCCTTCAGGCGTCACAACTCATAACTCACACCCCCAAGGGGTCTCACCCTCCCGGCGACCCACACTCTTTCTATTCCATTACTTTATTTTCTTCATAACACTTATCACTATATGAAAGTATTTATTTAGTTTACTCATTTATTTGTTTGTCGTCTCCTCCACTAGAACACAAACTCCATGAAGAAAGGGACAAGGCCAGCCCGGTGGCACAGCTGTTAAGTTCGTACATTCTGCTTCTCGGCAGCCTGGGGTTCACCTTTTGGATCCCAGGTGTGGACACGGCACCACTTGGCAAGCCATGCTGTGGTAGACATCCCACATATAAAGTAGAGGAAGATGGGCACGGATGTTAGCTCAGGGCCAGTCTTCCTCAAAAAAAAAAAAAAAGACAGGGACATTATCTGTTGTCTCCCACTGTATCTCCAATCCCAACAGGACCTGGGAAGTTCAGTGAATACTGACAGAACAAATGAATATGGCCACAGAACTGGGACTTGAATCCAGGTCTAGAGACACAACTCTGAAGCCCAGAGATCTCGCCCCTGCACCAGAAATGTCCCACATTCCTTAAATTATTGTTCCTGGCAAATAGTTCCTCAATATAAAAGTCCTTTGAAATTTGGTCTTTGGGGTTTTGTTTCTTAGAGCCTATCTGGGCTGTCACAGAAGAGAAACACTTGTTCAAACAGCCCTTTGTTATGTGCCCAGAGGGCAACTGCTGGCATAAATGACTGCCAAGCAGCCGAGTGTGGGAGGCGTGGTAAAGAGACAAGGACGGTGCCCTGGGGAAGGGGATGCAGCACCCGGGGCAACAGCAAGAACCATGGCAGCCACACAATGCCAGGCTCCGTGCCGGTGCTTTATACCCAGTGATGAGCTTGCAAGGTAGGAGACCCATTTTATAGAAGTGGAAACTGAGGCTCAGAGAAGCTAAGTAACAGGGTCCACATCATCCAGCTGGAAAGTAGCAGAGTTGAGAATCAGACCTTTATCATTATAACATGTCCCTCTTTGTTCTGACTTTGAACAAATATCTCCTTTGTCTGATATTAATATAGCCATTCCAACATTCTTATGATTAGTGTTGGCCTGTATGTCTTTTTCCATCTTTTTACTTTTGTCATATCCATGTCTTTACATTTAAAATAATTTCTTTGTAGACAGCATATAATTTGGTCTTAACTTTTTTAACCAGCCTGACAGTCTCTGCCTTTTAACTGACATGTTTAGACCATTTACGTTTAATGGTATCATCCATATTTTTGGTTTAAATTTACCACCTTGATGTTTGTTTTCTATCTGTCTCATCTGTTCTTTGTTCCCTTCTCCTCTTTTCCTGACTTCTTTTGGGTTAGTTGAGTATTTTTTCTTTTTTTAGTCTTCATTTCATCTCTGTTGCCTTCTTAGCTGTATCTCTCTGTTTTATTTTTAGTGGTTGTCCTAAGGCTTAAAATATGCATCTTTAACTTGTTTAAGAAAGCTTAAAACAGTATGCTTCCATTTCTCCCTCTGGTCCTTCATACAATTGTCAAACATTTTACTCCTGTCTGTATTATAAATGTCACAATACAAACTCTTTCTAAAAAATTTAAAAATGAGTTTATATTTACCCACATTTTTACCACTTCTGACACTCTTTGTTCCTTTATGTAGATCTAATTTTCCATCTAGCACCATTTTTGTCCTACTTGAAGAACTTCCTTTCATATCTCTTATCATGTAGGTCTTCCAGAGACAAATTCTATCAAAAACGTTTTCACAGATATAGAATCCTTCATTGACAGAGTTTCCATTATCTTCCAGCTTGCGTTGCTTCTAATAAGAAGTCTGTGATCATTTTCTCATGTTCCTCTGTTTTCGTTCTCCAGCTGCTTTTAAGATCTCCCCTTTACGATTGGTCTTTAGAAATTTGATTATAGATACACCCAAGTGTGTGTGTGTGTGTGTGTGTGTGTGTATCTTGTTTGGGATTCATTGTGCTGCTTGGATGTGTGGATATATAGTTTTGATCAAATTTGGAAAGGTTTTGGCCATTACTTCCTCAAATACATTTCTCTGTTCCTCCCCATGCTCTGGATTTCGATTTACACGTGGAGGTCCTCAGCGTCCCCACCCCCCCAACACTTCCTGCCCAGGAGGCGTGGGTCCCCTGGGGTGGAGTGGACGGCTTCAGTGAAACAGCCACCAAGACCCTCCATCCACACACCAGCAGCACCTGGCATCACAGCCTGACAAGATCTGCACACATCTGCAGACCCCGGGGCGGGAAGCCTGGTCTGTGACGCCAGCCAGGAATTCGTCCTTTGAGTCAAACTTCGAGGCTCAGGACACAGATCTGAATAGAGGTTTTCATGTAGAACTTCATAAAGTTCCTTTTACACAACCACCCTTTCTGTTCCTTCTTGTAAGAAGAAGACACCATCCCACAGCTAGAAGGACATGCAACTAAGATATACAACTATGTACAGGGGGAGTTGGGGAGATAAAAGCAGAAAAAAAAAAAGAGATTGGCAACAGTTGTTAGCCCAGGTGCCAATCTTTGGGGGGAGAAAAAAAAAGAAGACACCATTTATGGTATGCTAACCATGTGCCCAACCCTGGGCTAAGCACAGAAAACTAGCTAGCACATTTAATTCTCACAAGAACCCTGATGTAAGTATTATTAATTACACGTAATAGATGAGGAAACAGGCTCAGACAGGTTAAGTAACTCTCATAAAGTCACACAGCATGTAGACAGTGGAGCCTGGACTCAAACCCAGAACAGTGTGACATCATAGCCCGTGGTCTCTGTTACCCAGCTCTTGGTAGGATGGCTGGGTGAAGGCTCTGCGCTCAGACCCGCAGTCTGTGCTGGTCCCTTCCCCAACCAGGAGTGACTGGAAGAGGGCAGGACAGAAGCAGCCCGAAGTGGGGGAGGGAGGAAACTTTTATTAGCTTTTTGTTCTGGTCCTAGAAGTAAACCTGTTTGTTTTAGATGATTGGGAAAGTACAGAATAATACAAAGAAGAGAGTGAAGTCACCGCAAATCCCTGTCTGAGGGCTGATAGAAGGAACACAGAGCCGGGCCTCTGCCCCAAACACCTCCCCACCAGCCTGCCGCCGAGACTGCCGTTTTCCCCGGGGGCTCGTTCCTCCACCACGAGGGCCTCTCACAAAACATCTCGTCCGAGAACAGCTCACCGGGACCCCTGACGAGGGCCGTCCCCGAGAGCAGACTCCTGCTTCAGACTCACGAGGGTCCGGAGGGAAACGGGAGAGATCACGGGTGGGCCCGGGGAGGAGAAGAGGGCCAGGCAGCAAGCTCTCCCTAGGATGGGGTGGAATCCTGCTCGCGCCCAGCTCCCCAGGGAACAAAGGACGTCTGGTGACAGTGTCAGGGCTACCTGGGCTGGGGACAGGAATGAAAGGGGAGCAGACAGCTCTTGCAAGAAACTGAGCCTCATAATGGCCCTGTATGGGTCATCGGGGACGGGAGCTTTAGGGGAGACAAGGGGGTGGGCAGAGCGCGCACTGGCCAAGGGCAGGAAGGGGAGAAACTGGGCAGAGCCAGGAGGCTCCAGGCAGGACCCCAGGCAGGGAGGAGGTGCACAGACCACCCAGCCTGCTTCCTGGGGGCCAGGGGAGTGGGGCGGGGGCGGGGAGGCAGCCTTGAGCCTGGATCCAAGTAAGAGGTCCCCCCCAGGGCTCCCCAGGCCTGTCGGCAATGCCCTCTCCGGGACGCCCAGCGGGAAGCACGGGCCTTTCCAGCAGGCCCCTCAGGCAGTCAACGGAGAGAGGCAGGAGAGAGGGGACACCACCCCTCCCTCCAGGCCTCCTGGTGGGAATCTTGCTCCTCCAAGAGCCGGGAAGCCATCTTTTCTTCTCCCACTTTTTCTCTTGCACTCGCTGTCACACGCCTGTAATCCTGGGGCACATGTAACGTTGCATCTGCTTTTTCACATCCAACACGGTACCCCAGACATCGTGTCGTGTTTCTGCATAGCCTTTGCCAGGATCTCCTGGGCTCCTTTTTCCTTCACAGGGGTCCTTTTAATCAACACACAACTCGGGGCCAGCCTGGTGGCACAGCGGTTAAGTTTGCACATTCCACTTCGGTGGCCCCGGGTTCGCCAGTTCGGATCCTGGGTGCGGACATGGCACCGCTTGGTAAGCCATGCTGTGGTAGGCGTCCCACGTATAAAGTAGAGGAAGATGGGCACGGATGTTAGCTCAGGGCCAGTCTTCCTCAGCAAAAAGAGGAGGATTGCCAGCAGTTAGCTCAGGGCTCATCTTCCCCCCCCCCCAAAAAAAAAAACCAACACACAACTCCCCACGGAGTAGAAAGACCCAACTGGCCGACCCGATTCCCAAAGGCCTGGTGCATAGATGGTTTCTAGTCCCTCACTGGTGTCAAGGACCCAACTGCCTACGGTTTTGTTTTGCTTTTTTTCTCTGAAGCCTGGGGAGTCAACACTCTCCAAGCAGCAACTTCCCAGCCTCCCCTCCCCGCCCAGGGGTGTCCAACTCTGCCGGTGTCGCCACCTCCCCAGGGAGAGCTGGCCCAGGCGGGGCCTCCTTCATTCATTCATTCATTCATTCACTCACTCATTCATTCCACAGCAATTATCCAGCACCTCCTGTGCACAGGCCAAGCCACGCCCTGGGGGTGTGACTCCCAGAGGAAGAAGACAGCAAATAAGTGGGCAATTCTAAGTGAGGAGGACGGTGCTCTGAGAGCAAAGAGGGGCTCCTCACCCTGCCAAGAGCTTCCCAGGGAACACGCTGTCTAAGCTAAGAAAGGGAGAGAGATGGAAGGCAGCTAGGAAAGCAGACAGGGCTGTCCGGGAAGAGAGAAACAGTATAGGCCAAGGCCTGGGGAGGGAGAGAGTGCACCCCTCCAGAAGCACTAAGGATTCCCCATGTGGACAGAGCCCCAGGCCAAGATGGGACAAGGCAGGAAAGGAGGCGAGGAGGTAGGAGGGAGCAGGCGCCAAGAGCCTGTACGCTGTGATAAAGGGACAGTCATTACCCTGGGGGTACTAGGGAGCCATTGAAGGTTTTTAAATAGAGGAGAGACCTGATCACACTTGCGTTTTAGTTAACCCATTCTGCCCTCTCCCGTTCTTTCCCTGGAGTGTCTTGGGCACAAGGGCAGTTCAGGAGAACTGGGTGCCTCCTGAGTCAGAGTTGCTCTGAGGGACCTAAGGAAATCATTGTGGGGCCTGAGGGGCGATCAGGGACCCGGGGTGAAGGACAGGCCCTAGCCAGGCTCCTGATGAGAGACCCTGTGGAGAGCAAGAACCAGGCACTGAAGGACCCCCAGCCGAAGTGCATCCCCAGCAGCTGTGAGAGCCGAGGGCCAGGTCTCAGGATGCTGGGCTGTCCCCAAGCGCCCTGTCCCCTTCCGATATCCCCACTGGGGATCCTAACGGCCCAGCACCCCCCAGGCCAGCCCTGCCCTGGACACTCACACTCCGGCTTCTCATCTGCAAGGCAGGCCCACCTGCTCCGCCCTGCGCAGGGTTGCCATGGTAACCGTGAGGCCCTGGGATTCTCGCTGAGGCTGCAGAATGGCGGTGAGAATCCTGCCTGAGCCGAGCGCGGGAGTGTATCCCGGTACTCCCCACGGATGGAGAGCCCCCGGCCCCTCTGCTCTTCAGGATGTAAGACCAAGGGGGCTGCAGGGTTGTCAGGAGTGTGCTGGGGGAACGGGGGGACCAGCTCCGCTGAGTCACAGCTCCGCCCCTTCTCTGGGCCACAGGCTGACCCATAACCGTGGACATCTGCTAAGAGGGGCAGGACTCACTGGGACCCTTCTCAAATGCCTGAAACACAAAAGTCTCCAGAGTCCTTCCTCTACGGATGGTCTTAGAGCAGTAACAGAAATGCCTACCATGCACGGAGCCCCACGGAGCACTGCGCTCCGGGCTTCGCACCACAGTGTGGCCCAGCGCTCGCCACGGGGCTGGGGAGCACCTGCTTCCTCATCCCCACCGTTTGCTGTTGTTGGTGCCATGGAGTTAATTTCCAGCGACCCTGGACAGCAGAGCGGAGCCCTGCGGTCTTTTTGCGCCCTCCTCTCACCTTCCAGTGCTCTATCAGACTCCGCTCCCGGCTTCATAGGGTCTTCGAGGTCATTTTTTTCGGAAGTGGGTGGCCAGGTCCTTTTTCCTAGTCTGTCTTAGTCTGGAAGCTCCGCGGAAACCTATTCACCACGGGTAACCCTGCCGGTATTTGAAATCCCAGTGGCTTAGCTTTCAGCATCACAGCCACAGGCAGCCGCCACAGTATGACAACCAGCAGACGGGGGGTGTGGTTCTCTGACCGTGAAACAAACCCGGGTCACAGTGGTGAGAGTGCTGAATCCTAACCACTGGAGCACCAGGGCTGGCTAGCCCCATTGTGGAAATCTAGGCTTGGAGAAGGCAAGTCATTGCCCCAAGTCATGCGGTCAATAAATGGAGCATCAAGGAAGGCCCAGCTCAGCATAAGCATCCTCTTTAAGAGTCACTGATGAATGATTATCCGATGGCAACCCACTAGACACTTCCTCAGACAGGGAGCTCACTACCTAGAAGAATAGCCCTTTGCATTGTGGGGGAGCCGAGACAGACCGTCCTTCCTGGCAGCGAGCAGAAGCCGGCATCCCAGAGCACACCTCCCCTGGACCCAGGCGTGCCACCTGGGACCTCGCAGAGCCTCGCATCCTTGCCGGGCAGCAGCCCCCGGGGCAGTGCCCTCATCCCCCACCGTCCTGGAACGGCCCTCCGCACCTCTAGAAATTCCTCCATACAGAGCTGTCAGATGGCTGATTAATTGACTGATCGGTGTTTGGGGCTCATTCTGCAACCAGACACGGGGCTCAGCTTCCCATCAGTGTTGTCTCAGTCGACAGCAGGGGCCAGGGGCTGTGTCCCGGCCCGAGGTCAAGTTCACTGTCTGTACCTGGGTCAGAGATCTGTGAGCAGACTCTTCTGCGTGCAAAGCTTCCAGGCCTTTCCTGGGGTCATGCTGTAACCTTGGCCTCATTAGCACGCGACTCTCACCAGCCGGCTGGGCCCATCTGGTTTCTTACTCATCGGAAAGTGAGCCAGAGGAAGCAGCCTCCTCGGGAGCAAGGAGGCTTGCGTGGAGCAGCCTGCCAGGCGAGCCGCCTCCGCTTCCCCGCAGCCCGGGAAACAGCCTGCCCTCCTCTTGGCGGCCTCTGGAGCCTTCCCTCACGCCCAGACCACAGAGCTCTGGCTGGTGACCAAGCAGTGCTTTCTGTGGGGACGGAGGGGAGGCAGGTGGGAGGAAGAGCTGGGGGGAGGGGCGTGGCAGGGAGCAGAGGAAGTGGTTGTCGTGAGGTCATCCCGGGTCCAGCTGTGCCCAGCTGTTACACCTGCCTCCTTCCTTTGGGCAGACCAGTCTCGTTTCGAGTTCTGCATGCCTTTGCACAGACTATTCTTGTTCCATAAAAAGCCACTTCCGTCCCAATTCCGTATAACCAAAGTTCACTTTCCTAGCCTTCATGGCCCATCTCAGGTGCCACCTCCTCCACCAAGCCTTCCGTGATCCCCTCAGCCAGAATAGACCACTCCTCACTCTGATTTCCTTGTTGGAGCTATGGGTGGGCACATCTCATTTCTGCTAGACTGTGAGCCCCTTGAGGGCAAGACCCAGGTTTGATTCAGGTCTGTATCATTCGTAATGCCCAACTCTTGTACATATAGCCAATTTTTATTGGGATTATAATGGTTTATAACACTGTGTAATTTCGGGTGCACATTATTGTTTATCAGTTCCTGAAGACACTTCATCGTGCTCACCCCCCGTAGTCTAATTTTTATCCATCTCCATACATATGTGCCCCCTTCGTCCCTTTCGCCCACTCCTCAACCCCCTTCCCCTCTAGTGACCATGAATCTGTTCTGTTTACCCACGTATTTGTTATCTTCCACATATGAATGAAATCACAAACCATTTATCAGACAAGGGGTTGATCTCCAAAATACATAAAGAACTCATACAACTCAACAACAACAAAAATAACCCGATCAAAAAATGGGCAGAGGATATGAACAGACATTTTTCCAAGGAAGATATATGGATGGCCAACAGGCACGTGAAACAATGCTCAACATCACTAATTATTAGGGAAATACAAATCAAAACTACACTGAGATATCACCTTACACCTGTTAGAGTGGCTATAATCATCAAGACAAAAAACAACAAATGTTGGAGAGGATGTGGAGAAAACGGAACCCTCACACACTGCTAGTGGGAACGCAAACTGGTGCAGCCACTATGGAAAACAATCTGGAGATTTCTCAGAGATCTAAAAATAGAAATACCATACGATCCAGCTATCCCACTACTGGGTACTTATCCAAAGAACTAGAAACCAATGATCCAAAGAGACTTATGCATGCCTATGTTCATTGCAGCACTATTCACAATAGCCAAGACGTGGAAGCAACCCAAGTGCCCAACAACTGATGAATGAATAAAGAAGATGTGGTGTATACATACAATGGAACACTACTCAGCCATAAAAAAGACAAAATTGTCCCATTTGCAACAACATGGATGGACCTGGAGGGTGTGATGTTAAGCGAAATAAGCCAGAGACAGAAAGAAAAATACTACATATTGCAAATTTAAGGAAACTTTATTTATTAGATGGAAGGATACGCGGATGGAGGAATGCATTCATGAATGGAAGGATGGTATCAGAGTCATGGGTTGAGCTCCCCAGGAAGCAGACCCCGAGGCAGAGTTAGGGTCCAGGGTGTTTATTAAAGAGCGCCCTTGGGATCCACATCTGTGGAAGGCAGAGGAAGGAAGCAGGATCAGGAAGAAGGGAAATTAAGCTGCAGGGCAGGCCCAACAACAGCCTTGGCTGACACCATGGGGAGCTCTGGAGCAGGAACAGACCTTCAGAGTTGTTCTGATGGGTCAAGATGCTCAGGCCTTTATACCTACACATCCATCAGTCATCGGATGTGAGGTGCCCAGGGACGTGAGCTGGCTTGGGCAAGGCAGCTGTCTGTAGCTGAGAGAATCCTTGAAGGAACCGACCTCTAATGGCTCTTTGACACCAACACTCCTAGCAGTTGGGGCAAAAAGTCCTTCATTGCAAGGGGGTCTGAACAGCACATCACAGTGTCCACCACAGATAGACATGATGGACGGTGGATAAACACATAGTTGGCTAGATGGACAGTTGGATATACAGAGGATGGATTCATAGGTGATGTGAATGGATGACTGGATGAGTGGCCATCTGGATAATGGATGGATGGATGGACAGATGGACAGTTGGGTGGATGGGTATCTTGATGATGGATGGATGGATAAATGTATGGTGGATGCACAGAGGCATGGATGATGGATGGAAGAATTCATAGATACATGAATTTGTGGATGATGAATGGTTAGGTGGACGATGGGCAATGGATGCATGGGTGCATAAATAGATGATGTTTTCTTGACATTTCATGTCATTTAAGTAACTAGACGCTCCTAGCTACTCACCTACTTCTTCCTTCTCCCTTGGACAGATTCAAGGAGGAAGCCCAAATAGCAATCTTGGCGAAGGAAATGATCTAGGGGCTGAAGAAGAACGCTCCAGCATCACCACACCACATGTGGGGGGCTCTTGAGAACTGTCACCTGGATCTACAGCCCACGCCTATAACTTATCAAGACAGATGTCCCGACTGTCCCATGACAAGCAAGATGGTGCTGAGATTAGCAAGTCGGCGGCCCCATGAACACCGCAGGTCCACTGTGGATGGAAAGAGTACCCACACCGCCAAGAGGAAGGGCAAGTCTAACTCCAAGGTGGGGGCCTTCCTCCTTCCACTGAAGACCTAGCCCATGCGCTCCCTCAGGCCATGTCACCCTTTCATCTGGGGGGACAGGACTAGCTTCTGTTGATGGTAGCACAAAGCCCCTCTTTATACTATGGGTTTTCGCCCCACCCACTGCCCTTGTATTGACCCAGCCAGAGGGAGATGCTCCCAGGGTAAGCTCAGGACTCAGAACAGCATTGAGGGGCCCCAAAGATCAGGAGCATCCATCAAGGGTTGGTGACAAGAATTGACCAAGGAAGCTTATTGCCCCATGGCATGGGCATCTTTCACACCCAGCAGGACAGAGCCTGTGGCATAATTCAGAGAGAGGAGAGGCCCACGTCTGCATACGGGGAGCCCCAAGCGTGGCTGTCTGTCCCACTCTCCCTGAGCCATGCTCCTCCTGGCTTAAGATTCTCTTCTCCCTCTGCAGGATGCCCTTCCAAAGTCAGGGCTCCTCCCCTGCAGGGCTGTGAAGCTGGGTCTTCTCTCTTCTCAGGAGCCCGAGATAATGGAATATGAGGCAGATAATGGAATAAGGGGCAGAGGGAAGCAGGGAAGTCACCTCACCTAATTCCCTGTATGTTGTGAGGACACTCTGCACAGCCTCCAGCCTCAGCTCACACAGACTCTCAGTGACACACCCGCGACTTACCTGGGCAAGCTTTTCCAGTCTAGAACTGCTTTGATTGTTTCACAATTCTTCCTCTCACCCCACCTTCCTGTCCCCCATCTCTGGGGCTTGTGGGCAGAAAGAACAAGCTGGATCCCTCCTAAAAACAGAAGCCATTCTAGCATCCCCAGTAACTTCTTCTCCAGGCCACAGACTTCATACACCCTCCGTCATGCCTTAAGACGTTTCCCGCCTCCTGGCCATCCTAGGCCCCCTCCTTGGAATATGTTCTAGTTTATCTCTTCTGAGCACCCAGTAGAACTCAGTACTCCCAGAATGGCAGACCAGACCAGAGTCAAACGGAACTCTCCCCTCCCTATTCTTCTATTAATCTAGGCCCAGACCTTGGCACCAGCTTTGGCGGCCACATCCTACGGTTGATTCATTATGACCCCACTGACAGCTAAAAGCCTAGGTCATTCTCATCTGTGCTATGATGATCTCTCTACCCTTCTATTCAGCAATGCCCTGGGGGCCCCTGTGGGGATGCAGTTACAGGGCCCCTCATTATTTCTGTTCAATTTCACCTTGCTAGGTTTGGCCCATCACTCAATCCCGTACAGATCTCTTTAGATCCTGGTTCTGTCACGAGAGGAGCTTTTCATCCCCCCCAGCACTGTCTTCTGCCAGGTTGATGTGCCCGCCATATCCTTTTAGGGGGTTAGAGGAAGGGCATTTCCTCCCCCATTGACCCGCTGACC
The DNA here is from genome assembly GCF_041296265.1 of Equus caballus. NCBI lineage: Eukaryota > Metazoa > Chordata > Mammalia > Perissodactyla > Equidae > Equus > Equus caballus. Next base: position 10,483,729 of record NC_091695.1, read on the forward strand.
ACCTGTTGTACCGATCTCAAAAATAACCCCCAATGAGCCCACCTCTTCATATCAATGTCCTTGTATCATGCCCTCTCACACTGTTAGCAGGATTGGTCTGTGTGGCCAATAGTATACAGCGGAAGTGGCAATAATTCACTTCCCAGATTCCAGCTGGGGCTCTCTCCCTCCCTCTCTTTCTCTCTCTCTCATCACTCTGGCGGAAGGAAGCCATCATGAGCAGCCCCAGGGTTTTGGCAAAAACCAAAGCCTTTTGCCAACAGTCAAGTGCATGCGTGTGGAAGTGGATCCTCCAGCTCAGTCAAGCCTCAGATCAGGGCAGCCCCGGCTGACACCTCGGTTGTAGCCGCGTGAGAGAACCAGAACTGCCCAGCTAAGCCACCCCTGGATTCCTGAGCCTCAGAAAGCGGAGATAATAAACATCTGTTGTTTTAAGCCCCTGCGTCCGGGGTAAGTCGTTAGGCAGTGATGGAGAAGTGACACCCCCTCACGTACATCCAGGAACGAGGAGTTGACGACCAGGTTGCAGGTGCCAAGACAACAAGGGACCACATGGACTGTGCATTTGAAAATGTCACTCACATGGGATTAGCTCTTTTCTCTTCCTTTTCAGTCCTTGTCATCTGATCAGTTAGTCACTCAGGTCTTCCCTTCCCGCCTGCCCCCACCCTAATCCCACTGTGGGGGCAGCCCAGACCTTCTAGCTCTGTCTTTGGGGCTCTCCTCTCCTCTTGTGTTACAGAAACAAGAGGTTATAACTGTCTCCTGAATGGCAGGGGACCTAGTCTCTAGATATGTCCTAGAACTTGGTCACGTTTTGTCTCTGATTTTAGGCAACTGCCTAGTTTGGGACTTCGAAGGAAGGAAAATTCCTTCCCCACCCCACTGAAGCCTCCAGCTTACTCTGTGTGGTCCAGCCCAGGTTATCAGAGAGCTCCACCCTGGGAGTTCAGACATCAACACAGCAAATAATAGAGTAGTGACTTGACTTCTCTTCTACACTCCTCCCTTGGGACCCTCTTGGGGAGGGCTGGCTATGATGTGAGGCAGAATTCTGGCCATATCCTTCTCTTTAGACCAGAGTGTCCAAGGTAGCGAGCTGTGAATACGTTTCGAGCGTGCCCCAGCTATTGATCCCCTCGGGCCTTGAGATATTGATCCCCTCAGTCCTTGGAGCAGCCAAGTAGAGGCAGGGATGGCCAGATTCCAGGCCGGTCACCTTAGGGTGTGAGCAGTCTCTTAGGGTTTCCCCAGTAGACTGTACAAATAGTAACAATTTCCATGAGTGCAATGATGTGGAAGAAAAAGTCTGCAGCACTGCCCTCAACAAATATCTCTGAATGACCCCTACACACTCTCTGTCTTTGTTCAAGTCATGGATAAAAATGATAACAACACAGGGTCAAGGACAAAAACCCAACCACCGGGAATTTCCCTCTAGGTGGACACTGAGTCATTTATCAACACTGCGGGTGTTCCTCTAAATACTACTCCATGAAGACAGCTTTCCGTCTCTTCCATAGTTCTCCATCTGGTCCACGTGGACGTCACGACGTACCTTGTCGAATACTTTGCTAATTTTGCAATCCCAAATGAATTAGTGGATTAAGGTGGTCATCATCCACGGCTGATAACAACATATAAAAAGAGAACTATCCAATCATGGTGTATCTCCTGATGAACACTAGCTGTGCAGAGGGGCGCCAGTTATTCAGTATTCTCTCTCAGCTCCAAGACCCCTCCCCTCCCTGCTCTGAGATGCGGGACTGGCTCTCTGGGAAACACCCTTCTCCATGGCAGGTTGACCTCAGTTCGGCTCTGCCCACGAGGACGCTAAGGGGAGACGGGAAGGCAGGAGGAGGAAGGACTTACTGCTCCCTGCTGGCTTGCTAGATCTGACGCCATTGCTCCCGCGCCGACCCTTCACGTCCCCTCCGAGGACCCAGCAGCGGCAGCTGGGTGGTGGCCGCTGGGATGTCTCAGCCCCAACTCTGCACTTTAGAGTCTGTATCCGAACCGCTTTCCCTTGTTCCCCATCCCTGGGGATGGTGACGGCATCCCGTAATTATCACCTCTGCTGAAATGCCCAGTGTGGTTTCTGTTTTCCCTGCTGGACTCCTAAATGGTACATGAGTTTGCCAAAAATCAAAGAAAAAAAGGGAAATTCAACCTGAATATGATCAAATCTCTGTATCTAACCACCAATTTAAGCCGTCAAATTTTGTGGTAAAATTTAACAGACAATTAATACAGGTGTGATCCTGACATTGTGATTACGGTTTTCTGAGGCACAGTGAAATATTTATATAGGATTAGCTTCAAAATAATGGGGGGTGGAGGGAGAGAGTGTGGTTGCAAGTGAAACACGATGGGCCACAAGGTGAAAATTGTGGAAATTGTCGGATGGGTGGGTCAGGTTCATTATGCTATTCTTTCTATTTTAAACATTTTTTGATTTCCAAAATTAAAGTTTAAAAAAAACTTGCTCGATTCTTGTAGAGCTGTCAAAGGGAGAAATTACGTGACTCGACAAGATTTGTTCTCAGTGAGCCCCTGTTGGGTCCCAGTGACGCTCACCTCCTTTTCTAGACGCAAACCCTATACGTGACAAACCATCATCTTCTCTTGCTTGGAGTAAAGTGTGCCGGTCTGTAGTTTCAGAATCCACATTCTTCTCCCTTTGGAGAAGTAGAAGCGGGTACACCCCTCATCCATCTTCAGGAACACTTCCTACTCTGCGATTTCTCAGAGCAGTGAGGGAGGGAGGTAACTCAGCTACCCATCTCAGGCTTCCATTCCATGCTTGTATTGCCAAAGAGAAGAGATAGGAGTGAAATAGGAGACAAGGAACTCTGTTCCATTCATCCTTACAGGACGTTATGCCATCTTCCCCAAGCTCTGTGGGACCTAAAGCATAAATATATCAGCAAAATAGGAACCAAAGAAGGAGAAAGGCAATATGGAAAATAGTGTAAAATTGTCTATTTGCATTAAATAGGGCAAAGAGAGTCATTTGATATTGATAAAAGTTATGATCAATAGTGAAATCATAGCCTGATCCATGAACTTTAACGGGCCGGAGAACATGGCATTGAAATATATTAGGCAGAAACTCACAGAAGTGTGAGTAGAAATTGACAGAAATTGAATTATAGTGGAATACTTTAGCATACTTGTCTCGATCCTTGTAAGATCAAGAAGACAAACAATAAAGCAACAATAGACGCCAACTGTATCATTAACAGCTGAATTAATGGATATTGAGATCCTGCAAACAGAGACCATATCTTTTTATCAAGCATCTGGGCACCTGGACAAAATTGATCATATACCAAGTCACAAGTCAAACTCTAGTAAATTCCCAAAAGCAGGCGGTGTACAAGTTACCTTCTCTGACCGAGTGGCAGAAAACTAGAAACAAACAATACAAGTTTGAAAAACACATTTTAAAAGACAGCATTTGGAAATTTTTTTAAACAGATCATTTTAACTTAAGTAGTAGATGTTTTATTCCTGATTTTCTTTTTGCCAGAAATTTCACAAAAAGCCCTGTCTGCTATCCTTGATGTTTTAGAAAGACTCAGTTCATTTGGCCTTCCGTTTCCTGGAACTGTCTACTCACACCTGTCAGAGTGGGCGTCTGTTTTTGGGACCATCCAGTACCCACTTTATCTCCTTTCGGTAACGGTGCTTCATTTCCTTCTGGGCGGCCCCTTCCCCCAGTCGTGGTTCAAGGAGAGGGCTGGTGTTGACTTCACCTGTCCCCATCCCCTGTGGTGGACCTGTGATGTCAGCCTGGTCAATGAAAGCATTGCGTTCCCTGACCAGTGATTCATTCAGAAACAGCCACTTGAGCCAGTCCAGCCAATGAGACATTTGCTAGGGCTGCTGGCCTCCGTCTCCTTCTAGACTTCAACCTGGGAGCCTGTAAGTCTGAAACTGCTGCTGCCACCTGGTTATCATGAGAGGAACCCCTGTGTAAGAACGGAGCCAGCACGAACTCCTGTGCTGTGTCCCATGACATCATTTGTGCTCCTGAATCAAACCAGACCTGAAACCAGACCTACACTTAGACTTCTTAGTAAAATTCCTTTCAGTGTAATTCACCTCGCAGGGGGTTTTCTGTTACGTGGTCTTTTCTTCCCTCTTTGAACCTGCCCTTTTAAGCCTAATGTCTTTAGACACAATTCTTTTAATCTTCATTGAATTATTCAGAATTGAATGATCTAAATTGCATTTTTTTAGAGGTCGAAACCAAGAAGTCTTTCCATTCTTTCTACCACCCCACACTGCCTCCCTCTGGGCTACTGTTTCCTCAGGAAGGGACTCGGGGGCACCTCTCTGGGTCTAGTTCTGAGAAGCAGCCCACGTGAGCAGGAGGGAGCTTGGCGAAAAGGTAGGAGAGGTTGACTCAGTTTCCCCAGGGAAGAAGCAAGCAGTTCGGGACCCAGAGGCCCCAGTTACAGGCCTCTGGGAACGTGCCCAAGTCGTCCCTGTCCTGCCTCTGTGGAGCCGCCACACCGCTGTCAGCGTCAGACAAGCTGCAAGGGCACAGAGCCCTGGGACTGGGACCCCCCAGCAACACGGAGACCAGAGAGGAGAGGTCAAGTGTGGTCTCTAGCTGCCTTAACCCTGCCCCTGCCTATCTCCATGCCCAGGCCCTGACCACGGGGTAAACTGCCCACTCTGGATGGCAGTCACTCCCTCGCCGCCTGTTCCCACCCTGGGCGCTGAAGGCCTCAGATTTCATTGATCCCCAGCTGCAGGACAGAGCTCGCCTTCCAGCCAGCGGCCCAGACCCCAGGTCCTGCTCTTCACTGTTCTATGTCTGAATAGAAACTCTGGGACGCCCTGACGAGGGGAGAGAGATGTCCTCTTAGTCAGGGGAGAGGGCTGTCTTGGTATCTTTTTATTTCACGATCATCGAAGTTGAAGCTTCACAAATGAAAGTTTGTTCTGTTAGTCCCAAGGGTGTCTTTGTCCCCAAGGCAGATGGGTCCTGGGCCCTCCTGTCTCTCCCAACCCCTCCTCTACCTCTTGAAAGCATTTTGCATCAAGGTTCCCACCAAAAGAACCCTCTCTCATCATGTTCACACCAATAACTATAAAATAACTACCTCCTATTGGGCATCTACTATACCAAATAGTTCACGTCCATTATCTTTAATGTCAACACCAGCCCTTATATGGTGGGTGTGACTGTCCTCGTTTTACATGTGAAGAAACTGAGGCTCAGAGAAGTCATACGGGTGGTCAGGGGAAGAGTTGGGACTTGACCCCAGGTTGGCTGACCTTCCTCTTTCTACTGTTTGGCATCACCTCTCTCAGACCAACTGGGCCCCTGGAGCCAGGTACAAAGGTTCAGTGGATGGTGGATGGTCCATTCTCCTGTAAGCCCCTCCATTCTCCTGCAGTGTCACTTATATGGCTGTCCATCTACCCTGCTAGACAGTGAGCATCTCTAAGAGCTGGATCTGACCCCTGGACACGCCCCCACATTGTGCTTTGAGTAGGGGCATGGGGACACATGCCAAATTGGTGACTGCCCATGGCCCTTTGAAAAGCTTTTCATTTAGGAAAGCTCCCCCTGAGTTTTGCCTTCCCAAGTAGATTTCAGAAGTCAATTCCCAGGCCCTCTCGCAGCGAGGACGCACACACGCAATGTGGAGTTCCTGATTCCGAACTGAACCTCCGGCAAAAGCAGGCACAGCCTTCTGTTTTGTGGTCCAGCTTTCTGGGTGGCCTCAGTTACAAGGTCAACTTCCGGTGGCAGAAGAGACCGCGGCTGCAGTGAAGTCGGCTCCTGGCTTCCAGCTCCGCGGCAGCTGCTGCAGCGGCAATAACACCCCCTCGAGCCAGCGGGGTTCTGAGAGTTTCTCCGGAAAACCTCGCCCCCGGTCTTTCTCCCGCCCTCCCAAGGACTCTGTGCATTTACCTCGTGGAGTTTAATAAATCCCTTTTCTGCTTAAACTAGCCATGGAGGGTTCCAATATTTGCAACTCAGTAAATGTTTGGCAAACAAACATTTAAAAATCACCTCCCACGCTGGAGGCTGGAGAGGAAGCCCCTTGCCCAGCCTGTCTAAGCCCCGCCCCTCCGCTTCCTCTCTAGATGCTCGATCCGCGCAAGTGGGACGCAGCCCCAGGCGTTGTGGTACCTGGCACAGAGCCTGGCACACAGTAGACCCAAGGAATATTTATCGATTGTTAGATTTCTCCTAACTCGCCTGCATCCCAGGATCCCCTGAGCTGCTTTTTGAAATTCCCGTCCACTGAATTCTTTGCATCTGCCGGGCGCTGGCTAGAGCGCTTTGCAACTACCAGCTCATCTCATCTTCAGGGCGCCTTATAAGGTGGGTAGGATCATCAGCATCTTGCAGATGAGGACGCCGAGGCTTGGACACATGAAGGTCACAGCCTGGAAGCAGCAAGGTCAGGCTTGTGCCCACGACTGTATGACTCCAGAGCCTGAACGCCCCACCCGCCTCGCTCTGCAGCACAGAGGCTGGCCTGGGAGGTGGGCGTTTGGCCGTGGGAAGTCCAGATGCCAGCAGGGGAATATGGCCAACTCCAGGAAGCCCGACTGGAGATTTGGGAATCAATGGCTGGGTGGGCCGGAGGCCCAGATGCTCTGAAACGGGAAAACTTAAAGCTATTGTACTTTTGTCTTTTAAAAGCAAACGTCATAAAAGAATTTCTGAACGCCTGTGGCTATTGTCGAAGGCTGCACAATGGTTTGCGCATTCCCCTCGGTCGAGGGCTCTCTCAAACTCGTGAGGATCAGTGCAACAACGATCTCTGTCTTTGCTGGAGGAGCTGGAGCAGGCTCCAAGGGCCCCTGTTATGGGCTGAATGTTTGGGGCCCCTAAAAAATGCGTATATTGAAATCTAATCCCCAATGAGATGGTATTGGGGTGGGGCCTTCGGAAGGTAATTGGCCAGGAGGATGGAGCCCCCGTGAATGGGATCAGTGTTCTTACAGGAAGAGGTCAGAGAGCTAGCTCCCCCGCCACCCTCGCCAGGATGTGAAGACGCAACCGGAAGTCAGTGAGGACACACCGGAAGTCAGCGTCAGCAGCCCAGAAGAGGGTTCCCACCAGAGCTCGCCCCTGCTGGCACCCTGATCTCCAGCTTCCAGCCTCCTGAACGATGAGAAGTAAATCTCCTATTTACAAGCCACCTAGTCTGTGGTATGTTGTGATCGCAGCCCAAACTAAGACAACCCTCCTTCCCCAGGGCTTCTCCCCGCTCCTTGGCTCCCGGGTAGGGCTGCTGGGGCAGGAAGTGGGGCTGCCGGGGGGACACAGGTGAGAGCACCTCCCACCAGATAACTCTCCTCTGCTCCGACAGGTGGTGGGCCCGGAAGACGGGGATTGGAGAGAGAAGGAAGGTCGGCTAGGATGCTAACGTTCTTCCTCACAACACACAGAACTCACTCACAGGCCCGTGTTGGGGGGTGGGACACACGGGCTGGTTGAAGAGGGGTGCAAGCATCATCCAAGGCTTGTTAGTGTGAACACAGACCTTGCTCTGAAGAGATGCCAACGAGATGTCAGGAATGCATGACCTCTGCTTGCGAAGGCCAAGGTTCGGGCTAGCTCGAGTTGGGCCTCCAACTCAGAGTTTGTAAACTACAGACCAATGGGCTGAATCCATCACCTGGGTTTTGTTTGGCTGGGAAAGTGCTTCCTCCCCCCCCGCAAAAAAAATTTTAAATTATTTTCTAGCATCTTCTAGCTGGGAGGTTTTACAGTCAAGTGAGCCCCAGGGCTTGACAAGTACGGGGTCCTTTAAGAGTGGGAAGTGAAAGTGTATTTAGTTAAATTAAGCATGCAGATACACCTTTACCTGAAGTCCCCTCCTGGATGTCGATCCAAGAGAAATAGTCACGCAGATCTGGAAGGAGAGGGCAGCATCTCTGCTTCGGTGCTGTTTGTGGTAGGGGAGAGGGAGGAGGTTTAGAAGCAACATAGGCCTCCATCGCTGGGGGATGGATAAATGTGGCGGATACAGCAATTAGAGGCAACAGCCTGGAGGTACAAACAGCAACCTGGATAGATCTGTAAAAACATAAGTGCTGAGAGAGGAAAAAATAGAATTAGGTTTTTAGCACACTATTATTTACATAAATTAAAATACATGCACATAAAATAATATAGGTTTCCTAAAATCGTAAAGATAAAAGCAAGGGTATTGAGCACGTCGGGTGCAGAGGAAGGAGCCAGAAGTGGGACAAGGAAGTAACAGAGAAATTCACAGATATGCTCGCATGAACCAAGGATGCCAATGTCAGGGACTGAGAAGGGAGCTTAAATCAGTGCTGAGTTTCCTGAGGTTGAACCTGAAAAAGCCTGGAGGTGGGTCCCTTACAGGCCAAGGGAGAGGGATAAAGGGCTAAAAGGGGAGGGGCCCTAATGTTTCTCTCCATGAGTGCCCCACGTTGGGCCTCAGACTCCCTGGGCCAAGCTGTGGAGGACTTAACTAGGTCTGTTCATTATCCCTCCCTAACGGTAGTACTCACGTCACAGCTGTCCTGCCCTCCAAAAGCTCACGGCCTGGTGGGTGTTAGGAAAGTGACCAGGCCTCGGAGGTGTGCGTGTGGGGCCGACATACAGGAGCATCTAACCCAGCTCGGGGAGTCGCAAGACCCGAGCTGAGACCTGAACAGGGGGCTCAGGCTGCCTGAGTGACTCTCAGTAACTCGCCGGGGGGCTTTTGGCGGGTCCCTTCCCGATCTGAGCTTCAGTTCACTAAGTAACAAAAAAGAAGGTTGAGCGCTAATCTGGGAGGTTTGCTAAATTGTGAGGTTCCATGGACGTGCTTGAGGAGCCACTGCAACATCCAGAGTGACCGAGCAAGGCTCTCGGTCCCTGTCCAAGCCTCAGTTTACCTTTTGTGATGAGCTCAGAGATGTGCAGTGCAGATGTTTACCCTTCGAGGAAGCGTGCGGTGCCCTCTGCGCAGAATGCCCCTCCAGCGTCCACCTCAGCTGCAGAGAGCCGCTGTCAGAGGTCACGCCCTTCCCAGGGTGGCCCACCTCCCATGACTGACCGAGAAGGCTGGTGGGATAAAGGCCTGGCGGGGTTCAGACAGCACTAACAGACCGCCGCCAGCTGCAGCGTGCCCTGGGGTTGGCCTGTGCTGTCCCTGGACCTGCACCCCAGCCTGACTGCTCCTTCTGCCCAGTCCTGCTTCCTGCCCCCACTTCCTCAGGACCCATCCACGGAGACTCCCTGATAAACGTCCTGTACGTGAAACTTGTCTCAACACCTGCTTCCCAGAGAACCCAACCTCGAACACTATTTGATATAGGAAAATTTGCTTAGAAAGCAGCCAAAACAACAATGTTATTTGTTATCGACCAGTTATTAATTATTAGTCGGCTGCCAAAAAATAACCAACTTGAAAACAAACAGATGAAATTCCCCTCCAGCTAGAACATTCGACAAGAGCAGCCAAAGAGTCAGTCGTCAAACGCTGCTGACTCGGGGAGCACAGCTTCAAAAGCCTGAGCTGAGCCCAATGCTGAGTGTGTGGTTTTGAACATCAGATAACAGTTTTAGTGTTATTTTCTATAATAAGCTCTCTTGGGTATTTCCTAGTGGTTTCATTTATTAATTACCCTCACTTTGAGCAGAATTATTGATTTATGGGCACAAAGTTTGCTTTTTTTTCCGCTTCAGGATACTGTTTTCTTGAGAGTCAGGTTTACACAAAGAGCTAAAATGGTCACAGCCACCTGAACCCCAGGCATCTGGCGGGGTTTTATTGTAAAAAGGAAAGAAAAGAAGAGAGTAGAGAAAAGAAAAGAACAACTCAGGGAGGGGAGTGGGGAATAATAATGACATCAGTCCTCATTAATTGCACACCTACTGCATGCCGAGAGCTGAGCTGAGAGCTTGACAAAGCATGAGCTCACGTACGGCCACCGGGTGAGCTGGGACTTTAATAATCCCATCGTATGTATGCAAGACTGACGCTCAGGGTGATTAAAGGATTCGCCCAAATTGCCAGAGCTAGTAAGTGGCAGAGCCAAGACTTGAACCCGCATCTCTGACTACAAAACCCGGACACCAGGCCCACACCACCTGCACCAGTCAAGTCGCTCTACCAAACTCTCGAGGCCAAATTCAGGTGCCAGCTGCTAATAGCGCAAGAGGTGAGGCAAGACATACCGCTGTGGTCCTAGAAAGAACACCAGTTGAAACCAGTTGCCATCAGAGAGTGTGGCCTTGTGATGAATTAACCTTTGGAGGGCCCCTGAAGCCTTCTGCGAAGCGTGGGAGCCAGTTGTCTGGGGGACACCAGCCTAGGGCGTGTCCCCAGCAGCTCCTGGCACAGAGGTCTTGTGTCCCTCGGCCCCTTGCTCTGACCCCATCAGCCCACAAAAAGAAGGCACAGCTTTGTTTTGGAAGCCCAACCCCAAATCGGGCCAGCTCTGCTCCTCGCAGCACAAGGGTTGCCATAGCAACCATTTGAGGCAGCTGAGACCTTCAGCTAGAGAAGAGATCCCCCGCAGAGGGAGGGAGATGGGACCACGGAGGAGAGGTGGAGACGGAGCTTCTCGGAGGGTGCGTTGATTCACCTCGTTCTCTTCCCGTGGGGAGAGGGGCCCACGTCAGCTCGGAAAAGTGGGCACATGGAGGGTCACAGCAAGACTTCTCAGGCACGCAGAGAAAATGATCAAATTTGCACAGCACATCGGGGCGAACCAGAGGTCACTTGGCATCAACTATAGGGAACTGGGTGAAAAACACTGCATTACACTTTCTTTATATTAACTAATTTTGATAAGAAAAATAAGTACAAAGTAGTAGACAGAGTACTAAATATTGAATATGTATAAAACTTCCCAATATAATCTTTTCCAAAACTTTAACGAGAAAAGAGCTTTCTTCCATGAACACAGTTTTTTTCAGATTAGGCTTTACGTGTGAAATGGCCATATAAAATTCTTGATGGGGCTTTTTAATGATGATCTCTTGAAATTCTTGAAAGTAACTATCAACAGGAAACTTTTGTTCACACAAGGACATGATAAAAAATGTAAGACCATTTTATAACCATTCAAAAATGTGTAACACTTGAAATTATATTAAAAACATCTAAGAGCTCTTCCTTTTCTTTCTTCGACAAGTGTAACGTTGAAATTTCTCGTGATAATGTGAGTGGATTGTGAATACAAACATTTCATATCAAGCATTTCAAAATAAACGATGAAGCGCTCATTGGCAAAGCGTGCGTGTATTTTTAGAGCTCTCGCCAGCTAGGATGGATGCCACTGAAGGCACACCGTCTACAGGTGGGCTGAAGCTGCTGCCTTAGGTAAAGACAAGGCTGTGGAGTCTTCTTATAGAGCTGCTCTTCCCTGGAGATCCTGCCCAGCTTCCTTGTCACCTCCCTTTGTGACTCGGCCACACTGGACTGGGAACCAGGTGAGGACACGAGGAGAGTGACAAAGTTCGGGGGCCCTTGTCCACAATGGGGAGCCCAGTTGCCTGCAACTGGCTGCTGACACACGTGTCCAGGTGGGCGAGCACCTCCTGGGCTATGTCAGGCCCACCATCGTGCCTCCTCGTAAAGCCTGCTGGAACCACACGGCCTGATCCGCCTCCAGAGAGAGCAGGATGCCTGGACCCCGTCGGGTAAGGGGACCAACCATCCCGGTTTGCCCGGGACTGAGAGGTTCCTGGGGATGCAGTTCTTTCAGCGCTGAAACTGGGAGAGCCCCAGGCAAACCAGAGGAGTTAGTCACCCTCCCCGGCCACCTGAAGGCTGCAGAAAATCAGTTCCTCACTGCACCTGTGTAACCCATTCACGGCACACACGTTGGAAAGCTCCGGGTTAGAGCAGAGTTTCTCATACGTTCAGGTGCACATGAAGGACCTGGGGATCTTATTGAAAATGAAGATTCTGAATAGTAGGTCTCGGGTGGGGCCCAAGAGTCTACTTTTCTAACAAGCACCCAGGTGACGTAGTTGCTGTTGGTGCGTGGCCCACACTTTGAGCTCAAGGGCGTGGATCACAGCACTGAAACCAAAGACAAGACTTCATCCCCATGAGAGGAAATTCCCAACAGCCCCAGGGGAGCAAGGAAAGGAGCAGAGATGGGCCCCACCATTTGAAGACCAACCACCCCCAAAGGCCTACACATTTGGAACGTTGCCGTCTGCATAGGGCAGACATCACCCATGAGGACAGAATTCCCGTTGCCTCTAGGCCACTCCGAGTCGAGATCAGTTGGCATCAGAGAGTTTCAGGCAGTGGTGAAGGTCTCTGACCCCATGGTGTTTCCAGGCTGGCTGAGAGTTCATGACCCCAAAGCTGTGTGCATGTGTCTTCATTCATCCCCTCGTTCGTTCATATATTTGCCAAATAGCGTCTGCAAACCTACTATGTGCTACGTACTGAAGAAGGATACCGAGTGTGACCCCAGCCTGCAGATTTTGGTAAAATAAAGTGCCAGATACTTGGGTGTCCCTCTGAATGAAAACAGCTAAAATATCTGAATAAAATAAGAAAACGTCTTCTTAAGTGTAAGATAAGCTGGCAAGAAAGTAAATAATGCATAAGACAAAAGATGCAGTGAATGAAGGCAGAGACCAGAAAGCTAAGAAAAGCAGCAGCTGTGTTTTCCCAGAGGGCGCTTCCTGAGTCCTGTGAAATGGATTTGGTCTTCCTGGTGTCCCAGGGCTAAGGGAGTTGCTGATGAAGCCCAGGGTCTGCCCAAGGTGGGGAGTCTCATAGGAGTTTCTCCCCTCGAATAGCTACACTCAAAGGGTTACACTCTCAGGTTAAAGACAAAGGAGAAATACCAACAATCCTCTCCTTTGTGGGGACTGCAAGAAAATGGAATGCCTTAAAACTAAGTGGAAAATGGAAAATGTAACTACTGAGAATTTGGAACCACCAGCCATCCCTTACGCAAGTTTGTAACCTGAATTCACACCACCTGGGTGGTCCCAAAACTCCACAAACCAAGAATGTAATTTACAGTGGTTACTGCCAGCTAGCGCCCCCAGTGGCCTGGCACATGTGAAAAAATAAAAACAAATATTCTGTGGAAGAATCCTCTGCAATCCCAGGTCTCACAGATTTTCATAGATAGAAATCCAAGGAAAATGGGCAAACCACAATACACAACTAACCAAAGACACAAGGAAACAAGGCATCTTGACTGAGCACCAACAGAAATGACTGGCAGCAGGACAGACTTGCAAGGGTTTCAGGTACTGGACTTAGCGTACACATTGTGAAATAATCCTGTGTGCTGTCTTTAAAGAAATAAAAAATAAGTTTGAAACTACGTGCAGGGGACAAGAAACAGTAAAGAATAAGCAGTTTTGCAAAAGAAACAAATATAACACCTAGAACTGAAAAATATTATAACAAATTAAATTTTGGGTGAGGATACTTAACTGCAAGTTAGACACAGCTAAAGAAGGAGTTGATGAAGTGGAAAATAACTGCAAAGAAATGATCCAGAAGTAAGCATAAAAAGGCAAAAATATAGAAAGTTAAAGGAAAAGAAAGAATGAAGGATAGAGCAAGAAGGTTTAACGTACGTCTAATTAAAATTCCAGAAGAAAAATGTGAGAGAATGAAACAGAAACAATGTTTCAAAAACTAATAGCTGAGAACTTTTCAGAGCTGATGAGAGATGTCAATCCACAGGTTCAAAAGTCCAGTGGATCCAACAGATTAAATAAAAGAAATCCACATGTAGACTCAGTGTAGTAAAATTGGAAACTCCAAAGTGGATGAGAAGATTTTTCAAGCAGCCAGAAAGAAATACTGATTGTCCTCAAAAGGACACCACAAGATAACGACTGAGTCTCATCAGCAGTCATGGAAACCAGAAGAAAATAGAATGTTATTTTTCAGCATGCTGAGAAAATAAAGAAATAACTGTTGACCCAAAATTAGATACCCAGAGAAGATATCTTGAAAGATCAAGGGTTAGATAAAGACATTTTCAGATATACAAAAACTAAGCGTTTGCACTGAGCAGATCTTCACCGAACAACTGGAGGGGTGGGGGGTGGAGGAATTCTAAAAAAAAGGTCTTGGATGGAAGAAAAATGAAGTGGTAACTATCTGGGTAAAGCTAAGCAAATATTGACTACATTAAATTATGTAAAAAGTAATAAGAGGATTTTTTAAAAGATAGAGTTAAATGCGTGACAAGGAACTTCTGCTTCTGCTCACAAAGAATTACACTGCTACAGGGTTTGCCCTACTGCCATAAGCAATTGGGAAAATGTGACAAAAGCAAAAATAAACAAAGAGCTTTTTTCAGACACTGGACAACGAAGAGGACAGGACCGTGATCCCTGAAAGAAGAGAAACGGATGAGACGAGTCCTGTGATGGTCCCAGCTAACTGCCTGGAGACAGTTTCCAGACCACAGTATAGAGAAAGATAATGCAAACGAGTCCACTGGTCTCCCTGAGTTGAGTAGACAGTATCAGAGTTTAGGGAAATTGATGTGGTTAAAATTTGTGAGCCAGATTACCAGAAAAAAGGGACTTGCAGAGAGAGAGAGATCCAGAGAGCTGCAGAGGGGTCCCTTTGAGTCTTCAGCTGAGGACCGATCTACACATGCACAGGGTGAAACTCTACAAGCACTGGAAAGAACCCCTGGAAAGCAACAGACTAAACAAGTGCAGGAGCCCCACAGAGAGGGGAATAGCTTACGTACCATCCCGAGAGGTAACGTCTCACAATACATGGGACATTGGATATGGTCCTTAGAAGGGTCGCGATTTAGTAGTGGCACTAAGTAGTTACACTTTGAAGCTACCATAACAAAGCCTAAAATTAAGGATTGAAAGGATCAGATGGTTCCCAAGTAACCTAACTATACACCAGAACAAAGTCCAATACTCTATAAAGAAATCCAACCAAATCCAGCATTCAACAACAGAAAAATGCACAATGTCCATAAGCCATTTATTGCCTCTTAGCTCTAAACGCACCCTCCTTTGCACTGCTTTGTGATACTGGAGCTGGACCCTGAACACATATCTCCTTTGCCAATTAGTGCTGTTAGGTTTTTTCTCCAAAGGGAGCTGGGTCAGGTGGGGACATGTCACTGCAAGGCCGTTGCTGAAGAAGAAGTTTCTCTTCCTGGCTCTTGTGCACTTTATCTCCACAGCTGTCAATGGTGTTTAGGAAGCTTAGCGACACTCGTTCTCCAACCAGTACTTCAGATACCCCACAGGCCACTTCCTACAAACCCGCACTGGCCCACTGGGACTCTAGTTGATTGGCCACTTGACTGGCAGCTCCTGTGGACTACCTGTGGCCCAGCTGCACCCTATAGTGAGGTTTTCAGCCATTCAGTGGACTGCTGCTGTGGACATTTCTGGCCCACACCCTCTGGCAAGTTTCTTCTCCTCTGGCACGCTGTGTGTTCATGTGGCAGCCACACCCTCTCCAACAAGGTCTGAATCTAAGTGGAAGATGCCTCTTCTCAGTTCTTAATTCCTTCCTCGTCTACTCTCCATTTTTGCCCTGTATTTACTATTCCTATATTCCTTAGAACCTCCTTCACCCCTTTTAGTAATTAACCACATTTTACTAGCTAATAATTATTGATATTAAGTTGTCCCTGTTGAAATTATGGGTGTGGTCTCTGTCTTTGCCTGGCCCTTGACTGATACATTCAGCTTCCAATCAAAAATTACCAGGCATGCAAAAAAAGGGGTAATGGGGCTGGCCTGGTGGTGCAGCGGTTAAGTGCACACATTCCACTTCAGCAGCCTGGGGTTTGCTGGTTCGGATCCCGGGTGCGGACATGACACCACTTGGCACACCATGCTGTGGCGGGCATCCCACATATAAAGTGGAGGAAGATGGGCACGGATGTTAGCTCAGGGCCCGTCTTCCTCAGCAAAAAGAGGGGGATTGGTGGCAGATGTTAGTTCAGGGCTAATCTTCCTCAAGAAAAAACAGGTAATGTGACTCATAACCAGGAGGAAAAGAAGTCAATCAATAAAAACAGACTTAGAAATGACAGAGATGATAAAATTAGTCATTGAGAATTTTGAAACACTATAAATCTCATTAAAATGTTCAAAGATGTAAAGGAGAACATGAAGACAATGAGGATAAAATGGAATATAAAAAACAAAAGTACGGCCGTATAAAGATGAAAAATATAAATCTGAAATGAAAAAAATATGCTGGATGGGATCGACAGAAGATTAGACATTGCAGAAGAAAAGAACAAACAACTTGAGAACATACCATTAGAAACTATCCAAATTAGGCACAGAAAGGAAAAAGCCTGGAAAAAAATGAAGAAGCATCGGTCACCTGTGGGACAATGTCAGTGTGCCTTCCATATGTGTAATTGGAGTCTCAGGAAAGAGGGGGACAGAAAAAAAATATTCGAAGAAAAAAATGGCTGAAACTTTTCCAGATTTGGGGAAAACTATAAGCCCACAAATACAAGAAACTCAATGAACCCCAAGTGGAATAAAGATAAAGAAAAACATACCAAAACCCATCATTATCAAAGTTGCTGAAAACCAGTGCTAAAGAGAAAATCTTAAAAGCTGCCAGAGGAAAGAGATATTATATACAAAGGGTAAAAAATAAAACTTATGGCAGACTTCTCATCAGAAACAATACAAGACAGAAGACAATAGAGCAAAATCTTTCAATTGCTGAAAGAAAAAGTACCAACTTCGAATTCTAAAGCCAATGAAAATAGCTTTCAAAACTGAAGGCAGAAATAAAGACTTTCAGACAAAACCCAGGAGAATTTATCATCAGTTGACCTGCACTCCCAGAAATATTAAATAAAAAGTTGTTTGGGCAGAAGGAAAATGATACCAGCTGGAAATCTGGATCTACACAAAGGAATGAAGAGTGTTCAACAATAAAATAAAACAGACGGCTGACACGGTCAACATGGATGAACGTCAACCGTCACCTACAGTGAAAGAAACCATACACAAAAGACTCCATATTGTACGGTTCAATGTATACAACATTCTAGAAAAGGGAAAACTACAGTGACAGAAAGCGACTCAACAGTTGCCAAGGGCTGGGGGTGGGGAAGTGGACCGACTACGAGGCCACGAGAGAACTTTTGGGGTTGATAGAGAGTTCTAGATCTTGATGGTGGTGGTTACACACCTATACATTGATCAACACTTATCAAACAGTATACTTAAAATGAGTGACGTTTATTGTGTGTCAATGATAACCTAACAAAGTTGAGTATTTAGAAAAAAAACAACAAAAAATACACACATAATTCTTTAGTTTAAAAAATGCATTACAACAACCACAGAGAAGTTTAAAAGAAGGCGAATGGAGTTAAAGTGTATTAAGGTATTAAAGTGTGCTTTTCAAGAGAAGGGTAAAGATATCGATTAACTTCAGACTTGGATAAACGGAGAAAGAAATTTGTTATTGCTAGTGTTACCACTAAAGGCGTGGAAACAGATACGTAATTTTCTAATCAGTGGAGGGAAGAAATGTAATAGAAGAAAATGCTGAATGAAAAGTAGGGGTAAAAAAAAGCACATAATGGACGAGACAAATAAGAAGCACAAATAAGACGGCAGCTATAAATTCAAAGACATAAGTAATTACAAGGCTTGTATATGGACTAAAAGATGGAGCAATAAATCACCAAAATTCTAACCAAAGAAGCCTTGTGTTGCTATATTGACGCTAGACAAAATAGACTTTAAAGTGAAAGCATTAGCATGGTAAACAGAAATACTTCACAATAATGAAAGGTTCAGATCACCAGAAATGTATAACAATTTTAGATTTGTATGCAACTAAAAACGCAGTCTCAAAATCGTAAAGCAAAAAAATGACAGAACTACATGGAGAAACAGACGAATCAATCTATCCCTAACCATAGTGTGAAATCTTTAATATACTTTTCTAAGCAATTATTAGAATAAACAAATTTTTTTAAGTCAGGAGAGATATTTGGCCAATATGGTTAACTCGACTGGAGGGACATATGTAGCCCACTATACCCACTTATTGCAGAAGACACATTTTCTTCCACTACTGTCCCCAGGCTGTAGCTGGGACATGGATTTGCCCAGCAAGATGCAGTGGAACAAGATCTCACGGTGAGTCTCCTGTCACCTAAACCACTAATTTTCTACTCTTCCTGGATAGTTCCAAATGCCTCTCGCTCCCCTCAGTGCAAAGGCCTTTGTCCCAAAGCCACATCTGGCTTCCCGGAACCAGCCCAAGGCCAGGATGACATTACTGAAGGCTGAGGTGTTACCAAGGAAGGAAGAAATCCTGACGCAATGCACAAGGCGTTGTTGCCTGCCACCACGATGTTGGAACTTGTCAGAGGAGGAAGTCCCCAACAATTGGGTGTGGTTGGCTGGCTGGTCCCAGACCCGCTCCAGGAAGCTCGTAGATTCAGGCTTAAGAAAACTCTATACCCTTCATCGCTGGAGACACTGGGCTTCCCTGGGCCTTTGAGAGGCCCCTGGCTAAAAATGGTCCTTTGTGAATGAAAAAGGAGCGTGAATGCAGGTGCCAAGTCCGTCTGAACTAGAGGCAGGAACTGAGCAGCTGGCTCGGGGCCACGGCAGGAAGCCATCTCCCCAGGAAGCTGGACGATCGTGGGAATGTGGCCAAAAGATGGCAGGTCGGCTCAGCCAACTTCAGCTCCTGCGGGTTACTCCTCCGAGGGTGCCCAGAGCCGAAGGTACCATCCTGTGGGTAGGCCAGCATGGCCTGCTGTTCGACACTTCTCTCCCTCTAGTTAGCCGTGGGTTCTAGGCCCGGGCTGATAAGGGGACTACATTGGCTGGCTGTGCGTAACTTTCTGCATTGGTCTTAATTCAAATTAGAAGAGCTCACCAAAAAACGTGCTCATTCAGCGAATGTTCATTGAGCAACCATCATATTCCAGGCACCTTGCTAGGAACTGTGGGTAAAATGATGGTGATGATGATGATGATAATGATGGCTAGCACCTCCTGAACACTATGTGCCAAGCACCATGCAACACACTTAAACGCCTTACCTGACACAGTCTTCAGAGCAGCCCTCCGAGATAGTATCATAATGGTTATCTCTGTCTAGAGGAGAACATGGAGGCTCAGAAAGGTTAAGTGATGTGCCCAAGGTCACACAGCAAGTACTGGCAAAGATGAGACCGGATCCTAGAACCATGTTTTTTATCACAGTGGTTCCCAAGATGAATAAGACCCGCTGGCATTTATAAGTCATCAGTGGGTGGGAACTTCCAGAAGCAGAAAGTGCAGCTCAAGGGAGCCCTGCAGGATGGCCAGATCCGAGGTTTCGATGCAGGATTTCAGGGCTCTGTGAAGCCTGGGTATTTGTTTGTGTGTGCCATGGGCAGGCTGGCCGCAGGCCCCCAGGCCTGCCAAATCCTTAGTCTGGGCATCAGTATCCCAGTTGCACGTAGGCACACACGAAGCCCAGCCCACAGCTGCAGCTAGACTCCCTGGGGGGTCCCCACCTTGGCTACCTGCCCGTGGGGACTTGATGCCACCTGTTTTCCAGCCCTCAGGAAACAGAAGCATGTGTGTTTTCTCCATGAGTCTGCGAAGGCGCTTCTCCCACATTTTTTTCCTTCCCAATAAGGAAAGGCATTCCAGCAGGCAGAACTTCTGCCCTAGGGAGGAGACGAGCCAGGAAGGCCAGGTTTGTTCTGGACAATACCCTCTGGGACGATAGGAAATGGAGCCCGGAGAGCTCCCCAGAGCCCCGGGGAAACAGGGCCAGGAGGTGAGAATGTCTGCTCTTGGCAAGGAGAGAAACAAGAGTGAGCAGGTGGGCGCACACAAATAGAGGAAGCCAGTGATGAAAAGAATTAACAGGACACCACCCCTAGAGCCCCGGGCGAGAGGGGCCCTGAGTGTGGGGACAAGACCAGGAAGTCCCTCCTTAGGATGTAAGCCTGTGAGGTGGTGGCGGGGCCAGTCCTGCCTACGTGGCGCTTTGACCACCATTTCCTGTCCAGAAAAGTGCGTCCATGTCAGCAGGAAACAGCCCCTTAGAAATGCACCTGAGAGGAGGGGGGAGCGAGCTTTGTAAACTGTAAAATCTGTGCCCGTGTTTGTTAGCTCTTCTCCTTCGGAGCATTAACCCTGGAAATTGTAACAAGTGGCAAGGCAGGTGACGGCACAGTGACAAAGAAACACGAGGGCCAGTGCCAGCGTGTGGGCTTAGAAAGCACTGTTGACCACAGGGGGATGGCTGTGGGGTTTTGGAACAATACTCAGCTCAAACCCCAGAACTTGCCAGAAACAGCCTGGAGGCATCACTGCCTTGGGTCTCATTAGACCCCTGAGAGGCCTCGCCTGTCCTCTGGGGAATGCCCAGGACCAGGAAGTTATTTGATCAGTTGGGGAGCACGTGTTTATTCAGTCCTTAATTCATTCAACCAGTGTTTACTGGGTACCTATCATGTTCTGGGTCGCACAATAAAAAGTGTGATTACAATTACGGTAAACACTATAAAAAAGATGTACACGGTGCCATAAGGGCCTATAACCTGGATATATGATCTGTTATATAAGGGCCTACAATCAGGACAACAGAAGCAATCTGGTAAAACCCAGGAAGTATTGATGAGGAAGCCCAGAGCCCAAGGAGGAGTGGACATTAGTTAGGTAAAGAGAGAGGAACCCAGGCATAAGGAAGAGTCCATGAAAAGACCCTGCAATGAGCCAGAGAATGGCACGTGTATTGGTTAGCTTTTGCAGTGTAACAAGTCACTCCAAAACTTAACAACCACTACTTTTTTCAACCCACGATTTTGTGGGTCAGAAATGTTCCAGTCATCTAGGTCAGATTGTGGCCGATCTTGGCCGGGGCTCACTGGTGCATCCACGTCAGTTGCCGTGTCAGTGGAGAACTGGCCCACCATTGGCTGGGGCTCTTTGGTTCTTGGCCTCAAGGTCTGTCATTCTCCAGCGAGCTACCCTGGGCCTCCTTCACAGGGCAGCTAAAAGGCTTCCACAGGCAGCCGAAAAGGACCCACTCCAAAGCTCGGCAGCTTTCCACAGCTCTGCACCCTTCACACTTGCTCTTGTCCCACTGGCCAAAGGAAGGCACACGGCTCAACCCAGAGTCAGGCATGAACAAATCAGGGGCTGCCACTGCCACGATCTACCTCAGTGTGTTCAAGGAAGTGAAGGAAGGCCAGAAGACTAAAGAGGGATGGATGAAGGGGAGCATGGCGCGGCACAGGTTGAGGTGGCAGGGGCCAGGAGGCACAGGGCACTCTGAGAGTTTGCTCTTTACCTTAAAAGCAGGCAAGGCCTCTGGTTTCTGAGTCTCTGTCATGTGGGCTTGGTCATCACAAATACATCCCTTGGAGGCCACTGCCCTGGATGGCCTGGTAAAATGGACTTTCCAAGCTTGATGAGCTGAGGGCAGGACGTGGAGCATGGTCCACCCCACATCCCTGCCTGCAGCCCACACAGCTGTGAATGCCCCAGACCTCCCCTCCTCTGTGCCTCTGGACCTGTTTCTCTTTCCGCTGGGAAGCATCTTCTCGCCTCCTGCATGGGGCCAGTTCCTACCTCCTCAAGACTCAACTCAGGCACCACCACCTCAGAGAAGCCCTCCCTGATTTCTCTAAGCCCCAAGACTAGTGTTGATGAAAATAATCCATAACCAATCTATAAATGAAAATTTGGGTGAGTTTATTCTGAGCTTAAATCTGAGGATTATAACCCGGGGCCTTTCTTCCCGAAGGAAGAAAGGGCACCAAAGAAGTGGGGTGCACAGACTGGTTATATACCCCCAGAGAGGATGTTTCACATAGGATTGAAATGTCCCTTTTACAATAGTCGCGAGACTGCTCTGTCAGCACAGCGATTGATGGAAGCAGCAGGTAGGCCTTCTGTCTCAGTGAACACAGCAGGGTGGCAGTCTGTTGTCTCCAGCTGGGTGGTCACAGGTGAGCTGGGTGGTCAAAGGTGAGTGCCGCAATCAGTTCCTAGCCTAAGGAAAGATACTTATGCCTAAGGAAGTGCCAATGTGGGGGGAAGTTGCACCTTTATCTCAAGGGCCTTTGTTCTGGCCATAGGAAATGTCTAAGCAGATATACAATGCGTGCTCAACGGCCACAGTCAGGCCCTTTCGGAAAAAACAAAGTCAGGCCGAATTAGGTTTATACCAAATGGCTTCCTCGTATACTCCAATATATCCTATTGCTTGCCATTTTTATTTGTCACTAGGGACACAGTGAATGAGCCCCTGAGGGCTGGGTGTAAGCCTGTGACTCACTGTAGTGGCCCTGGGGTTGTGAGGACCAAGTTGGTGTGGGGCCCAGTCCTGCCCGTGTGGCACGCAGGCACAGTGCTTCTCCACGCTGTAACCATCTTTTGATCTGTCTGCCTCCCACCAGACTGTTCTCTGGAAGGGATGCTCATAACCCCAAGGCCTGCACATAGAAGAGGCAGAAATGCTTGAATGAATGAATGAATGGATGGATGAATGGACGGATGATTCCACCACTAAATAGGGCTTTCTTCTGAAAGCCCCAGCTAGTGTTATTAAAGTCTCTGTCACGGCAGTCAAGGCGAGAGGTTCTTTCCAAGAAGCCCCGGAGCTCCAGGGTCTCCCAGTCCCCACCTGAAGCCACCCACCCAGAGGAGAGAAGCCCCCTGACTCCGGGACAATCGAAGGCAGGGCAGGGGGAGAGTGAAGAGAAAGGAGCGTCTTGGGAGACAAGGGCCCCAACATCGTTTACTACGACAGGGAAGGAACCTCCACGGGAGCAGGCGCGAGCGACCTGGGCGCTGGGACAGCTGGCCAGGGGCACTGGGCGAGCACTGACCAGCTGGGCACTGAGGCCATGCAGCCAACTTAGAAGTTGGCTCCCTCACAACAGGCTGGAGAAGCAACGCCTGTGAACCGGAGTCCCCCTCACCAGGCCTGATAGAGACTTTTCCAAACCAGCCTACTGTTCTTGAAGGATGAGAGCGCAAATCATGCTGCCTCCCTTTTGCAGAAAAGAAACCTGAAGCCCAAGGAGATAAGCCTTTGACTCAGTGGCCACTCTACTAGTCATGGCCACCCTGATAAAAGACTACATTTCCCAGCATCCCTTGTGGCTAAATATGGCCATGTGACCAGGTCCCAGCCAACGAGATGTGAGTGCAAGTGATGTCTGTAACTTTGCGGGTTTGCTCACAAATGGCAGAGGTGGGCCCTCCTTTCTCGTTTTTCTCCTTCCCACCGCCTGGTGAGCCACCTTGGACCATATAGTCAAGGGCAACGTCTTAGAATGATGGACCAGCAACAACACGGAAAGAGCCAGAGTCCCTGATATCCGGGCACACAACCTGGGAGCCACCCTATCAGCCTTGCGCAGCGTATGCTGCACACACTGTTCAGCGAGAATAAAACAAAATAGCCTCTCTTGATTAAGCTACTATTATCTAAGTTACGTGCTAGAGCCTCTGAATCTGTATCCTCCTGACTCACATAGCACAGCCCAGGACGGCATTTCCTGAGGAAGTCCAGGACGATCGGGGGCTAATCCTAGGCATTCACATTGTCCCACGACCACAGAGCTGTGACCCATTTCCCAAGGACCAGCTGTCTTCTTGGAATAAGAGCTGGGGAAGCTGCTAGGAGGAAGCCACTGTATTGCCAAGGAAGTAAGCACACCTCATATTCCACCAGTATGGACACTGGTACATTTGCGCTAGCTGTTAAAACACTGAAATACTTCCAGAACGGCTGAGATGCAGCCTCTGCCCTGAGAAACCCCACCCCTCGAATGTTCCCCCTCCCCCGCTATCCTGGCCCCAGACCCAGCGATGGAAGGGGTAAAACCTGGCACAGAAAGGGGCCACCAGGACCTCGTCCTGACCTCTGGACAGTGACTCAGCAAGACTTACCAGGTGTCAAAGATTTTGAACGTCACCGCTGGCTATAAGGTAATTGAAGGGAAATGACACCCTGAACTCAGCGTCAAGGGTGATGAGGGTGACACGAGCTCTGAAATCCAGAGACTTGTCATTGAATTCCTACCTCCACCTCCTTCTCTCTCTCCTCCCCAGAGACAGAAACGCCCCAACCCCAGCCAGGACCATTCAGAACGTGCCACGATCACATCCAGACGTTATTGCACTCTTTTATTTACAGAAAACACAGATAAAGCATTTCAATGTTCATTTAGCAAACCGATCCACTCTTTTTTTTTTTTTTTCTTTTTGGCACAAAGAAATATCACAGATGGATCCCAAGATCAATCAGAAACCCCTAAGATTTATCAGCCATCACTGGTCCAGGGGCAGCCACAAGACTCAGACAGACAGACAGCATCGCCACAGACTGGAGAAAATAAACAAGGTCCACATTCACCTCACAGTAAAAACCTGTGCGCCGACAGGCAAGGGCGGGCAGGAGGGGGCAGTTTCTCTGCTCCGAGGGGGGGCGGTGGGCATTGGGGACAGGAAGCCAGATGGGGAAGGATAGACACCATTCATAAATTAGAGAGAAGTGGCCTTTGTGTTTTGAGCCTCTTGCGTTGCAGAAGTAACAGTGCAAAAACTACCATACCCTGACCACTTGTTCCAAAAGCTTCCGAAGTTGTGTGGTTTGGGGTGTCTCTCCTCGTGGGCGCCCGTGTGTGTCTGTGTGTGTGTGTGTGTATGTGTGAGTGTGGTGCTTGTAAACATTGTCACCATTCACACAGAGACCCAACGTCCGTGTGTCCGAATGGAGTGGGATGGGGGCTGGACCCCACTTGCTGCCCCCTCTGGCGCAGTGATTCCTGTCCAGGACATAGTGCAAATTTCAGAGACAAAGAGAGGCAGAAGGGCGTGGGGAGTGGGCGGGGGGCAGGAAGGACACAAAGACGGGGGCGGGGAGGGAGGGGGAGATAAGGCAACAGTTAAAAACGGTCCATTTTATCAAAACCGACACGATGTGCCCCTCACCCCCACCCACGGAGCCCCCGTCACGAGAAAGGGCGGAAGTCCCGCTCCTCCACCAGACTGATGGAGGGGTCCTTGAGCTCCTGCTCCGAGGCGGCCATCCGGTAGCCCAGCTGCGCCAGCACCCGCTGGCAGGCGTTCTGGGCGAAGGCCACAATGTCATAGGACAGGCGGAAGCGCCAGTTCTCGGCCGTGGCCGCCGAGTTGCGCACGGTGCCGTATTTGTGCTTGCCCAAGGCGGGGTCCCCCTGCGTGTTGTTCTGGATCCAGCGGGCCACGTGGCTGTCCAGGGGGATGCCCAGGAAGCCATAGATCTCCTCGGTCTTCTTCATGGGGTTCCTGGCCAGGTCCTCGTAGCGCACCAGCATGTACTTGCCCTTGAGCCACGGCGGCCGGGTGAGGCCGGTGGACACGGAGTTGGAGAAGTCCTCGCACACGGTGGTCAGCTGCGTCACGTCCAGGTTGTAGGGTTTCCTCCCGGTGCCGTACCACAGCCGCCAGAGCCGGTACGTGTCGCGGAAGGTCTCGCTGCGGGAAGCCAGGATGCCACGCGGGTCGCGGACCAGCTGGATGACCTTGAGGTTGAGCCGGGGGTCCTCAACCAGGGCCCGCAGGTCGTTCACCTCGGGCACCCGCACGGTCTTGATGGCCACGTGGCTGCGCTCGCGACAGGCCTCGGCGGCCACGGTCAGGTTCAGCAGGCCGCACTTGCGCACGCAGTCGCCCTCCTCCAGCACCAGGTCGCCGGAGCCCGGAGGGTCGCACACGGGGCGCGAGCACAGCACCCTGCTGGCGCCGCGGCGGAAGATCCTGTCGGTGGTGTGGTTGACGGGCGGCGGCTTGATGTAGTTCTCCAGGAAGTAGAGGTCACAGTCGTACAGGCTCCGCAGGAGGTCGCGGCTGGCGCCCAGCATCACGCGCCGGTCGGCGGGGTTCTTGCCCTGGGTGAAGCGCGGGATGAGCGTGTTCTGCACGTGGTAGAGCGGCTCGAACAGGTAGAAGACGTCCAGGTGCTGGTTGAAGAGCTGGCCCACGAAGGACGAGCCGCTGCGCGTGGTGGCCAAGATGAGGACGTGGGTCTTGCGGGAGAGGTTATAAGCGAAGGTGGGGCCCTCCTCGCAGAGCCGCTCGGCCAGGCCGGCCTCCGCCAGCCCGGGGCACGTGTGGAAGGACTTGGCGGTGAAGGTGCGGATGGCCGTGTACTGAATGGCGATGGAGGCCAGAGCAAGGAGGAGGACGGCCTTCCAGGAACATTGCATGGCTGGGCACCTTCATGGGGCTGCTTCTCCACCGCGCGAGGTCTGCGGGCAAAGGCGGGCAGCGTCAGGGGCAGCCAGGCGTGGGTGCCTCACACGGCCAGGGGCCCCGGCTTGCTCTCTTGGAAGAGCTGGCCTCCAGGGCCCACGGATCCCAGCCCAGTGCTCCCACGGGCACCTAAGGCTAGGCAGCTTCTACACCAGACTTTACATTCTCTGGGAGCTTCTGGGGACTGAACAAACTGATCCCTCGAACCCCAGGGTTCAAGCTACAGACTGCTGTGGGGGCCTCCCATCGGGAGCCTGGAGTTCCTTCCTGGGGCCCCGAAATGCCCCGACTCCATACCTAGGAAACGACCGGTTCCTGGCTCAAGCCATTCCCCTGCCACTGCCTGTCACCCCTCCCGGCATCTTCTGGGGCCGCCTGCATCTTCTTCAACCCCTACAAGCTGGCACCCAGGTCCTCCATTCCCTTGCCCACCCCAGGAGGAAGGAGAGCCCATGTCAGATGCTTCCTTCTGACCCAAGCCCCCTGCAGAAAGTGCCCTTGCACACGGTGAGTGGGTGGGCTGCCAGCATCAGGTCATCCTTGCAGGCTGGGCCAGGAACGGTGGACACCCGTGTCACCTGGCCCCCAATTTATGGATGCAGGGGAGCAGTTTACCCCAGATGAGGACTCCTCGGGCTCCCGGAGTCTCTAAGAGTCAGCTGGCCCGCAGCAGAGGTGGGGTCTGGGGCTGCTGAGAAGCATGACTTCTGAGGCCCCAGGCCCTCCAGGATTTGCTCCTGGCCTGGGGGAGGCGTCTAGGCCATGGGCGGATGACCCCACTGACAGCAGAGTGAACTGGCTCCTCCAGGCCCCCCACCCCCACCAGGCCTCAAGAGCTTCCACCCGTAGGCCCTCAGCCCCTTCTGCCCACAGGGTGAGCTCGGGGACCCCCGTGTGATCCAGCAATGGCCCCAGAGAACTCAGGCAGGACAGAGAGAAGAGAAGGGAGTGGAACAGAAGGGGCCCCTCAAGGACTGGAGAAGGCGTGGGGGATGCGGAGGGCCCCAGGGCAGGGAACACGAAGGGTGCGCTTGGGGTCCAGGGCAAGGAGCCAACCTGAGCCTCTGGAAGTTGCCTCCAAGGGAGGCCAGCTCAGCATCCCGCCGTGGGGCAGGGCTGGGCTGTTCCACGGGCACATGCAGGGAGGGCTCCGCCACTCACCAAAGAGGGGCTGCTCGGAGCTGGGGGGTCCACAGCCACCACGTCTCCTGGCCGAGCCGCAGTCCCAGCCTGTGCGGCAGCCCTGTGGCTGGCAAACTGCAAAAAGATTGGGGGGGGGGGTTCTGAGCGGGGGGGCTCCCAGTGCCTCCCTGCCCTTTCTCTCCTGTGTCCTGTGCCCCACAGACTGCCCCCTAGGGCTGGCAAAGAGGGCTGCCTGCTCTCCCAGGTCTGTCACTGACCCATGGCTCCAAGTAACCCAGCGCCATCTTTGATCCCCTGGATCCGGCCCCCTGAGTCCTGGCCTGCACCCCACCCCCTCCACCCACCTGCCTCACCCCCTACCCCTCCCCTCCCAGCAAGTCACTGTCCCTGTGCTCACAGAGAAGCCAGTGGGCAGGGAGCTAGCCACCCTGCAAGCCCAGCCGACCGAGAGCTGGTGCCCCACATGGGCAGCCACCCAGGGAGGCACTCCCCCCCCCGCCCACTGCAAAGAAACTCACTGGCCACAGACACCCCCAGGCCTGCCTAGCCCTGTTCAGCTCTGGCGGCCAGACAGACCCGACCAGACCCAGCGCCCGGCGCCCAGCAGCGGAACAGAGCATCAGACTCAAAGTTCCCCCAGAAAACTGGCCTGAGCACAGCCCCGATTGGTTCTGCATGTAAATCAACAGGGCAGCCTGGCCCTTCAAAGCCCAGCTTGTGCAGTGACTCCCCAGGAGGGGGGCTCACCCCAGGCCTCCAGGTGGAATCGGCAGCTCCGGTGACAGCGGCCCAGACGCAGAGGCCCTCGAGGAGGGACAGCCAGGGAGGGCGGTTCCACTTCCGACCACACTGGAGACAGGAGACCGGCTACCTGCAACTCAAAGCGGACGTGAACCAGGGAGCAGTCAAGACTGTGACACGCCCCACGGGTTCTAAGCTGAAACACCAAGGCCGTAGCACGATTTGTTAGCATCCACGGACTGCTTCCAAAGTGCCAGCGAGGCCCCGTCCACATTAGCTCATTTCTTCCTCGCGAGAACTTGACGTGGACGCCAGGATTCGCCCCATTTCGCAGGCGAGAAAGCTGAGGCACAGAGAGGCCAGGGACTGGCTGGAGCTCACGCGCCTGGTCGAACCCCACCTGGCAGGTCCCCAGAGCCACTCGTTCCCTCTCAGAGATTCGACCTCCTGTCCCTCCAGCTGACACGTACTCGGCCTTCAAACATGCATGCCATCAATGTCCCAGCCCATCTGTGAACGGGCAAGGGAGGGACCGGGCAGCAGAAGGCGACGGACAGCCGATTCCCGAGACTTGGAGCGTGTTCCTCCCCGCTTTTGTCTGGTCTTGCTGACCTGTCGGCTCAAGGCCAAGGGGGTGGACTTGCACCCTTTGTGATCATCCTTCCACATCCCGCTGTTTGACATGACACATTTGGGGGCGGGGTGAGCGGGTCCCCATTTCCCAAACCTCCAGCACCGCCTGCCTCAGCTCACCCAACTCTCCACACCGTGTTATTCCTTACAACCCGCTCTGGGAGGCTAGGGTCCTCACTCCCATTGTTCAAACGGAGAAACTGAGGCTCCAAGACTAAGCAAATGGACATAAGCAGATAAGTAGCTGAGACTCAAATCCTTCTGGGTCAGACTCTTAGGCCAGTGCTCCGGCCCCTTCACCATCCGCTTAGACGGAAAGAAACGGAGCTGAAGCAGGCTGCTAGCCTTGGGGGGGTGGGGCGGGGGGGTGCACAGAGGCTGGGCTGAGATGGCAGTGGGCCAGCTGAGGCTCCGGAGCTGAGAAGTCCTGTGTTAAGTATGAAACTCTGCTTGGTACCTATAGGAAGCAGTACCACGTCACCAGGTGGCAGTAAACAAGGGAAGGGCACAGTCTAGATTTTTGGGAGCCTCCACTGTGATCAGAGAAAACCCGTAACTCTGACCGCACCCCATCCCACTCCTGTCTCACCCTGTGGCAGGACTGGATGAGGTGCCCAGACAGAATGGCTTCTCTCCATTAAATGCAGCTCCCCCGCCAAGTGCAGGCCCGGCCTGCCAACGGCCCCGAGACAAAGGTGAACACCTTTAAAGAACAGGCAGGGAAGGCCATCAATCACAGTGCTAGGTAATATTTTTAAGTTATTGGGGGCCCACTCTTTAGTTGCGACGCCATTTCATTCTGATGTCCCGCTTTGTGCTTGTTCACAAACACCTGTCACACAGCAGCAGGAGCCAGGCACCGTTCTAGCAATTACGAGAAAAATACTGTGAAGGAAGGCAAGCAGTGACTGGGCATTCGCGATCTTTCTCCCAGGCCTGTGCTCCCCTCACAGGCGTCAGCTCCCCTTGCCCCCACACCAAGCCTGTGAGGCTGCCCCTGTCACATGCCCATTTCACAGATGGGAAAGCTGAGGCTCCACAAGGTCGGGTAACTTTCCCAAGCTGACACCCTAGTAAGGGGCGAACCAGGATTCCAGCCCGGGCAGTGTGCTCTGAGTCCACGCTCGAAGCCACTCCCTGGCCACCACATTCAACTCCCTGGGGTCCCCGCCAAGGCAGGAAACAGGAGGCTTAAAGAGACTTCACCTAACTCTAGGATTAGGGTTCCCAAAACAATTCACCCAGGGTTTTCTTCAAAGAGGAGCATCTTCCAGGGAGGGGACCATTCAAGTTTCTCCCCCTCATTTCCCCTCCCCACCCCACTTGAGGCCAGGACTGGAAGCTGCTGCCTTCACTAATGAATCAGAAGGATGGGAAGCATCTCGATGTAATAAATCCCTAAGAAAGCGGATGCAGGTTCACAAAGTGCAGCCTGGGCACCGAGCAAGGGCATGTGTCCACAGGCCCGGCCCGGGAGGGCACAGCCAGGGCATGGGAGCAGGAAGATGGAGGAAGTCAGGCCCTCCTAGAAATGCCCCCGCTCTCCTGCCAGCCTGGCAGAGCCAGGCTCGGGGCTGGCCAAGCGTCCTTGGTATGCTGGAGGCATCTGCCCTGGAAACCAGAGGCCCCGGGGCCAGGGCCCCCCTTCCCACCTTCCCAGGGGAGCTCTGGCCACTGCAAGGGACTCCTCAGTGCCCTTGTCCCCCAGCCAGACTGTGGGCCCACGGCCCCTCCCTGGGCTTCCGGCAGCCCTGGCGTGGCCTCCCTCCGCCTCTGGGTAGTCCAAATCCAGGCAGATTTTGGACAGGGGAGCCCAGAAGCTGTAACCTCTGCTGGAAGGCAGGGAAGCTGGTGTGCTCCACTCCCCAGAGAAGCGCCGGTCTCAGTGTCACTCGCCCTGCGATGGGGGCGCAGATCCGGGGTGAGCTGTAATTCACAGCTAAGAGCTCAAGCCAGGGAACCACGCCCCCAGGATTCTGGTCATTCACCAGCTGTGTCTGAGCCTCACTTTCCCCATCCATTAAATGGGTCTAACCATAGTAGTGGCAGTTGTAAGAATTGAAGGACTTAAAGCTTAGTCAATGCCGGGCATATAGATGTGGCACAGCCCTGTGCCGGGACATGGGCTCTGGCGCCAGCCCCACTGATGGCCAGATTTCTTCCTCTCTCTGGGCTTCTGTTTTCTCACCTGCAAAATGGGGATCATTTTAAGAAGCTGTGTGAGGACTCAGTCAATATGGAGCGTGGATACAGGAGGCACTCAACAAACGTCGGTTCCTGTGAGCATCATTCAGTGTCTCGTTTGCTTTTTGTCTTGGGGAAGCACCTCAGGACAAGCCATCGCTGACTCTGACAGGCAGGCGGACTCTCCCGGACTCGGGACCCAGACCTCTGCCGTTGCCCCTTCGTCCCTCGCTCCTCTCCCAGCCGGAACTTTCTCCTGCGCGGGCTGAGCCGCCGCAGTGGCGGTCCTGCTGCCCTCTGGCGGCCACATCCCGTAGTGCGGCCTGAGCCCTGCGTCTCCGCCGTGTCCAGCTGGGGGGGGGGGGGGGGGGGGGGGCTGCAGCCAGTGTGAGGCGGTGAGGGGCGACGTGCCACGCCCACCCGGGCTGCTGGCCCTGTTCTGTGCGCCCCCTCATCTTCACCCACACTCCAAGAGGCAGGAGCAACAGCAGCGTCGCCTCCGAGGCGCTCTCCCCTGGTCTCACCCCGCTGCGGCAGCGGAAGGCACCCTGAACTGATGTCACGGGCGGCAGCAGCCCACTGCCTCTGCCGGTCCCTGCTGGGTGACCTTGGACTCAACTCCTGGCCTCTCTGTGTGTCGACCCAGTGACTCGAAGGGCCTCCCAGGTCTGAGCAGTGGGTTTCTCTGCCCTCCGGAAGGCCCCATACTCCATTCCCAGAGTTAGGGCCACCCTCTCCGCAGGCCGGGGGACCCTCTTTTGGGAGTGGGAAGGCCTCAGTCATCTTCCAAGAAGACAGCAGAGTTGGGCAGCTCTGTGTACCAGCCCCCCCAGCCTGATCCGTGGCTGCCCCTCTGGGGGCCCAAGAACCAAGGGGGAGCCAGCTCTGCCAACTTCGCCCCCACTTCCTGCCCTGTGAAGTCGCACGCGACCCAGAGCTGTGGCGCTTGGCCTTTTCTGGGCTACAGACCCCTCGGAGAGACACCATCCCCCTTCCCAGAAAGATCCGTTTGTGCCTACAATGTTACACACGCGACTAGGAGGTTCCTGGACCTAAAGCCCACCCGCGGGCGCCCCTCCTCTTCTTTAGAGCCCTCACCCCTTCTACAGGAGCATTCTCCCCGCTCCCAGGATTGTCTTCTCCACGGACCATCTCAGAGAAGGCGCGCAGATGGGTATACGCTGACGTGGAGACCTCACTCAAGATACGAAAAGCTGGAGCAGAAGACACACGTGCAATAGCGTACCACCACTTCTCACTTTGACAAGGCTGTGCGTGTGCATGTGCGTGCGCGTGTGCGTGCGCGTACGTGTGCGTGTATATTTGAATCCATGCGTAAACAACCACTGAAAGAGCTGAACTGAACCACTAACTAGATGCCCCAGTGGGGGGAACTAGGGGACTGTGATGGGGGCGGGGGGTGGCACAGTTTACACTGAGCATTTTGGTTCAGTTTGAGTTTATTAACTTTTGGGGACAGAGCGAAGCCACTCATGCAAGAACTGGAGGGGTGGCTGATGACACGGTGGGGCAATGAAAATCAGTGCTGGTCCTTCACTGTGCCTCCTATTCTGTCCTCAGGGCACGGCCAGCCAGCAACCCTCCCCCGCTGCCAAGGCGCCAGAACTGGGCTCTGTCTGCTCAGGTGGGCCACAAAGGATGGCGGGCGCCTGGGGCTGCCGAGACAGGGCAGGAGCTGAAAAAGAACGAGACCTCAAAAGGGAGCCTGGGGTTGTGGGGAGCAGCTGAGGCCTGAGTCCAGGAAAAGACTCCCCTCCCAGCTTTTTCTCCCTAAAAACAGTTTGTAAAGCCCTGGGGAGACAGGGAGAGCAGGGGGAAAAAACTGAACATCGTAATTCTGACCAGACTCAGGAGCCAGGAGGGAGGGGCCCCGAGGCTCTGGGGTCCCAGGAACTGGAGCAAGGGGCAGGGGAAACTGGACGGGGAGGAGAAGCTGGCACACAGGCCTCTGGGATGGAGACTGCAGAAAGGAAATGCTTAATCCCTGAGTCTGCAGTAGCCAGAGGTGATCCACCATAGATGTTTGTTTAGTTAAGGCGAAAACATGTAAAACAGCCAGGTTTTTTTCTTCCTAAGGAAAATGAGGCAATGAAAACGAGGCAAAGGGAAAACAAGGGTATGAAAGTCTGAAAGAACTAGGGGCCAGGTCAGGGTACAAGAGCCAAGTCACTGCTGGGCTATACATACAGGTCAGAGCTACCTGGCTGCCAATGGGAAAAGGGCAACACTTCATTACACGTTTCATAGGATCCACGAGATGAAGATTAAAGCTTCTGCTCAAGAGATACCCGGTTATTCCTGATACTGAATCCAGCACAAGATTTCTCCTGAGGGGACCCCTAGAGACAGCAATTGGCTCGCCAACTTTTCCCCATCAGTAGAGCTGCTCGGCTGCCCCTTAAGAGCTCTGGTGTCTCTAGACTGACCAGA
The DNA here is from genome assembly GCF_041296265.1 of Equus caballus. NCBI lineage: Eukaryota > Metazoa > Chordata > Mammalia > Perissodactyla > Equidae > Equus > Equus caballus. The sequence continues at coordinate 10,517,114 of NC_091695.1, forward strand.
GCAGGTCACTCCACTGTCCACACATGATGACCCTTGAGAAGTTACCCACAGGCGTGCGAGGAGGCAGGCTGGGTGGTGGTTGGGCGCCCCGGCTGTGGGGCCAGCCTGGCCTGCGCTCGCACCCGCCTGCTGTTGCTTTGTGGCTCTGAGACCTTGAGCAAGGCTCTCGCCCCTGCAGGCCTCAGTTGTCCATATCTATGAAATGGGAACAACGGTCACAGGACCTTTCAAATATCTGGGATGTGAGACTGAAAGCAGAGAAAGCTGGGCACAGAGGGGTACTCATGAATTAGGAACGGTGAGTGTGACTTTTGGGGGCTACTTAACCCACAAACAGCCAATGGCAGCCTGGAAACGTTTCAGGGAGTTGAAACAGATGCCACGGCCTCCCCCTTTGAAGCACCCACAGACTGTGTGGTTGGGCTGCAGACACCCACCGTTCTGCCCTGGGCCCAGTCGGTCGGTGGGGTCCCGGCCCCCCCTGAGGAAAGTTCTCCCCAGCCGTGGGGAGAATGACTGACCTCTGGCCCAAGGCCCCAGTGTGCCCGGCTCCTCATGGGGCGAGATGAGTCAGAAGGGCTCCCTGTCTCAGGCCGGTCCTACTACAGCCTGGCCTGCGGTAGGCGGGACCCTTCTGCCCCGACACTGGGCGGAAAGGCCCCGGTTTCCTGTCCCCCCCCCTCTCCCCAGCAGCCACAGCCAGAGTCGGAATAGTACCGAGGCCCCACCCCCTGGATACGGGGCTTCAGCCCATCCTCCGGGCTTCAAGGATGGGAAACCGCCAGCAGGAGCGAAAGCACAGGCAGCTGCTGCTGGAGGGGCTGGGACAGGAGCCGTCTGTCCCTGGAGCTGGAGTCTCCAGGGTCGGGCCACCTGCTCAAGGCCCAGCCAGCTCCCGGGGCTGAGGGAGGGCTGGGTCGGGGGAGGCGCACCTGAGCCTTGGGGCTATAACATGAGATGGTGGGGGCTGCAAGAGCGATACCCACAGATGGTGGCGTCCCGGCTCCCATCAAGTGGGTGCTCACGCCGGTACCACTGCCGTCTCTCACAGATGAGCAGAGAGGCTGGGGCCAGCAAGGGAACTCGTCTGAGCATGCGCAGCTAGTCCGTGGTGGGGCCAGGGTTCAAGCTCAGCTCTGAGGACCCCCAAGCCCTGGTCGTGACCACAGAACTTAAGCCCTCAGGCCGCATGAGAGCAAGTGTCACCAGCATCTGGTGACGAGAGGGTAGGGACAGGCAGTGCCAGTGCCAAGGTGGCCACCAGGATCCCAGCACGCACTGGTGACAGACACCCTTGGCCTCAGGAGTCCCCTCAACCAGACATGGGCTCGTCCAACAAACACCGATTGACCAGCTCCAAGATCAGGCCTCTGGGGTATCAGCTGGAGGGATGGGGCTGCCTGGGGTCCTTCCTGGCTGGTTCCCAGGCACACCAAAAGGGTCTGTGCCATCTCACTACCTCCCAGGGGATTCTCTGTCCCCAGCTGAATGACACAAAGGAAGATAATCACAAAGACCGGAAGAGGTAACGGGTGTGGGCACAGCTGGTGCAGCGTCACATCTGGTAGGCAGCAGCCGAAACGCCCTGCTGCCCACTCTGGGGCTCCAGGTCTGGTCAGGCAAGCAGAGGGACGAGTGAGCGGTTTCCCGGTCAAGGAGCCCAGGAATGCCCAAACCCTGTGCAGCCAAGAGGACACCAAAGGAGGTCTTTATTACCACCTGACCTGAAATGGTCTGGAATAGGGCATAAGGTTTGGGATCAAGGCCCAGAGAAGGCCTCTGTGTTCCTTAAGCCCAGAACTTACCGCCAGCTCACAGCTGGTCGCAAGGATGCCGGCACGGCTCAACCTGTCCCTCCTCTGTCTCCTGGCTGAGAACTGAAGGAGAGCCACCCATTGGTAACATGACAACTGGAGGAGCATTTCTGCCCCACATCAAGTGGGACCTCCGTAAGGGACACAATGGCGGCTGCTCCCTGAGGATCCGTGTCACGGGGAAGGGCCCGAGGCTCACCGGGGTTAAGTGACCTGCTCCCACAGCTGGGAGGTGGCAGGGAGTGGAAGCAGACTGAGGCTCTGGGCATTGTGGGGGCGTGCATGTGGCGCGAGGGCCTCCCCTCGCCAGAGTTCTCCCTAAAGCGCCCCTTCCTTCCCCGGCTGCCCCTCCCCATGAGCTCTCCAGACCCTGTACTTTCACCTTAAGTGGTCAGGAGCAATGTAGCAGAGGGTGAGACCCAGACCTTGGGGCCTTGGCAGCCTTACCCTCTCTGAGCCCCAGGTGCCCAGGGAAGGAGATCACGCATGTCCCCCTCCCGGGCAGGTGAGGGGCTTCAGTGAGACCTCGCACATTACACGCTTAGCATAGCGCCTGGTACAAGGCCATGATCACTCAATGATACCTTCAGGAGGTCGGCGTCAGACTGTCATCTTCACCTGCCTGCAGACTCCCTGAGGGAGAGCACCAGGCCCTCCCTCCGCCCACCCCCCACCCCCGGTGCCCACCTTGGGGCCCCCAGCGCACTGCAGGGGCTCGGCGGGCGAGAAACCACTGGTTGCCCCCAGGAGAGACCCCAAGAAGGGAAGGGTTGTGCGTTCCCCATGCCGGAGGAGGAGCCGAGTAGCCATGACGATGCGGGCCACGGCCTTCCCGCTCCAGTCGGGAGCAAACACAAAGAGGGGCTTTCCAAACATTTAGGAAACACAGGAACTCTGTGCCCCACACGGCCCCGTGGGGATTTATAAAGAACAAATCATGCTTGACAAACTTGATAGCTTTCCTGATAGAATTACAAGACTGGAAGATGAAGGAAACGCAAGCACGGTAATATATCTTGATTTTGAGCAAAGCATTTGATACAGCGCCTCGAGTAATCTTACAAAATTAATTCAAACAGACTCGGCCCTAAGCACTTGTCACAGGGCGGGAAGCAGGAGGGGGCCAGACCCCCAGGGTCCAGATGGAGGAGGCAAGCCCAGGGGCAAGGGGCCGAGGAATAAGCCTGGGAGGGGCGCGGTGCTGCCAAGACCCGGCTCTGGGTCAGATCTTATCTAACGTCTTCATTAATGATCCTGAGAGAAGGAGTAAACAGTCCGCTAATGAAATTTGCAGAGGATATTAAATTGGAAGGTGGTGTGAACACCAATGAGGACAGCAAAGCGGTCCAGAGAGACCTGGGGGAGCAGCTTGGCAGGAGTTGAAAGCGGGGGGATGTGTGGGGAGGGGGGAGTGCTGGGCACCATCTGGGACTACCTGGAGAGCCAGAGAAGCAGGAAGGGCATCCCCAGGGCTGGTGTGGAGCTGGGAGTGGCCACGGCTAGCCTGGGTTCTGGCCAAACAGGCAAACCCAAGAATCTCGGTTTTTCCATCTGTGAAATAGAAGAGCCGGCAGACGTGGAGGATGCCTTGCAGCTCTGACAGCTGGCAGTGATGGGGGCAGGGGGGGCGTGCCTTTGGGGAGCTTGAAGCTGAAGTTCACCTTACCAGAGGGGAGGAAGGAGACAGTGACACGACGACGAGGAGGGGTTATCCTCTCCTCTTTCCAGGCCAGGGAGGGGAGGGCGATGGAAGAGAAAGGCTGGTGAGGGAGCCTGGCTGAGCCATCACTGGTGCCCCAAATGTCCCCGAGCCACCTGCCCAGAGCAGGTGCTCCTGGGGTGAACAGCAGCGGCCAGGCCCTCTCCCAGCCGGCTGGGCAGTAACACATTGCCTGGAGGCTCGGGCTGGAGCCCCGAGCCAGTCCAGACTGGTAGGGTGTGCTGGGAACACTGCAGCCATAGCCGTTCACTCTCGAACCAGGAGGGAGGTGGGGGGCAGGGTCCGTTATCTTTCTGGAGAGTTCCTGAACCCTCTGGTGGATCCTCAGGAGGGAGATGCATCCCCAGCCAGGTGAACAAGCCTCCCCGGGATCAGAGACAGATGCCCCACCCAGTCCCTTCTCTGTCCCCCCAGAGCCTGGACCTCTCCTGCCCCTCTCCCTCTGGCCTGATCCCTAGGGGGCTGAGGCAGAAAGCGGCCCATCCATCTGGACTCAGAGGATTTGGTCCCACAAGGCTCCCCGGCAGGTGGGGTCTGAACAGCAGCCAGGACTCCCCAGCACGGTGCCGGGCCCTCAACAACCCAAGTAAATGCTCTGCGGGAGGAAGAAATGGATGGCTGGTTCCCAGCTGGGGGTGCACCGGGGCTGCTGGGCGAGGCTCTCGCAGCAAGAGGCCAGCCCTGCCAGATGTCAAGACCACCCGCCGGGGCAAAGAGGATGGATCCAGGTGAACGCACAAGCCGGGGGAGTTCCTCCCAACCGCCTGAATTAATTAGTGAATTTGACACTTATTGAACACTTACTATGGCTCATTCTGAGTGTGTCCCTCATTTTAACGCATTTCATGACAACTCTCCGAGGCAGGTGCTCTTACTTCCCCCACTTCACAGAGAAGGAAACTGAGGCATAGCATGGCCACCAGGAGCCTGCCTTGGCACCTAGCCAGAAGGCCCCCAGAGAGGTGGCAGCCTGCCAAGAGCCTCAGGGGGAGCAGAGCGGCTCCTGATGGGGGGGCCCCAGTGGGTGGGCAGAGGCAGCCCCTCCTGTAGGGGCCTGAGAGCCTCACCCAGCCCCTCCCTGCCCCCCTGGAAGGGAGTTGGTCCAACTCCTCCAGACTTGTGGAGCCCAGTCTTACTCTGCGCTCCCCGTCTCCCCCCACACCGCCGCGCTACACCGAGTCCTCTGAACAAGTCTGTTTCCATGGAAACCATACAGTGACTCAGGGCTTCGGGACCTTCTCTGAACCAGATGATGAATATCAAATGCTCGCTCCCCACACCAATGCAGAGTGAGTTGGAAAAGTAGAGAGGGACCCTCAGGGGGCAAGGGAGGGAGTCAGGGGTGTGGGCAAGGGGAACCGACAGGGGCACAAGCCTGCCCCCGCCAGCCCCATGAGAGCCTGGCAGCCAACACACGCCCCAATATCAGCACCGTCAGCACCCCCTTTCCTCTGGAACGAGGGCCCTGTGGGCGAGGGGGAGACAGGTGGGGGACTCCCATCCCTCTTCATGGGGACCTGCACAGGGCAGGGGGGCTGAGGGGCCAGGCAGGAGGGCAGCTGTCTGCGAGAGGAGCTCGCCTTCACGAAAAGCGCTGCAATCCTCAGCAAAGAGGGAAATTTGGATTTGGGGGGAAATGCGTCTGCTCTGAGATGAGGAGGCCGGGTGTGAAGTGTCTGTGCCAGGAGGGGGCGTGGCCATGATTTCAAAGCCCCAGCAGGTCTGGGGGGTCATTAGCAGAGACTTCCTCTCACCTGCCCCCCACCCCCCACCCTGGCCTGGCCTAGGGCGGCTCACCTGCCAGGATGGGGCCAGCAACAGGGAAATGAAAGTTTGCAGTGCCAGGCTCCTGGCCTCCTCAGGGGGCTGAGGCCCAAGGGCAAACCCGCCCCCTCTTGTCCCTGGCAGCTCCCTGAAGACCCAGGAGGGAGGGGAAAAGAATAGGCTGGAGGCTTGATACCTCCCTGGTGAGTCCACTGTGTGAGTCATGACGGTGAGAGCACTTGGAAAAAGAAACAGGGTCATCCTGGAGCCTGGGAGTGTCCCCCGCTGCTGAGAAGTGGAGCCTGGGACCTGCCAGCCCCACCTCAAGGGGCTGAGGAAGCCTAGAAGGCAGGTCCCTGCTCCCCCGGCCGCCTCCTGGCCTCTTACACCTCCTGGTTCCTTTGGCTTCCCAGCCAGGGTGCCTGCCTCCTGCCCCCAATCGTAGGTCCCCTCTGCCCCCTGCCCCTATCAGCCCTCGAAGGATGCTGGGCTCCGCGTCTGTCCTTGACTGGACATCCACCTGCCCACCTCCAGCCACCTCTCCCTCAACGTCTAAGCTCATCCTCTGCACCTGGGCGCCCCAGGGGCCCGTCCTCGGAGCCTCCTGCTTGGCTTGGGAGCAGTTTGAAGTCCACCGGGAGGAAACCTGCACTAGAGGTGGGGAAACTGCCCCCGGGGAAGGGCAGGCCCGCGTGGGCACAAGGAGCACCCTGTGGCATCGCATGGCAGGCCAAGGTGCCAACCTAGGACGACCCTGAGGCCTTACCTTTTAACCCCTAGCTCCCCGGCCAGGGCTACCTGGGGCTGTAACTGTGAAAGCAAACATTGGGTTCCTGGAGCCTGGGAGGGCTGCTCCCGGGGTCCGACCCTGAGAAGAGCAGGAGGGTGCTCCTGGCTTCCCGTGGGGAGCTCTTGCACCATCCGGTGGCCCGGGCCCCGCGGGGGCCCAGCTCATCGCAGAGCGGTCGGTGAGGTCGCGGGGCCGGGGCTGGGAGCAGGAAGAGAGGACAGCCTCCTGCCTCTGGGGGCAGCCCTGGCTGAGAAAGTTGGTGCAGCCGTGGGGACCTCGGGGTCTCGAGGCGCCTCGGCAGCCCCGAACGGGGCCGGCTGTGGGACGCTGAGCCCAGGGCAGCCCCTGAGCGCGCTCCGCGGCGGAGGGGAACAGGGCGCCTTGGGGCCGCCGCGCGTCCCAAGTTTGCTGCCCTCCCCGGATGGGGGTGGGGAGGGCTGGGGTGATCGCGGCGTTCACCCGCCACCAGCCCGGGAGCCCCTTCCTGAGCCCAACACGCTGCTGCGCTCCCCCCGCCCCACAGCGCGGGTAGCGACTGTCCCCGAGCGGAGGGGCGTCTCCCACCGCGCCCGCGCCCCTCCCGTGGCTGCGGCGAGTATCGGCTCCCGCCCGTCCCGGGGCCCGGCCGATACCTGGTCGGGGGCGCACCGGGAGCCGCTGCAGCGCCCAGCGCCGGCTCCATCCTCGGGTCTGGAGTCAGGCTCGCCGGGGGCCGGCGGGCGGCGGCGGCGGCGGCGGCGGCATCCTCCGCCTCCCGCGCCCTCCTCCTCGGCCTCCTTCCTCCCTCCTCTTCCACCGCCTCCGCGCGCCCTCACGGGCCCCTCTTCATGGCCCGGGGGCGCGAGCCCGGGGCGGCTCGGCCGGCGGAGAGCGCTCTCCGGGGCAGACGCGGGACCGGGGCCGGGGGCGCGAGGGCCAGGGGCGCCGGGCCAGGGGCCGGGACCCAGAGCGCCGCAGCCCCGGGCGCCGGCGGAGAGCAGCAGCCGCAGGCGCCGGAGCCTCACCGAGCGCCCGCCCCGCGCCCGCCTCGCGTCCCGAGCCCAGCGCAGCGGCGGCGGCGGCGGCTAAAGCGCCGAGCGAGCGGCGGGCGCTGCGGTCCCGGCTCCACCCCCCAAAGCCGCCCGCCCCTCGGCTGCCGCCCGCCCCTTCTCTCCCCACCCCTCCCGCGGCCCGCGCCGCCCCGCCGCCTCCCGCTCCCGGAGCCTCGAGCGCTCCGGACGCCCCCACCCCTGTGCCACCCGCCCCCGGCGGGAGCCACACCTCCACCCCGGCTTCGGGGAGGCCGGCGGGCGAGGGCGCAGGCTGCCCCCTGGCACCTCTTCCCGTACCCTCCCAACCCCCCCAACTGAGGGCGCTCCCCGAGAGCCTTCCGCTTGAGCGCCCCCTCCTCCAGAAGTCCGGCTGGAGCCCCAGCCTGGCCCGGGCCCAGCTGTCGTCTGCCCCTTCCCCAGCCAGCGCAACGGAGGGACTCCAGAACCCAGAAGGAGAGCCAACAGCGTTTCGATGCCAATACCCCAACACCCCCCCAGCCCATCCCCCCTTTGCTCCTCGAGTGTGGAAATGAATCACCTGCCCCCGCTCCAGGTGTGCCTCTTGGGCAAGGTCAAGGGGCGGCTTAGATGGACGTTAGAGTGGGCTTGCTGGCAGACCGTCTTCCAGGCCAGTGCTCCACCCCGCCCACCCCCGCCCGCCAGACCGCCGCTGGCGCTCCTCGGTGGAAATGTGGAGCCTCTGCCGCCCTTCTGTAGGGGAAACCCGCCGGCGGACTGAGCAGCTCAGTCCTTCATTTTTTGCACAAATATTGACTGAGAGTCTCCCGCAGGCCGGGCTGCACGGGCACCGGGGACTCGTTGGCGACAAGACAAACGGACCCCTGGCCTCTCAGAGTGGAGTGGAGGAGAAGCTGGGTAAACAGCAGAGAATCCCATGTGACCAGTGGCCCCTGGGCTGGAGAGGATGGCAGGGATTCCAGCTCTGCCACCGCTCTGCCTGTGCCAGGGCTGGCCACCAGGGAGGCCTGCTGCCTTGTCTGGAGAGGGGTGTGCGGTTGGGCCGGCTCATCCCCCGGTGCTCCTCAGCTGACCAGGCAATTATCTTCTCAGACCAGGAAAGGCAGGCAGCTTCCATCTCCACCCGTCTCTGAATCTCTGATTTCCCGTTACAGCCTCTCCATCACTCCTGACGGGGGCTGGAGAGGCTGGAGGACTTGAAAGCTCCAGGCACCCTGGGAAAGCCTCCTCGCCTGGGTGTAGAAAGCTTCACCCACACCACAGACAGTGTGGTAGAGTGGTTGGCTCCGGAGCTGCCTGGTCAGAGCCTGCCATGTATTTGCTGTGTGACTTTGTGTGAGGGATGCAGCCTCTTGGCGCCTCAGTCTCCTCACCCGGAAGATGAAACACCCGACGGTAAGATGCACAGAAGCACTCAGTACACTGTCTGGCACATGGTAAGTGCTTAATAATTGCACAGTGTTGTTGCTGTTGTTGGCTGGTTGGGGTTCAGGGTAGCTGGGAATGGACATTCACTCCCTCCAGAGGAGAATGTGGCCTCTGTGATTCTCTGGGGACTTGGGACCCAGATCATAAGTATCTCTCTCCGCCCAGAACCAGATGGTATGAACCCCTTGCCCCCTGGGTCTCCCCAGACCAAATGGTCATTTATCTTGGTGACAACTGCAAATTCGTAATTATAAACCCCACCACCACCGCCTGCCTCGAGCCCTGACGCACATCCCCAGCGAACGGAGTACCATCCCGTGTGGTCACAGATCACCTTCGAGCATCTTCCTGCCGCAGAGGCGGCCCAGCCTCAGCCCTGCCAGCCCGGCACCCAGCGGGGCCAGGAGGGCAGCGCCAGCCCCGTCCTGGCTTCAAGGTGACCAGGTCTGTTTCCTTGCTTGCCCCCCAAGGGGTGGCAGCGCTCTGGGCTGCCTAACAAGAGTGCTGACCTTCTGGAAGCAAGGACTGCGTGTTCCCCAGTCCCGCTGTCCCTCCGTGGGAAAGGCACCCCCACCAGCCCAGAGCTGAGCCAGCAGAAGCTTCCCTTCCACCCCGAGCTAATCCTCGGCAAGTCTTCCGCTGACAAGCAGAGTCAGGGTTTCGAGGGCGCCTTCTCCATCTCGCAGTCTCAGATCCAGCGCCTCATTTTTCAAATTCTGGTGTATTTCGGGTGGAGAGGAGGGAAATGTACAACAGGCTGACATGAAAAGATCGGTGCGGTTGCAATGTAAAGACGGAGTGGAATTTGGGATTTTTTTTTGAAGAACATTTAATCTCTAAAAATAGACAAAAGACCTGGTGTCTCAGGAACACCAGGTTTCTGTTTCCGGTTTCCTGGCATCTGCCAGGTGACAAGCCAGTGTTTTGTGAGCACCTACTCTGTGCACCTCACTGTAGCAAGGGCTGGAGGGGAGCCAGAGGAGGGAGAAGACAGAAGTAGAGGCCTTTGCTCGGGGAAATGGGATCCCACACAACGAAGCAGCCAAGAACAGTTGCCACGAATGTGATGGAGGACAAAATACGTAGCCTTGGAAGTCAGAGGAAGATGGAGCCTCAGAGGGTCGATCAGGGAGGGCTTCCTGGAGGAGGAGGTCGTTAACTGAGGCTTGAGGGATGGATAGGGTGGAAAAAGGCAATAGAGCAAGAGAGCCTGTGAGAGGAAGCAGCCGCCAGATGGAGCTTATTTGTGGGGTGAGAGGAAGATTAACATTCATGGCTACTGTTTGAGGTCTCACCCTGTGCCGGGCTCTGTGCTGTTTGCTTTGTGTGGGTTATTTTGTTCCGCCTCCAGAGCAGCCCTGCAAAGGAGATAGTACCATTCCCATTTTACAGACGGGCAAACTGAGAAGCCGTGAGGCTCGGCAGCTCGCCCATGTTTGCAGAGCTGGGGAGCAGTGGACCTGGGACTTGAGCAACGCACTAACCACTCCACTGGGCCACGTTCCGCCAGCCTGACTCAGGGGGGTGCCTGCAGGGAGGAGATCCAGGGGGCCACGGAGGGCAGTGGCGGGACGCAGGGCCTTCAGAAGCCCCCCGCGAGAGGGCTGTCCTGAAATAGAGCCCAGGCCGCTGGGGCTCTAAAATGAGGCGCGCCATCTTTCCCCCCAGCATGTGGGTCTCTGGGGCATTTGGAAATTGGTTAAGGGACTTGGGGTCTCAAGATTTTGGCTTTTTAATATCTGTCGCCTGTCCATGTGGTGGCGGCCTGCGCCACCCACCTTGTTATTTCAGTCTGTTCTCGGAGATTGATGGCCCGGACTTTGATTTAAGATCTGCCGCCGCGATCCTCAATTTCCCGTCTCACGGGAGCCGCTGACAAGGCAGCGAGCACTCGGAGGATGGCTCCTGGCTACTCCCGACTTCAGGTCTGAGAGCCCACAGCACCTGCAGAGAAAGCTCCCACCAGCAAAGCTAGGGCAGAGGTGGCCAGGCCAGTGGACCCGTCCTCCGGAGCCTCAGTTTCCCCACAGATGATATGAAAGGGGTGTGGCTAAGGAGGTCAATTCAATGATAGAGTTGGGAGAGCTGAACCAACTCCCTCATTTCATAGATGAGCAAACAGAGGCCCAGAGAGGTTAAGTGACTTACCCCAGGCCACACAGGAACTGAGTTGAGGCTTCAGCTGCGTCTCCAGCTTCTTGAGAGAAGGGTCTCTTGCATACCTCTTATCCCCCAATTCTGCCCTGTACAGATAAATTCTTGTTCTGGATGTATTCCTCTTCTGGATGAATCGGGGGACCTGAACTTCTTTGCGGTCGAAATAAAATAAATATTTGAGGACTTTACCTCAGGCCAAACGCTGGACCGGTCCCTCAGATGTAGATGATCCCATTTCTTCCTCGTAAGCTCCCCACGGGTCGCTGGGCCCAGAGGTCACCAGGCCTTGCCAGCTCCTGGATTCAGAAGACAACATCATTTTGGCCAAAACCCCCAGACTCCTGGTCTTGCCCTTTCCTGCCCTGTCATGTGCTCAGCCAAAGCCCCTTGAAAAGTCGCCCACTGCCCCACCTACAGGGTTTCTGTGTACCCCTCAAAGGGCCGCTGCGGTGCTCCTGAACCAGCCTGTCACCTGCAGTCACGCTGGCCCTCTGCTGTGTTCGTCTGCTCCTGCTCTAGAACTTGGCAAAGGCTGTGGGGCTACTTGGGGGCGTGCCGCCGCCCCCAGCCTGGCCTCCCTGACTGCGGTCCTTGTCGGGAGGCTAAGGTCCAGGCCAACGGTTGACTCCTGACACTCCCATAGCCCCCATCCTTGGGCCGCCTGAGGCTGGGAGAGCAGGATCTTCCCCGGCACAGAGGCCCTGGGTCCCCAGGGCCCCACAGCACAGCTACTCGTGCCCCAGTCTGTCTCCCAAGGTGTCTCTACAAGAGCTTATCCTGCGGCCGGGGCTGCAGCCTCTAGCCCCTGGCCTCAAACGCCGGCCAGGGGGCCACGGAGGAGGCACCACTCCCCCCTCACTCCTCCTGTTCTTGGCATCACTCCCAACAGACGTCCCTCTGCATCTCCAGTTACTGACCAAAATGCCTCAAGTAAATCAGAGGATGCCAACACATCTTGGTGGATGGGATGAAACAGAGAAACTGAGCGATCTGCTTCTGGTGAGTAGCCAAGCCACAGCACACCTGCTGCCCAGGCCACCCTGGCCACCCCAGGGCTCCGGCCCTTCTGGTCCATGGAGGTGGGAGGCAGCAGTGGCCTGTGTCGGTCCTCGGCCAGTCGAAGCCGGCCCCATCCCATCCTCCAGGCTCCATCTTCCTTGCTCTGGCCTCATATGGTCTGGCCCAGATCTTGCCAAGGCCAGTCTCATCCAAGTCCCCAAGGTTTCCGGGAGGAAGGAGAGGTCGGAGAAGGCGAGATGTCCACTTCCATCTGGGGAAGGAGCCTGCGGTGGCTGCCCTCTGAGGAAGAGGTCCAGCATAGAAGGTGACCTTCCGTAAGCCACTCTGCTGGCCATCGCCACGCTCACCCGCAGGGGCCAGGCTGAAGAAAACCAGGGTGCTCTCGGGACCCAAGATGTCCCCCGGTGCTTCCCAGAGCCCGCCTGCCAGGGATGCGGAGAGTTGGTGGCAGGGCCCGTGTCCACCTGGAGAAGACTTCCACTCCAGGCCCCCGACCCAGGGCATACCCCACAAGATACCCAGCCACAGAGCCATGAGGAGACGGACAGACTGACCGAACAGGGCCTAAGACGGGCTGCAGACCCCATGTCTGATCTAAAAATAGGGTACAGTGACTATCCCCCAGCCCCGGGCTGGGAGGTGGTGGGAGTTGGGGCGGACAGAGCAGGATTGTGGGCTGCAATTACAGCTCCATCCTGAGCACCGTAGGCCTGTTTCCATGGCGAGGAAGGCTGGCCTGGAGAAGACGGGCTCCTGGCAGGGCTGGTCTCCCTCCTCGGCTCCTGCCTGCAGAAGCCTCAGCCCCTGGATGGGACGGGTCAGATCAGGGCGTGTGGTCCAGCTTGGACCCTGGCAATGCACAGGCAGAGGCCCAAGCTTCGTGGGGCAGGTGCCCAGGCTGGCAGGGATGGGGAAGGAGGGACAGTGTCTGGGCCCAGGGAGCAACTAATGACATGTCCTGGGACTACGGGAGCCCATCGGGGCCCTGGCCGGGCTCTAAGGACACGGACTGCCCGGAGCAGCTGGGAGCTCCAGTCTGGTCTCTTAACTGAGGCAGGAAGAAATTAAGTGCCCAGGAAGCCTGGATCCTTGTCTAGTAAACCCCAGCCCCCAGCCCCCAGGTCCTCTCAATCCCCCACTTGCCTCCCGGCCGCCCCTCGCTGTTGTGCCTTCCTGCCCTTTCACCCTCACCCCGCATCTCTCACTACTCTTGCTCACAGGGCTCACCCCCTGTTGGCCCCCACGGCAAACCCTTCCCCAGGCCTGGCTAAGAAGGTGGGAACATTTCCTGCTGGCAGATGGTGACAAGCAGGGCAAGAGGTGGCACTGCACTCGGTCTCACGGCCGGGCATTGGAGGGGAGGTCAGGAGAGAAATGCCAGGGCTGTCCCTAGGCCTCAGCTCTGAGGAATGCTGGAGAAGCTCAGCAGGCGCACTCCTTTCAGTCGGCCCCGAGGCAACCACAGGCCTGCCTCTGGGCCAGCTCCTGGGTGTGAGCCGCCTGGCAGGGGAGGCCTGCTTCTAGGTGGCTCCCTAGGGGCCAGCTCCTCCCCCAGCCCCCCAGGTCACCCACACCGATTCACCCCAGGAGGGGAGAAGGGAGAAGTGAGCATTCAGTGCCTGCTTCTCTTTCTCCTCTTGTCCCCACACCTCATCTGCCCACAGCCTCTCGGCTCCAAGGTGCCGGCACCAAACCAGCCACCGGTATTCACGAGCCAGGAGGCGTAGTGGAGAACAAGAGGTGTCCTCTGGGCCCCCCCACCCGGCCCCAGGCAGACCCAGGGCTCTTCCCGCCTCCCTCGGGGGAGGGTGGGGCAGTGGGTATCCTGCCAGGTGTGGTCAGCCCTTGGTCAGGGGCCCATGGGCACCTCCCACTGGACAGCCCAGCCCTGGTCAGTGCCGCACCGGCTGGCTCTGGGAACTCAGCCCGGGAACAATGGGCCCATTCACACAGCCTGGGCTTTGCACAATGACCCTCTTGGTCTATCTCCGTGGCTAGACGGTGTGTGAGTGAGAGTGTGTGTGTGTATGTGTGTGCGCGCGTGTATGTGTGTGTATAAGAAAGAGGAAGAGAGAACCTGGAGGTAACAGGAGAGCCCAGACAGCGGCAGGAGAGCACGCACGCACCAGGCACTTCGTTATAACCATCCTGGTCTCCAGCCTTGATCAGACAATTACAATGTGCTGGTTGCCGTCCTAGGAACCTTCTTAGCCTCACACCAACCAAGTGAGTCAGCTCCAACATTCCCCTCATTTTAAAGAAAACCGAGGTCAGCTTATACATGTCGGAATGATGGTAACTTCTCGATGGGGGTGTTGACTGGGAAGGAGCACGAGAGAACTTTCTGGAGTGATGGAAGTTCTCTGTTTGGGCGGTGGTCACATGGTGTATACGTATGCCGACATTCATTGCGCTGTCTGCGGAAGATTTGTGCATTTTGCTGTATGTAAATTACATTTCATTTAAAAAGAAATACGTCAGTACAGCTAGAGAATGGAATATTCCCCAGCCATGCTTAGCGGCTACGATCTTCATGTGCTAACAGATTGCTGAGACACGCTGTTAAATGAAAAAGAGCGATGTGCAAAAACATTCTTCTCCGGATAGTGTGCAAACACATATTTTAAAATACTGTCTGAGCGTATCTGCCTCTGTGTGTTTAGTTTATCTCTGGACAGACACACAGAAAGCGTGGCGGCCTCTGGGAAGGGTAGCCACACTGCTGGACGCACAGGCTGGAGGCAGGCTCTCCACAATATACCCTTTCCTTAACCCAGGGGAGCATATTGCTTATTCAGAAAGTAAGCGAAACCATAATGAGAGCGCCTGAGTTGCCCATCCCCAAGCCGTTTGGTCCACTGCTTTGGCGCATTTAGTTCAAAGTCAGGCAGCCGCTCTCCACCCTTTCCTGCCATCTCCAGCCTGTCTCCCCCACCCAGACCCAGTCAGAGTGCCTCTGGCCGTGGCTGCCCAGCTGGGGCAAGTTCACGGCTGGGATCTCTACCAAGGGCCATCCAGAACCCACTGTGGCCTGAGAGTCAGGAGTCTGGGCCACAGCTGGAGCCCCAGAGAAGCTGCTGGCCTCACAGAGCCCAGCCCCCCCACCAGCTCCTGACCCAGGCCCTCCAGCTGAGGGTGACTGTCCAGGTCCCCACCCAGCCCACTGCTCCTCACCCTACTGTCGCCACCTCGTACGTCCCCTCCATGGTGTCTCCAAGTCAAGCCAGGAAAGCCCAGGCCCGGGGGGCCAACGAGTGTGGCCAGAACACCTGCCCAGCTTGGCTGGCGGAGGGCAGCAAGAGGCAGCCCCGAGGAGGCCGGGCTCCAGCCCACTACAGCTGAGCGCGTGCTTCTCGAAAAGCACCAGCTTGCTTTAGGGTCCTGGGCTCATATCCCGGCTCTGCCATTTCCCAGCCATAGGACCTCAGACAAGGAACCTCATCTCTTTGTGCCTCAGTTTCCTCATCTGCAAAATGAAAATGATGACCCGTCCCTGTCGGATTATTGTGAGGGGAAATGAGATGTGAAGGAGCTGAGCACTGAGGCTGGAGCAGAGGAGGCGCATCTTAACCAGAACCACTCACACCACTGAGCAGCTCCTCTGAGCAGAGCTTTATAAAAGTTCATAAAGTGCCTCTCAGACGAGGGGGACCAAGACGGGGGACCTGTCTCGCCCAGGGCTCCTGGTCCCTTCTGGGTCCCTCCCTGCACAAGGGTTGTCAGGAAAGTGGAGAGTGTGGGCAGTCGGGGAGGGCCCCAGGATGTCCAGGGGCTTGGTCTGGTTCCTGGTCTCAGGGCCAGGAGGCAGGAAGGCTCGTGGGGCACCGCGGCCACCTGCAAGTCTCCAAGAGTTACCACAAGAAAGAAAACCAAGACAAAGATGCTGGGCATTCAGGCGGGACAGGCGTCAGCACAGCATCTCAGCGTCACCTACCTGGCTTTGCTTCTCTGACCAGATCCCCCAAGCTTTGCACTCCAGGCAGGCAGGGCCTCAGACCCTGTGGCTGCAGCGACCTGGGCCGGCCGGGCCTGGAAGCTGAGTTGCTTTGGGCAAATCACTGAACCTCTGAGCCCCATTTTTCCTCTGTAAGGATCACACAGCTGTCTCCGCCTGGGCTCTTTATAGCCTGTTAACATCCCCAATGGGCAGCAGCGCCCACCTCCCTCTCTCCAGGATCCAACCCCTGTAGGAGGCAGAGTCCACTGTCCCCTTCAGCCTGCATTCAGCGACATCAAGGGCCACTGCTGTGTACAGGCCTTATGCTGGGCACGGGAGAGGTGACAATAAACAGGCAGCCGCCTTGTCCTAAATGAGTTCACATTCCAGTGTGGTGGGGGTGGGGCAGAGACAAGTCAGAAAGTAAGGGACCAGGCCACATAGTGACAAATGGTGGAACTAAGGGGGAGCCAGATATCCTGGAACATGGGGGAAGGGATTCATTCTGCCAGGAAAGGAGGCCCCCTACAGACCCCGAGTCCCCTGGTACAGGTCTGCTCTGAACATCACGTCAATGGCTCATGTCATCCTCAGGGCAGCCGTGGAGGAGGCAGGAAGGTGGGACACACAATGAGACCCCTGTTTGACAGGTGAGCACATCAAGGCTCTGAGACACAGTCAGCTGGGTGCTGGGATCAGTGCCTAGAGCCCCGGCTCCCAGGGCAGGCTGCTCCCCAGCCTGCCGGGGGCCACTTAGGACATCTGGACCCAGGACGCCCGCCAGGGCGCTTGCTGCACCTGCCCAGCCCCGCCTCCTTTGTATACGTGAGAAACTTCCCGCCATCCAGGGTCACTCCTTGGCAGGTGAGAGCTGTGGGCAGTTCCTTCTCTGGGGTGAGAGGGTCTCCCCAGACCCTAAAACAGCCCCCCCACACCCTTACCCACTCCCCTGCTCAAAGCCATACCGGAAATGCTATCTCCGGAAGACTCCGGTTATGATTACCCATTCACTGAGCATCCCCGAGGGCCTGACCCCTGCGAGGCTCTTATGGCCAAAGCATCCCCCAGAGGCGGAGAGGCAGGTGGGGGGACACCCAGAGGTACCGCAACCAGCCCATCTGGTTTTCTGGGCATTCCAGAAAAGTCTCCCCTGGAGGTGCGTTCTCTCTGCCCCTCTCCACGCGGCTCAACCGCTGTTGCTCAGCCGTCTTCCAAGCAAGCCCAGAATACATCTGTTCTGGAAGGGCCTCTTCTCATCCGTGATTAGCCCCTCGCCCTCTGAAAGAAAGACATCTTTTTAAAGGGCAAAAGCTTTCCGCTGCAGCCTGCAGGGACCTAGGCCCGGTGTGGAAGCAGCAAAGAGACATAGTCCAGGTACCGAGGGCTCCTGTGCTCCCCCGCCCCACTCCTAGGGCCAGAGCAGTAAGGACTGTCAGGAAGCAGGGGCCTGTGGCCAGGATGTGAGGGTGGAGAGAGCGACAGAGAGCCCCGGGCCTGCAGGCCAGCTCCCAGAGCAGAGGGAGAACATTAGGATTCTGGGACCCAAAGGAAGAACATTGAAATAGGGTCCCTGGGAAAGGTTTTGGGGCACAGACACCTGCTTCAACACACTGTGCAGGTGGACACCTAAGTCAACCGCGTGGTAACAGAGAAAATGCTGTCCCAACCTCTGCCCACTGCCCGACGCGAGGAGAGCGGCGCCGGCTGACGCTCCCTGTAACACAGGGCTGTGCTGGGCATAGGAAGGGCTTAAATTAGGCCCCGAGAGCAACCTTCTGCCTGTGACCTCAAACAAGACACCAAGGGTTTACCCAGGAGCCTCGGCCTGGTCCACAGCCCTTCTCCTTGGACACGGTTTTCCCAGCCAGTCCCTGCTGGAGGCAGAGAGATGCTCTAGCTGGCCCTTGAGAGTCGTTCTCCCTGGGGAGAGAGATCTTCCAAGTAGGAAGCAGAGAAACAGCTGGGTGTCCTCAGCCCCCCTCCGGCCCTCCATCTTCCGTGGGGACAGCAGTAGTACAGGCCTCATTGGGTTGTTGAGAGGGGTAAGGGAAATAAATGTATTCAATAAAGCATTTCACAAAGCAAGAAGCACACAGTAGACACTCAATAAATGCCAGCTATTATTATTACTATTGTGGCTTTAAGACTGCCTGAAAAGGGTCCCTCTGTCACCTTCTCCTCCACCCCAGAGTTATCGACTCCCCCACCAATGACATATCTGCTCAATCTTACAAAAAATGAAAAACAAAAAAACCTGGGCTTCTGGAATGGGACCTCAGGCCTTGCTTGGAGGTGTGCAAAGCCTTTGGAAGCAGAGGTGGAGGGGGCGGAAAAGGAGGGAAAAGGTGGCCTGGGTCCCTGGGGACAGCTGCAGGCAGCAGATAAGGGCCAGAGGCAGCCGCAGCAGGAGTGGAGCGAGCAGAGCAGGGCTCAGAGAGGTGTATGCCAGAGAGAGACTGAAAGAAATGAGGCGCCCAATCGAAGTGGTGGCGGGAGGGACGCGCACAAAGGAACCCTACAGCACCACACGTGGAGGCCTTTGTTTCCAATCTGTCTTACGGGGAGGGAGAAAGAAAACAAATGAACCTTGACAAGTGGCGAAAATGTTAAGGTCATGCAGCGAGAATTGTGAGCACCCTCTGTGTGGGGCCAGGCAACTAGGAGGCCTGGTGACAGGACAAGTCCAACTTGAAGTACCTTCCCAGAGCCTCCCAGCCAATCCCAGTGCTCACCACTCTCTCCACAATGTTCGGGCCTATCCATGCCAGGCCGCCTTCCTGCAGGAGGCAGGGGTGACCCCTCAGGGCATGCTCCTTCAACGCCCAGCGTGGCTGCCTCCTGTCTGCATGCCCCATTCCTGGTTCCTGTGCTCTGGGACAGCACAGTGACCTCAGGGGCTGTCAATGGGCTGACAATTCCCCAGAAGACAGAGTTAACAGACAAAGTCTCAGTTAACATGCTAAGAAGCCCAGGGATCTGAATAAACTATAGGCAAGCCCTCACCTTCCACCTGCCTTTTTAAAATACTGGCTTGAGGACTCTGGCTTGTCAGCACCTGTTCTGCCCCTCAGCTAACCCCGACACAGCCCACAGGGTGGGCCCTCAGTCAGAGCTGGCCCACTGCTCTTCCACACTCCCCTCCTGCCCTGCGCCACCCCCGCCTCATGTTACCCTAGGCACGGCAGTCTGGCCTGACACCTCCCCACTTGACAGAGGAGCCAGCTCAGGCCCACTCTGCCCACCTCAGCCTCCATCTGGAGAGCAGCTACTCAGTTTTGATGTCTCCCCTCCAGTGACCTCCCCAGCCAAGCCTTTTGCCCCAGCTCTGTCCTGGGAAGTTGGAATTCATCACGCTTTTCACACCCACATCCATTACTATCTTGCCCCTCTAAATGTCTACACAGCTGCCTCTCCCACTAGACTGAGAACACCCTGAGGTCAGGGTCCCAGCTCACTCATCTCTGTAAAACCAGGACCTGGTTCAGACCAGGCTCATAGGAGGTGACCACTAAGTCGCAGAAGTAACCATGAAATTTGAGGTCAACATGACCCCGTAGGTGAGTTTTTCCAACTGAGCCCAAAGCAGGGCACTGGGAACTCAAGCTATGGTCTGGACCAGCAGACCTCCCCCCATCCACCCTTCAGAGAGACGCAGAGAGGACAGAGCACAGAGAACTGAATGCATGGAGGATCCCAGCCTGAGACTCAGACAGCGAGAGACCCTCCCGCCTCTGCAAACAAGCTTGGATGGTTATTCACCACGCCAACCCCCACCCCTTCATTTCAGGGAGACAGAAACAACAGATCCAAGTGCCAGCGTTTGTGTTACTGCCCCACCAAGGCTCCAGCTGAACCCACACAAGCTATGGTTCTCCAAGCAGGGCTGGCTCAGCCACGCTCCACCCTGACCCCCAGGGCTGGGCCTGCTGGCCTGGCCTCCGGCCTACCCGCAGAAGGGGGCTAGGGGCCCTGTGCTGACCTCCGGCCACACCCTTCACCCAGAAACAGAATCCAGCGGAAGGGGACTTGGGGGGGTGGTGGGGGGGGAGGTGGGGAGGATACGGCTCCTCCAAGAGGGGTCCCTGAGGGCAAGATGTGGGGAGGAGACTGGAGCGAGAACTCAGCTGCGCCCCGCACGTTCGCAGACGGCTTCCCCAAGAAGAGCCTCAGCGTGGCTCTGGGAGTCCCAGAGGTGACAAATGGAGAAGGACTCTGTGTCCAGGCAGGAAGTGGGCACCGGCTTTTCTGGATGGAGCATTCGCTCATTTGACACACAGGAAGTGCCCATCGAAGGGAGGTCACTGTGCAAGGTGACAGGTGCCGTCCTGGAGATAACCATACTGTGCTTGGGGCTTGAATCTCGCAGTGCTTTCAGGCGAAACATACACAGAAGCTTGAGGCTGACTCAGGTGGGTGGCCGATGTGGCTGACATTAGGGTTTTCTAGTGACTCACATCAAGTGGGAGGAAGATTTCGTTAAGAGCGATGGAAAGATGTTCACTGTCACCAAACACCTATGATGGCTAAGCGCCGTGATGTCATTTGCATTGGAGCCCTATAACGTGGGCTCCTCCATTCTTGGGGGGGAATTTGCAAGCTGGCTCATTTCATTAGGGTTTATAAAGTCCTTTTGGCAGCGATGGCTGCATTTCCCCCTCACTACATCCCTGTGAAGGAAGTGCTAGTCTCGCTTATTTGGGGAATCAGAAACTGAGGCTTGGAGAGGCAAGAAGTGGCTTTTGCAAGGCCAGACTGGCTTCGCACCCAGGACTCTGCTGCCCTCTTACGCACTGTGACGAACGGCCGGGCTGAGGCTGTGGGGCACCAGGCGGGGAGGAAACAATGGGCTGTCCACGAGATGTCACCAGGGGAAAGTGGACGCCTGCCCTTGCATCCAAAAAGCCAACTGCGGCCACGGAGGAAGGGCCGGGCGGACGTTAGCCCAGAGCAGCCTGGTGCCCGGGGCTGACTTTAAGTGCTGATGAGTCAATAAGGGGTGACAGCTGAGGGCTCCTGGGCCTTTACGCTGCTCTCAGAGCATGAGGAAAGAGGGAAGACCCATTCCATCCTCCGCGCGAAGGGGGATCGCCTCGCCAGTACTGGAATGACTTCTGGGGGTCACGGACAAGATGAGCACCGCCCCTCATCATTCAACAGCTGCCAGGGGAGACCCTGCTCCGGCTCAGGCAGGGCAGATGCGAACCCTGAACTGAGCCTCGGAGAACAGGACATGGTGGACGGGTCATCGCAGGCAGAGGGGACAGACAGTACAATCAAAGGCCAGGAGGTGACTTCTGACAGCAGCTTGGCCCAGAGTCCAGGCAAGAGAAGAAAGGAAGAAGTCCAAGCCACGGTTCAAGTAATGAAGACAAGGAGAGGGCAAGTCCTCGGACATGTCTGTCGGCTCCAGAGAGAATGGTGGACGATGATGGAGAACGCTCGGCAGATGGGGCAGTGGTAGGAGGCCGTGGTCAGGTGCGGGGGTAGAGCGGTGCCTGAGACCAGGGGCCCAGACAGACGCTCAGGGCCAGCAAGCTTGACCTGGGCCTCCCCTCCGCTCCTCCAGCGTGGCGTGGTCTCACCTCCAGCGGCTGCCTGTCCCACCGAGTCTACTGAACTTTTCCAGGTCACTCTGCGCAGCCCCACCACGAGCCCTCTCTGCTCTTGTCCCTTCTACTTAAGGAACGAGAGAAACAGCTCCAGACTCTCATGCCCTGAGGGATGCCGGGAAGCCAAAGATGCCCGAGAGAGACAAAGGGAATGAAGTCCTGCAAGAGGAGTGTGGCAGTGGGTCTCACTTCAACCCAAGAGGCGAAAAATCCAGATTAACACAGAAAATAAAGTAGACCAACGTTTCCCATCGCGTGTTCCACAGATCAGCTATTACCAGAAATAAAGGATTCAACGATCAAATAAGTTTCGAGAAAGCAGAGGCAAGCAGCTTCTGCAGCAGACGTCCCAGAATCCTGTGCACGCCAGTCTGCTTGGCCAAGCTCCAAGAGGGAGAGAGAGCACACAGCGTTTCCCAAACTTTGTTGACCAAGGAACACTTTGATGGCAGTGGATTTCTCAGGATCAATGTTCTATGGAACAGGCTTCGGCAAATCCAGAGCTAGACCTAAACGATCCAGTTTCCAAGTCGAGTATTTGATTTAATGCCGAATTCAGTGATGGAGCGCGACAGAGACTTCCCACCAAAAGGCAGGCAGGAGGCAGGTCGTCCGCTCCGCCGCCCGCTCTCAGGGGTCCTGTCGCCGCCCACCCTCCATCACCTGGGGCTCTTGCAAGGACCAAGGAAGTATGTCAAGTCCCTTTTAAACTGCAGCTCTACAAACTTACGGGGCTAAAGAGCAAACTCCCCGGGGAGCGAGGACGCACTTTACCACACGTTGATGTAGAAAAGCTCTCTTTACAAACAACATTTAAAAGAACTTCTCTGTTGCATAAAGCAAGATACACGTACGCAAGATAAAGATGAGACAATGGAAGGAAAGCGAAGCTGAGAAAGAGCTGTCGTGTGTGCAGTGAAGAGTGGCAGGGAAGAAGGCTGGCGGGAGCCGGGAGACCTGTGTCTGGATCCGACCTGCCCCTGACCTGCTGTGTGGCCAAGGTCAGGTCCCTCATCTTTCTCTGTACGTGAGGGGGTGGGGAGAGATAGCTCTGGGGCCCTCCCAGCCTCAGGTCGGAACTAAAGTGCCCAACACTACTGTGGGGAGTGTATCTGTCCAGGTGATACTTGCAAGGTATTGAGGGGAAAGACAAAACCGTGCCCAAGGAGAGGTCCCCTGGGCTGGCCAGAGAAGCCAAACCTGTGCCAGGTGTGAACCTGGCCATGAAACTGGAGGGGAAGCCACAAACCAGGAACCAGGTGGGTGCAGAGCGAGCCAGAGAAGCCCCTGGCATCTCCAAGAGTCCCCCTGTCTGTTCCCCCTAAGCCTCTCCCTGCAGGATGGAGGTCTGACCACAGGTGAAGGCAGGCGGAGGCCAAGTTCCACCCTGGTTTGCTGTAGGAGCCCTTTGAGGGAAATGGACCCTCAGGGTCCCCGATGTCACCAAGCCGGGTTTATAGATGAAGGAGCAAAGGGCGGCGTCCTCTTGGAGGCTGCAGGCAGAGGGGCGTCGCACGCATGCTCACGTAGGGCCTCCCTTCAGACCCACTTGTGCTGCCTCTCCTGTTCTTCACAAGATTCATTTTCCACTTGGTGCAAAGTCTACAATTAATTGCTCGAGAGGCCGAGGGACAGTCATGAAGAGCACTCCATCCTTTTGCATAACAAAGCAGCGGTCTGGCCTTGAGCCCCGTGCTGGGAGCATGTGTGTGTGCGCGCGTGTGCCTGAGCACACACATGCACGTGTGTTTGGCAGAGACTATTTCCCCAGCCGAGGCTTACACGAGGAGGACGAGCGTGCAGCAATGAGGTCAGGAGACAGTCTGTGATTGTCTGGCACTTGGTGACTATGTCTGGGGACATACGGGGTGCTGACAGCGTCTATTACTCTGAAAGTGTGCAGACTCTGTGTGACAATGCAGTAAGTGACAGGGTCTTCGGGGGTGTGGGGAGGCTCCTGTCTGCATGGCGAGCATGAACAGGGGGACACTGGGATGGTCAGCTTGTGAGCCGGGGTTCGTCTCTCCCCGCAGGCCTCCAAGTATCTGAGGGCTGCTGACTAGAGGCTTCGTGAAGGAGCCTTCTGTGAACCCGTGAGCCCAGGGAGGGGGTGTGTGTGCATGTGTGTGTTGGTGGCAGCAGCCTAGGGTTCTGGGCCTGCCTCTGTACCAACTCACTCTAGGACTTTGGCCATGGGGCTTCCCCTTAAAGAGGAGGGGTGGACCAAGTTGTCTGAGACCTACAATCTCATCCCCTGAAGTGTGTGTGGGGAGCCGGGGGTAGGCAGCCCCACCAGAGACAGGCTGTGTCCCCCAGCCCCTGCCGCAGCAGCCTCCCCCCGCAGCGAGCCCCCAGCCTCCCAGGGGAGGTCAGAGCACTGTGGGATTTCATCCTCGACTGCCCTTGAAATGCCCAGGATACACATAGCCCTCGTCTGCTCATCCCCAACAAAAGGGGCTGAGTTCAGGGACTGGAGGGCCTGCAATGAAGACTGGAATTTCAGAGCCACAGGCCTGACCCGAGGCCTGGGATCAGCGTCCCCAGCACCACATTCAACTCCCAGCAGCGTCCAATGGGCAACTGGCCCAGCTCCAGGCCAGCTTCCCCGCTGCAGGACGTTAGCCCCACGCCAGCCCCAAAAGCTGAGCCGGCTCACGTGGTCAGTACCCTGCCCTCCCACTTGCTGGACTGCCTGCCTCGGGGGCTGCAGGAGGCTCCTGCGTTGGGGAAGGAACAGCTGAACTGAAGCATCCTTGGTGCCTCTCCACCCAGCCCTCGGCGAGCTTCGGATAAAGGGGCGGTGTCCTCCAATAGGACCCCTTTCTTCAACCCCCTTTGCCTTCTCTTTTTTCCTTTTTTTTTTTTTCCTTTTTGCCAGAAAGAGTTTAATTGAGTCTCCTTAGGGAGATGCAGCTCCATCTAATTCAGCTCTTAATTAACCCAGCATACCCCAAAGAGGCTGACGAACTACTCGTAAATTAAATATGAAAAGCATTATTTATCTAGGAACAGCCTTCTAACGGCTCTGCCTCTGACGTTTATAGTTACTAATGAAGACGGATTTGGGGGGAGACAAGTCAGAGGAGAGACTACTGCTCTGGGAGAGAATGAAGCCCTCAGGCCCCGGGAGGGTCTCGCAGGGCACGGAGCAGGTGATCATCTCAGTCGAAGGGAGAGTGGCCCCCAGCCTTGGCCTCGCCACATCCCAGGGAGGTGGCGGAGGACCAGGGACAGGCTCAGGGGTCCTGGGGGTTGTTGGATAAGGCCCTCCCCCGCTAGCTGCCTGACATTTTCCATCTCGGTCCTGATTCTGACCTGGCTCTCCTTGACTCAACCTGAACCACAGCTTTAATGGCTCTCTCCTTGTTGCAGCCCTGTCCCCATCTGATTCTTCTAGACCCCTCGGTGCTCAGCCATTGGAAACTGCTGGCCAAGGCCACACCTCCGGTGTGTGAGGCCCTCCTCTCCTTCCAGATGGCCACAAGGAGCCATGGGGAGACTCTCCTCTTGGCTTTCAAAGAGGAAAGGATGTCTCTTTCTCTATGTACTTGCATAGAACCAAAGAAGAAGCCAAAAGTCATCCGGAGCCCCGAGGGTCCGAAACAGGGAGCAGCTGTAATTTGATTGGTTACCATTTCTCTGCCATCCTCCCCAACCCTGTCAACTACTGAAGGGTGAGCCCTGGGGATGAGGCCTTACTCATCTTTATAACCCAAGTCCAGTGCCCAGCATTATCAGTGCCACAAAAGTTTATGGAAATGTTAAATTTGCAAGACGAGTCTGTGTCTTCCTTTTGGCCCCTCTGGCCTCTAGAGAAGGAGAGAGTGGAATTGTCAGCTCTGCCAGGTAAGAGCCTCTCTTTGAAAAATTCAACTCTCTTCCAGCCTTACCCAGCTGACAGTTTAAGTGGCCGCTCTGTGCCAGCGGCAACACTGGCCACAATGAGGAACACCATCCACAGGCTCTGTCTGCCCAGAGCGTCCAGTTCAGTCAAGAAAGACAGATGGGAAAGAAAAACATATGGGAAGCCCCACGGGTCTCCAGGATGTGTGCTCTCTTTCATTGCAATGAGCCAGTAAACCCCACATTGTTCCACTAAACGTATGTTGGGCAGAGGGGATTAACAGAAGCAGAGGTTCCAGCGAGACCCAGCGGAAGCTCTGGGGTGCTTGGACTCCATACCAGGGCACACGTCCCTCCGTGAGGGTCCCCTTCATCAGCCTCTGCATTCCACTTAAGCAACCTTAAGCCTTTCAAATTGACCCAAAAACCTGGAGGTTTGGTGTTCTGGCATTCTGAAGTAGCTAGACAAAAACAGCCTTTGAGATTTGAAAGATCTTCTCAAGTACTGTTAACAACGAACACAGCAGGAAATTGCCAAGCTGTTGATCATCGGGTTCATGCTTCCCAATGGAAAAGATATATAGCACCAAACTACTGGACGTCCATCCCATCGGAAGACCTCAAACTGAGGATTCTTATAAAACCTCTAGAAAAAGCTGACTAAAGAAAAGGAGAGCTTCTGCCCGAGATGACAGACAAGCTGTTGACCACAGAAGTAGATAACTTCGACCTGAGACTACAAAACAAGATTAATTTGGGTTCTTCCGCAGCATTTTTCTTCCCCTTTACCGCACCACAAATCTTGTCTATTACTATACATTGACGCGCTCTATTAACTAACTCAAAGATTTCTCAACACTACCTCCCTTATCTACGTCCTGTTATCTGTGACCCCCTGAGGTCTCCTGCCCCTTCTGAAAAAAATAAAACTGCCTAGTGTGTTTTTCTCAACCCATAACTACTGCTGACAATCGACGACAAACATTTAATAACTGTTCCTTTAAAAACCACACAAGGTAGATGTCCTTCTCAAAGTCCTTCTGAGTCCTTCAGTTTCCCCCCAACAAGAAAACATAGCCCACCAGAAGTGGAAACTAACATGGGGAATATTCTTGCTACAATAGCGTGTTCTCTTCACAGACACTCCATCCTGCTTTGCAGAAATTGTTTAACTCCACTCAGGAAAGCTTCCCATCCTGAGGGCAAAAAAACCCTGGCTCACTCCTGTTGGGATAAATGACATGGCCAACATGGTCTGTGCCCCGCTGGGATACTGTTTTTTATGTGGACATCAGGCTTATGCCGTCTGCCACACATTAACTTTCCTCTGTTTTCAGGACGAATTTCAGAGACTTTCAGATGTTTAAAATTACCACCCCTCCAGTGGGTCATGTTTCCCTGAAAAGAATGTCCAGAAACTTCTAGAAAGAGGCAAACAGACTACCTGGGAAAACTGCCAGAAGGGACAATGACCTCGCTTTTCATGCATCCTATGTAAACTGTAATTCCCACAGTAGGGATAATTCAGCTGGAAAAGATGGTCCAAAACTTCCCCCGACCCTAGTGGTCGTCCTAAATTATACACCTGCTGCTCTGGAAGTTGTCGCGGATGATCTCGGCCCTTAATTTCTCCTTAGATAGCTGGAGGGGATCTACGCTATGCAGCAAACCCTTCTTGCGGCACCTATAAATACACTGCAGGCTCAAGCAGAACAATCTAGAAGGAGGCTAAAAGAAAAAGTCACCTGGATCTCTAGGCTAAAAACAGCTGGATTGGGGCCACATTTTCAGTCCAAGCCCCTGTCTTCGGGGTCGGTTACAAGAACCATTGGAAAGTTTTGTTTCTCGTCCCCGCCTGCGTTACAGCTGCCTGCGGTATTCTGTTCAGAGTCTGCGAAGCTACTGTGCAGCCCTTGTCACTTCAGGAGATTAAGAAACTCACCCTGCTACAAAGGAGCAGGAGAGACTAACTCTTGGCCAACTACAGACTCTAGCTTCTAAACAAACTCCTAATCAGCAAAATTTTGGCAGTGGTGAAGACCTGAATATCACAGACGAATGCCTTGCAGCCTGACTGTGCCCTTGGCCAAAAGAGAGGGCTAGGAAAGAGAAAAACAGTCCCCAACACGTCCCCACATGGCACCATCTCTTAGCCCTTTGTGTTTTCCAAGGCACGACCGTGACCAGACATCCTTCCATTCTGGCTAATATGAGCGACAGCTGCTTCTTCACTTCCGTTATGGCCTGAGTTTCCCTTCATTCCTGCTGCCTTGTAGATAAGATTTATTAAAATACCAATCATAGAATTAACGCCTCTTCCAACAGCATCCAATCCAGAGCCAAGCCCCGCCTTCCTGAATTCTTCTCCCAAGATCACTTCAACAAGCCCAACCCCAGAATGAGCCCTTTCTAATGCCCTCTCCCTGAGATCGCGGTCCCCATGCGGGGCATTTCTCCTTTGCTGCAATGAGCCAATAAGCCAAGCTTGTTCCACCAGAAGGGTGTTTCCCGGAGGCATTGACACATATATAAGCCATTCGACAGGAGGCAGAAGGTGGCACATATCATGAGACAGCTCTGAGCAAGGCGGGAATTTCATTAACACGGAGAGGAATCTTTCAGGACCATGCATGGAAAAAGCGTCCTGTAGGCGTTTCTAGATACGATCATTCGTGCTGGGGCAGGAGGAGGTTGTTCTTTGCATTTTCTTTAGAAGTAGGAGACTAGACTGAACTAAATGAGCACGATCCAGATGGCCAGCAAACATCTGGATCAGCAAAATAGCTAGGGATCCAGACATGAGGAAGATATTTTCAGTGTTGACATTCGTCCACTGGCCACAGAGAGGGAAGGAGCCTAGGGCAGTGCTTGGAAAGATTTCATGCAGAAAGCGATGCCTGGGGTTCCCTGGGGAAGGCCTCGGGTCATAGATAAGAAAGAATGTGTGCAGCCAGAAACCCCAGGGAACGTGGTCTTACGTGGCACTGCCCATTGTTCTCTTTCGGGTCTGCCCAGTCTCCTCAGGGTCCCTGTCAGCTGCCACATCTTGCAAACAACTGTGGTAGCCCATCGGCCACCTCAGTTGCCCTTCTGACCCTTGCTGCAGCCAGAGGGGGGACACCCCTCACCCCCCATCCCGCTCCACCCCACTCCACACAGAGTGACAGAGTGAGGCTGGAGTCCACATGCTTGCAAAGCAGTCATAAAGTTACCCCTAAAAGCACACAGGGGCACAGAGGAGAGAGCGCATTTAAAAAGAAAGAAAAAAGCATCATTATGGTAAAAAGATGTTGAAGACGTTATGGGGGTGCAATGCCCTGCGCGGTAACAAGAGAAGAAATCAAAATTAACCAATCAAAATTAACCAGAGATAAAGGTCTCCTCTTCACCAAGAGACAAACATCACAGCTCGGTGGACACACAGGGACCCACAGGCACTTCACCTAATTAGACTCATTTGCTGAGTGGTCCCTCCCCAGTGCATCTCTTGAGTCTGCATGTTCACTGGACCACGCGCCACATACCAACACCATACCAAAGGGCTTTTGCATTTCGTTAGAAAATGACCTCAAAGCAGAGGAGTACTCATTTTACAAATGAGGAAACTGAGGCCTCGCAATATGACGCAGCTGATGACAGCTGGAGCGTCCAATCCAGGTTCTTGAACTTCAAATCCATAGTTTGTTTGTTTTTTCCAACGACATCAGCGCAACTAGAGCTTCTGAAATCTACGTGGCCTAGATGGGGACGAGCGTCTCTTCTCTCTGTCATGATAGAGCACGGTTGGAACAAAACTTATAGCTTAAAGCCTAGGTAAGCACTCTCCAGCGTGTTGCCAGGCCTTTGCTGTCAAGAAACATGTCAGAGGCTGCACACAGCTTACACAGATCCACACTATTATAGGCCGGGACACAAACG
This sequence comes from Equus caballus, assembly GCF_041296265.1. NCBI lineage: Eukaryota > Metazoa > Chordata > Mammalia > Perissodactyla > Equidae > Equus > Equus caballus. The sequence continues at coordinate 10,546,124 of NC_091695.1, forward strand.
CCTTTTTTCCTTTCTTATAACATGCATTATGGATGCAGAATTACGGTAATCAAGAAACTAAACTATTGGGTGGACCAGAGACCTGCTCCAGGGATCCTGAGAGTTCTGTTCATTCACGCCTTACAGGCATTTAACATCTTCAGAAGCCACACATTAGCCTGGAACGGGTTTTTCATGCCCCAGCACTATTGCAGGGCTTGTTTTTCCCGGTTAAGTCTGACTGCGGCAGGATGCTAAGGTACCTCTTTGAAATGTTCGGCTCTTCTTGTCGTGGAGAGAGTTGGGGTGCCATCATGTTCGAATCTCGGATGGTTTTTCAGGAAATATCTAACAGACCTCAGTTTGCATTTCTAGATGGTAGTTTCAAAAGCTCAAACTCACATTTTTATTGCTATTCCTAACACTAGACGGAGCTCAAAGGCTACAGGGACTTTCTCTTAAAGTCAGCTTTTAAAATTGAGTTTGGCCCTCATTATTAAGCAGCGAAACCAAGATGGCACCTTCATAGCATCGCAGAGTGAGCAGCTTCAGCGTTACCTAACTCCCCGCTTCCCGTGTCCAGGCCTCACTCAGACTCATATCCACCTAAGAGGAGGGGGCTCACTCTTTTCTGAAGAGAAGGCAGCCGTCAAATGCAAAGTCACTCACAGGTAGATTTAACCTCCAGGTCCATCCAGTGCTTAATTACGGGCCCCATGCATTTCCGGCAGCCATTTCTTTTCTTAGCCTTGGCCGAGGCAAGTCCTTTGACTGAGCCCCAGTCCTCCCCATCTGTGTAGTGGCAGAGGAGTTGGCCCACACGGTCTCTAGGTTCTCTTCCGGCTCTGTGATACAATGACTTGGATTAAGAGAGGAAGACGGGCTGGAGATCTCTGTCAGAATGACTTCTACTGCTCAGGTCCATCCTTGCCCCTCCCTTCCCGCAGCTGCAGGCTATTCAAGCCCTCCTCGTGTCTTGCCTAGATTTCTTGGTGGTCCCCTAAGAAGCCTATACCATGTGAACCCCTGCCGCCCCCCACCCCACCCCACCACCCAATTGAAAGTGCCTTCAGGAGCTCCCACTGCCTTCAGAACTTGAGCTCTCAGGGACGAAGACACACCCTTAAGGACGTGGCCTCTCCCCACCTCTTTGGGCTCATAGACACCATGCTCCAGATCTTTGCAGTTCTCTTCTTGATCCCCCCTCTCTCTCTCACTCCCTCCCCCAAGCCTTCGAATATCCTGTTCAGTCAACAAGAACCCCTAAGCCTGCTGTTGTCCCTGGTCAACCACCAGGCATTCTTCAAGGTGGACTCTGCTCTGACATCTCCCCCATGTAAAACTTGCATCAGCACCACCACACCCCGGCCTCCTACACCATTGCCATCCATGCTCCCCTCAGCAGGGCACCGGTCAACATACTATCTTGTAATTCTCTGTCTTTGTGTCTGTCATCATCTGCAGATGAGACATACTCCTTGAACACAAGGAGGCGTTTTTCTCAGAGCACACTGCCTAGCACCCAATACAGATACAGCTTTGTTAAGACAATAAATAAGAAAATAAACCAATAGGCTAAGAAATTATAAATTACAGAGTAGAAAGGTGCCAAACCAATGACACAGACAGTGTTTTAGAAGTTCAGGTCAGGCATTAAGAACCAGCACAGGTTATTTTTGCTTTGTTTTTGCAAGGAATTGAAAGTGTTTTGTTTATGGGGAGAATGGGGGAGGTTCATCATAAAAGCAGGGCTTTGAGACTGATCTGGAAGTGATGTACAGGACGGATTTGAAGAAGAAATCCAGAAAGCAGCTGGAAGGTTCGTTTTGGGGCCAACCCATGTCTCAGGTAAAAAAAAAAATTATTTTCTATGCTTATGAGGGTGTTTCAGGCACTCCCCTCCTGACCCCAGCCCCACCCCACGCCTTCTCCTTCCATCTTCCCATTATCTCCTCAGCCTGCCTCCCCACCGAAGCTCCGAGCAAGAACCCATGGGGGTGGGGGGGGCATGGGGAGGACATGGCATCAGGCTGGAGTCGGTAGCCTTGCTCAGACTTGGCATGTCAGAAGTAAAAGCTGCAAGTTCTTTTTTTCCCTTTTCTTTTTCCTCTTTAGGCCCCTGATCAGGAGGTGAGATTCCTGGAAGAAACAACATCCCACCTTTCCACCTCTATGCAAGGCAGAAGCCAGAGCCCCTCAGAATCAAGTCCCCAGAGCACATCTTCTCTTCGGGAAGAATAAAAGGAACCCCAGCTTCAGTCTTGGAACTATTACATTCTGTTCAAATGTTTCAGTTGAAGAAACTAAGCCTCAGAGAGGTCAAATGACTTGCCCAAGGTCACATGGCTAATTAGCAACCAAGACCAGACTTCAAACCCAACTCTCCTGAGTCAGGGCTCTTTCTCTGTGCTCAGCCCAGGAATGGAGGAGGAGCTGACTTCCCTGGTTGCTGTGGGGTCTGCCCCCGATCCAGGCTCCTGCCTGCATTGCCACAGCGGTCCCCAACAGTTCATCCGCCCCCAGGGATGGTAGGAGCAGGGCATCGGTTTTCTTTGATCCCTTGCCGGCCTGATAAAGTACTGGTTGACAGACTGAGGTTCTTCTAGAAGGTGAGCAAGAGGCTCTGGACAGCAGAGAGGAAAACTTCATCGTCCCTTCCCCACACAGCTATCTGGGACTGTGAAGAGGAAGGCGGAAGTTAACAGCCCAGGCTGTTGATCACTGGCTCTCTCCCTCCCTCCCTCACGCATATTCCGCTCACAGACTGTGGATTCCCCCAGGGAGGAACTATGAGGCATGAATTTTCTAGAGTTCCTAGTGAGCCACTGAAGATGCACGGGGGGGAGGGGGGATGTCCAAGGCAGAGCCGAAAACTGCTTTCTGCCTAAGAGGCACAAGCAGCCACGGAGGCCTCACCTGTCCCAGGCTTCCTGTCTTCTTTTCCACCGATAAACAAGGAGTACCAAGATCTGCTTCCAGATTCTATTAACACGGCCATTCAGCAAAGGCCTGGTGGTGCTGTGGGAGTTTCAAAGACGTTGAACACCTCTGGGATCCCCTCACCTCCTCCATTCCAGCTGTATCCTCTACCCCCTAGGATGCGGGCATTTACAATTGTCTCCTAAAATAGTCACCAGCCCCTCCAGCACAGCCCATCCTTCACGATAGTAAAACACTCCTCACACTCGATCCAGCTTACAGCCAGGGGGAAAGTCCCCAAAGCACTTTTAATCACATATGTCCCTGCTGAAATTCCTTGAGTGGTTACTCTTGAGTGGGTTTGAAGTCTGGTCTTACTGCTAATCTAGCTGTGTGATCTTGGGCAAGTCACTTGACCTCTCTGGGGCTTAGTTTGACCTCTCTGGGCCTCTGGTTGAAAGGAAGAGTGTAAAATCCTCAGCATGCCAGTCCAGGCCTCCCCCAAGCCAGTGCCACCACTCTCTCCAGTCTGGCACACCCTGCTCTAAGCCCAGAGTTGTCATCTGTCCACTCTTACAGCACATGTGCCCTTCTGAGTCACATTCAGTCACATTTGAGGAATTTGGCACTGGTCTGTCTCCTGGCTTATCCCCAAACTCCTGAGGGGCAGGGTACGTCTGTAACTCCCAGAGTGCCCAGCACAGGGCATGGGACATAGTAGGTAGCAACAAACGTCAGGTCGTCAATGACATGCTGAATAAATACCCATCCATTCCTTTGAAGCAGCCGCCTGCCGCCCTTCCCTTAAAAAGTCTGTTCGACTCCACAAATTCCAGAATCAGGCTCCTCAGATGTGGTCCAGGGACCACTGGCAGCAGAAATATCCAGCAAGCTTGTTAAAGATGCAGGTTCCCAGGCTCTGCCCCAGACCTATGGAATCAGAACCTTGGAGAGCGCCACCTCCAGGGGCCTCCCCGGCTCTGGCCCCGAGCTGGACGGACTCTGGAGCGGGGCCATTTCACAAGGAGGGCATTGTGGATGCTCCCCTCAGCAGCCTGGAGCAGAGAGGGGGGAGGTGGAGGGAGGTGGGGACTGTGATTCTGTACCTGCTAACCATCACTGCAAGTCATGATGGCAGAGGGGCCACTTCCCTGTCCCATCCTGCCCCCCGCCCAACCTGGCATTTCTCCTCTTTTTGCCTCCTTCCTCCTTCCCGTCGGCCCAGCAGGGGTCAGTCAGCCTCTCCCTTCCTCCCCAAGGCCCCACATCTCTTCTTCCACTGGATTTAAACAGCTTCTTCCTCCCTCGGACAGAGAAAGAAGCGACCGTCTTCCTCCTCTTCGCCCTGCCCACCAGCATGCTGATGCACTTTATAAAACCAACGTGAGGAGCGTTTTCAGTCGCACACTTCAAACCCCCCATTAAACCTCTGCTGGGACCCAGGCGGCCTCCCCTCCACCCCAGGCTTCAGACGTGCGGGGCCCCACGACCCTTCTGATGCCAAGGGTCTGTGGGTGTGGGGGCACCGTCACAAGACTCGGAACACAGAGGCCTAGACTACTCCAACTCCAGAGGGGCCGGGCGCCTTTGGGGAAGTCGTGGCCCCCAGTCTCTGAAGAACAAAGGATTTAGACCAGACAATCTCAGGGAACGCCTTGGATTTAAGACTCTAGGACTTGTAGCTTATACTCTAAGGTATATGAGTCCAAGACAGAGGGCAGCAGAGTGAGAAGACCAAAGGGACGGAGCTCCAGCCACAAGGGCAGTGTCCCCAAGGCGCGGAGAAGTCTCCTTGACCACAGCTCTCAGGTCTCAGGTTCACATTTAGCAAAGGCTACCCTAGGGAGAAGCCATAGGGCTGCAATGACCTGAGGATATTTGCCACAAGCAGCAAATACTGAACCAGAGTGTGGAAACCAAAGCCAAGGCTCACACAGCATTTACTCCGGCAACATTTTAGCGCTTTACACGCATGAACTCAGTTAATTTCTGCAACGCATCCCATAGGTAGGCACTATTATTATCCCCATTTTACAGATGAGCAGACAGGTACAGGGAGGCAGAATAATTGGCCCAAGGTCACAGAGCTGGCGGGTGGCACAGTCAGGATTGGAACCCAGGCCAAGTCCGTGAATCCATGCTGTCAACCACAGTTGTCCAACCCCATCCCCTTAGGGAAGACATGCCACTTCAGACAGTGCTGTCCACCCACCCAGCCTGCTCACAGGGCAGTGGAGACAGGCACCCCCTCTTCCTGGGAGGCACCAGGAAGGGTGTTGGGGCTCTGAGGTCTAGCATCCAATGGCCTTCATTTGACAAGACTGAATATTGACTTGACATATTTCAAGAATGGACACCATTTGGCAACATAGTCACGTCGAAACAAAGCTCTTTCGTGTCCCCATCTTACTTCGCTCCCTCTTTCTTCCTGCCACCCTGCTCACCTGCTCACCCTCACCCCCAGCACTGGGTGTGACGAGCACTGGACTTTCGAGACAAAAAACCTGAGTTTGAGCCCCGTTCAGTCTCCTACTGTGACCTTGATTCTCCTGGCCTCTCTAAGCACCAGTGTTTTCACAGCTGGGTCAAGAGGCAATACAGTCGAATGACCAAAGGGTGGGCTTGAGAAAGCCACCTGGGAGCACCTGTGATGGTGCCAGGCTCCCCTGCGCGTGAAGTGGGGCTGTGCTGGCTGTCAGGAGGACTCGGGGCGACACCCGCCAAGCTCCCCACGCCGAGCCTGGGACCAGAGCAGGCACATCAGCTGAGTGCTCACGGTCCGTGGAGTGCGCTCCGAGCACAACCTCATTTCACACCGTGAATGAAGCCACCTTGCCCCAAGGTGGGACTCAATGCCAGACTCAACGGGGGCTCAGCCTGAGAAAGTGCCTCTGGGGGCCGGCCGCCAGCTGCCAGGGCCTTCCTCCCTGAGGCATGAATCATTCTCCACATGTCCTCCTGTCGTCGTCCCCCTCACTCTTGTCATGCCAACTCACCAGCAAATTCCTGTATCATGGGGAAGTGCTTCTTCAGATAAACTGCAAATGGCAACCTGAGACACCAGCTCCAGAGAATCGCTGGCACCGCTCCCACCACACCCTGCACGTCTTGTCCCTCTGTCCGTCTGACCTTTGACCTCACTGCCTGGAATGCCTATTCTCATATCTCTTCAACTCAAACCCCTGCTCCTCCTTCAGGGCCCTACTGGAATCTCGCTGCTTTCCCGCGGGGAGAATCTCCCCAGGCTGGAAACAACTCTGTCCTCCTTGAATCTCCCAAGATTATTTTACGGTTCTATCCTGGGAATCTGTGCACCTGCCAGTCCGCCATCAGATTATCTGCTGCTTAAAAAGCAGGTCATGCTTTTTTCCTAAACCTGCTCATAATCCAGCCCCGGGCCAGGACACATAGCAGCCACTCAATAGACACTTGATAAATGAACTAGAAGGAACCAAAGAACAAGGATGCTGGCACGCTTCCGTCCAGTGACAGAAATAGCAAACAGCAAAGGTCTATTTCCCTGATGAACCTGGAAGCTTCCACAGTCACCTCAACAGCGCCATGACCAGCCTGCCCTTTCTATCTGAACCCCAACCTCTTGCTAAAAATGTGTATCTCCCCCTGATAGATAAGGGGCCCCTCCCTGCTGACTTGTCACCAGGGTCTGCTAGAGGCCAGCGTGGGGCTCTGCTCCATCGGCAGCTGCCCCACCGGAGAATGGGGAAGAGCCTCCCATTGGAGCTTAGGGTGGGGGTGAAAATGTGCCTCTTGCCTCACTTTGTTCCATCTTTTCAGCCCGACATGAGAGTTTCAGGCCTGGCCAGGGCCCAAGGCAGATGCATAATAGAGCATATTAACCAATCCACGCTGAACAGAACGTGGCCAAGGGAAGCTGCCTCACCCAAAGGTCAGATAGGTGGTCTCCTTGCTACCGTGCTTTTGCTTTTGTGGGGTTGGGGGTTTTTTTGGAGGGGGATAGTTGGTGCCATGAGGACCCCCTCTCCAAAATATCTCCCTGGCTCCTTGAGAAAGAAAGGACAGGCCACAGGAAACCACTGGAGACCCCACACCAAAAAGGGAGCGTGGAGACTTTGCAACCAGCCTCTGGTTAGGGTCCGCCCTCCCTTATGTAGAAACACTTCCTGGGTAAAAACAAATGGAAGAAATAATTACCCACAACACAGACAAAGAGTTATGCACTGTGAGGCTCACTACCGTGTAATTAATAATGATGACAAACTGTAAAAATGTAATAACTGTCTGATAAAAGTTGAATGGTCAAATAAATGGCAACTCCTTTGGATAGATTATTATTGATAATCTATTGGAAAAATCTTTAACGGCACTGGGAAACACACAAGTCGTAAAGAGAAAAAGCCTGGCCTACTACTACACACACAGTCTATACTGGCTTAACTGTGTACAACATCAGGTCAGGAAAAAGAAATCAAAGTGCTGGCTTCTCTCTGTGCGCTGTTTATGCTCCCATGTATTTTTCTGTGAACTTCTTCCCAAGTTTCCTAGAGTGACATATATTCCTGTTATAATATAGGAATCGTATATAAAGGAAGCAAAGAGAGAAGTAGGAAGGAGAGAGTCATTGTTAAAGGAAAAGGATGGGAAGCCAGCGAAGTAAGGAAGTGACGGGGAATCTTCATCGCCCCGCTGAGCTGGGGGCACTAGGCTGCCGAGTTGGGGGCAGGAGAGGGTAGCCCAGGGCCTCTTCCCACGTCTAGAGTGGAGGTGAAGGGAGAGGACAACAAGAAGAGACTTGGGCCTCCACCTCCACAGCCTTTGTGCCCCACCATCTATCCTCTTTGTGACATGCTAGGACCAGAATGCCATCTGCCACCTCGAGCCAGTTCCCAGCTGAGCAGACACATCCCTAAGGAGAAGCCTTGGCTCTCCACACACGCGCACACGCGCACGCATGCGCACACCCATCTTGCAGCCCTGTCACCTCATCTCTATTTCCTGCCCCTCAGGCTGCATGAGAGAGAATAGCTGGGCGGCTTGCTGTCTGGTGAACAACCAGCCTCCAGCCCAAACACTCCCAACCTCACCTCCCCTCTCTCCTCCTCCCCCCGGCTCTCCACCCTCAGGGCGTTGGGGATTTTTTCCTACCCTGGGTCCAGCCCCTGGAGGGGGTCTCAGCTGCCCCTCGCTCTCCAGCTCCCCTTCCAGTTCCCAGGGGCCATGCCCGGTCTCGTGATCTGCTATCTCTCAGCACCACCTGCTGCCCATTCTGGCCTCCACCATTGTCCCGTTTCAATTTCTAGAGTCCCCTGGGCCTGGCTCCTTATCACGCTGTGTCCATCCTTCACCTGTCTTCGGAAAGTACAGACTTCGCTCTTCTCTCCAGCCTCTTTCTATAAAACCAGAAAATGTCAGAGCTGGAAGAGACCTCAGGAGACATCCAGGCCAGCCCCCTTGGCCTACCCCTGTCTCCAGTCATGCTGCCCCAAGACCCTGGGGCAAAGGCAGCCACCACAGGCCTCCCCCGGCTCCCACAGGATCCAGCCTTCTCTCGCTGCACAAGAGCCGAGGATCAGCGTCCGCTGAGAGGGGAGACAGAACCAACCCCGTCTGCACAGGTATGTCAGGAGGATTGCCACAGAGGGTTAACAAATGCCTTAGAGCCCAGGACAAGACTCGGGGTGCCAGCTTGACCCATAAGACACCCCCCCCAGGACCTCTTTCATCCCTGTGTCACCAGGGTCAAGCTGAGGGTCTTACCCTCTCTCGTTACTCTCTTTTGAAGGCCATCACCCCTCCCAAAGGAATAAGAGAGCTTAACTCCGACTCTCGCCTAACTCTCTTGGCTGGTGATAAAGGCACCTGGACTACAAATGTGTGAGAGTCCTTGAAAAGTCCTCAAATTCAAAATAATCACAAATGCTACAATTGCAAATGTTTGGGGGCAAGAAGGCTGCTGTCCGCCCCGTCCATCCTTTTGCCTGGACCATCAAAGACCCAGCCCAGGAGCAAAAGTTCCAGGAAGGAAGAGATGTCTTAGAGAGGAGAAGGGTTCAGAACGCCTTCCTGCCACTGCCTCTTCCATCTCCACCCCGTGAGGACGTCCATCCTTCCTCTGCTTCGTCCTCCGTCAGCCCCGGAAGGGCGGCCCGCCCCACTGCTGGGACCTTATCACAACCGGAACAAGAAACCTAATGAGGAGCCACTTTCACGTTCCCTGGTCTCTCCAGACCGCGTGTGGCCGCAAAGACAGGCTGCGCTGGAATGGCTGAGACAAGCTGTCACCATGGCTGAACCCGGGCCCTGCCATCTCTCACAGGCAACCCAGGAGTTTAAGATTAATGACTGAGAAGAACAGGCCTACAGGACTCCAACAGATCAGCGGGAATTTGAAATGCTCTTCCTAGAAAAATGGGAGCTTGAAGGCGCTCCAGGCTTGGCTGTGAGGAAAATTAGAGAGGAGGAGGAGAATAGAGAGAAGACAGGCAAGATGGAAAATGGGGCGGCGCAGTTTCCTAAGCAGGGCCGCCACTCGTAGCGTCACCTCTGGCGGCCGCTGCAGCTTCCTCTCGTCCGCCCTCAGGGAGGCAGCAGCGCAGGAAACGGAAAGAGTTGTAGACCCGGACAGACCCCTCTCCCATCCCACTTCCTCGCTTCCTAGCTTCTTAGCTGTGTGATCTTGAGCGAATGACTGAAGGTCTCTGAGCTTCTGTTTTGCTCTCTATAAATGGGAGGGCCGGATACCTCCAAGTGTTTTCTAAGAGCTAAACGAGCTAAAACGTAAGCAAAAGCCCCACACCGCTTTCCGGACTGTAGCAAACGAGCAATCAAACGGAGGGCGTTCTCCTTGAAGTTGCATTCAACACAGAATCTTCTCGGGCCGCAGAGTGACTTCGCTGCTTGTTTATCTTTCATTCAAAGTTTTCTGAGCAGCAAAGGGGTGAGGAGGACAATGCCTTCATTCACTCATTCATTCATTCATTTAGTCAACAATTATTCACTGAGCGCCCCCATGTGTCAGGAGCATAAGGAGGCGACTCCCCTCGTTCTAACTGCAGAGGAGAGGTAATAAACTGGCAAATGTACCAAATGCCAAGCAGGGCTAAGTGTTCTAGAAAGCCCGGTATGGAGGGAGAGGATGACTGTTTCACACGGAATGGCCAGAGAAGGCTCTCTGCAAAGGTGTCATCTCCAGGCATCTGAAGAAGGGAAGCGGCCGGTTGTGTGGCTATCTGGGGAAAAGCATTCCATAGGGGAACTGTGAGAACAAAGGCCCTGGGGCAGCAGCGTGCCCAGGTAAGGGAAGCAGATGCCAACTGACTGGGACGAGTGCATACGAGGAAGCTCCCCCTGTCCAGCAGGCAGAACAATGAAAGATGGATACAGCCAAGGCATTGAGTCAGCTTCAGCCATGGGTGGTCCTTTGACTGGCGCAGATTGGGGAGAGAGATTTCCAGGCAGACGGCTTCTCCCTTCTTGTCTTTGGAATCTAGCTCAATCCGCCTCGCCACCCCACAGCCCTGCCCTCGCGTTAATAAAAGAGGAAACCGAAGCCAAAAGAAGGGCGCGCTCAAGTGACACCACCAGTTCGTAGCAAAGTCAGAACAGGAACTCGTCCTCTTGATTCCCAGACAAAGGCGTTATAACCAGCCTTGTCATAATTCAGAATACGGGCAGGTCAGCTCCCAGGGAGGCTGCAGGCTCCTGGGGGACGAAGCCCATGGCTCACCAGCCTGGGGACTCTCCAGAACCCAGTATAGGCATAAGAGGACTGCCCAGGGATGCTGACCCCCCTGGATCCATCTTCCTGGGGGCTTTCCCAGCATGCCAGTGGCTAGGCAGCCAGGCATCGTGTTGGAACTCCGAGTAAGTGCCACACATGGTGATTAATACCCTATCTCCCAGCAAGTAATTATAATTAATGCAGAATATCAAATCAGGAAATCAGGCATTATTAGGAGGAATTAGCTATTTATTTTCATTTTCCGCTCTGCTCCGCCACCCCACCTTCCACATCTCCCGCGCCCGCGGGTTTTCCAGTCCCACGCCAGAGGTGGGGGAGAGGGAGAGCTCAGCTAAAACTTCCTCCGTTCCAGGATCGTGTAGGAACGCCTGTGGTCCCAGGCCCTGAATGAGGCAACAGGAAGATGAGGATGGCCACACTTCCTGTTCTCAGAGAGGTTATAATCTGGTGGAAAGCACACAGGGCAGGCAATTGCAGTGATGAAAGTGAACAGAAACGAAAGCGGCAGCCCAGGACAAGGAGCCCCGAACTCTGCCGGGGAGCGTCGAGGAAGGCTTCCAGATTCCAGAGCGGGTAGCATTTGAGCTGGGCCCGGAAGGATGGGCAGCAGCTTTCAAGGTGAGGGGTAGGGCAAAGGCGTTCCAGAAGCAGCTCTAAGATACAAGAGAAAATGGCTAAACAACAGGTGGTACAAAAAGAGGAAGAAGGAGGCAGGAGCCAGCACGGGCAAGGCTGAAGGCTGCTACCCCTCAGGGGCAGAGGGGAGTGAGATAGAAGGCTAAGTAAGGCCCTGAGCTGAGAGGATCAGACTCCAGGCCAGCCCCAGGAGGTGCACCCCAGAAGCGAATGTCCGGTGATCAGGAAAGAGGAAGACAAGTCCAAGAGCACGGGATGTAGGGGGCGGAGGGCAGAATGTGCCGAGAGACCCTGGCCTGAATGGCAGCAGCTGTGGCACTGGTTTCTCTTGCAACACTCCTGTCCCTGGAGGCTTGAGGGCGCCTCCCAGGCTTCTGGCCACAGGAGCAGTGGTTGAGGATATATACCTTGAGGGCAAGAAGAAAGCGGAGTCAGGAATGAGGGAGGGTTGTTAATGAGACAGTAAGCTCCAGGAGAGCAGAGCCGCAGATGTAGGATGAGCTAGATCAATATTTGACAAACAAGTGACCGCCTGAGGAGACAAATTCCGGCAGCCATGTGGAGAATGGAGGGCAGCAGAGGAGACCAGGTGAAAGAGGACCACGAAGGAGTCTATTGCAATATTCTCAGAAGCAGAGGAGCCAAAGGGGTGAAGCCCTGAGTAGAGATCCCTGGCCCTCGGTAGGGGGAAGATGCCAGGAGCATCCCCGGGGAGGAAAGGATTTGAGAAAGAATTTGAAGAAAGAACCAGCAAAGAAGCCCCACAAAATGAATCCAAAGCCCCCAAATGTCCAGAGTCCTCATCCTCTGTTGCTTTGTCTCAGGAAAGTATAAAGAGGAGAGTGGCTCCCCCAAGGACCACCGCGATCTCCTTCTGAGGGAGAAGAGTCTCGAATTCTCTGACCCTAACGGCAGCAGATTAAAGGAGGCACATAATGCAGCTGGCCAGCTTCAAGCAGCTGGATTCAGATGAAGAAGCAGCATCCTGAGAACAAGGAAGTGTGGGAGAAACCTAGCAGATAGCAACAGGGCCTCAGGACCGAGCGTTGACGGGGCAGACGGCCCTGAAGCCTGTAGGCGAAACATCCAGGGGATGGCCTCTGAGTAGCTGCTGCGGGAGATTCTCACGTCTTAGCAGCCGGAAAAGGTCAGGCCTGCCCTATCTGACCAGTCTCTTTGGATCCAAACAGCCTCCTCTCTGCTTGGAGGGTCATCACATCCCCAGGGATTAAAGACTAGGGACTCTGGAGTCTTCCCTGTGGCTGATGGCATGCCCTTAAAATCAGATGCAAGGCTTAGTTATAAGGATTCCTGACACTAAGGCCCATGGAATCGCAGCCCAGCGTATCCAGCCTGAGATGCAGCCTTCTGAACACACCTTGGAGTCAGAGTTGTGGCCCCTCATAAAGCAGTCTTCCTACGGCCTCAATAGCAACTTGGGCCGGTCCATTTAAGGGCAGCCCAACGATCTCATAGCCCCATTACTGAGCATCGAAGACCTTATTTGACAGACATCTGCAAGTATTATCCCCATTTTTCAAATGAAGAAGTAGGCTCAGAGAAGTGAAATGACGCTGTCCAGTGTCACAGAGCAGCACAGCGTTCAAACCCAGGTCTGACCGACTCCAAAGTCACACGCAGGACGCCTTCGTCTTGTCTACCTTGGTTGAGATCTAAGGAGCAACAAAGGCACAAACTCTCCTCTTGATGAAAAGGAGAGAGTCAGTTCTGAATTGGCTGTGGTTTTCCCTCACCAACAAGACAATCAGCTTTTCTGGAGTAGCTCCCACACACCAAAGCATGGTCATCCCCTTTCAATATGCTTCGTTTCCTGTTAGATCTCTTCATTCGGAATGCTTCTGTCCAGCCTTTGGGTTCAGCCCATTTTGGACCCAAGTCCCTCCCCCCGCTGTGTTCCCCTCCAGACTCATAAAAGAAAGTTTCTTTGTTCCTCCACCCAGACCGACGTGGAGCCGTCCCCGAGAACCACTTCCCCACTGCCACTCCCCACTCTCCCTGCAGCGACAGAGGAAATAACGACTCCATCTTCTCCCCCAGCAGCTCTTGCTCCAGGCCCAACCTGAGCTACTCAACGAGGCCCAGCAGGACACTGATCTCCTCTTACACTGAGATTCCTGCAAGAGAGCCTGGCTTGCTGTCCTGTCTACAGTTCTCTCTTACAAAGTAACTCTGTCACCCCGGCCACGAGCTGAAGACGATGACCCAGTGGCACAACTCAGACCGAAATCAGAAATGTACAAACCCAAAAGAAGAAGACCAATAGAAATGTAGAGAGGGAGTGACAGAGAGAGCGAAGGCAAGAGGGTTAACTGGTCTGGAAGTCCCCCCAAGTCCCCATCCTTGGGATCCCTTCTCCCCAGGACCAGCTGAGCCAGCTGATTACAAAGCCACCTTTCCTGTGGAAAGCTGGCCCCCAACCGAAGAACCTCAAGCAAGTCAGCCCCCTTGGAGAAGGAATGACTCAGCTTGGCAACCAGAAAGAGGCACCACCCCCAAAATGCTCCTGTGTAAATCAGGGCAGCTCATTTTAAGTCAACTGAGCCTTAATTCCCCATTCATACACTCAACATGATAACCTCAGCCCCGCCCACCTTCCAGGCTTGTTTTGAGGACCCAGTGGCATCTTGGATACAAAAATGCTTTGGATAATAGGAGAGGAAGATGGGAAGGAGGGAAGCAATAGGATATAGAAATCCATGAAGGGTTTATTTGAATTCCAGCAAGGCCATGTGGTGCCCTGCAATCTTGCCAGGTAGTATTCACTCAGAAAATGTGGAGGGTCCTGGCTGTGCCTGGGGGCAGAAGGGCCGGGGTAGGGAAGTGGAGCTCCCTACACGCCATTTAGCGTGCTTCCATATAGGTGGGGTTATATGCAAACAGGGCTAGCCCACTTCTCAATCCTACTAGAAGAATAAGCAGTAGGACTTGAAAATTCTGCGCTCCGAAGACAGAAAGCCTTAGAGTCCTACCTGTGCCACTTCCTTAGCTCTTTGACTTCTCTAGGCTCTGTCTCCTCATACGTAAAATGGGGACAAGACATCTAATTTACAGGGTTATTGCAAATCTGTGAGGGTTATGTTTAAAAACTTATGCAAAGTGCCTGGCACAAATGGTAGTTGTTCCCATCAATTTTTATAATAAAAATCCCTCCTTTGCTACGGTGTCATCCCTAAAGGTGAGGAGACAGCAGTGAAAGGCTATTAATGAGAAATCCACAATCACCTTACAATAGGCAGCCAGTGGGCCTTCAACAAACTCACTAAGCGTGAAATTGAGCAAGAATATGCATGCGTCTACTTGAATGCTAATGAGGCTCTAACTGGGAAAGAAAGGGTATCTGTGGGGTTCCCACATTGACGGTGGGGGATGGCAGGTGAGAAAAGCAGGTGGAGACAGGAAGAGCAACAGCAAAGCTAACGCTCAGATCCAAAAAGCCAAGGCCTTCTGCTTGGCCGTGTTCCCGCAGGCAACACTATGAGCCCGCTGGACACTCTTTTTCCAGCCCAGGATTAAACGCTCAACAAACTCAGCCTTGGCCATTTCCAAAACTGGGAGCTTTCCACTCCAGGATTTCCAGGTTTGAAGGGTGAGAAGAGTTGATTCCAGTAATTTTAAGAGACAGTCACCATAATCTAAGGTGTCCACCCCAGTGGGACAGCTAGGAAGTCACAGAAATAACCTCAGCAAAGAACTAGCTTTAGAGGACTCTAGAAGGAAGTCTCAAGGCAGAACCGGACAATTAAAGGAAGCAGAAAAGAAGGTAAGAGGGAAAGGCCTGGAATCAATTGATCCGACAGTGTTAGTGGCTAGGAAAGCATGAAGAAAAGAGGGTTAGCGTAAAAGGAAAAATGCAGCGAGTGTCAGAACTGAAGGGCAGCTGTGCCCCTCACTGAGTGCTGAATGGCAGACAGAAAAGAATGGGAATTTCCTTGCTGGGCACCAGCTTTAAGCTGGGCACTGGACTAGGATCTTGATGGATATTATCTCATCTAATCCCCACACCACCTTGTCGGGCGGGGAACTTGATCACCAGCCCCCATTCCACGGAGGAGGGTCGGCAGACTCCAGTCATTGTATCTCTCGCCCCATTAACTTTTTCTTTTCTTGATTGATTCTCCATTATCTTTTAAACAAGGCAAGAACAACACAAATTTTGATATTTAGGGACTCTGGTAAAGAAAAATTCCAGGGCTCTGTGCTCCAAGGGGCTGGTTTCTCCCCTTCTGTTCCAGATCCCTGTTCTCTCTTCTTTAGCTCTTTGCTCTCACCCATGAATTTCCCACTTCTTGTTAAAAAGACATATTCTTATCAAAATACTTAAGTGCAAAAGCAGACATCACAATAACTCTTTTTTCAACAATAAATGGCTAGGTTACAAAATTCAGTAGCCTTCTCAAGAATCCTAAACTTGTCATCAGCTCACCCTGAATTTTTGTTTGGAGAAAGGACCCCGTGCCGTGCCGTGATCTTGACTGGGACCTTTGCAAAGCCACGCGCCCCCCCTTCCTCCAGGCTCCTTCTCTCTCAGTGGCAGCTATTGTCTTTCTCTTTCTCTCTCTCTCTCTTTGCCACCAACTGTTTCGTTCCCCCTGCTGAGACTGTTGAGTCAATCAGAGGAAAGGCCTTAATTTGCCCTTAAACCTCCAGATTTTCAGAACGCCGGCATTCTCTCCCCTCGCGGAGCAGGAGACAGTGACAAGGGGCGTAGAACAGCCCGTACAAGACCCTGAAACCGTGAAGGGTCATCTGCCAGGTTGCTTCTGTTTGGCTGTTTGGAGACAAGCGCTCTCCTGACTCAGTCTTTGCCTGTATCATGGAGCTCTACCGGGAGAGGCCTTCCAAATCACCCTCCACACGCCCAAATGTCACCCCTGGCACCAGATCGAGCTTGACGAAATACCACCCTGTCCAAAATGTTTTCCAGTTCTTCCTGCTGCCTCCCCTCCATGTCTGAAGACCGTCTCTTCCCTGAATGACCGTGGCCTGAGCAGTATAGTCACTACTTGTCTTTCCTTTCTCCCAACTAGAAGCTCCTTGAGGGCAGGACCTGAGTCTACTCTAGGGAACTTCAGCCGCCCTCTCCAGGCTCAGTCTTAAAAGGCCCAGCCTTACACCTTTTCCCGATTTCCCATATTGAAGGCTGAGCACCCACCTAGGAGAGAGCCACACGAGGACGAGGACCCCCGTGTCCTATTCACAGATGCCCCAGCAGCTGGAAGGGCGCCTCCTTCAGACTGGGTTCTCAGGAGCTTCACGTTTAACAAACAAGGTCTCTAGCTTGGGATTTCCTAGAAAGATTCATTGCCATCAACTTCTTCTGCATCAGTACTTACCCTCTAGGTTCTCATACTCCCCTTTGACTGGGAGTAGATTTCTGATAAGAAGGCTTTTTTCACTGATGAGAATGGCCAGCCCCTTTCTACTATTTAACTTATTCAGTTAGAGCCAAAGGCAATGTAATTTGCTTACGACACCCGTATACTCTGATAACCTATGACTACCAGCGATGCCATCAAACGTAGGGGATAGAGAGATTTCTTTAGAATTAGTTTATTAAAGGTTCTAAATCATCCCTCATGTGAGATAACAGTATGTGAAAACACTGCTTAAGACATAAAAGGCCCCTGATAAACGCCTGCTCTCCTTCCTTCCTCCTAAAGAACGTGCAAAACAAACTTTGAGCAAAGTATCCACAGAGATTTAGATTCTTTTCCACCTGTGCACATGCAGGCAGGTCTGGGTGCAGAGCGCCGCCTGTGAAGGGGTGGATACATAGAAGGCCAGACGTGGGTAAAGCGATGTGTATGAGAGAAGTCGCCGTGGCTGCTGTGAAAATCTAGGTTCTCAAAGAAGTCTGATCTGAAGTGAGAGAGAAAAGAAGAATCTGTACCGGAGATCATTCCTCTAATGAATGAAGTTGGGGACCACAAAGAAGAGCCACAAGTACTGCCCGATAAATGCGCCGTCCCGATCAGTATCAAGCATTGTGCTACCAAGACATTTTAAGCCCTATGATCTTTACAGCAATACTGATGACACTGAACATCTTTCTGGCAATTTTTCAGCTCCCATCAAACCAGACCCAAAACAGACTCTAAAAGATGCTTAATCTCCAACTTTTCTGCATCCTTAGACTGTTAGCCGGTTAATATGTAGAAATCTTTAAAGGCATCAGAGCAAGAAGTAAAACTGCAGGGCGGCTATTAACAACCAAGCATGTTCAGCTGACGAGCGGGGGTCAATTCATAGCCAGGTTTTTCATTGAATCAGTGTGAGTTCATTCCACCTGAAAAGTAGAGACGGTGGTCACCTTGGTGAAGACTTCGTCAGTGAGAAAATATAGATGCTGCATAACCACGAGCTGTGAAAGGAGAAGACAAGGGGACCTCTCCGTAGGCATTGTTTGCATATGCGTTGCCAATGCATTCAACATCACTCACTCAACACTCAGCAATTCAGGGAACACCTCCAGCTACTGACTGAGCACTTACTATGTGCCCGATGCTGGAGATGCAATGGAATATATGAAAGATACCATTCCTGCGTTCATGGAGCCTGCACGTGCGTAGGGAAGACGGACAGTCGTCAAGAAAACAAATAAGATGATCTCAGATAGTGATGTGTGCCGCAAAGACAGCATGGAGGACCACGACAGAGCGGTACCCAGTGGAGGACATGGGGAAAGCTTCTCCAAATAGGAAACCTTTGAACTAAGACCTTAATGCTGAGAAAGCTCCAAGACAAAGATCAGGGGAAAGAATATTGCAGACAGAAGAAACAGCTAGGCAAAGATCCTGAGGGAATAATACATTTGGAGTATTGGAAGGCTAGAATGGATGGAGCAGAGAGTGTAGGCAGAAAGTGAAGACAAAGAGACAGGCTGGGCTGGGTGAGCGCCGCATCTTTTAGGCCACGGCAAGGAGTTTGGGTTTTATTCCAAGTGCAAAGGACAGCCAGAGAAGAGTTTTAAGCAAGGCAGAATTGGATTTACATTTTTAAAAGCTTGCTCAGCTGTTGTGTAGAGAGTAGACCTCAAGAAGCAAGAACAAGGCAGTTAGGAGGCCGTCCCAATCAATCGATCAACCGTCTTGGCTAGCAACGATGGTGGCCTTGCCTGAGGGTGGTAACAGTAGAGCTAACGAAGAAGTAGACGCGACATTCTCGGCTGAGAGTGTATTTTAGCGGGGGCACTAAGAGGACTCGGTGATGAACTGGATACACAGGTATAAAGAAGCACAAATCAAGGCTGAACTCAGTTTGGGGCTCTGAACAAATGTAGGGTCCCCATTATCAAAATCGGGAAGATTGCAGAGGACCAGTTACAGGGTGGAACTAGGAAAGAAAATCAAGAGTTCTGTTTTAGACACGACACGGATGAAACATCTACCAGATACCCAAGCAGTTAAAAGTTCAATCGGGACCTCATGGGAGGGTCTGGGGCTGGAGATATAAATTTGGGGAGTGATTGGCACATAGTCTAAAATCATGAGTCTGGCCGAGATTAGGGGACTATAGAAATGAAACAAAGAAATGCCCCAGGACCTAGCCTAGCCCCACAGGGGCCAGTGAGAAGAGGGTCATGAGGCAGAAAGAAAACCAAAAGAGGGTAGTGTCAAGCAAGGCAAGGAGGCGGAGGCATCGACCTGTGTTTCATGGCCATCCAACTCTCCACACCATCGATGCTGAAGGTCCTGGGCCAGGCAGTGGGGTCACAGTGACGAACAAGGCACGGCCCTACTCTCAAGGAACTTATAGTCTAGCGGACCAAGGGGCGACACCCGGAGAATGGGAAATCTACATTTTGTTTCTTGGCAGTACAGATTCTGATTCGCCTACCGCAACGCCAGACAAATCAGAGCACAGACCAACTGAAAAGGAAAGTTAAAGCTACGAGACCACAGTTGGACTCCTGCTCTATGTGCAGACCAGCAGATTTTTAAACCTAGCCTGTGACACAACATACCGGCTATTGAACTTGTTTCCTATTCGACTTCTAAGAGGCTTCAGGTATTGCAAGTAAGGCTTAGAAGAGAGGGACTGTCAGCTGCTTGGTGGCATTTAGTGTCCCCAGCAAAACAGTCTGTGGACATAGGGAGAGAAGAGGATCACAGTTGATATTTTCCTGTTGTCCCTCAACACAGATGTGCAAGGAAAGTCCTGTTAGAACAATGACATAAACAACTCTGAAGATAAATGGTAGTCTCAAAGGAGAAATTCTCAAGGTTCAGTGAGATTCCGCGGAGGGAGTCACCAATGAATTTTCTTAATAGTAATGGCTGGGGCGGAGTTTGTGCAATGGGTTGCGGATGTACTTCTGATGTAGCTTAGGGACTGTCACCCTTCAGCCACCCCCGTTAGCCTGCCTTTCCTGATCCTCTGCTCCCGAGCACCTCCAGAAGCCACCCCAGTCCTCACAACCCAAGGAATCCTAAAGATCTAAAGAGACAACCCAACTTTGCACACTAACTGCCTCTGGCCAAGTGGCCTACAGGGAAAGCTTGGAAAAGATCCTGTACCCAGGCAGGGCTGGGGCTGTCTGAGGTTCTCAGACTAAGCAACTCATCACGGGAGAAGTGAGATGATCACCCAGCCAACAGAAAGAAAGGGAAGTGGGATGCTGATGATTGGCATTTTCTCTCTTGTAGCCATCTTGGATTTGGCAGCCAGAAAGACAAAAGCAATACTAAATCAAGAACTGGGAGAGAAGAAGGACTGAGGAAGCGTGCATCAGGGAACAGAAGAGCAGAGAAGAAAAGTGGAAGGGCAGGGGGACAAACCACGGCATTAGGAACATCCCTGGGCCAGGCTTTCTTTTAGATGCGTATTAATTTTGCGTTATGGGTTTTTGTATTTCTCTCCCTCCAATTTCAACCTGGTAACCGCAGGCTTTTTAAATCCTTGCCTCAGGGACACAGTCATGGCAGAAAGCTGAAGAAGCAGTCTCAAATTAACTCCTTGGTTTTGGGGAAAGCCCACATCCATTCAGTGGACCCCGCAGGAGGTGGAGGAAGAGGGTGCCCATGAGAAGCAGGGAAGAAGGAAGATTCCCCAAGAGTAGGAAGAGGGCAAAGTCTAACGCTCCCTCAGGCAGAGAGGGCCCAGACCCTGCTCCCTCGCAGGACACAAGGAAAGTGGCAGAAGCCAAGAAAGGAGCCACAGATCATATTCCCTTTCCTTCCCAAGCATGAAATGGAAGAAAGGCCACCGGTCCTAAGCTGAACAGACTTGTGACAGATGAGTCACCATGCCTTGGCCTGCCGAGACCTTGGAACCAGGCAGTCGTAGGGAGCTGCAAGGATAACTGAAGTTGAAGTTCAGAAGTAAACTCACGGATGTAGCCTATTACCAGCTGACCTGAACAACTAGTTAGAGGCATCGTGAATAGAAAAGATTCTTACTGGACTTTACAGACCTGTCAGAACCTCAATTAAAAGCCGCAAGGCTTTCCTATACCATCTGCCTATGGCAAAGCAAGCTAGGCAATTCACTATGCCCAGATCTGGGGGTCTGGGCTCTTCCCCTTTTTACCCCTTCCTGGGAACCTAGGAGGGAAGAGAATAAATAATAAAGGACACGAGTGGGCTACAGACTTCTCTTTCCTTACCCCACCACGGAGCTGTCCCTACTCCCCGCCAGACAACCTACAAGTGATTTCTCTCTCATCTAAATTCTGGTTGGCTGCTTTAGGCTGGACTTCCCTGGGCAGGCACCCTTGGGCGGAGTCACTGCATCCCAGGGTTTGCAGAATGTGGACTGCAAACTTGATTCAGGTGGCAGTCTGGCTCCAGTGAACACACTCACAGTCTCCAAGTTCCTAAGAAACAGATTTTGAGGCTTAACCGCTGCTGAATTCCTTTACCATAAGCAATCTGCCAACCCAAGTTCTCTCCATAAGCCACGTCCTTCTTGGAAAGGCAGTACAAGGAAGAGATCAGAATAGGATGTTGCCTTGCTGTGTAAACACAGATTCAGGAAAAGGAAAATATTGTCTTACTCGAAGGATATCAGCATCAAAAATACACGTGGCTTGGCATTCTCCTCTTTGAAACTGTCAGGATAAAACTATCCATCATAGGTCCCCTGATAAGTCATGCCACGCGAGTGGAATCTCCTATTTTGATAGAGTGACTAAGATTAAGAATTAGAGGAAGCAATAGAAACATTATATACCTTGACCAGTAAAGGGTTTGAAAAAGAGTCTCGCAGTATCTTCATCAGCCAGGCAGAGGTACGTGTGCACGAGAACAGGACAACTAAGCAAAGCCATCACTGCGTGGTAAATCACAGTCGTACGCCTCTCGGCTCCATCCCTCCCAACATTTTTTAAAATTATAGCCACAAAGACATAAAAGCAGTGCCCCTCAATATGCGCTAAGATCACAAAATAGAGAAGCAGAGCCAATATGGCCTGACTGAATCAAGACTCAGAAATATCTCAACAGACAGGGCGTTCCACCAAAATCACGAAATCTACTAAGGGTCGCTGAGAAAGCCCGCAGTGCAAGAAGTCAATTGCAATGACTGTAAAATGGAGAACCTGGCTTAACAGCCATCCAAATTTCGAGGAAAATGGGAAAATAACAAATCAAGGTTTGTATTGTCTGCAGCCTCCTCAGGCGGCATTAATTGAAATACAATATCCAAGTAACAATTTAACTATACACTCCGTGCCCAGCTATGTACCACTGCAGTACG
The DNA here is from genome assembly GCF_041296265.1 of Equus caballus. Lineage (NCBI taxonomy): Eukaryota > Metazoa > Chordata > Mammalia > Perissodactyla > Equidae > Equus > Equus caballus. The sequence continues at coordinate 10,568,094 of NC_091695.1, forward strand.
ACACTTAAGAGGGACATTAATGACCGAGAGCAAGTCCAGAGAACAGTGAACAGAACGGCAAAAGGATTAAAAACATATTCTCTGAAGGACAGTTGAGAAGGCGGAAGGAGGGGAAAGAATGATTGAAGGAGCCAATAAGGTTTATAATTTTAGTGGGAACCTTCCCTCGCTGGCTTCACATACTTATGTGGACGAGAGATTTGGGATTTTTACAGGGAACCAAAGGCTAAACCCGAACCAATGGGTCCTAGTTATAAGGAAGGCAGATTTCAACTCAATAAAAATACCTTTTCAAAATAATCACAACTATCCTGCAGTAAAATAAACGATCCTGTGTAACCGAGAACTCTCCATTATAAATAAGACTTTTAAAGACCTGTTGAATGGTTGTCTGCTCTGACCTGCTCCCTGCCAGGAAGCACACTTGTCCCCTCACAGCAGCTCGGAGCCCCAAGGGGCCAGCTTTGTAACAAAACTATGAAGAACCATCTGGCAGAGTTGGACCAGGTCAAGTTGCCGGCAAACTCGGGTTCTAGCATCTGGACCTTTGGCACTATTCTTGATGAAAGGTCATTTCCTCCACCTCTGCTTTCAACAGATGAAGCCATCGTTTTGCTCCTTGGTCCTCAAGAGCTGGCTGGCATCTTGCTTTTCATTCTGTCCACTAACTCTCGAACTGGAGTCACGTCTTCGAACCCCAGCCTGCCGAGGTAGGTATCTAAGATCGTTCCCAAGGGTAACGCTGTCAAAGACCCCAAGGCACCAAACAGCTGCCAGCCTGGATCAACGCCTGTCACTCACTGCCCGGAGACCTGACGCCAGGCCTGGCATCAATTTGAAAGCAACTAGCAAAACTCCCCGCCACCAGCGCCTGAGGACTTGGACTTTGTCACCTCCTATATATCAGGCACTGAGGATACAAAAAATGAACAGTCCTTGTCCCCTAAGAGCTCCCAATCTAGCAAGAACATTCTCACCTTAGCATACTCTTCACGCTGCCCATAGAGTATAGGAATGAAAAATTAGAATACGCCGTGCTACTGAGATACGGAGAAGAAATCAAAAATCTCTTCCTGACGGGGCAGCGGGGACGGTTCTCAGGATAGACTTCGGGGGACACAGCACTTGAGCTGGGTTTTGACGCGTGAATAGGATTTGCCACTTGGAACGTGAAGGAGAGGAAGGCATTGCATGCTCCGCTGATGAAAGAGCATGAAAACAAGCTGAGACATGAAACTCTCCAGCATACTCAGGACATCAGGACTAACAAGCCCAGGGTGATGAGAGCAACAGCGGCGGCTGCCGGGGTCTGCAACAGCGGCCCAGCCTATGGAGTCTGTATTGTCTGCGGGTGTAAGCTATTCGAGTCAGCCTATCCCAGTGTCAAAGCAGGGCAATGCCACAGAGCAGGACGCTGATCCAGATTCCCGTGGGCCAGGCTCCTCCCCAAAACAAATCATAAGAACAACGTTTGTTCCGAGATTATGTCTCTCCTACTTCTGCAGAGTTAAAAGCTCCTTTTTTTGTAAAATGATAGTGATTGTAGATCGTGTTTGGATGTTTAATATTCTGACCTACAAAACTGGTAGTCCCCCCAATTTTGAAGGGAAAATGTTGCTATTTGTGAATCTAAGTCTGGCAACCACTAGGAGAGAAGACCTTTGAGGTGCCTCCCAACACACGCACATTTCCAAGAACTGGGACCTTCACTCCAGGCTCCGGGTCCCCTCTTCTCCGTGGGTCAGGTCTGGGGTCTTCCGGCCAACTCCCCTTTTCCTGCAGGCCTTACAGCAACACATTACATCTCCCGGATGACAGATGGCTGTGGAGTAACACTCAGACTGTTGGGGTCCTCATGAACTCGGGAGGCCTCTTAATGACATTCACGACACGTAACAAATCAGCTCTGAGCGAAGTCAACCTGAAGAGATTTTAACAGATGGTAGATGTTGCTGCCCGTGAGTACAAGTCATCTTTCATTTAGGTACCAATGCTACGTTGCACCCCCATTTTAAGGTCTGCCACTAGACCCCCCTTCCCTGGCTTTATTTATAGAGCTTTAGCACCCAACTCTCACACCAGCTGGGGAGTCATCGTCTCCCTCTGCCTCCTAAGTCCTAAGGAATGGCGGTCTCTGACTCTGCTGTGTTCCCCAGTGAGGGCTCAGGGGTTGTATCTGCCAAAACAACCACCTAAAGGAATGACTCAAGACTTAAGGACCTTCTGAGGAAGAAGTAGGCACAGGCTCGAAGGCGGCACAGTCCCTGCACTAGGCGACCTCATCTCTGTGCCCTTCACTTCTCTCTTCCACCTCCTTTTAGCCTCTCTCTCTCCCATATCCATTCTACCCACTCAACATCATAGCGGTTATTTGGGATATATTCTGCTTCTCTCCTTTGGAGTTCCAAAGGCAATTTCATCTCCATCTCACGCTCCACCCTCTACATTTCTGGGCCCTTGTTCCACTGCAGGCGCTAAGTTTGTGTATTTACCCACAGGGCAATTCACAAATGACTTCGTTCAACTCAGTAAACACCGATTTACTGAGCTCTTAACGGTATGCTAGACATTCAGGATAGAGAGAGAAAAAGAGGCTGTTCTCCGCCTTCTGGGGGCTCAAAAAACAAGAGAAGATGTTGTCTTCTACTCGGCTGACTCTCAAATTCCCTCCGTTTTCTCTCCCTCTTCTCACCCACAAACCCAAGCCCCGCGGGTAATTAACAAGGTGAGTCATAGATTTTCACCAAGATAAAACCTCTTGCTAGCTTGGAAAGTCTAGCAAAAGTGGCTTCGTACAGTTCCAGCTGTTGTTTTGTTTTTGTTTTTTTCCCTTTGCGCCTTTGAAAGGCTCTGAAGACTGGTAAATATAAGTCTAAATCATTAGACTCTTTCGGGGAGCAGCAGGTACAGGAGGGTGACCTGCAGGATGTGACAAGTGGGTACTACATGTAGTCTTTTCTGGGTCTCTGCCTTTTCAGTCGTTGTCTGGTTTGCTCTTTCTGTGTCTCTCCTTCAGCTCATCTGGCTCTTTTTCCCCCTCAGGATGCAAATGCACTTTGGGAGGCTATAAAAGGCGGAAGCGAGGGAGACAGGGCCCCCGCCACCGCCCAGCGGTGAGAGCAGGCTTCTGGCAGCAGGAGGGGCCCCCCACCATGTTACGTCTCATCTGGAAACCTTGCTTCTGAATCCACACCTTTCAGAAGAGGCTTCTCCCCTCCACCAGAAACTCTCCATGTACCATCTCCGGAGGAATGACCCAGGCCCATCCGTGTCACCCAATTTGCCATAATGTCCTCACCCATGATCTCACTTAACTAACCCAACGGCTTACCGTGCCCTGGCACGCTCACTCTAGGTTCCGGCCTGCCCCAGGAAAACACCAACCATTCTTCCTCCCAGCCACCCCCAGCGTATTTATTATTTTTCACTGCTACAGTAGGTCCAAACTCAAGTAGAATTAGACGATTCTCATTCCAAACCTCTTCTTTCCCAACAAGAAGCCACCTCTGCCTTTTGCTACCACCTACGTTGGTTTTGCTAAAATCCACAATTCTTCTAACACCACTAATCTGAAGAGAGGGCGAAAGGGAAAAGCAGAGCTGGGACGGCAGATCAGGAAAGAGCTAGAAGGAGTGATGGCAGTGCCTGCCTTCTCTCAGAACCGAGCTACAGGGAACGCACCATACTTGGGCACTGTTCTGGAGCCACTCCCTTGTAATTATGTCAACCGCCTCCCCAGACATTGCATCTGGACGTTTCCATCAGGATGGAGACACGGTGGAGAAACCTCATATAAAGAACGAGGTTTCAGTGGAATGAGGAGAATGAACTCTCTCCTCCTCTCGCCTCCCATTCCTTCTTTTGCCCTCTGTAGTCCAGGGCTTCTCTACACTGCGGGAGTCTGATTAGGGCTGTCAAGAAGGGTCTCACTCGTCCCTTTCTTCCTTCTCTTCATTCGACTCCTAACCCTGGTCCTTCCCACATTCAAGCTCTCTGTCTTTCACAACCCTCTTCCCCGGGCACCCACAAAAAGTGCAGGTGTTACGTTAGACCCCAAGAAGAGAGATAAAGAAAATAGCGGGCCTGCGCTCTACCCCCACGCTCTCCATTGCCCCTTCCACCTTCCCCGACCAGGCCCAGGCCTGCTTCTGCGAGAGTGAACACCTCCAAGCTGAGATGATTTATCTGAAATGCAGAGTGTAAGTAGTTTCTCCTGAAGCTTGCACGACTCCAAAAATGCTACAACCGTGCTCTGTGAATTAGCTGAGCTATTTCTCATGGAGCACTTGGTCGTTGCCTTTTCCGAGACTGTCCATCCCTCTTCATCTACTGTAACTTCTTCCCACGCCTCTGTCTCTCTCCTCTCACCTTATGGTTTTCTGCCCCTACCCCTCTCTCGCCCATCTGACGCTTTTCCCCTCAAGAGAGCTGGGAGATCCTGGCCGTGGAAACGGCAGCAGGGATTCAGAAGACTGCTACCAAGCCCTGAGCCTCACAGGAGGTACAACTGACAGATGATCCCTAGGTCTTCGTACCGTTGCCTTGCTCTACCTAGCTCGAAGCTTCCCTGCTTATCCTCCACAGAAAGACCAGTCATGGCACTCAGAGCCCCCGAGCAGCAGGTCTTCCCCGGTGGGCCCTTCCAATACTTTCCTAACAAACTCTAGAGGCCTACCAGGGCCATTACAGCAGCCAAACATGGGCCCCTTAGACTCCAGACTGCTCAGTACCACTGCGCCCCTGCCCTCCCTCCTGCCTTATCGACTGTCATCTCTTCTGTCGACGCTGCCACATTCTCAGTGGTTCCATTTACAGTTCTGGACTTGAAGATTTCCTCTATCATTCCTCAGTAAAGCTCTCTCTTCCCTCCACATCTCCCCTCGCTGGCCACTTGACCTCGTCTCACCCAAGAATCAGGGAGGGCCCAGGGGATGGGGGGAAGAGTTGGGGATGCTGGAGGGCTAGAGAAATCGAGAAGGTAAGACGTGTCGGGAAGTGTCCACTTCCTCAAGCATTCCAAGGAAACAGAGGCACAGGTCCTCTTGCTTGCTTACCCTCCCTAGAAAGGTACCTCGTGTCTAGGAACATGATGGATTTCTTTAGTCAATTCCCCGAACCACCATCATGACTCTCCTTCTATCAAGACTCAGTGACTTGACAAGAAAGTGTCTTGGCCTAGAAGTTTGCATCCATGGTGCTGTAACAGTGGGACCCGTGGCCTTCCAGTGGGGCCCAGGATTCCCCCGGGACGCCTGCCACCAGCCGGGACACACTCAGGCTACTTCAAGAGGTACGTCATTCTCCAGCCTTCTCCTCTGCCCTCCCAGGAAGTTTCCTTCAAAGCGCATTGGCTCACACCAACTGAGACCCAGTTCTCAGCCTTTCACAGAAGCTTCCCTCACGCCGACTGACCCACATCAGTAACCTCAGTCACAGAGCATCTTAGCTACCCTGGAGTCACTCACACCGTGGGCTCTACGACCCATTCCCCTCACCTACTGCCCCGGAAGGACACTCTGAGGCCGAGGCCACATACCAGCAAACCTGCCAACGTCCAAGGAGACCCTTGAACAGACCACAAGACCCCAGAACTTGCTGAAGGCAGTCCCGCCCTGCCCACACCCTTCTCCCGCCTGCCCGCCATTTTAGGAGTTGCACAAATTCACTCTTTTATTTGTATATAATGTGAACATAAATGCATACTTTGTGATTAAATATTGAGCATGTTCATATTTTCTTTGAGGTTCAGTTTGTATTATGAGGCCCCAAACCCATCTTCTCTGCGAAGAAATGACCCCGCTTCTGAGAAACATTCCTGTGACAATACTTGGACTTTCAGTATGAATTCGTACAAGAGTGAAGACTGCAGTCTGTCACCATTGGAAGGATGGGAATGTGTGCCTAGTGGGGGTCTTAGGAGTCTTCAGAAAGGAAACAAAGATGGAAAACTAAGCTCTGGGCGGCATTTGCTTTCCTCTGCTAATGACCCCACCACTCTGCTCTGCCTATCCCCGTACAGCCTCACGGCCTCCCCACTCCCAACCCTACGCAGGTTACAACTAGAGGACCACAGCGCTCTGTGCCCCAACCAGTCAATGAAGAGAAGTCTAGGCTAGAGCACAGGACCCCGCAACAGAGGGATCATCCAGAGTATGAAGGAGACAGGAAGTAAAACCTATAAAGACGAGCTTTCTGGACAGGCTGGGAAAGGCCTGTCCCACTCAAGAAGGGCCAAGGAGACACTCCAGTGGGGGAGCCAACCCTGGGGTCCGGGAAGAATCCATTTTCCGGGAGACCAAGCCAAGAAGGGGTTTGCAGTCCAATAGCACCACAGAGCTAACAGCAAAGCTTAGCATTACAGCGCGTTACAAACCAGTCAAAAGCTCTCCCGGCTCCCATCTTTCATATTTTCTTTTTTTTTTTAATTTTTTGTTTCCTTCTAAAAATTCTTTTGAAAAATTCCGGTCTTGTCACAGGCTGCTCTGGTGAAGGGCTCAGCTCACTTCCACAGCCGCAATTATGCTGCCGCCAATAGATAAGGCAGAGTCTTGAGTCCTCTCTCCTGCCCTGTCTACACTTCTCCTAAGAGGGCCTTTAGAGGAAGAAAGGAGAGCTGGGGCCACAGAAGGACAATAGTAAGAAAATGCCTTCCAAGGACGGGGAATTTTTTTTTCCTTTGAATCTTGCAATATTAATATATTAATATATGGTACCCTCCCATCCTCAAATAGAAACAGTTCACCCAAAACACCACTCCTGAATGATAAAAGCATCGAGCTCCAATTATGTCACAAGTAGAAGAAAGAATTCAGGGACACCCATCTCTATTTCTTGTGGCCTACAGGCAGACTTAAATGATTTCAAAATGCAACTACTCAAAGAATGGAGCAATAGCGGGACAGCCCTTTGACCTCAAGCTCGTGGCATTCCCATTTGATTTGCATCACCTCTTCCATCCAGGCCTGTCCACCTCCCTCAGCACTCTTCTCCTCTTCTCACCTCTTTTCAGCAGATTTAGGGGATCAGGACTCACAACTCCTTCCTGCCTCCTAACTCTGCATTTTATCCCCCATCCTGTCTTTCCCTGTATTTGCCCATGTGGAAGGGAAAGGGGGCAGCTGGCGAGGTTCGTCTCTCAGAAATGCTCTTGATAGCTTGGAAACTAGTGCAAACCAGTCTCTGAATCTCTTCAACTCCTCCTAAGTTAAGAAACCATTACTAGCAAGTAGAGACACCCAACACAAGTTTAGGAAGCAAGTTTAGCTCAGGTTGGAGCGGAGGGCTCTCAATTCTTCATGAAGGAGGTAGACAGCCCTCGAGAGTGAGCATAATCACTATGATGAAAAGCAGCAGAAGAGACACAGGATCTGTTCCTGTTTCAGTGTATCTTTCCATCTCTGTGTACGTTATCGTCCTGACTCACTCTCTTCCCCATCCCTGTCTCTCTTGCTCTTTTCACCCCTCCCTCACTCTCTGCTCCTCTTTTTACTGTAAGACACATGACAGTTGACAGGCCTAGAAGGCTAAGAAGGGCAAGAAGTCAGATCTCACAGACAGGCCAGCGGCAGGACATGGCCTGGGAGGGATAGAGGAAGGCAGGTGAGTTGTGTGTGACCTGCCCTCCTGCCACAGGCTGTGTTTGTCCCTTCAGAAATAAGTCCTCTCTGCTTATCTGACTTCCCCCTCAAGGCCTCAAAATCTTCTTGTGACCATCGGGCCACATCACTGCTTCCTGCCTGCGGGAGGGGAGACCTCGGGTAAGATACTTGCGATAGGGAGTTAGCTCCCGGCCAGCCCATCATCGGCCTCCCCCGGACATTTCTCACATACAGAGTCACCAAGACAAGGCCACTGCGCAGGGAAAGCATTTGCCCCCCCACATCGAAAACCCAGTTTCCGCTGTGTACATACTTCCCATACATCCAGACGGTTTAGCTGAAGCGAGTCCTGTCGAGGAGGAAGGCCATTTTCTGAAGCCCCAGAAGACCCTGGGCCCATTCTAAACATCCTTGGTGTTGTATCAGGACCACCCCAGGAGGAGGGCAGAAACAGACCTCCCTGAATGACCTGAAGAAGAGCCAGCTGGATGGGACCCCCTCTCTGCCAGTATTCTTGAGCATCTTTGTGTGTCCTCTCCCCTCTATTTCCTCTTCTCTGTCTCTGGCTCAATCGTGACTCTCTCTGACCTATCTGGCTTCCCTCTGGGGGAGGGGACAGTACCTTCCCCGACCAGCAACAGTCAGCTTCAGGGCCCTGTTCAGTGGCTGTGTCTTCGCCCAGGCCCTGCTCACCCTCATCCCTCAGCCTCTCGCCTGGCTCCCTACTCAGCTCATCAGAAGCATTTCTAGTCACTGACTGTGGGCAAACTATCCAAGATCATCAGAAACTAGCCTTCATCAAGGGCCAGCCTAATGCTCACCCACCACCATGGTGTTCCTCCAAACCCTCCACACCAGGGTCAACAGCCCCTCTCGTGATGCTATTATCACTGCCTTAGTGCCCCAGCTGCGACGCCACTGTCTTGCCACTCCCCCCATGATAAGCATGGCCGCTCCAAGGAAGCTCATTCCACTGCAAATTCTTGTAGCCCTCGATCCAAGGAGGTAAAAAAATGAGCGCAGCTTCCAGAAGCTGACGGCCGAGATTCGGCTCTCATGAGTACCCCTTGCCTATCTCATTTGTCCCACCCAGATCTTAACCCCATGACAAGATCATCAGGAGCTGCCTGCGAGCATCAGCAAGATTCTGAACGGTTTATGTAAAAATGGTTATGTTAGTAAATAAGTTAGTGAACGCAATGCTTTCTGGAATCTTGGAAGACTCTGAGAACCCTATAAATTTCTTTTGTAAATTGGTAGAACCATATTCAGTGAAAACAGAAATAGAAAAAGACCGTGAAAACTTGGCGACTAAGATAAGCAGCTCATTTCAGCGCTGTCTCTCTAGCTCTCTCAGTCGGGCTGCAGCACCTGTTGTCATCGGTCTCCATCTTGCCTCGGTCCTTCTCATCCTTGTCTTCTTCTATCTCCTCCTGTCTCTCTGGCCTACCATCTCCCTCCTACCCTTTTCTCCCCCATGCACTACGCGCCAGAGCCCCTTCGCTTGGGTCAGCTAGTCCAGGTGGCCTTGCACTTCAACTGCGGGCCTGTTGGTTCCCACCTCTCAAAAGATCCATATTAAGAGTAATTTGGGGACTCCCAAGTATTCTTTGTTTTTCCTTCAACATCACCTTCTCTTAGCTACCTCGGCACTGCCCACTCTGCACCCCCCAGCAAAGGCCTCTGACTCAAGGACTTGATAAAGGGGAACACAGAAACTAGTGAGGATAGGAAAGGCCAAGGGAAAAGGAAGACGACACAGGGAGCTTCCTTTTCTCTGCTCAGAGCCTTTACCAACTGTACTATGCGCTCTCCAGAGTATTCAGGAGCCTCCATTGATACACTCCCTCCCAGACAAGTAGAAAATGGGTTCCTTGTCTCAGGGCCTCTTCGGGGAGTCTTTTGTGCCCAGCCCTTAAAGACCAGTGGTCCGTGAGAAAGTTGACACTTGTAACAATGGGAATTTCCAGTGGAGCCTTGAATCTTACCACCAATCCCTCTCCCAGGAGAGACAACTCGATGGGCTCCTCCCCACAACCCAAGCCCAGCAACCACAACTGTTGTGCATAAGGTGACACAGCTCACCCAGGGCCTGCCCACACCACATCCCATTCTCCTTATCATCCGTACCTCCCTTTCTCACCTCCCTTCGAACAGGCCCCATTTAAGATAGATTTGGGAAGGACAACCTCTCCTCATTCCTTCTTCCCACCCTTGGGCTCCCAGCTCCAGCAGATACCAACACCCTTGCTCTTTAGTTCCAACCTCCCCTCCCCACCCCTCCCCTAATGGAGAGGTGGCTTCTGCACTTCTCATAAGCACTGGGGAGACAGAGAAGGCAGCTGGAACGGCCTGTTTTCCTGGCTCTCCTTTGTACTTCTGGACTCAGTTCCTATTCCATTTTCACTACTGGACTCGAGCAGCCCTTCCGCCATGCCTCCCAGAGGAGCAATAATGATAGCTAACACTTACTGAGTGACAACTATGTGCCTAGCACAGACTTGCTCAGCTTTTCTGGGACTCCAGCTCAAAGGCCCTACCATACTCTCTTTCCTTTGTCATATTTTCCATCTCTTAACCCCCTGTCTCATCTCTCTCCATCTCTGACCCTCTCTTCTAAAAAGTGGTGTGCCGACCCACCGCCATTCTTCCAGAGGCCACATCCTCCACAGCTGTACCCTAAAAGGATGGGCCACTCCATCTCTGTGCTCCAACCATCCTTGCATACTCTAAGGAACCATTTTGTGGTCCAGGCTTCCCCTTTCACCATCCCAGCCAGCTCTTACTTCCAGGCCTTTGCAAAAAGACCATTGTCATGGGCAAGAAGACCACAACGGCTGCCCCCTGCCTGCCAGCCTGGTCCCTAGCCCCTGAGCCTTTAAGACCCCACCAGTGACCCCTTCATTTCACCCAAGTCCCAGACCCTATCCAGACCCCAGGAACAGCCTCCGCATTTCCCACAGTCTACAAACCTGCAATAAACACCTTACACTCCAGCCCCATCCCCACCCCCACCCCCACCCCCAGCCACTTTCCTCCCTCCCGCCCGCCCACCCACTTTCCCACCAACTTCTTAACAAAGCAAGCCCCCTTTATTTAGGGACTCATTCAGTACGACAGTCTCATATTCTTTTGGAGGCTTCCTTTCCTACTTTTAGACCCCCAGTTGCCTTCCTTCTCTGAAGGAGAAAACTGCCTTTCACCCTTTGCTAAGATGACTCTGGATGCAGACTACGAAAAAGGGCTGAACTGATACTGCCCAAACCGTCAGCCCAGGGTCTCGCGACGAGAGAACTGGCTGGTAACCGGCCGCTGCCCTTCCAAGACTCATCATTCACTGGGTTAAGGAGCTGTCAATCACTTCTGTTGGGCCAATGAGAAGCACCGCCTCACAGGAAATAGAGGTTGGAGGGCAGGCCCACAGTTCCCGGGCTATTTGAGCCTGCGGAGATGCCTCTGTTCTGCGCACCTGCTTCTCTCACTGCTGGGACCTGTACGGCGGGGGCAGGTGGACGAGGGGAGGGGACAGTCAAGTCAGCCTGAACCTGCACCTCAGTTAGGGCCTTCAGAGGAAAGAACAAAGGCTTAGCACCAACTAAATGTTGGAGTTTAGCAATAGTGACAGTGTTAGGAAGGCTGCCTGGCTGGATGCTGCCCCATCTCTGCCATCCCCAAGGTCACACAGTGACCCCAGCCATCCCGGGCCTCAGTTGCTGTTTCAAAAGGAGGAGGTTGATTCCCCAGGATCTCTCAAACCCCTTTCCTTTCTGATATTTTGGAAGACACCATGCCAGGACAGGGAGAACCCAACTTAACCACAGCCCAGTTGATTGTGAACATAAGGGAAGGCGATGGGTGGGAGGTGGAGAAGCGCTCCCAGGATCCAGAGCCAAGGGGAGGCTCGAAAGGAATGGAGGATGCGTTCTAGTCCAGGGTCTGCTCAGACAGGGTTGGTGGTGACGGGGAGCTGGGGATTGAAGAGTCTCCTCTAACCCCCTTTATGGGTTGTCTTGTCTTTCCTGTCGTTTCCTACAAAAGGTCCTTTAGAGAAGTTCCGTCTCGCCAAGTCGAACAAGGATCTGTATTCACAGTATGAGTGAGCCCCCTGCATTGGCCATCTTCCCTGTTTTCTCGACCAGCACCATCTACAGAAGCTGACAATGACCATTGGGTTTTCCAGTGGATACCAGAACGCCCCTTCCTGCTGCCTGGAGGGAAGACAGGATAACTGTTTGGCAGCAAGAGGTGAGCGTGGGTACGGAAAGTGGGACCCCTGCTCTCTCCTTTTCTTTTCCCCATATTCTTCTCCACCGCCCTTCCCTCCTCCCACCTGTTGACTCCAGCCCAGGCCACTCCCATTTCCACTCTTCGCTCCCTGCCCCAGAAATTCAGGGCGCCTTCGGCCATGCTGGGGAAGGGCTCTTCCCTGGTAAAGCTCTCCATTGTTTGCTCCACTGAGAAATAAACAGCTTCCAGAAAGTTTGAGAAATTGCTTTTTAGCAAGAGGGCACCAAATTAGTTTAGAAGGGTGGTGTGTAGTGAGTCTAGTTGGCAAAGCCATTTCTCTGACCCATGGGGTATCCCAGTCCTTGACGTGGGTCCTTGTGAATTAGAGGTTGTCAGCTGCAGAGATGTAATAAGCTTGTCCAGACCCAAATTCTCTCTTGCTGCTTCAGCTTCTATCAAAAAGCTTTCTACTTCTCAAACCGTCCACCTCCCCCATGCCACGTTTTTTCCGTCTCTCATTTTTCTGACTTTCATTGTGTTCTCCTTATTGTCTCTTTGCTTGTGTCTTTCTCTCTGGTTTGATTTTTTTTTCCTTTTTTTTTCTGAGGCCAAACAGGAAGCTGGAGAAGATGTGGGGATGGTGGTAGTCCAAAGGAGGAGCCTTAACCTGAGCACCCACCTTAGGAGGCAGACCCACCCTCCCTGCCCCAGCGGGAGTGAATGTTGCCCCTCCCCCCAGGTCCTCAGATGCTCTCTCACACACCCGCTTGGGACCAGGTTTGTTTTCCCTGCCTACAACAGATGGGTACCCCCTACTCTAACCCAATACCTCAGTGATTAGAACTGCTGACTCCTACCTCTCCTGCAGCCCCCATGGCAGGCCCCTACAGAACAAAACATAGTCACCTTAGACTCTGGCATACTAAGGCCAGGCCCTAACCTGTGGGCCTCGCTTTCCTGCCAATTTATTATGTAATAAAAATATTGTTGAGCGAGCCCTGATGGCTTGGCGGTTAAGTTCAGCACGCTCCACTTCAGCAGCCTGGATTCAGATCCCAGGTGCAGAATCACACCACTCGTCTGTCAGTAGCCATGCTGTGGTGGTGGCTCACATAGAACTTACAACTATGTACTGGGGCTTTGGGGAGGGGGGAAAAAAGAGAGAGGAAGATTGCCAACAGATGTTAGCTCAGGGCAAATCTTTCCCAGCAAAAAGAAGAAAAAATAGAGAGAGCGAGTTAAATAGTATTCATGTGTCTAAATATTTTTTCAAAATGCAACATTAAATCAAATCCCCCCTTCTTTCTCCTGCTTTTCCCCTTTCTATCTTTCCTGGGACCAAAATGATAGAGAGAAGCTGAGAAGGAAGGAAAGGCTGGGGAAAGTGTAACAATGTCCATTTCTCAGTGGAGAGCGACCATGAACCACGCTACACACTTATGGGTAGAGTGTTTGGGAGCACAAATACCCCTGCTCCCCCAACTAAGAAAATGGCTTCCCTGAGCACAGAACACAGCACTCGAGTGGGGGGGCTTTGCCCCTACTCTATTAGGACATCATATAACAAAGGTTTACAGGTAAGAAAGATCTTTGTGTATAATAATAAAAACCCTAAAATAGTTACATTTCGGTTCGTCCATGTACTCAACTATTATGCAGCTGTTAAAAATGCATTTGAAGGGGCTGGCCCCGTGGCCGAGTGGTTAAGTTCGCGCGCTCCGCTGCAGGCGGCCCAGTGTTTCGTTAGTTCGAATCCTGGGCGCAGACATGGCACTGCTCATCGGACCACGCTGAGGCGGCGTCCCACATGCCACAACTAGAAGAACCCACAATGAAGAATACACAACTATGTGCCAGGGGGCTTTGGGGAGAAAAAGGAAAAAATAAAATCTTTAAAAAAAAAAAATGCATTTGAAGACATTTTTCATGACAGGAGGAAAAAAGCATATTCCAAACCTGTATGTGCAGTGAGTTCATAAGCTTCTAAAGACACATAAACACCAACAATTCCAGAAGAGGTTGGAATTATGGCTGATTTGTATTTTGTTATACGTTTTTTATTTTCCACAGTGAATTCGTATTATAATCAGAAAAGAAAATTCCAAATTGTCAAAGTAGTTGATTCTTCCCTGTTTAAATGAAGAAGGAATTGGAAGTGACCGATTGAGGGAGCTGTTAGGGCTGGTGATCCCTGACATGACAGCTTGGGCCAGTGGACTTAGAAGACCCTAATGGGGGCCAGGAGCCCACAGCCCTGCAAAGTGTTGGGAAGACACCGGTAGATTTAGATCCAATGGAGGACAAGGCAGGGCGTTCCACCCTGACCCCATCTCCACTCATTTTTCCTTTCTTCCACCTTCTCTGTGATGACAAGCACTCCATACTTAAGGACCAAAGACCTGGGTTGAAGTCCCAACCCTGACAAATTATTCAACCCTATGGAATCTTAGCCCAGCCATCATGCAAAGCTCACTCGCACCACAGGGCCTTTGCAATTCCTTTTCAAGCCTCTTTCTGGAATGCCGTGCCCCCAGATCTTCGTGTAGCTTGTTCCTTCCTGTCATTTGGGTCTCAACACAAATGGCATCTCCTCAGAGTTCCTCACTCCGCTCACTTTTGTGACATTTTCCCTATTTTCTCTGAGCGTCAATCCCTAACTAAAATTATATATTTGCTTTACTGTTTATTGCCTCCTAGAAATTGACTCTTGGGGAGCAGGAATCTTGTTGCTTAAGCGCCACTGTATCCCCATGGCCTAAAACACTGCCAGTCGCTAATTAAATGAGCCACTCACCGTGCGATACATTCTCACCAGGTTTGCTTATTTCGTTTTCCTAAAAACCTCGTGTGGATTTACATATGAGGGAAAGGTTAAGAACAGAGAGGTGAGGTACAATGAGCGAGTGGCAGAGCCAGAATTAGAACTAATTCCAGAATACTTTCCACTTCGCTACCCTTCCCTCCCAGGCAGCCGGCGTGGGGCCTGTTTTGGAAAGAGAGCCGGACGGTTCAAGGGCAGGGAACGTCAAGAGCCAAGTCTTCGTCCAGAAAGTTCAGAATAGGGAAAAGACCGCATCGGTGTGGCCGTGGGAAGTCGTGGGAGTAAAGGATGGAGGGAGCCGAGGGGTTTAATTGCAGTTCAGGAGCTTGAGACAGTTTATCGGGATCTGAGCAACACACGGTCTCTTTTAGTCCTTCCAGAAATTGAAATTGAACACCTCCTGTGAGCTTCAAGCGATTCAGAACGTCCCCAGAACGGGCAGTCCCTGCCCTTAATTGAACACCCACTGTGCGCTCTCCGCGGCTCGGAACGCATCTAGGCTGCCCTCGTCCTCTGGGTGTCTGGGGTAGCGCATCAAGCCAACTGGGTGTCTGGTTAGCAGAGGTTACCTGCCCAGAGCAGAGGCAGATGGGAAATTTCAGTCATCATTAAGGTTTATTGACCAGCGCGGCTGGAATTTCCCGGAGAGAGGAATTAATCTCGCTGCCGACCGAGAGCAGACATCCTGCTGGGAGTAGTTACATAAATTCTGTTGCTCAAATTAATTAGGATTGTGATTCATTTGTTTAATGAGGAAGAATCTGATGGTGGCAAGAGGCAAGCCGACCAGGCCTTTCAGAACCCAGCCAATCCCAAGTGACACTGCGGCAGTGAGAGGCCTGGCTGGGTGGGAACAGGGATCTGATGTGAGCGGAAGAAGGTAGCCAATCTGGAAGAGGTGTAAACTGAGGCAGGCAGAGACAGCCAATCAGAAAACGGTGCCAGTTTAGAAGGGGGCCTGAGGCCCATGCCTCTCAGGCCCCTGAGCATGGAAGGACATCTCAGCTTCATCCAGAGTCTTCCATCCTCCTCCTTTTTCCAAGCCTTGGAGAAAAATGCTAACAGCTGAATTCACCTCACTAGCACTCCCGGGACCCATCAGCCATTTCCTCCCATCCTCCAAAATGCCAGATTAGATTATTCACAGGAGGAAGCATTCTTTCAATAAAGCAGAGACCTATTGCCTGAAGCATAGAGAAGTATTTTTCTCTTACTCCCATCTCCTAAAAAGAGACCCCTTCCTTCTACCCGGAATGCCCCTACGGCCTGTTTAAGGTAGACCTCCAACCCTGAGCCATCCTTGACTCTACCTCTGAGGCCCCTCCTGGCCCGGGTCTTCCCTTGCATAAGACCTGGGTCTCGGCTGCCATAATGCAGGTGAAAGACAGGATGGTGGCTGGACCAGCACGACAGCAGTGGGCATGGAGACAAGCAGAACCTCTGCACAACTCCTGGAGGAGTTATATTCACGTGATAGTCTATGTGGATGGTGCCCTTTGGGACAGAATGGTAAGGGTGCTTCCTGAAGGTGTGCTTCCTGGCAGCCCTGGCGAAAAGTGGTCAGAGTCAGGAAGGCGAGTCAAAAGGATTTGTTGCTGGACTGGAGGAGGAAGGAAGAATACTGTAAGCTTTAGGATTACTCATTCATGCCAACATCTCCAGAAATCCCTAGGGAGCCTTGTTTTCTTTCTAGGCTTCCCCATCTCTTATTATGACTGACCAAGATGGCACCACCCCCATAAACTATGAGTTGGGCACCACCCACCTTTTCACAAAGTAGGAACATTGTCAAGAGCATGTGTTTGCCCGCCCAAGGGCTTTGTCCTCTTCCCAGACTAGGCCCAGAAGATTTGCCTGGAGCGAGCCATGAAGAGCACTGATCTGGGAACCTGACGTCCAAAACCGGGTGACCCAGGACAAGTCCTGTAAGCTCTCTGGGGCTCAGTTTCCTCATCCTTGAAAGGTGCCAGCTTCTGCTCTGGGGAGAACAGAACTTCTGCTCTGTCACCATATGGACTGTCCCCTCTTCGGCGGCCAGCGAGATCTTTTTGAATTCTAAGTCAGATCTTGTCACTTCCTGTGTTTTAAAACCCTCCCAAGGCTTTCCAACACATTCAGAATTTAAAAAAAAAAAAAAAAAAGGCTACCCTCTGGCTGTGGCGGCCCCTGTGCTCTGATCCCCACCTTCCTCAGCCACACCCTCTGCGGCAGGTCTGCCGCTCCCCTCCAGTTCCCTCTGACCTTGAACACAGGCCCGCTCCCTCTGAAGGCCTTTGCGCTGGCTGGCCCGTTCCCTGGCACATTCTACCCCAGCTCTTTGCATAAGTGGACACTTCCATTTCTTTCTCTGCTTAAACATCACCTTCTTGGAGAGACCTTCCCCGACTACCCAATCTGGAGTGGCCGAGGCTCTACCCGTTCTCCTGTCTTATTTTTCATCCAAACGCATTTTCTACGGGCCTTTTTATTGGCTTGGTGTCTCTCCTTCCCCACCTGAACTTGACAGGGGCCTTCCCCATTGCATCAGGCAGGGGCCACTTAGGAAAACAGGAATCACGCTGGGCGTTTCAACAGTGATAATTTAATAAAAGGAGTTAGTTTAAAACATATTCTAAGGAGAGAAGAATTTAAGAGGGAGCACTGGATTAAGAGGGTATCACCACAGGAGGCAGTGGGGTTGTGACAATCTAGGAACTCGGAGGAGGAGCCCACAGAGCTGGGACCCAGCCCTGGCAGGGCACCATCCCACTGCCGCTCACCTCTGAGGAGGCACGGGAGGCTGTTCTGGGAGCGAGGAAAGGAACTGGAGGCCAGAACCAGCTGCTGCTACTAGGGACGGGGCCGTCGATGGGGCAACCCTGACCGGATGCAGCTAGCAAAAAGGAAGGAACAGGTCCCTACTTCCTCCCTGCGGTCTCCCTCTAGTGCCCCTGCTGGCAGAAACAGGAAGTCCCATGACAACAGAGCACCAGAGTTTGCAGCATCCTCCCCACCAGCTTCGCAAAGCAGAATGTAAAAGGTGGTTTTGGAGCTGGGAGACAGCAGCTGAGTAACTAGAACGCCTGTCTTGTACAATCCCTTAGCCCGCGTGCTTGATGTGCTTGGTGTATAGTAGGCGTTCAGTAAATATTGGTGGAATGGATGAATGAATGGTGTATGATGTGCCATGCAGAGTGTTAGTGGCCAGGGGTACAGAGATGAAAGACAGACTCTAACCTCACGCTGCTCACACTCTCGTAAGAGACAGCCATTGTTTATGGTTCAGGATAAGTGTAGTAACAGAAATAGCCACGATGTGCTGGGGGAGCACAGAGGAGGGGTTCTGTTCAGTGTGGGCACCATCAGGGGAGACCTCCTGGGGGGATCATGCTTCAGCTTGACGCTCAAGGGCAAAGAGGAATTCAGGAGGCACAGAGGGATGCTGAGGGTCAACGACCTGAGGATGCAGGGTACTCCAGGTCTGGGAACAGGTCGTGCAAAGGCGGGGAGCTCGGAGGAAGTGATGCATACAGTTCTTCATGGCTGGAGCATCCGTGGGAAGTGGTGGCGGCTGAGCCTGGAGCATTCGAGTCCAGCTCACGAAGGCTTCATCTGTTACTGTAAGGAATTTGGGCTTTGACTCAAGGCACAGGAGGGCCAGTCCAAGTTTCTGAGCAGGAGAGTGACATGATCCTATGTGAGGATGTGAACTTGCAGAGATGAGAATGAAGGCTGGTGACTAATTAAAAAGCTGTTACAACAGACCTGGGCAAAAACAATGGGCTCTCATCTGATTGTACTTTCATGGATGCGGTCTGCTGGATGTAGGTTACACCTCAATAACGTTGGGTTAAAATAATAAACAAATGCTGGGGATCTGAGCTACGGCTGTGGGAACAGACAACTAGAGGAAGAGAAGGAGAAGCTGCCGAGAAGCTGGGACCCTCGGCCTGGACTCTGCCTGTTGCAGGATAACCCGAGCTGTGGGGCCCTGAGAGCTGGCCAGTTCCTTGCATCTTCCCCGTCACAAACTCCTAAGATTGTGGAGTCGGAAGGAGCCTTCAAGAGGATGCCTCAATGTCCCAGCAGGAAACAGAACGCCAGTCAGATGGCTCAACTAAAGAGACTTGAATGAGGAGGGACCATTGCCAGCAAGATGGGCAGAAATAAAGAAACCAAGAAGGGCCGCTTGAAAAACCCCGAGACGACAAACAGCTGGAAGCCACCCCCAGGCCTAAAGGGTCAAGGCGGGAAGGCGTGTTACTGGAGCCCCATGAGGGGGGGGGCGGGGGGGGCACCACTTGGCAGGACCTGTGGCCAAGCGCAGGGGCACTTCCACAGCCCCTGCCACAAAGCAGAGAGGTTGCAGGGAAGAAATACTCCAGCCCGCTCTCCTCCCACCTTCCTGCCAGTGTCCCCCATAGGCCAAAGCAAACCGGAGGCAACTGGGAAGGGCGCCATTGACTCACTTCACAGAGCTCAGCCTCCCGAGCCACAGAGCAGCGCAAAGAAGGGAGACCAAAATCAAAGAAGAGCCTGGTGGATCTCCATTTCCACCCCATTGTTTACCCCAGAAGAGGCCTCAGAGAGTGGAGGCAATTCACCCAAGGTCAGGTAGCAAGTGAGTACAGGGCCATTGGCCCCTCTCCCTTGGGGTCAAGGTTCATCGCACACTGGGCCTGCACTGAAGGCAGCCAAGTGGAGAGGGCCCACTGTCCTGGAGCTTCAGCTGCAAACCCAAATGAACCAGAGGCAGGCGGCAGAGCAAGGGCAGCAGCGGGCAGTGCCAGGGGGCATGAGCACCCAAGGGCTGGCCATGCACCCTGTGTGTCCAGAAGGTAATAGACACCCACTGCCTTGTCTCTTTGTGCCCTGCTGTCTGCCCCCTGGCCCCCATTTTCCTCTCTTGAGTCATCCCCGAGCATGGGGGCAGGAGCTCAGCCCTGGGATTGGCAGGGACAAGGGGAGGAGACTGTGCTTCCCCGGTCGCCAGCCCTGCTCGTCGATTCCCTAGGGCTGCTCACTGATCCAGCACAAGATGGTTTAATTGAAGTCATTACAATAAATGGTGCGGAAAAGAAACACCCTTAGTCTGCCAGGAGCCTCGGAGAAGCGAGGGAGAGCTCTGGGAAAGCCAGTGGCAGCAGCGGAAGTTGGATCACAGCGGGCTATGGTGGGAAAGGCACGGGACCGAGAAGTCAGGTAGTCCTGGGTTCAAATCCTGACTTGGTCCCTTAGAAGCTGTGTGACCTTCGTCAAGTCCCTTTATCTTGCCAAGCTTCTGTGCCCTTGTCTAGGAAAATGGTGATATTGTTGCCTGCATGACCCTGGGCGCTGCCTGCATCTCCTGCCCCATCTCCCACCATCTGCCCCTCTCTCTTCACGCTGCAGCTGGGGTGCTGTTCCCTGCCACACCACGCTTCCTGCTTTCCTCATCCAGGTCCCTCTTCCTGAAGCATCTTTCCAGTTCTTCCCCACTCGCCTTTCAAGATTCAGATCAAGGGTCACCTCCTACAGGGAGACTCGCTCTTCCCCTCATGACTCATTGTCATGATAGCGTCTTCTTCTCTCCCCAGAGCTTGTCTTCTCACGTAGATAAAAAGCAGGCACTGTATCTTCTCTTTCTCGCCCTCACATGCCTAACGTAGGCCTGACGTCATAATTGTTTCAGCGGGGAGCACGGCAGGGTGGCGTGAGGGGCAGAGACTCAGAGCCCCAGGGTGGGTAGAGAAAGAACACAGCAGGCCCCGGTGGATAATAATCCACTCTGAGCTCCCTTCCCAGATAATTAGGATGATGCATCCATCATATTTTCATGTCTTCAGTCTGAGCCACAGCCCCGTCTGTGCCCAGGCCCAGCTGGCTCTCTGCTCAGCTTCATAAACTTGCATCTGATTCAGCTGCAGAAGACAGAGGATCCAGGTTGTGAAGTCATTAAATTTTAGCAGCAAAGAAACCTAATAACGTAGCAGGAGTGATGTCCCGGCACCTGCAAGTCTAGGTCATAGGAAGCCTCACAGCTTCCCCCTGGGTGTCTTGGAACAGCCCCTCTTGGATGCTCCCTCTGCGAACCCAGACACCACAGTGTGAGAAGCCCAAGGCACATGGAAAAGCCACGTCCAGGGGCTCCATCTGACAGTCGCAGCTGAGTTCCCAGCTGACAGCATCAACTGCCAGCCATGAGCGCGGGTCATCTTGGACATCTGGCCCCATCGAGCCTTCAGATGACTCCAGGCCCAGCCAGTGTCTGACGCATCATATGGGACATCCCAAGAATGAACCTCCCACCTGAGCCCAATCAACCCATGGAGCTGTAAGAGAGCGTAATAAATATTGTTTTCCGTTCCTAGAAAAATTTTTTGTAAAGAATATTAGAGAAATGTCATTTTACTGGTGAGAAACTGAAGCTCAGAAGAGCCATGTGATTTATCCAAGGTCACACAAGGAGTTAGAAGCAGAGCCTGGTACATGTAACCGTTGTCACCCACTGGCGCCATCAGAGAAAATGAAGAGAAGTGAGCTATCTGGGTCAGGAGTCAAGAGGGAGGGAGGAAAGGAGCTGGATTTTGCAGAAAACAACCCAAGTTAATTCTGTCCAGGAAGAAACCGCTTCCTTAGATCTGTATGCGTTTTTTTCATTTTCAAAGAGTGTCTCGCACCTTCTTAGAGTTTACAGACTGAATTGCTCCATATTTCAGCCTTGGGTTCATTTTATTTTTCCTTCCCCCTTGAGATAATTAGCCATAAGCTTACCTGAGTACATTTGTCATGTCAAGAAGACAATGCCTTCAGAGGGGAAGGGGCCAGAAAAGAAGGTCCAGTGACAGAGCGAAACCTCCCAGGGAACTACTCACATTTCCTGTGTGATCTGTCATCAGCTCTGCACGCGCAAGCAGGAGGGCAAACGAGTGTCAGAGCAAATGTCACCAGCCCGGCCACTGCACCCAACCCTGACCTGAACCAAACCCACACCCAGGGCTAGAGCCACGCCCCTTTCCCCATTCACTACCATCTATTTGGCTAAACCACAGGCCCAAAGAAAAATCTTAGATTTGGCTTTTTTTTCCAGCCCCTTCAATTTAAGCGACATTAATTTTTTTTTAAAGTGTCCGTCCTGTTGAATGGAGGACGCGGGGAAGGTGCGTTTCATTGTAAGGATAGAGCTGAGCCAGTCTCGCCTACACGGTCGCCTTTGAGCTGCTGTGAGAGGAGCTGGTTTCACATTTGAACGGCCCTCGGTCTGGGCCCCTAGCCCCACGGTTGTTTGTTTTGGAGCATTGCTGTGAGAAGCCTCCATTTTGGGGACATCATCTCTGATCCGTACTGTGACCCAAGGGCTTGATTTATTTTGCCTTGTGTTTCGTCTTCCCAGCAACCCTATGAGGGAGGCATTATTACCTCATTTTAAGTATAAGGAAATTCAGTCTCAAAAAGGAACACGCTACAAAGAGCAGAGCTGGAATTCAAAGCCAGGCCTGCCCGGTTCCAAACGTGTGCTCCTTCTTGCACAGGGACTCTGTCAGGGACGTATCGCCACAAGAAGGCTGTGAAACAAATGACCACAAAACCCCACTGGTGTACAATAATAAGCATTGATTGCTCATGCATCTGGGATGGTTGGCAGGGTGGTTCTGCTGATTATGGCTGTGCTCGCTGACACTGGGTTGGCGGTGGAGTGATCTAGGCTGTCTCAGCTGGGACCGTTGGGGTGTGGCTCCGCTCTGCTCCACATGTCTCTCATCCTCCATTAGGCCCGCACAGGCACGTTCTCCTGGCAGTGGCAGAGGTACAAGGAAGAAGGCATCCAGACTGACTGCACAAGGACTTCTCAAGCTTTTGCTCACATCCCATTTGCCATTATCCCGTTGGCCCGAGCAAGTTACACTGCCCGGCCCAGAGTCAGAGAAGGAGGACATTGCAGATGGCATGGCAAAAGGTGTGGGTGCAGAGAAGGAGAAAAATTTGAGACTACTTCTGCAATCCACCACACTGACCTTGGGCAAGTTCTGGCCCCTTTTGGAAACTCTGTGCATGCATTTTTTTTTTTTTAAAAGATCCTATCTACTTTGTAGGGTGGCTGAGAGCATTCAATAAGATAACTTCTGAAAAACACTAGCAAAGTCAAAAGTATTCTTTGAGCTGATGTATTCCAAGTATGCAGACGTGGTGGTGGGAGATCCCCTGTGTACATATTAATAGAGGTACATGAAAACTTCAGTTCTTATTTCTAGAGTCCAGAAGGCTTACCCAAGTCTCAGAGGTGACACAGCCCGATCACCGAGAGGACAAACAAGAACTGTAGGAAGAAAAGAAATGAAGAAAGAAACAATAAGTAAATGATGTAATTAAAGTTACTGTTGAAGAAACTGTCAAGGAGAGAATGAGTCAGCAGCAAGTTCACGCGATGAATCAGGCACAATGTCATGTTTCTAGAATTCTTGTCTATTTCAAGAAAGCCCGATGTCCCAGTTAAAAAAGCACCTTGAGCCTGTAGCAACAACATCTGGAAGGAAACACGCCTGTAATTTCAATTGCTCCTCAGCACCGCCGCTAACAACGGGTGGCGCCGAGTACTGGCCCAGAGTAGGCGATCCATCAAATCTCACGAGGGAGGGACCAGCAACTGCAGCGTCACTTCAGAAGTATTCAAGGGGATTTTAAATCATTTTTGGAGGAGAACTTTTGCAAAAAAAAAAAAACTTGCAACACGCCATTTGATTGTCAAAACAAGGCTGTGAATTCAATGCAAGATGATATCAATTGCTCTGTCCAACAGATGAGGAAACTGAGGCTTAAATGGCCTCTAGCTAGTGGCAAGGCCAGGATTAGAAGGCAGGCCTCACAGGTGTTCTTTCCCAAACTAACAGAGACCCGTGTTCCTACTATTGGTAACTGCATTCAGATTTTTTTTTAAGTCTGTAAGAGATAACATTGAATATTTATTGAGCTCTTATCTCATAAAGTGTGGTGGCTCATTTAATCCTCACCATAAACTGAGAGGTCGGTACACAAATGGTTCCACTTTAAGTTAAGGGGAAACTGGAGCTCAGAGATTTAAGCCACTCACCACAGGTGACATAGCCCATAAATGGTGAGCTGTGATTCACAACTCAGGTCTGGGTGACCCCCCACGCCACGTTCTCCACTGCCATCGTACTTTTTCAAATTGAGCTGTCACCTACATTAAAGCCTGGAGAATTACAAGCAATTGTATGAGGCCCTGCCCCATGGCTGAGTGGTTAAGGTTCCACGCACTCCGCTTCGGCAGCATGGGTACGCGGGTTTGGATCCCAGGCATGGACCTACTCCACTCACCAGCCACACTGTGGAGGCATCCCACATACAAAATAGAGGAAGACTGGCACAGATGTTAGCTCAGGGCTTATCTTCCTCAAGCAAAAACAGAGGAAGATTGGCAACAGATATTAGCTCAGGGAAAATCTTCCTCACCACAAAAAAAAAAAAGTTAAAGGAAAAGTTAAAAGCAATTATACAGATAAATCTACCACACACACACACACACACACACACATACTTTTGCCTCAGTTATTCAGAGAACATGCTTTCTGACCTGTATTTTCCACTTCACTTTGCTTACTGCTGCCTCTAACAGACACAACTCAAGGCAGAAGGGCGAGTGATACTGGTTCAGGAAACCTGAGCCGTGACCCTGAGCTGCTGACAGAACGTCTGATATTTATAGCAGCTTAGAGTCAAGTACCAGGGAAAGTGTGTTCCGGATTGTAGCAGATGTCCTCAGGGGGAAAGAAAACATCTCTATGAAAAATTGTGTGGGACGCTTAACTGATGGAACATCAAACATGAAAGGACAATTCAATGGGTTTGCATCCTGGTTATAAAAATAATAACGAAAGGATGGCCCAGCCAGTCTCTGTAGATAACGCTCTTCAAACATTTAGGATATAGCCCAGGAGAGGCCACATCGTTAGTTGAATTTGTAAATTGCCACTCTACACTTTAACAATTTTATTTATGCATTTACCTATTGATTTAGCTCTGTCCCATTCCACAGAGGATTTGAGGCTGAGTGTTTAATTGTGAAGACCACAGTAGATTGATTACACTGATGGCCAAAATTTCTCATGCCTCCCTGTACCTTGCCCTTGGGCAGTGTCCTCTACGCTGACTCCGTCTTGGCCCTATGACTTGCTTTGGCCAATGGAACAGCAGCAACTTGATGCAAGCACAACTTGGAAAAGCATGCAGAGGTGAGCCCACTCACCCAGCCAAGGCCATTCCAGACCAGCCAGCCTCTGGCCCATTTGCCAGTGACCAAAAGGCCAACTGAGAATAGCCAGTCCTGCTCAGATCAGCAGAACCACCCATAGACCCACGAGAAAGAACGGATTGTTGTTTAAAACCACTGGGTTTTGAGGAGCTTTGTTACACAGCAATAACTACCCGATACAGAGACTTACATTCTTTATAAACACTAATTAATCAACGAACATGTGTTGAGTGCCTATGCTCAGTCCTGTAGTAGGTTCTAGAAAATACAAAAAAAAAGTGTAAGAAATGGTCCCTAACTCCCTATTTTTTTGTGGCAAGACAGACACTTAAACCATGTGGAAATTGTTTACATCCTGCTCGGTCTAAAAGGCCAAACTCAAATGCCACTTTCCTCTTGAAGCATTTCTTTCCCCCATCTCCTCACCAAGTTGAACTGTTATCTTCTGCCTCCTCTGGGATCCTGCAGACCTTTGTTCAAAGCTCTCCCACGAGGCTTTTCATGTTACATTTGGGGTTATAAGTGGATGAGAATATGTTCATCTCTCCCACTGATTGTAAAACTGGGTCTTGCTCATCATTATGGGGACCTCCACCACCTGGTACACTGGCTGCATGAATATGAGCAACCTTGATAAATGTTTGTTAAGGGAATGCATGCATGAATGAATGAATGTTGTAAGAGCTCAGCATGAGGGAAAACCCAAATAGAAGTGTGGTAGTCCAGGAGGGTTTCATGAAGGAAGCAGAAGTTAAAGTTCCCAACAGGGGCCCACAGTAGGAACTCAGAATCCGTGGGCAGAATTCAGGAAGACCTGTGAAGTTTGATGAGGAAACAGTTACATCTTTGTGTTCACTGATCTCTAACTGAAGCTTAGCATCTCCTTCCATTATAAACGTAGTCCACAAACCACAGAAGTAGGTATAACAGATATTTTCCTATCACATATCTTATTGCGGATATCTCAAAATATTTACACTAATCACTATTTTGAAATTATAGTGGCTATTTAATGTGTTATAAAGAAGTATAATATTACTATCTCACAATTTCATTTTTTAATATTTTAATAACCACATTGCAACCAGTTTCCTTATAATCCTGTGTATTTTTTTATGTATTTAAAATCATATTTTTGAGAAGGGGTTGTAGGTTTCAGCAGACCACCAAAGGACTCAATGGCTCGAAAATGGCTAAGCCTCCTCCCTACCTTGGAGAATAGGCAGATTGCGACTACACAGATGGGAGAGAAGTAACCATCCCACAGAGATGACCAGCATAAGCAAAGATACGGGTGGGGACGAATACGAGATGCCAGGCAGGATGGAACGTTCCTTCCCTCCCAGCCTTGAGGAGACGGTCTCCTTGGCAAGGTTAAGTCAAAAGACAGAGGCTTTGTTAGCATAATAATGCATCAGAGAAGTGAGAGAATAACTGATTTGTCTTAGACATGCTCTAAGAATTTGGAGAACTTAAATTCTTAAGGATCTGACAGCGTCCCTACAGGGTGGAACCAGGACTCAGAGGAGAGAGCTTCCCCTGCCACGCACATCTCTAGTCAAGTTGAAGCCAAGGAGAAGCCACCCGCCTGCCCCTCAGGGACAGGTCCTCTGTACAGTGATAAGGCCACACCCCGCTGTGGCTCTGTCTGGGGGCACTGGGGGCTGACTCCTTGGGACAAAGGATGCTTTGCACCATTCTTGCACTCCGAGAGAATATGTAATTGGCTAACACGAAGACTCTCTTTCAGAAAAATGCGACTGTGACAGCGCGCCCTCCCAGACGTTACAGGCATAACAGAGGAGTGACCACATGTTTGGGGACAGCGTCAAGGCCACCCTGATTAGATCAGAGGGATGGCTCAAGAAGTTAAGCTGAAGGGGGACGGTGGCAGGGAAAAATGAAGGAGAGGGGAGCAAAGAATGACTCTAGGATTTTAAGAGCCTCTGACAAGGACAGGGAAGTTAGAAGACAGACGGGGCTTTGGGACAGATGGTAGGGTCTGTCTTAGGGTGAGGCAACTTCAAGGCATCTCAGGGAAAATGTGCCAGAGTCCACGGGGCTTCAAGAGTAGGACTCCAGGGAGAGCCTGGAAGGGAATGGGGAGAGAGCTGAGAGAATGATCCACAGAGAGTTGATGACTGAAGACCCCAAGAATAAAGGCAAGACAAGAAGGGACTGGACCTCAGGGAATGGCTACTGAATCAAGAGTGAAGACAAAGAAGTTAAAAAAAAAAAAAAAAACAAGAAAATAGGGAGACTCCGGTGTCCCAAAGCCAAGGTAGGAGAATATTTCAAGAAGGGGGTTAAATGCAGCCTAAAGCAGCCTAAGGAAGGTCTCTGGATGTGGCGGGAGGGTGGGGGGGC
Organism: Equus caballus; assembly: GCF_041296265.1. Classification (NCBI taxonomy): domain Eukaryota; kingdom Metazoa; phylum Chordata; class Mammalia; order Perissodactyla; family Equidae; genus Equus; species Equus caballus. The sequence goes on from NC_091695.1 coordinate 10,595,335, forward strand.
CGTGCGGGCTCACTTCCCAGCAAGCAGTTCCCACAGAGCGGGGTGGGAGCCCCCGGGGGGTGAGTGGGTGGAGCAGCGGGGGAGGCAGGAGACGTTGGGGCCAATGAAGGGGAGACAGGGAAGCTGGGCCTCCGCAGGGCAACAGCATCGAATTAAGTTTCTTTTTTTCAAGATGATCCAGATTTTCATTAGAGAAAGAAGAAAACTGCAAAGCTGGGGTATTTAAAGGTCATGTGAAAATCATGGAAACCTCAAGTTGAATCTGTTCCCACCTAAATAATTTTTGTTTAGACACCAGGCAAAGCCACTGAAACCAAGTCAGCACAGCTCCCAAAATGGAATGACTCAGACATCCCCGAAAATGTGTAGATGCTCTGAACCACTCTGCTAATATATGGTCTGCCCACACAGAGCCAGTGTCCCAGGCGTGCGACCCAGAGGCCAGAGCTTCACGAAGATTCTGCAAGGACAGGAGTTCAGGAAGTGGGGTCAAAGGAAGAGCTGGCGTTCCCGAATATTCTGCAGCTTAGTACAACATTCACCATTTAACCAGCACCTACTGTGTGCTAGTCATTTTACCCAGATTTTCCTCAACAAGACGACCAAGTATTTTTTCTCTGTTCTTCTCCCCACTGTCCAGATGAGGAAACCGAGGTTCAGGGAGGTGAAGTAACTTGCCTCGAACGCACAGCTAGTGATTGGAGGTAGTGCTGGGACCCATGTGTGTCTGTCGCGAGATCCCAACCTGTTTCATCCAGCCTATGACCTCAACCAACCCCACCCCACCCCCAAAAATGGGGAAAAAAGTGTCATCATCACCTGCGACAGCCAATGAAAGACAATCTCCCTTAATATCAGCATGCCTTTCCCAGTTCAACCTCTTCAAAAGTGTTTTCTTTAATTCTCAGAATTTAACCAATTATTTTTTAGGGAATTCATCCACTTATCCTCCCAGAACCCTTGCTGAGCCCTAATGCGTGGCAGGGCTGGGGACACAAGCCCCAGGGCTCAAGCAGCTCCCAGAAGGAAGAGGTCAAGATGCCTGGGTGGTCAGGGAAGTCCCCAGAGAGAAAGAACATGAGCCAAATCTATTTTCATTTCTGTTTTTGTTTTAATCGAAGTATTACTTGTAAATCTTTTGAAAAGTCCAATAGTGCTAAAAGGCTTACAGTCGAAAATAGCAGTGTCTTGCTCTCCATCCCCCACCCTATCTTCCTCACCTTGTTCTTCTGTTGTTGACTATTTTAATATAATATGTACTATTATAATATACTATTACTCCCTGTTTCTAATAACACGTGTATTCAATCTCTTTAGTCATCGTCTTAAACCTGGATAAGCATCTTAGTGTGGTAGACAGATTTTTCTTCCATTCCCTCTTTCCTTGACCACATCCTCCCAAAATACTTGTATCTCAATTTTTGAAAATTCTTATTCAACATCTTCACTATTATGACCATGTAAATAGGTTTTCTTCCTGGGCCAAGTAGTAAACTATGATCCTATTTCCTTTCTTTTTTGTTTTTCCTGTTAATAATTACCTCGTTTTTCATCAACTTAGGTTTATTTTTTTTAGAAACAATTGACTAAATCTTTCCATGCCCTCGATATAATTTTCCACATGACCAAACCTGTCGGATAATTTGTCAGTCTCATTTATTTTCCTGGCGACAAACTCCCTCCCTGCCTAGAACCTTCTGAGTTCCTGCTGATCGGGTCTGGCTGCTTCCTGGGTCAAGGCACACTGTCCTCCTGATGGTCCCTCAGCCGTTACCCGAGGAATTCCCTGCCCTCCTCCCTCCTGTGCCAGAGTCCCTATTCCTGGATCCCATGTCTTCTTTCTTCGCTCCCTGGTTTTAACTGAGCGCATCCTTCAGTAGTTTCGTAAGAAAAGGTACATGGGAGGGCAAATTATTTTAAGACATTAGGTGAAAAGACATTTTTCAGTGAGAATTTTCAGAGGCATTGGTCCCATTTTCCTCAAACTTCTAATGTTTCTGTTGCGGAGCTTGACTCCATTGTGATCCCCAGTCCTTTGTGTGCAGGACTGGGACCAGGGGGAGTGACGCACTGGCAAAATTTAAGGGAGCACCAGAAAATTCAGTGATCAAAATATATATTTATGCATACCTTTAAAAATCAAAATTAATGCCCAAAATCATGATGAACAAAATATCAATCTTAAATAAAGACGGGAACCTCACAAGAATTACCCTAATCCCAGCCCTGTCAGGTCTTGTCTTTATTTTAAATTTTGCTATTTTGTTCATCATGGAGTTTTTGCCTTACTTTTGATTTCTTTTTAAATAGTGCATCGATTTTTTTTTTATCTTGATCCTGAGTTTTTGTTGCCCCTTGAATTTTGCGCACAAGGCCTCAATCGCTGCCTCCTGATCCCAGCCCTTCCCCAGGAACTTTGAAGAGCTGCTCTATCCCTGAGTCTGAAATAGGATGACGAGCTTGGATATGGGCATTTTTTTCCTTCCTTGAGTTGGATGCTCAGTGGACTTCACCGTCCAGAAATCACATCCTTCAATTCTGGGAAGTTTTCTTGCACTATTTCTTTGACAATTTCATTCCCTCCTTCCTCTCTTTCTCAAACTCCTGTTCACGGAGTGTTCGAGCTCCTGGATGGATCCCCTGCTTTCTCATGTTCTCTCTCCTGTTTCTCCTCCAGCCCAGCTCTTTGTCTCTCTCTGCATCTTTCCAGAGAAAGTTCCTCCACTTCAACTTCCAACTCTTGATATCCTTTTTTAATGTTTGCTGTCAGAGTTTTTACTTCCGAGAGTTCTGTCTTGTTCTCTCATTATTCCTTTTTTATTCCACTTGGTTATTTTTCCACAGATGCAACATGCTCTTTGATCTCTCTAAGGATATCAATTATGGTTTCTTTGACCTTACCTCCTGCCCACTGCATAATCCCCATTTCCTCTTGGTTCATATTTTCCTCAGGGAAAAATGAGACAAAGCTTCCCTCGGACGTCAGTGATCCTTGGCTGTGTGTTCACATGTAAGAGCAGGCCACCAACAGGCCGGGTGGATGCTGTAAGTGCCTGAGATTGACGTGTCGATTGGATGAGCATCACTCTACAACAGTCGGTTGTTCCTGCCAACTTGTCTGCTACCGACTCCTAAACGTAAGCTCCTATAGGTCATTTCTTTGGGGCTATTTAGTTCCTCCAGAGAAAATATCCCCTATCTCCAAGTGGGGTAGGGGGTGGGGCACAGATATAAGCCTACCTCTGGTGCCCTGGAGTTGGGTGGGAGAAAGGGTCTGGGGGTCTCTCTGCTTCCCTGCAGACTCAACCCCCCTGCTTTTATCAGGGCGCCTCACTCCTCCCTTATCTACATCTGGCCTCCCTGAGACCAGGCCTCTGGGCTCTCACGAGAGTAAGAGGGACAGTCACCAGGCTGCACCGGATGGAATGAGGTCTGGGAGGTCTACTTGCTCCTTATACGGACTTTCAAACCACCTCCCTATTGTCAGCCCCCCTCTCTCTGCCACTTCCTGTGGCACTTGGTGCCTCCAACCCCTGCCCCTCCTGGGGTTACTGTGGAGGAAGTCAGCTTGCTTCTCTCCGAGCCATTCCCACCCTTAAGCAAGGTTGATCGTCCTCCTCTCCGCTAAGCCATTTATGCCTCCTCTAGTGGCTTTCCCTCCACTTACTGAGACTGGGGAGTACAGTCATCAAAGACAAAATTCAGGCTTCTGTTGCTGTTCTCCTGGTGGTTTCTGCACAGTTTTCAGGAGGAGAATGGAGTGGACCCATCTTTCTTCTACTGTCTTGGAAAGTCTTGAGCTCAGTCTCCAAGGCTGGGATAGGAGCTGCCCAGGCAGATGAGGCGCAGAAAGGTGTCCTGGCAGAGGGAGTGGTGTGCTAACAGGCAGGAGAATGGAAAAGAACTGCCTACAGTTGTGCGTGGCTGGAAGCACCCGAGGAGATGTTGGACCCAAGGCTGAGGAAGTGGATTGTGAAGGGCCTTGCGTGTGCCAAGAAGTTTGTCCTTGATCCTGGAGCAAATGGGGAGCATGAGGGAGAGGAGTCACGTGACCACATCTGCCACTCGGGGAGCAGCACGGCAGATGCTGAAAGAGCTGGGGGCAGACATGCCTCGGGGGAGAGAAAACCACTGGGGGAGATGACAATGGTTCTGCGTGAGAAATAGCAAGGAGGGGAACTCAAGTAATGGCGGTCACCATGTTGGGGGAATAAACAAGAAAACTATCCAAAGATGAAATCAACAGGACTTGTGACCAATAGGAACGGGGCACGAGGCCAGAGGGCAGAGACTAGTTTGAATCCAAGTTTCTGATTCGGGCAACAGAGCAGGTGGCAAGACTGTTCCCAGAGATGGGGAAATGCTGGAGAAGCAGCAGGTGCGGGAAACGATATTGGCATTTACATTACGTCCTTCCAAAGCCCAGTGTCTGGGAAGCCACCGTGGTACTATATAGTTGCAATCAACAGCCACATAGCAATTTGGGTCCTGCTCTTTCCTCTTAGCAGTATTTTCCAAGTGTCAACGGAATCCTCAAATGTCTGTCTTGAATTTGGCCACAGAGTTTTCTATCATGGTGATCAATGCACAGCGTTTCACCTCCTCAGGCCTCTATTCCAGACCTTCTGAAGAGGACTGCGAGGAACTCCACGGTGCTCTTGGCAGGACCTGTGAGTGGCCTCCACAGCCCAGCCTTCCTGCTTCCTCCAAGGATGAGGACCCCAGAGGGCCGGGTCAATGGTACCCACTCCATCTTCTCTGCCACCTAGAATGGGGTAGTGAGGAAGCGTGCTCGGCCACACAGCCCATGTAGTTTGCTGACCCCCAAGCCACCCCTGAACCTCATCCTCTGGTCACCAGGCAACTGTGACCCTACAGGCTTGGAGGGAGCAAGGCCCTCCCTCTTCCTTCACCTGGGTCCCCTCCCCTTCGCAGCGGCCATGCTGCTTTCTGCTGCCACCTCTCCCCAGGAGTGGCCCCTCAGACCTCCTCTCAAGAGGATGTAAGGTGCATGGGCCAAGTGACATCAGGGTGGCCCCAGACCTGAGGACAGCAGCACCCCCACAGAGGAGCTGGAGGCCCCGTGGAGGGGTTGGGGGAAGAGGAGTGGACCAATGGTTGTTATGGCAACCAGGGCTCCCAAGATGGAGGGAAGGGAAAAGGTGGCCCTGTGCAAGTGTTGCCATGGCAACCCAGATCCTTGAGGCCAGCTTTGAAGACAAAAGCCCCACACTCCCCACTCACAGAGAAGCGCCCAAGATGCCTCAGGACCCTTCGCAGTCTGCAGAGCCTATGGAATGGGTCAAGGTCTCCTAGGCCCGCAGGTGACTTCACAGACATGTTAGGGACAGAAAGCTTCCCCTTCTCTTTGGGAAGAGGGCAGGGCTTGGCAACCCATGGCTTCACTCAAGAAGCATTTACTAGACCTACTGTGTGTCGGGGACACTGTGATAAATAGGACCCAGGCCTTGTTCTCCAATGAGGGAGGCAGACATTTAAGCATCCGGGCGAGACAGTTGCTGGGAGAGGTAAATAATCCAACCTTTTCTGAAGATGGTGGGTCGTAGCCACTAAGTTTTAAGCGCACGTGCTCTGTGATCCAGCAGTCTCATTTCTAAGAGTCTGCCTACAGAAATAGTTGCACCTGAAGGTGGTCATTGCGGTGTTATTTACAGCAATAAAGAGTGGGAAATCGCCTAAGTGTCCCACACTGGGGGCTAATTAAGGAGATTTGGGTACATCCGTATATGTTCAATGTACCTACGAATCTGAGTGGAATAACACGAGAAATTGTTAGCAGTGGTCCCCAGGAGCAGTGGGATTGACCAATAGGATCAGAGAGGGAGTAGATGTCACTCTTCCTTCTGAACCGTTAAGCTATGTTACAAGAGCATGTATTATTTTTATAATTCAAGGAAAATGCTAGATGTTTGGGATCATGCAGGATGGTTGGTGCTACAATGAGACTGATGGAGATGAAACATGTGTACACGGCTGGTTCTAGTACGGTGCAAACAACCACATCAGAGAGGTGTTTACAGCGGGAACGCCGGGAAGGGAGGAAGAGAAGGTGGGGGAAGAGGGAAGTCTCGCAGGTTGCATAACATCCCATCAGAAGGAGGAGGAGGAAAGGCATTTTAGGCAAAGGGACAGCAGGAGGAAAGGCTGGGCGTGTTAGGCAATTCAAGTGGTCTCTGTGCAGAGGGGGCAGAGACGGGTGGGGGCCACAGACTGTCCCCAGGGGCAGCAGGAAGCCATCCCAAGTTTGGAAGCAGGAGAGGGATGGGAGGAGAGCAGAAGCCACACAGATATCCGTGGCTCAGCATGGCGGGCGGACTCAGGGGAGAGGTACAGAGGCAAGGAGACGCCGTAGGAGGCTGCGGGAGTCTCCGGGGAGAGATGAGGAGGACCCACGGTGGGCAGACGGGCCGACAGGAATTAGAGCGAGTCTCTCATAAGTGGGACAGGTATCGGCCCACGATGTTCACGCATCCACAGCCTCACCTTCCATCAGAGCCAGACGGGACTCCGTGACTCACCGCTGGGGGCCCTGAGGCCCAGACAGGAAAAGTGGGGGTGCCAGGCCCTGGCTTTACGACTTTGAGTTTTCTCTGGGCCTCTGGGAGCAGGTGGCTCAGTCCTTCTAGGACCTGGCCTTTTTTAGCTTCTAACTCAGACAAGCCCCCGCCAGGGGGGATGGGCAAAGGAGGGGGCTGCTGCCCGAGCAGGAAGACGACAACCACCTTTGATGTTTTGGCTGCAGAGATCCAGGCCTCCTTCCAGGGAGCTTTCCAGACGACAGCCTCCGGCCTGCTGGCCTGCCTGCAGGGAGCATGGGCTGTCCTGGGGCACCGGGCAGGGCTCTGGTGGCAGGCATGGGGCCCCAACAGCTGGTCCAGGAAGTGCCTCGGTCAACTGCCTCTCTGGTGCCCTGCCCTATGCCAGGAGACAGCCATCACGGTGGCCCAGACAGAGCACTGCTCTCAGGAGTCAAGTCCTGGAATCTAGTGCCTTGCTGCCCTGCCACTCGGGAAGCTGGCCTTGAGCTTGCACTGTGACAAGCCCGTGTATGAAGGCTGATGAGGCCACACAGCTCACACCGAGAAACGCTGCGTAAACACGCCCTCGTCCTGGGGGAGCATCGTCCCCAAGCTGCCAATGTGTCTACACTTATCAGCTTAGTTCAAAGAAGAAACAAGTCTGATCATTGTCACCCTGCAATGTGTACAAGCCTGCGGTTCGCAATGTACTTCTGCACACGATGTCCTCGCATCTGACTTAAAAAGTAAATTCACACCCAGGGCAGGTGCAGCTAGGCAACTTCACAGGTGCCGGAAACAGCTTCTGAGAGATTCAGATTCAACCCACAGAGACTGAGTGTCTACTCATGCCAGCCCTGGACAGCAGCATCAGCAGCTGCTAGACTGGAGCAAGACCTGTTCACCCTGGTCCAAAATGTTCCGCATGAAGAAAGGGTTACCCATCAAACCAGTCTGGGAAACAGTCCAAACTCTGGCCCCTTTTGAAGAATCGCAATGCCTCTGAAAATAGCAAAGGCTCTGATAAGTCCTGCAGCAATTCTATTTAACAAGTTTCCTGAACATGGCCTCTCTTACAGAAAACTTATGAACAGTCTGCACAACTTGGGTTCCGAGAAACACATTCTGACAAATAGTAATCTGTCCGAGAGAAACAGCCTAAAGGTGGGGTTTCGGATGCTTGAATGAAGGATGCATCCTCGGGCAGTCTCCCTCAGTCCCTCAGATGACAAGAGGAGCATTTGCTTCTCGGGGCCTCCGGAAAGAGAGCGCAGGGGAGGCCCAGGTCTGCAGGACCCCTGGCTGTGGCCAGGCTGGCAAGCAGACGCCCAAACCTTGGCTGGGCAGAGCGTGTGTGCAGCTCTGGGACCGTCATTTTTGGGGGGCGCCAGGGTCAGGCAGCTGGAACAGCCAGGACACAGATGTTCCAGCCACTCTCGGATCCCGGCCTGCACGCCTGCCTTCCCTAATTCCAATATTTGGCTGCCGCTCTCACCTAATTCATATTCCAATGTCAACACTGCATAATCTTCCCCAAACACCAACAGCCCCGGAGCTGGGAAAGGGGAGGGGACGGCTGATGCGTGGGGTGGGGGGAGACCAAGGGGAGGGGAGAGGAGGGAGCAGGAAGCAGGAAACCCCCAGGAGCCCCCAGCAGGCAGGCAGCACTCCATCGGACCCCCCGCTGGGCCAGCAGGACCCACGAGCCTCTTGGAGAGACAAGGCTGCAGCCCCAGAGGCACCCAGCATCCACGCTGTACAGTCAGGGGCACGAGTTGTGCCCCAAGCTGAGGCCTCTTGTGCTCAGAGAAGGAGCAGCAGAGCCCGCCCTGCAATCAGGCTGGGCTGTCTGGGAGGGCGGGTCTTGCGGGAGATGCGGGAAAGAGAGCCCACCCCAGACAGGACACTAGGGTCTGGCTGCAGCTCTGCCTCACACTGGCTGAATGGCCGTAGGCAAGTCACTCAACCTCCGGCTTCATTCCATGTATAAAATGAGCAGGTTGCCTGTCTCTGAGACCCACAGGCTCTGACATCTGCAGAGGAGGCAGGAGAGCACTGGGAAAAGCTGCATGGGCCCCGGCGCAAAGTCGACTGTCCTGCCTTGCAACCTCCCTGGACCCCAGCATACTCATCTGTAAGTGCGAGCAATGTGCATCTACACATGGGGAGCTCATCAGGATTAAATGAGACACAGCGTGTCAAGCATGCATTTGCACCAAGCTGGGCTCTGAAGGGCCTGGAGCAGCTAGAGCAAGTCCTGCTCGCTATGCGCCTTCTCTGCCCAGACCCTCCCAGGCCTCATCTCGCGGGATCCTCGCGAGAGCTCTGAGCGAGAGACTGTTATTAACCCATTTTACCGAGGCAGAAACTGAGGCTCAGTAACTGGCCCACGTTCACAGCTGGACGTGGCATGCAGCCGGAAGGGAACTGACGTCTGTGATGCCAAGGCCCGGGCCTGTCCCAGCATCCCACGCCGCCTTTCTAAGCTCCAGGAATGGCTAAGGAGGAGACCCGGGGCCTGGGAGTAGCCCCACGGCCTGGCTGGCGGAGGGGGCCGGTCCAGGGGTGCAGCTACAGGATTCGAGATTGCAAGCCACCCCCTTGTAGGATCTGGTCTCCATCCTGACCAGCCTCCTCCTCCTCCTCCTCCTCCTCCTCCTCCTCCTCCTCCTCCTCCTCCTCCACCTCCTCCTCCTCCTCCTCCTCCACCTCCTCCTCCTCCTCCACCTCCTCCTCCACCTCCTCCTCCACCTCCTCCTCCTCCTCCTCCTCCTCCCCCCCTCCCCCACCCCCACCCCCACCCCCACCCCCACCCCCACCCCCACCCCCAGATCCTGGCCTCACCCTACCCGCCCCTCCATCTCTGCCCACCACCACCTTCCCCGCGCCCTCCTTCCACACTCCGTTCCCAGGCAGCCGTCCTCCCTGGTTCTGACCACAAACTCCCTGGAATTCAGTGACCTCCACCCAGATTCTCCCCAGGGCCACATCCAGGCAGACTTCCGGAGGACAGCTGCTAATAAATATGTGTGAGATTTGCATGCGATTTGCATACACTTATAAGGACCTGGAAGGCAATTTTCAAGTGAAATATTATCGAGGCTGCTCCCCCTCCTTATCTCTCTACTTCTTCCTTTCCGTTGACCCCACCCCCAGGCACTGGCCTGCTTCCCCATTTCTGAATGTAATGTTTTAAAAAATAACAATTGCCATTTACGGACACCTACCACGTGTCTGCCGGGGCCCCTCACAGTGACCACCAAAGGGACTAGAACTGGAGGGGATCTGAGGGGACCCAGGAAGAGCACCGCCTTCCCAGCAGGTGGAAACACGGGCTGCGTCTTTGAGACCTGGCTGGGAATTGGCACATTGTCTCTTCGACCCACATTCCATTGACCAGAGCGGGTGGGGTGGCTGAGGCCTTCATTCCCAGTAGGAGAGGAAGATGCACCCCCAGCGAGCCCGGCAGGGGACGGAGGGAAGCAAGATTGTCACCAAATAATTTGATTGCAGCATTTCTTGCCTCCAAGAGCTTGGCGCTGACTCACCGGCCTGGTTGGCGTCACTGCCCTTCCCTGAAGCGACCACGTGGCTGAGGAGTGGGAGTAGGGGGGCGGCTATGGGTCCCACCCAAACCTCACAGACTGAGGCAGAGTTTGGGGGAGGGGGGTGCTGTTACCACAATAAGGGGCAATGGATCCTATGTAGGTAAAAAAAGGTGCATGCAAACCAGCGCTCAGCGCTCCTCAACCACAACACGCACGCACATCAGCTGGGGATCCTGTTACAACGCAGGTTCCGATTCAGTAGATCCAGGGTGGGGCCTGAGGTTCTAAAGGGTCCAGGTGATGCTGGTGAGGCCCAGCAGCAATGATCTAGAACGAAACTGGGGGACCAGCCCCGTGGCCGAGTGGTCAAGTTCACACGCTCCACTTCGGCGGCCCAGGGTTTCGCCAGTTGGGATCCTGGGCGCGGACATGGCACCACTCATCAAGCCATGCTGAGGCGGCATCCCACATGCCACAACTAGAAGGACCCACAACTAGAATATACAACTATGTACTGGGGGGCTTTGGGGAGAAAAAGGAAAAATAAAATCTTAAAAAAAAAAAAACAGAATGAAGCTGGGACAGTCTCTCGGCCTTCCTATGCCACATTCTCTTTTATAGGATGACACTTCCACCCCCCGTGCAGACTTCTCTTGGCAAAGACGACGGGCCCTCCAGGAGTGAGGGGACGTGATGTTTGTGCCATGTCTCACCCCCCGCCCTTGCCCCCGCGGCCCCCCAGCCCCCAGGCCCGCCGGAGACAGGACGCAGCCGCCGGTGCAGCGGCCCGTTCCTGCCACAACGCGGCGTCACCCCAGACCCAGTTAGGGTCACCAGGCAGGCAGTCAGGCGCACCGCAGCGAGCTTACTGCCCAATCAACGCTCAGCCCCAGCCGCCTCCGAGAGTGGCGCAGGTACACGACTCGCCCACCCCACCCCCGGGAGGGGACAGGGCGCCCAGGATGGAGCGTCTCAAGGGGGATGTTCTTAGGAGACGAGCCCGAGGCTGGTGAGGTGACAGTGTGCAGCCGAAAGAGCTCGAGCCGGTGACCGCCAGGAGCCCTCAGCCGGGTCACTGCGCTCCAGGGGCTGGGCTTTAACTTCCGGGGCAGAGGTCCACCCCGCCTCTGCTGCTGGACAGCGGCAGGCACCGCCTGGTGTTACAGCCTCAGTTCCCTGTCTGTTACAGAAGGGCATTCTTAACAACCCCTGCGAGGGTGTTGTGCAAACTGGATACGACAGTCTGCACGTGGCTTCGTAGTTCCTGCACGGCGCTTTTTGCCGTCTCCCTGTCTAGGCCGCAGTGGTCCGCCTGTAAAATGGGGATAGTAAGTCCCGCCCTGCAGAAACTAGAAGGATCATCATGTAAGTCAAGCGAGATGCCACGTGTCCGGGGAGACTAGAGCATTTCGTTAAGATGCCCCGTGCCCGGCTTTCTGCTCCTCTCTCCAGGGCACAGCTGTGTTCCGGTCCCCAGGTCTCTGCGGCCCCACAACGGGCCGTGGGTGGTCAGCCCCGCTCAAGAGGTGTCATTCTGATGGTTTGGGTACATAAAATAGAGAAGAGGCATTTCTTGAGCCATGATCTGTGACATTCAAATGAGCCTCGAGTGAAGACGCCAAAAGGGAAAAAATAGTCCAAGAAGGTGGTTGAAACAGTGCAGGTGAGACTCGAGAGGGGAGCGCGAGATCCCAGCGCAGGAGAACTCAGGCGGCGGTACCGACGCACGCCGGCGGGGCGGGAGGGGGCTGCACGGAGAGTGGTTAGTGTCTGCGGGAAAGACGGGGGCTTCTCGGATCGTCCTGTGTGCCCCAGCTTCCAAAGCACGCATCCACGTGGATGCACGCACATGCCGAGACACACAGACAGACGCGCAGATACACACGGACGCGCATACGCATGCGCGTCCCCGGAAACGCGCACAAGCAGACACACACGAGCACCTGCAGTTCGCACCCACAAATAAGCACACACACAGGCATGCACAGAGATACGTGCACACACAGACAACACACGCATGCGCACGCAAACAAAGCGCACCCAGACTGACACAGACGCACGCACGTTCGCTCAGCGATACCTTAGGATCCACCAGGCCCTGGAAGTTGGCGCTGACGATTTTCCCACGATCCTTTCCAGCTGAGCCTGTGATCCCACAAGCGTCCACAAGAGGGCGCGCAGGAGCCAGAATTCAGGAGGCCCTGGCGAGCGGGTACTGAGAAGTGATGGTCACAACGCGGAGGCCCAGAGAGGGAGCGGGCGCGCCCCAGCGCGCAGCCAGTGACCCCTGCCTGTCTCCCTGCGAGGATCAGGGTCAGGAATGGGGAGGTGCGGGAACTTGTCTTGTTACCCGCCTGGCTGGAGAGGAAGAGTCAACTAGGGAAGCGGAAGTTAAGTTCTGAGGTTTTGTCACACACTGTCCCTAACCGACCGTGACCCTGAGTAAGTGCCTTGGCTTCTCGGGCCCGCAGTTTTCTATGAGGAAGCTGCTCTCCCTCACCCACGCGTCTCCGGACCCTCGGGAGACCCGTAGCCACGCCTTCCTGCATCCACAGGCATCCAGATCTTTGGGTCTCTGCTGCTCCTCCCCATCCAGGGCGCATGCTGGCACCTCCCCAGACAGGCCTCCTCCGATGGCGCCCCACCCCATTACCATTTTATTTGCATCACCTTATTGCTTCTTGAAACTGCCTTGTCTATTAATGTGCTTCCATGTTCATTTTGTCTCCTCCAGGAGACGGTAAACCTCAGGAGAACAGGGACCTGGGTGTCCTGTTCCCCCAGCCTGGTATCGCTGCACCCAGAACGGTGCCTGGCACCCGCGGGCGACACTCAATGGGCTGAAGCGCCGGTGCGTGCTGCGTGCTGGTGCTGCCCTCTGGTGGCGCCGGGCCCCCATTGCACCTGGCTTTCTCCTGCTCAGCGGGGGGCCTTTTTTCTCCCACCCACCTGTCGCCAGGGCCATCTCTGTGGGACCCTGGGGGTGCAGATAAGCGGATCTTATCTCCAGGGTTCGTCGCAGCCGGATTCAGACGAGTGAGGGACCCTCTCTGGCACCTAGTATTTGAACAGTCAGCCTCAGAATTAATAAAGCTGAGTTTAGCGTATGCTGTGGACTGTGTCGGGAAAAGACACCTTCAGGGCAGAAATACGATGGTGCCTATATCTACAAAGTCTAACCGAGACAGCGAGACAAGCCAGTCCAACTGCCCCATTTTACAGACAAAGTCACTGAGGCCCGAGCCAGGACAGGAAGATAAAATTGCCTGCTTTAGAAAAACCTAGAGCGACTGTCACCCATTCCGCCACCCACCGATAACAGGGCAGTCACATTTGATGCAAAGCGTGTGCTCCTGAAGACCTTGCATAATTCAAAACGTGCATAATTCCAGACTAATTTTGCCACAGAAATGAATGCAAAGTCGAAAGGATGTGTTGCATAAATCCACCCCCATTGTGGGATATTTTGGCTTTAACGCTGCTCTTTATTTTCCCGGCATTCTCTCTAATATTTCACAGCGCCCTCTCTCCCAAATTAACAGTGCAGCGTTTCCTGCCGGGGGTCCGGCCTTCTTCATAACATTATATTACATCTCTCTTCCTTCCCGACGTTATCGATTTTCAGGTGCGTTTTTCAACACCACCACTTAAAGGACACTTGGATGACATTGTTACCGGATACGGATAAAAGATTTAAAGTTATAATAACCGTGAATGTTGAGAAAGCGGCGCGATCATCTCCAAAATCCCCTGCAGAAATTAGAAATTCGGATGCATGCCAACAATAGTGCGTGCATATACAAGCCAGGTATTCCTAGTTAACGACCAAAGCGACGTGGCCACGTGGCAGGTTTCCAATCCCAGTTAACAACTCACTTAGCTCCTCCCACTAGGGAGCTGCAGTTCTTGACAGCTTTTTTAACTGAGGGGCTTTGCATTATTTTGAGCTGACTGCATAAACATTTTTATGTGGCATTTTCCCAAAGCCACATAGGTAGTTGAATTTCTCCTAAACGGTGACCTCGCCCCGGATGATCTCCCTTGCTATGTCCTTTACTCCAGAATGGTGGAAATGTGTGACCGCACCCAACAATCACAGCTATGGACTTCGGAAACTCCAGCCACCTGCCCCATATCCACGCAGGGGCCGGTGTGGAGGCAGCCTCGGCAGAGGCCCGCCCGCCCCCGGAGGGCTGGCCCCGCCCCTCCTCCAAGTCGACTCCTCTTGGGGACTGGAGAGGGGGCTCCCCTCCGAAGAGTCCTCCTGTCTCCTCCTGCTCCCACTTCCCACGAGCACTGGCTGGAAGCTGTCTGCCACTCTGTTCCAGCTACCCCCCTCCTCAACATAGATCCATGCTGGGGGCAGGCGGGGAGATGAAAGAAGCTGGGTGTCAGTTTCAAGCATTCACAGGACCATCAGACTTTCCACGTTGCCGAGAAGAAGATGTCGGTACAACTCCTGTGAGGTGTCTCCTTGGCCTTCCTCTGCCTGGAACTGCCTCCTGAAAGCTCCCTCAGAAGAGAAAGGGCCAGGCCCTAGGAAGGAGCACAAGAGGGCCACCAGCACAGGCTCTGACGCCCCCCCGCTGGGATTCCGGGCCTGCTTCCACCTCCAGTGACCTCGAGCAAGCCCCTACCCAAGACAGCGCCCCTCGCTGGGCCTCAGTTTCCACCTCTGTAGGGTGGGGACATTAATAACCACCTGCTTCCCAGGGTCCCTGTGAGAATGAAATGCGCTCCCCCGTGTGACAGCGCCAAGCACCCGGTAATGAATGGGACACATGTTTGCTGAGGGCCTGGGGTGTCTGCGGGCCAGGGTCAGCATCTGGGAAGTCCCACCCCTCAGAGAATTTGTGGTCCCACCTTACAGAGTGACCCGGCCAGGAAGAGTCTCCCCACTGATTCAGATTCACCCGTGGGGATGCACGGGGAATCGCTCAGCGGAGGAGGGCCAGGGTCCTGGCTCTAGCTTTGCCCGAGTGTCTGTCACTCTCCTTCCACCTCTGGGCCGCCTCTAAGACTTGAGGGGCTTGGACAGGAGCCTGGGGGCCTCTTCGCCCCTAGGTTATCCATTCAGACTAGCCACTCCCACCGGGCCGCCCCCTCCCTGGGCAGCCAGCGAATCTGCCAGTTTGCCCAGGGGGTACATCTGGTGGTCTCAGAACCACACTCCTTCCAGCCCTCAGGAGTCAGCCGGGTGGCCAGGCCCAAAGGTGATGGCCGCAGCCCAGCCTTCGTCTTCTGGACCCCCACCCACCTCCACCAAGCTCTGTTTTCCCCCTCGGAGCCCAGATTATACTTCGTGGACAATCCCTTGCTCTCTCTGGGCCTCAGCTTCCCCTCGCAAGAATGGGCAGCCTGGATGTCTCCAGCGGTCCAGCTAAGCCTTCTCACAATGTAGGAACTCGGCCTCCATCCTCCACTCCCCACCCCCACTGCAGGTGCCTAAGGACCTCGCCCCCCTTGCCCCACCCCTCCTCGTTGCTCCCTCCCCTCTCTCCTCCTCTGCTGCTGCACTGGGGCCACTGCTGGCTGGGGTCCCAGGCACCAGAGGGGGACCCCACAGAACAGTAGAAGGAAGGGCGGTGGTCTTTAGGAGGAGAGAATGGGATGCCCTGGCTCCATCAAGCCAGCCCATTCCTGCCCCTCTCCTGTCATGTTTTAATGTCTCTTCACATTCTTATCTCCCACCAACAAGGAGGCTCCTGAGGGCGGGGCGGGAGGGAGGGGGGGGAAGGGAGGGTGGCATCCAGCCTTTCCCCTCTGTATCCCCAGCACCTGGATCCTGGGACCTGTTTCCTGACGGGACAGGGCAAGGTCTGGGGCAGGAGCCAGGACGATAACATGGTCCTGGCCTGTGGCCTGTTCAACATGCTCCAAGTGTCCCCACAGGGCCAAACCATGCCACCAAGACAGGGCTGCCCTGGGCCCTCCCTCGGCTGTCTCCTCCCTCCCTTCTCAGCTCCTCTGCCCTTTAATCTCTCACTCCCGCTTCCCTGCCACCCAAGACCTCCTCTGCTTGTGTCCAGCCTTCCTCCTGGAGAGCCAGTCATTTCCAGCTCTTTCTGACTCCAACTGGAAGGGGGGTAGGGATGGGGGAGAAGGGGCTTTGGATCACGAGGGTAGAGGAAGGGAGGCAGGACCCTCACAGTGCTCTGGCTTCAGGGCGAAATGTCGAAAAATCATTCAGAACTTCTTCCTACGGGAAATTCGCCTACTTGCGTAATTTTCATATCCAATTCTGCTACAAGAGCGTCTGTGTCCTTCCCATCTTCAGTTCCGTTTCTAAACACTCTCTTTTATTACTTGAGTCATGGGAAGTGCCAGGTCCCAATGAGTGTGTGGGGGGGACGAGAGGTGGCAGAGGAGGAGAAATGCCTCAGTGACAGTGAAGAATCGCTAAGTGTGGTTTCGTTGAACCCAGATCCTGGTGTCAGCCCTGAAATTCCTCCTCCTCCAGGAAGCCCTTCTGGGCTGGGGGGAAAGCCCCTGATTTAAGAAACAGTATCAGATGTTTCCTAGATCTAACTGGGCTCTTGTTCTCCTGCCTCTGCCCCTCGCCGCCTGAGGAGCCCTTCCTCCATATGTGTCCAAGTGCCCCCATCTGTCACTGCCAGGTATAAAGGGCACTACTTCCCAGGAGAAGAGCCTAACCCTCCCCAGGCACTTTCTACCCTGGGCTGCCGTGATCACAGGTCTGGGGACCAGCCTGGCTTCGCCCAGGTGTCTTTCAAGTCACTTTCAGCCCCTGGGGCTTCTCTTCAGAAACCTCAGCGGTGGATACAAGCTTACCGGCCAGTTAGGCCACCCTGCCCTGGGTGTCATCTCCTAGCTAGCCTGTGAGCAAGATCCCTGACCCAGATTCAGGGGACACCGAGGAATCCGTCCATTCATTGGGTGACTCAGTGGATGAATTCAGAGCTTGGGGACACTGAGACCTAGAGCTGTCTCGACATTAAGCCTCTGAGCCACCTCAGCAACTGTCCTTCCTTTTCCGTCCCAGCCCAGTAACAACATCACCTTCTAGGCCACCAGCCAGCCAGCCACACCCTCAGCATGACCTCGGGGGAAATGATCAAAAAGGGTGACAATGTGTCCTCTCGCTGTTTTTTTTCTTCCAACATAATTATACACCATGGAGATAATAATACTAACTGCAAATATTTATTAAACGCCTATTGTATGCCTGGCACTCAGCTCTAGGCTTTCCTGTGCAATATCTCATTTAATCTTCATGATCCTCCATGAGGTGGGGTCTCTATTAGCCCCCAATTTCCAGACCAGGAAACGAGGCTGGAAGAAATGAAACTTGCCAAGGTCACATAGCAAGCTGGTGACAGAACCTGGAGACTCTGTGAAATCATTTTTGATGCATTTGTGTGGCAATATTTTTGCATTTCTATAGCGCTCTTTCAGACTTCTCATTTTTATTATTTTAATTTAATGTCCTGATCTATTTTCAGTTCATTATGCCTGTTCTGTTCGTTTGGCAACGTTTCTGCGAACTGTCAATTTTGTCCTCCTCTTTAAGAGAGTAGCAATAGTCGGTGGAATTTGTGAGAATATGGGTAAATAGGTAAAGTGGACATGGATGACTGAAAATTAATTGTTAAAATGAAACAACCTAGAAAGCAGACAAAATTGCTTGCAAAAGGCATATGAAAATTGCAGAATCTCCCCAGGGTGTGAGGACCTTGTCAAGACGTGAACGAATGGCTGTAAACATTCATTTCCAACCAAATTCCTTTCAGCTGATTCACTTGGAACTTAGGGGAAAAAACTTGAAATTTGTTATAACTTTGTCAGGCAAATGCATAATTGCTGGGAAATTATTTAGAAATTAAAAGCCCAAAAGTCTGGAGATGAAAATGGAGAGTAAAGAGATACCAATAAAAGCTAAAATACACTTTTAAGGTTTTCAGGCCAACCCATGGGGCATAAAAATTAATAATACCTGAAAAAACAGGGGCCAGAAATACTGTTTCAACCAACTTTTTCTGTATCAGATTCACTGAAGTATAATTGTGTGCAATAAAATGCACAGATTTTTAAGTGTAGCGTTTAACTTCTGACAAATATATATACCCAAGTAACAATCATACAATCAAGATATCCATTGACATTGACATTGACATTGATAAGAGACTGAACATTTACATCAGCCCAGAAAGTTCCTCTGTGCCTCTTGGTAATCAATCCCTTCACCCCTAGTGAACCAATGATCTGCTCCCTATAATCAGAGTTTACGTCTGCTTGTTCTAGAAGTTTATAAAAATGGACTCATACATGCTGTATTTTTTCATGCTTGTCTTCTTGCACTCAGTAAAATGTTTTTGAGAATTATGTATTTTGTTGCTTGAACCAACTCCAGGTCAGTCAGTTCTTTCATTTTGATCCATTGTATGAAAACACCACACTGTGTTTATCCATTTGTCTCTTGATGGGCATTTGGGTTGTCTTCAATCTTTGCGATTATGAATAAAGCTTCTATGAAGATTGTTGCCTAGGTCTTAGTCTGGATATAGTTTTTCATTTCTCTTGGGTCAATACCTAACAATGAGACTGCTGGGTCACGTAGGAGATGGACATTTAACTATATAAGAAACCACGAAACTATTTTCCGAAGTGACGATGCCAGTTTACTTTCCCCCAGCGGTGTATGAGCATTCCAGTTGCTCCCCATTCTGGCAAACATTTTGTAGTTTCAGCTTTTGAACTTTGTTTGTACTGTACGAAGCAGGAAGTTGGGTCTCATTGTTCAACCAAATTGCTTTTTATCCAACAGTCTGCTTGCTTCTCAACCTCAAATATGTGCGCACACTTATATATTTGCATGCATGCGTGCACACACACCCACGCCACTCCTGCTGCCTCCTGTGTGGTGAAGAATGCACTGGATGAGGAAACAGGGGTGGAGCTTGGCTCCTGCACAGGCCTGACTGACCCAGAGCAGGTCACTTCAAACCTGTTTTTTCAAAATCCAATGTGGACAGGAATCTCTGCTCACCAAAAGCACAAGCCATGAAAGAAAAATTGATAATTTGGTACCCATTAAAATATCAAACTTCTGCTCTGCAAACGAGATTGTTAAGAGAATAAAAAAGTAAGCCATAGACTGTGAGGAAATATTTGCAAAACACACATCTGATAAAGGACTTGTGTCCAAAATATACAAAGAACTCTTAAAAGTCAACAACAAGAAAGCAAACAACCCAAATTAGAAATGGGTAAAAGATTTGAAAAGGCACGCCTCCAGAGAAGGCACACAGGTGGCAAGTAAGCATAAGAAAAGATACTTAGTATCATATGTCATTGGAGGATTGCAAATTAAAACAACGAGGGATTGCTGGGAAGATGGCAGCACAACAGATTTACAACTACCCTTGGAACAATGACCCCTGAGAGAGAACCAGAAACTGGATAAAAAGAACCCCCACAACAGGGGACGGTGCTGACTGAGGTGGAAGAGGCAGAAATCCCTTTCTGGAGAGAAAAAAACCACATTCCAGCCATGGTGCTTCATGGACGGGATTAATCTTAAACCACATAAGGGATTGGCCTCACCTTCCAAAGCCAGAAACAATTGGGTGCTGCCCACCTGAGGCCGGCCCCACCAAGGTGCTCGACTCAGAGAGCTGACAACAGCCTTGCAGGGCGGAGGGCTACAGCAATTGTAAGCCTCTGAGCCTAGCATCCAGCCATGCCTACTCACTCAGCAGAAAAACTGCAGCAGGAATGTGCTATGAGACCATTAGACCTCGCAGCCAGCTGTGCTGGGGCTGCACAGACCCAATAAAGTGACTGAAGGGACCGTAGCAGCCGCACGCAGCTGAGCATTACAACCAGCCGGCCAGGGGGACAGCCGAGGCTCCCTGGGCACCTGCAGCAAGACAACCCTGCTGCAACAGAAGGACACACGTAGCCCACATGGGAGACATTCCTGGAACATTCGGAACTGGTGGAGAGAGAAGAATACTGCTGGGCTTCATAAGGCATCCCTTACATAAGGCCACTTCTCCAAGATCAGGAGACGTAGCTGCCCTACCTAATACATAGATATAAACACAGAGAAAGAGGCAAAATGAGAAGACGAAGGAATATGTTCCAAATAAGGGGACGGGACAAATCCTCAGAAAAAGAACTAAATGAACCAGAGATAAACTACCTGACAAAGAGCACAAACTAACAGTCATAAGGATGTTCACTGAGCTTGGGAGAAGAATGGATGAATTCAGTGAGAGCTTCAACAAAGAATTGGAAGGTATAAAAAAGAACCAATCAGGGGCCAGCTCAGTGGCGCAGCAGTTAAGTTTGCACGTTCCACTTCAGCAGCCCAGGGTTCGCCAGTTTGAATCCTGGGTATGAACTTACACACCCGCTTGTCGGCCATGCTGTGGCAGGCGTCCCACACATAAAATAGAGGAAGATGAGCACGGATGTGAGCTCAGGGCCAGCCTTCCTCAGCAAAAAGAGGAGGATTGGTGGCAGATGTTACGTCAGGGCTAATCTTCCTCAAAAAAAAAAAAGAACCAATCAGAACTGAAGAATACAATAATGGAAATGAAAAATTCACTAGAGGGACTCAAGCAGAGTAGATGATACAGAAGAATGGATCAGCAAGCAGGATGAAAGACTAGAGGAAATCACCCACACTGAACTGAAAAAAGAAAAAAGAATTAAAAAGAACAAGAACAGTCTAAGGGAACTCTGGGACAATATCAAGCACACCAACATTTTTAGTATAGGTGTCCCAAAAGGAAAGAGAGACAAAGGGGCAGAGAATCTATTTGAAGAAACAGTAGCTGAAAACTTTCCTACCCTGAGGAAGGAAACAGACATGCAGGTACAGGAAGCACAGAGAGCACCAAACAAGATAAAGCCAAAGAGGCCCACACCAAGACATATTATAATTAAAATGTCAAGAATTAAAGATAAAGAGAGAATCCTAAAAGCAGCAAGAGAAAGGCCACAATTTACATACAAAGGAAACCCCCTAAGGCTACCAGCTGACTTCTCAACCTAAACCCTACGGGCTAGAAGAGTGTGTCACAATTTATTTAAAGTGCTGAAAGGAAAAAACCTACAGTCAAGGATACTCTATACAGCAAGGTTATCATTCAGAATGGAAGGAGAGAGAAAGAGCTTCCGAGACAAGCAAAAATTAAAGGAGTTTATCACCAAGAAACCAGTTCTAGAAGAAATGCTGAAGGGACTTACCTAAGTGGGAAAGAGAAGACCACAAATAGGAGGAATAAGACAATTATAAAAAAAAAGTGATAAAATCAATGGTAAAGGCAAAAATATAGTAAAGGTAGCAGATCAACCACCTATGAAGATAACATGAACGTTAAAAGACAAAAGTACTAAAATGACCTATTTCAATGGTAAGAGGGTGATGGATAGATACACACAAAACAAGAGATTAGATATGATTTCAAAAACATACAATGGGGGAGGACGGGAGTAAAAGAATAGAGCTTTTAGCAAGAGGTCAACATAAGAGACCATCAACTTAATATAGATTTGTGTATACATAGCTTATTATATACTAACCTCATGGTAATCACAAACCAGAAACCTATAACAAATACACAAAAAATTAAGAGAAAGGAACCCAAACATAATACTAAAGAAAACCATCAAACCACACGGGAAGAGAACAAGAGAAAAAGAAAGGAACAAGAAGAACTACTAAAAGACCCAGAAAAAAAGTAACAAAATGGCAATAAGTACTTACTTATCAATAGCTATTCTAAATGTCAGTGGACTGAATGCTCCAATTAAAAGACATAAGGTGGCTGATTGGGTTAAAAAAAGCAAGACTAATATAAATGCTGCATCGAAGAGACACACTTCAGACCTAAAGACACTCACAAACTGAAAGTGAAAAGACAGAAAAAGATATTCCATGCAAATGGCAAAGAAAAGAAAGCAGGGGTAGCAACACTTATATCAGACAAAATAGACTCTAAAACAAAAACTGTAACAAGAGACAAAGAAGGGCACTACATAACGATAAAGGGAACAAGCCAACAAGAGGACATTACACTTGTAAATATCTATGCACCCGACATAGGAGCACCTAAATATATATAGCAATTATTAACAGACATAGAAGGAGAAATCGACAGTAACACAACAATCGTACGGGACTTTGACACTCCATTTACACCAATCGATAGATCATCCAAAGAGAAGATCAATAAGGAAACATTGGCCTGAAACGACACATTAGACCAGATGGACTTGGTGGATATATACAGAACATTCCATCCAAAAACCACAGATACACATTCTTTTAAAACACACATGGAACATTCACATATTAGGCCACAAAACAAGTCTCAATAAATTTAAGAAGATTGAAAGAATATCAAGCATCTTTTTGGACCACGGTGGTATGAAACTAGAAATCAACTACAGGAAGAAAATCAGAAAAGCCACAAATATGTGGAGATCAAACAAAATGCCACTGAACAATGATTGGGTCATGAATAAATCAAAGGAGAAATTTAAAAATACCTGGAAATGGGGGCTGACCCCGTGGCCGAAGGGTTAAGCTCATGCACTCCACTCTGGTGGCCCAGGGTTTCTCCGGTTCAGATGCCAGGCGCAGACCTAGCACCACTCATCAGGCCATGCTGAGGCAGCGTCCCACACAGCACAACCAGAAGGACATACAACTAGAATACACAACTAGGTACTGGGGGACTTTGGGGAGAAGAAGATGAAAAGGAAAATACCCGGAGACAGGTGACAATGAAAATAACGAGATGCCAAAATTTATGGGATACAGCAAAAGCGGTTCTAAGAGGGAATTTTATAGCAAGACAGGCCCACCTTAACAAATAAGAAAAACCTCAAATTAAACAATGTAACAGTGCACCTAAAGGAACCAGAAAAAGAAGAACAAACAAAGCCCAAAATCAACAGAAGGAAGAAAATAATAAAAATCAGAGCAGAAATCAATGAAATAGAGTCTAAAAAAAAATAGTACAAAAAGTCAATGAAATGAAGAGCTGGTTCTCTGAAAAACAAAATTGACAACCTTTAGCTAGACTCACCAAGAAAAACAGAGAGAAGGCTCAAATAAATAAAATCGGAAATGGAAGAGGAGAAATTACAACAGACACCTCAGAAATACAAGAGATTATAAGAGAATACTATGAAAAGCTATATGCCAACAAGTTGGATAATCTAGAAGAAATGGATAAATTCTTAGAATCATACAACCTTCCAAAACTGAATCAAGAAGAAATAGAGAATCTGAATAGACCGATCATCAGTAAGGAGATGAAAACAGTAATCAAAAACCTCCCAAAAATAAAAGTCCAGGACCAGATGGCTTCCCTGGTGAATTCTACCAAACATGTAAAGACTTAATAGCTATCCTTCTCAAACTCTTCCAAAAAAATTGAACAGGGGCCAGCCTGGTGGCATCGTGGTTAGGTTCGTGCACTCTGCTTCAGTGGCCTGGGGGTTCATGGGTTCAGATCCCGGATGCAAACCTACACACCACTCATCAAACCAAGCTGTGGTGGCATCCCATACACAAATTAGAGGAAGATTGGCATGAATGTTAACTCAGCGACAATCTTCCTCAAGCAAAAAGAGGAAGACTAGCAACAGATGTTTGCTCAGGGCCACTCTTCCTCACCAAAAAAAAAAAAAGAAGAAGAAGAAGAGATTAAGACATTCCCAGATAAACCAAAACTGAGGGAGTTAGTCACTAGTAGACCTGCCCTACAGGAAATGCTAGAGGGAGTCATTCGGGCTCAAATGGAAGGATACTAGACTCGAAGCCATATGAAGAAATTAAAAAACAACAGTAAAAGTAGCTACACAGGTAATTATAAAAGCTAGTACTTTTGCACATTTTTTGTTTGTAATCTCTCCTTTCCTATAAGATTCAAAAGACGAACGCTAAAACAGAGTAAAAATCTGTGTTGATGGGCACTCAAGGTATAAAGACGTAATTAGTGACAGTAACAACACAGAGGGACAGGGACGGGCCTGTAGCAGAGCACAGTTTTTGTACACTGTTGAAACTAAATTGGTATTCAGCTTAGATGTTTAGATTTTGTTTAGATTTAATAGGATTTGAATTGTAATCCTCAGGGTAAGCAATAAGAGAAAAAACTAAAATATACGTACAGAAAAAGGAAAGAGAAGGGAACCGAAACAGCACACTAGGGAAAAATCAACTAATCACAAAAGAAAGCAGGGGCTGGCCCGGTGGTGCGGTGGTTAAGTGCACACGTTCTGCTTCGAAGGCCCGGGGTTCGCCGGTTCGCATCCCACGTATGGACATGGCACCACTTGGCAAGCCATGCTGTGGTGGCGTCCCACATAGAAAGTAGAGGAAGATGGGCACGGATGTTAGCTCAGGGCTAATCTTCCTCAAAAAAGAAAAAAAAAAGAAAGCAACAGTAAAAGAATTGAGGGACAAAAAAGATGTAAGACGTGGAAAACAGCAAGAGGACAGAAGTCTTTTCTTACAGCGGTTACTTTAATGTAAACAGATTAAGCTCTCCAATTAAAAAGCAGAAATTGGCAAAATTTATTTCTAAAAAAAAGGACATCATCCAACTATATGTTGACTGCAAGAGACTCACTTTAGATTCAAAGACACAAGCAGGTTGAAAGTAAAGGAATGGAAAAAGCTATTCCATGCAAATAGTAATTAAAATACAACAGGGTGGCTATATTAATATCATACAAAACAGACTTTAAGACAAAAACAGTTGCAAGAGACAAAGAAGGACATTATATATTGAGAAAAGAGTTAACCCCCCATGAATACATGACTACTGTAAACATATATGCGGCTAACAACACAGCCCCAAATATATCAAGCAAAACTGACAGAATTCGAGGGAGAAATTAGCTGTTTCAGTCTGCTCAGGTTGCCATGACAAAATACCCCAGACTGGGGCACTTAATCCACAGAAATTTATTTCTCACAGTTCTAGAGGCGGAGGAGTCCGAAATCAAGGCAGGTGTCACTCTGAGGCCCCTTCTCCTGGCTTGCAGGCGGCCGCCACCTTGCTGTGTGCTCATGCAACCTTCTTTTGTGCACACAGAGAGAGCTCTTTGGTGTCTCTTCTTATAAGGACACTAATCCTATGAGATCAAGGCCTGGCCCTTATGACCTCATTTAACCCTCATCACTTCCTTAGCGACTCCGTCTTCAATTACAGCCACACTAGAGGGTTACGGCGTCAACACGTGAATTTGGAGGGGACACAAATAGCCCATAACATCCGCTCTACAGTAACAGCTGAAGACTTCAATATCTCGCTATCAATAATGGACAGAGAGCTAGACGGGAGATCAATAAGGAAAGAGAGAACTTGAACAATGCTAGATATCAACTAGACATACCCAACTTATATAGAGCATTCCACGCAACTGCAGAAATCGGAAACACGCATCCACCCAAAAACCTGAACACGAGCATTCATAGCTGCTTTATTTACGATATTCAAAAATGGCAACTGGTGAGTGGATAAATACAATGTGGTGTAGCCATACACTGAACATTCTTCAGGCTGTGATGGTTAATTTTATGTCAACTTGACTGGCCACAAGTGCTCAAATTAAACGTTGTTTCTGGGTGCATCTGTGAGAGTGCGTCTGGATGAGGTCAGCACCTGAATCAGCGGGCTCAGTAAGGTAGATGGTCCCCACAACGTGGGTGGGCAGCGTCCAGTCCACTGAGGGCCCGAATAGGACAAAAGGTGGAGGGAGAAAGAATTTGCCCTCCTTTTTTCCTGCCTCAGCTGAGACATCGCAGCTTCTCCTGCCCGCAGAGTGGGACCTAGACCATGGGGTTCTCTGAGTCTCAGGCCTTTGGACTCAGACAGACTTACTCCCCAGCCTTCCTGGGCCTCCAGCTTGCAGAGGGCAGATTGCGGAACTTCTCAGCCTCCATAATTGCAGGAGCCAATTCCTCATAACAAATCCTTTCTCCTATTTGTGCATCTCCTACTGATTCTGTTTCTCTGGAGACCTCTGATACACGGTTATAAAAAGGAAGGAAGTACTCATAGACACTACAACATACAGGAACTTTGAAAACATTACGTTCAGTAAAAGAAGCCGATCACAAAAGACCACATATTGCATGAATCCATTTATGTCAAACGTCCAGAAGAGGCAAGTCTACACAGGCAGAAGGCGCATTACTACTCGCCCAGGACTGAGAGGTGAGGGACAATGAGAAGTGACCACTGACAGACATGAGGGGCTCTTGCTGGGGTGACGAAAATGTTCTAAAATGATAGCGATGATGGTTGCGTGACTCTGTGATTATATTAAAAATCATTGAATTGTGTACTTTAAGCGCATAAATGGTATGGTGCGTGATTTATATCTCAATAAAGCTGTTTTCAAAAGCTATTAGAGCTTATAAGTGTGTTAATCAAGGGTCGTAGAATACAAATCAATATACAAAAATCAATTGTATTCTATACAGAGAAATAAATAAATGGAAACAGATTTTTTTTAAGTACCATTTACAATAGCTACAGAAAGCCTGAAACACTTAGGGATAAATTTAATGAAATACGCACAAGGTTTTAAAACATCGATGAGACAAAGAGCTAATTAAATGGAGAAACATGTGATATCCATGGACCAAAAGCCTTAAAATGATTAAAATGTCACTTCTCCCCGAATTGGTCCACACAGCAAATATAATCTTGATAAAACCCCCAGCAAGTCTTTTTCTGTAGAAATTGGCAAGCTGATTCTAGAATTTCTATGGAAAAGCAGATGACCTGGGTTAGTCAAAGCGTTGTTTGAAAGAAGACAAAGAGAGCTCACACACCTGACTCCAAGACTTAACATAAAGACACAGAAATAAGAGAACTCAGTGTTGGCGAAAGGATCAGTATGTCCACAATGGGAGAGAGCAGCATTCAGAAATAAACCCACAGATCCACGGTCGACTGGTTTTCAACAAAGGGGCCAAGGTAATTCAAAGGGGAAGGAATACATTTTCAACAAACGCTGTGGGAACATTTCAACATACCTGTGTTAAAAAAAAAAAAAAAGGAAACTTGACTCACAGCCCTCGCCATATACAAAACTAACTGAACACAGATCATAGGTCTAAACGGGAAGCCTTGAACCACAAAGCTTCTAGAAGAAAACAGAGGAGAAAGTATGTGTGATCTTGGGTTAGGCAAAAAATAGGATATGAAAGCACAAATCAAAAAGGAAAAAATAATTAATGGGACTATCAAAATTTTAAACTTCTGTGCTTTCACAGATACTGTTAAGAGAATGTAAAGACAAGCCTTTGCCTGGAAGAAAATATTTTTTATGCATATATTGGATAAAGAATTCGTGTGTAGATGGATAAAGAACTCTCAAAACTCAATAATCAAAAGCAAACAAGCCAATTTAAAAATGGGTAAAAAAGGAGGCCAGCCCAGTGGCATAGTGGTTAAGTTCACACACTGCTCTCCGGTGGCCCAGGGTTCACAGGTTTAGCTCCCTGGCTGGACCTAGGACCACTTGTCAAGCCACAATGTGGCAGCATCCCACATAAAGCAGAGGAAGACTGGCACAGATGTTAGCTCAGGGCCAATCTTCCTTACCAAAAAAAAAAAGGGTAAAAAAAATGGATCAAGACATAAGAACAGACACTTCCCCAAAGAAGAAATATGAAAGGCACATAGGTACATAAAAAGACAGCATCATTGCCATCAGAGGAAGGCAAATTAACACCACAGAGATCACCACACATTTATTAGAATGGACAAAAGTTTAAACTGACAATACCAAGTCCTGGTAAGGATGCAGACAAATGGAACTTTCATGCATTTCTGGTGGGTAAGGTCATTTTGGAAAAGAAATTGGCAATCTCTTAAAAAGTTACACATACACTTGCCCTAAGACCTAACAGTCTTGCTCCTGGGTATTTCCTCAAAAGAAATGAAAACAGACATCCAACAAAGACCTATACACAAATGTTACAGCAGCTTTTTCACAGCTCTCCCCGAAACTGGAAAGAACCTAGAAGTCCACCATCTGGTGGTTAGATAACCAAATTGTGGTACACCATGAAAGGAACAGACTGACTGATACCTGCGGCATGGATGAATCTTAAAAGCATTATGCTGGGGCCAGCCGGTGGCACAGCAGTTAGTGCACGCATTCCACTTCTTGGCGGCCCGGGGTTCCCCAATTCGGATCCTGGGTGCGGACATGGCACTGCTTGTCAAGCCATGCTGTGGCAGGCGTCCCACATATAACGTAGAGGAAGATGGGCATGGATGCTAGCTCAGGGCCAGTCTTCCTCAGCAAAAAAAGCATTATGCTAAGTGAAAGAAGTCAGACACAAAAGGCTAGATCCTATCATAGGATTCCCTTTATACAACCTTCCAGAAAAGCCAAAACTACAGGGACAGAAATCCATTCACCGATGACTGAGGGAACTTTCTGGGATGATAAAACTGTTTTCTATCTTGATCATTGTGGCGGTTGCCCAAGTGTATACAATGGTCAAAATTCACAGCGCTGTATACCTAAAAATGATAAATTTGAGCCAGCCCTGATGGTCTAGTGGTTAAAGTTCAGCTCTCGGCATTTCAGCGGCCCGGGTTCATTTCCTAGTCGCGGAACCGCCCCACCCGGCTGTCGGTTGCCATGCTGTGGCAGCAGCTCAGATAGAAGAACAGGGAGGACTCATGGCTAGGATAGACAACCAGGCTCTGGGCTTTGGGAAGGGAAAAAAAGAGGAAGATTGGCAACAGATGTTAGCTCAGGGCGAATCTTTCCCCGCAAAAAAAAAAAAAAAGAAAAGAAATTTTTCTTTATGTAATGTAGACCTCAATAAACCTCACTTGAAAGAAATTTGACATTATGGGCAGAAATTCTGCTTTCTGTGTTTAGCAGTTACATTTCTCTTCCAATTATACATGGCACATGTACCACGTTAGTCTCTCATTTTCAACTGAGGTGAGTGGAGGAGCAGGATATTTGTTTTTGTAAAAGATGAGGTTACTTCTGACTTTTAAAAACATTCTTTTTCCCTTCATCCTTTTTATATTCTTTCTTTATATTCGTGTGTGAATAGAAGTTAATTTGTCATGAATTTTGCTGTACTTGAGATCAGAATTTTTCTTCCTTGGAAAGTTTTGTGGTAAAAGACATTTTGCTTTTAATTGATCACACAAGATATGAATAATTTCCAAATAGACATCTTCTTGAAAGATTAATGATCTAAATGGAATTAAATAACTCCAAGTCAAATACAGTTCTTAAAAGTTATTTTGTTTAATGTTAAAAATACTATTCTGCCAAACAGCTCCATAAACATTGGAATTATAAAAGATAATTGAATCTCTGTCAGTCTGCTGAGCCCTCTTACTTAAATCTGTATAAACATTTATTGGTTCCAAAAGAATAAAGTGTTCTTCCTAAAATTATCTGGCCAACACGCTGTCTCTTAATATTCGTATAAACTATTAGTCTATTTTCCTATTTATTTAAATATTTGAAACTTAGCAATTATTTTGCACATAAAATTAACAGCTTTCAATTATCATTAGTTTGTATACCATTTTACCCTGGAATAATAAATATATGATTGAAATAATTTCAATATATAAAGCACAAAACAAGATTTTTCAGTTTGGGTTACTTCTAAAATGCTTACCTATGTTTGCAAATGTTCAGATATCAATAATCAATCCGAGTGACCTGCCTCGTTTGTCTTCCTGATGTAATGACACTGGTTAAATGTGGCGTCCCTCCCCGGATCAAAGAGATGTCAGGAATGACACCAAAATAGGCATGACCATTTGACCTTCCAAAGTCTGATGCTCAGCTCAAATAGAAGCGTCCGGCTGAGTTGGAAGTCTAAAGCCACACTTCAGTGCCCGCTGCCTTATGATGGCTCTCCTCCAGATTAGGATGTCTCTGACAGGACGTCCGCAGGCTAGGTGGCTCCCCAGCACACCAGGGACAGCTCCTCAGCCCAGCTCTTCATTCACTCAGTCAGCAAACCTTTATTGACACCTCCTATGTGCCAAGCTCTGTGCTGGGCACCAGGGACACAGAGGTGGGCAAGACAGAGTCTGGTTGGAGAGAGTGAAGGAATCAGTTACACTATAGTGTGCAGGACAGACCTGATGGCATTCCTGGCCGCCATTATTGGCCCTACCTGTGTCCACACCCTTGGCCTATAACTCTGCAGCCTCCTCTGGACTAGCCTGGGCACTTGCTTTGGCCAACAGAAGAAATAAGACAGAAGCGATATTGTGCCATGTCTGAGCTTAGGCCCCCAGAGACCTTGCCAGTCTTGCTCTCTTTCAGACTTCTGACCACCATAAGAACAAGCCCAGGCTAGACCGCTGAAGGATGAGATGCCCCATGGAGGAGAGCCCAGTTATCCCAGCTGAGACCATCCTAAACCAACCTACAGCTGGCCACAAACATGTGAGAAAGCCCAGCCAAGATCAGCTGAACTGTCCAGCTGACGCACAGACTCAGGAGCTAAAATTTGAAGCATTTTGTTATGCAGCAATAGCTAACTGATACAGAGTGCTAGTCCAATGATGAAGAACGCGCCAGTGCCAAGAGGATACACAAGAACCGCTGAAAGAGCAGCACAGGGGAAAAAAACCCACAAGGAATACTAATAATGGGTAAACACGTGACAGACACTATGCTGAGTCATATATTATCACCATTCTCTTTACAAATAACGCTTTTGTGTCCCAGAGAGGTTACGACACTTACCACGGCCACACGGCCTGTAAAGGGGAGAAGCCAGGACTTCAACTAGGTCTCCCTGACTCTAGAAGGCAAGGTTCTAATTGCTATGCTGTACCACAGGGAGAGAAAAAAGCAAAAAGGTAGCGAGAGGGTTCTTACTATGGATTCTGTGGCTCTAGAATGGGAACTAACTCAGTTCATTTACGTATTCAGTCATTCATTCATATAATCTGTATGTGAAAGTTGGGTTATGTTCATTTCAGACCGTTCAAAACCCACTAAAGGGCAAAAGGGCCATCAGCAGTGTAAGCGTCAGGTGTCCTGTAAGTCATCTGAACTGAACAGTGAGCCCAGCAGAGGCGAGGACGAAGAGAGTGGGGATCAAGCAGAAGGAGCATTCTGAACACGTTGGTTAAATTAAACCAATTTCAAATTCCCAGGTATCCACACCAGCCCACCTCACCCACAGCCCACCTGCCAGGTTTACAGCAAAGACCCAGGAAAAGAAGTCAACCTTGACTTACATCCACCAGCTGGCAGCCTTCTGCAAACACACCAGTGTTTGCACATCCTGGCCTACACTTCCTGCTAACCCGTCCTTTTCCTTTCTCCTACTCGGCTCCTGGAACCTCAGCACTTGGGGAGGGCTTGGGCTGTGGGGGCTGGACTCACTCCCTGGAGCTGGCCAGTTCCTGCTCTCACCCCTTTTGTCGCACAGAGGGAAATGCCCACAGTAGCACCTAGGGTTCTGTGACTGCAGGGGAAAAATACAGACTCCAGCCAACTTATGCATAAAGGAGGTCACTGGAGGAGCCCAGGGTTGCTCAGAGAACTGGGAGAAAAGCTGCAGAGCACGGCTGGGAAGGAAGAGCAAGCGGGGCAGCTCTGGGGTCTCAGGGGCAAGAAACAGTGAACGGGCTTTCTGGGTGTGGCTGGCGCTGTGACTCAGCTGTAGCCAACTTTAGGTTTGGTGGTTGTTTCTGCTCCAGGCTTCATTTCAGAGGCAGAAAAAGTAAGCAGTGGCCTCACTGGCCCGGCCTGGGTCACGTACTCACCCCTTTGGCTGGAGGAGAGCAAGCTCCTGGATTGACGGCCCCCTGAAGACCGCAATGACCAAGGAGGTACACTCCAAAAGGAGATGGGGGCGTTGTCACCCAAAAAGGGGCGAGAGGCCTCCTGTGCGCACTCTCTTCACGTCCCATCGACCAAGGGAAGGGGCGGGAGCGCGCATCCCAGAGACCTTATCTAATTGGAGGGTCTCCCTAAGGAAGTGACGTCTGCCCTGATCTGAAGGACAAGAAGTCAGCCAGGTATAGCGGTGACAGTGGGAGCGCAGGACCTAAGTGGGACCACGTGAGCAAGGAGGAGGGAAGAGCCGCGTGCAGCCCTCCAGATGCCTCTCCCCGACCCGACAGGCCCCTCACGGTGCACACTGGAGGCTGCCGGTCCAGCATCCGTCCCCTTCTTCCGGCAACACCGCCTAAATTTCAGGCCCGGAGCCGCCCCTTCCCTCCTCTCCGACCAGTGTGTCTGGGTCCAAGTGCCCAGCTTGCCGTGCAGGGCTGAAGCCACAGGCGGCCTTTATCCACCTGGCCACATGATTGGTCGAGGGTGGTCATATGACCAGAGCCGGACCAATCAGCGTGAACCTGCGTGAAACAGAGATTTGCCCCACCAGACTTGAAGGGGAGCGGTGTTTTAGGGCAGTGAAATGACTGTGTGTGATCCTATAATGGTGGATACGTGTCTGTACATTTGTTCAAACCCATAGAATGTACAACACCAAGAGTGAACCGTGTAAACCATGGACTCTGGGTGCTTGTGATGTGTTAATGTGGGCTTGTCAATTCTAGCAAATGTACCGCTCTGGTGGGGGAGCTGATGATGAGGGCAGCTATGCACTGTAGGGGCAGGGGTTGATGGGAAATCTCTATACCTTTTGCTCAGTTTTGTTGTGAATCTAACACTGCCCTGAAAAATAAAGTCTATTAAAAAAAAAAAAAAGAAACCTGAGTAGTGTAATGTCGGGAAGGCTTGAAGCCATTTTGTCATCACATGGAGTCTGAGAACAGAGCCAACACTTGGAGAAGAGCCCAGACCAGGATTTGACGACATTGTTTGAACTACTGGATCAAGCTGCACCTAAAGCCAGAACTCCCCCTGGACTTTCCAGGACATGAGTCAATAAATTCCATTTTGCTTTGTGGGGAATCAGAATTAGCCATCCGAAAATAAAACAGAATTTTACCGTTTGCAAGAGACATTTAAAAAAAAAAAGAAGATGGGGCCACCTTGTGGCCCAGTGGTTAAGTTTGCACGCTCTGCTTCAGCAGCCTGGGGTTTCACTGGTTTGGATCTTGGGCGTGGACATGGCACTGTTCATCAGGCCATGCTGAGGCGGTGTCCCACATAGCACAACCAGAGGTGCTCACGACTAGAATATACAACTATGTAGTGGGAGGCTTTGGGGAGAAGAAAAAAAAAAGAGAGAGAGACATTTATGTTTGTAAGGGAAATCTCCATCTGTAAAGGTGTATCCTTCTCTGTACCAGGAAGAAGGGGGGATGACCTTATCTCTAGATGCTCTCATCAATGCAGAAGGCAGGGACTTAAATCTGCATATAACCTTACTCTTGTTTACTGTCCTTTTCTGGTAATTGCCCATAACTGACTCCCCCCACCCCCAACATCCTCCTTTGTAGCTGAAGGTGGTATTTAAGATGAGAACCTCTGCCATTTTGGAGAGTTGCTTAGTTTTCCTGAGCCTCTCCCATGTATGCATGTTATGAAGCTTTGTTTGATTTTCTCCTGTTATTCTATCTCACATCAACTTAATTTTTAGCCTGGCCAGAAGGACCTAGAGCGGGTAGAGGAAATGTCTTCCTCCCCAACAGCTTCAAAAAGCTTTCCCCTTCCACTGCACATACCATCTGGGACGAGAATCAGAGTCTTTTACCTTAGAGACCGTCAAGCCCGATTCCCCTCCCATTTTACTGATGGGAAAACTGAGGTCCAGAGAGATGGAGAGATCATCCAAAGTCTTAAGATCATTGTCACCAGGCCAAGAACTAGAAGTCTGAGGATGGCTCTCGTCTCCCCAGGAGAATCAGAACCATTGGCTGGTGGGGATTAAGCATTAAATAAGCTGCCGGAATCTTCCCTCCCCTCACCCCCAGGAAGGACTGAGACAAAGCTGTTGCTATCATGGTCCCCCTGGGATTTATCAGTCAAGCAACAGTTTTTGGTTTCACTTTCCACAAACCTAATCTATTAATTTCCTAGAGCTGTCGTGACAAATTACCACAAACTTGGTAACTCAAAACAACAAAAATTTACTGTCTCACAGTTCAGGGGGCCAGAAGTCCAAAATCAAGGTGTCACGGGTTGATTCCTCCTGGAGGCTCTGACAGAGAGTCTGTCCCATGCTGCCCTCCTAGCTTCTGGTGCTTTCCGGCAATCCTTGGAGTTTCTTGACTTGTAGCTGCATCTTTCCCATCTCCGCCACCACTTCACACGGCCTTCTTCCCTGTGTGTCACCTTTGTCACCAAATCTCTCTCCTTATAAGGACACCAGTCATAGGGTTTAGGGTCCCCTTTAATCCAGTATAAACTCATTTTAACTTAACTATTACACCTGCAAATACCGTATTTCCAAAAAGGACACATTCCAAGGTTCTGAGGATGAATTTGGGGGAGGACATTATTCAACGCTGTATACCTAGTATGCGCCAAGCATCGTGCGCCATGCCATAAGGGGTACGAAAGTCATGCTGGAATGAATTGGTATGTCTAATAATAACACCAGCACCAGACTCACGTTCATTTAATGCCTGTTCCCTGAGCACCTACTGTGTGCAAGGCGCCACACTAGGTGGTGAAGGCCCAAAGATGCCTATGGCACAGCCCCTGTGCTCACGGAGCTCACGGTTCAGGGAGGGAGCTTGGAGTCCAGAGAGCAGACTTCTGGTCCTGTCTCTCCCTTTCATAAACTATGTGACCCTGAACACGTCACTCCCCGTCTCTGAACCTGTTTCCTTCTCTGCCATGTGAGGGGTTTGGGTAGACAACCTCTAAGGTACTTTGAAGCTGTGAGGTTCTGAGAACTTTTCTTTTCAATGCTTTGTAAACTGCGAAGTGCCATACACACAAGGAGAGGCAGCATAATATTAATAATTAAGTGAGTAAGTCAGCCTACCCGGGCTCAAATCCAGCTCTCATCCCTCCATTGGACAGCCTTGGGCTCGTGACACAACATCTCTGGGGTCTCAGTTTCCTCATCTGTAAAATAGGGATTATGAAGAGAGACTGCCCCTCACAGCGTCGTTGAAAGGACCGCCACGCTGTGTATGAAACACATGGCATGGAGCCCCCCCTCCAACAAGTGTCGGCTGTTAGTAAAACACCCTCCACCAAGAGGGGCTGACACTGTTACTCACTGTCCACGGGTCAGCTGCCAATCTGGGGAGACACCATTCCCGCTCGGAGATGACTCAGTGCATATTACAGGAGCTGTAGGGTTATGCATTCCCTCTCAAAGATTTCCTATTTATAAAGTTTTATTGAAACACAGCTGCCCTCCTCTGCTTATAACACTACAAGAGAAGCATTGAGTAATTGCAACAGAGATCGTATGGCCCATGGTCTAAAATACCAACTCTGATCCTTTACAGAGAAGGTTTGCCAACCCCTGTGGTAGACAACTAGTGGTGTCTCTCACAAGTACCAGCCAAGGAAAGACGTCAATTTTTTCTTCTGGAAAGAATATATTATTCTCAAATGAACATTGCAATCCTCACAAGAAAAATCAGAACATTTTTCGCTCTGCTTACATTTATCTTACAGTTCAGTATAAATTTTTATTTTGAATTACATATGGGGTGAATGAGGAGCCTTATAAAGTTTTCAGGGCTTAGGGCCAAAAAAGTTCATAAATTAGTCTTGATTTTCAGGTACTCCTTCCTTCAGGAACTGACTTCTGTTCATTCCACAAATAGGTACTGAGCATCTACTGTGCCAGGATTTGTGATAGGTCCTGGATAAGGATGGGATGGTTGGATGGATAGATGGATGGATGGATGGATGGATGGATGGATGGATGGTTGGATGGATGGATGGATGGATGGTTGGATGGTTGGATGGTTGGATGGATGGATGCATGCATGGTTGGGTGGAAGGATGGATGGTTGGGTGGATAGATAGATGGATGGATGGATGGTTGGATGGATGGATAGATGGATAGACAGATAGATACATAGATAGATAGATAGATAGATAGATAGATAGATAGATAGATGATAAACTGAGAAAGAAAAAGCAAGAGAGACGGAGGGATCAGACTAACAATGCGATGCTTTCTCCACTTTGCCTAGAGAATGTGTATATGAGGAGAAGGGAATGTAGCCTACAGCGGGTATGTGGGTACAGCCTCACTGCTGTAACAAAGAGACCCCTTTACAACTGCACAGATCCACAAAGAGCATAAGTTGATTTCCCTCTCACATACAGTCTCAAGGTAGGCAGTCCACATGGGCAAGTGCCTCTGCTCCACATCCTCAGAGACCCTGGTTCTTTCCATCATGTTGTTCCCACAACCCCTAAGACACGGACCTCATCTGCATGGTCACCGTTGGGGTACAGATGCATTTGGGTCCCAGCTTGCGGGAAGAGGAGGAGAGAGCATGCAGAGCACCCACCTCAAGTTTGAAGGCCTGGACATATCAAGTCCCTTCTCCATCCACTGTGACACATAGTTCACCTCCCCACAGGGAGACTGGGAAATGTGGTCTCTGGCTGGGCATCCAATTATTTTGGACTTTGGGTAGATAATTAGTAATGTCCAGCACATAGAGTAAGCTTATGAGTCCCTCTTGAGCTCAGGAGTGAGATAGTCGACATCTGTGTGCTCCCAGGAGCTCTGAGGCCCGACTGGTACAGATCCACTGTCCCCTGCACCTGGGAGGTTGTTCTGTCCACCCCGCCTGGCAGAAATGGTCTTCTTCTGACATCATTAGTGGCTCCTGCTCAAGGCAAGAATCACACCCAAGAAGGGCCCTACTCCCTGGCTTACTACAGCCTTCCAGCTGTAACAGCGATGACTTTATGTTCTGCCTCACACCGAGTTCACACGCTGGGTAATTACTCCTGACAAGACCTAAAACTCCACCCTTTACAGATGGCTTAAACAATTCACATTCCTTAAGAAAAATTCCAAAGCAAACAGTTTGTGCCAATTGCATAACTCCTGAGGCCTTTGACCCATAAGAGACATCCCCGCCTCCCCTTTCCTTCATAAGGAACAAAAACTATTAGAATCCGGAAAACCTGCTAAACTGGCCTATTACAACCGTAATGCAAGGGAGTGACGCTCCTGGTGGAATTTCAGGGAGCCTGTAAGGGGAGAGACCGGAGACAGGGATACTTGGGTCCCCCGGCCCGTAGACAGCCCAGACTGTGGCCCCCACTTCCAGCTCAGCGTGCCCCCAGGCCTCTCCCAGGGAAGTGTGCCCGGCCTATAGACAGTGTATATCACTTCCCTTGGGGCTCAAGGTGGCAGCACATTCATCAGATCAATCAACTTTTGCTAAGGTGCCAAGAGGAAGGGTGCTTCCAGGAAACCAGGGCCTCTCAGAGACAAGTTTGCCCTGTTTGTCATCAAATATTGGTCATGGTGAAATACCAGCCTTAAGAGAGAAGAGACTCTGGTGGGCTGGCATTGCTCTTAATAAACTGAAACCCACAACCTTTGACGTTTGGCCCTGGAAGGGGATTCTCCAAGTAGGATCCAGGTGACCAGCTCAGTCCCTTGAAGTCTTTGCTTCCCCAAAGGGATAATTTGATTCCAAAGGTGACAAGGTGACCAGATAGCATCTTCCACCTGAAGACCAGCCCATAACTAGGAAGCAGGAAGTCCCATCCCTGGAGTAAGAGGGGTGTAGGTATCACAGAGCAAGGACCAGAGGGCCGATGGAAGGGGACAGGACCTGGGGCAGAGCTCACGGGGGAGTTGGTGCCTTCGGGGGGCTGCCGGACAGTGTGTATCTATCTTCCTGTTACTCGTCCATTTCCGGGTAACCCACCAAGGGCTGTGTGACGCTGGGGCAGGGTCTTCGCACTTAGAGTGACACTTTAAGTAGACTCCATAGGTTTTCTCTTTTTATTATGGGAATTTTCAAACGTACACAAAAGTAAGAGGACCCCTAACACCCCACGTACCTATGCCCAGCTTCAGCGATTATCAACATTTTGCCTTTCTTGTTTTATCTATCTATCGACCTTTTCTTTTCTTTTTGGTGAGTGTTCTGAG
The DNA here is from genome assembly GCF_041296265.1 of Equus caballus. NCBI lineage: Eukaryota > Metazoa > Chordata > Mammalia > Perissodactyla > Equidae > Equus > Equus caballus. The sequence continues at coordinate 10,633,455 of NC_091695.1, forward strand.
CATTTTAAAGCAAATCTCAGACATCTGGGGCCGGCTGGTGATGCAGCGGTTAAGTGCACACATCCACTTCAGAGGCCTGGGGTTCACAGGTTGGGATCCTGGGGGCAGACATGGCACCGCTGGGCAAGCCATGCTGTGGCAGGCATCCCACGTATAAAGTAGAGGAAGATGGGCACGGATGTTAGCTCAGGGCCAGTCTTCCTCAGCAAAAAAGCGGAGGATTGCCAGCAGATGTTAGCTCAGGGCTGATCTTCCTCAAAAAACAAAACAAAACAAAACTCAGCCATCTTACACATAAATTAAATGGTACTAATTAGATGGTGTCCGAAATCTTACAAACAGACGGTCATCCCTACTTTCGACCATACCAGCTAGAGTTTTGTGCAAGGAAGTTAAGACCCACCGGTCTAGTCCAGCCCCACGTTTTACAGTGAAGAGAACTCAGGAGACGTGAGCCGCCCAACGTTGGCGCCAGAGCGGGAACCAGGGAGAAGTCAACCCTCCTGGGGGCCTGGTGAGTGACCGGCCACGGCTGGTGACCGACTTCCCAGGCCCGCTCCCTGGGAGGGGCGGGGGACCCTCCACTCTGGCGGCAGGAAGAATCCGGGCTGTTGCCCGCACGCGCTCCGGGAAGCGCAGGCCGGGGCGCTACCGGCCAGGGATGCAGCCGGGCCCCGGGACGTGCAAGCGGCGGTAACCGGAGCGGAGCGGGGGGGGGCGGGGGCGGGGGGGGGTTATGGGCGGACGGGGCGGGGTACCGGGGGCTGGGGCGGCTTGGAAAGAGGAGGGGGCCTGCTCCCCCGGCCGGCAGGGTAACCCGGGGCTGAGGTCAGCCTGGGACCCGGTCGCCCCGCCGCCGCCCCGGGCCCCACATGGGGCGCGGGCGGCGAGGCTGGCACGGGGCCGGCGCCCGGGGCCGGGAGCAGGAAGTCGTGTCCCGCGGGCGCGGTCCTGGGCGCGGCGCTGCAAGTGCGGCGCTCGGTGGCGCGGGCGGGCGGCCAGTGCGGAGCAGGAGGTGAGCGTGGGGTCGCCTTCGCAGCCCAGGAACGCCAGCCCCGAGGCCGGAGCTCGCGGCTAGCCTGACTTGGGTAGGGAGTTTTCTAGAAGCGGGAGGGGGTGCTGCATTGAGCCTCGGATCCGGCCGCGGGGAGGGTCTCGAATGGGGGGACCCGGCTGACAGACGGAGGTCTGGAAGAGGCGGTATGGCCTCCGGCCTCTGGGAGCGCTGCTGGGGGTCTCAGGCTCGGGAGAGGGCTGGGGGCGGTGGGAAAACGGCAGCAAGGCTTTGGGAGTGAGCTGAAGCTAGGGAGAGGGCCGCAGGGCTGGCAGGAGGGGTCTCTAGACGCCGAGGGACGCGGGGCGGTGCCAAGATCCTGGGGGCGCGGTCCGGCCGGAGGATGGGGGAGCAGAGGGGACCTGCAGATGCGCGGAGTCCGAGGGATGGAGCTGGCGGGGCGGGGGGGGGAGGCCGAGGCTCAAGCACCCACAGAACCCTTCCGCTGCGGCCGAGAGCTCCCCACCATCCGCGCGCGGGGAGCGCGCCTCCGAGGGCCGTTTCTGGCGGGCTGTGGCTTTAAGGATGAGGCCGGGCGAGCGGGCTCTTTAAGGAGGGGGCCGGGGCGTGTCAGGAAATGAGCCCTGGGCCCGCCTCGCCCGGGGGAGCGGCCTCGGATGTCCGGAGGCGCTGGGCTGAGCCGCAGCCGCCGCTCCAGAGGGCGGCTCGCCGAGGGCCTGTGCCCGCCCGGCCTCCGCCCGCGTCCTTCGGACCCCGATCCCAAGCACCTCTGATCTCCCCTGCACCCCTCTGCAAACCCCCCGCACGCCCTCCCTCCGTTCAGCTCCCTGCATGCCTCCCCCCTCTCCGTGCAAACCGCTCCCTCCGGAGCCGCCGCGCCGCCCTCTGCACACCGTCCCCGCGCTCTCCTCCGCCCCCTCCTAGCCCCGTCGTCCTGCACGCCTCCGCTCCCCGCTTCCCCTTCCATTCCTCTCCCCTCCCTTCGCCCTGAGACCCTTCCCGACTAGGCCCCAGCCCCTGCTCCATGACAGGTCGTCCCTGTGCACCCTTAGCCTGTCCGTCTCCCCTTCCTTGTGTCTTGTCTCATGAGCCCCCTCAGGCTGGGCGCAGGTGCTGGGGCTCACCCCAAAGCAGAACGTCTCCGTCCCAGAGGGCGGTGGGGAGGCCCCTAGGCCACCCCCCGCGTGACAGTTGAGGGCTGTGGCTTGCACAAAGGAGACGTGGTTCTGGGCTCCAGGAAATCGGTGGTGGCTGTGGAGTGACCCAGCTCCTCTGCTACCATGAACAGGGCCCCTCTGAAGCGGTCCAGGATCCTGCACATGGCACTGATGGGGGCTTCCGACCCCACCGTGGAGGCGGAGGCCAGCGAGGAGAAGCCCTTTCTGCTGCGGGCGGTCCAGATAGCGCTGGTGGTCTCTCTCTACTGGGTCACGTCCATCTCCATGGTGTTCCTCAACAAGTACCTGCTGAACAGCCCCTCCCTGCGCCTGGACACCCCCATCTTTGTCACCTTCTACCAGTGCCTGGTGACCACGCTGCTGTGCAAGGGCCTCAGCGCCCTGGCTGCCTGCTGCCCTGGCGCCGTGGACTTCCCCAGCCTGCGCCTGGACCTCAGGGTCGCCCGCAGCATCCTGCCCCTGTCGGTGGTGTTCATCGGCATGATCACCTTCAACAACCTCTGCCTCAAGTACGTCGGCGTCGCCTTCTACAACGTGGGCCGCTCGCTCACCACCGTCTTCAACGTCCTGCTCTCCTACCTGCTTCTCAAGCAGACCACGTCCTTCTACGCTCTGCTCGCCTGCGGCATCATCATCGGTGAGTGGCCAGCCGGGGCCACGGGGAATGGGGGGCACAGGGGGCCCGAAACCCTAAAGATCAACCCTGCCAAGCATCTTTGGACTTAATCTGTCCCTCTTCCCTTGTTGCGATACTCATATGAGGAAGAGCCTGGGGCCCAGAGAGAGCAAGTAACTTTCTTGAGGTCACCCAGCAAGTTAAGGGCCCAGCCAGGGCCTTTCATAACAAGAGGGGATTATAATCTACATTTCACAGAGGGAAAGGCAAGGCACAGAGAGGTTAAGTAATTTGTCAAAGATCACACAGCTAATAAGTGGCAGAGCTGGGATGTGATCTCAAGCAATCTGGCCCCAGACGCTTGACCACCATACTCTCTTACTTCTCAAGAGCTCAAACGTTCTAACTCCTCATCCAGTGCTCTTTGTAGCGCATACGTCATCTTTTAATATATACCATCACCGTCTGACCCAGCAGGCTCAGGATAATGCCTGAGACAGTGTAAGAGATCAGCTTTGAGAGCTCTTAGCTGTCTTCCCAGACTTGCCTCTCAGAAAATAAGAATTGTTGATGGGGACATTGTGCCAATCATTCACATAAAGCATCTCCTTTGCTCCCTAGAGGTCCCCTGGGTGGTAGCATCACCTGTAATCGATGCCATACAAACAAGCAAACTGAGGCTCAGAGACATTAAGTTACTTGCCCAGGGCCACACAGCTAGGAAGTAGCCAGCCTGGGTTGCAAACCCAGATTGGCCAGACTCCCCGGCCTATGCTTCTAACCTAGTTTAAATTCATTCAAATTCAATGAAATTTTTTAAATTCAGCTCCTCAGTTGCAGGTGTTGTAAGCTGGTTCTGTAGCCACATTGGAAGTGCTCGGGAGGCACACATGGCCAGAGCTGCTGTACTGGGCAACACAGATTAGAGAACATTCCCCTCATGGCAAACTGTTTCAGCCGGGTGACAGCGCCCCCAGCATCCTGCTCTCTCAGAGTCCCCTGGGGCTCTGGGTCATCAGGGAGGTGACGTGCCTTTGAACCTGTTCGGGTTTTTCCTCGCGCTGTGAGTTCACCGCGGTTGACCCACATAGCCTTCGTTGGTGCCTCAGAGTCCCAGACCGAGCAGTACCGGTCGCTGGGGAGGGGCGCCGCCCGTGCCACCTGTCCTAGAAAATGTTCCTCTCATTGAGCATCTCCTGGATCTCGGGCTGCTCAATCTGGGTCCTCCTGGGCCAGGGGAGGAGGGTGGAGGTCAGAGCGGGAGGAGCTAAGACCCTGGCACATCCCTCTCAGCTGCTCCCCTGGCCCCCCAAGGGGAGCTGGTTCCGAGTCCTGCTGGCCCTGCCAGGAGGGGGGTCTTCTGGGTAGGAGAATTTGCATGCAGGAGGGTGAAGCCCCTGGGGAAACTAGGCTGAGTCTGGACTAAGTAATCGCAGTAGCTGATGCGGAGATAGCTTCCGAGAAGGCGCCTTCACCGGCCGGCCTGATGGGACAGGGCCCCGAGGCTGGTGCGCTGCGCCAGCCCAGGACCCGGCCCCTCTCTGCGGGGTTTCCCCTTCCTTCCTTCTTGGGGGAAAGATGGGTCTCAGCTGCTCCTGCTCCCTGCCCTGGAGGTCACCCAGTACCTTTCAACGCTCCTTCTGGCTGAGAGTCCCTCTGGGGTCTGGGACCTTGAGGTGGCCGTCCCTTCTGGACTTGGAAGGCCACCAGTAGGAGGGCCTGTCCCCTTTGATCTCACAGCCACCTCCAGAGCAACCTCCATGAATTCATTCACTTGCCCCACAAATAGGAATTGATGGCCAAGCACGTGCCAGAGACCGTGCCAAGCTTGGGGTTACAAATTTGGGAAAGATAGACTCCCCCCCTAGGATCCTGGAGGGCGTGGTAATGACAATGACAGTAACTAAGTTCTGCTTGAGAGGTAACAGCTGTGATTGGGACATGGAAGGTGCGGGGGAAGCCAGGCCAGGGCAGGGATGAGGGGTGGGGAGTCATCTAAGCAGGTCATCTGTAGGAAGTGCTAGACGGGTGTAAGGAAGGAGTGAGGAGAGAACATTCTGGACAGAATAAACTACATGTGCCTTTCTTCACCGCTGGGCCTGAGTGGGACGCACCAGATGCGAGGCTGCCCAAGTTGAGTCTGGAATATTTCCTGAGGGCAGAGAGGAGGCATGGAGGACCTTGAAGCCAGGACTGGACCTGAGCAGATGTGTACTTTAGAAAGAATATTCTGGTTGCAAGGTGGAGAATAGATTGGTTGGAGTTCTGACAGATGGGAGCTCAGAGAAGTTAGGTAAACTTTCACAGGCCACACAGCCTCTAAATGGCGGAGCCTGATGAATTCCTAATCTCTCTGGCGCCCGAACTTGTCCTACCCCCTCAAGTTGCCGGATGCGGTGGCCGGCATCCAACGTGCGTAAGCTTCAGCCCCTGCCTTCTGGAAGGTGGGGTCACTAAAGGGACTGACTGTGGCCATGGGCAGGTGCCCAGCAGCCCCGGGCAGGCAGAGGTCTTGAAGGAAAGTGCGGGCAGGAAGAGGTCCGGGTGCTGAGGGTGTCAAGAAGGACTCCCTCCCTGGAGAGGCCGGCTGGACCGTGCAGAAGCAGTGGATTCTCCCAGGAGGGAGGACGGTGTTTCTGGTGCAGGAAACGAACAGGACACTGAGCCCCGGCATGAGCAGCGGGGACATGAGCGACTCCTCGGGGCGATCGTGGGACAGGGACGGAGCTGACGAGGGTATGGGAAGCCCAGATGACAGGCCGAGGAGCGTAGACTTGATGGTGGGCACTGGGGAGCCATAGAGGCTGTGTGAGCAGGAGGTGACACAAGATGAGAGTGAGTGTCCCAAAAGTCAGGCCACAGGGATTCTAAGTCATCGTAGGTTCCCATTTGACAGATGAGGGAGCCAGGGCTCCCAGACCTCAGGTCACTTGCCCAAGGTCACCTTAACCGCTAAGGACTCATCCTTCACAACTCATTTCCAATGTTCCTTTCCAGAGGCCCCAGGCCAGCAAGTCACCCAGTTGTGGGTTTCCATGGCACCCTGTCATTACAACTGTCATTAAAGCAGTAATTGGGAACTGAGTCGCTTTAATGTCTTTCTCCTCTGGGAGAAGTCAGCTCCAGGAGGAAGGGTTCATGTCCTGGGCCACTTCCGCAACCCTTGTCAGTGCCTTGCGTGTGTTAGGGACTTTGGACATCTTTATTGCAGGGAGGGTGGGGAAGATGGGATGCTGAGGGCGGCAGAACACCATCTGTGGACGTTGGTGGCAAAATTCTCTGTCCTTCTTCCTTCCTGTCCTCATCCCCCGCCTCTCCCCGCTGCAGGCGGCTTCTGGCTCGGTGTGGACCAGGAGGGGGCCGAGGGCACCCTGTCCTGGACGGGCACCGTCTTCGGCGTGCTGGCCAGCCTCTGCGTCTCACTCAACGCCATCTACACCAAGAAGGTGCTCCCAGCCGTGGACGGCAGCATCTGGCGCCTGACCTTCTATAACAACGTCAACGCCTGCGTCCTCTTCCTGCCCCTGCTCCTGCTGCTGGGGGAGCTGCAGACCCTCCGCAGCTTCTCCCAGCTGGGCAGCGCCCACTTCTGGGGCATGATGACGCTGGGCGGCCTGTTTGGCTTCGCCATCGGCTACGTGACGGGACTGCAGATCAAGTTCACCAGCCCCCTGACCCACAACGTGTCCGGCACGGCCAAAGCCTGTGCCCAGACGGTGCTGGCCGTCCTCTACTATGAAGACACCAAGAGCTTCCTCTGGTGGACGAGCAACATGATGGTGCTGGGGGGCTCCTCCGCCTACACGTGGGTCCGGGGCTGGGAAATGAAGAAGGTGCAGGAGGAGCCCAGCCCCAAGGAGGAGGAGAAGAGCGGCGTGGGGGTGTGAGTTCCTCCGGGGACCCTGGGGTGGCCCAGCGGGGAGAATGCCCGGGGTGGGGCGGAACAGCCGTGACGGCATCTGTCCAGACCCAGACAGGGTGGCCTGGACGGGGAACGGCTTACGGACTTGAGCGGAATCTGGTGGTTGAAATGGAACCAGTGTTTTCAAGAGATGTCAGTAAGTTGCCCAAGCTGTGTCGACCCCCTTTCCTATTTCTAAGTTTGTGTCCTCCCCTAGGGAGGAGGGAGCCCCCTGGGAATAGCCAGTGAGGTTCTCTGGAAGACCACTAGCTCTCAGGGAGCTGGGGAGGGGTTGCACCCCTCCTGCCCCCCTCCCAGGGCCTTCTACCTCCATGTGACCTTTGCGGTTGGGGACGGGCCACCACCTTTAAGGGACAGTATTGGGGAAGCCAGTACATCTGCACTTATACTCAGGGGAGATGGGGGTGTGACCCACCACAGGCCAACTGAAGGGGTTTGGGGAACCTCTCGGCTCTGGCAGCCTAGCTTTGGCCCCCAAAACCAGCCTTCCTTTAGGGGAAAGCGTGGGCTGGGCTGAGGCAGGAAATGGACCAGGGTTCCGTCTTCCCCGTGCCTAGACCAGCAGGCCCCGTGAGAGAGGACGAAAGATCACTATGCCTGAGCCTGGTGCTGGCACCCCTGGGGGGCTGCTGGGAAGTGCCCCACGAATGGGATACCTCGTGGGAAAGTGCCCTTTTCCTGCTATCTGCACTCCATATTTCCAGCTTTTGAATATGGGGACCACACGTCTTTTACTGGTTAAGCAAGTTCATGAGCCCCCCTCCCAATCACTGGCACCCCTTTTACCTGCCTCACTCCTCAGCCTTTGAGGGCCACGTGTCCCTTGGGTCCCTGCACCTGGCACAGCTGCCCGGCCAGGTAACGACCTCTTGAAAGTGCAGCCAGGGCTACCTCTGCCCTCCCAAATCTGCCTCCCCCGGAGCTTCACCCCCAGGGGGTTGATGGAGTGAGGGACCTGCCACAGAGCCTTCCGCCTCAGCTGTCCTCGCAGATCCTGACCCCTGCGGGGTAGAGGTTGTCACCCAATCCTGATGGAGGAGATAAACTACCAATTACGTTCTTCTCTGAAGGCTCGGGGTGGCTCCACAGCCCTGTCCCTTCTGCTGGGCATTCTGTTCCACGCATCTCCTTGGGGTCATTCCTGATGTTTTTAGTCCTATAGGGAAAGGCCGGGAGCGTGTCTTCTCATCGCGACCCCCTTCCAGTCCCCCCCACACCCAATCCCAAGTGGTTTCTAATGAAAATGAATGAAGTTGGTGGGGCCTGATGCCCTCAATTGTGTGTGATTTAATTAAAAATCAGAGTGAGACATCCTGTGTGTGTGGACTGAGTGAAGGAAGGGCAGGAAGGGTCTAGACCGGGCGTATGAACGAGGCCCCGTGGAGAGGCGACCTCGAGAGGAGAGGTCGATCTGGGGACCACACTCCTTCCTGGGAGGTGGGTGACCAGACCTCAGGCTCGTGTAGTAATAGCTGCCTTTGCCTGGACACTCGCAGGAGGCTGGACATGGTGCTGAGTGCTCCACACGCATGATTCACCCTGCCCACTCCCCACACCCTGCGAGGTGGACGCCATCGCTGATCCGCCATTTTGCAGATGAAGACACCAAGGTTCTGAGAGGAGCATGGGGAGGAAGAGGCCGCAGTAGGATTCAGGCCAGGGTCTCTGCCTTCAGAGCATAGGTACTTAACCACGGTACCCTTAACCATCCCCAGCACTCAGCACCTACTGTGTGCCAGGCACTGTGGGAGGTTGTATTAATATGAAGAGCCACATCTGCTTGGAGGGGCATCCGTGTAGACACGTGTCAAGGCCCGGTGACAGGTACAATAATGGGAAGAGTGACATACTGCCCTGAGGTCTCAGAAGATGGAGAGACCAAGTGTGGGGGATCAATTACGTCTTCACAAGGGCCAGGATGTTTGAACTGAGTCTTACTGGGCAAGTAGGGGGTTCTAGGAGGAAGGACAGACCGACTGAGGGAACAAAGTTAAGCCCATGGAAAGAACCTATTTGGGGAGTGGTGAGAGGTTTGGGGGAGACTAGAAAAGGAGGGAGAGCCGTGGTGTGAAGGGCCTTGAATGCCGTGGTCAATCTTGACTTGATCCTATAGATTTTTAAGTCGTTGCCAGATCCTTTAAACAGAAGGGCCATGATCACTTCTGCATCCTTCGTATGATCAGAAAATCGAGACAACATTCTTAATGTTATTTCTACTTTCCTGGACACGATTGAAAAGAAACCTAAATTTTAACTTTTTCCCCCAAAGTTTTAAAGGACTACGAAAAGATGCATGGCTTCTGGCTTCATCTCAAATACTTAATTCATAAGTGAAAAAAACATTCAGGGGGGCTCCAACTCCCAGAACACAATTGACCAGGCCACTTCACTGTGCAACACCCCACACACATACACAGAGATGTGCAGTGTGTAGATGGGTTTAGATCCACACACTGCCCAAGACCCCAGCTCTGACACATAAAGCTCAGGGAACAGCCCAGAGCCAGCCATCCAGTGTCCCAGCCATCCCGCATCCCAGCATCCAGTGTCCCAGCCCGCTCCCGCTGTCAGCACCACCGCCCCCACCTCCTCTCTATGGTATTTAAAGGGGCCAAGACGGCCTCCAGGAGTGTTTCCCCTGCAAGAAAGCAGAAGTGATGCTCCTTCCCCTGAGAACCCAGACTGCCCCCTCTTCTCTCTTGTCCCTTTCTGAAGGCAGGGATGTGGAAGTGGGCTTCCCAGTAAAAGACTGGTGGGCAAAGATGGAGAATTTAGGAGCAGTGACCGGCCCGATGCTGCCGCACACCCCACCTCCAGGATGCATCACTCTTCTGCTTTGAAAGAGCGCTGGACCAGTTCTGCTTCTTAGAGTCTGGATGGCCTTGGGCAAGTCCCAACCTTTTGGGGCCTCACTTTCCCTGTCTGAGATATGGGGATAATCCTTGTCCCTCCTGCCACACAACACGGTTGTGAATTAACGCTCAGTGTAGTTCCGACATGCCGTGTGCTGTTGCTCTTGTGAACGTCAGCGCAGCAGTCTTTACTGAGCGCTAACTCTGCGCCAAGCACCAGGGAGACAAACAGCGGACAAGACGCTAAAAGACGTCCAATCAGGGCAGCGTGGTAAGGACCATGAAGGAAACAAGCAAAAGGCCAAAAGGGGGAATATTGGAAGGGAAGCTTCTGCGTGAACCTACAAAAATAGAAACCAGTTTAAGAGGCAAAGCGTTTATTTGGGATCAAAGAATTGCAACTTGGGAGCACAGATTCAGGTAGAAACCTAAAGAGTGTCCGGATTACAGGAGAGGGGCTCAGGGTTTTCATGGGAAAAGGGAGGATGAGGTGAGATGTATTAAGGCAGAGTTCATCGGTGCTAGAGGACGGAAGGCTAGTTTGTGCTTCATAGACTGGCCTGAGGTTCAATCATCAGGCAAAAGGCTAGACTTGGTTGCCTTCATTGATTGGTTGGCAACCGGTCATCAGCAAAGTTGAATTTCATCGTCCTTACAAACAAGATATTCTTGTCCTTACTGATTTCTTGGAATGTTGGTGGTTTGGTCCAGTTTGGAAGATAAAGAAAGCGAGACAGGCAAGGCAAGTCCTCTGAAATAGCCGCTCTGGCCCTACTTTAATATGGCTTTGTTCATGCCATCTTTCACCGCAGCCAGAGAAGACCTCTCTATGAGCACAACATTCACCTCAGACCCAAATTGTGGGAAGGAGCCAGCCACAGGAAGAGCTAGAGAGAGGGCATTCCAGGTAGAGGTTACAGCCCATGCAAAGGCCCTGAGGAGCGAAAAGAGTTGGGTGTGGTCGAGGACCAGAGAGAAGGCCGGAGTGGCAGGAGCAGAGTTGCGGAACCCAACGAGCTCTTCCTATGGGGGTCCCTCCTGCCAGGTAGAAGAAAATCCCAGAAATAGGAGAGAGGGCAGAGACAGATTTGGCAACTTTCTGACATTACATGGAAACACCAGTTCCTCTTGGTTCCACTCACCACCGGGAAGAGTGGGAACAGAGGAGGTCAGAGGGCCACGTCGCAGCCAGGGGGCAACACGTTGACCACCGCCAGGGTCAGATTTATTCCCAGAGCCTTGGGCAGTCACTGGGGGCACCATGACTTGATTTACATCTTAAGAAAATCCCTCTGGCTGCTGGGAGAAGAACAAATTAGCTAAATCTCTTAACCTCTCTGATCCTTTTCCTCATCTGAAAGAAAAGAAAGTTGTTCTGAGATAAGAGATGGTATGATGTTTGAAGGAGTCAACACACGAGAAATTCAGTTACTTGATGAGAAAATTGAGCCCCAAAGGGGAGAATGACTTGCCCAGTGTGCCAATGACAAAATAGAGGGTGGCGCTCAGCTCTCCTGTCTGATTTGCCTCCCACGGTGCCGTACTGGGGGACAGGGGGAAGCTGCCTTGCCAGAGAGAGCCCTCACCCAGCCCTGCCCCCACCAGAAACTGGGCTCTGTGAAAGGGCTAAATTTAGGACCTGAAACCGGCTGAAATGAGAGCAGAGAGCCTGCGCGCTGGAGCACCTGGTGCAGGTGTGCTGGGAGCTTAGAGGGAGGAAGGCTGTGTGTGGGCGTGGGGGAGGGGACAGAGAGGGTGCTGTTGGGGGGGCGACCGCAGGCTGTCACTGAGCACCAGTGGAGAATTTAGAACATTAGAGCTGGAGTGAGTTTGGAAGTGAGGGTCCAGCCGCATATTCCACAGACAGGCCTGAGGCTCGGAGAGCGCAACTGACTTGCCCAAGGTCACAGTGCGATGGGTCAGAACCCAGACCCCTCCTCCCAGCTAGGGCCCTCTCCACTGAGCATCATCCTCATAATTTTTTTTAATAATAATTACTGTGATTATTATCATTACTAACACATTGGGTACTCGTGGCATGCCAGGTGCTGTTCTAAGTTCTTCACGTGTATTAACATCTGAGACAGGTACGATGAACGCCCTCATTTCATAGATGAGGAAACCGAGGCACAGAGAAGTTAGCGATGTACCCCGAATCACATAGCTGGGTTCCCTCTCTGCACGCTGAGAGGCTGAATGTGCAGACGGACATTGGCCAAACCAGATATGGCAATGGAACTCTCACCCACAACCTCCACGGCAATCCGCCCTGGATGCCAGGCCACAACCTCCGCAGCAATGGGCCCAGGAGAGTCAGGATTTGGTCAAACAACTGACTAGCAGTTTCCCTACTTTTCGCCCCCACCCCGACTTCCAGCTAAGGACCGACCGTCCCCTTCTAGTTAGCGCATTCGGGCTCCCCATCCTCACCACCTCCATCCGGGGACCGTCTCACCACCATCTTCCCACTCCTCTGCCTTTGAGTCTCTGCCAAATTACAGATGACTGTGGCTGACTCCCTTGCTGTAGCAAGCTCCGAATAAGCAGGCTGTTTGTTCTCGTTTGGGTGGTCTTTATTTCTACAAGCCCCACCCCCATCAGCTCTCTGCACTGACGCAGGCTGGCTTGGGAAGAGGGAATGTTCTCGAAGGAGCCCCAGCTCGGTGGAGGGAGTCTGTGGGGTGAGGATAGGCCTGGGTGGGGGCAGCTGCCTTTCCACCAGGCCGGTGGTCTGGCTCCCAGGTTGTTCTGGAGCCAGAGAAGGATTATATGATTTCCCGTCCAGCTAGCGAGCCCCTCCCTGCTCCCTCCCCAGGTCCCTGTGCACCCAGTCTCGACCTCACCTCAATTTTCATTCCCCTGTGCCAGAGGGAAGGAGGGAAGTGCCCTTACTGAGTGCCTACTATGTGCTGGGTCTGACTAGTGTCTTCACATCCTTTATCTCAGTTAGTCCTAACAACCCTGGGAGGCAAGGCCATCTTTCCACTGCCTTTGAGATACACAGGTCCTCAGCTGTGTGCCCAAAGTCACTGAAGCAATAAACAATAAAATCAATTCAACTGTCACCCCAGGGAACCAGCGGATCCTGGAACCAACCCAATCCAGCCTCTAAAACGTGGGCTCTGGAATAGCGTCATGGCTGTGGAGCTGAACCTGAACCCAAACCCTGCTCTCAACTCCCATAAAACCTGATGGGGTGGGCTCAGGGAGACAAATACAGACCCCCAGCTCTGTCCCGGAACCAGGAGCTTAAACTCATCTGGGTTGGACTCTGTGGGAAGGCAAGAGGACATAAAAAGGACACAAAGGTTGTCACCTTCTCCAGAGGCCAGGCAAGGAACGTGCATGACCGGAGAGACCAGGGTGTGAGCCAACGGGTCTTGGTGGAGCCTGTGGTGAACTGGGGCCAGTGAACTTGGCCAAAGGCCAAAATTCCTAATGTTCAAAAATTACTGCCAAAGCTTGCCTCTCTGGCCACTGGTTTTCAACTTCTAGGCTCTGGAGTCAATTGGACCTGGATTGGAATCCCAGCTCTGCCATCTGTTGGCTGGGTGTCTTTGCGTGAGCAAGATAACTTCTCTGCAACCTCAGTTTCCTGCCCACTTCCTAGCTGTGTGACCCTAGGCCCATGGCTTGATGTCTCTGAGCCTGGATTGCCTAATATGTAGAGCAAGGATGATAATAGTTCCTACTTCAGAGGGCGGTGCCATGACTGGGTGAGAAAATGCATATTAGATGCTTAGCACACTGTCTGGTACATACACAGCAATGTGATTATTAGGGGCCGGCCCGGTGGCGCAGCGGTTAAGTGCGCACATTCAGCTTCGGTGGCCCGGGGTTCACCGGTTCGGATCCTGGGTGTGGACATGGCACCGCTCATCAAGCCATGCTGTGGTAGGCATCCCACATATAAAGTAGAGGAAGATGGGCACGGATGTTAACTCAGGGCCAATCTTCCTCAGCAAAAAGAGGAGGATTGGCAGCAGCTGTTAGCTCAGGGCTAATCTTCCTGAAAACAAACAAACAAACAAACAAACAAAAGATATGATTATTAGATGGAAGCTCACAGCAGAAAGACCAGTGGCACTTTGTCCCCTCTGCCACACGGGCCTGTGGATTCAACTCTGAGGCCTGCCTTCCAGCCTGCCAGGTAGGAGAGAGGTGCCCTGGCAGGAGCTGGAGGTACCAGGGCTCAGTGGCTGCGTCCATCCCTGCTGCCCTCGTCTGCGACAGGGGTCTCTGCTCCCTCCCTCCCGCTGCAATCCCAGGGAAGATGAACACTTATTGACACAGGAGGGAGCTCCTAGTGAACAGACCAGTGGGGACAACCAGCGACACAAGTGAGGAAGGGCGCAGGACCGTGGTGAATTGGGACAGTTTTAAACTAAGTCGTATATCCATCACTTTTTGCCATTTGGGAGTGTTCGCCGATTTTGCTAGAACTTATAATTTTGCAAGAGAAGGTGGAATTCTGAATCGTTATGTGCAGTCTCTTGATTTTTAAACAATGGCTCAAATTTGTAAAATACCGTGTGGGCTGTATGGCACGTCCATAGCCCAGATTCAGCCTCGGGCCACCATTTCACGACCTCCTTCTTAGGTTATAACTTCTTGGCTGCCTCATCACATCTATGAGAGGTCGTGCAGGACACAGAACCCACGGGACAAAGATGGCAGCATCTCTAGGACCCAGAGCTAACGGGATCGTCCCTGCTGCCCACCCCGGGAAAGCACCCTTCTTTTTCCACGTCCGCAGAAGAGAGGCTTCCTGAAGGGGATCTTTCCGGCTGTTTGCACGTTTCCCAGCAGCCGTGAGTGGAATACACACTAACAGGCCCTTAGAGTGTCTGAAAGGTCCTCCTGCTCGTCTTTACTGTGTCCTTGCCTCTGTAGTCACTTTGGCGACTCTGGCTCATAAGATTAGTTAACATAACAGTGATCATCATAACAGAGCCTTCGGTTGCTGTCAGGAGTATTGCATAAGGCTTCACAGTTTATTTAGAGACAGTGGAAGAGTGAATTCTCTCCCGTCAACTTCCTCCACAAATTCCTTGGAGATTCGGCTATCATCTTCGTGTTAATAGCAGGTACACAAGACACAACCAATGGAACAGTCACTGTGGCAGCCACTGCTGGTTGTTTACCAACAGCCCTGTGGTCCTGGCCAAACAGCCCGCACTTTGTTCACACGTCAGGCGACCTCTTGCCTCTCTGAGGCCAGCTCCACCCAAGCCCCAGGGGTAAAGTGTGATTGGTCTAAATCAAGTCAGCAATGGAATGGTCTGGGCAAGGGCATGTGTGCACTTATGGCCAATGAGACCTAAGGGGAGAACTAAGGGGTGCTTCCCTGACTTTCATCTTTCTTACAAAGGAGCAGAAGGATGGGTTCCATGGGGTGCTTGGAGCTACTGCAGCCATTTTGCCACCATGAGGGAAGCAGCCAACACCTAAAGACAGATGAACAGAAAAATAGAGAGAACCTGGGTGCTTGACTTGGGGCTTATTTCACTTAGCCTCGAATCTTCTTTTAGTTCCTCAAGTGCTCAACAGTCCCACCCACCTCAGGGCCTTTGCACATACTGTTCCCTCTACCTGCAACACTCTTATTCCCTTCTTCATTTAGTTGCACCTGCTGCCTCTTCAGATCTCAGCTCGAACATCGCCCAGTAAAAACAAATCTGGACATCGATAGGGAGAGACTTTTGTAAGAAAGAAAGACTATTGCAATAGGGAGAACATTCAGGTCTCAGAAACCTGTGAGCCTGTCAAAATCAAGCAGAGAAAGGCTTCTCTTTTAGAGGATAAAGAGGAGGCAAGTGGAATCTTAGGAGAGGACGTTGGACAAGCAATGAGAAATGCCAGTGGGGTCTGATAGGAAAAGGGTCTCCCTGTGTCAGCGAGTCCTCAGGAGAAGCTGATAAGGGGAAGTGTGTTCTATTTTTTTTGCGCTTGCTCAGGCCTGGGGCAAAAGGAAGAGGGCCTGTGGGAAAGAGGAGCCCGACTAAAGTTTGGTCAAGACAAAGCAGAGGGTAAGACATGAGCAACTGTGAACACTTGGTCAGTGTCAGTTCCCCGGAGAGGCCCTCTTTGAGTCACCCAACTTGGACATGGGAGCCAGCCTCCCAGATTCAAGTCCTAGGTCTGCCACTGACTAGCTGTGCAACCCTGCATGGCTTCCTTAACTTTCCTGTGCCTTGGTTCCCTCATCTGTAAAGTGGTGATAATAAAATGATCTATCTCATAAATTGTCACGGGGATCAGATGAGTTGAAGAGGTGCCCGGCATACAGTAGGTGCTTAATAAACATCAGCTATGGCGATGTGGTCTCAGCCCCTGTGCATTTCCTCCACAGAGCTGTCTTCCCCACTGCCCTGGGAGGTCCCTGACGGCAGGAACGGGGCCTCTCCTGCTCACGACCGAATCCTCAGTGCTGGTAAAGTGCCTATTGATTAGAAGGTTCTTAATAAATATTTCCTAATGAACGCCGGCATGCGGGCAGCTGCCAGCATTGGAGGAAGTAGAGGAGAGGGCATCCAGAAGTTCAGCGAGAGCCTTGGGGAATCCTCTGCTCTCTCCGATCTTCCACGCTTTGCCCCGATGGTGAGCCAGTTCTCCTGAGAGCCCTGTATCTGGCTCCAGCATCGGGGTCCTGCAGACGCCCCTGCGCCTGACAGAGCTTCCATTTATTCTTCTCCGGAGAAGGCCAGTGCAGTTTCTGTAAGATGCTCCCCTGCGGTAGTTTTCGTTATGTTGTCCGGGGCCCCGGGTGATCAGCGCCCGGTAGAAAATGTTTTCTCCTGGTGCACAGGCCCGCCACCTGCTCCCGGCCAGTGAGGGCTCTCCCTGCGCTGTTTGCTTTTATTGACCTAAGGATCTTGGCCTCCATTTCTCCCCTTTTTCTTCTCTCTCTTTCGGTGCTTTTATCAGCTCAGATGCCAGAAAACCCAGCTCAAAG
This sequence comes from Equus caballus, assembly GCF_041296265.1. Classification (NCBI taxonomy): domain Eukaryota; kingdom Metazoa; phylum Chordata; class Mammalia; order Perissodactyla; family Equidae; genus Equus; species Equus caballus. The sequence continues at coordinate 10,649,993 of NC_091695.1, forward strand.
GGCGTAAATCAAGAGTGGTCAACTTTTTCTGTAAAAGGCGGGGGGGTAACTTTTCAGGCCATAATTTCTGCGGCAATTCTGCCTTTGTAGCTCAAAGCAGACATGGAACATATTTAAACAAATGAGTGGGGCTGTATGCTAATAAAATTATACGTACAAAACAGGAGGTGAAGAAGGAAGCTTGAAAACATTATGCTAAATGAGAGAAGCCAGGTACAAGAGACCACGTAATGGATGATTCCATTGATATGAAATGTTCAGAACATGCGAATCGTGAGAGACAGAAAATATGTTAGTGGCTGCCTTGGGGTGAGGAATGAGGCGGACTGCTATTGGGTGTGGGCGTTTCTTTTTGGAGTCAGGAAAATGTTTTAAAATTAGATTGTGGTGGTAGTCGCACAACTCTGTGAGTATAACAAAAAGCATTGAATTGCAAACTTAAGTGAGTGCATTTAGGGTATGTAAATTATATCTCAATAAAGCTGTTTAAAGAGAAGGGTACATCAATGTTCATAGCAGCATTATTCATAATACTCAAAAGGTGGAGGAGCCCAAGTGTCCGTGGATAGATGAATGGATAAACACAATGTGGTATAAACATACAAGGAATGTCATTCAGCCATAAAGCGGAGCAAGATTGTGATATACGCTACAACACGGATAAACCTGAAGACACGTGCTAAGTGACAGAAGCCAGGCACAAAAGGATAAATATTGTATGATTCCACTTATACGAGTTTCCTAGAATAGGCAGATTTATAGACAGAAAATAGAACACCAGTAACTGGGGGTTGGAAGGAGGAAGCAGTGGGGCATTACTAATGGCTACAGAGTTTCCGTTTTCCATGACAAAAAACATTCTGGAGGGGGCCTGCCTGGTGGTGCAGTGGTTAAGTTCACACTCTCTGCTTCGATGGCCAGGGGTTCACAGGTTTGGATCCCGGGCACACACATAGCACCACTCATCAAGCCACGCTGTGGCGGCATCCCACGTAAAATAGAGGAAGATGGGCACAGATGTTAGCTCAGCGACAATCTTCCTTAAGCAAAAAGAGGAAGATTGGCAATGGATGTTAGCTGAGGGCCAATCCGCCTCACAAAAAAAGAAGAGAAAAAGTTCTGGAAATGGATAGTGGCGGTGGTTGCAACAGTGTAAATGGACTTAATGGCTCTGAATTGTACGCTTAAAAATGGATAAAATGGTAAATTTTATGTTATGTATATTTTGCCGTAATAAAAAAAGAAAGGAGGGGCTGGCCCCGTGGCCGAGTGGTTAAGTTCGCGCGCTCTGCTGCAGGCGGCCCAGTGTTTCGTTAGTTCGAATCCTGGGCGCGGACATGGCACTGCTCATCAGACCACGCTGAGGCAGCGTCCCACATGCCACAACTAGAAGAACCCACAACGAAGAATACACAACTATGTACCGGGGGGCTTTGGGGAGAAAAAGGAAAAAATAAAATCTTTAAAAAAAAAAAAAAAAAAAAAAAAAAGAAAGGAAAATGAAACAGGAAAAAAACCCACTGGAATGGCTGGTGCACAGAAAGCAAGGAAGAGCTGATGAGAGGAAGGCCGAAGAGGCGGGCCGGGACACCTCAAACAGGGCCTCATCGATGGAGAGAAACGGGCGGATTCCAGAAAGATCCAGATCGGGGGGCAGGGCCAGGATGCTGCACAGCTCCTCAAAGGCTGGGACGGTGGAAGAGGACAACAGTCCTCAGCAACCCAGAGGCACCCCGTGGGAGCCCCCAGCGCCCGCACACAGTGAGCGCTCAATAAATGCTCGTTGAATGAAAAGAGCGAATGAGCATGTGTTGTATATTTCAAAGATGCTAAGAGAGTAGATCTTACAAGTTCCCATCGCAAGAAGAAAACTTTTGTAACTATGTGTGGGGATGGATATTAACTAGACTTCTTGTGGTGATCCTTTCAAAATGTGTACAAATATCCAGTCACGTGTAGTACGCCTGAAACTAACATCACGTTATTTGTCAAGTATATCTCAGTTTAAAAAAGAAAGAATGAAGGAGCGCATCAAACTCCATTGTGGAATGCTGGGATTTTTACTTTCTGATTTGCGGACTTTCTACATTGCCTAGAATGAACTTTTACTACTTTTACAATTGGAAAAAAACATGCCAGTAAGCAAAGAAACAAAAGCCCGGGTGTGGCTGTCGGTGCTGCCACCTGCAGGGTTTCCCAGCCCACGTCTGTTCAGAGCCCGCCCCTTCTCTGCTCTTCTGGGATCTCCCACCTTAACCCTGAGCACAAATCATCTTCTGCCTGCCCTTCCTCCTGCCACTGCCTCAGGCCCCCAGTTTGGGCCAGAGTTTTTCGATCTTCTCCATAACTGCTCCCTCTGTGTCTCAGGCCTTTACCTCGTGGCTTAGTGCTCTCAACTGGGGGCATTTGCCTGGCACCGACTGGTGGGTTCCTGTAGCATCTAGTCGGGCAGGGGCCAGGAATGCTGCTAAACATCCTGCAATGTTCAGGACAGCCGCCCACAACAAACAATTATCCAGTCCGGACCACCGAGGTTGAGAAACCACGTCCCTGAGGCAACAAATACAACATCAATAGTCTTAACGCCATTCTCTGAGAGCCATCCACATGCGGGGCACTGTGCAAGGTGCGTTCACGATCTAGCAAACACAATCCTTGCAACAGACCTAAGAGGGAGGTAAGATTACTGTGTCTGTTTCATAGATAAGGAAACTATAGCCCAGAGAATTTAAGTAACTTGCCCCAGCCCACACAGCAGGGGTCAGAGCTGGGATTTGCATCCAGTTTTGTCTGACTCCAAACTCCGTAAAAGGTCCTGAGGGCCCCAGACCCACCCCAGAGAGACTTCCCTGCCAGAGAATAGTCAGACCAGGCTGGGGCTGGGCTGCAAGCTCTCTGGCACTTACAGAAGCCGTGTCATTCTAATGATCACTCATGTGCGTGAAGACTGGAGTCCTGCTCTCATGAATGGACCACCGCCTGGAACCCCAGCTGCGGGGGGACCCTGGGCAGCCCCTGAGGGCTGGACTCCTGTGGTGTTCTGCCTCTAACCTAGCTTCTCCTCTTCCCTTGCCCTCATGCCTGGCAGGCCTTTTTGAAAACCACGTTGACCCCGGGAGGGCCAGTCTGAGCACCAGACTGCTTTCCAGAGTGTGGTCCACACAGGACCACCAGCATCTTAGTTGCCACATGCGTCTTCAAAAGGCAGGTTCCCAGGCCTCGCCCCAGACCTCCTGAGTCACACTCTGCAGGAACCTGTGCGTTTTGAACACCCAAGAACACTTAGGTTTGAGAACCGCCCCCAGAGAGGCTAGCATCGTGTTCCCCACCCCGCCCAATTGCCAGCGGGTACAGGAAGGGCCATATCACCCCTCTCCTCTCTCCCTAAAAAAAAGGCCAGGCTGCCAGGCTTCTGGAAGCAAAGTGGTCGGTAACAGAGGAAGCTGAAGTCTCATCCCTGGATATGAAGTCACTCACCACGGAGGGGAGCACGTTAACTTTCAATGAGGGCTAAGCAAGGTCATGGTCTTTGGCATTTTCTTTTTTTTTTTCCTTAGTTTGGTGTTTTTTTTGTTCTTTTTTTTTTTTTGAGGAAGATTAGCCCTGAGCTAACTGCTGCCAATCCTCCTCTTTTTGCTGAGGAAGACTAGCCCTGAGCTAACATCCGTGCCCATCGTCCTCTACTTTATATGTGGGATGCCTACCACAGCATGGCATGCCACGCTGTGCCATGTCCGCACCCGGGATCCAAACTGGCGAACCCCGGGCAACCGAGAAGCAGAAAATGCACACTTAACCACTGCGCCACGTGGCTGGCCCCAACTGGCCTTTTTTATAATTTAAATTTAAATTAGTTTTATCCTCTTTTTTTTCAATTGAGATATAATTGACATATAAGTCCATGGCATTCTCTAAAATCTCTGTTGATGAAGTGGGAAAACCTGAGATTTTGGACTCAGATAGACGTGCATTGGAATCCTGCTTCCCGCTTCCTGTCAGGTCACTGAGCCCCTCTGAGCCTCAGTTTCCTCATCTGTAAATGGAGATACGTGCCAAAAGAAGGATGGCAATAGTAGTCCCAACTTCACAGGGTCACGTCAGGGGTTAAGCAAACAGTAGTTGGCACACAGCGAGACTCAACAAATGTCGCTCTTATTAACATTCCTCTGTGATCTTATGACCTCAGCCTGCACAAAACTCTATTATTGTACTTCTCATGAAGCATGCAACAAGAAAAAAATGTGAATATGCTTTTTTCCTTCACTTTATTATATGTTTCTGCAAGGACGAGAATCATGTCTAAGTCAACCGCCCAGACCCAGCCAGGCCCAGCCGTCGCTCAGTCACGTTTGCCCCGTGAGGGATCAATACCCGCGTAAGCAAGTGCAGTGTTGACAGAGCATCATAATGTCTGCTCAGCACACAAACCTCCATGTCCAAGACCCCTTCTCTCGTGGAGGTGTGCCCTGCCTCCACCCTGGAACCCGGCTCCTGCCCTTGTCCCTGCTGACTGGACCAGGGTCCGAAGCCAATTGTGGTTCCCAAATCAGGATTCGAAAGACACTGCTCAGTCCCCTTAGAAGCAGCCAGAAGTTATGGGATAGCCACGTGTGGCCTTATACACCAAGCAGGCGGAGAAAACTGGTCTGCGGAGAAAGAAAATGGAGAGAAATGCAAAGAGAAGCAAACGAGACCGTGTGACCCCAAAGAAAGAGGGGAAAAGAGAGAGGATGGTTGTCCTGTGTCCAGTGGCTTTCTGATTCGTGCTTTCAGTTCCGGTGAAGCAGGATCCGTGCTATGCCCTTGGGTCCCATGAGATGCTACTGTGTCTTCCCAATGCATGTTTCCTTTGCTTAAGCTGGCTGCAAGGTTTTGGTTACTTGACACCAGAAGGACCTTGACCAAGGTCATAGTCACACACAGTTTCCCGGCTTGCCTCGTGGGCATGCCTGAGAGGTCGAGGGCACACAGAAGGGGGGCTATTTGCAGCTCCTTGCACCCCACTCGCTGTGGAAAGCATATTCTACCCCACACCTGGCAAGCCTTCACTGGATGCTTCCTTCCTGGAAGGGAGCCAACCTCCAAAGTCCTTAGGAAGGAAGGTTCTATTTATAGCATTTTCTCCTTCCAAAATAAAAAATGTATTTACCAGAAAGGAGGGGAGAATGAAAAGAGTGCTAATATTTCAGAGAAGACTATGTTTCTACATTAGTGGCCAGAAGCCCACCCCGGGGGTGGCAGTGGTGGGCACTGCACTCCTCCAACAGAGACTTGTAATTGAGGGCAGGTCGCGACAACTCCCTTCACAAGCTGTCGCCTCGAATATAGCATCTCTCCCAGTGCCCTGGATTAGCAGAGAAAGGCGCAGCAATGAGGCCCTTTCCTGGTGGCTGGGAGGCATATGTCATGTGTTCTCTTTGTCCCTCTCCCCAGCCAGCACCCTGGCACACACAGACCTGCACACACACCACCACACAGCCCTCCCTCCTTGAGCTTGAAGAGTAGTTGCCGTTTTCTTGAGCAAGGACCTATGAAATTTCAATTTTGAAATTAAACAAGTTTACGTGCCCTCGTTCTCTTGGTTGGAGCCCTTCCTCCTGGTTTTTCTTTCTTGCCTGTGATGAGGATCCAGGCTGCCCCAGGGAGAGAAGCCCAAGGCATCCTGCCCTACACAGCCATCTATATTATCCTCCGGGAAGCATAGGATGTCCTGACCTGATTCGACCAGATTCTCATCCAAAGTTATCGGACCACCCGAGAACCAGACCCCACCTGCACTGATACCATTTTAATGACTTTTTTACATGATCTTTCCTTTGTCTTGTAAAGAAATAACTCACATACCTATGCCTTATAAATTTAGTCCTACCCTCAACCCATGCTTGCAGCTCTCACTACCCATGGGTCCTGTCTCAAGGCTGCAGCTCTTCACTGCCCATGGGTCCTGTCCCCATGCTATTCCATGCTATTCTCTGAACAAAGGCTACTACCAGACCTTGAGAGTCCAAGAAATCTTTCTTTCGACTCCTCGGCTCGCCGAGCCCGCATCACCTTTGCTCTTTATTGCAGCAGAGTCTGCCATCTTGGCTGGGACTCTGCCGATCAGAGGAGAACTGAGTGTGGCTTTCCTGTGCGTGGAAGTGACGGAGCTCTCAGTCCCAGGGGCTCTGAGCACAGCTGCCCATCAACCCCCCACCAGCCACTAGGCCCATGGTCTGATGGCCACACCTCGTCTGGAGAGGAACATCCTGTATGCTCTTAGTTGGCTGTTGCAAAGATAAGAAAAGTACTCACTTGACCATTTCTTGGGCCCTTTGCCCAAGGTTGCCAGAGTCTCAGGGGTTGCCCAGCGGTGGCAAGGCCCAACCCCACCCAATGTTGCCTCCTCCCTTGGTGTTTGACAAGTGGGACAAGCCCCATTAGGACTTAACCAAAAGATGGCGCTGGTTACTTCCTGCCTTGGGTGAAAACTTGGGTGTGTCCGTTAAGACCTCAGGTCCTCCAGGTCAAGCTTCTTCAACTGCTTTGACCAGCAGAACAATCTGGAAAGGCTGATACGGCAACTCTCAGAGAGCCACCATTCTTTAGAGGAGCTGGGTGGCCAGGGGATGTCTCAAATCCACAGAATCTTAGGCTGGCAGGGGGCCCCCTTAAGAGCAAACTCTCTGGGGACAACACAGAGAGGACAGGACAGATGGGTGGCATTCTGGGTTCGCCACACCAGACTCAATCGGGGCCACGCCTTTATTTTCCTAAATTTCTAAATTGAAGTGTAACATACGTACAAACAAGGAGATGAATCACGAAAGTGTGCAGATCAGTGCATTACCACAAAATGAACACATCTGTGTAAGCATTGTCCAGGTCAAGAAATAGAACATTACCGGCACCCCAGAAATTCCCCTAGGCACCCCTCCTTGTCAATGGCCCCTGCTATCCTGACATCTGATGACATCATGGGTTAGTTTGGGTTTTTTTTTTTTAAATTAATGCACTTAAGATCTTTTTAATACAAACACCAATAGATTCATCTATTTAAAACATTGTACATGATATTCCAATGCACATATTCAAGTAGATAAAGGACCCTGTAACATCAATGAAAAACTAATACAATATATGCAAATTTGATATAAACAATGCTTTTTGACTTTGGAACTTTTTAGTGGAATACCTGTCTTTTAAAAGAACTATTCTGGGCTGGCTCAGTGGCATAGTGGTTAAGTTCGTTCACTCCACTTTGGCACCCTGGGGTTTGTAGGCTCAGATCCTTGGTGCAGACCTACACACCACTCATCAAGCCATGCTGTGGCAGCATCCCACATACAAAATAGAGGAAGACCAGCAGATGTTAGCTCAGGGCCAATCTTCTTGAACAGAACAAATACCAAAAAAGGACCTATTCCACTGCTGAGGCTTATTTTCCTTTTTATTTATAATGCTTCATAATTTTGTTTTATTTTGTTTTTTGTCTTTTGGTTTTTTTTGAGGAAGATTAGCCCTGAGCTAACTACTGCCAATCCTCCTCTTTTTGCTGAGGAAGATTGGCCCTGAGCTAACATCCATGCCCATCTTCCTCTACTTTATATGTGGGACGCCTACCACAGCATGGCTTGCCAAGCAGTGCCATGTCCGCACCTGGGATCTGAACCCGCGAACCCCGGGCCACTGAGAAGCGGAACATGCACACTTAACTGCTGCGCCACCGGGCCGGCCCCTATAACTTTTTTTAACAATAGCTTTATTGAGATGTAATTCATATGCCATACAATTCACCCATTAAAATTTACAGCTCAGTGGTTTGTAGTATATATACAGTTGTGCAACCATCATCACTAGCAATTTAGAACATTGTCATCACCCAGGCAAAAAACCCCACATTCATTACCTGTTACTAATTATTCATTAGTTACTCCCTTTGCCCTCCAGCCCTCCCAGCCCTGGAAAACCATTTTCTGTGTCTAGAGATTTGCCTCTTCCAGACATTTCCCACAAATGGAACCCTACAATATGCGGTATCTCGTCACCTAGTATAAGGTTTTCAAAGTTCATCAACGTTGGAGCCTCATCAACACTCCTTTCGTTTTTATTGCGAAATGGCCTCCCTTGTGTGGAAATGCCACATTTTATTTATCCATTCATCAAATGACGGACGTATGGGTTGTTTCTACTTGTGGGGGCTCAGAATCGGCCACCCCAAAATGTGTCTCTTTGCCTTGGTTATTTTTAAGAACGAATACCTCTGAAAGAAAATTTGACCTTCCCTCTAACTGCCGAAAAGAATTTAAGAGATTGGGGCCGGCCTCGGGGCACGGCAGTTAAGTGCACACGTTCCACCTCAGTGGCCCAGGGTTCACTGGTTCGGATCCCTGGTGAGGACATGGCACCACTTGGCAAGCCATGCTGTAGCAAGCATCCCACATATAAAGTAGAGGAAGATGGGCACGAATATTAGCTCAGGGCTAATCTTCCTCAGCAAAAAGAGGAGGATTGGCAGCGGATGTTAGCTCAGGGCTAATCTTCTTCCCAAAAAGAAAAAAAAGAATTTAAGAGAGAAGGCCTGTACCAGGAAGGAGCTAATACCATAAGATAACTGTAGTGTGATATCAAACACCTGTTTAACAAACATTTGCATTTCCATCTCCCTGTAAATTGCTTTTCTTCTCTTTGAAATTCCAAACCACTACCCCCAACATCCTCCTTTGTCTTATCTGAAGATGGTATTTAAGGCGGTGGTTTTGGCCATGCTGGTGAGTTACTCAGTTTTCCTAGGTTTCTCCCATGTATACATGTTGTTAAACTTAGCTTGATTTTCTCTGTTATTCTGTCTCATGTCAATTTAATTCTTAGACCAGACAAAAGGACCTAGAAGGTAGAGGGATTGTCTTTCTTCCCTACATACTTTTTGGGCCATTAATGCCATACGTTAGTTTTGCCTGGTTGTGAACTCTATGTAGTGGACGTATACATCTATGAATGTTTTCTTTTGGGTCTGGCTTCTTTTGTTCAATATTAAATTTGTGAGATTCATCCAAGTAGTTGAATGTGGCTATAGTTTGTTCATTTTTCTTGTTGTATAGTATTCCTTTGTTTGAATACACTGCAATTTACTTATCCATTCTACTGCTTATGGGCGTTTGCATTGTTTCTGGCCTAGGTTTCTTAAGAATAACACTAATGAATATTTCTGTACATGTCTTTAGGTGTCCACGTGCACAGATTTCTGTTAGGGATGTGGTAGGAATGAAATGCTGTGTCAGAGGGTATATCACTCATGATCTGTAGGGTGTGTAGTTTTTCAAATTTAATATACTATAATGCCAGTTTTCTAGAATGGTTGTTATCAATTTACATTCCCAACAGCTGGTATGCTTGTTTTATTTCCTCACTTCTTCCCCAGCACTTCGTTTTATCAGTGCCTTTAACTTTATCCATTCTGGTGCGTCTGTCGTGGTATCTCATTGTGGTCTTTATTTGTATTTCCCCAATGATCTAACAAAGGTGAGCACCTTTTCCTGTATTCCTTGGCCATTTGCATATCCTTTGTTGGGGAGGGGTGGAAAGTGCCTTTTCAAGTCTCTGGCCTAGTTTCTTTTTTTAAAAAAGATTTTATTTTTTCTTTTCTCCTCAAAGCCCCCTGGTACATAGTTGTGTATTTTTTGTTTTAGTTGTGGGTCCTTCTAGTTGTGGCATGTGGGATGCCGCCTTAGCGTGGCTTGATGAGCGGTGCCATGTCCGTGTCCAGGATTTGAACTGGTGAAACCCTGGGCCACCAAAGCAGAGCACAAGAACTTAACCACTTGGCCACCGGGCCAGCCCCCAGCCTAGTGTCATGTTGGGTTGTCTATCTTCTTTTTTTTTTTTCTTCATAAGGGTTCTTTAAATATTCTGGATCTGAGCTTTTTAAGAATTATAAGTGTTACGACTATCTTCTCTCATTCTGTGGTTTGCCTTTTCACTCTCTAAATAATGTTTTTTGAGAAACAGAAGTTCATAATTATAATGTAGTTCAACTTGTCAATCTTTTCCTTTATGTTTAGCACTTTCTATGCCTTATTTAAGAATTGTTTGTCTGCCCTTGAGGTCTTCAGGATATTCTCCTATATAATCTTCTCAAAGCTTTACTGTTTTTTGCTGTTGTTACTGCCTTCAAGTCGATCCCAACTCCTAGTGATCCTGTGTACAGCAGAGCAGAACCCTGCCCGGTCCTTTTGCGCATTCCTCTCACCTTCCCATGCCATAGCAGACAAGGCTCCCTGCTATTCACAGGATTTCCATGGCCGATTGTTTTGGAAGTGGGTGGCCAGGTCCTTCTTCCTGGTCTGTCTTAGTCTGGAAGCTCCACTGAAACCTGTCCACTGTGGGTGAACTTGCTGGTATTTGAAATACCCGTGGCAGAGTTTTCAGCATCACAGCCACACGCAGCCACCACAGTACGACAACTGACAGAGGGTGTGGTTCCCTGACTGGAAAGTGAATCCGACCGGAGAGGTGAGAGCGCTGAGTCTTAACCGCCAGACCACCCTTACTGTCTTACCTTTGACATTGAGCATAAAATCCACCTGAAATTGATTTGTGTGTATGTTCTGAGACAGTGGTCAAGTTTCATTTTTTTTGCGTCGGGATATCTGATTGACCCATTTCCATGATAGGAAAAACCACCTTTAACCCACTTCTTCACAAAGACGTCTTTATCATGAATAAATATCAGATCCATGAGGGTCTGTTTCTCGATGCCCCATTCTGAGACTTTTGTCTATCTTGCTCCAATTCCATGCTGCACCTGTATTACCATCGTCATCATCATCATCATCTCTATTTTACAAATGAGGAAACTGAGGCACAGAGAGACTCAGTAACTTACCCAAGTCATTTGCTAGTTAACGACAGAGTGGGAATTGGAACCTAAGGAGTGTGGCTTCTGGGTCTATGCCCTCAACCAGTTTTACGGTTTCTCAAGCTGAACAGTTCAAAGGACAAATATGCAAGCGGGCTTTGCACGAAGTCTTGCAAATAGGAGAGCCGGAGCCGCACACCGCGTAGGTCCCATACCTAAAAGCAGAAGGCTGGGGCCCTGGCGCTCCCGGCTCAGCCCCAAACGGAGCCGGCTTCTTTCCCAGTCCCGCCACGAGAGGGCGCGGCAACTTAGACTCGCGGGGCCGTCCCGCCCGCCCGCCCTGGTTGCCTGGCAACCAGTCATCAACTATTTACCCAAAGCGCAGTTCAAGGGGGACGTGGAGAGCTGCCTCCTCCCGCCCCCACGCGGGACGGTGACAAAAAGACAAACCAGGACTGACCTCAGTCTTCCTAAATATCTTCAGCGAAGAAAGATACCTGCCACCACCTGGCTAATTTGTCTCCTTCCTAAACCACTGGGTACAAGCCCCTCCTTAAACCTCTCGCTGTTTTCTGTTTTCTGCTAGATTCTGTTGTTCTACCGGAAGTGGAAACGGGGAACAACTGTCGGCATCCTCACGGCCGCCACTCTTCAGAGACGCTTGTACGTAATGAGGTCTAGAGCCATGAGGTCAAATCTCAGTTCCCATTTCTCTCAAAGATGTAATAGTACACGATTACATGTCACCTCTTAGCAATTTACAGGTTTCTTTGGTCTCTCTCCGATATCCCTACGTCCCTTTTAAAATGTAAAGTCCCAAAGTGGACTTTGCACTCCAGTGTTCTATCCAGTGCCAGATTCACTTCGTGATTCTGGAATGTTCCCTGTTAATATACCCAAGCAATATGCAATCATTCGATAAAACAAATCTGACAAAGGATTATAAAGTCATTAAAATAACAAACACAAAGACAGTGACATAGAAGAAAGAATATGCTTAATATTTTGTTAAAAAAACCAGTCCAACCCTGTGCCTCTGCTTTGATTAAAGCTGTAAAAAGATGCTATGGACAAAGTCAGGAGAGCAACATGAAGGTAAAAAATAATGGATTTGTGGGGCTGGCCCAGTGGCGCAGTGGATAAGTTCACACGTTCTGCTTTGGCGGCCTGGGGTTCACCAGTTCAGATCCCGGATGCGGACATGGCCTCGCTTGGCAAGCCATGCTGTGGTAGGCATCCCACATACAAAGTAGAGGAAGATGGGCACGGATGTTAGCTCAGGGCCAATCTTCCTCAAAAAAAAAAAAATAAATAATGGATTTGTTTGGTTTGGAGGATTGATGGTGATTACTTCTCTTTGTTTTTAATTATTGGTATAATTTTGAAGATTTTTTAAAACTGATTAAAATCTTCTATTCACTTAGCAACTTATGGAGCATTTATTATGTGTAAGACCGAGGGCGAGATGTTGCAAGGAAGACAAAGCAGACACAGATCCTGCTATTTAGAATAATAGTAGCTGATGCTTATTAAATGCTTACTATATCCTAGCTACTATTATCATCCCTCTTGCGTAGGTTAAGAAAGTGGGGAACAGAGACGTCAACTAACTTACCCAGGGTCACACAGAGTAAAAGCAGAACTAGAATTTGAACACAGCCACTCCAAATGTGCAAGAACCTTGGGCTTAACCACTATACCACACTGCCTGTCGTGATAGCGTAAGACAGAAAGAGATAAATAACATTCAATTATTCAGCAAATATTTATTGAGCATCTACTACATGTCAGGTACCAAACTAGATGCTAGGAATACACTGATGAGCTAGATAACATTGGGAGCACACTGATGAGCACAATTCCTGCCTTCCAGGAGCTCCCAGTCCATAAAGAAAGCATCACAGGAGTTCAGAGGAAAAAAGGAGACTACCCATCTTTGAGGCTACAGAGGAGAACCGTTGCTTACATTCTCTGCTCCATCCCTAGTGGAGCATCCACCTTGTGGAGAGAAGATGCGATAAGAGAGGGAGGAACACAAAGTCCCAAAAGAAAAGTAATGGGAGGTGGCATCTATTCATTCAGCAAGCATTTGGAGAGGAGATTCAAAAAGGAGGACAGGATCAGGACTGGTGTCGATGCACATAATAATTACCGATCCATCAGTAAGAAAGATATTTATTTAATGAGCTAATGTGAGGACTGGCCCTGAAGGTCTCGCTTCCCCAGGGAAGAAAGCCCTCTGGGGAAGCGTGGTTTATAGTGTGGTTATATACCGTTTCAGAACAAAGAACACACATCAAGCATGTCAGGAATACAGTTTTTTTGCCAAAGTCACAAGGAGATGTTTTGCCAGTTTAGCACATACACAGCAGGTCAACTTGACCTTGGTTCTCTGGGAAAAAGAGCTTATCTTCAAAGAAGTGCTGGTACTGGCATCAGGAAAGGGAGACATTCATCCCCATCTTTAAAGAGTGCCTTCTTTGCTTTGGGACAATGTTTGAAGCAGATGTACGATACCTGTTTGGTGGCCACAAGTCAGGCTGCTCCGGGAAAAACAAGTTTCAGGTTCAATCACATTTAACCCAGAATGCCTTCCCCATATACCTCAATACATAAAAACTTACTATTCTTATTATTTTCATCGCTGGGATAGACTCAAGTGGTTCCTTCTAACCTAAGACTCTAGTTCCCGTCCAACTTTTACTCGAATATCCTCCAGCACCAAGTGCACGCACTGAGCTAGATCCTGAAAATACAACTATAAATAAGCCATGGCCCCTGCCCTCCAGGAGTTTATAGTCTAACGGCAGACAGACAAGTAAGAAATTCTAGTACCATGTACAAACGACAGTGACAAGAAGCACAGAACGAGATGAGGCAGTATGCAGGCTGGGACCAGACAGCCGGAAAGTGACATCTATACTGAGCAGTGACACAGGACAAACTGGAGTTACAAAGGGGGTGAGGTAGGGAGTGTGATCCAGGCTTGAGGGAGCAGTTTGTGCAAAGCTCTGGAAATGGGAGAACCTAGGATTGCGATGACGCTCTGATTTATAGCGTGGTGCCAACTAATGCCACTAAAGTGCTAAATTCCTTCATTTCTCATTCCCAAGTTCAGGAAGGGTTGCGAGCATGGGCCCAGCCTAGGGCCAAACTGAAACAGACTCTTCCCTTGATAACTGCAGAGCCCCACCCCACTAGGCCATCCTAACCCGCCGTCAACACCTTGTTATGGGTGTTCATACGGTTCTCTTGCCATTCAGTCAACCGGTCAATCAGCAAGACCTGTGCTAGGCTCTAGAATAAGGAGAATAAGAGGGCTCCACCTGCTTCCCCGGGGAAGGAGTGGGGACAGTGTCCTCCACATCTCTGAGTCCTGCACCAAATCCACTACAGTGCTTTGTGCACAAGAGCACCACTGGGTCTACTAAACATGGAACTAAAAGGAAATAAGTTCATCTCGTGGCATACTTACTATCTCAACCCACGTCCTCCACAGTCCCAGTCCCTACTCCCAACCCCTCTACGGCTGCTCATCAGGGCCCTTCTCCCCCGAGACTCTGCCGCTTGAAAATGTCAAGTTGCGCAGCTCAAAGAGAAGTATAGCTTTGTGGATAAAAGCAGAAAATTCGGAATCAGAATAATCTGAGTGGAATCCTCTTATCAGCTTATTAGCTTATTGAGCAAGTCACTCAACCTGCGGCAGCCTCAGAGTTTTCTTCCTCTGTAAAATGAGAGTAAACAGCTCTTTCACTGGGGTTTTTGAAGGAACCCAACTGGGCTGAGTTGAGAACGGTAAATGAGACAGTCTGTGTAAGTGCTTGGCATATAAAATGCACTCAATAAATGGTAGCTGTAGTAGAATGTTGTAGATGATGTCATAGGCTGAGGCAGAGGAGGAGGAGAATGGAGATGTGCAAAGGCCGGTTGTCAGTCCTGTAAGTCACTGGCTGGAGTCACAGCAAGCGCCACCAGCTCAGGCAGTCGCTTCCAGCGGCAGGCCTTGAACAGGACGCGTGTAAGAGATCCGGTGTCCCCCGAGACTCGGTCCACGCCCAGCCCTCCTCGGGGACGGCCAGCCTGCGTCACCCGCCCCGCCCGCGGGCTCCTCCTGGTCGCCCGACACATGGTGGGAACGTGAGGGGGCGGGGTCGGACTCGGCGCCCCTAGGCCAATCGCCAGGCGGGAGGCGCCCAGCCAATGGCAGAAGCGCTCCGGGGGCCTGGGGGCGGGGCCAGCGGGAGGAGCGGCGGCGTCATAGGTCACTGGGCGGGCTGGGGGCGGGGCCCGCGGCGCAGACGGGGGCGGAGCCGCGGCGGCCCAGCAGTCCGGGCGGTGATGGCGGCGGCGGCGGCGGTGACGGCGGCAGCGGCGGCCCCTGCGGCGGCGGCGGCGGCGGCGGCGGCGGGCGCGGAGGGCGCCTCTTCGGTGCACTGGTTCCGGAAGGGGCTGCGGCTGCACGACAACCCGGCGCTGCTAGCGGCCGTGCGCGGGGCGCGCTGCGTGCGCTGCGTTTACATCCTCGACCCCTGGTTCGCGGCCTCCTCCTCGGTCGGGATCAACCGGTGGAGGTGAGCGCTCCGGGGCGGGGGCGCGGGCCCGGGGAGGCAGGCGGGCCTCGGGGCGCCCGGCGGACAGCCCGGTTCCCCGGACCCAGAGGGGGCGCTCTGCCCCCCGTCCCTACGGCCGGAAGACCCGGGCCTGGGGTGGCCGAGCAGGGAGACCCAGCAGGGTCCCCAGAGGGGAGAAGCCGGACGCGGAAGCAGTTAGTCATCGTGCCAATGGCCTGGGGACCCGGGGCCCGGCTTCTGACCACGCGCTTCCGCCCCGTTCTGTCCCCTCTGGGCCTCACAACATTCCGGGGACAAAGATCATGATCCCCACTGTACAGATGACTCTTGAGCCCTGGAGACACCGCGTTGAGCTGTCCCAGGGCCTGCGGCCAGTGGGTGGCAGACCAGGGACTCCTGGTCCAGGGTTAGGGGTGCGCTCAGGGCGCGGAGGAAAGGCGATTTGGCGGGGTGAGGGCAGGGACGGGTTTCTGAATCCATGGCACAGCGGATGCTTGCAGTCTTCGAGGAAACAGCCCATTGCTGGCTCCTGAAGGTCATGTCTAAGCCTCTGGTTTGTTTGAATCCATCTCTTCACCCATCCCGACTTCCCCTCCACCGGGACTGTCCTGCCTCTGGAGGTGTCCAGAGACTGTGGCTTAGCTTTGCTAAGAAGGCAAGTGCCATCTTCCGTGTATTCCAGATAAAGACCCCAAGGCCGTGTTCGGCTCCAGGCACCTTGTGTCCTGAGCTCCAGAGCAGGACTGACCCATTTTGGAGAATTCCCTCAGCAGCAGTGAGCTTGCTAGGAAAAAAAAAAGGAACCAAAGTGTCACTTCCTTCCTCCCCTGCTCATGAGAGTGACTTTAAAGGACAGTTGAGCCATCATAGATTAGACTTTTGTCAACTGATGTGCAAAGGTCTGGGAGCAGGAAAGCTGTGATATCAAGGTCCCCTCGTTGATGACTCCTGGGAGGTGGGGTCGACAGGATCGTGGGAAAGGATTCACAGATACGGAGTTGATGTATTTTCTCTGTACTCAGTGTTTAAAACCAAGGCGTTCTGAGACGTCGTGTACCCATCTCTCGTTAAAACACCCCACAGTCGTCTTTCGGTTTGTTTGCATTGTTCTCCGGGTTGTTTGCTGGGGCCTTGCTGCGTGGGTCTGGGTTATTCCCAGGATACAGCGGCTGTCCGCACACCGATCTTGCCTCTCCGAGGTGTGTGCCCTGCTGGGAGAGCGAGTGCTCCAGCAGTGGGTCTGTGAAATGCCCCCTCCTGCCCCATTTATGTAGAGGGAACAACTAAAGATAGCCCTGTGGAGAGCCTGCCCACACAGCGGGTGGCTTGAGTGCTCTGTCTCTGCTCTAGTTTCTATAGATAGGAGGTTGGGTTTGACAAACATCCTTAAATGACCATCCCTAGCAGAAACATTAAACCGAGCCTCAGACTTTGCCCCTCTCTTTATGTCAGCGGGCCAATCAGAGAAGAGTAAATAGATCAGACTATCGGCTTATTAGATTGTCACCAAGGAGTTTCTTCTCTTAGTGGGTTTTGGGGAACATCTCATGGGACTGCCCACTCCTTTGTGGTAGCAGAGATTAAAAATCAACAACAAAAACTCTATTGCTGATTAAACTCCGATTTGCTAGGGAGAGGTGTTTATGGATTTTTATGGGTCACGCTTTTGTGACTGTGCTTTCGAGCGAGGGAAGGAGAAAAGGAATGTGGCGGCTTAGATGCCTGAGTCAAATCCTGAGGTCAGAGGCTGGTAGGAATGCAGATTTTAATTGAGCACTTATTTAATGAGTGCTTAATATCTGCCAGATGTTGCTGGAGGGGCCGCTTGGCAGGGTCCAGAACTCCCAGAGCCTGCATTTTAGTGGAGGAAGACAAGTAAACAACCATAATTTAGCACAAGGGCCAGGAAATAAATAAAATAGGGGGAAGGGCTAGAGCAGCGGTTCTCACTCTTGCTGCCTAGGAGTCACTTAAGGATCTTTAAAAGATGTCTGGGTCCCCACCTCCCCCAGTTCTGATTTAATGGTTCTGGGTTAAGGCCTGGGCATGAGGGTTTTGAAAAGCTCTCGGGTCCAGCAAAGCCTGAGGAGCGCAGGAGCAGACAACCGCAGACCTGAGCGCGACAGCTTGGAAAATGTGTTGCTGTGCATTGGCGGGAAGTCTAATGAGTTTTGGCATTCAGAAGAAAGAAGCGAAATAACACAAAACAGATCGAATACAATAACCGCTCGGGGCCTGGAAATAGACACGCTCCTACCACCCCCACCATCCTCCTTGCTGCTTTGATTGGACCGAGGGCAGAGCGGCAGACTGTTGTACGCGCTCGGCTGGGGGCAGTGATGGAGCCAGCCGCACCGCTGTGTAACTGTACTATGTGTAATCTTCCGGTGGCTGTTTCTGGATCTGGAGGTGATCTGGGACAACTGTGCTGCTGCATAATGTCCTAGCTTCTGCCACTGAGAAGCCTCCCCAGGAAGGGTGGGCCCGGGCCATCTGCAGGAGGTGGGAGGAATCAAAATCTGTCATCTCTGTTAGCCTCCTGCGCTTCCTACACTGACTCCCGCACAGCATTTTTTGGCAGATGAATCAGATTAAAATAACCATGAATGGCACTTTCTAAGAGTAAAAGAGGACAGAGAAAGGCAACTAAGAAAGATGGATATTTATTAGCACAGGAGAGGGGCTGGCATTCTCCTTGCCTGGGCGGTGGTGGGAAGTCAGTGGGCTGGGTGTAGCTGTAGGAACCTCAGGATTTTTTTGTCAAGCGCTTGTCGGCTCCGCCCTTCGTCATTTTCCCCAGCCCCACCTTCTCAAATTTGGTGCATCCAGAAAGAGGTACTTCAGTGAGAAGCAAAAAAATTTTAAAAGAGGGGATATGAGCGACTTCTAGATTTAAGAATGGGTACTCGAAATAGACCCTTGTGGTTTGTTGTTACCTTTCTTTCTCTGCGCAACGTAGGTGGGGATTGGCGACAATTCCCCTCACCTTTTTTTTACATCATTTTCTCCCTGGCTGCATGCTGCACCTGCATTCAGGAGCTTCCAGGACAGAGGGAGTTGGTAGAAATAAAATATCAGCCTGAATGGCTCAGAATTAATGAATGAGGTGAACCGGGAACCCCCAGGATGCCTGGAGAGAAGTGTGTCTCTTCCCAATGCAGGGAGCTAAACACTTTTGGACTCTGGATGTGGGTGGTTCTTCTCTAGAACTTGGTCAGCAAGAAGGGGATTGAGAACAATCGAGAATTTCTCTGAGCTGTTCACGCTGGTCCCCTCGCGAATCGCTTTACTATTAGGCTGCAAAGGAAGTGTTTCCATTTGCCCCAAAGGGACGAAACCTTCATTTTCATCTTTCTCTTTGAAATCAGGAAAGAACAAATATATTTTTATCTGAGTGATGCTTCGAGGACAATCCTCGTATGGGTTGTGGGTTTGGGTTACCCTTTTTCATGGGCCTTTAACTCTCTTAATTACTTAGGAGAAATTAAGTTCTATTAATGTCCTACGTAGCCAGTCTGGGCTGGCCTATGATATCATCATTATAGTTAGATGACCTTGGCTCGAAGCAGAGAAACTTGGTCAAGGGCAGTCTGGACCCAAAGAAAGAGTTCACTATCCTCTTCCCTCCCCCTGTTAACAACAAATGAACAAAATATTCCTGAAGACAGGGCCTGCCGTCTCTAGAGAAGAGCTCCCTGAAAATCTGCTTGTCTTCTTAAGCAGAGGCTCTTATTCTAAAGGGCTAGCCCCGTGGAGTCCCCGAACTACAGAGTCCTTTCTGTATTTTTGGAAACCCCAATTTGGTTTTCTCCAGTGCTGTCTGCCTCTGGCTCCAGAGCACTTACGTAATGTAATTCAGTTGCTCATGTCGTCTCATCCAAGGGGGGAGCTTTAAGTGCTCCCCCAGGACCGTGTGCTCTGGATTTCGGCCATGTGAGCACAGCTCGGAGCTGCCCAGGGGGACCGCGGGCCCCAAACGCTGCCGCCTCTGGTGCTTTTAGAGTCCCCCTCATTGGAGTAAAGAGAAGCTGGCCACGTGGAGAGGAGGCCTGTGAGGGAGCAGCAGGCCCAGGGTGCTGTCTGTGACAGAGTGCACACACCTGCCCAGGTGAGCGTTTGCCCAGGAGCAGCTCTATGCCCGTTCCTCTGGTGTTATGCAAAGCTGTCACCTGGGCTGGAGCCTGGGACTCTGCATTCCAGCGAGCTTCTGGGTGACTCAGCTGTTGAGCCTCAGAGGAGCAAGGATCTGGTGGCAGAGGTGTTGGCCTTTGGTTTGGGCTGTGGTCTCCCTGATGGCCGAGTCCCCAGCAGTATAGCCTCAGGGAGTCCTGATGGAGAGGCAGGGGGGCCTGGTGGTTAAGGATGCAGTCGCTGAGGGGGCCAGCCCTGTGGCTGAGTGTTAAGTTCGTGCACTCCACTTCAGCGGCCTGGGGTTCACCACTTCAGATCCTGGGCGCAGACCCTTACACCGCCCATCAAGCCGTGCTGTGGCAGCGTCCCACATAGAAGAACTAGATGACTTGCAACTAAGATATACAACTATGTACTGGGGCTTTAGGGAGGGAAAAAAAAAAAGATTGGCAAGAGGTGTTAGCTCCGGGCCAATCTTCCTCACCAAAAAAAAAAAAAAAAAAAAAAAGCAGCAGTCACTGAGCCACGCTGCCTGGGGTTGAATTCTGGCCACTTATTAGGTGTATGATGTTGGGCAAATCACTTAATCCCTCTGTGCCTCAGTTTTCTCATCTGTAAAATGGGAATAATAACAGTATTTACTTCCTAGGGCTGTTTGAGAATTAAATGAAGTAATGTATGTAAAACGAGTAGAACAGGGCCTGGTTCCTTGCAAGTATTCATTAAATGATAGTTGTTGCTATTCTTGTCCTTATTTGGTTGCTGAGGTCCAAGTTGGGCCTTCCACTCGCTTCCTCAACTGTAGACATCTGTTGTCAGAGAAATAAAGGGCTCTCATGGAGTTAGCTGTCCTCCAGGAATGCTGCAAGAAATCTCTCCTGTTAGTACGTGAGGTCTAGAAGTCAGGTTCTGTGGAAGGCAGCTGGAACCTAGCTTTCGTGTGCGTGTATATATGGGGGTATGTATAGCTTCAAATTGAAGTCCTGCGCAGCCTGGAGGCCTGTGAAAAAGGAGGCCCCCCAAATGCGTGGCACAGACATTCCTGCGAGCCGCAGAGCGGGCCCTCTGTCCTGGGCTTGTGGATTTAGGTCGCCAGTTATCTCTAGGCACTCTCTAGCTGGCAGGGTCCAGGTTTCAGGTGGCATGAGGCTATTTATTCAGGCGGCATGGGCGTCTCTTCTTTTCCTCTGGAGAGGAGTGGTGAGGCCTGGGAGGAGGCCAGCGCAAGTGCGTCACTCACGTCTCAGCTTTCCTTTAACGAGGTGTTGGTTTTTCAAAAACAGAAATGCACAGAGGCAGAGCCTTTGGCTTGAGCAAAGCGGCGCTCAGCCTGTCAGAGCAGAGCCTGTCGCCACAGCCTCTTGGAGGGGTCCTGTGTGCTCTGAGCTCTCACACTGCTTGGGCTCCAGGCTGGAATGTGGCTGCGGCCGCCGCGTGGGAGTGGCCTGTTGTGCACGTCAGAGCAGCGGCGGGGGCTGGTTCCAGTTGGCAGCCTGGGAACAGCTGTGAGCCTCCAGTGGTCAGGGAAGTGATGGGCTGCAGAGGAGGCACAGGGGTTCACTGTGCTCCAGATAAAATCTGGCGATTCCCGTTGTGGACAGAGACGGGTGGGAGACGCCAAAGCGTGGGTAGCAGAACGGATCTGAAGGAGGCTGGCCTATCTGGGCTTAGTTCCTGAGGAAGGAGATCAGAATGTCACTGGATTGCCAGTAGTGAGGGCTGTGTTTGTCAGAGAGGGATTCCAGACACATGAGGTCCTGCAGAATCTCAGCCCCAGAGCAGTGTGTGACGTGCCACTAAACGGCTTTAGAAATGGGGCACAGAGCAAAGAACATGGTTTCAGAGTCTGACCGACCTCGATTCCTATCCCAGCTTTGTCGCTTCCTGGCTATGATCTTAGACATATTAATTATCCTTTCTGTGTCTCATTTTCCTCATCTATCAAATGAGGGTAATATTTCCTTCCACTGTGTTGAGAGAATTCAAAAGAAGACGCACTTAAGAAGCAGATAACATTGGTGCCTCTGGGGAGGGGAGTTCATTCCTGGGGACCCACAGGAAGGAGACTTCTTACCGTGGACACTTTTGTAACTTGAATTTTGAACCACATGAGTAGTTATCTGTTTAAAATGTTAATTTCACTTAATTTAAAAGTAAAACACATGTCGTAAAACGTATGGATGGAATTTCTCGGAAAGGCCATTATGCCTAACTGAGCAGTTAGTCAATTTTTGTGCTCATATAAAAACCAAAACAACACACGAAACACACTCAGCACGTGCTGGTTTCCTTTCCCTTTCCCATGCTGATCCAGCTCTCAGGTGAGGCCTCTTGGGTGTCTGGAGTCCCCCCACCCCCAAAAGCATGTGAGGATATCCTCTAGGAAAGAACCTTCTAAGGCCTTCTTTCTCTTGGGATGAGAACCTGGTGGCCCGAGGCCTGGAGTATGAGCCACCTGCCAAAGGAAACCCCGGGAACTGGGGACCCAGGCCACGCTGTGGCCGTGGACACACATGCAGTGCAGAGCGTGAGTGCGGAGGGGACCAGCGCAGGGAGGGTCTCCCAGGAGGTGGCAGTCTTACTCCTCTGCTGATAGGCCCCAGGCTTCCCTACCACACTGTTGCACTTGGTGTTCCGGTGGCTTCCTCGTCTGACCTGCTTTTTGATTCTCGCAACAACCTTGTGTTGGGCGGATATTTACACGCAGGGCCTGAGGCTGAGAGCGAGTAAGTGACATGGCGTCTGATCACAGAGGGACAAGAGGAGGAGGCGCGGCTCGCATTTACCCCAGGTGTTCTCTGCCAGGCCCTGTCCTGAGTGTTTCATGCCATGTTTGATTCCCTTTTCTTGGCAATTCCGTGAGATAGGTACTAACATCAGCTCCACATTATAGGTTAGAAAAAAAAAGCTAAAGCGGTTAAGTAGCTGCCTGAAGTCATGTGGCAAGGCCAGGATTTCAGCAGAGGCATCGCTGATCCCATACCGTGTCACGCCTGGACTAGAACCCAGGCCCCTCCAGTCTGGGACTAATGATGCGACTTGTTTTGCATAATGAGTGTGCCAGCTTCTCCCTGCTTTGTTAGGAAAGAGAGCGACTCTTGATGACGTTACCCCTCACCAGGCCTGCGTGGGCTTTGCAGGTTCCTGCTTCAGTCTCTGGAAGATCTGGACACCAGCTTACGGAAGCTGAACTCCCGCCTGTTTGTGGTCCGGGGCCAGCCGGCTGACGTGTTTCCGAGGCTCTTCAAGGTAAGCATGCGGAGTCTGAGCGCAGACTGCCTGAGGTGGTATTCTGCCTGAGGACATGGGGACGGTCAGGTGGGCTGACTCCTGCTGCCAGAGAAGTGGGGGCAACGGCCGCCAGTCAGGTTGCTGACCAAATGGCAACTGTGTTAAGGGAAACATTCTCTGAAACCGGTGTCATGTTGGAAAGTTCCCAGCTCCGTCCAGACGTGGGATGTGGCAACTTATTCCACCCCGGCTGCCACTGGCTTCCTTAGATGTTTTCTTGGCTCAAGCCAGCCAAGTTTATGAGGGTTCTCCCGTGCCAGGAGTTTGAGGGCGAGGTTTCCTGTTTAGCAGGGGGCGTTTCTGTCTTGCTTTGCTCTACTTATTGGGGAGAAGTCAGCCTTTCTGTGGGAACTTCCCTGCTTCCCCAGGGGTCGATGACTGATAAAATCTTCCTTTGGGTGCCACATCGACCTCTCTGCTGTATCGGGTAGCCAGCCCACTTTCCCCCCAGCCCCTTTATAAAGCACTCGTCAAGGCCCACACAGAGGCACAGGTCCTCGTGGACAGAGGCTCAGGGACACTGTGTCCTCCTCCTCAGCGGCGCACGGTGGCTCTCCTGCCCGTCTCCACCCCGACTGCCTGCCCTGCGCTTCCTGGGGGCACAGACAGCAGGAGAGCTCTCACGTCAAGGCCAGTGGCTCAGTAAACCCTTCCTCCTTCACGTCCCCTGCCCATGGACGTGCGCACGCGTATGGCTCGCACATGCTGAGCACAGCCGGGCTTGTGGAGGCTGCCTGTGTTGGAGCACTGCGTGACTCACAAAGGGAGAGCTGCTGTCGCTGTTCTGCAGATGGGGGACCTCGACTTTCCCGGGGTCGCGAAGCTTAGTGGTGGCCTAAGATCCGAGCGCAGGCTCTCTGCCTCCAGAGTTGTGTTCCTCAGCACCGCACCATTAAACGCCGTCGCTCTCTTCTCCTTCTGCCTCATTCCCCTCTCCCAGCACCTCGGAGGCCAACCCCCTGAGATGCGGATAGTCACCAGGGCGTGTTTATTGAGATTCTGCAGGGCACCAGGCCCCATGCTGGCTACTAGGGTAAATGGAGGAAATACAGCATAGTTTCTGCTCTGAGAGTTCACACTAATGTGGGAAGCAGGCGAGTCCTGGCAACTTCACTGCCATGTGATAAATGCTGTGCCAGAAAAAGGGCGAGGCACAGGAGAATCATTTTGAAGGAGCGGTCAAGGAAGGCTTCTTGGAGATGGTGTCATCTAATAGCACGCTTATCATTATTCACAGAGTTAGGAGTGTTTAACGGTGTGGTCTCTCCGAACCACTAAGCCTACTTCTCGCTCATAGAAAGGGCTTGGTCAGTGTTTCGCGCTGTGATCCTCGGATGAGCGGTGACGAGCCCTGCTCAGGACCCATACCCCAGGTGGGGTCCAGTCAGGACCAGAGCAGCCTGTGCAAGCCCAGGACATTTGTCCTGA
Source organism: Equus caballus (assembly GCF_041296265.1). Classification (NCBI taxonomy): domain Eukaryota; kingdom Metazoa; phylum Chordata; class Mammalia; order Perissodactyla; family Equidae; genus Equus; species Equus caballus. The sequence continues at coordinate 10,674,251 of NC_091695.1, forward strand.
GGGTGCAGAGTCTAAGGGACCATGACCAGAGACTTCGGTTGGAATGTAGTTTTCTTCTTGCTAGTTGCATGCTCTAGGGCTTTCTGCGGGTTATCTGTACAAGCTTTTTCTGGGCCGGCTAGGAAATCTAGAAGTTTCTACTAGAAATGACAAAAGGCTTGGAAGAGAATTCCCTTCTTTTTTAAGATGTGGTCCCTCTGGTCTCATTTCTCTGTCCTCTGGACTAAGAATTGCTCCTCCTTCCCTGACGCTCTCAGAGCTGGAGCCTCTTAGCTCTGTGTGTTGCTGGCCTCAGGGGTGTTGCCGTGGAAACCATTAGGACACTTCACACAGCACAAGCCTGCCAGGAAAACTAGGCCAGAAGTTTGCAGTGCGTGAGGAGCTCTGGGAAAGCCGGCGGAGCAGGCGGGAGGTGGCGCTCCTGTGCCCCCCGCTGTCTCCACCCGCCAGTCAGTGCAGCTTCCAGGGCCTGGGGGCACCGCTGGGAGTGTTGTATTTATAGCCTGCTGCATCCTCCTGCCTCAGGGACACAGCAGGTGCCCAGGGCTGCCCACCTCTCTCCTGACTCCACCGAGACCACTGGCCTCGGGCTGCGCTGTTACCATGCTGTTGGCCTCCCCTCAGAGGCCTGCCCTCCTCAGACTTGTGAGCCTCCGATCAGATCCCTGTTTGCTCTGCAGCCCATTCTGACAGGTCTCTGGACCCGCTCTGTCCCTCCCAGAACTGAGTGCCCAGCTTCCCCTCAGCCCCAGACAGTGCTCAGCGTAACAGATTCTCTCCCCGCAGGAATGGGGGGTGACCCGCTTGACCTTCGAATATGACTCCGAACCCTTTGGGAAAGAACGGGACACAGCCATCATGAAGATGGCCAAGGAGGCTGGTGTGGAGGTGGTGACAGAGAACTCGCACACTCTCTATGACCTGGACAGGTGAGATGGGCCCCAGGGGCCAAGTTGCCAATTGTGGAAGATGGTGACTTGGGCCCTGCTGAGCGGAACTCAGGGAGGTTCAGAAATAGGGCCGCCTGGCACATGAACTGTGGCACTTTCTAGAAGCTGGAGGAGAATGGGTCCGAGTCTCAAAGAGCTGTCCCCTATTTGGGGGCAGAGGGGCTTGCTGGGCCTGAGGGGTGGACGCAGTGGAGCCCCACTCAAGATCTCCAAGGATCTGTTCCTGAGATGCCCGGTCGCATGCATTCCTCGGACCCCCACTTCCGTCCTGCTCAAGGCTGCCCTCCGACCTCGGCGGGCCCTGTCTGTTACCCCTCCCAGCAGATCTCTGTTCTCAGGCCGAGTTTCTGTACCTTATCTGAGTCCCCAGGCTCCCCTGGCCATCTGGGTTTCCAGGCCATGCATGCAGCTATTGCTCAAAAGCCTCTGGAGACCCCTGTGGGGAGCTGAGTGTGCAGACTAGCCTCTCGCTCTGGGGACAGGCCCCTGTGCTTTCAGAGCATCGAGGAGGAGCCCCCTCCTCCCCTCCCTGGCAGAACTGTCCCCCTCCTGCTGCTGCCAGGCCAGCAGCCACCGCTGCGCCCTGCCCCCTCTCCCCAGCCCAGTGGTGGCTGCCAGGAGGCCAGGTCACACAGCTCCGCACGTGAGCCCAGCCAGGCGCTCAGGAGCAGACGCTGGGTGTGGAGCCCCTCCCCCTGCCACGTGCCGGAGGAGGGGGAGGTCCTGCAGGGGCCACAGCCAACCTCCTGCCTCCACTGATGCGGCAGAGTGAGAGCCGGAGTGAGAAATGAACGCACGCAGCCAGCCCGGTCTTGCGTAAGCCGCTTCCTGGCCGAAGAGCCCTGCCAGTCTGGCTCCGACCATCCCAGTTCGTCATTATATAAACAGCCTCGTTTCCCCTCCTTGCTCTCCTCTACCTTTTCTTCTTACCTGAGTGCAGCTATGTTTCCCTTGCTCATGAAAAAATACTTTATAAACTGCAAAACATCCTGTGAGTATTAGACGTTGCTCTTAACCCGGCCCCAGTCTCTGATTTAAGGAGGATAGTCTGTTCTCCCTCTCTCTTCCCATAAATAAGGGCCAAGAAGGGAAGGGTTTTCCAGCAAAGGAACATGTTGGTGGCTCCTATCACAGGACCTCCTCAAGGCTTAGGCTGGCCTCGAGGGGAAGGTCCACGAAGTCCTGAGCTTGGACAGACGGGTCGAGCACCAAGAACGCCAGGAGGGGTTTTCTGCGATTCGAAAGAGATGCTCCGTCTCTGTCTGAGGCGGCTCCACGAGGCCCAGGAGCCTGGAGCTGAGTCCCAGCTTTGGCCCTGCCTCGCTCCATTGCCTGAGGCACCCGCTCCGGCTCTCTGGGCTTCATTTTCCCTCCGGGTAAAATGGTGATGGAGCCTCCGGTGCCCCCTCCTTTCCACCTCGAGGTGGGATCCGTGAGCGGACGGATGAGGAAGGCCACCCCCCAAGCCTTCGATGTCCAGGCTCTTCTCTGGGTGGACGGGGACCTGGAATGAAGGGTCTCGGGGGTGACGTCAGGTGTGCTCTGGGTTCCCAGGATCATTGAGCTGAACGGGCAGAAGCCACCCCTTACCTACAAGCGCTTCCAGGCCATCATCAGCCGCATGGAGCTGCCCAGGAAGCCCGTGGGCTCGGTGACCAGCCAGCAGATGGAGAGCTGCAGGGCCGATATCCAGGAGAACCACGACGAAACCTACGGCGTGCCCTCCTTGGAGGAGCTGGGTGCGTACTTCCTGCCCCGAGCCTCTCATGGCCCCTCCTTTCTGTGAAATAACTCTGCGTGTTTTTCCTTCTTTGTCAAAGTAATGCAAGTCATTTCGGACAGTTTAGAAAATACAGAGAGACAAAAATGGAAATAACAATCACTATTACCACCCTCCCCCGCCCCCAAGATAAGCACTGTCGCCTTCGGAGTATGTCCTTTGGGTCTTTTTTCTGTTCACACCCATGTCCGTCATCTTCTGTTTCCAGTTCATGCCTCTTTTTGTACTTTGCCCTCTCAGACGATAGAGGCACAGCCTGGGGCTGGCTTCACTGGGGTCCTCCGTACAGGATAACGAGTATTGCTTCTGTTGAAAGGGGGGGTCAGCCTCATGGGTTCCTTCCCTTCCTCCCGCCAACCCCCCTTTATTTTAGATTGGCCCTGAGCTAACATCTGTTGCCAGTCTTTCTTTTTTCTTCTTATTCTTCTCCCCAAATTCCCCTAGCACATAGTTGTATATTTTTAGTTGTGGGTCCTTCTAATTGTGGCTTTTGGGACACCGCCTCAGCGTGACTTGATGAGAGGTGCCATGTCCGTGCCCAGGATCCGAACTGGGGAAACCCTGGGCCCCCAAAGCAGAGCATGCGAACTTAACCAATCAGCCACGGGGCCAGCCCCCAACCCCCATTTTTTATCTGACCAAACTTAGCCTTTCTCCCCTGAAAACCACCGTTGTTGCTGGCTAACCTGAAAGGGCAAGCAGTGCAGGGATGTCCTCACTGGCCTGAAGTGAGGAGTAGCTGGGAAGGGGAAGACAGGGGAAAGGAGAGAAAAAAAGTGGAAAGAGAACCAGGAGGCTCTAGAAAATGTGGAAATGTTGAGGAGGGTCTCAGCCCTGGGAGCTCCGAGAACGTGCGGTTCAGTTCCCGCAGAACTCGAGAACAGGCCGGCGTGTTGGGACTGGCTGAGCTGTCACCAGCATGGCCTGACCCCCCTGTGGCGTGCTCCTCCTCTTGTAGGGTTCCCCACGGAAGGCCTTGGCCCAGCCGTTTGGCAAGGAGGAGAGACGGAAGCTCTGGCCCGCCTGGACAAGCACTTGGAACGGAAGGTACGGCCTCATTTCTGAGACACAGAACTTCGGACGCTGGCCCCCGTGCAGCGGGGGGTGTCGTGTCCCTTAGTGCCTCTTGGCTTCAACAGGGTGAAAGATGACAAATCTTCCTGGTGGCGATAACAGCAATCATAAAGGCAGCTACCGTTTCGTGGGTGCTCACCACATGCTGGTCACAGGGCTGAGCATTTGTGGGTTAAGGACCTGCTGGCATTATTTCCTTTAATCTTTCCAGCAGCCCTCCAAGGTAGGCATTAAGCTCTCCATTTTACAGATTAGGAAATTAAGGGTTAGCGGGATTAAGCAACTTGCCTGAGGTCACAGCATTAGTAAGCAGTGAGCGACATCTGGTTGACGTGATTCTGAAACTTACGCCGGAGTGCTTTTCTTTCCCCTGTGGGCAGATTCTCCTTATTGAAAGGGTTTCTGGTCAGTAAAGCCCGGAAGGTGAATCATTTGGGGTTTGTGTCCCCCCATCTTTTGCTGGGTCTCCGCCAGGCCACTGATTTCCATTTGTTGGGACACAAGAACAGATGACCCACCTGCCAGTGAAGTGGGAATTGGCGAGGGGGAGGTACGAGGCTGAGGCGCCCATCAGCACCGCCACAGGCCCAGCCATGCACGCTGGGACCAGGGGAGCAAGAATGTTCTCATGGCCGAGAACAGTCAGCTCCTAGGACCCTGCCCCTTCTGCTGGTTCGTGGACTGGGTTCCGAAAATCGCAACTTTCTTTTTTTAATTTACTTATGGCTGACTTAGAATCTTATGTTAGCTCCAGGTGTACAACATAGCAACCCGACATTTATAACAGCTTTTTCTGTTCCTGCGCGGAGGGCTAGCCATTGGGCCCAGCAACCTGGTGATAACAGTGGCAGGGGGCGCCTAAGGCAGCCGACTTGGGAGGAATGCTGTCCAGCCCTGGAGGTCGCCCAGCAGCCTCGATGCCCACATCTGGGTGTTACCATCAGGCAGGGCCGAAGCAAGCCCCATGACTTACAAGGATGAGAACAGATGTCCGAGGGCTGTGGGGGAACCAGCTGTCTGTCCACCTCAGGAGCTTCACCCAGAGATTCTTGGGATCACTTTGGAGACGAGACTGGGCCACGGAGGCAGGTGGTGGAGAGGACAAATGGGAGGACAGGAGTAGAATAAGCCTTGACGAGGTAAAGAGCTGACCTACAGCCCCCTGGATTATTATCACCTGAGAAGCACTTCGTAGTGGAATGCCCCTTCACTCAGCAGGTCAGCGGCTCGTTTTCAACACAGCCTGGGGGCCCTTCTGTCATGGGGCCTTACGTCAGGACCCTTCAGACTCAGTGGTGGCCAGAGGGAGTCCTGTGTCCTGCACATCTGGGAGAGAGATGCTGCCAGACGGACAGGAGTTTAACTGGATGTCAGAAGGTTGTCAGTGCTCCAGTTCTAAAATGAGCATCTGCTTGTATCAGGATGGTCGAGCTCCTAGAGAGATTGCCCAACAAGGTAGACACAGAGCTGTCCCCAAACTGCAGTCTTTTGGAGGCGATGGATATGAAATAAGGAATTACAGTGTGCTGAGGGTTAAGAAAGGAGAGGTTCAGAGGGTTATGGGAGCAAAGAGAAGAGGATTATATTAATCAGTTCTTATTTGCAAGCTGGCTTTTGAAAAGGGTTTTTTTTTTTTTTAACTCACAAAACCAAGAGTCCAAGGGGTAGCCTTCAGGCACAGCTGCATCCAGGTGTCCAGATAATGCTACCAGGAATTATTCCCCATCTCTCAGCTCTGCTTCCCTCTGTACTATTTCATTCTCAGGCAAGGTTTCCTTGAGCAGTGGCAAAAGTGGTCACAGCAGCTTATTTTCAGTCTGCTTAGCAACACCAGGGGAAGTTGCGTGCTTCTTTGCCAAAAACTTCAGGAAAAGTCCCAAGGAATGTTTTCATTGGCCTGCCTGGGGTCACGTGACTGTCCCTGACCCAGTCCTGTGTTTGAGGAGGGAGGTGCTTTCCCTGACCAGATTTGCAAGATGAGCCCACTTCCGGAGTCAGAAAGTGGCTGAGCTCCCCTTTTACCCTCTTGGACTGAGACTATGGAAGTCCGGGTCGCCGCGAGAAAAGCCGGTGCTGTTACCAAAAAGAGGAGGCAAACTGTATGATCTTTAGTACTGGGCGACCCAACAGTAGCTGAGGGCGAGCGTCGCTCTGTGACAGCATCCTGATTGTGAAATGAAAAGGGAATGAGAGGACACTGTTTGCAACCCCCAATGGTGACACCTTATGCATCAGTAGCTGCCGTCCCCATGAAGAGAGACCGTCAGGCATTACGTCCCCCTGTAGTCTTACCAAGGAGATCCACCTGAGTCCAGTCGAGTCTCTGGTGCCAGCTGCCAACTTGTGGGTCACACACAGGACAGGGGCGTGTTGAACTGGACCATGCGTGTGCAAACAGCACCATCCAGGCTGTGGGAATCAGCACAGGTCAGATGGCCTGTGCTCTTCCACAGAAAACCTGAAAGGAAAAGAAAGAAATGACAGCAAACGCGCAGAGCAAAAGAAACTCAAATAACACGTCAAAGTTTCTGAAATGGCCAAGGCTAACATGTAGTGCCTAGGGGTGCACATTCGGGTGAAAAAAACCCACTTAAAAAGGCGAGGAATAACTGAAAAGATAACCCTCCCTTCCAAGTGGGCTTTGCCAAAATAGAAAAATGTAAACATTTCTAAATGCAAGGAAGTGATTATTATAAAAGTTGGGTGAGTAGTCACTTCAGGGGCGGGAGGGGGCCGTGACTGGGAGGGGCTCCTGTCTGGGCCTCTGGGGCGGCTGGCAGAGTTCTAAGGCGTGAACTTTGGTGCTGGTTGCGCGGTGTTTGCCTTAGAATAATTCATTAAGCCACGCGTCTGTGTGGTTTCTGTGTCTGGGTTTCACTGAAAAAGATTTTCAAAGAGATGTGGGCCAGGACATGAGCAGGCAAATAGACCACGTGTGTGGTAGAGATATTTCACCTGATAGCCGAGGGATTGCCTGCTGGGGAGGCAGCCTGGAGGCGGAGACTTGAAGGAAGAGTCAGAACTCGCCAAGGGGAGCTCAGCGGAAAGGAAGGCAGCCACCCAGTCCAGGCGAGCTGCGTGCGCGAAGGCTGCTGAGCGCGGCGCTTCACGAAGGGTGGCAAGAGCTGAAGCTAGAAAGAGGGGCCCGCCCAGGCTGCGGGTGCTTGTAGGCCATGTTGAAGATGGGGACTCCATCCTCAGTGCATGCGTGACCCTGAGGGATGGGCATTTTTAAACCGTCACTCTGCTCCCAGTGGGGAGGATGGGTGAGGGGACAAGAACAGGAGCAGAGAGGCTGTTGTAGTTGTCCAGTCTAGATACCATCTTAGCCTGAACCTTGCACAGTAGAGCTGACAGGACATGGCGAGGGCCATCCAAGGTGACGAGCAGGCTCTGGCCTGGGCAGCCCGGTGGATGACTGCGTTTTCTGAGACAGGGAGCACCAGTGGACGAGTGGTTTCAGGTAGAGAGCAGGGCACCCTTGAGGTGCGTGAATGACAACCACTCAGAGACGGCCAGCAGGCTGTGGATGGAGCGATCCGCGAGTCTAGGTGGGCAGTGTAGACTAGAGCTACGGACGTGGTGATTGTTGGCACAGAGGTGGTACTGGGAGCCGTGGGACTGATGAGCTCACCCAGGATCACAGTGAGTACAGGACCTAGGATGAGCCCTGGGGTGGCAAGAGACAAGGGCTTGGGAGGGCCCGTGGAGCTGGGGAAACACGGAGAGCAGCCAGCCAGGTTGGACGCAACCGGGAGCGTGTGGAGTGCAGAGGCCCGAGGGATGGAGGGTGTGAGACGGACGGCCAGCAGGTGCAGCGCTGCGTGGAGGTCCGAAGACGCAGGGACAGAGAACGCTGAGGGTTCATGGGTGGAAATCGCAGAGCCTGCCGGGAGCCAGCCGGGCGTGGTGAAGGTGGGAGCCAGACTGGGTGGGCTGGAAGGGGAGGTGGGCGTGGCAGGTAAGAGAGGCCCACTGTGGAGGGAGGAGAGCGGAGAGCGCACCATGGGCGGAGGTCCGCAGGGCTGGAGAAGTCCTTTAATTTCGTTTTGTTTGCAAAGAAACGAGCTCATTTTCCCAGTGTTCTGGGAGCGGAACCTGTAGCGAGGAGAGCAAATGTGCAAGAGGAGGGGGGAGGGCTCCAGAGCCAGGCGCAGGCCTTGGTCTCGGCAGGTCGGGGTGGGAGGTAGGGAGACGCAGGTGAGTGTGTAGATTTGGGGGCTAGAAGTTGAGGCGGTTCCCACGTGGTGGCCTCCATCTCGGTGGGTGCAGAGGGGTCTGAAGGGGTGTGGAGAGAAGGAGACAGTGTGAGGAGTTGAGAGAGAGGGTAGTTCTTAGATGTAGTGGAGAGAGGCGGGAACCTGGTGTCAGAAGCTGAGTGCCCCCAGCCCTGTCTCTTACCAACCCTGTGACCCCAGGAGCCACGTTTTCCTCCTTTTCAAAAGGAGGCAATGGAAATGCTGCCTCCGAAGGTTGTTGAGGCGAGCCGAGAGAAGACGGGTGACAGTGAGCTGTGAGGGTACAGCCCTGCACCAGCGGCAGCAGGTGATCCAAACAAGGCCGATAATGCTGTAGGGCAGGTGGCCCGGAAATGTGTGACCCTGTGGGCCCCCAGGAGGCGGGTGGGAGTCCCTCCTTTCATGGCCGCTGTTGAGCCAGGGTGAGAGGTCCCGGTGACGAGAGCGGGGACCCGCAGAAGCATGTGTTTCTGTGAAGCAGAAGCCTTTCTTCCTTTCTTCTGTACAATCCCAGACTGTTTACTGCCTTTGAAATTTTTTCATATCTACCATTTTATTTAATCCCCAGGAGGTGGAAATTTTGTTCTCATTTCATAGTTAAGTAGCTGAGGGACTAAATGACTTGTTCTTGACCATACGACAAATTAAATAGTCAGGACAAGAACTTGGGCCTCGTCGTTTGCTCTGTGCTGGCCCCATCGAACACTCCGCCAGCATGAGGAGGTCCTGGCTCCTTGGCTGTCAGCTCGGTGGCCTTAGGCACATTCCTGAACCGCCCGGCGCCTCGTCTTCTCTTCTCTGACGTCCAGGCCTTGCCTTCTTCGCCCTCTCTCTGCACAGGCCTGGGTTGCCAACTACGAGAGGCCCCGCATGAACGCTGCCTCGCTGCTGGCCAGCCCCACGGGCCTCAGCCCCTACCTGCGCTTCGGCTGCCTCTCCTGCCGCCTCTTCTACTACCGCCTGTGGGACCTGTACAGGAAGGTGAGGGGGCCGGGCCTGAGGAGGGAGGGCCTGCCTCGCCCAGGCTCTGGGTCCTGGAGGCGCTGCGCTGGGCGATAGTCCAGGGCAGGTGGCAGAGCCGAGCCGACCTGACCGCTGAGCAGACTAAAATCCAGGCTCTCCAGGAGAGCAGGACAGGCCGAAAAGCTGACCGCAGGAGGCGACCCTCGAGGGGGCAGGTCTGCTGGCAGCATGGAGGGGCGCACCCTCAGGGTGGGAAGCGGGCGGCAAGGCTGGAGCCCGTCCTGAGCTGACCAGCACCGCGGCCCTCTCGGGTGTGTCCAGAGCATTTAACGGGAGTCCAGGAGTGGCTGCTGCCGTCAGGGGTGAGGAAGTGACCTGGGGGCTGCGGCCATACCACACAGACAAAGAAGCCCGTGTGAATGCCCCCACCCCCGGACGGAGACGGGCAGCCCAGCCAGCTCTTCACATTCATCAGGGCCCCCTCGTGTCTGTGTTGTTCCACGCTGTTTCCCGTTCTGGCCAGTGTCGAGATTTTGTGGCATGCAGTGGCTTTGCCAGTGTGGGGGGCAAGCTTGTGATTCTAGGAAAATCATTATTCACTTGGAGGTCTGATCTTGTAATTCCCTCACGGCCCCAGATCCAGGCTGTTGCGTATAACTTATTTAACCAACATCCTAGCTGAGCATTTTTATGCATGCCGATGGGAACTCTCTGAGGTTCTAGAAAGTGGAGCCAGACAGGGACCCTAGAGGACAAGGACCATGACCTGGTCTTGGGGAGTTTGGTCCCAGGGCGGAGTCCTGCAGCGAGGTCCCTTTCCTTGGCTGACTCTGCAGCCCTCGTCTCTGCTCAGAGCAGCGGGCGGCACAGCCAGGGCCTGGGGTTTCAGTCTGCGGGCACATGGTGCCACTTCTTCTGGGGACAGTCCCTCCATGTGTCTAAGGAGGTCAGAGCCACCGAGTCCGTGGCGGCTCCAGATCCCCTGTGGGAGACTCGAGCGACATGATGCTGAGAGCTGAGTGTGTGTATCCACGACCCCCCAGGTGAAGCGGAACAGCACGCCGCCCCTCTCCCTGTTTGGGCAACTCCTCTGGCGAGAGTTCTTCTACACGGCAGCCACCAACAACCCCAGGTTTGACCGCATGGAGGGGAACCCCATCTGCATCCAGATCCCCTGGGACCGCAACCCCGAGGCCCTGGCCAAGTGGGCCGAGGCCAAGACAGGCTTCCCTTGGATTGACGCCATCATGACCCAGCTGAGGCAGGAGGGCTGGATCCACCACCTGGCGCGGCACGCCGTGGCCTGCTTCCTCACCCGCGGGGACCTCTGGGTCAGCTGGGAGAGCGGGGTCCGGGTGAGTGCAGTCCACGGGGAGCTGGCCTGTGCTAGGGGCCGCCCCCTCTGGGTGGGGGAGTGCGGTGGGACCCCGGGGTCCAGGAGACCCTTCCCAGTCCTCCTGCGCTCGCCCTGGGCAGGAGGGCTCTGCTCCCCTCCGCGGGGCACTGCGGTGACTGGGGAGAACCGTGGCAGGTGGGTCCCTGGGGAGGCTGACGGTCCCGCTGCCCGTGCAGGTGTTTGACGAGCTGCTCCTGGACGCGGACTTCAGCGTGAACGCGGGCAGCTGGATGTGGCTGTCCTGCAGCGCCTTCTTCCAGCAGTTCTTTCACTGCTACTGCCCCGTGGGCTTCGGCCGCCGCACCGACCCCAGTGGGGACTATATCAGGTGAGGCTGCCCGGCAGGCTCCCCGGCTCCTGACCGCTGTGGCCGCCTCCTGGCGTGAGGGCCCCAGTTTGCTCATGGGCTGTCCGGTGTGTGTGTCCCAGGCGATACCTGCCCAAATTGAAAGCGTTCCCCTCTCGCTACATCTACGAGCCCTGGAATGCCCCTGAGGCCGTTCAGAAGGCAGCCAAGTGCATCATCGGTGTGGACTACCCACGGCCCATCGTCAACCACGCCGAGACCAGCCGGCTCAACATCGAGCGGATGAAGCAGATTTACCAGCAGCTCTCCCGCTACCGGGGACTCTGTGAGCAGCCACTGCCCCCAGCACCGTCCCCTAGCTCCCTGAAGGGAAGGACGGCAGCTGTGGGCTCGGAGAGTGGAGATGGGGATTTCTGGATATTTGCAAAGGGAGATTGAGTTCTGTCTTCCAGGCTGTTAGGTTGACTTGACTTCCCCGGGCACAGAACAGTGGGGGCTGGGCTGTGTCAGGCCTCGCTGAGTCGTCGTGGCCGTTGGGAAGAGATGGAGCCTCCGTGTTGTGGCCCAGCACCCCCTGCCTTGTTTTCACCTGCCCGGCAGCCCTCTGCAGTCCCGTGAGAGTCTGATCAGTCCCTCCCCTGTCCCCCAGGTCTACTGGCGTCTGTCCCTTCCTGTGTGGAAGACCTCAGCAACCCGGTGGCAGAGCCCAGCTCGAGCCAGGCTGGGAGCGTGAGCAGTGCGGGTGAGTAGCAGCTGGCCTCCCTGGCCTGCGCCATCCCAAAGGCACTGCAGGACTAACACCACTCCAGTCACTGAGGGCTGAGGACAAAGGCCAGGACCAGTCCCTGCTCCCATGGAGCTTAGGTCCCGCCTGGAGGAGACAGATAGTAAAGGCACCATGCAAGGTCATTTCCGATAACAAGTGCTTGGGGGAAATAAAATTGAGTGACCTCGTAAGAAAGGGGCTGGGGAAGGGGGACAACTTGGGGTTACTTTACATCGGAGTGGCCGGGGAACGCCTCTCTGAGCAGGGACCCACATGGTGAGCAGGAGCCAGCCTTTCCAGGAACTGGGGAAGAACATTCCAGGGAAGGGGGCTAGCAAGAAGAGACACAGCGACGGGAGCGAGCTTAGCTCATTCAAGGGACAGAGGGAAGCCAGTGGGCTGCATGTCCCGAGTGAGGAGCCAGACGGGATGAGGACGAGACGTCGTGGGAGTAGCACCGTGCAGGCTCAGCATCGGCGTGGAGGGTTAGGCTCCTGTCCTTGGTGCGCTGAGAAGGCGCTGACCACGGGCAGCAGGGCGGGGCACAAGCTGCTTGTGTTTTAAAAGTGCTCTGCCTGCTGTGTGGAGGGACAGTGTGGGCGAGCGTGAGCACAGGGAGGCTAGGAAGGAGGCGACTGCAGTTGTCCGGGCAGGAGACGACAGCCGGGCCCCGGTGGTGGCAGGGAAGAGAGAGGAGACAGATTTGCCGCCTTCTTTACCCACTCCTTTTGGCTCCGGCTGAGGTCAGTAAAGCACTGCCAAGACTGGCAAGCACTCCAGGGCTTTCTCTAGTTTGCCCAGCCAGGCTGGCTCCACAGGTGAGGGCACCACTCATTCCTGTTTCAGGAGGCTCATTCAGGCTCGCAGGGGAGTGACCTCCTTCAGAGCAAGGACAGCAGACAGGCCCAGCCAGACTCTGGCCTGGAACCCAAGGGATTTGGGGCCCAAAAGCAGGCCCGCTGCCCACAGGCCTGGTCGTGCTCTCCTTGGACATTTCTAGGTGAGGGCACTGCCAAGGGGCAGGTTGGAGGAGCCTTGGTGAGCTGGCTTCCTACCCCCTAAAGGGCCACCTCTGCACAGTTTCAGGCCCTCGTGGCTGTCCACACAGTTGGTGTGACACTTCACCTGCCTCCCTACAGGCCCAAGACCACCACCCAGTGGCCCAGCATCCCCCAAACGCAAGCTGGAAGCTGCCGAGGAGCCGCCCGGTGAGGAGCTCAGCAAACGGGCCAGGGTGGCAGAGCCGCCGAGCAGGGCTGTCTGAGGTGAGCGCGGCTTCCCGGTCAGCGACGGGGACAGTGGGAGAGGGGGCGTGGGTTTGGAAAGCTGCTGCCCTGCCCACCAAAAGGTAAAACAGCCAACGAGAATGAAACCTGCTGGGAACTGCGCGATTTCTGAGGATTTCAGCTCAGAAATTCTGTTCTGACTTCCGTACCGTCTAAAATTGAAAAGGAAGTTTAAAAGTAAAGCCCTTTTTTTCTGTGCCAGCTAAGGAAAAAAATTTTTTTGGCTCTTACTACTTATGAAAGTGAGTCAAAGCCAACAAAAAGAAAGCCGAGACCCGGATGTGAAGCTGTGGTTGAGAAAAGGCCCTGTGGCAGGCAGGGTCTGAGGATGCTCCTGGCCCATCAGCCGCTGCCCCTCAGGCTGTGTTCTGCAGGCAGGCCGGCGGGGGGCAGCACTCCCCTTCCGAAGACAGGCAGAGGCCCAGTGGCAGCTCCCTTGGCCCAGCCCCACCAAGGACCAGCCAACCTGATCCCGTCACCTCTGCCTCTTGCAGCCACTGCTCCATTCTCACCTCTCTTGCGGCTTCAACTCCGCGCTTCCCCATCAGCACTCATCTTTCGTGGAAGCCCCTTTGAATGTTGTTAAGAAAAAAAAAGCCTGGCTCCCCCTTCCCCGGGGCAGGAAGGGCCTTTGCTGGGAAAGTGTAAATTGCGTCCTCTTGGAATCTTCCTCTCAGGCTGTTCCTTCTGTGCCATATCTGCATCATTAGATTGGAGGGTGATTTTCTCCATGGAGCCGACTGATTCTTTCTTCCGAGCCCTTCCACTTCCGGGCCCAGCGGGGCCATCTGGTGGGAGTGTCTAGGCTGGAATGCCCGATGAGACAGTGACTGTTTGGTGCTGGCGCCCAGTACCCTGCTAGGCTCTTTGTCTAGACGTGCTGATGGACAGATTGGTGCTATCTTGTCCTCGGAGCCCCAGCAAGCTTAGATGCTACTCTCTTAGCCATCTCTGTGCTCCGTGATGCTAAGCAAAGTTCTTTCCGTCTTACAAATCTGGAACTTGCCAGGCTGGTACTCGGAATTTCAGGTGAAAGGACCAAAGAACCAGAGAGGTTAAATGTGTGGCTCAAGGTTGCTCAGGAAGCTTATGGCATCCAATTCAGCATGAAATTGTTGCCCGCCGGGGTGTGAGGAAAGGGAGCATGTGACGTATGACATGTCATATGATGCCATCCACAGCGAGTTCACAGTCTGCTTAGAAAAAGAAGACAACCTGTAACTCCTAGACAGATGATACAGACCCCGCCAGCTTGTCACAGGCTGCTGTTGGTGGGCTGGGGCAATCAGGGACTATAACCCAGAAGTTCACACTAGGGGGCCTCAAAGGGTAATTGCATTTAGGCAGCAAGAAGGGCATTTCAGACAAAAACAGTTTAACTTGATCTCGTCAAGTAACTGCTCTGAGACTCAGTTTCCTCCCCTATGAATTAGGTGGTGGTTGCAAAGATTCAATGATTAAATATACGTGAGTTAGGAATGTGTGGGGCTGCTGAGAGTAGAACCCTGACCACTGTGGCTAAAACAAACGGGTTTATTTTTCTTACCTAACGAGAGGCCCAGAGCTGGGTGTTGCTGGTTTTGGTTTGGTGGCTCAATGATGTCAAAGCCAGTTTTTCTGAGATTCTCTCGCTTCGTGTCTCAGGGTGGCTGCGATAGCTTCAGGCATCAATTCATCATTCAAAGCAGGAAAGAGAAGGAATAGCAGAGACAGCTGTACTCGTTCATTCAGTAAACACATCAGGTGTTCACAGTTTGCCAGACACTGTTGTAGGCATTGGGATATGGCTGTGAACAAGACGGACAGAGTCTCTTCCCTCTTGGGTGCATCTTTGTGGGAAGAGACAGACAATAAACAAATAAATGGATCTATGATATGTCAAGAGGCCCTAAATGGGATGATGGAAAACTAAAATTGGGTGAGAAGATAGAAAGTGCAGGTTGGGGCACGGTGGAGGTTGCAGTTTTATAAGATAAGGGCTGTCAGGAGAGGCCTCTCTTCCTTTTTAGTAAGAAAATAAAAGCTTTCCCTGAATAGCCCTCCCCCACCTTTTCATGTTGGGCTCATGAGCAGAACCTTGTCAGTCTCAAAGCCACCCCCAAGGTATGAAACGGGATTGTCAGGATTGCCTTAGACCATTGGCTTTAGAAGTTGACTGAGCAGCAGAACCCCAGAGGATTCGTACAGCCACAGGCGGCCGGGCCCCACTCCCGGGGTTTCTGATTCAATAGGTCTGGGGTGGGACCTGAGAATCTGCATTTCTGACGAGTTCCCAGCTGTTGCTGCTGCTGCTGTTCCTGGAATGTGTGTGCTTCGAGAATTGTGATTAGACCAGTCATGAGCCGTTGTCTGGGCCAGGCCCGGGGCCCCTGAATAAGGCCTCGGTTCTGTTAGCTAGGAAGTGTGGATACCGGTAGACAGCTAACGGGTCTGCCTCATACGCAGGGCACTTAGCCCAGTGCCTGGCTCATAAGTTCACAAGTACCCAGTAAATGGCAGCTATTATTATTAGTATTATTACAGATACTGTTATCATTAGGATTTTAGAAGTTTGTAAGGTTACAGTTGGTCTGATCGTGGAGGCTCTTAAATAGCAGGCAGATGAGTGCTTAGTGTACTCGGGGAGCTAAGGAGCATTTTGGGACAGGAGGGTGAAGTGATCACACTGGCATTTGGGGAAGGTTAACCAGGCACTGGGCGGGACCTGCAGACGAATGGCGGAGGGGAGAGAGCCAGCCCGGAGGCCGGGGCAGGGAGTCGAAGTGGACAGGGGTGCAGCGTCAGCACCTGTCTCTTGCCGTGTGGTCCAGGAAACCGTCCACCAGCCTATGGGCATCTTAAGGACCAATTCTCAAGGTTTACTGTGCCCTTAATCATGGCTGATTGGGCTGTTAGGCCAGGCTGACTGCATGGTGGGAAGTGGGGGCCAGGGGGTCAGAGGAGTTGGGCAGGTGCAGACAGCCCCCCAAGACAGACTGGGGAGGAACAGCCGTGTTCTTTGCGAGCCCTGAGAAGAAAGAGTGCCCTGTGCTTCACTGTCTGCTGGTGGTAGCTCCTGGGCCTAAAGATGTTCAGCATCCTCATCTGTGGACCAGGAATAACAGCATCTTGTCAGCTGCCCTACCCATCGAGCATACATGTCAGGGAGAGAAAATGCAAACTATGTGAAAAGCCTTTGAACAAGTCAAATGCACACACGGATGAAATCACGTCCCTGCCCGGCCCACGCTTCTCAGGGTGTCTCTGACTGTGTTACCGTTCCCAGCACCTTGGGCTAGGCGGACCCCAGAGCTGTGGCCGTGTGGCCTGTGTTGACATGGTACCGTGTTGAGAGGCAGGAGAGGAGACGGGGCCCGCCAGTCTTAGTTGTGTGGCTTGGGGCTGGATACCTAACCATTCTGGGACGCTTGAGCTGCAAGCTGAGACTCATCGTTCTTTTCCAGCCTGAAGGCTCCATCCTGGACCTTCGGAGGCCCCATTTAGCTCTGAGCTCCATAGTTCTGTGGTTCTGTTATTTCTAAGGCCTCAGCCTGTGGCAGCTCACAGGGCAGACAGTGACTCTCAGTTTGGACTGATCTTGTGGGAGAACCCGCCCTGGTATCAGTAGGTTCCGTGTTCACCTCAAACCCACACCAGCGTCTGTCCCGCCTTTGGTTTTATTGTACGATGCTCACTAAACTGGAAAACAAGCCAGCCCCCAAACAGCTCTCGTTTCAGCTGCTTCCCCGTAATCCCCAAAGCCGCTGACTGCTCAGGATTCCATTAGCTCCGAATTGTGCACAGATTTTTCTCATTGGTCCAATTATTTCACCACAGGAGGATCAGCTCACGTGGCCCAGCTGCCCTTGTGCTGGTACACAGTGGTGTCGAGAGAAGCCCCATTGAACACAGGGTTCACGGCCAAGGAGCCATCTCCCCTCCCCGCGCACTTCCCCCGAGCGTGGTGAGCCCGGGCTTCGCTGGGGAAAGCCTGATCCTGGAATCTCTTCACCGTTCTTTTGACACGTGTTTAGCGTATGTCCCTCCGTGCAGGACACACTGTCCGTGAAGGGCCCTGGGCAGTCCGTAAATGCTCCACAGGGGAAGTAGAGGCAGTGAGGGGTTCTGAAAAGTGCCCGGCCTTACGCTCAGACCCGTGTCCCCTCCCAGCCCTGCCACCACTGCCTGGGAGACCTCGCACAAGCCACCTCGTCTCTCTGGGTCTCAGTTTCTGACCTGGAAATGAGAAGTTGGGGCTTGGTGTCCCCTTGCCCTTTCCGTGGCCCTCGCTGAGCAGCGTCCCCTCCCTTTGCTGCAAGGTTTGTATGGCGCAGGGAGGGTACGGGTGTGATGGACGTGAGGAGTTGGCCTGAGCTGGGAGCTCAGCCTGGTACCCCGTCCAGGCCCAGCTGCGTCACCGTACTTGCTGCTCCTAACTTGGGCGCTGTGTCTCCCCCACTGTGGTGGGGAGAGGACGACATCTAAGGCTCCATTACAGGCTCCAAACAGGTTTCCGCTAGACCCTGAGCTGTTGAGGTCTCCTGTGCGGCAGCAGCTCCCGCATGCGTGTTCTCCATGCGCCCTCCAGGGCTGGGATTGGGGCTGGGCTCCAGATCAGGGCTTCTTGTTAGCATCTGCAGGATGGGAGGGGTGTGAGGGCACAGGCACCAGGGGCCATCCTAGCTAACACTGGGTACACCGAGGGAGGCAGTTACGAAGGGATTGTGTGTTCCAGCTGCTTCTGTGTTTCTTGGATTAACGACAGGTTGAAAGAGTTGCACAACCGGGAGACTGATTTTTCTGTGCGTGTTTTTTGTGAGTTGATTTTTCCCTTGGAGCGTCGTTCCTCCCTTTCCCTTCGTGCTGCTGTCATCATTTTCCTGCACGGCCTCCTTTGATCCTTCCTGCCCCCTTTTTCTGCAGACTTGTGCCCTAGCTTGAAAACAAGAGCCCGGGGACCATGTAGTTATCTGCTGATCAAGCAGCTTGAGGAACTAGTTGAATAGGCCTTTGACTATCTTGGTAGACAAGGACAAGCTGGGTCTTCTAAACCTTGGTTTTCTGTGTTTGCCTTTTTGAATGCATCAGAGACGGTTTGGGGTCACTGGGGCTTATCTGAGGCCAGGACACTTCCCCCTCCCATCTTGAGCTGGCCCGCGGCTAAATCGTGTGTCAGCATGCGTCTCAACTGCTGCCAATATAGCATCTGACCCGCCTCACCCCTTGTCTTCTGAGTGGAGGCCGTGCTTCCCAGCCCCTGTTGGATTACCCGTGCTTGGGAGAGTCTGACGGGATGGAGCCTCTCCCCAGAAGATGGCACCTGTTCCCACGCACGGAAAAGCGTGCTCAGCCCCTCAGGGTCTTCGTGGACTGCCCCTTAAGCCCATGCTTGGACCCCCTAAAGCTCCAGGGCCCCCAGACTAAGAGTCTTGTTCTGAGGAATTTTCAAGCCCTCTTATCTCCTGGCGCCTGAAGGTGGAGAAAACACTGGAAGCCAAAGTGTTGGCAGGAGGGCCCGTGTGGCAACCTCTCCAGGCCTGGAATGTCCAGTTTCAGGAGACTGTCTGCTCTTCAGCTCAACAGGAAGGTCTGGAGAGAGACCTGTGTCTAAAACAGCACAGCCACCTTGTTTCAGCAAACACGCACACTTTAGTCGCAAATGTATTTATTTGTAGTGAAAACATATGGTTAGGTTATTATAGTACAAGCTGAAAGGGAGACGTGGTTGGACATAATACGCGTTGTAAAGAATGAGGTACTCACCCAGGCGGGAGCCCGCTCCTATGGTTGCCCTTTATTTTACCCAGCTTCTAGATAAACGGATCCAGGTAAAATCTTCTTCGGATTTAACATTTGTCTTAAAAGGGCGGTATGTGTTGGAAGACTGGTTTTGAATCCTTCTCTCCAGTGTCTTTGACTCTTGAGAGCATTTCATTTTTTATTAACATCTGAACTTCCGTGTGTGTCACTCGGATATTAGTCATGCCACCTTGTTGACTTTCTTTTCACATCCTCTAGAAGTCTTAATGAGCAATTCTATAATACAGAGATTACTTCGTGGTAAAAATACAGGTTTGGAAGCAGACTGCCCCAGCTTTCCCTGCCTGGCTATCCCACTTCTGGATGCCATAGTCTCGGGCAACTCATCCTCTCTGGCTCCAGTTTTCTCGTCTGTAAAAACGGAGGCTGTGCCTTCAGGGGTGAGGGGACCGCAAGCTGTGTTTGTTGCCAGAGCCGCCATAACGAAGTGCCACAGACTGGGTGACTCGGAAATTTATTTTCTCACGGCTCTGGAGGCTGGAAGTCTGAGACCAAGGTGTCGGCAGGGCTGGTTTCCTCTGAGGCCTCTCTCCCTGGCTTGCAGACGGCTGCCATCTCCCTGCGTCTCCCCGTGGCCTTCCCTCTGCGCGCGTCTGTGCCCTCAGCTCTCTTTGTAAGGCCACCAGTCATATGGAATTAGGGCTCACTCTATAATCACCTCATTTTACCGTAATTACCTCTTTAAAGACCCTGTCTCCAAAAGCAGTCACGTTCTGGGGCACTGGGGCTTCACTGTAAGAATTTTGAGGGGAGACAATTCACCGATAACACAAGTGGACAGTGTCTGAGCCACAGCAGGCTCAGGAAGCCGTGTTATTCTTATGGGCCTCAGCAGCCCCTAAACTGTATGAACTTGTAAGGGAACCCTGCTTGTCTCTGTACACCCTCAGACACACTAGACGTATTTCACCAGGCAGCCCAGCACTATGACGGGCTTGAGGCCATCTCTTCCTCTGCCCCGGATTCAGGCTCTTATAAATCTTTAAAGTGAGTCATCTTTGTGTCTCCTGTCTCCCCCGCCATCTTCTAGCACTGTGCCAGAGTTCTTTTGTCTATATGTGGAAATGTGCTCACCTGCTGATTCCAAACTCAGTCATTGCCCTCATCCTCAAAATTACTCGTCCTAGCTGGCTTCTCTTGCATTTTTTTCTGATTCTCCATCTCTGGCAGCAGCTGCTGTGCCTTGAGTCAGAAACTGCCCCTGTCATATCTGAGGAAGTGTCCCCCGTGGCCTCACGTGAGTCTCACACAGCCATCTCCTCCTGGGCTGCCCCTGGCCCTGGAGCAGAGGAGGCCCAAGGCGTCTGCAGGGGAGCTTGCACTCAGGGGCAGTGTGCAGGCACCCACTGGCATCCTGGCAACAGCCTTGTCCCCAGGTGCTGTGGCCCGTGTGGCACGGTTCCCTCTTCAGGCTCTTCCCAGTTCCCGGTCCGAGCGTCCCCGGAGAAGCAGCCAGAGGAGCTTGTGTCCCCGGGCAGCTGAGCAGCCTCCTGAATGTTCCTTTCTGTACTGTTTTTTTCTTCCAGCTGTGGTGCCGTGGCTCTGCGAGCAAAGCCTGGGTGCCTGAGCAGCCGCGTGGCAGCAGAGTGCAGCCTGCAGAGAAGCCGATCGCCATCACGACAGAGAGGGAGCGAACATGTGTGTGTGTGTGTGCGCGTGTGCAGGGGGAGGGATGGTGTGCCTGTTTGCGTGTGCATGCGTCTGTTACACTCTTGTGATTCTGAGCGCTGCCCGGGCCGGAGGAGTCCCTGTAGCAGCTCACCTCAGCCTCCAGACACCAGGCCAGAGGTCATGGCAGTGACTTTCAGCCAAGACCTGTCTGCAAGCCAGCCGCCCTGTCTGGATAGAAGAGGGGCGGGACCCTGGCTGGGAGTCTGCCATCTGCCCCCACTCGCTCCCTCTTCACATGGGACTGAGGGGCAGCAGGGCAACGTTTCTGACTTGTCCAGAGCGTGGTACTCTAGAGGCGGCCGGAGCCCTGCTGGGCTCCTGCTTTATGACCCTGGAGGCTGGAGTGGACCAGTGCTGTTCAGACATGGCCACCTGGCCTGGCTTCTTTCTTATTTTAAAATCCCCAGCCACGGGGTCCTCCAGACCCCTCCTCAGGCATCTGGGACTGAGCACAAGGCTGTAGACAGGTCTGAAACTTTCCACCATCCTACGGAAGTACACCAGATGCCTGAGCTATGTGCTGTGCACACGGTACTATAGATGGTGGCCCAGAAAGTGCGTCCACGTTTTGGGGGCTGCAAGCCTAAGGGTAGGAATAGAATCCCAGCTCTCACTGTCCTTCCTCAGAAGCTGAGAGCCAGCCTCAGAGCGGACCGTGGCGAGTCGGTGCCTCCCCCACGAGGAGGCCAGGTTCCTGGCGGTAGAAAGCACCGGCTGCTCTAGCCACAGTCCAGGGCACCAGAGGTCTGCCACTGAGGTCAGCTGACACCCAGC
This sequence comes from Equus caballus, assembly GCF_041296265.1. NCBI lineage: Eukaryota > Metazoa > Chordata > Mammalia > Perissodactyla > Equidae > Equus > Equus caballus. The sequence goes on from NC_091695.1 coordinate 10,695,255, forward strand.
CAGGGAAGCCATTCTAGTCTGTTCTGTAGGCTTCCAGGCCCTGCCCGGAACTGGTCAGCATCCAAGCTGCCACGTCAGCTCTCCCAGGAGCTGGACGCCAAGTACCCAGGCAGGTGAACTCGGGTGGGGACTGCCAGGGCCAGTTGGGAAAGGTCCAAATCGAGATCCCACCCAGCGCACCAGCCCTTCCAGAAGCCACAGGTGGGAGGTTTGACCCAGAGAAGCCAAGGCCTTGCATTCCAGGAGTCGCCTGTGCCTCCCAACATCCCCTCCCACGGCTGAAGGCCTGTGTTGAGAAATGCGTACTGAAAGGAGGACTGTGTCGTCAGCTGGAGCAAGTCTTCCTTCCACGCTGTGGCCTGCACTTGAGCCACCGTGTGTGTGTGTGTGTGTGTGTGTGTGTGTGTGTGTGTGTGTGTACACGTACAGGTGTGCACGTAGCTGAGAGGCTAATTCCTCTTCGGATTTTGTCCTCACGTGTAACATTAAGCTGGCCTCTGGGCCTTCTCTTCTCTACCTCCCCTGTGACCTTTCCTAGCCTCATAGCTGTTAACTCCCTTCGCCCCAGCCCTGTCCCTCACTGTCCTCTGTCCTCGGACCAGAACCCGGGGCAGGCCCCTGTCTCCTGCATCTGTGCAGCACGTTGACAGGCTTCCTCCTGAGAGGTCCTCAGGTTTTCTCAGCCAGAGAGCTGCCTTTAGAGTCTGACTGTATGTATGTCACCCTCGCTAGAAATGTCCCGTGATCACGTGGGGGAGCAGGGCCCAGGTGATGGTGTGTATTCACAGTATTAGGTTGGGCGTTTCCCCGTTCTCTTAGCCAGCCAGGAGGAAAGAGACTCGGGGGCTGTTGCTGGCAGAGGCGTAGAGGGAGCCTGGGAGAGCTGGTCTGAGAGTCAGAAGGCCGGAGAGCTTAGGACGAGAGTCACTATTTATTTAGCAGCACCTTCCTATATCAGGATGACTCCCTTTCCCTGCCTGTCGGATGATGGCTCTCTTCCCTAAGGTAAAACTTGGCACGACCACCTCCCCCGACTTGTGCACCATCCCTGGCATGCCGGCCTATTCCCAGGGGAATGGAGCCGTCCACTCCCAGAGCTGGGAGGGACCGCGTGAGGAAAGGGTGCATCCAGTGGCCTGGAGCTCCACGATGGCTTCGGGCCTCCCCTCTCCTGGCCCAGGTAACCCTGGGGGCTGCTGCAGAGCATTGCCTCGAAACCCCACCCAAGGGCCAGCATGGGGGAGAGGTGGTCGCAGGTAAAATGCACTTTATATGGAGATTTTCGATTGCTGGGAAGGTGTGTTTCTCCCACAGTTTGTGACTAGTCACTTGTTTCATAAACGTCTCACTCTGTTTAAGCAAAGCTGTGCTGTGGTCAATCTTGTGGGAGGTCTGGGAAGCGGGAGTCAGGAAGGCCGAGCCAGAGTAAGCCTTAGGCCAGACCGCCTTGGTTCTGCTGCACCCAGGAGCCTCTCACCCTTCCTTGGAGGTGACGGAAGGAGTGGAGTGGGAGATGGATGAAGGGGAGCCTCCTAGGTGAGCGGCCAGAGCAGACTAATGACAGCTCCAGAGCTTGGTGAGAGTTAGGAGTCCATCGGCCAGAGTGGTACACAGCACTCGGGCCCCAGGAGAGGCTCCTGATGGCTGTCCTGCAGTGACCCAGCCTCGCCACCCCCTTAGAGCCCCCAGGCTGGGCATCAGTGGTAGGGCCCTCTCCAGGCCCTCAATCCATCCTTTACCTCAACTCACTCACTTAAGCCTCAGCAGTGTGTGGGTGGAGGGGATGCAAGCCCCCAGCTCTGGTCGGTGGTTGAGCTCTGCCCGCAGCCGAGCCCAGGGCCTATGTGCTGGCTTTGTCTCATGCCGTCTGGCCAGAGTGTGGCCCCTCTCTGTGCAGTGTGCGTGGGCTTTCCTGCGGGACCCCGGGAGATGAGAGCCTTGTTAGTCCACACCCCGACTTCCTGTGGGAAGAATATCACCAGCTGCCCTGCACAGAGTGAGGAAGGGGAGAAGGAGGGGCTTGACCCTGGGACTCGGCTCATTTTTGGCTCTGCTTTGAAGCTCCTGCTGGCCCCCTTCCCACCAAGACCTGGGCCTCCCTTCCCCTGGCTTCTAAGTGGTTTCGGCTTGGGCTTGGAGCTAAGATTTGTTCTTGAGCAAAAGGTTCTGGAAGATAGAGTTGTCCTCCACACACACTCCTGACCTGGGGATGCTCCCTAGTTGAGGCAAGCACACATTCTCAGGAACAATTATTCGCCACTATGACAAGACTGCTTTCCTGGGAGGAAAGCGGACCCCACAGCAGCAGATGGTTGCTGTTGGGCCTAGTGGAAGGAGCCTGGGCCAAGATGGCAGGGAAGGTCAAGTGGCTGCCCCTCTGGGCTCAGGGGCAGGGAGAAGAGAGGCAGCCAGGGCCTTGGGCTCCAGGTGCTGGGGTGTTCTTGGGCCTGGGCCGGGGGGCTGGTGACTGCAGGACAGGCACCTGCAGCTGCTTTCTGGGTGCCACGTTGAAGGGAAAGGGAGCTGGCGTGACCAGTTGGCAGTCCAGCTTTGCAAATACTGTTCTACCAGCTGTGCAACAGTTTGCCAAGCCTCTTCGGAGAGCAGTGAAGGACAGAACCTCTGTGGTTCTCTCAGGTGGCCAGAGAAGCCAGCGAGGTGTGGCCAGAGGCTCTGTGTCACCAAAGCCAGGGCCCTAGCCTTGGCCAGAAGCCTGAATGTCCAGTAGTCCACACTCTGAAAGAACTCACAAGCTTAACCCTCTGAGGGGAGAGAAGGCCTGGAGGAAACCACAGCCCAAACCTAGCAGGGGTAGAGGCCCTGGAGGAGACAGAAAAACCACCCAAAGAATCCCCAGAAGTCAACTGTGGGGGCAGGAGGAAAGGCCCCAAGTCTTAGAAGGTGAGAAGCCAGCTATGGGGTGTCTGTGGGTGCAAAAGAGGGGTGCTCTGCAGGAAATGGAATTGAGGTGATGGAGAAATCTGGGAAAGTCCTGACATGAGGGAGAAGCTAAAAGAAGCCAAGAGGGGCTCAGTTCAGTAGTAGCTGTTTGGGGCCAAAGGGGCTAGGGTCAGTCTTTAGAGAGGAGACCCTCTAGGGAGAGTCCTTGGAAGGGTCCCCTCAAGGTAAGGGGACAAGATGGGGTGAGACCTGGATCCCAACAGGAAGCGAGGTATTCCCGGCCTCCAATGACAACTCATTTGTATTACCTTTCATCCTCACAACAACCGTGAGAGGGACCATTATTGTCCCCATTTCACAGATGAGAAAACCGACCTTAGGACTGTGAAGTCATTAATGCAAGGCCACACCACCTATCCATTTGGGGAGCCAGGTTGTCACTTCATACCACCTGACTCCAAATCCGTCTGGTCTGCTCTAAGAGCCGGCTCCCGACACCCTCTCGCCTTCCTCCAATGACCCTCCTTTCCTGTCGGCCTTCTTTGTCTGCTGCGGGGGGCCAACCAGACTCCTGGGGATCGGCGTCCCGCCAGTAGTTACCTGACACCCAAGCGCTAGGCCCATCCCAAGGGCCCGAGGGGCCGAGGCCGCACGGAGACGGAGGGCGGGGTGGGGGGCCTCGCGCCAAGGGAAGGGGGCAGAGGAGTCAGAGCGGGATTTAGGGCGGGGCGGGGCCGCGGCTTCAGCACCAGGGAGAGCGCCGGCGGGGCGGGGCCGGGGGCGGGCCGGGGCGGGGCGCGGAGGCCCGGCAGGGCCCGGGGGCGCGCGGAGGGCTCGCGCCAGAGCCGAGGGCGGCGCGCCGTCGGTCGGAGCCGCGCCCGCCCCGTGCAGGTGCGCCCGCCGCGCCCGCCCAGCCCGAGCCCCGCGGCGGCGGCGGCCCCTAACCGCGCGCCGCCTCCTTCCCCGCCGCCGCCGCCGCCTCGCCGCCGCCTCCGCCCGGATGGCCAGGGCTGTGCCGGAGAATGGCGGAGCGAGAGAGCGGCGGCCTGGGCGGGGGCGCCGCGTCCCCGCCTGCCGCCTCCCCGTTCCTGGGGCTGCACATCGCGTCGCCGCCCAATTTCAGGTGAGAATCCCCGGCCGCCGCGCCCCGCCCTGCGGCCCAGGCTGATCTGCCCGGACCCCCTCCCCCGGCCCCGACACGCGCAGCCCAGACCCCGGGAACGGGAGGGCGGCGTGGGGATGGGGCCTCTTCCCCGGACAGAGCCCCCAGACTCCCCCTCAGCCGCCAGTGCAGACGGATGGCCGCCGCACAGCCCTGGTGCAGCTGCTCCGCCATTCCGTGTCCTCGGCTTCGAGATTCGGAGCTGGAATTGGAGGAGGGGGCGCGGAGGCCGCCTTCCTTCCCACTTTGGGGCTGCGGCGGGGCCTGGGCTCTGGATTGAGATCCCAGAGGAGGCAGGCAGCCTGGGGCTTTGCCTGTGGCCAGTTCAAAGGCTTCTGAATAGAGATGGGAGCAGGTTGCGGTGCCCCGCGGGTCCCAGTTTCTTGGGGCTGGAAGGAGGGAGTCGTGGGCCCCTCCCCCAGTCCTGCCTGGCCAGAGGGTCCTAATTCCCGGGCCTGGCATGGCCAGGACCTCTGTGGATTTGGGCAGGCACTGCCCTGGTCAGGTGTTTGCAGGTGCAGAAGGCTCAGCCTCCACCGGGAGATCCTCGGCCCCGCTGTGGGAAGGGGAATGTGGGTTGGGTGGCCCCGGAGTAGCCAGGGACATGGGGGGAGGGTCCCTGCTGGGGTATGTACCCAGGACCATGATCTGAGCCCCCCGCTCTCCCCCTCCCTGCCCCCTTCTGGTGCTAGGCAGAATTGGGAAGTGAATTTCAGAGAAGCGGACAGTGGGTGTTGTGGGGGAGGGTCCCTCCACCATAATCCTGGCCCCAGGTGGAGAGGAGGGTAGCTGTTCCAGAGCCTAGGAGGAGGCCTGGACTGACCCCATTGTCTCTCCATCTAATGAGCTGGCGCCTGCCCCTCTCCTGGGGCCCCCACCCCAGCCAGGCCCCAGCTGGGCTCTGGCGCCTGCCCCTCTCTGACCAAGGGGTTGCTGGCTCCCTGGCCCTCAGGTGGGCAGGGACCCCTGGGGATCTCTAATGACATCATTAGCACTAGAAACTTCCCCTGGGGTCCTGAGCTGAGCCGTGGGAAGACCAGAGGGAGGGGACCAGATGGAGGGGGCCTGGCCTGAAGGCTCCAGGGCTGGGGTCTTTGCGGTTAGTGCCTCAGAGGCCCAGGTCTAAGACTGACTCCCCCTGGCACGGCCTGCACTGCCCCCACGCAGACACTGCCTTCCTACCAGGAGGCCCCTTGCAGTGGCAGAGCGTGGAGCTCAGAGGGACCTGGGTTCAAGTTCTAGCTCCACCGCTTTCTAGCTGCATGACCTGGGTAGGTTTTTGTCATCTCTGAGCTCCAGCTGTTAGGTGAGCTAATTAAGATTGATTCCCTGATACACATCACGTGATGCTCCACAAGTGTCAGCCCTCCGTGCTAGCGGGCATTTAGGTAGCTCAGTGTCTCAGAGCGTTTTCCCGGAGCCGGCTCGATTAACCCTCCTCACCACCCTGGGCCAGCTGTTGCTCTGCCCATTTTATAGATGAGGAGACTGAGATTCAGGCATGCAGGGGGCTTGCCTGAGGACCCCAAGGAAGTCGGAGCCCGCGGCTGGCCTGGAACCCACGTCTGTGTGTGCCCAATCGGCTCGACCTCCAGGCCCTTCTTCAGGCCCTGAGGGCAGCTCTGCCTCCCGCTTCTGCTCCCTGATCCCCACGTGACAGAGCTCTCTGTCCCGCCCTGCCCCTGGCAGGCAGGTCACCATGGACACTTTAGCGAGAGGAGCTGACGAGGCAGACGCCAGCCAGTGAGTGCGTGCAGCCCTGGCCTGGTGGGCGCTGGTGGCAGCACGCCAAGGCTGTGGCGTGGGCCGGCCCTCCAGGACACCGTGGCCTGGCTCTGGTCAAGGCTGGCGCGTGGGAATAATAAGGGCCGTGTCTCCAGCCCCACATGGCCTGCCCACCTGCTCCGGCAGCCCCCGCCGCCCTTTCCCTGGGCCTGACTTGGTCTAACCCAGGTGGTTTCTGCTCTCTCATGGCTCTTTGGTGGGGTCATGGATCCAGCTGGCCTGGCTCTGAGTCCTGGCTTGGCCTCCTTAGCTGTGTGCCCCACAGCTGGGCACTCAACCCCCTGAGCCTGCTGCTTCTTCCCCACCATGGCGGCTTCAGCACCTGCTCAGGGCAGGCCTAAGACCCCGTGAGACGGCACAGGTGGAGTGTTTCAAGGGCTGTGGAGAGCTGCACTCATCCAGGGCTGGCTTATTATTCTTATTATTATTGTGTGTATGTGCCCCCAGCACAGTTGTCAGCTTCCGGAAAGCATAAGGAGTCAGTACGGAAACTTTGGTTTCCCCGATGTGCAGCCCAGAGTGCTCAATCACGCCTTAGTAGTTGATTATTTAATCCAGGATGAAACCGGATGCCGTCGTCCTTCAGTAGAGAAGGTGGCAGGGCCCACAGTCAGGGAAGAACGGAGGGGAGCACCAACCTGGGGAGCCCTCGCTCTGCCCGGGCCCGGCTCTCGGTGCTTTCTGTGCAAGAGCATTTAGTCCTCACCAGAACCATACAAACGGAGTATTATTATTATCCCCACTCTGCAGATGAAGAAACTGAGGCATAAAGAGGTTGGGTAGGTGGCAGAGCTGGGGTGGAAACGCAGGCAGTCTGAGTTCAGAGCGAGCCTGGCGAGTGCTGGGGGAGAGTTGGTGAACCGGGCACGCGCATTTGTCTGTTGCTAGTTGGTTTGAATACGTATGTGTTTTGGGTTTTTTTGATTATAGAAATGTTCCAACCAGTTACTAGTAGTTACCTCTGGATATGGTATGGGCAGGGGGATTTTCGCTTATTTTACATACTTCTGTTTTATTTGACTTCTTGTTTCTACAGTAAGCACAGGTTAATTCTGTAAGTTACAAAATAATAAAAGAAAACTTCAAATTAAAGTGATAAGTGTTCATTATAAGGAAAACTCTAGAAAAGAGAATTTAGAAACTTATGCAATGGATACTTTGAGCTGGGTAGGTGGAAGGAAAGGGAGAGAGGGTGGGACAGTCCGTGTGGGAAGGACAAAGGATGCTCATGGTGGGGCCGCCCAGTGGCGTAGTGGTTAAGTTCAGCATGCTCTGCTTTAGCGGCCCAGGTTCGCGGGTTTGGATCCTGGGCACAGACCTACACCACTCATCAGTCATGCTGCGGCGGTGTCCCACATACAAAATAGAGGAAGATGGGCACAGCTGTTAGCTCAGGGCCAATCTTCCTCACCAAAACAAACCAACCAAAACCACATGGGTGCTCATGGAAAGTAAAGCGAGCAGCCTTGCCTGGAAATCAGCTCATCCAAACCACCCCCTTCCATTTTACTTAAGAGGAGACAAGAGAAGGTGAGTGGCTTCCCTGAGAACACACAGCAAGTCTGGGGCAGAGCTGGGACAGAACCCAGGCCTCATGACTCACTGGATGGTGTTCTCTCTGTCCTCCCACACTGCCTCAGGGATGAGGAACAAGGTCACTGAAGAGCACGGGGACCTCCTTATTTATCTCTTCACAAGGTCGTACACACCTCACTCTTCCTTTATTCACGCAACAAATCTGTGCTCTTTGCTAGGTTCGGCAGAGGGCTACTCCAGAGGCACAGACATGGGCCTGGCCATCATGCAGGTGGCAGTGTAGAAGGGAGACAGACAGACAGACAGATGGACAAGGCCTTGCCAGACAGGCTGGTAGGTGTGACGGTCAGCTCAGCTTGAGGAGAACTGAAGCCCACAGTGGGGCGCAAGTGGAGGGCGGGGCAGGCGGGAACCCTAGGCCGTGTCAAGATGCTGGCCTGCTCACCAACAAGCAGTGGGAACCAGCAAGGGCTTAGGAGGCAGCAAACAACAGCCTCGGGCTCCATCTTGGGACAATCACTCCAGCTGCTTGGTAGAGAGTGGACAGGAGGCCGGGAGAAGGAGTGGGGGGATGTGAGGCAGATTGAGATGCGGGATTAGCCCACTTGGTGAGGGAGCTGATACGAGGGGTGGAGGAGAGACAGGAGTCCAGGCTGATGCTGCGCCCCCTGGGGGTGGGGTACCCTGTGGAAGATGAGAGGTTTGGGGCAGGGTGGTGAACTCATTAGCAGACCTGCTGAATCTGAGGTTGGTGATGTTTGGGGGGCCAACTGGAGGACTCAGGCAGGCAGTTGGCTTGGGGTCTGGAGCTCAGAGGAGAGGATTGGGCTGGGGCCAAAGACCCTGGGAGTCTCAGAGAGAGAGAGAGGCGGCCATTGAAGCCTCAGAGAGAACATCACTACCCAGGGGGCAGCAGAGTGACGGGAGATGGCCCAGGACCAGGCTGGGGCATGCCAGCCTTGCGATCTGTTCAGCCAGCCATGGGTGGCAGGGGAAGGGGCTGGAAAAGTTGTTGCTGCTGGAGCTGCCCCTGCCCCAGCCCCAAGCCCTGGGCAGCTCCACCAGGCCCAGGTCCTGATGAACCCCTGGTGTGGGGACACATTGTTGACTTGTCCCACACGGCAGGGAGATGGCCAAGGCAGGATGTCAACCCATCATTTGATGTCAGAGCCTTAAAGTTGGTCTCTAGATTCTTGGGGCTGAGCCTGGACTATAGCTTGGACCCCCAGTGGATCCCACAAATTGGGTCACTGCCAGCATCCTTTGGGGAGTCTGGGATGCCATCTCTGTCCCTTGGCCCACTCTTGTATTCATTCAAAAAATCTCCAAGAGCATCGACCACAGGCCTGGCCTTGTTCTGGCATGGAAGATGGATGTGGTACTGTCATAGAGCATCCAGTGCCGCAGTCAACCAGTATTTCCTTTAGTAGGCATTTATTTCGTGCCTGTGGTGTACAGGCTTTGTGCATGGTTTAGAGCAAGGATGGGGAGTTGGTGCTGGGGTGAACATAGTGGCGTCTGCCCTCAGGGAACACAGCTCCATGAGAGGGCAGGCAGCCCGGGACCAGGACTGGGAGCCTGGCGCTGGGTTGGTGTGACCTGGTTCAGAAAGTCTGTCAAGGAGGGGCCGGCCCGGTGGCGCAGCGGTTAAGTTCGCACATTCTGCTTCTCCGTGGCCCAGGGTTCGCCGGTTCGGATCCCGGGTGTGGACATGGCACCGCTTGGCACACCATGCTGTGGTAGGCATCCCACGTATAAAGTAGAGGAAGATGGGTATGGATGTTAGCTCAGGGCCAGTCTTCCTCAGCAAAAAGAGGAGGACTGGCAGTAGTTAGCTCAGGGCTAATCTTCCTCAAAAAAAAAAAAAAAGTCAAGGAGAGCAGAGGAGCAAAGAGCTGCCCAGATCCCACCGTGTCCGAGTTAGGGTTTCTTCCTGTGTGGCCTTCACCACGGGAAACCACAGGGTCATACGTTCCTTCTGCTCGTTATGTTAGTTGCCATTTTCCGCATTCACAGACTTTATAATCCTCATCCAAGGACAGCACGGTAGTCCGTCCACGGCTGGAAGTCCATCCACCGGACAGCCGTGGTATCACTGGCCCCTGGCGCTGTTTTCAGTTCTCTCCTGTTATGGGGAGTACGTGTCCTTGTGGATAAAGGATTTTCCACCATGAGAATGTTTTCTTGGGGCAATTTCCTACAAATCGAATTGCACATCCCAGAGTCCTTTCTCCATATCAGCGCCAGAGTTTGAGCCTGTCAGACACATTCTGACCCAAAGCAGGGTCGTCCGTGGGGCTTGTTTCCTAAGTTGGATTCGCTTCTTCACTGGAGATGACCTCAGTGTGGACATGGTCAGGAAGGGAATCCCAGACCACAGGGACACACCCAGCCTGACCTCAGTGTCCACCCAGCACTTGGAGTGGGATGGAGAGAGGCTTCTGAGCCGGAGGCTGGGCCTGGCTTGCTCCAGCCCGCCCTTTCAGCCATCACCACCTTCCCAGAGGCCTGCACATCCCACCCCGGACTCTGACGTGGGTGAGGGCACAGGAAGTTGAGCTGAAAGGAGAATCGACTTCAAGATTCCCGAGGGAAAGGTCTAGAAAGACCTGGGGACACCAGTGGCTCATTCATCCAAAGACATTTATCAAGTACCTATTGGGCACCGCACATTGTTGCTCAAGAGAGACACGATGCTGCCCTCGTGGACTGACTGCTCTAAGGGGAGCCCACCACGGGTCACTAGCCTAGTGTTGGGGGTGGGGTGGAAGGGTGGTGATACAGGCTGGAAGGGAGGGGAGGCCCTGCTGAGCCTTCAGACCGTGGGTGAGAATTTTAGCCCCTTTCCCTAAGGGCTAGGGGAAGCTGCTAAAGATTCTGAGCTGGGGAGGGGAGACAAGCCCAGATTTGCATTTGAGATGTTGGTTCTGGTTGCCCAGTGGAGAAAGGGCTGTAGGGGAGCTGGGGCGATGGGGAGCCTGCTTAGAGTGGGGCGCCCGAACCACAGGCATCCTGAGAACCCACGGGAGCCAGCTCTTTGCTCAGCACTCAGGGCAACAGAGAGACAGGCTGGACCCTTGGACCCCTGATGCTCTCTGTCACAAGAGGGGCCCATGGGGCAATATGGCCGGGACCCAGGGTCACTCAGCTGGCATCCTCACCTCGCTCGGGGAGAGCCAGGAACAGGAAGACAAGAATGGCTTCTGGACAGCCAAATGCCTGGCTCACATTTGGCCTTGCTCAGCGAAAGCCTCAGCCCTTTACCGCTTAACCCTTACTCTGCGTACGCGTCTACTTCAGTGAAACTGCAAACCGGAAAGGGCTGGGGCCGATGGAGGTGGAACCAGGGTAACAGGGAGACATGCCAGCACGTGGCCAGGGAAAGGCCATGAAATAAACATCTGAACACAAAAGGCACGTTTGTTCATTGTGGAGAGCTCAGCTCAGGAGGGGGCGGGGAGCACGAGGCTGGCATGTTCAGAATGCAGCGGGCAGCCAGCTTGGCCCAAAGAAAGGAGTGGGGCCCTGGAGCTGGAGGAGATAAGGAGATGCAGGAAGAGGGGCCTCAAATATAAAGATAGACCCCAAAGGTCAGGGAGGTCTCGAGAGACCGAACCCATGACTCACAGTCACCAAATGTTAATATGGATGCGACCTCGGGTGCCATCTCACCCGAATGGGCAGTCAGGTCCCATGGATCGGCAGTGATTCCCCCGAGGGGAAGCTGCTAAGGTATCCAAATCTAGAGGTGAGGGATGCCCACCTGCCCTCCCCTGCAGAGGGTTGTGTGATTCCCCTGGAGGTGGCCTCCTGGTGCTCAGGTCTCAGGTTTCCATGCGGAAGGTGGATTGGCGAGGTCAGGAGGAAACCCCCCTCCACCGTCCCTTCCACTCCTCCCCCCTCCCCTCCATCTTTTCCTTCCTCCTCCCTTCCTGCCCACAGTTGCCTTCCCTGAGCCTGGAAACCAAGGGTCTGTTTCGCTTTCCCTCCACGAAGCATCTCTGGGGGCTTTGGCTGGGAGACTCAGAACACCCGGTGCCTGGAGGAGAGGGGAGGAGAGGGCAGGGTCGGGCCAGGAGGGGGGTGACTTGTGAAGGGTACTCCTTGACCAGTCCACCCCCTTGATCCTTGGTCATGCCCTCCTCACAGCACTCTGCGATTCACAGACACTCCGCTCTGCCTGTCCTCCCCAGCAGCCTTGAAGTGAGTGGGCAGGTATGGGCAGCCTCATTTTATATGAGTGAAACTGAGGCACCATATGTCTGAGTCTTAGTGTTCCTCATCTGTAAAATGGGCAAAATAAAACCCTCTCCCAAGGCTGTAGTGAGGATTAAGGGAGATGCAGAGCATAAAGGCTGGCGGCCAGGGCGCGGCAGCTCAGGAGATGGAGCAGCCGCTTCTCGTAAGTGAAGGAGTCAGGATTTGATCTCAGGGCCCCTCCCTCCAAGCCCGCCTCCAAGGATGGCACAGCTGTCCCTGCCCGTGCCCAGACCTGTCATCCCAGGAAGTGGGAATGTTGGGTGATGCCGAAGGTGTGCAGATGAGCTGAGAAGCCCCCAGCCCAGGTCCAAGCCAGAGCCCACAGGCCTGCCCCAAACACTTCGGTTTGAGCGGAGCAAGTAGAGGCTAAGGATGACCCCTGACAAGCATCCAGCGGGCACATACTGAGTGCTTAGTGTAGGCAGGATGACCTTGCCTGCTCTGCCTGCCGGGAGCATAGAGTCTAGACCAGAGCTTGGAAGGAGGGGACCTGTGTCCATCACCTGCAGGGTACAGGCTAGGGGATGTGAGCTCCATCCACTTTTGGAGCAGCCTGGGGGGTGTCTGCTCCACCACCCTGCCTTGCATCCACGCAGATGGTGACATCAACCACAAGGGAGGGGATGACGGGGACCAGAGTGTTGCCAAGAGGGCTTCCTGGAGGAGCGGGCTGAACCGAGCCTTCTTCAGCAAGCATAGGTTGAGAGCCTACCATGCACGCCATCCAGGCGCTGACTTAGACGCTGGGAGGCAGGTGCGGGAGGCAACCACACGCAGAGGCAGAGACCTTGAATGCCGGGCCAGGGAGTCGGCTGCTAGCCAGGAACCCTGGGGGGTTTTGAAGGGGGTGGGGCAGGGGGGGGCAGAAGGTGGTGTTTCCGCAGCTTTGCCTGATACTAGTAGGTGGGTAGAGTGGCGCAGGCGTGGGGAGACTGAGGCAGGCAGGCCAGTCGGGGGCGCTAGGACTGCAGAGGCAGGAGCCAGACCACTTCCATGCCACACCCTCCCTGGCTCCCCGGGCCCTGGGAACCTACCACCCCTGGACTCCAGGTCAGAAGAGGCCTTAAGGAGCTCCTTGTCCATCCCATCCCCTAACCCCAGGCAAAATCCCTCTCTGCTGTTCCTTCCAGGGCCCTTCCAGCTTCTGCTTATGTCACTCCTCAGTGACGGGAAGCTCATTACCTCCCAGCCCTTCCAGCCCTGCTCTGAGAGGTCCACACATGGGCTGCTCCTGCTGTGGAGCCTCCTGTGCCCATGGGCACTTCCTGGGTGCTGAAGCATGGAGCCTGGCGAGGGGGCATGAGAGAGAGCTCAGGCCCCCAACCCCCATCACACTGTCTGGGCCCACGGAAGCCTCTCGGAGGAGGTGTGGGGGCTGAGCATGTGGCGGTGCAGATAGGGCATCCATTCATGGAGAATTTTGGATGCCCCCCCCATCTCGCCACCAGGCATGCTAAGTGTGGTGCTGGCCCTTTAAAGCAGATCGGGGGCTGGCTTTGAGGGGGAAACATCCCAGATTTCTGCCATCTGTTTACAAGCCTGGGCCAGGGAGCGGGGCCACCCCAGCCCCCGACAGGGGCATTGGAAGGGCAGGTGGAGCTGGTAGCATCGATTGCAGTAACCTGATCCCGAGGGGGAGGCGGCAGCGACAGCCAGCAGCGCTGCATCGGCGGGGCAGGCGGCCGGGGGAGGAAGCTGCCTGCAGCTGAGGGCTGGGCCAGCAGAGCTGGGGCTGGGGCCCGGGTCGGCAGCCGCTGCCTCCTCTCCCGGCCCATCTATTTTTAATGAGCTCCCCGGGCTTCTGCAGCGGGCAGGACGCAGAAAGGCAGGCCCTGGCGGTGGAGGCCCGGGGCCCCAGCCCAGCCCCGAGCCCTGGCCCCCGCACCCTTCTGGGCATGAGAGGGCGGCCCTGGGGCCGCACAGCCCCCCGGCCGGGCAGGGCTCTCCATGCAGCTGGTGCTGAAGATGGATTCAAGCCCAGACAATGACAGCTGGTTGGAGGACCAGTGGGAGCGCTGGTAGGGGATGTGGGGGCTGGTGGGGGAGGGGGGACGTTTGGGGGCAGCTCCCTTGAGCTCTGGGTCTCTGTTTGGTCTGATGGAGGCAGGAGGCAGGGGGTATGGACCTCCTGGGTTCTTCTGGCGGCTGGGCTACCACCTCTCCCGGGTGACCTTGGGCTGGTGGGTCTCCCTTGCTCCATGCCTCAGTCTCCTGGTTTGATTTAGGAAGAGGCTCAGAATTCTCCCCAACTTTCCCAACAGAATTCTCTCGAATGTCCTCCCACATCAAAGCAGGCAGAGTGCCCAGGGTTGGGGGTGAGCAGGTGCAGGGGGTGGGCAGGCAGCACAGTGGCTTGGGGTAGGGGCCCAGGGCTGGCCTTTCTGTGGTTGAAGAGCTGAGACCAAGAACACAGGATGGGGCATAGTCTCTCCTGGAACGAGCTGAACCCACCCATGCTGACACCAGACTTCCCTTTGCTTGCTCCCAGGGCTCAAGATGCCTGGGTTTTCCTGGGCTGGGGGCAGGGACGCCTCCTCAGAGGCTGGGGAGGGGCCTCTGCCAGCCCCTTGGGTCTTGTTGTGGCACGGATGCCACCGGGAGCCCGCCTCCTCCAAGCATCCCTTTGGAGTCTCCTCTCGTCTCTCTGCATCCTCCACGGGTGAACTGGCCTTGGCACCTGCCGTGACCCTGGCAGGCATTTCTCTGGCAGATCTGAGGTCCCAACCAGCCGGACCTTCTAGGCACTGCCTCCTGGTGGCAACAGGATGGCCAACTCCCAGCCGGAAGGAGCCAGAGTAACCTGGAGCCTCCCCTTCCGCTGCCACCCCTGGAGGACTGCCTTTTCTCATGAGCCTAAAACTCTTTCCCTGCCTGTTCATTACCGCTTGCATTGGCATGGGTGGACCCCAAGTCCCATCTTGGAGGCTAGTATCTACCATCAGTGGGCCATGCACTCCCCATGGAGTAACTTTGGCTTCCTGTCCCCACCAGGCTTACCCATGACATCAGCCTGGAGGAGTTTGAGGATGAGGACCTCTCGGAGATCACCGATGAGTGTGGCATCAGCCTGCAGTGCAAGGACACCCTGTCGTTACGGGTAAGGGTGGGTTCCTGGGAGCCCCTGAGCGAGGCGGCAGGATGGGTAGGGACAGGCGTGGGGGCATCCCCATAGCGACAGAGAGGCCTTCCGGGCCCACACGGCAACCTCATTCAATGAAATAACATGCAGGAAACATCCAGTACAATGCTTGGCACATCTTGGGCTTTTAATTGGATTTTTTTTTTTTGCCAGGGGCTAAGGCAGGAGGCAGCTCCTTCAGCTGCCCCCGAAAAGGGAGAAGGCAGCAGGTCTTGACATCTAGGCCAGTAGCAGTTAGGGCCAGAGTAAGGGAGCCCCAGGACTCCCCTAAGTCCTTGCAGTGCAGCTTGGCAGAGGGCCTGAGGCAGAGCAGGGTGGAGTCGAGTGAATCTGCCGTGCTTTGGGGCAGGAAAAAACAGCCAGCGCACTGCCTCTGCTGACCTACCAAACCACAGCCCTGGGCCTGCCTCGCAGACCCTCTCGGGCTGCAGTTGTAAAGGCTCCCTGGAGGGTTAACCCAGCATTGCTGCTGCTTGCGGCCCCATGGCTTTGTCATTGGACAGATGGCTGTCTGCGTTCCCCAACTTCTGAATCCTGCCAGGAGTCCTCAGGGTGTGGGGAGCCCGGGTCAGACGGGGATCCCCCTTTGTCTTTTCAGAACAAGAAGAAGGGGCTGCCAGCCAAAAATGGAAGGCAAAGCACGGGGCTGGGTGGCAGAGCGCAGAGCCTCTCAGCCCCCAGGATGGGGGGGTGGTCAGTGTAGACATGCACTTAGGACAGAGGTTAGCAAAGGCAAGCTGCAGTGGAGTGGGATGGGGTGCCTGTCTCTTTGTTGACTTCCTGTTGCCCCCAGAGATTCCGTAAGCTCTGCCACACAAGAGGAAACCAGGTACCCCGTACCCCAACCCTCCACCCTCTGGCCTGGCCAGGAAGGGAAGGAGGCAGAGACCGCTTATTCTGGACTTGGGGAATGGTCCCCGGCCCTGACAAAGCTTCTCTAAGGTCACATGCTTGTTCTCGGCTCCCACACTGTGCTCTCCCCTTACATGCACAGAGCCTTGGAGCGGGTGGTCCCTGCAACCAGCCAGGGCCCTGAGGCAGTACTAGCTAGGGCTGTACCCACTGGGGCCTCTCAAGCCCCAGGGCACTCTCACTCTTGCCGGTGAGTCCTCACCTCTCTGGGAAGCTGGGAGGCAGTTAATTGGAGGGTCAGGGGATCTGTCCAAGGTGCCGGGAGTTGGTGGCAGAGCTGGAACGGGAGCCGGGCTCTGAACTGTCAAGGTTAGGCTGGCCTGAGGAAACATCTCAGGTTGGAGGAGCCTCGGCCTGTGGACGGAGTATGGGGGAATGGGGCATGCCACTGCCTTGTCCCCGTGTCCCCTACTTGCCCCTTCCTCTCCGCACCCCTCTTCCGGCCGCGCTCAGGTGGCCCTCCCGCATTCCCTCGCCTGGCTGACACTGTTTTCCCCGCTTACCTCTTCAAATGCTAACCCCGCATCCCTTGTGGGGCCCGAACTCCTTGGCGACCCTGGGTCCCCATGGCAACAGCGGTGACCTCACTCTGGGCTCGGCTTACAACCCGGGTGAGGTCACCGGCCGTTACCAAGGGAACGGGAGGGTGCAAAGAGTCAGGGAGGGGAGGACCATGGGGAGGGAGAGGAGTGGCCTGTCAAAGGCGCCAGCCAGCATGGGGAGGAGGTGGCCTTGCGCATCCTCGCGGGCTCGCGGGGGGCGGGAGGGCGCGGCCCCGTCGCAGCAGGCCCCGTGTGGCTCCCTGTCTCCCCCCCGCTTTGCGGCGGCGGAATGGGCTCGCCCGGGGGGGCGGAGCGCAGCGGCCTCGGCCCCGCCCCGGCCCCGCCCCCTGACGCTGGTCCGCGCGCAGCCCCCACGCGCCGGGCTGCTGTCTGGGGGCGCCGTCGGCGCGGGCAGCCGGCTGCAGGCCGAGATGCTGCAGATGGACCTGATCGACGCGGCGGGCGACACTCCCGGCGCCGAGGACGACGAGGAGGAGGACGAGGAGGAGCGCGCGGCGCGGCGGCCGGGAGCGGGGCCGCCCGAGGCCGAGCCCTGCCAGGAGCCCGCGCCCCGCGGCCCGGGCCAAGGCCAGGGCCCGGGGGGTGGGGACACGTACCGGCCAAAGCGGCCCACCACGCTCAACCTCTTCCCGCAGGTGCCGCGGTCTCAGGTGAGGCGCGCGGCCTGGGGCGGGGCTGGGGGGCGGTGCCCGGGGCGGAGCCGGTGGCTGCGGGAGGGGGAGCTGCCCGTCCGCCTTGGGGAGACCTCTAGGCTTCCCACGGGGAGGTCCCTGGGAAGGTGGTCTCAGAGGACAGGTAGGATCTGCCCTAAGCGGGAGAGAGGGCTGAGTGGGCTGGCTGGGTTTGGAGCCTGGAGGAGGCGTTGAAGGAGTGAAGAGGCCAGGCTGGGAGGGGGCCAGTGGAAGGATCTGGGTAAAGAGGGAAGTAAGTAAGAGATTAAGAGACCAGGGCTTTGAGGGGCTGCAAGGGTCTGAACTTGGGCCCTCAGGCTCGGGCAGGCTTTCCCTTTTAGGGTCTGGGGTTCCTGGTGAAGGTGGAGCGAGGCAGGGCCGGGAGCAAAGGGCCTCTGAAGTGGTCTTGGGAAATGGTGAAGAGTTGGGGATGGGAGCTCAGAGGTAGCTGCCAGTTTGAAATGTGGGCCACTGGGAACTCCCAGAAAGAAGGGAGAGAAGAGAAATGGGAGGTGGAGCCGCTTGGCTGAGTTGGGGGCCCGGAGCCCCTGGGCTGGGTGGCTGGATGCCAAGGAGAGTTGAATGGGGTGGAAGAGAGCCAGGCTGTGGCCCTTTGTCTTCCAGGCCCAGTCAGGAGAGGTGGGGCTGTTGGTGGAGGGTGCAGGGGCTGCAGGGAAAAGATTGATCCCTTTCCCAGGATCCTCTGGGGTGGATTTTGGCAGCCAAACTCATGAATGTGAGGGCCTGTGAGGGTGTTCCCAGGGGGAGGGGGCCTAAGTTGTGTGGAGGGAGCCTTGTATGTAGGCGTTGTGGAGAGGGGTCCCCAGGGGCTGCGGATGTGGGATAGGCAGCCCAGGAGACCCAGGAAGGGGGGCCGCTGACAACTACATCTGTCATTTCTCAGTCTGTGCTCCTGGGGAGGTGGGAGAACCGTGTCGTGGATTCGTCATTTGGATGATTCATCCCACTGCCCCAGCCCAGCTGCTGGGGAGACCCTCGTGCTGTTTCCAGGCTCCCCTAGAATGTCTCTGCCCCTTCCTTCCTAGGGCATAGCTTCCCAAGCTCCAGGGGACTTGGGCTGGAAGTTAGCATCTTCCTTGTAAACCTTCAGTGTCTGGGACTAAGGGTCTGGCTCTGTCCCCAGATGGCTCCTGCTTCCCTCCCTCCCCCACACACCTCCTCTCCCACTCACCACCACACACATTGGCCATCACCACCTTTGTTGAGGCTGATAAGAGCATCTCCCTGACGGTTGGCCAGCTTCCCTGAGCCAGGAGGGAGGGCCATCTAGAGCCAGGAGGCCTGGCTGGCAGAGCTGTGACTTGCCACCCCTCCTCCCTGCTCCAGGGGTGGGGTGGGGGTGGGGGCAGCAAATGGCCTAGGGATGGCCTGATGGGGGCAGGGCCAGGGCCTCCCTGTGCCGGGCACTGTTGACCGCTTCTGTCACAGGGCCTTTTGTTCCCTGCACAGGACACACTGAATAATAATTCTCTGGGCAAGAAGCACAGTTGGCAGGACCGAGTGTCTCGGTCATCCTCACCGCTGAAAACAGGTAAGGCAGGACCCTTTTCCTTTCCTGGCCCTCCACCTGCCCTGACTCGGTCCCCACTGCAGAGAGCAGACCCAGCTCCAGGTTGCGGAGGACAGGTGAAGTGCCTGTCCCACGGCCCTGAGCAGGCCCACTGGGGTCTGGGGTCCGCCGTGGAGTGGGTTAGAGGCCTGGCCCCAGCGCTGTCACGGGCTTCCTGCCTGGCAGGCTGGTCTTGGTTTGGGGGTCGATGTGCTGAGTGGAGGGAGCAGATAGCCCGGGAGTCAAGGCCGGGAGCCACCCCCTTCAGCCCTGGCCTGCCCGCTCTCCAGGGGAGCAGACACCGCCACATGAACACATCTGCCTGAGCGATGAGCTGCCACCCCAGGGCAGCCCCGCCCCCACCAAGGATCGCGGCACCTCCACCGACAGCCCGTGTCGCCGCAGCGCTGCCACCCAGATGGCGCCTCCCAGTGGGCCCCCTGCTGCCCCCGCTGGGGGCCGGGGCCACTCACATCGAGACCGCATCCACTACCAGGCGGATGTGCGGCTAGAGGCCACCGAGGAGATCTACCTGACACCAGTGCAGCGGCCCTCAGACCCCGCAGAGCCCACCTCCGCCTTCTTGCCGCCGGCCGAGAGCCGGATGTCAGTCAGCTCTGATCCAGACCCTGCCGCCTACCCCTCTGCTGCGGGGCGGCCGCACCCCTCCATCAGCGAGGAGGACGAGGGCTTCGACTGCTTGTCGTCCCCGGATCGGGCCGAGCCGCCAGGCAGCGGGTGGCGGGGGAGCCTGGGGGAGCCGCCGCCACCTCCCCGGGCCTCGCTGAGCTCGGACACCAGCGCCCTGTCCTACGACTCGGTCAAGTACACGCTGGTGGTGGATGAGCATGCGCAGCTGGAGCTGGTGAGCCTGCGGCCGTGCTTCGGAGACTACAGCGACGAGAGTGACTCGGCCACTGTCTATGACAACTGTGCCTCGGCCTCCTCGCCCTATGAGTCGGCCATTGGGGAGGAATACGAGGAGGCCCCCCGGCCGCGGCCCCCCGCCTGCCTCTCCGAGGACTCCACGCCCGACGAACCCGACGTCCACTTCTCCAAGAAGTTCCTGAACGTCTTCATGAGCGGCCGCTCTCGCTCCTCCAGTGAGTCCGCAGCCGAGAGCTGGGGGATCCCGAGGGGGGAGAGGCGACAGGAGGGTGCTCCCGGGAGGCGGCCTCAGGCCCATCTGGCTCAAGGCATGAGGACTGAGAGCTCTCTGCCTGCTCCCCTGACCTAGACCAGGGCTGGGGCCATCCTCCTCCTGCCCGTCCCTCTCGCTGCAGGTGCCGAGTCCTTCGGGCTCTTCTCCTGTGTCATCAACGGGGAGGAGCAGGAGCAGACCCACCGGGCCATATTCAGGTAGAAGCGGTGGGCCAGGCTGGCGAGGCAGCCGCTGGGGTCACCCCCCTCCCCGCCTCTGCCATCACTACTGGCATGCATTCGTCCACTCAGCCCCGGGGCACAGCGTCCGTCCTCTAGGAACTCAGAGTAGGGGCATGGAGTGGATGGTTTCGGTGCAGTACGGCCTCTGCTCTGCTGCCGGAGCCCAGGACTGAGCACCTTATCTGGTGGGGGGCACACCCCGGGGGCACCCTGCAGAGATGGTGCCTGACCACACCCCAACTCCCTCACCGCCCTCCTTTGCATGGAAGTACTCACATCCCATGCTCTCTCCCGGTTTTATCAGGGGCTCTGGTCACTTCCTCCCTTGGCCCATGAGTTTTTCGATGGCAGATGCGTGTCTGGTTGACCTGATTGCCCCCAGGAGCTAGCGTTGTGACAGGCACACAGGATGCTTTGCAAATGTTTGTTGAATGAACGATGCCGAGGCAGCTCCCCGATCCCAGAGCAGGGGGCGGAGTAGATGGATGGCCTGGCTGGAGAGGCCCTGGGGGTGAATTCATTACATGCCCTGGCTGGGGACAGGTTTGTGCCTCGACATGAAGACGAACTTGAGCTGGAAGTGGATGACCCTTTGCTGGTGGAGCTGCAGGCCGAGGACTACTGGTACGACGCCTACAACATGCGCACAGGCGCCAGGGGCATCTTCCCTGCCTACTACGCCATCGAGGTGGCCAAGGAGCCTGAACATATGGCAGGTAGTGTTCCTTTCCCCCTACCTGGTGCCACCAGGCCCCACATCTGTCCTGCCCCGACCTGCTGCTGGGTGAACCTATGCTCCAGATCTCAACCCGGGAGGGGGCCCGAGCCGAGGTGACTTTAGGTCAATTTCACAATTGAGAAAAGGGAGGCCCTGGCAAGTTGGGCCGTCCGTGAGTTGTGGCACCCTCTGCTGGCTCTGCCACGCCTCGCCTCGCCTCATGCTTGCTTTCCAGCCCTGACCAAAAACAGCGACTGGGTGGACCAGTTCCGGGCCAAGTTCCTGGGCTCAGTCCAGGTTCCCTACCACAAGGGCAATGACGTCCTCTGTGCCGCTATGCAAAAGGTACCTGCTCCCCGTGGGGGGTCTCCGTCCTCTCCTGGGGAGAGGGACCCCCAGCGCCTGATGTTCCCTCCCCTCACCCACAGATTGCCACCACCCGCCGGCTCACCGTGCACTTTAACCCGCCCTCCAGCTGCGTCCTAGAGATCAGCGTGCGGGGTGTGAAGATAGGCGTCAAGGCTGATGACGCCCAGGAGGCCAAGGTGACCGCCAGCTCCAGCCCCCGCTCTCCCGCCAGACCTCCACCTGTGCCCCCTGCAGGCTGGTGACCACTCTCTTCTCTTCTCCCTCCTGTAGGGGAATAAATGTAGCCACTTTTTCCAGTTAAAAAACATCTCTTTCTGCGGATACCATCCAAAGAACAACAAGTGAGTCGGGTGGGACAGAGTCGAGGTGTGGGCGTGTCTGGAGCCGTTCCGGTAGGACGTGGGGTCCACGCCCCGTCCTGCCTGCAGACAGACCGCTGTCCTCCCACAGGTACTTTGGGTTCATCACCAAACACCCGGCTGACCACCGGTTTGCCTGTCACGTCTTTGTGTCTGAAGAATCCACTAAAGCCCTGGCAGAATCTGTGGGGTACGTGTGTGTGTGCCCGTGTGGTATCTTGCCGAGGACCCAGCCCACTGACAAGCCCGAGACTCAGGCCCTAAGCACCTCCCTCCTGCTCAGCATCCTCCCTCAGTCGTCCCCGCAGCTCTGCACACCTGTCTCCCCTCACAGCGCAGTGGCCTGGAGAGAGGGCGGGGGTCTTGAGGAGCAGCTTCCAAACTTAGGGGCTGCTGGAGTTGAACTCTTACTCAGGAAACGCAGTTCGCGGAGAACAGAGCTGAGCAGCTGCGCTGGGGGGGCTCCCGTTGGAAAGCCTCGGCCCCGGGTCCCGTTCCTCCACAGCCATCGTGTGTCTGCCTGCCTCCTAGGAGGGCGTTTCAGCAGTTCTATAAGCAGTTCGTGGAGTACACCTGCCCCACGGAAGACATCTACCTGGAGTAGCTGCACTGCCCCGCCCCCGACACCCCCGGGCCCTCAGGCTGGTGCCAAGACAGCTGCTGCAGACAGGATGTGGCGCTGCTGGAGGAGGGGCACCGCCACCACCAGAGGATGGGGAAGTGGAGGCTGGTGGCTGAGGGTGGGGAGGGCGGGGGTCATGGGGAGAGGCAAATGCGGTTTATTGTAACATATGGGATTAGATTCGTCTATGGAGGACAGAGCGGGCTGCCCCGGGATTGGGAGGGGTGGGCTGGGGGTATCAGGCCTCTGGGGTACCAGGAAGGGTACCCATCTTAGGAGCAGAGGGTTCTGCCCCATCCGGGGCCTCACTTCTGGGCCCAGGGCCTCTGGCTCTCTGGCTGTTGGCTCCTGCCTTGACAGTGCCCATGCCACCTGCAAATGCCCCCCTGCCCAACTCCCAACCCCCACCGGAGGCCCTGCGCTCAGAATGAGCCCAGCCACCTCCCCAGGACTTTGCAGTAAGGAAACGGCAGCAGGGGGACGGGCAGTCCCTGTCCCCAGCTCTGTCACCTGTGTGGCCTCTGGATGGCTCCCAC
Source organism: Equus caballus (assembly GCF_041296265.1). NCBI lineage: Eukaryota > Metazoa > Chordata > Mammalia > Perissodactyla > Equidae > Equus > Equus caballus. Next base: position 10,717,741 of record NC_091695.1, read on the forward strand.
CAACCTCACTGGCATGCCTGCCCCTGGGCAGCGGTGGGGCCTCACTGGGGGAGGAGAGAGCTGCAGCAAGGCCCTGCCCAGCAGGAAAGGGAACCTTCTGGACTAGCCCGGGCCAGCCGGGACCTCTTGGCTGCTTCGGCTGTAGCCCTGTCTTGGTCCTGTCACACTGGCCACAACTATTAAAGTGCCATTTCCTGTCTGGACCGCAGTGGGTGCCTCTCCTTGGACCCCCTTCCACGCCCAGCTTTTTTCCCCCAGGAGAGCTCACACCTTTGCTGCATAGAATAGCTTTATGAGGGGTGCCCGTCACAGGTGCGCGTCGTAGTAATACTCAGCCATGTCCGGCCCATCCCGCTTGCGTGGCTGGGCCTGGGAGAGGAGGGGTCGAGGCCCTCGTGGCCATGGGTGCTTGGGCCGAATCCCATAATCTAAAGAGAGAAGAGGCTACGGGTGGGAGGGGGACTCTGGCTTTGAATCCGTGAAGTCACCCCTGGACAGATGCTGTCTGGGATGAGAAGCCCCTGAGGCTGGCCCCGGTGTCCTCCCCTAGGGCATGTCTGCCCCATTGGGGAGGGGGGAGGGCAGGGGAGGGAAGTGGGGAGATGAGACGCTACCATCCACCAGGCCAGCAAGCGGCTGCGAGAGTTCCAGGGGGGCTGAAAATTCCTCAGGGATAGATCGCTGAGGCCTGTGGGAGATGTTGGGATGCTCAGCCCTGGCCCCAAATGGTGCTGCCACCTCCCTGTGGAGGGGGAAACGGCCCAGGGCGGGGGACTGGGTGAGCCCCCTAACCCCCAGGATGACGGGGGCAGCACGGCAGAGCCCCCACCTCCCGGGCCCCCCGGCCCTGTGGAGCTGACCCTGTGCCCCGGAGGTACCTCAGCGGCTGGGGGCGCAGGAGGGCAGCTGCCAGGACGAAGTAGAGGAGAAAGAGGCTCAGCCGGGCCCTGGGGTACAGAGCCCCCAGCATAGCAAGAACCATCTCCACTTGGGTCCCTAATCCCAGCTTCTGCCTGCCCCTCCCCCACAGAGGCCGGAACCTGCCGCCAGCTCCTGGGGCCACCTCACAAAGGGCCTTAGTTCCAGGCTCTGCGTCAGCACCAGCTCCGGGCAGGCCAGAAACCTCCACCGTGAGGTTTGGTTTTTGTTTATTTTACTGAGGCTGTGGGCCAACAGGTGCCAAACCACAGCCTGTTCCACTGTCATTGCCCAAGCGTGAAAGGCATAGACCTTTGGGGTCAGATCTCAGTTCAAACCCTTGCCTCTTGCACGTGGACACCTCACTTAATCTCTGTAGGCCTGTTTCCTCATCTGTAGATAAGGTACATAAATGAGCCCAAGGTCTGGCACGCAGTAGGCCCTCAGCAGAGGTCATGGTCACTGAGGTCATGAGGGACACTACCATCTGACAGGCTGGAAAGTGGCCACAAGAGTTCCAGGGGGCTGAAAATTCACAGCCTCAGTAAAATAAAACAGAAAACAAACCTCAGCATCCTCACCACCCAGAGCCCCGCTCATTCCCCCCCCCCAACCCCCGCTTCTGCTGCCAGCACCCGCGCTCTCTCAGTAGTCCCAGGGAGGTCCTGCCAGCTGAAGAGCCCAGAGCATGTCACTCAGCCCTGGCCACCTCCCAGATGCCACTAGAGGGGAGCCTGTCTGAGTGACTTCCCACTTTGCTCCCAGCAGCTTAGAAGAGCCTGGCCCGGGGGCTCCACAGGCCTTGCCACCACCCCGGAGGCTGGACGAGGGATGGCAAGTTAGGTGGCAAAGCCTGGCACCTACTCCTCAAAAGGAAGCTTCCCGAGGGGAGGGCTGGGGAGGGCTGTGCACGGCAGGGTCCCCAGCACATGACACCTGGCGGGGTTCAGTAAATATTTGTTGAGTAAATGCAGTGACAGTGTGCTGGAGTCTCTCTTCGCGGGCCTGAGGCAAAGCCCGGGTTCCTGCCGCGCCAGACCTGGCTTGTTCAGAAGCCCGAAGGCCCCAGCCCAGGCCCGCGGAGTCAGAAGCTGCCGGCTGAGCCCTGGGGTCTGCTCTGTGGAAACCCAGTTGCTTCTAACACAGCACACCTCCTGGCAGGTCCCACGCTCTCCTTGGTGCCCAAGGCCCAGAGAAGGATGTCCCTTGCTTCCAACCCTGACCCCTGGCCCTGAGTAACCCCCTGATGCTGACAAGTTCTGGCGTCTCCCTCAGCCCGTCCGCTCACCTCTAAGCCCACACTGACTTCTCGCCGATCACCTCCCTTTCCACGTCCTGGACACACGGCCTCCCACAAACCTGCCATAGCGTCCCCTGTCCCCACCAAGGGTCACCTTGCCAGAACTGCAAGTTCTGTATGCCGTAACTCTAAACCCCTCATCCTTCACCCTCTCGCCTCTGAGATGCCACCCTGTTCTCTCTACCATTACCACTCCCACGGCCCGCCTGAGTGACCCCTAAACCTCTCTACCCCCTGCCATTGCCTTACTTTGGCCCCGTCCAGTTTCAGGTCTCTGCCCACAGTGTCACTCCACATCTCTGCCCACCAGGCCGCCCTGCACCAGGCTGCTGGGACCAGGCTTAGGCAGCCCCTCCCCCACTGCCTCCCAGAGGCAGGTTGAGTTTCTTGCATGGTATGTGATGGTCTGTTGGATGTGACCCTGACCTTCACCTCCAGCCTCTTCCCCTCTGCTCCTGCTCTCTACTCCCTTCTGCCCCAGAACGGCTTCACACCACTGTGACACTACTGCTGATTTCTGCACACACGGCCACCCCCGCCAGTCTGCCCATCGGAAAACCGATGAAGTCTTACCAGTTTACAGGCCTGCATGAACGAAGGCTTCCCTGACCAGTGCGCCCTCCCCGGGCAGCGGGCCAGGCAGGCAGGCATCCCCCCATGCCCACTGCCCATCTGGACCACTTCCTATGCACACCTACCTGCTGCAGTGACCCCGTGCACTGCACGCACACACACGTCCATCTTCTCCACCAATCGGTGAGAACTCGAGGGCCAGGAGCTGTGCCCTCCTCATTTCTGAACACACAGCACAAGGCCCAGAGCCCGCTTCAGGGCAAGCACCCAGCAACACAGACTCAACAGGTCATGGGTCCTGAGCTATGACGCCCCTCCCTGGCAGGCTCAGAACCTTCACTCTCCAGCCCAGGACCTGGGTGGGGCCTCTCCGAGGCACTTGGGGAACAGTCAGGGAAAGGCTGGCCCCGAGGGGTCTAGGCGGAGGTGAGGCATGGCAGACACTGGGGCAGACGGAGCCATCTTAGGACTTAGGGGACCGCCATCTGGCTGCCAAGTCCAGCAGGAGAGTGTAGTCTGTCCCCAGGACAAGGGCAGCAGGGGCAGAGTCGACGATAGGGAACGAGCAGGCAGAAAGACCAGCCTGTGGCCACACGGTCCAACCCCTCTCCCCTCCCCAGCAGTGTGCACCCTTCCACCAGGGAGCTGGCAGGGAGAGTGTGGGGGGACCCCAGCTTCAACCCCCTGAACCTGCACCCAGCTTTCTCCCAGAACCTCTCGGGCTCCCATCCCCTCCACACCCGCCTCTCCCCTCCAAGCATCAGCGCCGGTGCTGGCTGGTGCTGACACCCTTTCCTCACGGGTGAAAAGCCTCTGCTCTCAACTAGGGGTTCAGGAGCCCCCAGAGCTGAGCCCGCTATTCTCTAGGCTCCATCAGAGAGAGGCTGCAGGCAACAGGGCCTGCAGGAGGAAGGGATGGACAGAGGCTCTGGCCAGAAGACACAGGGGCAGCTGTCATCCTAGGTCCAGCCTTGTGTGTCGTCAACAGGGACCGGTGATAGAGAAGCATTTACTCCTGCAGCTGCCACGGCAGGCAGCTTCCCCAGCTCGATGAGGTTAAATCCTGGCTTTCTGCGCCTGGAGGGACCTGAAGGCTTCTTGGCCCAATGACAAGGGGCGGGCGGCAGGGGCTCCATCACTAGAGGGTGTAGTCAGACTCCGGAGGGTGTTACAGGAGCTCTGGCGAGCATGCTGTGTGCAGAGCCTGGCCAGGGTGGGCGTGCCCGGTGCCTGGTGCCTGGGGCGGTGGGTGCGGAGAGGCCACGCGCTCGCACATTGCCAGAGTCAGTTTTATTAGGACAGAGGGGCCCAGGGGACTGAAGCCCGGAGGCCCCCCTGCCCACCGCAGCAGAGCATGCTGCCCGCCCCCTCCCCGCACCCCACTCCCAGATGTCCATCAGCCCCAATTGTAGAAATAAATTTTCTGCCAGGTGGGCAAGTAATCCATGAGCGGCTCTGAGAGAGAGAGAGAGAGAGAGAGAGAAACAAGTTCGGGGCTGAGGGCCAGACTCCAGTCTGCATCTAGTCAGGGTCCTTCTCAGCGACTGCCACCCAAATCCAGCCCAGAGCCCCTGACCCTCCCACCTCTCCACCCCTAGGGAGGCAGAACTGGCAGTGATCTTTGCCTCCATTTATAGGCCAGGACTCTCAGGCTCAGAGAAGCCGCACAGCCTGTCCAGCTGTCGCCGCTGCCAGCCCCAGCCCTGTGCTGAGGTGGATCTCCAAACAGCCTGGCGGGCTTTCCCTGATATATCATCCTCACCCAGAGCCGGTCTCGTGTCACTCCAGGACACCGAGGCAGGAAAAAGACTGACAGCCTGATGCGATATAATGTGAGTCCCCCCACCATGGGACACCCCCTGAGGTTCTGTGGCCAGCCTGGCCCATGCCCAGGAGCTGTCACCCACCCAGCCTGACCTCCGGGCTCCCTCTCCCAACTGTGCCGAGGATCAAATGATAAGGAGACAAAAAGAAAACAGGGAGCTGGGGCCACACGTGAGATCGGCACCACTTAGTCATCATCGCGCCCCCACCCCATGCTTACTCGTGACCAGGCCGATGCCGGGGACGTGGTCTGCCAGCAGCTGGAGCAGGAAGAGGATCCTGGCCCTGCAGGCGGGAGAGAAACAGGGAGCAGGCTCAGCGGGGGTCTGGGTCCCTGCAAATGAGGGTGCTAAAAAACCTTCACTGCCTCCTGACTAAAGGCAGAGCTTGCAGAAGACAGAAGGTAACTCTGTGGAGCTAGGACAGACCCCAGGACAAAAGGGCGAGCCTCTGGGTGTGGCCCCAGTCCTGCCCCCACCCAGCCACAGGCCTGGGATGCTCCCACCTCCGCTGCGGGCTGGGGCTGGCGGTTGACTCACAGCATGAACACAGACACCTCCTCCTGCCTCTCCCCCACGTCTTGCCCTTCCTTCCTTCCTCTGAGCCAGCAAATGCTATGGAGGGCCACGCACAGGGCAGTGCCCGCGCAGGTGCAGCGAGGGCCCAGAGGGGAGGGCAGCCCCGCCCTGCCTTCAAGAAGCCCCAAGTCTGGCAGAAGAGCTGAGGCACCCCGAGATCTCCCAAGCCAATGCTGAGAGTGGCTAGTGCACCAGGAGGGGACGAAGCCTGAGGGGGTCACACTTTTGGCTCAGAGGAAGGGGCGAGGCCATGGCCCTATTTTTGAAGAGATGGGGGTTTCCCACCGGAGAAGCCGGGGTGAGACGATGATGGCGTTCATGTCGATGACAAGAGAAATGATAAGACGTGACATTTGGTGCTTACCGTGTACCAGGCACTACCGTACATACTAAATCACCTAACCTCTACGACAACCCTCTGAGGGGGATTACTATGTCCCCATTTTACAGATGAGGAAATGAGGCCCAGAGAGGCTCAATAACCTGCCCAAGTTCACACGACTGGAGGGCAGCCTGGTTCCAGAGACCAGAATGTTTGACAGAAAGAAAAGAGGACAGAACATGGCTCCCTTCCCAGACCGCACCTGGAGCCCCTCAGCACCCTGCTCCCTGTCCTCTGGGGAAATACAGGATTTCTCTGACAGGTTTCTAGACCCTTCTCAGTCTGGGCCACTGCTCCGAGGGCGCCACACTGGTCAGGTCAGCAGGAGAGCGAGCCACACTAGAAGCCTGCAGCCTGGGGAGCCCCCTCTGCCATCACTGTGGTCTCGAAATCCCTCAGTTCCACGAGATCCGGGGGCTGTAACGTTCCCTCTGTGAAGTGCGAGCAGTTTGTGGGGGGAGGTCACGTGATCCATGTAAGTCTCTGGAATGTTCTCTAGAGTACGGGACAGGATTTGGCTTTCATGCCTCATGAGCTTCCAAACTTACCTGAAAACAGGAACTGCCAGGCAAAGTAATCTTCACTGAGGAGGTATTAAATATAAGCTTACTTTCTACTGTCTCAAAAACCACAGCAACAACAGAGACTGTGTGGCCATAAGGTTCAATGCAGTTCCAGCTAATAGTGCAGCCTATAAGCAGCGTACTTGTGAAGTACGGGGGTCCCAGGGAGCCTCAGTCTGTCACATGGCCCAAGTCGCTGTGCAGGGACCCCCTCCTCAGACCTTGGGCTGACCTCAGGCAGCCACCCTGGCAGGCTGTGGGAGCCTTGGCTGCGAGTCACCCCCCAAGCCCCTGGCTGGCCCCTCTGTGTCTGGCTGAGGCTGGGAGCTCTGCCTCACAGGTGATGGAGTGAGCTGGGCAGAGCAGGGACAGGCCAGGAGACAACATGGATGTGGGAGCTGGCTCTGCCACTGGCTAGCTGAGTGGCTTTGTGTTAAGCTGCCCAATGTCTTTGAACCTCAAGTGCCCCCTCTGGGAAGTAGGGACAATCCGAACTATTTGCCAGGAAGATGTGCAAATGAGCTGGATGGTGTGGAAAGCCGGCACCCACCACCATCCCTGTGGCATCTTCTGCCAGCAACTGCCTAAGCTCCTGCCCGCAGGGGCTGATGGCCCCAGAGCTCTGAGGGCAGGCCTGGGCTGCCATCCAATAAATGAGGGAGGGACCACACCCCAGGACAGCACATAGCGGGTGCTCAGTGAAGCCTGGGTGCAGGAAGGAGGGAGGAAGCAAAGGCGTGAACAGGGCTGGAGCCCCAGCGCCCCGCTTCCTCCCCTCCCCCGCTGAGGGTGGGCCTTGCCTTACTCAGAGAAGCGGTCGTAGAAAGGGGAGCGCAGCAAGTAGTACAGCAGGAGGATGGTCCGGCGCCGCAGCTCCAGCCGCTCCCTCCGGGTCAGGCCCCTCCTGTCGCTCAGGAGGCTCAAGCTGGGGGAGGAGGGCACACGATCAGGGCCAGCAACAGGAAGAGCGGGGGCCCCTGCCTGCCCAGGTGAGGACAGGTCTGTAGCATAAAGCCCGGCAGAGGGAGGGGAGCCCCTCAGACAGGCCCAGGCTCACCTGGTCACGTCCACGACACCAGACAGGAACCAGGGTGTCCACGACCGCTGACCCCAGAGGCCCAGGCTAAGCACTGACGGCCAAGGCGTCAAGGAGGTCTCCGGCACATGGCCCGCCCTGCCCACCCCTCTCCAGCCCCGCCCCACAGTGCCAGCCCCACCCCACATGAAGGATACAGTGCAGCAGGGGCCGCGCGATATACAGGGACTCTGCGATGGTCTCCTGCAGCCCCAGTGGCGTGGGGGTGATGCTCAGCTCCTCCTGGTGCGGCCGCGGCCGTCCCTCCTGCTGCTGGGGGGCTCCCCAGTGCCTCGAGTGCAGGGACGGAGCTGGAACACAAGGGCAGCACGGGAGCAGCCAGGCCCAGGCCAAGACGGGAGGAGGTGGACGGTGATGAAAGCTACACCCTCAGGCCCACGCTGACCTCAGCACCGAGCGGCCCGGTCCAGCTCCATCCTCCACTTACTGTTCTGGAGGGTTCGCACTACTCGGTTTGACCGCTTCCCCACATATGACTGCTCCTGGCTGCCAGGGCTGTGGCCACCACCTAGCAGGGACGGACAGAAGGCCACACTGTCAGAGTGACATGTTTCCAGCACAGCCTGCGAAAAACACGTGTGCAGTGACTGCTCGCCGGCTAAGGGGAGAACGGAGGAGATTGTTCGGTTCAGTCAGGGACACTGCAGCAGGAGCTGTGGCCCAGCCTGGGACCTGGCCCTGGCCTGGGAAGAGCCAGCATCACCCGTGGCAGACAAGGCAGCCAAGAACCCAGGCGTCCCAGGCACTGGAACCAGAACCATGTCTCTGGGAACCACAGCAGAGAGGGGCCGTACATTCTCGGTCCTCTGCTTTCGACATGACCATAAGAAGCAAAGAACTGCCCCCACTCAAGGCCAGAAGAGTTAGGCCCAGGGGCCAACAAGTGGTGGGCCCAAAGCCCCGAAGAGACAGATCTGCTGGCGGTCCTGGCTCCTGCAGCTGCGGCTCTTGATATAGAGCCAGGCCCAGAGACGAGGCTGGCAGGACCCCTGTCTCCTGCTGCTCGTCCCCTCTTCCCGCAGATCACAAAAAAGAAGGAGGACTCTGACGTCAGGAGTCCTGACTTCAGGTTCTGATTCTGCCCCTAACCTAATCTTTCCTTTTCTTCTCTGTAAAATATATGGCAATGAGAACAAGATGAGTTGATAAGGAGAGAGGCGCTCCATAAACAGACAATACTGTGATCACGCCGGTCAGCTCTCTATCCACTAATGAGTCCTGTGCCCCGTTCCACTCCAGAGCAGAGAAGCAGCTTACCCGGGGGCTGCGCCTGGGCCTCCCTGTCCAGTGGAACGATGGGGGGTGAGGTCTGGAGGCCAGCCTTGAACCAGATGAGCAGGAACATCCGCAGGACAGCCCTGGGGTGGAGGTATGGCAGGGCTGGGTGGGGACGTGGCTAGCCAGCAGGGGGTCGGGGAGCTCTGCTGAACGCCATCTGGACAGCTGGCCTCCGTTACCCGCGCCCAGGGCCTGCCCTCCATGGTCCCGACATACTTGGCCAGCTGGATGAGAGCGATGACGAGCCAGCGGCCCACTTCGCCCCACACCTTGGCGGCCCCCATCTCCATGAACACCTCCACGCACTCCAGCACGCTCAGCCATGTCAGCAGCTTCTGCTGGGACAGCGACTGCAAGAGTCCCAGGCCAAGAGGTCAGGGGGCTCCCCCTCATCCTGAGCCCTCCCCCAAGGGGACTCCTCTGACAGGAGACGTGGATTCGCCCCTTTTCAAGAGTACGTGTGTGGGCCTGAGTTCTCCACCGGGGACCAGCCAGTCTACTTCTCTGAACTCGTCTCTCCGCCTGAGATGAGGACATTAACACCTTGACCCTTCACCTAATGAGATGGCTTGAGCCTCAGGACACAGGCATTTCTCACGCTCTATGAGACCGTAACATGTGCTGCCCCCGTGGGCTGGCTGTTCCTACACCATTCCTGAGTCCCACGCTTCCCGCCCTCAGGTCCTGGCAGAATTCTCACCACAGGCAACTTTTTCCGAAGCTCCTTCCGTAGGATCCCGTCATTGAGCAGCACGAGCAGGTTGGAGGCGGAGTAGACTGAGGGGCAGAGCGTGGCCTTGAGGGGCTGGCTGGGCAGCTTCCACCCCCTCACTTCTCCTCAGAGCTGCAGGGATCACCTGTCACCTACTGTGCTCAGCCGCCCATGAACTATGTGGCAACCAGCCTGCCTCCACGTGCACCTCCAGAGCTCCACACTCCCCAGTACGACCCAGGTGGATGGTTGGAGTAAGAAGGGATGGTTTGATCTCAGTGACCAAGAGTGGCCTGTCTCCAGCTGCGCAGAACTGCCCATCGTGCTTCAAATAGCCACAGGGATGCGTGGTGTCACCTCCTGGCCTCTGCTCTCTGCAGCCTGTCCCTCAAAGCCGCCATCGCTCCCTTTTAAAAGCCAGCTCTTCCCAGTTCTCACTGAACAAACCCTACTGAGCCAGTCACCGTCTGGGGATCCTGGAATCTGGGAGATCCGAATTTGAATCCTACTTCTGGGATCATCAGTGGCTGTTCCCTAACCTCACTGAACTGTTCCCTTAACTGGACACTGAGGACAAGAACAGTACCCACCTCATATGACTCGGGGGAGGATTAACGGGGCAAAGGCAGGACAGGTGCGCGGCGCAGCTGCCTGATGTCAAGGTACCCAGATTTGTCTCTCGACTATAGGGACATGGAGGGCCCAGGACAGCGGACGCTGGACCTATGTCCCACTCAGTCACAGCACAGGATGATCTAACGGGAAGCCCCCTGGGCCCTCCCGCCCCCCGCCCTCCGCCCACCCCAGAGCCCGGCTCACCCAGCTCTGACAGCTCGTGCGAATCGGTGAAACGACCTGGGGAGAAGACACAGGAGGAGGCGTCGGTGCGCGGTGGCCTCACCCTGCGGCTTCGGGGCCCTGGACGTCCCCTCCCTACGCCCTACGGGAACCTGGAAGGAACTTCTCGAGCACAGCGACCACTACCCTGACTCCGCAGAGAGGGGAGCCAGTGGGGTCAGAGGTCAGAGCCCTGAAGGAACGGGTCAAAGGTCAGGGTGGCACCTGCCAGCAGGTAACTGAGGCCCCGCACTGCCGTCTCCAGCTGGGCCGTGGCGGCCGGGTGACGAGTCACGTACTCCTGGTAGCGCAGGCCCAGGAGCCGCAGCTTCTCCATCCTGCCCTCCGGACCGACAGACTCACGCATCGACAGTCCGCCTGGCCGCGGCGCCCTGCTTCCTGAGCCCTCCTTCCTGCTTCCGGTCCTAGGCCCGCCTCTCGGTTGCTTAACTTCCGCGGGCCCGAAGGAGGGTGAGGTGAAGGGCCACCGAACCACTCTTCACCCCATTTTAGACCACCTCCCACTGGGGGAGCGCTTAGCAACTGCGGGCTGACCCTTCAGGTCATTGGCTGGCCCCCTCCGCCCTCTCCGCCCCTCTCCGTCCCTCTCCGCCCCGCGCCGTCAGCCCGGCTCTTCCGCCTTCCGGGTTGGCGTCCCTTGCGCCTGCGCAGTTGCCGCCCCAGGAAGGCTCCCGCGGCAGTCTGAGCAGTCCATTCCAGAGAAGGGGCCGTCAGCCTACAGCCTTTCCAATAGAGCGCCGAAAGGCTCGAACGGGAGGACAGGATTTTAAAGGGCTGGGAGGTAGCGTGTGGAAATCTCCTCCATCAGATTTGGGGAGTTTAAGGACAGTCGGATTGTGTCTCAGCGGCCGCGCGTTGGGCCAGCTGCCTCGTCTCCCATCCTCCACTGGACGTAGTGCTGAGGAAACTGAGGCAGCGAGGACTCCAGCTTCCCACGCAGTCTCGATCCCCTGGCCAGCACCGTTAGTGCTCTGGCTTCAGCCCCAGGGGCATGGTCTGTGCCCCCTAAGAGCGCGCACGCGCACGCCCACCTCCACGGAGAAAACCCTGGCTCGGACTTCTGCTCTCGGCTTGGGGTGACCTTGGTCGGGAGTTTCCCTTCTCCGGGTCTCGGGTTTCCCCAGCTGTAAAGTGATTTGAGAGCACACTTGGTCCTTGAACTCGGGATCAATCTCAAAGTGCTTTTCGGCCGTCGGATGCACCTCCCGGTCCTCAGCTGCTCCCCAAGGAATGGAGGCGACTCCTGGGCATCGCCTCCCTGGAAGGGGCGGCGGCGAGAGCCGAGCAGCGGGAGCAGGCTGGAAAGGATGCTCCAAGCAGGCAGCCACTGATTGGCTGTGGGGAAAGGGGCGGGGCATGGGTGGGGCGGCGGGGCTGTGTGGTTGGGACCCGACTCGCAAGTTTACAGGACCCTGAGAATAGTAGCACGTTGTTTTATTTAATCCCCTCTACCACATGTTATCTGCAGATGAGAAAAGGATCCTCTTAAGAAGCCCAGTCAAGATTCGAATCCTGGTCTAGTCTGACCACAGAATCTAGGCATTTTTTTTGTTTTTTTGGAGGAAGATTAGCCCTGAGCTAACTTCTGCCAATCCTCCTCTTTTTGCTGAGAAAAACTGGCTCTGAGCTAACATCCGTGCCCATCTTTCTCTACTTTATATATATGGCTTTTGCCAAGCGGTGCCATGTCCGCACCTAGGATCCGACCCAGGGAACTCTGGGCCGCTGAGAAGCCGAACGTGCGAACTTAACCTCTAAGCCACCGGCTGGTCCCAGAATCTAGGCGTTTTAAGCAATACACCTCACCAGGAAGCCACAGCCCCTCCTTGTGCTCTCCCCCCCCCCCACCCTCCTCAGCTAGTTTCCTTCTATATCAGACCTCCTTACTCAGGCCAAGGAATGAAGATCCAGGGAGATGAGTCCCCGGGCCTCAGAAGAAGCAAAGTTCTTGGAGAACAGAGATGGTCATGGGCATTCGCATCATTTCTCACCACCTCCTGGGTGCCAGCCTCACTTACACATGACTCCTTCCAGCAACCTTGCCGGGTTGCCAAGAATTCCTTTGCACAGGTGAGGAAGAAGAAGCCCAAGGAGAGGAACGGACTTGTCCCAGGCCACATAGCATGGCATGGGTCAAACAGACTACAATGCAGGTGTCCCATGGCAGTGCCCTCTCTCCTACTGCCCACAGCCCAGCAAGAGCAGTGACATGTTGAGGCTGCTGGGTCATGAGTCAAGTTGGTAACTGGGATTAAGCCCAGGGCTCAGGGCATTTGGCGTGAGGCTCTTCCTCCCTTCCTCCCCGCACCCCTCCATCTTGATGAACTTGTTCCGCAAACCTCGTGGCGGGGGTGGGGGGGGGGTCTCCTCCAGCCCCTCCCTCAGCAGCCTGGAGAGCATGAGGAGGGGGCAGTGTGAGGTTCTTTGGCACTCCCAGGGCTGGTGGGCTGGTGCTTGTGGGGAGGACAGAGGAGCAGCCTCTCCCGGACAGAATATGAGGGGCACCAGGGCTGTTTCTTGTCCCTCCGTCCAGGACTGAGAGGGCCTCATGGTCCCAGCCAGGTTGGCAGCGGCAGGACTCCCTGAATTTCCTCTCCAGATCCCAGGCCTGATTAACTCCCAGAGACAAAGAGTGGCCGTGTGTGTGCAGGAGGCGCCCGGGGCGGCCCCTCCCTGCTGGGTGCCTGCCTGGATTTGGTCACCTGGCTGGGCTGGAAGGGCCTCTGAGCAGGTTGGGCCAGATCCTCCCTCCTTCAGTCTGCCCTGAGCCACAGAAGCCAGCTAGATCAGCCCAACAGGTAGAGACGAGGACACTGAGGTCCAGAGAAGAGGCCTGACTGGTCCAAGGTCACACAGCAAAGTCCTGGGACAAACCAGGGCTCAGGCCTAGAAGACCAGCCCCCTTTCATATGCCCACAGTGTATCCTTTTCCCCCTCCACGCCCCAGAAGAACCTCTTGGAGGCCCAGCATGCATCTCAACACCTAATTTCCCCTGCGTCGTAAGGCTGAGTGAGGGATGGGGCCAATGTTATGAGTGACCACGGTCGCTCTGCAGACCCAGCCCCCCCCCCCCACAAACTCCCCGGCCAGGCCCCGACTTTGTGTCCTCGCTGCTCTCTCACATGTAACCCCCACAGACAGTCTCTGTGGAGGGTCCTGTGGGGGATTCGCCCACCTCCACCCCAGCTCCAGGCTAGAGATGAGGGTCGAGGGGCATGAGGCTCAAAGCTCCTGATGCCCAGGTGGCCCCTGCTCCCCTCGTCTCCTCTGGTTCCCAGATGTACAAGGAGCCGCCATCAGTCTGCATGGCAACCATTGGTCCTGGCCTCCGAAGGCCCAAAGCCCCGCCTTCCTTGCAGACCCCCATCTCCCAGAGGAAGGCATCCTAGCCTTTCAGAGGAGGAGACTCGGGGGTCTCAGGCTGGGCTGCTTTGCCACAGCTTCTTTTGGAGTTGGGGCCTCTTAGGCCCTCCCTTTTTTTTTTTTTTGAGGAAGATCAGCCCCGAGCTAAGATCTGCCACCAATCCTCCTCCTTTTGCTGAGGAAGACTGGCCCTGAGCTAACATCCGTGCCCATCTTCCTCTATTTTATGTGGGATGCCTGCCACAGCATGGCTTGATAAGGGTTGTGTAGGTCCACACCTGGGATCCGAACCGGCAAACCCTGGGCTCCCGAGGCGGAACGTGTGAACTTAACCACTGTGCCACGGGGCAGGACCCCAGGTCCTCACTTTTTATAGCTAGAAATTGGGCTAAAGATCACAGTTTGAGCCCCCTTCTAGCTCAGGGCAAGGCCCGGGGAGTGCTGTCAGTTTTCAGCTCACTTCCTCAGTGCTTATGGTATGTGCCGGGCCCTGGTTGGGCGCTGGGGCCCAGTCCAGGAGCAGCTCCCTTGGAGGAGGAAGACACACCCAGGTCAACTTGCCCGGAGTGCTAGAAGAAATAAACCAAGGGATGTGGAAGGAGGAGCCGGCCTCCCGAGAATCTGGCAGAATCTGGCCAGGAGGAACATGAAGGGCAAGTCCTGGGGCAGCACAAACTCTGTCTGCTGGGTAGAGGCCGGGGAAGGGGCGCGAGGATGACGGCTGTGTCACAGGCCTGACGTGAGCATTCACTGAGATGAGGCGCTGGAACCTGGGCCTGGCGCGAAGCATATGCGCTCGATGACCCGCGGCTCTTCTTGTTCACGGTCTGGAGCGCCCATCACCCCTTCCAGGGCAGAGGCCGGGGTGCGAGGGGGGCGGAGGGAGAGATCCAGGCGGGGCGCGGGCACAATCGTGATCGTCTAGACAAGTTGGGGGGATCCCGGCCCTGCCAGGTCTCCCGTGAGGCAGGCCCGTTGCCAGCTCCCGGGCAGGAGGCGACCTTCTCAAGGCCGCTTTGTCTGGGCGCGCCGGGCCCAGTCGGGCCACCTGGCCTGAGCAGGGGTGAAGGGAACGGGAGCGGGGAGGAAAGCAGGGCCTCCAGGTGCTCCGCGGCTCCCGGCCCCGCCTCCTGTCCCCAGAGCAGGTGTCCCCAACCCCCGCGGCCCAGCGTTCCAACCCTCTCCTCCTTACTCCGGCTGCCCCTTTGATCCCGGGCCAGGGGTCACGGGCCCCTCCCCCGGGGTGGGGGGGTGAAAAGAGGAGATGGGGCCGCAGAGCAGGGAAGAGGGGGACGGGCTCAGAGCAGGTAGCCGGGACTCGGTCTTCCTGGGTGGCTGCCCCCGCTCCCTCCAGCCATCCTGGGGGTTCTCGGGGTTCCCCGGCGGCTGAGGGGGCCGTTGGATGCCGGGGCAGGGGGCGGGGCCAGGCTCCGGGGGTCTCCCCGCCCCTTCGGGCTCAGCCAAGCCGAGGTGAAACCTGAACCCAGGTTGGGGGCGGGGCTGGCTCCTGCTCGGACGGGGCCGCCCTGTGCCTCCAACCCCCTATCCCTGCGCCCCGGCCGGCTTCTGGAGGAGGAAGGTCGCGATCCCCGAGCCGCTGGAGCAGGTGAGGGGGGGACTCAGCGCGGGAGGGAGGACCGGGCGGCCGTCGGGCCCCGCCGCCCGAGGCTGACCCTTCTCCCCGGCCTTCCGGTCCCCAGAACCCGCGATGGAGCCCGCAGCCCGGGGTCGCGCTCCGCCCTGAGTGCCCCCGCCGGCGGCCATGCTGCCCCGAGGGCGCCCCCGGGCGCTCGGGGCCGCCGCGCTGCTGCTGCTGCTGCTGCTGCTCGGATTCTTCCAGTTCGGCGGGGACCTGGAGTGTGAGCGCCGCGGGCGGGCAGGCGAGCGGGGGGGCCCGGATCCCGCCCCTGCGCGCTGACGCCACGTGTCCCCCCAGACGGGCGGCCGCGGGGGGCTGCTGCCCTCGACGGAGCCCCGCCGGCGGACCCCGGGGGCCACAACCGCTCGGACTGCGTCCAGCCGCGCCCGCTGGCGCCCAAGTGTGAGGTGGGTGCGCCAAGCGCGCGGCCCCTGGCGGCGGGGAGCCCGGGGGCGCCGCGTCCCCACCCGGCCACCTGGGCATCTGTGGGAATCACAGCACCTGGCAGCGGCGCCGGCGCCTCGGTTCGCACATCCGCTGCTCCCGGCCTCGATTTCCCCGTCTGTGAAGGAGGGGGATGGACCCCTGCTCCGCATCCCCGTCCGTTTCCTAGCTCTGCTGCCGGGTGGGGTTACCCTGCCCCAGGCCAGGCCACTCCAACAGGGGTCTTCCCCGTCTAGTGGAGGAGGGGGCTGCTGCCGACCTCGGTGTCCCCTCCCCAGCTCTTGCACGTGGCCATCGTATGTGCGGGACATAACTCCAGCCGAGACGTCGTCACCCTGGTGAAGTCTATCCTCTTCTACAGGTACAGCCAGGTGTCAGAAGGGAGGGTCAGGAGTGGGGAAGGGAACAAAGTCTTGTGCAGGGTCTCAGAGCCTCAGCTTCCCCCATCTGTGACCTGGGGACACCGGCCCCTTCCTCCCTTGAAGGTGGGTGGAGGAATTTCCTGCCCTGGGTATGAAAAGCTCTTTACAGAAGTTGGTGCTGCTACCTCTGAGCCCCTCGAGGTGGGGCTTGTCCCAGGTTGCTCCTTCTGGGGCCCATCGGCCTTCCTCTTTTGTCCTCCCCAAAGGAAAAACCCGCTGCACCTCCACTTGGTGACTGATGCGGTGGCCAGGAGCATCCTGGAGATGCTCTTCCACACATGGATGGTGCCCGCTGTCCGGGTCAGCTTCTACGACGCTGATGAGCTCAAGGCAGGAGCCCTGGTCCTTCTGCGCCCCTCCCCAGCTGTGCCCGGCCCTCTCCTTCCACCTGGGGGGGGGCGCAGATTAGAGCTGCCTGGGACCCCCAGCCCCATCGCACCTACTGAAGTTCAAGTCCCTGCCCCTCCCGGGGCTCGCCCCTTCTTCCTGTGTCACCCTGAGTCTGCCTGGCACTCGTGGGCCCTTCTCTGCCAGCCTCGTGCCCTGTCCTTTCCACCCACAGCCCCAGGTCTCCTGGATCCCCAACAAGCACTACTCTGGCCTATACGGGCTCATGAAGCTAGTGCTGCCTGGCACCCTGCCCCTTGACCTGGCCCGTGTCATTGTGCTGGACACAGATGTCACCTTCGCCTCTGACATCGCAGAGCTCTGGGCACTGTTTGCTCACTTTTCTGGTGAGAGGCCTGGGACCCTGCCCCAGCCAGCTCCCTCCCTGGCCCGTCCAGGTGCCCGTGTGGCCTAGCCCTGAGCCGGGTCCAGGGGCAGCCTCAGGCAGCTCCCTTGTGCCCTCCCCTCCCAGACGAGCAGGTGATTGGTCTCGTGGAGAACCAGAGCGACTGGTACCTGGGCAACCTCTGGAGGAACCACAGGCCCTGGCCTGCCTTGGGCCGGGGCTTCAACACAGGTGGGGACAGCGGAGGGGGAGGCAGGGCGGGTGGCCACGGGTGCTTGGGCCCCAGGGACTGGGCAGGGCACAGAATGCTAGGAAGAATAGAGCTGTGGAAGGAACGCTGGGAGAAGAGCCAGAAATCGGTTCTGACGTTAGCTGAACATACCAGATGACTTTGGCCAAGTTCCTTGGTCCCTCTGAGCCTCAGTCTTCTCACCCGTTAAATGGGGATGATTTTACCAGCCCTGGGATCACGGAGTGCGAGATGACCTTGGAGTTGCTCTGTAAGCTGTGCGGTGCCTCCCCTTTACCCCTAAGAGGATTGGTGTGGACAGAGGTGGTCCATCCTCGCGTGTGAACAGTCAGAAAATACCACTAAGTCAAACAATGAACGTGCAAAAGACAACTTCGTGGCGCCTGGCCCCAGGGGTTGGGGCGTCCCGGGTGGGCATGACAACCTGTCCCCGTGGGCAGGCGTGATCCTCCTGCGGCTGGACCGGCTTCGGCAGGTGGGCTGGGAGCAGATGTGGAGGCTGACGGCTACGCGGGAGCTCCTCACCCTGCCCGCCACCTCGCTGGCTGACCAGGTCTGGGGGAGCCTTTGGAAGGGAGGCTGGGCAGGCTTGGGGCCCAGGTGTGACGGCTGTCTCTGCCCAGGACATCTTCAATGCCGTCATCAAGGAGCACCCGGGGCTGGTGCGGCCCCTGCCCTGCGTCTGGAATGTGCAGCTGTCGGACCACACGCTGGCTGAGGGCTGCTACTCGGAGGCGTCTGACCTCAAGGTGGGCGGGGACGGGGGGCTGAGTGGTGGTGGTGGGCCAAGGATGGGGACTCCCGCTCCCTGCTCCCATGCCCACACCGACGCCCTCCTGGGTCCCAGGTGATCCACTGGAACTCACCAAAGAAGCTGCGCGTGAAGAACAAGCACGTGGGGTTCTTCCGCAACCTCTACCTGACCTTCCTGGAGTACGACGGGAACCTGCTGCGGAGGGAGCTCTTTGGGTGCCCCAGCCTGCCCCACCCCGGGGCGGAGCAGGTGAGAGGGAGCCCCCGCCTCACGGAGCCTCTGGCCCTCTCTGCTCTGCGGGCCCTGGCCTGGTCCGGGCCGGGTCCTCCTGCCCCAGCTCTGTCCCCGCATCCCCTCAGTGGCAGCGGGCCCTGGCACAGCTCGACGGTGAGGATGCCTGCTCTGAGTTCCGGCAGCAGCAGCTCACCGTGCACCGTGTGCACGTCACCTTTCTGCCCCACGAGCTGCCGCCCCCGCGGCCCCTCGACGTCACCCTGGTGGCCCAGCTTTCCATGGACCGGTGAGGGGGCCGAGGGCAGCCCGGGAGCATGGCATGAGCTGGGACTGGGAAGTTCGAGAGGAGGGTTTCATTTGGTAAAGGAAAAGCTGTCACTGCCTGCTGCTGCCCCTTGAGGAATTCTAGAAGTTGGAGACCCTGGATGTGGGGGAAAGAGCCTTGGGCTTTGGGAATCATTCAGGTGCCTGGAACTGCCCCTCCGTAGCTGTGGGCCCACGGGCAAGTCTTAATCTCTCTGGCCCTCAGTTTTCTCATCTGTCAAGTGAGAAAGTACCCATCTTGTGGGGTAGTTGTGAAGATTCCATATGACCAGCTCCAAAAGCGCGTGCAAGGGGCTTAGGAGGTCCTGCGAGGGGGCGTCTGCAGCAGCTAAGCCGGGGACGTGCCGGCCCTCCCTGGGCTGACCGCACCCCTTGCCCCAGGCTGCAGATGCTGGAAGCCCTGTGCCGGCACTGGCCGGGCCCCATGAGCCTGGCCTTGTACCTCACAGACGCAGAGGCCCAGCAGTTCCTGCGTTTCGTCGAGGCCTCGGCGGTGCTCTCTGCCCGGCAGGATGTGGCCTACCACGTGGTGTACCGGGAGGGTCCCCTGTACCCCATCAACCAGCTTCGCAACGTGGCCTTGGCCCAGGCCCTCACGCCTTACGTCTTCCTCAGTGACATTGACTTCCTGCCCGCCTACTCCCTCTACGACTACCTCAGGTGGGCGGGAGGAGGGAGCGAGGGGCCGGGCACGTGGGGCTGGACAGGGCCGGGGCACCTGCAGCATCCTAGGTGGCGTGGCCTGGCTCTTTCCGGGCCTCAGTGTCCGCTGTAAAGTGGGGTTGGCATTAGGGCAGGGGAGCCCCAGCAGAGTAGGGAGGCCGGGCCCTCCTCCCCCAGCAGCTCCACTGTTGGTCTTCTGCGGGTGTCAGGGCGAGCGGGCCCCTGCAGGTCGGGTCCTGCGGCCCAGGCTGGACAGGGCCTGCCCGCTTCCCGCCTGTCACGGGGCTCCCCCCGCAGGGCCTCCATTGAGCAGCTGGAGCTGGGCGGCAGGAGGAAGGCAGCTCTGGTGGTGCCGGCCTTCGAGACCCTGCACTACCGCTTCAGCTTCCCCAGGTCCAAGGCCGAAGTGCTGGCCTCGCTGGACGCTGGTGCTCTCTACACCTTCAGGTAGGAGAGGCCGCTGCTCGCCCCGCTCCGTTCCCCACACTGTTCCCCACACCCGCCATCACCTCCCACGAGCTCCCAGCTCAGCCTGGCTCCTCGCCCTCTCCTGCACCCCAGGTACCACGAGTGGCCCCGCGGTCACGCGCCCACGGACTATGCCCGCTGGCGGGAGGCTCAGGCCCCGTACCGGGTGCAGTGGGCCGCCGACTACGAGCCCTACGTGGTGGTGCCGAGAGACTGTCCCCGCTACGACCCCCGCTTTGTGGGCTTTGGCTGGAACAAGGTGGCCCACATCGTGGAGCTGGATGCACAGGTGAGGGGCGCCCTGCTGCCTCCGGTTTCAATTTGAATACTTGCAGGCCCAGGGAGCTCACTCTGCCTCGGCGTGTTCCACCGCGCCATCTGGTGGCACTATTAGAAATCCCGCTCTTGGGCTGGCCTGGTGGCACAGCCGTTAAGTGCGCACGCTTTGGCAGCCCGAGGTTCGAGGTTCGATCCCAGGTTCGGACATGGCACTGCTTGGCAAGCCATGCTGTGGTAGGCGTCCCACATATAAAGTAGAGCAAGATGGGCACGGATGTGAGCTCAGGGCCAGTCTTCCTCAGCAAAAAGAGGAGGATTGGTGGCAGATGTTAGCTCAGGGCT
The DNA here is from genome assembly GCF_041296265.1 of Equus caballus. Taxonomy (NCBI): domain Eukaryota; kingdom Metazoa; phylum Chordata; class Mammalia; order Perissodactyla; family Equidae; genus Equus; species Equus caballus. The sequence continues at coordinate 10,737,739 of NC_091695.1, forward strand.
AATTTTCCTCAAAATAAATAAATAAATAAACCAAAGAAATCCCGCTCTTCTCTAGAGCTAAAATCATCTGGCTGTGGCTCTTCGGGCCCACCTAGTAAGCTGCTCCCCATCCCCCAGGGCTGCAACCCTCCCCCAGCCCAGGCAATCACATCCGCCTGTCCCCGTCCCCACCGGCAGGAATACGAGCTCCTGGTGCTGCCTGAGGCCTTCACCATCCACCTGCCGCATGCCCCGAGCCTTGACCTGTCCCGCTTCCGCTCCAGCCCCACCTACCGGGACTGCCTCCAGGCCCTCAAGGACGAGTTCCACCAGGACTTGTCCCGCCACTACGGGGCCGCTGCTCTAAAATACCTCACAGCCCTGCAGCAGCCCCGAAGCCCGGGCGCCTGACCCGCCATGGCTCCCACGCACTCCCTGCAGACACTGGAGCGACCCCGCTGCCCCTCCCCGCTGTTTAAGTTATTCAAGGTCCCAGCGGGAAGGGCTGGGGCGGGGCGTCCGGGGCGGGTCCTGGGGCCTCCCCTTGCTGCTGTCTCTGGTGGGATCTAGTCTCCCTCCGCCCCAGCTGGTTTGGGGCTGGCTCCCCATCCTCGGCTGTACCTCCCTTTTTCGTAAAGTTTTCAAAGCTCCTTTCCACGTTCCTCCTGGTTCGCGGCCGGGGGACGTGCCCGGTCTCGCTGGAGCCGCAGGAGGACCGGGCCCTCCCCGGAGGCCATCTGGAGTGTGCCTCGCCCACCCTGCCCCCCACCCCGAGCCCGACACCACGAGGCTGAGAGACTTTATTTGGCTTTATTTAGTAAAATGTTAAAATAAATAAATACAAATTGATCCGCTGCTCTGTATCCCCCCACCCCCTCAAAACAAAAGTCAAACGAACAAAAACAAAAACTTTGAAGCACAAATCTCCAAATACAAGTTCTACCAAGACTGAAATCACAAAGGGCGCGGACGAGACAGGCGCGGGCGGGCTGGCTCCTCTCTGCTTGGCGCGCTGACCTCTGGCTGCCGGCCTGTCCTGCATGACTGCAGCTTCCCCGGGCTGAGGACCCGGCGGCGCTGGGGAGGGGCCGGGGCCCCAGGCTGCCGCGGGGGCCGGTGGGGTCCTCGGGGAGAAGGGGCTTGTGGGATGGGGGCCAAAGTGGCATTTGTGAGCTCTGCCCTCGCTCTGCAAGGGCTGTTTCTAAGAGTTGCGCCCCGGCCCTCTGGAGGGGGCACCTCCAGCTTCCTCCCCTTCACTCTTGGGGGCAGAGGAATCCCCCCAGGGCCACCCCTCCCTGGGAGAGGGCCGTAAGCCAGGGAGAGAACGGGTCTCCTGTTTCCTGCCAAGGGTGCCCAGCTGAGGGGTGGGGCTGAGGGCCACAATCATTTAGAGCAAAGTTGCCTCCATCCACCAGAAGCCAGGGAATCTAGAGAACCCAGGGCCTGGAACATGTCCCTGGGCCACCATCCATCCAACTAGCCAAGAGCCTGTTGCCCCTGGGATAAAAGTCTCCTAAATTAAGCCCTTTGGATAAATAAGAAAGAAAGACCACACCCTAAAAGAGAGTGAAGGAGGGAACCACTTAGAGGGTTTGTGAGCTGGAGTGTGAGCCTGAGGAGGCCCCGCGGCCCAAGAGGATGGCAAAGATGGCTGCGGAGGCAAGCGTACAGCAGAGGCTGCGGGCTGGGACACGGCACCCCCCTCACGGGCAGGGCCTGGGCAGCGATGGCGCCCGCTCACGCAGGGACAGAGGCTGCAGGCCCCACCCGAGCAAGGCCCCAGCAGGGCTGCCCCGAGCTGGGTCTCCCGGCCAGGCGCAAGCCGGGGGCCTGCCCCAGAGGACCTGATGAGGAGGAAGCAAGCAGGGCTCCGGCTGGGCTGAGCAGTGGGGAGACAAGACTCGGCAGGCGCCACGGAAGAGGCCTGCAGGAGCACTGGCAGGAATGTAGGCGGGAAGATGCCACCTGGCAGCCCCTGGGCCCGCACTGACAGGGGCCGCCTAGGAAAGCCAGAGCCTGGTGGGTCTGAGGGTCTGTCAGCGGCCGGGCTCGGGGCGTGGAGAGAAGGAGGGAGAGGGGGGAGGCAGCTGGGGTGGTGCAGACGTGAGGGGGTCCCGGGTGGTCACAGGCACACACAGGTCCAGGGCATGGAAGGAGAGCTCTCTTGGCAGGACACTGAAGGAAAAGGAGACTAGGGAACCAGGGTCTTTGCTTGGCAGTAAGGAATGTTCTGGCATTCACGTCCAGTAAATTACGCGGGTCTAGGGGCAGGGCTGTGCTTTGTACGCCATGTGAACTGACCTGCAAAACAGCTCGGCCCTCTGACATTAGGAAGAATCCACACCTCGGCCCTCGGCAAGGTCAGCATGCAAGCGCTCACAGCAGCAGGCAAGGCCCTCGATTCCTAGCCTTGTTTCCTCCCCAGAGAGTCCTCAGCTAGCTCCTTTCAGAGCAAAGCCCTCTAGGGATGATGGCTTCCAACCTCTTTCAAGGACAGACGGGGTTGTGTGGCCACCCGCAGCCTCCAGGCCCAGACAAGCGGGCTGGAAGAGCGCAAGCTGGGGACAGCCCGCTGGGCACTGACCCTCGGCCCACTATTCCTGGACTCGTCCAGGCGCCTCCAGCCCCCTGCCTAGACGTAGCACCGTGGTTTCTGCAAGAGGAAGGGAGCTGCTCTGCCCCCTGGGGTGACCTGGCAGCCTGGCCGGCTCTGAGGCCTGCGGTCACTCCGTCCCCTCTTCTAAGCTCCCTGGGTGGTGGAGGGGAGACACATTTTACCTAAGAAGCATCGCCCTCTGCGGCAGCTGCTTTCGGGATCTGTCTTTGTCTCTCTAGGCCTACCTGGGTGAGGGGGAAACGAATGGGACCTTTTCCGCCCCTCCTATAATCTGCCCGTAACGGGGCCTGGGGTGGCTCACGGGACACGTTCTAGGAGGGCTGGGGAGCAGAGCTTCGGCCGCCCTCCTGCAGCAGAGGTCTCCAGCGGGAGCATCCACTGGACAAGATGTACGTCTCACAAGGCAAGACGTTGGAGATGGTCTGAGCCTTTCCGAACCCTGGTTCTCTCAAGAAGGCGAAGGCCAAGCCCAGGCAAGCACAGCGACTGCAGTGGAAGGTCACCCAGGAAGCTCGTGGGTGGGCAGAGCGGAGTCACCTCCAGCTCTGGTGCCTGGGGCCAGCAGGCAGAGAAAGTGCTGGAGATTCAGGCCTCTCTTCAAAGGCAAAACGGACACAGAGGCCTCCCTGGGGCCCTCTGTGTGACACCACGCACCCTGCAGCCTTCTTGCTCCTCCCTGTTCTTTCTAAGCAGCCATGACTGAGGCAGCCAGCCTGCCCCCTGCGCCCTCCCACCAGGCTAGGATGCATGGGCACCCACGAGCTGCACTGGCCCTCTCCTTCCCAGCCGTCCCCCAGGCACTCGTAATGCTGGTGGCTGAAAGACCGAGAGCAGCACCAAAGGAAGGGGTCTTACTGAGGCACCAGCCTTATGCTCTAGCAAAATCCGCAGAGACAACGGGTGGGGCCCTGACACCACGCACACTCCATCTGGGCTTCCAGAACAGGAGCCCGGATCCCTGCACCAAGGAGAGAGGACAGTCTTTTCTGAGAGGGGAGCCTGAGCACGGTGGGAGGGGTCGGCCCCACCCCCAGGACAGAATCACCGAGACTAGCCCACCAGTCTTGAGACACAAACACAGCAAAATGTCATCATGATCAGCAGGTTCTGTGCTGAAAAAGTATAACTACACAGCATTTTCTCCAGTTCTGACACCTTTTTAATAGAAATCACTGTTTTTAGGAAACAAATAGCACTTTTGTAATTTTTTTTTTGTAATTTTTTTTTTACAATGTTTCTTACCTTGATCTTAATTTAAGTAACACTAGGAAGACCTCAATATCTTTTATTTTCTTTTTTAATTAAAAAAAAAAGTTGTTGCTGTTGTTTTCCCCAGATACAAAGATTTTTGCCCTTGCATAAAAAAACAGTGCCCCGACGCTGACACAAGGACGCACACGGACTCACTGACCTCACTGACACTAGACTCCTATTCTACCATGCAAGGCCTCGACTACCCTCAAGGAGACTGTCAGCCTGAAAACCAGCTGTTCTAGTCCTTAGTTTAGTTTGTGTTACCAAAAAAGTAAAATAAACAACAAAATAAAACTTTTTTAAAGAAAAAAGAACGAAAACAAAAATAAAAAAAAAAAAGCGAGAAAAGAAACGTCCCCATTCGATTCACACACACCTGGTCGCGTGCTGCTTTGCTCGGGAGCTTCTCTTATAAATAGAGAAAAGGGATGGAGCTTGTTTTCAAGTAAAGTCACCGATCCACCGTTCTTTCCTTCTGACGCACCCCGGCCTCCCTGCCCCGGCATGCCCGGCTGGCTCCTGGAGAGGGAAGGGAGGGGATCATCCACAGGGATGCGGCCCATCCGCCAGGCAGGAAAGGAGGTGAGGAGTGGCGGGGCACCCGGGCGGGGGGCGGAGCGCTCGGGAGCAGACCTCGGTGGCCATTCTTGGTGTCCACTCTCCGGGCACTGTGCCCCGCCCCGGAGACTATGAAATACTGCTTATTTGATATACTTTTCCCACCCCCGGCCCCCTCCCCCGCCCTCCCCATCCCTCCTCTGGGCACTGGGCTTGGTTCAATCTTGATTTCCTTTTTTTGGTTTTATAGTAATGAAAGTTTAGAAACAGGAAAGCCCACACACTCTTTGGACTTGTCTTCTCTACCTAAACCAACGGCTCGGCAAATAAGGATCTGAAACCTGCTCTCCTCCCTCCGCCCGTCCCTGCTCCCCACCCAACGAAATAAAAACGACCCCATCGTGGCTGTGGAGGCTGCTGCAGGCACACACTGGTGTATAATAGAGAGAGTAAATATATTATTTCACTTGGCATGGTGCTGGCAAAGAACCTCCAGCTGGCACTATTTCATGTAACATGGTCCAATCTTTGCATGTACACACAGAATAAGAAGGATCAATTGGCAAACTCTGGTGCCACCTGGCACAAGCATCTTCTCTCTCTCTGGAACCAAAGAACCAAAAGAATTCTGTACTTTCCAGAAGCAATCCGGCGTTGCTTTCTAGAGTCTTCAGCGCTTGCTCTCCTTGCCGCCGGGATCCCTGGCTTCTCCCGGAGGGCCCGTTATTTAATCTCTTCCGCCTGGTTACAGTTCACCGTGCAGCTCTGGGAGGAGGGGGAGGGGGCCGGCGTGGAGGGGGCGGCGCTGGCAGGGGGCGTGCAGTCCGGGCCGTTGGAGAGGGCCCCCGCAGCGGCCTCAGAGTCTACGGGTTTGGAGAGGTCGATGCCGTGGATGAGGCGGATCAGCTGCTTTACCTTCTCCAGGGAGCTGTGCATCTCCTTCTGCCGGGCCAGGATGGTGTTCTTCATTTCCATGCATTTCTGCAGCGAAAGAGAGGGGCAGGGCCCTGAGCTGCGGCTGTCAGGACGGGCCTGGCGCTCGCTCCAGGGGCATGAGAGCCACTGGCTGCCGTGCCGCCGCCCACGGGGAGGAGGAGGCCCGAGAGGTGAGAGGGGGGGCGAGAGGGTGGTCAAAAGCCAACTCGACTTGACAGCAGGACTTAAACCAAACGTTGAGTCACCCCTACAACAGTAGGCAATAAGAGTCAGTTTAAAACCAGTTCCCACAGCTGCGCTGGCGCGGTGGGCAGGTCTGGGTATGCTTCTGCCACGCTCATGGGCGCTACTGTGTTCGGGGCAGGCCTGAGCTTTCCAGGGTAGGAAATGAGCCAGTGATGCCACAACTAGAAGGAGCCACAACTGAAAATACACAACTATGTACTGGGGGGATTTGGGAGAAAAAGGAAAAATAAAATCTTTAAAAAAAAAAAAAAGGAAATGAGCCGGTGGTGTGTGGATTCACCGTGGGGGCCTCCCGAGGTGCTGGCAGCAGGACTTGGAGGCGCAGCCTGGGGCAGGACAGCGACTTAGCAGAACCAAAGACTGCAGCCAACAGAGCCCCTTCCGCTCGGTCACAGACCGGCAGCCTTCGCCCTCCTGCCCTCGGCCTCCCAAACCTGCGGGCTTCTGTTCCAGGCAGGGAGAGAGGTGGGAGACCTGCCACAGGTGCACGGCGAGGGGGACAGAGCAGGCTCAACTTCGCTCCGGCACGGGGACCTACTCAACGGAAAAGCAAGCTGGCTCCTGTGGGAGGAGCCTCAGCATCCCGGCTGCAAACACCACCCCCGTGCCGGGACAGGCCGGCCTCCAACTGGCCTCTAGAAAGCCCCTGCCTCAGGCCCGTCAGAGGCCTGGCAATGCACTCAGCGCGGCGTGAAGAACGGGCAGAGGGAGGGCCGTGTGGACGGACCCATGGCGCTAGAGAGACTCGCTCCGGCCCCTGCTCTGCGTCCGCACAGCTTCAGGCGAGGCCCCACACTCCTCCCAAACCCACGCGGGAACACACGCGGTGGCGGCCAGGCTGCTGGAGGTGCTCGTTTATCTCTTCAGCCTGGAGGCTGAAGACCCTCTCAGACCAAAGCCAAGAGGCCGCTCCAGGGCCAGACTCTGCCTGGAGGCAAACCTCGCAACCGCCCCAGCGAACTGTTACCAAGCTGAGGGGCTGCGTCAGCCGCGGGGGCCGCGGGCCTGTCACGCACACGGGAGGTCCGGGTCTCGGACGCACGCGCAGGAGCCTCACTTACACTTATGGAACTGCTGAGCTGTTTCACCTTCTGCTCGAGTTGTTCTCGTTCTTGTTTTAAATCTGAACTCCATTTAAGTAATTTCTGTTTCTCTTCTTCTTTTGCTGAAAAAGAAAAATAAAAGGAACGGTTTTTAACAATAAATTCATCGAAAACACCCTTGTGTTCAAAAGGCTTGGCATAGCAGCCGTTTTCCCCACAGCTCCCAGGAGCCGCGCGGCCAGCCCGCAGAATCTGCCGGCCCGGGCCCTGGCCTGGTTCGTGCACAGGGACGCGAGGAAATGTCAGTGGTGTGGGCCTGGCTCCACGTAAATAAGATGCCACTTCTTTCTTCCTCCTCAAGACAGTCCCACACAAACTTTTCACTTCACTCACTAAAAGCTTCTCATTTTTAACTTTAAATTTCCTTTTGAAAACAAAACAAATACTGCCCTTCCAGTACTTTTCTTTTTTTTTCCCAAAAAGGGGAGGCTGCCACGGGAGGAGGCACGGTCACTCCTTACCTGCTTTGTAGGCGATATAGGAATGAACAATTGCTAGAGTTCCAGGCCATGGGATTGCTTCTTCCTTCTTCAGCATCTGCAAAGATTTTTAGAATTTTACCTTGAGAAGGAGGTAGAAACATGCATCCGCTGTGTAATAACAGGCAATGGGGTCTGTAGCTGCTGGCAGACAAAACCAGGACGGCTTGATGGCGGCCGGATGCCAGACCCCGGTCTGTAGTTTCTGGACTACAAAGGTGCAGGCGTCAGCCTGAGAGAACGAGGTCCAACAGCAGCAAGAGCCCAGCCGCCTGAGCCCCGCCTTGAGAGACGTGCCACACGACCCCCAAAGACTCCCCACGGCCAGAGCCACTGGCACACAGTTGCAAGTGTGCCTGATGGCAGCGGCCACTGGCAGCTTCGTCCTTGACCTGACCTGGGCTGCCTGTCTCAACTTCAGCTTTGTGTGTCCCCCAAAGACAGCCTGACCGAGGCAATCACACATCAGTTCCAAATACTGAAGTATCATCTAGACCCCACGCAGGAAATTATCAGAGGGCCACAAAGCAGCAGCAGGGAGAGAAGAGAGACAGAACTGTGTCTACTAACTAGAGCAGGGAGACAGTGGGAAGAGGACCAAGGTTAAACGGGGAAACCAGAATTCTCTCAAGTCAGGATTCCAAAGAACTTGGCAGCAGCCCCAAGCTTGTGGAGCTCCCAGGCTTATTTATTTATTATTTATACTTTGCCTACTTCCGAAAAAGACTTGAGACAGCTTGTAATAAAAACATGAAGATGGAAGGCCGGCCTGGTGGCACAGTGGTTAAGTTTGAGCACTCTGCTTCAGGGGCCCGGGGTTCATAGCTTTGGATCCTGGGTGTGGACCCAGGCACCGCTCATCAAGCCATGCTGTGGCAGTGTCCCGCATACAAAGTGGAGGAAGACTGGCACAGATGTTAGCTCAGGGCCAATCTTTCTCGCCAAAAAAACCCAAAAAACAAAAAAGCCATAAAGATACATTGACAGTTGTGAAAAAGAGATCAGAAACTAAACAGAGAAGGAGAGAAAAGGCTGGGACAGCTAATAATACATTTGCCTTTCAAGTCCATGAAATACTAAGACAGAACTGCCCAGTTAGTTCTCCGATCCTGATGACAAGGCAGGTTTAAAAGTGAAACTGCGTTGCGGCTGGCCCGGTGGTGCAGCGGTTAAGTACGCACATTCCACTTTGGTGGCCTGGGGTTTGCTGGTTCAGATCCCAGGTGTGGACATGGCACTGCTTGGTATGCCATGCTGTGGTAGGCATCCCACATATAAAGTAGAGGAAGATGGGCACGGATGTTAGCTCAGGGCCAGTCTTCCTCAGCAAAAAGAGGAGGATTGGCAGCAGATGTTAGCTCAGGGCTAATCTTCCTCAAGAAAAAAGTGAAACTGTGGTTATTTGAATTAAACCATCAACTGGGCACTTTCTTCTAGGATTTTATTTCCAAAGACGAGTTTCAAAATAATGTAGTGGGTGTGGACCATTCTTAGAGAAAGAGGGAGAAAGTCTTAGGGACTTTGAAGGGACAGCAAGGTAATGAGAGGATAAGTAACTTCACATAAAGGGCGTGGGGGTCTCTGTACCTGCACACGGAGTGGCCGCCGCATGCAGACGACAGAGAACCTGTGGGAGGATGCACGCTGTGTGGGGACAGGGCAGACGTGGCCTGGAGACCCACCTGGAGCGGGGAGAGACCCCGCCATTCCTCCGGATTAGAGGGCAAGGAAGTCCGCCTACCCGCGCCGTTTTTCTCCCCCTGCGCCCCTCGACTGTCTGCCCCACACACAGTACCTGGTCCTGACATCTGGGACAGATCCACATGCCCTTGGGAATCGTTTTCAGAGGAGGGTCTAAGCAGTCCAGATGATACACACGGGAACACGTGTCACACATCAGCAACTGGCCACTTTTTCTGCAAACGCTGCAAAAATCCTCATGGATATCACCCTATGAAATTGAGAGGAAAGGTAAGAGGACAAAAAAGGTAAAATTTGAATGTTAACATGCACATTCTGGATACATATAAATGTCTTAGGACCATCAGCTGTGCCCGTCCGACATGTCACAAAGGTGTTCGAGAGAGGCGGGAACGACCGGTGGCCCGGCCCCGACAGCTCCCTACGGCTGCGGCTCCCCGGGCGGGGACAGTGTTCTGCACTCTCGAGTCGAGTTCGCAGGGAAGCTCTGCAGTCACCTAGGCCAAAATTCCCCTCACAGGTGAAAGCCCAGCATTTGCCACGTTTGCATAGAGTCCAGCCCCCGGACCAGAAAGTTTACAGACACTGAAATCCATTCATCCAAGTGATACAGACAATTCCTGCTACCTGTCATTTCGGGGGCAGTTTAGAAGGATTGGGAAAGAGGACAGACAAGAAGGGGAATTTTACTAAACTCTTTGCTTGCTCAGGGAGAAAAAAATATGGTTAAAGTTCAAACGGGAAAAGATGAAGTCAGGAGCAAATTAACCTCATAGGAGCTTTCGAACAGGAAGGATTTAGAAAGCTGAAGCCACAGCTGGCAATGGTCTCTCAAAACCAGTTTTGGCACTACTGTTCGATGGACCACTCTATTCTGGATGGGTCTATTCCTCCCCATAAAATACCTCACCGGACGGACAAAGAGCAGCCCCAGGGTACTCTGCCTGTCTCACCCGCCATCAGTGACCGTCCGGTCCTCAGGGAAGTCTGCTGGAGCCCTCTGAGCAGAGGGCACCATCGGAAAAAGGCTGATCTACTTAAAATGTGGAGAGGAGAACAGTAGGAAAAAAAAAAAAAAAAAGAGGTACTAAAGAGGCATTTTTGAGCGAAGCAGTCCCTGGCCTGTTGTCTGCACAGGATGAATTCCGCCGATAAAGACACCAGGGAAGGGGAGACTGACGGGATGTGCCAGGCTTAGCCGGCAAGGCAGCGCCACCGCTTGCAGCAGACCCCTTGCCACTTCCAAGGGGCTGTGTTTGATTCTAGGCTATTCTGCCAGAGGGCCTAATTCAGAAATCCTGTATGGGAAGCAATGACAGAAAGCAGTGCTCAATTCTTCCTTTCCACTGAAGGAGCGTATCTCCCCAGGCTGACAATTTCTCCCTAAAGGAAAGGAAACTTTCTCTATAATTCACTAGGGCAGCTGGGGGACTAGGAAACTGGTTATAACTTTTCTAAGTTACAAGATAACTTATATAACTTTTACAGTTACATGGTAATCAGAATGTGGACAGATTTGAATCTTTCTTAGTAAGAAAATATTACCCCTGGGCAGTAAAAAAAGACACTCAGTACACGAGCAAAAGGCACCGCCTGAGACGGCAGCCTAACAGGTTCCGTTCCAGGCCCTGGGAGAGGTCAGGCTTCATCCCTAACCAACCGCGACTTCCTTCCTCACCCTTACAGTCGGGCTATGGGCTGCTCTTCCCTAGAGTCAGTCTTTCTTGACCCTTAGCCCCATGTTGTAAGTCTCTGTCTTTATGAAGTTTATAAAAATTTTAGAGTTTAAGAGAGTGTTTTACATGAACCATAGATAAAATTATCAGTGATGGGGGCTGGCCGGTGGCACAGAGGTTAAGTGCCCACGTTCCACTTCGGCGGCCCGGGGTTCACCGGTTCGGATCCTGGGTGTGGACATGGCACCGCTTGGCAAGCCATGCTGTGGTAGATATAAAGTAGAGGAAGATGGGCACAGATGTGAGCTCAGGGTCAGTCTTCCTCAGCAAAAAGAGGAGGATTGGCAGCAGATGTTAGCTCAGGGCCAGTCTTCCTCAGAAAAGAGAGGAGGATGGGCAGCAGATGTTAGCTCAGGGCTAATCTCCCCCCCCAAAAAAAAACTAAAAAAAAAAAATTATCAGTGATGAAGTAAACGAGACAAACCGGACATCTTATTCAGAGGGACTTGTTGGGTAAAGAGTTCTGCTCATTTTCCTTTGTAAGGAGAACATCAAGAAGTGGAAAGTACAGAAAATAAAGGTTAAATAATTTCTCTTAAGTTCCTAAAGGAAAGAAACCTCCTATCCTATTTGCACATCCCCTAGCAGCAGGTCTTAATCTTTTTGGTGTCAGGATGTCTTTACACTCATTAAATTACTAAGAACCTCAGAGAGCTTTCGTTTATGTGTTTTATATCTATTGATATTTACTACATTAGAAGCTTTTCAAACTTTTTAATTTTGAAATAATTATAGAATCAGAGGAAGTTACAAAAATAGCATATTAAAAAATTATAAACCCTAGAACACACAAGTGCACATCCAACAGCCATGACGGTGATGACATGGTCACACGTCATGTGGCATCTGAAGACTCCACTCTTGAGAGAATGAGAGTGAAAATGGCAAAGGACATTTTAGCATTATCATGAAAATAATTGTGATTTTATGGACCCCCTGAACGAGTCTCAGGGACCACCTCCCAGACCACCCTTTGAGAACTACCGCCCATAGACACGAATATAAAATGACAAGATACGTATTTCATCCACAGGAAATTGGATCTTTGCCTGAAGAGAGTGGAGGAAAGCCCAGGGAGGTGCTGCGCCAGGTCAAAGGGCCTACGCTTTGCTGACCGACCACACGATTCCCATAAACCAAACGGCAAGCTGAACGATGGCTGGCCCGTGATTCTTCGCTAGCAGCTGAGGACATAAGGTTTTGGAAACACCCTGGCTATATCAATTGCAACCCCATCATTTGCTAAAACAATTTTATAACTGTGTCAACATATCTTCCCTTCTCATAAAAATGATGATAGTGGCAACAAGGTACATCCTGAAGATTAGCACCCGGCTGGGTCTTGTATTACCATGTCCTTCTAGACGGTTATTGATCCCCGGGAAATGCCTGCCTTTCAACTGTGATTGTTTAATTAATGTTCTTGGGGCTCATGCCACCAGCAGAAAACACACAGAGCTGTGTGCTGACTTTAATCACTGCCACTGTCGGGATACAGTGAAAGTACAAGTCAATTATCTTTTTAAAAAATCCATTTCACTACGTTTAACCTGAGAAGTTCTCAACATATTTAGTGGTTTTAGAAAAGCTTTTTTTTACCCTCAGATCTCTGAAAAGAAGAGTGTTTGCATTTTAAGACAAAACCTGGCAGAAGCTTTAGTGTGTGATTTGATCTGAGTGGATCCTTTGGGTTCAGTCTCTCAAAGAAAATCATAAATTCCCTCAGCCAAGAATCACAAAAAATATGAACAACATTGTTGAGGAAAGAGACTCCTAGGCAGAAGCACAAAATCCTCTACCCCCCAGCGTCTGTGCGCCACCTGGAGGGTCCCATCCCGAGACACCCGGAGGGGCAGTCCCTTCGGCAATGCTTCAACTGAGGAAACGCTGGGGTCATCTCTGGGGCCAGCAGACAGGGTTTCTGATGGGCACTCCTGGTGCTAACAGGACAGGCAGAAAACCTGTATCAACGACTATGGCCCAAATCAGGAAAGCTGGAGGAAATGCTGCATTTGAGAGCAAGGCTGGGTCTGAAGCCACCAGCTATGTCTGCGGAAAGAAACCTGCCAGGGGACAGAACTCCTCTATGACCCCGGTCATCCAAAGAGGACACTTCCATTGTTGCCTCTGGAATTTGAACTCAGAATGTGCACATGGAATTCCTTTGCTCTTGGGAGAGGGGTATATCATTAGTAAGTATTGAGAACCTTCAAGTTCAAGGGTCATTTTACCTGAAGATGACCAAAGATGAGCTCTGTAATTCACAAAAGAAATGGGCTACGTGCAGAACGAAGCTGTGCCTTCCCTCCTCACACCTGCCCCTCTTGTTAGCTCCAGGAAGTGGCAGCTACAGCCGTCTGGGTGTTCAGCCAAAAACTCTGCATTCACCCTTGACTGTTCTCTTTTTCTCGTACCCCCTTATCCAATCCTGCTGGCTCTTGAAGCTATATGCAGACTCAGTCACTGTTCTCCAGCTCCACCTCCAGAGCCCTATAAGGCCAAGCCACCATCAGCTCCTGCCTGGACGACTGCGACAGCCTCTTACGCAGGCTGCCTGCTTCCACCCCGGCCCCCCACAGGCTCTTCCCCATGTTCCAGACAGAGTGAGCCTTTCAAAATCCAGGTTGATTCTGCAAACACCTTAAAAATACACGCAGAGGAGAATCATCAAAGGATGCTGAAACCGCTGGACAACAGTTTGTTGGGGAGCAGGACATTTATACAGACTCCAAGCTGCCTCCAGCAGAGAAGAGAGGCACCTCGACGAGTGGAGAAATTTGACGGAATCTAGCTTCCGAGATGAAAGTTAACATCCCCAACAACAGTTCAGACTGACATCACGTGCCTCCTGTTGTGACGCTCTGAGAAGGACTCATCGCCACTTACTGAGGGTTCCCCAATCTACTCCTGAGGAACCCAGTGGACCATCCAGAGGGACACTACACAGCAACTGGCCTGTCTCTTAAAAAATGTCAGTGCCATGAAAGATAAAGCAAGGCCGAGAAACTGTTCCAAAGCAAGGAGACAATATCAAACCAATACACGTCAGTTATCTTGGACTGGATTGCGGGACAGAAAAAACACAGTGCCGCTCAGGCAATGAGAGAGACAACTGGAGAAATCCGAGTATGCACCATATAGCACATGATAATATTTTACCAATATTAAATTTCCTCAATTTGATAACTGCATTGTGGCTATACCAGAGAATATCTTTGTTCTTAGGAGATATACACGGAAGTATTTTGGGTAAAGATTCATGATGTCCGAAACTTCTTAACTAGTTCAGCAAAAAAAGTGTCTGTGCGTGTGTGTGTGTGTGTGCATGTGTGTGTGCAGGTATGTGCGTGCATGTGTAGAGGAGAAGCATATGTGGCAAAATGGAAACACCTGGTGAATTGAAGTGAAGGGTATACGTTTGTTCTTTGTATTGCCATCACAACTTTTCTGTAGATTTGGAAATTTTCTAAATAAAAAGTAGAGAAACGACGTCAAACCCCCCAGCGATCTCCATTCCACTCAGAGTAGGAGCCACGAAGCCCTGTGGGATGGACCCTGCCCTCTGGGGCCCACCTCCCGCCCACCTGCCCCAGCCCGCCTGCCTTCCTGCCGTCTTCCGTGCCAGGTCACTTCCACCTCGGGATTCAGCACTGCTGCTCCCTCTGCTGAGAATGCCGTCCCCACAGAGTCCCACGGACCCAGCCTCCCTCTCTCTCCCACTCCTCGCCAAGGAGTTCCCTGCCGCCTTAACTCCTCGCGCCCTTCCTCTGTCCCACGGCTCCTCACAACTCTAATCACGAGCCCGAGCCGACACAGCCCGCGTTCCCCAGCTACCACGTGCCTCTGGCCGCGCGAGAAGCTCCCTGAGTGCAGGGAGCTGGTTTTGTTCCCTCCCCCGCCCCCAGCCTTGAGAACAGTGCTCGCTCCACAGAGCAGTGCTCAGCAAGCGTTTGCTGAGTGAATTCACTGCTCTGTAAGTGCTCATTTAAAGACTCAGGGCCCTAGTCTACCCTCCTGCAGTGCCTGGTGAAGGGCTTGAAAGTGTTGGACTTTTTCCGGAATCTGTTTCTCATCAACTCTGCTGAATAAAGTTGCTTCAAAGAGCAGTTTTCCGCTTCTTGAATTCTACCTGAAGCAGGAAGCAAGGACCACCAGGGAACACACGCCTCGTCCATCCTCCGCACCCCAACACCGAGGACCTCTCAGTTCCAAGAGCTGATGTCCCCACCCCTTGCCCTTCCTGAGCGCGCATCCACAGCCTCCAAATCCAGCTCTGACAACTGACGGGGCCTCCTGGCGCTCTATTCAACACGACTCGCCAGGACCTGGCAGGACCTGGGCCCAGCAGACAGCTGCCTTGCACGGCATGCGGTGTCCTGCAGGGTGACTAATGGTCCAGGTCACTCAAGGAGATGCAGCCGCAAGGAGACAACATTTGAGAGCGGGGTCCCCGATTTCCGCTCTGAGCGAGCGAGCTTTTCCCACGTTACTTACGTCTGTGGAGGTGGGGCTGGGCAGCGACACAGGCTGCACAGGTGCGGGGAAAGTGAATGTGGTCTCTGGCTTTTCATTTTCGGGGGAGTCAGGATGACTGGATGGGGGGGATGTTGGGGTAAGGGCTCCAAACCCCAGCACTGCATTGTATTTTGGAGGACGACCTATATACCGAGAGAAGGGAACAAAAGGGAAAAAGGGGAGGGAAAGAGGGGGAAAAACGGTCTTACATACCTTTGGCCAGTGCTCCTCATTGGCTAGCATGGAAAGGAAGTGAGGTAGCGGACAGAAGGTTAATACAACAGTCCGAGAGAAGAGAAGCAAAGACTTACACATCATTAGGAACAACAAGGCGAGTCTCAAAGGAAGGGCGGATAAGAGAGCGAGGAGCCTGGCGGGAGGGCCTGGGCACCTTAAAGGGCCTCGCCCTGGGCGGCTCAGGGTGACGTTCCTGGACTGTCACAATTTGAGATTCCTGACGCAAGAACAAGATCCCAAAGCTCCATGGGAGCCAAGGCCAGGAATTAAGAATTTACTTTTCTGGATCTTTTGCACATCGTTCTCTAAGGTTTCTCCGCAACCATCATTCTCACAACAGGAGGAATGAGTCTTAGTTCCCACAAATTTATTTAGGATTTCTGCTTTCCCTTCTCTCTCCTAACTAGAGTTTGGTCATTTCACTGCTGTGAGGCTGGAGAAAGACAAAGCGTGGAGGTGAAATTCACATGGACTCTTCTTGCCCTTTGCTGGTAGAGCGAGTGAGAGAGACATTCTGGGAGTAGCGGGAAGCTAAGAGCTAACAAGACCCTCTGGGCTTAATGTCTTGAAGCACTTTGGACTTGGGTGCCCTCCCCAGCTGAGGGAGAACCATTGCCCGCTTTCCAGCACAGGCACCCTGGTGAGCCAGGTGTTGAAAAACTGGGCTGCTCCAAACCCAGGAACACTGCTCACCGAGAGGCTTGACCGGAGCAAAAGCGTTCTGGATCAAACCTCCCAGCCACAGAGGACCCATCCGCGAGCCCCACCGGGTATGGAAAGTCCAGGGTAGCCACTCTTGCCTTATGATCTACCTAAGCCGAAATCCTTGTCCTCCAAGGGCCAGGGTCATAGCTTCTAAGCTGTGAGCGATCCAAAGTGTCTGCCCAGCACACCAAAGGGAAAAAAAGAGCCAGAGAGGTACACAGCTGCCTGGGAGCAGGGCGGATGGTACGCAGGATCATGGCTCTGCCAACAGTTGTGACTGATTTTAGGATTATGCACAAGAGTCACGATTCTGTCGGCCCCTACACAACATTACCTATCTGTGTTAAACTGGCAATGTCTGCAGTACAAAGACAGATCGTACCGGTCTGTCTTTTCTAGGGAAATTTAGTGCTGCCAGGAGGGGAAGCGGAAGATGAATGCTCTGTTTACCCACAGAAGGTACATCCTAGGCATTGTGGAGGCAGGCTTTCATCCTCTGACCTTGGCAAGAGACGCCAAGGTCTAACCTCTGTCTTCCTAGCAGACACTGCCCACCAGCAGGCCAATTAGCTGTGGCTTCTGGCTGGGCCGGTTCCTTTCTGAAAACTGTGTCAGAGGTCACTAAAATTGCCCCAAACGAAACAACAAAAAATAACCCATGGTACTGGTTATCGTGGCCCAGGAATTGACAGGGAGTAATTATTTCGGGTTTCCCATGGGAATATTGCGGCTCCTGGAAGGATGGGGCTGATGAAACACTGGACCAGGTCCCGAAGGGTGGGTATGCTCTCTCTTCTGGGGGAGGTGCTGGTAATGGGACAGTTGTAGCCCTGCCTCAGGCAGACAAAGGGTGGGGATGACCTCGAAGCTTCCCACAGCTCTGAGACTGTGTGCACACGCAAAAATTAGTATGCTCCTCCACTCGCTCTGCAACCTTTCCAGCCTGGAACTATAATTCCGGGATCCATTATTATGTGGAGAAAGGGATCTGGGGATGTATTACTGACATTGAAGAACAATTTCAGAACCTTGTTCATGAGCTCAAACTCTGAGCTGTTAGGAGCCACGCCACTGCTGGTCTCTGCTCTGCCGGAGTAAGGCGGCCCGCCCGTCCGGGGGGCTGGGATCCGGGGACGGCGCTCTCTAGGCATTTCTGCTTTGGGGTCTGTTTTGACAGTGATCTTCTCCACTCAGCTGGAGACACCCTCTTCTCACAGATTCGAACTTCTTGGTATGGCTACCCTCTCCTTCCTAGAAAGACTGCAGCTCATGGAAACCTAAGAGTCACACTCCAGTCTTGCTGGCAGCGGGATGACTCAGACGCTACTGAGAACAGTCTGGCAACAGCAGTGCCCTGTTCTGCTCAACGATGCTAAAATGCTTCCTTCACACGGCGTTCTGCTCCTGTGCCCCTCATGCACAGCCTGGTGGGCCTGGGTGGAAATGCTGCAGTAAGCCCCTGCCCTGAGTCGGCCTTGCCAGAACCCCAGGGAAGGCAGCTTTTGAGTCAACGTACAGAACTCTAGTAAGAACTCTCACTCTCTTTTCTGCCCATTCTCAGAGAGCAACGACAACACTGTTTTCAGGGGATACAGGAGTTAGACAGGCTCCAGGACAACGGGAAGAGGGAGGGGGAAGAAACACAACACAGAAGCCAAAGCAACAGCGAGGAGAGACAAACAGGCGCTCACCTCTCTTCCGGGTCCCGGGGTGCATGGTGCTGTTCAGGTATGTGACTGCGCTCTTCTTACGCTTGGAGGGTTGAAGAGGGAAACGTGACTGGTTGAATAGCATGGTTACTACTAACACTGGCACAAGCTAAAGACCAAGCCCAGCACGCCTGTCCACATGCCAACTAGTTAGTGCTGGTCACCCCAAGGTCTCAGTGCTAACGGGTTTTATCTATGCACTTGGCTCTGAGAGAATATTCCAGAGAGATCTGTTTCTGCTTCACAGGACAGATGTGTTGAAGCCAGGATGAGTTAAATTTTTAAGGGAGGTTTGTATCTGCTCAAACTTAGGAACTAAGCTAAGGGGACAGCAGTGACCAATAAGAATGAAATGTGATCAGCCAGAGACGGACCCACCGTTCCCCAGAGCTGGCCAAGCACAAGCAGGGTACTGCTCTGATGCAGTTTTCAGACGGGAGGGCTGACAAGTCGGACACAAAGCTGGAACGGGGAGGGAAGGGCCAAGCGCGGCCAGCAGTACCTCTGGCTCAAAGACTGCTCCGCTGTACACGGGGTTCGCTGTGGTTCTTCTTTTTCGCTCTTGCCTCTTGCTTTGGATTTCTTGGGAAAGCAAAAGGTTTAGGTTAGAAGAGAGGTAGGGAGAACCTTAAAACCTTAACTTTGTTGTCTGTCTACTGGTTTCCCCACGACGAATCAGAAACGGGGGCAAGTCTCTGTTTCACTGCGGCCTCGGCAGAGGCAAGCACATGGCTGGAAGTAGTACGTGGGCCCACCTACTCCCACCTCTCAGAGGGCAGGGCCACGCTGTCCCCCAGGGTGGCACTCTGTGACTGACAGCTTAACAGCAGACAACGCTTGTAAACAAGCTGTCCCGATCTATTTTTAGATCGCTGGAACACAGGTGTGGATGAACTAGACCCAGACTGAGGAACCACAGGTCCCCATTCTAGAAGAAAATAACCAGGACAGGTGCAGCTTTGTAACTATTCGTAAGATTCACATAAACCAGAGTGACTGAAAAGTACGAAGACTTGTCAGCAGGCATTTACTACTGCATGCTGTCAAGAAACAGAAAAGTTCCTCTAAGTGAACAGAAGTCACCTTAATCCAGGCAGCTCGGGGTTCCCTCAGGACAGCAGAGCGGACATATCGTGACGGGAGGGAGAGGGGCTGGTCACGACACAGAGGGAAGGCAAGTTCGACTCCAAAGGAAATAAAGTCCACACTGGCGGAACTGTATTCTACTTGTGTTCCAAATGTCTATTCCAGCAATAAATCTCAATAAATCTCTATTTTCAAGAACAAAGCTCTGGGCCGGAAGCAAGGTGGCGCCGTGAATCTCTTCTCTTACCTTCTAGATGGTCATGTGTCACCAACCCTAGAGACACCATGAAGGCAAGTTTCTGTGTGAGAGAAAGAAAAGAACGTACTTCAGTTTGGGTCCTCACAAAGCAAAGCGCATGCTCCCAGTTAGACTCTTAGGGAAAGCCAATCCAGCGGGCTGCTGGCTCGACGGAGGCCGGGTTCAGGCGAACAATGAGCCAGCGCCCTCCAATGAAGCCACTCTGCAGGCTGCCTGGTCTTACAGGGACCAAAAGAGAAGGACCGGGGCCTAAGCTTCTACTTTCCCGATGACAGAAACCAGCATCCTGAGTGATCTAGGTTGTTTTCAGAAAGATCCTCTTAGAGGGAAGAGGATTTCATACCCGAAAACACACAGTGGTTACAAAGAACCTCCTACACAATCAGCTCAAATTCTAAGGACTTCCCTTGTCATGACAGGTCAGGGCTCCTTACACTGTTACTACCACTGACTGGATAATGCTCGCTCAAAGCTAAATGAGTTTCAGAACGACAGTGGTTCTGTTTGCTACTATGATTTTTCAATCAAACATGCACCTAAAAATTATGTAGCGACTTCTCTCTAAAGGCTGCTCTCAGGGCTCCACCGGAAGCTGACTGATTAGAGTACTGCACCGCAAAGCTGGAACGGCAGATGCTTAAAGCTGGGGAGAGCAGCAGACTGACGCCTGTTTTGCTCTCCTGTTACATGTGGTCTGGAGGGGACGTCTGCATTTGCTGCTGTCCCCCTGCACACGGTTGCTAAACATGCCAAATAATACATCACCGATTTCTCTTGCCAGTGAATAAAGAACGCCATCATCTGTCAGGAGATGAACTCCTGCCCCACTGTTTATACCACAGCTTGGTCTTGAAAAACCCTGACATGTTACCCTCAACATTAAACATCATGATATTTTTCAAGATACTGAGTGTTTTATGAAGACAAAGTCCTTGATCGAGCCACTTGAGAACACAGAAATGTCCTTCGCTGGTACCCTCAGAGTCCTGAAGAGACGTTTTTACTCCACTTCCTATTTCAGTCTCTCAGGTGGGCATCTGCCCCGACAGCCAGAGGACTCTCGTCAGGAAGAGCAGACTTAGACTCCCGGCCCATTTTTTGCACTGCACGTTGAAATGGCATAACTCCGCGGTTGCCAGTCAATGACATTCCTCATTGCCACTACTCCTTCAGATCTGCTCTCTGCTAATAAAGCAGTGTGCGAACGGACGCTCAGATGAACCTTTCTGAAATCAAGCAACAGCCCCGTTCTTGGCCACTCCTATCCAACTCATCTTTGCTAGCCTAGATCAAGCTCCCATAAGAATTATTAAATGGAAAAAAAAAATCTCCTCTCCTGTGGAACAGATTTTCAGTGAGAAACAGAATAAAAAGTGGTCAAGAACTCGTGCCTCATCTGTGTCTCACAGGTATGCCGAGAACTAATTCATTCTCTTTACGGCGGGGATTCTGTCCAGCTAGAAGGTGAGCGGTCTGCCGCTCCACGTGGCGGTCCTCGCTCGCCAACACGGTGCCCTGACTGAGGCATCCTTCAGTTTCTTTTGATGAGGACAGTTTGGTAAGAGCTTGCTCTATTTTTCCTCCTTCAAGCGTAACACTTGTCATTAATTTTTGGATGATTTTACAAGTTTCTCGGCAATTTGCATGACTAGTACCTTCTTTTTGGTTCAAGTTTGGTCCCTTCTTTAAAGATAAATTAAAAATTAATCCATTTCATATCGGAAAGAACGAACATTTGTACGCGTTTTAAAAAAATCTCAACAGGCTTAATAAATCACTGCTTTTTTAAAAAAAACAATGACACAAAGCTTTGATGGCTTCATGCCACTACTTGACATGGTTTCACTACAAGGAATGCACTGAGGATAGAAGGGAATGGATTACTGGGCTAATAAAATCCAACTATCAGATATTCATCATCATATTACCTGCCCACATTTCTTCTCTTTTTTTAATAAAATTAATTTTATTGGAATTATAATGGTTTATAACGTCGCGTAATTTCGGGTGCACACTGTTTATCAGTTCCTGAATAGTTCATCGTGCTCACCCTCAGCAGTCTAATCTTTATCCATCACCATACATACATGCCCCTTTATCCCTTTCGCCCACCCCCAAAACCCCCTTCCCCGCTGGTAACCACTAATCTGTTCTCTTTATCCTGCGCACATTTTTCTTTTATAGCTTCTGGTATAAAAGCATCAAAGTGAAAAATTCTCTTGTTTAAGGACATACAAATTCACATTCTATATTTGTACCAGACTCGTGTTTGCTATTTAAGTTTATAATTCTATCCTCAGTGGTAGCACAGAGGTTACTATTTTCGTCCCTACTTTTAGACTTCAAGGAACTACTTCTGAGCTCCTGATTCATGTGGGATTTGGGGCTCTAACGCAATACAACAGAACTACCAAAAATGCACATGTAACAGCTGTAATGGATAACAGGAAGAGGCCTTAGCTGAGTGAACTGGACATCTTATAATTGTTGGCTGAGGCAAACAAAATATAAGGGTCATTAGGAATGCAATGGGATATCTGGGAAAATGATCGCTAATCTTACATTTCAAATTTGTGACATGTGTATGAAATTCCTCGATGCCAGCTCATGGACACCCAAGGGCACACTCTTAATCGGCCCTAGGCCAACGTGACTTGGCCATGACATTACTGCACAGTGAGAAAGCACAAGAAAAGGAAAATCAAGTGATTCAGAGAGCAAGCGTCCGTCCTGGCGTGAGAGGCAGCCTCGTGGCACAGATAGCCGCGCCTCTGGATGCCGGGCCTACCTGAGGGTTCTCCTCCCGCTTTGGTTTGGGCGCAGCAGGGGGCGTGACGGTGCGGCTCTCTGTTTGTTTCTCATCGGTTTCTGTGTGGGATTTAATTGTCTAGGAGAGAAAAATGAAATGACAATGCAGAATTCACTTTTTATTAAAAACACAGTGTGACTGTAGCCAAGAAATAAAAGAACACCACACTCAAATTGGAAACATATTAATAAAGAGGTAATGTGGATTTCATTTTGGAAGGGGAAAAAGGAAAACGCAAGGCCCCAGTAGAAATGATTAAATTGCATAACTAGAGTAGACATGAATCTATAAATACAATAGTCTAAATTATACGAAAAGAAAAATCCATGGTTTAATTCCTATGTATAAAAATAAAGCATAAGGCGGCTCTCTCTGATTTCAATGTATTTAGGCTGTAGGGGCAGTTTTCCAGATGCAAGCCCACTCTCGTTACATGTGGGTCAAGCTCCAGTCCACAGTGTGCTTAAGATGTGAGTAATGTCAAAAAAAGCTCACACGCACGTTCTTCTGTTTCAGAGCAATTCCTATCAGAACCTAAGAGAGGCCGCACGACTCCCCTTGCTTGGGCTATTTAAAACCTGCCTGTATCATCCATTAGAGGAGAGAGAGACGCAATTGCCAAGGAAAGGTCATCTTGCAAGACACTGACATTCTGACCACCCCCAGCCTCATCTTCCAGACGCATCCATTCGAACAAAAGAAACACCAGTAGCATGACCATCTTCAAGCACAAACGGCAGCTAGCAAATTGGTAGACTGGGCTTGTATTATTATTCTTATCATGACCCAATGCCTAATTCACCTTATGAAGCCCTTGGTAAATACTGAAACGATATTAGAACAGTGGAGATAAAACTGTAAACACAAACCTAATTTACTTTTTCAAAATTAAAAAATTGCAGATGCTAATGGTCTTTCTGTATGGCAACGACAAATAAATAAATGAGAATGAAACTGTCTGGTTATTGATGAGCAGGAGCCAAATGAAAGCCGTTGGTTCTCTAAGCAGAACACTGAAAGTTCTCAAAAATCATTATGTTGTCAAATACTTTACTAGATCTGAAAACCTAACACAATCACAAAGATCTCTCACTTCCTTCCTGGCCACCTGCACATTTTCCTCCTGCTTCTCGTATTACTGCATTAGGAAAGTGTAAACAGCAGCCTTATCAATACCGAGGCAACCACCGTCCGGGGCACAGAGGCTGCCTCGTACCTTTCTTACCAATGTCCTGCTTCTCCTCTATCCTGTAAGCTACTCGAGAGCAGCGACTGTTCTGCAGCCTTTGTGCCCAGTACGGTTCCTCACGCAGTGCAGGCAGACTGCAAAGAGCTGCTGGTCTTCTGAGCGGTGAACATGACCAACCAGGAGAATCACTCACGTCTCCTCTCTCTCATACACATATACTTTTTAACCAAAAAGGACACCTTTCCTCCATAAAACAAACCACCAAACACACCTACAACGGAACACAATGGGAAAGTAGTTTACAGTGACATTCTTAATGTCTTGGCTTTCCAGAAAGCTTATTTTCATAGTTCTCTGAATGTGGAAGGACAGGGAGGCTGACGGAGGAGGGAGAAGAGCAAGTCAGCTGTAAGGACTTGCTGTCTCAAGTTCCTCAGAGTCTTTACTTCCATCTCTAAGGCTGAGTGCAGCACACAGTGGAAATGCCTCTGGGGAAGGGCAGACCAACCCCCTCCACTAAGGAATCAGCCAGAGTTCCAATTTTCTCTCTTGTACAAGAAGAATATAATTATCTCAGGGTTGGATAAAGAATACCAAAAGCATCCAAAAATAAAAATAAAACAATCAAAACATTGGGGAGGTGCCCTTCTCTCATGGACCTCTTGCTCTGGGGTCCAGAGCCAGCTGCCATGTTGTGGACAGCACTATGGAGAGGCCCACGTGATGAAGAACTGAACCTCTTGCCAACAGCCTGTGAGGAAGTGAGGCTGCCAACAAGCACATGACTGAGTCTGGAAGTGGATTATCCAGCCCCAGCTGAGTCCTGAGATGACTGCAGCCTTGGCCAACTAGTTTGATTGCAAACTTGTGAGGGACCCTGAGCCAGAACCACTCAGTTAACATGCAGCCTGATTCCTGACCCTTAGTGACTGTGTGGGATAATAAATGTTTGCTGCTTTAAGCTGCTTTAAACAAACAAAAAACATTAAGGTGGGAGAGTGACATCACAGAAATGGCAAAATAAAGGAGCTTTAAGAATTGGTCCTCCCACTGAAGCAACCATTAAGCTAGCAAAAACAGACAGAATCAACTTTTAGAACTCTGACATCTAATTAAAAAAATAAAACTTACAGCAACCAGGGAGCACTCACTAAAAGAAGAGGCTGTTAAATTTCACTAAGAAAGCGTTTTTCCTCACCCACCTACAAACGCCCACTCCCCAGCTGGGCAGAGGCTGTGGGGACGGTGACCTGCATTCCTGGTGTCACCTGCTGGTGCCGGGGGAGCAATACAGACCTTGCTCTCAAAAACTGGTGGCTGTGCATTGTGACCTGTCTGGTGGTTCCCTGAGCCCTGCGGCAGAGGCTGATCTTTGTTCTGCCCACCTTGGGCTGGAGTGGCTTTTTGGGTAGTGTCTGATAAAAGCATCTAAAGACATATGTTACCCGTAGTCACCTGGTGCAAGAGATGGTGGATGGAGTATGCAGGAGACAGACCCAAAGGCCTGGGGAGGAGGAGGCCGAAGAGGAAGATCTTGGAGGAATAAGGGCTTTGAAGGGCTATCACATATACTGGGGAAGCCAGAGTGCACTGCCCATTCCCAGGGCTAGAGGCACACTAAGATCTGAGAGAACCCTAGGCTTGTACCACCGGTTGATCTTTGAGCTCCATCCAAGAAAGAGGTGAAGACTCAGGCAGAGTTATAGGCAGCCTAGCTTAGCACTGAAAGAGTCCCTGCTCAGGGCCAATCTGCAAAGATCGGGAAAGCTGGGTGGTTTTTTTTTTCTTTCTTTTTTTTGAGGAAGATTAGCCTTGAACTAACATCGGCTGCCAATCCTCCTCTTTTTGCTGAGGAAGACTGGCCCTGAGCTAACACCTGCACCCATCTTTCTCTACTTTATATGTGGGACGCCTACCACAGCATGGCATGCCAAGCGGTGCCATGTCTGCACCTGGGATCTGAACTGGTGAACCCTGGGCCACCGAAGCAGAACGTGCGAACTTAACCGCTGTGCCCCTGAGCCGGCCCCTGGGTTTTTTTATTTACTTATTATTACTTTTTTCTTTTAGGCTCTAGTTGTGTAAGGAAATCTGTCAGGTCATTAGACAACCACTGAGATAACAGAACAGAGATTCCAATGACCACACATGACAAGAAATACAGTCTTTGCAAAATCAGTTTGGAAAAGGCACTGAACAGACTATTGCACCTCTGAACAACCAACAACAACACATCCTGGGGTGGGAGGAGAAGCGAATTTCCCTTATTACCTTGTAATTTCAAAATGAACAGTTTTCACCAAAAAATTAGAAGGCATACAAAGAAACAGGGAAGGATGGCCAGTCATAGGAAAAAAAGAAACCGACAGGACTGGCCTTCAGGGAGCCCAGACATGGACTCTCTAGGGAAAAACTTTAAGTCAACTGTCTTAAATATGTTCAATGAGCTAAAGGAAACCACGGACAACAAACTATAAGAAACCAGGAGAACAATGTCTCCCCAAGTAGAGAATATCAATAAAGAGACAGAAATTATTAAAAAGAACCAAACAGAAACTCTGGAGCTGTAAAGTACGATAGCTGAAATGACAATCTCTCTAGGGGGATTCAGGCAAAAGGAAGAATCAGTAAACTTGAAGATAGGATGAATGAACTTATCCAGTCTGAGGAGCAGAAAAAAAGAAGATGCAGAAAAAATGAACTGCGCCTAATGGACATTTGGGGCAGATCAAGTGTAGTAATGTGTATATTATGGGCTCCCAGGGGGAGAGGAGAGAGGAAAAGCAGAAAAAATATTTGAAGAAATAACAGTAGCTTCCCAAATTTGATGAAAGACATAAATCTACACATCGAAGAAGCTCAGCAACCTCCAAGTAGGATAAACTCAAAGAGATCCACAACCAAGTGCATTATAACCACACTGTCGACAGCCAAAGGCAAAGTGAGAGTCTTGGATGCAGCAAGAGAGAACTGACGCATCAGTTGTAAGGGCCCTCAATAAGATTAACAGTCATTTTCTCATCAGAAACCAGAGACTGGAAGGCAGTGGGATGACATAAAGTGCTGAAAGAAAAAAACCATCCCTCCAAAATTCCACATCCTGCAGAAAGCGGAGGGAGTGCACTGCTAGTAGATCTGCCCTAAAGAAACATGAAAGGGAGTCCCTCAGGCCGACATAAAAAGACTCAAGACAGTAACTTGAAGCCACAACAAAGAAATAAGAATTCCGGTAAAGCTAAGTACACAGACAAATATAAAACCCAGTATTACTGTGTCTTTGATTTGTAACTTTTCTTTTTGTTTCCTATGTGATTTAAAAGAGAAATGTACAAAATAGTAATTATAAATCTGTATGAGTGAGCCCACAATGTATAAAGATGTAATTGGTGACATTAACAACATAAGGCGGGCCAGAGCCGTACAGGAGCAGAGTTTTTATATACTATTGAAACCAAGCTGGGATCAATTCAAATTACGTTGGTAAAAATTTATGAATGTCAACTATAATACCCATGGTAATCATTAAGAAAAAAACTAAAATATATACAGAAAAGAAAATGAGGAAGACATCACAAGAGAACATTAGGGGGAAAAAACATAAAAGAAGGCAGCACTGGAGGAAGTGAGGAACAAAAAACACATAAGACATGCAGAAAACAAAAGGCAAAACACCATAAGGCCTTCCCTATCAGTAATCAATTTAAATGTAACTGGAGTAAACCCACCAACTAAAAGACAGAGAGCGGCAGAATGAATTAAAAAAACCAACGTGATCCAACTATATGCTGTCTACAGGAGACTCATTTTAGAACCAAAGACACAAAAGGGTTGAAAGATAAAGGTGGATAAAGATATTTCATGAAAACAGTAACCAAAGGAGTATGGAGATGGCTGTACGAATATCAGAGAAAACTCACTTTAAGTCAAAAATTGCTATAGGAGACAAAGACAGTCATTATATATTAGTAAACTGGTCAATTCATCAAGAGACGTGATAATTTTAAATACATACGCACCAACAACATAATCCCCAAATATATGAAGCAAATATTGACAGAACTGAATGGAGAAATACACAGTTCTATATCAATAATCGGACACTTCAATGCCTCACTTTAAATAATGGAAAGAACATGTAGATAGAAGATCAATAGGAAATAGAGGACTTGAACAACACTATAAACCAACTAGCCCTAACAGACATAAAGAACAGTCCATGGGGCCGGCCCCGTGGCCGAGCGGTTAAGTTTGTGCACTCCACTTTGGCGGCCCAGGGTTTCGCCGGTTTGGATCCTGTGCGTGGACATGGCATGGCTCATGAAGCCATGCTGAGGTGGCATCCCACATGCCACAACTAGAAGGACCCACAACTAAAAATACACAACTATGTACCAGGGGGCTTTGGGGAGAAAAAGGAAAAATAAAAATCTTTAAAAGAAAAAAAGAACAGTCCACTCAATAACAAGAAAATACACATTCTTCTTGTATACATGAAACATTCTCCAGGACAGACCATATTTTAGGCACAAAATAAATCCTAATACATTTTAAAACACTGAAATCATGCAAAGTATCTTTTCTGACCACAATAGAGAGAAGGTAGAAATCAATAATAAAAGAAAACTAGAAAATTAAAAATTATGTAGAAATTAAACAACACTCTCAAACAACAAATAAGTCAAAGACGAAATCCTTAGGGACACTAGAAGATAGTTTGAGAGGAATGAAAATGAAAACACAACATACCAAAACCAAAGTGACCCAGTGACAGCAGCTCAGAGGCATATTTACAGCTCTAACAGTCTACATTAAAAAATAAGAAAGACCTCAGATCAGTAACCTGACTTTGTACCTTGAGGAACCACAAAAGGAACAACTAAGCCCAAAGCTAGCAGAAAGAAGGAAACAATAAAAATCAGAGTGAAGATCAATTAAATAGAGAATACAAAAACAATCAGATCAATGAAACCAAAAGCTGATTCCTTGAAAAGATCAACAAAATTGACAAAACTTTAATCAGAGAGACTAAGAAAAACAAGAGAGAAGACACAAATAATGAAAATCAGAAATGAAAAGTGGGGCCATTACTACTGATCTTAGAGAAATAAAAAAGATTCTAAGAGACCACACTGAACAACCGCATGCCAACAAATTAGCTAACACAGGGGCTGGCCCCGTGGCCGAGTGGTTAAGTTCGCGTGCTCTGCTACAGGCGACCCAGTGTTTCGTTGGTTCAAATCCTGGGCACAGACATGGCACTGCTCATCAAGCCACGCTGAGGTGGCATCCCACATGCCACAAGTAGAAGGACCCACAACGATGAATATACAACTATGTACTGGGGGGCTTTGGGGAGAAAAAGGAAAAAAAATAAAATCTTAAAAAAAAAAATTAGCTAACACAGATGAAATGGACAAATTCCTGTAAACACAGAAATTACCAAAACTGACTCAAGAAGAAATAGAAAATCTCAACACATCTATAACAACTAAAGAGACTGAAGCAATGATCAAAATCCTCCCCCAAAAGAAAAGCCCAGGACCAGCCGACTGGGGAATTCTAGAAAAAACATTAAAGAATTAACAGCAGTCCTTCTCAAACTCTTCCAAAAAAAGAAAAGGGAGGAAGATTTCCCAGCTCATCTATGAGATCAGCATCACCCTGACACCAAGGCCAGACAAGGACACCACAAAAATAGAAAATCTTACAGACCAATATTCCTTATGAATACAGATACAAAAATCCTCAATAAAATACTAGCAAACTGAATCCAACAGCATGTTAAAAGGATGATATACACCATGACAAAGTGGAACTTATCCCAGGAATAAACGATGTAAGAAAATCAACGTGCTATCCCACATTAATAAACAAAGGCAAAAAGACCACACAATCATCTCAATTAACACAGAAAAAGCACTTTTCAAAATCCAACACCCACTCATGATAAAAACTCTCAGAAAACCAGGAAGATGAAGGGAACTTCCTCGAGTTCCTCAGGGGAACTTTACAGAGGACATTTACGAGAAATCACAGCTAACATCGGACTGAGCGGCGCAAGACTGAAGGCTTTCCCTCTGAGACCACCAACACGACAAGGAAGCCTGCGCTCACCATTTCCATTCAACCTTGTAGCAGAAGTTCTAGCCAGAGCAAGGAGGCGAGAAAAGGAAGTAAAAGGCATCCAAATTGGAAAGGAAGATATAAAACCCTCTCTAAGTACAGAGGACATGATCTTACATAGAAAAAATCCCCCAAAAATCCACAAAAAAACTCCTAGAGCTACTAAACAAAATCAGCAAACTGTGAGGTACAGGATCAACACAAAACCCAGCTGTATTTCTAAATAACAGCAATGAACAATCCTAATAGGAAATTAAGAAAGCAATTTCATTTACAATAGCATCCACAAGAATAAACTATCTAGGAATAAATTTAACCAAGGAAGTGAGAGACTTGCACACTGAAAACCACAGAATACTGCTGAAAGAAATAAAGAAAACCTAAATAAATGGAAAGACATTGATGTTCAAGGATTAGAAGACAATATTGCTAAGACAGCAATGTTATACAAAGTAATCTACAGGTTCAATGCAATTCCTATCAAAATTCCAATAGCCTTTTTTTTTTTTTGCAGGATTGGAAAAGCCAATTTTTAAATTCATGCAG
Organism: Equus caballus; assembly: GCF_041296265.1. Classification (NCBI taxonomy): domain Eukaryota; kingdom Metazoa; phylum Chordata; class Mammalia; order Perissodactyla; family Equidae; genus Equus; species Equus caballus. The sequence goes on from NC_091695.1 coordinate 10,767,526, forward strand.
AATTGCAAGGAGCCCTGAATAGCCAAAACAATACTGAAAAAGAAAAAAGCTGGAGGACTCACACTTCCCAATTTCAAAATTTACTACAAAACTATAGCAATTAAGACAGTGTGCTTGATACTAGCATAAGGATAGATATACAGACCAACAGAATAGGACTGCAAGTCCAGAAATAAACCCACACATCCATGGCCAATTGGTTTTCAACAATGGTGCCATGATTATTCAAATGGGGAAAGAATGGTCTCTTCAATACATAAAGAGCTGGGAGAAGTGGACATGCATATGCCAAAGAATGAAGTTGGACCCTTATCTCACACTATATACAAAAACCAAGTCAAAATGGATCACTGACCTAAATATAAGAGCTAAAACCAAGCAACTCTTTGAAGAAAAATTAGGAGTAAATCTTCATGACCTTACATGTGACAACGGATTCTAAGAAATGACACCAAAAAGCAACAAAAGAAAGAACACAGATATATTGAACCTCATCAAAATTAAAAACTTCTGTGCATCAAAGGACATTATCAAGAAAGTGAAAAGACAACCTACAGAATGGGAGGAAATATTTCCAAATCCTATAGTGTCTGATAAGGGTCTAGTATCCAATTCCTTTTTTTTTTTTTTGAGGAAGATTATCCCTGAGCTAACATCTGTGCCCATCTTCCTCTTCTTTATGTGTGGGATGCCTGCCACAGCATGGCTTGACAAGTGGTGCACAGGTCCACACCTGGGATCCAAACTGGTGAATCCTGAGCCGCCAAAGTGGAACGTGTGAACTTAACCACTGCACCAGCGGGCTGGCCCCGGGTCTAGTATCCAGATTATATAAAGAAGTCTTACAAGTCAACAACAAAAAAAAGACAACCCAATTTGAAAATTGGCAAATAACTTAAATAGATATTTCTCCAAAGAAGATAAACAAATGGCCAACAAGCATATGAAAAGATGCTAAATAACATTAATTATTAGGGAAACGATGATCAAAATCACAATGTGATACCATTTACATGTACTAGGATGGCTATAATTTAAAAAAAAGGAAAATAATAAGTGTTGACAAGGATGTAGAGAAAATGGAATGCTCACACAGTCCTGGCGGGAATGTGAAATGATTCAGCTGCTGAGGAAAACAGTTTGGCAGTTCCTTAAAAAGCTAAACATAGATTTACCATATGATCCAGCAATTCGACTCCTAGGTATATACCCCAAAGAAGAGAAAACAGGTACAGGAGTCCCTCCTTATTCATAGGGGATACCTTCCAAGACCCCCAGCAGCTGCCTGAAACCTCGGACAGTACCCAACCCTGTATATACTGTGCTTTTCCTGTACACACAGACCTATCACAGAGTGTAATTTATAAATTAGGCACAACAAGAGATTAACAACAATAATAAAAATAGAACAATTATAACAATATACTGTAATAAAGTGACCATAGATCTTAGCAACCTCAGCGTACGATTTTTTTTCCTTCCTTATTAAGTAGGGCACTTTCCCCTTTTCACTTAAAGGAAGCACTTTCCGGCTTCTCTTTGCATTATCTGAATTGCCAACATCACTGCTCTTGCACTTTGAGGCCATTATTGAGTAAAATAAGGGTTCCTTGAACACAAGCACTGAGACACCCTACGGTTGACCTGATAACCGAGACAGCTACTAAGTGACTAAGGCGAGGGTGGCATATGCAGTGTGGATATGCTGGACAAAGGGACGAGCCACGACCCAGGTTGGACGGAACAGGATGACTCGAGATTTTGTCCCGTTACTCAGAATGGCGTGCAATTTAAAACTTATTATTTCTGGAATTTTCCATTTAATATTTTCAGACTGTGGTTGACATCAGGTAACTGAAACGGTGAAAAGTGAAACCGCGGATAAGGGGGGATTACTGTACTCACACAAATACTTGGCATGAATATTCCTATCACTATAATTCCCAATAGCCAAAAGGCAGAAACAACCCAAATGTCCATCTATGGAAGAATGGATAAACACACTGTGGAATATACACACAATGGAATATTATTCAGCTGTTAAAAAGGAGTGAAGCACTGATACATGTTACAATGTGGATGAATCTGGAAAACATTATGCTACGCGAAAGAAGTCAGACACAGAAGGTCACATCATGTATGATTCCATCTACATGAAATATCCAGAACAGGTAAATCTACAGAGACAGAAAGCAGACTGGTGATTGCCAGAAGCAGGGGGAGGGGCAGATGAGCAACATGGGCACTGGGTTTCATTTTGGGGTAGTGAAAATGTTCTGGAACTAGACAGAGGTGGTGGTTGTACAACACTGTGAATGTACTAAATGCTACTGAGTTGTTAATTTTCAACACTGTTAACTTCAACATGCTTAATTTCATGTGATGTGAATTTCATCCTGATTAAAAAATTGAGGAAAAAAGTGGATTAAGCTATAAATTTAGTCTCTATCAGAGATTATAAACTATTACCCAGAGGTGAAGCGGCCTTGCAGATATCATTTTTCGCCTACATGGTATTTAAAGTTACCGGTATTTTAAAAACTAGGTGATGTCTTAACATATCTAGATTTCTGGCTTTTCTTGAAGAAGTTTCCATATGATAAAAACTGGCTCTTGTCAAGAAGTAGCTGCTTCCTTGAGATGGAGCATACCACTACTTTGCAGCTCACCACGGTCTCTTCCACTTTCACTGTCTTCTTGACACCACGGCCAAACTGTCAATTTTATCACCCTTGTCTTACTACGCCAAAGAGGAATTAAGAATAAAACTGGGATATCTCTTGTACTCATGTTCCCACTAAAAGTGGAAAAATAAAAAGTTCATTTGTTTACTCCCAGTCTGCTCTTACACATTTATATTTTCCGCTTTGCACCCATGGCTATTTGAATTTGCAAATCCTGGGGCTGGCCCTGTGGCCGAGTGGTTAAGTTCGTGCCCTCCACTTCAGCGGCCCAGGGTTTCTCCAGTCTGGATCCTGGGTGTGGACCTAGCACTGCTCATCAAGCCATGCTGAGGTGGCGTGTCTCATAGCAGAACTAGAAGGACCTACAATCAGAACATACAACTACGCACCAGGGGGCTCTGGAGAGAAGAAAAAAAAAAAAGAATTTGCAAATCCTGCTCAAAGGTGCTATAAAGATAGAAATAAAAAACTGGGACAAGACTAGAACTAAGTTAACCATTTATACCCGGAACTCCAAAACACCTTCTGAGACTCGGCTGCATGAATAATCAAAGTGACACCCTGGCGAATAAAGGAACGTCCCAACAGTTTCATCAATCGAGGTTAAATACAATTGGACTGAAGGCAAAGCAAAACCCCTTGTGTGGTCACCGGGATCCATCCTCCCCACTCTAGCACCCGGGTGAAAATGCAGGGTGAGGAGTCCCCGCTCAGGCGCACTGAGGGGGAAGACAGGAATCGGAGGACGATACCCTGGATGACATTCTCCTCTTGGAAGAACTCCTTTGTCAGAGGACTTTGCGTAGGTTCCATGCATGATACATATGGAGTAGGGAAGGGGTGGCAGTCTGGCAATTTTCCCCACAGAACCCGGATTTTTTTCAGTACTTTAGCCTGGGGACACACAGAGAGGTCTTTGTCGCACGGGGTGGGGTGGGGTGGATAAGAAACGAACCTGATTCCTGAGAACTACCTGCGGTGGGCATAGTCTAAGGGGCTTTAAGCGCCTTATCGCATTCCACCACTGATGGGTGTTCAGGCCCGTTTCACAGAGTGCCGGAGAGGACAAGGACAGGAAAGTGGCGGCGTGGGGCCTATCCGTTTGTCCGGCTTTATCTACTCTTCGGCCTAAAATAAGTTTCTAGCCTCAAAGCTCTTCAGACTCCACCACTTGTTTTCTCAGAACCACAATGTAATGCGGCTTCCGATGAGGGAAGAGATGGGAGCCCATCTGGGATGAGCAGGGAAGTTGGTGATGCCTGCCAGGGGAAGTGAGACCCCGCTGCAGGAACTGACACTGCCCTCTGCCTCTCCGCCGCCACCGTGGGAGGCCTGCACACCGACACAACTTGTCATGCGTCCGCCCCCGGACGCAGGGCCTTGGCGCCCGCTCCAAATGCACCGGAGACCGAGCTCTGGGAGGCACAGGCTCTGGCTTACCCACCCGGCACCCCTCCACAGAGACACCACAGGCGGCATGGCAACTGGCACGGAATCACACACTTTTATGAACTGAACGTTATCACCCTAAAGGAAACAGCAGAAAGCAGCAAGGAACCCACGAGCCGCTCTCACAGAGAATGCTGCACACGGGCTTTGCACGGCTTCACTCTCAGCCCATCTATGAGATCGCTTAATGGTTATGGGGGGGGTATTGGAAATGAAAGAGAAAAGAGAAAAGAAGGGCAGTAGAAAGACCTGAAGTAAGAAAATCCCGAGAATGGAGTCCCGGGTAAAGAGGCCCGCTGAGCGAGCCTGGCAGCCTGTGGACTGCGATGCTGGGGCCTGCTAACCCTGAACAGCAGTGACGGACTCCTCCACCAGACCAACAAGAAGACAGACCGTGCAATTTACTGCTGCCAATACATTTCTTTTCATTTTTAAAGATTCATGGGCACCTTTTTATGACCCTATAATTAAAATTAAAAGCTTTATCAACATGTAAGGCCAGGACATGAAAAGTATTTCAAAATCTAATAAGAAAATAATATATACTGTTTGATTTTGTTTTTTGCCTTAAAAATGTTACTATGTGCACAGCAAATACGTGGAGGAATATAATCTAAACTGTCAATAGCAACTTTGGGGGGAAAATTACGGGGGAAGTTTATCCTCATCATAGATTATTGGGGGAAGTACTTTCTACAATATATATTTCTGTAATGTTTGAATTTTCTTTTACAATGACTATGTATAATCTCCATAATCAGAAAAAATAAGAAGTGTAAAAATAAAATGAAACTTAAAAACTTCTTGTCTCTGAAAAGTATCTTTATCAAAAAAAGAGGTCAAAGAGAAATAATATTTAGTGGTCTAAAATCGTGGTTTGAAACCACATCCTTTGGAAGTCCAAGGCCCCTCAGAGGGTCTCCGAGAGCAGGCACAGGACGTGAGGGCAGAGGACCTTCCAGCGTGCCCCCAGACACCTCCTGCGCTTGGCCATCATGCTTTCAGTATTTTAATATTGAAGTTTTGCTGATAGTAAGTTTGAAAACCTCTCATCTGAAATATGCGTAATTTATTTCTGAATGTTCCTCAAAGTATTTCCTGGGGTTTGAGCAGGCTCCTCAAGGAACAGAGATGTGTTCTCTCTCGTGTTCTCTGAGCACAAGATTTTGGTACCCAGTTCCTCAGCGCAAGGTCTGAGCATTTCGGAGCCACCTGGGCAGAAAGCCGGGTGCTCCGTGCCGAGGGCTCCCCCGGTCCAGGAGGCCGAGGCGGCGGCAAGCCTTCCTGTTCCTGCCCACCTGGCCAGCCTCCCTGAACCGCGGCCGGCCATCCAGGAGCAGAAGATTCAGGATCACCAGGGACTATTTTCAGATGGATGAGAAACTCAAGCCTGAGCAATCAGAAATGGGTCACTGACTTTTTAAAGCAACTTTCTTGAAAGAGGATGCTTTCTGCAAAATTCTTCTTTCTCATCACTGGTCTTTCTTTAAATAGAATATGGTGATTGCCTAGAAATCCTTTTTCTTGTTTTTAGAAGTTTTTTTGTCATTGAACCCTGAGGTATTTTTGGAGGTTACTTATCTTTCTCTAGCCTGGTTTTTTTAAGAGAAAATCTGATTTTGGAAGTATAAATGAAAGGCTTCAATAGTTGAGCTTACAATGTCTGCATCCTCCAGAGTTAAAAGAATGCTTCTCAGAAATTTTAATTTTTTCATTTGGCTCTTCATTATCTGTAATAACCAGAGAAAATCTTTGACATGAAATCCCTTTCCCTGTTTTGTTTATTCTTCCTGACTTTCGCAGTCAGCCTGATCTGGATTCTTACTGGGCCCAAACCAGCACGGCCTTTTGCGTTCACGGCCTCATCTGTGCTTCCTGGCTGGGGGCAGCAGAACCCAGCTGTGAACTTCTGCTCCAGAACCAGCAGGGGGAGCTCACTCACACAGGAATCGGAATCCATCCACAGGGGATGGTGGGAAGAGCAACCCAACTTTCTTCAGTAAGAAAGGCCCTTCCGCATTGTGGATAAAGCATCACACGATAAGCAACACGTAATCAACAACGGTGCTGAGAGAAAGAACCCTTGAGAAGATGCACTGAAAGACAGCCCTGCCTCAAAGGCAAGGCTAATGCCCAAAGCAGGTATGCCGCCCGCCTGTACCTGTTTTTCAAGGCTTGGCTTGCTAAGCTGTACAGTTTGAGGTCCAGCGAGTCTGGTCCCTGGAGTGGCTATCACAATGCTGGTGAGCTGGGCCATGGGGAACGTTTTGGCTATGGTTGCAGTCTGCCCATTGACGACACGGACGGGGTGGATGGAATTCTGGGAGGTAGGGAGGGTTGTGGGGGTGAACTTGGTCAGCATGACAGGCCTCTGGATAAGCTGAGGAGCTGCAAGCATGGGAGGAGGTGCTGGGGCAATAGGAATGTTATTCTGGGCCACAGGCTTGGGTCGAACCTGTGGGGAAAGAGAGAACAATTATCGTATTACTTAAAGGAACTTCTCAAGTCCTAGAAAACTAAGACATTGCCAGATCTTCCACACTAAGTGTGTGAAATAGTAGTTAGTACAAATACTTATTAATATTGATTTTGGTTATTATTAATTCTATAGATCTCAGGATACACAATCCTATAAAAGACTCGTCAGCTCTTAAGAGGGCCCTCAGGCCACTCCGGAACACAGTTCTCGATTCCAAACCTTAGCTCCCTCTCCTAACCCATGCCGTCCTTCAGGCTGAGGTCAATGCCTAACCCAGACTGGTTCCAGCCAGAACTTGTGCCCATAAGGACTGCCAATGGCCTTAACTCACATTCTAAATTTCTTCACATCCACAGCTTCAGTTCACTCCCATTTCTGGTTCTCTAACTCCCTGCTCTTGGCCACTCAGTCTCCTCCGTGGGCTTCCTCGTCCTCAGCACAATCCTATCTGTAAGAATTTCTCAGGATTTCGTCCTGGAACCCCTTTCTTCCCAACGTCCTCACTCCTCCCGGTAGCTCTCACCCATCCCGAGGCTTCAGCTGCTATCCATGTCCTGAAGATTTCCACACTTGTATCTCAGGACCAGACATTTCCTGAACTTCAGAATCACACATTCAACTGCCTGCTACACATCTCTACGTGGAAATCTCACAAGTTCGAAATCAACATGTCTGAAACATGAATTTCTTCCTCCAACTCTTTCTTCCTCCTATAATCATCACCTCGGTAAATGGTCTTTTCTTGCTAAATAAACTTCAGAATCATTCCTGATGCGTCCTACTTCACCTCATCTTCCTAAGTCCTCCTCAAATATGTCTACTTTCTATCCCCTCTGCCACTGCTCTAGCTCACGTTTGCCTTACTGAACAGTGGCAGAAAATTTTGGTTAAAAACACGGGACCAGCCTTGTGTGGGTTCAAGTCCCGCTTCTACCACTTACCAGCTGTGCAACCTCAGGCAACTTACCTGACCTCTCCTAAGCCAGTATTTTTCAAACATTCTAAACTATGACCCTGTAGGCAAACCCTTCTCCCCTCAGGCATGAGAGTCTGACCTTCAGTTAACTCTCTAGCTCTATTCCCCTGGAAACTTGACAAGGGTAAGAATGTCAATTATGTTACCAGGCAACATTGCTTATGGTAAAAATGATCTCTTATTGCTACATCGAATCTGGATGGGGAGAACGATAAATACTTGATGGGACACGGCGCTTTGGGATTCCCAAAGGGGGTGACTCTTGTAACTGGGCATGTCCATTGCAGGGACCTGGGAAGGCAAGCCTATGGAACTCTTACAAGATAGACCGGCTCGTGGAAGGCATAAGGCTTCTGTGCCAGGGTGGCTCTCCTACTGTTTGATAAAGGTCTCGTTTCCCAGCACCTGAGCTATCCCTAGACAGCTGCAGAGACTGCTACATGGGCTACTATGGGGACTCTCACTGAAGACAAACGCCTGATGCTGCCTTGCTGGCAAGCTCGGGCTGCTGTTCTGCATGTGCTAAGGAGACTTGTGCCAAATGTGGTCCTTGACAGTCTTGTGAGTCTGAATGTTTAGCTGAACTTAAGACAACCCTGTGGTGGGTGCTGTAGACACAAAGTAGGAAGTACATTTCACACTGTAACCAGTTCACACATATGGACATGTATCTCTATCAAACAAAAACTTCACAAAACAATACTTATGTGCTATGAACTCTCCTATTTCCTAATCTGTTACATTCATTTTATTTAAAAACTCTGGCTACAATCCACTAAATTGGTTTCACAGCCTACTAATGGGTCATGACCCACCATTTGAAAAACGTGGACTAAGCCCTAGATTCCTATCGGAAAAAGAGTGCTACCTACTTCCACAGAGCTGTTATGAGGATTAAAACAACCCATGTGAAGTGCCCAGCACAGCAGCTGGCACATAGCAAGATTCTCCAAACATCAGTTATTATCATAGTTGACAACGTCCTAACTTTTCTTCCTGCCCACAGTCCTGTCCATTTCCAATCTATTCTCCATATAGTGGCAAGAGGGAATTTTCTAAAACAAAAATCTGACCACGCCAAGGACTTGTCTGCAAATGCTTTAATGGAGCCCCACCGTTCCTGGAACGAAGCCCAAACTCCTATACAGCCTATGATGTTCCACAGGCTCTGGCCCAGTGGGTTTCTCCAGCCTCACCTCTTACCCTAGCCTGAGCCAGCCACGCAGCCCCCTGCGCTCAGCCACACGAAATCTCCTTTGGTTCCTAAGCTTACAAGCATCTCTCCATCCCAGACTTGCCTATATGCTCTGTCCTCTGCCTGGGACATTTTTATTCTTCCCCCAAAACTTTGTCAGGCTAACTCGACTAGGATTTTAGGTCTCAGACCAAATGTCAACTCTTCAAGGAAGCTTTCTGTAATACAGTTGGCCCTCCATATTCACAAATTTGCATCCGTGGAGTCAATCAACCGTGGACTGAAAGGCCTACGATGGCTGTGTCTGTACTGAACATATACAGACTTTTTTTTCTTGCCATTATTCCCTAAACAATACAGCATAACAACTATTTACACAGCATTTACATTGTATTCAGGAGGATATGCATAGGTTATATGCAAATACGACACCATTTTATATAAAGGACTTGAACATCTGTGGATTTTGGTATCCATGCAGGTCCTAGAACCTTTCCCTGCGATACTGAGGGATGACTGGAATCTTAAGGATGAGCTGGGGGTCCCTCCCATGTGTTCTCAGACTGCCCTGTGCCTCCCATAACGGACACTGTAATTGCCTGTATGTGTCTGAAGCTCTCTGAGGGCAAAGAACCATCTGTCTTGAAAACTGGCATATCCATTGTGCTTAGTGCCTTTTTTGATATCCAAGGTATTAAGGATTTATCTGAGCAGTGACTGAAATTATCTTATCTCACGTTAGGTGCTCATCCCTTCCCCAGAGGAAATTTGGAAATCACTTAAGGCCACTGCCCACAAAATTCCTTTCTCTTCCTTCTTTGCTTGAAACCTGGGGCCTCAGACAGGATCTCCCAGCCTTTCTACCAGGCAAGTCAACTCTCCTCGAGGTCCGGACTGGGGCAATCCTGACACTGTGCCACGAGAACGGTGAGCTCAGCATGGGCAGGCAGAGGTGCCTGGGTCCAGGCAGAAAGTTCCCAGTGCTGACCCCTAGTCTAAATCTTTATTCAGTATGATGCTCAAGGCCATCACTGTCCAGAGCAGAACTGAACAGTGTTTACTGCATAGTTTGGCTGTTGTTTCCTTCCCTACTCTCTTTGGCATAGGGGAAAAAAAAAAGTGGTAATTGCATTCCTTCCCCACTGGCAGGCAGGTTTTGGCTAGATTCTTCCAGTAAGTTAATATACGGCTTAAGACGGTGTTATCTTAATTATTGTTACTGCCTTTGGTCATTGCTAAGAACCCCTGATGATAAAATAAGCTTCTTTATGGTATAGACATCAGCAACTAGAATCTTTGGCTAGGCAAGGTCTGAATACCGCTCAGCTGACAGTGCATTATAGGCTGCTCAGAAAGGGCCCATGAGGACTTCTGTCCCATCTAACTCATCGTTGTGCTTGTCACTCGTTTACTCACCTGTGGAAGAAAGTTTGGACGTGGGGTGAGTCTAGGAGGGGGGATAAACTGTGGTACTTTGATGGGCTGAGGAGGTGTCGCCTGAACCTGCTAAAAAAATGGGAAAGATAAATAAACCAGAGGACAACAACTGTTCAATATCAAAACTAGGCATTCTTAAAGTAATTTTGGCATCAACACTCTGGATCAGACAGTATTTCCTACAAGCTTTCACTGTAAAATTGAGCATCTGAAGTAACACTGCCTTAAGAAACTTTCTCCTGTCCCTCCTGCATGCTTTATCCCATAGAGTGAATGCACACTTCTGTTTCCTGACACACCTAACGCAGAACACAGCAGGCTCAGCAATCTTAGACAATTTCCTTTGACACTCAAGAACTCTTGCGCTTACGTATTTTAAAAGTCACGACTGGATCCAAAATAAAATCAAACTTGCTGCCCGGCCAAATGGCCTTTTCCTAATACAAGAGCTTTATCTAATGGTGAATGGCCTTATTCCCACAGAGAATTTTCTAACTCAGCATCTGGCTGCGTTGTCTGGCTGCTTCTCTAAAGATTCCTGGGAGAGCGGGAAGCTTCGCTTCACGGTTCTCTAGTCTCACTCACCACTGGTCATCATTCCAAAGCCACCAAATCTCTCAGCTGGCCTTTTTAAGACAGACTTTTAAACCACAATTTGGATATATTTTCCCCAAGCTTCTGAGAACAGCAGCTTTTAGTTTTACTCCAAAAATCTCATAAACAATTTTTGTTCAAGTACTTCTTCCTTCAGGGGATCTTTTTTTCCGATAGACCTTTGACACAAACACTGTTAATTTGTGAGTTTCTTGAATATTTTTGAAGTGCTCCAACAAACTCCAGTATGTCCTGGATGCAGTCTTAAGGGATAGTGAGCTGAAAGAATTCAGCAGTGAGTTCTCCCCAAATCGGTAACACAGCTGAAACCAGAGGGTTGAAACACTCCAGTTTCAGAGGAAGGACAGTGGGTAGGATGGAGGGAGAGAGAAATGAAAGTGTGTTTCCCCCTCAAGGCAAGTCATAACTTTGACCTCAGATAATGTGCCGAATGAGTGTCGGTCCTGGGTGTCAGGATACCTCTATAACTATGTGAGCGGACCCAGCAGGAAGGCGAGAGTCCCTTGTCAGCCCCAAAGGGGCATTTGGTATGGTAGCAGAGTGACGGAGACTGAGGAATCCAGCAGGAGCATAAAATGGATATACTCTACAAATGCATATCCTGAACCCTCTCATGTGGGCACACATGAGCAGCAGCTGCTGGCTTACCAGAGTGACTGTGTTTTTTGCCACAATTTGGACAGCCTCTGCCCCAGGCCCAGTGACCTTACTAGACGTCTGGAGGTTGACTGGTGTGTTCTGCACATCAGTGCCGAGCACAGCCTTCTGGCTGTTGATGGCGGTCACCATAGCAATGGTAGGTCGCTGGCCCACAACAGAGGCAGGCATGGTCGCAGTTGCTGCTTTCAAGACGAGAGGTAGTGTCTTTGTGGTAATCATAGAAGCTGTGGTTACGGTCTTCTAGGAGACATGGAGAACAGACATTAGGACACTGAAGTGTCGTCTCACTGAACAACAGCTGTTAACCCCCGGAAGAAAACAGAGCAATCATTCTCATAAGCAATCAAGTTTCTCGGTATAACAACATTTCTTTTATGTACGTAGAGCACACTTCTTACTACAGGGAAAGAAAATCTCTAGTTTGCCAGAGTTCTCGTCTTTAGCTTCGAGTTCATAGTAATAGCTGCAGATTAACACGGGCACAGGGTTTTCAACAATGAATGAGGTGGGTTAATAGATACAGAATATGAGTGTACCTGTTTCTTCTGGTTTTTCTAATTCTTTGCTTGCTCTCAATTAACTGAAACTTTGCAGAAGCTGTAAATCAATAAGGTGCACACCATCTCTATCCTTAACTGCTAAAACCTCATCAACACGAAGCCAGTCATCACATAACTCTGGTTGTCTGCCTCCTGTGACATGAAGGCTGGGATAAAGAGACAATGTCCTTCATTCTTTTGAGTGTCACCCTGGAGAGGAGGAAGGGAAACTCACACGAGGATTAGCACACCTGTTGCCTCAGAGGCAGTAAATCCCAAACTCTAGATAATCAACTGGTATAGCAAACATCAGCTCCTGATGCCAAAGGCATATGAGTCACTCCCTATAATCTTTTCTCTGGAAAACTGCTGCAGAAGTGATCGAAGATGCAGTGAAACACGACTCGGTGGAAATAAACACCTGAGTTTCAAAAAGCCTCACAGATCAGAGGATGAACTGAGCTGAGAGGCCTTGACTGATGCTCCATAACCATTACTGCAGCTTTGAAGCTATATTTTTCTCAACTTTTTACTAGAGTAATTAAAGGAGCCAGTTACAAACCAAGGAAATATAAACAACCTTATAACATGGCATACACACCTATCTACTGCTACCAGTCACTCAAGATACAGACATTTCAGGAACATGAACGTTTATCTGGTCCAACGGGTCCATCCCGATTTTGATACTACTCCATCTTTTTCTTCTTACTCTATACTTGCACCGCCCAATCTGGTAGCTACTAGCCACATGCGGCTATTTAAATTAATTACAACAAAATAAAATTAAAATATTAGTTCCTCAGTCACACTAGCCACATTTCAAGTGTTCAACAGCCACACGTGGCTAGTGGTTACCACCCTGGGCAGTGGCCGTTGCCAACACTGCAGAAAGCTCTTTCGGCCAGCATTGCTCCAGACCAGTGAACAGGACCCCAACTCTCCCTGAAACAGATCTGGACAAATCCTCTTGCAAATTTCTATTTCAGTGTCTATGCAAGTACTTGTGTATTAAGGTGTTCTAAGGAATTCTTTATTTCCATTTTCTGCCTTAAACACACACACACATATGCGTATATTAGCTAATCTTTTAATATCTTCTTTTTGTTTCTTTTAACCAAAAAATTTAAAGATCTGGCCTTATCTATCCTATCATAGCTTAATAAGCAATCCTTAATAATGCTTCTAATTAAAATCACCTAAATCTTTGTTTCCTCTCTGCTAAGCCACCAACACAGCAGTGGCTTATCCTCCTTGCACTGCCTCCTCAAATGTGAAATGGGAGTAAAAGGGGAGCACTGATGCTTACTTATTTGGGGTGTGGCAGGTCATCCACTGTCTATCAGTGATGAAAACCAAATAAAAGCTAAATGCTGTCTCTCATTGGAAATGTTACAGCAGCGTGGCAGCAAGGATGACTTCACCAGTTGTCTGTAATAGTATTTTTAGTTCAGTGTGATGTTAGCTCTATCTTTCAATTTAAAACATGTAAGTACGAAGGACTTTTGAAGTGGTGAGCAAGTCACACCAGGTGGCATTCAATCCTGGCGCCACCACAGGTTATGGAAGTGACACTCTCTGCAGCAGAACCCACTGACATGGATTTTAAAAACAACTGTGCAGTTGTTACTGCTTTGAAAGAGGCCAACGTGCTTTTGTTTGAAACATCCTTGGTTCAGGTAAATCATTATGAATATTTTGAATAACCCTAAAGTGATTATTCTAAGAAAGTGAGTAAATTCAAACTCACCTGAATTATATACTTACCATTAACTGCAACACTTAAAACAACACTGAAACCTGACAAGTTTGTTCACATTTTAGGTCAGCATTTTCTTTCTATTTTATAAATATTTGGTTGTGGCTAACTTGACTCCACGTCTTCTAGCATCTATGTGGCTCTCTTGTATACACAGGCACAAGCCCCAGGGCTACACGCACCAGTGGAAACTGTCTGAAGAATATATTCACCACGTATTGACCCCAGGTATCGACACAGGTATTGCTCAGACATTTACTCTCGGTCTGGGGCTCATTCTGTTCTATTCTAATACTAGGTAACGTAAACCAAACACTCTCAGAGTGCTGGAGTCTAGATGACAAAGAGAATCTAGAATTCAAACCTAATGAAAACCTCTGCACTGTTCTGACAGGAGGAAGAGAAGACACAGAGTGGAAAGGTGGCCAACAAGAAAGAAAATTAGTCTTATGGAAGCTGTGATCGATCCTCGGCTGGCTGACGCTGTCCAAGAAGGAGCCCCTTCAAGAGAAGACAGCAGTTTCCCCACAGCTTCGTGAAGGAGTTCTTTAATTTTGATAAAACTTAAGCTGCACGAACTAAAAGTTAACACAGAAATGCACGGCAAGACGTACTGACTGCAAAATCCTTTTTATTTATTTTTTTGCTAAGTTATTATTACCAGCAAAGCATAAGGTACTGATTTATGACAGATGGGTTCCAATGTACACATCAGAACTTAGAGGGCTTATTAACTACGGGATCTAATTAACTTCCACATTATTCTAGACTATTTCCTGTGTTTAATTTTGAATGGAAGGTCATTGTTGGACACTCAAACCGCCACAAACAGAATCTCCCCTTTTTGTCCATACGGGTTTATTTCCTGTTTAGTTTTATTAACCGCATGCATCTTTACATTTGTATTACAACACTAAAAACGACAGGGTTGTGAATGTAAGCTGAAGGGTATACCTGCATTCAACTGTTCTATTCTTTCTTTTTTTTTTCTGGTAGATTGGAAAAATTTCAAAATATACATACAAGCCATGAGCTGGAGTTAACTAAGTAAAGGGAACTGGTCCCCCCTCCCCCATGCCTTGGTATGCTCATCACCCGACTTAGAATGAAACCGTTCTCTTCCTAGCTTCTCCTCCCTGCCCACGCTGACTGCTGTGTAACACTGACTCCTTTCTGAACTGAGATACGTGATACATGCAACACACAACTGCCCATTTGTCCTTGATCTCATGAAACTTAACGACTCCCTGTGACTGTCAAAAACCCCAAAAGTTTTGTCATGCCTTGGAGGGCTCCCACAAGGTCGCCTCTTCCTACCCTTCTGGCTTTATCTCCCTCTCCTTCGATTCCTGGAATCCACGCTCCAGCCTCCTCGCTGTTCCCAGGGCACGCGTTTACCTTTCTGACCCCACACTTTCGTTCACACTGTCTGGACACCCGTGATGCTCTCCGTGCTCTGCTCCCTCACTGAAATCTCATTCATCGGTCACGGCCCTGCTCAAATGCCCCTCCTTTATGAAGCACTCTCCGATCCCTCGAGTCAAAATCACTCTGTCCTCTGATGTGTTCACAGCTCTTACTGCTACTTTCATTTGACTCTTCTCTGTTAGCTGTGTGCATCTTCCTCTCCGTCTCTAAATTTTTTATTTTTCAATTCTTGAAGACAGAAATTCTGTCTTACTTGCGAATCTATCCTCTACATTGCCTAGCACAGTGTGTACATATAGTAGAGACTCAACAAATATTTACAAAATGAATGCAAGTAATTCCCATGGTATTCTAGGCAGAAACAGACTCTAGGCAGGGACCATCACCACCTCTTTGTATACCAGCATCTAGCACATGGAGAGCACCCAATAAATACTGATTGACAGCTTACTGTAAAAACAGAACCCCAAAACTTAGAGGGTCTTTTGGCTTTTAACATTAAACATTTGCATTAAACAAAGCAAAATAATATAAAACAAGCTTGGCTACATCAATTAAATATATCAGGTGGGCTACCAGATGGAGAGATGCCATGCAACACTGCTTTGGGGACAGCCTAGGCCCCTCACCATCACCATCCCAAAACAGCACAGATACTATAAGTATTATCTAAGTATTCTGTCTGATTTGTGTGACATGGAATGTTACCTGACCAGAAAGTTTCCATGGGCTGAGAGAGAAAACTCTTCTATACCAAGAAAGAGTGAATTGTACACACTCCTTGCATGCAAACACTTTCCATCAAACTGCACCTTCAGAAAAACAACCACCTTATCCTCCTCTGTTTAAAACTCCAGCAAAGGTAATGGGAGGGGCGATCTTTCAGAAAAAACACGAGTCCCGGTCAGGGGTTTAGAAGTCAGCCTGAATGCCTGATTTCCAAACAGCCTTGGGGGAAGATCAGGGTGAAAGTTCTGTAGGCTGCCCCAGCTCTGTGATTTACAACAGGGACCCTTCTTTGGCATTCATATGTCAGGATTTCTTTCACTGGTTTGCATGACAGTACAGAAAAGTAGTGAACGGATGGATTTTTCAGCCGGAACATCTGGCTTCAAATCTTGGCTCCACCACATACTACCTACATGATTTTAGGCAATGACTTAATCTCTCTGGGCCTTAGTTTTCTTTCCTAAAAACCAGAGATAATAATAACGCCTTCTTCCTTCCAGTTGGGGTGAGGACTGTGTATGTTATATTTGTAAAGCACACAGGAGAGCGCCCGTAACCTCGATTAAATGTTAACTATCTTTAGTGATCTTCACCCTTTTTATAAGTAATGCAATTTTCGCTTGCCAAATGTTGTATGTGAACCCGCCCAATGCCCATAAACAGTGACAACAAGGTCAACTGTAATCTCTTTCTCTCTGTATAAAGATACTGTGAACACTTGGTGTTGGCGGGTGAGAGGTGTCCACGCTTAGGTTTCAAGAAGGTCCCAAAGTCCTTGAAATCACGTACAAAAATGAGTGTATTAGGTGTGAATGTCTATTTTTTTTCTGGGAGGGGATCCATAGCTTTGAACAAAACCTCAAAGGGGTCTGTGACCCCCAAAGATCAAGAAGCACTGCTCAGCTGTCCCATTTTAAAAGTACGCCCACATTACATCTAAGCGTATGGAGATCAAGTCTGAACAATTTTCCTAGCCGAATGTCATTCCCAAATATGTCGTTTTTGTGTATCTTGATTGCCTAATTATCCTTACATTATATGCTAGTTTAAACGCCCTTTTCAGTAAAAATGTTTGCACAGCTCCACCACGTCAGAATGTTATTAAGCTTCCACTCAGACATAGCTTCCATTTCAGATTTCCTTCAGTGTATTAGAAGAGATTCATATTCTCATGAATATGGACCTAAAAATGAATATTTTGTTTCTATGAATAATGGAAATATATCATCCTTCCGAAGGCCTCTTTCTACCTGGTTCCAAGGGCAATGATCCTGAAATATCTCCATGCCTAATTGCAGAGAATTCCAGAAAAACAATTCCAGAAGAGCCAGAGTCACACAGACCTTTAGGACAACTGCAAATAAATACTTCCAGAAACTCAAAGTAAGACTAGATATCTGTTCGAATGCAGAGAAGCAATTTTTCTTTGTCACTGCCTTCCTTTCCCTTCTTCCTCAGACATCATTAACTTTTGCTCCTTGGCAATATTATTTCCTTCTGCCAACGAATTTCAAGCGATTCTTATCCCAGTTACAGTATACGAGAATAACTGAAATAACTTTCGTGTAGCGCTAGCTGAGTTTAGCACAGTCTGAATCAGGACCCAGTTCTACTCGACCAACAACAAATCGATCCGCCAGCCGGAGCCTGCGCCGCGCCACCCACACTGTTACCTGGGAAGCGGTCAGGCCGGGCGAGGGGGCGGCCGACTGTGCGTGGTGGTGGTGGTACTGCGGCTGTTGCAGCGGCTGCTGCTGTGCTGCTTGGAGTTTGCCTTCAGACTGCGGCAATGGCTGTATCTGGAACTTGTCTGGTTGTTCTTGCTTTACTATCAGGTTCTTCCGTAGCTGTTCAACTACTCTTTTCTACCAAATGAAGACAAAAAGGAATAAAATCTATCAGAATATTGTTCTATCAGCTGTATAAAATATACAGCAATTATATGCCTCTGATATCTTTTTTGTTACTAGTTTAACCTGAAACTTGTTACATCTAAAATTTACAGATTTGACATATGAGAAACTGATGCCATAAGAAACGTTTTGTAAATAAAGGGAAACTGAGCCACGAGACGAGAAGGAAAACTACCAGGATGGCACGGTAGAGCTCGGATTTCTTGCTGTTATTAGAGCGGTGTGCTGGGCGGGAAGGGCGGCACAGCGCAGCGCTGAAGACACGATTCTGAGAGCAACCGCCTCAATTCAAAGTTCAGGTCGAGTTACTTAACCTAACCGTGCCTCGATTCCCTGTTCTGCACAAGGAGGTGATTAACAACATCCTGAGGGTTCTTGCGAGAACCAAACAAGCTGCCAGACGTAAAAGTCCTCAGAACCACGCCTGGCCTATTGTTGGCCATTTTTCTTTCTGCATCTGATAACAGAGATACCAGCCATACCGATTTTTGTTAATCAAACAAACATCATGTATGTATCTCAGTTTCAAACATTAAGCAGACTTTTAAACAAAGAAAGTTTGATTTCAGAAATATGCAACATACACAGGAGACATTCTAAATTACTGAAACGCGTAACTCAGGAGCAAACCTTCTTTGCTAGGACTGGATCTGTGGAAACGCATACATTTGTTTAGGCAGAGTGGGGATTTAGTTACATGGGATGAAAATGTAAAACTAAGGTTTCTTGAATTTTCCATGTCTTGTTCAAATCCAAGAACAAGGTGAATTTGGATACCGTCACTACCATAATAAATTTCAACAGAACGTAAGCCCCACGAGGGCAAGGACTTATTTTGTTCACAACTATACTCTGTGCCTAGAACAACGCGGCGGAGTAAACGTCCTTGTCCTCTTCATGTGCTGTGTGAAGTGATGGGACCAAGGGCCAGCACATGCTCGAGAATATATACAGAATAACCAGTCGGCGGCAGACGTGGTTCTGATTCTCCGGCCCCGATGGCTGGGAGGAAGCGTGAGCAGCCTTCCTCTCAGACACCTTCAAGGCAGTTCCCCAGCTAACGTTTGTTACTTCTGATAACAACAGAGTGCTATTTTCTAATATAGATTTGGAATGGAGAGAAAGAAGTGAATGAAGATCTGTAAATAAAGGGTCAAGCGAAACCCTAAGGGCCAGGTTGATTTTCAAATTCCAGCGTTTGCCTCTAACCAGCTTCACTGCACACACCCACCAAAGGATCTACACCTGCAGGTTACCTGCTTAACACACCGGCACATAAAAATACTTACGAAATGGATTTTTAAGAGCTTTTAAGTCAATACAAAATACATTCTTGAGAGAATTTTTTATATTTTTATTGATTCTTTTTAGACAATGAAAATATCATATAAAGGTCAATGTGGGGGGCTCTGCTATCCTTTATGCTCTGCTATCCTTTATACTCTGCTAGCACTACCTCTCTGAACAGTTAAATATTAAAAAAAAAAAAAAAAGGATGCAGAGTCCAAAGTCTTTGAAGAAACCATCTGCAGAATAAAAATGCGAATTAATAAAAATATCAAATGCTTATAAAAACTAACTTTCAAGTCTTCAAAACCCTATTTCTCAAGTGCGAAAGGCAGAGTAATTGAACTAATATGTATAGTTTGGGAGAAGGGAAAGTAACAGGAGTGGTGCTACACAGCATTTTGAGTGTCACGTGCAGATGTTGCCTGGTGACTGCCGGAACATTTAGACCCTGAACAAATCATCATTTAGAGTCGCTTCCAGGCCCCCTCCCCAACATATTCATCAGCATTAATCAAGCATGTTAACAAACTAGCTGAAGGGCAGCGTCAGCAGCCCGAGAAAGGGACTCCAGGAGCCTTTACCAAAAAAACCCAGCTTCCGTCAAGGGGAGGTGAGCACCAGGAGGAAAGAAGACAACACAAATGCGACACCTGCCAAAAACTAAACTTTGAACAGAAACAGCACAGCAAACTAAGTAATTACTATCCCAGACACAAAAGGACAGGCTGTTTTTCTCCTCTACAGCCGTCCTTAGGAAACACAGTGTGCTCCCCTCCTTACTGCCTGACTGGCCAAACCAGAAACAGGAGACAAAGCCCGGAGCCCACTCCCAGTGTTCTGTACAACAGAAGGGAACGGTAGGGGAAAGAACAAGAAAAGGATGCGGGCTCGAGTACTCTGCAGCCATATGGCTGGAGCAAGGTGAGGACCAACCAGAACCGGCATCAGGAAAGTGGGAGGCGGTGAGTCACACGCATTCACAACTGTTCCTCCCCAGGGCCTGAAACAAAGCGCGGAACCTGCGGGGGCGGGCAATCCAAATACTTGCAAACTTATATTAGTCCTTCAGAGGAGGGAAAAAAATGGAAGAAAAAGGAAGAGAGAGAGAGCTGTGCAGACTGGATGCGGGTCAGATCACATGAGCCGGGGAAAGTTTTCTTCGAAAGAAGGCTCCGGTGTATTTCAGAGGGCTGCTGCGTTCACCACAAGAGTAAAAGGATACCAAGCGTGAAGTTGCGCACACCTGCGAAATCTTTTTAAAAGTCAAGTTTTAAGGGAAGCAGTGATGTCTCCTGTCGCTCAGACATCTAGCACTGCGCTGTGAAAACCAACGGTCCCCAGTTAGGTGCGCTGGGCAGTGGAGGCGCTCCCGGGGTGTGCAGAGGCCCCACACACGTTTCTAAGGATTACGAGAGTTGTCCTGCGCACTGGCTGGCTTTTCTAACTCCCGCAATCTGGTCTTGTTCTAGTTCAGTCTCGCAGCTCCGCCAAACGCAACAGTCAGATTAACTCCAGCAGGATGCCGATCTCGGTCAGTACCAGTTCTGGGTGGCAGTGAGAGAATACAGCTGGAATATTTCATAAATCTCAGTTGCGTGGCGTCAAGCAAAGTTCTTAAGTATCCTCTCGTCTCCAGGGGAAGGGAGCCTCTACTTTTACTATTATGTGTCTTAAAGAAATCATGGGTTCTGCTGGTCATTAATGCAGGCTGTACTGGCATGACCAATTTGATACTTTCAATGTTATTCATATATAAAGGGGACCTTTAAACATAGCTGATTATCTTGGAACATTATCCTGAAGCTTTGAGAAAAGGCTAAGTTTCACAAACTGGCCGCTCGCCATTCACTAATAAGTTAATGAGAATTAAAAGAGGGGAAAAAATGAAATAAATGAAAAAGGAAAAGTAGGAAAGAACGAAGGCAGAAGGCACAGAGAAATAGTTAATAACTTATCATCTTCTCTCCTTAATATATTTTCCAATCACAATAGGCCAATGCGCCAGGCGTCCAGGATGGCTAGTCCCGCCCCCTTCAATCCATCTGTCACAAGCTGCTCCTTAAACCCAGCATGTCACTCCCAGCCTCAGATTCCCCTGACATTCGCGTCACCAGGTTTCATCAGGGCTTGTTCAGGCAGAAGAGTTCACAGAGCCTCTGACACTTCAAGACACAGATTTGGAGACAGGTAGTCACTGTGATCAACATTGTGACATTCAGCAATACTATCAACGTGTTCACACCACAGCGAGACGGACCCCAAAGAAAAACGCAGGAATTTATAGGTCCAACTGAACAGAAAATCGGGTTCATTTTTCTGCTATCTAAGTCAAGCCTTTCAAGTTCCAAGGCCTCGGTCAATACAGAAAGGGGCGTGGAGAGACGTAAGGACAGCCCCCACCCCTCCAATCAAGCCACCAGTTTATTCCACCAAATTCTCACAGAAATTTTGGAAAGCTTCTCTCAAAGGAACTCCACGCACAAGGCCACGCCCTCCACAAACGGATCTTGGTACCTTCAAGTCTCTCCTTTTCCAGTCAGTCACTCAACTTGCCTGTGTTCTATTCGTCATTATCTGTTTTATGGCAATTACACAAGGGCAACATCCACTCAGATATTTTCTTACATAGTATTGCCTTGAAAAATTATCCTTTTTTCCTCCAAAAACCAACCATACAATTTGAAAATACAAACTTCACCCTTCATACCAGAGGCTGAGAGAGATTCTCAACTTTCCACAAATCCAGGAAATCAAGAACAAATCTTACCCATCTTCATACTTAAAACGCAGTGAGAAATCTTTCCAGGTCTGAGACTCACCAATTGCTCAGATGAAACACCACGGATACTAAATTTTTGTGTGCAGAAAAATTAACGTGGAGAAATTCACGTTTGTTGATGAAGTTAGAATCTACTTAAAAAGGAGGGAAAAACCCCTCTCTACTGTCCAGCTGAAATCCAACCCCTGCATGTGTAAGCAACACTACTATTCATCGACACTGAAGACAGCGGAAGGGGATCTGATGACAGTCTTCAGAATCTGCCACATAACGATCCTCTAAAGAACAGGGTACATGTTGCCGGCATAACATTAATGACCAAACTACAATCCAGAGTAAAAGGTATGTGTTGTTTAAAGGAAAAAGAAAATTAAGCGAAGATTCCACCATTTTATGAACAAAAACACAGGGGAAATAAGCAATAAACTCAAAATAAGCCCCTTCTCAATGCAATAAGTGAAATTCAATGGGTGAATATGCACTCAAGTTACGAGGCGGAATGCTCCAGGGGAGACACACAGGACAGAATTCTGACAGAGGAGGAGGCGGAGGAGGAATATTGGTGGCAACAGCTATAAAAATATACTTAGCTAAAAATAATTACGTTTATTTGTTTTGTAAGGCACTAGAAGGTTTTCCTCAAACTCTCCCACATTCAGTTTCGGGGTCAAAATTAGACAAGCAGCTTCTAACCTTTTAAAACCTTTTTAAAAGGGATCCACCCTTTAAAAATACCACCTGTCTGACAGCAGTATCTACAGCCTCATCTTATACAGTGAAGCGTATGTTGTCTACTAAAGAGGACTTGTTTGTTCTCAGAGTTGGGAACATAGATTATTATTTTATAGTTCTGCAAGGTGTCCTGGAATCTGTGCAGTACAATATAAATGAATAAAGGAACAGCGGCAGTTGCAGTTATTAAAGTTTTCTTCTGATAAAATTCTCTGCATGGATGCTTAACAGATGGTGGAGAATGCATATGTCATGGTACTGATTAGACCCTGGCTTACTTTTTCAACTAAAAAAATATTCTTTGGGATTTACTCTTCCTTCAAAACACACAGACACACACACACACGCTGATATTTACATCAATAGGTTTTACATCCCACCTCCACAGGAGACTGGACCTTTCATTCCTATCAATGGGATTCATAGTTCATCTCCACAGGGGATCAGACCCTTTATTTGCAGCCTGATTGAAATGCAGTTTACGTATTTCTTATTTAGCTCCTTCAATGCTCTAACAGGTAAACTCGACCCTACCTTCCTCCAGCTCCTTATGCATGGCTATAAAAGACTGCTAAGACTGCGCTATAGTCAAACTTTGCCTAAACCTAGGGACCCTTCTAAGAACCTGGGGACTGCCTTTAATTTGCATCAAACAGGAGTGTAGCTGTTGTACTCAAGAGAGATGTGGTCCCCTGCAGAACAACGGTTCTCCAATATGTAAAATGCCCAGATGCTAGAGCAAAATAGTATAACTACAGAGACAGACGAAGACAGAGAAGTGCATGCTGGGAACGGTGGTTGTAATTATTTCTCTATAATAAAAGACCAAAGCAGGCAAAACCAGAACCCAGCTGGCTGCCATTTAAGTTCTGTACGTTTCTTTGAAGCACTAAGCTATACCGTCCTGCTTGCTGCAGAAAAACGTTGAGAATCCAATGCAGTAATGGTGGAGAGCGCTCAGAAACTACTGAGGGCACAGCGAAAATAGGGATGATAACCAGTGAATAACACAATTCGTCTATATGAATTTTTAACTCAGTGCAACAGCTAATTAAATGTGAGTTTTACTTCCAATGTCAATTATATTTCAATCACTTGATTTTTAACACCTAGCCAAACATTTTTATGTTAGTTTAAACTACGTTTTGTTTTCTCTTAAAAAAAGAGAGTCACCAAAAGAAGTACAGGATTAAGAAAGAGAATGCTACCTGTTGTCTTTTTATCTCAGAAATTAAACACATGAGAGAATATTTCCTTGTGTAGAAATCTAGGTACGGCCCCGATTTCCTATACCTCCATGGTGGTTCAGGGCCATTTTCTGAATGCATAAAATAGATGTGCAATTTAAATGTAACCTGACCAGCAAAGACCCTAGATACAGCAATGAGGACAGCAGAAAAAAACATAACCATTTATAATCTGCACAATTTAGCTGCTTGCTAATATACAAAAGTGCCTGAATTGCTGTGTTTGTACTATAATGAGATACGATGCAGAGGCTCTGAATTGGTAAATGAAGCTCCAGTTCAGCACAATGCATGCCCCTCTATAAGTATCTGCTACCGACCTGCACACACCAGCAGCTTGTCGTTCATCATTCCACAGCTCCACCCACAACTTAAACGGCAGCACTGCCCTGTTAATGTCAGGCTGTCCCATACACGACAGGAATTCTCTCCCTGCTCTGCCCTGAAGCTGCGGTGGCTTTCCTCACTGAAGAATTACGATTGGAGATGGCTGCACAGGAGCTGTCCCTGACAAGCTGGATATGAAAATACAATTTAAGCACAATAATGATCCTAAAATGGGGAACAAAACCAAAAACCTCCATCATTTTATGGAATACTGCGCAAATAAAACAGGTTGTTTGCCTACTCGCAGCCCTGGGTACAATCTGAGCTCATGTAGGAAGCCCTCTTTTCACAGAAATGCTAGACAGAATCAGGAAGAGGTAAATATAACAGAACATTTAACCAAATTCTATGCAGAATACATGTACTAAGACATGGATCAATCCTTTCCAAAGGCAAGGATATCTTTGAACAATCCTCACTTCTGTAGTTTTTTCTTAAAACAGAGAAAAAGACAGACAATAGTATTAGAATTGATATATCGAGTCAGACAGGATACATCAGGTAGAAAATATTCTATGATAAAACGTAATATTCTCCTTACATTAAAACAAAAGTAAGTCTTATAAATCACTGAACACTGACGTTTTGAATCAGGAAGTATTCTAACAAAAGTACACCGTGAACAACACTCTTGATGCTTAAAAACATAATTTTTATCATCGACCGTAATAGCATAAACACATAGATTTAATAAGATTCCAAAGCTACTGAATGAGTATTTCTTAATTTCACAAAGTATCCACTATTTCAGTAGTTTAATTTATCACCAAGGATTTGCTACAATGACTTCAGGAAAAAAATGAACAGTGTTACAAATTTCCTTTCTGACAAGACCCCACATAAAACAACACAGAGGAAGCAATTCCATCAGCTACGTAGGCTGCCAAGATGAGGGATGGTTCACTGCAAGGGATTGGATCTGCCAAGACACGTGACAAAGGATGATGCGCACGGCTCCGCATGTAGACTGAGTTTTCTGCATCAGAGATGGAAGAAATCCGAACTCATCTTTCAGAATTTCAAAGCAGGGTTGCTTTTTTGTTTTAAATTGTCAACACTAGAAATTTTATTCAAGAGAGAGGTTCACCAATATAGAAGAAAGCGTGAATAATCTCTTAATGAATAAAAAGCGTTTGGTTACAAATTAAAGTATTTATTAAATCTTCAGTGTGAAGAAAAACACTTTTCACAGGCTATGAAAATCACTAACTCCAATCCACAAATCTCCATATGAATATTTAAAGTCTTTACACACACACACGCACAAACACTCCAAGTTTTACAAAAGATGGAATGGCCTCAGTAAAAGTGATTTGTTATTTTTATCTTCCTTTAGCATACTTCTTAGTACTGGAGGTGGAGCTCATTCCTTTACTATACTCTTCTCCAGCTTCCACATCCGACAAAATGACTGAGGTGCAGGGTCAGAGAGAAAAGCGCACTGTACTAAACATACGATTAGTTTCTCGATTTTCTTAAAAAAGTCTTTATTTTTTAGAGTAGTTTTAAGTTCGCAGTAAAATTGAGTGGCAAGGACAGAGAATTCCCACTCCCCCTGCACCCCACGTACAGTGTTCCTCACTATGCACATCCGCATCAGAATGTACATTTGTTAAAACTGACAAACCTATACTGACAGATCATTATCACCCCAAATCCAAAGTTACACTAGGATTCACTCTTGAGGCTGCACATGCTATGGGTTTTGACAAATGTATAATGACACGTATCCACCACTGTAGTAGCATACGGAATAGGTGACGGCCCTGAAAGTCCTCTGCACTCTGTCTATTCATCCTCACTCCCCCCAACCCACGGCAACCACTGGTCACTTTATTGTCGCCATAATTTTGCCTTTTCCAGAATGTCCAATAGTTGGAAACATACAGTAGGTGGACTTTTCAGATTGGCTTCCTTCGCTGAGTAACATGCATTTTAAGGTTCTTCCATGTCTTTTCACGGCTCGATAGCTCACTGTTTTTAGCACTGAGTTATATTCCACTGTCTGAATATACCAGAGTGGTCTCTCAATTTTCAGACAGTCGAATGCGGCAGCTGGTGAGTTCTGTGATGGCCACAATAAAAACCAGGGCAATAACATCAGACAGATATCACCTGCCAGATGGGACAGTGAGGCTCTGAGCATCTAAGGGACTTGACACAAGGTCTCGAGTCAGCGGTAGGGGCAGACTTCACAGTTCTAGTTCCTCACATCTGACTTCTTATCCCCTCGCACCCTCCATGCGCCATTATTTATTTATTTTAAAGATTGGCACCTGAGCTAACCACTGTTGCCCATCTTTTTTTTATTATTCTCCCCAAAGCCCCCCAGTACATAGTTGTAGATTCTAGTTGTAAGTGCCTCTGGTTGAGCTATGTGGGACGCCACCTCAACATGGCCTGATGAGCAGTGCCATGTTCACGCCCAGGATTTGCACTGGTGAAACCCTGGGCGGCCGAAGCAGAGTGCGCGAACTTAACCACTCGGCCACGGAGCCAGCCCCACCCCCCCATTATTTTACTTGCTGATAAGGACTTGGAGCCTTCACATTTACATGCTACATAATATAGCAAACCCAGTAAAAACTCTTAATTTTATATATATATCTCCTCCCTCCATTCTGCTTTTAGGAAAAATAAGTAGAAAGGCAGTATTGTGCAGCAGAAACAATCCCAAGGGTCAAGAAATCTGTATTCTAGTGCTATATATGTCACTAAGCTAGGCTTGTGACTTCGGACAAATTATTTACCTGATCTTGGTCTCAGCTTCTCCACTTAGTCTCCAACATTCTCTTCTGCTTAAAATTCTATGAATCGCTGAATGGCAAGAATACAATCTCTTGATCTATACTTTCTACCTCTGTAAGCACTATACCCAGAAAACTAATAATAATGATGATCCTGACACCTACAAAGAAACTCGATCATTGAAAAATAGTTTCATTCAGGTATTGAAAATTCACATAAACGTGTCAGGCAGGTAACGCACGTGGATGAGGCAAGCCAGCCATGAGATGACAGGGAGTGATGCAGACTAAGGTCGACTGGAGGGAGCGCCCTGTGTGCAGGCACTAATGTAAGAACTGCTTTAACATCAGGAGTCGAAGTATCTTTGCTGGTTATATTCAGCCCATGGGCTACCGGTTTTCAACCCCTACACAGTACCTACACTCACTGAACTGTGGTTACCAGGAGAGGAACCACCCACTACTTACAACATTTCTCAACAATAGCAGATGAGTCAAAAGAGATTTCAGATAACCAGAAAATTCAAATGGCTTTCTGGTTAATCAAAATCTTAGCATGGTGAAGGGGCTGGGTATGACCTTAGCAGGAACAAGTGCACACATAAAAAGCAAGTCAGCAACGGATACTGAGAAGAACATGGTGAGAGAAAACATTTCAATATAGAAGAGAGACAATTATACACAAAATATAAAAGAATGAAAAATTTAGTAACAACATGCTCCAGGACTGTGCCGACTTTATCAAAATAGCTTCAAGTCCCTGAGAGGGAATGAACCCCCTGCTCGTCACGTGCCACCGACGGAAGGATGAACTGGGGTCAGTTTCTCTAGCTCTGCACCACGGCTGCCTCCAGGGCGGAAGAGAGCCGCCGTTCAAACAGCCGCACTGTCGAGGCCAGAAAAATGAAAGGCACCTTGTTGACGCTGTCCAGAGAATCGCAGTGAGCAAAACGGAATCATCAGACTCTTGGAATCTGACCAGGACACTAGAAACATCTGCACTTAACTGGTTCTCGTTCCTGAGTACTCGGATTTTTCAAAATCACTGAATTTATATGATTAAGGAAAAAGGAATTCATGTTATAAACATATGGATTATTTGATTTTCACACTCTCTTATCAAATGAGATTCTCACAACTGTGTGGGGTGGATTAAGGCAACTGTCATGGATTCAGATAGGCAAACTGAGGCATGTGGTGACTGATGACCAACCAAAAGTTACACAGTTACCTAACGGTGAAACAGACACTAGAATATGGAGGCCCATCCTCTGGAAATCCGGTTTGAATGAAGCTCTGTTCATGGAACAAAGAGCTGGAGCTCATTTGTCTGAGCCAACACTTCTGGGGCTGACGGGAGGCTGGGTGATGGCCAAGCGGACTGACTGAACGTAGAGTACACTGGAGTGGGGAGCCGGCCAAGGGGAGAGATGTCCCTCACTGGACATCAGTCTCTAGACAGAGCAAAGTGCCAGGAAACAAAGACAGGCTGTTGGGAGCCAAGGAACAAGAGTAACTTGTGCAACAAATTGAAGGGGCCAACCCGGAGAGGAGGCAGGGGATGCCGTCGAGATGGGAAACGCGAGGAGAGGAGGCAGAGGATGCCGTAGAGATGGGAAACGCGAGGAGAGGAGGCAGAGGATGCAGAGGATGCCGTCCAGATGGGAAACTCGAGGAGAGGAGGCAGAGGATGCCGTCGAGATGGGAAACTCGAGGAGAGGAGGCAGAGGATGCTGTTGAGATGGGAAACGCGAGGAGAGGAGGCAGAGGATGCCGTAGAGATGGGAAACGCGAGGAGAGGAGGCAGAGGATGCAGAGGATGCCGTCCAGATGGGAAACTCGAGGAGAGGAGGCAGAGGATGCTGTTGAGATGGGAAACGCGAGGAGAGGAGGCAGAGGATGCCGTAGAGATGGGAAACGCGAGGAGAGGAGGCAGAGGATGCCCAGGATGCCGTTGAGATGGGAAACTCGAGGAGAGGAGGCAGAGGATGCAGAGGATGCCGTCGAGATGGGAAACGAGAGGAGAGGGGGCAGAGGATGCCGTCGAGATGGGAAACGGACACCCAGGGATGAGGCCCGGACAGCTCGAGAGATGAGTCTGGAGGAAATTACACTGATGGCGCCCATCCTGAGGCAAATTTCCTATCAACTGCTCTGAGCACTTGGAAGGGTTGGGAATGTTCCTAAAGGGCCTGGGCAGTGCTGGAAAACTTGCTCCAAAATGCCAGAGGGACTGTCATCAAAGATATTCTCTATGGCAGCTGAGCAGGGATTCATGCTGGAGCAAATCCAACAAGAACACTACGTCTCCTCGTCTAAGGAGTATGATGGACAATTTTAAGATTCTGTTGCTAACCTTCCACCGCCAGCCAAAAACTTCAATTCTGGAACAATGACTTCAATTTAATAAATGGAATGGATGCTGCCAACATTTAGCCTGGTAAAATGTCGGGTTCCAGTGGGTTTTTAAAGGAGTAAATCACAGCAAACTTTACATACCAGCCACTAATATAAAGCTGGGTTTAAAATTTTTATTCACTAACAGATTTTCCTTACTGCCATAAAAACGATACAGCTATTTTGCTTTTAAAATAGAGCACAGATGATCAAAACCCATAGGCAAAGGAGTTGGGGAGATAACATTATAAACCACACGGAGAGGTTTGAAAATCAGCCTCCCCACTTTCAGAACTGCTTCTAGGAATCCTGGCCGCTCCTCCCCCACCCATCACACAAGACCAGGGCTCAGTCAATACGACTGCTGTGCAAGTGACACAGCCATCACTTCTGCTTAGTCTCCACGGGCCCAACGTATGTGAGGCTGAGTTTACTTATCTCAGCAGGCAGCACAGTCTCGCAGAGAGGGGTTATGTTTCAGACGTGGGAAGAACAAGATGTCAGGGGGTGTGCTGCTGTGGCCTCATCCTGCAACACCTTATTCAAATCTGTGCTGAGCTGGCAAAAGCGCTAAGTCCACCCAGCTCTGCAAGCCAGCTCCACTTACCCTGCGGATGCGCCAGCAGCAGGACGACTTTGCAACATTCACTGGCAATGTGACACACCAGTGACACAGATTGGTGTAGTCATCACACCCTTTAAATGTCTCCTTGGTCCTTCTCTGTCCTTGTCCCCCCGCCAGCTGCAATTTTCCTTACTCAATATTTCTTGTGATATTTTCCACCAAAGGATGTAAGGATCTAACTCCGTCTTGAGCCCATAGAAATGTGTGTAATCTCTACGCTGCAGGTAGATCCTGGAAAAAGACCTGCCTGATGGTACTTGAGCTTCCTACAGCCTACTCTGCTTAGATGCTGAGAACAAGGACAGACAATTGTTTCCACCCGCTTTAAAAGAACCCAGTTGATTTAAGGATGGCTGTGAGGGCAAGTGCGCCGGACCTGCTTGGAGAAAGCAAGGATATTTGCTGTCTGATGGATACAGGGGAATGGACCTACTCGTGTGCAGGCCATTAGCTGTGCCTCTAATCAGAGGGCAGAAAGCATCTTCAGGAAAAGAAAATGGAGCAAATTGAGTGGAAAAGAAAAAGTGACACAGAGGTATGATGTTTAACAAGCGGCATTTCTTGGCGGTTGCAGTGCTCTTCCCTAACCAAGACTCCCTGCAACAGGAAGGGGTCACTCCCCGCCGGGGTGCAAACCTATACTTCACAGGGTGTTTGTTTGGGAGACAGTTATACTGTCATAATTTTAGATGGTTGAACCTCTGCTCCAGGGTTTATAAAAGATCAGAGCACTTGTCACTCTTGGTGCAGGTGGAGCGAGATAGAGTGGCTGAGCAGTTCATTTTTCTTTATAATTACACTCCATTAACCTTCCGCATGAGAGCTCCCCTGTGCTTTCATACCAGCAGCACCAACCGGCTGCATTTGATAAGGCTCGAGAGAGGCTGCAAGGCCAGCACGGGCAAGAAAGTAACACTTCAAGACCACAGACTCCGCAGGAGCGGACACGGCTCCGCAGCCCCTTCACTTGCTGGCACATGCAAGCAGCTCAATTATACGTGTGTAGACAAAAACAACCCAAAATGCAAAGCTGGAGACCAGCAAACAGATGACAGGAGCTCATTTAAACCAAAAGTGATCAGAAAATCTTCTGGGAATCTTTCCAATATTAAAACTCCAAATTTATTATTATTTTTCCAACCTTTGATAATGGGGTATCCTGTAAGAAATGTACTCACTATACTACAGCTTACAGGGTGACACAATTACAGGGTGATCTATATTACAATTAGATCACATTGGTGTCTACAAGCTGCATGTTGTGACGGTAATTCACTCGCTAAAGTATTTCTCCTTACCTATCTCTTAGTAACTCATTTTAAAAAAATTGGTTAAGAACTCACGCTAGGTCTATCTCTATTCTTCTGGACAGCGGCCACATAAATGACTTCCTTTTTTGAGAGAGAGAGAGACCTATTCCATTAATAATGCATTCTCCTGGAGTTTTTAATGCAATGCTAGGCACACTACTTTCCATATGAGCAAAGGTAAATTAGTGCTTTTTCTACCCTGGGCAAAAGGCTAGGTGTTCCATGCTTGAGCAGATAAGACAAAAGCCAATTTGGGAAGCAGGTGCTGGCACAATTAATCCTGAATAGGATCCCAATTATTTGGGAAACAAACGGTAGCTATATTTATACCTTTGCCTTAACCAATGGCAATTACGTCCCTCACAATATTTCAGAAGAAGGTTCCCACCACGGTGGTTTGTGCCTCTGGGTACATCCCAGACCACAGCAATGTAAGGAAGGTCAACAGGTACCCTGACAACCTGACAAGGCTACTCACTCACTGCCTTTGGGAAATGATACACTAAGGATGCTGGGCGACGGGAAGCATAGTTCGACAACTGGAGAATTAAAATATGGGAACTCAAGTGGTACAGCATTTCCTTCATCAAATGTCATATTTAAAACACTTTTCTAGAGATATAAAACTACAGCAAATCTTAGTTCTGAAAATTAACGAGATGCTTAGTACTTCTGAAAGAGTTTGGCAGAGAAATGATTGTTTACATTTACATTTTGAAGATGGATGATTAGATCTGGGAATTCTACTAGGCTCTTCCTTTTTTCCACGCCTTATGCATGAACCTGAAGGATTTTTCCATTAATATTTTTCTTTTGCTTAACACCTTTCCAACCTCTATTACTGTATGATTTTATGACCCTTACTACCATGGTATCCTTTTTAAAAATGCTTTTCTTGCCCCAAATATCTGATTTGTGCTTGCAACGAAATAGTTCATAATTCTTTAAAAGCCAATATTGAAGACGTAATTTTAATATTTTCTTGCTGCACGTGACACGCTGAAGCATTCAGCATAATGAAGCTGAATGACGAGACCCCAGAGGACAAAGCGAGCCCGTGCCTCGAGGGAGCGCTCCTGACGGCGCTGGTTTGCCAGTGTCCAGATCCAACGACAGTCACATTTCTCCTCTACTGATGCATATTTTTCATTTCCCAATGGACAGAATTTCTTTCGCTAAGTCCCTGTTTTTCAGTGTTACGAGTGGTAAACTAAAATTCCACTCTCTGTAACCATGTTAAGAATGAGGCAAAAGCCACTCTGCCTGCTTGGGACCTGTCGCCTGGCTCGTTGCTGGGCCATCTGTTTATACGCTGCTTGTGTCACCCATCAGCTTGCTGCTGGGCAGACCGGCCGCACGCTGCAGACTCATTCCTCTTGCACCAGCAATAGGTCCTCTTACGGGAATCGGAAACTGCCAGTTCAGTCAGCCAGAGTCAGACCTTATTCTACCGCTCTTGTGCCAAAAAATGATACACCACAGGCCTACGTGCAAACAGGTCATGTCTGAACTGGGCTCGTGAGGAAGGTGGCAGCGCAGTTTTACTCTATCAAACCATTTTAGCACCATCAGCAGCAAGCAGCCTGCTGCCCGGGAATGTACATGGACTACTGTGGAGAGAGGCTAAAAAGACTGCTGAATCCCAGAGGAAAAGAGCATAAACCGCGAATACAAACCATTCTGGTCGTCTTTGTTAAAGACTGGCAACTTACTCACACACGGGTTTCCATCTGTGTGATTAGCACACAAATTTAAAGCAGCATTAGAAGAGGTAGTCAGAACATCCTCTGCATCGTCCACAGCTATCAACTTATTGCTGTGTTGCCTGCACCTCGCTAATCACTAGCTCATCTTAGATCTGAAAGGATGCTAGGGCCATAAATAGGGTGGCAGGCAGTATAACGTCTGAAGATAATATTCACTGAATATACCTGCAGAGTATACAGTATTGTATTGGATGTTGTGACATAATATTAAAATGTTAAATTCTTTTTTTTTTTAAAGATTGGCACCTGAGCTAACGTCTGTTGCTAATCTTCTTTTTTCCTTCTTCTTCTTCTTCTCCCCAAAGCCCCCAGTACATAGTTGTATGTTCCAGTTGTAGGTCCTTCTGGCTCTGCTATGTGGGACGCTGCCTCAGCATGGCCTGATGAGCGGTGCCATGCTTGTGCCCAGGATCCGAACGGCGAAACCCTGGGCCACCAAAGTGGAGTGCATGAACGTAACCACTCGGCCATGGGGCTGGCCCCTAAAAAGTTAAATTCTTTAAGAAGTTATATAGCTATTTCAGGAGATAGAAGATGCATCGGCAAAAGAACTATAACATTTCTTACAGAGTATTAACAAGCAAAATTAGTGGAAGTTAAAAAAAAATACATAAACAGAGGAGAGCAGTAAATAGAGAAAGCGGAGAAGACACAAACAGAAGACAACGTCAAATCTGGGCGAGTGTACATTTTGAGCAATGCTAAATCCAAGGAAATTTTTTTTGCAACAAAAATAATTAAATATAGGCTATCAATAATAATTAAAAATGATTACTTTGGAGAAATGGAGAAAGCAAGTTTAGATGCTAGTGGTTGATTACAGGTTCCTTAGTAGATAAACAAGAACGTACCCAATGAGAAGGAATGTACACACTTCTATTGGGCTCTAGTCTTTACATTTAAGAAGACGGTTCTTCGAGAACAGAATGTAGAATTAATCTATCTTGTCTCTAACAAATGCATTTGAAAATGCATGTAGAAAGGAAATTTAAAAATATTATCTATAGAGGACCCCAAAGATGTATAATTGAGAAGGAGTTGAATCATTACTAGATTGGCGGTTAGAGGAAGAAGCACTATGTAGATAACATGAAGAAACATACCTAAAACACAGATTTGAAAGAAGCAAATCTTACGTTGCTTCTTAGCAACAAACAACGGGCTATGACAAAGCACAGAGCTGAGGGGGGACTGATATCTCCATGAGAATTTCCGTATCTTAATGGGTGG
Source organism: Equus caballus (assembly GCF_041296265.1). NCBI lineage: Eukaryota > Metazoa > Chordata > Mammalia > Perissodactyla > Equidae > Equus > Equus caballus. Next base: position 10,801,899 of record NC_091695.1, read on the forward strand.
GAAATTCATCACGCTTCCTTTTCTTCAGGGCCCCACTGTCTCCAATGTACACAAACACCTCAACTCTTCTCCTAAGGATGAGTCACAGAGTATCCTAGTCCTCCGTGCTGGGCAAAGTCAGAACCCTCTGCAAGGCTGGCAGCAACATGACATTTATTAAACAACTAGCAACATCGCTAGTCTTTTTTTACCAGATACTGCGAAGTGGAAATAACCATCTAGGGAAGATTCTCATTTTTGAATTGACTGCAGAGTTGAGGCTAGGATGTTAACTCTCTGAACTGCTTGATACTTGCAAAAAAACAAAACAAACAGCACCAATCACAACGTAAGTGAAGGTAGCAAACTTTAAAGAAAACAACATGTCTAGCATGAAGAAACTGCTACATCACTTCCCACACTATGCTATGAAAACCAATCATTCACTTCTACACTATACGCCCAAGAACGCACAGTTATTTGGAAATTGCATTCTCTTACCTTTAGATATAACAGCAGCTAAACCCTCCCTCTTACACTCCACTGGGAGCTGCAGGGTCTCACTCACCAAGACACGCTAACACTTCTGAATTCGCTGCTGAAAAGGACCGTGCGTTGAGATGTACACACTTACCAGACACCAGCTAACAGTCACATTGTAGACGTTACCCAAAGACTTCAAATGTTCTCCTTTTGAAAAATCAGAGACTTAAAACTGACCAAAAACTCATCAAGTACAATTGCCTAATGATTTTAATTCAACCCGTTTGAGACATTCCTATCAGGCTACAAACTCATTTGCTAGTTTTTCATTATTTGTTTGATGGTCAGAGGTCACAATTGGGGTCATTTTCTAAATTCAACACCTATGTTAAAATAAGAATTTGACACGTTAAACTTTGAGTGATGCGCCATCAATAGTTCAACAAACCTTAACCATCAAACCCAGACATTTTGCTAACACAACTGAAATAACACACCAAACTTCTTAACACAGCTGCTTTAGAAGCAGAAACACCACAGAAGTCATGTACTGCTCTGGTAGAGAAGCCGAAGGGAATGTGGAAATTGAAAAACCATCAAGGGAAAGTCAAGGATTCCGTGACGACCAGGGTGGCGGAAGTGGGGCTCTGCGATGCTGCAGAATGAGGTCCAATGACGGGCCATTAGAACCGCCATATCAACATATTTCTACTCTAATACACTACTTCCATGTACTTAACCAACGGGCCTGAAGGTTCTAATGAGATAAAACCGCATTCCCCTGACCTGAGAAAGAAATAAAGAGCCGAATAATGAAAGCCACAGTTGTGGGGACTAATCAGGGCTTCCGCCACGCGTCCCACAGCTTCAACAGAGCAGCTAATGACACAGGGAGGAAAACAAAAACACTGCTAGCTAACACTGCATTTTTGTATAAGAAAAGAGCAGGAAGAGGATTAACTGCATTCTTTTTTTCTCCCCCTGATGCTTACATTTGAAAAATTCCATTAGTATCTTGCCAGATTTTCAAGAGAAAAGCTGTGTGCATCAGAGTTAACTGGTACGATAGGCCATGGGAGAATAAAACCAATAAGAAATCTTTCTGTTCTGCACTTCACAGGGCTGTCACTCGTACTAGAAAAACGTCACGTTGAAGCCCTGTTTGCATTCCATTTTTAACTAGAGGGAAGAGGATGGAGGTCTTTGGTTTCTATGACAACCCAGATGGGCCATAATACAAGATACTTACAAATGTTCAATTGCAGGGATGCCAAATCAAATTAAGGCAGAGTTAGCGGTACTTCATAAAAACTGGATGGGGGAGAAAACAAAATACTTATGGCGAAATGATGCCATTTCTAGAAGTGGTTCTGAAAGATTGCATGAGAAAATATAAGGAAAAGATTGACTATTTTTAGCAAAAACAAATAAAACAGTAGAACTAATATATAAAAATAAAGCTCCAATTTACATGAGTAAATGTTTTCATTAAATTTGACTACTGGAAAATTACTACCTCACTTAATGTTTTAAAAAATCCCTCTCAAATAACATGAATTTCATTAGTGATTTAAATCATTACAATCTGGCACACTGGCTGGGTTTTAATGGCGAGCTGAGCTCCTTTGAGCGACTTTTTCCCTTGCTCCATCCTCAAGATTTGTTTCTATATTTGGCTTTCATAACTAGAGTACTTAGTCCTCAAAATAATTGTGGAATGGCTAATATTTCAGAAAGGAGCTTATTTGTAACTTACCACACTTGTGAAATTTATTAACTTTCCAACAATGCAAGAGTCATCTATCAAGATCTCTTTCCACTTAGAAGTTACGATTTATTTGAGAACAATCCCCAGCAAACACTTCCCGCTTTTAAAAGCTCCATTTTGAAAAAGGGTGTTCCCATATGGCCCTCTTCATTTGAAGGGAAAAATAAGATGCTTTATGTTCAGACTTACTAAGGGAACTGATTAGATCACGGATCTTCTCGCTGGAGAGAGGGGTGGTTACATATCCCTCTAAAATCGCAATGAAGAACTAGAGACTGCCCCCCAGAATGCTGTGCGTGCACAAATACACACACTACTCTGCACACACTTACAGGATTTCAGAAATCCCCTCCCCCCTCCACGGAGCTCCTAGTTCACACCCTTATTCAGGTTCCTTCTTCCCAAAAGCCCAAATTCCATGCTTGTAAGAATGCAAGTCCCCAAAACAAAACAAAAAACCTCTAATTTTTCAACATTAAGTAGACTGATGGTACCTTTCACTTAAAACATACCTCAAACTAAATGAATTCAAATAAAATAAATTAGTTTTAATAAATACGTATCTGCCGCAGAAATTTTAACAAAGCCTGAATACCATGAGTTCAAACTCTTTTGGACTTGCAACATCAGGTAAGTTTGTTTCTGTCACTTTTTCCTTTCCTCCAAATGGCATAAGCCCATTTAAAATTATTTTGAGAAATTCTGAGATAGGAGAAGGAAGAGAATTATTTGCTTGGTAGAACCTTTTTAAAACTCTGATGTTTCCTGTTTTGAGAAGAAAATCTGTATATGAAGAGTTCCATTTAAACAAAAATAGTCCTGAAAACGTTGTACCTACACTGTACAAGGACAGAGTTTGGGCTGAAGGCTAAAAGACTTTGCAAACCAGGATGCTGGTCTTCCTTTCAACCAGAGGGATGACTCTGGTCACCCCTCAGCCTCTCTTCAGCAGTGGCTCCCTCTGTTACAAAATGAGGATAACACCTCTCTCCCCCTCACCCCCGCCCAAAGAAAACAGAGAAAGCTCTTTATAAAGTTATAAAATATTCAGTATTCCTAGTACTAACAATGACACGAAATAATAAACCGATAGTCTAAAAATGCTGATGAACTTGATTTTTAAAACACCATATAGCTGCCCTGCTGCCCATTATCGTGATGACATTTTCACGAAGGGCAGAGCGAGAACAGGCTGCAGCCCTCCCAGCATGACTGGTGCTCACAGAAGATTAAAAATAAGAATGATATATTATGCAGAAGAGGAGCAAAGACGGGAGTCTAAGCATGGCTCAGCACACCACGGAGCATACGATATTTAATCTGAGAGGTACTGACGAGGCCTTGCATGCAGGCCCACACAAGTGCCTTTAAAAGCTTCATTAGACTCTGTGGATATTTGCCCTTCATCACTTGCTTCCTACGCCAGGATTTCCTTTCGGAGTGTTGCAACCTCATATTCTTCACCCAGGCAACTGCAAGCCTGTTTTGGAAAGGTTCCCTATTTCCGAAGTCTCAGTGCTATTCCCATTTGGAAATACATCCTTATGAAAATATGTATCATCCCCACAAGTAAAATGCTCAGATATATTAAGTTTCAGCTGTAAGGGATATTTTTAGAAAAGTGGTAATTTCAGAATCTCTGCTTCAAAATTACAGTGTTGGGCTTTTTTTTTTTAATGGAGTCACAAAGTAGAAAATTAAAAAGATACACCAATGATTACAGCCTTCCCCCTTTTTCATATCCCCTTTTACTTAAATTTTTAAAAATGTATTTTCCTTAAGTTTTTAAAAACACCAAATTATGCACACTGGTAAGAGTTTCATCAGATACCCATCTTCATAAAAATCAAATGACTCAAAGCAAAAAAGCTCTTAACAACAGTGAGTGTTCTCAGAAAGGACCTGACATCACGGATGGTGCTGCTGTACGGCAAACTGACCCAATCTGAGATGCCTGGACACAGCCAAAAGTTTATACTTTTGACCAAAGGAAAAGGACTTCAGTTTTAATAGATAAGAAATAAGAAACTAGTATAATGTTATATGTCAGTCATACCTCAATAAAAAAATACACAAATACTGAATCAGTATGTTGTACACCTGAAACTAATATGTTATATGTCATATTAGTTATGATATATGTTATATGACTCCAAAAAAAAAAGAAAGGGGGCCGGCCCCATGGCCAAGTGGTTAAGTTTGCACGCTCCACTTCGGTGGCCCAGGGTTTCACTGGTTCGGATCCTGGGCGCAGACATGGCACTGCTCATCAAGCCACGCTGAGGCGGCATCCCACATGCTACAACTAGAAGGATCCACAACTAAAATATACAACTATGTACCAGGGGGCTTTGGAGAGAAGAAGGAAAAATAAAATCTAAAAAAATTTTTTTGAAAAAAAGAAAGAAAGAAAAGCCATTGGGGGGTGGGGACAGAGAAGAGGAGTTCTTGTTCTAAGATTATATTAAAAGCCACTTAAAACATGTAAGTGATGATATTTCATAACTAAAATACTTGCTCAGTAGCTATAACAGAACATCTTGTATCCTTTTCTTCAACATAACAGTTTTAAACAACTGTGCTCATTTGACCTCTTCTCCAACAGAAACTCATTTAACTGAATACTGGTTTGCACAGCATACAAGTACTTATTTTGTTACAGGACTTAAGTTTCACTGTGGATGAGCATTACATCCTGCCAGGACTGGACAGCATTCCATTAAACTGGCTCCTCAAGACGAAGGCACTCATCACCCAAAGATCTGTTTGTAAAATAGAGTTAACGCCTCCTGAAGACTCTCCCTCTCTCTCATTCACTCACACGCCTACACGCACTCAAAATCTACCCGCTTCTTTCTCATGTCTGCTCCTGAGAATAAACAGGAAGTAGATAAGCCCAAGCTCCATACAACTATGTTTCCTCTTCCCCTTTACAGTAGTGTTGCTCTGTCTTCAGAAACTTCTCTCAACATGGAAAAGGAGATTATGCAGTTAAATTTTAATACACGCCTGTATGACATCCATAAGTACAAACATGTGCATAAGGTGTGATTAGAAAGAAATGAACTAATTTTCATAAGTCACCAAAAAAAAAAAAATCAGTCACGACATACTTACGCCGTGTATATACTAAATTACCTCAGGCAGTTGCAATTTTTTGGCTAAACCTTCCTAGAATCATAAGAAAAAGCAAAATTCTCATTTGAGATATTAATTTGATTAATGGGCACCAAATATTCAGACCTTCCTGTTCTGACTTATAAAACAGGGTTATTTTGACTCTATAGGCCAAAGCCCTTGATTGTTCTCAGCTTTTTACTATGACCAGTGAATTACACTGTCGGCAATCTTTTTACTAAAAAATCTGAGTGCCCTACGCTGGAATAGTTAGATAAACATCAGTACCAACCACTTATACCCGGTGAGCAATGAATAAAAGAATAACATTTGTAGCACAATTAAGCCTCTCTGGCTCAAGATGGATCATCCCATCCATTTTGAAACAATTTTACTCGAGCTGCATGAATCTGACCATAAAGAAAAAAATCCCTTCTAATGAAATGCGGGATGACTTTTTTGCATGTGAAATGTATTCATCATCATTTCCTTAAAAAATTTCACTTCAGAACTCTTAAGAACAGAAAGAAAATACAACATGTAAGTAAAATAGCTTAATTATTTAGAGCCTATAAACGACCGTGGAAAAGCACAATTTTGAAACTTTGAAAATGGGCTAATCTGTAACATAGAATGGTCTTTGTAGATAATAAATAATTCAAATTCAGACAAGAGAGAATTAAAGAACTGGGATGTTCATTTTATTTTACATTTATGACTAATGAACTAGAATAACCTACAAACAGATCATTGTTGATCTAGCTCCTATAAATAAGAACTAAATGATTTTAAAATTAAATCTATTATAAGCTGTGTGCTTTAAGAAGTATCTGCTTCCCAATTTCAATTGTGTTCCAATGCTTCCAGAAGCCCAAACAAGAATTATGATAATAGGTCAATAAACTATGAGGAAACAGTAAGTTCAGAATCTTCCAGCTGGATACACAATTAGGGCCAAGGCTAAGCCAAAGTGAGAATTAACAAGCACCTAGGAAAATACAGGAGCTAACGGCAGTTTTCTAGTCTGAATAAATCTGCCCTCAGCCTTCTGACCGTCCTGGTATTTCTGAATGACCTCCACAAATCTCTCTGCATAAACAGCCAGGAAGCTGGAGTGCAGTGCTGCACTCACCCTCCGACCATACTCCACGTCAGGGCTACTCCACACCAGGCCGGCTGCCGAAGTCGGAGGATGGAGCCATCACTTAATGAATTAACGCCATCTAGTGGGATCAGGGAGATTTCAGCTGAAGCTGGTTTACTCCAGGTTACCACATCTATCCAACTGGTCAAATATGTATCTTGTTTTAAAATACACAACTGTACAGTCACGTGTCGCTTAACAACAGGGACGCGTTCTAAACGATGTGTTGCTGGGTGACTGCGTCGTCGTGTGAACATCATAGAGGGCACTTACACCAACCCAGATGGTGCAGCCTACTACACACCTAGGTACACGGTACTAATCTTATGGGACCAGCTTCATACATGCAGTCTATTGGTGACCAGAACGTTGCTACGTGGCGCATGACTGTGTTAATAAGTCAACTATCTTGAGTGTCTGTTACAAGAATGTGATAAACTTGCCTACGATAAAAACGGCATAAAAAATATTTTAAGATCAGAAATCCTCTTTAGAAGAGAACAATATTTCTATTCTTTCCTTCAAAGGCACAAAATATAAATTAATACATCCTAACAATACGTATTTTCAAAGATCTCAGAAAAAAGCAAAGTCAAGTCAAAACAACATTCTCAATAAAAATTTTACAATAACAATAACTATTATTTATTTATTAATTGTCTAGCATATTCACAAAGTGCCAGGCACTTCACAAAGTTTTAATCTTCAAAACTATCTTGCGATGCAGTTCTACAGACGAACTCCTTTACAAAAACACTTAAATCCAGAGTGACTAATCAAAAAAGCGATCTTTCTTCCCTCCACTATGACGGAATGTCCAATCTATCGACACTGGCCCACGGCCTACCTACCACGTGGCCAGAAACACGCCAACTGATGACTAGGTGCTCAGAGATGAAGAAGGGGCTGGCCCTTCAAGGACCCCAGGCACAGCTCTGAGGCCAGGGATCGGTGGCACTCTACAGAAGATACTTACAACTAGCTTTTATCATAGCTTTGCTGTTAATTTTCTTCACATTAAAAATAAACTGCTAGCAGGAATATTAAGTCCATCATGATTTTGATTTAGTTACATAATTTCAACCAAAAACTGATGAGAAAAAAGTGAGATGTGTACCCTTCACATAACCTAAGAATTCTTTCTTTAATTTCCATGAATATGATTTACTTTTATCAGTTGCAAGTCTTAGGATAACGGGCCTCTCTCCGTTGCTCCTCAGTGGAATGTCAGACTCTCCCACAAGGTACAGGATCTGTCACAATCAGCGTTATTGTGTTATATACATCCCTAATAGCATATCTGCTTCTACTTCTTCTCTCGGCACTTCTTGGGGTTGCTACGTCCCAGGTAAGAACAGAAAGGAACATCAGTGAAAGGTGTTCATTGTTCTGCTCACTGCCAGCTGGGAATCAACGCAGAGCGAAGTTCAGGGAAGCAGCTGCAAACGGTGCCATTTTCCAAGTGGGAATGTGAATTGCACCATTTCCGCACCTTCCGCTACACTGAGTAATTTGTTCACACACACACTCCCATGCACTCCTCCATGTCAAATAGTAGACTAATAATATACAATAATGTTCAGATGGTAATTCAGTGAAATTTAGTGACATTTGCGGGCTCTTTGGTACAGAAATTTTCCTTAGTGTATTAAAGAAAGTACAGAGTAGAGTTCCATATTGTAAAGCATATCCAAGCCGCTACGAACCACACATGGCGTGGGTTCTGAAAAGATTAGCTAAATTTAATCAAAACTCCTCTCTTCCTCTCCTGAAGGAGTCAGGAAACGGGTGGCATACACCTCATCCTGACCCAGATTTGCTTCACGACAAAGTGCCAACGGCCTGAAAGCTACTCCGTGGGTCAAAGGTGGAAGATGGGGAAAGAGCCTAGCTTGGCTGGCTGGGCCGACTGTCAAACCTACCTGTACGTCCAGAGAAGGAAGAGAAACAGCAAGACGTGGTGGAACGGGGCTGGGTTTGGAGCATGAAAACCTGATGCTGCGGCACAGGTTGCACCTCTGAGTTCCAGTATATTTATTTGTAAAAAGGAATAACAACAACAAAATAATATATGTTTATCTCATAAATATATCTAAATAATAGTCTTTGTTAGCTTTAAGTGAATAAATGTGAATGCAAACGGCAAAACGGTATTTTCAGCGTACTAATCTTGCCTGCGCCGTCCACTCCCATCCCAGCACGGATCTGCCCAATGTTCACCCTCCACCTTAATCGGATCTTCAGTGGGGCCAGTCTCTTCCCTGCTCAGGGAGCTTAACAAACTGGCCCCCATTTTTAAGCTTTTGTTGCCGATGGTTCCTGTGCCTGAAGTGTCTTTCTTTCTCTCCTCCATCTGTTTGTCCATCCACCCTTGAGGGTTCTGTTCAGTCCCACCTCCTCTATAAAAGCTTCCTTGAGTCTGCCTGCCTGGAATGATCTGTGAAACCCTATTACACCTAGTGTCTGCATCCTACCATTTAACAGCTAAACATGTAACGATAACAGCAGCTGAAAACACTTCCCTGGTGCTTCCTATACGGCAGGCATAGTTCTAAGCGCATTGACCATGTGTTACGTACTTTACCCTTCAAAGCAGTCCTACAAGATAGGTACTATTCTGATCCATTTGAACGATGGAGAAACCGAAGCAGAGAAAAGTGAAGTAACTTTCCAAGCTTCCACAGGTAGTAAGTAGTAGAGCCAGGCCGGATTCTAACGTGGGCGTCTGCTTCTGAAGCCCACGCTCCTCTCCACCACACAGCACAGATTCTGCTTGTTTAACGTTTTACGTGTTTGCTTTTGTCTTTTCACCCAGAATGTGTGATCCCTGAAGAAGGGCATTTCATCTGGGCAACTGTCCCATCACCTTACGCTTTTCTGGGCTACACCATTGGGCGCTCGGGGTTTCCTTGGAAGTAGAGCTGGGCCGTCAATCATTTTATAGTCGGGGGAAAGAAGTTCAACTTTATATAAAGAGTCATGGCAGACTTCAGGGTTTTCAGTAAATAAGAATCCTAATTTGTCTGGCTTTTAATAAAAGAGCATTCCTGCTTCCAGCCCAGAATAAAAAAGTTGGGGATGTCTGAGGAACATTCACTTAGTCACTTAACATTACTTTAAAAAATGGGGGAAAATATGCCTAGCTTGAGAGTCAGTTGCAGGATTAAGGATAATCTTTTTTTTTTTTTTTTTTTTTGAGGAAGATTAGCCCTGAGCTAACATCTGCTGCCAGTCCTCCTCTTTTTGCTGAGGAAGACTGGCCCGGAGCTAACATCCGTGCCCATCTTCCTCTACTTTATATGTGGGACGCCTACCACAACATGGCTTGCCAAGCAGTGCCATGTCCACACCCGGGATCTGAACTGGCGAACCCCGGGCCGCCGAAGTGGAACGTGCAAACTTAACCGCTGCGACACTGGGCCGGCCCCCAATAAGGATAATCTTTTAAAGATAAAAACTAAAGCTCTCTCCTGATTTATACCCATGAAGCAGTCTCTTGAGCATTTGCAAGGGAAATTAGTAATGGAGACTTTATAATTCAATGATTAAGTCAGCTGGGACAAGGTACAGTACCAGTCCCAGAGACAAGCTATTTAAAAAATGTCAGCATTCTGGAAATATAACTGACATTGCAACTTACAAAGCCTTTTCCTTTAAATACATTGTTATTTGTACCTCAAAACAATCCTGTAAAGATACTTATTTTAAAAAGAAGAATAAAGTAAAGCTCAAGGAGATTTAGAGATTTGTCCAAATTTACACAGTTATGTGGTGGAACCAGGACCCAAATCTTTGTTTTCTGATTCTAATGCCCACATTGTTTTCTGCTTTAGAACACTCTTGGGAATAGTGACGCGGATAACTCAAAATTAAATTATTTTTGGTTTTGGAGTATGTTTTTTTGGGTCTCAATTTTTGGCGATTCATAATATCACAAGTCAACAACAATCACACAACAAAAATAAAAACACTCTTGGCTCTGGAAGAAACCGCTGGTCTCCTAAGCCAGTGTGCAGAGCCCTGGCCTGCAGAAGTTGGAGAAAAACAAGAGGTCAAATAAATGTATTTTCGCACCTCCCTTTTCCCTTTATTTTGGAAGTCTACTGTCCCTCTCCCCTAACTTCCCCCTCCCCATCCCATTTCGGACTGGGAGTCATAATGATCAGCTGAGCTGCAAGGCTGAGTTGCTGGGTGCGGAGCAATAAAAGTAACCAGAGAGCGCAGAGAATCTCCTCTTCACTGGCCCTCCGCTATAAATAAGCATGTTCAAGTCTCCTCGGTATAAAGGGCTCACTCGCTCCCTCTCAGGCGGCTGCTCTTTCTCCTTCCTTTGCCTAAGAGGCAACAATGAACTGTGTGATCAGTAGGGTGCCCCAAAGAAAACGGACATCCACTAAATTACAGCTCCCTTTCCCCTTTATCGCTACACTTCGTTTTCCTCTTTTGAAATATTAATTTTATTAGGAAAGCATTTCATAGTTGTATTAGATTATACAATCAGTCACTTAAGTGTAAAACGATGTGGCTGAGGATATCAATTAAAATACGGATTTCTCCATTCACTTAAATACTTGAGCACCCTCACTAAACTTCTCAATGGTGTTACAGGGCTCTCTGATCTTCCCGCTGGACTGCGAGCTCCCTGAGGGCAAGAACCAATGGTTTTAATCGGTGACGTCACTCTTCAGCCTGGCGGGTGGTAGGCTGTTTAAGAAGTTCAATGAATCAACTGCAGAAATGAGAAGACTGCTGGTTTCTAAGATACCTTCTGGCTCTTGAAGTCTAGGATTTCACGACATCTCCCACTTGGTACTAAGCATTGCTTTTCATTTCTAAATTCATGAAAGAGTTTTGGCTGACATCCTCTTTTTTCCTTCTCTGACTCCTGCAGGATAGAGATGTTATTTCAGGCAATGCCTTACTAACAAAATTTCCCCAAAGCAAGAAATGTGGATGCCCGTGAATTTGGCATAGGGGAGTTTTAAAGCAGTTTTCATTTACTGATGGATTTAAAAAATAAATGAATCACTATTAATTTGTGCCTTCTTTGAATTTTAAAATTGTATATGCAACACACCAAAACAAAAAGGAAAGACCAAAAGCTTCTTTGGTATAACATGAATTTTAAAACTTTATGCACAAAAATTAGAAGCGAACTGCACACTCTGGGTCCTTCGCTCCGCCTAGACTTCCAGACGACCAGCCGGTCACGGCTTCAGCACTTCCTACGCATCTTGGGACCCGTGGTCAACGCCGTCACTGTGCCCTCCCTCGCACCAGACCCCCTCTTCCTTCTGACCTTGACAGTCTCTACTCCGGAGCTGCTCACGACTACTGGAGAGAAACCTGCCACCAGGCCACAGGCTCTGCCTGAAGGTCATGCCATCCCACCCCTACCCTCACCTCCTGTTCCCCTACGTGATCGTCTAGCAACTTCCCTCAAAAGCTGTTCAAATCTGTGTCTTTCTTGACCGCTCTGTGCAACTGCGCTGTTGACCACATTCTTCCTGGGGCCATCAATCACACTTCCTGTTATTTTCTTGATTCTCTTTCCCATGGCCCTGAGAGCTCCTTTACGTCTGGACCCTCTCATATTCCGATGCTTTCCAAGTTTCTATCCCAGGCCCTCTTTTCTTCCCTATCTGTACTCACTTCCTGCGTAACTACATTCAGTCTCAACGCTGCAAGTGTCTCCTCCACGAACGATGGAAGACCACATAACCTTGGATAGAATTCCGGCCCTTACGCCTAGCTGTCCGGCCTCCGGCAAGTTAATTAACTTCAGCTTCAGTTTACTCAGCTCTTAAATGGGGACAACAGTACCAACCTGACAGGGCTGCTGTGAAGATTCAAGGAGATACCACATCCACACTACCTAGCTCAGTGCCTGGAGCACAGCAGAGGGCAGGGAAGCTGTACCTCCCGCCCGGGCCTCTCTTGGAACTCCACACCCACATTTCTAATTGTATCACAGACATTTCTATCCTAATGCCTCACCAGTTCCTCAAATTTGGTCTGCTCAAGACCAAAGGCATCATGACCTTCGCCCTCTTGCATTTCCTATCTTAACACCCTAACGGCTCAAGCTGGGAATCCTGGGCATGCTCATCCCATCACCCCCATGCTTCACATCTAATCACTACTTGCACTCTCTTGTTCTTCTGTCCCACTGCTGCAATTCAGGTCTCTTACCGGGACAATTTATAACATCTTCCTAACTGGTATCTCTCCCATCTAGAGCAGACAGATCCCTTGGCTGGTGGAATAGACTATCTCAAAAAAAGATCTCACCACGTTATTTCTCTACTTTAAAATTTCCTGTGTCTTCTCCCTAGTAACGATAGAATAAAGCCTGAACTCCTAGGTGAGGCATTAAAGGCCCTTAACAATTGTACTTCATCTCTCACTATATCCATTCCTTCACTCATTCTGAATCATCTGCTATTTCCAAACCTGAAATGCTTCTTCTTGCCTCTGTACCATTGCTTAAATTATTCCCTCCCGCTCGCCCAACACCTCTCCTACCTGTCTAAACTTCATTCATTCTTAAAGACCCAGACAACACCATTTTTTACACAAACGCTTCCCTAATTCCCTACTCAGGATTAATCTCTCCTTTCTCTGTATTTGCAGAACACCCTGCTTATAACTGTGTAATGACATGAACCATTATCTATTTTTACTTCAATTTCTAGTTTGTACATCAGGCTCCTCTCCTCTGCTGCCAGTGCCTTGAGAACAAAGGAGACCGGGTCTTCTTCATTTTCATAGTCCATTGCCTGGAATGGGTAGCCCTCACAGATGTTTGTTAAACTGAACAGAATAATTATACCATCCTATCATCTAGAATGCAGACCTACTTAAAAAAACTAACTAAAGAGGGGAAAGCCCAGTGGCATAATGGTTAAATTTGCACGTTCCACTTCAGCGGCTTGGGGTTTGCAGGTTCAGATCCTGGGCAGAGACCTACACACTGCTCGTCAAGCCACATTGTGGCAGCATCTCACATAAAATAGAGGAGGACTGGCACAGATATTATCTCAGTGACAATCTCAGTCAAGCAAAAAGAGGAAGGTTGGCAACAGATGTTAGCTCAGGGCCAAACATCCTCACCAAAAAAATTAAAAAATTAAATTAAATTTAAAAAACTAACTAAAGAGACACTACCTCAACCAATGATTGAACTTAACATCACCAATAATGGGGCAAACGGACATGGTGTGCCCTGCTGTGATGAAGGCACGTGGTAATCTAAGTAGTGTTCTTACCAAAATTGTTTAATGTGGATTTAATCATGAGGAAACAACCAGGTAAATCAAAACTGCAGGACATTCAGCACTGTAACTGGCTCCACTCTTCAAAAATGTCAAAAAAAGGAGGGGCTGGCCCGGTGGCACAGCACTTAAGTTCACGTGCTCCACTTTGGTGGCCCGGGGTTTGCAAGTTTGGATCCCGGGTGTGGACCTAGCACTGTTCGTCAAGCCACATTGTGGCAGCATCTCACATAAAGTAGAGGAAGATGGGCACAGATGTCAGCTCAGCGACAATCTTCCTCAAGCAAAACGGAAGATTGGCGACAGATGTTAGCTCAGGGTCCATCTTCCTCAAAAAAAAAAAAAAGTCAATAAATGAATCTTGTCCCCAGTCTCCCACCCAAAAAAAGGCCATGACACTGCTGTAGACTAAAGACCAAAGGGAAACGGCAACCAAATGCAATGTGTCATCCTGGATTAGATCCTGGACTAAAACTAAAGGCTTCTGCACAACCAGAGGCACTCACAACTGGAATTTACAACTATGCACTGGGGGGCTTTGGGGAGAAGAAGATAAAAAAAGATTGGCAACAGATGCTAGCTCAGGTGCCAATCTTAAAAAAATAAAAATAAAAAGCCTCCTAAAGAACCTAACGGTGACCTACCAGGGAAGTGTGGGTATGAGGTCAGTGCTCCCCAAAAGCAGTCCCCGGAGCCAGGCTGACCTCCAGCTGTTACCCAGTCCTGGTGAGAGAAACACACAAGCTGAGAGGAAGCATTTCAGCACACTCACAGAAACGCGACAAAGGAATTTTATGTCTGCTAAATCTAATAACAAAACAAATCGGGCTTGTACTTTAGGTACATGCTGGGGTTTTTAAATTTCATTTTTCGAGTAATCCGTTTTATTGTGTTTTACGAAAGTGTTAGCCATGGGTTGGCAATTTAAAAACAGGTCCTCTGCCACAGAGAGTTGGAGAAGTGCTCTCCCAGGGAACAGCACTGCATCAATCGCAAACTCCTGAGTGTGATGCTTACGCTGGGGATAAATGCCGCAGTCTCTAATGGGCGAAGTATCACGAGGCCTACAAAAATCAGCAAAAATAAAGTTAAATAAACATGTACACAGAGAAGATATTCACCTGTATGGATCTCTATACATCTGTACAAAGAAAAATTCACTAGACTTTCAAATCCATAAAACGTATACCTGTTCACTTTGAAAGGATACACTTGCTATCTTCTCATAGTTCTAGTACAGTGAAAAATGAGCTCTTACTAGCACTAAGAATGAGTAAAGATGCAGGAGATGTCCGAGTACACCGTAAGCTAACAAGACTGCGGGCCACTCCTTGCAGACAGTACTTGGACGTGCTCCGCTCGGGCCCGCGGCCGTGCGCTGAGGAAGCTCTGTCCGTCTGCAGTATCGCGGCTCCACGAAGCTCTGGACGGAATTCCTGACCATGAAGAGCTCCAGACTTATAAGCAACATTTCAGGATTTGCTCTTAAAAAAAAACCAAACTGGGAAAGAGATCATTATCTTTTCTCACTATAATGTTTTCTTCCTAATTTCTACAAAACTAACAAAGATTACGCAACTCAAAATGCAACTAGTTCTGTCCCTGAAAACCGTTAATTATAAATATGCAGACTGATAGTAAAAACTCATCTCTTCCTTAAAAATAAGCAGGGTTCAACAGAAAAAATCATCAAACAGCAAGTACAATGCAGTCAGCTGCCCAAACTGCAGGTGACCATGCTTTGCTGCAAAAGAGAAAATCTGCTATTTCAATTAGTTAAATTAACTATTCTAACTAGCTGTAAGGGTTAAAAAAAAATGTGTCCTCTGCTGGTGGAAATGCAAACTGGTGCAGTCACTATGGAAAACAGTATGGAGATTTCTCAAAAAACGAAATACCATATGACCCAGCTATCCCACTATTGAGTGTTTATCCAAAGAACTTGAAATCAACAATTCAAAGAGACTCATGCACCCCACGTTCTTTGCAGCGTTAGTCACAATAACCAAGACATGGAAGCAACCCAAGTGCCCATCGACTGATGACTGGATAAAGATGTGGTATAGATATGCAGTGGAATACTACTCAGCCAGAAAAAAAACAAAATCATCCCATTTGCAACAACATGGATAGACCTTCAGGGTATGATGTTAAGTGAGATGAGCCAGACAGAGAAAGACAAACATCATATGATTTCACTCCTACATGGAAGATAAACAAATACATGGACAAAGAGAACAGATTAGTGGTTACCAGAGGGGAAGGGGGTTGGGGGTGGGCATAAAGGGTAAAAGGGCACATACATATGGTGACGGACAAATAATAATGCACAACTGAAATTTCACAATGTTATAAACTATTATGACATCAATAAAGAAAGAGAAGAAAATGTGTCCTATGCTTCAAAAGCTTCCTCGGAAAGCATCACCATGTTCCTCCCCAGACTGCCCTAAGGACCTGGGAGTTGGGTATCCTGAAGCTCCATCATCGTCTTCAGAAGGGTGCACGCTATTATCACTTAACCTTTGCCAGTTGGGCAATTTATAGGGGAAAAAGAAAAGAATCTTCCTAAAATTGAAAGAAAATTGTCTGAGGACTTCATCTCTTGTCAATTTGGAGAAAACAGCTATCCTGAAATCCATCTGTGCATAATTTAATTTATGTGTCCATTCAAGTGCCTTTAAAATCCTACTAACCTATTTTACTAAATTTCTTATGGAAGGAATTCTATATAATTACAAGTCTGCATCACATGACTTGGCAAAAGATAATCTGGCAAATATGAACAAAATCCGGAAATGGCCACCAAATTACAAAAAGAAAACTGAGACAGCAATTGATCCTTGTAGAAAAAATGATGATGCTGTACCAAGAATGAGTGCAGGTAGGAGCAGATGGCAATAACTCGCTTAATGGCACTGCTTACTGCACACCATGACACACTCTCCCAGATGCACATCACCAATCTCTAAAACGACATCTCGGAGTAATGCAACCCAGTGAAAGACTCTTTATGACAAAATCAATGTATCATCACCACAAGCAGCAAGAACACACAAATCATGTAAGAAGCTAAAATTGTGTTTAAAGACAAACTCATTTGGTCAACATAAGGCAAGAAAAAGAAAGAGAATAAAATAAGCTTAGTCTACTTGGGTTTGTTTGTTGTTATTTCTTTTTAATTTGGAGCCTTTGAAACACACATACTCCATTTTCGAACTTTTGTGGATGCTAATTCTCAGTTATTGGTTTTTGCTTTATCTTCTCTGAAGAGGAGAAGAAAGAAGTGCTTTTTAATGCTTTCCAGGAGAGGGGAGAAAAGACTGCCAGCTCTTTAACTTGGCGGGAAGGGCCCTTTCTGATGAGTTTGGGGTCTGAGTTCCAAATAAAGCATACCAAAACTAAGCAGCACGTCAAATCAATCTTCTTCATTTTTTTCACTTGAGATCTAGATTAACCCAGAAGCTAACTTTTATGGCTAAGTACGCACGGCATGCCAAAAAACAAGATGGACTTTCATAAACTAAGTAGGAATGAACCAGGCCCACACAGCACTTGACATGGCCAGGCCAGGCAAAGTCTGCTCAAAGCAGGGATCAGACGAATTTAGTTCAAGTCACTCTGCCATACTCCTGAGCGAGTTCTGGAGTTGGTATTACGGAGCATCGTGTTCTTGCTGATGCTACAAACTGCTTTACTTTTGTATCAACTTAGGAAGTCAGACAACCTTCCGATCTTAGCAATGAAACTGAGTCCCATCAGTCTCTCTGGATCTGACAGGCTCCCTCGTTTTCAACTTTGTATTTCTGCTTGAGAGTTAACAGCAGCTCTGCTCTAGCAATGACAGCACAACACTGAAATGCAGAGGCCAGAGAAACATGAGTTACGTTTCCTAGGTAGAAAAGGACCACAAGACCACAAGCAGCAGGAAACACAGGGTGCTTGACTTTCAGGGTTCCTAACAATCTGAGCTGTCAAGACACTGTGTCCCAAACCCTTTCCTTCAAGGGTGCATCACTCTGCTCTATATTTTAACTCCCTTTTTTCGGCCATTGTTTTGAAGAGACTGTCTGAGTTGAATGACAGGAACGGCTGACTCTGAGAAGCAGAGTCCAGCGAAAGCAGATTCCCATTTCTCCATTTTATTTATGCTGGAATTTATTAACAATAAATGGGCAACTCTGCCACTCAGAAATATTCTGCCTGGGCAGATGATGACTTTTTCTTGGATTTGGTCCCTATTTTGTGGCATCAGTGGTGTCATCTCCCCATGTCTTCCTTTGTTCCTTGTTGACATTCTCAGACATGGCATTTCATTCACACATATTGCATCTGCAGAGTCAGATCCTGTGACATGTTTGGGGACAACACTAGCATTCCCTGAAGTGGCTGCTGATATCCTGCAGCAAACCAATTTTTCATTAGAACTGCCACCAAGGAACAGGAGAGTGGGCTCCGACATCGTCCGATTGGTCCTCATGCAGCAGGGGGAGGGGGCGCCTTGCACACACGCAGTCGGCCAGAGTAGTCACTAGGCACGTGTGTTACTGCTGTGCCTTTCAGAGTAGGCCCTCGACACAACGAGCTCTGACTTTCACTTTTTCTGCCCCCCTTGTGCCTAACGCCATCTGATGATCTAGAATATAAAAGACTATCCCCTATGGTCCTATTTACCTCCAGAAGTTATGAAATTTCTCAAATATGAGCATGACTCTTAGCTCCCTACATCTTAAGTTATCTCTTGAGGCCTGCACCAAATGTACTGACTCCAAATTCAAAAGTAACTTGTTTTGAATGCTGATGTGCTAAACCCACGATAGTTACAACTGAAAAAGATTATCCCTAAACTAAGCATTTTGAATACATGGAAGGGATCATTAGATAGATTTTTAAAACAGCTTCACCAAATTTTTAAGTATTAACAAGTATAAACCACCACCTCCATCAGTATTGTGAATTCGTGAACAGCATCACAGAAGTTGCCAGAAAAAACAGTCAAAAGACAGAGACCTTTATCTTCGTGGAGCTCACATTTCAAGAATCCCTGAAGAGGGGCAGAATAGGAAAAGACAAAAATGGAAGGAAAAAACCACCGCAAAAGAATAGAAAATGCAGGCATCACACTAAGCGGGGATGGAAAATTCTGTGTGGGGTGTTCTAGACAATCAGACACGGCTGTAAGTCAACGCTATCTTCTTCACAGAGACACAAATGCTGCAATGAGAGAAACGAATGAGGAAATGACTTAAAAGAACTAAAAGTTCATGATATCCATCTACGATTCCGTAATTTTTCTATTATAGAGCAACCGCAGGTTGTGTTAGTTTCTTATTACAGAGATTTAGGCTGAGGTCTCACACCTTGAATGATATGTGGACAATCTGGAGAAATAACAAAAACAGTAAGAAAAAAGTCAGAAAACAAACAGAGGAAAAGTTAAAGGAATCTGCCTTATTTTGTCTGGAAAAGAAACAAGTGGCTCGGGAAAGGACACAGTGGAGGGCCAAGCATCGGCCTTCCCAGCCTTCTGTTAGGCAGGACAGGCGCTGGCAGAGGGGGTGCTGATGGACCACTCAGGTCCTGCCCACTCTGAACAGCGTGTGAGTGTCTCGCACAAGACATTTTTTTTTTTTGCTCCTTTTTTTTTTATTGAGTTCTTAATAGTGTGAAACATTGTGAGACTTTAGTTGTACATCATTATTTGTTTGTCACCATATAACGGCTCCCCTTCACCCTTTGTGCCCACTCCCCAGCCCCCTTCCCCCTGGTAACCAGTGAGCTGTTCTCTTTGTCCGTGTGTTTGTTTATGTGCCACATGTAAGTGAAATCGTTGCACAAGACTATTTTGCACAGAGCAAGAAGAGCTAAGCAAAAGCCATCTAGGTAACGTGTTGGAAACTAGACTAACGTTTGGGAAGTGCCAAAATCCATTTCCACAAACAGGTGAGGAAATTAAGAAGGAACTGCTCTCTTTCTAGAAGGGGTTAGGTCAGCATTCCCAAACTGTGCAATGAGGAATGGTGGTGTCCTTTGAGACAGGAGGTGTGCTCCTGGAAAAGGTTAATCAGCTTGCCAAATACCGAGTTAAACAATTTCTTTACTATAGAATTTCAGAGTCTTTAATTAATGTGTGTTAAGAATCTCTGATAGGCAGAGAGTACATAGCATTTCTTCAGATTTTCTAATTGCAGAATGCTCTGTTCATGGAAAGCCTGTTAACACGTTGGAACACTAATGTTCCAAGGAACATGATTTGGGAGATGCTGGTGCACGTGCAACTGAACATGAAAGCAAGGAGGACGAGGTGGTGTCTGGGGAGGTCTCCCCACTTGAAGATTTTATATATATTGGGCCAACTGGAATGCTGATCTGCTTTCTTTCTCTTCCTTCTCATTTATGCCTTGATTCAGGCATAAATCTACCTCTCCTTAAATTATTATTTTCTCTGACTTCCCTAAGTTCCCCCACTTACCTGTCTAGGCTATCAAAACCTTCCCTCCTTCCCTCTCTACTTCTCTTTCTTTCTCCTTTCTTGTCTATTTTCTTGTTAGTAGTTCTCTTTCTTCCACAAAAGTGCTTTCCACTTATTAATAAGCAACATCGCTCTTCCTCCATCAGGACACGCTTGTCATTGCTCTTCACTTAATAGTACGTTTCTCTCTGATGGAAACATCTAGTTCAGATTCTCTGCTATTTTTTCTTCTCTACTTTCATTTACTTGTGTAAGACTTGGAGACTTCTCTAAGACTGAAGATGCTGTTCTGACGATTCTTCAACTTCCCTTTTCTCTACCATAATGCTCCCTATTTCTAGACTAGTCTACAAAGCCACCATCCCTTCCAAAAAACAACTCCTCACGGAAAGCTGTTCAGGATGAGCATCACGCTATGCAGCTCCATTCTAGCTGCTTAATCTTTTCATTATTAGACTCTAGTCATCAGCTCTGTAGTGGTGTTCTAGACGCTTTACTAAAATAAGTACGCACTGCCTACCCACAAGGAGTTTCCTCTGAAAGAGCTAACACTGATGTGGGGATGTTGGAGGGGAAGAATTCTCTCTCAGGCACATGTATAAAGTGTTATTTTTAAAAACTCTTCTCCATCTCCCAACAGAGTACAATATTACAAAGAGGGAGGGGTCTTCTCACGTCTTATCAGCACTGAGTTTCTGGATTGCCCAAGGTTACTGTGTCCCCTTCATTCAGACATGACCAGCAGACAGGTGAACATTTCAGTTGGCTTTTAGGTAAAAGTCACAGCTTTGCTGATGAAGCTGGTATCCCCTTTTTTCCTGTTTAAGCATTACTCTAGACCTTCCATGATAATAGATTAAGTTAGGAAAGATGTCAGCCTTCTGATAAGACAATAACAAAACCCTAACCATTTGTAGTTCTAGGTTACAGAAAATCCTTTTATCTGAGAAGGAGTGATTCTCTGGTATCCTGAGAACATTCCAATTTGACTATATTTTTCTTATAATCTCAACTTATTTTTTTGTTTTTTTAAAAATAATTTTGAGGTTCTTTTTTCCAAAGATTGCCCATGAGCTAACATGTGTTGCCAATCTTTTTTTTGCTTCTTCTTCTCCCTAAAGCCCCCAGTGCGTAGTTGTGCTTTCTAGCTGTAGGTCCCTCTAGTTCTGCTATGTGGGATGCTGCCTCAGAATGGATTGATGAGTGATGTTAGGTCTGTGCCCAGGATCCAAAATGGCGAAACCCGAGGCTGTCGAAGCGGAGCACAGGAACTTAACCACTCAGCCACGGGGCAGGCCCTTATTTTTTCTTTTAAATTTTCATTTTGACAATTTCCAACTCACAGAAAAGTTGTAAGAATGGCACAGAGACTTTCACCCAGATTCCCCAAATGTTAACTCTGCCACATTTGTTTTCTCCTTCTCTCTCTCTCTCTCTCCCTACACACACACACACACACACACACAAACATTTTTTTCCTGAACCATTTGAGACTAAGTTGCAGGCATGATATGCCTTTACTACTGTTTTGCTAATAAATAAATAAATAAGATGGATTCATGGACAGATGTGTGATGAAGCAAGTAGAAGTGACGGAGACACGACTGTTTAGGTGTTCATTCTAAAGTTCTTTCAACTTTTGTATGTTTGAATTTTTTTCATAATCAAATGTTAGGGGGAAAATCAGAAAACCAACACTGATATAATACCATTATCTAACAGACTTTATTCAAATAGATTTTGTCAATGTCCCAATAATGTCCTTTTACCCAAAGAGAATCCCAGATTGCCTTCTAAGTTATTTAAATGTATCCTGTCTTCTCTACTTCTCTGATGGAGCATCGGAAGAAGTCAGCTTTCTGATTATTCATCATTATGTGAGAGACCTGGGCTAAGGGTGAGCCAAAAAACCAGAATATCCAAAACTCTGCTTTTAAAATCTCAGTCCTTTCGAGGTTAGATCTATCTATAAAATTATGCTTTGCTCGAGTTTTAAAATTAAAATCCCATGAGAATGTCGTGAGAACACTCAGGCTCAGTGGCACAGGAAGTGTCTGTAGTACGGTATGCCTCAGGAAGGACCGCTCGTGGTGGAACATTCAGTTGCAGACAATCTCTGATGTAGGTAGCATGCTTTATGATCCTTTGCAAAAAGAGGTGTCAAGGTTGTTTTTATTGATATACCTCTTTTTGGCCCTTAACAATAAACCCAAGGAAAGGTATTGAGGAGGGTTTTTCCCTTTGCTCGGAATAAAAACATGGACAAGCTTTAGCTACCTCTTCTATACCCTGCTGGCTCCTCAAACAAGTTTACGTGGGAAACTGTCTCCATACTGAATGGCTGACTGTCTTTTATAATCTGAGTTAGAAAATGCAGGAAAAAAATCCTTTAAAGTCAAACAGTGGAATTAACATATGAGCAGAGCTCCTGTGGGCATTTAAATCCGTAATTAAAAAACTGGAGACACATTGGCTTGGCAATCGTTATTGTCTAACGTGCACAGATAGCCAAAAGGTACTGAAATGCGACATTCTGTCCCACATGACTCACTCAGCAGAGGCAGCCTCACGAAGAATGCTGAGGAGGTCTCGCATCTTTAAACGCCTGGTCCACCAAAGGTCTTTCCCCCAGCACCAAAAAATGCCAGAGGTCCTGAGGAGAGACTGTTGAGCATTTAGAACTCAGAAAATCTGCTTTTGCTAGCACGCTCCATTTCTAGGCAGGAAAAGGAATCCTTTTCTGAAAAATTAAAAGTCTGAGGGTAGGAACACATGCACACACGCACGCAAATCATCATTCCTATCTGATGTGTGAGAGCACGGCACACAGCGCAGCAATCTCGCTACGAGCCTCCCAGATTATAAACAGGCTGCCAATCCAGGCGGCAGCTGCCTCCCATCGCTCTGCTCTTCCTCCCTGATTTTATTCTATTTCAGAGATGATGCACAGATTTCTACAAGTTTTCTCTGTGCTAACAGGCACAATGTGCACAAGCCAAGGAAATTTGTTTTTAAGATTACTCACATCAAACAATATTCCATGCTGATCTGCGGTTGTTTACCCTACTTGTACATGGATAAGGGGTTTAACAGGTTTGCTCTCCCGCATTTTCTGTTATAAATTAGGCCCTCACTATTATAATTCTGCACTCAATGGCAGTCAACCAAGAAATTGGCTTTATAAAGGCAACTAAGCGCCCTGCCCTTTCTGGGCTTGGAAAACAGTACCACCCACACCTGAATGCTGACGCCTGCCCAGGAAACACACGAAACACAATCAGCGTGATGAGGTCCTTAACACACACAACTCTTTCAAGAACCAAGCAAACCAATCAACTAAACGTACTGCTTAAGACCTTTAAAATACCCAAGGACTAAAGATACTCCCAATTCACCTGCCATCACAGGGGGACTAACGGCCAAAGCTATGAGGACACACCAGTTCCCATGTGGAAAAGCTACCTTCTCAGAGATCAGCATTTGGACGACCATTTAAAGAACGATTGCTCTTCATCCTGTCGTCAGCACATAATCCATATTGGGATGAGACTTAATGAGCAAAGTGGCCAATATCCCACTTTCTTGTTTACAGAGGTACATTAAGAATTCCTATTTGGCTATGACAGAAACGTCACTCTCTATCCATGACGGATCCTGTATCACGCTGAGGGACAGCAGCCTAAACTACCATTTCCTTTCTTTGCCAATTAGGAATTCATTTCACTTCAGCCTAATAATACAAACAGGATAACATTTACTATGGTTGGAATTATTTAATAGGCCGGTAGTTAATTCTCCAAATGCTTGAGTTGGGGCTCTCTGGGGACAAATTTTTCTTGAAGGGTGGCCTTTGGGGGAAACAACTAAAAAGGATTTGAAAAAGTTGTCTTGCCCAAAAACTACACTTATATTCTTAATTATCCTGAAAACTTCAGCTTTCCAGTATTTGTTTGTGTCAGGATGCAAAATTGTTTCAATTTTCAAGTACATGCACACACAGTTGTCTCTGAACTCCTAACTGGAAAGTTTTGGTCCTTTTGGAACAATGTCATATTAATTTCTATAAAAATAATAATGCTGCACATCAAAATATTAACAGTTGAGTGCTGAGCTTACAGGCAATTTTTGCTTTGCTTAATAAGTTGAAGGTTTTAAAATAAAAATACATTATTTTCGTAATTAGAATAATAATGACACTATACTGTGTTTTTTGGAAAAAAATGTTTTTCCTTCCTTATACTTTAAAGCTTCCTGATCATAATGTTCACATTAAAGTCTATATATTAAAATACTTGTTTACATTTTAAAAGCTTGCCTTTCAAAGGTGTTTTTAATTTTTCATTTGCTTTACGTGTTATCACTACACCCCTGCAGGACACACGAACACAGGATGACTATGGACTATGAGACACTCCTTCAAGGGTAGTGAATCTCCAAAGTGAGCCAAAGCCCAATGTTGATGTGATCATGCTTTATTACTCCGAGCTTCACCTTTTCAAGACAAAATGTAGTTCCTAAAAGAGTGGTATCTGCCATGATGGACTAAAGTTTGAGGAAATCAAGGAGTTAACTCAAGAAGTCAGTAACTTCTTGTCCTATAATCTTTGGAAAATGTTTTGTACTTCATGTTCTGAGATGCTCCTTCACTGATTAATTCTACTCGATACTTACTGAGTTTCACAAAGTCTAACAATTACTTGAGTTGAATTTTTCCTCATATAACAGCTTCCCCAAACAATATTATCTTCTATTCTAGATGCCCAACAAAGTAACTTCTGAAAACAGACTCTTTTTGTCCTGTAGTTCCCTTTGAGTTTAAGGGATCACCATCTTCACTATTAAACTAAATTTCCTTAAAAATAACCTAAAAACTTAGCAATAAATTCCACGGCATTTCCAATAGTGTGCCTGGAATAAAAACAACACATTGCCACTGGAATGCTTTTAGTTAACATTTCAACTTTACTCCATCTTACCTATCCCGAAGTTACACAGTAAAAACAACAGAGGCACAGAAGAAAATAAGAATGTGAATCCCTAAATTGGCAGGCGGAGGCAAAGAAAATACTCTTTGTTTATGAAAGTGTTTTCAAAGACTTAATTTTTTGGATAGTGTCTTATAATTTGGATTTGATAATTACCTTCTTGCTGGAATTTATTCTCCAACTGAAATGTAACGCACCGCCCTCCGCAAGAAGAGAGCCCTGACACAGACAACTCATGCAGCAGGTTGTCACTCATTACAGGCTTCAGACAAAGAACCAACACCTACCAAAAGAGCAACCTGCGGGCTCGCTCTCGAGAACATCTCGCTAAGACCTTAAAAGCTACTGCAGGTTTAGAACCCCAGCCTCTGAAAAGAACCATCCAGAGAATATGATCAAGCTACATTTTTTTGTTTCTCTTCTCTGATTTCTTTACCTGAGTGTCAAACAACTAAAAATTAGTTGTTCTGACCCGATCAAAAAATGGACAGAGGACATGAACAGACATTTCTCAAAAGAAGATATGAATATGGCCAATAGACACATGAAAAGATGTTCATCATCGCTAATCATCAGGGAAATGCAAATCAAAACTACACTAAGATATCACCTTACACCCGTTAGATTGGCAAAAACATCCAAAACCAAGAGCGACAAATGTTGGAGAGGTTGTGGAGAAAAAGGAACCCTCATACACTGTTGGTGGGAATGCAAACTGGTACAGCCACTATGGAAAACAGTATGGAGATTTCTCAAAAAGTTAAAAATAGAAATACCCTATGACCCAGCCATCCCATTACTGGGTATCTATCCTAAGAACCTGAAATCAGAAATCTCAAGAGTCCGTTGCACCCCTATGTTCATCGCAGCATTATTTACAATAGCCAAGACGTGGAACCAACCTACATGCCCAGAAACTGATGATTGGATAAAGAAGATGTGGTATATATACACAATGGAATACTACTCAGCCATAAAAAAAGACAAAATTGGCCCATTCACAGCAACGTGGATGGACCTCGAGGGTATTATGTTAAGCGAAATAAGCCAGTCAGAGAAAGACGAACTCTATATGACTCCACTCATAGGTGGAAGTTCGTATATTGATAAGGAGATCTGATCGGTGGTTACCAGGGAAAAGGGGGGGAGGGGGGAGGGCACAAAGGGGGAAGAGGTGTACCCACAACATGACTAACAAAAATGTACAACTGAAATCTCACAAGGTTGTAATCTATCATAACATTAATAAAAATAAAAAAAAATTAGTTGTTCTGTCCATAAGCTGTCTTGCTCCAATCAAGAATGTTTCTTTCATTCAAAGAGGACAGTGCACAATCTTTCATTCTAATCATATGATTTGCCCAGGTTTTTAACATTTCTCTAACATTACGATCACGAGATTCTTCTTTGAACAGATAGGCACTAAAACCTGATTTCACTGCTAGCATTCTTTTTTCAATAATCTAAAAACAGACAATGGCGAAAGTATGCTTTCTTTAGCCCCAAACGTATAAATAAGTTACTTTTCATTTGCGTATTCTTTAAATGTTACTAAAATTTAACTTTTAAACAACCTTGGACAAAAAGACTCAATAAGATCTTTTAATCCTAAAACACACACTTCTTAGCTCTTTTAAAAAAACAACTGCATCATAAACCTAATAAAACCAATTGTCACTGTCTCAAATTTACATTCAAGTAATATTTCATGCTCTCATTCAACTATTTTCGCTTTTTTTTAATTTGCAATTTTCAGAACCTGAACATCATTTCTTTTAAAGCACATTTCATGTGTGTGTGCGCGCGCGCACGCGTGCGTTTCCGTGAGCAATTTCTACTATTTTGGGGTGGGATAAGAGGACTGATCAGAAAAAAAAAATGCTGACTTCAGAACTGTAGCATCTATCCGTATTTGCTCACAAGTAAATAAATGTTTTAAATAGCAAATAATGCAGAACCCATAAGGAGCCAGAGACTTTATCAGCGAGTGAAGTCCTACAAGAAATTCATATACAAAGGAGCACTTCCTGAAGGAGTACTCTTGCGCCATACGTTTTTAACCTTCCAAGCTCGAATTCCCAGAATCATCTCTCATTCTTTCTTCCCCTGCCTCGTGGCCCAGTTTCAGTCAATTCCTAATCCTGTTGATTCTTGTTCTGCGTCTGCAGTCCTGTTCATTCCAAGCCCTCCTCGTCATCCTTCTTGCCCTTTACCTGTGTCAGAAATAATTTCCTTACCCCTCCACTGCAATAATACGATTCTAACTGTCCTTCCACACCCCCTCTCTCCCTTCCCATCCAGTGCTGCCAGATTAATTTCAAGAAACCATAACTCAGATTGATTGTGTCACTTCCTTGGCTAAAAAAACAACAGCAAAGCATCATAGACTATTACAGTTGGAAGGGGCCTCGGTGGTCCCTGAAACCATCTGCTGAGAAGAGGGGGAAGGGAAGGGAATGGAGCTGGAGCCTAGAAACAGGAGCCCAAAGACGGGCTGCAGGACCCAACGAGGTGGACATCTGGCAGAATTTAACCTAACCGTTCACGCAGACTGCACAAATTCATTATCTCTGTAAAAAGTTTACAATAAATATGCATAACAAGGCAGTATACATTTCAAATTGTTTAGTTAGCAGATTCTTTTCTCTTTACTAACAGGCACTCTGAGGCAGGTCAAATCAAAAGGATTTGGCTGGGACTCTTCCTCTGGTTTTGTCTGTAAGGCCTAACAGTCTGGAAAAGAATGCGATAATCTTATTTTTTCCAGAGACTTTATTAACACTATACTCGAAAGCTAGAATTATCCTTAAGTATTCAGAAGTCACACTTACCAAGACTATGGAAATGGGGTGAGACATAAATGCTTGATTCAAGCTAGCAGCGTCATGGTATTACAGGTTCAAGATCCTGGAGTGGATTGGGTCACACAGTTACCCAATTTCCCCCAATGCACAACTTTTTTCCCCTCTTCCACTCTAAAATAAAAACCTAGCTCTATCAGCTGATAGCTCAAATCACAGTCAAAGCTTAGATCTTAAACACTGCTTCAGAAACACAACTGTCCTAATGGGTAAATTTCTCAAAAGGAAAGGCACCAGCAGGCACCAGTCTGACTTGGATGTCTAAAGCAGCATCCGGTGTCCTTAGGATTCTGCTACACAAAAGGACACCAATCTCATAAGAAAAAAGGGAAATACCCTCATATTTTCCTCTTTCTCAGTATAATCCAATTTCATTTGAAGTTTTTCAAAAAATTAAAATATCATGTAATCATCTTTCCACCTCAGAGATAAGCACTGTTGTTTGATTTATTCTTTTGGATGTTTTTCGAATCTTATACAACTATCGTGGGATTGCATATCGCACACTGTGCTGCCCTTACTTTATTTCACAACGTGTCACGGACATGTTTACACGTCAACACGTGTATCATCTACTTCTTCTGTGTCCAAACAACTGTACTCACGAATACACCACCCTTTATTTAACCAATCCCTACAATGAATGTTGTTTTCAGTTTTCCACTATTATAAAAAGAAGCTTTAATGAATATCCTTGTAAATATATCTTTATTCATTTAGCTGAATCTTTCCTGAGACTAAATTCTTAGAAGTTATGTTCTGAGTTAAAGGGTAGGGCAATTTAAAACTTGCATTCTATTCCAAAACTGCTCTCCAGAGAGGCTGTGCTCTCCTCAATAGTGTGACCTGCCTGTCTGTCCGTCCCTCACAAGAACGTGGACTTCACACTTTTACAACTTTTCACCAGTTTGATAAGCAAAATATATTTCATTATTGCTCTAATTTATAATTCTTTGATTAGTGAAATTGAGTATCACTTCATATTTACTGGCCATTAATGATTTTAATATGGCCAAGGATTTATACAGAGCGAGTGTACGTGTGTGTACAGTGTAGGTATGAATGTATATGTATGTGTACACACATCCATACATACATCTCTCTAATAAACGGGCTCTTAGCAATATCTCAGCATCCCTGTGAGCCCTCTCCAACTGCATCTCTCTCCCTCTGCCCAAGAGGTACTTTACTATTCTGAAAATTTTTTTATCATTCCTTTTTTTCCTTTATAATGTCACCACTTATCTAACTATCCAGTCACAATGTTTGATTAGTTTTCACATATTCTTCTGTGACTTGTATTTCTTTTTTGTCCAATATTGTGAAATTCCCCATGTTGATACATATACTTGTAGCTCATTCATTATCTAAAAATGCATAGTATAGTATTCCACTGTGAGAATTTACCAAAATTTCTCTAACCTGTCAAAAGACATCTAGATTGGCTCCATTTTCTGTTACTGTTAACAAGGCTGCTATGAATATTCTAGTATGAGAGCATCTCTAGAGCAGCATGGTCCAACGCAGCATCCAGTAGCCACACGTGGCTGTCGAGCACTTGAAACGTGGCTGCTCCGAATTGAGATGTGTTGTAAGTGTAAAGTATAAACACCAGATTTCAAAGGAATGTAAAGCATCTCACTGGGAATTTTTAATATTGACTATATGTTGAAATGATAATATTTAAGATATATTTATATCTAAGTAAAAGCTTTAAGAAGTTACAGTTAATAAAACTCAATTTAGTATATAAAATTATTATGATATAATTACAATTAATTTCATCTGTTTTCTTTTCTGTAATGTAGTTCCTAGAAAACTTAAAATCACATACGTGGCTTCTGTTCCATTTCCATTGGACAGTGCCTCTCAGAGTACATCCACGAGCAGAACAGAACTGCTGGGTCGTAATACGTGCGTATCTCCAAATTCGGCAGAAAATACAAAATTGTTTTCCAAAGTGGTCCCATTTTACACTCCATCCAGCAGTGCACACGGGTCCTTGCTGCTCTATCCTTGCCAATAGTTGTTGTTGCTGGATATTTTAATTTTTGCCAATCTGAGCGAAGCAAAGTGGTATCTCATTGTAGTTTTAAACCTCACTTCCCTAATTACTAATAATAAAGTTGATCAACCTTCATATATTTGTCCACTGATGTTTCCTTCTCTGTGACATATACTAACATTTTTACTTCTTTTGTGACTTGCCTATTAATGTTCACTGCCCACTTTTCCCTTGGGATGCTCATCCTTTACTTAGAGACTCCCAAGAACTCTTCACACGTAAGACTAATAACCCTTTGTCAGACATGTTTTGAAAATATTTTTGAGGTTTTTGTTTTGTTTTGTTTTTCTGGTGAGGAAGACTGGCCCTCAGCTAACATCTGTGCCCATCTTCCTCTATTTTTTTTTTTTTTTAAGATTTTATTTTTTCCTTTTTCTCCCCAAAGCCCCCTGGTACATAGTTGTGTATTCTTCGTTGTGGGTTCTTCTAGTTGTGGCATGTGGGACGCTGCCTCAGCGTGGTCTGATGAGCAGTGCCATGTCCGCGCCCAGGATTCGAACTAACGAAACACTGGGCCGCCTGCAGCGGAGCGCGCGAACTTAACCACTTGGCCACGGGGCCAGCCCATCTTCTTCCTCTATTTTGTATGTGGGATGCAGCCACAGCATGGCTTGATGAGTGGTGTGTAGGTCCATGCCCAGCATCTGAACCTGTGAACCGTGGGCTACCAAAGCAGTGTGTGCAAACTTAACCATTACACCATTGGGCTGGCTCCTTTCTTGAGCTTTTTACTGCTATTCTTGCAGTTCTGTTTTTACTATCTTTGCTTAAAAAATGGTTTTTCTTCTCCCTTTTCCTCTTTATGTTATTAAATCTTTCCCTGTATGGTTTCTGGTCTTTTTATCATGCTAAGGAAGGTTGACTACACTCCAAGATTTAAAAAAAAACAAAACTGTTTTCTTCTAATACTTTTACAATTTTATATTTTATCTCTAATCTACTTTAAATCTATTTTTGGAGTATGAAGTGGAATAGAGGTCAGAGTAGACAAGAATTAGGGTGACCATCCAGCTCGTCACAAGTCCCTCAGTGGCTATGGCCGTGCTACCCCACCTCCTTTTTTGGGGGGCAGCTTTCTTCTCATCATCACCCTCCCCCCGTGCACACACTTACACACCCACGGAAACCAACATGTAGTCAGTGTGGGAGTTTACATTACCCTGTCTCCTTGGATGGAGCGATCGCTCTAAGCCTTAGATGGGGATGGTGGGCGAGCACGTGACCCAAGCCACACAAATCAGAACAATGCCTCAAGGATTTTCAAAATGGAGACAAGGCTGAAGAGTACCTTCAAAAGGTCACAAAGTTTTGAGCCTGGAAACTACTGGAGGCTACACTCCCTGCCACACAGAGCTAGTCTGCAGTAGGAGAAAAGGAAGCTGAGAACACAAGATGTAAGATAAAGAATATCTCCCCAGCTTTCCAGCCTGTGCAGGACTGACGATGTTTACTGCTTCTCGCATTCCTGAAGCTCAGCTGCTCAGCTATTCTCTCCTTTCAATGATACCTTAAAATCCTTCCAGCAAATGCTCTCTTGTTGGCTTAAGCTGCAGTTGAGTTTGTAATCTGCAATCAAAATAGTCCTGACGAGTGTAGGAATCTCACTTGATATTTTTCATAAAGTGGACAGCCTATCGTTCTAACACCATTTATTAAACAATCCCTCTTTCCCTACCTCTACCGTGATATGCTAAATTTCCATTTATACGAAAGTTTCATTTTTGAGTTTGTTTTGTTCTGCTGATCTGTTTGTTCCTGCCAGCATCATACTGTGTCACCTATTCTAACTTTCTAGTATGTTTTGATTCTGGCAATTCATTCATTCACTACACACATTTATTGTATATCTTACACTGTGCTAGGCACAGAAAATATCCCCTTGAATAAACAGATGATGTCCTGACTCTCATGGAGTTTGCAACCTAGAAGCAAGAAAAGGTAAGTAAATAGTTAGAACATAATGAACGCCAGGTCAAAGGGAATAGCATGCATTAGGTGAAGGGCCAACAGCAGGACCTAACCTGATCGAGCGGGCAGGGACGGCCTTCAGGAGCAGTGCTTTTTACACTGAGACTTGAAGGATGCATATGAGTTCACCAAGGTGGGGAAGAAAACAGCGCCTCGCCAGCAAGAATGGTAAATTCAAAGGCGCAGAAGGATCAGGGTCCATCTAGTTAGTGAGAGAAGCCCCCAAAATGGCTGGTGTTTAGATTGAAAAAGAGAAAGTACGGAATGAAGAGAGGTTGGAAAAAGTGAGTATCATAGCGATTTTTAAGTCATTTTGGGATCTGTAACTTGGTCCTAAGAGGAAAGAGAAGACACTGAGGGTCTCGGACCACGGCTCAGATTTGCATTTTTGAAGACTCATTCCAGCTACAGCAATTGGAAGGGAGGAAGCCTGGAAGCAAGAAGATCCACAGAGAGGCTCTTTTAATAAGCCAGGAAGAGATGATGGTGGCGTGAGCTAACGTACTGACTACGGAAAGACGACAGATTTAAGAGCTGCTGAAGAGGAAGCTGGCGGGACCCAACGACGGAACTTTGAAGATGAGTGAAAGGGAACAATCAAGGATGCCCTTCAGGTTTCCGGCTCGGTTATTCCAGTAGACAGTGGGTAATGTTTACTGCAATAAGGAACATCATGGAAAACAAGCTGGAGAGAGGACAACGAGTTCAGTGTGAGACCTACCGCATCTGACGAACGTGTGGGACATTCCAGTGACGTCGTTCAGTAGCGCTGGATTACAGGTCTGGACCAGAAACGCAGCATTCCCCACTATTCTTTTCCAAAGTTTCCTTGGCTACATTTGGCCTAACTTTAGAACCAATCAGGAAATTCCCCAAAATATCCATTAGAATTCTGAATTTACAGATTTCAGGAGAATTAACTTCTTTAAAGCGTTGAATCTTTCCATACAGAAAGAAGGGATAGAGCTTCATTTATTCAAACCCTTTCATATCCTTAAGGTAAAGGTACAGCTATTACACATTCCTCATTAAGTTTACTTCTGTCTTTTAAAAGATTTCTTGCTTTCATGACTAGATAATTTTTTTCCATTATTTTCTCACAGGGTTCTGCTGATATAAAGGAAAGTTCCTGACTCTGATTTTACCTTGCATATGGCCACCTTACTAAAACTGTGATTAGCGGTAATAACGTTCATTGATTTTCCCGCTTTCTCTAGGCAGACCATCACAGCATCCGTAAATAATGACAATATACATCTATTGTTCCATTAGTGCTTTTCATATATTGTACTATCTAGAATATCCAGAATAATAATAACGACCCTGTACCCTTAGAATTCTATGAAGTTCTACTACTTCTGGCATTCAGAACTGTGGATGAAAAATGCAACGTTTATCTGATTCTCATTCCTTTATACGTAACTTTTTAGGTTGTCATTATTAACAATTGAGAAGTTTGTGGGGTTTTTCTCCTTATTTAAGAACTTAAAATTTTTAGCAATAGGATGAGTCTTTTTTTCCCCCAAATAATGTTGCCTGATGCTAAGGAGCTTTAGCTCAAGATCTGAGGCTTTTTTCAGCTCAGAAATTTTTGTCTTCTGTAATTTCTTTGATTATTCCTTTTCTTTTGAAACTCCTATTATTGATACTAACTCTCTTAGCTCCAGCTTCCATGTTTATTTTCTCTCATATTTTCTCTCTCTTTGACTCTTCACTATGCTGCAGGAGAATTTCTTAATTTTCTCCTAATTTACTAATTCATCTTCTTGCAGAGCCCATTTTGTTATTCACTCCCTCTGTGGAGTTTACTTTTGAACACTCCTATTGATTTCATTCTTTTGAAAACTATTTATTGAGGACCCACCGTGTGCCAGATACTCTTCCAGCCTCTTGAAGAGGTAAAGGAGGTCGCTGTGTGACTGTTTGAGAGCTTCCCAAGCAGAGAGAACAGTCATTACAAATCCCGAGAAGGAAACAGGGTGACACGTTCAAGGAACGGCCAGGAGCCCATGTGGCGGGAGCAGGAGGGAAGGGCGGGAGAAGAGATGAGGACAGGCCACGAGGCCTCACCCAGGCCACTAGAAGGACGTGACTTTTATTCTGAAGGTAAAAAGGAGAGCCTGTTTTTGTTTTACTGACAAAATAACATCCTCTCAAACCTCACTGAGAGTACTAATGAAAAATTTAAAAAGTTGTCTCCTGTTTCCTTGCCTTAGCTGTTTTGGTGGAGGTGGGCTGGGGAACCCGTCCTGACCGCTCAGCTTCATTCCGCACTTTCACGCTGCTGATTCGCCTCATAGAACTGGTCATTTTTTCTTGTCTGCTTATCCTACAAAGAAAGGCTTAGATAAATCAATATGTGTGGCCATGGAAGCCCAAAGAAGGCTTTGTCCCAGGCAGATGAATGTGTGGGCAAGTCTGAGAACAGACAGGCGAGTACAGGGGCCCAGCCTGAAGAAAGCACTTCACCATAATTTTTATTATAATATTAATCCTCAGGAAGTATGCAAGAGTCAGCACAGAGAGCGCTAACCTCAACCGAGAGACCTATACACTAATAGCCACACTCTTCAAATGAGTCGACGGTATCTTAGAAATCAGGAGAGGGAAGCCTCAATGGCAGGTCTACACAGACTGAGTGCAGTTCCGTATTTCAGGTGACCCCTCTCAGCAGTAAAGACAAAAGGTCAATATTGTAAAGAGCAAAGTAAAATGACAGATCGCTATCAGGAGCCCAGGCAAAACTGCACAACTGCAGCTTCCTCGAGTCCTTGACGAACGTCAGAGAAAAGAATTTAAAAATTTTCCTGGGATTAAAAATATCCGCATGAATGAAAAATACTGAGTGCTTCGCAATCTGTTTCCATTTCTGCATCTTCCGAAGACTCCCGAGCAATACATCTATGAAAAGACCCTCAAGTAAGTTTACTGTTATTTGACACAAACAGCATTTTTGCAGAAAAGAGATGAGGCCTTTTGTAAGCCTAAAGCACATGTAACTGAAATGTTCCAGTAGGGGAATTTAACCTTCCGAGCGTTTCTGTGCTGGCTTCTGAGTATGAACGAGGCCAGATGTAACAGGGTTACTAGACGGGGTTCCTTCTGAACAACTTCTGGCAGTAAGCCCAAGTGACTTTTCACTCGACTCTTGTATTTTAGTGGGGAGAACATAATACAAGTCACATAGGAAATGAAATTTCGTTACACATACTGGCCCCACCTCTGGAGAATGGAGGAGGATGGAGGTGGGGTGGCGGTGGAGACACCCACACTGCACACTGATGACAGCACCCGTAGTTATAAACAAAGGAAAATACTATGCTACGTGGTCTATAGTAAAGTTTTTTTTACGGATTCTTTCATTCTAAAATAATTTAGCAATCTAATTATAAGTAGAAGAGATGATGTTTGAATAGTGATTTTAAAGAAGGTGGGAGGGGTGAGGGTTCAGGGCTCTGCAGCCCTTGTACAATCTAAGAAGACTGGCGAGTAAAATAGTGGGATTACTCATTGTAGTACACTAGAAAATGAGAGGTTAGAAACTCTACAATCTAGCATGTGGAAATTACGAGCATGAGCTGAAGGACACACGAAGAGCTTCTGCTGGTAACAAACACTCATGGTTCAGTCCTGAAGCATCTTATACAAAACTGCCTACCACGGGGGGCACTGGAGGATTCTGTGCACATTCAAGTTTAGACACCACAGCAATCTTTTCTTCTAGCTCTGATTTTCTCTCATGAATCAATTATTTTAAATAGTAAAAACCCAGGAAGAGCTCCCTCTTTCCTCTTTGGTTAAATACAAATCTATTCACCCTCAGAACTACACTGACAGAGCTCACAGTAGGATACCTACCCCCCCCCCCACACACACACACGATTAAGATCTTGATGTAGCCAGAGTAAGGCTTTCCCGAGTTGGCCCCGTCCTTTGTCAGCGTACTAGATTTGAACATGCCTGTACACAGTAAACAGGTCATCCAGGCTGACTTTTCATGGTGACGATGATGCAGCGAGCACTAGATACACGAACTTATTTCTCTCTCTTCTTTACAACATGTACAAAAACCCAACCTCCTATTCTCCCTCCCTTCTCTATCACCTCCTTCCCCCCTGCCCCCAACACAGCTTCAAACACAGAAGCAGAACTGGTCAGATTTTTAAAAACCGAATTCTCTCAACACACACAAATGCTTTTAAGAACACACAGTGAAAGTCACTAAAAAAAGAAAGAAAGTCAGGAGGGAGGAAAAGACAAGTCGTTAACAAAAAAAATGAGATCTCAGAAACATTCGGGATGTACAGAGAAAGTACTATGTGACAATGATTTGAGCATTGTGGTTATTTCTTTGGAGCAATAATATTTTTTCCTGCACACTCCTAAACAGTGCAAACTGACTGTTTTCTTGGTCACCCAGGTCAAATTTATCTTGGGAATATTAACCAAGGGTTAATCTGAACATCAGACGTCCCTTCTCTTTAGTTTCCATTACCGGCAGGCCAAGATCAGGGCTTCTTTTTGGGGGGATGGATCTATGTAGTAAACAGGCGTCAGGATTCCGAAGGTACAGGTTCTGCTCAATTTGTTGCTTTATAAGCATACCTAATTCATGGAGACTGAGATTTAAAACAAATTAGGAAACATTTCTTGTTTTTATGACTTTTTATTTTGTAAAATTTCAAACATGCAGAAAAGTTCAAAGAACAGGACAATGATCCCTTCAATAAACCAAATTATCTATATATCCTTCCACCCTCCTCCAAATCATCGGAAGTCTTTCCCTCCAACGAACCACCTGAAAGTAGGCAACACGACATTTAACCCTTAAATACTTCAGGAGGAGGCATTTCTATTACAGAGGGATTCTGTGCCTTAGAGTAAAGATACATCCCAAAATTCCTTAAAATTCTACACTATGAGATCCCTGAGAACAAGATTTATCTAATTTATTGTCTGTTAACTATTAAAAATAGCAATTTCCCGACCTAGTCATCTTTGGGGCCGGCCCGGTGGCGCAGCAGTTAAGTTCGCACATTCCGCTTCTCAGTGGCCCGGGGTTCCCCGGTTCGGATCCCAGGTGCGGACATGGCACCGCTTGGCACACCATGCTGTGGTGGGCGTCCCACATATAACGTAGAGGAACATGGGCAGGGATGTTAGCTCAGGGCTAGCCTTCCTCAGCAAAAAAGAGGCGGATTGGCAGCAGTTAGCTCAGGGCTAATCGTCCTCAAAAGAGGAAAAAAAAAGCAATTTCCCCTACTATATTTAATATGATTTGAGATTTACAGAACAGTCTTCTGGAACACAATATCTAAAGGAAGGCAAACAAATAATTCCTCAGAATTACCAGTTCAATAATACTCTGGATATTTTTCAGGCAACTAAACAGTGCACACCGTTTTGAGAAAAGCAAACACACCTCAGGCCTGTGGAAGAACCACATGACCAACCATATTCCTCAACAGGGCGCAGTCCAGATCTTTAGGGATAACTGAAACAAACTTTCAGGCCGATGCACATGTCTCTAACTGTTTTAAAGCAGGAGCTGGAATTTGACAATGATCAAGAAAATGCTAGAAGAAGTCGTGTTAGTCTGTGTGACCAGCGCAATTCTGGGAGAATCCATCTTCACTTGAGTTGGTCTAGGATGAGCTACAGGACGGGCCCTGGACACATTATAGGACTGCACTGAAACCATCGACTCATTCTTGCAAACCCTGGGGAGCTGAAGAGAGACTGGTGAAACGTCTAACACTTCCCCCGGACAAGTAAGTTGAACTCTCTCACTCTCACCTGTGTCCTACGATTAGCCATGGTGACCAGGATCTCCGGAAGATCTCTCTCCTTCTAGCCCCTCCTATTATTCTAACCCTCCCTTTCTCATCCTACCATCCTACCCCTCCTTCTCATAAAAGATAGTTAAGTTTTTAATTTGGTGAGAATAAAAAAATGACATGCACGTTTAAAATGCCATTTGGGTCCCTTAGATGTAAGAAACTCAACCAATATAAAGTATACTTTCTATAGTCATTAAGCTGAAATAAATGACGTAGGAATAAGATTCACAAACCTACCAATGATCCCATTCTACCCAAAGACCTCTTTCAAAAGTTATCACAATCAAGGAGAGAAATAAAACAAATGTATGCGATTGTGGGATTTATTCCGAAATACCACGGGCCTGTGGACATGGGCTACTGCTGTTTACTGACATCGTCACCTTTATCAGTCATCTACACATAAAAGGTTTTCCTCAGATTAATCCTTTCTGGTTAACATACTACATTCTACATTCAGAAAAGCAAAGAGAAAGGCAAATAAAGCCCGCCTCAGAATTTATTAGCTATGAGTGCCTGCAGCGCTCTCTCCTCCCACCTGCCTAGTGAAGGCCTGGCCCCGAAGTGATGAAGACGGCTCTGCCAAACTCTCCCCCAGCTCTGAGGCAGTATTAACACGTTACAAAGTGCCAAAAGGGCCATTAAAAAAAAAAAAAAAAAACTGACCCACTTTTAGAAGTCAGCAGCCTTTTCCGTCTGGTGAAGTATGAATATTTAAATCAGGCAGACAAGTCAAGGAGCAAGCGTTCCATCTTGAATGCAATGTGCGCATCTCCGGCTCGGAGCCGGAAGACCCCGCTGTCACATACCAACATGGAAATGAACGCTCGCCTAGGACTCCAGAAGGCCGTTCTCTAATCACCTGACTGCCTTTCTGACTTGAAGCTCCACATTTGGATGTGAGGGCAGAAAACAGGAAAAGAGGGTCACAGCAACTGCTTTAAATTATATACTTAATGATTTGTATCAGGCGTAATATAATTTAATTTGTAGTAAATCAAGCAAACTGAGGGAAGGTTAGGTTTGTGGTTAACAGCTGTGAATTTGTTTTTACTTTCATGATATAGTAGTGATGCATCGGAGGAGCGTTACATTTGAGAAGATGGTAAACCCCTCATAATAAAATTGACTAGGATCAAGTTTCAACCTAAGCACTGCTGTTTAAGTGAGATAAATAATAGCAACTATCAATATAACACAAGATACAGGAAGATGAACTGGAAAATAAATCAAACTACGATCCAAAAGCCTAGTTACATTACGGCTATAGGTTCGCCATGGCTTTACTGAGAATACATTATTAAATAAAAATGTACGTTAAACAAGTGGAAAAACAAATATCAGGAAACTCATATTAAGGTTAAAAGAGGCAACTAGAAATTCTAGGGCCATCTGTTCCCATACAAATCTATAATTATAATTTACAACTGGAACTCCCAATCTTTACACGGCCAGGGCCCCCTGGACGACCACCTCCCCTACTGCTCATGACCCTGATTTGGACATCAGATTTTATCTTTCAAATAAACAGCACTTCTAAGTAACAGCCCGTGCAACCTATCATAGGTAAATGTAGGATTTCTCTTATTCCTTCAGGCAACCCCAGATCAGGAAGCAATGTTATAAATCAATTTTGCTTCTGCAGCAGCTATCCGAACTCTTCCAAACATTAAACCTGTCCTTTCACTCACAAACATTCTCATTTATAAGTGAACAGGCCAAGATTTCACAATTAAGAAACAAAATTCCTTATAAGGAAAAAATCCCTGCTCTCTTAACTACAGCCAGAGTCCTTTCTACAAGATAGAGAATTGATTTAGTTCCCTGAATAGTCTGTTTTAGCAAAACAAACAAAAAAAGCAAAAGGCCAATGAAACCTCTTCTCCGAAAACAAACTCATTCCACCCTTCAGATGCTGAAGCATTTCATTCAAAATACAGGTACTGATCAAAGCTTTCTAGGCAAGTCTAGTTCCAGGCAGGGGACAGCGGGTCATTTAAAGCGTTCCAGTACGAGGCCCTCTCATGACCAACCAATTTCATTTTTGTTGGTTTCCCAATGCTTTTTGTGAAAAATTTTTAGCAGACAGTAAGTTCTCGTTTGTTCTCACACATCGGGTTCTTTGCTACCTCCCTGCCCTGGTTCCCGTGATTCCATTCTCTCTGCATGCCAGTCCCACCTGTGCCAGGTCTTCGCTGTCCTCTCCCTTCTCATTATCTCCACCACACACCAACTTTACTACGCACTGTCCCGTTCTGCTGTGAACGTGTCTATTCCTTTCTCCCTACTAAAGATCCTAAGCATTAGCACACGTCATGGTACTAGGTTTTAACACACAGGAGGGGCTGAAAACACCTCCTGGCTGATGGATTTTACGTAAAAATACATAGTTGCAATCTGTCAGGGGAGCAGGGATGGGTGGAGAAAGAAGAGAGGGATTGCCGGGTTCAGCAACTGACAAGTTTTTAAGACCCCACTGATTACTTTCTATGTTTTACCCAAGTAAGCAAGCTGGGAATTGAAAAAAAAATAAGCATTTTAGATGCCAGTAAACAGAACCACAAGAAGAATCCAAAGTACTACAAAGTATTTCAAAAGAGTGGTTGGAAATCGGGATTCTCTCTCTGCACATTTAGTGAATGAAAAAGGGCAGGGGCCTAAATTCAAAGGAAATTCCTCTCTGTTCAGTGAAAGGGGTAGGTTGGTGGACTTTTAGAAGGTCTGGGAGTTCCCTAGTCCCTTTATGCTGCAATCAGGACATGGCAGCCCATCTCTCAGGGACAACACTGGTCAACGTTTACCTTCTTGGGATGTGGTCACCAGAGAACCGAGGAGAAACCCCTCTTGGGGCTGGACCCAGTGGCCCATAAGTGCAACACTGGCTCTGTTTTCTTGCTCAGAGAGATAAAGCACCATATTAAAACTCAATATATTTTGGAGAGAAAAGATAAAGACACAAAAAGGGCCTGTCTTATCTTCAGAAATGCAATTCTCAGCTTTGCGAGCCCTGCCATTCAGCTAGCCAAATTACTAAGCTTCTTTAAAAGTTGAAGGCTTTACCCCAACCTCATCTTTTGCTATTTTCAGGGTTTGTCTCTGCAAGTGCGCCTGAGCTTGTGTACATGTGTTTCACTCAATTCACACACATCAGTGAACAGCGGCAGCAGAAACCCGGGTCCACAGCGGGAGGATTAATTAACTGTGCACAGGACAGCGCCAACAGCAGCGGCGCCGTGTCCCCCGGGGCAGCACACCAACAAGGCTCATACGCGGGTGAGACCTACTTCAGGGGTGGGGGGAGTGTGTCCCCATCAAATAAGATAGAGATCAATACGGCAAAAGGGAACCCCCCCAAAAAACAAACAACCAAGAAAACAAAAACATACAAATGAAAAAACCTTGCCAGGACAGCCTTGGCAGGAAACCAGAGCTTCTCTTAACTCAAGGAAAGCAAAAAGCAAGAACTGAATGTTTTCCAGAGGACAGGTCAGGCTTTACTCTGCTTTCTACTGGGTTATTAGAAGCCACTCTGAGGCAATCTCACAGAGGCCTTTCCAATCATTTTACACATTGCCCTCACATATATTCTCTGTTAGAAGAACTGGCAAAGGGATTAAGCTATAAGACCAAAATAATATTCAATGATGGTGGCGGTGGTGAAGCTCTGGGTTGTAACCCAGATGGTACATGAGCTGTCTGCATGTGAACACACTGTAAAACTCAACGATGTGGAAGGAAGCTTGCCTTCACTCTGCGAAGAGTGTCTGGACAAAGGAGAGGAGTTTCCACAGACTCATCAAGGATTTCTCCCGTCTACACAGCAGGACACACAGCTGGCACTGCTCCCCACAGTGAGTGTTCAAGGCAAAAGTGTACATTCAGGAGTTTGGAACTGTTTTCTAGTCTAGATCAAGGAGGACACAGCCAGGTCGAAATAAACCACTTTACCCTCAATAAAGTTTAAGCTCATCTCAAGTGATTCAGGAAGGCTATTCAAGCATTTTTTCATGTTTAACAAGTGACAAACTCATAGAGAATAAATGTAATTGACCAAATAAATATCACTAGGGGCAAATAAACGAGCAATCGGTATAGAATAGACCCAGCCTGCGATCAAGGCTCCAGGCAAGTTACTTCCCTTCTCTGCGCTCCAGCTCCTCTGACACCAACTCACGGGACGTAGGAGGATTAATTTGATAACGTCTGTAAAGTGCTTTGAGCTCCTCAGAGAAAAGTGATATAAGTGGTTATTATTACATCCTGCTGAGGTTGTACAACATAAAAAAAAGAGAAAAACAATACTCTTTGAGAGTTTATTATGAAGAACTTTTATAGCCTGGCAGGATGTTTTATAATTGTTTTTTACTAGTTAGTTCTTATAATATGCCCACGAGATAGGAAACATTCCTCGCTCCCTTTTCTTTCTAGATAAAGAAACCAAGACAGGAAGGTAAGTGACTTTTGAGATAGGAAGCATTCTTATCTTCATTTTCCAGATAAGGAAAGCAAGACAGAGCAAATGAGTGACTTCTCTAGTCATACTCCAGAGGTGGAAGGGTTAAGCACAATTAAGAATCTGGAAAACATCAAGGGTCACCATTACTTTCTCTGCAATGTTCTGACGTTGTTCCAACAAGAGTGCAGGGACCAGGAATCAGACAGTCTGAGACCAAATCCCGGCTCCACCATTTACGGGCTGTGTAATCTTAGAGAAGTCACTTTCTCCTTATGTGTGGTACTTTCATCTGCACCCTGAGGTTCAGTGGGGATCAAATTAAAATATGTGAAAACTACAGGTAAACAATGATGTACTGTGCAAATAAGCTAGTAGCTTTATTAGGCTGGTATTCTCACTGAGAATGTGGGCTCTCCTAGCCACCACCACTTTGGAAAGACAATTCCATGCCCTCAGACCGAATGAGTTATATAGCAATAATTTTTGAATGGCTTTATTGAGATATAATTCACATACCATACAATTCACTTATTTAAACTGTACAGTTCAATGGCTTTTAGCGTATTCACAGAACTGTGCAACCATCACCACAATCAATTTTAGAACATTTCATCACCCCAAAAAGAAACCCCGAACACATTAGCAGTCCCTCCCCTGCCACACACATACACACAATTCTCTTCGCTTGGGCAGCTATTGATCCTCTTTCTGTCTCTAAAGATTTGCATATCCTAGGAATTTAATATAAATGGAATTATAAAATATGTGGCCTTTTGTGGCCAGCTTCTTTCACTTAGCATAATGTTTTCAAGATTCATCCACGTGGTGGCACGTATTAGCAGTGCACTCCTTTTATAGCCAAATAATATTCCATTGAATGGGCATACCACACTTTCTTTAACCATCTATCAGTTGATGGCTCGTTTCCACTTTTCGGCTATCAGGAATAACGCTGCTCTGAACATTTGTGTACAAGTTTTCCGTGGACGTATGTTTTCATTTCCCTTGGGTATCTACCCAGGAATGAAACTGCCAAGTCCCATGGTAACTCTATGCTTAACAATCTGAGGAACTGCCAGACTGCTTTCCAAAGTGGCCGCACCATTTTACTTTCCCACCAGCTCTGCCTGAGAATAAGGCCATGGAAGGGGACCAGAGAAAGGAGGCGTGGACCGGGTGCCCGTCCAGGGCGTGCTAAAGAGCTCTGCAAAACAACTTGTGTCACCGATGACAGTGCTTCACGCCAGGTTTTATTTAGAAAGAAAGATACTGGCTGCTGGGGTATTTTCCTCCTTTTATCCCCACTTGCTTAGGCCCAGGCTTAGGCCATGGGAACAGAAGCAGCTTTTTACATACAGACTAACCTTGCTCCCATCTCTGACAGAAAGTAACCCAGAACTTGCACAGCCAGGCCTTAAGAGGCTCCCTTTTATTTCTCAGATCCAGGGCGTAAGATATGTTGTCCTTTTGAGTCTCTAGAATTGGTGTGTAAAATTGATGAGATTTTTCATGCCAGGCCCTCACCAATGCCTTACTGCATCAGGCTGAGCCCAGCCCAGACACAAACGTTCAGTACAGGTCAAGCATACGCTAGCTCCAACACAGTGTATTCCTGTACAGTGGCATCTGCAAGCCACGTAGAACAGGAGAAGAAAACAGATGGCTTCTAAAAGGGGAAGAGAAGAAAAACAGAAGGTCAGGTAGAAAAGGGTGGGGGGAAAGAAGGGAAGAGAAAGGATAAGAAAAAGGAGAAGCATATTTTCTGGTTTTGCTCTTCCCACCTGTCACAGCACTCTCCTTGCTGGCTGCCAGCATGCTCCCTTGCAAACACAGCTGCAAGTGACAAAGAGCAGCCACTGTCCTACTCAGGGGGTCTCTTCCATGTTCCATACTGTAAACTGTACTCAAATGCCAACTGCTCACAAGAAAGGGAATTATACACCCCTTAGAGGCACGAGTAGCAAACGGCTGTCTAGATCTGGTAACTTAGCACTGAGACGCATAGGTTCCTTACAAAATAACATAAGACTACCCAGAAAACAGTAAAGAGCAACAGAATCAAGAGACTAAGTATGAAAATTGTGGCTTATTTCAATTTCGTAGATTTGTCAGCCCTCTATAAGGTCGTCTTGTCATATGTTTCATGGAGTCACCACGCGTTCAACGTCCTGTGGGGCTCTC
This sequence comes from Equus caballus, assembly GCF_041296265.1. NCBI lineage: Eukaryota > Metazoa > Chordata > Mammalia > Perissodactyla > Equidae > Equus > Equus caballus. Next base: position 10,846,492 of record NC_091695.1, read on the forward strand.
TGTTCTTTCACAATTAAAAGAAAATTAGCAAGTCTTTCCCAGCAGATTTAGGGACGGCCACTAGGGATTGCCAATGGAGGAACATGCTTCACCCAAGCTTTAGAAAAGAGAGATAGCGGCTGTTGGGGCATCTTCCTTTTTCTCCCCCCTTGCGGAGGCCCAAGCCAAAGCAAAGGCAAAGGGACCGTAAGCAGCTTTCACACACAAACGATCGCTGCCAGCAGCATTCCAGTGGCCTTGCTCACGGCAGGGGAAGGCGCAGTGACTAATACCGCTGGGTCTTGTTGAAGGAAAGTGGCTGGCTTCCTTTGATCAACTGAGTGGTGTGCTGATCAGTGTGATTTCCCTGTTCTGCTGACTGTGAGCGTGTTGGGGAGAGCAGGAGAGCTGGCTTCTGAGGGGCCCATGCAGGGAGGCAAATTCCATAGCTGCCGAATCACAGAAAGCAGCAAGAAATAAAAGAGGGGTGAACTGGAAGCAGACGCCTTCATTGTGCCAGCACGTTACTTACTGCTCTAAGGCCCTCTGGGAGGGGCGTACAGTGGGAGCTTCCATAACTCGAATTCGTCAACGGCAGTACTATACATAACCATGAAACACAGTGCTCAAGGCTGGAGTCCAAGCTCCTGAAACTATCACTTAGAAAAGTTTTAATCACTTCATTTTGATGGGGGAGAGAAGAAACGGGAACTCTTCAGCATATGTGGCTCTGGGCACAGTTCTGAGACAAAGGCAGTCCAGCACCTGAGTGTGTGGGCAGGACTGCAGCTGCACAGCCCTCTCTGCTATTTGCCAGACAGACAGCTGCTGGATTAACACCAGTTAATCTGCTTGCATGCTATCCAGACTTCTTTCCCTAGTAAATTGCAAAATTTACCTAAAGATAAATATAGCGGTCTCCTAGTTCTCTGCTGCACTCAGCTGCTGCTGAGAAACACTTCTGTTATCTCAAATCTCATCAGCAGACCGTACTCCTTCCTGGGGAACAACAGCAAAGAGCAGCTTCCTAAAAGCATAGTTAGTCTCTGAGGTAAAATACACCACGTTTAAGTGACTTCTTACAAAAAGGATAACTTTCTACTGTCAAAGTTTTAATTCTTGATAAATAGAGTATGTGATTTCTTACACTAGATCTCATCATTGCTGCTTTAAAGAGTAAACAGTCAATTACAAATTGAGCAAATTGCTTTGGCTAGCCTAGTACCAGAAATGAAATGGATTAGGTCAGCAGGTGGCACGTCATTTCAGAGCTGCCTGGGGGCCCAAAATACAGCAGGTCATTTTTATTCTGGTGACAGCAGGAATGAAAGCCAGAGCATTTAACGCTACCTCCCGCCTCCATTCTCACAGCCGTCTTGGGCACAAGCGAGTCAACAGAAGCCCCCAAGCCTAAATCTCAAGCATCTAGGCTGCTTCTAGGGCTTCCAGAGACCCCCGAGTTGAGCTGCCCAACAACACCCGGGACAGGACACTCTTTCTGACTTTGGTCTTCAGAGACACACAGCTTCTCGTCCCCACAGGAAGTGAGTTCTCCTCTTACGCAGGTCAACATGCACCTCTACTCTGTAGTATGTTCCTTGAAGGAAGAGAACGATCATTATGCCTCTGCTTCCAGGGGACAGGGATTGGAGGAAGGAACGGACTTAAGCTGAGAAACAAGGAGGGTGACGGGGCTGGGGAGACAGGCAGGAGCAGACAGGATGAACTGGGAGGAAAACCTTCCTGTCCAGAAATCAGGAGCCTCTGGCAATGCTGGAACATTGAAACAATCCAACAACTGGTTTTCTGTCAAGTCTTCTCTCCCTTACACGCATTTCAAACTAGCATAGAATTCAAACTAAGGGGCCTCCCAACGCTCATTCCTGTAATAACAGTCAAAATGAGAGCATGGTATTCAATAGTGTCCAGACTCTGAGATGTTATGAGGTGACAATACTCAACTTGCCAGGAAGAAGGACATGGGTTTTGATATTAAACAATTTACAAATTTCAAGATTATATGTCCTATATTTAGACAGCTACATTTATTTTTGTGATTGCACTTCTCTTGCCATTTTTAGTAGTATCACAATAGATAATGACATCAGCTTGACAATCAGATGTTCAGACTCAATACTTACTGGGGACCTATGTTTTTTGCCTGCCCTGTATCTTTCTGGAGAACTACTCTTCCCCTACTCTCACTCTATGTCATTCATGTAGGGACGACCTCAATCCTGCTTCAGGGGTGGCATGTGACCCTGGCCTGGTCAATGCGAAGACTCTAGTTTCCTGGCCACAGTGGTTTAAGAATGGACCTGAAAATCATGTCTGCGCCTTGGGCTGGTACTTCCAGGAAAAAGTTTCTCTCTTCACTGGGGTTGACAAAGTGGCAGGCTGCAAACCAAGAGCTGCCAGAGGCACCCACTGCCAGCTCAGGACAGCCTGTAGGAACGAAGCCAAGAGAATGGGAAAGTGTCCTAAAAGACATTTAAGCCCCTAAACACAGCCTGAAAACAGCTACACCTCTGAACTTAGTAGTTATATAAGCCAGTAAATTCTCTTTTTTGCTTCAACAACTTTGAGTTGAGTTTCTACCATTTGAAGTCAAGAGACCTCACTAATATCCCACCCAAATAACCTTGGACAAGTCAGTCAATCTCATTGCATATCAGTTTCCTGAACTCTGAGGAGGAAAAAAGACATGTTTGTTTACCTTACAGAATTGAAAACTGCTAAGTACTACACAGGAGGCATTGATATTTTAACTAAAACAGAAGGTAGGGATAACAGGAGTAAGATATTCATGGGGCTAAATTGCTCCTAGCTGCTAGTGCTGATAAGATAACATTCTACTTGGCTAGTTTTCTCATCATTTGCCCTGGTGGGGCCTGTGAAATCTTTATCAAACCAGTTAATCACCTAGTAAATCTTTAAGTCTTTTCCCTTTTATACTAAATCTTTAAGCCTTTCCCCTTTTACTTTCAGTTGACAAGACTTTTCCACCTTCCTGGACATCACCATCACCATGGTGGATAAGCAGAGGGACCAGAGAGAAGGAAAATCAGCAGTTCCATCTTCAAGGTGTGAGCGTGTCCAGCATACACACATGTGCTGGGAGAGGAGGCAGAGGAGTAAGTCTCACATGAAAGCAAATCAGAGACGCAAAGCAGCTCCCACGACACAAGATGAAGCTCTAAGTGGCTCGGCTCACGTGCCGGACCACCTCGTCCCCCAAAGCATTCCTGTTCTAGGAGCAGGACCGAACTGTTCAGATCACATTTTCAATTCAAAATTCATAATGTAATGTAATGTGCATTTTGGAATTTGTTGCAGTGTCCTGATAAATGCTTGGTTTCACAGAACACTAGATCTCATCTCTCATGGATACCAGAGAGAATAAAAAACTTTTGTATAAATGTACCTGATCTACGAAACATGAATATAAAAGAAGGATTAGTAGTGAAACAAATACCTAAAAGTAAAGGCACTAACTTCTAGTCCTCTTTTAAGTGATATAAATGAGAAAATAAATACACAAGAAAAGCACTATATTTCGCAAGAGCTGGGAAGAAAAATAATGAATGCACTACACTTTCAACTTTCAAAGTTTCTGGACCTAAAGATTAAATATGAATGAAATCATTCTTAGAGGAGATTTTATTTCAAGATGTTTTCCATATCTTTGACATGAGTTTTTGTTCTTATACATAAAATTATAACTACATGCTATAGTTGGTAAAAAACCCATTGGCTCAGCATTTCCTAACCTTAATCAGCGTTTCATATAAGCTGAACATTAGTATTTTAAAGCAAATAAAAGACACGATGCTTTTCTTGAAGTCTGACTTACTAAAATGTTTCTGAAAGCTAAAGTACATTGTTAAAAGTTGCACAATTCTAACTACAGAGAAGAGTCATAGAAGAATTTCAATCAACTCATCTTTCTTATACATTTTTTTCCTAAAAGGAAAAGCTGAAAGTCAAAGTATTAATATGATAGTCATCCTTACAAATTACATTATGTAAAGTTTCTCCTCTAGCAAGATTCAAACAAATCATAAACTCTGACAAACCAAGACCATACAGATTTGTTCCCAGATGATTCGGGAATAAAAATGCTACGTCAAATTGACTTGGGGTTATCAGATTTAGTTTGGGCAAGATCGAACTTTAACTAAAGCCAACTTGCCTTTCCTACACATCTCTGTTTGCGCAGGCCCCAATCCCAGAGATTCTCACCCAGCTGGTCTAAGATGAGGCCCTGGATGCAACACTTTTCAAATGCTCTTCCGGCCATTCTAGGGACGAGCTGGGGCTGAGAACCACTCCTCTACAGCTAGAGGCGGCTTTGGCCTTCAACACAAAGACGAGATTTTATTATTAACTATTCTACAACTGTTGAGAAAATCATTACTATTTAAATTACTATAACTTTCAACTACAGCCACCAGAAGGTCAGCTTCTTAAGAAGAGAAACGCTGTCAGCCTCGTTCAGCACTGAGGCCAAGTGGAATGCCTGGCACACAACAGGTGCTCCATAAACATCTGTGAATGAATGAATGCCAAGTTGAAAAGTACACTTCAGTTTTAGTGGCATAAAGCAATACAGCAGCAGCTCTCTTAAACCAGTAATTGATAGATAAGAAAAAAAGTCACATAAATCAGTAAACCATAAAAATTTGGTATGCAGGGAGCCGGCCCCGTGGCCGAGTGGTTAAGTTGGCGCACTCCACTTCGGCGGCCCAGGGTTTTGCAGGATCGAATCCTAGGCGCAGACATGGCACCGCTCATCAAGCCATGCTGAGGCGGCGTCCCACATGCCACAACTGGAAGGACCCACAACTAAGAATATACAATTATGTACCGGGAGACTTGGGGGAGAAAAAAGGAAAATAAAATATGTAAAAAAAAATTGATATGCATTTCTAAGCATTTTATTTTAACTTAAATGAACACTCATTTGCTAATCCTGTAATATAGGACAAGGCCTTTTGTTTGTATGGGTCTACACATTAAAGAACATGAAAATGTCTTTCTTTCATAAATCATAACCACAATGCATCCTCTACCATTTCCACTTTTGGCTATTAAATTACGGTGAGAACTTAGGACACAATGAAACAATCTGATTGCAGAATCCTTCTGGACATTAATAATTTACCCCATTCTTTTTGTGGTCTTACCCAAATGTAAGAGGGTATTTAACTTGGTTTTCATGGGAACAACTTGGCTTTTCCTAAGTCACTGGTTTATGCAATAAATGACATAATTACAACAACAAGAATAAATGACATAAACAGGTTTGGGAACAAACACAGCTCACTCTTGATAACCATTCTCCAGCTGACGAGAGACACATGTGAGCACCCCAGACAGCACCCTCCTGGCCACAGGCATTCAGAGGGAGTGAGGAGTGACAGCTCCCCCAGCGGGTCAGTTGAGACGTCTCTCTGCACGGGGCTGTTACTGTTATACAGATGCTAGCCACAGGTTTCCTCCCATTGACCTCTCCAAGTCCACAGAGCAGTCAGTTCATTCTTCACTAGCAGAGCATCGAAACTGAGACCCAGCAAAAAGCATCACCAGGTCTACAGACTGCATCGCACAGCATCACTCGGCACAGAGGCAGCAGGAGTCAGGGAACCTCTTAACACAAAACACCCCAACGATGGACATCCAGACTCCTAATTCACCTGTAAGGCATTTATAAGTTAACTATTAGGGGATCCATTTAAAATATAATAGAAGTTGATCCTAATAGCAGAATTTTGAAAATGCTCAACACACTATTTTACTTAGTGTCTTTACAGTAAAAGCTTCAAAAGGATACAGACAAGTAGAATAGGTCTGTTTCACTAATTCAGAATCAGGTCCCATTCGGCAGGTGTCTCAAATGAGGACATTCTGGCAACAAAGGACTGCTGCCACCAGGAGGCTCTGCAATGTACCTTTTATTGAAAGTCTGGAAATTTAAAATACTCCTGCTTCTTTATGGCTAATGTGATACCTTTTCAAATTCACAAGTTTCCCATGGAAAGTTTTTAAAATAAAGTTATAGCATTCCTGCTCCCTACGCCCAGGTAAATGACCTCAGATTTTGAATTTTATCTTGTAAGAAGAAAGGAGACCTATTAAAACTTTTTCTAACTAGGCAGCAATTTTGTTTTTATTTAAGCCTTTCCCAACAAAGCTGATAACTCCAACCTTCTTCTGTGGAACGTCTGGCAGAAGACTGAGAGCAAAACAGACTTTGGGTTTTCATTGGCTTGGGCTGTGTGGGCCGGAATCTGTGACAAATTAACTCAAATTGGTGAAATACGGAGGTGATGACAATGGCAGAAAGAAAATTTTCACTTTAAGGATCTGTAAACCTTGATTGTTTTTAAATTAGCCTCAGCTAGTATCATAGTCAAGATTTTAAAACAAAGACCTGGACTTTTTAAAAAACAGTCCCTTGTTAACATGTTTTGTAAAAAGAAAGTGGAGACATTTGTTAACAACTGTCAATTTCTAGGTAGCTAAACTTGTTGAAGATGGACATGCCATTTCTATTGTCCCCAAAGCATTTTTTTCCTTTCTTTTAATTGAGTTCATAATAGTTTACACCGATGTGAGATGTCAGTTGTACATTGTTTCTTGACTGTCACATAAGTGCTCCCCTTCACCCCCTCTGCCCACCCCACCCCCCTTCTCCAAAGCGTCTTTTAACCTGTGTGTTTACTATGTCAATGGGTCTCCAAATCAATGAATCGAGATTTGACTGTAAAAATAGAATGTAGATTTCCTAGAGGCTCCTGTTTAAAAGACTTTTACACAGGGAAACATTAGGCTCAGCTACAGAATCCTCGTACTTTGCGTTCGTAAACAAACTGCGTGCTGTCCTCCTCCCGGGGCTCAGTTCCATAAAGCAGCTACATTATTTACAAGCACAAATAGTTTAGCGTTTTGCTGAGCTGATAGGCTTTTTACTTATGGATTTTAAAAACTAATCAAGCACTACATCTTATAAAGATAACTGATTTTATTTGCTTTAAACATAGTTAAAAAAAATCAAGATAGCTAAAGTAAGTGCTGAAAAAAACCCCAAAATGCTGGCCAAAAAATAAATTAAAATATTATTGGTATTACTCTGTTTTGGTTTACATGGAAACCAGCACTGAGGGGTTTTGTCCAAGTTCACACTGTGCTTGATTAATCAGCAGAAGAGTTCTTGTCACCAGATTGCGTCCAGTGGGCTACTGATGCTTGAGACCTCGTTTCCCATCCTAGAACAACGGCAGCGTTGCTGTATCAATGCCCACTCACACAGCTATGATCTCCGCGTGTCTATGAGTTTTACAGGAGAGGGTTTCCTATCATTTTAGAATAGGCTTTCTTAGCCAGAATTCCTCATTTGAACCACAGGACACAAAAACTTAAATCAGTAAACTATTTTCTCAATTATCACAAGGACAGAACGTAACTAGCACCGCTCCAGATCCATAGGAAAGTTGGTTCAGTACACATAACGGATGCCAAGAGCATCAGGGTGCAACGCTCCCACAGAATCCAGGCTGGTTTAGAAACTGAAGAAGAAAATGAAATTTCTTGAATTATACAGGAAAACTTACACTTTTTATTCTCCATGTTTGCTTTCTGAATAGAGAAAAAAAGGAGAGAACTGGTGTCTCCTTAAAAATGTCATCTATAGTATGGTTCAAGCTGAAATAAGTAAAATCAACTAAAACCCTAACTCCAGCAGCAGCGAGGGGTCTCACAAGGCAGCAGGCTGTTCTGGGCCCCCACTCACCTCGAGGAAGGCTGCCCCAACGGAGGTGGGGGTCTCAGGAGAAGGCACCACCCACAAAGTCTGACTTAAATGAAACATGGATTTTCCAGGTGAAAGTCGACCTGGAGCACAAAACTATAAAAATCTGATTCCTGCCAGAATTTTCCTCTAAAACTCCAGATTGCACAGCACATTTTCAAGTTGGTCACTGGGTGACTTAACCACTAACCTGACTGAGGGGTACCAAGCACCATCTGGACAAAAGTCTAACCTGTTTCTGATGGAAGCTCACAACTCACCTCTTTTCCTATTTTACCAAAGTTCTCCTGTCAATGAATTTTCCAACGTGGAGAAGAACTCCGGCGCTGTAACATCCTCCCTACAGGAAAGTCTCCCTAGCTGTGAAGGACCTCCCTGAAACCTGCAGAGACCAGATGCTGGAGGGCCACAGCCTGAACCCCTCTCTCCCCACCGCTGCCCCGCCACAAGGGGCAGTGAGGAAGGGGGCTCACAAGGTCAGGCGCCTACTTAGAAAGGAATGAGTGGACACACCCAACAAAGGAATCGTGAGTGCATTTCCTCTTTAGACCAGACTTAACTGTAATACACTGTTGGTAAAATGAAATCTGATTAAGACTTAAAAAGGACGCGCTGAAGCTCAGGTCAGAAGCAAGGTCACGACTTAGTCTGTAGGACTGATAAACCCTCAGCACCTGGAAAGGCACCTGGCATGTAGAAGGCGCTCAATTAGTATCTGCCAAATGGATCGGTCATTACAGCTTTTCATTACATTCAAGGCAGAATTCCATCCAGCATGTCAAATAGCTTATCATTTAAGAAAAAGGCCCTAAAAATGGACACAATCTTTCTAGGGAGCAAGCAGGTAGTGTATAAGGCTTCAGAACTCTGAGGGTATCTGCCTAACTCTCAGCTCCTTTCTCTGAGAGGGGTTCCCTGATCCAGCCATGTCTGTACTAGTGACACGGTCCCCGGGCCAAAGCTGACCAGACAAGGGCTAGATATCGGCTCCAATCTCTTTCCAAAAATCTGGAACGAGAACAAGCCAGTAAGCCTGGGAAGCTCTCTTGAATAGAGAAGATACAAACTAAGGAAACATGCAGCAGCCAGAAGCCTTGTGCCTGCCACGTGGACTGAGACGCGGAGAAAGGCAGTCTGTAGAGAGGGGAAACGAAGCAGATGCAGAGAAGGACAAAGACACACAGGAGACAGACACTCTCCAGTTCCTGTCCCAAAAGCTGCCCTTGGGTTCCTGAGATGTCCAATAAATTCTCCTTTCTGCTTAAGCTAGTTTGAGCTAGTTTCCATCACACACACCAAAGTCTTCACAAAGACACGAAAACAGCATCCAATTACTCCTGATCCTGTCATCTTTTCACTTCCAGGAAATAATCAAAATTATGTACAAATATTATATCCAAGGACGTACACTGCAGAGCTAGGCATAAAACAGTAAAAAACTGGGAACAATCTAAACGTCTAAAAATAGTGAACGATTAAACAAACTCTATGCCCAACGATAGGGTACTATCAAGCCACTAGAAACTAATATTCTTGAAGAATATTTTAAAATGTGAAGAAATGCTCAAGATATGTATATAAAAAAATAAGGACTTCAAAAATAGTAAGCGTAACACCAATCTCAATTTTATTTTTAATACAAATGTATGGCAAAGAAAAAAAGATCTAAAACATGGAAATGAGATCACAGCTAAATTTGATTTTCTCCTTGCTGGATTTTCCAAGTGAACACGCATGACTCTCATAATCAAGAAAAAAAATGTTTAAAGAAATGATAGACTACAACCCCAGTGCCAATATTTTAGTCTCCACCCACAGCTCTAACAAAAAAAGGGGAAGAAAAGAAAAAAAGTTATACTGTAGTAACAAATTTTTTTATTTAAAAATTAACTCACCGATATTAAAGAAAAGAGACTATCTTTGGGCAGACGGATGTTAGGAGGAAGGTCCTCATTCCACTGAGGTGGAAAAGAAAGACGACCTCCCAGCCATTATTTATAATTGAGTAAAAATTCAGAGGGACAGAGCTTCAGAAATCAAGCTGCTGTGAAACGAGAGCAGAAAGAGCCAACAGCAGCCCAGGAAATGGGTGCCCAAGACCCCTTGTGGTCCAGCTCTGTCCTGTTTACGCACCTCCACTGCTCTCCCACTCACTCGACCATCTAATCAAGCGTGTCTCACCCAGCGCAATCCACCCACCCCTTTAAATAAACGTGCATCTCATAGTCTTCTTGGATGTTATTTGAAATTCAAAATAGTCTGGAGCCACGTGGCCTGGATTCATATCTGGCTCTACCACCTACCGGCTCTGTGACCTTGGAAAAGTGACTTAACCTCATCCACAACATGGGGCTAATAGTACCTATTCCCAGGGTTCCTGGGAGGATTAAATGAATCAGTATATTTAAAGCACACCGACAAGGATCTGGCAAATACTAAGTGCCATGTAATTGCAGCTACTGCTAATACTGTAATATTTAGCATTACAAGTAATGGAAACAACAGTACAAAATGCTCTGTTTTCAAACCATACAACCTTCACCTGGCAGAGTCTCTGCTCTAACAATCCTAATGACTTTACTTCTCTGAACACGCCGGGCTGTTTCCCTGTTCTAGGCCTTTGCACACGCTGTTCATTCTGCCCAGAAGGCCTGTGTCCACCTGGCAAACCCCTGCTCATCCTTCAACATTCAACTCAGGTTCCAGCTCACCTGTGAAGGCTCCTGTACCTCCCCACCAAGCGATTCTCTCCTTTCTGGGTACCGTGCATAGTCTGACTCCAAACTTACTGTAATCATTCACATGTCCAGATCCCCCACCCAAGTCCGAGCCCGGTGACAGCAGGCTCTAAATATACACTGTTGGAACTTAACTCACGGAGTCGTCATTGAGTCAACAAACGTTTCCTGAGGGCCAGCACGTCGATCAAGAAAACAAGTATAACTCCCTGGCCTCATGGAGTTTACAGTTTCTGGGCTTCGAGGCTGGTTCCAGAAGGGTACCAGTCTGAAGGGACATGACATCCTAAGGGGCTAACCTCATGCGTAGCAGCATGCTTTTATTATGCGTCACTACTACCATTATCAGAGTCTAAATCTACCTCCATCCAGAAGAGAAGAGCAAGCAACGAAAAAGGACACGTTCGTCTCTCCTGTGGACTCGTAAGGAATGTCTTAGCCACTTTTCAGAGGCGCCGTGTGGCTTGTCCTAAGGAAAATGAACAAGGAGACTTCGAGAGGCCCAGCTGGAGTCCCTAGCACAGCATGGGGAAGGCAGGGAGGCCAGAGACTGAGTCAGCAGGTGACCCGCCTCAGGAGTCCAGGGTAATCCCACAGAGACTAATAAATAGCCTATGTAACGCTAAGTCCAGACTTTCATTTTCCTATTAGTTTTTCAATTGAAGTAATGTATATACATAGCTTCCAAAAATACTACTACGAGGCTTATAATAAAAACAGTAGTCTCTGGCAACACCTTCCAGCTCTCTAGTCCTGTTCCTTTCAGGAAACCACTTTCAATCCTTCTAGAGATTTCTTCAGGTGTTTATCTTCTTATTGTAGAATAAATATTCATTGTGATTTTTTGATCTTTCACTTTAATCCTTACCTACTGAACTCCTACTAGAGATAACTGAAATTCAGTTCTTAGACTAACCTCGCTCTTCCCATCCCCTACTACCATTGCAGTCATATCACAAGTTTTAGTTAAATCCATATTTAAGGTTTGTATTATTAGAATCATGTAAATAACATTAATGGTAAGACAATCAGTATACCACGATTATACTTATTTTCTTGTACATTTTGTTATTCCTGGAAGTAAAAAATTTTTGTTTTCAATATTCCTATAATACTCTCCAAAAAAACCATAAAAGATCTCTAAGCAATGGCTCAAAGCACATCACCAATCTATCAGCTCATTTTTTCCTTGGCTGAATCTTTATCCTAGAGTCCGCTATCCTCCCATCCAAAATGAACTGGCTGTTCCCTAAACCTGTTGTACAACAGTCATCTGGGTTTTTCCTTCATCAAACAGCAGGTTTTCTTCATCTCTCTTTTTTATTGAATTCTGTTTCCTGGATCCACGTCTTCATCTTCATTGGTTTACTTTCTTGTTTTGATGGAGAAGATCCTCCTATAGCTTTCTCAGAAAGGATGCATGGAGGGTAAGTTTTGTGATCTTGTATGTCTACAATGTCTCTATTCTACCCTTTGACTTGGTCAAGATGGGTTGGGTATAGAATTCTACACTGGAAATTACTGTAGCTCAGAATTTCAAAAGCAGCATGAACCACTGAACTCTAGTTTCCGGTGTTGCTGTTGAGAAGTCTAATGCCATCTGATTCCCAATCCTCGTTCACAATTGTTTTTTCCTCTGAGGAAACTTTTAGGATCTTTTATTCCTGTTGTTCAGAAGTTTCACAATGATGTGTCGCCGCCACCACAGCATGGCTGACGAGTGGTGTAGGTCCGCGCCTGGGATCCAAACCCTCGAACGGATCACCAAAGCGGAGCAGGCTGAACATAACCACTACCACACGGGGCAGGCCCCAGTGGGGGCCACCTCTTCATTCAGTTTTAGGCTCTCAGTAAATTCTATTAGTCTGGAACATACATTCTTCAGTTCTGAGAAATTTCCTTATATTAGCTATTGGATGCTTTTCTCTTCTCCATCTTCTGTTTTCTTGTCTTAGAACTTCTATGGATCAGGCATTAGACGTTCTAGATTGATCCTCTAAAATTCTTCTCTCTTCCATTGTCCATTCCTTTGTCTCTTCCACCTATTTACTGAGAGACTGCACCAATTTCACCTTCTACACCTTTTATTTTTATCAAGAATTATTTTTGTTTCCTAATTGTTCCTTTATTCCTAGCATCCCATTCTTGTTTCACAGATGCGATACCTTCTCTTACTGAGCTGAGGGTCTAAAGTTACAGTTATTTTGGATTGTCCCTTCCAAGTGTCTTGGTCTGTTTTGACTTTCATGTTAGTGGCTTCCCTTAAATATCTGGGATTTTTTGGCTGTTATGTTTATATTTAAGAATGAAGGGCTAAGGATGTGGAGCAACTGGAATTCTCATCCACTGCGGGTGGGAATGCAGAATGGGACAACGGCTTTGGAAACATTTTGGCAGTTTCTTTAAAAAGTTGAAAATACACCTACCATACCACCCAGCCACACCCAGGTATTTACCTAAGAGAAATGAAAGCACATCTCCACACAAAGTCTTACATGAACGTTCACAGCAGCTTTCTTTCTAACAGCTAAAACTAGAAACAATCCAAACAGTACATACTGTGTAAGTCCATTTATTAAAATTCTAAAATGTGTAAACTTAACCTGTAGTGATAAAAAGCAGACCGACGTTTGCCTGCGGACAGGGCCGGGGGGAGAGGAAGAGAGGGACTCCTAAGGGACACGAGGGGACTTTCAGAGGTCATGGATATGTTCAGTATCTTGATTGTGGTGATGGTTTCACCTCAGCAAAAGTTAAACTCTTTTAAAAATGTGTTTATTTTATATTAATTATGTCTCAATAAATCTATAAGAGAGAAGGAGAGAGGGAGCAAGAGAGAGAGAGAGAGAAAGAAACCAAAAGGAAAGATGCTTAAAAAAAAACGAGGTGTTAAAAATGAACTGAACACCGGGGGCTGGCGTGTCCACAGCAGGGCCTCCTCCGCATCCGGGAGACACCGTTTCCAGCGTGGCCCCCAGCCCTGCCCTAGACTGTTTCACTGGGCCCAGTATCTCTGAGTCAAGTGCCCCTCTGGTTCAATTTCTCTGGAGTAAGTGATGCCAAACTTTCTCTCCACAGCCAGGTCTTTGCCGCAACTTCTCACTTCTGCCGTTGCAGCATGAAAGCAGCCATAGATGATATGTAAATGAGAGATGTGGTGCGTCCCAATGACTTTATTTACTAAAACAGGAGGCAGGCCAGATGCGGCCGGGGGCAGGCCACAGTTACGAATCCCTGCTCTAGAGAATCATACCAGTCTTTCTGTCTTCAGAGAACTAATCGACTTCTCTCCGGAAGTGATGGCTATAAAAAGCTTTATACCCAAAGAAGATAATTAAGCAAGTAAAAAGAGGAACGGAAGTCACGAAAAAGGGATACTGGAAAAGTAAAGGAGTGACGTATATATAATGTGAGCAGCTTCAGCAGCAGGTGAGGCTCGGGGCAGCACTTCTGAGAACCTGCAGGCCCTGTTTCATCTTATGAACTCACTTACAGGGCCAACAGAAATCAGGGGAAGAAAAGTCTGTCTTCAGTTTTTATGAGAGATGTTTCTAAATGGCTTCCAACTGTTAACTTTTGCCCACTTGACTTTAGTTTGGAGTTGTAGGTGCAAATAATAGTCTGGGATTTTTCACTTAGGATTAAAGAAATCAAACATTCCACGGAAAAGGTAAACTGCCAATAATATGTTAAAAAAAAAAAAATAAGCCTGCTACTTCATTCTTAATTAGAAGACATCGCTTGATTAATTCAAAATCTTCTGTAAATTTACCTCAAATTCGTGACCAACTTCTAGAATCTGTAATAAATGAGATACATACTCAGAAAAACAAACTTCAAGTTCTGTCAATTAACATATTCCCTAATTTCGCTAAATTCTTTTCCTTCAAGCAATACAACTTTTCAGGGTAAGTTTATCTGTGCTTCGTGCCCCAGGAGAGGCAGTGTAAATTTCTTCCCCAATTACCGTATTAGATGACAGAAGCACTGGATGAGAGGAGACCGGCAACAATCACTCACCGCTCATAAGGAGAACTAAGTTCAGAATCAATCTCTATCTTTAGAGTTTTTCTTGGTCAAAATGATACATTTGTTTGGGCAAAACGAGGAGAGGCTTTTTAGAAGGTGACAGAGGTGGGAGTAGGAGAAAAGGTGACAAATTAAATACATTAGTTGAAGATTTCTACGGCCTCATTTTCAGAGCAAAGGAATGTCTGGTGCTTTACAGACAGAAGCTAAGAATCACTGTGCTTTTCAGACACAGCTCGTCTGAGAGGGCAGCCAGTCCCTGCTGATGCACACATTTGCTTCCCAAACTCAGAGGAAACCAACTTTGGGGAATGTGTCTTCTGTAAAGATAATTTTGCAGGGCAGCCTCTCATCGAACCAGCTACCATGTGAAGACACTAGCTCAAGAGTAAACTTCTTTTTCCTGTCTGGTTCTCTCACCCAAATCTGTTGGGAAAAAGAAATGAAGGAATCTGTGATTTGGCCCGTCATTTATAGTGTTCAACATCTTAAAAAACTGAAATCCCTAAATACCACTGGGTTTTGACAAACTCTGGCTTTCCTGAATAATGCAGGTGTGAAGGAATTCTTAACCAAGGGCCATCAGGGCTGCTATGTTTCAAAGGCATGGACGATTAACATTAATAACAATAGTAGTGATAGTTTATAGGCAATTTTAAAATATCAAAAAGATAAAAAATAATTTATAGTTCACATTTAAAATAAATTACTTCACTGTCTATAATAGGTTTACCTTCTTATAATATATTGCTTTGGTGAACAGTAAAATCGTTTCTGCATTTCTTGCCTTAAAGCTGGTTGCTAGCTATGGTGGCAAAGGAAGACTCTTCTTAAATAATCCACCAAACCAGTAACAAGCTCTAAGGGTATATTTTAACTTGACAGAATTTTAGGATTCACACATCTTCAGATATACATTATATTTAATTTACATTGGTAGAGGAAACTGCCGTAGAGGGAGACAGACATTGTTGACTGCTTTCTCAACATCCATTATTCTTCATCCCTTCTGCTGCCTTGCTAACAAAAACCGATTCTGTTTGGGTACCCAGCCTCCGAATGTTGGAGAGGCGAATCCTCAGCTTCAGGATATAAGTCAGTCTTGGACGGCTCTTCTGGCCAGTGACTACTTCAGCCGTTGGCATGTGACAAAACCGTGGTCAGTGAGATGCAAAGTCTGTTGAAGGGCTTCTAATTAAGGTTTTCCTTGCTCTTAAGAAGAGATATTTAAAAAGAACTGGTCCTGTTTTGGTCCCAGAATGTTGGTGTGTGAGGACGTAAAGCCTGGAGCTGCAGCAGCCATCCTGTGCCCACGTGCAACATTTGCTGACACACTGAGGGTGGCAGAGCAGAGAGATGAGCAGAACACGGGTTCTGATGCTGTCACTGAGCTGCTGAAATGGACAACTCTAGCAACTTATTAGATGAATCAGTAAGTCCACTTACTGTTATAGCCACTTTTAGTTACATACTGCTAACAGCATCTGAACTGACACAATTATCATGCCCATGTTAGAGATGAGGAAACCAGTTGAGAGAAATTCAGCAATCACAAGGCCGGTCAGTAAGCGGCACACCCAGGACTAGAAGTTCATGCTTCTCTTTAACAAACATTGTTTAAGTACCACTGTGTGTGAAGCACCAGGTATACAGTGGGTTTTAAGGAGGAAAGGAACACAGTTCTTAGGGACTCACAATCTAGAAGGGAGATAAACATACAAACAACTAGTTAAAGAACTGTGATAAGAGCACTAGAGCAAGGAGCTATCAATTTGCAAGAAAAGCATTAACTATGCCAACAGGTGTGAGGGTGGGTATACCCAGGGGATGACAAACTTTTTTCTTTAGTGATTTAAAATGTCAAAAGACAACTTCCAACGACTTTCTAATTGTTCCAAAATAAAAGTTTTTTAAAAGACTTCCAAAGAAATAGATGTAATCTCATAAACACAGTGTTGAACAAAATAAGCCAGAGAGAAAAGAGGACATCCTATTTGATTTCATATATAAGCAAAACTAATCTCTGCTGTTCAAAGTCACAATAGTAGTTTCTCTGGTGGGGCAGGGGTAGCAAACTGAAGAAAGCAAAAAGGGGTTTCTGCAGTGATGAGAGAAACAGCTGGTACTGACACGGATGCTAGTTACCCAGGTGTTTCAGTTCGTAAAAATACATTTGAGCCATATGTACACACATATAAATAAATACATGTATGTGTGTAGTTTTCTGTACTTATATTATACTTTAATAGTTTTAAAAATTAATATATGATCCTTATAAAAAATAAATTCCAATAATAAAAGAATATATAAAGTTAAAAGTGCCAGCTTCCTAGGTCCCCTCTCTTGAATCCCACTTCTTAGAGGTGATCACTGCTAAAAGCTCCATGTGAATGATTCTAAGTAATCTGGACTTCTCCCCATGCATCTTCAGGCATAAATGACCATGAATGACTATAGACGAATGTGCTTTTTTAACATCTTATATCTTAAATCATTAGCCAGATTCTATACCTGTTTTACGATTTTCTTTTTTTCACCTTCCATTCATCTTTCCACTCAGTTAAGCACTTCAAAACATGCATATATAGCTAACTCTTACGTATTGCTTGCTAATGCACCCTGATTTCTTCGCAGTTGTTCTCAGTTTTCTTGTGTGGCCCTTTCTGTACTATACTGTCCTGTGAAGGAGCCTGCTGGGTCAAACGGTAGACAATGACCCTAGGTTTGCACTAAGCTCAGAAGATCAGAAAGACTATGCCAGGTTGAAGAAACAATAGAGCATAACCAAGAAAATGTCGGTATGTGACAAGGGTGGAGGACAAGATACGTACAAGTTCAGCGGAGAGGTGGGCACAGGTGAGATACGAGGGGTTTTCTGAGCCATGGTAAGGAGTCTAGATTTTTTCCTAGAATATCAGGGAAGGGGAGGTACTGAAGGATCTCAAGCAGAAAAACAACAAACAAGGGTTGTATTTTAGATCATCCTGATAATAGGGGAAAGGTTGGATCATAAGACATAGGGACTAGATGCAAGGCAATGCCACGGAAAGAGTGTAGGAGGGTATGGGCAATACTGAGGAGCCTGAATAAACAGGACTTTGTAATCACGGATGAGCGATCCAGAGAGAGAAAAAGTCCATGATGGTTTCCAGGTTTCCGGTTGGTGACGGGATGAATGGGGTCTCATTAACCAAAAACAGAAAAGAGTAGAATTTGAGGTGGGAGCGATTTAGGGCGCTGTTTGGAAAATCTGGAGCTTAGGTACATCCAGGAGGAAAAAGCTGAAAACGCTCATCTGTCTGGAGCCTAAGAGAGAGTGAAGAGGAAATAAAGATTCGGAGTTGAGTGGCATTCAGTGGTGGTTGAAGGCAGGATGTCACCCACAGGTGAAAAAGAGAGCAAGATGAAAAGGAAGACAAGGACAGACCACCACAGGATATTCATTTTTAAAGGGCAGGCTGAGGAAGAAATTGCCTGAGCAAGAAGCTGAGTAGGTGCATTCCAAAACGTAAAAGGAAAACTAGGAAGGAACGATGAAAGTTCTTTGAAGAAGAAAACGTTAAGAGAGAAATGGTCATTAATACGAAATGCTACAGTTAGTTCAAGGAAGATGAAGTCTGAAGAACGTTCTTTAAATTTGGCGGTTCTGTTACTAGAAGTTTCAGTGAGTCCACCAGCGCAGAATGAAGATGGTCACTGATGGCAGCGGGGCTGATCAAGGACTAGAAGGTAAGGAAAAAGTAACATCACAGAGACTAAGCTTTTAAGAAGTTTAATAATGAAGGGACAAAGAGAGATTTGGCAACGGCAGAAAGAAATTAAGAAACAAAGGAAGGAATTTTGTTGTTTAAAAGGATACAAGACATGTAAGCCTGTTTTATAAGGTCAGGAGAAGCCGCCTGAAGAGGACTCAGAGGAGGTACGACAGAAGGAGCTCAGCGATGGAGCAACGCCACAGCGGAGACTGTTTCCAGATGCAGCAGGTTTCCAGATGGCTGGCCCAGACTCATTCACTAGTTTGTATTACTTCACTTTATAAAAGTTTTCCTTTTCTGAAACTAAGATAAAGCTGCTCTAAAATGGAACAGAGTTAATAACGTTATGGAACGTTCTTAAAACATTCAAGTAGGAAACAATATTGAGAATATTTTCCCCCTACAAAAGGGAATTGAACTATTTGAATGGGAATCTTCTTTTAATGGTAAATGCCTTAGTATGGACATCCTTGGCCACGTACGAGACCACGAGCTTCTTGAAAGCATAATGAATTAATACCTTCAAAAACACTTGCTACATATCTACCATGACAGGCTTCAGGGGTACAAACATAAGCAAGACACTCTCCCTGTCCTCGAGGGGCTTACAAATAATTACAACACAATGCAATGAGTACAAGTAAGAGAGAGAGGCACAAGACCATGGGTACACTGAAGAGGGGTGTCTAACAGCCTGGAGAGTGGAAAGAAGTCAAGGAGAGCTTTCTAGAGGATCTTTGCTCGAACTTGGTCTTCAAAGGGTGAGCAGGAATTTGCCAGGCAAAGAGGAAAGAGAATACCAGCTGTAGAGAACACAGCATATGCAAAGGCAGAGAGTCTTGAGGGAGCCCAGTAAATAAAGGTGACATCAGGTAACTCATGGGCACGTATGCCAGGAAAGAACGCAAGACGAGCCATCGAGAATGGGTTGCTAACGGTGTCAGTGCTGAAGAGCTTGAACACCCTGCCGGTGAGGACCAGTTACAGGGTAACAGTAGGACTTTCATCGTCTGCATCCGCCAGGGGCCAGTACCGTGGCTTTCACCATAGAAAACTCTCAATAAATGTATGTGGAATAAACAGATGAGTCAGAATCTTAGAATGATAAATAAATTTGAAAAAACAGATTAAATTGGAAGGAATAGATGACCTAAAAGCACAAATTAATTTACTGATGTAGTGGGAAGGTGGCTAAGGGCCCTATTAAGCATTTGCTGTGCACACCACCTACCAGCCAAAAATGAGATTAATGTTCTCCAAAGAGGCAAAGCAGAGAGTCCCTAAACACAGGGCTTGAAAAAACTTCCACAACTTGGGCTTTGACCAGATTTTCATCGCTTGAAGCAACTGCTCTTCACTACATAAGAGATGAGCAAAGAGGAAACAAAATACGCTAGACTCCAGGAGCCCAGTGTCAAGACATGTAACACCTGATGACGAGGGTTAAGAATTTCCAACTGAATTTAAAAAGTCATTGCACTTGCCAGAATCAAAAATAAATGATGAGGATGAACTGAGAACAAGATTGTTCCAACCTACCAAGGAAGAAGATTACTACATTTGGTACAAGTCACCAACTGACTTGATTTCCTCCACCATACTCAGGTCAAATGTCCTACGATAACATGGCATGGCATTATTAAAGTATGAGTTACTTCATCAAGCTTCTCTATCTTAGAAAAAAGGTTAAAAAAACAGGAGATAAGGTAGGACTGGGAACCACAGTCATATCACAGGCGTACAACCTCTCAATCTTCAGAATTTTCATGTTCTTGGCCAGTATTTCTGAGCCCTTCATTCATCTCATCTTGGCTGAATATAAGCCAAAAGGATTTCACGAGGAGAAATCTGAAATACTACATTTCCTATATGTCACACAAAGGAGAAGGAGCTCATGTTCTGTGCACACAAGAGGCAGTCAACTCAACAAACAACTGAACCAATGGTTTCACATAAACATCACACCAGAGGGCTGAACTAGACTAAATCCCAGGGGACGCCTAAGCTTTTGAGATGAGGTCAGATAACCATCATAACTCAAGGATCTCTAAGAAAAGAATTCTAAATTCCAATGTGATGTGCCAATCACACTAGTTTGGTTGTGAATGAGAGAGAGCAACAATCTATGGTTACTGGTCTAGAGGCTGGAGAGTCACGTGTCAGGTTGCCATTACTGGACTACAAGAACTAATCTATGTACTTGACTCCAAGGCAATGAAGCCTACAGGCAATGTAATTATTGTGCCTAACGTCCTATTTTACAAAATATTTGATAGATAAAGGTCTACAGAGTGATTTAAGGATATAATTTATTAAATAAAACTGAATGAAGAGTACAGTGATGTGCATTCTAGTCTTGAATCTGATACTGATTAATTATACAATCACGGCTAAGTCACAAATAGTCCATGTTTCAGTTTATGTATTATGATGTACTCATGGCTGAGCTAAATGTGAAATGTTCTCAGCTCCTTAAAAAAGTGGTACTTCACATGTAAGGTGAAGGTGTTACACGTGAGACGAAGTTCACCACCACAACTAAAGCCAACTTTTTCCATTGAAATAGAACTTACCTCCAAAAATATTCAGTGCATGCAACAGGTAGGTTCATTAACTCCTAAAAGGCATTATCCAAACATTCCATAAATAAGGAAACAGACGCATTAAATTATTTAAGAACTCAGAATCTATCAACAAGTCTGTTACAGAGCCAGGAACAGAATCAAACTTCCAGGGTCCCCCCGACATCCAGTCTACTGTTCAAGTCACCTACTTAGCTTAAAGTATGTTGTTCTCTGCATCAGAAACATAATTAGTTATGGCAGGAACAGAAACTTCTCTCCCAAAGGCTTCAGAATCCATTTGACTAAAATATGTTCACATCTAAAATGAGAATGGTTCCATAAACGGCAAGTATTTATTAAACTCAGAAAAGTACTTCATCTTGTGTTATGTTAAGCAATCTGTAAGGAAGAGAGACTATAATTTTTCAACAGTCAGAAAAGCAAACCAGCAGCAAAGACCAAAGACTATGAAGGGGTCTATCTCTCTAAAAAGGAATAAAAATAGGAGAAAGGTTGGGAGAAAAACAAAACTTAAAACCAAAAGATAATCCCATGGAATATTTGTACCATGGACAAACGGCATGAAAAACACACCTTCAGAGAAGCATCAGATACACATTCATCCATGTTCCAAGTCAGCAAAGTGCTGCCTGCCCCCCAGGGTGTCTCCCGGAAAAGACTAGGTGCGCTCCTGTCTGCTGTTCATCTGACACAGCCTTTTCTGGAGGTTATTTGGAAAAAATGGTAAAAGTTTTTTATTTTTAATATAATGAAAGTTTTTTTTATACCTGTTGACCAGTGTGGTAGATGGATTATTGCTCTCAATTCTTTATATTCTCTCTCTTATAAAATTATACATCCACACCCCTTGTCATGTAATTTTGCAAGGCCTGGCCACAGGACTTGTTTTGACTAATGAGCTGTTTAAAGACCTGATGCCAGCAGAGGCTTAAAATGTGTTTTCGTAGTTTGGCTTCCTTCTTGCTTTCTGGTGATAAACCAAGAAATGAGCATGCCCCAGGGAGCTGCCACATCACCAGGCAAGGCCTCGGGATGAACACATTGAGAGTGGATCTAACCCAGCCGCCAGCCTGGAGGCAGGGCCAGCGAACCCACAAACTGAAGCCCATGAGCCTGGCCAAGCCCAGGCAGGATCAGGAGGACCCCAGGTGATCCATAAGCCTAGCGTGAAAGTAAACGCTGAGTGTTGTAAGCCACTCAATCAAACACTGGTTTGTTATGCAGAACTGTTACGGCAACATCTGACCAACACACCCAGTAACCTCACACCCATGGATTCATCCTACAGCAATGAGAGAGAAATGGATTCACATACAACGGTGTTTATTATAGGAATATTTATAATAGCAAAAAACTGGAAACATCCTATCATTAAACAATAGAGGGACAGTTAAACTATAATCTAGCCAGACCACTCAATATTTGATGCTACCAAAAATCACGTTTTTAAACACTCAAAAACGTAAGAAGATGTTCATAATGCTTTACATTTTAAAAGTATAAAAAGCAAGACGGATTGCTTAAAAAAAATTCTCTATAAGGAGAGAAAAACATCAGGTGGATAAAATAATTCATTTAAGGGGCTGGCCCCGTGGCCGAGTGGTTAAGTTCGTGCGCTCCGCTGCAGGCGGCCCAGTGTTTCGTTGGTTCGAATCCTGGGCGCGGACATGGCACCGCTCACCAAACCACGCTGAGGCAGCGTCCCACATGCCACAACTAGAAGGACTCACAACGAAGAATACACAACTATGTACCGGGGGCTTTGGGGAGAAAAAGGAAAAAAATAAAATCTTTAAAAATAAATAAAATAATTCATTTAAGAAATACAAATGCTTTTCCATGCTACATAGTTTTATGCTAAATATTACACTAAATACTCAGAAGAAAGACGTAAATAAGACAATAAGTCATCTTCCCTGACTTCCTGAAACTAACAGTCTAGTGAGGAAGACAGATATTAAAAAAATAATATCACATATACATAAATATAAATTGTGATAAGCTATTGTGGCAGAAATTGGTAATTATCCCCAGTATTGATTTTCCCCTTCTTTACTCAGCACCAGAGTCCGTGCATTTTATCTGCCATGGCCACCTGGAATAGACTACACTTACCCCTGGTTGGGGCACGAGACTAAGTTCTAACCAACAGGATCTGACTGGAAGTGGGGCAAGCAACTTCCAGTAAACATCCTTACAAATACAGGGCTCGCTCTTCGTTGCTTCCCCCCTTCTTACCAGATGGAGCAGCTATTTTGGACTATGATGTGGAAGCTTCACGCTGAGAACGGCAGAGCCACAGAACAGGAGGAGCCTGGGTTCCCTGATGCTGGAACCACTGTCACCAGCCCCGCTACCCCTACAGAGCTTTTACAGGAGAGAGAAATAAAATTCTACCCTGTTCAAGCCATTTGTATTTGGAGTTTTCAGCCATTCACAGCTGAACCTACTCCTAAATAGTATAGCTATAAAGGAAAACAAAAGATTCAATGAGAGATTATAATGGATACAGTTGATTTTGACAGGAGGAAGGGGTTTCAGGGCTAGGTGCTCTGGGGAAGTAACATTTAAGCTGCCAGGAGAGCGCCAGGTGAAGGGAGGCGGGGTGGCAAACTGTTCAAGACAGGGGAAACCAAAGACACAACTACTCTGGCTTCAGCCTGACTCACCACAGGCACGAGCAACAAACTCTGGGATGTTAAGATTGCTTCTATAATGAAGTAAAATGAAAGCAGAGCACCAAAGCAACTAAGTGTGTTGCCTCCAATATCAGAATCTCTATTCCGACAAGCAAAGACCACACGCGCACGTCAAAAATGAGGGAGGAGGGGTGCAGAAGGAGAATGAACCTGCTTAAAGAAATTAATAGCTGCTCCCACACTGCAGCATTGCTAGTTTTTAAAACAGTCGGATTCTCAGGTTAGAGTGGCTCACACACCATGAGGAGAATATCCTTAGCTTTGTAAATGCTAACTATCCCTGGGACAGACAACCGTTTGGTGTTCAAAATTTGTTTAAATGATGTTTCTTGACTATTTCTGATTATAAAAGGGAAACATATATTGTGAAGAATTTAGCAAATAAACATAAGAGAATAAAAAAATAAACTACCTGTAACTTCATCACCTGCCAACAATATTTTATACTGACACTGTTTTGATATCCATTTACACGTCTACACACATCTATACACACAGCACACACAAAAATGGGATAGTAATGCAAATCAAGCCGCGTGTGCTTTTTCACTATTTTATCACGAGCACGTTCCTATTTCATTAAAGTATTTTTGAAACCAAGGTTTTTAATGGCTACGTAACACATAATTTATTCAGCCAATCAAGTCTGGGGATTTCCTGAGTTAAAACTGTCAACCTCAAGTGAAAGGCGAGCAGGTGCAGGAGCCGACTTCGGAACCGGCCGTGGAGAATTCCTACGCAGAGATCTCAAGTTACCGTTTGAAGGCACCGGAACCTTCTAACCAAGAATTCAGTGAAAGTCACTGAGTTCTAGCCATGAAGGAAGCTGACTAAAGACCATGTTTTCCCAAATGGAGCACCATTTCCTAATGAGTCTTGAGGAAGGAACCGAACACGCATCAAAGATCGAGGCAGCAATAAGAACAGGACCGATGAGTGCCCGCTGTAAGAGTTAAAGACTATCGGCAACGTTTTTCCAATAAAGCGAAATAAGAGAACGTATGCATCTATTACTTGTATAATTCAGTCTTCAAGTGGGTATAGAAAAAAAGGTTACAGAAAAATGCATATGGAAGAAGAGTGGAAACAAATAATGACAAAGGGTTAATAATTGTTAATTCTGGAAAATGACATTCCTTACACTTTTCTGTATTTAAAATTTTCCTCACAACCAGGAAAATTAATGTTAAATTAAAATATTAGTCATGTAAGTAAGGTAATTCAGATTTTAGTTATTAAACTAAGTTTCGCCAGCGGCTAAGCGGATCCTTTGCAAAGTAAAAACAAACAGCTGGGCACTCAGCATCAGGACTCTGTTCTAAAATAAAACTATTTTAAAGTAGGCATCAATATTTCACGCTGGAAATTAGTCTGAGGAAGGACCACCTTCTGAACTTTCTATAAAGTGCTTCCTTCAGTACCATCCTACCTAAAAATGATCAATTTTCTGTTCTATCAAAAAAGGTGGTTTTAAGTTAGGTAAATTCAATTGCAAGATTACATTCAGTTTCTAACTCTAGTTCTCTTTACTTTGTACACCTAAGGTTTTCCTAATGCTAGACATTTTTTAAAATTCTTGTTTCTAAAATCCAAACTCAGTTCACATGATGGAGCTTACCACTTGATGAAATGTCTGACTGAACACAAATGGCTGCAATGTTCTCTTAAGTGAGGTCCTTAGTAGAAAAACATTAAATAAAAAGTTACAGAAATAAACTAAATCTTTACGTTAGTCCTCAGAAAAATTTCAAACAAACAAATTTTTTTTTAATTGCCCCATTTTCCCCAAATGGAGTGTTAGGTTGCCTCAACGCTGGGACAGCAACCCCCACCCCCTACTCCACTAATCAGTTCTCACCTCCTTTCCCTGCTGGAACACGTGAATTTTTCAGCAAAAGTGACTCATTCATTGGCATCTTGTCAAACTAACCCTGAAACTATAAGGAGGCTCAGCTAAAAGAACTCTAAAGCTAGAACGCTTTAACGCACATTATTTTGACTTTAGAGAACTGAATCACTTTCAGAGCCAAATACATGCTAACAAACTCTGTTTATATTTTTCCTTACAAATTTGTCTCCACCATGCCCCCTCCTCCCAATCTTAATTTGGTGATTCCCGGATCTGAAACACCTCCTGTCTCTGGAGAAGACAAGATGGGGGAACAGAGAAGCATAAGAACATGAGGGGGGGAGCAGTTGTGCACTCAGCTTGGAAAAGATTCTATTCTGAAACATTAACGACTCGTATCTATTCCACATAGTTCTCAAAATTTATTTCTCCCCTTAGTTAAATGAAAACGCAATACAAACACAATCAGAAGTCACCAGGAATAAATTACTCTCATTGCTATTATTTCGCTAAATAAAAGTTTAAAAAGGAACATAAAAATCAATTATCGAGAACCATTTAGACAAAAATCTTCAATAAGACGTCACTAGCCTGAACTATCAATTGTAAATCACCTTCTCCTTTTGGTTCACACATTTACTCACCCCAAGATAGAAAACAACTCCTTTTAACCAGAGGGGAGAGTGATGGGGAAGGAAGGAGAAAACAAACGCTTTGTCAGATTACCACAGACATTTGCTTATAGCTCCATCAATGGTCACACTCCACCTGGTGGCAGGAGCTGCCTGAGTTGGTGAAGTGGAGGTCATTATACAGAAACTCCAAAGAACACTGTCCAGATGTCCTCGGGGAAAAAGCAAGATGCTCTTCTCTTGCCCTATATAGAATAAATCTCGCAAGTTTCCACCGAAGTTTTCCCATAGAGTAGTAGGTCAATATCTAATAAAGATTAACATAAGGGTACGACACCCATCAGAACGGGAGACCTACATTTATAGCAATCTATTTACATCCATTCTCTCCACAGCAAGGTAGACGCCAGCTCAAGCCTTTAAACCAGGGCACAAGGCACATCTAGCGGCCGCAAGACTCTCTGTCACATACCCCCACTCCCCTCCTCTTTCCCGTCCCCTATGGGTGAACTACAGAGTTTAACTAACAGAGTCAGCAGCAGCCTGCCACAGTGCTTCCAGATTATCTGCCAGTAACATATACCCACGGGATACTCTACAGACTGATTTCAACCAAAAATAAAAATAGATAAACAGAGCTCAAACAAATTTAAAACTGAGTCTGGCTGCCCACACTGATTTTCACACATGAGGAAAAATAGCATTTCTCCTAGAAGCCTCGAGCAGGCATATCTTTAGAACACAATGTTAAAAATACGCCCTCCCCCCTTTCCCCTACCTGTTTCTCACTCAAAGCTGTGATTTTGGCTTGGAGTTCATGAAGCTGTTTCTTTAAATCAGCATTCTGATTGGAAAGAAAAAATATCTGTGAGAAAGATATTTCATTTGTTAACAAAATAGTAGCAAGAAGACTTTATGCATACTGTATTACAAACGCTGAAGCAACCTTAAGCGTTTGGCCAATCAAATTCGTCATGCATTAAGCTGCAGTCACATTATCACCACCCAACGCGCACAGATCCTAAACGTGGGCTCCTAACACCAGACCACGGGCAGCTCTTTGCAATTGTTGGAAATCACAAGAAGTTTCAGAGTTTAGCATCTTGCACGGTAATAGTACTCTTTTCTACTAAAATATCATTCTTTACAGAAAATGTTAGTTGACAGAAAACCTAAAGCTCCACTGATCAGACAAAAGCAGAAAAACTGAAGTTCGAAGTATGCACACAATGCATGTTTGTTGGCTTGATCAACAAAGACAAGAGGTTTTTCTCTCCTTGCCCTCTCCCTTACTTAGGAGAGTCCATTTGTTGTTTTAGCCCAGATCTGAAAAGCTGTCAGTGCTGTGACTGCCTTAACACCACATCACCCAAATTAACACACTGCCGACCAGGGCATTTTCTCAGTTCTAAAATTCTAGCAATCAAAAAAGAAGACTATTTTAGATGAGATACACTGAGCACGCTTGCCTTTTACTCAAGTGGGAAAAAGATCCAAATTGAAGTTTCAAATGCTTAATGTAGTAGGGCAGCCTACTGGCAGTGAACCCACTCCAGTGAGAGACCACTTTCTCTTCATCATTTCACGTGCAGTTCTTTCAATTCACCCTATCTGGTCTTCTGCCAGCGTTGGGCATACGTCTTTCCCTCTCATGTTTAATTCATGTGGTCTTTTTTTTTTTTTTTTTAAGAAGATTGGCCCTGAAATAACTTCTGTGCCTATCTTCCTCTATTTTAACAGCATGGCTCGGTAAGCGCTGCATAGGTCTGCACTGGGGTTCTGAATCGGCGAACCCCAGGCCACCAAGCAGAGGGCGTGAACCTAACCGCTACGCCAGCAGGCCGGCCCCCAAGTGGTCTTTTTTATAAGTGTATTTGATATAAGGCCTCTCTAATGAGATCACCCATAAAATTGTCCAACAACTTACTACCCCCTCAGATTCTTCCAGTTAAGACTGCTCTCCTACAAGACCACCAGCTATATTAGAAATGCTGAAGTTTTCTAATAATATTTCAGTTGCCGATAATGTAGGTCACCATATTAAACAGAAGAGAATCTAAGGTCTACTGCTTCGTGGTTTCTTAAATCTAATTTAAATTACAATATATTAAAATAAATAAAAATGGAGATGCTTCTCAAAGAAGTTGGACTGTCAAACCAGAGCTAAACGTGGGCTATCAACGCCAGCTCTCAGAATCAATGGATTGCGTTAAAACACAACAGTTAGGGCACTCGGTGCTAAATGTGTAGAAGTGATTATTTCCCACTTCCAAACATCAATCTGCCTCAGTACTATTCTTCAATCTAAGAATTTACTTAACTTTACAATAAGGTATGTATGGTATGTTTAACAAGCTGAAAAATATACATATATATCTGAGTGCCCACCGATAGGTCTAGGTGTTCTGTGAACAGATTATGAGTAAACAAATGCAAGGGAGAAATGCTGAAAGAGTCTGATAACTGCTCTCCATACCTAAGACCCGCTGCCTAAGAACTACAAGAGACACTGCCTGAGCAATAAATATAATCATCTAAGACAAGATCATTTTTTAGGAAGATTTCTCTTCAGGGAGTAAGAGTAAAATGCCGAAGTCAAAAATTCCTATGAGGATTTTAAAAAAGGTAACATTTGCTGGATTTTTATATAAAGTACTTTTAAATCCTTTTTAAAGGCTGCTTCAAAAATAAAAATTTTTTAAAGGCTTTTAAAAGATTATTCTAGAATTGTTACCCTGAACATAGTGGGATTAAGTAATTAAAAGTTCTATATTATAAACCATGAGAAAGTAAGAATGGTTCTGGGCCATGGTCAATAATTTTGAGACTACAGAAAGCCTCACAAACTCTGATTTTGAATAAGTGGGCTTATGGAAATGGAATTTAAGCTATATGAAGAGTATTAACTCTCATTTTTTTTCCGAAAATACTTAAAGCAATTAATATAGAAGCAAAATAATAGTAACCAAGATGAAATGACAGCTATAATAGAATGACTGGATTTTTTCTAGACTCTTAAAACATGAAGACCAACATGCTAAAAATAATTGCTGTTAGAGACGATATAGTTTTTAAAACTTAAGCACTGGTCTATTTTAGTATTCTATGGTCACTTCATCTTAAATTATTTTAATTTAAAAATTAAATTAACGAAAGTGGTACTTTACCTGTGGATCCTGCTTCATTTGAGCAACCAGTTTCTGGTAATAAAGAGAGAAAAAGAACCATCAGTCTTACATGTTACTCACTATGGCTAATCAGGTTTGGCCCCCAAAATATAGTTTTCAGGTCCACACAAAAAAATGAGCAACACCACAATCAGAAGAGATCGAAAGCTTCTGTGATCCATACAGAAGGTTAATGAGACATTCCTCAATACAAAAAAAAAAAATCAAACTACCTCCTTATGTTTGAAACGAAAAGCTCCTGCTTTTTAAAAAATCTAGAGCACAAGATGGAGAGGGGAGCTTTTAAAAGGCAATTTAAACACGCTGGATGCCCTAAAAGCCAAACAGCCCTTTAAAATATTGTCATTGTCTGGGGTCCCAAAAAAGGCCTGGAGAGAAGCTGCCCCCACACACAGCAGGCCTTTTTGCAGACAGCAAAGGAGAGATTCGGCAAGTCTGTTGGTTTGGTTCCCACCACAGGAGGAGCCTGGTGTCGCACGGGACGGTGCCACTGTCCCCTCCATGGAGCAGCAACGTTCCGTCCTTGAGAGCAAGGGAGCGGAGGAACGATGACGCCAACTCTACCGACCTGAGTCCCTCTGGGAAGGAGCGCGCCACCAGAACACTAAGACAGACCTCCACCAGGGGAAACAAGCCCAAACAAGGAAAAAGGGGAAAAACAGATTTCATTTGACCCAGCCCAACTTCCAACAGCACCACTGCCCAAAGGTAACGACAACCGGGGACAGAGAACTTGAAGGATGAAGGAAGAGCAGAAGGCTGATTCCTCCAGGGATCCAGGAATAAGCTGTCCCCAAGTGAATTTCTCACGTAACTTGAAAAATCTGTCCCTCTCTTTGGGTGACAAGGAACTTTTAAATTTTTTAGTCATAAAATAAAATCATTCTAAAATATATACTTATCACCCTTCTTAAATAGAAAAAAAGTCAGCTTTCAATGACGCTTAGAGACCTGATTACAACAATTATTACACTATGCTACAAACAATACAATGGGCTCCTGACAGTGAAGGCCCCAGACCGCTATGTCTTCAAGAGTTCTTGTGCCTGCATTTCAGTTCTTCGGTCTACTCCTAACGCCAAGCAGCCAGCGAGCACATCTTCCTGCTATGACTGTGCCTCCCTCTGACGGCCCCTGGAGCCCAGCTCAAATGTGCTGCTTCTGATCTGCTGTGTGATACGCTCAGTGAACTAATTCTAAGACGAGCGAAGAGGTCGTAATAACCTAAGAAATGCCCCTTGAGTAAAATGTACACTCTTTGGTGAGTGAGTTCTGACATCTATTCTAGTTGGTTAAAAGCTTTCCTTCAGGTGCTAAGACACATTCTGGACACCCGGGGCTGCCAACCACGTGACCTCCGAACACACAGGGTGGATACTACTATACTTGATTCATGGGCGACAGTGGTAACGTTTCCACATCCTAGACTTCATCTACAAAGTAGTAATAACAGTCCAGGAGCTGAATGAAATTTAAACACAAAGTTTTACACACAGACATTTTTACGAACGCAGCCTAAAGGCCAGCCACGCTCTTCAATGAAAATAGCCCTTGGTTTTCCTTTGGATTTGGTTACCAGAGTTGGCTACTATACTAAAGTTGCCTTTTTAAAGATGAAAAAGGTATTCTTCCACGCCACTGGAATTTAAAAACTGACTGATAACCACACTAAGTCTCCACCTCTGGAGGAAATAAATAAACCAATTTTTCTATCCATAAGCAGTCAAGGTGCATTCTAGACAATCAGAGGCAGGAGAGGACAAGCTGGACAACCTAATTAGACCATCCAAACCCCTAGTGAATTGAAGCTGACACTGTGTTATCAAAGGTAAGTTACTTTCTATTGCAAGAACACAGCAATTTTTCATGAGGCTAAACTTCATGCCAAGGGCTGGCAAACTAGAGCCCACAAGCAAACCTGGCATGCCACTTCTTTTTGCAAATAAAGTTTTATTGAGACACTCACAATCATGCATTTATATATTGTCGATGGCCACTTTGTCTGTATAGCAGCGGAGCACAATAGTTGTGACACAGACCATAAAATGACTCACAAAGTATAAAATATTTTACTATCTGGCCCTATATGGAAGGAGTTTGCTAACTTCTACTTTATACTATTCTCTATTCCATGCAAAGCAAATGTTCCGAAAGTTTAAATATGGCTTCCATCAAACCTGCATAAGAATAATCAAAAAGGCATTTTCTCAAAAAAGATGAGATGCTCATCACAGGCCATTATTATTTAAACATTCATTCAACATCAACAATATGTACATGACTACTTTCTTAACCATCTCCCTGTCCATAAAGAATGAAAATATACTTCCATTACAGCAATACCAGGTAGTTTCAGAACACACTTTCAATTCAGTAAGCTCAAGTGCAGCCCTAATTTCATTCCCTAACAGGAAATGCAGGAAGGGGTGGCTCCTGCCCCAATATTTAGTCAAATGTATGATCTGCTTTTGGTCTCAGCCTAATAGCCAGTGCCTACTTTGGTGTCATTTCTGGCATCCGTGAACTTGTCATGACCAGTGATCATGTCGGTTACCACATATCCAATCAGATTTACAAATAGGCATATCACTTGGATTTACTGTTAATACTTAATTTTTTTTCAAAAGTAGGAAAGTATTCTAAACGTAACTAGAGTGAAAATCTTATATACTTTATATGTTAAAATACTATCACTCAACATATAAATGTTTATTATTGCACAAAATATTGTGTAACAATTAAGGATGAATATAAAAGCTATTAATTTTATGCTAAGAAAACAAATAGCTAAACATATAGGGAAACAGACAATGTGAATATTAAGAGAGTGTTTGGGATAACTTTAGGAAGAATATTATATCCCTTTTGAGTCAACAAATGTAATTTTAAATTTTAAATTAGATTTTACAACAAAATAAACAATTTTTGTCATAATTACACATTTCATAAAATTGGTATGCTTGAATTAAAAATGTAAAACTAAATAATATTTAAGAACTCAGTTTTTAGTAACTTAGTTCAATTCAGGTCATGAGCCTTTCAAGAAAGTCTTATTTGGGACTTGGTCGTATCTTGTGAGGACGAACTGAAAGCAGAATGCTAACTGCCATCTCAAAATTTTTTTTTTTCTTTCAGATTGGCACCTGAGCTAACAACTGTTGCCAATCTTTTTTTTTTCCTGCTTTTTCTCCCCAAATCCCCCCAGCGCATAGTTGTATATTTTAGCTGTGGGTCCTTCTAGTTACGGCATGCAGGACGCCGCCTCAACATGGCCTGATGAGTGCTGCCATGCTCGCACCCAGGATCCCAACTGGCGAAACCCTAGGCTGCTGAAGCTGAGCGCTTGAACTTAACCACTCGGCCACAAGGCCGGCCCCTCAAAACTTCTAGAGAGGAGGAATAGCTCCAAAAATTACATACAACGTCATTAAATTACCTTTGATCCATACAAATTTCAGATTGATTACTTACTGTTGCCCAGAAATTTATTCTATGATTATGTCAGCTTTGAACAAATCGTGAATTTAACTCTCGTCATTTGCCATTCAGCCAAACAGGTATTTAACAAACCTCTATGTTAAAATACTTTTGTCCTGGAAAGAGACAAGCTTGTTTTTGTAAAAAGATTTTTATTCTCCTCAATTAGTACCAGAAGCAAGACCAAACAAAATAAAACGTGCATAACTTATTACATATTAAATTTCTTAACGCTGTCACAAAAACAAAACACACTTCACGTAGAGAAGCCTGTCTGTACACAGCAAAGTATAAGACGATTGCTGAGCAAGAGTTTAACAAAACCCAAAGCAGCAGCAGGGATTTCTGAACATACAGACTTAAGGTAAAAAGTGTATGTGTGTGTGTGTACACAGCCCTTTATATATGCATACGTTTGAAGATTTCCCGTAAGTTCTCTTCCACCTAATTCTAAGCAACTTGCAAATTCAGTAGTCGGCAAAAGCCCAAGGTGTTCTTCCAACAATTTTAGAAATTAACCTTACCTCAGACTATTCAGATAAGCCAAGGCAAACCGCACCCAAGAACAAACACCTTTAGAAATAGCTGCCTTCTCCTCTCTACTCCCACACCCCGAACAGTCATAAGTAATCAATTGATCACTTTTGATTACCAAGGATTATATATGTGCATGCGCGTGTGTACATGGGATTGAACCCAGGACCACATTCAGCTAACGTCTAGAAAAGAGATATAAAACGGGATATTCTGTTTACATAATAAATATTAATGATTTAGTTATTGAAGGATAGCTTTTTGTCTTGGTTACAGTTATAGTAAATAAAATATACACATTTAATATATATTTTATTAATATAATTATTACATAATTATTAATATTTTTATTTATATATATATTTTTTAAGTTTGTTCAGCCACCTAGGTCGCTGAGATAAAATTGTCAAACTTGGAATTTAAACACCTATGAAGACAATCACACTTTCTTTATGGAAGATTGGAATCAAGGTCAAAATCGAAAGCTGAGTTATGAATAAAAACTTCAGTATACATGGTAGTCAAGTTAAACATGCCTTGTTATTTAAAATACCTAAGTTAAATCATATGAACAAAGTCCCTCAAATGAACCAAAAAACAGAAAAAAAGAAAGTGCTTTTTGTTGTTGTTTTTTTTTTTTTAACACCTTTAGTATATGAAAAAAATATTTTCAGTTCTTTTCTCTGGAAAGCAAGTCAGGAATATTTTATTAAAGTTCTTAAAAGTATTATCAATGAGTTTGTTTAGAGGTGATAAAAGGCAACTGACATGACTCTTGGACAACTGTCTGAAAGACAAGGAAAGCTGTACTGAAATCAGAGTCGGGCCTCTGCTACTCTTAGCCATTCCTTACAACACGGTGCGGGAGAAGCCGAGAACGCCACGTACCTGGTGAACCTGAATTTCCACTTTAAGAGCCTCCTGGAGAGTCTGCAACTCCATCCTCTACCTTCTCCACTTTCTCTTCGTCTGCTAATTCTCTAGTTTCTTCAGCCTCCGTTTAAACTAACAAACGCCTCTTCTCACTGCCGCTGTAGAGATCACAAAACGTGCTGCATCATTATGTTGGGCATAAAGGAAATATTCATGTTAAATAAAATAAATCACAGTAGTTGAAAAACATTTGATTCTCTAACACAATGCAAGAAATTGCCCAAACCGATTTCGTCCCGAAATGAATAGTTTCGTACTGAATTGGTACCAAAACTTTCTGGGTTTTATTCTTTGAGCACTCTGCTATAGAACACTTGAAATAAGTAAGAAATGGGGGAAAAAAGTATTTAATCTGGTTGTGAAAACGTCTAAGCACCTACTACGTCCTCAGCACCACGGTCCATCCTACATCGAGAGGACGCAGAGTGGAACGAGACCACCTCCGCCCCAGAGGAGGACGAGGCTGCAACCCCCAGGACATGCTGTGCTCAGAAGAGACGCGTAATGACAGGGCCATACATTTTTAAACATCACACCGAGTGAACGGGAGAGTTCAGGGTCTCTCAGAGGTCAAAGAAGGCCAGAGTATTTTCATCGGGTTGAACTTTTACTCTATTTAAAAAATAAACTCCAAAAGGGGAAAATCCTGGTGTAACTTAAAGTTTACCGTTAACAAATTAATACTTCACACAAATACAATGCAACGTAACTGCACTTTCCACAAAGTTACGACCAGGATATTAAAAAATACATCGATCGTGCACAATAGATGAGGCGCTCTAGCCAAGGGACAGGCGTCTGCAAGCTTTGCGATGGACGCCGTCTCCTCCCAGCCTGCAGGCCGCTCCTTCCTGTGTGTAATCGCACACAGAGATACGCCCAAGTCTAGATGCGAACGTGGAGCTTCCCAGTCTGCTCCGCTCAGCATTAAATTCTAATCACTTAAATTAACTCAATGGCTAATTTCTCTTTGAAATTTTTTTCTTTTTTCTTGAATGCAGGCTTCGACATGATTTTAGGTACCCTCCCAAAGCAAAAGTTTGCTTTTGCCTGAATAAATTTAAAGTTACTTCTTTCTCTTTTCTTCTTTGTACCTACAAAACTTGTAGTTAGAGAAGCTTTTCAGTATTCTTACAAATTGAGGAAAGGAATACTCAGGAAGCTAGAAGAACCACTATTTCTTAAACCAATTCAATGAGATTCATAAATTTTACATTTCCCAAAAATGATTTATCTATGGATAAAGTCCATATTCAACCTAAGTTTTCTTAAAACTTCTTTAAAACCTGATTTTATAGACTTACAATGGAATCATTAACCACAGAATCTATTCTTGTGAATATTAGCTTTCGTTTTATTTGTATAATCTCGCTAGGCTTAAAACATCACTGGCGATCTCTCCCTGAGGGCTCATATACTATGTTATGTAATATCAAATGCGCTAACCTAAAATACAGTAAATTTCAAAAGTGTAAAACTCCTTCAAACTTACATTTGTGGGGGCTAGGAAAGAATTACTGTACAATGATACTGTCAACCAAAAAACTTCATAAAGACGGTACGTTTCGGGGAGATAATTTGGAAAAGGAAACCTATGTTGATGAACAAATCTGGGTTTTCCAGCTTGTTATTATCTTAGAACATCTCTGGAATTATAATAAAGAAATAAATATCAGAATCGTCAAGTTACTGACTTAGACCAAGGTTTTTGTTGTCATGTAAGTTTATTCTACATACAAAAGCAAACATTAAAACTACACAGTCACTTTAATTTTAAATACTAAAGTAATCTCCCTACTCAAATTCTTGACTTATGTACTCGAGTTCTTCCTGAAGACATTACTTGAATTAGTTCGAACTTTTGCAAAGTTCTATCAGAAAATGCATCCAAAAATGATTCCTTACAATTTCTGTCAAATTAAGAATCACCTTGAAGTTAAAGGGGTATTTTCAACAACAGAAAGGCCACATTTTATTTTACTGGTAGTAACGTACACCATCGTAGTGCAACTCAAATCATATAAACTCTGGAAACAAACAGCAGGTTATGAACACAGAGAATCTACAATATACACAACAGAGAGTGACCATGATTTATAGAGTGCTCTCATTAACTTCAACTATGAAAAGGCAATTCACAGAAGAAGAAATAAGAATGACCAACAAACATGGAAAACACCCATCTTTAATCGCGTCACAGAAACGTGAATCTTAAGAAGGTAAGTTTAGTCTGTCAAACTGAGCAGATTTGTAAAAATCAGCGCCCCGTGAGCGGGCTGGAGTCTGGGTCAGGGGCACACTCATGATCTGCTGTTGGTTATATCTGGGCGGCAGCACGAACGGTTATTTACTTTCTTCTTTTCAGAGTATCAATATTTTCAAAATTTTCCAGAGAAAACATGCACTTGTTTTTAAAGAAGAAAAAGCTGAGGATTGCTAGATAACGCATCAGGAAATCTTACACTGAGGAAACAGAACGTTCAAGAAACGCCAAAGAAACCCCGCGTTTAACCTGGAGACTCTAGATGTCAGAGCCTCAGGCGCACGCTGAGGAGGGCCGACAGCTGGACCGCGCTCCGCAGACCGCTGTCTGCTCATCAGAGACACACACAGGAGCACAACGGGATCTGGCAAGGACTGCAAGTGCCAGTTACTCATTTTACTTAGAAATAAAACTGAAGGGTTAAAAAAGGGAGTGACCTGCTACAGAAAGACTTATGAAGGATTGGAAGATTCACCTGACATCCTCCTTCAAAAAGGCCTCTTTCTGAACGGCAATGTTAAGAGGTTGGCCTCCGCCTAAAGGAACAACATATGCACGTATTTACAGCTTACAAAGGCAAGGCAAGCACACGCTGAATTCTTTTAAAAAATATTTTGGGGGCTTAGACAACTCATGCAGCCGTTACGCGAAGGCGGTTTGGGGGCAGTTTACAGCACCATAAGGAAGGTATTACCTGCTACATTTGTAAAAAGGAAATTTACCGTATTCTGACCAACTCTATTAAGGTACAAACAACAAAGCGGTTGCTGCAGGTAAATACAAACAGACTCACAAAACTGTCACAGAAACGTTTACTGAATTCACAGTGCCCTCCGCCCCCCAACGGCTCTAGATACTACCATCAGGGAGGGCAACGGCCTAGCACAAAATACCAACATTTTCATCAAAACTGTACGTGTCAAACCACCAGGACACCTAATGGCCTCTCGCCTTCAAATTAAAGAAAACCCAAAACGTAAACAAATAAGAACTCCACAAAGCGACCAAACAAAAATAATCATCAAATCCCACTAAAAAAGGCAGCTGGGATGTCTGGAAAGAACATTCACTCTTTCCAAAAAAACGAAAAAACCTGATTCCACTTACTCGCTGTGCAACCACCCTCAGCCTCAGGATTTTTTAATTTGTTTGTTTGTTTGCTTCTAAATCAGGAAAATGGCAACAATATCACCTACTTCATAAAACTGTGATGAGCTTTAAATAAGGTAAAGTTACATGAAAAGCCCTTTGTAAACTGTAAAGTTCTACACCATTCTTAACATACTTAACTTTTACTCATACACATTACCTTTTTTGTTCCTTTTTCTGTGAGGAAGACTGGCCCTGAGCTAACATCTGTGCCAATCTTCCTCTATTTCACGTGGGATGCTGCCACAGTGTGGTGCTAGGTCCACGTGTGGGATCCAAACCTGTGAATCATGGGCCGCTGAAGCAGAGTGCGCCAACTTAACCACTATGGCCACCAGGCTGGCCCCACACAATCTTTTTAATCAACTTCTCAACACAGTATATTGCTGAGAAGACTGCAGGCTTTATTTTCAAATTCTCTAAGAAAGGGGCTTGTAACTATTCCTCTGAGCATAGTTCTGCTTGGAGATATGTGACCCCAAGTCTTTCATTATGATTCTAATAAGTAGTTAATGCTATAATTCTCAGTTTACTGCTAAGAAACACTGCTCTGTTCCTGAATTGATAGAAACCTTGCTCCAATCAAAACTCAACTTGTCAACCAAGGTTCTCTACCAGACAAGAAGTCTGTAATGCACTGTGCCCCAGGCTGAATCCCTAAGAAGGGCCTGCTCCATGTTCTCGAGACTGCATGTTGCTTGCTGTAAGACCCGACCCTTGACCTATATTCTCAGAGCAGTGTTCTGAATAGGTTTACCAAATTGTTTTAAATACAGTCACGCACCGCAAAACTAAGTTTCAGTCACCATGGACCACATACACAACCGTGCCCCCAAAAGATGAGCACCTTACAGCCCAGGTGCGTGGTGGGCCACATCACCGAGGTCTGTGTGAATGCACTCCGTGATGTTCGCACAAGGAAATGGCCTGATGAGGCATTTCTCAGAATGTGTCCCGTCGTTAGGCGATGGATGGCTGTACGAAAAGTGGAAAGCCTTGAGAGATCTGTGGATCCTTACTCAGCAACGCCTAATACTAAAATATCAGGTTTTAATTTGCGCAAAATACTTATTTCTTAATATGTATCTAACATGCTAAGAGATAAAATAGTGTCTTTAACTTTTAATTAATAGTGCTAAGAATGATCACAAATGCTAAAAATAGTAAAGTTATTTTAATAGTCCTTATTGAAAACTAACACTAACATCAATCAATAAAAATGACATAAAAAAACAATATAATACTCATTTTCTTATTTTCGTGGTGGTATTTCTTTGGTGACGCTCCACAGGTCAACAGAAAATGCCGCTACACAAAGAGCTTGGTGGTCCTGATTTTAGAGGCCGTCCTCTGAAACTGGCAAGGTTCCTACGCTCAGATCCTGATATTAGAGCTGCTGACAAAAATCACCTCAGCTAGAGAGACTGATGTTTCCTAACCATTCATTTATATATGTGTGTGTGTCTATTTATGTGTGTATATATATACACACGCACACAATCAGATTTATGATATCTGAATGTCTGAAAATGTTTGAGTTTAAAATACATATCTTTCTGGGGCTGGCCCCGTGGCCGAGTGGTTAAGTTCGCACGCTCCGCTGCAGGCGGCCCAGTGTTTCATTGGTTTGAATCCTGGGCGCGGACATGGCACTGCTCTTCAAACCACGCTGAGGCAGCGTCCCACATCCCACAACTAGAAGGACTCACAACAAAGAATGTACAACTATGTACCTGGGGGCTTTGGGGAAAAAAAGGAAAAAACAAAATCTTAAAAATAAATAAATAAATAAAATAAAATAAAATACGTATCTTTCCTTTCTCCACTTTCTTTATTGGGGTGGAGGGGCCAGGTCTTCATTTAATTGAAACATAAGGAACACCTACACAGGCCATCCCCCTGCAGCACAAGGGTGTGACATTCCAGGTCAAGCCAGGGTGCCCCAAGCACCCTCCCCATCACAGGCCTGCTGCACTGGCCCACACCTCTCCCCCGGCCCGCGTTCATCCTAATGTAGTTTCCACCTCAGCCTACCGGACCCAGGCCTCGCCGGCACACCCACGTTCTTCTATTTCTCACCTTTCTTTACAGAAGTCAAGCATGTCTACTAAAGGCATCCCAACTATACCCACCAACAAGAACACTGAAGTAAATTTTGAAACTCACAGAAATTCAAAATGAAGGAGGCTGGAGAGCAGTAAGAGCACAGTGGCAAGGAGGCCAAGATTGTAGAACTGGATGCCACAATTACTAGAAGTCTGTTTAATGATAAAAATGTAGTCCTGGCAAGCCTGGCCAGAATCATATATATTTTACTCCACAAAGAATAACACAAGAAGGTGTGGTGGTCTCGGCATAACCAGTAAGTATTTAATAGAAGTGGAAGCAATGAGAGAGAGATTTCAGATCAATTTAAGGAAGAGCTAAGGAGTGGAGCTGTACAAAAAAGGAATGGGTTACCTTATGAGGTAGTGGGATCCCTGTCATTAGAAGTATTCAAGAATGCTGCATACCATATCCCCCTCTTGGAGATTCACAATGCATATTAGCATATTAAAGGTTCTGAGAAGTCCTGCAGTAAAGAAACCTGTTTAACTTTGTTTAACGCAGCTTTTCCCAAATTATTTGAGCACAGAACATTTTTCCCACCCCCGCCACACCTCAATAATATTTATCCATTTCTGTGGAACCAGAGTTCCTCAGAATACAGTATAGAAAATAATGAGCTGGACTCTTAAAATGTAGGATTCGATATGTACCCGAAGCACAATCTGTCAGGGATACAGGAGAAGAAATGGCCACAGCGGGTAAATAGCTGGAAGAGAAGACACTTCAGGTCCCTTCTCTAAGATTCTATGATTCTATCACATCTCAAAGGAAAGGGCTATAGGGTCTTGATTATTTATGTAAAAAGGTCCGTGAAAGGCGAGGAGAATAAAAACGTAGCAAAATGCAAGGTTAACTGGGTCAAAAGCCGCCCTTTCAGGTTCAGAAGTCCAAACCCTGAAAGGTAAGAGAGACGCCTCAAGGACCATAAGTTACCAAAAAGCAGCCTTAACCAAAGATCTCCTCCACCCACTAAGTTAATGACTGTCGGAGAGAGAGAACTAAAAACAAGAACAAAAACAAAAAGAGGCAGCCTTGATTAGGGGACCACCCTAGCCCAGCTATCTTATTTGAGTTTAATTCGTATCATATTACACGCTCTCCAAATAAGGTTAGTATTTGTTTGATCCTTAGTCACCAGACTGCCCTGTGCAATCTGTGATCTTGAATTAGACATTTGAAGAAATGATTAAGTGTGATGATTTAGAAGCTGCTCAAGTAGATTATTAAAGTAGATACCAGGAAAAAATGTGTTTGCCTAGATACCCCACAATGCTACACCTCTCTCTCTTTTTATTCTTTCCTGTTTAGGAATCATATGAAACAACACACACTAAAAACGCAACTTATCAGACATGAAGCCAGTCCAACATTAAATTTAAGAATATAAATGCTTAAGAGTCCCAAATTTCA
The DNA here is from genome assembly GCF_041296265.1 of Equus caballus. NCBI lineage: Eukaryota > Metazoa > Chordata > Mammalia > Perissodactyla > Equidae > Equus > Equus caballus. Next base: position 10,887,631 of record NC_091695.1, read on the forward strand.
AAGTCAAGGTTCCCATAGTTACATTAGCCTAGCCGTTTTGCACATATACTAAGGCCATCAAATTTAACAGCATATTAAGCAATACAAAGCACAATGGAAACCTTAACTTTTGAATTTACTGACTTTTGAATTTTCAGCCCTAACCACTGCATTAAGGACATTTTTGGCAACGGGGACCTTCACATTTTAACAGGTTATCGAATGCAGGAACGTGCAAGCCTAGCAGTATTATTAGAAACACAAATGCATTTGAGATACAGCTATGTGAAATTAGACACAAATTCACTTTCACTCGGTGCAAACAGCAAAGCCTTATTTCTGGGAAGGAGCTTTCAAAAAAAAAAATTACCGAACATTTAAATTATTATCCAACTAGCACGAGGCACACTGTGCCCGCCTGGCCAAAGTACTTACCAATTTTGGGGAGACTAGCTCTCCTTCAGCTCTCTTGCTCCCTACAACAGAGGAAGGGGAAAAGGGAATTAGCTGACAGACATGGATTTACCACATGGCACCACAAGCTGAAAGCTTAAAGATTTCTATCTGACTTTAAGAAGAAAAAACCAAAACAACAAATCTCCGAAGTTTTAAAACCCAAAAGAAAAAAAGGAAGAGAGAGGTACTTTTTACACAAGGAAAGAACTCAGGAGCAGTTAAATCTGTAACTTCCAGTTCTTTCAAGATAAGGAAAAATAAGTAGTCAATGGTTTCCCCTTCCGAAGAGACAGACAGAAATGAAATGCTCCTCATCTAAGTAACACACAAATATACCCTCACCCCCAACAAATGACCTTCACTGTTTGCTGCCTTATATTAGCAAATTAAGCTAACATTATTGGCCCTAAGTTTGGCCTACTTAAAAGGGCCTATTTTCTATTTATCTTGAAATGGATTTATATAAGGCCCTAAAAGTTACAGCATTTTATATGTATAGTCATAATTTTAATTAAACTTTTCATTCACATTCTTGAAGTCTCACCACTTTCAACTGTAAACCGCATGACACAGAAGTGGCTCCCTAAGCCACATATTTCCTCAGTGACAGCGCCAGAAAGAAAACCAAGCTTCTGGGATCCCAATCCAATGCTCAGTGACGCTTTTATCAACTGTGTTTTTTAAGATTAAACTCCTTTAAGTTGACTTCAAGGTCAGAAAAGTCAAGTCAGACTATCCTGTTTATCTGTAACTCTTCCTGCCCTAAACTTCTTTTTCAGTTTTAAAAAACCATGAAATTTGCACAATGTTATAAACCAATGTGGCCTCAATAAAATAATAAAAAATAAAAAATAAATGTAGTAAGGTCTAAAAAAGATTGAGAAACAAAAACCAAAACTTTTCCCCTGGGGCCCGCCCCGTGGCAGAGCGGTTAGGTTCGTGCGCTCTGCTTCGGCAGCCCAGGGTTTCACTGTTCAGATCCTGGGCGAGGACAGGGCACTGCTCATCAGGCCACGCTGAGGTGGCGTCCCACATGCCACAACTACAAGGACCCACAACTAGAATACACAACTACGTACTGGGCGGATTTGGGGAGGAAAAAAGCAAGAAAAAAAATTTTTTTTTTAATTTTTAAAAAAAGATTGGCAACAGTTGTTAGCTCAGATGCTAATCTTTAAAAAAAAAAAAAAAGAAACTTTTCCCCTAATATTTGAGTATTAAATTTTTAAACTCCACATACCATGCTCATCTTCCTTACGCTTTAAACATAGCACGTCTGTTGACTGACGTCACTCAACAGCGTTCTCATGTCCTCAAAGGATAGCTCAAAAAATCTTCACGATTATAAATCTTTATTTAATCAAGTGCAGTCATACGAAACACAGTCAAATAGTCTAAAAAGGCCCCAATACATGCAGTTAACATTCATTTCCTTTAGCAGCACTTTTTAAAGTTCTCGATCCATACAAATGGCAATTTTAATCACCAAGACTGGAACGACTTCCAACCAAAAGAAAAATCATGCAAAAATCCGTAGAACGATGGCATTATTAAAAAATGGATTCTCACATGGAAAAAATTTTATAACTATGTGTGGTGACGGATGCTAACTAAACTTACTGCGGTAGTCATTTCACATTACATTCAAATATCAAATCATTGTGTTGTACACCTAAAACGAATACAATGTGATACGTCAATCATATTTCAAATTTAAAAAGTGGATTCTTAAGATTATAGATACCTGCAGGGCTTCGTACCACTCAAAACTGTACCAGGCCCAAAGTAAGTGCTCAGTAAATATCGGCGAAGTAAACAGGTTCACTGAGTCGACCCTGAATCGCTGTTGCAGGCTGCTTTTCCTTATTAGGCATTTCTTGTGAGCTCTTTCAGCCTGGGGATAATTTCTTACGCATCGATCTCCCAAAGCATTATTTGTTAAATGAATGACTTTGGATAAAAACTGTTGATTAGTCAGTAAAATATTACCATTTTAAAATATAATGAAAAAGAAAAGATAAATTAGACTAAATTAAAATTAAGAACTTCTGTTCATCAAAAAAAAAAAAACACCATTAAGAGAATGAAAAAGCAAGCCACAGAACAGGAGATGATAATTGCAACACATATAATAACAACGGCTTATACCCAGAATAAACAAAATATGTTGAAACTCAAAGTGATCAGCACAGGGCTGGGACTTTAACTTTTACTTATACAGCATTTGAGAAAGGAGAGACACAGAAACTCTTCCGAAAAGTCAAAATCAGTAAAAAGGCACAATGAACATATACCTTAACTCCAGGGCATTTTCCCCAAACATCAGTATCAGAGCCAACCCCAAAGTGATAAAGAATTTTACCATGATATCATTGAACCACGATATCATAAAACCGCTAGCAGGGACTGCAGAAATCACACAGCAAATCGAAGCCTGAGAGGTTAGGTGACCTCCCGGAAGGTCACACGGCCAGCTGGGGGTGACGCTGGAGGAAAGCTCAGAGACCCTCCCGAGACTCCTCTGCCTGAGCTGCCTTTCCACCAGACCTCACTTCCTCTCAACCAGCTGCAGCAGTTACTCTCCTAAGAAACAAACTACCATAAATACCGGCCAAATATTTTTGGAAAAGTCTGCATAGAAAGTATAAAGAAAAATCACAGAAAGAAGCCAACCAGCACAGGTTTTAACACCTGAGACCCTTTAGGCCCAAGGGCCCCCCGTGACTGGGCTTCAGACGCGTCTGCCAACGCCATGAGACCACCGGCTAAATCCTCTAAGTAGGGGAGCTCTGGGAAGAGGACCCACAGCTCTACTAAGAGTCGCAAAGAGGTTCAGATACCCAAAAAGAGTAAGTTATTTTTAGACTAGTGATTCTTAAACTGTGCATCAGAACTCTCAGAGTGTTTCTTCTGGAGACATGATTTAGAAACTGTCCATTTACAAACTGATAAAAAAGAAAAGCAAATATTTTATTTCTATAATTTAATAAGAATGAGTTAGCAGCAAAAAAGATTTATACATAAATTTGTACTTTTTACACTATCCATATGCAAAACACATATTTAAATCTGACTTAACTTTGATTTCCTCATGTTAAGCTGACTGAAAGTACTTAATTTGTTTTCACATACATTTCACACTTGTAGCTAAGGTAGCTCAAAATTTTAACCGTATTTGCTTAAATTTTTAAAATATAGATTTGTCCTTGAAAAAAAATACATTCAGAACACAGAAGTTGGAGTAAATAAAATTATTTTTGCTTTTAGAGATGAATAGTCTCTTGCTAACATAACTTCACACAATTTTTTGCAAACTGAAGGTCGTTCACCTCTCCAGAACTTCACAGGTAGCTGCTTTAATTAGAGCTGGGAAAGAAATGAATCATTCACATTTCTGATATGGTTGTAAAATTTAAAATACCATCAATAAATCAAAGGTGATTAATAACTACTTCTTAAGCACCTCTATAAAACAGCTAAAACCTTTGTATATGAAGAATGTATATTAAACAATAAACAAATTTTGCAGAGGAAAAGTGTAACACTAGATCATGTTTTAAATTAGGCTAAAATTCATCCCACTACAAATTTCGAACGATTAAGTTTATAGTCTGTGCTCAATCATAAATTTTGATAAGGGACTAGAATAGCACAGATAATTGTCATTCAAAGACACTTTAAAATGTCACCTTACGCAGAGATTCAATCTCTTCTCTTCTACCACACCAAGCTGATACACTAATTTTATATACAATAAGTTTTACTGCTTTTTATCTGCCCTTCCTAACTTCTAACAGAAAGCATAATAAGTTTGAAATAAATTTAAATGCAAATAAGTGCTCAGAAGAAAAAGCAGAATCCTGCTTAATGAGATTTAGTCCTTCAGGCCCTAATATCGTAATTACCCTTCTTGCCCCCATCCCTCCTAATCCCACCCTCTCATGGACATCCCCCTAGCACTTCTCCCCTCATTCTCAAGAAGCATCCACTTTCCCCTCATTACTGGATCATTTTGTTTCTTCTGTCTGAAGAAAAAGCACCTCTCTTGACTCCATATCCTTCTCTAGTTATTGTCCCATGTCTACACTCCCATTTACAGCACAACTCCCTGAAAGAGTTACCCACACTCAGTCTCTAGCTCCTCTCCTCTCATTCTCTACTGAACCCGCTCCCTCAGGGCTTTTGCCCCCTCCCCTTCTTGGTAGGGTCACCAATGACCTCCCTGTTGCTACATCTAACAGTAAAGTCGCAGCCCTCGCTTCCTTGCTCCATCAGTATTATTTGACTCAGTTGATCATGCCCTCCTTCTTGAAACCCTTTCTTCTCCTGACTTCTAGAACACCGCCCCCTCTTGATTTTCCTCCTAATCTCTCTTCTGGGTTTCTTTTGCTGGTTCCTTCTCATCTCTCAAAACCTCAAAATGTTGAACTGCCCCAAGGCTCAGTTCCTGGAACTCTTTCCGTTAGGTAATCTCGCCCAGTCTCAGGGCCATAAAACGATCTGCACACTGGTGACTCCCAAGTTTTTATTGCCAGCCCAGACCGTTCCCCTGAATTCCAAACTCATACACCCAGCTGCCCACTCGACACTTGTCAAATACGTTTCTCAAGCTCAACAAATCCAAAACTAAACTCTTGACTACCTATCCCTCACCCTCCTGCTCAGTCATCCCCATCTCAATAAATGGCAACTCCATCCCTTCGGGCCAAAACCTCAAAGTCATCACAGACTCCTCTTTTGTCCACAACCTACATCCAATCCAACAGCTAACCACCTTGCCTCTACCTTCCAGATATACAAACTTTGGCCACTTGTCTCAATGCCACTGCCACCTCCTTGGTCCAAGTCACTGTCATCTTTCACCTTGATCATTGCCATATCCTCCTAACTGGCCTGCCCACTTCCATCTTCGCCCCGCTACAATTGATTCTCTCAGCGCCCACTGTGACCTTTTCAAAATCCAAGAAAGATCTGGTTACTCCTCTGCTTAAAATCCTCCAGTGTTTCCCATCATAGAGAAAAAGTCACAGTCCTTTACGACAGCCCACGAGGCTCTGCGTGATCTGGGCCTCGGCTACGCTCAGACCTCATCTTCTCCCCTCTCCCCATTGCTCAATCTGCTCCATCCACACTGGCCTCCTGTCTGTGTATCAGAAACTCCAAACCAGTTCCCTGCTCAGGCTCCTCTACTTGCTTCTCCCTCTGGCTGGAACACTCTCTTCCATCAAACATCTTCATGGATCACTCCCTCAGAATGTTTAGCAAATCTACAGTAGCTGCAAGAGTAGAATATTAACATAAAGACTAAAACTGTCATCCGACAGTGTTCCTCCCCAAACTTTTACTCTGAGGGTGCTCTTTCTTATGCCAAGAACACCCTTGTACTTCTCTCTGCCCATCCAAATCTCACGGAGTTTTCGGGTCCAGAGAAAGACTCACTGATTCATGGAGACCCTCCCTAACCATCCCAGCACCCAGTTCTCCTGTCTTTGAATCTCGGAGTATTTAACATCTCTCTCATTCATCTCAGAATTTAACCAGAGAGTCTCACGCTGTAACTTACATGTCTTATCTCCCTAAACACACTACACACACACACACGCGCGCGTGCATGCACACACACACAAATAGAGTAGAATAATGCCTCATACAAGTAGTTCTCAAACCTAGATCAGGGTAACTCTAAAATTTCAAAAAAATACAGATTCACAGGCCCTACCCTTAGAGACTCTGAATTCATTATGTCTGATTTGGAGCCCAGATGTCTCTATTTCTTTAAAAGTTCCCCCAGAAGATTCTGACGGGTAGCCAGGATTAGGACCCACCGCCTAACAGTCCTCTATCTCCTCAGTACCTAGGACAGTAAGCCCTCAAATAGCCAAAAGCTAGATGGGACACCGGAGGGTACCGCATCCATGCCTTCATTTCACACAGGAACAGAGGTCCAAGAAGTCTATACGACCAGACAAAGCTACAAGGGTAGTAAGAGGCAAAGCCCAGCCTAAGACTCAGATTAACAGCTCTCAATCCAGAAATCCTTCCATGAGACTGCACATAAAGAAGGGAACGTAACAAAAGTCCACCATTCACACATGGGCGTAGTAAACACTGACTATCTAATACTTGACCTGTGCTTGCAATGTCCACGCTCTAAGACAGCGTACATTATCAGCTTCTATATGCTTGAAAAACAGGAGCAACATTAGCAGATAAAAGATTTAAGAGCCAGAGAGCAATTTGGGGAAGGCTTACAAATAAAATTTCTTTACTAAGTCCTCTTACAATATGTACAAAAACTTGTAAAATCATTTATTCTGTAGTTGAGATGTATTAGGACAAATAAACAGAAAGAAGAAATATTGCTTCATCGTGCTACAAAGTACAAAAATCCTTATTCACAAGCTTCCACAGCTCACAAAGCTATAAATGTTTTCTGAGTCTAATCATCATAACGTAAACTTCTTAATTACAGATCAGACTTAGTAAATCACCCCATATCCCAAGACAACTCAAACTCTTATCTTAATAATCAGTTAACTGCAAGACCAAAACTCTTGCCATCAACAACAATAACCAAGCCGGGTACGCGTACGGCATTACGGGAGTGCGGGGGTTGATCCTGGTGCACGGGGATTTACGAACGCCTGCTGTCACCACTAAGGGGAGTTCGGGGTGGAAGCCATTAGCACCACGGAGGAGGAGCAATGCCCAGCTCTGCATCTGCGAAAACCCTTCCAACTGCACTAACTGCAACTACTGGGAGCTGTTCTCTCAGAAATGGGATAATAGGCCCAAATTCCTCCGTCTCTAAAGCACAAAGATAATTGAACTAAAAGTCACTAAGGAAGGTCACTGGTAAACACCTGATTAAAAAAATATACAAGAAAAAGGTAAGCTGAAAGAACAATTAACACACTAAGCAAATTTTATAAAAAAGCATCAACACGCACAGAAGAAAGCAGTGAATTGCTGGAGAAAAATACCTCACACAAAAATTCACCAGGACTAGAACAACCAAGTTTTTTAAAATTAGGGCACAGTAAACCTGACAGTAGCCAGCAGCTTGTCCAAAGAAACACAAGCACACACAAAACAAAACGCAAACTCCTGCCGATAGAGCCCTAAGTGCACTACCACGCCTGCTTCTAGAAGACAGAAGAAAACTCCTGCTGCACTGACAGCCAGGAACGACCCCAGAGGACCTCAGACAAACGGATAACGCGCCCAGGCCACCAGAATGACCAAAACTCCCTAACTAAAATTATGGCACTTTATTGTGCTCCACTCTGCCTCACTTCTCAACACTGCACCGCGGTGCGCACCGGGCTGGAAGAGGAGCAGGTGCCTTCCAGGCTGTAGAAAAATTAGTGAGACAGACACACACACACACACACACACACCCCAACACAAACACAAACACAAAGGGAACGATGTTCTTTCACTTGAAGGGGCTTAAGAAATGCAAGGCTTTGCTGCAGGCCTTGAAAACTAGGAGTAGGCCTTACCGAAGGAGAGAGGAAAAAGCCTAGGTTTACCGCAAAGCGCAAAGCGGCATGCAAAGACTAAAGGAATTAACACCTATTTCAATTAAAAGGCTTTGGCAACAATTCATTTTTTAAAAAAGAAAGAGAAATTGAGATTTTCAGCATTTCTGTCACCAAAAGAAAATGAGAATCTTTTCTCTCAGACTGCACAGGTTCAGCTCCACAACACAAATAAAAAAGAACCTGATTTAAGGCCTGAAAACTAAAAATGGTACCAAACAGTCACATTTCTTCAAAAAATCTAAGTAGTCCAACATAGTGACTCTTCATCATCACCGCGATCATTAATGAACATTTAGCTTTTCATCTGCACTTTGAAACGTCAATGAGAAACTGAAACGGCTACAATGTGTTGGGCATTTCAACTTTGGAAACAAAAACCACAAAGAAACGGGAGTGTGAGGCAGAAAGCCTCAATCATGCTGATAAGTAAGTGGTCCTAAAATCTGAAAGTGAAAGCAACACAGACCAAAAAAGAAGTTTCCTTGATATGAACGCTAGCCTTTAAAACCAAAAATATGTTCTGCTACAGAAGAGTGAAATCAGGGCTTCCATTAACCTTGTTAAAAAAACATCCCATGAGCATGGATTTCTTTCCTCAGTCTCTTCATCAGAGCAGCATGGGGTCCCATTAGGCACCCTGTTTTACTTCCACCTTATAAATAACGTTAGCTATGCGCTTTTTCCATGGAAACCAAGCACAGAGGAACCCACTTAAATGAATACCGGTTAAAGGAATAAGTTTTATTTTAGAAAGGTTTTGCTGCTCTAGATGAACTCTACTGGGGAATACTACAAAGTCGTCTTAAGTATAATTTTTCAAAGTATATCTTTGGTGTGGAGGGAGCTTATTAAAGGTCCTGTTAAATAAGTACACTCCCTGCACTAAACTAAACGTGCCAAACAGCATCCTAACGTCAGACACCTTTTCCACGCACGCACAGGGGTTTCGACGCACAACTCCAATGACTATGCTTCTCCAAGCTCTGGGTGGAATAATTACCCCTATGGGCCTAATTTAATCTAATCAAAGCAAGGAAATTTAGAAATAAGGCTACCATCACCTTGTAGTGACTAGTAACGAACAGGTCCCACAACCGCAGGCACACGCACGCCTTACAGCTCCTCCAGACAGGTGCGAACAGGCGGGCAAATAACACAAGCACCTCATCACGGCTACCAGGTCCAGGGGCGCAGGTGCGCGAAACCCCTTCCTCAACAAGCTTGTAAGTTATTATACGTATTCCTTAGTCAATCAATACACACACTTGGGTGAAACAGAAATAGAATACGCAGAAGGAGAAAGTGCAGAACAAGATACAGTGATTTCCGACTTTAAGTTGACGTAAATACTGCCCTACATACTCTAGAAATGACCATTATTGGTGGTCCACACACAAGTTGCAGACAGGCAAGCGTACACAAAATAAAATGCAATTCATAAGAACAGAAAACTCAAAACTTGTCATCTTGAGCCTCTGAAGACAGAAGGGGTAAGAAAACTAAAATCTTCCCAGTAGATATGGTTCTCCACTAAGTTAGTGGCGGCTCAGGTATCTTCAATAAGTTAAAAGACACATGAAAGTAAATATCCTAAAAGATGATTACTAATAGCAAAGTTACAACATATGAAGAGTTAACATTCCCACACACACTCCTCCTTTGAGTATACCACATGGTTATTTGTACCGCGTGACTTAAAAACATAAAATTACATTCCTTGGATGTTTCACACACTGGAAAGATTGGCAAAATGCTGACAGTTGTTGAAGGTAGGTTAACAGGTATATGCGATTTGTTAATGTTATTCACTCTACTTTTACGTATGTTTCTAAATATCCATAAAAGGAAGTTTAAAAAATCCTAGAGATAAAGTTAAGATTCTTGTCCGAAACACGTTTTTCTCTAGGTGTAATTAAATAATGGATGAAATGCCTGGTATAGATCTTAGAAGCTATTAAATTTAAATCCAACACAGCCATTAACCTAACATAACCACAGCTAATTTCCAAGTTTTACTTTTCTTACCAAAACAATTCCGTTAACAGTTCAAAACCACTAGGAGAAACCTGGAAAGGAAAGGGTCTGGTATTTTGTAACCGCCAGCTAACGAAATGTCAACAATCAATACATAACAACAAGGCATCATGCCCCTGCTTGGCATTCTACAAACTAAAGAAAGAAATTCCACCAGCCCTATCACCAAATCGAAATACTCTCAGAATCAGCAACGCCAACATCTCTTCTCCAGTTAGGTCCAGGGGACTCAGAGGGCAACCTAATAACTCAATGCTTGCCACTTCCCTGATCTCAGGGAGGAACAAGGCTGCCCCGCCCCCACGACGGCCCACCTCACCCCCTCCCAGAAACTACAGCAACTTCTCAGGTAAAAAGGTCTTTTTCTATTCTTTCCCTTAGCCCAGAGAGAAAATGTTTCACAAAAACTCAGTTACTTCGCCAGTGATGTTAAGCTCTCTATTACCCACTCCCGGCTGAGGGTCCAGACTGGGGAGGCCCACAAACTGTTACAGCCTTACGGTCTTGACACCGGCTCCCTGTCTGAAAACCAGTAACTACAATGGTGCTCTACTTTGTTTTGAAGAGAAACAGAGTAAGACGGTGGGAGCTCTGGAGAGAGTGATGAACAGGAGACAGGGGACAGTGGACGCAGAGAAGAGCAGAGAGAGAGGAAAGGCGACGGAGGGGTGTGCGCCGTCAATGGACAGCGGCCTCTCTCCGCAAAGCAGCTGGCACCCCACCGAACCAGGCAGGGTCCCGCACAACGGGAACCGGAGTCCAGCCCTGTCATACGCGGCCCACCTTTTACAAATCAGGCAGGGACTAACAGGTTTTCAAAATTGTGTAATTCTTTAAATCAACCCCAAAGACCCTATAGGTAGGGCCTGTTTCTCACTCCTGTATTGATTAAAATGAAATACACTTCTAAACTTTTTACAATGCCACTCACCCAAGAGAAGCAACGTTTATAGGTCCTGCATACAGGCTGAAGAAAAGAAAACAATACTGTACATACACGATGCCAACTCCCAAACTACAAAGCGTTGCTGACTGACCGCTCTAGCTCCTGCAACGCAACATTACAATTTTTTTAACTGAAGGAAAACTATAGAGCCCGCTATAAAATTGCTTAATTTTTAAAATATTTGTTGAGCTGGAGTATAGCACTTTATCAAAACAAACTTGATGGAATTTCTGCTCAGAAAGCAGAAATAATGTTTTATGAACACAGACAAAATAAAATATTGTAAATACTTCTATCCACCTTCTAGGCTTTTATGAAATGGTGCAGTTGGGTAAATGAGAACAAAAATTAATGGAAGCTATTACTCTGATTTAATTCAAATGCTCACTAGCGGGAACATACACAGCACTAGGATGTTTTGGTAAGCTAGTGCACACACCGGAAAAAACCTACACAGGTCAAAGGTCAAAAAAGTTCCAGATCCAAATTGGTAGTGAATGAATAAAATTAATTCTATTTCACACTTAATGATCATTCTCCTTTCCTCAATTACTGGTGCCACTTACCAGATAGATAGATACACATACACATATATACACACATACATACATACTAATGGGTATATTAAAAACTTAAATTCTTTACAAATTTGATCAAAAAAATCTTAATTTTTCGATCACTGTAAGACAGAGAGTTAAAGAGCAGCTTCGCCCACAATCAACTTGTTCTCAGGCCCACTTTCCAGGCTCTACATAGGTAACATATGACAATTAATTATAGAAAGAAAATAACAATTACCATAAGAAAAGGCCAGGCACCAGATGAGAGGAAATTTCACAAAGGCAAAATGCCCAAAATCAGATGGCGAATAAACTGTGTCCGTCATTACTAGAAAGCACTTGTGTGCCACTTTACATCTCTGGGGTTCTAGAATCATTTCCATCAGTTTTTACACCCAAGCCTGTGTTCTCAAGGGTTAAACACACACAGTTTGTCCTGAGCAGCTGGTTAGGAGTTTAGACTTCTGAGTTATAATGCCTACTCTACTACTGACTTGATGCTCAGTGACCTACTGTAAGCCACATCAGTATCTTGGTGCAAAAAAAGCTTCGATCAAATGTATAACAGGGTTTTAACAAATATAAAGTACCCTGAGTATTTTTAAGTCTCTGTTATAACCGACATATTCTCATGTATTTTCTAATTCTCCCAGAGTTATTCACAAACAAGAACTCATTAGACACGCTTTTCCCATCCACACCTTCTTCACCAAGACATTTCAGGAAAAACACTCTCCTTTCCAGCTAAGCTGTTCCATATTTACTTTTTTCCCCACAAACTTTTAGTGGGACCGTAACAATAATAATGACAACAGCAGCTACCACTTATCAAGTGTCTTAAGATTTCCTCACTTTCTCTTCACATCAGTCCTAGGAGGTTGGCATTATCATCCTGGGATCACCAATGAAGACACTGAAGTCCAAGCGGACAGCACGGTGCCCGGTGTGCAGCATGCAGGGGACACATCTCTGTGGAAGGGAGCTTAAAACCACCAGTCCGAGCTCACACACTCCACTTTCAGTGGCTGTACTGAGATTCCAACGCAGGGGTCACACCCCAAAGCTTGAGGCTCTTTTCCCACTATGCCTTTGTCTCACGCCTTGAGAAGAGAGGAGAGGAGTGGAGAATTAAGGTTAAGTGACAACACCTAACAACAGCTACCATTTACTTAGCACTTAGTATGTGTCAGGCACTTGCCACAGTTCAGGTGTTATAACCAGCTCAGGCGATGGGTACTATTATTTATGCATATCTTACATGTGAAGCAAGTGAGGCAGAGGCACAGAGTGGGACGGACGTGATTTGGCCATCGTCACAGAGCAAACCCATGGCAAAGTCAGGATTTGAGCCCACGGAGACTGGCTCCAGCCCGGGCGCTGACACTCAACCACTGTGCTGCATGGCCAACCCAAAAACTCCCTTCACCGGCACTGCAAGAAAACAAGACTCAACCCTTCCAACAACACGCCTAAACCGGAAGCCTCCATGCTCTGACGGATTGTGAAGAACGAGTGGAGCTTGCGTAGGCATGCGCGCCAGACCACTGTCCAGGCACACAGGAATGCCCCTGGTGACGAGATCACTGCACTGCTCAGGAAGTGGCACACTGTAAATCTGGTTAAGAGCCCCCAGCCCACCTCTCTCCACGCTCAGACCCACCCTAACCCCGCGCTGCAAGGATCAAGCCATTCGGAGCCGTCCCAGCGCCCTCTTCCGTAACACGAATGTCACTCTGGGAGTGCCCAAGTGCGTATGGTACTCCTTCCATCACCCTTTCTTCTTCTTCCCAAACGCCAGAAAAACACCTCAAAACGAATGAATGAATCTGAGCTACTTAAAAATCCTAACAAATGTCCAATGATAACTACAGATTTAAATGAGGGAAAAAATGCAAAATTCTCTCATCGTTTTGTATCTTGTCCAAATTTTACATTCAAAAAGGAGAGGCCACAAAAAAAAAAAGAAAAAAAGGAAGCAGAGGCCTCCTTGGAAGACTCAGCTCTTAGATCAGCCCATTATCACAAGGGCGCCTGGAAGGGTGCGCAGGAAAGCAAACTTTTGCCTCCGATTCTGCGCATCCTGATACGCATATTTAAAACAAGAATCATTATTGTTGTATTACAAGTTATTGATTGGGCTTCTTATCCTAAGATCTACTAGTATGACAATGTATTTAATGACATAAACCAAAATATTAAGCATGGATTTAATATTTGTCTATTCACATGTCTATTCTGTAACATATACAGAAAATAAACACATGGAAAAACAGGCCTGGACCTGGAGGAAGGGAGAACCCCACACAATGGGAACAGGAACTACTGCAGATCCCTCCATTGACATCGTAAAGTTGCCACGTTTTCTGGGCTCTCTTTTGAATTAATGTGGCATCTGTTCCAAGTACAGCATGCTAACATTTTACTAAAAGATATTTTCATTCTACATTTGTATCTGGTTTGCTTTTTATTTGAACTCCTGTTTTATTTCAGTGGTCATTATTTCTTTATACCAAGTTGTCAATTTGGCATTCCTAATCTATCCGCCCTGGGCACAGAAAAGGGTGGGGAGGAACCATCAGCTTAAAACCCTCCAACAGCAATAATTACAATACGCTTTGCATTTAGATTAAATAAAGCAAATAAGCAGCACAAAGATTTTTGTAGGCTTTTTAGTATTGGGTCCTGATAAGTTAATGGCATCTGTTCCTTTCGGAAGAAGAATTCTGCTCTGAGGTACTGGGGGTTGTGGGGGGAGAGCAGAGAAGTAAACAAATACCAAATAGAATCAGTCAAGTTACAAAGTTTGGTCTCCGTGAAATGGTGATTTCAGTAATTTGCAAATACCCAACTCTATCGAGTGAGAAGTGCTTTTAAGACACCCTCAAAAATGCTGCAGCAACGAGCCCAATACAACCACTTGTACTTAACATGCGTGCTGCATACTCCACAGTGTTACGTCATGTCAGGCACAGAGAAGACGCTTACCAAGCTGTCCTGCGTTCTCTAAACTGCCTGACAACAACAGAGGCCCTGCCACCTCCACGGTGGGAGGAAGCGCTGTCCAGGCAGGCAGCCTTCTCCCCTTGGTCAACTCTGAAGAAAACGAGTACGGCTTACATTTCTGTCTTCTCAGCTCACCTCTCTCAAGGCCTTTACTCTCAATCTTTCAGCCTTTCACAGGAAGAAAGGCTGTTTCTTTAAAATTAAAAAGCTGCAAAAGATCACTCCAACTTAAAAGCCCCAGCCTGGTACCAACTGTCCTCCAGGTGTCCCCATGGCTGCCTCTACTGCAGAAGACGGGAGAGCGCCAGTCTCCACGTGGGGGCACCCGCCCTCGGGAAGGAAGGGGCCACGGGAAGAAATTATTACAACGTGTACTTTAAAATCTCATCCTTTTTTAAATTTCAATTTTCCTGTACGTTTTATAACATACATAAAACACTAGTTCAGAAAATTATATATAAATATACATTTACTGGTGGCCATAATTTTTTAAAGTTTGGCGACTACAGGTTAAGAAGGCAGAAACTAGACTAAGAGGAGAAAACTAGGCTCTGCCATTAACTTACTCAAATTCTCGTCCCTGCCTCAGTTTCACCATCCATGACATGAAGAGCCCTTTGTACACTTATAAGACCATTCTGAGAAATAATCAAATACTCTCTGGGCCACGGTCTGCACCACACAAACTGAAAAGCACATACGAATGCTACCAATGAGAAATACTCAACTGGGCTTCTTAAAACTGTGACTATAGTTCAAATAAACTGCTGCATTTATTTTTTTTGCTTTTTTTAGATTTTTTTTAAATTTTTTTCCTTTTTCTCCCCAAAGCTCCCCGGTACATAGTTGTATATTCTTTGTTGTGGCTCCTTCTAGTTGTGGCATGTGGGACGCCGCCTCAGCGTGGCTCAATGAGCGGTGCCATGTCCGCGCCCAGGATTCGAACCGGCGAAACACTGGGCCGCCTGCAGCGGAGCGTGCGAACTCAACCACTCGGACATGGGGCCGGCCCCACTGCTGCGTTTATTATCAGACCCATTTCTTAGAATTTTTAAGGCCAGGCTTCAGGACTTTGCTAAATGCGGGTCTAAAGAAGCATAAAGCACGCAGACGCAAGCAGAGCATTCCAGGATTAGAAAGAGGTTTTTTTTAAACTTCCATAATGAAAAACTTATCTCCTATGAAATAAAATTTTTTAATTTAAAAATTACAAAGGTGAATTATGACTAACAACCTTAGCAACAAGTGAAAACTCTCAAAGCCAGAATCAAAGATTATATTTAATGTAGATTATAAGGCCTTCTTTTTTTATAATGCCAGAAAAGTGAATGGCACTCAAATAATTTATCTTTATTATCTTTTTTTACTGCTTTGAAAAACGCTGGGTTACCAGGATAGCACTTGGGGGTGGTTGAGGGACAGGGACAGGGACGGGGGTGAGGTCAGCCAACACCGCTCACACACACATGTGAGGACCAGGACTGACCCTCACGCAGGGCATCTGAATGCTAATTAAGCAGGACTAGTTCGAGTTCCCATTAATTAAAATATTACAAGTATTATCTTGGTTTTAAAACCCTACTTTACTTTGCAAATGTTGAATCAATGCCTCCTAACAACCAAGAAGAGAGACCAGCAGTTAAAAAAAGCTACCTGAAACCACAATTAATCTCTTTATAAGTAGTTACCAGAAGCAGTCGAATTTAATTCTGAAATGCTGCCACCTACACTACTCGTGCAGGACAGAAAACAATGTTGTCATTTTAAATTGGTTAACCTTTTTTAAAGTTTTAAAAATAACAATGACCATTGCTAAGGCATTAGGTACAAGTAAAAAGAACTTAAAATGCTTTTTGCCTCAGAGGTAATAATCGGTCTAGGACATAGGTTTACAATCTTAATGTATAAATTTTACCCACCTCTCGCCCTCCATCCTCACTCCCACTTCCTACCTGAGACTTATTTTCCAAAACAGGCAAGTTTTTCAAATAGCCATCTGAAAAAAGTAAACTTCAAGAGAGTATTATGGT
Source organism: Equus caballus (assembly GCF_041296265.1). Lineage (NCBI taxonomy): Eukaryota > Metazoa > Chordata > Mammalia > Perissodactyla > Equidae > Equus > Equus caballus. The sequence goes on from NC_091695.1 coordinate 10,904,186, forward strand.
ATAATTCTATTTTTAAAATACATATATATACTATATATATTACACATATTTAAATGCACAGGAAGATTTAAAAGTAGGATGGGAGTGGGGCAACTTTAATTTTCTACTTTCTACATATCTATATTGGTAGAACTACTTTCATAACTCAGAGGGACTGCCTTTATACTATTTCTTAAAAGAAAGGACATTTGTCATTGAACCCTCTAAAATGCTAACAGTTACATGAGGACTAATTGAATAGCGAATGCAAACTCTTTGCCCCTACTAAGAAAATGTGTAAAATAACCTAGCCTGATACAGTCCCAAATCCCGACCCTAAGAAATAGCCATCAGACCTGACTCCACGCTGGGCACCGTGCTGGGTGAGGGGCAGACAGCGACAAAAAAGACAGGCAGGACCCCAAAGGCCTCCATTTCCATTCTACTCCACTGTTTTCCATTTCCAAAATATTCAACCTAACGCAACCAAAATCAACATGAAACACTCTCAAAATGATACAGCACGGCTGTGGCCATTTCAGAAAATGTACAACTTCTTTAGTAATTCGTTTTCTAGGTCTCCATGGGAATTACACCGTTTAGCACAGCATTATAGACACTCAAGAGGAGGGGTTCCGGCATCAAACCTGGGCTTGAATTCAGGTTGAGGCATCTGGTACCCACGTGATCCCAGGGAAGCCTTCATTTCCTCCTCTGGGGAATGGGGATAGGATACTAAGAGTAAATCCTCAGAGTACTGCGGTGAAGATTAAAATTAAATGGGACCCTATATGCAAAAAGACAACACTACACACAATAAACACTCAGCATACGTTACATTAGTATTATTATTAATATCATAGCAGGTAAATATAAGGTACAAAAACTTGCCAGACACTTAAGGTCCTATATCTATGCCATTTCTGCAAGAACAAATAAATATATTTGTGTAAGTTTGTATATTAACATATAAAAATGTTTTCCAATTAAAAGCCCATTATTAAAACTCTTTATTACCATAACAACACACCACTACATTTATGATATCTATATTATAATATATATGCAAATGCATCAGTATATACCGTACACTGTAAAAACACGCTAAGAACTTGTCTCTTGGCCATGGGGGGGGAGGTTCTAGATCACCAATTACGATTCTAAGTCATCTATTTAAACTTTTAAAAATAATATTATTAACACAACACAGGTAACTATCTTAAAATCCAGCCATCTATTAGTGATTAAAAACTCTATTTACATATACTCCTTTAGTCTACCTAGTACCTTCCCGAGTACAGCCTCATCTAATCGTGTTAACAGCAGAGGGAGGCAGGCTCTGACCATTGTCCCCATTCGGTCCAGCAAGGCTGAACCTCCCAAGAGTGCACAGCTAGTGTCAGGACTGGTCTTAAAGCCAGCTCCTCTGACACCATCACAACTGTTTCATTTTCACTGGCTTGGGACATTTCACAAAAAAAAGAAAACTGTGCTCAATAATTTAGGTGTGTCAGAGGACTCTACAGGGAATTACGCGTGGCTGACCAGCTTCACTCTCCTTATTTCCAACTTCAGTATTTCAGGAATTACACAAGTGTGTGTTAACTATACAACGTAGATAAGGAGAATTCATCCAAACCTGATTATTTCCTGCCTTGGCCAATTAATACCAGAGACCATTTTCTCCCTTATATTTAGCCCTTTGTGTTTAACTTCTCTCTAACCACTGAATTTATTTAACGTTCGGCCTTGAAAAGACAAGTTAATATAAAATAAATAAAACCATTCATAATGTGGAAGCATCATCAGATGAGAGTCCATAAATTTCTGACACATCTGAAGAATCTATTTAATATCTAATATACAAACATTAACAAATTTCAGTTTACATTTATGAGGGAAAAAACAGTATTATCGCAGTGGGTTGGTTTGTTGTGTAAACAAGTACTCAAATAATTACTACTAAAGGCAGAGTTTTCTTAAATAAACACAGCGGCCCTCAGCCATGATATTCCAGGAGCTCTGCGCAGGGGAAAAGCTGGAAGAGACACTGGCCTGGCAGGTAAGAGACACTTCCCCGATTCTGCACGCACTCCAACTAAGGCACAGACATCACAACTTATGCTTACATTTTTCAATATTCCCAGGTGTCCCTTTCCCTTCTCAAAAAGCTAAAAGAGACCAGCCATGCAGATAAAAATATCCTGCAAGTTCAAGAGCCTAAAAGAAGTTAGAGTGTCCTAAAAGAGAAAAATAATGTAAAGACTTAGGATTTTTTTGAACCTAACATTTTCAGTACAACCCACGGACCTGAAACCACATTTTCTTTCTGGGGCTGCTCACCGGCCTCCAATACGCCAATCCTGAAACGCTGTGAACCGTGGTGACAGACTCGTTCAAGCTTCTAAACACAACAGACTTTTTCCAAGGTTACATACACTGTGACACAAGGAACATTTTTGCAGCATCTTATTTTCACTAATCAACTAGTTTGGATATTCTACCAGTGCAAACATCATGAACAAAGAAATTTTCATTATCTTTTGAACTTCCCAAAGGCAACCAAAGGCTGTGATACAGAGGCAAAGAGTATTGAATAGGCAGAGCTGAATCCTGGTCAAAATTCTGCTACTGGCTGTCTGTCTGACTGTGGGCACGTGCCACTTAGGGAGAAACTCAGGTGCAAAGACATTTTATGTACAGCAAAAAATTCTAAGGAACTGCCACATCATTACCATAAACCAAAATCTCAAGGTCTTGTTAGAATAGCCTGGGCTTCTGATCAAATATTAATGTAAACAGAGAGGGAAAAGTGTGAAGCATGCTATTTTTTAAAATAACAATAAACACTACTACTTCTGCTGCTAACTCCAGACATTTACCGAGCCTTCGGCATGCGCCAGGCACTGCCCTGAGCACTTGCACAGATTCTAACACTCAGTGCCTGCGACCACATTCTGACATCAGCTAATAAAGCAGAAGTATCAGAATCCTCAAAAGAACACAAATTCAAATGTTACAAATGAAAATAAACAAATTATGAAAGAAACCTTACCTTTTCCTCTACCTTGCAGACTACACACACCTTTGAGTATTAAAGTTAGCCTAAAACCACGTTTATTTTCAGGAATCTGTCTTCCATCTAAAGAAGACTGAGAGTCAAGATGTTGACAATTATCACAGAAGAATCAAAAACCTGTGAACTTCAACAGCATCACCAAAAAAAACCTCCCATCCCACTTTAACTACTGAGTAACTGCCCCATTCAAAGAAAAGAGAACAGTATATACACATCAGGCCCGACAATAACAGGCTTCTAATGCCCATGCTAGCAGCAAATAACGCTGTGGAACTATAAAGAGACCTGCATCATCACAGACAAAAACACTTACAATGGCCAAGTCAAGTTCTGAATACATATACACACGTAAATATCCATACATAAGTGTTATCTGACATGTAAATCTTATTACAGTAGCTGATAAAAAACAACAAACTAATCTAAGGTAAACTAAAACATTAGGGTGTTTCTGAAGACTCACTTGAGAATGTCAGCAGCATAATAATCATGATATTAGCAACCAAACTTTACTTAGCAGAAAGTTCTTAGAGGCTTTGGGAAGCTGTGTATAAAATGGAGTAGACAGGAGGGAAGGGTTCCCTGTGCTGTTTAAATCAACTACAGGTCCCAGAATGCAATGCTCTAATCCGGAGTTAAGCAAAAAACCGCAGTGCATCCTGGGACTTGTAGTAAGCAAACCACCTCACCCTATCACAGTAAGTTTCAAGAAAGTCTGAACTATCCAGCACAATTTGACTAGATCTTCTTATCAGGGCCGAGTCAAATTCAGATCTAACTTGTTCTCTGCTCTGGCACAGTTTCTTTAGCACATATTGGGAAAAGTACCAGTCAATATTTAGATTAGACATTTTCACATGAGGAAAACCTTAGACAGAATAAGCATATAAAAGATATGCTTAAAAAGCAAAAAGATTTGGTACGATTTTAAAATGATATTTAAAAATATAATTTTTTCAGTAATTTTTTAAGGTTTGGTTCGAACAATTTCAAAGCTTTCTATCCCCCTCCCCAAAAAAGATTTTGTTTTACCAGGTTTCCTCTTAACAGTCTTTCCAAGTTATGTTTTATAAATAATTTTTCTTGAAGCAAATTCTCATAAGACAACATTTCCCATACCCTAATACTGCCCACTAGGAAATATATTCTTATAGTAATACATACACATAACACCATCACACAAAAAAACAATACTACTTAAATTCTTCTTTGTCAAGCCCTTACTCAAACACTTAGAAAAAAAATATTCCAACTAAAGACCCATTTCTCTCGTCCACTGACGTCTTCTAAAAACACAAAGACTTTTTTTTAAAACATGTCCAAACCCAAGCGGGTCAGTTGGAGCTGTAATCTATGGATATACAGTGTCCATAGGCACCCTACCTGCTGAAGGCTGGGGAAGGAGGCTGGGAAAGAACTAAACGCAGTCTGCATCAGGAGGCCTAACACAGGTGGTGGGTTATTTTCAGGCAACAGCACCTTCACAAACACGCTGCGGAACACAGTCCAAGAAATTCCTAACAAGGAAAGATAAGCTGGCACACAAATTTAACACAATCCAGCTAAAAATCACCTGCAGCACATGCTACTACATTTCACCATAAAAGTGGCAAGCCACTACAGGATCTGAAGCTTCATCAATACAACATACTGTCCATAAGGCCGGAGACAGCAGTTGCCATGGTTACTATCACCCACTTTTATCAGGAAATTATTGTCATTACTCTGAAGTTTGGGGTACTTACTTAAAATTAAACAAAAACCAAAACAAAATACAGTGTAGGGGCCTGCCTGTTAATTGGGCGGAAGAATCCACTACTGCTTGATTTCTAAGTATGCTGCTTTAGAGAGGCACATGGTTAACAATACTTGGATCTGCAGCAGAAAAAAATCAATTCCTTTCTGCTGCTCCTTCTCCTCAAGTACTGACAGTTTGTATTCTCACTGCAGCCAAAACAATAAAACAAAACCCATCTTTTTGGCTTCTGTGTTTAAGTTATTTTTCTCCCCTAGGCCCACAAACAGTCAAAATAAAGCCCAGATCACCAACCTGATAGGCCCCACTCCCTTCCTATCCCCACATTACCGGTTCACTTTTTTGTCTGCTTAAAAAAGCAGAAAAACATTTCCGTAGATGATTCCAAAATATAGGAAAGAATAGTTTCCTTCAACAGAGACCTGCTCACTATTTTTTATTTTTTAAAAAGGAAAGGCCTTGCAGTGTACTGAAGGGAGACAAGTGGAGAAGTATTCAAACTGCCAAACAAGTGTCTAGTGTAAGAAAGTTGCTCTAGGAAACCCCACAGGATGAGTGAACGTCACACATTCTCTCTCCAAGAGAAGAGTCCCCACCACCTCAGCTGAAGACCGAATGGATAGGCAAGTAACGTAAAAGTTATTCTTAAAAGTCTATTTCAACAATCTCTCAAAAGATAACTTCCAAAATTTAATACACAAAGAAGAACTATATGAAAGCCTACAAAACAATACAAACACACAAAGAAAGCACAGGCTATTGAAGAAATAATTATCTACAATAAAGTCAATGCCATGTTAACATTTAAAAAAGAATCTCAAGGCAGCCAAACACACACCTGGTAAAGGTAAAGAGATCAAAACATATTGCTATGCTCCTAACGAATACTTAAGGCCTACAAAAAAAGCCCAAAAGTCAATGTAAATCATCAATATTTCCCAGCACAAATTAATATGAAGATTCAAACATGTTTTAAGAAATCAGCTCTGAATGTAGACACAAGGAAATTCTGTCCAAAGTTAGAGACCTAAAACTTGAATCCCTTCCTTTTCTCCCTTTGAATAGTAATTAAACACAAAACCCTTCAGCTAGAAACTCTAAGGACACAAAATTTTAAAGCACGTTAACAGAACCTTAACTTCAGTATTTCCTCAAAAAAACCTTTAGCATAAAGTGTCTGTCAGTGGGGTGAAAAAGTTAATATCACCCTGAGAGGTTTCATTTTTACCTAAACAGTTAAATGTTTTTCTCACTTTTCACAGAAGCAAGTGTCTGTATTTAATTACTAATTGGGGCTATTTTATAAAGAGCAGTCACTTCTAAAATTTAAGATACCAGACCTTTTGATGTGCTCATAAACACAGGAACTCCCAATTAGCTATATTTTATTTTATTTTAGTCCAAATTTGTGAGCAGGGCCAGAACTCAAGGCTCTGAGTTTTAAACTTTTGGGCTATTTTTACACAAAAATATTTCAGTGTAATCCTCTAGATTTGAGTAGTCATTTCCTCATGCATCCCTCTAAAATAGAAAAACAAAAATGATGTACACGTGCTAATGCATACAGATATATATCTTTTTCACTTTGAAACAAGTCTGAAAACTTTAGTTAGAATTTTTCAGAAAGCAGCATCAATCAAAACCTTAACCATGACATCTGTTACTGTGTGTTAATAAGACTTCTATAGAAGAATCCGGGAAGTTCAATATTTCCTAAAACCAACTACCATCACATCAATGGAGAAATGAAGAAAAACTTTAACAGGGGAAACACATTTCAGAGGATCCACAGAAGGAAAAATGATCTTTTTTTTGAATTATGAGAAACTGCCTAGGCAGCATTTTTTAAACAAAGCTTCAAAACTGTAACAAAGAGCTTTCTGGTAACCACAGCAGTATCTCAAAAAAAAAAAAATTTCATGAAGTGTTCAGGGTGTACTTTCAATGCACTCATTTCCCAAATGATATGGAGAAAGTTAACATTTTAAAGATAGAAGCGTCTGTCCATGTATTAATTAACTATCTCAACAACTTAACATCTGCAAGGTTTCTGAGAATTTACAAAGCGCTTTCACATGTACTTTCTCATTTGAGCTTACTGAAAAAAAAGTACAGCGTTATGTCTAGCCAACAGATAAAATTGAAAGCAGGTTCACCAAATTTTCTACACATTCCTAAGTTTTTAAAACTTTGATATAAAACTTTACAAGCCATCACAGTAGCATAGTTCCAGTGATAAATCAATTCACCTAACAGAGTTTCACAGGACCATGTGCTGTAAATGCTACGACACTACTTTCATGGACGCAGTTATTGTTATGTGTTACAAAAGGACTTATCAGCAATGACCTATATCCACAGATCAAACTTTACTTATAGTTCAAGAATCTGTCTTTGGAGGCCAAATACATCAACCACACGTACTCATAAAGCTGAGTGCCTAAGAATTTATGTATTAGGATCACTATCCATAATTTCGAGGAAAAAAACACACACACACGTCTAAAATTTTTTCCATACGATACCTCCCTTCCCAAAATCTCAAGTACTCTACGTCCTATTTGTATTAACACAATAAGGATGCTCACAAAACATAAAGCCCCAAGTCCTTTTGTTCATAGCCCTTGCACATGATTTTTTTAAGGTGTTTAACACCCCACTCACCAATATAAGACTAATCATTCTTCAAAATAAAATAATTCTAACAGCATTCTATACCCACATGCAGCATCCTTAAGCTATCTGTTACTGTAAGGAGGTAAAAAGCAGTCAGAGATTTCCAGTTCAAATAACAATGTAATTTATTAATGGAATTTTTAAACGGACTTACTCAAAATCTTTGGGAACTTGAAGGTGTTAATCCTATTGCTTAGCTGAAGCTAAGTAGAGCTGTCATAAGTAGCAAGACCCTCAAAATTCAGATTTGCTTTCTCTTGCTGTTGCACCTCCTGCTGGATAGCATTTAGAGCTCTTCAAGTAAGCAGAAGAAGAGTATTTCTGAGGCATCTCCTTCCAGAGGATTGAATGGGAAAAAGGATGGACCTTTCAAGGCTAAAAGACATAGGGCCCCGTCCATCACTTATATCTCTTCAAAATCAAATCTGGCATAGGCAGGAGTCTTTTTCATCTATTACTATTCCAGTTCCATAAAGACTGGCTTGAGTCCAAAGAGCAAAATGCTTAAATAAAGCTTGCAAGATTATCGAAAAACTATGTTAAAAAACCTTCAAAAGCACTCAAGGAAAAGACTATGATGGCCAGCCAAGCAACGCCAGTCACGCTGCAAACACTATCATGTTAACAAAAGCAAGAGTCGGACATAAAGAAAAGCACCTGGAATATGGTTGACGTGTTAGCCAGAAGTTTGTGCTTTGAGAATTTCCTGCACTATTACTACGCTGTTCGCTTTAGGATAGTTGTACATCCACAGAAGTTTTAAGTTCAGAAATTTTTTTATAAACATTAATGTTAACTGCGCACAAAACTTCCTCCTTGCCATCAAAAGATATGTCCTGAGATTTTAAAACGCATTCCTCAGACATTTTAGATGGCCTCTAATAAGGTAGTTTTAAACCCACGAGGGAGACTCCATATACCAGTGGAGACAGAAAAAGAGAATGGGAAGGAACTCACCAAAATCAAAATGAATAATAGTATTTCCAGTAAAAATGTAGTAACAGTTTCCTACAATGCTGTGAAACCAAGTAAATTGTGAAACTTAAAAAAAAAGGGGGGGGAGGGGGCTGGTCTTCAAAGACCAAAAGAAAAGCTGACCTATTTATTTCTACTGCCCAAACCTGAGTGAACCCTAGACGTAAACAAACAACATAAACACTGAAAAGGACACACCGACGTCTTAACTCCAATCTGGGTCCCCTTACCAGGCCCTCCAAGAAGCTACAGATGTTGATGAGGATGCTCTCTAAAGAGATTCCAGCTCCCGGCCTGAAGAACCCCTATAAAGTCTGCCTATGAAACGCCTTCCTTCCTAGAGCGCACAACTGCTTTAAAAAAAAAACAAAAAAAAAAAAAACAACTTTCATCAGCCCAAATTAATCTGATCCTAATATTCAGCTATCAATTATTAATACATAAATGTTCTTCCTTCTCTACCGGCCCCAGCTCAAGCAGCTCCATTCCTGACACCGACTATTAACGAAAAGGCACAGCTCGCTGCCCGGCTATGGGGCAGATCCTTGAAATCCAAAACACAGCCACAAAGTTCACTGTCAAGGCCAGTGCTGAGGCCCACACACGCCCGGACCTCAACTCCCATCTGAAATTCTAGAAAGCCATCCTGGCAAGAGACATCTTTAAAAAACAACACAATGTGGACGTGCCGAGGGAGATCCTCTACTTCCACACCTAAACAAAGAATATTTCAACATATGACCGGAATATGATGACACCGGATTCACCAATGAAAACAAAACCTGGCTGCCATGAGCAGTCGTGCCCTCGTCTCAACAACTCAACTACTTAGCGATCACTGCCGGCGCATCTGCACCCTACAACCGGCGTGTGGCCTTCTCCGGGGGTGCAAGCCCCAGACAAAGTTGAACGGAGACATTCTTCCCCCGGTGCCCAATCTCGAGAGCAAGCCCTCCCCTCCCAGGGCCACCTTGCTGCTACCCACCATCGCGAACGTGGTCAGGGGAAAAAAAGAAATCCTAACAGCACCGCTCGGCAGAATAAAGAGACCAAAGAGAGGATGACGAGAAGTGTTGGGAACTGCGTGCACGACGGGGCTGGACCAAACGGAAAGAGTCCCACTCCGCGCGCCCCTCCCCCCGGCGGGGGCGCGGGCGGGGGAGGGGCGGCGCGGCCCCTCTCGGAGCCGCCTGGCCCGCGCGGGGTCCCGGGGGCGCCCCGCGGCCGCGGGCGGCGGGGGCGCGTGCGGGAGGGCCGGCCCCGGGGTGAGGGGTGCAGGCAGACTCTCCGGAATAACAAGTTGCAGAAGAAAAAGAATAAGCGGAATTTCCCCAACGCTGCTCCGGCCACCCAAGACAAATGCACCAACACACACACACACACACACACACACACACACACACTCGGGCCCGGCAGCGTCAGCAGCCGCAGCTTTTTTTTTTTTTAAACCAGATCCCTCAGTCACCAAACAAGATGGTTTTCCAAAAAAAAAAAAAAAAAAAATTAAATAAATAACCATAATAAAAACTTCCCCCCGACAGCATCCCGGAGGGTGGGGGGAGGTGAAAGAGACAAGGCGACCATCCCCCGGGCAGGGGGAGCCGAGGGGGGCGGCCGAGGCTCCGCGCCCCCCGCCCCCGCCCGCGGCCCCCCTCCCCGGCCCCCCGCTGGGACAATGTGACGCCCCCTCCCCGCCACCCCCGGCGCGCCGCCTCTGTCACCCGCTCCGGCCCTGCACTCAGCGCCCAGGCTCCCGAGGCTGCTCCTAAACTTACTTCCAATTTATCCTGGGGAGGGGTGGAGGGCAGAGGGGAGGAAGGGGGGGGAGACCAGGTTTTTCCATTGTCTTTTTTTTAGGGGGGGAGGAATAGGAAGGGCACGCAGGGGGGCGCCCCGAAGGGGAAGTTATTGCTCAAATCTCAAGTTGACTGAGGGGTCCTGGGCGAGCACACCCCCCCTTTCCCTCCTCCCTCCCACACACCCCTCCCCTCCCCCTCCCTCCCCCCACAACAAACTCCAAGCAGGCAGCCCCTGTTCCTCCCAGAGACAAACACCAGAGACAAGACAGAGAGGGAGAGGGGGAGAGGGGGAGGGGGAGGGAGGGGAAACAGAGCTACTCCAGAAAAAAAGAGAGAGAGGAGAGTGAGGAGAAGAGAGAATGGAAAAGCTGGGATACTGCACCCTCCTGCTGCTGGCTGGCTGTCCCCCCTGGCAGCTGGAGGCAGGAACTCTGAGCAGGAGAAGCAGGAGGAGGAGGAGGGGGGAACTCTTCTTCATGGGGAGGGAGGGAAGAAGCTGGAGCTGCTGCTGCTGCTGCGGCTGCTCTGGGCCTCTCGCACTTTTTAGATATTAGTGTGTTAAGATGGTAGGTTGTTCCCTTCTCTCCTCCTCCTCCTCCTCTCCTCTCCCTCTCTCTCACTCTCTCACTCACTCTCTCTCTCTCTCTCTGGGCTGTTTCTTTCCTCCTCTTCCCCAGGCAAGGGGGGGTGGGGAGGAGGGGGTGGGGGGAGGAACTGGAGCCTCCTCCTCCTCCAGGAGAGACACACACAGGCCCCGGGCCGGAGTGGGGGGGGGCACTCAGAGCAGCAGGAGAGAAACTGTGGGAGACAAACAAGCCCAACTCTTCATCCTCCTCCTCCTCCTCTCCGCAGCAGCAGCGAGCACCACCAGCCCATTCACCACCCGGCCCCGGGCCGCAGCACCTCCGCCGCCTCAGCCCGGGGATCCCTCCGCCCAGGCCCAGACACACTCGCCCGCGCGGGAGCCCGCCGCGCGGCCCCGCCGGCCCGCCGCCGCCGCCGCCGTGCGCGCCCCCGCCGCTCCCGAGAGCCGGGCGAGAGGGACTGGGGCTGGGGAAGCGGGCGCGAGGGCGGGGGGGGGGGCGCGGAGGCGCCGGGGGAGAGGGGCACGGCGGGGGGGGCGGGCGGCCGGGCGGAGTTGCACGGCGGCCGCCCCGGGCCCCCGCGCCGCCGGCCGCGGCCTCCGGGACGCGCGGGCCCCCCCCGGGGCGGCGGGGCGGCGGCGGGGGGGGGCGGCGGGGGCCCGCGGCGGCGCTCGGGCGGGCGGACTACTTGACGTGTCGGTGCGGCGAATTTATTTCACTTTGCCTAAGGAACGGGGTGTGCTGCGGCCCCCATTGCCTAGGGAAAAAACCCGGATGTAAAGTGAGTGAAACTAAACTAGAGTGAAGTAGGGCAGCGGCAGCCAAACTCCAGTGCAGCGGCGGCGGGGATGGGGCTGAGCACGGAGCGGCGGCGGCCGAACTCCGGGGCCGCCGCAATGATGGGCCCGGGCAGCGCTGCAGCTCGGCTCCCGGGGAGCTGCAGCCGAGGCGAGGCCGGAGCCCGCTGCGGCCCCCCCAACTCCGCGGCCCGAGCCCGACTCCCCCCTCCCGCCGGCAGGAGCTGCCAAGGGGCTCCGGAGCGGCCCCAACTCCCTCCAGGGCAGCAGCAGTTTGCAGGGGGGCACGAAAAAGCCGCGAGGGCAGGAGCGGAGAGAAGGAATGGGGAAGCACTGCAATGGGGGAGCGTGGTCCAGGCAACAGGAGAAAGATGCAACCTCAAGTCGAATGCAACATGCAATCCCCGGCCGCCGCTCGCCCGCTCCCTCCCCTCGCCACCCCGCCCCCTTTCCAAATAACTACCCTTGAACCACTTTATTAGCCGTACTTAGTGCCACACTCGCGTCGGGGAGGGGCGGGGGACGGGGTCCTTCGCTCACCTTTATTTATTGCTGCTTTCTCCCCCCTCTCCATGTTTTTTATTCCTAAGTTCTTTTGTTCTAAGGGGGATGATGGCATTTACTTTTCTGCTTTGTGTAGCAGGGCAATCACTGGGAATCGGCCACGTATAATCCGGCGGTTTGTCATATTTTATTAGTGAAAGTATTTTATGCCTATTCTACCTCTAAGGACTGTAACATGGAGAATTGCGGGGAAGGAAACATCAGAGGAATTCTTGTTTTGAGAGATTTCTTGGCGGGGCGGGGGAGGATCCCCCCTGCCTTTTTTGGAGGGGGTTTATTTAGAATTTTAAATCGATAGTTTTCAACTTAAAGCTTAATGTTTTTGTACGGCCAGACTACTGGATTCTAAAATAACCCCCAACCACAATAAAGAAAAAAAAAAGTCCAAAATCCTAGATTAAAAAAGAAAAATCCCTACTGGACAGTGATATTATCTGTTCTGTGCAGCACGCTGGACTTCATATAGTGTGGGGCTTCGAATGTTAAATGACAATAAACCCCAACCCCAACTGAATACAAATGGGGGGTGGGGGTGGTTTTGTTTTTAAGGCTCAGCACTTTGGTAGCATCTGCCACTACGCATTTTCCAGGCGTTGATTAGCCATGCAACTCCCATAGGCTTGAAGTCCAGTTTTTGCAGATAAAGAGCAACAGTAGTGAGATGATTCGCCCAAAGTCAAAGTGAGTCATTGACAGAACCAGAAATAGCCTTCGACTCTGTTTGTTACTGGTCACATCGTTTCCGTTAAATAGTATTTCCTCCAAGAAATAAACAGTATTTAAAAATAAATGGACCTTCTTTACCTTATGTATTTCCACCAAGGATGCTTTGAGATCCTTGGACATGAAGATATTTTCTTACTTCTGTGACCTGCAAAATTAAGTTCAGTTTAACAAGAAAAAGCAATTTTTCAAAATTCTGATTTCTTAAAGCTAAAAAGTAGATAAAAGTATGGGCTTTACTTTACATGTGTAGGCCATTTAGTCCTCTGAGCTTTATGTTTAAAAAAAATTCACAGCAGAGAAAGTGTGTAAGAGTTTGAGAGCAAAAATGAGAATCCCTATAAATGATTCAGGCAGCCTGGATGAACTCATAATGTTGTGAAACTAAACCCATAACGCAGTCAAGATGAATAACGGAAGGACAGGTTGGATAGTAAGACCCAGCTTTACCATCTTGAGATAACCCTAATGTACTTAAAAGATGAGGGAAGGCGGGGCGGGGTGGGGGGGCGCTTTCAAGCTGGACGCACTAGGCGCTGGAACCATAACCTAATGTCGTTTCCAGTCAGCTCAGGCTGTCAAAATTTTTGAGAGCAAGACTGCTTTAGTGTTCTTTCTGGAAAAAAAAAAGTTTAAAACATTTCAGAATTTCATAGAAAAAAAGAAGCTCAAATGGTGCCTGAATGTGTAAATGCTATAGAACAGGGGTCAGCGAACTTTTCTGGAAAAGCCTGGATAGTCACTATCTTAGACTTTGCAGACCACAGGGTCTGTCACCACTTCGCAACTCTATGCAGTAGTAGCGCAAAAGCGGCCACAGAGAATACGTAAACAAATGAACCTGGCTGTGTTCTAATAAAGCTTTTATTTATGGGCCTTGACATTTGAATTTCATGTACTTATCATGTGTCGCAAAATATCCTTTTAATTTTTTCAACCCTTAGAAACAATGTTAAGACATTCTTAGCTTGTGGGCTTCACAAACACAGGAGGTGGGCAGGATTGAGCCCACAGGCTGTTGTGTACCAACCCCGGCTTTAGAAGACTAAAGTTGACGAGATGAACTTCTTGTACCAGAGGGATGCTTGGTTAATAAGATGTTTGTACAGCAATCAAAAATCAATGTCATGCAAAATCATGCTTTAGCTATTTACTCTTAATTAAAATGCTTTAGCCAATTAATAGTCTAACACTCCTATAACTATCAAACTCTGTGGAAAAGAATACTCTAGCTTGTGATTCATGGAGAGACCGCGTTTCCATTTGCATACTCTTCATCACTCTAAGATAGTGACGAGGAGTGGAACCAAGAGGACCTGGATTCCGACACCTAACACGTATCACTCCTTTTCAACTAAGGTACGTTGGGCAAGTTCCTCAACCTCTCAGAGCCTTAGTTTTCCTAGCTTGTCAAATGCAGCTATGAATACCTACTTCCTAAGGACGTTGAGAAGATTGGATGAAATAATTCAAGTAAAGTGCTTAGCACAGTGTCAGGCACATGGGACTCTAACATATCTCTCCCTGTGCCCTTAAATTCTTTTTCTGAGATAATGTAACTCAAGAGCAGGTGAACATGTGGAGTGCCAATATCTTGTCAGTGTAGATGGTGCATCTGAGGACCATCAGAGTGATTCAAGGTTGTGGGGTTGAGATTGTGATATATTTTGATGGGTCTCTCTCACGCTCTAAGCGTGCCTGTCATGGGACCCTCGGTCGACACACACTAGCTGTGTGGCCTTAGACAAACACTTCGGTCTTCTGAACCCTGGTGTCTCATACGTAAAATAAAGATAATACCTTGCAGGGTTTTGGAAAGGGCTAAACAGCATAAATGCTAGAGGAAAAAAAGGAAAAGATAAAATTAACGTAAGTTAGTGAAAATCTGAGAAATAAGCTGAAAATTGAAAGTGTACCATCAGAAGCTCCTTTGAGGTAAATCATTTAGCTTTCAGACATGAATGACATTTTAACAGCAGGTGCACAATAACTTAGAATTCACTCTCCTACCACCTAGTTGACCCCCACTCCAGACCATTTAATGGCCATCAAAATCCTGTAGAGCAAGGGTAAAACTCAAATTTTGAATGTGATTAAATATTGGAGTACAGTTTTTAATTCTTATAAAAGTAGTCAGATCTATCATTGTTTTCCTATATATTTCTGCCTTCTGTCCCAGGCTTCAAGAGGTCATCCAAAGTCCAAGATTAGAAAAATACCTACACTTTTCTTCTGGTATTTTTACGGTTTCTACTTTTCACATTTACCTTGTTACCATGTATAATTTTTTCTTTTTTTGGTGTCAGATAGGAGGTAGAAATCTAAATAACTTTTGTTTGATAGAAAGTATTTAATTAATATTGGGATTCTATTGAATAATGTAAAATGGCACTCAAAATGATAAAACAGCTAGCTCCTTCTAAGGACTGTCAGTCTAATGCAGAGATACTATAAATATAGGAAAAATATAACAGAGGCGTTATATATTGTATTATATGGTGGCATTATGTATTATAATAGAAAATAAATGTTTTTTCTAAATTTTCTTATTTGACAGTTTTGTAGAGCATAGAACACACCATACCCACAGATATTAAGGTCTTTTTGTATTTGCGTAAGATTGTCTCTAATGTTTGGAATTTGACAGTATTTCAAAGTAATGCTCCCCCCACCCCCACAAAAAGGACTAATTGAACAGCTTACTTATCTAACTTCCCCTACCTGTCCTTTACCCATCCGCTATTCTTTTTTCTACTCCAGGCTAAAAAGTAACCCCATTGTCTCCTAAAGGTCAGCTTAAGAACATCTGAACTCTGGAAACCTGAGCACCCTCCTTCTTCACTGAGGCAAGAGGTAACTACGGCAGGTCATCGAGGCTTCTTTTCTACTTCTTACTGGGCTGGAATAAGTGCAAACCCGGTTTGTACCAACGGTGTGCTTAAATAAGTAGAGGAGACATATCAATGTGATTTTTAAAGAATTGTGACAGAAAATCCCCAGTGACTAGCAGAAGTTGAATATACATTCCTTCTCCCCACTGTCTCGATGGTTTCTGATCTCTTAAAAATCTTCACTTGAACTGTCTTGTATGTGTGTTTATGGCAAGCTGAAATCGTAATTGGAAATGAGTCAGGGATAACTGGTAAATAAATAAATATTGGTGGGCAAGCAGTCGACTCTCTGGAGAATACCTTCAATTTCATTACTTTGCCAATCTCCAAGGTCAGTTTAATCATAAGCAACTTCAGGTGTGTGTGGGTTTAATAGAATTAACTAGAACAGGGCTCCCCAACCTTGGCACTGTTGACGCGTTGGGCCAGATAATTTTTGTTGGGGTGGAGGGGGGCGTTGTAGGATGTTTAGCAGCCTCTCTGGCTTCTACGCACTAGATACCAGTGGCACCTCCCCACAGTTGTGACAACCAAAAATCTCTCCGGGCGTTGCCAAATGTCCCCTGTGTGTGTGTATGGGGCAGCGGGGAGGAGGGCAGAATCGCAGCGAGGGCAGTGGGGCAGCAGCTAGAACCACTGAACTAGACCAGACGCCACAGGCAGATTTAGGTGTGTGTCTGCGTGTGTGTGACTCCGCCCTCTGCAGAAGCGGATCCCAATTCCTGTCCACAAGGAGTGATGTTGATCAGGGGGCCTAGGCTGGACCTGTTGTGAAAAACTAAAATGGTTTTACACGTGGATAAAGAGAACAGATTAGTGGTTACCAGAGGAGAAGGGGGTTGGGAGGTGGGTGAAAGGGGTAAAGGGCACATATGTATGGTGATGGATTAAAATTAGACTATTGGTGGTGAGCACGAGGCGGTCTATACAGAAACTGATAAATAATAACGTACACCTGAAATTACACAATGTTATAAACCATTATGACCTCAATAATTGGGGAAAAAAATAGTTTTAGTTAGAACTGTAGAAATGTCTGCCTTAAAGCTGCTGGACTGCTAAAAGTATCGCAGGGAGATCCTCCAAGACTGAGGATGTTAAAAGAATTTTATCATCTTGTTATTTCCACCTTTAGTTTATCTATTGTCAACTTAAATAAATTGTATTGTGGGCCCAAGCAACGACGTTATCTCCGAAAGGCATTCCCAGAGTTGGCGTCTGAGAACCTGAGCTCAGGTCTGGGCTCTCCAAATGTCTAGCTAATCACTTTATCTCCCTGAGCCTATTTCCTTGTCCAAAATGGGGGAAACAATAATACTTAGTCCACTGGCTTGTTCTGAGGGTCCGAGCTGTTAATGAGAAGTAGCGGGGCTTATTCTGGGGGAATTGGGAAAGTTGGAATCATACAATTCTGGGTTGACCTTGAGCAAATGATGCGATATTGTAAGCCGTGGTTTCCTTGTGCAATATGCAAAAATAATCATATGACTTCACAGGGTTCTTATGGAGGTTAAATGAGATCACGTGTGTCATACGTGCCAGGTAAATATTATTATTGGTCTTTGGTAAATTACATCACATTGCACAAATACATATCATGTTATTGTTATTTCTTTTCTGTGAGCATTGAAACCTGGAAATCTGAAGATTAATACATCTCTAGGAGTGAGACTCTGTTATAAATCTGTTACATCCCAAATTCCAGCCGAGTGAGAGCAGCATAAACTGTCATGTGTGCGCTTCTCTCTTCCAAGTTAGAGCATTAGGGCACAGGTCAGTTGCAATAACCCAAGGTTCTCCTCCCCTTATTGAAATAATGTTCTAATAAGTTTTTTACACTGTCCGTATCCCATAAAACACGTGGGGTCAGGCATAGCGCGCCCACCAGCACAATGGATGTCCAGTCCTGACTATTTAAATCTGACTAGGTGCTCTTGCAAAACTCACCTTCCCCAAAAGCGTTGACAGATTGTGTTGAAGTCCTAAAATGGGGTGCCGGCAGGTGTTTTCTAAGTTAAAACATAAATAAGAGGCTCTGGGAATATCTTTTATATAAACTTTTTAATTAAAGTATAACTCATACAGAGAAGTGCGCAAATCACATGTTGTACAAATCAGTAAATTTTCACAAGGCGAGCGCACTTATGTAATCACTGGGTGTTCTTAAAGTTTAGAGAATTCTGTAACAAACGGGTTTTATCATTAGTGGGGATAAAAAAGGTTATCGTAAATTTGAAAGAAAACAGTGGAGATTCCCAGACAAGAGAGCAACTGCCTTTGTGGTGCCCACGTGATTCTGAATGATCAAGTGGTAATCTTGCGGAATGATAAATGGGAATCAGATTGCCGAAAGCTATATCGCCATCTACCACTGGATATGATTCTAAACGATTACCTTCCTGTGCTTTGGTCTCCTCATCTGTGAAATGGGGTCTTAGTAGAATTGTTATTAGGCTGAAATCAAACAACGCTCGGAAAGGTCTGAATGAGATCTGACACACAAGCTCTCAATAAATGTAAATTATCATCCATTTAGGATGATGCCCCAAGGGACCATATGAAGGATGTTACGGTGATCTCAAGAATTCTTTAAAAAAAAAAAAAAAGGGAAATTTTGCACAGAAGGGGAGCTGGATTAGAATAGCTAAGTGGTGCTGTCGCTGAGCCCTGGGACCAGCAGGGAGAGTTGGTCTGTGGCAAAGGCTAGAGAATGAAGCCCGAGAGAAAGCAGGGCACCTGGAGGTGGCAGGCAGGCTGATGAACCAAGGATCTGCAAAGATAGTGTGGTTCTGAACAGAAAGCCACAGGGGTGTGCCTGGCATCCAAACAGGACATGAGCTGATTATTCAGAGGCCAGAGTAAGGTCCAGCCGTGATTGTTTGTTTGATGTGGGGCTAGAGAGAGGAACAAGAGAAGAAGCGGCCACGGGAGCCGTAATCCCAGGGGTCAGAGCCTTGAAAGGCCCGTGCACAGAAGGAAGGGGACTCGTTCTGGGCTTTATCCAAGGCTGAGACACTGGAGTAACTTACAGTTTAGGGATGACCTAAGTGTCTATCTTCAGGCCTGGCATTCCTTCACACTGAAAGAAGATGTCACTGTGTACTTGAATGGACTTGGATCCTGAATGAGAGAAAGATACTACTAAAGAAGAAAAGGATGGAGGCAGGCTGAGTCTCAGAACCTAGACATGGCAGAGAAATCTCCCCTCTGGAGGATGGCAACAAGGAGTGACCCCAAATCCAGCCAGCAGCCCGATTTGTCACAGCTGGACCTTAGGATGTCCTTATTTCTTCTTCATTATCTCACTCTTGTAAATGGCTCGTCGTTGCTCTAAAAGTCTTTGAAAGGAAGCAATTTGCTCTCTTTTTCCATGATTGGTTGTAGGAGATGCATCACACATAAGATTTAGCAGAACAATTCCAGTGTTCTCACTTTCATGAAGCATCTGTCACTGATGGATAAAGAGTATAAAATAACCAAGCCACGGATGGCAAATCTGTGGCCTGTGGGTTTCTCAGAGCCTGAACTTGGCCTCAGAATCCTTCTCAACACAGGGCAGCAGGCAGCTATTACCAACTCTTTGGAGCTTGCTCAAGATAGAAATCCATTTTGTCATACCTGGACTTACCCTTCATCCCTTGGTATAATTAATGCACCTATCCTATCCACTTCTTCCAAAGCCCAGTGGAAGGGGATGAGAAAAGAAATTTGCCTGGCCTCCACTCTGCATATTTAAATGAAGCCCTGGATAGGTAACCACTGCCTCTCTATTTAGGGACCTGTTCTCATATTCCTGAGTTTATAACTGATTTATGACCTATAAATAGTCACATCAACTTCATTGCTGAATAATTTACATACTGAGGTCGTGCTCTCTGGATGAACTTGACACCCATTAGTGTTAAACTAATCAGCCGTGTGTATCCAAGCTAGGACACGGAGAGAACCGCGCCCCGGAGCAGTGGGAGTGGAAAAAGCAGAAAGCCTAGATTTTATTCCCTCCTTTGAAGTCCAGCCGATTTACTTTCCTTTTAGCTTCATCTCTAAAATGGGACATTATTTTCGCACAGGTGGCAATGTTAAGAGAACTATTAACATAAGGAATGTTTTTAAGGCTCTCGGAACTCAAAAACTTTAAAGCTTTCTTTTTGTAAGACAGAGCCCTCTGTGATGAAAGCCCTGTTACCCGCCAGTGCTAAGCGGAGGTGGACCATTTCTGGTTTACGCTTCCTTCTATAAAGAAGCCAGATCTCTTCCGTCCCATCATGTCGTGAGATGGGAGAGAGGTGGTTTACAGCTTTTGAATATAGACCATGTTGTTGCCATCTGTAAAATGGACACGCCACAGGGCTCATTTTCCTCTCTTTGCCTGCAGAGAACTGATGAGAGAGACGTTGAAAAAGACTGAGTTTACTCAAAACGGGTGCTGTAAGTGAAAGAAAGAGGAATTCACTAAATTTAACACCTAGGGCGGGCCCCGTGGCAGAGTGGTTAAGTTTGCGTGCTCCACTTCTGCCGCCCAGGGTTTCGCCGGTTCAAATCCTGGGCGCGGACATGGCACTGCTCATCAAGCTGTGCTGAAGTGGCGTCCCACATGCCACAACTAGACGGACGCACAACTAAGAATATACAACTGTGTACTGGGGGGCTTTGGGGAGAAAAAGGAAAAAAATAAAAATCCTTAGAAAAGAAAATTTAACGCCTAATGTAAAATAACGCTACTTTTGCCATCTCAGCATCTTGGCTGGTGTATGAAACCAGAGGCAGTCGTGGGTTAGGGACTTAGGGCTAAGAATTACATCGGTGGCTATGAGATAACACAGAACGGTAGGGACCCAAAAAACATCATGCTCTCCTAACGTAGAGAGGGAGGACTGGAAAACAAGAAGCATCTTCCAGTAGCCGCTTGGGGACTTTTGACTCCCCGAAGGTGCAGGGGTTATGAGTCTCAGAGCCACAAACACTTTATTTTCATACTACGTCCTCAATTAGCAGAAGCACAAACTTATTATTTTTCCAAGTACATTGTGTTGTCGCTGTTCATCTAATAGAAAAGAAAAACTCATTCCAATTCCAATCTGGATGAATATTACATTGCGTTTGATAAACGTCAGTGGGTTGATGGGAACACACCCATTCCAGGCTGAAATGCTCCAGCCTAAGCTTTGTGACTAGCTGTGCCGACAGACAGCTAGTCTGTCTCATTTCACCCCGGAGCATCCTCGCCTCAGCAGCCTGCACAAAAGCGAGAAGCTCACAGAGCAAAGGCAACTGAGACCAGACAACATTAACACAGCGATTTTGTGTTCATCTGTTATTGGAACCTAAGTCAATTTACAAAAATGTTGTTTTAAGAAAAAATGTTTTGACCTGACTAATTGCGAGTAACCAGAAAAAGCAAGCAAACAAAACATGATAATAGGTAATATAGGGGGCTCTGCTTTCCATCTAATTTGAGATCTAATTTTTAAAATGAAAGTTTCTCATTTCTTGTTTTACCAAACTTCCAATTTCAGAGAAACTTCATCCTCATGACTGATTGGGTTTTAATGGGAAATAGCTCCCAAAGTTTTAAATCGAAATTTCTCTGCCTTCTCAGATGCATTTAGCTTTTTGACACATCGAGGTGTCTTAACTTTCCATGAACTGGGAATCCAGGCCCCAGTTCTGCTATTTGCTAGCTGTATACTTGAAAAAGTCACTGGCTTAACAGATTTCAGTTTTTTCCATCTTTAGCACCCTCCGCTTTGGTGGCCTGGGGTTCCTGGGTTCGGATTCTGGGCCTGAACCTATGTACCATTAGTTAAGCCGTGCTGTGGTGGCATCCCCAAAACAACGTAGAGGAAGATTGGCAAAGATGTTAGCTCAGTGACAATCTTCCTCAAGTGAGAAGGGGAGGATTGGCAACAGATGTTAGCCTAGGGCCAATCTTCCTCGCCAAAAAAAAAAAAAACCCCCAAAAAACCCTGTATGTTATCACACCAGGATTTAGTTGGGGGATTTAAAACAGGGATCCCTAAAATTTTCCTAATGAGGTTTTTTTTTCCCGATAAAACCTTACTGTTAATTATTAACAGTAAAAATAGCAGCTGCCATTTACTAAGCGTTCCAGGCCAGATGTTTTGTACATACTTAAAATTTTATAGATAAGAAAACTGAGGTGCAGAGGGGTTGAGTGAATTGCCTAAAGTCGCATAAATAGTAAATGGCAAAACTGGGATTCCTGCCCTTGGCTACTCAAGTTCAGCTTCTGCTTTCTTTTTTCTTTTTTTTTTTTTTTTTTGAGGAAGATTAGCCCTGAGCTAACATCTGCCAATCCTTCTCTTTTTGCTGAGGAAGCCTGGCCCTGAGCTAACATCCATGCCCATCCTCCTCTACTTTATACGTGGGACACCTGCCACAGCATGGCTTGCCACACAGTGCCATGTCAGCACCAGGGATCCCAACCGGTGAACCCCGGGCACTTAAACCATGGACGCTTAACCGGGGCGCCACCAGGCCAACCCCCGGCTTCTGCTTTCTAATGGGAATTACCATGAGCCACAGGGAAGGAGATATGGGGTCGTGCCAGGCTAAGAGATGAACGAGGCAAGGCTTTAAGAAGAATGAGTGGATTTGAGCAAGAGTCTTCCAAGAAGAGCAGCTCACCTTCTCTTTGGCAAAAAGAGAGGTAAGTCTTTATCCCACGTAGGAAGACACGTGGGAAAATGGAAAAGGTGGAGTTTGAAGTCAACGGCTTGGGTGAGACTCTTGGCCAATGCTTCCTGGAGGGGCCTTGGACAGGTTATTTATCTACTCTTAGCCTCATTTTTCTCATCTGTGAAATAGGAATAATAATACTTGCACAGTTGTTTAGGTAGTTAGAAATAATCCATGTAAAGTGTCTTGCACATGGTAGGCATGCAATACAGGCAGGCAAAATATCATAGCCTTTGTAAGCTTGGCAGTGTTTCCCAACCTGTGTTGTTGGTAGGCATTAGGTCATAAGAAGAGAAAAGATGAAAGAAATTTTAAGCGAGAGAACAGTTTGGCAGTCAAGTAAATCTGGGAGATGCTGTCAAGCAAAGTTAAACTGCTTCTTTGTTGCAGGACTTCTCAGAGCCTTGAAATTGCAAAGATGCCATAGGAATCTCCAAGAGGAAGCATCTTCCCAATTTATTTGATTATATCGCTCCACCCCCCTTTTTTTTTTGCTGAGGAGGATTCACCCTGAGCTAACACCTACTGCCAATCTTCTTCTTTTTTTATGTGAGCCACTGCCACAGCATGGCCACTGACAGATGAGTGGTGTAGGGCCACACCTGGGAATGGGCTCAGGCCACTGAAGCAGAGCGCACCCAACTTTAACCACTAGGCCATGGGTGTAGCTCCATCTTTTATGGAGTATCTTACAGGACTGGCGTTCCTGCAAACACATGTTAGGAAGCACTGGTCTGGTGAGTTTGGGAAGAAACAGCTGGATTCCCCAGGTCCAATCATCACGTCGCATTTACTATTTGTAGTACCTCCAGAGCCACCTCTCGTCTCCATTTATTTCTCCCTAAAATAGGACTTCTCCTTTTGACAAATGTCACAGACTAAAGCTCTAAAGAGTGATTTCCAGCGTGCATTCAAGTGAAAAGTTCAGCTCCCAACAGGACCAGGCGACATCCACAAAGAAACCAAGAAAGACCCGTGGGGCCAGGGCATTATCGGCCTCTCAGGATGGCAGGACACCGAGAGTACTCGGGGAGTAAGAGGCCTGTCCATCCAGAGTGGCCCCGCTTAGGCTCCTGTCCACACACTTGGCAAAGGCCAGCCCAGCCCAAGGAGGGGGCAAGAATTAAACAGAGGATCAGCTTTTTGTTTTCATGTAAAAAGCACTTGCCCCAGGTTATAAATGTTATTGCATTTGTGTAGCACTTTCCTGGGGCCCTCAGCTTGCGAGCATCACAGCATCCCAGTGGCACGACTTTTATAACCTTGATCAATAGCTTATTTCTATTGCCTTCGGTCCCAGCCGCCAGTCCCTTCTGGATCATGTGGGAGGCAGACTTCGCTGCTCTCCAGCTGCACATGTTATGAATGTAAACTGTGCGAGTAACATATGTGTGTGTGTGTGTGTGTGTGTGTGCACTGAGTGGGAGACATGGCATTTTTGAACAAGGAATGACAAAAATGGGCCCCTTGTTCTGGGAGGCTGCCACAAAGCCGGGAGATTTCTCTCTAGCGAGTGCTTCTCTCTCTCTCTCTCTCTCTCTCTCTCAAACGCATGCTTGGTATTCTTTGGTGGGTCAACAGAAATGAGACGCGATTCTCTCTTGTTTGCGTGTTTTGACTTTATGTATATTTCGGGGTGGTGGCGAAAGGTGGCATGGAAAGAGGTGAGTTTCAAGAAAGCCAGCACCACGGCTGTTTTGCTCATCACCTCTGTCTTCCCAGCACCTAGCCGGAGCCTAGCACAAAGCAGGTGCTCAAGAAATATTGTTTGACTAAATGAAGAAATTCCGGTTGGCAGTGGGAGGGGAAGAGCAGAGTTCTGGAACATTCTCCTGGAGCCGCCTAAGCAAAGAGTAAAGGACGAAGGCTTCATGATGCGACAGCACTGGGTCCCACAAACAGCTACTGCTAGGCACCTGGGAACCACGAAGAAATAAGATCGCTGAGCTCAACCAGCCTCTACTGTTCCATTTTCCCATGGAGCAGAGTCAGCCAGGCAACTGCTTGGAGGGCAGATACCCACCTCGCCTTCTTCCGCGCATCTCAGAAGCCAGTTTCTGGTCCAAGCCACTCTAGGAGAAGCCTAGAAGCGGCACCCCAGGGCTCCCCAACATCCCCCAGCGCCGGGAAACCGACTCCGGCTCGCAGTAAGGCAGCCAGGCCTGCCCTTGTCTGAACCTGCGTCCTTGAGACTCAGCCAAACCTCTCCCGGCTTGGCGGAGGGATGTTGAGGTGACATTCTTCTCCCTGCCACTCAGCATCTTTTAAACAATCCTCCACCTTGGGAGAAGACGCAGGAGCTCCCTGCAGATTAGGGCCACGGAAGAAAGAAAGTCTCCTTCTCCCTGGGAGGGGCATTTGTCGCAAGTGAAAAAACGCACCCGTGAAAGGTAAGAATCTGGGATGCCGGCCGTTGTTTCTGGCGGAGTTCTTTTGGTTGCCAGTGGAAGAAACCCACGGCAAGCGGAGTTAGGGAACGAGGGACCTTGTTGGAAGGATATCAGTGTCTCATTGGGGCCGGGTCAGTGGGCTTCAGAAGCACCTGGCCCTGAGCCCTGGAAGGGACGGGGCAGCGGCAGCCACCCCCACGTCTGCCTGCAACCGGATGCGCGGCAGTCTCCTGCTCCCTCCAGCTCACCCGGGACTTCACTCGACTTCACAGCCTCGGGGGGCCTGTGGCGGGAGGGGAGCAGGAGGTTGGCACAGGCCCTGCTGGCTCTGGACCACACCGCCTGTAGTGCACCATGAATTAATATTTTTAATAAATCCTGTAATTATCTTGTGAACAGAACATTTTTGCGGCACTATATTTTTTGGTGTTAAAAGCATTAATTTGTTCAATATAAACATTAAAAACACACTCTTGGTGGGGCCGGCCCAGTGGTGTAGTGGTTAAGTTCCTGAGCTCTGCTTTGGCAGCTAGGTTCTCCGTTAGGATCTCCCAGGCGGAGCTACCCACCGCTCCTCAAGCCTCGCTCTGGCAGCTTCCCACATATGAAATAGAGGAAGATTGGCACAGATGTTAACTCAGGGCCAGTCTTCCTCAAGCAAAAGAAAGAGGCAGATTGGCAACAGATGTTAGCTCAGGGCCAATCTTCCTCACCAAAAAAAAAATACGCACACACACACGCTGTGATTTTCATAACCTTATTTATTTCTTAATGCACCAGGAGCTTCACAAAATACAGGTGGGCTCTAAGGCCCCATCTAGGAGGGGCACTCTGCTCCTAGCCCCCTCCCCACCCCGCTGTGGACAGCCAGACCCCGGCCAGCTCTCAGGCCCAGTTCCGAATGTCTAGGAGGCAGACTCTTGTCTGGCTCAGCTTGGGCCAGGGGTCCACTCCAGCACAGCAGACCGTGATAGTGCAAGCCCCTTTTTGTAGGCAGAAGAAAAGGGGTCGTTATGGGCTGGACAGACAGCCACCCCACAATGTATCTACTATACTCTCCTCTTGGTGGGCTCACCCTGAGCAGATGCTGCAGGTCTCCAGCTGGGCGAGCAGAGGACCCGATGGGCCATGGAACAGCCGAGGGAGCTCACCTCAGAGCTCAGCTTTTCGTAAGACTCTGCTTTCCTCCAATCTTATCTTTCTCATACATCACTATTTTCCTTAATCCCGATATTTTTTCTTTATTTGTAATTGTGTTTTATCATATCTTTTCTTTTGCGTTTCCTCGAATCTTTGTGGCGCAACAAAAGACAAAAAAATAAATAAATGTCAAGGTTTCTATTTCACGTCATCAAATCAAGACACATCTTGTAAGTTCCTCAGGATCCCAGCTGTCCTTCCTTCCTTTCCTCCTTCTTTCTTTTGTTTTTAAGGTAACATTTTTCTGTAAATGCAATACAAATATCTTTTTTAAAAAAACTTTTTTTCATAGTGAAGTATGAGCAATAAAACAAAAGTCAATCAAATTCTACCACACGTGCTCGCCACCTCCCGCCCCCAAATTGATAACTACTATTAACATTTTGGTGTACAACTTTCCAGGTGATTTCACTAAAATTAGCCCCACTCTTAAAACAACCCCACTGTAACATTGACTTGGATCCTATTTTTAAACTTAGCAATATATCACGTGTTGCTTTTCACCTCACTGCATATTCCTCTGGAAATATTTTATTTTCTAAACTGGAACCTTTGTTTTTGTGATGTATAAAATATTCGACCAATACAGAGAAATAAGGTTTCCCTCATAATCCCACGTCCTAAAGATAATCACTATTATTAAAAAAGAAATCCTTCAAGTTTTTATATATACGTAAACATGCATTTCCATAAACAGAATCATAATGGGGCCGGCCCGGTGGCACAGTGGTTAAGTGCGCACATTCCGCTTCGGCGGCCTGGGGTTCGCCAGTTCGGATCCTGGGTGTGGACCTACGCATCACTTATCAAGCCATGCTGTGGCAGGTGTCCCACATATAAAGTAGAGGAAGATGGCCACGGATGTTAGCCCAGGGCCAGTCTTCCTCAGCAAAAAGAGGAGGATTGGGGCAGATGTTAGCTCAGGGCTAATCTCCCTCAAAAAAAAAATAAATAAAAATAAAAAAACAGAATCATAACACATAGTGTTTTGTAACATGCTTTTTCCTATTATCGCTAGATCATGAGGCTCTTTCCGTGTCGATGCATATAATGCATCATCCTTCTTAACGACCCCATAGAAGCCCATCCCATTTACTGAATGTTCATAATTCATTTAGCTAATCACCTGCTGTTGGAAACATTTGAGTTATTTCCAGTGTTTTTACTATTATAAGAAATACTGCCAAACATCGTTGTATACACATCTTTGTCACACATCTGATTATTCTCTTAGAAAAAAATTCCTAAAAGGAAAATTGCAGAGAAAAATAGGACACATCTTTTAAAATTTGATTCATATTAATAAATGACTCCATGGGAAATGCACCAATTTACGTTTCCCCAACATGTATGAGAGAAGATGGTTTTGCCACCGTCTCCAGCATTGGCTGTGGCCACTCTTTTTCATCTTGGCCAGTACACTGGCTGGAAAATGATATTTTATTGTGGTTTTAAGCTGTAAGTCTTTGATTATTGGAGAGGCTGAGCATGTTTTTATGTATTTATTAGTCAGGCAAATTTTTCTTTTTTCTGGGAAAGATTTGCCCTGAGCTAATACCTGTCGCCAATCTTCCTCTCTCTCTCTCTTTTTTTTTTTTTCTTCCCCACCCAAAGCCCCAGTACACAGTTATATATTCTAGTTGTAAGTCCTTCTAGTTTTTCTATGTGAGCCACCACCACAGCATGGCTACCAACAGACAAGTGGTGTGTTTCCGAGCCCGGGAACCAAACCTGGGCCACCGAAGTGGAGTGCACCAAACTTTAACCACTGGGCCATCAGGGCTGGCTCAGGTGAATTTAATTTATGAATTCTCTCTTTATGTTCTTTGCCCATTTTATTATTCTTTTTTTCTTATTGGTTAGCAAAAGTCCTTTATATATTAAGGCTATTAACCTTGACATCTATGTTGAAATTATCTTTTGTCACT
Source organism: Equus caballus (assembly GCF_041296265.1). Lineage (NCBI taxonomy): Eukaryota > Metazoa > Chordata > Mammalia > Perissodactyla > Equidae > Equus > Equus caballus. The sequence continues at coordinate 10,932,226 of NC_091695.1, forward strand.
TAGTTCATTGTTTCTTTTGCCCTAGAAAATTTTTATTTTACATAGTTGTATCAGCTGTAGGTAACATAAAGTCAAGCACAGGGGCTTAAACCATAAAATATTGACTATTTAATTAACATGAAATCCAGAGACAGGTGATCCCAGAACTGGTTTGGTGGTTCAGAGATGTCGCCAGTCTCCTTATATCTTTCCGATTTGCCATGTACGATGTGTGGACAGTGTCTCCCCTTGTAAGACGAGATGGCTGCTACACCTCCAAATATTACATCCACATACTCCAATTAGGAAGGAAGAAGATGAGGACAAAAACCGTTATTTCATCTCACAGATCTGTTTTCTCACTGGGAAGGAAAATCTTTCCCGGTAGTCCCCAGCAGATTTTTATTTACATCTCATTGGTAACCAGTAGTGTCTGCCAACATAGTCAAACCTGTCAATCATTTCCCCATGACTTGTGGCTCAGTACCATATTACCAAAGGCCCTCCCCACCCCCAAAATTCTTTTAAAATGTACCCCAGTATTATCTTCTTGAACTTTCAAGTTTTTTGCTTTGTTTTGTTAATTTCCAAATCTTTAAATTATCTGAAATTTATTTTTGAGTGTGGTTTGAGATTACTTTTCCCTAAGGATATTCAGTGATACCAATAACTTTTATTGAATAATCAGGGGCTGGCCCCGTGGCTGAGGGGTTAAGTTCACGTGCTCCACTTTGTTGGCCCAGGGTTTGGCCGGTTCGGATCCTGGGTGCAGACATGGCACCGCTTATCAGGCTATGCTGAGGTGGTGTCCCACATGCCACAACCAGAGGCACTCACAACTAGAATATACAACTATGTACTGGGGGGCTTTGGGGAGAAAAATAAAAAGAAGATTGGCAACAGTTGTTAGCTCAAGTGCCAATCCTTAAAAAAAAAAAAAAAGTAATACCTTCCCCCACCAGATTGAAATACCATCTTTATTATATATCAAATTCTGCTATATTCACGGGCCTGTCTCCAGTATCTGTTCCTACACCCTACCACAATATTTTAATCATTATAGTTTTATAGGTCAATTTTATATCAGATAGAACAAATTATCCTTTTTCAGCATTTTCTTAGCTATTGTCCATTTGTTTATTCTTCTAGATAAACTTTAGAATTAGTTTAACTAGTCCTCTCCCCCCTCCAACAAATGTTCTCTCTTGGCATTTTGATTGCAATTACATTAAAATTATAGACTAATTTTAAAAGACTTCATGTCTTTACCAATATTTAGTCTTCCTCCCAGGATCACGGAGAGTACCCGCCCCCCCCCCCCCCCCACTTTTCAAGTCTTCTTTTACATCCTTTAGCAAGGTTTCATAGTTTCTTCATAAATATCCATTTCTGTTAAGTTTATTTGTAAGTATTTTATTTTATTTTATTATTTTTTTTTGGTGAGGAAGATTGGCCCTGAGCTAACATCTGTTGCCAATCTTCCTCTTTTTTTTCTCCCCAAAGCCCCAGTACATAGCTGCATATCCTAGTTGTAGGTCATTCTAGTTCTTCAATGTGGGATTCCACCACAGCATAGCCTGATGGGCAGTGTGTAGGTTCGCACCCAGGATCTGAACCAGCAAACCCCAGGCTGCCAATATGGAGCCCGCAAACTTAACCACTCGGCCACAGAGCTGGCCCCTGTATGTATTTTATTTTTTATGCCAATTGTGAATGGGATCTTTTATGCCAATAGGAAAGCTAACGAAGGACCATTCTTGCATTCCTTAAATATACCTTATTTGGTGATGAATATCTAAAAATATTGCTTGCCTCAATTTGCTAACAGTTCATTCAGCATTTATTCCCAAGACAGGTTGGGGTATAATATTTTTATTCTTTGAAGGATTTTTATAATAAAGTTTACAAAGTTTCTAAATGAATTAGGGAACTTGCAATCTTTCCCTCACTCTAGGACTGTGTTACCCAATGCAGTGGCCGCTAGCCGTGTGCAACAAGAGAGCGGTGGAAATGTGGTTACCGCAACTGACGACCTAAATTTCTAATTTAATTTAATTTCAATTAACTCACATTTAAATTTAAAAATTGATCCTCGATTTGATTACTGAAAAACTTTTAAGTATGCTTGGAAAAACATGGGTCCATGAATCTACTTTTCAACTATAAATTTCATGAAATCTGAATCTTCAGAGATCAGTATTCCTGATGAAAATTTAGCGTCTGAATTGAATTACAGCACGTGCTCTAAGTATAAAATACAAACGGAAGCTTGAAGACTTAGTGTGAAAAAATAATGTAAAATATCCCATTAATAATTTTTACAGTGATTACATGTTGAAATGATAATATTTTTGATATATTGGGTTAAATAAAATATGTTATTAAAATTAATTTCACCTGTTTCTTTTACCTTTTTCATGTGGTTACCAGAACATTTTAAATTATATATGAGGTTCACATTACATTTCTATCAGACCATTGCTTTAGATTTTTTAATAATAGCAATTATCTTATCCTTAACATTCGCTAGAACTATACTTGTTTTTTTGTTGTGAAGAAGATTGTCGCTGAGCTAATATATGTGCCAATCTTCCTCTGTTTTATGTGGGATGCTGCCGCAGCATGGCTTGATGAGCAGTGCTGGATCTGCGCCCAGGAACCGAACCTACAAACCCTGGGCCAATGTACTGGAGCGTGAACTTAACCACTATGCCACCAGGCCAGCCCCTACACTTATTTTTTATAACCACATATTGTCCCATCAAATGGATGAACTAAATGTGTTTAACCAAATATGTTGTTGAGTATTTATTTCTTCCTTTCTCTCTTTCTTTTTTTTTTTTCCCGTTCTTTCTTTCAAAAATTATAAGCAATTTTGTGCTTAACAAGTTTGTGGCTATACCTTTGTGCAGTGGAATGACATGGTCAGATTTGCCTTTTGAAGATCACTTTGGTTATATTATAAAGACCAGATTGGCCAAGACCAACCATGGATTCAGTTAGGAAGCCATTGAAGTTCTGGGGAAATGAGACCAGTGGAGATGGGAAGAAATGGACACTTCCCAGAGACGTTTAGAACATCGAGCCAATAGGACCTGGAATGGATTGGATACTGGAATCATGGCAAGGAAATCACCAAGCATGACTCCTAAGGTTCTTGTTGGACAACCAGAGGTTGGTAGATCGTCACTGAGTTGGCAGTCCTAACAAAGAACTAGTTTGGAAGAATAAGCTTTCGAGTTCAGTTTTGGAATGAGGAGTTTAACGTGCTCTTGAGGGACCCAAGTAGAGGTGTGGAATAGACAGTTCTAGAGCAAGAGGAGAGGAGAAGATGGAGATAAAATTTGGAAGTCAGTAGTGTCTGGACAATATTTGAAGCTTGAATGGGCCTAAATGACACAGTCTGGGGAGAGAATGTACTCTGAGAGATCTGTGTGTTTGGGGGAGAGGTGACTAAGACCAAAGCTTGAGGAGCATCAGTATTTAAAGCCAGGAGAAGGGGGAGTCAGGAAGGGAGACTGAGAGAGAGCGGCCAGCGGTGTAGACGCAAAGCCAGGGTAGCATGGTGTAGGATGTCAAGGAAGCCAGGTGTTTTAGAGAGAGCATCAACAATTGCTGAGAGGTTATGTGAGATGAGGAGCTAAAAAATGCCTATCGCTCAACCTCGCTAATAATCAACTACAAATCAAAACAAGACATCACCGTTCACCCACCAGATGGTAAAGATTTTCAAGATTAACAACATCCAATGTGGGCAAAGATGGGGGAAGGGTTACTCTCATACCCTGTTGGTAAAAACGTAATGGGACCAACTCTTTGGGTTGTCTCGGCAGCATCTATAACAATACAAACTACAGGGGCTGGCCCCGTGGCTGAGTGGTTAAGTTCTCGCACTGCGCTTTGGCGGCCCGGGGTTTCACTGGTTCGGATCCTGGGCGCGGACATGGCACTGGTCATCGGGCTGTGCTGAGGCGGTGTCCCACATGCCACAGCTGGAAGGACCCACAACTAAAAATATACAACTATGTACCGGGGGGCTTTGGGGCGAAAAAGGAAAAATAAAAGTCTAAAATAATAAAAATAATAATAAAAAATACAAACTATCTACACTCTTTAACCTAGCGATTTCTCTTCTAGGTATCTGTCTTAGGGGAATACACACTCATACACAAGAAGTTGTAATTACAATACCGTTCATGCAGCATTGTTCGAAAAACTGTTAATAACATAAATGTCCTTTGGTAGAAGGAAAACAGTGGCACATTCTATTAAATACTGGGCAGCAGTTTAAAAGAACAGTGTAAATTTATACACTGAAAAGCTCCCCACGTCACCGTGAAGTGAAAAACTAAGTCACAGAACAATATACATATAGTAAAATCTTATTGATATACATTTAAAAACCTGTACGTCTGCATATTTAGATTTCTATAGGTATAAACACATAGAAAAATGTCTGGAAGGAATTCTAGCAAACTGTTAACAATGATTAACCAAGAAAGTAGTTTAGGGTTAGTAAGAACGAACGAAGACTTACTTTTACTCTATATACTTTGGAACAGTTTGCCTTTTTAAAACAAAAACTTGGGGCCGGCCCTGTGGCCGAGTGGTTAAGTTCGCGAGCTCCACGTCGGCGGCCCAGGGTTTCGCCGTTTGGGATCCTGGGCGCAGACATGGCACCGCTCATCAGGCCACACTGAGGCGGCGTCCGTCCCACATGTCACAACTAGGAGGACCCACAACTACAAATACGCAACTATGTACTGGGGGGCTTTGGGAGAAAAAGGAAAAATAAAATCTTAAAAAAACAAAAACAAAAACAACTTATCAATGAATTGTTTAAGTTTTTGTGTGTTAATGCCCATGGGATTCAGGAACATGGGGATTGTTGGTGAGTTTGGCCAGGCTGTCTCAGGGATGGTGATGGGGCTGGAAACCATATTGGAGAGGTTGTCCTAATGCACTATGATTTGACTGTTACCCCCATTACACCTGTGACAGCTGTGCCTGAGCCAGGCTGGGGACATGGTAGAAAGAATATGAGCTCAGCTTTAGGAGACTGGGATGGAGATCCTGGTACCACCGCGTACCAGCTGAGCCTTTTCCTATCTGTCTGTTTAATTGGAGCTGGGTTTTGTGAGGATTAAATGAGATGATATTGCATCAGAAACACCATTCAGGTGGTCAGTCATATTATCATAACGCTAAATCCTGGGGCCTCAAACTCAATTATTGCCCTGCATCTTGAAATGATCTCTTCTAGTGCTCATCTCCTGCAGCCAAGGCTCGCCCGGGACCTCATTTCATGAGTGAGGAGCCTTCATCTCACCAGCCCACCCCAGCTGACTGCTGGAGGCACCTGGGGAGCTGTGTTGAGACAGATGCTCAAGGCCAGTAGGTGAGTGCATCGCAATCCGTCAGCAATGTCTGATGTGGATGAGGGAGCAGGGAGTGGACACTCACATCCCTCCTATTTACGCAAGGCACTGGAAGAAGCAAAAACTGTCCCTCCACACCTTTTCCCGGAATTTAACCCCTTTTCTCTCTTTCTTTCCACCTTTCAGCCATTCTTTTAATATCAGCTGGTTCTATCTAATCTTTTCTGGGGTGTTAACCTCCCAATTACGTCTCCCAGGGATATGTGTGTTTATGAAGGGCTTCTTCAAGAAGGTTTTTTTTTTTTTAATTGAGGTCACATTGATCTATAACATTGTGTAAATTTCAGGTGTACGTCATTATATTTCGGCTCTGTATGGACTGCATCGGGCTCACCACCAAAAATCTAGTTTCCACCCATCACCATACATATGTTCCGTTGCCCCCCTCCCCTGTGGAAACCACCAATCTGTTCTCGTATCTATGTGTTTGTATGTTTATCTTCTGGACTTCTTGAACACAGAAAAGCCTTCAACATTCCCCCAAATGAATCTTTAACCGTGAATTAGCACGTGAAAGGTAGTCACTGAAATAATTTGGGGCCCAGAGTTTTATCCCTAACTTTTAAATCACTCCTCCGAGGTAGCATCCTTTTCTGCTCCTTCCAAGGTCAAAAGGCCCCTCGAGCAGTTTGATGACTCTACCACGGCAGCGGCCCAGCCTGGACCAGCCCGGTGGCCGGCCTGCCCTGAACAGGGAAAGCTCAGATGGACGTGATGCGGCGACAGGAGCCTCACGGGACCCCCCGCTTCTCACTTCGTTCCTCTCACACTCCCATCTCTTCCCTCCAGGCCCTTGACAAACAAGACAACATTCGGGATGTAAAAGGACTTGTGTGCATGTTTGATAACGATGACAGCGACGGCAGCCGCATGGGGGCCGCCGGGGAGGCACGGCCCCGCCCCGTGCAGGGACTTGAAACGTTCCTTTCGCCTCTTTCACGCACATAAAATAGTTCCTCCTCTCAAAGATTTCTCAATCTCAAAACTGACTTTCTTACAAGGGTGTTCTTTCATTTTGTCTATATTGTTAGATTTTTAAAATAATGATGCTGTATTAGTGGAATGATAGAGATTTTTCCATTTTGGAGGGGAAAAGGAGCCGACTTTCGAATAGCTTTGTCTGCCTCCATCCTTGACGGCTGAGTTACTTCCTGTTCGCTGCCTTTACTCGGTGACAGCTGCATATAGTTTAAGAGTATTTGTCCTCTTACGTATAGCACTTGGTATCATTCACGCATTGGCAGAAAATACAAACAACTTTACCAATATTGTTTGAAAGACTTTGGAGTTAGAAGCCGTGAACACTGTGAGTGGCAAGAACCCAGCAAACAGGCCCAAAATGTTTGCTGGATAAAAATGGCATTGTTTTTTTTTTTTTTTGAAATGAAGCTATATCATTCTATTTGTTCTAAATTGCCTGTTCCTTCATTGATTATTATTTTTTATCATCTCTATTGGTTTTCTATTGCTGCATGACAAATTACCACAGACTTAGTGGCTTAAACAATACCCGTTTATGTTCTCGAAGATTCTGTGGGTCAGGAGTCTGGGCACGTTTTAGCTGTGTCCTCTGCTCAGGGTCTCACAAGGCTGTAGAGCCAGGGCTGGGGTCTCATCTGAGGCTCAGGGTCCTCTTGCAAGCTTGCGTGGCTGTTGGCAGAATTCTCTTCTCTGCGGCTTGCTTCTTCAAGACCAGAAGCGTCTTTGTTCTCAGCAAAGGTCTAAGGCTTCTTTTAAAGGGCTCACCTGCTTAGGTCAGGCCCACCTAGGATAATCTTTCATTTGATTAACTCATAGTCAACTGATAAGGGACTTCAATTGCATCTGGAAAAATTCCCTCACTTTTGCCATATAATGTAACCTCTCAAAGGAGTGACAGCCATCATATTCACATGTCCCGTCCACACTCAAGGGAAGGAGATTATATAAGGGTCACTGGAGGTCAGTTTAGAATTCTGCCTGTCACGTCATATTTTTACCCTGAGCCATCATAGACAAATGAGAAAATACAAGCAAGCAAAAAGAAAAGTAAATTAAATAATTGGAAATGCTACCACCAAGAGATGACCTCTCTTAGCAGGCTGATTTAACCCTCTTCATTTTTCCCTTAAGAATACGTATTTTTAAAATGGGATTGTGGCGTACATATTATTCTGTTACTGACTTTTTTTTTTCACTCTAAAAATGTTTTGAAAATATCTTTCTATATCCACACATCAATATCTATCGCATTCGCTTCAAGGGCGTAGTACATTCCAATCTATGAAGCCACTATAATTTTTTTAAGCAGCCCACTATTTGAGGGTGGGGGGTATTTAAATACACCTTTTATTTTAGACAGTTTTAGATTTACAGAAAAACAGTGAATATGGATAAGACAGAGAATTCCCATATACCTCACACCCTGTTTCCTCTTTTATTAACATCTTACATTAGTATGGGACATTTGTTACAATTAATGAACATATTATACATTATTATTAACAAAAGACCATACTTTATTCTAATTTCCTTGGTTTTTACCTAATGCTCTTTTTCTATTCCAGGATTCCATCCGAGATTCCACATTACATTTAGTTGTCGTGTCTGCTGAGGCTGCTCATGGCTGAGACGGTTTCTTAACTTCCCTTGGTTTTGATGACCTTGACAGCTCTGAGGGGTACTTGTCAGGTCTTCTGTAGAATGCCTCTCAACTGAGATTTCTGACGATTTTCTCATGATTAGACTGCGGTTACACGTTTTGGGGAAGAAGACCACAGAAGTAAACTGCCATTTTCATCGCATCATATCAAGGGGCCATACTATCAACATGACCCGTCACTGTTGATTTTGACCTTGATTCCCTGGCTGGTGGCGTCTGTCACATTTCTCCACTGTAAAGTGTCTCCCTTTCTTTTCCCTTTTCCGTACTGTACTCTGGAAGGACGTCACTGTGTGAAGCCCACACTTCTGGAGTGGGGAGTAATGCTCCCCACTGCGTGAGGGCAGAGTACCTACATAATTATTTGAAATTCTTCTGCACGTGAGATTTGTCTAATTTATTCAATCAAATATCAATATGGACTTGTGGATATTTATTTTATACTTTGGGTTGTAACCCAATACTAGTTTATTTTTCTCCTCAAATTGTTCCACGTTTCGCCATTGGGAGCTCTTTCATCTGGCTCCCTCATCCTTTTGACATACTTGTAAGGTTGTGAGTTTATCCTTGTTTGTTTGTTTCTTTGAGCACTTTCTTACTTTCTCACACTACAAGATGCTACAGGCTTATCTTGTATATTTCCTGCCCTGGTCCTAGGATCGGTAGTCTACTAATTTTTGACACTTGGATTATTTCCAGGTTTTTTGTTTCTTTGTTTTGTTTTGTTTTTTTTACCATTTCTAAACAAGACTGCAATGAACATCTTTGAGAATATATTCATAGCATCTCTATTTATAAAAGCCAAAACAGTGCAACAGGTGAACCTGTAAACAAGCTGTGGTAGAACGAGACAATGGAATACTACTCAGCAATGAGAAGAAAGGAACTATTGCTATGTGTAACAACATACAAACATCTCAAGAATACACTGAGCCCAGACACAAAAGAGTACATTCAAGATGATTCCATCTCTATGAAGTTCCAAAACAGGCAAAACTAAGTCATAAGGACAGAAAATAAGCCAGTGCCTGGGGTGGGGTGCGAGGGGGGAGGAGACTGATGGCAGAGGGCTCAAGGGGGCTTTGTGGGGTGATGGAAATGTTCTGTATCTTGAATGTAGTAGTGGTGACATGGGTTTATGCAGTTGTCAAAAGTCTTTGCGCGCTTAAAATGGATGCATTTCGTTGTATGTAAATTATACCTCTATGAAGTTGATTAAAAGAAAACAACATTAAAACTGAGTCCAGATTGCAGAAAAAGCACCCCGAGGAGAGAGAATAGGCAGGGAGACATGGGCTCACCCTTGGCAGGTGTCCTCAGGGAAGGAGGCAGGCCCTCGTTGGCCTCTGTCACCCACGCTTGCCGCGCGGAGATTCTCATTCTGATTCTGATACGTGCGCCTCCCTGCGCCTCACCTCACCGCTGGAGGAGAGAAGGCAGCCCTCGTGCTGAACCAGCCCAGCTGCAGGGCCTGCGATAGGGAGAATGCAGGTTGCAGACACTGAGGGTGGACCTGCCGTCCCCCCCAGCCTGGAGGCTGGACATGCCTTGGGACATGTCCGCTTGTTGGGGTGCAGGGAAAAGTCTGGAACAGGCAGGGACCCAGGCAGCTTTGCTGCAGAAGCCTCGCTGACAGAACCTGGCAAAACTAGGGGCGCCTCCTCACTGCCTGCGCTCACAGGCAGAGGTTTGTGCAAACGCCAGGTAGGGGGTGGCCTGCTGGCTTGAAATCGCCTCGCTGAGGGGGGAGCCCCAAGTCCTGGCACAACCAGCAGCAAGAGGATACCTCGAAAAGGAGGCAGCACTGGGGGCTGGGGAGGACGGCAGGTTCCGGTGACACCGCAGGAGCGGCTCCTTGGAGGGTCCTGGGGAGGCCAGGCTTTGTGGACTCTGGCCTCAAGGGACATGCCTGAGTGTCCCCGTCTACCTGCCGGCAGCCGTGCTGCGCGATGAGCAGGACCACCTTATGGAAACTTCAAGGGAACCTGAGCAGCGTGAGGGAGGGGGACATTTGTAAAAGACTCGATCTGCTGCCTGAGCAGAGTCTTGAGATTGGAGGTATTTATGTAACATAAGCTCATCTGTTCCTTCGGGAACCTTTGTGGAGGGCCCTCAGTGAGTCAGCTGGTGTTTTAGTCACTGAGGGCAAAGCCGGGGCAAGACAGTCCGCTAAGGAGGTGACGCTTGAGCACAGCCCTTGTACCCATGGGCCGGAGAAGCCTGGAACATCCTGGTTACGGCGCAGATTCCTAGCAGGGCAATTTCTGGGTCAAAGGGCATAAATATTTTGAGGCTTTGGATAGACGCTGCTAAATTATTCTCTCGCAAGTTTCCTAGGTTGCCTTTTTACAGGGAGGAGGGGAAACGCTGTGTGTTTTAGGAGTGCTTCAGAGAGTTTAAAGAGCCTGTGCGTGTGTGTGTGTGGTGGGCAAGGTCTCCTTTTCCAAATGCCACCTCAGACGGGTGGTTCAAGCTCCTTTCCCACTCATTTCAGACCTCAGATTTTAGGAGCTAAACATCCTAGTAGTTACTGTTCAGAAAGACCTGCGCTTATGTCCCAGCTCTACCGCTCACGGGCCGCAGTGCGACTTTGGACACCTTTGCCTAATGCTGTGTAAGCCTCAGTTTTCTCATCTGTGAAATGGGCCTTCTGATTAGGGCTTGGCCCAAAATGCTATGTGAGGGTTAGACAAGACAATAGAAGCGAGGTACTTCACAGAGGACTCACACATAGTAAGTGCTTGTGACTTTTATTCTACAAAATCAGCAGTACCTGGGGCTCAGGAGCAGGCCCCCAGCACAGGGCAGCGTGCTCCCACGTGGACCCAGAGTTGGCACAGGCCTGCTCTGCGCCTCCTTCCGGACACCAGATGGGTCAGTGCAGTTCAATTGTCATCCACTAAGATTTCCCGTCTGGCCGAGGTTCCCTCCCCAGGTAGGAGTTAACCCGACTTTAAAAGGCCCCAAATGATGTGTGTGTCTGTGGTGTGCGTGTGTAATTTTTTTCTCCTAGAAAAGAACCCCTAGGGATCTTTCCACACTCCCCTAAGCAAAACCAGCTGAGCAGAGTGAGCCCAAACTTCTCAAAAACGATTCACCTCTGCCCTTAGACCAGCTATGGAATGTTTTGACCCCAAAGGATATTGTAGGGGGATGTGTCTGAAAAACCGCAGGCAATTGGGAGCTGCGTCAGAGTGAAACCGTCACGAGCCCGCACACTCTTCAGTGACGGATGTGGCAAGTTTTGATCGCTTGCTTGCAATCTTTTTTTAAAAACCCAAAATGCAAACACGGCCAGTATTCCACCTGGAACTCAGGAAATGTTCTGCCTCTGTTCTCTTCACATACTTTATATCGTGCACATCAGTTTCTCACAACCGCTCTCGTCTCTGAACATCCCGAGGTCCCTGGGCTCGGCGATCACACCCCAGCAGTTCCTTACGCTTTGCACCGAAAGACGTGCTGCTCGCTCATCCTCCGCCTCCGCCTCCGCCTCCCCACCTCGGGGTGAGGCGTCTACAGCGGGGAACCGCTAGTCTGGAAAGCCCTGCGAGTCCGGGATGAGCGACGGCTCCCAAATACTGATCTGCAGACCAAGTGTTCACTCATCTCTAAGATAAGATGAGTAAGAGCAATACAGAGAGGTTTTCGTAAAGCTAAACGTCATCCATTTTTGACTCGTAACGATGTCCTCTTGATTTTTTTTTAAATATTCTTTTATGAAATTTAGTGGAAATGGATGAAGGTGAGTTGTGCTGGTTTTTTTAATACTGTTCTTACTTGGCAACATTAAAAGTTGGCAAAATAAAAACTTGGCAAAAGTATGCTCATCAAAATGTGTTTTGAGATTTTCCTAGTCTACAAACTCCCGAAGTCTGGAATTCACCTGGAAAAGAAGCCACGTGCATGAACTGAAGGAAATGTACACAAACGGGAGACGGCTCTGTGCTGTGCTCAGACACGCCATTTCAGCTCATCCTTACAACAACTCTGGAGAGGGAGATAGTATTTCATTTGATGGACCACGAAGGCGAGGCTTCTGGAAGTGAAATGACGTGCCCACGGTCACTCAGCTAGGCACGGGGAGGGGAAAGCCTAGGATTTGAACCCGGGCTGCCTGAATCCGGATCCAGAGTCCCCCTCTCCGTCTCACAGTGTCTGTTCCTGAACTGCCACACACAACAGGAGATTCAGAAAAACATCTAAAATTGAAGTAGGTGCAGAGCCTGACTCAGAAGCCACTGTGAATAAATGCCTTCATAGATTCAGAATAATCTTCCCATCCACGAGAGAGAGAGCGAGAAAGAGAGAGAGGTGAACTGCGGTGTTTTGTGGTCGATGCACTTTCAATAAACACAATGGCTGAAATTTTGAAAATGTGAAGTGCTGAACCATCCAGGACGAGCGAATTCGTGATACGAAGGGGCCGGGGCAGGGGCAGGTCCTGAGCGCGCTGTCTGCCCTCTTCAGACGCTGAGGCCCCAGAACAGGAAGTGGACACGGCGGCAGCTGCCTCATTACCTGACAAATGTAGAGAAAGTGACAGCTTAGGGGAAAACAAGAGTGATTAAGGGATGGGAGAATTCATGAGTAAAGATGAAGAAATAATTACGCACAGCTTGGCTAACTCATAAATCAAGGATGATCATTCCATGTGCAAACACCAGCAAGGTGAAAAGAATCAGAGAGAAAGATGGGCCAGTTAATGTGCATTTAAAAGTGAAACAATGCTAGGAATTAAGAGAGTGCTGGAAGTCAGGGATGAGCGGACTCGCTGGGAAAAATCATCTCCCAGGGGGAAGCGACCAGAACCCCAGGGGGTTTGAGACACCAACGAGATAGGACAAAAGATCAGAAAAGGTGCCGTGTGGAACAGCCCCACTCTGGGCCCTATGGGAGAGTGACAAGTGACCAGAGCCTTTTCCTTGCCTCCTCTGACGGCTTCCACACCTCTCTCTCCCACCTTAGGAAGATGGGGTGGCAATCTGAGGAGGCAAACAGTGTCAACACATATCGCAAGGTAACATGATCTCGGCTGGGTTTGATTTGGGGCCATGGCAGAGAAGTGCTAATTATCCCCAAGAAACTGGTCCCACGACAGAGCGATCCTGGCGACGGAGCAGCCCCTCATGGCCTCTCCTCAGAGCCCTGTGGGGGATTGGGAGACCTAGGTTTCTTGACCCAAAACCAGCTGTCACAGGACTAGCTGCCAGCAGAGGAGGCGCACCCCATCACGGCCGGCAGAGGAAGGCGAGATTTGGGCAGAGTTTTGGCCTCTTCCGCCCCTGGGATCATCTTCCACCTGTGCGTGGTTTTCTTAGCAACCCTTGCAAATGCCTTAGGGATCCGTGAGCCCTCATGCCCAGAAGAGGATAGGATCAAGGTCTCTGTCACTTTCCACTGGGATCCATCAAAACACTTGGTCCAACCTGTGAAGAATGGGTTCTGGTCCTGAAATGCCTCGCTGACGAGAAGGGGACAGGTGGGACTGAGGCCAGAGGTCCCATTGTGGGTTTGGGAAGCGTCTGGTACTTTGAGATTTGAAGGGAGCGGGTGAAGGGTGGCTCCTTCTTGTGAACACACTGAACACGGAGGAAAAAGCAAAAAGCAACAGAGAGATGGGAGAACACAGAAACCTGGTTGAGCTTGTATTATAAGCCCTCTGGGAGCTAATTGCGAGTTACTTCCATTGTCTTGCATATTTCTGGCGCTCCACATGGGTTAATGATCGGCAGTGCAATTAAATAGACATGAGAACAATGCGGGGCCTAGGAAGGCTCAATCAAACGGGACACCAGGGCAGCCAGGAGCCACATAAAGTATACGGCATAAATGATAAGCTTACTGAGGGCAGGGAATCTACCAATTCTGTAGAATTTTCTCCCCATGGAGCTCCGAGCATTTAAGGGATAAATGACGCCAGTTAGAAAGTCAAGCATTTTAAAATCGTGATAACCCCCATGAGGTGTGTTTCAGTCCTTTTTCAATTTCTCTCCTCAGTCTCTTAGGGATGTTTTTCCCTCATAAAACGGGCAGCCCAAGTTTTTAGTCGGAAGTGCTTCTCAGAACGGCCTGTTAGCTTTAAATAAGCCAAAGGGATAAAGTAATATAATACCCCTGGTTTGGAACATAGTGTCCAGTGATTGATTATGTGGCCAAGTGGCCCGACTGGAGAGTGGTCGAACCCTGGGCTCTTCATCTCGAGGGCCACCGTTTTGTGCTTGCATTCATTCACCGAACCAGCGGTCATCGAGCACAGACAGTGGGCACAGGTGGTGCTGGCGTTTGGGCGAGAAAAGAAAACACACAGAACATGAGAAGTGGAGGCCCTGGAGGACAGGAGGGGCGTAGCATTCATTTTTTATATCCCTCAGTGTCTATCCCTGGGAAGAGGGACACCACAAGCCGCCACGAGTCACTGACTACATCGTATGAATGAAGGCTCAGAAATGAGGTTAGTGCAAGGGTTTAGCGAGAGAGGGAGGGCGTGGGTCCCCAGAATGACGGAGCATGATGCAGGGGGAGGAAGGGAGGGCCACGCTGGGAAGACAGAGGAACTGAAGACGAGCCATATAACCGCGTTAATTAAACACAGACACGCGTGCACACCACACAGAAGACAAACTCACTGACAAGGCACCTTGCTGGAATTGCGGATAAAAGATACAAGCCCAGACTCTTAGGGGCATTGTGTGCGTGCAAGCATACGGGAGGCAGAGAAATGTAAACATCTATAAAACTACGTGACAATTGTTAACGATCCAGTTAAAAAAAGGAATGATGGGTAAAATTTTAAAATGAAGTGTAGATTAGAAAATGTATTTGTATGCATGTTAAATAGCCTGATTTTGACAACAGTACTGTAGCTCTGTAAGAGAATTGTCCTGATTTTAGGAAATAGATAGTGAAGCATTTGGGGGTTAAAAAAAAAGGTTTTTTTAAAAAGGCACGGTAGTCTACACAGAAATTGAAATAGAAAGAGGTACACCTGAAATTTGTATGAGGTTATAAACCAACGTTGCCTCAGTTAAAAGTAATTAAATAAAAATTAAAAAGGCACGTATACAACATCTGAAGAGCACAGAGGAGGAAAGAGTGACCCCCAAGGGATGTGGACGGGAAGGAAGAGAGTAAGGGTGGCTTCACCAAGGATTTGACAGTTGGGTACCATGTGAAAAACAGAGAGGGCGTTCATGAGAAGAGGGTTGCAGAGGGCATGCTACGAGCAAAGGTATGGCATAAAAGCACGGCGCAGTGTGGCCTCCTGGAAACCTTGAAGAGTGAGGCTTACCTAGAGTTTCCAACTTGTGAGTAGGAGTGTGGATGAGAACACAGATGGACAAGACGCTGAAGGGGCTTTGGGCTAGTGTCGGACAGCCTCTGAAATTGGAAAGTCAAAAGAAACTCCTCCGTAGACACAGTTCTTATCTGCAAAGCAACCACTGTCTGTCTTGTGAGACACAGCAGATGCATGTGCCGCATACAAAAAAAGGCTCAAGAGCGTTTTGGAGAAACGACTTTAAAAATCAGGATCAACTGAGCCAAGAAAGAGCTCAGAATTGGGTTGGGCAAACTCAGTTTCACAAGCATTTTTGAGCAACTTCTCTGTGCAGGCTTTGGGCTGGGCCCTGGGGATAGAGAGATGAAAAGATGTGGTCCCCGCACTCAGGGTGGATCACAGGCTGGTAATCAGGAAGAGTGTTTTAGACAAAGTGAGTTTTGAGTGGGAGAAAAGGGATGTGGATTGACAACCAGCTAGACCTCCAATGGCTGGGCTTCTTCAGGCCTACTGTTGACCTCCAGGCGCTGTACCTGGTACCC
Organism: Equus caballus; assembly: GCF_041296265.1. Lineage (NCBI taxonomy): Eukaryota > Metazoa > Chordata > Mammalia > Perissodactyla > Equidae > Equus > Equus caballus. The sequence goes on from NC_091695.1 coordinate 10,948,105, forward strand.
AGGCGTCAGTACATCACTGTTAGGAGGGAAGGCCAGAATCGAAGGGCCATTTGGTGGCCAGCAGAGGTAAGAAGGATCTTCTAAATTGAAGATAACTGACCTGCGCTTAGCCACAGTGACAAATCTGTTGGAGGAATGTAAAGAAATTAAATTGGTCAAGAAAATTAGAGGCCAATCTCATTCATTCACCTAGATGCAAAAATCCTAGGAATTGAATTCATCAGTGTATAAAAAAGATAATGCATCGTGATCAAGTTGTGTTGATCCTAGGAATGCAAGAGTGATATAACATTAGAAAAGATATTAATGCAATTCACCACAGTAGTGGATAAAGGAGAAAAAATGGATGATTATCTAAACAATTGTAGAAAAAAGCATTTGCTCAAATTTACCACCAATTCATAATGAAATTTCCTACCTGATAAAGAGTTTTTACCAAATAATTACAGCAAATATCATTCTTCAAGGTGAAATGTTTGAAATATCCCTTTTGAAATCAGGAGCAAGGCAAAAATGTCTGGGTCAACTCTTCTTCCCAGCATTGTACTTGAGGTCCTAGGCAGCACAATAACAAAAGAAAAGAAATAAAACGTATCAGTTTTAGAAAGGGAGAAACAAGACTGACATCACTATAAATAATATAGTTGTTTACTTAGAAAACACAAAAAACTTTATGAGAAAATTGCTGGAATTAATTTTTAAGTTTAACAAGGTGAGTGAATAATATAAATTGATTGCATTTCTATAATCCACCAATAAACAGTTAGAAATCATAATTTTGAAAGACTCCAATTACAATAGCAACCAAAATTAAGGTATTTAGGAATAAACATGATGTAATATGTGTAAGATGTAAGACTTTTATACAGAAAAAATTTAACTTTATTGAAAGACAGTACATAAGTCTTAAGTAAATGGGGAGATGAGCCATGTTCATGGATAAAAAGTCATAATATGGGACTAATGTCAGTGCTCTTCAAATATATTTATAGAGTGAACTCAAGTCCTTATGTCAAGAGGGCTTTTCAAGTAACTTGACAAGTTATTCTAAAATTTATATGGAAAGGGCAGAGTCCTAAGAGTAGCCAAGACATTCCTGAAAGAAAGAATGAGGTAGAAGGACCTTCTCTATTATATATAAAAACATAATATAAAGCTATAGTATGTAATATCATGTGATAAAGGTACAGGCCAGACAAATGGACCAATAGAATTGAACAGAATGCCCCAAAGCAGACCTACATGTATATGGAAACCTGGTTTATGATAGAGATGGCACCACCAGAGAAAGGATAGATTATTCAATCAATGGTGCCCACAATTTGTTACTCACATGGGGAAAAATTAAAGATGGATCCCTACCTCACACCATATCCTAAAGTAAATTTTGTGTGAATTAAAAGCAAAATGTACAAGGCAACACTTTAGAATTTTTAGAAGAATTTCTTTATGATATCAGGAGAAAGATTTCTTATACAAGGTACAAAATGTACAAACCACAAAATAAAAGACTGATACATTAGACTATGTTAAAAATAAGAACTTCTTTCATCAAAATATATCTTAAAGAAAGTGAGAAGGCAAGCCACAAATTGGGGAGGATGTCTGTAAGGCATATAACTGACAAATGAATATACAAGAAACTTTTCCTTCAACTGTCTGCCTGCTCATGTCCTTGTGTCCTTCAGAACCTTTGCTCAAATGTTATGTTTTTAATGAAACCTTCCCTGACCACTCTTTCAAAAACTGCAAGCTCACCACCACTCCCTGCCCTGCCTATTGCCTTTCCTGCCCTATTTTTAGCCTCAACATTTATCATTACCATACATTCTATATATGTAACTGCATGATTTGATTCCTGCCAGCCCCTCTCCTCAGCAGACTATACACTCTGAAATGAGACCTGGAATTTTGGTCCGTCTTGTTTACTGCTGTATTCCCTGCACAGAGAAGAGTGCCTGACACATGGCAGGTGCACAGTACATATTTATTGACTAAATTCCTACAAATCAATAATAAAAACACCATCAACCCAATAGAAAAATGAGCAAAAACCTTAAACAGGCATTTCAAAAAGAAAAGAAACATAGCTCATCAACAAACATATAAAAAGATGCTCTAGGGCCAGCCCAGTGGCCCGGTGGCTCAGTGGTTAAGTTTGCATGCTCCACTTCCATGGCCTGGGATTTGTGGGTCCAGATCCCAGGTGCAGACCTAGCACTGCTCGTCAAGCCATGCTGTGGTGGCATCCCACATAAAACAGAGGAAGATTGGCACAGATGTTAGCTCAGCGACAATCTTCTTCAAGCAAAAAAGAGGAAGATTGGCAACAGATGTTAGCTCCGGGCCAATCTTCCTCAAACACACACACCCAAAAGATGCTTGAATTTATTAACAATCAGGAAAATGCAAAGAAAGACCGCAATGAGATACTATTTTATACTCACCAGATTGGCAAACACTAAGAATTCTGACAAGACTAAGTATTGGCAAGGATGAGGTGCACAGGAAGCTTTTAATACACCTGCGTATGGGAGTGCGAATTGCTTCCCTCTTTAGAAAACAATTTAGGACAATCTCGTAAAGGTGCATGTGTGCCCAGGCTGCATGTCAGTTTATCTGTTCTTAGGGTTAACCCTGGAAAAATGCCACTCACGGTGCCATCCACAGACTAGAGACAGTATGTAAGTGGTCTGTTATGAACCCTCATAAGACAAGCACAAAAATTGAGAGCAAGCATTTAGAAAATTTTATAGCAACCTGACATTGCCACTCTATATTCATTTTCATTTCGTTAGGCCTTTTTGTTTTTATCATGGTAAAATATACACAACATAAAAGTTGACCATATTAACCATTTTTGGGGGGCATGTGAAAATTTATTTCTAGCATGTTTTCACCATCAAAACTGATGATCTTGGTCTTTCAAGGTCTGACAACCTTGAAGAGGCCTCCAGGAATGGCACCAACAGCGTGACCTTTGTGACCACGTCCAGCAACCAGAACTTCATCGTTTTCCTCAATAAAATTCAAGCAACCATCATTGGGCACAAAGGCTGTGATTTTTTTGCCGTTCTTGATCAGCTGTACCCTGACACGCTTCTGGGTGGCAAAATTGGGATGTTTGGCTTCAAGCCATATTTTTTCTAGCACAATTCCCTTTGCATGGGAAGCACCTCTGAAAGGGTTGGCTTTCAGGGTTGGGCCCAGATGGGTTTTCCTGTACTGTTCATCATGCCACTTCTGATCCTGTCAGGGGCTACAGAGCTTCCTGACGGTATGAAGACCACGACACTTGCCCCTTCTCCTGGCACCATGGGCCTGAGCTAAAGAGCCATTTTAACTTTTTTTTAATGCTTTTTGGTCAGGAAGACTGGCCCTGAGATAGCATCTGTTGCCAATCTTCCTCTTTTTTTTTTCCTCCCCAAAGCCCCAGTATATAGTTGCATCTGCTAGTTGTGGGTCATTCTAGTTCTTCTATGTGGGACGCCACCACAGCATGTCTTCATGAGCAGTGTGTATGTTCGTGCCCAGGATTTGAACCTGTGAATCCCTGACTGCTGAAGTGGAGTGCAGGAACTTAACCACTCGGCCATTGGGGGACTCCATTTTAACCATTTTTAAGTGGACAGTTCAGAGGCATTAAATGCATTCACTTTGTCATGCAACCATCATGACCATCCATCCTTAGAACTTTTTTCATCTTCCCAAACTGAAATTCTGTACCCATTAAACAGTACCCATTCCTCCTGCCCCTCCAGCTTCTACAACCATCCTACTTCCTTCTCTATGAATTGATTATTCCTGGTATCTCATATGAGTGGAATCATACAGTGTTTGCCCTTTTGTGACTGGCTTATTTCACTTAGCATAATGTCCTCAAGGTTCATCCACGTTATAGCGTGTGTCAGAATTTCTTTCCTTTTTAAGGTTGAATAAGATTGCACTATATGTATACGCCATATTTTGTTTACCCATTCAGCCATCGATGGGCACTTGAGTTGTTTCCACCTTTCGTCTATTGTGAATAATTGCCACACTACATTTATTGAATATAATTCATATCTGATAAATATAATAATTAAAAATTGAGGTTTATATTTTGTTTGTCTTTGGATTTTTAAAAATTTCATTTTTGAAGTAACTCATTTTTATGGTATTTTACCAAGCTGTCGATCTGTGACAGATTGGAAATCTCACAGAATTTCAGTTCACCCACAGATAGTTCAAGAAGCACCACCTGGAGCAAGGGCTTCCAAACTTTTCTAAGAACCTTAATAAGAAAAACTCTTTACATCACAGCCCAGGGCACATGAACAGAGCCAAAACAGGGTTCCTGAAGCAATACTTAACCATTTCTACAGGAAATGCCCTAAGGTAGTTACTGCTCTGTTTCATTTTGCTAAAAATCCTGGTTGAATTTATTAAGTTGATTTCACAGCCCACTAAAGATCATGAATCCCGATTGGAAAACCCATGCTCTTGAGAAATTCTTGCCCACGTGTCCCAGGAGCCGTGTAAAAGCATATTCCCAGCAGCATTATTCATAAAAGAAAAAAGAGGAAAAACGGAAAACAACCCAAACACCCATCAATAAGAAGCTTAACAAATAAATTGTGATCTATTCACCTAATGGAATATTATAGGGGCCCAATCAATGTTTATTGAATGAACTAATAAACAACTGTGAAAATGAAGTACAGCTACACGGAGCAATTTAGATGAGTCTTAGAAATACAGTGTGGAGTGGACAAAGTAAGCCACAGCCGACTCTATACTGAACAAAACCAATTTTTTTTTTTTTTTAGTGAAGAAGATTGTCACTGAGCTAACATCTGTACCAATCTTCCTCTATTTTGTATGTGAGATGCGTCCACAGCAAGGCTTGACGCATGGTGCTAGGTCTGCGCCAGGGGTCCAAACTTGTGAACCCCAGGCTGCCAAAGCAGAGCGCAGGCGAACTTAACCACTATGCAACCAGGCCCGCCCCTGAACAAAACCATTTTTAAAAAGCAAGCAAACCTAAATACTATAATGTTTAGGGACACACACGGGTGATAAAACTCCTAGAAAGTAAGGGAATGATAAACACAAAATCCAGGGCAGTAGTTACCTCTGGGGGTGGGCAGGGGTGCGACTGGGGAGGAGTTCACGCGGATCAACAGAAATGGAAATATTCAATTGGGTGGTTTATAAATGTTCCTTTTATTATTATGCTTCATACTTAGATATATTTTGTATATATTTCATCTATCAAACATTTCTTAAAGATAGAAATGAAGTTGATGAAATTGGAGGACAGAGAATTCCACCCACATCGAACAAGCCGCCTAACTTTTTCATTGATATATCAAAACATCAGTAAAATAGGGTCCCCTGAGCTTCTGCCAAGACTGCAAGAAAATAGCTGATAAGCGTTTGAGTGCGAGGTTGAAAAGAAGGGCATCAAGGCAAGGTGTTAAATTGGCAATCATCATTTCCCCTTATGGAGTTGCTGCTCCAGTCTCCTCCTTATACTCGTCCAGCAAACCACCTCCCCGACTGCTTCCAACAGCCATGGAATGTTCTTCTGCATCCCTAACTGTTGGTTGTTCTTAGAGCTCTGGGTTGGGGGCCTCTGGGAGGCAATAAACAAAAGACTACAAGTCCCTCAAGAGCAGGGGCTAAGCCTTAGTCATCTCCTGATTTCTCACCTTCAGCCTGGTGCCTGTGCAGAGTACGTGTTGGGTAGTTGCTTCCTGTATGAGTGAATGAAGCACTTAGTGAAAGAATAAATGGCTATTGCAGTTAAGCTAAGGATGCTATACTGTTTCTGTCATTGCCCGTAGATGAGATTATTTCAGGCTCTTCTGACCCATGATCTAACCTGAGACGAAGGAATAGGTGTGGCTTCCCCAATGGTGAATTGAATTGAATTGAATTGAATTGAATTGAATGAAGATCTGAGAATGTAAGATGAGGTCACAGGATAAAAGTGGGGAAGCAGTCGGCTATAAAATAAAAAGAAGAAATCTTGAGAACTTTTAAGGTCCAACTGGGCATGTCAGTAAGTCCGTGATTATCTTTTTTATCTCCACTTTAATTTTTGTCATGGTTAATCACAGTCACGAACAGATCAGCACGGAATGTGGAGGCACAGTCTAGATTCGAATCCTGGTTCCTCCGCTTACTGGGTAAGCTTGGGCAAAGTACTTAACCTCTCTGTAGCTCAGTTTTCTCATCTGTAAACTGGAGATAGTAAGAGCACCTACCTCATAGAGTTGTCATGACAACAAGTGATAAGTGAGTTGATATTCACAAAGAGAGCAGTGCCCGGCACACCGCAAGCACCCTCTCGGTGTTGTTAAGTAAAATCCTTACCTAGGTTGACAAATACACACTGTGGCCCACATGCCTCCGGCACTCTTGGTGTTAGCTGTCTTCTGGGCACTCAGGCTTCCGCTGTGGGAAGCAGTTTCTGTGGCCTTTTCAATGGAAGCCTTGGTGAGGTGTCATCCTTATGCAGCTTTGCGAGGACCCGTGGTCCTTGTGATATCTTCTAAGATGATAGCCTTTAACAGATCTGGATTCCTGACATTCTTCCTTCGTAATGCCCGTCCTGTCATTCTTTCTTTCCCGTTCTCACCATCTCAGCTTCCTCTACACTCTTGGACTGTCACAACAGCTTCCTAACAGATTTCTCTGCTTCCAGTCTCTGTTTCTGCCCCTTCATCTTTGGCCTTGGGGACACATTAAATCTTCCTCAAACAACCCTTTGCACATCAGTCCTCCCGCCCCCTTGTGTTCAAATTCCTTAGCTTGATTATCAAGACCTCTATAATCGACTCTAGCCTCACTCTCTCCCTATGTCTGTCTAGTTGCCTTTACAAACTATAATTTTTTGCAGCCAAATCAGTCTATCCATTGCCTCCATGCTGGTCATACCTACGCCCACCCATTTCCTCCACTCCCAAGCCTGGAATGCTCTCCTCATGCTTTCGAGGTCCGGGAAAGACACTCTTAAGAAGTGAGAACGGGCACTAAAATGGAGATGGGAGAATATCAAAAACAGACTTTGCATTTCTAACTTGTTCCTTGACTTAGCCATGACCCCAGGAACAGGGGAAGGATTCTTTTCTTTTCCTCCTCCTTCTAGAAAGGCGTCAGAGCGTGATGGTTAAGGGCATGAGCTCTCGCCTGGTTACTTCCCGGCTGGGCAAATTACTTATCTTTTCTGTGCCTCAGTTTCACTGATCTGTAAAAGGGGAGTAGTAACAGTACCTTCTGGAATCGATGTGGTGGTGGGCCACACGGCTCCCTCTTCAAGACTGAGACACTTATTCCCCCAGCTGCACAGTGTTGGCGGCTGACTGCTCACACTGAGTCCCTTCCAGGAAGTGCCCTCTACCGAAGGAAGCTGCACTGCCCAGATGATGCCTCCTCCCGGGGCAGCCTGCGGCCAGTGATGGATCAACAATGGGTGCAAAAGCCTGGCCTCCTTGCCTTAACTGGACATCCCTAAAGGGCCATGCCAGCTTCTGATGTCTCCATGGAATCTACTGAGGCCTCTGTTGTGACTTCCTCAGAGCCCAGCTTCTCTCTCTGTCCAATCCGGCTTCTTTTCCCTCCTTGTTAGGTATCGGTCCTAAACTACTCCTCAATAAACTGCCTGCATGCAAACCTCTCCTTCAGAGACTTCTCCCCAGGAAACCTGATCGCCAGCAGTTGGTTGGTCTAAGAAAGCAATCTCAAAAGTGGGGTTTTGGAGCAGTATCGCCTGCTGGCTGACGGCACTGAGCACCCCATTGCTAATGGTCAGTGCAACACTGAGAGCCCTGGCATGTGCTTAGGGTGCAACTGCTGAAACTTTCACTGGTGGTGAACCGGGATGGGACGCAGGAGGACGTTAATGCACTGAGGGTGCAGCGTGTCAGGCGTTTGAGAGGTTCTGGTAAGTACTGTTCGGAAAGACTGTAGAATGAGATGGCGGTGGCTGGTGTGGGGGCGGGGGATTGATTCATTGAAGAAAGACAGTGAAAGGCCCGGAATGATTAATCACCAATAGAAGGCAAAGTGTAAAAGCTTGAGGGTATCTTTGGCAGCATATAAAGCGACTCTCATCCCCTGAACTGGAGGGCAGAGAAAATTACGGATCAGGCCCAGAACTTAATTATAAGAGGAACAGGACTCCGGAGAAGATTGAATCCTCAACTCCAGCAGATTTTCCCTGCCAAGGTCAGGGACCTGATCGGAAAGAATGGGGCCCTGAGAAGACTCTCGTGGGGCTGCCGTCGAGATGTCGGGCCGGGCTGCAGCATCTCGAGGTTCAGCTAACACGGGAGCACCTGCTTCCAGGCTCACTCTCACGGCTTTTGCAGGCCTTGGAAGATCCTTTTTGAAACCTATTCCTGTGATTGCTGGTAGGCCTTGGCACCTCGCCATAGGTCCTGAGTGTCCTCACAGCACAGCAGCTGGTGATGGAACAGAGGGAGAGGACGTACCCCAGGGTCTCCCAAGTCAGAAGCCATAGTCTTTTTTGGACCCTCCCATCACATCAGCCATTTTTTGTTCATTAGAAGCAAACCACCGGTCCAGTCCCCGCTCAAAGAGAGAATACACGAGACAGTGAGTGCCAGGGGACAAGAATCGCTGGGACCACCTTACAGGCTGCCTATCACAACGCGGTAGAGCTTTTCAGGTGCTGGAGACAGCATGTTCCACACCTGAGGATATTGTCACACTTGAGGATATTGTCACACTTGAGGATATTGTCACACTTGAGGATATTGTCACAACCCATTTACTTAGTGACAAATAAGACTGTCAGCTTTCAGAGGGGCCCAGAGCAAGGAAAGACCCTGTGGCAGGTGCAGGCTGCGGTGCAGGTGACCTTCTGGTATTAGAGGCATCAATGGTGGGAAGAGACGCTATGGAGTTCACGGCAAGCTCCAGGAAGAGCCACAGCACAGATCCCTAGGATTCTGGAGCCAGGCCGCAACTTCTAAAACAGAGGATCGCATAGCCCATTCAAAAACCAAGAACCTGTGTTCCACCGAGTCCCGGTACACACAGAGCACCTGATTACGGGCCGCTAAGTGACTGTGCGGCCGGAGCTGCCCGTCACAAGCAGGGTTCTGTCAAACTCACCAAGTCATAAAGTCGCACGGGCTCAGAGCTCTCCATCGTAAGATGGAAGCAGTATAGGCAGAAACAAGCCCGAGCAGGGCATGAGGGTCCAAGGAAGCTGCGTGGGCAGGGGGCTCAGACCCCCATAGCATCCACTACTTTTGCACCAGTGCCTCTCCCTCAGTTCACACCTTTGGCCACACGGGGAATCCTTTATGGCCAGACAATGAGGAAGGCAAAAGGCTGAACTTGGTTGACGGAAGGGTCAGCTCAGGATGTGGGTGCAAACTAAAAAGGGACTGTGGCTGCACTATAGCCCCACTCAGTGAGGGGTCGGGGGAGGTGGGGGTCCTGAAAGGTAGCAATGAAAGGAAATCCTTCAATGTGCAGAGCTTTAAACGATGCACCTGGTCAACCACCTTGTGTGCAGAGAAAAGTGGCCTGAGATTAGAATATACATAGACTCATGGGCAGAGGTCATTGGCTTGATCGGTTGGCCCGAGGGTCTCGAAGGAGAAAGACTGGAACACTAAGGACGAGGTGATCTGGGAAAGAGGTAGGTGGATGAAACTATGGGACTGCTCATGAAGTGTGAAGATCTTACTGCACGTTAACACCCATCAAAGGGCATCCACATGGATGAGACACTAAACAATCAAGTGGACACAATTTCGCAGGGAGTCGATGTCAGCTAGCCTCTATCATCAGCCACCCCCCAACACTGCCATAACAGCTTAGGAGCAAAGTAGCTAAAGTGGCAGGAGTAGAAGCTGTGCACAGGCCCAACAGCATGAGCTCCCACTCGGCAAGGCTGATCTAGCTACCGCGGCTGCCAAATGTCAACCTACCAGCAACGGAGACCAACCCTGAGCACTTACATGGCACCATCCTTCTAGGAGAGCAACCAGAACTTGATGGAAAATCGATTACACTGTAACCCCTCCACTCTGGCAGGCGGAGTGGACTGGACTTAAAGTACATTCCAGGCGTGAATTTGTCTTTCCTGACTACAAGGCCTCAACTAACACCATGAGCTGAGAGCTTACAGAGTGATACACTGGAACAGAATCTCGCATGATGTTGCATGAGACCAAGGGACGCATAAGGGAGGTGTGACTGTGGACATAAGATCATGAGATCCAGTGGTCTATGACATGTGTACCACCCAGAAGCTGCTGACCACACAGAGTGATGGAATGAATGGTCTTTTGAAAGTACAGCCAAAGTACTAGCTTGAAGGTAATGCCCTGTGAAGATGGACGCCATCCTCCAGGACATCATTTAGACCCTAAATCAATGACCATTATATGGTGCTGTGAACCAAGTAGGTCTGGGGACCAAGGGGTGGAAGCAGGTGTGGCTCTGCTTATCATTCATCCCAGTGACCTCAGCTCTAGGAGCCTAGGGGTCTTGGTTCCTAGAAGCTTCCTTCTCTGAGGGATACAGTGATCCAACTTCCACTTCAACATACATGATGTCTTCAAGTGTCTTGTGCCAAGAGACCAGCAGGCAAGGAAAGGAGTCATCATCCTGGCTGGGGCAATTGACCCTGGTCACCAGGAGGAGGTAGGACTGCTGTTATCAAATGAGAACAAAGAAGATATTTGACAGCAGATGATCCACTGGGGCATCTCTTCAAACTCTCTGTCCAATATTGACGGTACATGGACAAACGCAGCAACCACAGCCTGAGGCTAAACAAGCTGCCTAACCAGCTGAGGTGCAAACCAAGAGTGAGGGGAATCCAGAATGTGTAGAGAGGAGGTAGCAATGAGCATAAGTGGTAGCCTGGAGTTGGGGCAGCTGTCTGTCGTACCACCTCCCTCTTCCGTGTTTCCCCAGCAAAAGAATCCTGGAGAACCTTCCAGAGGAGGCAAACTTACTATATTAAGCAAATGGATCTGAGCACAAGGGGTGGACTGTAGTGGACACTGGTGTGCTGTGCACATGCCCCTTCCCCTCCCCAGGGCTGAGGCTTTCATTCCCCCAGCTTCTAGAAGTGTTGGTTGCTAACAGCTCGCAGCTCAGTTCCTCTCCAGACATGGTCCTCAGTCAGAGGAAGCTGCTCAGCCCAAGCTTCTGCCTCTCCCTGGGGCAGCCTGCATCCACGGACTTGCTGATGAGGAGGCAAAGTAATTCAGCCGCCTTGCTTTACTTGGGACAACTCTGAAGGCCGCCCTTGCTCCAGAGCCCCCCGTTGGCTCTGCTGCGACCTCTGTTGTAACCGCTCAACGCTCAACTCCCTCTGCTCAGGCTGGTGTCCCTCCCACCACACAGGTGTCCCTGAAGAGCATCTCCACTTCCCGCATGCAGAACTCTGCCTCCACATCCAGTTCCCGGGGAACCAACATTTCCACACAGAGTCGTTATGAAACTTCAATGAATTAGCATCTGAAAAGAGTTTGGAATAGTGCCTGACACACAGTAAGCACTAAGTGCTTATCGCTGTTCCCCTCTCCAATCCTGTGTAGTGTCCTACCCTCGTTCCTTAACCTAGATTAGCTCTCTTACTCCCACAGGTCGGAATCTCCCGCTGTGGGGTCCAGGCACCACTGGTGATATTTGAAGTGAGTTTAGGTATTTTAGGTAGTATACTGACAAACGTATTTTATTTTAATTGTTCTGAGTTAAATTTTTTTTTTTTTTTTTTTTTTTTACTTTTTGCTTTGAAATAATATTAGATTTACAGGAGGTTGCAAGAAAATGGAGAGGGACGTTCCATATCCCCTACTCCTAATCTTCCCCAATCTTCACATCTTACACAACAATAGCATCATATTAACACCAAAAAATTAGTATTGGTACCATCCATAGAGTTTATTCAGATTCCACCAGTTTTACATGTACTCGTGTGTGTGCGTATAGTTCTATGCAATTTTATCAGTGTGTACAGCCTTGTATAACTACCACCACAATCCAGATACTTAACTGCCATATCACCTCAAGCCTCTCTTATGTTCCCTCTCTATAGCCACAGGCACACTCTCTCCCCCATCCTTCAACTCTGTTCTCCATTTTCAAAATTTTCTCTTTTCAAGGGCTGGCCCAGTGGTAGCAGTTAATTTCTTGCACTCTGCTTTGGCAGCCCGGGGTTCACAGGTTCAGACCCCAAGCTTGGACCTAACACTGCTTGTCAAGCCATGCTGTGACTGTGCCCCACATACAAAATAGAGGAAGATTGGCACAGATGTTAACTCAAGGCCAATCTTCCTCACCAAAAAAAAAAAAATTGTCTTTTCAAAAATGTTATATCAATGGAATCATACAGGGCATAACCTTTTGGGATTGGTGTTTTTACTCAGCATAATTTCCATCAGGCTCATCCAAGTTGTGCCTATCAATTCATTCCTTTTTACTGCTGAGTAGTATTCCATGGTATGGACGTACCACAAATAGTTTAACCTATTGAAGGACATGTGGGTAGTTTCCAGCTTTTGGCTATTACAAATAAAGTTGCTATGAATATTCACATGCAAATTTCAAATTCCTGCATAAAAATGTCTTCCTTTTTCCTGCAATAAGTGCCCAAGAATGTAATTGCTGGGTTGTACAATAAGTCCATTTTCAGTGTTGAGAGGAACTGGCCAACTGCCTTCCAGAGTGCCTCTACCATTGCACATTTGCCCCAGCAATGTATAAGTGATCCAGTTTCTCCACGTCCTTGCCGGCATTCGCTGTGCTCACTATTTTTCATTTTAGCTGAATTTACATCTATTTATATTAATATGTTATTTATTTATATTACTCATATTTGTGGCAAATGACACTGATTTTGCTTTTACAGCAGTGATATAAAATTTTATTTAAAAATAAAAAGTCTTAAAAGTAAATTGAATCAAAGGAAAATGTTAAGTAACTGTTCCAGTGAACATGTCGATGGGAGAAACCATAAACCTGATGCACAAATGTGTGAAGTTTAGGACACCCTATGACAATTTATCTATATTACGGGGTAAACAGGTTTTGTGGCCCAGCCATTTTGTTTATGTAAAAAATATTCCAAGCAATTGGTCCACAGTAAAATTTTGGAACATACGACTGTATGTTGGAATCCACTCCCACCAGCTTCTATTGCTTTCTCTTGCAGAGTCTGTTTTATGTAGCTACTGAACTGGAAATGCCACAAACTCAGGGCCCTGTCTTATAACTTAGCACCTAGTTCATCAATAAGTGCTTCATGATCACTTGAACGCATCGTAGGAATTCTTGAGAATATTTGGAACTGCTTATTATGATAGATCGTTACGTGGGCAGCTTCCAAAGACCCGTATCTCCTGGTATTTCAGCCCCTGTGTATTACCTTCCCCTGGAATGCCACGCCGACTCTGTACTTACCCAGGGCCTTAGTCATCGGCAAGTGCGACTCAAGCAGAGGCTTGAGAAGTGCGTATACATCAGGGCTTGATCTCTCAGAATGTCCTTCCTGGGACCCAGCTGCCACGTGGGAAGAAGATCCAGGCTATCCTGCTGGAGAAAGAGACCACACGGAGATGCACAAGGCCACCTGTGGAGAACCGAGGTGCCCCAGTCAAGTTCTCAACTGAATGTGGGCACAGGAGTGACCCCAGCCAACAACACGTGGGGCAGAGCTACCCAGTGAGGCCACTGAATCGTGAGAAATAAATCACTTTTGTTTTAAGCCGTTAAGCTTTGGCATGGTTGGCTACACAGCAATAGGTAACAGATATATTTATGTGTCCTAGCTTGGGTGGAGGAGATCCTCTAGCAATTGAGTCAATGAATCTAAGACGATGAGTTTTGGACAGTTGTAGAAAACTGAGAGGACGTATCCAGAGGAAAAACAGGAAGAGGACAGGAAAGACTATGGGCAGGATGGGTTATATATTAAAAGTTCAGGATGTTTAAATCAAGGACTCGTAACATTTAACAACCAACATTCCGTCACGATCACTTAGGCCAGGGATAGCTAACAGTGACCTACATACCGTCTCTCCTCACTCAGACATCACCAATTGATCACAGAACTCTTTCATAATGAACTTAGCATGACCTCTGAATATTCCTCAGCACGGCCCTTCTGACGGCCACCAACCGACCGACTAAAGTCAGCACAGGATGGGAACCCAGCTCCACCTCCAACCTCTACCATTATTTTACTGATAATTGAACAGGACCTAAGCGTCACAGAGCTGGAAAGCAGCCAGGTTAGGGCTGAGCTGCAGGACTCCTGAAAAGCTTTGGAACTGGCCAAATCCCAGTCCAGGGCAGGCTCTGACACTTATTAGTTATGTCACCTAGTTTAGACAAGTTGTTTAACCTCTCAGTGGCTCAGTTTCCTCATCTACAAGCCGGGATAATAGTCCTACCTCACAAAGTTGCTGTGAGAACCTGTACGCCCTACGGGAACGTGCCGGCCACCATGCCTGGCCTGCCTGGGCTCTCAGAGCACGTGGATTCCTGCCAAATAGCAAGGAGGGCCTGGAAGGGACAACTGAGTGACTTACACCGGACCCGTGAGAGTGAACAAGGGAAACGCAGTGAACTTTGTCCACGGCAGAGAAGGTGGGTGGTGGGTGTCACAACCAGCAGTGGGGAGGGGGCGCCCGGGAGACAAGTCTCTGTTCTCTGCGTGTTGGGGATCGCAGCCATGAATCCCCCTTTAATGTACCAGCACCACTCCCCATTCCATCATCATTGCTGAATAATTTTTCCATTTATCTAGAATATGAGAATTGGGGCCTTGAACGTGACACGGGAGCCATGGCCTTCACAAAACTTTCTCAGCAAAGCAAAACTTGTTTTCCAAGTTTGGGTCTCATTCTTCCTGCCCAGACAACTCCTGCAGCTCTGTTAAGACCCCCTGAACCTCCTTGTTCTCTCCTCCAAGTCCTTAAGGAGTACCCGAAAGCCCTATTCTACTCACATCCTCCTCAACCTGGCCCTTCATTTGCTTGAGGGCCTTGCCAGGTCCCACACCCATGCCAGGGCCTGAGGTCCCAGGTGAGAAGCCAGCAGGCCGGCACACACTGATCCACGACCTAGGAGAACACCACAGCGCACTCACTCACCCCAGCTTATCTTGAAGAAGAGTCCAGCCTTGCTGAAGGACACCGGCCGTCCCATAATTCTTCCCTACTCCAGGCAGGATCCTGTGGTTGCAAGCAACGGAAACAAACTTTGGCTAACCTAAGCAAGGGATATATCGGGAGGACAGGACCAGCTCACAGAATCAAGAGACTGCTGAGAATGAGGCTGGAAGAGTTGGGAACAATGACAGCCACGACATCCTGCAATGGGAGCTAAGCAACCACCTGAGGACACTGCTTCTTGCACACCTTCATTTTGTCCTTCTGCCATTCTGGTTAAGACCCCAGTTCTTTGAATCTGATTGGCTTGGCTTGAGTAAAATGTCCTCTCCTTTGCCGCCTTGAGAGACAGCCCAACTAAGACTGCAACCGGGGAGCAGAGGTAATTGTCCAAACCTGAAATTTGCAGCTGTTACCAAAAGAAGGGAGTAGGATGTTGGGCAGCTAAAAACGACACGAGACCAAAACACTGCCGGTCTCACCCTGCCTACGCAATTCATTTCAACCACCAAGATTCCAGGTGCTGGGTGCGAATGAACGTCGGCAGAACTTTAGAGTAAAGCTGGGGATAAACAGGACTGCAATCAGCTGACGGGAGCTTGGTTTGAGGAGGAATTGGGCTTTTGGGGTCAGAAGACCCGAGTTCTAGTCCCAGCACAATTGTGACCCGTGTTTTCATCTCAGCAGAGGGGTAAGCAATGATCTCTCGAGCATCATTATAAGCATCAAATAGATAATGTATTTGAAGGCATTGAAAAGCCGTAAAACATGCAAAGTTGAGGGACAATCAGTGGTGTGTTTGGGTTTTATAGTTTATTTCGCAGATCGCATGATAGCGACTACTTAACCTGAGAGTGCGTTTGGCCGGAGGCAATGCTGTTCTGGCCTTCGCTGGCAGACAGGTGTAGTGAAGCGAGATGAAAGAGAGGGGGGCCTGCAGGTAAGGCAGCGAGGACTCTGACTTCAGCCTATTTTGCAATGCAATGATCTCGAGGAAATATTAGGATGCAGTTCATAGAGCGTTCTCACCAACTCAGAAAAATCAACTCCAGTGAGATCTACGAAATAGAAAACTGCCAGGAATTTAGGAAATAGCCATTTGGAAGAATGCATCAGATATTCAATATTCTACACAGAATTGAATGGCATTGTAACAGAGTCGTTCAGAACACGAGCTTTGAGTCAGGAAGACCTGAATTTGAACTCTAGCCGCGTCCCTTGCCTCATCTATGTGAGTATGATAATAATCCATTTGACAAATATTCATCGAGGACTTATTGTATGCCGGGTATTACTTTAGACACTGATGATACGATAGTGGACAGCACAGATTAAAAACCCCTGCCCTCATGGGCTTTGCATTCTAGTGGGAGAAGAAAGTAAACAAAGAAACAAACAAAAAAAGTGAAATATATGGTATATCAGATAGTGATAAATGCTATGGAGAAAATAAAACAGGGAAAGAAGCCAGTGGGCTGATTTGGGAAGAGTTCCTATAGTCTATAGGGTGATCAGGGAATGCCTTACTGTGATGGTGACATTTGAACCAAGAGCTAAAAAAAGGGAAGGACTGGGCTATGCAAATGTTTGGAGGAAGACTATTCCAGGCAGAGGGAACAGCAAGTGCAAAGGCCCAGTGGTAAGAGCAACCTTGAAAGTTCAAGGAACACCAAGGCAGCCAGGATGGCTGGAGGAGATCTTGTGGTCAGACAGAAGATGGTGATCAGGGCAGAGTATTGGAGATGAGGCAGACGTACAGGGCCCAGTAGGCCCACTACTTTGGCTTTTACTCAGAGTGAGACGAAGAGCCACTGGAGGGTTTTGAGCAGGAAAGGAACGGAATCTAATTGACATTTTAAAGTCTCATTTGAGCTGCTGTGTTGTGGGCAAGGGCAGAAGAGGGAAACCGGTCAGGAGGCTAAGGCAAAATTCCACATGAGACTTTTAGTTTCTGGTCCAGCATGCAAGGAGCTTGGAAGTTGCCTCTTGGTCCTAACAACAAGCAAAAAGCTGAACAAATTGAAAAGGCAACAATGCTTCCGAGATCCGTCAGAGAAGTGAGGTCTCGGGGCAAACCACCACTGGCAAAATCTGGAGAGACAGACAAGCAAGTAAATAGAGTCACAACTGACCAGAGCAGAGACCAGGAGCAGAAACCTCCATGGAAACCCGCCCTGGGGTAGGAAAACCTAAATTGTAATTGACAAACTGCTGGAGGCTCAGTGTGGACACGTCTGAGAGTTAAAAACTCCAGGGGGACTCAGTCATTGAGGGGTGTCCCCACCATTGTGAGTTTTACCTCCAGAAACTCAACTAGGTTCTCTTAGTGAACATTGGAGAAGGTCCCCTCCTTCTTCCTGCATGGCTAAAGGAAAAGGGATAATTTTGAAATACACCAGACCATTCTGTTCTTATCAAGGCTTACCCTCAAGAGAAACTATTTTATCAGAGCCTAAACTATTAGGGATTTTCCAAAGCCGAACCAACATGGAGAAGGGCAATACCCAACTCCAGCCCTCTCTAGCCATCCTGTCCCACCTAAGGAGGAGGGGCTGAAAAGCACCTGTGAATTTCACAGTTGGGAGGCGCAGGCTCACTGAAAGATGGGGCGTAATCATAGGACTGTAGAATGCTTCCCTCCCCACGCACTTTACCCTCCATTACTAAAGGCCCATTTACTACCGTTCCTTTTACCCAGTACATCACGTCCAGCCATCAATAAGAAATTACAAAACATACTAAAAGGCAAAAAAAAAAAAAAAGCCCACCAAACACAGCTTGAAGAGACAGAACAGGCATCAGAACGAGACTCAGAGATAGCAAGGATGCTGGAATTATCAGACTGGGAATTTACAACAACTATGACTAATATGCTAAGGGCTTTACAGATGAAGCAGACAGTGTGCAAGAGCAGATGGGCAATGTAAGCAGAGAGATAAAGTTCTAAGAATGAATCAGAAAATGCTGGAGATAAAACACTGTAACAAATGAAAAATGTCATTGATGGGTTCATTAGTAGACTGGGCACAGCTGAGGAAAGAATTGCTGAGCTTGAGGATGTCTCAATAGAAACTTCCAAAATTGCAAAGTAAAGAGAAAAAAGAATGGTAAAAATAGAACAGAATCTCCATGAACTGTGGGACAACTACAAAAGGTATAATATACACATAATGGGAATACCAGAAGGAGAAAAAAAAGAGAAAGGAACAGATGAAATATTTGAAGCAACAATGACTGAGAATTTCCTCAAATTAATGTCAGACACCAAACCACAGATCCAGGACACCAAGCAGGGTAAATGCCAAAAAACGACACCTAGGCATATTATATTCAAAATGCAGAAAATAAAAGGTAAAGAAAAAAAATCTTAAAAGAAGCCAGAGGAAAAAATACCTTACCTGTAGAGGAGCAAAGATAAGAAATACATCCAACACTTCCTAAGAAAACACACAAGCAAGAAGAGAGAAAAGTGAAATACTTAAAGTACTGAGAGAAAAAACCCACCAACCTAGAATTCTGTACCCTTTGAAATTATACTTCACAAGTAAAGGAGAGATAAAGGCTTTCTCAGACACACCAAAAAATGTGGAAGTTTGTTGCTAGTAGACTTGCCTTGCAGGAATATTAAAAGAAGTTCTTTAGAGAGAAGGAAAATGATGTCAGTCAAAAGCTTACATTTACAGAAAGAAAGAAAGAGCATTAGAGAAGGAACAAGTGAAGATAAAATAAAAACATTTATTTTTCTTATTCTTAATTGATTGAACAGATAACAGTTTGTTCGAAATAATAATAGCAAAAATGTATTCCATTATGTGTATGTATATGTGTGTGTATGTGTGCTCACATGCTTATGTGTAAGTGAAAGGAATGACAGCAACTGAACACAGGACAGAACAGGGAAATTGGGATTATTTTGTTTTCATAAGGTACTTGCACTACCCGTGCAATGGTATCATGTTATTTGAAAACAGAATTGAATTAGTTGTAAATGTATGTTGCAAACTCTAGGGTAACCACTAACAAGAGTAAAAAAATGTATAAAAAAAAGTATAACTGATATGCTAAGAAAGGAGAGAAAATGGAATCATATAAAGTGCTCAATTAAAACCGTGAAAGGAAAAAAAGGAGTGGAAGACAAAAATAAGCACAAAGAACAAAAGGCAATGAATAGCAAACAGTAACAGATATGGCAGATATTAATCCGACTATATCAATAGTCACTTTAAACATCGATGGTCTAAATAAACCAACTAAAAGACAGATTGTCAGAGTAGATCAAAAAACAAGACCCAACTATATGTTGTTGAGAAGAAACCCATGTTATTATAAAGACATATATAGATTAAAAGTAAATGGATGGTTGACTGGCCCTGTGGCCTAGTGGTTAAGTTTGGCATGCTCCACTTTGACGGCCCTGGCTCAGTTCCCAGGCGTGGACATACACCACTCATCAGTGACCAGGCAGTGGTGGCAACCCACATACAAAATAGAGGAAGACTGGCACAGTTGTTAGCTCAGGGCGAATCTTCCTCAGAAAAAAAAAAAAAAGTAAATGGATGGAAAAAGATATACCATGCTAAGACTAATCAAAAGAAAACAGGACTACCTATATTAGTTTCAGACAGAATAGACTTCAGAGCAAGGAAAGTTATCAGGGTTGAAGAGGAGCATTACATAATGATAAAGGGGTCAATTCTCCAAGAAGACATATCAGTCCTTAATGTATGTATGTATGTATCTTTAATGTGTATGAGGCAAAAAGTGCTAGAACTGCAAAGAGAAATAGATGAATTCACGATTATGGTAGGAGACTTCAACACCCCTCTCTCAGAAATGTACAGATCCAGCAGGCAGAGAATCAGCGAGGACATAGTTGAACTCAATAGGACCATCAATCAGCTGGACGTAATTGACATCTATAGACTACTTCATCCAACAACAGGAGAATGCACATGCTTCTCAAGTTCACATGGAACACTCACCAAGGCAGATCACATTCTGGCCATAAAACACACATTAACAAAACGGAAAGAAGCTAAACCACACAACGTCTGCTCTCAGACCACAATGGAATTAAACTGTAAATCAATGACAGCAAGATAAGTGGAAAATCCCCAAATACTTGGAGATTAAACAACACACTTCTAAATAACACACGACTCAAAGAAGAAGTCTCAAGTGAAATTTTAAAATATTTTGAGCTAAATAAAAATGAAAATGCAACTTATCAAAATTTGTGAGAGGCAGCAAATGCAGTGCTTAGAGGGAAATTTATAGCACTGAGTACATATCTTAGAAAAAAAGAAAGATCTAAAATCAATCATCTGAACTTCCACCTTAGGAAACTCGAAAAAGAAGAGCAAATTAAATCCAAAGTAAGAAGAAAAGAAATAATAAAAATTAGAGCAGAAACCAATGCAATTGAAAACAGGAAACCAATAGAGAAATTAACAAAAGCTGATTCTTTGAAAATATAAATAACACTGATAAGCCTTTAGCCAGGGTAACTAAGCAAAAATAAGAGAGAACGCAAATTACTGACATCAGAAATGAAAGATAGGACATCACTACAGATCCTATGAACATTAAGAGGATAATCAAGGAATATTATAAACAACTTTATGCCCACACATTTGAAAACCTAGATAAAATGAACCAATTATTTGAAAGGCACAGTCTGCCAAAACTCACACAGGAAGAAATAGACAATCTGAATAGGCGTATGCATATTAAAGAAATAGAATCAGTGATTAATAACCCCTCAAAACAGAAAGCATCAGGCCCAGATGGGTTCACCGGTGAATTCTACCAAAAATTTAAGGAAGAAATTATAGAAATAGACAATCTCTCAAAGGATAGAAGCAGAGGGAATACTTCCTAACTCATTCTATGAGTCTAGAGTTATCCTAATGTGATAGTATTATCCTAATGTGATTGCATTAGGCACATGTATTTCTCTAGTGCTGAAATCAGCCCAGCCAGGTAAATATTATTGCATCCATTTTACAGATGGAAAAAGTAAGGCTCATACAATGGGGTCACCAGCTAAGGAGTGGTGAACCTAGTCAGACCTAAGTCTGTGTCCCTCCAAAGGTCGTTAGCACAACACAGTGCCTCACCTTTGTTTTGCTAACAATAGTCAGCCTTCACTGAGCACTGACCTGGTGCCACCCCTTGTGTTTTACAGCTGTTGACAGGAACTGTTATCATCTCCATTTTACAGATGAGGAAATTAAGGCCTAGAGAAGTTAAGAAACTCACTGTAGGACTGTCAGCTGAGAAGTTGGGACCCAGGCAGTGTGGTTCTAGGCTGCAGGGTCCATACTCTTATGTTAAAAAAAAAGGTTGTTTTTTTAAACTGTAATAGTAATACATGGCCATGGATAACAATTTTAGAAAATACAACAAAGAAAAAAGAAAATATCACCTATAATCCTACCATTTTGAGATAACCATGATTACCATTGTGGTGGATAAGCTTTAATGTTTTTCCTACACACACATACACACACACACAGACGCATGCATATACATGTTTTACAAAAATGAGATCATCTTATATTTGCTTTTAACTTATCCTTCCCTTTCTCACTTAATAAGATGTTGTCAACATCTTTCTACTTTAAATATTTTCTACAATGGTGATTATTTTTTATTGAGGTCATGGTAGTTTTTAACATTGTAAAATTACAGTTGTACATTATCATTTGTCAGTCACCATACATATGTGCCCCGTTACTCCTTGTGCCCATCCCCAACCCCTTTGCCCTCTGGAACCACTAATCTGTTCTCTTTGTCCATGTATTTGTTTATCTTCTACATAGGAGTGAAATCATATAGTGTTTGTCTTTCTCTGTCTGGCTTATTTCACTTAACATCATACCCCATGTTGTTGCAAATAGGACAATTTTGTCCTTTTTTATGGCTCAGTAGTATTCCATCGTATACATATACCACATCTTCTTTATCTGAAACTGTAGATTGCTTTAGGTAGTATGGACATTTTAACTATGTTTATTCTTCCAATCTATGAGTATGGAATATCTTCCATTTCTTTATGTCATCATCCATTTCTTTCAATAATGTCTTCTAGATTTCATTGTATAGGTCTTTCACCTCCTTGGTTAAATTTATTCCTGGATATTTTATTTTGTTTGTCATGATTGTGAATGAGATTGCATTCTTGAGTTCTCTTCCTGTTAGTTTGTTATTAGAATATACAAATGGAACTGATTTTTCTAAGTTGATCTTGTACCCTGCAACTTTGTTGTAGTTGTTGATTATTTCTAATAGTTTTCTGATGGATTCTTTATGGGTTTTTATATATAAAATCATGTCATCTGCAAACAGCGAGAGTTTCAATTCTTCACTCCCTATTTGGATTCCTTTTATTTCTTTTTCTTGCCTAATTACTCTGGCCAACACCTCCAGTACTATGTTGAATAAGAGTGGTGAGAGTGGGCACCCTTGTCTTGTTCCTGTTCTCAGTGGGATGGCTTTCAGTTTTTCACCACTGAGTATGCTGTTGGCTGTGGGTTTGTCATATATGGCCTTTATTATGTTGAGGTACTTTCCTTCTATACCCATTTTATTGAGAGTTTTTATTATAAATGGATGTTGGATCTTATCAAATGCTTTCTTTGCATCTATTGAGATGACCGTGTGGTTTTTATTCCTCATTTTGTTGATGTGGTGTATCACATTGATTGATTTGCAGATGTTGAACCATCCCTGTGTCCCTGGTATAAATCCCACTTGATCATGGTGTATGATCCTTTTCAAGTATTTCTGTATTTGGTTTGCCGATATTTTGTTGAAGCTTTTTCCATCTATGTTCATCAGCGATATTGACCTGTAATTTTCCTTCTTTGTGTCATTCTTGTCTGGCTTTGGGACCAGGATGATGTTGACCTCTACAATGGTGATTTTTGACTCTTTTGTGTCATGTACCTATCTGAGAATCTGTAAGAAACCTCCCACCCACCCAAAATATGCACACACACACATACACACACAATTTTGCATATAATTTCAGGGATTCCCTGACCTGCGGACCCTGACTGACAGCCCCAGTCTCCAACGTCACTTCAATGCTTGACTAGCATCCCATCATGGAAGGATGCCTATAAATTATTGAACCAAGCTACATCAGTCCCTGTGGTTAGACATTTAGATTACTTCCAATTTTCCACTATTACACAACATTGCAATGATGATTCCTATGGATAAATCTTTGAATATAGCCCTATTTATTTGGGGGGCATCAATTCCAAAAGTACAATCATTTTTAAGGCCTTTGATCGTGTTTCCAAAGTGCCCCCAGAAAGGTTGTGTCTATTCATGCTCCTGCTGCCATATGGTCTAAGGGGGCCCGTTTCCCCACATCGTTGCTCACATCTGGTCTTATAAGACACTATATTTTGTACCTTTTTAACCCTGGCTTGGAACTTTTCTTTTTCTTTTTGCTGTCTTGGCAGCAGCGATTTCTGGCTCAAGGAACTAGAAACAGCGGTCTTTGGGGAAGACTCCAGATTGGGAATTACTGTCTTTCTCTGCTTCAACAGGGCCCCAAAGGCTATAGTTTCCTAGATTCAGCAGAACACCCTTCTTCGCAAATCTCTTGCCCTTGTATTTGGTAGGAAAAGCATCACTTGGCGAGAAGAAACAAAGCGGCTAACCTTTAAAAAAACCTTGGTAGATTTTTAAACATTTATATTATGAAATGTTTGTCCCCAAAGGACCCAGGAGGGTTCCTTTTAGTAGATCTTAAAATTCATAGATAAGTAATTCTGTAATGCGATTGCTCCTTCTCTCCCACTTTAGACAGCCAAATCTGGCTCCCGATGTATAAAATTTACTGGGGGAAAAAAAACTTAAGTTTAGCTCGAAAACTCCACGAGAGTGGTTATAAGGAGAAATCCCTTGCATATAGTAGGCACTCAATAAATGTTTGCTGAATTGTGCTGGAAGACTTGGACTCATACCCCAGAGTAGAAGGGGATTTAGTGTACGTGTTTAACCACCAAAGACTTTATTAACTGTGGCAGTGTTAAATACAGACGACACTAATAAGGGGAGTGGTGACCTGAATATACCAAAACAGAGGGAAATCCCACATCGCCTCTATTTAGTCTTGAAATACAGTCCATAATTTTCTTTCCTGTAACAGACGTACATTCCCAACTGCGGCTCACGCAAACATTACAACGAGCTTATTCTCCCTGAGACCAGAGAGAGAACCCGCTGTGCAAGTCATCGGGCTGGATTTAAAAGTCACCAAAGAAATATGAATATGGACATTATTAGATGATATAAAGGAATTATTATTAATTGTGTTACCACTGATATTGATATGATTTAAGTGATGCAGGGATGTGTTCCTTTTCTTTAAAAGATGCACACTGGAATTCACAAATAAAAGTTACCACGGACCATCTGCAAAAAGAATAAAAAAGATTTGACTACATTATAGCAATAACTACTGCTTCCTAGAAGTTTTTTGTGCAAACCTGTTTAGATATATTAACTCCAATCCTTAGAACGAAACTCTGCAGGGCAGCATCATGACCCCCATTTAATAGATGCGTAAACTGAGGCTCAGAGGCAGCAGTTACTGTTCAATGTTTCTGCCCCGATTCTGCTTCAGGGAACGCCCCTCCTTCGTTGGATACGGTCATGATGGAAACCGACAGTCAAAGCCTGCGCCCCCCTGCCCAGAGGGTGGCGTGGGACCCAGGTCTCTCCTGTAATGCTCAGCCTGCATGGAGTAACACTCAGACTAGGGAAGACGGACACATCCATCAGCCCTTTCTGAGGTCAGGGGCTGAGGCTTTTCTGTCCAGTCTGTGAGCTCCCCCTGCCCAAGGCAGACACAGTTGGTTTCTAGTGCACGCACGCAAAGAACGCCGATGGACACGGAAGCGTCATCTGACTCGGCCCAGACTGCCCAGTAGGAAATGGCAGAGTGAGGATTTGAACCCAGGACCGTCTGATGTCAAAGTCCCATGCCACTACTCAAACGACATGCATAAGGGGTCAAGTTCACGCACCTTCCAAGCCCTGGGTTTCACTTTCCCCGCTGTCTGCGTCTTCCCTATAAAAGTCTTACACACTTACTTCCACGTCTCTCTCCCCACAGGGGTGTAACAACCCATCAATGCACTAATGCCACCACCCCTCCACACTGGTGCCCAGTGTGGAATTCAGGGACTGCCTGAATCCAAATTCCCCTAGACTAACAAATTACTACCGCGACTCCCACCATCTCTTTGTAACTAGAGCAACGCTGAAGGGGGGCCATGAACAGGTTGCGGTCCAGCCTCCCACCTCAGAGAAACGTTGCCCCAGGATCAATAGGATTCAGTGATGTGACAGGAGCCACTTTTGCTACCATCATTGTCACAAGTCTGCTGATTACTGTCAGCCTTATGAAGTGCCAAGTGCTGTTCTAATACAGATTGTGCAAGTCCTGAAAAGAGGGCCTGGAAGAGAGATCCGAGCCTCAGAGGGCGGTGGGAAGACCATAGGCTCTGCCGTCAGAGAGACGCATCTCGTGCCAGGTGCGTGAACTTGCACAACCACTTACCTTCCCCGAGCCTCAGTTTCCTCATCGGCGAAATGGGGGGAATGATAATAGTGCCAACCTCACGAGTTCTTGAGATGCTTGTATCACATGACTAGGTTAAAGTGCCCGACACACTGCAGGAGCCAACCATGCCAGCGCTTCCCTTCCTCCAGAATTTAGGACAGTTGATCGCTTATTCCTATTTTTACAGATCTCCAAGGAAGGAGAAACCATAGCATCCCTTGGTAGCCAGTGCCTGCGTTTCACAACCCACTTAGATGAGGTGTGAATATAGCACAGAGGCCCACATCCAAGGAGGCTGGCGGAGGCTGGGAGGCATGCCAAGCAGCCTGCTGGACCGCTACCCATACCCTCCCTCCCCCAACCACTGCCTCCTAAATATATGTATTAGCTTAGCCATCCTTCACGGGCCAACTTCCTTTCGGAAACCTGCTCCAATAATCCCCTGGTTTGAAAAGGTTTTGGTCTTTTAATCACTATAGCACCTGTTGGCTGAACCACTCTTCAGGCGTTTACCAAAAACAGGAGTTATGATAACTATTTAATTGTGTAATTGGTTAATTCAATAAATGCATAGTGAATGCCTTCTACATTGCCAGACAGCGTCCTAGGCACTGGGCACACGGCCCTGAGCAAAACAGGTGAAGTCCTTGCCCTCATGAAGCTCACATTCTAGCAGCGGGGAGGGGGAAAGAAAATAAATAGAGAGGGGGCCAGCACCATGGCCCGGTGGTTGGGTTTGTGCACTATGCTTCAGCAGCCTGGGAGTCACTGGTTTGGATCCTGGGCGTGGACCTACACACTGCTCGTCGAGCCATGCTGTGGTGGCATCCCACATAGAAGAACTAGAATGACCTACAACTAGGATATACAACTCTGTACTGGGGCTTTGGGGAGGAAAATAAAGGGAAGATTGGCAACAGATATTAGCTCAGGGCCAATCTTCCTCACCAGAAAAAAAAAGAAGAAGAGTACACTAGAGGAAATTAGAACAGGATTGCGGATGGGGGACTATTCTACGTAGGAGGAATGGCATGGCCTAGCTCCTGCCCTCCTCATACCAGCTCTCTCTCATTCCCTGTGCTCCCATGCAGGCTTTCTCTCAGCTTATCCAATTCACCACTCTCCTTCCAGCCCCAGGACCTTTGCACGCTCCTTTTGTCTGGAAGACTTGTCCTTCCCTACCTCACCCGGTTAACCCTCTCTTTTTGATGAGGTGGCATAGAGCAGAGACTGGAAGGAAGTGAGGGAAGTACTTACACGTGCTTGGCTTCTCTGGGAAACGATAAGCTCCTGGAGGCTAAGAGGAGGCAGGGGAGAGGGGTGGCTAGAGATGCACACTCTGGAGTCGGGGCGACCTGGTTCAAATTCCTGCCCTCCCACACCCTAGTTGTGTGACAAGTTCTTAACTTTCCCAAGTCTTGGTCTCCTGGAAAATGGAGAAAGAAGAGTATTTACCTCATAGGAATATTGTGACGGTGCAAGGACATCATGTACAGTGTTGGGCACCACAGCCAGACTTACCCTGAAGCTAAGGAAACTTCAGGAACCCCCGACACACACACACACACACACGCACGTGTGCGCACACGCCTGCGCCCCTTCCTCAGAGGGGCCCTAGAAGTGAGTTCACGTGGTCATGTATTAAGGACCATTGGTTAAGACCGCTGTCTCTTCCCACTTGGCTTTCCTTCTGTCATACTTCTCACGTCAAATGGCGCTGGAGAGGACACCGGCCCTTTGCACTCGTCATCCAGATGGCGCACCCGGCCACTCTGTCCCCAGAGGAGGGGAAATTGGCCTTCCCGGAGAGTGGTTGCATTCACCATGTGAGGCCCCCTCCAGAGCACCCCGGGCTGTGGGCAGGTGCTGAGGGGCAGTCCCACGCTGCCCCCCACTCCCGCCTAGGGGAGGAGCCTTAGGGGGAGGACCCCACACCTCCCACGGGATCCCCAACTCTGCAGCCCGTGCTCAGACCTCAGGACACCCCGAGGCCTCCCTGAGTCATCGCTGAGCCACCCCAGGGCCAGGCAGCTCTTACATTTGAGCCGAAAAGCTCTTGAAACCTAGACCCAGCGGGAGAATGAGCCATTTTTCCCTCCTAAGGTCTGCAAACAGCTCATGCCCATCTTCCAAAGGAAAACCTTCTCGCTACTTGAAAGCAGTTATAAAACCACATCGCAGCCTTTTATTTCCCGGCCAATTACTAATAGCAAAGGGAAGGAACGTGACTCATTGATGTCCCCAGTTCTGACGGCTGATTGCCATAAATTCCCTGGTCCCCAGAGGTCTCCCCGCTTTCTCCTTTCTGACCGTTCTCCACAGTCATTGCCCAGAAAGTCGCCCTCTCTTCTTGCTTTTCTCCAGGAGACTTCTAGAAACACTTCCTAAGGACTGCCAGTCCATTTGCAAGGTCACCCTAAGCCCCTTTGCCCACATCCCAGACAGACCCAGAGAAGGACTCGCCTTCAGCGTCCTCGTGTGTATTTGCGTGCGTGTGGGCACCTACATCTCTAGTTTCTATTAAATGGGGAATCTTTGTCCATCCCCGTCTGCCCCTGGTCCTACTCACTGTCCTCTCCTGCCTTCGCTGGGGGTGTGTCTCCCATTCATAAACTCAGCGGTTTCCCGTCACTCAAGGCTCACGAGAGCAACGGGCAGAGCATATTAACCTGGGACATCTCCCCAAAGGAACACTCTGCTCGTGACTCCCTGAGCCCTTGGCCCCCAAGAGGTCGAGGCCTCAGCCTTCCCTCTGCCTTTCCGTCCACCCCCCAAAACAAGAGTAGGACCCCAGACTCACAGGAGCCCTTGCCTTTGGTTTTTTTTCCCTCAGGGAAAGACCCACCCTGAGCTAACATCTGTTGCCAATCTTCCTCTTTTTTTGTTTTCTGTTTCATTTTGTTTTTCCTCCCCAAAGCCCCAGTGCATGGCGGTATATCCTAGCGGTAAGTCCTTCTAGTTCTTTCACGTGGGCCACCGCCACAGCATGGCTACTGACAGACGAGTGGTGTGGTTTCGCGCCCAGGAAACAAACCCAGGCCGCCAAAGCGGTGAGAGCGCCAAACTTCAACCACCGGGCCCTCAGGGCTGGCTCACGCTGGCCCTGCTTTTCAGGGGAGGCGGGAGAAGAACTTTGGTTGACTTTTAAATCGTTGTCAAGATCTGTTGAGCTTACGGCCCAACACTGTTAGGACATGTCACTCTAAAGGTGTGGTGCATCTTGGTGAGGATGGGGTACTACTTCCAGTAACAACTTCCCCCTAACCTTCTGGAATAATCTCAATGGCCGGGCATTTTTTGTTTTTAATTCAAGCAGTTTGTTAAATGTGTAATTAAATGTGATTGGCATGCTTAGCTTTGTGTGTATATATATATATATTTTAAAAGGGCTTTGTCAGACCGTGTGCCCTGATTTGGGATTCAGGAAATGCGATCCCTGTAACAGGCCCACACCATATGCTCAAGTCCGCAGCTCTTGTCGATGGATTCAACAAGCGGAGGCTGGAATAGAGGATGTGAAAACACTTTGAAAAGACCTTTCATTCGACAAATGCCAGCGTTTATCACCATCATCATATCGTCATTATTAGCAATAGTAAGTGGGTCGGGGGATCTCTTCAAATGCAAATCTAATCGCATTGTGCCTTTCATGCAAAGCTTCCCACTGCTTTTAGGACAGAAGCCAGAGCTGGGCCACAGTCCTCTAGGCCCTGCGTGGCTGGCTCCTGCCCACTTCACACTGGCTCCCTCTCATTCCCTGTGCTCACGTGCAGGCTTTCTCTTAGCTTGTCCAATTGGCTTCATTCTTTCCAGCCCCAGGACCTTTGCACGCTCCCTTTGTCTGGAACATTTGTCCCTCCCTACCTTACCAGGTTAACCCTCTCTTTTCGTCCCAATATCAGTGTATCACACTTCCTCAAGGAAGCTTTCTCCACCTTCCACTCTATAGTCTCAGAGAATCATGTACAGCCATTCATCATTCATTAATTCATAGTTTTTGAGCGTCCACTATGTGTCAGACAGTCTTCTGGGGGCTGGGGATATAATGTGAACAAAAGACGCCCCCAGGAAGCTTCCATTCTAACAAAAGAAGAGACAATAATCAAATAAAGATGTACATGTATAATGGGATGTCGGGCTGTGCTAAATGTCATGAAGAAAATAAAGCTGGGTGAGGATTAGTGTGGTGGCAGGGACAGGGTGACCATTTCAGATAATGGCAGCAGAGAAAGCCTTTCTGAGCAGATGACATTTAAACAGAGACCTCAGTGAAATAAGAGAGTGAACCATGCACAGGTGCGTGGAGAGATGACTCCCGGTAGAAGGAACAGCAGGGGCAAAGGCCCTGGGACGGGAATGAACTTAGTGAGTCCAAAGAACAGCAGAAGGCCAGTGTGGCTGGAGTTGAGAGAGCAAACTGGGAAAGTACTAAATAAGGTTGGAGGACATGCCAAGTCTTTTGAGGAATTTTGCTACAAGGAGGAGCAGAGAAATCAGGCAGGGGCCAGGGAGCACATGAGCCCTATGGAGGCTGTTTCTGTTTTGTTTTCTATTTTGTTTCAAGATGGCAAGTTTTACAGCATATCTGTATGCTGAGGGGAACGCTCCGGCGGAGAGGGCGACATTGGTGATTCACGAGAAAGGAGATAATTGCAGTCAGTCCTTGAGTAGGTGAGGAAGAACGGGACCCAGGGCCCGGGTGGAGAGATTGGCATTACACAGGCACAGGAACAGTTTGTAATTTGCAACAGGAGAGAGGGCAGAGCATGTACGTTTCGATGCTGGAGGTTCGTGAGTTTAGGGTGGGTAATGAGCATCAGCCGGGCTCTGCTTTCTCAGTGAGTAGGAAGATGAGGTCATCAGCCCAGAACAGGCAGGAGAAGGGCAGTGGAGCTGGAGAAAACGGGAGGAGGTACACACAGCCATCTTGGAGAGGGGCAGAGTGACCAGGGACAGCAGGAGCATCGTTGGGCAGTGCCGAGGCGGTCCACTCATTCGCAGACTTAAACGTGAAACAAGACCTGCCGGGCAGTTGTGGGTGTCCTCTCCAGCCGTGATGCTGCAGCCCAGATGTGGGTGCAAAGGAGCACCCTGTTGGGTTTCACCTGGGTTGGGGTCTAGGCAGGTGACACAGCAGAGCAAAGGAGGCACAGAGCATTTGTTATACTGGCCACAGCGTCCAGGTTGGGCGAGGAGGAAAGGGCGGGCCTGGGTCAGGGCTGGTGGGGGACAGTGAAAAAAGTGATGGGCTGAAGATCTCGTGAGGGTCGGAGAATGGTTGGAACTGGAGTCCTGGGAGAGCTGAGCTGGGAAGGTATGTAGTGGCGGTCCGCCTGGGCTGGCTGGAATGGAGACTTCAGAGGTGCTATCGTTATGACAAGGTCTGTGACTCTGTGACTGAGGTGGAGTGGAGGAGGGGGATCATGGCAATGTGGCAACAAGAAAGGAGAGGCAGGGGGCTGGCCCAGTGTCATAGCAGTTAGGTTTATGTGCTCCACTTCAGTGGCCCAGGGTTCACCAGCTCGGATCCCTGGTGTGGACCTAGGCACCACTTATCAAGCCATGCTGAGGTGGCATCCCACATATAAAGTAGAAGAAGATGGGCACGGATGTTAGCTCAGGGCCAGCATTCCTCAGCATAAAGAGTAGGATTGGTGGTGGACATTAGCTCAGGGCTAATCCTTCTAAAAAAAAAACGAAAGAAAGGAGAGGCAGGGAGCCAGCCCTGATGGCCAAGTGGTTAAAGTTCGGCACTTTCACCACTTTGGTGGCCCAGGTTCAGTTCCTGGTCGCAGAACCACACCATTTATCTGTCAGTGGCCATGGTGTGGCGGCAGCTCACGTAGAAGAACTAGAAGGACTTACAACTAGAATATGCAACCATGCACTGGGGCTTTGAGAAGGCAAAAAACAGTAGAAAAAAAAAGAAAGGAAAGGCAAAGTGATGGATGGTCATTTACGTGGATCTTAAAGTCGCTGTGGACAATGGCAGGAGTAGAGGTTCAGAGGAAGTCAGGGAGCCAGGTGGCCAAATTGTCAACAAACACACAAGCGGAGGTAGGTGAGAGCACAAGAGATGGTTGGATGACATGCGCTCACATTTTTCACATTTGCATGATTATTTGATGAACTCTGATTTCACCCACTGGACTGTACACACTATTAAGGGTGAGGGGCGATGTCTGTGTGTGTTCACCATGTTATCTGCAGCTTCTAGCTCAATGCCTAGCATGGTATAGATACTCAATAGAAACTTCTTAAACAAACAAACAAACGAATCAATACTATGCTCTGGAATTGGAGAAAGAGAGAGGATGGGAGGCATTGGTCCAATAAGTTACCCTTTTGTTTTCCCATTAAAGTCCTCAGCATAGTCATAATTTTCAGAAATTTCAGTCAATGGTCATTCAACTAACGTTCCTAAAACACCTGTTAAGTGCCAGGCACTGTGCTACGTGCTTCAAAGAGGAATAAGACACAGCTGCTGATCTTGGAGCTCTCAAAGTATACCCACTCATGAAAAAATAACTTTAATACAAGGTGAATAGAGCAATGATAGACAGAGGGGTGAGCAAAAGGCTCCGAGAGCCCTGAACCTGACTGCCTCGGGGAGATGGGAAGGCTGTGGGGACAGACAATATCTGGGGAATGAGGATAGTCAGCTGCCAAGACAAGTGGAGGTCAGGTGAAGGACCAGCCTGCACAAAGGCATCAAGGATGGGAAAAGCTTGGCAAATTGAGGAGTCTGAGAAGGCTAGAAATTAAGCTAAAAATATCATCTAGCCCTTATAGCTATGGTCAAATGGTTCCCTAAGATAATTCAATGGGGGAAACAATAGTCTTTTTAACAAGGGATGCTGGCACAACGGGATATCCACATGGAAAAGATGAAGCTGGACTCCTACCTCACACCATATGCAAAAAGTAATTCAAAAGAGGTCAACATCTAAATGTAAGCATTCAAACCACAAAACTCTTACAAGAAAGCATAGGTGTAAATCTTCACGACCTTGGATTAAGCAATGGTTTATAAGCTATGACATCAAAAACACAAACAAGAGAAGAAAAAAGTTTCATCAGTTGAAACTTTCGTGCTTCAAAAGAGACCATCGAGAAAGTACAAAGACAACCCATTTGGGAGAAAATATTTGTAAATTATGTATCTGATAAGGGACTCATGCCCAGAGCATATAAAGAAACTTACAACTCAAGAATGAGAAGAGAAACAACCCGATTTAAAAATGGACAAAAGATTTAAATAGCTATTTCTCCAAAGAAGGTATACTAATGGCACATGAAAAGATGCCCAACATCATTAGGGGAATGCAAATCAAAACCACAATGAGATGCCACTTTATACCCACTAGGATGCTATAAAAATAAAAAAGACAGACATTAACAAGTGTTGATGAGGATGTGGGGAAATTGAAACCCTCCTACACCGCTGGTAGGAAGGTAAAATGGTGTCGCTGCTGTGAAAACAGTTCCTTAAAAGGTCAAACATAGGGTTGCCATATGACCCAGCAATTCCACTCCTATACATATACCCAAGAGAACCGAAAATGTATGTCCACACAAAAACTCGGACACGAATGTTCACAGCAGCATGAGTCACAATAACCAAGAAGTGAAGACAACTCAAATGCCCATCAACTGATAAATGAATAAGCAAAATATAGTTCATTCATACAATGGAATATTATTCGGCAATAAAAAGGAATGGGGCGCTGATACATGCTATGCCATGGATGAACCTTGAAACATTATGCTAAGTTAAAGACCCAGACACAAAAGCCCACATATTGTGTGATTCTATCCGTATGAAATGTCCAGAATAGGCAAATTAATAGAAATTGAAAGGTGGTCAGTGATTGACGGAGGCTAGGGAAAGGAGGAAACGAGAAGTGACTGCCAATTGGTACAGGGGTTCTTTTGGGGTGAAAATGTTCTGGAATTAGGTAGTGATGCGGGTTGTACAAAATGAATGTTCTAAAAACCACTGAGTTGCACAAATTAAAAGGGTAAATTTTATGGTATGTGAGTTATAGCTCAATTTTCTTAAACGTCAGCTGGGGTGCCTGTGGTGTGTACACCATACAAGGGGTGTGAATTAAATCTTGCAGGCAATGGAGAGTTTCTTAGTATTCTCTGTGTGTACTGCACGCACATGCACACATGTGCACACACACACTCTTCCTCCGCTATAGCTGGAAAATCAGGAAGGTGAAATCAACAAACGCCCCCCCATGGTGCTGCCCCCTACAGGCAATCAGTATGAGCAGTTTGTTGTATTTCTTTACCCTCCTGTTTGTGTTTTTTTTTTAATTTTTTTTTTTTTGAGGAAGATTAGCCCTGAGCTAACATCTGCTGCCAATCCTCCTCTTTTTGCTGAGGAAGACTGGCCTTGAGCTAACATCCATGCCCATCTTCCTCCACTTTATACATAGGACGCCTACCACAGCATGGCTTGCCAAGCAGTGCCTTGTCCGCACCCGGGATCCGAACCTACAAACCCCAGGCCGTCGAAGTGGAACGTGCGAACTTAACCGCTGCGCCACTGGGCCGGCCCCCTCCTGTTTATGTTTATGCTGGGATTATGTTTTACGTACAACTTGGTATGCCGCTTTTTTTTTCAATTACCATAAACTTATTCTAAGCATTATTTAAAAATAAATTTCTTACCTAATTATAATAAGTTATTTATGGTAGAAACTTTGGAAAATATAGAAAATTATAAAGAAGAAAATTAAAATCATCCACAATCCCACCAGTTAAAAGGAATCATTACTGAAATTTTAGTGTATTTTACTTTGTCTTTTTCCTATGAGTAAATGTCATTTTTAATGGCTGCATAATAGGCCTCCAGTTCATAGATTACTTCTCTTGTAATATAGTTCGGTTATTTCTAATTTTTCTCTATATAAATAATGATGTAATAAATATCTTTGTGCATGAAGCTCTTCATAATGGGGTTAGTTCCTTAGCTTCTCAGAAATGGAATTACTGGGTCAAAGACTGAATACACTTAAGCTCTTATGATGCATCCTTAAATTGCATTCTAAAATGATCTGAGGGGCCGGCCCTGTGGCTGAGTGGTTAAGTCCGTCTGCTCCACTTAGGCGGCCCAGAGTTAGGATCCTGGGCACGGACATGGCACCGCTCGTTGGGCCATGTTGAGGTGGCATCCACATGCCACAACTACAAGGACCACAACTAAAATATACAACTATGTCCTGGGAAGATTTGGGGAGAAAAAAGCAGGAAAAAAGAAAAGATTGGCAACAGTTGTTAGCTCAGGTGACAATCATAAAATAAATTAAATTAAATTAAAAAATAAATAAAATGATTTGACAAATTGCATTTCTATTTGCAACAAATGAGATTGTTTCACAGCATCCTCATCAGTATTGAGGTTATACTTTTAAAAATTCTCCTCATGACATACAATGGAGAAAAGAAAGTCTCTTCAACAAATGGTGCTGGGACAACTGGACAGCCACAGGTAAAAGAATGAAAATTAACCATTCTTTTTCACCATTCACAAAAATAAACTCAAAATGGATCAAAGACCTAAAGATAAGACCTGAAACCATAAGGCTTCTAGAAGAAAATATAGGCAGTACACTCTTTGACATCAGTATCAAAAAGATCTTTTGGGACACCATGTCTTCTCAGACAAGGGACACAATAGAAAGAATAAACAACTGGGACTTCATCAGACTAAAGAGCTTCTTCAAGGCAAGGGAAAACAGGATTGAAACAAAAAAACAACCCACCAATTGGGAAAAAATATTTGCAAGTCATTTATCCGACAAAGGGTTAATCTCTATACTATATAAAGAACTCACACAGCTCAACAACAAAAAAAATCAAACAACCCGATCAAAAAATGGGCAGGGGACATGAACAGACATTTCTCCAAAGAAGACATAAGGATGGCCAATAGACACACAAAAAGATGCTCATCATCACTAATCATCAGGGAAAAGCAAATCAAAACTACACTAAGATATTACCTTACACCTGTTAGAATGGCAAAAATAACCAAAACAAAAAGTAGCAAGTGTTGGAGAGGGTGTGGAGAAAAAGGAACCCTCATATACTGCTGGTGGGAATGCAAACTGGTGCAGCCACTATGGAAAACAGTATGGAGAGTTCTCAAAAAATTAAAAATAGAATAGCATACGACCCAGCCATCCCACTACGGGGTATCTATCCAAAGAGCTTGAAGTCAGCAATTCCAAAAGTCCCATGCACCCCCATGTTCATTGCAGTATTATTTACAATAGCCAAGACGTGGAAGCAACCTAAGTGCCCATCAACTGATGATTGGATAAAGAAGATATGGTATATATATATATATATATATATATACATATATATATATATATATATAATGGAATACTACTCAGCCATAAAAAAGGATAAAATCATCCCATTTCACAACAACATGGATGGACCTCGACGGAATTATGTTAAGTGAAGTAAGCCAGGTAGAGAAGGACAATCTCTGTATGACTCCACTCATAGGTGGAAGTTAAACACGTAGACAAAGAGAACAGATTAGTGGCTACCAGGGGCGGGGGCACAAAGGGTGAAGTGGTGCACCTACCACACGACTGGCAAACAATAATGTACAACTGAAATTTCACAAGGTTGTAACCTATCGTAATCGCAATAAAAAGTAAAAAAAAAAAAAATTCTCCTCATGGTTTTTCTTTTCTATTCTTTTCTTTATTATTAATACATAAAATATTATTTTAATTTATTTTAGTCATCCAATAGAGGTTTCACAAGAAAGAATAGCACGCTCTGGTTTGGTTTGATGATCAAGAGGCTGGGCTGACGAGAGATGGGAGAGTGTTGATATGGAGACCAGTCAGGAAAATGTTGCACGAGTACAGGAAAGAAATGGCACAGGCGGGCAGTGAGGATGGGCTTAGAAGACATTTAAGATCAGAAAGACATTTCTAAGAAAGGCTGGGTTGGATCTGTGACTGATCTGAAACTGGCAGGCAGGAAGGAAGAGATGTCAAGTTTGACTCCAAAGCGTCTAGCGTTGGAGGTAGAATGGAGGGCGATAGTTTCAGCCAAAACAGGGAAAAGGGAGGGAGGAGCAGGTTTAGACGGAAAACAAGGCTTCCATTTGCAACATGTTACTTTGGGTGCCTTGCAGAGTTCCAGGTGGAGATGTCAAAATACCCACTAACAGAACGGGTCTGAAGCGTGGAAGATGGGGCGGCACTGGGGATAAAAGTCGGGGAGTTGTCTGTACGTAAATGGTAACGAATGAGATTTCTGGGGGACGAGGAATAAACTCGAGGGGAAACCCACATTTGTCACGCAGAAGAGGAATGAGAGAAGGAGAAAGAGTTGCTCAGGAAGCAGGAGGGGAGCCCGCAGACCCTGGTGCCCAACGCCAGGGGAAGGGAGCGGTTCAAGGAGGGAGAATGGTCAACAGTGTCAAATGCTTCCAACGCTACAGGAGTCACGGAGGATGAAGACTTCCACGCAGGGTCTCGGAGAAGAATCCCAGAGAGAGGCTGAGAAGGAGGAAGCAAAATCAGAGAGCGCAGCCATCCAGCAGGCAGTTTGGGGGTGTCGGGAAGGTGGGAGAGAGGGCATTAGCCTCCATGGGAGGTCATTTTCCTCAAGTTTTTCTCTCTCCTTTCATCGCGGCAAGAGCTAGTCAGTTATCCGACTCTGCCGCTCGCCTGAGTGTACACAGTAGGCTCTCCATCCTGGCTCTTCATCCTGGCTCTCCATCCTGGCTCTTCTGTCGCCTCCCACATCTGATCTAGGCTCGACTTTACTGAGAACGTGAAGGGGCTGGTGAGTAAGAGGGTGCCTGAAGCTGGCCTTGGTTCAGGGTTGGTGTGCACCCAAGGTGTCACCTGACAGCAGTGAAATGAGGAAAATAAGGCCAAGGTAGCGTTTTCCATGAATTAAGTGAACTTTATGGGAGGTACAAGACTGTCTTTTACGCTGAGATTATCTCTCCTCCTCTTCTGACGGTAAACTGTCCTTTCCTTTGTGAAATGATGGTAGCTGGAGGGTTTTCCCTGTTTCTTTTTCATGTCTCTATTTAGAAAATAAGCCAGTACCTCTCCGCTGGCCCAACAAATCAGTTTGCTAATGGTACTGACTTATGAATTGCAAAACTGTAGGAATGAGTGACCTAGGTATTTTTTAGGACTCTCACCTCTAACCTTCTAAAATCCCAGCTCTCTGAGGGCGGTCCTAAGAAGGAAAATGAGACGGTACAGTTCAGCCAGTGTGGGGAAGATGCGGCACCACTGCTTGGCCCCGCCCCATTCCGCCCCCCCCCCCCCCCCGCACCTCCACCCCCAGCGCATGCGCTTTGGGGCCGGGCCTTTGTCCCGGGCCCTGTGACCCGGTCTCTCTTTATCCTGCAGTCCTCCATGTGCTTCGAAGCTCTGGCCACTCAGAGCCCAAGCCTCGGTCCCTCCTGCTCCTGCCCAGCGGCCAGGCTCCTGCACACAGAACATGAATTCCCATTTATCAGTGAGGAAACTAACGCATCCCCCTCCTTAATCTCCTCAAGGACAGGGATGTGCGTCCCTAACGTCTGTCAACGGTCCTGTGGGTGCTCAGGGAATATTTACGATTTGTTATTTTCCTGACATCGCTCGGCTAATACGCGGCAGAAACTAAATTTGAACCCAAATCCTTTAACTTCAATCCATCAACTCTTGCTCCCCCGACACCACAGAAGGGCGGGGCATCTGTCGCCAGTAGGGGTGAGATTTAGCGGCAGGACAACCTTTCCAGGCGTCCCCACATCGATCAGGGGGCAGTGTAAGCACGAGCTCGGTCTTACCTCTCCGCGATTTTCTTCTGGTCACACTGGCTGATGGTGACGGGATCCATATGAACTGTCCCTCCGTGAGATGCGGAATTTTTAAACCTCGTCTTTATTTTTCTCCATGTAATGATTGCTCTTAGTTTGACTCAAATTGTACTAAATACACCTTTAACCAAAAAAAAACCAGCTCCTCTTCTGCTCAGAGGCAACCACGACCTCTCTTTTGTACTTTTTTTCTGGTATTTAACTTCATTTGTCCAAAGAACAAGCTTAGATGCTATGTCAGTTCCATTTGTCAGTTTCCCCATCATGGATTGACCAGCGGGAAGAATAAGTCGGCTTTTTTTAAGCACTTCCTGTTTCCTCTTCTGCTCCATGTAGTTGTAACCCTTGCTTAAGTTAACACTTAATGTTTACTTTATTATGATTATAGGATTTGTATTCCCTGGAGCCAGTGTACCAAGATATGCGTCTCTTCTCGGACAACTTTTTGTTTATTTTTTAATTTGCTTAGTATTCTGGATATCTAACAATAACTTTTCTTAGAACTTCCAGCAGCCTTTTAAAATTTCCATACGCCAAGCAACTCAGATAATCTGCCCACTCCATTTTTTCTCGCAGTCCTCCCTCCTGTCCTCCTTCTTTCATTTGGGCTGGTCGCTTGCATTTTCCATCATCCTGGGAGCACCCCTTGTCACTGTCCTGATTTGGACGCCCTGAATCCTGTGTCACCCTCTTTCTTGGTTCATTCCAAGAAAAATAAACATGTATGTCTAAAAATGTCTGCTTCCCTTCCACACTTAATTGATAACTGAACTGAATACAGAATTATAGGTTGGACTCATTCTCCCTCAGGATTTTGATACCTTGCTCCATTTTCTTCTAGCCTCTGATGTTTTTAGTGAGCAGTCTGAGGTAATTCTGATTGCTGATGCTTTGTAAAAGCCTACTTTGTCTCTCGGGAAGCTTCCAGAATCTTCATCTCCAGGGCCCTGAAACTTCATAATCATGTGCCTTCGTGAGGTCTTTTGTCCGCCATTGTGCTTGGCACCCACTGGACCCTTTCAAACTGGAAACTCATATCCTTCAGTTCTGGGAAAATTCTTCGTATTACTTATTTTAATAATTTTCTCCCCTCCATTTCTCTGTTGTCTCTGAAATTAGGCAGAGTGAGGGGCTAGAGAGTAATGGAAGATACTGTTCAACACAC
Organism: Equus caballus; assembly: GCF_041296265.1. Classification (NCBI taxonomy): domain Eukaryota; kingdom Metazoa; phylum Chordata; class Mammalia; order Perissodactyla; family Equidae; genus Equus; species Equus caballus. Next base: position 10,987,881 of record NC_091695.1, read on the forward strand.
AATGGCCAGTGGAAGTCTGTGAGGAGTGACATTTGAGCAGAAATTTGAATGCTATCTTCTCAACTACTTGAGGAAAATTATTATTTCTGCTTAATTATTTGCCCGTCTTTTTTGGTCTATTTCTCCTGTTGGGAAGGCTTTCCTCAGTGTCTGGTGATCTTTGGCTGAGCATTCACGTCGAGAGGGAGGCACGAGAAGCCGACGGAAAGCTCCATCTGTGTGACAGGCTTGTCAACTGGTAGAGTTCTCTGTGAGGTGATCGGGCAGCACGTTGGCTTTTTCATGGAAAGCTCCTTCCTCTGGGATTGCTTAGCTTTTCCGGAGATGCTCAGAGGTGGTGAGGGAGAGTGGGCGTGTCGGCAGAGAGGACAATGTCACCATTCCTTCATCCAGACTTTCACTTAATTCTCTTCACTCCATCTTTGGTGAGCTTCTGAAATTCCCGGGCCTCTCTGGGATTCCGCAAGGCAAGCTTTTTGGCTCCTCATGGGCCTTTCGCTCTACAGGCCCTTACTATCTGCTCCTTCCATCCCTTCTCTTGTCCACTGATGGCCCTTCGCCATTCTCTTTGTCCTGGTCATTTAGATGGGATTTGAAGAGAGCACGCAGGTAAACACACGTCCAACCCACTCTATTTAACGAAAATAAGTTACTCTGTAAAACAAATTCTAGCAAACAGATCAGGCTAAGAAACTTTTTGAAAGAAAAAGAAAACCCTTGCAGGCTACCCCTCCAGTAGCCATACCTGACAATCATGGAATTTTACGGGTGAGGTGACCTCCGACATGTCTACTCTGACCACCTCATTTTGCAGATAGAGAAAATGAAACCCAGGTGACGTAAGTCTTGCCCAAAGTCACAGAGCAGAGAGACGCGAGGAGTCCCTGTATTTTCCCCTTGCAATCCTAGCCTTTCTCACCACCATTGGCCTTCCCAGAAAAGGCCCTCAGGCAGTAGAAAGATTTTCTTCTTGATGGGGCTTCCAAAGCAAATGCCTTTTTGCCCTCTGGGCCAGTCTGACCCTGATCAGTGCCATCTGGAGAAGAACCACAACGATGAACTAGATACTGTTTCTCAGCAAGACCAGGAGTGTTCCTGGCATATGAAACAGACATCATTTTTTAAAGGACAGAGTCAAGATAACAAATTCACCTTAAAATAAACCTCAAGTCAGATTACCAGTTAACACCTAAGTGTATTTAAGCAGACATAAGGGTAATTGTCTAATTAATTTTTCAACAATGAAGTCCATTTTTCCATGTTGCATCTTACAGCGCCTCGGCAATGAAAGTAATTGGATCCCTTTATAACCATTTTCCACTTTCTGGTTTGCTAAGTCGTTCAATGCTGTGGTCTACAGAAAATATAAATCTCCCCAAACTGGTCATATTGCAATTTTATTAAGTTCATAAAGTATTTCTGTGAGGGTGAGGGGGCTGCAAAGATGAAAACAACAAGATACGATATGATGGAGTGGAAAAGGCGCCCATGGTAGCAGCCTCTAACATGGTCCCCAGTGAGCCCTGCTTCTTAGCATTCACACCCTGTGAAGTCCCCTCCGCTAGAGTGTAGGCTGACCTAGTGACTCACTTCTAAGGACTAGAATGTGGCAGAACAGATGGGATGTCACTTCTGAGATTTAGGTTATAATGCTGCCAACTTGGTTGCGCTCTCTCTCTCTCTCTCTCACTTTCTCCTTCTCCCTTTCTCCTCTCCTCCCCCTTTCTTCATCTCTTTTTCTTTCTCAGATCACTCAGTCTGGATGAAGCGATGTCACGAGCATCCCTATAGAGAGGCCCACATGCCAAGGAGCAGAAGCTTCCTGTCACATGGTGAGTGAGCTTGGAAATGGAACCTCCAGCCCCGGTCGAGCCTTCGGAGATGGCCGTCCCCACCAACAGCTCAAGAACCACGTCAGGAGAGAGCCCCAGCCGAGCCACCCAGCTCAGCCTCTCCCGGATTCCTGACTGTCAGTAATTGTGTGAGATAATAAATATTTACTGTTTTAAGCTGCTAAGTTGGGGGATAATTTATTATCCAGCAATAGTGGGAGAGATGTGTATGGGTTCTGACTTCTTCAGTTCCTTGTAAAAGCATCTTATATATGTCCTTGAACCTCTCCTAATTATGCCTATTTGCTCATCTGTAAAATGTGGATGAAGACCACACCTACCCGCAGAGTTCAAGGAGAAAGAATCTAATTTTATTTATTATTTTTTTAAAGGTTTTCTTTTTTCCTTTTTCTCCCCAAAGCCCCCCGGTACATAGTTGTATATTCTTTGTTGTGGGTCCTTCTAGTTGTGGCATGTGGGATGCCGCCTCAGTGTGGCCTGATGAGTGGTGCCATGTCCACACCCAGGATCTGAACCGGCGAAACCCTGGGCCACCGAAGCAGAGCACGTGAACTTAACCACTCGGCCACGGCCGGCCCCAGAAAGAACCCAATTTTAAATGATCATGAGGCATTAGGCATTTTTATCTAGGCTATCTCATTTAATTTCTTTCAAATGAAAAAAACCATGTGAAACCTATCCAATAATTGGAAAACCATACTAGTGTTAGTATCAGAGCCAATTCATTTTGTGATTTATTAAAATATTGTTTAACCAAGCACCAATCTTGGATCAACCTTAAGTGAACCATATGCCTTTTAGAACTGATGGGTTTTAATTAGTTTCTTAATTAGCATGTGAGAAGTTCGTAAACCTGTTAGTTTTGCTATCAAAATCAGAAGAATAAGCTTTATATGACTCTCACTGGAGGCACTCTAAGGTCCCTGGGCCCCATGAGTTCATGTGGCTCAAGGACAACCCTCTCCCACAACCCCTTTCTGGTGTGGGCCGAGCCTCGTTCACGACACCACCATCCTCCTGCTCGCCAACGTGGAAACCAAGCCACCCCACATCTTGTCACCAAATCCTGCATTTCTCATTCAGAAAGATTTTATCCCTTTCATCCCCCACCGCTGTTTAGTTCAGATTCATCTCTTCCACATTTAATCATCAATATTATTATAATCTTACGTGTATATATATGTTATAATAATATACATTACATATAATGTTACCTATCATTATACTGTTATGTTAATAAATAATATTTATGGACAGTGCATTATGTTTCGGAAGTCGAGCTCTGCGCTGGGGGTCAGAGTTACGGGCTTCCTGTTTTCATGGAGCTGAGAGGTGCTTCATTCAGCTTTGCAAGGCCTAAGCTAGATTAAAGATTAACAGTAGGCTCACTCGGTCTGAATCTTGGCTTTTCCACTTACTGTGTGCTCTTGGACAAGTTACTTAATCTCTCTGTGCTTCAGTTTTCTCACCTGAGAAACAAGGATAATAATAGCACCCACCCCGAAAGGATTAAGAGAGTTAAAATGTTTTAGAGGCTTAGGATAGTGTCTGGCAATCAAAAAATGTTAGCTATTCTTATTTTGGGTCCATATCGTGTTTTCTCCAACACCTGTGTCTCTGTGGGTCAAACCATTCTTCCCAGAGCCGTCTGAGTCTTCTTCCTCCATTAGACCAGGTCATGCCCACAAACGTCAGTGACAGAGGCCTTGGCAAGAGCCACCTGTCCAGCCCACCTGTCCAGCCCTCAGACCCCACTTCTCCCCATCCTATCGCCCCTTGTCCTGCTCCACTGAATGTCTCCCCACTCCCCAAACACACCTCTCTGAGCCTAAGTCTGCGTCTTTGTGCCAAGACAAAGGAGGTAGAGTGGGGAGAGGACAGGCTTGTTCACGTGATGGCGAAAGAGAGCGCTCAACATGGCGGCTGGACGTGCCCACCTCTCTTTCAAGCTCTGAAAGGAGGAGACCAAAGCGGGTTGGGACTTTAGTAGTTCTTAATGGCAGGACGTAGCACAAGCTTTAAAATGGCTGGGGGTGTTTGCTACCAAGAAAAATCGGATGAAAAACAAAGGAGGTGGACCCTTTTTACCTTCCCGGGGAGCATCCAGCTGCCGCTGTTCCCATCAGGGGCAAGAGAAGAAGAAGGAAGGCAGAGCTTGGACTTCAGAGTAAGTGACACCCGTGTCCAGATCCTGGCTCTCCCTCTAACTAAACAAGCACCATACTCTCAGTTTCTTTGGCTGGAAGACAGGAATAATAATGGTTCCTTTGCAGAATTGATGTGAGGATAAATGAGAAAACTTATATGGGGGGCGGTGCCGGCCGAGAGGCATAGTGGTTAAATTTGCGAGCTCCGCTTGGGTAGCCCATGGTTCATGGGTTTGGATCCCAGGCGTGGACCTAGCACCACTCATCAAGCCATGCTGTGGCAGGGTCCCACACACAAAATAGAGAAAGATTGGCACAGATGTTAGCTCAGGGCCAATCTTCCTCACCAAAAAAAAAGAAAGTACCCAACACATTAAAGCCTCTCGATTAAATGGTGCCTTCCTTCCCATGTTCTCCTGTCCTATTCTCTGTGCCTGTGAAGGTCTCCCACCCACCCCGCCCTGTCCTCCTGGTGAACTCCTACTCAATCTTCAAGTCCCAGCTCAATGTCCCCCCCCACCCAGAGAAGCCTTTCCTGGCTTTCTCAGGCAGAGTCCCCGGCTCCCACTCCTGTCTCCCGCTGACCGGGGAGCTCCTCCAAAGCAGGAATCCCTCCTCAAACACCTTTGTATCCTCAGCACCTGGCATCATTTAAAGATAAATATCTGTTGAGTACTGTTCTGTGATTTCCTTGTGAAAATGAAGGATCCTTAGGTGCTTTGAAATATTTTCATTACAATACTGTTTGTAACAGAGAAAACTGGGAAGCAACGTACATGTCTAATAATCGGAGGTTAAGTAAATGATAGTTCCTCCTCAAAGTGTGGTGGTACGCTGCCATCAAAATCGTCTTGTAAAAATGTGCTGTTGACATTAAAAAAAATGTTCTCAATATACATTGTGAGGGAAAGATGCAGTTTTCAAAACAGTGCTATGTACAGAATGATCTCGTTTTGTGATAAAAATATAAATGTTTGTGTATGCATAAAAAAGATCTGGAAGGACCCAGCGGTTGTCTCTGGGTGGGTGGAATTTGCATGTTGCTTTTCCTTCCTTATGCTTGTATGTATTTTGTGATTTTTCTATAATGAGCGTAAATTACTTTTGTAGTAAGAAAAAATTTTTTAACTACCCAAAATTGTTTTTCTGATTGTAATGCATTTTCATTGTAGAAAATTTGGAAAGTCTGAAAACTAGAAAAAAGAAAAGATAATTATGCACGCTCTTCCTCCGAGAGAATCTGTTAACATTCTAGTGTATTTCTTTCCAGTCTTTTTTTTAATGTGCGTATGAATTTTTTAAACTACTTGAGATCAAACTTATCTGTGGTTTAATATTCTGCAATTTTTTATCACCTAGTGAATATTTTCAAAAATTATTACAAATTCTAAATATGATATGTCTTACAAAGGGCTAGAAAAATCAGCTATCCTAGGAAAAAAAATAGAAGAGCTAAAGAGTTGATTAACAGTCTTCAAAGTATGGCACAAGGCATTTTAAAGACTTTCTTAGGCCCTGGAGAGGCCTTATATTGTACAAAATTCTTTAAAATAATCCATCTTAACAATTTTAACTGTAAAGTTGTTGAAAGGGTTTTTTATACTTTTGCTATTGAACTTAGCTAAACATGCTCATTTAATTTACAGCTGGTGAATAACAACTTACAATTGGCTATAATTTCTCAGTAACTATTGTGCATATTTGAGAACTCTTGCAAAATGATAAAAATCCCACCTACAAATTTTTCAAATATAAAGAAACACGAAATTTTAACGATTAATGAAGTTAACGTAACACAATGTTACATTTTCGAGGTTTTTAATTAAACGTTTCTTGATTTTACAGTTTCCCCCATTTTGGCATCAATAACTTTTTCCAGATCTCCTAGGCCTTGGCCTCTGTGTCTACCCTACCTCGTTGGGGAAGACATCCTTCTTGAGACCCTTAGCTGTGGGGTAGGGCTCGCGGCAGACAGACATCCCGCAAGGATGGGAACCACTGAAAGGCTAGCAGTGGGAGAGGCCAATTTATTCAGCAGAGTTGTCTTTTTTGTGACAACCTCCAAATAGAAAGTGGGAAGGTTTAGACAGTGGATTCCTGCACCAGGAGATTTGTGCTTCTGAAGTTGTCGTTAGTGCCCTCAAATCTATTCCAATTCCTGGCGACCCTGTGGACAGCAGAGCGGAACCCTGCCCGTCTGTCTGTGCCATCCTCTCACCTTCCAGCGCTCCATCAGACAGTGCTCCTCTGCTCTTCTTAGGGTTTCCATGGCCAATTGTTTCGGAAATGGATGGCCAGGTCCTTCTTCCTAGTCTGCCTTGGTTTGGAAGCTCTGCTGAAACCTGTCTGCCATGGGTGACCCTGCTGGTGTTTGAAATCCCAGTGGCACAGCTCTCAGCATCACCGCAACATGCAGCCACCCCAGTGTGACAACTGATAGACGGCAGGAGTGGTCCCCCGACCTGAAAAGGGACCCCGGGCTGAGGAGGTGAGCGCACAGAATCTTAACCACTAGACCACCAGGGCTATACTTCTCAAGTACTGGCAAGTGGACTGGGGGAAAGGAGGAGGGGAAGGAGGGAGAGGCAGAGAAGGAAGAACAGGAAAGAGGAGAAGAGGAAGCAAAGAAGGAAGGAAGGAAAAGAGGGAGGGAGGAAGGAAAAAGAAAAGAAGGAGAGAGGGCTATATTTATTAGTTGCTTATGAGCTGAGCCCTTTACATACTATATTTCATTCAATGCTGGGACTACTGTCACTCTCATTTTACAGATAAGTCTCCTGAGGCTCAGAGAGGTTAAGTCATTGGCCAATATTACACAGCTAGATAATGATGTAGTTGGCCCAAGACTGTCCAGCTCTACAGCCTGCCCTACCACATGGCCTCCCCAAACACACCTACCCTATGTGGGCCTCCTCCCAGCTTTAGAAGGACAGAATTTAAAGCTGGAAAGGCCCCTGAGGTCAACTCACCCTCCGTCTCTACGTTTATCACAGCGCTGCTGACACGGAAAGTCTTGTTCCCTCTCAGCATCTGGCTGAGCCAGGCCCTCCCATCCCCCAAGAGCACCGTGTCTGGCCCAGAAAATGTGTTCCAGATATGTTGGCTGAATTAACGAATTAAATAAATCTCTCATTTTGCTGAGAAGGAAGACCAGCGAAGAAAATCTGGGGACCACACAACGGGGGTAACTTGCCCGCAGTCACCCAGCGAGGAGGTCACGACAGAGTCTGGATTCGAATACCAGCCAACGCTTCTCGCACGGTTTTACCTGAGTTTACAGGGTTTTCCACTTTCTGTCATCTCATTTCATTCTCCCAACGACCACATGATTATTATCACACGTCGTCAAATCTAAGACCATCAATAGGACACACCACTATTTTAGGTAACAATAAGACAGAAAGAAAAAAAAATGGTGCCAAGCATCCTTGATCGACACCATCAACTGTAAGATGCATTTCTACCATGTGAAAAACATGTGATGTTATCTCCATTTTGCAGATGTGGAAACGGAGGCTCAGAGGAATGAGGTGGCACGTCTTGGTCACGCAGCTGGTAAGAGTGGGCATCTGTGATTCAAATTAGTCCTGGGCTTTCTCTACAGTTATACCTCAAGGCACTGTGATTTGATGGTTGGGTGTGGGTGTGTGTGTGGCTTTTTTTCTCCCCTCTATTTAAATGAGAATCTGAATTCAGCTGGTGAAGCGGTCCCTTCCCCACTGGATTAGAAGCACTGTGTCTGAAAGTTGCTGTGCCAGCATCTATCACTGTGGCTGGCCCGGAGCAAGACCCCCCAAATTATCTAGGAGTTGGAGGAGAGGTCACACTAGAAGGCATCTCAGAAGTCCAGAAAACACAGGCCTGCGTACAAGTCCACCAGCTGTGGCCGTGCCTGTGCTGCTGACACCAGGGGAGGCAGAAGCCAAGTGCAGAATGGGGTGGGGTGGGGCAGGAGGCCCTGGACTTAGAATGGATCCCGAGGCAGACGGACCAGGTCGGAATCCCAGCTTTGCCAGCTTCTAGCTGTGGGACCTTGGGCAAGTTCTTTCATCTGAGTCTCTGTTTACTCCGTGGTATAATGGGAATAATGCAATACTACCTATCTCGCGAGATTATGTGAGACGTGAGACAATGAAAGTAAAGAGCTTAACACACTGTCTGGCACGTGGTAAATCCCCAGTGGATCACAGCTAAAGCCACGCACAGGAAGGAACGTCTGTCGTACGTCATCTCGAACAAAACCAAACTGGCTGGTCACCGGGAGATTTCACGATTGGGAACCCCCAGCCTCACTCCCACAGCAGGAGACCTCCCACCAGCTTTGTAAACCTCACATACAGGAAAGAAATGGGCGTTGCAAAGTCACCATCGACACTGAGCCAATTAATAGAATCATAAGCGTTTACCTTGGTCAACCTAGGCAAAAATGTTTAAAACCCTGGGGAGAAGAGATGATTTTCTAGGAAAAAAGAAAATATTACAACTAATTCCAGAAGAGTTTTTAAAAACATACTCGAAAAACCCCAAAACATACTAAATACTGTAGACTAAATTGAGGATGTTTTCAAAGAGTTATCCCCCCAAAAAGTGTCAAGTCCAGAGAGTTTCCTGGGTGAATTCTACCTGCTATTTAAATTGTTCCAGAGCAAAGAGAAAGCGGGAAAACTTCCAAATTCTTTTTATGAAGACAGCGTAAACCTGACAAAGAGAACAAATGAAAGGAAGACAGAAAGAGACGCTGGGAGCTGTCTCTGCAGTCTGTAAACACTGGAAGCATTTCCCACAGTCGGGAGCAAAAAACAGATTTCCGCTAACACCATCATTATTTAACATTGCTCTGGAAGCACTGGTCTATACAATTATACAGCAGAAAGAAACAAGAAATATGAAAACGGGAAAGAAGAAAGCAAAATTATCGTTATTATTAGGCGATATGACTAGAAATCTGGAAAACTCAAGGTGACTCTCAGAAATTATCAATAAAATCATTCAATATCAATAAAATAAGGTGACTGGTTATATGACTGATATACAAAAGTCAGTTGCCTTCTTATATGCAATCAGCAACCACTTAGAAAATGCAAGAAAAGATTCCATTCATACGAGCAACAACACAAAATACAGCTATTACCAATGTGCTAAGAAGAATGTTTTAGAATGCTACTGAGGGACTCAATAGTCTGAATAAATGTAAACACATATCCTGTTTTTGAATAGGAAGATGTTCTATTGTAAAGATGTCAGTTCTCACAAATCATTATATTTACAGTGATTCCAATTTTTAAAATATAATAAAAAGAGCTGCTTTTGGAAGAAGATGGGCTGATTCTAAAGTTCACATGGAAAAATAAGCATCCAAGAATAGCCTGGAAGGGAGCTGGCCCAGTAGCATAGTGGCTAAGTTTGCACGCTCCACTTTGGTGGCCCAGTGTTCACCGGTTCGGATCCTGGGTGCAGACCTACACACCGCTCATCTAACCATGCTGTGGCGACATCCCACATAGAAGAACCAGAAGGACTTACAACTAAGATATGTGACTATGTACTGGGGCTTTGGGGAGAAAAACAAAAAAAGAATAGCCTGGAAAAAAAAAAGTCAGACATTAAAACATAGCGTAGTTTCTTAGATATGACACCAAAACCACAAACAACAAGAGAAAAAAGTAGATAAATTGGACTTCATCAAAATTAAAAACTTTTGTGCTTTAAAGGATACCATTAAGAAAGCGAAAATACAACTCCCAAAGTGGGAGAAAATGTTTGCAAATCATATATCTGATAAGGGTCTAGTGTCTAGAATGTATAAAGAGCTCTTAAAATTCACTAATAAGAAGACAAATAAACTAATTTAAAAATGGGCAAAGGATTTGAATAGACATTTATCCAAACAAGATATACGACGGTCAAGAAGTCCATGAAAAGATGCCAACATTACTAGTTATTAGAGAAACGCAAATCAAAACTGCAATGAAATACCACTTCGCACCCACAAGGATGGCTATAATAAAAAAGGCAAACATTAAGAAATGTTGGTGAGGATGTGGAGAAATTGGAACCCTCATGCACTGCTGTTAAGGATATAAAATGATGCAGCTACTTTGGAAAACCACCTCACAGTTCTTCAAAATGTCAAACATGGAATTATCATATGACCCAGCGATTCCACTCCTATATATATATGTATATATATTTTTTACATATGTATATATATATAACATATATATGTTTTTGATTCTCTTGGGTGTGTATGTGTGTATGTATATGCTACTGCTATACATAGAGAGCAGCATTACTCATAATAGCCAAAAATTAGAAACAATCCAAATGTACACCTGCTGATGAATGGATAAACAAAATGTGGTGCAGTCATACAGTGGAATATTATACAGCAATAAAAAAGGAATGAAGTACTGGTACATGTTACATCGTGGATGAAATTTGAAAACATTACACTAAGTGAAAGAAGTCAGTCACAAAATGCCACATGGTGTATGTTTCCTGTAATTCTATTTGTACGAAATGTCAGAATAGGTAAATCCATGGAAACCGAAAGTAGATTAGTGATTGCCAGGAGCTGGGGGCAGGAGGGAGTGGAGGGTGACTGCTAATGGGTACAGGCTGTCTTTGTGGGGCGATGAAAATGTTGTGAATTAGATAGCGGTGATAGCTACACAATTCTGTGAATATACTAAAAAACACTGAATTGTATACTTAAAGAAGTGAGTTTTATAGTATGTGAATGATATGTCAATAAAGCTGTTATTTAAGAAAACATAATGTGAAGCTTTGGTTAGCAAAATAGTTAGCTCGAAAGACGAGAACAGATACAATTACCTGCTAGAATTTAGTGTATAAATAAGGTGGCGTTTCCAATAAGAGGAAAGATGGATTATCCTGAAAGTGATACTGGAACAACCTTCCTTGCTGGGGGGAGCAGCACTTGGAACCTTACCTTGCGCCTGTTACCTAAATATATCCAGATGTATCAAAGACTTAAATGTAAAAAGTTAGACCATAAAAACATGAGCATTAAACAGGAGAGCTTTTTAAAATCTCCAAGTGGGAAAGTCAAGACAAAACACCAAAGGCCTCAAGAGGAAAAAAGCAGATATAAATTGGACTTTAAATGTTCTAAATTTCTACATGGAAAAAATCAAAAGACAAACAATAAACTGGAAAAGATTTTTGTGAAAATATAACACAAATTTCCAATTTCCTTTTATAGAAAAAGATTGTATGTATCTAAGAAAAAGCAAGCCAATAGAAAAATAAACATGAACAGACCATTTCCAGAAATAAAGATATAAATATGAGATGTCAAACTTCACTCTTAATTAAAGAAATGTACATTAAAACAACAACAAGATAGCGTTTTTCATCTATCAGATTAGCCAAGATGAAAGAATTTGCTAAAATACTGCATATTCAAAGATGTAAAAAAACTGGCACAGTTGAAAATTTCTGCCTGCACGAAAACCTGCACACAGATGTTTATAGGAGCTTTATTCAGAATCGGTAAATCTTGGAAGCAACCAAGACATCCTTCAGTAGGTGAATGGATATACAAGCTGTGGTACCTCCGTACAATGGAATATTATTTAGTGGTAAAAAGAAATGAGCAATCAAGCCATAAAAAGATACGCAGGAACCTTAAATGTGTTTGTGAGGGGAGAGAAACCAATATGAAAAGGCTATACACTATAGGATTCCAGCCATACGACATTCTGGAAAAGGCAAAACTATGGAGACAGTAGAAATATCAGTGTCTGCTGGGGATTTGGGGGAGGGGGAGGGAGGGCTGCATAAGCAGCGCGCAGAGGATTTTTAGGGCAGTGAAACTAATCTGTATGAGACTGCAATGGTGAATACTTGTTGTTATACATTTGTCAAAATCTATAGAATGCACAACAACCAAGAGTGAACCCTAATGTAAACTATGGACTTTGGTTAATAATAATGTATCAACATTGGCTCATCAATTGTAACAGATGTACCACATTTATACAACATGTAAGTAACAGGAGAAACTATGGAAGGGCAAGGAGGTATGTGGGAACTCTGTACTTTGTTTCTTCTTCTTCCTCTTTTTTTTTTCTGCTGAGGAAGACTGGCCCTGAGCTAACATCTGTGCCCATCTTCCTCTGCTTTATATGTGGGACGCCTGCCACAGCATGGTTTGACATGTGGTGTGTAAGTCCACACCCGGGATCCGAACCAGCGAACCCCAGGCTGCCAAAGTGGAACATGTGAACTTAACCTCTGCACAACTGGGCCGGCTCCGGAACTCTGTACTTTCTGACTAATTTTTCTGTAAACCTAAAAATACTCTAAAAAAATAAAGGTTACTAATTTTTTTTAAAACTTGCACTAATACATTAATGGGAGGTGTATAAATTGGTGTGATCCCTTTGGAGCGAAATTTGACAATACCTTTCCAAAATTTTAAACTTATGTCCTTTTACACAGATAGTCCACTTCTCAGACTCTGTCTTACGCATATACTCACAGGTGGGAAATGACGTTTTATACAAGGACATTCATCAGTTCTGTTTGTAATAGCAACAGATAGGAACTAACCTTGTGGTAGGCAGAATAATGGGCCCCCAAACGCCCACATCCTCATCCCCAGCGCCTGTGAATACACATGGCAAAAGGGAGTGAAAGTTGCAGATAGAATTAAGATTACTAAACAGCGGATCTTAAAATAGGGAGATTATCCTGGATGATCCAGGTTGGCTCAATATAATCACAACGATCCTTAAAAATCAAAGAAGGAAATGGAAAAGTGACATGATTTGAGAAAAACTTGACCCACGGTTGCTGGCTTTGAAGAAGGAGGCGGGGGACACAAGCCAAGGGATGCAGGTGGTCTCTAGAAGCTGGAAAGGGCAAGGGCACAGGTTCTCCCCTAGGTATGCAAAGGGAACACAGTCCTGCCAACAGCTTGATTTTAGCCCAGCAAGACCCATTTCAGACTTGCGAGCCCCAGAACTGTAAGATAATAGGTTTGTGTTGTTTTAAGCCATTAAATTCATGGTCATTTGTTAAAGCGGCCACAGAAAACGAAGCAGCCGTCTATCTGTAGAGGACTGGCTAAATAAATACAGTGTAATACCACGCAGCCTTAAAAAGAATGAGGTAGCTTTATATATACTGATAGGGAATTAGTTTCAAGATACGTTGCTTAGTGAAAAAAAATGCAAAGTATAAACAGAGTGTATATATAGCGTGTTATTTGTGTAAAAAGGAGGCACAGTTTAAAATCCACATAGATCCTTATCCATGCATAGAATCTCTCTAGAAAGATACACCAGGACCTGGCAATATTTATTGCCTCCAGGGGCACAGAAATGGGTGACAAGAGGTTCCGGGGGGGGGGGGGGGGGTGCGCATTTTTCACTGTATCCTCTCTCGTGCTGTCGTATTTTTTGTTTTTTGGGGTTTTTTTAATCATGTACAAATATTACTTTAAGAATAAGGAGAGAGAAGCATTTTTTAAAAACTAAAGGGAATTCAGTCTTAAATGAGTTTTTAGTGTTTTAATCTTTTTCATCAGTATTGATGGAACCCCTTCCGGGAGTGGCGCACTGGCACATGCCTTTTCTCATTTAATCTTCCTAACAACCGCGACAGCTTGGTATTATTATCCCTAGCCACAGTAGAGGCGCTGAGGCTCAGAGAGGTTTAGTGACCAAATTTGCACAGCTAGTAAGTTTCGCAGTTGGGTTTTAGAGCCTGGTCCCTCTGCCTCCAGGGCTGTCTCCTCCAACTGCTGCTTCCAACAGTTGCGGGAGGGGCCGGCTTAACCCTCGCATGCTACTCCAGGGAGCTGGCAGACGGGCCCGGTGCCCTCCGTTGCTTTCGAGTCCCCCTCCCAGACCTCTGAGTTGTGCTTTCTGGCTCAGCCCACCTTCTCCTGTTACATCTCTCAGCAGAGTTCTTTTGGGTCCTTCTGGGGAGAGGCCACTGCCAGCGGTCGCTGTGGCTCTAACTGTCCCCTCCCGCGGGCTCACGTTGCAGTGGGCCCAGCACAGCCACCTGCTTTCCTCATGTGGAGATGAAAGCCTAGAGATGACGGACCTCCGAGTAGTATTACATCTTGATCAAATAAGGCTGCCCTGAGATTTCTCGTTCCTGCAAGCGCGGGGACAGAGATGAAGGGGTTTCCCCCGTCTGTCGGCAGCTTACCACTCCCCGGCGCACAAATCCACCTTCGTGGGCCTCCCTTTCTGGTAAAACGCAGATCGGATTCCCGTGTTGTATGGACAGATGTTGCTGGACCATTTACCTCTTGGGAGCACTGTTGAAATATGGCCAAGCTGCCTTTCATGTTGAGGATCTCAAAGCAGTTTAAAATGAGTAATTAACAAAGTTCAACCTCCAGAAAAAGCAAGAATTATTATCTTCATTTTATAAGTAGATCAGAGGTCACTCAATCAATGGCAGATGTAGGAAACAGATGCAAGAATTCTGCTTTTGTCCCTGGCTGCAGCCACAGAATCCTGCCTTTGGTATGACTGTCAGACCTCCTTTCTGCTCTCTGACTTTTGGCCAAAGACGTGGAAGTGGCCTTTATATGTTTCCACTTAAAGGTTTGAGTTTTATGTATGGTTCCTATGCCTTTGATATGTCTGGAATTTCTAAAAGAAAAGGAGAAGAACGATATTTGATGCTTTTCAGAGCTCACGGAGGGACTGAGCGTTATATAATGGGTCAAATGCTGATAAAAGAAAAAAAATCCCGCTCAGCAGATCTTTAGGACGTTCACTTTTATGCTCTCTCCGAAAGAACTTTGTCTGTTAAAATTAAACAGAATGTACGTTTAGTCACCAAAATGATTGTTGCGGGAATAATGAAAGTCACCACTTACGGAGCGCCAACTGTGCACTAAGCACTTACATTATATCACGCGATTCTCGCAAACAGCTGAGGAGGGATTTATTATTCATTCATTTTATAGATAATATAACGGGGCTTAGAGATAGAAGATGGGTTGAGGAGACAGGAAAGAAAAGAAAGAGAAAGCTCAAAGGAAGTTAATGAAGCAAAAATGATTGCCTATATACTCTGTGCCAGAGGAAGTGTGTTGTGACAGACACAAAGATGGAGACACAAAAATGAAGACAGTAACTCCCGATTCCTACTCTTAAGAAGTTTATAGCCTTGTGGGTCATTGAGGGTGAGGGCTGAGGAGGCAAGCATATAAAAACACAAATACTGTCAATACGGTTCAGTCTGGAAGTATTTATTAAGTTCCTGGTATGTGTTAGACACTGCATTGGCTGCAAGGGTTGGTCCCTCTTCTCATAAGCTTATAGTCTAGTGGGAAAGTCAGACATTAATGAAATAATCAGACTGATTTAAAATTGCAATTGTGTAAAAGACACCGGATCGACTACAGCCTGACAAAGGATTAGTATCCAGAATATATAAAGAACTCCTACCTGTAATAAGAGATAATCCAACAGAAACACTGTCAAAGAAATGGATGAGCAATTTTAAAAAGACGAATGGCCAATAAACAACTCAAAAGATGCTCACTCTCTTGTAAGCAGAGAATTGCACATTAAAACATTAAAATCCCATTCCACACCCATCAGCTTAGCAAAAACTTTGAAGTCTGACATTACCAGGTGTGGTTGAGGATGCTAAGCATGGAAACTCTTATATGTTGCTCTCGAGGTGTCAGCTGGCACAACCACGTTGAGAAACTGTTCAGCCAAGCCGAGTGCAGCCACCGATTTGCAAGACCCGAGCCCCAGCAATTCCACACCCAAGTACCTCTGGGAAGGCTCGCTTTCACACAAGGGGATGGGTATGAAAAAATACTAATTGTAGCATTGTTTCTAACAAAAATAAAATTGAAAATAAGCTGAACGTCCACCAGCAGGAGACAGGCAAAGCGTGATGAACTCATAGAGTGGGACCCTAACGAGCAGTGAAAATGTACGATCTGGAATGACAGGTATTGATATGGATCCATTTCAAAGCCATAATGCTGAGTAAAAAAAAAGCAAGTTACACAATGATATATTCAGTAGAATGCCATTTGTTCAAAGTTTACAAACAGGCCAAACAATTCTATAAAGTGTTTCTAGGCACAAACGTATGTAATAAAAACACAGAAGCGTGTATAGGAACGATACACCTCCCATGCAGGAGAGGGGTCACCTTCGAGGAGGGACAGAGATGGGCTCAAGGGGTCCGCCTAGACTGTAAAGTTTTATGTCCTTAAAAAAAAGATTTGAAGAAAATATGGCAAATGTTAAACCTTGGCAAAGCGAGGGGGCAGAAGAGGAGCCCAGAATAAACAGGTGTTGATATTGTTCTGTGTGGTTTTTTATATGCTTTGATCTATCAAAGAAGGATCTGACTGAATTGGGGTTGGGGTTGGGGGAGGGGTCAGGGAAGGCTTCTCTGACGAAATGTTGCTTACTTAGCATGAGAGTCAAAAATTGAGTAGGTGAGCAAGGGCAGAAGGGTGTACCAGGCAGAGAGAACTGGCTGTGCAAAGACCCTGGGGTCAGAGGGTGAACATAGAGACCAGGAACTGAGACCCACAACGTGGCCAGAGCAGAGGGAAGGAGGGGCTGGAGTCAGAGGTGGGGGTCGGGGGATGGTACACAGACCATGCAGGGCATCATAGGCCATCTTGAAGGGTCAGACCTTTACAGACAAAAGCAGAGTGATGGAAAGCTTTGGGGGCCCAAAGACACTTCACTAAGCCAGAGAGCGGAACAGGGAAGGCATTCTTGAAGAGGTGACTCACATCTTGAGTTCTGGAGAATGAGTAAGAGGAAGCCAGTTGGGGGAGGAGGGAGAATGCAACGCAAATCCCCTGGATAGGGCCCAACAGCAATAGAGACACTGATGACCTTCAGTAGTGTGGTCCCAGCAGAGTCCCACACCGAGGACCAGATCACAAGGTTTTAGGTAGAAAATGGCAGACGACAGTGTCCATGAAAACAGGGCTTGGGGGGGTCCCCGGCTGGGCAGTCTTGAGAGAGGCGGGGCCAGACACAGGTTGTGCGCGGCTTGCTCTAGCAGCGTGTGGAGGACGAGTCTGAAGGAGGCAGGCGGGCAGACAGGGAGATTTTGAGCGGAGTACGTTAACAGCCTGAACCAGGATGAAGAAATGGAGAGTGCCTGGAGAGGTATTTAGGGCGGAAGGTGAGGCGTCTAGGATGATGGGGCGGGTGGTAGCGCCATCGCCGAGATGGACAATAATATGGGCAAGACACAGCAAGTCAGAGCTGCGTGTAGGGCAAGCCAAGTGGAAGTGTCGGGCAGGCAATGGGATGGGCGGGCCAGCGGCTGCAGCTCGAGAGCTGGGAGTGGGAGGCGCCTCCTGTGGGTGGTTATTAACCACTCGCAACAAACGAGTTGGTCCCGAGGGAGGGGAGAGGAAGAAGAAACTGAGTGGTCGCCGGGGGACGATCAGGAACGGGATGGGGGCGGGTGAGGGGAAGAGAAGGACAGTAGGGGAAAGACCACGCAGATGCTGAGCGGCCGCCGGGAGGTCACCCCGCGTCCGGCTGGGCGGGCCTGGGGCGCGGGGGCCGGCGTTGGCATCTCCCGCCTCTGCGCGGGGCTGCAGGCGGAGCCCGAGGGTGCTGGGCTCCGGCAGGCGCTGCAGAGCAAGCCCGGGCAAGGGCCTTCCCGCGGCCGCCGGGGACAGCAGGACAGCCGCGAGGCCGGACCACCCCGCCATCCCCGCCACCCCAGATTCCCCGCGTGCCCAGGCCGCGCCTCCCGCGCCGCGCCTCCCCGCGCCCCCGGACCTGGCGACGTCACTGCGGCTCTGACGCGCGCGAATGGAGGCGCGGGCGGAGGCGGCGCGGCGCGGGCATCCTCCGGGAGGTCCCGGGCCCCGCAGCCCGCGGCCGCGTCCTTGGCCCTCTTCCAGGGGCACCTCGATTTTCCACACTCGGGAAGGCCGACTGTCCTTCGCTACAGATAAGGACGCGAGCGCAGGGTAACAGATTTTAACAATGCCCGGAAAGAAATAGCCGGACCCAAGAAAGAAACTAAAAATAGCCGCCAGCTAGAGCCTGCTCGTGTAGCGGTCTTAAGAACAATAATGACAACAACCATAATAGCCACCATTTATTGAGCGCTTCCCCTGTGCCAGGCACTGCGTTAAGCGCTTTGCAGGCAACAACCCTCGGAGGCAAGTACCGTTATCCCTATTTTGCAGGAAACCAGGGCACAGAGAGGTTAAGTAACTTGCCCCAGGCGCACCGTTAGCTGATGCCAGTGCCAGAATTCCAACCCAGGCTGTCTGATCCCATGTAATCCTCATGTCAACCGACCAAGATTGGGATCATTATCTCCATCTTAAAGATGAGGAAAGGCCCATGGAAATTTAAGTACCTTGCCCAAGGTCACCTAGCTGGAAAATGGATGAGGCAGAAAGCGAACCCAGGGCTCCTCTCTGTCCGCAGAACCCGCGGTCTTGGCCATAGGCGATGCCACTTCCAAACCACCTCCGACAGCCCGGCAGACTTTGGCCGCGGAGCCCAAGAGGCGCAGCCCCTGCGGGGTTTAGGTGGGTTCCCGCGGCCTCCGATCCCCAGGTGAATCGGATGTTTCCAAGCATCGTCTCTGCTCAGCCCGCAGGCGTCAGATAAGGACGCGTCTCCTGGAATCCGGTCGGGGACCTGGCCGCGCGGTCCTCGGAAGGGATGGAGCGGGAGCGGGGGCGGGGGCGGAGGCAGCGGGAGGGATCCCGGGTCCCACCTGCAGAGCCGCGGGGCTGGACGCTTGTCCCGCGCGGCCGGCAGAGGGCGCTGCCGCACGCGCCTCGGGTCCACGGTCACCAGACCCCGAGGCGGGCGGGCCTCTGCCTGCAGACCCGGAGACTCAGAATCCCGAAGCGGGAACCTGTCTTTCCAAGGAGCAGGCACCCCTCCGGCCCCTCCCGTCGGCTCTGGGCCTGCTTTTCCAGACCACCCTTCCCCATATTCTGTGCTCTGCCCAGTCTTTGCACCGCCACCGGTTGGGTCGCCTCTTGCTGAGAAGCAAGAACACTGGTCTCATCCCATTAAAAGGCCCAGGTGTTTACAAGTCAAACTTGGCCCTTTGGTGATGTAAAATGGGGATAAATCATCCACTTGGGATGGATGACTAATTTTCTTTCCTTCTCCAAAATAGGGGGAGGGGATTTGTTAAAGAAGGAGCAGATAGATGAAAGGATCTATTTTCCTAATAGCTGCGGTGTATTAAGGGCTTGCTTTCTGCTGAGCCCATTCTGGTCTTAACTGCTTAGTCCTCACTGCGGCCCTGAGAGGTGTGCATCCTTCTTCCCCTTCAGCAGATGAAGTCACGGGACTGGTAAGTAGCGACACTGGGAATCCACCCAGGAGGATGTGACTTGAGAGCCCCATTCCCATCACCCAGGATGCACAAGCTGACGCAGTGAACAGAAGAGGTAAGATACAGGCTATGCAAAAGCAAACCGAAATCTCCTCCAAGATGCTTAGAAACACCACATGTGAATTAGACGCTTCGATTCCTCTCTGAGCCCCAGTTTGGGACTCAACTGTCTAAAAATGAAAAGCAAAACTTCAAGGTGCACTGAGGGGAGATGAGGAAGCGGGCTTTCTCTTTCTCTTGGAAGAGCATCCGGAGAGGCCCACTCACTTTCTATGTCTGGGCTCTGAGGAAATAAAGGTGGTTCTAGGAAAATCTGAAAAGTATGAGAGGAAAAAAAAAGTCCTTTTGTGGTTTTTACTTTAACCAAGCCTCATTTCGCTATTTGTGTTTTATTTCAAAATTAATGTGGCTCTCTCCACCCTTTCAATTGGCACATAAATAGCAAAAGCAGAAGGCCAGCTACCAACTTCAAAAGGGATGGGTTTCTCGGGAAGCAGGTCCACGACTTGAAGTGGAAATGAGGATTAAATGAGGTGCCTTAAACATTTCAAAGACAGACTTTCCACAAGGAATTTAGATCATAAGCTCTTAGAACGGGAGCTTTGTCTGCATCTGGACTGGGTATAGTGTCTAGAATCTGTGAGTACCCAATAAATGTGGAAAACGAATCACCCTTTTGTGTATGTCTGCATCCTCTAACCATCTGGGCCACACTTTGCTTATGGTCTTAAAGTGTGGCTTCTGGGGGATTTTCCTGTCCTTTGGATATGGGTCACACGCCCTCCCTCAGACTTTTCCAGAAGTTTGCTCTGGGAATTCAGTCGAGGTGAAGCAATCATTGATGATGTCACCAGGCTTGATTAAACAGAATGCCTGGTCAATTCTGGAATCACCAACTGGCAGCTTTTCCAAAGAAGGAAACCAAGGCAGAAGGGACCTCATGAGACTTAGTTCTGAATCTCTTGCTATAAGTCTTCTTTTTTGGTGAGGAAGATTGGCCCTGAGCTAACGTCTGTTGCCAATCTTCCTCTTTTTGCTTGAGGAAGATTGGCCCTGAGCTAACATCTGTGCCAATCTTTCTCTATTTTGTATGTGGGATGCCACCACAGCATGGCTCCACGTGTGGTGCATAGGTCCACACCTGGGATCCAGACCTGTGAACCCCAGGCCACCGAAGCGGAGTGCGTGAACTTAACCACTATGCCACCAGGCTGGCCCTTTGCTTTATGTCTTTGAACTAGAAGGATTCCCTTGTTACTCGACACAACAGAGCCCTGCGCATCCCAGGCTGCCTCTTGTAACATTCTTGGACTTGTTGACCTTTCCTCTCCCTGCGCCTTCCCTCCTTCTTTCAGTGCATTCTTTCTGCAAATGTGCATTGAGCACCCACTACATGGCACAGCAGGGAACCTAACACGCGCTCATAAGCTTACTCTCTCCCCGTTCCCACCTGGCTGCTGGCCTCATAGCTCCAACTCTCCTGCCTGGAGAGGCCCACAATAGTAAATGACTTGCTCTCCAGTGAAGACTATTGCTCAGCCACACCTGACATTCTATCAGCTCCTGCCAGCTCCCTGAGACCACACCCTATGATCCCAGGACACCACCTTGGTGACACCCATGTGGCAGAAGGTTTGAGTCCTGATGGACCCTCAGAAGCAGGGCCTGGAAATGCTCCAGCTCCAGCACTTGCCCACACTCCCTCCTTCCCTTTTGAGTTGTCATCCTTCAGTTCATACGGTCACTGTTGATGACTGAAATAGCCCGGGCCGTATTTATGAAGCATCTATTACAATGAAAAATCCCATAGTGCTATAATATCCCGCTGTTCAAAGGGAAATGTTGGCTTACACAAATAACAGTGACTGTCTGACAAGAGGGATGTGTCGGATAATGCTTAGGAGTCTTTTGCGTCACTTTTTTAATCGAATCTTGAGATTGAGTGATTCACAATAATGAGGGGAAAGAAAAACACTAGGCCTGATGTAGCTTTCAAGGTTATTCAAGTGGAATAGATTTCCACCACCAACAGCCTAGAAAAGATAGAATGCTTAAGGTAAATTGTCAGTTTTTTGTCTTTTTGGAAAATCCATTAATAGGGACTGAATGACTTGGTCTCAACCCATTCCAAAAAAAAAAGAGAGGATTGAACCATAAGATTCAGATTATGTCCCTGGAAATCTCTTTAGAAAGTAGATTCCAGATCAGTCCTCATTCTTCTTGAATATTCCACCCCCTAAGACTGTCCCATCCCTTCTACATGCAGATTATTTTCTCCCCATTTGAGGAAGGCAGTGGCCCAGAGACCAGAAGAATGAGGGACAATAAGAAGGACACCTTTCCCTTACCTAAGTTGCAGGATCATTTGAATCTAGAGAATTCGGTCTGTGTGTGTGTGTCTGCACGCGTCCGTCATTGTGCATTCTCTGGCTAATGCCCAGAGTCGCCACCACATGGGGCCCGACATGTGCCAAAAAGGCCTATCTGTGAAGGACGTGTGTTCATCCACCAAGAAGTTCCTGGTGGTCAGTGTCTGCGTGTCCAGCTGCTGGGGTGAAGAGATTTGAAAACCACTGAACATTCCTGCTGGGAGCTTTCCAAGCTCTTTTGGGAACCGGCAACCGCGCTTGTCTGGGGAAATTAGATTTGCACTTTCACAGAGCGAGAAATTCCTCAGGGGCATTCTTGTACTCGGGAAGAGAAATCGAACCCAGCTCATTCCTTCAGGCCCATGCCATTAAGAAAGCAGACCGAGTCCAGCCAGCCGGTCCGGCCTGGGGCCGCGGAGCGGGGCTCGGGGGCAGCGGCGTTCGCTACTTTCACCGTGGCTAAGGCCCTCCCCTCGACGGCGCGAGCTTGAAATTTCAGGGGGATCGGGTTACCAGTGTGTAAACACCGTGAGTGACGGCCAACGCTCCCAAGCGACCACAGAGGATCGCAAACCCTTCCTATCTTCCTAGAAACCCTGGCGGCCCGGCCGGCTGCTTGCTGTCTGATGCAACAGTTTGCAACGCGGCTCCTGGAGCCGAGCCTGCCGCGGGGCGCTGGGCGCCTGCCGACGCGCATGCGCGGGCTGCGGCTCGGCCGCGCCGGGCGGGGGAGAAGCTTTCGGCCAGATGTGCTGGGGGCGGGGCCGGCCGGGCGGGGAGACCTTTGGCAGCTCGCGCCGGCGATCTGAGCTTAATTAAACTTCTCCCGAGGCATTGGCTGACTGATTGACCCAGTGATCCAAAAAAATCAGAGAGGCCCGAATCGCCCCAAACGCGGCGGGAGAGGGAGGTTGGGGAGCTTGGCTTTTGGTTTCCGGACCTGGGCCTTTGGATTCTGCCTCCCTTCCCGAAACCCCCCAATCCGCAATGCTGTGGGGGTCCCAAAGCTCCTTAGGGCGTCCGGCCTCGCTTGCCTGGGCCCTTCTACCGATTTCTCGAAAAGGCAACAGTGATTACAGAGGCAAAGTTTTCATAGCGCCTTGATGGATGTCTTTCTGCCCAATCATTTCTCCACCTTTGAGTGTCTTAGGTTTTATTAGCAGAAGGAACATGGCATCGTGGAGTATTTTCCAAATTTTTCAGCCATTCAGGTATTGCCTGCACGATTTTCTCCTATACCCACATTCCACCTATATTATATATTTTTAATTGACTTTTATTTTATTAACTTTCCCAATTCTTTGCATTAACTTTAAATCAATTCCATTTTTGTGCCTAACCTTGCTCTAAGCAATAACATTCGAGAAACTGCAGTTTTGATGTGCTAGTCTTATATTTTAATACACTTGGAAATAAATTCATAACTATTCAAATAAAAGATGTATGTGTTAGCTAAAAGTTTCTTGCCTACTACATTTGGAGAAAAACTCCAGAAGTAGTAATAATAGCTAACATATGTTAAGTGATTCCCTATGTCCCAGGGACAGTTCCAACCACTTTATTCTAAGTCCTTATGACACCTTAGAAGGTGGGTGTTTACATTTTACAGAAGAGAAAAGTGAGGCACAGAGAGGTTGAGTAACTTGCCTAAGATCACAAAGCCGGGATGCAAACTTTGCTAGCCTCCCTCTAGCGCCTATACTGCTGGCCTGTCTAAGGAGGCAAAGTTACCTCTGGGGAGCACCCAGGTGGTGAGTACAATTTAAATTTGAACCCAAGTCTGGCTGACTCCAGGTCGGAGCTTTTAACTCCCCTGCCTATTTTCCCAATCTCACCTCATACAGCCTTTTTATCTCTGTTTGCCTCCTTTAGGAACCAAAACGTGCTTCCAGATATTTCTCTCCTCAGCCCCTACATCTCCCACCCCCTCTGCCCCCGGGTGGGACAAAGGTTCTCATGTCTAGAGTTTCCTTCTCTGCTCTGAACTAGTCACCCACAAATCTCTGCTTTCCATGAGAATGCCTGCCCTGGAAGGTCCTATCTACTCTCCTCCATTTTCCATGGAACCGCTTAGAAATCCCACCCGTCAGCCTCACAAAACTACATTTCCCAGACTGCTCTGCTCACCGGGAAGGAGAACAAAAATCCCATGTCAAAGCATGTGGCTCCTATTTTGGGGTCGGAAAATCTGGTCACTAGCTTGGATAAAGGTTGGTATGCCCATAGGCTAATTCCTCTGGCCCCAGGCAGACATGAATTTCCCAGGACTCAATGACTTGGGGTGGGAGCGAGTTATTTCAGCCAACGAAACCTTCAATTAGAGGCATAAATGAAGACTTGGCGCAAGACTTCTAAAAGATGGCTGACCCCTGCCCAGCAGATACATTTTCTTTCTGCAACAGCCCTTCCCACCACCACCCCTTCCCTCTTTTGACTTCCTTTTCCTTCCCCTTCTTCCAGATTCTTCTCTTAATTGTACCATTGGGTCACTCCCTTACCCCCACCCCCATGCCCACACCCACTCTTTAACTATTTAGTATAAAATCCAGCCCACCAGACTGAGGTTTTCTTCGACCCAAATGTTATTTTCAGAAGGAGCCATTGAGGTTGGGGTGTAATTGCAGCGTTGGGCCTCTGCAAGCCAAGCTGAAAATAATCAGCGGGGCAGATGGGTGGGAAGAGAGTGTGGCGGCCGCTTCCACCAAAGATCGAGAGAAACCCAATGCAGTGAGTCAGAGAGAGACGAGTGCCAGGCGAGGCCCGCTGGGCTTATGGCTCGGAGTTCAGTTAAGGGGAAACTGCCCAAGGTGTTGGGGCCTTGGGCTGAGGCTCGATCCAAGCTGCTTCCTGGCTGCAGATCACAAGTCCATATTTCTTGGGACAGCCACTAAGCTTCTCTTGCTTTTACCCAATTGGGCCGTAGCAGCCAGTAGGCCAAATGGGAACTTAGCCATCGGGTTGGCTCACCCATCTATAGAGCAGGGTTTCTCAACTTCGGTACTCTTGGCATGTTGGGCTGGATAATTCTTTGCTGTGGGGGCTGTCTTGTGCATTGTAGAATGTTTAGTAACATTCCTGACCTCTACCCTCTACATGCCGGTGTGCATGCGCATACACAAACACACACACACACACACACACACACACAGAGTCTACACATGACTATCAAGAGTGTCTCCAGACAGCCCGAGTATCTGGAGTCAAATCGCCCCTGGCTGACAACCACTGGTCTAGATTGATCTAGGCCTACAAAAGGATCATATCACCTGCCCCCATGGTGGCCTCATTGCCTTGTATCACATCTGAATGGGCTCTGATAAAAATTGTTGGCCAACTCTTATTTCCAGTGACAGCTGTTGAATGCCTCAAACCCCGCAGGAGCGCCTACTGTGTGCCAGGCACACACGAGGTGTTCAGAATGAAGCAGCAGATAACACAGACCTGCTCCCTGCCCTCATGGAAATGACAGGCTGAGTTGGGGGAGACAGGCATTAAACAACTCTGCGTGAGAGATGTGTAAATAAAAGAAATGGGGTACTGTCGCAATCGGAGAGGGTTTCTCACCTGAGTTACGGGGTCAAGAAAGGCCCTTGGAGGAAACGAGGAATTAGCCAGTTGGAGCCTGGAGGGTGGGGGAGTGTTCCACAGAGTAGGGACAGAGTGTTCAGAAGCCCTGAGTAAAGAGAGAACGTTGTACATTCAAGAAAACCACAGAAGTCTGTCATGGACCAGGCTCAGGATGGTGGCAAGCCATTTTCTCCTCTCAACCCCAAAACTTGCTTTTCCTGTACTCCCTCTCCGGGTTTCTAGCACAAGGGTATAAACTTAGGATCATTTTTAACACCCCCGCCTTGTCCTTGCTCAACCCCCCCGGTCACCCAGTTACCAAGTTCTGTCCATTCTACCAGCAAAGATCCCTGCAGACTATCTCCTTGTCTCCATTCCCACCACAGCCCTGACACAGGCTCCCTCCATTATTCAGACGAATTTGTGAAATAACTTCCTGAGAAGTCAGCCTCCGCCTCTACCTCAGAGAAAGACACACATCTGGCCGTCTCTACTGGTTTACAAACCCTGCATGGCTTCCAGGGGCCTGTCAGACAGGCTGCTGCCTCCCTGTGACTTTCAAGTGCCCCTCATTAACGGCTCCCATGGTCCCTCCCAACCTCCCACTCTCCAGCCATGCCAGACCGCCAGCCACACCCTGTGGGCCTCTGTGCATCTGTGACTTTGCTGTTCTCTTCGTCTGAAATGCCCTTTCCCAAGCAAAATCATTTAGGGAATTCCCACTCATCCTTTAAGACCCAGATAAGATGGACTCATGATGCTCTTCCAGCCCTTCTTAGAAGTCTTCTCTTAATTCTTCCCTTTGTTTTCACTGGGATTTATATATTGCTTCGAGTTTACCGTTTGTCACGTTGACCCAGAGTTATCTGTTTCACTCCACCCCTTCCCCCAGAGCGGGAGGGCCTCAAAGATAGGGAATGTAGTGGACACTGCTAAGTGATTAGCCGACACCCATTCCCCCCTTCCAGCTTCCTAAGAGAAGTCAAGAAATGCAAGACTCAGTGTATTATTTAGCGTACAAGCTAAGCTGCTGGAACAAACAGACCCAGAGTGCAGAGGCCTAAGCTAGCCGATGTGCCCCAGGGGAAGCTGACTCTTGCCCAGTTCCAGGGGTGGGCCCACTGGCCTTCTGAAAAGCTGGTTCAGGAACCTGGGCCTAAACTAATCAGTGTGCAGTAGAGACTCCTCTGGTTCCCTAATATCCACTCTCTGCCCCCCCCCCCCACTTTTTTTTTATGCTGAGGAAGATGGTGCTGAGCTAACATCTGTTGCCAATCTTCCTCTTTTTTGCTTTAGGAAGATTGTCCATGAGCTAACATCAGTACCAATCTTCCTCTCTTTTGTATATGGGATGCCACCACAGCATGGCTTGATGAGTGGTGTGTAGGTCCATGCCTGGGGTTCCAAACCTGCAAACCCTGGACCACCAAAGTGGAACCTACAAACTTAACCACTATGCCACCGGGCCAGCCTCTCTCACCTTCTTTAATAACAGAACTGCTGATTTTTGGACAAGCAGATGGCTGCCTCGTAAGGACTACATTTCCCAGCCGCCCTTGCAGCTTGATGTGGCCGTGAGTCTAAGTTCTTATCAATGGGCTCTGAGCAGAAACGGTTGTACCGCTTCTGAGCTGTGCCCTCGAAAGGAATGTGCATGTACTTCCCTGACCCTCCCCCCTGACTGGGAGGCAATAAAAATTGAAGCATCTCCGTGGACCTAGAGAAGGAAGCCGCATTTGGAGGATGGCAGAGCCCTCCTCTCAGTCTTGGACGGCATTTTTCTGAACCCTTATATGATATGAAAGAGACACAAATTTCTGTTTTGCTTAAACTTCTGTATTTGGAGTCTCCTTGTTACAACAGCTTTTCCCATACTCTATAAAATACGAGGTGCCTGGTTTCCCCGGGCCTCGGGGACCGGGTCAGGATGGGGCCTGTGACCTGGTTAGGGCCAGGGAGATACAAGGAAAGGTTTGGTGGGGGGTTCTGGGAAAAAGCTCTCTTGTTTTTCTGAGAGAGCATCGTAAAGCAACCTTCTCTCTTTCTCTTCCTCTGGACATTGCCAGTTCGGGAACCGTGACAATCCTCTTGCCACCAGCCTAAGAAGGGGCCACACACTAGGAGGGCAGCACTAGAAAATTGCAGACAAATGGAGTCAGAATTTCTGGACCGAACGACTCTGAAGCCCACTGTCGTAGTCAGCTCGGGTTGCCATAAGAAAATACCTCAAACTGAGGGGCTTACACAGCAGAAATTGACTTCCCCACAGTGCTGGAGGCTGGAAGTCCAAGATCAAGGTGCCAGCAGGGCCCGTTTCTGGTGAGGCCTCTCTTCCTGGCCTTCTTGCTGTGTCCCCACATGGCCTCTTCTCCACGTGTGCCAGGAGAGAGAGCACTGGCGTCTCTTCCTTTCTTAGAAGGACACCAGTCTTTTGGATCAGGGCTCCACCCTTGTGGCCTCATTTAACCTTAATTACTTCCTTAAAGACCCTCTCTCCAAATCCGGTCACATTGGGGGTTAAGGCTTCAACATATGAATTTAGGGAGGGGAGGGGGTGCACAATTCAGCCCATAACACCCACCCCACCGCTGGGCTTCGAGTGATGTGAGCCAGTCAATGTCCTCTTGTCTAAGCCAGCTTGAGTCGGTTTTCTGTCACATCTTACCTTACAGCGTCCCCTTCCTCTTCCTGTCCCTGCTGAGCCTGGCACAGAAGGGGTCAATGAATATTTGTGGAATGACTGCCCCAAGACTTTGTTTCTTCTCTTACCTATAATGACTACCTCCCAGATAAATAAGCATCTCTTTCTCTCTGCCCCGGCCTAAACACCTGACGCAGTCATGAGGTCCCTCCCGGCTCCTGCCCCAAGTCCCTGTCCTTCCACAGGAGGCCCCTTCCAGAACTAACAGCCTGGGGTTCTGCTTGAAGTTTTTCAATTTCCGAAGTCCCAAGATTCTGTAACCAATGTTAAGCACAAGAAATCTTTTGATCGGCTGCTATACCTCCTGCCCAAGCACAGAAGAGAAAGCCCTGGGGAGGACCTGGATTGTCACAGTGTTGTCCTTCCAGAGAAGGTCGACCAGAGGTCGGCCCTGCTGAGAACAGGCAGCTGAGATCTCGCAATGTCCAGACATTCGGCAGGTCCTGCATCAAGGAGACTCCGGTTCCTTGTGCTCATTGCTCCACCATCCACACTGCCATTCACGGTGCCCAAAATGGGACTCGTGCCAGTTCCAAGCAGGACATCTCCTTCTTCCAGCCATGAGAACTCCGCTTGTGCAGACCGGGGAAATGACTGCCTCATTACTCAGCCAACTGGAATGTGGGAGAATTAGATCTCAAGAAAAATGACCCATGAATGGACCCTGGTGATCCAGGGCCTTGAAGGTTCAGAGGTGCTTCCTCCTGAGTCCGCACTGGCCCCAAGCTTTCCTTCCCGTGCCTTCTGCAGTTACCATTTACAGGACACTCACTATGCGCTGAGCACGGTGCTCAGTGCTCTCCCGCCATCAGCTGATTTTCTCATCTTCACAACAGTCCTGCAGGTATGTATCATTGCTAGTCCCGTTTTACAGATAAGCAAATTGAGGCTTAGAGAGGTGAAAATACTCGCTTGGAGTTAGTAAACGACAGAGCGGCATCTGACCTCGGATTCTTAACCAGAGCATTTGGTGGGAGACCATTGGAATTTGGCTGCATCTTCTCTGGTCTCATAATTTGGGCAGGCATGGGGGAAGGGCATGGTGAGACCCAGCCTCACGAGGTCAGTGCTGATGGGGAGGAAGTCAAGACCAGAGAGAAAGGCAGTCACTGGAGGGATGGACAAGGCCAGCAAAGACCACCAGGCCGCCCCGGTCAAGCACAAAGGGATTGGCCAGTTCTGTCAGTTAGGGTCTACTGGACCCAACCAGGGGTGAGCAGAGGTCCTCTTCCTAAAGGGGAGCGTGGTCATCGGCATCAGGAGTCTGGCCACCCCCTACTGGAGGAGCCCTGCAGTAGGTGGGGGATGACACGGGAGCAGGAGGCCACCTTGGAGAGGTCTGTGTCCTGGTCAGTTGTTTTTTATGTTGTCACATCTGTTCTTTACCTTCCTCTGTTTTGTTCAACATCTTGGAGGGCAAATGACACACCCCAGACCCTGCCAACTGGCTTCTGACTGGCTTTACCCAATGAAATGTGCTGGAGGAAGATGGGGAGCCGGAGGAGAGAAGTCTGGGTGTTTCTCCCCACCTCCAGCTTCAGGTGGCTTCTCTGGCCACGGCTCCCTCCCCTCCCTGGCTCCAGGTCCTCTCGTGCAGCCCCAGCTCCTGGGCTCCTGTACCACTCCCTCCTCCCGTTGTTTTTCCAGCCTCAGGGGTCAGGGTGGTTTCCTGCTGCTGCTGTGTTCGCCTCCCCACTCCGTACGTGCCCTCTCAGCACTTCCAACCATGCCTTCCACTGAGCGTGGGTTCTCTTCTCCTGACGGGATCTTGCCTGATTCGGGCTGGAAGGAGACAAGCAGGGTCCTCACCTCCCACCCCAGTGTGGATGGGGGCAGGGTCTCCCTGGCAGAGGGCCAGCGTCAGTCCATTCTGGCTGCTATAACGAAATTCTGCAGACTGGGTGGCTTGTAAATAACAGAAATTTATTTCTCACGGTTCTGGAGGCTGGACGTCCAAGATCAGGTGCCCGTATGGTTGGGTTCTGGGGAAAACCGTCTTCCAGAAGGGGCCAGGGAGCCCTGTGGGGTCTCTTTTATATGAGCTCTAACCCCCTTCATAGGACTCCACCCCTTGTGATCTGATCATCTCCCAAGGGCCCACCTCCTAATACCCTCACATTGGGCGTTAGGATTTCAGCATAGGAATTTGAGGGGGCCACAGACATTCAGATCATAGCTAGCGTGAGGGTTGTCGGATGCCGCATCGTACGTACAGCCAGGCTCCCAGAGTGCCCCTTGGGTGCCAGGTTAGGTGACCGTGAACAGAACTGAGCAGCCCCCAGCAGTACCCCACGGATCCCAGACCAGGAGCCCCGGCATCAAGCGGGTCTGAGTCTGCAGAATGTCTTCCCCCCATCAGGACCCATTCTGCCGCTCCGGTTCCCCAGGCCTCAATGCAGTCTCCGCTGGGCCACTTCCTCCCAGTGTGACCAAGTCACTTAACCTCTCTGGACCTCAGTGTCCTTGTCTGTATTATGGAGGAAAGAGCGTCCCCCCTCTCAGGGTTGCCATGACAATGAAATGAGACCACACCTCGTGCAGTGCCTGGCACAGAACCAGCGGTCAGCAAATGGGAACAGCCATCACTGTTGCTGTTAATAATAATAATAGCCTGGGCAGCACCAGGGGAATCAGTGACCTGTCTGTGAGGATCTTCGGAGAGCAGGGGCAGAAGAGATAAGGTGGGGCCCAGGGTGGGGCAGTCAAACTGGGGAGGGGTAGAATTTGGGGTTGAGCATCCGGGGGCCACCTGCTGGTCTCCCCAGGGACTGGCACCCATTGCCCTGGCATCTCAGACTCAACCACGGTGCTTCCTCCGGCTGGTCCTCAGACTTTGTAACTGACGCGGTCCTGAGCTGGGGGAATACTCAGTGCCAGAGAAGGCGATGGAGGTTCTGTGTTTCCCCTGCACTTCAGAGTGAAGACTGGATCCTAGATAGTGCTGGGATGGGAGAGGCAGCGAGCTCCACAAATATCAAGTGCCACCACTGGGTGCTCGCTACATGCCAGGCTCTGTGCAAAACACGTAGACGCTTTCTGTGCACTGTGGGGTTTAATCCTCCAGCCACTAGAAGAGGAGGTATGTGTTTTTTATCATCATCATCATCATCATCAACAAAAAAATCCCCATTTGGTAAAGGCATTGAGCCTCAGAGAGGTTAAGGAACCCATTCAAAGTCACACAGCCAGAATGTGGCAGAGCCAGAATTTCAACCCACCCTGACAGAAAACTCCAGCCTCCCCAGGAGGAGTTACTGTGGTCTCTCTCTGCCGTCTACTCTGGCATCAAAAGGGCACTGGCCCTGGCATTCAAGTCAGGGAAGTAGAAGGCCCATAAGGAAATGGATTGCTCACAGAGCCCGTCCATGACCGAGCCCGGGCCTCCAGGCCTGTGCCACCTTTGGGATGTGTGCCAGATGGTGGAGACAAGGGGCAGGCCCGAAAAAGATAGTCCACCGGGAGATTGCCCCTGTTTATGCCTGCACGCGCACGCGCGCGCGCGCGCGTGTGTGTGTGTGTGTGTGTGTGTGTGTGTGTGCACATGCACCCGCATGCGCACAGGCAAGTGTGGACACATCACCCTGACCCCTACCTCGGCCCAGGAGAGGACAGTGAAGGGTTGTGCATTGGGCAGCTGGGGTAGCAAGGGCTGAGTGGCTCCCCGCTCGTTCCCCTCTCAGTTCCCAGGAGGTGCTCTGATATTTTCCTGGAGAGCTGGCTATGGGCCTGGAGGCCCTTGTTCGAAAGTCAAGACGAAAGGACACTGGGAAACTCTTCTCCGAAATCAGTTCAGACTTTCCCGGCCTCTCTGAGCCTCCGGGCCAGCTGGTGCACACTCTTGTGGACTCATGCCAAGTGAGGACAGGCGGCCTCGGAACAGCTCATCCCCAGATCCCACCACCTCCTGAACATTGACCTCCAAATGACCCCAAGCCTTGCTCCAGGCTCTGAGCAATGCAGAATGACTCCCTCTTTTCTTAATTTTTTTATTGAGGTCGTAAGAGTTTATAACATTGTGAAATTACAGCTGTACATTATCATTTGTCAGTCACCATATAACTGTGCCCCTTCACCCCTTGTGCCCATCCCACCACCCCCCCTTCCCCCTGGTAACCACTGAACTGCTCTCTTTGTCCGTGTGTTAGTTTATCTTCCACATATGAGTGAAATCGTACTGTGTTTGTCTTTCTCTGTCTGGCTTCTTTTGTTTAACATCATACGCTCATGGTCCATCCATGTTGTTGCAAATGGGACAATTTTGTCTTTCTTTATGGCTGAGTAGTATTCCATTATACATATACATACCACATCTTCTCTATCCACTCGTCAGTCGATGGGCACTTGGGTTGCTTCCCCATCTGGGCTATTGTGAATAGTGCTGCAGTGAACATAGGGGTGCATAAGTCTCTTTGAATTGTTGATTTCAAGTTCTTTGGATAAATACCCAGTAGTGGGATAGCTGGATCAAATGGTATTTCTATTTTTAACTTTTTGAGAAACCTCCATACTGTTTTCCGTAGTGGCTGCACCAGTCTGCATTCCCATCAGCAGTGTGTGAGGGTTCCCTTTCCTCCACATCCTCTCCAACATTTGCTATTTTTTGTCTTTATCGGAATGGCTCCCTCCTAATCACCCCATGGGTCACAGCCTGGTGCGGCGTTGGGATCATCTGAATCTCAGCCTGGACTAATGGGAGCTGTGAGGCCTGGGGCAAGTCACCCAACCCTTCTGAACCTCCATTTTCTCTTCTGTAAAATGGCGGTAATAACTACCCACGGAAGGCCCAGTAAATGTGGGTGCTTCCACCCCTTCCCTTGCTGCCTTCCTCCTTCTGGACCTCCTTAACCTCCACTGACCACTTTACCACCTAGCTGCGGGGCTCTTGTTTCCCAGAATCCTCCCAGCTGCGGCCGGGCCTCTGAGCCTTGCAGGAGACAGTGGTTTTGCCACCCTTTGCTTGTGGCCTCCCGTGGGCCAGCTCCCCTGAGAGCGGAGGCCTCAGAGCCGGGTGTCTTGGGCCCCACCCTCTTTGTAAATACCAGTTGGGCACCAACTGACCTCAGGAGGGAAGTGCTCAACTGGGACCCTCCTCTTCCAGCCCTGCCTGCCGCTGTATGTTCCAGGGAAGGGCCAGGCCAATCTGGCACCCTTGCACCCAGTTGCCTCCGTCCTGGAAATAGGCACTTAGAGCCAAACCCTTGGCTGAAGGTGGAAGGAAGTTAAAAGTCCCTGAATGGTCCTCTCGTGCCCTCCCACAGCCCCACCCTGGGCCACTCCAAACATGGCATGTTCTCTCTAATTTAAATTTTTTCAATGCTCGTGGTAGACGCACATAAGGAGGAATTTACTGTCACTCTTTGTTTCTTTAAAATAAAGACAGGAATTAGATATAAGAAAATATTAATCATTTTCATTCTGGGCACTGGGGATGTAAGTGTGTGTTTCATTGTTCTTTGTAACAGTCCTTTTCTGTATTGTTAAAATTCTCCTAAATAAAAATATTTGTGTGTGTTTGAGAAAGAGTGGCCCTGAGCTAACATCTGTTGCCAATCTTCCTCCTTTTTCTTTCTCCCCAAAGCTTCAGTACATAGTTGTGTACCCTACTTGTAGGTCATTTAAGTTCTGCTATGTGGGATGCCACCACAGCATGGCCTGATGAGCGGTGTGTAGGTCCGTGCCCAGGATCCAAACCGGCAAACCCTGGGCTGCCAAAATGGAGCGTGCAAACTTATCCACTTGGCCACAGGGCCAGCCCCTAATAAAAACATTTTTAAATAAATAAGATTCATCCAGATGTATTGTGAGAAAATACCAAAAAGTATAAGGACAAAAATTAGAACCACCAGAATCTCTCCTTTAGCACCAGACCATTTATGTATTGGCTTATCTCCTTCTGGTCCTTATTCTGGCACATATTTATGTCACTTTATCCTTTTTTTTAATTGAGATATAATTGACATATAATGTTGTATTCATTTTAGGTTCGATTTATTCTTTTTACCAAAAAATGGAATTGTATGATTGAACAACCATTTTTCCCCTTCATAATATATTTTGAACAATTTCCCATGCCTTTGAATGTTAATGTTTAGTACACTTCTTTTCAGTCTTTTTTCCATGTAATCTTGAATAAGGTATATTTTTTATGATTGGGACCCATATGTAGGACCGCACCGTTTCTTGCTTTTATTATTATTTCTCATCTGAAAAGCACTACACTCTCACTGTAGAAGAGTTAGAAAATACAAATAGGCAAATGGAAGAACACATAAAATTCTTGTAGCCTCAGCACCCTGGAATAACCTCTGCTAATATTTCAGTTTTTAACCTTCCTGTCCACTTTTTTATGTAAATTTATATGAACACACATTTTGAAATAAAATTGGAATCATATGAATCATATTTTTTTATTGAGGTCATAATAGTTTATAACATGGTGAAATTTCAGTTGTACATTCTTATTTGTCCATCACCATATAAATGGGCCCCTTCACCCCTTATGCCCACCCCCTCAAACCCCTTCCCCTCTGGTAACCACTAATCTGTTCTCTTTGTCCATGTGTTTGTTTATCTTCCACATATGAGTGAAATCATACAGTGTTTGTCTTTCTCTGTCTGGCGTATCTCACTTAACACAATACCCTCAACGTCCATCCATGTTGCGGCAAATGGGACGATTTCGTCTGTTTTCTGGCTGAGTAGTATTCCACTGTATATGTATACACCACATCTTCTCTATCCAATCATCAGTGGATGGGCACTTGGGTTGCTTCCACATCTGGGCTGTTGTGAATAACGCTGCAATGAACACAGGGGTACATATGTTACTTTGAATTATTGATTTCAAGTTCTTTCAATAAATACCCAGTAGTGGGATAGCTGGGTCATATGGGACTTCAATCTTTAATTTTTTGAGGAATCTCCATGCTGTTTTCCATAGCGGCTGCACCAGTCTGCATTCCCACCAGCAGTGTATGAGGGTTCCCTTTTCTCCACAACCTCTCCAACGTGTGTTGTTTTTTTTCTAGAATTATATTATTTTTAAGTTGCATTTTTTTGTTTACTTAACAATATATAGGCTATGGGTTAGGATTGTTTCAGCTACAAATGACAGAAACCCGAAGTCACAGGGGCTTAAACATGTTAATTTCTCTCTCTAGTAAATGACATCCGGAAGGAAGCAGCCCAGGCTGGTACCACAGCTTCGTGACCATCAGACTCGGGCTCCTTCTGACTGGGGCTCTCCATCCTCAGCACATGCCTTCTACTTGTGACCCAAGACACTGCTGGAGGAGGAAGGAGCCAAGAAGAAAGCCGCTTCTCCTCAAAGGACACTTCCTGGAATTCACCTCCGCTTATCCCCCACTAACCAGAACTAAGTCCCAAGGTCCCTGGGAAATAGGGTATTATCGAAGTAGGGGTTCTCTTCCCATGGCCAAGGGGGTGAACAGATATGGGGGGCCCACTGACCTCTCTGCCACATTTCACAAACTTCTTTCCGGTGTGTATAGTTTTGTATCCTGGTTTTTTCTCTCTCTCTCTTTTTTTTTTTTGGTGAACATTTTGCCACATCAATAAATATTCTTCAAAATTCTTAATTTTTAATGGCTGCTTAATATTCCACAATTCACATGTCACATTGCTAGCCTTATTACTTGATATCTGGGTGTTTTGCTCTGATAAATAAGCTTCTTCTATGGTTAAAACTTGTCAGAGGAAGAGATACCAAGCTTTCCTCTATACCCCGTGGGTGCCCGCCGAAGACATTTTCGTGGGGCGTCGGAGTGTTACCTGTCTGGAAAGCTGGCTTAAGGAACTGAGTTTGTTTCTACCAACAAATGGAGCTTTTTGGCAACAGCTGTGCCCCACTCCTCCCATTGCAGGGGGAGTCAGGGCAGTGGGCAGAGCCTGCCTGGGGTCTGGGGGCTGAGGCGGGGCCATGGAGATTAGGAGGAGGTGGGGAGTGAGTAGGCAGAGACCACAGCACTCTCGGGAGCCAGGGGAGGACTGACTCTGGAGAGACCTGAGGGACTCGATGGGGCCCAGTTCATTCTTCAGTCCTTCTGATCCCCTGCTCAAGGCCAGGCCCTGGGGATCTCAGAGAAGACATGTTCCCTGCTCTCCAGGAGCTCAGCCAACCCTAAATTCTCAAATGTCAGAGTTCAACCTGGAGAGTTGCCTAGAATACAGAATCCTAGGGCCCACTCCCCAAAATGGGATGCGGTAGAGGTTGGTGGGCCTAGAATCTGCATTTCTTCCAATCGCCCCAGGTGACCATGATGAGGGTGATTAGGAGCCATTTGAGGGGAGAAATACCAGTCAAGGTTCTTAGAGGAGATCTCCCAAACCAGGCAACCCTGGAGCCTCCATCTGCTCAGGATGTAGCTTGAACCTCAACTGAGCCTCAGGTTATAACAAAATGATGAGCATGCCTGTCAGAGCCCCTGAACTCAAGTCTCAGTTCCATACTTCGAAAGCTGAGGGACCTCAGGCAGATTGGTTAACCTCTCTAAGCCTCAGTTTTCCTATCTGTAAAACAGGGATAATCATAGTGTGAAAATAAGAATTAGTGCTTATCAGAACGTCTGGCACTCAATAATGCTAGATATTATTATTAAATTAATTTATTAATTAAAATTGCCTCTAAATAAGTAATCAGAGCAAGCGACTAGAGACAAGGTATATTAAGTATCTCATACACTGCCTGACTCATGGTGGTAGGCATTCAATAAATGCTGATGATGTTGACGATGATTCATTTTTAATTCTAGGTCTTACCATCTCTGCAGCTGTCCCCAACACACAATTTTATCCTCCCAATAGAAATCCTGGATTTCGGGGCTCCCAAATGTAGGCATCGTGTCTACCCCTAGTGTCTGCCCCAGCGTGAAAGAGATTGGTCTCAGCTCCTTCCAGAAGGTTGTGCAAGCAGCAGGCAGGTAAGATGAGCGTGAGTGGGAACTCCAGGCCCCTACTTTCAACTGCCTGCTTTTGGGGGAGCCCAGACCTGGCCCTGAGCCATTCACTCAGCTCAGAGGGTCAGGGAGGCCCAGGGCTGCTGTCCGCTGAGAAGGAAGATGCAGGTCGCTGTTGATAACTACATTTTCAAGGGCTCATGGATGGCGCCGTTGCCATGGTGATGTTGATGGCTCCGAGCAAGCTGTGGCCTCTCTTGAGTTGTGAGTCAGGTTCAGCTTTATTTATTAAAAAAAGAAAACCAACTCCCTGACCTGTGAAGGGCAAAGCAAAGCTCCAGGTGGAGGCCACGGCGTCCACTGCTGGGGGTGAGTCAGCAGCCCTGTGCGCAGGCCATCGGTCTCCTGACGTCAGCTGACCCAGCCGGCTGCGGGACCTGGAAAAGTCCACAGAGGTGAGTGGGGAGGCCAGCTTCTTGCACTGTGGCCCAGGAGGGAAGCACAAACAAAACCCACACTGCCAGATGGCAACCTCTTCACAGGAAGCAGATCCCACTTTCCCAGCTCTGGCCCGAGGGGCACACTCCTTCAGGGGACTCTGCCCCAGTCCGCTTTGGGGGTCTGTGGGGCCCAAGGAGATGGGCCGTCCCCTGGCCCACCCTGAGGCAGGTGAAGGCCAGGGCCTGAGCCTGAGATGACCAGTACTAGCTGAGCCACCCACCAGTGTGCACACACTAACAGTGCCCCCTGTGAGGGTCGGGGTCCTGGAAAGACAGGGGAAGCCTCAAGAATGTTCTCGAAGGGCCTGAACTGGAGCAGTGGGGCCCCTTTTCCCAGAACTCTTGCAGGGAGAGGGGTAAAGTCAGTGATGTCTCCAGGGGCAGCAGCGATCTCTGATGGAGCCCAGCCTCATGTCAGCACCCCGTGGGAGGGCCCACAGTAACAGTGACACACTGGAATCTTCTTCCTGAGCCTGGACAGCATCCCAAAACCCCTAACCTGTAGCTGCAGGGGCTCCCTGCTTGTTTGGGTTCACTGTCGATCCCATTGACCAATGTCCTGGTGGCCCACCTGCTAGCCAGCTCTGGACTCCCAGCCGTTTCCACCCACTGCCTTCACCAGTTAGCAGAACATTGGGTGCTGAACTCAGGGTGGGTGGCTTCAACTCCTTCGGCCTCTTATGAGCCTTGTGACTGAGCCTTTGTTCCCCCATCTGTCACACAGGGGTCATAATCATAACAGCATCAACTCACAGGGTAACAATGAGGATGAAAGGCGATAATATTTGCAAATGTTTAACGCAGAGGCTGGCTGGCACAGAGCGAGCGCTGGGTAACTCTAGCAGTTGTTAACTTTTGTTCAGGCCCTTATCACATCCTGCCCGGATAACAGCTACAGCCTCATGACTCCACTCGCTGATTCTAGTCTTACTCACCTCCAATCTTCTGTCCACACTACAGCAGAGCGGTCAATCGAAAATGAAATCCCGCTCATGCTATTTTCCTGCATAGAATCTGCCATTGGCTCCCGTTTGCCTTCAGGCTATCTCTTAGAATTCCTCAGTGGGACCTACGAGGTCCTGCGTGATCTAGCCCTTGGCTACCCTCTCCAGCCCTACACCTCACCTGGTCCTCCCTGTCTTGAAAAGTTTCAGCCATGCTCAGCTGTCAGCAGTGTCTCCCTGGTCACAGGCTCTGCCATACTTCCAAGGATCTTAGCCATGCTGTTCTCTTTGCCCAAAATGCCTTTCTCTCTTTCTGTCCACCCAGCCCCTACTCATCCTCCAAGACCTACGTCAAGAACCCCCTATACTGTGAAATCTTCTTGTCCTCCTTGCAAATGCAGAGCAGACCACTCCTTCCTCTGCGCCACCTGGGTTCCCTCCAGAAAGACATTTATCACTTTACGTTGCATTGCTAGTGATCTGTGCTTGTAACGCCTCTTAGCTTCTCGAGGGCAGCACTGACTCTGATTAATGTCTGTATGCCCAGAACATACCACAGTTCTGGAACATTCACAAGAGATGACTGTGAATGAATGAATGAATGAACACAAAAGCCCTGTTTATAGAAGAGGTAACTGAGGCCCAGGCAGTGACCTGGCTGGTAGAGTCCAGAAGCCCCGTAACTCCAGGCCCTTCTGATTGCAGGGACTATGGACCTTTCATTCATCCATCCATCACTTACTAAGCACCAGTCAGACACCAGATGCTATGTTGCTCCAAGGCGTACAAAGAACAAGGAGTAGTCCTTATCCCCGGGCAGGCGGGATGGACAGGTGTACAGACAATCCCCACCCCTTTCACTCTGAGCTGCGACAGAAGATGTAGAAGGAGCTATGGAAATTCCAGGGGCCCCAGTATGAATGGGGCGGGGGCGGGGGGGGTGGGGAAGCCACTGTTTCTATGTCTTCCACTCCCTTTTCTCCAACTTTGGAGGTCCAGTCCCCAGAGACCACCAGGCCAAGGCAGCTGCCTCTAGATGCTGTCAATACAGGTGAACGGGCATACACACAGGCACACACACACCCAAGACAGGTGACACAGGCATGCCTTGTGCCCCTAAGCAATCATGTCAAGAGCCGACTTGGGAGCAACGACAGACAAAATTGGACAGCAGAGCATTTTCTGACACTTCATACTGCACGAAGCCCTCTCACGTCACACCGGGTCTCATTGGTCCCCACCAGGTGGGGTCCTACAGACAAGGCAGATATTGTTTTCTCCCCCATTTCCAGATAGACAAACTGAGACTCCAAGAGATTTAAATGACTTGCCCAACCCCTCTGCCTCATCCATGGACATGCCAGAACTGATCTATTTCTCTCCAAGAGATAGATCGCTGGGCATTTGGTCCATACCAGGCCCTCTGCTGGGCATGGGGACACTGAGGCAAATGGGACAGAGTCCCTGCCCCTCCTGGGAGACAGGAGCATCATGGCCATCCTCAAGTCAGACAGAAATTGCGTTTGAGTCTCCATTTCACAGCTGCCTAGCCATGAGAGCCTGAGTCGTCGTTACCCTCTGCAACTTACATTTTGAGTCTCAGATCCAAAACATAAACTGGATGAAGTCGGTCTCATGCTCAAAACCTCCAGCGGCTCCCATCAAACTCAGAACAAAATCCGAACTCCACAGCCGGGCCACACATGCCCCAGCCCCAGCTCCCTTGCCCAGCTCACTTCCTGTCGCTGTCCCTTCCTTGTCCTGCTGGCCTCCTGGCTGTGCCTGGAGCGAAACAAGTACCTCCAACCGCCGACCTTTCCCCTGCAATCCCCTCTCCCGGACACTTCCCCAGACAGTCATACAGCTAACACCCTCCCGACACTCAGGTCTCTGTCACCTTACAGACGAGGACACCATGAGTCCAAGCAACGGCCCTGTCACTCTGGGCTCTCCTTTTTTCAAGGCTCTTTCTCTACATGACATGAAACTTTACGTATTTGACCGTTTGTGACCTGTCTCCCCACCCAGTACAGAGGGTAGGAATGTGTCCGTTCTGTTCACTACCACATCCTCAGCGCCTAGAACAGTGCCTGGCACATAGTAGGAACTCAAGACTTTTCTATGACCATGAACGAATCAATAACCCTCAGTTTCCTCTCCTTTAACATGATACCGACAGCACAGCCTTACAGGGACTCAATGATGTCGTAAACGGAAGACGCTTAGCCTGGTGCCTGGTGCTTAGCTGGTACACAATAATGCTGTTATTAGTAGTATTATTATTCTCACAGTCTCATGGGGGAGACAGATGTAAAAGCAAATTATGCGATGTGATAACAAAGCTCTTACTTCTGAGCCCGCTCCTCCACTTTGGGGACCAGGCAGTAGCCCCTCCATCTGCCTGAAGACCAGGGCCCAAAGCTCTTGCCCTGTCTGCCGAGGTCACCCTCGGGGTCGGACCCTGATGGCGGAGACCTCTGGGCCCCGCCTGGGCTGCAGGCAGTGGGCAGAGTCCTGCCCAGGCCTCAGAAACCCTTGATTTTTCCCCTGAGAGCAGGCCCCACATCAAAGCCAGTCTCAGAGGGGCGAGGCCTGGAGATAAATGGAAGATTAAAGAAGGCGAGGTCTCCACAGGCCACAGGGAGAGGCAGCCGGCAGGCGACCACAGTGAGGAGGCCCTGACACAGTCCTGGCAGCAGCCCTCTCGGGGGGCAAGTGACAAGAAGGGGCCTGGGCCTGGGCACGCACAACTAGTGATGGCTCCCTTAGCCTGGGTCTGGGCCCCCCATTATTACGCTCTGGCCTTCAGTCCAGGCATACTTAACCCTTTCCCAGCCAGGCAGCAGCTGAGAGACCCATCAGAGGAACCCCTGGGTCTCTCTTCAAGAGAGTTTGTTGGTCATTGGGTTTGGTCATCGGGGTTTGCTCCCTCCGGCGAGGGAGCCTGTAATGAGGACCTCCTGGCCCTGGTCTTCCTCCCCAGGGCAGGTCTGTAATTAGTGCAGGAGGCGAGGCTGGGGAAGCTCAGACAATGTCATTTGAACCAGGATGAGACAGGGCTCAATTGCTAGTCTGCACAGTTTTTTTCTGGTGCCATTTCATATACAAAACTGTGGCAAGCTTAACACTTTCCTGGCTGGGCCCTGGTGCTGGGGTTTCATACCATCCATTCCTGTGCCTGATCTGTACCGTTCTCGCCTCCCCTCCACACACACCCCAAGTCCAGGTGAGCCGTGGTTTCCGACTTCCCTAACATCCAACAAGCCATCTGACAATCAATCATTTGACAAGCCTTCGCTGAGTGTCACCAGATTTAAGTACTAAGGGGAGGGGACCCAGAGGAAAGTCTCCCTTCCTGCCATCAAGGAGATTACCATCCTCTGAGCAGCGAAGGAATGCATGCTAGAAACAGCTGGCAAGCAGTGGAGGACAGGGCAGAATCGGACGGGGAGGACAAGTGCAGGGCAGGGATGGAGGCAGAGTGGAGAAGACGGGCACCTGGAGGTCTGGCGGGCATAAGCACTCTGTACGGTGTGCTGAGGGAGCCATCTTCCTGGCGCAGAGCATCTGCACGGTCTGAGTCTGAGAGCTGAAGCCACAGGGAGGGGGGAGGGGGGACAAAGCTCTGAGCCAGCCCAGGTGAAGACAGATGTCAGTCCACCGGACAGGCACAGGCTATTGCTTCCTCCCCATGCTCCTGAAGCACTCATTCTGAATCCCTGCACTACAGCTCATCTCACACTGGACTGCAACCTGTCTGATGACAGATCTGGCCCCCACCAGAGTCTGAGCAACTCGAGGGCTTTGTCTGTTCACCTCTGATCTCAGATGCCCAAGCACAGAGCCTTGCACTCAAGAGGTACTCCATAAATGCACACTGAATAAATGATTGGGCTGGATGACAGAGTGGAGGTGTGGAGAAGAATCTACCTCTACGGTCCTTCCCAGAGAGGATGCCAGTTGTGGCCCCACTGCTGTTGCAAATCATATCACAATCTCCCTCGTATATAAAGAGCTTCTAGAAATCAATAAGACAAGACCAACCACCAATTTTAAAAAGGTCAAAGAGTATGGACAGAGGCTACAGAAAAGGAAACATAAAAAATTGTTCTAGGACATCTAAAAAGACTCTCAACCTCGCTAATAATAGGAGAAATGCAAACCAGAAACCATTCAGAAGTTTGAAAATATCCTCTGTTGGAGAGACAGGCAATATATTGCTGGTGGGGTTGCAAATTGATATGAAATACTTGTCAGTATCTATCAACATTACAAATGCACATTCTGTTTGACCCAGCAACCCCACTTCTGAGAATACATCCTACAGATATACAGTGCTGTGCTTGAACAGGGCTATCATAACAGCATTGTTTGTTAAGTAAAAAACTGGAAACGATCCAGTTTCTTCAGGGGCCTGGTCCTGTGGCCGGCCGAGTGCTTAAGTTCAAGCACACTCCACTTTGGCGGCCCAGGGTTCGCCGGTTCGGATCCTGGGCGCAGACCTACACACAGCTCATCAAGCCATGCTGAGGTGGCGTCCCACATAGAAGAACTGGAATGACTTACAACGAGGGTACACAACTATATACTGGGGCTTTGGGGAGAGAAAAAAGGGGGAGCTGATTGGCAACACATGTTAGCTCAGGGCCAATCTTCCTCACCAAAAAGTATGCTTAAAAAAATAAAAAGAGTGGCAGCTGCTGTCACAGCTTAGAGGCATAAAAAAAAAAAAAGTCCATCAGTTGGGGACCGGTAAACAAATCATGGTACAGTCATA
The DNA here is from genome assembly GCF_041296265.1 of Equus caballus. Taxonomy (NCBI): domain Eukaryota; kingdom Metazoa; phylum Chordata; class Mammalia; order Perissodactyla; family Equidae; genus Equus; species Equus caballus. The sequence goes on from NC_091695.1 coordinate 11,031,029, forward strand.
CAATGGGTAGCTGTGCAGCTATTTAAAAGAAAGAAAGAGTAAGTTCTCTGTGTACTAATATACGAAGATCTTTAAAACCGATAAATTTTCTTAAATGATGCAGAACAGTAAATATGACATGTTCTTTTTCAGTTAAAAAAAGAAAAAATATGTATATACATATACATATGCATACACACACCCCCCCTCCCGGAGAAGGATGCCCAAGAAAGTAATAAAATTAATTACATGTTGGTTGAAGGGTGGGAACTTAGTGGTTAGGATATAAGGGTGGGAGGATTACTTTTTGTTGTATCCGTTTTTTAATTTTTTTTTTAGTTGTGTAATGCATTATCTATTCAACAAATTTAAAAAAGATAAAACAAAACCAAAAAATCCCTCTGCCTAAGTATCAGGGTTCTAGGCTTGTTCCCAAGCTGCTACACCTCGGCTGGCTGCCCCTCTCTCGCTTTCCCTCCCGAGTCCCTGCCAGGTTTTCCTGAGACCTCGGGTCCCCGTAAACGGTGGCTGTCATCCCAACTCACACCTTATGAGCACGGACAATGAAGTCAGACCAAGTCGCTGTGTGACCTTGGGCAAGTGACTTCACCTCTCTGAGCCTCAGGAAAACAAGGTAATCACAGTATCTGCCTCCAAGGCCTGTGGTGGGGCTTAAATGAGAAACGCACAGGAAGTGCTTAGCATAGATCCTGGGACGCGATAAATCTTCTTGTGTAAATGTACTAGACTCGCTCTTCCCATTCTTTGCCAGTATTCTTATTGGATTGTTGGTCTTTGTCTTATTGATTTATGGGAGCTCTTTCTAGACTCGGAAGATTGAGATATGCACTGGGAACCGGCCAGCACTGAAGGGCAACAGGGCCACCAGAAATAGCAATGTGTGAAAATCATTATTTCTACGATTATTTCTCCTCAGGGCCACGCGTGCTGGTGTCTGAAGGTGTCCCACAGGGGAGAGCCCAGGACTCACCTGGGCAGCACCAAGGAACGGAGTCCTGACTCCTTGGCCCTGTGTCACCGTGCCTCTCCGCCAGTGTCCCCCGGGTTGTCAGAGACCGTCTGTTCTCAGAACAATACCCCTTCCGCTCGACATTAGACTCGCTCTTCGTGCCTTCCCCAAGGGGCCCCCGTTTGTGGAGGTGTGTGGTGCCAGCCCCTGTAAGGGATGAGTTCACTAAGTGTAAGGCCTACACTGGGAATCCTAATCTTCATCCAGGGTATAGACTCCTGGCGGGCAGGTCCGATGGGATCGGGGCGCAGCATACACACCACTGGGGCCCCTCTCCCTGATCCTTGGATCTTTGGTGCTTGGTTGCCATAGAGCTGAGCAAAAAACGTGACTCCCCTGGGCCCGCAGCCACCATTTTCTCCAGGGAATTGGTCCGCCCTGCAGCTCTGGAGGCTCCAGCAACGTTCCTCGGAGCATCTGGAATATATATTCACTTTAACTGGTGGTTGCCAAGGCCCGCTGTGCTGGTTTTGGGTTGTTCTGCATAGCCAGGGGGGCTGGGCTGGTCCCTGAGGATGGGGATGCCCAGGGCCCCCAGAGCCCCCTCTCTGTATGACATCAGATGGGAGCCCCGACCTGGACCTGCTCTTCAAGGAGGGGAGCCTGGCTGAGGGCAGATGGGAGTTAAAAGCTGAGTCTGCAAAGGCCCCAGGCTCCTCCCAGCTCCCCGGGAAGCCCCCTAGTTACTGTGCAACTTGTCCATCCTAGAGCCTGGTGCAGTGGAAAGATGAGGTCAAACAGACCCACGAGCAAATTCCCAACTCTCTTGCTTAATAGCTGTATGACCTTGGGCAAATAACACAAGCTCTCTGAGCCTCATTTTCTTCATCTATAAAAGTAAAAATATTTTTGCATTTACTCCTTGTCTCACTTCAGGCTATATGAAAGATATTTGGGAAACCCTACAGGCAATGGAATTAGATGGCTTTTTTTTTTTTTTTTTTTTGCTGAGGGAGACTCACAAGTCAACATTTGTGCCAATCTTCCTCTATCTTGTATGTGGGTTGCTGCCACAGCATGGCAACGGACAAGTGGTGTAGGTCCATGTCCAGGGACTGAACCCTGGGCTGCGAAAGCAGAGCATGCTAAACTTAACCACTAGGCCACAGGGCTGGCCCCCTAGATGGCTTTTAATAGAAGAAAAAGGATATGGGAAAAGGGGATAGAAACCTAAGATGAAGCCAGGGACGCAGTTAGTTTGTGAAAAGCACCCCCATGAGATCCTGCGGCAAGAGATGGGCCCCAGCATGTTCATCTCTGAGCTTCCTGGCAGCCCAAGCAAGGAAGGAAACACAACGAGCTAAAAACCCAGAGTGTCCATTAGATTAAAAATAGACTTGCCACTCAGAAGCAGCCAGAAAGCAGCTCAGAAGTCAAAGAAAAATTTCTTGTCCGGACCTTACAAAAGGGGCAAGTTTGGGAGGGGGGAGGTATGTGCAGGGAGGGCGAAAATATCTCCTAGGGCCTTTGTGTGTTTGAAATGAAATAAAGTGCCTGATGGTGAGTCTCAGAGTGGCCAGCACATGGCAGGTGCTTAATATGTGCCCACTTCCTTCCTTCGTCCTGCGATCTTCTCTCTTCTCCCGGGTAAGTCGTCTCTGAGATCTTTGTGCATGCGCGTGGTCAGCTCTTCAATCATTCAGCAGACTTATTGATCACCGACTGTGTGCCTCTAAGTTAGGCAAACCCCGAATAGCCCTAAACCTAGCTGGATTCTTCTCTTCTGTCCCCAGATCCTCTGTCTCAGAAGCTCTCTCCTTCCCCTGCCACCCACCCTTTTGGGTCTCAGCTCCTCCCAAGCAGGCCTATAAACCCCAGGGAACCCCACCCTTGCAGATGCCCCCTCATTCCCCACATAGCTTCAGGCTGCTCCCTCCGACCACCACATTCATGGAGCTCAGCCACGTGCAGAAGCACAATTAATATTCCACTCAGTCTCCCCCAGCCCTGCTGCCTATTGGAAGAAGATGGAAACCAGATTTGCAGCCGCATGCGCTGGCAGGGGTGTGCACAGAGGGCTGGGCCTGCCCCTAGGTGTGATCTGATGCTTCCTCCTCCAGAGGCTCACACACGTGCATGAAGGAGAGAAGCCCCCCGCGTCGGTCCACACCTCCAGACACACAATCATCCTCCTGAGCGGCGTGCGCATGCACCGTCGTACTGCCGTGGGCTGCACGCTCGGCTCCTGGCCAGTCGGTGCCCAGGGAACACACGGGCCCCTCACACGCCAGGCCCACATTTGGCTTCTGGGCAGAGGGAGACAGAATTATAGCAGTTCAGAGCTGGTGGGATGGAATTTGAGAGACCGTCTTGTCCAAAACCCTCACTTTACTGGGCAGAATCTGAGGCCCTGGCTTGACCTTGACTGTTGTCAGTCCCCACTGAACTGAGCTGTGCCTGGTCGCATTTTAGCAAAGCCTTCGATTTAAATGCCCGAGGCTGCCTCTCTGCTTCCTGGTGACCAGCCACTTCAGCCCCACCAGCCTTGGAGGTTGGGGAAACTGAGGCATGGGGGAGGTGCTGGAGGGGGGGGCCTTGTCAAGTGCAGTTGATCATAGGCGGTGTGGAGCTTCTGATTTTCCACGGCCCTGCCCTTCCTCTTAGTCCCACGATTCTAGCTCCGCCAGCCCTAGCTGGGGCGGGACTTGCAGGGGCCTCACCGAAGCAAGAGGAAAGACAGGTTCACTGATTTTTCTCCCTTCCTTTAGACTTGGACACTAAGGGGGATGAAGGGCTGTGTGCCCCAATGTGTGTCTTTGGGGTTGGAGCTGGTGGCCCGGGTTCTAGAGGCCTCTAGAAGCATAGTGGGTGCAGGTGATTCGAGGTAGAAGAAAGAAGAGTGAGTTCAGAGCAGGACTGAGAGGAAAGCAGGAAGCGGGTGGAGCTGACAGAGTGCCAAGGGAACGGCCTGCTGCCAGGCCAAGATGGGACAGTAGAGCAGAAATTCAGGGAAAGAGAAGCTAAAATAATTACCAGGAAAAGGAGCTGGAAGGGAGGCAAGTGTTTTCATAGTCCTTAAGGAACTTCAGTCTTCAGAGAATTTGGAGAGGGGAAAAAATCTTTCTTTAAGGCCCTTCTCCAAGGCAGGGTGGCTGGTGAGTCATTAGCTGCTGAGGAAGGCCCTGGAAGGCGCTCGCCTGGGCTCCTGCCTCTCCCTAGTGAGCAAACCAGTTCATCTGGGGTGAGTGGAAAGGGCCCTGGCTGGGGAGGGAGCCTGGAGGCCGGGATTGCAGTCCTATCTCTCCCCATCGAAGCTGATGACCTAAGGCCAGCCTCCTGGGGCCCTAGGCCTGGGTTCCTGTAAAATAAAGGAGTGGTAAGTCATACAAACTCTCTGAGCCTCGTTTTTCTCATCTGCAGATCGGGGATGACAGTAATATCTCATTTTGTGGAATCTAAGATGTCATCAGTGGTCCAATGCACCAGTATTTTATGTACATTAAGAAGGAAAAAGCACTGTCCATTCGACTATAACACACCGTGCATTATAGGACAGACTCTGATTTCAGAGACGTTCAAAGGAGCATCTCGGAATCAGTGACTATGGTACTTATCTCACCAGCTCCGTCCAAGAATTAAACGAGGTGATATAAGTGAGGCGTTTAGTGCCTGGCACAAGGCAAGGACTCAGTAAATGTCAGGTGTTTTTATGGTTCAGGGTGGAGCGGAGAAGGAACCACGGGCCAAGGGGACGGGGAAGAGAGAGAGCCGGCTTGGAAGCCCATCCCACCCTTCTGGCAGGGTGCCACCCCCGGGGACTCCTGGTCCTGCCCCAGCGGGGGGCACGGGGGAGCAGCCATGCGGCCCATTTTAGGAGCCACCGAGAACAGAGAGCCCCATGTGCGCCCCGGAAGTCAGTAATCTCCAGGATGAATATGTTTTCGTTTCTCAGAAGTTCCTGTTGGTGTGTGCCAAAGCATTTTTCCCTTTACAATCCAGGCAAACACAACAGGTTTACTTTGGGTGACCTTCTCACCACCACCCAGGGCCTGCCTGCCGAGTGTCAACACCCAGCTTTCAGCTCTGCACCCTCCCAGAGGCTCCGGGCAGGAGCCTGGAAAATGCCCTCCACCCCAGCCCTCCACTCCCCTCTGGGCCCCAACCTGGTGAGGACATATTGGGAAGGTCCCTAGGGCTCATGAACACCTCTCCCATTTTATAGATGTGAAAACTGAGACCCGGAGAAGGGCAGTGGCTCCCTAGGGGTGTCAAAATGCGGCGGTCCCCAGCCAAGCCCCCGACCCTCGCACACACACCTCATCCCTGCTCACAGCTCAGCCCGGCAGGAGCCTCTCTCTCCACCTGACCTTATATGCCTGGGACAGGCAGGAAGCCTGTCACTGTCCTTTCCCTCCCATGCGTCACTGCCTAGCGATGTCTTTATTCATTTCGCTTCGCAGCTGGAGCAGCTGCCGGAGACCAACAGCCAGATGTTTGTGAACGCTTAACAGGAAGAGCTCCGGTCTGTGCTTTTCTTCACCCGGAGTATTTGGGGGTGTCCACGGAACCGATTGTGGCCTCCTTCCCCACCCCCTTCAGATGGAGAGAAGGGGCCTGAGGAAGCAGGGCTCTGGGAGCAGACCCAGGGACTGGCCAGAGGGAGCAGCAGGCCCTCCCTGTTGGGTCAGAACCCAGACTTCAGAGCCTGGGAGCCATCTAATTTCCAACCCCGGAAAATCTTGACGAGCCCATATAGAAGGGATACGCTGCTCCAGAAGGCTTTCTTCAGTGGGCCCTCTCATCTGAACTGGCACAGTTCTTTCCAGTACTTGAATAGATTGGAGCCTTGAGCCTCAGTATGACCATATGTACCGGGTCTGTGTAGGGCATTGGGGTTCCCCGTCATCATCTCACTCCCATGTCACTGCTTGCCCTTCCCAGTCTTTCGTTCTCTTTCTCTTCTACATGCTGTTCCCTCTGCCTGGAATGCTTTTCCCTCCATTTTGCCCCATCAATGACTCCCGTTCACAATTCAGTTCCCAGCTTACAAATCACCTCTTCAGAGAGGCCACCTTACCCACTCAATCGTACCATACTATTCTATTTCCTTCACGGTCCTATCACTATCTGAAATCATCTTAAAGTTTTGTTACTCGTGCTTTCTTCACGGACTCTGGAATGTTCTTAATCACCACTGTATCGCCAGTGCGGGTCTAGGGACTGTACGTCAGTGCTCAATAATACTTGGAGAACGTGCGAGTAAGTCCCCTGCCATTCTCGCCTTTGCTGGAATTGCCATCCCCGCACCCCAAAAAAAATCATCATGCTCCTACTACGTGCCGGCGTCTGCACCGCCCATCCCCTCCTCTCTCCTCCCCCCCATCCCTTCCCCCCAGGATTTCTCTTGGGAGATCATGCTCTCAGACTCCACAGGAGGCGACGGAACCAGAATGTCTCCCCAGGATTATTGTCACTGGTTTCCTGGGGTGTTCACCTGGGTAAGAATCAGGAAAGAGACGACATTCTAATCCTATTTATCTAAAACTGTATAATCTTCCCCAATCACTTAAATGGTGCCTGTGTCTCTAATTACAGAGCAGCCTGGGAGGAACACAGGCACAATTTCCAGCCAACCTCAGGCGAGGGGAACTTTTGTTTCTCCTGGGGCCCTGCAAGGACTCTGGCTCAGGAGCCAGGACTCCAGACACCTGCGGCCGCAAGCTCACCCACCAGAGACTGGTTTGTTCCCCCAGCCAGAGACCGCTGCCCCATCCCGGAAAAGGATCAGCCACATTCTCAGCGTTTGAACGTTCCCCAGTTGGCCAGATGTGATGCATTGCAGGAAAACACTCGTGGTCTCAGCACCCTTATTTCACCTGCCGCTGTTTTGAGAGTGAACTGATTTCTTTTTGGGCCTGCCTAACTTCTCAAAGTTGCATGGCTGGCGAACTGGTCCCCAGAGCATGGGCTGTATTCCCAGCTTCTCAGGAGCAAATTCCCCGGGAAGCCCGGGAGCTAACAGTCATGTGACAGCCTGGAGGGTCAGAACTTCATTCTCCAGAACTATGTCAACTGGGTCATGGGATGGAGGAAAAGCCACGTGCCTGCCTGCCAGCCCCAGGCAAGCACACAGCTGCCATCTCAGCCTCAGTGTGTGTGTCCTTCTCCCACCTCCGCACCAAGATAGCCATTTCGATGACATCCCTGGCTTAACGACAATGACATCTCTGCCTCTTAAAGGCCATTTGGTTCCTGAGCTAATTAAAAGCCCCAGAGAGAGAGGACACACTTAATCCTATTAATGACTTCTGGGCAGGAAACTGTGTGCCCAGCCCTCGGAGGGAGTGCCTTTCTGAACCACCTCCATTTGTTCAGGTGCCTGGTAATTGTTTATCAGCCCTTTCCAGAGATTAAGCTGTGCTCAGGAGCGGGGCCACTTAGGGAATGGATCCAGGGGGCCTGGGAGTGTCTGGTGACCATGGGGCATGCAGCCAGCCAGCGTCTTGGCTCAGGCGGACTCCATGGCCGCTGTTCTCCAACTTGTCGCCCTTCAAAACCATTAGGGGGACTTGATGCTTGATGAGAAGAGAGGTCCTCGGCCATCTCTGTTGTTCACCAGGCCCCTTCACACACAGGAAAACTGGGTGCAGTCCTTGCCCTGAGGGATCTCAGAGTCCAGTGGGGTCATAGACTCATGCGCAAACAATGACAATAGCGCATTAGGCGCCACGCGGAGATAAGCACACGATGTCCCGTGAGTGTACAGCCGTGGTTAACTGCTCCAGCCAGGGGAACAGGGAAGGCTTCCTGGAGGAGGAGGCCTGTGAAAATCTCCCCATTGACAGGAGACCTGTTGAGGGGCCCATGAGATGGAATTCCCTGACTTTAGATTTGCTTCAGGCTCTAGCATAAGGCTGGTAGACTGGAAATAACTCAGCTCCCTCATGAACTTATGGGAAGAGAGGCTGCCAAAACCTTAACAAGATGCCGAGGTTCCAGGAACACAGTTATTGGCTCCAGGACGATGTTGCTTCAAGCCCCTTCCTTGAGCGTTCCTTGGCAAGAAAGATTAGCTTGCAGCGGTCTCTTTAAAAGAGGAGGGGCGATGCCTCGGGCCACACCCCCCTCCTCATTAATATGAAATTATCGTGAATATTGATGTGGGGGCGTGGCGCCTTGGCCAGCTGGGCTCTCCAGCCCGGGGTTCCCGGTTTCACAGAGGAAAGTGACAGAAGCCGTGCAGAGGGAGACGCAGAGAGAGCGGCGCGCGCGGCGGCCACTCGGTCTCGGGGGAGCGCTCGGCTCCCCCGCCCCCGGCTCCCACCCTGTCCGGGGGGCTCCTCAGGCCCTCAGCCCCTCTCCCGGGCTCCCCATGGAAGCCAGCTGCGCCCCGGGAGGAGCAGGAGGAGGAGGAGTCGGCTGAATGCCCGCGGTGCGCCCGGGGCCCCTGAGCCCAGCCCGCTCCGCGCCGCTGCCCTAAGGCCACGCGCCCCCCGCGCCCCCCGCGCCCCCGCGCCCCCCACCCGGGGCCGCGCCGCCTCCGCCCGCCTCTCCCGCGGGGCTTCGCCCCGGACCTGCCCCCGCCGGCTTGCCAGCGCTCAGGCAGCAGCTCCGGGCCGGGCGCGCCGCCGCCCTGGAGTGAGGGAAGCCCCGCCGAAGGGGTCTCCGGAGCGGCCGCGATGGACGCCGTCTTGGAGCCCTTCCCGGCCGACAGGCTGTTCCCCGGATCCAGCTTCCTGGACTTGGGGGATCTGAACGAGTCGGATTTCCTCAACAATGCGGTAAGATGAAGGGTCTGCGTCCCCCTTGCATCCCTCCGACCCCTCTCCGCGGCGCGCCTGGGCTCCCCCTGAAGGACGGGACCGCACATCACTGGGCAGAAGCGAGGGAGGGGGCTCTGTGTAGGGTCCCCTGGAGAGACACGTGCTTACAGCTCTGAGATTTGGCGACTAGACCCCTCGACACCTCCCTAGAACCCGAACCCGGACCGCGGCCTCTGAGCTCGCGCCAGGGGGCACCCCTCCTGGGGGCTCCGTCTGTGGACACACTGGCCTCCGCCTTCCAGGGGAAGGGGACGTCGAGGCGTCGGGGCCATCCGATCCTCGGATATGAACTCAAAAGAGACACCCGTCCTGCCCCCCGCCCACGTCTTCTAGTCGTCCTCCACCCACCCCGCGGTTCCAGGACCAGATTGGGCGCAAAGTGGCGGCGCCCTTTCCTGCGCCCCCTTTAAGGCCTCGGTGGCTCTGCGGCTGGTTCTCCGCTGGGGGGCGCACAGGGGAGAGTACGGAGCGCCAGAGACCCGAACCCCCACCCCCACCCCCCCCACCACCACCAGGAGGCCAGAGCCAGACCCCGGTTCCGAGCCAGACTTGGAAACTTAGGGGTGCTGCCGCGGCCGCCCCCGGGAGTCCGGCCCGAGATCCCCCAGGGAGGAACAGCTGCTCAGCGCAGCGCAGGGTGATCGCTCAGGAGGAGGGAGCCCTTCCTCCCCATGGCTGTGTCTCTAGGTTTCTCTGTCCCTCTGGTCTCCCCGACTTTCTCTCTCTCTCCCTGTGTCGCGGTGACTGTCTCTGGACTTGTCCTTCTCTCTCTCCCCCTCCCTCCCTAAGGAAACGTGGCTTCTCTCTCTCCTTCCCTCCCTCTCAGGCTCAGCCCTAAGGCCTTGCCTGGGGGAGGGGCGTGGGCTCAGTAACAGGAGAAAATATTTGGGTTCAGAAGGGCCTGCCCGGCTGAAATGCAGGCAGCTCGAACAACCTGGGGGGAACCCACTCCTCCTTGCAATGAACCTCCAGTCTCCCTCTCTGTCACACACACACCCCCCAGGGATCACCTGGGGGCAGAGGCGTCTCTACCTGCTGGTCTCTACCTCTTGGGACTAAGATGAACTTGGCCAGACAAAAGCCAAGACACTAGAGACTAAAAGGACTGGGCATCTTGGACTTCCACGTAAACTGTCCCAGGCCACCAGACTAACGGGGAAACAAGCCAAGCACGGGAACCTGAGGCAGGGACGCATGGGGTGCCAGATCTTGAAGTCCTCCCTTAGGCGGCACATCCGGGTCACCCTGCTCTCTGAGGAAGGCCCCTGGTCCCAGGCAGAGGAAGCACACTTCTGCCGATGACGGGCCAAGCCAGGAGGGGAGGGGCTTGCGATGCTGGTGGAGAGGCCTGGGTTCTAGTCCTGCCTCTGCTTCTGCCTCCTGCTGTAAGCCTGGGCCCCCAGGCTCTCCTCCCTGGGCCCCCTGGGCCTCGGTCCCTTTGTCTGTAAAATGGGGAAAGGTTGGATCAAGTCTTTCTATGATGGTCTGGCACGGATCCTAGGAGTAAAGTGGCAGGGTTCTGGGGTTCCATCCCCCCCTCCTGGAGTTGGTAACAGATACTGGTCGGAGGGAGGGGCGTCTGTTGAAGCTGGTGCCTTTGCAGCCACGGGGGTGGGCAGAGCCCCCGTGGGCTTCCCGGAGCCCTCAGGCGCTCTGAGCTGGGCTTTCTTCTGAATGAACTCTGCTGCCGCCGACAGCCTCTTCCCGCTGTTCCATTCAGCCTGCATCCCCAGCTGCTCATCTGGGCCTGGTCCAGCGCAGGAAAGGAGGCACGACCAGACAGTGGGATCCAGCACTGGGCCTGGGGGGGGGGGAAGCCCTGCTGGGCAGCTCCTGCCCTCAGGCCCAGGCGAGGCCGGGGGAGAGGAAAGGATTCCGAAGAGCAGACACAAAGAACTCCTGGGCTGGGAATCAGGAAATTGGATTCTAGTGGCACTTCTGCCGCCAGCCAGCTGGGCAGTTCAAAGTCACTTTTCTTCCCTTGGGCCTTGCTTTCCTCACCTGGGAAATGGAGACACAGAACATTCCCATGGTGTTATTGTAAAGATTTAGTGAGGAAATTAAAGACGAACATAGGACGATGCCTGGCAGGTAAGTTTCCACAGTTAACTAGCTCCAGAGACTAGATAGGATGGTGGTAAGAACTACTCGGCTAGGGGTTGCTGTGTGACCTTGAGCAAGTCACTTACCTTCTCTGGTGCCTCCATTTAGATGTCTAAGTCCCCTTCCAGCTGGGACCCCATACCAACCCCACCCACAACTCTCTCTTGATCCTGCATAAGGATAGGAAAATGTTTCCAGGGTTAAGGATGGGAAGGGATGGAGTCTGTGTGCTTCTCAGTCTGGAAGGTGGACAGCAGGGTATCCCCCATTCCTAAAAATCCAGATGAAGGCCATTTAGTCACATGGAAGATGTGCGTGTTCTGTTGCTCTGGGCAAAAAGCAAAATTCAAAAAGTACGCTCACCGTGAACACAACTAGGCAGGACACAAACATTCGCTGGGACAGAGATGGGAGGAGGAGTTGGCAAAGCGAAGGCAGGTGCTCCTGGAGGTGGCCGGGGGATTTGTTTTGTTTTTCTTCTGTGAAGATACCTCCCTGCTCTTGCAATCTTGTCTGTGTGATTCTCAGAGACACCCCTCAGAGGGGCTGCTCTTCCCTCCCCCTCCCCACTCTCCCACCGTTCCTGATGGGGCCGCCCTAGAGCCCCCTCCCTCTACCCTCTGATCCTTTGGGCCCCGGGCAGATATGAGAGAGTGTCTGGTGCCCCGAGAACCGAGATCAAGGGCCGCAGGGAGAACAGGTCGCGTCTCGGATACAGACACTGGGTCTGGTGCCTCTTGCCTCCCTCCCCTGGTGAAGGGCAAGGGCTGACTCTGGTTTCTCTAGGGGGAAATGGCTTTGGATTCCAGAGAAGCCCCAGCCAGGGAGGGTGTGGGGAGGACGAGGAGGACGAGGAAGAGGACGTCTGTTGTCTCAGAGGGGAGCAGCAGGAAGCGGCAAGGATGTTTGCCCAGCACACTCGTTTACCTGGGGCAGCTGGGGAGGCAAGGTGTGGGGAGGACCCGGACCCAGGGACAGCCCAGGGGAAGGGGGGCATGGGGCTGAGGCTGAGGGCTGCTCCCCCGGCCCCCAGCGTGGCTTCCCTCGAGATAAATGAGGAAGCAGAGAATCACCACCGCCACCCCCCTTTTGGGGGATTTAGAGAGATTAGAGAAATATGTGTGTTTGGGTGTTGCTATGTCTGTGTGTGGGCCTTTAAGAGCCCTTAAAAGGGGAATGTGTGTGTGTGTGTGTTTCTCTTTAAATTCTCACCAACAGGAAAGAGGACCCAAGGGCCAAGGCACTCAGTTCTCAGAGTAGAATCTGCTAGAAAAAAACTAATGGAGAAAAACTAATGGAACAGCCCAAATCCCAGGCCTCCTATTTGGGAAGGGAGATCTCCCCAGACACCCACTCCTCCTCCAAAACACTCAGTTTGTTGGGACAGCGGAGTTTTGTTTTGTTTTTGCTTCTCCCTTGGGGCTATGAGCTCCTTGAGGGCAGGGGGTCATCTGTCTTGCTCACTGCTGCATCCAAAGTAGGCCTCAACCAACCATGGCTGGATGAAGGAAAGGGGGCCCAGGCCAGCTTCCACATCTTTTGGGGAGGGGGAACAAGGGTGCTTAAGCTCATCTGCTCCTGGCCATCAGGACCCTGCAGCCGCACTGTCTCTGAGATTCAGGAGGGGCTCTCCATGGTTTCCAATGAGTTGTCATTGCCTTGAGCTATCCCCATAGTGTGATGCACAGCCCTGCAGCCCCCCGGTCTAGGGCAGTCTAGAGCTAGCTGACCCACACCAGATTTGGACTTGTGGCTTAGGCCTCACCCTTGAGCATTAAGGCTCTAAGGCTTCCATCTTCCCCAGTTTCCTCTCCTTCAGATTGCTCTGGGACTCTGGGACCCACAGTTACCTAGCTGAAAACTAAGTCTTTTCAAAGTCCTGCCTCAGGGCCTTTGCACATGCTGTTCTTGCTATCTAGATGGCTTTCCCTCCAGTTCTCTCCATCTCACCTGCCTCCGTTCAAATGTCACCTCTTTGGAGTAGCCTCCTGAACCACCCCAAGTGCCTGTCATTTTCTGCTTCAGCCCTTGATTGCTTTATCCCTTATCCCAGTTTGCAGTTAATTTATTGGTTTATTGTCCATTTCCTCCATGGAAAGTAAATTCCATGATAGCAAGGTCACGTCAGTTTTGTTCACTGCCATAAACCTAGTATAGCACAAAACAGTACTCAATATAGTAAAACTCCACCAGAAGGCAATAAGCTGAATCTAAAATTTTCATTTCTAAAATGTGGAGTTGTGTTATTGCAGGATCAATGAAAAATAATATTTTTCAGTTTGTCTGTGCCATCACAGAAGGCGCAAAAGTAAAGACTGCAAAACCTTATTGCATTCAGTGAACCAAACTGAGAAAATTCCACGAGTTAAAGGCAGTCACTTCTTTACCAGCCCCACAGAAATAAGAGTTTTGCCCACCTTTATTTTGCCACCTTTATTGCCAGGCACAGGACAGAAGCCAAGTTTCCATCACATTGTGGTGAACTTTGCTCCATTTCAAGGATTTACTGTATTTGTAGAGAAAATTACTTTAGACCAGGCAATCTTTGTAAGAGAAGGGGAGAATATTTTTAAAAAGACAGGCCTGCGTGTTGAAGAAGTGTACTGATAATTCCAGAAGGGGCCCTGGGGCTCTCAAGGTCCTGGCCTGGCCAGCCCTGAGGGTGATGGGTATGCTCGATCCCACAGAAAGGCTCTGTGTGCCCCAATCTGCTGGGAGGTCCCTCCGGCTTCCCTGGACCAGCTGGGGAGGGTCATTCTTCAGTACACACATCTGGTCCTTCAACACCTGGGCACTGAAGGAGCATCTGTGCTGGGGCCAGGGTTACCCAGATGAAGGCTGGAGGCACACCTGGTCCTCCAGCCCCCCGCAGCTGAATGAGAGATTCAGAGAGGGACGTAGACAGTGACAGCACTTCGGGGCGCCATGGTGAAGCAGAGCATGGTGAGAAGAGGAGCATCCAGCCCAGCCGGAGGTCACCAGAGGTTTCTCAGAGGAGGTGACCTCTGCAGCCTCCCTTCCCATGTCTTCAACCCTACTGGCAAAGGAGCTACTGGAAAAAATTTCAGTGGGGAGGATTGGGGCTGTGTCCCTTTTATCAAGGATCATTTATAGGCATCATTGTCCCCTGAGACTTAGAGAGGAGGGGACAGTTAACTCTGTCCTCTGGGCAGTGGTCCCGTGGAATGAGTCACAGAGGAGACAGAACCATCTCTCCTGCTCTTGTTCTGCTTTGAACTTTGCCCTCTAGGGCAAGGAAAGTTTGGGATCTCCTCTCAGAGGGGCCCCGCCTTCATCCTCAGCCACGCCCATCCTTAGGGCACCGGGGATGCCTAGAGCTACAGGGGCAGAGCCAGCACATTGCCTGGCCTGTGAGAGGAGACGGCCCACATCCCATCCCATGCAGCATCCCTCATACTCACTCCGGATGCTGCTCTGCAGCCCGCCTGGCAACATGGACCTCCGCTCGGCAGCTCCCAGGACTCCCCAGGAGGGTCTGTTTATGTCTGGCCTGGCTACTGTGCCAGGAGACAGGAGGATGAAGGACATCCCACGCTTTGTGTCTTCCCCTCCCCATACCATGTGCCTCCTGCAAGTCCTAGTACTGAGGCCTCCAGGAGGATCCCTCTCTGGGACCTGGCTTGCCCCTGAACCTCCCTCAAGAAACCAGCTCCAGATGCTGGAGAACAGGCTGTTCTTCTGGAAGTCTCAGCGCTCCAGGGGGCAGGATGGATAAGGAAGATTTGGGTGGAGTTAAGTTAAGACCATGAGCGTTGCTCTGGCTGGAACACTGTGTCACCCCCTTGAGCAGGCTAGGGGAAGTCAGAATATATGACAAGACCCTTGACCAGGATTGAGGAGAAGGTAGAGGTGGGGGTGTTGGTTCAGGAGAAGCTGGGAGGGGCAAGATATGGCCCAGAACTCTAACCATCAGAGAAAACAGGGCAAAGATGATTTCCTTGGAAGGTCAAAGATCCTGATCCCGATGGCCTGGACACACCATATCCTCAATAAGGCCAACTTGACAGCCAGAGCAATACTGGGCTTTCCTGAGGCCAGCTCCCGCGTGCCTTTTCTCCCATCTCTCCGGGAACAGAGCCCTCACTGCAGCTTCCTTGGCCCTTGGCTCTTAGCCCAGGAGCCATTTCACCCATCACAGAGAGGCTGACACATCTGGGCTGGGCTGTGTGGTCCACAGAACAGCTGGACAGCAGCAGCTGTCCCCTTTTCCCTTCCAAAAGAATACCAAAAATGAAAGAACAGTGGAGTCAGGCAGGCTCTTCAGGCCCTTGTGGAGAGCCGGGAGGCAGTCTGAAAGCAGCCATGGAGAGGACTTGCTCAGGAGGCAGACAGGTCTGAGCCTTTGCCCGTGTGTTCTCCTCTGCCTGGAAGGACCTCACCTCAGCTCCCTAACTCACTGTGTGACCTTGGGCAGATCACTTCTCTTTTCTAGGGCTTGGTTTCCTCATCACTGAACTAGACTGAGAGTTCAGGGAGTATCAGGAATTGTTTTTGTCTATTGTGTAGTTATAGCTATAGCGGCTGAGTGGTCAAGAAATGTTTATTTATTGGATAGATGGATGGATAGAAGGAAGGAGTGGGGATGGGGGATGGATGGATGGATGGGTGGAAGGAGTGGGGATGGGGGATGGATGGAAGGAAGGAAGGAGTGGGAAGGGATGATGGATGGATGGAAGGAAGGAGTGGGGAGGGGGGAATGGATGGATGGGTGGAAGGAGTGGGGAGGGGTGATGGATGGATGGATGGATGGATGGATGGATGGATGGATGGAAGGAAGGAGTGGGGAGGGGGGAATGGATGGATGGGTGGACGGAGTGGGGAGGGGGATGGATGGATGGATGGAAGGAAGGAGTGGGGAGCGGGGAATGGATGGATGGATGGAAGGAGTGGGGAGGGGTGATGGATGGATGGATGGATGGATGGAAGGAAGGAGTGGGGAGGGGGGATGGATGGATGAATGGAAGGAGTGGGGAGGGGGGATGGATGGAAGGAAGGAAGGAGTGGGAAGGGATGATGGATGGATGGAAGGAAGGAGTGGGGATGGGGGATGGATGGATGGATGGAAGGAGTGGGGAGAGGTGATGGATGGATGGATGGAAGGAAGGAGTGGGAAGGGATGATGGATGGATGGAAGGAAGGAGTGGGGATGGGGGATGAATGGATGGAAGGAAGGAGTGGGGATGGGGGATGGATGGATGGATGGAAGGAGTGGGGAGAGGTGATGGATGGATGGATGGAAGGAAGGAGTGGGGAGGAGTGATGGATGGATGGATGGAAGGAAGGAGTGGGGAGGGGGGATGGATGGAAGGAAGGAAGGAGTGGGAAGGGATGATGGATGGATGGAAGGAAGGAGTGGGGAGGGATGATGGATGGATGGATGGAAGGAAGGAGTGGGGAGGGATGATGGATGGATGGATGGATGGATGGATGGAAGGAGTGGGGAGAGGTGATGGATGGATGGATGGAAGGAGTGGGGAGAGGTGATGGATGGATGGATGGATGGAAGGAGTGGGGAGAGGTGATGGATGGATGGATGGAAGGAGTGGGGAGAGGTGATGGATGGATGGATGGAAGGAAGGAGTGGGGAGGGATGATGGATGGATGGATGGATGGATGGATGGATGGAAGGAGTGGGGAGAGGTGATGGATGGATGGATGGAAGGAAGGAGTGGGGAGGGATGATGGATGGATGGATGGATGGATGGATGGATGGAAGGAGTGGGGAGAGGTGATGGATGGATGGATGGATGGAAGGAAGGAGTGGGGAGGGGTGATGGATGGATAGATGAATGGGTAGGTGGATGGATAGTGGACAAAAGGACACTTCCACACTTCCAGCTTTGATGGTACTTTTTTTTAAGTGGATTTTATTTACTTATTCAAAGAGTGATCTTAAGCTAAATCTCAACCTAAAACCTATCTTTCACTTTACCATGATGGCCTTTACCATTATGAACTATATTGTGCACGTAAAAGAATGCATAGAAGGCATGTATATGAATGATAAAATAGAATAGAATGGACACCCGGGGACTCACTCCCGGCAGAAGAAATAGACCCAGCTCTAAATGTCCTGGTCTCTCAAGGCTGCACGGGTTTGGGGAAGAGGGGAGCTGTAGGCCCTGAGTCCACTCCACGGTGGGCAGATTCTGAACAGGAATGTCCTGAGACCTGGTGCCTGCTCCCAGACCTGACCCGACCAGGCAGCGAGTCCACAGGTCAAGTGGCAGATACCTCGACAAACACTGGGGAGCTGAGCCGTACCTGAGGTGAGGTGGCCTGGCCATTAGTGGTCGCCTTTAGCTGCTCAGACCTGGGAGCAAATCCTGGCTCTCGCTGTTTGTCATCTGTGTGAGCCTGGACAGGTGCCCCTCCGTCTCCCAGCGTGTTCCTCATCCATAAAGTGGGGATGACCATGGAACATAGGTCCTTATGAGGATTCCGTTAGACACCTTGTGTAGAGGGCCTCGCACGGGCCTGGCGCGTGGTGAGCCATCTGTAAACAATAGCTGTTGCTGCCGTTTTTATTCTGATCGTTGTTGTCATTGCTGGAAAGGAAGGTCCCCGGCATTGGACAGCCCTTGGAGGAACGTCCCACCTTCCCCACCCCTGTGCTGAGCCCTCATCATAGGGATTTTATTTTCCTGTCTGTCTGACCTTTCTCGAGCTGGAAGATTCTTTGGGTAAAGCCAGGAGACGCCAGGCCCCTTCTCAAGGCTTTGTCTTTCTGGGCATCAGGAGACAGGTGGCCAGGGACGAGCAAAACCAGGGTGCCAGGTGAGGACCCAGTGCATGGACGGGGGGCACGTATTTCGTTTCTGACCCTGTAGCAGGTGTTGGGATGGGATAGCAGGAAATCAGTCATTCCTTCAACAACCAGTATTGTCAGGTGTGCTTAAGAGCACACGCTTTGCCATCAGAGCATGGGTTCAAATCCTGGCTCAACCTCTTGTGAACTGAATGAAGCTGGGTAAGCTACTTAACTTCTCTGTGCCTCAGTTTCCTCAAACATTAAATAGGGTTATTAATAGTGCCTACCTTATCTTCTGAAACTTAAATGAGATGCTGATGGAAGGGGCTAGAACAGTACCTGGAACATAAATATTAGCTGCTATTATTATTATTATTATTATTTATTATCATCATTACTATTAGGCCTACTGTATGGTAGGCTCTATGTAAGGCCCTGCACAGGGTTCAAGGATGAACTCTATCCCAGATCCTACCCTCAAGGAAGTTAAAGTTCAGAAGGAGAGATGAGTCCCATTGTGAATAATTAGAGTTCAAGGCATGATATTAACCAGTGACCTAACAGTCTATAAGTGCTATGGAGGCACAAGAGGGAGAAAACTCTTCCAGCTGGGTGATCCAGGAGGGCTTCCTGGAGGAAGCGGCATTTGAATTGGGCCTTAAAAGATGAGAGGTGTTAGAATGAGGAGATAAAGGGCAAAGGCACTCCAGGCACAAGAAGTGGTACTAGCAAAGGCCCTGCAGCCCTGGGGCTCACAGCAGGTTGGAGGAGCTGGGAGTGGTCACACACTAGGCTGGAGGGAAAAGAAAGCTGAGGGGCCCCAGGCTGAGTGCTAGGTTGAGATCCATTTATGACAGACCTTGAACGCTGTGCTTAGGAGCTGGAGTTTTTTCAGCAGGCAGGAGGGAGCCAATGATAGTTCTGAGCTGGACAAGGTGGTGGTCCCAGCAACTCTGAGCCATCTCAGCACTAGGAGGCCTAGAGTCCATTGGGGAATCTGGGTGACAAGGGACCTCCCTCAGGGGAGACAGAATTGTGGGCCTTCCCTGAGCCCCAGAGCAGCCAGAGGCAGCAGCCACCCCAGGTCCCTTCTCTCCTCTGACTTCCACCCCATGCCCTGAGGTGACTCTCACACTGGGCCAGGAGTACCACTTCCCTTCTGGCTCTTTCTTCCCTAGCACTGGGGGCCAGGCTGGCCTGGGGAGGCCCAAAGACCTCCACCCTTGCAGAGGGACAGGCTGTCTGTCTTTGGGACTGAGAGCTCCGGCCTGAACCATGTCCTTCCTCCTGGTCCAACCCCAGGACCCTAAACAGGGTTCCCCGACCCCTCCTACAGGTCAGGACCCTCCACTATAAGGCAAACCATGTCCCTCTTGGCCCCAGAGGCCTCAAAAGATCTGAGCCCTCCTTCTGAGCCCAGCCCAGCCTGGCACTTCGCCTCCTTGGCCCTCCCACCCATCAGCTGGGACAAGATGCCCGGAGCCCCTTTCATCATCCTCCCAGAGAGGAGGCCCAGCCCTGCCCTCTGCCGCCCCAAAGCCTTCACCCCTTTCTCTCCCAGGGCTGCAAATCAGTTCCACATTTGGGATCTGGCATGCACTATCTGCTCAGAGCGCTCCCCTCCCAGTTAGCTCAGGCTCCCATCTCCCCTCACCCTACATGGCCAGCCTGTGGGGTCTGCAGAAGGGGAGGGGGTCCTGCCCTCATGACCCGTTCAGAGGTCTGAGAGGGAGCTGGACTGGGGGAGGGTACTGGAGGGAAAGTGGACACGAGGCCCTCCAGGGGAGAGATGAAAGAGGAAGGGGAGGGGGTGGGGCAGAGGCAGAGCTTGAGCAAGCAGATGAGGGGATGAGGGTTGGGGGTGGTGAGGGAGGGAGCGAGGTAGCTCCCAGCTCAGCACATTCCTGAGACATCTGGACGGGCTGGAAGGGCCCCAGCTGGCCCAGACGCCTGTGGCTCCAGCTTCTCCGCTCTGTGATGTCAGGACCCAGCTTGCCCCTCCTCACAGAGTCCCACTGGCCTGGGGTCCACTTGGGGCTGAGTGCTTGGGTCTCCTCACTCTCCATGAGCAGGAAAGAGGCCCCTGGGGGCGGTGGAGGAAACCCTGCCCCAGAGGAGGCCTGGGCACGGTGGGAGGAGGCAGATACGGACGACCCAGGGGTTTGCCCGTGCCATCAGCTCAAGCAGATTCCTCCTTTGGACTGATGCCAGCCCCACCCCCTCCGCCCACCTCCTCCTTGGAAGGGAGCTAGAGACAGAGGAAAGACTCTGGAGATGGCTGCTTACCTTGAGCTGTGCCATCCTGAGCTCTCAGTTTTCCTTCTGTACTAATACTAATAGCTACCTTTAATCAAACCCCCCAAATGCCTGTGTTGCATAAAACACTTAACAAATATCTCATTTAATCCTCACAGCAAACTGATGGGGTAGATATAAGTACCCTTATATTCTAGCTGAGACTGAGGCTCAGAGAGGTGAAGTAACTTGCCCAAGGCTACACAGGAGGTGGCAGAGCCAGCATTAGAACCAGATGGGTCTGCCTGCCTTGCTCCTAACCACTGAGCAACACTGCCTCTGCAGATAAGCAGGGATGGGCCTAATGATGCCAGAATTCCTCTGGGCTCCCAAACTGTAATGATTTCTTTTGGCTGTTGTGGGGCTGTTCAAGAAGGGCAGGGGCAGGCATTAGTCACACACTGGGTGGGGGAGGGAGGGCAGAGGCAGCTGGCTTTGAAGCAATGGATGGATCAGGAGTCTCTGGAGGTCCCCTCCCTTAGAGCCCCAGAGAGGGCCAGACCCCAGGGGCGGGAGTCACAGCCTGATCCCCAGCCGAGCCCAGGGGTCCCACACCTTCCTTCCCCGAAGAAAGGGAGTAAATAAGGAGAGAGAAAGCAACTTCTTCCAAAAATAAAACCTGAGGACAACTCAGACAGGCCAGGACAACGCAGAGCGCACTAAGGAGAGGGAAGAGGCCAAGGGAACTCCAGCCAGCGCCTGGTGGCAGGCTCCAGCCGAGGAGGGCCTTCCAGCTGGCCAGGGGCCGGGAGAGCAGCTCGGCCAGTTGGCCACTGGGCTCTGTTTATACTCTTGGGCCTGGCCTAAGCCTGGAGGCAGCTCCTCCAGTGCTGAGCTGGGGGGCTGTGGTCCCCCAGTAGCTGGTCTGGCTGGGGCTTCAGAACAAAAAAGCTTTGGGGAAGAAGAACCCGGAGAATGGGTACAATGGGCCCCACTAGGGAGGAGCCGAGAAAAAGAGTCCAGGTGCATGGAAACTGCTGGAGCGGGAACAAGCTGGCATGGGAGCGGAATCCAGGGCGGTCATTCCTGGAGGCTCAGCTGCAAAAAAAAGGCCTCAGTCCTTTAGCTCACTGACACATTCCTTCATTCACCCACTCAGTCAGTCAGTCAGTCAGCAAACACCTGAGCACCTAGCATGGACTGGACCAACGCTAGGCTCTAGAGATACAGATGGGAATTGGACACAGTAAGACATAGAGGCAACGTGGCTGGATCACTTCAAGCTAGACGAAAAGAACTTGGAAACAATCCTAAGGGCAGTAGGGAGTCATCAATGGTTATTGAGCAGGGGAGTCACACAGTCATATGTGTGTTAGAAGATCCCTCTTGATGTAAGGTGGAGAATGTTCTAGAGTTCAAGCCTTGGACCAGCTTCATAAATGGGGTAGTCACGCCGCTGGTCACAAAGCCTTTTGCTAGAAGGAATCAGGTTTTGTTCATCTCTGTATCCACAGGGCTGGGCACACAGTAGGTACTCAGTAAAGACTGAACAAATGCATGAGTGATGAGTAAATGGATGTGAAGGTGCCCTTATGTTCCAGAGGCCCCAGCACCAGCCCTGCCACTTAGTCTCCAGTGTCCTGAGCTGTCCCACAGGGATCCCCTGGCCACTGCCTATGGACCAACATCTCCAGGGGCCAGACCATGGGCTGCTGGGCCCTCAGGGGTGCCAGTCACAGCTCATCCCAGCCCTGGGCGGCGGTACTCACTGCCATCGCTTCCTCCTGCCCAGACAGTACCTGGCACCAGCCCCAGGGTTGGGCCACATTCATGGGCCGCCTGGTTGGACGATGCCAGGGGCTGGCCCGGAACCTGCAGGCCAGCTCTCTACCTTCCTGAGGGACCTGTGGTCCAACCAGGGAAGGGTTAGCCGTGTCAGGAGGGGCAACTGGAGGGCCAGACAAACAGGACTGAGGGCTGCAGAGAATACACACCCTCCCCGGGACCCTGCTCTGCATAGAAGCAGCCTGTGGCGAGTGCCGCCGGCCCCGTCCTCTCCCCCTTCCTTTCTCCAGCACAAACACACACAGGAACACTCAATCCCCATGATGCCCCCTCCTCCAGTCCTAACCCTCCCTGTCCTAGCCCCAGCTTCCTCACGGGGGTCACATGACTCAGACATGTGGCTTGGCACTCTTAGCATTCAGTTCTGCCGTGTTGTGAGATGTTGTGTGTGTTCGTGTGAGAGTGTGCATGACCACGTCTGTGACCGTGTCTGGGGTGAGTGCATGTATGCGTGTGAGCATATGGGAATCTATGTCTGTCTGGTCACACCCAAGGAGTGTGTCCTTGGTGGGTCTGTGTCAGTGCCTGCCAGCGTCAGCCTCTGTGAGCCCATGAGAGCGTGTTTGTGCAAGACCACCTGTGCCAGGTTGCATAGGGAACTGTCTGAATGTGTCCACGGGTGTGGATCTGACATCCTGCGCTGTCAGAGAGGTGGTGTTTCCCTGTGTGAGAAGGAGCCCCAGCCCATGTCTGCGTAGCATGTGCACACGCATGCACACACACACACACACACACAAGCATTTCTGCTTATTTGGACTTGGGCTCTGTGGTGAATAGTTCTGTAGGGGAAAATATGAAACTCAGCAGCCGCCTTCCCCAGGCCTGTGGGGAACAGGGATGAGAGTGAGGTTGGAGGTTGGAACAATGCGCTCCCCTTAACCCCCACGGCCCTGCCAGGAAGGCTCAGGGAGGGGCTGGCTCCAGGGACGGGGAGAACCGACTCCATCCCTTCCCAGTCCCCGGAGGCCAGGGCAGAGGAAAAGAGCCCACTTTCTGAGAACTAGCTCACTTCACCCTGTCCCCACCACCCCTGCCTCAATAGGGGCACAGACGGTAGCTGATGGGGAAACTGAGGCCTGGAGAGGAGACACCCACCTGCCTTGCCCAGGTTTCAGAGCACAGCTGGATCTTGACCTGGGGCCTCCTGCCTCTGAGTCCAGGGCCTTTTCCCCTTCAAAGGACAGCCTTCTAGAGTCCAGCTCTGGGAAGACGACCCCCAGATAAATGGCTGGATGGTGATGCTGAAGAACAGGGAGGGACTGTCTGACAGCTGGGTACCAGGGACCCACCACCCCTCGCGTAAGCCCATCCCTGCTCTCCCTTGACCCTACCCCCACACACACTCAGGGCACAGCAGTGACTCAGACTGGTGTCCCTTCAGCTTGAAACGGGGGCAATTTTCTAGTGACCACGAGGCAAGTAACCGTCCCGGAATGTATGGGTCAGTGTGTGTAGGGGGCGAGAGGCGGGGGGTGGGGGGGGGGCGGGGGGCGGTGTGCAGCCTGCGGGAGAAGGGAAGGGGGAAATGTGAGAGGACTCTCCTCCCATCTCTCCCCAGCGCTCACTCTCTCGGAAGGAATGTCCGGCTCGGGATTTCCCCCCACTCCTATCCCACAGCTCAGCCTGAACCCACTCCGGTCTCCTCCCTCCTCTCCCCAAGCCCAGACTGAATCAGCCTGGGCTGGGGGAGGGGCAAGAGCCAGGGATGGGGGTGCAGACGCTGAGGGGCTAGGGGCCAGAGGGAAGGGGGCGCTCTGAGGCTGCCTTGTCCGGGGAGATGCTTCTCCCACACGCCCCCTCAGCAAACAGCTGCGCCCCCAGAGTTTTCCCTCTCTCTGCATTGACCCCAAGGGAGGAACTAGGGGAGGCGAAC
Organism: Equus caballus; assembly: GCF_041296265.1. Classification (NCBI taxonomy): domain Eukaryota; kingdom Metazoa; phylum Chordata; class Mammalia; order Perissodactyla; family Equidae; genus Equus; species Equus caballus. The sequence continues at coordinate 11,054,629 of NC_091695.1, forward strand.
TGAGAGGAGCTTCAGACGGCCCTATTAGCGCCCCAGGAGTGCCCCGTTCCCACCACTAGGGACAGAGCCCCGGCTGCCCCATCAGTGCGCCCCGTGGTAGGATTATTCGAGGAGGGGCGGAAGGAGCTGAGCTGGAAGAGACGCGAAAGGACTTAAGATTGGGGCCTGGGTTCCCCTTCGAGCGGGACACGTCGGAGGAGACCCTCCCTCTCTAATTCCCCAGGCTCGCGATGCGGGGTCGGGGCCGTGCAACCGACCAGGGTCTTAGGACACCGTGGGACTTAGGTCACGGTGGGACTGCCGGGCCCACCTGGAAGCTCAAAGGGGCCATTTCTGCCTCTGCCCCAGGCGCAGAAGGGGACACAAGGTCCGATCTGGCACCCCTGCCCTGCCCTGCCCTGCCCTGCCCTACCCTGCCTGGCCTTCCACGGAGCCGGGACCCTCCTCCGCGCCAGCCCTGCCCGCCTCCCGCTCCTCCCGCCGCCGCGGCCGGACGCTCGCAGCCTCCTCCCATTGGCCGGGGGCTGCGCGGATCCCACCAATGAGCGGGCCGGATCCCTGCGCGGGGGGCGGCCCCCAGCGCGCCTGCGTTAACTCCTGGGGAGCCGCGCCGCGCGGGCAGGACCCGGTCCTCCTTTAGGTTTAAAGGGCCGGCGGCCGAGACCAGGTCCGGGAGGAGGTGCCGCCGAGAGGTGGGGCGTGCGGGGCTGCGAGCAGGACGGCCCCGGACCTCTCCTCCGAGAGACTGGAGCCGGCGCCGGCCGCGCATGGCAGCCGAGAAGGAGCTTATGTTGGCAGGATTGTAGGAAAAAGTCTTTAAGCAGGAGGGGAACACATCATAATATTTCCTTCTCTCACTTCCCACCCCCGTTGCCTGGAAAGACTCCCCCATAGGACGTTCACCCCCAGTGGGACCCCATCCCCCTCAACGTGGACCCACGACCCCCCGCCGTTTATAGAATCCTGCCCTTCACCCCTAATAATTTCCATCGGATAGTCTGAAACCTGAACTTTTCGTGTGTGAGCTGGAGCGAGAGCTGGGTGTGGTTGCGGGGAAACCAAGGGGCGGTGCTGGAGCTGAGGAGGCCTGAGATGGCCAGAGTGGGCCTTCCAGGGTTGAGGGGAGGGTGGGTGCAGAGGAAGAGGTAAGAGGACAGGGATAAGGTGCCCCGCATTCCTGTGCAGCCCCGAGCTGCAAAGAACCCCTCCCTCAACATCACCAGCTCGCTGTGTGACCCTGGGGAGTCGGCTTTCCCTCTCTGGACCTCAGTTTCCTCATTAGCAAATGGAGGTAGGGGTGGGGGGCATGGACCATGGGCTTTCTCAGGTCCCTCTGCATCTAAATTGATGGTATAAACCAACCATAACTGAGCTGCTCTGGGAGGCCAGACACCAGGCGGAAGTAGGACTACAGAGCTCTCCAAAGGGAGTCCCTTCTGGCATGCTCCCAGGAGCAGGAGGTGGGACTAGGGGTGATGGGACATGCCCACTGTTGCCACGGAGGTCCACCTCGCACACAAGGAAGCCCTGAGAAGGAGGACCTGCTTTTCTGAGTGTCCTCCGCCCCTACCCGGCCTGCCCCTTGGCCGCCCTCCCCTTCCACTTGGCTCCCACTCTCTGAAGCTCCATCCTGCTGGGCCTTGGCTGCCGTTTCCAGCAGGTAGGGTGGGGGCTGCTCACAAAAGGGGGCCAACTGAGCTCCCTCAGCAGGTTCCTCTGGGCACCCCAAAAGGGGTCTCTGAGAAGGACCTGGCGCATCTGCCTGGCGCTTAGGCCTTCAGAGACCCCAGCCCAGACTGGGAAGCTGTGCTCCTCTCCCAGTTCCCGGGGAAAGGCTTGGCAGACCCTTATCTCCTGAGAAGCAGCTGCTGGAGAAATACCTTAGCGGCTGACTCACTGCCCTCGCTCTCTTCACAGCCCCCTCCCACTGGGGCCCCACAGCAGGCCTTAGAGAGACCCTGAGAGAGACAAAGAGAGCCGGGCAAGCGCCCCCAGCTGGGCTGGCCCAGGCTGTGCGGAGGGTGTGGCCAGCACAGTCCTGCCTGCGCTGGCTGGGCGATTGGGGGCCCGGGTTGTCCCCTGTAAATGGCCCTCATCTGGGATCAGTTATTCTTAGAAACTTGCTCAGCTGAGGCCTGTGACCTCCTGGTATTGCCTCACACCCACTGGTGCACGATTGACACACTGATGGCATTACCCTCTGGGGTACAAAGTCCTGTGCCTCCACCAGAAGTTATTGAGTGGCTCTCATGGGCGGGGTGCTGGGATCCAGCAGGTGGACCAGATACAGACCCCGCCTCTGGGAGTTGACGATCTGGCACACGGGCAGCTCCTGCAAAGGGGAATGCCTGCCGCTGTTGGAGAAGGACTGGGTGGGGTGGGCTTGTGACCCCTTCCCTTTTCTACTTGGCTCTCTGGGCCTCAGTTTCCCTATCTGTCAAATGCCCATATGCAACTTCCTTATGTCATTGGGGAATTGTTAGGATCAAATAAAACGAAACGCTGTGAAAGCCCTTCGGAAGGTTAAAACCACGACAAAAATATAGGGTGGCAAGGATGCGTTCTGGCAAACTGGGAAGAAAGCAGAGCACCTAAGTAAATGTGCCTTCTGAACTCACTTTGTCCTGGATTCTCTGATCTTTAGGGGGAAGACCAAACCACCTCCCCCTACTGGCTCCAAGCTCAGCTCAGCCCAGCCCAGAGTTGAGCTCTTAGAAGCTGTGGTTTCATAAGAATAATGGCTAACAATGATCAGGCGCTCCCTACATACTAGGCACTGTTCTAAGTGTTTATGTGTATTTACTCATTTTCCCCTGTAGTCCTGAGGTGAGTATGAAGCACCTAACAAATGTTTGATCTGCATGACAGTGCTGTGAGGTAGGAATTCTTATTTCCCCTTTAGAGATGAGGAAACTGAGGCATGGAGAAATGCAATAACAGTCGTGGAGCGAGGAGTTGAAAGAAAGTCCATCTGGTGGCAGAGCTGTGCTCTCTCCCTGCTCCCCAGGGACGGATGTGGCTTTCTGACCCTTATGCTCAGGCAGAGGGCTTTTCTGCTCCTCCCTTCTGGACTGGGACAGCCTCCGAGTATTCCAGGCCAGAAGGAGCCACCACCCACAGACCTTGAGCCAATCCCCCAGAAACCATCCCTACGCACTGACCAGCTGGGCCCCCAGGGTCTGACGAGAACCCCCCACCATCTCTTCCAACCCACCAGCAAGTTCATCCAGTCAGTGAATAGTGAATAGACAGCAGTAACATTTCCTTACATATTTAGGATTCCTTAGAGAGGAATTTTCCTTTAGAGAGGAAAAAATAAGCACCTACTATGTGGCAGCCACTGGGTGCTTTATGAATAAGAAGAGGTCACGTTTGTCGAATGATTACTAGGTCCCAGGGACTATTCTAAATGCTTCACATGTATTAACTTCTTAAATCCTCACTATAATCCTAGCAGACGGAGCTGTTACTGTCCCCACTGCACAAAGGAGGAAATGAAACAGAGAGAGGTTAATTAACTTTCCCAAGATCACGGAGACCAATATTTTTCAGACTTTTTTGTTTCTAAGAAGTATAGTTTACATCATGACCAGAAACATACACACACAGACATAACAGATAAAAATTTCACCAGGTACTCAAGCTCTCTATGTGCAGTGTGCTCTGATATTTCTTCTCTCTTTCGTTCTGTTTTATTTTTTCTTAAATTCTGGTCGTGACCTGTGAAATTGATTTCGTAATCCATTCATGAGTCACCACCCACAGTTTGAACGGCCCTGAGTCATAGCTAGAAGGTATACAAGCCAGGATTCGAACCCAAGTAATGTGACTCCAGAGTCTAATGTCTTGGTATAAAGAATGGCTTGGAAAAGAGGGATGCTGGAGGCATGAGGACAGGTGGGGACAGTGCTAATGAGGTGGGGGGAGGAGGCCTCTATAATCTCACCACCTTGCATCTGAGCGAAAGAGAAACAGAAGTCGCTAATATTGCCTTTGGGATGCAAATTTGCTGGCGTAGACACACGTTTACTCTTTTATTTAGTCTTCCCATGAAGGAAGTAGGATGGACTGAGAAACAGACATGGGCGATCTAAGTGATGTGACCAAGGTCACAGAGCCACATGTCCTGTCCCCTGGGCCAGGGATTCTTTCACGCCATCCACAGCTGCCATTTGAGGATGATGACAATGAGGGTGGAGGTGGTGGTGGAGATATCGTGATGACCGTGCTGGTGGTAATGATAGAAATGATAATAGTTGGCTCTGGGGATGTGGGGAGTGGGGATGTGGTGGTGTGGTGGTATTAATGATGGCCGGGAAGAGTCACGGGGAGGTTGATGTGACAGTGATGGTCGTGGCAGGGCTGGGGGACCACCACAGCAGCATCTGCACCCCCTTCCCAAGCTAAGCTGCCTCCCCGCTCTCCCTTCCTTCTTCCTAGCACTTCCCAGAGCATCTGGACCACTTTACGGAGAATATGGAGGACTTCTCCAACGACCTGTTCAGCAGCTTCTTTGATGACCCCGTGCTGGACGAGAAGGGCCCTCTGCTGGACATGGAACTGGACTCCCCCACCCCGGGCATCCAGGCGGAGCACAGCTACTCCCTGAGCGGGGACTCGGCGCCACAGAGCCCCCTGGTGCCCATCAAGATGGAGGACACCACCCAAGGTAAAGGGTGGGAGGACCCAGAGACAGCACGGGCCCAGAGGGACCAGAGGGGCCACTACATCAATCTCATATGGGCACTTCTCGAAAGGGGTTTTTGCTGACTTAGATCAGTGGTGTGGTCCAGACCAGCAGCACCAACTGGGAGCTTGTTAGAAATGCAGATTCTCAGGTCCCACCCAGACCTGCTGGATCAGGAACCCTGTGGGTAGGGCCCAGCATTCCAAGTGATTCTGATGCATGCTTGGGTCTGAGAACAACTGACTCTGAGGGAACGGTCCAGGGGCTGGGGGCGGTTAAACAGTAAATGTGGACAAGTTACCCAGACTCTGAACCTACCCCCCATCCTGTGATGTCCTCTGACTGCCACCTGGGAGAGACCCCTGCACCCTACTTTTATTCCCGAAGGTAGGGTCCTCTAAAGGTCCCCTCTCCCCAACTCCCCCACTTTAAGCAAAGGGCCCTGTGAGTCCATCCTCTCACATCATGAGCCTTCGAGAACTCCAGACTGTGCCCCACCTAGAAATGGTTCCTTTGGGCATTTCCTCAAATACAGGCATCGTGCCCCATCATATTTGGCGAGGGGATCAGGGACTCAGCCTCTGGAAGCCTCAGTTTCTTCATCTACAAATGGGAATCGCAATAAACATTTCTAAAGCCCTCATAAGTGCCTTCATGTTAATTATCTCATCTACTTCTCACAACTCACAGGTGATGTAGGAATTGCTTTGACCATAATCCCCATTTGAGAGATAAGGAAAATGAGGCTTCAGGAAAGCTGAGTTGTCTAGGTCACACACAGAGTAAAACACAGAGTGGGGTCTTGAGAGCAAGCAACCCCCCTGATTCTAAACCCCACACCCTTGCCACCACCCCATCTGCCAGCCTCGGGGGGCAGTAAGGGTTACTGGGTTTGGAACCAAACAGTCTTTGGTATGCCTCCATCAGCTGCTGTGTGACCTTGGGCAAGTTACTTAACCTCTCTGGGCCTCTGTTTTCTCAGTTATAAAAAGAAGATAACATGTACCTTGAGAACTCTGGCCAGGATTAAAAAATATGTATGTAAAGTACCCAGCACATAATATATATCAATAATTAGTGGCTATTCTCATCATGCCTGTAAAAGTCCTGTTAATACTGTAGTGGCTAGAGCAATGAGCGGGGTTCTTACTCCTCTTTCCCTTCAGAGGACAATGGTCTTGAGTGAGTTTCTCGATATTCTCATCTGTTAAATGGGGAGAATAATGCTGCCTGCCCCATAGGATTGTGGGGAGGAATAAATGAGTTCATATATATCAAAGGCTTAGAGCTGTGCTGAGGGTCTTTGAGATTCTCTGGGGGCAGAGACAGGCCTTTGTAGCCCCTCCCCAACCCCACCCCCAAGGGCAGGGACACCTTCTGGGGTTTGAAGTGGCTCCGGGCTTGTGGCCGCTGAGGTCCCAGCTTCCTGGCATGCCCTGGCCTCAGCCAAGCAGGGTATGGGGCGCATTCCCTCCCATGGCAGGTTCTCCATCCACCCCTGCTGGACCAGCCCAGCACCGCCTTGGCCCCCCCAAGTCTATTTTTAGAGCCATTTGTCTCTGGGCCCTTTGCAGGGGTCCGCTTCCCCAGAGGCTGGCGGGCTGGCCTGTAATTTGGGAAGATTGTGGGTGTTCCTGATGCTCAGGAGCGGCCTGTGGCCCAGAGCTGAGCCAGTCATGCTCCCAGCAGGGTGGGGCCTGGCCTCCGAGGGGGCTCAGGAGCCTCTGACCCCTCTCCCCACCCGCAGTGGGCCCCAAAGGTCCCTGTAGCCCTTCCCCCGCAGGCTGACTCGGGACCTGCCTCAGTGGCTGCTTCTCTGGCTGCCAGGTGCTGGGGCCACTGTGAGCAGGGCTGGCTCGGGGTGGGGGACTGTGGGCTCCCTTCAGGAAAAGGAATGAAGCTTGCCAGCCCTGGAGCCCAGGGGAGGCCAGGAGGCCCACTAGGTGGGCAGGAGGTGGACACTGCCCTGGGAAACCTGAGCACACCCCTCGTCCCCCACCTGTCCCCAGTCACACGGTCCTATGGAGTCTTCCTTCTCCATTTGTCTCTAGTCTGTCCTTCCTGTCCATCCCCATGGCTGCCGCCTTTGCTCAGGCCTCAGCTTCTCTTGCTGGATGGTTTCAACAGGCTCCCCACCTCCATCTTGCCTGCAGCCGGTCCAGTCTGCACACACAGGCAGAGTCATCTTTTTTTTTTTTTTTTTTTAAAGATCAGCACCTGGGCTAACAACTGTTGCCAATCTTTTTTTTTTTTTTCTGTTTTATCTCCCCAAACCCCCCCCTGTCCATAGTTGTATATCATAGTTGCAGGTTCTTCTAGTTATGGGATGCAGAGTGATCTTTTTAACATTACAAATTTGAGCATGCTTAAAATTCTTCGGTGGCTCCCCGTTACCGTAGGATAAAGTCATAGCTCAGAGCCCGGCCTCCAGGGCCATGCCACCCCTGCTGGCCTCTCTGACCCCATCTTCCCCTCCCCTTTCCATTCCAACTACATTATGCTGCTTGTGACTCTCGCTAGGTCCCCAGTACCTAGCACAGCACTCAGCAAGTGTTTACTGAATAACAATAACTGTATCAACAATAGCTGCCATTTATTGAATGTTTACTTCTTGTCGGGCACTTTTACAGATGACGAAGCTGAGGTTCAGAGAGGTTAGGCAACTTACCTAAGGTCACACAGCCAGTCAGGAAGGGTCTAGGTCTGTCGTCCAAGCCCACGCTGTAAGCTGCCGAATGAAGAAGCTGCCCCCACCTCTTCTGGCCCCAGCCCACTTCTGCCTCCCCGCCTCACAAGCACCCCCCTCTGCCCTGTCCTGCCTGCTTCCTGGTATCCCCTAGCATCTCTCCTCAGTGCGGTCCAGAGCAGCTCCCAGCGGGTAGGAGGGGCACTGAGCCCTCTGCCCTGGGAGTCCCCTGAGCCTGGGTCCTGCTCCCTTCCCCCAGACGTGGAACACGGAGCGTGGGTGTTGGGACACAAACTGTGCTCCGTCATGGTGAAGCAGGAGCAGAGCCCGGAGCTGCCCGTGGACCCTCTGGCTGCCTCCTCGGCCATGGCTGCCGCTGCCGCCATGGCCACCACCCCATTGCTGGGCCTCAGCCCCCTGTCCAGGCTGCCCGTCGTCCCCCACCAGGTGAGCCTGGGGACTGTTTGTAGGGGCTGAGGGAGGGAGGAGTGGTGGGTCTCTGTGGGAAGGCGCATCTCTATGAATGGGGAGCAATGTGACCCTCAGGACTGCGTCCTCTGCCTCTGCGTCCCCCCGGCCACCTCTTCGCCATCCTAGAATGGGCACAAACCACAACACCCTCAGAGTCAGCTGGGCCCTCACTGCGTGCAGAAGGAAGCTTACAGGGACCCAGGCAGGACCGTGCGCCAGGGGCCCGGTCCAGGATGTTGGGAATGGACACAACCCAGGCCACTTGCTTTTCTCCAAGCATCAGGATTTTCAAAAAGGAAGAAAGACCCAAATAGAAATACACAAATTGTGCTATATTTCTTTGGTTGCATTCGTGAGATTAGTATTTTTAACCCATACTCCCATGCCAACCCCCAACCCCATGGATGTATAGATAACAATGTTCAGCTACAGATCCAAAGCTGACGTCTGAAGACCCTTCTGGGAAGGTGAGGCCCAGAGCCCTGTCCCTGGGTCCCAGCTCGGCCCTCACTGGTGCTCCGGGCACAGTGCATTCCCTCCTTCTTCCTCAGCTTCCTTCTCTGTAGAATGGGAGCGTGAACTACCTCTAAGGGGCTTCTAGTCCTCAATTTCTGCTATATGGGGGTCATCTTGAAACCCCTAGAGTCAGATGTGGGCTGGTCCTGCCCCCCGCTGGCCACTAGGCTCACTGATGAGAATATATGTGGCCAAAGGCAAGAAGGATCAGCCCCTCTGCACCCTACCACGGACCGGAAGGATCAAGGTTGGGGCAGATGTGGAGGATCTTCTGAGACCATCTCCAAGAATGGTTCAGAGACTCCTTGGGCCTTGCCACAGCAGGAAGGGTCTTAGAGATTGGGGACATGCCTCAGAGAGGGAAACTGAGGCTCAAGGAGTTAAGGAACTTGCCCCAAGTCACACAGTCGGAAACAATGGAGCTGCGTTCCAAACTCGGCCACCAGATGACAGAGCCCACACCTTCCACTCTCCTGAGCTCCTAACACCCTAGGAAGGCACAGGAACCAGGAGTTGGCACAGTCAATGATGAGCTGTGAGACCCACATAAATGCCATCATCCTTCTGCATCACTGCCCCTCATCTGTCACTTGAGGGCTGAGCGGAGGTGTGGACCAGGGAATCTCCAAGGTCCCTGCCACCTTTAATTTTTTGTGCTTATTATTCATCTGCCCAAATCTGAGATTCTGTGTCCCACGCACAATCTCGTGACCTCTCTCTGCTGGCTGCAGACCCTGAGGGCAGAGGCCGTCCTGGAATCCAGCACCCGACACAGTGCCTTCCTCAGAGAGAACACCATTTGTACGTGTGTTGGTGGTCATGTGTAGAAAGCCACGTGTTCTTGAAGTCCTTTCTGGAACAGCAAGTTGGAATATAAAGAAATAGAAATGCACGTCTGTTTAGAGTGTTAACCTAATTTTCTCGGTCCCTTGCTCAAAACCCATTAGGGGCTCCTCATTGTTCAAACTCCACTGTCGGGATTCTGCTCCCCTGCCCCCCAGATCTTCTGGGCTTGTGTCATACTGCTCTGCCCCTGACACACACGCCTACATTCTGGACACGCGGAATACTTGCAGTTTCCAGATCCAGCCATGCTCTGTCTGGCCTCTGTGCCTTTGTGGACGCTTTTCCCTCTGCTTGGAATGCTTTTCCTCTCACTCACCACCTGCCCCATCCTTTATGTGGAATACTCTTATGTATACTTCAGGACTCATTTCAGATGTCAGCTGCTCGGGGAGATTTCTCTGAGCCCCCAGCCAGTTAATGCCCCCTCTGAGTGTGCTGTTGTTACCATTCATTGAACAGCTACGATGTGCCAGGCATTACCTCTCATCCTCATGGCAACCCACACTCCAAGGCCTATGTGGCCTTCAAAGTCCATGCAGGGTCAGCTGCCACTGAGAAGATGGCCCTGGCCACAGAGGCCCCAGGAAAGCCTCTTTGTCTGAGCTTAAGGCGTGAACTGCATGACTTGGCCACCGTTCTCTTCTCGGGTCTGACTTGGCTTCTCTAAGCATGAGAACTTGCCTCGGCCCCCTCTGGGCGGTGCGCAGAACTCTGAGCCCAGCCACGTCCTTAACTGTTCAGGGCAGACCCCCAGCCTCAGGGAGGGAGGGAGGGAGGAAGGTTGGATTGCGTGGCGGGGAGAGCCCCAGGGCAGCTGATGGAGCTGGACCTGTCTCTTCCTCAGGCCCCAGGAGAAATGACTCAGCTGCCAGTGATCAAAGCAGAGCCCCAGGAGGTGAACCAGTTCCTTAAAGTGACACCAGGTACGTGTGTCCAGAGGGGGACTCTTCCTATCCAGTCCTGGGCAACAACATCCCGACTCCCTTGGTCCAGCCCATGCATCTCCCTCAGTACCCCCAGCTCTCCCCAGAATATCCTTTCTTCCCTGCCCACTCTCCATCCGTTCCGCTTCTTTCCTAGTCTACGACTGTCATCACTAATATCGGTATCCTCTCACCCTCTCTGCTAATCCCTCTCCCATCATTCACTAACTCTATAGCCATCTATTCAACCATCCATGCAGCCACCTATCCTTCTATCCATCCATCCATCTATCCATTCATCTGTCCATGTATCCATCTGTCCATTCATCCATCCATCCATCCATCCATGCACCCACCCATCCTTCTGTCCATCTGTCCATCCATCCACCCATCCATCTATCTGTCCATCCATCCATTCAACCATCCATGCACCCACCCATCCTTCTGTCCATCCATCCGTCCATCCATCCATCCATCCATCCAGAGTTCACTGGGCATCTCCCAGTCCCAGGAACTGGGAAAGCAGAGAGAGAAGACAATCCCTGTACCCAAGTAGATCACAGGGTGGTGAGGGCCACAGACTACCAGATGCACAGCAGTGATAGGGGTTGAAGATGGCAGATCCCCAGGGAGCCTGGGCAGCACATCCCCAGACCCGATGGGGGAGAAGGGAACAGGGGAGGACGTTTCTTGGATGGGCCAGAAAGAGAAAGGGCTAAGTGAATGTTTCCAATCCCACCACATCGATTCACATCGATTCATAAACATTGGTTTAGCATCTCCTGGGTGTCAGGCCCTGGGCTAAGGACCACAAAGTTTAGAAGGATGAATAAGGCCCAAGTTTCACCCTCAAGGTGCTGACTGCCTCGGAGAGAAGACAGGATTCACAGAGGGTAGGAAGGGACCAGCGTGGCGACCCCTTACAGTATAGAATGCCCTTCAATTCGTAAAGCCAGTTCACATGCATCAGCTCATTGCCTCCTCATGGCTCCACACAGGGAGCCCTTTCATCCCCATTCTACAGGAAAGTGAGGCTGGGAGAGGTTAAATAAATGTAACCAGAGGTCACACAGTCAGGGGTGTGACCATCAGGACTTGAACTCAGGTCTCTCTGACTCCAGCTTCAGTGCTCTTTACAGTGTGGCGTCCCTGAGAGGCAAACAAGAGTCCAAGAGGGGAGAGAGGGCTCCCGCAGGAGGCAGCCTTGTGCAGGGCCTGGGGGGGACGGGGCAGGTCCTCCTCCCGCCTCAGCCCTGCTCTGCAGCTCAGTAGAGCCCCAGGTCCCCGCAGCTGGAGTCACCTGGGCATTCTGTGTGGTCCTGGGAGTGCTCCCCGCAGCGGGGCCCTGGGTCCTCATGGCTCTGCCCAGGCCTCTTCCTGACCACCTGCAGAGTGTCAGTCTCTCTGGTGCTGTGGCCACAGAGGGACAGCATGGAGCAGAGGCTGGGGAGAGAGTGCTCCTGGCTGGTCTGCTCAAAGTCTGGTGCCTGATGTCCTGTTTCCCTGAAGTCAGAAATGGAAACCCTGGGGTAGTTATGGCTGAACTTTGGGGTGGAAGGAAGAAAGGGACAGAGGCTGCTGCTTGCCCAGTCTGATCCCCTGGAGTCTGGCTCTGGGGAGACTCCAATCACCTCCTGGGGTTGCCAAGCTGGAGGCTCAAAGACCCTGGGCCCTTTGGGATGGGAGAGGGACTCCAAGAATCCAGCCTCTCTGATATCCACACAAGGACTAGGCTTAAAGGAGCCAGGCCTCGGGGCTGGCCCGGTGTCGCAGCGGTTAAGTTCGCACATTCGCTTCAGCGGTCCGGGGTTTGCCAGTTCAGATCCGGGGTGCGGACATGGCACTGCTTGACAAGCCATGCTGTGGTAAGTGTCCCACATATAAAGTAGAGAAAGATGGGCACGGACGTTAGCTCAGGGCCAGGCTTCCTCCTCTTTTTGCTGAGGTCCATGCTAGCTCAGGGCCAGTCTTCCTCAGCAAAAAGAGGAGGATTGGCAGTATATGTTAACTCAGGGCTAATCTTCCTCAAAAAAAAAAAAAAAAAAAGGAGCCAGGCCTCTGTAGTGTGAGAGATGGGTGGCACTCAGGAATTAGCTTCCGGGATATCAGCTCCTGTCTTTCTGACACCACAGAAGGGCTTCTGAGGTGACAACTAGTCAAGGTCCCAGCAGTGTTGACCATGATGTCAGGGCTGGTGTAGGCCCACACTCTGCTGACCTCTGACGTCCGAGCAGAGCTGGGTGCAACCCTGCTAACCTGTCTTCCCCTGCTGTTCCCCAGAAGACCTGGTGCAGATGCCTCCGACTCCCCCCAGCAGCCACGGCAGTGACAGCGACGGCTCCCAGAGTCCCCGCTCTCTGCCCCCCTCCAGCCCTGTCCGGCCCATGGCCCGCTCCTCCACAGCCATCTCCACCTCCCCGCTCCTCACCGCCCCGCACGTAAGCAGCTGGGGGTGGGCTGACCCTGGAGGCAAGGAATTGAGTAAATGCACCCTGGCACATGACCAGCCAGCAGGGAAGGGTCTGGGGGCCCCCAAGCCTGATCCCCTCCCCTGTCAGGATTCAGAGAGGTGCCTGCCTGGCCGATGGAAGTGAGATTCTTTTAATCCTGCCTTGCAGTAAATAGGAAACAGGTGGAGAGGTCCAAAAGGCCAGCTGGACCCACACTGATGCAGAGCCAGGACTAGAAGGTGGCATTCCTGGGCTCCAGGGGGATGGCCCAAGCTGCCTCCAGGGAGCACTGTGTGGGGATCAATCCCCCAGGAAACAGGGAGCCAGGTCCTGAGCCCTGGGAGGGGTGTGGAGCCTCCCAAGTCCAGACTATAGGGGAGTGAGGGGGCTGCTGTTTGGGGGCCCTGGACAAGTGAGCTTTGAGGTTCTGGGGTCCCGGATGGGGTCTAGGAAGCCCCCCAACAATGTACTTAGTGCCGAATATGCCAGGCTCTCAGCACCATCTTAAGCCCTTGATACATGTTAGTGGGTTAATTCAGATTCACCCCCTTTCTCAGATGAGGAAACTGAGGCTCAGAGAGTTGCGTGCATTGCCCAGGTCACACAGACAGTAAATGGCAGAGCTTCCGTTTGCCCCCCGGGCTGTCTGGTTCCTAAGCGCCGTGTCCTCCATCCTCCAGAAACTGCAGGGGACATCAGGGCCGCTGCTTCTGACAGAGGAGGAGAAGCGCACGCTGATTGCTGAGGGCTACCCCATCCCCACGAAACTCCCCCTCACCAAAGCCGAGGAGAAGGCTCTGAAAAGGGTCCGCAGAAAAATCAAGAACAAGGTAAAACGTGAGCCAGACCCCCGCCCTGCCCTGGGGCTTCCTGGGTGGGCGGGGGCCTCTGCTCCCCTGGGGATGCCAGCCCTGAAAGCGGGGGGGCCCCAGGAAGTGGATGTATGGCAGCGGTAACCCATGTCTGGGGGCTTCCTCCACCAGATCTCGGCCCAGGAGAGCCGCCGTAAGAAGAAGGAGTACGTGGAGTGTCTAGAAAAGAAGTAAGGTCCTGGGCGCCACTGCCCAGCCTGCCCTGCCCCCCGGGTCCTCCCTCACAGGGCGCCAGGGGCAGTGGGCCCAGGGACTGGGATGCTGGTGGGCAGGGCCAGGGTGGGGGGCGGGCAGCGAGTCTGGGGGCTGCCCCTGAGTCCGTCCCTGCTTGGGGCCCGCAGGGTGGAGACATTTACATCAGAGAACAACGAACTGTGGAAGAAGGTGGAGACCCTGGAGAATGCCAACAGGTGGGTGGTGCCACCTGCGTCGTCCCCCCAACCGCCCCCCCCCCACCCCCTGCCCTTCTGCAGCCAGTGCCTGGCTCTGGCGTAGCTCTGGGAGGCGGGAGAGAGGAGCAATATCTGAGTTCAGGACGACAGCAGCCCGGGACCCCGGTTTCCCAGCCTTCTTCATCTGCTCTAGCTCTAGACACCCGACCAGAGGGGGGACACTCAGGTGAGATGGTCGAGGGCAGTGGTTTGCAAAGTGTGGTCAGCACCTGGGAACTCATTAGGAATGCTTATTTTCAGGCCTCACGCGAGGCCCACTGAGTCAGGAACTCCAGCGGGCTCTGCAATCTGTCTTCAGAAGCCCTCCTTCTTTTCTAATTCTGACGCGCCGTCAAGTTTGAGAACCCCTGGTGTCCATCCCTGCTAGCACAAAGGGAATTTCTCTGACAAGCGGCATCGGCAACACCTGGGGGCTTGTTCAAAATGCAGACTCTCAGGACCCTCCGCAGACTTACTGAATCAGAAGCTGCATTTTAGCAAGACCCTTGGGTGACTTGCGTGCACAATGAAGTTCTAGGAACACCAGTAGAGAGCCGGCAGCGGGCCTGGCGCGCCGTAGCTACCTAAGGTCACAGCTCAGAGTTCTCATCCTGCTCTGCCATTTTTGTGATTCCGGGAAAACTCAATCCTCCGTGGACCCGTTTCTTTGTCTAAACGGAGATGGGACGAGCACCATCTCCCGGGGTCCAGATGAGGAAGTTAATAAGACGCTGTAAGACAAGGGCCAGCACTGTGCTTGGCATCTAAGAATGTTCCATTCGTGTTAGCTTTCTTCTTCTTCTTTTATGGTTATTATTCTGAATTCTTGATAGTGCCCAGCCATGAGCCCACAGGAGCGCTTCAATAATTATTTGCTGAGATTCATCAAAATAACAGATAACAGCTGGTATGGAGCAGGTGCTCAAGGAAGCTGTTCCTTCTTTCCATCCTTCCCCCCAGGCGTGTTCAGGGGCCTCCAGCCCCTCCCCTGGCTGACCTGGAGAAGGCCCCCCACTCAGGGAAGGGGAGCCGGGGCCCTCACCCCTCACCCCTTGCCCCTGGCCCAGATTCCTCTGTGGCCCAAAATAGGGCCCGGCCCTTGGAGCTATTCCGCCACCTGCTGTACATTCTGGGAACTGCAGCCCCCGCCGCTGGGCTGGGTGGAGGAAAGAGATGATGAAACATTTGTTCACCAAGCGTGGGCTGGCACCTTCTGTGGGTACCAAGAGGATTTCACGCTGGGTGGGACCCAGCCCTTTCCCTCAGGGGGCCCACAGGTAGCGAAGGAGACCCACATGGAAATCCATAAATAAACCAGCTGTTAGAGGGGCTGTGATAAAAGCGAAAACACCACCACAATTAACAAACACGGTAGCTGCTATTTACTGGACATTCACAGGCCCTTCCGATGTTGTGGGTTACAAAGGAGGGAGAGTCAACTTAGCTGTGGCTGATGGAGGGTGAGAAAAAGGTGACCTGAGCCCGGGTGGGGCAGGCCCTCCTCCAACCCCCATCTTGGCCAAGAGCATCATAGGGTCCCCCTGAGCTCCCACAGGGTGGCCCAGCTACTCCCCACGAGGCCCCAGGTGCCCGAGCCACCACACAGAGGAGCCAAGTGGGAGGTGACCTTCTCTGTCTTGGCTGAATGGGCACCTGGTGTGGAAGGCAAGTCTGGAGTCCGCCCAGGTGCGCCCCAGGAGAGCTCCAGGAGGCAGACATGCCTGCCAGGTTGGAGCCTGCCGGGTGACCGCTGTGCCCTCCTCAGGACCCTGCTCCAGCAGCTGCAGAAACTCCAGACCCTGGTCACCAACAAGATCTCCAGACCTTACAAGATGGCCGCCACCCAGACTGGGACCTGCCTCATGGTAGGTGCCGTTCCCTCCCCACAGGGCCACGGGAGGACAAGCCTTCCCCAGGCTGGCTTTTTAAGGGATGGGGAGAGCTCTGAGGGATTGGCAATATTGCCGGCGACGTCCCTCGGGTCAAGCTCTCACGGACCCCAGCCTCTTTCACCAAGCCCATGGAACCTTCTAGAACATGACCTTCCCTGACCACTTCTTACACTGTGCATATGTAGTGACTCACGTGAACCCAGCTAGGCAATGGCAGGGCAAGTCCCTTGAGGGGGCGGCTTCCATACCCTGTGGAGTGAAGGGCTCGGGGAGACTCAGGGAAGTGTGGACTTTGTCCTTTCTGGAATGAATGGTGGGGAGAAAGCTGAGCAAATGTCTAAAAACCCACAAGAGTGCCCAGGGTGTGGCTCAGGTCGCTGCTGGTCCCTCTTCCACCCTCTCCTGGAAATGTCCAGCCCTTTGCCTCCTGAGCCCCTCTGAGATGCTGAGGTGGCAGAGCCATGATGTGGGCACGGGTTAGTTCGGGCTTTGTGACTCTTAGCTCCCCCTGCTGAGAGTCTGGTGTCACGCTGTGTCCCCCTCCCTTGTCCCAGCCCCCGCCAGTCCTCCCCCTTTCTTCTTTTCCTGATTTTTCCATCCTGTAGGTGACAACCGCACTGGCTACTTCCCTCTTTTTTCCAGCACTGCCTGTGGTGCCCCCACAATGGGCCTGAGCAGCCTCCTCCACCTTCTCCACAGAGGGTGGGAGACCCCATGTCGGGGGGGTGGGCTCCAGGGGCTGCTTTCTTGGAAAAATACGGAGCCCTTGGCACCCACTGGTTTTGGGGGATGAGGACTGGGGGAGGCCAGCGTTGCAGCCCCTCCCTCCCCCAGGTCTGACCCCCCGCTCTCTCCACTACCAGGTGGCAGCCTTGTGCTTCGTTCTGGTGCTGGGCTCCCTCGTGCCCTGCCTCCCCGAGTTCTCCTCCGGCTCCCAGACCGTGAAGGAGGACCCCATGGCCACTGACAGCGTCTACACAGCCAGTCAGAGTGAGTACCCCAGGCAGAAGCCAGACACAGAGAGGAGCCAAGTTTGGGCTTGGCACCATCTCATTCTACCTCCTCATTTTACAGATGGGGAAACTGAGGCCTCCCAAGGGTCTATGATATATTCAATGTTAGTTGTAGAATTAGGACTACAATGCAGACTCCCCCGCCCCCAGATTCCCAGCCCACCCAGGAGTGGCTCAGGGGAGGTAGGTTTAGGGGACAATAGGAATGTCCCCACCCTAGCCCCCATGTATTATGGTGCCAGTGGTTATGGGGCATCTGCTAAGCACCCTCAGTATTTCACAACGGGATAGCAAATGAGTCTCAGCTCTAGGGCCATTTCCAGTAAGATGGTGGTGTTTGCCTGAAGCACTGTGTTAAGAAGGACTCTGATGCACCCCTCAGGATCAACAGGAAGGAGAGCCATGATCCATGAGTAATGTCTCCCACAGGCAGAGGAGGGGCAGTGGTGGTGTGGGCTCAGATATTTGCCATCCCATAGGGGACCGTGAGGTACGGAGATCAGAGTCAGTCACACCTGACACGGTACGTGAACACTCTTAGCAGAGTGTCTGGTACAGACAAGGCACCTTCTATGCGAGCACACTCCCTCCCTTTTAAAGAGCTCCAGGGAGGAGAGAAAAGATACAACCCGTGGGCGGCAAAGGAGAACTGGCATAGGGCACAGCAGAGAATACTGTGGATCTCCAGAGGCAGAAGATACTTTGGGTAGACCTACAGAGGAACTTCCAGAGTGTCCTTCATCATTGAGCAGGAGCGAGCTGTCTGGCAGGGCAGGAGGAGGAAGAGGAAACAGATGGGAGGTCCGAGAGAAAGTGAGACACTGCCTGGAGGAGGAGCTGGACCCCGCAGGGCCTTGAGGGGAGGAGGCTGCAGAGGAGGTGGAGGCAGGGAGTGGAAACCCTCCCTGGACAAGCACAGCGGCCTGAGGGAGAGAACAGGACAGTTGCTGAGGGAGGCGGGAGAGAGGGAGGTGAGGTCTTGGGAGCCACGTGTCCGTTGCTCCGAGGCCAGAGCGGGCCGTGTGCATTTGGAGGGAGAGAAAGGCTGCAGACAGGAGGGCTGGAAGTTGGGGGGCGGGTGCGGGTAGTGTTGAATAAAGCCCGAGTCGAGTCGGAGGAGGCTGCGAGGGCCTGGAGGAGTGAGCACAGCGGGCGTCAGGCCCTGTCTCTGGGCAGGGCAAGGGGGACACCTCTGCAGGAGCAAATGGCTTTTGGAGGGGGCTGGCTTGCAGAGCGGGTGCATCACACAATTCCAGGGAGCACCTTTCACACGGACTGTTAGGCGTGCGGGGTCGGGGGAGGACCCTGGAGCCACGCAGACCCGGGTTCGCCTCTCACCTGCAGCACCAACTCACAACTAGCATGGGACACCGTTCCTGATATCCTGGGACCTCAATTACCCGTTCTGTGAAACGGGGCTAAAAATATCTCGTTCCCAAGACTTTCTGGGAGAGGACGATGATTCACTATAGGCCGAAGGGCTTTGCACAAGGCCTGGCACACAGTGGATATCCAATGAGTGTGTTTTCTTCCCATCCATTTCCCCGAAGGGCACAGGAGGGCCCAGGAGGGGGAAGCGATTTCGTCAAGGTCACAGAAAGTGGGTAGTACAGGTAGGACCAGAGGCAGCTCTCAGACGCCCGGGCCTGTACCCTCTGCTTCCGAAGAGCTGCTTTCTCTGAGTGCTGATTAAACACAGGTTGCATCACTTCCCCTGTCTTATCTCGTTCAAACCTCACATCTGCGGGAGGTGGGGCCTAGCATCCATATTTTACAGATGTGCAAACTGAGGCTCAGAAAGGTTAAGGACCTGGCTCGCCTGAGGTCACACAGCTCAGTGTTGTTAGAGTTGGGATTTGGACTCAGGCCTGTGAGATTCCGGGGCCCACATCCAGGCACGCACGTGGCCGGGATGAGGAAGGAGGCGGGGCTTCCTTGGCGCCGTGGCTCACCCCAGGCTCCCTCTCCAGTGCCCTCTCGAAGCCTCCTGTTCTACGATGAGGGCGCAGGCTCCTGGGAGGACGGCCGCAGCGCCCTCCTGCCTGTGGAGCCCCCGGACGGCTGGGAAATCAAGCCAGGGGGGCCGGCGGAGCAGCGCCCCCAGGACCACCTGCAGCTCGACCACCTGGACAGCACCCACGAGACCAGCAAGTACCTGAGCGAAGCCTGGCCGAAGGACGGCAGTGGGAACGGCACCAGCCCCGACTTCTCCCATCCCAAGGAGTGGTTCCACGAGAGGTGGGCGGGCGGCCCCTTCCCCTCCTGGGGTCCCAGGCTCCACCTGCCCTCTGCCAGCCCCCTGGTCCCCATGTCAGCCACACCCTCCCATCCCTCCTGTGTCCAGATCCAGCTTGCAGACGGGTGTGCGTCCTTACTGGACAGGGTGACCCCTGACTTCTCTTCTCTTTCCAGGGATCTGGGGCCCAACACCACCATCAAACTCTCCTAGGCCGTGCCAAGACCCAGGACCCAGGACATCCCCCCGGCACCCGGAAGAGGGGTTGTCTTGCTCACTAACCCGGATCCGGCTCGTACCCCTGCCCCCTGGGGTCCCATCCCAGGGGAAAGGGTTCCACTTCTCCCCCAACCCTTCTTTGCCCCAGATCTTGACTGGGGCCTCTCCTCGCCCCCTGACATTTGGATCATTCCTTTGGGCGGACCACTCCATCCTGACCCCTCCCTCCCACAACCATCCGTCCTCAGATAAACCACTCACTGGGCTGCCCCCCCATAATGACCAACACGACCACTGCCTCCCCGCCCCCACCCACCCACAAACACACACGTCAACTCACCGACACCCCCCACCCCCCACTGTACAGAGACCAAGAACAGAAATTGTTTGTAAATAATGAACCTTATTTTTTATTATTGCCAATCCCCTAAGGTATTGTATTGTACACGTCTCCCCCCCCGTCCCCCCTCCCGTGTTTTATATTTTATGAAGTTAGTGCGGGCTTTGCTGCTCCCCGGCCGGGGAAAGAGGGCCCCCCCCACCCCTCCCCTGGCCTCCCCCTGCCGCTGCCCAAGCCGCTGGGCCTTTTGAATTGCCAAATTGCTTCACCTACCGGCTCAGCACATGCTTTAAGAAAGCAAAAGTAAAAAAAAAAAAAGATGCAGCATCAATTCCTGACTCTGTGCCTTTCTTTGTGGGGAGCGGGGGGTAACAAGAGTAGGTTTATTTTATATTCTTTTTCTTTTTTAACTTGTTTGTTTGTTTGTTTGTTTGAGGGAGATTAGCCCTGAGCTAACTGCTGCCAATCCTCCTCTTTTTGCTGAGGAAGACTGGCCCTGAGCTCACATCCGTGCCCATCTTTCTCTACTTTATACGTGGGACGCCTACCACAGCATGGCTTGATAAGCGGTGCTGTGTCCGCACGCGGGATCTGAACTGGCGAACCCCGGACCGCCGAAGTGGAACATGCGAACTTAACCGCTGTGCCACCGGGCCAACCCCTTATTTTATATTCTGACGGCAGGCGATGGGGGGGCAAGGGGTGTAAGAATCCCTATCTGCTGGGTTCCCGCTCCCAGCCAGGCGCAGAATTCAAACGAGACGCTCAAAGATTTCTGCTGCATTCCCCCACCCCAAGGCTCCTCCAAGTTCCCAAGCACTGTGCTAGATGCTTTCCACGTGGTACCCAAGTTGACCCTCCTAGGACCTGCCACTGCCTTGGTCCTTGTATCCTTGGCCTCAGCTGGATTACAAAAGCAGACTTCAGAGTAACAAGAGCTGTGTTTGACCGCTGCAGCTGCCACTTGCTAGCTGTGTGTGGTAGGCAGAGTTCTAACATGGCCTCCAAAGTTCCTGCCCCATGGCAGACATGCCCTGTTTCATCCCCTCCCCTAGGGTATGGAGGGGACCTGTGAACATGAGAGGCTGTCACTCCCATAATTACGTGACCTTTTGTGGCAAAGGTCAAGAGATTTTGCAGATGTGATTAAGGTCCCCAATCAGTTGATTTAGAGCTCATCAAAAGGAAGATGATCCTGGGTGGGCCTGACTTAATCAGGGGAAGGCCCATAAAAGAGGGCCTTGGCCCTTCCGGAAGAGAAAGACAGCTTCTCACTGGCCTTGAAGAAGCAAACGGCCATGTTTTGAACTGCGTGGAGTGGGGCGGCATCCAGGAGCTGAGGGCCTCAGTGCTGTCGTGGCAAGGCGCTCACTTCTGCCGACAACTGAACCAGCTTGGAAGAGGACCGCCGGCTCCAGGTGAGACCCCGGCCCAGCCAACACCTGCACTGCAGCCTGGTGAGAGCCAGAGCACAGGACCCAGCCGAGCCGCGCCCAGACTCTGAGCCACGGACGCTGAGGTCATACGTGTGCTAAGCCGCCATGTTTGTGGTGATTTGTTATGCAACAAAGGAAGCGGAGAAACTATGGAACCTGAGTGTCTCTGAGCCTCCATTTCTCCGTTTGTCAAAAGAGGATGTAACGAAGGCCCGATGCGTGAGGCTGTGTGGGGATTCCACGTGGTAAATTACCCACGGTGCTTAGAACAGGGCCCAGCGCGGAGTGACTCGGAGAAAGGCGAGCTGTGCATTTAGAGGCAACTTCAATGCGGTGTGCTAAGGGCCAGGCCAGGGATGCTGCCACAGCACGGAGCGGAGCCTCCCCCGTACTCAAGCAGCAAGGGCTTCCTGGAGGAGGTGACAGGAAGCACTGTTGGGAGCAGGCAGGAGAGAGGAAACGGGCATTCCAGGAAGAGAGAGCAGCCTGGGCAGGGGCCTCCAGGGTGGGAGGGAGCAGGAAAACGTCGAGAAAATTCAAATCGTTCAGAACAGCGGAAGGCAAGGATGCTGAGGGCTGAGGCTGGATGGTGATCGGGGCCAGATCCAGAGGGGCCTCGAATGCCACGCTAAGGCATCTGGACTTGGGCACAAAGGCAGGATACTGTCATCCTCAGAAGCAGGGACACGGTGGCCAGATGGTGCCCACGCCAGCTGCCACCACAGGAAAAGTTGAACAAGACCAGACGGAATTATGGCCATGAGGCCCCATCCTCTATCCCCCTTCTTCCCAATGATGGGGAGCTCTCTGCCCACTGCTGGGCATCAGTTTTAACTGCTAGGACATGTAGGCCTCTAGAGCAAGGCCATTCAAGGCTGGGCTCTGGGCCCCAAGCTATTATTATTATTAACAGTAACTTTTAGCACATCACATTTCCTGATTGGTCCATCCATTCCCTCTACTAGTCATTCAACAAACTGCCTTCAAAGGCCCCCAGGCTGGCAGTGGAGGCTGGGGAGTAAACCAGCCATCAGGGCCCATGTGATGGAGGAGTATACGGGATGTTAAGGAGACACAGAAAAGTGCCATGTAACCCAGATTTGGTGGGTCAGGGCGGGCAACTCGGAGGAGGTGGCCCTTGAACCAAGTCTTAAAGGATGGGTAGGAGTTGGTAAAGTAGAGAAAGGCTTTGAGTGCTTGGGGTGGAGGGAATGGCAAGTGCAAAGACGTGGAGCCATGAAAAGCAGGGCCGGGACTGGGGAGAGACCAGGGGGTGGTTAAGGTATAAAATTTCAAGAGGCGTTTGTAGAAGCCTGAGAATGAGTACCTCCCTCAATTTTGCATCCTAGGCGCCCCCTTGCTTCACCTGAGTCCTGCTCCTGGGTATTGCCCTCTCTGGGATCGAAAGAAAGAACACGTCATCCCAAAGGTGATGAGGAGCCACTGAATATTTTTAAGCCGGAGAGTTTGATAATCAGATTTGCCTGTTGGGGGCTCCACAGGGGGTAGAGTCAGGAGTCTGGAGATAATTGGAAGGAATTATCAACAGGCGTTAACATCAAATTGGCTGTGGGGTGCAAGGAAGGGGGTGGAGCCCAGGATGACATTTAGGCGTCTGTCTTGGAGGCCACAAGGGTTGACGAGACTGTTTCCCGAGCCAGGGAATGCTGGAGGAGGAGAAGGTTCGGAGAGAAAAGGAATTCATTTTAGCACGTCTCGAGTTTGAGTTGCTTGCAGAGTGTTCATGTTGACATGTCGGTTTCGGGCTGGGGAGAAAGAGAGCGAGGTGGAGACAAGGAAATCGTCAGCATCCAGGCGGTATGTTCAAGACTTGGGTCTGCACAAAGGGAAGAGAGGTGAGGGCAAAACTCCAGGGAAGATGGACATACGGAGACAGCGGAAGAAGAGGCGTGAATGAGAAGGCTGGGAAGGAAAGGAGAGGTGAGTGTCCCCGAAACTGATGGAGCAGGGAGCTTCCAGGAGCCACGCTCAGAGGCGTCAGATGCCACCTGAGAGGCTGGGAAAGATGAGAAAACAAAGTGTCTGTTCGCTTTGACAACGAGGAGGCCACCGGTGCCCTCGGTTGGAGGCGCGGAGGGGAGAGCTGGGCCAGGTGACCCCGGGGGAAGTCTGAACAGGAGGGATGGACGCGAAGACCGAGGAGGGCGGGAGATGTAGGTGGACTCCTCAGGGAGCTTAGCTGTGAAGGAGCCGAGGCAGGCAGGCGACTGGAGTGGGAGGTAGGTAAGATCAAGAGCAGCTGGGGGCTGTTCTTTCAGATGGGAGAGAGTTGACCATGGTTATTTCTAGAAGACAAAAAGCCAGTAGAGAGGGAAGATGATGGATGAGGGGTGGGGAAGGGACTCAGGGAGTGGGTGGAGAGGTCCACCTGGGACCTGAGAAGCCTGGAGAGAAAAGGAGGGCATTCTGTGGGTGCAGAAGGTGGGGAGACAGGAAACTGAGGGAGCCCCTGATGTCTGTGAAGTTTGGGGATAGGGCAATGGAGAGGGCTGGCATGGGAGTTGATGGGGGGAGGGGGAGTTTGAAATAGTCGCTCAAAGGAATGGGAGACAAAGCTGACTTTTGGTGCGACCCGTCATCATTCATTCAATCATTTAACAAATATTTTCGGGGTGTCCCTTATGTGCATGGCACCATGCCAACAGTGGAGTTCAAACAAGACTCGGCTCCTGATATCCAACGCCTTGAAGTCTAGCATTCTCCCATTATAGACTAGTTACCACGTGCCAGGCATTGGACTGAGAACTTTACTTGTCCCAATTAGGAATCCACAGAACCCTAAGGGGTGGGTTTATTTACAGATTAAGAAAGTGGGGTTCAGAGAGGTGAAATGACTTGACCAAGGTCATGCAGCCAAAAGCGGCAAAGCTGGTACTTGAACACAGGTCTGTTTGGCTTCAGAGCTTGTGCTGCCCCTCCAGCTCTCCAGCTCTCACCCCAATACCCCTTCCCGTCTGCTCTAGAAGCCCTCCCCCCAGCCCAGCTTTTCGTTCTTGCGCAAGATGCAAGAACGACAGGGCTTCCTGGAGCAATAATCTAGAGAGGCCAGGGTGTGGCGAGCAGGTCAAAGTGTGGTCATCTGTGGTCACCAGCGTATGCTCATCCATCCAAGGCAGGCTTCCCCACCTATGTTAGGATGCAGGCTTAATGCCCTTGTACCATCCACCTCTTAACATAGCACGTCCTCAGGGCTGTGTGTCACCATCCCTAAGGGGGGGCGTCTTCAGGGCGTCCCTAGTGAGGGAGCTGCAGCCTCCACACTCTGTCGTCAGCCTGGCAGCCAGTCCTGCGGCATGCACATGTGATGTGATGGCTTTCACAGCGCAGTGACCCTGCTCAGATTGCCACAACAAACCCTTTGTTACACCTGGAAACCGAGCAGCCATGGCGGTGCCTGGAGCGGGGATGGGATAGTGCAGGTTCCAATTCCAGAGGGCTCGACCACCCCAGGGGCCATCTGGCCAAATTGGGACCTCTCTGACACAAACAACAGGTGCCCCTTGGGTTGTGGGGGAGGGGAGACAGGCTGGGAACTCACCTCCAAAGGAGCCTGAGTCCATTTGTCATCAGAGTGGCAGTTGGGAGGGAGCTGAGGGCCCTGCTGTACTTCAGCGTGACTTTGGCAAGTGACGCAGCCTCTCGAAGCCTTGGTGTCCTCATCTGTAAAATGGGACCCACCCTCATAAAGTTGCCGTGGGGCGTAGGTGAAAGCTTACACATGGGGCTCTTAGCACAAGGTCAGTCATGCAGTAAACACTCAAAAGGCATTCGCTACTATTTTCCGAGCGCAGAGGCGATGGGCTGGAGGTGTTCAAAGGAGCGAGCGGAAGCTGCAGAGGCTGGGGAAGGTGGGTCGCTGGGCAGAGGAGGAGGCCTTCGTTTTTCCCGGGATTCTTGGAAAGAGGGCGGAGCACAGCTAAAACAGAACACAGTCGGCAGCTGGTCCTGTGGGGGGGGGTGGGAGGACAGAGGGGAGAAGCTCCCCTCTTAAAAGGATTGAGTGGGGAGAACTCGGCAGGAAAGAGCAGAACAAAAATCCAACCTGGAAATCCAGCAGTTAGACAGCTGGCGAGAGACTGCCAACCCAGCCAGAACTGCCATAATTCACGGTATAGGAGGCCACCGTGGGCCAGGCTGCTCGGAAAATTGGCAATCCCAAGGGTGAGGTGGGGGGTGGAGTTGTTGCCGAGTGCCCTGCCCAACCCCGTGGTAGCAGGGATGCTTCAGAACTTGGCCTTAGGGAGGAAGTTCCCCTGTGGCCAAGAACCTTAATGCAATTCCATTTATTCCATTTATCCTACATGAGGTGGCTGGACCGGGAGAGATGAGGCAGAACCCAGGCGGCCAATTCCTTCCCTCTGGGAGTTTACAGATGCGGGAAAGAGGCAAATGTGAGGCTGTTACTGTGGCGGGCAGCGTGAGGGAGTGGCAAAGGGCATGAGTTCTGGGGCCAAAAACCTGGATTTCAGCCCACTCACTGGCTGAGCCATCTTGAATGAAAAAAATCTCTTGAATGACATCTCAGCGTCCTCATCTGTAACATGGAGGAAGTGATAATATCTAGCCCCAGGGCTGTGATGAGACTCACATGAGATGTTACAGCGTGAAGGGGAGAGCCCGGACAGAGGCCCAGGAAACAGGGATGGGCTGAAGGAGGTGGACAGCGTCTGTAGTGGAGTATTGGGGGGTGTGCAACTTGAGAATGGCCTTGATGGATGGACAGGATTTCAGAGAAGGGGACACACTCCAGGCAATGGGAACAACCTGAGCAGAGGCACGGCAGGACAGCCACTGCAGGGCTGATGAGAGCTGGAGGAGCTGTGAGCGGCACAGCTCTGCCCGGTTGTAGCCCTCTCTCTGCCTCTGTGATCCTGGTCCCTCCCACTTTCCTAGGCTCACAGTCAAGGGGCGGAAGACAAGACACACACTAGATTAGACATCTGATGAAAAGGGCAGTGGGGTCTGGGAGAAAGGAGAGTGCCTTTCAGCTGGAGCCATCAAGCCAGACTTCCTGGAAGAGGAGGCGTTTGAGTGGAGCCTCAGAATTTGTAGTACGTCAACAGAAGGGGATTTCAGATGAACAATGCTGTGCAGGCCTGGCGCCAGTTCCCAGAATGAAGGAGCATAGACGAGTGGAAGGAAATGGACGGAATCAGAGGATAGGATGTGGGAAGAGCAAGGCAGGCCTTGAACGCCAGGCTAACTTATAGGCAAGGGCGAGCCATTAAATGCTGCAAAGGGAGAGCAAATGCTATGGCCAAAGGTAGACTTCAGAAAGAGGAGCCTGGGCGGGGAACAGGAGGCGTTAGATCTGAGAAGTTAACCAGGGTCCCACCATCATCCAGATGTAACGTTCAAGTGATGAATACCCCAAGGACAAGAGGAGATGATGCAAGGAGGGACCATGAGATTTAGAGGCGGAAGAAGAGGGGGCGTCCAAGATGGACCACAAGGAGCCCTCTAGTCGTTCCTTTCCCAGTGGGCTTCCCTCTCTCCCATCAGCCTCTCCTAACCCAGGAGGCTCATTCAACCTTCTGGGAGACCCTGGCCCGGGAGCCTCGGGAGGGCAGGTCAGAAGAGGCAGCCGCGCCTTGGGGCTGGCGACCGAGGGCTCCAGTTGGGGAAGTTCCCTCACCCCCAGCGGGGTCCCTCTCCGGGCAAGTCCAGAAGATCTCTAGGCCTAGAGACGGTGTTACCGGCGATCAGATCCATCCCCAAATTCAAGGCGTCCCAGAGTGTGTTCCTGTGCCCCTTCCCCAAATCTAACCGGGTCTCTAAATTCCCGTGGCGCCGACGGGGTTAAAGCCAGCTCATGTCAACGCCCCCGCCCCCCCCCCCCCCAACCTGCCCGGCGCCGCGGCGAATGCCAAGCCGGAAAGCGCGGGACGAGGGGGGGGGGGGGGCGCATCGCCGCCGCTGAGTGACAGGCGGGGCTGTGATTGGCAGCTGCCGAGCCGCGGGGTCCGGGGGAGGGGGCGCAGGGGTGGGCTCCTCGGGCGCCCCACGCCCCCAGCCTTGCGCCCCGGGGTAGGGCTCGTGCCGGCCTCCGCTGGGCCGGGCTCGCTCCTTCCGTGCCCGAGCCGGGCAGGCGGGGCGGGGCGGCGCCTCCCCCCGGACCCCGCGGGCTGGCGGTGTCTCTAAGGTGACACTCGGGCGCGCAGCAGCGGCGAGCGAGCTCCGGCTCCCGCTCCGCTCGGGCTCCGGCTGCAGCCGTCCGGGGGGCACCCCGGCGCGCACGACGCGGCACCCCGACCCCCACCGAGGACCCCCGCCAAGGACCCCCCGGGGCGCGGGAGGCTCCCCGCCGGCCCCTCCAGGCGCAGCGC
This sequence comes from Equus caballus, assembly GCF_041296265.1. NCBI lineage: Eukaryota > Metazoa > Chordata > Mammalia > Perissodactyla > Equidae > Equus > Equus caballus. The sequence continues at coordinate 11,081,994 of NC_091695.1, forward strand.
CCCGCATCCCGCTGCTCCCGTCGGCGCAGCCCCGGCGTCGGGAGGGACGCGCGGGACCCAGCACTTGCCTTGGTCCTCGCCGCGCGTCCCGGGGCCCAGGAGGAAGGGAGACCCAACTTTAGCAGGGAACCCCGACAGGCCGCGGAGGCCGCGCGAACCGGCTGCCGCAGAATGGCCGAGGGGCCGGGCGGTGGAGGGCCCCGCGGGGACGGGGCTGGCGGCGGCCGGGCGGCCGAGGAGGAGGTGGTGCGGCGGCGCTGCCGGCGCGGGGAGGAACCCGCGGTCCCGCCGCCGTGGCCCGAGGGCCCCCGGGGCATGGCCGCTGGGCCCCCGGTGGAGGAACGCTTCCGCCAGATGCACCTCCTAAAGCAGGTGTCCTACAGGTAAGGAGAACGGGGGCTGGGGGGCGGGGGGCGCAGCGCTTGGGACCACCCCCATTTTCAGTTGACATTCATGGAGCGCCCGCAGCTGGCCCCGCGCCGCTCTAGGCCCTGGGGATTCAGAAATGACTTCCAGGGGGTCTCTGTCCTCCGTGTGCAGGGGGAAGGGAGAGCTTCTGGGACCCCTTCTCTATATGAACCGTGAAAGCCCGATTCATTCAACACGGAATTACTGATGCCAACTGCGTGCCAGGCACCGCACTGGGCGCTGAGGGGAGAAATAACCAAGACGTGATCCTTACAAACCCCTCTGCCCTGGGGAGAGCCGGGAGACACCCCCTGGCCCTTCTGCTGGGGAAAGAGGGACCCCTTAGTCATTCACTAGGCCCTACCTGAGCTCTCCTGTGTGCTGACCCTGTGCTAGGCACTGGCTTGTGGAAGTGACTGAGATGCTCCCTGCCACCAGGGCTGAGCCCCTGATGCCTAGAGATGGGGAAGGGAATCCGCTCCTGGACCCCTTTGCACCAGCAGGCCCTCACTGGCACCCCCAGTGGCAGGCTGAACCTGGCGCCTCTAGCCGATTCTTCTTAATTAAACCGTCTCCGCCTGTGAAAGATCCCCAGCCTCCGCGGTCCAGCCGCCTCTACTCAGGGATCCCCTGGAGGAGACAGCTGGAGTGGGCCCCAGGGACCACTTCTGTGACCTGGGATGGAGACAGTGAGGTGCCCCTCAGCAAGGGTGGGTAAGCTACATGGGGGGGGGACATGGGAGGGGCAGCCCGCACTTCCCTCTTCCCCTCCCAGACCACAGCCTCGACTTGGACAGGCTGCCTCCGCTAAAGCCCCTGGCCCAGCGTGACCTCCTTTGCAGGGTCCAGCAGGGACATGGAGGCATCTGCAGTCCTTGAAGCCCTCAGCCTAGTTAGAGGGGACAAGGTCCCCATCTGGTTACAACCTCGGGGCTTTGGGGTGTGTCTGAGGCTGGCCTGCTTCTCTCTGGGGCTTCTGGGAAGGGGTTTCATAAAACCAGCCCAGCCCCGGGAGCTCGAAGGGCTCCGGTATTTTTAGTGGCCATGAGGCCTCCATCCCTCGGGGAGGTTGAGAGAGAAGGAGTGGGGCTTCTCCGCCATCATGGAGGGAGATGCTCAGAGTAAGTGGGCAGTCGGTTAGGTTCCCGGGGGTTCCACCTTCACTTCTGGGGAAGGAATCAGAGGTACACTGGGCTCCATTACCAAGTCCTTTCAGAATGCCATGCTGAGAGGAGGGCCTCTTCTGTCTCATGCCTTCTGGTTGCAGATAAAGGAGCCCCTGAAAGTCCCTTAAGGGAGGAGAGTGCAGAGGAATGGATGAGGGATGGGTATAGACTGTAGAAACCTGAAAGAAATGTTAGTCTGGGAGTCAGGAGACCTGGCTTGTATTCTGTTTTCTGCCAGTGACTTGCTTTGTGTCCTTGAGCTAGACAATATCCCTCTCTGGGCCTCAGTTCTTCCCCTATAACATAAGGGGGTGACTCTAGGATTTTCCTTGGCTGTGAGTCAGGGACAAACAGCATCTGGGCCTGGAAAGGAGACCAGAATGGGGTAGAGGCTTAGAGGATAGGGAGCAGAGAATAATTAAAGAGCTGAGATGGAAGATGCTGCACGCGCACACACACAGAGGCAGCTGCAAGGGCTGGGATTCCCCTTGGGTGGTTCCTGACTGGAGGCCTCTCTACATCCCAAACTTGAGGTCTCTAGTCACTAAGGATGCAAGGTAACCGAGCCATGGCTCCTCTCTGGCTGTGAAGGGATCAGGAGACCACTGGGTCACCTGTGTGAGGGCTGCAGGAGACAGCCCCAGGGTGGGCTCCAGCTGTCAGCCTTGGACGGGTCAGGCAAGGCACCTCTTTGTACCCCAGGGTCAGGCCAGGAGCCCAGTCTTAGGACCAGACTGGACAGAGCATCAAGGCAGGAAGAGCCCCCTGGGTAAGGGGCAGAGGAAGCCCTGGGAACGAGACAGCAGCCCTAGGCTGCCCAGGGGACCCCAGTGGAACGAGCTGTGCTTTCCAGCTAAGCCCTCCCACGTGGCTGCAGAGCTGAGTGGCCTGGTGACCAGTGCCACCCTTCCTTGTACAGGCCATGGGGGCTGGCAGGAGCTCAGGCCCACGGGGGCCCTTTTCACGTCCCTCTGCCTGCCACCGTTCCCTGCAGCTCTGGCTCGAAGCTCAACCTCCCACCCCTGCTGTGAGGAGTTGCTAAGAAAAGCAGTTGAAAGCCCTTCACACAGAGAAAAGGCTTTTTAGATAGGAATGCGGGGGCAAAAAATCTGAGGGCGAGGGGTGGAAGCGGAAGCTGGATTGAGGCCTGGCTGCCTCTGACGTCAGCGAGGACGGGGGCTTTCAGCAGGACAGTAGAAGCTTTTAGGGGCGTGGGGGTTTCTGAGAAACAGGTTCCCTTCATCCCACAGCCCCGGCGTGGGCTGGAAGCAGCCGTGGCAGCTGGTTTAGGTGATGGAGAGATGGCAGGTCTGTGCCAGGAGAAACTCGATGTGGAGGGAGTGGGGGATGCAGGAAAATAGGCAAGAGAAAGACTTGAGAGAGGTGGTTTCTTGTTTGGTTTTAATGGGATCTGGTTTCCAATAAGTCCAGAAAGGGCAGAGAGGTGATGCTCGTATGTCTTGCGTCTGCATCTGGGCATTAAGAAAGTTACCTCCCATACACTTAAGGAAGTCCTAAATGCTCAGGGTTGGGCTCAAGAAACGACTGGAAGGTGGCCTCCAGCCTGGGAAAAGCCAGAGGGGAGCAAGGGGCATTGGGTTTGGTCTGAAAGGACCCGTCAGAAGATGCAGAACTTGGGCCTCTGAAGCTAAGCCCAGTGGTTCCCAAACTACATCACCTGGGGATCTCTTTTCAAATCATTTCTAAAGCCCTAGTCCTGGAGATCCTGATACACATAGTCTGGGGTTGGGCTTGGGCATCTCAAATTTAAAAACCTCCGCCACCTAATTTTGATAGCCAGGCAGGTTTGGAAACCACTGGTTTCATCTGTGAAGAAGCTGAAGGAGAGAGAGAAAGGGAAAACGGGAGCCGAATGACTGGGATGTGGCTGGCAGGGGCCTTCCCCGTGCTGCGTGCTGTTGTGGCCCCAGAAGGGCCTTGAAGGAAGACCAGCACCTCTGTCTGGAGTTCTGCCCCTGGGCCAGGCACTGTACGACGTGAAAGTATGGGACATGGTCCCTTCCCTTGACAAAAGTGTGATCCAGTACGGGGCCAGACAGTAAATATTTTAGGCTCTGGGATCACATGGTCTCTGTCACCCTGCTCTGCCATTGTCGTGCAAAAGCAACCATAGATTATATGTAAACGAATGAGCATGGCTGGGTTCCAGTAAAGCTTTATTTATAGACCCTGAACTTTAAATTTCATATCATTTCCACTTTCACAAATATTATTCTTTCACTTTTTTCTAACCATTGAAAATTGTAAAAACCATTCTTAGCTCACAGCCATACAAAAACAGGCAGCAAGCCAGATACGGCCCGTGGGCCATAGTCTGCCAGCCCCTGATCCCATAGATGGGACAGGACAAACACATGGGAAAACCAGCTGATGGTGGGCATTGGGCAGAGTGGCACATGCATTCTGCCACGAGAGGCAGTGCAATGCACACGCATGCAGACTTGGGGTCAGAAAACCTGGGTTCAAATTCCAGCCCTGCCCCTTCCTCGCTGGGTAAGTCGCTTTCACCTCTGACCCTGTTTCCTCATGGAAACCTGGGATCAGTAATACCTGCACAAGAGGGTGGCTGGGAAGATGAAAGAAGATAAGAGACGTGAAGTTCCTGACTCATAGCAGAGGTGAGACAGATCTTTGGCCCTCTGCGGCTGGACCGCCTTGGGGGTTGGGGGGGTCCAGGAAGGCCTCTGAAGGAGGCAGACCCTGAGTGATGGATGGGTGGTGAGACCTGAGGGTGGCAGAGTTAAAACAGAGACTTAAGAGCAAAGGGCTGAGCAAGCATGCATGTCCCAGCCTGCGGCCCTCTCCATACCCGCTCCACTGCCACAGAGGGGCTTGGGGGAAGCGACTGGGGGTGCCAATTGGCAGGGGAGGGTCCCCCAGCAACGGGCACGGGGCTGTGGGTACACAGCTCCTCGAGGGAGGGGCACCTGATCCCACTCTCCCTGCTGCTATTTACCAGAAGCTAAAAATAACCCAGGAGTGACAGGGAGATGGGGCCGATTTGTAATTTAAATAGCAACAGGATAAAGCAACACGCTGCAAGAGATCACATTCTGTCCTGAATTAAAAATGCAAAAACCGGGGGCAGAGAGCGGAGCAGCAGCGGGAGGAGGGGGCCTGTTGCCAGAGGAAGCCGGAAGCTGGGGGTCTCTCCATTTTCCTTCCCTTGGGAAGGGCGGGGCCCGGGCCAACTCCCAGAACGCCTTCCTCCCTCCAGGGACCTGAGGTTCTTGCTGACGAGAGAGTCGAAGGCCAAGGAGGGCAGAGCCGGAGGTGGAGCCAGGCTCATCATGAAGGCAGCAGCCACCAGGACTAAGATCCAAGAAAGAGGGTTTTCTCCGACCCTGTTTTGACAGAGGGTGCTTGGGGCATGCCCCCCAGCAGCTGATGCGCCCCCAACCCCTCGCACCAGTGGGCACAAGCTATTCGGGCATTTCAGAGGGGAGCTGGGAGGACCAATTCCAGCAGAAGCATTTAAACAGCTTCTCTCGTGTGTGAGCTGCTGAAAAACCCCAGGTCTCATTTTTGCTTCAATTGGTGAAATTTCAGAGCCGAGCATTAAGAGAAAGTCCTCAAGGGTCCAGGTCCAGAGGACAAGGGCAGCACAGGCTGGGGAAACCTCTGTTCAAGGATACACAGAGCGAGTCGGAGAGGCCTTTGGATTCGATCTGGCTTCTGCTGGGCTCCGCCGTGCTTGACCAGTGCTCTCGGCCTGCGATGTCTGGGGAAGGAAGACTAAGTGGGGAGCGCAGAGTAGGTGGGGGTTTGAGGACCACTGGGCAGCATCTTACTGGTAAGAAGTTGAGCCTCAGAGAAGTTAAGCAATTTGCTGAGGTCCCACAGCCAGGAACTGGTAGACCAGGATCCAGATTCAGATCGGTTTCACTCCAAAAACTCCTTTTACTCTGTCAGGCTTCCAAGAACCTGGACTTCCATCCTTAGGATCTTTTCTTTTGGCTCTATACCAAGTGCACATATCCCAAGGAGTGGGGGATAAAAGATGCTTCTGCCATCTGGGTTTATGAGCCAACAGATGGGGGGAGCGGGGGAGACTTGCGGGGCTGGAGTCCCCCTGATCCTGCCCTGGGGGCTTGATGCTACAGTCCAGGCTGGGGGCAGAAGAGAGTTCTTTAGGGCAGATCCAGCTGACCCAGATGGAGAGGAGAGCCACCCAGGCTCCCCTCCCCTCCAGCCGGGGGCCTCGGAGGTACCAAAGGACAGTTTCCAAGAGAGATCGTGGTTTGAGGGACCACCTGTGTCTGCTGGGCTCCCACAGCTCTCTGGCCCCAGTGGGAGAGAGTCCCCAGCCCCTCCTCCAGATTTCCTCCTGCTCAGGACTTTAATGAGGCTTCCCAGAAGGAGCCTAATCGAATTTCCATCTGTCACTAGCCAGCGGCACTTACAGTCCAACGCAGGTGCATCTTGCTCCTCTGTGGGGCAGGGGCCAGCGATCGGCAGGTACTCTTGGACTCTGGGTTGTTCCCAAGGGCTTCAGCAGCTACCTGGATCACAGGCCTAGCTGCTAGGGAGGGACTTAGCCTCAAAAATCCCCCATGTCTCACCAGAGCCACTCACGGCAAGAGGAAGCCAGTCCCCCTGCCCCTGTTCAACTTGTTGGACACCGTACTCAATTTCCATAGGAAGTTACTGAGCACATACTGTGCACCCAGCACCTAGCCAGCAGCAACAGAGGCTTCAAGAATCTTGTAAGGAGACAAGACTAATGTGCCCAAAAGGCCACATGATCTAGGAATATTCTTGGGAATAAAAATGCATGCGAGAGATAAATCAGTGGGATGGGAATGCTGGCTCTGGAGCAGGCTGTGACACTTAGTAGGTACTTACAAAATATTTGTCATATGAATGAATGAATGAGTGAAAACCTGGAGATCAGGGGAGGAGATCCAAATGAAACCAGCAAAGCTAGACAAGATCTTAGAAATCATCGGGTCCAACCCAAAGATGTTAAGTGACTTGCCCAGGGTCACCCAGCACAGGCTGGAGTTTGAACAAATGGACTCAGTGGCTGGGGCTCTTTCCACTTCCCCACTTTTGTTTCTTGGGCTGGGGTCTGAAGGATGGAGATTTTGACTGGCCAATCATTAAGGGCGGACAGGGTAAGGAGAGCAGCATATGCAGAATGGAATGGCAGGGGTGAGGGCGGCATGTTGAAGAGAGTGCAAAAAAGGAGGGAAGAAATTGTCCAACAGTTGCTTCAAGGCAGGCACCAGCATGGTGTGGGCTGAGAGGAAAGCTCAGCAGGGAAAGCCTGGACGAAGAGGCGAAAAAGAAAGGAACCGGAGCAGAAGGAGCCTTGAAGGTCAGGCCAAGGAGGCTGTCCTGGCTGGTTATGAGAGCAGAGGCTGTCCAGATCGCAGGTGGAGTGCTTGGTGCCCTGGTACATTTCTTCTCCCCAGCTCCCACTTGCTCATCCAGGCCACGGAAAGTAGAACGCCTCACTCTCTGGGGCCTCCACAAAGCCCAGAATAATTTTCTTACCCAGATTCCTCTTCCTGTGTGGATCTGGCTGGATTCTGAGGGGTCCCCAGCTCCCCAGTTGCCAGCACATGTTGTCCTAGGAACTGCCAAGGGCGTCCTCCCCAGCCTTGTGCACCTGTGCCTTCCAGTCCTGCCCTCCCCCACCCCACCTGGAAAGTGATGACAGCTTCAGAGAGTACAAGGCCGAGGGGACCCCAGTGCCCCAGCTGGGACTGCTCTGCCTCCCAGAGCCTCCAGCTGGCCCAGCTTCCCCTCCAGGAGCCACATTTCCTGCTCTCTGCTGTTCCAGGGCTGTGAGAAGCCTCAGCTGGAAAACAAGCCCAGCCCCATTTCCTCTGTTTAACTGCTCAAGCTACTTGCAGAATCCCTGGGAGAGGGCAGGGCCCTGCAACAGCCTCATTCTAGAATGGCCCTTGGCCTGGCTGGCAGAGTCTCTGATGGGCCACAGCATGAGGGATTCAGAGGTGAGGGGCTGGAGGGAAAGCCCCTGCTATGCCACTAAGCCTGGAGGGGCAACGGGATGTCTTATTTAAAGGCACAGACTCTGGGGTCCGATTCTTATTTCCACTACTGACCAGCTGGGTGACCTTGGACAAATGAACTTAGCAGCTCTGTGCCTCAGTTTCCCCATCTATAAAAGGAGGAAAATAACGAGAGCTGCCTCATAGGGTCGTGACAAGGATTCCAAGGTTTGTGGCGTGGAGGTGTCCAAGAAATATTAGCTATTGTTTTATTATTACTGAGTGTTAATGACTCATGACATAGCATGACTTACTAAGCAAATATTTCTTGAGAAATATTATGTCCCAGTCATGAGGGACACAAAGGTGATTACAGCATCAGAGGGAGCTCTCTGAGGATGGCATCGTGAGCACTCCCGTGTCTGCACGTTCTGTAGCGTAAATGTTTATTGAACTGAACTGAGCTGACACCATTTGTGTCCTCGAGAAATTTACAGCCTTCTGGGGTAACACACACATAGAGAGCTAAAGAATTAATTATAGAGCATTGTGAGTAAAGAGCGCTTGAGGAAGGTACACTTTCCATCCTGGAACCAACCTGAATAATAAAGAGTAAGCGTATGCCTTACAATTTATTTACCAAGTCCCTGTGATGGCCCCAAAGTCCAGCACAGTGTGGCCTTTTTTATTCTTCAGACACTTCAAGTGCATTCCTTGTTCAGTCTTTGCTCTTACTGTTCCTTCCACCTAGAATAGTGTTCTCCCAGACACATAGTTCGCTCTCTGTATTCATTCAGATCTGTTCTGAAATGTCACCTCCTCAGAGAGGACTTCCCAGATCCCCCTACCTAAGTAGCACCCCCATCCTCCTCCTCTTCCCCCTTCATTTTTCCCTATAGCGCATCGCATCTCCTGACATTATTTTACATATTGATTATTCATTTCCTAGATGTCTTCCCCACTAGAATCTAAGCTCCGTGGGCTTGGGGCCCTGTTTCCTTGCTCACTGCTATAGACTCTGATGCAGCGCCTGAAACATTGAAGGCACTCACTAAATACTTAGGGGATGAATGATCCAGTTCCACAGCTGGTAGGTGGCAGAAACAGGACAGAGGCCCACATCTTCTAGCTCCAATTTGGTTACTCTTCCCACTCCATCACTATCCACGTGCCCGACCCTGTGTTAGATGATGCGATGCTGACAGAGGTGTTAAGGAAAGAGAACTATATGTGGGCTGAGCACCGCCCACCCATGTACCCGTCAGTTGTGATGAGGTGGCAGCCCTCAGCAGGACCCTGCGGGGAAGGTTGGAGAGGTTAAGTGGAGAGGAAGGCCAGACTGCGGCTGAGGCTCAGATTCCAGCCCGGGCAGGCCTGCTGGCTGCCCGGCAGCCTCTTACTCTTGGGGCTGTCTCCTGGCTGCTGGGCTGGGCTTGTCCTCACCTGCCTCTTGCCCTCTCGTGCAGCTCCTCTTCCCAGCCAGCCTCCTGCCCCAGCCAGCGGAAGGCGCCTGGGAGGCCTGTGGCCCTCCTCTGGGGCAGCCAGCTGGCCTCTCGCAGGGCCCCCCGGTCAGGAAGTGCCGAAAGAGGAAGAGAGTTGTCGGGCAGGATGAGCGTATTGGGGGCCGGCCACAGTACCGGGGGAGGCTGCGATGAGGCCACTGCTCTGGGCCCCGCGGAGGCGCTGGGGACAGAAGAAGGGGAGCAGCCGGGGGCACTGAGGCAGATGTGGCGCTACCGCTCCTGGGACGTGCCACAGATCCCAGCCGAGGCCCCCCAGACACAGTAGGTACTCGGGGCGGCCTGGGCATGGGCAGGGGGACCTCTGGCCCTCAATGAGTCTTTTTTCTGGGGTGAGGGGTTGTGGCATAAGTGGGGTTACCCACCTGTTGTCCAACGGCTCTGCGGAGGTTCAGAAAAGGGCAAAGAGGTTCCTGGCAGGGTGACGGGAGCTCTGATGTTCGAATTGTTGGGGGGCCGTGTGGTGGAGGGCCGAGCTTGCTGGAGGCTCACAGTCGAGGGAGCTAAGAGCAGCGGGATCTGGGAAGAGGAGCCTGCACGGGAGAGCGGCGTTGGTTGCTGGAAGGCCTTTTGCAAACTGCCCTCAGAGCTGGGTGTCAGAACCATTGAGAAACTTCCCCAAAGGGACACATGCACCCCAGTAGGACAGTGTCGACGACTTGGGGACTTCACTGCCCTCCTCCTGGCCACCCTGGCATTGCTGCTGGCTGGAGGGCTGGTGCCCCACCTCCCCTGTCAGACCTTGCCAGGACCACGGGAAACCTGAAGGAAGCTGGGAGGAGGTTCTGAGCTTCTGGGTGCTATTTCTCAAAGCGGCAGGACTGCCCAGAGGTCACAGCCCCCAGCACAGGCTACATGTGGTTGGCTACAGTTGGGAAACGGGCTGCCAGAACCCCAGGGGAAAGGGTGAGAGTAAAGATGACAGGATGTGGCTTCGCAGAGAGGAGCAATAGCAGAAGCAGCGGGCAGTTGGTGTGGGCACCAAGGTCGCAGGATTTGGGAGGGAGCCGACCATGCTCTCCGGCTTCCCGGCCCCACTTTGTGAGCCCTGCAGGGGCTATCAGGGGCTGCCCGAGCTGCTGGTTCCCCCGCACCTGTGCTGGCTGGGCCACTACAGGTGACTGCTCTGGTTCCAGTTGCTTTCGTCGTCTCTAGAGGGGGACAACCTCTGCTGCCCTTGGGGTGTGTTTGTGGGTACCCGCGAGGTATATTTCTGGGTGGGTGATGTGTGTGTGAGAGCGATGTGGCAATGTGTCACCGCCCTCTTGGGGGTATCTGTGCACAGGAGAAAGATGTGTATGTTCTACGTGGGTGTGTATGTTGGTGAATGAGAGTGTGGTCCTTATGTGGCTGTATTTAGGAGTGTGTAAGCCATCTACGGGTTCCGTTGGATAGTGTATTGGGAAAATGCTGCATCTTAGGAGTGTGTGAAAGTCTTGGAAACAACTGTGAATAGCTGTGGAAAGACGAATCTGCATGACAAACGTGTGCCGTCTCTGTTGGTGTGCCCGAGGGTCGCTGAGTGACTTTCGTCCTGGTATGTCCCTCTGAGTGTGAGAGGCTGGAGTGGGAGGCGTGAGTTCGAGCAATGAGGGACGTACGTGTGTATGCGACGCCTGTTTGTTCCGTGTGTATGGAGAGCTCTGTGTGACTTTCGTTCCCGTGGGTGGGATGTGGAAGAGCCTGGGGGTAAGGGTGGAGATTGAACGGCTGTGAGCCGGCACAGAGTGTGCGAGAAAGGTGTCTACTCCGCGTGGCTGTGGGAGGGGAGGTGGTGACAGCTGCCCTCGCGGGGGTTCACTTGTGAGCATGTAGGCTGTTGGGGGGGGGGGCGTGCTCGGAGGAGGAGAAGATTGGGTGTGTCTGCCCGAGATTCCGCGGGATGCAGGCGGACCAGCCGCGGGGACGGGGTGGGGGCGGGGCCTCGGTCGCCCCGCCCCTCTCGGCCCCGCCCCTCCGGCCGGCCGAGGCGGGGTGCTGCGCGGCCGGCGGCCGGCAGAGGGCGCCTCGGGCCGGCGCGGCCGCGCAGCCGAGGGGGCGTGCTCGGCGGCGGGCAGGCAGCGGCCCGGCCAGCTATGCGGGGTCCTGCGGCCGCGGCTGGCGGCACTTCCTGGAGCGGCGGCGGCCGCTTCCCGGGCACCTGGGCGTGGGGCGCGGGGGCGCGCGGCGAGGGGCGGGCGGAGCGAGCGCGCGCCATGGCCGCGCCGGGCGGCACGGAGCGGGCGTGCTGAGCCCGGCCGCCGGCCCGGCATGGGCGTCTCCCGCGGGCCCGCCGCCGGCCGGGGCTAGGGCCGGATGGAGCCGCGGGACGGCAGCCCCGAGGCCCGGAGCAGCGACTCCGAGTCGGCCTCCGCCTCGTCCAGCGGCTCCGAGCGCGACGCGGGTCCCGAACCGGACAAGGCGCCGCGGCGGCTCAGCAAGCGGCGCTTCCCGGGGCTGCGGCTCTTCGGGCACAGGTGAGCGGGGCGGCGGCGGGCACCGGCCGGCATCCTCGGCCCCCTCGAGACTGACAGCTGGCGGAGGTCTCCCCCGGGCCCCGGCCGGACGGGCTGTCTTGGCGTTGGCTCCGTGCGGGGGTCCCCCGGCGTCCAGGCACTGGCGCCGGCCGCTTAGCGCTCCTCCTCTGTGGCATCGAGGCAGGGTCAGCTTCCCGCAGCGAGACAGTCACCTTGCCCCCTGGCACCGGCAGGTAGGGCCCCCGCAGCTGGGCTCTCGCCACTTCTTGGCACTGATAGCACAGGGCTCCCTCTGAGCCTCCTAGCCCCGGTGAGATGGGGGTCCCGCCGCCCCCCTGGGCTGCCGTGGTGCCCGGTCGCCTACTACCACTGCATGGCATCTGCAGAACATGGCCCCGTTGCTCCTGTCACCACACATGCCTGTCCTGGGGCACTGGTCACTGATTTAGTCGCTCAGCGTTTTCAGCCTCTCCTTGGGATTCGGGGTGCCGGGCCACCTGTCCTCCATTGCTCTCAATTAGCAGGGAGACCCCCAAACTCTGCTACTTCTAGACAGTAGGTGTCTCTTCCCCTCCCTGCTTCCAGTCCTTGCTGGGAAAGGAATGGGCTGGACTGCAGTCTGGAATCTGTGCTGGCTGTTCAAGCTCCATCTTGCCCCCTCCCCCAGCACACCAAATGTCCCCATCTTGTGCCTATGACGGGGCTTTGACCAGGACTCTGGTGAGGAACTTGGGGGAGGGTGTGGAAAGACTGAGTACAGACAGCTCATGACAAGCGCACCGGTGTTGGCTGGGAGCCGCTTCCTGCCACGGTATAGCCCCGTGTAAGGTGAGGGAAGGTGGAGCCCCGTGAGGACCCCATCTGGCTCCCTGGGCTGTTTCCTGGCTGCCCCCTGCCCTTCCCCAGTGGCTGAGGAGCTTGTAGCCAATCAGCTAAGGACCCCAGAGCGAACTCAGACTGGACTCTGACCGCTTGGCGTCTGCCCAAGGCCACCCTCTCCCTTTTCTTCAGTTGCCCAGGCTTTGTGGCATTTGGTCCCCATTTTGCCCTGTCCCTTCCCGGCGTAGACTTTACCCACGAGTGACATGGGCGATTGTCTCCCATTTTGTGCGTTGGTGTCCTTATAATGCTGACCTATGCCCTCTGCCTGCCTTCCCCCCAGCAGAGCCCTGCTCTTTGCACCTGCGCTGTGTCGCCAAGCACACCCAGAGAGCTGGATGCTCACACTGCCAGATGGAGCTCCGTGGGCTCTTGTGAAGCCACGCAGGCTTCAATGTCACATACAACGGGGCCAAGAGCAAAGCTTCTGGTACCTCTGTTTTGTCACCCACAGCCCTGCAAGATGGAGCACTTTACACCCAGCTCTGCAGGATGTCGCCTCCAGTGTTCACAGGCTCCGGAGGGGGCGGGAGGGGCTCCACCAGCGGCTTCCTGTCCCTGCCCACAGGGTGCCAAGTGCTGGCTCTTCTGACCTGTGGCTGCGCCCCTTCTGCAGGGCACAGATTTGCACGTGTAGGCATGAACTTTAGGCAGTTCCAGGAGGAAGAGCAAGAAGCAAGAGAGCCAACAAGTACCTTTACATAATTCTTTCAAGTAAGCAGGATTAGTGTTATTTCTCCTCTTTTATAGACGACAAAAACACAGGCTCAAAGAGATAAGTCTTTTGCTCAGAGTCACAGAGCGAGGAAGAGGCCGAGAGAGAATTCGAACTCTAGTCTGATTCCAAAACCCACCTCCCTTTCTGTCTGCCAGGTCCCCAAACAGAACATCACACAGATTCCTAGACCTTCCCCTTGGCCTGTCTGACTCATGGGCCTGGAGGTGGGGCCTGGGTGTTTTTTAAAGCTTCCCAGGTGTTTCTAGTACGCTCCCAAGTTTGAGAAGCGCAGTGTTACGTCACTCTGGGGATGGGAAGTGATCTGATAGGATGCTGAATAGAAGAAAGTCCAGTAGCACCTTGAAAGCATGTAGGAGTGTCCCCAGTGCAGTCGCACTGGGCTGGGGCAGTGGGGCATTCAGAAATGAATGTATTTGGAAAATCCAGTAGACTCAGGGAGAAGGCAGTGGAGGAGAAGACTTTCCCCAGAGGGGCCTGGGAGCTCAGAGAATCGGATGCCCACTGGGGCTGACGTTCCTCCCCTGGCTTTGATCGTAGGGAGCAGGCAGGACATTCAGGATAGTGCGCCCACCCTGGGCACTGTCCCTTTCATGCTGTTTATTTGGTCCTGCCACCTTTGCTGGTTGCCAGTCTCAGGGGAAGGACCCAGTGCCCCAGCTGAATCCACCGCTCCATCTTTTCTGCTCATTCTTTACCTGGCTCTTACTTCCCATTGGGTGTCCACCCTCTGCGTTTCCCCCAACCTGCTCCTCTCCCCTCCCATGCACCCTCGAACCTTGGGGCTGAGGGGCCTGATAAATGAACAGACAGCAGCTGGAAGGGCGGATCAAGGATAGTACGTAGATGGTGGTGCCTGCTGCAGCTCTGGAGAATTCTGCGTTTGGATCTTGGCCCCGTGGGAGAGTTCTGTAATCAGTTCGCACGCTGTCCCGTGGGCCAGGGACAGGTAGCGGTGGGACGTGGGCCATGTGTTTGCCATCCCTGGCCCAGTCAGGTGGAACAGTCTCTGAATGGCAGCCTCTTTGGCATCTTCCTTCAGGAGGCTTTTCCTTAAAGCCCACCTCAGCCCCCACAACTGGCTTGACCTTGTGGAATCTGGGGAGCAATTTGCTGTCTCCCCCATTTTAGCCCAGTAAGACACAAAGCCGAGCGCTGATTCTCCCCAGCTCCATCCCACCTCACCTGTCCTTGTGGGGAGCCCTCAACCCCTCCATCCCTGGAGGAGATAGGGGCCCTGCTGGAACCCCGGGGCATCTCGGTTTTCCTTCAGCCTTAGCATTCAGGTTCTATTGGCCTAAGGTGCCGGGTCAGAAGTGGGAGGGAAGTCGACGCTGCCTCCCCTTCCAGGGCCCACCTGGAGAGAGGCCTCGCTCGTCCTCTGGCCTGGTCCCAGCAGCCTGACCCTGGGCAGGTCCCACAGCTTGTGGATTAGCTGGTTTTGCACCCTAGGGGCATCACTTCACACCTGCAGACATGGGGAGCCTCTGCCCATGGAGCCCCTGGGAGCCTCTGCCACCACTGCCCTTCATTAGTGCTCAAAGTCATTAGTTCCCAGAGGGCAAGAAGCTCACCTGCGGAACAAGTCTGAGACAATAGGCCCCATTTAGAGGTGATGCCACCTGGCCCCAGGTGAGCATGGTCCTGAAGTCCAGGCTGGCAGAGGGTGCCCGCCGGGCAGTCTGAGCCGAAGCAGCCCCGGTTTGGGTTGGTTTTGCAGTGACTGGGGAGGGGGTGTTGAGGGACGCCTCCCACTCCGAGGCGCCGGGATGTCTGGGAGCCCAAGGAGCCTCTCAGAGTGGTTTGTCTGCTCCCACTAAGACTGGGAGTGGCCCAGGTGGCCAGGGGAGGCGGGAGCAAGCCAGAGTCCCTGGATTCCCGCCAGTTTGGGAAGAAAAAGGGGCCTCAGTGGCTGAGCTGTGCGTCGGTTCACCTCCCAGGCCTGCTCCCCACGCTCGCGACGTCTGGGCCAGTGGGGAGCTGGCCAAGGTCGGGAGCTAGGGTAGGGCTCTCAGGGTCTTCCTGCAGGAGTCTCTGCCTTACAGGTCAGGGGAGGGGAGGAGCAGCTCTTGTCATGTTCTCTCCGTGCCGTACGCCAAAAGGTCAAATCTCAGGATGCGGAGCCACCCAGGACACTCAGTTGGCAAAAGAGAGCATGAGAGTGGGTGTCCTCCCAGGCAAGGACAGAGGAAGGACTGAGTGGCCCTGGTCAGGGAAAGCTAGGCCCTGGGCAGCTGGAGGTGGGAGGGCTAGAGAAACAGGGCTGCCCTGCTCAGGGTCCTTGAGCCCTCTCCAGAATTTGCCAGTCACCCCCCAAGCAGAGGAGATGAGTGCGACGTTGGTCCTGAGGCTTGGCCTGTGCTGGTCCCCAGGAGAAGCAGAGGTTAGGTCCCTAGACCCCGCCAAAGGCAAGAAAGAGAGTTTCAAGGTCTGGAAGATGACCGGGGCACTTGCCCTGCAGTATCCCTAGAGTGACACCAGGGGGCGACAGCTGCCCTTGTGGGGAGGGCTGTGGGAGGGGAGCTTCTCGTTCTGGCCAGTCCGCTTGGACCAGACCTGCAGGAGGTGGCCCCACAGATGCCTCCTCCTGGCGAGTTATCTGATCTCTTGCTGCCAGAGTGGGGCCAGTCCCAGTGTGGCAGAAGGCAGGCCCTGAGCTTCCATGTCACCTGGCCCAACCCAGCCCCTCCCTGAAGATCGAGGCCAGTGAGGTGGCCTTGACTGGGCCACGGTCTCACAGCCAGCTAGGGGTTGTCTGGGACCCCAGCTCCGGCCCCCTGACTGCAGGGTCATGTCAATTTGTGGCACATCACAGGACCCCAGAGCCCTCCCTGCTTTCCTGGCGTGGCCCCTTCCCACCTGCCCTCTCCTCATGGAGGCCACCCCCCCCAGCAGTTCTCTAAGTCAGCTTGGGGCCAGCGTGGGTGAGGAGGGGGCTGGCCACCCCTGCGTCCAGGCTCCACGCTTCCCTGGGCCCTGGGTGGTGAGCGGGTACACTTCTGCATGGTGCCAGGCACTCGTCTCTTGCCCCCCTGACTGCTGCTGTGTTTCAGGTCCCCCATAGGGTATCAGCCCCACGTGGCACCTGCAGCGTGGTTCCCCACCCACCAGGGTTCTCAGCTCAGGCCTGGCTGCCACTCCCGTCACAGGTGGCAGCCTTCGAGGGCAGTTCCGGGGGGGAAGTGCCAGCCAGAGCAAGTGTCCTTGAGGAGCTCTCGTTCCGCCATCTTCCCTTTTGCTCTTTCCTCGGCTGAGACACCAGAGACATGGTTAGGCGGTGGGGAGCAGGTCTGAGTGAGCCCACGGGCTCTGTGGCCCGGGGAGAGGAGGGCGAGGTGAGGACATGAGCACCCCCACCCTCCCCTCCACTCCCCTGCGTCCAGGTGAGTGCCATGCCAGCTCATCTTCTTCTGGCGATTACCAGTTGCCAGAAGCTTGTAAAGGCACCAGTTTCGTGTGATCCTCACAACATCCTTGTAGTTGGTTTGCTTCCCATTTTACGATGAGAAGCCAGGGCAGAGAGGTCAGGGGCCCGGCCCAGCATCACACAGCTCACGCCTGAGCCCAGACCCAAGGCTCTTTTCCCAACGCCAGGCTGCCCTCCTGGTCAGCACTCTCTTCTCCTGTTATTTTCCCATCCCCAAACTGGCGGAGCCCGGGAGGGGGTTTGAGTGCTCCGTGAGACTGAGAGACTTTTGTCTTGTGTGGGATTGGAGTGAGACCCAGGAGGTGATCTGCTCCCGGACCTCGAGGGGGAACTGCCACAGGGATCCCAGCTTCAGGGGGAGCAAGGCTGGGCTGGGGGAGACCCTTGAGTAGGGGCACTGGGGTTGTTAGCAGGTTGTCACATGGCTCCCTGGCTGGGTCTGGATGGAGGGGCAAGTCTGTGACCTTTATCTTGCTTTCAAAGGGCAGGGAGCAGGAGACTCAATGGACGTGTTCAAAGGAGCCTGTGCTATCACCCTGGGGGCAGTGGGTGGCTTGTGGCCTAAGGAGAGGTGCTTGGCGCACCGGGCCTCATTTGTACCCAGCGCCTCGTGGTGAGAACTCTCAAGAGAGAGGGAGGGCCCAGAGCGCCCCTCCGCCTTTAGAGACCTGCTCCCCCTTGCTCCTGGCTGAGCGCCAGCTCAGAGCTCCCATGGAGAGGCCTCTCCGCTGCCAGGGCTGAGCCCTATCACAGCACTTGCCAAAATAGCTGTCCGGGAGCCTGGGCCTGCGCCGCCCACGCCCCAGCATCTCGCGGGTTCACAGCTTGCCTGTCTCTCCACCCCCCTTCCCCAGCTTGCTGACATTTTCCTGAGGCGGGGGCGGTTGTGAAAGGGGGCAGGCTGGTTCCTGCTCCCCAGCCCACAGAGACACCCCACTGACACAACCTGCCCCCCTCTCCTTCCTCTGGAAGGCCTCCTTAGGGAGCAGACCCTCCTTCCAGCCCCACAGACGTGGGCTTCCTGCTGTGCGACAGCGTAAGGAGCACACTTGGGGTCCCGTGCCACTGCTGAAACCCAGCCACAGAAGACCCAGGGCATCCCCGGCGAGCTCTTCTCTCTCTGGGGGGGTCTCTTTCAAAAATTGTTTTTAAATCTTTTAAAAAACATTAAATATTTTGCAATTAGAAAGGTACACAGAATAATGTCGTACCCGCCTCTTAGCTCGGTCAAATCTTACCCTTATGTCGTATATGCTTTAGATAGAGATGGAGGCCCCCGTCTCCCTCCCCGGAGGAAACCACAGTCCTGGCGGTGGCGGTTGTATGCCCATGCCTGTTTTAAAGTTTCTCCTACATAGCTGTGCATCCATAGCCACATATAGTACTCTTTTTGTGGTTTTGCACTTGATTTAAATGATATACCGTACGTATTCTGAATTTAGATTTTTCCCGCTATATCGTGTGGAGTTTAAGCGTCTTGAAACGTGAGCTCTGGTGAACCCCTTTTAACTGCTTTATCCTATTCCTTTTTGTACCTGTACAGCAGCTTATGTGCCCCGGCTCCTGTTGATGGACATCTAGGCCGATGGCAGGGGTTTTGTCATAGAAGCTGTCCTTCAGAGACTGTTCTCGTACTTGGTCCTGTGTGTGCTGCCCCAGCACTTGGTTAGAGTGGGGTCTCTTCAGCTTAGACACCTGTTGCCCAATTGTGCTCCAAAGTTGTCGTCCTCATTTGTAGGCCTCAGGAGTTACTTTCTTTCTTCGAAGTGTTGGTAAACTGAGGAATTGCTTACTGTGAACAAACACTGTCTCTGTCAAGCTTGCAGCGGTCTGGTGAGGAGGACGAGGTGGGTGCTGTCCCCCTTATCAGATGAGGAAATGGAGGCTCAAGGTAAAGCCTGGCTCGAGGTCACATAGCGAATCCGAGGCAGAACCTTCTGTACCTTTGAGTCCAAATCCTCGGACAAGACCTTTGTCCCCTGCGACCTCTCAGAGAGATTTTGGGCACAGTTCCTGACCGAAAGGCAGGAAAACCCCTGTGTTGGGTGCACGGAAGCCTGCGGGGCAGGGTGGGGCCCCGGGGCTGACCGCGGATTCTGAGAATTTCTTCTAGGAAATGGAGGGGGGAGCAACGTGACCAGAAGGTTCAGAGGGGGAATTAAATTTTGAATGAGGGGTGATGGGGGAATGGTGCTCGTGGCAGATGGGGAATGGGAGCCTCCGCAGGCACAAGAGAAGCCAAGGAGAGGGGCCGTCACCAGAGAAGAGGGATGGGGGGGCCAACCGGGGCTTTGTGACACTCTCAGCAGGGGGTTGGGCGTCTCAGAGGGAGACATCAGCAATCCATCAGAGATGAGTTTCAGTTGTCTCTGAGATCAGAGAGCTCAGCCCAGACCAGCAGCGTACCCACCCACTGCTGGAGGGAGGCCTCAGGAGCTGGGCAGCGCTGGGTCACTGGCTGGCCTGAAGCCCTTTGCTCTCAGCTTGATCCGTGAAGCTGAGCCTGGACCATTCACTTTTCCCTCCATTCGCTCTTCAAACCACATCCGGCACTTCTAGGCCCTGGGGATGCAATTACAAGCAATACACCGTCCCAGGGGCTCACAATCTGGTGGGGAATACAGACTTGTAAACCAGGGCTGTTGGCCCAGAATGACTGAAGGGGCCGGAGCGTGGGAGCAGCTAACCCCCCAGGAGCCTGGCCTCGGGAGAACTTTCCGGCAGAGCCAATGTCTGAACCAACTCTGAAAAGATGAGAGGGAAAAGATAAAGGAGAGTTCACTAGGCAGAAGAGGACAGTTGGATTCCAGGTGCCAGGTGCACAAGCACGGAGGGACCCATGGTGCTTTGACAGAAGCATCTAGAGGGAGGGAATGAGAGGTTAAGAGCTTGGGCCTGGAGCAGACTCCTGGGTTGGAATCCCAGCTCTGCCACTTATTAGCTGTGTGACTGCAGGCAAGTTATTTAATCTCTTTGTGCCTCAGTTTCCTCATCTGTAAAACGGGGATAATAATCCTATTAATTTTTATGAAATTAAGTGAGTTAATACTTGTAAAATGCTTAGAACAGTGTCTAGCCCAGAGTGAGTTATGTGTTTGTCAAATAAAATGTGAAAAGTATGAGAGGGGGCTGGCCCAGTGGCGTAGTGGTTAAATTTGAGCACTCCACTTCTGTGGCCCTGGGTTTGCAGGTTCGGATCCTGGGCGCAGACCTAGCACCGTTGGTCAAACCATGCTGTGGCAGCATCCCACTTAAAAACAAAATGGAGGAAGATGGGCGCAGATTTAGCTCAGTGACAGGCTTCTTCGAGCAAAAAGCAGAAGATTTGCAACTGATGTTAGCTCGGTGCCACTCTTCCTCACACAAAAAAAAATATGTATGGGAGTGAGCTGAGGGAGGAGGCTGGGAGGCCTGCTGCCTGTCAGGCCCAGGTCTCTGCATTGTACTCTGGTGGCAGTGGGCTGGATGGCTTGGAGGGGAGGCCCTAAAGGAACGAGTCAGTTGTTCATTCCGCACACATTTCTCTGGGGCTGACCAGGAGTCAGACCCTGAGACAGGCACCGGGGACATGAAGGAGAGACTGGGGCTGTTTCAGCAAGAGCTCAGAGCTAAGGTCCTGGCGCGGCCCCCAGCGTCTGAGGCAGCCCCTCCCCTCCCCTCCCCTCCCTGCCCACCACCCTCACCTTGTGACTTCACGTCGCCGAATCCTGCTGTCCAGGTTTTATAAAGGAAGCCAGGAGAGCATGGAGTGGGCAGGGCACCCGGCTCAGAAAGGGGCTCAGCTGTCGCTCTTGGGGCCTCTGGAGAGGAGAGAAGGTAGCTGCTAAAACCAAGGCTGTCGCCATCCACTTGTGCGCACAGAGAGAAGTGGCCTGGGCCGGCCTGGGCCTTGTGGTCAGCCCTTGGGTGCGGGACCCTTCTCTCCCCTTATGGCTCTGGCCCCTCCCCCACGGAATTCCCTGTTCCTTCCTCCTGAGCTGATCAGCAGGAAGCACTGGCCTCACTGCCAGGCACCGTGCTGGGCGTGCCCAGATGCGCTAGAACTGGCCCCTGGCCTCCAGGAGCTGGCGGTCTGGTGGGTAGGAGGAACGAGGCATATGGACTTGAGAGAATCAGGACTCCCAGGGGTCCAGTGGCAGAGGAGCCAAACGGGGGGTGGGGATAATCAGTGGGAGTGACGTGTTCTTGGCCAGGGCAGCTGCGAGAGTTGGGATTTTGATACCAGGTGGGGAAGGGGGCCAGGATTCCAGGCAGAAGCTACGCCACGTGCAGGGACACAGCAGCGAGCTTGGGCACAGCCAGACTGGGGGGCAGAGAACACGTTGGCTTGGTTAGAACCAAGGGTGAGTCAGGGCATCGGAGAGCCACACACCGAAGCCACATTCACCAGGCTGGAGGATTCGGGCCTCCTCTTGAATCCGTGGTTCCCAAAGTATGGTCTTAGGAGTGCCCTAGAGCCTTTCCAGGCATTTCTGAGGCCAGAACTATTCTCATAACACTACTTTCGGAGCTGTCTTTTTCACTGTATTAATATTGGACTGATGGTGCAGAAGCAATCGTGGGTGAAACTGCTGGAACCTTCGCACAGATCAGGGCGGTGGCCCCAATGTAAACCAGCAGCCATTGTGTTCTTCCCACTCACAGCAACAAAAAATGCAGTAAAAGGGTTAATTTCATAAAGCCGGGATCCTTGAGATACATCTTTTTAAATACTCTGTATGAAGAAATATGACATGTACGTAATATACTTTTACTGCAAGCCGAACTCTGCTGGTTCTCTTGAGAAGCACTCTTGTGACTGAATTGCAAGCTGTACTAGTCACTTTTTTTAAGGAACACCATTTTAATTTGAAAGAACACCTGACATGCAAAACTCTTCAGACTTAGGTATTAGGCAGACGTTTTCTCAAAAATGAATGAAGTGAGCTTGTCACTTCAAAAACAGCATCCGTATTTGTTGCTAATGATAAAATTCGAGCTTTTGAACGAAAATTAGAATTTTGGAATCCTCGGATGCACTCTCTAGAGCCTGAGAGCTTCCCAGGACTTAAAGACTTTTCTCATGAGACCCGGAATATGTTAGCAAGTGTGGTTTTTTGATATTGCACGAGGAAATGTGTCAACATTTGGAAGATATGCACAATTCACTAGCCCAATATTTTCCAGTGACCAATGCTTGACGTTACGAAATTCAGAAAGCAAGATGGGCCAGTGAAAGGTTCAGTGACGGGGCTCCAGATTCCACACAGCCACTAACCTTTAAGAAACTGCCGCTTGTCGTATTTTAGTGTAGTTGCAAAGTGTCCATAATTGGCTGAAAAGGCTATTAAAATACTCCTTCCTTTTCTCAGTACGCGTCAGTATGAGGCAGCGTTTTCCTCGTATACTTCAGCTGAAACAGCACATCACAACAGATTGCCTGCAGAGGCAGGTACGAGGATCCGGCTGTCTTCTGTTAAGCCAGGCATTAAAGAGATTTGCAAAAATTTTTAAAATGTCACTCTTCCCACTAATTTTTTTTTTTAGAAAATAGTTTAGTTTTCCTAAAAGTCTGTTTTATTTCTTAACGTGTCATGGGTTTGTTGTTTTTAAAGGAATTAACACGTACTTGAAACATTTCTCCGTTTAAATTCTAACAGTAAATATTAATAGCTCTAACCCCCATAATCAAAGCCTTTTTGGGATCTTCACTTCAAGTTTTAAGTGTGAAAGAGTCCTGGGACCAGGAAGTTTGACAGCTGCCACCCTAGCCCCTTGGGAGCCAGGCGGGCATCCTGGGCAGGATGTGGGTGTGCAAGGGGCTGGCCTCCCCTGGACACGAGCCAGGGCAGCTGGGACCCGCCCCGTTGGCAGGGCTTCGAGACCCAGGATCTGGAGTCCCAGCTCAGCCACTTGTGAGCCGTGGGCGGTCACAGGCCTCCACGGCCTCAGGTGCCCCTTCGTTTACCGTAATGCCACCAGCGCAGGGGAATTGCAAGCCTCTTTTCTGATAACGCGTGTGAAAAAGTGCTTTATAAGTTGTGAGACACTTGACAGATATTTATTTTTGTGGTTATTAGGTCTGGAGCCAGTGCTTAGCTGTCTCGGATGCTTTTCTCAGACCCCAGAAAACCTGTCCCGTGGGTGGGAGACGGCGTTAGGTGGCCAGCTCCCCTTCCGGCCTGACCCCCAATCTCCCCCACACACCCCCCCACCCCCGCCTCCTGGAGCTGAGGCAGGGGCTGCGCTGAAACAGGTGCCAGAGGGAGGGGAGGCTACTGGGCTGCCCGTCACTCAGCCTGGCTCTGGGAACTTTGGGGAGAGAAGCCAGGAGGCAAAACTCGTGCACGCTTCTGTGCCCGCCCACCTACCCTCCGCCTGCCTGCTGCAGGGCCCGGAGCCACCGCTGGGAGAGGAAGTGCAGTCGGTTACCAATCGGGTTATTTTCATAACGGCTGTCTCAGCTGGGGGGAGGCGGGTGGCGAGGGGGAGGGGGCAGATGAGCAGCCACAGCCGCTCGCTCTCCAAACTAGGACTTGCAAGCCCGAGGCCGGCAGCCTGGAGCTGGAGCCAGAGCCGGGGCTCGCCTGCCCACGGGGACCCAGGCCCCCACCTGCTCGCCCACCTCCTGCCTGCCACCCTGCCTTCCAGATCAGGTCACAGGGGGCACCCACAATCCTTCCTTGCATTCTGCTTCCTCCCTGCTCTCTGTGTCTGGGGGTGGTCTGGGAAGGGGTGGGTCAGGGTGGGCTCAGGCACCATCATCCCAAGATGAGGTTCCTGAAGCTGATGGAAAGGTCCAGGGGAAGGGAATGTCGGGCTTTGGCCCCTGAGCCAGGGAGCCAACACTACTGGCCTGTCACCTCTCTGACCGTGCAGCCCTGGTCCCACTACTCCCCGCTGTGCATTTCTGTTTGTTTTGTTTTGTTTTGTTTGTGGCAGGATCCCCTTGGTGAGTAGAGACCTTGGGGAAGGTGGGATCCTGCCTCGCCAGTCCCTGTCACCTTCCCTCCGACCTGGGGGCTGTGGGAGCAGAGCAGCCGGAGGTGGCTTCTGCCTGGCAGTCTGCTGGGGTCAGCTCCCTGCCCTTGCTCTGGGGCTGCTGGAAGAGGGGCCACCGTGCACCATTCCCAGCCTGCACACAGGGGAAAGGCATGTATGGGCCCTGCCCACAGCACGGAATGGGTGCTCTGGCTGAATCCCACAGGGTGTCCTGGGCGAGCACCTAAGGAGGCAGAGGAGTCGCTGGGGGTCAGGCGTGGTATCGGGGCAGAGGGCATTCCTCACAGCTGAGCAGACACCCAGGTGGCTCCGGCTGCCAGGCTCTCTTCCTCATGTGGTGGGTGGTGGCCACCCTGGGTACTCCTGCTTCCCTTTCTGGGTTCCCACCCCCACCGCAGGCAGAGACGAACGCAGGAGGCGGCACAATCCACATGCCCTGGTGTCTGCCGTGAGCAGAGGCCATGCCAGGCCCCCACGCTCTGCCAGGTGTCGTATTGTTAGGTACTTTATATTGCCATCTCATCAGAGCGGCCTATGCCAGCCTTCTGAGCTAGTGGTACCGTTCCCATTCTGCAGATGAGGACATTGAAAGGTCAGTTGATCAGCCCAGGAGAGCACTGGCAGCTGCAGGGTTCCAAAGCCTTTGCACTTTTCCACTTGCAGCAGCCCCAGCGGGTGAGATGTGCTGGGCTAGGTGGCCGGGTCCTTCTAGTCGGGCACTTGGGCCCGCTCGCCCACACTGGCGGCTGCCTGAGCTCAGCTGTCCTTCAAGGGCGCGTGGCCAGACGCCACCATGCGTGCCTCTCCTGTACATCCTTTGTCCTTCTCAGCCCCCAACAGCCAGCTGGAGGTTGATGGGGCCCCTGAGTCCTTTCCTATACTGTCCCCTTTGGACGTGACAGGCTTCCCCCAGGCCTCCCACCCGGAGGCTGAGGGGTAGCCATTTTGCTCTGCTGTTGGTGTCAGAAGCCTGTGGGGCCTCCTCCAGTGACCTTTACACATACTCTGTGGTGTGCCGAAGGTGACAGCGTGAGGTGAGAAGAAGCTGCTGCTCAGAGCTGGGCTGTGGGAAAAGGCTCCCGGCCCAAGCAGGGGACAGGCTGGGACAGGCCGGAAGCCAGCCCGGGCTTCCGACCAGACCCAGGAGAAGCCTCGGCAGAGATAGGAAGTCAGGAGTCAGGCTCTTGCTGACCAGAGGACAGAGGTTGCTATGGAGACCAGAGGAACAGGAAGCATGGGGCCAGGGGAAGGGGCGTGGGAGCACAGAGGCGTGGGTGCCTGGCAGGAGAGCTTGTCATAAAGGTCAGATCAGCCAGTCTGACAGCCTCCTCGAACAAATAAGGAAACTGAGGCCTGTGAGGGGACAGCTTTGCACATGGTCACACAACCCTGGCCTGGCCTGCCTTCCTGCTCGGACTGACCGCACCATCAGGCAGCCGAGGAGACTCCCGATAGATGTGGACCTGGCTGCCTGGTGGCGTGGGGCCAGAGCACTGTGGGAGCACCTGTAAGCGGCCCCCGTGTTGTGAGGCAGGAGGTGTTGGCCACCTCTTCCTCCTGGCCCTTCTTGTCAGTGTGGGTCTGGACCAGCAGACAGGGCCCAGCCGTCACCACCACCCGCTGAGCGCCTGCAGCACCCCCCCCCCCCACATCCCACTGACTGTGGCGTTTTGTTTTCTGGGTGACACTAGCATCAGGCGGTGTGTCCGGGTGACTAATCTCCTCCAGGCTGGGCAGCTGTCACAGGGCAGCCTGACTAGACGGGCGGGGAAAGCGGACACCCTGGGGGAGTGCTGGTAGGTTGGTGCCCTGGCAGCAGGGGCCAGCTGGGCCTTCAGGCTCGTCTTCTGGGTGCAGGGCAGACCTGGGTTCAGGTCCCCGTTCTGGCACTAACCGGCCATGTGGCCTTGAGCACGTTCCTGCCCCTCTTCAAGCCTCAGTTTCCTCGTCTCTCTGGTGGAGCCGTGCTTCCTGCCTGCCCTGCAGGGTTGTGGTAGGATCAGACATGATGATGAATGGAAGTGCTTAGCCCAGGGCCTGTCCCACAGGAGGTGGTCAGTCAATGTGACCGGGGGCTGGCCTGCTGGAGCAGCGGTGAAATGCACACATTCTGCTTTTGGCAGCCCAGGGTTCGCCAGTTTTGATCCTGGGTGCGGACATGGCACCACTTGGTACGCCACGCTGTGGTAGGCGTCCCACGTATAAAGTGAAGGAAGATGGGCATGGATGTTAGCTCAGGGCCAGTCTTCCTCGGAAAAAAGAGGAGGATTGCCAACAGTTAGCTCAGGGCTAATCTTCCTCAAAAAAAAAAAAAAAAATGTGACCCTTACTGTTCCTGTTAGGGTTCCCGTCTCTACCCCATCCCCAGCCTCGTGGCCCAGGAGGAAATACCCTACTCTTCTCTGTATCTTTCCAGATAGACTTGGGGTCCAACCTTGGCTCTACCCTGACTAGCTGTGGCCTTGGGGCAAGCTACCTCTTTGCGCCTCAGTTCCCCTGCAGGAACGTGGCCTGATGCAGTGCTGTCCTTCAGGCTTGCTGTGCTTTATAAAGTGGCAGATGTATCTGAGGAGGCTTACACGGTGTGTGACACATGCGAGCACTCGGTAATGTGAGCTGTGACGATGTCGATGTTAGGAGGAAGCCGAAGGCCCTCTGCCCACAGAGCTGCCTCCTGCCCGCCTCCCTGTCGCCTGCAGGGGATGAGGACTGTAACAGCCAGGGCACAGGAGCCGGGCAGTCCTGGACGCTGCCTCCCCAGGCCCGGCTGCCTCCACCGCTCGCTGATCATAGGAGCTCAGACCCCTGGGCCCCCGTCTGCCTCCCCCTCAGGGCCCCTGCACCCACCCAGGGCTGCGGCCAGACGCTGCCTGCCCGGACCCACCCAATCAAAGAATGCGGTGGCTGGGTGGGTGGGTGGGCAGAGTAGGCGCAAGACATGCAGCCCTGCCTGAGTCCTCAAGCCCACCCTCTCCCACCATTTGTCCAGGGCTCCCACCCCCCGCCCCGCCTGACCACTGCCAGGCCCTCTGCAGGCAGAAGAGCTTCTGTCAGCCCCAGTCAATGTCTCATGGCCGTGATGGGCCCCCCTCTGGCTGCCAGGGCCCGGGAGAGCCCCTGATGGCAGGACACAGGCATCCCCAGACACTCTGGCGGCCTCGCCCCCCGAAGCGTATCTGGCTTCCTGCCCTTCCCCCACGGTTAGGGAGAGGCAAGGGTGCAGGTGACCCCAGCGGCCTGTGAAGAAGGGGTGCAGGGGTAGGTGAGCGGGTGAAGGAGGCGGAGCACGTGTTCAGAACAGGTCAAGGGAGGGCGGCTGGAGCGAGGATGGTCAGCAAGGGTCCCGCCTCCCTGCAGGAGGGAGCTCTGGGCAGCTCAGGGTTTGGGCCTTGGAGAGTTGGAGCTGCTGCATTGGCCCTAAGGACAAGGTGCAGTTCACGGGCTCCCTCAGCGACAGAGCTGGGAAGGTTTTCAGACGTCGCCCATTGTCACACGTGGGAAGTCTGTAATCTGCCTGTGCAGACCAGTCTACTTCTAGAAAAGTCCTTACCGTCAGCCCCTCGGATACGGACATGCACACCCCCCCCCCTCCAGAATCCAGAAGGCTGTTCTCTCGGCTCTGGCCTCTTGCGCTTCCATACGAAGTCCCCTGGGTGAAGATGGGTGGCTGCTCCGCTGCCTCTCCGGCTCTCTCTCGGAGGGCCTCCTTTCCCCAGGGTCCTTTGTCCCTCGGTCAGGTGTCAGCCTCTCCAGTTCCACAGGCCACTCAGCCTGACCCAGGCCTGGGGCTGAGAGAGGCTGGCTCCTCCCAGGTCTGAGTTGCTTTTCAGAGAGCCTTGTTTACGCCATGTCCCAGGAGGGGACACCTAACCTGAACCTGCTCCGTGTTGGTGGCAAAGCAAAATCCCGCCGAGCAGGAAAGCCTTGCTCTCGGCTGACAGTCTATCCAGACCGCCTCCGGACTGGAACCCAGGCCTCCGGACTTCCAGCTTCCCTTTTCTTTCCCATCAGCTTCAGGGAGCGCAGCCGAAGCCGTGTGGGCCGGGCCTCTGGGTTATGGTGCCTGGACAGGGGAGCCCCCTCCTCTGCCTTACTCCTCGGGCAGCCTAGGGGTATAAGTTGGGAGGGCGCCAGTGCTTCCCAAAGCGGGAAGTGTGCGCTCCCTGGTACCCTCGAACACCCCATTTACAGAGGTCAGAGGCCATCATCCTCCCTCCCAAGCGTCCCCTCCCTGCTCAAAGGGCAGAGGCTGTGATGGGCTCCTGGGCACAGGATGGGCCATGGCCTGGCTCCTGATGCTCCCGGTCTCTGTGCCCAACAGCCACCTGCTGCCCCTGCCATGGAGACCTTCTTTAGGAGACACTTCCAGCGGAAGGTGCCAGGCCCTGGAGAGGGGCAGCGGCGGCCCGGTGGTGTGGGGCTGCCCACGGGCAAGGCCCGACGCCGCTCCCCTGCCGGCCAGGCCTCATCCTCCCTGGCACAGCGGCGCCGCTCCAGCGGCCAGCTCCAGGGCTGCCTCCCGGTCTGCGGGGTGGGGGCCCAGGGCACCCGCCGCCGGCGCTCCAGCACCGCACCCCCCTCCTGCAACCCCCGCTTCCTCGTGGACGAGGTGCCCACCGCACAGCCTGCCACTGGTGGGGCCCGGCTTCTGGGCGCACCCCTGCTGTTGGCCGGGCTTGTGGGCATGAACGAGGAGGAGGAGGGGGAGAGGGTCCAGAAGGACATGACAGTTGCGGCATTGAGTGCCACCCAGCCAGGTGCCGAGAGCCCAGGGCGCCCCCCGCCCCAGGCCGCCCGGGCCCTGCTGCCTGTGCCACGGTGCCTGCGCCGGCGCCGCACCTCCTCCCACCTGCTCCCTGCGGACGTGGTGTACGACTGTGCCCGCTGGGGCCTGCACGGTTACTACAGCTGCCTCAGCCAGCAGCGGCCCGGGGGCCAGCACCCTGGTCCCATGATGCCCGCCCGTGTGCGCCCGCTCTCCCGCAGGCGCCAGGTAGCCCTACGGCGCAAGTCAGCCGGACCCCAGGCCTGGAGCGCCCTGCTTGCGTAGGTATAGCTGCGGCCTCCAGGGGGGCTGGCATGGAGCAGGGACTTCGAGGCTCTGCCTGGCCTGCAGGCATCCCGCTTGGCAGCAGCTCTGGGCAGGGCCCAGAAGCCAGCGTGCCCTAGAAGGGTCGTGAGGAGGGCAGAGCCTCTTACAGGGGTCCTCTCAGGGTCTGGCTGCCATGGGGGTCCTCCACCCTCCCTGCTGTGTCCCTGCCTGGCCCTTGGGTCGAGGTCACAGTGAGGGCAGAGATCCCAGGTGAGGGGGGATGAGCAGAGTCGCCAAGTGCTCAGCTGGCCTCAGCTGTCTCCTTTTCTGTAGGAAAGCCATCACCAAGTCGGGCCTTCAGCACCTGGCCCCCCCTCCTCCCACTCCCGGGGCCCCGTGCAGCGAGCCAGAGCGGCAGATCCGGAGCACTGTGGACTGGAGCGTGAGTGGCGGGGTGCTGGGAGGGGCGGAGGGGTACCAGCCCCCTTGGGGCTCTGGGAGCAGTTGCGGACGGAGGTACCGTGGGCAGCTGCGAGCGGAGCCCATGGGCCTGTGGGATTGTGGTACACCTCCTGGGGTGGCCACATTTGAGCCGAGCCCTAAAGAGTAGGGACAGTGGGGAAAACAGGATGGAGCAAAGTGGATGGTGGTGGCTGGAGCCGGGTTGTCTTGGGAGAGAGAGGGTTGGCGGGGCAGGGCACAGGTGACTGATGAGCCAGGTGGCAGGCGTTCACTGAGCGTGTTCGTCCCATGGTCTAGGAGTCGGCGACATATGGGGAGCACATCTGGTTCGAGACCAACGTGTCGGGGGACTTCTGCTATGTTGGGGAGCAGTACTGTGTAGCTAAGATGCTGGTGAGTGAGCTGTGTGCGGCATGCTGCCCCCTGGTGGTAGAGCCGGGTCTAGATGCCTGTAGGCCAACCCCTGCTAGCTGGACCGGTGCAGCCCTTCCTGGGGAAGGTGGGAACCAGGCTCTTGCCTGATTGCCCCTGCTGTGGGCTGCCCCCAAGGATGGCAAGGAATGGGAGCTGTGTCCGGATGTCAGGAGCCAAGAGTAGGGGTTCCCGGGGCACAGGGAGGGCCGCTCTGCTGGGGCAGATGTGAGGCTTTCTCAGTCTGCCCTGGAGCAGCATCCTGGATGGAGGCACCTGGTGCCTCAGGGGCCTGCTCTTCCTTTGCTGCAGCAGAAATCGGTGTCCCGGAGAAAGTGTGCAGCCTGCAAGATCGTGGTGCACACCCCCTGCATCGCTCAGCTGGAGAAGGTGAGTGTGGTTCTCAGCCTTTCCCACCCCGCCCCTTGGGCTGCTGAAGCCCCCTCAGCACTCCCGCATGCCTGCACACGCACATTCATGTTCCATAAGAATCGCCTGCCAGGGGCACCCCGGTGTGCATGGTGGTGAAGAGCCAGGGACCCTGTGTTTGAATCTGGCTCCCCCTTCATTAGCTGCTCTATCCCCACTGCCTGGAACAAGCCTGGCACAGAGGGGGGCTCACTGACTATTAGTCAATGGGATGAATTAATGAATGATGGCCGTGACACCATTTTACTAGTCTCCAAACTAAGAAGGGACCATTGCCTTGCTGAAGCTCCATAACTCAGCCGTGGCTGGGCCGGTCCTGTGTAACCCCAAAGCCTGGCTCTGTCCCCAGCACACTGCCACTTAGAGATGCTTCCCCAAGGACCGTTGTCCACAGTGTGTCTGCAGCTGGAAGCATGTCTAGGCCTGTGCTTCCGGACGGACGTAGCAGAAATACTGGGCGGGGGGTCCAGGCAGAGCGTGGGAGGGCTGCCGTGGCCAATCAGGGCTCCCCAGGCAGCAGAAACACAGACCGACACCCGGGAGAGCCTACAGGACTAGGAATGGCACGAGCCAGGCTAACATGGGCTTCCTCCCCAGCCACCGCCGCGTAGAGAGAGGCTTTCCTACAGCCTTGCTGAAGCCGAAGCAGGGACAGTTAGGGAAAGAGAAACACGGGCAGCCCCAGCATTGCACACCTGTCACCCCCCCTCCCCCAGGAGAAAGTCAAACCAGGGTTCCACAAATTAGCTAAAGGTCTCCAGGGACCAGTCAGCACAGGTGTGCCAGCAAGGACTGGGGTGCCAGCGTGTGCCTGGCTGAGCGTGCTGGAGGTCGAGGGAAGATACAGGAGGAGTAAATTGGGGTGCTGTTCTAGCACAGGAGATGGCCGGAAAGGCCCAGCCTCCGCATCCCAGGATACTGGGCAGAGGAAGGAAGGACTCCTTCTGGCTGGTGGAGAGGGGGCAGGGATGCAGCAGGGCCTCTGAGAGGAGGCGTCTCACGTTCTCAGGGCTCCCAGGATGAGCTGGGGCTATCCCTACCTTGTGACAATGACTCTGAGTGACCCTTGCCCCCAGTGGGTGGCCTTACGCCTGATCCTGGAGGGAAGTTCTGACATCTTGCTGGTCTTGCGTGTTTTACAGATCAACTTCCGCTGTAAGCCGTCCTTCCGTGAGTCGGGCTCCAGGAACATCCGTGAGGTAAGTGCCCAGCATGGTCAGGGGCAAGGAGGCCCTGAGTTTCCAGAGTGGACCTCTCGGGAGTGTCTCCAGAGCGCCAGCAGGGGGCACTCCTTCCAGGCTGCTCTGGGGCCCGGGGAGGTGTGAGGGATGGGGCTCTGAGAAGGTTTCCAAGGGAAAGCCTAGCTGTCCCGGCCTGCAGGGGCTGGGGCACCCATGTCTCTGTCCCCCTGGGAGCCTTAGCCCTGTTCGGGGCCACAGAGCGTAGTCTGCAGCCCGTCTCACTGACGCGCAGGACCGCAGAGAGCTTCCTGCAGCACCCCATCATGGATATACTGAGGGGTGCAGGCCACTGAGCCTGTCCTCCACCCCTCCCTCCCATGATGCTTCCCTCCTCCACCAGCCAACCTTTGTGCGGCACCACTGGGTACACAGGCGGCGCCAGGATGGCAAGTGTCGGCACTGTGGGAAGGTAAGAGCCCCTGCCCACTGGACGCGAGCCCCGTGCTGTGCGTCCAGGGTGGCCTGTCCCTCACTGGCTGTGTCCCCAGAGTACAGAGTCCCAGGGCTCGCTCTCAGCCTGGCCGCAGCGCCCAGGCAGCTCCGAAACACCCTGGTCTCCGGCTGAGCAGGAGAGCAGGGAGCGCTTCCAGACTGCTTTGAGGTCGTGCAGGGGCCCTCTGAGAGTCACACACCGTACTCTTTCGCTGACACCACCGCTGCGTGCCGAGCGCCTGTGGGGCGCCGAGCGCTGAGCTGGGCAGGGGGCTCCTGCCCTCCTGGAGGAGGCTGGGGCTCCAAGGCGGACTCTGCAGGCCGTCTGCCCGAGCCCCGTCCGCAGGCGTTCTGTGCAGTAACGTGTGTCTGCTTCCTGTCCGTGTCCGGTGAGCAGAGGCTCCCAGAGGATTGGGGCCTGTCGCTCTCTCCTCCGTTTATCCTCAGCGCCCAGCACGGTGTCGACACGTAGTGGGCCCTCAGTAAATGTCTGTGGAAGGAGCCAGGGATGAACGTGACAGGCACTGTGAAGAAGGATAAAGTACTCTAAGAGCACACAGGGGCCTGGCGGGGCTGGGGTCGTGAAGGAGGGGAGCTGAGTCAGGCAGGCGTTAGCTGTGGACCTGCCCCCCCAACACTTTGCACTCAACTTCAGAGAGTCTGGGCCCCTTGCTAAAACTCCCTGCTCAAAGGGGTTTTTTTTTTTTTTGAAGATTAGCCCTGAGCTAACATCTGCTGCCAATCCTCTTCTTTTTGCTGAGGAAGACTGGCCCTGGGCTAATGTCCGTGCCCATCATCCTCTACTTTATATGTGGGACACCTACCACAGCATGGCTTGCCAAGCGATGCCATGTCCGTACCCGGGATCCGAACCAACGAACCCAAGACTGCCAAAGTGGAACATGCAAACTTAACCACTGCGTCACCGGGCCAGCCCCTCGAGGGGCTTATTTTATAGCTTCTTGAATTTAAAAAAATGTGCTCCGGGGGCCGGCCTGGTCACGTAGTGGTTAAGTTCGTGTGCTCTGCTTTGGCAGCCAAGGGTTTGCAGGTTCAGATCCCAGGTGTGGACCTACACAGCACTCATCAGGCCATGTTGTGGTGGTGTCCCACATACAAAATAGAGAAAGATTCGCACAGATGTTAGCTCAGGGCCAGTCTTCCTCACCAGAAAGAAAAAAAAATGTGCTTAGTTTCCCTGGGTAGAGAGAGGTTGGCACAGAAGAAGGGCTGGACTACTGCTCTGGGCCCGGTCCCTGGTGTCTAGCCACCCTGTCCACCCTAGGGCTTCCAGCAGAAGTTCACCTTCCACAGCAAGGAGATTGTGGCCATCAGTTGCTCCTGGTGCAAGCAAGCCGTGAGTTGTGCCCGCCCCGCCCCGCAGGCTGTCCCCTGTGCTGCACCGAGTTGGGGTCCCCAGGCCTCAGCTCAGCCCCCCTCAGCCACACCCCCTCTCTCCTCTAGTACCACAGCAAGGTATCCTGCTTCATGCTGCAGCAGATTGAGGAGCCGTGCTCCCTGGGGGTACATGCTGCTGTGGTCATCCCACCCACCTGGATCCTCCGGGCCCGCAGGCCCCAGGTGAGTCCTGCCTGCACCCTTGACACCACCCCCCACTTGGGGTCTGCCAGCCACCCCAGCCCACCCACCTTGTCACCAACACCCCTGCTTCCCTTGCAGAATACCCTCAAGGCGAGCAAGAAGAAAAAGAGAGCATCCTTCAAGAGGAAATCCAGCAAGAAAGGGCCCGAGGTTAGACCTGGGGCCAGGCAGGCAGCTGGACGGGGCAGGAGAGGGGCCTGTTTCTTGGAATCCTGAGCCCCTGAGCCGATGCTGCTGGCTCTGCCTCCTGTGGGTTATTCTGGGCTCTGGGGCCCGGAGGCGGGTGGGAGATCAGAGTTGCCTCTCTATGGCCAGGCCCATGGTAACGTCTGACCCGGAAGTGGTACATGAGGGGGCACTGCTGAGGATGGGGATAGGGTCCGCCAGGGCAGTCAAGAGCCTTACAGGCTCTCTGTCTCCAAGGAGGGCCGCTGGAGACCCTTCATCATCAGGCCCACCCCGTCCCCCCTCATGAAGCCCCTGCTGGTGTTTGTGAACCCCAAGAGTGGGGGTAACCAGGTAGGCACGCCTCCCCTCTCCACTGGGAGCCTTGGGGGAAGGGTAGGGTTACGCGCCCCCCAACCCCCAGCAGCTGTTCCCAGGTTCCATTGCAGGCCTCTGCCCCATCCCTCCTTCCCAGGGACCCTGAGAAAGTCTGATTCTGCCTCCACCCCTCGCTCCACAGCCGCATCCTTCTCCCCGCCTCAGCCCGCCACCCCTGACTGCCTCTTCTCTGTCCCTCTTGGCTCCTGGTCCCCCACAGGGCGCCAAGATCATCCAGTCCTTCCTCTGGTATCTCAATCCCCGACAAGTCTTTGACCTGAGCCAGGGAGGGCCCAAGGAGGCGTAAGTACTTGTCAAGGCTCTGTGGGGCCAGTGGCGGGGCTTGCCTGGCACCGGGGTACAGCACACCTACCCCGACCCTGTTCCTGTCTTCTGATCGCAGGCTGGAGATGTACCGCAAGGTGCACAACCTGCGGATCCTGGCGTGCGGGGGCGACGGCACGGTGAGTCCTCGTCCCTCTCTTGCCGATGGGCCTGAGCCTGGCCCCGCCGGCCTGACCTGGCCGCCTCTGCTCCGCTCCCTCCAGGTCGGCTGGATCCTCTCCACTCTGGACCAGCTCCGCCTAAAGCCGCCGCCGCCTGTCGCCATCCTGCCTCTGGGCACTGGCAACGACCTGGCCCGCACCCTCAACTGGGGTGGGGTAAGAGCCCACAGGAGGTGGGGTAGCCACGAGTGGGCCGTGCGGCTGGGCTGGCCTGTCCCCACGGAGGACTCAGTTCCTGCTTCCCCCTGCAGGGCTACACAGATGAGCCCGTGTCCAAGATCCTCTCCCACGTAGAGGAGGGGAACGTGGTGCAGCTGGACCGCTGGGACCTCCGCGCTGAGCCCAACCCCGAGGCGGGGCCTGAGGAGCGTGACGACGGTGCCACCGACCGGGTGGGTCAGCCAGGGCCAGGGTGGGGCAGCAGTCGAGGGGGCCTCTCCACGCCTTGGTCTCTGGGGTTCCCAGGAGCCCTGGGCTGGGCCCACTTTCCCACTTGCTGGCTCTGGGGCCTTGAGCGAGTCTCTTCATTTCTCCAGACTTGGCTTCTTCGTCTGGATGAAGCGGGTGATGGTCCTCAGCTCACAGGTGGTGTCATTCAGCCCCTCGGCACATGCACGTGTTCACTGAGTGCCTCCCACCTGCCAGGCCCTGTTCTAAGCGGCGAGCCACACACAGTCTCCGCTGTCCTGGGGCCCCTCCAGAATAGGGCACGCCGGGGAAGTAAAGCCAGGGAAGGCGTGCCAGCAGGGCAAGGGGCCCGAGAGGGCAGAGCCAGAGGCGGCAGGCAGGCTGGGGGAAGAGCTTTTCGTGGATCTTGTTAACTGTGGAAAGGCCTCTGGAAACACAGGGCTGAGCAGGCGAGGGGACCCATGGCTGGGCCCGAAACTCGGGGGCCCCTGTGGGGCCCAGCCCTCATGCTGGTACTTTGCCCTTCTTCCAGCTGCCCCTGGATGTCTTCAACAACTACTTCAGCCTGGGCTTTGATGCCCACGTCACCCTGGAGTTTCATGAGTCTCGAGGTGGGCAGCCCCTTGCTGAGAAGCCTTGGGCGGCTGGGGCGGGAGGGACACACGCATGTCTCCGGGAGGGTTGGACCTTTTCCCCCAGGAAAGGCATTCGTTCCCAGCCCTCCCTCCGCCACCCCAGCCTGGGAGGCCCCAGGAGACCCGGAATGACTGAATGTCCCCCATGTCTTGTCGCCACCCAGAGGCCAACCCAGAGAAATTCAACAGCCGCTTTCGGAACAAGATGTTTTATGCCGGGGTGAGTCTGGGCTCTGCCAGCACACCCCACACCCACCTGTTCTATCGCCCATGCCCCCTGCCCACCTGTGTCCACCAGGCCGCAGGACCCCTGCCGGGCAGTGATGGGAAAAGGCCCCTGTTGTCACATGGTGACGCCCTCTGTCTCCCACAGACAGCTTTCTCCGACTTCCTGATGGGCAGCTCCAAGGACTTAGCCAAGCATATCCGGGTGGTGGTGAGCACGGGGCCAAGCCAGCAGGCAGGTGGGTGGCCCCGCTGGGAGGCAGACGGCCTCCGGCGCATATGCCCTCAACACCCGCCCCTCTTCCTGCCTCCAGTGTGATGGAACTGACCTGACGCCCAAGATCCAGGACCTGAAACCCCAGTGCATCGTTTTCCTCAACATCCCCAGGTGAGGCGGGGAGGGCGATGTGTGGGCCCTGCTGTCCCTGTCCCGCAAGACTGTCCTCGGAAGCGCAGCCTCTTGCCCTCCCCTCCAGGTACTGCGCGGGCACCATGCCCTGGGGCCACCCTGGGGAGCACCACGACTTCGAGCCCCAGCGGCACGATGATGGCTACCTCGAAGTCATCGGCTTCACCATGACATCCCTGGTGAGTGGCTGGCATGGGGCCTGCCTGGAGCCCTGGCTCTGCTTTGTGGGGCTCCACCGGAGTCCCCACAGTGCCCAGGAGCATGGCCCCAAGGCAGGGTATCACCAAGCCCCCCTTCTCTGGCTGGGGGCTCACTGTCTTCTTCTCTATCTGACTTAAGAGTGACTGTCAACCTCTGTGTCTTGGAGGACTCTTTCATCAACCCCCTCTGACTGGGGTCTCACCCTCCTCCTCTCTCTGTCGGGGGTCTCCCCCTCCCTCCCCTCTCTGACTGGGGTCTCACCCTCCCTCTCTCTGTCTGGGGGGTCACTCTCCCTTTGTCTCAGGCCAGAGCACCCCTGGAACGAGCAGAGGTGGGGCGCCATCCACCCCGGCCCCTGACCTGAGCCTTCCTCGCCCCCAGGCAGCGCTGCAGGTTGGTGGGCATGGCGAGCGGCTGACGCAGTGCCGTGAGGTGGTGCTCACCACGTCCAAGGCTATCCCAGTGCAGGTGGACGGCGAGCCCTGCAAGCTCGCGGCCTCCCGCATTCGCATCGCCCTGCGCAACCAGGCCACCATGGTGCAGAAGGCCAAGCGGCGGAGCGCCGCCCCCCTGCACAGCGAGTACGCCCCTCCCATGCCCTGGGCCCGAGGCCAGACTCTGCCCCCTCTGAGCTTTGGTTTCCCCATCTGCAAAGCAGCTGACAGTCCCTCTATCCTGAGGCAGCTGGGAGGGGCCCTTGCTCAGTGCCAGCGGCCTGGCAGGGCCCTCACTGAGGCCCCCTATCTCCCTTGCCCTCAGTCAGCAGCCGGTGCCCGAGCAGCTGCGGATCCAGGTGAGCAGAGTCAGCATGCACGACTACGAGGCCCTGCATTACGACAAGGAGCAGCTCAAGGAGGCCTGTGAGTGGCGGGCAGGCCTGGGGGGGTCCTGAGGGCCGGGTGGTGGATGCAGCCGCTGATGGCCTGCTCTGTCCTCCAGCGGTGCCCCTGGGCACTGTAGTGGTCCCAGGAGACAGCGACCTCGAGCTCTGCCGGGCGCACATCGAGAGGCTCCAGCAGGTGAGGGGGGCCGGGAGCCTGCCCTGGGCCGCCCCAGCTGCTCGGGGGCTGCTCTCTGCCAGCCCCGGCCTGTGCTTCTCTCAACAGGAGCCCGAAGGTGCTGGAGCCGGGTCCCCAACGTGCCAGAAACTTTCCCCCAAGTGGTGCTTCCTCGATGGTGAGCGGCTCCTGGCTGTGTCCTGCCCCTCCCTCGGGATCCTGGGTTGGGGCGGCAGCAGCCCTGAGCCTAGACAAGGGCCTCCTCCACCCTCAGCCAGCTAACCGTCTCCCCACAGCCACCACTGCCAGCCGCTTCTACAGGATTGACCGGGCCCAGGTGAGCACCTCCGTCCTGCTCCCTCCACAGCTGGTCCTGGGGCACCTGTGTCACTCTCCTGGGAGCGCGCCCCTCTGCAGCCGGCTCGCCCCATCCTCATAGTCTGCAGTGTGTTCACACTGGTCCATATGCACGGACAGGGCATGGCCCTGCCCTCCAGGCTGGGTGCACAGGGATCGTGCTGGCAGGAGGAGGGAGCTGCCGTAGCCGGGAAAGGCTTGCGGGGTGGGCGGGAGAGCGTGAAGTACAGCTGCCACCCAGGGAGACACAGAAGGAAAGGCACTTCTGGCCGGGGCCAGGCCACTGGGGTGAAGGCTTATTGGCAGGGGGAAGGGGCTGGCAAGCTGCTGGGCCCAGTACACAGAGGTCAGGGGCCGGGCTTGGGTGGTGGGCCAGGAGAGGAGGGAGTGCAGAGGCGGGGGAAGGAGGGACTGGCAGGCCGCCCTGGCTGCCTGCTCACAGCAGACGCTTCTCCGGGCCTGCCGGCCTGGCTGCCCCTTCGCCCCCACCGGCAGGCCCTGACCCTCAGCCCTGACTCCCCACCCACAGGAACACCTCAACTATGTGACTGAGATCGCACAGGACGAGATTTATATCCTGGACCCAGAGCTGCTGGGGGCATCGGCCCGGCCGGACCTCCCAACCCCGACGTCCCCTCTCCCCACCTCCCCCTGCTCACCCACGCCCCGGTGAGTCCCCAGTCTCCTCCAGGCCCTGGCTCTAGACCCCACCTGCAAGCTGGCAGCTCCTGTCTTCCCTCCTTCAGCCCCAGCCCACCAGCCCCCCACCCCTGACTCACTGACAGCAAACCCAAGCGGCCAAAGCCCTCTGTCCCCAGGGAAGGCGTCACCATCCACCCTGCCCCGCTGGCCAAAGACCTAGGCTCCCTCCCTGACTTCTCTCCTTCCCCCCCGGCTCTAACCCTTCCTCCCCCAGCAGCTGAGCACACCACACCCCTGGCCTCCTGCTCTCCTACCCCCAGCCTCGAACCTTCTTTCCCAGCACCCTGCTGTCCTGTCCCCTCCCCATGTGCCCGGTCATCACACAGCCTGAGCCTGGCTGGCTGACCTCACCAGGCTCTGTGTTGGAGGCACTCAGTAAACTGTTGCAGGACTGTGGGGTGTCCCAAGTTGGGGCTGGGGAGGGCGACAGGCTGGCCTGGCTGCGGCCATGTCACATCTCCTGTTCTGTTCGCAGGTCACTGTCAGGGGATGCTGCAGCTCCTAAAGGTGAGGCCTCCCCCTGCACGGCCCCTCTTTCTCCCTGCTCCTCGGAGTGAGGCTCGTGGGCCGGGGGGGAGCCCCTCCACAGCCTCACCCAAACCTAACTGCGAGGCCCCGTTCTCTGTGAGCCCGGCCCTTGGCACACTGCCCGACAGGCCCGCCTCTGCGCGCTGGTGCATCCCGAGCGTGTGCATGCGCCGCACAAGCCCGGGCCTCCAGGGTAACGGGCAGGTGCTCCATGCAGGTGAAGAGCTGATCGAGGCCGCCAAGAGGAACGACTTCTGTAAGGTACCGGCGCCGGCCGGCCGGGCCTCTCCCCCGGGCAGCCCTCAGGCACTGACACAGGGCCCCTGGGTTGGGCCAAGAGCTGACCTGTTCAGGCGCTGTCATCTGTCATCGTCTGGCCCTCTGCAGGGCCTCCATGGTGACTGTCCCCTTCCACCTTGCCCCGTCCCCATCCAGCCACACTCAGTGTCCCTCTGTAGGAGAGTCCTAAAGGACCTGCAGGTCCCAGGGCTTGCCCGTCAGTGTTCCTGGGGAGCGTCTGGGGTGAGAGAAGCCATTATCTCTTGCCACTCCAGAGAGACCCCCCCAGAGGCCCTGGGGAGCAGAGTGTGGCAGCATACTAGTGTCAGGCCTGTAGCCTTGTGAACTGGGGCATTTCTGTGGGTGGAAGGAGGTGGCCCTGGGAGCCCCAGCCCCGCTCTGCCCCTGCCCTCAGCTCCAGGAGCTGCACCGAGCCGGGGGCGACCTCATGCACCGGGACGAACGGAGCCGCACGCTCCTGCACCATGCCGTCAGCACCGGCAGCAAGGACGTGGTCCGCTACCTGCTGGACCACGGTGAGCTGTGCCACAGGGGCGCCCCGGTGGGAGGGGGGAGGCTGCCAGGCCTCTCTGACCTCCCGCTCCCCTCTCCTCCAGCCCCTCCAGAAATCCTTGACGCCGTGGAGGAAAAGTGAGTATCTCGGCAGTGCAGGATGCTGGTTACCCTGGAAACCGCCCTGTCTTCATCTAGCCCCTCCCATCTGGTCCTCTCAGAGCCCATAGACCCATCCCAGCCACATCTCTTGTTCTCTGGGCCACCCCCCTTGCCCCAAGGCCCCAAACTTCCTTCCCTTTCCAATGGCCCTGGGGAGACCAGAGGGCCCAGAGGACTGGATGGGGTCCACAGCCAGTCCCTGTGCCCCCAGCGGGGAGACGTGTCTGCACCAGGCGGCAGCCCTGGGCCAGCGCACCATCTGCCACTACATCGTTGAGGCAGGGGCCTCTCTCATGAAGACAGACCAGCAGGTGAGCAGGCCACCAGGGCGGGCAGGGGCTCCACGGGGCACAGACCAACCCTCTTCCAAAGTTGGGCACTGTTGAGAGGGGCCATGGGAGAGGGCTGTCTCGGGGGGTGTGAAGCTGTCCTTCCGACACAGCGCAGAAGCTGAGCAACCCGAGCGAGCAGGGGTGGGGCAGCCTGGAGGGGAGAGCCCCTGCCCTCTCCTAGGCCTGAGCTGACGGCTGCTCCCCCTCCAGGGCGACACTCCCAGGCAGCGGGCTGAGAAGGCTCAGGACACCGAGCTGGCCGCCTACCTGGAGAACCGGCAGCACTACCAGATGATCCAGCGGGAGGACCAGGAGACGGCTGTGTAGCTGTGGGGCCCGCGAGGGCGGCAGGACGCCGGCCAGAGGACCGGGCCCTCCTGCCTGCCTCACTGCCACATTCCAGTTGGACTGCCACGGGGGGACCCAGGCCGCAGGGAAGGAGCCCCGGGCTGCCCCCTGAGGAGCCGCCAGACCTAGGGCTGGACTCTGAGGAGCTGGGGGGCTCACCTGTCCCCCTGAGGCCCCAGTCTGACTGCAGCCTCACAGGGGAACAGGAAACTGGACTGGGCTGGGCAGGCCTTTGGGGGCTGGGCCTGGGCCACCTCAGGGCGGCCCTTCCTGGGGTTTAGGGGGCAGGGTGGGGCACAGGGGCTTGAGGCCCTATTGGGGAGCCTGCAGGAAGAGGTTTCCTAAGCCCCCGGGGCCTTTCAGAGCCCCCTTTGAGGCTCTGGCCCTTTGTGCCCTGACCCCACCCTCCCCAGGGCCTCCTCCCGAAACGGAGCCGCTGCATTTGCCTGCCCACTGCCCTGCTTGGCACCTACCCCGTGACCCTCCCCATGTACCCAGTCATTGCAACGCCGACTGTGTGGCCTGGGGGTTGGGGTGGGCTCTCACGGTGACATGTTTACAGCTGGGTGTGACTCAGTAAAGTGGACTTTTTTCCTTTCTGCTTTTCTCTTTTTTTGAGGAGGAGGTCTTCCAGGAGCAGCGGGGTCCGCAGGGTTAGCCTTAGGGTGGGGGGCTGGACACCCTGACCCAGCTCCTTGTCGGGGCCCCTGTTCCCGACTAGGGGTGGGGTCCGCGGGCCTGCCCGGGACCTGACCTCGCCCGGTCCGGGGAGGAGCTGATTTCCTCCGGCTTCCCGCTTCCCGCTTCCCGCTGGGAGGATAACAATGAAAGTGAAAGAGCGGTGGGGCGGGAGCGGCCCGATCCTTCGGCCCCTCGGCCCCGTGGCCTCGGGCACGCCCCCTCCCCCAGGCCCTAGAAGCGTTCGCAATTTAGAGGAGCGGGCGCGGTGGGCCCCGGGGTCAGAGGGGGTGAGCATCTGCAGCCGCCGCCGGGCCGGGTCTGGAACTTCTCAGACGGCTCTTGTCAGCTTAAGTCTCACCAAATCCAGGCCCGCGGGCTCCGCTCCGCCACCGGCCCCCGCCCGCGCCCCCGCCCACCTGCGCTCCGGGAGCGGCGCCGCGCCCCCGCCCCCGCCCCCGCCCCGCGCGCTGGCCCTGGGGTGCCCGGCCCCAGGCTCCCCCCGCACTGAGCAGGGCGCGGGGAGGTGTGCATCAGCTTGCACACTTGTTGAAGCGACCCCAGGTGGGGGCCGGCGCTCCTGGCCCAGCAGTCACGGGGGCGCTAAGGGCCGCGCAGGCCCTGGGAGGTGGCACGGGGCCTTGACGGGGCGAAACAGCGCGGCCGGGGGTCGGGGGACGGAGCCGCGCACAGGCTGGGATGCGGGCCCCGCGCGGGGTCCTGTGACACACCCCGGGCTCTGCGCTCCCTCCCAGTCTCCCTCTGAAGCTCCGCCGCCGAGAAGGGGAGCTGGCGTCCAGTGGGGAAAGGGGACGGCCCCGGGGCGGGGGCAGAGGGCGGGGGCGGGAAGCTGGGGCCCCGGACTGGGGGTGCTAGGGCAGGACGGAGGCCTGGGGCCAGGAGACCCCGGGCTCGGG
The DNA here is from genome assembly GCF_041296265.1 of Equus caballus. Lineage (NCBI taxonomy): Eukaryota > Metazoa > Chordata > Mammalia > Perissodactyla > Equidae > Equus > Equus caballus. The sequence goes on from NC_091695.1 coordinate 11,123,898, forward strand.
GGAGGGGGGCCAGGAGCGCCCGGTCTGGGGCGGACGGCGCCCGCAGGGCGAGGGTACGGGCACGCGCGGCGGGAAGCTGGGTGGAAGCGCGGGGGCGCGGGGCGGGCGCGGAGGCGGGGACGCCGGGGTCGGGGGCGGTGCGGGTTTGAGGGGAGGGGGCGGGGCGGGTCTTTCCTCGGTTTGGGGGGAGGCGGGGAGGGGGCGGGGGCCCATGTGACCGGCTCAGACCGGTTCTGGAGACAAAAGGGGCCGCGGCGGCCGGAGCGGGACGGCCCCGGCGCGGGAGGGAGCGAAGCAGCGCGGGCAGCGAGCGAGTGAGCGCGCGGGGCCCCGGAGGGCGCACGGCGGCCTGGCCCCTCGCGCGCTCGGCCGCTGCCGCCCAGGGGCTGGAGGCTGGGTGGGGGTCTGAGCTGCGTCCTGGGATCCAGGCATCCCCCGGGGAGACGCCTCCCGGCCGTGCGCCCCGGCCCCTGAAGTCCTCCCGCCGCCGCCGCCGCCGTAGCGGCCCCACCCTTTGGGCCTGGAAAATGGGGAGAGGGGGTTGGGAGGTCCACGCCCGCGGCACCCAGTGGCGAAGGGGACGGGCGGGGGCTCTGACCCGTGCTCTCCCCCCAGGATGCAGCACCGAAGCTTCCTCCTCTTCGCCCTCCTCACCCTGTTGGCGCTCACCTCCGCGGTGGCCAAAAAGAAAGGTGATCTGCGGGGTGGGGGACAGAGGAGGGCTGGAGATGGGCAGGTGAGCCCGGCCACCTGGGTTCCGAGGCCGGGACCCCAGGAACGTGTCCCCGCGTGAGTCTCTCCGTGCCCCGGGTCCTGAACTGTGTTCCCCGTGCGTTGTAGACAAAGTGAAGAAGGGCGGCCCGGGGAGCGAGTGCGGGGAGTGGACCTGGGGGCCCTGCACCCCCAGCAGCAAGGACTGCGGCGTGGGTTTCCGCGAGGGGACCTGCGGGGCCCAGACTCAGCGCATCCGGTGCAGGGTGCCCTGCAACTGGAAGAAGGAGTTTGGAGGTGAGGTGGGGCGCAGGCGGAGGGCCCGCAAGGGGGGGCGCAGCCTCGCGGAACCCTGGGCGGACCTGTGGACGGAGGCCGCGGGTGCCCAGCTCTGACCCCGGGCGCTCTCCCGCCAGCTGACTGCAAGTACAAGTTTGAGAGCTGGGGGTCGTGTGATGGGGGCACGGGCACCAGAGCCCGCCAAGGCACCCTGAAGAAGGCACGGTACAATGCCCAGTGCCAGGAGACCATCCGCGTGACCAAGCCCTGCACCCCCAAGACCAAAGCTAAGGCCAAAGGTCAGCCACGGGGGGAGGGCGATCGCCGCCGGGGGCTGCCCCCACCTGTGAGGGGAATGGTTAAGCCTGAAGTTTGGGGCCCTGGCGAGTGACGTCTTGACGTGTCTGCACGGGGTTTCCCTGTCTTTAGCGATACCTTAGATGGGCGCGTACTGAAGGCAGCCCACCAAAGGTGCTCAGGGGATAGTCAATCTTCCGGCCCAAGCAAGGACAAAGTTACAGTGTCCTGAGGGAGCGTTTGGCTTAGGATCCAGGGACATTGTCCTGGAAGGGCTCGGCTTTGTCATCGCTCCAGCATTTGGTCAGCTTGGCCCTTCCCGCTATGGGAAGGACCTCACAGCCCTGCGTCCCCTGACCCTTAGCTGCTTCCTGACTCACCGCGGCCCAGAGAGGCCAACAGGGTGAATCTGCCCATTTCTCGGATGAGGAGGCTGAGGCTGTGGTCGAGGGCTGCTGGGACCAGGCGTGGAACTGGGAACTGGGAGGTTTTCTGGATCCCCAGGGGACGTTTGAAGCTGGGGACGTGGGGCAGGTCCAGCATCATCATGGCTGCCCTATCCCACCGCCTTCCAGGTCCGCTGATGGAGAACCACGAGGGGCAGAATTTTCTTCTCCCTCTAGTATGTCAGGAGGGTCTCTGCCAGGTCACCAGAAACCTGCTAATGCGGTATTTCTTGTTTTACAGCCAAGAAAGGGAAGGGAAAGGACTAGAGGCCAGCACTGGATGCCTGGGAGCCCCTGGCCTTACTGGGGGCCTGGCCCAGGCCCTGCCACCCGCAGGCCCACGATGTAACCCGCCAGTGCCTTTTGTCTGCTCTGCTCTGAGCTGTCGATCAGGCCCTGCTCTTCCCTCTCTCTCCCCCACCCCCACCCCCACCCAAGTGCCCAAGGTGGGGAGGGACAGGGATTCTGTGCAGCTTGAGCCCCCCCAAAGCGATGGATTCCCGCACCCCTTTTGTTCTTCCCCACAATGATGCCATTGCTAAGAAACAAAATAAACTGTCGTTTTTCTCCCAATAAAAGTTTTTCTTTTAATATATAAAAGCCCCTTCCCAGAGAGTTTGCCGTTGTGACTTGTTGGAGGTGGGAGAGTGTGGAAGAAAAAGAAGGCTGAGGGTCGGGCGTTCAGGGCGGTGGGGCTTGGCCGCCAGTGCTCCCTGGCGCTCATGGAAAAAGCAGAATGGTTACGAAAATCTCTTCCAGAGCCCCTTACTGACCCGTGAAAGAGTACCCCCCCCCCATCAGGTCCCCTAAGCCTTTCTGGGTCCTCTAGGGGCCACACCAGGGCTGAGGGAGAGGACCCTGAAGGTTCTAGAACTGACATTCCCACCTCAGGCAAAGGGCTTTCCGTCTAGCCCGCTGCCAATCAGCAAGGTTCCAGCCACTGGGAGAGTAGAGATGGGGCCGCTCCAAGGGCCGCCACCCCCCTGTCACTGGGTCAAGTCCACCCCTGTTCTCATCTGGTGACCCAGGCCTCGCTCACACTCTGCAGAGCCCAGCGGGGAACACTGCCCACCGCAGCGCCACCTTCCGTCTGTGTGACCCCCTTGGGGACAGGGGAGGGCTCTTCAGAATAAGGTGAATTATTCCCCCTCAGCTTGGGACCACGGTGCTAAGTGTGAATCTCGTCCTAAGTGTGAATCTCTTTGCTCCGAGCTGGCCCATCCGAGTATGACCTGCCGGGTGTGGGGGGCGTACCTCAGAGCCCTCTCTGCCTGGCCTCCAGCAAGCCCACCCGCCCAACCAGAACCTGGCTGAGTAGCTGCAGCAAGTGGGGGATTTCTGCCCTGGAGTGGGATTTGGGACAAGGGGGCTGAGCCTACATGCGGGGTGCAGGGGGGACCAAGCACCAATTACAGCAGAATGGAGGGCCCCACCCTTCCACTGCCCTCGCAGCCTCCTTTCCCAAGCACAGGCGCCTTCCCTCCTCCCGAGGGGAGCCTGAGCTTCGGGCTCCATTGTCCATTGTCTCAGCCACGCTGGTTGGTCACAGGGGGCAGGAGCCCACGTAGACCAGTGCCCCCAGCTCCCTGAGGCAGGGCAACAGAGGGGACCAGGCAGTCCTGGTGCAGATGCTTCCTGGGGCTGACCCTCCCCGGCCTGAGCAGAGATCTGGTCTCTCCGATTCCAGCCAGAGCCTTTTCCTGAGCTCGCAGGGTCTTGGGGACCTCAGTTCTCCTCTTCAGTGAACAAGAACATGGAGAGGTGCCTGCAAATCTCTGCCCCACAGCAGCTGGCCTGTGTGGTCCCCCAGTGCACACATGCGACCACCAGCACCTCCTGCGGCACCCCTGCCTGCCTACCTGGCAGTGCCGATGTTCCGATACTGGCATAGCAGCAGGTGCCTGAATGTCTTTTTAAAGGTCGCGTTGCAGAGGGCGTAGCAGGCAGGGTTGATGGTGCTGTTGACATAGCAGAGCCAGTAGCCGATGGACCACACCGTGTCAGGGATGCAGCTCTGGCAGAAGGTGTTCACCAGGACCATGACGTTGTAGGGCGTCCAGGTGAGGATGAAGGCCAGCAGAATGGCAAAGATGGTCCGTGTCACCTTGCGCTCCCGGGCCGCCATCTGCCGCTTCTTGCGCACCTGGTTGCGGGCGATGCTGGCAAATTTGCGGGCCACGTTGGCCGCCGGACGCATGCCAGCTGGCGTGGCAGGCACAATCTCGATGGCTGTCACACACTCGTTGCCTGTCTGCTTCGTCACAATCTGGATCTTGGACCATTTGGAGGCAGGGTTGAGGGCCCGTGGCTGTAGGCAAGGGGCGGGCGTGGCAGGCGTGGTGGCCTCTGTGGTGGACAGCTCGGTGGGTGGTCGTTCCTTGGTGTTCTGGGTGGCACTGCCCGAGCTGGACTCATTGGAAGTGTCCTTGTCAGCCATTGGACGTGGCGGGGGTGGCAGGACCGGCGGAGGGGCCTCCTCTAGCTTCCCGTTGCGCAGCCCCTCCCGAGTGGCTTCCCCTGGTGGGGGTTTCTTTACGCTCTGCTTCATCAGGGGGCTCTTGAGGAAGGCCAGCGTCTTGGCTTTCTTCTCCTTGGGGCCCTCGGACCGGTGCTTGTGAACTCGGCTGCGACTGGCCAGGGAGATGTGAATATAGAGAACGGTCATGATGACCACGGGCAGATAGAAGGCAGCGATGGCCGTGCCGAAGGTCACCGCCGGGTTGGACAGGAACTGGATGAAGCACTGGTTGTCCGGCACTGTCCGCTTGCCCACCACAAACTGCCAGAACAAGATGGCAGGTGCCCAGAGCACGAAGGACAGGACCCAGGCAGCGGCGATCATGAGGCCTGCCATCTTGGTGGTGCGCCGGGCGGGGTAGGTGAGAGGCTTGGTGACGCAGAAGTACCGGTCAAAGCTGATAATGAGGAGGTTCATGACCGAGGCATTGCTCACCACGTAGTCCAGGGCCAGCCACAGGTCACAGACCACGGCGCCCAGAGGCCAGTAGCCCTTGATGATGTAGACGGTGTAGAGGTTCATGGAGAACGCGCCGATGATGAGGTCGGCGCACGCCAGGCTGAAGAGAAAGTAGTTGTTGACTGTCTGCAGCTGCCTGTTGACTTTGATGGACAGCATCACCAGGATGTTGCCCACCACCGTCACCAGGCTCAGGGAGCCTGTCACCGTGGCGATGAATACCATCTCCACTGTCTCGTAGCGGTTATGGGTTGATGTGACCAGGCGCACAGACTGGTTACCCGAGCTGCCATTCACTGGTGTGAAGTTCGCCATTTTGCTTAGCCGTCGGGGGCGTGGGGGGGCCGTGTCTGGAGGAGGAAGGAGAGAGAAGGGCTGAAGTGCCAAGGTGGATTAGAGGGGTCACGTGGGGTGAACTGGATCAAGGTGACAGCGGAACAGCATCCTGCAGAACCTTAGAGAACTCGGTCCCGTCACTTCCTCCTTTATTCATTCGTTCCCCATTTGTTGAGTGTGAGCACTCAGGGTGCGCACAGTGTTCGAGGTGCTGGGGTTGCAGAAGTGAATGAGACACGCATGGAGGTTACAATCCACTCAGGGGAGCCATACCAACACGCGAGCAACAGAGAAAGTGCTAGAAAGGAAACAAGGCAGAGCGGTGGTATGGTGAGGACCCACAGGGGTGGTTCCTCGCTGGGTGATCAGTGAAGGCCTCTCCAAGGAGGTGATCTGCAGGATGGCAAGGAGGGAGCCATATGAAGAGCTACAGAGGTGGCCTAGTGGGTGGCAATGGCGGGAGCAAAGGCCCTGGGCATGTGTGAGGCATGGACAGAAGCCCAGTGAGGCTGGGGCCCCAGGAAGTGAGGGGGAGGGGAGGAGTGGTCCCAGGGATCAGCATGGGGCTCTAGTCAGAAGTGTTCATTCTAACCACTCTCTCTCGGTCATTTCTTAACCAAACATGACCTGGGGATCTGTTCTCAGTCCCTACCGAAGACACTGAGGACAGAGGCAATTATATCAGCAGGTGACATTTACTGTCTCCTAAGTGCCAGGCACTTTCTACACTTTTTATAAGTACTAACTCATTTCACCCTCACAACAGACTTATGAAGTAGATACTGCTATTTTTCACTACTTACAAATGGGGAAACTGAGGCACAGAGATGTCAAATAACCTGACCAAGGTTCCACAGCTCCTTGACGTCATGTTGCTGTCCCAGAGCTGTCCCTTTGGGCAGAGGGAAGCCCAAAGAGCCACGGGAGCCAGTGACCCCACCTGGGGGAAGGCTTCCTTGAGGACCCGAGGTGGCATGAAGCTGAGGACATCCTGGAGGAGGAGGAGAGTGCGTGCCACTGTGGCATCCCTTCCCTGAGCCCTCACCCCTGCCCCAGCGCATGGGTAGCTGGGGACTGTCAGCAGCCAGGGGCTGAGACTCATGAGGAATCGTGAAGGGCCCACCAGCTGAGGAAGGACAGACATGGCTTCCCAAGGGCCAGGGTCTGCCCCGGCCGGGCCTAACAGGGACCCCAAAGGGTGAAAGAGCATCCCAGAGGGGAGAGAGGGGCTGCTACGGGGGAGCCTTTGGCTGGCTCCTGAGGGTGCCCCCTGACCCACCAGTGCACACAGATGGCACCCCAGCTCGGGTCCCCCAAGCGCGAAGCCCCTCCCCCTGAGCCTGTGCTCCCTCCCACCACGCTCTCCTCCATCCCGGCTCCCCTTCCTCTCCCATACATGTGAGGGAGGCCCACGCCCGTTGCGCTGTGCCAGGGCAGCCGCCCAGCCCAGGCTCCTTCACACCCGCCAACACGCACACCATTACACACACGCACACAGGCCCCATCACAGCCGCACCAGCCCCGCAGCGCGCTGTCGTATAGACGCAGTTCTGTGCGTCTGTGTGTGAGAGAAAGAGGCAGGGAGAGGCAGGGGCGTGTGGAGGAAGGCGCACTCACCCGGCCACCCAGGCTCCAAGGCCAGCGGCGGCGGCGGCGGCGGCGTCTAGCCGTGTGGCCTCAGACGAGCCACCTCGCTTCCTGCACTTCTCTTTCCCAGAAAGGACTCCTGTCCTGGGACAACCTCCCGAGCAGCTATGGGGATCAGCAACTGAAACTCCATCTCCAGCAGGAAAATGCCCTGGGGGCTGGAGCCAAGAGCCAGCGTGACCCCCCAGCCTGGCCTCAGCCCCCTTGATCCACCATCGCAGATACAGTCCCACCCTCCAGGTGGGCCTGGCAGTTCAAGTCCGCCTGCCAAATCCTTGGTTCACAGGAGGAGAGGCTCAGAGGGCTAGCCACCTCCAAGGTCACAACTGAGTCAAGGGCAAAGACCAGGTACCCCCCTCTCCCCAGATTTCTGACAGCCCCTTTCAGCTCTGAGAGCCTCTGAAATGGAAGCTCACCCTCGGGGCAGGGAGGGCAGAAGCGGCCGGCAGGGAGAAGCCGCCCTCCCCAGGCCCAGGCAGGCGGGGGCTGGTGGGGGGCAGTGATCTGTCCTCCAGGCCCAAGGAAACCCTCGCTTTCACCTCCTGGGGCCAGGACACAGGCCAGTGAGATCAGAACGGGGCTGGAGATGCCAAATCGGAAAAACAGAATAGGTCTTGTTTATTGACTGTTAACTATGAGTCAGGAATCCCTCTGAGCTTTTTATATAGATTATCTGGTTTAATCCTTACAGCAGCCAGAAAAGGCAGGCACGATCGGATCAGGAGCCTCATTTTAGGGACGTGTCTTCTTACAGATGAGGATGATGTTAATTCACTTGCCCAGGGTGTGTAAGTAGGGGCGGGGCGGGATTAGAACTCAGGAGCCACCTTCTCAACCCCAAGGTGCTACTGCCTCCGAGTTGATTTCCTGCCTCAGCTCTTCCTCTATCAAAACCACACAACTAGGGGTCAGTCAAGTGAGGCCTGGGGACGTCCCCTCCCATTCCCTGCCAGCTCCCCCGCTTAGTTTTCCCAGAAGAGCAGAGACCTCTTGCCTCCATTGGAGACATCTTGTCTCCAAGGAGGTGGCAGGTTTAGTCCCGCTCTGCCCGCCTGGGGAGCTGCCAGCTGCAGACTTGGCGAGGCATAGTGTCCCCTGGCCCTCACCCCAAGCATGTTTCTGGATGACTCCGGGTCTCCCGCAGGTATTCTGACTGCAACCCTGTCTGGCATGTTCTCTATGATCCAGGCCGCCTGAGATCTGGGGAGGCGAGCAGCCGCCGCCCTGGGCTGTGCCTACCGCTAGATGGCAATGTCGGTCCCCGGGTGCCAGCTGCGGACCCAGGACAGGCGGCGGCTCCTCGCCACCGCCCCCAACTCCAACGCGACGGCAAGCACAGAGCAGGCCCCCGGCAGGGCCTTCCAGGGAGGGACATGAGGTCCCCTCGCCAGGCCCCGCCCAGGAGCTGCCTTCGGCTCCGCGCAGGGTTCAACGGTGGGAAAGTTAAGGGGGCCCGGATTTCCACCCGGCCCCCGGCGAAGAACGTGTGGGAGGGAAGGCGAGTGCGAGTTCTGTTTGTGTGTGTGATTCCTGGGGCGCGCGAGTAGAAGCTAGTAGCTGTCTGCATGTGCGTGTGTGTGCGCTCGGCCACGCCTGGATACCAGTGTGAGCTCGGGGGCACGTGTGCATGCCCGCGCCATGCGGACACGTGCATGTGCATGCGTGTGGGTGCCTGGAGTGCTGTGGCCTGGGGGATACACACGCTTCGAATGCGCCTGTACCTGTGAGCTTGTGTACACAAGCAAATTCGGGGCCGACAGTAGGTGACGGGGCCACATTCCAAATGCCCCTGCCGGAAGATTCAACCCAGACCTTGGCTGTCTGAGCGCGAAGAAGGTCGGGCCAAGAGCCAGTGTCTGGATGGCGCCCCGCCTGTGGGTGAGGAAGGGTCCCAGGCAGGACCACAGGGCCAGACTACACTGTGGGGCGCGACAGGCCCCCTGACCTGGGGGCATCGTCACAGCCGAGCGCGCAGTGGTGTCCGCGACCCCAAAGCTGCGGTGCGGAGTCCCAGCCTCAGGCTGACTTCTGTCGAGGAGCCGCTGCTAGAGTCGCCCGACCCGGCGCTGCGGGACACTAGGCTCAGCTCTGCGTGCCCACTGCGCGTTATCGCCAAAGGGCGCCCAGGCTGCGGGCGGGAGAGTGCGGGCAGCACCCCACAACAGGGAGGCCCGGCGGGGGCTTGGGTCAGGCGCGTGGAAGATTCTTCCCCTCCCACACTCCTAATCCTGCACCCCGCCGGAGAGGCACCGTCTGGCTCCAGCGGCTAGAGTGGGCACCCGAGTTCTCAAGCCCGGGCTTGGGCGGGCCTCGAGGGCCAGGTTGGGAGTCATTACTGGACCCCTCTGGAGGCTCCTCCACATCTCCGTGGCGGTGGATGGGGCCCCGTCTCTCCGGTGCCCCGCCCTCCCCCAACCCCCTAGCACGCAGTTCCTGCAGCCTCTGGGCGTGGGCACCGTGCTTTCCTGGGTCCTCGAGCCCCTCCTTTCCCGGACCAGACGGGAGCGCGTGCTCTGGACGCCGTGGGGGCGGGGGCTGTGGGGTGTGAGTCCTCGGTTCTTAGGCGTTCATTCTGGGGCTCCGGAAGGCTGTGGCCCTTGGATCTGTCCCTGGGGCTGGAGACGAGACTCAGGAGTTCAGGGAAGGGAGAAGGGGCGCAGGCGATTTGGCACAGACATTGCGCCTGACACTTCCGCCACGGGGCTCGGGGCTTGGCGCTGGATCTCCCGGGGTCTGAGCCTGGGGAACAGCTAGGGGTGGTCCTGGAGTGGGGGAGGGGCGCCAGGAGAGGGCAGGGGTGTCTTCTGTCGGGGTTCAAGGTCGCTGATGGAGGACTCCATGGACCGGAGTGGGCTGGCAGCGCCGGGAGGGGCAGGGAGACGGGCGGGAAAAACGCTTTTGGGGCTGCAGCGCCCGGCGCCCCGCAGAACTGCCAGTGGGTGGGCTGGAGTGCGGGGTCCCGCCCCCGACGGCTGCCCCTGGCTCTTTGGGGGCTGTGGGCGGGCACACCCCCCGACCTCCTGCATGTCCGTTCCTTCCCGGAGATGCACCTGGGGAAGCCTCCGAGAGACTCCGGGCCTTTCTTCCAGCGGGGCCCCTCACCCCCGGGCCCTGGGCAGCTCCCAGCACCGCGCTCGCCCCCGAGGAAGCCTGGGGTCCAGTCCCAGGCGGACCCGCCTCCGGGGAGCCTCAGAGGGTCCAGGAGCCCCGCGTCCTTCTCCCCCAACCTAGTCCCCCCGCCCCCGCGCCGCGGCGGAGTCACTTACCAGACACCTCCGCCCCGCTCCCCTCGCACCTGACAGACGGCGGGACAGGCGGGCGGCCCCACGGGCCAGCGGGCGGGGCGGGCGGCCGGGCCGCGGGCCGGGGGCGGGGACGGGGTGCCGAGGGGCGGCCCCTGCTCCGCCCGCAGCTCCCGGCGCTGTGGCTCCGACTCGCGCTCACGCTCGCACTTTTCTCCGAGCCGCGTGATGTCACGGGGAAGCAGCCAATCCTGGAGGGGCCGTGCCGCCCGCCCCGGGCCGGCCACCCAACGGCGACGCGCGGGGGGCACCTCCCGGGGCGTCGGGGACCCCAGCTACGCGCGCCCCTCACTGGAACCGGCCGGCTGCTCCCCGCTCGGTCACTGTGGGGGCACCGCCCACGGTCGCCAGGGCTGCTTCGAGGGGGGCGCTGCCCTGCCGGGATGCAGGGGGGTGGGGTGTCCGCGTTGTCATGGGGACGCGGCGCCCCCTCGCGGGCTGGGGAAAGAGCTGGCAGCCCCGTCTGGCTGCGCTCCCCGCCTCCGCTCTGACCAAGCACCAGGGACCGCGAGGTGGTCTCGCGCCCGGCCAGGATCTCACTCCTTACGTGGCCCGGCTCGGAGCTGGATCGCGGAGGCGCGGGTGTCTGACCCCAACGGGAGGCTATGGTGGGTGGGGTCGGCCCTGCCGCCACGGTTCCGTCGGGGCAGGGAGCCGGGGGCCGGCAATTCCCAGCCTCGGGGTTGCGTGTTGGCCGCCGGGCAGGCCGAGGAGAGGGGCGCCGTCGGGGCCTGGGAAGGAGCTGCAGAGAGCAGGCAGGCGGCGGTCCGCCGGGAAGAGAGGAGCCCGCCCCCCGCCCCCGCCGCCCGGTTCCCTGCTCCCGCGCTCCAGGCCGGGGAAAGGGTGTGCATCCGCTCTCCCAGCCCCGGGACGGGACACGCTGCCTGGAGGGCGACTTCGCCGATGCCCGAGAGAAAACCGAGTGTCCAAGGTCACTGGGGGCGGAGCCCGGAACGAGACCCGAGAGGGCGAGCCGCCCGTCCCTTGAGGTCTCCGGGAGCCGCACGGGCCGGAGCCTCGGGACTTGGGGCCTTGCGTGCGCGGAGCGGGAGGGCCCGGGAGTCCGCGGCTGGGGCGCCCCCGGGACCCAGAGCCCAGCGGCTTCAGCACCTCGGAGAGCTCCGCCCCCGCCCTGACCCCGGCGGCTCGCTCCGCCCGACCAGGCACCGGCGCTCCGGCTCCCGGAGACCGCCCTTCCTGAGGCCGGCCAGAGGCGGACTCGCCCCCACGCCCCGGCCCCCAGGCCTGTCACCCCAAACTCTCTGAGCGCGGACACCCGATTAACCTTAAGAAGCTGGTTCCTTCTCTTGGAAAAACAACTCAAGTCCCACCCCTCCTTCACCCTCCCCCAAGGCCCGGGCGGGGGGCTGTGTCTGTGGAGGCGGGTATGGCAGTGGAGGGGAGGCGGCAGAGAAGGGGCGGGAACTCAGGCAAGAGCCAGCGCACTGGGATCTTGGGGTGGGAGGGGCTGCAGGCTGAACGCCGAGGTGGTCAGGTCCCCCGCCCGGTGCTTCAGAGGGGAAGGGCTGGAGTCGGCTGGCTGGGCTAGGGTGGGAAGCCATCATTTTTACATGAATGCTCTGGTCTCCCGTGATCCTCGTAACCAAGGATGAAAGAAGCGCTATTGTTCTTGCCCCCACTTCACAGATGAGGAAACAGGCTCAGCTGGTTCCTGTCACAGTCCTGCACTTGTTCCACCTTGCCACCTCCCTCCTAGGGTCCCGGAGAGAGGGGGTGCCCCAGGAGAGTGGAAGTGGGTGTGCGCAAGCAGGGTGAGGGCCAGGCCATATTCCTAACAACAGTCAGATGGGGAAACAAGCAAGATCAAGGACTGGAGGGCACAGAAAACAGGAATGTCTCCAACCACTGCCTGGAGTTCTTCCAGAAGCTGCCAGGCAAAGCTGCTCCAGTTTCTCCGAAATCCCTGCTTTGGCCTGGGGCCTTCGGCCTCCCCCAATCCCAGAACCCACAGTGGAATTGTGGAGAGCTGACCTGGGAACCGGGGGACCTGGTTTAGTTTTTGTTCTCTCCATTGGATCCAGCTGGTCTAGAGAACTTCTCTGAACATATTTCCTCACCTCCAAACGGGATCACCAAGCTCTGCCTTGCTGCCCCCATAACCTTATGACATGCAAGGGGATCCCCAGAAAGCTTTACTACTGGGGAGGCTCCATCCACCAGGCAAGGGCTTTCTAAGGGAGGGGTTGGCGTGGGGACAGGAAGGGGCTGACAGGTGCCTCCAACAGATGGGAGCTGGCTTCATCCTTGGCCAGAGAGGGCAGAACCGAGGCCAGCCAGCACTGAATTTGGATCACCTCATCCACAAGGGCCTCCTCATACCCCTGTTTCCAAAATGAAAGGGCAAGTCAGGGTCCCAGCTCGGTTCAAACCCTGGCTCCACCCATTAGTTGCGTGGTTGAGGGTAACACCAGCACCCACCTCAGAGGGTTTTTGTGATGAGGACTGAGATGGTATACACCAAGTCCTTGGTACATGGTTTATACTCAACAAATTCACAGTCCACACCGTCAGACCAAGGAATTCCTCCTCCTGCTGTGGGGAGACATGGGTGGAGGGCAGGGGTCGCAGTGGGGCGACCGCCTCCTCCATCCTTCAACGCCTGGCTCAAACCTCACCTCTCCAGGCTCAAATGACTCGAGAATATAGAGCTGGAGATAATGTGAAGAGGTTGCACAGTACAAGCCCTGCATCCTACAAGGGAGGAAAGTGAAGCAGAGAAAAGGCAAGTGGCTTGCCCAAGGTCACACATCTAGCTGATATGTCTTTTAGTTACGAGTCCCGTTATATTTAATTTTCCAGAAAATTCTAGTGTTCCTAACTATATGGCTCTTCACACTGCTTTGTTTTACTTGCTTGCCCATTTAATCTTTTAGTTTTATCTCTGTTGGGGCAGAATCTATAATTCTGTGTGCCCTATGGTGTCTGGGACAGAGGTGGGCACACGAAAGACACTCAAGAAGTACTTAGTGCTGACCAAAAGCCCTGTGTGGCTCTGATTGTCCTTTACGCTAAGAGTTGGGGCCAATATCCTCCTCATACCTTCTAACTGGCTTGAAACTTGACATGGCCAGGGCCACGAACACAGCAGGCCCTTTAGTCACTGTACTGAGAACACAAGTAAAAGGAGCCCTGATAGCCAGCAAATGGCATCTCTGAGGGATGCCTGTAGACAAGACCAAGCCCCCTGCCCGGCCAGCCCAGACACCCATTGTGGGTGGGCTCCCAGGACTGGAGGGGATCCAGCTTTTTGGCCAGTTACATCCTCACTCCAGGCCTACAGTCCTGGGTAGAAAGCCATCAAGATGAGCAACCTTCTGTCATTCCTACCTACCCACCCGCCACTGTCACAGCTGTCCCAATGCTTGGCAGGCCCCCAGGAAGCAGGAGGTGGTGGCCCAGAGAAGCTGCATGAAGCAGAGCTGCAGCCCACACCCAAGCAGCTTCTGAGGCGTCAGATAGGGCTCCCGACCTAGGACGGCAGCACGAGAAACGGGGCCCGGGAGAACCCGGGCCCGGCGCAGTTCACGACTCTCCTCTCCCCACAGCCACCACCCCACCTCCACCCTCCGCAGAGACAAACAGAGACGAGCCTGGTGAGGGGCATGTCATCATTTTAATGATGTAGATCTTTGGTGTTTCCCTCATTAGCAGTCAGACTATCCCCTCTCCTCCCACCACAATGTTTCTATGATGAGTTACAAACAGAAAAGAAATCACATTTTCATACTAAAAACAAAATAATCAGAGCCTTGATTTCTCCACTAGAAACTACACGTACAGTTCAAGATTCCACATGCAACACCTTAAATCACAGACCAAGACCTCACATTCTGACCTGGAGTCTCATCCCCTCCCCCAGCCTTGGGCTGGCTTTGGCCTAGGCTCAGGTAATACTGACACCCATGGGTGCTGCTGAGGGCCAGAGAGGGGGAGAGGAGCTTGGTGGACAAGCCCTTGGGGGCTGGCCAGCCTACACCCCGCACTCCTGAGTGAGGACCTGTCCACCGTCCCTTGGCCCCAACCTGTCAGGCAAGCAGGCTGCCCCCTTCACTCCATGCTTGTCCCCACTAGTAGGTGCAGGAAGTCCCCGTCCTCAGGCATCTGGGAGCCAGGCCTGACCCCGACTAGTCCTTGTGGGGTAAAATGATGGAAAGAGGCTGAAGCTCCAGAAGGCTCAGAGATGGAGGTGGCTTCTGGGGCCAGGCCACTCCTCCTGCTCTTGGGGTCCTAGTGGCTCTGCCCACGCAACAGGCGGTCAGGGCAAAGCTGCCCTACTGGCCACTGTCTAGGATGGTTTGGCCCAGCTCTGGAAGACTGTCCGCCTAGGGCTGACTCCTTGAGCCATGTTTCTGGCGGGGGTTCACGGCAGGGATTCTCACTTGCTCCTGCAGTCACACAGCACAGCAGTGTGGCTCCCCTGGGCTCCAGATCCTGGAAGGTTCTAGTCCCTGAGGCAAGCCTCGCCCATCCGACTGCCTCATGCCATGACTCCGGCTTCCTCTCGAGTGGCCCCCCCACGTTCCTGTCCCTGACGCAGCCCGCAGCTCTTCCGCGTGTCCCGTTCCCAGTCAGCTGTGAGGTCCGGCTTCTGCTCGGCGGCTCGAGGGGAGGCACCAGCGTGCGTCTGTCTCTACCTGTTCCGCGGCTCCCCACTGGGGCCTGCCGCCTCCCCCCTGCTGCTGCCACCACCGTCAGGAAGGTGGCGGGTACTGGTCAGCTCGCAGTGCAGGGTTGGTCCCTCAGTGCTGGGGAGGGGGACAGGGGGCGGGACAGGGGAGGAAGAGAGCAGGGTTGGCTGCGAGGGCTCCCGCCCAGGGGTACCAGGCTGGTCCCAGGAAGCTGTCCGGGGGCTCAGGCCCCGCTCTGCCAGTTGCCCAGGTTCTGGGAGCAGCCCCCGAGAGGTGGAGGGCTGCGGCGAGGTGGCACGGGCGGCGCCGGGCTCCGTGCCCGTCTGGGAGCTGCGGTGAATGCGGTGGCTGACGATGATGTTGTTGCCGAAGCCGCCCATGGAGGCCATGGTGGTGCTCTGCTCCCGCTGCACCACAGCCGTCATGCCCCCTTCTGCCATCAGCCGCTGGATCCTGCTGAGGGCGTCCTCCCCACCTGCACCGTACTCGGAGCCCTCACCTGGAGGGTACAAAGCAGAAGAGATAGGGAGTGAGCTGCTGGCCCGGGCCTCTGTGCCAGCTTGGGAAAGTGGAAACAAGAGGCTGTTCTCTCCTTCCGAGAATCAGAGACTCGAAAGCTAGACAAGACTCCTTGAACGATCCTAATCCACACTTCTGTTCACTGGTGGGGAAACGGAGGCCTGGGATGGCGCAAGGTGGCCAAGGCAGGCTTCTCAGCCAGTCAAGACGCAGAGCTGGACCGGAAGGCAGGTGTTCGGCTTGAACCCTTTCGGCACCAGCGGCAGGCTAGTCACTAAACGAACGACAGCGGCTGAGGATGGGGCTGACAGCTGGCTTGGGGAAGCCGGCAGACCGAGCCCGGGACCGGGTCTGCTGCCTGGTTGTTGGAAAGAGAGGGCGCCCACAGGGTGTGGCCCAAAGGCAAGGAACGAATGGTCGTCTCAGCTCCACTTCAAAGCTGTGCCATCTCCGCTCAGAGCTGTTCTGTTTGTTACTCCCTGAAAGCCCACAAGGCAGACAGGATCTTGGTGCCCTGGGAGGCGTTCTCTCTCCTCCTTCCCCCCTTTACCCACCAACTCCTGGGTTATTTCCCACGTGCTGTCTGCTGGGGCTGGTGCCTCATACCCTCATCTCTTGCCCAGGCCAGAGGCTTCGGCCCGCATCTCCAGGGAATGAGAAGGTTGTTCCCTGCCCGAGGCCTGGGCGTTCCCGTGTGCGGGAGCAGGCAAGGCTCTGGCTCAAATCTCAGTTCTGCCACTCACTAGCTGTGTGGCCTTGGACAAGACCCTTAACGTCCACATCCCTCAGCTTCCTGCCTCGTAAAGGAGGACTCCATCTGGCAAAGGAGAGGAGGTACTGCTCACGGGGCACCTGGCACGCTGTGGGCACTCGGCCCCTGGGGCTGAGGTGAGCGACCTGAGGTCTGCAGGGGAGCTCCGTCCTGAGGGACCTGCCCTCCCGCCTGTGCTCGGCCCTCACGGGGCAGAGAAGCGGTCCCAGCCTGGGGTAACTGACCAGGGTCCCAAGCTGCCAGGGTAGCCCCACTGAACTACTCATTTGTTTCCTTTGGCGCCTTGCCGGCCAGTTTGGGATTTTGCAGTTTTGGGGGCTTTGGCGGTACTTTGCTTTTTTAAAGGGGCACTTGCTGTCAAGAGCTATTTTTGCAAGACTTTCTGTGCTCCCTCCCCGTCCGGTTCCTCCTCTCTGCTTGCCTCGTCAGAGCTGGGTTGGTCTGAGCCTGGCAGCTCTCTTGCTCCTCGCTGGTGCCCAGCAGCCTCACGCCAGCAGCTCCTCCCCAGGCCTTAGTGAGACAGTTCTCCTCAGCACTGAGCAGTGGGACCTCGCCTGGGCTTCCTTTCACATCCAGCCTGCTCCTCTCCAGAGCTGCTGGTAAACTCTGCCCTGCTGCTTCACGCCTCAAGGCTGCTGTCCTTACTCCCCACTCTGAACAGCTCAGCAGCACTCCCAGGGCAGAAGGAAAGAGAACCTGAAGGGCTCTCAGAGTACTTCTCTCAGGGGAAAGCAGCAGGGCAGAGGATAAGAGGACACGTCCCCCTAGGGCCTCGGTGCCAAAAGGGCTGCCTGGGGACGGCCCATGGGGACCTCCTTGTGCTCACTGCAACCCCCACTGCTTTCCAAGAACTCCGAGCACAGAGGGCCTCCCTAGCCACTCTGGGACGTGCAGTGGGCTGGCCCGAGGCCTGCTGGCATGGGAGCCCACTGTGCTGGGCTCTGTGCCTGATGAACTAGCAGCCCTTTCATGCAGATCCCCTCCAGGGGCAGGACAGGCCCTCAGGAAGGCCCTGCTACTGGCACTCAGGCCTGGGCCCCCTGTCCTCTCCCCGTGCCCGTGGCTCCGGTCCTGCCACCTCTCACCATGACTGTGGCCCTTTGCCTAACCTTGCCTGGCTTCTCACCCTCCCCTTTCCACCCCGCCTCCAGGCTGTTGCCATGACCATTCTAACTCAGCTCTGATTCAGTGAGCTCTAGTCCAGTCCACACTCTGCTCAAAACCCAGCAGCTCTAAGACTCCATAGCTTGAGACTAAACGGCCCGCTGGTCCGGTCCCAGCCTCCCCCGGACCATCCACTCTTCCTGCACCCCTGACCTTACTGCAGCCCGCTCGGCACTGCTGTGTGCCCACGCACCCCCTGTGTGCACTGGACACACCGTAGCTGCCCCACCCGCTGTGCGCTTGCTCATCTCCTCATGTCTCAAGTCTGCTCATTTGCAAGGGCCAATGCAAATACCACCTATCTCGGCCAGCTGGCTGTGGTCCCCCAGCTGAACGTGCCGCTCCTTCTCTGAGCCCTCAGAGCACCCACAGCTCTCTGTGTAAGAGCCACCTGTGGCCGCGGCACCTCCCTTCTGGGCTCTCAGTTCCTGAAGGTCTGGGACTCAGTTTCATTCATCTTTGGGTCCAACGTCTAACGCATGGTCTTGCACTCGGTGTCTACTGGTCAGATGAATGTGTGTGTGAATTAAAGGGCTCCCAGGCTGCGACAGGTGCTCCAGACCTCAGGTGACTTCAGAAAACTGGTGCCATGTCACCTCTCTGCCACGGGGCAAGCACTTAGACATCTGACTCCTCTCAGGAGCTGCTTCTTGAAGGAAGAGACATGGCTTCGTCTGTGCGTCTGGTTCCCTCTGCAATAGCTTTGGCTTCGCGAGAGCTAACATGCCACCCACATAAAGTGTGCGCTCAAATCCATCAAGGGAAGGACTAACCCTGTGCATAGGAGCGGTCTCCTCAGGGCTGGGTGCGGACGGCCCCAGCCCAGAGCGCTCGAGCCGTGTGGCTCCCAGGAACTCTCAGCCAAGGCTAACGGCCACCGAAGGCAGCTGGCGCATTCTGCAAGAGGAAAACACACTGGGGCCTGAGGGCAATGGCAGCCACGGCCAGGGATCCAAGGCACTAGCTCCAGGAGCAGTGGCGGCCACGGGTTAGTTCTCCTGTCTCCTTCCCTGTCGCAAAAGCATTTCTGGGCCGGCCCAGTGGTGCAGTGGTTAAACACGCATGTTTCACTTCGGTGGCCTGGGGTTTGCTGGTTCGGATCCCGGGTGAGGACATGGCACCACTTGGCAAGCCATGCTGTGGTAGGCATCCCACATATAAACTAGAGGAAGATGGGCACAGATGTTAGCTCAGGGCCAGTCTTCCTCAGAAAAAAGAGGAGGATTGGCAGATGTTAGCTCAGGGCTAATCTTCCTGGGGGGTGGGGGCATTTCTTTTTGTCTTTCAAAAATGGGAAATTGATTTAGTGTTGACATGAGATCTTGTCCTTGGCAAGTTCTAAGGTACATTCTGAATGTAGAGGTCAGCGAGGGATCAGCAACTTCCCACAGTCCGTTCTGGGGGTTTCCCTGCCCAGAAGGGGGAGGCAGGGCTGAGCCCAAGCAGGAGTACTCTTCCTGTCCTCATGGGGCACGCTGGTCTCCCGGCCCCCTGCTTTTCACATTTGCTTTGCCCTGGCCCAGGGCACAGGCTACTGTAGTGGGTCAACCAGCGTCCTCACCAGACAAGGCCAGAGGCAGAGCCAAGGGCTCCCCGAACAGTGTGGCGCAGGCAAGCTCAGGGGCAGGGCCTTGCCTCAGCTCAATTCATTCCTTCTGCACCCCTCCTGAGTGCTGACCGTCTGAGAGGCGGGCTGTGTCCGTGCTGGGAGCAAACGGCGAGCCCAGCGAATGTGTCCTCCCTTTTGGAGTGACAGGGGAGGGAAGCTTTAAAGCTGGACAAGGAAAAAAGCCGACACCTGCAAATTTCCCCTGTGGGGGGCTCTCCCTGAAGTCCTAGAAAGAGCTGAGTGGATTTTAATCAATTTTTATAGAACAAGAAAATGAGGAGTAGCCTGGGAATCCTTTGGTGCCAGCTGACAGGAAAGGGCTAAAGGGAGGGGCAGGCCACAGAAAAGTAATTACTACAAGCAGAGCTAGCTTCCCACACTAATAAATCTGGGACTGCGGTGTGTGTGTGGGAGTGTGTAGGTGATATCTTCCCCGACTCCACCTTCCAGCTAAGCCCAGAAGAAGGATTAACCAACTGGCCTAGGGGTTTCCTCTACACGTTCCTGCAGAAGTGGCCACCAGTGTGCCAACGTGGAGAGAGGTGGTGGGGGTGGGGAGTGGGGTGGTGGTGTGCGGAGCTGCTGGGCCTGCCTGCTGGATGGGGAAGGTGGGCCAGAGAGGAAGCCTGAGCCCAGGGAAGAGCCTCTATTCCTGGTTCCCCTGCCTTGCCACCAGAACGGCAGGAATGGTTGGTGGTCGGTGGAGTAAGCACCAGATGAGGCTGGCCAGCGACAACCAGCTGTCCATTCCCCACCACCCTGCCCCCAAACCATGCCTCCTCTCCCCTTACTGCTCTCAGGTGTGGGGCTTCTGAAAGGGACTGTGATGCTGGGAAGCGCTGGAGGTCTGGAGTTCTGGGCCCAGTTCGCAGGGCCACGGGCCGAGGCAGAGAGGCACGTGAGCCTTCTCCACCAGGGCGCCTGCTCCCAGCCGCCACCGCTGAAGAGTGCCTCCACCCACGCAGGCTCGCCCCCACCACCTCTCTCCTTTCTGGGGAGGAGTTGGGGACAAAAGGAGGTTCTGGCCTCTCAAAACTGGGAGAGAGGGCCTCCTTCCTCCTGCCATTCCTCTACCCTCACCCCCAAACAGGAGGAAAGGAACTTGTAATTGACTGGAGGTCAGAAACAGGCTGATGCCAATCAAGAAAGAAGTCGCCGGTTTTCTGGGAGGTGAAACACTGGAGGATGCCCTTCTTCTCAGGCTGGCAGCTCCCGGTCCCAGACCCTGGGCTGTATGTCACCTCAGGAGGAAGGCCTCACTCCCAACTAACTAGGTCCCTGTAAGTCCCTGTAATCTGCCCTCCCTACTCACCCAGCCTCGGTTCTCAAGGTGTGCTGCACAGGCCCCGCACACGAGCCTGCTGGAGGTTCTCTGTGCAGTGTGAGGCTGCAGAACTCAGTGCCCTGCAGGTGCTGTCCCCTCTGCCAGGAATGCCCCCCCATCTCACTGGGCCTGACTAACTCCGACTTATCCTTGAGGGCTCAGCTCAGGGTCACCTCTTCCAGAAGTCTTCCCCACAGCACCCCCTCCTTTGTGCTCCCGAGGTCCTTATCCCACTAAGTGATTATCTGCCTCGCCCTCTAGACTTTGGGTTCTGTGGGAAGGACCAAGGCCTATTTGTCTTTGTAGCCCCAGTAGCTGATCAGTAAAAGGCCATAAGATCAATTCAGAAAGGGCAGCCTAAGACTCAGTCTTGAGCCTGGGGATGGCTGGAGACGCCTTCCACTCTCTCCTCCTCCTCGAGGCCTACAGCTGTAACTGGCTGCTTCTGCCAGCTGCTGACGTCCACACCCAGGGGGTTTCCACCCACTAGGGAGTCACAGGCCTTGGATGTAGCAGGTGGCCTAAGCCACACACCAAAAAGGGACTTAACTTTTATTTATTTATTTATTTTTTGGAGGACGATTAGGCCTGAGCTAACATCTGCTGCCAATCCTCCTCTCTTTTTTTGCTGAGGAAGACTGGCCCTGAGCTAACATATATGGCCATCTTCCTCTACTTTATATGTGGGACGCCTGCCACAGCATGGCTTGCCAAACGGTGCCATGTCCGCACCCGGGATCTGAACTAGCAAACCCCGGGCCGCCAAAGCGGAAGTGCAAACTTAACTGCTGTGTCACCAGGCCAGCCCCAGGACTCAACTTTTAAAAATTTCAGTTCCTGGCAGCGAGAGGATCAGTGCCGGGTGGGGGGCCTGCCATAGAGAAAGCTGCTCCTGTAGTGACTCTCGGCCTGAGGCCCACCATGGCTTCTTTCTCCTCCCATGCTCTCTTCTGAGCAAACGGCTCAACACAGACCTAGAAATGGTGTGTTTGGAGGCTGCCTTGTTTGGAGCGTGGGCCAGCAAGGGACTGGCAGGGGGTGAGGAGAGTCCCCGAGTGAGAACAGCCTGTTTCACACAGCTGCCGACAGCCTCCAAAGTGGCTCGCGCTCTACCACTGGGAAGTGCTAACTGGTTCTCAGATGTGCGAGGCCAGCACAGAGAGCCAGCCGAGGCTGGCGGAGCCACACCTGAAGTAGGTGACAGGAAGGGCTGATGGTGTGCCAAGCTGCAGCCAAAATGACAATGAGCCATGGGCGTGACAGGAGCAGGGGGCAGACCAGCTACCTGTGGGGTGATGTCCCTGGAACGAGGGCCTGCCACGGGGAGTTTCTCGTAGCTTCTCCATCTAGGCTCCTCTCTGGGCTCTCCCTTAGGAAGAACCATGGGCCTCCAGGTTTTAGAGAAGAGGGAAGTCAGGGTATGTGGCGGGAGCTGAGCAAAGCTGTGAGAGCAGCTCAGCTTGCTGGAAACTGAACTGGATCAGGAAATGATGTTCCTGCCTGCGGAGGCTCTTAATGCCACCAGGTGGGCCTTACCCAAACATGTAAGGCGGACGCATCCTGCCCGGGGAGTGCACTCTCTCAGCACCACCTGGCCATACAGAGGGGCCAGGAGCCTTAGGGATGGTGAGGACGGTCCCAAATGCCCACCCCCAAGTCACAGTTCCCCTCCAACATTACATGGCTCTCACCTTCACCAGGACCCGAAGCTGCTGTCCCCGGCTCCTGTATCTCCCTTTCCGTCTGTGTTTCGGCATTCTGCAGCTGAAGGGCCAGAGTCTGGGTGCCCTGAGATGTCACTGAGGTGGTGGGGTTCCGGGGCTGCAGCCCAATCGCATTCATCAGACCCATGTCTCTGTCTGTCCTCCATGTGGCTCTGCTGGTTCTAGG
The DNA here is from genome assembly GCF_041296265.1 of Equus caballus. Taxonomy (NCBI): domain Eukaryota; kingdom Metazoa; phylum Chordata; class Mammalia; order Perissodactyla; family Equidae; genus Equus; species Equus caballus. The sequence continues at coordinate 11,145,820 of NC_091695.1, forward strand.
GCGAGAAAGGCAGACCGAAGTCAGGTAGGGCTTGGGACAGTGGCCCTCACGATGCTCCAAGGCCAGTGCTCAGGGCACAGCCCCGACCAGGGCCTACAGGCTAAGAAGAGAAGCCCTGCACCCCTGTGGTTACCTCCCGAGAGCAGTTAACTCATCTGCGTCCATCCTCCTCCAGGTCGGCCCATGCTTTGGGACGACCAAAGGAGACGGCAGAACCATCCGATTTTGCAAACCCAGCTGGTTTAGTCACTCCCTTAAACAATGAGGGCCTTTCTGGGGAGGTGGAGACGGCTTATCTTAAAAGACTCTTATTTGGATTCAGGAAGCCACTAGCCGAGATCCATGGGTTGCAGGGTGAGCAGTGGAAGAAGGACCCTCCTCTCTGTAGCTCTTCCTTCCTTCTAACTATGTGCTGACAAAATTCCAATTTAAATTCTTAGAATTTCCACTGGATCTCCACTTTGGAGGAAAACCGATCAGACTCTTAGGAGGGTGTTCTGGGATTCTCCTTCAGGGCCTTCTGGAAACAGATCCTGCTCTAAGAATAAGGCCTAGGCCCAAGGTCAGCACCCCCCTTTCCTTGGGCATTGCCCATGCACTGACCCTTGGGACAGCTAGAGCTGGCAGCAGAGGGAGCCCAGGACATCTGAGATGGTCACTGGCCACTCACAGTTCCGCTTCTTGTGGGGACTATTCTCCAGCTGTGCCTGCAATTCCCCTAGGAAGCAGTGATGGCCTCGGGTTTGTCACTGTCCCAGCACACTGTTGTCTCAAAATGTTCCAGTCTTCACTAATGAATTAAGTGATAAGAGGATCAGTACCAGGTTCCTCCCTTCTAACTGGCCCCTGGGGAGGGTCTGTCTCAGGCTGCAGATCTGGGCGGCTTGGCCCCTGAGGCCCCAGTCCCCTAGGAGACAGTTCACAGGTTCCCCCTGGGCCACAAGCACACTTCCTAGGGACAGCATCCTTCTCCAGTTCCCTGTCTTCTCTCCTTACTCCAGTGTGGCCAGACTCCACAGCCAGGATGGGAGAGGGCCAGAGAGTGTCCTAGCAAGACTCCGAGAGCAGAGGTTTTGTTCTCTTTCTTAGCTGCGCAACACTCTTCTTAAACGGAACTGTGCGCAAAAGCTCAATACATGAAGCAGATCAAAGAGGAGCCGCCCTGGCTGAGGAGGGGCACCCAGGGAGCCCTGGAGGGGTCTGACGGCACTGCCTGAGAGCCTTCAGAGGAAGGGACAGGCCTCCAGCCCGCTGCACCCCTCCTCCTCCACAAACTCACCCAGGCCTTTCACTGCTCCTGCTGTTGGAGTGGACAGTGAAGACGGTCTCATTCAGCTGGTCCCAGTAGTACTCAACACCAGAGTTTAAGGCCCTGAAAAGCAGTTCAAAAGGGCAAAAGAGACAAGGTGGAAGGCGTCAGAGAGGGAGTGGCCAGAACTCCACGCGATTCCTGGGCTTTGAGGACCGTGGCCCGGCAGCCTTCCTTCCCCTCTCCTGGAGCTGTGCTGAGATCAGGATGCTCAGTGCTGGAGCAGTTCAGACAAGTCCCCAACAGCCCAAAGGTCAGTAGTGGTTTCAGCCTCTTCCTTCCCCCGGACAATGCCTAACTGGCTCCCCCTCGGGGCTAAGAGACAGCTAAAAAGACAGCCACACCAGATGCAGGCAGAGGTTTGAGTGTTCTTCAGACAGAGAGAAGGGCTAAGATGGTAAATGTGAGGTTGGAGAGGCCGTGGAGGGACAGGGTGCCTCGGACAGCCCTGCCTGCAGGGTGTGCTTGGTGCTCAGAGACAGAGAGCACAGGCTCTTGCTGCTGGTCTCCCTATGGCCATGGGACTGGGAGAGAGGGAAACGAGGGCGCCTCAACATTCCTCATTAGCCTGCTGTTCAGAAGTCTAAGCAGGAAAAAGCCCTCGCTGTTCTGGAACGGCCCACCTTTCTGTGCTGGACCCAAAGCCTCCAGACAATTGAGAGAGCAACTGGGAAAGCTGTTCTTGGAGCTGAAGATTTTCATGGGGGTGGGAAGGAGAGCCCCCACGTGGCAAGGGGCTGGACTGCTGACGGCAGAGAGGACAGCTTCTCTCCGTCCGGCTCTCCAGGCTGCCAACCCTTCCCTGGTTCCCTCTGCCCCCGCAATGGACTATCAAGCAGTCTCCTCCAATCTCAGCCAGGCACAGGTGCCAGCAGGGAAGCAGTGGCCTCTCCTCTTTCTATACCGCTGTGCCACCTCAGGCAGCAGTCCCAGCTGCCAGTGGCGAGGCCCAAAATGCAAGACCGCTTTGCTTTTACAGATTCCTCACCACGCGTGTACAGTGATGGACGGCAACTCGACTTCTGGGGGTGAACACGGTGCAGTCTTAACAGAAGTCAAAATACAATGGAGTACACCTGAAATTTATGTAATACTATAAACCAATGTGATCTCAATAAAAAAATAAATAAGAAAAGATTCCAGGGCCAGCCCCGTGGCCGAGTGGTTAAGTTCGCATGCTCCGCTTCAGGGGCCTGGGGTTTCGCCGGTTCAGATCCTGGGTGTGGACATGGCACCGCTCAACAAGCCATGCTGAGGTGTCATCCCACATGCCACAAGTAGAAGGACCCACAACTAAATATACAACTATGTACAGGGGTGCCCTGGGGAGAAGAAGGAAAAATAAAATCTTTAAAAGAGAAAAAAAAAAGATTCCACCCCAGGAGAGGGACCGTGGTTGAGGGTGGGGTGCTGATGACGGTGGTGAAGGCGGGGGACAGGAGTTGGGAAAGAGGTGTCTTTAAGCCCTTTGATTAGGACTCTGGTGTCCATGTAGAGATCACGAGAGACAGTCAAAACAGCAAGCTCTGCTCCTAAATGGCAAAGGGCATGCACTGGTGCTTGAAGAGCTCTGCTGTGGACTGAAATTCACATGGCAAAGCCCTGCCCCCCATGTGACTGTATGTGGAGACAGGGTCTTTAGGAGGTAATTATGATTAAATGAGATCATGAGAGTGGGACTGTGGCCTTATAAGGAGAGGAAGAAAGAGATCTCTGTCTCTCTCCACCACGTGAGGACACAGTGAGAAGGCGGCCTTCTGCAAGCCAGGAAGAGAGTCATCACCAGAACCTGACGACACTGGCACCTGATCTCAGACTTCCAGCCTCCAGAACTGTGAGAAAATACATGTCTGCTGATTAAGCCACCAGGTCTAAGGTATTCTGTTATAGCAGCCCCAGCAGCCAAAGACAAGCTCCAGTGAGAGCCAGCTTTTTAACCTAGTGGCCTCTGCTACCTTCCTGTAATGACAGAGTGTCTTCAATAAAGAGCAAACAAATCAAAGTCAGTGGGTTATGAGGATTAGCCAAGAAGGACGAGTTGTGGTGGGTGATGTAAGTGCTTCCTTCCTAGATGTGAGGAGTAGACAGGACAGGGACCTGACAGGCCTGGGAGGATGAGGGACTGTGTGTCAGGAGGCTGTGCCACTGCAGGGGGAAGGAATCAGGCCTACGTAGTGAGCCCCCGGATCTGTCTCTAGGGGCTCACTAAGATTCTGGGGCTCAGGCTTCACCTGAGGGCACACCAGCGTCTTTGAAGGGAAAGAGCCACAGCCGAACAATGTGCTCCTCCTTCCCCGTCTCTGCGCTCGCACCTCCCAGCTCGTCTCAGAGGGCCTGCGGGGCTGTGAGTTTGGTGCGATCTTCTGCAGACTGCTCCTTTAAAGAGCAGGATCTCCTTCCTCTTCCAAACACGCAGCTGTTTCTGTGGGGATTGTCTGAGAACGACAGGGGCACTGGAGGGCAAAGGTGCGAGGAGAGGAAGAGGCAATTGTCCAGAAGTCAGCAGAGGCCTCTAAAAACAAAGCCATCACTTTGCCATTTTTGGTGAGCAAATCCTGGCTGCAAGAGGCACCACATGAAGCCAGCTGCCAGTGAGCCTGTGATTTACAAACTTGTCAAGATTTATTGACAGGTGGCAATACCATGTGGGTCCCTGCCAATTCCTCTTCTGTAATTGTTGTTAGCCAGGGCTGATCAGTGACAACAAACTGTTCACACCGAACCTACATCAAACCATGCACTGCACGACCAGGAACCACCTGAAGGCCCACTCTCTCAGCTGGGACTGTTAGCCTGACGCTGACGGTCAAAGGGTCCCCTCAAACACTGGCCACCTGGCAGCTCAGAGCTGTGAGCTCTAGCCCTTTGTTGATGAGGTCAACTGCCAAAGAGAACAGAGGTGATGGAAAGTGTATCAGATATGCTGTCCACGATCCTCCACCACCCCAATCCTTTCTGCTCCCACCAACAGGTCTTATTCTAGCCCCGATCTGTTCTATGTTCTGCGATCAGAGCACCTTCACCAGGACAAGTTCACAGGTTGGAAAATTTGGTTGAAATTCCCGGCACTGTACCAAGGAAAAGAGTTGAAGACACCCTCTCTGGCTACTGAAACTCTTGGTCTTCAATAGACAATACCACTGATTTTGATCTGTAAGCTAAACAGTCCCATGTCCTTCCTTCTCGGGTCTTAGTGAGGGGGCATGAGTCACCACTGTTTGCTCGAGGTTCTTCCTGGAAGCTAGGCAAACACACAGAGGGATGAAGAATGGGAAGGCCAATCAGGACCAGGCTTCTCAAATGGACCTCCACTTAGCACCTGGTTTCCCTCAGCAGTGTTTGTCAACTGCGCTTCTGAATGGGCGTGGCTCAATGACGTCCTCATGGCTGGGCCCTCCTGGGTTCCCTGAACACAGCTAAGAGCCAACCTGGTGGTGACGACTCTCACACAGAACTCCGGCTCTGCACTTCCCAATTTCTAGGGGATGTTCCTTTGGAGAACATTCTTCTATCAGCTACATGGTTGCAGAGGCTTGGACCGCATGGCTGTCTCCTTGGAAAGAAGGACTGCTTCCAAAAAGACTAGCCTGACCCCCCACTATCTCTGCGATGTGAGAAAGAGTTGGCACCTGGGTCTTGTGGGACAGCCTGAAAGATGCAGTCTCTGTGGCTCCCCTTTGGATTTAGAGGCGAGCCTTTCTCCTCCTCGGTCAATGATGCTTGATTATAATCACTGTTTACATTGATAGCTCCCTCAAGAGCTGGGGCCTTGCCAGGAGTCCGACACTCAGCCAAAGGGCCAGATGCCCCACAGTCCCAGCCTACTTTTTTTCTGACATGAGTCTCTGAATTCTGTCTTCTGAGCTGACTCTGAGAAGCAGTGGTCTTTCCAGCAACACCTCCCCCCATTTGTAGGGCTGATCTATGAAGCCGGAAGTGAGCAAGCACCCCCTCATATCAATCTGGTACTTCACACCAACTATGGTTATCAGTGAGGGTGTTGGCTGGGCTGGCGGTCAGCCAAAGGCAGAGCAGCAGCTTGGGAGGAGTGGTGGGTGGGGTAGCAAAGCAAAGGAGAAGGGAGCACCTCACTGCTAGGAAGGGTGGGGTGAATGGGCTATCAGCCACCACAATGGCTTTGTACAGAGGCTGAGGGCCAGGTGTTTGTCTCCTCACCTGCCCTAAGAATTTCTTTCCCTGGAGAGAGAGTGTTTCCGTAGGCCTTTTTCTACCATCAATGGGGTTTTAGTGCCACCAGGAGATGCCCAAGGAGCTTGTCACCTCTGTCTTTGTGCTTGGAGAGAGTACTGAGGCTAAGACAACGGAGGGGAAGTCAACAGCAGAATGGAGAGCACAAAACAAGGAGCAGCTGTCTGTACCTGGGACAAAGGCAGACAACCACCTGTTTTGCAGGGAGGGCTGTAATCCTGGCCCAGCTGGCTGGCTGGATCCTATGCCCTTGGGAACGGGTGTGCCAGAGAGCTGCGTCACACGGGAGAGGCAGCGAGCCTCAGGCAGCTGCCTACTTAAGAGACAACAACCCTGAGCTCCTCCTTCCCTATTTATCTGCTCTCCACATTCTAGGCCAGAGACCAACCACAGACTGTTCAAAAGATGGAAACGGTCTCACGTATCCCCTCTCGTTTCCCACTGCACCTGTCACCTGACCAGCTTAAATGCCTCTACACGATCCTGGGCTGCATTCTTCACCTGAGGTCTTGAGTTATAAAATTACACGTGTTCTTGTGGTATATTCTTCTGTGGAATACGCATTGCCTTCATCAGAATTTTAAAGAGGGTTTTGATTGAAAAAAGCTTAAGAACCAGCTGCAGGAAAGAGCTGTGGACTGGAAAGTTAGGAAGCCTCATTCTGTCTTGATCTGCTGGGAGGCCTTGGGGGAGCCTTCACTTCCTCACCTGAATATTGTTCCTAGTCTTCCCCACCTAAAGCAAAAAAACTGGACAGGCATAAAGGAGACTGAGAGCTAGAGAAGCTCCGAACGACGTGGGACAAGGTCACGTCCGTCTTAATTTACATGGTACCCTCAAATATCCGGCCCTAGGCCTGGGGCATTTGCCAATACAACCCAAAAAATCAGGAGAAACAGCAACACCAAAAAAGGCAGGCTAAACTAGTTGCTGTCAGTCCAACACAACCGGGTCTGCGATGGGAGGCTGTTCGCTGTGTCACATGCTGGGGCCGTCTTGCTCATGCAAAAGGCTCGAGTTCCTGGTGGGTAAGAGTGTTCCCCAGACAATCAAGATGGCTTCAGCCTGCTGAGACTCTGGGATGCTGAAGACGACATATGGGGAGAAGAGAGAGGCCAAAGCCAGCTTCAGGTTTGGCTGAGGTGTTTGTGACTCACACCAAGGACGTAGGCTGGGGTTTCAGACACAAAAGCCTTCGTGGGGCCACAACAAACTGGAGGTAGAGGTTCTGCCTCTGAAAGAGCAGCTCGCTTTCGCAAGGAGGGGCTGGGAGTTTGGTCAGGACAAGGTTAGTCGCTGGAGCCACAGATAACACAACAATGCTGAGGAAGGACGTCTCTGAGACACAAGTAAAGAAAGGCTTGTAACCACAGAGTTGGTAAAAATACGGTCCAGAATTCTGTGCCAGTTTTGGAAAAGATGCCTATTAGATTCCTCTTATGGATTCCTAAGAAAAGAGGAAGAGATAAGCCAACCAGTCTCATATGCTCTGGGGAAAAAGAAATATTTTAAGGCAGACTGATTCTGGGACTATGGACAGGCATGGGAGAAGGGCAGACACCGCCAGACCCAGTGCCTGGACTAAGAGTGGCACAGTCGTGAAATAGGCATGCTGTGTCCTGGAAAGGCACAAGTTGCTAGTGAAGGAGGTTCTCTGGTCACAGAGCCTGAGGAGAGCGTGGTCGGCAAGAACCACGCAGTCTTCCAGCTCCAAGAGCAGCTGGACTTGGTCCGGCTCAAACAGCAGCCTCTCTTTGGGAGGGGCTGTGAAAATTAAAGATGGAATGAAAGAGATGTCCTTAGAACCAGGTTTTCTTACTCCTGGGGCACAGACCTAACTCAGCTGTCACCAGTCACCTATCAGGCCACAAGACACATATACTAGAGTGACAGTTGCCCAACAAAAGGCAACATGCGCACTCCCAATAGCCAGAGACCAGTCACACCGCTCTGCGATGTGTGGTACCCTCTCAGAGAAGACTGCACCAAGTGAAGGACAGCATCACCACGGCCTGGAGGCACAAGTGGCATTTAGCTGCCTGGAGCCCTGCAGCGGCCCACGCAGCAATCAGCCCGATCTGTACTGAGCACAGAGCTCCGTATCCCCACCTGGCTGAGTCTGGGGACTGATGACAGCCCTGGCTGACTCCCAGGGTCTTGAGCGAAAGGAGGCCTGGAGAGACCTCCATCCTCCAAAACGCCAGAGGAAGGGGAAGGAGTGTCATCAGGACTCAGGACGGAAATGCTTTGGTTCCCTGACCCCTCTTACCCCTACACTTCAAGACCAGATAACAATCATTTTGATTTTAAATTAGGCTTTTCAACCTGCCTTTACTATTATGAACCAGAGCCCCAAGCAGAAAGGAAAACAGGTAGGACACAGACAGAGCTAGGCTGTTAGACATCAGTGGCTTGACAAATTAGGGCTTTAACAATACTCTATTTCCAATTTTCTTTCTTAAGTTAATGTCTATGGCATTTACACAAATCCAAGACCACCTGTTGAATTTTTCAAAAAGGATTTAGAAAAGAATCTTTGATATCTGTGCTTTTGCCTGCAGGGAAACTTGACTATCACTAGGAAACCAGAGAATAAGAGAAAACAGAGAAAGAGAACACTGCCTTAGATTTAAGAAGACATAATAAACTCAACCAGTCTTCTGAAGATCTCTGGAACGGAGAGCAAACCTTCCCATCCCCCCTTCCCATTCCCGTAAGTGAAAAAGACTCCAAAGGAGCGACACTGAGGACGAGGCAGCCTCAAGATTTAATTTCCATCTAAAAGGCCCCGCCCCTCCCAGCCTGCGCAGGGAAACGCTGATCTCCAGCCCAAGGACTCCCTCCACACCCACCGCCGCCCCAGCCACTCACTCTGGTCGGCAGATCACCAGGTCTCCTTTGTTGGTACCATAGGCCAGGCCCAGCCCTGGCTCGGGCAGCCAACGGGCAGAGTTGATGCTGACATGTCTCCGCTGGTCAGCAGGCATGGGGTAAAGGACGTTGAAAACTCTCTGGATGGGGGAGAAAGAGGGAAGAAAAGAGAATGGGAGGAGAAACAATTTGTTACCAAGAAAAACAAAATCCAGGGAGAAACAAAGTCCTTCTAAGGCCTGAAGCAAGTTAACCACAGGGAGGAAAGGAGACGGTTAGGCTGGGGAGGGGAGGACTCTCCACACGTGTTTGAGAACTTGGGGTAGCAGAGAGAAGGGGGGACCTTCTTACTTCAGGCGAGGGCTACGACTCTTCCAAGAGATACTAGGGGAATACTTGGGCTTTCCTGCGTGAAGCTTAGCTGCGTTCTCCTGCGAGCCTCTGAGCCCGCTCACTTCACGGCTTTTAAGCTAAGCCCATTTTAAGGAAAGCCCCATTCAGAGTCCGGCTCACCGGGAAGCACTGGCCCTAACTCTCCTCTGACCACACAAGCCAGTGCGAGCCAAGCTCAACTGGTAGTCCTGTTACCATGGAAATTGCTGCGTTCTCCGCAATGGGGAATTGAAGGTGACAGGGGGGCGGGAGGGGGAGATAACATCAGAGAACATTCTTAATTCATCTAATTAAAAGCAATGTTAAAACTGCTATTGTTAAGGAAACCTAAAAGGTGCAGCAAGATGTAGGGAGCAGGGCAGGGGGAATCTTGAGCACACAGGTACGTGATTTCTTTCCAGCTTATATAAACCACCATTAAACAGATCGTTTCCATTTCTCAAAGGGAGAGAGTCTCCTCTCAATAGTCTACATCTTTCCAAAGCGATTATTTTCTAGGGGGGGTAGCTTGACTATGTCTAGGGTTTGGGCTGAAGGTAAAAAAAAAGCCTGCCCAGTCTCTCTGGCCACTGACCTACGTGATGTTCCAGAAGCACCTTCAGTGAGAGACGGGGCAGGGCAGTGGGAGAATGAAGGGCACGGACTTTGGAGTCAGACAGACCTGGGTTTGAGTCCTGACCCCAATGCATTAACAACTTCTCGAGATCTCAGTGTAAAAAGAAACAGCAGTGACATTCAGATAACTGGGGAGATTAAAAGAAATGATGTGTATAAAATGCCTGGCCCGGTGCAAGCTCGTGAATGGTAACTGTTGTTGTCATTACCAGGAACCTGCACCTGGGGCTTCAAAACAGGTCATTAGGGCATATGAAAAGGACACGAAGCTGAAGATCTATAAAGTGGAGTTTTAGTCAATATGATGACTTCCCTTTCTGCCTCCTCAGGTTTTAATCTATAAAATAGGAATGCACTTCATCTCCTTTACCTTTCCATAGGGCTGATGGGAAAAAACAAAAAGACCAAATGACAGTTTGATTTAGAAAGGAATATTCAAAAATGAACTTAGAGTGGTACAATAATAATTATTTTTCTGATTATCCTGATGAGAGATTTAAAAAGAAAAAAAAGAAAAGGGCCAGCCCCATGGCCTAGTGGTTAAGTTCAGCAGGCTCCAATTTGGCAGCCCGGGTTCACAGGTGGCTTCCTGGGCATGGACCTACACCACTTGTCAGCCATGCTATGGCGGAATCCCACTTACAAAATAGAGGAAGACTGGCACAGATGTTAGCTCAGGGCTAATCTCCCTCAGCAAAAAAAGAGAAGGATTGGCAACAAATGTTAGCTCAGGGCAAATCCTCCTCAGCAAAGAAAAAAAAAGTAAAAATTGGGCTAAGGGTCCACTGCATTTACACAAATCAAGTGATGAGAAGTCCTGGATACGGGAACGCTTGTGCCTTGGTATCTATCTGAAAGACCTTTACCAGGACAGTCTCTACAGTAGCATGTGTATTCAGTGTACTGACAGATACACAGAAAATCCTGTTATGAATAACTTTCCAGGTTATTTGGTGCTGAGAACTGTGCCTGGGCAGCTAATGGCACACCGCCAGAACAGCCTGCTATGGTCCTGAGGTTGAATGGGTCTTTTATAGATATGGAACTGGCTTTGGTTTGAGGCATAAGACTGCCACGTGGCCGCTGCATTAAGAACCTCCCAGGCCCACCATGTCTGGTTTAACTCCAAATCTAAGAATGAGCCAGGGCTCCTTAAATCTTTGGCCTAAGGAGACTACTCAAGGAGAGCCTAACAGAGTTTATGAATTTCTTTTTTTAAAGATTTTATTTTTCTTTTTTCTCCCCAAAGCCCCCCAGTACATAGTTGTGTATTTTTAGTTGTGGGTCCTTCCAGTTGTGGCATGTGGGATGCCACCTCAGCATGGCCTGATGAGCGGTGCCATGTCAGCGCCCAGCATTCGAACCGGGGAAACCCTGGGCGGCCGAAGCAGAGCGCGCAAACTTAACCACTCGGCCATGGGGCCGGCCCCTATGAATTTCTAAACTAAGCATCCAGAACATGGTCGCTTGACCTTTGGATAATCTCTTCCTTGCACACATATGTGTGGCAGACCCCTGAACAAATTCACAGCTCCTACCCCTAGCCAGCCTCACTGGCTGCCTGTCAGTGATGATGACAACACCAGTCTTTTCCCCTTACACCTAATCAATGCTTTTCCTTCAAACCAGGGGACGGGGTGTGGTGACTTCATCCTTTCTCACAGAGGTTTTCGCCTTTCCAGAACATAATCCATGGTTTCCCTCTCACCTATGGGCTATGAGGTTAAATATGACTTGGTATACACACTAAAAGGACAAAGTGGTTGTGATGAGACGACTGCGGCTGGGCTCAATCAGTTTAACTTTCCTTCTCCCAAAGGTGAGACGGCGTGAGCAGGTACACCCAGAGTAGAGGAAGGACAGCGTTCACTTCAGCGGTTAGACGAGAGGAGTCTCGGTCTCGGCTTGTGGCAGTTCTACGTGGGTCTCACAACGGGGGCTCCCCTAGAATCACTCTGACTCATAACCGCAGGGAATGGGGCAGAGGGCCAGACAAAGCGGCCTTGCGAGAAGGGGGATACTAAGGTCAGAAAGTCAGATGCTGGAAGGCTTGCTAAGTTTTTTGATGGGGGGTCTTAAAGAAGAGAATACAAGAACTCTTTTCTAAAAATGTTCCACATCAGGAAAGACGCAAACAAGCCTCTCACATGTCCCAAATTTACCTTTTCTAGTCTGTTGCTGCAGAGGGATTAACACGCAAATACTATCAATTTGCTTCTAAGTACAGAAAGTTGCTTTGGGGACAAAACCCTCAAGAGGCCAGTATGATGAATGACCCAGCTTAGGTGAGACAAGGTCAGAGGGACTGGTGAGAAGTAATTCAAGGCTGAGACCCCCCAGACCTTGCTGCACAGATATTCACAAGCTCCATGGCTACAGGAGTCACAGGGCATCGATCTGTCCTTTGACTATGGCGGCCCCCACCCCCACCAAGTCCTTAAACAGTACTGAAAGGGCAGCTCCCAAGGGCCCATCTCTTCCAACGTTTGAGTATTAGGCTGAATCCTGCTTGGTGGCAGGAAGCCAGAAAACGCCATGTGAAGATCAGCAGCCTCCAGAATTCCTGATAAGCACTTGCTTGCTTATCACACTCTAGGGTGGGAGGGGGAAGGAGGGAGATGAGGGCAGAAAGTACGGGGGGGCGGGAGTGATGAGCAGAGAGGGTGTAGGATGGGTAGGAATCACTGATTTAAGTTCTCAGAGGTCATCTGCTCCAATATTCCTTATTTCACAAAATGCCTGAAGCTAAAGGACCCTAGCAGAGTGAGAATCTGGTCCATTTTGAAAACCATCCAGAGATGTAGTTTCTAGTCCTTTCTCCAGCTGGAGTTTCACAGCTCTCAAAGCGCCCCACTGAGGCGAGGTACTCCTCACAATTAGTCAGCCCTAGAGACAGGACAATATCGGGGCAGCAAGTTCCCCAGTGCTGACAGATGGCTAGGTAGCTCTGGCTACTCCCCAACCATTTACGTTTTCGGCCATCAGTCTTTCCAACCCACTGACTGAGTGATCTCTGAGGCTCCTCCCAGATTTCAATGGGGCCTGGCTACGTCTCCGTAAACCCAAAATTCACCAGCACTGACAAGAAGATCTGAAGTAGCGTAAAGGACAGCTCCGGCCTTCACTTAAAGGCACCCCAAATATATCTCAAGTAAAGGTCTCCTCAACACTAGTCAGGTGCCCTGAAGCTCCCCATGGGATGTTAAGGACAAAGCTGGATGGCCTGCCAAAAATCCCTCTCTCTGACAAAAGTGACATTCCATGAAGCTGCAACACAACATTCATTAATTGGAGGAGGATTATCAGGACCTGGGGACCCTTTGTGGGACTGGATACAAAACCCAGGTGATTCATGTGTGCAGAGTCCTGGTTTCCCCTGTCCCAGCTGGAGCTGTTCCCTAGTATATGACAAATGCTGAAAGAAACTCCCCTCCCAAGCAGGCTGTTCTCATTTCTGTCTAACATCTATGAAGGAAATTGGAATCAATATGCTAGGAGGAACACATTTTTTAGAGTCAGTGCAGTCTCGGCACGTCAATAGGGAATGAGTCAGGTCGCCAAGATCTTTATGGTTCTACGGGAATGGAAGAAGATAATGTGTTCCTCCACTTCTGGGGTCTAAGACAACCTCTTGTACCACTTGCCCCTCCATCTCTCAAACTCTAATAAGAACAGGAAGAAAAGAAAACAGTTGCCAGATCAAACTAAAGGGGTCTTGTTTCTTATTCAAAGACAGACAGGAAAAGAATGAGAAGCAGCCAGAGGAGCTCAGTGGGAAAGCTTCCTCTCCATCCTTTTAAAATTCAGAAGAAAAATGTATTGCTGCCCTCAACAAGATGCTTTCTTTTCTACCGCATGTCAATAAAGCTCAGACCATTAGTGCAAGCAGCAAACTGAGCTGCTCAGATCAGCCCAGATCAGAAGCTAAAAGAAAAAACTTCGTGGTTATCTTGTTTACATTCGGGAATCTCATCATCAGTAAAGCTGGAACCTCGCCACAGTGGCAAGAGGTTGAGTGCAGCTGGCAGATCTGCGTGTTTTAACTGAGACATGGAAGCTGGTTGGAGGAAGGGGCCAACTGGAAACGGAGGCTGGAAGGGCCATGCGAGAAGGTGCAAGCCAAGGCGGCTTTGAGGAAGAAAGGACCTGTGAGTAGGAGAAATGCCTTCTGGGTCACGATGGGAATCAAGGGAGGCTTTAAGGTTTTCGAGGGTTACTAGAGGAGAATTAACTCTCTGGGAAGAGGGAAAAAAATCAATGGAAAGCGGCTGCTAAGAGACAGCTGACCTTTCCACTGGAAACGGATGGCTACACACCCTGTCACAGACTGAGAAGTGCACACATCCCAGAGCAGGCGGGTGGAGGGATGCTATGGTTGTCTTGTCTTCCTCTGGAGCTGCTGAGTTGCTTATATTCATGAATTATGGGACTTTCTTCATCCTCTAGGAAAATCCGAGTGTTTTTCAGAAACTTTAATTTCCAAGCCTTCTTTACATTCCACTTTGGAGTTCAGAACTCAGAGAACGTTGATTTTAAAGTGGTTATTTTATTTCCTTATTTTTTTCCCCTGCTTTTTCTCCCCAAATCTCCCCAGTACACAGTTGTATATTTTAGTTGTAGGTCCTTCTAGTTGTGCCATGTGGGACACTGCCTCAACGTGGCCTAATGAAGTGCCATGTCTGCGCCCAGGATCCGAACCGGCAAAACCCTGGCCTGCCGAAGTGGAGCGCGCGAACCTAACCGCTCGGCCACAGGGCTGGTGCCCCCCCAGCCCGCTTTTTTCCCCCTGCTTTTTAAAGTGGTTATTTTAAAACAAGAATCAGAATACCAAGTCACCTAACTCTCCTCTTTATTCAGCTGAAGCAGGAACAATCTGCCCAGACTGCCCTTGTGCAAACCGAACTCTCCAGCAGAAAAGAGCACAGCTCCTCCTTAACTCTTTGGGATTTGTTGCCCTCTGCTGCTATTGATAATCTGCTGCCTTGAAGTCATTTCTAGCCAACCTCCTGCGATTTGTTGAGACCCGTCAACTCTGTCTGATTCATTTGTTCCTCTCAAAGGGATCCCAAGGACAGCCAGAGGACAAGAATTTGATTCTTCACTAGCCTGATGCTTTCCAAAGGCTACCTCTGGCCATTATGATCAAAGCACAGCGACTACTTCAGCTGAGGGATCTACTTCTGCACTAAATGACATACCAACATCAATGCTCCTGGAACTCCTAGAAATTAAAATAATTTCTTCTTCCCATTCCCACATCTCTGAGTGCAGCACAAGTTCTTGAATTTCCTTGGCTTTCTAAATCTCAAAGGAAGTCGCCAAATGAGTAGTTGTTCTAGATATTCACCTTGGATAAGAGTGTCTTTCAATATATTCAATTGTTGGTCCATATTTTTTGGAAGAAGAAAGTTCAGGACAGGGATCACACTAAAATACTTTCAGCTTCTCAAAGTACAGAAATTGCTTCTCCTACCAATTCTTGAAGAAGCAAAACATTTTGCCTTTCACTGTTGGAATTATCTCCTGGGGATCGCTCACCATGTCTCAGTGCTCGATGAGTTCTGAGAAGCTCATTGACATTGGGCAGAACTGTGGAAATGGGCAAGATACTCCCTGTTTCCATAAGGATTGTCCCACTGATACTTTTGTTCAATTACACTGATGGTGGTGGTGAGCAGGAGTGTGAGTTCACGTATGTGCAGGAAATACACCGCACACGGAAGTTCAGTGACACACATTTGCAGAACCAATGCCGAGAGCCTCTGGCGTGCCAAGCACAGTGCCGGCTGCGAGGGCAGCAGCAGAAAGACCAGTCACAAAGCCAGTCGTCTAGCTTGTCAGCAGCAGGAGAGAGGACCAGGGCCGTTTCGTTCACTGTCTTCCCAGGCCTAGCAAAGTACCCGGCCTAAGGTAGGGGCTCAATAAAATTTTATTGAGCGAAAAGAATAAAATGCAGCATAGACTCTACTCCACTAAGAGGCCAAGAGGGAAAGCAACTGTCAGAGCTGGAGGAGTCTGTCACGGAGAAATTCGCCTAAACGAAGGGCTTTGATTGCAGCTCCAATGTTATTTTTAATTTTTTATCTTGCCCCTTCCTTCTCTGACAAATCGCATCAGAGACAGCCCTGCCTTCTCCCCACCCCTCCCCCTTTCCTACAACGTGCTGAAGAAAAGAACTTTCTGAGGATAGCTGCTTTGTACCACATCTCAGAAGTCAACTTTAAGATAATTGCAGCGGAAGCAGCTTTTAATCAACTGACAGGCAGCTTTAAGAAAATTAATGAGGACAAAAATCCTAGGAAGAGTAAATCATTCCTGACAACAAAGCTGTCTCTCTTTTATCCCAATCTCCTCTTGAAGAAACAGTACCCTTCCAGGATACAAAAATAAAACATCTTTATTTTTAGTCTTTGCCACTCCCAAGGCCAGACAAGATTAAGAAGAGGCTCGACTCTCTTAGATTCCTGGAGATTACTCTGGATTGAACTAGAGTTCCAGATGACTTGTGAAAATCAAACTTTCAGAATCTAGGGAAGTATAGGAGATGAAATTATATCACAGGCTAAATTCAGGGCAAGGATGGAGCCTTATGCAGATTATATATTGAAGAAAGAAGCTAGGACAGACCAAAAGAGCCTATAGATGTTAGTTACATAAATGCTGGTCAGTACTGACAGCACTGGACACCCATCCTGACCCAGGGTCTAAGCTATAATTTAGTCATGACTAATCTGAGCACTCTGGATACCAATCCTTTTCTGTGGTTCATTTTAATGAACTTATAATAACAATAATCAGTCATCTCTAGGCTCTGTGAAGATGGCTATAAAATGGTATGAAAGAAAGCAAGCCTACCAAGGTTTCTTTACAACCAGGGTGACAGAAAGACACGCATTAGTGGGGTATGATGGTGATGTCGCCCATCCAAGGATAACAGTGAGGTGAACATTGGAAAAAGGAACTCAAGATATACTCTTTCAGACGGGGAAGGGCCTAGAGAGAAAGACAAAGATACTGCTGCTCACTTTTTCAGCCGGAGCACCTCTGTATTCTACAGCATGTAGGCTAACAGGCATGGGCTCGCAGTTAAGAGCCTGAGTAAAGTCAACCGTGGGCAGGTAAGAATTTTAATCAGAACTGGAAAACGCCTCACAGCATTAGTTAGTCCTTAAAGTACCATCACTAGGATGCTAGCATGATCCAGAAATGCTCAGGGTACTCAATAATTTCTCAACTTCCTGCAAGTATCTGAAAGATGTGGTTAACAGGAACCACAGAAGTAAACCAGGTGAGGTTCCAGAGACAGTAGGAGACAGAGCGAGAGCAAACAGGAAAAGGACAAAGCTATACTGACAGGTGAGGTCAAACTAGAATCTCCATGCAGCCAATGACTAGTTCTCAACCTTGACTGAGAGTGCAGAGCCATCTGGAGGGCTAGGGAGCAAGAACGGCTGGGCCCCACCCCCAGAGCTTCTCATTCAGCTGGTCTGGGGTGGGGCCGGGAATCTGCATTTCTATTGAGTTCCCTAGTGATGCTGATGCGGTCTCAGGAATACACGTTGAGAACTACAGCCCAGTTAGATGAATACCTTGCAGGTCTGTAAAAAATGGTAACAAATTTGCTTTCCTTCCCTGCTGCCTAGGACCTGTTGAGAGGAGGGGATGCACATCTCTGGAGCTGGACTCTAGAGGCAGAAGGTTCACAGGGGACAGTCTTCAGTGAAGAGCAGACCCTCAGGGTCAAGAAGTGGGGGCGGGGGAGAGGAGGAGAGGAAGAGAGGGGAGAGCAAAGGAAGGGGGATAGAAGAAGGGGGAAGGGATGAGAGGGAGGGGGCAGAGAGAGGTGGGGAGAGAGCAGGCTCTGTTTCCAACAGCCCCTTCAAACTAGCAATCTGTCTAGGTAACAGTCGCTCAACACTTGAATCAGTTTTACTGCAGAGCCACAAAGAAAAAGCTTTCAATAAAACTGACCCTTAAGCATTTGAGGCTTTGCCTTAAGAAGCACAAGGCTATTCCATGGCGAAAGGAGAGCTAAACTGCTTCTGTCATAGAGCTGCTTCTCCCACCCAAGTCAAATGAAGGTGTCTTTGTCCATCACTTTTGCCAATAAAACGACTAGAGAGAAAAGCAACCCAGCACTGGTGAGATTCGGGCCCCCAGCGCCTCTAGGATCTGCAGGGATTATGCAATAAGGATCCTTTTCAGTTCTCATTAAACCACTTACATGCCTACAACCCCCACCTGTTGGGGGATGGGCTATGCATCTGGGAGAGAGTATGCACCACCTGCTAATTCCTGGGTTGAAAGCACTAATCCTTCTTGCTTTCTAGCTCAAAATGCCCAAGCGCTCCCCGCTCCCACTGCTGACTTTTGCTCCCATTCCTAGGTAAAATAGCACTTCTTACTGATACAAACTGGAAGAACAGTTTGCTAAATGACTATTTCTGGTTTCATTAGTAATTTTATACTTTTGTTGTTATGCTTTCACTTGGTTACAACCAAAGTTATTATAATGTGCAAGTTGCCACTATTTTAGAAAATTAATTGCAGTTTTCTGTTACAATATTGTGCCTTGTTCCAATTAGAATATGAAAGCAGAGAGGGAACACAGACAGTTTAGTGTTTTGAGAATTCAGCAGAACTTCAGCTCAGCAATCTCTAAATGCCTAGCTTAAAAACAAAACAGAAATTAACAAAAAGCCCTCCCTGGCTCAAGTGTAAGGGAGTCAGACAGACAGTAAGACCCTGAGTCACGAGAGGAGCAGATCCAGCCTGGAGGAGCCTGGATGGACAGAGGGAAGGGGAGATACAGTATGTGCCCAGTTTTATTATTCCTGATTTGCCAATCATCCTAAAATTGGGAAGACTAAGCCTAGCCCCAGTAAGCAGAGTAGCGAAATACTAAAGGACCCTGGATCCTAGAAACAAGGCTAAAAATTAAAATGACTCAACATAGGGAAGAAAAGAATCCTGCATGTAGAGAAATTCAGGGGAGGACCCTGGAAAGAAACAACAGCTGAGAAAAGATGGGAGGTAAAGCACAGACAGCCAGAAAGCTAAGAGTTTGGTAGGAAGTGGAACACAAACACCACTGGGCCTGCAACAAAATTAGCAAAGGGTCAAAGCACCACGCATGAAACCACAACAAGAAATAAACCTGAGACTGTCTGCCTTGCTGAACAGGCTGAGGGCAGAAACCTAAAATGAAGAAAGTAATCATGAAGGACAGCGCTCTCAAACTCAAACGCTTATCAGAATCATCTGGAAAGCTTGTTTTACAAATACAAATACCTAGGTCCCTCCTGCCCCATTCTCACTCTGATTTCAGGTCTGAAGGGGCGTCTGCACTTTAACAAGGACCCCTGTATTCTAACGCAGGTTGTCTGAGGAGCACAGTTTGAGAAGCACTGATCCAGAGGTCTACGAACTGCTTAGAGTAAGTGCGCTAGGGCTAACAGCAATCAGTAATTCATTTTCAGAAGAGTTTTCATATGGGATTGTGTAAGAGATCATCTCTTGGGGAGAGAGGTTCTTAGTGGGAATTAAAATAAGTCAATACTCTGGAGGATGTTCTCCTGGGAATGTCTGTTAGCCCAACAAGTTCACCTCTGAATTCCAAGAGGCAATGCCAAAGAGAAGGGGAATTCTGGGTAGAGAAGCTCTAGGACAGGCCCATTACCCACAAAAACATTCCTTCAAAGACGGAGCTTGACATCACAGATGGAGACACCCACCTATACTTACCTGTGCAAAGAGGGAGATGCTCTATTGTCCCATTAAACCCTCGCTCCCTGTTCTTAGACAAAAATGCACTTCTTGCCTTAAACGGTGGTACAGCACAGCTATCCAAAAAAGCAGGTGTCTTCCCTTCCACCAATGACTGAATTCAGGGACATTTGCTGAGTGCTTTGGTGCCTTTGGACGTAAGGGGCAACCAAGACCTGGAAAACCAGAAACCTTTCTGTAGCACGGGGGTTTAAAGTCACACTGGGTGGACACAGAGTGGGCAAAACCTTGTTGAGAAGCCTGGATCCTGTCTCTTGGGTGAGAGGAACACTTCCCAAACGAGAGCCTTCTGGTTACTTCAGCTCCCTCTCCTAAGTGGCGGATGGTACCTCTTGAGAACCAAAAAGCCTCTCTGGAAGGCCTGAGGAACAGCTCCTGCCGGAAGGGCTGCAGCAGCTGGCCGGATGCTTTGAAGCCCCGTGGCAGGACAGCAACGGATTACCTCATCTCCTCAGCAGACTTCAAGTGCACTCCCTGAGCTGCCAGCCCCATACGTGACAACATCCTGGCTTCCGCCCTGTAGCTGTCTGCCCTTGGCTAGATGTTTCTGGCTACTTATGGAAAAGAGGAACCTTGCTAGGATGGAGGACTGGCAGGATGTGCCCAGAAGAAGGGCAGGAGCCCTGGCTTCCGGAAGAGGCTGGAGATGTCCATTAGTGTTGCAGAAATCAGATCCTGTCTCTTGATTATAAACAATTATTCCACAATTAGGCAGGAAGGGTTAGGAGAGCAGCTGTTGGGACAAGGATTCTAGGTGCTGAAAAGCAGACACTGGGTACTTTCACCATCCAAATCTGCTTCAGATAAGCAAAATAAGAATACTTGAACTAAAATTCAACGTCCATCCTCAAATATCTAGATAAGAAAACAGGCTTTCAAACTTCCCACGAAGTATTCTCCCGATCATCTAATGTCAAACATTTCCAAAGTCATATGGGACTCACGAATCAGAACTTGCCTCTCAGTTTTGACGTCAAGAGCAGAGAATGGCCCTGTTTCTAGCCTGTCCAAGGCTGGGTGGGACATGCTGTCAGCCATCATGGGTTCTGCTAGTTACCACCTAGAAATGATAAGGAGGATGCTTTTCTCAAAGTTCTTTTTCATTCATTCAGCTTCTCCTGAATGTTAGCTGCCTTATTAGGTACCTGGACTTCATAAAGATGAAACAGACATGGTCTCTGCTCTCTAGGAGCTCACGGTCCAGGAGAGAAGAATGACATGGAAACAAATAACTACCGTTTGGTGTGCTGAGTGTTAAGAGGAGCATGTGTACTAGGTACAGTGGTGGCAAAAGGAGCGAGTGATTAATTTGTTTAGAAAGGTTCCACAGAAGGGGAAGAGCTTGCGGGCAGCTGGGTTTGAGGGAGAGGAGGGCATTCCAGGTAAAGGCACACTGGCAAAAAAGACCCTTATTAAATCCAGGATGCTTGGAAAGTGGCTTGGTAGAGTTGGGTGGAGGGTCCCTGCAGGAGACAGGAGGGAGAAGAGGATGGAGATGACCACACCAGACCACCCACTTTCTATCCCTTCGTACATTAATGGGTTCTAGCTCTAGTTTGTTCTTTAAAACAAATGCTTTCGTTGCAGGCATTCAACAAGCATAGACTAAATGAGGCGCCTGGGGGGATATGCCCCTAAGGAGCTTACACTGAACCTAATTAGGTGGATTAAACATACAACCACAAGGCTAAGAAAACGCAAAACAACACATAAACAAGTGTATAAAACTATAAATGGCACAGCACAAAGTGCTAAGGGAATTCACAGGTTCTTAGCTGGAGAGAGAGCTTAAATACCATCTAATTAGAGAACTGTTCAAATGCTCGACTCCCCCTGACAAAACCCTGGCCAAATGAGCCCCATGGGATGTGGGAAGCTCAGTCAGAAACTAGTCTGGTTGAGTCCAGAAGGCCACCAACGCTATGATGCCCAGAAAGCTTTTATGGCAATACAAGAGAGGTCTACCTCAGACAAAAGAGGGTCCTAAACAGTACCTTGCTCTGCTGCTAAAATGGACAGAATGGTTAAGAGCACAGCAGCTGCCCAAACTCCTCATCTTCCATCATGATTAAAACCCACAGAAAAGAACATTTCATAGTATACCATCTATCACTTTCTATAAGTTGCTTCCTCAAAAAAAATTTTGTTTAAATAAGCATAAATATTTCATTGGGTCCTTTATGTATCTCCAGACTAAAGGTCTCATGTTGAGGTAAGGAAGGATTGGTCTTTGGTCTTTATCCAAAGATACTTTCAGGCCTCTGGGGAGCCCAGCTCATGATCTAGGGTGTGAGAAAGCTCCTGTATTTAACAGTACAAAGCTTCCAAAAGTGAAGTCTGTTGGTCACGGATGGGCTGGACTGCAGTCTCCTTACTTATTATGAACACTGCATCTCTGATCCTGGCTGGGAGATCATACCGTTGTCCTTCATTACCCTGCCAAGCCTGGGAGAGCTGCCGTATAGTGGAGGCACAAGCAATGGAACTCACCCTCATGGAGGTCTCGCCACCATGGGCCTGTTGCAGCCTGAAGACCTGGGCCACCATGTGCTCTGTGGAGGGATGCAGCAGGATCCTTCGTGAGGCCAAGCCCACCATTACGTATCGGCCCATTGGGGAAAGGCTCACGGAAATGGCATTGGGACCTAAGGGCCAAAAGAACAGAGAGACATTTCCCAGAGTTCTTGCCATGACAAGGAGGTAATTTCCCTCTTAGTCTTTTCTTTCTCTCCAATCTTCATCTTCATTTGGTCATCCTAGGGTTACCTCACAGGACTGTAGTGAGGAATACAATAAGAAGACATATAAAGTACTGAGTACAGCGTTTGACGTACAAAAAGTAGTTAATAAATCCTAACCACTGTTATCATAGAATCATATTTAAGAAAACTGGTATCATACTGTAAATACTACTTGGAAATCTATTTTTTTCACTTTATACATTTTGAACATTTCTCTACCATTAAATATTCTTCTATAAGAGCATTTTAAAGGCCAAATGGTATTCTGTCCTATAAATGCACCACCACTTATTTAAGCGATGCTTCACAATTTGACATTTTCTCTATGATAAACAACACTGCTGTCAATATCTTTGTATAGTTTTCTGATTACTTCCCTTACAAGTGAGATTGCTGAATCAAAGGGAACACACATTTTGGGGGCTTTTAATACACAATGTCAAGCTGCCTTGCAGTGTATGAGCGTGCCCACTTCCCCAAGCAGGACCAAAGCTCCTCCCTTATTCCTGCCCATCACAACAGGAGCATGCCAGTGATGCTACTGTGGTGGGGAGAACTCTTATTGTGAGATTCTTCTGCAAGGCTACTGGCCAGGACTCCTGCAAAGCAATCTTCCTCTGGCCTGTGCCCCAGTGAAGCAGGGGCAGTATGTGATCATTATTCCCACCTAAGTCATGCCTCACCTAGGAATGCCCACGCCATGGTACCAGCATCCCTCTGTCACTATGTTGGGCTTCCTATCCCTTACCAAATCGCTTGGTGTAGAGCATTTCACCCAGGTTATGGGGGGCCAGAGAGTACACTGCCAGGATGCCTTCATCGGGAAAGCCCCTTTGGCTGCTAGGGATGAAAGCTGCCAGAAGCTGGCCATCTGCAGAAATGTCACAGCTGGCATCATTGTAGATCTTGCAGTTCTGCACCAGCACATTCACGGAGGCTGCATCAGACAAAGAAAGAAAAGAGGTAAGAAAGGTTGGAGTTGATGGTGTGAAGACTTCTGGGTCAAGAAATCTGGGGGCTTTTCTAAGGGCCTGAACCCTCTTTAGAAAAGCTAAGGGCTGCCTTGTCAATCAAACTAAAATGTCATGGAACAAGCAACACGAGAGACAGGAAAGATATGTCTCTTCTATCACTTTAACAGGAAACTACAGAGAGTCAACACAACCACAACCACCTGCTGAGTCTTAGTTCACACTTAGGAAATAGCATTTAAGAGAGTGGATAAGGAAAAAGTTATTAAAAATTGTTCCTGGAGAGCCACTCAACAGCAGTTATTGTCCAATGATCAAAACTAAGATGAACGAAAGCGCAAACCCGCGGATTCCGAGAGAAAGGTGATATAGGTAAAGCTTCCTCAGGGTGAGAATCCCGCTCTACACATGCTATGTGGCCTCAGAGAAGGAAGTCATTTCACAAATTTGTGTCTTTCTTATTTAAGAGAACTAGAACATTCAGAGACTTCAATCTTCTGGAAAGCTGTTTGCTAATACTAATCCCTAACTCCACCAGAGAGGATAAAGAGAAAAAAAGCCCAGCCTGGCTGGATGGCGGAACTCTTTGCACTTCTCACTATGCTCTATGCCTGCTCCACACCGTAAGCCAATGTCCACGGGCAGCCCCAGCCTGCACTTAGCAGTTACCGAGAATCAAGCACAGCATCAGCCATGCGGCACGCTCAGCACGAGAGAGGGGGTCGGGGGTGGAGGAATGTCTGTCGGTGGGGAGAATACGCTCCACACGACAGGACTAATGAGATGTTAGCCAGCACCGGGACTGTGCCTGCACGCTTTGTTTTAGTTTTCATTTGAATCTCTCTCTGAGGCCAACTGTGCAATTCCCTGCCAGGAAGAAGTGGCTTACCCCTGACATGAGCCTGAAACCAGAGTGGCCACATCATGGGCACAAGCAGAACAGCACAACACATCCAAAAGGACGAAGCTCCCTTGGGCCTTGTCGCATATGCATACGCAAAGAGACTTTTTACTCCTCTTATCTCAAGAGATTACCTGGATGTCCACTGTTACAAACATTATGGTTAAAAAAAAAAAAAAAAAAGCTGAGCTCAACGCCCTCTCTAGATTCTGGGTGATCTACTCCAGGGAGCCAAAAGGCTCGACCTGGGAGATCAAGGGCAAGTTCCCCCAGGAAACTACCTTAAGGAAGACAAAACAAGAACTGCTTTTCAGGGGCCTGGTGGCTTATGGGATCAGGGACTCAGGGTGATTTCTAAAACTCTTTATTCATCTCCTTCTCCCTGTGTGTTGCCAATGAAGGCACAGAGATGACAGAGGAGATCAAAAAAGACATCAGAACACACTGATGAGGCTACTGTGCCAACTCTTGGGGGCTGACACCTACAGCACATTACGCATAAAACCGAGGAGGGACCACAAGGACGGCTCTGTTTGCCAACTAATAAAATAATGACATCCAAATACTCACTGCTATCACCATTAGGGCTCCGTACTGCTCAACTTCCAACCCACCATCTGCTCTAGCCTGTATGGCTAGATTTATCTAGTTAGCACCGAGACCGTCTGCTCCTTACTCAGGGTCCCAAGCCTCTTGCCAAAAAGATGACAATCTCTTCCTCCTTCCCTGGATTGACACGATTCCAGTTGGGGATGGAGAACCGAAGGAAGTGGGGGAAGAAGCTTCAGGAGTGAGCCCATCTTGCTTCTCTAACCTTGAGGTTAGCACAACCCTCAGAAAGTTAAAAAGAAACTGACAATTTAGACCGTAACCATCAAAGGCAGGGAGATAAAGAAAGCAAAAAAATCATAAATATTAAGTAGGGCACAAAAGTAAATAGGGAAGGAGATGGGACTCTGTCGACTTTAAGACAGTTCTGCAGGTACCATTTTATCCACATTTCATGTCTCAAAAACACATGCTGGGTACTTCATGAAAGCAGGCTTTTCTATCTTGCCGTTACATAGATCTAGCTCATGTGTGTTAACATGTAATTTGACCAAACATAGAGAAGCCTACAATAACCCTTAAAACTCACCACCAACATGAAAAATGCATTGAACTGCTCACTGTCAGGTTAATTTCTAAGGGGGCGGAGGATGGGAAGGAGAGTACAAAGTAAGGTTTTCCTTCTTCTGGAAAGCTTGGCTGTAAGCCCCTGAAAAACTGGGCATATAGACAAAAAGCATTTTGTTAGCCTCAAATCTAAGCCATTGTGTTTGTGTTTGTACTACATTATGAGGATTCCAAGTCAATGGCCATCTCCCAAATTTTGTCCCCGCCCCTCAACTCCACCCAATTTCACAACTGCTCCCAGTGACTGCAGTGAGCTCAGAGGCAAAAAGGCAAATGACAAACAAAAAGAGAATGCTGAAAACTAAGACAGTTTCTCTAGCAGCACGTTCAGTTTCAGGAATGGTGCGGCTGGCCATTGAGGGTTTCATTTCTCCCCTAGCGAAGGGGAGGTGGGAGGCACGGAATGATGCAGCAGCTTCACTTCAGCAAGCACTGGGTGCTGTTCACACTTTCACTTTTATTTCAAAGCTCCAATTAGCAACTTACATTTGCTGCTTGTTGTCTATTAATTTCCCACATGGAAATGGAAATGTTCAGTTACAATGGTGAATGGTCACTGCTTCAATTCACTTGTGCAGCTTCTTCTCATAAGATGGAAATTTTGATGAGTTCATTTATGCGGGGAGCGATTTCTTGGATCTCTGTTACTTGTTTTCTCGGGCCATAGGAAAGTAAGGCACTAATGAAAAGGACAAGCCATCCTTTTTGGACTCAACGATAAGATAAGCAGGTAGAGAAAAAGGTGAACTGAAACACAGCCCAAGAGACTGGCAACCCACACACCACTAGAAATCTTTGTTCTGCTCCGGGCCTTGTCTTACCACAGTGGTTCTCAAGCATTAGCATGCATTAGAGTCACGTGGAAGGCTTATTAAAACACAGAACGCTCGGGTGAAGCCTAAGAATTTGCATTTCTAACAAGTTCCCACGTGTCTGTGATGCTGCTGGTCTGGGACCGCACTTGAAAACTGCTGCCTTACCAAACCATCCTTGATCCCGGAGCTAGAGCCGCAGCAACCTGCCCCGCACTTAAGGCCAAAACACGCGTGCAGAAGGATGATGGGGCAGTTAGCTGGGCAGCTGAGATGGAAACGAAGGCTGGGAAAGAAAGGATTTTTCAAATCAAAACTGTTTAAGAGCTTCAGGGGGCAGCTCCAGGGGGAGAAAAAACGCTGCAGAAGACAGCAGGAAGCCATGTTCCAGACTCTGCAATGTAATCTCCTCCTAATTATAAATGATTTCCAAGTGAAAATGCCCTAGCAGGGAATGGGAGGGGCTAGAAATACTGATGCCTGGAGGAGCAGATGGCTCTGCCTTCCTATCAGCTCCATAAATTATAAACAAACACCTTGTACAAGGATCGATTTGTAGCCTGTTGCTGGCCGGCCAGATGAGGCCATGGGAGCAATTAGCAGTTATAGTGCTTTTGCAAATGCATTAGATACCGATTTGGAAAACCAAAGGGGTTTAAATCAGTAGGAAAATTTCCTTTTGGCTATCCCTGAGCCCCTGTGACTGCAGAATAAGACCTCCTGTGCAGAGCTCCAGATGACACTCTAAGCATTCCCCAAAGGCACCAGTCACCACATCCCCTGTGGTGCGGTCTGCCTCACACGACTCAGCCCCCGGGTTTCTTAAGGGCCATTCTGGCAGGGCACACTAGTGACCAATACTTTATTCACCCAGTGAATCTAATGAGCTACTTTTTTCATGGAAGCGATTTCAAAATTATCCAGGTATATGAGGCCTTATTCACAAACTTCTAAACTCTTTACAGAGAGTAATTCATTAATCCTGCACCCCAACTAAGAGAAACAAGTTGCGAGAATCTTTAGCCTTACTCCAGAAAAGGGTTAAATGTAATTCAGATAAGTCAGATGACCAGCAACATAGCGGCTGCTGAACACATGCATAAAACCAGGACCAGTGGCTCCCAGGAGTGTGCTGTGCCAAAGCCAAAGTCACTCACCTGACTGGGAAATAGGTGACATTCAGAAATGAATCCTACAGCAAACTGGATTCCCAACTTATTCTGCTGATGGCTGGATCCATCAACCTGCGACTAGACTTTATTCAGACCAACCAGGAAACACTTAAGAGCTAATGACAGGAAGCTCAGGTGAAAGAGCCTGTCATTCTAGAGGGTAATGCCATGGAAAGGAACACCGGCTATCATCAGACATATAAGCCCTAAACTCCTAGAATGCAAGTTTTTCCCAAGGCCAAAACTCTAAGAAAAGTAGGGCAATTTTAAAAAGCAGAATTCTAACCACACATGATTTAAAGGCGAGCCAAACTAACTGAGTTAATCTGGCTGCACATGACGCTCTGTGTCAGCTCAGGTTTACAAGAACCATGATCAGAAGACGTAAGAAGGAACACACAAGGGGAATGATAGGAAGTTGTAGTCGGAATGAGTTGAGGCTTGTACAAAAAATGTTAAGGACAACCAAAAAGGCTATGCTAGCAGCAAATCCGATGCCTCTATTCTTCTGAATATTTTTGTTTTCTATCAAGGAAAATGATCTCTAACTGGGTAGAAACGACATGCTTAAGAAGGATCAGAAGCCCATTACAAAGGAGGCAACAGGTTCAAGGAGAGCAACATCTTGTTTACGTGAACATCACTCTCCAGAGATAAAAAACACATATCTCAGAGTACTACACCACGGGCAGGTGTGACTTTAGAGTTCTGGCCATACTCTCACAGAATCATGGAGCAATTTCTAAGAAAAGACATGACAAACACAGCTAACACTTAGTGACCATTTACTATATGTAGTAAGCATCAGATACTGTTCAAAGTGCTTGGCGTGTATTAATCAATTAAATTTTCATAACAATCCTATGAAATCTGCACTATTATGATTGTCATTTTATAGACAAGGAAACTAAGGTGTAGAGAGATTAAGCGACCCAGATCACACTGCTGGAAGGTGGCTGAGCAGGGATTTGAAGCAGAAGGGTGCAGCTCAAGAGTTCATGTGCTTAACCACCACAGGACAGCTGACAGAAAGTTACCATAGAACTACCTCTCCCTATGATTACCAAAAAGAGAAGGAAAAAAATCAGACCCAGAACTTTAAACTATAAAAAGTACAGGTAATCCCAATACCATTTAAACTGTTCCAGACAACGAAAAAGAAGAAAAACTTCCAAATTATATTCACAACACAAGCGTAACATCATTATCAAAACCCACAGATTTTATAAAAAAGAAAAAGATCTTATTTACAAATATCAATGAAAAAAACTTCTATTAGCAAGCCACATGGAAGGAATTAAAATTAAAGAATATACCATGAACCAGGTGGGGTTTATTCAAGGAATGTAAGGATGGGTTCAATATGACAGAATCTATTAACATAATGATGATATTATTAGATCAAAGGAGAGAGAAAAACATGATTATCTTCATAGATGGTGAAAGGCATGACTAAATTCAATAGCTATTCTTGATAAAAACTCTCAATAAAATAGGGATAGATGACTTCCTTAAAATGACAAACTAGTTGTAGTTTAACCCAAAAGCCAGCAATATGCTTACTGGGAAAAAGCGAGAAGTTTTCCCACTAGGGTCATGAAAAATACGAGGATGCCTGCTATGGTTTAACACTGTGCTGATGGTAGCAGCCAGTGCATTTAGACAAGAAAAAGGACTCACAGCTGTAAAACTTAGAATGGAGGAGGTACGATGATCACTGTTTACAGATCATATACCTGGAAAGCCCAGGAGATTTAACTGAGTAACAACTGTAATTAGAAAACAAATTCAATAAGATAGTTAGAGTTAAAAAATAAGCTTATAACAATAAACTTAAGAAATGTATAGGATCTATATGAAGAAAACTTTAAAACATTTCTAAGAACACAAGAGAGACTTGGAGTAACTGAAAATCATACTACGTTCTCACATAAGAAGATAGCATAAAGATACGGAATCTCCCTAAGTTAATTTATAAATTTAATGCTATTGCAATAATTATACTAACAGGATTTTTTCAAGAGGGTGAAGGGAAGAAGCAAGGTAGTTTTAATAGTTCATATAGAAAAAAAAAATGCTTGAGCAGGCAGGAAAATTTGGATTAAAAAAACAACAAGAAGAGACTAGTCCCACGAGATTCTAAAACACAAAGCCTCAAAACTTAAACCCATGTGCTACTCTCACATGAATAATCAGACAGATCACTGGGACAGGGTAGTCTAGAAATACATCTATATACACAGGAAATTAATAATAGCATGAAAGCGACACCCCACATCAACGGGGACAAATGGATTATTCTACAAATTGGTTGGGACAAATGAGTAGCCATAAGGGGGAAAGCTGGATCACACTCCGCTTATTTAGGACTAGGTTAAATTTCTAGTGAAACAAAGATTTAAAGGTAAAAAAACTAAAATATAAAAGCACTAACTGATCTTCCTAATGATGACACAAAATCTAGGAACCATAAAAGGAAAGCTGGGTAATTCTGACTACTTAAAATAAGTTCTATGACAAAAATAACCTTCAGCAAAAGTTAAAAGACAAACGACAGTTAGGAAACTCCTATTATAAGTGAATTTCTGATTTATAAAGAACGCCTGTCGAACTGATGAGGAAAAGACCAGCAACATCATAGACAAATATGTAAAGCACGTGGACTGGTCAAGAAAAGCCAACACATGTGGCTAAGAGGCACACAACCAGTTTGCAATGTGAGAAATACAAATCTAAAATACCTACATACTGTTTTTTACCTATCAGATTTGCAAATATCCAAAAATATGATAACAGATTCTTCAACAAAGAATTTAGGGAAAGAGGCACTCTCACAAATCGCAGGCGAGAGTAAAAATTGGCATAACCCCTACAGAAGGTGACTTAGCAGAATCTTCCGAAATCACAAATGCACACACTCTTTCTCCCTTCAATTCCACATCTAGGAATTTGTCCTTTTTTTTTTTTTTTTTTTTGAGGAAGATTAGCCCTGAGCTAACTGCTGCCAATCCTCCTCTTTTTGCTGAGGAAGACTGGCCCTGAGCTAACATCCATGCCCATCCTCCTCTACTTTATATGTGGGACGCCAACCACAGCATGGCTTTTGCCAAGCCGTGCCATGTCCGCACCCAGGATCCGAAATGGTGAACCCCGGGCCGCCAAGAAGTGAAACATACGAACTTAACCGCTGCGCCACTGGGCCAGCCCCTGGGAATTTATCCTATAGAGATACTTGCACATGTGAAAAATGATGGACTGCAGCTCCATTTGTATAGCAGAACACTGAAAACAACTGAAGAGTCCCTCAGCAGATGACTGGTTAAAAAACTGGAACCTAGAGATGCCATTTGGACAACGGGATACTAGGTAGTCATTAAAAAGAAGAAGTAAACTCCATACACTGAAATGGAAAGATCACCAAGATATACTGTAAAGAACGCAAACTGCAGAAAGAAGAATATGTCTAACATGCTACCGTCTGGTGAAATGGAAGGTGGGAAACACACATTTGCATTTGCTTGTATCGACACACAACATCCTTGAGAAGATGTACAAGAAACTGCTGGCCATGGGGGCCTATGGGGATGAATGGTGGGAAGCTGGGAGCAGGACTGAGAAACTCTTCGCTGTTTACTTTTGTTTTGAGGAAGATTAGCCCTGAGCTAACTGCTGCCAATCCTCCTCTTTTTGCTGAGGAAGACTGGCCCTGAGCTAACATCCATACCCATCTTCCTCTACTTTATATGTGGGACGCCTACCACAGCATGGCGTGCCAAGCGGTGCTGTGTCTGCACCCAGGATCTGAACCGGTGAACCCCTGGCCGCCGAAGCGGAACGTGTGCACTTAACCACTGCACCACTGGGCTCGCCCCCCTTTTATATTTTTGAATGGTGAATGTATTTCAGGTTATAATAAAAGAAACAAAGTAAACAAAATTTTAAAACCCAAAATAAATGGAAATAAATTATGGCAAACAAGATCTGGGCCAGAAATCTAGAGACAAACAAGCAGACTTGGTATTCAATAAGGGAAAAGGTGGATTGCAGTTGATTCCCAGGAGAGTTAAAGAACAGATTATTGAACATGTGGTTTATTAGCACTTACAAAGAACAAAATGATTGCTACTGAGGTTTCACTAAGATTAGGACATGGAAAATTAATCTCATTTTCATGGTCTGATAAGGATACCAAGACTGGCATATTGGGCAATGCCACAGACAGAGAATATCTTGATTATTTTAAGGCATCTGAGAAACTTTTACAATAGCCTGTGGACAAGACAGGAAGATACGGGCTTCAGATGTGAACAAGGAAGCCCAAAAATCGACACAGAAGCGCCCACGGTAACATCCCACAAGGCTGGGTGCAGTGTCCGGACTGATTCACCACTTCTGCTAGTAATCCAAAGGAAGACAGAGAAAGCAAGCTTCTCAAATTAGGAGATGATGGAAGATTGAGAGAAAAGGACTGAACCAAAGTTCAAAAAGATGTTGAGAGGCAGGAACTAGGAAGCGCAATTGACACTATTAAGATAAAATTTAACAGGAACACATACAAACCTGCTTTGGTTTTTAAAAGATTCAAACTGCATAAGTAAGTACCAGACAGTAGAGTCTTGGTTTATTAACAATTATCAAGGAATTTGAAGTGACTGCAAGCTCAAAAGTGGCTTCAGAAAAAGCTGCTGAAATCTTCAGATGAACTAATACTGTCCAAACCACCAGTGCACTATGTACTGGACAGCTCTCATCTGGGGTTTTCTACTCTGTTCTGGCCCCCCAAAGTCAAAAGGGAAGATGAGCAGAACTCCCAAGGATTTGGAAACCAGATCAGCTAAAGGAATCTCAGGAAGTCTGGCCTGCAAAAGAAAGATTTAAAGGGAAATGGTGGTTCATCTTTAAATAGCTGGAGAACTGTCACTTAGAAAAGGCATCATTGAACTCACTCTACGGAGATTCAGAGGTAGAACCAGACCAATGGGAGGAAGCAACAACAAGGGAAATGGTGTCTGGGGACAAGAACAAACATTTTAAAAGGAATTTCTCAGTGATGGATTAGACCATCTTGTCAGACAGTGAGACTTAGCATCTGAAGTTTTCAAGCGGAGGCTGAACCACTTCTCAGGAACATGTGAGAGCCCTTCATTAGATAGAAAGTAAAAGGAGATGTCTAAAATGTTGTGATTCCAACTGAACAAACGGGGCATGCGATCGCAGACTTCCCTAGAAGCTGGGCAAATGGACTGTCAGACAAACGTGTCTGTAAATCACACACCCACCCGCCACTCACTCATTCTCCTCAGATCTGGATTAACAAATGATCTGAACATTTTCTCTTTCCTCAGGGTCACAAGATCTAGCTGTCAGTCCTGCACTCCCTTCTTCTCTTCTCAGTTCCACCTGAAGCTTCAGGCTTAGGACAATGAACTACTAGTTGGTAAACTCCTCAGGGCAGGGACACCTTCACTTTTGCGTCCACCTGAGCATTGTTCCTAGCACTGCTCGCAGCTCAGGGTGGGTGCTCAATATACGTTCACTGAGCTGCTTAACTGGGAGTTGCAGACGCTGCGGAAATGGCACATGGCAATCAGCTGCTCAATGAGATGATAAAAAATCCAGTGCTACCTGGGTTTCGGAGTTCTGGTTCACCAGTAAGAGATAACCCTTTTACCAGGACCCTTAGTTCTATCTTGGCTTACCAGTACTGATTTCTGGGAGGTCAAACTTAGTGAAGTCCCACCACTGGAGCCGGTAGGTAGTATTAGCAATGTTACTGGCCACGGCAGACTGTCCATCACCAATCACCGCCCCTGCGGGGGAGAAGACAAAGAGAGCACATGATTGTATTTATCTACATGTTTCCACTGCAAACATAAAATAACACTGGGATTAGCAGGAGAGGGGGAAGAGGAAGAACCACAACTAAGGCTGAAGAAAGCAGACGAGTGCCATCTGTCAAGTCTCTATCTCAGAGAGAAAGCAGATATGTTTCTCAAGAACAATTTTACGTGGAGGAATAATCCCATTCACCAGCCCCTCCCATTATTACTTAACATTTAACTAGTGCCAACCACGTGGCAGGTACAGTATACATCCTGGCTGGTAGGCTCACAATCTAAAGAGACAGGAAGTTTCATAAAAATGTGTGTGTGTGGGGGGGTGAAAAATGGAAGGACACCATTAACAAAGAAAAGCCACACAGAAAAGCAGTTCATTCCATGGATGTCTTTGTAGGAAGCAGAGCTTTTTGGGAGAAAGCGTCTCCTCCTTTGTATATAACCTTCTTCCTAATAAAACATCTCAAAAGGAGGCTTCCTCCAGGGAAGAGGCAGCCAGCATACAGCTGATTGGATAGATGGAGACAGTAAAGAACAAATGAGGTAATATTTGTTAATTTCTTCTGGACCCCTGGCATGTAACACAGCAGAAATTTATGAGCCTAGCTTTTCAGCATTAGAATATTTTTATTAAGGCAATATTTTATAACCCCTTCACCCCACCCCGCCTCCTGAGAACTTCCTTGAATCCAGATTCATTTGTCATATCTCACAGTTTAAGATTCCCTGAGATACACACTTCTGTATGACATTTTTTCCTTGGTAACCAATTAAATAAAAAATGGATTTTTTTTAACAGGGTGACACTTTAATTTGCAGTTGTATTTCATTTACATGAACATGTCATTTCCTCCTCCTCCTTCCGAGGTGCATTTCATACACAACCACCCTTCTGATCAGACAGAGCCAAACCCTCTTGGGAGAATAGAACATTCTTATATGCTAGACAACCTAAATAGTATTTTCTGCTGCAAATCAACTCCTATTTTGAAAAATTGAACTTGCTAGCGCTTACTAGCCTTGGAACAATGGACAATTTTATATCTAGATTCTTCAGTATCATCATCTTTCTGTGATAATAAAATAAAGAGAAATACCACTCTAGATAAACTAATACCGCCAAAACAACGCATTCTTTAAAATCTTGCAGATTCAAAGACACAGACCCAAATAGTCATGATTTCCTTAAAGGCCTGAGAAAGACAGCATTTAGGGGTGCTGTCAATGAGCCCACTGACCTCAAACCCCTATTGAGGGCCCTGTAGCATATCACTCAAATGAGGTAAATATCTGCCCTTGCTTTTAAACCTTTATAGAAAATTCTGTAATAATTACATCTGACTTGGGAACTTTTGCTGAACTTCTGGGTCATGAGGAGCGTATGCTACCTATAGGACTTTCATAATAGGAATTTTCTTGATTTTTCTAGGCCTCCTTGATAATGAAAATCATTTTTTAATTCTAAGGTCTACCACTTCTTGAAAGACCTATTCAGTTCCACTCTGACCCAGGCTCGATTCCACTGAGCTTATGAATTCTTCCCCTGGATTGCTTATCTAGATGGCTTGCATCTGTTTTTGACCACTAGCCTCTCTCAAATTACTTTAGTTTCTTATCATTTCCTCCAACTTTTAATAGAAAAGCACACAACCCCAAATGGAAGAAGGAAAGCTGATTTTTTCAGCATATGATGAATAAAATGCTAGTTGTTAAAAGAGGGTAGAAAATAAATTGAAGAAACAAACCCCATATTCTAGGAGCTTAAAATCTAGGGGCAAGGATGAGAACTACAAACAGGAAAACAGTTAAGGAAAATACCAGATGCTTTAAGAGTTGTGGATCTGCAACTGGGAACACAAGTGATTAAGACTCCAACCCACAGCTCCAGAAGCATCCTGTAGTGTCCATGCCCTGAGAAATGGCTTCTGGAGAACAGCTGTGCAATGAAACAAACAGGTATGGGTGCACTGTGCGGAAGAGATTGGAGGTGTCCTCTGTCAAGGGTGCCAGAGTGCTGAGGAGGAACGGAAGGTAGCAGCAGGGAGAGTCAATTTTCAGTGCCACGTAAACATAGATTAGGAAACGAAAGAAGCCAGCAACAGATTAGAGTATTGTCACCAGGTTCTCTTCTGCAAGAACTGTAGGGCAACTGAGCCTGTCTCTCGGAAACATCAGGAAGAGAAAGTATCACCCTATTAAAAAACCCCAACCATGTATTTAGTAGGCCTGTGGCCACTAACCTGAAGGTATAGGAAATGTGCCAGAATGAGCTAATGAACTGAGCTACAGAGTATTTACACAGGAGGCACTCAGCCTCAGAAATAAAATCCTGAGAGACTGCTGAGGGATTTCTGAAGCCTCCAGGTCTTCTCAGTATTAACAGAATGGAAAAAGCTGGACTCGGGGTTTCTCAAGCTCCACTATTGATATTTTGGGCCAGATAATTCTGTGTTTAGGAGGTAGGGTGGGTCTTGTGCATCGCAGAATGCTTAGCAGCAGCATCCCTGGACTCCACCCACTAGACGCCAGTAGCACATCACCCCTCACCCAGTTGTGACAACCAAAAACGTCTTCAGACATTGCCAAATGGTCCCTGGAGATCAAAATTATCCCTGGGTAGGATACCCCAAGCTAGATAAATAGAGCCTACATTGTAACTCCAAGATAGGTGCTCCTAGAGAGCACCACTACTGGGACGCCCACTGCTGAAGGCACCCACACTGTTAGCGATACCGATTCTGGAAAGAAACTCATCAAAGGCACAGCATTAAACTCTGCTCCCTTCCAGCTTTCTATTTCCGCCATGGAAGACAGTCTGGCTTGAACCAGGACCTTATGGTTTGTTGTCTGTCTGTTTGTTTTTTGCATGGTTTCTGAGAATACAGGCTTCAGAATCAAGATGGACCCAATTTTGACACTTCTAGCTAATACCTACAATAGTGTGATTCTGTAAATTAATCTCTCTGAACCTCAGTTTCCTTATCTGTAAAAAGGGTATAATAATAATAATACCTACAACTTATAGGACTGTTGGGAGAACTTACTGAAACAACACATACAAAGTGGTGGTAAGCATTGTCTAATAAATTACCGCCACTAAAATTATTTTAATCGTTGATTCCAATCTCTGTATGCTTTTTTTCTACAGGGATAGCTCAGTAATCAACAGTTGATAGATACAGGTCCTTTTGTAAAAGACTGCCCCAAATAATGTGCCAGGGCCCAGAGAGAAGCACTTTATTTTAGATTAAGGTCAAATGTCTAGGCCCTAGATTCTTTAGCAAAACAGCCTCCGCCAAGACAGACCAAATTCTAGGCCACAAAACAAACTGTGACAAATTTAAAAGAACAGAAATCATACAAAGTATGGTGTCAGACCACAAGAGAATTAAACTAGAAATCAATAACAAAAAGATAACTGGAAAATCCCCAAATACTTGGAGATTAAGCAACATATTTCTAAATAACACATGGCTTGAAGAAGACATCTCAAGAGAAATTTAAAAATATTTTGAACTAAATGAAAATAGAACTTATTAAAATTTGTGGGATGCAGTAAAAGTAGTGCTAAGAGGGAAATTTACCACATTGAAAGCATATATTAGAAAAGAAGAAAGATCTAAAATCAATAATTGAAGCTTCCATCTCAGGAAACAAGAAGAGTAAATTAAATCCAGAGTAAGCAGAAGGAAAAAAACAAGAAAAATCATAGCACAAATCAATGAAACTGAAAACAGGAAATCAACAGAGAAAAAAAAAAATCAAAGAAATCAAAAGCCGGTTCTTTGAAAAGATCAATAAAACTGGTAAACTTCTAGCCAGGCTAAATAAGAGAAAAAGAGAGATGACACCAATTATTTTTTTTTTTTCTGCTTTTTCTCCCCAAATCCCCCCAGCACATATTTGTGTATTTTTTAGTTGTGGGTACTTCTAGTTACGGCATGTGGGATGCTGCCTCAGCATGGCCTAATGAGCAGTGCCATGTCCAATCCCAGGATCTGAACTGGCAAAAACCTGGGCCGCCGAAGCGGAGGGCGTGAAGTTAACTACTTGGCTACAGGGCCGGCTCTGACACCAATTATTAATATCAGAAATGAAAGAAGGGCCATCACTACTCATCCCATGGACACTAAAAGGATACTAAAAGACTACTATGAACAATGAAACACCCACAAATTTGATAAGCTAGACGAAATGGACCATTCCTTGAAAGACACAGTCTACCAAAACTTACCCAAGAAGAAACAGATAATCTGAATAGGCCTCTATCTATTAAGTTGAATCAATCATTAATAATCTCTCAAAACAGAAAGTACCAGGTAGGTTCACTGGTAAAGTCTACCAAACACCTAAGGAAGAAATTACACCAAACCTCTACAATCTCTTCCAGAAAACAGAAGTGGGACTATTTCCTAACTCATTCTATGAGGCCAGCATTACCCCAATACCAAAACTAGACAAAGACATTGAAGAAAAGAAAACTACATACTAATATCTCTTATGAACATAGAAGCAGAAATCCTCAACAAAACACTAGCAAATCAAATCTGATAATGTATTAAAAAAATTATATACTACAACCAAGTGGGATTTATCCCAGGTATGCAAAACTGGTTTGACATTTGAGAATAAATTAATATAACCCATCACACCAATAGGATAGAGAAGAAAAATCACATGATCTTATCAATAGATGCAGAAAAAGCATTTAACAAACTCCAACACCCACTGATGATAAAAACTATCAGCAAATTAGGAAGAGAGGGAACTTCCTAAACTTGATAAAGAATGTCTACAAAAAACCTATAGCTAACATCATAGTTAATGGTGAGAAACTATATGTTTTTCCCCTAAGACTGGGAACAAGCAAAGATGTCTCTTCTCATGACTCCTTTTCAATACTGTACTGGAAGTCCTAGCTAATGCAATAAGACAAGAAAAGTAAATAAGAGCTATATAGATTGAAGAGGAAGAAATAAAACTATCTTTGTTTGCAGATGACGTGATTGTCTATGCAGAAAATGCCAAAGAATCAAAAAAAAAAAAAT
This sequence comes from Equus caballus, assembly GCF_041296265.1. Lineage (NCBI taxonomy): Eukaryota > Metazoa > Chordata > Mammalia > Perissodactyla > Equidae > Equus > Equus caballus. The sequence continues at coordinate 11,183,661 of NC_091695.1, forward strand.
TCTCCTGAAACTATTAAGCAATTATATCAAGGCTGCAGGATACAAGGTTAATCTACAAAAAAAGTCAATTGTGTTCCTATATATCAGCAATGAACGAATGAGTAACTGGAACTGGAATTAAAAATTAAAAATACATCACTTACCTTAGCACCAAAAAAATGAAACGCTTAGGTATAAATCTAACAAACTATGTACAAGATTTTCATGATGAAAACTACAAAACTCTGAAGAAAGAAATCACAAAAGATCTGAATAAATATTAAAGAGATATTCCATGTTCATGGATAGGAAGACTCCATTCTGTTAAGACGTCAATTCTTTCCAAACGGATCTATAGATTCAACGCAATCTCAATCAAAATCCCAGAACATTACTTTGTGAATATCAACAAACTGATTCTAAAGTTTATCTGGGAAGGCAAAAGATCCAGTACAGCCAACAAAATATGCAAGGAAAGAACAAAGTTGGAGGCCTGACACCACCCAACTTTGAGACTTACTATAAAGCTACAATAATCATGAGAGTGTGGCACTGGTGAAAGAACAAACAGATCAATGAAACAGAATAAATGAACCCACACAAATATAGTTAACTGATCTTTGACAAAGATTCAAAGGCAATTCAAGAGAAAGAATAGTCTTTTCAATAAATGGTGCTGAAACAACTGGACATCCACATGCAAAAAAATGAATCTAGACACCAATCTTACACTTCTCACAAAAATTAACTCAAATCGGATGACAGACGTAGAAGTAAAGCACAAAACTATAACACTCTTGGCCCAGCCCCAGTGGTGTAGTGGTTAAGTTTGGCGTGCTCTGCTTCAGCGGCCTGGCTTCGGTTCCTGGGTGCGAACCTACAGCACTCGTCTGTCAGTGGCCATACTGTGGTGGCAGCTGACATAGAAAAAGAGGCAGACTGGCAAGAGATGCTAGCTCAAGGCAAATCTTCCTCAGCAAAAAGAACCCAATGAGAAACCACTACACACTTATCAGAATGACTAAAATCCAGAACACTGATAACACCAAATGCTGAAGAGGACGTGAAACAACAGGAACTCTCATTCCTTGCTGGTGCGAATGCAAAATGGTACAGCCACTTTGGAAGACAGTTTGGCAGATTTCTTGCAAAACTAAACATACTCTTACCATATCCAGCAATCAAGCTCCTTGGTATTTACCTAAAGGAGCTGAAAATATATGTCCACATAAAAACCTACACGCAGATGTTTATAAAAGCTTTATTCATAACCGCCAAAACTTGGAAACAACCAAGATGTCTTTCATAGGAAAATGGACAAATAAACTGCGGTACAGCTATACAATGAAATATTATTCAGCTCTAAAAAATAAATGAGCTATCAAGCCATGAAAAGACCTGGAGGAAATTTAAATGCATATTACTTAGTGAAAGAAGCAAAAAGCTATACACCGTATGATTCCAACTATACATCATTCTGGAAAAGGTAAAACTATGGACACAGTAAAAAGATCAGTGGCTGCCAGGGATTTGAGGGGAGGGAGGGATGTATGGATGGAGCACAAGGAGATTTTTGGGGCAGTGAAACTACTTTGTATGACACTATAATGGAGGACACACGTCATCAAATATTTGCCAAAACCCATAGAACTTACAATATCAAGAGTGAACCCTAATGTAAACTATGGACTTGGAGTGATAATGATGTGTCAGTGTTGGTTCATGGATTATGACAAATGTACCACTCTGGTTCAGGATGCTGATGGTGTGGGAAGCTATGGGTGTGGGGGTGGGTTGGGGATGTTGGCGGGGAGAAGTAGATGGGAACTCTGTACTTTCCACTCAATTTTTCTGTAAACCTAAGACTGCTCTAAAAAAAAAAGTCTATTAATTTACAAAAAATTTAAAAAAGAGCCCAAGACTCTCCTTCATGTTCTAGGAGACAGTGGAAACAGCAGCTGTCCATAGTGACACTGTTAGTCATGGCAGTTCACTTTCTATCACACAACCAGAGTTCCTCCCCTGGAGCCTCAGGGCGAAAGAGTAAACACAGATTATACTGATGAGAAACAAAAACAAGGGGGAAAAGAAACTTAAATCCAGTGGTCCTGGCCAATCATTAGAACAATGGCAAAAACCAAGCTGCCAAGTCTCATTCTCCGAGTCAGGTCTTCAACTTGTAGGCCAGAAGCCCGGTAGCGTGTCTAGGGATAAACCTTAACAGTCCTGAGGGTCACATGGTAGGTGAGCTCTACTAAGCCTGATAGCCTGCAAGCACCTCTCTGCCTCTGCTTCTCTCAGATTCTTCTCTTCCATTGCTTGAAAAGGAGAATTAGGAACCTTTTTTCCAAAATAGCTTTTTAGCCTCTCCCCAAGATCTGTTCTAGGAGCAGAGAAATGAAGAGTATGATTCAACAGTACAGTGAAAATATGGAACAATGGGAATCATTAGCAAATCTATCAGAAAAGCTAATTTGGGAGGGTAAAAAAGGGCAAGTTACAAAGAAGGAAAAGATTAAATTATATTTCAGTCCCATAAACTTGTTCCATTTGAGTCTGCCTAATTCAGAATGGCCATCTGACTGTGCTGCTGGAAAGACAGAATAAGAATGGCACTGGGGGTGCAAACACCCGTCAGCCTGGAAACACAATTACTATCCTTCTGGTTGGTTGTGAGACCAAGCCAAGAACCAGCCTGCTAACTGGGCAGCAGAACTGAGACTAGAAACCCCAGGGCAGGTGCAAGTGAACAGCTCATCAACTTCTCAACATTCTTCATAAGGCCGGTCACGAGCCCACAAACGTATGATTCCATTGACACGAAATGTCTAGAAACAGGCAAAGCCATAGAGACAAAAGGTAGACTAGTGGCTGCCCAGGGCTGGAGCGGGGCAGGGGAAGTGAAGGGGGAAGGGGGAAGTGACTGCTAATGGGTATGGGGTTTCTCAAAAGGTGATAAAAATGCTCTGAAATATAGTTGTGGCAATGGTTGCACAACTGTGAAAATTAGTAAAAACCACTGAATTGTATACTTTAAATAGGTGCACTATATTGTATGTGAATTGTATCTCAAAAAAGGGTATTATTAAAAAACACTATTCAATTTCGGACACTATAACTCCTCAGATGAGGGAAACAATAGAAAGAACAAACAAATGGGACTTCATCAGACTAAAGAGCTTCTTCAAGGCAAGGGAAAACAGGATTGAAACAAAAAAACAGCCCACTAATTGGGAAAAAATATTTACAAGCTACTTATCCGACAAAGGATTAATCTCCATAATATACAAAGAACTCACACAGCTTAACAACAAAAAAAAAACAACCCGATCAAAAAATGGGCAGAGGACATGAACAGACATTTCTCCAAAGAAGATGTAAGGATGGCCAATAGACACATGAAAAGATGCTCATCATCACTAATCATCAGGGAAATGCAAATCAAAACTACACTAAGATATCACCTTACACCCGTTAGATTGGCAAAAATATCCAAAACCAAGAGTGACAAATGTTGGAGAGGTTGTGGAGAAAAAGGAACCCTCATACACTGTTGGTGGGAATGCAAACTAGTGCAGCCACTATGGAAAACAGTATGGAGATTCCTCAAAAAGTTAGAAATAGAAATACCCTATGACCCAGCCATCCCACTACTGGGTATCTATCCTAAGAACCTGAAATCAGCAATCCCAAGAGTCCCATGCACCCCTATGTTCATCGCAGCATTATTTACAATAGCCAAGACGTGGAACCAACCTAAATGCCCAGAAACCCATGACTGGATAAAGAAGATATGGTATATATACACAATGGAATACTACTCAGCCATAAAAAAGGACCAAATTGTTCCATTCGCATCAACATGGATGGACCTTGAGGGTATTATGTTAAGTGAAATAAGCCAGATAGAGAAAGACGAACTCTATATGACTCCACTTATAGCTGGAAGTTAACATATAGACAAGGAGAACCGATCGGTGGCTACCAGGGAAAAGGAGGGGTCGGGGGAGGGCACAAAGGGTGAAGTGGTGTACCCACAACATTACTAACAATAATGTACAACTGAAATCTCACAAAGTTGTAATCTATCATAATCTTAATTAAAAAAAACACTATTCAATATACATTTTGGTCAATTTGTGAAGTAAAAGACGGCAATTCCATTTTTGGTATCCCTTTGCATTTCTTTAATAATTTAGAGTATTGGTGAACATCTTTTTATTGGTTTATTGGCCACTGTGTTTTTTTAGTGTGCACTGCCTACCCACATCTTATGTGGACTTTTATGTTTGGTTAAGTTTTTTCTTACAGATTGTCTGAGCCCTTTGTAAATTAATAAATTGATTTCTGTCTACGAAAAATAATTCCTAGAGCAATACAACACAGGATTATTTAGACATAAAAAGCATTCTAAGTATATATTGAATGGCATCCTAGGAAAAACATTTATTCTTCTTTCCAGAAAGCTTCATTCAAATGCAGTCTTTAAATCTGTTCTAAGAAGGGGGTATAATTAAGCACTTTCTCACCTTATCACCATTTGAAAAATCTCATCTAAGATCACAGTCAATTATTCTATTGCCTGAGGACCTGGAAAGAGTCCCTGATGGCAGATAACAAGACTTCCTTTAAGGGGAGACGGTTCTCTTGGTTCCCATTTGTGGTTTTGACATTGAGGAAGATGACCAAACTATATATAATTTCTTTGTTGAAAAGTAACAGCTTTATTGAGACATAATAATTCATATGCCATACAATTCACCTACTTAAAGTATAGAAGTCAAGAGCTTTTAGTATAGTCACACAGTTGTGCAACCATTATCAAAATCAATTTTACAACAACCATCACTACTATCTAATTTCAGGATATTTTCATCACCCCTTCCCCCTCAAAATACCTTACCCATTAGCAGTCATCCCCTCCACTCTGGCCCACTCAGTCCCTAGGCCCAGGCAACTGCTAATCTATTTTTCATCTCTATCTTTGCCTCTGCTGGACATTTCACATAAATGGAATCATACAGTAGATGGTTGTTTGTGTTTGCCTTCTTCCATTTAACATAATGTTTTCAAAGTTCATCCATGTTGTAGCATGTATCAGTGTTTCATTCCTTTTTATGGCTGAATAATATTCCACTGTATGTTTATAACTGAACTACAGGTTCACGTGAGAATAAGATAATAGCTTTTATTTATAGAAAATACACTGCATGGAACCCAGCAGTCATAAAAATGTCTGAGGGATACAGAATTATTTCCCTTGGAAGGAAAGAGTAAATTTTCAAAGATCAGTTCTGAGTATATTACCTATAGCTGAAACCAAGTCTTCACTTTTTCCTGAAGCTAAAATAAAAGATAAGAGGAGTATTAGGGGACATCATTTTCTATAAAAACACAAAAATAAAACCCCATACAGGTATCATGTGGGTGACTATAATTCTGACATAGGAAATGTTCTGAGTAAGCTGTGTGGTTTGTCTATCAAATTTAAGCTGTTTAGGGGCCGGCCCCATGGCTGAGTGGTTAAGTTCACGCGCTCCGCTTCAGCAGCCCAGGGTTTCGCTGGTTTGGATCCTGGGCGCGGACAGGGCACCGCTCATCAGGCCATGCCACAACTAGAAGGACCCACAACTGAAAATATGCAACTATGTATCGAGGGGCTTTGGGGAGAAAAAGGAAAAAAAAAAATTTAGGCTGTTTAATAACTGCTCTAACTGGTCACAAACTGATATCGAGATCAACCATGATGCAATAGAAGTTGAAACATTTAACATAAAGGGTAAATATTTTGTAGATACAGATGTCCATAACTATACATGCTCTTAGCGGGAACTGGGTCCCTAAATCAACATAAATCCATTGTCCAATAAACTCCTAAACCCCCCAGAACTCTTTGTCATAAGAATAAGCATTAGTCCACATACAAATCATCACAGACATTGCTGAGGTCAAAGGCACTGGGTGAAGCCAACAAAACAACACGACAGTCAGAGAACTCAACACGGAAATTAGTAAGGCCTCACAGACAGACAGTGTGCAAGGAAGGGAAAAGAAACAGCTAAGAAATCATCTATGTATCACAACTTCATCAAAAATTTTCCCAAAACAATTCAAACCAGAATTATGCGGCCACAGCAGAGAAAGCACCATAACAGGCCAAGAGGAGGAAGAGAAATGGATGTGACGTTCATTAGGGCCAGAGCAGTGGATCAAGCCTTCCTATCCGGAGCAAGCAGTACAAAGAATCTGGTATCAGCTTTTTAAAAAATTGTGGCAAAAAGCACATAACATAAAACTGACCATCTTAACCATTTTTAAGTGTACAGTCAGTAGTGTTAAATACATTCACAATGTTGTGAAAGAGATCTCCAGAACTTTGTTTTGTAAATATGAAACTATATTCATTAAACAGCTCCCTTTTTCCCCCCTCCCCCCAGCTCCTGGTAACTACAAACCTACTTTGTTTCTATAAATTTGATGACTTTAGATATCTCATATAAGTGGAAACAGGCAGTATTGGTATTAGTTTTTAACACGCCTCGAAAGAAGAGATACTCAACTACATAGCACGCACACAGTCATTCACAGATATGGTGTGCAATCAGTCATATTCAAATCTACAGGAAAGTAGTTAGGTCTGATGGGAGAATGTAATCTCCAGGCCCAATATGACCATTTTCCTTTAAAAAGCCATTCAAAGAGGTCGGAGCGTGCATAGGGCTCATGCTCTTAGACCTATGAGCTTCAGAAAGCCCACAGGTGGTGAGGCCGCCAAGGACTGCTTTGCTCCCTAATGCAGGGACCACCAATGATTTAATCACTGGTCTTGAACATACCAGTGTCATCCCGAGCTCAGCAATGTATTACCACCCTAAAGCAAGGGAAGTAAGCTGCTCTTCGCTGGGTCCTCACTCCTTGCTCCCATCACATTAACACCTAGGATTAATCTTGACTGTTGACAGGGGGACTTGCACCTCCTAGCTCTCTGAAGTCAAGCTAAGATGCTCCTGTGCAAGTAGATGAAGCAGCTGAGGCCGTTTTCATCACCGTTCTGTAGACCTGTCCTTTTTTGATATATATGCCCCAATGAAGCAATTATCTACACTTACACTAATGATGTAATTGGGACAAGTAATTATGAGAGCAGAACATCCATTTTCAAAGAAATGAATATCATTACCTTTCTTCCACCCACAAACATTATTTAAGACAAAAACAAATAAGCTTACAAGAACACATGCTACTGAAAGATTATTAGGAACAGCATTTCAAAACCTACAGCTTTCAGGAGAAACGGAGGGAAACAAAACCCAGCAACCCCAAAACAAAAACAAAACACCTAGCCTTCACTCCCACCAGGCAGGGATTTCCTCAAAGCCTCTACCTCTGACAGAAGACATGCAGGTGGATAAAAGTACTAAGAATTACTCTACCTCCACTTCCACAGCCCCCACAACTTGGCATTTCCTATATTCAGGTCCCAGCAACCCCTGTTGTTGGGAGGACACTGGCTTAGGCAGGTCCCTGAATGAAACCAGGAAAGAAGTCGAGAACGCTGTCATCCTCTCATTGTTGCACAACGGAGTTGCTTAAGGGGGGTGCCTTAGCAGCAAAAAGATGGGCAGAGGGGGGGAAGGCAGGCACAAGGATTGAGGGAGAAAGAAGTGAGAAAGATCAAGAGAGTGACTGACTGACTCAAGCAATGAACAGCTCTCTCCAACCACTTGTCTTAAATTGCTGAGACTCCTGCAGCTTTTATCGTTTGGTGGAAGCACAAGAGTGGAATTGGACCAGAGGGTCTTGGGCTTGTCAGCAGCAGGAGGGAAACGACCTTTACTGCTGCAAAGAGGATGCAGATTTCAAAAGCCTAAAATCTGCAATGAAGGGAAATGGAAATATGCTGAACGTGGGTTTGACTGGCAGCTTTCCTCATCTGTCGATCACAGGGTAATAAACACTGGGAGATGGCAGAAATGAAGATAAATGCTTTCAGCAGCACCATTCCCACCCTCCCCTCCTCTTCCGCCCCCACTCAGCACATGACAAGAGAGTTAAAGCAAGAAAATAAATCAGCTTCTTAACCAACTCTTTTGTTAAAACTTTCCTTACAGGCCACCTACACGTGAATTATTGCTCCATGAGCCTACATTCTCATTGGGGGGCCCAGTGTGTAAGGGGTGAAAAGCTCCTGTCAAATCACACCTGTACATTTCAGGGTACCGCATTACCGGCTGAGTCAGTTAGGGCCAATATGTAAGAAAGAGGCCAGGCCTGCTCCCAGAGGGGAAGCTACAGAACTCGCCCAGCCTGCGAAACGCTGTAATTCAAAGCCTGCCTCACTCAGTCTAGAGGAGACCTTGGAGCTCCGAGGACAGCACGGTGCATTTCACTGCAATCACTGTCCACTGCTATTTACCCAGGGACAGCAAGGCTAAGTTAGCTCTGAGGGCCAACCAAGAAGCCTTTAGACTTGGAGGTCAAAGATGATGTCATATCAGAAAGTGGACTACGAAATACAATACTCAGTCTTGACTACCATCTTCACATTCACTTCGGAAGGAAGGAAACATTAATAAGGCGGACGATCTTATGGATTTCCCACATGTAGGTAGAAGGGAACTATCACGTATTTTAGGACTTGCGACGTTGAGATAAAGCATCCAGCCGACCTGGTTTTTGTAAAGGGACTAGGGTTTTTTGAGTAAGGTCAAAAGTTGAGCAATTCCTAATGCATGGGGTGGCAGTTGCTTATAAGAAGATGGTTGGAAATTTTACAAAAACTACATTCTGATTCCGCTAAAAGTGAGCCTGACAAAAATCTTAGCAATTAGATCCTTCGGGACATTCAGAAAGACATTCTGCCCTACTGGTCCAGCCAGGCTGTTTTGCTCTAGATCCTGGGGTGAAAAAAAAAGATTCCAGACCTTTGTTCTAAAGTGCAGGCATCAAGTAGTAGAAAGCATGGAGCAAAAATAAGTGGAAGAGAGCTTGGTGAATGGGTCTGTTTCAAACCACAAACTGTTCAGAAACTTGAGTAGTCCCCAGAGCCATGCATATGCTCTGGGACCCTAGGAGAACAACCCTTGTCGCATAAAGATAGCTAATTTGAAATAGTTTCTAATTAAAATCCACTGTTCAAAAAAAAAGACAAAATTGGCCCATTCACAACAACGTGGATGGACCTCGAGGGTATTATGTTAAGCGAAATAAGCCAGTCAAAGAAAGACGAACTCTATATGACTCCACTCATAGGTGGAAGTTAGTATATTGATAAGGAGATCAGATCGGTGGTTACCAGGGAAAAGGGGGGGTGGGGGGAGGGCACAAAGGGGGAAGTGGTGTACCCACAACATGACTAACAAAAATGTACAACTGAAATCTCACAAGGTTGTAATCTATCATAACATTAAAAAAAAAAAAAAATCCACTGTTCAGACAGTAATACCAGACGCAAAGTGGAAAAGCACGAGTAACGAGCCCTATATTGAGACACCGACAAAAGGCTGCACCTGGAAGCTAGACAACACTCCAGATCAACCTTTCTAGTCTTTAAACCTAAATAAAATCTCACCTCCTCTTGGGAGCTTTTCTGAATTAGAGAGAAGTCCCCGCCTACACAGTATTAGCTATTTTCCTAACACAAAACACTTGCTATCTCTTAGGTTACCTGCTATAAGTACCTAACGTTTGCTGAGTTCAAGTGTTTGTATCTCTGGGGACACTGAGCCATCAATTCTCAGTTGGTACTGCATGGCCTCTTTCCTTCTTCTTTAAGATAGTGAACTCCTTGAGAGAAGGGGTCAGCTTTTCACCCACACTTTAAATACTATACAGTCATGGGACTTAGAATATTGCCATTCATACAGTCACTGTGAAATATAAAGGGTGAGGAGCGCTGATGGGAGCTGCAAGGAGTGTCACTGAAAGCCTTATAAACTGTTCCTTCGAGAAGATGGGTCCTAGACCGTCTTTACTACCCACATCTATTAGAGGGACAGGCTGAATTATAAAGAACTAAATGAAATGTTAAGAGAATTTTCAGTCTGGTATATACATCCAGGAATGGGACTAAGCAACCATAGTTTGTAAAAGGAACTTGCCTTTAATTATAAATAAACCTAAATATCTATCAAGAAGAAAATAGTTAAACTATGGTCAATCACACTGTGGAACACCATGCAGCCATTAAAAATAATAAGGTAGATCTATGCACACTGATGCAGAAAGATGCCCTTGATACATTGTTCTGTACGATCCTATCTCCATTATAAAACAAATGAAGAAAACTATATAGGTGTGCAAATATACATATATGTTTGATTATGCAAAGGAAAAAATTTGTAAAGATACAAGCCAAACTAATAAACCTTCGGAGAATGGAATTGGAGATAAGAGTGGTGAGGTGAGAAACTTCTTACAGTACATATTTTGATATTACCTGAATTATTTACAATGAACCTGTATTTCTTTTTACAAAATTTAGAAAGAAGGGCAGGAAGAGTGAGAAGTTAACCTTTGTAAGGAACTATAAAAAATTTATACATTTTACTATTTAATATCCCCTATATTCAACATATATATTTATTTGTTCCATGAAACTAACTAGTTGAAGGACTTGAGAAAAACTCCTTGGTCCTGGGTTTGCAAAAAAATTCACAAACCTCAAGTTTTCCACTTTCACCAAGTGCCAGTCAGAATGGTACCCTGAGATGTCCTTCATATAGCTAAGAAGTAAGAGGGTTATGTCTTTGGTAGACAATAAATCTGTGCTATGCGACTAAAAAGGAGCCAGAACAATTGCATCTCTGGGTAAATATCTTGGAGAAAACGCTCCACATGTACACAAGGAGATATGCCAAGAAAGCTCAAGGCACATTGTAATAGTAAAAGTCTATAGAGTTTAATGCTCAATAAGGGAACAGATAATAACATGTGTATAAATGACTATTAGAATACTACACAACAGGGGGCCGGCCCCATGGCCGAGCGGTTGGGTTCATGCGCTCTGCTATGGCGGCCCAGGGCTTCGCCAGTTTGGATCCTGGGCACAGACATGGCACTGCTTGTCAAGCCATGCTAGGTGGCGTCCCACATGCCACAACTAGAAGGACCCACAACTAAAAGTACACAACTATGTACCAGGGGACTTTGGGGAGAAAAAGAAAAACTAAAATCTTAAAAAAAAAAAAAAATACTACACAACAAATAAAAGGAACAAACCAAAGCAAACTATGTCAATGTAGATTGATAAAAAACAAAATATTGAATTTTAAAAGTTGTAAAATGATACATATGGTATGATACCATTTATATAAACACAATTCTTAAAACACACAATGATATTTTACTAATATATTAAGTTATAAAAGATGGACTGCGATTATATAAACCAAATGCATGACAGGGGTTGCCTCTATGTAGAGTGGGAAATATAATTAAGGAGGTCAAAGGGAACTTCAACTTTATCTGAAATGATTTTATTTTTAAAAATGAGGCAAATAGCGGGGGCTGGCCCCGTGGCCGAGTGGTTAAGTTCGCGGGCTCCGCTGCAGGCAGCCCAGTGTTTTGTTGGTTCGAATCCTGGGCGCGGACATGGCACTGCTCATCAGACCACGCTGAGGCAGCGTCCCACATGCCACAACTAGAAGGACCCACAACGAAGAAAATACAACTATGTACCGGGGGGCTTTGGGGAGAAAAAGGAAAAAATAAAATCTTTAAAAAGTGTGTGCACCACCATGCTCACTGGTTTACAGACAGCCCTGAAGCATGGTGGCAGGTCCAGTATTTTCTGAGAAGTGCATATAAGCATCTCTGCCAGAAAGGAAGAGACTAAAACGTATCTTAATCTCCTTTTGCTTTCTCTTGTGAAATATCTCTTCTGAAAACTAGAATTTTGCCGCAGGCCTTTCTCAGAAATTTATCTACCCTGACATTAAAAATAAACCTTTCTTGTCTTCAAGGTAAGATATCATAAGGCATCAAGATGGCATCTAAGAGAAAAGCTTGGGGCTGGACATCTGTTTGTACATTTCGTCTGTGCAGACAGACTGTTCCTAGCGTGAACCCAGGAAGCCTGTGGCCTTAGAGTCTCCGCTTTTGTGGGGCACAAAGTTTGTGTGACCATATGCCAGTCATAGCTGCCTGCTGGATCATTTCACCAGAGCACAGCTCAGTAATAAACACTTCCTACAATCCCCCGATTCCCTATCCCTGTTCAAGGACTCTCTCAATTCCTTTCTGCAATAAGTCTTTTCTGATCTCACTAACCTGGGATGATCTTCTCTTTGGAAGCCCCATAGCATTTTGTTTCTCTCTCATTCTGTCATATTCCTTCTGCTCTAGCTCCCGCCCTCCTGTCCAGGCAGGACTCTCTACCATTATTTACTCCACTTGAGGACAGGTATAAAATTCAGTTCACCAGAGGTTCAACTCAAAACCTACAAGCGAAGTACATCTGCCCTGTTTCCACTCATCACTCTCCCTGAACCCGAATCCGCACAGTACAGTATAAAGAGCTGCTTTTGATGGGAAGGACACGCACAATTTTCTCAGCTTTAGATGAACTATCTTGACGCCCTACCACAGGAGGTATGCAGTAACTCCATATTAAATACAGAAACAAAGGGTCACTTGAACACGTGTGACTCTTACCACTAGACTGCTAGCCCCTTAGGAGCAAGGACCAACTTCAGTCCCTCTAAGAGACTTCAGCACCGCTCAGTCGTTGTACCCTAAAGAGCACCTCGCACAAAGCACATAGTTGCAACCCACTTTATCAACTTGGAGCCAAAGTACCTTTGGTTTTGAGAAATATCCATTCAACCAGCAGAGGGACACTTCCAGAATTCCTAAAACCCCGTTTGATTTCTGAAACTCTAGGAAAGCACACAACCTCTGGAAATCTACCCAGTACAGTACTCAGGGCACCAAAAAATGGATGGTTACGTGCAGGGGAAACACTCCAAAAATTTACTTCCTTTATAACTGCAGCCAAAACAAAGCAAGGGTGGGCAGGTTTCTGACTGCAAGTTGGTATAATGTTAAAAAGTTCCTCCCTCTGGCCTCTGGAGGATCCAAGCTGGGAGGAGGCCACCCCCTTTGTCTGCCTCTGCAAGGCTCTTGCCTTGAGGCCAACAGGATTAGCACAGCCATTTCATGCTCTGAAAAGTCAGAAAAGGAGAGATGGGGAGCTTTTCACTCGAGGAACTGCCTAGTAGTCAGAGACAGTTCTGTTTCTGTTCAAAAGATAAGCGGGGATGCTGAGGTTAAAAAGCAAAATTTCCAACAATGCTTAATGAAAGGTTTGGAGACAATGTACAGAATTAGGCAATGGGATAAACTCCAAGAGAGGAGCAGGTGCCAGAGCCAAAATGCAGCAGAGAATCAGCACTAGATGTTTTCATGCATTCAAAAATTTCCATGTATTTAAAATGTCATCAGGATGCCCTGTGAGCAGAGCCTTGATGCAGCAATTATGGAAGGCAGGCTTATCCCTCTCAGCACGAAATATCCACAAATAAGGTCCTAGTAGGGAGGTCAAAAGAAAGCAGAAAGAAAAGCTTTACTATAAAAAAAATTGAGTAGTTGCTACACTCTCTTGGCTTAGCAGATAATTAACTACAGACCTTCTTGTGAAAAGGTAAACTAAAATCAAATATTGTATTCAAAGGAACAGAGCTCCCAGGGCCCCAGCTGGGTTTTTAAACCTTGGGTCTACAGAGGGGCTTCAGGAGGTCCAAGAAGCCACTGAAATAACAAAAAAAAAAAGGATGTGTTATTGTGTTAATGGTGTTTCTTGTTTTCTATATTTTACGGTGCTTGCTAATTCCTAGAGACAGCAAACAACTTGGCTGCAAGCATACAAACCAACCAATCCAGAGCCTGCACCCCCAACCACTTTCTTTATCCAACTCTCAAACACCAAACCACTATTTCCTCTGTCCTAAGTCATCCCAGGGCCAGGTATGGACACCTAGGGACCACCCCATAGCCCAGAGCCTGACAAAATTACCCAAACTATCTAATTCTAAACGTACCCAGCATACCTACCCTGTTTTACCCACTCCTGCCCGTGAAAACCCCAAGAAGGGCTCTGGCTCATGCTTTCTCCTCGACTCCTTCCGCCTGCTGACAGAGCCTGACACTTCCCCACGTGGCCCTGTGTGGCACGGTGTGTCCCCCTACTCTTGGAAACTGTACGTAACACACTATCTTTTCAATGGCAAGCATCTCCTCATCTGTTGGCCTTACTGTACCTGAATAAAACCAAAATCCTGGGTACACTTTAATACAGCTATGTGTACACATTTTTTGTGAGGGGAGGGTCCAAGATTTTAACATATGTTCTCACAGAATCACTGTCCTCTAAAAGATTAAGAACTAGTGACCTAAACGTTTCAGGTCCCACTGGGGCTCTAGTTCAGTGGGTGAGAATACGTCACTGATGAGGCAGTGATGTCTCTAGGGCAGACGTCCAGCCAGGTGGTTGTTCTTAGCACAAAGAGAAATAGTGGAGGCTGCAGAGGGCTTTGCTTTTCTTTCTGTTTTTCCAGGCTCTCTGCAGTGCAGGGGAGCATGAGGCAAGGGAGTATAAAGAGAGACGGTTCAAAAATTCCCCAAGTGGTGATGGTAATGATAAATTAGCATTTCTTTCAAATAAGACAAAACTTTTCAAATGCTTAACCATCTACAGGGTTTGAAAGATTAGGGATTGTCCACATTATGTTCTGTAAAAACAACTAGCACAGCGACAGTATCATCAGCAAAGAGATAAAGCCTTGGCCTTCAACCTCACTAAGGCTGACAAAGATAGAGAGATTTTTAGACCAAAGTACAAAGTCTTGAGACATGCCCAGAATAAAGAGTAGTGATCTCAAAACAGAAAGCTTTTTGATGGCTGAGTGAAGACTGAATATTAAACAGATATCTATCAAACATAACACTCTGGAAGATGTATATAAAATGGTAATAGGATGTCCTTCTTGCTTGGTTGGAGCCTCTAATCCAGTTTGGGAGATAAGACTTACATCCAAAGCATTACAAATGAGAAAAGGCAACGTAAGTGTCTAATGAGTGATACAGATACCCAGAGCCACAGCCATTTAGGAGTGGTCACTGGGCTTAGGGAGGCGGAGACCAGGAGAGCTCAGGGCAGACTTAAAGGAGGGAACGATGGGATCTGGAAAGGAGGAGAGGAGGAGAACGGTTCAGGGGAGAAAGCGGCTACCTGAATTTGCTGAGGGAAGTTCAGGGTTCAAGGGCTGTTATCAGTGCAGTGGGAAGCAAGAGTTCATATAAAGAACATAAACCTCAGGCTAAATAAAGATGAGGAATTTGTCATCTGTGCAGCAGGAAATAAAAGTCCTTTGAAATTTTTTGAGTATGGGAATTACAAAGTGGATAGCTTTTAAATTTTAATTTTTATCAAAGTATTACATACACATAATTTTAAAAGTTAAAAAGTATTACGAAGCTAATAAAATTAAACAGCAGCCTCTTGCCTCATCCTCTCCTTTGATATCTGATCTCTAGAAGCAATTACTTTTCAAATCTTTTAGCTGTTTTTCTTCTGATAATTAACTGTCATCTCTACGGTTACTAATTTTTCAATTTCGGCTATTATCTACTGGCTTCCTATGATGGGAGATGATTTCTCCTACTCTCTTTCCTCCTTCATTGTTCCAAAATAGTTATATCACATTTTTAGCCCAAATAATATTAATTATTTACAGTATTATGACTATGTAAATATTCACAGCATACAGCAATATTATAATAAGTTATATTTCCTTTCACATACAGTTTTGTTTCTTCTGGAAGAGAAAAGTTCTTGTCATCATTCACTACTCATCACCCTCCTTTTCCCATTCTCTTTATACAATTGAGTATTTTCTACTTTTTCCTGTCATTTTGGAGGGAATTTAGGAGAGGGTGGAGATAAACACACATGTTCATTCTGTTATGTTTACCATAAGTCTCTGGTTACATTTTATGACCAGTAAACTGGCAAGTACTTTAGAGGCGGGAAGACTTCAAGTAGGGAGCCGCCAGTTAGGAAACGGTAGGATAACGGCCAGAATCAGGGTTAGAATAATGAGAAGAGAGAGGACGAAACAATGAGATTCCATTAGGGATGGGTCATCTGAACACGGGAGGAAACAGAACACAGGGTAACTAGGGGAAAGTAACAATCCGCATGAACTCACAGGCCTAGCACCTAGAGGTCGAGAAGAACGTTGGTAGCAAAAATAGGGAGTGAAAATAGGGAGGGGAGAACATCATAGAAAAGGAGGTTTGGGTTCTGACACATTAAATATAAGATGGCTGTGGGCCATCCAAAGCAGCAAGAATTTAGAAAAATGTCTGAGTTATTTTCATAAAAGTGACAACTCAGAAAACAGAAGACCAAAGTAAACGGGAGAGCTGGAGAGGAGCTGGCAGACAGAATCGGGAAGCAAGGAAAGGAGAGCTTTACAAAAAGGAAAGTGATCAAAGGACGTTACTGTTGAGGAGAGGTCAGTTCTTCAGAGTTCAACACAGAGTTACAATATGAACCGGCAATTCCACTCCTCGGTATATACCTAAGATAACTGAAAACAAACACTTGTATTTGAATGCTCATAGCAGCATTATTCACAATGGTCAAAGAGAGGAAACTGCTCAAATGCCCATCGACTAGTGAATGGATAAATAAAATTTGGTATATCCATACAACGGAATATTCTACTTCCAAAAAAGAAATGAAGTACTGACATACGCTACAACATGGATGAACACCAAAAACAGCAGGCACAGTGAAAGACACCAGACCCCAAGGGCCACATACTGCATGCTCCACTTACTGAAACGTCCAGGAGTGGCAAATAGAGACAGAAAGTAGTTGTCTGGGACTGGGTGGGGGGAGGAATAGGAAGCGATTACTAACGGGCGTGGGGTTTCTTTTTGGGGTGGTGAAAATGTTCTTGAATTACATAGTGGTGATAGTTGTACAACTCTGTGAATATACTAAAAAGCCCTGAATGGTACACTTCGAAAGAGTGAATTTTATTAAGTGAATTATACCTCAATTAATAAAAAAGAGATGTCAAAGAGAATGAACAAGGAAAAAGTCATTAAGGGGATAAGTCACTGTGAAGGGACGAAAAAGATGATAGATCATTCACACTCATAGACGAAGTTGAGAGCAGGTCAATATAGCCAAAGTAAAGAGGAAATCTAAAAAAATTGCTTAAAACACTCGGTCTAACTATATATTCTTCAATTGTCTGTCCCAAGAATTTGAATCAGCTCTAAAATCATATCAGTAAGGAATGGAGAAAAGGTTTGTCAGCCCTTAATTAATTCAATAATATGCACTGAATGATAACAATGGATAAAGTACAGGAACTTACTCAAAATGCAAATTTTTATAACCTAAGTTGAATCAATTAATTAGGGAACAGGAATTTGATCCTAAACCTGGAACATTCCGTATGCTTAGAAAAACACGAATGCTATATCCCCAGGACAGATGATGGTGAAAGGTACATAGGAAGCCCTCAGACATCTGTTGCCTAAGGAATGTTGGCCGAACAACAGTGCTGCCTTCTTGGAGTGGTTCTGTGCACTGTCAGAACAATGGGCCCATGCATCACTCTTAAGGAAAAGGAAGATGCAATCACATGTTATATCTAGTTGGTTTAGGCTTTATACTTATATAGATATAGCTGTAATATATTTTAATTCAAAGTGCCCCAGGTAAAATGTGTTGTTGCACATTGAACTCCTGAGATCCTAATCCTCCATCCCCAAAATGAAACCACTGTTTCTATTACAGAATTTTTTTATTACTCTGAATGTCTTAGGAACATCACCTTTGCATTACAGCGAAACAGGCTATAACAGAACCACTGGGGACTAGAAATATGAAAAAAGACAAGGTTCCAAACTGGAGGGAACTCATAATCTAGTAGGAGACAGAAAATACGTACACAAATAGGAGAATACAAGGTAAAATATTGTTAATACATTATACACCCTAGGAACAATTTGAATATAAGTTATTTTGAGAGTAAAATAAATCTAAGAATAAGACATAACATATATATTTTTTAAAGTTACAATCATCTAACATGCATACCATGCATTCTGATACAACTGAGCACTCTGATTTATGTTTATTTTTCAAAATATGTAGCAAAATGTGTTATATACTAATCAGTTACATAAGTAAGATTTATATTATCTTCCTTAGAGCCAAGGAAAATTTCCTAATTGCTATCATTTTCTAAATACTTACTATGTGCCAAGAGCCAAAATAAGTTCTCATTCAATAAAATTCACATTCAATCTTCACAATTACCTTAAAGGAAGTTTATTTATTCATTAGACAAGTATTTACTGAGTGCCAAGTACATCCCAGACAATTAACAAAACAGAAAAATTCCTGCCTTCATGGAAATTACATTGTGGGGAAAGAAGAAGAAACATAACAAAGAAATGAGCTCACCACACACAATGTTAAGTTATGGTAAGTACCACGGAGAAATACAAAAGAAAGAAGAGGAATGGAAAGTACAAGGGGTGAAGGGCTGGGCAATTTTAAATAGGGTAGTCCCTAAAAGGCTTTCCTGAACCCCTATTTTACAGATGAGGAAACTGAGGTTCAGAGAATGTAAATAACTTTCCCATAGTCACTCAGGTAGTAAGAGATGAGATGAAATTTGAATTCAACTGCCCTTAGTATGAAGCTACAGGGCCTCTTTCCAAGTCAGTAATAAATTCAGTTATAATGGTTTGTTTTATGAGAGATTTCTTTAAGATTATATCGGCATTTTTAATCTCCCAAAGGGGTTAAGGAATAACTTTCTATTTCAGTATTTGATGTCTCACTTCACATCCACATCAACTTGTACAAAGGTGTAGTGAATGGCCTAAGATGTCTGGTTGACATTATATTCTTAGAAAAACTGAGAAGAGATCAAAATAATAATTAGCTAGGGAGAGTCAAAGGACATCTCATGAACTACATTCAGATTCCAAGAAGATTATGCACAAACCCTGGACAGGTCCTACCTCCTCCTTACTGCTGCTGTGACCAGCTCTATTCAGTCCATCAAGAACTATTTATCTTATGTCCCAAGGGTGCCTAGCACAACTCAGATGTTCTTTACTGACTCCTTTTATTAAGCTAAGATGAATCCTTTTCAGCCACCTGAGCCTGTCTCTAAGCACTGAGGTGTTGTTGTCACTAGAACATCTAAAGATGGCAGTCCCAGCTTGTCTCAAGTAGTACAGGCACTGCAAATATCCTGGGTGCTAAGGCATGTATCTGCTTTTCTTTCTTTTGACTTCAGATAATATCTTTTTCAAAGGAAGTTAGAGTGCTTTACCATTTGTCCTACTTAATCACTGGAGGGAACATGGAGGTAAGCACCACATCCTCACCTGTCAAGTGGACAAAGAGATTAAATGACTCACTCAAATTATACAGTGAATTATTGAAGGAGTCAGAATGACAACAACCAGGCTGTCAACTAGTTCAGCTTCCAACGCACGTGATCGTAGTTCAAAACATAGATTTGGGTACTAAATTTTTCAGGAGTATATCTGGAAGAGATTAAAAGACTCAAAACGACAGTAAAGCCAGCAATAATAAAAACACAGTCACTATTATAAGACAATGTCTCATAGCACCTGTCTGGCGGCCTTTGGTACTGTGTCAACGAGCAGAACTGTTCTCCCTGGCTAACTGTTCACTCATCTCTCACACGCTCTAGGAAACACAAGCTCCTTCTTTGGCACCAGACTCTTACCTTGTACTCCTACCAACTTGTATCCTACTCTAGAACACAGTGTGTGACTGCCTCAGCCCAAAAGTCAACCTGATGTTGCAATAACAATTTTAGCAAAAGTCCATTTTACACACTGATCAAACCTTGGTGGCACACCAGTGTGCTAGGTTATGCAAGAAAACTCAGCAAAGCTGCCTCCTCAAATAACAGGTCAACTCAAATTTAGTGCTTAATGAATACTTGAATTCAACATCACCAGGAAATAAGCCATTGACAGGCAGGGCCAAAGGCCCTCATTAAGGACTACAGCCTTCTGTATCACATAAATGACAGCCTCTCTGGTAGCCAGGAAGAGAGAACTAACCTCATCTAAGGAAGCCAAAGCTGGAAAGACACTGTACCTCTCCAAAACAGCTTGCTGACTAAAAAGAAGGCAGTTTACACCTGGTTGGAGTGGGAGGAACTTTAGGTGTGGTTAAGAGACACAAAGAAAACCAGAGAATTAATAACCTGCATTATTGTAACACATTTCTCTGATAGAATAGTAATCTACTGACATCTTTGGGTAAAGCCTTGTAACAGAATAAAGCTAATTATTTTCCTGTAACTTGTGGGGGACATTGTGACAGAGTGATAAAATGATCAGGTGTAAGGAATCAGATAAAATCTAGGACTTCTGGATATATAATAACAATAGTAATTCAAAGCACTGAAAAGGTAGGGAAATAATAATTTAACCTGGAAGGATTCTTAAGGAAGCTAACAATTTTTTCTGTTAACAAGTCCCAGCATTCAGTGTATGACCTAGCATATCACAGCACTCAAGAAGTATATTCCACTGAATTGATTACACACAATCTTGAAAATAGGACTATACTATCCATTTGAATAGGAATGAACGCAGTAGTCAAATCAGTCAGTTTTGGTATTTTCCCTGGGTGATTAATTTCATAATGAAGTTAGTAAATATTAGAATCACTGGTAGAAAATAGTTTCCAATGGACAAGGGAAGGTACAAAATTGCTATGAACAGAACAGATCCATTCATGCACTTCTCAAATAAAAAGAGAAACCCTAATTTCTACCCAAATTCTACCCTTTGTTCTAATGTAGGCATACTATCAATTGGACAGAGGAGGGAAAACCTCCCAAGGACTAGTACTCATTCTAGATTTTTCCTTATGGGTAGCAGGTAAGATTGGGCTCAAGGAGAGAAATACAGTACTGGTTCACCAAGGACATCCGATCCCTATCTTCTTCTAAGGAGATGCTGGACATGGTCTTTAGAGCCAGAAGATGGGGAAAAAGGTAAAAGTTAAGCAAGTTGAAAGAGAAGCAACATAGTGTATAGTTGAGAAATGGACATTTTAAGGCTCAGCTTAAGAAGGTCCACAGATATCCATAGCATGTTCCCATAGGATCTATGTTCCCAAAGAATCAACCTGAGTACCTGCAGAAGAGATGAGGAGAGGAGAAAATGAGTGGAGTAGATTGAATCCATTTTTGTTTTATTGATCTATTTGTCTATCCTGATGTCAGTGCCACTTTGTACTGATTACATAGCTTTATGATAAATTTTGAAATCAGATAGTGTAAGTTTTGCAACATTGTGTTTCTTTCTTTTGCCCAACCCCCAACCCCCTTCCCCTCTGGTAGCCAACTAATCTGTTCTCTTTGTTCATGTGTTACTCTATCTTCCACATGTGAGTGAAATCATACGGTGTTTGTCTTTGTCTGGCTTATTTCACTTAACACAATACCCTCAAGGTCCATGCACATTGCTGCAAATGGGACGGTTTTGTCTTTTTTTTAAGGCTAAGTAGTATTCCATTGTATATATACGCCACATCTTCTCTATCCAATCATCAGTCGATGGGCACTTGGGTTGCTTCCACATCTTGGCTATTGTGAATAGTGCTGCAATGAACATAGGGGTGCTTGAGGCTCTGAATTGTTAATTTCAAGTTCTTTGGATAGATACCCAGTAGTGGGATAGCTGGATCATATGGTACTTCTATTTTTAATTTTTTGAGAAATCTCCATACTGTTTTCCATAGTGGCTGCACCAGTTTGCATTCCCACCAGCAGTGTGTGAGGGTTCCCTTTTCTCCACATCCTCTCTAACATTTATTTTTTGTCTTGGTGATTATAGCCATTCTAACAGGTGTAAGGTGATATCTCTGTGTAGTTTCAATTTGTATTTCCCTGATGATTAGTGATGTTAACATCTTTTCACGTGCCTGTTGGCCAGCTGTATATCTTCTTTGGAAAAACGTCTGTTCATATACTCTGCCCAATTTTTGATCAGGTTGTTTGTTTTTTTTTGTTGTAGAATTGTGTGAGTTCTTTACATATTTTGAAGATTAACGCCTTGTCGGATATACGATTTGCAAATATTTTCTCCCAGTTGGTGGGTTGTCTTTTAGTTTTGTTCCTGGTTTCCTTTGCCTTGCAGAAGCTCTTTAGTCTGACGAAGTCTCACTTGTTTATTTTTTCTTTTTGTTTCCCTTACCCGGGTAGACACGGTATTTGAAAAGATCCTTCTAAGACTGATGTCAAAGAGTGTACTGCCTATATTTTCTTCTAGGAGTTTTATGGTTTCAAGTCTTACCTTCAAGTCTTTGATCCATTTTTAGATAATTTTTGTGTACAGCAAAAGAGAACAGTCTACTGTCATTCTTTCGCATGTTGCTGTCCAGTTTTCCCAACAGCAGTTAATGAAGAGACTTTCCTTTCTCCATTGTATGTTCTTAGCTCCTTTGTTAAGGATTAGCTGTCCAGAGATGTGTGGTTTTATTTCTGGGCTTTCAATTCTGTTTCAATGATCTGTGTGTCTGTTTTTGTGCAGTACCATGCTATTTTGATTACTATAGCTTTGTAGTATATTTTGAAGTCAGGGATTGTGATGCCTCCAATTTTGTTCCTTTTTCTCAGGATTTCTTTATGAATACGTTTTTAAATGGAAAAAAAAGTGTTATCAACAGCAAAAAATAAATAAATAAATAATAAAGTATTTTACGTCCTTCTGAAAATAGAAGAATTACCAACTAATTTTAAACCCTAGTCAACTCAGCTGGCAGGTAGCCTCCAGGGCCCAATGCTAGCTATAATCTGGAATACAAAGGATTAATCATGATGAAAAGAATTCCAATCCTTGGTTTCTTGCAAGGAAGCAGCTAAGGGTGATGCCCTGATATTTCCTAAAGTTGAGCATTTAAGAACGTCAAAGCCAAAGGAGACCGTAAGTGAAATATTCGACAGCTTAATGTCCAGGTCCTGGGTTGAAAAAGGAAGAGAGAGGTACGCGTTTCTTTGGGAAGCAGACTGGACCTTAATCTCACCTGTATTAGTTTGCAATATTCTTTGAATTGAGTCTATTTATGCACACACAAAAAATCCCCTCCCATCACAAACTGCGTGATGAAGAAAGCAAAAAGAGAAGATATAAGAGGAGCTCTGAGGACAATTCAATCTGTCAAAATTAGAAGGTCTAAGGACTCAAAATTCCAACATTTTCCTTTAGAGACAGGGCCCCTTAGGCCATTCCCAGTTTGATAGTTTGTTTCAGTTATATTCCCCACACAAAAGCTGTAAGTCACGTAAAGGTGTAAAAAGTAAAATAGTCTAATTGTAACCAACACTGCTTAGATCCTGATAGAAGAATCCCATAATTTCTTGCCATATACTTTTCACTTTTACTTTAAGATCTCAGATCTGGAAAGAGGTGGAATAGGGAACTGGTGGCATTCAAAATACAGCAGGCAAAGGAAGCAGGCTTCTTTAATAAAGGATATCCCCAAATGCCACGAGTAAAATGATTTGTTTCAGGATTTCTAAACTCTTAACAACCTTTCTTCAGGTGTCAGCTATCTCTCTCCGTAGCTGTATTAGCCTTTCAGAAAAAAGCCCCACAGGAGAGACATCAACACCACAAAGGAAAAGGCAGGCAGCTCCACGTGGTGCCTGAAAACAGAGACTAGTAAATCCACGCTAACCAAACCTAAAACACGGAGCGCCTGGAAGTGATGGTAGAAGGGGACAAAAAATATACACCAAGTTGGGGGACATAAACAGCCTGTCAGCCTTTCCTCCCCGCTATAATCTCCGAATTCTATGGCCAATTCCTTTGTTACTTCCACCCAGTGGCAGCTCGAGAAATTCTATAAATGAGCAAGAGCAAGCTCACTGCTTACACTTAGATGGTCTGTTTTCGGGGGTGGCCTGGGTTGGACACCAGTGATAGAGAGGTATCTGAAGATTCCCAGGTTAACCCTTGGTGCTGGCTGCTTCTATCCCATAGGACCTTAAAACTCTTCCTAGACAAGACAAAGACGAGAACAGCCAGCAGGTTCTTCAGGGCAGGTCTCCTAAGCTGTCCCTGTAGTCCCTCCACCTAGAACATGGGAGCAGAGAAACTGGGCTTTGAAACAACACTTGTTTCAGCTTTGCATTGAGATTTTCAGTTTTAATTAGTTTACCTAATAAGCAATATAACATTTTACCACTTTTCCCAATCACTTCACTTCAGCAGAATCAATGAGAATATTTAGACCAACGAAAACTGTGGCTTTTAGAAGCTCTCAATTAGCACTTACATTAGCAGTATTCACTTTGCCTTAAAGAAAATCAAGTTCAAATTCTGTGACCCCTGACAGACACAGGAAAGGCAGGAGAGGAAGGGGACTCAGAGAGCAAAGGCAGAAGAAAGGAAGGACACTGGCTGAATCTCATCACCACATGCTCTAACCTCTTATCAGGCAATAAGAGATAAGCTCTAGTTTTATTTGGGGAGAATCTCTGCCTTTTTAGATTAAACAGTCTGTACATTTCCACTCTCAGCACCATTCTTCCTTCCCAGGGCACACCGCTGCTCCATCTCCTCTTGGGAGGGAAGTCTACACTTCCCCCATCCCAGGCTCAGCTGAGCGTGTCACTTCTCTTCACTTTCTAGTAGTAAACATGGCCGCAAACACATTTCAGGCTGTGGCAGCAGCTCCTTTTCTGCCTCACGGTCACTTCATGAATCTTGGTTAAACTTCGAGGCAGAGCAAAGAGATGTTTAATAAGCACACAACCCACCGGCTGCCCTGTTGAGCTGGAGGAAGTTCTCGTCAAAGCCAGCTTAAATCTCCAGCGATAAGTATACAGCTTTCTTGCACGAAGGCTATTCTATTTTGAATGCAACCGCCCAGGGCAAAACCCAGGCCTCACCAACAGCAGAGCCTGCATTCCACCAGTCACTGAGACAGCTCTGAAAGAACATCAAGGAAGTCCTAAAAAGTGACCGATGAATATTAAATGTCTCTATGTGCCCTGAGGCCCAATCCATGCATTCACATTTATAGCCCATAAACCAGTTGTAACCAGTCTCATCAATAAGGCCAACGAAAAGCTAACTCCTATGCTTGAGAAGAACTGAATTCTAGCTTCTCCCAACCACTGCGCTAAAAAAACAAAATGTGCCACAGTGACCGGACACACAAGGATCCCTTGCCTTAGTTTTCAAGAACTTTTCTTCCAAGTTGCTTCTGTTAAAGAAGCTGCAGATTATAAATGATGCCATGGGTACAGGTTCACTTACAGCCAATTTAGTAAGTGCTTGCACAGTTAATTCTGTCAGTCTTACTCCTACACAGAAATATATGTGGCCCCAAGGGGCCCAACCACCCCCAGAGCTCTTTTGTACATCTTTTTACCCTTCAGCACACAGAAATAGAAGAGGGCTACATCCCAGAAAACCCAGAGGAAGAGAATAGGTAGTTTCTCCAAAATGCTATGTCTAGAAAACCATGATCCAGCTTCCTATTAGGATGTAATTTCTAAATTCATGCTTCTCCGAATAATCTAAATAATGATCTAAGCCAAGATGTCTCTCTGAAGGTCCAAATCTACACATCTACATCCCTAGGTATGCTGAAGCTTTCCTTTCATGTACATGTAAGGACATTTTAAAAAGCAATTTGTTTAAAGTGAGCTACCAGGCTACCTCAGATCTCAAAAATCTACTCAGTTGTGGTAGAATGTTACAGCACTGTCACTAATGATTCAAGCCTCACTGTATCCAGGCACTTGGAGAGTCCCCTCTCTGAGATGGGACAGTAACAAAAGTGACATAAGCAGAGACTCGAAAGGTGCTTGTCCACTGGGGCCCTATCCCTCGTTTCTCCTCGGAACCCTGAGACACTACATGAAGAAGCCTGAGTGAGCTGACTGGTGAAGAGAAAAGAGACATCAGCCAGCTGAGGCCAACCGGCCTGCCAAGTGCCAGATATGTGTGTAAAGCCATCTGGATTAGTTTTCTGTGGCTACCATTACACATTACCACAAACTCAGTGGCTTAACATGAACTTACCAGTTTTCAGTTCCGCAGGTCAGAAGTCCAACATGAGTCTCAGGGGCTAAAATCAAGGTGTTGGCAGGGCTCTGTTCCTTTCTGGAGGTCCATGGGAGGGTCTCTTTGCTTGTTCATTTGGGCTGTTGGCAGAATTCAGCTCCTTGTGGTTGCAGGACCGAGGTCCTCGTTTCCTTGCTGACTGTTAGCTAAAGGCTATTCCCATCTTTTGTCGCTGCATCTCTTTGACTGACCATTTGGCCTTTCTCTTCCACTTTTAAGGGCTCATGATTAGACTGGGTCCACCTTGATAATTCAGGATAATCTCTCCACCTCAAAATCTGTAACCCTAATTACACCTGCAAAGTTCCTTTTGCCACATAAAGTAACATATCCACAGGTTCCAAAGAGCAGGATGTGGAGATCTTTGAGAGGCCATTATCCCGCCTACTATACCAACCAAGACTATCTACACCCGGCCAAGCCATCACCTGATCACAGAGAGCAGCCAAGTTGGTCCAGAACTGCACACTGGATGCAGAGAATTGTGAGAAACAATAAAAGCTATTTGAGGCCAGTAAACTTTGGGGTGGTTTGTGAGGCAGCAAGAGCTAACTGATAAAACTGCCAAGGCTACACGACTTCTGAGGAATCTGTGCAACCCTCAATCCGATGACATGGGTCTTTTTCCCTTCTCTGCTCTAGTTCAACAGACAGGCCTAAGAGGCCACTGGCAGTTTTCTGTTCTCCGAATCATAAAACAAAATAATTAAATTAGTTTTATTTCTTCTTCCAGTCCAGATCTGGAGATTATTGCTGAAATTTAACAAAAGCCAGACTTCTTATCTCAAGAGAACCACAGAGGGGTTTTTTTTATCTGTAACTAGAAGCTACATACGTGAAAAAGCATATATGCTAGAAGTCTTAGAGAAAGATTTGAAGGAATGGCCATCTTTTGATAGAGCAAAAGCTGCTGATAGAAGAGGGAAATTTCATTGCTACCCAACCATCTCTCCTCTGTGCATAAAGACCAATGAGGGCTTTGGGGCACAGTCTCTAAGCAGGGGTCTCTAACCCTGCATTAGCTGCAAATACATTTTCTCAAATGGGCTCCCCCTCAAATTTGCTGATACTTAAAGGTCTGGAAAACTTCAGTAGAAGGAAAATGCCAATAGCAAGTTAATGTCCTCTTGGCTCTTTTGGCTGACTTCCCTCTGCCTGGGTCTTGCCTATTAATTGAATGCTATTCGGATTCCATCTCAAAAACAAATGAGGATGGAGACCAGAGGCCTGCCTTCCCCAGACTGATAAGAGCAGCACAGTGCAATTATACCAGAACAGCTTTGTTTTGGAATGTAATCACCGCCCCAGCCTTCTTCCCAATGGGATGGCAACAGTGTAATTACCTCTTCAGGATTCATTGTTTGGGAATGTAATTCTGCTACAGGGCCCCCATTTCCAGGGGAAAGGAGCTACAACAATATAACAGAATTTGTTGCCCCCTCCCCAGTAGCAGTCTTGTGAGCTAAACTATTTTTGTTTTCTTAAAAGTAAAGCCAGAGTTTAGATTTTCAGCTGTTTTTCTCCCCATAAGGAATCGCCCACACCATGAGGGTTCTGTTTGAAAAGTCCCAATCTAAAGCTGGACTGCTTGAGTTCCAATTCCCACTCTGTCAAGTACCAGCTGTGGCCTTGGGCAAATTACTTCATCTCTCTATGCTTCAGTTTCCTCATCTGTAAAAATGAGTAGTAACAGGACATCACTGGAATGTTGTGAAGATTACGTGAATTAGTACGTGAGAAGTGCTTAGAACAACACTTGGCGTATAGTAAGTACTCTTGGGTGTTTTTTGTTTGTTTTAGCACATTTGAAGCATCATATTCCATAGCCAATACATTTTGCAAACGTAATCTAACGCTAGCTCCTGGTCAAGTCTAAGCTTGAGTTACTCCGTTCTTTCTTTCCACAGCCCCCTTTGCCAGTTCAGCACGCGGGGCAATGTGTGGGATAATTTTAACTCCTGCTATAGAACTGTCAGTCTCCAAGCTATCTGCATAGCTAAAACTTCAGTTTAATAAGCAGGAGTGACTGTGGATATTTCCATGTCATTCCTTTCATTTATGTTACTAGTCCAAAGGAAACTACAATAAAGAGTCTGTTGTGAAATCTGGCCATTGGGAAAATCATCAAGTATACCAAAAGCAGCCACTGGCATCATGGCAGATTCTGGAAAAAATTCACCATTCTAGCTAGATTTATTTATGAAAATAAACAATATATTTTCCTCACATGCCTACAGTACACCCCACCTCCCTGAACCCTTGTTCCTACTAGAAACGTGGACCTTCTACCTCCTATCCGGTGTTCCTTTGTTCCTTTGTAGTCTAGAGCAGTTAAATTCTCTGCTTAGGAAGGAATATTTCTTGGCTTGCGCTTCACCAGCCATGAGCCATAAGAGTAAAAATCATGAGTTTGTTTGCCAAGTCGTCCTAAAGAATACAGCCCCACAGCTCAAGACAGGAGTGAAGCTGGGCCCCTTCTGCATAGCACACAGCTGCAGCGAGCCACGCTTATGATAAACGCAGGCACTCATCTCAGTAGCCTGTAATATGAGACTGTGGTTAAAGGATAACTATCTGGCTCTGGGGTGACACTCAACTCCTAGCCAAAAGAAACACTCCAAGGAGGTCTCAACATTCCAAAATGTCCCTGGTCACCCACCTACAGGTACCTCTTTCCACATCATAGCTTATACCAAGATATCCATGCTTGCTCTTGGCTTCCAGCTGAGTGGCACAAGGACCCTGGGAAAGGAAATTAACACCCACAGGGTGGCTCTCCTTGGTAAAGAGGGTGAGAGGTGCTGTCTGCTAGCTGCCATGGCATTTCCAGCCATTTTGGAATAAATGAGGCTGCTTGAAGACATGAAAAGAGGAGAAAGAAAAGCTAATGTGAGCTCAGAGTTTTAAAAAGAAGGAGGTAGAAGGTTAGCACGGGTTATTAGCTTCCAGAATTCACATTGATCACTGGGTGAAGACTGATGGAGCAGATGGGAAAGCAAGGAGGGCTGTTCCAAGTCTTTCCAGGGGCTGTGGAAGATCTCTCATCTTAAATAAAGAGCAGACTGGCTGGCTGCTGCCTCCACTGGAAAACACAGGCTTTGACCTCACATTTGGGCTTTTCTTTCCTCACATCTCCTCTGTAGATTTCTATATTGTTACATCCTTTGTTCTGAGGCGTTGAAAAACAAGTCAAAGCACAAACCAATCATAACCTAAGAAGAGAAGAGTAAAAGGGTTCTGGCATTACAGTGGGTACTTGTAGATGAGAGGGCAACTTCAGCTGCCGCTTTCAAAATGAACAGCATTTCTAAAGAGTACACAAGCAGGGGACGGCTTAATAAGCTCTGAGACCACTCTAGGGTTAGGGAAGCCCCAGAACAGAGAAATTAAAGGACAGGGAAATAGAGGGGTCTCAATCCAGATATGTTGATGTTAACATTTCTTTTTCAGGAGGAAGAAGGGGAACAGGTGGGAAATTGGTTAAAATGTTAGAAGAAAGGTTATAGGTCAATTTCGCCTAGGAATGAAACTCCTGGCAAAGCTGAGAAGAACCTGCTATTCCAGCATAAAAGCTTAATGGGCTCCTATTTTCTGCTGCAGAAATGCTATAAGGTTCTGAGCTCTCACAGCCAGCTTTCTGTTTATACTTCTACTTCAGCATTTAGCACAATACCCACTGTCCTATACCTGTTTATGAGTGTGACGGGCTTGCTCAGTAGACGGTGAGCTTATGGAGAGCAGAGATCATGTCTTGTTCCTCTGGGTACTGTTATATACCTATCATTGTACCATGTAAACAACAGAAACTCAATAAATGCTTATCAAGTCAAAATGGCTCACATACCAGCTAAGCACCCTGTAGGTAATTATGAATTCATTCATTTCCCCCCATTACTAACAGCTCCAGATTAAGAAGAGTTATATACCAGGGCTTCACCCAGACCAACGCATCTTGGATTCCTGGTATGCACACCCATTAACTGTGTTAACAAGTCATCTCTTCCCATGCCTCTGCCTCTGTTCCTAGCTTAATGAGTTAATCTAGAGCAGTGGTTCTCAAATTTTCAAGTGTACCAGGATGCCCTAGAAGACTCTTTAAAACACAAATTCCTAGGCCCCACAACCAGGGTTTCTGCTTCAGTGGGTCTGCAGTAGGGGCCAATAATTTGCACTTGTAAGAAGTTCCCAAGTGATCATGCTACTGGTCCAGGAACTACACTTTGAGAATCCACGTTGCCATGGTAACACAGGAGCAAGCACTTGGTCTGCTGAGTAGATGCTTATTTCATCAGCAGAGGTTCTGATGGGGACAGAAAAGGATTTCCCAACGCAAACGCTGTGACTCCTCTACTCTTAGCCCCTTGAGTGACATGACTACAGTGGACACATTAGCTTGTCAAACTATCAACACAGGGACCTTCAGGTTACCATCTGTTGGTGCCAAAGAGCACAAGCTCCCAGTTTTTTCAACTCACTGACTACAGCAAAGGGAAGAAAGCCCTGCTCCAGATCCAGGAAGAGCACTGCTGGGCAGGAAGGCAGAAGAACAGAGAGAGATCAGCAAGGCTATAATCAGTGAGGAGACTGATAGGGCTCTAACTCATACTGGCCCCTGAGATTTATAATAAAAGTCATAATAATGATAATAACCAACATCTACTGAACATTTACTGTGTGCCAAAAATACTGTTCTAAGCGTTTCATATTTTAACTCATTTAATCCTCAAAACAATCCTATGAGCTAGACACTATTCTAATGCCCATTTTCCAGATGAAGAAACTGAGTCCCAGAAAAGGTATAATAAGTTAACCAAGATTACACTCCTAGGAAGTAGCAGAATGAACATTTAAACCTAGACAGGCTGGCTCTGGGGCCCAAACTCTTAAACACTTGCTATCCTGCCTCTCAAGCCGACGAGACACTGAAAATGGCAGCTGTCCTTCCCAAGCTCTGCTCACTCAGGCTCATGGACCCACAGAAAAGACGAATGGGACACATTCAGAATTTCTTCAAACTGTACCAAGAGACATAAATACTTGGTCCAAGCCCAGGTTTGAGCTGCACCCTCCCTAGCTAATCCAAAAGGACTGGCAGTTAAAGTCACAGGGGAATTAGTACATTTTTAGTGGCAGGGCTAAAACAAAATACAGAAAACCAGACCACTCCCTGGCTACCCTGTAAACTCTCTAAGGGCAGAGCCATGTAATTCTTTTGTAGGACCCAAAGCGCCCTGGGAAATGCTAAGCATTTAGAAGGTGCTATGTACATGTCAAAATGACAGTCCAGAGACGGCACAGGTGTAAAGCATCAGGGGGAAAGATCAACAGGAAATTTCCTGGGGGTGGAGAGAGATGGAGGCCAGGAAAACTTAGTCACAAAATATAAAAGGGACAGAAAAGTTTATTGATAAGGCCCAATATTTTCCTCTAGAAAAGCCTGACGAAGCACAGACACTTCAGCCTCGAAACTGGGACCCAGGTTCTCAATAAGCACAGCTCTCACTAGTGTATAAGGAGATGCAGTGAAGGGCTGGGGTGGAGAGGACGTGGACACTCCAGTGATGGGTGGACACCAAATAAATACAACGCCCTGGGTGTGCAGGGCATCTGGGGAGGCTGGGTTCTCTGGGAGGAGTGTTGCATTTACTTCTCTGTTTCCTGGGCAACCGAGCCAGCCCCTTATCGCCTTCACTTTCATCACTGGAGCAGAATGAAAGGTAATTGGGTTAATTATTAAAGCAGCCCTAGCTAGTACCACCACCACTAATTGTCCATTTATCTGGGGTTTATAAACAGCCATCTTAATTGATGTTAAGTTGGAATGTGCCACTCACTTTATTTGCCTGACTACTGGATACCAAAGAGGTACAGGAGATGGAGATAAAGGGTCCAGCCAAAAAGATATAGGGTCTAACACCAGAATTAGTATTCATTTCTGTTCAAACTCATTTAAGTATACCATCATGGCCCTCAACTGTATTCACTACGATTCATCTTTCCCAGATTTGCCAATTCAAGTGAAGATCTGGTATGTAGTAATTAAGCAATCTGTTATATTAGAGAGCTGATATCAGGTTGAGAAATGACGCTAATTCCTAAAAGTCAGCAAGCCCAAGGGCCCAGACGCCCACCTAGTTGGCCAAATTAGACTAGACAGGCCTCCTGAAAGTTAATTCCCTAAGATACCAGAGAAGTGGGAAACATCTAAGAGAGAAGACCGGTGTTTTTAAAAGAGATGAGGGGGTAAAAGACAACCAAAATAAAGTTAACAAGGAAAAGAAAAGTAAATTCTTACAAAAGGGGTAGCTCTGTCTTACCCACCAGAGGCAACAAACAGAAGGAAGCCTGGGACACGGGATTAGATAAAGTAATAACTACAACAATGTATTGTTGGGTTTGTAACATATAGACGGAGATGTAATAGTTATGACAATAATAGCAAAGATGAAGGGAATGGAGCGATAGCGGAGCAAAGTGTCTGTATCTCACCAGAACTCAGTCTATGTAAGTCTGAAGTAGATCCTGATAAAATA
The DNA here is from genome assembly GCF_041296265.1 of Equus caballus. Classification (NCBI taxonomy): domain Eukaryota; kingdom Metazoa; phylum Chordata; class Mammalia; order Perissodactyla; family Equidae; genus Equus; species Equus caballus. The sequence goes on from NC_091695.1 coordinate 11,216,342, forward strand.
TAGTTTAAACATGAATAAAGGAATTAAAATGGTACATTAGAAGATATCCACCTAATACAAAAGAAGTCAGGAATGGAAAAACAGAGAAACAAAAGACATTAGAAATAAAGAGAACAAACAGCGAAATGGAAGACAAAGATCCAACTACCAATAACATTAAATGTGAATGGACTAAACAATCCAATCAAAAGACAAAGAATGTCAGACTGGATGAAAAACAAGATCCAAACATACACTTTCCATAAGAGACACACTTCAGATTCAAAGGCAAAAGTAAGTTGAAAGTGGGGCTGGCCCAGTGGCATAGTGGTTTGGTTTGCACACTCCGCTTCAGTGGCCTGGGGTTCACAGGTTTGGATCCCAGGCACAGACCTAGCACTGCTTGTCAAGCCATGTTGTGGTGGCATCCCACATAAAGTGGAGGAAGACTGGCACAGATGTTAGCTCAGTGACAATCTTCCTCAAGTAAAAAGAGGAACATTGGCAACAGATGTTAGCTCAGGGCCAATTTTCCTCACCAAAAAAAAAAAAAAAGTTTGAAAGTAAAAGGATGGAAAAAGATATATCATGCAGTCAACAACCATAAAAGACCTGAAGTACCCATACTAATATAAGAAAAATTATAATTAAAGACAAAGGAACATTACTAGAGACGGAGGGACATTTTATAATTCATCAGGAAGGTACAATAACTACAAACATATATGTACCTAACAACAACGTCTCAAAATATATGAGGCAAAAACTGACAAAACTGAAGGGAGAAATACACAATTCAGTAATAACAATTGGAGATTTCAATATCCCACTCTTAATAAAGGACAGAGCAACTAGACAGAAAGTCAGCAAGACCATAGAAAACTTGACTAACACTACCAACCAAGTAAATCTCGCTGGCATCTATAGCACTCTAAACACCAACAGAATACACATTCTTCTCAAGCACACAGGAACATTCTCCAGGACAGACCATTATGCTAAGCCATAAAACAAGCTTCAAAAATTTATTTTTATATTTTTAATTTTATTTCTTTTTGTGAGGAAGATTGTTGCTGAGCTAACATCTGTTGCCAATCCTTCTCTTTTTGCTTGAGGAAGATTGTCACTGAGCTCACATCTGTGCCAATCTTCTTCTATTTATGTGGGATGCCACTACGGTGCTAGGTCCACGCCCAGGATCCTAACCTGCGAACCCTAGGCCACTGAAGCAGAGCAGACAACCTCAACCACTACGCCACTGGGCCGGCCCGTCAATAAATTTAAAATAACTGAAATCACATAAAGCATGTTCTTAGACCACAATGAAATTAAACAAGAAATCAACACCAGAAGGAAATTTGGGAAATTCATAAATATGTGAAGAGTGAAGAACATACCCCTAAACAAGTAATGGGTCACAAGAAATCATAAGAGAAATTAGGATGACTAGGCACAAAGCCAGCTCTAGCCCAGGAGACTTGACCAGGACCCAATGACCTGCGGCTAGGAGCAAGAAAATCCTGACACTTCACATTGATTTTAATCAAAATACTAAATTAAGTACATCAGGCCCACATCTGCTGGGAGCAGATGCTCATTAGGATGGAAGTCAAAAAGATTAGGCAGGACAGATAACTAATACCCTACATTACCCTGGTCCCTATCCCTCACAAGTTTTTTGTTCTTCCAGCAATTACCAGGAAGATGTCAAATGCCAGAGCTTCTCATTTCACTTTTATGAGGCCTCAAACATGCAGAAAAATATTATAAGCTTAAGAACCTTTTGGCAAATACTCCCTACTTGAACTCAGGCAAACACGCCACAGAAGACAGAATAGGTTCTTGAGTCAGGCAGACAGACTGGTTTAAAGTTCCAGGTCTGCCTCTCCTTGTCTTCTACTGGGCAAGTAACAGAACTTCTCTGAACCTCGGTTTTCTTCCCTGCAGAGTGGAAACGCACCACCTACTTCACCGGGTTGTCATAACGATGAAAGGAGCTAACACATGGGAAAGCACTTAGGCCAGCACCTGGCACACGGCAGGCGGTCCTCAACCTCATTTCCTCCTTTACCAGCAGCTGCTGTTACTACACAGAGCTAGAGCTGTCTGCTAAAAAGTCAGCAGGGGGAGCTCCCCAGACTTTCTCCTGTCTCCCCAAGAATATACTTGGGAGAGCTGCAGTGGCTTTAAATGTATTTGCACTTCCTCAAGCACAGCTTCAGAATTTGTGCTGCTGAAGAAGGGGCATGGCATGTGTCGACGGGTGGCTGGAGGTCACCAAGAACCTACAGAATGTGGGGAAGGCCCCAAGATGTGACGGAAGAGATGACGATGAACAAAACCCTCCCCTGCAGGAGCTTCTGTTTTCTATCATCGCTCTCAGGCTCACGTGGGAGGAAGTGAGCCGAACGGCTCTTAATTTTCTAAAAATCCATTTTTGTTGATGATTCCCAACGGCTTTGGCTAGGGTCCACTGGAGACTCATTTGCCACCATAGCACCAGTCACACCTCCTAAAACTACAGGTGTGTATATGCTTTATCTCTCCAGGTCTGCCAAATTTCCATGCTTCGCCCCTGTAAAAAGCCACTCACTCACAAAGGGTTCTGCTTTATGTTTGGAGCTAAGAACCACATGGCAAGACTGAGGTATGGTCAACCAGCCAGACTCTGAGCTGCAGGAGGGCAGGGATCACGTCCGTCTTGCTCACTCCGGTACTCTAGGACAGTGCCTGGCACATAGGTGCAGAACAAATACCTGTTGGATGTAATTCTTCTGAGACCATCACAACCTCACTCCTATCACATAAGGGAAAGTGCCTTTTCAGGAAAACTGGGAGTGCTTACTGTTAAGAGGCCAATTTGTCTTTTACTTCGAAAGCCATTACTATAGCAGCTCTATTATACGATCACAAGTAAGTTTAATAAAAAGCAAAATATTTGTGTCCAGGAGGGCAAGAAGACTCAGGAAAGGGCTGTTACATAATGAGATTTTCCTCAGCAAGTGCCACTGGGTCATAAAAAGTTATGTCTAGAAACCACTAAAAAAAAGAGGAACTAAAACAAACAAGAAAAACCTTGAAGATGAGCCAAGTTCCCTGGGGGCTCTTTCCCTCTTCTAGATTAAGGTCCTTTAAGATAACTGGGGAGGCGGACGAGGAAGCTCTCTGGCTCCTCTACGTCCAGCTGCACGCATCACTCCGGGCGAGTCAGCCTCGTGGGCTCTAGTTCCCTCCACTGCTAATTAGAGAACAGCTCCACGTCAGGATTACTGTGAGAAAGAAACGAAATATGACTGCGAGAAGCTCTCAAAACACTCCTTAGTATATAGCAAGTGCTCAACAAATGTTAGGATTTTTGGGTTGCCATTATTATTATAATTAGAATTTTCTCAAGAGAAGAAAAAACCTAACAGAATTGTTAATAGAATCTGGAGGGACATCCAAATACCTACAAATGATGAGGACTTTTTTAAAAAGACAATAGGCACTCCGTAACAGGTATCTTGAGAAAATGAGAGAAACTAGTTTAATTGTGAATGGAAACCATCTGCTAATCTAACTCGAGAGTGAGGTTCTTGAGGCTACATTTCCTTCCCCTCGAGGCACTTAGCATCCTTTGTTAGAGAACTTTCCTCAGTAGATTTCATATCTATAAACAACCATCTGCCAGAACACAACCCCCATATTCAAAGGTATCCAGAGGTGACATTGGGCCATTTGGGGTCAGATCTCTGGGCATAAAGTAGGGAATAGGAAATGCAGGGAGAGTTATTAGATCAAAGGAGGAAAAAAACAACATACAGCTGTTCCAGAAAAGCCAAATGCCAAAGAAACAGAGCTTTTCCAGCAGTAGCGAAGCAGGAGGTGCTGTGTGGGGTGGTGGAGGCAGATGTCTGGAACAAAGAAGGGTGGAGAAGAGCTCTGTAGTACTGCCTGGCAGCAAGTGATTATCTGCCAGTGAGGACCTTCCACGTGCCATCAGCCAAGCCACAGAGAAGCACCATGCATGGAGAGGCGCAGAGCCAGGGGGTCTGTTTACCAAGCAGGGTGACAGCCCTCCTCAGATAAGGCTGTCAGGAGACCAGAGTGTCCTCTGCTCCCCGGCCAAGCCTGGGCCTATGAAGTCCTGGCGTCCAGCAGAGAAACCGTTGAGGTTTCTGGGATTTCTAGGCCTTGACGTTGGGTCAAAGAGAGTAGTACTTGGGGGGGCCAGATCACATGGCCTATGAGCTGTCACAGCAGCTTAATTAGAAATCCCATTCTCCCAGCTGACGGTGCCACTGCCTCACACACATCCCTTCCTACCCTCAACCACCACATGGCCCAGATTTTCCAAAACATAATGTCATTAAAATATTTTTAATAAAGATTCTGATTAAAGATATACCTAAATGTGACTTGATTTTTATACCTTTCATGCCTTCGCATACATAAATTTACAAGTGGGCAGTGGAGGTGGGGGAAGGGGCGGGGAAAGAGTGACAGGGAAACAACCATTCTTAGGAAAAGACAGAACTCTGCTTTGTTTCCTCTAGAGACTGCCCAGGAGCAGCGGCACATACCATGTCTCAGAGCCCAGTCCTCTCACGCATCTTAGCCCCCAAACACTGGGCACTAAGCTATGCAGCCACCATAAAACTGCCTCCGCTGGGCTTGTCCAGCCCATTTTCTGTTCTGGGGAGATTTCTGAGCCAGCTCTATGGGTCTCTTCTCCTCCTCCTTCTACGGGAAGGTTCCACAGTGCTTGGAAACTCCATCTGCTGGCAGTAGCAAAGAGTGGTTGGAGGGTGTGCATTAAGCTCCTAATTAAATCACAGGATCTGGTTCATGAGGATCTCACCAACCGAAACATGAACAAGACACTTTTATCATTCAATTAAAAGCAAAGGCAGAATCTAACTGCAGAACTAAGAAACAAATAGTTAAAAAAAAATTTTTTTTAAGATGTTTGAAGGCAGTGAGAATGGCCAAGAGAAACAGTTATCGTCAATCCTGCAGTCTTCGGCCTTGAAGTCAGGAACTGAGCACAAGACCTCAAAACAGATTTTTCAACCAGGTACCAAGATGCCATCCCATCAACATAGGTAAAGAAGGAGAATGCTTTATCTGGCTCCTTGCCCCTGCAAAACTTCGAAATCCAAAGAAACATTTCCTTACCTGCCAGGACCCTGTTAACGGAAGAATGAGTAGCCAGGCCAGGCTGTCCACGTTCATGAAAAATCCCAGCATAAGGCAAGTACTCAGGCAGCAGGAAACGCCTACAAAAAGGAAGCATGTATGAAAAGCCTACTAAAGACTCCCATAAAGCAAAGGAGCCATGCCAGCTCCCTACCCTCAACAGTCGAGGCTAAGGGATCCATTAAGCCCAGGAATCCACAGCAGCCCAGAGAGGAGTAAAAATTCCTAGGATTTGTCCTTTCAGATCTCCTTCCTTCCCGATCTTTCTTCTCAAGTTTCCCAGGGCTTCTAATCTTGAACAGGATTGGAAGCCACTTTTCTACCATTTTATTGTGGTCAATCATCTACTGTCAAGACTTTAGGTGGCAGGGTTGGGTGGCAGGCTCACTAGAAAATAATCCCAGATATCGAGATCCAAAGACCAGAAAGTAGGTTTAAAAACGAAACCCCAGGCTCTCAGAAAAGTCTCTCATAAAAACTGACTACCCAGTTCTTACCTCGGGACAAAGCGTCCAAGTGACGGTGCAGACATCCTGGCATTGCGTGGAGCTCGGTGCCTGGATCTGTCACCATTGTCCCTGGAGAAAACAAAAAGACTACACATAAGAGAGTCACTTAAGCAGAATCAGCCACCAGCCCCAAAGACAAACATCCCTCGAACTAAACGCCTACTCTTAGGTGAAGACCCCAGAGAAGTCAGTCATCTGGCTGCTTACCAATATGGGTGGCACATTAATATTCTGCATTTCTAGAGTACCTCGACCACAAGATTTACAAGCATTTAGTAACAGTTCAGTAAGAAGGAGGAAGATTTTCTTGAGTTAATGTGATCTCTGAACCCTGTAACATCTGAAACTGAAGCCGAGGTTAGATCTTCTAAGAGATATGCAATGGATATATACAAACTTCTTTTTCTAGATTGAAAGATACAGAGAAACTTTGGCTTGTGGAGATCTTGAAAAATGAAAAATTCCCCCAACAATTTCATTCAGCAAATGGTTATCTTTAAATGAATCTGTTTAGGTCCTTGGTGTGGAAAAATCATCGATTAGTCAAAGAAAAACAACACAAAAAAAAACACTAGGCAGTCCCTTCTCTTGGAGACTAAAAAATTGGAAATGATGAAGAATATGAGACAATACAATCCTAAGCCAGGTCATTTGAGTAAAAAGAGAAAAGTCTAGGAGTTTTCTTTATGGTCTGTTAAAGCAATAGTAATAACCACCATTTATTAAATATCTACTAAGTTCTAATACAACGGTTATTAATATGTTATCCCATTTAATCCTTCTAGCTATCCTATGAGGTATTATTAGCTGTTTTACAGATAAGGAAACTAAGAACCAGAGAAACCAAGCCCAAGGTCACATAACCAGTAACCTGAGGCAGAATTCAAGGAATATGACTCTGAAGGCTTGCTCTTTCCACTACGCTTCACTGCTTCCTGCAAGAGAAGAGCCGACAGAGCCTTCACATGGCTTAGTTCCCCAAGGCATCAAAGGAACAATAAGCCAAAAGGGCATTGGCTGGACAGAGCAGTTAATTAGCTGCTTAACCAACTCCACAAAATAAAGGAACCTCTGAGAGCTTGATTTGAGACATTTTCTGAATTCTCCCTCTGGATTGTCTTCAGCTTAATGAGATAATCTTCAAACTCGCCCTGGAACCAAAGTTAAGACAACACTTCGGCTTTCAAATGGACCATTGGGAGCTTTACAAGCCAGAAATGAAAGCCTAGGAAGGTTTTTATATCTTGGTGGAATTGGATGCTGAGCATTAAGAGATAAATCAATACCAGGGATATTGGAAGCTGATCTATTAAAAGTTAGTACTTGGTTTTTATTTCCCCAAAAGAGAAACCATTCTATTATTTTCTTTAACATATCATATTTCTTTGACTTGAAACTCTACAGCTGAAGGAAGAGGCAAGAAGAAAGAGAGAGAAGACCATATGGAAAGTAAAAAGGGGATTAAAAAGAACAATGAACTCAGAAGTTCCTGTCCAGCAGACACTAGCTCTGGGGAGCCACATGTACCCAAGTAGTAACTGAATATCAAATAAATAAGATAGCTCCCAAATTAAGCATATTATTATTTTTCAAATATATGTAGCTTCAAATTGTGATCAAAGTACCAATTCACTTAAAAGTACAAGTGAATTCATACAGCTTTTCACAGTAGCATATTTTACTTTTCAACAGGCACTAAAAGTACAACTAATTAACACAAGAGGGGTTAGGAAATATTTTGAAGTTAAAAAGGGTCCAAAAGAAGAAAAAGGGTCCTAAGCCTCAAAAAGGCTGAAAGCTAAGCTACAGGAAGAAGCACATGGGACAGATCTCATTGCTTTCTTCTACAGCTACCACACTGTGGAGCATCAGATAATGCTTCTGCAAGGTCCAAAGATCCCTCTCCCTCAGGACAACAAACAGTACTCTCCCTGGTGTTAGCAGAGGGAGGGGGAAAGGAGAAGTCACGCATAGCCTGTACTGCTCAGCAGCTGCCAGTGCCCAAAGATGACACAGAGCTTGGTGAAAGGACACAAAAAGATAACCCAGAAAAATGGACAAACACCAGAGCTGGGGAAAAATCTGGCCTCCTACAACATATTTCACAAGCCTCTATTCATTGTTATTAAAACCTAAAAACTTCCTGAGTTTCTTCCTCTATTTATAAAAAAGGGGGAAGGGGAACATGGCCAGAGATAATGGCTTCATGGTATTTAGAGATTACCAGAGGATGTACATATAGGAAAATAAGAATGAGCTCAGCTGGCTCAGATACAAGCACTCTTAGACTGACGGTTACATTAGGCACCACGAAAGGGGCAATACATTAAGTAAGTGGAGATGTACCTGCTGGTCCTCAACTTAATATCTTGACTAACAATAGGGAAAGTAGAAGCTAAATGGCATCTCAATAAAATGTTTAGAAGACTTCAAATTGAAAGTGTTGAGAGCTCTAGCAAAGAAGGAGAAATCAGAACGGGACCCAGAATGACTAGAAAAATGTGAAGCGTGGTGAACACACAAATGAGATGCTGCCTATGAGAGAAAAAAACAAAGACATCTAGGAGAAACAGCCTACCACAAAAGCAGCTCAAACATTTACTGACTAGGAAAAACCTAGAAAACAGGAATCAGGAAGGCAGCAAAAGGTCAGAATGTCCAACCAAAGGACGTTAGGCAAGAAGAGGAAAAGGCCCTCTTTAGGGTTTTAGTACTGGCACACAAACTCCCTGACGGAAGGCACAGCTCCAGATAAACCAGAGGTAAAACAACAACTAACGACTCTGGATTCTACAGGCTAGAAAGAAGGGAGATTAAGAAATAAGGAGTTTAGACGGGGAAACAAATTTCAATGCATAGGATATTCTCGGGGCTAGGGGTTGGGGGAGTAGAAGCAAGGGGCTCTCGAGAGAGAGAGTGGTAAAAGTTGCAAGGAAAGAGCAAAGGAATTAAAAGTACTTAAAATAATGTATTTAGAAAACTGCACAGACTCTGCCACTCGTTTCAGTGCTGATACAAGATCAGCACGAAGCAAGGCTCCACAAAATGAAGGAGGCCAAACTAGTCAGGTAGAGACCGAATACGAGTGTACTGGAAGATGTTTGCCAGACAAACAGTGGGAGAAAGGCAGACCCAGAGAGACAGTTCACCTTAGGAACAGCGGAGGGTGCTAAATCCTGGGGCCTAACATAACATAGCCTGCACCCTTTTCAAGGGGGGGCTTAAAAAAAAAAAAACAGCGAAGACCAGACTATGCAAATATGCTGGTCCTGCTCCTTCTTCACAGGAGGACTCCTTCTCACCAGAATACCTTTCAGGGAAACACCAAAGAAATCCTCATCAATTTCATCAGCCAGAAGCTGCCTTTAAGCCAGCAGGATAGAGGCTGGCTCAGTTATTAAGGGCCTTTCCAGTTGTTGAACTCTGTGCATCTCTGATTAACTCTCAGAGGGATAATTTGGGAAGGAGAGTGAAAAAAATAAGATTTTCTTGTAAATGATTTCATAAGGAAAAAACATCCTTCAAACAATCAAGCATCCAAGACAAGTGCCAAATACAAGAAAATGCATCTCTGGAACAAGGGAGAAACACAGCAGCAACTCTTGCTAAATGCCTGGGATTAATCGCCTCAGAGACAGGCTGTAATTTAAAGGAATGAAAAACACACCTACAGACTGCTGTCTGAGTCCTGACCAGACAGGTGGGTTGTCATTACTCCTCACCGACAAACGGCCCTGATCTGAGCTTTTATAAATGAAGCTCTTGCAGCAAAAAGCTCAAAAGGCCACTGCCCTCTTGACAATACACAGTTGACTTTGCTGAAAACTAGACTATTAAAAAAATACCTGTTTCCTTATGTTCCTCTGTTTCTACTCAATCTCCAGACCACAGAAGGCCGAGCTGGTATTCCTGTCCCTGGATGACACAGTCATCTTGGCCAAGTCCCTTCCTTACTTGGGTGCTGTTAGGAAAACACTGTGCAGCCTCTACTGCCAAGGACTGTGCACATGTGTAAGGGCTTAGATTTTTGGGAGGCGGGCCCAGGCCCAGCTGACATCATTTACAGGGTATACCTAATAGCAGAGGTCTCTCGGAACTGCAGAGCTTAATTTTCCTCCAAGGAATAGCAATAACAGGTAATTACCATGTACAAATTCCACTCCTTCCTCAGTCTACCTTTAATTCATCTGCGTACATTATGCAAATCCACATTCCTATTGTGTATTTTATGTTAAAAAAATAAATATATATCTCTAAGTGGTGACGTCCTCCTTTGCCCTCTCTCCCCTCCTGGCTATTTAATTCTTCCTTTTGTATTTTCCTATTCTGAGCCCAAGCATAATCCAGACATATTCCATTTTCTTTCTCTTCTTCTGCATCACTCATAATAAATATTCATATGTATTTTACTTGCCAAAGAGTACTAATTCTCAAGTTGCCAAGCAATATTATATATTTCTAAGCAATAGGCTCAAAATCCTCAGTAAAGAGCTAGCATTCAGGTAGGCATATATTTTATAAATATACTGGGGCTCTTCAGGTACCAGAAATCCTATTCCTAACCCTCAGGAAGTTACCCCACATTTTGGAGACTCTTTCTTAATTATTCTACCTCTGCTGAGTACAAGGGAAATTCTTCTAAGGTAGTTAGTTCCTTAGTTCCTAGTTTAGCTCTCAGGCTAAAATAAACTTCAGAGATTATCTAATGTGATTTTACAGATCCGACATTGAGGCCTAGGGCGGGGGAGGGACTTACCCACGATCAAATGACAAATCACACGCTCAGCCAAAACTAGGACTCAGAGCTATTCCCTAGACAGAGCTGTCAGGCCACGGGGCCAGCAGGCACTGACCCAGGCACTGACAAGTGATCCCAGTTCAATCACAGCTGTTCTAGAAGTCACTTGCTGTTTTATAAACTTAGTTCAAAATTGGTTCCAGTAAGCGCAAAGAAGGACTTGGGCAACATTTTATTTTGAGAAGTAGGAAGTGTGACGGCTGAGCTCTCAGACAGCTCATTCCTCTGGGAACATTCACAAACAGTCCCCACTCTTAGAAAACACCAAGGCCTCTGAGACCCAATACTCAAGTCCTCACATGTTCTCTGCTGTATTTCACCCACTGCTTTCTAACTGGTTTTCCTGCTTTCATACATTTGCCACTTTAGGTCACCCTAACCAGTGCTGTCAAGAGTTGGCTGCTTGAAATACATATTGAATAATGGCTGCCCCCAGATAAAAATAAAGTCAAAACTTCTCAGCCAGGCATTCCAGGCCCTCCACAGTTCAGGCCTTTCAGATCTTCTCTCTCATATTACAACACTCCACAGCTCTAGCCACAAATTTATTCAGAGTCCCTGAATAAATTCTGTAAATCTTCTGTCTCCGGGCTTTTGCTCCGCCCTTTGTCTACGATCTCCTTCCCTACCCCATCCGCCACATCAATTCATCATAGCCTGATGAACCCATCAAGCCTTCTCACATCTTTCCAAACACTCTCTTCCCTGCACACAGTGCTGCCGTATAATTCGGTAGGACCTTATTAGTCCATCTTGTAAGATGGTACGTAAAAATCTGATTGTGTTATTCTATAGCTTAAAACTCTCCAACGACCTCCTCTCACCTACGGGATAAAGCTCACCTCCACCGCAAGGCACATAAGACTCTAAAGATCTGGTGCCACTCAAACTCTTGGGGCTCATCTCCTGCCACGCATCTCGGACTTTGAGTCTAGCCATACTTATCAACAAGGGAATTCCTGAAACACTCCATACTGTTTCACGTTTCTATGTGCATTTATTTGCCTCTCTCCCAAATACACCTAGAGAAGGTCCTATTTTAAGACCTACGCCTTTCTCTTTTATAAGCCCACTTTGTAAAAATAACCAACCACTACAAAAATAAAGTAGTTGAAATTATTTAAAACTTTCTGGTAAAAGGGAAGAGAACAGTGTCTTCTCTCATGCCACTTTAAGAACTACTTCTGTACAATACCACCACTCAACAAATGGAGTTGGATCCTGAGTGCTTTCGTAGGTTCCAGTCTGTAAAGAGAATAATAACTTTACAGAGTGTTTCCTTAGAGTCTGTCTTGCACTTCTAATACCAAAAAGTCTACAGTTTGTATGTCAAAGGAAGAGACAAAGGCAACTCCATTTCAAAATGAAGTAGACGACGTCCCCCTGCAAAGATTTACCCTTTCCTTTCTAGGCTACAAGTTATCAACTTGTTATCAGGAGTCACTGACTCCCACAGGAGTCCTGGAAATCCCGGGCACAGAAGAAAGAGCAGGAGCAAGCACTACCAGGACACGCGGCTTCATGCTACTGGAATTTCTTGCTATGAGAACTTGAAGCAAGCAGGAGAGTCTCGCAAAGCCGTCAAGATTTCACCTATAGACAAATGATAAAAGTAGCAGTGCTTGGTTTCTAACATATTTTCTTTGCCATGGCTCAACTAAATTTCAGTTATGGCAAAAGGGCAGATGAATATTAAATTATGAACTAAAGGCAAGCAACTTCTCCTGTGCCACATCCAATGAGATGTCAGAGCTGAGTGACAGCCTTCAGAACTCGCCTCAGCTACAACATACACCAAGAAAACTCATAATGATTCCCTTGCCAGAGGTGCTAGCAAGGGGACCATAAAAGGAGAAGCTCTTTCTGCATGAGGCTGCTCTGTACATGTGTATGTGGTACAGCTAGAACAGATCATGCCAAACTAAGGAACCAGAACTCATCTCTGGCACCCAGAAATGACTGTCATACTCACAATGAAATATCGCTGCAGATATGGTCACAATATGGATTTCAAGGTAAAGGAAACCCAAATACAACCAGATAAATTAGAAGAAGTAAGAAAATAAGTGTAATAGACCTAAAGACACTTCATCTTAAGGCTGAAAGACTAGAATTCTCACTGAGATGTTTTTCCAAACTACAGCCCAGTGTTACAGCTGTGAATAAAGGACCTGCTCTCTTCCGTGCCAGCAACAGTCAAGAATCTCCCAGGGGCCGGCCCCGTGGCCAAGTGGTTAAGTTCAAGCGCTCCGCTTTGGCGGCCCAGGGTTCGGATCCTCCGCGCAGACATGGCACTGCTCATCAGGCCACGTTGAGGCGGCATCCCATGTGCCACAATTAGAAGGACCACAACTAAAATATACTGGGGGGATTTGGGGAGAAAAAGCAGGGGGGAAAAAAAAAGACTGGCAACAGTTGTTAGCTCAGGCGCCAATCTTTATTAAAAAGAAAAAAAAACAATTTCCCAGTGGCCAGCATGCAGGGTAGAGATATTTGTGACAGATTTAATTGGAAGCTTCTCCAGCTCTGTTACTAGCTCAGGGTATCCTTTGTCTTGGAAGGCAAAGTAGTTACAAAAAGCAGGAACATGAGCTGGCGACGATTCTGGGATTACAATTACATTCAGAGTAACATAAAATGAGGAAGGGGTTGGGGACAGCTGGAACAAAAGTCATAAAGTCACATAACACTATCTCTTCTGTAGGCCTTAACAACTATTGGGACACAGCACTCACCCTGGGCTTCATAAAAACCTCCTTCCCACTTTCCAGAGGAATGGTGAAAATGAAAATGGGAATTTTCCTAATGCTTACTTGCTATCTACATTCTAGCAGGTGGTCTGGGCTCAAAAGCAGGCAGACAGCAATGTCAGGGGCAGTCACACCTTTACCCTGCTTGTGAACATCTTTATGCAAAGACAGATGCTCAGGGCTTCAGGACAGACCTCCTGACGGCAGGTTTCTGGATGTCCTGTTTGTGCATTTTGATAAACACAGGGACCATGCAGCCTCAATTCTCGCCGCAGACAGAGATGAATGGCAGGAGAAGATGCCTGCCTGGGAGGACGGTCATTAATCTAAACCACAGAAGTACAGAAAATTTAACCCGATGCTGACCAACCTTCAAAGCTATCCTCCCTAGAGATAAATGTAGATAGTCTTGTTTCAAAGCAAGCTCATGGAGCAAGGGCTCAATAATAAATACGGTTGTACACCATTTTTAAAGGTTTCTAAATCTTCAGGTCAATAGAAGTCAGATATTAAATATGTTTGTTTCTAGTCTCTAATCTTAGACAAGTCTGATTTTGGTCAAGTCTCAGTATCCTCATTTAGAAAAATATCACAGTGGAGTAAATAACTATCTCATTGGGTTATTATAAGGATTAAACAGGATTTTCAAATGTATATATTGTATATATTAACATTTATATAAACTACAAATGCTCTGTAGGTTATAAATTAGTATACATATGAAAAATACTATAGCTGATATTTTTCATTCAATGGATGATGGAAGAGAATCACAAAAGATGGGATCTGGGCAATGGCTCCTTTTGTTTTCTGGGGACTATATACACCTGGATGGGACAAGCTAGAGAATGGCAAAATGATCTACAACTTAGCAAACGGCAGGAGAGCGAAGAGGCTGAAGTGGAGTGGCAAAGGCATATGCTGTGAAGGTGAAGAAACCCAGGAGAAGAACAGCCTCTCTTAATGGTACCCTAAGCCTAAGCATTCCAGGCCTTATCTAACTTACCTGCTTCCCTGTTCCTGAAAGAACTATAAATTATGACTGTATAAGCCTCCAACTTTCCTTCTAGTTATCAATGCTAAGGAAAAAGATTGAGGCAAAGAAATTAAAACGGGCTGGCACATTCCCTAATTTCTCACTCTCTCCCTCCTCAGAGCACCCAGGAACTAAGAGAAGAGGAGCAACCACAAGCAGCTCTTGGTTTACAGTGGGGGGAGGAGGGCAGGGAAGGAGACAGAAAGAACGCACAGACGGTAAATTAGTATCAGCCAGCCAGCAACATCCTTCACTAGAAGACCTGGACTAATACTGAGGTGACTAATCCTCAGCTGCCATTAAAAACAAGATTACAGTCTGTCTCAGCCCAAAAAGCAAGCAAACACCCAGGGAGGGACTTTTGGAGGGGCGTTAGAGAAGCAGCCCATTGTTACTAATCAGGGAGCAATACAAGGCCCCTAGGAACAAACAATGGTAAGTCAGTGCACGAAAGGTGAAGAAGGCAATGTAAATTCAGGTCGTGCTGAAGCCAGGGGGGAGGTGAGAGCACAGGTGGGCCGTGGGGAGCACAGGAGGAGGCAGTCTGACACAGGAAAATCGAGGGGGTAGGAAGGGGAAGGGAGGAGGTGGTAGCAGAAGAAAGAGAAGGTAAGATGAGAACAGAACATTTTAAACTAACCCAGAACTCCATTGTGAAGGACAAGTCACGAGGCAAGATACAGCTCAAAGGCACGAGCCCCACATTTCACCACTGCAGAGAGATAACACAGCCTTCCAGACGTGCACGGAGAGAGGGCTATGCAATCTGCACTAACGCCCAGAGCTCCACAGGATTACTGAGGCTTTTCAGAAGCACTAAGTCCCAGCAGCCTCAGCGTGTACGTTGACAGTGCTCCCCTGAATAGACATTGGTGCTGGGAAAATAATCATTATCTACAGGGGACCATATTTCACTACAGGTGTCTGCTTGGCTAAGGGAGTGGAGACTCTGTTCCCTTCACTGCCGGTATACGCATCCACCTTGCCCTAGAGAGGACAGAAGGCAGAATGACACACGCTGAGAGTCAGAGAGGAGCTGGGCTCTTCCCGCCTAGTTGATGATAGAGGACTGCCACCCCTGCTCCATGGCCACACCACAGCTGCTTCAGGGCATCTCTGCATTTCTTTCAGATTTACATCTTCCTCAGACAAATGAACCTCCCACTTAGTCTTCCTTCTGCTTCCAAGTACACAATTGCCAGTGTGTTTAACCCCAGCATCAGGAAGGCAAATTGGGACCAAGGTTGTTCCCCCCTTCTCAATCCTCTCTGGCAAAGAGATTCCTCAAACACACCATACAGCACTGCTGAAATTCAAGGCTCCTGGGGAACTAGCCATTCAGCTCACTGCAGAGGAAGAAGGCTGAGGGGAGGCAAGAGCTCTTAAGATCCCAAACCTGACCAGGTTATGTCAAGATGGGGGTTGGGGGGTGGGGAGGGAAAGTAACCGACAGGCTGTCCTATTCCAATACTGCCAGAAAAAAAGGAGGGGAAAAAATGCTTAATCATCCTTCTCTCTCTCTTGTTTTGCATGTTTGAGAACATCAAAATATAAGAATCAAAACGAGCGAAATGTCCAATTTGATACAAGCCAGGAAAGTTCAGCCTCAAGATGAAAAAACCCATAAAGAATGGCTAGAAAGGTCAGGAGAAGCAGGTCAGAGACTGCAAAACCCAGCAGCAAGGTTGGGGAGCTGGAATTCTAGAGCCTGGAGCTGACCGTGCTCCTTTAGCTCACCCCCACCCCACAACCAACCACTCAGAGACCAGCAGAGCAAGGACTCACCTCTCAACCCGCCATATTAATTTGACAGGCAACTTTCAAAGGATCTTTACTCGGGGGAGAGTGAGAAAGCTTAGGCAAGGGAGTAGGACCTCCAAGAACTGGTCTGATCAAGGGTACTAAGAGAAGATGCTTTTTAGGGAAATCCGGGTATTTTCTTTATTTTTAATCTCTATACCTACTCTGCTTAAGAGAAGAAACACAAGCCCTTCTGCCTCCCTGGTGCTACAAAGACAGTCCATGAGAAGCATTTCCCCAGTCACTGTTCATGAAAGGGAAATAAAAATGTTGCCTAAAGAGCAGCAGCCATCTTCTCCCAGTCTGGCCTGGGGCCCAATGGGCCGTCTCTTCCCACAGGCTCTGGTGAATCAGCAGTGCAACTGCCAGAGCGGGGAGCCCTGGGCATTTTAACCCTGTTCCTCACCCCATCCTATTACTCATAAATAAGAACTCAGGGGTTCAAAGCAAGAGTGTCGACCACTGCTGCTCAGACAGTGGCCAACTTGGAAGCACTCACAGCTTGGGAGGAGAGGGAAGAAAGTAAGCTGAGGAGGTACTTACTCAAAGTCCTCAAACTCCAAGTCGGTTCCCTCTACTGATGGACCCTGGTTGTCTGAGGAAGAGGAGGTGGTGGAAGAACGGAGACGGTTCTGTTGGTAGCGCATGGAGCGCTGGCGAATACTGTCTCTCCGTGAGAGATACTGGATCATCCTCTGGGCGTAGTATGCAGCAGGAGATAATCTGAGAGAGACAGAGATGGACAAACACAAACTAGCACTAATGTGGAGAACACTGTGCGAGGCAGGAAATCCAGCTCTCCCATGGCGTCTCCCTGCCGAGGCGAACTCCAGAGACACGAAAAATAAAGGGCATTTAACTCACCAGGAGGTTTGTACTGCACAATATGCTTATCAGACTACCACCAGAGTTTCTGTTCTGACATAAGGCAAAGAGGTTGTTTAATCAGTCATCATCTGATCAACAGCTGCCCCCTCCCAAGAGGGTAACACTGGACCTTTCTTTTTAGTTTCTTTTAGCTTCTCAGGGCACCCTTTATACAGATTCACAGCTTTTCCTCAATGATCCACACTCAAAATGTAAGAAGTGAAAGGGACCAAGGCATCATCTACAGGTCATCTCTTCTTTCATTTCATAGATAAGAAAACAGGCCAGGAGATGGCAAACCTGAGATGACTAAAGGCATCTACAGGCATCATCTTCACCAGAACTCCTTCCTTCTCCAACAAATATACATAGCCCCAGATTTGTCCTAGCTCCTTAAAATTATCTCTTTGAACCTCTTATCTCTCCTTCCCGGATTATTCATAGATAACTGCAACAAAGAGAAAATATTCAGGATAGAGACAGAGTAAAATATATTCAGAACAGAAAATCTACAGAAAAAAAAAAGGAGATTTTTCTCTTTCTTACAACAGAGCATCAGAGGCTACATGGGCACGGAGCAATACAGAAAGCACAGGCATTCCTTTTTCTTCTCCCTCAGTATGGCTATTCTCAGTAAATAATTCATCTAGGTCTATATTCTTCCAACTACGGCCTAGTGTCTTCACACTCCACGAAAACATCTAGTGTCCCATACAATTTGCCACGTTCCCTTCTTTCTCAAGTTTTTCCTCCTTCTTTCACAACGCTTACATAATTTGAGGTTGTGAACTGAGAAAGGGGGAGAACAATAACAGAAAAATGTTTTATATGATAACATTAAGTGGATTACTAAAAAACTTCCAGACCTAAAACCTGCCTGAGGCACACACTGACTCAACAACTCCACTAGGAATTTTATCCTACAGAAACAGACAAGGATGCAAAAATATATATATACACATAAGCACATCGCCAGAATTAGTGAAAAACTGGGAAACAGCAAATGCCCACCAACATATTAAATAAATTACATCCACACAAAGAAACACTATGTAGCTATTAAAAAGAATAAATTATCCCTATATATGCACAAGGAAAGCCCTCCAAAATAAAATTTTAAGTGGGAGAAAAATTGTAGAATGGTATGTATACACGAATATGGATATAAAAATATATATTTATGTAATGAGAACAAAAAACTAAAAGGAAACACCACAATCCTAATGAGGATTCCTGGAGACCTTAACTTCTATAATGTCTAAATAGAAAAGGAAAAAGGCTTGCAACTTTTTTTTTTAATGGAAATCTGGAAAAACTGAGAACGGAAATAAAAATAGTTATATGCGAATTGTAGGAAAAGTATTTACAAATATCTTGCTGCCTAATGTTTCATCACCCTGGGCAAAATCTCTGGCCAAATCCCCAGTAACTCTACTGACTCAGGCCAAGGTCACCTGGTAGAGGAACTACGCCTGCCTCTGAAATGTCTGTCATCTGACGGAGTGTGCTTCCGGCCAAGCATAAAATGGAATTCCCAGGCATGCCAGCTGACAATCTTTAGATCTCAAAAGTCTGTGTTATGAAACAATATGCTGCATTTGGCACCCCTGAATCCAAATTATCTTTACGTAGCAGGTGGGCATGGGATGCACAGATGCCTTGGCCAAGATCATCGGAGTACGAGAACTATTTCTCAGAAGTCTCAACTTGCACTGAGAACTTTATTATCTGTTTGAGTCCCTGTTCCCGTGCATTTTGTCACGATGAATCAAGAATTCTAAATTTTCAACAGACACAAATCAATACTCTTGAGTTGTTCCTCTATCTATCAAATATACAGAAATCTTCCAGTAGAAATCAACCATTGCTAAATTCTCAAGTCAATCAGCCTAGAAAAGAATGTAAAAAAAGTTTCAAGAGGAGAATGATGAAATCTTTTTTTGGAATTGATTCTGAAAAATGACCACGAGTACACTCATTCCTCAGTTGATAGCCTACCCTAACTAATGGAAAAATTATAATATTATTGGTGATAGAGGCAGAAATAATGTTGGTGCTGACAGTAACAATAAAGATGGCCCTTTTATGTAGGGGCACAGATTCAGCACTAGGTAACCCCAATTGTTTAATTTCACTAAAAGTCAGGAATTCCCTGAGCTACAAAACTATGCATCAACGGTTAAAAAGGATTCCTGGCACAATTATTAAATACAAGTACATCTTAGCCTCATTCTTTTAGGTATTCAGAGGGAAGCTAAGGATCTGAATGATGAGCTGTCTCCCAATGGCTCTGACATATACATCTGTGTAAGGTGAGGACTAAGAGGAAAAAGAAATTAACCGGTAATGACGTAACAATGACCCTCCCACAGAAGAGCTGGATAAATCACCCAACCCTAAAGTGTTCCCAGTGAAAATTTTAAATGTTTAAATAAATCTTCAAGTTTTCTTCAAGGAAGAATATTTTCCCCTCCCAAAAAAGCCTGTTTTGTGTTCAAAGGGAAAATATGAAAATACCAACACCACAATGTATGACACTCTCCGTGATAAAGAGATCTGAGTAGGAATAAATAACAAATTCATTACATGAAAGGAGGACAAATAATGGTCTTTAAGAATCACTGTCAAACTTTGTCAGGTTAAAGGTTCTGGGGATGAGACTCCCATTGCTGTCCTAAAAGGCACTGTTTTATAGCAAGAAGTTCTCTAGCTCAGTGTTTCAGAGTATTTGATTCATGCAAAAAATTTCCTTCTCCCATTTAGGGCTTATAACTTTCAAATATGATCAGAGACTAACATAAACTTGCCTGCTTTAGTCATCAGCTAAAGTCGTCCCTCTCCATGCTCCCTGAGCCTTGGACTTGCCATTTCCAGGGTGTGGACAAGGAAGTAAGAGGATAATGGGGAGGCTTTCCCCGGCACCTCAGAAAGAATGCTCGGTATCATGGCATAACTGTGGCAACAACCAAATCATTCACTATCCCCGGAATCAACTTGGCCTGAAGGTTCCCACACTTGAAATTCTTAATCTAGAGCAAAGGTCGTTTGGCTTTATCTGACCTACACTGTTAACTTGCCAACCCCACCATTATAAGCTACCCTTTTCCTTCGGCAGAGACTCACAGTGTGCTTTGCTATTGCTTAAATAATGTGCAGGTTTATCCCCTTTTTAGATCATTAACAAAATCACTAAGTCTGGCTGTGACAAGCCCAAGGAGCTGCTCTCTATAAATAAATGTTAACACATCAACTCAACACCTCATCCTTGGTCCTCAGCTACCACTATCAGGTAAAGGCTGGCCTTGAACTCATTTGAATGTTTAGTGTTTTTTTTTTTAATCTCCTCAAGAACTTTTCCAAAGTCTTCTACTCGGTGTAAAACAAGCATTTTAATAAAATGCCAACTTGTTTTATTCATTTACCCTTGTCAGTCATCTCTTCTTTCAAGTATTCTCCAAAAATTCAACATGTGAATGCACTTGATTTCTACCTTTGAATATTCTAAATTCTCTCTCAAATGAGAGCAAGTAGGATTTTTTGTTTATTTAATTTGTAAGTAACTTCCTTACTAATAAAAACTTTTGTTTCCCTTTTGGCTAGCCATCTGAATGGCAAAAGCCTCTCTTAGCAGCAGAAAAGGAATATCCTGTGACTCTGCCAGTGGCCTCCTCGGGTTCCCCCTCTAGTGCCCCACTTAAAGAAATGAGCCCCAAAGAACAAGAGCTCAATCATAACCCTCTGTCACCAGAGGCTCTGTTCACTTACCTGCAATACTCCCCAATCACCTGAACCACCTGTCTCAAAACTGTAACTGAAGAGCAAAAGAGCGCCAGGCCCAGAGAGGCACAGAATGGGGCTTCCAACAGCCTGGCAACCCCAAGGGGAGCCCCTCCCCCCCACCTAGTGCCATTTCTCACTTTGGCCTTACCTCGCTGGGTCTGGGTAAATTGGGTGCTCTCTGGATCCTGCTCCATCATAACGGGATAATGAAATGAGGGAAGACTCCAGCAGCCTCCTAGCAGAGATTAAAAAAATGGCAATAATCCCTGTCAATTACCAACTCAGAGGTCATTCATAAGGAAAAATTCGGGGAGATATAAATAACATCCCCCTTTGCAGCTAGCTAACACCTGTTATCTGGGATCACACCCTTCCTACAAGGTAAATACTTAGAGACATAAATAAATGAAGAGCTACAGAGCTCCCACACTGGATCCGGCCGCTGTATCAGGTTGAATACTGCTCTTCAGTGAGAAATGAACAAGCGCTTCAGAGACGTGATCTTATTTCTATTTGCAGTACCTCCAGGAGACAAATAGGAGGTTAGGATCAACACAGGAGGGAAAAATTAGGCATACCCAGAGATTATCACGTAGTGCCAACATTTATCTTGGTGTTCAGTTCCTCCATGTCAAGCTAAGCCACATCCCCTTATCTTCTAATCAGTCTGCTTTGCCCACACCTTTTGTGAGGAAGAGTACTCCTCGGGCACTCTTAACAACCGACAAAAATCTTTACTTATATAATCTACACCAATCATAAATTCAACTGATCATGCGTGATACACACACATTTTACTGAGCATTTTTGGTGCCAGGCAAATATAAGTAATTCATATATATTTCTTTATTTAAACCTCACCACAACCTGGAAAGGTAGGCATTACTATACATACATGAGAACACTGGGCCCAGAAGTATACTCCCCTGTGGCACACAGCTATTAAGTGATAGGGCTAGGAGTCTAGCAAAGGTCTGTCAATTTCAAACTGCCATGCTATACCACAGGACCTTCCAGGTATCCACCGTGGTCCAAGCAAGAACGTGGGCTCAGTATTGCTGGCTCTTCCTATTTTTTAAGAGAAGCCAGAAATCTGGCCTTTCACAAGAAATCTCTTTTAGTTAAATTTTAGCGAAAACATTTTTCCCTTTTCATACAGCAAGGGCCAGTTAAAATACATCCGCTAAACATGGCCCAGGCACCCCCCAGTTTGCCATGTCTGCCACACTGCTTCCCAACTCAAACGAGCCTTGGCAGCCAATCAGGCTCCTGCCATAGAGCACGTTTCAAAGGAAATGTCTCAGAAAGAAACGCACATTGTTCCTCTCCAGCAGCATCTTGCCTGGCTCTCCCGGGAACAGGCCTCCAGCTCCCTGCCAGACTCTTCTTTAAAGCAGAGCTGCAGGATAAGGACAGCAGCTACCAATCTTCTCCAACTGAGTTAATTTAATTCACTGTTATTAAAACCAGCTGGCTTTAGGTATAGTCATGTGCAGTCACTTTATCTCAGCAACTGGCCCACAGAAGCACTGCCCCCAACAGCTTGGGGAAGAGAGACAGCAGAGGCTCTGTCAACCTGGCTTGCTACCTTCCCTGCCCAGGACAAGCAATTGTTAAATGATGTTTTCTATCTGGACAAGGCCTGTAACCCTCACATTTAAGACATTTGAAATAGTTCTACCATTGAAGGGAAAGGATACAATGTAACCAAGGAGGAAAAGAAGAAAGCAATAAAATACATCTCTCTGGTTGAAAACCTGAATCTTCAATGATATCACTGTTCACAGCAGCAGAAATGCTGTTTCATCAATTCTAAGACACACTTTTTCCTCCACATTTCAATGTCTCTGAAATTGGGATGCATCTTACAATTGTGCGACAGTTTAATTCTTAGGATTTTTTTCTTTCTTTGGGGGAAATAAACTCAAGGCATGTCTCTGAGTCTGAAATACAGAATGTTTGTGAGAGGTAGGAGTAGGAGAGGTACACCGACTAGAGAAAGAAGAAAAGCGAAATTGTGAGAAGAGTATCTATTCAGGACATTTATGCCATCTCAATCATTACGAATTCATTACTTATTCATTACGAATAAATTAGTTCTATAGGAGTTGGGTGGGAGCTGAAGAAGGGAAGGAAGATCTGGGAGCAGCTGGCTGTCCTGAAATACCCAGAAGCTTGTTCCACCCCCGAGGGCTGTGGAGTGAGTCCTGAATGTCACTGAGCCCTGTCCTGTTCCCCTCCAAATGGCTGCTTAGTAAGCAGAGGGCCTTCGGCAGGGAGCATCCTCCAGAGTGACCAAGATATATCCTTCTTAAGTACTTCTGCCTAGAAAATGACCCTGGCAAGTTAGGAGGCCAGTATTCCCCCCTACTATGCCAAGGCAGTGAGAGGATTCAGAGAGATAACTTTAGAAGGGTTTGGATTAGATAATTTCAATTTTAATGATTCCATTTTATAATCCTGCAAAGTCTACTTCCCACCCTAACTTCCTATCTTAATTAGGAAGGCTTCTTTAAATCAGAGTAAAACCAAAATGTTAAGCTTTGTCTCTGGAGGGTCCCTGATGAGGTTCTTTTGGAACATGCATCCCTTGTGTCTACTTACGACACAATCTGTTGGCACCATTTGCTCCCCAGACAATACAGTAGACTGGCAAGCCATATATATATGGCATTTTAACTGCTGATACACAAAACCAGGAGAGCCAATGACTACGAATGGTACCCCCACACACATATCACTGATGAAACATTAAGTTCTCTACGGTTACAACACAAACGCTATTTGAAGGAATAAAAAAGACTTCTGCAATTGGTATTGAATGAAGAAAGAATGGGAGCTACTAGATGAGTAAACATCGCCACCATTTCTAGGAACCTCAAAGAAAGATCTTTCTCTCCTCCAGTTAGCTTCTTGCAAAGAGCCATCAATGGAGAAATGACATAAGAAAATGGAATGGGGGACTGGCCCTGTGGCTGAGTAGTTAAGTTCACGTGCTCCACTTCGGTGGCCCAGGGTTTCACCGGTACGGATCCTGGGCACAGACATGGCACTGCTCATCAGGCCATGCTGAGGCGGCATCCCACACAGCACAACCAGAGGCACTCACAACTAGAATATACAACAATGTACTGGGAGGGGCTTTGGGGAGAAGACGAAGAAGGGGAAAAAAAAGAAGACTGGCAACAGATGTTAGTTCAGGTGCCAATCTTTAAAAAAAAAAAAAAGAAAACGGAACGGGAGAGCAGCTGCGAGCCTTCTGCTCTGGCCACCGCAAATCTGACTTGACCTAACGAGATATCATGCAATTCAACAATGTGAAATCAGGTAGGACTCAGGAAGGGCTCAGACAAGCATGTTCAAGCTTGAAGTTACCATATCATTCTGACCTATAATCTCAATTCAGAAATGTTTTAAAGAGTCACTGAAGCCGTGACAGAAAAAAACAAAAATCTTTTCTTTGCAAGCTTGCCTGGTTCATTCTCTATAGCAGTGGTATCCAGGTGAGGTACACCACAGGTTGTGCTATTTTGATACACACACACAGGGATTGCTCAAAAGTCTTTTACTAACGGAGGAATTTTTTTTAAAGTTTGAAGGCCACTGCTCTATCAAACTATACACCACTTTAAGAAAATTCATTATTTAAAATATATCCACAAATATGTAAAATATAAATATAAAACCCATAAATATATAAAAGTATAACCACACTCATACATAGACAGCAAAAGAGAGAGAATGTTAAAGCAATGTAGCAAAATGTTAACATTTAGAGAATGTGGATAAAGAGTATTCTTTGTACTATTTTTGCAACGTTTCTGCAAGTCTCAAATTATTTCAAAATTAAAAATTAAAAACATCCAATATACAAAAATCTAAAAGTAAACCACCAAAAACTAAAGAGATAACCGTTCATTTTCAAAAGAATTACACACTTCTTAAAAAGGATTTCTTCTAACAGCAAGTTGCCCTAATTCTCTAAGGCAGGTTTGGTAAACTATAGGCCCTGGGCCAGCTGCCTGTTTTTGTAAATAAAGTTTTATCCAAACAGAGCCACATTCATTCATTTACATCTTGTCTGTGGCTGCCTTGGAGCTGGGAAGACAGAGTTGAGTAATCCTGGATAGGGACAGGCCTAGAATATTTACTACCTGGCCCTTTGCAGAAAAAATTTGCCCATCCTTGCTCTAAAATATTTGCTTACATAAGATTCCTTGAAAGATAAGGTGGAGACACTAAGGAATGGAACAGAAAACTTGAAATCAAAGTATTACACACTATCAAAAATGAGTATCAAGCCCCGCTAAAATTCTAAGTCAATAGGAACACAATTCAAGCTGTAAAATTCCTAGCATTTTAAATGACTACAAATATTTCTTCCTTCCTTGATTAATACCCTGAGTATATGCAACGGAGTTCCCCAAATCCGCTGTATCCTTCGATGACAAAGAAAACAATCAAAAATAGTGGAAGCAGCACTGGAAAAGAGCAAAGCTGTCAGGGCAGATGAGAAGGGTCACGCAAAAGAAAAGAAGCTTTGTTTCAAATTCAGACAGAAGAAACACGCCAGAGACAACTCTTCCTTAGTAATCAATCATATCCTGAAGATATTCTTTTAACTAGTTGTCAGCGCACAGAGAAAATCAGTATCCTAAAGCCAACTTTAAACACGTTTAGCTCTCCTCCAATCACTGGAAACAATGAATTGCCACAACTCTGTGACCTGTACTGATAATGGAAAACCTGCTCCTAGAAGCTAAGACGCCACCAGTACCCGAGGCCTAAACAGTAATTTCCCATCCTGGCTTTGATGTCTGAGTGACATCTGCTATTTCAGTTCAGGGGAGCCAAACCCAAACTAATAGCTCCCTTCTGCCTAGGAAATAAAATCCAAATTCCTCAGCTTGGCATCCAAAGCTCTGCAGCCAAATTTCTCATTCCTCCTGGGTACACTATATGCTCTAGCCCAGTGGTTTTCAAACTTGGTCTCAGAACTCCTTTAACACTCTTAAAAATTGAGGACCCCAAAGAGCTTTTGTTTACATGGGTTTTATCTATCAATATTTACTATACTTGAAATTAAAACCGAGAAATTTTTAATACACAAGGACACACTCCATTAGCCATCAGAGTGATAACCTCATTACACATCATGTAGCCTCTAGAAAACTCCACTGTATACGTGCGAAAGAATAAAAGTGAAAAAGACAAAGAACGTCTCAGTATTACTATAAAAATAGTTTTGACTTTGGGGACCCCAGGCCACACTTTGAGAACTATAGGTTCTCTAGCTAAACTAAACATACCTTCACTATCTCA
Organism: Equus caballus; assembly: GCF_041296265.1. NCBI lineage: Eukaryota > Metazoa > Chordata > Mammalia > Perissodactyla > Equidae > Equus > Equus caballus. The sequence continues at coordinate 11,242,361 of NC_091695.1, forward strand.
CCTATGTATTTAGCTTGACCATTTCTTCTTTCTGGAAAGTTCTTCTTCCCCATCTCCGCCTGTAAAAATCCTTCAAAGCTCACATACCTGACTCTCCCGGGCAAAAGTTCACCCTCTCTTCCCCAACACCCCATAGCATTTTGAAACCTCTCTTAAAAGGCCTTCTCCCAGGGCTGGCCCCGTGGCCAAGTTCGCACGCTCCACTTCGGCGGCCCAGGGTTTCGCCGGTTCAGATCCTGGGCACGGACATGGCACCACTCGTCAGGCCACGCTGAGGTGGCATCCCACATAGCACAACCAGAAGGACCTGCAACTAGAATATACAACTATGTACTGGGGGGCTTTGGGGAGAAGAATAAAAAAAGAAGATTGGCAGCAGTTGTTGCTCAGGTGCCAATCTTTAAAAAAAAAAAAGGGCTTCTCCTAAGTCACGTTGTACTGCAGTTACTTTAAGTATGTCTCGCCCCAGCTACTGAACTACAAGCTACATGAAAGCAGGTACTGGATCCAAGTCATCTTTTTATTCCCACTCACATCCTAATTAACATGTAATAGGAGACCAATAAATAACTAAGTGAATACGTCAGCGGCCCTAACTAGATTTGGAAGAATAGGCAAGAAGACATATTTGATTGCCCCTCATTAACCTTGTGACTTTCAGACGAGGTTGCCAAATGTCCAAAACTCACGCTAAAATTCCCGAAGGAACAAGGTTTTCAGAAACTGCTTATATCACCCTTCATCTCTCTGGTCACTTAAGCTGCTCAGGTTAAAGTGCTGACATAGTTGTCCTGATAAATGCAGGGCAGCCTAGTCCCTGGGAGGCTTATTAATTCATAAAGTCAGAGGCTGGCTACTTGCCTGGGAAACTACCAATGATGCTCCTGAATGGGGTAGTGCCTAGAGACCTCAAAGGGGAAAGAGGGCAATGTTTTCGGGAGAAGAAGGGGCAGGGGGCCAAAGAAACTTGGATGCACTAAATGCCTTCTTTCCTTTCTGAATCTTGCTCTGCAAGCCCCATATCTATGCCTTGGCGCATGCCTGGGCTGGGAGATGACAAGCCCTTATTCTTTGTAAAAAATAATTGTGTGTTCTGAAACGACACCTCTATTATGATTTCCAAATTGACATCTCTGCTGTAACGCGGAGGCACTGAAGCCTCCCCATTTCACACACTGGCAATTATCGTTTAAGTTATCCAACGATAGGCACTCATCTGATCGCTGCAGGGCCCCCTACTTCTAGGGGTGCACTTGCAGCACATGAGGCAGTTGCCAGCAGAGCCTGGCAGGCAATTCCTGCCCCTGCTCTGGGGTGGACCAAGGCAAGGCAGCACTGCTAAAAGGCTGATGTCAGGAAAAAACAGACATACTACAGAAGGAGCTCACAGTGCCTGTCTGTGGATCGGCCTTATTTTACTATCATCAAGCACAAACAATTCACGGGGCTCAAAACAACGTCTTTCACCAGAAAAGCTTTAAAACATCTTTACAAAACATTAACATATTCCTCAATGCCTCTGTGCAGTGAGAGATAAATGGCAAAACATCAGAGCACAACATAATCAGACACCAGAAGGGAAGAAGCTGGAAACAGAATTCATAAGTGGTGTGCAATTGTGTATCTAGCTATACAAAAGTCTTGCCTGAAGAATCAGCCAGACCCCTCTGGGAACATCTGATCCTCTGCTGTTTGGTGGGTGGTTATTTTTAATACAAGTATAAAACGATTGGTTGGCAATATGTTTGGCTCTTGTATATCCTCAACACATTACACTATAGTTACAAAACTTCAATTTATAATAAAAACTCACTCAAAGGCCCAAGGTGACCTACATGGACATGTTTACTCTGTCTCCAAATCCATTTTCTCTGGGAGACTTGGGGGTCGGCTCCCAGACCACAGACTTTTTTTTTAAACTAGGAATTTAGACCAGAGGCTTTTCACCAAATGATGAGTAAGAGCATGTCAAAGACAACGGCCAGTTCTGATATTCACATGTGCACACACCCCGACAGGCAGCAGCTGTGACATACAGGCTTAGACTTTAATTAAGAGGCAGGAGTGCATCCCAATTGACTGGCTTCCCCCAAAATCAAGAAGAGCTTTAGAGAATTTAATCCTGAATTCTCAGCTAATTTTATTTAGAATAACACAAAATTCCAAAACAAGTCTATGTCTAGACCCACTAATACTACAAAGAATATATTGGTAGAATCATTCACCGCTTCAATAACAGCAAACCTGTACATTTCTTCTTAGATGATTTTTCACATTCATATTCCTGACCTGAAATTTCTAAAACCCTTGATCAAGGCCATTCGTTCTTAAGTGACAGACCATTGACCCTGGTATACTGCAAACACTGTACTCTATAATATGAAGTAAAACCTTAGGGCCAACATCAGGAGGACAAAGAGTGAGTAAATGAAGCCTTACAAGAGAATGAAGAAAAAGGAATGCACAGTGGGCTGAAGCATTTACGAAGCAGAGGCAAAGAGGCAGCCTTCCTGGCTCATGTCTGTTCAAGCAGTGAGATTTCTGGAGTCTACAGAAATAGACGAGAGAGCAGAGACTCCAGCTGGGCCCCCAAACAATCCATTGTTAGCCTTGAGCTAACACAAAGCTCAGAGTATAATCACTTTTCTCATATCACGGGTTCACTCTGAACTGCTTCTCCTAGTGACGTTTGATTTTCACTGACTTGCCTCGGGGGGTATACTACTTGCCCTTCCATCCTGATCCTGACTTCAGCAATCTAACTGACTCCTTTTGGACTCAGCATTTGACTCCAGTGGAATAATTTCTCCACCATTTCCCTCTGTCTAGACAACATGAAATTGTCATAAACGACACCTAAAGAATAATTAGTAGAGAAAGTGCAATTTCCACTCTCCTCCCCCATTCCCCAAAAGAACTGCACATTAGTGTCCTCCGGCATGTCAATTAGTAATACCCTGAAGATTAACCCTGTGGAACCTGGAAGCCATTTAATTCCCAGCTTGCTAAATATTATGCATTTCCCCCCAGACTATAATCAGAAGATGTAAACTGCCTTCTTTTCACTGGCACTAATGGTTATAATCTCAGAGATCTGAATGCCTGCTGAATCGATACCTGTGTAAAAAGTCCTTACAAACACCACTTTATCCCGCTGCATTTTATTTAGGGGAATCCAGACAAAAGCAAGAAGACAAAGCAAAAGAGGAGAGAGGCAATGAGAGAAAGGCATGACTCAAGACCATCAGAACCAGGCAATACTATCATAACTATAATAAGAATAAGATGCTTTGAAGTCACTGCCAGTTCCTTGTGAGATGCAATATTCAAAACACAGCAAGGTCAAAGGACAGCAAATTATGAAATAACTCACCAGTGGTTTTCAATGGGAGGGGCTTCCCTCCAGGGGACATACAGCAATGTCTGGAGTCATTTTTAGTTGTTGCAACTGGGTTGGGGGGAGTGCACTGGCATCTATCTAGTAAGTGAAGGCCAGAGATGTTGCTAAACATCCTATAGTGCACAGGACAGCCTCTCACAATACAGAATTGATCCAGCCCTAAGTGTTAATAGTTCTGCTGTTGAGAAATCCTCTGATATATACTAATGGTCTGAGACCAACCAAGAGGAACTCTGAATAACTAATAGATGAGGAAGTCAGTGCTTCAGCTTTAGAATCAGATTGCAGTTTAAATTCACCATCTTGTGTCCCTTACTAGCTGTGTGACCTTGGGCAAGTTCATTATCATCAGCATCCAAATTTAAGGAGAAATCCCTACTTCACAAGGTGTTATGATTAAATAAGAACATATGTGTGGCAGCCAGCACATAGTCCAGTAAATAGTGACAACTTTTTCTTCCTTGGATTACAACTCCCAAAGTGTCTACAGGGAACATGAGGCACTCTGGCCACTCAAGTCACTATGCTTAAAAAGGTGGTTTCTTGGAAAGAAAGACATGTGTTGAAAGATGGGTACTGTAAAGGCATAAACATGGGATCTGAGCCCTAAGAATCTCATCAGCCTCACCCAAATACACCAACAAAAGCAGTCACCCATCCACCAATCCGTCTGTTGGTCCATCCAATCACTGATTCAAACCACAAATATTTATTAAGTGTCTACTATTGGGTATATATTAGTATATAAAATAGATATGGTCCCTGTAGTTGCTGGTCTCTAAAGATGGACCCCAAAGAAACGTACTTCTTGGTATTCTTGCCCTTGTGCGGTCTCTTCCCACACTGAATCTAGCCCAGTCTGTTACGTGCTTTAAACAAGAGAATGTGGCAAGCTGTGCCAGTTCTGGGCCAAGCCTTTACAAGGACTCACAGCTTCCATCCCGTCCCTCTTGGAACTGTCACTTACGGAAGCCCTAAGCTGCTACGTAAGAAGTCAGGCTACTCTGCTAGAGAGGCCACATGGAGAGAGGAGTCCCTGACACTACATGGAGAGCGAGAGAGGCCTAGCTGTCTCAGCGGAGCCTCCAGATGACTCTAGAGAGACCCCAAGCAAGACCAGCAGAAAAACTTCAACTGAGCCCAGTCTACCCAAAGAACAAAGAAAGTCAATAAAATTGTTATTTTAAGTCACTAAGGTTTTAAGTTGTGTGGTTTGTTATGCATCGACAGACGAATGAAATGGTTCCTGACTTGTAGAGCTTTCAAGCTAGCCACAACAGCTGCATTAGAACTAAGCCCATAAAGTTGGCTTACCAGCCTAAAGTAATCACATTTGGACTTAAAGGAACCTTGGTGATCAAAGGAAAAATCCCACTAAACAAGACATTTGGAAACAATAAAACTCAGTGCAAACTTGCTCACTCTGCCCAAAGCACAAGGTCTTGGGACTGGCTGGAAGGGTCAATGTCAATTTCAAAAGACTTGCTACGCTTTCCTAGCTATCCCAATCAGGCTCTCCGTCGTTCTGAAACACACTTCTACTCCGGATGGCTCCCTCTCAATGTAGAAGGTGGCCCTAGAATATGGGAAATTAAGGTTATCTGTGCTTCCTCTCTTATCAAGAGGCAGGACCCAGTTCCTTTTGCACAAATCACTATAAAAGAGTGCAGGAAAAATGAAAATAATATCCTATTCCCTTGCTATGGACCAGGCTACCTTCTGAATTATTGAACTTTCTAAAATAGAACCTCATTGTGTCTGCTGCAAGTGAGTAACCAGCAGCAGCCCCATCACAACAGCCATTCCTTACCCTCCCTTACAAGGCGCTTCACTTTTTCATGTGTTCGGTTTACTCTAATTTTACATGGTGAGATTTCACGGATACCCCATGAAGCCTGAAGTCCAAGAAATGATACAGACAGAAAAAAAACTGACCTGCAGGCAATGTATCAGGCAAAAGTTTGTGGTTTTTTTTTGAGCAAAGTAATAATGGAGAAAGGGAGAAAAGAGCAGACATTTCTTGACCTAAATTTGAAAAAGCAACTGATGTTTAATTCATTTAATCCTCACACAATTTTACAACTGAGGAAACTGAGGTTCAGAGAGGCTACTTAACCTGCCCAGGTGACACAAGAGAGCCAGAATTTGAATCCAGCGTTGCTCAACTCCAAATCTTTCCATTAGAATAAGTTACAAGGAGAGAGACCACCTAAGGACACTGACAGTTAAAGCAGCATTGCATCACAGGGGACAGGAGCAAAAGGAAAAATAAAAGCTGACGGTCACGCAAAGGGATTTAGTACACAGAGGTGTGGGGGAGGGGGAGGTGGTGGTAAAGAGTTCCTAGATGGTCTAAAAGAGTGTTTTCTAACTTCGTGCGGATCAAAATCACCTGGAGAGCTTGTTAAAAATGCAGACTGCATGCCCCCCACTCAAGTTTTTGATTCAGCAGGTCTGGGGTGAGCCCAGAAACTTGTATTTCTAACAGGAGAAGCTGATGTTCCTTGTCTGGTGACCACACTCTGAGAACCACCAGCCAAAGATCTCACAATAAACACATTCTGATACATCTACCTCTGTCTTCTGACCCTATCACATCCAAAACAGTACCAAATTTAGTGGCTCTATGAAGGACTAAAAATTCAGCAACGCTGTTAGGATACCTATTACAGCAATGGTCCTTTGCCTTCAAGGAGCGAACAGAAAATAACCAGTTCAGCTTCTGCCTCAATTCTTTCTGAGAATTCATAAGAGGTAAGTATAAAAAGGAATCAGAAAAGCATGCAGAGAAGAAAGAGTGCTTAACTGGGAAGACACTAAATTGGAGAAGTTCAAAGAAAAAAAGAGCTCCTTCTTGATTGACTGATTGATTGATTGATTTGGTGAGGAAGACTAGCCCTGAGCTAACATCCGTGCCCATCTTCCTCTACTTTATATGTGGGACACCTACCACAGCATGGCTTGGCAAGCAGTGCCATGTCTGCACCCCAGATCCGAACTGGCAAACCCGGGGCCGCCGAAGCAGAACATGCGCACTTAACCACTGCACCACCAGGCCGGCCCCTAAAAGGATCTTTTTGAATGCCATGTCTTCTCAAGCAAGGGAAACAAAAGAAAAAATAAACAAGTGGGAGTTCATCAGACCAAGGAGCTTCTGCAAGGCAAAAGAAACTAGGAACAAAACCAAAAGACAAGCCACCAACTGGGAGAAAATTTTTGCAAATCATAAATCTAGTAAGAGGTTAATCTCCATAATAAATAAGGAACTCACACAACTGAACAACAAAAAAACAAACAGCCCAATCAAAAAATGGGCAGAGGAGATGAACAGACATTTTTCCAAAGAAGCTATACAGATGGCCAATAAACACATAGAAAGATGTTCAACATCACTAATCATCAGGGAAATGCAAATCAAAACTACACCAAGACCACCTTACACCTGTTAAAATGGCTATAATCACTAAGACTAAAAATAATAAAAGTTGCAGAGGATGTGGAGAGAAAGGAACCCTCATACACTGCTGGTGGGAATGCAAACTGGTGCACCCACTATGGAAAACAGTATGGAGATTCCTCAAAAAATTAAAAATAGAACTACCATACGACCCAGCCATCCCACTACTGGGTATCTACCCAAACGACTGGAAATCAACAATCCAAAGTAACATATGCGCCCCTATGTTCATCCCAGCACTATTCACAATAGCCAAGACATGGAAACAATCCAAGTGCCCATTGACCGATGATTGGATAAAGATGATGTGGTATATACATACAATGGAATACTACTCAGCCAGAAAAAGACACATTCATCCCATTTACAACAACATGGAAAGACCTGGAGGGAATTACGCTAAGCAAAATAAACCAGACTGAGAAAGACAAACACCAGATGATTTCACTCATATGTGGAATATAAAGTAGCACATGGACAAAGAAAACAGTTCAGTGGTCACCTGGGGAAAGGGGGTGGGGGATGGGCACAGGGGGTGAAGGGGAGCACTTACGTGGTGACAGACAAGAAATAATGCACAACTGAAATTTCATAATGATCTAAACTATTATGCACTCAAATAAAAAAAATTAATGTAAAATGGATTAAAGACCTAAACATAACACCTGAAACTATAAAACTCCTAGAAGAAAACAGAGGGGAAAAAGTTTATGGTATTGTAATGGTCAATGATTTCTTAGGTGTGACACCAAAAAGACGGGCAACAAAAGCAAAAATAGATAACGGGACTGCATCAAACTTAAAAAACTTATGTACAGCAAAGGAAACAAGCGAGTACAAAGGCAATCTACAGAATAGGAAAAAAATATTTGAAAACTATTTATCAAATAAGAGGTTAATACCTAGAATATATAAAGAACTCCTACATCTTAATACCAAAAACACAAATGATCCAGTTAAAAAATGGGCAAAGGACTTGAACATTTATCCAAAGAAGATATACAAATGGCCAACAAACATATGAAAAGATGTTTAATGTCACTTATTATGATGGAAATGCAAATCAAAGCACAATGAGATATCACCCCATGCCCATTAGGATGGCCACTGTCAAAACGCCAGAATAAAACAATGTTGGTAAGGACGTGAAGAAACTGGAACCCTTGTGCACTGTCGGTGAGTTTGCAAAATGGTGCAGCTGCTAGGAAAACCAGTTTAAAGGTTTCTCAAAAAATTTAAACTAGAACTACCATATGATCCAGCCATCTCGCTTCTGAGTATACATCCCAAAGACCTGAAAACAGGATCTCAAAGAACTATCTGCACACCCATGTTCACTCAAGAATTATTCAAAGTAGCCAAGATGTGGAAGTGAACTAAATGTCCACCGACAGATGAATGGATAAAGAAAATGTGGTATATACATACAATGGAATATTATTCAGCCTTTAAGAAGAAGGAAATCCTGTCATATGCTACAACATGGATGAACCTTAAGGACATTATGCTAAATGAAATAAGCCAATCACAAAAAGACAAATACTGCATGATTCCACATATATGAGGTATTTAAAGTAATCAAACTCATAGAAAAAGAAAATAGAATGGTGGCTGCCAGGAGATGAGGGGAGAGAAACAGAGAATTGTTTAATGAATATGGCCTTTAACTCAAGCAAGAAGAAAAGGTTCCTGAGATCTGTTGCACAACTATATGCATATACTTAACAATACTGTACATTTAAAAATTGCTAAGAGGGTAAATTTATGTTATGTGTTTTTTATCACAATAAGAAAAAAGACCAGGGGCCGGCCCCATGGCCAAGTGGTTAAGTTCGCACATTCAGCTTCAGGGGCCCAGGGTTTCGCTGGTTCGGATCTTGGGGGCGGACCTAGCACCACTAGTCAGGCCATGCTGAGGCGGCGTCCCACATAGCAGAGTCAGAGGGACCTACAACTAGAATATACAACTATGTACAGGGGGTGCTTTGGGAAGGAGGAGGGAAAAAAAAAGAAGAAGAAGATTGGAAACAGACGTTAGCTCAGGTGCCAATCTTTAAAAGAAACAAAAAGAAAAAAGACCAAAAAAAAAAGAGGAGGGAGGTTACATTTACCATCAGAACAAAGAAAGGAAAGGATAAAAGCCACCTTGCTGAGGTGAAACGATCCAAGGAGACAGCAGGGAGCTAGAGGAAAACTAAGAAACATATGTGAACACCTGTAGGGGAGGAAAAAAGCAAAAGAGGCAAAATGATTTACACTTATGGCCTCTGATGCAGCAAAGGAAGAGGGCACATGTTAAGCTGCAATTCTCTCTCTATGACAAGTCATACTTTCAGCCTTTGATTCCTTTATCATTATAATTTTCTACTCCTGGTCTAACTTGATTTTCATTTTCTGGCAGGTGACACCCAAATCAAGTGCATTTTCACTGGAACTCACCCCTCTGTCCAAGGCGCTCTGCTCACAGGGAGAGGTGCAGACATTCTTCTCCAAGATTTTACATGGTCTATCATTAAAGGAAGCTTGCTTTCATCCTGCATAACCTGACATAACAGAGATCTGCTCACTAAAGTGTGCCACAGCCAGCAAATAAGCTGGGCACCCCCACTTTCCCTCTTTGGAAACTGAGGAGGAGTTTATTAATTGTTGCTATTAAAAAGTCAGGCAGCTTCTCAGGTGAGGGGGCTGTCAGCATGTCAGCCTACAGCCAGCAGGGGAGCCCCTTGTGGGTGAATTTGGCAGGGTGGGTGGGGTAGAGGAGAGGGGACGGCAATGTCCACTGCCTCCCCCTGGTGGAGCTGAGTGGTAGGGCACTTGGGAAATATGTACTCGTCTACACATAGCCGTCAACACATTTTGCTTGAGCTAATGCAATGGTAACCAGCACAAAACACTGGAAGTAAATGGGTGAAGTCAACCCAGTGCAGACTAAGGCACAAAGAAAGTCCACGCCTCGACTAAAAGGGGCAACAGCTACTCAACTCCTGCTGATTGTTATTCTGTGGGAAGGCAGGCCAGAACTTCTAATTTTTTTCAATAGAATCCAGAAATCTGGATTTATGTGGAAAAAAATGAAATTTTAAGAAAGACTGTGAGGGCCAAACAAACATACCTGAATGGCATCCTGCACTCTTTGGGTTAATGTAACAGGCCCACCCATTTAAGCCAAATTTGCTCACATGAACACACTGTCAGGAACGCTCCTAAGGAGGAGAAGGAAGATGTACTGGATCCCCCCCTCCCCATAAATATAGAAGAAATCCAAGAGGAGGTGAAGCTCCGTGCACAGCTCTAATGGACTGAGAGAGATTACAATAAGCAAAACACATTACGCAAACAGAACCCCATACACCTGGTGTTATTGTCGGTAAAACCTCCAACGCACCCTTTAGAGCACTGCTCTGAACAGAGAGTAGAGGAGGGGACCTGAAGGGGGAAGAATGAGGACACAGGAAATGGCTCACACATAGAGATCCGACCTCTCCAACACTCGGGGCTGCCAGGAGTGATCACATCTTTTCAGGTTCTCAGTGTGTATACAAAGCACCTAGCCTGCTCTAGACCATTCAGCCCCAGAAAGAGAGTTGATGGGGCATCATTTAGCTCAGCCTAACAGGTGCTCATGTGACCTGCCATGGGGGACTGGCTGTCCGTCAAGCACACTGCCGGGAGGACGTGGAGGCTCACACCGTCCCAACACCAGGGCAAGCCTCCTCACTACCAACAATTCCCAGGACAGACACAGACGGAGGCTGGAAAACCCTGCTTCAGGGCAGACAGCAGAGGAAACAAGCAACTCTCTGCACTTAGACCTGCTCTTAACCAGCAAAGAATCTTCTAAGGGCCAATACTTAGGATATCTAGTCCAAAGTATGGAGACAGAGAACAGTGCAGGAGCGCCCTACCACCTCCTCCTGGCCCTCATTATCACAATGCCTTCTATTACCACAGCACCTCTCTTCCAAATCACATTCACAATTTTTTTCTGTTTTGAGGAAGATCAGCCCTGAGCTAACATCTGCCACCAATCTTCCTCTTTTTGCTGAGGAAGACTGGCCCTAAGCTAACATCCACACCCATCTTCCTCTACTTTATACATGGGATGCTTGCCACAGCATGGCTTGACAAGCGGTGCCATGTCCGCACCTGGGATCCAAACCGGCAAACCCTGGATGGCCGAAGCGGAATGTGCAAACTTAACCGCTGCGCCACCAGGCTGGCCCCACATTCACATTTTAAAGCAGGGATTGGCAAACTAAATCTGGCCTGCTGCCTGTTTTTGTACAGCCCAGGAGCTAAGAATGTTTGTGATATTTTTAAATAGCTGAAAAATATCAAAAGGCTATTTCATGACATGTGAAAATGAAATGAAAATCACATTGTGTCCATAAAAGCTTTATTGGAACACAGCCGTTCTCACTCACATATTGTCTGCGGCTGCTTTCATGCTACAACGGCAAAGTTCAGTAGCTGCAACAGAGACGGTACAGCCTACAAAACCTAAAATATTTACTATCTTGCCCTTCATAGAAAACGTTTGCCAATCCCTGATCCAGAGGATACAGCCATGGATCACAGTCAGAATTCAAAGAGGTTCAAATATCGAGTGACCTAGTTGGACAGGTGAGCAGTGAAGGTGAAAAAAGATTAACAGCAATGGTACCTCCCTTCCACCTCATCCTCACCCTCGTGCTGCCAAAGAGAGAAATGAGTTTTCTCACTACCTCTGAAGATAAATAAGTCAAACAGCTAAATGTTACTGCCATATGATGGGGCAAGAGATGCCCGGATTTCCCCAATCATTTAACAAGACCCAGAAGACTAGGGGGCCCAGAGCTAGTAAGTGAATGTCAAAGACAGAAGCAAGGTTATGTCTCCCTCATACAAGGCTGCTGGGGAAGAAAAGGACACCAACACCTCCAGGTGGCAGATACTTAGAACTAAGAAAACAGAAGTCCTTCTCAACCTTGGAGCAGGTTCCTGAAAATCCCAGTGGTAGCAGAATTAACTACTTAAGAAGAAACTTAAGCCTTTACGGGAGAAAATAAAAACAGCATCAGGAATCTCAATCTATAAAATGATGAATACCTATGAAATTACATTCACTAAAGTGGAATAGGAAACACAAAATATCATTTTAAACATCTTAAATTAGTAATGACGAACACTATACAATTAATTTTCAATTATCATGAACAATGTTCATACTCTTGAGCCCCAGCAACTGTACTTCTAAAAATTCATCCTCTACTAGAAACCCCTGCACAAGGACACAAGATGCTGCAGCCTTGTCTGTGGAAGCAAAACCCAGAAACAGGAGACTGGTTAATTATAGTGCGTCCAACTGTTGGAATACTATGCCACTGTTAAAAAGAATGCGGCAGATCTATACACATCAACACGGAAAAATGTCCATGACATATTAAGCAAAATACGTAAATACTGGAACAGCAGGATTTAGTATGATCCCATTTTCACAAATAAAGAAAAAACGTGTTTTCATTTGTAGAAAAAAATTCTGGAGTTCACAGACAAACTGCTACCAGTGGTTAGCACTGCAGAGGGCATTCACGTTTTGTATCACACATTTCTATAATGTTCGAATTTTTATAAATGGATTCATATTAGTTTTGTCCGCAGAAGAAATAGGCATCTCAAAATTTCCATTGATGAGCCCTTTGCCCACTACAAATTTTTCAGGCTCTCCCTCCCTCGCAGTTTCAGTAATATGCCATTATGGTTTGTAGGATGGCGGATGTTACTGGCAGGGCTTTCTTGCAGAAGATACACCTGCTAAGAGGCTTTATGTCTTTATTTCTTTAGCAATTTCTTCATCCAAATATTTAAGGCCTTCCTAATTCTGACACAATCACTGACTCTCGCCTTCTGGTTTTCACTACAGTCTCAAGGCATAAATTAATCTAAAAGTGTGTGATGTTGGCCTAACTTTAATTTACCCTATTTAGCAAAGCCTCTTCTGTCTATTCTCAGTTACCAGCCACGGTGATCCTTTAAAATATAGGATCATGCTACTCCACTTCCGACGGCTTCGCAAGCCACTCAGAGTAAGAGGTAAAATCCCTTAAATGGCTTAGAAGGCCCTGCATAATCTGGTCCCCATTACCTCTCTAGCTTCATCTTCTGTCACTTCATCCTTTGCTGTGCTCCAGCCAGACATCTCCGGGAACTTGCATTTGTCCTTCTCTTTGTCTAGAATGCCCTTGCCCCCAATGTCTACAGAGTCTACTCTCTTACTTCCCTGAGGTCTCTGCTCCAATGTCACATTAGCAGCTTCCTCTGATGACCCTATTTAACACTGCAAACTTCCACCCCAGCACCCCCTATATTTTTTACTACTTTTCTCCATAGAACTTACCAACACCTGGCATACTAGATATTTTATTGATTTGTTTATTGTTTTCCTCCCATTAGAATGAGAGACATTACTGGTGCTTAGTAAATATTTGTTAACTGAATGAATGAACGAATGAATGAACGGATCAATCAGAGTAATTATTTCACCAGCCCGATTCCCAGGGTTACTGTAAGAGCCAGGCTCACGCACGGGCAGCCCTTGTCCGTACTCCTCAGCTCCCTGCTCTAAGGCCTGGGTTTACCTCCCCAGATTCCCTTACCTCTCTTACAACTAAGCTGCTTAACGCCACCATCAGCTTTGTCTCCTTTTGGATTTCTCAATACCTGGCTCTTTCTTTTCTCAGAAGGAACAACTCATGATTTGCCCTTCCACAAATTAAATTCTCTTGGTTGTAGATTCTTCCCCATTCTTTGTCCTCAAATGCCACACTTCTGAGAACTCAAAAGTTAGGAAGAGTTTATTGTAATTTGAACACCAAAGACAACAATTCCATCAATTTTTTAGGAGCATAATTAAAGGTAAAGCAAAACTCTCTCTTAACATAAGGATTCTGTGCGCGCGCACACACACACACACCCCTCCCCTGCCAAAAGAACCTAAAATCATCTCAAAACTAAAAAAGATTCATTCTAACAATGCTGAGGTCCCAAAATGAAAAAAGGTGAAAGCACCCACTTCCTCAAACCCAAAATATCCTACTTCTAAACAAATTCAGTGAAAGCCTTCCAGAGAAACTAAAAGAAACACAAAGCATCAACGGGAAGTAGAACCTTCACTTTTAATTTGGCTCATTCATATCTAATTTGGACTTTATCAAGACCAAGCATTCCATCATTGAGACTACAGTGTTTAAGGAGGAAAAAGCAACAGCAGCGCTGACTGGCAGAAACATTAATATCACGGAGATGCCCAGCCAATGGTCCCCAGAGGAAGCTGCATATGATGCCAGTGCACTGAAGGACTGTGCGGGCCTGAAGCTGTCAGTGGGAGACAACATGAAAGACAGCTGATCAGGTGCACAAGACTTATTACAGGCTGCAGGACAACCAACACACAAGTTAAAAACACGGCACAACGGGAGATATCAGAGGAACAAATTCTAGGTCACCTGAGCTCAAGGCATGGAAGGTGTCGTCCATGTACCGCCTGGGTACTGCCACTTCACTTATTCAGCATGTACCGCCTGGGTACTGCCACTTCACTTATTCAGCAAGCAGTGACTGAGCCGACAACTCTCTAGGAGACTAACGGATGCGATGTAATAATGGGTCTTTTCTTCTTTTTTTACTAAAAAAGCCAAAAAGGATTTACATTGCATACGCAATCACAGGGGATGTAATTTCGATTCCATTTGTTCAACTAACATGTACTGAGCACCTACTATGTGCTAGGTAGTGTTCTAGGTATAGTAGGGATATAGACACAATCACTGCCTTCAGAGAGCTCACTAACAGAAGGGAAACAAATTCTTTTCTGTCACGGGTGCAATACTACAAGGAAGTATCTATATCTAGTGCACAAGCAGCAAAAAAGAGAAAGTGATTATCTGGGGCAGTCAGGGAAGGTTTCCCAAAGGCAAAGTGACAGCTGCGTTAGGTTCTGAATAATAAAGTGAGTATACTCCTCGTCCAAAGCAAATGGGAGCAATTTTAGATATATAAACCCTTCAGGCTCAGTTAGGTCATTGGCACAGGAAAACTACTAAAGATGGACGCTCCGTATACTTTCCTAATTTCCTGATTAGGTACTCTCCTAATTTCCAGGTCACCTTCTCCCACTTAGGGACCTATGACTAGTCCTGCAGACATAGCCATTTATTCCCCTTCATCAATGACGTTTCTGCTGAGAGCTGCCTACAGAATCCCCATGTGACCAGAGCTGAGGCATCAAACAAGTTGGCCCATGAAACCTCAAGAGGCTTCAGATCACTCTAAATGCCAAAGCAACTCCTTCACAAAAGTCTAAAAAATCTCAGAAATCTAATGAGGGCTTCCAATTCGAACCTTCGATGTTCTGAGCCAAATTTCATGCTATAACCATCAATGTCTGTCCCAATCTTCATCTTTCATTAGGGAAAAGTACAGATCAAAAAACAGCTCTCAGAACACGACCTTACTAAATACTCCAGGCACAAGGCCTTGGTACCCACCTGGAGAAGGAATGCAGAAACAACGGAAGTGGGGAAGATTCAGCCCAATCTTGAGCTCCCAGTTACTGAGATTTTAACAGTAAACTTTTCTAACATTTCTAAATTTAAAAGGACTAATCAACGCAGTTCTATAGGCAAAAGACTAAAGCTACGTTTCTCCTGTAGCCCTAGAAATGTGCTGATTACATTTCTACCTGAGACACTAATTACAAACAATCTCAGAACTCCAATTTCTTACAGAGAGCTGACTGAAGAGCCCCCTTTGGCAATGATCTACAGGAGCAACAGAGGTTTTGATGGAGAAAACTCTTGTGTGAAAGGAGTTTCAAATGAAGAGGAGAAAAGACTGCCCTCTTTAGGACCCAGGGGTTCAAATCTCACCTTTGCTACAGTCACCTCTTAAAAATGCACTTCTTGAAGACGCTCTTAAAGATGCACTTCTCTCTACATCTAAGTTTTCTCATCTCTAAAAAAAAAAAAAAAGGAGGCTGGACTACACAAACTCTAAGTTTTCTCCAGTTTTAAGATGCCATTTAAATAATTTTCTCTTTTCCCTAATACTAGCTTTTTAAGACCCATGGGACACCTGCTGCAAAGAGCCACAATACCCTGATCGTCTTCTGCTAGATCCTGGGCTATCAGACCCCAAAAGAAGTGTCTTGTGGTGGAGCAAAGGGGCCTGCCACTGACGTTCTAAGTTGTAAGCTGGAGTCAGACTACACAGACAGCTCACGCTCCACTGCCCACTGGCCAAAGGGGACAAACTGTGAACTGGTTATTACCACTCGGCAACAGAGAGCTGTACTGAAAGACACTTGTGCTTAATACTCTCTACTATTTGCAAACACTACAATTATATCAGCAGCACCAAGGATAAAAACACGCCGCCTCGGTCTATCTCCCACTACAAGGTCAAAGAATAAACCGTCTCCCTTCAAGTAGACATACACATACATTTAGGACATCTTTTCTTCCCTGACATACTAGCCCAGCGGCAGCAACAGCCCAACAGTGACACCTGCTGGGGAAATCCAAGCAAGGGCCGGCTCATCAGCTAGAAAGGATGGGCCCCTTTAGAAGGTAGCAGAAGATGCTAATTAGCATCTGTTTGTACTAGTGATTTACACTGGAATGCAGCCACTCAACTTATGAGGAAGTGGCAGCCCACCATCGAAGGGTGTGCACTTACAATATTTTACAGTATACCTCATTTTTTGAGTAGGCTATCAGCCCTCCTGGCACATCTCAGTCTAGTTCATCTAAAAGTGACTCCAAAAATAATGTAACTACTGTATTAATACACTATTTTACAGTGAGAACCATGCATTTGTATATTTTAAAAGAAAAAAGGCATACAGATAAAATTATTTACAGCAAGAACACAGGGACTTCATTTTCTACAATACACATTTTTGAATTCTTGAATTTTTAAAATTTAAACCACAAACATACTACTTTTTGTCTACAGAAGTTTGTGGTAGATCCTTAGTAGTTTCTGGGTTTTAAATGGCCTACTTTATTAAGAAGTGACTATTAATATTTTAGTCACATGTGGCTATATATATTTAATTAAAATTTAAAAATTTAAATGTAGCTCCTCAAATCCCACTAGCTGCATTTCAAATGCTCAATAGCGCTACCTGTGGCCAGCGGCCACCATACTGGACAGCACACATACCGAACACTTCCATCACTGTAGAAAGTTGTATTGGACAGCATTGCTCTAAAGAAACGTATTGGCGTATTTTCAGATGAAATTATTATGATTTCTGTGTGGGAGGAGTGCATGAGGGATATAGATATAAATGAAAGAAGGCTGGCCAAGTGTTGGTAAGTTTTGAAGTTAGGTAATAGGTATAGTTCATTTATTATACTTTTCTTTTCAATGTTATATATTTGAAGATTTCCATTAATAAAACATTAAAAGAAAAGAAAAATAAATAAAAATCAGTTCACCTAAAAATGAAGTCATCACGTTAAGGAATACACCGTGGAAGGCAGTTTGGAAAAATCTGTAGTCACGCAGACCAGAGTTCAAATCCCTACTCGGCAACCTACTGCAGGACCTTTAACAAGAAACTCGACTTCTCTGAGTCTCACTTTCCTCAAGTGTATGATGGGAAATTTAATACCTGCCTTGCACAGAGTTATTGTGGAAATTAGAAATAATTGCTGCAAAGCAAGAACACAGTCCCTAACAACACACAGGCAGGCCCTCAGTAATTGGTATCTCAAATTATTATCAAACAGTAGATTTTGGTTTAAACCACTCAGGTATTTCTCAGAACCACCCAAGAAGAGGCAGAGCTAGAAGAGGATGGCCCAAGGCTGACCAGAAGCCCACTGCCACCGTGGTTGGCTTTCAGAGCAGTAACTGAAGACAGTCCTTCTATGGCTACCTTTAATAAACTTATGAATGCCTACCATATGTCAGGCACTCTGCTTGCTGCCTTCTCACTTCTCTTGACAAAGAGGAAGAACAGAGTCCCAGGCTCCCGATTTGGGCTATTATGCAAGGCAAACTATTCCAAAGTCAGGCATTTAGGAGATGTTAATCCAGAACTGGCCTCAATCATATGGGCACAGTAACCACCTCTATTGCTCCGTCTATCTTTCACATCTAACCAAGTCTCCCTCTGCTCCCCTTAGCAACTGCCCTTAGTAACCGCCTACTGTCTTACATACACCATGCCCTTTCCTTCCTTAGCATGTGCTGTTCCCCTAAAATAAAAAGGTCTTCCCCTCTCTAAATCCTACCCATCGTTCAAGACCTGATTTTGTAAAGCCTTCTTTGATGACACTTCCTTTTCTCTGAAATTACACGACATTTAATCTCAGTACCATACAATGAAGCACTGGGGTCATCTACATTTTTTATATAATTGCACGTAAATAAGTCTTGCCTCTACAATAGCATTGTATATTCCCAGCGGACAAAAACCAGGTATTATGCTTCTTTTGTATTCCCACAGTGCCTAGCACTGTGGCAAAACTGTAACCATTCAACAAATACTTAATGGGTAACTCTCTAAAGGATTCTCCCAAAATAACAAGTACACTATGTGCACAATCCATATTCTCACCCTTGTTAGAAGCTTATGTCAGAAAAATTTCAGTTGCTTCAACAGAGGATGTAATGCAGAGCAATATGCTGTTTGGATCCAACAGGCATATTCTGGGAGTTGGTGATTACGCTAGATTTGACCTTTACAGAATGACAGAAAGAAGTCCCTAATAAATCAAGATAGATGCGCACACGGCCATACACAGAACATGCGGCAGGCAATCAACTACACCCACTCTGTTCCTTCCATGAAAGACTTGCCTGGGATGCTGATCCAAGTATGGACAGGCCCTCCTTCTATGCATTATTCTTCTTCCCCACCCCGAGGTGAATGTCCATCTGGAAGATCTACTCAAAGACTCTTAACTAAGAAAATACCTGGCCGTCCAAAAAATAGGTATCTCTAAGAAAATATGGACTTTCCTTGACATATATATGTATTCTTTTCCCCTTTGTCAAGCTGCAATGTTCCAAAAGATAAGGTTTAAGAGGAAAACACAGTTGTCCAAAGCAACGCAATCCAAGAAGAGCCAACACAGTAATGTGACCCAAGCAGGGTTCTCTCTTACTACTCATTCCTAGGCACTCACTCTGGGACCTTTTCTTAATAACTAGTCCTGCACATACAATCCTTCAAGAAGGTCAGGAAGCAGGGCAGAGAAAGTCAATGGTTCCACCTCCTCATGCCTCTCTAACGTAACCGACACTCTACTTTAAGGCTAAAAGTCACATGAGCTTAGCCAGAAAAGGAGCTGGCAGAGCCAACTGACTCACACTGCCAGGCCCCCTCCTCTCTGTCTGCCACCAGGCCAGATTTCCCAAGAAGATGCAATGGAAGCTAGGAGATCAGAACCAGATGCGTGGGTCCCAGACACTCCAGACCAGCCACAGTATCTACAGGACTGAAGGAAGAGACAGAAGGAGAAAAGGAGAGGATGCAGAGGACAGGAAAGAGCTGCTCACCTCCGAAGTGAATCTTCCTCGGAGCTTTCTTCAGGCATATCCTGGTGTAAGGCCTCCTGTGATACAGTTCCAGATCTGCTGGACTGGGTGTAAATTCTTTCCCAGTGGCCTGTCTCCTGGTTGAAGGCCACCCCCACAGTCCTCTCCTCCTGTGGACTAGCAGAGCTGCTCAACTCCAGCCTGCTGGAGCTGGGCGTTTGGCCCTCAGTCCGCTCGAGAGGTGGCAACTGGCTGCCACTTGACGGCATGCCCTCAAAGGTACTGGGGACCTGCCAGGAGGAGCTGGCCTCGCCAGAGGAGTAGTTAGGTGTGGTTCTTTCCCAGCGCAGTGTATCATTGTTGAAGGTCAGGAGATTGTGGCAAGCACGGCAGCGATTCAGGTGGCCACGGGACAGGTTGGAGTTGTTCTCACTGCTGTGTGGGGTGGGCTGGTGGGAGGGGCCTGGCCTCTCAGATTCAATGTTATTGTTGAGCATTTCCTGGGCTTGTTGGTTCTGCGGGGCTTCCCCACTCAGGCTCTGGTCCAGCTCCTGAAGCCGGTCATACTCCAAAAAGAAGCGTCTCAGGTCACACTGAAGCTCATGGCGAATGCTGCCTGAGTTGTTTTGGCTGGAGCCATTCCCTCCATCTGACTCAGCTGCCAACCCTGACGCTGGAAAACCCCTCCCTTCTGTGGCTGAAGTGTACACAGATGCTTGAGAGCCACCTTCCTGCTGTCTCAGCACAGACAGCAAACTCACCGAAGAGGCACTGGTCCTGGGCGGGGGCATGGATTCCGCCTCACAGCGGGAGTTCAGACTGAGCACTGTCCGGGTCCACTCAGATCCTGTCAGCCCGGGAGCTATTTCTCGATGATACCTAGAAGGGTGGCTAGACAAAGGGCCTCCCAAAGAACGACGGGTGGGACCCAGACTGAGGTTGCGGAGCGTGTTGCCGGCAGTGCTGCTCTGGACTGTACTGAAGGCAGACGGCCGGTTCAGGAGGCCCTGGTCCTGCTGCGTTGACGAGGCCTGCTCCGGGGGATGGAAGGGCTCGGTCTGTACAAAAGAAAAGGAAGGAGTAGTAGCCCTGGCAGAAGCAGGGGGGACACTGTCCTGGTGTGGCAAGAGGGAAGGAACTCGAGTGCCAGAGCAGCGGCTGCAAAGGCACAGGATCCCAAGGTGTTGGCAGCACTCAGCTGTGGGGTAACTGACCCGCTGTCGGAGCCTGATGTAAGCGGAAGTCCTGGGGCGCTCCGTGGAGGGCTGAGGGGGAGGCGGTGGGGGTGAGGGGGTAGCAGAATCTTGCACTGTGCTTTGCTCTCCCACCTGGATGCCAGAGGAGCGGGAGGACAGCATGTGCAGGAAATTGTGGAGGAGAGGCGTCCGGCGAACTGGCTGTGATTGCAGAAGGGCACGCTGACGGTAGTGGGATAATTCTGTTCCATCTATGGGGATCTCTGGTTCATCATCACCCTGCAACGTGGACCAAGGTGGGGCAGGGGCAGAGCAAGGCAGTTAGGCAGAACCTCCAGGTAAATCAGGAAAAAGTAACTACTGATAATCATCCAAGGAAACCACCTTCATAGACAGCAACGACTCTACCCAAGAAGCACTGAGAACCCACTGACTTCAGGTTCAGAATGACCATAAGATATTCGCTTCCAATTAGCAACATTTCCGAACGAGTACAGCTGGCAAACCATCTCTCTTAGAAAAGGCATCTCCATGACATGGAATCACTGAGGGGAAGCAAAATGCCATCCAGCCAGAGGCAAATGAATGACAAGCTACCCAACACTGCCTGCTTACTTCTAATGAGGCGATCATTTGGGGGTTTCAGAATTGACACCCCTGTCAAGATTATGGCTGTAACTCTGAATAGATAGTCTGAAGCTGGTTTTGAATCTTGAGTAGAAAGAAACACTTGGGCATTGAAAATGAAAGTCCAATACAATCAGAATTAGAGCACTAGTTTAGAAAATAACCCACAGTTTAGATGGAGTTGGAACAGCTGACTTACCTGCTGATTAGAGGGGTTAACAATTGCTGTGAGTAAGTAGTGTCCAAGAGGATCAAATCTTACTAGACTGAAAACACAGAGGAAAACACAGACAGAAACACACACGGAGAGATCATGTTAACAGAGAAGAGCAAACGTGTTCAAATATATAGCGATCACTGATAACTGTGGGGTTACCAAGTTATCCATTTCACGCTAGGGACTTTCGAAACTTTCAAACAGACTAAAATAATAAGGCTCAATACTTCCTGTTACCTCCTCACACTTGCCAGAAGAAGAGAATATTTATCACAAAAATAACTTCAAGAACCATCTAGGCTTCCATCCCAGGAAGCAGCTACATTAAGCACACATTTGCTCATATCTAAGACTCGTCATGACAGTAAAGCAGAGAACACATCCTCCCTCTGCCACAGGTTCGGTTCTTCCCTCACACTGCAGTCACACTGGCAAGAAGCATGAGTTGTGCTGACAACAGTCTCAGCATCAAGTGACATAGCTGAGACTAGAAAATTAGCTTATATCCAATTGCAATACCAATAGGATCAAAGAAAAACAACGTATCAACTTTAATTCAAGCAATGTGTGTTTCATCTTGAGGACCAAATATCAATTAGCCCATTTCATACATACATTTCCATCTTTCAGTTTAATAAACAGGGATGAGCAATTATCCACCAAGCTACCCACCTTCGGGTTTCCCCAAAAAAGAGCTCTATCCCAAACCCAGATAGCTTTGAACCTAAAAAAGATTCTAATGACCTTGGTCTCCAGAGACCAGAAGGGGAGGCCAATAAGGAACAGCTAAAATAAACAAAATGAACTGCTTCTCAGCTGATTGGCCAGCTGCTTAAAATATAAGGGGAGCAGCAGGAATAGCAACCTGCCCTCAGCAGGGATAACTATCTGACTCCTGAAGTGACAGCAAGTGTAAAGGTTGTCTACCATGTTAGTTCTACGCCAGACATCGCTGGTGGGCAGAGCACTCACCGGACCCGTTCCATGTCACTAGCTGTCTTCACCACAGCAAAGGGCTCCCGTCGACTCCAATCCCAGAAGTGGATCTCATTGGCAGTGGCAATCAGCAAGAGCTGAGCCGTAGGGTGGAAAGCCAGAGAGGCGATGGCATTGTTGCTATCTGTGAACCAGCTTTCACTGCCACCCTATGAATGAACCAATCCCAAATATTCTCAGGTTATAAGCCGTCAGCAGGCTAGGATGTCAATTTCACGAACCATCCATTTAAGGTAAAATGATTACTAGAAAGGGCTACTTTAAATATGTCTTCTGTAAAACAACGTAGAAAATCAGTGATCTGGCAGTATCACCAATTTATTAGAAAAATATTACTGTCAGCTCAGTTCTCCAAGTCATCTGCAATCCACAAGCAATGAGCATCCACACAGTTCTGTTTCTGAAGCTTGTGAAAACTCAAGCTTGGTGCATGACATGATGCACAACAACCCACTACCTGATCACCATGACAAGGAGCAATATTACTGTGATGATCATGATCACAGTACAGTACAATCCTTGCTCTCAGACAACAGAAATCCATCCTGAACACGTCTTAGAGCCTCCTGTTGTATGTCAGAATGGGGAGATGGAAGAACAAAGAGATGTTCATCTTAGAATAGAGGACTATGGGCTAGACTTCCTATCAATTAAGCGGGCAATGACTACCACTCAGTCCGATGCAGTCCTAAGAACCTGGCTCGTCTCTCCTCCAGAGTTAAGAACCCAATGGGAAACAAGTCTCTGCATTAAGAACACCTAAGAAAAGGAAATACTTACATGTAAATCCCAAATCCTAACCTCCCCATCCAGGCAACCAGAAGCAATAAGGCCTGAGATGGTGGGATGAAAAGTGACACACCATGGAGTGCGGCGGTGTCCAATCAGAGAATGAACACACTTGCCAGTCTTCACCTCCGTAATATAGATATTATGATTCACGTGGGTGGAGGCCAAGAGAGTCCTAGGGAATCAAAGAGTAGGAAGTGAGTGTGAAGCATGTGGGAGGGTAACAGACTTTATCAACTTTGGACAACAGAGAAAATTGATACTATTTCCCGTCCCAGCATGAAAAAAACCACACCTTAGAGTTACAAAGAACAGAAATATTCTGATCTTTAGAAGCTTTTGGCTTCTCCACACTGTTCCCAGATGACAAATAAATACTCCTTCAGAGAGTATTTTTTCCAGCTGGGAAAACTATCACGCCATTGGTGGCCTATATCACACAGGCAAAGGACTGTTATTGAGAAACTTTCCAAGTTTTGATCCTTGATGTTCATAGTTTCCTTTGCTTATTCCCATTATTTTTATGGTTAGCACTGCTCATCTACTTTCTATCCCTTTCTGATACACTGGCAAAGCTCTGTTCACACAATACTTCAAAGAGCAGTATCTGAAGGGATTTGACTTAGAAGATCAAGCTAGGCCGCATATACAGAAAGCAATGCTGTCACACGTCTTAGGTTAAGTTATAGAGAAGTACGAGGTACCTGTCTGGGCTGAAGGCCAATAAGAAGGTAGAGCGCGGACTATCCGGCAGTTCAACCCTCTGGGAAAAAGAAAAGTTAAAATACATTATTTATAAGCTATGGCTTACTCTATGTCAAAAGCACATGAACCATTCTACATTAGCATTCACAGTGTAAGCTTAAAAACTGGGGACTGTGATCAAGCTACAAACTGAGAGAGGTAAATCTAAATTACCTTTAGGAAAAATGTCTAGCTCTAAAGGAAAAAGATATTTTTAGCCCATAAATTCTTCCAAACTTGTAAAAAACTCCCTAAGTTAGATATATCAATTCTCCTACACAAAATAAATTACACCCTAACTCTATGTCATTAACTCATTCTAATGCCCCATTCTACTATCACCCATACAAATCATATGTCAAAAATATCCATTTTTCTTACCTTGCCCTCCCATTTCATCCATCGGGTTTTATCTTCCACCAGCTCCTGCAGAAGCCGCTGAGCTCCGAAGGCTCGAGTGCCCCGTTCTCGCCCCCAGAGTATCCGCACAGCATTCTTCTCTGGAACGACCTTCATGGCGCTCAGTAGCCACTGTCACACCAGGCACAGGAAGAGAAGGAGCAAGCAACAGCTCCACACGCTGAAGCAGCTAAAAGGAGGCCATTCAGGTCCTTGTAAGTTGTCTTCATGGAAACCTAAGGTATGGATATTAATGTCAAAGGACCACCAGAGAAGCTGCCCACAGCAGATGCAAGTCTAGCTCAAAGAGGAAAGTATTCTTTTCACATTTAAAGACACTTTCTCAGAAAAGACCCTTCTCCCAGGACTCTTCTTCCAAAAATATTTCATCCTTAAATTCCTCTCATATCCTCCATAGCTCAGCCTCATATCTAAAGAACAGACAATTCTCGAAAGCAGTTATTCTGTTATTATTTTTATCAGGCAGGAAGAACTTCTGCTACTAATAAAAAGGTCTAAAAACCTGTCAAAATAAAACACAACACCACACCTGCCCTCCCACTCCGTGCCCCGCCGCTTGCCTAGTTGCTGGCACCCCTCCTAGTCACCTGGGCAGCCTCCAAACTACACGACAGGTAACTGAGTTTAAAAGGCTATTACCTGAGGTATGGTTCTGAAGTAGCAGCTTCAACTCTATCCACTGCCCAAAAGCAAGGACGTAAGGACTACTGTGGGGTACCTTTCTCGCTCTCTTATTCTCTTCTCCACTAACATCCCAAAGTAGAGGATGGAGGAGGAAAGAGAAGAAGAAAACTTCAGTTCCTTTTTCTCACCCACCACAAGCCTGAAGGGGCATAAAGCTATCAAAAAAGAAAGAAAAATTCTACTAAAATGTCAACTAGCAGCAAAATACACATGCATGCTACAATTGAAGAATGTGGCTCCTCTATACAATGGAGTATGCAGCCCAATAAAATGGCGTTTCAAAAGAATACGTATGTAAATATTATTCCTTGCAGCACTGTTTCCTCAACTCTATTCGGAAAAGTTTCAAATATACAAAAAAGCTGAAAAGACAGAATAAACACACACTATTCACCACTTAGACTCAAGCATTGTTAATAATTTGTCAAATTTGCTTTATCTAGCTCCATGGATAGGGATATAGCTATACATGGGTTGTTTTTAATCCTTCTTCTGGACCATTTCAGCAGGCATCAAGACACTGAAACCCTCTATACCTCACTGTGCATCTCCTCGAAATAAGGACATTTGGCTTCATATCCATAATTCCATTATCATACCTATTATCTCTAATATTCAGTCCTCATCCAAATGTCCCCAACTGTCCAGAAAAGGTCTTTAGGGGGCCAGCCCGGTGGCCAAATGGTTAAGTTTGCGCGCTCCACTTCGGCAACCCAGGGTTTGGATCCTGGGCGTGGACATGGCACTGCTCATTAGGCCATGTTGAGGTGGCGTCCCACGTGCCACAACTAGAGTATGCAACTGTGTACTGGGGGGATGTGGGGAGAAAAAAGCAGGGAAAAAAAAAGAAGATTGGCAACAGTTGGTAGCTCAGGTGCCAATCTTTAAAAAAAAAAATTCTTTAATAGTTGGCTTTTTAAAAAAAAAATCCAGAATCTAATCAAGACTAAGCGACGAATGAGGATGTTATGTCTCTTTAGTCTCTTTTATTCTAGAATGGCCTCCAAGTCTTCTTTTGATTGGTTTTATGTTTGTTTGTTTATTTATTTACAACACAAGCTTCTTAAAAAGACCAGGACAGCTGACTTACAGAATGTCTTACATCCTAGTTTTGCCTGATTGTTCCTTCACAGTGCCATTTAGTTTGCCTCTCCATCCCTTATATTTCCTGTAAAAAAGGCTAGGTCTAAGAGACTGATGAGATTTAGGCTAAGCGTTGTCGGCTAGGATGCTTCACAGGTTATGCTATCTATGTATTTCATGATGCAGCATATCAGGCAGCATATGTGCTCAGACTGTCCTGCTTAGTGGCACTTGGTAAATTATGTGACCACTTGGCAAAATGTGATCACTTGGTTGAGTCTGTAACAGCCAGAGCTCTTTTTAGAAAGGTCTACTCCACCTTTACAATTAGCAATCTGTGGCTAACATTTGGCACCATGTGAATATCCTGTTCGTCCTCAACCTTTTGCTTAACCGTTTAGCAGTCATCGATGATTCCTTCTTAAATTATTTCATTTGGGGGCTGAAAAATATGATGTTCTAATTCCATCATTATTTCTACATTTTTTTTTAAGGAAGATCAGCCCTGAGCTAAAATCTGCTGCCAATCCTCCTCTTTTTGCTGAGGAAGACTGGCCCTGAGCTAACATCTTCCTCTACTTTATATGTGGGACGCCTATCACAGCATGGCTTGCTGAGTGGTGCCATGTCTGCACCCGGGATCCGAACCAGCAAACCCTGGGCCGTCAAAGCAGAACATGCGAACTTAACCGCTGCGCCACCAGCCAGCCCCTATTTCTATATTTTTTACCTGGGATTCTTCTGGGAAAAAAACTTTCCCGTACTAACTGAAGCAGGGTAAATGCTTAATTTTTTCCCCTTTAATTATGACTTCTGTCTTGTTGTTTGTAATAGAAAAACCTGGGGACAACAAAAATATCTCTCTGAAGGGGACTAGAGGACTAATTTACAGAAAGGAAGATTCTCTGGGTACTGATAACAAGAGATCTCCAAGATACCTTGTTAAGAGCGGGGAAAAGCAAAGCACAGAACAATATATATAGTAATGCTACCTCTTGAATAAGAGGAGAAATTAATAGTCACTTATTAGGGACTGAAGGGACAAGGTGAATGGAGACAAAGATGAAAGCGAGCCTTCTCAATGTTTTTGTTTTATGTCATTTTTACCTATTCAACATTTATTTTTAAAAATTTAATGACGTGAAAATACATGTTAAGTGAAAAAAGCAGAATACAAAATTACACACACAGCATGATCTCAATTTTGTTTAAAAAAATCTTGGAGAATAATGGCACAAAAGAAATATAAAAAATAATAACCATGGTTGTTTTGGGGTGGTGGGATTATACATAATTTAATAATTAGAAAAGGCAGTGTTCTTTTCACTTTTTAAATTTAAATGCTTATTTCAAAACGTCAAACAACAATTGTCTCTTTACATTTCACGAAGGTTGCAATCTAAAAAGTACACAACTAGTGTATCCAAATATAGACAGAAGGAAAAATATTTATAGCATGTGCTGAAAGGAGTTTTCTTCCTGGAATATTAATATGCAAAAAGTTAGAAAGATTCTACAGAAAGACAGCTCCAAGTTCCTTGTCACATACAGCAGAAAGTTCCCTAAGGAGGGACAAAGGAACGAACTCTAGCCTCTACCCCCATGGTATAGCTCTCATGCCTCATTAGTGCATGATATAAATATGTACACACTGAAAATGTCAACATGCTGCAGGCCAACCTCCTGAATAAACTACGGATGAACTAACTGGAAGGAAATAATCTCCTTGGCGACCCTGACAACTCATGGTTTAGCACCAAAAGTCTGGAAGTGAAACTGCCACACAGCTGAATAATTACTAACCAGCAAGGTGCCAGAAATAGAGTTCCCATTAGTTCACCTTAACCCTTTACTGAGTCTGTAATTTTTTTTGAGCCTATAATTCTTTTACCTAATATAGAAAAGCTCAGAAGAAATGAGTTTTGAGGCTCCCTTACCCTAACAGTGCAACATAAAAGTACTTTCAAAGAAATACATTTGAACCATTTATAACCTAAAATGTGGTAAAAACAGCAGCAGTCCAATCCCTTAAAAAAAATCTGACCTTCTGATCTTGTATAACTCAAGAGGAAGAAGAAAATATAGGTCAGAAACATGGCACAATTTAGAAAACTGGGATGCAACTTCAAGTTCCTACAGAGATCAAGGGAAAGGGAAGAGCTACTACAAAGACCACTGATCAAGAAAACTACAAACTAAAGCTCAGGACTGCCAGACAGCTTGTCTATCAACTCCCAGGGACCCAAACACACTAAAAGTTCAAACCAGAGAAAGTCTGACTGATGGCAACAAGTCAAAGGGACTCAAACAATTGCACAGTCTCTCTTTTGTCTGAAGAAAAATATTTGCTCTGTTCCTTTAAAAGGATAAGAACTTCTCTCCTGAAAGACTCCTTACAGCCACCTGAGAAGAGATTTTTACTTTGCTCTCTATAAAGAACAAAAGGCGCTAAAGCAACTGAAGTCAGACAGGCCTGTCGCGAGGAGGAAGTGCCAGTCAAGTGTGTTTTTCATTCCTCTTTCTAAATAGGAGGAAGAAACAAGTTTCCCAATCTGTCCCTTAAACCAGACTGGGACAAAGGGTGCCAGGAAGAGGCTTTGTGATGCCTTTACACAGTCCCCAGAATCAATTCTGAATCACCAAAAGCTTTATGCAAGTAGAACCAAAAGGAGGCAACTGGGATGCGTACATAACACAAATGCCAAGATTCTACCCCATTCCCACCCCCAACTTCCACATAACATGACTGAGCACTCTAAAAAGATGGGAAGATAAACCACCTTTCAAGATTTTCTGCGCTTAATTGTAAGACATAATTATACTTAACGACTACTAATAGAAATCGCCTAGAGAGTATGCCACAACCAGGTGGGAACTCAAAGTTAGAGTTCCGGGGTCCCTTGCAATTTGATCATCTGATGTCAGCATTTACTCCACATTCCAGCTATTTGACTTGGGGCAAGTTACTTAACCTCTCCGAGACTCAGCTCCCTCCTTGTAAAACAGGAATCGCAATATCTGCTTCATCGGGTTGCTGCGAGGCTCCAGTAAGAAAAGAGTGGTGGAGAGTTACTGTTGTCATTAGCACTCAATCCTCTCTGGGGCTCACTCTGGTTTCCCTCACCAAACAATACGGCCAGTAAAACCCCAGAGACCCAAGATGGCACAACTCCTAAGAGGAGCAGATTTCTAAGAAACACTTCAAAGCTGTTACCAGACAACAAAGTAAACAGCATTCAGGAAAATAAAGGAGATTTGTGTAGCAAAAATAATTAATGAGATTTGGCAAAAATAAATTAAATAAGTAAAGTGAATTAAAAAACAGAATGAACAACTTTAAGCTCTATCTGCAGCCTGGCTGATAATTCAGACCCTCAGCCTCCCTTCCAACAGCATTCAGAGGGGGGAAGCAGAGAACTATCTGAAGACCTGGAAGGCACTGTTCAAACGGAATCCAACCACCTCGTTTACCTGAGGAGCTGCATCCCTCCACTGCGCCCACGCAGGCGAAGCCCAGGAGTCAGACCACTTCTGTCATACCAGCATACATTCCACAACACACAGGATTCAACCCCAGCTTAACTCTTTAAAAGAAAAAAAGATCCTTTACATACTAAATCTAGGATCACTTGCATATGTAAAGTTCTCACAACAACTGGAAAATTAACTGAAAAATGTCAGACCATTAATGGGAGGCCTAAAAGTGACCCAGTACCCTTTAGAAACTCCATGTGGGTGGAAACACACAGGGCTTTCTACAATTGGTGGCTTTGTTTTCATCAACAGGACTTTCTACAAGGCATTTCAGGACACTTCAAATGACACCATCTAGGATCCAAGTGCCAAACGTGAGCACCACAGCCAGCAACATTACCTGCCTCCACACAGCTCTTGCCTGACACCTAGACAAGACTGAACTTACACGGGGGCAGGGAATTTGGGGCAAAGCATCACAAATCTAGAAGTGTAAACAGCTAACACAATCGGAAGGCAAACACACCTGCAAGCAGAACAACTTCAACCACTACCTGAACTGTGTACCTACGGTGTGCAGACAACTAAAGGACAGCCTAGGATGTGCTAACTGTGGTTAAATCTAGATAGAGAAATGTTAAGTAGTGTTTATTTTATTTTTTTAGCCATAATTTCTAAGTAAGAGTTTAGTGGTATATGGGCCCTGAAATCAGACTGGCTGCTTTAATCCCAGCTTTGTCGTTTTCTTGGTATATGAAGGTTTCTTGGAATGGTTACTTAACCTCCTCATACTTCAGTTTCTTCATCTGTACAACATGACTACTGATAGTATGTATATGATAAGGCTACCATGAGGATCAAAAGATTTACCATATGAAAAGTGCTCACTATTATATAATTCCAATGTTTATACTAGAATGATAATTTCATTCTGTAATAAAGAATTAAAATTAAAATGGCAATAAGAAAAATAAACTTTTGGGGGCCACAAAGTCCTGTAAACAATCAGGCAAATTAATTTAAGACAAATTCTAGGCAAAATGAGACTGTCCACTGCAGAGTTCTCCATACCCTTTCATATAAAAGGACTTACCACTGTCACCTTTTTTAAAAAAAAAAAAACCATGAGATAATGGTTAAAATAATAACAACTAACACTTTCACAGTGCTTTTCGTGCCCCCGGCACTGTTCTCAGCACTTTACATAAAGTAACTCATTTCTAGTCCTCACAGCCCCCCCATCAGGTGCGTGAGGTCCCAGGAGAACAAACCACACTGTCGGTGGTGGATTCAGGATTCAAACCCAGGCAGTCTGGCTCCACAGTCTAGATACTTAATTACTGCAGAAAACTCCCTGACGCCTGAGATAAAACCTCGTATCCTATTTCATGTGTTAGGCCCTCCATCAATGTTCACTACCTTACAGGATCAACTGGAAATCTGCTGGCTTTCTATTTTGAATGTTCATTTCCTCAAAGTTGAAGAAATTAAAGAATGATGCAGAGGAAAAACAAAAAAAAATTCTCAATCTTTCCTTTACAGTAATTCATTTACACAGTTTTTGAGAGAAAACGGGACTTCAAAACCTTTGACCACAAATAACTCTTGAGTTTGATAAAGTGCCAAATGAGACTCTATCATGAAATTCGGCTACTATGAATTTACCCTACAAAACTACGAACTCCATCAAAATAAGAAAAATTACCTATCAGGAAATAGAGATGTCACAGTAAATTTACTTTGTCAACCAGGATAGAACATAAATATTAAAAAATATAATCAATCAACTCATGACTGGATAAAGAAGATATGGTATATATACACAATGGACTACTCAGCCATAAAAAAGGATAAAATTGTCCCACTCACAACATGGATGGACCTTGAGGTATTATGGTAAGCAAAATAAGTCAGATAGAGAAAGACGAAATATGTATGATTCCACTCACATCCAGGAGATAAACAAACACATGGACAAAGAAAAGAGATTAGTGGTTACCAGGGGAAAGGGGGCTGGCAGGTGGGCACACAGGGTGAAGTGGCGCACCTATAATATGACTGACAAATAATAATGTACGACTGAAATTTCACAAGGTCCTAAACTATCATAACCTCAATAAATATATATATATATATATATATAATCAATAGAGGATGTGATCGTGCATACTGTCAAACCTGTGCATACCCTTTTGTCAAACATGAAATATGACATAAACACACTTGAGTCTTCTTATGGTTTCAAGCCAACCCGTTCTCATCCACATGGCAGACACAAGTGCTAGTGACCTCCCTGCACTGCCAGAGTTGGTCCCAAATCAAGATTCTCTATAACTAACTTAATTTACCTGCCTGGGCTAGATTCTCTGCAAAGACAGCTGCCACCAATTCCTTCCTATCCTACTCCCATGCTGCTCTACCCATCAAGAGATGAGAATGGGGGCCGGCCCAGTGGTGCAGCGGTTAAACGCGCACATTCCGCTTCGGTGGCCCAGGGTTTGCCGGTTCGGATCCCAGGTGCAGACATGGCACTGCTTGGCACGCCATGCCGTGGCAGGCATCCCACATACAAAATAGAGGAAGATAGGCACAGATGTTAGCTCAGAGCCAGTCTTCCTCAGCAAAAAGAGGAGGACTGGCAGCAGTTAGCTCAGGGCTAATCTTCCTCAAAAAAAAAAAGAGATGAGAATGTATTTCTCTCCCCTTGCATGACTTGTTCTGACTATTGAATGTGGCAGAAGTGATGATGTGCCAGTTCCAGGCCTGGCAGTTTCCACTTTCACTCTCGGAAGCCAACCGCCAAGCTGCAAGGAAATTCAGCATGTCCTGTTGGAGAGAGTGACCCGGTAGAGAAGCCCTGGATGATAAGACACCACTTGGAGAGAGAGAGGCCACAGGGAAGACTATCAATGAACCAGACCAATGAGTTGAAATCCTACTGAACCCTCTAACCCAGCCCAGCCACCAGCTGAAAGCAGACAAATGAGTGACCCCAAGTGATGCAACACAGAGCAGAAGAACCATTCAGATGAGCCCTGCCCAAATTCCTAACCCAGGAATTCAGGATAGGATATGTTCTGAGAGATATGTCGTTAGGCGATTTTGTCACTGTGTGAACATCAGAGTGTACTTACACAAACCTAGATGGTAGAGCCTACTACACACTTAGACCGTATGGCACTTCTCTTAGGGGACCACTGTCCTATGTGTGGTCCTTTGTTGACCGAAATGTTGTTATGCAGCTCATGATGGTACATATTTGATCTTCTTCACCATTCCAGGCAAAAAGCTCCTAAACCCCTTGGAATTTCCTGAGGGGCAGCAGTGTCTTTTGTCATTCATAAGAAGCCCCCTTCTAGCTTATGCTAACGAGGTGACTTGTGGTGGGGTCCCTGATAGCCCCAGGATGGGGCTGGTCACCAGAAAGACCAATGATTAGAGTATTGGCACTTTCAGCCTCCAGCCTCTGGGAAGGGGAAGGGAGTTAGGGAGGCCTGCAGATTTAGCTCTAGAAAAACTCTTGAACAACAAGATTTGATGAACTTTCAAGTTGGTGAACACATCCACCTACCGGGAGGGTGACGCACCCCAGTTCCATGGGGACAGAAGTTCCTGCGCTTGGGACCCTTTTGGATCTATGTACCTCTTCATCTGGCTGTTCATCTGCATCCTTTATAAAAAACTGGTAAATGAGGGGCCAGCCCGGTGGTGCAGTGGTTAAGTTCATATGTTCTGCTTCTCGGCGGCCCAGGGTTCGCCAGTTAGGATCCCGGGTGCAGACGTGGCACTGCTTGGCAAGCCATGCTGTGGTAGGCGTCCCACATATAAAGTAGAGGAAGATGGGCACAGATGTTAACTCAGGGCTAATCTTCCCCAAAAAAAAAAAAACTGGAAAACATAAGTAAATGTTTTAGTTCTGTGAGCCGCTCTCAAGTAATTCGAGCAAATTACTTGAATCCAAGGAGAGGGTCACAGGAACTTCCATCTACAGCCAGTCAATCAGAAGCACAGGTGACAACCTGGACTTGCAATTGGCATCGAAAGTTGGGGAGGGGGTGCAGTTTTGTGGAGCCGAGCCCTTAAACCGGTGGGATCTGACACTATCTCCAGGTAGAGAGTGTGAGAACTGAGTTAAATTGTAGGACACCCAGTCAGTGTGCTGAGAACTGGAGAAATGCTTGGTGGTGCTGGAAAAAACACATACTAGAGGTGGTTTGTGTACAGCAACAGATAACTAAACCACTATCCACCTAAAAGCCAGTGTAGTTCCCTGTTGGGACTCTTTCTTCCTTACTAGACTACAAGCTCTGAGGACAAAACCATGTCAGTCATAGGCCCAGTACCTAGCACAGTGCCTAGCACAGAACAGAACGAATATGTGTTTGTATTTATATCCAGTTATGAGGAAAACCCAAAACAAACCCCAAACTCTCATAACAGCAACATCTAGATGAAAAAAAAAATGTGGTCAGTTATGGGGTGGTGCTGATAAGTTCCAGTTCCACAAGTCAAATATCACTGAAAAGAGAAAACTCTGTACCATTCTCAACCAGTCATTTCATTATGCACATGTCATTAATCACGACAAGGCCAGGCAACAGAGCATGTCCAGGGCAAAGGCATCCCCACCACTACCACAGGGGGAAAAAACCTAAAAACTTACATACCTTAGCAATGGAAGCAACACTTTTTTATCCTCATGTTTGAAACCCAGCATATTTCGAACAAAGTAAACAGGCAGGGATGGGAATATGGGATATTATATCTTTCAAGCTTGAGAGTACAGATATAAAAGAGATGTGATTTAATGAGTAAAGATAAGACTAAGAGGTAAGAAGCTTCAATGACTGACTTTTACCACTGAGTTGTTATATAATCTTGGACAAATCACACTCCTGCTGAACTTCAGCTTTTCCTCCACCTATAAACTGAAAGTAATAACACCCTCTTTCCACCTTAAGGGGATAATGTCCTTGGAGCATCTTAAAAGAAATGGGTTACAAAAAACTCAAGGCAGGATTACTACTTTTCGAAGTAAAAGCCAAGTTAGGAACCAACAATAACCAGAGTACACAACTAATGGAGTTCACACAAGGGGGTCTGGCACATACCAATCTGAGGGCAAAGGAGATGACAGTGGCTGTGAAGCAGAATCAGAGAGTACCTCTAATTAATCACCTGACAAACTGAAGGAAATAATTTTATAGAATCAAAACCAATAGAATTAAAATTATACACAGTCTTGAGCCAGCCCTGATGGTTAAATGTCAACACACTCTGCTTCGGTGGCCTGGGTTCAGTTCCCAGGCGGAACCACACCACTCGTCTGTCAGCAGCCATGTTGTGGCAGCAGCTCACACAGAAGAACCAGAAAGATTTACAACTAGAATATGCAACTACGTACTGGGGCTTTGGGGAGGGGAGAAAAAAAATTATACACACTTGCTTTACAAGAAGCCAGAAACCCAGAAAGAAAATGCTAATGGACAGCACCTGCACCTCTATCTCAGCTACAGTGTTGATGTTCAGACTACAAATACTCTAAAACACACTGGTCTCCATCTAGAAAGTCAGGCTAAGCAGCAACAATGAATCAAGCACCTGGTACAAAGGATGTCACCGCAAATTTACCAAGAGACAAGCAAGCAATGTAATCTCTTTTTTGTTCTCATATCCATCTCCCCCAGGTTCTTCATATACAAACTCAGAATAAGGCAGACATCTACTGGGTATAGGCTAACAACTTTACAAAACACTTTGAAGACACAAAACTAAATAAATTCTAATTACTCGTAGTATAATAAAGGGGAGGGGAAAGCTCCAGCTTTTCTGCTACAGATTTTGCTTACCAGGGCTTCCGAAAGTAACTCACAACGATGTAACCTAACGTCTGAGACACAGGCAAGTTTGTGCTCAAAAACAAGGTGTGATCAGCACCGGAAATAGAGAGCCCGAAGTCCCAAATTTGAGACTGACAATCTTCCTTACTCCCTCTTCCCCGAGAAGGATGAAGAAAAAGAAATGAAGTTTTATCTGCAAACTACTCTGGGGGAAACAGTGCACTGAGAACAAAAGAATCTCCAAAAACGCAAAAGGAAGAACAAGGAGGAAACCACTGAACCAAGAAGAAAGTGAAGCTCAGTTTTTAAGTCTCAAGCTATCATCAGAATCAAGAAGACCAGGAGGGCTACCCTTAAGTGCACAAAAATGGCAAGAGATTTTCTATTAGCAAGCAAAGAAAAAAAAGAGTCACTTTTGATGGAAGCAATTTCACAGAGGCACAAACAGCTTAACCCCAGAAATGGGAACTGACCCCAGATGCCTCAGGCAAACAGGCCTAACAACTCTGGCAACAACATACCTTTCATCCACCAACATCAGGAGGCAGAAATAGAGCAGATTTCAAATCACGAAGGATTCTATCTTTCTGTTTTCTGTTTTCTTTGGGAAACGGGCAGTCCCACTCTCCTTCCTGGAGCACCACAATGCCCCCAACAGTTCCTGGAAACCCCTCGAGCCACAGCGACAGCACTGTAAAAAGTTTTGATAACATGAACCCAGGAGTCCTCACAAGCCCCAGGACAGACGAGATCACTCGTCAGACAAATAAGAAAAATAAAACCTGGAAGACGTTAAGAAATTCCTCCAGGTTTGCAGGATGAGTCAGTAGCCAAAGCAGGATTTGAATTCAGGCTTTTCCT
This sequence comes from Equus caballus, assembly GCF_041296265.1. Classification (NCBI taxonomy): domain Eukaryota; kingdom Metazoa; phylum Chordata; class Mammalia; order Perissodactyla; family Equidae; genus Equus; species Equus caballus. Next base: position 11,278,680 of record NC_091695.1, read on the forward strand.
TCAGATCCTATCAGAGCCTGACGCCCCGGCCTTGGCTCAGCAGATACTGCGCTCAGTGTTCTCCAGTGTTAGAGTCAGCCCAGGTCAGGTTCTTGGCTCACTAGGACAGGGAAAGGAAAAATTTCCCTCAGGCTTCAGAAAAAGGAGAAGTCAAATTATTAAATGCAGAGCTCTTATGCTAAAAGGTCCAGATGCCCCTCCAGCTTGCCAATCACACTTCTCAGCCAATCAAAATAAGGCACTCGATTTAAGAACCAAGTCGTTTCAAGCTGCGTAGAAGCTGATTCCATTTCCCCAACTTTCCAAACAAAAAACACTTCAGGGGAGGGGGAGGATGCAAAAGTAATGGTAGACAGCCAACAAACGTTTATTTAACATCTACTACAAACTCAGCACTATTCTAGGCACTGGGGATACCACCGTGCATAAGAACATTCCTGCCCTCAAGAAGCTTATGTAGGGGCTGGCCCAGTGGTGTAGCGGTTAAGTTCGTGCGCACTCCACTTTGGCAACCCGGGCTTCGCGGGTTTGGATACCGGACATAGACCTACACACTGCTCATCAAGCCATGCTGTGGCAGTGTCCCACATACAAAATAGAGGAAGACTGGCACAGACGTTAGCTGAGGGCCAAGCTTCCTCAAGCAAAAAGAAGATTGGCAACAGATGTTAGCTCAGGGCCAATCTTCCTCACCAAAAAAAGAAAGAAAGAAAGAAAAACTTACGTGATTACTTATCTAATTAAAAAGTGATAATACTTTCATTCAAGTACTAATAAATGCTAGGAAGAAAATATAGAAAGTAATGTTTAGGGGAGCAGATTAAAGGGAGGAAATCAATAGTTTAGAATCATTTCCTTCTTTTCTATGAATATGAGCCTGAAAAATATGAATAACACAGAAGAAACTTTAAAATATTTTCATATAAATACTACAATAAATATAATCCAACATTACTTCCTATTTTTAAATAATTCTACATAAGGCTAAATTTGAAACAGCATTCAAAGAAAGTATCCTTACCTCAAAAGTAACAGCAATCAAAGTTTTTAAATACATGGCAGAAAAATCCCGATATTTATCCAATTATCTGCCAACTGATAAAGACAAGTCACATAATATAACACACATATTTAAAGCAATACTTTTTTTTTTAAGATTTTATTTTTCCTTTTTCTCCCCAAAGCCCCCAGGTACATAGTTGTGTATTTTTAGTTGTGGATCCTTCTAGTTGTGGCATGTGGGACACCGCTTCACCATGGCCTGATGAGCAGTGCCATGTCCACGCCCAGGATCCTAACTGTTGAAACCCTGGGCCACTGAAGCGGAGCGCGCGAACTTAACCACTCAGCCATGGGGCCGGCCCCTAAAGCAATACTTTTATCTAATATTCATTGAACATTTGCCACACACCTGACAGCACTAACTGCTTTTCCACACTTATCTCATTTATTTCTCGCAATGACTCTATGAAGATAGGTACTACCACTATCCTCATTTCACAAATCACAAAACTGAGGCTTAGAGAAGTTAAATGATTTGCCCACATGGAGGAGAGATTCAAAATCAAATCAGCTGCCAAACTGCGTGCTCTAACCACAGTACACATAGCTTCTAAAGAACAGGCAGTAAACCTCAGACACAGAAAAAAGCCCTTTTCGTGTCCTCACACCTAGGTCATAACTACAAAGAGCTGATTTAGGAGACAGAGAGAGTGTGAATAAATCCAAATTCGTCTGAGTCACAGCACGGTGACTCACTCTGTGACCTTAGGCAAATTCATGACATCTATGCCTCAACCCACTATCCACAAAGGAGCTGACTTCACCAGAGCTAACCATCACTTGCCTCCTGGGGGGTCGTGAGTGTTAATTAATATCTGTAATATATACACAGATCACCAGATGAAAGAGACAAGGAAAACTATAGCATTATTGTTACTGCTTTGATGCTAGAGAAAAGCACCAGAAATCAAGGTAAGTATGTGATGTGCAAGAATGTAGGGTTTGAGTACTTTGAAAAAGAACCATATAATTAGTTATTTTACTTTTTATTTTTTCCTTTTATTTCACCTTAAAAAGCAATATACACCATATGACCTAGCATTTATCCCAGAGAAATGATAAACATATGTTCACAGCAGCTTTACTGGTAATAGCGAAGAACTGGAAAAAACTCAGATGTTCTTCAAGGGTCAACTGATTAAACAAATTGTGGTACATCCAAACCATGGAATACTACTCAGCAATTAAAAAGAAAGAACTATGGATACATACAATTTGGATGAATCTCCAGGGAATTATACTGAGTGAAAAACACCGGTCCAAAAGGTTACATACTACATGATTCTATTTACATAACGTTCTTGAAATGACAAAGGGTGACAGATTAGTGGTTGCCAGGGATTACAGATAGGGCTGGGGGAGAGCGAAATGGGTCATCTTCTCCCATGGGTATTTTCCCTTGATTCTCTGTGCAAAGCTTTATTGTAACTTTACCGACTGTACTATCTGAGCATTATGATTTGAGACTGGGAGAGGCTAAGAAAGGGCTTCAGGGGAGATCCTTCCAGCGATGGACACGTTGTGTATCGCGACCTGTACCTTGCCTGTATCACTGGCAATACCCTGACTGTGATAGCGTACTATGGTTTTCTAAGATGTTACCACTGGGTAAAACTGAGGAAGGGGCACACAGGATCTCTCTCTCACTATTCTTTCGTACAACTGCATGTAAATCTATATTTATCTCAAGACAAAAGGTTTAATTTTTTTCAAAAAAGGTAACACATGTTCCTTGTAACAAGTCAAACAGTCTGTGGTCAGTCTCCCTCCTGAGCCCGCCCATTCCCACCCTCTTGAGATAACCACGCAAACTCACTGCTTATACAAACACATAAGCATGTAATAGTTCTGTTTTCTGTATCAAAATAAGATCAAACACACTACACACTATCCTGCAGCCTACTTTCTTCACCTATAATCACTTTATTATAGAAAGCTAAAAAAAAATCTTTAAGCGCCAAGCAGGATGGCAGGTACAGAATATTTTCTGACTGGGGTAAATCTGACAAATGTTTACCGTGCTAATGTCAACAGCCGAGTCAGCTGCATTCAGTGAGAGTCAAACAGAGAGTGCAATATAGAAGTAACATTCTAAAGAGATCTGCAAAATGCAGGGTCTTCAGCAGCTACTCGAGGCTCCCGTTCCCCCTAGGCCTCCTCCATTAACCATCCTGTGGGCCCACAGAGGAAGCAATGCTAAAGGATTTCTTTTCAGCAGAAAATTGCAAGAGGGGATAATTCTCCCATGTACTCAAGCCACAGCAAACAAACATCTCGGAAAATACATTCCTCCTTCAAGCAGAAGGGCAAGATGTATTGTTGATAATTTTTTAAACATCATTTGCAATATTAGCTACCACCACTATTCAGTGCTCATGCTTTACAGACTCTCTCTCTAAAGCTCCCTCCTCCCCACGCCTGTCTTACAGATAAAAACCTGGCTCAATGGGAAATAATTTGTCCATGACCAAACAGCCAGTAAGGGTGAAGCTGGCGTTCAAAGCTACAAAACTAGTGCTTTTTCCACTTTATCAAGCTTTTCTATATTATCACATGCCAACAGAAGAGAGTCAATGAATTTAACAAGTGTATTTAGGCAGAAGCCATTTTCTAATATGTCTGCTGACTTTGATTCAACTTTTTTTTTCTCATTTAGCATATTTGGGGGGGACTATATTATGTGCCAAGCCCTACTATAGGTGACACGGACAGAGAGGTGGGAACAAACACAGCAAAGCCCAGCCATCTCAAAGAGCTTTCAGTCTAGCGCGAGAGGACTGCAATACGCTGTTAAGTGTAACTACCACACTGAAATGCGGCCAGTGTCACCCTCAAGGAAGGACAGCGTGCTCTGGGTTTGGAGAATGCAGCTATCCTCCCCAAAACAGATGAAAATCCCTCACGTTAGCTTCCTTACAATTGTTCTTAGTTTCAACACTGCTCTGATCGTTCGACAAGTCACACATTGTTTCCTTTCTTGATCCTCGGGCAACACGTCTGCGATGTCCTTCTACACATAACGCTGGCCTGGACACACTCAATAAGTAAGAACGGAAGCTCACCAGCTCGAATCAGCATAAAGCTCCTTCTCCAAAAATAATCCTGTAATTTTTTGAAATTTTGGCACTGACAATGAAATATCTTTAAGCTTTTCGGTCAAATCATGGATGTACAGAGTTAAAAGTGACTGAGACATCATTTTGAACACAAAATCTTAAAAAGTTAAATTCACCCGTCCATTGTTTCCAGTCTCACTAAAGGCAGCTCTGAGACAAAAAGCCCAGGTTTCCCAACTCATTGCATGGGGTTCCTTCCAACTGCTGCTTCTCTCTTTAAGTCCAATGAAAATGAACTTAATCAAAGTCAAGTTTCCTCACTTCATAAATGACAGATGCATCCACGAATAAATAATCATGCGCAGTTTAAAGACTAACTTTATCAAAAACAAACATGCTAAGCACTCATGATGAGGTACATACGGAGGTAAGGACTGCCTATCCTTGACGTGGCAGAAGCTCTTCAGGCATTTGGGAGGAAAACGTCAGCATGTTAAAAAATTGCCATCACACCACCACCACCATCTTAGCAATAGCTAGCATTTGGGGGGTATCTACTGTGAGCCAGCCACTTTACCTGTTATTGCTGATCCTTACACCACTCTTGAAAGACAGGTGTTATCACCGCATTGTACATTTGCGCTCGCCAGGTTTCAAGGAGTATCCCCGAATCCACGGCTACCCAGGGGCTGAGCTAGAACTCTAACTCGAGTCCGTGCTCTCCTCCCACTAGCCTATGCTCCCTAAGGACACGGTGACTGCACTGCAGGTGTGGCTGTGCCATCAAGTCATGACTGACAGTTACCTAACTGAACCATCTTTTCAACCTTCAGATTGTTTTAACTAATGTTCTTTCATGGTTCCTCAGTGGTCTTCCAGATTTTCCTTTTTTTTTTTTTAAGAAGCAAAACGATCGTTTCAAAATGAAATCTTATTGTGAAAACACTAAAATACCAAACAGATCAAAGTTGAGCTGCTCTGGTTTACGCAGAGTGGGAGAACCAAAGCTTTTCTCTTCTCTCGCGGCCACCCCCTAGGCACCTCCAAAAAACACAGTTTGAAGAACACGAGCTTAAAAACAGAAGATTCTGCCTTCTGCATCTGAGCTTTGCCATTCACTCTATAATCTCTGGCAAGAAAATATTTCATTTTTTCTTGTCCTTTACAATAGAGATGCCACCATCAACTTTATAGGTTTGTTATGAATATTACATGGAGGAACAAATATCAAATTCCCAGCACAGTAAGCATTTAAAAGTTGGCCCCCTCTCTTTTATCCTGCAGAGGTAACAGTCGTTGCCAATTCAAGAAAGCTCAATAAATCTATCTGATGATATTTTCAGTAGGAGAGAACTGAACAAGTAAATGCTCCCATAGCTCAACTAAAACAAACCAACCTAAAAAATCCTTCGTTAAAGGTACCAACAGTAATACCCCCTCCCAGCTTAGCTTCCCAGTCAGAGGCCCACGGACGGCGAAGCTCGATTTGATACTAACAAGAGACCCCTTAGGAGATACCTTAATGAAAACCCTAAGTCTCAGGTAAAAGAGTTGATGTTCTGAGTACTTTAACTTTGGCATTTCCTGAGCTGAGCACTGAAACTGGCAACTTAATACTACATTTAATGAGTATTTTTATGTTCATGTTCTACAACAGAATCTAATGTTCATTTGCTCATCTTCTGGGCTTCTATTTCTCCAGTCAGCACAAACCAAAAATACGTTTATGTCATATGTACCTTCACCGAAGCAATTTTAACCTGGCCCTTCCTGAACTCTTAGTGATAATGTGTTCCCATTTCTACATGTGCAACAGGAGACCAAATCAATTTTTAGAGGAAAGAGATTCTCAGTCCCCATCTAAGCCCAGCCAATAACTCTCCAGTCACACACTCTATGGACACTGCAGATGCTGGCTTTGATCCCTACGGTTTAAGAAGGATCATAACAATCAGAAAACATCATACAGCCATGGAAAGACTCATTCACGAGAAAGAACACAGCCTTGAGCATTCAACATGGGAGCCAACAAGATTCAGAATGCTAATCATCTATTTTACCAGGAGACCTTGAGCAATTCACCTACTCTCTATTGATTATTTCTTCATAAGGAAAATGAAAATATACTCATTAAAATGCCAGAGATACCGTTTTGATTAACCATCAAACAACTATGTTCTGGGGTTACCAGGGACCTCCACAAGTCATCTTTGTCATCTCCCTCATTTCTTAACAAGCCCACACCTAAATCATCCTAGAAAGACAATTATCAAGTCTTTGGGGAAGATATTTCACAACTGCCTTTGGTAACATTCCAGCACCTCGTAGTTAGGAAGTTCTTTCTAATTTGTAATCTATATCCCTCCTGTTGCAATTAAAACACATTCCCTCTTGTCTTGTCCTCTATGGAAAGAGAACATCTGCTTACCACCACCTGAACAATATCCCTTCAAGAGATTATAAAATATAGGAAGCCCATTTCAAACAGCTTCATGCAAACACGACGTGCTTTTAAAGGGGTCACCTTAGACAATGAACATGATTAAGAGTCTTAAATTCCCAATTCCATCACTGACTGGCTCTGAAGATGACAGGAAGTTAAAACGATGCAGACGCTGTACTTCAATTATCCCATCAGTAAAATGCAAATAATAAAACCAGTGAGTTAGGAGAACTCACTTCCTCAAAAGGTTAAACCTACAGGAAAGAGATTCTCAGTCCCAATCTAAGCCCAGCCAACTCTCAAAGCTCACACTCTATGGAAGCTGCAGATGCTGGCTTTGGTCCTTATGGTTTAGGAAGAATCATAACAATAATGCATTACCACAGGGCCCTGCAATTCCACTCCTACGTACATATCCAAAACAACTGAAAACAAGTACATGCACATGCATGTTTACAGCGGCATTATTCATGATATCCAAAAGGTGGAAATAGTCCAAATGTTCATCAACAGATGAATGGACAAAGAAATTATGGTATCTACATACCCAAAAGGTTACATATTATATGATTCCACTTACATGAAATATCCAGAACAGATCAATCCATAGGGACAGAATGCAGACTGCTGGTTTCCAGGGGCTGGTGGAAGGGGGGAGTGAAGAGAAACTGCTTAATCAGAAGGAGGTTTTACTCTGGAGTGATGGAAATGTTTTGGAACCAGAGAGAGGTGGCAGTCGCACAACACTGTGAATGTACTAAAATGCCACTAAACGGTTCATTTTAAAATGGTTAATTTTATGTTATGTGAATTTTACCTCAATAAATTATTTTGTAAAAAAGAATGCTAGGAGAACTAACGGGGACAATATCCACAAAATGCTTAGCTCTTCCCAGGAAAGCCATCATATAAAATTCTAGGTAGAATGACAACCAAAATGTTTAACATTACCTCAATATAGCCTATCAGACTCTCAGCAAAGAGTATGTAATGGGAAACAAACAAGAAACCAAAAGTCTAGAGTCACAATTATACAGTATCCCATAGGGAAACAAGAGCCAAGAAATAAGTGAGTGAAGAAAGATAAAGTAAATAACCAAGCACATTAGCTAATTAACTATAGCAACAATGACCATAGGAAAGCAATAAGAAAAAATAAAGGTAAAGAAAGAATTTTAAAAGCCAATAATAACAAAATATGGACCCATTAGGTAAGGAGGTGAAAATAGAAAGGCTAATGGCACTAACGTTGAAAAGTACATAAACCCTTAAATTCCGAGGCCACATATAAGGACCATGAGAATCATTACTCTCACCATCTTGCAAGTATCCTCATTGCCTTGCCCCTTTCTCCTTTTATACAACCTCCTGGCAAGACACCAAGGCTAAGCAGCCAAGGACACAGAAATGAAAAGGTATTGTTCCTACCGTCATGGACCTTATTATATTACTTCTTCTTAAAGTATTACTTCTTACGGAGAGGCAGACAGGCTAATAATCAAAATATACAGACCATTTTCACTTCCTCCCTTTCCACTTCTTAAACCCACTCCAATCTGGCTTCTGGCCCTACATTCCTCCAACATTTTTCTTGCTATGATCATCAATGATCTCTGTTGCTAAATCCAACAAAATTTAGGTGATCACTTCCTTCTTGAAACATGCGCTGCTATCAGTTTCTGAGATTTTCTCTTAAATTCCTTGGAGCTTGGTCCTGAGCACTCTTCTCCTCCTGGTCTATACACACCCTTCCTCTAGGTAATCTCATCCATTTTCCTTGGCTGTAAATACCACCTATATACCAAGAGCAGCCAGATTTATTTCCAGCGCCACTTTTGAGCACTAGCTCAAAGACTGTGTACTTGATGTCTCCACTTCTATGTTTTCACAGACATCTCACACTTAGCATGACTCAAACCGAGGTCTTCATTCCACTCCCCAACTCTAGTCCAAATCTGCTTCTCCTCCAATGTTTCTGTCTCAAAAATGGCAACTTCATCTACCCAGATGCTCATGCCAGAAATCTGGGAATCATACTTGACACCTTCCTCTTCCCACATATCCAAGCCATCATTAAGTCTTGCCTGTCCTAATTCTAAAATATCTACTGAATCTTTCTACTTCCCTCAATCTCCACTGCCTACAGCCTAATCCAAACCATCATCACCTTTGGCCTGGACCACTATAACACATCCTAATGATTATACTTCCCCTACTTGTTCTGTTTCCAAATTTTCCACAATTTCCAAATTTTTTTCGACAAATTTCCAAAAATTTCCACAATGTAGCCAGAGTAATCTTTTAAAGTCATCTATTAGGTCACAACACTCATTCTTAAAATCCTCAAAGGGGGGCTGGCCCCGTGGCCGAGTGGTTAAGATTACGCGCTCTGCTGCAGGCGGCCCAGTGTTTCGTTGGTTCAAATCCTGGGCGCGGACATGGATCTGCTCATCAAACCACACTGAGGCAGCGTCCCACATGCCCCAACTAGAAGGACCCACAACGAAGAATATACAACTATGTACCGGGGGGCTTTGGGGAGAAAAAGGAAAAAAATAAAATCTTTAAAAAAAAAAAACAAAAAACCCTCAAAGGTTCCTGTTATACTTAGGGGAAAAATCCAAAATCCTTGACACAGTCCGAAGTCTGTACTCTTGTCCTGTGCCCCTCTCCTGCCTCACCCACTGCTCACTGTATTCCAGCCACACAAATGTTCTTTCGGTTTCTCAAATGTGCCAAGTTCTTTCCCACCTCAAGACTTTCATATATGCTGTTCTCTTTACCTTCCCCTTTCATGCTTCTCGTCTCTGCTTAAATACCACTTCTTCAGAGAAACCCTCCCCAAAGCTCCAATATAATTCAGGTTCCCCCACCATACTCTCTTTTTCACTTTTCCATCATAGGACTTTACACACATTGCAAGTATACTTCCACTGGTGTATTTTTTGTTTATTGTCTCTCTCTCTCCCCTCTGGACTAAGGGCATGGACAACATCTATTTCTTTCACTCTAGCCTTAGTATGGTGGCAGTAGTTTAGAGAGTTTAGAATTGTTTAAAGTAGGTTAGAATCAGTATAATTTACGGATTAAGAGCAGGAAACTATGGAGCCAGGCTGCCTGGATTCAAATCCTGGTTCCACTAGTCACTAGCTCTATGACCTTGAGCAAACTGCTCAACCCCTCTGTGCCACAATTTCCACATCTATAAAATGGCGAGAATAAAAGTAGCTACACCATAAGGTTGTTATGAGAATGAAAAGAATCAATGACACAAAGCACCTAGCCAAGTACCTGGCACAAAGCACTTCAGTAAGTATTGGTTCTGATCAGCTCTTATGGTCTCCTCACCACCTACCACAGAGGGAGACATTCAATAAACATTTACTGAATGAATAACTGAAAAAGAACAGACTCCACTCTTACCATTAAATAAGGTTGTTGTTGGGTTTTTTTCCTGCTGAAGAAGATTGGCTCTGAGCTAACATCTGTGCCAGTCTTCCTCTATTTTGTACATGGGTCTCTGCCACAGCATGGCTGCTGACAAGTGGTTTAGTTCTGCCCCTGGGGACCGAACTCAGGCGACCAAAGTGGAAAGCGCTGAACTTAACCACTAGGCCATGGGGCTGGCCCCTAAATCAGTTTTTTAAAATGACAGAGCAGGACTATTATAAAGATATAGAGAAGAAAATATGAACAGTTAACGCAAAGACTGAAGCCACCCACAATTTACAATGGCATAAAGAGACAAGAGTAATCAAAAACTAACTCCACTGGATTCCTTGCATACCACTATGCAAAAAACATGTTCACTCTTCCACAAGTTTACCCAAGGTGATTTGGTAGCTTTGACTTTTCCCTAAATGTCATTTTTTTCCATGCCTTTAATCAACTTCTCCGAAATCCTTCAAGCACCAATCACAGTTCAAATAGATGGTAAAATTCAGATGCTAACATCTTCTACCTGTTTTGCAAAGAAATGTTCTTCTGTTCCTAAAATAACTCTGGCCTGTTATGCTACATATATTACAAAAATCCTCAAAACTTTGCCATTTATCTGACACTTGGAACTCTTTCAGAAAATTTTGTTTTCTACATTTCTCTTGCCCAGTAGACTCATCTGCTTACTTTAATTTGAAGGGCAGTGAGGGGAAGGAGGGACTGACACGCTGTTTTTTGTTTTTTGTTTTTTAACATTTTATTTTTCCTTCTTCTCCCCCAAGCCCCCCGGTACACAGTTGTATATTTTTAGTTGTGGGTCCTTCTAGTTGTGGCATGTGGGACGCCGCCTCAGCATGGCTTGATGAGTGGTGCCATGTCCATGCCCAGGATCCGGACAGGTGAGACCCTGGGTGGCCGAAGCGGAGTGCGCGAACTTAACCACTCGGCCTCGGGGCCAGCCCCTGACATGCTGCTTTAACTGCCTGTTCCCTCTTCAAGTCCTCTTCAAGTTTTCTCAAGACTGTAAACTTCAATCTAGTATCACTATTATTTGTTCTCCTTCTGAAGAACACACAATGTGTTTTCTGTTTGTTTTCTGAGGAAGATTAGCCCTGAGCTAACTGCTGCCAATCCTCCTCCCCTTGCCAAGGAAGACCGGCCCCAAGCCAACATCCATGTCCATCCTCCTCCACCCCATACGTGGGACGCCTACCACAGCACGGCTTTTTGCCAAGTGGTGCCATGTCCGCACCCGGGATCAGAACCAGCGAACCCCGGGCCACCGAGAAGCGGAACGTGCGAACTTAGCTGCTGCGTCACCGGGCCAGCCCCTGAACATACAAATCTTTATCTTCTTATAACAATCATATTGAAATGGTAACAGCTGGCACAGATAGTGCTATGTGCTGTTAAATGCCTTACATCTATCAACTCCTTTAATTCTCACAACAACTGTGTGATAGTCTACAGATGAGAAGAGGCACAGAGAGGCTGAGTAACTTGCCCAAGTCACAGAGTAGTGGCACTGGGATTTGGACCCAGACTGCCTGGCTCCAGAGTCAGTGCCACTATGTTATTCAAGAGTCTGGGAAGGGGCCGGCCCCATGACCAAGTGGTTAAGTTTGCACGCTCCACTTCAGCGGCCCTGGGTTTCACCAGTTCGCCTCCTAGGCATGGACACGGCACCACTCAACAGGCCCCGCTGAGGCGGCGTCCCACATGCCACAACTAGAAGGACCCACAACTAAAAATATACAACTCTGTACCAGGGGGCTTTGGGAGAAACAGGAAAAATAAAATCTTTGGAGGAAAAAAAAAAGAAATTAAACTCATTAGTCAAGCAAGCTGGATATTTATAAGTCATAGTTATCCTTTATGATGCCAAAGCCAGTGTCATCACACATTAAGTAAGAGACAAATATTACATGGAGCAATCTTAAATGAAGGCTTCCACTGTAATGGCAGCAGGGGAACTTTAATTTACTGAATCATGGTATGTTGTGATTGCAACTTTTTAGGGGGATTAAGGATGTCATAACTGAAGACTCCAATCCCAGTGAACAGCCAGGGAACACCTTCCTCACTGCTTCATCTCTCTGTCAGCCCTTGTTTGTTTCCTTCAAAGCACAGCCTAAATTTCAATATTCATCAGATACCTAGTCAACTCTGTTCCCCAGTGGAATAAACTGTACGAACCAGAACACTCATGTCTACCTTTGTACCCCAGCATCTAATGAGCATTCAATAATATTTGCTAGATGAACGAAAGTCTGAAAAGGTGAGGGTGGAACAGAGTCACAATCAAGAAATAGTTCCGGGGCTGGCCCCGTGGCCGAGTGGTTAAGTTAGCGCCCTCCGCTGCAGGCGGCCCAGTGTTTCGTTGGTTCGAATCCTGGGCGCGGACATGGCACTGCTCATCAAACCATGCTGAGGCAGCGTCCCACATGCCACAACTAGAAGGACCCACAACGAAGAATATACAACTATGTACCAGGGGGCTTTGGGGATAAAAAGGAAAAAAAATAAAATCTTAAAAAAAAAGAAAAGAAAAGAAAAGAAATAGTTCCAAAAGGTCTGAGAGGAATATTTCATAGCTCAGGAAAAACCACAGTCCAAGAACAATACTCAATGAAGAAAGGAGAAAGTTTAGGTAGAAAAGTGGAGATTATCAACCCCACAAGCAAAGGAACAGACAGAGAACGAGACAGAAAAGATACTTCCTACACTAATCTACAGACAGCCAAGCCAGCACTAACTGGAAGAGAGGGCGTAAACAGCCTAGTCTCCCCCATCTCAACACACAGCACCTAAACCCCGGCTTTCACTAGGACTTCCAAGCACTTACTCCTCTCCACATCCACATGAGTAAGCTCCTCCAACGCCGCTGTAGTGTTTGTCACCACTAGCCTCCATGACTGTCACGCGTAACGCTGCCCTGAAAGAACTAAGTTGTCCAAGAACCTAGATGACATCCGTTCATTGTTGCCGTAAGATAGCACAGAAGTTAACATTTGAAGAGCACTTTATCTTTTGAAAGCAGCTTCACGCACTTTTTCTCAACGGAAGTATTATGATAGAAGTATTATCTTTCCCATTCTTTACATGCGGACTCATAAAAGCATTCAAAGCCCTCGATTTGAATACCAGCTCTACTACATGGCAGCTGGGTGATCTTGGTCAAATTATTTACTCTCTCTGAGTTCAGTACCCACGGGGAAAATAGTATCTATCTTAAAGGACTGCTAGGAGTGTTAAATGAGACAACCCATGTAAAGGACATGACACATAAGTGCTCAATAAAGGACAGTAACCTTTCCTATAGCCTCCTTAAATAATTTGTACACGATTTCTCAGCAAGTAAGCTGGTAAATTTAAGACTTAAACCCAGGTCTCCTGATTCCTTAATCTGTTTTCTTCTTACCACATCACTTTGGCAGACTGCCACATGCTACTGGGCACATAAATACATTCCGCCAATAAGTGATCGCAAAATTTTTATAAGTAACTAATTTTAGCTTTGCGCAAAGGAAAAAAAAATAGATCTAATTAACTTGGAGGGAAAAGGGGTTTGATATTATAAAATATAAATTACCCCCAAACCACAGGACAGGTTGTACCATAGCACTTCTGTAAAAACAGAAATTATGACAAGAAACAGAAAGTTCTCTCTGGGTTTATGAGGAACAATTGGAGAAAGAAACAAGAATGACTATGATTAAAGGAACTTAAGGGGTTTTTTTGGTAAACCAAACCACTGGGCAAAAAGATCTGTATTCCATTCCAAAATAAGTCTATCAAGGCTGAGACACATCTTAAAAAAAAAAAGAGGCCTCAGTATGCTAACAACAAAACTTTTTCTCTAGTTCCTTTAAGAGTGGGATACATGGGAAGAGTGAGATAAATTGTCAACATAAACTGCCAACATTCATGGAGATCCTTAAAGACCATAAATGTTTAGATTTAGCATTAATAAACAGCATAAAGCAGTCAGACCAAAAGAGAAAAAGTTCTGTAAGTTTTATAACACGTGTTGAAAATATTTTGAAAATTATACGGCATAAAGTTATTACTCTGCTAATAAAAATGACTAATTTTTATCAAGTGATATACATAACTCCTTCCAGGACAAGTTCTAGATGACACTCAAAGAAGTTCACATTTTTAATAATCTCCAAGAACTTTCCTACTAAAGAGAAGACGGAATACCTCAGTCACATTCTGAACCTGTAAATTTCCGAAAGGAAACTCCAGAAGAGAGCTTGATCTGACATTGACAGAATAACACAAGATTTAACCAAGAAGGGTAAAAGTGGAGTGAATTTCGATCACAAAGCACATGAGAAGCTGATAAGAAGCTGCATCCCCATATCCTCCCCACCGCAACTAAATTTCTTGCCCTCCTCAATTCAACATCTCTGCTGTTTCCTACAGAAACGTAACAAAACGTTCCTAACATTTCTCTGTGGTACTCACAGCATACTCCATTTATTATTTAGCGTTCATTAGGAGCCACTCAGAGACTCTCTAACTCTAAATTTTACACAGCATCCATTAAACACCAGGAGATAATGTGCTTCCTTCTCTAAATTCTCTCCTCTGACATAAAGTCTTTTCTATCACAAAAAATTTTTCAGAGAACACACATTCTTAGCCTAACTTCCCAATCTAGATTCTCCATAAAGATAGTCTGGTGGCTTTTCATTAATCCCTTTCTGGAAGTACAGAGGTCCTTATAACTAGGAAAAATCATTCATGATCAAGGGCCCTTCATTTAAATCTTGCTGACCTCACACCCCCCAAAAAAATTAGAGCAACAATAATCTTTCCAAAACTCATATGAGAATTCTAAAATTATTAAAGGAACATAGATTTGTAGAGTTTCCATCCAAGAACTAAGAATTTAGTCTGCTCTCCCTTAAAACAATTCTGTTACTGATTCTACATACTGTGGAAATACTTATTCAACCTAGAATGACCTCTAGGCTGATTATTTTTTTCGACAAAGAAGTCACAGAAATTAGGATCATGACACTAAATCCAATGAAAATAAAATGAGTAAGAACACTTAGTCCCCAAAGTTTCCAAGTTGGGAGAGAAAAGGAAAACATAATGGAGTTCCCAGAATGTTAACTTTTCATTTAAATATCTCAATATTTGAATGATTCCTACACACAGCTTTTTTAACTCTTAGTACATGCAGTAACTAACCCCCTAACCAAAGATAACAAAACTGTTCTGAAAGAGACCCCTTGGGTTTTCTTTGGATTCTTCCTAGAAAGCAAACTCTCTCGGGACAAATATCTGACTTCAAAATCTGAGCATCCTCTGCTGGACATTAACCACTCAACAGCAGAGTTGAAAGACGTCCACTGAGAAACAGGCTGAGGGGAAGGAGGAGAAATAAGTATCAACCAGAAGGCAAAGCGGACAGCAAACAAAATTTTCTATCAAGAAAGAAAAAGAAACTGTTACTGCTACTCTCGCTAAAATGATACAGACTTTGAAAAGCAAAACCAGCCACAAGATCGCATGGTCCCTTGACTTCTGAAGTCCCCAGAGACAGAATCTATATTCCTAGGAAGGAGGGATTACAGACAACCAAACGGGAAACCACTGACTGGTAAAATGAAAAAAAAAAAAAAAAAAAGTGAACTGGTAAATGACAAAAAACGACATTTAAAGATCTGTCGGGGATATGGGGAAAAGTCACATCCCAGACCTCAGCCTCAGTTTCCCTACCCGAAAAAGGCGAGAATGTGACACTTCGCTCCGAGGAGCGAGAGGGCCTTGTTCTACATGCCTCCACCTACTCAAGGGTCCCTTCAAAGGCTGGACTCAGAGGGGATCCTCAGTGCAATTGAGTCATGACACCCAGAGCATTGGGGGCGGGGAGGGGGGAAGAGACTAAGGGGGAGGGTCAAAGCGCGCAAAGCTCCATCCGTTCCTGGAAAGCGATTTTCCCCACACACTGGGGGTGCGACACCCGCCCTCGACCCCACATCCCCTCCCTACCGAGCCACACCGGGAAGCCCCAGCATCTCTCCCTCTTTCCGGCTTCTCCCTCAGCTCTCCGCCGCCTCTCCGACCGCGCCCCCGAGCCCAGCCGCGTAGCTCCTCCTCTGGCCGTGACTCCGCGACCGAGCCGCCCGCCCACCCGCCGGCGCCAAGGTCTTCGCAACCCGGCGGCGGAAGGATGCCGGGCCCGGCCTCCCAGACTCCTCCGGGCCTACCTGCAAGGCGGGCGGGGGCTCGGTCGGCTGCCCAGCGGCTGGACTGAGCCACAGAGAGGAAGAAGAGGCAGGGAGGTAGCAAGGGATCCGCTCCACCGACCAGCGGGAGAAAGCAGCTTGAGCGCGCGGCCTCGCGGAAAAGTCAGGCTTCGACCCGGTGCCGCCGCCGCTCAGGAGACATCAAGCAAGAAGACGGCGCAAAAGATCACCGAATCCACGAACGCCCCAGACATCAAAGCAGGAGCGCCCGAGCAATCGTTCAAGGAACTACAGTCGAGCGCCGAAAAACAGCTCCGCTCCGACTCAAGGTCCGGCTCCTGTCCAAGGCATAAGTAAACAAGCCCAGATCAGAAGCCGTGGAGTAAAGAGCTTGTGCTTCTGCCATTTTCTGTGTTGGTTGCCGGCTGTCTTAGTTATTTAGAGAACCGAAGTTTTTATTGGGAGTGTTGAAGATCAAGTCATAGCACAGTAACACGTTGTCTAACTATAGGTGGGCGACTGCCTTAGGGACTCGCAACATTATTTATCCCAATTGAGCAAATTTGGCTCTTAGTTTTCTCACAGAACAGTGAGGTGAATAAACGATATACAGAAATATATATATGATATATATGATCGAGGCACGAAGAGAGAATCCAGACTGAGGAACAAAGTGAATAATGTCTATTTAAAGCTCCAATTTGGCTCCCATAAACATAGCAAAGAGAAGCTGGGAAAATTCAGGGTTGAGTGGTCTGACCTTAAGACAGGAAAAAACGTAATACACGTACTGCTTTCCTCTTTTGTTTCCCTCCAAAGGCCGAAACCATGGGTGTGCTTCTTACTAAATGAACAGACGTCTCTTTGGGTTCAGAACCTGTCAAAGTGTGTTGACATTTTCGTCGTCACAGTAGCTTCTTTCTGAAGTCTCTTAGTAGACAAACTAATATGCTTAGCGCAAATATGGATTAATATGTACACCCTGGGTGCAATTCAGTAAATCACATAGATCCCTACAAATATGGATTACCAAGTGTGGGCAATAACACAGTTTATCCTACCTCCTCCTAAGAAGGGGGGAGACTTGGAGAGTAAAGGTGTAAAATGGAAACAAGATAGTCCCAGCTCTTAAAGAGTTTATAATCTAATCAAAGTGAAAGACACCCCCCGCATCCTTACAATATTAGCTTTATTTACAATTTATTGTAATTTTTTAAAAATCTCCTTTAAGTCAATGAAAATACTTAAGGGACAACTTGTATATATAATGGAGGATAAGACAGCACCCATAATATGAGGACAAAACACAGGGCTTTCAGGTAGCCCATGGCAGAGTAGTTGAGTTTGGCAGCACTGGTTCTTGGTTTGGATCCCAGATGTACACCTACACAACTCATTAGCCATGCTCTGGTGGGGACCCACGTATAAACTGGAGGGAGATTGGCACAGATGTTAGCTCAGGGCTAATCTTCCTCGAGTAAAACAAAGAGGAAGATTGGCAAGAGATGTTGGCTTGGGGAAAATCCTCCTCAGCAAAAATACCCCAAAACACTGGGCTTTTGTTGTCTACCACTGTTTGAGGAAACTTTTTAAGTCAGTAAAAAATAAATAAATAAATAAATAAAGATTTTTAAAAATTAAAAAAAAAAAAAGCAGCTGGCCCTGTGGGATAGCAGTTAAGTTCACACATTCCTCTTTGGCCACCCCAGGGTTCACCAGTTCAGATCCCGGGTGCAGACCTACACACTGCTTGTCAAGCCATGCTGTGGCAGGTGTTCCACATATAAAGTAGAGGAAGATGGGCATGGATGTTAGCTCAGGGCCAGTCTTCCTCAGCAAAAAGAGGAGGATTGGTGGCAGATGTTAGCTCAGGGCTAATCTTCCTCAAAAAAAAAAAATTTAAAAATAATAATAATAAAATAAAGTCAGTAAGCATTATAGCAACGTTTATGAAAGTCTAAAACAAAAGAAAAAAATTAATAATCTGCTTCCAAAACACAAAGTTTTAATTTGTTCATGTTCCCCTGCAGTCCTTGGAGATATCTTACATAATTTTTTAAAGTTTAATTTAAGCTGAGATACAACACTGTTACTGTTTTGCATTATATCATTTCCCTATTAAGGTCTTTAGTAGTTATTTTTAACAGTTGCATAATATTCCATTGAGGGGATATACTGACCATGCTCCCCATCGTTGAATTTGTATGTTGCTTCCAAACATTTTCTGCATAATAGGTATTGCTGCTCTTGGAAAGAGGCAGTTATAACTTTATTATTTATGATTGGGACCTATTGCACATAAACAAAAAGAGTAAGAAAGCAAGGTAGCTGTTTATTTCTCAGTCACGTAAAAGAAATCCAGAGACGTACAGCAGCAAACTACTGCTTGTTCTTATGGAGAAATCCATTTAGACGGAAGAGTAGATCAGTAGTTGTCCCTTAAGTATTTTCATTGACTTAAAGGAGATTTTTAAAAAATTACAATAAATTGTAAATAAAGCTAATATTGTAAGGATGCGGGGGGTGTCTTTCACTTTGATTAGATTATAAACTCTTTAAGAGCTGGGACTATCTTGTTTCCATTTTACACCTTTACTCTCCAAGTCTCCCCCCTTCTTAGGAGGAGGTAGGATAAACTGTGTTATTGCCCACACTTGGTAGGGTGAGGTGTGGCCGTTCAGTGTCAGGGACCAGGCTTCTGTCTTGTTACTTTGACATCTTCAGCAAGAGGCTTTCATCTCAGGTCCAAGACAGCTGCTCCAGCTCTAGCCATCATGTCTACATTCCAACCAGCAGGAAGCTGAAAGAGGAAAGGCATGTCTCCTAGCCATAAGGACACATCTTGAAAATAGCACAGGACATTTCCACTTATATGCCACTGACCAGAATTTAGTCACACAGCCACACCTAACTGGGAATTAGCCTTTATCCTGGGCAGGCGTGTACACACAAAAGTCAGGGACAAATGGAAAAGGGGACAACTAAATAAGCAGTCTCTGTCACATTCCTGGAGCCAGATGAGGAGCGTGCAAATAGACTTTCCTTTGCTGTCATCCCAGGGCGGAGTTTCTACTCCTAGAATACATGCTTTAGAGAAGATTCCTTCTTGGGGAGGCGTGTGGGGCATAACTTTCTAGAGTTACAGCCCTCATTCAAATTTGACCCAAATAACAACATTATTTTAAACCTTGATTTCAGTGAGAAAAAACAAAGAAGCTAATTTCAAGGCTACAAGAAGTTTTCAGTTTTTCAAAAGCTGGAGGCTTTTTGGGGGGAAAACACCTGAAGGTTATGCAAATATGAATCTAAAATCATCATCTGAAAATGGAGATATACGAGCAGCTTAGGCTAGCCTGTGAAACCATGGAAAAGATGGCTTATTCTGCAGGCAGAGCTGCAGCTCTACAGGTAAATTTCTTTAGAGAGCCGTTTCTTTTCGAGTGTGGATTTAAGCTTCAGTGTGACAGCAAACTACTGCTTGTTCTTATGGAGAAATCCATTTGGACGGAAGAGTAGATCAGTAGATCGGGAGGAGAAAGCCTCAAGTCTACAGGAAACTCCTCGCATTGGACGAAGACCTGAAAAAAAGAAACCAGGTGGGCAGAAGTAAAGATCATCCTGGGATGTACCACTGATGCCTACATATTGGTGTTAAGACTCAATAACTCATTATTACTTTGATTGTTGATTATCGTATTCTGATAGGATTCTTCTGGGGGAGCTGCCCCCTGGAAGGTAAGATTTCATTTCCCCTGAGGTAGGGTGACCAACTGTCCCAGGTTGCTGAAGATTAAAAGGTTTCCCAGGACACAGGACTTTCAGTGCTAAAACTGTGACAGCTCTGGGCAAACTGGGACAGTTGGTCACCCAAGAATGGACCTAGCCACTGTCAATCATGTGGAAAGAATTTGGAAAGTCTAAACCAGAAAAAGAGTATTGGGACATGTTGACCAGGGAAAATTGCCTGGGATGAAGGGTGAACAGAGGGAAAAGGAGATAAGGGGAGGAATCTGTTCCTTATCTTGGCTCTGGACACTGAGAAATGTCTATCACACTCTAGGTGGTAGAAATCAGGTCTGAACCTAGGATGAGATAATTCCGTAGCAGTACCATGAGTCATCTTGTTAGGAAGACCAGGAACAGGAGTCAGGCTTCAAGCAGCCAAAATGATGAGCCAGTTGCAGCTTTTGCTGTTGCAATTCTATTCTGTTCTTTTGTAGCCTGGTCTCATGGCACTGTGGGGTAATGTATACACTTTGGGCTGGATGGGAAAGGTAGAAGCAGTGTTGTGATGTGGGAGCAGCCCAGGGAAGGGGAGAGATCCCAGAACAACAGGTAACCATTGACAGAATGATGGACGGCTCTTCCTTCTTTGGAATTATTGATATGGGATAAATTTCCAGTGGTGGAATTTATCAGTGGATTGAAGTGTATGAACATTTTAAGACTCTAAAATGACAAAGGAATCAGCCCTTCCATAAAGATAGCGGTATACATAAGGGTTAGAAAAGTCTCAACAAAATGATAGACTTTTAACGTTTGGCTGGGTAAACATGGAGATTCCTTTCAAATAGACTTACTGAAATTTACTAACCTATGATTTCAAGGTCTACTTTTCTTGCTCCTGTTTAGTAGCTGGAGATTTTCTCTCACCCATTTGATTGTCACAAAGGGGGTCTTAGATGATAGTCATAGAAAACAAAAAGCCTGTGAACTTGATGTTAGGGAACTGAGGTGTCCCCAGCCTCCAGCTAGTCTTTCTCCTACCTTCCTTCATTGCCATGCTTACAACCAACACACTCCTGCTTGATTCTGAGTCCCTGATCTCTTATAGCCACGATTTCATAAAATCTGGGTGGGATCTTGAGAGCACTATGTATGGGCCCTGAGGACATGTGCATGCACAATGGTTAAGACACCTTGACTTCTTATTTTCTTGTCTTCCTCCTAACTTCCCCTCCATTGCCAGGGAAAGCGACTGCTGAGCCCGGTCCTTGAGTTGTTCTTGTTTATTGTTTCAGGGAGGAATACAATTGCAGTATGTCATCTGTCTAGCTTTTATTTCACCCCTCCTCACCTCTTATATGTCTTCACTCTGTGACCCCCATTGAAATTGTGTTTTGCTTTTTGTCCCTAAATTAGATTAATTTGCTATAGATCCTTTACAGTCCAAGGATCAGGAAGGAAGCTCCATTTCTGTTCAGTTCATTTTAAACTAAGGATATGTTTATAGTCCCTCTTTTGCATAATTTGGAATTGGTAAACCACTGATGACCCAATATTATGGCTTTCCCTTAATATATCCTGGGATTTTGCTGTCTTGAAACATCTAAGGGCAAATCTGGAAAACTCCTCTGCTGGCCAGATGGAGTCATCTACAGGAAGATGAGGCTTACATAAGACAGTGAAGACAAATCCTTGACTCTTTCCCAAAATGGTACTAGGAAGACACTATAAATTAAATCCACCATAAGGACCTCAAGAGAAGATTTCTCAGGTACTTATAAAAAGCCTCTATAAGCAAACCTTTTTGGCAATTTGGAAACATAGACCTTGAGCCCTCCCCTAGATCATTTTGGGGGAAAAGTCTGAGTATGGACTGAAAAAATCCTGGCCTCTAAAAATCCAGGTCAAAAGGAGATTAAAGGAATAAATTTGAACAGTTATTCTGTGGAATTATTAGGAAAAATAAACACTGCCAGCCAATGTTCAGTCAGATCAGCACTTAGAAATTATCCTTGGTGTGCAAGTAATAGACTTGAAATTGCTTTTGAAATCTCTCCAAGACTGTCCCTCCCATTCAGGATCATGTCACCGGCTAGTGAGTTAAGTTGTAAAAACTCCAATTTTCCTTTTTTTTTTTTTGAGTAAGAGTAGCCCTGAGCTAACATGTGCTCTTTTTGCAGAGGAAGACTGGCCCTCAGCTAATATCCGTGCCCATCTTCCTCTACTTTATATGTGGGACACCTGCCACAGCATGAGCCAAACGGTGCCATGTCTGCACCCGGGATCCGAACCGGTGAACTCCAGGCCGCCAAAGTGGAATGTGTGCACTTAACCGCTGCACCACCCGGCCAGCCCCCAATTTTCCTTTAACTTAGTTTTTTAAGGCTAAAATTCTAGGCACTTTCCAAGATCACCCTCCACCTTGCCACTTAAGATACATAGGTGGCAGTAACCTTTTTCTTATGCAATACTCATAATAGAACCAAAATACCCATCTCAGGAAACTTGGCAAGACTGTTAAGAGTTAAAAGATTGTCTTAGGAGGGAGACAAAGCATACTTGGGTCACAAGTTAAACTTTACAAAGAAAAAAAATGTAACAGGACACCTCTGTTGCACAATGAATAGAGCTAGTTTCCAGTCATCTCTTCATCATTCACTCCTATCTCAATGACATCATTGTACATATTAAGCTCAACATCCTGCCAAAAGGAACCCACTCTTTTATAGAGTAGGATGCTGATGGGAAATAGCATTTGGAGTAGAAATAAACAGCAGATAATAATCCATAATTGTTTTTAATCTTGAGGATGAGTCATCCCTAATTTATTTCCAAATTTCTTCTGTCATCAGCTGTTCATTTCTTTACTTTGAAAATCACCAGATTAACATTGCCAGAGGCAGGTAGGAAATGAGCCAGCAGGACAATTCAGAGGTATCACATGGTGAGTGGCTGAGAGACTGCGGACAAGACAATCCTCAGGAAAGTCTCTTTTTTGTCCCAGCAAGGCACCAATGTGTGAACCTGATTAACACTTTCATTATTCCAATCAGGTTATTTTTGTATCAGTATAATTTTAGAACAAGACTTGGTGGGGGGTTGTTTATTCCCTGGGAAATTCTGTCCATCACTTGGCACACAAGATATTCAAGTAGGTCTAACTCCAGAATTCATTTAAACCAAGAAATTATATTCCTTTTACCTCTCCTTTTTAATACTTTCACATGCCTTCTTTATTTCCTAAATCTTCCTTCTGTGCAAGGAATTTCAAAGCAGAAAGGTCAAACGGACATTCTAACATCATGATCATAAGAAATGCGATCTCTTTAGATGTCAGCTGTCAAAACCTGGGTGAATCGCCTCTGTCCACCAATCTATCAGGGTCTTTAGATCTCCTGTAAAGTGTAAGCTTGCTATTTTGTTTATATTTGACTTGTCTTCTTTAAGCCGATTGGGTTTTTGGTTTTTCTTTTAAAAGATTGGCACCTGAGCTAACAACTGTTGCAAGTCTTTTCTTTTCCTGCTTTTCACCTCAATCCCCCAAGTACAGAGTTGTATATTTTAGTTGTGGGTCCTTCTAGTTGTGGCATGTGGGACGCCGCCTCAGCATGGTCTGATGAGCCATGTTTGCACCCAGGATCTGAACAGGTGAAACCCTGGGCCGCTGAAGCGGCGTGTGTGAACTTAACCACTTGGCCACGGGGCTGGCCCCTGATTCGGTTCTTAAACCCATTTAGCCTCTAACTCCTACTCAGGGTTGGAAATAGGAGACTGGAGTCCAGATGTTCTCCCTAGAACCAGGCCCAAGTCATAGTCCAATTATTGCAGAAAGACTGAAGATGGAGGTTTCAGACTGCCCCGAATAGCGTCTTAAAACACAAAGCTTCAAACTCATATTAGTAGCCATTTACTTGTCAGAAGACCATTCCCCAACTTTAATTTTTTTACACTTGCCTCAGATTATGCCTATATAGGCAGCACAGTAGAAAAGCTAAAATACTATCCAAATAATTCAGGACAAACAATATAATTTTCATTTGAAATCTCTAGATAATTGAAACCAAAAGAAGTCTTCTGACTAGATGCCATTTCCCCCTTTGCTTTGATTTCGTAGGACAACCATAAATGTCTGCAACCAGTGAGCTTTCAAATGAGTGGTGCTCAACCTGCAGTCCAACAGATAGTAAGGAATTCTTGTCTTGGTTTTGGTTTAGTTAATAAATTTGCAAATGAATCAAGATATTCTGCAAATGAATCAAGATATTCTGGCATGGTCTCAACCCTTCTAAAATACCCAGATTAAATGTCAGTTTGTGACAAGTCATGCTAGATGGTGGAACTGTGTGGGGGGTGGTGAGGGGGAAAGTTTGTCACGACTCCTTCTGAAACTTCTGAAAGTTTCCCTCCCGCTCCTTCACATTAGCTAAAATGAGTGAGCATCAGCTCCTGACGGATGCGGTCAGCCTCTAGGTCCAGGGACTCCATGTGCTCATATTCTTCCTCAGGGGGCTGTTCCATGGGTCCTGTCACTGGAGAGGACCAAACATCCATCCCATGCTCCAAGGAGATGTTATGGAGGACACAACAGGCCAAGATGATGTGGCTGGACTTCTCCGGTGAGTACTGCAGAGCCCCCTTGGATCCATCCAGGCAGCGGAATCGGGAGCAGAGGGTTCGGAAGGTCTTCTCAATCACGCTGTGAGTTGCAGAATGGGCCATATTATAGCGATATTCGGCTGGAGTTTCAGGAATGTGCAGTGGGGTCATGAGCCAGGTGCGGAGAAAGAAGGAACTGTCACCTGTGGGGAAGGCCCAAAGAAATCATAAATCATTATAACTGGGATACAAATGAAAGGAAAATCCAGGAACATGTACTGGGAACAGACAAGAAAACACAACAGCTTCCAGAGCCAAAGCGTACCAGAAAAACCAAGAGGGAAATGCTGTGGTAGAGAAGGCATGCCAGTGTCATGAGCAGGAAGACATGAGTCTTGGCTGGGAATATCCTTGGTTAAAATCAACAGACAAAAACGGCTCATAGCTAAAGAAAGTCAAGTCTGAAAGAATGTTCCTAGGAAGGAGGTAAAGGCGCTGGAGGAAATAAAATTTCTGGATTTTCTGAATTCAGATATTGTTCTCTCACAAAAGATTAGTAAAAACTATCACACAGCAAGCCAACCTTCAAAATCTCTAAAGAGCAAGAGTGCAAGAGAGATAAAAGAGGATTCTGCTAGGAGATCTCAAACACTTTGGAGGAAAATGTCTAACTTTACCATTAAAATGTCAGGTCTGAAAGCACTACCTAGGGATTTCAGAGTATTTCACGGACAATAATCATTTATTCTCCCAGTAATAAGAAAAATAAAAGTCTCAGCATCTGTGGCAGAGATCAGAACTCAGGTGTTCTGCCCCACTAGATGTTATATACACTAGAACAACGCCTTTGTAATAAAGGAACTGTTAGAATTCCACATTAACAAGGACAGCATAAATATAAGGATGCAAACAGTAATCGTCAGTGATAAGGAAATAAAATCAGAAGTCAATTAAAATAATATACACGAGGCATTTCCCTCAGGCGACTTCCTTATCAAATGATCCTGGGGAGTGCTAAAAACAAAACAAAAACTGGGGCGCAATGTCCTATTACAACAGTATAATGTTTCTATAAGGTTTAATTGTCCTGACACTACATCTGGCAGATGAACTGTCTCACACAGAGGCACAACTGCCTAGAAATACAGACAGGCCCTAGGAGTACCAAGTTGCACACTCGCTGTGTTCCTGACCTACCATCAATTTTGGTAAATAGCTATGGTCTGTTCAAAGAGTGCTAGACATCGTTCCAAAACATATAGGACTCCTTTGTTTTAGAGGGTTACATTTCTAAGAGCTGGATTAACTTTAATTACAAAGTTATTTTACTGAGATGTAGTTGACATATAACATTGTATCAGTTTTAGATGTACTGGATTAACTTTTTTTTTTTTGAGGAACATCAGCCCTGAGCTAACATCTTCTGCCAATCCTCCTCTTTTTGCTGAGGAAGACTGGCCCTGAGCTAGCATGGACCTCAGCAAAAAGAGGAGGAAGACCGGCCCTGAGCTCACATCCATGCCCATCTTCCTCTACTTTATGTGTGGGACACCTACCACAGCATGGCTTGCTAAGCAGTTCCATGTCCGCACCTGGGATCCAAACCGGCAAACCCCAGGCCGCCAAAGCGGAATGTGCACATTTAACCACTGAGCCACTGGGCTGGCCCCACTTTTGTTTTTTTTTTTGTAGGGAGAGATTTGCCCTGAGCTAACATCTGTTGCCAATCTTCCTCCCTTTTTTTTTTTTCCCTCCCCAAAGCCCCAGTGCGTGGTTGTATATCCTAGTTGCAAGTCCTTTGAGTTCTATGTGAGCCACCCCCACAGCATGGCAACTGAGAAACAGGTGGTGTGGTTCTGCGACCACGAAACGAACCTGGGCCACTGAAGCAGTGAGAGCACCGAACTTTAACCACTAGGCCATCAGGGCTGGCTCTGGATTAACTTTAAGTATCTAACAAGCCTCACAAAGTTTGCAAATTTTATATTCAGCTGACTTCCCTGCCCCACCACCCCCAAGTACAACCTATTTTAATTGAACTCATCCCTACTAAATATTAAATTTAAGAAACTTGATGTTATAAATAATAATGAAAATAATATCTATGACTCACTGAATATCTACCATGTAGGAGGCACCATGCTGGGCACTTTAAAAATATTAACTCTTGGGGCTGGCCCTGTGGCTGAGTGGTTAAAGTTCCATGTGCTCCACTTCAGTGGCCTGGGTTCACAGGTTCAGATCCCGGGCGAGGACCTACTCCACTCATCAGCCATGCTGTGGAGGCATCCCACATACAAAGTAGAGGAAGACTGGCACAGATGTTAGCTCAGGGCAAATCTTCCTCACATGCACACACACAAATTCTCTCTTATTATCCCATCCCAACTCTGCTGGGTTAGATATTATTGAACTCATTTTACAAATGAGAAGATCAAAGAGATGTCAGCCATCCTTTGATATGTCAGGCAAAGGAAGAAGGAGCTAGTCACTAAATGCTAATGGCAGACTCAGAGTTGCCAAAACAATGGTGTAATGCTGTAAAAGAGAATAATACAAACATTTAAGATGAATGCCATGGCATGGAGTTACTAAATGATATCTGTTAAACATTTCTCTAAGAAACAGTATGGGCCTTAAACGGGGAAACCTACAGGACAAGCTAATTAAAGTAGACCTTTTATAAAATGCTCCATCGTCATTAACTGGTCATAATCCAAGCACCACTGGCAGACAGACACATGGGAGGGGATTAGGATCAGAATTGCTAAACAGATTACAATTGCTTACATGATCAGTCATCCATAAGACATTCTGGCAGATCTTACCCAAAGCTGCTTAACAGGACTAGGCCAGGAGCTGAAGAAGTAAGGACTCAGGCTGAATTGTTTGCAGGAAGAGGTACATTTAGAGAAGAAGAATTAGGTAATACACTCTGAAGGGACAGATGAGAATGAGGACACGAAGGGATGACACCCATGGCGAAAATATGCTAAAAAAACCCAAAGGGGAATCACAGCTAATTCTAGATTTGGCAAATCTAGAAATATTCCACAAATCTGACAGTGTGAAGACATCAGCCATCTTATCTCTCTCTCTCTTTTTTTTTTGGTGAGGAAGATTGGCCCGGAGCTAACATCTGTTGCCAATCTTCCTTTTTTTTCTTTTCTTTCTCCCTGAAGCCCCAGCACATAGTTGCATATCCTAGTTGTAGGTCACTCTAGTTCTTCTATGTGGGATGCTGCCACAGCATGGCTTGATGAGTGGTGCTAGGTCCACACCCAGGATCTGAACTGGTGAACCCCAGGCTGTCAAAGGGAAGCACATGAACTCAATCACTCAGCCACAGGGCTGGCCCCTTATCTCTTTTTCACTTTTTGGAGGGGAAGATTCACCCTATGCTAACATCTGTTGCCAATCTTCCCCCTTTTTTCTTCCCTTCCCCACCAAAGCCCCACTACATAGTTGTAAGTTCTTCTAGTTCTTCTATGTGAGCTGCTGCCACAGCATGGCTACTGACACACGAGTGGTGTGGTTCAGGGCCCAGGAACGGAACCTGGGCCACTGAAGCGGAGCATACTGAAGATTAACCACTAGGCCATCACGGCTGGCTCTCTCTTTTTTTTTAACATCTTGTCATTCCTCACAATCCTGCTAATCTTCTCCTGCATTACCCCACTGTCCACACATCCTCCAGAGACCAGTGTTTTCCAAACTTAACTATTTGTCCAAATCATTTAGGGCACCTGTTAAAAATGCATATCTAGATTCTTTCCTTGAAGATTCTCATTCCAGAAGTTTTTTTTTTTCTTTCTTCTTTTTCCTTCTTCTCCCCAAAGCCCCCCAGTACATAGCTGCATGTTTTATTGTGGGTCCTTCTAGTTGTGGCATATGGGACACCACCTCAGCATGGCCTGATGAGCAGTGCTAGGTCTGCGCCCAGGATCCGAGAACTGATAGCACTAAGGTAATCTATTTCACATGTGTATGCTTTCCCAACATCCTTAGTGCCTAGCATGTGCCCTGGTACCAAAACTGGCCCTAATAAACATTTGTTAAATGTTGTTACAATATCCATTTCTCCTACTTCCACTCTTCTTGTAAAGAGAGGAATCAGAGATGTATATAAAAATTGGTCACAGCTTTCACTTTTCAACTATGTCCTGTAAACAACTAAAAAAACTACTTTAAAGCTATCATTCCAACTGAATCTGGGGTCCCAAGGAAGGAAAAGAAAATCAATTAATTCCTAAATGACCTTAAAGTGCTAACAAAAGCAATATTTGAGGGCTAGCCCTGTGGCATAGTGGTTAAGTTCAGCGTGCTCTGCTTCAGCGGTCCGGGGTTCAGGGGTTCAGATCCCAGTGCGGACCTAGAACCGCTCATCAAACCATGCTGAGGCGGCGTCCCACATAGCACAGCTAGAAGGACCCATAACTAAAATGTACAACTGTATACTGGGGAGCTTTGGGGAGAAGAGGGAGAAATTAAAGAGAAATAACTCCCGAGTGTCTATTACATGTTAAACGCTGTGTTGTGTTATGTGCATGTGCAGTGCAGATATGATTAGTGGTTTTGAAAGAGAGGTCTTCCAATCTTTAATGCATCTTTTCATCTCTCAATAATATGTTGTAGGGGCCGGCCTGGTGGCTGAGTGGTCAAGTTCATGCGCTCCGCTTTGGCAGCCCAGGGTTTCACTGCTTCAGCTCCTGGGTGTGGACCTCGCACCGCTCATCAAGCCATGCTGAGGCAGCGTCCCGTGTAGCAGAACTGGCAGGACCTATAACTAGAATGTACAACTAGGTACTGGGAGGTTTTGGGGAGAAGAAAAAAAAAAAGAGGAAGATTGGCAACAGATGTTAGCTCAGGGCCAATCTTTAAAAAAATAATAGTAATATGCTGTGGGGCCGGCCCAGTGGTACAGCGGTTAAGTTCACACATTCCGCTTTGGCGGTCTGGGGTTCACCAGTTCAGATTCCGGGTGCGGACACGGCACCGCTTGGCACGCCATGCTGTGGTAGGCATCCCACATATAAAGTAGAGGAAGGTGGGCACAGATGTTAGCTCAGGGCCAGTCTTCCTCAGCAAAAAAGAGGAGGATTGGCAGCAGACGTTAGCTCAGGGCTAATCTTCCCCCACCCCCAAAAAATAATAATAATATGTTGTTGTATACAAGATAACCCTTATCCTATTGCTCACTTAAGAGCAGTACTTTAAGAAAAACAAACAAAAAACCCCCTACGCTGTCAGGCTCAAGGGTTTTATGACTGTTAAGTAACTGTATTCCTCACAGCTGTACAGTCAGCCCACTTTGCACTATCCCATATTGAATGGATTCTTGTCCTACTCATATCACTAAGCCAGGCTTTGCGATGGCACTTGGGCAGATCCGTAACTGAGTTCCTACAAGAACTGTGTAAGTGCACTGTCTCCTATCATTTTCATAGAGACATCATAGTGACAATCACCAATGGCAAAAATCCTATCTCATACTTGTACAATACTTTATAGTGAACTTTGATATATATTACTTAATCTTAACAATAGGTATTACTGCTGTTGGTATTATTTTCACCATTTTACAGATGATAAAAATTAAAGCTCAGTTGTATGGATGTCCTATATTTAACCAGATCTCTACCAGTAAGTATTTCAACTGTATTTAAAGGGAATGTTTCTGTAGGGTTGTTGTTTGCAACTATAAAACACCACTGCAATACAAATTCTTGTATGCAATTTTGTTTTCCATCACCAATGTTCATATTTATGAACATGTACCTCCAAGATAAATTCTTAGAAGTGGAAGGCCTGGGTCAAATAATATGTTTTTAAGTTCTAATAAATGTCTTTAAATGTTGATTAAAAAAAATTAAGGCTCAGGGCCAGCCCAGTGGTGCAGTGGTTAAGTTGGCACGTTCCACTTCGGCGGCCTGGGGTTCGCTGGTTCAGATGCTGGGTGCGGACCTATGCACTGCTTGGCAGGCCATGCTGTGGTAGGCATCCCACATATGAAGTAGAGAAAGATGGGCATGGATGTTAGCTCAGGGCCAGTCTTCCTCAGCAAAAAAGAGGAGGATTGGTGGTAGATGTTAGCTCAGGGCTAATCTTCCTCAAAAAAAAAAAAAAAATTAAGGGGGCTGGCCCCGTGGCCGAGTGGTTACGTTCCCGCGCTCCGCTGCAGGCGGCCCAGTGTTTCGTCAGTTCGAATCCTGGGCGCGGACATGGCACTGCTCATCAAACCACACTGAGGCAGCGTCCCACATGCCACAACTAGAAGGACCCACAACTAAGGATATACAACTATGTGGCCGGGGGACTTTGGGGAGAAAAAGGAAAAAATAAAAAAAAAAAATAAAAAAAAAACCTTTAAAAAAAAATTAAGGCTCAGAGAGTTCTCAGCTCAGGGCTCATTAAAAAAAGGACAGAACTGAGACTCAGGTCTATAGACTCCCATGTTGCATTCTACTGTGCTACATAATTTTCCTATGGCTATAAAATGAAGCATTTACCTCTGCCAACTTACCAAGCAGCCAGCTATCTTTGTGCATTCCAGCTTCAAACTGACTGCTGAGAGAAGACTGCTGCAGCACAGCATAGTCCTGGAGGCTGCCCGGCCAGTTTGTCTCCACAGTCATTAGAGCCCCTCTGATGTCACACACCATCAGGCAATTTAAAGAATGCAGACCTTTGCGGTTCACATAGGAGAGGTCTTCAGCATTTGGCGCCTTGATTGCCACATGGATACAGTCAACCACCCCTATTACCCCTGGCATCCCTGCTAACTCATAGAACTCATCCTTCAGAGCCTGCATGGAGGACTCATCAGCTGGAAAGTGAATGAACTGTGAGGCTCTTTCCACAAGTGCTTCGGTGACATTGGCAACACATCGACTCATCGATGCCTGGCTGATACCAATAGCATCTCCCATTCGAGTCTGGAAGGAACCTGAGGTATAGAAGCCCAGGGCTGCAAGGATCTGTGTCTCTGGGCTAATAGCCCTGGATCTCTGAGTAGGTCTGGAAAGACTTGTCCCCAGGAGCTCCACCAAGTAATAAATGAACTGTCGAGGAAACCCATACATGGACATCAAGTATTCATCTGTCACATCATCCAGCTTAAAGCGGTCTAATGTCCGGTGACCTCGGCCATACAGCAAGAGATCACAGTCAAGCACTGTTATCGGTATAGCCATGGTACACGCAAATGCTGTCTCTCCTTTCCTCTGCTACTTTTCCTGAACCCTTCCCAGCGAAGATGTTCGTGCAAGAAGATATTTAAGGAAGTGTCAGAATTCAACAGCTAACCATCAGTTAAATGGCTCTGGCATTTATAATCTTCTCTCTGTAAAGGTTAAAAGAAAAAAAATTAGAAACCTACCAAAGACTTTAAAGGGATTCAAAGGCTACCCCAACTCCTTTTCTCAAATTTTCATTTTGTGCAAGCAAGAGCTGCAATACCTGTAACTTTGGGTCTTTCTCCACCAACTCATGGCTGCATGACAGCCTTGCTTTGGTTTAAAGGATAATGGGAGCTGAATTTCAGTGGCTCATTTAACGCCTGGCATTTGAACTGGGAAGAGCAAAAGATTAATGGAGGTCACGGCACAATTATCCACAAGGGAAAAGAGGTCTGCTCCTAACTATACAGGCCACGAAGCAGCTGACATAAGTCATAACTAGCCGGGGCAGGGATTAGTCACGGCGGGTTTCATTATCCACAGCCCTCTGGCTCCACAAGTACCGGATGGATGTGCGGGGTGCTCAAACCAGTCTAGCAAGGGAGAAGGGGGCAAAAAAATGCCCGCAACCCAGCCTGGTGGACGCAGATTGTGTGTTCTAACAACAAGCTTTCCTCTACTCCCAAGAAATCCAAATCGTGAGGCTGAGGGCTAGGAAGTAAGAAAGACTAGACAGGTTCGAAGGAAGGCGCGAAAGAAGAGGCTGGGAGAGCAAGGGTTGGGAAGCCACTCCGCCGCTTTTAAAAGGCACCTGAGAAACGCATACGGAAGTCTGACTGCAACGGCCACTCAAAGTCAGGCAAGGCCCGTCACCCACCTCTCGGCGGCTGCCAGGTTACCAGCCGCCCTCCCCGCCCTCCCAGCCGGGTGGGCCCTCCTCCGGAACCGGCGCGGCTCCCCAGCGGCCACGGCGTCAGCGCAGGCACCGCCCCCTCCGCGTCAGCGCCCGTCCCACGCCGCGTCCTCACGGCCGCTGCAGCCGCGACCTGCGGTTCGCCGGCGCACATTCCACATGCGGCCCAAATGTGATCGCTCTTTCAAAAAGACCCCTGTGTAAGCCTTTATTTTCTTCCTAGGCCCTTGAAAAAATCAGTGAAAAAGAGTCATATGGAAAGGAAGTCAACTTTGATGGGAATTTCGAAGATAAAGGAGAGTAAATACGGCGTCCATGTTGTAGCGAAAGTGCGGCTGAGGTTAGGCAGCTGTATTTCCCCCATGGCCCTGTCCCTCGCCCTCCGCCTTCACCGAGCGGATGAAAACAAACACTAACGATGGCGGCGCCGGGAAGCGAGTGGCTGCTGGGCTTAAGGCAGGAGTGACCGCTTGAGCTGTGACGGGAGCCTGGAAGAGCGCCGGTCGACGTGAGTGCGACAACTCGCGCAGTCCTGGAAGCGAAACACCCGGGGCCTGCGAGCCACGAGCCTGCCGAGGCGTGAGGTTATCTCTCTGTGACCCGTGCTGTCACTGCAGCTCCGGAGCGCGGAGCCCTCGGCCAGGAGGCGCAGTTGGCCGGCCCCAGGCCCCGGCCTCCGTAATGAGAGCTCCGAGACACTCTCTGTGTCGCAGCTTCGCAGGTACTCACTTTTTGGGGGGATACCCCCAGATCTCTCAGCGCCCCCGGGTGGGAGGCTATGGATCTGCGGCCTGTCGGGACCTCCTTGTGAAGCCGAAGTGGGTCAGCCACAGTCGGGCCCCCTGAGCTTTCTTGGGGGAGGTCGGGTTGGTTGTAGGCCCCATTGGCCCTTGATTGTTCCTAGTCTTTACAAAGGTCCCCAGAGCTTTCGTGTCTATTTTCTTAGCTCTTTGGGTTAAGCCGTAAGGCTTTTGGGAGGTAATTTGGGGGGCCATAACTCCGGGGTTGGGTAACAATACGAGTGAGGTAGGTTTTCATTCAATCAAGATTTGTTGAGTGCCAAATATGTACTCCGCGTAGGTGAGGGTGACTGTTGACTAGTGACAAAAGGGACACAAGGTTCACGACTCTCTTCTTACTGGCAGTGGAACGACCCGTGGGAACCTGCGATCCATTCTCATTCAATAAATCTCTCGGTAAGTGGCTAAGCTCCTTCTTGGGTTCATCGCTAAGTCAGCTCAGTTTTCGCTTTCCCAGTCAGTTAGTTCCCAGTTTGCCTGGTCAGTTCGGCCTAGCATTTTCACTTTTAGCATGTTTTTCTCTTCTGGCCATCCCACAGCCAGAGAGAAAGACAGAGAAAGAGGTCAGACTCAAAAAATTAACTTCCAGGTTTTTGTGTATTGTTTTATGAGTGTTAGGCCTTTTCACGTGTGGATATGTGGCTCCAACTAGATAAGTTTTTTTGTTTTTGGCTCCATTTTTCAGCTCAGCAGAAATCATAAATGCTTGTGGAATGGAATCTTGAGTTAGTATTTTTATTACACAGCGTATGATGAGTAAGTGCTGAAGCAAGTGTCATATATACTGATCTGTATAGTAAGATGCCTGTAGTTAATTCCTGCATTATTTGAAAATTGTACCCCTTTGGGTATAAAGTTAAGAAGGCTATGGCAACTTTCGAGATTTACATTTCGTAAAAACTGCAGACCACTGGATTTTCCATTACTGTACTTACACCTAAACGGTTCTTATTGTATATTTATATTTTTTTCCCTCAAGAGTAGATAGTAAAATTGAAGCAGAACTACAGATTTTCAGCTACTAAACACTCCAAATTAAATTGTTTTATTTGAGGATTAAGAATCAGCTGGAGACAGTTGAGTCCTACCATATTTTTTAAACACTTTTTACTTTATTATAGGAAAGATGAATAATTACATTCATAACACTGTGGTTGAAGTGCTGCTTAGATTATGAAGAATGAAGAGTGCAACTAAAACATTTCTCACTGTTATGACCCATTATTATTCAACTTGTTTTTTTATTTTTATTTTTTAATGGAAGAAAAGTACGTATATAGATTCACTGATTACGAAATGCAGGCTATTCAGATAATGTTTGAGCTACCATATTGCTTAAGACTTTTTTGGCTCATGTGACCTGAGAGTCTTATAATATGTACACTTTACTAAAAGTTTATTCTTGAACAAAGCTTGCCTAAACTTTGTGTGTGGATGATTTGGAAATCACTTCCAGCTTGGAGTATTGAGCTCAGTAAGATGAATATCCATAAGGCACCATTTTTACATGCATGGATTTAATAGAGGAAATGGTGCACGGGATTGTGTTGTTCCTTGCTTCCTCTAGTCAAAGTGCTGAGACCAATAAAAACTGCAAGAAGTCCCTGATAGGATAAAGGCAGTGTAGCCAGAAAGAATGCAAAGGAGGCTATCTAGTCCTTTCTGTCCAGGGGAATCAAGGAACTTTTCTTAAAGTTTGGGTTTTAGATCTTAAAAAGATTTTAAATCCTTAAAGAGATTTTAAGCTCATTTTAAATAGTTGATTTTAACTGTAGAGTAAACGTGGGCCAGTTTATTAGGAAAATTCTCTAAATTCCAGTCTCGGTGGCACAGGAAATTTGTCTTATCCCAGTGGTATCCCGCATATGGCCTTGGTTACAAAAGAAGGGATAAGATTGTGAATCCCACTTAGAAGAATAACTCAATTAACACGCACAGTTGACTGTTGGTCAATAGTATCTTCCTAGTAAAAATAAAAGTAAATAAAGAGTTTATAGAAGTAATAACTTAGTGTTGTTATTTTGGAAAATGCTGCTTTCATTTTTGACTTTTGATTCATACAGATGTGAAAGAAATACAGAGTTAAAAGTCATTTTGTATTATTTGCAGTCTTAAAGTTTATTTTTTTTCCTCCACTTCTTTCCATATTGCCCACAGCTACTAGGTCAGTAGGAGAAAGATAATGTTGAGAAATTCTTGTTGAGATGTAGATGTCCTATTTAAAATATAAGCTTAAGGGTGTTTTTACTAAACCCTTAAGGTATTTCTGTTGGAATTTTCAAGAAATCGGATGTTGGCCTTATTTATTCTTTGGACTGGTTTTTAAATTGTTCCTAGTTAATTAAGCAGGGCTTTTGTCTTTATTCTAACCTCCTATTTTCTTTTGATTTATTTTACTTTCTTGTTTCTTAAGTAGAGAACTTGTCTTTTTTAATTATTAAAGCATTTAAGGCTGTACGTTTTCCTCTGAATTCTCCTTTTGCTGTGTCTTATTTGTTTTGATGTAAAATAGTCTTCATTTTGTTAATTTCTGGAGAGTTTGTAACTTTGGTTTTTATTTCAATGTTTATTACAAAAAGCTTCTTAATATATACATGGTTAACTTTTTATTGTATGTTTCTAGTTTACTGGATTGTGGGCAGTAACATCTTGGACATTTTTTCTTACCGTCAAGACCGTGATCAATTTATAGTGTCCCTTGACCCTAAGGAGAATGTGAAAGATAGAGGTAGATAAATAAGAGCTTTATTGAGGATCTCCTATGTGGCAAGTACCCTTTACAGAAACTGTCTCATTTAATCCTCACCCCAACACTGTGAGGTAGGTATAATTTTTGCCATTTTATAAGAAAGGATCTGAGGTACAGAAAGATTGAGTGACTTGCGTCATATACTTCTACATATATATTAGGCTTGGTTATATTATTCAGATCCTCTATATTTTTGCTTATATCAAATTGAGCTGTGAAAGAGGTATGTTGAATCTTCAGATAAATTTTGATCTTATGAAGCTCTCCTAGTATCTCTAGGAATTTTTGCTTCATTGCTATATGGCTTATGTATAAAGGTTTATGGCTATTATATTTTCAGAGATTATTTTATCATTATTCAGTGTCTCTTTTAATCCCATTTCATCACTTTTGGCCTGGAATTCTGTTATAAATATTGCCACATCTGCTTTCTTTTTCTTTCTTTCCTCTTCCTCTTTTTTTTTTTTTAAACTGAGTATACCTCTGCTTATTTCTTTATTTTCAAACTTTCTTAGTAACTCTTTTAGGTAGGAAGACTATTTCAATTGTCTGGTCAACAGAAAAATTTCAGCTTTTCTGTTCTGTTTCTCATTGTCTACAAAGAATTTTCTAAATCGAAAAAAGGATCTCTATAATTTAACAATAACTCTGATGCCTAGAAAGTGGAGAAATTACTCTTTTATCCTATTTGCACTTCAACTTGTACTTAACTATTTTTTTCTTGTTAACTGTTCCTGATTTTCCATATTGGGGTTTTAAGCCTGAATCCAAAACATTAAACAATTCTATGTTAAAAATTGGAGAACATAGAAATTATTTTTTTAGTAATTGATGCTAACTTTTCTGAGTTTTAAGGGCTAGAGATATCATCTGAAGTCATTTTTATATAATCTCTTGCCAAATTATTCAGTTGTTTCTTTGAAATTATTTGCCCTTTGTTTCCTTTTTTGAGTGTGTTGCCTTAATTCGGTGTTATCACCAACTCCCTTCTGGATTACTGAAATAGCTGCTCTCTGGTCTGTTTCTAGTCCCTTTGCTTCATCTCCCCCTCTCTATATTCAGATTAATGTCCCTAAATCTTTACCTACAGAATAATCTGCATTGACTCTCTGCTAAGCTACTACTAGAGTCTCTTTTGCTCACTTTCTTGACTCCCTAGTAATCTGGCCAGACCATACTTATCCATTTTATTTTTCTTTACCCCTTCATACGAAAATTCTCAGCTATGCGTTTCCTAATTTTGCTTCCCCCCTATTCTTTCTCCTCTCCCTCTGGGACTCCAATTACACATATGTTAGGCCTTTCCGTGTGTCCTCAATGTCTCAGGTAACCTCATGTCTCATTTTCTACCTCTTGCTACAGTGTGATTAAATACTTGAGGGGCTAGCACAGTGGCATAGTGGTTAAGTTTGCACACTCTGCTTTGGCGGCCTGGGGTTCATGGGTTCGGATCCCAGGCATGGGCCTACATACTGATAGTCAATCCATGCTGTGGTGGTGTCCCACATACAAAATAGAGGAAGATTGGCACACATGTTAGCTCAGGGCCAATCTTCTTCACCAAAAAAACTCCAAAAAACTTTAAATAATGCCCATTCACTCTCAAAAGTATCCCAAAAACATATGGTCACTCTGTGTTTCTTAGACACTTTTCTCTATTTTCCATCTTTTTGCCTCTCTGTACTTCCTTCTGGATATTTTCTTTTGGCCTATATTACCTTTCACTATTTCTATCTTCTGCCAATCTAATCTGTTGTTAGACTCAACCATTGAGTTCTTAATTTAGTGTGTTTTTGGTTTTTAGTTCTAGAATTTCTATTTGGTTCATCTTATAGTTTCTAGTTCTCTGTCAAAACTCTCAATTTTGTGTTTTATTTAATTGAATATATTAAGCATAGTAATTTTAAAATCTGTGTCTGATAACTCTATTAATATGTTTCAAATGTCTGCTGTATCTGTTGGATTTTGGTCATGTGGGTTTGTCTCCATGAATCCCTAGTTTATTTTAATACATAGTAGATATTATATATGAAACATTGTGGAGATATTTTGTGGGCCAGGATGACATCGTTTTCTTCCAGGGATAAATTATGTGAGTTTCTGACAGAGGCTAAGGGCAGGCATTATCCCACATTGTTGAAGCTAAGTGATGCTTAAAATTTTTCATAATAAAAACTTTTTAAAAGTTAGCTTGAAGTTATATAAATTACAACTACGTTTATTGTTTTCTGAGAGAAAGAAAATATATCCACTGTTTTTTTAAATTAAAAAATGTTTTGAAAGAATACAGCAATAGCATATTTATTGGGGTTATATACTATGGATTGAAAGAGAAAGGATCAATAGAGAGGGACTGTGAAAAGCAAAGAAATACTTAGAGAAAATGGAAAAGAAACAAGACTTATCCATAATGTCTGTCATCTCTGTCCCTTTTGTCCTCATTTTATATCCTAATCTTAAAATTCAACCCATTACCAAATGTAAAATGGTATGGCTGCTTTGGAAAACAGTTTGGCACTTCTTCAAAAAGTTAAATGTTGAGTTACCCTATGACCCAGCAATTCCACTTGTAGATATAAACCCAGGAAAATTGAGAACATGTTAACACAAAAACTTACAGGTGAATGTTCTTAGCAGTATTCATTCATAATAGCCAAAAAGTGGCGATAACTCAAATGTCCATCAGCTTATGAATCAGTAAACCAAATGTAGTACAGTCATACAATGGAATATTATTCAGCCATAAAAAGGAGTGAACTACTGATACATTCCACAACCTAGATTGAACCTTGAATATTATGCTAAGTGAAAGAAGCAAGTCACAGAAAGGCCACATATATGATTTCCTTTATGTGAAATGTACAGAGTAAGCGAGTCCACAGAGACAAAGCACATTAATGGTTGCCAGCGACTGGGAGGAAGGGGAAATGGGGAGCGACTGATAACGGATGTGGGATTTCTTCTTAGAGTGACAAAAATGTAGTGATGGTTACACATCCTTGTGAATATACTAAAAATAATCAAATTGTACAGTTTAAAATGGTGAATTTTAGGGTCTGTGAATTATATCTCAGTTTTTTGGAAAAACTGTATAAAGTGATTTAAAAAACGATTCATCCCACTGCTATCCTCAGCGTCCTCGATCAGCCCTCTCCAGCTGAAAAGCTCCAGGTCTGTGTCCCCTTCTTCCAAGTTGCTCTCCGTCCCCAGCACTGCGCACTTTGTAGTTTCCAAACCTTCCTTTCCTTGCTACCTTATACTCAGGTGTTTACAGCCCTGCTGCTTTCTTGCCCACACTGGCTCCTGATCGTTTGGGCCTTAGCGTTCCGTAGCGGCTGTAAGTTCTCTTTTACATGTTTAACAAGTTCACAAATCAGCATATTTCCTCTTGGCTTGCCCACTCTCCCGTCTCAGATGTGTCGTCTCTCATATTGTGTTCTTTTGAGTTCCTGGTGTTTTATGTCCATGTGTAGTCTGTAAATTTTTAAGTTATGAATTCATCTAGCTGAAAGTTGGGAGGAAGGGTTGTGAGCGTGGCCTGGCTGCAGGCTGTTGACAATATCTAAGGCTGTGAAAGCTTCTCCCGAGACTCTCTCAGGCTTGCTTCTGCCTGTTTCTAGGGGTTTCAGTGGTTCTGGACCAGTTCTTAGGTTAATTTCTGGGCTTTTTGTTTCCTTACCATGCGAGTAGGTGGTATAATTTTGGATCTCAATCTACGTACTTTACTGACTTATGCTTTCGAAGTTTTGAGAGTGAGTTTCCTGCCTCCCAACCTTGGTATGATAGATAGCAAACCTCTTTATTGCTTCTCTAGGATTCTTCTGGCCTCTGATCAAGGAGCACTTGGCTCTGGGGTTTTCTGCAGGGGACTGGGTTTCTACCTGCCCGTAAGGTGGAGGTCCTATCCCATGCCCCCAGTCTTGTTCGCATGTGTTTATTACAAGAAACGGACCTTGTTCCCCATAGGCCTCAGCTTCCTTACATCTATTTCTTTGACTTACCTTTTGTATGGAACCTGGGATTTCACAATCTTTCTAATTCAGCTGTGTGTCAAAACCTTTTTATTGTCATATTTTACTGCATTTTTAGGTGCTTGTAGTGAGAAGGGGTACTGACAACATCAGTTCAGTCCACCTTGTTGTTGAACGTCCCCCTCAGAGATTTTAAACTCGTGTTTATCATGGCACAGTGCGTCGACCTCTGCCTGCTTCCCTCTAAGGCAAGGCTGTCCTGTGCTGGGATCTTGGAAGTTCAGCTAGAGCAGTCGTTCAGATGTTTGGGAGACTGCATTTGAAAGAAGTCTACAAGGAGATAGATCTAATTCTAGAAAACTTTTATGCTAGCTGAAAATTAAGTTCTCCACCCTGTTAGAGACCATTTGATGAAAATAGATTTTGTTTGTTAAACTTTTTTTTTAAAAATATCAGATCTGCAGAAAAATTGTAAGAATATTACAGTGAACTCTTATATAGTCTTCACCTAGATTCACACATTATTCACTCTTTGCCACATTGCTTTCCTTCTCTTCTATATATATCATACACTGTGTAATATAATAATACATGATTTCTTACCTTTTTCCTTTTTTTTTTTTCTGGACCCGTGAGAAAAGTTACTTGTATCTCTTAAGAACAAGACCATTGACCGAAGGATAACTGTATCAAATTCAGGAAATTTAACATTGGTGCACTACTGTTACCTAGTTTACAGTCAGCGTTCAAATGTTGCCAGTTGTTTCAATACTGTCCTTTATAGCAACTTTTTTTTTTTTTTTTAAGTCCAGGATCAAGCATTGCATTTAGTTGTCATACCTCTTTAATTGCCTTTATTCTAAAAGAGTTCTTCAGCCATTTTTTTGTCTTTCATACGGTTGATGTTTTTGTAGAGTACAAGCCCATTATTTTGTAAAATGTCCTTTCTTTCAATTTAAGCTCATCTGATTGCTTCCTCATGGTTATATTTGAGTTATACAGTTTTAGCAGGAAAGCTATGTTAAGTAATATGTCCTTCTCACTACATCACATCTACAGGGATCAATTTTTCAATTGTTGGTACGTTTCTTTGATAACTTTGTTAAGATTGTGTCCACTGGACTTCTCTTTGTAATTATAAGTAATCTAAATACCCCGTTTGCCAACAAACTTTCACCCAGTGGTTTTATTATCCACCTGCGATTCACTTGAATAATTTATTCCTAGATTGGTTGCAAAATGGTGATTTTTAAAATTCTGTTATTCCTTATACATTTGCTAATTGGTAATCTACTGTGAAGAAGTACTTAACCTTCGTCCTCCCATTTATCGTACAGCTGCCTTTGAAACCACTGTTGGGGAAAATGTGAAAATCCTGGATATAGAAAAAATGTCTAAGGCAAGAAAAGATTGTCTTTGCTCTTCCACTGTTAGCTGGAGAAACAAATGTAAAATTATCAGTTTTACTTTCAGTGCTCCCCAGACCTCCATATTGCATGATAAACATGAGCTTAAAAGCACTTGTGGGTACGAAGTCTTATTTAAAATTCTTATTGATCTTGAAAATAACGTTTGTGCTGAGCATTTGTCAGCAAGTTTTATTTTTAATTCAGGCAAAATATCCTATCATCTCTAGTAGTTTTGAAGTTACTATTTTATAGAGTTTGTGTGAATAGAAAAAGGCAGTACTCAAATATGAAGGCAATATTATTAATATGCCAGGAGCTATTACTCAGAACAACTGAATTTGGTTAATAATGTTCATCCTTAAAATAAAGCAAGGGGGCCAGCCTGGTGGTGAAGCAGTTCAGTTCACACACTCTGCTTTGGCGGCTCGGCGTTGGCCGTTTTAGATCCCAGGTGTGGACCTATGCACCACTTATCAAGCCATGCTGTGGCAGGGGTCCCACATATAAAATAGAGGAAGATGGGCACAGGCTTAGCTCAGAGCCAATCTTCCTCAGCAAAAAGAGGAGGACTGGCAGTGGATGTTAGCTCAGGGCTAATCTTCCTCAAATAAATAAATAAATAAATAAAGCAAGGAAATGTTAACTGTTCAATATAAGATTAGTTTCATGTATAAATTTGCTTTTCAAAAACCTAAGGTTATCGAGAGAATTAGAAGACAAGCTGTAGACTGGAAGAAAATATTTGCAGAAGACGTTTGATGAAAGACTGTTATCCAAAAATATATAAAGAACTCTTAAAACTCAACAATAAGGTGGGGCTGGCCCCGTGGCTGAGTGGTTAAGTTCGCGCGCTCCGCTTCAGGCGGCCCAGTGTTTCGTTGGTTCGAATCCTGGGCGCGGACATGGCACTGCTCATCAGGCCACACTGAGGCAGCGTCCCACATGCCACAACTAGAAGGCTCCACAACGAAGAATATACAACTATGTACCGGGGGGCTTTGGGGAGAAAAAGGAAAAATAAAATCTTTAAAAAAAAAAAAACTCGACAATAAGAAAGCAAACAACTCCATTAAAAAGTGGACCAAAGACATTAACAGACACCTCATCAAAGATATAGAGA
Source organism: Equus caballus (assembly GCF_041296265.1). NCBI lineage: Eukaryota > Metazoa > Chordata > Mammalia > Perissodactyla > Equidae > Equus > Equus caballus. The sequence continues at coordinate 11,321,350 of NC_091695.1, forward strand.
TAGCAAAGAAACATATGAAAAGACAGCGTCATATGTCATCAGTGTAATGCAAATTAAAATAGTAAGATACCTCTACACACCTATTAGCATGGCCAGAATAGCAAGACACAGACAACCAAATGCTCGCAAGGAAGTGGAGCAACAGGAACTCTCATTCATTGCTGGTGGGAATGCAAAATGGTGTAGCCACTTTGGAAAACAGTTTGATGGTTTCTTACAAAACTAAACATTCTCTCACCGTAGGATCCAGCAGTTGAGCTCCTTGGTATTTACCCAGAGGAGTTGAAAACTTGTTCCTAGCAGGAGAGCGGAGGTTTCTCTGGAGAAATTCAGTGTCCTCAGAGGGAAAAACCTCTATATACTGACACTTGAGGTTTCTTTCAAAGATTTTATTTTTTCTATTTCTCCCCAAAGTCCCCTGGTACACAGTTGTATATTTTAGTTTTGGGTGCTTCTAGTTGTGGCATGTGGGATGCCGCCTCAGCGTGGCTTGATGAGCGGTGCCATGTCTGCACCCAGGATCCGAACCGGTGAAACCCTGGGCCGCTGAAGTGGAGCATGCGAACTTTACCACTCAGCCACGGGGCCGGCCCTTTGAGGTTTCCTTCAAACGAGCAAAGGTGGCGGGGGTGGGCAGCTTGTTCCTGACGACCCTCTGTAAGGCCCACAGTTGACCAGCCTCACTCGTATACCCTGAGTTTCTGCCTTTTTGGTGCCTCATGCTCCAGTGTGAGTGAGGCAGCCAAGGATCGCCAGTCACTTGAGGAAAGCCTCCAATATGGTTGCCAGTGTTTTTCAAGCCAAGTGAAGAAGGGGGCTGCAGAGGTGGGAGTGGGAGTGTCTCACATAGACTTTGATAACCGAAGTCCAGCACGTCTTTGATTCAGTGTTTCCCAAGTGTTAATGTCCAGTCTTCCAACATCAGGGAGGAAGGGCAGTTGTGGCCTGACTTGGGTCATGGAGGGGGTGTAGGGCTCAGAGTGGGGTCTGACTGCTTCTTTTGTGGACTTTCAAGTAATCCTCCTGTTTTTGGCCTAATCTGCCACCCTACTTTAGGAGACATCTGGTGCCTCCAATTCCTTAGCCTTTCTTAGATTCTTTGGTTCAGATGAGCTTGCTTTGCTCAGGATTCCCCCACTGCTGGCTTGGAGACCAGCTCTGCTCTGCTCAGTCAGCTATGTATTCCTTCAAATTCCTTTCCATCTTCCAGAACTTTGATACTGTTGTCTCCATGCCTGTTTTTGTCTATGTGTGTGCTCGCACACGTGCGCGATTTTTAAACTCCCTCCCCTTTTTTGTCCTTTTAATGATGTTTTAGGAGCGAGCAGAGATAAACGTAAACATTGAAACCTTTATGCTTAAGTCTTTTTTCCCCAGTATTTTATTGGCATCTTTCATTTGTTATTTCCTCTTCTGGGTTTATTTATAATTTTTATATTTCTGTGCTTTTAATTGGGGATTGGGAAGATAGGATAAATGTTTTTTATCTGCCTATTTAAGCAGAACTCATATATTTTTCCATTTAAAATTAGCATTTCAATATGAACATAAGTAAAAGGTCTAGAGAACCTGCCTGTCCAGTTAAGCGTACTTTTCCCTTAGTTGATTACATCATTTGCACTGAGCTTTGTTGTAGCATCTCCCGTCTAGTATTTGGATGTTAGTGATTATCTACATCCATTACATAACAACGGGAGAATTTCTTTAATATGGCTTTTTGTCGTTGTTGTTGTGTTAAAATACAAATAATATAAAATTTCCTATCTTACCCATTTTTAAGTGTACAGTTTAGTGGTATTAAATACCTTCACATTGTTGTGCAACCATCACCACCGTGTGTCCCCACAACTCTTTTCATTTTGTAAAACTGAAACTGTGTGTATTAAATTATAACTCCCCATTCTCTCCTCCCCCAGCGCCTGGCAGCCGCCATTCTACTTTCTGTCTCTATGATCTTGACTACTGTAAGTACTCATATAAGTGGATCACACAGTGTTTGTCTTTTTGTGACTCGCTTATTTCACTCAGCGTCATGTCCTCAAGGTTCATCCACGTGTCAGAGTTTCCCTCATTTTTGTGGCTAATATTCCATTGTGTGCATATACCACATTTTACTTATCCATTATATTTTCAGATAATTGTTTAAAACATTTTAGTAGGGTACAAAGCTGTACGTGTTCTAAACACTTTAGGAACCTCAAAAGGTTATCTGTTGTTGTGAATTTCTGTTAATGAAAATGATGTGCAGAGAATGTTGCTAAATTCAAATTGCTGTTCAAGGTCCAGTAAATAGTTTTTGTTATTTGTTAAAAGTCTTAAGTCTTGAAGAAAGACCTTAATTAAATGGGGTTATTTTTCAGACAAGAAAAACTACAAATGGCGAGTCTGGGGAAAATAGGTGTTGATGAAGCTTGAAGAGACAGAAATATTTGTGGGAGTGTTATGATGTATAAGTATATTTTTGACCTAATTAAGTCATTTTAGAAAAGGTGACACTTGATAAATTTAATCAAATATACGTGAGTGGGAACCACACAGATTTTTTTGTAAATATCTGAAATTATACATAGTAATTAGGTTATGTCCCTAGGGCAAAAAATGTAATAAGGAAGGTAGTAAGTAGCTCTGATGAATTTACATACTCAGCATCTTAGCAGGAAGGGGACAAGAAATGTGAAAGCTTGCAGAAGAGGTTGCAACATAATTGAGCGACTAGAATGCTGAGAGGGAAGATGACGTTGGCTTGCACTAAGTGGTAACCTAAAAGCCCTACTTTGGCTTAGCGCTCCAGCAGCCATGTACTTACTGCCTTAAAACCTGTGTCCCGTCAGGGGGTCTCCACCCTTAACGTAGACGGTCATTTTGGCAATTATAACCTGTTGGTGACAATAACTAACATGAGCAGTGGTCTGCAAAGTCCAAAGGGAAGAAAGTCGTATACGTACATTGTCAGGTGAGAATGCTGTCTAGACTCTTGGTAGCAGAATTCCAACTTGCTTGCCCCTCAGATAGAGAAGGATCTATGAAGCTCACAGTGGGATGATACCAGTTAACCATCTTATATGGTTTTAGTTTCCCAAAATGGTCTCCTTTTAGGAAGGGCAAGCTGTTGTTCACTTTGCTTCTCTATCTACTTGGCAGTTGTATTTCTCAATTAATGAATTGGATTTATGGTATGCAAACTGTTTCTTGTAACTGAAGTTGTCACCAAAACCTTTACTGAACTAATAAAGTTAGTTTTGTGAGCATATACATCCAAGGACTAGACCCTGGTCCAGGATCACCGTTTATTTTCTAGTTTCAGTGACCAAGGTTCTTACTGAAAGTGCCAGCCGGCCTTTGATTACCCTTTTAAAATCATTTACCTATTTTCCCTGCTGACTTTGCATGGAGGATCCTGAAGATCAGACTGAGGAGTTTGCCAGAAGTTCTGGAGCATAGGAGCAATATGATGGCATAATGCTTTACTGAGACTAGTCTTTCAGTGGTTTTCCTGAGGTTTACAGTATAATCTTCTAAGAAGGTGTTGGGGAGGAAAACTTTTCCTGTGCCCTGTTAGGTTCAGTGTCTGGAGGCCTGCAAATTAAACTGACGAAAGACAGGTTAGCAAGAGAAAAAGCAGTTTATTAACACCTGCAAAGTATATGCCACAGGAGTGCTCAGAGATTAAGAACTCAAAAGAGGTGGTTAAAATTTGGGACTTACATGCTTAACGGTAGGAGAAAAGAGTGGGGAGAAAAGGCTTTTATGGGAAGAACAAATAAATTTCTTTAGGAAAGACAAATGGATCTTAGGAGAACAAATGGAAGATAAAGTTTGTGATAATATTTCTTTATGTAGCTGCAAATGGCTTTTTCATCTTTGTGACCATCAAACTCCCCCAGAGAGGGGATTTATTGTAGGTATGCTCTTGGTCTCTCTCCTGGGAATGGAAGCCGACCTGAATTGGGAATTTATGGCAGTTCTCATTTCTCAGAAGTTTCTGCTTTTAGTCAGATAAGGGAAGCTCCAAGAAGGTTTCTTTCTACATCTGTTGAATCTCAGATGTCTTTATCTTAAAATAATCTTTATGCCAAAATGGCATATGTTGTGATGGCATACCATGATCACTTTCAAAGGTGAAGTAACCAACCAAGTGAGGCTATTTCAGATAAGAAATGAGACCTGGATTAAGGTGGTATCTATGAAAATGATAATGCAGCAAATATAAAGGATTTTGGATAAGCAGGAGTTTGAAGGATGTAGTAACTGTCTACTATAGTAAAGGGCAGAAACAAGGAAAGAATTCAATTGTAGATCTCTTTTTTAGTGTTTGTACCAAATTTCTCTTTATATTGCTTGGAATACTCAGAGAAGGAATTTTGCAAAGAGCAAAGCACAGGGTAAACCTTACATTACGTTTATATTGTAAAGGATAAATTAACTGCTTGACAGACTAACCCTAAGGGAACAGTAAGCTCTCATGCCTGAGAGAGAACTTGTTCCCCAGTGGAGACCTCACCCTTTTTGGCTCAGTAACTAACTCTAGTTACGTAATCCTTTTAGTGCTTCCAGCGGTACAAAAGTCACAGGAGTCGTTGTGCCATGATGTTTGCATTGGTAGATGCTCTGGCCGCTGTGAAACAAGGGCGCACTGTTCTTATCTCAGATCTGGTGCCCTGCTGCTTCAGGACCTTGAGTTGTTTAACCCTTTGAAGGGCTCTTTATTTTTACTTTAACATTTTTAAGTGTTCTTTTTAACCAAATTAGGAATGTCTGAAGGTTGGTATGCGTTTTAAATGTTGTCAAATATGTAAACGATAGGCCCCAAAAGGTAAGTCCTTTATAATTTGGATCCCTTTAGGTTTTAACCTGTTCTTGATCACAGCGGACTCTCCTGTGGCATCCTATTCCGGTAATTATTTCTTCTCAGAGGTGTTTTATTTCTCCTTCATTGGTTTCATCCCCTCCCTATAAATTAGCTCAGATATCCCTATCCTCCGGGAAAATCCTTTTAACAGAACAGCTTGAACTCTTCCTGTCTTACTTTCTCAGAAGTAGCTGAATCCATTCCTCACGCTAAGAAACCATCCTCTCAAAGGTTATTGGCGACGTACTGCCAAGTCTGGTGGCTCTTCTCTCACCTCTTGAGAATGAAAGAAACCAGCGTATGTCACCCCAAAATATGCCTCTTTGACATAAAAATTATTTTGAGCCGAAAGCAATTTAGAAGGAGCAAACGCAGAAGAACCTCTCTCTACCCTCCCTTTTTCTGCCTTGAGGCAGGATATAAAATCTCTTTTTACTGGAGACAGACTTATCAGCCCAGAGAAGGCACCAGAGGAATCTGCAAACAGGCCTTACTCCATTGGTTTCCTCCGGTGGATTTTCCTCCCCACAGTTTGCTGCCCTTGGATGCCTACAGCTGCTTTCCATTGTCTCATTTCTGTACAAATATATTGTTTTGGGGCCAGCCCCGTGGTGCAGCGGTTAAGTTCGCACATTCCGCTTCTCGGCGGCCTGGGGTTCGCCAGTTCGGATCCCGGGTGCAGACATGGCACTGCTTGGCAAGCCATGCTGTGGCGGGTGTCCCACATGTAAAGTAGAGGAAGATGGGCACAGATGTTAGCCCAGGGCCAGTCTTCCTCAGCAAAAAGAGGAGCATTGGCGGCAGATGTTAGCTCAGGGCTAATCTTCCTCGGAAAAAACCCCAAATGTATTGTTTTTGTTGAGGAAGCAGCCCATGAAAGCCACAGTTCTAAGCCACCACTTTGAGTTATTTTTTGTTGAGCTTTTGCTCGCCTGTGTGATGTGCACTGCACACGTTAGTTCACTGTTTTTCTCTTTTTCATCTGTCTTTTTGTTAAAGAGGCCCAGCTGAAAACCTAAGACGAGGAGAAGTAAGGTTTTGCCTCCTCCACAAGAACTTTCTATTGTTTGACCATCTTTTCAATTTTGAAACTTCTTTTCACCTTGATTTCAAATGAAAATTGCTCAGAAATCATTTTGCCTACTTCTCTGATTAGTTATTGTATTTTTCCTTAGGGATTTTTTATTTAGATATTTTATATATTTTTTTAAGAAAAAAATTTCATAAAGATTTATTTATATCTTTTATTTAGATATTTTCCCAGGGTTTTTGTTATTTTCTTTTTTCTATTACCTCCCTTGGTGATTTCATTTACTGCCATATTTTAACTATCCCTTCTTTTTTGAGATCATCCACTTCTATCTCCAATTTTTACTTCAATCTTGACCTTTTCTAATAGTTCCAAACTTGGCATTTTCAGACAGATCTTCTGGTATCTCTGACTCAACCTATTAAGTAAACTGATTGGCTAAAAAATAATGAACCTCAATCCTGAACTTATACCACATATAAAAATTAATTTGTGATGGGTCGTGAATCTAAACATAAAAGGTAAACACCAATGTTTCTAGGAAAAAATGTAACAGTATTTTCATGACTTTGAGACCAGCAAAAAAAAAATTTAACAGAACACAAAGAAGTGCTAACCACAAAGAAAAGGTTGATAAATTGGACTTAGTAAAATTCAGAACCTCTGGTCATCAAAAGACTCTGTAAAAGGATACTACTCAGCAATAAAAAGAAGTGAACTATTGACATAGAACACAACGTGAATCTCAGAATAACTGTGCTGTGTGAAAGAAGCCAGAGTACATCCTGTATGTGTGATTTAATTTATATAAACTGCTAGAAAATGCAGATAGGGATCCATAGTGATGGAAATCCTGTCGGAGGTTGCTTAGGGATGGGGATTGAGGAGGAACTGGAGGGAGATTACAGAGGACCGTGCGGAAGCTTTTGGAGAGTAATGAGTGTGTTCACTGTCTTGTGGTGATAGTTTTACAGTTATAAACATACGTCAAAGCTTATCAAATTTTACACGTCCAATATATTGTTCATTGTCAGCTAAACTTCGGTAAGGCTGTTTTTAATGTGGAAATAAACGAAGACTGCCCAAATGAGAACAGGTGAAGACCATTTATTCGGAGCTTGTCATAGCAGGGGAGTCAGCCGCTGTCCCTTGCGTTTGGCAGAGACTCAAAGGCAGGAAGACCAGTGGGAAGCTTTATAGTGGAAAAAGGGAAGGCTTCAGGTGTGTCCTGCTGAAGGCTGTTGGTGTGGGGAAGCTGTAGGCAGCCTCACTGCAAGTCAGGCATCCTTTGTGATTGGTTAGGGGCACATGTTTGCCTTCTCTGGCGGGTCCTAAGTTGGAAGCAGGGACGAAAATTAGGGAAGCTGTCAATTATTAATCAAGTCCTGGCTGTTTGGGGCCAATTTTTGTAGAGGTTATTGTTTGGCTTCCTGGACTAGTTGCTAGAGATAGTCCGACTTCCTTGACTGGTTACGTTAGATAGTAGGTTGGCTTCTTGGGCTCGTTAGTGGAGATATAAGGTTGGCTTCCTGGGCTTGTTTCTCCAAGTTGTGGGTCAGAGCTCTATTTTTATACGTGTAGTCTGACCAGCATCTGTTAGTGTATTCAGACTCTCATGAAAAGAAACAGATTCCATAAGAAAAGCAAGCCACAGACTGGGAGAAGATACTCACAGTACATATCCAACAAAGTGCTTATGTCCATTATACATCTTTTAAAAAGTCCTACAGTTCAGTAAGCCAAGGCAACCTAATTTTTTAAATGGGCAAAAGGCTTGAACTAGCACTTCACAAAAGAGGATATCCAAATGGCTAATAAACATATGAAAGGTGCTAGTAGGGGAAATCCAGTGTCATTTGATCACTAATTTAATCATTAATCATTTAATGCAGATTAAATGAGATGCTACCACACTCCTTACCAGGATGGCTGAAGGTACAGAATTAGCCGTACCAAGTGGTGGTATAGATGCGGAGCAACTGGAACTCCCATACACTGCTAGTGGGGGTGAAAATTGGTTCGGATTCGGGAAAACTGTTTGGCAGTGTCTGTTATAGCTAAACATGTGTGTGCTCGGTGACCCAACATGAACGCCCCTGGCTTTACATCTGACGGCACTGAGTGTTGGTGTCCCCCAAAAGAATCATACAAGACTATAATAGCTAAAACAGGAAACAACCCAAATGTTTATCAACAGTGGAACTTATAAATAGATTGTGATGTATTCATAAAATGGCATGTTATGCACAACCAGAAGGACCTACAACTGGAATATACAACTATGTTCTGGGGGCTTTGGGGAGAAGAAGAAGAAAAAAGAAAGATTGGCAACACATGTTAGCTCAGGTGCCAATCTTTTAAAAAAAATGGAGTGTTACATAGCAATGAAAAAGATTAAACTGTTACATGCAACATTATAAATGAATCTTACAGACATAGTGTTGTTGTTGAATAAAGGAAGCTACACTCAAAAGAGTTAATACTGTTTGATTCCACTTATAAAAAATTCAGACAAAATTTATCTGTGGTGATAGAGATCAGAATAATGGTTACCTTTTGGTGAGTTTCTTGACTGAAGGGACACAAAGGAGCCTTCTAGATTATTGGAAGTGCTCTATAACTTGATCTGGATTGTAGTTATATGGGTTAATAAACATAAAAATATTTTTTGAGCTGTATACTCAAGATTTGTGCATTTTACTGTATGTAAGTTATACCTCAATAAAGAACAGTGGGTTTGGTTTTTTTTTAAACTTTTACAGTCATGCACCATATAACGATGTTTCGGTCAGCAGTGGACCGCAGGTACAATGGTGTTCCCATAAGATTAGTACCGTATAGCCGAGGTATGTAGTGGGCTGTACCACCTAGGTTGTGTAAGTACACTCTGATGTTTACATGATGACAAAATCGCCTAATGACACATTTCTCAGAACATCCCTGTTGTTAAGCGATTCATCACTGTGCTAGAGTTTTAGCCTTGACCCCAGGCCTGAATTATTGCCAAGGACCTAATTGGTTTCCCTACTTTTCATACTCAGAATTATTCTACAATATGCCAGCTAAGCTATCCTTCAAAAGCACCGTTTGGATGATACTAGAGTCTGACTGTGTGACTTCCTCTCCTCAAAAGCCTTGAGGGGGCTCCCGTTTCTGCAGTACTAGATGCAGATAAGGCTCTGGCATTGCATTCAAGACTCTCCTAGTCTGGCCCCAGCAGCCATGCTCCTCCCCCATCCATACACAGTGCTTTGGAAAACCGGAATACTTAAAAATTCCAAACCATTTTGTTCTCTATTGCTTATATTTCTTTGTTCATACTCTTCTTTAAGTGCTTTCTTCCTCATGCCAGCCTTGAGGGGCTTGTTACAATGTGCTTCATGAAATCCAGGAATCCTCTGAAATTATATCCAAACGTTTCTATGTATGTGCATTTTTCTGGAGAAAGGGCTTGTCTTGACATCGGATTCTCAAAAGGGATCCGTAAACCCCCAAAAGTTAAATTGATTTAGTGGCCTTTTGAAGGAATGTGAATTAACTCATTTTATGTTTTAACAAAGTTTTTGTCTCATTAAAACATAGTCTTCAACACGCTGGGTCATAAAACATTTTTTTAATAAAGTTATATTTGAAACGTAAAGTTTCAGATTCAGTCAAAATGGCTTGTCCTCATCCATTTTTTAGGCCCCTAGATTTAGGTTTTTGTGTGGAATTTTTTTTCCTCAAAAGATAGTATCTTAATATTTTTCACTTTGGTATCTTTAGTTAGGGGAAAAAATTTTTTCCCCTCCTACATGACTGTTCATACGGCTAGTAGACAATACCATCTCTGTATGCTTTGATGTAGCAATCTCTTCTAAAAGATATTAGTCACATTTTTCAATGATTTTTTTGTTTGTTTTAGATACCTGTAGGCAATGGAAACTGATCTCAATTCCCAGGACAGAAAGGACCTGGACAAGTTCATTAAATTTTTTGCCCTCAAGGTAACATATGCATTCTCTTGAGCCTAGAACTGTTAGAAATAACTTCCGTGCGTCTCCATTTTTAGAAATACAGCATAACAGCTTGCAGCTTGCCCATTTTAAGGGATACTTCTGTCTGTTGTAAACCAAACTGTGAGGTTTGGGGGCGGTACTGGGGGTGTAACTAAAAAGTAGCTTCCAATTTTCCACAGCTACTTGTTCAAAAAAATTTTTTTTTGCAAGGCTGTTTCCAGAAATGTCAAACTGTTATGCCAGGTTATTGGCACAGTTTGTTCCCTTGGGGTGGGAACAAAGACAGTGGATGGAATGGACAGCATTTTGGGCATCTTTCCCTAAGCATCAACCAACTCCAAAATGTCTGACTTTCATTTATTCTTCCCTTCTGGGTAAATGAGAAATTATAACTGAATTTTGAATACTTTAGAAGTTACATTTTTCTAAATCTAGAAATCATTTCTACCTCCATCGCTCCTTCCTCTCAACTATTGCCATGCAAGAACCATCCATGCAGTAGATTCTGGTTGTAAAATTAGTTGGAAGACTTTTACCATATGGGCCGAATGATATGAATACTTGTAGAATCCTTGGTTGAGATCTACTATGATTACATAAGTGTATGGCAGGGGATATTTAAGCCTAGGGTTGGACTTGTTTCTTTGTGAAAGTCAGAGCCACCACGTGCAGCTTTCCCTCTGCCATGTGAGAATATTACAGAGTCCAAGCCTCAAACTATAGTTCCTCTGTTTGGGTGACACTCTGCTCTCAGGAATATTTACAGTATTATTTTTGTGTAGTGTTTTTTCTACCTGTGTTGTTGAGCATTTTAAATTCTACCCTTTCCTGAAGTACGGTTATGATCATTGGCACCTTTTTAACCCTGCGTTGGGAGGGTTTTCGCCCTGATCAGGAGCCGAGTCAATTTGCTAAGACTTTTCAGCTTTGATTTTTTTGTTTGTTTGCCTTTTTTAGACTGTCCAAGCGATTGTCCAGGCTCGACTTGGCGAGAAGATTTGTACTCGTTCATCTTCATCCCCAACGGGCTCAGACTGGGTAAAATTCCTGCTCTTTGCTAAGGGACATCCTGTAGTGCTTGTCACAGGGAGTCACAGTGCAGCAATAAGGAGTGCTGTTTATAGTATTGCTAAATCACAACAGTAAAATATCTAATTCCGTTTGATCCGTTCACTTGGAAAGGATGTTCTTCATCGAGTGTTAGGCGCCTGTTTATTTGGTTCTTGACATTCTGCTCTGATAGGTGGAAAGCTTAGTCTTTACCAGAGAAAAGTATCTTGTTAACTAGTCTTTTTAATAGGTCATTAGCTTTTCCACCCTGAGTGTTGGGGCTTTGATGCAGGGTCTCTCCTCTGGGGAAGGGAGAAGTGAATGAATGTCCGTGTGCGGTACCCAGCATACAGTCTCACTATTTGATGTCTCCAGAATGTTCCTTGTGGTGATTTGACACACAGTCCCCTTGGTTTTCTAGTTCAATTTAGCCATCAAAGACATCCCGGAGGTCACACATGAAGCCAAGAAGGCACTGGCGGGGCAGCTGCCTGCCGTTGGCAGATCTATGTGCGTGGAGATCTCCCTCAAGACTTCTGAGGTAAGCCTCGGGCCAGGCTGGCGTCTTAACTTGGCACTCACACCTCTCACAGTCTGGTTCCAACTCAGTCTCATTCCTGCCCCTTCCCTCTCTGAACGTCTCCTCGCTCTCTGAGGCGGTCCCAGCCTTTGCACTCCCGCCGCTTGGAATGTGCGCTTCACCCTCATCTTCATTTGTGTCAGCTGTGGATGCGCTGTTTCTACTCATCCCTCAGGGCTCAGTGCTCTGGAAAATCTCCCCCTTCTAGTGGGAGAGGTAGCTACTCTCTTTACACTCCCATGTGCTGTGTTTATATTTGTTTCTAGAGTATAACCTGCTGTATTGTGATTTTTTTTTTAATGTGTTTTTACTCACCTTATTCCATGTTAGGTTTGAGGCAGATATTATTACTTGTATGTTTATTAATCTGTTTCCACTACAGGATTGTGAGACTGCATGGTATAATAAAAGGCAGGTGCATCATCATCGCTAATCATCAGGGAAATGCAAATCTAAGATATCACCTTACACCCGTTAGATTGGCAAAAACATCCAAAACCAAGAGTGACAAATGTTGGAGAGGTTGTGGAGAAAAAGGAACCCTCATACACTGTTGGTGGGAATGCAAACTGGTACAGCCACTATGGAAAACAGTATGGAGATTTCTCAAAAAGTTAAAAATAGAAATACCCTATGACCCAGCCATTGCATTACTGGGTATCTATCCTAAGAACCTGATATCAGAAATCTCAAGAGTCCGTTGCACCCCTATGTTCATCGCAGCATTATTTACAATAGCCAAGACGTGGAACCAGCCTACATGCCCAGAAACTGATGATTGGATAAAGAAGATGTGGTATATATACACAATGGAATACTACTCAGCCATAAAAAAAGACAAAATTGGCCCATTCACGACAATGTGGATGGACCTCGAGGGTATTATGTTAAGCGAAATAAGCCAGTCAGAGAAAGACGAACTCTATATGACTCCACTCATAGGTGGAATTTAGTATATTGATAAGGAGATCTGATCGGTGGTTACCAGGGAAAAGGGGGGGTGGGGGGAGGGCACAGAGGGGGAAGTGGTGTACCCACAACATGACTAAGAAAAATGTACAACTGAAATCTCACAAGGTTGTAATCTATCATAACATTAATAAAAAAAAAAATAAAAGGCAGGTGCAGTTTGGAGCTACACAGACCCAAGTTTAGATCCCACCTGAGTGACTTTGGCTTGATTACTTAACGCCACTCCAACCAACACCACCGAAGTAACACAACGCTTCACAGGGCTACAATATTTTCTTATCTAATCCTTTTTGTAAAGTGCCTAACGTAACATGATCATTATGTGTTCCTTTTCATGCTTTGCACTTTTTTTTTTTTTTTTTTTTTGCTGAGGAAGATTTTCCCTGAGCTAACAACTGTGCCAATCTTCCTACATTTTGTATGTGGTCACTGCCACAGCATGGCCACTGACAAGTGGTGTAGGTCCACACCTGGGAACCAAACCTGGCTCCTGAAGTGGAGGGCACCCAACTTAAACACTGGGCCACAGGGCTGGCCCCCCTACTTTACGCTTTTATTCTTAAAGTCAGCAGCTGTGCCACATCTTACTTATCTTTGTAGTTCTTCCAATTCTTTTTGAAATGAAGCAGGACATACCTAATCATCTCTTTCTAGCACAGTGCCTGGGATGGCACGTAGTAGCTCTCAATGACTTTTGTTGAATGAATGATGCCAATACTCATTCCATTGAAACCTTAGCACCAAATAAAGCAAGACTTCCTATTCTTCTTTATTGACTTGCCAGTTTATATTATGAATTATTTTCCTTGGTGACCTATAGGGAGTCCAAAAGGAGTCCCTAGAAGAACTCCTTCCTACCCCCGGCGTCTGTGACATCTGACTGTGAACTGTTGTGATTGTCCTAGAGAAGCCACACCAGCTAGTCCTAGATACTGCTATCCAGTCATCCCTTGATTTTTGGTGGGGAAATTCAAAATTCATCATTTAAGAGTGAGAGTATGATGAGAAGGATATGTTAAGGCTACGTATTTAAGTTTGATCTACAAGTAACGTTTAGTTCTCTGTTCCACACGCTGACCCAAGCCTACTCCCGAACCTCTTCCAGCTGCTTAATAACAAGCTTGCTTGTGTTCAAACGTATGTGACTGTCCTTCTCACTGAGTGACCACAGGCGTGTTACAGGCTTGAGGAATTCTGCCTTTAATCTTTTCTTCTTCTTTCCCACCCACTGGACTAAGTCTGTTCAGAGTAACACATAGGGAGCCTGAACAGTTTGGTTAAAGACATCAGACAGCTAAAAAGATTTTTAAGTAAGGAGCTTGTTAAGGTATTCCTTAACTGTGGGTGTCACCTAAAAATATCCCCTACAGAATTGGAGGGCAAGGCTCTCTCCATAGCTTGAAGTGTCGGCCTTTCTGAAGAACGATTTGGATATACGTGCTAAAAGTCTCAGAAGCATGAATACTCTTTGGTCTAACAATTCTAATTCTGGACATTTGCCTTAAGAAATTACTTCAGGGTGTGTACAGAGTTTTGGTCTCAAGTCTATTTATCACGGTGTTGTTTATAGTAGTCAAAAGTTAGAAACAATGTATACGTCCCAGTATAGGGGGACTGATTGGATAAAATGATGGCCGGATGGCAGAATACTATGCAACCATTAAAGATAACGTAGAACTTTTAATTATAAGGAAAATTCCATGCTGTATTGATTAATAGAAAATAAGTGATAAAAATGGCATATGTAGTATGATCTCACTTTTATTTAGAAAAGTGGCTGATTGGATTATAAATTGATAATCTGATTTTTTCTTTTTGCTTATTTATACTTTCCAATATTTTTTATTTTTTAAAATTATTTATTTATTTATTCTCCTCAAAGCCCCCCAGTACATAGTTGTATATTCCAGTTGCAGGTCCCTCCAGCTCTGCCTTGCAGGATGCCACCTCAGCATGGCTTGATGAGCGGCACTAGGTCCGCGCCCAGGATCCGAACCGGCAAAACCCCGGGCCTCCGAAGAGGAGTGTGTGAACTTAACTACTCGGCCACGGGGCTGGCCCCCTTCCGATATTTTTGTAGTCGTTATATAGTGCTTTGTAATAAGAAAAAAGATAATTTAAAAGAAACAAATAAAACTGAGATATCTTTCACTTGTTCCATCTACAGGGAGATTCCATGGAGCTAGAAATCTGGTGTCTTGAAATGAATGAAAAGTAAGTGCCCTGTCTTAGGATCCTTGGCTGTGGTAGCAGAGGACGAAGCACATGGCATCATATGAACAGCAGGACTTTGTTGCCAGTCCTGGAGGGTGTTCTGACCACTTAACAAAGCCAATAGGTCTTGGCTACAATTTGCTTCATGCTTGGCTTCCAGCCCGGGCAGAGATGACCTTCAGAGGGAGTGTCAGTCCAGAGAGACTCAGACACCACGGGAAAGGAGCAGAGAGAAAGCTGAAAAGGATTTGTTGTTTTCCCAGAGTACAGCCAGTTCTCTAATTAAATCCCCTGCGAGCGCTTGTAACGTGACTACTCTGTTTTGTCTGTTTTTCGTGTGGCAGACATCCAGTAAGATTGCCCCTCACTACTCCTTTTTACACACTGCATTGGTCATGGATTGGAAATGCATGTTATTTCCCTCCTCCATTTTCTTCTTTCAAGGCAGATTAGCTTACTTCCCACCTGAAGCTTCAGTTTTCAAGAATATATAGGAAAATTGAGGAAATGGCAACACATCTAAAGAAAAATCTTTGTAATAAGTATGTGTGGTGTGGGTGTTATTTTTTTTTATTAAATAGAAAATAATTGCCAGGTTATAGTCCAGTATTTTAGTACCAAGCATACTTTTCTCCAGATTTCTTGTTAAAGAGGTAGACAGCCCATAAGATAGTACATTGAAATTGTATTTTCACCTTCAGTAATATAATTGCAATATTGCTTTATCTCTTAGAAAGATAACTGCTTCAAAGCTAGAAAAAAATGTGTTCTGTGCCTTTTGGTGCGCTTCTGCCTGTGTCTAGTGCATGTGAAAGTGAAACTTTGGCTTACCTCAACACTCTGTGGATAAGCTGACAAAGAACTTAGTTCAGAACATGTTTTAATAATAAATTTAATCTTATGCAGTTCCAGCGCTTAATTTGCAGCCACCTCTGTTGACTGTAATACTCTGTGCATGGTGTATTTGGACTGCAAAGCAGATTATATTCTCTCGGAATTTATGAATAATGCTAACAAATTGCTCTCAGTCACTGAATGGAACGTGACTAATATCTCCATATCCGTTGCATTTCTGTTCTTTGTTTTCCGTTAGTCGAATAGGAGAATCCTGATGGTGTCTCTGTGCTCCTCAGGTGTGATAAAGAAATCAAAGTTTCCTACACGGTGTACAACAGACTGTCGTTGCTGCTGAAGTCTCTTCTTGCTATAACTAGGGTGACACCTGCTTACAGACTCTCCAGAAAACAGGGGCACGAATATGTCATATTGTACAGGTAAACGGCATAGCTGCTCCCCTTCTTGATATGCTCCTCAGCCTCCTCGCTTGGCGCGTTGTCTGACCGGCATTCAGGTATTCTGTGACGGACTCTTGGACAGATGGTTGATTGGGTAGTTGGTGCTCTAGCTTGACTGTATCGTCTATCCATCCTCCCTTATGACCCTCAGCCTTGCCAAGCTACCAAGTTGTTCTTTTGTCTATGCGCAGTCCTGGTTCCTGTGGGATGGATTTTGAAGTCCTACTGATACACATGTCAAAGCTGGAAAAGGAGCCTAAGACTTTAAAACACTGCTAATTCAATTTGTTTTTCTTTTTTTTAAAGGTATGGTTTTTTTAAGGTATACGTTGTTGGAGCTTAGTTTTTATTCAACAAACCTATGTAGGTGTTTAGTTTTGGGTGCTATTGCTTGAAAAATACAAAAAATACATTTTAAGTGTTTTGTAATTCGGAATTTTAGCTAACGTAGGCTCCCTTTCCCAGGGAGATTCATGGAAAGGTTCTGCTGTTTATATTTTCAGAATACTCTTACGTGATTATTCTGTAGTGGAAAAGATTTTCTGACTTCTTAACCAATTTACTTTGGAATGACTTGTGACAAGCACGGAGAGCTCCCTTTAATTGAGGATCACTCTTCACAATCTTGTACCTTCTATTGTATATGTGAATGTTGCTAAGAGACTAGATCTTAAAAGTTCTCATCACAAGAAAAAAAGTGCTATAACTATGTGTGGTGATGGATGTCAACTAGACTAATTGTGGTGATCATTTCACAATATATATAAATATAGAATCATTGTGTTATACACCTGAAACTAATATAATGTCCTATGTCAGTTATACCTCAATAAAAAAATATCTAGTACTTTCTAATAGTAGTCCCAGATCTGTTTACCAATTTTATTCATATATTCTTTATTTTCCAGTGGGTATACTTTAAAAACACGTTGCAGGAATGGGAAGAAGAAACTTAAATAGCAGGTTCCACTTAATTATTGTTTTCCTCATTTCTTAACCAAGCTTCTCCATGCACATTCCCATGCCTGCACCGTAATTGAAGTGGTAGCATTTTCACTCCGTTAAAGGAGATGTTCATGCAGATGAGAAAAGAAGGGTTTGTTTTGTTTATTTTGTTTCTAGGTAGTTTGGCTATAGAGGCCCTTGGAATAAACAATCAGGTAACATTTCTATTTCTTCCCTACAGAATATATTTTGGGGAAGTTCAGCTGAATGGCTTAGGAGAAGGTATGTAATAAGGTTGAAAACATCTGTAGTGTTAAGAGCGCTCCTGACTTCAGAGGTGGGCTTGGATGCTGCCTGTAATAATACATAGCTTGTGATTTTAATAGGTATGATCCAAGAAAGGGAAAGACAGGTAGGTGGTCGGAAGAGCTGCCGGGGAATGACTGAGTAATTTTCCCCAAAGCTCCAGTAACTCAGTATTCTTTTTTACTCTTTATGCGTTTGTCTGTTTTCCTGATTTTCTACGTTTCTGATGAGCATCAACAATTTTGAAAACTTGGAAATGAAACCAAGAAAACCAGGAAAGCTTTGTTGGAAGTCTTACTTGCAAGGCCCTGGCTCTTCTAGACTTAGTTCTGGTGTGGCAGCTTGGGCGGGAGTGTAGTTACTTCATAAATTGAGGCGCTTGTGTGGTAAACTCCTCGTGCCCCTTTGCTATCTCACTGGACATGTGACACACCTGGGCAGGGTTGGTTAGGACTTGCTCAAGCTTTAGGACTAATAATCGTTTTACCTCTTTGAAGGTAATTTTATCTGGAAATAGAATGCTGTTTCTTCTGCCAGTATTAGGTCAATATAGGATAAATTGAAAGAAAAAAATACATATATATGCACATACATACATACCCCCACACATATATATGAAATGGAGGCTTCTGCACTCAAGATGCTAAGTGGGTGCCAGAAATTGTACTGTAGGCTGAATGATTCAGGAGGAGACAGACTCGGGCAGTGCCAGCGTCCTCTGGAACAGAGCTCTCCATTTGTCTTTTCTCCTAGGTTTCCAGACAGTCCGTGTGGGGACTGTGGGCACCCCTGTGGGCACCGTCACTCTTTCTTGCGCCTACAGAATTAACTTGGCGTTCATGTCCACCAGGTGAGGAAAGAACTTGGAATCCAAAAGAACTCTTCCAAAGACATACAAGTTTTTTGTCCCCAAACTTCGTGGCTAAGCCTACAATTCAGCTTTGCCATTGCTGAAGTCAGTCCCCTTCTGAAGAAGAAAATCACGAGAGAGACCAGTTTCCAGACTGGAGACTCTGAGTGTCCCAGTGTCAACAATGTAGAGCTGGTTGCTTCTATTTAGGGATGCAGTAGTTAAGGCCCTAGTGGTTCCTGTCGGTAGACATCAGGCCCTCTGAGGACTTCAGGGGCTAGCGAGGCATTCTGACGAATACTGCAATGTGCTTATTGCGTTACAGGCAGTTTGAGAGGACCCCCCCCATCATGGGGATCATCATCGATCACTTTGTGGACCGCCCCTATCCCAGCTCCTCGCCCACGCACCCCTGCAATTACAGGTGAGGCATGTGAAAGGCACTGCCCCAGCTGCAGCGGGGCGGACGCAGCCATCTTGCACAGGTCCCTCGAGCACTTTTGTCAGCTCTCACTGATGGGCAGGGGGCACTGATGGAGAACCCCGTGGCGAGAAATGGAGTGGCGAGTTTCCGTTCTTGCTGCTGCCTCTGAGGTGCACCAAGACTTGAAGTATTCAGCATATCTCAGAAAATTCTTGGACAGTTTGGATCTTGCTGGTAGTGATTTGACTTTTGAGTTGATTTTACTTAGAGACTACAAGAGTGGTAGTAATTTGTGCAATGTCCTTCACCAATAATGGTTTTCAGGGCACCATTGGCACAATTCAGTTATATGTCAGAATCAAATATCTCCAGGCCTAGATCCCAGAAAACAGAATTCTCTAGAGGCTGAAGTAGATGTGTATCAGGAATACTGCCTTTATGTGAAGGTCTTGTAAAGTTGGATAGCTTTGTCTTTGGAGTCTAGATTTTTGTTTCATTGTGTCTCTATTGCTGACAATTCTTTGGCCCCAACACTGGCCAGGCTTAAGAAAATACTCTCAAATGATATGTCAGGTAAGATGTTTGGGTTTAAAAAAAAGAAAACCATTGTCAACCTCTAGATGCTGCTCTGTCTCTCTTTCCGTTATGAACTCTATCTGAAACAATTCTCATCACAACTTTCATCCTTGTCAAACCTCGCTTTGTATCCTTTCTGAAATCAAATGCCATCACCATAAAATTCATGATTTCTTTTCCCCTCACTATAGAACCGCTGGTGAGGACACTGGAGTAACATATCCTTCTGTGGAAGATTCTCAAGAAGTGTGTACCACTTCTTTTTCCACCTCCCCTCCATCCCAGGTAGGGGAGACAGTTTCTGGGGTGGCGGTAGTTATTTGGTACATATATGGGCCTTACGAAATGGTGTCAGAATTTAGATACAGTCTCTTTCGGTGGCAGTGGTAATTGTTTTGAGGCGGTTATTTTGAGAGATGAGAAGAGCCTTCTCATCCAGCGGGTGATAATGCAATGTTTCTAGTTGTAACTATTCTTAACCCACAAGATTCTGTGTAACCTTTACCTTCCTAGGGACATCTTAAATTCCCAAGAAAAATCAGTGACAGAATTCCAGATGCATTCTGATACCAGAGAGGTACTCCACTTGACACTTGTTAATTTGCTAGCTGCTTCTCTTTTGAAGCGGTAAATATGGTTCCTAATAACGGAAGGAACACAAAAGGAGCAATCATTATTTAGCATGAAGTGCCAGTAAAAAACCCGCAGTGCAGTTTTTCTTAATAGTTGACACGGATTTCTGCCTAGTGCATTCTCTACCTGAACATTTTTCCCCATTAGCTTTTCCATCTGAGTCCATCTTCAGCGTCAAACCCAGTTTTGATAAAACACAGGCTCCAAACAATGTTCTCGGCTTCCTGGGAGGAAGTGCCTGTGTGGCCTTGCTGTGTAATGTACATGGTACTGAGATGCTTCAGCTAAGGCGTCACTTTTTGCCAGCTGACTGAACTTCAGAAGGCCACATTCCTTCCCTCCACCCTGAGTCGTTCGTCTGCCTCCTGGCCTGCCGTTGCCTGCTCTGCCTGCCCATCATCTCTATCATTCCCCTCCTCATTGACTTTCACATTAGTTTCATCTAGACCCAACTCAGTTCTGCTTTCCTTTAAACTAGCCCCAGATTACCCCTTTTCACCATCTTATTTTGGGGACCCAACAAGTTAATTAGCTATTCATAAGTTTTTCTTTTTTGTGTTTTTTTTTTGTTAAAAATATTTGAATTTATTCCATCCTGCGTTGTTAGGAAATACTGGATTAAAGTTATCATTCTAATCTGTTTCAAAAGCATAAGTTAGGCACAAAAGCTAACCTAATGTGTGTGAAGGATGTTACAAAATCTATGGATCACTGTTATTTCTGTTGTCCCGGTTTAGAGTTAAAGAGGTTTTTGTTGTAAAGTTGCAGACAGTTTGGTGATGTGAGAACTGTTACTCCCTCTCTCCCCATCAATATATATAGGCATGAGTGTCGCCATTGCTGTGGGAGGGGGTAGCTCTGGTACACTTACTGACGTAGAATAAGGTGGCGGGGGGGGGCGGAGCCATTTGTTGTTTGTGCCGTCGAGTTGATTCCGACTCCTGGCAGCCCTGTGCACAGCAGAGCAGAACCCTGCCCAGTCTTCTGCGCCCTCCTCTCACGTTCCAGCGCTCTATCAGACTGTGCTCCCTGCTGTTCACAGGGTTTTCACGGCTAATCTTTTCGGAAGTGGGTGGCCATGTCCTTCTTCCTAGGCTGTCTGAGTCTGGAAGCTCCGCTGAAACCTGTCCACCACGGGTGACCCTGCTGGTGTTTGAAATCCTGGTGGCCTAGCTTTCAGCCTCACAGCCACACGCAGCCACCACAGTATGACAGCCAGCAGACGGGGGGTGTGGTTCCCTGACTGGGAAGTGAAGCCCAGGCCACAATGGTGAGAGTGCTGAATCTTAACCACTAGAGCACCAGACTGCTTTTTCACTGTGCATATTAGTGGGAGTAGGTTTTTTTTATAATCAAAAAGTGAATATGTCAAGTTTAATGTTCATTAAACAGTTTTGTTTTACAAGTGGTAAATTCATAAACAGTAAATAAAGTTATGACTTCAGAGATAGGAGAGATGGTGAGGCTGGGCCTTAACAAATCAGTTTGTCTCTTTCTCTGACGGTGGAAATTTGACCCGACCCCAAAAGTAAAGGGAAGTTAAGTGGTTTCTGCCCTGATGTTTGCAAAAAGGTTTATCGACCTGTGTAAGGAGAGCCTGTCTTTTTCATGGTATCAGTTGCTTGTTGTGTCTCATAGTTTAAAAGTAGATCACACCAAGATCTCGTCAATACTGAGCACCCATAGGTGAGTCAATACTCAGCAACTCGGATCAAGGCTGCTACAGTTTGGTGTAGAAATATTCGTTTGGAACCTTGACGGTAGAACAGAGTGAAAATCATTTGCTGTCAGGTCTCCTCATTCTTGTAAATATTGCAGTGGTTTTTTCCTTGGTGTAACCGAGGGAATTGCATAATTGTTCAGCAACTTCTGTTTGAGCTTTTGCTAGAGTCCAGTAAATACATGTTAATGTGATGTTTGTTTTGCCAACAAAATAAGGATCATTGTATCATTTGGGCCCAGAGTTGAGTCAAGAAATAGTTGTGGCCCTGAACCTGCTGCTGTGACTTAAGGCCCTGTCTCCAGTTCTAAGCGCTAACCAGCTCACTGGTGAGACTTGAAGAAGGAACAGCAAGTTCTCCAAGGCCATCAGGGACTATAAGGAAACACACACATGCACGCACACGCACACCTGCACGCACCCACTCAGCTTCCCTGGGATAATGTAGGAAAATATGCAGTCAGGTACGTTAGCTCTTCCAAGTTCCAACCAACAACTGTCAACTGTTTAAACCTGTCCCTGCAGATTCTGGGTCCCCACAGAAAGGTCTTCAGCCTAATGTTCTAGCCTCGGCGTCCTCATTCCTCCTCAGCACACCTTGCGTCTGCTCTCAGGCCCTTCCTTTCGGAGGCTGTTCTCTGACATCCTCCCACCCTCTTGACTGAAGACTGACTAATGCTGGGTTCGGGTTTCCCTGTGTTGCCCAGCCGCGCCCCCCCCCCCCCCCCGGCTTGACTCAGCTTTGTTTTCCTCCTGCTCATCAGGGAGACAGGCTGCAGTGGAGCACCCTGGGATAAACGTCTCCTCTTCAGACTCTTCCAGGGGGTCCTTTTTGGAAGGCAGTCATGCAGCTTTCTCCCTGCTTTCACTCCTGACTTCCACTGTGCATTTCAGCCTCTATTGCTACTGCCCCTTCTGGAGTTTTTTTCACTTCTTTCTCAAGTCCCTTTTCTTTTTTCTTCTCTTGTTTCTCCTGTCTCTGTGTGTATCTGTGCACAGTGTGTGTTTACTGTCACAAAGGCACATTTTCAGACCCCTACTCCTGTGGTGACGGACACCCTGAGGGTCCCCATGGCAGGACTGGCCTTTTCCCATCAAGTGAGTCCATACTGGGAAGATGGGGATATAATGAGATGGCATCATTTTATTTAAAAGTTGTAAATAAAGTAAAGTACAGGGTATAACTATTTAAATGTCCCCAAGTGTTCTGTGGGTTATTTTGAGGCTTGATAATTGGTTTTTAAGAGGACACAGTCATAGCACACCAGCCCAAAATAGGATTTCTCTTTTGCCCCTCCTCCTACCATTGATGTGAAAAATACTGGGAGTTATTTATATCTTATTTCCAAATAAACAATCCAAGAGTGGCATTCTTTCTTTTTCAGTATACATAGGAACCCTCCCATACCCAGGGGTGATGGAAGGAATGATTAGAGAAGATGCCTTTTGTTTTAAAGGGACCTCAAGGACAAATGAGAAACTAGAATGACCTGGGAAAAACTGATGACTTTGGCTCCAAGTTCTGCGTAGGCTTGTGCTCCACAGATCAGCTGGGCTGGAAACCAAAACAGTTAGCTGAGCCCCTGGGAAAAGGGGGAGCAAGGAACTCTGGAAGCCTTTGGAAGGTGCAGAGCTGGGAATCCCAGTGCCACTACACACAAGTCTGTTTCCTTATCTAGAACGCAATGGCCTGGTCTGTCTTTAACCCTTCCATCAGGCCCCCGCACCGTGAGGGTGTGGGCTGGGGTCCGCTTCTTACCCTTCTACTGACCTGGATCATTAGTCATACTCTAGGATGGCCTATTTTTTTCTCCTCCTTTCCTCTGCCCCTCTTTGTTTTTCTCTTGCTTAGCTCTCAAGCTCTCGCCTTTCCTATCAACCTGCTGCTCTGGGCGTTGGATCAGCTGACCTGGCTTATCCAGTAGTGTTTGCTGCTGGCTTAACCACCACACACCCTCACCAGGTATCTTTAAAGATGGGAGGACCCTGGGGGCTCCTATGCTGTCTACCTTGCCCTGAGGCAGTGCAAGGCCTCTTGACACGCTGGCATTACTCCAAGTGTTCTGAAGCAAAGCTCTTCGTAACTGGAGGACTGAGGTGACTGAGAGGAAGGGGCTTCTTAGCCTTCAGAAAGGAAAGAGAAGCTGCCCAGTGTTTTCTCCTCTTTCCTTTTGCCTCTGTAGTCATTATCTTGCATGTCTCCCATTGACTGAGTCCTAGAGAGGATACAGATCCAAGGTTTCCTGCCCACTTGGTGGCAGCATTGGTGATGGAAGAGCTGGAAAGCAGATACCATCATGCTAGGTCGTAAGTTTCCCTCCTGACTGACACTGCCATGAGTCACTATTTTTCCATTCTTCCCCAAAGCTAATGGTTCCCGGGAAGGAAGGCGGGGTACCCCTTGCTCCCAACCAGCCTGCCCTGGGTGCCCAGGCCGACCAGGAGAGATTGGCAACCTACACCCCTTCTGACGGGGCCCACTGTGCTGCCACACCTTCCAGCAGGTGAGTTCACGTCTTGGCTCTGCCACTGCTCAGGCTAGCCAGGAGGCCTGTCCTCCCCAACTCATGTGCTTATTTGGTATCAGGGAAGAGTAGCTGTCAACATCAGCTCAGACTTGGCATTTGTGCCCAGAATGTGGAATCCTTAAAGCTCCTGATAAGAATCTTATGCTGCAGCTGGTATGTAAGGAAGCTGACCATGCGCTTTGCTGCCAACAGCAGGGCCTGGCCTGCTAGACCCCTCACCCAGTGGAGGGCCTTCTCAGACATTTTTCTCTGGCCCCCAGATTTATTCCCTTAGAGTTGCTCCTCGTTTTTCCTGAAGACCAGAACAGGGTGTTCACCATCACCTTGGCATCGGGCCACAGTGTATCTTGGTGGTGGTTAGGATTGATGTTCTTTTTCTGCTATGTTAGCGCCTCATGGAGATCCTTTAGGAACAACTATTTTTCCTCACTGCAGTTTTTAAAAAATCTTTGTCTTTTCTGATGACAGAAATGATACAGTCTGTAAAATGCAAATTATCAAGACATTGATTAGGTAGAAAATGAAAGTTCTCATAATTCCACCCTGCAGAAATCACCACTGTTACCTCCTTTTCAAAGACCTGAGGGTCTCAGAAGGGTTAAGTAATTTGCCCAAAAGCACTTAGCTTGCAAAATGGCTGGGCACAAGCCCAGCTCCTGGGACTGCAAAGCCTGTGCTCTGTCTTTCCATGACACTCAGAGTTCTCCCATGGGCAGCCGAGGCTGTCTTGACCTGCTCTGCCCCTCTTGACTGGAAGGCCCCAGAGATCATGACGGAGATTGCCTGACCGCATCTTAAATGCATTTTTGGATAATAGGAATTCCTGGAATTTTTTTTTTTTCATTCCCACAGTGGAGTGGTGGGAGGGGAATTGTTTGGGAAGGTCTTTTTGTGCTATCCATCAGGAAAAATAATTACTTTCATTCCTGGCTTCCCAAATTTCCATCCTCTTATCCCTCCCCTGTTAGATAATCAAAGGAAGATCTTGTTAGTCATTTTACACTCATTTTCTGAGCCTCGACTCCTGGGGCATGTCTGGGAGTAGCTGAAGACAGGAGGCCCTGTTGAGGGGGTTCTTTACTAAATCCAGATCGTCAGAGCTCAGGGCTCCCTCAGTGCTGCCTGGAGTCCAGGGGCCACTTGGATTGCACAGTCCTCCTGCCCACCTGCAGCCGTTGGCCACAGGACCTTTCCTGTCGGCTGCAGCTTGCAGGGCTGTGTCTGCTGGTCTCACAGCCACAGGATGTCCCCTTGTTTCTGCTGCTTGGAGCCCCCATCATCACGTCATCACCATTCTGGAGGGCTGGAGAGGGCAGGAGTGAGAGCAGCCCAGTTGAAAGGCCTTGCTGAACAGAGGGATGATTGGAGGCAGGGAGCGGGGAGGAAACATAGTACGGCGCACAGAGGACCTCAGCCAAGTGATCTCGTGGGCAGACAAAGGCCTGGCCATCTAGAATCAAATTTGGGACTCTTGACTTAGAATAATGGCAATGTCTCTTGTGAGGTAAGGCTTAAGTTTAACATTGTACTGTAAACTGTACAGTCTTATGGTATTTTTAGATTAAAAAAGATGTAGAAAAGCTGAAACTGAGTCTGAAACAACTAAACTTATAGTTGTTTCTGAGAAATGCTTGCCTCTATGAATGATTGCCCTGTGCACGGTAACTGATGCTCCTCATCGATATTTCAGCTTAAATGTTATGTAAGCTTTACACAATTGTGACACTAAGTTTCACTCAGATATGCATAATTTTAGTTGTTCCAGGAACTCTGCTCTCAACTCAGAAGGGAGGGGGACAATGGCAGCAGCCAGACCGCATATTGGCATTTGCCATGTGGGTGGGCTGGCAGGGGCACCTCCTGCCCTAGGCTGCAGCCCCGCAAGACGGTGGCTTCACGGGGAGCCGTGGAGGCTCAGCTGTGGTTTGAGAGTGAATACCCACACTACCTTTCTTCTGCAGCGAGGACACGGAAACTGTATCAAACAGCAGTGAGGGACGGGCCTCCCCACACGACGTCTTGGAGACCATCTTTGTCCGAAAAGTGGGGGCTTTTGTCAACAAACCCATCAACCAGGTGATTTTTCTGCCACTGCCACCTGTGGGAATGTCTGAGCCCTTCGAGCGGGCCTTACAGGCAGGGCTCCTAACCTGGGATCTGTAGAAGTGCTGAAATTGCATGCAGAATTGTGGGAGGGTGAATATTTTGTGAAGAGGATTAATAACCTACAACACCCCTCCAGAAGAAGTTTAGAACTATTGTTCTGTGATCTTTTAAGCTTACGGTAGGAGAGGGAGACCAGACGCCTTTTAGCAGAAACACACTGCATGGGAGTGTCATTGTCTCAGCCTAACTTGAAATAGGAAGTTTCTCCTCAGCTCTGTCAGTGAAGAGCAGTTGTCGCCGAAGTACTCTGGGTCGAGCTTCCTGGGGAGCCCTAACCCCTGTTTCTGCTGTGGGCATGTGATGGAAGGCAGGGGGAATTGAGGGGGTCTCCAACAAGACAGGAACCTGAGGTGTGGCATGGTCAGCCTAGGGGTGCAGACTTGCTGGACCTCTAGGCTCCTGGCAGCGTCTACGGAGGCACGTAAGCTGGGGGAGGCACGGGCGCTAATACTTCCTCCTGTGTCCCTTCAGGTGACCCTGACCAGTTTGGACATACCCTTTGCCATGTTTGCTCCCAAGAATTTGGAGCTGGAGGATGCCGATCCCATGGTGAGTCCACCACTGACTAAAGTTTCCAGGGAGAGGGTGCTGTAGTCGTCGTCGTCCTTCCTCCACAGACCCGTAGCCATGCCCGTTGGTCTATGGATTTGTGGCCCACGTTGGGTCCCTTACAAAACCCTTGGTTGTTAACGGTAATTTGCACCCAGAGTGCAGAACCAGCCCCTGCCTCTGCCTTTGTTTGAAACAGGTGAATCCTCCAGATTCCCCAGAGACTGAGTCTCCTCTCCAAGGCAGCCTGCACTCTGATGGCTCCAGCGGGGGCAGCAGTGGCAACACTCATGACGACTTTGTTATGATTGACTTCGTAAGTTGCCATCACTTTCCTAGACCATTGCTGCCCCAGGGGAGATAAACCTGGAGCATCCATTGCACTTGAACAGGACTTCTTCACAGGAATCAGATGGGCCGGCTTAGACAGAGGGGATGGGGCAGGTGGGTGCCCGGCTGTGCAGTTCATGTGGGCAACCTGCCCTCATACTCTGCTTGGGGAGACATTTGGAGGCCCATGAACAATAAGGCATTTTGTGACCAACCATGTGGCATAGTGGTTAAGTTCGCACACTCCGTTTCTGCAGCCTGGGGTTTCGTGTTTCAGATCCCAGGCACAGACCTAGCACCACTCATCA
This sequence comes from Equus caballus, assembly GCF_041296265.1. NCBI lineage: Eukaryota > Metazoa > Chordata > Mammalia > Perissodactyla > Equidae > Equus > Equus caballus. The sequence goes on from NC_091695.1 coordinate 11,348,673, forward strand.
AGCCACACTGTGGCAGCGTCTCACATACAAAATAGAGGAAGATTGGCACAGATGTTAGCTCAGGGACAATCTTCCTCACCAAAAAAAAAAAAAAACCCACCAATGAGACATTTTGTGCCATGTCTTTGATTGAAATTCGTAATGAAATTCATCTCTAAATGGTGGTTTCCCAGTGGAATCCTGAATGGATAACCCTTTGGTAAGGAGAGGAGTTTGAAGGAAGGGGGCAGAAACCTAATTAGGGGAGAGGAATGTGATCATCAGGATTAGAATTCGATGGGCCAGCAGAGAAAGGTGTAAAGATGCTCCTCCTAAGATAAGCCTGGAGGAACCTCTTTTTTGGTAATTACTGAAAGGAAGGAGGGTTGTTTATAGCTTAACTCCTGTGGTTTTCCTCTGTGGTCCAAGGCAAGCTAAACTGAATCTGTTTTATTTTTGAAGACAAGCTAAACTGAATCTGTTTTATTTTTGAAGAAACCGGCTTTTTCTAAAGATGACATTCTTCCGATGGACTTGGGGACCTTCTATCGTGAATTTCAGAACCCCCCTCAGCTGAGCAGCCTCTCCATAGATATTGGGGCCCAGTCAATGGCCGAGGACTTGGTATGGAAACCCCTCCCCCTACACCTCATCCTCTGACCTCCCGTCCCCCTTTGGTGGTTACTCCTGCTCCACAGGCCTAGAAATTTCTTCCTGTTACTCCTCCCACCCACTCGCCTCCCATCTTCCCTTAACAGGAAAGAGATACTTTTAGACCATTATCTTCTTTTGATCACACTTGAGATTTGCATCGTGCCTGGGAGTCATTTTCTTGCATTTGCGTGCACTGACTTCCTCCTTTCCTCTGCACACTCCCAGCAGCACTGCCACACTCCTGTCGTTTGGTGCCTGCTGGCTGCTACTTGCTGGTGCCACTAAGCCACGCTGCTCCAGCAGCTCTTTAGCTTGCCAGGCAGATGCCGGTGGTCCAGGGTAGAAGAAATAGGAGGTCCTGACTGCTGGTGTTCTTGCCCTTTCCACGGACAGCCCGTCCCTCAGCTAGCGGTTCTCATGCTTAGCCAGATGTCCTGGGACTGCCTGTAATCACCACATCTCCGCTGAGGGTATTCCCTGTTTCCTGCCTCTGGAGGACAGAGGAGCGCCCTGCACAGCCACAGACTCTGGCTGCCCCACATCATGAGATGTCGGGGTCCCTCTGCTTGAGGTGGAAATAGTGCCTCCTGTATCGAAATTAGAGGAGTGGCTCAGGACCTGGATATAGCTGCCTCTGATCTCTTTAAACAGAAAAGCATGCACAGTAATAATAACATAAGGTAATAATATCCTTAGTAATATTAACATTTCCCGAGGCTTTCTAGGTGCCAAGCGTTTTTCTAAGCGCTTTATGTGAATCTTCAGTAACCCTAAGAGGTAGGTTTTCGTATTGTGCCGGTTGACAGATGAGAAAACCAACACTGAACAAATAACTTGCCCGTGCTCACACGGAGCCGGCGAAACGAAGCTTTGATCCCAGGGAGTCTGGCTTCTGATTTGGGTCTTTTAACCACTGCCTCCCGAGCCTCTCATTTGAAACGTGCTTGGAAGGAACTGGACTCCAAAGGCTGTCAAAGTGACCTGCAGCCGGTTGCACCGGCCTGCCAAACCCACCCGCGCTGTCCGGTGTGTCCGGGCCACTTTATAAGTTCTGAGGCAGCACAGTGTCCCACCTTTCTGAGTACCTTGCGCCTGTCAGTAAATCTGCAGATGCAAATTCACCAGTAGAGACAGACCACCTGATTAAGATCCAGTTTCTATTAATAGTTGACACTTGAGGGCAGTTAAACTTAACTCCCTGTGGTTCTCTTTTATGTTCTCTCTCAACCCGCCCACGTCAGCTGATGTAACGAGGCAGACTCCTAGGCTTCCCCGCAGGCTGCTGAGTCGGCATCTCTTGGGAGCATGGTTGGGATGCCTTGTTCCTGCGGGACTCTGATGCCCGGCACCGGGTGTGAAGAAATCTTCCATAACCTTTTCTTCATTGGTAGCACTCTGAACCTGCTGTTTTATTCTAGTGTCAGTCTAATCAGTGCCAAAGATATTTCACATGTAATTTCTCTGCCATCCTGTTGTTGGCGTGGTCCTTTTCTATCTCATTAAGTGGGTGGCCCACTTGGGTTTCCTAGGCTGTTCTGTCCACCCTCCAGCCCCCACGAAACCCTGCTGGACATAAGCCCGCTGTCCGGTGCCTGTTCAGCTGCGCTGCCTTCCCCTGCTCTCCCAGCTCAGCCCTGCTGAGCCGGCTGTCTGCGGTGGCCCCTTCCTCAGCCCGGGGGACTGGGCAAGCTGCCTCTTCAAGGCCCTGCCTGAACAGGCCGCTTTTCTCTCTCCGCCCGGTACAGGACTCGCTACCAGAGAAGCTGGCTGTGCACGAGAAGAATGTCCGAGAATTTGATGCCTTTGTAGAAACCCTGCAGTAAAAGTTGGTGTCCTCGAGTACCAGCATCCCCTCTCTGTGGTCCCAGGAGACAGAGAGCCTCTCACTCATCAGCTGCTCGCATCCCTGGTCCTGCTCCAAGCCAGGTGGAAGGGAGGCTGGGGACCCAGACATCCCTGCTCTTGCACCTCCTGGCAGCATCAAGCCAGTGATAGCATTTGAGAGGACTGAACCTCTAGCCTTGGAGATGGGAAGACGGTTTGTAACAGAGGGGCCTCCACAGGGCCATCTGCTTACAGCACCCGTCAGCAACTGCTTCACAAAGGCTGTCGTCCCGTTCCTCCTGCTGCCACCCCCCGCCCCGGGTCTGCCCTACGGCTGGCCGCTCGCCTGCCTGCTGTACCATCAACCGTTTGACATTCCAGCTGGTGGCCCAGAGTCTGGTGTGGAGGCAGAAAGAGGAAGGAGACAGTGCTGGGAGGAAGAAGGAAGGACTCCTTCAGGCTCTCCTTGTTGTTTCCTTTAGTTCTGGTATCTTCTTGCTCTCTCTCTCCCCCCTCTCTGCCCCTGTGCCTATACTTTTGGCAATATGACAGGCCTCCTGCCCAGGTGATGAGAACTCCAGAGTCAGCCTTTCCCGCCCTCGAAGGTTGTGCCGCTCATCCCTGAACAGAAGGTCCGAGCAGCCCTGGTGGCTGCCGTGCTCAGCTCCTCAGCTACGTGGGGAAACGATCCTAGGACTGCGTCTAGGATTCTGTCATTGGGCATCAGCAAAAGTTCTTCTCTTCCCTTCCTCCCTCCCCCTGTTGCTGCTCCTTGGTGGTAGAACACGCTAATTATTTATTACTTTGAGAGAGATCAGATATTTTATAGAGAAAATACGTCCGAGGTTAGATGTTTTCACTTGGGGAAGGTGGCCTCTCTCTGGGCAAGCCTCCTCGGTGGAGGTGCCTCAGAGTCCGGCTTGCTGCCTGCAGATCTTGCTTCCCATATGTTTAGAGCAGGATCCAAGAAGAGGGCTGGCTGAGGGCAACAGAACCTCCCAGAATCGCTGCATTTGAACTGACAACAGGCTTTCCCTTGGACGTATTCCTGGTGAGAGCCTCGAGTCTCTCGGCTTCTGCAGACCTTCTTCTGGCCGCCCAGCAAGTCTTGGGTGCCAAATGTGATGACTCCCCAGAGTTGTGCCACATACAGTGCCCCAGGGCCATTGTGGCTGCCCTGCTGTGGCCCTGGGGAAGGACAGACAGGCCTCCTTCTGGGGTACTTGTTCCTCTTTCTTGGGGCTGAGTTGTGGGCTTTTTCCTCCTTCCGCCTGGGCCTGGCCATCACCGTCCTTTAATCCCAGGGTCTGTACACTGCCCTGAGGTTTACTGGTTGGATTGGTTCCTTGTGAAGAAACCAAAGCTGGGTATACAATTGACTTAGCCCTTCGGGTATCGTTACTTGAGTAAGCGCAGTGCCTAGCCTCCCCCACCTACCATTTGTCCCTCTCCCACTAACTGGTAGTCCTGGCCCAGGAGAGCTAGGCCTGCTCCCACCCTGGCCCGCCCGGGGTGGGCACTGGCAGCAGCTGTTCTGCAGTGGAGCAGGTGGCCCTCAATTGCTTGTTAGTAAATGCATGTGACATTGTTCCCACCTACAAGGCTGACCTCCGAGGGCCAGAGTAGGCTCTGTTGCTGTCTCAGTTAGGCTGAGCCCTGCCCCGTTGCATGCATTCCGCTGCCACAAAGAAATGTTCCCAGCAGTGGTGTCCAGCTGGCCCTCCTGCCTTTGGGCCAGAGCACACCGATGGCCTGCTAAACCCATCCAGATTTACCTGCAAGGCCCTGGTGCTGAGAAGGGTGAAGGCCTGGTACGTTTGATTGCCTCCCCCGACTGGCCCCAGGATCTCAGCTGCTGCCCTCCATCCGAGGCCAAGCATGGTGGGGCCTGTTAGCCATTGTCTTCTTTGACTCCTGACTGTCAGCCTCTGCAGGCAGCATTCTTCTTCAGGACCCCATCAATGAGAGGCCAGGGAGGCTGAGCCCTGACTTTGAGCTGAGCCTGGGAGGAGCAGAGCAACTGTCAAGGCCGGCCCTTGCCCCTCAGCCCTGTCCGAGGCCAGGTATGAGCCCTAGACTGACCCCTGCAGCACCCTGGGACAGGGCTGGGGCCAGCCACCTGAATCCAGGTGGCACAGGCCCTCCCGCTCCTCCAGCCTACCTTGTTTGGAAGTACGGAGCTATACTTTAAAATGTATTCAAGAGGTTTCCAATAAAAGTTTTTCTGTACTTTACAGCCTCCTGTTGTGCAAGTTGTCTAAAATCCTAGCCAACTCCCTCCCACTTCTGCGTAGGCCCAGGTCACCGGCAGGCTCTGTGGAAGGGGAAGAGCCGTGCGTGTGAGCACAGAAAGGCTGCAGAGTCAGGCAGGCTGCTTTGAATCTTGGGGTTTGGCCACTTCCCAGCTGTGCAGCCTTCGGCCCATCAGGAAACCTCTCAGAGCCTCCGCATTTTCCTTGGCTGTAATGTTCCCATTTCCGCGGCTTGTATGCAAATACTGAGTGAGATAATGTGTATGAAGTAGACGTGCATGTGAAGCGCACCCATAGCACAGTCTCCGTGAGATGGAGGCCCTCATCCTCAGCTCTTTCCCCTCTGCAGCACAGCTCACCACTCAGCGGGAAAGACAGCTGACAAGGCACTGCCGTGTTTGCAGTGGGGGCTGGGCACAGAGAGCGGGCGCCCTGAGCTGCCCAGCCCTGCTTGCTGATCCAGTGTGAGGGGTTGTGGCCGAGCAAACCAGACAGAGGGAAGGGGTGAGTGAAGCATCAGGGAGTCAGGCTCCTTCAGGTTTGCTAGCTGCCCCAATCTGACACACAGCTCGAGTCAGGGCACTGGGGGAGTCTCTGACAGCCATGGGGATGATTGCTGTGGCCCCCTGCGGGCTTCTGCGCAGACATCCAGCCCTGGCAGAGCAGCTCTTGCTTCCTAGTTTGTGCCCGAGTGGGAGGAAGGGAGCGGAAGGTGGAGCCGGCATCCCAGAGGAGAGGTGCTTCTAGAGGCAAAGGACTGCCTGTCCGACAGATCCAGACAACTGCCGTCTGGGCTGCTCCCCATCTCCTTCAGGCTGAAGCCAGGCCCCAGGGCAGAAAAGTGCCAGTTAGAAAATCCTTGGGGGCTGGCCCCGTGGCTCAGTGGTTAAGTTCGCGTGCTCTGCTGCAGGCAGCCCAGTGTTTCATTAGTTCGAATCCTGGGTGCGGACATGGCACTGCTCATCAAACCACGCTGAGGCAGCGTCCCACATGCCACAACTGGAAGAACCCACAACGAAGAATATACAACTATGTACCGGGGGGCTTTGGGGAGAAAAAGGAAAAAATAAAACCTTAAAGAAAAAGAAGATCCTAAATTCGACCCAAACCTGGGGCTGATTAAGAATGGGGCCCTGGGAGCCCTTGCTTGTTAATAAACAGCACATGACATTGACCATGATACCTGACCATGCAGCCAGTCAGGAGAGAGTCGCCCCACCCTAGCGTCAGGAATGGTGGAAAGACTGTCCCTCGTGTCCTCACCTTCGATTGGGATCCCCCCAAAAAGCAAAGTGTTCAGTTGTCCCATGCCTGCCGACGGTGTCCTCCCCCCTTATGCATCTCGCTGCACCCGGGCCCCGGAGGCCTGCTGTTGCTAAGGCAGGGCGGACTGGCTTTGAGTCACTCAGCAGAGGTCCTGCCAGGAGCCCAGCCCAAGTAAACAGCTTTCCCCGCTTCCCGCTCCCTCTCCTTGTTGCCCGGGGTCACTGCCCCTCTGTTCTAAACAGTCCCCCAGCTCAGAGCTGAGCAGAGCAGGGAGAAAGAAAGGCTGCCGGGGCCTTCTGTTCGAGCTGCCCGGATGAGGACCACAGCTGTGCAACGGAGCTCACGTGTGTTTATCACCACCAACTGTCACCACCACTAACACAACAACTAACTAACAACTAACAACAACACAGATCCTGCAGCTCTGGCCCGGCTCCTTCAGCCCAAGCAAGCAATGAGGACAAAGAATAGGCCCGACTGAGGCCACCATGGCCTCCTGATTGCCATCAGCAGGCAAGCAGCAAACAGCTGCAACTTGACCCAGACCGCCGTGCCAAGTGAAATCCTGACCGGCTCTCCCAGTGACAAACTATTTTCTTAAAATTGTGGTAAGATACACATCACAAATTTTATCATCTTAACCTTTAGAGCAAAGTAAAACCTGCTCAAAAGAGGAAAGGAAAACTGGATCTTTCGCAGCTGCCCTGTGACTAGGTGGCAGGGCTCTCAGGCTGAGGGGGGCGGGGAGGAGCAGAATGGTCAGGGGGTGAGGCTACCAATCCCTTGCTGCACGAGGTTGGGACTACCACTGCGCTCATCTGTGAAATGATGGGCACTCAGTCCGTGTTATGTCCTGTATACGTTACTTCTGATCCTCAGAGAAATGAAGAAACAGTCTCAGAGGTGGGCCCATTATACGACTATTACCAGTTGGAGCTGGTGGTGAGTGAGGGAACTAGGATCCAAACCTCGGTCTGACTCTAAAGCCCATTCTGTTGTCCACCACAGTCCACGCCATTTGGGAGACAGAAGAGGCCCTGGTCATAAGCCACAGCACTTGGTGGCCAGCTGGAATGCTGCGGGTGCGAAAAATGGAAGGTGACTGTCCACTTCTAAGCCTGGAAGATGGTCAGAAAGCTGCCCTCATGGCCACTCACAGGGAACGAGATGAGCAGGGGGTCAGGTGGACTGGGGGGGATTTCCTGGGGCCCCAGCTGCTCTTCTGCAACCACACCACACTTCCCACCAAGTTCTCAACCTCCGCGCCCACTTCCTCAACAGCCAGATGGGCAGTTTCCATCTCCATTTTTATTGAAATACAAAATGTGCAAAGGTGAAGTACATGATTGGTGCCGAGCAAGTCATTAAGTGTGAATGTGAACTCTTGATTCACAGTATAAGCGCCGCCCACCCCCGCTGCCTGGGTACAGACCAGTGAGGCAGGGGACAGACAAATAGATCCGCGGACTCCCAGGTAAACGGGGCTGTGAGCAACGCCTGATATACAAAGGAGGGCAGAAAGCAGAGGCCCAGGCCCAGCTAGAGACGCACGGACTGACAGAACCAGCAGCCACTCCAGGCCCGGGTGTCCTGACATGCCAGTGCCCTGGGGAGAGAGCCCAGTGAGGTCAGGGCAGGCCTCACCCGGCTCCCAGATGGACCTGGGCTAGACGGTGAGGACCCCCACGCTACAGGCTCTAGCCAAGGCTGTGGGACAGGGCCGCAGGAAGCGGGGGTCCCCAGGGTTCACCAGGAAGGAGTGTAATTCTAAGGGACACAGCTGGAGTGAGGGATATCCATCATCATCAGGGTCCAGGTTTTCTGAAACACACAGGGCCCTGGGGATCCATGCTCCTTGGGGGAGGTTGCTAGAACTCACCTGGCGGGGGCCGAGCTAATTAGCAAAGTCTCTGCCTGGCCCCTCCAGGAGTCCCCAGCTGGAAGAAGGAGCCACCACGGATCCTGAGGCACTGAGTCATCTCTGCCAGAGCAGGGACCAGTGTGACTCCACAACACACATGTCCAAACAGCCCCAGGCTGAGGATCTGTCCAGGTGGGAAGGGAGGCAAGGTATGGGGGCCTGAGACTGCTTGTCACTGGTCTGACCAGACTCCAGGGGAATCTGGGGGTGGGGGAGAGGAGTCTATTTCAAATGGATGCTGGGACTCCACCCTGTCATCCAAGCTGCCAGTCCTGGCAGAACCAGGGGGTTAGGACATCCTGGGGGCAGTACCACTTGGGAAAGGAGGATCCAGTATGCATAGAAGAGAAGGCAGAAGTAGGAAGCCAAATCCAGCCTCGTCATTCCCTAGCTGTGGAAATACCTAAGGCTGAGCCATCAGGGGCCAGGACAGGAGCAGGCTGCTCGCACCCAGGCCCTCACCCAGACAGGGAGGAGCCTCAGCAGGGCCGGCCCACGCCAGCTCAGCCTTTCATTCCCCAGCAATCAGGAAGGGGAGGACCAGCCCCAGCTACCAGCCCGTGGCAGTGATTTTGGCATCTGCAGTTGCCAGGGAAAGAGAGGCAGGAGGAAGCAGGAAAAGGGGTGCTGGGGCCAGTCCTTCCATTGAAGAGCCAAGGCCAGCTCTGCAGAGCCCAGCGGGAGCCAGGGATCCAAGGAGGCAGTGAGAAGTATAAGGCAAAGAAAACGTCTTGCGGCTACAGCGAGGCCTCCAGGGCCAGAGAGGTGGGCCCGACAGAAGGGGGAGGAGGAGCTGCCCGGTTGGCTGGCTCTAGCTTCCATCGCCCGGGGGCCTCATGGCCCCTTCCCAGGCAGGAGCCCCGGGCTCCCATAAGGCTGATGCCGAGAGGAAGAGTCCAAACTGGGGCCATCAGAGAAGGGGGCTGGGGGGGCAGGGGTGGGGCTCAGAGCCCCTTGGAGTCAGAGCTAGGGAACAACTCCCACTGATGGTCCAGGAGGAACTTGGTGAAGGTGTTGATGGGATTAATGGCCTTGAGGGTGATAGCAGCATCCTTGGCCCACAGCAGGTTAGGGCCGAAGACGACAGCCAGGTTAGTGTTGGTCATCTTGTTGTGGTCAGAGTGGGCAGAAATCTGTGGAGGGAATCGGGGGGCTGCAGCAGGAAGCCACGGGCCCTGCCTCCCGCGCCCACGCCAGGGAACAGCAGGGGCAGCAGCTCCTCCTCCCTCCCCCCGCCCCTCCTGCCTCCAGATGAGCAGTAGAGGCGCGCCTGAGGTCTCACCTCCACCAGGAAGGCAGTGAGGAACCGGAGCACCAGGAAGTTCTCCTCAGGCAGCGTCCCGAGGGCCTGCAGCGTCGCCTCCACTCTCTGGCTCTCATCAATGTCTATGAGGAACGGGGCCCAGGTTACAGGGGCCCAGGGCTGGGCTGGGGCAGGAAGCCTTAACACAAGGCTAGAAGGGAGACCCCAGCCAGGCTTTCCTTGGAGGACAGGCCAAACCCGCCTGCTCCGAGTCCAGCTCTGCCCAGGCAGAATAAGCGCAGGGCTGGGGAGGGAAGAGAGGGCACTCACTGAGGAAGCCCACAACGTGGTGGTAGAGGTCAAAGGTGAGCAAGGGCTCAGGAAGCTCCCGGAGGAAGGTTTTGAGGATGACCGCTGGCAGGTGCAACTCGTTGTACTGGTCGAAGTCCACAGGCAGCCCTGGAGGGGGGTGCGGAGGAGGAAGGATGGGGGGGGTGCGGAGGAGGAAGGATGGAGAGGAGCTGGGCCCAGCAGCCCATCTAGAGGCCACAAGCCGCCTCCTGCCAGGGAGCTTCCTCTTGCACCCGCCTTCCCGTCTCCCTCTGAGACAAGGGGACGCAGGTTCAGGCTGTCTGGGTGGAGTGGGGCCCCCTAGCACACACTAGTTATTCCTCATCTCTGAACACACCTGAACCCAGGACCCTGACCAATGAGGGAGCAGGCCTGGGACAGCCAGGCGGGAGTGTGACGCACGTAATCCTATCAAATGCAGCAGAAACCCCTGACAGGAACAGAACAGGAACGAGAGGAACAGCAGAAGGCAGAGAAGCCCCCGACAGTCACACCCATGCCCCCAACCTTACCACACACACACACACACACACACACACATGGTCTGCACCGGCCCTCTGGGCCTGGACACGTCCCATGACTACTCACCCATGTTGTACTTCTGCTGCACCTCTCGTACAATCTGGGTGTTGGCCGACCTCCGGAAAATGCCCTCAGTGGTGAGAGCTGGGAAACAGTGGGCCTGGTGAGTGTCAGAGCTCTGGGCAATGTGCAGACCCCCCATTCTCTGTCTTGGGGTTCCAGTCAGGGTCAGTGTGGGTGCTGATGCACGTGGGCCCTCTCTCAGCCCTGCCCAGCAACTTCCCCAGGGAGCTGGAAGGGGGCTGGGCCCTGGCACCCACCGTGAAGACGCAGGTAGGCAATGGTCTCCCGCAGCACGAGTGGAATGGGCTCATGTTCTAGGTTCTTGTCGCGGAGGCTGTGGGAACAAGGGCAGTGAGACGGGTCTGCGGCCTTCCCGGTCCCCGGGCACCAGGCCTGCCCACCCTTCCATACTCACTGCTGCAACGAGACCCCAAATTGCTGGTTGGGCAGAGGCGGCCGTGGTGGCATGGGCTTGGGGGCTGTGGCAGGGCTCTTCTGTGTGGACTTGAGGAAGTCATCGTACCTGGGGGAGCAGACGGGAGGGTCAGGCCTTCTTCCCGGCTCTAGCGCCATGACAACCTCTGTTTACACAGGTTACTTCATTCCATCCTCATAGCAACCCTGCTTCACGCACGAGAAAGTGCAGACTTTTTTTTTTTGAGGAAGATTAGCCCTGAGCTAACATCTGCTGCCAATCCTCCTCTTTTTGCTGAGGAAGACTGGCCCTGAGCTAATATCCATGCCCATCTTCCTCTACTTTATATGTGGGATGCCTAACACAGCATGGCTTGCCAAGTGGTGCCATGTCTGTACCGGGGATCCGAACCTGTGAACCCCAGGCCGCCGAAGTGGAACGTGCGCACTTAACCGCTGCACCACTGGGCTGGCCCAAAAAAGTGCAAACTTTAAAGAGATGCAGTCACATAGCTTTTAAGGGACAGAAATGGGATTTGAACTTGCCCTCTCGGACCCCATATGCCTTCATATTCTTCTTGTACCTGCGGAGGCAGAAGGGGAACTCAGGAGTGGGTGTGGAAGGACAGGCACAGAGCTGCGTTCTGAATCATTACACTCGCTTCCTCTGTTTATCTTGGGGTTCTCAAGCCTTCCTCTCCCCTTGGCCGGCTCGTCCTGCCCCCCTCCCCCCATGACCTACGTGGACACGCATGCCTGGGGACGCCTACAGCCCCTGCCCCGGCCTCACTTGAGCACTTGGCGAGGGATGCCCAGCTGCTCCAGCTTCACGTGCTCGCTCAGCTCACTCAGGTAATTCACATAGAAGATCTTCTGCCCAAACTTGAAGCTGCCGAAGGAGGAAAGGGCATGGGTCAGGGGGCGGGCCTGCTTCGGCAGGCCTCCACTGTCCCCTCAGCAGCCCACCCAGAGCAGACAGAGGCCCAGCCCCAAAGTGGCCCATCGCCAGGATGCTAGGCCTCCTCAGGTTTCTGCTTCAGACTTCAAGGGCAAGCACGGGAGGCCACCGCCCCGCCCTCGGCCTGCTCACCTAATGATGGGCTTAAAGAGGATGAGCAGGGTCTTGATGAACATGGTGGGGTGCACGATGTACAGGGCCTTGATGTTCTTCTTGTACCTGCAGAGGCAGAACGGGAACTCAGGAGTGGGAGTGGCAGGACGGGCCCAGAGCTGGGCTCCGAATGGACCTCTTCTGATTGGACCACTGTTGCCCCATTTTACAGATTATGAAACAGGCCCAGAGAGGTGCAGTCATGCAGAAGGTCACAGAGCGAGTAAGTGCAGAAACTGGGATTTAAGCCCCAGCCACTCTGACTTCAGATTCTGAGTTTACCCAGGTGGGGCACCTGCTTCCCCCGGCGCGGAAGGAGCTCCTGCCAGGTGGAGGGCAGCCCAGAGCCTGGCGGAGCTGCTGGCTCCAGAGCCACCTGCCCCCAGGCCCCAACCCACTTGCGGTCGAACTCGCGGTAGGCGTCCCGGAGCCAGCTGAGCGAGGGCTTGTTGTCGCTGGTGAGGCCATGGTGCAGGTACAACAGCGTGTAGTCGCTCTCCACGTACTGGTCCAGCGTGTGCTTCAGGTACCTGCGAGAGAAAGGCCCTGCTCAGGCGCGCCTGGGGCCCCAGTAGCTCTGCCTCTCTCGCACCCTCCCCACGAGCCCCAGCCCTGCCCCAGCCCTGCCGTCTCTGGCCGCATCGCAGGTCGCTATGTTGTTGGGAGGAGGTACGGGGTAGTGGCAGGGCTGGGCGGAGGAATAACAATAATGACAACAACAACAGCTCTCAGTTCTGGGCGCTGACAGGAAGCCAGGAAACCAGGACTCTAACCGGAGCCCTTTCCCGTACCTGTAGGAAAAATAGGAACAATATTTCCTCACAGGATCGCCCTGGGTCAATAATAATGACGACAGTCACCGTGTGTCAATATTAAGCTTTTAGTGCCTACCAAGTACTCTGCCCACATTATCTCATGCCCGCCTCCTAACAATTGGAGCTGAAATTATCCCTTCTCACAAGGGAGGGCGGTGAGGCTCAGAGAGGTCAAGTGCTTCTCCAAGGTCACACAGCTTGTGGTAGAGCCTGGAGGTGAACTGACTCCAAAGTCTGTGTTCTCCACCATGGGACAGCTCTGCCTTTGACACTTGAACTCCTGGAGCAAGCTGTAAAACACTGTGCCCGTGGAGGGGAGCCGGGTGTCCAGAGGGTCCCCTCCTCTGCTCCAGTCACTAGGCTTTTCATGGACTAAAGAGCCAGATCTCAGGTTCCCTGTGCTCACATGGTACCTACCACTCCAACACACACACACACATACACACATGGTGTTGAGCCCCCCTGAGGGGGAGAAGTGTGAAGGAATGAACAAGAATTCCAGAAAGGGAGAGGATGCAGTGGAAAGCTGGCTGGCTCCCGGGTCCCAGGAGGACCACTGCTCCAGGCTGGGAGGCTGGGCAGGCAGGATTACTAAGGCCTTCCAAGGGCATGTCAGGAAGGAGCCTGGGGAAGTGTCCAGCTACAACCTCACACAACCCAGAGAGGGTAACCTGGACCATGGGCGCTGGGCTGGGCCAGCACAGGCCGGCATGTGGGGCACCGAGAGCTGATTATTAATGTGATTCTGACTGTTATTAGCTATGCAATAATTTACCCCTCATATGCATAGAGCGCTTTGCGGTTTGCAGAGCCGTCACAGAAAAAGATGGCATTTTGCAACTATAAAATAGCAAAAACTGGAGTGAAAATACACTCATTCTTTGGATGTCATGACCTTTTGGAGGGCAATGAAGTGATGTTTATCAGAAGCTAAGAAATGTCCCTACTCTTTGACCCTGTAAAAACATGGCCAGGAATTTACCCTAAGGAAATAATCAGGCTGTTTGTTGCAGCCTGTTTTATGATGGGAAAAAAAAAAAGTAAGCAGCAAGCTAACTGTCCAATGACAGGGAATTGGTTAAATACATCATAGGCCATCTATAAATAGAATACCTCACAGGATGTTTCTGCAGACAGAACCCATCTGTGAAGCGAGATGTCAGAACAGTGGTTACCCTTTGGAGAACTGGCTGGAACAGCAGAGGGAGGTTTGTGCAGGTGACAGGAGCGTTCAGTTTTGAAAATTCATCAGACAGTATACATAATTGGTTCACTTTTCTGTATACATATTGTATGTCCAAAAAAAGGGCTTTTGAGGATGTTCTTAAAGAATGTTTAATGCTCAGAAGATAAAAATGTTATGTAAGCTACGAAGCTGACGACAGAGTTCTGTATATGTTATAAAAAACAATAGGAAGTGAATAGGCTAGAATATTAACAGTGGTTTCCCTCTAGGTGGTGGTTTTACAGGAGATATTTTTTTTATAGTTGTTTTTATTTTTTCTTTATAGCTACCTACATTTTTCTAAATTCTTGAAATTTGTAAGACTTTATAAATGTATACAATGACATTTCATGTATATTCTCTTGCCTAATCCCCACACGACCCTGTGAGGGGGCACCATTCTTATTTTTATAGGGCTCAGAAAGGACCGGCCGCCAAAGCACACAGCTAGTAAGAGGGTGAGCTGAAGTCTAATTGGTCTTCTGAATCCAAGCTTCAGGAACTTTCTATCTCAACCTCCCAGAGCTGGGTGGACAGCTGGGAAAGCCAAGTCTGAGACAATCGGACTGAAAACAGGAGGACAGGACTCATCCATGCTGGAGGCGCCTCCTCGCTCCCAGCAGGGCTTGTGACCAGGCCAGGCGGGGGTGGGGGACCTGCCCAGGAAGGGATGGAGGACAGACAGGACGGATGGCCGAGGGCTTCCTGAAGCCGGAGGAAGCCTCAGCGTGGAGACAGCCTCGCTCAGCAAGTTCTCTCCTGAAAATTGGGTGCTTTCCCATCCCCATCCTCTGACTTCCTCCCTCTGGGACTATTATCTGGCCAGGAGTCTGTCACCTGCCTTGTCAGACGAGATAGAGGCAGAAGGGAGGGCATGTGACTCAGCCACCCTCAGGCGGAGCTCCTTGGCCTGTTCCTGGCTGGGCCACGTGGTGGGCCTGGACAAGCCCCTGCCTGCCTGTCTGATGAGCTGCAGAAGGAGCGGTCAGGTGGCCAGAGAGAAAGAACTCACACGGGCTGGAGGGACTCGGCCTCAGTCCTGGCTCACGGGGACCACAGAGACTCTGCACCCGGGCCTGGCCCCGACCCCTCAGCACCCCCTACACGCACAGCCCCATTCAGGGTCCCGGAGAGCTGGTCTGGGCCATGCAGACATTTTCAACTGCAGGGAGTGCTCTGAACCGGTTGGGACAGAAGTGCAAGCTGGCAACTGGACACATGTTGAGGAGCCTGGGAGGAAGTCAGTTACGGTCTGCCTCCGTGCTGTGCGCCCCGCGCTGGCGCACTGGGGGTCAGGAGTGAATGTTCATCGGAACACGGTCTGGCGAACTCCTGCTTTCAGTCAGCCTTCGGACTCTCATCAGGAGATTTCTAGACCAATATGAGCTATTACATATATTTGGTGAAGAACCCCGACAGGTATAGAAGTGACTGGCCCCAACTTTGGCACAAAATAAGATAACACTAATTATTCACATAAGTGATGAAAGTCTGCAGCCATATCAGACACCACATCATTATAATAATCAGGCCTCGCGTTTGGGTGGTATTTTACTTTTCACAGCATTTTCAGGTGGAGTATCTCACCCCTACGAGAAAGAAGGGCTGACTGATTATCCCATGAAAAGTGGAGAGAAAGAGGCCTAAAGAGATGAAGACACTCGCCATGGCCACACAGACACTTTCCAGGGCTAGAACCCATGTCTGACTCCTGGCCCAGTGCTCTCCCCTCGATGTAAAGTAGCTTCCTCAGGAGAAGAGGGGAGGTGTGGAGGGCGGCAGCCTGGCACCCCGGGCAAGGAAGGACAGTAAGGAAAACGGTATCAGGCTCTCTGGGGGATCTGGGCACGGGTGTAGACCTTCCCCGGGCTACTCACCCCAGGAGCTTGCTGTGGTCCAGCTGGTGGCTCGGGGGCATTCGGCAGGCACTAAAGACAATGATCTTCCGCCCATACTTGTCATCTCCTAGGTGTGGAGAGAGATGGAGCACAGTGGGTGGAAGGCGAACCCAGAGAAGCAGGGTAAGGAATTGAAGGGTACTAGGCCTGGAGATCTCCATGGAGCACAGGGGCCAGAGCGACCCACGCAGGTTTATCTCTGGGCAGCTGCCTGCATGCACAGGCATGTCACTGAAGAAAGAGGGCAGGCTGCTCTCATGGCTAGTGAGCTGGGCTATAAAGAAATAACATGACTTTATTTATTTTTTTGTGGGGAAGATTGGCCCTGAGCTAACATCTGTTGTCAATCTTCCTCTTTTTGCTTGAGGAAGATTGTCGCTAAGCTATCTGTGCCAGTCTTCCTCTATTTTATGTGGGATGCCACCACAGCATGGCCTGACGAGTGGTGCTAGGTCTGCACCCGGGATTCGAACCTATGAACCCTGGGCTGTCGAAGCAGAGTGTGCAAACTTAATCACTACGCCACCAGGCTGGCTCCTAACATGACTCTTAAAAATGACACTAATGGGGGGCTGGCCCCGTGGCCGAGTGGTTAAGTTCACGCGCTCCGCTGCAGGCGGCCCAGTGTTTCATTGGTTCGAATCCTGGGCGCGGACATGGCACTGCTCATCAAACCACGCTGAGGCAGCATCCCACATGCCACAACTAGAAGGACCTACAACTAAAATATACAACTGTGTACCAGGGAGCTTTGAGGAGAAGAAGGAAAAATAAACAATTAAAAGAAAAAAATGGAAGGAAGTACTGACATGCTACTTTGTGAATAAACCTTGAAAACATTATGCTAAGTGAAAGAAGCTATATACTGTATAATTCCATTTGCACAAGCTATCTGGAACATGTAAATCCATAGAGACAGAAGGCAAATCAGTGGTTGCCAGGTGCCGGGAGGAGGGGAGAATGGAGACTGACTGCTTACGGGCATGGGGTTTGCTATGGGTATGGATGTAATTTTGGAACTAGACAGAAATGCACAACATTGTGAATGTACCAAATACCACCAAATTGTACACTTTAATATGGTTTTCTTATGTAAATTTCACCTCAATTTTTAAAGAGTCACACCCGCCAAAGCAATTGTCTTGCCAGTCATCTTAAAAGTCCACACTTATTCCAGAAGCACCCCCTCTGAGAAGCATGTATTTGGAAAACTTTTTGAAGCTACCTTCTCAGCAAGTCTGAGGCCACTGAGGAAATCAGTCTGATTACTACTTAGCACTCATTTCTCCTTTTTGACCTCTGACAACACTTTCTTTTTCTTTTTTTTTTTTTTGCTGAGGAAGATTAGCTCGGAGCTAACAACTGTGCCAGTCTTCCTCCACTTGATATGTGAGTTGTTGCCACAGCATGGCTGATGAGTGGTGTAGGTCTGCGCCTGGGATCCAAACCTGTGAACCCGGGCCACCAAAGTGGAACACGCTGAGCTTAACCACTACACTACAGGGCTGGCCCCCACTTTCTGATTATTGATCACACCTGGCTCTGACTTCTAAACATTTCTAAAAATCACATCCTTTCTCCTTAAGAATATTCTAAACATGGAGTTCAGAAGAGTTTGTAACGCTGTGGGATAATGCTCATTCAGGTGTATTCTCTCAGGGATGTTTGTCCAAAACTAATCACACTTTGGTCTGACCATCTGGCTTTGTCATGAAGCCGGGAGCTCCCGAGACATATGCTATTACCCCCCAAAGTGAGATGTTTGAGGGTCAGCATGGATCAGGAACCCCAAGCAAGGCCTGACGGGGACAAGACCTGGTCCCCACTCCCCATGTCCCCAGGACCTTCCCTTCATCTCTACCCTCACGCCTCTCCAGAGACACCAAACCACATTTGCCTAATCCGGATTGCTTCAGAGGCGAATACAAGACCACTTACACAACCCGTGAAACGCACTAAGTCTGGCCCCATCCCCCTCTGAGCATTAAGGCTCCCTCTACGCCTTGCTGGGTGTCCTCTCCACATTTACTAAGCCGCAATCTTGATGATCCTCCTCAGCCAGTGACTTCACCCAGGAGTCAGTGCTTTTCCAAGTGGTTGCTAAGGCTCTGACTCTTTTCTCTTGGGCTAGGACAAGGCTCAGTGGAGAGGCTGAAGGAGGCTTCTGGAATGTGGGCAGAGTGGCCCCCATCCCTGCTGGCTGTGCGGCTGAGTGTTTGGCCTGAGTCAGCAGCAGTCTCAGCAGTCTGACTACTGTGTCCAGCCTCTCAATCAGCCCCTCCAAACCTCCCATCTCCACCCAAAATATTGCCTAGCCTCTTTTGGTTCTGGAAGGTCCTAGGCGGGAATTCCCCGGGTCAGGCTCTAAGGCCTGGTCCACTAAACCAGAGAGAGGCTGTTCTCCCATCTAGACTGCCCCAACTTCTAGCCCTGGGGAAATATAAACACCTACCTGCCCCCAACTTCCTTGCTTAACTCCTCCTGAACCCCACCCCAGACATCCTCTGGGCCCCCAGTCCCGTAAATGATCCCTGGAATGGCTCACAGGCCTCTCCCGCTCACACCATGCGCACTTCCAACACAGAGGTGCTTCCAGCCCTGTCTAAATCAAGCTGCTCTGAGCCTCTGCTGGTCCTCGTGCCAACAGAACTTCCTCTAGACAATTCTGCTCCCCTCCTCTAGGCTAACTCCTTTGAATCCTTAAGACTCATCCCAGGCAGTCACCTCCCAGAAGGCTGTGTCCTTTTCTCCTGCCCCCAGACAAGTCAGCTGTCCCTTGTCATGGCTCCCAGCACGAGCCATCATCCATCTGTCCTGACGCTTTGACTCTCCTGTCTAACTGTTTATGTGCCTGTCTCCTCTCCTGGCTTGTGAGCAGCTTGAAGACAGGACTGTGTCTCGTCCATCTTTGAAGCTCCCGTGCTGGTCTGGAGCCTGGCACATGGCCAGTATTCAGTAAATGTTGGAAGCCTGCACAAAGTCACAGGTCAGCAGTACATCGTATGCACAGTTGTATTTCTGAGTTTGTTCACAATGCTATCTAGGTTACAGGACTGCTTTACACAGTGACTTTCCCAGAGCGTGGGACACAATTTCTCCAGACTTACAAAGAGAGAACACTCTGCAAGCCTGTCTGAGGTGGAGAAGGTGCAGCTCCATCCAGCAACAGGCCTGTTTTGAAGCACCAGGTGCCACCTGCTCTTTCATAACCTAGCCTAGATCCTGATGTCCTGGTTCCTTCCAGGCCAGCCACGGGTGGCTCTGGGCCTGCTCTGATTCACTTCCCACGGGCTCTGACAGGAGAAGGAAGAGCAGACTGGCGGGGACAGGGGCAAAGGGTTAGAGTGGCAAGCACAGCCTCATGTACAATCTGGAGCTTCAGAAAGCCCTAGGCCTCCACCCGAGAGCGGGTGAGGGGAGGGACGTCATCTGCCTCCTCCCCTCTAAGCAGAGGAAATGCCCAGGATGTAGGGGAAAATGCCAGGAGGTGCACGGGGGATTCCCAAATATTCTTTCCATCCCTCACCCGTAACAGTGAGGCAGCCCTCACTGGCTGGCAAATTTGAGGCCTTAGGCAGGGCAGAAAGTCTGAGCTCACGGGGCTCTGGAATTTAAAGAACTATTAACTAGTTAAGCAAGCAATTGGGGTGAGGGGCAGGGGCCTGCGGTTCCCTTGCTCAGCTGGCTGCAGCACCTCGTAAATGGGAAACTTTGGGTTCTCAACCAGGGCTCTATCCACGGGCATCCACCAACGCCATGATGTCATATGAAAAATATTACAAGCACATGTACGTGTTTTCTGGTGGGAGGGGTCCACACATTTCATACTCTTAAAGAGGACTCGGACCAGTCTTAAGAACCACTTCACTGGCCTGTATGCTCCTCAAAAGAAGGAATACGTGTTTTTCCTCGCTGAATCCTCAATGCTGACCACAGGGCTTATTCCAGTAGGTGTGCCATGAATGCATTTTGAATGAAGTCAGGATGGGAAGGGGGCACACAAAGAAGATCAGTGAGGGGCTGGATGGCAAGACACCCAGGCAGGCGAGGAATGAGATATGGGCAACCCCAGGGTCTGGCCCTGCCCTCCGCTCCTGGAGTGGAGTCCCAGTGCCAAGTCCTTGCATGACTTGGGCATTTTCCAGCAGGCAGGGTGACTGCTGCTAGAAGGAGCATTTGTAGAAGGGCCTGGAACTCCCCTCCTGATCTCAGAAGAGAACACACTTCTGCCCTGGAGACTGAAGGGAGAGAAGGAGATGGCAGCACCGGGGTCTCCAGAGCCCTGGGGGTGAGGGCTAAGGAGGAGCAGCGCGTTTGTGGAAAGCCCCAGGAAAAGAGCAGCCACCTGACAAGGAAGCCTCTGCATTCCCCGGATACCGATCCGAACTCTCCCAGGGAGGCCTGGGTGTTAATGAGCAAAGCCCAGCCACTCCAGCAGGCATTCTGGGAAGCGCCAGACCAGAGCCGCCCGCCCCACCCACAACCTGCAGAGCAGGCCAAGGAGATGGGAGGTGGGGGCTGGGCAGCGCGCTGGAGCCGGCTCACACAACTGTTAAATTGTTAAATTGTCAGGAATACTGCAAGCCAGTTGACATCATGTGGTAGTCTGAAATCTGCTGTGGTAGAAATCGCAAATGCAGCAAATAATAGCCTTTTTTTTTTTTCCTTTTCTGGAGGGCCAACTGTTAAACGTTTACCAGCACACCACTGGAAAGAACCCACTTGGACTGGGTCAGACGTGACTGTGGAGCGTGACAGCCACGGTAGCAAGGAGAAGAGAGGCTGCAGAGGAGCTGGGGATGTAACCCATCCTCCCTTCCACCACGTGCTCCTTCTCTGGTTTCTAATGCCAGGAAGCTGGCCTCTCAGGACATCACCGGGGTCTCATCCAATGAGTCTCACTCTGGCCATTCAATCCACACTCCTCTCACCGGTCAGAGAGACACACATGGGGGACAGCCCCAGCAGAGGGGCCCTGAGCCAGCACTCAGGTGGGGCCACTGCTCACGGCCAGCACCTCCACCCTCCATGGACAAGACTCCTCCTTCTCCCAAACCTTCTTTCCCTTTGGGCTCTGAAGGTGTCCCCACACAGTCCCCACCCTGTCAAACCTCCCATAAATCCTCTGCTATTTCCGGCTCCCAGGCACCCCCAGCTCCCAGCTCCCTGAAGTGGGGCTGCAATTAAGCTGGCCCCACCTGGCCTCCACCGAGAACCCTTCCTGATCCACAGCCCAGAGGCCAAGCACAGAGAGCCAGGAGCGCACCTACCTGGCTGGGCCCCCTCAGGCTCATCGCACCCTGGGGAAACAGATACACTCTTTGCAGCTCTGTTTGCGGTGGGAAGAGGGGTCCCCCAGGGGGTGGGAGTGGGCCAGCCTCCCCTGCTCTGCCTGTGACGTGGCCACATAGGCCAGGAGGATGTCAGGATAGAGACTCCTTCACATCAGACGCCCACCACGCCCCGATCAGGTCCACCCCTGGGAGTGAGGAGAAAAGGTTCCGAACCTTCAGGGGACTCTCCTGTGCCCAGGGCAGGACCAGGCCAGGAAAGAACTCTTAGCCTTGCTTCTGTGGGGGGAGAAAGGCCATGGCCAAGGCCCCAACCCAGACCAGGGCAGGAACACAGATGCCATGGAAACACCTTTGACCTTAGGGGCAACCCTCTCAACTGCCCCATCCCTCTCTGAGCCCCACATTCAGGAGAGATGGCCCTTCCTGCCACTTCTCTGTGACCAGATGCCTCAGGGCCCCTCACCAGCGCCACACTGGGCTCAGGGGCCACGGGCTCCTTGGCTCCCTTGCCCACCCCAATGCCTCAGAGCAGGGCCGTGCTGTCACCCTTGCTTCCAGCTGCCTGGCCTCACCAGTGAGGACAGACAACTGTTTGGGGAACAACAGGATTCTACAATTCCAATCTTCTCGTCGAGCAGTAGACCCTAAGGGCAGCCGCCAGGTCATCACCAGCCTTGCTACCCCTCTGCTCCTGGAGTCTTCTGGGGCCTGCATTACGAACAGGAGGTGGGAGCTCATGGAGCCGAGACCAAGGGGGGCTCCGCACCATTCTCAGCAGGGTAGTGCATCTGCCAGGAACCTGAGACTCCAGGGCTCGCGTGGCCCATAACTTCTGGAAAAAGGCTCTGCCATTCCGGACTTCCTTGGAGGTAGGGTATCCCAGGAGGGACTGGCACCTCCCTGCTCCCCAGTAACTGATGGGGTAGAAGAGCTGACATGAGGGCAAGGGGAGGGGAGGTGAATGACCACTTATTCAGGGCCAACCATGTTCCGACTCCGGGCTGGGCCCTGACATCCACTCACTATTGTACTCCTCTCAGCAACCCTGTGAGGAAGAAATGAGTTCAGAGAGCAGAGCTGGAACTCAAGCTGGCATTCTGACTTCAAAGCTACTAGGCCACACTGCCTCCCACACACGATCTGCCAGTGGAGACAGTGGGGTCACAGGTCAGGATGTGGTTGCGGGTGAACAGACCAAGAGGCTGTCACCATCAAGCCTGTGATTTTAGAGAACGATAGATGTGCTCAGGATCCCCAGGGTCAGGGGTCAGACCTGCCCCTCCCCACAGCTGCTCCCCCTAGGAGGGCAAGAGGGGCTGGCTTCCTTATGCCAGGAGTGCAGACTGTGAGGAAAAAGGTGCCATACTGGGTGTGCTCACCTGCCACCTCCACAATCTGGTGCCGGGCGATGTCATAGTAAGGGTCATCCCACTTCAGGTGTGTGACAGGTTCCGGGGAGCTGCTTTTGGAGTCATCTGAGGAACATGGCAGAGTTAGGGGCTCACCTGGGGGCTGGCCCAGTGTTCTCCCTGAAACTCGTGCTCCTTGATCCTCCCCTCAGTAAGGCTTGTGCTCCCAGCCCCACCCTGCGGCTGCTCTGCTGGCCCCCACCCGCCCTCCTGGGGTCTCCCTTCAGCAGGAAGGGGTCTCCCCACTGAGGTACCCATGGCTGCCTGAGATCTGGCACTGCCGACCTGACTTGGGAAAGTCGGGCATGTCATCTGAGGGCCAGTTCTTCTCATCAATGGATGCTAGCTTCAGCTGGTTCAGAGCCTGGCTGGTGTCATCCAAGGTCAGGTCCTCCTGCAGCTCGGAGAGTGGGTCCATGGACATGCCTGTCCCCCACAGCCTCACTCCACAGAACCCAAAGAGAAACCTGGAGGGGGGATGTAGCGGGTCAATGACATCCTCTTTTTACCTATAACTTCTACAGCAAGCCCTCCTGCCCCCACTCGTTCCTCTCCCAAGCTGCCTTGTTCCTGTTCCTCAACACTTCTCATCCTTGCCAAGAGCTCCGTGTGGCTCCTGGTTCTCCTGGTGTGACAGTTTGCTGGCAGGTTGCCAGAAAAGGCAGCTGGGACAGAGATGGCACAGCTCAGTGCCTGCCTTCAGGTCCTCCAGCTGGACAGCGAAGAGCTGTGCCAGGCCCTGTGTTGCCCACTACCCAGCTGGCTCAGTCATGCAGTCCCAGCTGCAAAGGGTAGAGGTCCAGGCCCCTCTCCACACGGGTCACAGAGCACAGACGCTTCCCAGGCCCCAGCAGGTATGCAGTAGAGATGCTGCCAGAATCTAAGGAGCACAGGGATGCTCCAAACCCCCTGCCTGAAAAAGGGCAGCTGTGGCCCTGGCCACTCCATCCCTGACCCCTGGCCTAGGCAAGAGGAGGTGGCCAGAGACCACAGGGTCCCAGAGAAAGGCCAAGGCTGAGGGGCCCAGCTGGGTTTGCCCTAGGACAGAAACAAAGAGCAGGTGATAGAATCTGCCCGCCTGCTGGTCACAGCAGACTACCTGCAGGCCCCTGGGGGCCTGACTTGGGAAATAGCACTCTAATCTGCAGGGAGCTCCTGATAACACTAGTTTCAAAGTGGGAAAGATCAACAGACTGCCCCAAGGCTGGGAGGGCACAGCCGGGAAAGAGGGAAGGCCATGACCTCCAGAGGGCTGAGATGAAGGTGAAAAACAGAACGGCAGCTACAGCAGGCTGGGAGGGAGAAGAGCCTACTCTGACCCTGGGGTTCCCCAGGTCTGGGGTCTGGCTGTCAGGACGTGCCTGCATGTGGCCTGGGGGCAGCACCTTCTGTCCTCAGCCCTAAGGGGAAGCCAATCCCTCTCCCACAGCGAGCTCACCATCTGGGTGAGGGAGGGGAGTTTCAACTCAACTCACTCAGTCCAACCCCAGAGAAGAGGCTGCTCTAAGCCCGCTGCATTCCTGAAGCCCAAAAATGACATATATGGTCAGAGAATCGGCAGAACAGATAAGGAGTGTGGGACAAGACCAGGCGTGGGTAGGGGGAAGAAGGGAGAGCTGCCAGCAGAGATCCAGACCCTGAACACCTCTGGGCTCAGAGACTACGCGACAACCTCCTGCATGCGTCACAGCCGAGGACTCTGGATGGTAAACTGGCTCCCTGTGCCTAGCAACAACCACCCCATTACCAGGGCAACCACACTGATTAGGTGGCAAAAGCTGTTTCAAGCTCCTGAGCCTAAGCCCAGCAGCCGAACAGCCAAAAAACAGTCCTCTTCTCTCCATTCCTTTCCGAGGGCCTTATCTGCTACCCTTATTCACTCCGCTCCTTACCACCAAAACATAAGTCCCTTCCCATGAACGCAGAGAACGATGACTCTGATTTGGGAGTGCCTTTCTCTCAGGGAGTGCTGCTGGGCCCCTCACCCCAGCCCCTCCTCCATCTTCAACCCTCCAGTGCAGGCAGCCCTCAGCCTTGAGGAATCTATTCCTGACTCATCTCCATGCTCCTTCCCCCATTCAACCAGGAGACTCTGAGGGCTCCTCAAAAGGGGACCCTACTGGGTAGCAGGGACAGAATTCAGCTCAAAGCAATCCTCTGTAGGCCTGAGCCTTGTCTCCATCCCTTCTCTTCTGTCACTGCCCAGGCACCAAGTGCTCCTTCAGCCCCGCCCATAGCCATCCCAGAGAAGTCTTTCTGCATACAGCGGGTGCTTGATGCAATGAAAAAGGCATGGGATGAGGTATATGGAGAACTGGATTCTAGCCCTGCCTAAGCCAATGAGTTGCCAAGATGCTGGGCGAGTCCTCTTCCTATCTGGGCCTAAATTTACTCATTTATAGAAGTGAAGGTCCCTCCCAGAAATATAATTCTCCGGTGTTCTAAAATACTTGTGCTAAAGTGAACAACAGAATTAGAAGGAGCAGCTGGGAGCTGAAGTACATGGGAGGGAGGGAGGGAGAGACTCTCTAAAAGGGAGCCGAACTTGAACTCCATCTCTTTTTCCAGTAACAACTCCTCTGTTTTGTCAGTCTTCCAGGACTGACCCCTCCCCCGCTCCATGGCCTCCATTTCCAGAATAACTAATCACAGTTGTTCCCACCTCCCCAGCCAGACAGGCCTCTCTCGCCACCCTCCAACCCACAGCTGTTGCCCGCTGTGAGCCCAGAAGCAGAGCTTCCCTTCAGGCGAAGGGTCAGGAAGCACTAACATAAAGCAGTGGAAATGAAGCATCCTGGCTGCCTAAGACTCCAGCCACCTACAGGCCTGCTCCACGCCCTGTAAAATACTCCTTACTTTGAGATTAATTTTTCCCTTCTCAGTAGGTAAAATGCCTACCTTTACAAAAATCTTTGAGAATCACTTTAGCCAGAGGTTTTAACCTCTGGGAAGTCCTAGATCTGTCGGAAATTCTGATGAAATTGGTGGACTTTTTCCCTAAGAAAAATCAGCACGTGCATGAAATCTTGCATGCAATTTTAAAGGGTTTACAGGCCCTCTGAGAATCCCTGTTTAGGAACCCCTGACCTGCACATACATATGGTGACGGATGGAAACTAGACTTTTGGCAGTGAATGCAATGCAGGCTATACAGAAGGCGAAATATGATGATGTACACCTGAAACTTACATAATGTTATAAACCAATATGACCTCAAAAAAGTAATTTAAAAAGTGGGCATCTGGAGAAAAAAAAAAGACCCCCTGACTATTCAGAACTATGTCTGGCACATGGTAGGTGATCAGTCATTTGTCGAATGAGTGAATGAATTATCTAAGTGGAGAAAAGAACCAACATTTGTTGAGGGTCTATATAGCACCACGAACTGGACACAAATTATCTTTTAACTTTACAACAGGACCAGTGAGGCATGTACTACTAAGCAGTTTGAGGAAAGTGAGGACCAGAAAAAATAAGCAAATTGCTTAGGGTCATACAGCAGAGCCAAAATTTTAATCCACGTCTGTCTAAAGTGGTCTCTTTACAAGTCAATCCCTCAATACTTCTCTAAGTGACCGTGATTCACGCGATTCTCAGGTTTCAGAGAGGTTCTACAAAAGGGCGAAGTAAAGCCTCTCCCCTAATCTCCTCCGCGAAGAATTTAGAGAACAACTTGAAATTGTATTCTCTGCCGTTGGGATCGCCCTCCTAGTTGGGGCTCCAGAATTGCAAAAACGCAAATCCCACAATACAACAGCAAGACTTTCAACTACAATCGCGTTTGCATAGAGCTTCATGGCTTACAAAACTCGAATGTTGAGTGTAATTATCCCATTTCACGGTTTGAGAAATAGAGACGAAAGCGTGGCCTAATAAGTGGCAGGGTGGAACACTTCCCCCAAATTTCTTGTTTTTAGCGCTTCGCCAGATCGGACCAGGGAGACTCCTCCTTCCCATGGGCTTGCTCGATGACAGCGATCTGACCTGGACTCTGCCCTGGGGAGAGCAGGAGGAAGGCAGCGAAGGAGATGAAGTCCTCTCACTGCAGACCCAGGAGTGGGGCACAATCCCCGCAGCGGGAAGGCCAGGCTCCCAGGCCCCATCCCACCCCTGCTCCCTTCCTCGGATCCGCCTAGATCCTCCCCATCCGGACCCCATCCCTTCAGACGACCTGGCCAGTCCCTTCCCTTTCCCCACCACACCCAGGGAGACCCCGCGCCCTGCAGCTCACCGTCGTCAGGCACTGCTCCCTCTGCCACGCCTGTCAAAGCGCCGCAAACTTCCGCCTCCGCGGTAGAACGGGTACCTACTCCTCCCACTCTCTGCACTCCCCAACCACTTCCGCCACACCTCCACCCCACTTCCGACCCGCTGCCCGGTCCAAACATGGCCTTTCCAGGAGCTCCGCCCATTTCCTGTACGTGCCCACCGTGGGGGGGAAACGGCATAACTGTCCGACTCGTCCCTCCCAAAGGAGGTGGCTGGAACAATTAGTTCCGCTTTCCCTGCTACTCGATTCTCCGGTGGACCTCGGGAATCCTAGGCTCGTATTGTCCTCGCACAGAGTTTTGCCTCACCAGTACTCCCAAACTCCTGGTCCTGGGCACCAATGAGATCCGACTCTTACAATTCTTTCCTGAGAGGAAATTTGGAAGGCAATGACTGCTTCCGGGGGGAGCTGAGAAGGCGACGCTCACTTCCGGCGGAGGCAGGCTTTCCGACCCGGGATGGAGGAGGCCGAGGAGCAGAGCCTGGAGCCGGTGAGAGTGTGGTCGGGTGAGTGACCTGCGATGTCCGCGACCCTCTGCCCTGGCCACGATACACCTGACGATCTCCGGTCAACCCCCTGCTCCCGAGCCCGGGCTCCTCCTCCGGGGGCCTCAAAGCCTCTGGGGGCTTCTGGAGAACCCTCGTCCCCCCTCAAACCTCTCAGGGGCCTGGCTGGACCGGCGGCTTCCTGCCGCACCTTCCCCACCCGCTGTCTTCCTGTCTCCGCAGGCCCCGAGCGGCGCCGGGGCTCCGACTCAGGATGGAGCCCTTCCGGAGGAGGCCGTGCCCCCGGCCGCAGGGACTTCCCGCCCGGGCCGACCCGAGTCCTCCGCGCTCTACAGAGCCTCCCCCGGGGCTTGGCCCTCGGCCCCTCCCTCGCCGAGGACCAGCGCTTGGGGGTCTGGTGTGTCGCGGAGCCCCTGCAGCCGGGACTGCTCTGGGGGCCGCTGGAAGAGGAGTGTGACTCCGAGCAGAAGGGCGAGGCAGTGAAACCACGGCAGGAGGAGGTATGGCGGGGCAGGGCGTCTCCTCTCCGTGATGGGAAGTTTGGAAGAGCTTGACGTTTCCGGACAGCTCTCCAGCTTGCTACAAAAAAGCAGGGTATTTCCAGATGTAGGAGATGGTTTTGTCGCTTCTCTTCAGGACTCTCTTCCCTTTGCTTGCAGTCGTTAAGGAATCGAGGTGCGAAAAGTCGCTAAAAGCTGAATGAGTAGTGTCAGCAGTGATGAAGGTCAAGATCAAAGATTTATGAAACTAAACAACCATAGAAGCAAACCCCAGCCTTGTCACCTGGCTAGTTAAATGGCGTGCCTGACTTAACTCATGTAAAATTTTTAAAAATGGCTGTTTCCTTTATTTTACTCCTCCAGAGTTATTTGGAGGAATAGATGTAAAAACGCAGGTAAAGGGTTTCATCTCATAATAAATATTAAAAAAAGTTGATATTCCTCTTACTACTTTTTCTGTTTAGTACTTACTGGAAGGCAGTAATGTATTTGATGTTGTCATTCTTCACACCCTTGGGAGGGAGATGAGGGAATAGTCTTTTTGGGTTTTACTGAGTGAAAAAATTAGATGACACAGTCCTGTAGGGGCAGAACCAGAGACCATTCACCTTCCAGGGGCTTCATCTTAGAGCTGTCTCAGGAGAGGTTTCATCCAGTTTTTTTTTTTTCCCACGTTGATCCCCTGAAACACATGGGAGAAGGACTCTTACTGATTTATTTCAGGATGTGTCACTAGGCCCATGGGGAGACGCGTGTGCCTGTGAGCAGAGTTCAGGCTGGGCCAGGTAAGTTACAGGAGAGTATGTAGTGGACATGCTCCTTTGAGGTTTTCTGTTGTGGCCTGGGATGGGACGCGAAGCCCATGTCCTTCCCCACCCCCTGATCGTTTGCAGTGAGTGTTCCGAAGGCATGGGGCCCTTTTGGGGTTTTCAGGGTGGGCCGCTTGAAGAGAGTCTAGTGAGCTAGCTCTTGCTCTGCTTTGCAGTTTGGTGCAGCGGGGCAGGCTGGAGGGTGAGGGAAACGTGGCCCCGGTGTGGATCAGCGAGAGACTCCACCTGCAGGTGTCCCGGGTCGTGCTGCCAGGCTTTGAGCTGTTACTGTGGCCCCGGCCGCCTGCTGAGGATCTGAGCCCTGCCCAGCCCAGGCTAGAAGCAGCAGCAGCCGTGGCTGTGGTGACAGAAGTGGAGTCTGCTGTACAGCAAGAAGTGGCCTCCCCTGGGGAGGATGCCCCAGAACCTTGCACAGGTATATGTCAAATAAATGCTCGCTTCCCAAATTACTACCAAACAACCTGTTGATAAGACAAAGCAGAGCTTATGGCTCAGGAAGGCAAGGAAGAACACTGCAGAGTCTTAGGAGCTTTTCTGAGGGCAAGGGCAAAACCTGGGTATTTATTGAAATTTTGAAGTCTAATGTAAGGGGGATCTTTCAGTATGAGATGGGGGCGGGGCTTGATTAGGATTGGGTAAGGATCGTGACAATAGGTTAGGATTCATGGACACAGCAGGGCTCAAATTTTCAGGCAAGAGGTCCAAAGAATCTTGGGGCATAAACTGTCATTTGATGCTTTCTATTGAAGAGTGATAGGTCTTTTCCTTAGAATGAACAATATAGATATTTGCAACTTTTATCATCCTAAGTAGGTTTCCTGGAGTAGTAAAGTCTTATTGATGAAGACAGCAAGCTGTATATAAGGTTTCCAGTTTCTCTTTTTATTATTATTGTTTTTTTTATTGAGGTCACATTGGTGTATAACGTTATGTAAATTTCAGGTGTACATCAGTATATTTCAACTTCTGTATAGACTATGTGGTGTTCGCCACCAAAAGTCTGGTTGCCATCTGTCACCATACAAATGTGCCCCTTTACCCCTTTCGCCTTCCCCCCATCTCCTTCCCCTCTGGTAACCACTAATCTGTTCTCCACATCTGTATGTGTGTTTGTTTATCTTCCACATATGAGTGAAATCGTACAGTATTTGGCTTTCTCCATCTGACTTATATCACTTAGCGTGATACCCTCAAGCTCCATTCATGTTGTCAAAAATGGCACGATTTCATCTTCTTTATGGCTGAATAGTATTCCATTGTATGTACAGGTATATATCTTCTTTATTCCTTCGTCTGTTGGTGGGCGCTTGAGTTGCTTCCAAGTCTTGGCTACTGTGAATAATGATGCAGTGAACATAGGGGTACATAAATCTTTTCGATTAGTGTTTTTTGGATAAATACCCAAAATTGGAATAGCTGGATCATGTGGTATTTCTATTTTAATTTTTTGAGAAATCTCCAAACTATTTTCCATAGTTACTGCATCAATTTGCATTCCCACCAGCAGTGTAGGAGGGTTCCCGTTTCTCCACACCCTTACCAACACTTGTTATTTCTTGTCTTTTTAATAGTAGCCATTCTGACGGGTGTGAGGTTTCCAATTTCTTATGTTTTTTCTATGTGGGGTGGGGATGGGGTTCCTTTACGTTACAGGTGAGCTAAGGTAAGGAGGTGGTGGTCTCCACTCATTCTAAGTGTATGTCGCTGAGAGAGAACAAGGGGACTCAGGGATGACCTTGCTCTACGGATTATCCAGATGTCCGGGGCACTGTGGCACCTAGGAGTCCTTCCCTAGGAGGCACCTGAGACCGGGCGGGAGGATAAACGGGGTGTGTGGCTCATGCTCCAGGGAAGAGATTGGTGTCCTTGCTCCTACGGAAGTTCAGGGGCTGGGTAGAAGACACATTCCTTTAACTTCCTGGTGACACCATCACCACCTGCTACAAGCCCTACTGACCCCGGCCCCCGACTCTTGCCTTGCAGATCCTGGTCACACATCGCCCCCCAGCATCCAGGCAGAGAGCATGGTAAGCTCTGGACTTAAGGCCCAAGCCCACAAACTTGCCAAGGAAAGCCAACCACTTGGCCCATTACCTCAGGATGGCAGCGTGGACGCAGAGGACCCACCCCTGACACAGATGCCATCTGAGCCTCAGAACAGCTCTGCTCCCCAAAGAGGCCCAGAGAGCAATGAGGCCAGTTCCCCGTCTTCTGCCAGGGGTGCCCAGCTGCATGCTTACCTGGTCAAGAAGTTCTGTAGTCCCAGCGATCAGTGCCCACCCAGAGCAAAGACCTCAGAGCCCAGGGTCCAGCAGGCTGGAGAGCCCCAGCACCCTGGCTTGCCTGCACTCTTGAGGGGCCCTCTTGGCCTGGCAGGAAGCTCACCAAAACAGGGGCGACGGTACCGGTGTGGGGAGTGTGGCAAGGCGTTCCTGCAGCTGTGCCACCTGAAGAAGCACGCATTCGTGCACACAGGCCACAAGCCCTTCCTCTGCACCGAGTGTGGCAAGAGCTATAGCTCAGAGGAGAGCTTCAAAGCCCACCTGTTGGGCCACCGTGGGGTGCGGCCCTTCCCCTGCCCACAGTGTGACAAAGCCTACGGCACCCGGCGAGACCTCAGAGAGCACCAGGTGGTTCATTCAGGTGCCCGGCCCTTTGCATGTGACCAGTGTGGCAAGGCCTTCGCCCGCCGGCCCTCCCTGCGGCTGCATCGCAAGACTCACCAGGTGCCAGCTGCCCATGCCCCATGCCCTTGCCCCGTGTGTGGGCGGCCCCTGGCCAACCAGGGCTCCTTGAGGAACCACATGCGGCTCCACACAGGGGAAAAGCCCTTCCTGTGTCCACACTGTGGCCGGGCATTCCGCCAGCGGGGCAGCCTGCGCGGGCACTTGCGGCTGCACACGGGAGAGCGCCCTTATCGCTGCCCGCACTGTGCCGACACCTTCCCCCAGCTGCCAGAGCTGCGGCGCCATCTCATCTCCCACACCGGGGAGGCCCACTTGTGCCCCGTGTGTGGGAAGGCCCTCCGAGACCCACACACGCTCCGTGCTCATGAGCGCCTGCACTCGGGGGACAGGCCCTTCCCGTGCCCCCAGTGTGGCCGTGCTTACACACTGGCTACCAAGCTGAGGCGCCACCTCAAGTCCCACCTGGCTGACAAGCCGTACCGCTGCCCCACCTGTGGCATGGGCTACACCTCACCCCAGAGCCTCAAGCGGCACCAGCTCAGTCACCCGCCCGGGGCGTCCTCCAGCCCAGCCTCTGTGCCTCCTGCTGCTTCTGAGCCCACCATGGTGCTGCTGCAGACAGAGCCGGAACTCCTGGAATCATGCAGTGAACGGGACATCTCCCCAGCCCCGGACGTCTTCGAGGTCACCATTTCTGAGAGCCAGGATAAGTGCTTTGTGGTGCCAGAGGAGCCAGGCCCCCCCTCCAGCTTGGTGCTCATCCATAAGGACATGGGCTTTAGCTCCTGGGCAGAGGTGGTGGAGGTGGAGACGGGCACCTGACACCTCCCCCTCCCCCAGCAGAGCTGTGTATAAAGACTGGTGTGTCCCAGCTGCTGGGTGCCTGGGTCTTTCTCTTGGGGTAGCCTGGGAGATACTAGAGTCTACTGTGAGGAGCAGGTCCAGGGGCTTCCCTTCCCGCTTGCGGACCACCGGATTGTTTCCCAAGACTGTAAGGTAGAGCCCTTCTAGACCTGAGATCTCTTTACCAACTTCCATAGAGCTTGTTCCGCCTCCTTCCCTGGGAGCTCCTCAAGGTGCTTGTTCTGTAAACATTGCCCAGTGACCCCGCCCAGGGAGGTAGTCGGGTAGCTGGCAGCACTCCTGCCCTGCCGGGGTGCTTGGTGCTGGGAGAGTCACTCCCATCGGGCTTCCTGAGGGACAAGCACTTCTATCTGGAACCCACTGAATGCCTTTGGGGGTTAAAAGGCCAGAGGCTGAACTCAGTTCACAGCTGACAAGACTCTGTAATGCTGGCTGTGGTTACTGTGGCGGCTTTTCTTACCACCTGAGGGCTGTGAAGTTGGCTTTCGTTCTGTGCCGAAGGACACCCAGCTCACTGGAGGTGGCTAGGGCCAGATCTGTACCCTTCTGTGTGCTTGGCCAGAGGCAGCCCTGTTGAGGGAAGCTGTGAGGAATTAACACGTGTTTTGCATCTGCCAAGGCCTGGATTGCCCTAGGTGCTGGGGACACAGCTGTAACAAGACAGGCAGTGCCCTTTACAGAGCTCATGATCTACCTGGGGCAGAAAGCACGCCCTGGCGCTGTGGAGTTTAATGGGACAGTTTAACTGGGTCTGGGGCATCAGGGAAGGCATCCCCAAGAAATGACAATGGTAATAAACCCTCAGCCTTTATTGTGGGCCAGCCCTTTAGGTGAGTTTATTTGTATAATCCCCATAGCAACCCTGTGAGGTAGGTAGTGTTACTATCCTTATTTTACAGATGAGGAGAGGGGAACAAGTTGCTTTAAGTATCCCGCCCCAGGTGACAGCTGAGATTCAAACCCACGTGGTCCAGCGCTGGAGTAAGGCGCTTAACTTCTACACTCCACTGTCCTTTGCTTCAGCTGCAACTTGGTGGATGAGTTGGTGCCAGGGCAGGTGGGATGTAGGGAGCTGCTTGTGAAAAAGCCCTGTGGTGAGAGCCTGGTGGGGTGTGAGCAACTGAGACCAGCGTGGCTGGAGCCAAGAGGAGAGGGGAGGGGGCAGGGCCCTGTCCCAGGTCACACAGGCCGTCTTCAGGAGTTGGGACTTTACTTTCAGAACATCAAGGAGCTCTTGAAAGGGTTTTGAGCAGGGGAATGACATGATCAGGTTCATGTGTGAAGAGACCACTGGGGAATGGATTGGCGGGCGAGGCGCAGTTGAGGGGAAACCAGTGAGGAGGCTGCTGAGTGGCTGGGAGTGGAGTGGTAGCACTGGAAAGCTGGAAAGCAGAGAAATGGAATCATTGATCCAGCAAATACTGAGCGCCTCCCGCGTGCTAGTTGTTAGGGGTGTGACAGTAACAGTGTCTGCTCTCATACAGTTACATTCTAGTGTGCGCAGACAGGCAGGAAACATGTCAGATGACGGCAAATGCAGTGAAGAAAAGTAGTGCGGGGGAGAGGTTAACTGGGGAGTGTGATTTTACAGAGGGTGGTCGCGAGCAGAGACCTGACCTGCAGGGAGAGTGAGCCAGGTTGGAGTCTGTGGAAGGAGAGGGGTTCCCAGCAGAGGGAACAGGAGCGGCAAAGCCCAGCGAGTTCACGGAAGAACAAGGAGCAGAGTGGCCAAGGCCATGCACGGAAGGCGGTGAGGGCGGAGCAGGGCTGTGGGCCGTGGTGAGGACTTGGGTGGATGCGTTCTCTGGGAGGTGTAACTGGCAGAATTCAGGGCCTGAGTGAATGAGGGAGAGACATCCGACTCTTGCCTTCAGACTTAGTGAGTTAGGGAGCATTGGGGTGGGGGCGGGACAGTTACGATTTTGGGTGGGGATGGGTTGAGTTTGAAGTGCCTGTGGGAGAGGTCTCAAGAAAGCAGTCAGAAATAGACACAACCTGGGGAGAAAAGCCTGGTGTGGGGGAAGAGTCACGGGAGAGGCTTGCAACTAGGTGCTCACTGAAGCTGTGGGAGTAGGGAGATGAGCAGAGGGGAGCAGGCCAGGAACGACGAGGCCCTGCGGGTTCACTGAGAGGAGGAAGGCTCCTTGGGCGTCTAAATGAACACCCGGCAAAGTAGAACAACCTGCGGCGTGTGTCACAAAAGCCGACGGCAGAGCATTTCGACAAGAAGTGGCAACAATGCCCATTGCTACCCAGTGGGTTGATGTTTGTGGAAGTCACTGGCGAGTTGAACAAGAGCAGCTGGAAGCCAGACTGGATTGCTTTGAGGAGAGGGAGGCAGAAGAGACAGGAAGAACATTCATTCTTGTTCCGTCCTTCTGTCCTGTAAAATAGGCGTGATTCCTGCCTCACACGTGAGGAAACTAAGGCTCAGAGCGGGTAACTGGCCGAGACCACACAACTGGTGAACGGCAGAGCCAGGATTGAAACATGGTGTGTTTTCTGGCTTCCCAGCACTGGATCACAGTGTCATAAGCGGCCCCATGTCTCCCACTTTGCCACTGACGTTAACCCAGCCGCCCACCCAATTTGAATAACTTCTTGGCAAATTCTGGAATTGTCGGAGTGGAGGGAGGACAGCAGAAAAACTTGGCGATCTGTGGAGAGAAAGGCCACACCATCCAAAACCTGAAATACAGCTGTTAATACTGGTTTTCCATCAATCTGTTTCTTGGAGCCTGCACGAAGCTCAGTAGGTCCTGTTCCCCAGCTGCATCATGCAGGGTCATTTCAACTGAGGTGACTGCCCAGCAGTGTCTGCACAGCGTCATTAGGTATCCTGGGGACATAATCTGCTTGAGATCAAACTGCAGGGAAGTGGGAAGCTTTGGGATGCTCACACCCCCTTACCACATCCCCCACACAGATGGAGAACTTTCCTCCGATTAAGGCTGTCTCTGGGGGCTGGCCCTGTGGCCCTGGCCGAGTGGTTAAGTTCACACACTCCTTCAGTGGCCCGGGGTTTCGCTGGTTCAGATCCTGGCCACAGACCCAGCACCACTCATCAGGCCATGCTGAGACGGCATACCACATAGCACAACCAGAAGAACCTACAACTAGGATATACATCTATGTACTGGGGGGCTTTGGGGAGAAAAAGAAGAAGAAAAAGATTGGCAACAGATGTTAGCTCAGGTGCTAATCTGGTGATGCAGAACGGGGTCAGATCAAAGCCAACAAGTTCACAGTCACCTGGCTGGGAGCCTCTGCTCCTCCAGCACTCATGGCTAAAGTGAGGATGGGTATCGGTGGGGACTATCCAAGCTCTTGTTACAGATGAGAAAACGGAGGCCTGGAGAAAAGTCACTCGCCAGGCATGAGACCAGGTCTTCCGACTCTTACTTTAGTGCTCTTCTGATTACAATAAAATGCAATGACTCTTCTTGGAAAGATTGGGCACTGGAATATGTTTTTCACTGAGAAAATATTTTCCCCCAGTTTGAAAATCTTGTTCATCATAGTGTTAGAAGTCTCTTTATTCCCATCCATTCCTCCATCCCTTGAGAAAGTCACTTTGACAGTTTGGTGTACAGAGTACTGAATCTGAGTGCTCCTGCTTGCCATAGGGCGCGGGTGCCGTGAAAACGTCACGAGACACATTTCCACCCCTGTGAGTTTAACCTCGTGGCATCGACAGTTGCTGACCCCATCTCTACGTTCAGGTGTGGGTCATGGCTCTGCCCTTGGCCAGCTGCATAAACTCAGGCAAGTGATGTAGCTTCTCAGTGCCACAGTTCCTTTATCCATAAAATAGGAATAAATATGTACCTGTCTCATCAGCGCTATGTACCTGGCATGTCGTGAGCAATTAATAAATTGCAGGTGGTGGTTAGTAGTATTGCAAACCACCCAAGATCCAGGTACTTACGTGTTTCCCATGGGTATTGCTTGTTCGGGGCAGGCCAGCACTTGCACAGTGGCTTGGACTTGGGTGCACGTCCTGTGGGTGTACTTGATAGTACAGCGAGGCTGTACTCTACCATACTGTCGGGGGACAGGGTCGTGTGGGGAGAAGAGCGCTGGCCTGAGGGAGGAATCTGGGTCCTGGTCCTGGCTTCACCACCCATTCTCTGTACGACGTTGCTCAATTGGCTTTCCCTCTCGGAGCGCTCCGTTTCCTCATAGCGACTTGGGGAAACTGGGCCAGAGCACTGGTTCCCTATTGCAGCTCCACCGTGGAGCCCTTTGGCTAACATATTTTCTTCTATGGATCTCATATTTTAAAAGATTTCTATTAAGTAGAAAAATTATATTTTTTAATCAAAATAGGAAACTGATCAGATTGAGAAAAACATAAGGTAATTAACCATCTAAAGAGACACAATGTCAGTCAAAAGAGAAAAACTATCTTTGTCTTGCAGTAAATTGACAATTTTTGAGTTTTTTTTTAATATGCAAAATGATAAGACTACCCCATAGTACATGCACAGAGCTCCAGGCTTTGAATGGATGGATTTCATAATATTTGATCTTCCTTCCAGCTCTGAAATTCTCTACGTCTTAGAACGTAATTTTACTGTTTTCAGTGATTACAGAGCTTCGCTTCACAGCATAACGTTGGTCTCAGCCTTGATTTTGTTTGATGACAACTTGTTGGGCAGGAGTGCAACCCTCCACAGGGCCTTGTTCTTAGAGGGAAATAGGACCTGCTGTAAGTGTGCAGGTGTGTGTCTGTGGTGAAAAGCAGGAACGACATGCTCGGTTGTGGTACCCCCTGGGCCCGGAGTCCCAAGGAGAACGGTTCCTGGAGGCTGGGCTTCCTGAGTGGACCCTGAAGACTAAGGATGTGCTGGGTCCGTTGGAGCTCTGCTCCTGTGCTGGTGGCACGCTGGTCTGGCAGTACTCTCGGATCCTTCCAGAGCCACTCACAGAGAGGATGCTCTCGCTAGATCTCTGCAAAGTAGAGAGGGTAGGTGTGGTCTTCTGTTCACCCAAGAAAACGTGGAGGTTATCTAACGAGAATCCGCTTAATATGAGCCTCCGTTTATTAAGGAATTAAGTTTACTCTTCATTGTGAAACTTTTCAAACACAAAAAATTAAAAAGATAATATATAACAATCCCCTAACCACCTAGATTTAATGATTAATGTTTTGCCATGCTTGTTTCATCTGTTTGTTGTAAATTCTTCAGTATAATCTGAAACTCGTAAGGATTTAAAAAATATATCTAGAGGGGCCGGCCCAGTGGCACAGTGGCTAAGGGCACACATTCCACTTCTGCGGCCGGGGGTTCGCTGGTTCAGATCCCGGGTGTGAACATGGTACCACTTGTCAAGCCATGCTGTGGTAGGCGTCCCACATATAAAGTGGAGGAAGGTGGGCACGGATGTTAGCTCAGCGCCAGGCTTCTTCAGCAAAAAGAGGAGGATTGGCGGCAGATGTTAGCTCAGGGCTAATCTTTCTCTAAATGGATAAATTAAATAAATGAAAAATATAACTGGAGCCGGCCCCGTGGCTGAGTGGTTGTTTGTGTGCTCCGCTTTGCCGGCCTGGGGTTCCCCAGTTTGGATCTTGGGCCCGGACTTATACACCACTCATCAAGCCATGCTGTGGCAGCGTCCCACATAGAAGAACTAGAATGACCTACAACTAGGATACAGAACTATGTACTGGGGCTTTGGGGAGAAAAAAAAAGAGGTTGGCAACAGATGTTAGCTCGGGGCCAATCTTCCTCACCAAAAAGAGTTTCTCTAAAAAAATAAAAAATAATAAAAAAAGAAATATAACCATGTGTACATATAATACCAAATTAACAATGATTCTTTTGTATCATTGAGAACCTAATCTATATTTAAATTTTCTTGTTTGTCCAAAAGAAAGAGTCCTTTTACAATTGATTTGTTCAAAAGTCTAAACCAATCATGGTAACTCTATTTCCCTGGTGCGTTTGGTTGTTCGATCTCTCCCAGGTTTCTGTTCTTCTGAACCGTCTCTCTCACCCACCCCTTTTATTTCCATGTCATGAATTTGTCAGAGAAACGGAGACATTTGTCTAGTCCAAAGCCCCTCATTCCTTGTGGTGTCTAATTTATTGCTTTATCATCTGTATTTTCTGCAAACTAGTAATTAAAGTCAGACGTTGATTTGATCCAGATTCATTATTTTAGGAAAAACCCTTCGTAGGCTGCATTGTGTGTTTCCTGTTGCAAAATATGTAACTGCTGTTTACTGGGTGCTTTCTATGTGACAGGCATTGTGATACTTTACAAACATTATAATATCTTTGGAGGATAGTTTTATTTTTATTTCATGACAATAAACAACTCCAAATCCAGCTAGACCTGGAGGGAGACAGAGAGATATGTGGAATACGAAGCATCGCAGCAAGTGAGAACACAAAGGTTACAGGACGTGAGAGCTGGGGGCGCTCTTCTCAGGGACAAAAGGAATGGTTGGGCATAAGGTAAAATGCAAAATCAAGTTCATCCAAATGGCCTGGAGTCTTCTGGCTGGTCCTGCCGTTCCTGGACCCACAGTGCCCCATGGCTTCCACAATATTCATGCCATCTCTCTGCTTGCCGGAGAGCCCAGGCTTGCCATCCAACCCATCAGTCTTTGTGCAGATGACAAACTGGGAGCCATTTGAGTTGGCTTCAGCATTTGCCATGGACAGGATGTCAGGACGCCTATTCTTAAAATGAATTTCTCATCAGCAAAGTTCTGCCCCTGGATAAGACCTGCCGCCGGTACTATGATGATGCGTCAATTCATCACCCTGACACATAAATCCGGGAGTCGGTCTGGGAAAGCAGGAACCCTGATAACCAAATCTCATCTTCCAAGCGCTCAGCCAGCTGCAGCTTTCTGCTTTGGAACGTGGTCTGCAAACAGCTGAGGAAGACGTAGCCCAGGACTCGCCCGTGAACGGCCCTGTGTGCGTGTG
The DNA here is from genome assembly GCF_041296265.1 of Equus caballus. Lineage (NCBI taxonomy): Eukaryota > Metazoa > Chordata > Mammalia > Perissodactyla > Equidae > Equus > Equus caballus. The sequence goes on from NC_091695.1 coordinate 11,387,515, forward strand.
AGCGGGCCAAGACTCGGCAAAGCTGCAGCTCCAAGTGAAAGAGTGCGAGGAGGCCAGTGTGATCTTAGTGAAGTCAACAACAGCCTTGTGAGGTGAATATTGTTGAACCTAGGACTGGCCTCCCGAGCGTGCTGTGATGCTTGTCTGTCAGGATTGGGGTTTCTGACGGCCGGGGAACAAGGCAGCAGTCAGCAGGCCCCTGTTCCTCAGTAGAAGAGGTGCTGTGTGTTAGGTGATTTCTTCTCCCGCCAACACCCCCGCTTCTCGCCTCTTCTCCGTCTCCAGGCTGAGTCAGCTCTGGCCCAAGCTGGTCCTCAGGCAAGGGAGGACCACCTGCCTGGAGGCAGGAAGGATAAAGCCACACCTCTCTCCTCTCCTCTTCTCAGGAGCCCTCCCTTCCCTTACTCAATATGTCATTTTTTAAGAAATTAGTGAAGTGAGATGTTTTTAGCATTCCACTCCCTCCCACCCCCCAAAAAACAGCAGGCTCAATGTCATTAGTCAACAGGAAATACAAAGTAAAACCACAGTGAGACGCACCTACACGTCTGTCCAAATGGTTAATGTGAAATGGATGGACAATGTAGAGGGTTGTTGGGGACATGAGCAGCTGGGACTCTCAAACCTTGCTGGCGGGAGTGGGAGCTGGTACAGCCACTCGGGACAACTATTTGTCAGAGCGACTTAAGCAAAACATGCCTGCCCTGTGACCCTGCAAAGCCACCCCTGGGCATATGCCCAACAGCAATAAGTGCTTGTCTACACCAAGAGACTTGTGCACAAGTATTCATGGCAACGTTGCTCATTACAGCCCAAACTGGAAATGAATCCGAATGCCCATCAACAGATGAATGGACAAATAAAATGTGCTCTATTCATGCAGTGAGACACTACGCAGCTTTGAAAGGAACGAGTGCTGGTGCACACCACGTGCATGAATCTCAGGGACATGCTGAGCAAGGGAAGCCAGACACGAACAGGCGAACGCTGTAGGTTTCCATTCATGTGAACTTCAAAAACAGGCAAAACTGATCTACAGTGATTATGTGGTGGTCATCTAAGGGGTGACACGAAGGAGCCTGTCGGGGCTGGAAATGTTCCCTCTCATGATCGGGTGGTGTTAGATGGGTGTATGCCTAAAAATCTGAGTTAAACACTTAGGATTTGTTTTAACCTTATTTTATATAAGTTAAACCTCAATTAAAAAATATATAGGGAAATAGGAATATATATACATAATATAAATATATACAAATATAAGAACGGGGCCACCCGGGAATTAAGCTGATTCTTGAGAGTCCTGGTCCCCGGTGCTCTGCCAGCCTTCTCTCTTCCCTGCTCAGCATCGGCCCCTCCCTGTGACCTTCCCAGATTGTACACAACTACAGTCCGGATGCCAAATGGCCAGGACTGAGGGAGGGCAAGGCAAGAACCTGTGCTGCCTGTGTTCCTGCTCTTTGTCCCTCTGTCCTAATTAGACCCAGGACTAATATTTACCTTGTGTACCGCAAACAGGAAATGGAGGACGGACGGAGCAGCGCTGGGCGAGGGGCAGTGTAGGACAGCAGCCACTCGAGGCCTGGCCAGGGGCAGACAGGCGGGGGCGGAGGGGGGGGCGGGGCGTGGGTGAGGCCCTGCCGCAGAGACCCGAGGATTTGGACTGCCCCTGTTCCGGGGTAAGAGAGGGCAGACCCGAGGCCCAAGGGGTTCTGGGCCTGGCTCCTCCTCCCAGGCACATGACACGCAACACAAGCACACCTCCACAGCTTCCCAGAGGGGAAAGGGGAAGTGGGACCCTCCATCCGTGGCTGAGAGGCTGGGGCAGATGTTGGCCGTCCCTGCCCCCAGTGTGTCCTGGGTCAGGGCGGGCCACTCTCATCTGGCCGCACCCTCATCTCTATTTTCTTCTGTGTGTTGTGATTCCACAAACCTCCCCATGGGTTTACATCCGTCTGTCTACTGACTATTAAGCACTCGTAGTATTTCATGGGCTTTACATTCCTAATCTCCCTTAGTCCTCACGCCAAGTGCTATTCCGATTGTACAGATGAGGAAACTGAGGCACACAGAGATTAAAGCAGCCATCTTCATATGGTGGGATTGGCAGGGGCCTCAGGAAGAGCCTGTGACCACACAGGCCCAAGTTGACCCATGTCTCAGGGCAGGAGGGGCTGGACGATGGTAGTTACACTGGTTTTCCTTTGTGACTTCCTCCCAGACCATCCATCCCTCGTCCCAGGAGGACCTGGCCTCCCTGGACGTGGAGGTGGACTGTCTATCCACTTGTCCCCACGGCCCTGACCCGCTGACCTCTGCCTCTAGGCTGATTTCTTCATGTTAGTTCAACATTAACCTGGAGGGGTCAGGACGAACCCTCAGAGTCCCAGCAGCCGACACACTATGGCGCACGTCCGCGGCCTGTGGCTACCTGGCTGCCTGGCCCTGGCTACCCTGTTTGGCCTTGTGCACAGCCAGCATGGTAAGGGGGCTTGGAACCTGGGACAGACGGACAGACAGGGATATGGGCCCATGGAAATGGCCCCCCAGATGGGTCTCAGCCCATGGGATCCAGCTTAGGGAAGGAGGCGGGCGCTCAGGCCTGGACGGACAGTGGCTGCTTTTCTCTTACAATACGGGGAGCGGGCTGGGGGTGACCAGTGAAAGGAGGGGAGCTGGTGGGCTACCATTAGCAGCCTCTTGGGTCCTGCCGCCATCCTAGACATCCCCTTTCGGAAGCCAGCAGGGCAGGCCAGGTTTGCTTCTTGCCCCGACGGTGGCCAAGACAGCCTGACTCCCTGAGGCCGCTGTCCCGTGCCTCTCCTACTGCAGTGTTCCTGGCCCCTCCGCACGCATTGTCGCTGCTCCAGCGGGTCCGCCGCGCCAACAGCGGCTTCCTGGAGGAGCTGCGCGAGGGCGACCTGGAGCGGGAGTGCGTGGAGGAGCAGTGCAGCCACGAGGAGGCCTTCGAGGCCCTGGAGTCTTCCAGCGCCACGGTGAGCGCCGGGCTGCCCTGAGGGAGGCCAGGGGTCCCTCTCAGGGGGCCTGACTCTAGGGCCACAAATGAGAGGAATGAACAGTGCAGTCCTTAACTCTTGATGACTTTATTTCATCTCTGGGCCCCATTTCACCAGGCTGCCAAGAGAAGCAACCTCAACCTTTCTTGGGGGTCCTGATGCCTGGGCTGTGTCAAGGTCTTGGGGACCCATGAGGCTCCAGGACATCAGGGGGCCTCCTCAGTCCTCAGACATCTATCTACACTGGGATCTCTGGAGCCCCTGGCCCTGTCCTACATGGCCTCTTGGCTTCAGCTTTTCGGATACTTCTGTGCCACCCTTAGGGGTGGGACTTTGGCCAGGCCGGGAGCCCTGGGTGGAGGGCTCAGTGTTCCGGGAGCCCCATGCTGCCTTTCCCTTCCTTGAGGCTCTACCTGGGCCCCCCACCGGGGCCCCATGCTCCCCTCTCCTCCAGGCTTCCGCAGTCAGGGGACTCCCTTTCAGTCTTGGTTGTGGGCTGGGGAGTCCCCCTCTCCTCGAATACTCTTCTCAGCGGCCGTGGGCTTTTGGAAACAAACGTAGGAAACTCTGCCACAAACCTCCCCAAAGTCTGCCCCCTGCATGCCCAGGGGAAGGGAAAGAGGAAAGTATAAGGAGAAGACTTATTTGTTTTGTTACTAAAAACCAAACGAAACAGGATCCTGCCACAGCCTCATGCCAGCCCTTGTTTTTCAGGAAGCGTTCTGGGCGAAGTACACAGGTGAGCCCTGGGGAGGGAGTCCTGGGGACCCCAGTTAGAGAACGTGCTACCCCAGAGAATCTTCTGGTCTGTTCAGTCACCCACCTATCCACCCAAACTCTTTCCTTCTTTCCAGTCATCTACCCAGCCACCCACCCTCTTTCCCTCTTTCCTTCCGTCTATCTGTGTGTCCATCTCCGTTTCTGAGTGTCGTCCTGTGTACCTTTTACTCAAACCCATCCTGTCCCTACCCCAATCCAAAAGGTGTTTCTGGGTCTTTTCCAGCTTGTGAGTCGGTGAGGAAACCTCGAGAAAAGCTCGTTGAATGTCTGGAAGGTGAGGAACTAACATGAGGGTGGAGGGCAGGATATGAGGGGCAGCCTAGAGACGAGCAGAGTAGGGCAGATATGAGGGGGCAGCCTGGAGACGAGCAGAGTAGGGCGGATATGGGGGGCAGCCTGGAGACGAGCAGAGTAGCGTGGGTAAGGGCTTGTGGCCCAGCCGTGGGGGTCTCTAGCATCTGACGTTGCCTTTCCGTTCCTGCCGTCAAGGACATATGTTGAACACTTGGCTCTGTGCCTGGCCGTAACTGAGATGATTAATGTTGGATGAACAAATGAATGGATAATGAATTAACATTCTCATTCGAGCCCCTGCCCTCGCCAGTCAGTCTTCCCCGTGTCCCCAGGGCAGAGCTCCAATGATGTCATATTCATTCTCCAAAACCTTGAGTGGCTCCCCAGTGTTCCAGAACAACACATGGGCTGCTTGGGCTGGTGAACTTGTAGGCTCTGGCCTTAACCTTCCCTTCTAGCTTGTCTCCCATGGCACCAACCAGGAACCCAGAGCCCCAGCTACTCTGGCAGTGAGCGCTTCTCTAAACGCGCCAAGAAGTTTCTACTTCCTGGCCCTTGCTCACTCTGTCATCCTCCCCTGGAGCAACCGTCACCATTTACTGAAAAGCTCTCTATCCATAAGAACTGGTTCAAATGCCACCACTTGCTGAGGCTTCCTGGAGCCTCCTCGCTCCTCCATGGCATCCCGAACACACCCTCAGGATGACAACAGGCCCTCCTACGTGGAACTTGTCAATCGCTGGCCACAATTTCACTTGTTAAATAACTTATTCAACAAACATTTCACTAAGTCCCTGCTATGTGCCAGGCACTATGTCAAGTGCTGGGATTTTAAGAGAATCAAGGAGCTCACAATCTCATAGGAAAACGAAAATGCAAAACCTCAGAGTAATCGCCGGCAATGGTCTGTTCCAGGAGAAGGGGCATTTATATTGCTGGCAGAACCAGGGACAGCTCCCTGGAAGAAGCTGAGTTTTCCCTGGATTTGTGGGATGCACTGATGAACAAACAGGAGAGCATTCCAAGCGAAGGAAACAACATATGCAAAGGCCCTGAGGCATGAGGAGCTAAGATAACAGGACAGGTAGACCAGGGCCAAATTAGAAGGACCTTGGTCACCTTCTCATCTTGCTGGCCATGAGGAGCCACTGACTATAAGCTCCATGAGGGCAGGGACCTATCCTGACTATGACTATCTTATTCATTGCTATGTCCTTAGTAGCTGGCACAGTGCTTGTCACATGGTAGTCACATGGTGAGTGCTCAGTGAATATTTGGTGATTACTGTTAAATGGAGTGGAGAACTGCAGGGTGCAGAGGAGGTGCTGAGTACGTGCAGGTTAAGGGTCATGGACCAGAGGAAGCTTGGAGGGGGTGCACAGACAGAGCTTTGCTAGGAGAGAGGGACAAATCCTAGGGGGATGTGTTAGAGGGGACAAATTCGTGGGGTAAGAGACCTGGGCTGGGGTCTCTGCAGGTAACTGCGCCGAAGGTCTGGGTATGAACTACCGAGGGCACGTGAACTTTACCCGGTCAGGCATCGAGTGCCAGCTGTGGAGGAGTCGTTACCCACACAAGCCCGAGTGAGTGATGGGCAGGCCTGTCTGCCAGCAGGCTGAGAACGGGGGCAAGAAGACATGAGGGTGGGCGAGGCATGGCCTCCTGCTGAGAAATTTCCTATTCCAGAATCAACTGCACCACCCACCCTGGGGCCGACCTGCAGGAGAATTTCTGCCGCAACCCGGATGGCAGCTCTTCCGGGCCCTGGTGCTACACCACGGACCCCACCGTGCGGAGGGAGGAGTGCAGCATCCCCGTGTGTGGTGAGCTGGGGGTGACTAGGCAGACCATGGCCAAGGTCCAGGGGTCTTCATGGGGCCTGGCAGCCTGGGATGGGAACCCAGATCCTGCTCCCTTCAAGCAGGGGTTAGTCATCTCCAACGTAGTTGGGCCTGTCAGCCAGTAAAGTCAGGAGACCAGAGAGAGTTGGCTTCCAGCCTCCTGCTCTCCCTCCCCAGTCTTCGCTCCCTTATGACCCAAGCTGTGGCTCGTTCCTTGCTGCCTGAGACGCTCTTCCTCCAGGAAGCCCTCCCTAAGCAGTTCAGTCCACAGGCCCTTTTCTGGGCATCACAGAGCAGGCCTCAGACAGTCCATCCCTGAATGATCCGGTCGTCGTTATTTCCCGTGATGTGTCAGTTAGCTGTAGCCACAATAATGCTGCAAACCCCACAAAATCTCAAACAGCCACAAAAGCTCAGGGGCATACACCCATCAGCATTTGGTCCTTACGTGTCTGAGGGGCGGCTGGGGCGGCTCTGCTGATCTCACGCGTCTGTGGGCTCTGCAGATGGCAGCTGTGCCTCTGCTTCAAACGAGGAGTCCAGCTGAGCTTGGCTCCCTGTGGAGTCTGCTCCACACTGTTCTCATGCTGAGGCTGAGGCTGAAAGGCACCGGCTTCCCATGGTGGCGGCAGACGTATGAAACAGTGAGCAGAAACACACCACGTGTCTTAAGGCCAAGGCTCAGAACTGACACTCAGTCCTGCCCACGTTCCATTGGCCAGAGCGAGCCACGTAGTCAAGGCCAAAGTCAAGAGGTGGAGAAGTACACCTTTGCCCGTGAAATCACAAGGCAAAGGATGAGGATGCAGGCAGGGGAAAGAATTAGTGCCAGGAATCAATCTACCAAACGTGGGCTGGATTCTTCTTCATGCATCTGCACTGGACTCAGTGTTTGATCCAGGGACTGGTCTCAGAGCACGTTATCGATCCTGGTAACAAAAGCAGCTTTATTTACCAAGCCCGCCCTGTACACGTGTGCACATGCACACAGGCCGATGATAAATATGTAGCAGCATGCTGAAATTGATCGACTGCCCGCGTGGTTGTGCTCAGTCTTTTCAGCTATTTTTTCTGCTGTGCCCCTATGAAAACAGAATCCTTTCAAAACTCCACGCAGGAGGCTGGCCTAGCAGCACGTAGTGATTAAGTTTGCGCACTCCACTTTGGTGGCCCAGGCTTTGCCAGTTTGGATCTCTGGCGTGGACCTAGCACCACTTATCAAGCCATGCTGTGGCGGCATCCCATACACAAAAGAGAGGAAGATTGGCAGGGATGTTAGCTCAGGGCCACTCTTCCTCACCAAAAAACAAAACAAAACAAACTCCAGGCAGTTGCTACCAATAGATTAGAGATAGCCCAGGAGGTGAAACCTGGTTACTATCTCTGGCTTATGATGCACCTGACAGTTACGGCATATGTTTTGCTTAAATCTCTCGACAACCCTGCAAGCACAGCACTAGGAACCCCCTTGATAGGCAACCAAACTGAAGCTCAGAGAGGGTAAGCTGCCTGGGGTCACATAGGAAGAAGGCGGCAAGGTGGGAATTCAAATCCTGTGCGTCTGGCTCCCCATGTGGTCCCACCCTCTGCTCCTCTGCCTCCTCTCCTGCCAGGTGGGCACGGCGTCACTGCGCAGCTGACCCCATACTCCAGCTCCACGAAGAATCTGTCACCTTCCTTGGAGTCATGTGTCCCTGATCGTGGCCAGCAGTACCAAGGTCGCCTAGCAGTGACCACACATGGGTCCCCCTGCCTGGTCTGGGCCAGCAGTGATGCCGAGGCCCTGAGCAAGGACCAGGACTTCAACCGGGAGGTGAAGCTGGTGGAGAACTTCTGCCGCAACCCAGACGGGGACGAGGAGGGCGTGTGGTGTTACGTGGCAGGGAAGCCTGGTTTCTTCGAGTACTGCGACCTCAACTACTGCGGTGAGAGGGCAGGGTGGGAGGGGGCTGAGACAGAGGACACAGCCGAGGGGGAGCGAGGAGGACAGTGCCTTCCTGATGGAAGGCTTCCACACGTGCTGTGCGTGTGTTCGTGACAGCCTCACATCAGCCATGTGGGGCAGTCCTAGCCCCATTTTACAGCTGAGTAAACTGAGGCCCAGGAGGTTAAGTTCCCTAGTAACCCAGGTGCACTTGGGATCTTAGCCTCTACAACTCATGGCTTCCAAGGTGGCTGGGGGCTTGGGGAGCTCTCGGGGGTGGGTGAGGAATGGCCCAGCCCAGCCCCAGCCAGTGCCTGGGTCCCTGCAGAGGATCCACTGGATGAGGAGGCGGAAGACCAGTTCGGCGAGGACCCGGACGCGCCCATCGAGGGACGCACCACTGACGAGGACTTCCCGCTCTTCTTTGATGTGAAGACCTTCGGCTCTGGGGAGGCAGGTGAGGCAGCATTGGGGGGCGGGGGGCCTCCGGGCAGGGCTCTGCGCTTGGCTCCTCACGTCCGGCTTGCTCTGCAGACTGTGGGCTGCGGCCTCTGTTCGAGAAGAAGTCTGTAGAGGACAAAACGGAAAAGGAGCTTTTGGATTCCTACATTGACGGGCGCATCGTGGAGGGCTGGGACGCCGAGCTGGGCCTCGCACCCTGGTGGGTCCCCACTTGGCGCTACCTTCACTGGCTGGCGGGGCATGCAGTCCGCTCCCACCCTGGTCCCTGGCCCCGGAGACTTCTCTGCCTTCGCAGGCCTGGGCACAGCGAGGATAGTGGAGCGCCAACATCTCACTGAATCCTCACAGCATCTTTCGAGATTGGGTTTATTACTTCTCATATGCAGATGGCGAAGCTGAGGCTCAGAGAGGTTAAGTGACTTGCCAAAGTGATGGTTTGCACAGCCGGACTTGAATCCAGTTCTCACCCCAGAGCTGTGCAAAGCTGTGCAAACTCTGGACTGGAAGAAGCTGGGAAAGGGTGCAAAAAGCATGAGGCAGCCCCTCGGTATCACATATGTCTCAGTCCCCAAGGGAGGCCAGGTTGAGCTGGGGTCTGGGCGCAGCTGGCAGCTCTGTCCAGTTACTTCTTAAGCCTGGGACCTTCTACTTTAGGGCCGGTGGAAGGGCAGCCCCCCAGCTCCTAATGCTTCCCACCCCCCCTCCCAGGCAGGTAATGATTTTCCGGAAGAGTCCTCAGGAGCTGCTGTGTGGGGCCAGCCTCATCAGTGACCGCTGGGTGCTCACAGCTGCCCACTGTCTCCTGTACCCGCCTTGGGACAAGAACTTCACTGAGAATGACCTTCTGGTGCGCATTGGCAAGCACTCCCGCACCAGGTACAGAACTGGAGGCCCGTGGGTGTCTGGCAGGGGTCTGAGTCCTCCAGAGTGACTGTGAGGGCTCTGGTGACTCTGGGGCACGTGGGAGATGGCTGCAGAAAACCCAGCAGTCTGCTGCAAAGTCCATTTGGCCGCGTGCTCATCACAGCTCGGAAGTGGGGACAGAGAAACTAAGACTTTGCAGACAGCAAAACCCTGGCCTGCCCTCGAGGCTCCAGGACATGACCCAGGTGTGACTCTGAGTGGAGGCCACCGCCTGCGTCCCCCCACCTGCCTGGGCTGTTTGATTCCGAAGCCCGTGCAACTTCAGGCCGGGGGGAAGCTGCCAGGGGGCGGCAAGGCAGGAGCCAGCCCTCTCCCCTCGCTGCTCAGCCTGACTCCAGACCCTGAGGGCCCGCAGTTTCCTTGCTCAGGACACTGGCTGTCCCTCACTGGGTGGCCTCCCGCTCTCCGTCTCTGTTGGCCTCTGCGCAGGTACGAGCGAGGTGTTGAAAAGATCTCCATGCTGGAAAAGATCTATATCCACCCCAAGTACAACTGGAGGGACAACCTGGACCGGGACATCGCCCTCCTGAAGCTCAGGAGGCCCATTGCGTTCAGCGACCACGTCCACCCCGTGTGCCTCCCCGACAAGGAGACCACAACCAGGTGGGGTGGCCGGGGGCCTGGGCTGCCTTCCGGGCCTCGGCGTCTTGGAGTAACCCCACAAGTTCCCGCTCTCTGCTGTTCTCAATTCAGGGCGCAGAGGGACGGGGTCGGGGCTCGGAGGCTCCTGGAGGAGTCGGTTCTCACTGGGTCCTTCTCCCTCCCCCAAAGATTGTTCCACGCTGGATACAAAGGGCGGGTGACGGGCTGGGGCAACCTGAAGGAGACGTGGACGGGCCACATCGGAGAGGTGCAGCCCAGCGTCCTGCAGGTCGTGAACCTGCCCATCGTGGAGCACTCAGTCTGCAAGGCCTCCACCCGCATCCGCATCACCGACAACATGTTCTGTGCTGGCAAGTCCCCCGGGCGCGGCTCGGCCGAGGGAGCAGCCGGGCTTGGGGGGCAGGGGGCGGGGCGCGGAGACACGTAGAGGGCACAGGCCTGTTCAGGGCCCGGCTCCAGTCACGCATGAGCCATATAGTTTGGGCAAAGTTGCTAACCCTCTTGGAGGCTCCGTTTCTTCGTCTGTAAAATGGAGATAGAACCTCCATCCCATAAGGTTGTGTGAGGGTTAAAAGGTAGCGTACAGAAAGTGTCAGGCTCTCTGTGACTGGTGGTGGTCCCGGCGGAAGTTGTCAGTGTACGTGAGCCCAGAGAGCAGCAAGAAGGCCTGGCTGGAGGAAAAGCCGCTCATCATTCAGTCATTCAGCAAACATTTACTGAATGCCCACTAGGATCCAGGCGGTATTCTAGGGTATGCAACAAGGACCCAGATAGACAATGCCTGTGTCCTCGGAGAGCTGCTTTTCTAGAAGGAGGGAGGGTCAATAAACAGATGTAGAATAGCCATCGCTGCTAGGGAGGAAAAGGAAGCAGAGTGGGGGAGGGAGAGATGGGGCCAGGGTTGATCTTCTAAATAGAGTGGTTGGAAAAGCCCTCTCTGAGAAGGTGGTGTTTGAGCAGAGACTCAAAGAAGTGAAGGAGTGAGCCACTCCAGGCTGAGGGGACAGCAGGCGCAAAGGCCCTGAGGTGGGAGACTGCTGGGAGTGTCTGAGGACGAGCAGGGAGGCCTGTGTGGCTGGAGGGCAGTAAACACAGGACCCGCAGCAGTAGGCAGGGGGAGAGACGTGGGCAGCAGAGGACGGGCACTTCCCCGAGGCCTTGAGGACTTTGGCGTGTGTGGAGTGACAGGGGACGTTATTGGCGGGTCTGAGGTGGGTAAATAAATGGCCTAACAGTTAATTTTAAAAAATTTTAGTATAATTTTAGACTCACAGAAAAGTTGCAAAAATAACACAAAGAATTCCTGTACATCCTCATCCAGAGTCTGCTCCCCCGCTTTGTGTGTGTGTGTGTGTGTGTTCCTCTCTACACACACTGTTTGAGAGTGTATTGTACACATGGTGCCTTTTACCCATGTACTTGAGTATTTTCAAAAAACTAAGAATGTTCTCTTACATAACCACTGTGCAATTATTAAATCAAGAAATTAATAATGATGTAGTACCGTTATCTAATTTGTAGAGCTTATTCAAATGTTTTCCGATTGTCCTACTTACTGATGTCTTTTATAGCAGAAGAGAAAAAGTTTTTCTCATCCGGGATTCAATCCAGGATCAGCCATTATGCTTAGTTGTCAATCTTTCTGTGCCTTTCATGACCTTGACATAGTTGATGAGTACAGGCCAGTGATTCTGTGGATCGGCCGTCACTTTGGGTTTGTCTAATGGTCACATTTGGGCTAAGGGCTGTGTCCTCAGGGCCATTAGCAGGCACGTGATGTCGATTTGTCCCATAACTGCTGAGATTAACTCTGACCCCCTGGTGAAGGTGGCGTCTGCATCTGCCAGGTTTCTCACTATCAAGTTCTGTTTTCCAATTTGTGACCAATACATATCTTGTGAGGAGATTCTTGGATACTGTCCATCCTGTTTCTCATCAAATCGTTGTCCCTGCTGTGGTGGCTGCCGGATGGTGCCTTTCTAATTCTGTCGTTGTGTCTACAGTTACTAGTTATCACGTTGTTGTAGGGCACACGTTTCCTTTCTTTCCTTCTATCAGTGTGGACTCACGGTCCTTACTTTGTTCTACCATCATTACTTATTCCGATGTTCAAATTACCCCAGGCTTGGCCAGTGGGAGGCCTTGCAACCTGGCTTCTGTGACTTTGGCGATGTCCCTGTCACTCTCTGAGTCCTTTCTTACTCTTGGCACAGATGCTCCGGGTTCGTCCTGTCTTTCTCTAGTGGAGAGTAATAGTTAGAAACCAAGATCGGGGTGGTAGGGGTGCACAGCGCTCCTGGGGTCTCACTGCTTCTAGGTCCTCTCAGTGGACAGAAGTGGACAGTATGTGTGTTACGCAAACACCGACATCTATAACTATTTTCCTGTCTATTTATCTTCCTACCCATCACCGTGAGTTCATACTGAAACCTCCCACTGCTGTCCAACAGGATGCATTTTAGATTCTCTCTTTCCATATTTCCTCTCTGTCTGTTGGCGGTGAGATGGCTGACTCCCCGCGTCTGTAACATATTTGCTTGCTTGCTCAGCGCTAGGACACGCAGTTCGGAGTCTTATCACCCACGGTCCTACGGGCTGGAGTCCACCCTTCTTCACAGCTGTTTCTGTCTCTGCCCTGACGATACAGTCGAAATGCTGTGTCCAAAAGTGGCGTGGCTTAGTTCTTTTTTCCCCCCTTCTCTGTGTTATTTATTTAAAATACTGTTGGGCTCATTTGTTTCTGATTGTATTCAATTTGGGGTGCCCTTTCCCACCTTTGTTGTCTTTATTTTTTATTTAATTTTTTTATCGAGGTAACACTGGTTTATAACATTATATACATTTCAGGGGCACATCATTATATTTCAACTTCTGTGTATACTACATCGTGTTCACCACCAAAATCTAGCTGCCATCCGTCACTGTGCACCCGTGCCCCTTTAGCCCTCTCGCCACCCCCCTCCCCCTCCCCTCTGGTAACCACCAATCTGTGTGTGTGTTTATCTTCCACATATGAGTGAAATCATATGGTATTTGGCTTTCTCCCTCTGACTTATTTTGCTTAGTATAATACCCACAAGGCCTATCAGTGTTGTCGAAAATGGCACAATTTCATCTTCTTTTATGACTGAGTAGTATTCCATTGTATGTATGTGTATATATATACACACACAAACATGTTTGTTTATTTTGGAGTATAACGTGGTTCTGAAAGACCGTTTATAACAGGTACACTCAGACAGGAGACTCTCCCCTCCCCCACCTGTCCCGTTCCCGCCCCGTCCTTTGAGTCCGTTTCATCCAGGGCTGTAGTTAATCACTCTTGGGAGTTTGTCATTTATCCTTCCTGGGTTTCTTTTTGCATAAATGAGCAGACACGTGTATATTTTCTTATTTCCCCTTTCTTACACACAGGGTGGCAATACTATAGATATTCTTTTGTACTTTGCTTTATTTATTTATTTATTTATTTATTTTGGTGGGACGCCTGCCACAGCATGGCTTTGCCAAGCGGTGCCATGTCCGCAGCCGGGATCCGAACTGGTGAACCCCAGGCTGCCGAAGTGGAACGTGGGCACTTAACCGCTGCGCCACCAGTTAAGTTAAAGTTAGTACTTTGCTTTTTTCATTTGGTGTATCCTGGAAATTCATTCCATATGGGATATAGAGTTTTTCCTTAAAGTAAAATTTTATAGCCACTTTATACTCCATTATGTGGATGTACCACAGTTTATTCAACCGTTTCTTGTGTATGGGGTTTAGATTGTTTCCAATATTTTGCAAATGAACATCTTTTTATATGCTTAGTGCCCATTTTTATATCATTTTTAATGATTTGTATCATTTTTGATACAAAATGATAAAAAATGATTTATATAACTTTTTAATGAATTGTCTCTTCATGTTTTTTGCCCATTTTTCCTCCCTTTCCAGCCGGTTTTTTAGAGTTCTTCATATACTAGTGATATTAGGCCTTTGTTTGTGATATACGTTGCAAATATTTTCTCCCCATTTGTTCATTTTTCAACCTTTGTAATTTTTTTGCCATCCAATTAAAATTTTTTTATGTATTCAAGTTTATTAGTATTTTATTGTATTGCACCTGGATTTTGAGGATGAGTTAGAAAACCTTCCTTATCCGCAGGTCATAGAGAAATTCACTCATGTTTTCTTCTAGTACTCGGTTACCTTTTTCTTTTTCTTTTTTAAAGATTTTATTTTTTCCTTTTTCTCCCCAAAGCCCCCCGGTACATAGTTGTATATTTTTAGTTGTGGGTCCTTCTAGTTGTGGCATGTGGGACACTGCCTCAGCATGGCTTGATGAGCGGTGGCATGTCCGCGCCCAGGATCCGAACCAGCGAAACCCTGGGCCACCGAAGCGGAGCGCGCAAACTCAACCACTCGGTCATGGGGCCAGCCCCTGGTTTCCTTTTTCTACACTTAGATCTCTGAGTCTATTGGAGTTTATTCGTGCGTATGATGTGAAGTATGGATCTAATTTATCTTTCTCCAAGTGGCTAACCAGCTGTCCCTACACCACTTATTAAAAATTCTATCTTTGCCCCAGTGATTTGAGATGTCGCCTTTATCACATACAAGTTTCTCTGTGTACTTAGTCTGTTTCTATTTGAAGACATTCCATTCTGTTTGTCTGTTTGTCTATTCTGCTAAAACTCTGTCTTGTTTTAATTATAGAGGCTTTAGCGTATGTTTTAATATCTGGTAGGGCTTGTGGTGTCTCATAGTTTTCCTTTTCTAGTGTTTTCTTGGCAATCCTTACATGTTTGTCCTTCCATATGAACTTTGATATCAACTTGTCTAGCTCCATGAAAAAGCTGGTGGGTATTTTTATTGGGATTATGTTAAATTTATAAATTAATTTAGGGAGAACTGTCATCTTCTTGATGTTGAGTCATTCTATCCAAGGACAAGAAATGTCTTCCCAGGGGCTGGCCGTGTGGCTTAGTGGTTAAGTTTGGTGCACTCTGCTTTGGCAGTTCCGGTTCAGTTCCTGGCATGGACCTACACCACTTGGCGGTGGCCAAGCTGTGGCAGCAGCCCACGTACAAAATAGAGGAAGATTGGCACAGATGTTAGCTCAGGGCGAATCTTTCTCAGCAAAAAAAAAAAAAAAAAAAAAGTCTTCCTATTTGTTCAAGTCTATATTGTATCTTTTTGAAGTGCTGCAATGTATTCTCTTATGATTTTTTTTCTCTTTGTCACCTTATTTTATATATTTGTGTTTTCTCCCTTATTTTTCTTGAGTAAATTAGCTAGTGGTTGCAAAAAAACCAAAAAATACCTAGGAATTTGACTTATTAATTGGGCCTATTGTTTTTTTATTCTGTACCTTATTATTTCCTGCTTTTATCTTAAAAATTTTTTTCCTTATGCTTTCTTTTGGTTTACTTTACTGTTTTCTTTCTTTTGAGTTGACAGTTTGGTTAATTTATTTTTGATCTTTGATTTTTGAGAAGGGCTGTGCATTTTTCTCTGTTCATAGAAAACACTATGTAGTGTTTTCATTATCATTATTTTTTAGAAATTTTGTAATTTCAGTGTACTCTCTCATCCAAGAGTTAATAGGTGGTTTTAAATTTCCAGATGGGAGGGCCTGTTTTTATTTTGATTTTGTTAATAATTTTGAGCTTTGCTATATGGCAATCAGAGGGTATCTGTAATATTTCTGCTTTGTATAACTGACTTTTTTCTGACAGAGAGCTGTCTGATCAATTTCTGAGAATGTCGCATGTGCTGGAGGTGTGTAGGTGTGTTCTCTATTACCTGCGTGTAAAGTTTGATATATATCCGTACATGTACTTGTTATTTAGGTCGTTTATGTCCTTATTTATTTTCAGTTCACTTGATCTGTCTTGCACTGCGTTGGGTGTGTTAAATTCTGTTATTGTATTTCTCTCTGTCTCCCTGCATTGCCTGTGGTCTTTTACTTTATAAACGTGGTTGCTGTTATTTGGTGAGATATCCATAACTGCTATTTGTTCACTGTGAATTGTGGCTTTGACATTGAAAGTGTCCTTCCTTAAGTTATTTTCCATTTCAGGACCTCTGTCCCTGTTCTCTAGTTTTTTCCACTCACCTAATATATATCCTCCCCACCCCTGTGGTTTTCACCTCTGCGAGTCACTTTGTTGTCTCTTACGTAGCACAGTTGGGGCTTGCTTTGTGAGTTAGTTTAAAAATCCTTTCCTTTTTTAATAAGTGAGTCACACCCATTCATATTTATTGATGTGATTGATAGGATTAGTATTAGCTCTCCTGTTATTTTGTCATTATGTGTATTATGTTTCATTTGTTGTGTTTCTTCCCTCTGTGATCATTCTTCTTAAAAAAGTTTTACAGGGGCTGGCCCGGTGGCACAGCGGTTAAGTTCACATGTTCTGCTTCTTGGTGGCCCGGGGTTCACCAGGTTGGATCCTGGGTGTGGGCTTGGCATCGCTTGTCAAGCCATGCTGTGGTAGGCATCCCACATATAAAGTAGAGGAAGATGGGCACGGATGTTTGCTCAGGGCCAGTCTTCCTCAGCAAAAGGAGGAGGATTGGTGGCAGATATTAGCTCAGGGCTAATCTTCCTCAAAAAAAAAAAAGTTTAACATATTTAGGAAGGTTCGTGTTTTTGTTCTACTGATTATCTTTGGGCTTACCCCTTTTTGAAATGCCCTTAGTCCCTTATTTCCTTATAGAACCTTTTAATCGTAAGTCTCACCTATCGGCTACACGACAATCAGTGAGTTTCCTTGCCTCTTTCTCTTCTCCACCTATATTTTCTGTTGCATTTTTTGACTTGTTCATCAGCATT
This sequence comes from Equus caballus, assembly GCF_041296265.1. Lineage (NCBI taxonomy): Eukaryota > Metazoa > Chordata > Mammalia > Perissodactyla > Equidae > Equus > Equus caballus. The sequence goes on from NC_091695.1 coordinate 11,404,174, forward strand.
CATCTCTTGGTTGATCAAGCTTGCCCCCTAGGAGATTCTTCAAGAAGGGGGATGGGGGCAGGATTTCCTGAATTCTTCTATGTTCATAACTGTTTTTCCGTAGCCCTGACCCCTGGAGGTCAGCCTGGTGGGAAATAAAACCATGGTTCATGTTTTCCTACCTTGAATTTTGAAAATATGGCTTTATCGTTCTTTGCTTCATATGTTGTTTTTGAGAAGTCTGATGCCAGTGTAATTCTTTGGACCTCGCAAGGTATTTCGTCTCTTTGCTTGGGGGCCTGGAGGTTTTTTCTTCATCTTTGGAGTCTAACAGTTTTATTAGGATATATTAGGTTATATCTCAGAGTTGAGTGTTTCAGGTCAGTTCCGCCAGGTACCCAGTAGATCCTTTTAATATGTACATTCAATCTTTTATTTCTGTGAAGTTTTCTTGGATAAATGTTAGTTCTCTTCCATTGTTTTGTTTTTCTTCCTGAGGGACTCACATTTCTTTGGTCTGAGAAAGTTCCATTCTGGCCACTTTCTGCTTTGCATTTCTTCCCACTGTTTGTCAGTTATTTTTAATTTTTGAATTTCTGATTCAAGGTGTTTTGTCCCATCCCAAAAATTTGCTTGAGAAAATTTAATTCAGTTCCAGTGTTCTTCTGTTTCATGGTTGTGTTTTGGGCGAGAGGTTTTATTAGCTGAGGTGTTTTCAACTCTTATTTTTTTGTTTTCCTGTAGTATCTTTGGATGGACCTATTTAGTTTTCATCTATTCATTTTGTAGATTTGGGGTTATTTACAAGATTCGTAATTCAATTGCACCCACTTCTGTTATCAGGTAGACATTTTTCCATCTTCATCTCCGTATAAGTTTTAATATCATGTGCACATTAAATATATTAAGTTGATTTGAAGTTTGGGTGTTGTCTGTATTCTAGTTATGTTGAAGATGTATTTTTGTGTGTGTAGCTTTTGTCGTTGTTTGTGTTGTTCCGTATTGTTTGCGGATGATATGTGGGGAGAGTTGGATAAAAGCAGCTGCCATTATCTTCAGCTACCTGTAAGTCGAACGTATTTTTTAAGTCATTCTGCCTGTTGGATGGAGAATGGCTTGTAGGTGAGTGAAAGTAGGATTAGAGGAAACCAGAGGTTCAGGGGAGAATACGAGTGATGTGTGCCCTGGGGTGGAAGTGGTGAGAAGGGGTTGGATTTGGGATTATGTTGACGATGGAGCTGACACGATTTGCTAAAGGATTGGACGTGTGGGTGAGGAAATGAGGAGTCAAGGATGCCTCGAAGGGGTCAAGCAGATACTCTCCAGCAGTGTTGCTTGAAGGGGAGCAGCTGGAGTCTGAGCCACGCTCCTCAGTGCTGATGTCTGTCTCAAGGTTTCAAGCCCGATGAAGGGAGACGAGGGGATGCTTGTGAAGGTGACAGTGGGGGACCTTTTGTCATGAAGGTAAGCTGCTCTAAAGGCCAGGAGCTGGTGGGGAGATCTTGTGGGGGGTGGGGTGGGTGAGGAGGGACCCCAGTTTTCAGAAAGTTGCCTGACAGGGTAATACTGACACTGCCTTGACTTGGCCCTATTGGAAATGCCATGTTTCTTCCTCAGAACCCCTTTAACAACCGCTGGTATCAGATAGGCGTCGTCTCATGGGGTGAAGGCTGCGACCGAAATGGAAAATATGGCTTCTACACACATGTGTTCCGCCTGAAGAAGTGGATACAGAAGGTCATTGGTCGGTCTGGAGGTTAGGGGGCCAGCCCCATCCTAGGCTCCTCTCTGCAAAATCCCAGACACCAATGCAAAGCATTATTTTTGTGGTTTGTTCTTGAAACTATAGCTCTCAATAAAAGTGACTGTCGATGAGCCTCGATGCTCGCACTGCTGTTCACGGGCAGCTCAGGGAGAGCCAGCACCACTGCTGGGTAAACAGGGCTGAAGAACCCCCACCCCCCAGAAGAAGGCCAGGGAGGGGGCGGACGGCAGCCTGAATTTATGAGCATTTGAGGTGCGCCCAACTTGGGGCTTTAATGGATTATCTCGTTTAATCCTCACGAGATGTGGGTGAGTAAACTGAGACTTGAGAAGGAGCTCGTCCAAGGTCACACAACTAAGGGTCAAAGTCAGACTTGAAACAGAAGCCCCTGAGGCCTGTGCTTTTAGTCGCTCTGCTGGAGGGGCGGTGAAGAGCTCGTCCTGGGACCAGAGAAGAGGCAGGAGGAGGGTAGGGGGAGGAGGGGTGAGTAGATGCGTCTTTCTCTCTGCTTCAGACCTCCCTAAGTCCCTACACCCTTTCTCATGGCATTAAAACGTCAGATTTATGACCCCAAAAGGCTCCGTATTGTAAACATCCTGAGTTGTGAGTATGCGGGGCATGGTGGTTGGCAGTATGGGCCCGGGCGTCAGACTGCCTGGGTCCACATTCCGGCTCCCACCTTAAAAGGGATAACCATGGTGAAGTCACCCAACCTCCGTGGGCCTCAGTTTCCTCACATGTAAGATGTATATAATGACACTATTTACCTAATAAGGTTTTGCGGATTACATTAGGTAATTTGCAGAGTGTACTTAGCACAGTGCCTAGTCCCTGCTGAGCTCTCCAGCCACTGCTGCTCTCTTCTCACTGCCTGGCGTGCTGGAAGTCCTTCTGCCACTGACCACTTCCCTCCTCTGGTTCCTGCGAACAGCACATCGGGGGGTTGTTGCTTCCTGGAATTTCAACTCACACAGCAGTTATCAGACTTGAACAATTTGTTTTTCTAAGAAATGGGACCTACACAGTGTGTAAGTGAATTCATAAAGGGTTTGGACAAATGTACAAGTCATGAGAATCACGGAACTTTCAAGATGCCCTTTCACAGCACATTCTTCAAGGTTCCCATGGGCAGAGGTCACTGGTCTGGGATGGCTGACACATGCCCTTCCACGTGGCTCCACGTTTCCAGCTGCGCCAGGGCATACTGCTATTCCTGTGGGGGCTATTTATGACTCGGGGGTCTAGGCACTGTGGCCTACAACAGGTATGACCGTGAGTGTTAACTTGTGTGAAATGCTCATGGCCTGAGAACGCTCCGGAGGACGGTGTGGAAAAACCTTGTCCCTGAGCTCAGAGGGGAAGTGTGGCGACTAAATGTCTGCCTTGAGCATAGGACAGGGGACTGGAGCATGGATGCCATGTGGCCACCATTCTTGGCCTGGAATCTTCAACCAAGACCTTGGAGCTTCCTGGTTTAAAGCGGGAAGAGAGAAGGGAGGTCTCTTCACCCCCCTCCCCTCCCGTTTTTCCCTTCCCATTTTTCAGTACATCAGGGAACAGAATGAGGACTGAGTGCCTTGCCCTCATTCTTTGGCTGTGGTTGACCGGGAAGCAGGGTAAAAACTGGGAATTCAGTGAGCTTGCAGGATCTTGGCAGCCCAGAGCTTTAACCAGAGCACAGGGGGAAGGATTAAGAATTAGTTGGAATAGCCCCAGTGTGCTTTTTAAACAAGGGCACACATTCTCACGAGGCCGCTTCCCTCCGACACAGCTGCCAGCGCTGTAAGCTCTGGGCACTCTGGTTTTTCAAATCAGCTGTGCTCATTGCAGACCAAGCGTGGCCATGCGCTAAGTGTGTTCTGCAGCCATGAGCTCCTCCATTGTCCCTTCAGTGGACGTCCTCTCCCACGTCCCCATGAGGAGGAGGGTGAGTCTAATTTCAGGCAGGGGAGGGCCACCTGAAGATCGTGACTGGGATCAACTGTCCGTCAAGCTTTCATTTCTTAAACACCAGTTGAGTAAAAGGTAGTCTAGAAAGTTCCTTTGAACTTAATGATTCTCCAGAAGTCTTCCAGCTAAATCCAGACCCTCTTAATACTGAAGAGGTTTCTGACTGTGCAAGGAGGCCCTGTGGAATCTATTCCAGAGGTGGATCCTCAGTTTACTTTCTGGTCCTCAGTCAGGCTGAATGTGCACTAACTGTTAGTCTGGACTAAGAGACCCCAAAACGAGGCAGGAAGCTCCTAAGCCTTCCCATCCTCCTTGAGTCAACTGACCCGAGTCCAGTCCAGTGTGAGGACATGGTAGCCCAGCCCAGCTGGGCACAATCTCGTGCATTTGGGCAGCAAAGCAGTAGGAAGCCTATGAGCTCCTTGGAACCATGGCCGCGACGGGAGGGACTACAGGACCAAAACCTCTGAACAGGGAAGTCTGAGGTCCCTTTGCTCCCCTAGGAGCCGCACGTGGGAAGCAGGAGAGGTGGGGTCCTCTTGTTCCAAAGGCAGAGAAGACGGCGCCAGGCCTGGGAGCCAAGGCAAGGCGGCGCGCTTTAGGTAGTACTCATCCACCTTCCCCAACGGCTCAGCATCCACCGGGCCCAAGAGGAGGGGACAGGACAAGCCGCCCACACTCCGAGATACGGAGCATCCTGGGAGACAGCCATAGTTAATGCAAACTTTATTTATAAAAGACTCTTAAATTAGTTGTATCATGCCATGCATTCATACAGAATACAGTGACCCTTCAGGGCTACAGGGAGAAGAGCTCACAAACTCAAACTATTCAAGAGTTTCTAATAGTTAAAAGCTAGGAAAGATTAGGACAACTTTACAAATGAGCAGTTAAAAATAAAACAGAAGAGAGAGGATGTGGAAACTAGTCTGAGCTGAGAGGAGGGCAGCTGTCTCCAGGTCTGTACACTACACTAACCCACGGACAGTGTTCTAGAGGCGGGGCGCAGACGAGAAGCGGAGTATGTACAAACATTTGTGCCACAGCCACTCCTCCCCGGCCCACGGCAGGAGACACACGACCAGGCTGTGTGCCCTAGGCCCGCCCGGGCCCCTGGTAACTAGGAGGACTTCTAGTTTAGTCCACTAACGCTGCAGGGAGCCGGGGGAGGGGCGGCTTCATTTGCGACTGCTCTTTATTCTCTCCAGTCTCTTTTTCAAGTCGTCGATGTTCGCCGTGGAGGAGGACGCGGTCGCGGCTCCTGACGGGTGGGGCTGGCTGGAGTCCAGGTCTGCGTGCTGGTGCTGTTCCCGGGACTCCCGGAGCTGAGAGAGTTTGCTGTGCAGCATGTCTGTGGACGAGGCGACGGCAGGAACGGCTGGTTTGGAGAGCAAAGAGGTCAAGGGAGGTCGGTCGTCTTGCTGTCGAGAGAAGAAGAGACACTGTCTGAGCAGGTCAAGATGCAGCTGTGCAACAACACACACCAGGCCTGGGCCACTTCTCTGGGCCAGCCTGTCCCTGAGTGACTTGTCGCTGCCCTCCCTGAGCCACACAGAAGAAAGGAGCAGTACCTTTGTGTTGTCCAGGCCACATCGCTGTCGGAGGATTTTTAGCCTTTCCAGGTAGACAGAGGGTCCCACCTCTTCTCCATTTGTGTTGCCTATGGAGGACATCGTGCTGGCGGGCGCGGGCATGCAAGTGACCTCCATCTGGGGGGAGATGCCTAGGGAGGAAATGTGGAAAGAACATTCAGATACACACCCAGCCCGCTTCTTGACTGTCCTGGCTCATCTGTCACCAAAGAGGACAATCTGGGGCTTGAACACTGCCTCTGTACTTGAAGACTAAAAAATGTGCAAGAATCCACCGGAGGTGGTGATAAAGGGTGCTCTGCAATCACACGAGGTCAGCTTAGCGAGAACTTCCCAAAGGGATAGAGAAGAGCAGAACATACGCTGGCCATCCACCCACGTCCCGGCGTATCGGGGGCTGCATTCTTGTGACTCCACGGCTGACCTGGCAATCCAAGAAGCCGCAGGTCCTCCTAGGTATACAGGAAGTGCCCAACTGAAAAACCTACAGACTTTACCTGTGTGCAAGCATCAGACCAGGCTGGGGCAGGTGACACATAGGGGAAAGCTCTCATTCAAACCCGGGAGGACAGCAAGGAGCTCAAAGCTATGGTGTATTCAAGAGGAAGGGGGGAAACTGAGTCGCCCAACAAACGCCCACAGGAGGACCGGAACTGGAGCATGTGTAACCCCCAGAACTGAGAGGGGACAACAAAAACCAAACCGAAAAAATCCATCACAGTTCCTAATTTCCGCGAAGGAACCATTGCAAAATGCAGACATTTAAAATACCTAATTTGCTATCAATGAAAATGCATTACATAAGCCAAAAAGAGAAGGTACTGGGAAGAAAGACTCCCTTATGATAAAAAAGAAAAGTAAAACAGGCTACTCGGGGGCAAAAGGAATCCCTTAAGTAAAGATGAGGAGAACATGAGAGGGTGAGGAGTGAACAGAGAATGACCCCCAAGCCAGCACTGAGGGCTCTGAGTACTCTAGGGCACGGGGGCGTCACTGAGCAGTGGGGCCACATGCTTACGTTGCAAACGTGCTGCTTAGACCAAAAGGGTCAAGCAAATGTTGGCCATCACCAGAGAGGACTTGGGAAATGAGAAAAGGAGGCACTGCCCTGATCAGCCAAACCGTGCGTGTCCGTATGCGGCAGGCCGTTAGATGTTCTGCTCACTACGCGCCAAGAAAAAGACTCTCAGGCTCTTGGCAAGGCGTAGTTTAAGGTGTTAAAAACAAGTTTGAAAAAATGACTTCAGAGAACACACGTGAACTGAAGCTTCAGCCTAAGAAGATACGTGAGAGGAAACACGACCGGCATCTGAAAAGCACGAAGGAGCATGGTTTTACAGGCAGACAAATTCTAGAACGTTGGAGTAGCCGAGCTTCACTGAGCTCGGAAAGGACTGAAGGCAGGACAAACGTGAGCGCTGCCTGGCAGGGGAGAGGAATGTCTGCAGCTGGCTCTTTTTTTAGTTTAAGGCTCTCGACGGCTATTTCCTGTCACAGTCACCTCCTAAGTCTTCCTTTCGTTTCTGATCCTGTGAGCAGAAATTCTCAGATATTGGCTTTTTCACTGTGGGGACAGTAATAGTTCAGCTTACCGTTAGACAAGCAGTCATTCACATCATTCAACAAATACCTACTGAGGGCCTACTATGTGCCAGGCAAAAAACAGACAAAAGTCTTTACTCTTCTGGATTTGAAATCCTAGCAGAGACAGGCAAACAGCAAACAATTAACCTAATAATAAATACTACATTATATGGTATGTTAGAGGTGGTCAAGTGCCATGGGGGGTGAGGGGCAGGCTGCAAGTTTTAAATAAGGTCTCACTGAGACAGTGGTGTTTGAACCAACAGCCTTAAGGAGGAAAGGGAGCACGTCCCAAGGCTGTCTTGGAAGGGTAATCTACAGGTAAGAACCAGCCAGTGCAAAGGCCCTAAGACGGCACATGCCTGACACCTTCCAGGAACCGCAAGGGGGCTGGGAAGCTGGAGTGGAATGGGAGTCAGGGGGAGCAGCAGGAGAGGAGGTTCTAGAGGTGTCGGGGGCTGCATAATGTAGGCCCTCACAGACCTGTGTAAGGCTGTTGGCCTTGCTGAGTGAAAGGAAGAGCCTTTGGGAAATGTTCGAGAAGCGTTTAGATGCTCTACGTGGAGATGAACATAGGGAGGCGAGAGTGGAAGTGGAGGCCAGATGGGAGGATGCACTACACTCCGGGGAGAGATGATGATACGCAGCCAGGGCAGCAGCAGTGAAGGTGACGAGAAGTGTAGGTGGCTTCTGCATAGTTTGCAGGTAGAGCCAAAAGGACTTCCTGACAGAGAGGAGCAGAACACTCAAAAGCTTTGGGTTGGAGCAAATTAGCAGGTCGAAGCTGCCATCAACCGAGATGGAGAAGAATGCAAATGGAGCAGGTTTTGGGTGAGTATCAGAAGCTTAGCTTTTTTTTTTTTTTAAAGATTTTATTTTTTTTTCCTTTTTCTCCCCAAAGCCCCCCGGTACATAGTTCTATATTCTTCGTTGTGGGTCCTTCTAGTTGTGGCATGTGGGATGCCGCCTCAGCGTGGTTTGATGAGCAGTGCCATGTCCGTGCCCAGGATTCGAACCAACGAAACACTGGGCCGCCTGCAGTGGAGCGTGCAAACTTAACCACTCGGCCACAGGCCAGCCCCAGAAGCTTAGCTTTGACACGTTGAGTTTATGATGTCTAATGGAAACCCAAGCAGAGACGTCATGCAGGATGTATCAGTGGAGGTCAGGAAGAAGGTCTGAGCTGGACATCAAAGTTGGGTCTTGCTGGCATATAAATGGTATTGAAAGTGATGAGGGTAGATGGACTAGTTAAGGGACTGAGAGTCAGAAAGAAGAGACAGTTATGGACTGGACCCTGGGAGATGCCAACATTTACGAGTTCAGGGAGAAGAGGAATCAGAGGCCACAGAGGAAGAGCCAGCGAGGCAGGAGGAAGCCAAGAGAGCACGGAGAACCGGAAGCCCAGGGGAGAAACTGTTTCAAGGGCAGGGAACACTGCCATTGTCAAATGCCGCTGATGGGTCAAGGCCGGTGACTGAGGATTGACCAGTGTCCACAGCAAGGTGAACATCACTGGTCACCATTACGTACTGAGGGGCATGGATATAAATTTTAACCAATAAAACCTCCCTTCCTGAGCTGGGAGCTATTTTGAGCTTATTCCCGGAGCAACTAGAGGAAACCATACCTGCTGAAGTGGGAATACGGCCTTTGCCCTCCCTCTCCATCTCGATCACCCGAAGGCCTCTCTCAACATAGCTCTGGAAGAACTGAGAGGAATTCTTCAGAAATGGTTCAATGTCGGCATCTGAGTATTTCTTCTTATATTCATATAACTCTGCTAGGCCCTGGTTCACAAGAAGCAGCAAGAGGGGGACGTGAATGTTCGTGACCCTTTTCCAGAAAGCAGACCCCCATTTAGCCCAGCCCTTTCCCTCTCACCTCTTTAGTATTCTCTTTAGAGCCAATCTTCTTGAAAATCTCAGCTAAGAAATCATTCACTTTGGCCTTTGATGATTTCTCATCCTGAAAAGTTGAAAGACAAAAGGAAGGATTGGTTGGTTAGATTTGAGTTATTAATTAAGAACAATGGTTGGATAAGAACTGAAAGTATCTCAAAATCCAGGCCTTCTGGGTCTGATCCTGCACAGAACAGAAGCACCGACATGCGGGGTCTGCAGCAGGAACACTAACATTCCGGGTTAGCAGTGTCTCCAAAGCTCAGGATTTCAACTAGACTTGATGAGGAAGGATCTGGCCCTTTCCTCCCTAATTAGACAGAGCTCACATTATCTGGCGGCCAATGCCGTGGGCGCAGACACAGAAACCTTTCTTAGGGACCAAGAAGCACACAGTTATAAATAGTTTATATTTGAAAATTTCAAGGTGGCAATGGATACAGCACCACAGCAGGAGAGTGAGGGGACCAATCCCTGGGCCTTCATCTCAGGCCCTCAGAAAGACAGGCTCCACTGGCCTTCGACAAGACCACTTCCAGACATCCTCACTCCCAGACATCCTCACTCCCCTCAATCTTTCAAATCAGGACACTCACTATTCGAGACGCTCCCTTTTCTGTTTCCTTCTCAGACTTGCTCCCGGTCTGGTCCATACTGTGCTTCATCATCCGGCAGAGGTGGGCCTCCAGCTCTGACTCATTCTTGTTGTCAATCATGGTTAGGTGGTCTAGGATCTGAGGGAGACACACGCACATTCAAATGGGAGCACTGCCACTTCCGTAAAGTCCTCTCACGCTTCCTCAGGGACTGGCTGCTGTTCTCACTCACCTTGGGCCCTTTCAATTTGCATAAAGTGTGTAGCAGCGTCTTTAGGGTCCTTACGGGAAATTCACTTTTGCATTGCTTCAGTTTCTCTTTGGGAAAGACCTTCATGAAAATGTGTATATCCAGAAGAATTCGGTCCAGATTAATGCTGTTGATGGTATCAGGCAATAGTCGAACCATTCTCCAGAGACACTATTGAAAAAAGAAACAAAAGTTAGGAGTGATTGAGGATGAGGAAAATTTCTGCCACTGTTCGTCTTTCCTACGCTCTGGGATTACTTCTAAACGATGGTCAGGGATACAGGTGTGGCAAGTCACATCTTCCAAGTTCAACTGCCGAAACACGAATAATTTTACTCACTTCAACCACGTCACTGGCTAAAGTGTGACAAGTCACCAATCTATTCACCTTCACACCTCTTTCCCACTCCCTAGAGATAGAGGCCTTAAATGAGAAAATGTGGAGATTCGGTCATGGGTTTGCTTTGTACCTGAGAGTAGAGTAGTTCATATGGCTTAACCAAATCTAACCAAGGACATAAAATATTTTATACCATTACAGTTTAATAACAGTTTTATAATGTTATAGAGATGTTGATCTGGAGTCTTCCATCAAAGAGATCAAAATATTATAGGGTTATATATATCTTTTTTCCAAAAAGAAATGAAATTTCTCTCATCAAACTTCTTGACTTTTGATTCTAGAAAAACTGGTGAGATATTTACAAAGCAGCCCTTCCTTTTCACTGTTTGAGGCCAGGAATTGTTTAGATCTGAGCTTTTATAAATTGGAGGAAGGGAAAATCAGAGACCAGCTATATTTTTCAGGTATGTTTTGGATGATTTGATTCTATGTCTTAGCTCCAACTCCTCTTTCCACACTTTAACAAAGTATTGCATCTTTGAAAGAAAAGAGATCAAATTATTTCAACTTCACCTTCATAACAAGCTCTGAGAATTTGGGAGAACTGGCTGTTGCTAGCAGGCTGTCTTGGAGCAAAACAAGCAGGGCACTGGGAAAAAACAAAAACCCAACACAACAGCATTAATAAGTTTCAAACCTGCATTCCAATTAAAATCAGTAATTGAAAGGCCAAGTATAAATATTTTCCATCCAGCTAATGAATTGAGAGCTCATGGATCAGGGCTGTCTCTGATTACTTGCAATTCAGTTATTAAGAAAATAAACATCAACCATTAAGCTTTGTAAATTACTACTTGGTAAATGGTAAAGCTTGCCACCCTATTTTTCACTGTCACTGGTAGCTGAGAAAGAAAGAAATGTACCTGAAATGTGAATGACAGAGGAGGCAGCTAACAAACTTGACAGTTCTATTCTAGAAAACTCATGACATTGGCTGGCTTGCTGATGCTGTTACTAGTTTTAGCTGCTGTCTCAGGTTTGAATACCTTCGTTCATGAGAAAGAGAAGAGTAATCAATCAACTTACAGGCAAACCTAAAGTGACAACTGATCTAGTGACTTCTGGTTTCTATGGGTAGACAAAAGAGACTGTTCCAGGCTCTAATGCTGAGAGTATGGATGTACCTCAGGATGTTGGTCTGGTCTGACTTCTCCAGAACCTTCACCACCAAGAGGTTCACAGAGCGGATCACCTGTTGTCCTTCCTCCAGGTCTTCGATTCGAGAGTCCAGCATTAAGGTGATGAGGCCATGCATCAGGTCTTTCAGCACACCGGTGGAGGCCTCCCGGGCTAGGCTCTCTATCTGAAACAGCTATGCAGGCATAACCGAGTTAGGGAGGTAGGAAACTCAGTATACAGAGCAAGGAAGATGAACACGGGTGGCATATTCTAGTAAACAATTATATTGTTGGTTTTTTTTTTTTTAAAGATTGGTACCTGAGTTACCATCTGATGCTAATCTTAGTTTTGTTTTGTTTTTTACCCCTTCTTCTCCCCAAAGCCCCCCAGTACACAGTTGTATATTCTAGTTGTAGGCCCTTCTGGTTCTGCTATGTGGGAGCTGCCTCAGCATGGCCTGATGAGTGGTAGCATGTCCACGCTGAGGATCCGAACCGGTGAAACCCTAAGTGGAGCGTGCGAACTGAACCACTTGGCCATGGGGCCGGCCCCTATACTGTATTTTTAAAAATTCAGAGTATTAGGAAAAAATAAAAATCACCACTCCCCCAAACCTCCAGTAACAGCCAAAATTAATTGGTATGCTTCCTTCCTGTTATAAAAGTATTTTGAATGTGAACAGTTATCTGTGAAAAGCCAGCCAGGGCCCACATGCCTGATGAAGAAACTGGCAGGAAGCAGAAGTCTAGGGAGTATGTAAGCATTCTACTTTGTATGCTAACGACAAGGTAAGCTGGAGTGTCCCACAGCCAATGGCAGTAATCAACAGCCTGCATGGGAGGGACACAGGACTCAGTGGAGCATCCACACAGATTCAGGATTTAGAACCCGGGCAAGAAGAGAGACTGAAGGGAAGCTCATGCACGTGGAGGTGCCCTTACCGAAATCATGTTGCCAATGATACAGCTATACAACTTGATGATCTCATCCTTCTCCAATTTCTCATCCGCCATGTGTGTGTTGTAGATGAGTCTTAGCTGCATGAATGTGGCTATCAGAAACTGATCAATATGGCCAGACATGGCTTCAGCTTTGTCTTCCTGTCTCAAGACCTCATCGATCTGATAACAAAAATCCAAGATGTATTTTCCAAGCTTCATACTTCTAAGTAGCAGGAAGACACTACAAGGGACGTCTCTGTAATATTTATTAGCAAAGCACTTCCAATATCTTACCTTGAAAAAAGCGCAGTTGCTTTACATATAAACAACTAGTCCTTAGGGATTCAATCATTCAACAAATATTTTCTGAGCAAGATAGTGTTAGGAGAATTAGTCACAGATCCTATTCTTAGAGGCTCACTGTCTAGTTCAGAGAATAATAATCCTTATGTTCAAATGTCTAATTTATTAAAAAGAGTGTTTTTAGACCCATTATCTCATTTGATCATTCCAAAAGCTCTGGGAGGTAGATAGGGCTGAGAGTATGATCTCCATTTTCCAGACGAGAAAACTGAGGCTCAGAAAGACCAGGTTTCCCACATCTTGATCCAGTGTTCTTTTGGTTCAGTACACTGGTTGTCCCCAATGGTAAAATGTTACTATGGGAAAAACATGTATTTCTTATTCATTACTGTAAAAAAGATCTTTTCATGATTACATAAATAACATCCTGAGACAATCGTGTCAATCTTCAGTGACCATCCTTTCATGCAGGGCTGCCATACTACACAACTCCAGGGGGCACCATTCATACAGACCAAAACGTGAATGGTGCCCCTGGTGTTGAGGAAGCCAGTGGTCCTACGTTCATCTCTGTCTTTATGCATGTATACCCCATAAGCACATACAATTTTATATACATGGGACGGTTTAACAATGCTGTTTCAACGTGGACACCATAAAAAAAAAAAACTTTTTTTGCTGGGGGAGGCTTACTCCCCTTTTTCCAAGGCAATTAACATTAACAACCTGGTAGATATTCTTTCACGTTCACAGAATCATCTACAATCACACAAGCAAACATACACAGCCTCAAGGGTTAGGGCACTGTTATTCTACAAGAGGATTCCAGTATATACACTTCTTTGCATCTAGCTTTTCTAACTCAACAGAAAATTATGAAAAGCCCTAAAGTCAACAAGAATAGTTCTATTTTTAAAGACTGCAAAATAGTCCACATATGCACATACCAAAATTTACTCAATCATCCCCTTACTGATAAACTTTCAATGTGTTTCCAGTTTGGTTATTTTGTCCACAATAAATAATGTTACAATAGACATCTTTGTGTGTGTGTGTGTATATATATATATTAGGATATATATATAGAAAAAAATATATCTCCCCTAATGTACTTGTTTTCTAAAAGAGTCCCAAGAGTATAATTTTTTAGTCTGAAGGATAAAGCATTTCTAATTACAGTATAACAGATATACTGCTTTCATTAAAAGGCACTAACAATTCACATTTCTGTTTAAAGTATGAGAGTACTGTTTTTCCAGCATCTCTATCAACTGCTTTGTTGTTATTCTTACTTTGCACCACTCTGAAGGTTTAAAAGTGGTATCCCATTGTTACTTTAATCTGCATTTCTGTGGTGGGGGAGGGGTCAGACATCTTTTCACGTGCTCACTGGCCACTGGATGTCTTCTGTGATTTGCCTATTCATATCTTCTGGTCATTTTTGTTTTTCCATTGGTTTCTCTTCTTCTCAAGAGCTAACAAAAGTTCTGTTTACTGTGGCTATTAATCCTTTATCAGTCATATAGGTTGCAAATGATCACTTATTTATTGACAGTGTATGGTAAATTTCTCCAGCTTAAAATCTTAAAATTTTATATGATCAAATCTGTCTTTTCTTTTTAGATTCCGGGTTTCCTTCCTTATATTTTAATGGTCTCCCCCAAATTCCTTGGTTATTTAGCAAAATTGGGGGGAGGGGCCGGCCCCATGGCCAGTAGTTGAGCTCGCACGCTTTGCTTCAGCGGCCTGGGGTTTTGCTGGTTGGGATCCTGGGCGGGATATGACACTGCTCATCAGGCCATGCTGAGGCGGCATCCCACATAGCACAACCAGAAGGACCGGCAACTAGAATATACAACTATGTACTGGGGGGAGGGGAGGGGCTCTGGGGATAAGAAAAGAAAAAAAAAGTTTCGCAACAGATGTTAGCTCAGGTGCCAATCTTTAAAAAAAAAAAAGTTAGGGGGAATTAGTTGTTTCAAGTTTCCATTTACAAGTGTGTTTCATACTTTCCAAGTAGCCAACATTTACTAACAACTTTGTTGGGTTATCTGCAAAGAATTTGGTCAGTACATCTTTTACTTTTTGCATTTGTTAAGGTTTTCTTTGTGGACAAATATATGATGTATTTTTTGAAAATGAAGATATAAAAATATAAATTATCTTTTCAGAGACTATAAAATTCTCTCTGTATCTATACATATTCATTAAATCTGGTTTATTGTCTACTAATATTCTTTTTTCCTTCTTCTTTCCAAAGCCTGCTAGTACATAGTTGTAGGTCCTTCTGGTTGTGCTATGTGGGACGCCACCCCAGCATTGCCCAATGAGCGGCGCCAGGCCGTGCCCAGGATGTGAACCGGCAAAACACCGGGCTGCTGAAGTGGAGCACGTGAACCCAACCACTCGGCCATGGGGCTGGCCCCCTAACATTCTTTTTTATTGAGGTTTAACTTTCATATGGTACAATGTACAAATCCTAGGAGTACAACTTAATGCAATTCTGTGAGTGTACACACCTGCGCCTGCCGTTGAGAACAAGCTCCATCAACGGCACCCCAAAGGGCCGTCTTCTGCCCCCAAGTCGGCATCCCTCCCCCACCAGGGGTTACTATGAGCCTTCCTGGGTTTCTTTTTTTACCACTATTCTGATCTCTAAACTGATAAAATTAATTCCCCTATATTCTTATTTTCTGTCTACTAGATCTGTCCAATTCTCTCAATCTGTAACTTGTCTTTTCACTTTATTAAAAACAAAATGTCTTCTGATGCACAGAAGTTTTTAAAATTTTTAATGCAGTAAAAGTTTTATTTTTTCCCTTATTTTTTTTTCTGTGCCTAGTTTAAAAAGAAATCCTTCTATACCTTGAAGTAAAAATGTTCTCCTGTAAGATTTCCTTCCCATATTTTGGCTTTTAATCCATCTGAAACATATTTTGGTGTAAGAAATAGCACTCTAATTGTATTGTTGTTCTCATGGAAAATAACTAATCCTAGCATCAGTTACTGATGAATGCAGTTTTACCAAGAGATTTCGAACGCCTCCTCTGCTTTAAGTTTCCTATAGATGTGAGCGTTTCTGGGCTCTCTGTTCTACCCCAGGGTCTATCTTCTTATCCCTGGGCCAATACTACCCTGTCTTAATTACAGTGGCTCTGTAATCACTGTGGATATCCAGTGATATAAGTCGTCTTCACTGTGTTATTTTTTTCAAATCATCTTTAAAAACCACCAACACTGTCTTTGCTATTAGGCCTCTTGATCTTCCATAAAAATTTTAGAATCAGATTCTTAACTACAGAAAAAATTGTTGAGATTTTGATTGGAATGGCATTGATATATGGGTTAATTTGAGGAGAACTGGCATCTTTATAATCCTGAACCTTGTGAACATAGTATATTTCTATTTATTTGGCAATTCTCTAATGTAATTCAATAAAGCTTTACAATCTTCTCTGTAAAGGTCTTACATGTACACTGCTTGGCTTATTCCTAGCTACTTAACATTTCTGTTGTGGAGGGTTTTATTTATTTATTTTTCTTCTTCTCTCTGAAGTTCCCCAGTACATAGTTGTATATTGTAGTTGTGGTCCTTCTGGTTGTGGCATGTGGGATGCTGCCTCAGCATGGCTTGATGGGTGGTGCCATGTCCGTGCCCAGGATCCAAACCGGCAAAACCGTGGGCTGCCAAAGCAGAGTGAGCGAACTCAACCACTCAGCCTTGGGGCTGGCCCCTATTTTTTATCTTTTGATTTTTTTCTTTAAGATCGGCACCTGAGCTAACATCTGTTGCCACCCTTTTTTCCCCTTCTTCTTCTTCTCCCCAAGTCCCCCAGTACATAGTTGTATATTCTAGTTGTGGGTCCTTCTGGTTGTGCTATGTGGGACGCCACCTCAGCACAGCTTGATGAGCAGTGCCATGTCTGTGCCCAGGATCCAAACCGGTGAAACCCTGGGCCGCCGAAGCAGAACATGTGAACTTATTAGCAACTCAGCCATGAGGCCGGCCCCTTAATTTTCTTATTATGGTAAAATATACGTAACATAAAATTTGCTATTTTAACCATATTTAAGTGTACAATCCAATGGCATTAAGTACAGTCACAATACTGTGACACCATTACCATTATTTCCAGAAATTTTTCATCACCCCAGACTCTGTACCCATTCAATAATAACTCGCTATTCCCCCTCCTCCAGCCTCTGGTAACCTCTATTTTACTTTTTGTCTCTGTGTATTTGCCTCTTAGATACCTCATATACGTGGAATCATACAATATTTGTCCCTTTGTGCCTGATGTATTTTATTTAGCATAATGTTTTCAAGGTTCATCCACGTTGTAGCATGTCTCAGAGTTTCATTCATTTTTATGATGGAATGATAATCCATTGTATGTATATATCACATTTTGTTTATCCATTCATCTGCTGAGGGACACTTGGGTTATTTCCACCTTTTGGCTGTTGTGAATAATGCTGCTATGAATACCAGTGCACAAATATCTGAGTCCCTGCTTTCTGGGAGTGGAATTGCTGGATCTTATTGCAATTCTATATCTAACTTTTTGAGGAATTGCCAAACTTTTTTTCCACAGTGGTTGTACCATTTTATATTCCTACCAGCAATGCATGAAGGTTCCAATTTCTCTGCATCCTTGCCAACACTTATTTGCATTTAAAAAAAATTCTAATGAGTGTGAAGCAGTATCTCATTGTAGTTTTGATCTGCATTCCCCTAACTAATGATGGTGAGCATCTTTTCATGCGCTTACTGGCCATTTGTATATCTTCTTTGGAGAAATGTCTCTTTAAGTCTTTCGCCCATTTTTGAATTGGTTTTTTTTTGTTGTTGAGTTGTAGCAGTTCTTTATGTATTCTGGATATTAATCCCTTATGGATAGATGATTTACAAATATTTTCTCTCATTCTGTGGGGTACTTTTTCACTCTCGACACTGTCCTTTGATGCACGAAACTTTACTTTGATGAAGTTCAATTTAATTATTTTTTCTTTTCTTGCCTGTGCTTTTTGGTGTCACATTCAAGATTTCACTGCCAAATCCAATTATCATGAAGATTTTCCCATATGTTTTCTTCTAAGAATTTTATAGTTATAGCTTTTACATTTATGTCTTTGATCCATTTTGAATTAGTCTTTATATACAGCATAAGAGTCCAACTTCATTCTTTTTTTTTGTTTTGAGGAAGACTAGCCCTGAGCTGATATCTGCCAATCCTCCTCTTTTTGCTGAGGAAGACTTGCCCTGGGCTAACATCTGTGCCCATCTTCCTCTATTTTATACATGGGACGCCTACGACAGCATGGCTTTGCCAAGCGGTGCCATGTCCGTACCTGGGATTCGAACCGGCGAACCCCAAGCCGCCAAAGTGGAACATGTGCACTTAACCGCTGCGCCACCAGGCAGCCCCATCAACTTCATTCTTTTGCATTTGGATATCCATCTTTCCCAGCATCATTTGTTGAAAAAGACTGTCCTTTATCCATTGAATGGTCTTGTCATTGAGACCAGTAATGTGGTTTCTGTAGTGATCATCCTTTCCTTTGATTCATCTATTCAATTCTTTCTGCACTCCACCCTGCCCCCTGTGGTC
This sequence comes from Equus caballus, assembly GCF_041296265.1. Lineage (NCBI taxonomy): Eukaryota > Metazoa > Chordata > Mammalia > Perissodactyla > Equidae > Equus > Equus caballus. The sequence continues at coordinate 11,422,169 of NC_091695.1, forward strand.
ATCTTGTCTCCCCCAGCAGTCTCATTTTGGCAGGAGAGTCCTGTTTGGGTTATTTTCTTTTACTCTTCTTTCCAGTCACTGGGTCCCTTTAGCTGTGTTAGGGTCTTCTTCTTTACCTATTCAGGATTCACTCTTGGGCCTGCTGTTTGGAAACCCTCAACAGCAGCGATCTGAGAATGGGAGACACAGCAGTTTCTGCAGTTGGAGGCTTGTGATCTTCCAGCTGGCAAGCTGTCAGTCACAGGGCAAAGCACGGAGAGCAGGCATTTCCGCTCTTCAGTCTCTAAAGGTACAAAGTCAGACTTCCTGGCCTCAGACAGTGAATCAGCCTTATTGTTCAGCTCCCTGGAGCTCCTTGGAGACCAGGGAGAAAACCAGCTCTTCTTATCAGCATTCACAGAGGCCGCCATTACCCTTCCCTTAGGAATCTACTGATCTCCACAGACGAAGAGAGCTCTCTCTCCAGGATTTCTGGTGTTTTGATCTTCCCTGGGCTCTGCACTATTGAACCTCAGGTTCTCCTTAGGCCCATACGGGGAAAAGTCTTGTACAAGACAGAGCTTGAGACTTGCTTACACATTTCAGATACTACCTCCCTGACCCAGCAGCACCTCTGCTCAGAAAAGGCAGATGAGTTCGGATTGAAGTGATAGAGAAAGGCAACAGGGACACATGCATTCAAGTCATTATTTTCCAGAATCCTCTCCATTTGTTTTCTTCCAATATCAAAACTGTTAATAGGATACTGTTTGTCAAACAGCAGCAAAAATCCCATGCTAGGATTCTGGTTCTGCCCTTCCTTTCCTGACTTTCTGTCTTCATGGGGATGTCTAACGGGCTGCTCAAACTTAACATGGCAAAGATCTAACTCTTGATTTCCAAACTCTCAAGCCTGCCCTTCCCCCAGCCTTCACCATCTCAGTACACAGCACCACCACCCACCCAGCTGTTTAAGGCAAAAATCAAGGAGTTACTTGATTCCCTTCTTCCCCTACATTTCACATCCAATCTATCAGCAAGTCCTGTGGCCTCTGCCTCTGAAAGGCACCCTGAAACCATCCCCTCTTCTTCCTCTCCACCATGACCATCCGAGTGCACGTGATATTGTTTTTCATATGAGTTTTGGCCACAGCTTCCTAACAGATGTCCCAGAATCTACTCTTGCCCTGCTTCTAATCTGGTCTCTGCAGAGTGGCCACTGACTTTTTCCCCAATAAGAAAAAGTTCAAACATTATAGAAATGTTGGAAGTATAGTAAAGGAACCTTTCATCCTGATTCACTTGAGAAGTTGTCAATCTGATGCTCCATGCCCTTCTGATACTTCAGTGTGTATTTCTTCATAACAAGAACATTCCCCTTCATAATCATACAAGGACCAAAACCAAGAAATTAATACTGACGTCACTACCACCTAATCCTCAGGCCCCATTGCATTTTCTCCAGTTGTCCCAATTATGTTCTTTATAGCTAAAGGCCAGTCTAGAATCATGTGCTGCATATAGGTGTCGTGTCTCTTAGTCTCTCTTTAGACAAGTTCCCTCAGTCTTTCCCTCATTTTCTTGACCTTGACACTTTGTAAAATACCCCTCAATTTGCATTGTTTGATATGTTCTCATGATTCGATGACATTAGGAACGTCAGCAAAGTGATGCTGAATTCTCACTGGATCCTATCAGGCAGACAGCATGTGGTTTCATTTTGTGGTATTATTGATGATGTTCATTTTGAACCCTCCATTAAGGTGGCTGCCAGGCTTCTCTACTGTCATATCACTCTTGGTATTTCGTATTTTTTTTGGTACTTTTTATATATCTGTCCTTTGTATTTTGTGGGGAGGTACTATGAAACTATGTAAATATCCCATTTCTCTTCAAATTTTTAATTAATTTATATGTGCATGGACTTGTGGTTTCCTATTTTATTAAATTCAATAAATTTACTGAATTTTATTCAGTTTACTGGGTTATAACTCATTACTATCATTATTTATTTTGCTGCTCACGTTGTCCCCATTCAAACACAGGCAGTCTGTTCTAGTCGGCCTCTATGTCGTTCTGACATGTCCTTGCCATGTTCTTTGAGCCTAGCCTTGCCGTCTGCACAATATGTTCCAGGATCATCCTGTACTTTCCCTGATTCAGCCATGGAATCAACCACTTTTCTAAGGAGCCCGCATTCTTTTTAGTGGAAAACGGTATTTAGAAGACAAGATCTGGGGGTGCTCGTCGCTGCTGAGGTGTTGCTGTTCTCAAGTCTTCTCAGTGAAAAGAGTATATGTATATTATAGGGAATATATGTCTATCGTCTATAACATACATGTATACCACACATATACATACACACAGACATTTACATTGATGTTTATTCCTACGTCTATATATCGAAAACCATGAATTCACACTGACGCATCTAATTCTGGTCTAACACCAGAGTTCACTCTACTCTGCTCTCCTTCCATATTTGTGTTGCCCTTCTCTGACAGTGAGAAGCCTGGCTCCCATTTTCCATATATTTATTTATTTGACCAATCCCTTTGTACGTAACCAAGCTGCCAACTGCCACCAGCCCTTCCCCAGGCCCACTTCTGCTTCAGCTCTGACTCCGCATTCTGAGCTGCCTGCTCACATATGTGGAGGATATATATCCTCCTCCCTTGCCTGAGGTCCCACCACCACGACAGGCTGGCTCCCAGCATGGACATCGTCTTCTTCTTGCTTGGGCTCTGACTCCTAACTCTGCGCCACCCCTCTCAATATGATGTTTGGGCTCCCTCCTCACAACCCTCACATGTTGGGCCACTAAGGCTCCCTACTCCCTTAGCACAAGGTAGATGCCTGCCTTGCTCTACCCATCTATTGGCTTTATGACTGGACTGTTAGGGAGGGAAGCACAGGAAGAAGAGAATGACTTTTAAAAACATGTAGCTTCTTTGCTTAAAATAAAATCCAAACAACTTACCTTGGGGCTTTCAAAACTCTACATGGTCTGGTCTCTGTCTACGTCTCAGATGTCATTCTGTCCCATTCTCCCCCTTGCCCACTATGCTCCAGGCACGTGGGCCTGTACTGTTTCCTTGAACACATCAGGCTCATTCCTACCCTTTGTACTAGCTGTCCTCTGCTTGAACCCCTGACCACCAATCTAAGTTAACTACTCAGTTCCTCTCTCCCATCACCGTATTTGAGTTATATTTACACAGTAGTTACTATTATCTGATATTTTCTTGTTTATTTACTTGTCTCTGTCCACTAAAATCTAAATAAGTTTCATGAGAGCCGGTCCCTGCGTACTCACTGCTGTCTTCCAGCCTCTGGTGAACGAATGCAATTATAAAAAGCCAGGCTCTATTAGAGCTCTATCCTGTGAGGCAAGTGATGGCTCTGTGCGGTCCCTGCGCACTTTTTGCTTCAGGTCAGCACTGAACAATGCCTGCCTCCCTTAATGCTATGAGCAGCGTAGAACCATCGCTCTTACAGCCTCTATGTCCATCAATGGAATTACTGTCACGGGTAATACCCCCATTACCTGTGTCAGAGCCTGGATGCTTGTGTTGATGTCACCACTGGCTACTTGGGAGATAATGAAATTGATTGTGGATGCTGTATTACTGTGCATGTCATCGAAGTGTGGAGAAACAGCCCGGATCCTGGAGAGCAGAGCAAGGGGAAAAATTCAGTCTTTATTACAAGACATCCCAGTGAGTCGGAATGATATGTAATTCCCTCCTACATCTAGGTGTTAGTAAAGAACTGCTGTCAGTCAGATTGTACCCAGTTCTAAAAGGTTCTAATTGCACAGAGAACTCTTTTTACATATGCATTCTGATGATTATGAACTGCTTATACTTAGATGAAAGAGGTTAACTTACTTGGGTTCAGGAATAAGGACTGGTTCAAAAATGTCATCCAGTTTGTGCTGAACAAGTTCTGGCATTTCGCATCGCACTGTACCATTGTCATTCTCAATCTCATCTAGATCCAGCTGGAATTCTCGGCGAACCATCTGGGCTGCCTCAGGATGCCCACTCATGCTTCGGGCTTGGCTAAGGGAAGCAAAAGGAGGCTCCTGAACTAAAAGAGACTTCTTAAGCAAAGGGTAAGAGAAACATGGCCACTTGCCCCAAAGCTTCAAGACAGATGCCCAACTTCTGGTTTCAGCCCCTCAATGACTTAAGTCCTTGATCTAAGCAAGTGCCTTCAGTGGGCAACAGCGCTGGTTCAGGAACATCCTAAAACGCACATTACTTTAACTTGTACTTCCACAACCTGCCAAGTTATAAGCATTCTCTTTAGTTTATCATCAAAGCCAACAAACCTTGTACTGCTATTCCAGATGGGGCAGATTATAATAAAGTATACTTACACTGACTCAAAGCTCACTACTTCTGGGCAAAAATGTAAGAAAAATCCAGACTGGCTGGTTCTTTTGCACCAAATTAACCAGTGTTTAAGTTCTTCTGATTATAAGCATCATTCCATGCAGGGTTCAGTAAATTTCATACTTGAGGGACAGTGAGTCACCTCTTTTTGGGGATATTCACCCTGATAGGTCAGGGCCAGTATTACAGCCAGGCAATCGGGATTCAAAATTTCCAGATTCAAATTGGTTAGAATTATGCTCATGATACAACACAAAATAGAGCTGTCTTGCTTATCAGAAGGCAGTAATTTGAGTCCCTAAGCCAATTCTGGGTTGCATGCATTTTACTTAAGTCCTATCTGAAGAACATGAACCTGAGGATGACAAAATATAACACAAGGAAGAAGGTGAGCCAGTATCTTAGCCACACGACACTGAGCTGCCACTCCTGCTAGCCAGTGGACTTCCAGGGAAGGTGTGATTCATGGGATACTTATGGACCCTTCTACCCTGGTTATTAACTCTAGACCAACTGCCCTCCAGAGGGGATGAATCCAAGTCAGAAGTTAGAAAGATATAAGAGCCCTGCTAACGAGCAATTAGCAGGCAGTACTTACATCCTATAAGTGCGATACATAATTCTGTCCACGGAAAAGCAGTGAAAGAAGGCACAAGACTATTTAGAAGTGGTTTTGAGACAAAGACAATGAAGACCGAAGGATTAAACATTTGGTTTACAAGACATTTACCCAGACACTTTGTCATGCATGATAATGGCTACAAAAATGCAACATTATGTTACAGGATAAGCTGTGGGCACACAAGGCGAAGTCCACAGAGATGCTCTTAGACAACTATCTCCATTCACATACTTGAGTTTGGAGGACATGTCCTCAGCTGGGCCCTTGCGCAGCATGTTGGCGTTGGAGCTTATGTTCTGTGCACGCTGAGGTTTCTCTTCCACCTGTTTTATTGGGGCAGCAGAAGGCCTCTTTGCTGACCGCTTAATCCTCTCTTCGAGCATGCTCATATCCTTTTCGGAAAGCTGTAAAAAGAAGCAGCCAAATTTAATTTATCAGCAACTCCTCCAGTAGAGTATGAGGAGAATTAAAAACCTAACTGGAAGACTCAAGAATTAATATCCATTTTCATATCAAAGCAAACAGAACCTACTATGTTAGGGTAAGTTTACTTTCAAAACACTACATTTTTAAATCAACTACTGTTAAAACCTGCCTTGCTATCATAACATATGAAAGAAAGAGACAAAAAGAAAGGCATTTAAGAACTACAAATAAAAAGGTCAAAAATTAAGTGAAGCTTCCTCCTTTGTGTTGTGCTTGTTCCACTAACTAGGTGTGTGACTATGGGCAAGAAGTTTCACTCTTGGTCATCTGTAAAATTCCCAGCCATTTTATCTCCTTCACTGGCCTGTAGTGAGGATTTAAATAGACTAATACAAGTAAATATACATAAGCACAGTGTAAATATAAGTGATGCTAAGAGGTAAATGGAGTGAAGAATGAGTTGCAGCCACAATAGTGACTGGCTCAAAGGATGTAAGGAGTCAGAAGTGGAACCTAATGTGCCCGGGGAGTCTCGCTCGTGGCTGTAGATTGACTCTTTTGATCTGACAAGTACAAGAATCCACTTATTAGACAAGTGAGTACTTGTACTAAATGCACTAAAAATTACAAAGCAGATTGCCAGGCAGAATGCAAATCCCAGACAAGCTCAGATTTCTTAATTCAAAAATAGCTCTCATTTCTAAAGCAAATTGCTATGAGTAGAATGCTCAGAAAAGAAAATCTGATTTCCAGTAAAACACATCCTAAACGTCCTACAATAATCAGAGACACCCTCAAGGGTTTATCTGGATTCTAGGACACATTGATAGGTTGAGTTGAATAAACAGTAGTAAAAAATTAGCCAGAATTGAGATGGCATGAAACTTGATACCTACGTGATCTTGCAATTCATAACATGCTGAAAATGTTCAGAGAAAAGTCACTCACAGTTCCAATAAGTTTGAACACTTGATCCCCATGGACGTTGTACACTGTGACAATGGTGTTGAGGGCAGCATTGCGCACAGCATTGTCACGGTCTCCTATGTGAATCGCTATCTCTTTTAAGGCTTTTCCTGGAGTTGGTTGGCAAACATTCATGCCATAGGACTCGACTAGACACCCCAGTTCTTCCAGGCACTCTGATGGGGGAGAAAGGCTACATTGAGACTCAACACACATTTGGCATAGAGACCTATCTTTACTAGATAAATTTTCCTTAGCATACATGAAGGACTAAAATCTTATTCTGGCTCTGCCTAGAATTTTCCCTTGCTTACTGCCTTCTTATAAAACACACAATGAAATAATCGTGTACAGTAAGTGCTCCTGGAAGAAAGGGATGCCTGTGAGTCAGATGGCCCCTGTGCACTTGATTTTGTCACCAGGGTGGTACTGAGTGATGCCCGTATCACCTGATACTGTGGCTTCACCATTGTGCAACTCATCACTCTCACAGTCCAAATCAGAAGGTTGGAATCGACTACACAGACACTGAAGAAATTTACTTCCCTCAGTTCGTGTATAAACTACGTCTTTTAGAGGACACTGTTGCACAGACTCACGCCTCAATTTAAATTGCTGCTTTACCTGCTCTCTGCTTTGAGTTTTTGGATTTGGTTCCTTCCATGATGAAGGGGAACATCTTGCTGGCTGGGTAGACAAGGCACATCCGGTTCAGGATGGCACGGACATCTTTACGAATGACATCCTTTGGTTCTCCAACCTACTCAACAAGGGAAATAATGATTAAGTGAGACATTTTCTGAGTAGCAACGGTTCCCCCCAAGTGTCAATTCATCTTGAAAGAATAGGGGCAGGGGAATGAGCAGTGGAAGGTAGCATCATATAATGAATGAAGAAGAGAGAGGAAACAAAAGCACAGCAACTGAGGTCAGCTGGGAACTTGAGCAGTCTTCCAGAGTGAGAACACATTACCTTGAGGATGAGATAGGGGATGAAGGAAGATGCTTCATTCTCAGTAAGATGATACTCCTCCTCACTTAGTAGGGTGAAGAGCAATTTTAAATATTCTAGGGCTTTCATTAGGACGCTTGTATTGGTGTCAAAAAACCGCAGGGTAAGCCACTTTAAGATAAGATCCAGGCAACCAATGACACCCTCTTTTTCACTCTCCAAGTGCTTAAAACAAAACAAGACAAAACCACCACAAATAAGACTGTATAAAAATTTAAGTTCTATTAGGCAAGTACATCTTAAATTTTACTAGAGTCCGAAAAGAAAATGATAATTTTTTTTTTTTTAACATTTTATTTTTTCCTTTTTCTCCCCAAAGCCCCCCGGTACATAGTTGTATAGTCTTGGTTGTGGGTCCTTCTAGTTGTGGCATGTGGGATGCCGCCTCAGCGCGGTTTAATGAGCAGTGCCATGTCCGCGCCCAGGATTCGAACCAACGAAACACTGGGCAGCCTGCAGCGGAGCACGCAAACTTAACCACCCGGCCACGGGGCCAGCCCAAGAAAATGATAAATTTTTAAGCCTCCATTTAAGACCTAAAATTATAGACATACAGTCATTTATTCTATCAAATAATAAGAAAGCTCTAAACACAGAGAACATGGCATATTCTCAAGTCATGCAAACTTCTGATTATTTCACAGGGCTTAGTATTTTCACACGCCCGAGATACATGCATATTTATCTACCGCAAACTTACATCAACCATGACAGCAAGGGCTTTGTTATGGTGCTGAAAGTCTGAGTGAAACATCTCATCTTGTAACCATTTAGCCACACAGCTGGACATCTGAGCCTTTAGTTGCTCAATGTACTCATCCCGTGGAGTAGTAAAATTCCACTTCAGCACCTGACAAAAACCAGCGAAAAGGAGCTGTAAGACGTCCAACTGAAATGAGGCAGAGAACTCTATTTAAAGCAGCTACAGGAATCTACTTAATAGGATTCTTTTCAATTCAACAAGATTAATTTGTAATTAAATATGAAAGCAAATGTACTTTCAAGCTGTCATACTTCGGGAAGCCTAACTCTGAAAACGAGAATAAATTCTCAGTAATTCTTAGAGAAAAATCAGTGCTCTATTATTATATAACATGTTGGACACTGTTGGTACAACTTTAATAAAGGGAAAATTTGAAATATCAAAATTAAAAATGCACATACCATTCTAGGAGTTTAATATAGATGTACTCACATTGATGCACAAATACCTACATTCAAAGATGCTTACGGCAGTATAGTTTATAAGGTGAAAGACTAGAAGTAACCTACATGTTCGACATAGTGGGCTGGGGATAAAGAGAGGTACACACATATGATGAACCAATAAAAAGAATGAATGTATATACGCATGCAGATATGGAACAACATTTAAGATAATTCAAATATCATTAAAAGAAAAAATAAGATACGGAACAAAGTATGGTATGTTCCCATTTGTGTAGAAAGAGGCCTATATATTTGTACATACATGATCCTATAGTTACGGAATGATATTTTTAGTCATACACATAAAATCTGGTAATAACAGCCTCCCTATGGAGGGAGAGTGGAATGGGGGACACGCTTTCACACGATACTCTGCACTTTTTGTACTGCTTGAATGTTTTTTAAAACAATGTATATATTTTGAAAGATAAACTGCCTAATAAAACCAAAATGACATCAAAAGAGAGATGACTGAACTAGCTATTTATAGTCACCAAATCTGTCTTTTAAGGTATCAGGTACAAGAAGGATTAAAGAAGTAGCCTACGACATACGTGTAGTTGATAAAAATCAATGAATAATTTCCATTCTTTGATTCTGAAGATTTTTTTAAAAAACCAAAATACTTCTATTTCTATTTGGTGGAAAAAATAGGCAGTAGCTCCATTCTGTAGCTTCTTTTCTAGGAATTAATGCTTCCATAAAGTAGTCTTAGAGAAATAATTTATAAGCAAAAGATTCAGTTACTTACTAGATATTTCACAATGCGAATTTCAACAGCAGAATTATTCTAGATTACAAAACAAAACAAAAACAAACAAGCAAAAAATTCCTGAGGATTCTTATCCCTTCCTTACCTTTAATCCTTTTTCATCTTTCATTCTTTGCTCCTTTCCATTTGGAACAACAATAAAAATAGGACCAGATTTGTCTTCATCTTCCTTTAAGCTGGTTTTGCTCGGCGCCTTCTTCCCTTGGGCGCTCTGCAGCCAAGGTTCAGGGAATACTGGTTAGCTGGGCTACTGCTCCTTGGCAACACGATGCTGCTGCCCAGTAAAAGGGCACCATATAACCAGAGACATCTCTGTGTGTTACATTCCACACACAAGACACAGATGAGCCACAGAACCCTGCATATATTATGTTTTTGCACAGGTTTTCTAGAAATGTTTCTAGCAGTATTCTTAAGTCACTGTTGGTTAGTCCTTGGACTGGCATGTAATGTAGTTGGAAAAGCTCTATTATTTTATCATTGGTCTGGGTCACAATTTTTGTTTATTGAATAGATCTTTTCTTTCTTGAAATCTTCAACACCATTATAGCTCTTCATATTAATGACATTTTGAATGGCATTCACACATTTCACATCAATTGAGAAAGACTTTTTGTTTCTCTGCATATAAAATATACTTGTCACATCACTGTAACTGGAAACCCTTTGAATGTTTCTAGAGAAAGTTGCTAGAAACATTTTAAATACTTAAGTTACTCAAGTGGTTTTTAAAAATAATCTAAGATGTAGAATTGTTGCATCAGACAGAAAGAAGATAGTGAACACTTGGTATAGATATTTAAGGTAATATTTGATTTTCATTACCGGAACTATTATTATTATAAACATAGCAGGAGCCCACCACTTCTAGTAGGCCAGAATTTCTTTCTAGTTCAAACACTGAAGTCACTGAGTCAAAACAAATATGAGACCATTTATGTGAAATTGCTTTGTAAACTGCAGAAGACTGGGGAAAAAAAAGTATGGCATTAAGAACAGAGTCAAAAATACTTCAAAGCACTTGTGATCAAAATACTAAAATAAGCACTTGTTAAATCTGGGATGAGGACAGGGAGGAGGACAAGAAAAGAACAGCTTCACTGGACAGTTTAGAAGATAACTACCCACTTAAATTAACTCACTGAGTTACAGGACCCACATACAGGGGAAAGGAAACAAATAATTGTAATATTTAGACGAATGGCCACAGAGTGCCATTCTACAATGAGCATGTAATAATAAATGCACTTGGTAATAAAACGGTTCCTAGTCTTCTTTTTCATCAGTTACATGCAGTTAATGAAATAGCTTCCTCTACTTATACTTACGATTAGATTTACTACTGATTGCACAGTTCTGGAATTTTCCTTTTGTAAGTATTAAATAATGAATACCCTAAATACAGCGACGAGCTCTGAATCCTAATATAGAAACTGACGACAATTTGCTGTGATTCAAAAACTTAAATGAAAAAATACCCAGGGGATATTTAAAGTTAAGCATTTGAACATCTTTCTTGAAATGTCTCACTCTGTATGGATGCTAAAAGGATTTGATGCATCAAAATAAGTCCCCATGGCGCAGGAATGGAAGGTACATCAGAACGCCTTCTAGTGTGACGCTTAACTGTGCCGAACACGAAGGAAACCGATCACCTTCCTTCTCTCAAATCACAGTCAGCCTGAGACATTGTTCTGCCAGAGCTATGCACGATTTCCTTCTCCACTACTGCAAACCTTCCCCAAAGATCTGCATGACAGATACCATGGCAACACCTCTTGAGAGCAGGGTGTCTCTGTTTTGGGGACTTATTAACAATGATCCACAGAAACTTGTATAAATAAATACTTTATAACTTGATAATATCAAGAGTAGTAATGTCCTTCCATATATAATATGATCTTTCCTAACAGCGTGACTCAATGTATAAAACACACTTAAAAGCAATTCTACGTCCAAGCATGTGGCGTTAACATACCTTTGCTTTAGAGGAAACTCCTGGAGCTTTGGCCTTTTTCGGATCTTGCTTGGGTTCAACAGTGCCAGAAAGAGAATCTTCAACAGGTGCTTTGAGGAAAAAACCATGTTCATGCTATAAATATAAACTCTAATATCACGTTATTCTGGGAAGATTAAATATATAATGATGAGAATGCCTGTAGTTTTACATGTATCAATTTATAAGATGTTTGCAGTTAAGATTTTTTTCATCTTTTTTCTCCCTCAAATTCTCTTTAAGCCTAACCTCAAGAAATTAATCAATCTGCATCTGCTTTACCAACATTTAAACTGTAGTTTTAAAACTATTTTCTAAATAGCAATTAAAAAAATCTTTTTGCTAGATTGTTACTTCCTTAGGGTAGGGTCTGTCACATTTGATGCTCAGTATTTACTACAAAGCAAGATTCCAATAAATCTTATAATTGACTATATACTTTGTTACCAACAGTTTTACACATGTAAAATTTCTAACTTCATAGCATCAACAATTTCTATTCCACTAAACAGAATAATATGATTTTGTTTAAGCAATAGGTCTAGAAGAGAAGTGGTTACAGATTAGAGTTTTTTTAATGATGGAATTTTAACACCAGGATGAAGCAATCAAGAATCTTCCCTTAAAGATTAGTAAATGGATCAACAAACGGCCAAGTGTAGCAGAAGGAGAACTCATCTGGGACTAAGGGGAATTCTGTGCTAGTTCAGGCTGGCTGTCTGGCCTTGTGGAAGTCAACTTAATCTCTTTGGGTTTCCTCAGCTATTAATAAAGGGGATTAAGCTAGATGGTTCCAATTCCCTAACTATAATATCCAATAGCAGAAAACAGTTGTGGAAACCTTAAAAATATGATGAAATACTCGCTTTGTAGAGTATCTCAACCTGCTACTCCAAAATTCTTTTTTGGACTTAGAAACCAAATTAGTCATCTTTGTATCCTCAGCACAGTTCCTAGCATAATACTTGACAAATGTTTGTGGAAGGAGGGTAAGGAGAGAGGGAGGGCTTGGGTTCTAAGTTGTGAGGAAACATGGTAAAAATGAAGGCTGGATTTCTTTCTAAAGTTCCCTTGGGCTGCCTCCTTCCCCAGTAAACCTCTCAAAACACAGTTACCTGAGGCAGGCTGGAATTTGGCTGGTGCTGAGCCTCCCATTGGTTTGGAAGTTGCTTTAGCAGTTGCAGCAGGCTTGGCTGGCATGTTAGCTTTGGCTTTCTCTAGCATGGCCAACACCTGATCTTTAGAAGTTGGCTACGGAGACAGTATAACAGAAGAAGTGAGAGGCCACATAAATGATACACTCATACTGTGCTTACTCATAGATCTGCTGTCAAACAAACCACTGTGCTCCTAGTTTTGAAATACCAATGAAGTGTAAGGGAGGCAGCTCATAAGGCAAGAGAAGTAAAACATTATGATGTCACACTAAATTAGCTACCATTCTAGAAGGTCAGTTTTCACTTCTGCAGAATCAGCAGATTCTTTAGAAGTTCTACACTGCTAAATATCATATTTTTGCTCTCAATGGGATTTCAAGCTTAAAAGCCTAGGAGGTAATATGATCTTTTGCCTATATAAATTCACGTTCAATATTTTTCTAATGGCTTTTAACAACAGCAGCAGTAGCAACAACAAGAAGTAGCACCTTTAGTTTCCCAGTAGCCTTGGCCATTTTCTCATATCCTAAATGCATCATGAAGAACGGCAAGGCATCTTGGGCCTTCTTTCGCACATCTCCGTTGCGATCCTCTAGGCAGGAGTAGAGATGAGGAACACAAAGGATAAGGTCTGTGGGGGTGGAACGAAGAGTTGGTAGTTTCTCAGCCAGCCAGCCCAGAAGCTGCCAAAAGAAACAAAGACCAGTTATAACTTCAGGTGAAAATTATTATTTATGATCTCAAGCTTGGTGATTTTATCAGCACCAAACACTGAATTAGTTCTTACACTACAACTTTCCCATTTGAAATCAGTAATTTTCATTGTTCAAGAACTGTGCTATATTTAAATAACATATGCAGAGATGACAATCTTCTTGAAGATAAGGATACAGTTCTTTGGATCATATTTGGAGATTAAATTATAAAGTTTTAATAGCTCAAATCATTTTAAAGACGAGAAACTTTTCTTCTTTTTTGAAATTCTAGAGAAGATGCAAAACACTTATTTATTTGATCAGAAGATGACAAGTTCTAGCAGGACTTGTTTTCAGCCTTACAGCAAGTTTTTCTTCATACCTCTAAAACAATTATGTTTCTTTTTTACCTGCAAATTTTACTGAGGCGACTAGATTCAAATGCAGTAATAAGAAATACTACAGAGGATCCTATGCACCCTTTACCCAGTTTCCTCTCATAGTAACACTTCCTGAAAATCACTGTAGGATCAGAACCAGGATACTCACATTGATACAATCCACAGATTTGTTCAGAATGCTCCAGTTTTACTTGTTCTCATTTGTGTGTGTGTATATTTAATTCCATACAATTTTATCACATGTATGTTAGTACATCCACCATCACAGTCAAGATTTTGGACAGTTCCATTGCAAGGATCCCATTGTGTTCTCCCTTTTATAATCATACCCATCTCCCTCCTCCTTCCTCTCCCTAATCCCTGTTAACCACTAATCTATTCTCTGTTTCTAAAATTTTGTCATTTCAAACATGGTTGTAGACATGGAATCATAGTGTGTGTTACTGTTTTGGATTGGTTTTGGTCACTCAGCATAATTCCTTGGAGATTTATCTAAATTGTTGCCATGTATCAGTGATTCATTTCTTTTATTGTTAAACAGTATTACACATATGAGCATACAACGGTTTGTTTAAACATTTAGCTGATAAAAGGCTATCTGGGCTGCTTCCAGTTGTTGGCTATTATGACTGAAGCTGCTATGAACATCCGTGTATGGAGTTTTGTGTAGACATAAATTTTCATTTTTCTGCAATAAATGCCCAAGATCGTAATTGCTGGGTCATACAGTAACTATAAGTTTAGTTTTATCAGAAACTGCCAAGCTATTTTCTGGAGTGACTATACCATTTTACATTTCCACCAGCAAAGTGTTCAAGTTTCTCCATATCCTCTCCAGCATTTGGTGTTATCACTATTTTTTATTTTAGTAATTCTGATAATTGTGTAGTGATATCTCATTGTAGTTTTAATTTATATTTCCCTCATGGCTAATAATGTTGAACATCTTTCATGGGCTTATTTGCCATCTGCATGCATAGCCTCTTCAGTGAAATGTCTGTTCATATCTTTTGCCCGTTTTCTAATTGTTTTTTTTTTTTACTGTTCAGTTTTGAGAGTTATTTATATATTCTAGATAATAGTCCTTTACCAGACACAGAGTTTGCAAACATTTTCTCCCACTGTCGCTTTTCATCTTCTTCAAATGGTCTTTTGCAGAATAAGTTTTTAATTTTGATGAGGTCCAATTTATCAATTTTCCCTTTGATGGACTGTGATCAAGTCTAAGAATTCTTTGCCTGAAGAACTTTTATACCCTGAAGGTTTTCTCCTATGTTATCTTTAAAAATTCTAGGTGCCAGCCCCGTGGCACACCCGTTAAGTGTGCACGTTCCGCTTCTCAGCGGCCCGGGGTTCGCCAGTTCGGATCCCAGGTGCAGACATGGCACCACCTGGCACGCCATTCTGTGGTAGGCGTCCCACATATAAAGTAGAGGAAGATGGGCACAGATGTTAGCTCAGGGCCAGTCTTCCTCAGCAAAAAGAGGACTGGCAGCAGTTAATTCAGGGCTGATCTTCCTCAAAAAAAAAAATTCTATAGTTTTATGTTCTATATTCAAGTTCACAATCCATTTTGAGCTAATTTTTGTATAAGATGTGAGGTGTAGGTTGAGATTGATTTTTTGTCTACGGATGACAGTTGTTCCAGTCATTTGTTGAAAAGGCTATCCTTCCTTTTTCCACTGAATTACTTTGATAACTTTGTCAAAAATTAGTTGATCATATTTGTGTGGATCTATTTCTGGGTTCCCTCTCAGTTCCACTGATCTGTGTCTATCCTCCCCTTCCCTTCCTCTACATCAGTGTCTTGATTATGTTAGCAATATAGTAACCCTCATATATGGTAGAGTGATTCTTTCCATTTTTTTCTTCTTTATCAAGATTGTTTTAGCCAGAATTTAAATTTTAAAATAAGCTTGTCTTTATCTATTAAAAAAACTTGCTGGGGCCGGCCAAGTGTCATAGCGGTTAAGTTCACATGCTCTGCTTTGGTGACCTGGGGTTCGCAGGTTCAGATCCTGGGTTTGGACCTACATACCGCTCATCAAGTCACGCTGTGGCAGCATTCCACATACAAAAAAAGAGGAGGACTGGCACAGATGTTAGCTGAGCAACAATCTTCCTCAAGCAAAAAGAGGAAGACTGGCAACAGATGTTACCTCAGGGCCACTCCTCCTCACCAAAAAACCCCCCCAAAAACCCAAAAAAACCAACTTGCTGGAATTTTGATAGGAATTACATTAAACCTATAGATCAATTCCGTGAGATGTGACATCTCTGCTACGTTGAGTCTTCCAAATCCATGAACACGGCACGTCTCTCCAATTGTTTGGGTCTTCTTTGAATTCTTTCATCAGTATTCTGTAATTTTCAGTATACATATTCTGTATTTGTTTTGTTATCTAAGGATTTCATTTACTTTTGAACAACTGGAAGTGGTATTGTTTTTAATTCCAGTTTCCACATGTTCACTGTATTATAAAGAAATGTGATGGATTTTTGTGTGTTGATTTTTTTATCCTGCAATCTTGCTGAACTCAATTCTGGATTCTAGAAGTTTACTTGTAGATTCCTTGGGATTTTCTACGTAGACAGTCATGTTATCTGCAGTTGGGATAGTTTTATTCATTCTTTTCCTAACCTGTGTGCCCTCGTTTCTTTTTCTTGCCTTACTGCAGTGCTTAGAACTTGCAGTACTATGCTGAGAACAGCAGCGAAAGCGACATCCTCGGCGTGCTCCTCACCTGCGGGGGAAGCATCTCGTCTTTCACCACTAAGTATGATATTATCAGTAGAGGGTTTTTTGTAGATGCTCTTTAACAAGTTGAAGTCATTTTCTTCCATTACAAACTTGCTGAGTTTTTATCCTGAATAGGTGTTGGATTTACTCAAATCCCTTTTTTGTGTTAGCTGATAGGATCATGTAATTTTTCTTCTTTAGCCTGTTGGTATGATGGATTACATTGATGAATTTTTGAATACTGAACTCTACTTTTATGTTCTGATTAAAACCCCTTATTTTACCATTTAAAAGCTCAAGAAAGGAGAACATTTCACAAAAAGGCTAGTCCTTTAAAAAGTTTTATTGTTAAAAAAGCATATGAAAGGAAAAAAGAAGCACATGAATATGAAAGCCCCAGGAATTTGGTTTCACTTTGTCAACCATTTGATACTGAAGCTCATTCTATCCATACGTGAGTATTTATTTGGCAGGTCCAGTCCTCTAAGAAGATCAGAGACACAAGTAAAGCACATATTTGCAGTACTAACCTCTTGCCTCAAGAAAGGGTTTTCCTTTTTGAGTTCTTCAGAAAGATCTTCTCCCTCCAGCCATTCCTTCATGCCAGTCTGTTCTGCCCAAGCATTCACAGTCGCTAGGGCAGCAGCTCGAACATTGTTCTGAAGGGAGGAGAGAATTAGCAAAGATACCATCAATTATGGTTTAGAGGTAAGGAGGGCAGAGCTTGTCACTTTGTGAAGATGAACAACGGGGGTTTCTCTAAGGTCTACATTAACACGCTTTGAACCATCTTCTGAAACAGAATCTAGTTCCACAGTTGTACTAAAACTTCAAAGTAAAGTAGAAACATAAAACTCCAAATTGTGAAGATCTTGTACTCAGTTAATTAGGCAACACAATGACCTGGGCATAAAATATCACGTAAGGTGAACGAACTCTTAGGTTCTGTTTCCTGAATCTCTGGGGGCTCTTATGTCCATGGTTATCTGCCAAAGAATGTAATTCTACACGTTAGTGGACTCATAATGGTTAGACTGAAATTACTAATAATTTAACTGAACATTTTTTTTTCTGTTTTGTTTTTTGAGGAAGATTAGCCCTGAGCTAACTAGTGCCAATCCTCCTATTTTTGCTGAGGAAGACTGGCCCTGAGCTCACATCCGTGTCCATCTTCCTCTACTTTATATGTGGGATGCCTACCACAGCATGGCTTGCCAAGCAGTGCCATGTCCGCACCCGGGATCCAAACCGGCAAACCCCAGAAGCAGAACGTGCGAACTTAACTGCTGTGCCACCGGGCCGGCCCCTTAACTGAACTTTTTAAAAATTAATTTGCATTCATAGAATGAGAAGGATTTATTGACAGAAAAAATATTAAAAGAGCTCAATTCCTCACATTAAATAAATTACACAAACAATAAAGAGACATTCAAATATTCAGTCTAGGGCTAGATATTAGAGGCCTACAACTTTCAATGAGACTAATTCTAGGACTGTGAAACCACAAGTATCTTACTGAAGTGCTAGAAATCCTGCTCTAGTGGTTCAGGGAGAAAGATAGAAATAAATACATCCAAAAATCCATATATTTATTTACTCTTTTTTTTTTAGATTTTATTTTTTCCTTTTTCTCCCCAAAGCCCCTCCAGTACATAGTTGTATATTCTTCGTTGTGGGTCCTTCTAGTTGTGGTATGTGGGACGCTGCCTCAGCGTGGTTTGATGAGCAGTGTCATGTCCGCGCCCAGGATTCGAACCAACGAAACACTGGACCGCCTGCAGCGGAGCGCGCAAACTTAACCACTCGGCCACGGGGCCAGCCCCATATATTTATTTACTCTTTATACCAATACTTTTTTCTCCCCTCTGAGGAAGATTAGCCCTAACCTAACATCTGTGCCAATCTTCCTCCACTTTATATGTGGGTCGCCTCCTTAGCATGGCTGATGAGTGGTGTAGGTCTGCAGCCAGGATCTGAATCCGTGAACTTGTGCAACTGTAACAGAGCACGCCAAACTTAACCACTATACCACGGGGCTGGCCCCCTACACCAACACTTCCAATAATGATGTCATAACAATAACAGCGACCATTTTTTGAGTGTGTGTGTGTATGTATATATACATATGGGTACCTTATGTACAGACTCCGATTTAATTCTGTAAGAATGAAATTTCACAGATAAAGAAACAATCTCAGAAGATAAATAATTTATCTAAAGGTCACAAAGCTACTAAGTGACATATCTGGTCACATTAATACTGCCTGGGAGGTAAACATGTTTACTATTTTCCTCCTAATATTCTGTTCTCCGCCAGGTTTATAAACTGCTTACATGTGTCTCAAACGTGAGAAAGAGAATTATTCTTAGCCCAGGAGTACGGCTGGCCTGTTCCAGAGCAGGGCTGTGGAGAAGAGTCAGGTTTACCTTGCTGTCTCCGAGGACTGTGATGATAGGGATGCCTAAGTTCTTGACATGTTGCTTGATGTTCGGGCCCATGGCCACTGCCAATTGCTGGAGGATGTTCAACGTCTGCTGCACCTGAGTGGAAAGAGCCAACACTCTATGTTCAAGTCAGGAGCGAACCGTGTTCACAGTTTTGCAAGTTTGCTGCTATACAGGCAACGCAGTTGCATGTTTCTGGCCTACTTAAGAGAAAGGGAAATGAGCTTGTTATGATGCTACTCTAATTAGCTTAAGAAAATCCTAACATAAAAAGCCAAATTTAAAACTTAGAAATTAAGCATGTTCAGGGTTTTACATAAAGATATTTAACATTAGAGTCCTGTAAAAAGCAATGTGATTAATAAACCAGCCATCTACCAACATATCTGGAGGCACACATCAGAAATTAAAGGAAGCTATTCCTAGTTCAAAGCAAATAAAGTGACCACTCATTTTCTTGCTGGTGAAGCTTACACTGAAAAGGAACCTCCTGCAGGAGAGAGGGGGGAGAGAAAAGAACCGGCATATGTTGTTCTACGTACCAAGATTTTATTTGAATCATTGAGACGACCCTTCAAGGCAGCTGGAAGTTCACCTATATTCGGTTGGATAAATTTTGCTTCATTGATAATAGCTGCTACTTCATCTAGGCCTTCTTTCCTGATCTTCCAATTTTTGTCACCAATCTTAGACACCAACTCTGAAGTGATTTTATCACTGAAGAAACAGAAGACAGAACCCTTAATTCCAGACTCCTAAAAGAATAATGATGTCAAAGAAGTACCCTTGACTGAGAAAGAGAAGGCACCATTAAGAATTCAGTATAATAGCTCAAATAAACCATTTGCAACAAACCTACCTGATTTCTGTTCTTGGCAAAAGATCTACAACATCATTGCCCGCATCATCGGGTTCGTCTCCATCTTCTCCTTCATCTGTACCACTTGTGCTGTGTTTGGAAATCCCTCTGGTTGGAGCAGGTGGGCTCTGTCCCTGCATCTACACACACAAATAAATCAGTGAGGCTAATGAACCTGGTGAGGGATATGAGAACAAACAAGTTAGAGAGTGGTGCCTATGTCAAACTTTCATACTCCTTTACAATACACAGGACACATTTCAATTCCTATTTAGATTCCAATTTTGAGACTACAAAGCCAAAGGAATTTTTATACAAACCTATTTGAAGTGACTTCTCAATCATCATCTTTTTTTTTTTTTTCCTGAGGAAGATTAGCCCCAAGCTAACATCTGTTGCCAGTCCTCCTCTTTTTTTGCTTGAGGAAGATTAGCCTTGAGCTAACATCTGTGCCAATCTTCCTCCACTTTATATGTGAGTTGCTGCCACAGCATGGCTGACGAGTGGTGTAGGTCCAGGCCCAGGATTCAAACCCCCAAACCTGGCTGCTGAAGCAGAGTGCACTGAACTTAACCACTACATCACAGGGCTGGCCCCATGAAGCTGTCTTTTGGCTTGTATGCTCAAGACAAGCTAGAGCAAGTCTGCCAAAACTTAGCAATTTTGATTAGTCTATCTGAGGAGGGTCAAGTTTCTTTTATTTAAGAATTTTTTAAACGTTATATTCAATGTACTGTTTGAATAGGTAGTAACTTTAAAATTTTTGAAAAGAAGAAAATCTGCCAACCTATACCACATTCTCTTCCACATAGGCTTTTGCTCAATTTCTTATGAATTCTTCCCAAGGATACTTTATGCATATAAAAGCAAACACAAATATTCTTCATTCCAAAGGGTTAGTATGAACATTCTCAAGTCCACCAATAGACTGTATCATTTGTGGAACCTTTACCTTCTCAAATTCTGCATCTATCTGGGATAAGAGGGCAGGCTTCTCATCCTCAAAGAACATTCGCAAAGAGGGACCAACATACAGATACATCACGCCAAGTAGGGTGATGGCAGAAGTCCTCACAGCCTGGCAGACGGAACAAAAAGAACTTTACAAACCAGAGCAGAGCCACAAAGACGGCTGTTCTGTCCCTATATGTGCTGGTGTGGACTCACTGGGTTTGTTGCAGCAAGAGCTGTCTTCACATTGCTGATGAAAGCTTTCACATTCAACCTAGAAGAAATAACATTTAGAATTAAAAACAAATGAAACCCTCAAAATGCTCAAGAATTTCATGAAGCCAGATTCTAGAACTGGCTCACTTTGGCTGTGTCCCTGAGTCTCACCTATACTCTCTTTCCACAGTCATTTAAAGTGAGCTTTAAATACTATGTGCTAATTACTCCTAAATCCTGTGCTGACTTCTCTCCTGAAGTCCAGATTCTATATCCCACTCCCTTTCTGACACTTCCATTTCTATGCCTAGTAGATGTCCTATATCTGTCAAAACCAAACTCCTCATTGTCCACACCCCAACCCCAAAACCTATTCCTCCCACAGCCTTCCCAACCTCAGTAAAGAGCAATATCACTCTTCTAGTTGCTGAGGCCACACTTAACTCCAGAGTCACCCTTGACACCTCTCTCTCTTATGCCCAATATCCTGTTCAGTTCTACTTTCAAAACACAGCCTGAGTCATAATACTTCCATCTCTATAAACTATGTCTAAGCCACTGTAATTTCTGACAGGATTATTCCAACAGCCTACTAATTAGTCTCCCTGCTTCTGCCCTTGATCCTCACTATCTGTTCTCTCTGACTGTAGTCACAATGATCTTGCTACTCTTCTGTTCAAAATCTTCCAACGGTTTCCCAACTTATTCAAAACTCTGAGGCCCTGCATGACCTGGCCCCTCACTCATCTCAGTCCAGCTACATTCCGAAGAATAATCATTCCTTGTTATTTTTAAATACATCACACGTGCTCCTACCACAGGACTTTTGCAATTGTTGTTCCCTTGGTCTAGAATGTTCTTCTCCCAGATTGTCACAGCTAGCTCCCTCATGTCTTTTTTTGTTTTTTTTTTAAAAGATTTTATTTTTTTTCCTTTTTTCCCCAAAGCTCCCTGGTACACAATTGTATATTCTTAGTTGTGGGTCCTTCTAATTGTGGCATGTGGGACACTGCCTCAGCATGGCCTGATGAGCGGAGCTATGTCCGCGCCCATGATTCAAACTGGCAAAACCCTGGGCTGCCACAGTGGAGCGTGTGAACTTAACCACTCAGCCACGGGGCCGGTCCCCTCCCTCATGTCTTGAAGGTCTCTGCTCAAATTCCATAGGTTCAGGAAGGACTCTTGTTTCACCCTATAGAAAACAACACATCCCAACCACTCCAAGGTGATACCACCTAACCCTTTATCTTGCTTTATTTTTTATACCTCCTGATACATTTTTTACTGCTTACTGTCAGTTCCCCTTACTCAAATAAAAGTCCAGTGAAAGCAGGAATTTAATCTTATCCATAATGTATTCCCAGGGCCTGGAACAAATGACTGGAATATCACAGGGGCTCAAGATGTAGTTATTGAATAAATGAAAGATCACAGATGAATAAAAAAGAGGAGAATATTCACCTGGCTTTTATGTCACGCCAAGAGATAAATTTTACATCAAAGACTACACATTAAGAAGGAATTATAACAACACCCTCAACTATGAGAGGACAGCACCACAGATACTGACCTAACAAACAATTCTTTGCTTGAATGACAACTTCTAGAGTTGTAGTTCTTCACTTGGTAGAACTCAAAATACTGGTTTGCAAGCTATTAAGAGGCACGTTGTGATAAACAGCAAGGCACAGCGAAAGGCAACACAGCACAGCAGTCACAGAATGCTTAGATTCAAATCTTTGGCTTTGCCACTTCCTAGCTGTGACTTGGGGAGATTATTTAAGCTTTCTGTGCCCTAGTTTCTTCATCTATAAAACAGGGATAATAATACCTCACGTGGTTTTTATGAGGATTAAATCGAACGAATTATTACTTAGCAAGTACCTGGCAGAAAGTAAGCTCCATAAAATTTCATTAGATAAAATAAACAAATGTGTTCAATATGCAAATAAATTTGGGAAACAGTGGGGTGAACAAGTTAAGCAAGCTTCTCTACTGCATGACCTTGAGAGCGTTTAATTCACCAATGTGCACTATGGATCCTTAAACAAATACGATCATATGTAGTAATTTCCAAATATATTTCACTAGAAATCCTTGGAACTGGCTTTTCTGTGGGACAGTTATTAACACTTGAGGAAAAATAACTTAGGGACCTCTAATGTTAGTGGATATCAAAATGCAGGAGCACAAGCCAACACTGACTTTTGAGGAGCAGAGGTAGTTTTGTTTTATATAAACTGGACAACCCAGTTCTAGCTTCTCAGAAATAAGCAGAAACAGCTACAACAAATATAATCACCAGTTAGAGATTGCAAAGCATTTCATTATTTTGTACTCAATTTCTTTCTGACTTACCCAGAAAAACCAAATTCTTTTATTGCATTTGACAGCCAATTCAGGGTTTCTGATTGATTCTTGGGATTCTTCTGTGAGAAAGCCATTGACATAACCTGGAGCAAGAGAAAACAAAAAACAACAGATCTGTGTTTTCATTCATATTTCCTCACAGAATTATGGCATGACATTAAGGTAGGAATAAATGAAACAGGCTTTGTCTGATGCTAATACAACTGCAAGAATGCCTTAGGAATGAAATATTTAACTTCCACAAGAAAATGAGGTAAGTGACAGCAGTATTAAAAGCATTCTGGACTGTTTACAACTTTTCATTAATGATCACTCTGGATTATAATGTCTTAAGAGAAAATTACTCTTTAAGAGAATATTCTTGACTAAAGTAAATTTTAATTATCAGGCAACAGTATATTATTAAAGGTAAAAATTAAAATGCAGTATCAAAAACAGTTTTACTTGAGAAGAGAAGAACTAAAGTTTAATTAGTAATCTTAAATTAAGATTTGGGAAAACTTAGGGAAACAGAGCTCCATGTCACGAACCTGTTCAGCCGTCCACGGTAACATACAAGCTTCGGCTATTGCTGTCATAGCTTCTTTTGCATTGTTCCCGCATTTCACATCTCCAATCTTGTCTACAAGGCCATCTAAGACAATCTGAGCTGAAGTTTTGGAAAAATTTCCCTTCTGGGCAATCAAAGCAACTATGTGAAGCTTCATCTGCATCACCTGAACACGGATAAATGTGATAAAGTTATGAAAGCCAAAGACATTTATTTATTTACCTATTTTTATAGCAGCCTGAAGATGTCCCACAGTTAGGGATGGCTGAGAACATGACCAAACTAAAATCAGAATTTTAAACAAAGAACTAAAATAATTTTCATCCTTTAATTGTTATCAATTACATAGCTAACTGACAGCTAAGAGGAAAAAAGTCAAACCACTCAATGTTTTAAAATATTAATAAGCAATGTTACCTACATGGAAAGTTTATGAATTGAAAAATTACTTTCTATATTCTCCCTCTCTTATGATTATTTGCATATAGTACTAAACACATCCTGAAATATATAGTAAATGACCATACCAACGGCACAACTCAGAATTCCTACTAGAGTCGCCCACAGAAAAACTACAACCCTCATGCACATACACACAACAGAACTGGAGAGATTTAAAGAACCTGCAGATTTTTAAGTGGAAGAATGGAAGAAGCTGTGGAAAACAATTTAAAGATGTCAATGCGATAATGGCAGATGTATGGGACTTGGGATCCTTTTGCCCACAAATATTTCTCTTTGTCTTGTTTGAATATTTAAATAACAAGTGTGAGAGAGGGTGTAGAGGAATTGGAACCCTCTTGCACTGCTGCTGTGAATATAAAAGGTGCAGCCACTTTGCAAAATAGTTTGGCAGTTCCTCCAAAAGTTAAAGTTACCACATGACCCAGCAATCCCAATTCTGGGTATATACCCAAAAGAATTAAAAACGTGTTCACACAAAAACCTGTACGTGAATGTTCACAGTAGCATTATTTGCAATAGCCAAAAAGTAGAAACAAGGCAAATGCCCATCAACTTATGAATGGGTAAACAGTGTTGTATATCCATACAATGGGATACTGTTCAGCAATAAAAAAGAATGTAGAGTTGATACATGCTACAATGTGGATGAACCTTGAAAACACTATGCTAAGTAAAAGCCAGACACAAAAGGCCACATACTGTATGGCCCATTTATATAAGACGTCCAGGAGAAGAAGCCATAGAGACAGAAAATAGATTAATAGCTGTCAGGGACTGGGGATTTGAGGAAGAATAGAGAGCAAGTGCTAATGGGTATGCGGTTTCTTTTTGGGGTGATGAAAATATTGTAAAATTATATAGTGGTAGAAGTTGCAGAGCTATGTGAATGTACTAAAAACTGCTGCATTGTACACTCTAAAATGGAAGGTTTTATAGTCTCAATAAAGTTGTTACAAAGAAAAAAAGAAATACATATATATATAAAATTATCTCTTGTTATTGATCTAACACACAGGAGGGAACCAGCTCAGATCAAGTGTGCTGCTTTCACCTATCTGAGAAGCTGCATAAAGAGGAGCTTCAGAAGTGGTGTGACGGGGATGAGAGAACATTCTGGCGTAGGAAGGCTCTGTGGAGTTGGAAGGTATGGATGAGGTGCTGGAACACCATGCTAAGGGAACACAGTGTGCGAGGGAGCTAAGGGATCCTAAAGACAGAACAAGAGGTTGCAGAAGAGAAGCAAAAAAAGAGACTAGCAGGATGCCAAAAATAAACCTGACACATTTTAAACTTTTGTTTTGCATGAGGTCTATGTTTATCTAGAAGGGGAAAAGGAAACTCTTCTCCTTTTCCTTCCTCTATCACTTTCCCATACTTCCTTTTACACCTACTTTTTAGACTAAATAACAGTACTGCTAAATTTGATCTCTATCATCTCTATTAATGAGTTGAACTGACAGTGTGGTAATTTTTCATTGGCAATTTAAAGAAGACTGCATTTATCATTTGTCCAAATAAATAAGAAAGCTATCTCATTGTTTATCCTTCCCTTGAATATGTAAAGATTACAGTACAGGACTTCTAGGCCTAAACAATGAGAAGAAAAATGCATACATACAAATTACACAAACAATATATATAACATTTATATATAGAAATTCCTAATTGCACAAAGTTATAGTTATGTGTTTAATCAAAATGCACACATTCCACTGTTCATTTAAAATTAGATGACACATTGGTTGATGGAAAAAAAAAAAGACTAGCTAAAAATCATTACCAAAACTATACCTCTATATTACTCCATTGGATGATATAATGAAGTGACTTCAACAAAAGATATTAAATCTCCAATTAAAAAATACCTGAAAATTAGTTTCTTTCCATCCGGGTTTCTTGGCCAGCATCCTCACTAATGCCTGGCATGGCATTTCAGTTCTGTCCATGAGTTCAACAGCCTTGAAGTAGAAGAGAGTAGGAGAGTTATGCATTAACAATGAGTTCCAAGGAAAGAGCACATCCCCAAATGAAGGAAGTGGCTCCCTCTGAAGGAGGGAGGAGAACGGAAATGAGGGTTGTGGACCGAGCTTATACAGTTTCTGTTACAATGTTTCTTAAGTTGGCTCTTTGAAATATGGTTGTTCCATTAACATCATTTAAACTTTTCTTTTTCACATTTCAAGAATTCACAATAAACTGCTCCAAGGAAAGTAACAGAAACAGTTTTTGTTTGCCTAATGTGTGGCAGAAACTGCTTACACATATTTTGACTTATTTGATTTTCCTAAAAACATAGCAAAGTAGGGTAGGTTAGAAGTGGTTAAATATGAAATTTCAAAGATCCACAACTCAGGTCTAAACCTGATGCGTGGCAGACGTGGGACTGGAAGCCACGTCTCCTGCCTCAAATCCCAGCGCTCTTTCAGTTTCTCCACACCCTTCCTCGTTAGAATCACAGGATATACATCAAAATGAACTATTGTGCTCCTTTCCAACACAGAGTTTTGAAAGGAGCTTCTCATATCAAGTGATAATGTCTGTTGTTCCAATAATCATGACAACAAAGAGGGAAATACAGAAAAGGATGAGGGGTGGTTTAATTGGAGAGATCTCTTTGCCTAGTAAGTCTAATGAACAAACACTGTAATAGTAAAATTCATCTAAACCTTATAACTCAGAATAAACACTTCTCTGGAGTAAGTACTACGTTATGAGCTTAGAGAAGCCACAGAAAGCAGACGTTGAAAGATAAACATCACACAGCTAAACAAACCAATAAAAAACTCCACCTCCTCCTTAGTTAATATCCTGGAACATGTTCACTGGTTATAAAACACAGCAATTAGGACAGTCCTTCATTTGTCAATTTCCTCACTTCTATGGAATGTAGTTTTCTTTCACGCTCAACTCATCCCTAAGCACCTACCTTCTGGAACTCTTCCATACAGGCCAGCCTTTCCTTCCAGTTACTGCTATCCAGAAGCTGTATACACGTAGCAGGAAGGACAGCTGAAGCTTTTTCTTCACATACTTCTATCTGCAACACACAAAAACGTTTACATTAACAATTGTTTAAGGAAACAGATGGTGAGAACATAAAAATACCCCAGCCAAAACTACAAGAACACTCCGCTAGGGATACTATGGTATCTGAGGCTGCTATTATACTACCATAAAGGGGAAGTTTGTTCAAGGCAGTTTCAAGAAGCAAAAGATATCAATTAACTATATTTTGTAGAACTCAGGCAAGAAAGAACTCAAGCCTTCTCATAGGTATTGACTTTCCATGGTTTTATGAGCTTGAGGCAAACTGTGTCATACTGACCGAGAGCTCAGGCTCCACTATTTCTTTGGTCTCCACTCCTTTCTTGTTCTTGGTTCCAATGCTCCCTGTGCCTCCTGGTGCAGCTGGTTTCCCCTTCTTAGGTGGCCCACCAGCCTGAAAGCAAATTAAAAAAAATTAAACCATTTAAGGATTTAGAACAGTGGTTCTTAAACTCTTTTGGGGCCAGAGACTCCTTGAAAATTTGACTAAAATGAGGGATCACCCAAACAACAAAAAACATATTTAGCAGTTTCAAGGACAGACAGACTTCCTGAAGATCACTGACGGAGGAATCTGCAGACCCCACATTAAGAACTTCTAAATCAGACTGAACCAATGAGATAAATGAAGTCAGAATGATGGCCTGGAATTATATTTACAGATTAATTTGAGAATTAATGTTTGATGCCTTTAAACATCTCTAAATCTTTCCTACACTAGTAAAAGACAGTTTCTAAGTTATAACATTTACTCAATACTTAACCACAAGGTGCTCCAGTAACAGGAGAACGTATCACTCATTGTAGAAGTATCTAATTAGTGAAGGAAAAGAGGGCTTGTTATGGCAATCTTGGTGAGGGTTCTGATTACACTGAAGATGGCCATCTCACTGAATCTTTTATTGTTTTAGTAATTTTTCAGTGACCTGCTTGGGTTTTCCAAGTATATGATCATATAATCTAAAAAAATGATGATTTCGCTTTTTTCTTCTTAACACCTTATTCTTTTGTCTAATTATAGAACCTTATTAACAATAATGGTACCAGCACGCATTTTGTTTTACTTCTCACATTTTACTAGGAATACTCCTAGCACGTCATCATTATTATGCATAATGCTGACTTTTGGTTTGCTATGTCTACTGTACTCTGTAGATCTATTACTATATATTTAATCATGTGAACATAACCATCTATTTCTATGTGCTTAAGAATTTTCAGCAAGAAGATATGCTGAAATTTACTATATTCCTTTTCAATGTGTGAAATTAGATTTCTTTTGATCTATAAATTTAGTAAATATTCTAATATTTATATCTAAACATCCTTGCAATGCTGGAATAAACTTCAGTTGGTCATACTTTTTATTGTGCCCACTGGATTCTATCTGCTATTTAAATATCTTGATTTAAATGTATTTCACCCCAGCTTTGAAAGGTCATAAGAAGACAGCAGTTTATCACAAGGTACACAGCCAACAGCAGTAACATTATTAACATGGCAACACATGTCGTTGTTTACATTGTTCCCTCTATTTATTTTGGGTATTTATCAAGCAATGCCCAAATCTATAGGAAGAGATAAAATGACAGAGGACCAAATTAGTCTTCAACACCCCGACTTAATCCAAAACTAATGTTACCTTGAACCTATTTTGAGCTTTCAAGGTGCAATTAGCAAAACAAAGATGCTGGTTTTAAATCATATGGAAACCTCTAATACTTGCCAGCTCATTTTAGCAGTATGATTTTGTTGGTTCCTAATAACAATCCCATAGACATTTAATTGTTTTCTAACTCTAAAAACAGAAAATTCTCTACTCTTTGATTAACTAGAACACCTCTTCTGGATCCTTTACTGTAATAGCACTCTCTAGAGGGGTACCTCAATTAATAAATCTGCTTATCTTCTTTTTTTTAATACATTATTATTTACTTATTCCCAAAAATCAAGCAGCAGAGTTCTACACACGAGAACATACATAACTAAGGAATATGGTCTTTTTTCTTTTACTATGTTAACCAATTTTTTTAGTTTATGCATTTCATAACCTATTTTTATTTTTTTAGTTGAGGTTGATAGTTTACAACATTGTGAAATTTCAGTTGTACAATATTATTTGTCAGTCATCATATAAATGCACCCCTGCGCTCCTTGTGCCCACCTCCAAACCCCCTCCCCCTGGTAACCATAAACAGTTCTCTTTGTCCGTGTGTTTGTTTATCTTCTGCACATGACTGAAATCATACAATGTTTGTCTTTCTCTGTCTGGCTTATTTTGCTTAATGTAACATCCTTGAGGTCCATCCATTTTGTTGCAAATGTGGCAACTTTGTCCTTTTTTTTTTTTTTAACTTCTAATTAAGATTATGATAGTTTACAGCCTTGTGAAATTTCAGTTGTACATTATCATTAGTCACATTGTAGGTGCACTACTTCATCCTTTGTGCCCTGCCCCCCCCCCCCCCCCCCCCCCCCCGGCAACCGCTTTCCCCTGGTAACCACCAATCAGTTCTCTTTGTCTCTCTGTTTAACTTCCACCTATGAGTGGAGTCATACAGAGTTCATCTTTCTCTATCTGGCTTATTTCACTTAACATAATACCCTCAAGGGCCATCGATGATGTTGTGAATGGGACGATTTTATCCTTTTTTATGGCTGAGTAGTATTCCATTGTGTATATATATACCATATCTTCTTTATCCAATCATCAGTTGATGGGCACTTAGGTTGCTTCCATATCTTAGCTATTATAAATAATGCCACGACGAACATAGGGGTGCATGGGACTTTTGGAATTGCTGATTTCAAGTTCTTTGGATAGATACTCAGTAGTGGGATGGCTGGGTCATAAGGTATTTCTATTTTTAACTTTTTGAGAAATCTCCATACTGTTTTCCATAGTGGCTGCAACAGTCTGCATTCCCACCACCAGTGTGTGAGGGCTCCCTTTTCTCCACCACCTCTCCAACGTTTGCTATTTTTTGTCTTGGTGATTATAGCCATTCTAACAGCTGTAAGGCAGTATCTCAGTGTAGTTTTGACTTTCATTTCCCTGATGATAGCAATGTTGAACATCTTTTCATGTGCCTATTGGCCATCTGTATATCCTCTTTGGAAAAATGTCTGTTTATATTCTCTGCCCATATTTTGACTGGGTTGATTTTTGTTGCTCAGTTGTGTGAGTTCTTTATATATTAGAGATTAACCCCTTGTTAGATATATAATTTGCAAATATTTTCTCCCAGTTGGTGGCTTGTCTTTTCCTTTTGTTCATGGTTTCCTATGCCTTGCAGAAGCTCTTTAGTCTGATGGAGTCCCACTTTTTCTTTTGCTTCCCTTGTCCGAATAGACATGGTATTCAAACAGATCCTTTAAAGATTGATGTCAAAGAATGTACTGCCTATATTTTCTTCTGGGAGTTCTATGATTTCAGGCCTTATTTCAAGTCTTTGATCCATTTTGTTTATTTTGGCATAAGATAATGGTCTACTTTCATTCTTTTGTATGTGGCTGTCCAGTTTTCCCAACAGCATTTATTGAAGAGACTTTCCTTTCTCCATTGTATGTTCTTAGCTTCTCTGTCGAGGGTTAGCTGTCCATAGATGTGTGGCTTTATTTCTGGGCTTTCAATTCTGTTCCATTGATCCGTGTGTCTTGTTTTTGTACCAGTACCACGCTGTTTTGATTACTATAGTTTTGTAGCATACTTTGAAGTCAGGGATTGTGATATCTCCAGCTTTGTTCTTTTTCCTCAGGATTGCTTTAGCTATTTGGGGTCTTTTGTTGCCCTGTAGAAATTTTAGGATTCTTTGCTCTACTTCTGTGAAGAATGTGATTGGGATTCTGATTGGGCTTGCACTGAATCTATAGATTGCTTTAGGTGGTATGGATATTTTTTTTTTTTTTTTGAGGAAGATTAGCCTTGAGCTAACATCTGTGGCAATCTTCCTCTATTTCATATGTGGGACACCTGCCACAGCATGGCTTGACAGGTGGTGTGTAGGTCTGTGCCCAGGATCTGAACCGGTGAACCCTGGGCCACCGAAGCAGAACATGTGAACTTAAACACTACACCACTAGGCTAGCTCCAGTATGGACATTTTAACTATGTTTATCCTTCCAATCCATGTGCATGGAATATCTTTCCATTTCTTTATGTCGTCATCCATTTCTTTCAGTAATTTTTTTTTCCCCCGAGGAAGATTGGCCCTGAGCTAACATCTGCACCCATCTTCCTCTATTTTATATGTGGGGCATCTGCCATAGCACGGCTTAATAGGAGTGCGCGAAATTTTTTTTTTTTAAGGAAGATTATCCCTGAGCTAACTACTGCCAATCCTCCTCTTTTTGCTGAGGAAGACTGGCCCTGAGCGAACATCCATGCCCATCTTCCTCTACTTTATACGTGGGACACCTTTTGTCAAGTGGTACCACGTCCGCACTCGGGATCGAACTGGCAAACCCCAGGCCGCCAAGAAGTAGAACGTGTGAATTTAACTGCTGTGCCATCGGTCTGGCCCATGCAACTGATTTTTTTGTAAGTTAATTTTGTACCCTGGTGAGAGTGGGCACCCTTGTCTTGTTCCTGTTCTCAGAAGAATGGCTTTCAGTTTTTTCCCATTGAGTATGTTGGCTGTGGGTTTGTCATATGTGGCTTTTATTATGTTGAGGTACTTTCCTTCTATAGCCATTTTATTCAAAGTTTTTATCATAAATGGATGTTGGATCTTGTCAAATGCTTTCTCTGTGTTTATTGAGATGATCATGTGGTTTCTGTTCCTCATTTTGTTAATGTGGTGTATCACACTGACTGATTTGCAGATGTTGAACCATCCCTGCATCCCTAGTATAAATCCCACTTGATCATAGTGTATGATCTTTTTAATGTATTGCTGTATCCAGTTTGCCAATATTTTGTTGAGGATTTTTGCATCTATGTTCATCAACAATACTGGCCTATAATTTTCCTTCTTTGTGTTATTCTTGTCTGGCTTTGTGATTAGGGTGACGTCGGCTTCACAAAATGTGTTAGGAAGTTATTTATTTATTTTTTTTTACAGATGTTTGTTTATTGGCATAGGTTTATTGGCTGATAATGTCCTACTGATCTTTTCAAAAGAGGAATTGAAGGGGCTGGCCCCGTGGCTGAGTGGTTAAGTTCACGCACTCTGCTGCAGGCGGCCCAGTGTTTCGTTGGTTCAAATCCTGGGCGCCGACATGGCACTGCTCATCAGACCACGCTGAGGCAGCGTCCCGCATGCCACAACTAGAAGGCTCCACAACGAAGAATATACAACTATGTACGGGGGGCTTTGGGGAGAAAAAGGAAAAAATAAAATCTTTAAAAAAAAAATTTAAAAAAAAGAGGAATTGAAGCAGGTTGTCCCCGAGCCCCTCACCTTTTTTATTTTTAAAGATTGGCACCTGAACTAACATTTGTTGCCAATCTTTTTTTCCCCCCTTTCCTTCTTTTTCTCCTCCCACAGCCCCCCAGTACATAGTTGTTTATTCCAGCTGTGAGTGCCTCTGGTTGCACTATGTGGGATGCCACCTCAGCATGGCCTGATGAGTAGTGCCAGGTCTGCGCCCAGGATCTGAACCAGCGAAACCCTGGGCCGCCGAAGCGGAGTGTGCGAACTTAACCACTTGGCCACAGGGCCGTCCCCTCGGCTCACCTATTTTTTTAAAAAAAAGAATTCCTCATATGAGAAGGCCAGCTAGCATAGAAGGGTTTAGCAAGGTAAGAAAAAGTCTTAAAGTGTTGTGCCCAGGTCACTGTCCAGAGAGGCAGAAGCTGGTGAGAAAGGAGAAAACAGCTGCCAACTCCCTGTACTAGAATGCTGAAGAGACAGCATCATAAAAAAGAAAGTACACTGACCTACTCTGTAGCTAGAGATACCTGGGTTCAAACCCCAGTTCTGCAATTCGATAGTCATTCAACAAATAGATGTCGAGTCCCTGCTATAAGCCAGAACCTCTTCTATCCATCAAGCGGTGGCAAGATCTCCATCCTTTAAAGTTTATAATAGTGTGGAGAGACAGTAAACAAACAAACAATTGAACAATAAAAATATCAGAGTGAATTTTAAGAGCATGTGTAGGACACTTAACCTTGCTGAGCCTTAGTTTCCTTTTCTGGAAAAACAGGGATCACAAAACACTTATCTCAAGGGTTGTTAGGATGATGAAGTGAGATTATGCAGGTAAAACGCTTCATCAAGTCATGCTCACTAAGCATCATTTCTCTTCCCCTAACTCCATGCTGGGGTTCAGGGTGGGAAAAGAGAATCAACTTTTCGCATCTGTAGTAAATAACTCTATGCTTAAGAGTCCACAGGACAAGTGTTGACTAAGAGAATGCCATATTTGCCCCTGGGCGTTTCTCTCCTCTGCACTGTACAAGGGTAACAAGACTTGGGCTGCCATGGAGACTCGGTGAGGCAATTCAGCAGCATTATTAGCAAAATGACCAAGGTGTGTGTTATTAACGTTATGTGCCTTGCCACATTTTATTTCATTATTTAATGATACTTTCTGATCACTGAAAATGTACTCCTGTACCTTGTTTACCACTTTTATCTCCATTAAAGTTTCAAATAACCAAATGTATTGTTGGAATACTCTGTCTTCATTAACAGATGTTCTGCTGTATTTTGAACGTGGTAATGAGTTTATTTCTCAAATGAAATCCTATTGGAAGGACAGCCATGAACCTGAGATTCAGATCCTACCCCACTAAACTCTAATTTTTAAACCGTATTTTCCAAGTCGTCTATTAACCTTAGTAGCAGGTGCCTTTTTTAAGGGTCCTGGTTTGGGTGCTGAAATGTCTTTTGTGTCCTTATCTCCTGCAGCCCCTGAAGCAGCAGTCCTTCCGGGCCCAGGCTTCAAGTCCTTCTTCTCAGCTGCCAGTCCAGCTTTCTTACCGTGTATTAGCTCTACTTTCTCTGAACATTCTTTGATCTGGAGAATGAAGTTGAGATGAACATCATTAAGACCAACTTTGAAACACAATCACTACATTATTACTTAATAAGTTATCTAAACCACAGCTACATGAGAATTCAGAAAGCAAAGTTTCCTTTTCAACACAGATAAATTATCCAGACTTCCTGACATTTTATTTCTACAAAAATTAGAATTATAGTAAACTTACCATAACCACATTTTTGATATGAGACATATTCATATTTACAAAGGTAATTTGCCAGATATTAGAAACAAATTTATCTTAAAACATTGTTTTCACCTCCTCTACAGATTGGTCACTTAGCTTTATTCTTTTGTTTGTTATAATTTAAAAGATATTTCTACTAATGAATCGCCAGTGGTAAATAAAATAAATTTCATGAGTTGATATGAGCATTTTTGCCTTAATGAAACAGAACAGACAAAACCATAATGCACAGAGACAGGACTATGGTCCAATTTCATTCTAATTCATTACTTAACATACCTTATCAAGCTTGAGTTTGTCCACATCATTTAAGAATGGGTTTACCGCTTTCTCACCAACCACCTTCAAAGCAGTACCCAATGCTTCAAATGCAGCATCTCTGACCTCAGGAGCAGAATCATTGATATGCTATAGTCCGGAAGTAATAAGCAAAATGATCTTAATACAAGGTACTTTAGGTATTGTCAACTTGAGGTTGTTGGATAAAGAATTTGCTTTTTACAATTCACTAAAGCTAAGTATAGCTTTCCTTTTGCCAATTAACAGTTACTTCTTCATAAATTCTTTTTGGGTTAAGGAAACCTCTGGTAATCCATTCAGCAAGTAAGCGCTTCCTTTTCCTCCTACCTTTTATCTAAAATGCCTCACACTCAGATGATCTTCAGATACTTCAAATTGTATGCCTGTGCTTGGTCAGATCAGCTGAACACCGGTATATGCACCAAGTAAGAAACCAAATGTTCAGCTGTTAACGGAATCATAAAGCCAACTTGTGCTTTTCTTTAAGAATAGGAACACATACAGTACAAGAATTTGGATTCAGTTTCCAAAGCTCCTGAACGTCTGCTCCTCAAAAGACCATAATCTACCGACAAACAGTCACTGTACGTAATTAGTAGGAAAAAAGACCTCCCCTAGCTATAAAATATCCCCCCAATTTCAAAGAGAGTCTATACCTTAAGTAGAGCAGCACAAAAGGGCTTCAGCAAGCTCTTTGGCAGGGTAGAAGCAGTGCAGTGGCGGAAGCTTCTTGCAATAAAAAGAGAGGTCTGCTGCTTGATGGTTGGGTTTTTATTATCCATTACTGCTAAAACATCCTCACTGATGTTCTGTAGTGTGGTCTGTAGAAAGAAAATGTGGTCAATCAGTTTTTGTCAACTGTAAAGAACAATCAAAGTATTACACTGACAAAATTCACTTTAGACAAAAGCGCAAACTCATACTGTCAACTCACAGTAAGGAAGATTGCATCAATCGCCTCCTGTAAAGCTTGTACCACTTGAGGCTTCTTCTCTTTGAATTTCTCCAAAATAGTTGGCACAACCTATAAAAGTGAACAGCTGGAATATTATTCACAACAAAAAGGAATGAAGGACTGAGACATGCTCCAAACATGGATGAACCTTGAAAACATTACAGTGAGTCAAAGAAGCCAGTCACAAAGGACTACATGTGTATGATTGCATTTATATGAAATGCCAAATCCATAAAGACAGAAAGTAGATTAGTAGTTGCCAGGGCCTGGGGGGAGGGCAGAAAGGGGACTGAATGCTAACAGGTATACGGTTTCTTTTGGGTTGGTGAGAAAGTTCTGGAATTAGATAGTGGGGATGGTTCTACAATCTTGTGAATATTCTAAAACCACTGAATTATACACATGAAGAGGATGAATATAATTTATAGTATGTAAGTTACATCTCAATAAAGCTGTTATTAAAACAATGTTTGGTTCTAACAAAGCAAATAAAAAAGTGAACATCCAAGTTGGATAAAAAGTCATTTTCTTTCTTGAAGGGCACAGGAATCTTATACTGGAACAACTGAGGGTTCCCATTCGGCACCACCGCAGTAGGGCTTCTCAACCTTTTTCTGCTTCTATACCTTATATGCACCCATTTCTATCAATAACATCTCTCATCAGACAAAATGATTCTCAACGAGGTGCGTTTAGGGCAGGGAAACAGGTAGAGTATACAATTCCTCTTCCCCATCCAAGATTCTGATATACCTCACTGGATTGCGATGTCTCCTGTGCCTTCACCATGCTAAAGAAAGAGTACCAGAAATTACAGCAATTTTGATCAGTATTGTATCTTCTTATTCAAGTATTAAGTTTAGGTGAGTAAAGTTGGAATTTTTATAACTTTTATTTTATCTTGTACACTATCACTAATTCATTAAATATTTATTAAATGCCTAACATATCTATTGAGTGCCAGGTACTGTGCTGGCAGGCAAATTAAAGTTGTTTTTTTAAGGTCCAAAAGATATAGCCAAGCCCAGTGGCATCCAAAAACAAATGTTTTTCAATATTTCACAGAAGTAACACAGACCAGAAGGAATATGGTTTCCATGGAGAAACAGAAAGACTTTTTAATACTAGGAGTTAGTTATAAACTTGAAAATCCAGATATTTTAATGACTATAAAGCTAAAGTTCACTTTTATATATATTGCCAGAAAAGACAGCTTACAAATAGTTAAAGAAAACCAAGCTGAACCACTAACATGCTTGATATCAAACACTGGATATGACACAGTTTTAAGGGGGGAAATATCCCACACCATAAAGCACGGGAGACATCCTTTAAGACACAAAACAAAACGTCAAAGCCCAAATGAGAACTCGAACTAGAGGACATAATTTAGTATGCATTCAAATGTATTTTTAAAATTGTTTTCTAGAAAGCTTGAAAAGTTATCCCTAATACAAAAGTATAAAATACTCTAGTAAGTAATACAAAATTGACCAAAAGCTAATTAAAACACTGATCACATATACAAACACATCCATATTATGTAAGAAATATTGATTGCTATAAAAAATTGATTATAAATTTACTCCAATTTATGATTTACATGTCTAAGGGTTTTACTTACCTTTATTTTTATTTCCCTAGTAACAAGCTAGTCATGATTTATTTCTATTTGGAAGGTCTTCTTTTTTTTCAGTTAAGTTCTGTGAAATTATTTTTAATGCTATGAGTAAGTGAGCTCTAAATACCATAACTAAGTGAAGTTAGAAACTAGCTTCACAAAATAAAACTGACACATGAGTATGGACTATTAGGAGACTCTGAAGTCAATCTAGTCAAATGATCAAGTGGCTTAGCAAGTTAAACCTGAAAATTCAGTATGGTCAATTTTCAGGATGCTGAACCATTCTAAGTAATTCAGATCCGATTTAGAGGCCAACTAATAGATGCCACAGTTAACAAAATCATCTCAGTTTATTAAAACTGCTACTAAGCTTGATTGCTTCCAAATTTATACAAAGAAAACAGTATATTCAACAAATGTCTCCAGTCAGATTTTCTTAGAATAAATTAAACTGATATATCACCAACAGTGGAACCTATATAAATGTCTCAAGTGTATGTTATTTTTTAAAATAGGAAAACACTATAAAATACATTTTCTATATTAATCACACTTCAAGTTTTATATTGCCTTTCCTACTCTCATTTTTACTCTGTCCTGGTTATCACAAGTTTTATTTTATCCTGTTATACTGTATATAATGGTGTAAGAACAAAGCAAGATGTTAATAAGAACTAATAAGCAAATCAACCAAACTAAGTAATTTAGGCCGAGTGCCTGATTGTCTACATAAAGCTAATTAATTTAGTTATAACTGACATCTTTATTGACATGTTGTGAGGAGCTTTGCTCAGTATTAATAAGATTTAGAGAGAAATTTACTTTGCCCAAAATATAAAGATCTATGCCAAAGTGCTGTTTTAAAGCAAGCTAGCCTGCCACTCTCTCTCCTTTTTTTTTTTTTTTTTGGGTGAGGAAGATTGGCCCTGAGCTAATGTCAGCTGCCAATCTTCCTCTTTTTTTTTCCCCCTCCCCAAAGCCCCAGTACATAGTTGTATATCCTAGCTGCAAGTCCTTCTAGTTCTGCTATGTGGGGTGCTGCCTCAGCATGGCTTGATGAGGAGTGCAGAGGTTAGTGCCCAGGATCCAAACCAGCGAACCCTGGGCTGCCGCAGCAGAGTACACAAACTTAACTGCTATGCCACCAGGCCGACCCCTAGCCTGCCATTCTTGATAACACTGTTGATTTGTATCCAAAAAAACCTGTTACTTACGTGTCCTGCATATTGTCCAAATTTCTTCCTTAGCCCAACAGCCAGGCCAGTAAGACATTTTGCTGCCAAAGCCACCAACATAACATTGGTGTCCTTTCCAACAACCTACAAAGGGGGAAAGAGAATACAAAATAGTCACAGCCCTGTAGAAGAGAAGAGAAAACTTATTCTTAAAAGAACTCTGAAAGCAATTATGCGAATGGATACCAATTTTGTCTCCTACGTAAGAGGAAGATTCTTCTTTGACGACAGCAAACTTGGAAGCTTCCTTTCATGATGCTTAGTCTCCCACCTGAAGGTTCTAACAACAAAATATACATAGAACCACAGCCTCAAATTGCTACCTCTCCTTTAGTGGTGGTCTGGACTGCCACGCTGCACAACAGTGCAGGAGGTGACTCTGATAACAGCAGAGAAGCTGGAGGCCTGCTGGTTTTGCTTTGGGGCAGGGACACCACAGGGCAGCAGTTCTAACATTTACACCCAAGGAGCGCCAGTAGAAACTGTTGTAGGCACCTTCAAGTAGTCCACGGGGACTCTAAATTGCAAATGCCAATGCAACCATTCCTCTGAGGGAGCTTCTGGCCTCGCAGCTGCCAATTTAGTTCCTAATGATCATCAAGTTTGCACTCAGAGTCTCTCAGCAGGGACTCCTCCAGCATTGTTTATACCACCACCCTCCTGTACTACACTCCACAAAGCCTAGCACCTAGCAAAACTCCCAGGTAATAGCCGCATCTGTGTCAATTTAGGAAGACAATGACTATGCCTGGTTCCTTTATTGTGGTATAGTGCCCAAGTCAGCTGGTGTTAAAAAGCTGCTTTAATTTTAAGTGCCCAAACCCTTGTTTTTTCAGTCTTCTTCCAGGTAGAAGCAATGTTTCCATTATACTTTGCATTTTTTTTTTTTTTAAAGATTTTATTTTTCCCTTTTTCTCCCCAAAGACCCCCAGTACATAGTTGTATATTCTTCGTTGTGGATCCTTCTAGTTGTGGCATGTGGGACGCTGCCTCAGCGTGGTCTGATGAGCAGTGCCATGTCCGCACCCAGGATTCGAACTAACGAAACACTGGGCCGCCTGCAGCGGAGCGCGCGAACTTAACCACTCGGACACGGGGCCAGCCCCCTACTTTGCATTTTTTTTTAAATTTTCTTTTTTCCTTGCTGAGAAAGATTGGCCCTGAGCTAACATCTGCTACTAATCCTCCTCTTTTTGCTTGAGGTAGATTTGCCCTGAGCTAACAACTGTGCCAATCCTCCTCTATTTTGTACGTGGGTTGCTGCCACAGCATGGCTGCCAATGAACAGTGTAGGTCCGTGCCTGGGAACCAAACCTGGGCCACCAAAGCAGACTGGGCCAAACTTAACCACTAGGCCACAGGTTTGGCCTGCTACCTTGGATTTTATCTAGTCTCCAAGATCGGGTATTCCATAAGCAGAACACTTCATCCTAGATTCCCTGAATTAAACGACCCCTAATACATAGCATGCAAGGAAGTTCTAGCTGGCACCCATAAGCACTCCCTGAGCACTGAGGAGTAAAAATTTAAGAGATGAGATTAACATTTATTAAAAACAAATTAGACACCATAATTTTATAGGCGTTTTATAATCCTTATTTCATCTAATTTTCACCCAAACCCTATAAAAGTAAGTATTATCTCAATTTTGCAGATTTCAAAAATCAAATAGAGATTAACTTGCTCAAGGTTATAGAGCCAGCCAACAGTAGTGCTGTGATTCAAACCAAGGTCTCTTTTGACTCCAAAGCTTTTTGCTCTCTTTACTAAAGGATATTCTCCCTCCAAACTCATGCTATGGCAAATTCATTTTCCTAATGAGAAGAGGAGATCAGGGTCCTAACAAACATTTTGTTAAATCTCTAATTACTATAAAACTATGGTCCAAAAATATTAAATAGAAAATGAAAAAGAGACCACAGTCACATACCTTTTATTAGGATTGTTCTATTTTATTTATTTATTTTTTGAAGGAAGATTAACCCTGAGCTAACTGCTGCCAATCCTCCTCTTTTCTCTGAGGAAGACTGGCCCTGAGCTAACTGCTGCCAATCCTTCTCTTTTCTCTGAGGAAGACTGGCCCTGAGCTAACATCCATGCCCATCTTCCTCTACTTTATAGATAGGACGCTTACCACAGCATGGGGTGCCAAGCGGTGCTATGTCTGCATCCGGGATCTGAACCGGCGAACCCCGGGCCGCCGAAGCGGAATGTGCGCACTTAACCACTGTGCCACCGGGCCAGCCCCTGTTCTATTTTACTATTAGTTATTGTTGTTAATCTCTTACTGTGCCTAATTTATAAACTATATGTATATGTATGTATAGGAAAACACAGTACATATAAAGTTTGGTACTGTCCATGGTTTTAGGCATCCAGTGGGGGTCTTGGAATGGAGACCCTGCAGTTAAGGGGGGGACAACTGTAACATACATATGAAGTTTGTGTGTTTACATATAAGTAAAATCACATAAAAATTTTTAAAAATTTCATGTTAATTTATACAACTGAGGTTAACTTTTCACTGTTTTAAATATTTTAGCCACAAAATTAAGTTTCTTCTTACTTGTTTCTAGCCTTGAATTGATTGCTCCCACTCCACCATGTCAAGAGGGAAAGAAGTTTCTCCTGCTACTCTAGAGCTCACAGATATCTATTGTCTGTGTCTACCTAGTAACAAACTCCATGATCCTCTCTACATAGAACACAGTGAGAGATTAGATTTATATTCACAATGCCAATGGAAATCACAGAACAGTCTTTATTTGAATAGCTAATTTCCTAAGAAAATGCAGGAAGAGAACATCAATTAATATTCCTTATCATCAGATAAAAAATAAAAGCTTTGATTTGAGGCATTGAGAATTCGGGCACAGAGCAATAAGATTCCTGATAAAAATTCCATGCCAGGCCACTTAGTAGTTTAATGACCTTAGATACTTTCCTTGTTTACGTCTTGTTTCCCTCATTTGTAAATCTGAGTAATAAAATCTATCTCTCAAGGTTGTTGAGAAGTTTAATTGATGTCAAATATTGGGAAAAGTTCTTTGTAATATTTCCTGGTAGTAGATGTTATATTTAAGGAGACAAATATGGTTAATCAGATGAATTGTACTGCCTTTGAAATTAGCTGTTATGACAACTGAAAATTCCAGGTCTGTCAATTTGACATTAAACAGGGTTTCAGCTTCAGATATAAATACACCTAAGTGATTCAGGTTTTGGAGATGCATTAAATTCGAAATAAAATGATAAAAATCAGGGGGAAAAAATTATATGCCAGAACTTAGAGAGAATCTAAAGTTCTCTTCAAGGCCACTAGAATCTCATTTCCCTTCTCTTAGCCTTCTACTCTTCCTCTTTCCTCCCAGGCTCCGGGTTGGTGAAACCTCTTTCCTCGGGGCAATTCCCTTTTAATTAATCTTGCCTAAGTCTGTGGCTTCAAGATGGAGGGCTGATGACTAAACAAAGATTTTGACAAATCATATCCCTGCTTCCAAATCCCACTAGGAGGAAAGCATAGGAAGGCTGACTATGAGAAAACACAGTCCATCCTCATTATTCACGGATTTCCTATTTGCGAATTCCCTTCCTGTTAAAATTTATTTATAATCCCAAAATCAATACTTGTGGCACTTTCCTGGTCATTCACAGACAAGCACAGGGCTGTGAAAAATCTGAGTTGCCTGATGTGCACATTCCCAGCTGAGACTGAACAAATCTGCCTTCTTTCAGCTCTCATGCTGTAAACAAGCATCTTTTTCATGGTCTATTTAGTGATGCATTTTTTTGCACTTTTGCACTTTTTCTTGATGCTTTCACTGTTTACAATGGCCCCCAAATGTAGTGCTGAAGCACTGTCTAGCATTCCTAAGTGCAAAATACATGTGTTAGATGAAGCTTTGTTCGGCCATGAGTTATTGCGCTGTTAGCCGTGAGTTCAATCTTAATGAATGAAGAGTATATATTAAATAAGGTCTCTTCAAACAGAATAAAACAAGGTTATGTATTGATTGGTTGATGAATATGTTGTGACCAGAGGGTCGCAGGACCCTAACCCTCGGTTTCCCCTGGGAGCAATGGTTCAGCACTCGCTAACTCAGTGTTCTGGTAACTTCATAGAACATAACTACCATGAATAATGAGAATTACTGTACTTACATGTGTATATAATTAAAGATTAACCTCTCCCCCCCCAACATTCTAATCCTCTGTAATTTCAGGCCGAGAAGCAAACGAAACAAAGTTTTCAACCTTGCAGTATTCAAGGAGATGTCTTCAGAGTTTGTTCTTAAGCTCTATTAACTACAGCCACAGTGTTTGATCTGTATTTTCAGATGTTATGAAAAGCCATTATACACAAAAATATCCACCTCAATGTTCAACTTGGTTGGACCTAAGCAATACCAAAATAGTATTTACTTTTTATCTTTTTCAAGACTGGCACCTGAGCTAACATCTGTTACCAATCTTCTTCTTTTTTTTCTTTCTTTTTCTTCTCCCCAAAGCCCCCCAAGTACATAGTTGTATATTCCAGTTGTGAGTGCCTCTGGTTGTGCTATGTGGGACGCTGACTCAGCATGGCTTGATGAGTGGTGCCATGTCCGTGCCCAGGATCCGAACCAGCAAAACCCTGGGCCGCTGAAGCAGAGAGCACGAACTTAACTACTTGGCCACGGGGCGGGCCCCAGGAGTGTTTTCTAAAAATATTTCTTTATTTAGTACTTGCCTGCTTTATGACTGACCACATATCCGGACATCCTT
This sequence comes from Equus caballus, assembly GCF_041296265.1. Lineage (NCBI taxonomy): Eukaryota > Metazoa > Chordata > Mammalia > Perissodactyla > Equidae > Equus > Equus caballus. Next base: position 11,465,502 of record NC_091695.1, read on the forward strand.
TGCTTTACACGCTGACACAATACAGTGTGGCATCATCTGCTAGCTAATGAGAAAACATTCTTCATATTTAATATTTGGTCCATTAAATAGAGCCAATTTAAATTATTCATCCTACAGAATTATAAAACTGGAATACTTGGTTCTAGATCAGCAAGACCCTCTTTTCCTTGAGGTTTGTGCGTGCTATCAAATAGCATTATTTAAAGTCAAAGTGATACTAAACCAAGACTGAAAACCAATCTCTCCAGACTAACCTAGCACAGTCATTTTAAACAATCCTTTAAAAATGAATGCTTATAATTTAAAAACCACCAACAGTGTTCCTTAAATGGCAATGCAGTTGTGATAAAAAAGGATGACTGATGAAGAGAGATTCAACGGCCTAGTCTGTTGTTGGGACATCGACGCTGAAACCCCTCGCACTCACCTTCTTTAAAGCTTTCACTAAATCCGCATAATCGCCTGCTTCCAGCTTGGGGTTTTTCACTAGTACTTCCACAGCCTCCAGGGCTTCTTTTCTCTCCTGCCATTTTTTTGCCTCCTGTAAGACATAATATGATTCACTTGTAGAACAGAAAACAAGACAGCAAAATAAGTTTATTTCTGCCACACTACTAATTCAAAGATATGTAACTATTTTTTGTTTTTAGAAACTTTTTCTAAAGTTCATTAAAAAACAAAACTGCAAAACTGCAACCAATCAGAATGTTTTGTTCATATATATAAAATTTTGTTCATAAATAAGAAGTATTTTCAGAACATTTCATAAACCTAAAGTTCTATAATAAGTAAACAGAATAAGATGCCATAGACTTTTCCTTCTCATTTCCTAGGCAAATGTTAGTAAGCAGGTATAAGAGAAAACATTGATAAAAGCATTTCTAGCACATCTCACAGTGGCACAACTACAGGAGAAAGGAATTTCCATATTGACAACATTAAAGAGACCAGAAAAGAACAATCACGTAACCAACAATCAAAACTGTTCTAATCTTGGAGATTAGCTTTCTAGATTGGGGATACAATGCTAATCCTTTCATTTTTATGGCCATAAAGGAGATATGCTTCATTAGAGATCAAGCAATCATTCAATAACTTAAATATCCACTATTGGAAAGAACTGGAAATACAAAGAAGATGACAAACCCATCACTCTGGAGCAGATTACAGTTCAATTCAATTTATCAAATATCTATTTGTTAGTCAGAAGTTAACAGAATACTCAAATCGCTGATAGCAGAGCTAGGAAGATCTTCAATAAATAACTACTAGGTCATGACCACTATGAAAGAAGTAGTACAAGGGGCCGCCTCTATGGCCTCATGATTAAGTTTGGCGTGTGCTGCTTTGGTGGTCTGGGTTCTGTTCCTGGGTATGGACCTCTACCACTTGTCAGCAGCCATGTTGTGGCAGTGACCCACATACAAAATAGAGGAAGACTGGCACAGATGTTAGCTCTGGGTAAATCTTTCTCAGCAAAAAAAAAAGGAAAAGAAAAGAAAGAGAGAAAGAAGCAGTACAAGATGCTTTGGTAATATAACAAGAGGACTTAACCTAGTTTAAGCTGTCAGGTAGGATCTCCCCTAAAATGTGATGCTAAAGGTGAGACCTAGAAGATAAAGAGGTATTATGAAGTCAGTGGGGGAGAAGCACATTATAGGCAGAAAGAACAGCATATGTTAAAGCCCAGAGTTTGGGGGTGGAAAAAAGTGTCGCACATTTCATTCTGAGAGAAGTTCAGTATGACTGGACCCTGGAGAGAGAGCAATTAGAGATGCAGCTGGAAGGTAAGCGGGGGCCCCAAAGGTGCCATAGATGGCCTCAACGGCCACAGGATGATCTCAGACATCATCTTAAAACCCTTGGAAGTCACTGAGGGGTTTTAATGGCCAATGATACAGGAAGATTTGCATTTTTAAAAATGACATCTCTAATTACATTGTGAAATATTACAGGAAAGAGGCAAGAGCAGAGACGGGAGTCTTAATAAGGAGACTACTGCAGCACGTAAGGCAAGAGATGATGGCAGTGGTTGGGATAACACTGTTTCCCAACTGGGGATAATAACTCTGTCCCTTGGGGTACATTTGGCAAAATCTGGAGACCTTTCTGATTGTCATGACTTCAAATGCTATTACTGATATCTGGTGGATAAAGGCCAGAGATGCTGCTAAACATCCTACAATGCACAGGACAGCCCCCCAAAACAAAGAATTATCTAGCAAAAAAATGTCAACAATGCCAAGGTTGAGAAACCCTGGGGTAAAGCAGGGGCAGTGGGATGGAGAAAAGGAGATGAATTTGAGAGAGAGTTAGAGGTAAAACCAAAAAGATGAGAAAAAGGGAGAAGTCAAGAATAATATCTGGTTTTTGGCAAGACTTGTACAATAAAGTGCTATAGCAGATACTTATACAAAGTAGTATGAGAACAAAGAAGCAGCAGCTGACTCACTTGATTAGGGAAGACTCGGGGTGGAAGGGGGTGCACCAGGAAAAGAGTCCAGCAGCGCATTCTCTAATTATACTCAAGTAACGATTTAAAATGAAATAGATGAAAAAAATTTACCATTACTTACAATTTTGTCATAAAAGTCTTTAGGAAGTTTAGAAAGAATTTCTACTGCTTCCAAAAGCTCATACGCATCTATCTGTGGTACCTCATCACCATCATCACCACCTTCCAGGAGAAAAACAAAACAAACCTTAATTACTTATCAAACAGTTATCAGTCCTTTCATACTCTAGATGAAACCTTGATACAGAAGGGATCAGTTATTAATGCTATGAACTACTTAGATTTTATTAAAAGGCAGTCCTACAAAAGGTGTCTAGTGAACATAGGTTCTTGTGGTAGGACCCATTCTTGCTAATTTTTACAGAAACCAGTGTTTAGAATTGGCTTACCTCCCTCAGCATCACCACCAGCAGCCTGTTGCTGTTCCAATTTAGCTTCTAGTTCTTGCTGGGAACGCAAAAATCGAGTTGGTTTAGGAGCACCTGTTGGCAGTTTGACCCATTCTTCTTCTAGTTCTTTCAACTGCAAACACGATAAAATATTTTAAACATCTACATCTACATCTCTGCCACTAGAGAACAGACTTCACATTTACACTTACTAATATATCAGAACCCAGTTTCTTATTTATGTGGCCCCAACAGGTCAAACAAGAAAAGATAAATTTAAATTGCATACATTTTGTAGCATAAGTAAAACTGACAAATTTACTACACTGAAGATATATGATTAAGCACTGAGAAAAAAGAATAAAATCCACTTTTTAGGACACTCTCATTACTTCATGAATTCAGATACGTTTATATCAGATAGAGTCTCCAAAACCAACTGTACTAATAAAAACAGGTAAAAATGCATTTTGTCTAAACAGATATCAAGTCCTGCCACCCAACAGCATTATAAAGGAATCTTTTAAAAACTGCTATAGATTCAACACTAACATACTGGAGGCCCTGAATGCACGGTATTCAACTTGAGAGGACAAAGTAACAGCAGACACTGTTAGCTATGCTCAGAAAAATCAACTGTTTTCAAAATTAAGAATGAAAAATAGTTATTTGCAAGGACAGGACCTCAACAACAATGACAAGAAGGAAACATCTTCATATTATGCAAAGATAACTAAAAACCTTTGTGCCTACCTGGACAGAGTTTATATTTTGTAATGGGGGTCTCAGAGCATCCCGAATCCATCTGTAAATCTCCACAGCAATTAGTTTGGCTTCATCTCGAACAGCCTTCTCTCGAGACTCAAAGAGTTTTGGCAACACTTTGATAATTGGCTTAAGTAAGACGATTTTAGAACCAAATTCACTAGAAGTGAAAAATTGGAAAAAAAATTGTCAACAAGCAATATGCTTGGGTAAAGTGTTAGCTTTCACCCACTCATACTTCCATACCTACTCATTAACAGAGTTAGATATGTTAACTTTTTTTAAGGGAGCAAAAAAAAAAAAAAAAACTCATAACCAGATCTATGTTTAGATGTCATTCTTCCAAGAATATTATTTAATATCTAGGGTCCAAAATAATATTACCATTTTAAAGCTATCTTTCTAGGTAACCAGACTAGAAATAATTCAAATCTATAAAAGACCAATACTGGTGTAATATCTTAAATATATATGTATATACACATAAAAGCTTAAAAATATAAACAAACCAGTTTCTAAATATTTAGATGAGTGAAATCTACTTTTAACAAACTTTTAATAGTTCTTATAATTATGGTGGTTCACTCAACTCGACAGATCACTATCCTGCCAGTTTGTGTTTCATTCCTGACTTCAAAGCTATCACCTTGTAACTCCAGGCAACTTAAATCTCTCTTTGCTTCAGTTTTTCACAGGAAAAACAGGTGCATTCTGACTTCTTTTAAAAAGGTAGCACATTTAACCTTATATATCTGTCACATATTGTGTTTTTAAGTTTCCAACTGGCCAAATTTAGCTTTCTGATTCACTGCTAACATTTCTGAATAACAAATTCTGAAGCAAGAGAGATTTTTTAGGAAAAAACAGACATTCTGCAGCAGGACCTATAAATATTATTAACCTATTATCTGATATATACAAATTTATCTTGTGCACAAATGCAACAAAATTTTTCAGTAATAGCTACTGACATATTCCAATAGATAAAGGAGGAGACTGTGAAAATACCCTCCCAGGAAAGTGATATTTAACAAGACACCTGGTTGTATAAATAGTTTAGATGTAGGTATCATAACATGGAAATAAACTACATGATCTGCACAACTTCCTTTAAAATCCCTTTTATTTTAATAGAAAAGAACATTTTAACTTGGCTCAGCTGACCTTGAAGACTAAAGAAAAATAAGAACTTACGGGGATGATAAACCGCTCTATTTAGCGATACTCATCATGGTGCCTGAAGAACCTAACATTTGGGATCTCTTAATCTTCCTTTATGTTACTACTGTTTCATCTGAATTTTTTTTATTTCTCTATCCTGGCCTACTTCCAAAAGATATCAAAAAAAACAGATGACGCAGGTCCACATGGAAAATAGACTCCTTAACAAAACAAAACCTAATTTTGATACTAAACATATTACTATAGGAAAAAAAGGGTTCCAGAAGCCCATTTTAAGGGCCACAGAACATATCTGGTCTCCTGAAGCTATCTACGTTAGTGATAGCTCTGGAACCTAGGACTGAACATTTCGGCCCAAGGTTCTTGAAGGTCCCAGAGAGCTGCCTAGTTGCACCACAGATTCTTGAAATTCCTTGAAATCCCTCTACCCAGAGAAAATTACTTTCAACTTTTTGGTATCCATCCTTCCAGACTTTTCTATATGTATATAGATAGACAAACTGACAGATAGAGATACAGATATATTTTACCAAAGTATTCTGAGATGCTTTAGGACAAAGAAAGAACCAGCCAAGGATGGGACTAAACACACGGACATGGCAGACTGAGAAGATATACCTAACTTGTTCTTCTTCTACCCTATTCTCCCAGTCAGCATAAAAATGAAATAACCAGAGCTTATAGCATTCTAGATTAGAAACTTCTAATTTAAAGGTAGAAGAGTATAGTATAATAAATATTTTTATTAAGAGATCCGATACTAAGGACAGAACAGATCTACTAAGACAAGCACGGTCTTGACGACCAAGTCAATTCACTAAATTTCAAAGATGAGAGAATGAGCACACTATTTACTACTCATAAAAACACATGCCAACTATATATACTATAATAGGTTAGAAACAAGGAAAACTTTCTTCAGATTCACGAGAATCTAAGTGAAAGTCAAATTTTATAAAAGAACATTATGAACCAAGCGAAAGACAACATAAAAGTTTAAGACTTATAAATTGAGGATAGTTTAACAAAATTTAAGAATTTTGATACTTTCACATAAGATAAACACCAAAGGAAGCATTTTCTCCAAGAAGGAGGTCATACATGAAATCACAAGAGAGTTGAGTTGGGAAGATCTCTAGGGTTTCACTAGAGCTGCTTTCTAAAGTCCCTCATGTGGATAGTATTGGGACAGGATATCTGATTAGAAGGACTGCCAAATCAGAACAAACTAGTGGTTTGTCTAATTCAGATTTCCATAGCAAATTACAGCCACTTGTTCCTGACAGAGATCCCATTCATGAAAAACTTTACCACGAAACGACGAGAAATTCTAGGGTTGAAAATAACTTATTACATAAGAGTACGAGTTATTTTCTATCTGCTGTTGCTATGTTTCTGTTTAAAAGGCATATAGCATTTGCTTCTACTTTACTAAAAAGGCACCTAAACAAAGATTTGCTTTAGCCAACAAACTGTTTTTAGCCAACACTTGAAAGTCAGAAATTTATGGTTCAGGATAACAAGAGAAAAAGAGCTGCTTAAGTACCCCAAGGGGTGCTTTTCCGTGAAAAGGCCAACTCATAATCCGAGAACAGGTCAGAAATGTCCCCTGCTCATCTTCATTAGAAAGGGATTTAGATAAAATAACCATACAACACACTTAAAGGCTAAAATTACTGAATACAAAGTGTCCCACTTGAGGAACGACTTCAGCTTTTCCAGGTCACTGTTCTGGTTGGTGTGGCATGTCAACTTAAGTCCAGCAGTTTCCATTTCTGTTTAAAGCAGGAACCCAAACTCAATTGAGAAAGTGTAGTTAAGGGAACTAAAGCAAAAAGAAAAGGTCTTACCTTAAGGCTTTCCTCAGCGTCTCTATACAGGCCACTATGATCTTGGGGTTCTTGTTGTCCAGGCCTTTTAGGAGCTCTTCTTGCACAGCCTCTCCCTTCTCAATCTCTATGTACATTAGACAAATCTCAATGCCTAGCTCCTTGGCTTTGGCTTTGGGTTGGTTGAATACTTTACTTACAACACCTGATACAACTTCTCCTGTGGTTCTGTAATATAGATTATAAACAACAACCCCACACACAAAAACATACTTTAGTAGAAAGAGCTGGGAAAAAGTCATGGAAGGGGGCGGGAGGGATACTTTTTAAAATGCTTAGAAATTTTAAAAATTAGAGATATTTATTTTACAGCCAAGAACATTAAAGAAAAACCCACACGAACCATAAAAGCTTAACATGTCACATCACATAATGACAGAGAAGCACCATTTGTGTTTATAAATGTAGAAAATTCAAACAAGAAAGCAAAAATTCCTTGAAATCCCTCTACCCAGAGAAAATTACTTTCAACTTTTTGGTATCCATCCTTCCAGACTTTTCTATATGTATATAGATAGACAAACTGACAGATAGAGATACAGATATATTTTACCAAACTAGGATTACAGAGTTTTTTTGACATTTTTTTAAAAAATCATTTTAAATACTGCTTAGGACAGAAAATTTCTTCACAGAGGGAACAGATATATACCTTTAATAACAAAGGGCTGCTCCGACTCCTTGGCAAGACTTTACAGTAACTTTATTGCTTGCGTCTCTTCTAAATTAAATAAAACCTGTCTACTGGAAATTAGAGGAACTGAGTGGGTTGGGATTACATGCAGCATTTGTCAAAAAAGTTTCCAGTATTATAAGAAAAATGAAATTAAAAAAGCAATGGTCTCACTAATGGCAAGGGAAACTTGGTGACACTGGTTACCCAAACTGTCAAATTAATGACTGCCATTATTGGTATAATCTTTGAAGTCAGTCAAGTATATTTCCTGTGCAATTAAGCCAAGGGTCCCCACTTTTATTTTTGTATGGAAGGTTCCTTTCAATGACATAAAGAGTAGTGTTAGAAAAATCAGGTTTATGAGGTATGGGACAGTGGGTTATTAGAAACCTCTATCATCCGTGGCTCAAGTCAAATAGGCCGAGAGTCACAGAGGTTGTTTAGTTAGCATCACCTCTCATAAGAGATAAAAACGCCTAATAATCACAGGGAGAAGGAAATGTTTCTAAGATCACCTACTGGGAACCCTTGTACAAAAAGATTTTTGTGGGGCCCAAATGTTTTCAGTGAAATTCTGATAATTCCTTTGCATTAACAATCTCAGTTTCTTCTAAAAGTTACTACAGATTTTCCCTCTTAGTTTAGAGTAACTCTCATACAAAAGACTCAAAAGGAAAATCACTTGCTTATCAAACCTTGAAGTAAAAACTCGAGATTTGATTCCTAATTTGCTCCTCTTTAGAGATCTCACGTACCATTTCGATTTCAGCAAGCAGATAAGCACTGAATGAAACAAGTATCAAGGAGCTACGAAAGTAAGAAAATAGTATCTTCTAGAAGTGCTAATAACTAAGGACAGTGATCCATAAATATATATAAATTAATCCACGGAGCACCAGACAGGGTTTTTACCAGAATAGTTGGAAAGAAACTACTTACTTTCCTGCTACATGAGCATTTTCGACATAAACAAGCGCAGCTTCTAATCCTTTCAATTGAACCACTGCATTGGAATCAGTCACAAATTTTTTGATCAATCCTAAATATTTGGACCACTCCGGGCTCTTTTCATCCTTTATTTTCTGGAAGATCTTCAGGGCCTCTTCATACCCACTTAACCTTGCTTTCCATAGCTAAAAGAAAAGCAGTATTTTGAAAAACAAAATTTAATGATATTATTATTATTTCCTGCTCATTTGGGGAGTTGGGGAGAGAGTGACTACCCTTTACCAGGCAGTTTGAACAAAGGACTCCATGATTAGAAACAAAAAAGGAGTTTAAGGAATTCAGATAGTTTTCAAAAAAGATTAGCTACTAAACTACTTCTTCTAAGTGTTTAAGATTTATGACATTCTGCCAAAGTCATCTAGAATTCATAATAGGCCACTACAAATGTATCTCACTTTGTACCCAAGTATTACTAATTCCTTCTTTGTAATACGGCATTAAAGAGGTAACAATTCAAACACGAGAAATCATCTTGCTGAAACTGTCTAACCTCCCAAGTATGCTGTTTTTCAGTTGTATCGTGTAATCATTAGGCAGCTTTATATGTGTGTATATATCACACCGTATATGTGTATAAAACAAGCCAATGACACTGAAGTTTGAATTTTAGCAAAGTCTTACCTTGTGTTCACATTTCTGATCAACTGGCAGTTTCATCCACTCACTGTCATCTCCCATGGTGCTTCCAGTTTCTCCTTAGAATTAAGGGTAATTCCTGCTCAGATAAAAATCGACACCTATTAACTCTAGCAATCAGGTAGTCTCTTAAGACAAAGTAACTTTTCCAAGACTATTATTTCATCATGCATACACCAACAATTCTTTGGTCAAATGCCCATTTAATTCCATTAATAAAACATTTAAAAAGGAAAAGGAGAAAAAAGTCAATCAGAAAGTCTAAATGAATCTAGAAGGGACAGATATTTGTTTAAAAAAAGTGATACTGGGGCTGGCCCAGTGGCGCAGGGGTTAAGTGCACATGTTCCACTTCGGCGGCCCGGGGTTTGCCAGTTCAGATCCCGGGTGCGGACATGGCACTGCTTGGCAAACCATGCTGTGGTAGGCGTCCCACATATAAAGTAGAGGAAGATGGGCACAGATGTTAGTTAGCTCAGGGCCAGTCTTCCTCAGCAAAAAGAGGAGGACTGGCAGCAGATGTTAGCTCAGGGTTAATCTTTCTCAAAAGAAAAAAAAATGATACATATATATTTTCCCAAATAGGAATTTCTTAGATATATGACAAAGCTAGAATGACACTGAAGAGCTGAGCTACTTGGCCTTTTAAGAGGGCAAGAAAAGAGTTTTAAAGAAAGTCATACTTTTAACTGTCAACCTAAAATTCCTTATAGAAAATAACCAACATGGAAAAATCTCGATGCTACTTAGCTTTCTAGCTAATTCTGGTCAATATGACTCTAGTCAATATGTTTATATAAACAAAAAATTAAATCCCTGAATAAACTATTCCTTTATAAACTTTAAACCATTTTTAGTTAGAGGTTTATAGTCAACATTCTTTTAACAATTTTATGCTATTCATTTAGATCACACCTTTTTTTCTGATTATAAAAGTGATGTATGTTAACTGCAGAAAATCTGGAAAGTATAGAAAATATATAGGAAGGAAAGTATTAAAACATAATTTTACCACCAATTAGTAACCATGATGAACACTGAAGTGCGTATCACTTGACTCCTTCCAGAGTTTTTGTATTTGGGTTTTTTTTTTTTTTTTTTTTTTTGCTGAGGAAGATTTGCCCTAACATCTGTCCCAATCTTCCTTTATTTTTACTATGTGGGCCGCCAGCACAGCATGGCTGCTAACAGAGAGGTATAGGTCCATGCTTGAGAACCGAACCCAGGCCACTGAAGCAGAGCATGCTGAACTTAACCAGTAGGCCACTGGGGCTGGCCCATTTCACATTTTTTCAATGCACATGCAGTATGTAAATTACATGAAAAAGACAGGAATAATCCTCTTGGAATCTTTTTCTTATATGGTCACAAACATTTTCCCATATTTGGGATGATGTTTAAAGCTTGCATAGCACTCCATCTTATAATGTACCATAGTTATTAATCCTAACGTTGGACATTTAAGTTGTTTCCAATTTTCCAATATTATAAATAACATAGAAAGGATGCTGTGTATCTCTTCATCTCTGGTCCTGCGCTGACATAAAATATATCTTCAATAAATACTTGTTTAATGAACATATACCTTGATGGTGTCTCCTATGAATCACATACTGTACTTTGAACCAAGAACAACTGCATGGAAGAAAGATATTCTCCCCACTTTACACACTAGGCTCACAAAGTTTAAATAACTTCCCTAAAACAACAAGGCTGGTAGGCAGTGAGAGCACACTAAGATTCAAAGTCTACGCCTCTTCCTTTACAACTTATTCCCTCCTATCAAAATGTAGGAACTATCCCAGGGAAATTTATATACTCAAAGGCTGAACTGTAAAAGTGTATTAGAATAAGTGGAACTTTCACTAAGACTTCTCTCCAAAATCCCCAAGACCCTGTGAAATAATAGCAGTGTGCTTTAGAGTAGGAGTCAAACCTTAACAGAGAATCTACAGGAACTCTAATACAGCAATGGTCAGAGAGAAAACAGTGCAACAGTTTGGAAAATAGTATGCCATTACTTAAGTTGAAGACGCATACCCTCTGCTATCCAGCAACTTTGTTTCTTGCTATATACCCTAGAAATTGATGCCAAGTGCATCAGAAGACCTATACGAGAATATTCATAGCGAAAAAAGAAAAGTCATAGCAAAAAAAAAAGAAGTCTTTTATGAAAAGACTTTTCAGAAGTCAAAAGTTAGAAACATTTGATAAGTTCATCAAAAAGAAAATGAATAACTAGTGGTATATTCACTGAGTGCAATATTATATAGAAACAAAAACAAATGAACTATGCAGTACCTTTCAAACTCTACAGTCTTTTTTTTTTTTTTTTTTTGAGGAAGATTAACCCTGAGCTAACATCTGCCGCCAGTCCTCCTATTTTTTTTAATTTTTTTTAAAGATTTTATTTTTCTCCTTTTTCTCCCCAAAGCCCCCCGGTACATAGATGTATATTTCGTTGTGGGTCCTTCTAGTTGTGGCATGTGGGACGCTGCCTCAGCCTGGTCTGATGAGCAGTGCCATGTCCGCGCCCAGGATTCGAACCAACGAAACACTGGGCCGCCTGCAGCGGAGCGCGCGAACTTAACCACTCGGCCATGGGGCCAGCCCCAAGTCCTCCTCTTTTTGCTGAGGAAGACTGGTCCTGAGCTCACATCTGTGCCCATCTTCCTCTACTTTATATGTGGGACGCCTACGACAGCATGGCGTGCCAAGCAGTGCCATGTCCGCACCCGGGATCCAAACCGGCGAACCCCAGGCCACCAAAGCGGAACGTGTGAACTTAACCACCACGCCACTGGGCCAGCCCCAGTCTTTTTTTTTTTAATTTAAATAATTGTACACTGATATGTTTGTAAAATACAATAAAAATTATTAGATCTGTGTATTTTTAAAGTTGCTCAAGTGAATGCAAAATAGTCCAGTCACCATGTATAACAATTTGGTGGTTCCTTAAAAATTTAACATAGAATTATCATATGGCTCTACAATTCCACTCCTAGGAATATACCAAAAAACTGAAAACAGGGGGCCGGCCCCATGGGCAAGTGGTTAAGTTTGCGTGCTCCGCTTTGGTGGCCCAGGGTTTCACTGTTCGGATCCTGGGCGCCGACATGGCACGGCTCATGAGGCCACGTTGAGGCGGCAGCCCACATGCCACAACTAGAAGGACCCACAACTAATATATACAACTATGTACTGGGGAAATTTGGGGAGGAAAAGCAGGAAAAAAAACCCCCCTGAAAACAGGTACTCCAACAAGTACACGTACATGCATATTCATTGCAGCACTGTTCACATTGGCCAAAAAACAGCCCACACATCTATCAACGGATAAATAAACATACTGTCGTACGTACATATGATGGACTATTACTCAGCCATAAAAGAGAATGAAGTACTGATACGTGTTACAATGTGGATGAACTTCACAAACACGATGCTAAGTGAAAGAAGCCAAACACAAAAGGTCTCATATTCTATGATTCCGTTTATACGAAATATCCAGAACAGACCAACCCAGAGACAGAATGCAGACTGATGGGTGCCAGAGGTTGGGAAGAGTGGGGAGCGGGGAGAAACTGCTTAATGGGGAAGGAGTTTTACTATGGTGTGATGGAAATGTTTTGGAACTAGACAGAGATGGTGGTTGCACAACACTGAAAGTACAAAATGCTACTGTTCACTTTAAAATGGCTAATTTTATGTTACGTGAATTTAATCAACAATTTTTTTTTAAAGTTCCCAGGTGATTCTAATGTACACCCTGGGTTGAAAACCTCTAAAGTTACTTTCTTGGCACAAGTTTGAACTGCAAAAGCAATCTTTCCTATCTGACTGTTTTTTAAAGAAATACTCAATGAAAGTGTTTAAACATTTTCCAACCAAGAGAACGTGAACAATAATATTCGATTCTCAGTATTCTGTGAGTTCACTGCAATACTCTTTTTTTCTTCTTATTGGTTCCTTTTAGAAACATGAAGAAAAAGGTTATCCAACCTAACCACCTCATATAAAATTTATATGCCATTATGTCACATTTTCTGAAATGGGTTCTACTACTTTATAGCCTGAGTTTTAAAAAACTGGTGTTTTGCTTCTTTCTATTCAAAGGAAAGGCTCGCTTCATATCAACACTTCCCCAGCCACTGATATAATGGACATAGTGTTTGTGTATACATGCGACACTGGGGACTCTCGCTCTGCTGTGTTTTTCTTCTTCCAGTATTGATAAACTAAGAAAAAAAGGACTGCTCCACTAATTTTCCCTCACAATCATTTTAATTTTAGAATTTAAGAGTTTACATATACAAGAAAATGAGTTATGAAGCATTACAACAAAACTGTCATGTTACCTGCCCCCATCTAAAAATCAGAACATTCCCAATTTATTACGGCAACTGCATTTCTTTCCTGCCCCATCCTACTTCCCACAGAAGCACGTTCCTGAAGTTTGCTTAGTTGTATGCCATAGTCGCAGCCACATATCCCTAAACAACAAAATTAATTACACTTGTTTACAAGTTTTAGAAAAATTTTATCATAGTTTGCAGTCTTCCATAACTTGCTTTTTCATTCACTTCTTCATCTGTAAAATTCACCCATGTGGTGTACTAAAGTTCAAAGCTACTCAAAGTGTGGTCCAAAGATGTGCTAGTTCACGCACTTATCATTCAGAGATAAGTACAGAAATGGAAATAAACACTCAGAAACTGCCAGAGCACCTCTTCTAACTTCTTTTAATATGACGGCTTGAGGAAATGAAGAAAGTTCAGCAAGGCTCAAGTATAAAATGCAACAAGGAAAGTAAGGGGGTGTGGTGTCAGCCTGGAAAGTAGTCAAGATCAGACCCTGGAAGGTCTTGTAAGCAAGGTTGAGGATTTGGGCTTTATCCCAAAGATGAAAGGAGACTTTGAAGGACTATAAGTAGGAAAAGTATATAGCTATCAAACTTGCATTGTTCAAAGATTAGGTAATGTAAATACAAAAGCAATGTAAAGAATGGCTTGGAAGGCAGTAACAAGGGAGGGAAATCAGAATGCTGTAGTCTAAATGAAAGATGATGGGACCTGAGGGTGGTGGCAACACAGACAGACAAAAGTGGATGGATTTTAGACCTATAAGGAATGTTAAAGAATGTCCTCACTGAGTGAATGTAGAAGAGGTGTAAGAGAGGAACAAAGATGAAGTTGTGGACAAGCTGAGTTTGAGATGCCCACTAGACGCGTGTAGATGCAGGCAACAGCTGGAGATTCAGCAAGAGATCTGGCTTGCAGATAAACATTTAGGAGTTATCAGTAGATAAATGTAATTAAAACCAAGGGGGTGGATGACAGCACTGAGGGAGACTACAGAGTGAGAAAGGGGCCCAGGATAGAGTTCAGGTGAAACCAGCACTTGGCAAGACAGGGAGATGAGCCCATCAGTGTACCATGTACACTGCCTGGCACATAAAATGATCAACTGATGTCTGCTGGGGAAAGAAAAATACCCACAAAAATCCAAGCAGCAGTAAAAGTCTTATCAAATTTGAGTTTTTGCTATTTGAGAAAATTTTTATCTTCTTCTATTTCTCCCTGTGAATCTAAAAAATTTAAATTAAAAAAAATCTGTACCTTCAAACTTGAGGTGAGACCTTGGGTAAGTTACTTAGGCAAATGCATACTGCCTCAGCATGCTTGCGTGTAAGGTGGGAATAATGTATCCGCCTCAGAGGGTTGTTTTGTGGATTAAATGAGTCAGGACATGTAAAACTCTTAGACTAGGCATCTAGCAAGGGCTCATAAATGTTAGCAATCGACTACTATCATCAGTGTTCACTGGCATTCCCAATTTGAAAATATTTATTTCATTTCTAAATTACAGTTGACTTCATTTTGGAATTTTATAGGATTAAAAGAGCAAACATAAATACCCAAAACTGAAAATCATTAGACATTTTACTCATAATAGTTACTTGAAAATGATATACTCATTGACACAAGTCATAAATTAAATACTTGAAAGAGAATAAAATACATTACACATAATGCATAGACCTCTTACAATTTTATTACAGTCACTTTACTTTCTTTACTTTTTTATTTCATGCATTGACCAAATAAAGAACTGAAACTACGGCTTTTGCTTTTTTTTTTTTTTTAACCTCTTTTGGTCTAGTTAACACTTGGGGGCAAGGCCACATATCTCTCTTGTTCCTTCAAATAATAAAATGGAACTAGTACTATTTACCTTCCATTTTGTCTTAAGAGCCTACACAACAGGTTCTTTTTCTGTGTCACAGACCCTTGGTGAAGTCTATAGACACCTTCTCAGAATATTTTTTAATGCATAAAATATTACATTAAATTAATTATGTTGAAATACAGCTATCGAAATATTTTTAAATGTGAATATATGGGTTTCTTCATTAATACATTAAATAAAATCTAGCAGCAAGTTTAATAACTACTGTAATTCTGAAGTTATAATGACCAAAACTATTTAGCTATAACACATAACGTGATTATGAAAATGATTTCTATTGGTAACAAAGGCATGGCTGCTTCTAACATTATTGTGGTTTATTGCCTACATCCTTAATTGAAGAAAATGCTAAAATTTCAGTTAAAAGGTTAGTGAAAATTAAGATGTGATTATTTTTCCTTCCAAGTTCACAGAATCCCTGAACATTCTAACCCCAGGATAAAATCTCTTGGTCTACAACCTTTCAAATTCCATGATTGCATGAACACTTTATTTTCAAAGACTTTGGAGCACTGTCTACAATTGTCCCACAGTACCTACTTACAATGATGGTAAATACCAATCCTGTATTTCAATAGCACTTCATATTTTACAAGTATTTTTACAATCATTCTCTTATTTAAGAATCTAGTGAGGAAGACATTTAATCACTTCTATGTATTTCATAATGTAAATGCAAGCACACTATTATCGCATTCTGGTTTCTTTCCTCTCTTCCTTCTTTTGCCTTATCTTTAGTTATGTGACTCTTTCTTATTGAACTGTAAGATTCTCTTGAGCAAGAGCTTTTTTATTAATCTCTAATCCTTACAAGGCTCAAAATTTTTTTTAAAAAAGTGGGATAAAGCAACTACCCCATCCTCTTTTTACAAATGGGGAAATAGAGGTTAAGGGTCTTGCCCGAGGTCACTTAAGTCGGAGAGACTGGTCTAGAAGAGATTTCTTGACTCCTAGTTAGGTGAAATTTATCTACACATGGTTTCCACATTATCTATAGTGACAAGTATTCACACTTTTTAAATAATATTTATTTTGGTGATTAACTCAATGAAAATATAAAGAGCAAATGAGAGTATATGTGAAAGACAAGTTTATCTGCCTCCAAAAGGATGTAGGCAATTTAGAGAAATTTAAAATATACTTAGGTGGTAAGAGGGAACCATCCCTGATCAGCAGCTGCCTAATAATCAAGCTAACTACCCAAGTGGGCCTTAAAACACTGTTAACCTGCCCCTGGATAAGAGAGGAATGACTATAGTTTTCATTGTAATTTGGGGTTAGCCATGCAGTCCAACTCTCCCCCGTGGCAAACCTTACTCCTTTGAGAGTTGAAAAGGAAAATCTTTCTGTGAGATTAATGAAAAATGAAAGGGTGGTAGACCATGATCTCTATAATTCATAGTAGTTCTAAATTTCTGATTATAATTCTAGAACACTTTGTGGGTGGGGCATTAAAGTGACCACTTGTTTGAAAGCAAAACTTTGCCTATACCTGCAAATTTTAACTAATCATTATCATGAAGGAAAGTAAAAGCCTTGGGAACATTCAGACACATTCAGGAAGCAATGAGAGGAACCTCAGAGTCAAGATAAAAGGGAAGGTGTGCAGAGTAAGATTTAACAATTTCATGAGTTAACAAGCTGAAGGCCTGAATGATCTCTTTAGAAAAATGTAGTATTGTTTTCAATATACACAATAAATTAAAACCAAACTAACATTCAAAGAGTGGAAACAACCCAAATGTCCATCCACTGATTAAAAGAATAAATAAAATGTGGTAAATCCATACTATAGGATATTATTCAGTAATAAAAAGAAATGAAGTAGTATAGAGAACTCCTGAAACTCGACAACAAAAAAACAAACAATCCGATTAAAAAATAGGCAAAGGACTTGAGGAAACATTTCTCCAAAGACATACAAACTGCCAATAAGCATACGAAAAGATGCTCAACATTACTAATCATTAGGGAAAAGCAAATCAAAACTGTAAGGTGCTACTTCACACCCATTAGGATGGTTACTATCAAAAAAACAGAAAACAAGTGCTGACGGGGATGTGGAGAAATTGGAACCTCAGACACGGCTGGTGGGAACGTAAAATGGTGCAGCTGCTGCGCAACACAGTACAGCAGTTCCTCAAAAACTTACAAACAGAACTACCGTGCGACCCAGCAATTCCACTTCTGGGTGCACGCCCAAAAGAACTGAAAAAGCAGGGTCTCAAAGAGATATCTGTACACCCGCGTTCACAGCACGTTATTCACAACGGCTAAAACATGGAAGCAACCCAAGTGTCCATCAACGGATGAAAGGATAAGTAAAACGTGGAAGACACACACAATGGAATATTATTCAGTTTGTATTATTCAGCCATTCTTAAAAAGAAATTCTGACATACGCTACAATCTGGGTGAAACTTGATATTATGCTAAGTGAAATAAGCCAGTCACAAGGAGGCAAATACTGTATGATTCCACTTACATGAGGTACTTAAGAGTAGTCAAAATCATAGAGACAGAAAGTAGACTGGTCGCTGCTAGTGGATGGACAGAATGGGGAATGGGGAGGTATAAAGTTTCAGTTTTACAAGAAGAAAAGAATTATGGAGATGGATGGTAGTGATGGTTGCATATTACAAATGTATTTAATACCACTGAACTGCACACTTAAAAATGGTTAAGACGGTATGTGTTACGTGTATTTGTTGTATGTATTTTACTACCATAAAAAAAATGAAGTACTGATATATGCTACAACATGGATAAACCTTGAAATCATTATGCTAAGTTAAAGAAGCCAGGCACGAGGGACCACATATTGTATGATTCCATTCAAATTAATTGTCCAGAATAGGCAAATCTATAGAGACAGAAAGTAGATCAGTGGTTGCCTAGGATTAGGTTTTGGGGGATATTAGAAGGGTGATGGCTAAGGGGTGTGGTGTTTCTTTTAGGGGTAATGAAAATGTTCTAAAACTGACTGTGGTGATGGTCACACAAATCTATGAATATACTTAAAACCATTGAATTGTACACTTTAAATGGGTGAATGGTAGGTAAACTATGTATCTCACTAAAACTGTTTAAAAAAACCAAACTAACAAAGTTAGTTAATTATAAAGAATTACTCTATTCTAATTTTACCTATTCATTCATTGAACTTCCCTATGGGTAAACCAGGATGTGCTCAAGGAGTTCAAGTAAGATGTGTAAACAAATAATCATAATACAAAATATACTGTATGTGGAAAGTGCCCTAAGCAAGGGACAAATAAGGGTTATGGGAATTCAAAGATAGGATTAACTATCAGTGAATGAGGGACAGTCAGTGAAAATCTCACAGAAAGGATGGCATCTGAACTCTGACAAAAGACAGGTGGGATTTGTCAAAAAACAGTAGGGGAGAGGAGATATCCTAGGATGAGAAAACAAGAAAGGCAAAGTCTTGGAGCTAGGCTGAGCATGTTTAGGGAACAGTGAATGGCTCCATTTATTGGAGTGTAAGACCAGAAAGGTAGACTAGGGCCAGATCATGTAGAATCTTGAATATTAAGCTAAACAGCAGGGGATGCTGATGAATTGAAGCAGGGCAGTGACGTAATCCTATCTACTTTAGAAAGATAAATCTGTGTAGAACGAATTGAAAGGGAGAGAAAGTAGAGTCTTCATCGGAAATTACTGCAGTACTCCAGGACAAAGATAAACAGGAGCCAGAACTAGGGGTCTCGGCAATAGGAATGGAAAGGGTGGGCAGGGCAGACCGAAGGCAGTTACATTAAAGAAGTAGAATCAACTAAGGACATGGGTGTAGGAAGACGTGGCTCATAGGAGGGTCCCATCTGGGTGAATGGGAGAGCAGTGGTGCCAGTACAGCAATATAAGTCAGAGGAAGTTCTGGGTTTTTCGTTTTGGGGGAATGGAGAAGAGGTGAGGAATATGATGAGTTTGGTTTTAGACTTGAGAAGTACCATCTTCAAGTGGTTGGAAATGTGGCACCAGGGATGAACAGAGGGTTCTGGATTTCACAAACATACATATAGGAAAGCAAGTTTTCATTACATAGCAAGGTTTGATGCTTTAAGAATGAATAAAATTGCCAACATGAGAAGTACTAATAAAATTAGTTTGAACTATACATGATGCTTGCTATGGTTCATTCAATCTAGTCCATAGTACAAATATTCAGAAATTTCAGGGGCTGGCCCAGTGACACAGTGGTTAAGTTTGTACGCTCCTTTATGGCAGCCCCGGGTTCGCCGGTTTGGGTCCTGGGTACAGACCTATGCACTGCTTATCAAGCTATGCTGTGGCAGGCGTCCCACATATAGAGTAGAAGATGATGGGCACGGATGTTAGCTCAGGGCCAATCTTCCTCAGCGAAAAAAGAGGATTGGCAGCAAATGTTAGCTCAGGGCTAATCTTCCTCAAAAAAATTCAAATTATTCAGAGCTCCCAGGAAGTTTTACCTAGCCTAAGACAGATGCAAAGGCAAGAAGGCGAGCTAAAATAAATCTATTTTACAGAAATATTATAACCTTTATACTACTGATATATCAAAAATGTCTTCCAAAGAGCTCAAATACCATACAGTCCACACTATTCCTGAAAAAGGTTTAGATGTAATTGTTTATTTTTAGACCAGAGGTTAAGAAACGTTTCCAAGGTCACACATAAAGGCAGAACTTAGAATAAATTTCAAACTGTCTGGTTTTTCAGTTTAGTATCCAATTAAATATCGAGTTATCTCTTAAGTATGCATTATGCACTATCATGACATATAGACCCCAGCAGTCTATGCATTTTCTCCTTTATCACCAGCTAAAAGGCCCCGAGAAATTACGTCATGAGCAATGCTACAGAGGTGGGCCTAGAACCTGCGTCTCTCATTTCTCCATCCACCACTCTTTCCCACCGCCCAAAGGTCCAAGTGTGGTATCCTTTTATTTTAAATTCCTGTACTTTGACATCCTATAAGAATAATTATACAGCTACTAAAAAGGCCATTTCAGCTCTCTTCTTGGGAAGAAGCTATAGCAGTGAAACTATTTTATGGCTAATTCCCAAGCCCTTGACCTACAAAGTTCTTCACTATCACAATACTCGGGATCTGGATCTGATCACCATTCCTGGACTCTCACTTCTGGCTAAGGAAGCATCGAGTGAGTCTGAAGAAAGTTTGGGGGGAATTTCTGCCCACTCAAAAGGCAACCCCTTTGAATTTCCAATGAGGTGTGATGATAGACTCACTCAAAAAAAGAAAATAACTATAAATCAGAACACACACATGCCCAGGAATCTTTACTCAAACCATGTCTAGGAAGGACAACTAGATTAAAGAAACAATTATGTAACTGTCACAGAAAACTTAAGACTTTTATAACTTGGCCAAGCCAGACAAAAAACTCATCTCTAAGTAGCCAGTAACAAAAATGACAAGCCTTTCCCTCTAATTTAAAAAACATCACTGCCTCCAGGTAATTCCCATTAACAGGGACAAGTGTTACCCTCTTCCTGGAGCATTATCAGGAGGCCAGAAATCTGAACTGCTTCTCTAGCAGGTTATCTCAACAAACTTGGGTATGCTTGCTGTCCTAGTCCTGGGATGGTGTCCTCCCACAAATTCCTTCAGAGAGGGGGAAGAGTAAAGAGCTGTCTCTTCCACATCATGCTATTCGTATTGGCAGGAAAGAAGGTTAACTGGACTCTCCCTAATAGCTGGCCACTGTCAATGTCTCCAAAAGGGAGACCCGACACCAACACAGGCCTCTGGGGAGATGAAAAGCTAAACCCGGCTGTGAATCAGGTCAACTCGGAGAGGTGCTGCTCAACTGTACCAAGGTAGCTGAAAACTTACTGCTTACTCATCCCAAAGCTACCCAGGTCTCCAAACCCCAGGCTAAGGACCTAAGGCCCAGGGCACTAGATCCAGCTCCACCCATCCAGCTCAACTGGGTTATACTCTGGTAAAAGCAATCCTCTCCTCACCCCAGGTTGGAACCAGGCTGGGACAAAGCCAGATCGTGGGCACCGCACCGCTCAACCACTGCATCTCTAAACAAGCACCCTCTAGGGCCGCTGTCACCACCCAGAAGTAGAGCAGATGCCCCAGGCTTTAGCTCACTGCACCCGGCATTGTTTACGCTCTTTCGCAGCCTTAGTCTCTGATAGGCCAGGAAAGTCCCCTGTACCGTCCACCAGGACTTCCGGCATGGGCACGGGATGCTCGACCCTCGCCTGCAATTTGACACTTACGCTCCCCAGGCAGGGAGAGGTCGCGGGCCCTACGATCCGAGCAGAATCAGCAGGAATCCTAGGCTGGCGGGCGGCGGCATTGGGCCGCCTGGAAACGCCTCCTCCGGGGGCGGGGCCCAGAGCTCGCCGTCAGAGTGCCCGCCCCGCCTCGGCCCGGTTCGCACACACTGACGGCTTAAAGGGGCCTCCGCTGAACCGCGGCGGACCTTGGCCCAGAGGTCTGCAGGGCGCAGGGCGCTCCTTCCAGCCCACAGGGTTGCCAAGCCATGAGGCAAATGAAGGACCAACTAGGAAGACTCCACCGCAGATGCGTGGAACTCTTTTTTGGTGGCAACACAGGTAATATTCCAGAAACAAAGGAGATGACCAGTTTCTCCTATTACAATCCTAATCCCTCCTCCAGGGGCAAAAAAAATTGCTGCAGGAAATAGCCAAAGCATCAAGGTAAATATATAGCCCCCATTATGTAAGCAGCTCATTCCATTAACCTGAGTGGGTAGTGTTCTTCAAATGGCAACTCAAAGGCCCAGAAAAGAATTCTGGCAGCCTGCATTGCTTCACCTCACCCTGTCACTGACTTCCTTCTGTTCTCTACAACAGAGGAATTCCAGACAATGATAGAAGATGGGTAGGAGGTAATAGGAGACAAAACAGAGAAATAATATTCTCCTTCTTGTGAGTAAAATGCGATCTTTCAAAGAGTGGCCAAGAATTCACTACAAGTCTATGTAGATAAAAATCTTGCATGCAAATACAAGCTGGGATGCACAATTATCTAATTTAATATGAAGAATTCTTGAAAAAAAATGTAGCAAAAACTGGATTAATATCTCAGGGGGTTAAGTAATGATCTCCAAGCTCTCCATAGGTTATCAATGAGTTTTAATTTTCTTTTCACAGGAGGAATTTTTCTTCAATCTCAGCTTACAAGTTTTGACTGCATTTTGTGTCTCCTTCATACTGCCAGGAAAGAGATTTATGTGGTTACTAAGCCTGTATTCCTCTATCTAACCTAGATGAATAAATACACCTTACTAAAGCCTTAAGCCACCACCAGACCAGTATGGGAATCAATTTAGTGAAGCTAAAGACCATTTATAAGTGCCCTAACATCTGCAATCCTGAACAGGGGTTCAAGTGGAAATTTAGAGTCCAAAGAACAGGCATGAAGACTGCTCTACTAGGGAGCAGACCCAGGTTACCCTTATGCTGATGGTCTTAGAAACTTCTAGGTTAAGGCTGCCACAAATCAGACTAGAATAGTCCGATTTTGAACTGCCCACTAGCACTGTGCAAGAGTTCAAGTAATGTACAAGAGTAACTGGATTACTTAGTACTAATTGCCGGTATAGATCTGTATTTTTATACCTAGGAATTAAAGCCAGTTCTATCTGCAACTTAGTATTATTGGTTTGTAATGTAGTCTTCTTTTTACAAACCAGTCATTGGTCATTTGGTATGAATCTTAGATGCTACTTTATATAACACTTTCAAAGGGAAATATCAATGAAAATTACTCTTTCAAATCCCATCCAAGAGTAGTCAAATCTGGTCATTTTGTCTGGATCAACAAGCTATAAGGATAAACAAAAAGTATTCCTAGTAAGTAGAACCAAAACATGCATACACATCTTTCAGACTGGTTTTCCCACATTCAGATGAGTTTTTTCACAGTCTAAATAAAATTCCTCAACAATCTCTTTATATAGCAAGTCATTTTAAACTTCTTTTATCAAAAGCATAATTCTCTTGATTAGGAAGCAAACAGAAGCTTACAAGAAAATATTAAGAAACTTATTATAAATACCATTCCAATATTACAAAAACTTCTTTTAAAAAGGGGGTCCAGAATTTTTGTACATTGTTGGGGGCATGTAAATTGGTACATCCATTTTGGAAAATATTTGATATTAACAACCCATTCCCAAGAGAATTGAAAGCATATGTCCACACAAAAACTTATACATAAATGTTAACAGCAGCATTATTCATAATAGCCCGAAAGTGGAAACAACCCCCAAACCCATCAATTGATGAATGGGTAAACAAAATGCAGTATATGCATACAACGGAATATTATTCAGCCATAAAAAGGAATGAAGTACTGATACATGCTATAACATGGGTTAACCTTGAAAACACTATGCTAAGTCTCTGAAAGAAGCCAGACACAAAAGGCCATAAGTTATATGATTCCACTGGTATGAAATGCCCAGGTTAGGCAAATCTACAGAGACAGAAAGTAGAGTAGTAGTTTCCAGGGGCTGAGGGTAAAGAAGAAGAAAGGGGGAATGGGAGTGACTTACTGGGTATGAGGTCTCTTTTTAGGGTAATGAAAATGTTCCAGAATTAGATAGTGGTGATGGTTGCACAACTTTGCGACTATGTTAAACAGCCACTGAATTGTATGTATACTCTAAAAGAATAAATTTTATGGTATGTGAATTACCTATCAGTTAAAAAAAACCCATTGACAGGAGAATGACTAAACAAGCTGTGTTATATTCACAAAGAAGATATACAGAGTGAAAACAAATGAAGACAGCTATTAACAAAAACTGGGATGAATTTCACAAACCATGCTGCAAGAAAAATATCCAGTTACTGAAGAACACACAGTATGATTACACAAACCCAAACGATATACTGTTTAGGAATACAGATACTTGTGGTTAAATCAAAAAGACAAGTAAAAGGAGGATATACTGAAAACTCAGCATAGTAGAAAGGGCAGAGAATATAAACTCGGATGTAATCAAGGAAGGTTGCACACGATATTGGTAATGTTCTATCTTAAACTGAGTGGTAGGAACATGGGTGTGTCCTTTTTAAAATTTATAGCATAGATAATTTATTATTTTAAAAATATATTAAATATTCCATGAGTTTAAAAATTAAAGGAAAAAAATACCCCCTGCCTCTAGCTAGTAGGATCTTATAATTTAAAAAGTTACATACTGGGGCTGGCCCGGTGGCGCAGCAGTTAATTTCGTGCACTCCACTTCTGCAGCCCTGGGTTCACCGGTTCAGATCCCAGGTGGGAACCTACGCACTGCTTATCAAGCCATGCTGTGGCAAGTGTCCCACACATAAAATAGAGGAAGATGGGCACAGGTGTTAGCTCAGGGCCAATCTTCCTCAGCAACAAGAGGAGGATCAGGCGTCCATATTAGCTCAGGGCTAATATTCCTGGGTGGGGCTGGGGGGAGTTACATACTATAGTGTCAAGCAGAAGTGTAAGAAGGCACTTTTTTAAAAAAAATCTGAGAAGATCACTGGGACAGAAAGACGAAAATTTACATCCCCAAATCCCTGCTCTGCCATTAACTAGTTGTGAAACCTCAGAGAAGTCATTTAATCTTTGGGGGCTTCAGTGTTCTCATGCATAAAACAAGGAGTTTGTATTAATAACTCTCCCACCTCAAAAGTTTTATGAAACAGTACTCCACAACTATTTATATATAATAAACATTCCAAGTTCTTAAGTACTCAGACATCTGCAGCTAACGTGAAATGTTTGGAAAGTGCTTCTACTTCAGTGGCAAAAATCTCATAGCCCCATTCTCTTTGGCCCTTGGTTAAATTACTACAAAGGAACGGTAGTTTGCTCTATGCTAGTATCACAGACAATCCAAAACCACAGTTTGCATACATGTAGGTTCTACCATCATTTTCCTTTTTCAGGCACTCTAACCCTGGTAGAATATATTTTGTCCCCAGGTCAAAAAGTAGGGATTCACACAAGCCACTCAAAAAGCAGAATTTTAATTATCAGCCTCTTATGCCTGGCAAAGAAAGTAATATGGCAAAAGGTAAAACACTGATTCAAAAAGTCAGAAATATGAATTGTATTTCCTTCTCCATACATATAGAATGAGAAGGAGAGTTTCTGAGTCATCTAGTCATATCTAGCACAATTCATGGCACCAAGTAATATCACATTTAGAGCAGGCCTTCCTTCCTATAGTCTGTACTCAGGGCGCCACACCCAGCTGAACATTCACTGGAAAGGAATTTAAAAGTGATACATTAAAAGCCCAGGACAGATGGCTTCACTGGAGAATTCTACCAAATATTTAAAGGAGAATTAACACTAATGCTCTGGAAACTCTTCCAAAAAATTGAAGAGGAAGGAATACTTCCAAGCTCATTCTATGAGGCCAGATTTACCCTGATACCAAATAGAAAAAAACTACAGACCAATATCACTGATAAATACTGATGCAAAAATCCTCAACAAAATACTAGCAACCTGAATCCAACAGCATATTAAAAGGATCATACACCACAACCAAGTGGGATTTATTTCTGGGATGCAAGGATGGTTCAACATACCAAAGTCAATCAAAGTAGTACACCATGACATTGTCCTTCATTAAAAGAATGAAGGACAAAACCCACATGATCATCTCAATTGACCAGTATAAAGCATTTGACAAGATTTAACACTCTCCATATCAAATTATCTTTGACAAGGGTGCAAAGACCACTCAATGAGGTAAGGACAGTCTCTTCAACAGTGTTGGGAAAACTGGATATCCACAAGCAAAAGAATGAAGTTGGATCCTTATCTTACACCATATTCAAAAATTAACTGAAAATGATTAAAGACCTAAACGTAAGATCTAAAACTATAAAACTCCTAGAAGAAAACATAGAGGAAAAGCTTCATTACATTGGAATGGGCAATAACTCCTTAGATATGATGCCAAAAGCACAGGCAAGAAAAGCAAAACAGACAAATGGAATTACATCAAAGTTGAAAATGTTTGTGCATTAAAAGACACAACAGAATAAAAAGGAAACCTACAAAATGGAAGAAAATATTTGCAAATCATATATTTGATAAGGTGTTAATACTCAAGACAATACAAAGAACTCCTACAAAAGCAAAAACCCAAATAACCCAATTAAAAAGTGGGCAAAAGACTTGAATAGATATTTCTCCAAAGATGATATACAAATGGCCATACAAAAAGATGCTCAACATCACTAATCAGAGAACTGCAAATGAAAACCACAATGCAATATCACCTCACACCCATTAAGATGATTACTATCAAAAACACCCAAAAGATCAGAAAGCCAGAAAATAACAAACAGTGGCGAGAATGTAGAGAAACTGGAATCTTCATGCAATTGGTAGGATAGTAAAATGGTGCAACTGCTATGGAAAACAGTATGGAGGTTGTTTAAAAAACTAAAAATAGAGTACCATATTACCATATGATCCAGCTATCCCACTTCTGAGTATATAGATATCCAAAAGAATTGAAAACTGGTCTCAAAGAGATTTGTACACCCATGTTTAAAGCAGCACTATTCACAATAGCCAAGAGTTAGAAGCAATCCAAATGTCCATCAAAGGATGAATGGATAAACAAAATGTGGTATATGCATACAATGGATTATTAGCCTTAAAAAGGAAAGAAATCCTGTCACTTGCTACAATATGGATGAACTTTGAGGACACTACACTAAGTGAAATAAGTCAGTCACAAAAAGACAAATATTGTATGACTCCACTTATATAAGGTATCTAAACTAGTAAAATTCATAGAAACAAAGTAGAAGCATAGTTTATCATGGACTAGGGAGGGGGGAAAGGGGGAGCTGTTTAATGGATACAGAGTTTCAGATTTGCAAGATGAAGATCTTCTGGAGATGTGTTTCACAACAATGAATGTACTTAATTAAAAATGGTTAAGATGGTAATTTTTAAGTTATGTCGGGTTTTTTTCCACCATAATTTTTAAAAAAGTGACACAAATGCTCTGCAGGTAAAGAGAAAAAAAACAATGAAGAAGGGGGCCGGCCCCAAGGCCGAGTGGTTAAGTTCACGCGCTCAGCTTTGGCAGCCCAGGGTTTGACCAGTTTGGATCCTGGACGTGGACAGGGCACTGCTCGTCAAGCCATGCTGAAGTGGTGTCCCACAAAGCACAACTAGAAGGACCCACAACTGAAGTATACAACTATGTACTAGGGGGCTTTGGGGAGGAGCAGGGGAAAAAAAAGACTGGCAGCAGAAGTTAGCTCAGGAGCCAATCTTAAAAAAAAAAAAAGATGAAGAAGCCTAAAGTAAACATTTCAATACTGATGTGGAAAAAATCCATTATTAAGTTTTAAAAAGAAATAAGAAAGACAGTAATATGAATTTTAATTCCTTTTTTCTGTTTAGTAAAAATATACAAAGAGGGACATAAACATTTGCGGTAGGCTGATAATGATCCCCAAAGATAGCAGGTTGTAATCCCTGGAGCCTGTAAATGTTACTTTATTTGGAAAAAGGGTCTTTGCAGATGTGATTAAATTAATCCTGAGATGGGGAGATCATCTGGGATGATCTGGGTGGGCTCTAAATGCAATCACCTGTATCCTCGTAAGAGGGAAACAGAGGGAAATGTGACACACACTGAGGAGAAGGCAATGTGAAGACAGAGGAGAGCAAGATCAGAAGAGGCTGGAGTGATGTGACAACAAGCCAAGGAATGTCAACAGCCACCAGAGACTGGAAGAGGCAAGACAGGGATTCTCCCCTTCAACCTCTGGAGGAGTGTGGCCCTGCCCTGATTTTCACCCCCTTAAGACTCATCCTAGGGGCCGGCCTGGTGGTGCAGTGGTTAAGTGTGCACGTTCCGCTTCAGCAGCCTGAGGTTTGCTGGTTCGGATCCCGGGTGCAGACATGGCACCACTTGGCACACCATGCTGTGGTAGGCGTACCGCATATAAAGTAGAGGAAGATGGGCAGAGATGTTAGCTCAGGGCTAAGCTTCCTCAAAAAAAAAAAAAAAAAAAAGACTCATCCTAAATTTTGGACTTCTGGCCTCCAAAACTGTGAGAAAATAAATTTCTGTTGTTCTAAGCCAGCAAATTTTTGGTAATTTGTTACAGCAGCCATAGAAAACTAATACAGCATTGTACATGTTTGAATGCCCATAAAAATTTTCTGGAAGGATCCATAGAAAACTATTAATCATGGCTACTTCTAAGAAGTTTGTCTAAGGGGCTGGCTGAAGAACTTTTACTTTTCACTTTAATGCTAGCCATGACTCACCCCCTCCCTTGCCCCTCAAACAAGAAGCTTCAATAATTGTATCATAATGCTTTAAAAAACTCTAAAACTTTAAAATTCTAGCTTGGAAACTTTACGCTGGTTCTGTCTAACTCATCCCATAAGCTAAGCCTCACTACTCTCCCTTCACATTTTTGGGCACCATATCTCCTTTGAAAAAAGGAACTGAGTCTTATTTATTACCCCAGCATCTAGCAGAGAGTGCTTTGCACTCAAATAATTCCTAAAATGGTACAAGCTCATTAAATCATGGAAGTCTTAAATATATAATACAAGTGTTCCTTGAGTTGTTTATAAATAAAATTTTGTATGCTGAAGGTGTACTTCAGATGTGCCAGGAAAACACAATATATTTAATGGACTTCTGAAGTAAACTCTTTTTCAAAGTGAAAAACAGCTCAGTTAATAGAATTTGAAATCCTATAAGATTTTTGCCACTGCTTTCTTAGTTATCTACTTTTTCATTAAAAGATCCAAAATCCATTAAAAGAGAGTAATTTTAATTTTAGAATCTTTCACTTTGGCAAAGAATGGCAGAACAGTTGCTTGCAGTAAATCTCACTGTAGAGAGCTCTAGTCAAGATTAAATTCAATCTAAACCTGTCATGTTGGGCTCTGGAGTTAGATCTGAGTTCTAAAACTTTCTCCGTCACACATTAGCTGAGCTTCAGTTTCATCATCTAACAGTACCATCTTCATGTGGTTCCTTATTTAATACACACTTCTGGAGCATTCACTTTGTGCCAGGCACTATTCTAAGCGCTTCACATGTACTAACTCATTGAATTCTCATAACTTTGAAGTTGATATTATTATTCCCATTTTACAGAAGAGGAAACTGAGGCATACAGGTTAAGTAATTTGCCTAAAGTGATCCAACTAATTGCTATTAAGATTAAATGAAATTTTACCTTATACATGTTAAGAACCCCCCAAACATCCACATTATTCCCCTGCCCCACAAGTACACTTGTACTTGTCAGATCATGTGAGGCTCCTCTGTTGTTAGGCGCTCAGCTGTGTGCGGAGTACAGGTTGTGCATTACAGTGGGGGAGGGGAGGTACTATGAGGGTGTAACAGGCAACTAATCCAGACTAGAGGGTCAGGAAAGGTTTCCCTGAGAAAGTGATAATTTAGGCTGAGAACTGAAGGAAATGAAGAGGGATTAGCCCGGCAAAGCCATAATGGGTGGGGACAAGAGAGAATGTTACAGACATGTGTGTGAAAGCCTGAAAGAGCTGGGCAGGAGTAAAGAATAGAACTAGAACTTGTGTGGACGAACATGGGCTGAGCCAGGGGAGCAGACTGAAAATGGCCAGATCATACAAACCCAGTGACTTTATGCAAGGAAGCAGTACTAACGGATTGCCTGGCAAATACCAGCACTCAAATTACGGTGCTATTATTATGAGCATCATCCCAGAGTCATTCAGGGATTTTAGACAGACTTCAGACTTAAACAAACCCACATTTCAGCCCTCTGTTCCAAGAAAGGCCTAAGTTAGCTTAGCGCTCTTAGGACCGAGTAAAGCAAGTCTTCTCTGGTCTAAAACAAACTGCTTCTTTGTATGTACAAGCAATCTATTCCTTTTTATCCTACAGAAAGCAGATTTACTATTAGTTAAACAAGTAAATACCATTTTATAATACTCAAGGGGACTGTCCGTATTTTCTTTGGAGGAATCTCCCTTATTAAACATTGCTCAAAATAAGCAGCTGGGCTCTGAAGTATAAAAAACTGTTTTTATTTACTGCACAGAGATTTATGATATGGGATTTGATTTTTACTCCCAAATGAAGCAGTCACACTAGTTCTAGACTAGGAGGTTCTCATGAGAGCTTTTGTTTTAAAGGAAGGTACCACATTAAAAAAAAGGGCCAAAACAAAAGTGTGGAATTATAGTACTGAAAAATTCCTAAAATCTAGAAATGAGAGACTTCATACGGCAACTGGATAAGGATGTAAAATGATAAAAACAAGCACTGCAAGTAAATAGAAAAAAGAAAAAAAGCAATAAAACAGCAAAACTGATTAGGGAATGAGATGTTCTAGATAGCCAAGTTTGCCAGATCTCAGAGGGCTAGCCCTGAAACAATAATTACTTTATGTAACTATTTTTCACATAAAGCTAAGAAAATATAAATGCCTCCGCGTCATATAAAACAAAGTATACTGTTGATCATTTAAATTTCTCAGGATAATCCATTTGAGCAATCAATGCAGCAATACCTTCAATATCTACTGCCAGAGAAGTATGAGGGACTCTTGCACCAAAACTAAATGGTTCCAATGTGGCTTTTTCTTAATTTTAATGTTTTACATTTTGTAGCTTTCCTTCCTCAACCTTTGTGATCAAGCTAACAGTTCTGGTTAGCTTGTAGCATGCTGCCTTTCTAATTTTAGCTCTTGATTTCAAGAACCAAGCAGGCTGACATTGTGCATAAAGAGAGTTAGGATCTACTCGAAGGAAGTCAATAAAATTTGTGATACCTACTTAGGCTGCTGAAAAGATATTTTTGGTTTATTTCCTGGTAGTTGACTTTCAGAGAAATAAAATGCTATTTTAGGTCTTATGATTGAAAAAAGAAAAGAAGATATCCACATTAAAGAAATGAATTTCATTTCAACAAATACTTGAGACTAGTCAACTTTTTTCTCATCTTTATAGAAAGGAGCTGTCACTTTAATTAATAACAAATCTCTAAGAAACATAATCAAGATATCAAAGAAGTAGGTTTCTTATCTCAATAAAATAACAAAAATCATGTTTGAAGAGACACAAGGTCACCATGGCTTATCTGACATCATATCTATGCCAGAAATGTATGATTATTCCAACTCAGTCCGAATTTATGCTTTGAATGCATCTTTAAACAAAGATTATATGCAAGGACCAAACAACTGCTATTATCAAGTCAGGGAAAATGTTTTTTATGGCACTTAAAAAGTGTTACCAGGAGAAAAAAGTTAGATTTCAGTAAAAAGGAAATCACAAAGAGGACATCTGTTTAGAACACGTATGAATTCATGTTTAGCTTAATATAAATACTGATGGAAAGATATAGAAACAATTACATTTATGTGCATATACACAGGTTAGTATACATACATATATTACCTAGCTTTGTCCACTGAAAGAGCCCAGGATAATGACTCCAGCAACGAGCACAGCTTGCACCTACATCTTGGTCTCTAAAGACCACTGTCCCACAAAAGGAACCAGGTCTCCTTGGAGAAATGGCTGAGTCTAGGGTTGGGGCAGGGAAACTATAAGATGAGCCTGGAGCATCTTGTAGTACCAGAAAGTGAGAAAATGCTCACAAAGGAAAAAAGATGGGGGCAAGTCAAAGGGACACAGAAGCCAATCCAAAAGAGCTCCCAAAGGTCAAACATGGAACAATTTGAACAAAAAAACAAATAACGGAGTCAGATTACAACTCAGAGTACAGAACAGATACACATACTGATATAAATGGTTGAACAGAGAAAAATAAGTGAGGGAGACAAATCTTCCTTATAAAAGATCAGATAATATATATAGACACTCTTTCCTCTGGGAAGTGGAACTTAAAAGTCCTTCACCCACTCTGGGGGTGGGCTAGACTTAGTGACTCACTTCCAAAGAACAAGTATAGAAAGGGAAAAATAATAACTTTACTACTTAACCTGGCAAAACTACCTTAACCAAGTGATCAAGGTTGACATCATCAGTGATGTCATGTGGCTATCACATATCCCTCGAAATGAAATCATGGTATTTGTGGCATTCTTTCCAAAAACACATAACCCTTGTCTAATAATGAGAAAAATATCAGACAAACCCAAAAGGAGGGACATTGTACAAAATAACTGAACTAGTACTCAAAACTGTCGAAGTCATGAAGACAAAGAAAGACTGAGAAACCATCAAAGACTAGCGAAGACAGAGATAGACAACAACTATATGCAATAGATCACTCTGGATTGGATCCTGAAACAGAAAGGCAATATGAGTAGAAAAATCGTAGAAATCTAAACAGAATCTGGAGTTTAGTTAAAAGTAATGCATTAGTGTTAGTTTCTTAGTTTTGACAAATGCACCATGTAAAATGTTAACAACAGGAGAAACTGGGTGAGAGGTATACAGTAATTCCATGTGTCATCTCACAACTTTTCTGTAAATCTAAAATTATTACAAAATAAAAAGTTTATTTTTAAAAAGTTTCCTCTAGGGGCCAGCCTGGTGGCGCAGCGGTGAGGTTCGCACATTCTGCTTTGGCGGCCCGGGGTTCGCTGGTTCGGATCCCTGGTGTGGATCTACACACTGCTTGTCAGGCCATGCTGTGGGCAGGCATCCCACATATGAAGTAGAGGAAGATGGACATGGATGTTAGCTCATGGCCGGTCTTCCTCAGCAAAAAGAGGAGGATTGGCAACAGATGTTAGCTCAGGGCTAATCTTCCTCAAAAAAAACCAAAAAACAGGGGCTGGCCCCGTGGCCGAGCGGTTAAGTTCGCGCACTCCGCTGCAGGTGGCCCAGTGTTTCGTTGGTTCGAATCCTGGGCGCGGACATGACACTGCTCGTCGAACCACGCTGAGGCAGTGTCCCACATGCCACAACTAGAAGAACCCACAACAAAGAATATACAACTATGTACCAGGGGGCTTTGGGGAGAAAAAGGAAAAAATAAAATCTTTAAAAAAAAAAAACAAACAAACAAACTATGAGACAGTAAAAAGATCAGTGGTTGCCAGGGGATGGGGGAGGGAGGAAAGGATGAAAAGGAGAATGTACTTTTTTTGAACAGGGGACTTTTAGGGCAGTGGAACTATTTTTGACGCTACTGTAATGGTGGATATATGACATTATGGATTTGTCAAAACCTATACAACTTTACAACATAAAGAGTGAACTTCAATGTATGCTGATTTTAAAAATTCATTTAGGACATTGGGGGATCCCAGAAAAGAATGCAGACTGTAGCAAGAGAATTTAACTGTATTACAAATGTGTGAGACAACCTTGCTGAAGGGGGTGGGGCAAAAGGAGCTGACCTAGGTAACTTCGGAAATGAATGGAGTCTGCAAGACTAAAGGCAAAAGGAACTGTACATAAGCATTGTACCTCTAGATGATAAAATTGTTTCCCATGGGAGTACAGGTTAATAATTCTGATATCGCTATACATATATACTGGAACTGAACAATTAAGTGAACGAATGGTGGATGGCGGAAGCCAGGTTTCTCACTGTTGAAGTGGAAATTCACAGATCAGCAAGGGGAGGAGGCTAGAATGACCTATGTGGAACAGATTAGAGTTGGAGATATTAGTAAGAACTCACATTAACTGAATATAGATACAGATGGCTACATAGAGAAATATTTATAGATACATCTATATACATGAGTTAGCATACACATAGATATTTCTTTGCTCTGTTACCTGAGAGGGCCTAAAAGAAAGGATACCCCAACAGCAATGAGAACACTTAATACCCAGATCTTGGTTTCTAACACCATTCTCCAATAACCAGGGCTTCTTGGAGAAATGGCTAATTCTAGCACTGCGACAAGAAACATACAAGATGAGCCTAGAGCATCCTGTAGTGCCAGAAAGTAAAGTGCTCAAAAATAATTAAATAAAGCAAAACACACACACACACACACACACACACACACACACACTGATGTGGGTATGTTAAAGGGGCACAGGAGCCAAGTGAAAGAGCTCCCAATGGATAAAGCTGGAACAATTTGAGCAACAAAATAGTATCGGAATAAAATTCAAAGTATAATATAAATATCCTTCAGTCTATACTGATATAAATAAATACTTGACCAAATGAATAAGTGGAGAAAGAGACAATCTTCCATGCAGAAGAAATCCAAATAAATTAAGTAGATACCCCACCGCAAAGTACAGGGACTATCACTCCTCACTCCTTAAGTGTAGGCTGCACATAGTTACTTCCTTCCAAGGAGGACAGAAGGAAAAGGGGAAAAACAATAACTTTACAGTGGAGAAACCTGACAAACACTACTTCAGCCAGGTGATCAAAGTCAATATCAATAGTCATAAATCATGTTGATAGCACCCTTGATATGATGTGATGAAAATGGCACTTTATTTCTGTGATCTTCCTCCCCAAACCTCATAACTCCAGTCTAATCATGAGAAGAACACCAGATAAATTCCAAAAAAGGGACATCCTACAATATACTTAACTAGTACCCCTAAAAACTGCTACAGATTTCAAAGCTTTCAAAAACTGAAGGAAAAAAAAGGGTGGTGGGCAGAGCCAGACTTACCTTCCTTCCCAGCCAACAGAAACATAAAACTACCATTTTTCCAGGACTCTTAGTTGAAGACTTTCCAAATTAGTCTGCTGAGATACTGCTCACACCCAAACACACAGTAACTCAGCCAACTGGTTGGTTATAGAGTCATGCACCGCGTGACGACCTTTCGGTCATCAATGGACCGCACGTGGTCCCAAGTACTACACAGCCTTGGTGTGTAGTAAGCTGTACCATCCAGGTTTGTGTAAGTACATTCTATGATGTTCACACAACGACGAAATCGCCTAATGACGCATTTCTGAGAACGCATCTCCATCGTTAAGCGACATGTAACCGTATACTGTCTTTACCACTTTACCATAGAGAAGACTGCATCAGTTTTGGCCAACAAATATCTTTTGACCACCTTCTTTGTTCCAAGCATTGTTTGAGGGACTGAGGTAGCCTCACAGGAAAAAAAATCTGTGCTCTGCTTTCATTTCTGTGAGGAAATCAGACAATATACAAGCAAACAACAAATGACCTATCAGATAGCAATAAATGCTATGAAGTAAATAAAAAGGAAAGTGAGGTAAAGTGGCCAAGAAGGCTACTCTAGCTGGGAGCTTAGAAAATGCCTCTTTAAGGAGATGACATTTGAGTTGAGACCCGAGTGGAGCCTGATACAAAGGCAGGCTTGACGTACGGGGTAGAGCAGGGCGGGAAGTTCCAGGCAGAGAACAACAAACCCAAAGGCCAAAAGAATAAGTTTAACGTGTTTGAGATTTATCAAGTACGCAGGGCAACCGCCCTGAGAGGAATGAGCTAAGTGACACACTCTGAACTCTACAGGCAAGACTACAAGAATCACCTAAGAATCTCAAATCTCCCCAAACCTGACCACCAGGAATCCATCAATGATAATTAGATCAACATCCTAATTTTATGCTCCCCCTTCGCAACCCCCCTGCCCCGTCACAGATGTCCCCTCTCCCACATTGTAAAGAGCATATTTTGAATTGCTTCATCTTCCTTCTAAAACCACCATGTCTACCATTCATATTTCATCACATCTCTGATAAGAGGTATAAAAAACAGGGGTGATTCTACCCAGAAATTGCTCCTGCATTCTCCCTAACAGATCCCATTACTTCATATAGTACAACCACAGGTTAAGAGCAAAGGCCTTGAAGACATAACTACTTTGGGTAGAAATTCAGGTTCCATCAGGTCTATGATTTTGAGCAAGTTGCATAACCTTTCTAACACTAAGTTTCCTCATCTGTAAAAAACTGTGAAGATTAAAAAAAGACAATATGTGGCACCCAGTGAGTATTCAATAAATGTTCGCTACTGCTAGTAAAGTATTTGAGCATTTATTTTGTTCAAGGACTAGAGTTGGGCTGCAGGGATTACAGAAACTACAATTTGCTACAGCAAATTGTTTGAGAGATAAAATTGTCAAACTCTCTTAGGTCAGGGGCTTTGTCTTTTTCTGGTTCACCAGTGTATTCCTAGAATCCAGAACAATGTTTAACACACAGTAGGCATCAATCTCAATATGTGTTGAGTGAATGAATGAGACTCCATTAAGTCAAAGGAGCGTGAGAGAGCCTGGCTTTATGCCAATATAAAGAAAAGTTTTCACTCCCCATCAAAATTTTTAACAATATCCTATAAGGCATTGTTAAAGATGTTTACTATTTTTAATTGTCTCTCCAAAACCTGGAACAGTATTCATAATATTAAGGTACTCAAATTTACTGCAATTAAAACTCTGCTGCTAAAATTGAGCTGCCAGTTGTAGAAGGCTATAGTACTGTTCATAATTCAAAGTTGACGATCAAAACTTTAAAAGTAATAAAGTATAAGGTACATTAATTGCTATAGAATACCTTTGCTTGCCATTGCCTGAGCGAACAGGCTTTAAAAACTTGTGTAAACTTTTTATCCCGTGAGTTTGCCAACTAGGTTTAATTTATGCTGGCAAAATTAATTGATTTCACCTTTCTCTATATCATTAAATTTTATAAAAACATTATGGTTCATCCAGTCACTTAAGGAAAGTCCCAATCTTTCAGGATCTCTTAAAAGTTTCAAAAGACTGTTGGCTTAATTTATGGGCTCTTTAGGTCAAAGAAGGACTTTTCAGTGTGATGAAGGAGAAAGGAGTAGTTCACCTCTCTCAAAATGAGTTTTCAATTACTATAATTATGCATAAAATAAGACAGGCAGCATTTCTGGGCCAAGATTTGATGCCTTGGTTCCCATGAGAATTAAATCCGAACCATGCATAAATTTGGGGCAAGTTCTGCAAAAACCACTTTACCCTCTATTGATGCTGAATGAAAAACTCATTGTTAAAGATTCATCAACACGAATATATTTCCTAACACACAGGAGCCACTCTGGCAACATCACTTTCATCCTTTTCTGTCCCAGAAACAAAACGGGATGCATTTAAATTCTGCCTGACAATTACCACGAATGCAGGGTAGTTATCTCAACAGCCAAAGAGTGGTAAGAGCTTACAAAGTAAGAATCTAGTTTACCGAGCCTCCAGCTTAGAGGAGCAAGCCCTGCTTCACTTGCTGGCTATTATACTGGTCTCCCAAACCTCCAGAGCTGGAAGGATACCTGAACTCTACTGACGCCTTTGGAGAGAGAAAGCCAGGCGCAAGGGCGGAGCGGTGTGATCCGAATCGTTAAAATCGCTGCAAGCCGGTAGGGACACAGGTGCGCCGGCAGGCCCCGGTACCGCGGTCCTTGTCACGCTCTCAGGCGACCAGGCCCTTCACAGCCACCACAGCCCTCACGGGCCCCGCTTCACTCATTCATTCATTTGACAATTACGCGAGGGGCACTGGAGCGAGGCCGGCTCTCACGGCCCCCGCCCCGGGACCGGAACACGCTCAGCCGCCGGGCGCGGCCCTGCGCCGCCCGCGGCCCCAGGACGCGGCTGCCCGCACCTCGCGGCGGCGCCTCCGGCCACCGGGGTCCCAGCCCTGGCCTCCGCCGCACACGAGCGCCCACGCCCCCCGCCCTCCCGGCCGCCGGCGCCCCGGCCTCCGCCCCGCTCCGCCGCCTCACACCCGCCGGGTCCGCCGGGCGAGGGAGGCGCGCGTCCGCTGAGGCCCGAGCCCGGGGTTCAGAGCCCCTCCGCGCGCGCGACGCCCGAACCCGCGGGCCTCGGCGGGTGGGTCGGGCCCGCCGCCCACTCACCTCCGCCGGGTCAGAACCGAGGGGCCTGCTCTAAGCCGTTTGAAACCGCTTGGGCCGCCGCACACCCCGCAGTGTCCTCGTCGTTTATTGGTTCTCGCCGGACCGCCCCTCGCCCTCTTATTGGTCTATTTGAAAGGACTGCGGGCACGCGCCGCCCGCAGCCTTAAAGGGGCCGCGCGCAGCCGTGTTTCTCTCGGGAGCCGGCGCTCCTCCTGCTCCGGTGGGGAGGCGATTGCTGCAGCGAAAGCTGCTGACGGCCCCAGAAAGGAGGGCAAAAGATGTGTGGAGAGGTGTGCATTCCCGGGCGTCCGAACGTTTGCTTTATTTACCTATGGATATTTAAGCTGCTGTCAACGCCTGACAATTTTTTTGAGTCATTTCATTCACCCAATATTGATAGTGCAGCTCGGTGCGTGAGGGAAACGAGAGGCAGCTGGGATATAGTGGAAGGAGAGTGAATGGAGCCAGGACGCTGGGTTCTGGGCTTGGACCTGCTCTGAGTAAACCACTTTTCTCAGGAAATCATCTGGAGCTTAGTTTCCTCATCTGTAAAACGGGATAACGATGTTTCCCTTACAAGCTTAATGTGAGGATTTCATGTAATTAATTGAATGTCTAGGAAAGGCCTTTGAACGAGAACGCATTCTGCAAATGCTTCATACTCCTGTTATAAAAATGAGAGGCTAGGTTAATATGATTTCTAAAATTCTCGTTTAGCTCTACATTCATTGTTTCTTATTGGAAGTAAGTAAGGTCCTTACTTCCAAGGAATTTGCAAACTACAGTGGTCAGAGGAATAAAACGTGGAGACCAGTCACTAAAATTCAAAACAATATAGGAACTATGTAAAATAAAAGCTGTAGATGCTTACTGAGGGGAAAATTTGATAGGGAGGATCTGTGAAGGGGATGGACTTTTAATCTGGGATTTAAAGGATATGTAATTACCCACAGGCAGAAAAATGGAGAAGGGATGGGTAAAAGTAAGAAAACAATTGTTTTTTTAATCGATCAAATTGGTGAAGATGAAAAAGTTTAACAACCTTTGGTTAGCCAAGAATTGGAGAAATAGACACTCAAACTCACTGTTG
This sequence comes from Equus caballus, assembly GCF_041296265.1. NCBI lineage: Eukaryota > Metazoa > Chordata > Mammalia > Perissodactyla > Equidae > Equus > Equus caballus. The sequence continues at coordinate 11,504,710 of NC_091695.1, forward strand.
GAAAGAGTATAACTGGTGCAAACTCTTAGGAGGACAATTTAGCAGTTAACAAAATGTAAAATGTACATAATCTCTGGCCTAGTAATGTCACTGTTAGGAATTTCTCCTACAGATCTGTGCAGGTATGCATAGAAAAATGTACAAACACATTCACTGCAGCACTAATAGGAAAAAAAACCCTGGAAATTACCTGTCCATCAATAGGGAACTTGTTACATAAATTATGGTATATCCATTCAACAGAATACTATGCAATTGTTAAAAAGAATGTAGTTAATCTATACATGCTGGTTAGAAAAACACACAAATTTTATTTAATTGAGAAAAGGCAAGTTGCAGAAAAGTATGTATGGAATGATTTTATTATGTATGGTTATGAATGTATGCATATTTGTGTGCATGCCTGAAAATGATTAGAACATTCCTGGAAGTTCAAGAAACTTAATAGGAGTGGGACTTGCTAAAGAGGGAAATGAAATATTTACCACTGACATGTTATTATTTTTTTAATAGAAGAAGCAGGGAGAATATCTAGTAGCGGGAAAGGTACGGGCAAAGGCACAGAGACAAGAAAGTGCATTGTATGCAGGGAATTGAACACGTGGCTTTGATTTTAGAATAGGGTTCATGTTGGGAAGTAGTGGGACACAAGATTGGCAGAGAATGTTAGGAACAATTCTTGAAAGGTATTGAATATTAGGGTAAAGAAGTTGTACTTTAAGTAGGCAGTGGGGAACTATTAAAGGTTTCTGAGAAAACGAGTGACAAAATCAGAATTACACTTTAGGAAGATTAATTAGCTTGACTGTCTAAAATCGTTAGAGTTAGAAGCCCAGTTTGGACTGATATGCGGTAACAGCAGTGGAAATGATGAGAACAGATTCAAGAAGGAGTAAAGGATTTGGCAACTGACTAGATTAGGGGCAAAGAGGGTGGGGCCCATGGAGGGAGATGAGTCAGAGTGTGCCAGGATTTGAGCCTAGGGACTGGGAGGCAGTGATTGCCTAAATGGAAGTAGAAAGTCAGGAGAAGCCAGTCTCAAAGGGAAGGCAAGGAGTTTAGTTTAGACCTGTTTACTTTTAGGTCCCAATGAGACATTCAAATGGAATCAAGTAAGTAGGCCTAGGAAATACAGGATGAGAGCTGTGAGAAGAGATAAGACTCAAGTGATATAGACTTAGGAATCACCCCCATAGAGGGAAAAGATGAAATTGTGGTAGACCACAAGTGGGAGAGTGGAGAAAGTGAAAAGATGGGGAATGAGCACAGGTCCGTAGGTAGGGGAAGGAGAAAGGAACCAATCAGAGCAAAAGGGTCACAGTAACCTTTTGAGAAATGGGTTAAGAATATATAGCAATAGTCTTCTTCAGTCATTGGTCATTGGCATATTTACTTTATTTAAATATTACCAGAAATAAACTGAAGATTACATTTAAGGAGAGGATGATGGTAACCTGGAATTTTCGCAATAAAGGATGTGTGAGTCAGGATCCTGGAGAGTTTTAGAACAAGACGGCAAAATCCCTTTTTGTCTTAAATGGTTTAGGTGCAGCCCTCCTAGAAGGTGGGCATGAGGTGTCTGATTCCATTCATTTATTCACTTATTCATTCAACCAATGTTTACTGAGCACCCAGTATATGCAGGAATTGTTCTAGATACTTGGGATAATCAGTGATCAAATAGACCCCCCAAAAAACCCAAAAACAAACAAACCCCTCCTGTTATGGTACTCACATTATAGTGAGGAAATATAGACACTCAACACATAAATAAATTATATAGTATGTTATTAGACAATATGTGCAATGGGAAAAGAAAAAACTATAAAACAGGACAAGAGAGATTGCGTAGTAGAGTTGGAAAGACTGTACTTTTATAAAAGGTGGTCAGAGTATGTTTCATTAAGATGACATCTGAGCAAAGACTTGAAGAAGGCAAATAGTTAGCCAGGAGTATATTTAAAGGAAGAAAGCGCCAGCCAGAGGGAATAGCTATGCGGAGACCCAAAGTTGGGAGCATGCCTGGCAGGCCTGAGAAACAGAGAGAGGCCTGTTTAGTTGGGGCAGAGTAGATGGCAGTAGGAGGGCAGTAGGAGATGAGGTCTGATAGACAATGGAGGGAGGGGAGTGGCAGATCCTGTAGGGCCTTGTAGAAACCTAATATAGTAACTTGCCGATAGTAGGTTTTCAATATATATTTGGCCAGTCATCTTTTGCAGTCCGGGATTATTATCAAATAGCATTTATCTATGTATTTATTAGAGTGATATGTGCCTACTTTATTCCAGGGACTTCTCAATAGCTCTATTTAAGGAAGGTATTAATAGGGCAGCAAAACCCTTGTGGGCAGTAGAGATCAAAATGAACACTGTATTATTGCAACCGGAAGCAGGAAACAAATGCCAGACGCTGTGGCTGCTGAATAACCGTGCTGGACGTTTCTGAAAAGCCTGCTAGGGTTGGGACAGTGCTCACTCCGTCATACTCACAAGCTGTATTCTGGTTGAAACATCTCTACCATAGAACATGGATCCATATTTCTAGCCTAAGAGGGGCAGCTTGAATAATTACCTTCCTTTCAGCTTTCAGTCCAGGTACCCTTTGCATTATTCCATGGATTTAGTTGTGACATTAACAAAGATCTCAGGTGGCTGTGGGTCTTAGTGCCTTGACCTCCAAGCCTGCAAAGACTATCCCAGCTTGCAGTGGTTGCATTTAATAAGTGTTGGTTGAAGGAACGAAGCCTTTTTTTCTTTTCTCATAGCCTATTTTCCCATAACCCCTAAAATGCAGGCTGTCCAAGAACTGACCACAGAAGCATCAGCCCCACCAAAGAGGAAGGAGGCAGGAGGGAGAGATAGGGAACTGCTTAGCAGGCTGTCAACAGGCTTTTAGGGGCTGGAGGGCTAACCACTGAGAAGGGCAAGATAAGTGAGAGTTCTTGGCTCTCTGTGTCTTATGAAATGAAACAAGCAGACTGTGTAGCTTGGGGCTAACTTCAGCCTGGGGTTTAAACTCAGACCCTTAATTAGGCTGTCTGGATCTGTTTTAACATCATGTCGAGTCCAAAGTTGTGAGTTGGAGCCTTGACTAGAAATAAAACTCTGTTCCCTGTGCTGAGCTCTGCTTAGCCTCTGCCAGCTGGTTGACAGGAGAATGATATGGAGAGAAAATAAATGGGCAAGTGAGGGACTGTTTCAAAACAAAGGCTGCCTGACACATCCCCAAACACACATCCTTTTAAGTGGATCAGCTGAGTCATCTTCACATATGAAGAAAGGACGTACTTATAGACTGTTTCTTACCCATAAAAAGGGCTCAACCACATTTCTTTAATCATCATGTCCACAAGTAGAAATAACTAAAGCTTACCAGATGCCCTTGAATATCAGTACATTACATTTAGAACCTCGTGCACCCTCAGCTCTTGTAGATGCTTTTTTTCTAAGTTCCTGTGCGGCACTGACTCTTTTCTGCAGGCCTAGGTTTGGTGAAAGCTTCAGTTCACACCATCGAGACCTTTCTATGGGTCACGGAGATCTTTTCATCTTAGGTTCCACAATTGGTTCATACAATACAGAAAGAAGGGCAGTGACTATATTTTGAACATAATTAGTTTGCAAAAATACGTCTAGTTTGTTAGATTTGACCCATCATCTCCCCGCTTATCATAAATTTCAAGTTTTATATCCAGAGAACCAGAAAGGAATTCTCAACCCTTGTTTCATCCCCAAGATTTCCTGGAAGGTACGTAAATATAAGTTTCAGGCTAGAAATGACCTTAGCAATCATCTGGTTCAACCTTTTCATTTTACTGATCAGGAAACTAAAAGCCAGCCCATTTTTATAACCTAAAAACAGGGTGCCCTGGGGCGGGCCCTACAGCATAGTGATTAAGTTTGGCACCCTCTGCTTCAGCAGCCCAGGTTCACTGGTCCGGATCCCAGGCATGGATCTACACCACTCTCAGGCACGCTGTGGCGGCGACCCACATATAAAGTGAAGGAGGATTGGCACAGATGTTAGCTCAGGGCTAATCTTCATCAGCAAAACAACAAAATGAAACAGGGTGCCAGTCCTTGGTGCTGTTGCTAAATTCTCATTTGCCAATGGCCACATTCTTGTCACAACCTGGGCCATTGGACCCAGTGCTGTTCGCTGCCTTCTCCTGCCGAAGTGACAGGACAGTCACAGATTAGCAGGACTTCTAAGTCTCAGGCAGTGAATGCCTGATTAAACTGGCTGACGTGGTCACAAGGAAGCAAAATGCATCCACCCAGAAACCTCTGCAGTTTTCCAAGCAAATGGTGTGTTCAGTGCGTTCATTTTTTCTTTCCATTTGAAAAGTTCCTCCTGAGTTTCCAGCTCTTGTAGTCACTGTTCATGGCCTGGCCTGTAACCCTGAGGCTTTGGGAGGGGGCACTTCCGACAGGGATAAAGGCTTGTGCTTTAGGCTGGATTTCACTGCTTAAAATGTCCTTCTCTCTCTGTTGTGCTTCTTTTTTTAAAGAATGGTGGAGCGAGGGGATGGTTGTCCTTGAGCTATTCCAATTTTTTTTTGTTATAGCACACCTATCCCTCACCAAAGTTGGAAGAATTATACACTGTCATTTATACTCAGATCTCTTGTCATTTAAATGCAAGAGGCTTCAGTCTTTCTTGCTTTCTTTTTCTTTGTCCTTTTTGAGGGCAGTGGTGGTGTTGCTAGACTCTAAGCTCTGTTGTCAGGCTTGGGCAGTGCCTGGTCCATAGTGGGAGATGAATGAATGAATGAATGAATGGGAGCATTATTCTATAAATAGCTTGTGGTTTAGAAAATCAACTAAATACATCAAATTCTACATCTGGCATTGAGACTTGCATGATTCTCAATCTTCATTGAGAGGTATTATATCCAGAGAACCTGAGAGGGATCCCCAATTCCTTGCTCTAACCTTGAGATGTAGCGGAGGAGCTCTTAGAAGACAGCTTTTTACAAACAAGAGGAAACTTTGTTCATATGATCATTCTCAGAGTAACTATGAAACTTGGCTAAGATCAAAGAGAGCTAGTGGCAAATCTGGGACTGGAATTAGCCCTCCTTGTCCCCATTCCGTAGTTTTCTTACTACATCAGACAGTCTTGCTAGTGACTATCAGTACAAGGCAGATTCAAGTTCTGTGACACTGACGTCCTCATAGACCGAGAACAGGATTAGAAGATACATGGTATACATACCATGACACTTCCTCCTGGTGCCCAGAGGAGACGTCACTATTGATCATAACGCTTTTCCCCTTGAGTCTGGACAGGACCCTAGGCAGCCACTACCAACCAATCAGAGTTGACAGTCACGGTGAAACCTCTAGAGGAAGTAAGGATTTCATAAGCCAATGAACTCTGGTCTTGACCCATCTTCTTAAGATGAGCTGAACCTCCAGCCAGGGACCTCACTCCCTCTATTGCTCTTCACTGTCCCCACATCCCCAAAGGACTTAGAGGTGATGTCTGCAAGCAGGTTTTCCACAGCATGGGTCTGCCAGACAGAGCAGGTGCAGTTATTAGTCATGACTCCAAGCCAGGCAAGGTGATTAAGAAAAGCTAAATTTATATTAAATTACCATAAAGTCCTAAAATACTGAACATAGTGGTTAAATAACTCCAGAAAGTCCAATCTCTCCAGTGAGTAACGTTAAAACCATTACACATGAGCGTGGGAGAATCACTTCCATTAGTTTAGGACAGAGATTTTGCTTTTTACACAGTAAATCAGTGCTCAAATAGATATTTCTTCAAATATGTCCTTTCTACATTCTGAGCAGCCCAAGTGCAATAAGATCCTTCCCCCTTCCCACTCAAGAAAATGCCACTTTTCTACTTTCTCCCCGTCCCCAACCGTGAGTCTGAGGACCCAAAGTGCCCGTTCTTTTACTGCCCCATCAAGTGTCAAACGTGCCCCTCTCCTCCCAGAAGAGGGACCTCACCCTTCCCACTTTGTGTACTGGGAACACCTTCTTGGCCTGGCCTGGCTGTCCTGTATAGGCCCAGACCTGGGGCTGACGACTGAGAGCAGGGCTAAGGCTTGGCTCCTGTCTCTAGCAATCTAGAACTGACCACAAAACGTTTGTTCTTGTCCTCCTTTTTCCATCACATGTGTTAGCTGATTTCTCAATACCAATAACCATAGGAGATGTTTCAAATCCAGAAACTTCTCTAGAAGTCCTCCCCTCCATTCTCAGCCCGTGCGGTCCTCTCCTGGCACTTCTCATGCCTGGGTGGAAGAGGTCTGGATCTGCCCTGGGCTGAGAGGGCTTCGTCAGGGCTTCTCACTGCCTTTCTACTCCTTGCCCCCCACTTTCCATCTTCATTTGGCCCCCCTCACCACAGGTGCTACAGGGCTGGGTCAGAAAAAGCAAATTAGGCCAAAAAACAAAAACAAAGAAGAGTTACGTAGAAGTTTTAGGACAGAAAAAAGTCTCAACTCCCCTGATGCTAGCATGAGACGGGTGCCCTTTGTGTGAATAAGCAGGACCCAAGTGATGGCATCTCAGCATGGAAAGTAAGTCACTTAGCTGAGAAGAGAGTTGGAATGGGACGTCACCACATGTAGCCACAGGCTCCCTGTCCACTAACTTAGATCCCTGAGCACTTGAGAGAGAACACAGGAGCTCAAGCTCACAGATACTTCCCTTTAGGCCCTGGGTGCCCCAAGTCTCTAACCCAATCGCTCTTCCTGACAGTTTATGAAAACTTCTGGCCTGTCTTTGAAAAGTCGTTTCAGGATCTCTGTGCTCAGAATCGCAGAGGAGGAGGAGGAGGCAGAGAGTGGCAGAACATTAAGGTCCAGGTGATATGCGATGTTAGGTCTCGGCAGCACTTCTTAGACAGCGCAGAGACTCAGCCCTCAGGGCCCCTCATTCACTCAAGCTACTAGCTCACAACCTGGTTACTTAGAGTCAAAGACTTAGAAAAGGTACTGGCCAGTGGTGGCACCAGGAGGGAATTTATATGAGCCAGCTGCCACACGATAGGGGCCCCCAGTCATCTGAAGGCAGAAAAGGCTCCAGACATTCTAGCAGGAGTAAGAAGAGCTTGAGCCACACCCAGACCTTACCAGTTGAAAAAACAGCAACTCTTAGAGCAAGAATAAGATCCATTGCCAGCAATGGACAGGACATCCAGGCCCAACTACCCCTAAAAGCTTTTTCATATTACCAACGCGCTTGAGGCTGGAGGTTTCCCAGATGCCCATACCAGCTGGGCTGACTCCTCCTTCTCTCAGCCTCTATCCTTCATCTCTCCCTTTACCCATGAGCTCCCCCCTGGGCCCTCCAGCCCCCTGGCCCCTGGCGGGCAAGTGCTCTTAGAGAAGTCAGGCCAGCTCTGATGGGGGAGAATGCAGTCCTGGGTCATCAGCTCTCTTGGGGCAGGCACGGAGGGTACCAGCGGGAAGGGGAGGTGGAGCTCTGTAGCGACGAGGAATCATTACTGAGCCTAGTTTCAGGGGGCTCAGAACGGAGTGCAAGAGGTGAGGTTCGTGGTAAAATCCAGGTCTAAGTTCTCGGGATGAGCCATCATTTCTTGTGCACGGGTAATTACGGACTCAGGTGGAAAGGGCTCCCATGGAGGGCTTGGGAGCGGTTACGGGGTGGGAGGAGGAGGAGCAGGACGAGCACAGAGGAAGGGGGCCTGTTGTATAAGCGAGCATAAGGACTGAGGTCCATAAAGGAGAAGGAACAGGTGGGGAGGCAAGGGAACACGGGCATTTAGACCTGGCTCTCTGAGGAGAGCTTGCGTTCATGTTTCCAGCCTGTGTCTGGCAGAGAGCCCCGTCTTTCTGGAGTGGCTGCGGTATGGACACTGCTACACTCAGACTGCTCTTCCTGCAACAGCTGCTCCGTCTCTGTGTCATCCAGGGAGCCAGAGCTGGCCTGGATGGACACTGTGTCTGTCTTCATGCACACATGATCCCGAAGAAGGCCGCCCCGTGAGCTGCGCAGTTGCTTGAGGTCATCCCACTCAGCATCATCCCCAGACAGGAGGCAGATTCCCTCTACAATCTTGATCTTCTCCTTGGTATAGTTATGGTCAGGTCCACCCTAGGGTGGAGAGTGGGGAGACAGTCAGTTAGTTGGCTCTCTATAAAGGATCTCATGGTGAACAAAAAAAGAAAATGGATGAGATAAGAGTGGGTGTGAAGAGCACAAAAATCCCACAAGCAAATGGGGAAACTTGGTCAGCACAAATATATGAGGCTTAGTCTAAAAGGAGAGGAGCAGTAATAATTATTACTATTCCCATACAGGGAGGAGGGAAAACCATGATTTCAAGTCCTGCGTCAGCCAATCACTGGCTATGTCACCTGGGGTAAATTACTTAACGTCTCTAAAACTCAGTCTCCACATCTGCAGTGTGGGGAGAAGAACAGCATCCATACCTCATAACCAATTGCTGTGAGGGTTAAATGAGGCAATACATGGAATGCAATTAGTAGGTGCTTGACACACAAGATGCACTAAATCATGTTAGCTGTTGTCACATTGTTATTGTGGTTTATTAATGGGACATCATGCTGACAGACATAACCAAAAGCAATTGAGAAAGCAATTAAATGTGCATTTATTTGGGATTTTAAACTATTTTATTCTTAATTCTCTTCTTTCTAATTTTGTTAAGAAGAAAAGTTTTGGGAGGTAAGACAAGCGAGATCTAGAAAAATCCTCTTATTTGGGTTCTAAGGGTGATCCATGGGGGTCCTGTCACCTATAAGCTTTTGTGGGAGGTTATTCTGGCTCTGCTCCCACGAGCCTTGGGGCCATTCCCAAGCAACCTGGGATGGTTCCAAGGACGGCCTTTAGTGCTACTCAGGCTTCTCCCTTTATGGATTCCTCAAAGGGTAGCCTTACTCCTGGTTTCTGGGGGATACCAACCAACATGCCGCCACTGCCAGGAGAAAATGGGCCAAGGCGTGGGTTCTGTCCCTGGAATAGCGTTCCTGCCAAGAGGCCTCCAAGTGCTGCCCTATTTTAGTAACAATTCAGTTCCACAGATATTCATTGAGCCCCTGCATCAAGCAGGACACTTGGATGATTACACAGTATAAAATATGGTCCCTGCCCTCTGGGAGTGACAGCTCCCTCGATCAAGCAGAAAGACACACAGACAGCACACAAGCACACATGCATGCACATATACATGTCCAGTCACCCAGCACACCCTCCAGGCTGAAGTTAGTGTAAGATCAGATGCAGGCCACTAGGGGTCTTCAGCACAGAGACGCGCTGAGTAAGTGAGGGAGAGGTGGGGGACATGGCACTAGTAATTTGGGGGATACCAATCCCTTTACAAACACACAGGTACCTGAAATCAAGAGGAAGTCAGAAGAGAAAGGGTGAGAGACTATCAGAGGGGTGAAAGAGCTGTTGAGGAAAAAGCATACGACAGAAGAAAGAGGTCACATCGTTTTAAGTTCTATCTTATGGCTCCTATTGTGGCTTTTTCCTGCGGCATCAGACACTCCAGGAACCCAAGACTCTACGAGAATCTTTCTCTCAAAGATATGAAGTGCGAAGGGGTCTCCCAGCCCTAAAACTGCAAGCTATCCCTGCAGGTTCTGTTTTGGCTCGCAGTGGAAGCTTTTTTCATAGGGGAATTCATGGATCCAGAAAGCAAATGATTCTTATGTAAAGCATATTCATTATGCATGGCAGCCCTGGAGGTGTGAGGGCAGGTTTTGAGTGTGCTGGACAGACCAAGAGAGGAGACTGATTAGGGTCTCAGAAGGGGTAACTTCTTCTTTTTTTTTTTTTAAATCACGTTTTTCTTTTTTTTTTTTTTTAAAGATTTCATTTTTTCCTTTTTCTCCACAAAGCCCCCCGGTACATAGTTGTGGGTCCCTCTAGTTGTGGCATGTGGGACGCTGCCTCAGCGTGGTTTGATGAGCAGTGCCATGTCCGCATCCAGGATTCGAACCAACGAAACACTGGGCCGCCTGCAGCAGAGCGCGCGGACTTAACCACTCGGCCATGGGGCCGGCCCCAAGAAGGGGTAACTTCTGAAGAAAGGGTTACAGGATTTTAGAAAAAACAAGAGCCACGTCATATGAGGAAAATCTGAAATCCCAGGCTATAGATCTCTGGTGGAAATGGGACTATTTTTTATGCCTAAACATTCAGCAAATAATTTTTCACTGAAGCAACAAAGGAGTTAAGAAAACAAAAGCACATAAAGCTTCCGAATTCTAGAGAAATCTTTTAAGACTCTGTGATAAGAGGAAGAATAGCAAAAAAGCAGCCATTCTCAGCCGCAGGTGCCAAAAGCTTGGATCAGAGGTTAGAAAAGGGAGAGTCCAGGAGCTCTTGGGTTTTCTGGGTGTTCTAAGAGTCTAGGGTTGTTTCAGAGGGGCATAGCCTCACTGCAGGGGAATCACAACTCCAGGAGGGCAAGAATTGATAAGCCTGGGAAAATATCCCCTGGCAGGGAGGTACACATGCACATGCCTTCAGACCTAAACCTTCCAGAATCTGCTTTCTAACCCTGCTCTCACTGGGGTCCCTCAAGCTGGTGCCTCAGAGATTTTAGACCTCTCCAGAAACCCAAACCACATTCAGTTCTTCTGTCACTCTAACTTTCAAAATGGTAGATGGGACTACCAGCATCCCTTACTGACCTATTCAGGCAATTGGAGAATAATTGCTGCCCCACACTCCCCCTCAAAAAAAACTTCGAATATAAATTTTATTTTTTACCTCTTTCTTATAGCACAGTTGATTGTACATGGCTGGTGTTGGGATTGCTTCAATTTTCACTTCCTGAGTGGAAGTTCGGTAGGAGGGGTTGCTGTAGGTCAGGTTCCCCAATCCAGGATCGGTTAACTTGGATTTTTTGTGTCTTTAGGAGGAAAGGTAATGAAAAATTAGTTCAGATCTTTATGGGGGTGATGTCTGGGGAAGCTGTAACCTGAGTGTGGTGGGCAGCCTCTAAGATGGCCCCCGTGATCTCCACCTCCTAGTACTCACACCTTCTGAATCCTTACCCCCTCAGCGTGGGCTGGATCTGGTGACTCACTTCTGATGAACAGAATATGCAAAAGCAATGGATACCAGATTAGGTTACAGAGAAACTTGTGGCTTCCATCTCAGGTTGCCCTCCCTTCCTCACTCTCTCTTCCTCTTGCTCTGGGGAAGCAAGCTGTCATATTGTAAGTTGTCCTGTGGAAAGGCCCACAAGGCAAGGAACTGTGAGGGAGGTCTCTAGCCAACAGCCAGCAACAGCCTATGAGGAACTGAAGCCTGCTAACAACTACATAAGTGCTCTTGGAAGGGAATCCATCCCCAGTCAAGCCATGAGATAAGACCTCAACCCTGGCTGATACCTAGATTGAAGCCCTGGGAGAGACCTTGACACAGAGACACCCAGCTAACTGCATCTAGATTTCTGACCTGCAGAAACTATGAGATAACAAATGGTTGTCATTTTAAGTTGCTGAGTTTTGGGGTAATTTGTTACACAGCAATGGATAACTAATACACTGAGCTTTAGAGTCAAGACAGATCTGTTTCAATCCCATCTCTGTTACTTACTAGCTGGGATCTTGGTGGACATAATCTAAACTTTCTGAGCCTCACATCCTCATCTGTAAAGTGAGGAATAATAATACCTGTATCAGCAGGTTGTTGTGGCATTGATATATATTCATTAAATGGTAACTATTATTGTTATTTTTATTATTAGCAGGAGCCACAGCAGCAAAATCCTGACATTTTTGCTGCAAGCTGTGTTTAAAGCATTTTGGGGAAAATTTATAGAGAGAGGGTCATAAAAAGAAGACTCTAAATTGAAAATGACACAGTCCACCTTCCCAGGATGATCCCTCCCAAGTAATGATATATCAACCAATACTGTAGTAAAGGGTTGAGTTTACGCGAAGAGAAAATCATTTCCAACTTCAATGGTTTGAAGTAGGGTGGGGTAGTGGGAAAAGCAAAGATGCTAGAGGCAGTCCCAGCTTTGCCTCTTCCTGTGTGACCTTGGGTAACACCCTCTGTGCCCTCAGCATCCTAGACTATAAAGAAAACCCCAAAGGTTGCTGTGGTCATGATACGAGGAAACTGCTTGGGCTGTGACTGGGGAAGAAGAGTAAGTATTCAGGTTTCTGCCCCTCCCTTCTGCTGCTCTGACCAGGGACCCAACCTCGAAATGAGGCTGGTCAGAGGTCAAATCAGAGAGCCACGGAGCTTCAGAAGATCCCAGATGGGCTAATGAGGACCAACAACCATGTGGCCCCTGCAGCGAGGCGGAGGTTACCTGTACAGCATCAAAGCTGCAATCACCACCAGAATCAGCAGAATACTGAGGAGTCCACCGATGACATAGCTGACATGGAGTCCTTCCCCTAGGAGAACAGAGAGACTACATGGAGACCACTAACTGGTGGTGTGGGAGGTGGGAAAATGGAGGGCTCCTATTGTAGGTGTCGGATCCCACACCATCTGAGAATGGCTGGAGGCCTCCTTCTCAGAGGAGGGGCCACAGGAGGTGGCGACAGAGGACTGAAAAGAAACCTATACTCTGTCAGCATCTCTAATCCCAGTTCCACTGCTTACTAGCCGTGTGACTTAAGGCAAGATGCTTAAATTCTAAGCCTATGTTTCCTTATCAGTTAAAAGTAAATAATAATTTGCTCACAGGGCTGATGGACGTTAAATGAGATGTGTATATATATTATATATATATATATATAATATATATACACACACACATACATACACACACACGCACATATATAAGGCCTAACAAATGCCTGGCACGTGGAAACCACTCCATAAGTGGTGGCTAACGTGATTATTCATTCTATGTATTTAGTCTAAGAAAAGGGGTCACCAACCCCAAGAGTCCCCATGAAGGTTCTGGAAGCTATCAGTGGAGACTCAGATTCCTTCCACCTTCTTTTTCAAAACAGGTGGGCACTCAGGGCTTACCTGGAGCAGCAGGTACGGCCTCATTGGAATGTGCACAGAGGCCCAGCTGGGTATCCTTTTCAGAGCATCTGTGGGGCACAGAAAACTGAATGTGAAGGCTACTTGTATTTGACAAAGATCTTGCCTTCCTCTAGGAAAGGGGGAAAGTCCTGTGAAGATCAGGGTGACAGGCCTGGGAGTGGGGCTTTCCGATGTGAGCGTGTACCAGATGGGAGGTACCAGAAGCACGGAGACAGCAGGCCCAGGAAACACAGGGCAATCAGTGTGAGTCACTGTCTTCAAGATGCTATATCATGTTTCAATGGATTTTAAAATATGTACTCTTTAAAAAGGAGAAGCAGGTTTGGGAGGGAGCTGGAAGTCTGCTGAAAGAATAATAAGGACATCAGTAGTGGCTTTATTCAACTACCAGGATGAGTTGGAAGAAGCTACAAGCCAAGCAACCCTCTGATTGGATAAAAATCATCACAAGATCTAATTAGAACTTGAAAAACAAAATTGTTTTTCTTCCCTTCATTCTTTCGCAAGGGAATATGCAAGACATCCAAAGGGAGGGCCCCGAGAACTAACTTGAAATGCTAAGAAGGTAATTTCTTTGTGGCACATTATGAGCAGGCAATTAAAGGCATCTCCTAAAAAGCTACTTGTAAGAGCATTTGAAACCACAATGCATCAAGTGTTCAAATAGAACTCTGACAGTAGGGTTCAAAAGTTTTCTAAACACACCTAAAGAAAATCAGATTAATAACAATGGACAGTACTTAAAAGTTAGTGAGAAAGGTACACGTTTATATCTGGGTGTTTGCTTTTCCATATAAAGCCTTCAGAAAAGAGAAAATGGGGCATATAGAATGAATTTGATCATGTGTATATCTTAAAATTTTAGGGCCAATTAGTCTAGAGTTCTTATTTGGAATTATTAGTATGTTTCTGCTTTCAGACTTGAAACAAAGTGTTAATTATCTTTTAAGCTACGGTTGATATTAAAAATAAAGAGACCAGTATATTATAATGAAAAAAACTGTTCTAATAGAAAAGTGTCTGGAAATATAGATATCAAAATAGTAAGAGTAAGAAATGAAATCACTATCTCGAAAAGATTCAATGCAGTATTATTTACAACAGCCAAGATATGGAAACACCTAAGTGTCCATCAAGGGATGAATGGATAAAGAAGATATGGTATATGTATACAATGGAACATTATTCAGCTATAAAAGAGGAAATCCTGCCATTTGTGACAACATGGATGGACCCTGAGGGCATTATGATAGGTGAAATGTGAGACAGAGAACAACAAATATTGTACAATCTCACTTAAAAAAAAAAAAAGAACTCATAGATGCAGAGAACAGATTGGTGGCTGCCAGAGGTAGGGGGTGGGGGGGCGTGAAATGAGTGAAGATTGTCAAAAGGTGTAAACTTCCAGCTATAGATAAGTGAGCCTCGGGGATATAACTGACACCATGGTGATTATCATTAATAATACTGTATTGCCTATTTGAAAGTTGCCAAGAGACTAGATCTTCAAAGTTCTTATCACAAGAAAAAAAAATTTGTAACTATGTGTGGTGATGGCTGTCAACTAAACTGATTGTGGTAATCATTTCGCAATATATACATATAGCAAATAAAAAATATTAAGAGTAATTATATATGGAGATATATGTACATATTTCTTTATTCCTATCTGTAGTTCCAGATTATATTTTGCAAAGTGTAAATAAAAAATACTTATAAGAATTTCTCGGGGCTAGCCCCATGGCTGAGTGGTTAAGTTCGCGCGCTCTGCTCCGGCAGCCCAGGATTTCACAGGTTCGGATCCCAGGTGCAGACGTGGCACCACTCGTCAGGCCATGATGAGGTGGCATCCCACATGCCACAACTAGAAGGACCCACAACTAAAAATATATACAACTATGTGCCAGGCGGCTTTGGAGAGAAGAAGGAAAAATAAAATTAAAAAAAAAGAAGAATTTCTCTAAATTGAATGTAACATCATATTTCATCAATTTTAAGATGTGCATTTTTCTATATTCTAACATCTCTGAAATAGAAATGTGTCTTACTATCAATGGCATCTCACAATTGCTGTTAGTCATTTTTTCAGTTTAATCTCCTAAATCAGGATGTACTTCAAATTGACAGCACCTTCAATTTCATGAACTATAATATTTTATACTTGATTTTAGAACCATTCATGGTTATGCTTGCTTGTCTAATAATGGTGTGTGTGTGCACATGCACACACATACATGCATGTGTGTTTGAGTATTACAAGTCATTATAAGCTGAGGCTATCACGTTCCTGGGGAGGTTCCAAGTGATAAAGTCACAGCCCAGAGATCACTATAACTTGGTGAGGCTTCTAAGTAAACTGTAGGACGAGACCATATGCTAAACCTGTTATGTGAGAGCAAATGTCACAGAAAGAAAGGAAGGAGGAATGCCAAGAGGAAACTCCTCCTGAGCGATTTCTCTCTAAAGCTGCTCTTAAAGCTTCTTGCCCTCAGAGCTAAAAAGAGAATCATTTGCAATAATCTACAAGTCTAAACATCTTCTCCAGTTCCAAATAGCAGGGACTGATAGCTAATGACGTGATCCACCCTCCTTCTCCCAGAATGCTCAAGCTAGGAGTATGGTCTTCTGCTGGCAGGGGATGGTGATTTGAACCAAAGGGCCCACCTACCTTCCTCCCACCTCCTCCAGAGATGTGCGCGTCTGGGTGGTAGGAGAACGCAAGGTGGTAGGTAGTGTGTTGGGTAGCACTGGGCTCCTTTCACTCATGCTGGTCGCCCTGGGAGCTGGGGGCACCAGGCCAGGTACTGGAGAGAAAAAGAGGACTGGAGTGGGCCACTGGGGCCCAAAATCTCGACATATGGTCCAAGAGCAGCATCTGGAGAACTTAACACAGCACCCTTTTAGCTGCCCTAATCCTAGATATCCTCATTGGAGGCCCTTCTTAATACCGTAAATAACAAACTCATTGCTCCCAGGCCCTCTGCCATAAGAGCTCCAGAGGGGGATCCAAGCCAGAAGGACAAAGCTGAGGCTGCTGATCCCCCACCCCTCCACGGGCTCTGCTATTCCAGGGGGCCATTCATTCCAACTCACCAAGGGAGCAGGGCTGGCCATCGGGCTCATCAGGACAGGCACACACAAAGTCCAAAGCTCTGGCAAAGCAGAGGTGGGTGCAGCCACCGTTGTTCACACCACAGGCATTGGTCCCTGTGGGCAAAGCAGGTGCGTGTCTGGTCTGGGACAGAGTCAGGTCTCCCAATTTGACACTTCTCAAAGAGGGGGCGATCCAGGGCTACCCCCCTCCCAGGGATAGTAGGGCAGGAGGGGTATAACCACAGGGGGCTGCAAAGGTCTAAGAGCTTAAAATGTGAACCAAAAGGCTCTCCTGTGGCTCTAATTGTCTTGGTCATTAACAGTCCTTGGGGTGACCAACGAACCCCACTGATGGAAAAGAAGCAGGCTCAGGACCCAGGAGCCCACCTGTCTGCCGCTGAGGGGAAACCACAATGATATCCATGAGTCCTTCCACGTTGGCCAACACTGTCTCCTTGTTCCGGCCTGAGTACTTGTCAACACGCTGGATTGACTTGGTCTGCCAGTCTGTCCAGTAGATCCACCTGTCCTGCTACTCAATAGAGAAACACAAGAAAGGGTAAATATTCAACAGTCTGACCCTGGTACAGCTTCCGTGCCTCAGCACGTGCATCCCCTCTGCTGCAATGCCCTCTTCGTCTCTTACCACCAGGTCAACTTCTGGGCATCCCCAGATATGACATCATCCAGGAAATCTCCCCCAATCTATGCAGAGTTTTCCATTCTCTCCTCCACGCTGTTCTGTGCCTTGTCCTCACTTCTACAAGTGAGTTTTGATACTTGATGGTCATTTGTTTACATGTCTGTCTTCCTTGCCAGATTAAGTTCTTTGAGGACAAGAATGTGTTTCATTCACCTCTCTACTTCCAGCACCTAACACTTAGTCATCAGTCAGTTGACTGAGAGGCTCAGTGAATAAACGAGCTCTGTGCCCAGCAAATAGAAATAAGTTGGGGGGTTCTTCTAAGATCCCTGTTCTTCTGGGCCCTTCACTCAGAGCCCTGGCCCAAATGCTCTGATTACGTCTGTGGGCAGCTGCCTTCTAATGCAGGGATCCTGAGATTCTAAAGCAGGGATGTGAAAGGGCAATGAAGGCGGTTCCCCTCCCACCCCCAGGGGATATATCAGCAACCCCAGGGGAAACTCATAGATTGAAAAACAATATTTATCGGGCCCGGCCCGGTGGCACAGTGGTTAGGTTCACACGTTCCACTTCTCGGCAGCCTGGGGTTCACCAGTTCGGATCCCGGGTGCGGACATGGCACTGCTTGGCAGAAAGCCATGCTGTGGTAGGCATCCCATGTATAAAGTAGAGGAAGATGGGCATGGATGTTAGCTCAGGGCCAATCTTCCTCAGCAAAAAGAGGAGGATTGGCAGTAGTTAGCTCAGGGCTAATCTTCCAAAAAAAAAACCCAACCATATTTAATATTACCCTGTAGTTGCATATTCAGAGGATGGGGGGGAAAAAAGCCTATCATTAAGTAAAGCCAGACAAAATCTTATTGGCTGGTAGGATATAAGACAGAACATAGGTAGAGTGGATATTTGTAAAAAAAGGGACAAAGATTGAGAATGCCTGTTTTGGCCACAGGCTTGGTAGCCCTTCTTTTTCCCTTCCCCGAATGATTTTATAGGATTAGAACTTTCAAAAATGACATCTAATAATAATTAAAATGGCTAGAAATAATACGAATTGAGTGCCAGATACTGTGCTAATGCTTTGTATATATTTCAGAAGGATACTATTATTTTTTTTTTTTTTGAGGAAGATTAGCCCTGAGCTAACTACTGCCAATCTTCCTCTTTTTGCTGAGGAAGACTGGCCCTGAGCTAACATCCATGCCCATCTTCCTCTATTTTATACATGGGACGCCTACCACAGCATGGCTTTTTGCCAAGCAGTGCCATGTCCGCACCTGGGATCTGAACCGGTGAACCCCGGGGCCACTGAGAAGCGGAATGTGCGTACTTAACTGCTGCACCACTGGGCCAGCCCCCAGAAGGATACTATTATTAAACTCATTTATTTTATAGGTAAACAAAGCTTAGAGAAGTTCAGTATCTTGTCTAAAGTTGCACAATTACTTAATGTCACAGGCAGAACTTGCACCCACAGAGCTGGCACGTTGGAGGTATTCAGTGAACACTTAGTGACTAGGTAGCTGCCTCCAGACTCTGGATCTTAGCTGCTCCACCCTACTCCCGCTATATGAGCTGCCTGAGCTCAGACGTTGGGACCACAGCATTAGGATCAATGGGAGAACTTGTTAAAATACATGTTCCTGGGCCCAACTCTCATGAAGCAGATTCTTTATATCCAGGGCCCAGAAATGTGCATTTTAACAAGCTCCACAGCTGATGCTGTACACTACTGAGAGCCACTCCTTTGAATGCTAGAACATGGGAGTGGTGGGGCAAGAACAGCAGAGCACGCGGTGGCAAGGCTTCAGTGTACAGGAAGCACCCCTAAAATGAGTTTCCACAGCACACCAGTTCAGTAGCACCCAGGGCTGAGGCTGTTGACTTAGAACCCCAAGGAATCACCCCCAGCAAGGAGGTTTAGTTACCTCTCTCCTGAGCCAGTACCTGAGTGAGGGCAAAGGGGTGGGACACATGGCTGACCAAGACCTGCCGTAGCTTCCCGTTGAGGTCAGCGCTCTCAATCCGGTCCAGATGTGCGTCTACCCAGTAGATCCTGTGAAGAAAAGGAGAGAAGGGTGGCTGCTCAAAACGCTTGCCAGGAAGCCCAGCCCTTCCCCCTAAGGGGCTCTCTGTCCCCTCCCGAGCTGAAGTGGCAGGTGCTGTGAGCGGTCAAGACGCACCCTTGATGAGAGGGCGCTGTGAGCCCTGAAGCTGAAGAGGGGAAGCTGGGGACTCCTGAGAGGGGAGGCCAGGGCTGTTCTGGGGAGGGGCAGAAAGTCGAGTGACTTCGTGGGAGCCCCCACACAGTTTCATCTTGGGTAACTTGATTATTCTTTGACTCCTACCCAAGAATCTAAGCCCAAATTCTTACAAACGCTCTTCAAGAGAAGACTCAGTCTACAAGGACCTCACTGAGGTGAACGGAAGAGAGCATTCTACCAACCCTGCTGGTGACTTTGCCTCCTTTCCCTTCTTCTGAGGGCAGAAAGGGGAGCTGACCGCTTCAGACTCCTTTCACCCTCTTCTCCTGCCCTCTGGCGTTTTTATCTAGACCAGGAGTTGCACATTTCAGTGCCTGAAGGGATCAGGAGAGGAACAAAGGTGAAGAATCAGCCCTTAGATGGACAGCGGGTGGTGGGACCTGCGGTTCAGCCAGAGGATGTGCTCTGCTAAAGGCACTCAAGTTAAAAAGATGGAGACCAGATGAACAAAACCCACCTGAGGGTTGAGGGCTGGATTTAGCAACCCCTGCCCTAAGAATTCCTCATTCTTCTCCCTGCTTTCTCTTCCCACCTACCAAGGAGCTTCCTGTCTTTTTGTTTTCACTGCTTCCATCTCAACCATCCTCTCCTCTGCCTACCCGATTTCCAGGAGCCTGTTGGGACAGGGGTCCCACCTGCGGGTATCATAGTCCAGGGTAAGGCCATTGGGCCAACCCAGATCCGTGTTGATGAGAACCTTCCGCTCAGAGCCGTCCAAGTTCGCCCGCTCAATCTTGGCAATGTGGCCCCAGTCCGTCCAGAAAAGGTACCTGAGACAGAAAAGTGCCATCATCACCAAGGCATTGGAAGAGGGCTCCCGGGGGTTGGGAAAATACAAGTGACACACAGATACCATTAATATACAAGGCATCAATAGACACATGAAAAGATGTTCATCGTCACTAATCATAGGGAAATGCAAATCAAAACTACACTAAGATATCACCTTACACCTGTTAGCATGGCAAAAATATCCAAAACCAAGAGTGACAAATGTTGGAGAGGCTGTGGAGAAAAAGGAAGCCTCATACACTGCTGGTGGGAATGCAAACTGGTGCAGCCACTATGGAAAATGGCATGGAGATTTCTCAAAAAGTTAAAAATAGAAATACCTTATGACCCAGCCATCCCACCACTATTGGGTATCTATTCTAAGAACCTGAAATCAGCAATTCCAAAAGTCCCATGCACCCCTATGTTCATCGCAGCATTATTCACAATAGCCAAGTCATGGAACCAACCTAAGTGCCCAGCAACTGATGATTGGATAAAGAAGATATGGTGTGTATATATATATATATATATATATATACAATGGAATACTACTAAGCCATAAAAAAGGACAAAGTCATCCCATTCACAACAACATGGATAGACCTTGAGGGTATTATGTTGAGTGAAATAAGCCAGACAGAGACAGACGAACTCTGTATGACTCCACTCATAGGTGGAAGTTAACATATAGACAAAGAGAACTGATAGGTGGTTACCAGGGGAAAGGGGGGGTGGGGGGAGGGCACTAAGGGTGAAGTGGTATACCTACAACAT
Source organism: Equus caballus (assembly GCF_041296265.1). Lineage (NCBI taxonomy): Eukaryota > Metazoa > Chordata > Mammalia > Perissodactyla > Equidae > Equus > Equus caballus. The sequence continues at coordinate 11,525,235 of NC_091695.1, forward strand.
GACTAATAATAATGTACAACTGTAATTTCACAAGGTTGTTAACTATCATAATCTTAATAAAAAAAAAAAAGTAGTTAAAAAAATATATATATACAAGGCATCCTCCAAGGGCCTCTTCACCAAGTCCTTCTCCCCAGGTCTCTTTTCTGCTGGCCATGAACTTACCCTTTCCTGGGGAAAACAGCAATGGCCCGAGGCTCATCCAGGCTGTTGTTGATCAGCACCTTGCGGCAGGAACCGTCTAGCCTCGAGGCTTCAATGGTATTTCGCCCCGTATCTGTCCAATACAGATTTCTGGCCACCCAGTCCACTGCCAGCCCGTCGGTGGTCTTCAGCCCACGCCCGATCACTGTCTCCATGTTGCTGCCATTCAGATCTGCTCGCCTTGGGGAACAGCCCAGGGTTGGATGACTGACCAGACTGACCAGCAGTAGGCTGAAACCCCTTTAATCTAGGATTCCATAACTGGATTCCCACTACCGTGTAAGCTCCATAGCGGAAGAGACCAACTATCTGTACATACATCCCCCAGCATCTAATATAGTGGGTATTCAAAATATTTGCAGAATTAATGGATAAATCCTTTGGAGTGCAGTGTTTCCTGTCATCAATGGGGAGCATGTGGGTCCATGTCTTACGAGAAGACAGGTTAATAATCCCCGTATACTTTAACGAAGAGACAATCCTTGCTCGGTGGTGATTCTAAGAAAGGCAGCTTTTTCAAAAGCTGCCTGTGTGTTTTCATAGAAGTCCTACACCAGGGAGTTCAACCTCAGGATGAGGGGCATGTCACAAACACGTGGGGGACTTCTCTAAACTACATACGCCCACCTGCCCCCAGCAAGAGATTCTAAAACATCCCTCATGGAGAACCAAAGGGAACGGTCCTGTTCTTCCACGTGAGAATCTCTGCCCTGGTAAACCTCTCTTACTGGTGGCAGGGCATCACATTCCTCAGCTGTGTTGGGGCAAAAAATTGAAAGAATAATAAAAATTAAAATAAACCAAGAAATGTTCTTTAAAAAAGTATAACCTTGTGAACAACCATAAGTCTTGGCATTTGGCCAGGGTTCCTGTATTATAATACAGATACACAGTTTAGCTACACAGCCTACTCATCAACGTCTTATCCATGGAGCTCCCACAGGGCCCGATGGTAGGGGAAGAAGGTTCCAGGTCCCCAGCACGACTTTATCTGTTTACTCGTTTGTTTGTTTTACATACTGAGCTTCTACTAATCTTTAAAATAGCAAAAAACCCCAAAAGTTTGAAACTCTCCTGCAAGTGATAACACTACAAAGCGAACGAGTCAAGATGAGCACTCACTGTCCGAGTGGCCGAATCACTCAGTCCATTTGAGGTTGACACCGACCACAGCCTCACCCATCGGGGATGGGAAGCAGGTCTGCGCCCTCTGGGGGTTCCAGCGACATGCATACCTGATAACATCCAGGAACACATCTGTGTAATAGACCTTTCCATCCACACTGTCATAGTCCAAGGAGATGACATTGTTGAGCTCGGGAACAGGGACATGCACATCTGTGTGGTCGCTGGTGTCCAGTGAGATACGCCGGATGGAGCCGCGGCTGGAGAAGAGCAGGTAGGTCTCAGGAGAGGGATCACAGGTCTTCCCATCTCCCTTTAGCTGGATGCCAGTGGGGCAGGCACAGGAGAAGCCAGAGGGCCGAGGTAAGCAGAGGTGGGAGCAGCCACCATTTCTTGAACCGCACTTGTTAAAACCTGGTGATGAGAAAGAGAGGACGAGCTTGGATACCCAGCCTGGAATATTGTCTGAATCTTACAAAGGCTCTAGTTTCTTGTGCCTGATTCTCTGCTATTCTAAACGACAGGATTCGATGCCTGGCAGGGATGAGGTAGAAGGAGCAGGGGTGTCTCCAGGAGTCCTTTGAAGGTGACAGCATCATGCAGTTGTAGTACCAGCCATAGCCAGGGGGAACACAGCCTGATCCTGGAAGGGGGCTTAGGCGGGTCCCTATCTCTCTGACTATAAAGGAATCTCTGTATTCTGGCTATAGCTCTGATGTTGAAATACTCCCAGAAAGCCAGAGGCTCTCACTCCCAGCCCCGGGGGTCTTTTTACCCAGTGGCTGTGCCCGGTCCACAGCCTGGATGTCCATGAGGCCTGGCAGATTGGACCTCACCAGGATGACATTGCTGCCAGTACCCTTGTCGGCGCGGTGGATGCTACGGGTCTGCCAGTCAGTCCAGTAGATATAAGAGTCGAGCAGAGTGAGGCCGTATGGGTGCTGCACAGGTGACACCAGCGTGTGCCGATTGGCACCATTCAGGTCAGCGGCCTCAATTCGCTGTAGAGGAAGGAAAAGGTGGGGAAGGGGCGGGGGGTGGCTATCACTGAGGGTGGGAGCCCTCAGGGGAGATCCCAAACAGGCTTCTCCCATCTTCTAGGCTTCTGGGAAGCAGCAGGAGCAGGACCCTCACCTCGGTGTGGGCATCAGCCCAGAGCAGTTGGGAGCCGGCCTTGTCCACAGTCAGTCCATTGGGCCATCCTAGGTTGTTGCTGATGAGCACAGTACGTTCCGAGCCATCCATTCCCGACCGCTCTAACTTGGCATTCTCCCCCCAGTCTGTCCAGTACATGAACCTGGGCAAGGAAGAATACTAGCTGGTTATTCCCACAGCTCCTGAATACTGTGAGTACTTACAATATGCCAAACACTGTGAGAAGTGTTTTATATGCAAAAAGGGGAGTTGCTTTTAATGAGTACAGAGTTTCAGGTTTGCAAGAGGAAAAAGTTCTGAAGATCTGTTTCACAATAATGTGAATTTACTCAACACTACAAAACTGTACACTTAAAACGCCTAAGATGGTAAATTTCATGTTCTGTTTTTTACAAGTGAAAAAAAAGTACTTCCCGTGCATTATCTCACTTAATCCCCACAAGGGCCACAAGGTATGCATTGTCACCATCACCTCCAGTTTACAGATAAGGAAGATGAGGATCAGAGAGGTTTAATACTGGACCCAAAGTGACAGACGCAGCTAAAAAATGGTGAATCTTGGATTTCCGCCTCCAAGGCTCATGCTCTTAATCTCTACACTACACTGCCACCCTGAAAGAAGTCACAAGGGAGTGAAACAGCCCCAGGGAGGTCAGTCTCGGTGTCCCTGTGAAGTGTGCTTGCTCTCCACCGCCCAGCGTCACCCCATCCATAGCCCCAGCTGAGCTGCTGGCCCATCCTGCTGCCCGGAGCCACAACGCCACCTCTCACCCCATCTCGTGGTACAGAACAATAGCCCGGGGGCTGTCAAGGTTCTGCCACACCAACACTTTCCGCATGGACCCGTCCAGGTTGCCCACTTCGATCCGGTTGGTTCCCGTGTCTGTCCAGTACACTTTCCGGCCAATGGCATCCACTGCGAGCCCATCTGTGGTTTGCAGCCCTGCAGGAAGTCAAGAGAACACACTGGCTCCTGCCTTAAAACAGATGGGCTATTTCCCCAGCTCTGTAGCCAGATAGATGGTCCCCAGGCTGGGAGGAAGACCCACCTGTGGTGATGATGTCCTCATGCTGTGAGCCATCCAGATTGGCACGGCTGATTCTGTGCAGCGTGCTGTCCGACCAGTACACTTTTCCTGGAAAGGAAAGGCTTGGCTCAGCCTGGACGCTTGCCTCCCCCAAAGGAATACACAAAGCTGACTCCTGTCCTAAGACACCAGCACATGTCTGAGAACTCTGTACCCCCTAGCAGAGGAAATCAAGGGAAATGTAGAAATGTCATAATGGGATGGCTCTTGGCAGAGAGAGAGAGAAAGGCCCAAGCCATGCCCTTACAACCAGAGAAAGTGCTGAAGAAACAGGGGCAGGGGCTGTGCCAGAGGGAATGGGGAGCTGCCAGGCTCTAGCAGGAGGCAAAGAGGGTGGGAAGGGAAGGACGGCAGTTGCTGCAGGGCAAAGACAGAAGGCCAGGTGGGAAGGGGGGGCCACACAGACCTTCCTGGGGATCCACTCCAATGGCAATGGTGTTCTTCATAGTAATGTTGATGGGTACTACCACATCGGCAAAGTAAGGGATGTCCAAGGAGACCAGGCGTACGTCTATCCTCCTGGCGAAGATGAGGAAACTGTTCATGCCTGCCCAGGTGGGGAGAGAAGGAAAGAGGACAGTCACCCTAGCACAGCCATTAAGAGGATTTAGAGTAAGGCAAACTGAAGTTCATGCACTGGCTCTGTTAGTTTCTAGTTGTGTGACCCTGGGCAAGTTATTTAAATTGTTTAAGCCTCAGTTTCATCATCTGCAAAATGGGGACAATAACAGGGTAGCTGCAGGATTAAGGAGATCATGTGCAGAAAGCACTTAGCATTGGGTCTGACACATGGTCATAAATGACAGCTCTTTATTAATATTACAGAAGTGACTCTCTTCGAAGGACCCTCTACCATGCAGTTTAAGAAACCCCACGTGAAATTAAGATAAAGAGGGCTTTTCCCACAACCTGGGAGGCACAATTCACAGCTCCTTTCTCACTCAAATTCCCTAGGAAGTTAGGATTCAAGATCAGCCTACCATGTAGCCCCCCCTAGGGAGAAACACTGACTCCCAACATCTGGGCAGCCTGGTCCTGCTTCTGGGAACCTCCAATGAAGGTTGTCACATAGGTTGTGCTGGTCATGCACTCATGAAAGAGCCACATCCGAGGAGGACACCACTACATTGTAGATATCATATGTTTTAATATTTATTATACCAATTTGTGGTAGATGGAACGAAAGTGACTTCGTCTAACCAAATCGGTATATTATGACAATTTTCCAATAGATGAAAGTAAGATGCCTGAGACAGAAGCATCTTTTTCTAATATGCATGAAGACACCGTAAAAATGAGTTGGACTCTGTCCCCGATCCTGTCTCCCTGCTCCCCTGGGCCTCTCTCCCAGACCTCTTCTCTTTTCTAAAAGCTCTGTCTCTCCCCTAAGCCTCTGGAAGGACCAGGACTCATGGTTTCTCAGACCACATGGGAGTCCATCTGCAAGGAAGGAAGAGAGTCACTGCCCCTCCCAGAGAGGCTTTATCCAGGTCTCTGATGCTTACACTCACCTGGTGAACAGGTCTTGCCATCAGGCATTAGGTTGATGCCCGTGGGGCAGGTACAGCTGAAGCCGCTTGGATTTGGGGACCGAAGACACAGGTGGCTGCAGCCGCCATTCTCTACAGCGCATGGTGTGGACACTGGGTAGGTAGGAGGAGGGGGTCAATAGAGAGGACTACAGCAGAGGAAGGCTGAGGAGAAGCCAGTGCAGGCCAAGGGCTGCTCACCTGGGGGCCGCCGGCGGTGGAAGACATGGATGTCCATGAGGTTCTCCAAATTCTCCTGCAGCGTCTCCCGGTCCAGCCCCGTGAGCCGGTCTGCGCTCTGTATACTCTTGGTCTGCCAGTCAGTCCAATAGATGCGCTCTCCATAGAGGGTCAGCCCGAACGGGTGGGGGAGCTGGCTTCCGATCAGCACCTGCCAGGGCCACAGCACTTGAGTCATCTCCCAGCAAGGTCAAACAGCACAGAGCAGTGGTCAAGAGCTTGGGCTCGGAGTCAGAATGCAGCTCTGCCACTACTGCCTGCTGTGTGACCTTGAGCAAGACGTAGTTATAAAATCTCTCTGTGCCTTGGTCTGCCCATCTGTGATATGATTATGACAGTGCCTGGCTCCAAGGGCTGTGTGACGATTGTAAAAGAGGATGTATTATTCACATAATCTCAAAGTATCTCTAAACAAATTACTTATTAATTACAAAAGGAAAAATAGCAACTTTACAGTGGACACCACCTTACCACAGAAAGTTAATATCACAATAATGGGACAAGCCAACATCTGTGCCTACTGACAAGACACACTCAGCACTTGGGACATGACTTCGCTTAATGTAGTATTCCTGCCCCAAACACATCATCAGACATCAAACCCATCAGACAAATTGAGGGACCCCCACTAAATAACTGGCATTTACTCTTTAAAAATACAAAGGTCAAGAAAGACATAGAAAGGCTGAGGAAGTGTTCCAAATTAAAGATTAAAGAGACCTGATTACTAAACACAGTTGTGATCAGAATTGGATCCTGGACTGAAAAAGAAAAAAGAGGAAAAAAGCTATAAAGGACATTATTGAGGCAATTGCTGGTGAAATGGAATATGGACTGTGGATAGTAATATTGCATCAATGCTAAATTTCCTGATTTTGATCATTGTACCATGGTTATGTAAGACAATGTTGTTGTTCTTAGAAAACATGCACTGGAATATTTGGGGGGTCAAGGATAGGAAGTCTCTAACGTAATCTCAGATGGTTCAGAAAAATAATATGTGTGTATGTAGATAAAAAGAGAGAGAGAATGACAAAGCATTCTGGCAAAATGTTAGTTATTAGTTCTTTCAACTATTTTTACAACTATTCTGTAAGTTTGAAATTATACCAAAATAAACAATAACAAAAACAAAGAGACTGACCATGGGCCCAGTGTGCAACTGGGCTTAAACAGTGTTAGCTGTGATGGTTATTAGTAAAGTCTGTGCTCTTATACCCCCGGCACACAATCCACGCAGATCCCTAGTTTTCTTTCATCATCAAGCAACATCAAGGGCTCTGGAGGGCAGCCACAGCCTCAGAGAAACAGCACACGCCCCATGCTGGTGCCATCACTCCTGGGTTCCCCTAGCCCCCCACAGCTGCCTGCCAGGGAGTGATGCCCTGGAAGCTGTCAGGGCTGTGGGAGGATGCCTTAGCACCATCTTACCTTCCTCTTGCTGCCATCCAGTCCAGCAAATTCAATTGTCTTCATGCCAGCATCAGCCCAGTATAGCCGCTGGGAACCGTAGTCAATGGCTAGTCCATTAGGCCAGGTCAGATTAGAAGAGATGATGACCTGGCGGCTTGAGGCATCCATGCCAGCTCGTTCAATCTTGGGGCTTGCACCCCAGTCAGTCCAATACATGTACCTGGGCACAGGCAAGAGGGTTTTATAAACCATCCAGTTAATACCCAGTGGGGACTGGGGGTACCTAGGGTTTCAGGGTTTCTGCTTGCAATAGCTGCCCCAGCCTGCTGCCTCAGTTCCCAGCCCCGTCCTGGGCTCAGAGCTATCTCTGAAGGTCTTGGATCTTCTATCACTATCAAAAGGTGCCCAGAGTCTTAATAAAGGCAGAGCCCATGGCTCAAGGAGTGCTCAGCAAATAAGGCCTATTTGGGAGTAAAGAAAGAGGCGAAGTGCGGATGGAGAATAAGAAATGTTTCCTTCACTAGATGGGTTAAATAATTATGGTACCTAAATTTAACAGAATTCTATATAACCACCAAGAAGAACAAGATGGATAACCAAATGGAAAGATATCCAAGGTATACCTAGCCAAGTGAACAAACCAGTTTACAAAACAATATGCCATTACTGTAAAACCAAAACCACCATCACCACCAAATGTATATACACATGTAGAAGAAAATCTGAAAAAAAAAAAACCACCCTAAGCTGTTAACAGCGGTTGTTGCTGGAGAGCGAGATTACAGGGAATCTTCACTTTCTACAGATTTACTGACTTACTTACTTTTAAATGATGAGTTATTTTTGTAAGAAGACCCCTCCCCCCTAAAAAAAGATTAAAAAATGTAAAAGGTTCCCTTGTCCGTGGAGGAAACAAGAGCTGTCACTATGCTCTGTAGTGTCTATAGCTGTCCTCGCTGCCATGGTGTGTCCATCAGATCTGGCCACTCTCGGTAACCTCCAGACTCCTCTCTAGGTCTCAGGTCTGGGGGATGGGTGCAGCTCGTTCCAAAGGAGCAGGTGCTCACCCGCCCATGGGTTCCACCACGATGTCCCGGGGACGATCAAGGTTCTCCCAGATGAGTACTGTTCTCATGCTGCCATCTGTATTGGCCACTTCAATCCGGTCTGTCCCTACCAAGAAGTAGGGGGCAAAGATATTAACTCTAACCTCAGTCATTCACCCTCTTACCTTCCATGCCCAAGCACAGAACCTGAAATGCAACAGATACTCAAGAAATATTTTGGATAGATGTGCAATCGATGTTTAGTGAATTGAACTTTGAAAAGAAATTCGAGGAAATGATCAGATCCATTTCTTCAAAGAGCAATTCCCCCTCAACCCAAGCAACCCATTCTGGGCTACAATTTAAGGCAATGCTTCCCATACTTTAGTGTGCATAAGAATCAGGAGAGCTTGTTAAAATATAGATTCCTGAACGGAACCCCCAAAGATTCTAATTCAGCAGGTCTGGGCTAGGGCCCAAGAATTTACATTTCTAAGTTCCCAGGTGATGCGGACGCTGCTGGTCCAGGGACCACACTTTGAGTAGCTCTGGTTTAAGGCATTTCCCTTGCCTCCCACACTCATCCGCCTAATAGAAAAAGCCTGTTTTACCAAGACAGCGATGGAAGGAAAATCACAGGACATAGTTTCCTTATCTGAAATGCCTCAAAACATTCTCAAGCATCAGTGACACAATAGAAGTAGCTGCCATTTGATTGGCAAATGCCAACCCTCAGATGTGAACTTCTAGCTTCAGCTCTGCAGCAGCTCCACCACTCCTGACCTACCAAGGACTTCAGGTCAGCACAGGAGTGCTCTAAGAGGGGCCCTGGGCCCCTTCGAACTGAGGTCAGGATTTTAATAAGAGGAATCCCAGGGAGCCAGGCCATGGCTGCCCTGTACACACCTGCATCTGTCCAGTACAGCTTGTTGGTGACCCAATCAATGGCCAGGCCTGCTGGGCTCTCCAAACTGGTATCCACTACCACCTGGGCAGGAAGCAAAGCTGTATCACCAACTGGACTTGCACCCCAGCTCTGGGGCCCAAACTCCACCAATCCTCAGGCTGGCAAAGGTATGGGAAGCCCTTCCCCAGGCGAGGGTATATTCTACCCCTCAATCTCTGCCCTCCCCAAGGGCCTGGGCCCATGCTGGGCCCTACCTCCTGTCCTGTTCCATCCCACTTGGCCCTGCTGATGGTGTCAGTGCTGACATCTGTCCAGTACACGTGGTCATCCCGGGAGTCCCAGTCAAGGGCCACAGCACTGCGCACGTCAGCCAGTGGGATGACATCATCGGACAGGTCCTCTGTGTCGAAGCTGATCCGACGGATGTCCATCCTTCGGGCAAAAAGCAGGAACTTGTCAAGACCTGATCAAAGGCCGAAAGGGGTCTTCTTTTAATGCTCTAAATCCAGTAACAGTGACAGACACAGATGCTCACCTGTGTGACATCTGGTTCAATCATACTTCCTGGGATCTGGGGCCCTCCGTCCCCTACTGTCACACCTCAGGCCCCCTCTGGGCACTGGGCAGCCCGTGCTGGCAGAATCAGACTTTAGGATCAAATGGAAAGAGACTCTACCTGGGGCCCAGAAGTGCATCCCGCGTAAGGGTCTGTCAGCTTCATCTCAACTTCTCTCTCTTACTTCACTCAGCCTCCTCTAGTGCACTGGCTAGAACCCGTCAACCCCACGCTGCCCCTCTGACTTCCACGTCTGCTTCAGGGCTTCCGCTGCTCCACTCGGTCATCTAGATCCCTTCCTCTAGCGCTTCTCTCCACAGCTTTAGCCAATAACGACCATTTACGGAGCACTTACTCCTCACCAGGCACTGAGCTTGGTGCTTTTGTCTCCTTTATGCTTGTAATGATGCCCTGTGGTTCATGTTATCCTTATCCTCATTTTCTGGATGAGCTATCCTGAGGCCAACAGGCGCCAAGTAACTGGCCCAGGATCCCAGGCTACAAAGCACCAGAGCAGGGACTTGAACTCAGGTCTGACTCCAGAGAGAGATGTCTGGCCAGTCCCCTACACATCTTCTTAGGTGGCTCTTCTCCATTTTGTGCCCCTATTCGAGTCTACTTCCCAGTATACTTTTCTGCCTGGAAAGACACTTTCTGCCCAACTTTACCAACTGTCTTCTTTTAAGCCCAGGGAAACTCTTAAGCAGAATCTCCTTGCATCTCATTAAGATAATATGCGGAGGGCTGGGCACAAAAGAATTCAGCGGAATGAGGTTCTCAATGTGTGATGAATGATACTGCGAATATTTTCTCCTAATATTCCTCCAGATATTTTCCCTAATCTCATTCTCTGGAAAGGATCCACATCCTAAGAGAAATTTATTTTAACCAGAGATAAGAGGGTCAGTGGGTACCCGGTGGTAAATGACAGCAGCTGCTGATGGGTGAGGAATTACCCTAGGCCTGGCCATGCCGTATGGCTCGATCACTCCTCTCTGGACTATCGTTAGGAAAAGTCACCTGTGGCTCTGAGCTAGACAAGGCCACCCTCTCGACACAACGCCCCTGCAGGAGCTCAAAAGAAGCCCAAGGAGCCATTCAGGGAGCAAGCAGGGACTCCCATTATCTTTCACTCATCAAGCACACGTTTATCCAGGGCCTACGTAAACAGAGTACCATCAGAAGTCCTAATCTTGGCTCTCTGGTTTAGGGGCTGAAAGAAAGTTTTAACAGGGTGAGGCTAAAGGTAAAGAGGTAGGAAACCAGTCCCCTGCTTTCTAGAAGGGTCTGGAACCTTCTTATTGCCTAGAGATAAAGCATCCTACCTGGTGAAATATACACAAGCCTGGCTGCTGGTGTTCATACTCCATTGTGTGTGTCACTGAGCCTTCAGCATCTATTGCTGGGCCCTCAGCCCTCAGCTTTGACATCAGAGCCCTCAGCCTCTTAAGATCTTCCTCTCCAGGGGCTACTCTAGGAGCCTGGCTCTTCCCCACAACAGGAAATCCCCCGAACTCCTATCCCTTTTTCCTTCCACCCCACCTCTCAAGGCACGTCCACTGAGGCAGGCGCCCCAGACCCACTTACTCTGGGCACAGGCATGGCTGCTGATCTTGCGGAAGCCAGTGGGGCAGGCACAGGTGTAGTTGTGGCCACTGGGCAGACACAGGTGGGTGCAGCCTCCGTTGTTGTCCCCACAGCGGTTTTTCCCTGCTCAAAGAGCCCAGAGTCAGTTAAGACCGAAGGTTGGCAGAGGCGGTCCCAAGGCTAGTGTGTAGAGGTCTGGCTAGGGTGTGAGCTCCCTGGAGGGAGGAACTATGTCGTATGACTTTTTTATAACTCCCCCAACTGCAAGCACAGTGAATACCTCACACATAGAAGATGCCCTATAAATGTCTGCATGAATTAGATGGGAACAGTGAAGCTGGCTGAGTCCTTCCTGAGTCTCGATGTTGTAGCACCCTAAATGTCCAGCAGAGGGTGGAACTAGCCCACGGCAGTGCTAATCTCAAATTTCCCAGGGAGACACAATAGCAACTGTGACAGGTGCTGAAGTCTCAGCGGCACCAGAGGTTTACCCGGTGGGCAGTTTTTTACCTGCAGGCTGGCGCTGGGGGTGCAAGGTGTGGATGTCCATGGGGAAGTGGAGTTTGTTGCGAATGATCTCCTGGTTCTTGCCAGTAAATTTGTTAGCACTGTTGATGCTCTTGGTGTGCCAGTCCGTCCAGTACAGGCTGTCTTCAAACACCGTGATGGCAAAGGGGTGTGGTAGGCCTGGGGAAAGTCCAAGACGACCTCAGTCCAGACACACCCTACCATGGCTCCTAGGCCCAGGCCTGGCAACTGTACAAATCTCGCCCTTTGCCAAGGCTCCTGGGGGCCGGGATGGGGAAGAGAGAGGATGAGAGATGGAGGAGTGGAGGAAGCGCCTCACCCTGGCTAATGACAGCCTTGCGGTGACTCCCATCCAGATTGGCCCTCTCGATGACGTGGTGCTTAGCATCCACCCAGTACATACGGCGCCCAGCATAGTCGATAGTGAGGCCATTGGGCCAAAAGAGATGGGTATCGGCGATGATGCGGCGCCCAGAGCCATCCATGCTGGAGGCCTCGATGCGGGGGGTGTTGCCCCAGTCTGTCCAGTAAATGGTACTAGAAAGAGAGGAAAGGAAACTGAGAGGCAGGCAGCAGAGGGCGGGCATGTAACCAGGAGAGTAATCAGGCAAGGAGCTTTCATCCATTTAACCCAGGGGACTCCAACTGGTAGGAGACACATTCTCTTTGGTCCACAGAGTGGTTTTTTTTTTTAAAGATTTTATTTTTTTTTCCTTTTTCTCCCCAAAGCCCCCCGGTACATAGTTGTATATTCTTAGTTGTGGGTCCTTCCAGTTGTGGCATGTGGGACACCGCCTCAGCATGGTTTGATGAGCAGTGCCATGTCCGCGCCCAGGATTTGAACCAACGAAACACTGGGCCGCCTGCAGCGGAGCGCGTGAACTCAACCACTCGGCCACGGGGCCAGCCCCCCACAGAGTGTTTTTTAAACGTCTCTACACAGGGCATTTATTCATTTAACACTTTTTTTTTTTTTTTTTGGAGTATCTGCTATGGGCAGGGCACTATCTCAGGCATTGGGAATGCAGCAGGGAACAAAACGGACAAAAATTCCGACCCTCGTGAAATTGCCAATAAAGTGTAATATTAGTTAGGATGGGCACTGTCTTCTTTGTCCCAATCTCTGCCACTGCCTTTTGTATTTTACACACACACACACACACACACACACTGTGTTTCTAAAACAGCTAACCTACAACTCAGCATCTTAGAGGATACCCCCCTCAATTGACTGAATTTTAAATAGTCAGAGGCTAAACACTTCCATTTCAGGAGACTTTTCTTCTAATAATAAAAAGTTAATTTTTGGCAATAAAAATTATTACTATCAATATTATCATATTACCCTATGAGCTAATAATAAAAATACTAATCATCTACAACTTATCTAATGTGTATTATGCCACTGAAAACGCATCGTCTCATTTCATTTTCACACAGCTCAGAGGTAGGTATGTTTCTTATCACCAATTTAGAAATGAGTAAATGGAGGCAGAGAGATTAACTAGGCCAAGGCCACGGCCACACAGCCAGCTACTGCAAAGCCGAGACTCAAATCTAGGTGTATATGGGTGCAGAGCCCACACTGTTAAAAGCACACTGTGAGGATGTCTCCCTAATAAAGCCTGGCCCAGGTGGCCCGGGAACTGTCCCTAGAGGTGGCAAGAGGGATTTGGGAGCTTGAGACACAACTCACTCACCCCTCCATGGGGTGTAAGGCAATGGCCCGGGGCTTCTCGAGGTTCTGCCAAAGCAGCACCTTCCGGTGGGCCCCATCCAGGTTGGCCACTTCAATCCTGGACGTCCCTGAGTCGGTCCAGTAGAGTTTGTCGTGGACCCAATCCACAGCCAGGCCCCCTGGGGAAAAGAAGCAGTGGAAGAGTGTCAGGCATTCAGCCCAGGCTCCTCTGTGCCATAGTAACAAGCACAAACTCAGCCATGAAGCAGCTTCTCGGGCCAGGCACTGTTTGAACCATTTTGCATATATTAACTCACTCAATCGTCAGAACAACTCTGAGCTAGGTACTATAATCCCCGTGAAGAGGAAGAAACTGAGGCACAGCAAAGTCAAGTAACCGTGCAAGGTCATGCATTTCCTCCTCACAGCCAACCATTTTCCACTCCCTGAATTCTGGCTCCCTCACCCACACCCAGGGTCTCCAACTGCACCAGCTCAGGGGTTTGCAAATTGTGGCCTTAGGGTTTTGCAGAGGCACTCCAGAAGTTCTGTAAGCTTCTGAGTCAAACGTGCTCGATACCAAATTCTAACTCACTTCACCTGCCTGTAGAACGGCCCGAGATTGCAAAGTGAGCTGTTGTTTTTTGAATCCGTAAACATTGGATATATTTATCTTGGTTGATCAGGATATTCTTAATGCGTAGCAATCAAAACGAAATTCAGAATTAAACTGGATGCACAGGCCTGATCAAGAACTGTAACTATCATCCATAAAGGGCTGATTTCAAATGATTACATTCATCAAAACGGTCTCATTATTCTGATAGGGCTCAAAACGAGCAAATGTTACAGACCCAAACCTATGAAGTTAATGTATACTAACAAATGTCTTCTGCATTAAAGCCATCCAAGATTTCACCGGAAGATGTTCCGCTGCCTAGGGTTTGCAAGCCACCAGCCTGTTCCTTCCAAGGCTGTTTTGCACATGGTGTGGCCCTCTCCTGCCCCACGGGGCCTTGTTCCCTACCTGGGCTCTCCAGCCCCGTAGACACAACCTCCTCCACGTTGCTGCCATTGAGGTTGGCACGGAGGATCCGGTCCAGCGTGACGTCTGACCAGAAGACGAGCTCGCGCCGGTGATGGAAATCGAGGGCGATGGCGTTCTCCAGGTTGTTGAGCAGCAGCGTGTACTCGGAGCGGTGCGGCAGCACCTGCCGGATGTCGATGCGATTGGCGAACAGTAGCACAGGCTCCGGCCCTGGGACATGGCATAGAAATGGGGCCCCCACCGACCTCCAGAGCTGCCCCATCAGCATGCACTCCGAGCCAACTCAGCTGACACATGGGACCCCTTGCCCACTAGGGCACGCCTCGAGCTGTCAGCATCCCTGCTAGTGGGAGCCTCCAGAATCAACACCCCCACTCCGCCCCAGCAGAGCTTTTCTTGGGGCCCAGAATGCACCTCGTAGCTCCATCTTGCTGCGATAGAAGTCTCTCCACCTCTCAGCAAATCCCTGAATCCTGGAGCACCTGGCTGTCTCCACGCCCAGCCCTCTGCCCACCCAGCCAAATGCCGACAGCCCTTACCCAAAGCCTTGCAGCTGCGCCGGTCAGGCCGCAGTTCGTAGCCCGCCTCACACCAGCACTGGAAAGCCCCTTCGCTGTTGGTGCAGCCCTGGCTGCAATACCCCTCCTCAGCACATTCATTCACATCTGTGAGGACCGGACAGGGTCAGGAATGTGTCTTCTGCCATCCTCCCACCCAGACTCCCTGGCTGACTAGCTGCTTTCCTGCCCACATATCCATCTATTTCCCAGGCCTAGTGGGAAGGCTATTTAACAAGCGGTTAAAGGCTTCGAGATCACGCAGACCTGGGCTGGAATCCCAGCTCTGCTACTCACCAGCTCTGTGGCCTTCAGTAAGTTACTTAGCCTCTCTGAGCTTCAGTTTCCCCATCTGTGAAATGGGAAGGAGGATCCCCACTCCCTAGAGTTAGTGTGATGATGAAATGAGGTCACGTCTGTCAAATGCGTGATCAATGGGAAACACAGCTGCCTGTCTGCTGCCCCGCCCAGCATCCCAGCCCTGCTCCATATCAGGCCCTAGCTCACCCTGGCACATGTGACCATCCTCTGTGAGCCGGTAGCCGGTGTGGCAGGTACACTGCACTGTCCCCCGCACCATCTGGCACTTCTGGGCGCAGCCACCGTTGTTAACATTGCAGCTCTCCTCACCCGTCCGGGGCCCTGTGCCAGCCAAGCCAGAGATGGGAGTTGAGCCCAGAATCCTCCCCCAGACAGCCAACTTGGCATTCCACCTGGACCACGAAGAACAGCTCCCGAGGCTGCAAGAGTCCCCAGGGAGGGTTCTCTTTGAACCTTATGGGTGGGGTTCAGCCACAAACCATGGGCGAGGCCCGCCCACTGGGGACACTCACGGCAGTTCTGCTGTGGGCTCTCATCGCTGTTGTCACCACAGTCATTGACCCCATTGCACAACTTCCTCTGCCCGATGCAGCGCCCGTTCCAACACAGGAACTGGTCCGAGGCACACTGGGGGCTTCCTAGAGAGGGAGGGAGGGAAGCGGGGAAGGGAGGGAGAGGCAAGTCACAGCAGGGCAGGGCTTGGGTCAACAAAAGGATGGGAGTCTGTCATTTTCTAGGGCGAGCTGGAGACAGATGAGACTCAAGGTGGGAGGTTGGGGTCCAAGGCAGGAAACAGCTCAGACAGGGCTGGCTGAATGTCTGCATTCGTTTTCTCCCCAGGACACCACAGTGAGATGGTGAGGGATGTGGGACAGAATGACAGAGCGCGTCCGTGTGTCCGGCACCCGGTGTGGCTAGGGGAGTGGGCGTGGGGGCTGTCAGCCACAGAGAGCAGTCCTTGCTCAACAGGCCAGAGCAAGAGGCACTGGCTGTGTGTGAGTTAGAACGTGAGAAGCAATTGAAACTCAGAGCCCTGATACTGTATTCCAGGCCATAAGCCTGCAGGTCAACGGACGCACCTGGATTTGACACTGGTAACCGAGAAGGGCAGGAAAAATCCAGGCCACAGGCAAGATCTTGCTAACGCATCACCTTCACCCAACTGGAATGGAGCAGTAACACCCTCTTTCCACCCCCATCTTCCAAGCCAACTACGGGTTAAGGGGCCTGGGTACCCCTGGGAGACTCTACCTGTGTTCTCACAGTTCTCTTCATCGCTGTTGTCTGCACAATCATCCTCACCATCGCAGCGCCAGGACAGGCGGACGCAGCGGCCGGACCGACAGCGGAACTGTTCTGCTGTGCACATGGAGGTGGCTGCGCAAAGCAAAGGTCAAATGAAAGGCTGGCCCCACTACAGCCCGAAACTCCACCCTGCCACCCAAAACTGCACTCTCTGCCAGCATCCATGCCCTCTTCTCGACACCAGTGGCTCAGTTGGTGTGTATGGCATCTTTGTGTGAATCAAAAAAAGGTGCCCTTTTTCAAGACACTTTACTGCCATCTGCTGGAAAACTGCCGTGATGAATATATAAATCTATATAATTATAGAACACGTAAGTTCATTGTGTGACTGGCATCCCTTTGGACATAGTGCCTCCGTGCAGTGCCCAACCGACACCACTGTTCACAGAGGTCATGTCCAATTTGTGTGCAGTCTGTATCAGTGGCGGCCTTTTTGGCTCCACAGCCTCCTTCCCTACTTCCGGCCCAGACCTTTGGCACCGTCCCCCACTCACTGCAGTTGCGCTCATCAGATTGGTCATCACAGTCTGCATCGCCATCACAGCGCCAGCCAGCGTTGATGCACAGGCCACTGTCACACATGAACTCCCCAGAGCGGCAGGGCTGGTGGGAGGCTGGGAAAACACAACAGACATCTGTCTCCAGCCAGTGTATGCAGACAGGGTGCCACGGCAGACCAGAAACCACAGTCCCAGCACCCCAGCTCCTCCATCTCTGCCCAAAAGGGACCAAAAATTTCAGAAACTCCTCCCCTCGCCTCCTGCCCCAGTTGGCACCTGTGCCTTGCCCTCCCAGGAGCTCCTCCCAGCTGGGCCTCCCCTCCTCCTCCACCCAGCTGGCCAGAGCACTCACAGCAGTCGGACTCGTCTGACCAGTCTCCGCAGTCATCATCGCCATCACAGTGGTAGATATCGAGGATGCAGCGGCCGTAGGCACACTGGAACTCCTCCAGGTTGCAGGGGGGCGCTGGCACCGCAGAGGCTGGAAGGAAGGCAGGGGTGGGGAAGGGCCTACGCTCAGGCCTGGACAGAGGCGAGGGGCCCTGCCTCCTCCAAGGGGCAAGATGCTCAGGCAAAGTAACCAGGTTTCATTTGAGACGGCCCTTAGAGACGCCCACATTCTGGCAGAACAAAGGCAGATCTCCCTTCTCACCTGGGGAAGCTGCCCCCACCCTACTCAGCCTAGGAGGAGCTACTGCTTTATTGTGTGTGTGAGGAAGATAGTCTCTGAGCCAACACCTGTGCCAATCTTCCTCTATATTTCGTATGTGGGATGCTGTCACAGCGTGGCTTTATGAGTGGCGTGTAGGTCCAGGATCTGAATCCATGAGTCCCAGGCCACCAAAGTGGAGTGCACAAACTTAACCACTACACCACCAGGCTGGCCCCAGGAGCTGCTTCTTCAGAACCTGCTCTCCTTGCCCACTGTCCATGCACTCCTCGGCCTGGCCCTCAGTCCATGGGATGGAGCCCTCTGCCCCATCCTAGCCCAAAAGCCTGAGTTCTGGGGCCACTCACGACAGTTCTCCTCGTCAGAGCCATCTTTGCAGTCGGTGTCACCATCGCAGTACCAGTGCTCAGCAATGCAGCTCCCGTCACTGCAGCGGAATTCCTTGTCAGAGCACTTGCGCATGTCTGGAGGGGACAATGGGACAGCAATCCTGAAGGAGCCCTACAGGCAACCCTCCTCCCACACTCCTCCCTGCCTCCTGCCCTCACTGCCCCTGGGGGTCTGACCCAGGCCCTGCAAGACACCACACTCGGTGCAGACTCTCTGGAGAAAGCCCAGGCCCTGGAGAGCCTGGGCCTCAGCCTCCTGTCCTGGGGTTCCCCTCCTACCTTCCTCCAGCTGCTCCAGACACCTGGGCAGCGCTGGAGCCATTGCTGGGCTTTTCCCCCACGGCGAGACCAGCCACCAGCCCTCCTGCCGGCCTCCCCAGAGCACCACTCACCACACTGCTCATCGCTGTTGTCGCCACAATCATTGTCACCATCACAATGCCACAGGCTCCGGATGCAGTAGCCATTCTGGCAGGGGAACTCATCCTCTTCACACTCCCGAGGGGCTGTGGGCACAGAGCAGTCAGGCTGCTACAGGCAGTGGGGGCCAGTGCCTGGAAGCCCAAAAGAAAGCCTTGCAGAGCAGAGATTCAAAGCAGGTGGCTGTCTTTCAGGGGCTTATCTGACCGAGAGAGGAGGTGAAAGGACAGGACAAAGAGCTGAAGACCCCAGGGCTGACGTGGGCCTGGGGCATCATTTTCTGATTGAAAATCTTTGCCCAACAGAGCCTGATGGAGCCCGCCTGGCCCTGCTAGCACTCACGACAGTCCTGCTCATCTGAGTCGTCCTCACAGTCGTTGTCCCCGTCGCAAACCCAGGAGCGGCGGATGCACTTGCCATTGTCACAGTGAAAGTCAAGAGGGGAGCAGGTGGGCAACACTGGGTCCCAGGAAAAGAAAGGAAAAGGGGATCAGGCTGGTAAACTTACTCAGGCAGGCTCAACGAGGCCAGAAATTCTCTCCCAATACCCCTTGTTCCAGTCTCCCTATCTGAATGACAGCCCTTCCTCACAGCCTCCTAGGCCTGCCCCCAGCTGATGGAGAAGCTGAGCAGAAAATGTGAGAATATTAGAAAGGAATGGTGGTGTGGGGTCCTCAGGGCAGAACAGCCCAACAAACTCAAAACCACCAAGAAAGCAGTAAGAAAAACATGAGTAAGAGTAAGAAGCGTATTTTTTCTTTACCTCTTCTTTTAAAGATGATTGACACTCATGGGCTCAATTTCCAGTTCAAGAACTCATTTACTTATCACACTGAGCAAGTCAGTTACCCTCTCTGAGCTGTAGCTTCTTCGATCGTACAACGGGGATAATTACACTGACTCACAGGAGTCTTTGGAGATAATGCACATGAAAGTGAGCCATTTACCATCATCACAATTAGCGGAACTGGTTAGGGTTAATAAGGTCCAGGTTGTAGCTTCATTCTTATCAGACTAATTAGCCACCTCCAGACACAGGTCTGCAGGTTGGCGGTTGCATCCCTAAACCCAGACAACGGGCTCAGCTCTGATGTGTCCAAGACAGGACACCCTAGCCCATTGTGCATATGTTACTACACTAGGGGAAAAGGGAGATTTGAAGAGAATATTAGATTTCTTACCACGTTTACGTTATTTAAAATGGTGTGATTACACGGAATAACAGTGTAAGAAACACATAAATAATCTGCATCCATGTATTAATGCACATTAAAAAAGCAGAAATATGCAGCACAAATACACAAACGCATATTCACATAAATATAGAGAGATCTATTTAAAGAGACTATCTGTAGTTTCAAGGGTGTTTTCTTCTATACGTGTTTCCAAGTTTGTTTTATTGGACATATACGCATGGAAATATACACAGGAGGGTTGAAGCCAAGCATATTGTGAAAAACACCCATCTGTCAGTATGTGTCACGCTCGCAAGAGTCCAGCGCTCTGAGTCTGACACACCTGATGCACAGAGCGCTCCGTCAGACTTGTCGTTGCTCCCTCGCCCCCAAGTCCCTCTTCTACCACTTCCCACCGCCCCACGGGGAAGCGAGGTTCTTACTACATCCATCCTCATCGCTGTGGTCCCCGCAGTCGTTGTCTCCATCACACTGCCACTGGGCGGGGATGCAAGTACACTCGCCAAGGGCACTCACGGCACACGTGAAGTGGTTCCGCCCACAAGCACACTGAGGGCTGCTGGCTAGGCCTGGGCGGAGGTAAGAGGAACCAGTGAGGGCTCAGCTCCTGCCCAACCAAAGCCCATTCTAGGCGGCAAGGTAGAGGAGCCAGGTGTAGGGGCACTGTCACCCAGGGAGCCATTGTGACACTACAGGGAGATGCAGACAATGCAATTGCACCTTCCGCCTCCTCCAAGGCACAAATGGACAAGGAGATACCCTCTGATTTGGGGCTCACAAATAGTCCAGGTGCCCACCTCTATAACAGGGCTTTTTTGCAGAGCACCCCCAAAGGCCCAGAGACAAATGATGCCACCTGGACGGTTGGTGCTCTTGAAGAAGGGGAGCAGGGGACAGAAGGCGTGATACAGAGAGGCCTCCATATCCTTCCTCCAAACCTAGGTTGAGATGCAGATGTTTTTGCCCGTATCCAGGACTTGGCCTTGGGATGTTGGCTGGGGAGGGCAAGAAATAAGGGTGGAATTGAAATGCTGGAGCCCCTTTAGGGATAAAGGGTCCACACAGCGGAGCAGGAAGCAGGACCGGCTGCTGTGAGTTCCCCAGGCAGAACTCACTCTTGAGGACAGTGGCTAAGGAGGAGTGGGGCCTGAGGGAGG
Source organism: Equus caballus (assembly GCF_041296265.1). Taxonomy (NCBI): domain Eukaryota; kingdom Metazoa; phylum Chordata; class Mammalia; order Perissodactyla; family Equidae; genus Equus; species Equus caballus. The sequence continues at coordinate 11,545,854 of NC_091695.1, forward strand.
GAACCAGGCCACTACAGGGCAGAGTGACTGGGACCAGTCAGGGCCTTCCTGTCTGTGGGACAGGCCGCAGCCTGGAGGAAGGACGGCAGAAGCAGCCCCTCCCCCAGCCTCGGCAGCACGCAGCTGGGCTTCCCTATTGAGCATCCAGCTATCTGCCTGGCCAAGTCCCATGACCGGCTGCTGTGCCCCCTCCCCAGCGTGCCCAGCAGGATGCCCTGGGATGGCGTGTGAATGGCTCGGTGCCCCCGCTCCAGCCTCAGCTGGAACAAAGGGTTCTGCCAGGGTCACTCTCCCCCCTCCCAGCATTCATCTAACCCGCTGGGCCGCTGCAGCTGGGAAAGAAGGGGGCCACCGCTCATCGCTCCCCCCAGCTTTCTTCTCCCCTTCCTCCCCTCGGCTGGGCCCTGCCCTCAGGCTGGTCTGGACCAGGGAAGGAGCCAGCTCCTAAATTACTAGCCCTCTTCCTGTACTATTTCCCCGAGCCCAGCTTCTCTCTCTTGGCTCATCTCCTTGATGGACATCCTCACCTCCCATTAGATTACTAGGCCTGGCTTAGGGCTTAGGGCTTAGGTCCCAGAATGAAAGGGTGCCATCCTCTCCAAAAGCAAAGAGAGAGCCCAAGACCCCTGCATCTCCACTTCAGCCCCAAGGGTCAGTATGAGTAAAAGGCAGGGGTTCCTAACCTGTAGATGATGGATGGATGGCATGGGGATCTGTGAACCCCTGAAACGACAGGCAAGATGTACATTTCTGGAGCTAAAGGCCACAGCTTTTGCCAGATCCTCAACTAAGGCCTGCCCTCCCCCTCCACATGCTAAGGGAATCAGCTGCCCTAGAAAAGATGCAGGATTTCCTGCGGAAGCCAAAGGAATCCGTTTGAGAGGTGCAGCATCCCTATACCTCACAGGAAGGCCTTACTCCCAGCGCAGCGCTCCTGTCTCTCTGCCAGTGTAGGACAGTGGACCCTTCCCCAGGGAAGCACTGAAGACCCAGCTGCCCTAGCCCCAGCACCATCCTCTTGGCCTGTTCCGAGAGCACTGAGAAAGGATGGGGCTTTTTTCACCCAGACTCTGGGCACCAAAGCCTGAGGAACTTTCGTAGTATGACCAGCTCATCACAGCTATAGGCACTACTTTCGGGAACTCTGGCTGAGGAAACAGCAAAGACTAAGTATTCCAGAGGGCTCCATATGGTGGGGCTCTCCAACATGCAGATCCCCTTCATGGGGAGGATGGTAAAGACAGAGGATAGAGCTAACTCAGTGGTTCTCAACCAGGGATGATGTTTCCCCCCAGGGGGCATATGGAAATGTGTGATGACATTTTTGGTTGCCATGATTGGCGGTACTTCTGGCATCTAGGGCACAGAAGCCAGGGATGCTGCCAAATATCCTTCAATGTACAGGAAAGGCTGCCACAACAAAGAAATCATCCAGCACAAAATGTCAATAGAGGTTGAGAAACTCTGCTAGCCACACACAGCGGGGAGTAGGGCAGCACCAATGAGGAGTTCAGGGTAAAGAGCGTAAGGAGAATAGAGAGAAAGAAGGGGGAAGTTGGGGGGAAGGGGGAGAGGAAAAAGCACGGGATCTGGAGCAGACAGACCCGGGTTCCAGTGACCAGCTGTGCGACCCCGTGCGAGTCACAGAGCTCCCCAAGCCTCAGTTTCTTCATTTGTAAAAGACCACAGGATAAATTGAAAGAAGCTAGCCTCGTGCCTTGGCACACCAAAGATGCTCAACCAATGCAGGATGAGAGTGTGCAGGTGTAGGGATGCAGGGGCTAAATTCTTCCCAAGGGCCTTGAATTTAAGAAGCCGAGTACCAGGACTGGGAGAGCAAGGACAGTAGTAGCCTGGCACAACACGAAAGTCAAAAGGAACGCTGAAGGTAAAGAGGAGCCTTCAGTCCTGTGTTTTTCTGGGGTTCTTTTAGGGCTCCACCCCCGCCTTTGGCTGAGTGATAAAAGAAGTCTTGATTTCCCTGTGCGGACTTCAGGAACAAAGCATTCCATCGGGTGGGCATCAAGTTCTTTGCAGGCGAATGAAGAGTCATGACTTCCTGGATGTCAGAGCAACGTCTGAACGTCAGCGTGTGAAGGTCAGGCAGCCACTGGCGGGCAAACCCTGGCTGGGGCTTTCATACAGTAAACAGACACATTATACTCCAAAAAGCCAGCTCTTCGGGACAACTGTTGCCCCTCTGGGATCCCCGGAGGTGGAATTCTGCCTTTTCACTCAAGTCCTGGCTGTGATCATAAAGGACAGCTTTTAACCCTTTTTAACTAAAAGAATGGTGAGTGAAGAAAGGAAACAAATGACTGCGGGTGGCAAAACACAGTCTTCATTTTAAGAAATGCTAAGTTAGAATACTCAGCTATGCTACTGGCCTTGAAAGCTATTTGCCAGCCACACTTGCAAGCTCCCTGGGCCTCCAGGGGCTTGGGCCTTTTGACCTAACGCAATTCAACAAGGAAAAGATCTCTCCCCAAAGGGTTTGCCATCCCTAATCATCAAGTCATCAAGTTTTGGGGTTACATGTCAATGCACTCATAGGGTCTTCCTGAGAGGTTAATCAAACTGTCACCACCTGCATCTTACCTCCCTCGCCTCAGCCACCTTACCAATTTCTCACTGCTTTCTTTTGAAGGAAAGAAGGAAAACATCCACCCGGTATACCAGACAGTGTACCATGGTGGTAGAGAGCACAGATTCTGGACTCAGAGAGATGAGTTCAAATCCTGGTTCTACCACTAACTCTACAAGTTTGAGTAAGTTAATTAATGTCTCTGAGCCTCAGTTTCCTCATCCATAAAATGGGAATAATAATAATAGTGCTACCACAAAGGATTTTGTAAAGATTAAATTAAATAATTCATATAAACTGTTTAGCACAGGGCTGGCACACAGCAAATCTTCATAATACTACAACCGTCATTTACTGAGCACCTACCAGGTACCCTCCAAATTCTTTCCTAAGTGCTTTTCATGTGCTCCATCATTGAATGCTCTCAACAACCCTGGGAGGTGGCACTGTTCTCATTATCACCACTTTATAGTTGGGGACACTGAGACAGAGAGGGGAAGTCTGTCGACAGGTCACCCAGATACTAAGGTTTGGAGCGGGCATTCACATGTAGGCAGGTCGATCCCAGAGCCTCTGCTCTTAATCACTTCATTATCCTGCCTCCCAATAAACAGTATTACTACTATGAGAATTTCCAAAACCCTGAGGTCAGAAAGGGGAATTTACAACACGAGAACTTCTGGGTCTCTCTCCTTTATGCACTATTGATTAGCAAATACACAGTGAGTTTACAAATCTCAGGCAGTGACCTCTCCTTCCGGTTACCGCTAAGGCTAAAGACCACTTTCCCTCGCCCTAGGGTAAAGTGGTGAAGTGGGACAGTCTGGAGCTCCCGTCCTTTAAACCAGTGTCTCAGTGTTGTGTTGGTCCAGAAATGGACAGGGCTTCTGATGACAATTATATTCTGCAGCTTCTCTTTACGGTTTGCAAGCTGCTTTTACATACACATTTGCATTCTCATTTAATCATTACAACAACCCTGAGTAGTTACCGTAGTGCCCATTTAATAGGTAAGGTCATCTGCTTTGGCCAAGGTCATGGGGTAAGTAGGAGAGCCGGGATGGCAGGTCCATTTTGACCTTTAGACCAAGTATTCTTTTTCTAATGCCATCTCAGAATCTGGACTTTCAATAAGCTTCCCAGGCGACACGGACGCACACTCGAGTTAGAGAGGCACTGTTTTCCACCATCCCAGAGAACGCTCAGCTGAAACGGGGCCACACCTGTCACTTGGAGGCCCAAGGTGGACAGTGACTATACACAGCTACAGAGCAGCTTTTTCAAGTTGAACCGGAAATGAGATGGCTGAAGGAGTGTCCTGTGAGTGCTGGAATATGACAGCTACCCCAGTGTGAAAGGGATGAGAATGGGAACAGGAAGAATCATCACTCATATAAGCAAAGGATGTTTTTCTTTTTTTTCTTTTTGCTGAGGAAGATTTCCCCTAAGCTAGCATACACTGTCAATCCTTTTTTTTTTTTTTTTGGCTTGAGGAAGATTACGCCTGAGTTAACGTCTGTGTCAATTTTCCTCTACTTTCTATGTGGGTCACTGCCACAGCATGGCTTGATGAGTGGTGTAGGTCTGCACCCAGGATCCGAACACGGGCTGCCAAAGCAGAGCATGCTGAACTTAACCACTATACCAGGGGCCGGTCCCAGGATGTTTTTCTTATACTAAAGCTCTCCTCTTTCCTCCTGTCCACAGGTGGTAATGGTAAGGATATAAACCTTATTTAATGAGAATAAGTTATGTAAAATGACCCTAAACTACATCTAGGCTATTCAAGGGACCAATCGACTGATTTCAGCTCCTCGCACAGCCTACTCAGTAAGTGTCTCTCACTAGATGGGATGCCCCAGTAGCAAGACAAAACTGACATAACTGAAAGGAGTGGCACAAGGAGCCACATAGAAATGGATCTAACTTCATCCAGGAGACACCTGGAATCTGGAGGGATCTGGGTGCCTATAAATAGCCACCATTTGAGAGGACAGAGCTTGCATAGAAAACATCAGAACTAATACCAAAAAAGGTAAATGGTTGGCAGCAGAAGGAGGCCAGGAAGTGAACCCTTTCCTGATGCTGTCCCACCTGGACCCTCGCAGCCTGGCGGAGTTGAAAGCCCCTGCTCTGTGCCCCAGAGGCCCATCATGCCTCCTCTTATGATGGCATTTAGTCCACTGCAGGATCATTGTCACTTACTGGACCCTAAGCCTCTTGGCATTTGGAATTACATGATACAGGGCTTTCTATTTGTATTCACAGTGCACAGTTCAATGCTTGGTATGGAGCAGATGATCAACATAAGTTTGTAAAATGACTGAATGATATATTCCTCTAGAGTCTTGTGAGAGTTGGAGTCAAAGGAAAAGAGAGGTCCAGAATATTAGAAAGAAAAATTGTTATTTCCTATCTAATCTGTACTCGAGAAAACAGGAATCTTCTTTTTAAGGTGGCTTCCTAGTCCTATCCAGGTTAAGTTCACTCCCTTCTCTTCCGAGAGTTCCTTTCACTTGCTGTGACATGCAACGACTCTACTTCTTTCTGTCCCTGGATTCCTAGAGGCCAGCCTTACCCGGTTTGAAAATCTACCTGGTGAAGTCTTTTCCTAGTGGGCCCTCTCCAAAGGGACACTACTAGACACAGGATTACTGGTCCCAGCAAGTGCAGCCCTCTTTTGGTACTCTTAAACACAGAAAAGAAGTTCTTCATGGTCAGCCTCCAAAGTTACGAGGCAGAAGAGCACAATGTTAAGAAGACGGTCACAAAACTTAGCTAATTCCTGGCTGTCTGACTTTGGGCATGTTATTTAATCTCTTTATACCTTAGTTTCTCATCAGAAAAAATTGGGATAATAAGAGCCCTTACCTCATCTGGATGTTATGAGAACTAAATCAGTTAATTCGTAAAAAGCATTCAGCACAATTTCTGGCACATATGGAGCTCTCAATAAACAACAGCTCCTGCTAACAGTATTACAGAATTTGGCTCCCCCCAGAACTGTCTTATTCAGGGCCCCCATGATTAAGCCCTGCTATTTCAGGGCTTGAGATGTCTAAAAGCCCTACTGTGTGCCAAGCTGCAGTGCCATGGGTTAAGCTGGTGACGTGAATGACCACAGGAAGAGATGGAAAGGAAGGGATGGAAAGTAGCGTGGCAAGAGTCCTGCTTTCCTGCCTTTCTCTGGAGGAGCTGGAGGCATAGAGTACCCTTTATCCTTGCCTAATATATCATCACCAGTTCCTAGGAAGCAAGTATAGAAAAGAGCCTTCTTGGGCTGTCCCAGTGGCGCAATGGTTAAGTTTGCGCATTCCCCTTTGGTGGCCCAGGCTTCGCAGGTTTGGATCCCACGTGCAGACCTAGCCCTGCCTGTCAACCCACGCTGTGGAGGCGTCTCACATAAAATAGAGGAAGATTAGCACAGATGTTAGCTCAGGGCCAATCTTCCTCACAAAAAAAAGGAAAAAAAAACCCAGATAAGAGCCTTCAGAACCTAAATTACAGAGTGATTCAGAAACGGATTAGTTCCCTCTTTTGTAAGATGGAGGCAATAACAGTACCTATTTCACATAGGGCATAGGGTTGCTGGGAGATTTAAATGAAATAATACATATGAAATACATAGTAAGCAGCTATTATTTTTGTCGTTGTTCTTTTTATTAACCCCATCATCTTCATCTGAATATGTCCTCTCTCCACCCAGTAATGTAGCTGTGATACCTGGCTGTCTCCATACAGGTCATTGAAAGTCTGACTTACGCTGCCCAGGAGCTCAGTCAACAGATCTCCCAAACCCAGCAGGGCTGGAATGTGGCTGTGCTCTGTGCGGGGCTGCTTAGAATACTGCTCTCCTCTTCCCCTACCTCTCAAAACACAAGGCCCTAACAGTAACATACAGCTTCAGGCAGCAACAAACCACATCACCCCTTCCGGGACCTTTTTTAAGCTTCCTTCCAACAAAAAACACCTGAAAAGTAATTCTTTATGCACTGGGATTCCCTGAGAAGATCAGCACTGAGAACAGAGAGGAGAAGTCAATCCAAGATAAAAGACAGATAGTCCCAACCTAAACCTTCAGGTAAAGCTTGGATAAAATACTCTGTTCTAAGAAGTAACACGGTTAGAGCGTTAACAGCTTAGGCTCTGGGTTCCAATCCTGGGTCAGTAACTCACTAGCTGCGTGACAGCAAACTGCTCTCTGAGCCTTAGTTTCCATCCGTAAGACAGAAGCCTAACGGTACCTACCTCATAAAGACACGGCGAGGAGTGATAATACACACTAAACACTTACGGTGCCGGGGTTGCAGGAAAAGATTTAAAAATGTTAACTGCCCCAGAAGGACATTTGTATTTTTTAGACCACATGTCCCACCAGTTTCTGGTGCAAAAATGGGTCGCCAGAGATCACTCTTAGAAGAGCAGAAATTCGCGTGTCGGGGAAATATATTTTAGAGCCATTCGCTTTCACTCTCTCTCTGAACCTGTAGCTGCAACTTCTTGTTTAAACTGCGTGGGATGGGGAGGGAGGGGAGTGGAAAGAGGAGAAAGGGACTTCCCTTTCTTATTTGTTAGGCTTATGGATATTATACACTGCATCTGTATTTGGTTTCCAGAATCTGTTGTCACCCCAACAGAGAGACTACCTCCTGCCTCATCTATGCCTGAAAGGTGGTGGCAGTCGGGCTCCCAAGGCTGGGGCCAACGAAGGGAACATTTAGAGCGCTCCTCACCCCCATCCCACCCCACCCCACCCCCCTGCCCCGCCCCGCCCCGTAGGCCTGGCAGGAAATGGAGCTGCTGAGCTTGGAGAGATCACTGGAGGCACTTAGAACCTCGAAGCTTTTTTATTTCACATGCTCATCAGGTGTCTCTCCCACTACCCCGCTCTGTACCTGCCTGGCCCTACACCCAGACGAGGGGAGGGTCCCTCTCCCGCAAAAAGGCACTGCCTGGAGCCAGGAGCTCCCTGGCCCCAGAAAACCTCCGGTGATAAATTATGCAGTAGCACCTTTGTGTCGCTGCCTCTCAGCCAGATGGGAGGTTTGCTCCCAGTCTTTTGTTTCCGGCTTTGCTCGCAGCTCTGATCCTCGGCTCTGCGCAGAGGTGAGGGGGGAGCTCCCGTTGGCCAAGTCAGGGCTTGCAGCAAGTCCCAGCAAGGCTTTCCCCAGCTGGGTCTCAGGCAGCGCCCTTCCTCTCCTCACTCTAACCTGAATGAGCAGAGAAGCAGGGCATTAGCAAAGCTTACAGTCAATCCACTCAGCTGTGAGCAAGGATGGGAATGCCTACGTGCAGGAAAAGAATGAAGTTTGCTCACAAGGGCGTAAGAGGTGCCCAAGGGCACCTAGGATGTTTGCTTCTTGCTAAATCAAAAATGCAGAGCAGAAAGTGGAGTCAAACAACCACCAGGAAAGCTAGAGAATCAGCTCTTTTCAAAGGCTGCTCTTGGTTACGGTCAACTTTCCGCAGCCCCCCAAACATCACATCACTAGCACCAACTTAAAAGGAAGAAACAAAGAGACAACAGGGGTCAAACTTTGGGGTGGAGGAGCTGGGGGCTGGGGGCGAGTCGTGGGCTTGAGACCCACATCAATTATCCCGGCACACTGACAGGATTCCTGATGGAGGACGGTAGTCATGAAGGAAGGCGGCCCGCAAGAGCCCAGCCCCCAAATTGCGGCAATTACTACCTTATGAGCTCCGGGGCCTGACTCCTTTCCCAGGCCAGTGGGAGGGAGAGCTTGGAATTCTAAACTGTTCCAGCTATAAGAGACCTCAGCCAGCACCTCTCACCCCGGGTCACAGCAACCTCAGAGTGAGATGCTTGGCTGCATCCCTGACCACAGGGCTTTTAACAGCGAAGCTCTCAGAGGAAAGCCCCATCTCCCAGGACCTCTCCCAGGAGAGCTAAGGCAGGGTGGGCTCCCTAGACTCACGGTATAGCTTAACAGATCTCTCTACTGGAAGTGTGGACAGGAAGGAACCACGGTTAGGTTTCACTAAGTTTTCAAGGGGAGAAAGAAGGGACAAGATCTTTAAAAGAGAAAAGCAAAAACCAGCTGAAATGAATGAAGGGCGGAGTCTCCATTTCAGCACATGATGCTGTAGTATGCGGATTTGTTTACCTGGCTCCCACGGTCCAAAGGCAAGCACCATCTCTAATGCACTTAGGCAAGCTTGCTAACAAGCAGCTAACGTTTATCCAAGCCTACTGTAACACGGTAGTTGTCAGGCTCTGCGTTGAATGGTTTGAACGTACTATGATCTCATTTAATTTTTACAATATTCTCACGTGATAATTTATTACTACTCCACGTCTCCCGTTTACAGATAAGAACCCTGAAGTTGAGGAAGATTAAATACTTTGCACAGAGTCACAAAGAAGTGCCGCAGCCAAGATTCAAACCCAGGTCTACCTGTGCTTCTTAATCACTGAGCTATGTACACGGCGATTAGATTAGTGCTTGACAAATGTGTGTTTGCTGAATGAATGAACAAATGAATGGGTGCAGAACCCAGTTCTGGGAATGCTCCTGAGTATACTGGGGAGAAAGAAACTGACCCTGCCAGCTCTAAGCTGAAGGGAGAGCAGCAAGCACAGGCATCCAGCACAGCTATTTATAGGACCCAACCCGGACTCTGCCAGCCAAACAGTCAGCGTGAAGTCTTTCCTGGGACACTGAATCCTATACTACTGAGCTGAAAAGGGGAGAAGGGCTTCCGATGCTGAAGATGAGCTGGCAATCCAGACGCAGTCTGGGGCCCAGATGCCCCATGCCCGGGCAACTGACAAAACTTGTGGATAAGTTTCATTAAGGAATGTGGAGACTAGGCTGGAACAGGCTAACAGACCCAGTCGACCAAGGGCATGGAACTGTTCATAATTAGGAGATGTGCCCAATCATAAAAAAAGAGAAGACTACTTCTTAAAGTAGTCCCCCAAATTCTGTTCCTATTCAGGAAGCTCCTAGTATTGATCTTCTCTTCAATGGAAAAGCAACATAGCCAAATCCCACCCATTTTCCTTCTCCTTAAGGATCAAGCTTAGCAGTCAATCAGTAGAAAGAGTGAGCAAAGATCTATAAACCACTCTGTCCTCTGTGACCTCCTGTCTTCTTTGCTGGCCCAGAAGATGGACATGCCAACGTGCTCTGTCAGATACAGCCAGACTTGGTTCCCTTGCACCTGTCATTCTTAATACCATGTGCCAGTCCCAAAGATGTTATCTGATATTCAACAGGGGACATAAGAGGAAATCCAAAATCAGTGACAAGCCAAGCATCTTTCCAAGTCCAATAAGATCAAGGACAAGGTCAAGCAGCATGACAAGAGTCAGATGGAAAGCAGACCACTCTCAGCTCTACTCTTTTGCATTCATCCTCAAAAACAACCTTCTATCTACCTAAGCACTCCTGGGCAGAATTTTCAACTCTTTGCTTATCTGGAAGAAACCTCAGAGACAAACATGGTTTCTACTCTTCAAATGGTGCTAGATTGTCAGAGGCCTCACCTCAACCCTCAGGAGGATACGCAGGGCTGTTATCAGCAATCAAATTTCCTTCCAAAAATCTTTAAGGGAGGAGTGTTATGTAGGCTCAGCCACACACACAGGCTCTAGGAAAAGTCCAAAGGACTAGCAGAAACCCAATAAGCACTTAAATTTTAATGTCTGGAATTCACTCCTAGCTGAGGTCAGATCTGCCTAACTGATCTACTGTGACACGCTGTCTTCTCCCTGAGCCCCTGGAACACAGTGTCAGGGACCCTCGTGGTGATATTTTTGATTGAGCAACTTCTCACTCTCTCCAGTGAACCATGAATCTGTCCCCTCCAGTCCTCCCAGGATGGCTCAGTGTCAGGCTAGGCAAAGTTTAGCTCTTCGCGCGTCTCCTTACGCATGCGCACAGAAAGCCCCCCATGCTTAGAAGTTTCTATTAAACTTTTTGTCCTTAAAAAGAACCCAAAAGAGTTACCAAGAACCCTCCCATCCTTTTCCCGTGAATCATTAAATATACACAATTTTCTATCCCCATTCTTGATGCGGATGGAGTGTATGCAGTTTTGACAGCTCCGGAGCAATAAAATCCTCTTGGCCTGTTTGAGTCCGGAACCTTCCAGCTCCCCTTTCCCTAGGGCAGAAGGCGACAACCTCCTCTCTGGCTTTGTTGGTATCCGTTTTAGTCCTTTTTTTTTTTTTTTTCCCCCCAGTGTCGTGCCATTTCCCTTGATCTTTTTCAAAACTTCCTCCAGGGGGCCGAGAGGAAAGTTCCATCTCCTTCCCTTGCAGCCCGAAGGGGGAAACCCCCCAAAAAGCATAGCTGTCCCTTTAAGGGGCCCATGTGGTGGGAAGAGCAGCTACATTCCTACCCCAGTAGGGCCGCTGTCCCGACACGCCAAAGAGGCTACAAATAACCTTCTAGGAGAGCCCGGGAGGGGGAGAGCACAGTGCGAAGAGGAACGTGGGTCGGCCAGGCTACTACTCGGAGAGGAGAGAAAGAGCTCAGTCGGCGTTAGAGGGGGCTTGGAAAAAGTCATTTAAAACCCACGGGTAGTTTAAACGACGGACACGAGAGCTCTGTTTTGGATTTGGGAGGTAAACCAATCCTTAAAACAAGCGCCCAGGCATCTCCACGCCCTGCCAGGCAAGTTCCGAAATCTACACTGACAGTTTCCACACGAGCTCCCTACGTTAAAGAAAGACCCGGGGCGAGGCCGGGGTCTGCAGACTCCTCCATTCCGAACCCCACCCGCCCATCCGGGCTGCGGGGAGAATGGGAAGATTGGGATCTCCCCCGCGGTTGAATAGCGGTGGGTGAAGAGGGTTGGGGTTCACAGATCAAAGTTCTCTGATCCTTGGGCACAAACGAGAGGCAGCTGCTAAATCACGGGGTGCACCCACCGTCCCAGGCGGCTGAGGAGAAACAGATTCCGCTGGAGCCCTAATCACACACAACAGTTGCATACGGGCACCAAACAAGTTATTAATAAGGAGCAGATGAAGCAGCAGTCCTGCGGCCATCCGTCTGGCTCCCCCGAGGGCCACCGCGCGGGCCGGGAGCCTGCCTGCTCAGGCGCTGCCCGCCCCCCGCCCCTCAACCCCGGCCGGGACAGATCCGCGGGAGCCTTCCAGCAGTTTCTTCCCTCTGTCCCTCCTCTGCCCCTTTTCCAACCCAGTTCCCCCCTCCCCCGCTCCGAGAAGGATCCAGGGCACGAAGCTGATTGGTTGCAGCCAGGAGAGGGAACCCAAAACACCACTAAGGGGAGATGCTGCGAGCAAGCAGTGCCCAAAGACCCTCAGTGGGAGCAAGGTCTGGATCCGAGGAACCGTTCCTCGGGTAGAGAAATCTCCAGAGCCCAAGCATTCAGATTCCCCGGGAGCCCCTCTCTGCAATTCGCCCGAGACGCCCAGCCCGTGGAAGGAGGGCTATTTACAATTTATGGTTTAGCGACCATCCTTCCCCGCCTCCCTTTCTTCGGGCACATTCACGCGCACCAAGGACACAGAGACTCTGTCTTAACCTGAAAGGGAAGCAGTCCCCAGCTCTTCAAAGAGCAGCGAGGGAAGGCGAGCGCGCGCCTCGGATCGTCCCCCAGCCAGACCCACACCCGAGCCCGGGGGAGCTCCGCCACCGCTGCCCCCTCTCGGACTCAAGGCGCTGGGGGAGCTCCCGCGCCCCTCCCTGGCATGCAATCTCGGGGCTACTGCTCGGGGTGCGGGCGAGGGGTCTCAGGCCCCAGCCTGCGCCGTCCGGCTCTCGGGAGGCGAGTCCTGCAGCGGCCGGACCCGGGACAAACTTTCCGGCGGCGCCGCTTACCGTGTGCGCAGAGCAGGGCGCCAAGCAGCAGCGCGCCCCACGGCCGCCTCATGGTGCCGCGGCCGCCGCCGGCGCTCCCTGCCGGCCGGGGGTCCCGCCGGCTCCCGCGGGACGGCGCGGCGGAGGCAGTCGGCCGAGGGTCCCCGAGGGGAAGCCTCCCGGTCCCCGGCGGCGGGACGCGCCCCGCAACTCGCCCTCCGGCCGCTGCTGCCTCCAGTGCTGCCGGAGCCGAAGCCGCCCTGCCAGGGGACCTGGAGGGGGTGTCCCGGGCCCGGCCGCCCCGCCCCCCGCGCCGCAGCCCCTGCCACCGCCACCGCGCCTGGTCCCGCCCCCAGCGCCGGCCCGGCCCCTTCCCGCCCTCGGCCCCCGCCCCCCGGCCCCCGGCCCCCACCCGCCCGCGCCTCCCGCGCTCGCCCGGCTCCCCTTCGGGCCGCCCCCACATTCCTAGCCCTCCAGAGAGCCCCCCTCCCTGCCCCCATTACTACTGCTCTGATGTCCCTAACTTAAAAAAAAATTATCCTAGTGGCAACTCTCGGATCCCGCTCACGCTAGCCCTATGCCAGAGAGGAGCACCCGGGCTGACCCAAGTCGCCTGGACGTGACCCCGGCCCCCCTACCGGCCCCGAGTCCAGACTTTATTGATGTCTTCGAATTCGCAAGGCTTGCTAATGCATAATCCTCTAGGTCTTTATTGACACCAAACAAGAGACATCAGGGGGCCGGGAGTGCTGTATCTTAACTAGCATTCTCACTGTCAAAATTCCTTTTCCGAGATTTTTCTTCTTGCTCCACTGCCCCATCCCCCCCCTACCCCGGTCCAGGCAGCGTGGTTCTAGGGCTAAATAATTCCACGACGTCCCCTTTTCATTTACTCATTTCCTGAGGTGGTTGTCTGGGTCCTGTCGCCCCAGCCAGACGTCCAGAATTGGCGCAGACAGACTTAGTTCCTCCTCGCTGTCTTTGTAAATCAGCGCTGTTAGCCTCTTCACCTTCTTTGACTTTCTGATCCTGGCAAGGAAGGAAGGGGGTGAGGAAGTAAGTCTTGCCTTCAGTTGCAGTTTCCCGAAGACCTCAGCCTCCTCCCAGCTTCAGTGTGTAGAGTCTCCCAGCAGTATTTAACTTTTAAGTCACTGCATAAAGTTGTAACTCCTCTCTTGTCTTAGCTTAGTGGCCTATGCCTCTCCCCGGTGCCAATTAATCATATGGGTTAATTTTGTCACCACCTTCCATTTTCTAGGTGGAATCTTGTCTTGGTACTTCTGTGCAAATCCTCAATTTCTGTAGGATCCTGTGTATCACTCCTCTCTCCAAGCTGGTATGCTAACGTTTCCTGGCTTTGGCTGTTCTGTGGGATTTTGTTAAACCACTTTCCTCTCACTAGTAAACTGAGTCAGGAAGACTGAACCGCCCCATGTTAGCTAAGGGGAAAGTCTTTGGTATAGTGCAAAGAGGATATTAGGAGATTTCTCCAATGGATGGGTTGACATTGCATCCTTGCTTGTTTTCAATTTTTCAAAGGCTTTCGCTTCCAATCACCATCTTTAACCAAAGCTAACATTACTTTGCACCAGCAACCAAAAAACGTGAAGTTTTACCTCTTTCTTGACAAAACTTCTCCATACTGTTGTGTTGCCTGAAATTTTTACACAGATAAAATGTGGTGAACTAACATCACCATGGTAACTAAGAGTGAGGCATTTTCTGTGTGTGTAGTTCTTCTTGCCGACTGAAGGTGGCAGTCGAGTCAGGTCAGGTTTCCGTGATCTTACTGCTGGGCAAGACGGTCGACCTTTCCCGCCGGTGTCACCTTAGCCCAAAATCTAAGGAGAAAAAAGTGAAAAGTAGAGACTAATTCTCAACACACATACACCCCCATGAATGTTTTTGAGGCAGTCTTGGTTGGTTTCAGGGTTTCAGTATGTTTTGCTTATGAAGACTTGCTTTTCGACCTGTTGAGAAAGACCTTGGGATTCTGGAGACCATATTTTGTTTCCACATGAAAACTAAGGACATGTGGTATAATGAATACATTTGTCCCAAAAAATCCAGGACAGGCGGTTACCATACTTTCAATGTCAGGGGATTAAGAATTTATAAACAGTTTCCACTCTGTATGCAAACGACAGGTTCCTTTCCAGAAGGCATGATTTGTGTTGTTTTTCTGGGATTGAGGAGGAAAAGGGAGACCGGCTGTCCCTGTCTGACTCAGGCCCGAGGGACTGCGTTTTCTGTGTGCATCCCAAGACCTCGTCCTCCATGGTCCAGCACAGTTCTTGTGCACAGAGCCATCCCTGGCTGCCGTGAGTCACTGGAACATCAATGGGCAGAAACGAACTTCGTGCATAGTCCCTGCCTGGGTCACCCCCTAGGGTGAGTTAAGTCTTGGCTGTCAGAAACTACTCTTGTGCCAGGAGTGCTAAGCGATATTTATTTTTACCAGGCCTCTCAGACTTTCTTGTTGGGAGTGAGAGATCCTGCAAAGCATGCCAGAATGGGCTGTTTGTCTCCCTTTTATTGTCCTCTGGGACATGCCCCTAGAAAAGTTGTGGGGGACTGCCAATCCCAGAGGGGTCTCAGAGGCACTGGTTTCCTCAGAAACACCACCCCTTTCCTTCATCCTTCTAGGACAGACCAGGGAACCAAATTTCCAAGATCAGAATATTGCCCTGAATTAGACCATCACTAATGGCCTTTTCAAAGGAAACGCAGAGAGTGCTACAGAAACAAGATAGAAGTGAGCACTGTTTTGATCCAGTTGGGTTGGTAGCCTTCTCTCATAACCCAGACATCATTCAACAACCTGAATTTCCAAATGTAATCCTTCTAAAAGAGTAAAAGGCCTGAAGGTTCACACTTTAAAACAGAGGTTCTCAATCAGAAGTGATTTTGCGGACATGGGACAATCCCTGGGGCCATTTTTAGGAGTGGGTATTATAGCAAACAATAAGACCAAGGATGCTGCTCAGCATCCTCCAAGGAGGAGGACATCCCCCCCACCCCCCGCAACAGAGAATGATCCAGCCCAAAATGTTCATAGTGCTGAGGTTGAGAGACCCTGATTTAAAACATTAAGAACATGAGTCTGCAAAGAATTGCTGCATCTTCTCTCTAGAATCACTTTCTTGTTAAGGCAATGTGAATGGAGGGAAGGAGTTCTTAAAGCTGTAGAAGGGAAAACAAGAGAAAGCACAGCTAAAGGAGCTAAAAGAGTCCTATATCTGTCTGCCTAGGGAGCCTATTTCCAGCATTCATTCACTTAGGAACAGTAAGTATTGATTAAGAGTGTATTATGTGTCAGGCACTGTGGAAGCAGTGGTAAAAGATATATTGAGTCCCTGGAACGGACAGTCTGATGGTTGGGGAAGTTACAAGTATGCAGAGGCATTAAAAGAATGAGCTCATGAATGATTTTAAAACTACAGATGATAGGGGCATTCAAGGAAAAGTGCAGGGTTCTATGAAAGGAGGGACTTGATTTAGATTTATGGGTTCAAGGAAGGCCCGGTAGAGCACTGACACTTAAGTGGTAAGCGTCCTCAGGCTAAGAGTAGGTGGGGAGAGTCTTCTAGGCAGAAGGAACAGTATGTGCAAATGCCCTGAGCCAGGAAAGAGTCTATAAGATTTATGGAAAGGAATGATTAACTTTTAGCAATGGGTGTGCTTTTATCTAGGTTCAGGGGGCTACTCCTGGAGACTGGGGAAAAAAGGAAAGTATAAGAGAAATAGCCTTATTTGCATTTCTATGCCTTCTTTAATTGCAAACCCTCCACGCCACTATTCCTAGTGCCAACACTTTTTTTGGGGGGGGGGGGAGTGAGGAAGATTGGCCCTGAGCTAACATCTGTGCCAATCTTCCTCTATTTTGTATGTGGGATGCTGCCACAGCGTGGCTTGATGAGTGGTATGTAGGTCCATGCCCGGCATCTGAACCTGTGAGCCGTGGGCCACCAAAGCAGTGTGTGCAAACTTAACCACTACACCACTGGGCCCGGCCCCAACACTTCATGTTCCAGCTCAGCAGTGGTACTTGCATCAGGAATACAGGTAGGAAGGCTGATTCAATTCCCTGGCTTAACTTAGGGGACACCCTGAAAAGTGGGACTTTCTAACACATTTTAATCTCCTGAAAGCTTGCTATTCAAATACTTGGCACACATAAGTAGAGCCTTTGCAGCAAAAATCTCAGTATATCTTACTTATTTCAGCAGCAAAGATAAACTTAGAATGGTGGGTAAACAAACAGATCAATGAATAAATACTCATTTAATAACAACCATGAATCAAACATCTGCATAAACCGTCTCTCTCTGTCCGCACTTGCCCCTTTACAATTCATTCTCTATGCAGCAGCCAGAGTGACTTCTTAAAACACGTAAATCAGATATGTCGTTACTAGGCTTAAAACCTTCCAGTGGCTTCCTATTGCACTTAGAATAACACCCACACTTCTCACATGGCCTTCAAGATCCTTCATGATCTGGCCTCTGCCTACTTCTTCAGCCACTTTTCCCCTTACTCATTCTGCTCTAGCCACTCTGGCTTTCTTTCAGCTCTACAACATGCTCTCATTTCCGTCTTGCAACTTGTCACAAGCTGTCTCCTCTCCTTGAAGGCAGCTTCCCCAGACTCTTCCGTAGCTGGTCTCAGCTCAACGCTGCAGCCTCAGGGAAGCCTCATCTTACCACCCAAAGGTTGCCTTCTTCTCACTCTGCCTTTACTCTGTTTTCTTTAGGAGACTGGATAAGGTTTCACGGAGGTGGTGGCATTTTGCCTAGGTCACATAAGGGTGTAAGAGTTTACTACGCAGAAAATGTGGGAGAGGTACATTCTAGGTGGAGAGAAGAGCTTATGCCAGAACAAGGGGTAGCGAAAGAGCTCGGTATGTTAGGAATAGTGAGTAGGAGCATGTAGCTGGAGTATTAAGTATGCAGGGAAGAGCGAATGGCAAGGTGGCTGGGAAAATAGGTTGAGACCAGACTGTGAAGGGATATATATGCATGGTAAGGAATTTTGCTTCATCCTAAAAGTCGTGAGTCAGCAACACTTTTTAAGTAAGGAAGTAACAAAGTCAAAGTTTAATTTTAGAACAATGAACTTTTGTAACAATGTCGAGGGTGGCTTGGGGAGACAAAATAGACACAGAGCTCTAAGGCTCTGCGACAGCTTTTTGTCCTCAGATTCTGAAACTTGGGAACTTCTAGTTCATATCCTAAGTTTATTTAATGATTCTAGCATATTCCCTCTCATCCTCCTGAACGAATTCTCGTAGTTTGTCTACTTGCAGCATTGTCTCTGTACCTTTTGTTGAGTTAGTTGCTTTTTTTTTCTGGGCATTTCTTAAGATCCGGTGATCTGTCACACACAGTATTTAGGTGCAGGAAGGATATGCCAATGCTTTCTTTCTTTCTTTCTTTCTTTTTTTTTTTTGAGGAAGATTAGCCCTGAGCTAACATCTGCCACCAATCCTCCTCTTTTTGCTGAGGAAGACTGGCCCTGAGCTAACATCCGTGCCCATCTTCCTCTACTTCATATGTGAGACACCTACCACAGCATGGCTTGACAAGCAGTGCGTAGGTCCACACTCAGGATCCGAACCAGCGAGCCCCAGGCCGCCGAAGCGGAATGTGTGAACTTACCTGCTGCGCCATCGGGTCGGCCCCACCAATGCTTTCTGATTGATTTGTAATGTCCTTCTCAGTGATGCCTTGCATTTTGCTGGCCTTTTTGTTTAATGAATTTGTTTCATGAATTGGTTCCTATTAGGCATCAGTGAGTCCCATGGATTGGATAGCCTTCATTTTCTAGACTTTTAATCCAAGAGGGAACAAAAAATCTATTTAACAGACATTTGTTCTGTTAGGCACTGTGCATGGTCCTAGAAATTTAAAGATGAATGAAGGCTGTCCCTGCTCTCAAGAAACTCACAATCTATAGGACAATTAAAAGAATGCTTTAAAATGACATAAATGCTCATCAAGGGGCAGACTCAAGACAGAGGAAGGCACAGCTAATTTCTCTGTGCTGCTAAGAAGGATCAGAAAAACGTCTTCCCTTTCAAACGTCATGATAGTGTAATTCTCAACTGTTTTGCAGCATTTGAAAATATAAAATAACAAAGTACAAGTCTGGGGCTGGCTCTGTGGCCGAGTGGTTAAGTTCACGTGCTCCACTTCTCGCAGCCCAGGGTTTCGCCGGTTCAAATCCTTGGCGCGGCCAGGCACTGCTCATTGAGCCATACTGAAGCGGTGTCCCACATGCCACAACTAGAGGGACCCACAACTAAAAGTGCACAGCTGTGTACCGGGGGGCTTTGGGGAGAAAAAGGAAAAATAAAATCTTAAAAAAAAAGTACAAGTCTATAATCCTCTGTGAGCGCTAGTTCAATTACCACGACCTCTTAACCACTTTCTTGTAATGCATTAGTTCTTCTTAACTGTCCAAGAGTTTGTGAACATGTCATCTTTGCAAATTCTCCCAAAGCTCTGGTCTGTTGACCGGTGGCAGTCCAAAATGACTTCTCTGCAAATAGCATTTTAAATGTAAACATGTTAATCCCATACAGTGGCATACAGTAGTTTCTGCTTTGCTGTTATGGAAGATAAGTCTTTTAAGGAGAACCTACTAGCTCAGCATGAATTTCATGACCTGCATTTCTTAGTAGCTACTTTGCCTTTAGCATCGTTTCTGCTTGATGAGTTGATAAAAGCTTGTCCTAGTTTCTTGAACCTGTTTTGTAGCAATAATCCAGCCTGCGTTTTTTTCTTTCCTTATGGTTTCCTGGAGGTTTAAAACCATTTAGTATATTCATATTTGCTTTTCTATAGTTTTCAGTTCTGGGGAAAATTTTCTTCCCTATCAATCTCTTCATAGGTCCTCTGTAGAGCCAGAGAGGTCTATTAATTTCCTCTTTATAATTAGGAATTAAAATCTGATAAATTGATGTCTCAACATATCCTCTCTCTTGTGGGTGTTTTTCCTATTGTTTTGAGTTTGAGCTTTCCATTCTTTTTTTCTTTTTTTTTTTTAGGAAAGCTGGCCCTGAGCCAACATCCGTGCCCATCTTCCTCTACTTTTTATTTGTGGGACGCCTACCACAGCATGGCTTGCCAAGTGGTGCCATGTCAGCAGCTGGGATCTGAACCCGCGAACCCCGGGCCACCGAAGCAGAATGTACAAACGTAACTGCTGTGCCACTGGGCAGGCCCCTGATGTTTCCATTCTTTATGCTGTAGTACTGACTAACACCTCATGTCCTCTCTGTTTTTTGATCAAATCATGTCACTTGCTTATTTTCAGGATTGTGGAGCTGTCTTCTGACATACCAGTTTACCCGGATGATTGTCTGGGTAAAATTTTCAGAAATGCGTTTTAATCACTTAAGAACCTGAAAACCCCATCTAAATTGAAAGCTGACTTTTTTTTCTTTCCCTAACATTCAATGGGGTCACAGAAATACACTTGGTTTTAACAACTCTCATGTATTTCCACTCTTCTTAAGACCCATGTTGTGTTATGTTTCAATGAAAAATTTCCTCTGCCACTGATGTGTTGCCAAAATCTATTATCATGTAATCCTTGGCACAAGAGAAATCTAAAAGTAGTGGTTCCTTCTTGGGAAAAACAAACACTAATCTGGAAGGTCATCACTTCTTTTTAAAAATACTTTAAAGATTTTCAAGCCACTTGTTTATTGTTTGTTTGTTTTCAAGTTATAATATATGCCAGTTATAGGAAATTTTGAAAATATATAAAGGTATAAAGAAGAAAAATGTAAATAATAATTCCACCACCAGTGAGGCTACCTGTTATTTCTGTGCAATCCCAAATTTTCTTGAAGCCTTAGTCTAGCCACCTCCCACCGTTTTCTGTCTTCTTCCTCAATAGACTGTTCAGGACGTTAAGAGTAGAAGACTGACTTTAAATATAAGGGTCCTTAGGATTTTTATGGAAGGGATGGAACTGTAGGAAAAACCTACAAATTGCTGCAGAGATGACATCTTGTTCTTATTTAGCTTTCTTTGAGTCATTAACAGTCGGGCGCCACTGGTGCTGAAACTTATCATTATTATAACCGCAAATGGGTTAATGCCCAAACAAAACTATATTCTTGGGGCTGGTTCCCAGCTCCACCACACAGACCCCAGCAGCAGCACCCTCCAAGTCCCAGGATAACGCTCCATAAATAAGAGGATGTCAAATGTTCAGCCTGGACTCAAAATTCTCTTTTCTTTTATCTGGGAGCTTCCAGTTGTTGGCAGGGTAGAGCAAAAGGAAAAATAAATAAATAAAATCCAAGCCAAGAAATCCTAAAAAAAGAGGCTGTGTGGTTTAGTGGTCAGACCACTGGCCTGGAGGTTGGGATAGCTGAGATCCAGTTCCAGCTCTCTCACTGATTGGCTGGATGATGCTAGACAAGTCATTTTTCTGACACGTTCCTCAGTTTCCCTACTTAGAAAAGGGAGAAGTGCCTTCGAAAGATTTTATGAGGACAAATGAAATGATCTGCAAATAGCTTCAGGTTGCTTGGAAATAAAATGAAATTGTAACCCTTAATAATTACTATCCTATTACTTCATTAATAATGTAGTAATAAGGCACAGGTGTGAAAATTATGACAGTCCATACCCTGAAGCTTCCCGTGGGAGGGAGAGGGGGTGGGAAGCGAGGGCGGAGGAAGAAGGCAAATATTTTTATCAAATTTGCAGGACTTCGCATCAAATACCAAATTAGTAAATTCATGACCTCAAGATAATAAATGCTGCTCCTAGTTTGGCTCGTTCCCTTTATCCTTACCACATCCAAACTCAGAGTGACTCACAGGAGCCTAGAAATGAGACACATATACAATTTTAAGGGAAAGGGAGAATTGGGAGGTTTGAGCTCCTGCTGGAGGAGGCTAAGAATAGACCGCTCAGAACAAAGAGGAGAACAAACCTCCTCTTTCCTTTTCCTCCCAGTGTAGGTGGTCCACTGGTTTCCCAGTCATTCCTTTGATAGCATGATTTTTGTTTTCTTTCTTTCTTTTCACCAAACCTCACCTTGTTGTGAGAGGACTAATTAAAAAAGTGAGGACAGAGTGGCCTTTTCTACTAGGTTTGAACTGTGACAAGTACTACACACCCCTAACCTGTTGTTGGGAGTGGAGAGGAGCAAAAAGAGAAATATCTGGAAACTTGAAAACCAATAAATGCTCTCCCCTCTTAAAGGCGAAATCAGCAATTAGGCATATGAGGAAACAGATCCAATAGGTGTCCTTGTTTGTGCATCCCACCCCCTTAAGCAGTGAAGTGTCTTGGTAGGCAAAAAAAAAAAAACACTTGGGAAGGGTACCACATAGTAAGGGATGAGAGTAGAAGGAGGGACTAAGGAGAAAGAGGAATTTGAGGGGAAATTTCAATGAATTCATAGAGGATTTAATGAGCGCCTCAAAGTGCAGGCAAGCCATACGCACGTGAAAGCACTTTGTAGCAATTTAAGATAGTAAATACAGTAATAAAGAGATAAAAATAGGTAATGCGATATTAAGTATTTGTGGGAATTTAGGGGTTGGAGCTGTTATTGTGAGTTAAGATAACAGCTGTATAAAGCAGGAATAGTCAGGAAATTCAGAAATCGCGGGTATGGACGGCTGGCAATAATTCTTCAACACCGGGAAATCCGTGGAATTCAAAAAAACGCTCCACCTCAAATTTCTCTAAAACCAACTCCTCGAGAAGGGGAGTCCTAGAAGGGCCGCTCCCGGAACTGGTGTGGCGAGCCTGGCGTTGCGAGACGGAGAGTGTTTGCGTGACACCCCCTCCGCCTCCCGCCTCTCCGCCCGCCGCGTGGGTGCCATGGCAACGGAGAGAGCCGGGACCTGGCTTCCGGAAGCTGGGAAGCTGGAGCTTGGAAGCTGCTGCGGTCCAAGGATGCTGAGTCCGGAGCGCCTAGCCCTAACGGACTACGAGTATCTGGGTAGGAGCTTCCTTCAGCTTCGGGGAAGAAAAGCAGTGCAGACGAATGAGGCCACGGTCTGGGAAGGAGGCGGGGCCGGGATCTGAGTGGGAATCGGGAGGGGTGGGGTCGGGAGGGGCGGGGAGGGAGGGGGCGTTCCGGGGCCTGGACGTGTAAGGCCGGCGAGCAGGAAAACAGCGTCTGGGGAGGATGGAATGTCTGAAGGGGATGGGCTGGATGGAGCTCAGGCAATGCGTGTGCGTTCCAAGTGGGATAGGTTGGAGATGAGAATTTGGGTCCTTTGGGGGTGTTCTGGATATGCTGGGAGAGGAGTCACTTTGGCACCTGAAGTACCCAATCAGCCCTTCCGTGAATAATCATTTTACCCTTGTAGCGGCAACTAACATTTTTGAGCGTTTCTTTTTTACCTTAGGCGCTGTACTAAGCATTTGACATGCATTCTTTATTGCATCTTCACGACAGCCCCGGGAGGAAATAGTGTGTTTTTCTTGCATTTTGCAGACAGAGAAACTGAGGCTGGAGAGGTAACTTGCATAAATAAGGCCACACAGCTAGAAGATGGTAGAGCTCTTAGAACCTAATTTGCCCACCCCAAAGCTTGAGCTCTTGACCACTTTATTGAGCACCTTCAATGTGTAAGGCATTTACTGGATGAAAAAAGGATGTGTGTGTGTATATAGACTCGTATACATATACATATATACACACATACGTATATATGCACACACATTTTGAAAAATTAATAGACTTCATTTTTTAGAGCAGTTTTAAGGTTACAGAAAGTTGAGCGGATATAGAGCATACCCATATACTCCCTCTCTCCTCCACTAGTTTCCCCTCTTATTAACATCTGGCGTTAGTGTGGTACCTTTGTTGCAATTGATGAACCAGTATTGATAGATTATTGTTAACGAAAGTCCATAGCTTACGTTCAGGTTTGTGCTTTGTGTTGGGTAGTTCTATAGGTTTTCACAAATGCATAATGTCATGTATCTGTTGTTATAGTGTCATGCAGAATAGTTTCACTGCCCTAAAAATCCTCTGTGTTCTACCTACTCATCCTTCCCCCTGCCCCCAGCCCTTGGCAACCACTCATCTTTTTGCTATCTTTCAAGTTTTACTTTTCTAGAATGTCACATGTTGGAGTCATACACTATGTAACCTTCCGAGTGGCTTCTTTCACTAAGCAATATGCATTTAAGGTCCTTCCGTGTCTTTTCCTCACTTGATAGTTCGTTTCTTTTTATTGCTGAGTAGTATTCAGTTGTATGGATGTACTATACACAGTTTTTTTTTGAGGAAGATTAGCCCTGAGCTAACATCCGCTGCCAGTCCTCTTTTTACTGAGGAAGGTTGGCCCTGAGCTAACATCCCTGCCCGTCTTCCTCTATTTTATATGTGGGACGCCTGCCACAGCATGGCTTGATAAACAGTGTATAGGTTTGCG
This sequence comes from Equus caballus, assembly GCF_041296265.1. Taxonomy (NCBI): domain Eukaryota; kingdom Metazoa; phylum Chordata; class Mammalia; order Perissodactyla; family Equidae; genus Equus; species Equus caballus. The sequence continues at coordinate 11,569,654 of NC_091695.1, forward strand.
CCTGGGATCTGCACCAGCAAACCCCGGGCCGCGGAAGTGGAGCGTGTGAACGTAACCGCTGTGCCACTGGGCCGGCCCCACTATGCACATTTTTTTAATGACAAACAATGCTAGTTTAAATTTTTGAAATGATAATATGGAAACAATTGAAAATATAACGAAGTTTATAGTGAAAAGTCTCCTTCCACTCCTTTCCCCCATCTGCCCAGTTCCCATCCATCCTCAGCCCCCTACCAGTAACCGCTGTTACTGGTTTCCTGTGTATCCTTCCAGAATGTGTTTTATTATGGACAGAAGGGAAAATACACTGCACGCTTTTTTCATTTAATATATCTTGGAGTAATTTCTATATCAATGAGACCTTCCTCATTCTTTTTAAAATTTTTTTGGCTACATAGTATTTAAATAATTTATTCAACCAATTCTCTATTGGTAGACAATAAGTTGTTTTTAGCCTTTTCCTATTACTAAAAATACTGCACTGAATAACTTGCATTTTTGTTCCTTTACTAGTATATCTGCAAGTATAGGTTCCACAAAATGGAATTGGTGGGTCAGGGCTGTGTGCATTTTAAATATATATTTAAATTATATATAGAGAGAGGGAGAGAGTGAGAGAGAGATATTAAATAACCACATCCTTTAATCAGCCAAAAGGGGGTAGTTATATCACAGATAACTTTGTATGTGATTAATAGCAATATCAGTGCATAGACTTTTGCTAAGGATTTTACATGTTTTATCTTATTTACCCAGTACTCAATGAATCTATGAAATATTTGAAAAGCCTAGTCTATTGTTCAGTTCCTTGAGTGTTTGCCGTTTGAATTTTATGTCTCAAAGCCTTGGCATATTGAATATACTGGTGCTGGGGCCGACCCAGTGGCGCAGAGGTTAAGTTCACACGTTCCGCTTCGTTGGCCCGGGGTTCACCGGTTTGGATCCCAGGTTCGGACATGGCACTGCTTGGCAAAGCCATGCTGTCGTAGGCATCCCACATATAAAGTAGAGGAAGATGGGCACGGATGTTATCTCAGGGCCAGTCTTCCTCAGCAAAAAGAGGAAGATTGGCAGCAGATGTTAGCTTAAGGCTAATCTTCATTCATAAGTAAATAAATAAACTAACTAACTAACTGATGCTTTGGTGAGTAAAGTTGGTGGTATCTCCCTAAGAGGATTTTTTAGGAAGACTGATTCAGTGACAATGTTGATAATGAATCAAGAAACAGAATCAAAGTCTCAGGTTGGTTGAAAAAGCTTCAGTGTTCAACCACCCACCTAATGCGTGAACCCTGGGCAAGTGCTCCTTCAGGCTCTGTCGCGTATTTAAGTGTCTTAGCTGTCTATCATAATCACCATCTGTACATTCATACTGCCCTAAGCAGGGTCATACTACTCACTGGCTTCCTCGTGGTTCTTGTTTTTAGTTAAGAACAACCCCTGCCCAATACAATTTGGTCATGCTGTTTCAGAGCGTTCAGTGTCAATTTAATTACCATTTAAAACCACTCCCTATATATATATATATACATATATATATATATATATTTTTTTTTTTGGTGACGAAGATTGGCCCTGAGCTTACATCTGTTGCCAATCTTCCTTTTCTTGCTTGAGGAAGATTGTCACTGAGCTAACGTCTGTGTCAGTCTTCCTCTACTTTGTATGTGGGATGCTGCCACAGCATGGCTTGATGAGTGGTGTGTAGGTCTGTGCCCAGGATCTGAACCCATGAACCCCAGGCTGCCGAAGTGGAGGTGTGAACTTAACCACCACGCCAATGGGCCCGCCCCCCCATAGAATAATTAAATGAAGTAGTTCTTCTCTCTCTTTTTTCTTTTTTTGAGCAAGATTAGCCCTGAGCTAACTGCTGCCAATCCTCCTCTTTTTGCTGAGGAAGCCTGGCCCTGAACTAACATCTGTACCCATCGTCCTCTACTTTATACGTGGGACGCCTACCACAGCATGGTGTGCCAAGTGGTGCCATGTACGAACCCAGGATCCGAACCGGTGAACCCCGGGCCACCGAGAAGTGGAACGTGCGCACTTAACTGCTGCGCCACTGGGCCGGCGCTGGTTTTTTTTTTTTTTTTTTTTACAAATTATTAAGTCACTTGCATGTGTAGACCTAGAGAAGAAAATACATATAGAGAAAAGAAAATTGCAGAGACAGGAAAGCTTCAGCCATTCAGTGAAACTGAAAAACCAAAGCTGTCCAGCCCTGGGGAGGTGCATCTGGAGACCTCTTTTTAGTATTGTGGTATGAATTACAGAGCTACCTATTCAATGAGTATCTGTAGATTTCCCTCTCTGCCTGGTAGCCAGGGCTCATATTTGCCTTTTTGACTATTAGTGAAGGAAACAGTCTTTCATCATATGGGGTAAACTGATCTTTTCCCCGCTGATTTTGTGGATTAGCAACCTGTAATCATGGCCTGGAATGGCTTAGGATCTTAAGATCATCATTACAGAGTCAGCTCAATGATGTTTATACCTGCAGTCATCAGAATGTAGTGACAGAAATTAGAGAGAGGAGAGTCTGCTAAGGAGATGAAGTATAGAACCCTTTGTGTATGACCCATGAAAGATTTTCTGCCTTATGAAAGCTACTTGTTGGAAGCTTCTGCCAGAGGCTGAGGTGTGTCTGTATATACCTGGTTGGGTGTGGAGAACTCTCTGGAACCGAAGGGCAGCCTGTTCTGGTCCCAGGTTTGCAAAACACAGCACCTACGTGCTGACCTGAGCATAAGCATGAGGGCGTGAGGTTTATTTTTTACCCCACCTAATTTGGTGAGGTGCATGCTTTCGTTCAGGCTCCGAGTTGCCTCTTCTGTTTCCATGGAACCTGCTTATTCTCACTAAGGCTGGCAGTGGGTTGGCGTAATAGCTAACTCTGGGAAATCAGAGATGGTCTTTAGAACAATCACGATAAATTGGATAGTTTTTTTTTTGAGGAAGATTAGCCCTGAGCTAACATCTGCTGCTAATCCTCCTCTTTTTGCTGAGGAAGACTGGCCCTGAGCTAACGTCTGTGCCCATCTTCCTCTACTTTATATGTGGGACGCCTACCACAGCGTGGCGTGCCAAGCGGTGCCGTGTCCACATCTGGGATCCAAACCGGCGAACCCTGGGCCGCCGAAGTGGATCGTGCGAGCTTAACCGCTGTGCCAACAGGCTGGCCCCGGATAGTTTTTTTTTAAACTGTAGTTTTTGAACACTTCATATATGCTTAGCACTGTGCCTTATCTCATTTAATCTTCACAACCACCATACAAAGTAGGTATTATTCTTAGTCCCATTTAGTAGTTATTCATATCATGTCCTCATTTTGCAGATAAGGAAACTGAGGTTTAGAAAGGCTAGTTGATTTGTACAAAGTCACATAAGTGATGATACATAGCAAAGGGGACATTCAAACCCAGATTTGTCAGATTCCATAGCCTGGTTTTTTCTCTCCACCAAAAAGATAAAAACAGAGCAAAACCGTTGCCTGCAGAAGGCCGTGATCGCTGCGTCCCAGTTAAGGACGGAGTTCATTAGGTGCAGGTAAGTTTCCTGAGAGCAGGAGGTGTATCTTACTCATCACCACACACCTGCCTTTCACAGTAGAGACACTTAGTGATATATATATGTTAAACTGAATAATTTGACTTTAGGCTACCCCAAATGTGAGCAGCTAACAGGAACAACTAAGATTTATTCAGCACTTACTATGTACTAGGTAACATTTGAAGTGCTTTCCGTATGCTGATGCATATGAAGATAGTTTCCGTTTTTATCTGTTTCACAGATGAGGAAACTGCAGCACAAAGATTTTGAATTGCTGCTTAGTGAGTCATGGAGCCAGAATCGTAATCCAGCAGTCTGACTCAAGCGTCCACGCTAGTAAACCCACGCTGTGACTATGTTGAGCAACTCCAAAAATGAGGCTCCAACTATTGCTAGACCTGTGCATGGATCCTGGAGTAAGTTCAGGTGACTCCAAAGGCTTAATTCAACATTTCTACCAGGAGGGGGCATCCTAGGAATCAGGATGGAGCAGGGAATAGTAAAATTCCAGTTCCCTCTTGCCACTGGACTCATCTCTCAGAGGCAGGCAATGAGGGAGATAACTTCTAAAAATAAACCATTTGGGAGAGTTATTGACGATAATCTTTGTATTCTGAGTAGCTGTGTGACCTTGAAGAAGTTACTTAACCTCTCTGTGCCTTAGTTTCCTTATCTGCAAAATGTGGTGATAATAGTACTTAGATCATACATGTAAACTTTTAGAGCCATACCTGGCTGCTGCATTGTGTCTACCTTGTGAAAAGAGGATATACGAAGATGAGTAAGATACCTTTCCTTTTAGAGCACCTGGGTAGGTGCTTAATATTAACTGCTATTATTATTACTATACTTTTATAAAAATATGTAATACATCCATAGCAGCCATGAAAATGTGCCTCTCAGGTCTCCTAATGTGGAGAGGGGAGGGTAATTGATTCCCAGCCCCCGCTCTGAATCCAACAGTGAGGTCACATTTCCCACAGGCTGTTCCCAGCCAGCGACTGGCTGGCGCAGACCCCCTTCTATGAGATGTATGACTCCTCTGATGGTGACTGCGGCCTGAGGACTCCCGCTGCACAGCAGTCTAACGCTTTCGCTCTGTCTTTCCTTTACAAGGGTCAGCCCTGCATTGTGGACTGTCAGCTCTCCCAGGCTCCTCCGGCGCCCTCCCTTTTCTCCCATGGGCCTTTCCCCAAGTCTATTTCCTGCGTGTCTAATCCTGTTTTGGTGTCTGTTTTGGAGTACCTGGGCGCAGACAACATCCCCCAGTCACTGATAGGGTCCCTTCCAGCCATGAGGTTAATATAGTCTCTTCAAGCCTTGGCAAAGGTCTGACATAGGACTCTAAGTGGAAGATTCTTAAGTGTTACTAATATTGTTTTTTGCATTTGCTGATATCATAGCACATGATATTTACTTGTCTTACTGCCAGATTTTTTTTCTTTTTTTTGCTTTTGGGTGAATCCTGTTAAGCAAACTTATTTTCGTTTGAATATAATTAGTGAAACTTCCAAGCCCAATCCTACGCTAGGCAACAGTGCTATTTACAATTAAGTTAGCAGAAATTCTCTTAGGACTTCAAAGTGCTTGGGTTGTTGCAGAAAGGAAATGAAATAAAATATTATAGATGTTACACTGACTTCCTAAACCTTTGGAAACTAGGTTTGTAATATACAAAACTGGTCACTTTAAAATACTTCTGAACATGTTCACAACATCATCTCTTTCCTTTCTTCTCTCCTTCTCCTTCCTTTCCTTTCTTCCTAATTGTTCCTTTCCTCGTTCCTTTCTGAATACCCTCTCTATATGAAACAAACTTTATGAATATAAAGTGTCCCCCCCACAGGAAACTTACGCCATGGGTGGGAGATGGGACATGCTTATAAATGACCATAACACAAGGTGACAGTGTGATAGGTGCCCTTATAGAGCAGGCAAACTGTGTGCATTTCGACTGTCTTGGGGCTTTGCCACTTTGATCAACAGCTTCTCAATCGTGGCAGGGGCAGCACTTCCCTTGGTGCCCCAGTTCTGGGATGTGCCTTTGGGAGTTGTTCTTGGAAGTTCAGCCTAGACTCTGTTTGTTCCGCCTTTCCAAGGATTCTGTAAACTTTTTAATAAATGTAATAAATATTGTTTTGGGGGAGGAAAAGAGCAATTGAGTTCTAAGGCATGTTGTTCCCAACTCTCACCCACCTCCATTTCTCCAAGGTAACTAAATTGCAAGTGATTTCAGAGTTATTCTAGGGTTTTAAAATAGTTCTGTAGGGGCTGGCCCTGTGGCCTAGTGGTTAAGTTCACACCTCCACTTTGTTGGCCCAGGGTTTTGCTGGTTCGGATCCTGGGTGCGGACATGGCACCACTCATCAGGCCATGCTGAGCTGGCATCTCACATAGCACAACTGGAAGGACCCACAACTAGAATATACAACTATGTATGGGGCTTTGGGGAGAAAGAAAACGAAGATTGGCAACAAATGTTAGTTCAGGTGCCAATCTTTAAAAAAAAGTTATGTGAATTTTCGACCTTGCTTATTTACATATTGAAGTAATCTTAAAATCTTCCTCCAAATGCTGTCCAAAAGTTGGGGCTCACTTATATTTGCACAAGTACCATGTTTGCTAAATGAGGAATTTTAGGAGGCCGACTAGGTAGTTGGAGTTTTAAGAAGTAATAATAATAGATCACAGGAGACTAGTGATCCGTTAGCCTCTCTCTGCTCCATCATCCTGTTTGTATCCTTGGTAGCACTTATCACAGCTATCTTGTTTATCTCTTGGGTGCTCCATTATTGTCTGTTTCTTACTAGGATGTGAGCCATCAGGGCAGGTTTATCTTCAGTATCTCCAAATTCTAGCACAGTGCCTGGCCCAAGCTAAGTGCCCAATTGCTAAATGAATGGTCTACTTTAAGTGGCGAAATTTAAAAAAACAAACAAACCAGGAGAAAGGAATCCAGTTCAACAAATAGTTGTTGAATTCCTACCATGTGAGAGACGCTAGGCTTTTTCCCCCCTCCTTGCATGGGTGAAAGCAAGGATGACCGGTTAAATCTGCCTTGGATCCTTCTGGTTTTAAACTCTGATTATACCTAAGCTTTGTTTCTTGGTTGCTATGTTTTGGTTACACAACAGTAAGATTCAATCTATTTTTTTAATGATATTTTAGGAAGGAAGGATGTTTTGTACAGTTATGGAGCATCTCCGTGAGATCCCGTCCTATAGCTGCGCAGAGTCATATGCCCTCACTAAGACTGGAATTACCCTCCTAAATTAATCCGGGGTCCTCTGTGGTGGGATTGCCCTTGCACAACTTCCCCAGGGGCCTGAGGAAATAGCTCATTCTATGATTGGAATTTCAAGTCAAAACACATTTATCTGAGCAGAATTTTAATGATTTATCAAAGAGAGGAGGGATTTTCCCAAACACATCTGAACTTACCAAATTACTGATCCCATTCGCTATGTTTTCTCTTAAGCACCTTTCTTTAAACAAAGCAATTACTGCTGAAATCGTCAAATGTATTTTTCATAAAAGCCTTTGACTACGTTTTGTTTGATTAGCAGGAACCCAGTAAAAGTAAATATTGTTTGAGAAGGCACTTTCTGAGCCCTTTCTTTTTCTTCATTGAATTAGCTTTTTAAAAGCACTATTCTTTAGAGAGAGTTCCAGCCTTTTTCCAGCTGTCCTATTGTGTAGCTCAAGGTCTTGTTAATACTATTATCTGGCCCTAAGATTACAGGTAATTGTGAAAACACAAGCTTCAATTTCTGTAATCTCACACAGAAATCTGCTTGTGCCCCACGCCTTGGTGTCAGTTGTTTGTTAAATTCAGACTTCTCTCACCTGGGATAGCCCCACCGCCTCCCGGTAAACACAGTCTCTGCCCGGAACAGGGCTGCATGAGGGCCCATTGCCTTTTTTTTCTTTTAAATCATGTGGCAGGACTCCTCCTGTGGCCAGCTTACATGCAACATGCGCTAAACGGGAAAATTATATATTTTAAAATAGGCATGTTTGAAACAATAACACTTTTGAATGTGAAATGTACCAAAGGCCACATGTCTTTGGCTTTGCTTGTCAAATGGAGAGGCTGCCAGAACCACTCGGCTCCATGGTTCTCATGCCCCAAAGTCCTGCAAATTGACACGTAAGTAGGCAACACACAAAGAAGCTGAGCCCATGAGAAAGTGAGTTGGAGCGCTTGGGCTGGCCTCCTTTCTCTCTGTGTGAAGTTCTTTCCAGCTTCGCTCATTCTGTCCCATCTGAGTTTTTCAGAAAGGAGAGATTAAATGTGTCTGGTATTTCAGCATGTTAACGGCACAGGCAACATGAGGCTAGTACTCAGGCCACTGTTCAGCCTGTCATATGGAAGGAATTGCCTTTCAGGGGAGATTATAATTGTGTATGTGGCCACACAAATGCACATTCTGCCTGGAGGAGAATGCACAGAAGAGGAGGCCTTAGGCTGCCACTCAGGTCTCTTTGTGGAAGGCTGCATAAGAGGCCCTTACATGGCGTTGTCAACTCTTTTGGGCTTAATGAGTCATCTTTTTGTGTGATGCCTACTTCAAAAAAAAAAAGGAAGAAGAAGAAACACACTCTTCCCCAAGTGAGTTGCTTTCATTGGCCCTTCAGCTTTGTCTAAGAGTTTTGTACATTCCTGATGACATCATTTACCATGCTAGTGCACAGACAGTAAACAAAAAATAATTTAGCTTTCGGGCATCTAGACAAAACTTAATAGTCCAATTTAGAGAAATGATAATAGGCTTTATAGGCAGTAAGCGCGTGAGCTTAAACAACAAGCACGACCCGAATCCTTTTTGGAATGTGATGCGTTGAAAGATGGCTGTAGAGAAAACTAGAAGCTTGACACTCTTGAATTATGTGCAGTTCAGACTTGACTCCATGGTCTAGCGTTAATCCCAAGCAGTATGTTCTAGTTGGTGGATGAGATACAGGCTACCATGTGAGCAAGTCATTAAGCAACTTGAGCCATAGCATTTCACCTATAAGAAAGGCAAAGGTAACAGTGCCACCTACCTCACAGGAATGTTAGCAGATTGGAAGATAAACACGTGGAGCTCTTTATAAGAAAGGTGTTTTGTAAATAGAAAATATTATTATTATTCCCCTTGATCAAATTTCCCCAACAAATGGAGTTGATAAAAGCTACCTCACAGGGGGTTGACAGGATGAATGAATTAATATATGTCAAGTATCTTAAAGTAAACTATTTAAAGAGACCTTAAATTGATTGTCTTTCTTGTTAGTCTATAAACCACCAAACCTGATGTTTAGATACATGGTTAACTTATAAAGTCTTACATGTATAGTCAATCTTTTGTTTTGCCTTCAAGGGTTGGCATGGTAGAGACTGGTAAATATATAGGGAAAAGAAAATTGCTTAGTTCTTCAGGGAGAGGGGCCCTGCCGTTCTTCTCTTCAAGGTTATGCCTACGCGTAGCTTTTGGAGTCGTGCTAATCTTTGTTGACATGTCTGAACATAAGGACTGTTTTGACCTTTGCTCTTCCAGTAAATATTTGTTTTTGATTTCATATTTCTAAAGGAGAAACAAGCTTATAAAGAAAAGAAGTGCTTGATTTGTCTCACATTGTGAACTTTTTCTTATCGTATTTCCTAGTAGTTAAGAGAAAATAACTATTGTTAAAGGACCTGACATTGGGCTCCCTCACTGGAAAGTTCTTAAGCTCAGACAAGTAATAAAAACAGCTTTGGTTATCTTTAGAGGAGAAGGGGCGCCAGAAAATAATTTATATTTTTAAATGACAGATTTGTCACTGACATCTCTTCTCCCATTTTTCTTGGTATTTTTCGTAAAAATTTAGGCAACAATATCTAAGAAAAGATCCCTTAGGTATTTTTACAAGTTCAGAATTTCATGTTTTGTTTCCTAGTGTTGTAGCATTTGGATTTCATTTTCTGTTAGATAACAGAAAATGGGAACCACTGTTTCATTTAAATTCTAAACCATTAGGCAGAGATCAGTTTTCTTACGTTTTTTTTTAAAGAGAGATAATATTCCACCTTCTAAGTAGTACAGCCCCCCACGTACTGTCTTAAGTGGAAAATGTATTCGAATAGATGTTGTTGGGATGCCCGCTAGAGTCGTTCTTGTATCCAGGAGGACTGGAGATGTACCGCCGTCTCATTCAGTCCTCGCAAGAGCTTTGTGAGGTGAGCACCAGGCTGATGCCCACTTTTCCATGAGGAGACTGAGATTTGGGTCCTGTAACTTGCCCAAGGTCACTGAGCTAGTAAAGGTGGTGGTGAAACTTAAATAAGGTTTATCTGACTCTAAAACCTGTATTGTTAGCTACTTTGCTTTCTTTTAGGTCCTGTTATCTCTAAAGACCTTCCTTCCTATTCAATTTGGTAAGCATTTAAGTGTCAGAACTTAATATTTTAACAGAAATTTCTTCAGAATATATCACATATCCCCTAGATTCTTTGGTATGATGTATAGAACATAATTTAACATTCTCTGGATATAGTATCATTATTTTAGACATTTATTATATTGTGCTGTAGATATTTAATGACATTTACTCATGAGGCTGGATGTTAGGAAACGGGCTCAGAGAACTGAAGTAAGTTTTCCAGTGTTTGTGTAGATAGCAGTTGGTGGAGCTAAGATTTGACTCTGGTTGTTCTGATTCCAAATTTAGTGGTTTAGGTGCCACTCAATCCAATGTTAGTTAAATTTGATGTTATAGCTATTGATCACTGGTAAGAAATTCCCCCTATACTTACAGTTCCCCTCTCTCCAGACTGATATTTCCTCCTGGGTCAGGAAGCTGTTGAGGTATACTGAGGTTTTGTTCTTTAGCTGATTTTGTGCCCCTGATCTCTCAGGGTATTAATTAGGGTGATGTCTGAGCTACTGTTATAAAAAGATTCCCCCCACCAATGCAATGGCTTATCCAAGGGAGAACTTTATTTCTCTCTAACTTAACCTAAGTCCAGGAGGTGGAAGGCAGGATCTGCTCTAGGAAGCCAGCACAGGATTTCAGGCTAGCAGGGCAGCCATGCTGTTTGAAACACATAGTTTCCAAGGATGCCTCAGTTGGAGCCATTTCCAGCCAGTAGAAAGGAAAGGGAGGAGGAGTGAGTCCAGGGTAAACACCTTTTAAGCAAGTAAGGCAGAGGTTGCAAACATCACTTGTGCTCACGTTCCATAGGTGAGAATTTAATATAAGGCCCCTGCTAATTGCAGAGGAGCCTGGGAATTGAAGTCCAGCCCAACAATCGTGTGTGCAAGAAGAATGGGAGCACAGGTTTTGGGGGAGCAGAAAATAATCTGCCATACCTGGTATGTACAGTGGAGCTGTCTCTCCCGCTCACGGTGTGGTGTATTGCTCACAGCTTGCCCGTGTTCATAGGCGGAGCACCAATGCAGGATGGGTGTTTGTTCCTCTCCTGCTTCTGCTCTCACAGTACAGGGGTGCTTCATCCCTTGTCCCTGTTCTCCACTCTTCTCCCTCTTGCTACCAGGGAGCTCAGTTGCTCCCTTTTTATTATTATTTTTTTTCTTAACTCTATGTCTCCTGTCATTTCTCTTGTCTCACTTCTCTGTCCTTTGTAAACATTTCCAACTACTCAGAGTGGTCCCTTTCTACACCTTAGTGAGCACATGTCATGTTAGGGCTTTAGTTCTTTATAATTGTGTTGGTTGCTGAGTGTTGGGATTTACTTGGCTGCCAAATAAGTTTCTTTTGATTGGGAGTTAGAGATCCATTGTAGGAACCTAAATCTTGTCTCTAGAGAGCTAGTTTTACAATAAATAAAGATATTTGTCTTCCTAGGGAGTGATTGGTAAGAGATTTAGGAGAACAAGGAAAATGTGGGCCGCAGAATTGGGGGGAGGAGTGAGTTTCAAGTTGGAGGGAGTGCTCAGTGATACCAGTCGCCTCAGAGAGGTCAGTAGATAAGTGCTGCAAAGGAGGTTGTTGGTGGCATCAGGTGAGCAGTTTCAAGTCGAGCAGTGTGGCAGCATGCCGGATTTTCCTGGATTGAAGAGTAAATGGGATGGGTGGAGGACTTGAGACAATAGGTCGGTTAGATTTGTTTCTAGAAGTTTGGGGAAGTTGGGGCAGGAGAAGGAGAGGGGGTAATAGCAAGAGTAGGGAGAGTCTGTGCTTGTTTTTAATTTTTTAGATGAGAGAGACTCGAATATGTTTCCACACTGAAGGAACGGGAGCCGTTGTAGAGGGAGAGAGGGAAGATCCAGAGAAAGGAGAGAATGGTTAACTGATGGAATACATTTTCAGAAGATGTGAGAGGGAATTCTGGGATCTGGGGCAGAGGTGCGAGGTTGTTTGGAGGTGGAAATTAGGGCCGTGTTTATCCGTTAGGCACTATTGGCATTGTGCCTAATCTTTAAACTGTTTTGGGATCTTTGGAAATATTTGAGACCTAAAAAAAAAACCTTATTGACCCTAAAATATGGATAAGTGTTTAATTATATATTTATAAGATATAATATGATGTCACTTTCATTGTTACATTTAGCGTGGACATACATTTTATTATATTTGAAAGGAATTTATAGGGAAGATTTTTCTCCGTTAACAGGAATTCCCAAGCGAGAAATCAGATGCTAAGATGGTCTTAAAACAACTCTCCAAGGATATTATTCAGCAATAAAAAAAAAATAGAAGGAAGTGCTGCCATTTTCAACAACATGGATGGATCTAGAGGGCGTTATGCTAAGTGAAATAAGACAGAGAAAGACAAATACCATATGATCTCAATAATATGTGGAATCTAAAAAAGAAGTCAGACTCATAGATATAGAGAACAGATTGGTGGTTGCCAGAGCGGGAGGCGGGGGTCACAATGGGTGAAGGTGGGAAAAAGGTACAAACTTCCAGTTATACAATAAATAAGTCCTGGGAATGTAATTTATGGCATGGTGACTATAGTTAATAATGCTGTATTGGATATTTGAAAGTTGCTAAGAGAGTAAATCTTAAAAGTTCTTATCACAAGAAAAAATTTTTTTAACTATGTGTGATGATAGATGTTAACTAGACTTATTGTGATGATCATTTTGAAATATAGTCATGCACTGCATAATGACATTTTGGTCAACGATGATATACGATGGTGGTCCCTAAGATTAGTACCATATAGCCTAGATGTGTAATAGGTTATACCATGTAGGCTTGTGTGAGTACACTCTGATGTTCGAACAGCAAAGTCGCCTAACGACGCGTTTCTCAGAACATATCCTCGTCGTAAAGCAATGCGTGACTGTATATACCATCATTATGTTGTACACCTGAAACTAATATAATGTTATGTGTCAATTATATCTCAATAGAAAAAGAAAAAACCCTAACTCTACAAGGAATAATTGTGTTTGAGCAACAGAGACGCAAAGTAAGCATGGTGAAGGACAGAGTTAAGCTTAGAAATGGAGCTGAAAGTTGATATTCTTTACCTGGATACCTCTTCTTTGTCTTTGAAGTAAGAATCGAGGTTATCTCCTTAGAATTAGGGAAACAGAAGGAAAAGACTTAGGAGAGCAAAGAAAGTTTATATTAGTTGCTGTGGGAAAGAAGAAAGCTTGACTGGGGATACAAAATTTGTATCCAAGTACAAAAATTTGGAGCAGCATTAAGACATTTGAAGTAAGGATACGTAAATACATCCACTGTGAAAAGAGGCAGCAAAGAACATTAACAGGAGCAATGTTGATTATGTAAATTGGTAAAAGAAAAAACCACAAATGTATTACAAAGTAATAATTAGGTGAAACAGTTGAAAAACTGTTTTAGGAAAGCACAATGTCACAAATAGTGGGTAAAGAGAGGGAAGATCCAAATAGCAGAAACTTTTTTTGAACTTGCTGTTTATTTTTATTCGCTACAGAATTTTATTGGTCAAATAGATCTGTAAGAGTTTTAACAAAGCCCAGCAGTACCATACCCCACAAACTTCTCACCTCTAAGTCCCACCCATCAGAGGAGACCATTTTCAATTTTTTTCACCATTTCTTTGATGTATTGCTGCATATTTTTAAATAGTGTACTTAAACTGCTCTTCTTCGTTTTTCAGGTTTAGATGTTATCTAATGACTTCTTGTGATGTATTTATCCCATTTATAACCCCTAACATTCGTTCCTCCTAGCCTCCCAATAAAATTGTGATTTTTGGTTAAGTCAATATTCAGTGTTTATTATTACTATGGAAATGGTATGTATATATTAGTTATGTAGTGTACTATGATTACATTTCCCCTTGTCATTTTATCGTTGAATTGTAACAGTTCTTTACATATTCTGGATACTAGACTCTTATCAGATATATGATTTGCAAATATTTTTACATAGTAAAAATTTGCCTCATTTTTTATGGCTGAATAACATTCCATTGTCTATATACACCACAACTTCCTTATCCACTCATCCATTGATGGGCACTTAGGTTGTTTCCATGTTATGACTGTTGTAAATAATGCTCCTTCAAACAGAGGGGTGCAGATATCTTTTCAAGTTTAATGTTTTCATTTCTTTTGAATCTATTCCAAGAAGTGGAATTGCTGGATCATATGCTGGTTCTATTTTTAATTTTTTTTTAATAAAGATTGGCACCTGAGCCAACATCAGTTGCCAATCTTCTTTTTTTTCTTCTTCTTCTTCTCGCCAAAGACCCATGAGTACATAGTTGTGTATTCTAGTTGTAGCTCCTTCTGGGTCTGCTATGTGGGACGCCACCTCAGCATGCCTTGATGAGCAGTGCTAGGTCCGCGCCTAGGATCTGAACTGGCCAAATCCTGAACCACTGAAGCAGAGTGAGCAAGCTTAACTACTTGGCCACGGGCCAGCCCCTGTTTTTAATTTTTTGAGGACCCTCCACACTGTTTTCCATAGTTGCTGTACCAATTTGTGGTCCCACCAACAGTGCGTAAACGTTTCCTTTTCTCCATATCCACATCAGTGTTTGCTCTCTCTTGTCTTTTTGATAATGGCTATTCTAACAGGTGTGGGGTGATATCTCATTGTGGTTTTAATTTGCATTTCCCTGATGATTAGTGATGTTGAAGATCTTTTCATGTACCTGTTGGCCTTTTGTATATCTTCTTTGGAAAAATGTTTAGATCCTTTACCCATTTTTTAATTGGGTTATTTCTTTTTTGCTATTGAGTTGAATGAGTTCTTCATATATTTTGGATATTAACTCCTTATCAGATATATGGTTTGCTAATATTTTTTCCCATTCCCTGGATTGTCTTTTCACTTTGTTGATGGTTTCTTTTGCTGTGCAGAAGCTTTTTAGTTTGATGTAGTCCCACTTATTTATTTTTGATTTTGTCCTTGTGCTTTAGGTGTCATATCCAAAATATCATTACCAAGGCCCTTGTCAAAGAGCTTTATTTGTATGTTTTCTTCTAGGAGTTTCATGGTCTTACATTGTCTTCAATCCATTTTGAGTTAATTTTTGTTTATTTGTCTTCACTAACCTGTGAAGAAGAAAGTGTGATTAGTATTCCCCCCCTTTTCTTTTTGGTGAGGAAGATATGCCCTAAGCTAACACTCATTGCCAATCTTCCTGTTTTTTTTTTTGCTTGAGGAAGATTAGCCCTGAGCTAACATCTGTGCCAGTCTCCCCCTATTTTGTATGTGGGATCCCTCCACAGCGTGGCTGATAAGTGGAGTAGGTCTGTGCCCAGGATCTGAACTCGTGAACCTGGGCCACCTAAGGAGAGCGTGTGGAACTCTAACCACTCAGCCATGGGGCCAGCCTCCATTAGTATCCCTTTTGATAAATCTGAGCATTACAAACAATAAGATAAAAATCAAAACATTTAGGAAAAGGATTAAATGGGAAAATTTGGGAGTTAAAAAAATATGGATCTTATTCACAATCGCAACAAAAAGAATAAAATACCTTGGGGTAAATTTAACTAAGGAAGTGAAGGACCTATATAGTGAAAATTACAAGGCGTTTCTGAGAGAATTGGATGACGACATAAGGAGATGGAAAGACATTCCATGTACATGGATTGGAAGAATAAACACAGTTAAAATGTCCGTTCTGCCTAAAGCAATCTACAGATTCAACGCCATCCCAATCAGAATCCCAATGACATTCTTTACAGAATTAGAACAAAGATTCCTAAAGTTCATATGGGGCAACAAAAGACCCTGAATTTCTAAAGTAATCCTGAGAAAAAAGAACAAAACGGGAGGCATCACAATCCCTGACTTCAAAACATACTACAAAGCTACCGTAATCAAAACAGCATGGTACTGGTACAGAAACAGGTGCACAGATCAATGGAACAGAATTGAAAGCCCAGAAATAAAACCACACATCTATGGACAGCTTATCTTTGACAAAGGAGCTGAGGGCCTCCAATGGAGAAAAGAAAGTCTTTTCAACAAATGGTGCTGGGGAAACTGGAAAGCCACATGTAAAAGAATGAAAATTGACCATTCTTTTTCACCATTCAATAAAATAAACTCAAAATGGATCAAAGACCAAAAGGTGAGACCTGAAACCATAAGCCTTCTAGAAGAAAACGTAGGCAGTACACTCTTTGACATCAGTATTAAAAGGATCTTTTTGGACACCATGCCTTCTCAGAGAAGGGAAACAATAGAAAGAATAAACAAATGGGACTTCATCAGACTAAAGAGCTTCTTCAAGGCAAATGAAAACAGGATTGAAACGAAAAAAAACCCACTAACTAGGAAAAAATATTTGCAAGTCATATATCTGACAAAGGCTTAATATCCATAATATATAAAGAACTCTCACAACTCAACAACAGAAAATCAAACAACCTGATCAAAAAATGGGTTGGAGACATGAACAGACATTTCTCCAAAGAAGACATACGGATGGCCAATAGGCACATGAAAAGATGCTCATCATCGCTGATCATCAGGGAAATGCAAATCAAAACTACACTAAGATATCACCTTACACCCATTAGAATGACAAAAATATCTAAAACTAATAGTAACAAATGTTGGAGAGGTTGTGGAGAAAAAGGAACCCTCATACATTGCTGGTGGGAATGCAAACTAGTGCAGCCACTGTGGAAAACAGTATGGAGATTCCTCAAAAAACTAAAAATAGAACTACCATACGATCCAGCCATCCCACTACTGGGTGTTTATCCAAAGAGCTTGAAGTCAGCAATCCCAAAAGTCCTATGCACCCCAATGTTCATTGCAGCATTATTTACAATAGCCAAGACATGGAAGCAACCTAAGTGCCCAGCAACAGACGAATGGATAAAGAAGATGTGGTACATATACACAATGGAATACTACTCAGCTGCGAAACAGAACAAAATCATTCCATTTGCAATAACATGGATGGACCTTGAGGGAATTATGTTACGTGAAATAAGCCAGCTGGAGAAGAATAATCTGTGTATGACTCCACTCATATGAGGAATTTAAAAATTGGACTAAGAACAGTTTAGTGGCTACCAGGGGAAAGGTGGGGTGGGGGGTGGGCACAAAGGGTGAAGTGGTACACCTACAACACGAATGACAAACATTAACGTACAGCTGAAATTTCACAAGATTGTAACCTATCATTAACTCAATAAAAAAAAAATGGATCTTTTGCCAAGATTGATCATATACAAGGTACAGGAAAGTTTTTTGGTAAATAAAAGGCAGACATTACATATACTGTTTTCAAGCTATGATGCAATAAAATTAGAGTTAATGAAAGTATAATTTAAAATTACCTAATCACAAGGCTATTTTACTTTCCTTTACAACTGTGTCAGATAATAAATTCAAGAAATAAAAATAAACTTTTTTTTTTGTGAGGAAGGTTGGCACTGAGCTAACATCTGTTGCCAGTCTTCCTCCTTTTGCCTGAGGAAGATTGTCCCTGAGCTAACATCCATGCCAGTCTTCTGCCACTCTGCGTGTGGGACACCACCGCAGCATGGCTTGATGAGCAGTATTTATGTCCACACGCAGGATCTGAACCCCTTGAGCCCCGGGCCACCAAAGTGGAGTGCACAAACTCAACCGCTGCACCCCCAGGCTGGCCCCAACAATAAACTACTTTTTAACTCCAGCACAATTAAAATCTGTAGGTATTTACCAAAGCAACACTTAGAGGAAAATTTATTGCTATCGATATCTAAATTAATAAGAAATAAAAATATCATTAAGTCTGTACTTAAATAATGTAGAAAAGGAGCAAAGGAGAAAACTAAAGAAAATGGAAAGTAGAATTAAATAATAAAATTAGAGATAAGCAAACAAATTTACTCATAATTTTTTTTAAACTTTAAGAAACAAATGGTTCTTAAATTACAATGTTTGTTATTAACCCCCATAAAACTTTGATCTTTCTGTCAGCTTTATTGGCATGTAATTTACATACAAGAAAAATCATTAATTTTAAGGGTAGAATTTAATAATCTTGGATGAATGTATATAGCCATGTCCTCAGCACCCCGATCATAACACGGAACTTTTTCATCCCCTGGAAGAGTTTCTTTATGCGCTGCTATTGCCTGAATGTTTGCGTTGCCCCTGAATTCATATGTTGAAGCTGTAGTCCTCAGTGTGATAGTGCTTACAGGTGGGGCCTTTGGGAGGTAATTAAGTGATGAGGGTGGAGCCCTCGTCATGGCGTCATAAGAAGAGATGCAAGAGAGATGATGTCTTTTCACCATGTGAGGACACAGCAAGAAGGCGGCCATCTGCAACTGGGAAGAGGCCCTCCGCGGGCAGCACAGCTGCCAGCACCTTGAGTTTGCACTTGCCAGCCTCCAGAACTGTGGGAGGTAAATGTTTGCTCTTTAAGCCACCCAGTCTGTGATATTTATTACAGCAGCTCAAACTGACTCAGACAGAAATTGGTACCAGGGAGTGGGGTGCTGCTGTAACAAATAGCTAAAAATGCGAAGCAGCTTTGGAACTGGGTAATGGGCAGAGGCTGGAAGAATTTTGAGGTGCATGCTTGGGGAAAGCTGATATTGCTCTGAAGGGACTATTAAAGGCGATTCTGGTGGACTCAGAAACAAAAGAGGAGACCTGGAGAGAAAGCCTCCATCTCCTTAGAGAATGCATAAATAGTCACAAACAGAATGCTGGTGGAAGTATGGATAGTAAAGGCCATTCTGATGAAGTCTTAACTGGAAATGAGAAACACGTTATTGGAAACTGGAGGAAAGTGATCTTTGTTATAAAGTGGCGAAAAACTTGGCTGAATTGTGTTCACATTCTGCTGTTTTGTGGAAGGTAGAACATGCAAGTAATGAAACTGGATATTTAGCTGAGGAGATTTCTAAGCAAAATGTTGAAGGAGGGGCTTGATTCCTCCTAGCTACTTATAGTAAAAGGCGAGAAGAGAGAAATGAATTGCAGACAGAATTGTTAAGCCAAAAGGACCCAGAACTTAAAGATTTGGAAGATTGTCAGCCTGACTGCTCAGCTGGAAGAGCCGTCTTCCGCCGCCCTGGGACTGACGCTGACGCCATCAGTGCTCCTGGTTCTTGGGCTTTCAGACTGGGACTGTCTCTAAACTACCAGTTTTGTGGGGTTTCAGCTCGCCCCCAGCAGATCACGGGACTTCTCAGCCTCCATAATCATGGGAGCCAATTCCTCCTAATAAATTTCTTTCTCTCAAAATCTCTCTCATATAGATATAAATAAAATGTATTTCTTAAAGATATATATGTATTTCTTATTGGTTCTGTTTCTCTGGAGAACTGTGACTAATACACATTCCTTTGTGGTCAAACCTGTTCCCCAACTCCCTGGCGACTACTGATCTGCTTTCTGTCGCTGTAGTTTTGTGTCGTAAGTGAAATCATACATTATGAATTATGTGTCTGGCTTCTTTCACTTATCATAATGCTTCTGAGATTCATCCATGTTGTTGCATATGCATGTTTTTGCAATAATTTGTTTCTTTTATTGCTGAATTTTCTATTACAGTCATGTGTCGCTTAACAACAGGCGTGCATTCTGAGAAATGTGTCATTAGGCGATTTTGTCATTGTGTGAACATCATAGAGTGTACTTACACACACCTAGATGGTATAGCCTACTACACACCTAGGATATATGGTACTAATCTTATGGGACCACCATTGTATATTCAGCCTGTCACTGACCGAAACATCGTTATGCGATGCACGACTACATATGGCTATGTCACAATTTATTTATTTGTTTACCAGTTGAGAAACATTTGGAGTGTTTCCATTTTTCGTTATTATGAATAAACTTGATATGAACGTTTGTGTACAAGTCTTTGTATGGACTTATGTTTTCATTTTACTTGGGTAAATCCTGAAGGAATAGAATGGCTGAGTCATGTAGTAAATGTATGCCTAACTTTATAAGAAACTGCCAGACTGTTTGATGGCCAACAAGCACATGAAAAGATGTTCAACATCGCTAATTATTAGGGAAATGCAAATCAAAACTGCAATGAGATATCACCTTACACCTGTCAGAATGGCTACAATCACCAAGACAAAAAATAACAAATGTGGAGAGGATGTGGAGAAAAGGAAACTCTCATACCCTGCTGTTGGGAGTGCAAACAGGTGCAGCCAGTATGGAGATTTCTCAAAAAATTAAAAATAGAAATACCATATGATCCAGCTATCCCACTATTGGATATTTATCCAAAGAACTTGAAATCAACCATCCAAAGAGATGTATGCACCCTTATGTTCATTGCAGCATTATTCATAATAGCCGTGATGTGGAAGCAACCCAAGCACCATCAATGGATGAATCGGTAAAGATGTGGTGTATGTATACAATGGAATACTACTTAGCCATAAAAAGACCATATCATCCCATTTGCTCCAACATGGATGGACCTTGAGAGTATGATGTTAAGTGAAATAAGCCAGACAGAGAAAGACAAATACTGCATGATTTCACTCATATGTGGAAGATAAACAAATACATGGATAAAGAGAACAGATTAGTGGTTACCAGAGGGGAAGGGGGCTGAGGGATGGGCAAAAGGGGTAAAAAGGCACATATGTATGGTGACGGATGAAAACTAGACTACTGGTGGTGAGCATGATGCAGTCTGTACAGAAATTGACAAATAATTATGTACATCTGAAATTACGCAATGTTATAAACCATTATGATTTCAATAAAATTATCAAAAAATAAAATAAAAAGTCATGGCCTTACAGCTTAAACTAGAGAAAATAAAAATAAAAAATAAAGAAGCTGCCAAAATGTTTTTCAAAGTGGCTGAACCATTTTTGTGTCCCATTAGTAATGGATGAGAGTTCCATTTGCTCTGCATCTTAGCCATTCTAGCAGATGTATAGTGGTATCTCATCATGTTTTAAAATTATTTATTTATTTTTGTTGAGGAAGATTCACCCAGAGCTAATATCTGTGCCAATCTTCCTCTATTTTTTAGTATGTGGGCCACCAGCACAGCATGGCTGCTAACAGAGTGGTGTAGGTCCACACCCAGGAACTCAACCCAGGCCGCTGCAGCAGAACATGGTGAACTTACCTGCTACGCCACTGGGGCTGGCCCTCTCATCATGTTTTTGAATAGAATTTCCCTAATGGCTAGATGTTGAGCATCTTTTCATGTATTTTTTTTTATCATCTGTGTACAATGATGTATCTGTTCAAATCTTTTGCCCATTTTTTAATTGGAACGCTTGTCTTGTTGATATTGAAATGTAAGAGTTCATTATATATTCTGGATGTAAGTCCTTTGTTGGGTATATGATTTCCAGTTATTTTCTCCCTGTCTGTGGCTTGCATTTTCATTTTCTTTATAGTGTCTTTTGAAGAGCAAACATTTTTAATTTTGATAAAGTCAGATTTACCAATTTTTTTCTTTAATAGTTCATGCTTTTTATGGCCTATTTGGGAAATTTTTTGCCTAATGAAAGTTCACTAAGATCATCTCCTGTATTTTCTTCTAGAAGTTAGTTTTAGCTCTTACATTGAGATCTGTGGCCTTTTTGAGTTGATTTTCTTTTAATGGTGTGAGGCAAGGGCCAAGGTCCATTCTTTTGCTTATGAAAATCCAGTTGTTCTGTACTATTTGTTGAAAAGATTATCTTTAATGAATTTCCTTGTCACTTTTGTTGAAAATGAATTGACCATCCATGTGTGTGCATATTTCTAGCTTCTCTCTTCCGCTCCATCAATATCTCTGTTTGTCTTGGTGCTAACACCACACTGTCTTAGTTACTGTCTTTGTCATAGGTCTCGAGTCGGGTACAGTAAGTCCTCCAACTCTGTTGTCTTTCTCAAAATTGTTTTAGCTATTTGATATTTCTTAATAGCTGCATGACCTTCAGCAAATTACTTGTCTTCTACATGCTCAGTTTCTCAATTTGTAAAATGAAGAGTAGTAATAAGGCTGTTATGGGATTAAATGAATAAAACTCTTAGAACTGTTCTAGGCACATTGAAGGAACTCCTTAAATATTAGCTAATCTTATTATTTTTCTCAGTTCATTGAATGAGGTAATATTGTGTTGATCCTCAAATCTGGCAAAAATAATCCTAACAGAGGAAACTATAAACTGTTTTAAGATACAAACAGTTTATAAACAGTAAACAAAGGTGTGAAAGTCCCTTAATAAATTTCTAACAAATAGTGTTACAGAAATACAAGACTAGTTTTATTTCTAACATTATTTATTAAAAGTAATAACTAGATATATGCTTAGGAGCATATTAATAGATATTAGAAGCCATTTGATGAAATTAGTATCTAATTTTTTGGAAGTATCTAATCACTTTTTTGTGTGAGAGAAGATTGGCCCTGAGCTAACATCCGCTGCCAGTCTTCCTCTTTTTGCTTGAGGAAGATTGTCACTGAACTAACATCTGTGCCAGTCTTCCTCTATTTTATGTGGGACGACACTACAGCTTGGCTTGATGAGTGGTGCTAGGTCCATGCCTGGGATCTGAACCTGTGAACCCAAGGCCACTGAAGCAGAGTGCATGAACTTAACCACTATGCCACCGGGCCAGCCCCTGAAGTATCTAATCTTGATCAACTCTCAAACTGAAAATAGAGTACTTCTAACCTCTGTTAAAATATTTTATTTAAAACTATGAGAAAAAACAGGAACAAAACAAAGATGCCTCCTAGAACCACTGTTACTCTTTATAGTATTGGATATTCTTGTCTTGTGGTAAGACCTGAACATTTTTTTTAAAAGATGAATATAGGACCACAAATTGTAAAAGGTAAAAGTTTTTTCTCCTGCCTTGCTTATGGGAGTGTAAATTGGTATATTTTGAAAACTCTTTGGCAGTATGTACTAAAGCTGAACATACTTATATCCTATGGCCCAGTCATTTGCTTCTAGTCACAGAACCACCTGAAATGTGGACATATGTTTACTAGAAGACTCATGGGGCTGGCCCCGTGGGTGAGTGGTTAAGTTTGTGTGCTCTACTTGGGGGCCAAGAGTTTCACCAGTTCGGATCCTGGGTGCAGACATGGTACCATTCATTAAGCCATGCTGAGGCGGCATCCCACATGCCACAACCAGAAGGACCTACAACTAGAATATACAACTCTGTAGTGGTGGGCTTTGAGAAGAAGAAGAAGAAAAAAAGATTGACAACAGTTGTTAGCTAAGGTGACAATATTTAAAAAAAAATGAAAGACTTGTACTAGAATGCTCATAATGATACCGTTCATAATAGACCCAAACTGGAAACTGACAAAATTCAGTCAACAAGGAAGTTGATAAATAAATTGTGGTATATTCAATAATGGAATATTATGCTGCAATGAGAACTAACGAACAACTACTCAGACCTATGTGGATGAACCTCGCAAACATAATGTTGAATGACAGAAGCCAGACACACAAGACTGCGTACTGTATGATGTCATCTGTGTCTCAAAACAAGAAAAGCTAACCTGTGTGTTTACCCTCGAGGGGGTTACAGCTCCAGGGAGGCTCTGAGAGCTTTCTCCAGGATGCTGATTACAAGTGCAAATTCACACTCCTCTGTGTATTATTATACTTAAATAGAAGGTTTTTAAAAATGTATATTGGTTAGTTTTTAACTTAAAAATAAGTAAGTGAAATAGACTTGAGATCCCAGAAATAGATGCCAAAGTACATATCCATTTAATCTGTGACAAACTAAGTGTAACAAAATGATGTGAAAAATTCATTAGTTGAGATAATTGGAAGGAATATACAAGGAATAAATTTAGATTCACACCTCATACCATATGGTGCAGTGAATTCTAGTTGAATTAAAATGTTAAAATATTTTTATAACTGGGAGAAAATAATAAAGTATACTTTGCCTTGAGATAATTTTATGACATAAACCAAGAGTAGATATTTGAGGGCAGATGGCTGTGTAGATAGAATTTTTTAAATTTTAATTTCTGTAGGATAAATAACAAAGATGAAAGTGACAGGATAGGGAAAATTGTGATGAATATGATAAAAGTTAACATATGACAGATAAAGAAAATAAATGGTACAGATTTATATCACAGTACGAAGCCCCTTCAGGACAAGGGGTCAAAGGAGATGATTCAAGAGTGTGTTCATGTGCAATATTCTTTGTCAAAGTGAGAAATGACAGTCAATCTGCGGGCCCATCCATAGGGGAATGATTAATAAATCATGGTATTTCTAGAATAGGTGTTACTATGCAGCCTTTAAAAAGAATGAGTTAGATTCATTAATACGGAAAGATGGACGTGAAGTATTAGGTGAAAAAATAAGTTACAGAATATGTACAGTGTGACTATATTTTTGTAAAAAACACAAGTTAATGAACATTGGCAAATATGTTTGATCACACATCAAAAAAGTTCTGGACGGATGTAGGGCAGTCTCACAGTGAGCACTGGGAAATTGAATTGAGAGCTTCCAAGGGAGGAAGCCTCCCTTTTCACTTTATACCCTTCTGTGTTGTTCTGTTACATTCAGGTGTTACTTTCCCAATTAAATTTTAAAGAAAGGTAACTAAACAGTTAGATTCACCAATAGTTTAAGCTTTGCGAATTAAGACACTTTAGTTAAAATAAAAAGCTTTATATTGAGATGTCTGCAGAGAAATTGGTTTCCTTTTCTTGAAGCTGGTACAGTCTTCCTGGAGAGCGCGGTTTGGCAATACATAACAAGAGCCATAAAAATGAGCATATCTTTGATCCTAAAGCCCTGCTTCTGGGAACATATCCTAAAGGAAGTAACTCAAAAGAGAAAATAGTTTGTGTAAAAATGTTTATAGCCACATTATTTTTAATAAAAAACTGGAAATAATCCAGAAGAAAACTGAGATAGATGAATACAGCAGAATATTATATCACTATCATTATATTAATTCCTAAGAAGAGGGGCCGGCCAGGTGGCACAGTGGTTAAGTTTGCGTGTTCCGCTTTGGTGGCCCCAGGTTCGCCAGTTCGGATCCCAGGTGTGGACATGGCACCACTTGGCAAGCCATGCTGTGGCAGGCATCCCACATATAAATTAGAGGAATTTGGGCACGGATGTTAGCTCAGAGCCAGTCTTCCTCAGCAAAAAGAGGAGGATTGGCAGCAGATGTTAGCTCAGGGCTAACCTTCCTCAAAAAAAGAGAAAAAAAATAATAATTCCTAAGAAGACTCTATAAATATGGAAAAAGCATGTAGGAATAAAAGTTTTTTGTTTTTTTTAAGATTTTTTTTTTCCTTTTTTCTCCCCAAATCCCCCTGGTACATAGTTGTATATTCTTAGTTGTGGGTCCTTCCAGTTGTGGCATGCGGGATGCCGCCTTAGCGTGGTTTGATGAGCCGTGCCATGTCCACGCCCAGGATCCGAACCAACGAAACACTGGGCCACCTGCAACAGAGAGCGCGAACTTAACCACTCGGCCACGGGGCCAGCCCCAAGAATAAAAGTTTTTTTAAAAGTAGAACTCCAGTATAAACCTATGTGTATGTTAGTGAAGATGAGAAGGGACCATAGAGATATGTAAATTCTTGCTATTTTAAGATAAAGGAATCCTGTTTTTAAGTAATGTTTTAAAATGTAATATCAATATTGATCTTCTAATTTTAAAGAACTGTTAAACTAGATGACCCAATAAGAGTGCTGTCAGCTCGATGCTTTTATAATCTTAAGAAATAAAATGGAAAGTAAAGTTTCTTTGGTCTTTTTTTTTTTTCAAAGATTTTATTTTTCCTTTTTCTCCCCCAAGTTCCCTGGTACATAGTTGTATATTTTTAGCTGTAGGACCTTCTAGTTGTGGCATGTGGGACACTGCCTCAGCATGGCTTGATGAGCAGTGCGGTGTCTGCGCCCGGGATCTGAACTGGTGAAACCCTGGGCTGCCGAAGCAGAGCACGCGAACCTAACCACTGAGCCACAGGGCCGGCCCCAAAGTTTCTTTGGTCTTTTTCTTCTCCCTCTAGCACCATTCAAATTCTTCTCAGTTTAACATTTTCCTTAAACTAGGTCCATTAATGACATTTTCTGCTGGGTCGTTTTGTTTTGGAAAGACAAAGTATAAATTCAGAGTAGAAGAGAATGTAATAATTCCATTCTTTGTATCTGTTTACATTAAACATTATAAAAGCAAAATGTTCGCTTTTGCTTAATCAGGCTTTCAAATAGTTCTAGAGAATAAAGCATCCTTCTCCCCCATAATCGAATGAGGAAGTTAAGTTGCGGCTTAAATACCTTGCGTAATGCCCCAAGGAGTCATCTACAGGACAAGGATTAGAAAGCAGGTCTCATATGAGACCTCTTGCTTGGGCTGCTGAGCCTGGGTGCCTCTCTGTCGGATGGCGGTGCAGGGCTGGGATCAGTTCACTGTTTAAGAGCTGGACTGAAGGTCAGTTCACCTCTCCTTGATGAGTCGGATTCTTTGAGCAGTGTAATTTTGTGAAGTGAGATTTCTGGAAGCAATTGTAGCGGTGTGTTATACCCCCAACAGGTAGAACTGGGCAGAATCTGGCCTAGCTTGTCGGAAGAGAAGAGGCCGTTAGAGAGGAATTCTTCCCTTCTGCGTCTTAGTTCATGTGCCGCCCCGAGTTGTTCACCTTCCTTTCCAGGGCAAAGTGCAGGCTCTGCGAAGGAAATGGTGCCGTCATCAGTTCTCACATTGAACAGAATGTTTCCTCAGTAAGTGGAAAAATTAATTTTAGTCTTTATGTAAGTTCTATGAAATACCAAGATGTTTGTTTGTGGTCTGTTTTGCAATCATGATATTTATGTTTCTATCAATTAATTAGTACTAATCATGGTCATTTTAAACTTTCTGAATTTCTCTAAGAATTATCCTAATTCTGTGATTCACTGGAAAATATTTACGTTCATGGGATTAAGTTCAAATTTTTGCCCTACCACTTAGAAGCTGTATGACCTTGGGCAATTTCCTCATTTATAAAATGGAGATAATAACCCTAGCCTTATCTGACTCCGAGGTGGGTTGCAAGGTTCAGTGAGATAATGTTTGGGAAACTAGTGAACTTTTAGGGGCGCTACAAGTGTCATTGTTCAAGTTATGAAGTCATTGAGGCCTTACCCTGTTTACAGTGGTGGCACTGAGGATGGCATACATCACTTCAGATGCTTGGCTGGTGTCTGCAAACACTGTCCTATCCTAGCATGCACTAACCTAGGTCGATGAATAGGCCAATGAGCGTTCTGATTGGTACATTAGTTTGATCCTTTCATTTATACTTTCGGGAAGATATATAGATACTTTATGTTAATATTAGGTTTGTCTGGGTAACAACAAAAACCTAACATAACATGGTTTAAACAAGTTAGAATATTATTTCTCTTTTGTGGAAAAGAAGTCTGAAGATAGACAGCCCACGGCTGGTGTGGTGTGCTCTGAGATGTAATCAGGGACCCAGATGTCTATATTTTTGCTCCAACATCCTAACCATAGATTCTGTCTTTACTTCATGATCCATGAGGACTAAAGAAGCTATTATCCTCTGGGAAAATAAGGGACATCTTTCAGCTGAATCATTTCTCTTTAAGTACTTTTTAGAAGACCCACACAATATTGTGCTTATATTTTGTAGCTTAATCATATGACTGAAGTCTAGCTGCAAAAGAAGCTGAGAAATATACTCTTTATGTCAGTGGCAATGAGCCCAGGTAAAAGTTGGAGTGTGTTTCTAAGGAGGAAGGGGTTGCTGGGGTTGGCAGCTAATGGTCTTTGCCGCAGCATTATATAAATACGTGGATTTTTTCTGTTATAAACCCCCTTCCTTCCCCTCTCCAGCGCATGCACACCTCCCCCCCCCCCCCCCATTCACATGTGCACTGCCTATTTCATTTTGTTTCCTGGATAAATTAGTCCACTTCAGTAATCCTGTGCCCAGGAATTCTTTCCTGGTGTCAATGCGTGGTGATTGATGCCAACTTTAGGAGAGTGACCAGTTGAAGTCGTTAGGCAAAAGGCTCTGTGGTCTTTTTTCAAGACAGCCAGTTAGCCAACAGAATGAGGTGACTGTGTATGCTCAGCTGTATGCTTGATACTGTGAAAGATACTTAAGGGATGTAATACAGACTCTTCCTCCCGTATTTGGTCTTAGTGAATGGAGCCATCATATTCCCAAATGCCCAAGAAAGGAACCCAGAAATCATCCTAAATTCCCTCCCATGGTTTACCTCTCAGATCTAATCAATTACCAACTTCCGTTGATTCTCCCTCTTTTGTTTTGTCATTCCCGTTGCTACCTCCCTAATTCAGGCCTTTATTATCTTTGGCCTGGACTGTTTCAATAATTGCTTTACTTGTATCTGTACCTCTGATCTTTCTCCCTCTAGTCCTTCCACAATGTTTCCAGAGCATTCTTTCAGAAATAGTAATCTGATTGTCACTCTTGCTCAAGATCCTTCAGTGGTTTCCTGAAATCTGTGCTTATTATACCACCCTTTATGATGATAATACTGTCCAGCCTTATCTGTTAGCAATACAGAACTGTTTTTAGCTTTCCAGATCTACCATGCTTTTCATATCTTCATGCTTCTGCACGTGCTGATATGTCTGTATTGAATATCCTCCCTCCACTTGTTCACCTGGCAAATTCTTTCACATCCTTTCTCAGCTCAAATGCTCCTCCTCCTTTGAAACTCTCTCTCTCTCTCTCTCTCTCTTTGTTTTTTCCACTGAGGAAGATTCACCCTAAGCTAACATCCACTGCTAATCTTCCACTTTTTTGTATGTGAGCCGCCACCACCTCATGACCACTGTCAGACAAGTGTTATAGGTTCGTGCCCAGGAACCAAAGCTGGGCCATCGTAATGGAGTGCACTGAATTTAACCATTAGGCCACTGGGGCTTGCCCTCTTTGAAACTCTTTCTCCCAGGCAGACATAGGTACTCTTTCTCTGTACACTTTTTACAGACTTCCTTTATAACAATTATCATACTATATTGTTATTATTAATTTGTATGTCTGCTTCTCCAGTAGATGGTAAGCTCCTCGAGGACAAGGACCGTGCTTAGGCATTAAATAATTATTAAACAAATAAAGGGATGTCTTTAAAGGGCTGTACTGTAATTTAGTGGAGGATACTAACAGGTGAATAAGTAGAACACGTGAAGTCAGCATGCAATCCAGTGCTGTGTGGGAAGTAATAGGGGTTCAGGAAGAAAAGGAGCTCACTGGAGAGTGGAGGAGTTAGGGAAGGAATCAAAGTGCCTATGTCTCCACAGGGAGACAGCAAAGTGATTTGGGCAGGCAGAACAAAAATCCTAGGGGCCTATATTTCTACTCAGCAATGTTTGCAGTATAAAGAAATATTTATAATGTCAAAACAAAGTACTCCATTAAATTTTGAAAAATGTAATATTAAGTAAACAAAAAAGGAAAGGAAAGTGAGAAAGGAAAAGCCCCAGAAAATACAAGAAGTATATTAGTTTAATTTTGAACCCTCTTATCTATAAACGTCTTTAGTTCCCTTTCCTTTAGCTTTTTCTCATCTCTGAGGAAATCTAAGTCTCACTGTATAAATGCCCTATTAATACTGCTATATCACTTAGAAGAATCCACATTGTCTCCACCTGTAATCTTAAAATGTGGATGTACATGCACAGTATTAATATATGCTTATATATAATATATATATTACATATGTGCTTTGACTAGGTAACACATTCACAGGTTCAAAAACTATATGGTAATGTGTAATAAGGCATACACTGAGAGGAATTGTTCCCACCCTGCCCCAATTTACTCCTTTCCCCCTTTAGATAATAAAGAGCCTTTAGATAACTGCTTTTATTTTATTTCACCAGCTCTTTTAAATCCATATGATGTGATTATATTTTAGTTCTCCAGGTTTTCAATACTGTTGAGCTTTGTCATTTTTTTTCCTGAAATAACCTTCTTTATTTTTTCTAGAATACTCTCTTTTCCTGCCTTTTATCATAAGGGCATGTGATAATTTGTCTACTCTGGTTGTGTCCAAATTAAGGGCTCAGCATAATTCAGTAATCTGATTATTAGTGCTTAGATTATCTTCCAGCCAACCGTTATATTAAAGAAAGTTAACACTTTATTTTACCTATTATAATTTATTATAGGACAAAAAAGAATTTAATTATAATTTTCCTGGATTATAATTGGCACCAGAGATGTGAAAAGACTATCAGTAGGATAAAAGAAGCCTGGATAATATCATTTGACTATTCCATTTAAAAAGTTAGGTCCACCCAGAGGTGTAGTGGTTTGAGTTTGCACGCTCCACTTTAGCGGCCCAACGTTCGCAGGTTTGGATCCTGAGCGAGGACTTACACACCACTCATCAAGCCATGCTGTGGTGGCCTCCTGCGTACAAACTAGAGGAAGCTTGGCACCGATGTTAGCTCAGCAACAGTCTTCCTCAAGCAAGCAGAGGAAGATTGGCAACAGATGTTAACTCAGGGCCAATCTTCGTCACGTACACACACAAAAGTGAGGTCCAGGAGCAGCCCTGTGGCCTAGTGGTTAAGTCCAGCATGCTGTACTTTGGTGGTCTAAGTGTGGTTCCTGGGCATGGACCTGCACCACTTGTCACTGGCCATGCTGTGATGGCGGCTCACATACAAAATGGAGGAGGACTGGCACAGATGTTAGCCCAGGGCAAATCTTCCTCAAGCAAAAAGAGGAAGGTTGGCAACAGATGTTAGTTCATGGTGAATCTTCCTCAGCAAAAAAAAAAGTTAGGTCCATTCAGGGAATATGAAAAAATATTTGAAAATAATTCAGTTATTGCCATGATTTATTTTTCTTGCTTTGTACAGAGAAAAAATTTGGCAATGTGGTTATGGATGGAAATGTGGGGAACTTTAGGGCTGCATTTGAGCAAGCCCAAGAACTTTCCCTCACTGAATCAAGAGTGAAAAGAATGAGGAAAGACCTCAATCTCTTTGTTTGTAAAATGTTGGGAGTTGAACGATATGATCTTAAAGTCCTTCTACTCGTTAAGCTTCTGTAATTCAGGAGCAGTGGTGAGAATAGTCATAAAGTGCCTGGCTACTGATTCCAAGTGAAGCACAACCAAGGGAGGCGAACGGGACGATCCGTGGAGGACGTAAGTGTTTCCAAGTCCTGGTGAGGAGGAATAGCGTGTGTTCAATGGAAACTGAGGAGCACAAGGAGTTTTCGGGTCGGGGATTTGATGGGTCATCATTGTGAAAGAAAACCAACCACGTACTCCTGGGAAGAGAGATGTGGGTTCTGGTTTTGGGTTTTTTTTGACATATAGGCTTGAACTCTCAGGGGAGCTATAGCGGAGCCTTAGGAAGTTCTTGAATGCTCTAAAATTATACACGACGTATTCAATTATATCCATTCTTCTGTGAGAAAGCATTTGCAGCTTCAGTTAGATTCTTATCATGACCTAACAAAAAAAGCCTCTTACTCTTAAAAGTGAATGATAAAGACTCCAAACGATTAAAATGGAGAAAGAGTGACACTTCAGTGGTCCTGCAGTGGGTGAATATGGTCATTGTGATGTTCTCAGAGTAAACTAGGTTTATCACAAAAGACACAGAAGAAAGGGTGAGAAAATGGAATGGAGAGGAATTTGCCACCAGACGGTTTTGAGTCTTAGCTTGCCAGTGTTAGCTCTGTGACCTTGGGCCAGCTAATAACCTCCCAAAGCCTCAGTTTCCTCAGCTGTGAAATAGGGATAAGAAGGATCTATCTTAAATAGTGGTTGAGAAGATTAGATGAGAAAACCCAGATTGAGCACACAGTACAATAATAGGTATTTGGTAGACCTCTCCTCCTCCGAGGTTTACGTTTTCTGTATTTATTTTAAGGCCCTTATTGTATATTTCACTTTGAGACTGCTCGTCAGTAAGTCCATCTTCAGAGAACTACTCCGTGATGCTCACACTCAAGAAGGTCAGATCTTATTAAGTGGTTAGTTTAGAGGTCCTTTCCCATGCAGATTTGCAAGCTGGGCGTGTAAGAATCACCCAGTGGACTTGTTGCCTGGCAGCACGTGTCCCTGAGTGTCCCTGAGTGGTAGTACATGGCTTGCATTGTAATGTCGTGAGCGCAGGGGCCAGCTGGCTGGACATGTACTGCCACATGGGCTAGGGACTCCATTCCTCAACAGAACAGCAGCCCGCACTAGGGTTAACAGAAAATGACAAACCAGGCATGGATGAGGGAGGCGCCAGCAGAGCAGCGGGATGTCCTTTGATTTGCGTCTGTTATTTGCATGTCTTTCTTGTGATGTCTGTGAAGTGTTCAGAATGACAAAGTTTTTAAAAGACCTGCTGACTCTGCCTGAAAAATGTGAAAAACCTCCCGTTTAGAGACCTATTATGTCCAGCTAGCCTGCGTTTTCTATATCTTTTCCTTCATTTTTTATTAATGCAAACATTAGCATGAAGACAGAACCTTTGTTTCTTAAAGAGTTCATCTGCTCCTGCTGCTTACTGGCCCTGCCATGCAAGAGCACAACAGAAGCTTTGTTACGCTCTCAGCAAAGCTGTTTATGAACGGTGGCTTACTGAGGACTGCTTCCTGTGCTGTGTGCTTCCATTTTGTCTAAAAAGAGAAAAAGAAAATAGTTCTTAGGAGTGAAAGGAATTTAGACTTTCTTTTATTCCAGTCTGGGATGTTGAAATGACAAGTAGCCCCCAAACTTGTGAGGAACTGGTAATTGCATTGACTGCATTTTTTCACTTTACCTTGAACATAATGAGGCTCTTAGTAACAATAGAAGGAACAAGTGCTTTCTCACTGCACTAGAGAGAAGGAACAGTAAAAAGGCAACAGAAAGAGGGGTTGGGAACAGGACAAAAGTGCTTTCCTGTAAGACCCCAATATTGTAACAGAACGTGTTTTGGTGCTTAGTGTTTCCCACCTGGGAGGCACAGTCCTGAAGTGGTCGAGTTGAATAAAGAGTAGCACCACAGTGTGTAAACAGTGACACAGTTTATGTATTCACTCAGTAAATATTTGAGTGACTGGCATGTGGAAGACATTGAATGGTCCCGAGTGTTAAAGGGGATGAAAGATAAACGAGTCATGGTGCCTATCTGTCTTTAAGGAGTAGGGAATCTCACAAAGAAGGTAACACGTGTATAACAGAAATAACTGTATGTCGAGGTAGAAAGTGCCATTGGAAATATTTAAAATAGGTGTTTAGGGAGTTCAGGAAAAGGAAGATTGCTTCTGGCTGGGAGAATCAGGGAAAGCTTCATGAAGAAGGTGGCGTTTGAGTTGAGCCTGGCAGGAAAGGTAGACTTGGACACCGCAACGTTCCTATGAGTGATGAGTCAGAAATTATGTTGCTCTGGTAAATAGATCCAAAAAATATTTTTGTAGGCTACTTTGGTGTTTTATCCCATTAATTTAGATGATAAGTTAAGTGTTGGCATGAGTTTTCTGTGTAGACTAAGCTAGGGCCTCTCTGTCTAGCCTGTGCTCCAGTCCTCCACCCCATATGACTTCTGTGCACTTTGGCCTAGGCTCTGGGGCATCTATAAATATCTACAATAGCATCCTTTACCTTCACAACAAAAATAGAAACTCAGAGGGATTACTGAGCGTGATTACGGCCACGTCCCATAAGCAGGGTGTAGACGTAGTTCTGAGTGGGGATTTGACACGAGAGATTTTCATTTGAAAGAGGCTCCACCTTCAGACAGAAGCAGTGTCGACCGGAAGAGGGAGGATGCGAAACGCTAAGCCTGTGAGTTTTCAGCTGCCTCAAATTAGAACTCTTCTGGATCTTTCTGCTGTTAGATTAAATGACATCCTGTTACTCTTATGTGAGTTGTGAGTGCTGACTAATTTTTATGAAATTGACTGAATGTAAAATACCAAGTAATTGATAAGTTGTTGCATTCATACCTTGTTGCATTAATATCGTTAATCTGTATATTCACAGCTAAATTGCATATTACTAAATATAATTTCTGATAATCGGGAAATGCATGGTTTGCCCCAAAGGCTACAACCTTTGATGACTACATAGCACAATTAATTTTCACCCTGTAACTTTAATACTTCCCTGCCTGACATGACATTTCGAGTGGGACATGATTTATTCCACATTTGTCAGTTTACAGTCATGAGTCAATTCAGCAGTGGGGATACTTTCGAGAAATGTGTCATTAGGTGATTTTGTCATTGTGCAAACATCCTTGAGTGTACTTAACACAAACCCAGACTCTCCTAGGCTGCAAACCTGTAAGCATGTTACTTACTGAATACTGTAGGCAATTGTAACACAATGGTAAGTATTTGTGTATCTAAACATAGAAAAGGTACAATAAAAATATAGCATAAAACATAAAAAATGAGGGCTGGCCTGGTGGCATAGTGGTTAAGTTTGCACGCTCCACTGGCCCAGGGTTCGCAGGTTCAGAACCCAGGTGTGGACCTACACACCGCTCATCAAGCCATGCTGTGCTGGTAACCCACATACAAAGTAGAGGAAGATGGGCACAGATGTTAGCTCAGCAACAATCTTCCTCAAGCAAAAAGAGGAGGATTGGCAATAGGTGTTAGCTCAAGGCCAATCTCCCTCACCCAATAAACAAAACAAAACAAAAAACTGAAAAAAAAAATAAGATAAAAAATAGTACAGCTGTATACAGGGCACTTACCGGGAATGGAGCTTGCCAGACGGGAAGGTGCCCTCGGTGAGTCAGTGAGTGGGAGGTAAATGAGTGTGAAGGCCTGGGACAGTGTGCACACACTGGAGACTTACGAACGCTACAGGGCTTGCACTAAGTTTTGTATTTTTAAAAACTTTAAGTTTCTTTTCACTTTTTACTCTTTTTGTGTTAAAAATGAAGACGCCACACACGTTAGCCTAGGCCCACACAGGGTCAGGATCGTCAGTATCACTGTCTTCCATCTCCACATCTTGTCCCACTGGAAGGTCTGCAGGGGAAGCCCTCTCCTGCGATGACAGTGTCTCCTTCGGGATCACCTCCTGAATGACCTGCCTGAGGCTCCTCTTGAGGAGGGGTCACTCTTTTCAGAAATACGTCCCTGGTGGTTTGCTTGGTTTGTTTCTTTTTTTCATCATAGATTTGGTCATAAGAGATAATGGGTCATGAACATGCCTCTCTATTAATGAAAACCTTTTGTGTTGGGATCCATGTTTTCAAACTTTTTTTTTTTTTGAGGAAGATTAGCCCCGAGCTAACATCTGCTGCCAATCTTCCTCTTTTTGCTGAGGAAGACTGGCTCTGAGCTAACACCCGTGCCCATCTTCCTCTACTTTATATGTGGGACGCCTACCACAGCATGGCGTGCCAAGCAGTGCCATGTCCGCACCTGGGATCCGAACCAGCGAACCCCGGCCACCGAAGCGGAACGTGTGAACTTAACCGCTGGGCCACTGGGCTGGCCCCATTTGCAGACTTTTTAAGGAGCTTGTTCAGGTCTGCAAAAGCTTCTGCTAAACCTTTCACTGAATTTTCTTGGGGGTGGTTCTTTTTCTTCTCCTGCAGATCCCTTTTCTCTTCCTCTTCTTCAGCTGTGTGACATTACGAAGGCTATGATGTCGCTAGGCAATAGGAGTTTTTCGGCTCCATTATAATCTTATGGGACCACCGGTGTATATGCCATCCGTCGTTGACTGAAACGTTATGTAGTGCCAGACTGGATAGGGTTTTTTTTTTTTTTAACCTGGGGTGCTTTTTGGAAAATAGTTTTGTGAATGTTATGGAGGTGATTTGATAACTATACTGCTCTGTGAGTAACTATTTTTTGCAAAGCTATTGTCAGGACAGTTATTACTTGGGTTCATCGTGTGTCCCATAGATTGTAACTGTGGGAATCTTAAGGGCTACCTTAGATTTCTCTGACATTCAGGGAGTACATTTTGTTATAGTCAGGTAGCTGAGTGCTTTAAGTTTGGACCTCTGTAAAAGCCTCGTTAAAAAAAGAAAAGAGGACACAGTCTTCGTCGGAGTTGCCGAGGTTTCCTGCTTCAACAGTGCTTGAACGGAACCCGGCGCTCGCTCCCCGCCCCGGCCGGCCACCCAGAGTCAGCCCTCCTCCACCTCCTCACAGCGCCCTCGGCCCGCCGCAAGGCTCCCGCCGCCGCTCCAGCGCCGCCCCGCCGCCGCCGCCCTCTCCTCTCCTCAGCCGTCCGCCATGACGACCGCGTTCCCCTCGCAGGTGCGCCAGAACTACCACCAGGACTCGGAGGCCGCCATCAACCGTCAGATCAACCTGGAGCTCCACGCCTCCTATGTGTACCTGTCCATGTCTTTCTATTTTGATCGCGATGATGTGGCTTTGAAGAACTTTGCCAAATATTTTCTTCACCAATCTCATGAGGAGAGGGAACATGCTGAGAAACTGATGAAGCTGCAGAACCAACGAGGCGGCCGGATCTTCCTTCAGGACATCAAGAAACCAGGCCAGGATGACTGGGAGAATGGGCTGAAGGCAATGGAGTGTGCATTACACTTGGAAAAAAATGTGAATGAGTCACTATTGGAACTGCACAAACTGGCCACTGACAAAAATGACCCCCACTTGTGTGACTTCCTCGAGACTCATTACCTGAATGAGCAGGTGAAAGCCATCAAAGAATTGGGTGACCACGTAACCAACCTGCGCAGGATGGGGGCCCCCGAATCTGGCATGGCAGAGTATCTCTTTGACAAGCACACCCTGGGAGAGTGTGACGAGAGCTAAGTCTCAGGCCAGCTTCCCTCAGCCACCGGGTGACTTCCCTGATCCACCGAGGCAGTGCATGCATGTTGGGGTTACCTTTACCTTTTCTATAAGTTGTACCAAAACATCTACTTAAGTTCTTGGATTTGTACCATTCCTTCAAATAAAGTAATTTGGTACCCCCCAAAAAAAAAAAAAAAAAGAAGAAAGAAAAGAGGGGCCAGCCTGTGGCACAGTGGTTAAGTTCACAGGTTCCACTTTAGTAGTCCGGAGTTTGCCGGTTCGAATCCCGGGTGTGGACCTATGCACCACTTGGCAAGCCATGCTGTGGCAGGCATCCCACATAAATTAGAGGAAGATGGGCCCAGATGTTAGCTCAGGGCCAGTCTTCCACACCAAAAAAGAGGAGGATTGGCAACAGATGTTAGCTCAGGGCTAATCTTCCTCAGAAAGAAAAGAAAGAAAGAAAAGATTTCTGTAGCTTCTGAAACTTGAAATTACGAGACTCCAACCTGCTAATTCTGTATTGTTGGATTTAGGCTGGAAATACTGAAACAATATGATTTAAGTACTTAGCCTTAATTGACATCCCAAAAATATTTAAAAATCACCAGTTTTAGGAAGGAGAAGGGAAGAGGGAAGGATTAATGGTTGGCTAGAGGCTGTTTGTCAAGGGACTCAGCTTTGCACAGCTGTTAACTGTAAATACCTCTGTTGGTTGGGGGCGGTAGACTTCAGTTTCTGTCCTCTCCATTGCATGAAGATCGTTAGTCACCCTTTGTTTTCTGGTTGTCACAGGTGATGTTAACATCTGTGTGATGCTTTGTTCGCCCCTGGCGTGTCTTTCAGTGTTTGGGTTTAGCTAGTGGTGTACAGTGCTCTCGTGGTTTGGATGCCCAAACACAATGTATGACTTTTGTCTGTTTCATGATTAACTGTTAATATAAAAGATCTTTCCTTAATTTGTAAATTTGTTCTTAGAAGATTCCACTTGATACCTGTCATGCCGCTTAGCTCTTTAAGGGCTGCCTTACAGAGCAGTGCAGACCAGGTGCCTGGATTCAAATCCTGTCTCTGCTACTTACCAGCCCTTTAACATTTAGGTAAATTACATGTTTGAGTCTTTCTTTTTTTGTCTATAAAATAGAGATAAAATAAAAGTACCCGTCTCATAGGATTGTTGTGAGAATTAAATGAATTAATACCCATAAAATGTTTAGAATGCTGTCTTGCACAGAGAACTTCATAAATGTTAGTTGTCATTATTACTGTATGTATAAGTTTAGCTACCATTAAGCAAACCCTGTAATGATCAAGAGCTGTTAAAGGAGGGAGGCCTCCTGCATTTCTATCAAGGATGTTTCTCAGGCTATTGATCTGCAAGGTGTGATTCATTTATAATTTTTTCTGGGCCCCAAAGTTAAACTTGATCCGTGGCTGTGTTATATTCAGAGCTAGTTAGTGTTTAGAGAGTGCTGATTTGGGGTGAACACTTTTACTTTATTTTTCTCTATAGCAAGTTTTAAATTTCTTTTGGTATTATACTTACTGTATTAATTGTGAACTCCTAATTTTGTAAGGGATATAATTAGCTTAAAGATCTTACCAGAACAAAATGTAGCGTAATAGGTTTATACACTTGGAGTAGAGAAGGCCTGTTTGAACAAGACACAAAGCACAAAAGCCACAGATAAATACTTTTGACTATATCAACATTTAAAATTTCTCTGCAATGAAAGATACCACAAACAAATTAAAAGAAAAGCTATAAAGTAGATGTATATATTTGCAACATATATAGAATTAGAAAAAACTACAAATCAGGAAGAAGAAAAAAGAGAGGAAAATGGGCAAGGGATACCAGCAGATTATTTACAAAACAAGAAATACAAATGAACATGAAACTATGCTTAACTTTATTTGTAATTAAGAAAACGAAAATTAAAACAACAAGCTATTTTATAACTGTTAAATTGTCAAAATTACAGCATCTTAGACCGCGGATGGTGGAAACATATTCTTACAGCTGGGAGGACTGTAAATTGGAATAGCTCTTTGTAAAGCAATTGTGTGTATTAGTAAACATGAAGATGTGTGCATCCTGTGTTATGCCAATTCCATTTTCAGGTATCTACCTTAGAAAAACTCTTGCACATATGCACAGGGACACATGTACAAGAATGTTCAACACAGCACAGTTTGCTATAGTGAAAATATGGAAACAACCTAAATATTTATCAGTAGAGAAATATTTACCATTGAGAACTATCAAAAGGATAAATTGTTTCCATACTGTTTTATAAAAGATCTCCAGACGCAATTGAGTGAAAAAAGCAAGGTGCAGAAAAGTATGTCATTTACCTAAAAACCAAACAAAACTAAGCTCACAAACTGTGTATTTCTGTATTTCTTAAAGTATGTATACCAAGCTGATAACAGCTGTTATCAACAGGAGTTGGGATTGGTTTTTAACTTTTTCTGTATTGTTTGAATCTTTAAGAATAATTTACGTATATAATTAGAAATAAACATTTTTTAACATTTAAAGATCATGCTAATACTTCAACTCTGTGGTTTACCAGTTTAAGCTTCTTTTCTAGTATTAACAATAACGAGCCAACAATTTTTAGATAATACAATACAATGTATAAAATGGGGCACATTGTAGGTTTTTGGGTTTTTCTTATTTTGTTTTGCTTTTGTTTTTGAGGTAGTGGGTTGTAGTGGAAGGGAATGGGCTTTGGTGTCAAATGTAAGTTTGAATCCTAGCTCAACCATTTATTAAGACTTTGAGCAGGGTCCTTAATCTCTCTGAGCTTGAAAAAAGTCTGTTACCTACCTCATTAGGTTGTATAAGAATTGAATGCACTAGTTTTCCTCATTTCCCCATCTCCTTTGGTCAAAGGAAATTGGTCTAGTGTGGTCTAAGATCAAAGGTGGTTTGGTATAGGTGATAAAGTATTTCACCGGGACATAGTATATCTCTGGATCAGGACATATCAGTAAAGATGGAGGATGTAAGTAATTCATTTTAGAAGTCTATTAACTTTTAAAGATTTTATTTTTCCTTTTTCTCCCCAAGGCCCCCCGGTACATAGTTGTATCTTTTTAGTTGTGGGTCCTTCTAGTTGTGGCATGTGGGACGCCGCCTCAGCATGGCTTGATGAGCGGTGCCATGT
The DNA here is from genome assembly GCF_041296265.1 of Equus caballus. NCBI lineage: Eukaryota > Metazoa > Chordata > Mammalia > Perissodactyla > Equidae > Equus > Equus caballus. The sequence goes on from NC_091695.1 coordinate 11,609,494, forward strand.
CCATGCCCAGGATCCGAACCAACGAAACCCTGGGCTGCCAAAGTGGAGCGCGCGAACTTAACCACTCGGCCACGGGGCCGGCCCCGTAGAGGTCTATTAACTTGTAAACCATTAGGCTATCTATTTGTACTTCACAAGATCAAGTACTATATCATGTTAGTGATTTATAAGTGATATTGAACTTGAAGTTTCTAAACAGTTTACATGACAGGTTGTTGGTTAGCAAGGTTACTTTTCATATCTCAGAGAGGAGTCTTAATTTAATTCAATCTTTATTTGTACCAGCCAGCATCTGAATCTCAAGCGGCTTCAAAGACCAAAATGTGTATCAAAAAGACTCTTGCAAGGGAGGAAAAAGTCAGATGTCAAGTTGAATATATGTACATACTCTGCTTCTCACTTACACTGCTGCTGTTCCTGTGTGTATCTATTAATATCACCTACAGCAATAGATAGTAAGTCATGTGAATATTTTTCTAGTGAGACTTGTTTATTCTAGTATAGTGACTCTGTGTTAAATAATAATAATAATAGAATGAGTAGTCCAACTAATGTAGGTGGAAATTGTAGGCCCCTCAAGCAAAAATTTCCAAGTGGGACCTCTTATCATTTAATTGCAAAACAAACAGCTAATACTTTGATGGTATTTATGCTTGGGAACAGAGTAAAAAGAAATAGTTTTGGACTTTCCCCATATAAATTAGACCTCTTGAGTAATTAGCAGTTAATAAGTGAGTGCTTCCCACAAGTTTAAAGGCTATAGCTAAAATGGGCATATGATTAAGTCTATGATTATATGTATAGTTTTATATAGCCCAGGAACCCCTGTAGATAATCTGCAAACATCCTTAATTGGATGAGCGGAACTTTAAATAAGTGAGTTAGGGGCTATAGTAGGTTGGTCTCTCAGTGCTCGTTAGCACTGAAACTCTATTGTCTTGTGAGTTTTGCAATGTCGGGGGTGGGGCGGGGCGGGGAGGTACGTAGTAACAACTGAAATAATAACAATGATAGTAAAAAGAATAGCTAATATTTATTCTCCATGTACTATGTGCCGAGCACTGTGCTAAGACTATTACATACATTATTTTATTTAATCCTCACTACAACTTTAGGGAGTAGGTACTATTCCTCAGTTTTACAGAAAAGGGTAGAGAGATTAGGTAACTGGCTTAAAGTCACACAGTTAATAAGTGCCAGAGCTAGAAATCAAATCCAAGTCATCCTGAGTCTAGAGCCCGTGATCTTAACTGTCGCAATAAACTGCTATGGTGTTTTAATCTGTAGAATCAGTGTGTAGGGGTAATATAATCATTAATGTGTTACCTTTTGTTATATGGTACATGTCTTCTGAAGAGATAGCTTATTATTAGACATAGCCTTCTTAGTATCATGCTCATTTTACAGCAGGAGAAACTGTGGTACAAAGAGATTAAGTGATCAGCAGGAGGTGAGTCGACAGAAGCAAGAAGTTTCTGACCCACAACCACCTTCCCCTTCGAGGTTCATATAGATCATGCAGTGTTTACTTATATTTCACTTAGAGTTTTCAGTGCAGCGTGTTGAAGTTTTAAGTACTTATCTCAGACAGCAATGCCATCTGAGCAAGACATGGACACTTGGGCCTTGTGTGGATTTCAGAACAGTAGAGCCCAATGTGTATCTTATTGGTACCTGTTACTAAACTAATCCTGCCCTTGTTTGGAAATCACGGCAAAGCAGAAGAGGAAAAGCCCATCTGAAATGATTCTCCTTTTCCAAGAGGGCAGCTAAGTTGCCCAGGTATCTTGGCCCTCAGGGGGTGCAGGTGTGCAGTTTTTATTCTTTAATCATTCACATAAATTAAAGCCTATTCCTTTGCATTAAAAAAAATAATAGAAAACGACACTCTCCACGTTTTATTGCCAGGCAAGAGCTTTGAACTTCTGTCTCATTGAAGTTTGATAAACGGCAAGGATTTTCCAGGGTTGGGTTGTGCACTTAACTACAGAGGGAACATTGGACTGATAAGAGCTGCAGGTGAAGGAAACCACCAGGGAGCAGCAATTAGAGAGCTCTTCACACTTGGCTTACGTGGAATTCTCTGCAGGGAGGAACTTCTCCCTACCTCTGCTGGCTCTGCTTAGCTCCTTCCCTTCACCCACAGATAAAAGAACGCCAGGGCTTTCTGTTTCCACTTTGTGAACTAGGAAGGGGTGGGGTGAATACCTTGTGGTGGGGTGGTTCTCTGTAAGAAACTTTGAAATACGGGGACAAGTTCTGACTTCACACAAATGCTGATTGGCATGCACACCCATGCAGGTGGGGACAGGACACACACACACACACGCTTACACATATGAGTTCACATAGGTACAAATGGACCACATCTCTCAGATGATTTTACTATCAGCATACACCATTGCTTTTGCACTCTGTGTAAAATAAAGATCATGTTTACTTCTAAAACTGATTGTAAAGCGTGGTATTGTTAAGAGCGTGGGTTCTTGGTATGAGACAAACCTTAATTTAAGTCTCGGCTTCTCTTCTTACAATCTATGTGATCTTGAGCAAGTTACTTTAATTCCATAAATCTCGGTTCTCCCATTTGTAAAATGGAAGTAATCAAAATACCTATCATAGGATTGTTAGGAAGACTAAATAAAATAATGCATGCGAAACATTCGCACAGTATCTGGCATGTTGTTGTTTAATAAGTTGCACAGGTGTTCCAAATTGGTGGCTGTTATTGTTATTATCATTATTATATGTAATATTAAACTCTAAACATCAATAAACATCATTGGTAGATGAATGTTAAACAGGTACAGTCTTTTATTTTGCTTTTTCTCCCCTCCCCTTTTTTTGGTGGAAAGTCTGCTTTCCAGAAAATTCCTCCTTTTTTTTTTGAGTAGGACCAAAGTACTTTGATTCTAACTGCCCTGAAAACATTTCTCCCTTAAAGGGATTTCAGATTGACTTAGTCCCTGAAGCTAGGGAGGTGAAGCAGCAGGATTTGCTTCTAAGTAGAGCTCTTTCATTTCTACCATCCAAAAAACAAAAAAACAAAAAAAAATCCTGTCCGAGCCTTAGGTAGATCTAAGTCCCATAGCCCATGTGGCCCAGGGAAGGAATCTTTGTGTGAGGTCAGGATAAGTGGTTCAAAGAAGGGAAGGAGAATACAGAGGTGAAAAGATAGCTGATTTTAATGTTCGTTTGGCTGCTTTTCTTCCCAATTTAATATATACTTGATTATGAAACAGTCAGTGCCAGAAATTGGCATGGATTATCTCACAACCTCACTTGCAGTTTTGGCTGTTTCTTAGAGAAATAGTTTTCCAGTTGGGTGAACTGTTGGTGAAGCACTGATTTTGTTTTCATGTCTTTTTGGGGGGTGGGGGACTGGAGAATGTTTGCAGTGGTGGATCGTTGTTAGCTTTGGGGAGCACTCATATTGATAGAATAAGTCACGGAATGTAAACATGTCATTCAACTGGAGTTTAGGCTGGTGCAAATGTGGTGAAACCCTAGGTCACCGTTGTCAAATGAAGACTGTCTCGAGTACAGCTTGGGTAGAATAACATATTTCCTTTATAAGTTTCACTAGACTACCAAGACTTCAGGAATAGCTTTTTGAAGTATGCATTTTTATAAAGTTTAGATAATTCCTGCCTATTTTCCTGAGGGATCAAACTAGGAGAGAGGCAAATGTCCATCTTGGTAGCAACTTCATGGCATTGCTTTTTGGCAAGATATTCATTACTTTTGGGTTTTTTGTTCTCACTGCTCCAGAAGAAAGTTTGTTTGTTTTGTTTTTTAATTTTTGGATGGTAAATGGAAACACGGAATTGGAAGTTTCTACGTCAGGATACCATTGTTATACCTAAAGACAAAATTCAGGGAAGGGCAACAAGCATTTGCTGAGCACCTGCCATATTAGAAGCTGTAGCCTATGTTGTTTACTGAAGTAAAACTCCAGTAGCCCTTTGAGATGGGCTTTTAAGAAAACATATCAAGCAAACCAGGCACTGTGGTGTTTTGCATGCATTATCTTATTTAATTCTCATAACCCTATGATGTAGATATTAATAGTATTATTATTACGAATAGTAATAGTATTATTAGCCACCTTTTGCAGTGAGGAAATAGGCTTGAAGGGTAAGTTGCTGAAGGTCACACAGCTCAGAATCGGCAGGGCTGAAAATGGAACTCGGGTCTCTCTGATTTCTGAAGCCGAACTTAACCACTACGCCACCGGGCTGGCCCTTCAGTGACTTGTTTTAGTAAAGAATTGAGTTTTCTTTGCAGTCAGATCATCTACGCTTCAGGCATGGACTCACTACTCCCTGGGATAAGTTTCTGAGAAATGCAGAAGTGGAAGAGGGTGGAAGGAGGTGGGAAGAAAAGAATTTCCAGGTGCATCTGCTCAGTGGTGCTAAAGCTCCTCACCCTCAGCCCTGAAATGAAGGGTGAAGCGTTGACGTTAACACTCACAGCCAATCAGCTGGCAGCAGGTCGTGTTCTGCGTCATCTCCCATTCTCCTCTTGGAGACCATAGCTCAGCGAGGTGGCAGTTTGGTTGGCCTGTCCAGTCCACTTCACAGGGCAGAGCCGACGCCTTGCTTGACTTGCATGGCCTCCTTCTGGGATTGGGAGGACACTTTTTTTGTCTCTCTCACTTTGTCTTTCTTGCTTTTTTTTCCTGCAGCCCAGCGACATGTCCTCACGTACATGGAGGACGCAGTGTGCCAGCTGCTAGAGAACAAGGAAGATATTAGCCAATACGGCATTGCCAGGTTCTTCACTGAATAGTAAGTATGTGAGTGCTTTGCCAGTAGGGCAAACCCAAAGGAGGCACTTGGAAGCAGGCAAGGTACGAGAGAAATAGAGCAGGACAGTGCCGATGACGTAGTGGCAGTGAATGCTCAGTTTTGGTAGGTTGGTTGAGGGCTGCCAGGACACGTTTTGGAACATGCCTTCGGTGCAGCCAGTTTTGTCCAGTGATCAGTCTCGTGAACGGTCCTGAACTGCAGAAGCCCAGCAGCTGCTTGTTTGATCTCTGAGCCCTAGTTCTTTAGGTCCCACCGTCTTAGAATTTTGAACTTTCTCCATCATTCAGAATGTTCACTCTGATTTCCTTTAGCCAGTGTTCCTTTAGCCTGTGTTTTCCATGGCTGGCTTTTCTCATGGAAATGCTTAGGAGGATGTTCCTCTGCAGTTTTCCTTCTCTAGAATGTTGTGTCAATCATTTAACGATTTCAGAGTATTTCTAGAGACAGGTCACCTTTCAAAGACCTTTGAAGGGTCGTGCTTCTTTGGAAAGTATGCTTGGGGTGTGTAAAAGTCAAAATGATGGCTACCTTTTTAATATGGCAGAACTGTTTTGGGGCTAAATGAGGTGATCAGTTTAAAACATCTTGGTCTTCATGAAAGGATATGCTAAAGAAATACAAAACATTATTTTTCTTGCCAAAATGCCATCACATATTTATATAATCATTTAGGTTCTCTTTTCTTTTTTTCTGGTTTATTGGGAGTATTCTAGGAAAAGAAGAATAGCCTCTTACAGGCTTCTATTTAAGGCGAATCATGAACTCAATTCTATCCTCCTTGAAAATAGATTTTTTCTTTTCTGTTCTCTAGAGGTTCCTTAAAAATCAGATGGCTACTCTAATGGCCTAAACTTGGGTTGCTATTAGGGGAATTTTTTACTCTCCCTAGCTTTTTTGCTGAGCTATAGGTCTTGCAAATAAAATCGAGATTTATTATGGATTGGAATTTCAAGTTCCTAGGAAAAACAGGCTTTCCAGGAGCAGAGCTGGTCCCTTCTCCCTGTCTTCTAAAGGGGGATGAAGTAGAGAAAGGGATCTTACTTGTTCTCATGGTGTGGGCTGAAGCAAATGAGGTGGGCAGGGAATAAAGCCTGAGATTAAATAGTTTTGCTTGCTTTTACAGAACTGACAAGCCTAGGGGTCAAGTTTCTCGGCCATTTAATCTGTACCAGCACTCTTGAGGCTCCTTGCCAGATGAAATATGATTCTTCTGGGGGCAATGCTTCTTCCTGCCTTTTTTCGTTTTATTCTCCACCCCCCGCACCCCACCGTCTCCTTTATAAGTCTTTGCCTTATTTTACTGGTTCCTTGAAGGTAGGCATTATTTCTTCTTCATCTGTGTATTCCCAGTGCCTGGCATGATGCCTAAAATATACTAGATGTTAGGTAAATGTTTGTTGAATCTCTAACTGTATCTATATTTTAAGTGATTGCATACTATCTATTTTTATGCTTGATCTTGTTACTAATAAGGAGTATCTCTTGTTTTTTCTCTCTTTTTTGTTGATTCGTTTTGATAAAGCTCTATATTCTGCCATTTATGAAGCTGTGTACCATGTATGTAACACTCCAAAAGTGAACCCCACTGGTTAACGTAACTGATACTGAACTCTAGAGAGCCAATATTAAGGCTTGTAACTGTTTCAAAATGCTATTGAATGCGGTTGACTGTAGCTTTTGTCTACCAATACACTGTTGAAAAAAATCTTAAGATTTTTCGCAGTGCTGATAGAAATCTAGTTGCCAAGTGAGCTGTTTCTTGTCCTCAGGAAACTAAAAATTACGTAATGTATGTGAGTAGCATATACCTGACACTTCTCTAACTCTAAGACACCATACTGGCCTGAGGCAAGTTATTTTGAGAAGTGAACTAGCATCAAAGCTCCAAAATCCTTAAAAAAAAAAAAAAAAAGATTAGAAAGATGGGGATGTATGATGGAATGAGAAGTAGTATTTGATAGACAAGGAATCTGAATGGTAGAAGCTCCTGATTTTACTCTGATTGTGAATTTTATTTATCTGGTGAAAATCCTTCTTTCTCAGACCTCAGTTTTGTGTTGAATTGTAGAAGCATAATGGAATGAAAAGAGCACTGTGCTGGGAAGAGGAGTTCCTTATTCTGATGAGTCCTCGCTCTATAATCTTGAGCAAATTTCTGAAATTTTCTGGGTTTTAATTGCCTCATCCATGAAATGGGTATAATAAAGTCTTACATGCTAATAATAATGTAATAATTATAAATTCTAATAAGCAATATTTTATTAAAATCATACTACGTGTCAGCCACTATAATTCTTTGAAGCGTAGGTACTATTATTATCTCTATTTTAAAGATAAGGAAACTAAGGGCTCAGAAAGGTTAAAATAGTTTCTTTAAGTTCGCAGGCTGATCAGTGACAGAGTTAGGAGTCAAGCCTCTTCTGGAACGTTATAATGTTACTATTCTCTACTGCCTCCAAGTCACTACACTGCTAAATGTTGCTGGAGGCCTAACCAGATAATATTTTGAAGTCTCTTGTAGATATAATTTCTAAATTCTTTGAAATTTCTCTTATGAACAATGTTCCACAAAGTTTATCACATAGCTTTGTCTGGTGACCTCAGTACATTGCCATTTAAATGTTCAGTATTGGCCTTTTGTGGGTATATAATTGGAGCTGTCTCTAAACAATAGGAAACGTGATTTTTTTAAATATGTTAACTGTATACTTCCATCTCTCAGTGTCAGATTCATACCTTGAGATTTTCATACATTTAATGCAGGATGATTTACCTTTAAATGGTGATGAAAGTACTCTTCAAAATTGTTTTTGGAAGGCTTTTCTGCTGATTTTCTTCTGTGGGTCTGCTTGCCCTTTCACCTGTGCTGTCACTTCTTGGTTGTTGGTGTTTTTCAACAAATCCGTGATTGTTCCAGCAAATCTGGATCAGTGGTAAACCATGAGTGGCTAAAGCTGTACTGTGTGTGGATGTCTGCGAGACTGTGAGCTCTTCGGATCATATTCCTCTGGACACTCTTGAAAGAAGGATACTAAATCCCAGCGGATTTTCTTTTATGTTGTATGCAACTTCTACCTCTGAATGTTGTCTTTCAACCAGTGGAAGGTAAACGGAATTAGTATTTAGAGGTGCCACTCCAAGAATAGACCAAGTGTCAGCACCAGGTCGGGGCCTCTGAAGAAGTACATCCAAGAAAAGAAAGCCAGAGTAGCTGTAACTTGGAAACCACAGCAGAGTGTGACCAGGTTCTTGCGGTAAAGATAAAATGAGAGATGTGGTTTTTTAAGACATTGGAAAATAATGATGAGAGAAAAATAGGCTGAAATCTGAGAATTCCTATCAGAATTGGGAACCATTCTTCACAAGCTAAATTGATAGTTACAACACTGTGGCAGTGGGGAGCTTGACCTCCACATACTAATATAGAAAGAATGGGACTCTGTGGTCTTGGTCGGTGGGCCCAGGAGGGCTCTTTCTTATGCTCAAGTGTCTTGTTTTCGTTTTTTTAAATGATGATTTTAGCTTCTTGGGGAAGTTTTCATGGTGACTGTTTTGGTTGCAAGTACACAGATTACCTTCATTGATGAAGATTTATTTTAAGGACATGTGAGAATATAAGACAGCATTCATTTGTGAATTTATTCATTCCATGATTATTTTTGAGCACCTACTGTGTGCCTATGTGTGTAGTAGGCAATGGAGGTATAGTGGTGAACAAGACAAATAAGGTAATTACCCTCATGGACCTGGGGTTTAGTGAGAGACATAGTCATTAAAGAAGTAAACTCAGATAACAGCAATAACTAATAGTTAATAAATACTTGCTATGTGCTAGGCACCATTCTAAGCATATGACATTATTATCTCATTTAATTCTTATAATACTGTAAGGTGAGGTATTAGTATTATCTTCATTTTACACATTAGGAAACTCAGGCACAGAAAAGTAACATTCCCAAGGTTACACAGCTGATAACTGTAACAAGATAAATAACAAGGAAATAACTAGGGTAATGTGATATATAGGATGGTCAGGAAGGCCTCTTTGAGGAGATGGCACTTGAGGGCTCATCCCATTGGAAAGCCAATGAGTTCTCTGCTCAGATTCTCACCTTCTCTTTGTCCACTTTTATTATCTAGGCTTTCCGTGTCCAAAAAAGATAATCTGGTTGATTTTATTTGCTGCTACTCAGAATGGAATACCCTTACTAGACAGTGGTCATAGAAAGCCGTCTTACAGGTAATTGGCCTCCCTTGTGCACTGCTCATATAATAAATGAAAGTAATAGGGGCCGGTCCCATGGCTGAGTGGTTAAGTTTGCGCGCTCCGCTGCAGGCAGCCCAGGGTTTCATCTGTTCGAATCCTGGGTGCAGACATGGCACCACTCATCGAGCCATGCTGAGGCAGCGTCCCACGTGCCACGACTAGAAGGACCCACAACTAAGAATATACAACTATGTACCTGGGGGCTTTGAGGAGAAAAAGGGGGAAAAAATAGTATTTAAAATAAAATAAAATAAAAAATAAATGAAAGTAATAAAATAATTAGTCATAAAAATTATGTGTATCTCGGGGCTGGCCCCGTGGCCGAGTGGTTAAGTTCGAGCGCTCCGCTGCAGGCGGCCCAGTGTTTCATTGGTTCGAATCCTGGGCGCGGACATGGCACCGCTCATCAAACTACGTTGAGGCGGCGTCCCACATGCCACAACTAGAAGGACCCACAACAAAGAATATACAACTATGTACTGGGGGGCTTTGGGGAGAAAAAGGAAAAAATAAAATCTTTAAAAAAAAATTATGTGTATCTAATATACAGTATAAATATGGAGATGGAAATCTTTGTCAGTTTTAGAAAAGGAACATTAATAATTCCATTCTGATACATATTAATTATCAGAGTTTAGTTGGGAATTTGCAAACTTTTTTTATATACTATTGTAGTAAAAGGAACCAGCATCAAATTTCCTTTTTTATTGTTTTGATTAGAATAAATTCATGAAATGTGAACTTCACTAATTCACTCTTGGAGAAAAAAGATTCCAATAGTTCATATTCCTAAATCACTTAAAATGTAACTCTAATGAAAATAATCCATGATTATAAAATATGTATTATTACTTCTTTTTTTAAACAGGTGCTCTAAGCCCTATGAAAAGATGACCCAGTTCTCTCCTAAATAATCTAGAACAGTCAGGGTATAAATTCTCAGTTCTAAAGTTGGCGGATTTTTTAGGATTATCTACCATCCAGCATTTAAGTAATGTTGTTTGAGGTTCTTCTTGTGCCCATGGTAACAGAGGAGCAGAGATTTGGAGCAACAAGAAACACATGAGAACAAACCAGGCCTTCACTGATTTCCAAGCTCATCGCTTTGAATGAGGGATGGACTGAGATTTCTCTGGGCCACTTCTGCTCCATGTTTTCCCTACTTATTGTTGTTAACTTGAGCCAAAATGTGGTGAGGTGAAGTAATGGTGACTAATCCTATTATAGGCTTCTTCAAAAGGGGTAATGCTTCCCCCCACCCATCTTTTTTCCGTAGTTCAGTTCTCAGCTGGAGTTGACACATTGTAACAGAAAATTACCCATTTCTCATTGTCAGCATCTGGATTCTCACAGACTCAGATAATTGCCAGGAATAGATTTTGCCTTGAGCTAGAGCAATCCTCTCCTCACTGTTATTGGCCCGGGCACTTCTGTTAAGCTGTCATTTGTGAAATCTGTAGAGGATTCTGGTTCTTTTCTCTAGGACCAGAGGTATTCTACAGCAAGAAGACTGCAGGGAGACTATGGGCGAGTTTAGAGTCACCAAAATCTATCCTGAAATGTAAAAATCCGGGCTCATTGAGGATAGAAGCAGCTGCGTATTTGCTTAGAATCCATCTCTCTTCTTCAGTCCGTGTTTTGATTACAGGAAACCATCCAGCAGCACTTGACCTGGTAACTGAGGAAGCCATTTCACAGCCCACTGGTCCCCTGACTCATTTAGAAGTCGGAGTCAAAGGTTATGGAAGTAATAATTGGGCCCAGATTCTCCCTGTCAGGAAAGACTTTACTTCCCCACCCCCTCCCTTCTACAAGTTAAGAGAAACTTAGCTGTTGTGAAACCGTTCAAGAAGAGGAAATGAAGGAACGCCATCCTTGGCTGAAGTATTCTCAAGACTGTGATATTAGTTCTGTTTGCACGGGAGCTGCTTTTACAGCTAGCTAATAGAAAATTGAGGTATAATTCTCCATACTAAAATATTCCCCCAGAGAAACTGCCTGATTTATTTTAATCTATAATAATATGAAGTATCTTCATTTGGTCCAATCCAAGCCCTGGTCTTCCTTCTCATACGTGCCACCCTGATAATTCCTTGAGTACTCGTCTGGCAATCAGGCAGGCACACACAAATCTGAATTAACGTATCAGTAGTGCCATTAGTGATGTTAAATAGCTCCTCAGGAGTTAAGAAGCTTGACTTCCTCAACAATAGAACAATTGAAATCCATCGGTACTTTTAATTTCTTCCATAATTTGCCCAGAGCTTGAAAAGAGCTGTGGTACTGGCTGCACAGGCCTGGCACCAGAGCAAGAAAGAATGACACAAGCTGGCACCTTCGACCAGAAGGCCTTTAATGAACTGGGATGGGGGTGGAGGGGCAGAAGGGAAGGAGGAGGGACAGTGAGGATTTTGGCAGCCACACAAAGGTTCCTCTTCCCTGAGAAAAGTGGAATGAAAGTCCAATGAAGCTTCTCTCTGTTACTATGATTTGCTAAGATGTTTGTCCGCCTCTTAGCTTCCAGCCCCGTGGCAGGTGCATCTTTACAGTCAGTGACTTCCCCACGAAACAAATTGTTTCTCAGGATCCCTCAAGTGGGGTCATGTCCAACCAATTTCCTGTCTGAGGTCATAACTGTGATTCCTTTCTTCAACTATCAGATGCAGCTCTGACCAGCACAGTGGAAACTGTCTTATCAGAAAATGTCCTGAGCGTGTAAATTTATTTTAGGACACGCTGACCCAGGGTTGTTGAATTCTGGGCCTGCAGCAGGAGGTAATGCTGTTCCGGAGTGGGCATAGAAGCAGCCTTCAACTCATCCCTTTGTCATTAAAATAACATCAACGACAAATGTCTTCGTTAATGTCCTTGTGTTTTCTTTTCCAAGTCAGGGTCTTGCTAGGGATGATAGTACCTGTCTCATAGGGTTACTGTGCAAATCCAGGGAAATGACGTGTGTAAAATGTCTGGCTGTAGATAATTCATTTTCATTATGTCCCATTCCCCTTTAGCTCCAGTTTTCTGGGAGTTTGGCTTCTCTCCTACTTCGTGGATGTCTTGGAAAGTGATAGTCTTTCTCTTCTTTTTCTTTAAATGATGTCAGAGTTGAAGATCTGTTTTTTTTAGGAAGATTAGCCCTGAACTAACTACTGCCGGTCCTCCTCTTTTTGCTGAGGAAGACTGGCCCTGAGCTAAAGTCCGTGCCCATCTTCCTCTACTTTATATGTGGGACGCCTACCACAGCATGGCTTTTGCCAAACGGTGCCATGTCCGCACCCAGGATCCAAACCAGCGAACCCCGGGCCGCTGAGAAGCGGAACGTGGGAACTTAACCACTGTGCCACCAGGCCAGCCCCAGAGTTGAAGATCTTGAAGTCTTTTTTAGTCTCTCTTGTGTTTTCTGTAACGCTTTTTGCTTACCCTGCATTTTGTGTACTTCTTTGAAGATTACAGACATTTGATGATTTCCTGCATGACTATTACCCATTTAGTGTTAGCTACTTCACTCATCATTTAGTTCATTCAGAGAATAGCCTAAGAAAGCTTTCCTATTTTTTTGTCTACCTATAAGCCATTTCCTCACTTCCTGTTTATACCCTCTTTCCTCCAGCTGCCAAGATTAAAAAATTCGAGGTGTAACGGGAGACCTGAGCCGGTCAACTCTATCCAACTTGTTACTGTTCCTCCTCTTAGCTCTAGCAGTGCAGTGATGTGCTCAGGGTAATGAAAAGCAGACGTTCTCTGCTGAGGTCATTGCTCCTCACACTGGCAGCCTGCTCCAGGAAGCTGTTTATCTGTGCTTGCTGAGCCAAGCTCCAGCCTCCGAACAGTTGGAATGTATTGAGAAACCACAGAGCCCGAAGAGAGAATGTTACGCAGGCGGTTCCAGGCAGGGAGAGTATATTTACACCACACAAGCTGCAGTTGACATGCGGAGGGATAGCTGTTCCTCTGCACGCTCTCATGCTTCACCTTCTCTGCAGTATACATGCCCTCTCGAGGGGGTTTAACCAAGAGAACTGTATGCTCTCTCCAAATTGCCCTGAGTATCCACTAACTTGCCGTAAGGAAAGAAGATATCGTAGAAAATTTGATGTAAACCACCTTTTTAAGGTAGTGTTTTACTGAGTCATATTTGATGTTTAACATCTTAAACCATACAAGCCTGATCTCTAAAGCATCTTAAAACACTGTTCCTTGCATAGTTTTTCTGACTAAATATTTTCTTTATCCCTTTACCAGAATATCGAGTATTGTTATAGAACTTCAAATGTGGCCTGTATCGATAGGAATATGAGATGTGACCACTTGCCTATACGGGGAGGTATTCGAGTTGAGGATATAATGCTTGTTGATTAACAAGTGAGGATGTTTTCGGAAGAGGTTAGCATTTGAATCAGTAGACGGAATAAAGAAGATTACCCTCACCAATGCACCTGGGCATCATCCAGTCCGTTGAAGGCCTGAATAGAACAAAAGGTGACCAAGGGTGAATTTGCTCTCTTTGAGCTGAGACATCCATTTCCTCTGCTCTTGGACGTTGGACATCAGAGCTCGTGGTTCTCAGGCCTTCCAACTCGGACCACAACTTCCACCATTGCCCCCCCCCCCGGTTCTCAGGCCTTCAGACTTGGATTGAATGACACCACCAAGTTTCCTGGTTCTCCAGATTGCAGAGGCAAAACATGGGACTTCTTGGCCTCCATAATCACATGAGTCAGTTCCATAATCACATAAACTAAATCTTCTCTTATATGTATCTCTATATACTATTGTTCTGTTTCTCTGGAGAACAGTGACCGATATTAACCTGGAAATTTTGAATAAGCAAAAAAGAAAGGAAAAGTATTTTTGTGTGACATGAAGGCACTGTAGCCTAGTGGTTAAGAACACAGACTGTGGAGTCAGAGCTGTGTTTGAGGACCTGCCGCTTAGTAGTATGTGACCTTGGGCAGGTTGCTTAGCCTCATGTATAAAATAGGGAGACCATAGGAAATATAAAATTCTATGTTATATGGGTATTGGAAGGATAATGAATGTAAAGATAATGCATGTAAAGTGCTTGGTATTCTACCTAAGATATGCTAAGTGTTGAATAAGTGATAACCACTGCTACTGTTGTTCTTTCATTCTACAAATATTTACTGGGTGCCTTTGGGTTAGTCAGTGTTCTGGACACTAAGGGATACAGCAGTGAACAAAACAGACAAGAAATCCCAACCTTCATGGAGCTTCCATTCTGAAATTAGTTTTCATTCTGAAACTATCTTTATTTCACCTTTTTTTCTTTTGTAATAACTTTAGACTTAGAAAAAAGTTGCAAAAATAATACGGAGTTCCCATATCCCTTTCCCCCAGTTTCCACTAATGTTAACATCTTCTATTACCATAGTGTAATTATGAAAATCAGGAACTTAACATTAATTGAAAACTATTAACTATAGACCTTATTTGAATTTTCAGCTTCACTTTTTTTTTTTTTTAAGATTTTATTTTTTCTTTTTCTCCCCAAAGTCCCCCGGTACATAGTTGTATATTCTTCATTGTGGGTCCTTCTAGTTGTGGCATGTGGGACGCTGCCTCAGCGTGGTTTGATGAGCAGTGCCATGTCCGCGCCCAGGATTCGAACCGACGAAGCACTGGGACGCCTGCAGCAGAGGCACGAACTTAACCACTCAGCCACAGGGCCAGCCCCTCAGCTTCACTTTTGAAGGGCAGTTTTTTCTGGTATAAATTCTAGGTTGGCAGTCATTTTCTTTTAGCACTTTGGAGATACCATTCCGTTATCTTACGGTTTCTACTGCTTCTGTTGAGAAGTCAGCTGTCAGTCTTATTCTTATACCTTTGAAAATCATCTTTTTTTTTAGATTGGCGCTGAGCTAACGTCTGTTCCCAGTCTTCCCCTTCTTTCCCTTCTTCTCCCCAGAGCCCCAGTACATAGTTCATGTCCTAGTTGCAGGTCGTTCTAGTTCTTCCATGTGGGATGCCTCCACAGCGTGGCTTGATGAGTGGGGCGTAAGCCTACAACCAGGATCCAAACCAGGGAACCGCGGGCCGCTGAAGCAGAGTGTCCGAACTTAACCGCTCATCCACGGGGCCAGCCCCTCATCTGTCTTTTATTGCTGGCTACCTTTTGGATATTTCTTCTTGATCTTTGGTTTTTGGTAGTTTTACTATAATGTGCTTAGGTTTGCTTTTCTGTATATTTAAACTATTTGGGGTTCTTAGTGCTTCTCAAACATGTAACTTGATGTCTTTTATTAGTTTTGAAAAGTTCTCAATTTTTGGCTTTTCAAATTTGCTTCTGATCCACTATCTTCACTCCTTCTAGAATTCCAATTACACAAACTTTAGACGTTTTCATGGTATCCTCTATCTCATGCACTTTTCTGCATTTTTCATTATTTTGTCTTTTATGCTTCTTTTGGATATTTTTTCTGACTTATTTTCCAGTTCATTAATTCTTTTTTCATTTATATCTAATTTGCTGTTAAACCATCTACTGAGTTCTTAATTTCAAATATTGTTTTATTTTCTTACTTTTTAAAATCTTATCCATGGAACTTTTAATCATTCTCTTTTTTTTTTTTAAAGATTTTATTTTTCCTTTTTCTCCCCAAAGCCCTCCAGTACATAGTTGTTTAGTTTTAGTTGTGGGTCCTTCTAGTTTTGGCATGTGGGATGCCGCCTCAGCCTGGCTTGATGAGCGATACCATGTCCGTGCCCAGGATCCAAACCTGCGAAACACTGGGCCGCCAAAGTGGAGCACACAAACTTAACCACTTGGCCACGGGGCCGGACCCAATCACTCTTTCAAAGGCAAAAGAAGAAAAAAAGGAAATTGCCAGCTGGGGAAACTATGAATGATTGAAAGTTAGCTTGAAGAAACCTTAGGATTTGTTTACCAGTGTCTCTTGTCCTTCTCTTAGCCTTGCCCCCACAGTGCATCTTCATTCTTCCTTATTTTTATTCCCAGACACAAAGAGAGTTTTAATTAGCTTTACTTTCTATAGTTTATTCATATAGAATAAAAACCTTAGGTAGTTTAAATATGAAAACTTAGGTAGTTTAAATATGCTTTTTTGGTTTGTTTTTTAAAGACTTTATTTTTTCAGAGCAGTTTTAAGTTCACAGCAAAATTGAGAGGAAGGTAGAAATTTCCCATATACTCAGTGCCCCCCAAAATGCATAGCCTGTCTCATTACCAGCATCCCTCATCAGAGTGGTACATTTGTCACAAATGATGAGCCTACACTGACACATGATAATCACCCAAAGGGTGGTTTACCTTGGGATTCAGTCCTGGTGTTGTACCTTCCATGGGTTCAGACAGATGTATAATGACATATATCCATCACTATAGTATCATACAGAGTGTTTTCACTGCTCTAAAAATCTTCCATGCTTTGTCTGTTTATCCTTTCCCCCTGACCCCAGCCCCTAGCAGGCACTAATCTTTTTACTGTAGTTTTGCCTTTTCCACAGTGTCATATAGTTGGAATCATACAGTATGTAGCCTTTTCCAGTTATTGTATTTTTTAGTTCAAGAATTATCATTCTGTTCTTTTTTTATGGTTTCTTTACTAGATCTTATCTTTCATTTACTTGAACATAGTAAAGCTTGGTTATTAAAAAGTCCGTAATTCATCATCTAGATTCCCTGTGTGTCTGTGTCTATTATCTATTCTACTCTTGGGTTTTTACTCCATCGTCTTATTTTGTAGTATAGGTTTTTCCCCTTTAGTTGAGTATTGTACATTGTATATGAAAAATTATAGAGATAATATGAGGCCAAAATGACATTGTCTTTCTTTAGAGAGGATTTATGTTGGCTTCTGGCAGGTGGCCTGAGCACTAGCAATCCTGGATTACTTCAATCCAATCAGGGGTTGAACTCATTTGAAGCTAGGCTTAAGTGTCAGGGAGGGCGGCTCTATTTCCAGATAGAGATTTTCAGTGTGCCCACCAGAGCCTTAGGGATTTACCAGAATCTCTCTCCTCAGCCTTCGTGGGTCCTGAGCTCCACTTTTTTTGACCACCAATCCTCAAGAGTCGTTTGTAAACTCAGGAACTTAACATTAATTCAAAACTATTACCTGCTCAGTCTGTCAGCTGCCTTTCAGGACTGGCAGGGGCCCCTGGAACTACTAGTGGGTACAATAATACCTTATTTTTTAAATGATGATGAGTGTAAATGATAATGTGAGATATCTAGTACAACTTTAATGTGATATGAAAACATCTGAGATTTCTATTGTTGACAAAACCACAGGTACTGCTAACTCTACTATATTTGCATTCATAATTGAAGGAAATACTAAATTCCAGTTAGAAGTTAGTAAAAATAAAGGTGTAATTTTTTCTTGTTTTTGTGAGGAAGATTGGCCCTGAGCTAACATCTGTTGCCAATCTTCCTCTTTTTGCTTGAGGAAGATTTTTGCTGAGCTGACATCTGTGCCAGTCTTCCTCTTTTTGTGTGGGATGCCACCACATCATGGGTTGATGAGCGGTGCTAGGTCTGCACCCGGGATCTGAACCTGCGAACCCTGGGCCGCCAAAGTGGAGCGCGCGAACTTAACCACTATGCCACTGGGCCGGCCCCTGTGATTTTTTCTTATCCAAGTGTGTGGATCCCTTGAATTCAATCCATGGACCCTTCTGTTTAGAATTCCTGCCTATGGGGAAAAGTGGCACTAAATGCTGGGCTCACCTCTTTGGGTTTTATTCTCCTCCTCCTATTTTGGCCTTGTCATTCCTCAAGTGCCTTGGTGGTTCTCTGATGACTTCAAACAGATGCTATTAATAATTGTCCAGTTTTTCTCAGCCAGGAAGTTTAGTCTAGATTACCTAGTCTACCTTTATTGTATGAGGCAGGATTTTGGAACTTTCATTCCAGTGGAACATCATTATATTAGCAGAAGTAGAAAATATTATCTGCTGCAAAGGGGTCATAACGGAGCCTGACTTGACCGGTGGAGGACTAGTACACGTTGAAAAGTGACAAACAAGGAATATAATTCGGATAGGGCCAGTCTGTGGAGGAAAGGTGCAATTATGTTGAGATAAGTGGAAAGGCCAAGTGAAAGTACCTTGTAAAGGCTAAGAAATAAATTCACTGCCGGTTTTCTTTTAATTTTAAAAATTCAGTAACTGTTGATTAAGCACCTACTATGTGCCGGTTACTGTGTCAGACATGGTCCTCAAGGAACTCACTGGCAGAAATAATGGCAGTTTACCAAAAACACACTATTATTCTACAATGGTCATGGATGTAATTTGTGCTAATAACCTAATAGACACCAGTGAGTATAGAAGATAGACACTAGTGAAGGATAGAAGATGAGTAAGCCAGATGAACTCAAGGTACTTGTGAACTCAAGGAGAACATGAGACGTAAGCATAAGTACGATGGTGCTGTTAACTAAGTGCCAGGGAGAATTCAGGCAACATGTCTTGGGATAAGTGGAACGAGAGATTTATTCTGACTTGAATTTGGAGGTGAAGAGGTAGTCCTTCAAGTTGCCTGCAGAAGACGAAGAATAGAGAATGGGAACTGGGCAAGGAGGGCATCTAGTCCAGGGAACAGCCTGAGCAAAGGCACAGAGGTTTGGTTCAGAGATTGACAAGAGGTCTATAGTCAGTACATTTGTCTGTTCGAGCTACTATGACAAACTATTATAGACTAGGTGGCTTATAAACAAGGGGAATTTATTTCTCACAGTTCTAGAGGTTAGAAGGTTAAGATCAAGGCTCTGGCAGATTCCTTGTGTGTTAAAGCCCCACTTCCTAGTTCATAGATGGCTATCTCTTCGCTGTATCCTCACATGGCGGAAGAGGCAAGGGACCTCCCCTGGGCCTCTTTTATAAGGACAGGAATCTCTTATGAATCTCCACCCTCATAACCTAATTACCTCCCAAAGGCGCTACCTCCAAATACTACCACGTTGGGGATTGGGTTTCACCATATGAATTTTGAGGGGGACATAAGCATTCAGTCTATAGCAATGCGGTGATGGGGCTCAGGAAGGTATGTAGGTGAGGGGTTAGAAAGATAGGTGGGCATGGGATTTTCCTACCTATGTGTCTGGTAGGATGTTGGTGCAATTGACTGAAATCATTCAATTCAGGAAATATTTCTTATAGACTCTCTATATGCCTGGGATTCTGTGTTGGTCTCTGGGAACTCACTTTTCAGACATTCTCTCTCAGGACAGCCTCTCTTGCTAACCAGCTGCCACGCCATAAGAAGCCCAGCAGCAAGCCTGGCCTCAGATCCTCCCACTCTAGGTGCCCAACACTTGAGTAAGAAGCTCCAGATGATTCCATCTCCAACCATTTAAGTCAACCCCAGGTATTCAAGTCTTCTCAATTTGGGGCCCAGACATCATGGAGTAGGGACAAGCCATTTTTGCTGGACTCTATAATTCCTGACCTATTGAATCCATGAGCATAATAAAATTGTTGGTTTTTATGCCGCTAAGTTTGGTGTGGTTTGTTATGCAGCAGTAGATGATTGGAACAAAATATGTTCCTGGGAGTGAGGCGCTGCAGTGAACAAAAATCTAAAACGTGTGTCATTGGCTTTGAGACCAGGCAGCAGGCAAAAACTGGAAAGGCCCTGAGAAGACTGTTAGTGGAAGTCTGATGGGTCTCAAGGGGACTATCGATTAAGGCTTAAAAGAGAGTGAGGACGCCACACATAAAAATAAACTCAAAATGGATCAAAGACTTGAAGATAGATCCTGAAACCATAAAACTCCTGGAAGATAATATAGGTAGTACACTCTTTGACATCAAACTTAAAAGGATCTTTTCGAATACCATGTCTTCTCAGACAAGGGAAACAAAAGAAAAAATAAACAAGTGAGACTTCATCAGACTAAAGAGCTTCTGCAAGGCAAAGGAAAACAGGATCAAAACAAAAAGACAGCCCACCAACTTGGAGAAAGTATTTTCAAATCACGTATCCAAAAAAGGGTTAATCTCCATAATATATAAGAAACTCACAGAACTGAACAACAAGAGACAAACAGCCCGATCAAAAAATGGGCAGAGGATATGAACAGACATTTTTCCAAAGAAGATATACAGATGGCCAATACACACATGAACAGATGTTCAACATCACTAATCATCAGGGAAATGCAAATTAAAACTCCACTAATATACCACCTTACATCAGTTAAAATGGCTATAGTCACTAAGACTAAAAATAACAAATGTTGGAGAGGGTGTAGAGAAAAGGGAACCCTCATACACTGCTGGAGGGAGTGCAAACTCGTGCACCCGCTGTGGAAAACAGTATGGAGATTCCTCAGAAAACTAAAAATAGAACTACCATATGACCCAGCTATCCCACTACTGGGTATCTACCCAAACAACTTGAAATCAACAATCCAAAGTAACATATGCGCCCCTATGTTTATCCCAGCACTATTCACAATAGCCAAGACATGGAAACAATCCAAGTGCCCATTGACCAATGATTGGATAAAGAAGATGTGGTATATATATAAATACAATGGAATACTACTCAGCCAGAAAAAAGACAAAATTGTCCCATTTGCAACAACATGGATGGGATCTGGAGGGTGTTATGCTAAGCAAAATAAGCCGGACTGAGAAAGACAAACACCATACGAATTCATTCATACGTGGAATAGAAACAAACACATGGACAAAGAAAACATTTCAGTGGTTACCAGGGGAAGGGAGATGGGGGGTGGGTGGGCACAGGGGGTGAAGGGGAGCACTTATGTGGTGACAGACAAGAAATAATGTACAACTGAAACTTCACAATGTAATCTATTATGAACTCAATTTTTTTAAAGAAAGCAAAAAAAAAAAAAGAGTGAGGAAAATGTTATTGGAAGCAGCAGGTAAGAGGACCCTTGTTATGTAATGACAAAGTTTGGCAATACTGTCATGTGAAAAATAAGGAATGTGAAATAAGGGTAATGTGAAAAATAAGGAATATACCTAATGAAAGCGATGATTTAGCTGTGGAGATTTCTAGGTTGCCTGTCTTTCTAGCTGCCTACAGTAAAATGTGAGAGAGATGGACTAAAGAATGAATTATTTTGTTTTCGAGTAGAATTTAGAGGAAATAGAGCTCAAGACAATCTTTCCAAAAAGCAAAAAGTACTCAAAGTAAGACAGTGCCTCAGGACAAAGATAAATCCAGAGTGCTGTGGGAGAAATGTGGTCTTAGGGCAAAGATGAACCCTTTGCTAAGACCTCAGAAAGATTTCAAGGTGGAGTCTTGCAGACTTTCAGATAGACAAAAGGCCTAAGGACCTTAAGGATGTTGGTCGTCAGCAACCTCATAGGGACCCCAAATAGAGAAGGGCCTGACTCAAAGAGATTTGGGTATAGCTTTTGTCTAATGGAGTAAACCCCAATAAAGTTAATAGAAGAACTATCATGTTTCTAAGAGAATTGTGTTGTTGGAAGCACCACCAGCTTGGACTAAAGAGGATATAGATAATATAAAATAAAAAGTGGCCTTTGGACCCCCAGACTTGTATGGCAGGAAGCAAGCTGAGAGACCTACTCAGCTGCAAACAGAGGCTATGTTGTATGGAAATCAAAGTTTGATTCAAAGATGGAACCAAAGCCTAGAGTATAGTCAAAAGCCATGGAAAATCATTACCCAGGAGAGATACTGGGACCCAATCAAGGAAATAAGACGTGTGCCTGGGTGGAGTCCAGAACTGCAATGGATCAATGATTCTGTATTGCTTCCAGTTCTCCCTCTTTTTGAATGGAATTCTATTGTGGTTATCCTATCCTTGTATCACCATTGTACATACGTACTGGGTGTGTGGGGGCATATAACTTGTCTCTAGTTTACAAGTGTTCCGAATGAGGAACCATCCTTGAGGAGCTGTACCCAAGAAATTGCACTTGAAGAACTCCATCTGGACTTGGACTTGGTTTATATGACAAGATCCTGGAGTGTAAGTTGATGCTGAAAATTGGAGTTAGACTTTGGGGGTCTGGAAGGGCAGGGTGTATTTGCATTCAGGAGGAATGTAAATTGTTGTGGCCAGAGGGCAAATGTGGCAGATTGTATTGTCCAAAGATAGCTGCACCAATATCTCCTATCCTAAATGCTCTCCTACAAAGTGATCATGCCACAGCCCCAATAAAAGGCGGAGTCTGATTTTTTACAGTGATGTGCCTTGCTGTGCATCTATATTCATTCATTGTGCTAGACTTTGAAGGATCCTTTCAATCTGAGAGCTCATGTCCTTCAGTTCCGAGAAATTTTCTTCCCTCCTTCCATTTTCTCTGTCCTTTCAAACATCTTGTTTACTTACATATATACCCATGGATATATAGTTTTATATAAATGGTATCATACTACACATGCTGTTCTGTATAATGAATTTTATTTTTCAGATTATATAAGCTGTATATCTTTTAAGATTTATTAAATAATATGACATTTAATATATTTCAATTAATATGGCATTTAAACCTACCCAATCTTTAGGCTGTTTCTCACACCTGGAAGTGGCCTACACACCAAACAGAAACTTTTTAGACTGTATGTCCCAATTTGGACTTCTGCAAATATGGTCACCATATGGTGAGGCATGAATTGGGGAATGAGCATGACGTTTGGTGCTCTCCATTGCTCCCTTCTTACATGATGACCCCATCTGAAACAAGACAGAGTCTCTAAACTGGAGAGCAGTTTAGAATTGCAATGTTTTATGGAAACAATTGTCTCTAATAACTTTTTGTAAAAATAATATGTTTATTTTGGAGTCTTTAGCCTAGTGGTGATGCAAATTTTTTTTCTTAGGAATCCAGATTTTCTCTTTAATCAGCAAAACGCTTTAATTTGCTAAAGATCAGTTTTGTGCCCTGTTGACCATTCTTTGGAATAAGCAAGTGTGAGCGATCCCTTGTGTTTTTTCTTTAGTTGTGAATTCCAACAAGCTAGCCCATTAATTACAGTGAACGAGAACTGGAGAGCTGTTCATTTGGCAATTATTAGCAAAGGGTCCTGGAGGAAAGAAAAATCTCTTTATGATACTTTTGCTTAGGAATTTAGGAATTCAGAAGTTAGTCATAAACAACTAGATTAATGTCTTTAAATACCTTGAATCACTCTTAAATCATTCTTTGTTTTGTAATGTACTAATAAGGTCTTAGAGATAGCTAAAACAGTGGTTGGGAAATTCTCTTGGATTTAGGATCCTCCAAAAGCATCATGCGCTAATGGGCAGTGTTTGGGTGATAGACAAGCAAAACGGGTTAGTAAGTAGAGTATGAAGTCCTGTGTCCTGTGGTTACCTCTCTGTATCCAAGGAGGGGTGTCCTTTGTAGGCAAGAGGGGATTTCTTTGGGGTCTACTGTCTCTGTTTTGCGGGAATCTTTTTTTTCATCCCATCCTAAAGATAACATTAAGAACATTCAGTGGCACTAGATGGTATTCATCAGGAGTTTAGGGTGTTAATATGTTAGGTTGTTTGAAACAAGGCAGAAAGGATTACTTTTTGCCAGCTGCATCATTCCTGGCAAGAGCTCACTGCTTTGCTGCTTGTTTTGTTGTTGTTAACCCTTTAGAGAAACTAACCACTATATTGGTTCCAACCAAATCTTTGTCATCATTGGCCCTGAAAACCTCTTAGGGACCGAAGAGCACTTGGCCATTCTGAAAGCCTCTATCCTCGGTGATTGATGCTCATCTCCGAAGGCTCCCCGAAGCCCTCCTCCCTTTTTTCTGAAGCACCTTCAAGCATTTCTGCACGGCCACCCGCTGTCTTCTGTGGTGCCTCCTCCTCCTGCCTTGCTGAATACTGGATTTCCCAGCTCACAACTCTTAAGAAGGAGCTTTATTTCAGAGTAGAAAGGGGCCCCCATATGTGGCCTATTATATCCATATCAACTTGCTTACCCTTTTCAAACAGCTATTGTCTTTTAATAGGGTCCTGCCTGGCAGGGGGAGTCCTTAATTCCTGCCATATAAGAATGAGGAGCTTGAGTTACAGCGAAGTGGAGTTTGGTGCTCTGATCAAAAGGCCTCTGTTATTTTTAGGGTTTTTTTCCCTCCCTCTCTCTCTCTTTCTATATCCTGGGCTAATAATTCAGCACAGCAAGGTCATTACAGGCTTTGAATTGGGAGCTGAGAGTGTTAAATTACTGACCTAGAATAAAAGAGATCTGGGGGGCTCTCAAGAGAGATAAAGGGATTCCGGATAGTAAAGTGCAAGCCCAGCAACCTCACTTCTTAGCAATATTATTTTTTTAATCCTCTCTGTCTCCAAAAGCCTTTTCTGGGACAAGGAAAGATCTCCTGCCAGAGAAATTAGGTTAGGAACTCAATAGCATCTTCTGAGAGTTGTGGTCCAGGTGCCAGCAGTTCCTGGGCGCCTGTGTAGCTATCCTTTTTGTCACCTCCCCTTGTCAATATTTCACTCTCTTCCACTTTGCTCCCTCAGCCAAATAGTTGGTCCTTTATCACGTAAGTCAAATACATTTTTGATATTTCAGCTGAAAGGTTCTATCCCTTATGGGGATTTCAGACATGTGAGAAACATACCACTTGGCCCCGGAAAATGGCTTAAAAATGTGACATTGTCTTATTAAATGCTACTTCCACTTTATTTATATTTTGTAAATAGTATTAGTCTCATCCTCCCATACTTTAACAAGAAAAATATTTCCCCATTGTGAATGAATTTGACACCTCTACTCTACATGCCATATTGGGTCTTCTGAAGAAAGTGTTTCCATTTCTCTGTACTTTGCCCAAACTATTATCTCCCATGTATCCTTTTTTACAATTATCTCTTAAAGCCAGGCACCATTCTTATCCTCTGAAAAATATTGACTTCTTAAGTCTACTATTTTTGGAAAAGTCCCTGGAATCAACTTTGATAGATTTTCTCCCCAGCAAAGTAATAACAACAGCTAGTAGTCACTGAATGTGCCAGAGATTATACAACATGCAGTATTATCACGTTTAATCTCTGGCAACCTTTTGCAGTAAGCATTCCTGTCATCATTTTACAGATAATAATTGTGGCACAAAGTGGTTAAGTACTTGGCCCAAGGTCACACAGCTAGGAAGTGATAAGATTTGCCCCACACTAGTGCTTCTGAAACTTTTCTGTGCATGTGAATCACCTGGGAGTCTTGTTAAAACACAGAATCAGATTTAGTAGGTCTGGGGTGGGGTCTGAGATTCTGATCTCTGACAGGCTTCTAAGTGATACCAATGCTGCTGTCCTTGGGCCATGCTTTAGGTAGCAAGGCTGTAGTCATTCTTACTTCAAGAACCACTCTAAGAAATGTTTTGGTTGTAATTTCCAATTTCTCATTCCATCAGGCAATTCTATAAATATACATACGGGTATTTGACACCAATATCTTACTTTCTTTAATTTTTATTGTTGTAAAATGTACATAACATAAAGTTTAACGTTTTAACCTTTTTCTTGTTCTTGAGGAAGATTAGGCCTGAGCTAACATCTGCTGACAATCCTCCTCTTTTTGCTGAGGAAGACTGGCCCTGAGCTCACATCCATGCCCATCTTCCTCTACTTTATATGTGGGATGCCTACCACAGCATGGCTTGCCAAGCGGTGCCATGTCTACACTCAGGATCTGAACCAGCAAACCCCGGGCCGCCTAAGCAGAATGTGCGCATTTAACTGCTGTGCCACCAGGCCAGCCCCTGTTTTAACCATTTTTAAGTGCACACTTCTGTGCGTTAAGTACATTCATATTTGTTCTGAAACCATCACCACCATTCATCTCCAGGACTTTTTCATCTTCCCAAACTGAAACTCTGTCCCCACTAAATATTAACTCCCCGTTCCCTCCTCCCCCAGCCCCGGATAACCACCATTTCTACTTTCTCTTTCTATGAACTTGACTACACTAGGTACCTCATGTAAGTGGAATCATACAATCTTTGTCATTTTGTGACTGTCTTATTTCATGTAACATAATGTCTTCAAGGTTCATCCATGTTGTGGCATGTATGTAGAATTTCCCTCCTTTTTTGAGACTGAATAATATTTCATTGTATGCATATATCACATTTTGTTTATCCATTCATCCATTGTTGAACACTTTGGTTGCTTCCCCCTTTTGGCTTCTGTGAATAGTACTGCCGTGAACATGAGTGTACAAATATCTAAGTCCCTACTTTTATTTCTTTTGACTATAAACCCAGAAGTGGAATTGCTGGATCATATGGTAATTCTACCAATATCTTACTTTCTAAGATACAAGTTTATGTTCAAGTTATTGTTTGTTTCCCTCTTTTTTCTTTCTTTTTTTAAATCATTGCTTACTTAAAGTAAATCTTTAAAAGTTTGGCAGGGAAAGTGAGTTTTTAGTACAGATTTTCATTACATTCTCTCTCTATAGCTACTTTGTGATTTTCAGTCAATCACAAAAGAATACTGAGAAATGTCCTTTGGCCCTTAGGAGAGTGGGAGTTGGTTAAATGGAACCACACAGAGAATTAGAGAATGCTCATGTTCTGAAATAAATCAGTATTAAGAAGGTTTATGTCACAGAGAAAGTTTGTGTGAATGAATTCAAGACTTTACCTGACAACCAGGTGTTCAGGGAACAGGGAAGCCCCTTGTTAAGTTTTTATGGTCTTCTTTTAAGACTTACTGGAACAGCTATCCCGGGATCTTTAGAATCGTGGCACCTCTTTCTCTGAGGTCTTTAACCAAAGAACACGTTAGATTCTCATCTAATTTCAAGAAGTTGGCGTAAGATCCTGCCTACTATCTAGAGTTTTTTCCTCATATGTCTTTAGAAATAAAACTGTCTGTTGGAAATAAGAAAACAAATCGGAGTGATCTTGAAATCTGATGAGTTAATAAGAAAATCTGAAGGGATTTTTTAAAAGGTATCAGGATGAAGCTGATCTTTTTCTGTCATAGGCTACTGGATCCTTAAGACTACTTTAATCATGCATGCCTAGAGCTCTCTTATTTTAGGAGTTCCTAACCAATGAAAAAAATTGGGAAGAATGGACTTCAACTTGGAAAGATAAAACAACACAAAACAGCTTTCAACTAAAGTCAGGAAAATGAGTACTATAAAAATATCCATGGATTTATCCGGAGCTTTAAAAGACAAGTATACATGGCTACTGAAAGAAACTGCATTTGTTTTCTACAAAAGTAAAACCAGCTTTGGAGATAAAACAAAAAATAACAAAAAGAAGATGATTCTGGAAATAATGGCAGTAACAGGACACAAGACGTGATAAGATGATAGTCACAAGGAAGAGAATGGAGTCAGCAGCTGCAAGGCTGGTGTGTGAGGCTCTAAAAGAACGGATCCTGCACCCCAGACACCCTTCAATTTTATCATCATTTTGAATTATGATCGAGTCCAAGAAGGCTTGGCCTATGACTAAAGCTTTCGTATGAATCTTTTTTTTTCCCAACCTAATTCATATCATCTTGAACAAGAACAAAGGATGGTGGTTTGAGAATTACTTGCTGGACTTTGAACCAAGAGAGTTGATGTAACATCTCCAGCTCTTCAATGGGGTGGTACAAGGAAGGAATCTGTAACATTTACAGGACCCGTGAAAACAGTGTTGGCTTTTCAACGACATCTGCAGGTGATACTAACGGGAACATTTTGGGGATCCTCGTGAGAATAAAAGGATGACATGAAAGGACCTAAAAGCTATAGCTGAAGGCAGAAAATAAAATAGAATTTACCTTAAAGTGCTTTTTAGTGCTGTACAAAGCACAGATGTGCAATGGGTGGAAAAAACCTGGAAGGAAATTAGTACCGAGTTGAAAAAGCTAAAGAAGAAAACTGACGAGAAATTAGATGAGAATATGATATGTGGTCTGGCAGTAAAACAGACACAAGTTGTTTTGAGGTCTGGAGGTAGAGAGGAGTCACATTGTGGGAAGGAATGGCAGGATCTGTTTGCAGATGACTGAAGGGAGCCTTACCCACAAAACTAAATTCAGCTTCACAAGCAGAAGAAAATAGGACAGACGGGAGCCAGTTGACAAAAGAAATACGGCGGCTGAAAGAGCTGAAGAGAAAGAAATACATAATAGATAACAGGTTTGGAGACCACAAAGAAAGAAAGTGAGGTGTAACACATAGCAGGAGGCGAGATCTAACAGAAATACTGCAACGTTCTAAAGAGGAACATTCTCTGTCCAGGAACTTCTCCTGTAAGGCTGAGGGATGTCTCCCCAGAGAGGCCGTGAAAACATGATTACTCTGGACTTCAAGGGAAATTAGGCCAGCTCTTGGAAGTTCCGTCATTAAGACCTCTGTTTAGAGGCCTTGTAGGAATGAGACAAACTTGAGATTTATAGTAACTGTTGTTTAAAAGAAATTTTTATTACAAAAGTTTAACATATAATAACATTGCAGAATATTTGGAAGACAGAGGAAGAACTCAATTATAAGCCAACAACCCTACTACAATTATCTTTTAAATTTTAATCATTTTCCTTGTGCAGACCTACCTTAATATAGTTAAAATTATAATGTACACACAATTTTGTGTCCTGTTTTTTAATAGTGAATGAAAAGCATTTTCTAGATTGCGGCATTGTCTTTTCATAATCTAAGTTTCTAACGTGCCATAAGGAGTCTGTAGGTAGTAACCTTCTCCCAGTGCCCTGTACATTGATTTCCCGTCCTGAGGTGCATATATTTGCCTGTTTCTATTGGCATGGAATAGACAACCTTCTAAGAGTTCCTTCACACTTAAAACTGCAAGGGGTAAGCAGATATCAGTGAATCATCTTGTTTCTCGACTGATGCTCGGTGAGTAAGGAGCTGATATGCAATTGGGAGTTTACCATAGCATGCCAGGCCTTCAGCAGTAAGTTTTGAAGTTGGAAGGCTTGGAAAGGGAGTTTGGAACATTTTTTAACTCTGGCAGGGGGCCCAACTGAATTACAAACAAAGATCCAAAGAAGAGCACTTTACTTTCAGAGAAGGAGCCCGTGAGAACTAAGTCCTTTGCTTAGCCTTCCTCAGAAGAATTTGCATGGTGGTCACCTTATCTGGAAACACTCTCCTTTCCCCTTAGCATCAGCCCAAGTGCTCTATTCCACTGCTTTAAGATTCTTTCTGGGGTTTGGTGACAGAAGAGCCCTTGGGGAAGTAACCAAGGAAAGAAAACTCAGCATTGACATCTTACTGATGTCGTAGTCTGAAAACCAGCTCTGCTACTGGGCATTACTCACTCGGGCAAAAGAAAATCTTGGTATGAAACGCCAATGCTTAAGGCATTAGAGTGAAGAGATAAGCTTCTGATTTAGTTGTTTTCCTGTTACAGAAATTACAAATCCCGTCCACCACCATGGCCGCCCAGTTCTCACAGATTGGTTCACCTATCCCTAGACAGGGACTGAAGATTGATTAGTCCCTGTTGGATTTCTTCCTGAATTTGGGATTTCTTTAGAAGCCGAAGATCTTGGATATTCTACTTCTAATTTAGCCAATACTGGGGATGAGAAGATGAAGAGGATTGTGAGCAGCCACCTGCAGTGTGGCCAACTCCTCTTTTCTATACTGCTTACACTTATTTCTTCCTGGCCAACAGAGAACCTGCAATTGAGTCACCTGATGCGTGTCTTTGGGTAGAACCTTATTCCAGACGTATCATATGTTAAAGCCAAACTTCGTCAGATTTCTCCTTGGGTACAGGTTCATGTTGTTCACATACTGTATCCTGTAATAGGCGCGTTGTTTGTTTGAACAGTAGATGACAACAGCCCAGAGAGTTAGAAGTTCTTAGAAATTCTGCATTAAACCTTTGTGCACAAACTTCTCTGTAGTGCTGCGGTATAAGAAAGAAATCGAGGTGAGGCCACTTCTGCTCAAGTGTGTTGTCTAACCTGCTTGGGGTTCTGCAACATAGACCAAACTGACACGCTCTGCTGATTTCTCTCAGCAAGTTAGCATCGCCAATTCTGTAGCAGGAGGCAATGGGAAGAACACATTTAAGGGCTTTAGGTTTCATCTGCCTTTCCCAAGGAAAGAGAGAACAAATCCAGGGACTGTTGGTTCAGGGAACCAAATCACGCCACAGGAATATCTCTTTAGGCTTTGGTGACTTTTTGCAGAACAAAACTCCAGTCTGCCAACCTTGCCGATCCGTTCATGGGACATGTGCCACAGAGTCTTCTTTTCTATCCCTCTTAGATGGAATAGCTTTTTTCCTTCCTTTTGTTCCTAGAAGCAACAAAAGGTTTACTTTAAATCATGATTCTTTCTAAGATGTTTTGGATCTTTAATCTTTTTCTTTTTCGGAGGGTGATTTGTCTTCAGTTTTTAGCCCCTTAGTGTGGCCAGTTTGTGCTGCATAATTGTGTATGATGTGTTCTCATATTTCGCTACTTTGGTACATCTGTCTAGGAGTCTTTGCAAATAAACCTCATCTCAACACAGCAGAAGACGATCCCAATTCTAATAGAAGATATTCTACTCTAATGAGCTGGCCTGATTTTAGAAAGAAAAAAGGAAATAAGAGAATGGCTTAAGAAAACTGAACTGCTAGAATCCAATCTACCTGTGTAGGTCAAGGCTCATTGGCCATTCTCACTTTGAGTAAGAGCAAGGAATACGTGGAAGATACAGAGTATTGTAGGAGCTTTGAACTTTTGCCTCTTGGCACATTGAAAACGAGCTGGAATGTTTTAATTTGGTCCTTTGCTCTTTATTATTTCTATATGCGGAACGTGAATGGCTGTGTATATAGAGCTACTCTGATTACATTTATATTTAATTCTTTGCTTGGTAGTCTATGAGTTACTGGCCACTTCACCA
This sequence comes from Equus caballus, assembly GCF_041296265.1. Taxonomy (NCBI): domain Eukaryota; kingdom Metazoa; phylum Chordata; class Mammalia; order Perissodactyla; family Equidae; genus Equus; species Equus caballus. The sequence continues at coordinate 11,640,379 of NC_091695.1, forward strand.
AAGTGATTTAAATCAATTCTGACTTTTTTCTTTTTAATATCCAAAATTAAGATGTTTATGTGGAAGTGACATCATAAGCAAATTCTTAGAACTTATGTCTTTAGTTTTTCAGGAAAAAACATAGAACATATAGAATTTTGTATGACTTTTCCTTTATAAACAGCCTTTGTTGTTAAATGAGAAAATGAAATTGTGTCAAAACCTCACACTACTTAATATGTTAAAAAATATCTGATTGTAAAATCATTAATTTAAACACAATTCCTGTTGCATTTTCTTGATATGTCACTCTAGAATTAGTTAAATATTAAGCTAGTAAAATGGGAAAACTATGGAATTTATTTTATTTTCTTGTTAAAATCAATTTAAGAGACATTTGTACTCAGATCATTTCATTTTATTAAATTTATACTTTTTAAGGTAAAAAATACATAATTCATAAAGAAATTTTCATTTTGATGTCTCTGGTTCTCTTGTGGCCAGAGGATCCAAAGAGAGATGTCTTGAGCTTCTTATTCATGACAGCTTAAAAAGAAATAAGCAGATCCCTATGAATTGGACAAAAGAATATCTTTATGATGCTACATTTTATGTAAGAAAGAAGGGGAAATAAAAATATATACAGATATCTGCTCTTTATTGTAGAAAGTCAACTTGTAAATGTGGATAAGATGATGCAATTAGAGGGAAAATGGCCATTTGGCAAAACCATCATAATTGTTATTGCTTCTGGCAAGAATTATCAATAGATGCTGAAAGTAGTAAATGAAAATTTGAAGAGTAACAGTATATTTCCACAGCGTCAAAGTATCTTCGCACAAGACACTTATTAATTACAAAGGATAACTTTACAGTCGGTAAACCTGGCAGACACCACTTTAACCAAATGATCGAAGTTAACATCACCAGTAATTAGTCAACAGCAAGTGTCTCCTGATGCAGTGCACTGAGAACTCAGCCTTGCTCGTGCGATAATCTTACCAAAAGGGCATAACCTGAATTTAATCAGGAGGAAACATCAGACGAACTCAAATTGAAGTACATTCTGCAAAGTAACCTGTAATCTTTAAAAATGTCAATGTCATGAAATACAAAGACTCAAGAACTGTTTCAGATTAAAGGAAACTAGAGAGTCATGACAACCGAATGCAATGTATCATCTTGAATTCTCTTTTCCTGTAAAGGGAGCATTATTGGGACAATTTGTGAAATCTTAATAAGGTCTGTAGATTAGATAATAGTGTTGTATCAATTTTAATTTCCTGATTTTGATCATTATACTGTGGTATATATGAGACTTCCTTATTTTTCATGTCTGTGAGTTACTCTTAAATAGTTCTGAAATATAATCTGTATATATATAAATATCTAGATATGGCTATATGTGTGGGTATGACAGAGAGAGGGAATAGAGAGAGATTGAGAGAGAAAGAGAGCATTCGAATGTCGTAAAATATTCACATTCGAGTCATCTATGTAAAGGTTCTTTGAGAATTCTTTGCGCTATTGTAGTTTTGTGTAAATTTAAAATTATTTGAAAATTTAAAAAATGTGAAATCTCAAGAGAAAAACCCCAACAACTTAAAGAATGAAAGAATTTGCTCAATGAAGTTTGCCTACTGGTTTTGCAGAAATCTGTTTGGGGTAGGCATATAGTATACTTCTATATGGCTTTAAGATATTTCTAGGAATTTTTTTGTTTGATTTTAGAGGTAAGATTGATGACTATTAAAGAACATTTTAGTTTAGTTAAATACAGTGAAAAATTAACGAGAGTGTACATTTTTATGCACATAGAAAGTTTAGGATTTGCTAATGGCTTGCAGTGTTTGTGATTTGGTCCTCTATCTATTCCAAACACATGGTAATGATACATAAAATTTTCTAAGAGAAAATTCAAAGGACATAGCCATGTGTAAAATCAATATAAATTCATCTATGGACAGGAACTTAAGAAAACCACAATGCTAATTGGGCTAAAACTACAGGTCTCAGAAACAAGCATAGGTAACTGAGAGCTCATTTCTCATGGAACAGTAGAAACTAAAAGTGTCAGACATAGGACAGGAGACTGGAGCCAGCCTCTTCTACCCCCACCCCTTTAAAGAAGATTCACCAAAGTTGTGATTGCCACCTGGGAAATGGCCCATATAAAACCCGGGAGTATGAGAGGAAGCAGACAGCCTTGCAACCAGGACATAGTGGTCCAAGCTGCTCAGAGGTTCAGTGATATCCCCGGTATCATCAGGAATGGAGCCTTAGGTCATTTAATATAAGACCGGGCTCTGGACTAGGACCTGTCCCCAGGAGAGAGTGAGGAGTAGACAAATGGAGAGAGTGAATATCTCCTGCTGAGATGAGTGCGCATGCTGAAATTCCAAAATACATGGGGAACCAATGCTAAGAAGACAGCCAAGAAACCCCACAATCAAAATGTAAATTTACTCAAGAGAAAATAAAACTAATTAATTATTTTAAATTGACTTTGAAATCAAGTTTAGGATCCTCAGGGAGATAAAAGAAGGAATAGTAGTTATTAAAAAAGAGAACAAAAATTTGGAAACAGAAACAGGCAGAATGAAACCAAACCATGTGTATATCTTAGAGGACCAATTAAAAGTTCTAGAAATAAAAAAGTTACTGAAATTTAAAAAGCTCAACCCAGAGAATAAACTCTAGACCAGACATATTAGAATAGAGAATTCACAATTTGGAAGATAACACTAAATGTTTGAAGATAAACATGAAAACTATGAAATCACAGGTAAGAGGCAGTGAGAGGCTGCAATGTGTATCTAAAGGAGATGCAGAAGGAAAAGCATAGTGCCGGCCCAGTGGCCCAGCAGTTAAGTTCACACGTTCAACTTCTTGGAGGCCCTGGGTTCGCTGGTTCGGATCCTGGGTGCGGACATGGCACCGCTTGGCAATAAGCCATGCTGTCGTAGGCATCCCACGTACAAAGTAGAGGAAGATAGGCACGGATGTTAGCTCAGGGCAATCTTCCTTAGCAAAAAGAGGAGGATTGGCAGCAGTTAGCTCAGGGCTAATCTTCCTAAAAAAAACAATGGCGGGAGTTTGATAGTTGGCATCTTGACAATGCAAGGTGCCAGATGACAATGGAGTAGTATCTCTAAAGTGCTGAGGGAAGATAAATAACAACCCAGAATTCCTCATTTGGTTAAACCATCATTCCAGAGGGCAAAATAAAGATATTTTCAGGCAGATGAAAATCAAGAGCATTTACCACTCGCAGGCTTTTGTAAAAAGGACAGGTCTAGAGTATTCAGAAATTCACAATTTGGAAACCAAAAAAGCTTAGAGAACTGAAGTTGTTTTTTGGTAAGTTTTCAGCAAACTCATCTGGGGGCAAACTTTACCTAAACTAGTTTACGAGGCCAATTTTGGTCTTTCTTTATCCTACTTAGTGTGAGTATACATTTCACTGTGGAAATTTTAATATGCTTGACTGTGGGCTGCTACCCCACCCCCACTGGAGATGTTATATCACATCTGGTTTGTGCAACATAATGCTTGTATAAAATCAAAAAATTTGACAATTTCAAAATATAGAAGTCCCAAGGATTTCAGATAAGTAATTGTAGACCTTTCTTTCTTTCTTTCTTTTTTTCTTGAACAATTTTCAGCTTTTCTCCCCCAGTTTTATTGAGAAACAATTGACATACAAAACAACTCTGTATAAGTTTAAGGTGTACAGCTTAATGACTTGACATACGAATATTTTGTGAAATCAGCCTTTCTTTCGTTCTTTTTTTTTTGTGAGGAAGATTGTCCCTGAACTAAGATCTGTTGCCAATCTTCGTCTTTCTACTTGAGGAAGATTGTCCCTAAGTTAACATCTGTGCCAGTCTTCCTCTATTTTGTATGTGGGACGCTGCCACAGCATGGCTTGATGAGCAGTGCATAAGTGCACGCCCAGGATCCAAACCCATGAACCTCAGGCTGCCAAAGTGGAGTGCACGAACTTAACCACTACAGCACTGAGCCAGCCCCATGAAATCAGCCTTTCTTAAAGGCTGTACTTTAGCAAGAAAGTAATTGAACCAAGAGAGAAGGAACAAAATGCAAAAAACAGTAGTGAGCATGAAAATTGACATGAAATGTTGGTAAACTTAATTAACTATTCATTTTAAAGAGTAATAAATGGGGCAAGCCAAGTGGTTAAGTTCTCACACGCACGCTCCTCTGCGGCTGCCTTGGGTTTCGCCAGTTCCGATCCTGGGCGCGGACATGGCACCGCTCATCCGGCCACGTTCAGGTGGCGTTCCACATGCCACAACTAGAAGGACATGCAACTAGGATATACAGCTATGTACTGGGGGGATGTGGGGAGATAAAGCAGAAAAAAAAAAGTAATAAATATTTTTTACATTTAAAGGTAGAGTCAAAAGAAATTAAAGACATCCAAATTGGAAAGGAAGAAGTAAAATTATCTCTGTTTGCAGATGACGTATCCTATGTATAGAGATTCCACAGAAAAGCTACTAGAGCTAATAGACAGATCAGCAAAGATGTAGCATACAAAGTCAGTGCACAAAAATCAGTTGTGCTTTTCTACACTAGCAATCAACACTCAAAAAGGAAATAAGGAAAGTAATTCCATTTACAATAGCATCTAAAAGAATTAAGTACTTGGGAATAAACCTAGCCAAGGAGGTGAAAGTCTTGCACACTGAAAACTGCAAAACTGCTGAATAAAATTAAAGAAGACCTAAATAAATGGAAAGACATCCCATGTCCATGGATAGGAGGACTTAACATTGTTAAGATGGTGATACTACCCAGAGGCAATCTACAGATTCATTACAATTCCTATCAGAATTCCAGCAGCCTTTTTCTCAGAAATGGAACAGCTGATCTTCAAATGCATATTTAATTTTAAGGGGCCCCGAATAGCGAGGACAGTCTTGAAAAAGATGGATGGATGAAGTTGGAGGACTCAAACTTCCCAAGTTTGAAACTTGATATAAGGCCACAGTAATTAAAACAGTGTGCTGCTGGCATAAAGACAGACACGGAGACTACTGGAATACAATCAAGAGCCCAGAAATAAACTCTCACGTGTCTGGTCGATTGATTTTCAACAAAGGTGGCAAGGGTACCATTCATGGGTGAAAGGACTGTTCAATGAGTCTTTTCAGCAAGTGGTTCTGGGAAAACTGGATATGCGCATTCAAAAGAAGGAAGTTGGATCCTTACCTTACACCTTATATAAAAATTAACTCAAGATGCATCAAAGACCTAAACTTAAGAGCCAAAGCTATCAAACTCTTAGAAAAAAATAATCCACTGCTTCATGACGTTGGATTTGGCAGTGATTTCATGGATATGACACCAAAAGCAACAGAGAACAAAAGAAAAAATAGATAAATTCAGACCTTTTGTGCATCAAAGGATACTATCAACAAAGTGAGAAGACAACCTATAGAATGGAGAAAATATTTGCAAATCATATATCTGATAAGGGATTCATATCCAGAGTATGTAAAGAACTCCTGCAACTCCACAACAGAAAAACAACTCAGTTCAAAAAAGAGCAAAGGACTTAAATAGACATTTCTGCAAAGAAGATATACAAATGGCTGGTAGCACATGAAAAGATACTTAACATCATTAATCATTAGGGAAATGCAAGTCAAAACCACAAAGAGATACCACTTCACACCTACTAGGAGGGCTATTAAAAAAAAAGAAGAAGAAGAAAATTACAAGCTTTGGTGAGAATATGGAGAAATTGGAACCCTTGTGCATTCTCCTTGAGAATGTAAAATGGCACAGCCACTGTGGAAAACAGTTTTGTGGTTTCTCAAAAGGTTAAACATAGAACTACTATAAGGCACAGCAATTCCACTGCTAGGTACATATCCAAAAGAATTGAAAGCAAGGATTTGAACAGATATTTGTCCACCCTTGTTCATAGCCACATTGTTCACAGTAGCCAAAAGGTGGAAACAACCCAAGTGTTCATAGGCAGATGAATGGATAAACCAAATGCGTACATATATAATGGAATACTATTCAGCCTTGAAAAAGAATGAAATCTGATATATGCCACAACATGGATGGACCTTGAAAATGTTATGCTTAGTGAAATAAGCCAGACACAGAAGGACAAATGTTGTATGATTCCACTTACATGAGGTATCTAGAATAAGCAAATTCATAGAGAGAGAAAGTGGAATAGAGGTTACCAGAGTGTGGGAGGAAGGTGGAAGGGGGAGTTATTTTTTAATGAATACAGAGTTTTTATTGGGGATGATGGGAAATTTTGGGGTTTAGATAGTGATGATGGTTACACAAGATTGTGAATGTATTTAATGCCACTGAATTGTACACTTAGAATGGTTAAAATGATGTATATGTTATGGTTAAAATGATAAATATCATGAATGGTTAAAGTGATAAGTATTATGTTACATATATTTTACCACAATAAAAAAATTTTTATTAAAAAAAAGGTAGAAATCAAATTCTAGACAATAATATCAGAAGATAAGAATGCTAATAAGTTACTTAAAGTGTGCTTTGTTCCTTGCCTTGTTTTGGAGAGTGATAAAGATAATGAGTAATTAACATTTTAAAAAATGTGTAACTAATGGAATACTACTCAGCCATAAAAAAAGACAAAATTGGCCCATTCACAACAACGTGGATGGACCTCGAGGGTATTATGTTAAGCGAAATAAGCCAGTCAGAGAAAGACGAACTCTATATGACTCCACTCATAGGTGGAAGTTAGTATATTGATAAGGAGATCTGATCGGTGGTTACCAGGGAAAAGGGGGGGTGGGGGGAGGGCACAGAGGGGGAAGTGGTGTACCCACAACATGACTAACAAAAATGTACAACTGAAATCTCACAAGGTTGTAATCTATCATAACATTAATAATAATAAAAAAAAACCTTTTATTAAAAAAATGTGTAACTAAATATGTATGTTAAATTTTTAAGAGGAATACTAAAATATCACAGATTCTGTCATAGCTTCCAAACTAACAGAGGGTGGAGAAAGTAATTTTTAAAAAAACTTTACTAACACAATAAAAAGTAGGAAAAGAGAAGAAAAAATTAAAGAAGAAGAATAGTTCATAAAAAAAACAAAATAACATGGCAGGAATTAACCAAATATATCAAAAACTCACTTATTAAAATACAGAGAATGTAGGATTGGATAAAAAACAAAATCCAGCTATATACTACTCATAAGAGAAATACCTAAAACAAAATGACCCAGAAAGATTGAAATGAAAAGCGTAGAGAAAGATTTACCAGGCAAATAGTAATGAGAACAAAGCTGGTACTGCAGTGTTACAATGCTACTATCAGACCAAAGTCCTGGACGTTAAAAGAGTTTATAGGATGTAGACTTTCAGTATTTCCAGTGTGGCTAGCGCAAGTATAAATCCTCATACGTACTTTCCACCTGGTGTTACCTATCTGTTTTTTCTTGTCTTTCTGAATCAACCACCACAGCTATTTATGGAGGAGTGTGTCCTGTGTGTTAGGTAATGGGATAGAGGCAAAGATGAGTACAACGTAAGTGCTTACTCCATATAACTTACAGTCTGGTGGGGGAAATGAGTCCAGTAACTTTAGAACAAGGCAGCAAATTGTGAGTACCAGCGCCATTGGAGAGTTGTAAGTGAGATGTGATGGGACCTGGGCGTCAGGGTGGAATCAGAAAAAGACTGTGCAAAACATGGTGTTTGAGATGGTCCTGAAAGATTGGATAGATTTTTTTTAAAGGTTGGCACCTGAGCTAACATCTGTTGCCAATCTTCTTCTTCTTCTCCCTAAAGACCCCAGTACATAGTTGTATGTTCTAGTTGTGGGTCCTTCTGGTTGTGCTGTGCGGGACACCGCCTCAGCATGGCCTGATGAGCAGTGCTGGGTCTGCACCCGGGATCTGAACCAGGGAAACCCTGGGTTGCTGAAGCGGAGCACGTGAACATAACCACTCAGCCACAGGGCTGGCCCCAGGATTGGATAGAATTTTAACAGATAGAGATAGGAAAAAGATATTTCAGGTTGGAGAGAAACCGTAAAGCTTTGAGCAATATTGTGTTTTCTGATTTTCGTTGTGGCCATCTTATCTAAAAGGGTTTTCACTGATTGTGTTAAGATCATCTGTTAACTCTTTAAGTACAGTGATTATGCTCTCCATACTGACCAGCTGCCACCCTAATCAAACATTTCTAATTATCTTTACTTTTAATTGAATGTGAATTTTATTGGTATGGGTTATCTAAAGGCAGTGGTCTAAATAGAATTATAAATCACTTTATATTCACTGGGATATGAATATGACATTGTATTAATTTGTTTTATAAAATTTGTATTTTGTAAATTCTTGTGTAAATCCTTACTTATCTGTACAGTGAGGCCCACCCAGATCCTTCAATGCGTAAATTATTGTGTCGTTGAAAAAAAGATATTTTTAAAAAGCTACACTAAGGATATCATTTCACTGGTATTAGTTCTTTCACAGTGTAGACCGTGACCTAGGCACCAGCTTTTTTCCCTTGGGGAGTATGAAGCACACTTTGGAACTAATTCTTTGCTGTATGGCTTCATAAATTTAGGCTAGAATGTTATCATTTTAGACTTCATTTGCTAGCAATGTGGCCTCCTCCATTTACCTGTAACAGTTCATTTGCTTTATTTTTCATTTTCCTTTGCTCAAAACAACAGCATCGCCACAAACTGCATGGTTAGGCGAACACTTTTCATTGCTTGTTAGAAATCTCTCTTCTAACCTAATCCTGTGCCAGATGTTGTTCTCATACTCCCTCACAGTGTCTTAGAAGTAGATTTCCACACTAGTTTTCCATGGAGGGAAGAATGTGTAATTTGCTTTTTCGTATAGTGTTGTTACTATTAACAGGAAGAGGCTAATTTTACCCAAAGTGATAACATACTCTATCAACGACAGTTTAGACACTTCCCCATGAACTTGGTCAGGGACAAGGAAAATGGAATAGGTAGGTGGCTCCTGAAATTTTTTCCTGTTTAATTCAGAGATTCAGATTTTTTCCCCTTTAAGCGGTCAACAAATGAAAAGTGGCATTTGGAATTACCACTGTCCCTCTATTGCTTGCCATCTTCAGTTTAATTTCTGCCTCTGTCTAACCCATTTTCCACTCATGATTTACTTGTCAGGGAATTTAGGAGTTTTCTCGAACCTGAAGTCTGCCTTTGGTAGTGACGATTACTGGAGAACTGCCTATTCTTTGGTGGAATTTCCATTTTTAGATTACGCCTGGCTCTACAGCCTTTATTTCTTTGGCAGAAGAACCCAAAGGCAATGGAGTATATTTTTTTCCCCTTCCCCGGCCCAGCTTAAACAATGACTCACTTGGGCCCTGGGGCTTTGCTTCATACTCTGATTCAGGGGCCACTTTCTACCCTCCTTCTCTTTGCCTTTAGTGTTTTGTCTGGAACCTTGTGTATCCTTTGACACATGGATTTGCCTCTGAGGTTCTTGTCAAAGAGGTATTCAATACCCCCCCACCCCAAACTGGAACTGACAACTCACTTATGGCCCTGTAAGCCATATTGTTCTATGGCAGCTGGTAAAGGTCAGAGAGTATAGAAAGAATGTCTTTAAGGAAACATAATTCCAAAAGAGATAGGGGGAGAAGTATTCTCCAAAAACATATGAGTGCCAGAGTCATCCAGTTGAAGACTGGAGGATTTCCCTTGGGGTGGATGCTCCAGTGGCTGCTTTAAACTTCCTCAGTGTACATGTGGGAGGTGGGAAGCGCCGAGAGGAAGTGGACTCCAACTGGACTCAGAGGGATGTGGTTCTATGAAGGGACTTCCTCACAGTTCAGAGTTTTGTCTAATCTATAGTTCAGAGTTTTGTTGGAGAAAAAAGATTTTCCCCCTTTTTGGCAACGGTTCTATCTGGCCTTGATATTTCATTCTGATTCCAGCTTTCCAGAACTATCCATCTAATGATGATTTCTTGATTTTTCTCTTTGCAGTTTTAACAGTGTATGTCAGGGAACTCACATTCTCTTTCGGGAATTCAGCTTCATCCAAGCCACCCCTCACAATAGGGCATCCTTCTTACGGGCCTTCTGGAGATGCTTCCGAACTGTGGGCAAAAATGGCGGTAAGTCTTCACAAATTCTTTTCTTGCCTTCCTTTCTTCCTTCCAAACTTCTGTCTTTCTTTTGTTCCTATAAATACGGCTTGAGTGCATGCTATTCAAGGCTCTCAGAACACCTTACCCTTTTTTTTTTTTTTTTGAGGAAGATTGGCCCTGAGCTAACATCTGTGTCCATCTTCCTCTACTTTATATGTGGGACGCCTGCCACAGCATGGCTTGATAACTGGTGCGTAGGTCCCCACCTGGGATCCTAACTGGCGAACTTGGGCCGCTGAAGCAGAGCGCACAAACTTAACTGCTCTGCCACCAGCCTGCCCCAGAACACCTTACTTTTAAGGTGCTATCCATCAGGTGTCAGAGATACCACCAACACTGCTACTACCATCACTATCACTAATGATACTTACTAAGAGCCGAGTGTAGCTGTGAGCATTTTACATGTAGTAATTTATTTAATCTTCACAACATTTCTCTATGGTTGATACTATAGTCCCCATTTTATAACCAATGAAACTGAGGATCAGAGGAGTTCAATAACTTGACAGATTCCATGGTAAATGCTGAGACCAGATTCGTACCCAGGCAGTCTGGCTCCAGAGCCTTTGCTCTTGGCAAATATTAAAATGCCATCCACCCAACTGAAGGAATGCTGTGAATACAAAGAAGGAAGCTCCTGAGTGGGGGGTGGGAAGGGAGTACTACTCTAGAGAAAGGGGAGAGAGTGGGGTAGAGAAGGTTCTCCTGAGAACTGGTGTGATGATATCTGAGTTCTAGAAAGATCATTCTAAAGGCAGTGTGGAAATGGCTTCAAGGGCGAGACTGGAAGCTAGGAGCGTAGTCAGGAGAATCTCAGCAGCTGAGGAGAGAGAGCGAGAGTCAACACTAAGGCAGGATCCGTGGAGGCGGACGGGGCGCTTTCAGAGACAGCAGCCACAGGATGTGCTGATTGGGTTCCGCCTCTGAGGCGAGTGAGAAGACCAGTGATCAATTTCCAGGTAAGCGTACAGTTCTGCAGTGTTACGTACGCTCTGAAACCATCGCCACCATCCATCTCCAGACCCTTTTCATCTTCCCAAACTGAAACTCTGTATCCATTAAACACTGTCTCCATCCCCCTTCCCCCAGTCCTTGGTAACCACCACTCTGCTTTGGCTCTAGGAATTAGACTATCCAAGGTGCCTCACATGAATGGAGTCATATAATATTTATCCTTTTGTAAATCACTAATTTCACTTAACATGATATCATCAGAGTTCATTCACATTGTGACGTGTCAGAATTTCCTTCCTTTTAGAGGCTGAATAACATTCCATTGTATGTGTATACATTTTGTTTATCCATCTGTCAATGGATCCTTGGTGGCTGGCGTCCATCCTTTGGCTAATGTGAATGATGTGATATGTTAAGTTTTTGAAAAGTTGAAATGTCTTTATGACACAGTGAAGAAGCTTCATTAAGCAGCAGGAAATACTCAGGTTCTAGAAATACAGACTTTGGGAAGCACAATAAAAATTACTAAAGTAAGATTTGCATTTCACCCTAAAATCCTTGAGAGAAAAGCTGTTGAACTGGAAAATGCGAGTCCCTTTTATATTTGCATATTTGGTTTGACATCTTATGATTATATTCCGAGGAAAATGTTAAGAAAAACATTGAAAATGTCTTAACTGAGTCTTTATGTTGGAGAGGTAAAGAGCAAAAGATACCGTCTGAGAGCTTCTTTTTACAAATGGCACTCGATTGTTACATTCGGAATATTAAAATAGGTGAAATTGCTCTGAAACTTTCAGATTTAGAACCTCTGCATCAAAATCTTTGTTCACGTCTGTTTTCAAGGGCCTGTTCTCTTTCCTACCTTCATATTATGTTTTTCCGAATAAGTATTGAATACCTTTAAGACTATAGTGATTTCTAACTAATAGTGTTCTCTAGTGATCCTAACTTAAAGTAGAAGAAGGCCTAACCTGTTGCCTCATTCATTCAACAAATATTTCCTGTAGCCTTACCATGTGCCTGGCGCTGGAGTCACAGTAAGTGAGCAGGTAAATCTCCTGCTTTCGTTGACTTTACGACATCCCCCACCCTGCTCGAAAGGATGCCACTGCTACTTTGTATATAGGTCCTGAAACTTTTTCTAGAACTCCTTCAACCTAGTATCTTAGATCATTTCCACTAGCCTCAGAAATAGGTAAGGTAGGTATTATTGCGCCCAGTTTGTAAATAATGAAATCGTGTGACTTGCAGAAGGATTGTGCGGTGGATTAGTAACCAAACTGGAAATAGAACGCAGATTTACTGATATGCTAATGTGCTGTTTCTACTGTTCCAATCACAGCTTCTGTGACATGTAACTCTAGAGGTCATCCATCTCAATTATACTGTCATGCAAGAAGTACTTAGTGTGCTGAGAATAGCATCATCTCCTTTACGGAATATACGTTCTAGTGGGCAGAAATCAATGTGGACTCAATTTTAAGTGAATTACCTCAGAAAAACTAACCCTTTGGTCTCTACATAAACAAAACTGGGAGCTATGGATATATAAGTGGTTTGTACTATTTCATCAGAACCTGTCTTTCCCAGTCCTTTCCCAGTCTCTTAATCAGTCAGCAAATATTTATTAAATACTCACTATATTGAAGAATGGCATATACAGCTAGAGCTGGTTTCTGTGAACTAGCACGTGGAGATAACTATGGAAAACATTCTTTAGATATCCTTAATTCCCTTCTTGATTTAGAAGAGGGGCCTCTTCAGGAATTTATTTTCTATCACGAGGGATCCATATAGCATTTGGACTAAGCAGATGTGGGTTTCTTTTTCTTACAGCAGCTGCCAGTGGTTCATCCAGCTGCTGAGAGGAGGCAGCTCCAAGTTCTCCCTGTGTCTCCTGTGCCATAAACAAGACCTGGATTTTACGCTAGATGTTTATTGTCATGCTTCTTAATCAGACAGCCTTTGATTTCTTAAAGACCAAATACAACATTTGTGTCTAGGTGATCCGAAAATCTTTGGTTAAATAGTTTTTATATATTCTCAGTTTCTTCCAGGAAACTTTAGAACATCTTTCAGTCCCAGAATGTGTCAGTCCCCAATTTTAATCCAGAATGAGCAAAAAACACTCAGAGGCAGGCTTCCAAAACAAAGGATTTATTAAGCCCCGTTTTTTCAATTAGAATCCCAAGTACCAGACTCCTACTCAGTGGAGCTGCTACTGTATCGTTCTCCTGCAAATGACGTCCTTAGAACATCATGTCCACAGTTAGCATTATCAGGAGGAAACTGACTCTTCTGGGAGGTAGCAAAAGAAGAGCACGTCTAAAACTGAAGCCACCTGTAGAAAACTAAGGACCTGATCCCTTCTGGCCAGAAACATTTGATCCCAGTTTTTACCAAGTACAGAGATGCGATGTCATTTCTGCAGGACTGAGTATTGAATGATGCTAATTTTCCTTTGTCTAAATTTCAAATAACCTCATAAAGACTGTTGTGGACCTCTTGCTATCTAGGCAACTTTAGACTTGTAGAAGCAAAAAAGATCTATTCAAATATAACAAGCCGGGCCGGCCCCGTGGCCAAGTGGTTAAGTTCGCGCGCTCTGCTTCCGTGGCCCAGGGTTCCACTGGTTTGGATCCTGGGCGCGGACATGGCACCGCTCATTAGGCCGTGCTGAGGCGGCATCCCACGTGCCACAACTAGAGGGACCCACAACTCAAAATATACAACTATGCACTGGGGGAATTTGGGGAGGAAAAAGCAGGGAAAAAAAAAAGATGGGCAACAGTTGTTAGCTCAGGTGCCAATCTTAAAAAAAAAAAAAATATATATATATATATATAATTAAACCTTTAAAAGTCGACTTCTCACTTTGGTATTTCTTTCAATGTAGAAAGGTTAATCTGAATTTTCCAAGTCTGGCAAAGATTGTAATTGCTTTGAAGGAATCTTCACTTCTGTTTAGGGATATTAGTTCAAAAGAGTTTTTTGTCCAGTTTACTAGAATAGAATTTTGAGCTTTGTGCTTTTATCAGTGAATATATATATTTCATTTAATAAAATCATGATAGGTACTTCTTCTTCTGCCCATGAAGGAATTGTGCTCCTGCCATAAACAACTGGAAAATCAGATAAAGAATCTGAAACAACCGTTTCAGACATTGGACAACAGTCAGTGTGGGACGGTGGTCCCTGAGAGGCACTTGCCAAGAGGCAGTACAGGAAGGGAGACTGTCACAGAGCCCAGGAGTCTTCCTGAGTTGACGAGGCAGAGACTGGGCTCTAGGGAGGCCAAGTGGCCAGAATTTGCAGGGCTGGGCACAGCGAGGAGGGCGTTGCCCAGTGAGCTTCAGAGAGCTACAAGGGGATATTTGAGGCCGTAGCTTCAAACTCTGCACATGTGTGGACTGGGAAAAGAACCACCAGAAAGCAGCAGGCCAAGCAATTCCTGGAGTGTACACAGGGCTGGGGGTAGTTCCCACTTCCACCGTCTGGAGTGGAGAAGCCCCAGAATACACAGGGCATGGGCGTGGGATAGAGTCCTCAGCAACTTGGAAGCAGAAAGGATTAAACTGATCTGCAAGTAATTTAACTGTATAACAGAACAAAATTCAATACTCCTTAAAGAAATTCAATAAAATCTAGCACTCAACAACATAAAATTCTAAAGTCTGGCATCCAATTAAAAATTACCAGACGTTAAAAGAAGCAGGAAGATGTGACCCATAACCAGGAGAAAAATCAATCAATAGAAACACAGACCCAGAAATGACTGAGAGGACAGAATTAACTAATAAGGACCTTTAAACAATTATTTTAAATCATATAGATATGCTTAAGTATGTAAAGAAAAACGTGAATATGATTAGGAGATTAAGGGGAGATGTTAAAAAGATCCAGGGGGGCTGCCCTCATGGCCTAGTGGTTAAGTGCACTACACTTTGGCTGCCCAGGATCTCAGGTTTGGATTCTAGGCGTGGACCTACACCACTCATCAGCCATGCTGTGGCAGCGTCCCACATATAAAATAGAGGAAGACTGCCACAAATGTTAGCTCAGGGCTAATCTTCCTCAAGCAAAAAAAGAGGAAGATTGGCAATAGATGTTAGCAGGGCTAATCTTCCTCAGCAACAACAACAAAAAGATCCCAATGGAATTTCTAGATATAAAAAAAAATCAGAAATGAAAATAATGTTAATAATAGCAATTAGCATTTATTAAGTGCTTCCTGTGTAGATTATCTCATTTTTCTTCACAGCAATCCAATGTATTAGGTAGATACTATTATATCTCCTTTGCACAGACAATGAAACTGAAATCGAGAAAGTTAACTAACTTGTTCTGGTTCACACACCTAGTAAGTGAAAAAACCAATGCCGAAGAAGGCAGAAAGCTAACGAGAGACAATATTATTTTTTCAATGCATTCTCCATAGCTAGTATATGAGATGCTTAAAATACAAATAAGTAAGTGACAATACTTGCCCCCAGGAGGTCACATTCCAGGAGAAGAAATAGAGTAGTCTAGAAATAGTTTCCGTAGGATATAAATGATTATTAGAGCCGTATGTAAGATTCAGTGATGGTACAGAGGGGGAAATCGTTCGTCCTGCAGAAGTTGAGGAAGGCTATAAAGCAGTAAAGACAGTTGGGATGGATCTTGGAGTAGTAGAAAGCTGTTAAACAAATAAGGAGTACATTTTAAAAAGAACAAACAAGATTTTGGAAAGTATGATAGCGTGAAGCAACACCGTTCCTTTGGGAAACTGTGAGAAGTTCCTTGTGGCTGGTGCTTAGCACATAAGCAGGAAATGTCAGTGGTCAATCAGAAGGACCTTATCAGTTTGTGTGGTATTGTCACATATGACACTGGCAGAAGCTTGGAAAATAGAATGGAAGGCAGGTAGTAAGACCGAAGACAGAGACCTGTGTTAGAGCTGTTTACAGTGGAACAGGAAGTGGCATGGAGATGAAGAGCTATTTAAGGAGATGGTTTGACAGGACTTGCTGATCAATTGGGTGTGGCGTGTCGAGAGGAGAGTCAAGAATGAATGCCAGGTTCTAAAGTATTGCCAATTTCATCCCTCCCTTGCTGTTTTTCCTTCACCTATTGTGTTTTACTCTGAATTCATGGTGGTTTTGTCTTCATAGTGTAGGTATATTCATTCACTCAACAAACATTTATGTATTCAATTGCTAGTGATAAGGCAGTGAGTGGAGCAGACAGAACTTCCTGCTCGCATGGAGTTTGTGGTCTGATAATCAGAGATTTGGAAAAAAGTCCCTGCTTTTATGAAAGGAGCTAACATTCCAGGAATCAGAGAATTGCAGTGGGTCTGTATGATCATATGGTAAAAACTTGCTTTTTTCTAAAACAGCTAAAGTTACGGTGGGTGAAGTGATCTCCAGGGAAAATGCAGACAATGTAGGCTGAGATTAAGCTTTTGGTCTGACTTCTCTGTGTAATTGCCTCAAGCTTCCGCTTGATTTTGCTTGTCACTAACCCTCATCCTCACTCCTAAAAACCTTTCTGTGAGAGTTAACAGTGCTCCCTTCAGGAGTGGGGTGGCTGTCTTGTTTGAAATATTAGAGAGCATTTGTTGCCTTTGTAATTTTTAAACAAACAAACAAAACTCCCTCCATGTAATCTCTTCCCTCCTGTGGTTTCCTCCAGCCGTCCATCTTCACCTGCTCCCCGCTGCGCTTCCCCTCTCCTCATTTTCCCCAGAAACCTCGTGTGACCCATAAACAATTTCTTCAACCTCTAGTTCCTGTTTCCTGTCTCCCGTTTTCCTTATTTCTTCTCAGTTCCTAATTTTCCCTCCTTTTTCATTTTTCCTTCCTTCTTCAGCATCTTTTCCGCAGGGAGAACGTTGCTATCTGATGTCCCCCCAAATCTTTCACCTCATTACCTCCAGAAACTTTAATCTTTCCCTCTATTTAAGTTCCCCTTTCTTCTATTTCGGTTATTTGGGGCTGTCACACATGTCACACAAGCATTTCTGGAATGCTTTTGTCACCACCTCCTCTCCCACCCAACCCTCCTCACCCGCCGTACATAATACCCTTAGGTTGTAACCGCTCTCTGTCCTTTTAGGTCTTAGTTTAAAGGTCAGCTCCTTAAAGGGCCTTCTCTGTGACTCCCTTCCTCATCTGAATTAGATGCCTTCATTATTCTTTTTCAAATTATCCTATAATTTTTAGTCATATCATTTTTTACAGTTTCTGACTAAATATTTTTGGGATGACACTTTACTCAGTGCCTATCTTCCTTATTAAATTGTAAGCTTTATGAGGGCAAGAACTTTGTTTATTTTGCCAATAATTATATTCCTGGCACCTAACAAACCTAAAAAGCTTCTTTTTTGTTATTTAATATGAAAACCCACCATTTTACAATCACTATACAGAAGATAGATTATTGAATGGATTATAGTATGCTCTCTTTTATCATAGAGGGTAGGGTTGGTTTTCAAAATCTGCTTTACACTAAATTTTCAATATTGTGTAGGAGTCTTGATTTAAAATAATAATAGCTACCACTTATTGACCATCTACTGTATGCAAGGCACTAAACTTCGTGGTCAGAGTCTCCGATAAAAACTGGCCCATTCAGAACTATACTGTATGAAATGACACCTAATTAAAATAATATCCAGTACCCACGGCTGCTTCCAAACAAGAATTGGAGAGATTTAGATCCTGCTCTGTCTGCAGACTTGAAGCGTTGGTGAGGATCTCTTGTAGCACCTCCTTCCCTTCTTTTGTGTGCTAGGTCCAGCCGTCATGCTGTGAAAGAGATCCCAAGCCAGAGGTCAGATGACTTCACGTGCCTTGGCCTGCAGATATGTTTTCTTTGGCTGCAGTGTTAAAAAAATTTTTTTTTAATTAAATACCAACATTTAATATAAAAATCTCGATTCAGTCTCACTTAAAGAATGGAAAATCCATTCCATTCCAGTCCCATGTCCACATTCCAACAAGGAGACAGTCCGGCCGGGCGGAGGTGCAGCTGCTCCCTTCAGAGCGGTCGTGTGGCCTCAGATGTACCACCAGCCCCAGCTGCCTTGCATCACCTGCTTACGTTTCCTGCCTGGCCTCCGAAGGCATGTGAGTTTGCTGCCATCGCTGGAACTTCTTGGTCCGTTTATAATCACTTGAAAGGTAGGGTTACACACTTAATTCAGAACAAGGAATCAGAAGCTTATTCCTCAACTAGATTCTCTTTCTCTTTTCTCCTTGTCATCATGATGTCTCAAAAAATTTTAGAATTAGAAAGGACCTTAGAAGTCATCTTGTCTTGAAACTAGGTCTAGGGGTTTTTTAAATATATATATATTTCTTTTTATTATGGTAAAATATACATAACATAAAATTACCATTCTAACCACCTTTTAAACTGAGAAATCTTTTTTTGGTGGTAAAATATAAATAACATAAAATTTACCATTTTAATCATTTTTAAGTGCACAGTTCAGTGGCATTAACTACATTTCCGCAGCCATCACCACCATCCATCTCCCTAACTTTTTCATCTTCCTAAACTGAAACATTTTACCCAATAAAAAAAACTCCCCATTTCTGCCTCCTCCAGCCCCTAATAACCACTGTTTTACTTTATGTCTTTATGTATTTGACTAGTTTATGTACCTCATGTAAACGGAATCATACAATATTTGTCCTTTTGTGTCTTATTTCACTAAGCATGATGTTTTCACAGTTTATCCATGTTGTAGCATGTATCAGAGTTTCATTCATTCCTGAGTAATATTCCACAGTGTTTATATATCATATTTTGTTTATCCATTCATCTGTCGATGGACGCTTGGGTTGTTTCTACCATTTGGCTATTGTGAATAACAGTGCTATGGACATGGGTGTACAAGTATCTGTTTGAGTCGCTGAATTGCTGGATTATATGATAATTCTATGTTTAACTTTTTAAGGAATTGCATACTATTTTCCACAGTGGCTATACCATTTTACATTCTCACCAACAATTCACAGGGTTTCAATTTCTCCAGATCCTTACCAATACTTGCTTTTACCTGTGGTTTTGTTAGTAGGCATCCAAATGTGTGTGAAATGGTATCTCATTGTGGGTATTTTTTTTTTTTAAAGATTGGCACCTGAGCTAACAGTTGCTAACAATCTTTTTTTTTTTTTCCTGCTTTTTCTCCCCAAATCCCCCCAGTACATAGTTGTGTATTTTAGTTGTGGGTCCTTCTAGTTGTGGTATGTGGGACACCATCTTAGCGTGGCCTGATGGTCAGTGCCATGTGCACGCCCAGGATCCGAACCAGTGAAACCCTGGGTGGCTGAAGCGGAGCGCGCGAACTTAACCCCTTGGCCACGGAGCTGAGCCCTCATTGTGGTTTTGATTTGCATTTCCCTAATGACTGATGATGTTGGACGTCTTCTTATACCCTTATCGCCATTTTTGTATCTTCTTTGAAGAAATGTCTAAGTTCTTTGCCCTTTGTTGAACTGAGTTGTTTTTTTGTTGTTTGTTTTCCTGTTGTTGAGTTGTGTGAGTCCTTTGTATATTCTGGATAGGAATCCCTTATCAGATATATGATTTGCAAATATTTTCTCTCATTCCATAGGTTGTCTTCCACTTCCTTGATAGTATCCTTTGATGCACAAAAGGTCTTAATTTTGATGAAGTCCAATTTATCTATTTTTTTCTTTTGTTCCCTGTTGCTTTTAGTGTCATATCTATGAAATCATTGCCAAATCCAATGTCTTCATGACATTCTTTTCTTCTAAGAGTTTTATAGTTTTAGCTCTTAAGTTTAGGTCTTGGATCCATTTTGAGTTAATTTTTGTATAAGCTGTAAGGTAAGGGTCCGCCTTTCTTCTTTTGCATGTGGATATCCTGTTTTCCCAGCACCACTTGTTGACCAGACCTTTCCCCAATGAATAGTACCCTTGGGACCCTTGGTGAAAATCAATTGACCATACATGTGAGGGTTTATTTCTGGGCTCTCTATTCTATTCCTGTAGTCTATATGTCTGGTTTTTTGTTTGGGGTTTTTTTTTTTTTTTCTTTTTTGGTGAGGAAGATTATCCCTGAGCCAACCTCTTTGCCAGTCTTCCTCTATTTTGTATATGGGGTGCCACCACAGCATGGCTTGATGTGTATAGGTCTGCATCTGGGATCCGAACCTGTGAACCTTGGGCCGCCAAAGTGGAGCGCACAAACTTAACCACTATGCCACCGGGCCGGCCCCTGTATGTCTGTCTTTGTGCCAGTTCCATACCGTTTTAATTACTGTGGCTTTGTATTGTTTCAAAGTTGAGAAGTTTGAGTCCTCCAACTTTATTGTTCTTTTTCAACATTGTCCTGGCTATTCAGGCCCCCTTGCAATTCCTTATAAATGTGAGGATCAGCTATTCCATTTCTGTGAAAAAGGCTGTTGGAACTTTGATAGGGATTGTGTTGAATCTGCAGATTGCTTTGGGTAGTACTGACATCTTAACAATGTAAGTCTTCCTGTCCACGAACGCGGGCTGTCTTTCCATTTAATTAGGTCTTTAATTTCTTCAGCAGTATTTTGTAGTTTTCAGTAAGCAAGTTCTTTCACCTCCTTGGTTAGATTTATCTCTAAGTATTTTGTTCTTTTCATGCTATTATAAATGGAACTGTGTTTCTTAGTTTCCTTTCACATTTTTCATTGCTAGTTTATAGAAATGTAATTGATTTTTGTATGTTGATTTTATATCTTGCATCTTTGCAGAATTTGTTTATTAGCAGTAACAGTTTGTGTGTGTGTGTAATTTTTAGGGTTTTCTACATAGAAGATCATGTCATCTTCAAACTGAGATAGTTTTACCTTTTCCTTTCCAATTTGGATGTCTTTTATTTCTTTTCCTTGCCTAATTGCTCTGGTTAGAACTTCACGTGCTATGTTGAGTAGAAGTGCAAAAGCAGGCACCCTTGTCTTGTTCCTGATGTCAGGGGAAAGCTTTCCAGTATTTGATTTTAAGATAAAGGTCTGCCAAAAAAATTGTGATTCACAGAGATAAGTAGCTGCAAATACTAATAGATTTGTTTTTAACACTTTGACATCCAGTCAATTTTGCTTTTTAGTTGTACTGATCTGAATATTTTAAAAAGGAGTGATAGTAAATTTTTGTGTCAAAGCTGAGTTATTCACATGCCTGACAATTGTTCACATTCCTGACTGGTGAGTAATCACTTTGGTGAAATCAATGAATGATTTTCTCAGCTAGTTTAAAAACTTTGTTGTTTGGAGAAAAATAAACGCACTTCTAACAACATCTGTGAGCTGTTCCTTGCAGCTGTTTCTTAAAAGGATCAGATGCCTCAGAGGTTGCTATGCATTGATTGTGTCCCCCAAAATGCATATGTTGAAGCCTCTAGCCCCCACTGTGACCGTATTTGGAGGTTGGGCCTCTACCGATGTAATTAAGGTTAAATGAGGTCATAAGGGTGGCGCCTTGATCCAACAGGATTAGTCTTCTTATGAGAAGAGACAGCAGAGAGCCTGCCCCTTTCTCTGCCACGTGAGGACACGGTGAGAAGGCAGCTTTCTGAGACCAAGGAGAGGTTCTTCAGCAAACACTGATCCTGCTGGCCCCTGATCTTGGACTTCCAGCTCCAGAACTGCGAGAAAATAAATGTTCTTGTTTATGCCCCCAGTCTGTGGGATTTTGTCGTCGCAGCCCAAGAGGACTAATAAGAGGCCATCGTTTTACTCGCAGTTCCAACACAGAAAAATTCATTTTGTTTTGTCTGTTGAGTCCAAATCCTGTTTTGATTTATCACTAACATTTTATCTGAGGTTGTAAGTATGTCAGTGTTAGAAAGCTAAATTGAGCTATTCGGTTTTTCTAAAATATCAGTAAAATTTCCAAGTTGATAAACCTATATTTAATGGATTTACTTGAGGTAGAAATAATAATTTCTTATTTTATTTTACTATTCTGACAACTGCCTTATGTCAAAAAATTTATAAGGAGATATATATATATATATGTATAAAAGAGTAAATTCTGATATCACTACTGATATCTCTGCAGATAGCTCTGAAAGGTCTGCAGTTTAAAAGCCTCAGTCTAGGGGGCTGGCCCCATGGCATGGTGGTTAAGTTCGTGCGCTCTGCTTCAGCAGCCCAGGGTTCACAGGTTTGGATCCTGAGCGTAAGCCACACTGGCGGCATCCTACATAAAACAGAGGAAGATTGGCACAGACGTTAGCTCAGGGCCAATCTTCCTCACAAAAAAATAAAAATAAGTAAATAAATAAATAGCCTCATTCTAATAAAATTGATAGTTTCTATTAGTTTGTAATATTATCTAATAGTGTTTGGAAAAATGATTGCATAATTTTAACTGCTAGCGCTTACCTGCACCACATCTGATGACATTTTAAGGCCATGTCTTTTATATGATCCACTACCACACAAATTTTTTCTGCCATTGCTTGCTTTTCCAGTCTCAGTACAAAAACGACTACATTTTCACCACTTTAGTTGTTAGTATCCTAACAGTTAAAGACTTGTATTTTATAATCATCAAGCATTTTGTAGAGTAATAAATCTACTTTGTTTGGTTCCATAACCACATTCTGTAGAAACAGGTAAAAGGAGAGCTTGCTAACATCTGTACTCGCACCCAGTGGAATTTAAAGATTTCATGTAGTCTCAGCCTTTATGCCAATATAGGCCTGGATTGAAAAGAAAAGGAAAAGACCAGAGCAGATAAAGTCTTCCTAATCACATTTAAAACACATTTACATGTTCGAATATATACATTTATGGAGCAGGAGAAGCTCCACAACGAGGTAACCTGAGAGCACAGGTTGGGAGTGTCTCTATATTAAAATTCACTCTGTGACATATTTCGTGTGCATTGTTTTTCTTATAGATTTTAAATAAAGATATGCTTTTAAGAAGAAAAGTATTAAAATTAAACATCTGTAGGACCTTACAAATGCCTCTGAAAAATTCTAGGCATCTAGTTTGAAAACTACTTAGGTATTTCACCCGTTCCTCCATGGTACAGATAGAAAGTCGAGGCCCGGGGTCTCCCAGCCCGTTGGTGAAGTCACGTCTGCTGACTCTCAGTCACATGCGCTTGCACTTGACATCAGGCGCTCTTCCCCTGATGCTAAATGAACATAAGTATATTTTATGTCACTTAGTCTCTGAGAGCAATGTATAATTTTCTAGCCCAAAATGTAATCTAAGTAAAGCATAAGAACATATTGCAATTGTCTGTGATTTTATATCTTCTTTCATTGCTTTACAGCTGGAGGAAAGGTAGCTACAAGTTCTTTCCCTTTAAGTTCCGTTTGACCTGTCCTCGAGAGAAAAAATAGTTATTCCATCTTTTGTTTAAAATTTAAAAATCATGAGTCTTATTATCGAGGGAGGTATAGTACTTGCTTTACTACATATTTCGTGCTTTGAGGGACATAAGCAGAATTTGGAAGTCCTTTGAAAATACAACCAAGAGTTTTTTAAAAGTCAGGCTGAAGTGAGACTTTACCATGAGATGTTATTAAATCCGTTCTCTAAAGTAGATCCACCAGGAAACGGAATGGTGTCTCTTAGGCTTTGAAATCCCTTGCTTTCGTGGTTCTGTTAGAAATGAAAAGTAAATGACTGAATTAAGGTTTACACGCTATGAGTCAAAATAAAATCACCTTAGGTTAAAGATGTAAATGTAATAAACTATACTCAAATTTGGTTGTTTTGGTGGATTTTAAGCTGGAAGTATATAAAAGCAAGTATAAGTAGTGTTGAAAATTTAATCTTTTCCAGTTTTATTTTGCTTGACGTAACCTGCTCTGCACGCCAACTGCCACCACCTGACCCTAATTTAGAACCCTAATTAAACACCTCGGAGAGGTTGTCAAAAAGACAGATTCCTTGATCCCATCTCCAGCCTACTGAATCAGAGTCGGCAGGGAGGGACCTGGGAATTTCTTTTTTAACAAGCATTTCAGGTGATTCTTATTATCGCTCAAGTTTGGTAAACATTGAATAACTTCTTAACTTTTTCCCTTCGCTCCAGTCCTTGCTCCACATCAGCACTTTTCAACCCTGGTTGCATATCAACTTCACTTAGGGAGCTTTTAAAAAATACCGATACCCAGGCCCCATCCCACCGATTGAATCAGAAGCTTTTGGGTTGGGGCCTATGCATTTTTTTTCTTTTTGGAAACGTTTTAAGTAAAATCTTTTCTTATTGTAGCATAACATATGTAGAGACGTGCAAAATAATAAATGTACAGCTCAATGGATTTCTACAAAGTAAACATACTCATGTGATACTCATTCAGATAAAGAGAGAGAACATCACCAGCAGCCCAGACGCCTCTCCCAGTCCCCCTTCCAGTGAGTAATCCTCTCTAGGGCAACCGCTCATCTAACTTTTCTCACCATAAACTAGATGTGCCTGATTTTGAACTTCACGTAGCTAGAATCACAGAGCACGCTCTCTTGCGTGTCTGGCTTCTTTTGCTCAACATTTTATTTCTGATTTGTTGTTGGCTTTTGCTACAGTTTGTTCTTTTTCATTGTTGTCCAGAATTTCACTTTATGTATAAACCACAGCTTATTTATCCATTCTAAGTAGGTGGCATTTGGGTTGTTTGAAGTTTGGGGCTAGTACAAACAATGCGGCTATAAACGTGCTTTTACGTGTCTCTTGGGATATAGATTTCTGTTAGGCGTGTAGCTAGGAGCGGAATTGCTGGGAATGTGCGTGTCCAGCCTTAGCGCGTAGTCCCAGGTATCCAAAGCAGTTGTACGATTTTCCACATTGAGCTGCAGTTTATGAGAGTTCCTGTTGCTCTGGAACTTTTTGTGGGGCCCACGCATTTTAAAAGCTCTGTAGGTGATTCTGATACATATTGAAGCTTGAGAATTACTGCAAGATCTTTTATAAAAAAAAAAATACGTAATCATTGTCATATGCTGAAGTGGTCAAAGAATATGCCATCAAAAATGTAGGAGAAAAGTATTGTAGCGGGATATCAGGCAGTTAATAATATTATTCTGAATTTCATGATGTTTGTGACACCTATAATGTATTGTCATTTCTTTTCTCATTCCAAATAAATACTTTCCTATAAAGAAAAAAGGTCTTTTGTAAATATAATTCTTTAAAGCACAGCCCCGGGGTCGTCACCCCTGCTTAGAACATCAATGGTTCTGTATCGCCTACGTTTGAAATATGAACTCCTCTCCGTTACATTTTAGGCCACTCATGATCTAACCTCATCCTTTCCAACCACTACTCTCCTGCCCATAGCCTACACTCTCACCACACAAAGACACTCACTTTCCCCCAGATACTCCCTAAGCTTTGCTCCTTACGCACCTTTGTTTTTATTTTTCTCTCTGCGTGGAAGAACTTTCTCGAGTGTCTGTCACATTCCTGTCCACCCTCAAGTAGACCCAGCTCAAGTAATACATCTTCTCAAGGTCCTCACGATTCCCGCTTCCTCCCCTCCTTGCCCTCCCTCCCTCCATCCAAAGGTGACCTCTTATGACACTGACTGTCTCAGACCTTGTAGGTAGTTATTCGCAAACACATAATCTGTTCCGTAAGATATAGCATGGGGTTAAGAAGAATAAATCCGTTTTTATGTCTTTCCTGCCTCCTCATCTAGATGGTAAATTTGTAACATCAAGCTCCATGTGAAGCCCTAAAGAGAAAGACTTCAGAGTTAGGTGGCCCTGGGTTCAGGTGGCCTTTTTATTGGATATAGCTGGGTGACCACGGTCCAGTCACTTTTTCCAGGCCTTAGTTTCTCATCTGTAAAATGGGGAGTATACTACTTCAATGTTGTGAAAGCGAAATGAGATAACGGTTTATGCCAGTTGCTTGTGTCCTTGTGATAAGTGTCATTGTTAGCTGTCTTGAGGGCAGAGAGCGTATTTTCTCTCTGAATTCCCCATTCAGTGCCTCTGCTTGCCGTAGGTGCTCAGTAAATGCTGGCTGAACAAGCTAATGAACGTCTGCTGGATGACTGGATGGGCCATGCTGATTTATAGTCTACTTCCAATAAGTTCAGCTTTCAAGGAGCAATTCAGATTTCAACTTAACCATCAGATATAGACAGAAAGCAGAGTTTCTGCTAGAAACTTTAAAAACTGTCTTAAAATGGCCAAATCCCCAGTTTAACAATACAACAGCTGCTCTCCTTCTGCTGCCGGAAAGTAGGGAAAATCCTCCAAGAGCTATTTGCTGTTTGTTTGTTCATCCCCTGATAAACATGTCATGACTTGGGGAGAGCACACGCTTCCCCTGCAGGCGAGCGCGAGTCTGGGAAGTTGCATGTAGCAGCAATAAGGAAGAAATCACCCACTCCGTGGGAGAGGCTCCTGCAGGGACCCAGCTAAGCCCTTTTGCAGTTCTGCTGAATTATTTACTAAGATGAAGGGACTGGGTGTGGCTGGTCTGAGATTCCTCCTGGGAAGTCACTTCAAGAATCTCCCTAATTTCCTCGCCCTTCATCTGTGTTCTCTGGCTTTGGTGCAAGGGTGCAGTCAGTCGCACCCAGTTGGCTGCTGTTCCCAGCACACTGAATTCTTTGAAGCCGGCTGTTGGAGCCAAGGATTCCCTGCCCTGTTCTTTTCCCCTTGCCCTGATTTAAAAAACAGTTCTGGAAATTCTCATCAGCGTGGAGATTGATGGGAAGGAACTTTGTGGGTTGCATGCTGTTTTTCTAGATACGTAGGACCAAAAAGGACCTCTAGAGCTTTAAATTATCATTTCTCAAAAACTCAATATTGATGGATTTTACATGCGCAAACTATACAAAGTAGGCTCTTCCATCACCACCATCATTTATAGTATTTTAGTGCAAAGAGGCTGTACAGTGAAATGAAACTCATACCGGAGAGTGTTTATCACCACCTTGGTCACTTACAGGACGAATGTAATGTATTAACTGATTGAAACATATGAGGATTAATGGGTAGTCCGTGAAAATGTTTACCAGGTGACCAGTATCTTTTAAAATATTTGAACAAATAAGGGGCTGGCCCCGTAGCCGAGTGGTTAAGTTTGCGCACTCCACTTTGGCAGCCCAGGGTTTCGCCAGTTCAGATTCTGGGCACGGACATGGCACTGCTCATCAAGCCATGCTGAGGCGGCATCTCACATAGCAGAACCAGAGGGAGCTACAACTAGAATATACAACTATGTACTGGGGGGCTTTGGGGAGAAGAAGAAGAAGGAAAAAACAAAGAAGATTGGCAGCAGATGTTAGCTTGGGTGCCAATCTTTAAAAAAAAAAAAGCTAGCTGAATCGTAAAAAAAAATGTGAACAAATAAATGAATTTAACCATGTTGTAATCACAGTGAGTCTGATGACAAAAGAATCTGAAAAATATATAAAAAGAGTCTGAAAAATATATAAGTCCAGTGTTCAAAACCTTATTTGTTGTGCTAATTGCCCAATAATTCCTTGGAATCACATTTCTGCTTTTAAAATAAAATTAATTCAGGAAGCAATGATGGACAAGGAAGTGATAAAATTCTAGGCAGATGCTTAAAATCTGCATTTATTGTCTCAAGTTGCAGAACAGCATGATGGTATAATACTATTTATATAAAATTGTATATTTTTGTGTCTACATGTTTATATGCATACAAAAATGTTTGGAAAGAGGTTTACCAAAGTGTTATTGGTGGTTTTCTCTCAGTGCTGGGAATTTACTTTTTTCTTCACATTTTTCTATATTGTTTGAGTTTTTTTATAATGATCATGTAACATTTCTATAATCACAGTAAAAATAAAGCTATTTTAATTTGAAAAAAAAAGGTAATATTGTTTGAGCATCTGCTGTGTGTCTGCAGTGGTAGTAGGAGTTCTGAGGTATAGAAGAGAAGGCTGTGGCCTGGCCACCAGGATGCTTACAATCGAGATGGGAAAGTATAGTGTAGTGTAAGCAGGTGTCATAGACATGGTTCGAAGAAGTGCTGCGGGCCACCAGGAAGAGGAGAGGGCACACGGAAGCTTCCGTTGGCGAGAGGAGGCTCCGGCTGGACCTTGAAGGAAGGGCAGAATTGGACTAGGAGGAAGGGAGAGGGCATTTCAGGCAGTTTGAGCCCTGAAGTGATGGTAACAATGGTTTTGAAAAGACAGGGAGGAAAACAGTTATTTAGAGTAATAAGCAAATATGATTTGTGGTAGAGAAGTTTGCTTTATTGCCAGGTTTATTTCATAAGGTATCTTTATTTTGATATATTGCAAACTATATTTTAGTATACTTGAGCATTTTATTCTTTTTTTTTTTTTTTTTTTTTTTTTGAGGAAGATTAGCCCTGAGCTAACATCTACTGCCAATCCTCCTCTTTTGGCTGAGAAAGACTGGCCCTGAGCTCACATCCGTGCCCATTTTTCTCTACTTTATATGTGGGACGCCTACCACAGCATGGCTTGCCAAGTAGTGCCATGTCCACACCCAGGATCCGAACCAGCGACCCCCAGGCTGCCAAAGCGGAATGTGCACACTTAACCGCTGTACCACTGGGCCGGCCCCTACGTGAGCATTTTAAAAGCAGACAAATAGATATAATTATTCTGAATATTGACCCTATAAAGTGTAATAAAACTATGATGGATGGGGCTGGCCCAGTGCCATTGTGGTGAAGTTCACACACTCTGCTTTGGTGGCCTGGAGTTTGCAGGTTCAGATCCCGGGCATGGACCTACACACTGCTCATCATACCATGTTGTGGTGGCATACCACATAGAAAATGGAAGGAGGGGCCGGCCCAGTGTCTGAGTGGTTAAGTTCGTGCGCTCTGCTCTGGTGGCCCAGGGTTTCACCAATTCGAATCCTAGGTGTGGACATGGCACTGCTCATCAAGCCACGCTGAGGTGGCATCCCACACTAGAAGGACCCACAACTAAAACTACCCGGCTATGTTCCAGGGGGCTTTGGGAGAAAAAGGAAAAATAAAATCTTTAAAAAAAAGAAAATGGAAGGAGATTGGCACAGATGTTAGCTCAGCAACTATCTTCCTCACCAAAAAAAAAAAAAAAAATAGTGAATAAATGAATAAATCTTTTTAAAAAAGCCAAAAAACTATGAATGCTGTGAACATTCCATTATTTTAGTGTATTAAGGACGGAAGACTGTAGTACATGTGCTCTGTAATCCTGTCATCTCTGTCCATAAACTTGTTCTTAATTCAGCCAGTGGCTTTTTGTATTGGTCTTTTAATTTGTGATTAATATGTACCTATACCTTTCTTCTGTTAAAAAATCAAAAAGTGGGATGTGAAGGATGGGAGCCAAAACCAAACAAAAATTGTACATTAAAAAAAGACATTAAGATTGAGACTTTTCAAACAATGGAGTCAGGATCCACTTTCAGTACTTACTTGGTTAACGTGACTACATTAAATCCGTAGTGCACACCCTAAATACTTTAGCTGAGTAAACTATACTTACGCAAACAAGTTTTTCTGAGAATCATATATTTGAAATTTTAAATACAAAATGTCAACCGTAAAGCTTTTCTTCTTGAATTCATGTATTTATTAAGTGCTTTTAGTGTTCAAAGCTCTGTGCTAGTGATGAAAGGTATGCAGAAAACGCATTCATTCATCTATTCACTCATTCAGCGATCTCTGTTGAGTATGTTCTCTGTGCCAGGTATCATTCTAGGTGCTGAGACTAAAAGGATAAGGAGGATATAGTTCTGTTTTTAAGAAGCTCGTAGTCTAGGCAGAGAGAAAATGAACATACAAATAAATAGTTATAGAGCACTGGTAGAAAGTGTCAGGTCAAATGTATGAGTTTATTTGCTCTCTGTAGAATGCACTAAAATTATAAGAAAAGAGGAAACGATATAGAGCCAACAGGACAAAGAGAACAAAAGAAGAGATGACACTAAGATATACAACTGTGTACAGGGGGGTTTGGGGAGATAAATCAGCAAAAGAAAAAAAAAAAAAAGAGATGACAGTAAATGATAGATGTCAACCAAATTTTAGAAGGTGGACAGGAGATGGATAATTAGGAGCTGGTTTTGCAGAGAAAGCTGATGACAGACTACTTACAAAAGAGAAAGGTGTTTGTGTCACAGAGATCTAAAGGGTTTCAAGAATTGGAGGTGTCAGGTACTCTGAAATCAGTAGTGAGAAGAGAGCTAAAAACAAGAGGATTCATTGAAAGTCTTTATAAGGAGCAGGTAGATCCCCACATCCTGTCCCCACCATCAAGCATCAAGGTCACTGCCCTTCTCCATCCAGAAGAAGATTGGAGAAATAAACTGAAGGAACTCTTGACTCAAGATTACCAGGCTTGGTGCAGAGGTAGGATGCCTGGTGAAAACAGAGTAAGCCACTGTCCATATGCTGAATGCTGACACCCTCTTCCCTTCCCTTCCCTTCCCTTCCTATCCCTTCTCTTCCCATCCCTTCCTTAGTCTCAGAGAGCTGATGGCCAAATGGTTACCCCCCCAAAGCATGAATCTGAAATATTTTCTGGAGAAACTAAAGTAGCCCTAGAAAAAGTCCCTGGAGATCTGACATTTAGGAGTTCTACAGTGAAATGACCAGGTTTCAACGTATTCATTCTACAGTGACGCTCAGTGTCAACAAGCTCCATCCATTCAGATAACCAGCTTTTTAGTATCTCATTCTAAATATGAATGGACATATTCAAGGATCACCAGACATTTGGGGGAAGTATCTGACATGATAGCCAGAAGCCAAGACAAAACAAACAGGGTCGGCGGCGGGGTGGGGAACTTTGAAGAAGCAGTGACAATACAAGGAGCAGAAGAAAACTTTAAGAAAGCTGTCATTAACATCCTCAGGGAAACAAGAGGAGATATTGGATCCAGTAAATAAGACTATCCTGTTATAAAAAAGAACAAGAAAGAGTGCTCTTTGTTATTAAAAATTTAATAGCAGAAATAAAAAATTCAGTAGAAGGGTTGAAAGGTAAAGTTGAGGAAATTGCCCAGAAGAGGCAATGAAATAGAAAATAAGAGAAAAAAATAGAAGAAAATTAGAGGCCCAGTCCAGGAGTATAACATCTAAACAATTGGATTTCCAGAAAGAGAATAGAGGAGCTAGAATGTCATCAGGCTTCTTAACAGCCATACTGGAAGCTCAAAAACAATACAGCAAAGTTTTCAGACTTCTAAGGGACAATTATTTCCAACCTAGAATTCTGTACCAAACCAAACTATGAATGAACTATGAGAATAGAATATAGATTTTCAGATGGGTAAGAGCTTACAAATTTTAACTCCCAGACGGCTTTCCTCATGAAACTACTGGAGGACATGTTTCACAAAAAAAATGGGGATAAATCTAAGAAGATGAACTTATGGGATCTAGAACAAGAGATCTAACACAGGAGAGAGGTGAGGAGAATTCTTAGGATGATAAGGACAGTCCAGGACAACCATTTGTGCAGGAGAGCTAGAAAGCAACCAGTTCAGAGTGGAGCAGCAGGACAGACAGCTCCAGGAGAAATGTCTGCAAGGAAATTTAAAAATAGAACTGATAAAACTGTTGTGTTAGATTACATTCAGTTGGAGAATTAGAGATTAAGGCTTCAGTTGAAGAAGTAGTAGTGAATATTTAGAAACATTAAGCAAACTGAGAAAGAGGTAATTATTCCAAGAAAAACAAAAGGTTGTATAAGAAAGAAAATGTGATAACAATATACCTGTGGCTTGTCTGTGAATAATATTTATGTGGTCATAAAAATGTAAATATTGAATATTTTAAGCTAAGATTAGTACTATATCTATATTGGAAAGATGCAGGGATGGGAAGTGTGTGTGGGTGGTAAAAAAGATACTTTATCATCTTCAACTAAGAGTCCAAAGATAATGTCTAAAATTTAAAAATCAAGAAGTAGCAGCATAAGCATATTATTTAAAAATGCAAAGTGAATAACAAAAGACTCAGTGAATTGAGTGGAGTCGGTTAGAAGAGTTGTTACTGTAGTTTGGTTGGGAGTCGATTGAATTTGAAAAGCCAGTGAATCTCTCAAATGAACTTGTCTAGCAGAGATTCATGACTGATACAGAGATTGGAAGTGAAAATACAGTCAGTAGTTAAATCATGTGAATGGATGAGATCATTGAGGAATGAAAGCATAGCAAGAGAGAGGGATAAGGGCAGGACTTTGGAGAGTGCTTATATTTAAAGGTGAGAGAAGGAAGAAAAATCAGGGAAGAAACAATCAGAATGTAGGAAGAGAAATAGCACAAGATGACATTACAGAAGCCAAAGGAGAGCTTCAGGGAAAGGATGGGCAACAGCATCATTTGTTACAGGTGGGGAACTAAGAATAGGTCTTCTGAATCTGTGGTGATTGGGACATCATTCATAGCTTTCAAGAGAACGTTTCAGTTGAGTGATGGAAGCAACATTGAAGGACTAGCGAGTGAATGAATGGATGGTAGGAAAGAGGAGATCGTGAATATAGCACGCTGTCCTGAGAAATTCGGCTTTGAAAAACAAAGGGAGAAGAAAGCAGCTTCAGTGACTAGTCTATGAAAGATTTTGTAGATTAAGGGACCACTTAAGCGTGTGGGTAGATGGCAAGGAGTTAATGGAGAAGGAAGACTGAAGATGCAATCTAAGGGCGTGATTGATGGGGCAAGGTCCCAGAGAAGCTGAGACAACGTGGACTCCAGCACAGATGGAGAGGTTAATCTGAGTAAGAGAAGGGAAAGATTTCTTTCTCTGAGAAAGGGAAGGAAGAGGTGAGGATAAGTGAAGATGCAGAGAAATATTAAGGTATAGAGGAAGAAAACTGAAGGATTAAAAACTCAGATGGCGGGGCCAGCCCGGTGGCGGAGCAGTTAAGTGCACACGTTCGCTTCTCGCTGGCCCGGCGTTCACCGGTTTGGATCCCGGGTGTGGACGTGGCACCGCTTGGCACGCCATGCTGTGGTAGGCATCCCACATAGAAAGTAGAGGAAGATGGGCACGGATGTTAGCTCAGGGCCAGGCTTCCTCATCAAAAAAGAGGAAGACTGGCAGTAGGTAGCTCAGGGCTAATCTTCCTCAAAAAAAAAAAAAAAAAACCCCACAAAATTCAGTTGGCTTCAATCTTCTCAATAAAATGGGCTATCTGCTTAGAGTTGGGGGTTGGGGCAGAGGGTTAGTTTAGAAAGTTGAGAACGGAAAATGTCTGGGGCAGCTGCTACAAGGAATGCAATGCAAAGTTAAAAGGAAATGACTAAAAGGATTACCCAGTAGCTGTGAGCGTCCAGTTGAGGCTAGATAGTATGGATTTGTAATAAAGCTAGTCAATATGGTTTCTGGACTTCCTCCAAGAAAGCTCTATCTCCAAAAGTTCCATCAGTCATCATTTTGGCTAGGGAGAGGTTTCCATGGAGCATCTTAGGAGATATCCCAGGATTCAAAAACTTTAGAAAAATGCTTGTTCAAGGGGAGTTAATGCTCCGGAGTACCAGAGAGCAGGTTTGCTAGTAAGATACTTCCATCTGTGGGTCATTCAGAAGTCTTGTGGGGAGAATCATGGGCAACGACAAAGAAATATACTTAAGAGACTTAGGGAAGCGAAGCAGTTTGGTATCAAAAAGATCTATAGCTGCGCGCATATCTGGACACAAATCTGAGGGTGGGAGCATGTTGGAGAACATCTGGACTCAGATGAAAGAAGGGCAGAAGAGAAGTGACGTCACTGTGGGATTACCCTGTGGACTACCTAGCCAGATGGAAGAAACAGATAAAGCATTCTCGATGCAGATCGCAAACTGGCCCGAGTCAGGAGGGCAGGGCCATAGGGATTTCAAACGTCAAGACATAAGCTGCAAGGCGCATTCAGCCAAAAAGCAGTATACTTGCCTAATTTTTTTCCTGTTTATGTTTTTCTGATCATTAAAGAAACACTTGCTTATTGTAGAAATGTTGCAGTATGGAACAGTATAATGAAGCAGGAAAATAATCACCTATAAACCCACCACTGACAGCACTTGCCATTAATATACTTGCTAATTCTTTCTAGGGTGTTTGTTTTTTTTTTTTTGGCTTAGACAAGAGAAAATTATTTTCTCACAGTCTGGAGGCTAGAAGTCCAAATCAGCAGGTTTGGTTTCTCCTGAGCCATCTCTCCTTGATCTAATGTTGTTTATGCCTTGTTATTTTTATATAGTAGAGATTATGCTGAATACACATTTGTATAACCTGTTTTTTTAAGCATAAAAGCTTTTTTTCTGTATATTTCGCATGTATATCTTTATATATATCTGAAATTCTTTTCAAATTTTAAATCTTTGGTTTACCTTCATGTTACATTCATCTCTCAGAAAGAAGAAATATGAGATGAGTTCTATATATAAAAACAATTTCACTATTTACTCTTTGCTACTATTATTTACATTTTTCCAAAGATACCAGTCAATACTATTAGGCAGGAGAAAGAATTAAGAGACATAAAAATTTTAAAGAAGGAAAAATTACATTATTTGCAGGTATCACAATTACTTACCTGGAAAGAGCAAGATAATCAAACTGAAATCTGTTATAAACATTATGAAAATTCAGTAAGGTGGTTGGACACAATATACTAAAAACAATCATTTATTTTAAAAAGTAATAGCCTTTATATATTCAAACAAGAAGAAAAGTCCCTTTTTATAAACAGCAAAAGAAGATAAAATACCTAGGAATAAACCTAACAAGAATATGCAAAAACCCTCTCAAGAAAGCTTTAAAACTCTAATGAAGAACCCAAAAGAAAGCTTGGACATATGGAAATGCATACTATATTCTTAGAAAGTAATACTTAAATATCATAAAGCTGCCGGTGCTCCCTAACTTAATCTATAATTAGCATGATCTCAGTAAAAAATACCAACAGGATTTTATTTTGTTTGCTTATTTTGTTGAGACAAGCTGATTGCAAAGCTTATACAGAAAAACTCAATAGACTAGAATAAACAAGATTATCCTGAGAAAGGAAAGAAATAATGGGGTACTAGCTCTGCCAGGTATTAAAATCTGTTATAAAGCTATAATAATTCTAATCATAATAGCTAACCCAAAACACTTCCTATGTGCCAGGCACTGTTCTAAGCACTTGAGGTATAATAACTTGTTTAATCTTCACAACATCCTGTTGAGATTAACTTGCTCAAACTCACAGAGCCAATGAGTGGCAGAGGCTGAATTTAAACTCAGGTACTCTGGCTCCAGTGTGCGTGCTCTTCATCACCGTGCTCTACGATCATTCATTATTCGCACATAAATAGATACGTAAAAATCAATGGACCAGAATGAAAAGCCCAGAAATTGACCCAAATGTGAAAATGGAATTAACCTATATTGGGGAACGGAGGGCATTTTAAATCAACAAGCACAACTGGTAGCCATCTTTAAAAACAAAAGATTCCTTCCTCACACCTTGCATGAGAATAAATTCCAGATGGATCAAAAATTTCAATGTAAAAAATGAAACCATAAACTTACTCAAAGAAACCACAGGAAAATATTTTTAAAATCTCACAGAGAGAAAAGCCTTTTTAAGTATGACTGACAAAAAACCTGGAAGCCATAAAAGAAAAGATATATTTCATTAGATAAAAAGGATGAAAAATCTGTTTGACCAAAAAAAATTGTGTAAATAAGGACAAAAGGCTAACAACAAATGGAGAAATATTTGCAACTTATTTCACAGATGAAGGACTAATTTCCTTACATACAGAGTTCCCCAAAGTAATAATAAAAATATTAAAAACTCAGTAGAAAATTGAATGAACAAAATGAATAGATGGTTCACAGCAAAGGAGTATATAAATGGTGCTTAAAGACTTATTAATAATAACTTGATTGCGGTATGATGCACATGCCATCCAATTCACATAAAGTGTACAGTTCTCTGGTTTTCAGTATAGTCAGAGTTGTGCAAACATCACCACAATCAATTTTAGAATATTTTCATCAACCCCCCCCAAAAAAAGCCCCATACTCATTAGCTGTAGCTCCCTTTCCCCCACCCATCCCCTTGCAGCTCTAGGCAACCACTAATCTACTTTCTGTCTCTATGGATTTGCCTATTCTTGACATTTCATATAGACGGAATCATGTCATACATGGGCTTCTGGGTCTGGTTTCTTTCACTTAAAATAATGTTTTCAAGGTTCATCCATGTTGTAGCATGTACCATATACATACTTTATTCCTTTTTTATGGCCAAATAATATTCCATTGTATGGATATACCACATTTTGTTTATCCATTCATAGACATTTGGCTTATTTCTACTTTTTTGCTATTGTGAATAATGCTGCTATGAAGATTTGCATTCACATTTTTGTGTGAACATGTGTTTTCATTTCTCTTGAGTATATACCTAGGAGTGGAGTGCTGGGTCATATGGTAATTCTATGTGTAACTTTTTGAGGAACAGCCTGGCTATTTTCCAAAGTGGCTGAGCTATTTTACATTCCCACCAGCAAGGAATGAGGGTTTCAGTTTATCCACATTCTTCCCAACGCTTGATATTATCTGCCTTTCTATTACAAGCATCCTAATGGGTGTGAAGTGGTGTCTCACTATGCTTTTGATTTATGTTTCCCTGATGACTGCTGATGTTGAGCATATTTTCATGTGTCCATGGGCCATTTGTATGTTTTCTCTGGAGAAATGTTCATCCACATTGTGGTGTGTATCAGCACTTTGTTCCTTTTTATTGCTGAGTAATTCCATTGTATGAATATAGCACAATTTGGGTTTTGTTCATCTGTTAATGGACATGTGGGTTGTGTACAGTTTTTGGCTACTATGAGTAAAACTTCTAAGAACATTTATCTATAAGTCTTGTTGTGTACATATTTTTTCCCAGCTTTACTGCGATATAATTGACGTGTTAACATTGTGTAAATTTAAGGTGTAGGACATGATAAGGTGTACAACGTGATGATTTGATACATGTATGTATTGCTAAATGATTACCACAATCAGGTTAGTTAACACTTCCATCACCTCACATAATTGCCTTTTTTTATTTTTGATGGTGGTGAGAACATATAAGATTTACTCTCTTAGCAACTTTCAAGTATATAATACAGTATTGTTAACTATAGTCAACATGCTGTACATTCCATCCTCAGAATTTACTCATCTTCTAACTAGAAGTTTGTGCCCTCTGACCAACATCTCCATATTCCAACCCCCTAATCTACTCTCTGTCTGTGAATTTGGCTTTTTTAGATTTCACATATAATTGAGATCATATAGTATTTGTCTTTCTCTGAGTTATTTCACTTAGTGTAATGCTATCAAGGTCCATCCATGTTCTTGCAAAAAGTAGGATTTCCTTCTATTTACAGCTACATGATATCCCATTAGACACATATACCACATTTTCTTTATCCATTCATCTGTCAACAGACACCTAGGTTGTTTTCATGTCCTTTTTTTTTATGTTTTTTGGTGAGGAAGATTGGCCCTGAGCTAACATCTGTTGCCAATCTTCCTCTTTTTTTTTTTTTTTTCCTCTCCCCAAAGCCCCAGTACATAGTTGTATATCCTAGTTGCAGGTCATTCTATTTTTTCTATGTGGGATGACGCCACATCATGGCTTGATGAGCAGTGCATAGGTCCATGTCCAGGATCCAAACCTGCAAACCCTGGGCTGCTGAAGCAGAGCCTGTGAACCTAACCACTCGGCTACGGGGCTGGCCCCCTGTTTTCATGTCTTGACTATTGTGAGTAATGCTGTAATGAACATGGGAGTACAGATATCTCTTAGAGGTAGTGATTTCATTTTCTACAGATATATACTTAGAGGTGGGATTGCTGGATCATATAGTAATTCTATTTTTAATTTTGTAAGGAACTCAATACTGTTATAAATAATAGCTATACCAATTTACATTCCCACCAACACAAGGGTTCCCTTTTCCCCACATCCTTGCCAACACTTACCTCTTGTCTTTTCTATGATACCCATTTTTTACAGGTGTGAGGTGATAACTCATTGTGGTTTTGATTTGTATTTCCCTGATAATTAGTGATGTTGACCATCTTTTCCTGTGTCCCTGTTAGCCATTAATATGTCTTCTTTGGAAAAATATCTATTTAGATCCTCTGCCCATTTTCTAATTGGAGTATTTGTTTCGTTGCTATTGAGTTCTATGAGTTCCTTATGTATTTTGGCTATTAACCCCTTCTCAGATATATGGTTTGCAAATATTTTCTACCAGTGTGTAGGTTGCCTTTTCATTTTATTGATTGTTTCTCTTGCTCTGTAGAAGCTTTCTAGTTTGATGTAGTCCTGCTTATTTATCTTTGCTTTTGTTGCTTGAGCTTTTGTTGTTATATCCAAAGATTTGTTGCCAAGACCAATGCCAAGGAGCTTTTTTCCCTGTGTTTTCTTCTACGAGTTTTGTGGTTTCAGGTCTTACATTTAAGTCTTTAATCCATTTCAAATTAATTTTTGTGAGTGATATAAGGCAGAGGTCCAATTTCTTTCTTTTGCTTGTGAATATCCAGTTTTCCCAGCGCTATTTATTGAAGAGACTATCCTTTCTCCATTGCGTATTCTTGGCT
Source organism: Equus caballus (assembly GCF_041296265.1). Lineage (NCBI taxonomy): Eukaryota > Metazoa > Chordata > Mammalia > Perissodactyla > Equidae > Equus > Equus caballus. The sequence continues at coordinate 11,679,052 of NC_091695.1, forward strand.
CCTTTGTCAAATATTCGTTGACTGTGTATGCGTGTGTTTATTTCTGGGCTCTCTATTCTGTTCCATTGGTCTGTGTGTCTGTTTTTATGGCGGTACCACATTGTTTTGATTACTATGGCTTTGTAATATGGTTTGAAATTAGGAAATGTGATGCCTCCTGCTTTGTTCTTCTTTCTCAGAATTGCTTTGGCTATTCAGGGTCTTTTGTGGTTTCATATGGATTTTAGGATTGGTTTTTCTATTTCTGTGAAAAATGCCGTTGTAATTTTAATAGGGATTTCATTGAATCTATAGATGGCGTTGGGTAGTATGAACATTTTAACAATATTAATTCTTCCAATCTGTGAACATAGATATCTTTCCATTTGTTTGTGTCTTCTTCCGTTTCTTTCATCAAAGTCTTGTAGTTTTCAATGTATAGCTCTTTCACCTGCTTGGTTAAGTTTATTCCTAAATATTTTATTGCTTTCAATGCTATTGTAAGTGGAATTTTTTTAAATTTCTTTTTCAGATAGTTTGTTATTAGTGTATAAAAATTCAACTGATTTTTTTATGTTGATTTCACTCTAGTGAATTCATTTGTTAGTTCTAACAGTTTTTTGGTAGAGTTTTTAGGATTTTCTGTATATAAGATCATATCATCTGCAAACAGAGACAATTTTACTTCTTCCTTTCTGATTCAGGTGCCGCCTATTTCTTTTTCTTGCCTAATTGCTCTGGCTGGGGCTTCCAGTACTGTGTTGAATACAAGTGGTGAGAGTGGGCACCCTGTCTTGTTTCTGATCTTAGGGGGAAAACTTTCAACCTTTGACTATTGAGTATGATGTTAGCTGTGGGCTTCTCATGTATGGCCTTTATTTTGTTGAGGTATGTTCCTTATATACCCATTTTCTCAGAGTTTTTATCATGAAAGAATGCTGAATTTTGTGGATATGTGTTTTTATTTCTCTTGGGTAAATATCTAATGGTGGAGTTGCTGACAAACTGTTTTTCAAAGTGGTTGTGCTGTTTTACATTCCTACCAGCAATGTCTGGAAATTCCAGTTGTTATACATCCTTGTTAACGTTTGGTGTTGCCAGTCTTCTTTTCTCCCCCAGTTTTATTGAGATATAATAAGCATATAACATTGTGTAAGTTTAAGGTGTACCATGTGATGATTTGATATATGTATATATTGTGAAATGATTACAACAATAAGGTTATTTTTAAAAATATGGCACACTTCACAAGTTTGCATGTCATCCTTGTGCAGGGGCCATGCTAACCTCTGTATTGTACTAATTTTAATATATGTGCTGCCAAAGCGAGCACTGTCTTTTTAATTTTAGCTTTTCTAGTGGCTGTGAAGTGGTATCTCATTGTGGTTTTAATTTACATTTCCCTGATGATTAATGATCTTGAATACTTTTTTATTGCTGATTGGACAATTTCCTTTGTGATGCCATTTTTTTAGTGGGTTATTTGCCCATTTTTTAGTGGGTTCTTTGTTCTAATTATTGAGCAGTAGGAGTTCTTTATACTGGTTGCAAGTCAGATGCGTGTATTGCAAATATTTCTCCCATTCTTTGGCTTATTTCTTTCTTTAATGGTGTCTTTTATTGAGCAGAAGTTTTTAAAGTTCACTTTTTCAATTTCTTCTTTTAGTTAGTGCCTTCTGGGTCTAGTCTAAAAAAATCTTTGCATACCCTAAGTTTATGATACTATTACCCTGGATTTTCTTCTAAAAGCATTAGAAATTTAGCTTTTATGTCTAGGTCTATAACCCATCTTGAATTAGTTTTTATGGGTTGTTTGAGATTAGGTCAAGGCTCTTTTTTTTCTTCCATATGGATAGCTAGTTGTTTGGTCCAGCACCATTTGTTGAAAAGATTTTACTTTTCCCACTTAATTGTTTTGGTTCCTTTGTGGAAAAAAAAATCAATTGACTATATATGTGTGGGTGAATTTCTGGATTCTCTACTCTGTTCCATTGATCTATTTGTCAAAGTCTAATCTTGATCAGTTTAGCTTTAGAGTAAGGTAGAGTATGCCTGAAGCTTTTGCTTTTTCAAGATTGTTTTGGTCATTAGAGCTCCTTTGCATTTCCATTTCACTTTTAGAATAAACTTGTCAGTTTCTACAAAAAAGCCTAACAAGAATTTGAGATTGAAGAATCTGTAGATCAATGTAGGGAGAATTGTCATCTTTACAATATTGAATCTTCTAATCCATGAACATAGTACATTTTTCCTTAGGTCTTCTTTAATTTTTCTCAGCAATGCTTTATAGTGTTTAATATATAGATCTTATACAATTTATCAAATTTATCCCTAAATATATTATATTTTGTGCTACTGTTGCAAATAGTATTATTTAAAAAAATTTTTTACCAACTTTTTATTGCAAAAATATAGAAATATAATTGCTTTTCATATATTCCTCTCGTACCCTGTGACTTTGCTTAATTCATTTATTACTTCTCTTAGTTTCTTTGTAGATTCCTTGGAATTTTCCACATACAAAATGATGGCATATGCAAATAGAGACAGTTTTACTTCTTCCTTTCTAATCTCTGTGGGGTTTCTTTTTCTTTCTTTATTGCACAGAGTAGGACCTCATCACAATGTTAAATGGAAGTGATGAGAGCTGATATCCTTGCCTTGTTCCCAGTCATGGCAGGAAAGTTTTCAGTCTTTCTCATGGATGCCCTTTATTAAGTTGAGGAATTTACGTTTATTCTTAGTTTGCTGAGAATTTTTGTCATGAGGTGGTATTCAATTTTTAACATTGTTTTTCTGCATCTATCGAGATGACATAATTTTCCCCTTTATGCTGTTAATATGGATAAATCCATCTTAGTCATGATTTATTATCATTTTTACATATCGTTGGAGTCTTTTTACTAATATTTTGTTAATGATTTTTGCATCTATCTGCATGAGGTGTTTTAGGCTGCAGTTTCTTTTCTTTTAATATCTTTGTCTGGTTTGAGTGTCAGGATTATGCTGGCCTCACAAAATGAGTTGGGAAGTATTTCCCTGTGTTTTCTGAAAGAGTTTATATAAGGCTGGTAGTATTTCTCTTTTAAATGTCTCTTTTTCTAGGAAGACTTTTCTGAACTTTTAAATTAGATTTAATATGCTTCTTATAAGCTCTTTCCCTAACATTTGTCCTACATATAATTATTTTCTTGAATTCTGTCTTCTTCATTAGACTGTAAGCTCTGTGAGAACATGATCCCTCTTGCTCACTGCTGTATTCCTAGCATCTAGCCAAGTGCCGGGTTCACAGTGTATATAAATGAGTATTTTCTGAATTGTATTAAATTAAAGGGGAAATAAGAGACTAAGAAAACTGAGAGTTGTGGCAAAATACTGAAGGAAGACAATATAAAAAGTCTTCCTTTAAAAATAATTCTATCAGAGCAAAGAGGACAATGAGGCCTAGGTGGACAGTGTAACATTAGTGAATGAAAGAAAGGAGCAGAGCCTTCTCCTCCTTTTGGATTGAGTCTTCTGAGGCAAAAGGCTGCTCTTTGGACGGGAAAGGAGAAAATAAACACTGGTTCCAGGGAATGAAATCAAACATAGCTGAGATCTTGTGAGAGATCACGTAACTGCTGTAAGTGAGCTCAAGTTTCTAGGCCTAATTTACATTCCAGGGTACTGAAGCCTAGTAGATAAGCTGGCTGAACCACTGCCCGCAGTTTTGGAGAAACTGGAAAGTGTGCATGTTGGAGGCAGGGCGTAGGAGAGTGGAGAGCAGGAGTTCCCAAAGAATGGAGTCAGAAGGTCATTTCAGCATACTGAAAGCTGGTGACCTTGATATCCATCGTGGGTGATATTCTTCAACTATTTATTAAAAAGGATAAATTGTAGATGTTCAGAAAAGGAAGTTGTGATCACTGTAAGCCTACTGGAATTTATTGAAGAAGAAGGGGCGGGTGGTGACGAGGGAAGAGGAGAGGACGGAAGGGGTGAGGAGAGGAAAAAGGAAAAGGGCAAGGGCCCAGGTTTGATGGGTAAATAGGCCTAATTTCAACCCCAGCTCTTTCACTCCTTAGTAAAATGACATTGGGCAAGTTATTTAATTTCTAGAAGCCAAATTTCCTTAGTGGTAAAATAGAAATAATAAGAGCACCTACTTCAGAGAGTAGTCCTGAGGTTTAAATCAAATAATGTGTGTAAAGTGCTCCTTTATTGAAATCAGGGAAAATTGTGAAGGGAGTGACAATGATGAATGATGGTGATGGCAATAATGCTGAAGGGGGAGGAAGTGAAATAGTCAATGCAAACTTAGTCCCTTATTTTCCTTTTGAAGGGATTGCTAAACTGGTAAATTGGGAGAATGCTGTATCTAATCTAGCTATATTTATTATATTTGTTTACTTTAATTGGACTTCAACAAGACCTTGACAGCATCTCCGTGATATCCTTGTGAACAAGCAGAAAGAATATAGGCTGGGTGATATATAACTGATTGAACAATCATACCAAAATTGTGCTAATTAATGGGTTCATGTCATGCTGAAGGGAAGCCTCTAGAAGTATAATTCTGTATTATGTCCTTAGATGATCTTTTTTTTCCTAATCCATTATTTGCAAAAGAGCCTTGATAGCAAGCTACTCAAAGTTGGGAGAGAGAGCTAATAAGCTGGCTAAAAGAAATAAGACCTGAAAAGAGATAGTATAATATAGTGCAAAGAATATGGGCTGGGTGTCATGGGTCTACCACTAGCTGTGTGGCCTTTTCTTAACTACTGGAGCCTTTGTTTCCTAATTCATGTGGAGATAATACCACTTATTGCATGGTGGTTATGAGAAAAAAAAAATTAATATATGTGTATTCATTATCTATTGCCATGTAATAAATTACTACAAAACTTGGGGGCTTAAAACAATAAACATTTATTATTGCACAGTTTCTGAGAGTCAGGAGTCCAGAGCAGCTTACTTGGGTAGTCGGGCTCTTGGTCCGTCCCAAGGTGGAGATCAGGGTTTGGGTTGGGGCTGCAGTCATCCGAAGGCTTGAGTGGGACTGGAAGATCTGTGTCTAAGCTCACTCACATCGCTGTTGGCAGGAGGCCTCAGTTCTTCACCACACGTTCCTCGTGATAAAGTAGTAATAGCCTCTGCAGAACAAGTGATCTCAGAGAGAAAGCCAGCAAGCAGGAAGCCACAGTGCCTTTTGTGACCTAGTCTCTGAAGTCACGTACTGTCACTTTCTTTTTATTCTGTTCATTAGAAGCAAATCACTAAGTTTAGCCCATACTAAAGGGGAAGGGAATTAGGATCCACATATTGAAGGGAGGGGGGTATCATAGAATTTTGTGAACATTTCTTAAAACCATTACAATATAAAAAGTACTCTCTACAGTGCTTGGCACACGGTAGGCGCTCCATAAATGGCAGTTGTTAATTTACACCTAACACATCTGTCCTTGCTATAAAGCCATAGTGGGTAGGATGAGAAAAACTCATGGTTTTTTCAGATTCTTGGAAAATACAAAGAAAGAAGCACCTTATATCACTATATTCATTACATCTATTTTGTAAACTAAAATTATGGACTATTTTTGTACTGCAGATATTGTATTGAGAACAGTACTAATCAAAATAAAGTTTGCATGTTCTGCATCGGCGGCCTGGGGTTCACTGGTTCGAACCCTGGGTGTGGACGTGGCACTGCTTGGCAAGCCATGCTGTGACAGGCGTCCCACATAGAAAGTAGAGGAAGATGGGCACGGACGTTAGCTCAGGGCCAGTCTTCCTCAGCTAAAAGAGGAGGATTGGCAGCAGATGTTAGCTCAGGGCTAATCTTCCTCAAAATAAATAAATAAATTTCAGTAACACTTAGTAGGTATATCTAAAATATATAGTCAGCCTGCAAATACCAGTGACATGGATAATTTGAATGCCAATTAATCCAAACATTGATTTTGTTAAGAGTTTTATGCCTATACTTAAATGTGTGTATTGCTCATCTGAGAATTCATCGAATTTTAACTGTGTAATATACCAGCTCGTCTGAGTGTCCTGCTCTCCTTTCCATTTAAAAATGGGCCACAGCTAAGACTGACAGAGAGGCCCCAGTCTACAGCAAAGATAAGACTTGCTAGTTCACACACCTTCCCTGAGGGCAAGGAGTAATTTTGGGAGAGAAGTAAACCAACAAACAAAAAATGTTCTATCAACAAAGGGCTCAGTTAAGCAGGAGAGTTAATGTTGACAGTAAAAATTGAGAAGCAAGAATAAATACGGCCAAATCTCTGGGTGATCTAGATTTCCTCTGTTTGTGTATACATTTGCATACATATGGTTACATAATGTCCATCATTAGCCTCAAGGATGTTCATTGTAAACAAAAACATGAGAACTCTCAAATCCCAGGTGGACAGAGTAATTTACTAGGCAATTTTGGTAAGATAAAATCATTAAATTGAAGATATTGTCACACCTTAAACTGGTTAATTTACTGGTGTTTTGATTTGCATTAAACATTAGCCAGATCCTCAGGCTAGTGTCTGACATGGTTGAACTCTCCCTAGTGTCTCACGAACAGAGCAATCACACTTCTAAGATGTTCAGAACATAGTCACCGATTTGAAAGTAAATAAAATGGTCCCTGAGGAGCCAGTGTTTGCAGAGTTCACATGTATCTTTGTAGGCGTGGCAGGAAGTCTCCCGAGAGTTTGACAGGGGCCTCTTCACTTATAAGTGCATAACCCTCAAATACCGATCAGGTCAGCAGCGGCAGACAGAAAGTGGTGAGGACATGTCTAAAGTGTTGCTAGCCTTAGCCACACACTGACAGTCGTGATACATGTTGTCAGAAAAGTGAGCCACTAGAGAACCAAACAGTGAAGAGAAAATCTGTATTAAAAACAAACAGTATTTTATAACTGGAAAAAATATTTGCAAGTCATATATCTGACGAAGGCTTAATATCCATAATACATAAAGAACTCTCACAACTCAACAACAAAAAATCAAACAATCTGATCAAAAAATGGGCTGGAGACATGAACAGACATTTCTCCAAAGAAGATATACAGATGGCCAATAGGCACATGAAAAGATGCTCATCATCGCTGATCATCAGGGAAATGCAAATCAAAACTACACTAAGATATCACCTTACACACGTTAGAATGACAAAAATATCTAAATCTAATAGTAACAAATGTTGGAGAGGTTGTGGAGAGAATGGAACCCTCATACACTGCTGGTGGGAATGCACACTAGTGCAGCCACTATGGAAAACAGTATGGAGAGTCTTCAAAAAATTAAAAATAGAACTACCATACGATCCAGCCATTCCACTACTGGGTATCTATCCAAAGAGCTTGAAGTCAGCAATTCCAAAAGTCCTATGCACCCCAATGTTCATTGCAGCATTATTTACAATAGCCAAGACATGGAAGCAACCTAAGTGCCCATCAACAGACGAATGGATAAGGAAGATGTGGTACATATATACAATGGAATACTACTCAGCTGCAAAACAGAACAAAATCGTCCCATTTGCAACAACATGGATGGACCTTGAGGGAATTATGTTAAGTGAAATAAGCCAGTTAGAGAAGGATAATCTCTGTATGACTCCACTCATATGAGGAATTTAAAAATGTGGGCAAAGAGAACAGATTAGTGGCTACCAGGGGAAAGGTGGGGTGGGGGGTGGGCACAAAGGGTGAAATGGTGCACCTACAACACGAATGACAAACGTTAGCGTACAACTGAAATCACACAAGATTGTAACCTATCATTAACTCAATAAAAAAAAAAACCAGTATTTTAAAGTCATTTATTGTGTAGGGGACAAATAAATGGCTTTTTTAATCTTTTTGTTCTTTGAGAGTATCTCTCTATTATGGTCCAGGGCAATAAGCAAGCAATATGCATAATGTTGAACCAGAGTTAACAGGCAAAAAGGAACTCATGTTCACTATCGTCTTTTTAGTATGCCAAGGAAGTTTGTGATACAGTTTAGGGATAGTTCTCTCAAATATGTTTAAAACAAAACGTTTTGACCCTCAAGTGAGCTTTACTTATTGTCTTATATAGAATGCACGGTGACAAAGGGGTCACTAGAGGCCTCAGGGAATACCACCTACTGACTCATCCTCATGCAGGTTGCACAGCCTGTTCTGTGAATAATAAAGTAATTATTATAATAGTTGTCATTTAATGAGTACTGACCAGGTGTCAGGAACTGTGTTTCATCTTTACATGTGTCATAGTATTGAATCTTCTTAACCACAATTTGACTATTATTATTAACTCCATTTTAAAGATGAGGAAACGGAGGCAGAGAAGTTAAATAATTTGCCCGACATTGTTCCTGTAGTAAGTGGCAGAGCCCAGAATCAAACTGAGGTCTAAGTACCTCCATCCAGGTTGACTGTCTCAGTCCAAGTGTTTTATGGTGATGCGGAATATTCTCTCTGAGGAGGAACGATATCGTACCTTCTAACTTATTTTCAAAGAATGGCTGAGGATCCCCTCCTTTATTTCTTACTTATTCATGTGACCCTTTGTTTCCTCTCACCCTGGGGTAGGCTCCCCAAAGATATCCAGGTCCTAATCCCCTGTGAATGTTATCTTCTATGGCAGCAAGAACTTTGCAAATGTGATTAAATTATCAGGGGAGGTTATCCTGGATTCTCCAGGTGGAGCGTAAATGTGATCACAAGTGTCCTTATAAGGAGCAGACTGACAGAAGAGGAAAAGGCAATGTAAAAACCGGAAACAGGTGGGTTGGGGGGCCGTGATGTGATGCAGGGCCACAAGCCAAGGAGTGAGGACAGCCTGTAGAAGACGGAAAAGGCAAGGAAACAGATTCTCCCTTAGAAACTCCGGAAGGAGCCAGCCCTGCTGACACCCTGATGTTAGCCCTGTAGGACTCACCTTGGACTTACTGCCTCCAAACGGAAAGAGAGTGAATTTCAGTTGTTTCAAGCCGCCTGGTGTGTGGTAATTTGTTACAGCAGCCATCGGAATCTAAGACATACCCTGGATTACTGGCTTCATGGCTTATTTGCTTCATACTTTGTCCTTGTATTTTTCCTGCACTTTGTAATTATTTTGTTACTTTCCCGAGTTCAACTGTAAAGTGTGTAAATAACATGTATGTGAAAGCATTGTTTCAGATCAAATCTAAGGAAGAGCGTCAAGAGTTTAGCTAAGCTACTCCAGAGTATTGCTACCTTGTCATCCATCCATTTCGTTTGGCCAAACTGCCTGCAGTGACCTTAAACTGACCCTAGCCCCCACCTGCAGCACATGCCCTGTGTAACAGCCCACAGGGTCACAAGCAAATATGAGCTCCTGATATGACTTTCCCAAGAGCCCTGTGATCGACAGTCTCCCCTACCTCCCAGGCTCTTCCCCTTGGGCACCCCGTAGATAAACCCCCACGGAGCTCACCAAAGCCCCACGCTTTTTGTTTGAATTGAGTTCACTTCTGCTCTCAGCCTGGAAACCCCAAAGCACTCCACCCATGGACCCTAATAAAGGCATGTTACCCCAAGTCCTATCACTCTCTTTGTCTACACTGTGCCTTGATCTCCCCAGGTAGCCTCTCCTGGTGTGGTTTGTGCCTCCTCCGGGAACTATCAGTAATAAATGTCTCTATTTCAATTTCTCTTACGGTCTGTCGTTGAACTGAGACTCAGCATCTGGCACCCCATGCTCCACTTAACCAATGTTAGTTTCACAAAGTCTTAACAAAGGTGTTTTATTTTCAGAGAATCTCCTATCCTGTGGCTATCCCATATCCCAGCCTTTCCTACAGCCGCCGTGGAAAAGGGAAAGTGATGGGGCCGGTGTTGCTAAGCGTTTAACTTTCGAGATGAGGGAGCAACACATTTATAGGAAAATGTCAAATAATAGGAGTCAGATCGATTAATCATGACCCACATCTCTGACTAGAAATGCAGTAGATTTCCTCCATTCTCCTCACTCTTTATTTTAAAAACATTTCAAACCTACAAGAACGTTATGAGAGTCATGTAAAGGCGCCTGTATGCCCTTCCCCTGGATTCATCAAATGCCACCAGTTTGTTACATTTGTGCATAACAGGTAGGTAGGTAGATGGATCGTTTGAAACTAAGTTACAGGACTCGTGACACCTTACCCCTACAAACTTCATCTCCTAGGAGTAAGAACATTCTCCTATTCAGCAAAACCCCAATGTCATTATCACATTTAAGAAAATGAACAATAATTCCATAACGTCACCTAACATCCAGTGCAAATTGCAATTTCCCCAGTTGTTCTCAAATATATTTAACAGCTATTTGCTTTTTTGACCCAGGATCAAATCAAAGTTTACCCATTGTGCTTGATAATGTCTCTTTAGCTTCTTTTAACCTGGTACAGACCCTCTGCTGGGTTGTTTTTCATGGCATGTTTTTCTTGTGTTTTGCCTGACCCTCTCCGCACTCGAATATAACCTCCACAGGCAGGGATGTTGATCTTTTTTGTTCATTGCTGTATCCTCAGCATTGAGAATGCTGCCTGGCACATATTAAGGCTTAGTAAATATTTGTTGAATAAACAGATGAGTGAATGAATTAAGCAATACAAGTATAATGAGCGTCATGAAAGGTGATTTAGAGGTTGCCCAGGGGGCTGAGAATCTAATCTGTTGTTTGTGTGTAACTCTCACCTGTGTGTTCCAGGCTCATTTTACAAATCAAACGGGGAAATATAAATACAATAAATATAAATAAAAATTGAGTTTAAAGAACACCCGACTGAAAAAGTTGGTCAAGAAAAAGAGACATATGGGGCCGGCCCGGTGGCGCAGTGGTTAAATTCGCACGTTGTGCTTCTTGGCGGTCTGGGGTTCACCGGTTCGGATCCCGGGTGTGGACATGGTACCGCTTGGCACACGATGCTGTGGTAGGCGTCCCAGATAGAAAGTAGAGGAAGATGGGCACGGATGTTAGCTCAGGGCCAGGCTTCCTTAGCGAAAAGAGAAGGACTGGCAGATGTTAGCTCAGGGCTAATCTTCCTCAAAAAAAAAAAAAAGAAAAGAAAAGAAAAGAAAAAGAGACATGATAACATGCACCATAACAGTAAACTAGAAAAGACTTAAATTGACTATTGGGCAACAAGGTGATGCGACTGTCAAGATGCTAAATTAGGCTCAGGTTGATACAAAAAGAACATAGGCCATAAGGAGAAGGTGATTATTCTGCTCTATTTCTTCATTCTTTCATTCAACAAGTATTTATTGAGCCTACTGTATGCCAGGCATTGTTTTATAGATTCTTGAATATCATCTTTTTTAACCATGAAATAGTGGTAGAGAGATATTCACAGTTTCATTTTGGAATAAGGGAAGGTAATTTTCACAGAAATAAAACTATTGTGTCATTTGGAGATATTATTATTTTATTGATTGACTTAAAATTGCTTCTTTTCAGCTCATCACTGCAATTAGAGAAATAAATTTCTGAGGGGAAATGGCCTAGAATAGCATGACCAAGCAAAGTGCAGTAATCATCGCATCTCTTTCCTGAGAGAACTTTCCTGTAATTGTTTAGTTCAGCCTGAAGAGCCACCTGTGACACTTGAGAGCCACTGAGGGGAAAAGAGGGACTGAGCCCAGTCCACTGTTTAGAGGACCTAAGGGATGAGTCTTGTTTCAGTTGCCCGTGTTAGGCAGGATTTCATCTATGAATCTCGTTCTCTTGTTCAACTCCAGTTTCCACAGATTTCTGTTTTCCTTTGCTCTCTAGTCAAAAGGAAAAATACTCACAGGATTCTTAGAAATACTGGAGCAGTAAATTGTTTGAGGGACTTGAAACACCCTTTTTTCTGTCCCTCCAAAGCCTTAAATGGTACTTGCTTCATTGAAGCTTACAGATCATTAAAAGCAGCCCTGCCAGGGTGATGTAATATATGTTTTAGCTTCCAATAGAAAGAAAAGCTCTACCAAACTGATCTTTGAGTCATGCAGGATTTTTTCTTTTCTAATTTTAGTGTTCTTGGGCATTCTAGCACCTTTTTACCACCTGTCATATACAAAATTCCCATAGCTTCCTTGAGCCAAAAATGAACCTGGTATCACCTCTAACAGCTATGAATTCCTAGCCCTTTTCAAATATGTTACTATTTGCCCATTTTATTCATTATAGAGCGGCTCCCGAGGACTAGTGATATGGAGAAACAGAAATAACGCAGCAGAAGAGCAGTAGTTACATGGACATCAAGAGGACCATTGCAAACCTGAATTTTTTTGCATCTTTACGGCTTTAGGTTAAAGTGACTATAGATTGGCAGAGGCGAGCCATCTCCAATTTGACCCTTTGTTAAGCTAAAAACTACATAACGACTAAGGATACCCTACTTCCTGTTACTAACGGAGAGAGAAACATAAAGGGCCAGACTAGCAAGAAAAAGAAATAACATTTGGTGAGTGCCTGCAATGAGGTGGGCATAATTCATACAGTGTCACATTTAATCCTCATCACAATCTGCAAGGTATTATTATCTCTGTATTATAGAGAAGACTGAGACTCACACCGAATTTGCTCAAGGCCATGCAGTAAGTAGTGGAGGAGCCGGCCCCGTGGCCGAGTGGTTAAGTTCACGCACTCCACTTTGGTGCCCCAGGGTTTCGCCGGTTCGGATCCTGGGCACGGACATGGCACCGCTCATCAAGCCATGCTGAGGCGGTGTCCCACATGCCACAACTAGAAGAAGGACCCACAGCTAAAAATATACAACTATGTACCGGGGGGCTTTGAGGAGAAAAATTTTAAAATAAAATAAAATAAAATCTCAATAAGTAGTGGAGAAGAGATTCTAAAATGATTCTATTTGGCTTCAAACCTATGCCCTTTCGACTACTTCTTTCTCCCTACCTCTCTGACCAGTCCTCCTCAGTGTCCTTCACAAGTTACTCTTCTGCTGTTCTCATCTTAAATGGTGGTATTTCCCAGGGTTCCTTACTTGACTCATTGCTTTTCTCACTACACAGAGTTACTGAGCAGTTTTGTCTCTTTTGACTTTCCCTACTACCTTAGGCAAATGACTTCTAAATCTGTATTTCTGTCCTGGAACCCCCCTGAGCACCGGACTCATACATCCAGTGGCCTGTCAGCCTCATACATCTCCACATGTGTGTCTGGCAGCCCCTCATTTTCAACATGTCGGAAGCAGAACTGCTCACCCTCACCCTTGAATCTGCCTCTCCTCTGGGGTTCCCCCTGTCAGTTCCCAGAGTTATTCTGTACCGTTCTAGACTTCTCCTTCCCCTCACCCTGCACATACGGTCAGCTAAACAGTCCCACTAATCTTACCTTCAAAGTAGTTCTTGAATGCATGACCTTTCCTCTTGATTACTCTTACATTACCCCAGTTCTTACTCGAACTTTGCAGTCTCTCCCATCCATTTTGCTCCCTGTAGAATCCAGTGATCTATGTTCGAAGAAAATCTGACTGTGCTGCTTTTCTTCTTTTACTTAAACCCCCCCCTTTTTTACTTTTACTCAAAGTGCCCCCGTCATCTGTAAAATGAAGCACACAAGGCTTTGTCTGACCGCCCTCTTCAGCCTCACTTCCAGCAACTCCTTGCCTTAAAATCGACTCTTCAGGGGCTGGCCCCGCGGCCGAGTGGTTAGGTTCGCGCGCTCCGCTGCACGCGGCCCAGTGTTTCGTTGGTTCGAATCCTGGGCGCGGACATGGCACTGCTCATCAAGCCACGCTGAGGCAGCGTCCCACATGCCACAACTAGAAGGACCCACAACGAAGAATATACAACTATGTACTGGGGGGCTTTGGGGAGAAAAAGGAAAAAAATTAAAAAGTCTTTAAAAAAAAAAAATGTACCCTTCAGTTAGACTGAACTCCGGTGCTGCTCGTTCCCTCCTCTCACGTGTTAGTTCCCATCACGGTGCCCTTGTTGAGGCTCTGCGTGTAACTCCCACTTCAGTGCTCAGCTCAGGTGGCAGCTTCTTGAGAACACCTTCCCTCGGCAGTCCTTTACCTCAACCCACCAAGTGGGCCAAACCCTGCCCTGTGAGTTCCTAAGCTCCTGTCGTTACGCTTTCAACATGTCTTGAAATCGTTGTCTGCCTTCCCCATTAGACTTTAAGCTCTTTGGGCTCAGAGACCACGCCTTATTCAGTTTTATAATCCTAGCGCCTAGCCCAATGCCTGGGACACAGAGGGCTCTAAATAACTGTTTAAACTTAATTGAACAACAGCATGCTATCCCTCAAGAACGACGTCTATGTCGGAGGCTCAAACCAGATCCTTCTTTATGTAAATTAAGTCTGACAACTATTAAAACACCAGGACATCCACCACCAAAAAAACACCTGATTCAAAATGGGCAAAGGACTTGAATAGACATTTCTCCAAAGAAGATATACAAATGACCAATAAGCCATGAATGAAATGAAAAAATGTGTAACGTCACTAATCATTAGGGAAATGCAAATCAAAACTACGATGAGATATACTTCACACCCATTAGGATGGCTACTATAAAAAAAGAAACAAAAAAAAATGTTGGCAAGGATGTAGAGAAACTAGAACCCTTGTGCACTGTTGGTGGGAATGTAAAATGGTACAGCCAATGTGGAATACGGTACGGTGGCCCCTCAGAGAAATAAAATTATCATGTAATCCAGCAATTCCACTTCTGAGTATACATCCTCAAAAACAGGGTCTCAAAGAGATATTTGTACACCCATGTTCATAGCAGAATGATTCACAATAGCTAAAATGTGGAAGCAACCAAAATGTCTATCAGTTGTCAGATCAATGGGTAAGCAAACTGTGGTATATATATACACAATGGAATATTATTCAACCTTAAAAAGGAAAGAAATTCTGACACATGCTACAACATGGATGAACCTTGAAGACATCATGCTGAGTGAAATAAGCCAATCACAAAAAAGACAAATACTGGATGAGTCCACTTATATGAGGTACTTAGAGTTGTCAGAGTCATAGAGACAGAAAGGAGAATGGTGGTTGCTGGGGTCGGGGAGGAGAGGGAAATAGGGACTTATGGTTTAATGGGTGTAGCGTTTCAGTTTTGCAAGATGAAAAGAGCTCTGGAGGTAGACGGTGTGATGGTTGCACAACAATGTGAGTCTCCTTAACACCACTGAACCATACTCTTAAAAACAGTTAAGATACTAAATTTTTTGTTATATGTTTTATACCACAATAAAAAAATAGAAAAACAAAAGAAAACACAGGACAGGAAAAGAAGTCTAAGGGTTAGTAAGCTTCCGGAATTGGCACCACTGTGCCCTAGTACAGACAGCGACCAGCCATCTCTTCACGATCGTTCCTTCGGGCCCACTACTTCCCAAATAGTCAGTCTAGGGTTTGGCCAGGGGATCCGTAACTTTAATAAGCACCCCAAATGATTCTGATGAACAGACAAATTCAGGGAACCGCCTAGGCCACATTATTGTAAAGGAATGATTGAAGAACTCTTTCTCTGGATATTTTTTAAAACAAGGCAGATCATTTTTTTATTATGGTAAAATATACATAATAAATTTCTCAAATGAACCATTCGTCAGTGTACAATTCAGTGGCATTAAGACCTTCACAATGTTGTACAGCTATCACCACCCTCCGTTTCCAGAACGTTTTCGTCCTCCCAAACTGAAACTCTGTACCCTTTAAATAACTCCCCATTTCTCCCAACCCCACCACCAGTCCCTGGTAACCTCTATTCTACTTTCCATCTCTATGGATTTCCCTATTCAAGGTACCTCATAAAAATGGACAGACAATTGATTTTTAAGGAAAGTTTAATTGCTTTCTCGCCTGGAGGCATGAGTCTGGGTGAAGGAGAGCAAATATTGATTGGGTGCCTTGATGTGACAAGCCAGGGTCACATTAGGATTTACTGGATTTATCTCAAGCAATAGAAAATTGTATTTACAGCTATGCGTCACTTAACGACGGGGATACATTCTGAGAAGTGCGTCGTTCGTTGTGTGAACATCAGAGTGCACTTACACAAACCTAGAGAGTATAGTCTGCTACACACCTAGGTATATGGCACCAAACTTATGGGACCACCATCGTCTAGTGGTCCATTGTTGACCAAAACGTCATTATGTGGAGCGTGACTGCATAAACTTTGGTTTCATGGAATCATAGGCATTCCTTTTATGCTAATTATTTTTATCACGACCTATATGTTCATTATAAAATCTGTTCATTCAAAATGGTTACTGACTAGTTGGTAATATTCAATCTGATTTTCTCATAAATATAAATTAGCATCTTTTTAAAAAATCTCTTCTCAATTATATCATTCTAAGCTTTTTCTTCAAAATCAAGGCCGAGGAGAAAAAAATAAGGAGAAGATTACTATTAAAATGTTTCCAGGAGGCCAGCCCCATAGCCAAATGGTTAAGTTTGTGCGCTCCATTTTGGCAGCTCAGGCTTTGCCCGTTCAGATCCTGGGCACAGACCTACGCACCACTCATCAAGCCGTGCTGTGGCGGCATCCCACGTAGAGGAACGAGAATGACCTACAACTGGGATATGCAACTGTGTACTGTGGCTTTGGGGAGGGAAAAACAAGGGGGAAGATTGGCAACAGGTGTTAGCTCAGGGCCAATCTTCCTGACCAAAAAGCATACTTTAAGAAAAAATAAAATAAAATGGTTCCGAAGTTTAAAAGCAGAGGAATTAGGACTTTTTAGTCTCTTTTTATAAAAGGCATATACCTCAAATCATCACAAATTTGAAACTTCAAATCATCCTGTCCACAATATTTAATACTTGACTGTAGCCCTCTTGGCTTCTTCTAGATGTCCCAGAGGAGCAGGGAACTTCTTCAGTGCCCAGTTTGCTACTCTGGGGAGAAAGTCTCTTCATCTTGTCTAGAGCAGGACTTCAGACATCTGTGCCAGAGGCCCAGGAAAGCACCCCCCACTTGGAATGTAGAACAAAGGAAGTGATTATTTTGTTTTAAACCATGTTCCTCAAACTTTTAAGGCCGACTATCGTGACATACTCACCACCCTCACTGCCTCACAGTATAAGTCAGACCCATCAGTAATACAGTGTGACAGCACCCAATTATACATTTTATGCAAAACTATGGAATCGTACTACCTGTTACTTACTTAAACCTCACATTGTAAAGTTGTTTTCGATAGCTGTGCCCCTGAGGTTGGACCACTGTATCGCGGTAAACCATTGGACTAACAGGTCTTCCCACCCATTCCTGTTCTACATTTAAAAAAAGTTCTGGCTTCTAATTCTTTTATTTTTTTAAGATTTTATTTTTTCCTTTTTCTCCCCAAAGCCCCCCCAGTACATAGTTGTATATTTTTAGTTGTGGGTCCTTCTAGTTGTGGCACGTGGGATGCTGCCCCAGCATGGCTTGATGAGCAGTGCCATGTCGGCGCCCAGGATGGGAACCGGAGAAACTCTGGCCTGCCGAGGAGAGCGAGAACTTGACCACTCGGCCACGGGGCCGGCCCCTGGCTTCTAACTCTCAAACCTCTAAGGGCTCTTCTGATAATCTACATCTATCACTGTTTAAAGCTGACCCCTGAATTCTATAATCCTCTTTGTCCCAGAACTAGTTTTTGACTTTGAAAGAATTATTTATCTTAAAGAGTTGACTTTCCATACCACTGTTCACTGAGCATAAAACCAGGATAATAATACCACCTCTAGAAAAAAGGATTAGTGAGTCAGTGCGTCTGTTTCTTTACTTACATCTGGACGAGAAAATGCCTTCTAACTCTTCTATCTGAACTCTCCCCTTTGGTCCCTGGGCCAAATGAAGAATTGCTCTTCTTGGCAGCATCCATGGCTGCCAAGAGGACCTTTACTGCACTGCCTTTGAAGTGGTGGAGCAAAGCCTTTACTGCGTGCTTGGAGCATCTGGCACCCTGGAGAATCCTAGGAGTCCCCACTCACACCCTCTTAGGGAGGTTCTTTTCGTAAAGTTGTGTTCTTCAGGCTTACATCAGTGTGCAGGGAAGACATCTCTCCTACAAAAAGCCTGCTTTTCCTCCCACAGCTGTGGGGAAGTTGGTGAAGGGGAAGTGGGAACTGGATATAATGTTAGCAAATGTTTTGAGCACTTCAGATAAATATGTTTGATAAGTACAGTCTTGTTTTTATTGCCTTATTATACTGCTTGTTGGAGAATGTGTTTTCTTTGGTCACCTGCCAACGAAGAAGATTGGCCTTTTCCTGAATGTCGGATTGTTTCTTTAACTAGTTATATTGGTAGGACAAGACAGACAAATTCTGCTGAAATTAACAAATCGAGATTGGAGCACAGTGATGCTCATTTCTGCTCACCGCCCTTGCCAATTCATTGACAGCTGCTGCAACCAGTATGAATGGGGTTTTGGTGGAGCTCTCTTTCTCTCTTCACTTAAGGTGGTGGTTGGAGTATTTTCACTTTAGTTCCTTTGCTCTGATGTCCAAGACTCTAAAGGTTTTGCCACCGCTCCCCCCATTTGCTCCTATGTTATGGCATCCAGTAGGAAATGGTTTTTCATTTAAATACCTCTTGTGTAACAGAAGTTATTTTTTAGATTTCCATACCTTATATCGTCTAGTTTCTATTTTAGTCCAGAATAGTTATGGTTTCATTTTCTCTGAGGCAATATGTGAAGGGTTTTTTTCCCCTCTCTCAAATTTTTTCCCAGTTTACAGCAAAAGAAGCCGCTAGCATAACATTTCTGTATCAGAAGCTGGTCTATACTTTGATCTTCACCTTAATATGTTTGCTTGATTTAGGGTGTGTCTTTTGGCTCTAGGCATTCTGAATTAAAGTTAAAGCCTTTAACCCATCATTAGCTCATCTCCATCTCTTCAAACAAAAAGGAAACAAACTTCTATTGCAGTGGAAAGACTGAGCTCACACATGAGGGCAAATTTATTAGAGATGATCTTGTTCACTGTCATACTGGGTTTCTAAGCAGTATTGCAGAGTATCCTTCCAAAGTTCTTCATTTTGTTTTTAGTAGAACGGAGTCTGGTTATGAGGAATGGATTGATCTACTTGAAGACATGAGATGGACAAGTTATCTCTTGAAGTCACTTTAGAACAAATGAGTTATATTTTGTTCTGAGGGAATTTTAACACTGATTTAATTGGGAGAATTAAATGAACCTGGGGCTGGTTTACAGAGAAGAGCCCTTTTAAATAGTATTTTTATTTGGTTTGCCAGCCTCTAATTCCCACTCACGTATGTTACTGTGCCAGGCTCGTTTTTGCCCACTGCCCGGAAAGCCAAACACCAAGATGACGAGATTGCAGCAGAGAGAGGGTTTACTCACAAGGCAGCCATGTGAGGAAGCAAGAGCATGAGTCTCAAATCCACTTCCCTGAAAATAGAGACTCAGGGATATTTATGGGATAGGGGGCAAGGTGGTCTGAAATGTGGAGAGAGGTGATTGGAGGTGAGGAGAGGTGAGGTAATTGATGATCTGTGCAAGCATAGTCAGATTTCATGCCTTTTCATAGGACCCATGTTCAGAAAACGGTGGCATCAGCATGATCTGAGGGTGGAGTTTTTAGCCTCTTGATATCAAAAGGTCAACTATTGGACATCTGCACTGGCCCAGTTGATGATTTGGTGGTCTCAACAGGCCTGAAGTGGACAAGGAGTTCTAATTGCTGAAAAACAGCTCACTCACCCATTACCATGGTTACCCAGGCTCCAGGGAGATGTTATCTGTAGGAACCTAGTGGGAGTCAGAGGACATATTGCCTAAACAGCACAGTTGACAATGGGTGGGTTAAACAGCTAAAAGCTATAGTCAGTAATTGCAAAAAGGAAAAAAACCTTCATTTCCTAGCTCGTTAATCATCAATGGCTAACTCTCTGCCAGTTTCAATCCCTTCTATTCTTTGGTCATTCCTCATTCTTGAGGGATTTGGGACTACAATGGATCTAACTACTTCCTGCTGAATTGGGGCGTAGATCTGAGTTAGAGGAATGAAACTGTTTAGCACTCATTTGGAAATATTCTCTTGTTCCCAACTTCATGTTGACATTTTTGTATTATTAGAATTTTGTATCTTGCTCAACATCTAAAACATCTAACAAGCACATTTTATAATCAAGTGTCCAACCAGAAGGATAAGTATAGACAACCCGAATTTTAACAGTCCCTGAAAAATAGACCTAATCCCAGTGGAGCCTCCATCTGATCTCCAGGTGGGGGCAGACATCTGGTCTCAGTTCCTAATAGTCTTGTTTTACTGGATGTGCATCAGAGAGCGGAGCAACGGCCTATATCCTGATCTTTCAGTTGTCGCTGATTATGGCCGTCAGCACAGACTCTCTGCCTGGGGGTCATCACATTCCTAAGGAACTCAGAAGAACAAAGTTAGCAACTTATAACAGCTAGGAGAGTCCATAAAATCTACAGAGCATGTCTGGATTAGTTAATCAGAGGTCATTCAAAGTTACAGTATGGTTTCTTTTCTACAATATGGCTTCCCTTGTGTTGAGCCAGTGTCACTTATGGTGAATCTCAAGTATAGATAGTTCTAAGATGTAGTCAGTTTCCATGACTGCTAAATAAAATATGAGTTTCTTACATTACTTGAAGACTATTTGTGGGAGGTCTTGATTTGGGTCATTGCATCTTCTGAGGAGCACATCATAATTTAATACCTCTCATCTGAACCCTACAAAGATGGTGGTATTCATCTTAGAAAAGAAAACACTTGTGTACCTCGCTATATGGTGTTCTATGCTAACTAGCTATTTGCTTGTAAAAGAGTAACCTTTAGGACAATAGCCTGAGTTCTCATCCTCCTTATCAGTCAGTCCTTAGCTGTTAGCGCCTTTTGCTTTTCTGCTGTTAGGTAGAGAAAAGGAGTTGGCAGAGGCAGAACCACCTTTATAAACTTTTCTCTAGCAGCGTACCATAATCCCAGATTAAAGTAGGAACCAGAAGACATAAAGTCTAGAAATCCTCAGAATGACCTTGTATGACAGATAAGATATTTATATGAAGAAACATCAGTCCCTGTGACCTAAATTAAACTACCTGAGCTCTCAATGTCATCCTTTCTCTGCTTGTCAAAGGGGAATAGCAATGCTAATCACTATCTTCCTCTGGAGTTTGGGAGAAATTTAATGAGATAAGAAATTAATTCTCTTACAAGGGATTATATTCTTGACTTGAGGAGAGTGAACTATTTGGGGGTCCCTAAGGGACCTGACGATCTGTTAACCTCTTCCAGCACTCAAATAGAGCTATTGTAAAAAGCTAATCCACTGCCAAAAAGTACATCATTTATTCTGTGGATAGATCAGGTCCAGTGTGAAAAAAGGATTTTGATCTCTTCTTGGGAAGAACCATCACTAGGTAGGCACAAAGATGTTCTTTTTTCTTTCTGTCTTTTTCCTTTCTCTAATTCTTTCTTCTTTTTTTTAATCAGAACAGAGGTATAATTGTGTTTGATGGTTCACTTTGGGAGAATGCGAGGTTCAGTCTTGGAACACATTAAATCAGATGATATAAATAAAAAAAGTCTCGAGAACAGGCATTCTCAATAGGAGCAATATTGCCCCAAGAGGGTAAATATTGGTTCTTTAGAAGGTAAAAAATATTAGATATTACAATTATTTGTGGCCCTCCAGAACAACGAAGAAAAAGATACAGTATCCCTATGGTATTAAAATTTCATGGGCGGGTGGGCACTTGGAAAAAATGCCTAAAATTAGGGCTAAGGGGTGGCGATAACGAAAAAAAAAAAAAGTTGAGAAACGCTGCTCTAGTCTGGAACAAGCGTGTCGTTGTCAATTGCTCTTCCAGACGTGTTTGACCCCAAGTGTAGGCAAGCTGAAGATTGTCAGCTCAAATGCAAGTTAGTTTTGATTCCTTCAGTCCAACAGGAACTGAGTTCATAGAAAACTTGAAAGAGATGAAATTCATACCCTAAGGGATGATGATCTCAGACAGACAACTCAAATGTAAAATCTACCCGTTAGAACCAATACTTTATACTTAAATAAATGTGGTTAAACCTTCAAGGTAAGAGGTTCGTTTTTTTCTCCTGCCTCTTTAGCCTTACAGAAAGACACGTCAAGGGTTGGAATGATCTTCAAAGTACTTCATAGAGAACCCCAGGTTGGGAGGAGGGAGCGGGCGTGGACCCCACAGGCAGAAGAGAATAATTGTCTACATGCTAATAATGTAAAGTGCAAAGCAGCTAAGACAAGAAATACAGTGGGAATTGGCATTTAAGTATTGAAGAAATTTTAAATTTTGATGTTGCTGTTGCTATTAATAAACATTTGTATATCCAAAATATTTTCCTTTCGTCCTCCTTATATGTCTTCTGTAGTTCTTTCAGACATTTTGAATGGATGGCATGACCCCAAACTGGCTTGCTACATACTATGAAATTTGGAAGAAGCCGTGTGACAATAGAATGGCCACATTTTTAAAAAATATTTTCCCCCGGTCTCTGACTCTTCCTTGCTTAATCATCCTGTTCTTTGATATACATAACCATAACTTGGAGGAAAGAGAAACAGTTATTATTCCTCCCTGCTTACCCGTTTCACAGTGACGCTCTGGATGATGAATACTCTTTCTCCAAGCCAAGCATTTGCTAAGCATTAGTTGCTGTGGGCATTTAACTGCCTTATGGAAATCTACCACAATCCCTTTTTATTGATTTCTTAAGATCATAGAAGAAAATGAAATGAATTGGAGAGAGGCCTTCAAGCCTCATGACACTCATAGGGCCCACTCATCTCCACCCCCAATTCCAAAATCTAACATATTGTCCCATTCCTAGTCCCTCAGATCCCGCCCCTCGGCTACTCTCTGTTACCCACTGGGTGGGTGTAACCAAACCTCAGTCCCACTGTGGCCCCAGCAGCTGGCCTTCTCTCTCCCCCGTCGCATTGCAGACATTCTTTTCACATCATTTTGTCCTCTCTGCTGCATTCCCTCCATTTGGCATCATTCCCTCTGCACAAACTTCTGTTTCCAGGGACAGGAGTTTGCCAAGGAGATGCTGGCAGAGAGGCTCCAGTTCTCTCCTTTCTATCTGAAGAGCCCAGTGTCACTCATTAGCATATGAGAAGAATGGTTGTAAATAAACATCGAATGAGGTTAACGAGCCGCAGCTCATCAATATTAATGAAGTCCACCTCACCGCCCTGGAGCGAGGTACCGATGGCTCTAATGACAAGAAGCAGTTGTATAAGGCCCCCAGTTACAGGGCAGGGAGGGTTAGATTCAGCCTGTTGGAATGTTTGTCATTTTACAACCCCAGGAATGCTGCAGAGAAAGACCATCTGATACCAGATCTGTGCTTTCAAGGCCCCTCTTGTGTTCAGATTACATCTGTTTATCTCAACAGGTGGAAGCCTAGAGGAAGAAGGCTGCCTCTGCTAAGCCAGACTCGGGTGGGAGAACTCCAGGTCAATCCGCAGTTCCCAAGTGAAAAACGAGGTCCCCAGAGTACTAGGATTTGATCTCTCATTGCCCTTTCATCGGTAACACCATGGAACTCAAACTCTTGTTTCCAATGTCCTGAGGGAAGATCTGGAGACCTTCTAGGCTCAGCCTAACACAGAGATGAAGAAACTCCCATTTCCTGTAGCTCATGTGACAGCTACCGATTAGGTCCCTCCACAGAGGCTTGTTTGACTCCTGTGCCTATATTTAGGAGATTCAAAGAGTAGTAAGTACACCTATCATTTATTAAGCACTTACGGTGTCCCAGGCACTGCACTAAACTTTTTTTTTTTTTGAGGAAGATTAGCCCTGAGCTAACATCTGCCACTAATCCTCCTCTTTTTGCTGAGGAAGACTGGCCCTGAGCTCACATCCGTGCCCATCTTCCTCTACTTTATATGTGGGACACCTACCACAGCATGGCTTGCCAAGCAGTGCCATGTCCGCACACAGGATCCGAACCGGCAAACCCCGGGCCACCAAAGCAGAACTGTGCTCACTTAACCACTGCACCACCGGGCCGGCCCCTGTACTAAACATTTTTGATATATTATATAACCCTCACACTAACCCCGTGAGGGCAATTCCTGTCTGACAGGTGAGGAAATGGGAGCTGGCTCATTTTGTGTAGCACTTCTAAGACCACACGTGAAGCAATGACAGGTCTAGATCTGTGCGACTGCATGGCCTCGCTCCTAGCCACTGCCCTCTGTGGCACCTCGGGATCAGTCACCTACAGGATGTGAGCTTTTATGCTGTTCCCCCTCTTTTGTGAGATGCGTGCCTTTTCTTCTCTAGTTAAGTGACCAAACACAAAGTCGTTCTCTGGAAGTAGAATCACAGGACTTCAGAATGAATTTTTTTTAAATCAAAGCACCACTTTGAAATTATTTCTGGAAAGGGACTCTTTCACTAAATCTGTTTTCCTTTGTATATAAATTTGGTCAGTGGGATATGTGCTTTGAGCTTGTGTGTGTGTGGGTGTGGGTGTGTTGGGTAGAGTGATATTGATTTATCCATCTCATCAGGCCAGTTCCTTTTATGATTAAACACACACCTTGCTTGAGGTCAGTGACTGTGGAACACAAAGAAGCCGCCTGGCTGCCATGGCTGATGCGAGCCTATGATCCTAGCCTCAATTACCCCGTTTCAACAATTGAACCCTGGTTTATTACTTAATGTTCATACTATTAGCTTCTTTATCTATGATTGCCTTGGAGGTGGGAAGGAGAACCCAATACTTCATCAAATGGTTGTTATCACAAAAGCTACACCTGATGGTTTTTCAAGAACAAATAGTGAAAGGATCTGAGAGTGAAACAGCGACTTATCTTTCTTCTCCTTTCCTCCTTGAGAACTGAGGGACCTTACTTGGTAATTTTTATTTAGGCAAAACGCCCAGGGATGTTTCCACAGAATAACACCCAAAGCCCACTCATGCAGGAGCCCTTCCTGCCACCAAGGTAACCAAGACGGGAAGCAATTGAAACTGGGCCTTCCTTTCCCAGGCCTGTGGCTGTCAGCCTGGCTCAGAAAGAGGCAGACTGATGACTTTGTCTCCTCACCCAGTCACACTGCCACACAGTTCTCATCTGAGCCTGAAGTCACATGGTTATGCTGCTTATGGCCAGACAAGGATGCGCTGTTCCCAGTTCCTTGCACCCTGGGTTTGGCCTGGGCATCCTTAGTTGAAACCATCAGGGCTCCCAAACTCTGAAGCTTTTCCAGAGACAAATTGCATGCGGTGGTGGAGAGGAGGAGCTGAGCTGGGCAGTGGCGCAGCGGATGGTGTGCAGTCAGGATGTCTGCGAGAGCCGAGGGGTTAGTTCATTGCCGCTTTGTATACTCAGGCACACCAGAAAACTCAGATTAATAGGCTGTTTATTCTTCAGCATGTTCCTTGAATCAAAGGCTCTGGATGGTATTATTAAAGAGTGTTTGTGAAAGCGCCCTGGAACACTCCTCCCGGGCCCTGCTCACTGAAGAGGAACGATTGAGTCCTTTCATTTCCTGGGCAGCATCCCTCACGCTCACGGCTCACTGTGGTAGAGAGGTCTGCAGAGCCTTTGTTAGGAACGGAAGCTTTTGTCTGGTCCTTATGAGGTCCTGTTACCGACAACACCTTGGTCTGTGAGAGTCTTAATTATTTTGTGTTCTTGTCTTTGAACTACCAGAACCTATTGAATGCAGTCCACTCTATCTCAGGGGGGTTTTTGTTTGGGGTTTTGGGGATTTTTTTGGCTTTGTTTTTGTCGGCCCTCATTGGCACCAGTTCTCTTTTGGGCTGTGTCATCATCTGTATTTTCACGGCTGTCTACAGGAGTTTGTCCAGGAGGGAAGAAGACGTCCACCTGAACCCTAGTCCGTGAAGCAGATGAAGATTGTTTTTGCTATTAGAAGAGTCCCCTGAAATGTAATGACGTTTCTTCAAACCTTGGAATTGAAATATATTGAATTATGCAATAGTTCCTTCCCCCCCCCGCAGTAGAGATCTATATTGGAGAAGGTCAAAATCTGAGGAGGGAACTGCTCCCCCACTCCCCTCCCAGCTCCCTTTCGGGAGCAGCACGCTGTCACGTGAGTGGTCACTGGACCCTGTTCCTTCTGGCAGGGAAATCTTGTATTTCCCTGTGGCCTGTAGAATATTGTATTTCAGGTCTTCAACAACTTGTATGTGCACGTGCGTGTGCACACACACATGCACACACACACACGCATACCACGACCACACCCCTCATGGGTGCACCTTTAATGCAGAGGCATCCAGCATATTGCAAAGGGGCTTGAAGCTCAGTAATCAATATAGACAGTACAGACACTCAGCACGTTACGGGCGGCCATATATATCAGATGAACCCAGTACAGATAATAAGCAATAGTTTTGAATCTGGCACAACCCTTAGTTACCACAGCCAGAGGCCAGAAAATGAAATTGGGGTCATCTATCTGGGGTTATAACTCTAGAAACCATCTGGCATCCTGTAGCCCAAGGTTCCCCCAGGGAGCTGCACCTCGGAGCAGCGAGAGTCCTCTCATGCAGCAGACCCTGTCCCCTCACTTCTCTCCAAGACCGGCACAGCTGTGTGGATGAGGACTATTTGCCATATATACACTGAGACCAAGATATATATACACACCCTGGCGTTCTGCCTGCTTCCTTCCATGAAGTCCATCTGTTTATCCAGTTCCAAATCCCAGAAGGCAGTCACCAAAAAGTAAACAGTGAGAAGGGACAGGTTTTTTTTCTTTCTTTCTAGATAAACATGTTCCAATGAACAAAACAGATTTTGCAAACACATTCCATCTAGTAAATCTTACCTAACAGCTGTGTGAGAAGGGCTTGGAGGAGAGGATGAGGCTTGGGGGGGTCTCAGGACTTGATTAGGAGAATTAGAAATTCAGAAATCCACAAGGCAGGGGCTGTTCAGTACTATCCACTTCTTCTTGGATGCAAATTGGCTTCTTTCCTTCATTCTATTCTCTCATCCCAAACCTGGGGTCTGTGGTGGGCTTGCCAGAGATAAAGATCTGGCTGCAGATATCAGCTTCTTCAGCTGAAAGCCAGTCTGTCAAAACTTTATCTTAGAGGACACGCCCTGTGTGTCTGTCGGTACCCTCTTCCTCTCCCGCTGGCCCTGCACTCATCCACTCCAGCTGTAATGCTCCTCTGGAGTCTGGGTTGCCCTAGAGCTACCCATCCTGCCCATCTCTGCTTCACATCCACCCCTTTGGCGAGGGAAATGAGGGACTGAGCACAGATCAAGAACTTGGATCCTAAAGATCAAGGACAAGCACAAGAAATTGACCTTTTACCTCAGAGGCGGCCAGATATTTGTGTGTTTCTGGTCAATGTCGAATTGGCTCACTATACTATTCAGGAGTTGTTTTTTAAAAATGTTTTCCTCACTCCTCATTTGTGGGTCAGATGCTTTGGATAATCCAGTGGAATTCTCTCTGATTCACTGCTGGTTGCTGCCAGACACGGAGTGCTAAATCCTGTTGGTTGGTGACTTGAAATGATGATGTGTGAAACAGTGCTGCGATTTGGACATCCTGCGCTCATTCACGTGGACTGCTTTGCCAATTAACCATGGTAGTGAAATGCGGCAACAAAGAGAAAAAAAGCAGTTTCTACAGCCCTTGCCTTAGCTTTCCTCTGGGATCAGAGTACCCGCTTATGCTCCCACTCTCCCCCAATGCCAATATGTGTCTCCAGTAATCGACAAGCCTTGGAATTCTGTTTCGTTCAATATCATTCCTTTCCCAGGCCTCATAGAGCAATTTCTTTAACAGATTGTAACATGCCGAAGACAGAGAAGTAGCATTTGTGTGCAGAATAGAAAAGTGGGAAGCAAAACTCTTGCTGCCTTGTTCCCATCTCCCAGTCTTTGGATTTGCTGCTCCCTCTTTCCCCAGACTGCACGCCTGGCTCCTTCTCATCTGGTTAGGTCTCAGCTCAAATGACACCTTCTCAAAGAGGTTACCTCGACCACCGCATCTAATGTCCCACCCTTGGTCACTCCATGTCACACCACCTGGTTTTACTTATGTCATTGCCCTTATCACTTTCTACAAGTATTTTGTTTACTTGTCTACTTGTTTATTGACTATCTCTCCACCCACACGCACATACTAGAATGTAACTTCCATGAAAATAGGGATTTTTGTCTGTCCTATCCGTTGCTGTTTCCACAGAACCTAGCATAGGCCCTGGAACACAGTTGGCACTTAACTGAATAAATAGGTAGGAATGTAAGAACTCACAAAGCAAATATATATATATAATTTATATGTATATTTCTATGTTACTGTCAGGAGATGGCAAAGAGAGACAGGACAGATAGTTTGAGGAATGGAATAAAAATGCAAGGTTTTTCATAGTGGTTTTAATTGCAAATTGACTGTATCGAGTCGAAGATCGCATGGACTGAGTTTCTTGTCATTTCTTCTGACTGAGACTAAACTGCTGCCTATGGAGCAGGTTAAGTCAGGGTCACGGAGACCAAGTACCACACTCTTCCTTGCCAAGCAGGCATAATTGAGGCCACAAAAGATGCCCACTTCCAGATGTCCACTGGACAGGACCTGGCTTTGCCTTCCCTACGGCAAGTGCCAGAAGGAACTGGCACACAACTGAGAGCAGTTTAAAGGCCAGCCTGGGTACCTTCATCCTGCCTTGGTTACATTTTTGCCTGCTTCCAGTTCCCAAAGAGACCACGTTCGTCTCCTCGTCTCCGTAGCTCAGGGGCCCTGCAGCTCTTTGCCTTGTGAGAGCCGTGGCGGGTGGGTGGGTGTGTCGTGGCCCTGACCTGCCCAGTTGTGAGACAGGATGACCGAGAGAACTCTTCCTTTTAGCCTGGCAGACACACGGCACTCGTCTCCTCGGAAGCCCTTCGCCCAGATGAACGGTATTATCTTCTGAGAAGTGATCCTTTGTCTTGTTGGGGCAAGATCAGTGCCTGGTGTCAAGAGAGGGAGATTAAAGATTAAAGAGACGCCACCAGGAAAGGGAATAGTTTTGCCTGAATCTCTTAATTTGTTTCTTCCCCCATACAAGTGCATTCATGTTGCTGGGCTCCCTGGCTTACTCCCCGGCCGTTTGTAGTCATTATTCTCATGACTTTGTGGTCTCATTGATATCAGAATGTGTTTCAACTGCTGTAGGGGACGCTTCCACGCTCCACTGCCTTTTCTCTGACGTTGCTAACGGCTCTTCTGTTGGTTTCAGCCTTTAGCCAAGCCCACCCCATCCACACCCCACTCTTTCCCTGTCTTTTATTGAAGCTCTGTTGACTTTGCGTGTCTCTGTTAGTTCAGTTTTCTGAGCACCTGCGGAGAATTAACCATCTCCTCTTGCTGCTGGAGATCACCCAGGCCTTTGATCTATTTGATTTCTGTACTTTTGGAAATGTCGAAGGACTTTATAACCCCACCAAAGTACATAAAAGGTGCTCTCATCCCTGTAGCCTGACCTTCCAGACTAGCGCTGCTTAGGGATCAGAAGATACTAATGTAAATACAGATGCAGATCCCACCCGTTAAATGTTTGTTGTGTACCATTTGGGTTCTAAGCACTTAACATAACTATCTCATTTAATCCTTGCTTGTCGGCCTAAGGGCCGTACATGAAGTGGCCCCAGTTAGTTCTCTAACTTCATCCCTTATTCCTTTCCTTCTCCTGGCTCCAGTTACACTGGCTTCTATGCTGTTCCTCTTACCCAATAGGCACACTCCCCTCTTAAGGCCTTTGCAGTGGCTGTTCCCTCTGCCTGGAATGCTCTTCCCTCAGATTTCTGCCTATGTTACTTCTTATCCTCTTTAAAATCTTTGCTTAGTTGTTACCTTCTCCACGAAACCTACCTGGACTCCACTCTATAAAACTGAACCCCCATTACCTCCTCACTCTCCCTGTCTGACTTGCTCTAATCTATTTTTTTCCATTATACTTATCATTAAATTACTGTGTAGTTTACTTGTTTATTTTGTTTATCATTTATTATCTGTCTTCTCCAATATCAGGTAAGCTCCACGAGGGCGAGGAGCTTCTCTATTCCCTCATGTACCCTAAGCACCTGAAGAACCATAGCTGGCACATAGTACATGCTCCGTAATTCCTGGTGAAGGAGTGAACTTTGTCCCTTCAGAAACCCTGTGAGATAGGTTATCCCCATTTTAAAGATGGTGGAATTGAAGCGCAAAGAATTTGGGTAACCGACTTGCCCCAGATCGTTCAGCCAGTAGGTAGGGGAGCTGGGGTCTAAACCCAGGATTGACTAACTCGGAAGAATGTGCTTTCGAGCACTAGATCAATAGTTCTCAAACTTTAGTATACGTGAGCGTCACCTGAGCTGTTGGTTTAACTGCAGGTTCCCACGCTCTGACCCTGAGGATCCTGCTTTGATTCTGTAGGTCTGGGGTACAGACGATCCGTGAACCATGCTTGGAGATACATTGAGATGTACTACGTTGCCTTTAAGGATTTGGGATCCACACAGGGAGGCATAGAGATAAAGGCCATTGAACGTTGTTTGAGTGCCTTCTATGAACTGGTCCCTGTGGCGTGGAAAAGCAAGTGAGATGGAGTCCTTACTCTCAAAGCTCGGCCGTTGGTGGGATGGACCAAACACACACATGTACCGTGATTAGACCGTCAGTTAATCGTGGAATACTTAAAAGCACATGCTTTGGATTCAGGCTGACCCATAGTTCAAAGCCTGAATGTGCTGCCCGCTAGTTATGTAACTGGGCAAATGACTGAACCTCCCTGTGTCTGCGAGCAGAAGGAGAACAACAATATTTACCCAGTAGGACTGTGAGGGGGGATGATGTGTGGTAATGGGTCTACGGCACTCAGGAAGGTCGCTTACGAACAGATGACCAACACCGGGCGGCGGTGTATACAAGTGACCAATAAATGGCTTAGAGACAGTAAATAGAGAAAAACTCAGAAGAGCTGTACAGGCTACTGTTTTATCGTTAAAGTTTGGGTACCAATTTTTTCTAATATAATTTTACGTGGAAATCTCTTCAAAATAAGTGTATCCATGTAATCCCCTTCCTTGCATTCTTAAATATAATGGAACTTATCTTGGCATCTAAGTATCATCTTTGTGAACATAAATTATTTTATTATTCTGGAAAACACTGTTGCCTTCAGAGCTTGTTGAAGTGTACCCTGAACGCATCTGGATTGTGTTTCAAATACTTTTCTTTCCTGCTTCTCTGTTTCTACCATGCTGTTAAGACTTAATTTCCCGCTGCTGTCCTTGCACCTGCCTTTCATAGTGCCTTTTCCTCTCCCAGTTTACTTTGTCTTATCTGTAGTGGGCCTAGAAACTAGATGACCAAGCTTATTAAAACCGTGTATAATCAGAGCGTATCTTAGCAGCCTGTAAATTCACCACGTAAACTTGCGTGTGTGAACTTGGTGACGTCTCTTTTGCCTACTTAGAGACTTATGGGCGTTTAGAAATTTGAGATTGCCTATTAAGTTTTAAATATGTTAGGTATTATTGTGTAGAGTACAGACACCTGAAAAAAATCATCTCATTTTTCTCAGCGTTGCGGTTAGTCCATTTTGTGGCTCCACGACTTAGAAGAGCCTTGGGAATCCAGGATCATAGATCTGGACTTTTGCTCACAAGTGGGTTGTTGGCTCCATTTTCAGATGAAGAAACTAAGGCCTGAAGAGTGAGCAGCTTGCTCCAGTGCAGTAGTCCAGCGGAGCCAAGGCAGGGGTCCAAATCTCTGAGTCTTCTCTTCTGCTCAGCCGTACTGTTCCCAGAAGGAAACAGAAAATTATCTTAGGCTGTGGAAAGAAAGGAAAACTGTCAGTAAATATAGTTAAAGATTAGAAAAAAGAAATCTGATTAGTATTGTACCGAATCGGTTTTAGCCCTGACTTGACAGCTGTTTTTCCTCCCACTCCACCCTCATGTGAAAGGACACATAACCTTACTGCGCCCCCCGTGAGCCTGAACTGTGAGCGTGTATAAGGAAGGACCCAGGGGCATTATAATAAGACCCAGAAACGTATAAAGGATTATGGAAGATAATGATCAGCTTTGCACCCTCTTTTTATCGTGGATAAGACAGGGTGACTTCGAGGGGGGAGAGGAGCCACAAGAATGCGGGACGTGGAAACGGGGTTCCGAAAGAAGGTGCGGAGCTGACAGTTTCTCTGGGTGGCTCGCTGACCCGCTTGCTTACTTTCACAGCTTTATCGAGGTGTAATTTTCATACCATAAATCTGTGTGGCTTTTTATGAAATAAATTTTGTTCTGATTGCAAAAAAACATGTCATCCATAATCCCCAAACCCGGAGTTAACCACCTTTATTAATACTTTGGTGCATTCTTTTTCCTATGCAAATTTATATCCTTTTTTTCCTTTTGAAGCAAAGATGGAATCAGACTGCATACAACAATTTTTATTTTGCTCTCTCCCCTTAATATCACGAGCTCACCTAGTTTGTTTCTTTTCATCTTAAACTCATTTCATCAGATGAATTAAATCTCTCTTGTAAATGCTTCCAGAGAGAAATTCTGCATCTGGGCTTGAAAATTCAGATGCCTGCAGCGGCCAGACAGGTCCTGTAGGAAGCACAGGTGTTATTCAGTAGAATGCAGCGGGGACCACGGCAAACCATCCAGGGCATCCTCTGCCTCAGCGCCAGCTGATTGTGGCCGTGTAGGAGCAGTGGCCCTGTATTGCCAGGTCTTCTGATTGTTTTTTAAAAAAAGATATCTGAAAAATTTCTTTAAAATGCAGTTCAAGCCAAACAAAACCTGTCTGCCAGTCACCTTCTGGCTCAGACAGTGAGTGCTAGGTTCTCACAGGCGTTGTCTCCCTTGGTCATTACAGCTGTTCTGCTCCTCTAACAAGTGTTAATTCAGAGCCAACCACAAATAAAAGAGTCAGATCTTTGCCCTCTTGGAGCTTACATTCGAGTAGAGAGACAGGTAAAGCAGTTACAAAACATACAGTGACAAGTACCATGGAGAAAAATAAAGCAGGAAAATGAGACAAGGGGGAGGGGGAGAGTTGCTGTTTCAAATACTCTGGCCAGGACGGGCCTTACTGGTTCAGCGGCATTTGAGCAGAGACCTGACGGGGGAAGGAGCCATGCAGGTGTCTAGGGGCCAAGGGAACGGCAGGTACAATAGCCTGAGACAAGAGCGTGCTTGACATATTCAAGGAACAGCAAATCCACTGTGGCTGGAATGGTCTGAGCAAGGGGTGCGTAGAAGGGGATGTGGCTAGGGCAATAGCAGGGGCCCCCATTGTGTAGACTCTGAGAAGAAGGAGGTAGGATCCCATTTTACAGATGAGAAAACCAGGGCTCAGAGAGTCTTGCCCATGCCATGTAGCTAGGAAATGAACCCAGGCCTGTCTGACTCCAGGTCTCATGTTCTTATATTATCTGTGCTGCACTAGAAAGCTAGCACATGGCTTTCCTATCATTCCTACTCTTCTAGCAAGGTATGTGCCACCCGGCTTCAAATTACGTCCTACCTGTTCTTTATGCTACTGCCTCAACCACAGAGAATTACAGTAAGGAATCCTAGCCTGTTAGACCCAAATAGAACCCTGAGGATTCTTGAGACAACCAGTTTGTACGTTTTTTATAGTTCGGAACAGTCTTGCTTTTTAAGACTCTTTGATGTCTTCCCCTGGCTCATACTTCTGTTTTCTTAATTTTTAAATGTATAAATCTTATTTATACGTGACAAAATGTAAAAGGTCAAAAGGGTACACAATCTTACATACTTTAAAATATATCTAACTTAGTCTAGTTGACCCTGATCATTTATATGAGGCGTGACAGAGGAAGAAACTGAGGCATAAAGAGTTGGTGCCCAGTTGAAACCAGGTACCTTCTTCAAACCGTAATGAGTAAGACCAGACTTTGTCTTGTAGAATACTTGTGCAAAAAAGAAATTGGGTGGGTTTGTCCTTTGATGCCACTTTTTCCTTTCTTTTTGTGTGCCTGCCAGTCTCGTGGAAAGAGAAGAATCAGGGCTCAGAAAGCCTCACCATTGTGTCATTTCCCAGGATGGAGAGCCACTGTCATTTGATTCACATTTTTATTAAAATAAGATGAGTGATTCACTCACATTACAGGCAAAGAAGCTTTTACCGGGAAAACCGTACTTTGAAAAACAAAGCTGAGGCTTTAAAGAACAGTAACTGCTACATCAATTTCCTTTCCCAAGCAGTCCCAAAAAAGTCAGACACTCTCTGTTTCTAGCTGCCTCTTTCTCTTACCCACACATATACATATAATTATAGATACAGCACATTATATATGCCCACAAAAGACAGAAAAGAGCAGGAAAGACAAAGGTGGATTCCTCTGAAGAGATGTATGTGTTTATACCCAACCCTCTTTCTGGTTCCTGCCGTTTTGTTTCTTAGGTCTATTTTTTTAGTAGATGGGTAGCCATAAATCCATCATCATTGGTGGAAGTTAGTGGATTCTGACGAGAGAACAGGCTGTGGTCTTTGTAAACACGCCTACATGCTGGCGACAGCTTCCCCTACTCACACAATCATCGAGAACCGGGGAACTTAGATTGTTTTTTTATTTTTAGTCTGTTTTGGTTCAACTCACCCTCAGTGAGTAACACTGTAAGCCACTGCTTCTTTTTATATTTATTTAGAAAAGCAGGAAAATGCATTTTAAGCAAATCACATGCATAATCTGTTCCACTTCTTATTTATTCTATGGCTACTTTGGACAGTGGAAAGCCCAGAGAAATAACTTTTATTGGTCTTTGTTTTCTGTGGCTAGCTTTCTCAGGAAGTCCTCATCAGATAGTTTTGCGGATAGCTTATAAAATTCCATCCCAGCTATCAACCTGGTTTTAAATTAGAAGGGAAAAATGTAGTTGGAAGTATCTTTTATGTACGTTAAATATACTTTTCTCTTGGGGGCCAGCCCAGTGGTGTTGTGGTTAATTTTGCACGCTCTGCTTCGGTGCCCTGGGCTTCATGGGTTCGGATCTTGGGTGTGGACCTACACACCGCTCATCAAGCCATGCTTCGGCAGCATCCCACATACAGAATAGAGGAAGACTGGCACAGATGTTAGCTCCATGACAATCTTCCTCAAGCAAAAAGAGGAAGATTTGCAACAGATGTTAGCTCGGGGTCAATCTTCCTCACCAAAAAAAAAAAAACCCTTTTGCTAACCTGTGTCTAGTCCTCTTAAAATTGCAGAGACAGGCTTACAATGGCTTAAAATATTTATTATTTTTGTTATGGAATTCACTGTTCTAGGTGTTTTTCATCCATAGAAGAAATAAAAGCAGGCTGAGTTCCTAGGTTTCCAGGGACCATACAGCAAGAAAGAAAAGGACATCATAGGGAACCAGCCTTGTAGTAGAAAGAGACCCTGCCCTGGAATGAGAGGGCTTGATTTGATCCTGGCTCCACCATTTACTTGGCGATTTTTGTCTCTTGCTGGGGTTCATTTTCCTTGTCTATAAAAATGGGAATAATACCATTATCCTCTCTCTGCCCTACAAGGTTCTTATGGGGATCCAAAGTGACAATGCATCTGAAAATGGGGTTTGCATAATTACACAGTCTGTCTACAAATATGACTCATAGCACTTTTAATAGTGAGATGATAGAGCCTTGGCAGTGCGTTGACTATCAAGGAAAGAAGTGTGCACCTGGCCTCAGGCAGGAAGTCTGTTATTCACTCATCAATAAGAACAAAGGCTAGACGCAATAATCATGAGATAAGGAATAAGATTGTTTCAGCCACCTACTGGCTGGAGCTGGAGACCTTGGATGAAGTGTACCTTTTGTTACGCAGGTGCCATCCCACCTGTGCGCCTCAAATGCAGGAGAGTAATAACCAGGGCAACTCCTGGTTACTGAGTGCTCACCTTGTGCCATATGCTAGCCCTTTAAATTTACTGTCTCTGTTTTTTAATCCTCTCTTTTAATTCTCTCAGAAACTCTTCATGATTAGCATTATCGTTATTCATACTATTATAATCGTTAGGATTAGTATTAGTCTTCACTCTCATTTCTAATTGGCTTGCTGAATGTCACATGGCTCGTTAGCTGAAGAACCAGGGTTTGGATCCTGGTCAGCTGATTCAGGAGCCTGCCGTCTTAATCGTGCACCATGTAAGATGCACATAGGGCTTAGGGCCAAGGGTTTTTACGCTGTCTCTATAGGGCCCTACTTTGAAAGCAGACCTCAGACCTTCTCTCTCAGCCACCTCATCCCGGCCCCTCTAGCCTGGGCGAGGGCTACTGAGAGAAAGTTGGGTAAGAAACACTTTGTTTTTACCTATGTTGTACTTTAAGTTTCCTTATAAGATTTCCATTGGAAAAAGTGTATCTGTTTAAATTTTTTTCAACCCTCGTATACCACAGTCCTTATTGTACAGGTGAGAAACTGGAGGCCCACAAAAGGTGTGCCCAGAATAGTGTAGTTAGTTCTTTGCAGAACTCAGATCAAGTTCTTTTCTCTATATCATGACGTGTCTCTGGTAGAACAGACGTTCCCCCCCCCCCCCAAAATGACATGAGAACCCTCATTCTGGCCGTAAAAACCCGTGTATGAAATTAAAAATGCTGCCTCTTTTTCAAAGGTTGAGTGAGGCACTCCGGCTACACCACCACTGAAGGGGAGAATGTCCCCCTAGCCTCAGTGACCGTGAGGAGGGCCTGAAGTTCCTTCTCCACCTTAGCTCTTGTGCCTGTTAGCCACCTCTCTTCAATTAAAAACAAGCGTGCTCACAGGAGTTTGTGACAGCACCCGCTTCCTCCCGGGTGACACTGACACCTTGACTCTGAGGTCTGTTTCAGAAGGCACGCGCTGTCCTCCTATTTCTGGACGAAATGGTGAAGTAGCAGCACGGGGTGGAGCTGGACGAGCTGGTCTCTGGATGGAAATGAATGGCGGTGCAAATGCCGGGCTTGGAATACCTTCCTTGATGGGCTGCCGGGCCCTTTGGGAGTTTACGGTGCCAAGATCCTGCTCCACGTTTTGGTGTTCAAAGCAGCCTCCCATTTCCTCAATAAACCGTCCGGAGACTGTGCCCGTGCCAGAGCAGCTAGCCCTGCGGCTACTGGAGAGGGGCTTCTTTTCTCCTGGCACTGGTGCCTCCTTCCACAAGGCCATATGGCTGCCAACCCTGGGCATGTGCAGCCTGTAGTGTTTCATGTCATCAAAGCTAAGACAGTGACCTCCCCCAGAACCAAGCGTTGTCTTGGTCCTCCAACTCTCAATGGCCCCATCATGATGGACAGAGAGGGCCACACCCCAAGGGTCTGACCAGGTATAGGGGCTTCTTATCACAGCAGGTCAGGCCTGTGGTTCACTCCCACAGTGGTGAGCAGGGATGGTTAGCCTAAAACCTAATCAGATTGCCGTCATGTGCCATTCGTGATCCCGGGGGAAGAATTTCAGACCCTCATTAGAAATGCTCACAGTTCTTTAAATCCTTGTATAATATACACAGCTCTTGGGGAGTTGCTTTTGTTCATTCTAAAAATTGCCATGAAATTGTTACTGTGTCTGATTTAATACTTTGCCTAGAACATACATACTGGTCAAATAGAAACAGTCACTTGATGTTGGGCTTAGTCATAATAAAATATAAAACTAAAGAGTCTGGCTTTCTGCCCCTCTTTGAACACACTAAATGTGCTCTGGGGAGTAGTGAGTTGGCAAAGGATAGTGTTAATAATGGCCCAAGGACTTTACCCCGCAGGTGTCATTGGAAGCCACTGCTTCTCATTCCTTCCGTAAAATTATTTCCCTCTCAGTAAACTATCATTTCCTTCCATTTTATAATATGAAACAACAGTGCTGTCAAAGAAGATAAAATGTAAGAACACAGCCCACTCTTCTTCTGGGGCTTTGCTTGACAGGAACATAGCCCTGGGATGTTAGAATCTTCCTGTGACGTGCGGTACCAAGGGCTGCATGGGGAGTGAAGCTGTCGGATGTCTTGCCTCCTTCCTCTCCCTGCCCCCACTGTCCCTCCCTGCCCTCTCCTTCCGTGCAGAGAAGCGCTGAGGAGTATTTACTCAGCTGTGGACTGGTACCAAAGCCTCAGTGCCCCGGG
This sequence comes from Equus caballus, assembly GCF_041296265.1. Taxonomy (NCBI): domain Eukaryota; kingdom Metazoa; phylum Chordata; class Mammalia; order Perissodactyla; family Equidae; genus Equus; species Equus caballus. The sequence continues at coordinate 11,717,095 of NC_091695.1, forward strand.
GATTGGAAGGGGTGGTATGGTCGTGCCCCGAACTGTCCACGTCCTTCCGAGCATCTCTTGGCAGAGCAGCCCGGCTGAGGGTGTGTATCATTCAGAGCCTTCACAAGCCCTGCATAAGAGAACATAAAAATAATTGCAGCTGAAAATTGGAGAGTCCACTCATGGGCTGCGGTGTTCTCTGGCCTCTGTGGTGGTTCGTATTGAGATCATGCAGCCAGCCAACTAGAGGTTGTTCAGTCCTCTGGGATTCCCCACGGCTTGGTAGCATTTCATTATCTCCAGCTCTTGTCCCAGCACTGGCTCACCCAGCCGTCAGCATGTGGGCACTCACACAAATGAATCCACACTGAACCCCATTACATCCCCCATACTTCTGGAGCTAAAAACCCCTTGATTCAGGCTCTGGGGAAGGCTTTCTCTGAGTAAAGGACAAAGATATGACCCTCATTCCTTCTGTCTGGTGCTCCTCCTCTGATCTCCTTTAGTGACCCTGGAAAAGGCACCATTTCCCAGGAAGAGCTCTTCTCTCTCCCTCTGCTCTCTCCCTCTGGAGGGATGCTCTCCGTCTGTAGCATCTGAGTCTACAACCACATTCTGCCACAGTTCTTCTGAGCAAATGTTGTGGGCACACATGGTGGTCTGCGAGGAGTTTGTAGAGATGACTGAGCTGCCCCACAGAGCTTCAGAGGCAGGAATTTCCAGAGCAAGAAGGCAGGCCAGATGTGGAAAAGACAAGAGGAGATCTGCATCCTTTTTTCCAAGAAAAGAGGAAGTGAGAGCGAGTTAGTCCTTGTGTATAGTGGGCATCAGTAAATTCTGGCTAGATTAATTTTCTCAGCCAAAATAACCCCTTCTATCACTCCCTAGGATCAGAGTGGAGATCTCTAACACAAGAATATTTTGAGTCAGGGCTGCTTATCTTGAAAACTACAAGAGCTGTAACAGTGGTAAAGTGAATTATTACTAGGAGGTAAACCCTAGACTACTTCTGACCTTCAAGGTAAAATAAGTGATAGTTTTATGAAAATAAATATTCAAGCTGATTAAATTGCACACTGGATGAGGTGCTAGGAGTCAGCCAGCCCATGAAATGTGTGCACCTGCTGTGATGTTTTCTGTTTGCTGAGAGTTATGGTACCTTCCAAACAGGACAATTTCCATTTTCAGCACCTTACAGCTCCTGGCATCTCCTCATGCCCCCCGAACTTGGTAGACATCCTCCTGTTCCTGGACGCTCCCCATCTCTGTGTTCACACGGTGACCAGACCTTTGTCCCTCCAGATTTCCATCTGGGGCACTATGCGATGCATGTTTTTACACATTCGTTTCTTCAACAAATATTTACTGCTATGTGCCAGGCATTGTGCCGAAGGCTTTAGTTAAGTCCAAAGATTTCTCAGTTTCGGGACTTCAAGTTTTAATCAGTTACTAATTATAAAATAATACTACATTTACTGAGCACTTTGCTAATTTTTCAGAAAAATGCCTTATGTATAAATGACCTCATTTGATTTTTACAACAGTCCCACTGGGTAGATACTGTGGTTAGTCACATTTTTAAGATAAGTAAACCAAGGTTCAAAGAAGTTGAGCAGCTTGTCCGAGTCGTACTGGTGGTAAGTGGTGGAGCCAGGTTTTGAAGCCAGGTCATCCGACTGCAAAGTCTGGGCTCTGCACTAACACAGCGGGCCTGTCCCACTACCCTGCCCGTTTCATGTGGCCGCCTGAGGATATCTGTCTGTCTAACTTAGATACAGAGTGTGTCAGTCCCCTGGCGTGAGCAGTCCCACCATCCGGAGTCCACTCCTCCGCAAACCCGCTGGATCCCACCTGCTAGAGGAGAGCCTGGAGCTCGGCAGCCTTAGGTCTAAATCGCAGTCCTCCCTCCGCCTCCTCCTCCCAGCTCTGCTTGCTAAAGAAAGTAATCAACCTTAAAGAAACCCTAGTTTCTTTATTTCGAAAATAATAACAGCCAATACTAACAGGGCCATTGATGGGCCGTTTTTCTAAGTACTTCACCTTAACTCACAACAACTATATGATGCTGGTACTCTCATTATCCCCGTTTTATTTATTTTTATTTTTATTTTTGTGAGGTAGATTAGCCCTCGGCTAACATCTGTTGCCAGTCTTCTCTTTTGGCTTGAGGAAGACTGTCGCTGAGCTAACATCTGTGCCAGTATTCCTCTATTTTATGTGGCATGCTGCCACAGCATGGCTTGACGAGCAGCGCTAGGTCCACGCCCGGGATCTGAACCTGCAAACCCTGGGCCGCTAAAGCAGAGCACGTGAACTTAACCACTACGCCACTGGGCCGGCCCCTCTTATCCCTATTTTATAGATGGAGCAACTGAGGCGTCAAGAGCTTAAAGATCAAGTAATTCGAAATCAGTGGCCAAGCTCGGATTTGGACCCAGGCAGTCTGACTCTACAGTCCATGCCACTAGCCCAGTGCTACACTGTGCTGCCTCTGGAGATGATAGGATCAAGGGTGTAAAAACCTCCGGCCCAGAGCCAGGCACACAGTCGATGCAACCATTGCAAGGTTTGGAGTAAGAAAGTTTAACAACTCTGACCACCCACAAAAAGAGAAGTGCCGCTTTGTGGAGAGCGTTCTGATTTTGATCTTGTCCCAAAGCCTTCTCATGTCTTTGCCTTTGAACTTTCAGGACCTGCTGGCTGGAGCTTTCCTAATTATGGGGGTTCCTTTAGAGGAGGCATCTGCTGGTGTACACCGCCTCCCTTCCCTGCGCTTGCCAGGGCTCAGGGCTGCGGGCAGGTGCGCAGGGAGGAGAAATGGTGGTGGAGCCGCAGCACAGGTGTCCTCATCCCCACCCTCCCGTGGCCTCCGGCCCAGCACAGGCTGTGGTGCTGGAGCCCAGTGCTTCCTGTTGACAGTAATTAGAACCTTTGAGACTCAATTTCTTACATGAACAAAATCCTAATTCACTTGAGTTGTCTCCTTGATCCAGTTCACCTGGAGCTATTTAGTTCCTGCAGTTTCTTTGGAGGGGAAAACAAGCTCTTAAGCCTTCACACATTATGGCTGATAAGATCAAGGTTCTGAAAGGGTAGCTGGGCAAACTTTGGAGCCAGACTGGGGTTTGAATTCCAGATCGACCTCTTCAGTGTGTACAACCTGAGTTTGGGGGTCTGTGAAATGGGGAGAACCATGGTGAAGATTAGATGAGGTGACACATGTCAACCCCTTGGAAGAAGAGTGCCTGGCCCGGAGTCAGCGCCCAGTGAATGTTAGCTGTTAGCATGATCGTTATTAGACCCATCAGCCGTCTGCCCGCCTTCTTTCCCTCCCAGCCTGGGTTCTTGCTCCCGGAAGCCAAGTCCCTTTCCTCTCCCTCAGGCTCTGGACCCTTCTGTCCTCACTCCCCAGATTATTTCCTCCCTCTAAGCCTCCACGTCCTTATCTAAGTGGGACTGGGAGTAATGGAGTCTACTTCATCAGGTTGTTGTGAAGGCCAAGCGAGCTAATGCAAGCCCTGGGCACAGAGCTCGGTGACTGTTCAGTCTCCTTAACTGTTATTCCTGACGTACAAAGGGCTGCCTGGAAGGGCCTTTGAGGTCTCGGAGAGCTCTAAGAGCCAAGGGGCCCCACGTAGACAGGAGCATTCAGAGTTAACGGATTCCTGAGTGTGAGCCCTGGGAGCTGGGGAGACCGCCGGCTTATTCACCACTGTAACGCTGTGCCTGGAACCGAGGAGGCACATGGTACCATTAAAGGAATGAATACTGCAGAAGAGTATTCAAAAACAGGTTTGGCTCAGGCAACGTGACAGAATTTCCAAGGCAAAATGCTCCTAGGTGTTTAAGCATTTAAACTCGGCAAGAAACACCTTTCTCCTCTCTTCTCTCTTTGTCCCCAGGATTTAAAAACAAAACCAGAATAGCCCCCATTGTTTAGTGTTACTCTGTGCTAGACATTCTGCCAAGCATTTTATAGGCATCATCTTTTAAAATCTTGACTTCAACTTTAAAATCTTGACTTCAACTTCAGTCATCATTCCCGTTTTACAGATGAGAGACTGAGACTTAGAGAAATTGAGCAATTTACCCAAGGTTGCATACCTGGTAAATTACAGAGCCAAGGTTTGAACTCTAGCCTGTGGGACAGGAAGGGGACAGCTCCCATTTGTGCATCAGTGTTCTGATTTTGGTACAAGTCTTACCGCTCGCCATTTTCCCAAATACCCACTGTACAAGCAAGGAATGTGTCCAAGTGGCAGATGCCTTTCCCCTGAAATCATCTGGCCTCAATGTCATCCAGCCACTACTTTAATAAAAGTGGAACTGCTGTCTTCCACAATTAAGGTGGCAAAAGTTGTTTATTTGCCTGCACTTCCATTCATTTCTTATCTGACTATCTTCCTCACTTTACATTTGGGAAAGTCAGGTTCCAGAAGTGGTGGACAGGATGCCTGCTGTTTTTCTGGTGTATTGAGTATTTCCGAGAGCCTCTTGTTGCACGAGAGAAGCACAGAATGATTTTTGTAAGTCATTTGTCTGTCTTTGGGAAGCAAGTGTTAAAGTACATGAGTTAGACTATCGTCAAGAACCTAAAGGGAGCCGAGGGTCTGGAAACCTGGAGGCAGACTGATTCCCAGCCTTGTCTTTCTTGATTAGATGTGAGGGTTACACAGCCATCTCTCTCTCTCAGCCTCTCATTTTCCTTCACCCTGTTTATCTTCCCAAGGATATCTTGTAGGTAATTTTGGAGATAAATGTGAATTCCTGTGAAACCCTTTGACTCCCGTAAGAATGGTATCCGGTACATCCACCAAAATTTAGCCTAGAAAAGCACTGAGGATCCAAAGAAAGAACTTTCCTTTATTTACTTCCTGCCAGAAATCCCTCCTCTCTCTACAGGGAGTTCTGGAGGGGGAATAAAATGGGAACATGTTAGATTCAGTGGCTCTCCTCCCTTCCCTTTGCCTTTCCTGTCCCTCACCCCCAATCTGAGGCCAGGAGTGGCTGTCACTCCTTCCCTTGAAGAACAAAACCTCCTACCAAGCTGTGCCCGAGGTCAAGCGAGTGAGGAGAGGAAAGTGCACACCCCATTGTGGCCAAGACGGAGGCCGCAAAAGCCATCTTGATCCTTTGACCTACATTGACGCTCAGTCTGTTCCTTTAGTGTCCCTGACTTTGACGGTGTGGTTAGTCTAACTCTGTGCCCCCACCTTGAATTGAGCTTTGATGAAAAAGTAGTAGGAACCCAGGCCTGTCCCTGGGGATTTGGGGTTTTTGTCTTGGAGAAGCATCAACCGAACTAGCAGGGGCAAGAGATCTGGATTCCTGTGGCTTGGGCTAACTTAGGCCCAAAGAAACCAAGTGCCTGTGATCATCATCCTCCTTCCCCCAATGTGGCCATGCCCTCTGGATTCCCTTCTCTCACGCATTCTCCCAGTTAGGGCGGCTCCTGGGTAGCTTGCTCTTCTTCACCGTTAGCTTGTCCTTCCATATTTGAAATGCTTCGGTGTGGAATACTTGCGGACTGCTGCTGCCTGGCTGAGCTACAGTCTTTTGGCTTTAGTACATGCAGTGACAAACCAATTTGAAGCATCAGTGTATGTCCTGTCCCTTGGGATCCTATGGAGTGCTCCGAGATTTGCCTCTCTGGCTGATATGCTGGGCCGCAGAGCCTCGTACTGGCTCACCTCTCCCAAGCGCTGCTTCTGTGCCCCAGGAGTCACTGGCTGCCTGGATTGTACGTCTTGGGTCTTTGTCAGGGCCTCTTATAATAGGATGACCAGATTTGTGTGCAGGCATCCCAACGAAGCCAGCCTGCGCAACACTGGAAGACAGAGTAATAACGTCTGTGGGTTGCTATGCTGTATTCTTCTCCTTCATACATCGCAAGCCTGAGTTAGCCTTAGTACCGCTTCCAGATATTCTGCGGATGGTTGTCGGGCTTGTTGTGGTGAATGTTACCATGCCAGAGAATTTCAGCAGATTTAACCAGCTTTGAAAGGACTCATTCTTGCAAATTTTTATACACAAGGAAAACCAAACTCAGAAGGCTGATAAAGGCACCCGCCTTGCTCCCTCTTCTCACCCGACCATTTTTCAAACCAGCAAAGCTCCTTTGGCCAAAATGTTGTGGCTGGGTGCCTGCCACTCAGGAAAAGCTTTGTAGAAATATTGATCTTAAAATCGCACCCCACGGGGGCCAGTCCGGTGGCGCAGCGGTTAAGTTCACACATTCCGCTTCTCGGCGGCCCAGGGTTCACCAATTCGGATCCCGGGTGCGGACATGGCACCACTTGGCAAAAGCCATGCTGTGGTAGACGTCCCACATATAAAGTAGAGGAAGATGGGCATGGGTGTTAGCTCAGGGCCAGTCTTCCTCAGCAAAACAAGAGGAAGATTGGTAGTAGTTAGCTCAGGGCTAATCTTCCTCAAAAAAAAAAAAAATCGCACCCCAGGAGGTTAGTGGCTGGCACACCCTTAACCCTGACTCACCTTTAAAAGGGCAGCTCTCCTGAGACTGGGTCTGAAACCTGTGAAATGACCAAAAAGAGAGCGAGGGTGTCACATGCAAACCTAATGTGTTCCTCTCCATTTCCACTTCAGATTTGCTGACCATGAAGGAATATCACTGTTTGCTGCAATTACTGTGCCCGGATTTCCCGCTGGAGCTCACACAGAAAGCAGCCAGGTACGTCTCCTGGGCCCTGAAGGCCAGCTCGGCCTCTGTGGGAAAGAGCTTCTTAGAGAAACCCAGAATGTCTACGAGCAAACCAGCAAACCATAAGGGAAGGATGAAACCATTAGGGAAGAAACTGGCATTTGGAGAGGGGTCTAATTGGGATTTGCCCAAAAACGTAATACTCACTTTCTACATTTCCAAAGGGAAGCCAAGCAATCGCTCGTGGTTTCTGTGGGGAGCCTTAGGGTCTGCAGATAGAGTTGGGGGGTGGTGAGATGAAAAGGCAAACACACACACACATGCACGCACACACGCACACGCACACACACGCACAGAGAAAGCGCTAGAGGATATTCTGAGAAAAGAAGGGGCAAGAGTTGGCAGCAACTTGTGATGAAGGGGGTTGAGGTGGGAGAGCGGCAAGGCATGAAGGTGAGAAAGCCCAATGGAGGGGAGGATACCTTGTATTATTTATGCTGAAACGAGGTTTTCAAGATTAGTCCAGAACCAGGAAGACTCAGCAGAAATACTTAGAACCCCCTAATTTCTCTGTTTGGTTTCACTGTCATTCACATTTTTTAACCAAATGAGATATTTGGACTATGCCTCAGTTAACTTTTGTTTATTTAACACAAAAGCTGAGGTAAGGAAGCAAATGGAAGTATAGCAAAAATCTTGCTTTCTGAAACATGCCAGAACAGAGGATTGTTAGGAAAATTCTCTGTGTTCTACCATACATGATGGATGCATGGCGTTAAACATTTGTCCCAACCCGTGGAATGTACAACACCAAGAGTGAACCGTAATGTAAACTATGGACTTTGGCGATGGTGTGTCGATGTAGGTGCATTGGTCATAACACATGTCCCGCTCTGGTGGAGGGTGTTGCTAGTGGGGGAGGCTGTGCATGTGTGGGAGCAGGGGGTATGTGGGAAATCTCTGTACCTTCCTCTCAGTTTCTCTGTGAAACCGAAACTGATCTAAAAAAGTAGTCTTAATACTAATTTTTTAAATGGCCAGCTTCCCTACATCATAATGAGTGCATTTCCCTTCATGGTTGCATTATAATTCATTTACCTTAATCATCTCACTTCATCCTTATGAAAACTGTTACTTCCCATCTTACTGAGGAGGAAACTGATATATCTCATTTTAAAAAAGGAAAAAAAAAAAGAGGAAACTGAGGCTCAAAGAGGTTAAGTATCTTGCCTACACTTACTGGTAGCTTGTCAGGAGCAGAGGTGTGACTGGAACCCAGGGCCGCCCGACTCCAGAGCTGTGGCTCGTAAGCACTTTGCGTTGCCGCCTCCCTGTGTCGTGACCTCATTTCTGCTTGGTGGTTTGGCCCACTGCTATCAAAGCTGCGTTGGCCACACCGCACCAAGAACTGCCTGACTCCTCGAAGGGGCCGACCAGCTCCCCGCGGCCTGGAGAGCTGGGCAATCCAGTGCTGCCCGCAGCCGGCACCGGCCCCACACTGGCGCAGGCTGTTTGCACGTCACAGCTCGTGAACTAATTTTGCCGATCACATTCACAACCTGTTTAGTGATCACACACCCAAAATCTTGTAGATTTTTTCCCCTTCGTTGTTCAGTGGATACTTGCCTTTTCCAGTGGCCCCTGGTAAAAGCTGCCGTTCAGGTTTTATAATTTTAACTTACCTGCTATCTAAAAGAGATGAAGATCTTTTTTCCTTAGTTGAAAAAAAAGTGTGGGAGGTTATCGCCTGTAATTTAAAAGCAGCCAAGTGGAGTTATCTTCAGATTTCCAATGACAATTCCCCTTTGGGGACAGATCATTTTAAGGAAGATTCAGCCCCAAAATTGGGGGGAGGGCGACTCAGCATCCTTAAAGATTTAAGATAACACTGAATAATAAAAATCAGCTACAATTTCTACATAGCTGAATAACAGAACTCAGCTGTGATCTCTAACTAGAGAATTCCTAGAGATTTCCTAAAGAAAAGGAACCATAAGAGTGAGGGTGTGTGCTCCGTGAGGGCAGGCAGGGTCTGTCCCAGCCTCGTTTGCTGCGGGATCGCTGTAGCTTAGCATAGGACCTAAGGTACATGTTGGACAGTCCGTGAAGATGCCCCGAGTCAGTGAATAGATGAATGAATATTCCTTGTCTGCTGTTGGACATGGTTCTTATAGTCCATGGTCCTAAGTAACTCGAAGAACAGAAGTCAGCAACTATATCCTGTATTCATTTGTCCATTCGTTTATATATTCATCAAATATTTCTTTTTAAAGAGGTTTTTGGAATAAAATTCACATACCATCTAACTCATCCAAAGCATAAAATTCAACGGCTTTTGATATATTCGCAGTATATTCACATCCATGACCACAATCAATGTTAGAGCATTTTAATTATCCCCAAAAGAAATCCTGCACCCCTCAGCCATCACTCCCCAATCCCCATCCTCCCAGCCCTGGGCTACCACTACTCTACTTTCTGCTTCTGTAAATTTGCCTGTTCTAGACATTTAAAATAAATGGGCTACATATAGTATGTGGTCCTTTGTGACTGCTTTCTTTCACTTAGCATGATGTTCTCAAGGTTTTTCCAAGTTGTAGCATCGAATATTTCTTGAGCGCCGATTTTGTGCCAGGAGCTAGTCTGCACACTGGGAATACAGATATGGTTCCTGCCCCCCAGGGGGCTTGACATTTGGTTGAGAAGAGGATCACTTGGGTACTGGTCACTGCCTACCACCACTCTGTGACGTGTGTCCTTGGTTTCTATCACTCCAGCCTTCTCTGGATTCCTGTCCTCCTTTCTCGTTGCTGAGAGGTAGGTGGCCAGTTTATGAGGGTGAGCCTTCTGTATGCTTTTCAACCCTGCTTGCATTTGCCCCACCCATCCCCAAGACCCTTCCAAACAATCTGATAGACATAAGCACAGCAAAATTAGGGCAGAAGTAATAGAATTGTCTAAAATCCACAGATTCTTACACTTATTGATACGGAGGGGCTTCGGGAGTGCTATTTCCCTAGCTGTGGCCCGAAGCTTACCCACTCCTCGCCAAGAGGGCTACTGTTTGCTAGAAACTTCAGACCTTCAGTCTGAGGAGGAAAAGCGTTGTAGCCCGTCCCTGTCAACAGCAGTGTGAGGGAATTATGGGAATGCAAGTATAAACAGCAGGCCTGGAGTAATCCTCAGGATGCTGGCTGCAATCAGAGATGAATTCAGAACCAGGGGGAGTTGTTTTCTCCCTGTGTACGAGCATCAAGCTTCGGTGTCAGCTCTGCCTCCCGATGCCATTCTTTCCCCACTCCCCTCCAGCTGGCGTGTGTGGAGAAGAATCGCATATGTCCCAAAAAGTGCACTCTGATCATTGAAGCTATTCTCATTTTGTCCTGGAGGTCAGGATCCCAACCTCCCCCGACACAAGCCCAGGCTTCTGACCAGAATGGCCACTGGGGGTGGTCAGGCCTCCAAGGCTGTTTCTACTGCCAGAAGAGGCACTGCCCTCTCCCGTCTTCCTGATGGGCCCTCTTTATTCAGGGCCCCGAGGTCTGGGGACAGGCTGCAGAAGGAGGCGCCAGTGTGTGATGATGTGTGTGCAAAAGAATGTAATCCACAGGCAGCTGTACACCAGAGCCTGTTCAGGGCCATGGCATCTCCACACGCGCTTGACTTATGTGCTGCAAGCACCGTGGCCAGGCCCTGGGGCGGCAGGTGTGAGCTGGAAACACAGGAAAGGAAAGAGCAAACAGACTCCGTGACAGCGCCCAGCCAGACGTCCTGTCCACCTCACACGTTCCTGCCGCAGTGGGAGGCGTTACGTCATTGCATCCCTAAACGATCACCACAGCATCTCTGTCTCCGTCCTCCACAGCCTGGGAGGCTTTCCTGATGGTTGAGAGCATGCAACTGGAGCCAAACTGCTTTTTTTAATTAATTATTTTTTTATTGAGGTATAATTGACGTATAGCTTTCTATTAGTTTCAAGTGTAAACAATGATTCGATATTTGTGTATGTGTGTATGTTGCCAAAGGGTCACCACAGAAAGTCTAGTTAACATCCATCACCATATATAGTTTCAAAATTTTTTCTTGTGGTGGTAACTTGTATTTATTTTATTTTATTTTATTTTTTGAGGAAGATGAACCCTGAGCTAACAGCTGCCGCCAATCCTCTTCTTTTTGCTGAGGAAGACTGGCCCTGAGCTAACACCCATGCCCATCTTCCTCTACTTTATTTGTGGGATGCCTGCCACAGCATGGCCTGACAAGCAGTGCCATGTCCGCACCCGGGATCCAAACTGCGAACCGTGGGCCACCAAGCGGAACATGCGCACTTAACTGCTGTGCCACCAGCCTGGCCCCTTGTAATGATGACATTTAAGATCGACTCTCTTAGCAACTTTCCGATGTGCAATACGGTATTATTAACCGTAGTCACCGTGCTGTACAGTGCATCCCCAGGGCCTGTTTATTTTTTAACTAGAAATTTGTACTTTTTGACCGCTTCACCCATTTCGCCTACACCCCTCTCCCTACCTCTGGCAACCACCAGTCTGTTCTCTGCATGAGCTTGGTTTTGTTCTGTTTTGTTTTGATTCCACATGTAAGTGAGGGGTGTCTCTTTCTCTGTCTGATTTATTTCACTTAGCATAAAGCCCTCAAGGTCCATCCAAGTTCTTGAAATGGCAGGATTTCCTCCCTTTTTGTGGCTGAATAGTATTTGTGTGTGTGTCGGCATCCCACGTTTTTTTATCCATTCATCCACCGATGGACACTTAGGTTGTTTCCATTTCTTGCTTCTTGTAAATAATGCTGCAGTGAACGTGCGAGTGCACATATCTTTTTGAGTTAGTGTTTTCATTTTCTTCAGATAAATTCCCAGAAGTAGTATTGCCGGATCACTTGGTAGTTCTGTTTTTAATTTTTTGAGGAACTTCCATACTGTTTTCCATAGTGGCTGCAAGAGCCAGACTTCTTGAGTTCAAATCCTGGTTCCACAATTTGTCAGCTTGTGCCCTTGGGGAAGTTATTTAATTTCTCTGAGCCTCAGTTTCCTCATTTATAAAATGGGAATGATAATAGTTGTAATAATTGAAGAAGTATGTCATGCACTTGAAATAATGTCTGGCACAGAGTGAACTTTCAGTGTTGGTAATAGTGGCATTGACCTTGGCCTATAAGAGCGCGTGCATCATAGGGTTAGAAAGACCCGGGTGTACGTGCCACCTGGGCCTATCAACTGGGTGACCTTGCGGATCCCTCTTCACTTCTCTAAGCCCTGTGTCTCTGTCTGTAAAATGGGGGTAATAATAGTAACTGGCTCATGAGGTGGTTGTAAGATTTCAACAGAGAAAACTGTAAATTGCTTAGCATGTTGTAGACATTCAATAAATCAGTTTCTTGCTGTTAAAATAATGTTGGCGTTATTATTATTACCAAATTTTAAAAAGATAAATGAGAAGTTCCTGACTTCCTTAAGGTAGTGCTTTCTGGCCGTTTTTTCACTTCACAACACTCAAAAGATAATACGTAACACTAAGTAGGGTAAAGACAAGGCTGCCTGTGATTAGCCCGCGGGCTCTGGCCTCCTCCCGCCTGGGCCAAGGGGACCATCACACCTGTAACCCCTTCAAGGCCCACGGCCTGGGGCCAGGAAGCTCTGTGTTCCAAGGGTGAAGATTTAAAGCCACAGTTGTCAAACCTGAGCGTGCATCAGAATCACCTGCAGGGCTTGTTAAACCGCCATGGCCCAGGCGCGTCCCCAGAGTTCAGTGGGTCTGAGGTGGGGCTCACAAACTCACCGTCCTAAAAAATTCCCAGGTGATGCTGATGGTCTGGGCCACTCTGAGAACTGCTCGTTTAGAGCATTGCAGGCCAGTCTCATTCTGGCATTTCAGAGTTGATTGTATTAAAAGGAATTGTATTTCCTTCTCTCTCTTGTCATCTGAAACACTGTTTAACTCGCTCCTGCCTTACTGAAGACCAGATTCCCTAGTGAGTAATATATGTTTAATAGGAAAAGCTCTTCTATCATGGTCTGTGCTGAATACATATAGTGCTTTGAAAGCATGTAAACTCCTAAGGAATCTAGTTTTAGACATAGCAGCTCCCCCCCATTTAATAATGTCACTTTTCAGCTGGTCCCTGTGTCACGAAGGCAGGAGAGCCCAATGGTGAAGGACTCAGGAGCTGGAGCCAGACAGCCCTGGATTCAAATCCCAGTTTCTTCACTTACTGGCTTGTGACATTGAGCAACTTCTCTAAGCCTCAGTTTCTTCATCTGTAAAATGAAAATAATAATGCCCGTCTCACAGAGTTGTTGTTAGGATTTAATGAGATAATGCTTGTAAAATACCTGTCACATGGCCCTCAAAAAAGATTACCTCTTTTTAAAAATTACAGTTAGTGAATGGGGAGTGATGCTTCCTTCCTGTATTCATTTTCCAAATGGTCGCTGAGTGTCTACCATCTGCCAGACCTCGTGCCGCACACTGAAGGAGACGGCTTCATGCTTTCGTGGTGTCTTTCTTTCCGAGTGCCTCTCCCCTGCAGTGTCCTTCTGTGTGGATATTCTCCCCAGATCTGCCTTGCCATCTCACAGGATCACTGTTGCCCCAAAAGGTCTTTCACCGAAACAGACTGTCCTTTCTTTGCCCTTTTATTCACCAAACATTTATTGAGTGCATGTTATGTGCCAGTCATTGTGCTTGTGCAGGGGCTGTGGCAGCGAGCAAAACAGATGTTCTAGCCCTCGAGGAACTTACAGACTGATAGAGCAGCAGACTTGGAATCGATGAAGCGCCAAGTGCTGCAGGAACGTGTAAACAGCAGGCCCAGCCTAACCAGGGGAGGCATGGAGGGCTTTTCTAGGGGGAAGAGATGCTGCGTTTGGACCTAAAGGATTAGTAAGAGATGAACTTTCCCTCTCAGCTCTCTAGCCTTATCATAACGCCATCACAATGACGACAGTATGGTACCAGAGGAAGGAGGGACAAGTGGATCCTGCTAGGCAGGTGGAACAAACCCACACATTTATGAAAACGTGATATGTGAAAGGGCAGTGCTGCAGAGCAGTGGGAAAGGGAGGGTTCCGTAAGCAGTGGCTGGGCAGTTGGTTATCCACATAGGAAAAATAAATGAGATCCCTGCTTCATACCGTATTCAGAAGTCAGTTTCACATAGATACAGACCTAAGTGTGAAATGCAAAACTCTGATGCTGATGGGAGTGTAAAATGGTACAATCACTTTGAAGCAATTTGGGCAAATCTCCAAGTTCAGAGGTATGCTGGTTCTAAGGAACATGCGGCGTCGTTTCTTAAGTCACCACTGGAACAATCTGCCTGTCTTTCTGCAGAAGAAAGGAAAGAGTGGTGTCTTCATACAGTGGCGATCCACACAGCAGCGACAGTGAATAGAGGGGGATATATGCATTGACACTGATAAATCTCAAAATACCAAGTTACAGAATGATACATAGAGAATTTGAAAACAAGCAAAGCAAAGCTAATGTTTTAAGAATGTAGGCATTTGCATTAGTTACTTAGTATAAACCATGCAGCGGGATGCCAACCCCCACGTGTCAGTCAGTGAACGCTAAGCCGCCAAGTTTCAGTGGTGCTCTCTACGGAAGAAGGTAGACGAATGGGATGAGGGAGCGGTGCCCACGCGGCTTGAACAGTAAGTGTAGTATTTTACAAAGCTTTTAAAAACTGAAGCGAGGATGGCCAAATATTAAGGTTTGATGAAATTCGCTAGTGAGCATACAGGTGTTTGTTACGTTATCCTGTGTAATTTTCTGAAGTTTTAAATGTTGCGTTTAAAACAAAAAGGATGGGTAGGATTTAGGTAGGGAGCAGTGAGAGGGAAGAGCCATGGAGGGAAAGTGAGCAGCCTGGAAAAGAAGCCAGGCTTTCACCAGGGATGACCTGCAGAAACTTTGAGAAGCCCATGGGCCTGGAGTTTAAGGAGTGTGGGGGCTGGGAGAGGAAAGGAGAGCCTCGCAGGCCATGCACTGGATTTGGGTATTTATCCTGAGAAGGTGGAACAGTCCCCCGGCTGTACAGCTTCTTGGAGGGCCAGGATAATGGGGTTCAAATGGCTTGGCGAGCGTTCAAGCCCTCTTCAGAGCAGAAGCGGCTTTGGGGCCTACGCTCCCAGCCCTCCTGGGGGCAGATGTCCTACACTGACAACAAACAAGTGTGGGAGAAGGGGCAGTGCCACCAGCAGGGAGGTGTCACCGCACCAGAGAGCGGAGAGTCCACTTTCCTTACCAGGTGCAGCTGCAGGTGCCGTAGGCACTGTGAGTAGAGTCAGAGAGACCTGTGTTTGAATTACAGCTCTTTCGCTTCTGCCTGTAACCGTGGTCAAGTTTCTTAATCTCTCTGGACCTCTGTCCTCTCAGTAAAGAGATTCCCTGAGCTTACCTCGCAGGATTACTATGAGAAGAAAATGAAACGATGGATGTATGGTGCTGACAGAGTAAGGCCCTAACGAGCGGGAACCATGTTGTTGTTGTTACTACCCACACTCTCTGGATCCAGCTTCTTAAGCACTACTGGGCAGCTGGGGCTTGGGGTACCCTGGAGGTGCAGGGTGGAGCCGGGGGAGAGCCAGGACCTGGGCATCCCATGCTGCTTTGAGCGCCCAGACTTGTGACAGCTTGCGCAGCACGAGGATGCCTCCAGCAC
Source organism: Equus caballus (assembly GCF_041296265.1). NCBI lineage: Eukaryota > Metazoa > Chordata > Mammalia > Perissodactyla > Equidae > Equus > Equus caballus. Next base: position 11,732,417 of record NC_091695.1, read on the forward strand.
AGTCCGGAAGAGGGGCAGCCCTGGGGAAGAGTCCCAGGGAATGCTGACAGCAGCCTCTCCCACCTGCAGGAGGCCACCAGAGTGTAGTTCCACTCTCTCACGGCGCTGACCTGAAAACAGCCTGCGAGGCTCATGGGGAGCCCAGCCGACTTGGGGACACACCTCAACTGCACCCATGAAAGCCCGTGGTCACATGACCCCCCAAAGAAGTGCAGTCATGGCAAGTGGCTCTTCTGTCTGGCCCTGGCGGAGGGCTGGCTTCCCCCAAAAGTAGACTCGAAACAAGATATCTGGCTTCCACCTGAGAGCTTCTGCCTGGCTGGGTGCTGGCAGCCCTTACTTCCTCTGAGCTATATTTTTATTTGCTATTTTGAGTTCTTCCAGCACCTTCAACCAGCTAGAATACACTTATTGATAGCAACTAACACTTACTTTGCACGTTTAGTATACCCTAGACATGGTACATCGTCATACTGACTCTTCACAAGAATCCTGTGGAGTAGGAACTGTGACTGTCCCCTCTTTACAGATGAGGAAAGTGAAGCTCAGAGAAAAGGCGACTTGCCCCAGAAAAGCTCACTGGGCCTGTGAGTGGCAGATCGGGGACTTGATCCCAGGGCTGCTAACCCAGAGCTGTAGGGACACGGGTGCAGCTCACGCCACCAGACAGAGGGGACTGACCCTTAGGGGTGAATAGGAGGTTGGCAAGTCAGTACGTTCAGGCTGGAAGCTGCTGCTTCCTTGGCACCCACTTGACTCTCGGCCAGCCAGCCCATCCCAGCTGTTGGAAGTCAGCGAGGGAGGGAGAGGGGGCCAGCCCCCTCGGGACTAGCTCGGACGCTGCCAAGTGCTCTTTCTTCATTCCAGTCGCCTGCGCTGGTCTCCACCCTTCACGTGGTCCTGCTCGGAGCCAGCCTGAACTGAGCTGCCTTTACTCCCCCCAGAGTCCCTCTCTCTAGCCCTGAGGCCTGGCCTGCAAGGATCCCTCCATGGTCCAATAGATCCGCACAGACTCCGGCTGGCAACAGCTCCCTGTTGGCTCCACTTCAGAGCAGGGGCGGCCCAGCTCCTCCAGGTGTCAGAAGCAGCTGGCACGTTAGCCGAAGGCCTCTGGCAGGAAGGGGTGTTGAGCCAACTGCCATGAACTGGAAAACAGCACATGTGCATGACCTCGTCTCCAAGAGAGTCCTTCTTGAGCCTCTGGGGGTGGTGACAAGTTTGAGTTGAGGGTGAAGGAGCTGTCTGTGGGATGTAGGGCCTACAGCCTGGGGTTGTCCCTGTCGCCAGATGCAAAGACAGACCTGCAGCCTCCTGCCTGTCTTACCCACAGTCTGCCAGGAGTCCAGCACCAGAGACCCAGAGCGTTCAGGGTGAGAGCGTTAGCCTGGGGATGGACGGCGCAGCACGTGATGTTTCCGAAAGCACCCTTTTGTCAGGCCTTCAGCCTTTTCTGCAGCCACAGGCCTCCGACCAGCAGACGTTTCCCCCAGAGCCAGCACTCACAGGAAGAGCTGTTAGTTCTGTCCGCCCTTGGGAAACACTGTCAGAACTAGAAGAGACTTTCATACTTAGCGGAAGTCCGAGCCTTCCGGCTTCTGCTTGAATATCTCCAGCAACAAGCAGCTCACTCCTTCACAGAGCAGCCATCATCCCAGAGCTGGGCAGCTTGGAAAGGTCTTTTAGAGCCAGACTCTAGATCCCTGGGCTCTCCTTCGGGGCTCGGGGTTCAGCCCTCACTTCCTCCTTGGTCTTCTCTTCTAAGCTACAGGATCTCAGTGCAGCCATTTGTCTGCTGTCGTGGTCTGCAGACTCTCCAGCGCTCTGACCCCCCGTTCCATGACTCTAGCTTATTCCTCTTAAAGGGACTGCCAATCTGTTCACAGAGTGTTCAGATGTCACCTGGCCAGGGGAAAAGAAAAGGGTCCTGTGGCCTCTCTTACTCATTTGTTCATGCTTTCCTTCATTCAACACACATTTCCTGAGGGCCTACTGTGTGCCCTGCACCGTGCTGGCCCTTGGAGTCAAGCAACAGGCAGAGAGACACGTGTCACCTGGTGGATCTTAAAGTCCTGGGGCAAAGACAGACATGAGGCATGTGAGGAGGTCGCAGAGGAAGCCAGTAGCAGGGAGGCCTCCCCTCGTCAGCAGCGGGGCGGGCTTCCCAAAGAGGTGCTGCATAGGCTGCAACCTGAAGAGCGAGCAGGCACCAGGAAGGTGAGGAGGGGGCATGCAGGGCAGGAGCACTCTAGGTAGAGGGACGGCCTGGCTTGTCTGAAGGGCACGAGGAAGCAGGGAGCATCGGGGACTCCTGAAGGATCTGCATTGTCGAACACAGTGAGGGTGCTGCCTGTGGCCTTCACCGAGTGGAGAGAGGTCAGGGGAGGCAGAGGTGGGTCACGTGGGCTCGCAGCCAGGCTTAGGACGGGGGATCCTGCTGAGGCCCAGGGAAGCCCGTGAAGGGTTTTAAACAGAGTTGCAACATGGTCAAATTCACACTTTAAGGAACATCTTTCTGACTGCAGTATGGATACTCAATTCGAAGGAGGCAAGGTGGCTGGGAGACCGGATGGGAGGTCATCCAGGAGCCCAGGAAAAGGTGGAGGTGGGCGTCAGAGGGTGGCTGTGGAGCGGAAAGAAGTAGACGGATTCAAGAGAAGTGTCAGGGATAGGATCGATGGCCCGGTGACTGAGGCGGCAGGGAATCTCCGGGATGTCAGGAGGACTCCCGGGTCCCTGGCTGAGCAGAGTAGCGGGTGCTGTCCCTGTTCAGGAAAGCCCAGAGCCAGTTGACTTTCATGGCAGCCAGTCTCCCTGCCTGCATTCCAGAAAACCCTTCAGCCTTTTGCACACGTGCTGCTGGGATCCAGCCACGTGTCCCTCAGCAAGAAAGCCCTTGCGCTGTCTGCCACTCCCAAGTGTCCTGCTGGTCCCTCCCGACCAGTGTGAGTTTCAGCCCCCCAAGGAGAGAGGTCAGGACCGGAGCACACGCAGGGCTGCCCGGCTCCCACAGAGACTGCTCCGCTTGCTCTGGGGGGTCTCCTGCCCTCCGACGGCTGTGCTCTCATCTCCCCCAGCTGCCCATCTCCAGAGAGGGTGCACAGTCAAGCGCAGCCCCTGACAGAAAGCCGCAGGCAGGCTCTGAGCTGGAAGGGCAGGTCCTGTTTGCAGCTCCTGTCCTATCTGTGGCTGAGGGAGGAGAATGGTTATAGCAGCTGGCTTCGAAGCCCTGGTGTGGCGGGGCCTGTCTCAGAAGCACGCTGATTAGCAAGAATTACAACTTGTGGAATTAGACAGCGGTGATGGTTGCACAACTCCATGAATATGCTAAAAACACTGTACCCTCTTAAAGGGTGGATTTTACGGTATTATATTGCAATATAAATAAATGAATAAACAGATAAAGAAATAGTAAATGGAAGTAAGTGCTGTAAACAGGAGCACTGGTCCAGGCTGATGAGAAACAGGAGCCAAGTAACGTCATCAAAGGCTCTGGCTCCCCTCCCTGGTGTCCTGCTTGTGTTCTGCGGCCGGCGCCCTCTGTACTCATTACCTTGAGGCCCTTCGAGGTCCTGGCTGTCCTGGAAGCAGGGCAGGGAGGAAAGGGCACTGGCTTCTCTCCTCTGGGGCCTTCTCCTTCTCTGCTGAACCTGGGAAGGAACACCTTTGGGTGCTGGTGGCTCTTCCTCCTGAGCGCGCCTGAGGGAGCCAGCTCTTCCTCCAAAGGTTGGGTGTCCGCCCTACCTGCCCTCTCTCCACCTCTCTCGCCTGTCCCTCCCGGTCCAGATAGCAGAATCTGGGCTCTGCGCACTCTCTCTTCCTTACTGCCTGCCTGGGCTCTCAGCTTATGAGGAGGATAACCACTCGACCTCTGGCTCAGCTCTCAGTCCCTCGAGCCATCGATGGAAGAACCAGGGCGCCCTCCTGTGGCCTTCGGCAGCATTGTTCTCCCCACCCTCTGGTCTTGACTTTTTTCCCAGTCGGAATTTTAATGTTGAAGTCTGGCAGTTGAGGCAGGTTTTCTCTTCCCCAAGAGATACATGAGAAACAGTTAAGACCGTAAGACAGGTGAGAAGAAGAGAGATAAATTAGCCACAGAAACTAAGAAATAACATGTTAGTGTTTACTTTCTGTAACTTTATTTTAAAAGAGGCGGTGTGAGCTAACAGAAAGCACATCACCTGTGGAGTCGAGACTCAGTCTCTTCACCTGTAAAATGGGAATAAGAACAAGATCGACCTTGTAGGATTGTCGTGGGATAAAATGTAATTAATGTAGGTGAAATACCTTGCACATTGCCTGCCATGAAGTAAGTACTCGGTAAATGGTACCTGTTTCTATTGTTATTACTACAACTAAAGACCAAATCTAGGAACGCTTTTCTCTCTTCGGGAGATCTGAGTCCAGGGCCAGCTGCCTTGCACTATCCCAAGGGCACCACTCATATCACAGCCTCTCTAAAGCCTTCCCAGAGGCGAGCAGTGCTGGCTCTGTCTGGAGCTAATCCAGCTTCCATTTGGGGGACCATCCAACACAGGAGGTGGAGAGAGGTTTAGACAAATACACAAGACAGCAAAATAAAACAATTTTTATAAAAGGAAAGATAAAGCCCGAAAGACCCAGTCAGAAACAGATGAGGGGCCCAGCCCCCCTCCATTCGATGAGTTTGGCACCCTGCCTGGCACATGGATGGAGCCCAGCAAGCGCTAATTTCCTTCCCTTCCTGTCCTCTCTCGATGAGGCCCCGAGCAGAGTAGGAATATGGCTGGGTCTGATCCCTTTAGTGGTCACATGGTTTTCTTCCTGTGAGGTGGGTGCGCAGTGGGAGGGACTAGAGAGAGGAAAGACCAGGAGGTGGTCAACTTGTGAGAGCGGACAGCCAGGAGGAGCAGTGGCCACCATGGCGTCACAAGACGGGGTGTGCACTTTGACCCTCTCAAGTGCAGAGTCCCCAGTAGCTCTGTCCCCTCTTCCCGCTTCCCTTCTGTGTCCCGGGATGGAGCAGCCTGTAGCTGTTCCGGCCCTTGGTAGCTTATTAAATCTCAGTACCACTTGCCAAGACCCCTTTAAACCTCTTGGCTGTTCTTTTTGCCTTTTCTGATCAGCTGTATTTATTCTGAACTAAATGGTCCTCACTGCAGGATGAAAGGATTTACTGCTTAAGTATATGAAAAGAAATCTTGGCTGCATTACAATTGCAGCCTCTTCTTCCCCGGTTGCTGCCCTCCCCATGCTCCATCTACTAGCTGGTGCCACAGAGACTGAACTGGGAGCCTGCCCCGGGAGTGTGGTCTGTTCAGTTTGGTGGCAGAGCCCAGTTGATGGAGGAGAAGTGGGGTGACTGGGAGGAGCTCGCTTTTGGGAGCCCTCTCCCAAATGTCTTGCTGCCCCAAGGGAGACTGGAGCCCCAGGAACGGCTCCCTTGCGTGCTCGTCCTCTCTCTCATACACACACACACATTGTCTCACATTTTCTCTGCTTCCCCCTCAGGATTGTGCTCATGGACGATGCCATGGACTGCCTGATGTCTTTTTCAGATTTCCTTTTCGCCTTCCAGATCCAGTTTTACTACTCAGGTAAGACTCTTCCAGGGCCCCTTGTGGCTCCTGTTGGGACCACGCCCCCCTCTCCTGCCCTGCTGCCCTTTCCATCTGTGTGCCTGGCACACACATTTCTCTCCCCCCTTCCTTGGGTGGTGTGCTTCACCGCGCCGCGGTCACTAACAGGATGTCCAGTTCTCGCTGGTGGTCCCAAGATCCAGTCTGCAGAGCCTGCTCCCTCAGCCTCCTCAAGACACAGAAAACCACAGCGCTTCCAGGCAGCAGCGCAATAAATCATTTTAAATAACAATGAAAATAACAACAACTGCATTACACGCTACTGTAACAACACACGATGAATTCACTGTGTATCGAAAACTTACCATGTCCCAGGCATAGCACTAAGCACTCCAATCCTTACAGCAAGCCTGAGAGACGGTCTGCTGAGAGAAGCTTCGCAGGTAAGGAGCTAGTCAGTGGCGAAGCCCAGACTGCAGCGGAGGGTTCACTCCGCAGCCAGTGCTCTCGGCCGCTCTGCTGGTCTCTCCCCACCCCTGACTCATGTGGGCACACATTTTCCCACGCACACGGCTTTTAATAAGCACACTCCAGTCCTATCTCACACTCCCCCTGCTCCCCAATTCACACCAGCTGTGCCCTGAAAGCCCTTCTGGAATCAGGTGGAATAAAAATAGCTGAATAAATACAAATCCACATCAGCTCACACACAGAGACATCAAATGGAATGTTGGGTTTGGAAATTGCTGACCATGTCCATAAACAAACTTGTTTAAAACGGGCTCTTCCAGTAAACAGAAGGCTGTCCTTGGAGCCTGGACATGGCCTTCCTGCCAACCCTCCAGCCAGCCCTGACCTCATTCAGGCGCCACATTCTGTTTCCTTGATGGCAGCCCAAGGGCCTGGTCAGGCAGGGGCCGGAGCTTGGGGTCTGGCCACCTGCTCTTCGCAGCTCCAGCATCTATTCCCATTTCTCTGAAGCTCCCGGGCCTCGAGAAGGAGCAGCCAGGTTTGGGGGAACCGTTTCCCCTCACTGCCTCCGGGCCCTCTCCTTGCAGCACTCCCAGGACGGGCACAGCGCTGGGCCCCAAGCATCGCTACCGCACAGCAGCGTGCATTGGTCAGCAGTGGCTTCCTGACAAGGGCTCGATGACTAGAATCGGAAAACAACCTCAAAGCTTTAATAAATTAGCAGCTTGCAGGCTTTCTCTTCCATGCTGATATTCCAGCATGCTCTCTTGAGTCAGAGATGCAGGTGGCCTCACAAGATGGGGCTTCCTGTGGGAGTGGGCACACGTTCACTCTTTCAAAAAATACTTGTAGCAGTGCTAGGTGCTGGGCAGGAAGGCGACCAAGGCTCATCCCTGCCTTTGTACAAGGATCTTCCATCCCAGCAGGAAGACAGAGTAAATAAATAATTACATGGAAAACACGTCGTCGGATAAGTGCCACGAAGTACAGGGTGCTGTGAAAGTGGGGAACGGGGATCTCACCTACTCTAGGAGCATCTGCAGAGGAGGGGGCCTGTGAGCTGAAACACACATTAGTGTCACCTCTCAGGAGTGTGTTGGTCACACAAAGTCGAGGGCTCCTGCTCCTGGGTTGGTGTGGAGCTGAGGTAACAGAGAGGGGAGGACACAGTGAAGGGACGAAGTATGTCCCCTCTGCCTGACCTGTGCCCCCTCCACCCATGGTACCCAGAGTTCCTGGAGAGCGTGGCTGCCATCTATCAGGACCTGCTGTCAGGCAAGAACCCCAATACAGTGATTGTGCCCACGTCATCCAGCGGGCAGCACCGCCAGCGGCCGGCCTTGGGCGAGGCCAGCATGCTGGAGGGAGTGGAGGCGTCGCTCTTCTACCAGTGCCTGGAGAACCTGTGTGACCGGCACAAGTACAGGTGAGAAGTGGGCCTGCGGACCCCACCTCAGCCCCAGGGATGTTGTGATTGGTCCCGGCCTCCTAGGGCCCGTGACGGTCATAGTACAAATTAGGGCAGTGCCATGTGCCCGCAGACCAGGCTGTGAACTGAAAAGCTGCCCAGGTGGCTCATGTGGGGAGGATTACTTCCACTTGGGCAAGACCAGTGGTAGATGACCAGCGTGGCCCCTTCTTCATGCCAGGAGATTGACGGGCCTTGACTTTTTAGAGAGAAGGAAAAAACATTCACTGTACAAAGAACTCACTTTACAGAAAGGGAGGGTTAAGCTGTCCTGTGTGGCACAAAGTCCCCTTCTGGTCAGAGAAGCCAGTTTTGGTCTCTTCCAAGAAGAGGCTGTCACCTATTGCCATTTCCCCATCCTTCCCCTCCCCCCTAGTGAAGGCACCAGTTGGTGAACATGCCAGCCCTTTGTGTCTACAGTCGGGGCCTTGCTCCTGGAGGTCTGCCATGCTGCCCCAGGGTCTTAGGGCCCCCAAGGCAGGAGGCCCCTCTGTCTTGGCTCTGGGCATCTCCTAAGCCTGAAGTATGGATGAGAAGTTGGCACTCAGACTTGCTAGTCTTTGAATCTGGCATCTGTGTTCTCCCTTCTAGCTGCCCACCCCCAGCACTGGTCAAAGAGGTCCTTAGCAACGTTCAGAGACTGACCTTCTATGGATTCCTTGTGGCTCTCTCAAAGCATCATGGCATCAACCAAGCCCTAGGTAAGCAAGAACTAGCTGTGCCAGCCTCTCCTGCCCCCACGAGACAAAGGCATGCAGGAGCTGGCCTGGGTCGGCAGACATGGTGCCAAGGGGACCATCCCTGCCTTGACTTCTCAAGGCCAGACTCAGGCCTGGGGAGCTGGAGTGTGCACAGGACTGTGCCCTCTTAAGCGTCTCACACTCCATGATAAGGGACATAAGGTACGGCATCCCCGCCGAGGCCCTGCCCGGACATGCAGCCGCCTCTCGGAGGCGGAGGCATGCCCAGCCCCTCCCCAGAGAATCCCCAGTGCCGCTTTGGGGCGGGGCCTGCAGGCTGGGCAGACACAGGGCTGTTTACCCAGTGGCTCTGGAGATTATGTGTCAAAGAGACCTGAATCCATTGGTAAACAGAGCAAAGGTGTGTCTGGAGAGGCCTTTTTCCTCAGCTGGAAAAAAGACCTGATTAATCTGAAAGGGAGCAAAAAAAGAGAGAGAGGCCTGCCCTGGCCGTTGTTCCTGTCCCTCATTTCATTCTCACTGGTTGGCCTTCTCCACCCACCCCGCTCCTCCCCCTCCCACACCTGCTGCTCTCCTAGGGGACGAGCCACCAGGCCACCATCCGCCAGAGCTTGAGGGGTCCTTATTTGTCTCTCTCCTCAAGAGTACCCAGGTGTGTTTGGGATCCCGGGTCCCTGAGTCTCGGAGAAGAGACATACAGCATTCCCCTGCCTTCTGCCAGTTGAGGGAACGGGGTCCAGGGAAGGCCAGTCCACATTCTTTAAATACCAGCCACAGTAGGCCGGGCACTGGGCTAGATGCTTCAGATCCCACACGGTGGAGCCTGCTGGGGGTACTCTGGGGTCCATGGGAGTGCAAACCCCAGCAGGACAGACTGAGGGCCCTTCCAGGCAGGATGCCACCTGGCAGCCTGGTTATTCTGAACCAGTGCTTGGGACATGCACAGGTCTGGGGACCCCTCAACTAAGTGACGTTGGTAGCCAAGGCTGCACAAGGAGTAGAAAGGAGGCAAATAGGAGTCAGAAGTCAAGGGTAAGGGGGCAGCAGGTAGGATTTGCTTAGGTTTTCTGTCGCGTTCGTAAGTAACTGACCGCCCTCCCTTCCTTTCCACCAATTGGCTGCTAGGAAGGAAAAGGAACCACTAACTGGATCACAGCCTGGACTAACCTCCTGCCTCACTTATTCTTTAAAGAGAACAATCACACATTCAGCCACTTTTGCGGAGTGCTAATGCTGGGGGGAGTGGCAGATAGAAAGCAGCATACCGTCTCTGCCCTCACCTGCGTCTCCAGTGTATGAAATAAAGATCCGGACAGACCTGGGTGCAGCCAGTTGTCCACCCGTTCTGAAGAGGGGTTGTCCTGTTCCCTTAGTCCTCAAGGCACCCCCACACACACTCAATGAGAGAGCTTCATGGAACATAGTTTGAAAACCACTAACTTAGAGCAAAAGGGGCCAGGAGGCACCTGAAAAAGCTCTGGAAAAGTCCTAAATTGAACTAGAGCCACATGGGTAATTTTAAGATTGAGGCTTTCTGGAGACCAGCATTGCTACCTGCCAGATCTAGGTTCTGACCACCAGTAAGCTCTTCTCCCTCAACAGTTTGCCGGTGAGAATCTTTCTGTCTGCAAACTTCAGCTTCGCCTTCCCTCCCACTGCTCACAGCTCCAGGGAGCATGCAAGACTCTCTCCTCTTACCTTTTCCCAGGATCAAAGAATCACTTCCCTTAGTTTGTCGCTGAGGAAGCAGCTCAGAGATTTGTGGCAGAGCAGAGACAGGACAGCTCCCCCTCCTGGCAGCTTCTGGCCACGCAGAAGAGTTTGGTCTGATCCTGACCAGCCTTCTCTTCTCGCCCTTGGGACCCTCCAGAGGAGCTGAGGCAGCCTTTTTGACCATTCTGTCTCCAAAGTGGGGTCACCCTAATTTGGGGGCACAAAGCTAAATAATTTCTGGTCTTTGGGGTGAGCCTGGGCCATATCCTCTCTCTTTGGCTCCTTTTCAGCCCAGTACCTGGTTTCTCAAGGAAGGATTAAACCCCCAGCACCAGCTCACAACCGACCATCTAGTCTTGGAAGGGGATTGCCCTGTTTGTGCAGAGATCTTGACGTTTGGAGATATCTCATAACTGTGGTCTCTGCCCCAAGTCGGGGAGGTAGGCAGCGGGGTTCCCTACATTCATCCAGAAGTACCCAAGACTTCCCGCCCCCGCAGCGGTCCCTTAAACTTCTCTTAAGAGCTCTTCCCCAGATCTTCTGGATCAGCCTTCCCAGGGTCAGCAAAATAGGCAGCCAGGAAGGTGAGGCGCATGGAGCCATCTGCTGTGAATGGGGCTAACTGGAACCTGGCTGAAGGACCCTCAGATTAAATTTTGTGCCCCCAATTATCTCCTAGGAGCTTTGCCTGACAAAGGGGACCTGATGCACGATCCGGCCATGGATGAGGAGTTGGAACGGCTGTAAGTGTCAGGTGGGAAGATGCTGCCCCCTTGTCGGGGCCAAACCTCAGGTGGACATGGCACTGCCCATCATGGGTCACAGAGCACTTGTCCATAACACCCCCTATCCATCAGGGAAGGGTTGGGGCCAGCAGAGCCTGAGGTAGCCTCTCTCTGAGTCCTTTGGGAATACAGCTCACGGTGTCATCCAAATGCAAGAGTGAGCGTGGAGGTCCTGGTCTCTGGACAGGAGGCATCTCGCTGCCCTCTGGGCTTCTTCCCTCCTTCAGGCTGGCCCAAGTCCCAGGCCTGGTCAACTCGGTCACTGCCAGTTCAGAGGCCAGCTGCCTGCCTTCCCGGACCCCTCCCCGGGTTGGCTCCCCGTGGAGACCTCTCCATCACGCCCGCAAAGTGGATGCAGAGAGTGATGGCTCCACTGAAGAGACAGACGAGTCCGAGACTTGAGGAGTCTGAAGGGTGCTGTCTGCAACGCCCTGTACCCTCCTCCCGCCCAGCCCTTGGGACTCCCACCCCGCCTCCTCTCCCACGCCTGTGCCATGCTGCCCTCTGCTGGTGGAAAGGCCAAATAACGGCCCCAGCCCACAGACCTGCCAGAGGGGTTCTGACGATCAACCACACCAAGCAGTGAACCTAGAAAGTTCACAGCCCTCTCTCCCTGGCCCTGTCGCCTTTGCGCTTTACTCAGGCCCCAAGCTCACAGCAGACTGAGCTGAGGCCACCGGGAAGGTGACTTGGCCTTTGCCTTTTGCTGACAGTCCCCGCATAAGGGTCATGTCCCCACAGCAACTCCAGGAAGGGGGAGACCATGAATAAGCATGCAGGGCCTTGCATGATCAAAGGTGCTGCCAGTGATGCAGGTACTGGGAGGGGATAACCACGGTGGCCTTCTGCTGGAGGAAAAGCCACTAGCCATGATAGGATGAAGGGTGGGCACGAAGACAATTTCACTTTCAAAATCTGCTTCAAGTCTCCTCTGTGTCTAACAGTTAAACACGTGAAATGAATAAAGTCCCTTGTGTCTGGGAAGCGGTGAGTCTAAGGCCACCAGACTGAGGACGGGCGAAGGGAAGGGGCAAGTGTGGGGTTTTGGAGCCGAGTCCCAGCTTTTCTGGCAGGACTGGGAGGTGGGGACCAGAAGCCCAACCAAGCCCGGAGACCTGCCTCAGATAATGAGCCAAGAGGGGCTTACCTGCTGTACAGGATAGCAGCCTTGCAAAGCAACGGTGCTCACAGCTGGAACGGGCCTTCAGAAGACAAGCTCAGAGGGGTCAAGGTTCCCATAACTTTTAAGGCCAGCCCTCCAGCCAGTTTCCCCAAACATTTGCCAAGCACCTGCTCGGGATCAGGGCAGTGGGGATGCAGGTGTGAACAAGACAGACCTGAGGAGTACCAGCTTCCAGCCAAGACTGGACGAAGGTAAGGACAGGTGGTCTTCAACTTCCTTGAATTAGGCAGGGGTCCTCCAGGAAGTAAACCCACCCAGCAGAGCAGGCTGCCTCCTCGGAAGCAGGAGATCACCATCACCAGGCGCACACGTTCTCCTGGGCTCCTCCCTGCCGGGCCCAGCCCGCCTGGATAGTAATAGGAAGTGGGTCCCAATGCCCTGCAGGGCCAGGCCACGACTGGAAGTTCCAGTCCTACTGAAGCTCCAGGCTATGTGGCGAACTCTCTGGACCCACCATCATCTCCAGCCTCCAGCTGACGGAGAGCGGTTCCAAACTCCTGGCTTGCATCAGAATCACCTGGGGAGCTTGTTTACAATGCCAACAAGCTCCAGTTTGGGATGGGGCACAGAAATCTGGACTATGCGCACTCCAGACATTCCACAGCTGCAAGTCCCAGACCGCACTTCAGAGGTCACTGGCTTAGAGCCCCATGGCTCTACCTGTCCTTTCTAATCATCCACCCCCCAGACCAGTGGCTTACAACTGTACTCTTACAGGGGTCCTCGGACCCTAGGCGGCAGAGATGTTCCAGGAGCCCCTAGAGGAGAAACGGGTTGCCAGGCCAGGGGTTTATACATAGACACATCCTTTCTTCGTGGATTTAAGAGCGTTCCGTTAAGGTCTGAACATTTTCATTGTTTTTAAACCCCACTGAGAAACACGCCCCCAGTCACACCCACTGCCGGGATGAGGTGTAGGGCTGCTGAGGGTGCTCACCTGCCGCAGCCATGTGGCTCAGAGGATGTTAAAGGGCCAACTAACACCAGCTCTTTCCTCCGCGTGCAACAGGGTGGTAAGGTCGAGGCTGCACCGGACCTCGCGGCAGCACAGGGCCCAGGAGCCAGGCACCTTTGGCTTTCACAGAAGAGACAAGTTGGAGGCCCCGGAGAGAGTGCCCTCAGCTTCGGCACCGACACCCTCCCCGTATCGGTGGGAGCCCAGAGAGTGAGGCGAGGGGCCTGCACTGGGCAGGGAGGCAGGATCCAGAGAGGACACTACTTCACTCAGACCAACAGGGGCCCAGGGCCCCATCGGGGCTTTATTTGACACCACTTTGTTTCAATACAAACAGTCCAGAAAGAAAGTCACGTCCCTTTGGGGGAGGGGGTTGGGGGAAGAGTGGTTTGTGTTGCTTGGGAGCCCAACCATCAACCCACAGGGGGTGGGCTGAGCCCAGACTGCCAGCACGGCAGGGAAAGATGGCACCAAGGATGACACAGTGCATGGCCCAGTGGCCAGGGGCAGGCCTGCAGCTCTGTAGGCGCCTCAAGCTCTCACTGGTGGGTGCTGTCCAGGCCCCTCTAAGCCCAGGATGATGCAGAGGAAGAAAGCTGAGCCCCAGGAGCCTGCTTCTGTCCCTCATGTCCTCTGCTTCCTTGGCCAGCATGACGCTCACAGCATCCAGAGCAAGGCACAGGGCAGATGAGACCCACCAAGCAGGGGAAGAAGGGACAGAGGGTCCTGCGGGCCACAATGGATGGTATGGAAGGACTCCGGACACCCAGGAGGAGAAGTAATCCTCCAAGTGATCACGGTAAAAAGGGGTGATGAGACGGAAGATCACGTGGGCCTCCAGGCTGGTCCCAAATGAAACCTTTAGGTGCCACATCAAGTTTCTACCCTTAGTAAGGCCCTTCCCCTCCCCTGCCCTCTCCTGGTGCCCAGAAGAGGCCACTGGAGCAGCAACAGCAGCAGCAAGTCCAGAGCCTCCCTCCCCTGGGGGCTGGTCTACAGCAGAACTCTTTCTAGATGCCCCCACTGGTTCCAGAGAATGGGGCCCAAACCCCCAGATGATCTGGAAGGATCCTAGAGCTGGCAAAAAAGCCTTGCACTTTTGACCTTCCCTACTTGGGGAAGGGCTGGACTCAGAATAAGCTATCCTGAGGAACGCCCACCCCTCACTCCCAGTGTGGCAGGACAAGTGAGCAGCAGCTTTGGGGGCAGAACTGAAAGGACAATAATCTAGCACACAGTGAGGCGGGGGGCGGTGAATAAAGGGCTCCATCTACAGGCAGAGGTCGAGGGCTGGTACCACCGGTTCCCCTCACCCGAGATCCTCAAAGGCCACCCCACTCACACACCACACATACAAAGTAATAATGCCTCCCCAGCTTCCACAAGGCAAGCATCCCTGGGCTGGGAGTCATGGGGTTTTGCTGCTGTCACCACCATAGGCCTGAGCCATGAAGCCTGGATCAGTAGGAACCATAGCGATCCTAGGGATGGGGGAGAAAACCACAAAGTCAGTCTCTAAGTCGCAGCAGCTTCCCAGCATGTGCACCCTCCCCGCAACACAGCCCACGGTACTGGGGTACTCGGGCGGGGAATCCGGCACCAGTCTCACCATGGCAGACTGTTTCCTGTTTTATTGTGACCTAGGAAAGGGGTTGTGGCCAGATCCCAAGGGGGAAGCCCTGCCTGAATCACCGAAACTGGGGAGGAAGGAGAAAGAGCAGTACAGGTGACAGACTAGGGGAAAATCAGTGCAGACGTGGCATCTTCCTAGGGAGAGGCCCGCCCTGGTGCCAAGCTCAGAGGAAGAAAGCTGCCCCTCCAGGAAAGTACATGCTCTCAGGCTGAGGGGCTCCCCACAGCAGTGTCTGGATGAGGTGGAGAAGGCCAACCTCCAAGCACTGCTCCTAAGGCCCTCCCACCCCAGGGCAAGCAGCCCCAGCCTCACCTGTAAAGAATTCATCACACCGTTGGCCAGCACAGCCATCTTCCCAGCCACAGACTTGACACCCTGCTTAAACTGGGCAATGTCAGCCGTGGGGAGCACGTTCCCCAGAGATACGCTACCTGTCAAAGCAAGGGGAGGGCTGACCCAGAGCCCTGCAGGGAGCCCTTCCCAGTCCTCAGGGCCTTCCACCTCTGCTCACAGGCCTTGCCTGGTGTCAGCCACACCACTGGGGCCCTACCTGCTCCATGAGCTCCATCCACGTCCCCAAAAAGGTCTGAAGAGCTGATGGCGCTGCTGCCTGAGAGCTGCTGTAGCCGAGACCTGGCTTCATACTGGGATGAAGAAAAGGCAAGGGTGGGATCTTGTGGCCCATGACCCAAGAACTCACACAGGCCCAGACACCCTGGTGCTGCAGCCCAGCGGAGCAGCAGGGAGGAAGCTCCTGCTTCTGCCTGCGGCCTCCAGGCTCAGGGTGGACAACTCTGCTTACCTCGGCATCCACCTCCCGCCCAAAGAACATGTCAGATGAGATGGCTTTGGCTCCTGCAAATTTCTGACGCGCTTCACTGGACTCAAGGCCTGAGCTCCGGCTTTCTGCTTCCCTCCGGTTTGTGACTCTGCAGGGTAGATGTGGGACATCTCTGACCCTTCCCATTACTATCTGAGGCCAAAAAAGACCACCAGTGGCCCCATCTGACTATGGCTCTGGGACTCAGGGGCCCTCTCCCCCGGATGAGGCCCCTCCCTCCTCCACAGTGAAGCCGAGGTAGAGAGCTCTGTCAACTCCACTAGGCAGTGTGGACATACGGTTTGGAGGGGCCTAGACTTCTGCCCCAAACCACTACTGCCTCACCAAGGTCCAGGATGTGATGATATCACTCCTGCTACTCTATTCCTAGTTATGACTGGCCTAACATTAGGGTGACCACATGTCTCGGTTTGCGTGGGTTTATACCTACTCTCCTGGTGTAATTAATAGTACCCCCTTTTACTCTCAAAAGCAACCCAGTGTGGATGAAAAGGCATATGTTCACTCTTACCTGGCACTGATACGCACAGACACTGGGCTAGGTGTGTTTTATAGTTTCATTCATTTAATCCTTAGAACAGCCCTGTGAAGTCATTACTTAAGTCCTCATTTTACAAATGGATTATTTGCAAATAACCTATCAATTACACATTGCCCAGATTAACGTGAAACAAGCTTTTTAAAAAATAAATAAGATAGGAGCCAGAGACCCATATCCCTTAGGAGGTCAGAACTGACACATAAAATCAGGCCCCTCCTGCCAGAGAAATGGACCTTGAGCAAAAGCAGCTCCTAGGCCTTCTGTGCTGAGGAAGCACAGCTGAGCCAAAGCCCGATCCCTGTGCTGTCTAATCCGGCAGCCACTAGCAACACGTGGCTATTTAAATTTATTAAAATGACATTAACAATCCAGTTCCTTGGTTGCACTAGCCAGTTTAAGGGCTCAGGAGCCACATACTTAGCGGCTCCCACACGGGACAGTGCAGATCCAGAACATTTCCAGCATCACAGAAAGTTCCACTGGACAGTGCTGCCCTAGGCCACTCCACCTTTCTGAGATAGGCCGGATGCTTGAGATGGTCACTTCCGGCTCCTTCTCCTCCATCCTGTCCATACCCCAGGAGGCATCTGTATCCCAGCGGGAACCAAAACTTTCCCCCAAGGAAAAGGGGTTGTCCTTGTACCTAGGGAGACAGTACACTGGCTCAGAGAAGCTTGATGAGGAACGTGGTAGCCAAAGTGTGCACCCCAACAATAACCTTACTTTGGGGGTCCAGAGGCAAAAGTACCAACATCGTCAAACAAATCCAGCTGCGAGCGGGAGGACTTTGCAGTCACCGGGGTTTCCTGCTCGATCACCTGCATTTCAGACAGCACCGAGTGGGAGACAGAGCTATGGAGGAAAGCACAGCCAGGCCACGGGAGCGCCGGTGAGCGTTAGTGTCACCCAGGAGAAGATGTCCAGCTGTTGGCATAGACCTGGCTTCTCCTTCCCTGGGCGCCACCCAGAGCCTTCCACCCCCACCCATGCCCAAGGCTGGGCCAGACCCAGCAGGGAGCGCTGGCAACTGTGCTGAACTGGAGAGCGCGCCCTCAAGTGTCTGCACATCAGCTTTGTTTTCTCAAAGTAGTGTTTCCCTGGCAAATGACCGTTTGCCTGCTGTAAGTTTAACAGTAACGTGCACCCAGTGGTGGTGCTCTGTCCTGGAAAACAACTGCTGGCCTTGCTGCCCTATGAGCCACATCCTTCACGAAGATGGCTACATACACACAGAAAGGAAGACGAAAAATGCCCACAACCAGGGAAAGGAGGCTAACGGCATCAAAGGGTAGGTTCTTAATTATCCCATTCCCCAACTTAAAAAAAAAAAAAAAAAAGCACAGAGCCTGGTTTTCTGCACTAAGGCCTGTATCTGCTGTCTGGTTCCCAATGAGAAGAGGCCTTGAGTTGGGCCCGCAGGACCACCTCTCGAGGCCTCTCTTTCCTCCCGTATCATGCTCCACAGGGGCATTTTAAGGACTAATTTTATTTAAATAAATACATTTAAAAATATCTATAGCTTTTAGCTGCCAGAACCCCAAGGAGTGAATATTTTGCAACAGAGCTTTAAATAGGGTGGGCTGCATTTAAGTAAAAGATTCTACTGTACTACAAAAAAGAAAAAAACAGCTGAAAAATTGTTCATACCCTTTAACCCAGTAATTCCTGGGACCAAAACAGGGACGGAAAGGAGACCTAACGTCCTTTTCGGGATTGAAATATTATGTTTCATGTTCAATTAGCTGAGGGTTACAAGTAATACACAGACTGAAAGGGAAGAACCTAAATCCAACGGGCACATGGTCTGAAAGATTATGTAGAAAGACCCAGCCTCATCTTCTTCCAGAGAAGCAGGGATTAATGGCCAAACATACTGAATTTGGAATCAAATAGTTCTACATTCAAGACCTAGTTGTGCCAGTTACTAGATTTGCGGGCTTCAGACAAGTTGCTTAATTGCCGAGTCTCAATTTTCTCATCTTTGGAAAGGAGTAACCCCACCTCCTGCACAGGACTGTCGTGTTTAAGTACATAACACCAATGGAAGAGTGCGCCACTCAGCACAAGCTAACGGTAGCCAGGACTGCTGGGCCTGGCACTGTCAGATATGCCAATTTTTGAGAGAGATCAAAAATCTCTAGAAGTTAACTTGGGGTAGAGCTAACAAAATGTCCACAACAACTGGTTTGCAGCCCGTTTGTGGTTTTTTAAGAAAATGGTCCTGAAACAGGAAGGATACCACCCAACCAAAGGACGTTTGAATGCCTGGGGGTATTTCCAAGCATTACCGTGTCTGGCAGCACAAATGGCATTTAGCGGACAGGGATTAGGGATGCTAAAAGCCCTGCAATTCCCAGGGAGGTCAGGAGAAATGACAACCTGTCACAGGACTCCAAGCGCCGTCAGCACCCCCCTGAGGAAGCACCTCCCTGGTCTCTTAGATATACTGAAAGGCACCTGATCCTATGTTTCATTCACTCAACAAATACTTAGGGAGCACAGACCTCCTATGTGCTAAGCACTGTACCGGGCACTTTAAGACAACAAGCAAAGCCATCTATTCAGCCTCTGAGGAAGCCTCAGCCTGCAACCCCAAACTGCTGGGCAGAACCTGCAATGGTTCCCAAAAGACAATCGCACTGCCTGGCCACACCCCGGAGCTGAGCCTCACCTTCGGGATACCAAGCCCATGCCCAGCCTCTCTGCCTGCTCTCGCTTCTTCCCTTCCAGATTCTGTAGCTTCTTCTCCTCCTTCTTCCGGTCAATTTGCAGCTCCTGGTAGGCTAGACGCATGGAGGCAACCCTTGGAGGGAACAAACGTGTCAGAGCCGGCACCCAGTCTGACCTGTCCTACTTGCCCACCCAACCCCTCATGAGCCGGGGCCCCTCCGGCAAACACTCACATGGACTCCTCGGCCTGCTTCTTGGCATCAGCCACCTGCTGCTCACGGAGCTTCTCTGCCACCTGGGCCTGTCGCTCAATCTCGCTGAAGCTCTGGCTGCTCACCTTCTGGGCCCCGAGGCCTTTCTTAGCACCCAGCTGGGAGGAGAAGCACATGACAGAGGCCTTGCCAACCACAATGTCCTCCGTCCCCTCCCAGGTATGGGTACTCTAACCACACCCACAAGGAAAGGGATTCTTCTTAAAGTTGAGGGTGAAAAACAGGCACCCAGTGAGCATGGTCGAGGGAGGACAGCGCTCCTGCTGGAGGGCATGACGTGGCCCACACAACCCCAGCAGAGGCCTCAGGGCCTGAGGACAGCAGCTAACGCTGACCAGGCGCAGTACGTGCCGAGCACTCAATGCACACGATCTCACTGACTGCTCCCAGGAGCCCCTTGAAGACAGGCATCTTGACGGCCCTTCAGAGGTAAACTCGGAGAAGTTAAGTACCTCCGTCAAAGTCAGAGAGCCAGGAAGCGGTAGGGTCGAGGGGTGAGTGCCGGCAGTGGGACTTCAGCTCCCAACCACTCTACCATCCTGCCTCTCCCACCTACCCCTTTCTTAGCTGCTGCTGGCTTCTTCTTGCCAATGAGGGAGGTTTTCAGTTCTGTGTGAGAAAGAGGGCGGGGCACGAGTGAAGACAAAGGGAGGTCAGAGGCAGCAGCTCAATCCACACCATGCAGCTTCTTGGCAAGAACTTCTAAGAAGAAGAGCTTCAAGCAGGGGAAGGCAAAGCTGCCACCACCAGTTCCAACCGATGGCATCAGGGACAGTCCAAGTCAGACAAGGTCAGGGGAGGCTACTGACTCCCAACAGACTGAGAACCTAGACCTGACGTGCCAGACGGTCAAAGTCCCTGAACCAACAGGAAGGTTGCCAGGCAGGGAGCAGATGCCAAACACCAGCCTCAGCTCCTAAAGCAGGGAGCTGGCGTGCAAGAGCCTGAGCTCCCCAAGCGGCTGTTGATTACCTCTGGCAGGAAGGGCCCCTTTAGGTGACAGATACATGGACTCTGGAGAGAAACAGACTTGTGGCTAACAAGGGGCCCAGGCCAGAGCCTCCATATAGCTCCTAAGCCCAGAGGCCCAAGTTATCTCAGAGGCCTCTACAGAGCCCCACTTTAGACCAAGCCATGCCAGCCTTCTCATGGGCTCAGTTCGACAGTCATTCTGCTGGCTTCCTGCCCCAACCCCCAAGGGTCATCAGAACAAACGAAAGTCAACAAATGGATTGTTCACCCTGAAGCAAGTCTGAAGAACACTAAGAGTAGAAAAGACCTGAAAGACAGGACAGGGACTGGCTGAGAAAGGGCAACGTCACCTCCAGCCACGAACAGCTCAGAGCTGTCCCTCCATCTCATGAAATGGACCACACAGGCCAATCCTGCCTCAGACCCCAGGGTGAGGTGTCCAGTCTCATGCTGGCCTCACCACCCTTTGGCTAGGCCCAGCCCCACCCCTGGAGGCAGACCCCAGGCCTTGCACCACCGCATCCAGGTTCACCAATTCAAAGGGCCTGGCTCTAACGTCCTGGCAGTTGACGTTGCAGCCACGAATTCAACGCCAGTCCCCACTCCAGAAAGGTCAGATGCTCGGTCTCCTGGGGCCTCAGTCCACTGACCAGGCAGCAGCAGATCTAAGAACAGTCCTTGAGGCCCACCCTCTCCCAGACACCCCTCCCCTGCCAGCAGGCATACTGACCCAGAGAGGCTTTGGGTGAGGTGCCAAGCAGATCCGTGCTGGGGCCGTGCTCCGGCTCTATGGACACAATGGTGGGAATCAGATGTAGAGTTCAAAGCCTCCTCTGACCTCCCCTCAAAGGAAATGATGGAACAAGAGTAGGGGCACTTGCTTTCCTCAGCTTCCTGAGGCCACCGAAAGACAAAAGGAATGCCTACCACTTCCTCCAAGGGATTGAAAAGAATCCCAGCCCCCCCAGGGATAGAGGAGATGTCCCGCTCCTATTCCCATGGCCAGGTGTCCCCTTCCCAGCCCTGAGGACCAGGGCACTTGGTTGGAATCCAGGAAGAACTCACGTGCCAGGCCACTGCTCTCTGCCGGAGCTGGCTGCTGGGTCTCTGCTGGGTCAGTGGCTGGTGCATTCCAGGCAGGGGGCTGAAAAGGAGGCCAGATCACAGAAGCCTCAGTGAGTCACTCCTGGTGGCAAGGAGCACGAGCCCCTACAAGTACCGTGTGGAAACAAAGCCCTACTCCAAGCCCATGAGGAAAGGAGACTAGAGATTAGTGAGTAAAATTATAGTTGCTATTCACCATGGAAGAAAAAAGCAGGAAACTAGCAGCTACCTCCACTATCTACTTAGAGCCAGAGCCCATTCCCCTAGTTTACTAACAACTAACCGCTACTGGGCACATACCATGTGCCAGACACAAGTCACAGGGCTTTTCACACATAAACACGTTTAATTATCACAACAAACTCAACGAGGTAGATACCTCTCCACTTTAGCGGCTGAGGTTTTGACAGGCTAAGTGATTCGGCCTTTCCATGATGGTGGCTAAGTGGAGGCGCAGGCAGTGAGACAGAGAGTCTGCCCACAGCCCCCAGTGCCAGCAGGGCGAGCCTCGCAGGGCTGGGTTGCTGGGGAGGGGATCCTTTCATCGTCCCCAAACACAGCGCCCAGGAACCCAGGAAAAGTTGTTTGGCATTCCTGACACCTCTTGAGCCTTCACGAAACTTCTCCTCCTCCCTAACACCCCGGTTTATAGGGTCCATTCCTAAGGAGGGCCACATTGCAGCCCCACTCATGGGAGAGGGAAACACCTGCACCTACCCAGCTATGGACCCCAGACATGCCGTCTGAGGTATCACACCAAGGCGAATGGAATCCACACCCGTGATCACAGAAGGCCTTGGCCTTGGTAAGTAACCCACCTGTCAGGAACGACAGTGGGCAACATTCCTGTGGGCACTCACCTGAGTGTGTTCTGTGAAGAAATCAGAGTCCTTCTTCTCTGGGGAGTGACCGGAAGCACTAGTCATATTGTCTATCCAAAGCTGGGAGGGAGAAGACAGCCTTGAAACCCAGGGCTCTGAAGATCCCCACCCACCCCGCTACCCAGCCCAGGGAACAGGCACCTACATCAGTGCCATGCCTAGCCAGGGCCGCGCTCCCCAGCTGCCGGATCTTTTCCCGGTACATCTGGGCAGCTCGGCTGTTATATTTGGTGTTGGCATCACTCGCTGTGCATCCATGTTGGCGGAAGAAAGCTGTCTGGAGAGCAAAGAGGAGAGGCGAGCAAGCTCTAGGTGATCTCCCCAGAGCAAAAGAAGCACCCCCTTATAATAGCCCGGTCAGTATGCAGACAGGATGATACGCTCTACTGATACCAGTTTTTCACAGAAGTAAAGCTCCTCAGAAATTCCTGTGAAGAACGCAGCTTCCCACCCTCTGAGCTGGCTGGCTGAACCCAGCCCTCACTGGACCCCGCCTGAGCACAGCACGCCGTCCCCACTGTGCCCATCCTTCATCCAGGCCTGAAGACCTGGAGGACTGCGGAGGCCCCAACTTCCTTAGCCTTTCCCAGAGAACATGTGTCCCGTTTAGCCTTAATCTGAAGCCCCTTTGAGAAGAACAACGACCAATTTCCAAGTTTAGAGAGTAGCGCAGTGTTGGTATAGACCAGAGAACCCTGTGAACAGAGAAACTGAGAGGGCCTCGCCGGAAGTCACTGTAAAGTTAGTGCCCAGGCAGAAAATGGGGGCCGGAGGATGGTAAGGAGCCTTACCGCATTGGCGTTCCCGCCGACCTGCATACACCTCAGCTGGAACCAGCTCCAGTTGGAATCCAACTCTGTGGACCTGCAAGGGCTGCGTGTCACCCACCAGCAGATACCAGGGGACGCGTCCCTGGCAGACCCACACCTGTCATTTGGCCTCGGGCTGCAATAGGCGCCCAGGAAACATTAATCAGCCACCACCCCTCCACTCGACCCTGTCTATGAAGCTTTGCTCTCCACTCATCTACTCAAAAGGGTACTAATTATTTCCCAGATCCGAAAGGAGGTCGAATTCTCAGGCGCTCAAGCTTGGACTTGGCTTCCCCATTAACGACAGCCAGTCTCGCTTCCGACGTATCGACGGATGTATCAGCAACAACAAGGTCAATGCAACTAAGTTTTCCCCGAAACTAACGCTTGGAGTGTCGAGTTTGACCGCCAAGAAAAAAGGGAGTTTTAACCCAGGCGCGGAGACGAACCGCCCCTGTGGCAAGGGGCTCGCACAGGCGGTTCCCTCCCGCGGGCGGCCGCAGACCCCGGGCCGGGAGGTTTCGCATGCCGAATTCAGGGCGGTCCCAGCCGAGGCAGCCGCTCTCCCGTGCTGAGCACACAGCCCCGGCCGGCCGGGGGCAGCCCAGCAGCCGCACGGGGCCCCCACCTGATGAAGCTGAGATGGACGCCCAGGGAGCGGTGCACCCCAGAGCAGTCAATGCACAGGAAAACGCCGTACGTGATGCTGGCCCAGCTCGGATTCTTGGCGCCACAGTCAAAGCAGGCCTAGGCGGAGGAGGAGAGGAGCGACGGTCAGGGGCCCCGAGCCGAGGCCGGGTGCTGACACCCCAGGAAAGCAGCCCGCGTCCGCCGCTCTCCCTCCCTCAGGCCCCGGGAGGGCCAGGCCCCGGAGAGACCCTCTCGGCCGGCGCACACCCCGCGCGCCTCCCGTTCCCGCACCTTGTTGGTCGGAATTGCGCGAAGCCTTTTAAAAAGAGTCTGGATTTCGGTCTTGCTCGGCTCCGCCGCCATTTTCTCTCCTTCCCAGACACCAGTGCGACCAACAGGTCCCGTCACGGGCCAATCCGCGCCCGGGAAGGCGAAGTACCCTGGTTGGTCTCAGCAGTGCCCTTGCCAGCCGAGGGGTGGGGGAATCTGTCCGATCTGCACCAATGAGCGGCCAGCGGGGCAACAGTGACGTCAGCAGCCTCGGCTCTGCATTGGTCGCCCGAATCAACGCTGCACCAGGCCGGGGCCAATCCGCAGCCAGGGCGGAGCCAACCCGCAGCAGGCGCGGAGCGACGGCTCGCGGGCTGGTCCAAACCTCGCCGGAGCGCTGCCCGAACGCCCTGCTAACCCCAGAAGGGGGAGCCATCTCCCAGGAGGCGCGGGCTGTGACTTCGGGGACTCGGGCTTGAGCTGGAGCCGGTTCCCGGTGGATGAGTAATGATTAACAGTCCTACCAAGCACTCATGGTCCCACCGACCTGAACGGGAAGGCAGACTCCCCGGGTTCCCGCCCAGCTCAGAACTCGGCACCCAGCCTCCAGCCTTGGCCGGTTTACGCCAAGCCTGATCTCGAGTCCCTTCCCCCCAGGTTAGGGTCCTGAAGTTGCAGGGCAGGTACAAGCCGGCAAACCTTGCCCAACCCCCGCCCGCATAACTCTAGGCCCAGGGACCTCCCCTCGCTCGGTGCCTCTCTCCAGATGCCCTCTGGAGGCTGGTATGGGTGGAGTATCAAAAAAGACGCACACAAGCCTGACGGCGCTTTTTTCCCCCCAAGTTTAATACACACTAGAACAAGCCACAAGAGGATGTTGCTAGTCCAGAACTACACTCACCCCAAGACCCCCTAGGAGCCCCAAAACACAAGAGACCAGGAACTGCGTCCATGGCTCCTGGGGAGACCCAAAGGCTCCTGGGGAGGCTCAGGCACCCCTGAGCCCTTCTGTCACCTCCTGATCTCCCCTCAGCCTGGACTCTGTTGGCTCTTCCCTACCAGTCCCTTCCTAGACGCAGGCCCCTCCCCTCCCTGGGTCCCAGGACTTCCTCCCTCCTGGGGGACAGAGGGGCAGCAGCAGCACGATGGTTCAGGGCCCTCAGGTCCGGCTGTCCAGAAGAAGCTGGGCTCTGACTCAGGGTGGAAAAACGTGGCTGAAGG
This sequence comes from Equus caballus, assembly GCF_041296265.1. Taxonomy (NCBI): domain Eukaryota; kingdom Metazoa; phylum Chordata; class Mammalia; order Perissodactyla; family Equidae; genus Equus; species Equus caballus. The sequence goes on from NC_091695.1 coordinate 11,757,095, forward strand.
GCTGTGAGGGCAGGTCAGGCCCCCACACACTCCACGTAATTGGCAGGATACAGGCCAATACGGCCACTCTGTAACTGGCCTTGGCACCAGCCCTGCTCGTCTTCCTCGCTCATCTTCAGCAGCTCCTCCCCTGGGGGAAGGGGAATTGGTCACTGCCAATCGCCCTGGCCTGGCCCCTGTTCCTGCAATTGGGTCAAGGACTGAGGGGCAGGGGATAGTACGGGAGCCGAGCTAGGAGAAGAGACGTGGCTCAAGCAGAGGGAGGTCAAAGTCAGCAAGCCACTCCAGCCCAGACCCTGAAGGCAGCGCTCAGGCCCCAGCTGGTGACTTTGAGAGGCAGGCAGACGCTCTGACTCTGATGCCCGAGGACTGGACCCAGAGCAGCCTTAAGAGTCAGAGAACTGGCCCGTGAGAAGCGGTATCTGGCTTCCCTCTTTCACATCCCTGTTCAGGCTAATAAAGGGGGTGGGCGGGCTGAAGTCTGGGAAGGAACAGGAAAGGGGTGCCACGGTACCTGCTCGGAAGCTCAGCTCATCAGCTTCCTGGCCAGCGTAGTCGTAGAGGGCCCGCACCCGCACCCCAGTGGCAGCCTTCCGGGAGCTCTCCTCATCTGACCACTCCTCCTCCTGCCCACCACTGGAGGGGGAGACAGGCAGCAGGCTCAAGGCACAAGGAACACCTTGAGCGACTGGGCCTAGGACTCAGGGCCAAGGGCTCACCCCCTGGAGGAACCCCGGGAGACGGCAGGTGGGGAAGAAGTGGAAGATTCTAGTCTGACTCTGCCATGCATGCCTGTGGACTCAGGTGTACTTCCTGCCACACAGCGCTCACACGAGCAGTAGATGAGAGGGAACGTGGGAAACACCTGGAAAATCTAAACCACCATGAAAACTGGTATCATTACAACTGCTAAGTGGGTCCTAAGGTCTCGGGCCCAAATTTTCAACCCACTTCAGGCGTGACGGGAATGAAGGGGAGGAGACAGCAGAAAGGAGGCCAGGGGGCAGAGCTGTTTTCCTTCCCACAGCCAGGCTCCTGGCTCTCACCCTGGGGACCCCAGGGACTGGGGTGGGGGCACAGCGCCATCTCTTGTGGCCACGATGCTAGTCAGAGTAACTTCATCAGGGCTCCGGCCACCCTTCTCCTTCCGGCTGATTGTCCTCTGTGTGTCCAAGGACCACTCCTGTGGGAACAGTGCTTAGGGTCAGGCTGGGCTGCAGGCAGTGGTGGCAGCCAGGGTCATCCAGACGGCCTTCACTCACCTGATCCCAAGCCCTAGCCGAGCCTCCCTCCTGAGTCCAGGCTGAGCCCAGTGGGAGCCCACCCCCCTCCCAGCCCCAGCCAGCTGGGAACACGTACCTCAAACTGTGGCCAGTTCATGGCCATCCCCGGCCCATGCGTGCCACGCCACCAGCGCAGATCCTCTTCGTCACTGGCTGCCTCGATGCTCTGATGCAGGTCACGGTGGAGTTCTTGGAACCTGTGGCCCAAGGCACAACCCTCAGGCTGGGAAGCCCTGGGCCCCTGCACCCCTCAATCTCATTCAGCCCAGCCAGAACCCAGGAAAGATGGAGGATGACCCCCCAGCGTCACCCCCCACCTCCATGCCCACTCTGCAGGCCATACTTCTCGCTGCTGGAGAGGTCGAGGTGCTGATGGAAGGTGAGCAGCATATCCTTGAAGAAGAGAAGCCGCTGGCGCTCAGCGGCCTGGCAGCTCTCGAATGCCTGCTCCATGTCCTCCATGTAGCGCGGGGTGTAGCGATGCAGCTCTGCCAACGTCTGCTCATACTGGGTTTTCACCTGAGTGGGCGAGGAGGAGGCCTGGTGAGGACAAGACCTTCTTCCGCTCAGGATTCCACTAGTATTTCCTGGGAACCACCGTGGGCTAGACCTTGAGCTAGGCACCAGGGGCAAGTCGTCCTAAAACCGGGCTCCTGCCCCCAAGGACCCCAGCAGCCTAATAAGGGGAGTGACATTCGGACACAGCAGCTTTAAGAGTCTGATGAGGGGCCAGCCGGGTGGCACAGCAGTTAAGTATGCACGTTCCACTTCAGCAGCCCGGGGTTCACCGGTTTGGATCCCGGGTGCGGACATGGCACCGCTTGGAAGCCATGCTGTGGCAGGCGTCCCACATATAAAGTAGAGGAAGATGAGCATGGATGTGAGCTCAGGGCCAGTCTTCCTCAGCAAAAAGAGGAGGATTGGCGGCACATGTTAGCTCAGGGCTAATCTTCCTTAAAAAAAAGGTAAAAATAAAATAAAAATTAAAAAATATAATGTGAGTCTGATGAGTTTAGGGGGCCGGCCCTGTGGCCGAGTGGTTAAGTTCGCACACTCTGCTTCAGCGGCCCAGGGTTTCGCTAGTTCAGATCCTGGGTGTGGACATGGCACTGCTCATCAGGCCACGCTGAGGTGGCATCCCACGTGCCACAACTATGAAGGACTCACAACTAAAAATATACAACTATGTACTGGGGGGCTTTGGGGAGAAAAAGGAAAAATAAAATCTTTAAAAAAAAAAAAGTCTGATGAGTGGAGAGTGAGATGAAGTCCACCTGTGGGGAGAAATCAGAAAAGGCTTCAGGGAGGAGGTGGAAATGGACCAGCAGCTCAGAGGACGGGAGGATTTAGAAACACAGAGCTGGAGGAAAGGGCGCTCTGGCCGAGCAGGCAACGAGAGAACTTGTCGCAGGTGGTACACTGTGAAAGGAAAGGAGCTGGGAAGGTGTCAACTGCTAAAATTATCCCAATGCCTGAAATGGCACCATTTCTTTCCTCGGGTAAAGCATCATCTTCGCTCAGGTTCCTGGATAAGGTAGAGAGAGCGTGGCAGGTGGGGATTAGAGTAATAAGAGTGCTGGAGCAGCCCGGTGGTGTAGTGGTTAAGTTCATGTGCTCTGCTTCGGTGGCCCGGGGTTTGCAGGTTCAGATCCCAGGCCAGGACCTAGCACCGCTGTGGCAGCCTCCCACATAAAATAGAGGAAGATTGGCACAGATGTGAGCTCAGCGACAGTCTTCCTCAAGCAAAAGGGAAAATCAGCAACAGATGTTAGCTCAGGGCCAATGTTCCTCACCAAAAAAAAAAAAAGAGTGCCGGGGACTGGAAAAGGCCCTCAGGAGCCCTGAGCTGGGCTGGCCAGTCCTGCAGCCTGTACCTTCTCGGCCTCCTTGGTGCAGCGTTCCACACGCTCCTGCAGCTTGCGCAGCTGCTCCTGGGAGACGGCACTGTCTGCCTTCGCGTGACTCTCCCGAGTCTGGGCAGTCTTCTCCTCCTTCCGGGCTGCGTGGTAGCTCTTCTTGGAGGCCTCAACCTGGCGCACATGGGGACAACTCTGGACCCTGCACACCACACCCTGGCCCGCTGCAGCCCCCTGCAGCCCCCTGCAGCCCCAGGAAGGGGCCTGCCTCTGAGGCCCATCTCTCCCAGGCTCACCTCCTTCAGCCTCTTTAGCCAGGGCTTCTGGGCCTTGCGGAAGCCATCCTCGGCAGCCCGGCTCTCTCGGAAGCCACCCAGCACAGGCCGGTGGAAGGCACCCCGCTGCCAGGCGCGCACCCGCTCGCTGTCCTGCCCCTGCAGCTTCTCCCGAACCTCGAGGTGCAACACGCTCAGCCGCTCGGCCGCAGTGAAGAAGGCGTGCCAGGCCTTCTCCAGTGTGCCATACTGAGGGCCTGCAGGGAGGCACGGGGCTGGGGGCAGGCCAGGGATGCCCCTGGAAACAAGCTCGCCCCCCTCAGTGGGTGCTGCTCTGGGTGCCAGGCACAGACGGGGGACGATGTCAGCTCCTACTGATTGAACACCGACTCTGTGCCCTAACATACGAGATCTCACTGGATCCTCACCTTATACCCCACTGTGAAGACAGTGTCATGATCAACATTTCACAAGCGAAGAAACGGAGACCCAGAGAAGTGAAGTGAATTACCCAAAGCATTACAGCTACAAGTGGATCTGAGATTCGAACCCAGGTCTACGGCATAAACCACTACACTCTGTTGCCTCCAGGGGAAGAGCCAGTGTCTGTCCTCCAGGAAGGCAGCTTGTTAGGTTGGAAAGATCCCAAGTGCCCGAGTCAAAAGGACTGGGCTTCAGCTCCCCCTAGCTGTGTGACTTCAGACCAGTCACTTAGCCTCTCTGAACTTCCGGATTCTCCTCTAGAGAATGGGTAGAACAGGACCATCACCATCAAAGCGTTGTTAGAAATACCAAAATAACTCATGACCATACTTTGCAAACTCTAACAGGATGGCGATGAGAATAACCAGGAGGATCTTCTCTCTTTAAAGGGAAGGCGACCAGATGTGCAAAAAGAAACTGCTGTGCCTGGTCCTCCCACCCCCGGCGGCTCTCTGCTCCTGGCTAGACCCAAGCGCGGGCTCACCCTTCTCCACGGCACCCCTCCACTTGCGGGCCCAGTCGGCCAGCTGCTGGGCATAGGCCTTCTCGATGCGGGCACGCTCCTGGAAGCAGCTGACCAGGTCCCCGCATAGCCGATGCCCATCCTCCACCCGCTGCACCGTGCGCCTGTAGTTGCCAGCCTGGGACATACACAAGAAGGATGGCGTCACCCTGGAGAAGCTCCCTTGAGGCCTGGGGCTGACAGCGAGACTCCTCCTCTGGACAGGTGGCTGTTCCCAGAGTGGGGTGGGCACTTCAGAGCCACCCCCAAAGCGGGGACCCAGCTGCTCACCTCCCAGAAACTGCCTTCCAGGGCCTCCCCTCCAGCGTCTTCCTCTGGTGCCATGGTGTCCCCGCAGCACGGAATGGTGGCGGATTGGGCCTGGGAAGGGCAGAGGGGTAAGCAGGGAAGCCAACAGACGCTTTGGGGGACAGGAAAAGACCCTCTCCTACCCCTGGGCTTTGCCCGCACTACCGTCCCCACCACCCAAGGAACTAAACGTCAGAGCTATGACTTAGCAGGCAGGGGTCTGGAAGTCCCCAGGAAGGGCCAGGAGAGGGGCGAGCATGGCAGTTTCCAAGCTCCTCCTCTCACCGGGGTCTGCCCTTCCCCTCCACTTCACCCCACATACCTGGGGGCCTAGAGATCAGTTCAGGGACCTGGCCGTCCACCTCTCAGAGCTGCCACTGTTGAGTCTGCTTGAAGCTAACAAGAGCAAAGGAGGGGGTGAGGGCGGGGGCCTGGTGAGGCCAGGGCGGTGCCCAGCTCCCCCGATATAGCAACTGCTGTCAGAAGAGCCAGATTCCAGCCAGGAGAATGCCAGGCGGGTCACACGATCCAGCTGGGGATTAGATGGCAGGCGGGGGTGGGTGGTGGGCAGAGGGCCCCACTCCCCCAACTGCAGATGAGAGAAGAGGACGCCTGCCCAAGCCGGGGCCCTGTGGCCTTTCCTTCAACAACAAGGCGACCCTCTTCCAGACCAGGCCAAGTCAGCCTGCACCCAGCCACACCCCAGAGCTCCCTGTGCTGGGAAGAGCAGACTGGAAGCCAGGAGGCCTGAGTCTTCCCTTGGCCAAGAAGCTTGAGCAAGTGCATTTTACTGTCCTCTCCCAAGGGAGCCTCAGCTCCCTCTAAAGATGGAAATCCCGCCTCCTGGTCTGCTTCTGTGCTAGGGCTGAGGTAAGACCCAACCCAGCAATGACCAAGTATGTGATGGGCCCAAGAGTGACAAGGAGACACTCATCCTGTCCCACGGCATCCACTGAGGTCCCATTGGGCGCTGTGGGTAATGAGCAACCCAGCCCCGCCCTCACAAAGCCCAGACTCCAGGGCAGCATGGGGGAGTCAGACAGGTGATCGGCCAGTTATAAGAGTGTTCTCCAGAATCGCAGAGAAGAGCAAGGCAGATTCCAACCGCAGAGCCACCACCCAGGGGCTAGAGGACACAGTGGCATGTGGCCGCTCCCCTCTGCCTCCAGGCAGGGTCTCAGCTGTCCCTAGCATGGACTCAAGCCCCTAGAAGGAAATCGCTTCCTCTCTGAGCAAGCCCAAGGGACACTGTCAGGCCCAGGAGGACAGAGTCTGTGTCCACTGCCCCTAAAGCAGAGCTCCATCACAGACCTCTACCCATCCTTCAAAACTCAAATTGAGGCATCTTCTCCACGGTCACCCCCCATTCCTCCATCCTCATTCCCACAGCCCCTTGTGACCCCTCAGTCAGGGTATATATCCCACTGGGTTGTGACTGACAGGACAGGAATGGTCCCCAGGCATTGACAGAGACTTCCTGGGGGTCCAGTTTGCGTTTCTCCAGACACTGGAGTTAGTAGTTGAATGAAAAAACAAGTGACATTCACCTGAAGACCAGGAAACCCCCTGGCTACGGCAGCTGTGAGCAAGCTCAGCCTGAGGGAGCTTCCACCCCTGAGCCAACAGGAGGGAGAGCTCGGGCCTGCAATGGAGGTGGCCGGGCACAAGCAGGAGAGGGCAGAGCAGCTGGCCCCACCAGGGCCCTCAGTGCTTCACCTTGCTTCCCATTTGCCCAGAAAGGACTGCCAACCAGATGGAGAGAAACAGAGCTGCAGCTGTAAATCACAGGCCCTTTGGAGCTGTCCCAGTCAGGCATCCAGGGGCCTGGGCCCCCTGCCTGCTCCAGCTCCATGCTCCGGCTCCCGGGAGAGCTGCCCCCCACCCTTCCCTCTCTCTGGCCCCAGAACAGAGCGGGCTGTGTGTGCAGGGCTGGCACTGCTCCCTCCGGCCTCCCAGAGCAAACACAAGCCCAAGCCCCAGGCACAGCCAGGCCCCAGAGCCCGGGCTTGATCGAGCTGTGGGGGTGGCCTTGCGCCTGGGCCCCTGGTGAGGAGGGCCAGCACCCTGGGCTTCCTGACTTCAGCAGAGACCCAGATCGGTCCCCAGAACACACTCCGCCACAAGCAGGAGCTCAGAAAGCAGATAATGAATGCTCCAGCCCAGAGAGCCAGCACCTACGGGGCCCTGAGGAGTCCACTGGGGTTTGGCACGGTCTCCTCATAGCTGCCTGGGCCAAGGTAGGGAGTCCCGGGGTTCAGGGAAGAACCACTCTCCCCACCTGAAGCTGGTAGGTATCGGCGCCCACACTAGTCCCCACCCTTCCCAGAAGCTGGGGGCATGCCCCTGGGAGGGAGCATTGCCATCCTGCCCTGCCCATCCTCGGTCCTGAGTCACAGGCTGCGCCCAGGGGCCTCTTCTCCCAGCAGCCCCTCCCGGTCTGCCCGCAGCTTGGGCTTTGAAGGCACAGGAGGGTGCAGGGGACTGGTCCAGAGAGGGGCACCTAGGCTAGAGCGGCTGGAACCAGCAGCCAGGGCGGCCGAGGCTGGGGGAAGGGGTGGCGCGGGGGAAGGGGAGGAGGCAGGGCCAGGGAGGGTCATAACAAAGGGGCACTTTTGGAAACCCGACCTGCCGGCTGAGGTGCCTGCTCCCCGATGACGCACACCAAACCTCGGAGGCCAGGGGCTGCCCGTCTGGGGCCTCAGCCCTCATGGACGGCGCCCTTCGACCGGCCCCGCTTGCCGGCCCGGCGCTGCCCAGCTCGGCCGTGGAGCCCACGCGGAGCGGCCGGGCCAGGCCTAGCCATGGAGGCTCTAGGACTTCTTGGCCAAACTTGTTGAATTTGGTCTCGGCGGGGGTGGGGCCAGCCGATCACCGCTGAGGGGAGGGGGTGCACCCTGCCTGGGCCAGGCCGGCCGGGGACTGCCGATGGTGGCCCGGGGCAGCGCCCCAGGAATTGGGGCTCTTTGCACAGGGCAAGAGATCGCCGGGGAGCGAGGCCCCTTCTGGGGCCCCAGGGCGGCTTGGGGCCTTTGAGGCGCCCCAGGAGCTGGGGTGGCTCTCCAGCCCCGACGTCCCCCTGCCCCCGGCCGGCCTGGGAAATTGCGGGGTGCGCGGCGCCGCACAGGAGACGCCCCCTCGGCTCGGCTGCAGCTCTTCCCGACCTCACGCAGAGCGGGGTGGCCTGGGGCTCCCGGGGTGGGAGTCGGTCCCGTCGCAAACTTCAGGAGCGGGAGGAGGAGAGGGCGCGCTCCAGCCACGGGTCCTGCCGCCCCTTCCCCGCGGTCCCCCCCGCCCCGGGGCAGCACTCACCGCGTCCTCCCTGCGCGCCTTGGCGGGCGGGGGTCCGGCCACGCTCCGGCCCGAGTCCTGCCGTTCCCGGGCCGGGGCCACCGCCTCCCGGAGCGCGCCGGGCCCTCCCCCGGGAAGCCCGGCCCCCCGCCCCGCCCTCTCCTCGCCACCGCGGCCCCAACCCCACCGGCGGGCGGCGAGGGCGCAGGGACCGCGGGCATCGCGGCCACCGGCGGCTCCCGGGGCGCAGGCCGTGGGGTCTCGGCTCTCGCCTGAGAAGCGCCAGGGCCGACTCCCAAGGGTGGCGCCTCGCCGCTAGAAGGAGTCAGATTTCGGCTTTGCCCCTCCCCGGCCTTTGCAGAGCCTGGGAGACCGGTGGAAGCGGGAAGGGATCGGGCCTGCACGGGCACCCCTTGGGGGGCCGCTTCGGGGGCTACACTGCCCTACATGTTTTTGCTGAGCACAGCTTTCTTAGAAGGTAGCTCCGGCGAGGCTCACCACCACCCCTTTGTAAGCATTAGGATTCCCATTGTACAGATGCGGAAACTGAGGCTCAGAGACCTTCAGCAGCTTGCACAAGATTTGTAGTCGGGCAGGACCCGCACTCCAAAGCCGTGCCCTCTCTCTGCCGAGCCCTGCCTGCCAATCTGGGGGCGCTTTCTGAGGACTGGGTCAGACATGCGGTGGGGGGGGGGGGGCAAAAAGCCACGAGCTCCACCCCCCCCGTGTTATTCCCAGCTTTTGTCCCACGATTCATTCTTAAATCTCTTCTCCCCACCACCCGCTTTGTCAGTCACCAGCTTTAGTAGATTTTTCCAGATTGCCAAGATCCCACCCCCACCCTTCATAAATCCCTTCTCATTCATCCCCTTACCCCCACCCCAGGGATTTTTCGGAGCCTGCCCGTCTGTTATTTATATCCACTGGAGCGGTCCAAGAATGTTCCTAGGCTGACCTAATCGCCACCTGCTTGGCTTCCCCGCCCCTCCCGCTCGCTCCTGGGCCGGGTGACCCAGCGGCCGTGCCCTCCGCCTGGCACGAGAGGCGAGAGGCGGCGCAGGTCGGCTGGGTCCGACGCACAGAGCGCTCCGAGGGTCCAGATGGCGCAAATTCGCTCCGGTTTGGAGAGCCCCCCTCGCGCTCCGGGGAGTGCGCCCCCAGGGGGATGCCGCGGCGCTCTGGGAGGCCAAGGGCCACGCTGCTTTCTCTCCAGCACGTACTCTTCGTTCCCACCCCCTACATCCACCCCCAACTCCCTGAGGAGTGTGAGTACTTGTGCGCGGATTTTGAAACGCCAGCTTTAAAAATAGCAAAATTGGGTTGTTTCTAAATCCGGGAGAAGTCACGGACGCGTTGTTTAGGCAGCTAAATCCGCTCATAAAATGAAAAAGGGGCCTGAAGAGAATGAATGGGGATAATTTCAGGTGGTAATATTAGCTGCTGCGGGCTGACATGCTCCGCGGTCCTAGTGGGAGGGTGAAACTGCCCGTGGGCACCCAAGACGCACGCGAATCATCCCTGCGTAGTGGATCCTTGCGGTGGCGTTCACAGGGTGTGTACCCAGCAGGAGACGGTTTCCGGAACCAGTTTCAACACCCACTCTTTGTTGGGGCTTGGACAAGTCCTTTTTCTCCATGTCTCTGTATCTACCTCTATGAAACATGACAGGTGGCCCGGCTGACCTCCCAAATGAGCCTTGTTCCCCAGCTAATGAATGATTGCTAAACAGCTGCAAATGAGAAGTGGTGGGGTAATGTCTAATGACAGCCACAGTGTTTTACATTATTTAAAATCAGTTAACATCCCACCTAGTGCCTGGGGGCCTTTAGGCACCTAGACAGAAAGTGTGAAAACACAAGAATGAAATTAATTACAGGAGGCACCTATTAAAACCCCATTAAAAGTAAAGGCTGCGAGCCAGGCTCTGGGACCTGGGGAAGCAGGCCATGGAGAGACTCAGAGAACAGGGCTGCTCATCAGAACACAAGGAGAAGGGGATACCGAGTGGAAACATCTGGTTTCCTTTGGGTTCAAAGCTGGAAGCAGATAGCAGCTGATCTTAATTGCCCCTAAGTTACTGGAGGGAGGAAAAATAAACGAAAACCCAGAGCATACTGAGCCACTTGAAAGGTGAAAGGAGACAGGGCTGCTCTTGGAAAGCCAATTTCTATGCTCTACAGCCAGAGCCCGTACACACTCACAAGGCTCTGTCAGTGTGGTACGGTACCCAACTCGAACAGAGTTCAGGATGAGATGCCCGAGGTCAGAGAACTGGATGGACAGAAACCTAGAGAGGCGGCTTGGCCCGGGGCACCAGGTGGCAGACAGATCCAAATCCCAAGCTCACAACACTCACAGACTCACTCACCTTGAGCTTCTGGAATGTCCTAACCACTGTGCCTTCGTTTGTTTATTTACTTATGCATTCATTCATCCAGTCAAGAAAACATTTGGATTTTTGCTCGATGGTAAGCCCTACGCTGGGTGTTGGGAAGACAAAGATAACTAAGGCAGAGCCCTAAGCGTACAGGATACAATGTGGCTATGAGGTATTAGGGGAAAACAGAGGCCGAGAGACCACCCTTCACCAGGCGATGACACTTGATTGGTCTTGATGAGCAGGAATGAGTCATGTGGAGAGCCATTCTTGGCAGGAGCACCAGGGTGTGCCAAGCCCCAGAGATGTTAGCATATGACTTAGTGACCCAGCAATTCCACTTCTTGGTATCCATCCTAGACAAACATGCATCCCAGTGCAGAAAAAGGTACAAAGAAGGTTGCAAATAGTGTTGTTTGCCATAAGGGAAAACTGGAAACAAATGTCCATCAAGAGCGCCATGGTTGAATAACCTAAAGTTCATCATGCTATGGATTACTCTACAACATTAAAGCACGAGGTAGGGGCCAGCCCCGTGGCCGGATGGTTAAGTTCGCACACTCCACTTTGGTGGTCCAGGCTTTCGCCAGTTCGGATCCTGGGCACGGACATGGCACTGCTCGTCAGGCCATGCTGAGGCGGCATCCCACATGCCACAGCTAGAAGGACCCATAACTAAAAATATGCAACTATTTACCGGGGCGGCTTTGGGGAGGAAAAAGGAAAAATAAAATGTTAAAAAAAAGAAAAGCACAAGGTAGACGGAGATGTGTTCTTATGTGAAGACCTGCAAGACACTGTTGAATGAAAAAAGCAAAGTGCAGGCCACACAAAATATTCAGAGAGAGTGAATACACACCCAACTGATTCTGGTGATTATCTCTCGGGAGAGGTGTAGAATTGGTAAAGGAGAGTTTTGTAATGGTAGAAAATTATAGAGAACGTACTTATGTGTAAATTGTCTAAAGTTTTTTAAAAGATGGTGAGTGGGTCTCATTGTCTAAAACAGTGCTGTCTGATAGAATTTTCTTCAATGATGGAAGTATTCTGTAGCTGCACTGTCCCATACGGTAGCCACTAGGCATATGTGGCTTTTGAGCACTTGAAATGCGGCTAGTGTGACTGAGGAACTGAATTTTTAATTTATTTTAATTAATTAAAAAATTAACAGCCACATGCGGGTAGTGGGAACTGTATTGGATAGTTCCGGTCTAGAGTATCTGGAATATTGAGTTCAGGATGGGGTGGAAGCAGATGGAAGATGAGGCTGGGAAGATGGGCTGGTCGGCTAAGGAGTTTGGACTCTCTCCTGGAGGCAGTGAGAAGCGTGAATGCGAGGGACTAGATTAGATTTATCCTTTTAAAAGATAACTCTGGCTCCCTGCAGAGGGTAGATTAGAGCAGGCAGGGTTTGTCTCCTCCGCAGGCTGCTGTGTCTTTCTCCGCGGCCTCTGGACATTGCCCCAGCATTCCTGACGGGCCGCTGAGTAAAGTATTCTGATTCAACAGCTATGTTTTTAAGATCTCAAGAAATCCCAGGTGGAAAAACTGGTCTGAGTTAGGGAGAGGGGTTAACCTCAGCGGGGGAAGCTGTTTCTGGGTTAGAATGTAGGAAGAGCATCAGATGGATGGCATTAGAGCGAAAATGCGTAGCAGGTTTCAGAGTGGGGCGGATAGGGAAAGCTTTTCCAGGGTCAGGAATTTGCCCCGGGCAGATTCTTTGGAAGATACCAGAGTTGCCACTGCATAGTCCACATTTCAGCTCGGTAGGTCGGGGGAGGGTTCTGCTCAGGAAGGCTGCCCTGGTTCATGCGGGTGCTTCCCGAAGTCCACAGGGGGCCTCTGTATTGGTGACAGAGGAGCGCTGCTGGAGGACTCATCAGAGTAGCTGACTTTCAGGGAACACCCACTATGCCAGACACCATGGCGGGTGCCTGGTCCACTGTGCACACAAACCAGACAGGGTTCCTGACTTCATGGAGTTTTCCACTAAAATCTAATAAAGGTTTGAATACATTACCAATTGTGACAAGTGTTTTAAAGGAAAAAATATGTAGGCTATGAGAGAAATAATTGGAGGAGCATAATTTCAATTGGGGGAGGGTCAGAGAAGACTGTCTCAGGAAGTTGAAGCTTGCCTACCCAAAAATGCCCAAAAGGGACTGGCCTAGTGGTGTAGTAGTTAAGCTCGTAGGCTCCGCGTTGGCGGCCCAGGGTTCACAGGTTCACATCCCAGGCACAGACCTACACATCGCTCATCAAGCCACACTGTGGTGGCATCCCACATAGAAAATAGAGGAACACTGGCACAGATGTTGGCTCAGCGATAATCTTCCTCGAGAAAAAAGAGGATGATTGGCAATAGATATTCGCTCAGGGCCAATCTTGCTCACCAAAAAAAAAAAAAAAGGCCCAAAAGACCAAAGGAAATTAGCTGAGTGATGAGGGAACCTAGGAGGGAGCATTCCAGGTGGAAGGTCTGATGTGTGCAGAGGCCCTGAAATGAGAACTTGACCTTCCGGGAAAGAAGGGTAGAGGGGGCAGGCGCATGAGGGGTGAGAGGTCTAGGGTGAGGTAGGAGAGGTGGGCAGCCCCCAGACCCTGCAGGCTCCATTTTATTCTGAGTGCTGAATTTAAGCAGAGGAGAGACCTGCAGGGCTTTCTGGATGTCGTGTGAGGAACGGATTAGAGCAGAAGATCAACAATGTGGTCTGGAAGGCTGATGGCTAAGAATGGCTTTTACATTTTTAAATGGTTGACAAAAAAGCAAAAGAAGAAGAATATTTTGAGATACGTGAAAGTTACAGGAAATTCACATTTCAATGTCTATAAATAAAGTTTTATGGGAACACAGCCATGCTCATTTGTTTACAAATTGTCTGTGGCTGCTTTCCCACAGCGACGGCAGGGTTGATTAGTTGCAATGGAGATTGTATGGCCCGCAAAGCTTAAAATATTTACTCTCAGGCCCTTTACTCAAAATGTGACATTTGGGGAGTTAGGGAAGAGCATATTGAAATTCTTTGTAATCTGCTTGCAACTCTGTAAGTCTAAAATTATTTCAAAATGAAAAGTTAAAAAACAAAAACAAATGAAGTGAAAATGACTCCCTGGTTTTTTGCTTGAAGTGCCATTTACTGAGATCAGGGGAAATGTGGAAGGGGCAGGACGAGAAGGGAAGATCAAGACTTCACTCTTGGACACGTTAGGTTTGAGATGCTGATGAGATGTCACAAAGCCGGGGCCGGGCACTATTCTGGACTTCGCCCATGAGCAGGAGACCCAGGGGAAGGGAGAGAAACCATGGAACTCCACCTCCTGCAAATGGGAGCTCTGGGCCTGGGGTGAGGCAGGACTGAGGTGGGTAAGGGGGAGCAGGGGAGCATACCACGTGTATGGAGTGTCAGTGCTCTCACAGGCTCTCCGCTCTGCACCTTGTCACCTGAGCCTTGAAACAACCCTCTCCAGTAGGACATTCTTCCCAGTTTACAAAGGAGGAGACAGACTTAGAGAGGCACTAAGATTTACTCAAGGACACAGCCAGGAAGTGGGAATGTGAGGGCTCCCTGCCCCCAGCCCCCAGCCCCCATGAGTGATGTTCCTGCCTGGTAATGCTGGGCCCGCATGGCAGAGACTGGGTGCGTTACCACAGACTGGGAGTTAAAACAACAGAAATTTCTTCTCTTCCACTTCCAGAGGCCAAAAATCCAAAATCAAAGTGTTGGCAAGGCCACACTCCCTCCCCAGGCTGTGGGGGAGAATCTTTTCAGCCCTTCTCCTAGCTTCTGGTGGCTCCTGGCAATCTGGGAATCTTTGGCATCCCTTGGCTTCTAGCAGTAATGCTCCAGTCTCTGCCTCTGTCTTCACATCATCTTCTCTATGTGTCTGTCTCTCTGTATCTATGTCTTATCTCCTTCTGCTTTTTTTTTTTTTTTTTTTGCTGAGGAAGATTCACCCTGAGCTAACATCTGTTGCCAATCTTCTTCTTTTTGTATCTGTGCCACCACAACAGCGTGGCCACTGACAGACAAGTGGTATAGGTTCGTGCCCGGCAACTGAACCCAGGCCACCAAAACAGAAGGTGCTTAACCACTAGGAACTTAACCACTAGGCCACTGGGGCTGGCCCTGCCTCACTCTTATAAGGACACTTGCCACTGGATTTAGGACCTACTTGGATAATCCAGGATGATCTCATCTTAAAATCCTTAACTAGGGGCTGGCCCTGTGGCCCAGTGGTTAAGTTCATATGCTCCACTTTGGTGGCCCAGGGTTTCCCTGGTTCGGATCTTGGGTGCAGACATGGCACTGCTCATCAAGCCATGCTGAGACAGCATCCCACATAGCACAACCAGAAGGACTTACAGCTAGAATATACAACGATATACTGGGGGGGGGGGGCTTCAGGGAGAAGAAATTAAAAAAGATTGGCAACAGATGTTAGCTCAGGTGCCAACCTTTAAAAAGAAAATCCTTAACTGCATCTACAAAGATCCTTTTTCTAAATAAAGTAACATTCAGGTTCTGGGGCTGGGGATGTGGACATATCTTTTCAGGGACCACCATTCAACCCTCCACACCGAGCTAGAGGCAGCCACGGCTCTTAGCCTTGGAAATCTAGTAAAATAATTTCTTGAACTTAAACAGCAGGCTGTCTTTCAGAGTTTTTCTTCATCCAGTTTCACAAATGTGTCTCCTTGCAGAATGGATCTGCAGCCTAAATGCTGCCAACACAAATGTGGCTTTGTCTTCTAGACTGCCTATAATTATGACAAAACTCTCAGATTCCGGGGCCTTGTGACACAGGGATAGCCCAGCACAAAGCGGAATGGACAGTAAACACGTCTGCGAGGACGCCCATTCAGAGCTGGGAGTGTTGGGCAGGACGTGTGTGGATGTGTACAGATACCTCCCCCCGCCCCCAGGCCATTGGCTTCGCCCCTAAGCACACAGTTACCCAGGCAGCCCACTGCCGTCCCCTACAGGGAGAAACTTCGCTGAAGTTCCTTGGGTGAGTTTTTTGTCACACACTCCTGGAGTTACAATGTCACAGTAGGGACTGGAGCCGAAGCAGGGCAGTGGAGAGGGGAGCAGGAAGAGTGGAATGTGAAGGGAGGTAAATGCAGTCGCCCAGGTCCCAGCTAGCTTCTGACTCCTCCACTCACAGGGAAACGGCTTGGCTAACACAGAGAGAAGCATTTTTATTTCTGCCACTTGGGATTTCTGCAGTCCTTGGAAGAGACCTCTGATGTCAGATGAGTAGAAGGCACTGCCGGAACCAAACCCCTGGTTTCTGATCCTTGGGTCCCGCTCCTTCCATGATGGCTGTCTGACTGCAGAGAACTTGAGAACAGCAAAGAGCTCTATCAACACCTTTATCAGAACTTATCAGTAAATACCATATTGCCATAACAACTTCTATTTGTAGAACGCTTTACAGTTTGCAAAACACTTTCGCATATATGATTTCAGGACTCTGGCAATTGCCCTGCAAATCTGGCTGCCTGGAGAAGCTTCCTGGCATCCTGTACCTATGGTATTTCATGACAGGATATTGATTTAGTCTGTGGATGGTGCCTCATCCCCCAAAGCAAAGACTGGGGGGGGATTGTATTTACACAGCTGTGTGATACTTCCAAAGCTACCCCAAATTGTATTTTGGAAAATGGATACTATTCCCAGAGGGTAGGAGTCATGAATTCGTTTAGCATTATTATGAATTTACTCATACTTGGGCATTTAAATATGTACTGGAGACGCCAAGCATCAAGGACTCTGGATGCTGCATTCAGTCTGTTTCCAATCCTTTAGGAGAAATTGAAACTTCAGCTCTTTGCAAGCGCTGCAGAATCCTTGAGGCTGTCATTTGCAAACCACGGGATGCAGTCAGTGTGTGTGGGAAGCCCGCACACCATCCAAGTGGATTATGAGTGGTTTTGCAGACTCAGCAGAGCGTTTGGATCCATAGACAACTTGATCAGAATCGGAATCATGTACGAGCCTGCACCAGGAAAATGCTTTCTACTAGATGGAAACTTCCCACGAGGAGGCCAGAGTTGAAAGCAGTCGCTGGTTTCTGCGGCTTTAAGAGCAAGTCACAGAATCACAGATTTTAAAACCGGAAGGGGGGGCCGGCCCGGTGGCACAATGGTTAAGTTCACACGTTCCGCTTCTTGGCAGCCCAGGGTTCGCCAGTTCAGATCCTGGGTGCGGACACGGCACCGCTTGGCAAAAGCCATGCCATGGTAGGCGTCCCACATATAAAGTAGAGGAAGATGGGCACGGATGTTAGCTCAGGGCCAGTCTTCCTCAGCAAAAAGAGGAGGATTGGCAGTAGTTAGCTGAGGGCTAACCTTCCTCAAAAAAAAAAAACAAACCTGGAAGGGATCTGAGCAACCACCTAGTCTCTTCCCTTCATTTTATGACGAGGCAACTGAGGCACAGAGAAGGGACATGATGAACCCACAGTCTAAGAACAATGCTCTTTCCACTGTACTATATTATTTGTTCCAGAAAACACCTAAGCCACATATTGTTTTGCAGATCAAAGAAAGTGGCATTATTTAGGGTCATGCTCATGGTCTGCCCAGCACAGTGTGAACACGAGACCTTGATCTGCTTCATCAGCAGCTTTTGAATGAACTGCCTTGTGATGCCTTACGTCAAAAGTAGTCATAGATAGAACCCGAACACCTCTAAACAGGGTTTCACCGCACAGCCTCTCCATGGCATGACGCCGGAGCTATGCTGTGCCTTCACCTCATTTTCAGATTAGCAGCATCAAAAAATATGTATTAAATGCTTTTGTCCACCTGCACCTGATGGCTCATCAGATGGGAATGGATGACATCAGGTCCCTAGGCAGCCGTTTGCTGGTGAAACAAACCAAAACTGAAGGTAAGGATGCCCCAAAGCACAACTTGAAACGAAGGCGGGTTTCCACTGCTCACACCTGGTTTTGTGACTCCATCACGGAAAACTCCCCAATCCTAAAAACGGATTCTGGAGAAGCCTGGCATGAAGCAGAACCTGTCCTTTGCTCTTGAATCCATCATGGCTAATTATTGCCACCCTGCCTTGCCATTTCCTGCTCTTTGCCTGGAATGCTCCCCCCCCCCCCACTCCCCTCCCACAATCTCTCAAGATTCAGCGTAAGTGTCACCTTCTCGGGGAAGACTTCCCGAACACTTGTCCCTTTGTTAACCCATTCCAAGCTGAGTGAAAGTGTCCTTTTCTTATGCCCCCTGGCCCACCAGAACTCAGTGCTTCCCTTCTCACTAAGCTTATCACACTCAACTGTAGCTGTAGTTTACTTGTCTATTAAAAGGCACACTCCATAATGCAACGAGCATTTTTTCATTTCAGCATTCCCTTTGACTGGAATGATGCCAGGAACCGAGTAAGTTTTTGGTAAATGTCAGGAGAGTGAAGGAAATTTGAATTCTGCCTGCGGTTCAACACCCTCCTTTATCTGATCTCTGTCACTTTGCACAGATCCTCAATGTGAGCAATTTTCTCCTCTTCAGGCTGCCTCCTACCCTACTCATAAATGTCAATGCTCCCAAGCCAACACCATCAGGGACACTCCTGTAGCTGAACTTTGGGTCTCTTGCTCATCGCAACAGAGGATGCCTGCCACCGGCAACGGTGGACATCTCTGTAAGAAGGTATTAGAAAGAACTGACAGGATTGGCTTGTGTTAGAGGATCTGGATAAGAAGTGGGGCTTTGTTCTGGATGGGAAGCTGCCAGGAAAAGGAGGTAATTCTATAATTGGGTATCAATATATCTTATCTATAAGGTGGGAGGAATGAAGCTAAAGCCAAAGCTATGATTGGCAAAGAATCTGCAGTCATTCATATTAGTCAAAATAATAGGGAGATGCTTGGTCATTTTTGTGGTCTGGACAATGTTCATACTTTTGCCCGTGTTCAGACATGACTGATCACGTTTTTGTTGATCTATCACGGTCACAGAATGCCCTTGTCTGGGGTTGATATTCTGTGAAATTGTTTACTTCGACGGAACATCAGGGCCTAGCTAATAGTACCAGCCCAGCTGCCAAATGCCACGGGCTGCTTTTTTCTTTCTCATAACCCACACCCATTCCTTGTATCAAGCTGTTTCTCCTCCTAGGATACTCTCCCTCCCCCGGGCAACTCCAAGAAATCCCATCCTCCCTGTGAGGCTTTCTTAAACACTTCTTTCTCCACTGGATTATCTTTTCTGAATGCATCTAAAAGTCTTGGTTGGTATACCACAGTTTGGTACTCAACTGTGTTCTCTCTCGAATTGTTTGACTTGTTTCACATGCATTTATTCTCTTCTCAGTACATTGTAAATCTTTTAGAGGCAAAGTCCTTTCTTGTCCTTCGAGATCCCCCAGAACTGAGCACGCTGCTGAGGTGAAACTATTGGCCGGTCTGAGGAACGAGGCCAGCTTGCTTCTGTAACACAGCCCTGAAAACACAGCTACAGGCCAGCAGGGGAGAACCCACCAACTGGGCTTTCCCGCTGGTGGCTGCCCTTTCTAACACTCTGAGCCCATCTTCCCATCAAGGAAGCATTTTCCAATTTTAGTTTTGGAGCATTCATTTCTTTCCAAGAGTTATCTTTGTAACTGTCTTCCACCCCATCTGTCTGAAGGTCCTTGAGTGCAGGATCTATCATTTAGGCATTTTTGTCTCCTCTCACGCTCCCAAAGCGCCTGGTACTGGGCTTAGCGGGTGGAAAGAAAGGACCAGCAGTCCCCAACCAATCCCAGCTCCTGCCTGGCTCGTCGCAGAAAGTGGGGTGCATCCGAACTGTTCCCTGTCGGGCTACCCAGGAGGCTGGCTGCCTTGGCCTTTGACTGAAGTCAGGGCACAAGACCTCAGCCGGCTCGGTTAGCCACACGCCTCCAGCCCATCACTGCTCCAGGCTGCTCCCTAGGCAGACAGTCAGCAGGTTTGGTGAAACCTTAAAAAGGTGCGCATTTCAACCACTCTCTACAGAACAGCTGAGATTCGACGGAGCTGGAGAGATAATAGCACTACTTGACACCGAGGGTAAAGCTGGCCGACGAGAAGCGGCGAGCTTTCTCCAGAGCCGCCTCTCTCGAAGTGTATTGGATTAGCCAATCACAAAGCCCGAGCGGGCGTGACGGCCAATTGGAAGGTAGAGAAGGCGGAGCCGAAGCCTTGATTGGCACCCGGTCTCCAGAGGCCCCCCAGAGGCCTGGCAGCGCCTCAGCTGCAGCGGCTTCAGGTTGGGTGCCCTGGCGCTGGCGGCCATCTTTCTTTCTGGCAGGTCAGCTGACTTGGACCCGCTCGAGCCCAACACGTAGGCGGTCGATCATTTCTCCAGGGAGCGGGTGAGCCCCTCCCCTCGCACACTTCCCGTCTCTCCGCGCGCGCCCCCGCCTTCCCGGTGAGCCTGTTTGGCGGGAAGTTGGCTTAGTTGGCCTACCTGTGGCTCAGCGGGTTCTCTGGTGCCCGCCTTGTTTCTCCCCAGAGGCGTCTCAATCCTCCCTCCATGATCTCGGCATAGAGCATAGTACCCCTTCGCACGGAGGACGCGATGGCTCCCAGGAAACGTCCAGAAACCCAGAAGACCCCCGAGATGGTTGTGCGCCCCAAGAGCAAGAGGAGCAGGAGCCCCAGGGAGCTGGAGCCCGAGGCCAAGAAGCTCTGTGCGAAGGGCCCCGGTACTGCCTGCGCCTGCTGCTTTCATAATGCTGCCATGTGGGGTTCTCACGCAGGAGGCTGAGTGGGGGATGGGTGCTTCTAAATTCCTCAAGCTGTCCCGAGTGATGGACGCCTCAGGCTATGCATTTTGTCTGCAGGTCCTTCGACACCATAGAGCTTGGGCTTCCCCCCCTCAGGTGATGGGAAGAGGCAGATGAGCTCCATTACAACAGACACAACGGACTTTGCAAATTCCCTGTTTGTTCCGGGATTTTTACACACTGAGGACCACTTAAAATAACCCTCCCGTGCCTAGTGGTGTGTGTGCGCTGAATTTCGATAGTCACGCTTGTTAGCTGTATGTCGTTGGTTTCAGCTGTGGGAGCCCTCAATTTCCTTCCTTCCTTCCTTCGAAAACTCCGTCTCTGGGATTTGTCCGGGCTTGAACCTGGGGCTGTAAGGAGGGTGAGGAACTCAAAAGACCGGAGCAGGGGGTTGTTGATGAAGTGGGTTTTTGTCCATGAGAAGGAAGACTTGGTTGTCAAGAGGCTGGATTCATAGAGATCAGACCCTCAAATACATGTTGGTAATCCAGACTTGCTTTATTCCTATTCTAGGTGCATCTGCCTCCCCCAAAAGTAGCTTGGTTAATTGAGGCGTGCCAGGTCCTGTGGTTCCTGCTGGTTTTCAGGAGAACAGATTGGACTTGGGGCCACCAACCAGTCACCTCTATATTTTTTTAATATAGGATTTAAAGACACTGCTTTTTCCAAACAGTCACTTCTACTATGCTGTCCTAAAAATCTTTTTATTGTGCATTTTATGTGATTTTAAAATTGTCACCCAACCCGATCATGAGTTTTCCAGCCCAAACTGGGAAGAGTTCTGTAGTCTACTTTGTGTGTTTCTTTGACTCATTTCTCAGGAACCCTGCAAGATCGTATTTAATTTCACTTCAAAATGACTATTTCGGGGAGTGTTTGGGAAGAGGCTGCATCCCCACTGACTATTTTTTTCTCGTGCTGGGTGAGACTGAGCCGGCCATGGAAAGGGAGGTGATGAGAGAGGTGGGCTATGTTGAATGAAGCAGCAGACTTGCTTTCTGGGATTTCAGCAGAAAAACCTTTCTTGAGTGAGATTGGAGAGGAAAATGTGTTTGTTCTGCTTGGCAGGTTCCAGCAGAAGACTTGACTCAGGCTGCCTTTGGGCGGAGTTGGCTAGCCTGCAGGTCCCGCCACTGTGCAGCAGCATCGTCAGGGCCCTGCACCAGCAGAAGCTGGGCAAAGCTTCCTGGTCATCCCTACAGCAGGTGAGGCGTTTCCTGGCTGAAGTCCGCAAGGGTTTGCGTGGTGCCTTTTACTATTGGATGCTCCAGAATTGGATGCTGGGTTGGTTCGGTCAGTTGTCAGAGTGGTCAGATCACCCTCACCTTGGTGACTGGCCACCTGGCCACTTGGCCAGGTAGAAGTCCTGTGCCGTAAAGGTCCCAGCTGGAATGTACTCTCCTCCTTCCGTTCCAAGATTAGTGCATGTACTTTGTAAATATTTTCATGCACAGAACCAGGCAGTTAGTTTTCCTTTGGTGGGAGGACTTGGCCCGAGGGCTCCTCTACGCAGGAGGTGGAGATTGGCAATTTACCCAGGACTTGGATTCTAATTCATCTTAATTCTCTTCTCTCTGTGTCAGGGTCTCCAGCAGTCCTTTTTGCGCTCTCTGGCTTCTTACCGGATATTCCAAAAGGCTGCCCCCTTTGACAGGAGGGCCACATCCTTGGCGTGGCACCCAGCTCACCCCAGCACCCTGGCTGTGGGTTCCAAAGGGGGAGATATCATGCTCTGGAACTTTGGCGTAAAGGACAAACCCACCTTCCTTAAAGGGGTGAGCAGTTCCCTGTGCCAGACGATCGTGCTGCGGAAGGGTTTGTTGAAGGAATGAAAAGCCATCCAGTAACAAAGAGAGGATTAGGATCGAAAGTAACCGTGGGTATTTTCAAACAAGTAAATGGTTAGGAGACTCAAATTTTTATTGAATGCCTGCCCTTAATACATTAGAAAGTGTAAGACATTGATCATCCTCCAGTAAGTCACCACGTGGAATAGAATCTAAGCCCCTTCTTACGTCCTTGACCTTGATCCTTGTGCCACTGTCTTTCCTCACTTCCTATGCTTTAGCCATACTAGCTATTTCTGTTCCTGAAACTGAGTCTTTGCACTTGCTGTTCCCTTTGGATTGCTCTGTCTTTTCTCATGGCTGGCTCCCTCTTACCAGTCATGTCTGAGCTCAAGAGACTTTTTCCAAAAGATTTTCACTGATCACTCTGCCTACAGTAGCCCCCACCCCACCCAGTCAGTCCCTATCTCATTACCTGCTTCTCTTCCCCTGCAATGTTTATCAATATCTAGAATGTTTTACTTATTTGTATATCTTTGTCCACTGGAAAGTAAGCTCTGTGATGGTAGGGACTTTGGCTTTCTGGTTCACCACTGTACCCCTACTGCCTAGAACAATGGCCTGGAATAGCTGCTTTCTACTTGCTGAATGAATGAGGGGCTTGAAGTGTTACTGGGTAGATGGGATGTATACATACGAGATAACTAGCAGTACAGTTGTGAAATGCTACAGAACGCTAGAGAAGGAAGAACGTCTTGCGAATTCGAGTTGATAGAGAAGGCTTCATGGATGAGTGAGGAGTCAGGGAGAACACTATTTAGACAAGTGGAAAGAAGAGGGGAAAAGGAGAGTGTGTTTGGGGCAAGGTTTGGCATAGAGCTTTTTAGGGCTGGTCTTAATTGTGCTAGTGTTTATCATCAGTTCCTGAGGGGTGAGGGTGTTGACTCCTTCATCAAGGAGAAGACCCTTAGCTTGCCCAGCGGGGGGCTGATCTTGGAGGGCTGTGCAGTCACGCTTCACTTAATGACGGGGATGCATTCTGAGAAATGCATTGTTAGGCGATTTCGTCATTGTGCAAACATCATGGAGCGTACTTATACAAACCTAGGTGGTATAGCCTACTACACACTTAGGATACGTGGTGCTAATCTTATGGGACCACTGTCATATACCTAGTCCGTCACTGACCGAAATGTCGTTATGTGGCACATGACTCTACTGTGAAAAGTGATGCTCTGGGTTTAGAGCCACAAACTCGCCTGCCAAAAGAAGCCAAACAGATAAAAGAAAAGAATCATGTAGGGGGTGGGGTCGGTGGTAAACTGGAGAGGATTGATATGCAGGAATCTAGGTCCTGTGGTATGAGATCTGATTCTTTTCAAATGAAGCCTGAAATCCTGAATTTTTACATGAAATCTTCTGATTTTTTAAAATTGTGATGAAATACACATAACAAAATTTACCATCTTAACCATTTTTAAGTGTATAGTTCAGTGGCATTACATACATTCACTTTCTTGTGTAACCAGTCTCCAGAACTTTTTCATCTTGCAAAAGTGAAACTCTTTACCCATTAAATACTAACTCCCAGTTTCTTCCCCAACTCAGCCCCTGGCAGCCATTCTTTTATTTTTTTCATTTTTTATTGCGGTAACATTGGTTTATAACATTGTATCAATTTCAGGTGCACATCATTGTATATTTCAATTTCTGTGTAGGTTGCATCATGTTCACCAGCCAAAGACTGATTACCATCCATCATCACACATGTGCCTAATCACCCCTTTCGCCCTCTTCCCTCCCCTTTTCGCCTCTGGTAACCACCAATCCAGTCTCTGTCTCTATGTGTTTATTTGTTGTTTTTATCTTCTACTTATGCGTGAGATCAAATGGTATTTGACTTTCTCCCTCTGCCTTACTTTGCTTGGCATAATACCCTTAAGGTCTGTCCAGGCTGTCCCAAATTGGCCAGATTTCACTGTTTCTTATGGCTGAGTAGTATTCCATCGTGTATATATACCACATCTTCTTTATCTGTTCATCCCTTGATGGGCACCTAGGTTGCTTCCAAGTCTTGGCTATTGTGAATAATGCCCTGGCAGCCATTGTACTTTCTGTCTCTCTGATTTTGACTACTCTAGGTATCTAAGTGGAATTGTACAGTATTTGTTCTTTTGTGACTGGCTTATTTCACTTAGCATAATGTCCTCAAGGTTTATCCATGTTCTAGCATGTGTCAGAATTTCCTTCCTTTTCAAGGCTGAATAATATTCCACTGTATGTGTATACCACATTTTTCTTATCCATTCCTCTGTTGTTGGACACTTGGGTTGCTTCCACCTTTTGGCTATTGGGAATAATGCTCATATTAACACAGGTATATATCTCTTTGAGTCCCTGCTTTCAGTTCTTTTGGGTATATACCCAGAAGTGGAATTACTGGGTCATATGGTAGCTATTTTTAATATTTTGAGGAACCACCATACTGTTTTCCCGTGGAGGCTGCACCATTTTACAAAAGCGCACAAGGATGTCAATTTAAAATATCTTGATTTGTAATGTTGGGAACGAAATAAGATTAAGCATGCTCTGCAGCTAAACAAAACATCTGTGCACTGGATTCCGCTTCAGCTCACTGTTTGTCCGTCTCTGCTTTAGAGGTAGAAGAGGCCAAGGGTGTTCCCAGGATGAGTTCTCTTAAGCGGAGAATTTGGAGAGCAGCCCATCAGAAAAGGCCAGTTCAGACAGGCTCGGAGATTAGGACTCAAGATATGAGATGAGTGTTCAAGAAAACAAGTGCCTGGAGCCAGAAGAAAGGCAGCCGGCGGAGTGCTGTGGCCAGAGCTCGGTGGGCTTCGTGCCCAGCTGGTGAGACAGGCGACCGCCAGGAGGAGCAGCTTTACATTGAAATCGATCCAGAGCTCAGGCAGGAGATTTGTTTTTTCTAGCAATCTAGGAGGAGATAGTAATAGAGAGATTTAAGAAGTAGCCTACGGGTGTCCTAGGGGAAGAGCCCCCTGACCAAAAGGAGAAGGACAGCTGCTTTGAACTTGTGCCTGGGGAGGCTGCTTTTGGTTTCCATTGCCCTTTATTATAACATGCATTGGAGTAAAGTTTCTTTTTTTTTTTTTTTTTGAGGAAGATTAGCCCTGAGCTAACTACTGCCAGTCCTCCTCTTTTTTGCTGAGGAAGACTGGCCCTGAGCTAACATCCGTGCCCATCTTCCTCTACTTTATATGTGGGACGCCTACCACAGCATGGCTTGCCAAGCAGTGCCATGTCTGCACCCAGGATCCAAACTAGCGAACTCCGGGGTGCCGAGAATCGGAACGTGCAAACTTAACCGCGCGCCACTGGGCCGGCCCCTGGAGTGAAGTTTCTCACCCCGTTGTGGAGATCGTTCTGGGCAGTTGAACTTTGTGACTGGCAGGAAGCTAGGTTGGAGCAGAAGGAGGGTGAGGTGCTCTGGAGACCTGTCTGTTTTTTACTCCCAGATACTGACAGCCCAAGGTTGATTTGAGACCAGTGACAGGGGGAGTAGCAGTGCCTCATTTTGTCACTTCTTGAGTCATCTGACCTTGGCTCTGATCTTTACATCTTTCAGGCTCTTGGCGAGGGAACATGTATTACATTTCCAAAATGAAGATACCTTTATTTTATTCTCATTATAAAAATGATCTGTGCTTATCATAAGAAACTTAAACAATACAGAGAAAAGTATAAAGAGCAGAGTAGATATTACCTGAAGTCCCATTTGGGGCATCTTTCTGTGTGTGTTTACACTGTTACATACACCCGTACTTCTACTTGAATTATTATGTAAATAGACTATCCTAGAATCTGTTGCGTTTTACTAATTATATCAGATATTCTTTTTTTTTTTTTTTTTTTTAAAGATTGGCACCTGCGCTAACAACCGTTGCCAATCTTAACTTTTTTTTTTCTGGTTTTTTCTCCCCAAATCCCCCTAGTACATAGTTGTCTATTTTAGTTGTGGGTCCTTCTAGTTGTGGCATGTGGGACGCCGCCTCAGCATGGCCTGATGAGCGGTGCCATGTCTGTGCTTAGGATCCGGACCGGTGAAACCCTGGGCCATTGAAGCAGAGCGCTCAAATTTAACCACTTGGCCACGGGGCCAGCCCCTATATCAGATATTCTAGTTTACTCATATCGTACTGAGTGATGACCACTTAAAAACATCCTGTAATTTCCTTTTTTTGTAATGCCTTTGGTTTTGGTATCAGGGTAATGAAGACCTCATAAAAAGTGTCTGGAAATGTTCCCTCCTCTTGTATTTTCTGGGATAATTTGTGTAGCATTAGGGCTATTTCTGCCTTAAATTTTTCATAGGATTCACCCCATCTGGGCCTGGAGTTTTCTTTTTTGGAAGGTTCTTAACTATATATTCAATTTCTTTAATAGATATAGGGCAGTTTGGGTTATGTATTTCTTCTTTAATGAGCTTGGTAGTTTGTCTTTCAAGTAATTTGTCCATTTTACCTAAATTGTTGAATTGAGTGGCATAAAGCTGTTCATAGTATTCCTTAGCCTCCTTTAAATGTCTGTAGGATCTGTAGTGATGTCCCCCTCGTGTTCTTGATGGTGGCAATGTGTGTCTTCTCTTTTTTTTTGTTCCTGATCAGTCTTACTAGAGGTTTATCAAATTTAATGATATTTTCAAAGAACCAGCTTTTAGTTTCATTGATTTTCTCTATTTTTTTTCTGTTTTCTTTTTCATTGATTTTTCTTCTTTTGTTTTCTTTCCTATGCTTTGGATTTAATTTTCTCTTTTTCTTGTTTCTTAAGATGGAAATTTAGAATGTTTATTTGAGACCTTTTTTCTTATATAACCATTCAATGCTATAAATTTCTCTCCAAGTGTTTCTTTAACTGTATCGCATAGATTTTGTTGTGTTTTTGTTTTCGTTCAGTTCAAATTATTTTCCAAATTCCTTATCATTTCTTCTGTGACCAGTGGGTTATTCTGAAGTATATTGTTTCATTTCCAAATATTTGGGGATTGTTGAGATATCTCTGTATTGTTGATTTCTAGTTCAGTTCTGTTATGAACAGGAAACATCCAGTCCTTTTCCATTTTAAACTTGTTTTATGGCCGAGCATATGGACTGTCTTAGTGAACATCCCACGTGTGTTTGAAAAGAATGTGTATTCTGCTGTTTTGGGATGGATTATTCTCTAAATGTCAATTAGGTTAAGCTGATTGATAGTGTTATTCAAATGTCCTGTGTCCTTATTGATTTTCTGTCTTTTATCACTTATTGAGAGAGGAATATTGGAATCTCCAACTACAAAATTGTGGATCTGTCTATTTTCCTTTAGTTTTTGCTTAAAGCATTCAGAAACTCTGTATTAGGTTCTTACACATTTAGAATTATGTCCTTTTGATGATCTGACCCCTTTGTCATTGTGAGGTATCTCCCTTTATCCCTGGTAATATTTCTTTTTCTGAAGTCTTTGTTTGATATCTAGCTGTCTTATGATTAGTGTTTGTATGGTATATCTTTTTCCATCCTTTTATGTTAACCTATTTGTGTATTTGTATATAAAATGGGTTTCCTGTAGACAGCATTTTTTAAAAAAATCCAACCTTATAATCTATGCCTTATGCCTTTTTTTTTTTAAAGATTTTATTTTTCCTTTTTCTCCCAAAGCTCCCCCGTACATAGTTGTGTATTTCTAGTTGTGGGTCCTTCTAGTCGTGGCATGTGGGATGCCACCTCAGCATGGCCTGATGAGCGGTGCCATGTCTGCACCCAGGATCCGAACTGGCGAAACCCTGGGCTGTTGCAGCGGAGCGTGCAAACTTAACCACTCGGCCACAGGGCCGGCCCCTAACGTATGCCTTTTAATTGGAGCATTTGGACATTTACATTTAATATGATTATAAATATGATTGAGTTTAAATCTTTTATCATCTTGCTATTTCTATTTGTCCCATCTCTTTGTCCCATTTTCCTTTTTTTCTTGCCTTCTTTTTGGTTGCATACTTATTCTGATTCCATTTTATCTCCACTATTGGATTATTAGTTATACTTTTCTTCCTTTTTCTCTCTTTTAGTGTTTTCTCTTGGGTTTACGATATATGTCTTTAACTCATCAGAGTGTCCCTTCAAATATACCACTTCATTGTAAGTGGTATTGTAGGAATCTTACAACTATATATTTACTTTCATTTTCTTCCCTCTCTCCTTTCCTATATTTTACTTCTACACATATTATAAACCCCACAGTACATTAATATTTTTGCTTTATGTGGTCAATTATCTTTGTTTTCTGTTAAATCTTTATTGAGATATAATTGATAAATGACAAACTGCACATATTTAAAGTGTACAATTTGATGAGTTTTGACATATGTATACAACTGTGAAACCATCACCACAATTCAAATAATGAATATATTCATCAGCCCAAAGTTTCCTCATGCCCCTTAATAGTCCATCCCTTTCTACCCTCTGTCCTGTACCCTGAGACCTCTTGATCTACCTTCTGTCCCTACTGATTAATTTGCGTTCTCTAGCTTTTGTATATATGGGGCGATACAATAAATACTCTTTTTTTCCCCTGGCTTTTACTCAGTGTAATTATTTGAGACTCATCTACGTTTTTGTGTGTATCAATAGTTTGTTTTTCTTTGCGTAGTGTTCCAGTATATCAGTATACCACAATTTATTTATCTGTTCACCTGCTGAAGGACATTTGGATTTTTTCCGGTTATTTTTGGCTATTGCAAATAAGGCTGCTATGAACATTCATGTACAAGTCTTTGAGTGGATGTATGTTTTCATCTTTCTTGAGTAAACACCTAGTTGTGGATGGCTAGGATGTAGAGTGGGTGTCTTTTAAAGATATTTTTTAAAGAGAAAAAAATACTTTAGTATTTACCCACATATTTGCCATTTCCAGTGCTTTTCATTCCTTTGTATAATCTGGATTTCCTTTTGGTAACATTTTCCTTCTGCCTGAAGAAATTTCTTTGACCATTCTTATAATATAGGTTGGTTGGTGATGCATTTCCTTTTGTATTTTGAAAAAGTCTTTATTTTGCCTTTTTTCGGGAAGATGATTTAGCTGGGTATAGAATTCTAGGTTCACAGTTTTTTTTTTCCTTTTAGTACTTTATTTTTTTTATTAGTTTTTCTTTTTTTTGAGGAAGATTAGCCCTGAGCTAACGTCTGCTGCCAATCTTCCTCTTTTTGCTGAGGAAGACTGGCCCTGAGCTAACATCCTTGCCCATCTCCCTCTACTTTATACATGGAACACCTGCCACAGCATGGCTTGCCAAGCGGTGCCATGTCCGCACCCGGGATCTGAACTGGTGAACCCCAGGCTGCCAAAGCAGAACGTGCAAACTTAACCCCTGCAACACTGGGCTGGCCCCCACTCTTAGGACTTTAATGATGATTTCTGATGCAAAGTCTGCTGTCATTCTTATGTTCCTCTTTATGTGATTTTTTTTTTTTCTGGCTACTTTTAAAAATGATTATGATTTGCTTGGTGTGTTTTTTCTATATGTTTCTTCTGCTTTGGGTTCATTGAGCTTCTTGGATCTTTCAGTTCATAGTTGTCGTCAAATTTGGAAAAGTTTTGGCCATTATTCAGGACTGCAGGTAGTCCTCCCCATCCCCTTGTTTTCTGGGACTCCAATTACGTGTATGTTAGGCGACTGAGTATTAGCCTATAGGTCACTGACGTGCTGGTTTTTTTTTTTTTTTTTTGAGGAAGATTAGCACTGAGCTAACTGCTGCCAATCCTCCTCTTTTTGCTGAGGAAGGCTGGCCCTGAGCTAACATCCATGCCCATCTTCCTCCACTTTATATGTGGAATGCCTACCACAGCATGGCGTGCCAAGTGGTGCCATGTCCGCACCTGCGATCCGAACTGGCGAACCCCAGGCTGCCAGAAGCAGAGCGTGCGCACTTGACCACTGTGCCACTGGTCTGGCCCCGTCCTGTTTATTTTTTATTTTAATCTTTTCCCCACTCTCTCTCTTTCATTTTGCATAGCTTCTATTGCTGTGTCTCAAGTATACTGATCTTTACTCCTGTAATGTCTAATCTGCTGTTAATCCCATCCAATGTATTTTTCATTTCAGATACTGTATATCATCTCTAGAAATTTAATTTGGGTCTTTTTTTAATATCTTCCATTTCTCTCTTCATGTTCATTATCTTCTCCACTTTCTATAACATGGAGAGTATGTTCATAATAGTCATTTTAATGTCTTTGCTAATTCTATCATGTGTCACTTCTGAGTCTGTTTCTATTGATTGAGGTTTTTTCTGATTATCAATCATATTTTCTACTTCTTTGCATGCCTGGTAATTTCTCATTGGATGCCAGACATTGTGGATTTTACATTGTTGGATGTTGGATTTTGTTGTATTCTTCTAAATATTGTTGGCTTTGTTCTGGGATGCAGTTAAGTTACTTGTAATCAGTTTGATAACTCCAAGGCTTGCTTTTAAGCTTTGTTCATAGAGTTAGTGTCCTGTTGCCTCTACAACAAATTACCAGAGACTTAGTGTCTTAAAGCAGCGCCATTTTATTCTCTTACAGTTCTGGAGGTCCGAAGGCTGAAATCATTTTCACTGGACTCTGGTCATGGGGTTGGCAGGGCTGGTTCCTTCTGGAGGTTCTGAGGGGAGAATCCGTTTCCTTGCTTTTTTCAGCTTCTTGTGGCCACCTGAATTCCTTGGCTGTGGCTCCTTCTTCCATCTTCAAGGTGCGCCTCTCCAATTTCTGCTTCCCTCATCACATCACCTTCTCTTCTGACTCTTGATACATCCTGTATTCCTCTTATAAGGACCATTTTGTTTGTATCAGACCCACTCAGATAATCCAGGATAGTCTCTCCATCTCAAGATCTTAATTGAACCATATATGCAAAGTCCCTCTTGTTGTCTAGGGGAATGTTCACAGGTTCCATGGATAAGGCACGGCTATCTTGGGGGACCGTTTGTCAGTCTACCACAGTTAGCGTAGGTCCAAGGCAGCCTGTTGTCTAGCTGTAAATTGGTCTTACCCTGAGGCAATACCCTTCTGAGGACTCTATGCGATGATCTGTGTGTTAAGAATCTTCTCACTCTGGCTGGGGAGATTACAGACTGTTCTGAGGACTTCTCCTTCTCATTTCTGGTGTTTCTCTCCCCAGCCTTGGGGCATTTCCTCGTACACATTTACACATTAATACTTACCCAAAGGCTTGAGGGGAACCCTCTGAAAATCTCCCGAATGCTCTTTCTATGTGTCTCCCTCCTCCCCAGGCTTTTGCCCTGCAAATTCTTGCCATGGGTCTCCTCAACTCAGGAGACTGCTAGGCTGTTGGGTCCCCCCTCCCTGTGCTGCTTCCTGGATACTGTTTCCAGGCCGTAAGCTGGGCAATTGCAGCCTACCTCATTTCTTTCCCTCCTGTCTTGTGCTGCCTGTCGTCCAGTGTCTGAAAACTTAATTCATGTGTTTTGTCCAGTTTCTTAGTTATTTAAGGCAGAAGGCTGTATCTGATTTCTGATACTCCATCATGGTTGGAAGCAGAAATCCACACTTAGTAATTTTAATAGTTTATCTGAGGATTTAAAATTTTTTCTTACACAATCTGCTCATCTACAAATAATGAGAGTTTGATTTCTTCCTTTACCCATACTTCTTTTTTGCCTTATTTCCTTGGCAAAGACCTCTAGTACATTGTTGAATCTTGGCTGTAGCAGACATCCTTGTCTTGTTCTTGATCATAGAAGGCTTTTATATTATATCATTAAGTATGATTTCTGCTTTTTTTTTCTCCCCAAAGCCCCAGTACATAGTTGCATATCCTGGTTGTAGGTCCTTCTAGTTCTTCTATGTGGGATGCCACCCCAGCATGGCTTGATGAGTGGTGTGTAGGTCCGTGCCCAGGATTCAAACCGGCGAACCCCAGGCCACTGAAGCAGAGAGCATGAACTTAACCGCTACACCACTGGGCCAGCCCCTCTGCTACTTTTTATTGTGGTGAAATATACGTAACTTAAAATTTACCATTTTAACCATTTTTAAGTGTACAGTTCAGTGGTGGTAAGTACATTCATGTTGTCATGCAACCATCACCACCATCCATCTCCAGAACTTTTTCATCCTCCCCAAGTAAAACTCTGTACCCATTAGACAAGGATTTCCTGTCACCCCTCCCCCCAGCCCCACTGATCTGCTTTCGATCTGAATTTGACTATTCTATGTATCTCATATAAATGGAATCATGCAATATTTGTCCTTGTGTGTCTGGGTTCTTTCACTTAGTATAATGTTTTCAAGGTCCCTTCATGTTGTAGCCTGTATCAGAACTTCATTCCTTTTTATAGCTGAATAGTATTCCATTGTATGGATACACCACATTTTATTTATCCATTCATCTATTGATGGAAATTTGGGTTGTTGCTGTTTTTTGCTATTGTGAATTCAGCTGCTGTGAATGTTGATGTACAAGTTTTTGCTTGAATACCTGTTTTCAGTTCTTTTGGTTATATACCTAGGAGCTTGTTTGTTTTTAAATATATTTTATCAGATTAAGTAAGTTTCCCTATTTAGTCCTAGTTTGCCAGAAGTTCTTACCATGAATGATAATTGAATTTCATCAAATTCTTTTTTGTATCTATTGAGGTCGGCATTTGACTTTTCCCCTTTATTCTGTGGTAAACTACACTGATTGGTTTTTGTTTGTTTGGTTTGGTTTATTAGTTATATTCCATTTTTTCATTTAAATTTTCTTTTTTTCCCACTTTTTAATCTTTATATCTCAGGCAAGTGATACTAGTTTTTAAAGAAATTGTGGTAAAAGCACATAACATAAAATTTACCATCTTAACCTTTTTTTTTTTTTTTGAGGAAGATCAGCCCTGAGCTAACTACTGCCAATCTTCCTCTTTTTGCTGAGGAAGACTGGCCCTGAGCTAACATCCATGCCCATCTTCCTCTGCTTTATATGTGGGACGCCTGCCACAGCATGGCTTTTGTCAAGTGGTGCCATGTCCACACCCAGGATCCGAACCGGCGAACCCTGGGCCACCGAGAAGCGGAACGTGCACACTTAACCGCTGTGGCGCCGGGCCGGCCCCATCTTAACCATTTTTAAGTGTACTGTTCAGTGGTGTTAACTGTATTCACATTGTTGTACAACAGATCTCTAGAACTTTTTCATCTTGTAAAACTGAAACTGTGTGTCCATTGAATAACAATTCCCCATTTCCCCCTCCCCCCAGCCCTTGGCAACCACAGTTCTACTTTCTATTTCTAAGTTTGAACTACTGTAGATACTTAACTACTTTAAGTTTTGATGGTCTTATGGTGGTTGTGTAGGGGGATGTTCTTTGTAGGAAACACACAGTAAAGCATTTGAGGGTAACGGAACATCATGTTGGCGGTTTATTATCAAATGGTTCCAGAACAGTGCTTTGTGCTATTCTTGCAACTTGTCTATGTATTTGAGATAGTTTGGAAACCAATTTTTTTTAAAACATTGATATTATTTCTTCCTTAAATATTTAGTATATTCACCAGTGAAGCCCTCAGGATCTGGAATTTATTTTGCAGGAAAGTTTTCAGCTGTGAATTCAGTCTCTTATAGAAGTCAGACTATTCAGATTTTCTCTTTCATCTTACATCGGTTTGGCAAGTTTGTATTTTTCTGGGAATTTGCCTGTTTCATCTAAATTTTCAAATTTATTGACATAAGATTTTATGATATCCTCTCATTATCTTTTAAAATGTCAAAGATTTATATTGATGTCCCTTTTTTCCATCCATTAGTGGGTATTTGTGCCTTCACATTTGTTCAGTCTGTCCCACCAGGGATTTATCGATTTTATGAGTCTTTTCATGGAACCAACTTTTGGCTTTGTTGATTCTTCTCACAGTTTATGTGTTTTCTTTTCATTAATTTCTTTTTTTTTTTTTTTTTGGGAGGAAGATTAGCCCTGAGCTAACTGCTGCCAATCCTCCTCCTTTTCCTGAGCAAGTCTGGCCCTGAGCTAAGATCCGTGCCCATCTTCCTCTACTTTATATGTGGGATGCCTACCACAGCGTGGCTTGACAAGCGGTGCCATGTCCGCACCCGGGATCCGAACCGGCCAACCCCAGGCTGCCAAAGCGGAATGAGCACACTTAACCACTGCGCCACCGGGCCGGCCCCATCGTTAATTTCTGTTCTTCATTTTTTTCTTCTACTTTCTTTGGCTTTAGTTTCCTGTTTTACAACTTCTTGAGATGGATGTTTGTCACTGATTTTAGCCTTTCTTCTTTGATTATGAATAATGCTGCTATGAGCACTTGTATACAAGTTTTTACATGAACGTAAATATTCATTTCTCTTGGATATATATGGAGAAGTGGAATTGCTGGGTCGTATAGTAACTTTATGTTTAATTGAGCAACTGGGCAACTGCTTTCCAAAGCGCTTGCACCTTTTGCATTCCCGCCGGCAACGTAGGAGGGCTTCACTCTGTCTGCATCTTTACCAACACTTATGGGTTTTTTTCCAGCTTTATTGAGGTATAATTGACAAAAATTGTACCTATTTAAGGTGTGTAACATGATGTTTTGATACACGTATATATTGCAAAATGATTACCATAATCAAGCTAATTAACACCCATCTCGTCACCTTTTGTGTGTGGGTGCTGAAAACGTGGAAGATCTACTCTCTTAGCAAATTTCAAATATGCAACACAGTGTTATTAACTGTAGTCACCATGCCCAACATTAGATCTCCAGAACTTATTCATTCTGCATAATGGAAACTTTGTATCCTTTGACCAACATCTCCCAATACCCCCAGCCCCCAGCCCTTGGCAACCACCATTCTGCTCTCTGCTTTTATGAGTTTGACTTTTTTTAGATTCCATGTATAAGTGAGAGCATGCACTATTTGTCTTTCTTTGTCTGGCTTATTTTACTTAGCATAATATCCTCCAGGTTCATCCATCTTGTTGCAAATGACAGGATTTCCTTGTTTTTGAAGGCTAAATAATATTCCATTGTATATATATGCCACGTTTTCTTTATTCGTTCATCAGTTGACAGACACTTGGCTTGTTTCCATATCTTGGCTGTTGTGAATAAGTCTGCAATGAACATGAGAGTGCAGCTATCTCTTTGAGATACTGATTTCATTTCTTTTGGCTATGTACGTAGAAGTGGGATGACTGGATCATATGATAGTTCTATTTTAAATTTTTGGAGGAACCTCCATGCTGTTTTCCCTAATGGCTGTACCAGTTTACATTCCCACCAACACAAAGGGTTCCTCTTTCTTCACATTCCTGCCAACACTTATCTTTTGTCATTTTGATAATAGCCATTCTAACAGGTGTGAGTGATACCTCATTGTGGTTTTGATTTGCATTTCCCTGATGATTATCCCTGATGTTGAGCAGCCTTTCATATACCTGTTGGCCATCTGTCTGTCTTCTTTGGAGAAATGTCTATTCAGGCCCTCTGCCCATTTTTTAATTGGGTTATTTGTTTTGTTGTTGTTGAGTTTTAGGAGTTCTTTATATACTCTGGATATTACCCCGTTATCAGATATATAGTTTGCAAATATTTTTCTCCATTCTGTAGGTTGTCTTGCCAACACTTGATATTGTCCATCTTTTTTTTTTTTTTCCTCTTAAGATTGGCACCTGAGCTAACAACTGTGGCCAATCTTTTTTTTTTCAATCTGCTTTTTCTCCCCAAATCCCCCCAGTACATAGTTGTATATCTTAGTTGCAGGTCCTTCTGGTTGTGGCATGTGGGATGCTGCCTGAATGTGGCCTGACAAGCAGTGCCATATCCACGCCCAGGATCCGAACCAGTGAAACCCTGGGCCGCCACAGCAGAGCGCGCGAACTTAACCACTCGGCCACGGGGCCGGCCCTCCATCTTCTTGATTATAGCCATCCTAGTGGGTGTGAAATAGTGACTTCTTGTGGTTTTGATTTGCATTTCCTTAATGACTAATGGTGTTGAGCATCTTTTCATGTCCTACTGGCCATTTGTGTATCTTTTTTTTGGAGAAATGTCTATGTAAATCCTTTGTCCATTTTTTAATTATGTCTGTTTTTTTGTGTGAGGAAGATTGGCAACAGATGTTAGCGCAGGGCCAATCGCTAGCCCTGCGCTAACATCTGTTGCCAATCTTCCTCTTTTTGCTTGAGGAAGATTGTTGCTGAGCTAACATCTGTGCCAGTCTTCCTCTACTCTGCATGTGGGATGCCACCACACCATGGCTTGACGAGTGGTGTGTAGATCAACGTGCGGGGACCGAACCCATGAACCCTGGGCTGCTGAAGTGGAGCATGGGAACCTAACCACTCTACCATCAGATTGGCCACCTAATTAGGTCTATTTTTTCTTTTTTTTAAAGATTTTATTTTTCCTTTTTCTCCCCAAAGCCCACTGGTACATAGCTATATACTCTAGTTGTGGGTCCTTCTAGTTGTGGCATGTGGGACGCCACCTCAGCATGGCCTGGTAAGTGGTGCCATGTCTGCGCCCAGGATCTGAACCGGCGAGACCCTGGGCCACCGAAGCGGAGCACGTGAACTGAACCACTCAGCCATAGGGCCAGCCCCTGGGTCTACTTTTAAAGTATGTTAATTACAATTATTTTAAAGCCTGTGTTTAATAGCCCCCATATCTCGATCTCTTGTGAGTGTCCCTCAACTGTCGTTTTCTTCTCTGAATTATTGGTTATTTGGTCTCGCCTACCAATTTGCTGGATAATTTTAGATTCAATGTCAAATATTGTATGTGAAAACTTGTAGCAATAATTTACCGTTCTGAGCGGTATTGTTTTCCCTCAGAGAGAATGAATTTTTTCCCTTGGCAGGTAGGTAGGCTGAAAGCAGGTCATCTTCATCTGATCAGAGATTGAAATTATTGGAATCTGGACTTCGGTCTTTGTGCGGGATGGTCTGTTTCTAGCCTGCTCTTATTTCTAGGGTGTCAGGGATGCTGACACAAAGCTGGATTTTCCCAATGTCTCTCCTCCTCGGCAGGTGTGAACTCCAGCCTTTGCCCCCGTGACCTATGAGACTGACAAAACCTCTGCTCGGCTTCTCAGCCTTTACGCCACCACTTTCTGCTCCACTTCTGTGCAGTTCTCTTCTCTGCTCCTCAGCCACAGCTGTCTATCCTGCATATGCCTCCAGAGGATAAGCAGCTTCCCACGGTCGGGCTTACCTTTCTGCTTCTCTCTTCTCTAGGACCTTGGTCTTCAAGTCCTTGATGCCTCAGTAGCGCTCCGGTGACTTCAGAAACCTTTCTCTAAAGACATATATTTTATCTTCCTTTTCTAGTTGTTCTCGACAGTAGGTTGGCCTAACAAGCTAACCCACCAAGACTGGAAATCTCAATATATTCCTTTTTCGTATTTTGCCCAGGTTTTGTTCATCCTTCTCAGTGTAAGAGTTGGTCATAACCACTTAGTCCACACTTGTTAGAGGAACACTCGTGCAATTTAACTTGAAATGTTTATATAAGTGTTTATCACTAATGCTTTGACCAAGGGCCAGTCCTTTCCTTGGAGTAAGGGTCCCCTGATTAGGGTTCACCTGGTCTGACATAAACCACACCCTTAATGTATTCTTTATACGATCTCATTTCCATTTCCTTAAAGTGGAGACATAATTTTAAAGATATTTGTGAAGCCATCTTATTGTAGATTCTTTTACAATTTTTATTATTTCTCACCTTAATCATTTATAAGTATCTTACTCATGCTTAATTTGACAACTATTATTTTTAGCAACTCATTTTTTTTTTTTTAAAGATTTTATTTTTCCTTTTTCTCCCCAAAGCCCCCCAGTACATAGTTGTATATTCTTCGTTGTGGGTCCTAGTTGTGGCATGTGGGACGCTGCCTCAGCGTGGTTTGATGAGCAGTGCCATGTCCGTGCCCAGGATTCGAACCAACGAAACACTGGGCCGCCTGCAGCGGAGCGCGCAAACTTAACCACTCGGCCACGGGGCCAGCCCCTTTAGCAACTCATTTTTATCTGGTTTTTCCAAAGCATTCAACTTGGCTTTCATAGAAATAACGCTGGTCTTTCTTTTTGCATGTATTTCATCGGTTTCATTGAATTACATTTAATTAAATGTTTAAAGTTTAAGTGTTTAATTGTTTAATACATTACATGTAATTAAATTATATGTCTAATTAGATTACATAATTATAATGAAACATACAACTGGCTTATACGGGTTTAAGAACAAACACAACTAACCCTTGGAGCAGATTCTCTTACTGGCAGCAAGGATTTGGCCGACGAAGGGCGTCAGTTAGAACGTATTAGAGAGGGAATGGAGAGTGCCAGTTATTCTGTTGAGTGAGTTAAGTGAATGTCGTGGAAGAGGCTTGTAGGGGTCTGCGAGGCTGCGCTAGCAGCAGGACAAGGAAGCAGTGGAACGGGAGCTCTCGGGGACGCCAAGTTCTCAAACCAGTGCCGGCTACATAGGCAGCACTAAAGAAAGTTAACGCTGTCGGTGTTCTCATGACTCTCTTCATCATCATTGTCTGGGATGTCTGGAAGAAATAGGGAGGAGCTCAGATCTGACTCCTACCCTCCTAACCCAGCCACTGATGTGAGCTGAAGCTCTTCTAACATGAGGGCTGTGCGGTAAACCATGGGATATCCACACAGGGACTACTTCTCGGCGATAAAATGGGACGAGCTCTATAAACACAGCAACTTGGATGAATCTCAGGGCTTTATGCTTAGGGAAACGAAGGAAGGCAGTTTCAGAAGGTTGCACACCATATGATTCGTTTATATGACAGTCTCTAAAAGGCAAAACCATGGTGATGGAGACCAGATCGGGGAGAAGGTTGGAGGCAGGGTGGGACTACAGTGGGAGAACAGAACTGTTTTGCATAGTGATATGGTGGTGTTTATTCAAATCTACGCGTATGTTAAAATTCATAGAACTGTATACCAAAAACAACCAAATTTACTGTCTATTTATTTAAAAAATAAAACTAAAACCTTAAGAAATACAGGGCACCATGGAGAGCATCCTAATGTCTAGGTGTCTAAGCTGGCCTGGCCCAAGTGCCGCCTGCCTGGCTCTTCTGTTGGGGCAGAGTATGCGTACCCAGGCCTCATCCTCTTCCTGGGCCTCATCACTCACTGGCTTTTCTCTTCCTCGTGTTAGATTGGAGCTGGAGGGAGCATCACTGGGCTGAAGTTTAACCCTCTCAATACCGACCAGTTTTTCACCTCCTCAATGGAGGGAACAACTAGGCTGCAAGACTTTAAAGGCAACACTCTCCGAGTTTTTTCCAGCTATGACACCTGCAAGTGAGTAGTTTAACTAGGAGGGGAAAGGGCTTCCAGGCTCTCAGTGCAGTTCTGGTGAGAGCATCCAGGTCCCCTTTCTTTTACTCAGACTTGGCACAGGGAGGAAAGGAAAGGTGTTAGCCACTTTCCACCTTCCCTCTCTTTTCTCACACTCTTTCTTTAGCTCCTCTTACTCTGGTCCAGGCGGGTTACTGCTTCGGGGAGGGCTTCTGGAGCCTCAGCTCATCTCAGCGAGGGTAGGGCTGATGCTCTTCTGTACGTCATTCCTATATCAGACTAGACCTGGATGCTCACTAGACAAGTCAGCGTGGCGTTGGCCTAGAAAGCCGCCTAGAGCCTGGAGCAGGAACCAAGAACTTCAGATTTCATCCCCTACATTTGCAGGGCTGTAAGGACCCCACCAGCTTCTTGATGGAAGCTTGAATGGATAGAATCACAAAGCACCTTGGGCTCCCCAGGACCAAGCGGCTGGAGAAACTGCAAAATACTTGTCACTTTTATCTCTAGCCAGAGACACAACTGACTGCTCCCTAAGGGCCTGAGGGTGTGGGCGGCTAACACCGCATGTCATCCTGGGCTGCCCACAGCATAAGACACCTCCCGCAGTCAGGACAGGTGACTGGACAGATTCAGCTCCAAGTTACCCTTCCACAAGAAACCCTCCCTCTTAGAGACATTTGTAGGGGATACAAAAGGCAGTGTAGCAAGGATTTGAGGGTTTGAGAGAAAAAATGAGTCCGAGCTCTCCTGGCTGGGTATCTGGATCCCTGAAGCACCCCCAACCCAGTGCCTTGGTCCTCAGTCGTCTGAGGGCCAAAAGAGCAAGACAGATATTCTGGGTTGCGTGTGCTTTTTCCCCTAAATGCTCAGAAGGGGGCAGAAGTTCCTTTCTAGCCGGCTCTGAGGAACAAAACTGGGCAGTCCCTGTTTGGTGTGTCATCTTCTTTGGCTCACGAGTGGAGAGTGAAGGGAGGGAGCAATAAAGAATCCTTCTCGGAACCGGGGCGGTAGGGTTGTGGCTAGTGTGGGGACTTGCCGTGTGGCTCCGAGGCGTGGCTGCTTCAGGGACTCTTACTAGCCGAGGAGCCTGGGCCCAGCAGTAACTGGACAAATTTCTGAGCCCCATCACCCCCATCCGCTCTGTCTGGGTGGGAAGACATGCTGAGTGTTCCTCGCTGGGAGTCCATGGCAAGACAGTTATTCATTGATTCAACAAATACTGACTGAATGGCTACTCTGCGTTAGACGCTGGAGCTACAACAGTGCATAAATGGACCTTGCCTCTGTCCCCAAGATCTTACAGCACAGTCTTTCCCTCCAGCTTCTGGTTTTGCAGCCTGGATGTGTCTGCCAAAAGCCGAATGGTGGTCACAGGAGACAACGTGGGCCATGTGATCCTGCTGAACATGGACGGCAAGGAGGTGCGTTCTCTGCATCCCTGGCCCTCCTTTTCCCTCCCATACCCCCAGCCTCGGTTCTGTGCCCCACCTTGAACCGAGCTCTTCTCTGCAGCTTTGGAATCTGAGAATGCACAAAAAGAAAGTGACCCATGTGGCCCTGAACCCGTGCTGTGACTGGTTCCTGGCCACAGCCTCCGTAGATCAAACAGTGAAAATCTGGGACCTGCGCCAGGTTAGAGGGAAATCCAGCTTCCTCTACTCGCTGCCGCACAGGCATCCTGTCAACGCAGGTGTGATATACCAGACTTCGTCCTTCCTGCAGGCTGCCCACCTGACCGCTTCTAGGGTTTTCCCTCCAAGTGTAGAAGCCACTGGGTCATGCCTTGACCCCTGATAGCATCAGCCAAGCTGATGTTTTGGGACCTTTCTGACTCGAGCTGCCTCCATCAGCTGCTGAGTATCTAGAATGTTTTTGTTCACAGCCCAGATTCACCGCCTTCCTTCCACCCCTATGGAGAGGAGTGGGAGGGGGTGTGCCCTGCAAGAGAAGGCCTGCGAGGGTCCAGGACCCCAGGGGGCTGTGGTTTCTTCAGCTCAGGGGCTTTTCACTTTGCCAGCTTGTTTCAGTCCCGATGGAGCGCAGCTCCTGACCACTGACCAGAAGAGCGAGATCCGGGTTTACTCTGCCTCCCGGTGGGACTGCCCCCTGAACCTGATCCCACACCCTCACCGCCACTTCCAGCACCTGACGCCCATCAAGGTGAGTGATGGAAGGAAGAGCGTGATCGTGGGACAGTCGGTGGGGAGAGGGCAGACACAGAAGCCTTTAATCCCAGATCTCTTCCTGCCCTGACACAAAGCACTCTCTTATCCCCCGGCTCTTCTGCTCCTTTTGTCCCACTTCGGCAATCCCATCTGGCTGGGTTTGCTTTGTGTCCTTCTGATAAGCTATTTCTATCTTGAGCTATTTCAGCCCAGCCCCATCTCCTCACCGGGCATTCTCTGAGATCGCGATCCTCTGTTCCGCTCTCACCTGAACTGTGTGTAGCTGATCCACACGCTAACCTTAGCCTTCTCTCGCCTCAGTCCCCTTGGCTTACAATCTTCAAGTCTTGCGATTCCTTCCTGCCCAATCCCCCCGTGCCGTCTCCTTCCCCAGTTCTGCTCTCCTCGTTTGTATTCTTTCCCAGAACCACAGCCATCGCCAGGTTTCACGCCTGTATTTCTTTGGTCATATAGCATACTGGTGGGAGCACTGTTTTCAGGTAGGCAGAAACCCCTGGGTTAGAATCTTTGGGCAAATGACTTAAATTTTGGATTTCAGTTTCCTCATCTATAAAAAGGGAATAATAGTATCTAACTGACAGGGCTGTTGGGAGGATGATCAGTATTCGTAAAGCACGTGGCGCCACGCCTAGCGTCTGGTAAGTACTCAGTAAATGGTGAGTGTCAGAGTAGCCGGCACATAGATCACCTCCAGGCTCTTAATAACATCCAGGGTCCTGCACCAGTTGGTCTTCCCATTGACCCACTTCCTGTCCAGCCAGGCCAGCTTACGGCTTCCCAGGCGTGACGTGTGGGTGACTTATTCCCAAACCATTGCACATAACACTTCTTCCTTCCTGCTAACCATGTCCGTCCTCCTTCAAAACTTCTTGAGCTTTCTTAGGAAAATCCCATCCAATTCTGACATTCCATTAACTGCCAGATTTGTTTTCAGCAGGGTAATCTGCGGACAGAGGTTTCCTCCCCCTTCTTAGCCACTAGTCATGTCATACTCTTCTTATTCATGTGGATGGAGGAGGGTTAGCAGTGGGCTTCCTTTGGAACCTATGTCCTGTTCAGTTTTGGTTACCAGAGGCTTTTTGCTTTGTTGTAGGCTTACCTCTTTGGTTAATGTCTGGGTGAGGCTGATGTTAACACATTCATCAGTTGATATGATCTTAGAATACAGAAGAGAGAGAAGGCCCATAGGTGTCCTAAGGGCCAGGAAGGCCAGCTGGGCATTTAAAATTTGCAGTGGTAGATGTACACACAATTGAAAACCATTCTTGTAATTTCATGTACGTCTTATTTCCATTATTAAAGTTATTGGCAATTGTATTAACAATTGTCAGTGGCAAAGAATACTTTTGATGTCCCTCTTCGTAGCCTTCTGCATTTACTCTCATGACCAGCCTCTCCATCTCCTAGGCAACCTGGCATCCTCGGTACAACCTCATTGTCGTGGGCCGATACCCAGATCCTAATTTCAAAAGTTGTACCCCCTATGAATTAAGGACGATCGATGTGTTTGATGGAAGCTCAGGGAAGATGATGCATCAGCTCTATGACCCAGAATCTTCTGGTATCATTTCGGTGAGGCTTGGGACCTCAAATAATGGGAGGAAGCAGGGATTCAACCTACTTGACTGACCAAAAATGACCGGAAATTAGTGCTTGGGTACCCTGCTTTATCTCTGCCGATACCTTCACCCCGCCTCATCTTATCCCCTTGTCTCTGCAGCTCAATGAGTTCAATCCCATTGGGGACACGCTGGCCTCTGTGATGGGTGAGTGAAGTAGGTTATATCTCAGACTGGCCAAGCCCGACCCTACTCCTCAGGGTTCCGTGCAGGCTAACCCCAGCCTAGCCCTGCCGCCCTGCCACCTTCATCCTAGAGTAGCAGTCAGTAAAGAAAATAACCGCGAGATAGTGGGCTCTTTGGCCCAAGCCCTCCAGAGCCTTTTGCTTTGTCTTGGTCATGGCAACGCCTGGCTGCTGTCTAGTTTCCTGGTATTTCCTTACCCAGTCTTAGGTTCCCTGGGCCAGCCCCAAGCTCTCAGTGACTGGTAACAGAAGGTTCGAGTCAGACTGGTCTCACTCCTCCTAGGTTATCACATTCTCATTTGGAGCCAGGAGGAAGCTGGGATGCAGAAGTGAGAGACATTAATGAAGGTGTGGGCCAAGCAGGGCTTGGAGCCACACGAGAACAAGTCCTGCAAGAAGAGGCGGCTGTGTGTTAAAGGGCAAAGGTATCCAAGTCTTAGGGTTGGAGCAGGGGCACTGTGGCATGGGACACTATGGGACTGGGACACTGGCATGTTTCTGTTCTGGACTCA
This sequence comes from Equus caballus, assembly GCF_041296265.1. Taxonomy (NCBI): domain Eukaryota; kingdom Metazoa; phylum Chordata; class Mammalia; order Perissodactyla; family Equidae; genus Equus; species Equus caballus. The sequence continues at coordinate 11,800,854 of NC_091695.1, forward strand.
GCTCCAGAAACTTCTCTAGAGTTGGCGACCCAGCTGCTCCAGAGGTCTCTGCTGTATCTAACCTAAAGCCAAGCTACTTTTTTCCTTTCTGACGTGCAGTGGCAGAGCGATCAGGTAGTGGTTTCCGATGTGTGTTCACTGTTGACATGGCAATAAAAGAATACCCAACTGAGCTTCTGAGTGGATCTTCCAGCACCGACCTGGTCAGAGGGCTCCTTGGGTCACGCAAGTGAAGAAAAGGCACAGAAACCATACTAAGCATCCAAAACTTTCATTCTCTGGAAGCTGCGTCAGTCCTATTCTGGGCCACAGTCAAGAGCTGTCCAGCTCACAACCTGCGTTTACCTCGGGTCCCTGGAGACCCCAGCCCAGCTGCGAGGGACAGTTTCATGACTCTGTACCACAGTTCACTCCCCACCCACCTCTTCCCACCCCCTCCCAAGTCCAAACAGCCTTCCGACCTGCTCAAGCTGCAGGGCTGACAAAGCTGCCTGAAGCATTGTTTCTGGCTCTAATGGTTACTTCAGCCAGACGAAGGAAAACTGGGTTGGCTGGCTACTGGGTGATCTGGTTCCTTGGTGGCCAATGTTTGTACCCCCAATGTTGTGCAGTTTTTCCCACTAAAATAAGTACTGAGAGGCAAGACTGTGTCCTCTGAGCCATCTGCCAAAGATTCCAGACTGGAAGAAAGAGAGCAGGGCTGGCTGGAGGCGCAGGGCAGATCAAGTACCCACTCCTTCATTTTTTTATACCAGGTCCTGAGTGAAACTTGAATACCTGTCTACATTTCAGGTCCTTAGGGAACATGGAGGAAGCAAATCCTGTTTGGAGAAAGCCAGTGTCCAACACAATACTTGGTAAACATCAGGCGTGTAAATGCTGAGTGACAGGTCCATGGGCCAAGCCGAGTTCCACTTGTTCATTAGGTTGGGGTCATCACAGGGAGGCCCAACCCAAGGTTTCCTGTCCATGGGCTGGGGAGCAGCAGCAGTCAGGAGCAAGGGCCCAGCCCACCTCCCCTAGGAGGCAGAGGGAAGGGGGCTGAGTGGTTGTCAGGCGTGATCCTCCCCATCTGCAACGTGGCGGTAGCCAGGAGGCTGGGCCTGCATCCGGAAGAGGACGGTGAGGAGGAGCACTATGAGAAGGAAGAGGATGGAGCCACAGACAGCCAAGGCCACGATCACCTCTGAACACGGAGAGAGGGAGAGAAAGATCATGTCAGCGTTCATTCAACAAACATTTGGGTGCCTGCAATACGCCAGGTGCTCTTCCCACAATGGGGATGTACCTGGGTGGCCAAGACACAGGCTCTGCCCTCAAGGATTTTACATTCCAGGAGGAGAGTCAGTAAACAAGCAAATGGCAGGAATGATGGGCAAGGGCAAATACCGTAAAGAAAAACAAAGATAAGGGGGAAAGGATGGAGAGGTAGGTCAGTCAGGGCAGGTGTCACTGAGGAAGTGACAATTTGAACAGAGACCTGGAGTCCCAGAGTGAGAGACAGAAAGATCTGAGAGCAGAGTGTCCTGGGGTTGGGGGCGTAGACGGGAAGCACATGCCAAAGGCCCTGATGGGGGAATAAGCTTGGCATGTTCTTCGATCAGAAGAAAGTCAGTATCGCTAGAGCAGAGTGCGTGAGGGGCAAGCAGGAGGTGAGAGTGGAGGACCAGACCAAGACGGGCCCGGAAGGCCACAGTGAAGAACTTGGAATCTCTTCCAAATGTGATGGGAAGCCCCTGGAAGATCCTGAGAAGGGGATGATGCAACTGACTTATGTTTTTAAAAACACTCTGCTGTGCTGAGAGACTGGCAGGGACAAGAAGAGAATCGGAACATTAGGAAGGTTTTCAGTAGGTCAGGCAAGAGACTGGTAGATTGAACAAGGGAGCAAGAGCATGTATTTTAAAGATTGAGCTGAGAGGATCTACTAGTGGGTTGGATGTGGGGTGTGAGAAAGCGGGTATTCAGGTAACTCCTAGGGTTATACTATGCAACTGGCTGATTAACGTGGCATTTAATAAGATGGGGAAGCCTGGAGGAAGAGCAGATTTGGGAGGAAGAGCATTTGGTTTTAGACATAGCAACTTTGAGATGCCCTAGTTGACATCCATGTGGAGACCAAGTCGGCAGCTGGATGTGTGAGTCTAGCTCAGAGAAGAGGTCAGGAATCTGCTAGTCACACAGATGGAACTTAGCGTGGAGATGATATATGAAGCCCTGAGGTTGGATGAGATCGCCGTGGGAGTGGGCACAGATGGGGAAAGGGCCGAGATGAGCCCTAGGCCATCCACTGTTCAGAGGAGAAGCCAATAAGGAAGCTGCCTGTAATTCAGGAGGAAAATCAGAGAAGCCAAGGAAGTGTTTAAGGGAGGAGGGCCCAATTATGTAATGCTGCTGAGAAGTGAGAAGCTGATAAGAACTGGTCATTGGTCCTTGACGAGAGTGGTTTCAATGAGTGAAAGGTGACATAAGACCATCTAGTGTGAGGCCCAGAGAATGGGCGGTGAGGAAGCAAAACCAGAGTCTAGGCAACTCTTGGAAGGATTCCATGGGAACAGAAACGGAGTGGCAGCTGGAGAAAGATGTGGGCTTAAGAGCTTTCTGTTAGGCTTTTGAAATGGGACTGATCCAGTAGAGAGGAAGCACGGAGGCATCAGAGGTCCTGGTGGAGGTGAGAAGAGATGGACCCAGAGTATAAGGTTGGCCTTCACCAGCAGCTTACACCAGCAAGTAAGCTGCAAGATCTGGTGGTGGGAGAAGGAGACAATTCTCTCCTGGTTGCTTTTACTTTCTCAGTGATAGGAAGTGAGGGCATCACCTGAGGGTGAAGAGTAGGGAGGTGTAAGATGGGCTCAGGGTGGGAAGGTGAACTGTCCAGGGGCATGTGGAGATGGCTGGAAGTGTGTGCCAGCTCTCAAGACCTGTGCAGAGGACGCTACAGTTGTGCTCAGACATGGCTAGCACAGAGGCAGGCAGCAGCTCACCTGTGTCTGCAGGCCCGCTTGCCAGCTTGCACTCCTGCTGCCAGTCCTTGGGCACGACAGGCTCTGTGAGGTGAAGAAAGTCCTGCAGCGGGCAGCGCTGAGGGCAGCCAGGCAGGCTCAGCGGCCAGGGGGCCTTGTTACTCTCATTCCGAAAGTACATCTCCACTGAGAAATTCCTGCGGGTTGACAGGAAACAAGATGGGGGCCGCTCAGCAGGCCTGTAACAGAGTCCTTGGGCTGCCCACAGCCACCATGCGAGTGCCCCTCCCGAGGGCAGCTGGTAGGTCCACTCACCCATTGTCTTCCTGGTACAGTTCAAATATGTGGCAGGAGGCGTAGGGGGCTTGTTCACCATTGTAGACATCCAGTGCCATTTGCAGAGCAACGAGGGTGGTGTCGTGCTGTAAGGGAGAGGGGCTGCCCATCAGCACTGCTCCCCTGCACCCCAGGCACTAAATAGAGAAATCGAGCCCCTTGCTTGACATGAGCACGCTGGGGACTATGGGAGCTTACCGCGGAGTAAACCAGCAGCTTAGGGAGCTGGGAGGCGGTTGCCATGAGGGTCAGGTTCTTCCGTATCTGAGCCAGCAGGACACCTGAAGGAGAACAGTCCTCGGGGTCAGGAGCTCCAGCCATCACTGTTGGCAGACCCATCTGTGGCCCTCTCACCCTCTGCTAGTCCCGGGGCTGTCTGGTCACCAGCACAGGGGACTCCTTAGGTTCACGGGGACCATGGGGAAACTCTACAGCACCTCCTGCTCTCTGAGCACTTTCACATGCACAGAGGGGAGCAAGGTAAGACATGAAATCTATCCGTATTTCAACACAGATGTAGAAACCTGGCCGTTTATAAATGAGCCACTAGACCCTGCCTGTGAAGAGTTACTAGCTTGGAACAAACATAAACTTAAGATTGCTCAGAGCACACAAGATGGTGGCTCGAGGCCAGGGGAACTGTGCCATGTGCAGACTCTGAAAACTACTGAGACGTCAGAAAGCTCTGACAGCTGGCACTCCCCTGGGTGCTCAGATTAGGAAACTAGCAGGTGTATTGCTCTGAGCCTTCTGTCAAAGTGGCTCCCAGGGGTTCTCTGGAGGGAGTTATTCATTTAAAGGGAAGGAGGGTCTTCTGACATGGGTGAAACTTAAGAATATGAATGGCAGAAAAGCAGCACAATCTGGTTTTGAAAGAGCAGAAAACATTACAGGAAGAGAAGTAAGTGTGTGAGAAGCTCCCAACGGCAGATTTTTAATGCTCTAGAGTCCTGGGGAGGGGAGTGACATGCTGCTCTCGTCACTCACCCCCCTGAAGCCGGGCCTTCTCTGCCTGCTCGTGGATCCCGAAGAGGAAGCGGAAGCTGAAGTCCTTTAGCCGCCTCAGACGCTGCATGGTTTGGGGTGAGGCCCAGGGCGGCAGGACCAGCCCGTGTGTTTGCTGTGCATCACAGTGGGCAGGTTAGCTCCCCGAGGACCTCTCCGGGGACAGCGCTCTGCCCCAGTGGGAAGGTGCCTGCGTGTGTGAGGGGAGGGAGAGGACAGGAGAGGTAGAGCAGAGGGACTGGAACCAGGAGATGGGGCGGACACTCGAGGCTGCAGGGCACGGGAAAGGAGGCTCAGGCACAAAAAAGCGTGACTCAGCGGAGTGGCGTCGGACACCACGAGAGCTCTGGGTGGAGAGGAGCAGGAACTGCTGACATTAATAAACTATTTCCCACTCTGGGGTTCTTTTTCACCCATGAAGGAAGTTCCCTTGTTTCACAAGAAGCCTGCCTGGACCTCCTCGGTGGGAATGGTCTCCAGGCATTGTGTTCTACTGGTCCTGGTCACCTGAGCCTGCTGAGGTGTGAGAAGTCACACCGGGGACCCGAAGCGGGCTCACCTCACAGAAGAGCGTGTCATAGACATTCCAGACGGTCTCCAGTGTCATGTCTGTAAGCCCTGTCTCGTTGGCCACCATATCGAGAAATTGCTATGAGAAACGGGTCAGGGCATCAGTGCTGCCCTGGGGGAAAGGAAGGACAGTGTGATGGCCTCCACCTCAGCCCCACTCACTGCATTCCGAATACTCTCATTCTGATACTCTGGCGTCTGCCGGGTCTCGTTCTGCAGCTGCTCATAACGGGGACATGGGCCCAACGGGAACTTCAGCAGCTGCAGGCGGAAGGGGGGAAGCAGAGGCAGAGAAGGAGTCGGCCCAGCAGGCCCATGGCCAGGGTTGTTCCTCTCACCGCCTTCAAGGAGGGGCTGGCCACTCTTACCCTGTCCTCGGCAACGGGCACTGTGTGGACGGGGATGGGCTGCCAAGAGATGTTTGGGTTGAAGCGTTGCATCCCTTCGGGAGGGAAGAGTCCAGCCAGATTGGCCTCAGCACTCATGAGAGTGCGGTCAAAGTCTGTGCTTCGCACGTAAACCTGCAGAGACGACAAGATGAGTCTCGCTGGGGGGTGGGGCAGGGGAGCTTGGGCCCGTCGGCGGGGCCCCGGGGGGAGAACCTGTTCTTGAGGGTTATCCAGCAAACTAAACAGCACTCATCTGGCCCCTCTCCGTCCTTCCTCCCAGCAAAGGCCCAAACGCTCCGCTGGGGGCTCACGCTCACCACTCTGAAGAACCGTGCGGATGGCTCTAGTTCAGATGCCCCTCCCAGTCCAAAGTGCTTAGTAAGGCTGGTTTTATAACATCTGTCTCCCTATCTAGACCAGGGTCCTTGAGGGCAGAAACTGTCGCCAACGGCATCCCCCTTTATAAACCAGCTTCGAGACCAGGGATAGGAAGTCAGATAGGGAACAGAGAGAATTGCTTGTGAAAAGGGAGGACACTGTGGGGAAGGGACGATCAGGACAGAGTGGCCCTCAAGGGAACAATAACAACATCTAGAGACTCTTGAGACAGCCGTGGCTGACAGCAGTAACCAGAGGAACAGCTATTCCCATCCCTGGGGTGGGGAGATAGCCTCAAGGAGCCAGCACACTTGCCAGTCTTCCCTGACATGCCCTCTCTACGTATATCTTCCCTGCTACCTTTATCGCCTGGCCCTGTGTGGTTTGTCATCGGTCACCCCCGCTACATTCTAAGCTCCACAAAGACAGAGATCCCATCCGTGTGGTGCACCACTGTCTACAAAGTGCTAGCACAGTGGTTGGCCTTTCGCAGGTATTAATAAATATCTTGGATGGAAAATCCGAGTTATTTCACAAGCGTCAGAAACGACTTTGCCAGGCATTCCTAAAGTCTGAGCTTGGATGCTTGACCAGTTTTGCCTCTTCTCAGCCAAGCAGGGGCAACTCAGCCTCTTGGCTCTGTTTTAGAAGTTCCTGGATGTCTTGTCCTGCAGTTATAACCAAAACGCATGGAGGGAAGTCAGAGCACCCAGACTCACCCTTAGGCTCCCGGGGTGAGGACAGCAGAGCCCATTTCCCTTGCCTCTTGAGCTCCCAGCCTTACCTCCTGCCGGTGGTAAGAGGTGTTGAGAAAGCCATCGTAGCGCTGCCGTAGAGCCTGGCCCAGCTCCCAGTGCTGTAGCATCCCCTCCTGTGGGCAACCCAAGGGTTAGGAGGGTGCAGAGGGAACAGATGGCTTGTTAGGTCCCACAGGGCTTAGGCACTGTGGCTTCCCAAGTTTACACCTGGCTGGAAGTAGGAGTGGGTTAGTCTGACCCCAGAAGTCATTTATTAAGTGGCCGGCTGTGCATGGCATTGTGTGTGCCCATTTTCATCTGGTCAAAGTGAGCACTCACGTGGGAAATAGAGTTTGGTGGGGCCCCAAGGTCTGTAGCCTGCTCTAGAGGTCACTCGTTCTACAGCTCATCCTGAGGGAGGGTTTGCTTCTGACCCACCTTGGTTAGCTGACCAAATCCCTGGGGCCATTTGTCTTCCTGATAGGGGTCCTTGGGATATGTCTTCACTGGCGAGCGGTCTCCATGTCGGTACAGCTGAGGAAGGAAAATGGTTTGCCTACAGGTCAGTAGGGTCTCCTTAATGGGGACACGGAGCCCACCTCTGCCCCATGATGGGGAGGGAAGCTTCCTTCCCTCTGGGAAGCCTTAACTCTACCCACTGCAAAAGACCCCAACCCAGATGTCAGTAACTTCTTTCAGGTTCCAGAGATTCTAACTTGGCTAAGCAATGCCACTGGAGACCATAAGCAAAGGCAAAGGTACAGGTGGGAAAGGAAAAGAGAAATAAAAGCAATGCAAACGGTGGGCGAAACTGGAAAAAAGACCACCAAAGGCTTGTTTAGCGATGAGTCTCTTAACCATTGGACAGACTGATCAGGGCAGACTGATCTGATCTATCTCATGATATAGAACCCCCTTACACTCCGCCCCCCAAAATACCCCAGGGCTCCACAAAAATTCCCAACCCGGGCCCCAGCCCCGCAGGCCAGTGTCTCCTCCTAAACCAGCTCCTCCTCCTCCAGACCCCCGACCCCAGCCACAAGCCCCACCCCTCCCTCCACCCGCAGGCCTGTGCCCTTCTAGCTCTGGCGAGCCCGTTGGCGACCCCATCTCTCATTACCAAGGTAACGAAGCGCAGACTCCGGGCCTGGGTGGGTGGCATCACCATCAGGTTCACGCCGAGAAGGAGCTGGAGGAGACCCGCCCGGCTCCAGCCAAACGGTCTACCCGCCATCACCGCTGTAGCCTATGCAGCAAAGAGACTGGAACCCGCTAGCTGGGACCTGAGGCAGCCGCCCGGACGCCCCCTTAAGGACACACGCCGGAAGTGGCCCGCCGCCATCTTGCTAGAGGAGGGGCAGGCGTGGTGGGAGAAGGAGGAATCTAGGGGGCGAATCCATGTAGGAGTTCGCAATCTGGCCGCGGCAGAGGGGCGTGGGAATGCAGCGCGACCTCGCGCAGCAGAAAGGGCTGGAAGACCTGGTTTCTGGAAAGAGCGCTTAGCTCGGCTTTGCCGCTGCCCGCGGAGAGCCCGTCCCGAGGTGGCGCCTGCCCTGGGCAGGATCGTGGCCGGGAGAGCCGGCGCCCCCTCGAAACCGGTGCTGCCGGGCCCGACCCGGCGCAGGATTGGCGCGAGGGGTAGTATAGGGCGCCCTCTCCCCGCCGCTGCCTTCGGGCGGAGTTCCAGCCTCGGCCCTGGCTCTGTTCCCCGGAAGAGGTCTCGTTTGGGGTGCAGGGCACAGCGTGTAAACAGCCCTTTGGACTCCGTGTGTCCTTGAGGTTGGTCCCTGTGTAGCCTGCTGCTCATGGCCTGAGCGAAGCTTCAGGAGCCCTCTCACTTCCCCTTCCAGGCCTTTCCTTGCCCTCCCACTCGTCCAGTTCCAAGTGTGAGTTAATTAGAATCTAGATGTCATGCCTCTTCCCGAAAGAGTTGGGTTGCACAGGATGTTCAGACTTGGCAAAACCAAAGCAATGAATCCCTAAGGGAGGAATTTCAGACCAACGGAAGGATGTATAGGTGTAAAGGGAAGGAGTATATCATGAAGTGGGAGCAGGTGGGGTTTCTACAGCCTCAGAGGCCCTCCTGGCGTTGACCGTTAGGATCCGGGGGAGCCAGTTTGGTCTCAGGGCTTTGTGACTGCTCTTGGGGTGACTCACAGCTCCAGGAGGTCAAATCGTAGGTCCTTGTGATGCTTTCATTCAGATCTGTCCACTAGAAGCAAATTACCTCAAATCACTGGGGAAATAAAACCCGTTCAGAACTATATGGGAGAAAGCAGGGTCATTATCTTGCTATAGGACTCGAGGTTCAATTATTTGTGTATACCTCAGGATCTAAACTTTGCTTCCAGAGTTGTTATGGAGAAATGAATAGAATATGAGAACTGAAGGCTGGGTAGCCAAATAGTTCTTAACCTTCTTATTTAATAACAAGCCCTTTATGAATGTGAGGAAAATTTCGTCCCCTCTCCTCAAGAAAAATGTTCACAGACACAAAAATACATAAGTGGAATTTTGCGTATAATGCCAGGCAGTTCACAAAGACTACCGTAGGCTTCCTAAATCAGCATCTCTGAATCCCTGATCCAACCTAGTCCCTTTACTTTATAGATAAGAAAAACCCAGAAAGAGGAAGTGACTTGTCCAAGGTCACACCATTTAGGAGAATGGATTAAAACTCAAGTTTTCTGATTCCCAAATAGTCTTTATAATGGGCTGTTTCTTGCAGGCTACGCAAACTGCATTGCTAAACCATATTCCGTGGCCCCAAAATACCTTCAGTAAAGAGATTTCTAACAAAGGAAACCTTTTCATGTTGGTGGGGTTGAATGGGCGTGGCTACTTGGCAAAATACTGCATATTAGTGGGAGTTTTTGAGAGTTCTGTTTTAATGTGCCCCTTACTCTCCTTGCAAACTGGCCAGATCATGGTGATTTCAGAATATAAATCTTGGGCTCACTAAATTTTGGCAAGTAGAACAAAAATCCCTCAAATTCATCTTTTGCTTTTCTTCCCACTTGCTCAAGTATGTCTATATCCTTTGTGCCTGCAAGTATCTCAAGTAGGAGGGTTTGATGGAGCAGATGCTATTTCAATTTATATAACAAGAAACAAATCCAAGAAGGGTGAGAATTACACCATGAGCACATGGTAGAACCAAGAGCTGAGCCCTGGTTTCTTGACCCCCGACTCCTACCAGATGATTCTGTGGTCCCCACACCTTGGTTCCTAACTACAGATGCAAAAAAAGAGAAAAAGAGAGAGAGGGACTGGATCCCTGTAGATGGATAAATAGGTATGTGGGCCTACCACAGACCAAATAAATCAGCATCTCTGAAAAGGAGACCAGGTTTGGGAACCATAGGTCTACCGCGTGTTGGCAGAAGTGAACCCAAATTCAAGCGGGTTAACCACTTTTCCCATCTGAGGAGGCTATTTTGTGTAATGCAGTAAGATGTTTTCTTTGTCTGTTAGTTTGAGTTTGAACTTTTGAGTCTGCTAGTTGATATTTGCCTCCTTGCTAGTAACCGTCTCCCAGGGTTATATATGAGCATAAATGGAATAATACATGTAAAGATAATGTAGTAGGGCCTAAGTAAATCTTACTTTTCTTCTTTCCTTTCTGCCATCTGTATTGTCTCTGAACTCAGAATTCCTGGGTTCTTCTCTACCTCGTGGTTGGGAGGTTGGGCATAAGTTGTTTGAGTGACCTGCAGGATGACCCCCACATCTTGCACCTTTCCAGAAGGGTGAAGGAGGGAGCAAGAAGCAGTCGCCCCAGTTCCTCCCTCTGAACCGTACCTTTTGGCCTGCTTTATGGGAACCTGAGTGCTTTTGGGGGGTTATCGAGTAGTGCACACGACCTTGGGCTGGTGAATGCTCCTATTTTTGCCTCAAGGTGCCCCTTGCTGCAAGGAGAAGCCTCCAGAGTTTCTGGGGGTCAGAAATGGGACTTGGAAGATCCCCAAAGGTGTTTCCAGACATGTTGTCTCCTCTAGGAGCCAAGGACACATGGGGGAGGCCCCACAGGGCTGCATCTGACACTTCCTGTGGGCTGGTGGGGGTGGCGGTGGCAGGGTGAGACGTGTGATTCCGGCTGCAGATCACCTGCCTGCTGGACAGGGCTCGAGGGAGAAGTCCCAGTGGTTGGTCTCCAGAAACTCTGTGGAGACATTGCCAACAGGTTTTGGTCTTCTGCCATTTTCCTCTCCCTTCTCCTCTTCATGGGGCGGAGGCTCCTGAGCGGCTGTCACCTGAAGGGGTGGCTCTGGCAGTAAAGCACTGGTAAAGCTCCCTTCTCCTCTACTTGAGATGAGGCTGAGGCTGGCTACCGGGCTTGGGGGAGACGGTGCCGTGACCTGCTTGTTCAGCAAGCGGCTCTAGCCTGGGTCAGACGGCTCCAGATGGGACTTCTTTGTGGTCCTTGGGCTGTGGGGAGACTAGAGTGTAAGGAGAGGAAGTCGAGGATCAGGAGTGGATGAGAGAGGCTTTTCCCAACTCCAGAAGATAGGGCATCAGGCCCCAGACCAATGTCACATCCCAAGTTCCTTGTAACCAGGTGTTTCAGTGCCATCCAGCTTCTGTGCTGGAGCTGCTGGGGATGGGGAGAGGGAAAGGAGAGAGCTGGATGGATGATGTAAGTGCTGGGACAGAACAGTTCCAGTTTCCCAGGGGCTGGAGTCCCTGGTTTCTACTTTCCCAAGACAACCGGGGCCTTGTGAAAATTGGGGGAGGAACACATGCAAGAGGAATGGAGAGCCTTGTGCTCATGACTCAGGCATGCCCAGACCAGGGTGGGGGCCTTGTGAGGGGATGACCTTGTGATGAGAGGGAACAACAGCAAAGCTGGAGGCAGAACTTAGAGATGGGGGATGTCAGAGGGGCTTTTCTGAAATGTGAAAATGAATACATGGGCAGATTTTGCAACACCACCCAGCCTGCTGTCTTCTCGTCTCTGCTCCCTGGGACCCGCCTGTTCCCCCTGCCCCACCCTCTGCTTCCTCCCATCTTTCACCAAGCTTCTTTTCTATTTCTGCTTTCCCTGTCTTTCTCCCATCCTGTTCCCCTATGCCCCCTGTGCACTCTTTCCTGTTCCCTCTCTTCTCCTCTTCCCTGGTGCCCTGTTCATCTCTGTTTCCATCTCTCTGGCTGCCTGCCCTGGCGCCCTTGTCCTTCTGTGCTTTCATGTGGGGCCCATGGGAACTGGAGTTCACAGCAAAACAGGAAGAGCCTGTGAGCAGGAAACTGGGAGTGGGGCAGGGGGTGAACAACCAGCAGTAACCTCAGCTCCTCACCCCCTACATCTGGACCGAAGCATCCCCAGGGCTCCCTGCCTCTCCCACTGCGGCCCACCAGCCTCAGCTTGTTCCCTCTCAGCACTTCACTGGTCCAGCAGACCTGAGAGGCAACAAGATGAGAGTATCCTAGACTCTGACACAGGAGAAACAAAGAGCACAGGGACTGGAGGGAGGACATCTGGATTCTGATCCCAGCTTGGCCACTCAGTGTGTGTGGTCTTGGAAAAGGCTCTCCCAGGAGCTTAGTGTTCTCTGTACGATGGAGCTTGTGATATGTACCCTCCCTCCCTCCCGGGGCTGCTCTAAGGATAATAGAGATAGTGAGGGATTTGTGCATGGAAACAAGCCCTCGGAAGATTGACAACGTACAGATCCAAGGTGATAGGAAGATTCATAGCTGAAAAGATGCGGAGGGCAATAACTGCCACGACTTCTGGAACATTTACTGCGTGCCACACATTGTGCTATGGTGTATCGTTTAATTCTCATGACAACCTTATGTGGCAAAAACCATTATTTTTATCCCTATTTAAAAATTTTGTTTTTCCTTTGAGGAAGATTAGCCCTGAGCTAACATCTGCTGCCAATCCTCCTCTTTTTGCTAAAGAAGACTGGCCCTGAGCTAACATCCATGCCCATCTTCCTTTACAGGTGTGGGACACCTGCCACAGCATGGCTTGCCAAGCTGTGCCATGTCCACACCTGGGATCTGAACCGCTGAAGTGGAATATGCAAACTTAACCGCTGCTCCACGAGGCCAGCCCCTATCCCTATTTTAAAGATAGGGAAACAGATTCAGAGACATTAAATAATTTGTTTAATCAAGATCACACAGTTAATAAGAGGCAGAGGCAAGGCCAGTATTTGAACCCAAAATCGGAGCCCAGAGCCCAAACACTAAACCAACAGGGCTGAGATGAAATTGACTGGAGCTAACAAGTCTAGGATAGAAAAGGATCATATTCTTCTTGTTTACTTCTTCATTCAACAAACAGGACCACGGTACCTACTCCGTTGACTACTTCATGCCAGGCCCTGCTCCAGGGGCTACGGGGGAAATGAAATCAATAAAATGTGCTGTCTACCTTAAAGGACGGATCTCATGTTCCAAGCAACGGGGCGGGAAGACTACGGCTCTAGTCTCAGTAGCTGCTGGATAGAGCCCTTCCTCACCACAGGTGGAACCATTCCCCAGGTGAGGGAAACTGCCTGCCTTCCCAGGTCCATCCTGGGCTGGCACCTGAGTCTACAGTCTTCACCCCCAACCCCATCTGGGGCCAGCCATTGCTCATAGCCAGCTTCTTAGCAGCCCCTCTCTCTCCTGGCCTCCTCCCCTCTGTGTGGCCCCCACAGGGCACCCACATTCAGAGACTCACTGGAAGGCCCAGCACCTGCCTCTCACCACCCCTGGAGTTCTACCAGCTTGGCTGAGGGCTGGGGCTAGTGGGGAGAGCTGCTTCGCCCATTCCCAGAGGCAGGGGAGGAGGGAGAGGCTGGGAAAGCAGGCTGGGGCTCAGTGTCGCAATTTCGGGCCGTGCTGGGACCTTTGCTCCGCGAAGTGTCTATGGAGGGGAGGGAACAACTCTGGAGGCTGCTGGGATTGGGATGGGGGTGCCTGGGAGGCAGTCCTGTAAAAGCAGCTAAGAGCCGCCAGGGTGAGGAGAGGAAGGGGAGAGAAGTGGAACTGGGCTGGTCTGCAGGGAAATGCGACTGTCCTGGTTGGGGGTAGGGGGGCATGGTGGCGCTTGGCTGAGGGGGTGGCCGGCCGGGGAGGAGTCAGCGTGGTGGGGAAGCTGCCCTGTGGGCGGGGGCAAGGAGGCCAGGGCTCCGGTCGGTCGGTTGGCTCCGGCTCCGGTCAGCCTGGCAGGAAGGAGGGGTGGCCCAACCCCTTGGCAGCCCCTCCCCTCAGCCTTCTCCCACATTACTTCCCTGGGGCTCCGGCCCCCTCTCCTGCTCAGCTCCGGCTCCTCAGCTGCCGAGGCCTCTGGACAAGGGACTGCACCATCCTCCTTTCCCAGCAAGGGGGCTCCAGAGACTGCCCCAGCCAGGAAGTCTGGCGGCCTAGGCATTCGGTGGGTCTGCTCCCAGCGCTGGCCTGGGGCTCCGTGTGTGTGTGTCTGGGGTTGGGGGATGTCCTATGGCTCTTAGAAAAGGGGTCTCTGGGGAGAAGTGAAGGATGATGATGGTGATGGAAGCTCGGGCAGCGACAGGATTCTACTGAGGTTCCAGGATAATTTCACAGGGGGCTGGTGGAGGAGGTCCTGTGTGTGAACTGGGGTGACTCTTGGAGGCAAAAGGTTTGTGCTGGGACCCTGGAAAGTGGCAGGAGCGAGGTTGTCTAACAAGTAGTGTGTTTCAGTGGCTGGAATGAGCGTCGATTCCATGTCCTGGTCAACTCTGGCTGTCCCCAGTGTTGGAGTGAGGGGGAAGGGGCTGTGACAGAAGTGGGGCAGATGTGTCTACACATCGCCCCATGGCCTGGAGGGGTCCCTGGGGAGAAAAGGTGACATGGTGGTTGAGAGCTCAGGCTTCATGAGTCAGAGAGACCAGAGTTGGAGTCTTGGCTCTACCTCTCCCTGACTGTGGCCATAGGCAGTTTACGTAATCTCTTTGAACCTCAGTTTCCTCATCGGTAAATTGGGCTTAAGAATAGATGTGACCTCATAGGGATATTGTAAGGAGGGCGTGTAAAGCCTTAGCACAGGCTGATATATATATAAGGCAAGTAAATGTTAGCTGGCATGTTAGTACTGATAAAAGGTAGGATCACGAGGAGAGGGTTGCTGAGGCCAGAAAGGAGCCCAGTTCTGGACGAGTGTAACCTGGGTCCTTCCTGCAGGACAGTCCCTTGGTAATGTCCAGGGCTCCGGGAAGAGATGTCCTTGTGGCTGGAGGCCCCTGTGCCTGATGTTTCTCCTGGTAAGCTTCGTCACTCAGTCCTCTCCCCTGAGCCCAGGCCCTAGCTTCTCTCCTCCCGCAGGAATCAGCCGCCTTCACTACCTGCCTTCTGCCCCCCAACCCCGGAGAGCAGTCCAGAGCTGTTCTGCCCAGACCACCTCTGCCCAGGTTCTGGTACCTGGCCATTGCAGACACCAGCCAGGCGTTCTCAATCTGGGCTTGCTGCTGGGGAAAGTTGGCATGTCCAGTGCTTACCCAGCCCTGGCTTTGAAGAGTTCTGTCTGATCTCTGAAATAGATACATGTCAGCCCCCCAAGGGGACAAAGGTTGACGTCCTCATTTAAGGTATTGAGGTGCAAGTGCCTTGCCCTGGAGCCCACACAGACCCCAGTGTCCCAAAGCCTGAGGCGACATTTTGCTGCCCTCTACGGGTGGAGATAAGTTTGTGGTTTCCCAGGAGGATGCTGGGAAAGTGGACAAGGAGGGACCTGAGACCCCCTTGTGCCTCTCTTTCGGGGCTCAGACTCTGCAGTGGAGCTGTGGGAGCCAGATGCCCAAGATGCAAGTGGCCAGGCGCTGGGAGGCAGCAACTGCATCCTCAGGGAGGAAGCCAGCACGCCACAATCTTCTGGGGGCACTTCGGGGGTGGGGTTGGAGGCAGCAGAGCCCACAGCCCTGCTCCCGGGGGTGGAGGCCCCTCCAGAGTCCACAGGTGAGGAGTGCTGGATTTTCAGGAGGTGGGAGCTCCCTGGATCTGGGAGGGGTACCTCAGGGCTCTTTATAAGATAACAGTTAAGTGCAAAGGTTTTGGTGTCAACCAGGCCTGAGGGATGAGTGTAAATTTTGTCCCTATCTTAGGCCCTTCTGAGCCTGTTTCCTTGTTTGCAAAATGGAAATAATAATAGTGCCTATCTCTTATGGTTGTTGTAAGGATCAGTGTATATAAAGGGCTTAGACAATACCTAGTTCATAATGGTACTTGGCATATGAGAGCTACTTTCTTATAATAGAGAGATTAGACTGCATATAATGAAGGGAATGAAGGTCACTGAGTCGCCAACTGGGCAGCATGCTTTTTCCTTGGAGAAGAACGTTAAGGCTCTTCTCTGTATCCAGAGCCACGTCCACAAAAGCGGAAAAAGGGGCCGGCCCCCAAAATGCTGGGGAACGAGCTGTGCAGTGTGTGTGGGGACAAGGCCTCCGGCTTCCACTACAACGTGCTGAGCTGTGAGGGCTGCAAGGGGTTCTTCCGCCGCAGTGTCATCAAAGGGGCACGCTACATCTGCCACAGCGGGGGCCACTGCCCCATGGACACCTACATGCGTCGCAAATGCCAGGAGTGTCGCCTTCGCAAATGCCGCCAGGCCGGCATGCGGGAGGAGTGTGAGTATCTAGGGCCAGGAGTCGGGGGAGAGGCTGGTGGGACAGGGCACACGTGGGTGCCAGGGTGGAGGGTAAACAGGCAGCTGAGCCTACAGGGCTTTTCCAACATGGGCCCTAAGTGTGGATTAAAATCTCTTTCTTGCCTTTACCCAATGCTCTCTGCTTTCCCGAAAACTCCAACTACCCTTTGTCTCCCCCTCTTCTCCCCTCCTCACGTCTGGTCTCTCCTTAGGTGTCCTGTCAGAAGAACAGATCCGCCTGAAGAAGCTGAAGCGGCAAGAGGAGGAACAGTCTCAGGCCACATCTGTGCCCCCAAGGGTGCCCTCGGATCCCCAAGTCCTACCCCAGCTCAGCCCAGAGCAACTGGGCATGATTGAGAAGCTGGTGGCTGCCCAGCAACAGTGTAACAGACGCTCCTTTTCTGACCAGCTTCGAGTCACGGTACCTGAGGGACCTGGGGAGAGGTGGCTGTGCCCAGAGCACCAGCTGGCTCCTTGATAACCACTTGATATCAGAGTGGTTTGCTTTTTCCCCTCCCTGCCCTTCTGGGTAGCCCTGGCCCATGGCACCAGATCCCCAGAGCCGGGAGGCCCGGCAGCAGCGCTTTGCCCACTTCACCGAGCTGGCCATCGTCTCCGTGCAGGAGATTGTCGATTTCGCCAAGCAGCTGCCCGGCTTCCTGCAGCTCAGCCGAGAGGACCAGATCGCCCTGCTGAAGACCTCTGCGATCGAGGTGGCGGGCCCGGCCGAGGGGTCAAGGAGAACCGGAGCAGGATTGTCTGTGGGAGGGGCCTGCAGACCCACTGGGGAGCCCAGTCCACCAGGAAGTAGGGATGAGGGGCTTGGCCTTCTCTCGGAGTCCCTATTTGAGGTCTGCTACCTGTGTGCAGGTCATGCTTCTGGAGACATCTCGGAGGTACAACCCTGGGAGTGAGAGTATCACCTTCCTCAAGGATTTCAGTTACAACCGGGAAGACTTCGCTAAAGCAGGTGAGAACAGAGATCAGGAAAGGATTGGGTTGGATGGACAGATGCTTTTTGTCATGGGGCCCATAGTGACAAGGGAGCCACGGGTCCAAGGTTTGAGTGGCTGTGAAGGGAAGGCTCCACTTGTTTTCCCAAGACAGAAAGTTGGAATGTTGATAGGCTCTCAACTGCTGCAAATAGACACCTGTTCTCTGGTGCATTAGGTCAGTGGTTCTCAAACTATGTTCCAAGGAACCTGAGGTGGGCATTGGAAGTGTCAGAAGTGTCACCTTAGAGGAGAAGCAGGCGCAGGAATGTCCTTTATTCTGACTTTAGCCAAAGAAGAAGCTTCATTTAAATCTACATTATTGAGTATGCTTCTGCATAACTCTTTGCTTGAAGAAAAGATTGTACAGCTAGGAAAAAAAGCTTGAAAGCCACCTCGTTGAGCCTTTTAGTAGTCAATAATGAACAAATCTTCCTCACACGTGCTCTCCAAGGCTTATGTGGCCTGATTTCCCCCTACTGTTTTTTCAGTTGCTCTTTCCAACGAGCCGTAGAACTGGAGCTGAAATACGGTACACAGGCCCAGGTGGGGCAGCGTTAGCATAAGAGCGAATGCTTCTGTCCCCATCCTGTACCCGGAGTATTTTCTCCAAGAATTAGTTCACATTGCTGCTCTCTGATACTTGCTTGCAGGCTAAGCTGTGTTTGTTTCCTCATATTCAATTGCTGGAAATGTTTGTGTCATGGGAGCAGGATTAGGAAAGGATGGAAGGCCGAGGGTGTTTTGGAAGGACTGAAACTGAGGCTCATCAGGAACCCGAGTAGTCTAAGAGCTGAGTGAGCGGGTCTGTAAAATATGGCTCATGCTGACTCCGTTCTCGGGGCTGGTCGGTCCTGGTTTCCAGGGCCGAGCTCATAAGGTCTTCTCTGGTTTCTGGTGACTCAGGTCAGTTCACGTGCCTCTTGCTGTCCCAACACAGGCCAGCCAGTGAACTTTCCAGGAAGGCCTCCCTTAACTGTAGGGCATGGCAAGGCTGTGTTGGCACCTCTTGCCTTCTCCAGTGCCTGGTGTGCTTCCCGAAGGTATAGGCACCTATTAGGGGCGATTTAATGACCTTTTCCAGCTTTCAAAGCCCAGCCCTGCCCCCTTTCTCTACCAAACGCCTTTTCCCCAAATGGCTATTATTCCAGTCCTTCTTTTTTTTTTTTTTTTTTGAGGAAGATTAGCCCTGAGCTAACATCTGCTGCCAATCCTCCGCTTTTTTCCTGAGGAAGACTGGCCCTGAGCTAACATCCATACCCATCTTCCTCCACTTTATATGTGGGACGCCTACCACAGCATGGCTTGCCAAGCGGTGCCATGTCCACACCCTGGATCTGAACCGCGAACCCAGGGCCGCTGAAGCAGAACGTGCGAACTTAATTGCTGTGCCACCGGGCTGGCCCCTGTCCCAGTCCTTCTTAACCATGGCCTTTTCTTGCTTCCCAACATCCTCCTTTCTGAAGCTTTCCCAGTTCTCGTGTCTGCGTGTGCCTTCAGCCCTCGTGGACTTGTGCTATCTGCATCTGTTCCTATTTATAGATCCATTTATATAAGCAGCTTGGATGCCTCCTGTTTGCCTGTCATTTCTCATTCTGTCAGTGAGGTCCTGGGGAGAAGGGGCAGGGGCTCTCTTTCCTCAGGTCTCCTTGCCCCCTGCATCCATGACCTTATGCTGCATGCGCTGGATGACGAAGGGCGTGTCCTGATCACACTGGAGGCGTTATTCAGCTGGCAGTAGCAGACTCTCCTGGGGGGCATAACCCAGCTCTAGAACCCCTTTGCCCTCTCTCTCCAAGGGGGCTGTTCGGCACAACTCGAGGCTCCACACCTCACCAAGAAAGGCTTTCTCAAACAGGGCTTGTCCATTAAATGGACCAACGCATACTTGATAAATGTCAGGGTGAAAGTACAGGAAGTGACTAATCGAGAGGCCTCGAGTGGAAAAGTTAGCAGAGGGTTGCTGAGAGAAACCGGAGGAAGCCTGGGGGAGCATGTGGGGTGGGGAGACTTCAACAGAGGGTATGGCAGAAGTGTTCTTTAGATCACGTGACTTTGGGTCATGGTTTCTCGAACTTCAGTCTCCTCAGCAAGAAGACTGGCTCTATTTCTTTAATTTATTATCTGTTTAACAAATACTTACATGGTAGTTACTGTATGTACCACACATTACTCTAAGGACGCATTATGAGGTAGTTACTGTTATTGTCTCCATTTTCCAGATGGGAAAACCGAGGCCCAGAGAACTTAAATAACTTATCTAAGGTCACACCGCCTCGTAAATGGTAGAGCCAGGACTCAAACCGGAGCAGTCCGGTGCCAGAGTCTACACCTTTAACCACATTGCTGTGTTCCCCCTGGGATGTGAAACATGAAATATATCTCTAGGAGTCAAATAAGTAAGGCCAATTGCCAGTGGAAAAGTCTTCTTTATAAAGAAAAATAAGAGTTGCTTCTTTTGCTAGTAATGTGGAGCCCTCAAGAATTCTAATAAGAATAACAGAATTCTTATTTTCATTTAATTCAGCACCTCCTATGTGCTGGGCACAATGCTAAGTGCTCTGCATGCTTTATCATTTAACCATCACGACAGTCTTATAAGTTCGGGTATGATTCCCATTTCACAGATGAGGCTTAGAGAGGTTAAGAAACTTGCCCAAGGTTACACAGCAGAGCCTGGAGACTTCTTTTTGAGGAAGATTAGCCCCGAGCTAACATCTGCTGCCAACCCTCCTCTTTTTGCTGAGGAAGACTGGCCCTGAGCTAACATCCATGCCCATCTTCCTCTACTTTAAATGTGGGACGCCTACCACAGCATGGCATGCTAAGCGGTGCCATGTCCGCACCCGGGATCCAAACCGGCGAACCCAGGGCCGCCAAAGTGGAATGTGCGCACCAGGCAGACCCTGGAGACTTCTTATTGAGTTCCTTGAGGAGTTGGAGGAGAGAAGGAAGTCCCTGCTGCTCATGCCATATGTCCCAGCCTCTCTTCTTCCTCCCCAGGGCTGCAGGTGGAGTTCATCAACCCCATCTTTGAGTTCTCCAGAGCCATGAATGAGCTGCAACTCAATGATGCTGAGTTTGCTCTGCTCATTGCCATCAGCATCTTCTCTGCAGGTGCGGAGGAGGGGCAAGAGGGAAAACGAGCAAGAGTCTTGCACCAAGGAGGGCTGTGGGCTCCGCAGGGCAGGAATTGTGGGAGTGGAGGCCCTTGCTGTGTTACGTTGGGATGGGAGAACTTGGGTGGGGCATGTCCCTCATTTCGGTTGTGATTTGGGATATGGAACTGAGACCCTGGCCAGACCTGCTCCTCAACTCTGTTGGTGACCTATAGACCGGCCCAACGTGCAGGACCAGCTCCAGGTAGAGAGGCTGCAACACACATATGTGGAGGCCCTGCATGCTTACGTCTCCATCCACCACCCCCATGTGAGTCTCCCCATGGTGCCCTTTTTCCTCTTCTCCACAGGCCGATTCCCTGACACACTTTCCCTTCGAGAATCCCTCCCGAGTACATCGTGCGCAGGCAATTCTCTGCCTCTCCCACAACTCCCCTGCCCTTGCCCCCTTCTCTGGGGAGAGACAAAGGCTGTACTTGTCCCTCTCCTTCCGCCAGGACCGACTGATGTTCCCACGGATGCTGATGAAACTGGTGAGCCTCCGGACACTGAGCAGCGTCCACTCAGAGCAAGTGTTCGCACTGCGCCTGCAGGACAAAAAGCTTCCGCCGCTGCTCTCTGAGATCTGGGATGTGCACGAATGACTGTTCTTTCCCCATATCTTGTTTCCTGGGCTGGATGGCTGAGGCCCTGTGGCTGCCTCCTAGAGGTGGAGCCGACTGAGAAGGGCAAACATTCCTGGGAGCTGGGCAAAGGAGATCCTTAGGTGGCATTAAAGGAGAGTCAAAGGGTTGGGAGTTTCGTGGCTGCTGGGCAGTGGGGGTCCTGCCAAAGCTGTGCTCCACATGAAGACTGTACTGACCCCACCAAATGGATGAACCTGAGGGCCACTTTGCACCAGGTTCTCCAGCGCCCTGCCCATGCTGCCTCAGCCACTTCCTGATTTCCCCACAGGGCCCCAAGAGAAGTTCTCCGCTGTCACTCTGCGGCTTGGCCATACATGCCTCAGGGCCGCCTCACTGACAGGTCTGGCACTGTTTGTGCAGGAAGACCAAAATGAATACAGACTGAGAGACAATTTCTGGACTGGGGGTGGGCGCCAGGCAACGGAAGAGGGAAGCCCCGCGGCCTTTCAGATCCGCCTCCACACGCACAGGAGGGAGGCAAGTGCCGTGACAGCCTTGGCAGTGACGGGGCACCTCCGTGAGGGTAGAAGGAATGCTGAGGCTTAGATGCCCCCTCCCCCTTTAATGATCCAAGTGGGATCTTGTCGTCTTTCTGTGCGGGAGCAGGTGTCGGATTTTCAGAACTCACACTTCAGCCATGCACTTGTGTTCGTGCGTGCGCACACGTATAATGTCTTAGTGTTTCCATTGGCATCTGAAAAAGGGGCCCTTTTCTCAGCTCCCACTCCCTGTGGGACAGGTACAAAAGTCCCCTGAGGCCAGATGGAGGCTGCCCTGACTCAGGTTTGACGTCCCAGAAGGGGTGTACTCCATTTCCCAGGGAGCACCGCGGCACGGCTCCCGCCCCCTTCCCTTGGAGCGCTCCCCGTGTAGGTGATACCGCGGCCGCGCCTTCCGGCCTCAAGTCCCCCCTCCGCCCCTGAACTGGTAGGCTCCACCGCCGGGGCTGCCGGCTTTCCAGCCCTAGTGGTTGGGCACTTCCAAACCGCGTGCGGGGGGAGGCAGGTGAGGTGCGGGAGGGACGGTCGGAAAGTCTCAGGAGCAGCTCATCTTGAGAAGTCGCTTCCAGATTAACCCACATTTCGTCGAAATGGGCTCTATGACCATGTCGAATTAAAGTCTGTTTGCGCAACCTAAACAAAAGCCACTCCTTTGGGTCCTCCCCTTGGCACGCAGCGGCGCTGGGCCGGCCCAGCGCTCCCCATCGCGTTCCCACTCCCACACGGATAGGTGTGTACGTAGCCGCCTTCCTCCCGAGGTCGGCTCCACCCTTCAGCGCTCGGCTTGGTGCAGCCCTGTCCCCCCGGGGTGGATGGTACGGCCCCCCGCCCCCTCCGCCTCCCCCTCCCTCGCCGATCGGAGTGGTACGCGCCCCCCCGGTCCAGACGCGGAACTGGCGGGCGCTCGGAGCGGCGCCCGCGCCGGGGAGCGACTGGCGCTCAGCTGTGGGGGGACGTCCGGCCGGGCCTGGCCGGCCCCCCGGCGCTCGGGAGGTAGGAAGGTCCAGGCATTTGGGACCAGGTTCCTAGGAGGACTGTGAGAGGAAACAGGGACTCCGGGGGAAGGGGCCTCTGAGGAGGCTCGAGAGCGGGAGGGGGCCGTGGGGAAGGGGCGGGACTAGGAGGAGGGGCGCTCCGGGCCGCGGAGGGCTTGCGGGTTGCAGGCCTGGGCGCACCTCGCGGCGGCCGGGCTCCTTTCCTGCCGGGGTGGCGCGCGGCGCTGGTTCCGGGCGGGGGAGAACTGTCCAGCAGGTGAGGGGGCGGGCAGAGCTGTCCAGTCCCGGCCCGAGCCCGAACGAGACCTGGCGCGCGCGCGTGGATGTGCGTGTGCGTGTGTGTGCGCGCGCGGGCTGGCACGCCTTATTTTTGGTTAACAACCCTAACCACGTTTGGTTCTTTAAAAAATATTTCTTTACTGGGTGTTTCATAATTGACTTGTTGGAGAAGGGACACGCCGTTTCATCTTTCCTGCAACTACTTCCCTCCTCATCCTCATGCATCTCTCAATTCTTTCTCCTTTGCCTGCCATTCCCTCTTCCCCAACCCTGCCAATGGCCTGCCTCGTTGCTCCCTTTTCCCCACGCTGGACTAGTCTGTGCTGATGCGCTTGCAAGGTCACTGCTTGGGGAGGGAGAGGAGAGAGAGCCTCCTGTTATGCTCACGTCAGCAAAGATGTCATATCGCTCTCTGGTTCCTGTGGTTTTACTATGACATCCTGCCCAAAATGAGGGACGAATCCCAAAGGCTGGTGAAAGTGGCCATTTGTAGGCTGAAAAGACATAGATAACTTCAAGGTCTGTGGATTCTAAATCGGCGTCTGGATGGCGTGGATGGGCATGTAGGACTTGAACAGATAGGTATGCGTTTTGAGCTTGATGCCTTTGGAATATAGGAGCTAGGAACCAGGGGCTCCACGTTAGGAACTATGGTTGAGGCAGAGGCTGAGCCTGGGTGGATGTGAAGACGGAGTGTGAGTTATAGGTGGTGTTAGAGGACTTAGTCTTCATGAGGAGGGGAAGGGAGAGAGAACGGAAAGAAAAGCCGTGGTTATCTCTGCAATCTGAATAACTGAAGGCAGTGGCTGTTGGTGAGATATGCATTGTGGCTAAAAACCTATCCTATCACTAGTGTCTAGAACAGTCACAAGATCTCAGGGTCCTTGTGGCTCTGGAGGGAGATAAGCACCGTAGAGCCGAATAATGACTTGAGTTTTATCAAATGATTCTCAGTGGAGAGGGCCTGGGATCCCACCAAGAGTAGAGCCTGATGCCTAATAGATTAGTAAAAGATGCTTCAGGTGTGACCTTTGGAATTTTGGCAGGAAAGGGCTCCTGATTTTCAATGTAAACAGATTTCAAGGCTTAGCCTTGAGGTCTGGTCCTGTGAATTCTTTTTTATTTTAAGATACTTTGGCTCTCACCTTGGGGATTTTCCACAGAATTGTTTATAGAATGAATTATGCTTTTACCCATCTCCCGTTTCATTTGTCTCTTACCCTCCCCTTCTCATTCTGCTTGGGAGGCACTGAGCTCAGCTCTGTAACAGTGCCCCATGTTCTTCAGGATGCTCATGACTCCACAGCAGTGGACAGAACCCAAGGACTTTGTGGCTGATGCCTAGAAATGAGTATGTGGCTTGCTTGGGAACTTGGTTTTGTTGTGTGGAAGGGAGATATCCCGATCAACATCCAGAATTAGGACAAAGTGCAAACTAAAGACAGATGGGGGAGAAGATAACCAAGTAATTAGCAGGTGCTATCAGTGGAAGAGTTGTCTCCAGATTCAAGGAGAATGAATTGTGGTGGGCTCTGGCCTACTCTGGAGTAGCAGCTGCTAGCACTGTGCGGTCACCAAGCCAGGGAGGGGTTATGGCTGTGCTATAAATAGTGCTGGGAGCCAGAGTCGCTATGGAGACAAAACTGAATCCTATTACCTGCAGGTCCTCTACTGGGAGCAAAAGAAAGGACGGGGCAGTATTTTGAGGATTTGAGAGGTGTTGTAAATAGGTCTTTTTTATTATTAAGTAGAGGAGAAAAAAGAACTTCTGCTCATTATCTAAATCAAATAGGGCCTTAAACATACAGGGAGTGTGTCTGTGTGTATGGGAGTGCACGCAGCAGCAAAGAAGGGAGTGGAGTGTGTATGTAGTGTAACGAGATTCTCTCTGTGTGTATAGTGAACAAGGTCTTAGTGTGGCCATGTGTGGAGCACAGAGGTGGAATCTTCGAAACACTGGAAATAGCCTTGTAGTAGAGTGAAACATTTTATTTAGAGAAGTGTATGGAGACCCAGCAGGAAATAAGGTATAATTGAGACCACGTAAGCTTTTCCTAATTTTTGGACTATGGTTTAGAAGTTTTTCTGAGCACCTCTCTCTGTTCTTGCAGAAATCCTGTTATTTCTGCATCTAATTCTTAATGTCTGTAAGATATAGAGGGACAAGGCCTCATCTGTGTATATTGTATTACTGATTCCAACCTGGGACCAAAATAGAGGAGAAAGACTGTGATTCAGCACCAAGGGCAGAGCCAGTAGCACTAGCCAGTGGGCCCCTTTCTTGCTTGAAGAGGGGAGAAAAATGGTTTAGATGAAGCAATTGGGGCATAGATATTCTTCATGGGAGATCGCACGGGGTAGAGTAGCCAGCTGTTTTTATTGTCTGAGTGCAGTTAAATATAGTCTATATTGTAGTTTCACATCAAGCTGAATGCAGGATGTTGGAACAGAGAAGAATTAGGTTTCCGTCTAGTGCTAGGAGTGCAGATTAGTGCTGATTAGAGAGTCTGGTTTGAGCCTCTTCCACCCTGGAGCAGTCCTGAAAGTGACTTAATTTTTTTTATCGTAATGACTGAGTCCAGCTTAGACTAATTGGGCCTGTTTTTCCGAAACAGCCCCAGGGATGAGGCTGGAAACGAGCTGGTTTGTAGGGATGGGGAGGTGAGCCATTATTTGTCCTAATTCTTGACATTTGACTCTGTGAGCTCATAAGCCCAGACCCAGCTCCAGGCTGGGAAATGTGTCAGGTTCTCCTATCTTTAGTACCAAAATGGAAGACCTTCTGACTTATGCCCTTGGATGGGATGAAGCTGAGAGAGATGTGTCCCTCAGCACGGCAATGGATCTTATCAGTGCTTTTTTCCTTTTAGGCTTAGATTTTCAGATAATATCAGAATTCCTCCTGGGAACGTTGACTCCTTGCTTGGTGCCTTGAAGTTTCTCTGAGATGAACTGATGAACTGGAACCATGGTGCAAAAGAAGAAGTTCTGTCCTCGGTTACTGGACTATCTAGTGATCGTGGGGGCCAGGTAACCAACAAGAGACTCATTCTTGTCTTGTCATCTGGGATAGCCACAAGATCTGTAATCATTCCCCTCCCCCACCTCCACCTTGCTTTGCGTGTCTCATTCTTCCAGTGTTATTTTACCCTGATCGGAACCTTGATGCCAGTAGTGAAAACAACACTGTCAGATGGAGTGAGAGTGTTGGCCTGAAGGAACAGAGGCAGAGCGAAACTCTGCTCTTAACTAGCATCTTTGTGATTTGAGCAAATATACTCTATATACCCCAGTTTCCTTATTTTGTGAAAAGGAAAAGCACATTGTGCTCTTTCTCTACCCCCGTATACTCTTTCAGTAATACTCTTTCATGAGCTAATACGCCTTAAAAGGTGCTAATCATCTGAAGGTGCCAGTGATCATTTTATGGTTGCCATTTTCCCTTCCATTTGGGATGGGTGTCTTCATGACAGTGCAGACTTCATTTAGCCTACGAGCTAAGTGTGGCCAGCAACACTCACGTTTTCCGAGGTCCTGCAGTTCAGTGACTTTATCCAAAATTGCCTTTTGGGATTTATTTCTTGACTGCGGTTAAAATTTGAAAGAGCCTCCTGTCCCTTCAGGCTGCTGACTTTGCATTTATATTCGTCAGGCACCCGAGCAGCGACAGTGTGGCCCAGACTCCTGAACTGCTGCGGCGATACCCACTGGAGGATCACCCCGGGTTCCCCCTGCCCCCGGACGTGGTGTTCTTCTGCCAGCCAGAGGGCTGTCTGAGTGTGCGACAGCGGCGCATGAGCCTGCGGGACGACACCTCTTTTGTCTTCACCCTCACTGACAAGGACACTGGGGTCACGCGTTATGGCATCTGCGTTAACTTCTACCGCTCCTTCCAAAAGCGAATGCCTAAGGAAAAGGGGGATGGTGGGGCAGGGTCCCGGGGGAAGGAAGGACCCCGTGCCGCATGTGCCTCAGAAGAGGTTGGCACCGAGAGCTCGGAGAGTGGTTCTTCCCTGCAGCCTCCCAGTGCCGACTCCACCCCCGATGTGAACCAGTCCCCTCGGGGCAAACGCCGGGCCAAGGCGGGGAGCCGTTCCCGCAACAGTACTCTGACATCCCTGTGTGTGCTCAGCCACTACCCCTTCTTCTCCACCTTCCGGGAGTGTCTGTATACCCTCAAACGTCTGGTGGACTGCTGCAGCGAGCGACTGCTGGGCAAGAAACTGGGCATCCCCCGAGGCATACAAAGGTACGCTTTCTGCAGAGGCTCAGAAGAGAGGGGAAGCGTTTAGGGATGGGGTGACACTGGTCTGCGAGGCGCACAGGAAATTGCCCCTGAAGCCTGAGACCTTTGGACCCATTTAGGTGTATTGTGTTAGTCCCCACTAAGCGGAGACTGCTGCAGGCTTAGACCTCTTACGGCAGCTGTGTTTGCAGTGATGCTGGGGAATTTGACATTTCATGGCAGGCAGGACAGTAAGTCCTACTATGTATCCCTTTTATATTTGTTCTTCCTCTTGTGTATCCCCTCTGGTCCTAGCTGAGGCCAAAGGGTGAGCTTTTTAATTGTCGTCATTATATCCTCTACTGTTACATGGGGTTGCAGGTGGATATCAGCTCCTGGTACTTACGTGTCTGTTTCCTGCTGTCTGCTCCTCAGAGACACCATGTGGCGCATCTTTACTGGCTCACTGCTAGTGGAGGAGAAGTCAAGTGCCCTTCTGCATGACCTTCGAGAGATCGAGGCCTGGATCTATCGATTGCTGCGCTCCCCAGTACCCGTCTCTGGGCAGAAGCGAGTTGACATTGAGGTCCTGCCCCAGGAGCTCCAGCAAGCTCTGACCTTTGCTCTTCCAGACCCCTCTCGATTCACCCTAGTGGATTTCCCGCTGCACCTTCCCTTGGAACTTCTGGGTGTGGACGCGTGTCTTCAGGTGCTAACCTGCATCCTGTTAGAGCACAAGGTGAGAGGGCCAGCTTTCTAGACTTTTCTGGGGACAGGACTTTGAAATGTGGCAGAGGCTGGGCCGTGAACTCTTTGAGGACGGGGAGTACATCCTTTTCATCATTTTATCTCCAGGAGATAACACAGTACCAGATGTACAGCAGGTACTCAGTAGGTGGGGGTTGAATTAAGGGACTGGTATCATGTGGGATATGTTCAGAGAGCTTGCCACTCAGTTGAATTACCCCTCACTGTGCTGACCTAATTCTCTGGAAGTCTCGATAGTTCCGTTCCAGTGAGTGGTCCTGGAATTGGGGGTACAAGGACTGGGAAGGTAAGGGAGTGATTCGAGGGAGTGTTACTACAGTGCTTGGGTTGGGAGGTGGCAGATAGGATGAGGCACGGGGCAGTGAGAATGGTGGAAATTAAACTCCCAGAGCTGTAGCCACAGTGAAACAGAAATTAAAGGGTAGCATCAAGTCTGTTTTCTCTTAACCTTTATTTATGCTATTGAGTGATCCTTACGGTATGGCTTGTGGCAGGTGGTGCTACAGTCCCGAGACTACAACGCACTCTCCATGTCTGTGATGGCATTTGTGGCAATGATATACCCCTTGGAGTATATGTTTCCTGTTATCCCACTGCTGCCCACCTGCATGGCATCGGCAGAACAGGTGAGTCTCAAGGTGTCTTCCAGCTTTGTCACCTTCCTCTTACAACTCCGTCCAGCTCTGAGGGAGGAGACTCAGTGCCCAAAGAAGTTGTAAATCAGTAGTGGTCCTCAATCCCTTATCATAACTTATTTGTCAGTATAGTCTGGCCTGACTTGAACTGATCTGGTGGCAAAACTTACGCTATTTATGGTTTTTATTTATCACAGTTAATGTTAATGATTGTAGTCTACTGGCTACTACCTGTAGGTGTTACATAACATACAGAATATGCACTGTTACTTTTCTAAACTCTGCAAAATTCTGAATTTTGAAACACGTCTACCCTCAAGAGTTTTGGAAAAGGGATTGTGGACCTGTGTTTCCTTATCTAGAAAAACCCTGACTTGATAAGTGATCACAGTAGGGCTTTTTTTGGCGAGGAAGATTGGCCCTTAGCTAACATCTGTTGCCAATCTTGCTCTTTTTGCTTGAGGAAGATTGTCGCTGAGCTAACATCTGTGCCAATCTTCCTCTGTTTTATGCGGGATGCCACCACAGTGTGGCTTGCTGAGTGGTGCTAGGTCCACAACTGAGATTTGAACCTGCGAACCCCAGGCCGCCAAAGTGGAGCGTGCAGACTTAACCACTACGCCACCAGGCCAGCCCCCGGTTTTATTTTTGTTTCTTATCTTCTTTGTCCTTTCCACAGCTGCTGTTGGCTCCAACCCCGTACATTATCGGGGTCCCTGCCAGCTTCTTCCTCTACAAACTGGACTTCAAAATGCCTGATGATGTGTGGCTAGTGGATCTGGACAGCAATAGGGTGAGCTTCTTGGCTGAGGCATTGGAGGGTCTGGAATAGGATTATGTTCTGTTTTTGTAGATTATCCTAGGAAGCTCCTAAGTTTGTGGGTGATGTCTATCGTGAGACTCATTGAAAGAACTTTTTTTTAAATGCTTCTTTTACTTTAGTGGCTAAATAGGCCCTTGGTTAGGACTCAAAGAATTACAGGATTTCGTTTTGCCAGAACTAAGTGCATCCTTGCATGTTCCAAGAGCAGTAGGGTGGTTGTGGTTGTGGGACCATTATGTATGGTGTAGATCATCTGATGGTTTTCTCGGAATATAGTTTCTAGTAAGACTCTTTTAGTGCAGACTTAAAAAAAAAATGTATATGAACTTTCTGCAGCGTGAGTACATTCAAACTTCAGTAGGAAGCCCTTGTATGTGTTCATTGTAAAACTTTAGAAAATACTGATAAGCATAAAGAAGTAAATAAAAACCATAATCCTATTATCTGGAGATAGTCACCAATACCATTTAGGTATTTTTCCTTTCAGGTGTGTATGTATATCGTACACATATGTATATGTACGTCTTATATGTCTATATATAATGTGTGTATTCACATAATTAATAACATTGTGTATACAACTTCCTGTTCTTGTTACTGCCCTTTATGTGAGAGAAACTCCTGAGCCGTTAATTCTGAGGTCATGCCTTTGATCTCTTTTCTGCTGCAGGTGATTGCCCCCACCAATGCAGAAGTGCTGCCTGTCCTGCCAGAACCGGAATCCTTAGAGCTGAAGAAACATTTAAAGCAGGTAAGTGAAGAACGAGGAAAGGGAAGAGAAGCAGCGGCTGCTGGGGGACGGCTGTAGGCGGGCAGCTGTTCTGAGGGCCAGTTTCCTTTCAGAGCCCAGTGGAGTAGATTTTCTGAGCCCGGGGTGGGCTTAGGAAGATGTGTCTTCCATTTCTGGGTGGCGGGGTGGATCTCGGAAAGGGCTTTTTAGCTTCGTCCTCATTCATCGTTGGCCCTCCCGCCCCCACCCTGTCGCGCTTATGATGCTGTACAAACAGCCCTCCTCTTTCTGTTTCTTGTCGCGTCTGCCATTCTTTATGGCTTGGCATGTTCTCTCGGTCTTGTAGGGAGGGAGCTACTGGCTTAGACAATCTGGCTCCTTTTATTTTTCTTCTTGAATTGATCACTAAGTCCCTATAGAACCCTTTCTTCAAAAATTCCTTTCTTTGAGTAATCCTTTAAATGCACTTTTCATTGATTGATTTTCTTCTTCTTCTGCATGCTGAACACAGTACCTGAAGGTAACACCGACGAGGCCCCATTCCTTTGCCCTGCTGTGTGTGGTTCCGTAGGACTCCGGTAGATGGCTCTGTATTTCTTTTCAGGAATCCCTGCTCTCATGTGAAGGGTCTTCAGGAATCTCTGTGTTGTCTGGGTTCCTTAGCAGTGCCTCTAGATGATAGCTGTTTGGGTTTAAATGGGTCGTTTTCTCTCATCCCTCTCACTTGCTTCATCAATGATGATATAATATGGTATCTTCTTACTGCAGAGGCTGGTGAAGATTGCCAAGTTCAGAAAGTTCTCTAGCTGTCCTCCTTTGCTGTGTTTTCATTCTTCATGGTTCCTTTAGTACGACTAATGAGATGGAGAGGTTGATATGTGGAACTGTACTTTAAATGTTTGGAGGAGCTAAAATCCTTGGGCTCATTTATCCTGTATTCTTACCCCTGCTTCTCAAAGTGTGGTCCGTTGACCAGCAGTGATAGCATCACCTGGGCTTGTTAAAAGTGCGGAATCACGCCAGACATACTGAATCAGAATCTGCATTTTAACCACATCCCCAGGTGAATCCCATGCCCATTAACATTTGCACTGCTCGTCTTAGACCAGGGGTTTTCAAACTGCCCCACAGAGCCTCTTAGGGGCTGATCCTGTGAGGCTCCGGGTTCCTTATGTCCTTCAGAGAAGCTCTCATTTTACATGTTTCAGTTGTTTGTATTTCCACATAGATTCCAATTGAAAAACAAGATTTTATGGCTAAAATAAAATTTGAAAACTGTTGCCTTGGACTTCAGATCTAATCAAGTTGCCTTGAGCCAGCTTGGCTTAAGCTGAAGATCTACGTAATTCCAATTATTTTCTAAAGGTTAAAATATTTGGATTCTTATTTCAAAGCTAAAGCCTCTTTCCTAGGAGATGAGGTTGGCTAGCCGCCCAGGAATTTGCCTTCTGTGAGGGTCTCTTGTTCCGCAGGCCCTCGCCAGCATGAGTCTCAACACCCAGCCCATCCTCAATCTGGAGAAATTCCATGAGGGCCAGGAAATCCCCCTTCTCTTGGGGAGGCCTTCTAACGACCTGCAGTCCACACCTTCCACTGAATTCAACCCACTCATCTACGGCAATGATGTGGATTCTGTGGATGTCGCAACCAGGTATGACCAAGCAGACTGGACGATCACCAGCCCTTAAATTGGTCTCTGCTCGCTCTTTGACCATGGAGCAGACTCCTTCCCTGTGCCATTTGGTTATATCTGTCACCTTAGTGAAAGCAAAGAGAAGAAATAGTTCGTCATGCTCTTAGGCCTTGTAGGCCTTGAGTTGAGTGAAGAAGGAGATTGATCATTCTTTAAGACACCGCTCCCCTTGATGGTTGGAAGCTGTTCAGTGATGACTTGGGGAGGTGGTCTCAGACTTTGGAGGGTAGGAATCCGTACTCTGCGGGGGGTGGACCTCAGCTTATCTCACCATCCCCTTCTTCCCCAGAGTGGCCATGGTCCGTTTCTTCAACTCCCCCAACGTGCTGCAGGGCTTTCAGATGCACACACGTACCCTGCGTCTCTTCCCTCGGCCTGTGGTAGCTTTTCAAGCTGGCTCCTTTCTAGCCTCACGTCCCCGGCAGACTCCTTTTGCTGAGAAATTGGCCAGGACTCAGGCTGTGGAGTACTTTGGAGAATGGATCCTTAACCCCACCAACTATGCCTTTCAGCGAATTCACAACAGTGAGTCCACCCGCCCTCTGCTCCGCCCCACCTTCTGCCTTTGTGCTCCTGATGGCTCTTGCCTTCACTGGTTCTCTTTCTAGTCACTGGCCTGTCCCTTCCATTCCTATTTTGCTTTAGACTTTTTCCTACCTTTTATGTTTTGCTTGCTTTTTCTCCCTTCTTGCTAACTCTGTTCTTTTTTCTCCTCGGGTAGACATGTTTGATCCAGCCCTGATTGGTGACAAGCCAAAGTGGTATGCTCACCAGCTGCAGCCCATCCATTATCGAGTGTATGATAGCAATTCCCAGCTGGCCGAGGCGCTGAGCGTGCCACCGGAGCGTGACTCTGACTCTGACCCTACTGATGACAGGTGAGCAGTCCCTGTGGCAGCAAATCAGTTTTCTAAGGTAAAGAGGCTCTCATTAGCCTTTATTTAGTGCAATGACAAAATCTCAGAGGATTTAGACATCAGTCTTTGAAGCCTTGAGTTATATTTTGGTTGATGGTTTTATGTTAATTTCCTTATTTTATCTTGTTCCCTGGCCTTGAGTTAAGAATTCTCCTCTTTTTGTTTTTCCTAATGCTGGTTGCTGATTCTTTACCCTGCCCCTTCTTTCTGTTTTATTTTTATTTTTATGCTCTTCACTCTGCAGCGGCAGTGATAGTATGGATTATGACGACTCAAGCTCTTCTTACTCCTCCCTTGGTGACTTTGTTAGTGAAATGATGAAATGTGACATCAATGGTGACACTCCTAGTAAGTGCACTTGGGGAGAATGGCCAGCTCTGGGCAGGGTTTGGGGTTCCGGGATGGTGTGGTCAGTACCTGCCTCCCTTGGGTTTTGGCAGACGTGGATCCCCTGACACACGCGGCACTGGGGGATGCCAGTGAGGTCGAGATTGATGAGCTGCAGACCCAGAAGGAAGCAGAGGAACCTGGCCCAGACAGCGGGCACTCTCAGGAAACCCCCCTGCTGCGCTCCAGCTCCAGCCCCAGCGCCGGCAGCAGCCCCAGCGCCATCATCCGTGGAGCCAGTTCTGTACGTGAGGAGCTGGAGGGGTGGGTAAATGGGAACTGTTACGTGGGCTGTGGGCCTCACCTCTATTAGGAAAGCTGGGATGAGGCTGCTCATTTAATTTGCTGCTTTCTTCACGATCTCCCGTCTTCCTCTCCATTAGTCCTATAGCTTAGGGCCTATGAGATAGAGTTTTGACCCCAGAAGGAGGTCACTGGCCTTTGTTCAGGATTTAGCTAAGATCCCCCTTGCATCGTTTTTGGGACCAGAGAACAGGCATGTCACAGAGATCCTTTCTCACACATTCCTTAGTATAGGAATCTGACAGGCCTGGCTTGGCCCTGCCAAACTGAGAATACAGGAAGGCGTCACTGGGCACCGGGTGACTACTTTTTATTTGATATGGCCTTTAGGAACCTGCTGACTCAACAAAGATGGATGATAAGACAGCAGTAGGCGTCTCCAAGCCCCCCACTACCGTGCCTCCCAGCATTGGCAAGTCGAGTGTGGACAGGCGTCAGACAGAAATTGGAGAGGGGTCAGTGCGCCGGCGAACCTATGACAATCCATACTTCGAGCCCCAATATGGCTTTCCCCCTGAGGAAGATGATGATGAGCAGGGGGAAAGTTACACTCCCCGATTCAGCCAACATGTCAATGGCAATCGGTGAGAGCCTGGGGATTCCTTCTAGATGGGTGACTGAAGGATCTCCTCCAGTGGACCCCGGGCGAGGGTTAATCAGAAAGTCTGACAAATCTGAATGCTCTCGTGGTCCTGCCATCCCCAGAGGGTGGCACTTTGATCCAGGCATTTAGGAATTGTGGGAAG
This sequence comes from Equus caballus, assembly GCF_041296265.1. NCBI lineage: Eukaryota > Metazoa > Chordata > Mammalia > Perissodactyla > Equidae > Equus > Equus caballus. Next base: position 11,834,628 of record NC_091695.1, read on the forward strand.
GGAGCGGTGATGGCAGTGTAGCATCAGGCCCACACGCCCAAGGTTAGGTATCCCTGCCTGGGGCTCATAGGTGCCACTGTGCATTCAAGGGCTCAAAAGCTGCTGCGGCCCAACAGCTTGAAACTGGCAAGCGACTCAGACGCAGAGTCGGACTCTCGAGCGAGCTCTCCCACCTCCACCGTCTCCAACAACAGCACTGAGGGCTTCGGGGGCATCATGTCTTTCGCCAGTAAGTGCCTTCAGCTCCCTCATGCTTCTGTCCCGGTTTCTCTCCTGCAGGGCCTGGCCACGGCCGATGCTGCTTAGAACTGCCGATATTGGGTTGGGTTGGCATTATCAAGTCCCGGTTCAGGTCGTTTGGGTGACACTGAGTAAGGTATTTTCCAAGGAGGTCAGTGAAGAACAGGGACAGGATTAGTCATTGTCTTTGTACCTGGAGGTTTCAGTCTGTTTCAGGTAAGAGCTGGTCAACTGAAAAATTGTCATATTAAAAATCATACACTTGTACATACATTTTGTGGAGATATTCTGGTCAAATTTGATTTGGGTATCTGTCTGATATCTTCTTTGCCTGGGGAAGGACGTTTTCGTGAACATGCTTTGAAATCTATACGAGACTGACTTTTGTGCATAGACAGTGTTTCCAGAAATGAGGGGCAGTGTCAGTTAAAGATTGAAGACAGACGAAGGCCCAGAGAAAGTCAACATAGGGGATAATTGTGGTCATGGGTTTTTCAGAAGCCGGGGAGGGACAGTGCCAATTTCAGACCAGAGGCACATTTTGCCGGCTTTCATGCTGAGTTCCTAGGAGATGAGACTTGGCTATTGTCATGGGAGGTAGTCAGAGAAGGTGGTTATCGGGTTTTGAGCAATCCTGGCAGTGGCCCCTTTATTTGCTCTGAGTTAGACTTTGTCCTGTGTGAGGTAGATCAGAGGCACCGGGATTGTGTGTGAAAGGAGACAGGTGAAGATGATATGACAGTCATTGGAGAATGATGCTTTGATTTGTTTCCCCCTCACTCACTGTTCTCACTCTCCCCTTGATAGGCAGCCTGTATCGGAACCACAGCACAAGCTTCAGTCTTTCAAACCTCACGCTGCCCACCAAAGGTGCCCGAGAGAAGGCCACGCCCTTCCCCAGCCTGAAAGGTAACGCCTGCCCTCCTTTTGCCAAGCACAGCTGCTTCCTGGGGTTCTCCGGGGAGTACTCAGGGCTCTGGGTGCTTGTCTGGAGCCCCGTGTGTGGTGAATTCTTTGGTCTGCCTGTTGTCCCTCATCTTGCTTCTCATGGCTTTCACTGCACATCATGGGCTCTTGCTGGGTTTTAGATGGAAACTCTTTGTAGCTAAAGAGAAGGCCCTGATGTATCATTCGGGACAATGGCAACTGTGGGATTACTGCTGCTTCTGGGGGAACTTCATCAGAGTTACGTAATTCACACAGGGATCCTCAGCTGCCACCAGTCATCTGCCAGGTTCCCACTGTGTGACCCTAGGACGAACTCCATCCCGATGGTCTGGCCCACCAGGGGATGGTTGTGCAAAGCCTGGCAGGGTTTGTAGAGTCAAGAAACCTTTCCTTGGCTTCATGTCAACCATAGGGCCGTGAGCGGGCCAGGTCGTATTGGTTGGCTGCTAGGGGCAGTTAAGATTATTTGATTTTCACTTGTGATCTCTGACGGTTTGAAGGGCTCTTCTGAATTTATTCTGACTTTTGTTTGTTCTCTCTGGATAGTGTGCTGGAATATTTAATCACAGTAGAAAGCACAGTGAGAAGCAGCTCCATGTATTTTTTAACTGACCTCTCTTCCCAATGATTAAAAATGTCGGAAACCTGAGAAATGTTTGGTGGGGATGGGAACATGGGAGAGATGGGCAAAAGGACATCATACCTGGTGGTGTGGGGAACTAGCTAGCACTCAGAGTGAATCCACCTCCGGCTCGGTAGGTCGGGCATGGAAAGGTGTTGGCGTCACAGGCTTTCACGTGATCAGTGAAGGGGAGAGCCGTTGAGACGCCGTCATTGCATGCTGACGCTTCACTTCATCTGCTGCACTTGTCGCTCCCATCCACCTCCCATCCTCACACCCCACCCCCCTTCCCATGACAGCATCTGCAAGATGGGTCTCTTCCCTCTGCACACCCGCAGGCCCTCTGGACCCCTGTGCTAGATGTTTCATGACAACCAGTGGTCCCTCTTTCGTGCATGCGCCTGTTTAGTACCTGAAGGCTCCTTGTGTCATTTTCCCCGCCCCTGGCTTGGAGAGGCCGTAGTCTTAGGGATGGTCTTTCCTAGAGCCTTGGTAGTCTCCTGGTCACTTGGCTTCCAGCTCTGAGGTGCCTGATAGCCAAGGTTATGTGCACTAAGCTTTGGGAGAATGCTCACGTTGTCTGACTTACAGCTCCATTGAGGGGTATCGGGGTTGTGGTATCGTGGTGCACCTACTAATTGTGTATTTTGTGTCCCAGTATTTGGGCTAAATACTCTAATGGAGATTGTTACTGAAGCCGGCCCCGGGAGTGGTGAAGGTGGGTCCTGCCCGTGAGCTGTGCATGATCTTTTTTCCCTAGCATCTTCTGTGCCTGCCTGAGGGCCATCCTCCTCATGGAGCAAGCGGCATCACACGAGTGACCTGCCTTGCCCGTCCCCTGTGACGCCCATGCTTGCCCATGGGGCGTGCTGCTGGTGCATGTAGAGTGGCCTGAGTCTCCAGCCCCACTTCCTCCACGTTGCCATGGCTGGTTTCTGCCTATATGTGATGGCCTGGTGCCACCCTCACCTAGCCCTTCTGGGGAACAGGTGTGGGACATGGCTACTCAGGGCTGTGCTGACACTGGCTGTTGGACTACGATAGTGACGTCTCTCATTCCTACCTTCCTGGCTATAGGAAACAGGAGGGCCTTAGTGGACCAGAAGTCTTCTGTCATTAAACACAGCCCGACGGTGAAAAGAGAGCCTCCATCACCTCAAGGTCGATCCAGCAATTCTAGGTAATAAATGCCAGAGCTGTTTTGACAGTTCTCTGATAGAAGTAGCAATTCCTGTACCAAACTTTAGGGATGCTCAAGAGTGGGAGAGAAGTAGATGAAATCAGTTCTTGCTATCACTTCTCCTTCTGGCTCAGTCAGTCCCCGTGCCTCGGTAAAGCTCACGGCATCAGGGAGAGTGCAGCAGCAGCAGTGGGCGCTTAGGCAAACCAGGCTGCCTGGTGCGGGGGGGCTGCAGTGCACTTGGACAGTTGGAGACTTGGCTTTGTGTTTTGCCCCTGGAGGCAAGCATCTAGTCTGGTGAAAGGGGGGATGCTCTGCAAAGAAGCTGATGACCACAGAAGTGGTGTGTGGACCCCGTAGTGAGAACCAGCAGTTCCTGAAGGAGGTGGTGCACAGCGTGCTGGATGGCCAGGGCGTTGGCTGGCTCAACATGAAAAAGGTGCGACGGCTGCTGGAGAGTGAGCAGCTGCGAGTCTTCGTGCTGAGCAAGCTGAACCGCACGGTGCAGTCAGAGGACGATGCCCGGCAGGACATCATCCCAGATGTGGTCAGTGTTTGGGGTTGGGAGTTGGAATCAACTGGGAAGAGGGACCTGGACACAAAGGGCAACTTTGCCAACTCTCACCCCTGGGTCATTGTTGCAGGAGATCAGTCGAAAGGTGTACAAGGGGATGTTAGACCTGCTCAAGTGCACAGTACTCAGCCTGGAGCAGTCCTATGCGCACGCAGGTCTGGGTGGCATGGCCAGCATCTTTGGGCTTCTGGAGATCGCCCAGACCCACTACTATAGTAAAGGTAGGGACCAGCTGGGCAGTGTGCCGTCCACAACTCTCTCACTTGTCTCCAAAGAAAGTAAGCTTGTCACCTTGACAAGTTTCCAGTGCCAACCCGCTTCCCCTCGGGCCTCGAGATTTCACTTTTTAATGCATGTTGATATGGACTGGGGATTTTTCTGTCATGCAAAAGAAGATGTCAGCTTTTCTTTCCTTGCGCTTGTTCCATTCCACATCCTCCTGTATTTCCACTTCTCCCACCTCATTTTCATACCTTGATTCTCGCTCGCTATTTCTTTTGACCTTTTCCTCTTTTTTTTTAAGATTGGCCCTGAGCTAACATCTGTTGCCAGTTTTCCTCTCTTTTTTTTCTTCCTCCCCGAAGCCCCAGTACATAATTGTATGTCCTGGTTGTAAGTCGTTCTGGTTCCTCCATGTGGGACGCTGCCACAGCATGGCTTGATGACCTATGTGTAGCTCCGTGCCCAGGATCCAAACTGGTGAACCCCGGGCCACTGAAACAGAGCATGCAAACTTAACCACTCTGCCACGGGGTCGGCCCCTGACCTTTTCCTATATTTGATCTTTTCCTCAGAACCAGACAAGCGGAAGAGAAGTCCAACAGAGAGTGTAAATACACCAGTTGGCAAGGATCCTGGCCTGGCTGGGCGGGGGGACCCCAAGGCTATGGCACAGCTAAGAGTTCCCCAGCTGGGACCTCGAGCACCAAGTGCTGCAGGAAAGGGTCTCAAGGAGCTAGACACCAGAAGTTTAAAGGAGGAGAATTTTGTAGCCTCTATTGGTATGTATTGCTTGTTTGGTGTGATGGAGGGGTCCTGGCTTCTTAAATATCCCTCCCTCCTTTCAGTTCATCCAGACTCCTTTCTCTTCCCCATGCTTTGCTTTCTGAAGAGGGAGATAGATTTGTGTCCATTTCTAATGGTATTTCTTTATACTTCTCTATCCCTTATGCTTCATTGCCAGCTGCCCCCACCTACATCTTAGAGGAAGGATGGAAGTTTTGATTAGAGGGCCCCAGTGAGGTTTAGTGCAGGGAGTCTGAGCTGTACTCCTGGTCCCTTTTTATTTGCATCTGTATTTCTTCACATAGTGGAGAGGCCACATGAGCTTCTGGAAGCTATAAGGAAGTTTATGGATGCATCTTTGGGCTATAAAATTATGATCCTCTGGGTCTCTCAAGCCAAGTTTCCCCGACCAGCCATTACACTGCCCTTGAATTTGCTCCTCTGGGGCATGTCCAGAAACCCCATTTCCCTGGGTTCTAGACCCCAAGGTGTAGAATTCTGAGTCAGCTTTTCTTTAAACCTTTCCTTCCTGGACTTGATTAAGAGCTTGCTTACATTGGGTGTTTCTCCATTCCCACTAGGGCAGTGCCTTAGTGAGCTCTCTGGGTGTCACCTCTGTTTGACTCACTCTCTACCTGACCTTGAGTCATCTAGCTTGTGTCTTTCTCTTTCTGCTTCTAGGTCCCTGGGTGGTGTGCTTCTAGCTGATGCCTCTTTGCCACAAGCATTAGCAGTGGCTTTATGCTCCCATAAATGGTAATGAGGGGCCAGTTTCCTTTTTAGGGGAGCTATACTTCTCTGGCCAGCAGAATATTATCTTAGTGGCAGTCGACCCTGCCTTTCTTCTGCCTGATGTGACGTTCTAGAAAAAGGACTAACCTACAGTTCTGGTCGTCTGGAGTTTTAGTCCTGTCTCTGCCCCCAGCTAGGAATGCGACGTTAGGCAAATCACTTTCCCCCTTGGGTCTCTCTCTCCTCATCTGGGAGACGAGGAGATTGGACGAAATCGACTCTGAAGTTCCTCCAGGAGAAGAATTGCTATGATCGATATTCTTTCTTCTTTAACCTTCCTAAGATGCTATTCTTGACTGTTTGGTGTTCTCTGTCACCTCTGCCGGAAGCATTTTCCAAGACGACGGGCTCAGGAAGGGTCTCTTCCTAGGGCAGGCACTGATGCTGAGGGTAGATTGGGGTTTTTGTTAGCAACACGGGGGGGTGTCTGCTGCCTGCATGGGTGGCCTCTGTCCAGTCCACTGAATCAAGCAGATTTGTGCTCGTGCTTCTCAAACCCTTTGGCTGCTTGAGGTGATCATCTGTCTTATCTGGAATCTTTAAAAATTGCAGTTGCCCAGCTCATTTGGCAGAGAGAGCACGGCATGGTGGAAGTTTAAACTGATCCTAAGTTCCGGGGTCTTGAGCAAGTACCCCAGCCTTTGTGGGATCAGTTTCCTCGTGCCAACGTGACCAAGCTTGATCAAAGGCTCTTCCAGCTCGAACATCCTGTAGGGTTTTTACTGCCACACTGAGGTTAGGATAGGAATTTGGAGTCTTTAGTTCATGAGTTGGGGGGAAGGCGTTAGCTCTCTTGATTTTTAACCCCCCCCAAAGGAAGATCTCTTTTTATCTCTTGCTTTGTAATCCTGCGCCTGAGACTGAATCAACTCGGGTGGGGGGTTTCCATTTCGTCTGTCTGACCAGCCTCTGACTCTCTCTGTCTTTCTCTCCTGCTTACATTGCATCTGGGGTAGAATTGTGGAACAAGCACCAGGAAGTGAAAAAGCAAAAAGCTTTGGAAAAACAGAGTAAGGAACAAATGCCCCTTCCTGTTCCCAAGTCTCCCATACCTGCCAACTCCCCAGGCCCAGTAGGGGCAGGCTCCCTTTGCCGGCCCCACCCCAAATTTGCTCTTGGGGGGTATTTGGAATGAAAGCAGGTAGGTGGTATGTGACTCAGAGGTATGTGGCTTGTAGGCTGCTTCTCTCCCCCTCCCCTCGTAGCCATCAGGCATAATCAGGGCATCCACGGAGCACGGTCCCTTAGAACTTGGTTTTCTATTGCTGCAGAGTTGGTGGGGAGAACCTCATTGGCTCATACCTCCCTCACCCTTCAGAAGGCCTGTGGGCACAGTTGGCAGAGATGGTTGCTGTCCCTCCGTGTTGAGTCTGTAGCTGCCCAACTCTCTCTGGTGGCTTGCCTAGGCACGCTTTCTTGCTTTCTGTCATTCTGTCTTTCTGCCATACCACTGTGGGTGGGTGGGGAAAATGGGGGTGGTTTTATGTCAAATATAGAAGTTGTAGGGTGGGGGTAGGCCGTGTCCATTGAAACAGCTGGTAGTTCTTTATCTCACTGGGCACGTCCTTTTCTAGCTCCTTTAGATGCCTTTGTTTGGGGAGCGCTGAGTGACCTGGGGACCCTTAAATGGTTTCAGGCACCACTGAAGCTCTGACTCTGAGTGCAGTGGAATGTGGTCTGGACTTTTGTTTGCGGAGCCTTTCTTTTTTAGGATAATTTGCTCAGAATTTTCTCAGGTTGAGAAGATGGCTGCAGAACCCCTTGAGACCAGGTCTCATTTTTCCGACTTGGTTCTTAAGGCATCTGGGGACTTCTTCCGCTGGGGCCTGGAGAGGTGACTGGGACGTGCTGAACAGGCCTGGGTCCAGGCCGTGTGCTCGCCCCCTCCCTTCACCAGCCTGCCCCCAGCCTCTGGGTACTGAGTAACAGAATCTTCCCCTACTCAGGGCCTGAAGTAATCAAACCCATCTTTGACCTTGGTGAGACGGAGGAGAAAAAGTCCCAGATCAGTGCAGACAGTGGTGTGAGCCTGACATCTGGTTCCCAGGTTTGTGGCAACCTTGTTGAGAATTGTGAGGATTAAATTTGCTATCTCAGAATACTTTGTTCAAACCAAAGCAAAACAAAATGACAGCCTTGAAACAATATAAATACCCAATAATAGGGGAATGATGAAATAAGTATGATATATCCATGTAATACAGTGTTGGTATCCATTAACGAACGTATTTTCCAAAATTGAGTGACATGGGAAAATGGTTACAAAGCTATATACAGAATGATTCCAAGTTTATTTTTAAAAGGTGTACAGAAAAGACCGAAAGGAAATATACTAAAGATTTAACAGTGATTAATGTACATGGTAGGTTTATGGTTTATTTTTATTTCCTTATTCTTTCATGTGTTTTTTATAGTAAGCATGTATTTCTTTAATGTTTTTTATTTTTCTTATTATGTAAGTCATATGTAGTTTATATTCAGGAGAAAAATGAATTTCTCAAGACCTGTCTAGGGGTGATAATAGAAGGGTGGGGATGGGAGAAAGAAGAAGATAGAGTATTTATTAGGAAAACTGAGAGTAGCTAGGACACCTCCCCTAATGTGTCTGAGCGCCTGTGTCTTGTTTCAGAGGACTGATACAGACTCCGTCATCGGCGTGAGTCCAGCTGTTATGGTCCGAAGCTCAAGCCAGGACTCTGAAGTTAGCACCGTGGTAGGGGAACACCACACTGGCATCTTGGTGGGTGGGGTGTGGGTTCCTCTTTGGAAGAGGGGCCACTCTGTCCTCTGGAGGCTGTTCTTAGTCTCGTGTCAGCTTGGTTCTCATAGTGGAGATGGTTGTCTGCCATAGGTCTTTGTTCGTGGGATCAGACCCCGAGGTTTCACCTGGGGCTTCTCCTCATCTTGTAAAGAAGGTACTTCCGGAGGCTGTCTGACACGCCTCTGAAACTGGATACTTGTTTATGACAGCAGAGAGGTCTTCCAGCTTGGCATTTCTGGGACCCTTCCCTGGGGAATATCCCCTACTACCTCTTTTCCTTTCCAGGTGAGTAATAGTTCTGGAGAGACCCTTGGAGCAGACAGCGACCTGAGCAGCAATGCGGGTGATGGGCCTGGCGGCGAGGGCAGCGCCCACTTGGCAGGCTCGCGGGGCACTTTGTCTGACAGCGAAATTGAGACCAACTCGGCCACCAGCGCCATCTTTGTAAGCTCTGTTTACTAATAAGAGACCATTTCTTTAATGGGAGGGGGGTGGCTTAGAAAAGAATGAAAAGTTAGAAGGAAAAGAGGAAGTAGGGAATGGATAATCCTTATATATTTGACTTTAAAGAAAATGTTTCTTAAGGCTTTTTTCAGATTCATTTGACTTCATGATCTGGGGCTTTTAGAACCCTGTCACGAATCATTGCTGAGATACTGCCCTGCCCAGTCAGATGAGGGCTTCAAATCGTGTGTCGCAATAACCCCCGTGTTTAAAATAGACAAAGTGACACCTCTGTGGCAATGTGGGGACAATTACAGCCCTTATTTACTGCCAGTCTGCGCATTTCTGTGGACTAGCCGAGTTTTATTCTGGTCACTTCCCATTTATATAGCACCTTGAAATAGCGTTTCATTTTCGTATATTCCTAACAGTTATTTGGGAGTTTTCATCCATTAATAAACATCTCTTAAGTCATGTACTAAATGCCACATTTTGTACTAAGGAAACAGGGCTGAATAAGGCATGAAGCCTGCTCTCAAGAAGTTTGTAATTCATTCTAGCGCTGTGACCAGTTTCTTGGGAGAGGGGAGGAGCACAAAGCCTTAGGGAAAAAAGAATTTGCCCCAGGTCACACACGATAAGCCAGTGATCAGCTGGAATTAAATTCTTTTTAGTCCTTGCCTTTAGACACACTGCTTTGCAGTGTCTACACCCCTCTATAGGCAGCGTTAAGCTCTCGGATACACTTGCCACTTTGTTAGACAGAGTTGAAAATGAATATTCTTTACGGGAGCCCTTAGGTCCTTATCTTTGGTCTATGGGGAGAATGGAAGATGAAGTTTAAATGGAATCAATTGTTTAACAGTGGTGAACGTTCCCGCCCCCAGGGCTTTCTGTATATGTGTTTCTAGTTGAGCAAGTGACATCCCGGAGGGAAAGTGGGGGAATAAAATTGAGAGTCAGCAGAGCCATTCAGGTTAATGGACCTTAGCTCTCCCAGGGGCTAAAAGGACCATTTTCATAAGGCTATTTTCAGTCCTTCAGTGTGCTTCCCTTCTGGAGGCGCCGAGCCATGTTATGGAGTAAGAGTCTTGCAGCAACCATTCTGCTGTGTGCCACCTTTTCTGGCATCTTCCTGGGACAGATTCTTACGCGTCCTATCCTAGTGAGCAAGGGCTCTTTGTACAGTTGAGTTGCTGAGAGCAGTTCCCTAAATTTCTTGGCTCAGAAAAGGCTGTTTTAGCAGGAAATAAATTATGTTAAGTCAGAATGGTTCATTGAGCAGAGTGTTGGGCTCTGAGCCAGGGGCCTGGCATTTAGACACTAATTAGGCATTGCCTCATAACCTTTGATCAGTTGCTTCTCTGCTTACGCTGTCGCATGTGTTGTGAAATGAGCATGAAAGCTACCTCTTACCCAGCTGAAAATCTTTTTTGAATGAATAGAAAGTCTAATATCACAGAAGTGGCAGATAAAGTTAGTGATATTTCTAAGGGGCAGATGTTTCTAAGAGGAAAGAGGTAGGAAAGAGGAAATTAACATTTATCAAATACCATTTGCCAGGCACTGTTCAGTGCTTTATATGTATTTTCTAATTTAATTCTTGTAATAGTCCTATGAGGTAGATATTATAATCTTCCTTTTACAGGTGAGGAAAATGAGACTCAGAGAAGGTAAGTTGCGTGCCTAAGGTCGCACAGCTAGTAAGAGGCAGAGAGCTGAACCTGGCTCAGTCCGACTTCGAACCCAATGTTGTTTCTACTGCATCATGCTGCTACAGAGAATTTGCCTTTTTTTTTTTTTAATAGCCAAAAGTCTTACAGAGATTAAAGGGTAAAGATACGTCAAAATGCAAACTTGATCGCATATGTTAGGAGGCAGTAACAGCAAGTAGGATTATGAGAGTGACTTCTGGTCAGATCCCTTGAGGCAAGCAGGTTGCTGGAGTGTGTGTTGCTCACGACAGTGACTGGTGTGTGAGCGTCCTGATGAGCTGTTTGGTTTACTTTGCTCCTGCTCCTCAGTACCTCAGGAGCTGACCTGTCGCCTCTCCTCCGCAGGGTAAAGCCCACAGCTTGAAGCCAAGCGTAAAGGAGAAGCTGGTGGGCAGCCCGGTTCGCTCTGCTGAAGACGTAAGCCAGCGAGTCTATCTCTACGAGGGACTGCTAGGTGAGGCACAGCCTGGGAGGCCCTGCCCGGAAGAGAGAGGGACTCGGCCAGGGAAGTGGGGGCGCTGAACAGGGAGCTGCTCGGCTTCTTGCTGCTCTCAGTGCTGATGGTAGAGGGCATTTCTGAAGCAGGCAACTTCCTGGGTCTGGATCAAGCAGTGGGTGCAAACTAGAAGAGACTGGATTTTCGTATTAATCAATAGCCTCTGTCTTTCTGTCTGTCTTTCTTTGCTTTCTTGCTTCCATGGTCCTTCATTCCCACAAATTGGCAGGAAGGGACAAAGGATCGATGTGGGACCAGTTAGAGGATGCTGCTATGGAGACCTTTTCTATAAGTAACCACCTTTCTTTGCGTGCTGTGTTCATCCCTCCTCCTCGGGAGGGACTGGGCCTCACTCGGAGGCAGCCGGGGCTGGTGGCAGGAGTGTTAGATCTGGGGTGGAGAGGCTCGTGTTTCCTTTGCCCTGGAATTTGTAACGACTCCCTTTTATTTGGAGTTTACTCTGTTTTGGTTTGGCAGCTATATTCTTTATACGTATACGAGCCCCTAAAAAACTCTCTTCTACACAGGCAAAGAGCGTTCTACTTTATGGGACCAAATGCAGTTCTGGGAAGATGCCTTCTTAGATGCTGTGATGTTGGAGAGAGAAGGGATGGGTATGGACCAGGGTCCCCAGGAAATGATAGACAGGTATGAGCTTAGGAAAAACCCTTGGGAAAATGCAAATTTATCCTCTTCCCAGTTCTGTGGTCTCCTGTCTGGGGCCTGACTTGTCCCTGGTCCCCTGCTTAGGTACCTGTCTCTGGGAGAACATGACCGGAAGCGCCTAGAGGATGATGAAGATCGTTTGCTCGCCACGCTTTTGCACAACCTCATCTCCTACATGCTGCTGATGAGGGTAATGTTGATTTTGCTTATGCCCAGCTACTGCTGATGGTAGAAGGCAAGGCTTGTTCCTATTGCCTATATTCTGGCGCAGTTGGGAAGCTGTCAGAGCGTCTTACCCAGGGCTTTTTCTGATTGAAAGTCTGAGGCCCCTCTGCGGCTCACACAGGATCCATTTATCTGAAGCTGCCAGGCTGTTGTGCTGAGGAATGTTGTAAAGATGATTGATGATTCCATACCATTCGTTTATTTTGAATTTTAAATGGGCTCCCTTTGCTAAGTAGTTTGAAGACACCACTAGAGCTTCCCACAAAAGACAATGAATTAAAAAAATAGATTCTTTTAAGTAGTAGGTTCTAAAACCTTAGAAAGGATGCCCAGAATTCACTTTTCACCACTAGCCCTTTATCATATAGAATTTTCCATAGATGTAAAAGGAGCTACCTATTAAAAAAATAATGGTAAGTTCTAGTTTGACTTGGTTGTACTTGGTTTTCATAGCTGTGGAAGAAGTGTTACCAAACAGAAGAGTTTGGGCTTCGTGGCAGAGAGCTGGTTTGAATGAGCCCCTGGGTTCCTCCTCCTCCTGTTCTCCCAGCCTCTCTCAGTGTGGAGGAATTAGTTGATCAAATGCAGCAACTGCCCTACCGGCCCACTTGGTTTGTTTCATTTTCTGTTGTAAGGTTCGCCCTGTTGAACTCCAGGGGTACCATTAACTCTGGCTGGAAAAGGGTGATGATCCTTGACCCAGGAAAGTGTCTCAGCTCCGCTGAGTCCAGAATGTCGCTTCTCTAAGTCATTGTTTCTGAATTATATTCTGAGGAGCCCCAGAGTTTCTAGGGCCCCTTAAGGGTGAATGTTATGGTATTGGTTGGGGATAGGGAGGAAGTACCCCCTTGAACCCCAGTCCACTTGAAGCAGAACTGCTCTGAGAGCCACCTTTCTGCAGAAGCCACCTACAGACAGATTCGGGGCTTTTCTTCCCCGCCTGTTGACTGAATACACAGGTGAATGTTTTCTCTCACACTCACTGCTGTGGTCTTTCAGAATTCCACCTCTTTCAGATAGTGGGAAACTTACTTGTACATTCCCTCCACCTCAGTTAGGAGGAGAGCAGACCCCTTATTAAGATGCTCTTCTGGCTTTCCAGGTAAATAAGAATGACATCCGGAAGAAAGTGAGGCGCCTAATGGGAAAATCCCACATTGGGCTTGTGTACAGCCAGCAAATCAATGAAGTACTCGATCAGTTGGCAAACCTGGTAAGCATGTCTGGGCCGTCCCTTAGGCTCCCTTTCCACTGCACTTGTCAGCCTCCCAGGCTTGGGCCTTGTGGCCTTACTGCAGAGGCTTCCCGGTAGGAAAGCCATTTCTTGGCTTGTTTCACTGTGCGGCCTAGTTCACTCCCAGATGAAAATAGGGCAGTGGTCTTTGACTCTAGGTGAGGCATTGGCCTTTCTGTCCTGTGGCAGGATTCTCTGTTGAAAAACCATCCTATGCAGCCATTTCAGTGTGTGGTCTCTGCACCCCTCAGGATCTACAGGGTGAAAACTATTTTCATAATAACATTAAAATGTTATTTGCCTTTTTCACTGGATTGACATTTGTACTCATGGTGCAGAAGCAGTGGTGGGTCCCACCACTGGCACCTTAGCACAGTGAAGACAGTGCACCAGACTGAGCTGTGGCCAGTGTGGTCCTCACCTCCCACACTCTTGGTTAAAACAAGTGAATGTCCTCAATGATGCAGTTAAAACCATTAATTTTATTAAATCCGATCGTTGATTATATGTCTTTTTTTTTTTTAGAGTGTTGTAGGGATTTTGTTACATGTGTTCATACTACTCTGTTTTAGGTGACAAGTGTCTTCTCTAGGGTTCCAAGTTAATCAAACACCCCAGGCCCTGTTTTGGAAGGAAAATCAGCATGTCGTTTTTATACTCAAATCCTAATAGCCCGAGTCTCCCATCTAGTTAATCACTGGACACAGTGCCCCCTCGAAGTGTTTCCTGGTTATTTCTTGGAGTCCCTCACCTGTCCCAACCTGTGACAGCACACCTGGGGTTGGCCTTGCTCTGTCTCTCTGTTATCCTGCTTCTTAGAGAACACCAAGCTTTCTACTGTTTTTGTTGCACCTTTTTTTTTTGAGGAAGATTAGCCCTGAGCTTACATCCGCTGCCAATCCCCCTCTTTTTGCTGAGGAAGACTGGCCCTGAGCTGACATCCATGCCCATCTTCCTCTGTTTTACACGTGGGACGCCTGCCACAGCATAGCTTGCCAAGCGGTGCCATGTCCACACCCGGGATCTGAACCGGTGAACCCCGGGCCGCCAAAGTGGGACGTGTGAACTTAACCGCTGCGCCACCGGGCCAGCCCACGCCCACCTTTTTCCCTCTGGGGAACCAGCTGATCCTCCACTCTAATTATACATCTTTTTAAAATATACATAAAACATTTCTGTTGCAAGCCAAAATATGGTGATTATTTCCAGGAAAAGCAATTTGTGACAGTTTGAGTTGCAAGATGAACTGGAAGCTTTGTTCATGGGACATTGTTTTTACTTGAAAGAATGACTAACAAACTGCTTATTCAGAGTTAGGTATTTGGCAGACATTTCTCAAAATTAATAAAGTGAGCCTGTTGTTTCAAGGACAACTGACAGTATTTGTTGCCAATGATGAGATTCAAGCTTTTAAGTGAAAATGAAAAGTTTGGAAAAATTTTGAGCTTGAAGCTTTCTCATATTTAAAGACTTTTCTAATGAGATTGATGATGCTATTAAGGAATGCGATTTTTTGATATTATGTAATGAAATGTGTCAACATTGGAAGAGCTGCATAATTCTGTGAACCAGTATTTTCCAAATGACCGATGTGTGATGTTATAAATTCAAATGTGGGTAAAAGACCCACTCAAATTGTAGGCAGACAAATGGATTTTAATGTAAAGTGTACAAAATGTGCATTGCATTGATGTGTTTTCAGAGTCCACATTGCGGCTAATTTTAAAAAACTGCTACTTCTCAAATTTTTGTATAGTGTCAAAGAAGAATGTACATATTTATCTGGAAGGAGTATTAAAATACTTCTCCCTTTTCCAAATACGTATCTGCGAAGCTGTATTTTCTTTTTATACCCCAACCAGAGCAACGTATCATAGCAGATTGAATGCAGAAGCAGAGATGAGAATCCAGCCATTTTTTATTAAGCCAAACATTAAAGAGATTTTCAAAAATTTATAATAGTGCCATTCTTCTCATTTTTTTTGTTTCAGGAAATGTAGTTATTTTACAAAAAATATTTATACCATGTAATAAATTTATTATTAATGAATTATTCATTACTTTTAAATGAATTAATAAAGATTTAAAATTTTTTGTTTTAATTTCTAGTATGGTAAATATCTATAAAGGTAAACACATAAAAATAAGTTCTTGGGGGTCCTGAATGGTTTTTAAGAGCTATAGGAGTCTTGAGACCAAAGTTTGAGAACACCTCTGTGGCGGCCAGTGGCCAGCAGATGGCACTGTGCTAAGGAGGCTGATACAAATTTAATTGCGGAGTGGGTACTTCTTGGCCCAGTGTGCTCTGTGAGAGGGATGTATGGATGTCCTTGAAAGACCTCTCTTTCCTCAGAATGGACGTGATCTCTCTATCCGGTCCAGTGGCAGCCGGCACATGAAGAAGCAGACATTTGTGGTACACGCGGGGACAGACACGAACGGAGACATCTTTTTCATGGAGGTAGGTGCTGGGTCACGCTAGGGGCCAGAGGAACGTTTGAGAGTCACTAGGAACTAGAGCTGATGCCAGAATGTTTTCCTGTTTATCTCATTCATCTTCATGGTCCGTTTATCGTCAAATTATCAGGCTCTTAAGTAAATATAAATAAATGGATATAATAGATGATTCCCAGCATTTCTTTTCTAGATGTATATTGACTAGATGATATAGTCACACTGTCCTTAAGTCAGAGCAACGTAAAATGGTGTACGCTGGGAAGTCTTGCTCTCCTTACCTCTTCCACTCCATTTCCCATCCGCCTCACCTTTCTCCTGTAGGTAACCACTGTTATTGGTTTCCTTTGTATCTTCCAGTGGGCTTTTTGCGTAAACACAATAAAATATGAACATGAATTCTTATTTTTCTCCTTTCTTACAGAAAGCACATAGTAGCCACTGATCTGTACCTTGCTTTTGTCACTAAGCCTGTCCTCGGGAGCTTCTGTATCAGTACAAAAGAGCTTTGTCAGCCTCTTTACAGCTGCGTAGTATTCCACTGTGTGACTGTCCCATGGCTTATTTAACCCAGCAGTATAGCGGTAGCCTTGGTTTTCTTCCACATGTTTGCTCTTGCTGATAGTGCTACAATGAATGAGGCCATGTCTGCTTCATTTCACACGTGTGCAGGTTTATCTAAGAATTTCCAGAACTGGGATAGCTGGATCAAAGGGAAAATGCATGCGTAATTTTGGTTGATATGACTCTGAAGTATCTCTTAACATACAATAGTCCCCTTCCTACTTTGCCATTTATTTTGTTGAAGAAATTTGCCCTATGGAGCATCTCCTATTCTAGTTTTTTTGCAGATTGCATCTCCTTGGTGGTGCTTAGCGTGTTTCTCTATCACTTGTATTTCTTATAAGCTAGTGGTTCGTTCTAGAGGTTTGATCAGTCTCCGATTCAGTGTTTTGGCAGGAATGCTTCCTAGGTGGCGCTGTGGCCTCATGTGGTCGTCTCTCTCCTAGTGATCAGTGGTTCAGATGTGGGCAGCCTGACGCATCTACTGTGAAGTTCCTCATTAGTCTTCTGATTTTGCTTATGGTATTTTTTTGCCACACAGAATTTTTTTACGTTTATGTAGTTGAATTAATCAGTCATTTCTTTTATGGCTTCTGGATTTTGAGTTGTAGTTAGAAAAACCCTCCTGTACCCCAGGATTGTAAAGGAAATTGGCCTTGTGTTCTTCAGTTCTGTGTTATTAATTCTAAAATGGATCTCTTCTAAGTAATTGAAGGGGCCAAATACAACTCCTATATAAAGTAGTGGAATTAAATAATTTTGAAAAGTACTCTGTTTCCTTTTGGTTTAGTTGAATTTGATTTTCACATTCACAGCTTTTTGAAATGGTGGTTTATCAAACACGGGGTGAGAGTTCTGCTCTGAAGCAGAAATGTACATGTCGAAGTAGCTGAGAAGGGAGTCATTTTCATGTCACCCCTGAAGTGTTAGAATCTGGCTAGGTGCCTCTCGGAGCTGAGGGCTAACTTAGGACATCTACACCACGATATGGGTGGCAGGGGATTCTTGCCCTTTCCTTTTGAAAAATAAATCTCTCCTGGAGATTCCTTGAAGTATAGGACTCACTCTCGCCACTGTGCAGAGGAGCCTCATAGCAAGTCCCTGGAGTATGGGATGGCTCCCTCACCTCGTAGATGCCTCTCCCTTAAGTATTGCCATACATAAGAGGGTACCCTGCTCACTGTTACAAAGTGGCTGCTGGCAGGTTATCTGATTTAGCTTTTCTTAGAGCACAGCCTGCTGGCTGCATGGTCAGCTGGATAGCAATTTTAAAATTGAACTTTTAAAATCATCTTTATTGCCTTTTTAAATTAAAAAAAAATTTTTTTTTAAGATTTCATTTTTCCTTTTTCTCCCCAAAGTCCCCTGGTACCTAGTTTTATGTTTTTAGTTGTGAACCCTTCTAGTTGTGGCATGTGGGACACTGCCTCAGCATGGCTTGGTGGTGCCATGTCTGTGCCCAGGATCCAAACCGGCGAAACCCTGGGCCACCGAAGCGGAACGTGTGAACTTAACCACTCAGCCATGGGGCCGGCCTCTGTTGCCTTTTTTAAAATTACGAAAGTAAAACGGTATATGCTGTGAAAGTTTCAAACCATATAGAAGCAAAAGAAAGTAAAAAGGGAAAGTTTCCCTTCACTTCCTTCCAATGCCATGTCTCAGAGGCAACCACCATCAAAGAGTTTGGTGTGAATCCTTTCAGATTTTAAAAAATGCATATTTGTGAGCCAGCCTTGATGGCCTAACAGTTAAAAGTTCTGCACACTCCGCTTTGGTGGCCCGGGTTCCATTCCTGGGTGCTGAACCACACCACTTGTGTGTCAGTAGCCATGCTGTGACAGAGGCTCACATAGAAGAACGAGAAAAACTTAACAGCTATACACAACTATATACTGGGGCTTTGAGGGGGGAAAAAGGAAAAAAGGAGGAAGATTGGCAACAGATGTTAGCTTAGAGTGAATCTTCCCCAGCAAAAAAAAAAGACTGCTGACATCTTTAAAAAAAAATGCATATTTGTATAAATACCACTTAATTATATGGAATTTTGTTTTAGTGTTTACAAAAGTGGCATCAAACTACAAATATGGTTATATATTTTGGTTTTTATTCACTTAATGTATCACAGACATCTTTCCATGTGTATGTGTTATATAAATCTGTCTCTGTTTTTTAGGTGGATGCTTAGCCATTAGGTGTTATGTGGATGTACCATAATTTATTTAACTAGTCCCTCCCACTGTGTGTTTTTTTTTAAATGCCTCATTGAATATCCTTGAATATCTATCTTTTCACATTCATATGAGAATTTCTATAGAACAGATTCCTAGTGTGAAATTTCTGGATCAGGCTTATATATGTTGGAAATTTTGATTGATTCTGCTGAATTGCCATCCCAAAGACTGTTCCAGTTCACACCTCCACCAGCAGCATAGGCGAGTGTGACACGTTATTCTCACCATCTCTCTAGCCTGGAAGCACGTGTTCTCCTAAACAGCTGTCCCTCTGCTTTACACGATGTTCTTAAAGGGTCATGGGACGTGGAGTGGTGTTCTCCATTTGCCGCGTGGAGAAAACCGCAGTCAGATTGGGATGAGAATGCCCGTTTCCAGTTCCTGCTCTGCTCTTTTCACGCATTTGTTCATAAGGCTTTGAGAACCCCAGTGAGTTCTTAGGTAGCAGACTGAGTATGATAGTCTTGTGTGTGCCTTACTCATTCAGCTGACGTGTAGGGAGCACATGTCTACCAGGCACTCTGCTCGGTCCGGGTTACAGCAGTGAATAAGGGAGACCTGGTTTCCATTGTCCTCACGGGGCTGACAAGCCGCTGGGGAAGTCAGATAATTAAACAAACAGTGTCATAAAGTATGATGAGCACTGAGAAATGTTCGGGGGCAGGTGTTATGGGAATACATAGCAGAGGGCCTAGGAGTCATGGACCACTCCTCAGAAGTGATCTTTGAGCTTAGACTTGAAGGAAGAGTAGGAGTTAATGGCTGGAGTCGGGGAGGGGAAGAGTATTCCAGGATACTTGAGGTAGAATGGACGGGACCTGCTGGTGTCGTTAGAAGGAAAGGAAGGGGTCTTACATCCCTCCTTCATTTCTGGCGTGGGCAGCGGGGTGGGTGGCGACGGGGTGGGTGGCGACACCACGGACTCAATCAGGGGACTCAGAAGGAGGGTCCGCCTGGGAGGAGATGCTGAGTTCAGATTTGGACGTGATGAGTTCGAGGTGCTGCTTGTGACACATACGGAGAGAGGGAGGTTCAGGAACTGAGGAAGATGGGTCTCCTGTGGAGAAAGATGTGAGAACCGTCACCATGGTCATAATAATTATTATTGTACTTCTCTAATTATTCGTCGTTATAGCAGCTAACTCTAGAATACTTTCTATGCCCCTGCCTTTGTTCTCAGAGTTTTATGGACATTAACTCACTTTGTACTAACTCCATGAAGTAATTACTGTTACTGTGCTCGTCTCACACGTGAGGGAATGTAGATGCAGATTCATTTGCTTAAGGTGACACAGCGAAGTAATGGGACAGCAGGGGTCTGGGCCCAGGTGGTCTGACCTTAGACCTGTGCTCTAAAGCGTTGTGCTTTAACATCTCCCGTAACAGTTGGAGCCGGAAGAAGGGAGCCGTCACCGGAGGGAGAGTGTTGGCCAAGAGGAGGATGTGAAGGGGGACTTCTCCTGTTCATTGATAGCATCCTGTATTGTGTAATTTTTTTGTAATAAGCATTGCCCATGTGTCGCTTGTGTAGTTAATTTTTTAAAAGATTTATGCAGAAATAGAGCCAAGCCAGGATTAGAAAATGCGTTGGTTCCACTTTTCTCCTTGGTTAAGTCTGCCGTAATCCCCTGCCTCTGTGCTTGTCAGCAGAGATGATCCCTGAGGTTGTGAGACGGAGGCATGAGCTACCCTTTAAATACTCTAAGTGTGGGACATAGAGGAGGTAATAAACGTTGGTTGAACTGAAAAGTCGCCCTCCTTCGCGCTCCCAGCCTCCTTCCGGTGACGCCTTTTCTTTCAGCAAACCTCCTTGTGAACACTGTGTCCAGCAGTTCAGCCTTTGTGTCTCCACCTAAGGAAGGCTGTGAGCGTAACAGAAAACCTGTCTGGGAGGGGTGCCCCCAGGGCCATCCTTTCCCTGTGGGGACAGCGTCGAGTGGCCTGGGGTGGGCGAGATTCAAGCCGACCGGAACCGCGGACTGCTCTGTGCGCGTCTGCAGGTGTGCGACGACTGCGTGGTGTTGCGCAGTAACATCGGGACGGTGTACGAGCGCTGGTGGTACGAGAAGCTCATCAACATGACCTACTGCCCCAAGACCAAGGTGTTGTGCTTGTGGCGCAGAAACGGCTCTGAGACCCAGCTCAACAAATTCTATACTAAGAAGGTACCCACGGGGAGGTGCACGTTGAGGGCAAAGTGTTCAGTTTCTCGCAGAGAAGTTAAAATTCCAAAATCCATGCCTGGAGCCCCACTTTGCCTCTGGCTGCTGTGTCGGGTGGGTGGCGCTGTCTCTGCGGTCCTGGCATGGGCCCAGGCCTTCAGCAGCCGTTCGAGAGCAGAGGGTGGGACCTCAGGAAGGCCTGTGTGACAGGACGGCTCTCCCCTGTGCCGCAGTGTCGGGAGCTGTACTACTGCGTGAAGGACAGCATGGAGCGTGCCGCCGCCCGACAGCAGAGCATCAAACCCGGTGAGACAGCACAGTCCCCTGAGCCAGGGCCTTCCGCTTGTGTCCGTCGGTCCTTCTGAGTGTCAGAGACCTGGCAAGGGAGCTGGGCCTGGGCTTCCTCACGTCCCCACTGAGCTGATGGCCTCCTCCGTCACCACAGGACCTGAACTAGGCGGCGAGTTCCCCGTGCAGGACATGAAGACTGGTGAGGGTGGCTTGCTGCAGGTCACCCTAGAAGGGATCAATCTCAAGTTCATGCACAACCAGGTAGGTGCAGGTGGCACCGCGGGCTTCCTAGCCCTGTTCTTCCATTGGCCATAAGGATCAGTGTCCAGGTCCCCAGTGCTTTCCCAGTGAGCATGAGACAGGGTCTGGGGCCAGTGGGAGAATCGGAGCAGCTGGCCCAGAGAGAGAGATCAAAGGGGAGGGCACAGGGCTGTTGGGAGCACTGTGCCGGAGCCGCAGGGAGCCTGCGGGAGGCCAGGCAGGTGAGGGAGCCATGGCGGCTGGGCCGCCTCGTCCGTTAGACTGAGCTCAGTGTGAGTGGGAGCGTCTCCCTTGGCCCTTCGCCGCACAGTGTCTGCCTTCCCTCCTCCCCAGGGTGTGCTTTTGCTTGGTGGTTTTGCTTTGAGATCTAGACCGGCCCGTCTCCTCGTGTGTTTCCGGTGTGCGTGAAGCTTGTGTGCGTGTGAGCAGCTCGCGTCCGTCCTACGTGGAGTGTGTGTGTTATTTGCCTTTTTCTCCTGCTGATTCTTCTTCCTATTCTTTTCCTTCCTCTGAGTGTCCCACTGTCCCCTGCTCCACAGGCCCTGCTCCCCTTCTTTTGGCTGGGGAGCACTTCAGGAGACATCCTCCCCTCGTGATTCCATCATAGAGCTGACTTTTTTTTCTCTTGGTCTTTTAACACAGTGTTACTTTTTCTCTCAGTGGACATTCCTTAAGCTAATTCCTTTCTGAGGCCAGCGCATCTTCCCAGGTCCGTTCCCAGTTCTGACTCTTCACACAAGTGCCTTCCTTACCCCTTCCCCGGTGTGCTGGTTCCTCCCCTCGAGGCCCTGAGCCAGATCCGAACGTGCGAAGCACCACACCCCAGCCAGGCGGCAGATACGCGGGGGGTTGTGAACATCCGCGCTCGGGCCTTCCTCCTCTGGCCATTTTAGTTCTGCTTTCAGGAATCTAGCTAGGCAGCTTTGGGGCGGTGGGCAGCAGCTGCCCAGGTGTCCTGGCAGTATGTTTTCAATAGTATGTTAGCTATTAGTAATATTAGTGTACTAAACAGTGTATTTAAGACCTTAGGGTCAGCCCCAAGAGGGCTTTACGTAAGTGCTTTTCTGGAGCATGAAGGAGCCGGCCCTTCTTGGTGAGCAGGCTTCTGGCTGCATTTGATGCTGCCGCCTTCTCTTCTGAAGAAGAGGTCTCGTCAGACAACACCGGGTGCCCTGCCTCTTCTGGGTCCCACCCTCGGTGTCGCCCCTTCGCACTGACCACATGGTCTAATGGACAAAGCGTGTGTAAGCTGGTTTGTAGTTTCAGGCTTTGCCCCGGAAGCGAGATCCTGCGGAGAGTGGGTCAAACCCTGACTTAGAGTCTGGTAGTGCAATCACAGCCTCGGGGGGGCCTCCTTCTGCCGCCTGACTGTCAGCTGTGGGGGAGGGAGCCTCGGCCCCACGGGGGGAGTTACACAGTGTGGGGTAACTGGTGGGGAGAGCGTGGGCTGTGGAGTCAGGACCTACTTGCATTTGAAACGCAGCTTTATTATTCAGGGACAAATAAACGTTCTGATCCTGTGCCCTCATCTATAAAAGGAGGGTCGTGCCATCCACGGGGCCAGGCAGGTGGAGGGATTACAGAGAGTATTTGGAGAAATGCTAGGAGGTGCTCCCAAGCGGTAGCTGGTACTGTTACTAGCGCATCCTTTTTGGGAGAGCCTGCATCCTGTTTCAAGGAAGAGACCCACACCTCCCAACCCAAGGACAGTCCGAGGGGAGCTTTGCGCCCGTGCCAGCCCTCTGCGCCGGAGGAGGATGCATGGAAGGGGAGCGAGCTAATGAGCCGAGTGAGGGGACCCCTGGGGCACAGTGTCCTACCAACGCTGCCCTGGGCACAGGGACGGGCGGGCAGCCCAGGCCAGCAGAGGGGCCTTTGGGTTGGGTTTGACCATTAAAACTAACGCCTTCATTTCTCTCCCATGCTTTCTCCTCCGGCCAGGAGCGGAAGGTACATGCCCTTTCTGCTATCTTTGCTTCTTAGCGCTTTTGAGTTGTGTGTGTGTGGATTCTTCTGTCCTCCCTTTGGGAAGCAGGTTTTCTGTGTGTGGGTGGGGCTGTAGCTGGGAGAGTGGGCTTTGTGGGGCAGTGGGGGAGCCTCTGGGCCTTACCCCACCCTCCCTCCCTCTCTTGCAGGTTTTCATAGAGCTGAATCACATTAAAAAGTGCAATACAGTTCGAGGCGTCTTTGTCCTGGAGGAATTTGGTAATTACACTATTTTGCTCTTAGGTCTGGACTCACATGGCAGTAACTCAACACCTCTGAGCTCCAGAGGAGGGACGAGAGGTAGAGAAAAGGAGGAGCAGGAGTGACAGGAAAGAAAAGGGAACCCTGAGCTGAGAGAAAGGAAGGAGAGACAATGGCTGCTAGGGAATGGGTCACAGAAGAGCAGGTGGCCTTAGGCGGGTCAGAGTTTAGAGATGGCACTAGAGAGGGTCAGTGAACCAGCGCCACCTCCCCTTGCTTGGCCAGCCAGTGGTCAGAAAGTTCTGGGGCGGAGCAGTCGGGCCGTCCCAAGCTCTGCTGTGCTCCTGTCGCTGCTGCGGTCCCTGTGGCAGCCAGAGCTCCATGCAGTCACCCTGTGCCACCGTCTCCGCCTAGCCTCTGTGCTAGAGGAGGGGTGTGGCGGAACAGGCGCACTCACTCTCAGGGCAGAGAAGCCTAGTGGGCCTCAGAGGCAGATGGGCAGTTGGAGCTGGGAACCGGGAGCCACCTCCCCCCAGCCATGCGCTGACAAGTAGTGTAGGGGTTCTCACCCTGGGGCTTTGAGTTCCTGCTGTGTTTGTGCTTCATTCTTTTGTGCCCCTCATTGCTGCTATGAAAACCTTCGTCCTCCAGCAGGTAAAGTGACCTCGGCTCGTGCTGCCTCTCCCCAGGTCCCCACAATGGCTGGGGCCGGCTCCCTTCAATCAGACCAGCTGCTCACATGGCCAATTTGTCTTTTCCTTTCTCTCCCCACCCTCTTCCTTCCCAGCCTCCTCCACCCTCGTGCTGACTCACTGGTTCTGAGTTTTCTGCCCTGTGTGCCCCCTTCTCTCTTCTCCCAGAGAGATATTTGGGGGACTCTTCCAACTCAGAAGGATCTGGGCTTCTTGCTGTACTTTGAGGAGTCTATTCCCTGTTAACCCTGGGTGCCCCGGATTCTACCTCCTAGGGTCAGAAGAAGGTGTGGCCAACTCTCATCCCACCTTTTCTGGCCTCCAGGGGGATGCCACGCCCCTCTGCTCCCCATCTCCAGGGGCCGTGAGGATGGCTGAGCCCAGGGGCCTCACTCCTTGCTCTGGCCAGGCAGATCCCCTGCATGGCTGGGACAGGGGTCACTCTTAGTCTTGCATTCCGGGCTGTGGACACGTGTGTATTTTGCCTGGCGCTCCCTGTCACCTCCCTCGCCTGTCTCTTCTGCTCGGCGTGTCTGCTCCAGAGCCCTCTGACGCTCTCCCTCACACAGGCAGGCCCGGGCCTCTCCTGCCACTCAGGGAGGGAAGCTTACAAGACTGGCGGGTCTAGGGTCATGCCACTTCTTCATCCAGCCACAGGCCCCTCCCTGGGGGCTGGGAGACAGGGAGCCGTGTTTAACATGACCAGAGTTTCGGGCTGGTGACAGGGATGAGTTCTTGGGCATCTCAGCCAGGTGAGGCACAGGCTAGAGACAGCCCTCTCTCTCGCCCCAAATCTGAGACTGCCCCACCACACTGCTCAGCTGCATCGGACAGGAGCAGTGACCAGGCTGGTCACAAGCCAGCCCGCTCCCTGCCGGGGCTCTCAGAGGCATGGGTAGAGTCACAGCCATCGAACGGGAGCCACTGCAGGCCTCAGGGGTCTGACTAAGGACTGCGGGGCAGTGTCCTCTCCTCCAGCAGGGGCTGCACAGAAGCTGTCATGGCCTAAGCTGCTGCAGCCCCTGGGCGAGGCTCAGAGGGGAAGGGGACCCTGGTGCCGGGCGCAGCCGCCTGGGGGAGCATGGCACTGTCGCTCTTGGTTTTGAACTTTCTGTTTTGTTTCTTGCCCGTCCGGTTTTAGTTCCTGAAATTAAAGAAGTGGTGAGCCACAAGTACAAGACACCCATGGTGAGTATGTCACCCAACCCCGACAGGCCAGTCTGCTCAGGGTTCCCTGGGGACCTTCGAACAGGAGTGGGGTGGGCCCTCTGAGAGCACGGGGTGATTAGGAGTGGTTTGAGAGGCGAATTTGATCTAGATGCCAAAGATTCAACTGAAGCAGAAACAGGTCTTCAGGCCCGGGAGAGAGACAGACTAACCCCTCTCCCACTGGCCGGCTCCACGGCCTTGCCTGCAGCTCTTGAGCCCAGAGGCTGTGCCCCGTCTTAGGGCAGGAGTTTTCCACTTGGCAGATCTCCGCGTGTGAGGAGGTAGGACTCTCAGTGACGTTGATCTGTCTGGTTTTCTCTCCCCTGTAGGCCCATGAGATCTGCTACTCTGTGTTGTGTCTCTTCTCGTACGTGGCAGCAGTTCGCAGCAGCGAGGAAGATCTCAGAACCCCGCCCCGGCCCGTCTCCAGCTGATGGAGAGGGCTTGAGGCTGCGCCAGCCCAGGGGAGGCCCCTTACCTCTTGCTGCTCGCGAGTGCACGATGCTGCTGTGACTGAGAAGTGGGTGGTGCGTGAATGTTCTCTGCGAGCCCCTCTCCGTGGCTCAGTTGGTTCCCAGTTACGTGTTTCTCTCGGTGTGTCTTAGTGTGTCTGTCACAGGCTGAGCTAGTCTCTCCCACCTGCTCCCTCTCCGCTCCCAGAGGACCAGCCTGCTGTCCCCCTCAGGGCTCAAGAGTGTGTGTGTGTGTCTGTCTGCTGGGCCAGTGGCGTCTGAGTACTCAGTACAGGCCAGTGCGAGCCCACTGTTCCGTGTCCTGGAGACATTTGTGTTGTGGTTCATTGTCCTTGGCGTTGTGACCCTCCAGTATGGACTCCAGTGCACGACTGGGCACCTGGAGCATTCCACTCTGGGGAGTGAGGGAAACTCGAGGCCTGTCCTCCCAGACAAGGGGGGGACGGCCAGAGAAAGGAAGGGAGAGTCGGGGGCAGCAGAGTGAGGGCCACCCCACCCCCCATTTCCTTACAAATTCCCAAGCTGGCAGCTCCTGCCCACGGGCCGCGGGCCTTGCTGTTGCCTCCCAGGCCTCCACCCCTGTGGTGGGGCTGCACTGAGGGGCTGCATTTGCTGAGCAGCCATTTCCCTATGGTCTGCCTTGCCTTCGGCATGAGAAAACACATTGGTCAGGGCTAGGAGAGTCCCAGGGACCACTGGCTGCCATGCCTGGGAAGCTGGTGGGATGGAAACAGGCCAGGTTGAGTGTACACGTCTGTGTCTGCAGGCAGCATTTCCTGGCACTCGCTGCCGGAAGGGAGAGTTGGCCTGGCAGTGGGCAAGAGATGGTTGTAAATATTTCAGCTCCACGTTATTTATAGAAAATGTACAGGTGCGTGAATGTGCAATAAATGTCCTAACTCCCCTTGGGCTCCTGGCTGCCTTGCGTTGAATGATGCTGCCTCTCAGCCTGGGCCCGAGGAAAGCTGGCCCTGGCCTCCGCACAGGTGCCTCTGGCCTGAAGGAAGCAGGGAGATGAGATCATGCCCATGCGAGCTCTGGCCCAGCGGCTCGTCACGACACTTCCTGGGCTCTCAGGGAGGCTGTGGGAGGGGGACTTCCTCCCCTATGGCACCTCAGGGCCCCCAGGGGGCTGCTCTTCTGGGAACTGGCCACTAGAGGGAGCACCAACCTGGGCTTTGACGCCTGAGCACAGAAATTTAGTGATGAGGGAAAAACCGAGGCTCCCCCTGCCCTTTATGGGTGTGGTGACTCGGGCAGGCCTCCCGGGGGGCCTGGAGCCCCAGGCTCTGCGCTCTTGGCCAGCAGTGCCTTGGGCTGATAGAACTCTAAGAAGCAACCCTGGGACTAGCCTTCATGGAATTTTTTTCTATGCTCTGGAAAAACCTGGTGCTCCCTGGGCAGGAAGGACCCTCAACACTCTCTCAGGGCACCCCTGAGACCTGCCAGCTTCCTCCTCCCGAAGGGAAACTGATGATCCGAGTGAGGCTCCCCAAGGGGGAAAAGAGCAGAGGAGGGCCCTGGCCCCTACGTCTTCTTGCTTCCCAGTGTCTTGTGTTGGACAGGCTCCCTCTCTCCCAATGGGTTACGGGTGTGGATGGGCCGTGGGCTTAATGCCCCTGGGACCCCACAGTAGCCCACTGCAGCCACTCCAGCCTTAGGGGCACAGAACCACACTGAGGTTTGGCGTTGCCCCGCAGACATCCAGGCTGCTGTGACCGTGGTCGCCAGGACAGAGATGGTACTGAGCACAGGGACTGGGGGCGAGCCTTGGGTTTCTGGCTCTGTTGCTAATACGCTTTCCTTCGTCACAGCTCCCCAGTTTGCTCATTTGAAGAGTGTCTGCAGTGGGGAAGACAGGTTCCTCCTAGTGTTAATGTTTTATGATTTAGGATTCCACTCTGGGCCTCATTTAACTCATCCAGGAGACAAAACCCCTGCCTTCAGTTTGCTCAGAGGATCAAGTCGATTTCCCTCTGCTTCTTACGCAAACGAGCGCGTTGGACAAGAAGAGTCAGTTCTGTGTGACTGCACGGATCTTTATTGCCCTTCCATGCTGAGAAGACATGGCAGGCCAGGAAGGCCTGTCCCCAACCGCCATTTCCTGAGCCCACCCCCTTTTTGCCCCACAGATCCAAGAGCTTCCAGCGGGAGCTCTGACAGCTGAGTCTGCACAGATCCCCCAGGCCTCCCCGCCATAGCTACGCTGCCATAGCACACACACATCCAACAGCAGGAAGGCGGCCTGTCCAGCTTCTTGCCAGGCTCCTGGCACACGGGCTGGCATCCGGGTGCACCTGTGACACAGGTTCCCTTGTGAGTGGATTGGGTTGACACCTTGCTAAGAGCTGCCTGCTCCCTCGTTTCCTGATGGCTGCCCCGGAGCAAGGCTCAGCTTCTGATTGGAGCCCTGGGTGTCGGGGTGGTCTGGAGTACATACCTGGCCATCCCCAGGGAGCCAGCCCAGTCACTGAGGCACTGCAGGAGAGAAGGAGGCCATGCCACGTGTGTCCTGCCAGCCTTCTAGAAGGCTTGGGGGAGCAGCTCTGGCAGCAGAGCCCAGAAGCCAGAACCCGTCTGGACGTGACGGTCGTTACTCATTCAGCCAGAGTCCCCGCAGATGCCCTGCCTCCTCCTCCACCCCAGGCCCTGGCCCAGTGGGCTCCTCACCTCGCACCTCCAGGCGGCACTCGCACTGTGCCTCGCCTTGTAAGTTGGTGGCCCTGCAAACATAGATGCCCCCATCAAAGGGGCAGGGCTTTCTGATCTCCAGGGTCAGCAGCCCCTGCTTGCTGAACGTGCGGAAGCGGGCGTCGTCTCGCAGGTCCAGGCCGTTCTTGAACCAGGAAATGTTGGGCTGTAAAACAGGTAATGGGAGGGAGCGAGACCGTCTCAGGTTGAGAGGGCACCCGGCCGGAACCTAGGGAGGTGGATGTTTGTGTTTCTACTTTGGGGGCTCCCAGTGGAGTTTCAAACTACGTACAAGGCTGGGAATTAACAGGCGGCCAGGGGAGAGGGCTGAGGCCGTGTTTAGGGAGAGGAACCTGGCCCTGACCCCCAGAGGGGAGAGAAAGCAGGAGACAGGCAGGAGAGAGACTGCTCCAGGTGGGAGCCTCTGAGCCCCGCCTCCTGGGTCAGCCTGGACCAGGGCCCCAAGTTGCCTACCTTGGGGCTACCCCGGACGGCACAGGAGAGGGTAGCGTTGTAGCCGGCGATGACCGAGCGGTTCACCAGGGGGCGGGTGAAGCTTGGGGCCTCCAAGAAGTCCAGGGCTTTGTAGCTGGGAGACTCATATGTGATGCCTGTGGGTGACAGGGCTTTGTACCTAGAGCGCCACCCTCCCTGCCCGCACTGCCTCCATGCCCCAGCTCCGCCCCGGGAGTGCAAGTGAGGGTACAGCACCTGCTTTAGGGATAAAGACAGGCTCCTTGGTAGTGGCGGCTTTGTCACTGGGGCCCACCATGTTATGGCTGAAGACCCGGAAGTAGTAGCCGTTGCCGATGATGAGTTCTGACACCACGCAGTGGGTGCGGCGGTAATGCTCCAAGACGGTGAACCATTCCTGGGGGTGTGGAGGAGAGGGAGGGGTCTCTGGGGGCCAGGCCCTGCTCCCTGCCAGGGGCTTCTCCTGGGTTCCCCTGGTATCTGCACCCCAACTGTGGAGGGACCCAGACCAGAGAAGGAGGATAAGAGGCAGGTCCAACCTAAGGACAGGGAGGGGCAGCTGAGGCCCAGGTCTGCCTGGCCCTGGGGAGGGTGTCGGTGGCAGGGCCGGGGCCCCAGGCTCACCATGGTCTTCTTGTCCGCTTTCTGGACTGTGTAACCCCAGATCTCTGTGTTGCCATCATCTTGGGGTGGCTTCCACTCCAGAGCCACGTTGAAACCCCACGCCTCAGCGACCCGGATGTCCTGGGGGGGACTTGGCTTGTCTGCAGGAGGTAGACCAGTTGGAACACCAGCCTCCTGATACGGAGTGACAGCAGGGGACGCTGGGCTGCAGGGCCCCTCAGCCTGCCGGCCTGGACCTGGCCTGCTGTCTTCAGAAGGACCCTGGGCAACCCAGAGGAGGGGCCCAGGACCAGAAGGGATGAAGCTCTGGGCTGGTCCCCAGGCTTGGCCCAGGGCCCTGGCATCCTAGCTCCGGGACTAGGAGTGAGCGGGCCCAGCGGGAGGCCCAGTGCCACGTACCAACAATCTGCAGGACCAGCGTGGCCTCATCCTCCATGTTCTCAATGCGTAGCGTCACCTGGTAGGTGCCCGAGTGGGTGCGGCGTGCGGCCCGGATGAACAGGATGGTGTCTGTGGGGCTGTTGCGGATGCTCACCTCCTCGCCTGCCAGGGGCTGCCCCTCCTTGGTCCAGGTCACCTGAGGCCGGGGCCTGCCCTGTAGGGAAGAACAGCTCACCCGCAAGCCTGGGTCTCCCTGAGGGCCGGCCACTACCCCAGCCTTATGCCTGGTCAGCTCTGAGACACATCCATCAGCTAGGCATAGACAACATGCCGGGGCTGGGAAGGGGGCCGGGCCTACCTGGAAGGGAATCAGGAGGTTCACGGGCTCCCCAACCCTCCTGTGGATGGTCTGGCGCAGGTGCCTAGGCAGCTGGAGCCGGGGCCGCTCTGTGAGTACAGTGGGCAGCTCAGCGAGGCCTCACCACCGCCCCAGGCCTGAGGAGCACCCAGCTCCTGTCCCTCTTGTGGCAGGGCCCAGAGAGCTGCAGCTAAGACACATGCTGCCTCCTGGGCCCTCCCCTCCTTTAGCTCACCCTAACCCCAGCCCCAAATGGTTTGCAAAGCTCCTGCTTCCACCTGAGCCTCACCACACTGCCGCAAAAGGCAGGCATTAGAGAGGGTGAGCAACTTGTTTGAGGTCACACAGCTAGTCAGTCACAGGCCAAGATGCAAATCTAGGCAGTTGTACTCTATTCCTCTTGATGTTTCCACCCCAGTTTGCTGCCTCCTTCCACTTTGAGAACCAACTACACCATTGATGTTTGTTGGGAATTAAGGAATGGGATCCAGATGGGCCAAGCTGACCCTGAGTGGCCTCACTGCTCAGTCCTGGGCACAGGGACAGTACCTACCTGTTGGGGCTGAGAGACTCATAGAACAGAGCTCGAAGACGATGCTATAATGACCTACCTTTTCTCTTTTCCAGAACTGGGGGTTGAGTGGAAAAGCCGAGAGGGCTCTCTTGGCACGTTTGCCCTGAGTCTGGGACATGGATAATGGCTCCGGCCCCTCCTGTCGCACCCTGCATTTAGCCCCTCCCCCTAGTAGGGTCTCCCTGACTGTCCCCACCTCCACTGGCCCCCAAGGGCCAGGGCGTCACTGGCAGCTCTCGTGACTGTGTGAGGGGCACTCACGCAGAATCTCCTGCACCGTCACAGGCTCCTTGGTGGTTACAGGGGCCCCAGGCCCCGCCACATTGTGTGCCCGCACGCGGAAGAGCAGCCGGGCTCCTGTGGGCAGATCCTTCACCAGCAGTGACGTGTGCTCCGTCAGCCCCTGCAGGGCAGCTACCCACTCGGAGCCTGGGGGTGGGGAGGCGAGGCCACGGGCAGCATCAACATCACACCCCTCGTGCTACCCCATCTCTGGTGGCTGTCGGGGCCTCCACTGCAGAGAGGGGCCTAGCAGGTGGCAGGCACGTGGCCAGGGGCCAGTAGGGGGCGGGCTGGACAGGGGTGCTTACCACCCTCACGGCAGTACTCCACACTGTAGCCGTCCAGGCCCCCAGCTCCCACGCGCTCTGGGGGCCGCCACTTGAGGGAGACCGTGGTGTCTGAGACGTCCTCCACCGCCAGGTGGGTGGGCTCGCTGGGGGGGCCTGGGTGGAGGGGAGGTCAGAGAGGGGTCTGAGGGAGCCCACCCCAGCCGGGGACGCTGCGGGACCGTGACCCAGACCCCTAGCCGCCTGCCAGTGCCGCACAGAGGAGCTGCCGTCCGACTGGCTTTCAAGCACTTTAAGAAGTATTTCAGCTCCATCAAAAGACACGCCTCTAGACAGGCTTAAAAACAAACAGCAGTTACTAAAGAGGGATCTGGATAGGAAAAGGTACCCAAAAAAGATCAGAAACACGCTTAGAAGGAGCCACTGCTGTCGGATGGTGCGGGTAATGCTATAAATGTAATTTAAGGAGAAACTAGCCTAAAACACAGGCATTTCCTGGCTCTCACTGTATGATTAGGTGAGCAATCTGGAAGTTGGTCCCTAAAGAGAGGGGCCTGAACCCTCCGCCTCACAGGCACCGCCTTCCTGCCGCCCCACCCCCCACCCCGTCCCTGTGTCTGCCCCTGCCGCAGACTCACACGTCCTGTAAGACAGGCCTCCTTGCGAGCCTGCTACCCCCTCGGCAGCTGTTCTTCCCTCTCAACCCCATCATATGGATGAGGAAACTGAGGCTCGAAGGATGGACGATGACTCCAGATGGCCCTCTTGGGGACAAAGGAGCTGGCTCGGCAAACCCGCTCTCCTGGTCCAGGGCCCTATCCACAGAGATGCCCCTCAGACCCTCAGGCACCCATGGCCCTCACCCTGTTCCACATATGACAAACTCTGGTTGCAGAGAGTGGAGACAAGCGACACTTAACATTTATTGAGCACCTGCTGGCTGCCAGGTGCTCTGCCCACGTTATCTCATTTCATCCTAACAACAGTTCTGTGAAGTTGATATTTCGGGATCCCCATTGGATAGTTGTGGAAACAGGCTGGAGAGGTGAACCAAGGGGCAGAGTGGTGTGAGTTTCAGCCCCACCCTGTACCAGCTGGGTGACCTTGAGCAAGTCATGTAACCTCTCAGAGCCTCACTTTCTTCATCTGTGAGATGAAGAGGATTAATCCTTGAATGTGGATTAAAGAAGACCAGGGATGTGAATGCCTAGTGTAGGGGCCACCCACGGAGCAGCTGCTATTACTGGGGCCCCTTGACTGGTGGGGATGGCATGGGGGCAGTGCCAGGCGGGGCAGGCTCACCGATAGGCATGAAGGGCTGGGAGGCAGGGCTGGGCCTGGACATGCCGATGGCGTTGACTGCGTAGACGCGCATCTCGTACACCACACCCTCAATCATTCGCTTCGCCTCCAGGCTCAGCTCCCGCAGCAGGTCGAAGTTCAGCCGCATCCACCGGTAGCTCTTCTTCTTCTTGCGCTCTAGGATGTAGCCTGACACCGGGGAGGCAGGAGCTCTGGTCTGGGGCCCGGCACCCCACCTCCCCCGCTGCCCTCGGCTCTGTCTCCTGTGCCCCCGACTCACCCAGGATTGGCTGCCCGCCATCATAGGCAGGCGGCTCCCACTGCACCGTGCAGGAGTCCTCGCCCACGTTGCTGATCTTGGGAGCCGCGGGGGCATCGGGCACATCTGTGGGGGGCAGACCCACATCAGCCCTGCCCGGGCCCAGGGCCAAGGTTGTTGCTCATTCCCTCACCACCCCCAGAGCCATTTCTAGGATGCGGTTCTGATCATGTCAGCAGCTTGCGATCAAGTCTTTATGGCTCCCCACTGCCCATATTCACCCATGTCCCAGCCCTAATCCTCTCCATGGATCCAAGAGCATGCCCTGCAAGGTTTATTGAGTGACTAAATGAGTTAATGGATGGGCCCACCCTCATTGCCCCTGTCTTCCCTGCCTGGACCCTGGCTGGCCTCACCGATGACCTTGACTGTGAGGTTGACCTGGTCTTCACCCACAGGGTTCTTCACCGTGACGATGTAGACACCCTCATCTTCCTTCTCTGCCCCCTCGAGGGTGAAGACGCTGCGGTCCTTGGTGGTCTCCACTCGGACCCGGCCCTCGGTCTCACACAGCAGCTGGAGGGGAGGGGAAGTTGGGGGGAAGAGCCCAGGTCAGACCCCAGAGGTTTCTGCAGGCTCTGTGACAGCCAATAGCCCTGAGATGGGAACAGAGCTCAGTGCAGGGTCCGTGGGGGAGATGCAGTCTGAGAGGAAACTGCGCCCATGTGAGCACCTAGTCCCAAACCCTTCATCTAGCACCTGCCATGGGCAAGGGCCTCAGGCCCTAGCTCCAGCTTTGTGATAGAACTTTAGGCAATCACCTATCCTCTCTGTACCTCAGTTTCCCTATCTGCCAAATGGGAATAACACGACCTCACGGAGCTATCACGAGGATTCTGCAAGACCTCATGTGGGTAGAAGGATCAATGGTGCACGGAGGAGGAGGAGCGGAAAGGAGGCGCTCCTCTTACTGAAAAGTGCCAGGAAAACCCCGGCCCTGGAAGGGAGGAAGCACGAAGTCAAGGTCGGCTCGGGAACACGGGGGCCAGGGAGTGGCCCAGTCTCAAGGGCTTCCTGGCGATGTTGAGGGTGCCTGACATCATGAGACATGAGGGCTCCGTGGAGACCCTGCCTGGGGCGGGAGCACACCTGGCTAGATAGGGCACCTTCTTAAGATGGACATCTGCCTCGCCCAAGGGTGGATACCGTGTGGGCAGAAAATGAGGGTAAACAAACCACGTCCCACTTTCTCCCTCACTCACCTTCTTGTCAAACACCCACTCGTCACTGGCGCCTGCATCCCCTGGGGCATCGGGGGCTGGCCCAGCGGGGACCTTATTCCCCTGGAAACAGAGCAGGAGGCAAGTAGGGGAAGACGGGCTGGCTCAGCCTGGAGAGGATCCCTGCCCAGTGGCCATCTACCGCCCACCACGCCCGCCTCCCGGCCAGCTGAGCCTCTGTGCTCCCAGTCGGTGGCCCGCTGTAGGGCGTGCCCATGTGGGCTGGGCTGGTGTGGGGGCAGGTCCCAGCACTCATCTGATCCCACGTGCCCATTTTAAAAATGGGGAAGTGGAGGAGGGAGCCACAGCACCTGTGTGATGGTCTTCTGCCAGGTCACAGTGGGAGCAGGGTCCCCAGAGATGGGGACGTCCAGGCGTAGCTTGTTGCCAGCCACAACCACGATGGTGTCCGGCACGCGGCCCGGGCAGTCCAGGTGGATCTTGGGAGGTTCTGGGGGGAGATGGCATAGGTCAGAGAAAGGAGAAGGGGCCCAAGGCCCATGAAAGAGGGAGAACCTGGAAGGAGCATGTGCTCCTGGTTGGTGGTTGTTTTTTAAAGCAATTTTCTTGAGGTATAACTTACGATAAAATGACAAGATTTGAGTATACAGCTTTGTATACTCAAATGAGTTTTGACTTTTGACAATGTATACGCCTGTGTAACCACCACCCAATCAAGATCTAGAACATTCTTATGACCCCAGAAGTTCCCAGGGAGGTTTGTAACACCAAGTTGCCTAGTGTAGCATTTCTCAAACTGTGTTTGGAGGAACACCAGTGTCCTGCCAGAAAAAAGAAGAGAAGGTTTCACAGCCAAATAAACTAGGAAGCCCTGGCTTAAACAAAGTTAAGCACGTTTCTTTACCGTGGGATTTCTCAGAGCCTTTAATGTACCAACACACCTGCTGAATCAGCCAGAGGTGGAGCAAGTGTGTGGTGTTTCCCAAGCTTATTTCACTACGGAACCCTTTTTAAGTGGAGTAGCCTATTAAGTGAACTCAGTTTGGAAAGCACTGACCTAGAGCCTGCCACAGCCTGGATACTCTCCTGAAATTAGGATCCTAAAATGCCTGATTCAAGTTTAATCTAAAAGCAGGAGAGAGACTTCTAAAAGCAGAAAAGATATAATAAAATCTCACGTCTGTGATGCCATTTGATAGCTCATACAGCATCCCATCTCATTTTTCTTACCACCCCATGGAGGAGGCACTCACGATTCCCACTTTAGAGATGAGAAAACTGAGGCTCAGAGAGACTGTGGTTGGCCCCTGGTCACAAGTGGCGGAAGTAGGGCTGAGTCTCAGGGGCCCCACTTCAGGGTCCTTGCTCTTCCCTCTGGGTGTGAATAGAGGGGAGACACACAGAGGGTGGGGTGCAGGCAGGCGGCACACAGGGACCCCAAGACTCACCCTGCCTGGGCACGAAGTCGATCTTCACCTCTGCAAGAGAAGGAAGAGCAAGTGGCTCCAGGGCAAAGGCCAGTGACAGGGTCTCCCCCCTACCCTGGGCGCCGGCTCACCCATGAAATGGAGCTTGGCCGACAGGTTGCTGGCAAAGCCCTCGGGCACAAAGCTGTAGTCAGCCTCGTCCGCAGGCGTGACGTCGTCAATGGTCAGCTTGTGGACCCTGCAGGGCAGCGGTGGCTCAGGGGACCCCCTTGGACCCCACATCCCTAGCCTCACCCTAATCAGGGCTCCAGGGGCCCTCGCCCCATCCTGGCTCACTGGTGTTGTGGTGTTTTAAATGCTTTCTTTCTCTGTTTTTGAATTGCCAGCTCCCTCGTGTGTTTGCAGAGGTCGGCAGTGTAGAGGTGTCCCCTTGGCGGGGCCCTTGGAGACTGGCAGGAGCTGGTCTCATTAATCTCTGTGACCTTGGGCCCAGCACGGGACAACCCAGATGCCCAGGGCGTGAGTAAGAGAGTGGGGGAGCGTGAGGGCCCCTGGCAGGAGCTGGCCTCCTCATGGCCTCCTGCCCCGCCCTGGGCACGAGTGTCGGGGCTGGGGGGCCGGGGGGCTCCCCGCCTGCCTGTCCCTCTCATTGCTTCTCCTTCGTCTCTCTCTCTCCATCCTTCTCTGTCTCTGATGAACTCTCCTTCTCTGTATGCTTCTGTCTCTCCGTATCTCTCTGTCTCTGTCTCTCTCTATGTATCTCTTTTTCTTTCTCTCTATTTCGGTCTCTGTCCTGTTCTGTGTGCATGTCTGTTTCTTCCTGTCCATCTCTGTCTGTCCATTTCTGTCTGTCCATCTCTGTCTCTGTCTCTCTGTGTGTCTGCCTCAGTCTGTGGCTCTCTGTCTCTGTGTCTCTGTGTGCTCTATCTCAGTCTCTATCTCTCTGTTTCTCATTCTGTCTCTCTGTATGTCTGTCTCAGTCTGTGTCCCTCTCCGTGTCTGTCCTTCTGTATGTCTCTCTCTGTTTCTCTCTCTGTCTCTCTGTGTGTGTCTCTCAGTCTGTGGCTCTCTCTCCCTCTGTGTCTGTCTCTCTGTGTGTCTATCTCTGTTCTCCCTCTGTCTCTCTGTGTGTCTGTGTCTCTGTCTCTCTGTGTGATGTCTGTCTCTCCATCTGTCTCTGCCTGTCCCATCCTCCTGTCCCCATCTGCGTGGGGGCCAAGCCCCGCACACTCACCGCCCGATGTGGGACACCTTTATGCGGCTGTCGGGCACTAGCTCTTTCCCGTTCTTCAGCCACACGCCCCGCACGTTCTCGTCCGACACCTCACACTTGAACACAGCCTGGTCCTTTGCACCCACCGTCAAGTCCGCGATGCTCTGGTACACCTCCAGCTTTTTCTCTGGGGGGCAGGGCACAGCCAGTGAGCTCGGGAGGGTGTGTGTGGGTGTGGGCATGAATCCCTGTGGAGATCACATGGGCATGCGAAAACAATGCATGCATGCTTGCATGATGTGATGCGTGTGTGCATGGGATGGTGGAGTGTACACCAGGAACCTCAAGTGTGTGTGGGGGGGTGTTGCTAACCAGGCCCATCTGATCCTCCCACACCCTCTGCAGTGGCCACCTCGGCATCCCCGTTTTACAGACGAGAAAGGTGAGGCTCAGGGTGTCAACGTGACTTGCCCAAGGTCACTCAGGCCTCCATCCTGGGTTTGCCTGATTCCCGTGTGTGGCTGGGGGGCTGGGGCTGAGGGGATCCAAGTTCCTGAAACCTCGTGTGCTCCCCCAACCTTCCCTGTGGGCCTCACCCTGCACGATGAGCTCGGCCAGCGCCTGGCCGCCGCTGGTGTGCAGCGCGTAGTGCCCAGCGTCCTCCAGCGTCGCCTCGTTGATGATCAGGTGGTGTCTCTGCCCGTCCTTCTTGAACCGATATTTGAAGGTCTCCTCCCGGGTCAGCTCCACCCCGTCCTTCAGCCTGGCCAGGGGGCGGGCAGCAAGTGCCGTGGGCTCCTCTGGGGGTGCCCCCAGGCCCCCAGCCCTGTCCCCTGCCCCCTGCCCCTGGCACTCACCACTTGACCTGGGCGCCCTCCTCAGACACCTCACACTCAAACTCCACCCGCTGTCCCACCATCACCAGCTGGTCCTCCAGGGGCCGCGTGATCAGCACGGGGGGCTCTGTCAAGGCAGAAAGAGTGTGACGGCCGCACGCTTCTAGGGCCCTCCAGTCCCAGGCTCCCAGGCTCCAGGGGTCCCAGCCCCACCTTTGACGAAGAGCTCGGTGCTGCACTTCTCGCCGCCCACCACACACTGGTAGGCCGCGTCGTCCGCCAGCGAGCACTGGCTGATGGTCAGTGTGCGCTTGGCGCCGATGGACTCGAAGATGTACCTGGACGCGGGCCGTGGGGGAGTGGCGGGAGAGCCGTGGACTCACCTCCTGGGCCCCAGGTGCCCCTCAAACCCCTGTCAGGACCCCAACACCCCCCACCCCAAGCCTTCCAGGAGCTGGGACTTACTTGCTGTGAACAGGAGGGGACAGTGGAGCATCCCCGATGGGAGGAAGCGAGACCGAGAGAAAAAGAGGGAGGAACAGAGATGGGCAGAACCAGAAAGATGGGAAATTAGACCCAGAGGGCGAGAGGAATGGGGAGAGACAGAGACAGGGGTGGAGGGTCCCTGAGGTCCCTCCACATCCCCAACGCTCCCAGCACCCACTCGCCGCCCCACTCGCACCTGCCGCTCATCTGGATCTCCTGTCCGTTCTTCAGCCACTTGACTTCGGCATCGGGGTTGGCCAGCTCCACGGTCAGCCGGATCTTGTGGCCCTTGCTCACCTGGTAGGCTGGCTCCAGCTTCTTCTGAAAGGCTGAAGGCCACCCCTCAGCCCCTGCCACCCACCACCTGCTCTGGGGCCAGCCCAGGCGCAGGAGGCTCACCCCAACCCCACGACCGCATGAGGGCCCGGGGCCTCCCTCCAGCCCCTCCCTGGCCCCCTCCACCCCATGTCTCCGCTGTGACTGCTTGTTTATCTCTGTCTGTCCTATGTGCTGGTCACCTCCTTGTCTCTCTCTTTGTCCTCCTGTCTTCCCTTGGGTCCTGTCCACCTGCTCAACTCAGGGATACAGTTACGAGATTCCAGGAAGACAGAAGCTTGGCAGAACAGTGACAGGAAGAATGGACTTTCTCTACCTCTGGACTCTGTTTTGACAGCAAGCCCCGTTTTCCTGCTCCTGCTGGCTGCCCCCCACGAAGTGGGCAGGTGAGGACCTCGCTTTCCTGGTGTACATTCCAGGGGCTCACATCCGCTCTGTCAACCCCTTGATGGGAAAGGGCTAGCCTGAGCCTTTCTCTTTTTCAGTGTGGAAAGGGGCTAACCTGGGCACTCCTGTGTTTCCCCACACGAGAGGGGGGCTAACCTGGGCTCTTCTCCTTTCCTGGGTGTCTCCCGGCTAAACTGGCCTCTGCTCTTTTTCTGTGCATGTGAGGGGCAGGGTCTAACCTGTGCCTCTCCTCTGGCTCAAAACAGAGGGCTAACCTGTGCTCTTCTTCTCGTCGCGCCTCATGCCCTTGAGCCTCTTGAGCATGCCACGCAGGTCGGTGATGCCGTGCTGGAAGGCGATGCGCTCGTACTCCGACGGGGGCGCCTGCCGCAGGATCTCCCACACGTCCTCCTCGGCTGGGGCCTCCAGCCGCGAGTCCCTGTATCCCACAGCCCGTGCCAAGAGGCCTCAGGGGATCCAGGGGGTCCAGGGCAGGACTGCAGCCCCCTCCCTGCCCCTGGGGTGGGGCTTCGAGGGGCCCAGGACCAAGGAGGGGTCGCCACCCCTGCCCTCCGCCCCTTCCTTCTGGCAGGGTGGCTTGAGCACTCATTGATCGGAGCCCGTACTGGGATCAAGGGGCCTCAAGGTCAGTACGGGGGTCAGGGCCGGGGATGTTCCTGGCAGAAGTGACAGGGTGCTGAGCCTCATGGGGCACTCACCGCCGGGTCCGTAAACTGCTGCTCCGGGGGGGAGGTGGGGCAGAAAGGCAGTGGACACGTTAGAGGCGTGGGCCACCTCCCCACAAAGACCCTCGCCTCCTCCTCCCTATCCCACCCCTCCAGGACACGGCACCAATGGGCCCCTGCACAGTCGCCTCGTTTATGGCTCCGGAGCCTGGCAGGCGGGTGTCAGGAGAGCCTGAGGCTCGGAGACTTGTCCCCGTCAGTGGGGGTCCTCCCTGAGGTCTGTCTGATCCCAGCGCCGTCTCTCACCAACGCCCCGTGACAGAGATGGGCATGGCCCCGCCGGCGCCCTGCTGCCCCCGAGCCCCTAGCCCCCGACCCCAATGCTTACTCTCTGGGCCGCGGCAGCATCGACCATTGGCAGGATCCAGGAGAGGGAGGGAGAGGACAGAGAGGACACAAGTCAGTCGGGCTGGGCTGGGTGGGCAATGCCTGGGGCTCTGAGGCCCTCTCCCAGCTTCTTCTGGGTCCCCGGAGCCTACTGAGGTGAGCTATCACAGACCCAAGTGTGGGCTGGTCTTGGGGGACGCTGTGAGGATATTGGTCTACAGGACACAATGTCTGCAGAGCTTCTGACTCTTTCCAACACCGGGATTGCCCCATTTGACAGACAAGGAAACTGGCTCAGAGAGATGCAGTGACTTGCTCAGGGCCACACAGCTGAAAAACCACAGTGCTGGGATTTGAAACAGCCTCACCACCTGCCCCCAGAGCTGCTACCCAGGGGCTCACCTCTTCTTCAGCAGCGAGCTGAAGTCCAGGGTCCCAGCGTCCTCGTGGCTGTCACTATGGAGAGGGAGCCCCAGTCAGGGACCTCCTAGTGGAGCCAACTAGAAGGGACTTGGGAGCAGGGAGGGGGTGGGTGGGTGGAGTGAGAGGAAAGGACTCTAGCCAGATGGGGGCTCCCTGCCCATCTCAGACCCCCAGGGACTGTGTACAGGGGAGGTAAGGGCCGGGGGTGGGCGGGTACCTGATCCGCCGACCACCTCCAGCCAGGCTCCTGCGGGGGTTAGACCCGGTTCCTCACCTGCCCGGGGAGCTTCTCTCCCCCAGCCCCATCAACCTCTGCTCTGCCCCCCACAACCCCCAGCCCTGAACTCCCAAATTACCCCCAACCGTGACTCCCCAGCCCTGACCCCTGCACATCACCCCCAGCCCTGAGCTCCCCATGGCCCCCAGCCCTGACCCCCCACATCACCCCCAGACCTGAGCCCCCGACATCCCCCCAGCCCTGACCCCAAGGGGCCTCAGACCCCAGCACTGGCCTCCCCGGGCCCTGAGGAGAGATGGCCACTCACGTGCGCCGGAAAGCTGATCGGAGGTCCAGGTCTCCAGGGCCAATGGCCTCTGAGTTCAAAGAGGGGGACGAGAGAGGGAAGGGAGCTTCAGAGGGGGCCGTCCCAGAAGTCCTTCCCTGGGATCTCTGTGCATCGCAGGCCTGCCCATCCGCGACCTCTTGAGAGTGGGCGTCTGCCCCAGGCCCCCACATTCTGAGCCTTTCCGGGGTTGAGGTGCCAGGGAGGTGGGCAGGTTACATCCCCAATCGCTTAGAGGTGGTTCATCTCTCAACTCGCCTTTCCTGGTCACCTTTGCCAGGAGCCCAGGACACCCAGATGACCAAGACCCCAGACAAGATCTGGACTTGACCATCAGACCCGCCCCGCCGGCCCAGCCCCGGAAGCCTCCAGGGATTCTTCACGCCCCTGCAGGAGCAGCACTGGGCATGTGGTCAGCAGCTGTCTGGCCAGGACTGGCATCCTCCTCAGTGTTGGGAAATGGAGGCAGGCACGGGGGACAGGACCCGTGGGGGGCCCGAGCCCAGGACAGACCGCAGGGCCCCCTCACCGTGGACGGTGAGGTTGAAATTGCAGCTGTCAAACTTGTCCTTGGTGGACACCTCACAGCGGTAGCCGCCGGTAAAGGTGGCCTGGGCGTCTGTGATGTGCAGCTCAAACAGGTAGACCTGTGGGGATCAGGGGTCAGGGGAGACGGGGACAGAAGACAAGCCCTCCACCCCTAATGGTGGCTAATGGCCACCAACCTTCTCACCCCTCAGGGTTTAGTTAATCCATACAGTTGTATGTAAATAGAAAATGGAGCCCCTACTCAAGACACATGACTGCCATCTGCTGGCACAGGGTGGTGACAAAATACAAATCTGTGATGGCTCCAAGTTAAATGGCATTCACTTAAGATGAGGCACTATTGTGCAGTGCACAGCCCACACAACTGAATAGGTCAGTCCTGCCCTGCCTGAGGCCCTCTTGCCTGGGCCAGAACTGTGCCAGAGTAAAAGAAGCAGAGGCTGGGAGGCAAAGCCCAGATTCCCAGCCTGGCTCTGAGTGACCTTCGACCTGCAACAACCTTTCAAGCTTTGGTTTTTTCATCTGTAGAATGAAGAATTGTTCTGGTCGGTCATTGAAGTCACCCTGACATCTGATACCCGTCTATCCAGGGGCTTTCTGCCCTCAGGCTGGTGCCCCCCATGCTCCACGATATCCCCCAGCCTTCCTTCCTCCCTGGGCCTCCAAGCCTTACTATACCCCTTGAGACTGTCATGCCCTCTGAGCACCCCCAGTCCTGCAAGTCCCCCGAGCCTCCCCAGGGCCCCGGGCTCCCGCGCCCTGCAGGCCTCACCTTGCTGGCCCGGTCATAGCTGTCGTGCAGCTGCAGGTGCTGGCCCACCTTACTGCTCAGGTCCACCCACTTGCCCTTGAACCACTTGACCATTGGTGGTTTCAGGAGGCTGGCCCCGGCCACACGGGCTGAGAAGGTGATGCTGCCGCCTGCAGGAGAGGGGTGACAGGCTGGGCTTGGGGGTGCCCTGCTGCCTCCCTCCCCACACCCTCCTGGATGCAGAAACCCCACACTCACCGACGGTCACCTCGCCATCCTGTGGCCGCATCACAAAGAGGCCAATAGGATCGTCGGGGGCCCCAGGGCCATCAGGGGCTGCTGAGCTTGACCCTGTGAACATGCGCTTTTGACACCTGCCCTGGGACACCCCCACCGCTGGCCTCGCCCCTCCCTGCCCAGCCCCACTCACCTTCAGGACTTGGGGAGCCTCCTTCTGCCTCAGTGGCTGAGGCCAGGGCTTCTCTGGGGGCTCCGGGAGCCTCGGCAGGGGTGGGGGCAGGGCTTGGCACAGGTTCTGTCTTCTCTGCAGGGGATGGGGTGGGATGGGGGGCATCGAGGAGCAGCTTCGCACCAGAGAGCCTCCCCTTGTCCCTGGTCCCTCCCTAGTCCTTGCAGCTCATTAAACAGAGCATCCTCCAGCCTTCATCTCGCCTTCTCCTCTGCCTGCCAGACCCAGTGGGTCTGAGCTCTGAGGCCGTCCTTCCCCTCCTCCCCCAAGCTCTGGTCCAGGCCCAGCCCCCCAGGCCGGGCCAGGGCCCCCTCCACACCCACAGCTCCTGGGGCTTCCCCGCCAGCGCATTCAGCCCACCAAGTTCCCCGAGTGTGTGGGTCCAGCGGGAGGGCTGGGTTCTACCTGGTGCACCCGTGAATTTCCCCACCTCCAAAGGGCTGGAGGCCAGGGAGCCACACAGGGGCCCGCAGAGAGGTCCTGCTGAGAACGGGGCGCGGGCACTCCTGGCAGGGGCACAGCCAGAGAGAAGGCAAGAAAGTGGGACGATGCCTCCTACCCGCTGGGTGTTGGAGCGGTGGGGGCCGCCCCTGTTCCCAGAAGCTCAAACCTCAGGGAAGGCTGACGCGGCTCTTACCTGGCTCTATGACCTTGAGGTCAAACTTGACCTTGGAAGAGCCGGCGATGACTGCGTAGGACCCCTGGTCGGCAGGGCCCACATCCCTCACTGTCAGCGTGTGCCGTGTGCCCTCAGCTGCCAGGCCGTACTTGTCGCTGGCACTGATGTCACTGCCCGCCCGCTGCCAGCGCACCTTCAGTCCTGCCCGCTCTGTCTCGGCCTCGAACACGGCAGGGCTGCCAGCGGCCACCTCCGCTGACCGTGGCTTCTTGCTGAAGGCTGAGACTGAGGGGCCAATGGAGGCTGCAGGGGCCCCTGGCTTGCCCACGCCCCCCACCTCTGCAGCCCCTCTTATTAAATATGGTGATAAACACTTGACTGCATCCCCTCATGATGGGGTGTGGTTATTATGCTCATTTCTCAGACGAGGACACCGAGGCTCAGAGAGGTTAAGTGACTTGCTCAAGATCACACAGCTGGTAGGCAGGAGACCCAGGGCTGTGGTCTTAACCTCCACACCAGAGTTTTGCTAGGTGTGTCCCTGGATATCCACCCTCCTTGCCCTGGGAAACCCAGCCCCCCGCCCCCACAATCTAGGGCCACTGGCAAGGGATGGATACTGTGCCTATTTGGGTGTGGCTAAATTTGTCCTCCAAGGGCTTCAGGCTGAGAATCAGCAACTGAGATAAAGCCGGCCTGGGAGGGGGCTGGGGGCTGGATCCCTGCCCTGAACAACCTCCGTGAGAGCACAGGCCAGGACCAGGATTCTGGGCTGTGACTTTCTCTGCCCTTGGCCCAGGCCCAGCAGCCTCTTGACCGTCCTCTCCCAGAGCAGAGGAGCTGCATGACCTCAACGTGGGGGCCACAGGGGTGCAGAGAATCTCACGGCGGCAAGGAACCAACCCAACCTCTCCTTGTATAGATGGGGAAACTGAGACTCAGGAGGGTAGGGAGTTGTCCAACAGCGTTCGTGAGCCTGGCTCGAGTCTGGACTCACCCTGGGCTCCAGCCTGCAGCGGCCTTTTCCCAAAAGGCAAGCCCAGGCCCAACCTTGCTGCAGAAGGAGGTGGGGGTGGGGCAGGGAGGGCGGCCCCCTGCGTCCCGAGAGGGGGTGACGGCCCTGGGGGCTTCCGGCCCCTGGTTTACCCTCGCTCTCATCAGAAGGACGGGAAGGAGAAACAGAGAGTCCAAAAAAACTCCCAGAGGTCAGTCCCCCTGTTTTGGGGCTCAGAGGCCCCATCCTCATCAACCCCGTCAGGAACTCGCCCCGAGGCCTGCCCCCCAGTTGAGGAG
This sequence comes from Equus caballus, assembly GCF_041296265.1. NCBI lineage: Eukaryota > Metazoa > Chordata > Mammalia > Perissodactyla > Equidae > Equus > Equus caballus. Next base: position 11,878,952 of record NC_091695.1, read on the forward strand.
CCCCCTGCCCTCCCTGCCCCACATTCAGCCCCTACCCCGGGCCTGGAGCTACCTGGCTTTTTCCCTGGTTCCGGCATCTCGAGAGGTTGCACCAGGAACCGAGCAGGCACAGGCCCCTCAGACAGGATCTGAGCAGGGACCCGTCCCCCGACACTATATAAGGGGCCCTCCCCCTCCCCACTCTGCTTATCTGCCTCCTCCCCGCCACTTGCTAAATATAGGCAAATTCCAGAGCCAGGCTCTCCAGGAGAAGGTGGGGCCATGTGATTCCTGGCTGGCCTTTGTCCCTTCCTCCGCTAGCCCAATATGATGGCTTCTGTCCCCACAGCCCTCGGGGAACCTCTGAGGTACCCTAAGGCCTGTCTGTGTGTCCTTCTGACAGGCAAATTGTGCGATGGGAGTGCCAGGCGCATAAGCTTGAGGCGGACGGACCAAGCTCCTCCTCACTGGTGTGTGGGTGGTGGGTACCCGCACAGACCCTGAGGCCAGGCTGCCCCAAGTCCTGGCACTGCCACCCCCTTAGCCTCTCAGGGCCTTACTTTCCTCATCTGTAAAATGGGCCTGTACCTGCTCGACAGATGTCAGCACTCACTGCATAGGACTGTCCCACGTACAAAGTGGGCTTCTTAACGAAAATGCTAGAATACTGGCAGGCATAGAGAAGGCTGAACGAACATCTGTTGTTTTCCGGGCCCTAGTATTGCAGCTCACAGGGCCCTGGGCTGGCCTCACGCTCTGGAGTCCTGGGTGGGCTTAGTCCAGGGCCAGGGGAGAAGGGGGAATCCTTGGGGCTGATGTCTCCTGAGGGGAAGGACTGGATGGGCCCATGGGTGAGGGCATGAGGGTAAATCTCTAAATACCCCCCAAAGTGGAAGCCAGAAACAGAGCTGGCTCTGCCCAAAGTCACAGGATTCACAAAAAAATTACTGCCAGAACATTCTGAATCTCTTCAACCCCCCTCACTGTTCCTCTGTGACCCCTGCCCCCTCTCACGGCCCTTCACCCCCCGCCCTCGTCACATCAGGGCATCATTGCTACACTGACCCCTTGCCAGCGGGACCCAGTAGCAGGAAAGTCATTTGTCCCCCATGGTGAGGAGGGGGGATTCTATAGGTAAGCATTGTCCCCGTGGTTGAAACTTCCATCCCTTTAAACACCAGAATCCATTCTTTTCTGCCGTTTTAACGATTTTTAAACTGCATCGTGTGCTTCTGAGCCTTCTTTAAAAGAGGACTGAGCACCGTTTACCCTCTCAGGCCTCCAAGGCCTGTGTAGGGAGTGCCACAGTTGGGCTTCCATGAGCCGGAGGCCCCAGACCAAGGAGGTGTGCGAGATGCCTGCCCCGATGCTGATGGCCCCAGAACCTGGCTTCTCGGAGGTCAGGGGGCTGCTCTGGGAAGTTTCCACGCTCCCAGGCTGGCCGAGCCGCTTCTGCTTGCCTCTGCTACCGTCAGAAGCAAGATGCTTCCAGGCTTCCTAAATCCTCTTTTCTAGAAGCCAGAGAACATGAGACACCGGGCTACGTGCGAGGGGCTCGCCTGTGTCTAGCTCCTGCTGGCTTGGACTCTGTGGGGACGCCTTGTGGCTCACTGCAGCTCTGGGCTTCATCCTGCTCCTCCTCACGCTGAGCCACACCCGCTCCCAGACACGGGAAGCTTGCTGCTCCCTGCCGTGGCAGTCTACTTGGATCCCGCCTGCCTCCACCAGCTCTGTGGCCTTGGACAAATTATTTGACCTCCACAAGCCTCAATTTCCCAGTCTATAAAATGGGATGACACTAGACACCTTTTCTCGAGGTTGACATGAAATAAATGGCCAGAAAATCTACTGCTGTTGCCATTATTATTATCATTAGCACTGAGGTCATAATCCAAAGATTATGAGTTCAAGCCTCATGGATGCTTTAAAAAAAACCCATTTATTAGGCGTGGAGGGCTTTTTAATGATTTATCCCCCTAATAACTGAGGACTCGTTTTTTCCGCCAGCTCTAAGTCCTGGTCACGCTCTGTGCCATCTGTCCTCATGTCCCCAGCGTCCAGCATTGGGGAGGGAGGGTCCTCAGTAAACGCCCTATGGACAAGTGGGAAAAAGAGAGGTCCCACGAGGAGCCGAGACGAGGTGCACAAAGAATTTTAAGACAGACTCTCGGAGCTGCAGGAGGACTCATTGAGAATAAGTTTAATAACACAATTCTTTGGGGAAGCTAACGGAGGAAGGTGTGGGAAGGGAGAGATGCTCGAAAAGGAGAGTTCCATTTACGTGATTAGGGTGACTTCGAACTCCCAAGCAAGCACCCCCAGCTGAACCAAGCAAGGCTGGCCCTTCGCTGGGGTCAGACGCCCGGGGGACCTTCTGGAGCCACTCTGGGGCTAGAGTCCTGGTGGGAGGCGAGGCGGGCATGTGGGAGGGGGCAGAAGGAGGGAGTGGGTGGGTGAGGGGAGGCCTGGCCCGCCACAGTCCTGCCCCTGGCCCCTAGGAGCTTCCTCCTTGTGTCCGGGCCGGGCGAGGGGTTAATGCTATGGCCAGCGGGGAGGCCTGGTGGGCCCGGTGGGCGCTGCCAGCCTGGGCTCAGTGGGGCGGGTGGCGCCGCTCCGCCAGGCCCCCGCGGCCCAGCACCTCCCCGCTGAACTGGTAGGTGAGCTTCTTCTTGACCTTCTTGACCTCGCCCGTCTTGCCATAGTTGCGCAGCGCGCGGGCCATCTTCTGGTAGGTCATCTTCTTGCGGTTGCCCTTCTGGATGCCCCAGCGGTGGGCCAGCGCCTCCTTGTGCTTGGACGAGAACTGGAAGGTGCCCTTGTCCTTGTCCACCCACCAGATGCTGTCCTTCATGTCGCCGCTGCGCAGCAGGTCGAGCAGGAACTGGTACAGGCGGATCTTCTTCTTGCTGCCTGTGGGCGCCAGGGGGTCAGCGCCCCGACACCGGGACCCACGCCCGCCTCCCTTGGATGTGGGACCCCCCTGGGGGAAGGGAGTCACGGGGAAGGGCTGGCATGCCTGGCGCACGCACCCACACCCACTCACACCCAGCACAGAGAGGGGCAGAGGCACACACAGCCTCCCACGCTCAGTCACAGAGAGGCCTGTGTGCACTCATAACACACGTGCTCATAGACGCACATGCAGGTGTAGATGGTCACCAGTGTGACAGACACTTTAGCCAACGTTCACACACCCACAAATGCAGGCACACACTCAGCTCTGTGGCCTGACTGCTATGTCAGTTGGCCTCGGCTGGGGTGGCCCCGGGGTGCAAATATGACCAGGGCCAGGTCTGGGCCCCCCTACCTGTTTCGCCATGCAGGAGGCCAGGCCCCGGCTCCAGGCCATCGGTCTCCCCATCAGACACCTCCAGTGGGGGGCTCTGCCGCTCAGCCTCCTCCTCATCCGAGCTGGGCTGGGCTGGGGACAGGGAGGGGTACGGGAGGTACACCCGGGATAGGCAGGGGACCTGGGAAGGCAGGGAAAGAGGGTCGAGGTCAGCGAGGGATGTCAAAGCTCGGGGCTGCTGGGTAGGGGTCAGCTGAGGGAGAGAAGAGGACGTGCTGAGGGCGAGGAGGTCAGCCAGGGGTAGAAAGATCTGGGAGAAGGCTGGGGAAACTGGAGGTCAGTCGGGTTACAGGGGTCAGGCAGGGTCACCACACACAGGCTGCAGGCTACGGGGATGAGCGGCTGCTGAAGTCCTGCTAGGCTGGGCCCCAGGGTTCAGGGGAAGAGGTCCCTTTTTCTCAAAGGTGCCGTGGGGACGTGCAATGGCCCTGGGGTCAGAAGTGGGAGTGAAGGGGGCCAAGGAGTCGGGAATGAAGAGGCTTTAATAAGTGGGTACAGTGAGAGGATGAGCAGTGGAGGTCAGTGAGGGGTGGGAGAGGTCAACAGAAGTCACTGGATGAGATTAGGGTTCGTGGGGCTGAGGAGGGTCAGTAAAGAGGTCAATGGGGAGAGTCGGGGCCAGTAGAGGTCAGTGCTCAGTGACTTGGATGCAGATCCACGAGGGGCCAGTGAATGGGGGCTGCAGCCGGTGAGGGTCAGGAGGGCCCATGACAAGCCCCTTTGGGGTCGGGCGGCTCAGTGGGGGGTGGGAATTGTCTGGGCTCTGTCCATCATGGGGTGAGAGGAGATAAGGGCTGTGGGGTCACAAGGTCAGTCGGAGGGTCAGGAGGCAGCCGTTGGGGCTCCGGCCGCCGTTGGCGCTGTGGGGCAGGAAGCCGGGTTGAGTAAGAGCCTGCATCAGCTTCCTGTGAAGCGCGGGCCCCACCGCAGGCCGCGGCTCCTGCAGGACAGGCGGGCGGCCACACGCACCTGGGTGCCAAGGCCGGCGTGGCTGGGCTGCCCGGAGGTGTCGAGCACGTGCATCTGTTCCAGCTCCATGTGGCGGTAGAGCTGCTGCAGCTGGGGGGGCTGCACGCTCTGCAGCTCGGTGAAGTGGTTCTCGGCGAAGGTCTCGAATTCGCTGTGCACGTGGGGCGGGTGGAAGTCCCAGTAATGGTCTGCGGAGGACAGCCAGGCAGGGCAGGGAAATGTTATCATCATTTTCAAAACCATCATGCCAGGCCCTAGGGGGCTATTCCCAGCACAGGGGCCGGGCTGGGGCTACGGGTTGCCGTTAGTCATCTCCCCAGCCACCTTGTTATTTTATGACCCCATTTTGTAGATGGTGACACGGAGGTTGGAGAGGCTACAGACAAGGCCATGGTCAAAGGCCTCGTCGGTGGCAGATTCAGCACCCAGGTCTGAAGCAAAGGCTGCCTTCCCCACAGCCATCAATCCTGCCTCCCCCGGGGTCACAAAGATGTCAACTTCTGAGCCAGAATCTGAATCCCAGCTCTGCCATCTACTCTCTGTGTGACCTCAGGCACATGCATGGACCTCCCTGGCCTCAGTTGACTCACCTGTAAAATGGGGATCTTAGTTGGCGGTGGTGACAAATGAGTTCACATTTGGAAAAGCTCCTAGCCCCGGAGCAGGCCCCCGGGGAATGTCGACTCGTTTCCCCTCCCCTTGAAACCTCCCTGTGGTTCCTGAGCTGACAGTCACACAGACATGGCCTTGTCACATGGCCAAGGTGTGACTGCAAAGTCACAGGGCTGACATTCCTCACACAGCAGACCTTGTGCGGCCCCTCCAGGCCAGGCCCTCGGGCAGCTGCCCCTGCGTTCCAGTGTGGTGGCCGGACCCAGGGCCTTCCCAGAAAGCCCCTCATGGGGGCTTTCAGAGTCTGTGGTGGGGTGGATTCGAGTTTAGGGAACAGCCACATGTGCTGGAGAGCCCTGTCTTGGGACATGGTTTTTTTGGGCATCTTTTCTAGGAACAAAAACTGCCACATTTCTGAGGACTTCTTGGGTACAATTTGGGATCCAAAAGAAGACGTGGTGACAAAATGACAAGAGGGATTTTCTCATGTGACCCAAAGAGGGAGTGTGCAAGATGCCCGGCCAGCACAGTGTCTCTGGGACAACTGTACCAGCCTGTAAGGGGTCCACCACCAGCTCTGCGGGTGTGCGTGTGTGTGTGTGTGTTTCTCTGTCTCCCTCTTTCTTTTTCTGTCTCACACAAGCACACACCCACTCACTCACACATACCTAAGAAGTGACATGTGTTGTTTTGGCTCTGGGCTGGTTATCAGAAGACTCTCTTTTTAATCCTGCTCTTTTCTGGCTTTGCCATGTGACCCTGGACAAGGTATTTTATCTCCCGGAGCCTCTGATACTCCCCTCTAAAAGTCAGAGACCCAGGGTATTATGCTGAGCGAAACAAGTCAGACAGAGAAAGACTAATACCATATGATTTCACTCACACGTGGAAGAGAAACAAACACGTGGATAAAGAGGACAGATTACTCGTTACCAACGGGGAAGGGGTGGGGGCGGGGTGAAAGGGGTGAAGGGACACATCTGTGTGGTGCCAAATGGAAACTGGACTGTTGGTGATGAACACGGTGCAGTCCATACAGAGACTGGAATATAGTGATGTCCACAATTTACACAATGTCGTAAGCCAATATGATCCCAATACAATCATTTTTTTTAAAAAGTCACTGACCCAATTAAGTAGTTACTGAGGTCCCATCCACATGTGAAATCACTGGAACCCACAATCCAGACTCTCGCCTCTAAGAGGCTGCATGGCATAGAGAAGGGAAAGTACATGATTTGGGAGTCAGGCAGAGCTGGGTTCAAATCCTGCCTCTGCCATTTACCACCGGGTAACACTGACCACGTCCTTCCACTTCTCGAAGCCTCAGTTTCCTCATCTGTAGGATGGGGCTAATGATTACACCCATCTCATAGCTTTGTTGGGAGGATTCAATGAGCTAATGCCCGCAGAGTGTTTAGAGGAGAAGCTGGCACAAAGTAAGACTCAATAAACATTAGCTATCGTCGTCATCATCATTATATTTTATTCTAAAGAGCCTAGATTAGCACTTGAGCAAATGCAAATGCTTTAACATAGGTTCATTTCCTCTCCTTCCCCTTTCCCCTGCCGCCTCTGTCAGTGGCCCAGAGAAAAAGTTTTAGGGGCCCTGGCTGTCACTTCCTCCCAGAGGCTGGAGTTGGGGCCACAGCATGGCACCATGAGGGAAATGACTGGTTTTGTTCACTTTGTATTCCAAGTACCTAAACATAGTAGTCACTCAACAAACACGTCCTGAATGAATGAATAAATAAATGAAGGAATTCTAGCCTCTCAACTCTCTCTGACGCTCCTCCACAAAGTTATCTAAACCCGAAGGGAAAACAAAACCAAACCCAACGCTTAATTTGTACTTTCAACCTGCAGTGAGTTCACAAGATCCAGAAATTCTCTACTTGCTGTGGGAGAGTTGGTTATGCCCTTTAATGACGGGGCTCTTTGCGGCTCCCGGATTTGGCAGGTGGATCTGGGTTCCTCTTAAGCTGCAGATTCACCCTCCGGGACCACTCCTGGTCCTTCCCCCTTTTGCCTTCCCCTGCCCAGGCGGATGCGCCCAGAGCTCTGTGGAACACCTCATAGGCCCTGCCCACCACTCCCCAGCCTCATTCCTACTCCATTTCTGGGGTTGGGGGATCCTGAGGTCATAGAGCTCTCCAGGGTGGGGTGAGGGGCCCCTGACAGTTCTCTTTCTCTCCTGCTCCTCTGTTCTAGCTTCACAGGAGACCCATGAACTGGTGGTCCCAGCCTGAGGCCAGCATTTCCTAAAATGGATCTCTGTACCCCTTCGTCAGAGTTGCTTGGGGGGCTGGGAAAGCCTGCAGGTTCAGGGCCCACCAGAGACCCACTGAGTCAGAAGTGCTGAGAGGGAAGCTGAGAATCCGGAATTGAACAGGACCCCAAGGAGGTTCCTTTGCTCACTCAAGCTCTGGAACTCTGCCCCAGGGTCCCCTGAGAGCTGCCCCAGAGAGTCTTGAGCTACAATTAAGGTTTCAAAAGGCCCAATGGAAACCTCGCCTTCACCCTTGATTTGGGTGCTCGGGCAATTATGTAATAAATGTTGTGTGTTTGGCAGGCAGAAACGGTCTGAGTATGGGGCCCTCTGAAGGAACACGATACAAGGAGTCTTTCACAGAGCAAAGGGCAGTGTTCCTGGGCTCTTCGACCTCATTCTGGATGACTGTTCATGAAGGCATTATCTCTTTTGGTCCCTTCAATGGGCCATCCACGCCATCCTGCAATCTATGCCCCTTAGCCTGACTCTCTGCTCCTCGAAAGAATATGATGTCATTTGCATTTCTGGAGATAGTGCTGGACCCTCCTTTCTATAGCCTGTTAGGCACCCAAAACATAGTAGGCCTCAATCGTTATTTGATTAAATAATCAATAAAAATTAACTTTTAATGTGTTTTTTATGTACCAGGCACAGTGCTAAGTACTTAACCCACATTGTCCCATCTAATCCTCACCTTAGCTCTGACAAGGTGGCCACTATAGTATGATCTTCCTTTTGCCCATGAGGAAACTATGACTCAAAGAGATTAAGTCTCTTTTCCAAGGGCAGTCATTGGTAGAGTCAGGATCCAAACCCACCTGTGTCTGACTCCAGGCACTGAACTCTTACCACTATACCGTACCACCTCTGAGGAACAAGACCGTTATTGAACAAGACTTTGCTGACTGCTCATGTCCATTTGTCTGTCTACCATCATCCACCCCTCATCCATCATTCATCACCCATCCTTCAGCCAACCATTATCCATTCTTCATCCATCCATGCATATTTATCCATCCACCCATTCTTCCATATTCATCTACCCATCCATACAACCATCAATCATCTATCGTCCACCTATTCATCATCAGTCATTCCATCCATCCATCCATCACTGAACCATCATCCATCCATCTGTCATTGATCCTTCATCCATCCATCCATCATCCAGCCAGCCAGCAATGACTCATTCATCTTGATCTCTCATTTCCTCCCTCTAAACCAGCTCCCAATCGAGACCAAAGTCCTACCCACACATCCCTATTCTTACTCAGTTTTTTGATGTCACTAATACCTGTATGTCACCAGGACAAAAATAAAATGATATTCAAAACAACCCCACACACAAAAAATTCAAGCCTTAGGTGTCATTCAGTTGACCTTATCTCCTCAGAGCAGAAACCCCAGCCTGAAGCCAGGGCTCTCCCCAGGGGAGCAGAAGTAAGATCAAGACAGAGAAGGCAGATGAGGAATTAAGAAAGCAAAGGTTGAGAAAAAAACCTTCTCAGGAAATCGCAGACCATTGGATGAGAGTTCCTGCAGCCCAGCTCTCCTGAAAATTGCTCATATATGGAGACCGAGGCCCAGAGAATAGAGAGCTCCTGGCCTTATGGTACTTGTTACTCTACTTTGTATCCTAATTGTTAAGGTTTTAGTTATTTCCCTTGTTACAAAGATAAATCTGGCAGGACTTGTGTCTTATTCACCTAGGAATGTGCCTGGCATATAAAAGATGCTTAGTATGCGCTTATTAGATGGATGGGTCAGTGGGAGATGGATGGAGGGTTTGGTAGGTGGAGGGAAGGAAGGACAGCTGGAAAGTTGAATGAGGGGATGATTAGATGGCTGCATGAATAGAGTAGTGGAGGGTCCGTGGTACGAAAGGATGAAAAGCATGTGGGAAAATGAACGGATGGAGAGGAGTCACACACTAGAACTCTATTTCCTTCACAAATCCCGTCACCACAGCAAATGCTATCACACCCGTTAGGGTGACGATTATCAAAAAACGAAATAACAAGTGTTGGTGAGGATGTGGAAAAATTGGAAGCCTTGTGCGTTGTTGGTGGGAATGCAAAATGGTGCAGCCACTATGGAAAACAGTATAGTGGTTCCTCAAAAAATTAAAAATAGAACTACCACATGACCCAGCAATTCCACTTCTGGGTATATATCCAAAAGAACTGAAAGCAGGAACTCAAAGAGATACTTGCATACCCACATTCACAGCAGCATCATTCACAACGGCCAAAAGGTAGAAGCAAGCCACATGTCCATCAACAGATGAATGGATAAACAAAATATGGTATATACATACAAGGTGATATTATTCAGTCTTAAAAAGGAAGGAAATTCTGACATATGCTGCAAGATGGATGAACCTTGACGACATCATGCTAAGTGAAACTAGCCAGTCAAAAAAAGAAAAATACTGTAGGATTCCACTTCACATGAGGTACCTAGTGTAGTCAAATTCATAGAAACAGAAGGCAGAATGGTGGGTGCCAGGGGCCGAGGGTGGGGGGTGGGAATGGGCGTTAGTGTTTAATGCGTACAGAGTTTCAGTCTTGTAAGATGAAAAGAGCTCTGGAGAAGGATGGTGTGATGGTTGCACAATAACGCAAAGGTACTTAATGCCTCTGAACCACACGCTTAAAAAGGGTTAAGATGGCACATTTTATATTATGTGCATTTTACCACAATCAAAAGCAATAATAATAAATAGCAAATTCGATGAGCCCTACCTTCAGAATCTATCCCGAATTTATCCCCTCCTTTCTGTCTCTATGGCCGCCACGCTTGTCCAAGCCACCGTCATCTCCTGCCTGGACCATTCGACAGTTTCCTACCTGTGCTTCCTCCTTGCTCCTAGTCTTGCCTTCTCCCCGTCTATTCTCCTCACAGCAGCCAGAGCAATCTTTTAAAAAGCTTATTCAGTGGAACCACTAGTATTGGGGGAAGATACTAAAAACTTCCAGAGAGATCGAACACAGTAAACAGAAAAAAACAAACAAACAAAAACAAAAACAGCTTGCACTCAAAAAAGAGGACAGAGAATGACATCAGATTTCATGAGAAAACTCCAGTGACCAGGAGACAGCCGCAAAATGCTTTCAAATTTCTAGGGGAAAAAACGATTTTCAACTTGGATTTCTATACACAGCCAAACAACTATTAATCAAGTGAGCGCAGAGCATCAAGACACGAGGTAAATGAGCCAGCCCTGATGGCCTAGAGGTTAAAGTTCAGTGCACTCTGCTTTGGAGGCCCAGGTTGGTTTCCTGGTCTCAGAACCACACCACCCGTCTGTCAGCAGCCATGCTGTGGCGGTGGCTCACATAGAAGAACTAGAAGGATCTTCAACTAGGATACACCACCGTACACTGGGGCTTTGGGGAGAAAAAAAAAGACACGTGGCAAATGAAGAAACAATAAAAGCTTACCTCCCACACACCCTTTCTTAGGAGACTACAGTGATAAAAATAATGAATCCTTACATAACCTTCACTATGCGCCAGGCCTGGTCCTAACCATTATACACAGTCACTGACTCCATCCTTACAGCAATCCTGTGAGGTAGGAATCGTTACGAAGAGGCTGAGGCACAGAGAGGTGAAATATCTTGCCCACAGTCAACCCAGCTAGTAATGGGGAGATGGGAAATGAATCCCGGTGGCCTGCTTTTGGAGTGAGGGCTCTATCTCCTTGCTACACGGCCCCTTAGACACACAGGGATAAGGGGGGACCCCGTGGGGCTCACCAGTGAGTAATAGTCTCACTGTCATAATAATGGAAAATTCAGATACGGATTTAACAAAAGTTATTATACAGAGAATGACAGATACTGTATGATTTCACTTATATATGGAATCATAAAAACACCCAAACTCATAGACAAAGAGATCAGATTTGTGGTGACCAGAGGCAGAGGGTGGGGACAGGGGGAACTGGGTGAAGGTGGAAAGGCACGAACTTCCAGTTACAAGATAAAAGTCCTGAGAATGTAATGTACAACACGGTGACCATAGTTAATAATGCTGTGTGGTATATTTCAAAGTTGCTAAGAGAGTAATCCTAAAAGTTCTCATCACGAGGAAAAAAAATGTTGTGTAACAATATGAAGTGATGGATGTTAACGAAACTCCTTTCACCATATCTACATATGTCTCAGGTCATTATGATGTACACCTTGAACTTACACAGTGTTGTATGCCATTTATATCAATAAAACCAGGAAAAAGTTACTATATAATTATTTTAGTATGTATAAGAAGTATGAGTGTGTGTGTGTGTGTGTTGCGAATGACTGGAGAGTCAGTCTCCTCTTTCGTCGTACAAGTGAAGAGATTATATCTCAAACTGAAAAATCAAGCAAGATTCATGTCTGCCTAGCATAAAGAAGGTGCTCAATAAGTGTTTGTGAGGCCTGGCCTGGTGGCACAGTGGTTAAGTTCGCACGGTTGGGATCCTGGGTGCAGACATGGCATTACTTGGCAAGCCATGCCATGGTAGGCGTACTACATATAAAGTGGAGGAAGATGGGCACAGATGTGAGCTCAGGGCCAGTCTTCCTCAGCAAAAAGAGGAGGATTGGCAGCAGTTAGCTCAGGGCTAATCTTCCCCCCAGAAAAGAAAAAAACTGTTTGTGAATGAATAAACGAAAAATGTTCTAAGTCTCTATTTCGTCTTCCTGTGTATATTTAGATGGCATTGTGATAGAAAGACTGGAAAATAGCTTTATCATATCTCTGATATGCAATCATGCTCTGAAGAAATGTCTGATAAGTTTAAGTCAAAAGCAGCAAATTGAAGACCAGCACGACACTGCAGCTCCACTTCGGGGTGAAGGGACAATGCACGTGTGTATGTATATATTAACAAACACTCAGGATTATATACGTAGAATAAAACGTCTGCAAGGATAGACTAAGATGCTCTCGGTGGGGAGTAAGATTGGGAACCAGGAAATACTTTACCTGACATGCTGATGTACTTTTAAATTTTCTGCAATCAGTATTTGTCATTTTAATAATTAAAACGTAAAGATTTCAATTTTCTTTGGATTTTCACCAAACAGACACACACACACACACACACACGGTTATTCCGATCCTGTCATTTCCCTGCGCAGACCCTCCAATGACTTCCCACTGTTTGTAGGGCAAAATCCACACTCCTGTCTTGGCCTTCAGGTGCCCTGTGACCTGCCCCCTGCAGACCTCTGTGGCTTCGCCTTCTGCTGCACCCGTGCTTGCTGGCAGCTCTGGTCCTCTGCTGAGGCCACGCCTGCTTTCGCACTGGCTGCTCTCTCTGCCTAGAACACCTGCCGCTGCCTGCGTTTGGACCTGGCTCATCCCTTCACTCAGATTTCAGCTCAGCTGCCGCCTCCTCAGAGGCCTTCCTGATCACTCACGTTCAAGCAGCCCCCACACAGACACTCGGCGGTAGGACTCGTTAGTATACGTCTGCCTTCGTGAGTGTTTGCCGTCTCTCTCCCTCACCGGAATGTAAGCTCTATGAGAGCAGTGGCCCTGTCTGGCTTGCACATCATGGACCCTCCAGGGTCTAGAGCAGGGTCTGGTACATGGTATATAATCAGAGGCTATTTGGTGGATTCACAAATGAGGGGATGAGCGGATAAGTGGATTGGACAATAAGTGTTGGAAGGATAGGTGGATGGCTGGGTGGATGGGAGGGTGAGAAGATGGATGGGAGGGTGGGTGTTTGGGAGGGTGGGTGAATGGGAGGGTGAGTGGGTGGATGGGAGGATGGATGGATGGGAGAGTCAGTGAATAGATGGGAGGGTGGATGGATGGGAAGGTGAGTAGACGGATGGGTGGCTGGGTGGTTGGGAGGGTGAGTGGATGGGAGGGTGAGAGGATGGATGGGAGAGTAAGTGGGTGGACGGGAGGGTAGGTGGTGGGTGCCTGGGTGGCTGCCAGCTAAGTCAGTGGAAAATGACCCAGTTGCTCTGTCACAGAGCCCTCTGTGCTTCTCCCACTCACCCAGCTGCTTCATCTGCCCTGCCTGAGGGGCTGCAGTAAGGCTAATGCACAGCGTCCTAGAAGCTTACTGGGCCTTGTACTCAGTGCATACCTTATTCATTACATGCATTGCCTCACTTAATCATCACAACTCTTTTTTTTTCTTTTTTTTTTGAGGAACATTAGCCCTGAGCTAACATCTGCCGCCAATTCTCCTCTTTTTGCTAAGGAAGCCTGACCCTGAGCTAACATCCGTGCCCATCTTCCTCCACTTTCTATGTGGGACGCCTGCCACAGCATGACTTGCCAAGCGGCACCATGTCCACACCCGGGATCCCAACTGGTGAACCCGGGCCTTCAAAGCGGAACGTGTACACTTAACCTCTGCGCCACCGGCCGGCTCCAATCACAACTCTTTGAGGTAAGTATGATCATGCCCTCAGTTTTATAGATGAGTAAACAAGGGCTCAGAGAGGTTAAGTCACTTGCTCCAAGTTGCACAGCGGTGAGTGATGGAGCCAGGACTAGACCAGGTCAGGCCCCATGGCCTTTTCACTAAGCTTCGCCACCTAAAAACGTAGATCCAGAGGACACGCAGGAACTGATGGGAAAACGTGGGGGTGTCTCCACACTGACGCTTCAGGCAATGCCTTCCAACAGGCATTAGTAAGGGACAGCACGGACGCCCAGATCTGCAGTGACGGTGGGGAGGGGCTGGGACACATGGGGACCCGAAGGAGTCTCTGAAGGAATTGGGGCTTTGTCTCCAAAACGGGGTGCTCAGGCATCCGATCGGGAGTCACTCCTAGAGCCCCACCCCAGACATAAGGGACCTGCCTGGGCACTGAGCCAGCAAAACAGAGTTTTTCTAAAGTGATTGCTCACTCCATCGGCCAGCCCCAGGCCTAGCTGGTTTCTAGATGCGTGGACAGCACCCTCACAATACAAAAGGGAAAACTGAGGCTCCAAGAGACCCAAAAGCAATGCCCCCAAACCCAGTGAAACCGAGAGGGGGCTCAGCCCGGAGGAGAAAGAATCCCTCGGGGAGGAGGGGCCGCACGCTGCGCCCGCCTCGCTGGGAGCTGAGCCGTCCTGCTGCCTTGAACCACCAGGGGGCGCCAGTCCTTAAGCCCAGAGGGACCTTCTCGGGTCCTGGACAGATAGGTGGAAGGGTGCGCAGGTGGGTCTCTGGGGACCCGCCCTTCATCCTGGCCAGAAGCTGGGGGTAGAGAGGATGAGGGAGACGGTCTCTCGAAATTGTCTGGATTTTCCACAGAGACGATGCCTTTCTTGTAGACTTACAAATAAGCTTAAAATGACGAAAAAGAGGATATTCAAAAACCTTTCTAGCCCTGGGGTTCTGAGAGAAGCCTCTGTGTTCCCAGATGGGGGCTTGAGGCGCAGCCACCACCTGCTCCCAAAACATGGCTTCCAGGCAGTCTTTACAATAGTGAGTTCTGGGTGAAGCTGTTCGCGAGGTTTGGCACCAGACGTGAGCGCCCTAAGTAAGGACTCATGGCGTGTGGCATCCCTGGGCACGGCTCTCAGGTTGAGACGGCCATGGATGTGCCTGCAGAATGGAGCTACAGGCATGACTGGCCCCCCAGCTGTGGCCTTCAGGTGTGAAACCTTCCTCAGCGGTGGCACCTGGTGTGCTTCTCCCTCTGGGGCTCCAGACACCCCAGTGTCTGGCCTGCCCAGGTCTCAGACCACATGGACAAACCCTCAATGAGGGCCCGTTAACTAGGCCACCTCGCCTTGGGTCGAGGGGTGTCCACATCAATATGCCAAGATCCACGTCGGGTGACCTGTCACAGCCTCTTGCCCAGGTTCCAGGTACCGCCTGCCTCTCTCCCCTCCCCTGCATCTGCTCCAGGATCAAGGCTTGGGCCTTAGAGGGAGCAGTTAGACCCAGACAGAAAGATGCCCCGGCCCAGGCCCCATCCTCACCCCCACCCGCAGCAAACTGGGGACGTCAGCCTCTGCTGACTGGGGGGTCCTCAGAGCCTCTCCCTTAGCCTAGCAGTCCTTAAATAGGGTGGTTCTGCCCTCCAGGGGACATTCGGCAATGCGCAGAAACATTTTTGGTTGTCATGATTGGTGGCGCTACTGGCCTGTAATGGGATGTTGGGGTGAGAAGCCAGGGATGCTGCCAAATATCCCACATTGTACAGAAGAGACCCCCCTAACATGGAACTATCTGGCCCCAAATGTCGTTAGAAACTCTGCTAGCCACACACAGCAGGGAGCGGGGCTGCATCAACGAGGAGTTAGGGTAAAGGAGGAGACAAGAACAGAGAAAGATGAGGGGAACGGGAGCAGGGGAGTGAGCACCGGACTCGGAGCGGAGCGGACAGACCCCGCCTCCGCTGACCAGCTGTGCGACCGTGTGCGAGTCACACAGCTCCTAAGCCTCAGTTACCCGCTTTGTACAAAGGCCACAAGGACTGGACAAGAAGATAAATTTGGAAGAAGTGAATCCCGCACTTTGGCACACCAAAGATGCTCCATAAATGCAGGATGGGAGTGTGGGAGTTTGGGGTAGTGAATTCCTGTTCCCTGAGAACTAACTCATCCGATTCGCAGAATTCCCAGGAAGCCCTGGGAGTGTGTCTTCTTTTTGTGTCTGCAGACCCAGGAGGGGCCGGGGCCCAGGCCAGGCTGGGAGTGGGGGCGGGCGGGGCCCTTGGCTCACCACTGTGGCTTTCTCCATCACTGCTGAGATACGGGTAATACTCATGCGTTTGGCGTTGGTACAGATCCGTGTCGTAGGGAACCAGGTCTTCTGATGGCTGCTGAGAGAGGAGGCTGTCAGCACTCAGAGTGTGGCCGGGACACCCCAGCCAGCGTCGCAGCCCCGGGTATGCTGGGTCCATACCACCCTCCCAGACTGAGCGGCTGCCTCAGGCCTGCAGCCGTCTCTCGAGTGGGTGGAGGGAGACCACAGGATGGGAGCAGGGGACCCAGGAGAGCAGGGTCCTTGGCTCCTGCAGAAAAGGGGTGACAGGGACCCTAAAGGTCAGAGGTCAAAAGAGGACCAGGGCTGAGGGAGAGCACGGCCTCCCTCCCTTCCCTTCCCCACAGCCACCTCACAATCACACTCACACTGGGTCCCAACCCCACCTACTCACCCTCCCACGCCCACACTGATAGGCCTACAGCCCCTAAACGTACCCGTACTCCCTATGACACACTCGTGCCCACACTCCCATGTGTGAACTCACACCCACACGTCCACTCACACTTACTCTGAGGATCACTCACATTCACACGCACCCTCTAGGCACACACAGTCACTAGGATTCAACACTCGCCTTCAAGCCATTAACACTCACATTCAGACCCATACCCTTCCACAGTCACTCACGCTCCGCTCGCACACTCATCCTCAGCACACATGCTTGTCCTCCTGCCACAGTGTCCCACAGCCCTGACCCCAGCCCCCACTCTCCTCACAGCCTGTGCCCAGGCCCCAGGCAGGCTCAGGGCCACCACAATGACCAGTGGCCCTTCGCAATGATGGATTTGACAGTGTCCATCCAGGCAGGCTTTGGGGGCCATGGGACGGCGGGAGCCGCAACCCTCTCACACTCCAGCCTCCAGCCTCCTCCAGGCACCCTCCCTGGGGTTCTCCCTTCGCCTCCTTCCTGCCCTCCTCCCCTTCCTCACACCCCTCCCCCTCCTGCCCTCCCCTCCCCCCACTCCTCCTCCTCCTTCTCCGCTCCTCCTCCTTCCCCACCCAATGGCACAGGCACAAGGACATGCACACCCGAGCCTTCCCAACAGTCATCGGGCCTCTCCCCACCCCCGCGTGTGTACCCAAGGATTGCACAACAGTCACCCCGGCTCTCAGGGCTGGGGTTGGGGGCCAGGGCTGCCTTGGAGACCACCGTCCAGGAGTCACTCAGAGGAGCCCCTGGGCTGGGGAGAGGGGCTGAGGGGTTTGGTGTGGGGGCCGGAGAAGACGTGCCTCCTGCCTTGTTCTCTAGAGTTCAGGGATTGAGAGGTCAAGGATCAGAGACAGTGTAGCCAAGCCCCCGGGGCACTTCCTGGGACCACCTCCATTGCCGCTTGCCTGCCCCTCACCTTCTTGGTCCCAGGTTGGGGAAGGGTGGCCCAGGGCCAGGTAGGGGCAGGCTGGCTAGTCCTGTCTGTGTCTGGCCGAGTGAGGAGGCCAGGAGCCCAGCCCTGGGTTTCCAGGCAATGAGCCCAGCAGCGGGATGTCAGGCCTGGGGTGCCATCCTAGGCCTCCAAGGCCACTGGGGGAAGGGAGCTAGCTGCCTCTAGGCCGGGAAAGCTGAGTCAGGTGGGCAGGCCCTGCCAAGCCCTTCCCGGCTCCCCTCAGAGCTCGCCACCCCTGCCGAGTGGGGATGGGGTGGCGAGAAGGAGAGAAGTCCTTTCACAGGGGTCCAGATCTGACACTTGCCTAACGCTGCCACTGTCACCGAGAGCAGGAGAGGGGTGTCTGCCTGGCCTGCTGCCCTTCCGTCCCTGGAGTCCTGAGACCCCTGCTTCTTCACCTCCGGCCTCAGTCCCTGTCTCAGCCTCAGCCGTCACCCTAACTCCAGTCCCACACTCAGCCAGGTCCTACCCCAGCCCCAATCTCAGCCCCAGGATGTCCCAAGCCTGGTCCCTCCTAGCCACAACCCTAACTACTGTCCTCGTCTCAGCTCCACTCCCTACTCCGGCCCTGCCCCTGCCCCGGGCTCTTGGACCTGCAGCCTCCAGGCCCAGACCCTCCGGTCAACAACCATGTCCTCTGTGGCAGGCCCCAGCCTGGGCTCTGGGGACCCAGCCTTAAAGAAACCTCAGTCTCCAAGAGCACCCAGGCCAGGGGCCACGACTCTGGCCTGTTGCCTCCTGCCCTCAAGCCTTGACCGTCCTGGGGACCGGCTTCCCCCCAGCCAGTCTCCGCATCTCCTCCCCGCCACCTCTCTGCTGCCGCCCTCACCCTCCTCGCCCAGCACCCTGCCCTGGAGCTCGGTCTGCCACCCAAGCCCCATCTATAAATAACCGTTCAGGCCCCACCGATCACAGCCCCACCACGGGCCCAGCCCTCCACCCGCCGGGGCATGCTCCGAGGAAGCCAATGGCTCCCTCTCTGGGTCTCAGGCCAGGAGCTCCAGGGAGGAAACACCAACTTCCCACTGATAGCGAGCCAGGAGGGCAGCCGGTGGGCTGGCGGGCTGGTGGGCAGGCTAGCGGGTGCCCGAAGGGCGCGGGTTGGGCTAGTGGAGGAGTCCCAGTACTCACAGGGGGGATGAGGGGAAACCCTTCCATTTTGCACGCCTGTAACATCCAGCCGAGCTCCGAGCCGGTCAGGTCCCCTGCCTTGGTGGGGGCCAGTGCGGAGCCCCTTGGGATGGGGCGCCCCGTCTGGGGCTGGATGGTCTCAGGGCGGGCGCAGGGCTCAGGCCTGCCCCTGAGCTACAGGAGCCCTGGGTGAGCCCCCTCCCTTGACATTGCAGGGCCAGCGCAAGTTCCTGATTTTATCGAAGGGCCTGCCACTGGGAGATAGTCCCCTTGGGGTGACATCACTGCCTCAGCCCGTTTGCATAAATCTCTTGCGCTACAGGAAGTCTCTGGCCTGCTGGGGCAGGTGGTGCTCCAGGCGCTGGCCTGGGAGGCCATGGGGGCCAGGCCCCCTGCCCAGAGGAAGCTGGGACTGTGAGGGGCGGCCTTGGGGGTGAGGGTAAGGAGGAAGAATGGGAGTGAGGAAGGCTAGCTCTACCACCTGGGGGCTTTTGCTGCTCCCGGGCCCTGATGAGGCTCTCCAACCCCAGCCCCACACATGCCTGCTTCTCTTGAGACCCCCACGTGGCCAACAGTCACTTCCTTGGGGTAAAAGCTGGTAGGGGTGGCCTCTTGGGGCCTCCACTTTCTGGGGTCAGCCTGGCTGGCTGAAGGGTCTGATCCAGCTGACTGCCAGGCCTGGCTCTTCCTGGGCCCTGGGCCCCCAGTGCCTAGGGTCTACCCGGCCTGGGGCTGGGCTCAGCGGCGGGGTCCTCAGCACAGTGCCACTTTCTCCTTTCTTCTGAGTCCAGCTTCCCTCCCATCCCAGCTTCCCGAGTGACCACTGCTTCTTCCAAATCCCTAGGGGCTCTATTCCCAGCCCACATTTCTCAGTTTCCCCACACCCTGCCAATGCCTGAATATCAATCTAGTCTTCCTGGTTTACAAATATTTCTTATCTGTCCATCATTCATCTATTTCCCCATCCATTTGTTTATCTATTTGTTCATCTATCTATCCACCCATCAAGCCAGTCATACATTCATTTCTCTGTCTATTTGTCCAACTGTCCGTTCATTCATCCATTTATATGTTAGTCCATTCACCTATCCACCCATCTGTTTGTCTACTTGTCCATCTATCCATCCATCCGTTATTAATCCATCAGTCTATATTTCCATCTGTTCATCCACTCTATATCCAGCTATCAATCTACTCATCCATTGATTCATTCATTCACTCATCCATCCATCCACCTATTCATCCATCCATTCATCCACCCCCCAATCCACTCACCCACACATCTATCCATCCATCCACCCATCCACTCATGCATCTACCCACCTGCCCACCCATCCACCCATCCATCCATCCATCCATCCATCCATCTACCCACCCATCCCCCCATCCCCCCATCCATGCATCCTGTCAATATTAATTGAGTTCCAGGCTCTATGCTGACTGCTGGGAAAATAGAAAAGTACTGGACAAGATCCCTGCCTTTGGAGAACCCCTAATCTAGTCTGGAGGGCAGAGGGCTGAACGGAGACATTTTTTGATCCAATGATCTCTAGTGAGTTTGCTCTGCAAGAGAAGCAGGTCTTGAGCATCCCACTTCCTCCCCTATGTAGTCTAACCCTTCCCGCTAAGACCTGCCTCTTTCCTGTCAGTGGAACCCCAGCCCCAAGTGCTTCTTCACAGGCATTCACAGGTCTGGGTTCACCATTAGATCTACTTCACTTCCATCTTCACTGAGTTTTTGCAGCTCACTTGGGACCCTCCAAAGGGACCGGTTCTCAGGATTCCCCAGGAACCTGACCAAGGCCCCTCCCCAAGAGGAGAGGAGAGGCAGGCTGACTTGCCATCCGTTCCATCCTTGCTCTCCACTTCCTGATCAAGAAGGCTGAGTTCACTGACTGGATGTGTGTGGGAGTGGGTCTAGTCTGTGAAAACCAGGTCCTGCTTGATATATTCATTCATTCCTTCATGCGTTCATTATTGTCTTGGCTTGGTTTGTTTATCTGCTTATTTATCTACTCATTCATTCATTTAATCACTAACTTTTTGTGTGTATGTGTGAGGAAAATTGGCCCTGAACTAATGTCTGCTGCCAATCCTCCTCTTTTTGCTTGAGGAAGATTGTCCCTGAGCTAACATCCTTGCCAATCTTCCTCTACTTTGTATGTGGGACGCCACCACAGCATGGCTTGATGAGCAGTGTGCAGCTCCACGCCCAGGATCTGAACCTGCGAACCCCGGGCCACCAAAGCAGAGAGCGAACCTAACCACTATACCACCGGGCTGGCCTCACTAATTTTTTTGTTTTTAAAGATTTTATTTTTTTTCCTTTTTCTCCCCAAAGCCCCCCAGCACATAGCTATGTATTTTTGGTTGTGGGTCCCTCTGGTTGTGGCACATGGGATGCTGCCTCAGCATGGCCTGATGAGTGGTGCCATGTATGTGCTCAGGATTCAAACTGGCGTAAACCTGGGCCACTGAAGCAGAGCGCATGAACTTAACCACTTGGCCACAGGGCTGGCCCCTCACTAACTTTTTATCGAGGGTCTTCCATGTGCTGGGCCTGGTAAGGGGGCACAAAGGTGAACGAGGTATGCCTGGGCCTCCAGCAGTTCACAGGGCTACAGAGAGAACAGACATGGAAACAGACGGTATGGTTTTGGGGGGAGGCGGGGGCACAAGAGAGGGAGGTGCTAGGCGCACTGGGGAAGAGTTAATTTGGTATGGGCACAGGAGGGAACGCAGGCAAGGGAAAAGATGTCTGACTGAGGAACCAGCCTGAGCAAAGGCAAGGAGGTGGAAAAGAACAAGGGGATAGTGAGCCACCATCCTTGAGGCTGGAAGTAAGATAGGACACGAAGGCGAAGAGTCTTGAGTGTCAAGCCAAGGAGCCTGGGTCAAATCCAGGGGTGAGTGGAGCCTTTGCTGGGTGTGAGCAGGGAATGTGGCGCTCTTCTCCGTGGATGCAGCAGCAGACCCAGTTGGCTAGGTGTTCCTGAGGTCTAAATCTCAAGGGGTCCCAGGAGAAGTAAGAGATTCCATTGTCCCAAGTCTGGCCAAGCCCAAGGGGGCCTGGGTAAGGAAGCTCAAAAAAGACCCAGGGCCCCAAATCTCTGGAAACGGGCAGAATGACTCTCGCTTTCTGTGCAGCGCCAGCATCTGTGTCCATTCACACACCGAATCCTCTCCATCTTTCCTCCCACTTCCCCTCCTCCTCTTCCCGAGGCCTCACATCCCCAGGGCCCTGCTGTTCTTCAAAGCCTTTGGAATAGTGGGACCCAGATTCTAAGTGATGCTGAGCAGAGCAGCGGGCTTGGATCCACAGCCCCAGGGCTAACATCTCCTTTAAAAGGGAGTGGGGGATTATTTTCTGAGTGCCCAGCACTGTGCTGGGTGCTTCCACCCTTGTGATCTCATGTAACCAAGACAACCAGCTATTACACCAAGGCCCCAGAGGTCAGGGACTCGCCCAGGGTCACGCAGCTGGAGAGTAGAGAGTTGGGGCATGAAGAGCCTCGGAAGGGCTGGATCCTAGTGAGGGGGAAGGAAGCAAGAAGAAAGACTGAGAAGCGAAGCATGGAGAGGGCAGGGAGAGAGGGGCAAAAGGCAGCAAGGATTGGAGAGGAAGGGAAAGAGAAACAAATTAGAAGAGTCAAAGAAGACACTAGCGAGAAGTGAGCCAAGAAAGAGAAGCCAAGGCGAGGGTGGTGGAAGAGGAGAACAAAGCAGAGGAGAGAGAGGAGACGGGACAGCAGGTGGCTGAGAGGTGACAGGACCTTAGATGGGCTGCCCGGCCTCCTTTCTCTGCAGCAGAGGAAACGGGGACCAGAGAGGGTGCCTGACCTGCTGGAGGTCACCAGGTGTCTCACGCCTGGGCTGTGGCTCTCATTATTGTCAGCAAGAAATTCGTTTGAAACCAAAAATCTTGGGGGCTCCAGGAAAGGAGAGGCCAAAAATTTTTTTTTAATTATTTTATTTTTTGAATAGGTAACACATGCACAAGGTACAAAATCCAAAAGGTACAGAAAGGGAAACTGCCCAGTGCCTCTTCCACAGGTTACTCCCCTGTTCCCAATTCTTGCATATTTTTCTAGAAAAAGTCTAAGCAGACAAAAGCATAGAGGCAGATAAATTCTTTTCTTAATTCCACACAGACGGCAGCATACTAAACACATTGTACTTCCCTATGGTTGGTTTTTCTCCCCTAAATCCATTCCATGTCTGTGCGTATAGAGCTGTCTTGTGCTTTTTAAAGATTGTATAACATTCCACTGTTTGGATGGACCATGATATTTTTAAATCATGAGAGGTCTCATTCATACAAAAGAGAGCACAGACCATTTATGTAGAGTTTAAATAAGAATTACAAGGCTGACACGTAACCACCATCCAGGTCAAAAAATAAAACATTGCCAGCACACCAGAAGCATCTCCCAAAGGTCCCAACAGCCACCTCCCTCTCTCTAGAAGTAACACGATCTTAATTTTTTCAGTCATTCTTTCTTTGTTTTTCTTTATAGTTTCACAACTTATGTAAACATCCCTAACAATATAGTTTCGTTTTTTATCTTAACAGATTTTAACATTTCCATAAAGAGAATCATAGTGTAACTACTCTTCTGGGTCCTGCTTCTTTTTCCCACCATGTTGTTGTGTCCAGCTGTGGTCCATTTTCGTTGCTGTATAGTATTCCATTATTACAAAATATTTAACCAGTCTCTTCTTGACGGACATTTGGGTTGTTTCCACTCTTTTGCTATTACAAATAATACTACAATTGATAAAATTTGGTAATTTGCACATAAGCAAGTGTATGTCTAGGATAAATTCCCCAAAGTTGAAATGCTGGGTCAAAGGGCAGTGCTTTTTTTTTTTCTTTGCAGGAAGCTGGAGGGGAGTAGCTGGAATAGTTGGGAGGAGACTTGAGTTAAACGTTCCCTGGGCTACACGGACTACAGCGCCAGCTCAAGGTAGCGGTTCTCATGCTTTTACATTTGTTTGTCTCTAAAAAAGCATCCTTCAACAGTGAAGAACAAAACGTATTCTTTTGCCTTAGATGAAAACAATGTAGGAGAAAAGCCTAGTCCTGTGGAAGCACAGCCGGTCGGCTGTATCCGCAGGTTCTGCACCCGCGGATTCAACTAACTGCGGATCGGTCCGGACCGTGTTTACACGTACCATGCTTACGATCCGCGGTTGGTTGGATCCGTGGATGCGGAACCCGCGGATACGGAGGGCGACTAAAGGACTTGAGCATCCGTGGATTTTGGTATCTAAAGGGGTCCTGCAACAAATCCTCGGCAGATGCCAAAAGACAACTGTAAATGTTTGAAGGGAAACTAAAATACGATAAACTCTCTTTTTTCTGTATTTAATTTTTCAAGGCTCATCTTGACAAATAAGAGATTGATACTGAAAAGGAAATTACCACAACCAAATACAACCTTGTGCACCTCCCTTTAGACACCAACAAGTAGTATCTGAAATTACCTTAAATAGAAATTAAAAGTCCTTAAATTATGAGTAATAGTGAAAATGAGACATCTCTATCATAACTCTTTGGAGAAGAGACCAGCTCATTTATCTAGATTTTATAACATAAGTGCACAGGAATTTTTGACTCACCTCTTTTAATGTCAGACATATATTTTTTTAATTAAGATATCATTGACATGTAATAGTGTATTAGTTTTAGGTGTACTGCATTTTAAATTTTGAGATAGATGATAAGTGATAGACAGAGACCGATGACAGACAGTCACACTGCCCTTGACAAAAGTTGTACCCACTTACCCTCCTCCCAGCAGCACATGACAGTGCTGTCTCCCCAGCCCACTGGACAAGTAGGTGGCCCTGTAGGGCTGGGCCCTGCAGAGCAACGGCGAGGCCAGGCAGGCCTGGGGTAGTTGGTGGAGGGCTGGGCAGCCCTTTGCCCGCACTGGGCTGGGCCGCTGAAGAGGGAGTCTGGGTGCTATTGCAATCACAGGGTACGCAGACAACAGGAAATGTGGGTGCTGTACCCTCGAACCTGAGTGCACAGAGGGGGACACGACCCCCGCACTCGCGCACCCTCAACCTCAGCCCCGAAGAGCTCTCAAATGAGGGAACGCCCCCTCCCACTTTCCCAGCCATCGGTCCCCACGGGGAGTGACGGGGCATGTGGGGAAAGTCGGGCCTCAGGCCAAGAGCTGGGAAAGTTGACCAAAAAGAGCTGAACCCGTGTACAGAAATGGCTGTCTTGCAACTTCCTCTCACGGTTGAGACACTGCGAGAGGCTCCTTGAGCCCCAGTCTGGGTCGCCTGGGCCCCTCAGAGCTCCTCGAGTCGGGTCAGTGCACTGGGCTGGCTCCTTCGTGCTCTGGGACATCCAGCAAATGTTGACTCAGGGCCTCTTGGGGCCAGGCGACCTGAACGGGCAAAGATGCCTGTCCTCATGGGGCTTGTCCTCAAGCAGGGAAGACAGGGGGTAGCTTAGTAGCTGAGGGCATTTCACTGCATGTTAGAGTAACATCACTATAAGAAAGAGAGCATATCGCTGGGTGGCGGGGACCCCAGGCAGGAGCAGAGTAGGACAGCGGGGACAGTGTGCACTATTAAAGAGGATGGGCAGGACAGGCCTCACCGAGAAGGGGACACTTGAATAAACTGTGGCAGCAAGTGAGGGAGCGAGCCCAGCAGGTATGTGGGAGCGGAGCTCCAGGCAGGGGACCTCCCCTACAAACGCACAAACCAGGAGCAGCGAGGGGGGCGCTGTGAGTAGAGCCAGGGGCAGGAGGTGAGGCAAGAGAGGTGAGGGCTGGGGCAGGGAGGGCCTTGGGGGCACTGTGTGGGATTTGGTTCTGATTTGGGGTGAAACAGGGTACCGTGGCAGGGCTCATTCTCTCTTCGTTGAATCTGAAGTTGGTGCCATTATCATCCCCGGGGGACAGATGGAGAAACTGAGGCTCAGAAGTGGTCCATGCCTTGCACAGCAGGGCTCAGCCAATCTGGTACAGGTGAGGCTCAAGCCTCGGTTTGCCTGAGACCCCAGCTGTATCCACAGCAGGTGCTGTGGGCCTTGAGAACAGCAGGGGAAGAGGAGCAGACATTAGTTGAGCCCCTTGTCTATCTGTGTTAACTCACCCCCCTCCCACAATCCTGTGAGGCAGGCGTTTGAGGATCAGTGCCATTTTACAGAGGAGGGAGATGAGGCTCAGAGTGGTGAGGGGCGTGCCCGAGGACACACAGCCTGGAGTGGGGTGAGAGGTGACTGCTGCTCTGAGTGGCTCCGGGGCCTGTGCTTCCGCTGTCCCCATGTGGAGTTTGTCCCGTGGGTATTTCCCTACCCAAGAAGCTTGGCTGGAGTCTAAATCTCTGAGGCCTATGCAGGAGCCCCCAACATCCCCAATTGAGCAGCCTCTCCCCGCTCCCCCACCCACGCGGACCCGCCCCACCCCCACCTCCAGCCAGAAGATACTGCTCAACATTCCCAGAACCTCTTTCTCAATCTCCCACGGCCTTTGCTCACAGGCCACCCCCTTCCACACCCTAAGGCCTCCGTCTTTCAAGGGCTCACCTCCTCCAGGCTGCCTCCCCAGATAGCCCTCCAGCCCCCCGAGTCCCTCCTCTCACTCTGCGCCAGCTCCTGCCGCCTGCTCCCCAGCCCCAGCGGCCAGGGGACAGAGATCCGCCGTGCCCCAAATCCCGGCCACCCCACCGCACGCTCGTCTCCTGCTGACCAGGCCTGCAGCGGGGAGCTCACCTCCCGCCACATCACTCAGCCTCCGGCACCTCAAACCCACCGCCACCCACAGTGACTTCCTTCTGCTCACCACGGGCAGCACCCCCCCACCTCTGCTCTCTCACTGAGGACAGGAGCCGCTTCCCCCAGGTCCCCTTCTCTGCAGAGCCCCCAACACCCCTGGACCCTTCCCCGTGATTCGCCCGATGGCCTTTGGACGAATTCCTTCCCCCAGCCAAAGCTCAGAGGCTTCCATTTTGTGTGTGTGTGTGTGGGGGGGGGGGGGTCAAGACCCATCTCCCAGCATTGTTCAAAGGACTGACAGAGATTTGTAAGCCTTTTCCTGGTATACAGCAGGGGTTCAATTAGTGCATGTTTCCCTCATTGGCCTCCACACATGCTTACTGAGCCTTCTGGGGGTTAGGAGTGTGGCTCTGGAGACCTCGACTTGAATCCTGTCCCTTCCCTTGGTTGGCTGGCTGGCTGAGGACAAGTCACTCCTCGGGGCTTCAATGTCCTCATCTACAAAAGGGAGCACTAATAAGATGCAGCTGGCATGTCGTGAGAATTAGATGAGGTAGCAGGCATGATGCTTGAGGGTGATGTGTGTGCCCAGCATCCCTCGGGAGGGAGGAAGGCTCACCCTGTCCCCGGGAGCTCAGGATCTCTGCAGCCTTCAGCCCTTCAGAGTTCCCGACCCCTGGCCTCTCCACAGCCTCCTTGGAAAAACTGAGAAATGCAAGGAGCTGGGAAGCTGGTGGAGGAGCCGTGAGACAGCAACCTCCCCTCCTCTGCCCTTCCCACACTTCTCTCTCACCGTCCCCGTCTGAGCCACCAGCTCTTGAGACAGGGAAGCCAGAGGGAGAAAAGGGGCCCAGGTGTGGAGTGGGGACCCCGGGACAGGATGAGAGGGGCGCTTTGAGAAGCAGAAGGGAAAAGTATTTGTTACTGAGCTGCCACCAGGGGCCCGGCAGTTGAACCTTCACAACAAGGCCGTGGGATGGAATGATCTCCATTTTACAGATGAGAAGTGGGGCGCAGAGCAGACGCAGGCACTGCTCCAGGTCACAGAGCAGAAGGGGCCGGAATCAGGATGGGACCCAGGCTGATCTTACTCCAACGCTGGTGCTCCCAGCCCAGAGCGGGCTCGGGGTGTGTGCCATGTCTCCTTGGACAGGGGTCTCTGCCTAGGAGGGGAGCGAGAGGGCCCTGAGGGGGCCAGTGAGGGAGAGGCTGCCTTCGACTTCCAGGATGTGGGGCCCAAGGCCAGTTCGAGGCTGCCCAGGGGGCCCCGGCTTGCTGGGGGGCAGTGCGGGGTGCAGGAGCAGGAGGCACGGGCCCAGAAGGAGTTAACTGCATGAGGGGCCTGGGTGAATCAGAGGCCCCGCAGGCTGCGATGGAAATTCCCTGTGCATGGCGTGTGGTCACCCAGAAAAGGGAAACGGTGCTTTTCGGAGCAGGGGACGGCGGGGGCTGGAGCCCGGGAGCAGACGCCTGCCCGGGTGGGGCTGGCGAGGGCGTTGTGACCAAAGAGGCCTGGCCTCCCGATCTGCTCTGGCGCTGGGTGGGAAAAGGGAGCTAAGGAGCCACCAGGCCAGGCCAAGCCTGGTCATGCTATGGTGTGTCCATGGGCCCTGACGGATGGGTAGGAGTTCACCAGGCCCAGAGGAAGGAAGGATACTCGGGCGTGGGAACTACTGGAGCTAAGGCATAGGAGTGTGACTCAGCATGGAAAGCCAGTCCCCTTGCTTTTGCTGCGGAACTCTTTCCTGTCCTTCAAGGTCCATGCCAAGTGCCACCCCTCCCCACCCCAGGGAGCACTCATCACTTCTTCTGCATGTCCCACAGCCTCAGTTTCCCTCTCGGAGGTCTCAAGATTTTATAGGTCATCTGCCTTCTCCACAGGACTGTGGGCAGGGGCCATGTCCTAGCTTTAGAGACAGCTTGCACCCAGCATAGAGCTGGCACTGAGTACCTGCTCGGTGTTTGTGAAATCACAATTTCTCAGAAGAGGATTCTAAGGCTCAGAGAGGTTAATTTCAAATCAGCCAGCTGGCTGTGGCTGAGCGGGGCTCAGGCCAGAGCTCTTACCTCAGCTGCGACTTGGGAGGAGGGGCAGGGAGACCCTTCCCTCGGGGCAAGACAGGGGCACTGGGCACTGATGGCCTGGCCAGGGATGGCAACTGAGAACTCTGCTGTCCAAGGCCTCAAGCTTCAGGCCAGCCCTGCTTCTGCCTTTGTCACAGCCCTGGGAAACTTCTATCGTCCCAGGAGGGAGACTGAGGTATAAGATTGAGCAAGGAGCCGAGTCAGATGGAGAAAGAAGGGGCTTGAGTGTCAGGAGATCTCCAATCTCAATCCAGACACTTTCTAGCTGTGTGACCTCAGACATGTGGCTTCCCCTCTGAGCCTCAGTTTCCACTTTATGATGGAGATAATGGGATAGGCGTGCTCTGGGGACAGAAAGAACTGACTCATGTAACTGGGAGTCTCTGCACCGATGTGACCGACTTTGTCTATCAGTAGTAACGAGTATTAATGATGTCGTCTGTTGTCGCTCCTCGAAGCGGTCTCCCGCTGCAGCACTGTCCCATCTGCCAGCTCCAAAGCAGCATGTGCTGTGGTCTGGGCCCAGTGTCTGTCTGTCCCAGCTCAGTTCTGTACCACACGAGGGCCTGTGAGCCACCCCAGCCTGATGAGCGGGCTGAAACCCACTCAGAGAGCATGATGGCTGGGGCCTCCTGCCAGAAACACGCTCCCCGAAGGCCCCAGGTGCCCCAAGTCCCACCGCAGCCCTCCGACTCCTGGGCCCTGTGAAGGTTGAGGGCGCCCAGACAAGCTGTCCTAAGGCAGGGCCGGGTAGCCCCGGGGCGGCCATTGGTGTTGGAGCTTTTCCAAACACCAAGGGGAACTGAGAACTGTGGGAATGTGCCTTGGGCAGGCTGGGGTGGGCTGGGCCTGGGTGGGAGGGGGCTGCTCCAGGGAACCCAGACTGATGGGGTCCCGGGGGCGAAAAGGAGAAGGGGACCCGCAAGCCGGCGGCTGTGGAGTTGGGGGTCACTGCGAGGTGCCATCCGGTTGTCCAGAGAGAGCTGGCCGGGCAGTGGGAGGCTGGGGAGCTGTGTGGGGAAGGAAAGAGGAAGCCATGGGGAGAGGGGGATGGGGCTGCCGGGGATGGAGTGGGAGTGGGGGCTGTGGGGCTGGGGGCCTGGAGCCACTTCGGCCGCAGCTACTTCACTTCTCCCGGTTTCGGTTTGTAAATAGCTGCTGGCTCCGTGCAGGCGGGATGGGCCCTGCCCCTTCTGCGGCCTGTGTCCAGGGAGGCCCAGGTCTGAGCAGCTGCAGATGCTCAAGCCCTGGATTTGAGGACCCCAGGAGGTATCAAGTTGGCCTGGCCTTTGGTCTGGGCGGGCAAGTTCTGGTGGGCCCAGCTCTGGGCAGCCCCAACCTGTGGTCACTGAGGTAATGCAGCTGAGACAGAACTTGATGACTTGGCCACACTGGGCTTATTTATAACTGGGCCTCCGTGGGCAGAAGCAGCTGCTGGGCCGCCAACTCAGCACTTGGGCCGGCCCAGGGCACCAAGGCAGAGGACAGGATGGTGGGGGCCAGGCCGGCTAGATGGCCCCTCAGGCTGGGCCTCTGGTCTTGGGATCCCCATGCCTCCATGGCTGGAACCAGTCCTTGTGCTGTGATGGGCAGGCCTTGAGATGCCGGGGGAGCTACGTGTGGGGAGGGCATCTGAGAACCTTCTGGATCAAGGGGGTGGCTGAACTCAGTCATAGGACTGGTCACTTCCCAGGGGGCTTGGCCTTCCCGCAAAGAAACTCTTTCTCCAGAAGTCAGATACAGTCAGCAAACTCAACAAGAAGCGAAGTCATCTCCCCTCCCCTTCTTGCAATAGCAGCTTAAAAGCAAAACAAACACGTTCACGAAGAGGGTGAGCAGATTCCTAAGGCCTGGCCCTCACGGTGGAATCCAGACAACCGACAGACGGGGGAAGGAG
Source organism: Equus caballus (assembly GCF_041296265.1). Lineage (NCBI taxonomy): Eukaryota > Metazoa > Chordata > Mammalia > Perissodactyla > Equidae > Equus > Equus caballus. The sequence continues at coordinate 11,909,093 of NC_091695.1, forward strand.
CGGGGCCCTGCGAGGCCCCCCCCCAGCTCACCACATGGGCACCCATCTCCTTGGCGGACAGGAAGGGCTGGCCCTGCCCCCACCCTCCAAATGAGGGCTGTCAAACCCTTTCTTAAGGTTTGCAGGAATAAACAGTTTCCTAAAAATCTTTCTCCCTCTTTTGAATCCTTCTGGATCAACCTTGCCACCTCCCACTCTCTGACCGTCCCGTTGACACCCTGTCTCCCAGACTTGGTCCTGGTCTTCCCGCCTCCAAGCCTTGTTCCAGTCTATTCCCCGCCTGGTATGCCCTTTCCTTCCCCCCAGTCTCACCAGGTCCCCTCTCTGTCAGACCCACTCTGAGGGTCCCAACCTCCATGCTCAGTGTGTCCCCAAAGCTGAGTCTCTTGGGATGTACAAGTCAAGGGATGTCAGAATTGGGGCAGGAAGAGGTGAGAGATTTTAGATCATGGGTGCCAAGATCACTAAACAAAAGGGGAAACCAAGGCTTGGAGTGGGTCAGGGATGGCCAAAGGCACTCGGTGAGTGAAGGATGGAGCCGAGGCCGCATGGCCGGACTCCTGGCCTACAGCTCTCACCCCTAACCTCTGACCTCCTGGACCACCTGCTGGGCCTTGAGTGCCAGGCCCCGCCTGGTCCCTTCCTCTTGGAGAAGCTGTTGGGGATGGGAAGGATGGTGTGGGGGTAACTCAGGCCATCCTCTGCCCTAGTAGGGACGCGGGGTGGTGGGCCCGCTTGGGCCCCTCTGGGCAGGGTCGGGGCGCCCAGCCCGGAGCCGCCCGGGCTGCAGCTGCCCCTGTTTCCACATCGGCAGCAGCAAGTCCGGCGCCTGAGAAAACAGGAAGCGCCCAGTCACCACAGGAAGCCTGTGTGCGCAGCCTCCCCACCCCAGCCCATTGCAAAACGCCAACAGCCCCATCACCACAGGCACCACACAGCGGCAGCAGGAACGCTCCGGCCGCCCGGCTGCCGGGGAGCCGGACAGACAGACAGACGCCAGCCCTCGCCCGCCGGGCTAGGCCGCGGGGTGATGTCCACTCGTGGCCTTGAGGAGCCCCGGGGTCTTGAAGTCTGGGCCTCATGCCTTCCTCTGGGTTCTCAGCCCCATCCCCAGATGGGCCTGGGCCAGGCCTGCCTTGGCCATGGTTAAATCACAATATGGGGTCAGGGGTCACAGAGAAGCCAACTCTCTGAGCTGGTCATTGGCATTTGACTCTGCGCCTGGCCTTCAGACTCTGACAGGGCCCAATCCCCAAGCCTTACCGAGGCCGTTGGCTCAGAGCCTGCCACCCCCACTACCCCAAGGAGCCAGCTGCTGTCAAGTCCACACCTGCCACACCCTCTGCCCAGCCTCAGCCCTTCCTAACCGAGACTTTCTCAGCCCCTGGGGTCCTGCCCACGCTAGCCTTTGGGAGCCTGGGCCCCTCCTCATCCCACCCGGCCTGCCCCGACTCACCTCCCATTTCTGGCCCCCCTGGGCTCCACTCTCCGAAGGAGCTGGCAGTCCACTGAGGCCGAGGCCCGGTGCCTGGGGAGGCCTGTGCTCCTCCAGCCCCGCGGACAGCAAGGAAAAGAGAAGAGAGCAGAGCATTTCATGGCTATAATAAATCAAAGGGGGAAGTCGAAGCAGGAGAAATAAGAAACTTCCCTACCCTGGGCACAGGGACCTGCCAGGCAGCAGCCCCCAGTGCCCCGCAGCCTTCCCTTCCTCCTGCCTCCCTGGCTGGGGCCCAGATCGGGTGCCCTCTCCTCAGGCCTAGGCACCCCACCTGCCCAGAGACCCCCTTCTCACTGTGCACCCTGGGGCTAGGCACCTCTCGTCTCTGGGCCTCAGTTTCCTCCTAATGGGCACAGAACTCCCCAAGTCGTGTGCTGGTCTGTGGAGGTGGACGGTCAGGCTGCCCAGCAGAGAGGGCTGAAGGTATGGGGCCCCTCTAGACAAGCACCCTCAGGGGATGAAGAGAGGGCTGAGACATCCTGAGAATTCCTAGTGGGACAGTGGGGCAGAGATGGACAAACGTCTGTGAGAGGAGATGGGAGGGCGAGACAAGAGGCAGGAACACAGAGCGGAGGTGGGGAGAGGCCGAGACTCTGAGAACAGGCGGGGCCTGGACCTCAGCTCTGTGCCTGCGCTCGCTCGAGCTAGACCAAGGGGCTCAGGGCCTGGGGTCCAGGGCACGGGCACCGGAAGTATGCAGCCACGGGATGCACCATGAGCATCTTCCCGGAAAGTCCACTCAGGTGGAAACTGAGAACGGAAACTTTGTTTTTAATAAGGGGGAGAAAAGCCCACCTATTACAAAGAAGGTTACAAATCTGTACACATTTTTAAGATAAAATAAGGAATTTCAGAAATATTTTGGCTCGTTTGGGGGCCACTATGAGCCATGCCCCTAGACGCCCAGCAGATCTCCCTACAACCCCTCAGCCATCCTGGGGCATTGGAAGAGACACAAGATGCCTCTACTTGAACTCTCCTGAAACGGGGCGCTCACTCCCTACTCCAGGTTAGTAATTTGCTCAGTGTGAGCAAATTCTCCTCAGCCCGGCCCTGGGTGTCCCGGTGATGTTTCCTGGACGGCTGCCAGCCTGGAGCTCGGGGCTCTCGGGAGAGAGTGACAGGGCCCAGGATCCCTCTGAGCCTCCGAGATCACGCTGCTTCACTCACAACCTTGGCGGGCAGATAAGAAAGCGGCAGTGACTGTTGGAGTCCAGGCTGCAGAGCCAGACAGAGCTGACAACGTGTAGTGTGTGACCCTGACAAGAGATCTCACCTCTCTGAGCCTCAGTTTCCCTGTCTGGAAAATGCCTACCTTGAAAGTTTCCAGTGAGGGACAAAGGAGGTCATGGAATAAGGCCTCAGAGTGATGATGTGGCCAGCATCCCATGGGGGCCACAAATCCCATCTCCTCCCAGAAGCCCCCACTTCCTCCTTTCTTTCCCTTTCACCTGCCTGAGAACCTTCACTCCCTGGCCTTGCTCTAACCTGTCCTGATCTGGGCGAGTGCTGGAGCTGGGGTTCCCAGCTCTACCCCGAGGCACTCCCTCTCTGAGACAGAGACCCTGGAGGCCCTAACTCCTACGCTGGTAGGACTCCCCACTGCTGCTCACACGCCTCCCACCCTCACAAGACACCCCCTCCCATCCTCAGACAGCCACACTGCTTTAACAACTGCTGGCATTCATAAACCGGGCCCTCTACACACACAACAGCTTGTAATCCTCGTGGCTGCAAGTATTCGTATCCCCATTTCACGGATGAGGAAAGTGAGGCCCGGAGGCGAGGAGTGACTGGTGCAAGGTCAGCTGCCTCAAAAGGGCAGCTCTGAGATGAGAACTCAGTTCTCCTGGCCGCCAACCCAGTGGAAATCGTATGCAAACCACGAGGCGAAGCAGCACCTCTTCATCTAGAAAAAGACTTTGAGCCTTTTGGGGAGTCACTGCTGCCCAGCCCCGTGGTCCTGGCCTGTTCCCAGCTCCCCTGCTCTGTCCCTGCCACCACAGTCTCCTGGTCCAGGCTGTAGGATGTCAGAAGTGGAAACTTCCAGCCCCAGGTGCCCATGAGAGCAGAAAGAGTACAAAGTCCAGAAGGCGAGCCGTCTCATGAATCAAAAGCTCCCTTTGGCTCCGTGCCCCGGCCATGCACACCTAGCAGCGGCACTTAACTCCCTGGGGACACAGGCCAAGAGGGCAGCGTTCCCTGGTGGTTAGAACCAGGGTGTTGGTGCCAGACATTGACGGCTTTAAATTTCAGCTCTGCAACTGAGAGACCACCCCCCGGGGAAGTGACTCGAGCCTAATATGGAGAGGAAAATGCCTTTCCTGGCCTGGAGGATTCACAGAAGGGAAATTTGTTTCTAAAAGCCAAAGGCTCAGGCTTCTTCCTCATGCATGGTCTCATTTGACCCTAACAGCTCTGATGAGTAGGTACGATGACTGCTCCCATTTTATAGATGAAGAAACTGAGGTGACGGAGTCTTTCCAAGGTCCTACAGCCTTGCAGGGGCTTGAATCCAGTCCCACGTGACTCTAAGTCACAGGCACTTACTCTGCCCCAGGGAGGTCCTTCTTCCTTTTCTCCCAGGGATTGTTCCCTACCCCCCAGGGCCAGCGGGGAGGCCCTGAGTGGCAAGCTGAACCATGACTGGCTGGGACTGCAAGGATTGGCCCAGCTCAGCTGTGGCGCGGTTCCCAAATGCCTGATTGTCCTTATTGTTGGGTTGGACATGCAAAGGGTTTGGACCCGCAGCCCTGGGGCCTTGTCTACGCAGTTCCCCTGCCATAGTGTCTTGGGCCACCTTACCCTGGAGCCACTTTAGTGTATGACTGTCTCTTATAAGAGGGATGTAAGCCCTTCCAGGGGGCCTGTCGCGTGGGGTCAGGAAACAGAGAAGCTGGACTTGACTTTCTCACTTGCTTGGGGCCCTTCCAAGGCCCTGGGAGAGGCCTCAGCAGATTTGTATTTGTGACTTTGTCATCTTCTTCTTAAAGAGGGCCCCCAAATTATATAAGCATCAGGCTCCACATAAACCTAGCTCTGTCCCCTGTCCCCAGTTTGGGGGCAGTGGAAAGAGTTCCATCCCTCTTCCCACTTGCTTCGTGCTTGCTGGCTCTGTGGCTTTAGGCAAGACCCCCACTTTCCCATCTAGGCAATGGGAATGGAGTCTGGAGAGTTAGGCGGGTACAGCAGCGGCAATGAGAGGAGCTCATGATAACCCCATCCTTTCCAAGAGGCGCAGTCTCAGAGGGCTTCCACCAGCCTGCACTTGTTCCATCCCCAACAGTCCTGTGGGGTCCTGGAGACTCCCGCCCCCATCTTCCAGCCCAGACAAGTGAGGTTTGGACCGGAAGGAGCAGGCTGGAGCCCCATCCCCCACTGCTCCCTGGGGTCTCTGCCCACGATGCCGAGCCCCGGGTTGGGGGGAGGGGGTCGCCAGGACAAGGGGTGCGGGGGCAGCTCTGCGGAGGCCTGCGGAGGAGGCCGTCCCGCACTGTCTCACCGCAGACCCGACCTCGGCCCTTATCTGCTCCGGCAGCTTCCGCCCCCAGCCCAACCCCCGCCGCAGGCCTGGCCCCCGCCTCCGCCTCCGGAGGGGCAGGCCCGCGCGCCCCTCCCCCGCCGCCCCCAGGGAGCGCGCGAGCTGCTGCCCAGCGGAGCAGAGAGGGGCCCGGCCCCCCAGGTGAGGAGCCGGAAGTGATAAATAACTCCTGGGGCGGCGGGCACCGTCGCAGTGAGGCCTTCCCTGCCCCAGCGTGCCCATCCCAAACAGACAGGGGCTCCCCAAACTGGGCGGCCGCAGCCAAATCTGGGGGTAAGGCTGGGAGGGCAGAGGGGCCGGGTCCCTTAAAGCCCCAGGGGGCAGGAGGAGCAGTGAGGTCGGTCTACACGGGGCTCTGAGAGACACGAGACCCCACACACGTACGCACACGCACACTAACAACGCCGATGGGCGTCCCTCGCACAGGTGTGGAAGAGAAGAGAGAAGTGCAGACACCTTAGAGAAAGTGAAAAGCAAGCCACAAACTGGAGGAGAGTCTGCCTCGTACGACCAGCAAAGGATAAGCGTGAAAAATACACAAAGGACTTGCAAATCCATAGGGAAAAAAAAAACAGGAAACAAGTAATCCAACAGAGAAATAGATCAAAGACGTGAACGGGCGTTTCTACAGAAGAGGAAATGCATTTGTCCAATGACCACCTAAGGGATGCTCGAGGTCATTGGTGATGAGGGAAATGCAAATGAAGACCACAATGCGAGGCTATTTTACACCTTTTGAAGGGCACAAATTAACAAGCTTGACAGCACGTAGTGTTGGAAAGGAGGTGGAGCCACGGAATCTCCAGTGCATTGCTAGTCAGAGTGCAACTCATCCAGTGCATTGCTAGTCAGAGTGCAACTCGATATAACCACCCACGGGCAAAACAATCTGGCCTTATCTTATAAAGCTGAGGCACAGCCAATCCCCTCCAGGCTTAAAATCAAGAGGAACTTTGGCATGCGCTCCAAGAGACACGGACAAGAACGTTCAAAGCTGCACCGTTCTTCATAGCAAAGATCTAGAAGTAACCCAAGTGCCCAGTGAGAAGAGAATGGGTACATGAATTACAGTGGATGCGCTCATAACAGTGGCCCATCATTAGCAGTGCACGCAGGTGAACCTGTTTCACACAATATCCTGAATGAACCTTAGTACCATATCGCTGAGTGAAAAATCCAGGCCCAGAAGATGAATACTTACCCTTCCTGTGAAGTTCAAAACGAAGTCAAACCAAATCTCTACAAATAACAATGTTGGGTCCTTCCTTCTAATACTTTTGTTATTAAGAGATGACATGATTTCCCACCCCAGAGACTTAAAAGTATACTCAAGACTCAAGAGTAATACTGAGGGGGCTGGCCTCGTGGCCGAGGGGTTGAGTTAGCGCGCTCCGCTTCGGCAGACCAGGGTTTTGCCGTTCGGATCCTGGGCATGGACATGGCACCGTTCATCAGGCCATGCTGAGACGGTGTGCCACATAGCAGAGCCAGAAGAACCTACAACTAGAATATACAACTATGTACTGGGGGGCTTTGGGGAGAAGAAGAAGAAAAAAAAAGATTGGCAACAGATGTTAGCTCAGGTGCCAATCTTTAAAAAGAAAAAGAGTAATCCTGAGAAATTATGAGAACCAGTGAAAAAAGGTAGTTGGATTACCAGGTATCAAAGGAATACATAAAAACTATTTGCTGGAGGCCAGCCCAGTGGCGTAGTGGTTAAGTTTGCATGCTCCACCTCAGTGACCCAGGGTTCACGGGTTCGGATCCTGGGTGGGGACATACACACCAGTCACCAAGCCATGCTGTGGCAGAGTCCCATATACAAAGTGGAGAAGGATTGGCACAGATGTTAGCTCAGGGCCAATCTTCCTCACAAAAATAAAATAAAATAAAAATTATTTGCCTTCCTGCACACTATCAATAGGTCATTCAAAATGTAATGGGAAATATCCTGTTCAAAATATTCACAAAAATATGAAATACCTAGAAGTAAACTTATTAACTGTTATGCAGGGCCTATATGAAAACAATTGTAAAAATCACTGAATAATGTAAAAAAACCTGTAAACAGCTTTTTTCCCCTTATTTAAAAAAAAAGCCAAATCAAACAGACTATTGTCCAGGCATACTTATATATATGAGAAAACTCTTTCTTTTTTGAGGAAAATTAGCCCTGAGCTAACATCTGCTGCCAATCCTCCTCTTTATGCTGAGGAAAACTGGCCCTGAGCTCACATCCATGCCCATCTTCCTCTACTTTATATGTGGGACGCCTACCACAACATGGCTTGCCAAGTGGTGCCATGTCCGCACCCGGGATCTGAACCGGCGAACCCTGGGCCTCCAAAGTGGAACGTGTGAACTTAACCTCTGCACCACCGGGCCAGCCCCAGAAAACTCTTTATTTGGAAAAAAAAAAAAATGAAAAGGACTGATCATCGAAAAATTCAGGTTTCCCCAAGAAGGAGGCAGGGAAATGGGATGGGGGAGGGGTGACAAGTAAGCACATATATCATTAAACACATAAATTAAATAAAAAAGGGCCCTGCAGAGGCTCAGATGACAGTGCCTAATACACAAGGATTTCACCCTAATTTGCGCTTCTGAGGTAGGAGGGGGGAAAGGGAGACACTAAACTCATTTGGGCAGACTTTTCTTCAGGGTACAGGCAAGAGCTGGAAGCCCACAGTGGGTGGAGAGAGGCCTGTGTACACGGCAGACAGAGCTAAGGGTCCCAAAGACACACAATACCGAGGGCCTTCAGGCTGGACAAATCCAGGAGGCTTCAGGGAAGAGGTGGCCTTGTAAACGGGCTGGATTTCAATTGACAGAGATGGTGGAAGGGGAAGGCCATGCCGGGCCTGCCAGGGCTGGGGTGAGGGTTACAAACAGGGTTGGAAAGGCAGAGAGGCCAGACAGAAAGTAGTGAGGCTTGGGAGAAAGCACCCCAGAATCTCTGGAGGGAGCTAAGGCTGCTCTGGGAGGAATAACTGGAGAGAGGGTTAGGGGCAGAGGTCCGGAGGGCAGGGCTGGTTTGGAGGGGCCCCTGAGGCCTCTCTGCAGCTGTGACCTTGGGCAAGTTGCTCCCCGCCCTGGGGCTCAGATGCCTTTCTACGGTTGCTGCCTGCCTGCAGACCCCCACAGCAAGCCCCGAGAATAAGGAGGCCCACTCTCTCGAAGGCCACGCTCTGGAAGCAGAAGCAGCGCATATCCACCCCCAGTCCCCGACTCTAGCCCTGCCCTGCCGGAGAAGGGGCATGTCAGAGCACTGGCCACACCAGGCTTGCCGCCACCGCCCAGTCAGCAGGCCCAGGGGCAGTCCCACCTTCTGGAAATAAAAGGCTGAGGCCTGGTTGCTGAGGCCCCCAGTAAAAGTACCAGAGCCGGGAACAAAGTGTCAAAGTCAGACCCTGGGTAACCCAGTGAAGTCAGAGAAATGGGTCTGCCCTCTGGTCCCAGACCCCTCCCAGCCACTCAGAGCCAAGCAGTGTCCAGGCCCAGCCTGCCCTGCTGAAGCCTCTCTGCCCAGCATGGACAGCCAGGAGGTCCCTGAGGCCTCCAAACCGACTGATAAATGTGATGGAAAACACTCCTCTGTGCTCAGCAAGGAGAGGAGAAAGGACGGCCCCCACCCTGTGTCTTGAATTTATCTAGTCTTTTCACGGTTGTAACATTTTCTTTCTTTTTTTTTGAGGAAGATTAGCCCTGAGCTAACATCTGCTGCCAATCCTCCTCTTTTTGCTGAGGAAGACTGGCCCTGAGCTAACATCTGTGCCCATCTTCCTCTATTTTATATGTGGGACACCTACCACAGCATGGCTTGCCAAGTGATGCCGTGTCCACACCCGGGATCCAAACCAGCGAACCCCAGGCTGCCGAAGTGGAACTGCGAACTTAACCGCTGCACCACTGGGCCGACCTGCGACATTTTCTTTATACCCATGCATCCACATAATAAATAATAATAATATCTAACCCTTAAGCAGAACTTCCCATGTGCCAGGCATAGTTCTACGTGCTTTGTGTGTATTCGTTCATTTAATCCTCAGAACAATCCAGTACAGTCATCCATTTTATAGGTGAGGAAACTGAGGCATAGAGAGTTAACTAATTTGCCCCAGGAAGTCTGGTACCAGAATCTGGCGGTCTTAACCATCAAGCTAGGAGGCCATCCTATATATATAAATTTTTACATAATTGCACAAATGTGATCATATATATGTTGAAACGTCTTTTTAAATTTTTCTTTTATATTTGTCCTCCCCCCACCATGGAGTCCACGTCCTCACCCTAATGTGTGATCTTCTGTATTTTTTATTTGCTCACAATTACACATGGACTTATATATATGGGCATCTATAATCACATGTACATATACAAGGTTCCTTTTTGTCAATATTTTAAAATAGTGAATCATCTTAAATATTATCCTATCTCTGTTTTCTCACTCGTCTATACCTGGAAGCCCCTGGCAGATCTAATTCACTGTTTTTAACAGCCGTATGTGGTACCTTGCGTGGAACACACCCACCGCGTCTTTCCACCTGGCCCTCCCTGCTGATGGTCATCTTCTCAAGTCCCATCACACCCGCAATGCGCTTGTTGCTTTAATCCCTTAGGGAGTCTGACCATGAAAATTCTAGGCCAGGTGAGAGGAAAGGGCAGTAAGAAGGCAGCGAGTGGCATTTTTGACTGAGTCTTGCCTACCCCCTTGCTGGTGGCCAGCAGCCCTCAGTCCCCAGAGGCAGGAATGCTGACTGTGTTATTGTGAAATCATTTGTATATTGTGAAGTGCTTTGCATATGATGAGTGATTTGCATATAGCAGGGGGAGGGGCATCTTAGAGATCCCAGAGCAGCATCCCTGAGTGCTGAGTGTCTTCCTCCCTTTGCAAAGAAACCAACCCCAGGTCTTCCACTTCAGAACTCAGGATGGGGCACTGGAAGGCATCCTGGCAGACCTATGGCTCTGGTGGAGCGAGGCAGACAAGGGCCTTTCAGAGGAAAGCTGATCCCACCTGGAAGGAGCTGGGGCTCTAGCAAGGGCAGACACTGGAGCGTGAAGTGGAACAGGGCACCGGGTGCAGCATGAGAACCGAGCGTGCCCTCAGAGGCCCCAGTGCTGGAGGGCAAGACAGGACAGATGAAGGGAGCTACCAGGGAGGCAGGTGCGGGTCAGGGGCTTGGAGACCCCCACTCCTTCACAATCTCTGCCCATGTGAATACCCATGTGCCCCTTCCTGAATATCGTACTGTTCTGGCTGATTCCTAGAGAAGGATGCAAAGTGGACACGAGAGCCAGACTCCCACTGCCCTATTAGTGAGCGGCTATCACATGCTCTGGGTTCAGGGACATCCAGGTTTGAATCCCGGCTCTGCCATCGGTGCCACTGTGTGATTGCGGGCTAACAGTACCCACCTCAATGGGACAGACTGAGGACTCAGTGCGATAATGCCAGCAGAGTGAATGGCACGTGATAGGCGTTCAGTAAATTGCAGTGATAATGATAATGCTGTTGTTTGCTGCCCTGGTCTGAGCTGAGGGAAGCACAGAGCCCTTCCTCCTCCAGGTCTGGAGTTCTGAGCAGCACTGTCACCCATGCATTGGACCCCAAAGGGTTACAAGTCCTGGAGACAAAGGCCTGAGGTTCCCAGTGAAAAACCAAAGCATAAAAATAATTCGATGAGTAAGAATAAAATTCCCTCTTCTGAGGTTCCCGGGGCTAGGCCCCTCCCTGCGGCAGGCACTTCCCCTTTCCCTTGTTCATGGAGGAGCCAGGCACGGCTGACTCAGAGCAGGAGCGCCGCAGCCATGCTCCACCCGAACCCCGGCCCGGCTCGGCCCAGGGCGGCGCTGTCCGGCAGCCGAGCGCGCCCCCGCGCGGCCGCGGGCGGCACTGCAGCCCGAGACGGGAAGCGGCGGCCGGACCCGCAGGCCCAGCCACCCGGCCGCTAGCGGTCCCTGCGCGGCCGCCGCCTCCGCCCTGCCCAGCCCGGCTGAGCGCGGTGCCCGCCGGGCTCCCACTTCCGCCCGGCCCTCCGCGCCGCCCCGAGGCCGGCCCGAGCGGAAGTGCGCCCGCCGCCCGGGTCCCCCATGGCCGGGAGGCGGAAGCGCGCCCCGACCGCCGCTCCGCCAGGCCCCGCGACGCGCGGCGTCGAGGGTTCCGGGCAGGTCCCGTGTGACGTGGCCGCGCGCCGGGGGCGGCTCCGGGCCGGGGGCCGGCGGCCGAGCCGGGCGGGGCCGAGCCGGGGCGGGGCGGCGCAGCAGCTGGATGGCCGGGGCCGCCCGGAGCGTCGCCGCTGCCGCCGCACGGTGAGTGACCGCCGACCCTCGGGGCCGATCCCCCAGCCCCGGCCCGGCTTGTCCCAATAGGACCTGGGCCTCTCGCCCCAGCCCCGAGTTCAACTTCCCCGGGCGGTCCTTCCCTCCTGTCGCCCCCCGTCCGTCCCCATCTCCCCCTCGCGCTCACCCTCCGCGGCCGGCTCGCTCTGGCTTTCCTTCTTGCTTTCTCCTTTCCCTCTCCCCTCTGACTCCCTCGGTCCCCTTTTCCCCTATCCCAGACCTGTGGTCCCCTCCCCTCTGCGTGACCCCCCTCGGCCCCCAAGTCCGGCCCGGCCCACTCCTGCTGTTGGTCCCCAGTAAGCCTAGCTGGTTCATCGGGGTCTCCCGTGAAGGCCTGGAGAGCCGAGACGTGAGCATCCTTTCCAGTCCCGCCCACCTCCATGCACAGATGAGGAAACTGAGGCAGGGACGTCCCTGCTCAAGGTCACAGCCAGCGTGAGGCAGGGCAGACCACATTTCAACCTCATGCCAGAGTTTCCAGATTGAACTTCTCTCTGGGTTGATTCACATCCTGGTCCTGTGCTCTGCCATCTGCGTTCATCCCTGCTGCCTGGAGCTCCAGGCCTCCCCCAGCAGAAGGAGGGTCCTCTGCGCCTCTTCCCTGCCAGGCTCGTTCACCAGCTCTAGCAAGCTCCTCATCTTCCCAGCCGTGTGAGGGAGGCAAGAGTTGTCTTCATCCTCCAGAGGAGGAAACCGAGGCTCAGAGAGGGGGCTTCAGGGACTGGCCCTCAGTCAAACAGCTGTCAGTGCAGGGCACCAAGTTAATGGCAGGGCTCCAAGCCTGTGCGCTGTGCATCTGTTATGAGGCAGCTCCTAAGGAGGGGTCCTTTCTCTTCAGTACCATGGCCTGTCCATGCCCCAGGGACATTGGGTTCATTTCCTAGGAAGAAGCCCTGATGACCCCATCCTAGCTCAGTGACTTGATTTCCACACCTGCACCTCCTAATGTCACCCCATCAAGCTAGACGGGGCCGGCCTGAATCCCTGGGGTGTCCTCACAGGGGCACATCTTGGCAGCAAAGCCTCCCCTGGCAGCCAGAGACACCCGGCTGGGCTGGGCCTGCCGGTGGCTTAGGGGAACCCAGCCAGCGCCTCATCCTGTCATTAAGGAAAGTTTAGCCTCAGGCGGACATGCTGACACACAGTCTGGAGCCGTCTCAGAAGGAAAAAATGTGTGGTCCTTGGGAGTAGGACGTGGAGGAAGAGAGCCCCTTTGGTCTGTGTACCCGCCGTTCAGATTCTCAGAGGCCCTGGGCAAGGCAAGCAGGGGGGCAGATGCCGTGGCCAGTTGTCGGGGGAGAGCTAAATGCCACGTTTCCTAAGCAGGTGTGCGGCCAAGGGTGGCAGCTCACGTAAGTGGCCTTTGTTTTTCAGCACGTGGTATGTCTGGATGTCCCTGTCCTGGTTGTGGCATGGCGGGCCAAAGGCTCCTCTTCCTCACTGCCCTTGCCCTGGAGCTCCTGGGGGGTGCTGGGGGTTCCCAGCAGGCCCTCCGGAATCGGGGGGCTGCAGCAGCCTGTCGCCTGGATAACAAGGAAAGCGAGTCCTGGGGGGCCCTGCTGAGCGGGGAGAGGCTGGACACTTGGATCTGCTCCCTTCTGGGCTCACTCATGGTGGGGCTCAGCGGGGTCTTCCCACTGCTCGTCATTCCCCTGGAAATGGGGACCACTCTGCGCTCAGAAGGTGGGTGACCCTCCACTGGCGCCCAGGGGCAGCCAGCAGGGCTGGAGATGTGGTCCTGCTCTTCCCAGGAGAGCTGGCTCTCACGTCCCTGATTCCAGAGTGTCTGAGGTGGCAGGCGGGCATGAAATACAATTTCTCCCCTGGGGCCTGTGAGACCAGGATGCGCCACGATTATTTGTTTGTTCATTCATTCATGCGTTCGTTCATTTATCCTGAAAGAATAAAAGTCAGCCAGTGTTCCCCGAGAAGCAGTATAGATACTGCTTGGAAATAGGGATATTGGAAATAGGGAAATAGGAAATACTGGTTGGAAATAGGGAGGCCAGGCCACCTGGGTTCTGCCACTTACCAGCTAGTGGCATTGGGCAAGTTGCTTCCCGCCGCCTCAGGCTCCCCATCTTAAAAATGGGGTAATAATAGGATCTGCCTCACAGCTATAATTGTGAAGATTAAATGAACTGATATCAGTAGAGCATTTGGAAGACAGCCTGGTGCAGGAGAAAGGCAGCCTGCTCGCGGCCCGTGGGCTGGGTGCCGGGCTGCGTACCGGGATGCAGCAGCGAGCAAACCAGTGCATCTCCCTTCAGTCTTTGCTCAGAGTGCAAAAGAGCTCTCAAACTAAGAGCTCTGGGTCAGCCTTATCTGGGATACACGAGAGGCTGGGGCAGGCCTGCCTCCGGAGAGGGGCTCAGGGAGGGGGCGCTGGCGTGGGCACAGCTTTTCCTTGGCTCCTCTTTGGATCAGGCGCATGTGCTGTCTATCCACAAATGACATGTTGTAATGAAAAATACAAGATCAGATGGGGAGCTGCTAAAAACGCAGGTGCCTATCCCCCGCCCGCCCGAGAGGATGACATAGTGGGTCTGGACCGGGGCCCCAGGAATCTTTGCAATGAGTGCGGCAGGGGCTTGTCCTGCCCTCCAGGCTCAGGAACTGTTCATTCAGCAGATGGTTATGCACACAGCCGTGCCAGGCCCTGGGCTGAGGGCTGGCACCGCAGCTGTGAACACAGCCCTCGTGGGGCCCCGCTGTCATGCCTGTGCATCGGCTCAGCCCCTTGGATAGCGTCCCTTCAAGGTCAACATAGGGAGGACTTGGATTCCAGGCATCCCTCGCTTTATTGCGCTTCCCAGGTACTGCATTTTTCACAATACGCTCCACCAGCAGAAAGATGGTGACTCGCTGAAGGCTTAGAGGATGGTTAGCATTTTTTAGCCATAGTGTATATTTTAATTAAAGTATGTACATTGCTTTTTAGATATAATGTTATTGCACACCTAATAGCATAGCGTAGATATCTTTTATATGCACTGGGAAACTAAGAAATTCATGTGAGTCACTTTATTGAGACGTTTGCTTTGTTGCGGTGGTCTGGAACCGAACCCGCAATATCTCCGAGGTATGCCTGTATTAGCCCCATTTTAAAAACGAGGAAGCACAAGCACAGAGAGGTTCTTTGACCAGCCCAAAGTCACGTAGTCTGGAAACAGTAGCTTCTCCTGGAATCCCATCCCACCGCTAGGCTGCCACTGTCCCCTGGGCCTCAGTTTCTCTATGAAACCAAGGGTCTGGGCATAGCCCCCTGAGGGCACTTCCAACTCTGGATGCTGCGAGTCTTCAAAAGTCCCCCAATCTCTGCCACTTTTGTGAGAGTAACAGTGGCTGAGAAGAGAAAAATTCCCATTTAATGAGCCCTTGCTGTGCGTATTGTGGCTCAATCCCCTCAAGATCCCTATCAGATAGATCCAGTTATCCCCGGTTCACAGCTGGGGAACAGTCCCAGAAGCCATATGCCCACGGTCTCCAGCTGGTGGGTTGGGAAGCTGGGGCCTGTCCGGCTCCCAAGCCCAGTCTCTTAACCATGAAGCCATCGTGGCTTCCCCAGTTGTCCAGCAGGTCATGGGGCGTCCCTGCCAAGCACCCGGCCCTTGCTGGGCCTGGGAGTGGGGGACCCAGGAAGGGCAGCAGCCGAGGTCCCGCCTTCTGGAGGCTGGGAGTCTGGTTGGGACAATACGAAGAGCCCAGTCAGCTGGGTGGGGCGGAGGTCAGGCCGGGGCCTTTGGTGGGTCCGCCCCCAGGCCCCGCTTCTCTGCCTTGCAGCGGGGGCCCGGCGCCTGAAGCAGCTGCTCAGCTTTGCCTTGGGAGGCCTCTTGGGCAATGTGTTTCTCCACCTGCTGCCTGAGGCGTGGGCCTACACGTGCAGCGCCAGCCCTGGTGAGTGAGGCCGCAGGCTGAGGGCAGGAGGGAGGGGGTGGGTCCCCATGCGTTGGCCTAGGCCCTGCCACAGTGACTGGAGAGGGGTTCTGGGCATCTGGCCGGGAACTTGTCCTGGTCCCAGCACCGTAGCCCTTCTGGGAGTCTCTGGGGCCCAGCTGTTTCCCCAGCCAGTTCTGGACCCCTGTCGTGTCACTGGCCTGGATTAGGTCCCCCCTTCCATGGTCCTGGCTTGGCCTGGCCTGTCAGTGCTGCCCCCTGCAGGTGGTGAGGGGCAGAGCCTGCAGCAGCAACAGCAACTGGGGCTGTGGGTCATTGCTGGCTTCCTGACCTTCCTGGTATTGGAGAAGATGTTCTTGGACAGCAAGGAGAAGGAGGGGACCAGCCAGGTGAGCCCCAAACCCCAGGGCCTGGACCCATCAGCCTCTGTTTTGTGGTAACACCAGGGCCTGGAGACCCAGATTCTGACTTGAGCTCTGAAAAGAGGGTCTCTTGGCCCTTTCCTGGGAGCTCTGGGAGGCTGGGCCAACTTATTTGGAAGGATCTGGAGAGTGACAGCATCAGCTCCTGCCGCAGCTTGTTCTCATAGACTGAGGGGGACAGCAGTGTCGGGGGAGGAGGAGGGTTTGTTGAGTCTGGGGGCACCTGGCTGATTGAGCGGCAGAGAAGTCTAGCCAGATGAAAGGGGTGTTCCCTGTCTCTTGTTTCTCCATCTCCCGGTCCCCTTCGGTGTCACCCTGGCTGAGTCGGGAGTGTCTAATGTCACCTCTCCCTCCTCCTGGCCCTAGGCCCCCAGCAAAGACCCCGCTGCTGCTGCTGCTCTCAATGGAGGCCGCTACCTGGCCCAGCCGGCTGCAGAGCCTGGCCTGAGCGCCATGGTCCGAAGCATCAAAGTGAGTGGCCCGCTCAGCGTCCCCTCCTGTAGCCACCCCAGCCCGAGCGGCCAGCCTGGCTCAGCCCTGCAGCCTGGCTCAGCCCGCCTTTCTCGCCCCCCTCCCAGGTCAGTGGCTATCTCAATTTGCTGGCCAACACCATAGATAACTTCACTCACGGGCTGGCTGTGGCTGCCAGCTTCCTAGTGAGCAAGAAGGTGAGTAGGGGTGGGGCAGGTGGGCCCCAGGCACTGCTGATGGGAATGATGGTGCCTGTGTTGACCAGTTGGCTCTACCTCCAAAATAGGTCTCCAATCTATCTCCTTCTCGCTCCCTCCACCACCAACACTCTCCTCCAAGCCCCCAGGACTCCCTGTTGCTCTCCTGGATGCAGCCTTCTTTTGTCCTGAGCCCGTGGTCTGATCTCCTTGCTGCAAACACTCCTTGTTGGGATCACATGCCTCTGCCAGGCTCCTAGGCTTAGCCGCTGTCTGCTTCTAGATGCTTCTCCCCCTCCTCCCCTCTGCGCTCTGGCCTCAGTGGTCTGGCCCAGCTCTTTCCCCTCCCGGCCTCCACCGCACACCATTCCATCTGCCTGGAATTTCTTCCTCCCACCCTGAACCGCTGGCTCCTCGTCCTGCAGGCCTCGGCTCCCTGCACTTCCTCAGAGAGGCCTTTGCTTGCTGACCCCTCCTCTAAATTAGGGCCCCATTACTCAGGTCCCGCGGCACCCAGTTCATCCTTTCGCCCAGCACCTGTCACTGTGTGCTCACACAGTTCTCTGTGTGTTTATTCCATCCTTGCCTCTCCCGTCCAGACTGTTAGCTTCATGAAGGCAGGTTCCTTGTCTGTTTTATTCGCTGCTGTATTTCTAGTCGCCAAACGGTGTCCAGCCAGAGCACTCAGAGCAGAGTAAATTTTTGTAGAATGAGCGGACAAGTGGGTGCCCTGGCCCTCGGCACAGACCCCACCAACTCCCCTCCCTGCAGATCGGGCTCCTGACCACCATGGCCATCCTCCTGCATGAGATCCCCCATGAGGTTAGTGCCAGAGGTTTCCATGATCGGTAAGGTGGGCACGGAGCCGGGGGGAGGGCTTTGGGGTGGGACTGCCCACCAGTGGCAGGCTCGGGGGCTGGACTTTGGGGGCCTGGAGCTGCTCAGCCCACCAGGCTGTAGCCAGCCTCTCAGCTGTGCTCCAGCTTCCTCGGGACTGGGGTCCCAGCCAAGGGGATGCGGGCTGGGGGTCCCAGCGGCAGGGCTGGTGCCGGGGCTTGGTGTCCGTACCTGAGACACTCAGGGGTCTGGCCCCACTGGGGCCCAGAGTGATTGTCTGGACCTCCCCTCAGGTGGGCGACTTTGCCATCCTGCTCCGGGCCGGCTTTGACCGATGGAGCGCAGCCAAGCTGCAGCTCTCGACGGCACTGGGGGGCCTGCTGGGTGCCTGCTTCGCCATCTGTACGCAGTCCCCCAAGGGAGTAGGTACGGGCGTGGCGGGTGGTGGAGGCAGGTGGCGGTCAGCAGAGGGGCCCAGCACCAGAGGGCACAGCCGCCCTGCCCTGGTATCCAGGCTGGGTTCCGCCCTGTCTACCCTGTGGGAGGGGGTGCAGTTCACATGGCTCCCCTGGGCTCCCAGCCAGTCGGACCTCCTCCCCCCACCGCAGAGGAGACCGTGGCCTGGATCCTGCCCTTCACCTCTGGTGGCTTTCTCTACATCGCCCTGGTGAACGTGCTACCTGACCTCTTGGAGGAAGACGACCCGTGGTGAGAGGCCCACTGGGACTGTCACTCGCAGAGCCCTTAGGGGCTCATGGGGGAGGATCTTTTGGCCTCTGCCCTCTCCCCCTCAGGCAGCGCCACCCGCTGAGCCCCCACCCCTCCCACAGGCGCTCCCTGCAGCAGGTGCTTCTGCTCTGCACGGGCATCGTGGTGATGGTGCTGTTCTCCATCTTCATTGAGTAACCATTCCTGACGCCCCACCCCCCGCAGCAATAAGAGACTTGGATTCACTCTGTGATGGTGTGTGAGGCAGAGAGGGCGCGTGCCCGTGAGTGAGCCAGCCTCCGACCAGAGGATGATGTGCGTGTGTGTGTGTGTGTGTGTTTGTGTGTGTGGTGTGCCCATGTGACCAGAGGTGTGTGCGAGACCGACACTGTGATCCCTTGGGCGTTGGGCCCAGGACCCCAGGCCCGCGCCTACCCCCAGCCATGCGGTGGTCTTCTCTCCTCCCACCCTGTCATCTTGCACCTCCCCGAGTGAGCAGTGAGGAACAGCATTGGTCCCGAGCAGAGGTCTCTTCCCACCGGGACCCCAAGAGGAGTGAGAGCAGCCCAGGGAGCCCAGGGCTGCGGGGAGCCTGCTGGGGCCTCATGCTCCCTGGCCTGAGGGAGCAACCCCCTCTGCGCGTGCTCCCAGCCCTGGGCAGCCAGGGACCGAGGCTGGGGTGCCTTCTCTGCCCTTCCTTCACCAGCTCTAAGGCCAAAGAAAGGACAGGCAGGTGCTTGTGGAGCCCCCTGCCCCGCTCAGCACTGACAGCCCTACCCCTCCAGCCTGGAGCCAGGAGATGCTTCCAAAGACCTTTTCTTCAGGGCTGCCTGCCCGGGGCCAGCTCCTGTTCCCCCAGTGAATGCTCCCTGGCAGCGCCAGCAACTCTTGCCACCTCCAGCTGCCAAACAGCAGCCTGCAGGGCAGCAAGCAGCCCCGGGGCCAGAGAGGCCTCCCAGTCCAGCTCAGGGATGCGTGTACCAGCACAGGGCCCAGGCAGCTGCTCTGGGGGTAGGGAGAGCAAGCCCTGGCTGCCTCCCCCTGCTCGGGCCCCTTTTCCTGTCCCACTGCGGTGGGGGTAAGGTGGGGGTGGTGAGGGCTCCACGTTGTCAGCACTCAGGAATGTGCTCTGGGAGAATGCTGAAGCCATAATCCCCAGCTATTTCCCTTGGCTGACGCCCAGGTACTCAGCTGGCCCACTCCACCGCCAGACTCCAGCCCTGCTGCTTGGCCATGGGCGTTGAGAAGTGGCCATCAACGGGGTCTGAATGGTTTTACAGCAGTTTTGCTGTGGTTCCATTTGTATCTGTAAATACCTGTTCTGTAGATGAGATGCAAATAAATATTATATGCAAACTGGCTGGCTCTGTACTGCACACCAGAGGCCACGGTCTAAGTGGGGCTTTCCTCGGCACCCCACGCCCCAGCCAGGCCGGCTGCTTGTGTGGGCCAGCTCCTGCTGGCCACCCTGTGCATCTGCACGGGCATCCCCTCCTTCCAGCCCTTCTGCTTCACACTCCTCTCTGAAGTTACCTGGCGGTGCTTCTCGGAACTGTGGCATTTTGTTTCTCCCGCCTGTTCTGTCGTTAGCTTTCTCTCCCCGTAAAACAAGCCTGGCACCATGCCATCACAGCCCACGTCACCCCAAGGGTGGGGTCCCGATTTTATAGACCTGTGAGCCAAGGGATTTTTCCTGGCCTGCCCCGCCCCCCGAGTAATTTAACCAAGGAAGGGAGCACCATCCCTAAAGTCATCTCCAGGTTTGGCCTCAATGAAATTATTTTTCATTAAAAAGAAAAAATACGAGATCCTTATTCTGCACCACATCCCCTCCCCTCCCCTCTGAAGGCGCTGTGTAAAGACAGCCTCAAGCACCAGGGGCGCTGCCATCCTGCAGTGCTATTAGGAAAAAGCGGAAGGGGCCGTGGAGTCGCACTGCTCTCCAAGCCAGCAAGGACAACTCTCAGTGGCCTGTTGGCAGAGAGCAGCACGCCCGCCCCCCTCACGGAGTCTGGTGCCCGGGCTGTGAGGCCCAAATCAGTGGCATCCTCAGCTGGGGCTGCCTGGCTCTCAGTATCTTATCAGCAAAAAGGGATCTGCTTCCCTCGTCGTGACATACGCAGGACCTGGGGGTCCAGGCCTCTAAGAACACAGAAGGGACCCTGGGCTGTCTCGCCAGCTCCTGGCTGAGCCCCTGCTGGGTAGCACACGTGGTCGTGGTACTCAGCCCTCTGAGGGAGGGGCTGGGGCCCACTTAGGAGGAAGCCAGGGTGGGAAGTGAAGGTGGTGCCTGCAGGTTCACTCAGGTGCCCTGACCAGGGGAATGCCCTGACTGGTTAGAAGAGGGAACCGAAATGCAGGAGGCAAGCTGGTTGAGCCCGGGGCAGGGGACAGAACCAGGGCCCTTCAGAGGCTGTGCTGGGGGTTCCTTCGGCAGAGACTGGGGAGTCAACGGGATCACCAAGGAGAGCACGATGGGGGCACACCTTGGACGGCCAGCCTGGAGGTGGTGGGACTAGCGGAGGGAATGAGGAGACGGAGCTGAGCCCTCCAAACAGGCCACCTTGGGGACAAAGAGGGTGTAGGGCCTTTTGCCAGAAGGCAAGTGAGAGCTGAAGGAGAGTCCCCGGGCTGGTTCCTGGAAAGGCCATTCAGGGGCAGCAGCACGCGGAGGGCAGACAGGTTTTCCTCTCAGCCTTGGGTTTGAATCCCAGCTACGCACCAAAGGTGGTGCAATCATGGCCCAGGTGTTTAAACGCATCTACAAAGTGAGGCTGCCCCACTGGCGGTTACTGAGCTAACCAGATAACATTATGCACAAGACCCACAGAGCACATGGCCCAGAGAAGGCCCTCAATAAGTGGTGAACCACACTCAGTGGGCTGCAATTAGGAAGGCTGGTAGACAGGAGGGCCAGTGAGATGAGATCCTGACAGAAACCGTGACAGGATTATCAGCCCGCCAGGGAGGGGGCTGATGGCAGAATAGGGGAGTGGGAGAGAATACAGCACGGCCAAGGGTTAGGCCCAGAAGGGCTCTCAGAGGGGATCTTGCTCCAGGTTCATTTTTCAGCTAAAGGAAATGGGCCAAAAGAGCTAACAGGGACATGTGGAGAAGCAGGAGATTAGGGGGCGAGGAAACAGGGAGGAGTTTCAGGGAGCAAAGCCCCGGAGCCTGGCTTCACCAGGGAGCAGGCGGAGGACCAGAGCACCAAAATGCAGAGAAGGGAAAGGCTGGCTTCTGTTCAGGCCCTTCATTCTCGAGCCACAGCGCCACAACCTCTAACGCTCAGAGGTGGGGCAGGGGGGTGGGGAGAGGGGTCTGGAGGGACGTGTCGGGGAGGCCAGAAGACCCCAGGCAACAGCTGCAGCACGCGCCCATCGCTCCCAGAGGGCCTCACCCTGACAACTGGTTCCCGTTCTGGGTTTCCAGGCAGCAGCACCTGGGGAGGGGCCGCCCGCATACACCCCAACTCATCCCCCCAGAGCCCAGGCAAGGCGAGACAGACAGATACCAGGGACCTGAAACCATCTTTATTACGAGTTTTCACCAGCCAGAGTCCGGGGGCAGGCTGGGCCGGTGAGCCCCTAGGCGTAGTACTGCAGGTTGGCCTTCTTCTTGGCCTGCACCTCCAGGATGCCCTCCATGTAGTCCTCGTGGGTGAGCTCCGTGGCGCCCCTGCGCAGCGCGATCATGCCCTGCACCCGGGACAGACAGGCTCGAGGGCGCCTCCCGCACCCCTGGCCCGGCTCCCACAGGCCTCGGCTTCTCCGCTGTTCCCCTGAGCACTCTCCACCAGACAGACACTCCTGTCCTGTCCGGGGAAGGGGGCAGGAAGGCACGAAGCAGCCACCCACCTCACCCCACCACTCACCGCCTCCACACACACGGCCTTGCACTGGGCCCCGTTGAAGTCATCCGTGCAGCGGGCCAGCTCCTCATAGTTCACATCAGGACTGGGGGAGACACACACCACGGGGCTCAGCCACTCGTGGGGGTGGCGGGGGCTCGGGAGGCGCAGGTGTCCTCCCGTACTCCCCATCAAGCCCGAGCGCAACTCGCCCTGTGACGACAGGCAAGTCCCTTCCCCACGGTGCCTTGTTCTCTTCTTGTACCAGGTGGGGAGAGGAAAGGAGGGAGGTCAAAGCTGGGTAGGCCAGGTTAGTTCCAGGGTCTCTTGAGCTCCAGCCTTCGAGAAATCCACACCTGGGACTCCAGGGACTGAGTCAGCCTGAAGCAGGGGAGCTGGAGGTTGTGGATGGACACAAAAGATGGCTGTCTCGCCGTCTCCCGAGCGGCACGGGCCACGTGTCAGCACAGCACAGCTACTGCCACGCTGGTGTCACGTGCAAGCACTGTGCTGACACTGCCACAACCCCGTGAGGTTGGTGCCGTCATCCCCACGTCCCAGACAAGAAAATTAGGCTTAGCGAGATTACGCCACCTGCTGAAGGTCACAGATCTGAACCCAGGTCCAGCTGGCCCCTGCTGGATCTCCCGGGCCATGTTGGACTGCACTGATCTACTGAGGTGGGGGAGGCCAGGAAACTGAGGGCCTCCAGCCTGTGTGCCTTCCAATCATGGGGAGGTGCGGGTGGGGGGTGGATTCCAAGGAGCAGAGCCCCAGAATCAGAGCCTGGGCCCCAGCAAGATTCTAGCTCAGGCCCCTGAAGAGAAACGGAGGCCGGCGTTTGGAACGGCATGTGTGAATGGCACGTGGAAGGGAGGCCTGGGGAAGCGCAGCACCAAGAGGAGAGCCAGAGACGGCTCTGCTGCTGCCCCTTCGGGGCTCAGCGCCTTGCTCGTGGCCTTGCTCACCTGACGTTCATCTTCCGCGAGTGGATCTGCATGATTCTGGCCCGGGCCTCCTCGTTGGGCATTGGGAACTCAATCTTGCGGTCCAGGCGGCCTGAGCGGAGCAGGGCGGGGTCCAGGATATCCACTCTGTTAGTGGCTGCAATTACCTAAGCAAGAGGAGCGGCAGCACCTTGAACTGCGGAGGATGCGGCTCACAGATGAGCCACAGTCACAGCCAAGACAGGCAGAGAGGCAGCCAGGGTCCAGGAGAAACGGCAGGGGATATTCTAGACAGACCCCGATTCTAAGTGTAACTGCACTAGCTAGGTGACAGAGAAGGTCCCCTGACCTCTAAGCCCAGGGGTTCCTCATCTGTGAAGCGACAATACTGACCTTTACTTGGGTGTTGGGCTGGAACCCATCCAGCTGGTTCAGAAGCTCCAGCATCGTCCTCTGCACCTCCCGGTCCCCAGCCTTCTCACTGTCAAAGCTGGCGCACACAGGAGGCCCAGGACACTGATAAGGCCACCACTCAGGCAGAGCCCTCCCCTCCTCCACCACCAGAAGCCCAACGCAACCCGAGCAGGGCGGGAAAAGTCTTGCTCAACTTGGGGCCCCCGGCCCAGATACCGGCACAGAGAAGGTGTCAGAGACTGGAGAGGCTCCTGGGATCAGGTGCCGGGCTGAGGCTCAAACAGCAAAACCAGCCACTGCCTGGGCTATGCCCCTGATGAAGGTGCCATTAAAAACTGAGCTAAAGCTTAAAACCACAGGGATCTGGCCTAGCCTCGGTGCATAAGGGGGAGCCCGGGCAGGCCTCCCTGAGGAAGTGTCCCTTAGGCTGAGATCTGCAGGCTGAAAACACACTGGCTGGACAACCAACCAATGGAGAAAAAGAGAGAAAAAAAACCACACTCCAGAGGGAAGAGCAGGTACAAAATCTCTCCCACCACAGAACCAGAGTGGGCCTGCAAGCCGAGGGGACATGGTGGAGGAGGGAGTCCAGAGTGGGGGGGAAGCAGGGGCAGGATGGGATGAGACTGCAGGGGAGCAGGGACAGGGACAGAGAGGGCCTTGCAGGCCACGGCATGCCTAGCATTTATCCCAGGGAGCAATGGGAAGGCCCAGGATTGTGTAAGGGACTGTGGGTGCATGTGAGCGAAGCGACCAGATTTCTGTTTTCAAAGAAGCATGCTGGCAGGCGTGAGGAGAACGGATGGTCAGAGGAAAAGAGAAGCAGCAGGGAGGCTAGTTAGAAGAGAATTTACGAAGAACCACAAGACTAGAGCTGCCACCATCCTGGGGAAGGAGGGCACAGGGTGGGTGAGCTGGAATTGAGAACAATCCCCTGGGCACCCAGCTCCCCTCACCGCTTGGTGCCAATGGCATCCAGCTCATCGATGAAGATGATGGACGGAGCTTTCTCCTTGGCCAGGGCAAAGGCGTCCCGGACCAGCTTGGCACCATCACCGATGAACATCTGCACCAGCTGGGGGCCAGCCAGCTTCAGGAAGGTGGCCTGGGGTCGGGAGGACGGGAAACAGTCAGGCCAAAGGCACCACCAGAAGCCTCCAGAGGCCCCTCTGAGCTCGTGAAGCTCGGCTCCCAGGCATTTCTGCCTCATCCCTCCCAAAGCACTCACCTTGGTCTGTGCAGCACAGGCCCGAGCCAGCAGCGTCTTCCCTGTCCCTGGGGGCCCGTACATCAGCACCCCCTTTGGAGGCTGGATCCCCAAATTCTCAAACTTCTCCTTGTGGTTCATTGGCAAGACAATGGCCTCCACCAGCTGCCAGGAAGAAATCCTGGGTGAGGAGAGTGAAGCCCTGCAGGCTCCTACAGCCCAACCTTTAATGGCTCCAACCCCTACCTGCACCCTTCCTCCTCCAATTCAGGGACAGCGACCTCTCCCTTTCCCACGTCAAGAAGACAAAACACGCACTCCCACCAAGACTGGCTATATGGTCTCTCCAGAAACAGCAGGATATGGTGAAAAGACACTGGGCCCAGAACCATGAGCCTGAGTTCCAGTCCTGGCTCTGACCCTAAACTTCTGTGACTCTGGGAAAGTCATTCAATCTTTTGGGATCTCAGTTCCCTAAACTGTTTCACGGCACCCCCACTGCCTCCCTAGAATGCTGTGAGGATGAGAGGTACACTGGGGAGAAGTGCGCTGGTCAATGAAGCAGAGGGGCACAAAGGGCTGGCGAGGCTGCTGGTGGCTCCCATGCCTCCCTCACCTCCTGAATCTGCTTGTCCAGGCCCCCGATGTCACTGTATTGCTCTGTGGGCCTCTCGTCCACCTCCATGGCCTTCACCCGCGAGTCGTATTCTGTGGGCAGGGTCTCCAGGATCAGATAAGAGTCTTTATTCACACCCTGGGGACAGAGCATGAAGCCTTCAGATCTGTCCCAGCTCAAGGCCTACCTAACTGGCTGGGTGATGAGTGGCTGCAGAGTGAAAGGGCAAATACGGGACTGGGCAACACAAGCTTCAAGACCAGGTTGGCAGGATCAGACACGGCTGCTCTGCCGAGATTAAGGGACAAGAGGACCTGGGCCGGGGGCAGCGGTTGAGCAAGTCAGTGGGAGAAACCTCAGTGGCAAAGCCCGGCCTGGGCTCAGGGCCACCACTCACCACCAAGTCTCCCGGCTTCAGCTTTTCAGCATCCACCAACCCAATCACAGGCAGGAAGTAGGTCTGCAGGGAAGATTCCAGGGGCAGCGTCAGTTACTGCCCTCAGCAAGGCTCCCGAGTCCTGTCGCACACCCATGCCTCACCCTCTTTAGCTCTTCCGTGGTCTGAGCTGCCTCACCTGTCGTGTGGAGGTTTTGATCACTGCACACTTGCCCTTCCTTTGGGAGTCCAGGTCAATGTTGGCACCATCCTCCTCTTGGTCATTGGGATCAACATCCAGAAGCTGGGAAGGGAAAAAGCTCAGATTAAGAGGCCCTGCTTGGCCCACTGACCTCCCCAGAGCCCAGTGCTTCCTCGGCCAACAAGACCCCAACCCTTGCAGGGCTGGCCATTCCTACCTCACTCCTCAGCCCAGCCCTCCGCCCAGCAAAGCTGCGGGTGACAAGCCAGCGGACTGACAAAATCTCTGTTTAGGTGTTGCTTCTCTGCACAGAAATCACCCACCCCCGAGGAAGAATAACCAGCAGAAAAGGAGAAATGTGAGACCTCGGAGGCCCTTTCAGGCTCTCTAGATCCCCCTGGAAATGCACACTAGAGAGGGGGCCCTCGGAGGTGTAGCTCCAACATGCAACTTGGGCCTCCAAACCTCCACCCGCTCTCTCCCCAGCGGCCCCACCGCAGGCTGTCTCCGGGCCCTGCCGATCCCCTCTTCCCCTCCACATACACACACACCTCGATGACGTTGGAGACAAGGTACGGCAGGGTCTTGTTCACTTTGATTTTCTCACTGTTCTCTTTGATCTTGTCCTTCATGGCCTGGAGTTCGTGGGTGACTCGCAACACTTCACTCTTCATGATCTGGGGGGAGGGTGCGTGGCAGCAACTTCTCAGTCTGGGCTCAGCTCCTCCCAGGGCCTGTGGCTGGTGCGGCCAGCTGCCCAGGGGACCCTCCCTCCTGCATCAGTGTACTCAGCTCTAAGGCTCTCTGAAGGCTGGGCCTGACTGTGACCACATCGAGCAGAGGTCAAAACAGGAGGCCGGTCTGGGGACCTCCAGGTGAAGCAGTTGTAGTAAAGGGAAAAGAGCGGGACTTTGAGTCAAGCAAAGTAAGTTTTAGGTCCTTAAGAGAGAACTAGGTCCTTGCCCACAGTAGAATCCTCTCTGGGCCTCAGTTTCCCCATCTATAAGATGAGGATTTCCTAAAAAAAGGATTCTCAGAAGGAACACTTAAAGGCTGCATTGGGAAAGGCCGTCTGATGATTCCCCGTCTCGGACCGGGTCTCCCACCACCCTGTCCCTCTTCTGGCCCTTTTTAAGGCTGAGTTTTCTTTCCTCTTTTCCAGGTCCCAGGAGGAAACTGCAGTCCCCATGCCTATCCTAGGGCCGCTGGGCTTGCTGGGCCTGCCCTTGGGGGCTTCACTGCCCGCCACAGGGGCGGCGCGCCCACCTTGATCTCACTGTCCAGTAGCCGCGTGCGCTGGATGATCTCTTCCGTCGACATCTTGAGCACCTCCTCCCCGATGCCATCTTGCTGTTAAAAATTAAAAAACATTAACTCAGGGCACGCAGCCCGCGTTCTCCGAGCCCACTCACAGCCTCAGTCTCCCCGCTCATTAAGCCAGAATGAAGGAGTCGGGACCCCTGCCCACATCCCAAGCGGCCCCGACGTCAGAACCAGGCCAGACTTTGACCTCCAGCCATCTCCTCCCCTCCCGCCAAGGGCGTCTCCCCTCTGTCCCGGCTCCAGGACCCCCTACTCTCCCAGCGCGGACCTCAGCTTCATCCCACACGGTCGCCATCTTCTCCTGCCGAGTCACTGGACTCTAGAGTGTCCGCAGCAGATTCATTTCCTGGAGGAAAAGGCGGAAGATCGGACTGGGCAGGAGCCGTGGCGGTAGATTAATGCTGTCCTTCTTAATAGCTGCTCTTAACTAATGGCAGACCTCTTTCTCCAAATCCTGACTCCTGACCGAATTAGCTGCTTCCGCCTTTCCACAGCGAATCTGCTTCTCCGAGTTAAAAGACGAAGCCCGGGCCACAGGCCCCGCCCCCGCGGCTCCTGAAACGTTCCCGCCCTCGTCTTGAGCACGCCGGGCACCAGAGGTGGGTGCGCTATTGGAGGGCGCGCGCAGCGGGGCGGGGCCTGGGCGTGTAACCGGAAGGGGAGGGAGAAACAACGGGAGCCGCCCGGGCGCTTGGGAAATGTAGTCTTAGTCTGGCGGGAACCTGAAAGGGCGCTCTCGGAGTGATTCAACCTCAGAATCTGGCCCAGTTAGGAATCAGGGGATTTGCGCAACGGCTCTGCCTCCCGTAAACAGTAAACAAAATACACCAGTTGTGTGCAAAGGGCATGACACCTCAGGCTGTATTTTTATAGTTATTATTTATTAAAGTACAAACTGGGCCACCCAGGGTCACTGGAGAGAACCATTAACCAGTTTCAAAGAGAGAAATCGCTGCTGCTGCTAACTTCAGAGCAGGCGCCCCAGAACTGCGCACGTGGGAAGAACTCAATGGACAGTCAGCCTCTACAACTGAAAACATTGTGTCTCACGTCTGTAATCGTTTCTTTTCATCTCACCGAGTAGGGCAGATCTGTGGACCCTATGAGACTCATTGGTTGTACCTGTGTCTCCTGCTCTGGAGGGTCTCTGCTTATCACTGTTGAGGCGAGGCCTAGGGCCCTCCCGAAAATGAACTTCATGTAAGCCACATAGCTTATATTTTAAGTCAAACTATCTCACATACCCTGTAAACTTGGTGAAAATCTGTCCAGTTGAAATTGAGGATGGAGGAGTTAAAACTTGCCTGGATTAGGGTGAAACCCTGCCTTGTACCCACAAGGTTAATGTGGGAAACAAAGTAAGGACAGTTTTGGAGCTTGCTTTGCAGCACTACCGCTGATATGAGAGGAGCTTGCTGACAGCCCTCTGCCTAAACATCGCAAAAGCATTGAGAAGCAAAAATGACCAACTGTAAACTTGAGACAGCACAGACTAAAAATCCCCCATAGGCAACACATAGAAGCCCCCGGAATTTGCACATGCCACCCATAAAAAACTATGAAAGACAGTTGTGCCTGTGCAGAGGACTCTTACAACTTCAGCCCCCAAGGCCACATGCTCCCCTTATCCTACCACATAAAATAAAACCTCTTGCTTGTAGTTTTGGAAGAGTTCGGAATTACAGTGTTAGCTGCCTTTTCTCCTTGCTCAGCACTTTGCAATTAAATTCCTGCTTTCTTCTGCTATACCCAGTGTCAGAGAGGGACCTGCTGCGCACTGGGTGAACGGGTGAGCGAACCTACCTCAGGTTCAGTAATACGGTGTTTTTCTTGGAATGCAGGTGAAGGCATTTCATCTGCAGCTGCTCCCTTAGGCTGACAAACCACCCCAGTGAGTAAAGTATTTATTCCATCCTCTCAACAGTCTGCCCTGTGGACAGACTCAATTATCATTCTCAATGTTGGATAAGGATGCGGAGGCTCAGAGAGGTTAAATGACTTGCCCAAGGTTATCCAGTGAGTCAGTGTCAGTACTTGGGCTGCTGACCCCAGATTCACTTCTCAGGGTTGCCGGACGGGAGTAAAGAAGCCCAGCTGAGGAAGGAGCTGTCCTATCTGTGCTGGTCCCACCACATCCAGGCTAAGGGGGTCCTGTTCTGGGACCTACATTTGGAGATCCCAACAAATAGGAGTATGTGTAGAAAACCTCCAGCCTGGGCCTGTAATGAGTGGTGGCGGTCTCTCCTTGACCAAACCTTAGACAGGCTCCTCTGAGCCCCCTTTTCCTCTAGTTCTTGTCCTTGGGCCCTGTCCTCTGCCTGCCTACTCCAGATTTAGCAAGAATCCTGTTAGCTCGGTTTATCACTTCGCTTGATATCTGATGACCCTTGATATCCGATGACGTTCTTCATCCCCAACCTTTGATATATAAATCCTTGGCCTGTCTTTCACAAGAATCCTGTTAGGCTAGTTTAGCAAGAATCCCCCTCCCCTGATGTCTCCTCTTAGTAATTTTCCATCTACTGACCCCCTCACTCTGCTCGTTGGGTATAAACCTCCAGCTGTCTTTGCTCTATTCAGAATAGAATTCAGTTCTATCCTGGATTCTCGTTCCTCTGTTGCAATACTACTGAATAAAATCTGTTTTTACTGCCTTGAACTAGTGTAGGGCTCTATTTCTTTTTAATCGTGTTATCAAACCTGAAGTGCATTCGCTCAACAATCGCGCGGCAAGCCAATCTCTGACACTGGGTGCAGTGGAAGAAAGTAGGAATGTTATTGCAAGGTGCTGAGCAAGGAGAACCGGCAGCTAATGCTGTAATCCCGAACTCCGCGAAAATCTACAAGCAAGGGTTTTTATTTGGGGTTTTAGGTAGGGGAGGGGAAGCATGTGGCCTTGGGCACCGAAATTCTGAGTCCTCTGCGCAGGCGCGACTGTCTGTTCTGTGTTGCATGCAGTGGATCTTTAGTCTGTGATGTCTGAAATTTACCATCAGTCCTTTCAGCTTCTCATGCTCCTGCGAGATGCTTAGTCAGGTCGGGGGCTGCCAGCCAGTTCCTCTCCTATCAGCAGTCCACCTGCTGTTCTGCAAGGCAAGCTCAGAAACTGGCTATTTTGTTTCCCACGTTAACCTTTTGGGTACAGGCACAGTTTCACCCTAATCCAAGGAAATTTTAACTCCTTCATCCTCAGTTTCAATAGCAGATTCTGACAAGAGTAGTCTGGTGCTCAGACTCAGCAGACCAGATGGAAGCTTCCTTCATGTCCAAAAGGGGTTAAGGAAGAGGGCCAGATTCAGCCTCAGTGCATCCAAAACGTAGAAGAACTAGGACTCTAGCAGCAGAGATTTCAAGAAGACTTTTTCCGGCCAATTCTTGAGCCCAAATTCTCTGTGAAATGGAAGAGGCTGGCCCAGGAGGTAGCGAGCTCTCTATCATTGGAAAAGGGAAGGCAGCTGTGGGACCACCACCTGGAGAAATATTAGAGGAGACTCCTGAAAGGGATGGAGAAGAAAGATTAGCCCAGGAGGCATTTTGAGGGCTTTTCTAGGCTTAGAAAACGAATGACAGACCACAATGACACAGACTGATTATTCTGGGAGCCTACTCCTTTAAGGAACAGGGATGTCTTAGGGGAGATAGCAGAAAAAGGAGAACAGTTAATGAAAGTTCAGGCTGCTCAAGGAATCAAGAAAGTACAGTCACAGAGGGGGAAAGGAGAGCCTGAGGCAGAGTGTGTCCTCAGGGAGAATGAGCTTGACCCAGCTTGGGGCCTCTGGTCTCTCTGGGCCCCTAGAGAGGAGGTGAGACATAGACCAGGCCTATAGCAGGGTGAGGCAGCGGGTCGTGGGAGCCAGGACGCTTCATGAGGAGAGGCTGGAGCTAGGAACGAGTCAGGAAGGACTGAGCAACGCCCTTAGAAGCCTGGGCTCCTGGGGGAGGGGCTGGGTGCAGAGATGGCAGAGCCCAGCTCTGCCACATGACCTTGGGCGGGTCTGGTCTCCTCCCTGAACCTCAGTTTCTCCATGTGGGAAATGCAGAGGCCCTCACGCCCACCACGTGGGGTTGTGGAGTGGATTAAGCGGGATGATGGATGTGAAAGCACTTTGAGAATTGCAGAAGACTAGATGTTTCTCTGTCTTGGCACCTGTTCTCAACCGTGTAGCCAGAGAATTCTTTCCAGAACCAGATCTGGTCATGCTACCCCATTTCCTCGAAAAACAAACCAATAAGCAAAGCCCTCTTGAAGGTTTCCCAGTGCTCTTAGGATGGAGACGAAAGTCCTTGTGGCCTGGCCCCTGACGGTGGCTACAGCACACTCTGCACACAGGCTCCCTCACTGTGCTGGGTTGCTCTAACCCACCAATACCCCCCTGCCTCTGGGCCTTCGCTTCTGCTCTTCCCAGAACCCTGTGCCCTGACTGTAAATTAGCGAGCTCCTTCACAGCCTTCAAATCTCAGTTCTGAAGCCCCCCTGCCCGGAAAAGACCAGGTCAAGTCCTCTTGCTGCTTGTCCCATGGCTCCCAGTGCTTGTCCCCCAGGACACCAGCTGGACACATCTGCTGTGATGGTGTCTCTCTCACCCTTCCCTGGATGATAAACTCCACGAGCACACATATTTGATTTGTTTACCACGAGTCCCCAAGGGCCTAGGAAAGTGCCTGGCCCATAAAAAATATTTTCAAATGAAAAATTACTTAAATCCCAAGTCACAAGCTGGAGGATTTCCTCTCTGAAGCTCCACCCACTCATCCCTGAGCAGTCCCTCCAGCCAGGCCCAGCAGGTCTCCGTCCTGGAGGGGAGAGAAACGAATCACCAAACGGCTTTACTCTGGGTTCTTCCAGTTGCTCCGATCAAAACCTTGGAGTTGATGAAAATATTAAGAATAATAAGTTTTCACATATTGAGGTATACAGGGAAGCCATTCTGGTTTAAATTTGATTCGGCCTAAAACTTGTTTTTCCCCGAGCAGCCAGACTTATGGTCCACCAAACACGCATCGTACATCTGCTTCAAACGTTTTCCCAAAGCAAAGAAGGCACTCTTTAAAGATGGGGTAGAGGCAGCCCTGATGGTTTAGTGGTTAAAATTTGGCGCTCTCACGGCTTGGTGCCCCAGGTTAGATTTCCGGTTGTGGAACCACACCACCCGTCCGTCAGTAGCCATGCTGTGGTGGTGGCTCACACAGAGAACTAGAAGGACTTACAATTAGGACATACAACCACACACTGGGACTGGGGGGGGTAGAAAAAGAGGAAGACTGGCCACAGATGTTAGCTCAGGGCAAGTCCTTCCCTGAAAAAAAAAAAAGATAGGGATGAATGGCTCCTTTCTCTGACACCAGTACCAGTACTTCTTTGGAGATAAGCTTAGGACCTGCTGTGTATGTGCTAAACTGCAGCAAAACGTCTTGTGACTTCAGGGAAAAAAATTGTCTTCCTGTCACTTGACGTATGTTCTTTGTTCTTTTTTTTGTTGTTGAGGAAGATTAGCCCTGAGCTAAAATCTGCTGCCAATCCTCCTCTTTTTGCTGAGGAAGACTGGCCCTGAGCTAACATCCATGCCCATCTTCCTCTACTTTATATGTGGGCCGCCTGTCACAGCAGGGCTTGATAAGTGGTGCATAGGTTCACGCCTGGGATCTGAAGCGGCAAACCCTGGGCTGCAGAAGTGGAACGTGTGAACTTAACCACTGCGCCACTGAGCCAGCCCTCGTTCTTTGTTCTGAAATGGTATAAAACCATGCTGTAAACCACGCTTTCTTTCCTGATGGGGATTGTACTTCTGGGCTAGTCCTCAGCTGGGCTCAATAAATATCATGGTACCTTTCTTATCTATACATTGATTCTTGATTATTTGTGTCAACAAAGTCATCGTTGACTTCTCTCTCCATGCACCACATCCAATCCACCAGAAAATCCCACTGATTCTACCTTGAACAAATATCCAGAATTCTGAATGATAAGATCTGAATCAAAATAACCCAGAGGAAGTGTGGAGCTGGGGGTCGGGAGGTATAAATGAAACAAGATTGTCCAGGTGCTCAATATGAATATTGTTAAGGCTGAGAAGGAGATTCATTGTACTAGTCTCTCTATTTTGCATATATTTGAAATTTTCAAAAATAATGTCTTTTTGAAGATATAAAAGGTATACATTATATATATATATTTACAGATACATAAAATATATATCCTCAGGGGCCAGCCTGGTGGTGCAGTGGTTAAGTTCGCATGTACTGCTTCAGCGGCCCAGGGTTTGCCAGTTGAGATCCTGGGGGTGGACATGGCACCGCTTGGCACGCCATGCTGTAGTAAGCGTCCCACATATAAAGTAGAGGAAGATGGACACAGATGTTAGCTCAGGGCCAGTCTTCCTCAGCAAAAAGAGGAGGATTGGTAGCAGATGTTAGCTCAGGGCTGATCTTCCTCAAAAAAAAAAAAAATAATGTATATATATATATATATATCTCCTCAGAATATGACACTTCTCACCATTCCCAGGGTCTATCACCCTGGTTCGAACCAGCATCACGTCTCACCTAGTTCACTGTAGGAGTGTCTTCTACCCTAAACCTCTTGTGATGGTTCATTTTTTGTGTCAATTTGACTGGGCCATGGGGTACCCAGATATTTCATCAAACATTATTCTGGGTGCCTTTCTGTGAGGGCATTTTTAGATGAGATTCACATTTAAGTCAGTAGACTGAGTAAAGCAGACCACCTCCCCAATATGGGTGGGCCTCATCCAATCAGTTGAAGGCCTGAATAGAACAAAAAGGCTCACCCTCCCCTGAGGCAGAGGGAACTCCTCATGCCTGACTGCCTTGAGCTGGGACATCGATCTTTTCCTGACTTTGGACTTGAACTGAAATATGGGCTCTTCTTGGGTCTTGAGCCTGCCAGCTTTTGGACTAGAAGTTACATCATTAGCTCTCCTGGTCCTCAGGCCTTCTGACTCGGACTAGAACTAAACCATCAGTATTCCTGGGTTTCTAGCCTGCTGACTCACCTTACAGATCTCGGGACTTGCCCATCTCCATAACTGCGTGAGCCAATTCCTTATAAGAAATCTCTTTACATATATGCATATATATACATATATATGTGGTTCCTACTGGTTCTGTTCCTCTGGAGAATCCTGACTAATATACTTCCTAAAGTTGATAATTTGAAAAATATTAAATATATAAAAAAGTTGAAAGAATAGACAATGAATACCTGTATAGCTTTCACTTAGATTCATCAGTTGATCACATTTTGCCACATTTCCTTTTGTTCTGTGCGCATGTGTTTTTCTGAACCATTTCAAAGTAAGTTACAGACATCACGACACTTCACCTGTCAAAGTTTCAGCGGTGTGTCCTAAGAATAAAGACATTCTCATATGTAACTACAGTACATTATGGTATGATATATTGTCATACTTAAGGAACTTAAGATTGATGTAGTAATATCTAATATGCAGTCCGTATGAAAATTTTTTCAGTATCCCCCAAACATCCCTTCTAGCCTTTAAAAAAAAAATCCAGTATCAAGTCAACGATCACACATCACGATCCGTTGTCATGTCTCTTTAGCATCCCTTAATCTAGAATAATCTCCCAGTCTTTTTTTGGTCTTTCACGACACTGACATTTTTGAAGCATCCAGGCCAGTTGTCTCGTGTAGTCTCTTCTCAACACAGCAGCCAAAGGAATTCTTTTAAAACCTAGTCATGTCATGTCACTCCTCTGCTTGCAACCGTGCAGCAGCTGCCCAGCTCACTCACAGCACGAGTCCTCGCAACGGCCCACAGGGCCCTGTGTGTTCTCCCTGCCCTGAGAATTCCTCCAGCACCTCGGCTCCCACCCCTTTCCTCCCTGCTCACAGTTACAGGCCCCCTTGCTGCTCCGTGACCAGGCCAGTCTAGGACTCCGTTCCTTTCTCCTCCAATGCTCTCTCCAGGATACTTGCTTGGTTCACCCCCTCACCTCCTTCAAGTCTTTGCTCAAATGCCTCCTCTCATCCAGGCCTACCCTTATAGCCTTTTAAAGCTGCAGCCTAGGGGTGGCCAAGTGGTTAAGTTCACGGGCTCTGGTTCAGCAGCCCAGGGTTCCACCGGTTCGGATCCTGGGCACGGACATGGCACCGCTCATCAAGCCATGCTGAGGTGGCGTCCCACATAGCACAACCAGAAGGACCCACAACTAGACTAGACAACTATGTACTGGGGGTCTTTGGTGAGAAGAAGGAAAAGGAAAAAACAGATCTTTAAAGCTGCAGCCTGCCTCTCCCTGCCCCAGCCCTCGCTTCCTTACCCTACTCTACTCTTTTTTTAATTGTACATTTTTATTTTGAAAACAATCTTAAACCCGGAGAAAAGTTGCAAATACAACACAAATAACATTTTTCATTGCACCATTTGAGAGCAAACTGCTGACCAGATATCACATCATCTCAAATACTCAGGTGGGAATTTCCTACAACCAAGTCATTCTCCTACTTAACCACAACACGACCTTCATGGCAGGAAGTTAACGTCGACGTGTTTCGACCGTCTAATCCTCAGACCCCATTCAAGTGTCACCTATTGTCCCAATAATGTCCTTTACAGCAAAGGGATCCAGCCCAGACTCAAGACCAGAATCAAGCATTGTATTTAGTTACAGTCTCTTCCAATCTGGAATCCTTTCTCAGTCTTTCCTTGCCTTCATGACCTTGACACTTTTGAAGATTAGTTACTTTGTACATTATTTGTCAATTTGTGTTTATCCGGTGTTTCCTCACGATTTTACATTCCGGTGGTTCACATTTGGCAGGAATAGCACAGAAGAGATGGTGAGGGTCTCATTGTACTCGTTCAGGTAGCCACTGACTTCACTGGTCCCATTACTCTAACTTCTTCCACATGATCAATCTGATGTCTGGCTCATCCTCTCTACTGTGAAGGCACTCTCTCATCCTCTTGAAACCAATAAGTATTTTGGGGGGAAGTACTTTGGAACGATGTACATATTCCATTCTTCATCAAATTTTTAATTAATTCATTTACATCAGTATGGATTCTTGTTTTTTTTTGTTTTTTTTGAGGAAGATCAGTCTTGAGCTAACATCTGCCAATCCTCCTCTTTTTGCTGAGGAAGACTGGCCTTGAGCTAACATCAGTGCCCATCTTCCTCTGTGGATTCTTGTTTTATCCAACAAAATCTGTTAGTATCATTGCTACGGACTGAGTTTGTGTCCCACCCCCAGCCCCAAATTCCTATGTCGAAGCCCTAATGAGATGGTCTTTGGAGATGGGACCTTTAGGAGGCAATTAGGGTTAGACGAGGTCATGAGGGTGGGGCCCTCATGATGCGATCAGTGGCCTTATAAGAAGAGGAGGAGATCTCTCTCTGTTTCTCTCTCTCCACGTAAAAGAACAGAGGAAAGGCCACGTGAGGACACAGTGAGAAGGCAGCCGTCTGCAACCCAAGGAGAGAGGCCTCACCGGACACCAACCCTGCTGGTGTCTCGATCTTGCACTTTCAGTCTCCAAAGCTGTGAGAAAATAAATCTCAGCTGTTTAAGCCCTGCAGTCTGTCGTATGGTGTTATGGCAGCCTGAGCTGGTGAGGACAGTCATTCTTAATCATTATTAATGAGTGAATGGGAGTCCGTTCGAGCCGGCTCCTGTGTCCTTTTGTGTTATTCTCATCATTCTTTCAGTTTTCTTTGCTTTCTGACACAGGATATTCCAGGTTCATCTTGTACTTTCCTTGGTCCAGGGCTAGAATCAGCCATTTCTCTAAAGAACCTTGGTTCCTTTTAGTGGATCATGGTATTTAGAAGCCACAATCTGAGTGTTAGAGGTGCTCATTGCTACTGGCATGTCACTCCCAGGCCATTGCACACGCAGACACACACATACACACACACACACACATCTGTAACTATATTTATTTCTCTATTTAGCTTTTTACTTTGAAATCCATGAATCCACACTGATCCCTACAATTCCAATTCAACACCACAAAGTCCCTTCTTCTTTTGTTTTTTTTTGAGGAAGATTAGCCCTGAGCTATCTACTGCCAATCCTCCTCTTTTTGCTGAGGAAGACTGGCCCTGAGCTAACATCCATGCCCATCATCCTCTACTTTATACGTGGGACACCTACCACAGCATGGCTTTTTGCCAAGTGGTGCCACGTCCGCACCCGGGATCCGAACTGGCGAACCCCGAGCCACCAAGAAGCAGAATATGCGAATTTAACTGCTGCGCCACTGGGCCGGCCCCGGAGTCGCTTCTGATTTTCTCCCTGTCCTTATTTGTAACTCTCTTCTTCAATAGTGACCTGGCTCCCATTACCCTTCACATATTTACTCATTTGCTCAATCTTCTCTACAAAACCAATTTCTCATTGCCACTCTCTCTCACCCACAGATCCTTCTTCACTCCATCTTTGTTCGTCTATGTCCTGTTCACTCTACTCAAGCTCTGACACCACACACCTGACCTTCCCCAACTTGCATACCTCCTCATCCTGCTTAGGCCCAAAGACCCATGCCAGGCTGCCCTCCTTGCTCGATTTGGTCTCTGACACTCTGCACTGGGCCGAGCCATGCCCACCACCACCATGTGGATGCCTGCCTCACTTTGCTCAGGCCCCACCTCCGCATGCTAGGCCTTTCTCCTCCAGGGTGTCCTCAGCACCCTGCTCTGGCCCTGACACACGGCACCAGGCTGCCCTGTGCATAGACACTCTCCTTGCCCTGTTCACGTTCCAGCTCCCAGACTGCTCATCTGCATGGATATCCTCCTCACCTTGCTTGGCTCCAACACGCAGCACCAAGCCTCACCCTCATATGAACTCCTTTCTCACCCTACTTGGTCCCTGACACTCCAGGATGAGAAACCCATATTTGAGGATGCCTTTCTCTCTCCACGCAACCCCTACCTCCCCGCACTGGGGCTTCCCCTGTGTGGACAGATCCCACCTGCTTGGGCTCCAACACCCCACAGCAGGCCAACCCTCCCCATGGATGTCTGTCCTGCTTTGTCCCACCTGATGGTCTCAGGACTGAAGAGAAGGGAAGGGGATGAAGATGAGGAAGAAGGACGCTGCTCTATTCTTTATTGTTCCAAAGCACTTATCGCTTTTGTGTCAGTCTGCTGGTTTTTGCCATAAAAAATACCATAGTCTGGGGGGCTTAAACAACAGAAATTTATTTCCTCTCAGTTCTGGTGGCTGGGAAGTCCAAGATCAAGGTGCCAGAAAATTCGGTTTCTGGTGAGGCCTCTCTTCCCGGCTTGCGGGTGGCTGCCCTCTTGCTGTGTCCTCACACAATCTGTTCTCTGTGCAGCGCGGAGAGAGAGAGAAAGCTCTCTGGTGTCTCTTCCTCTTCTTATAGGGACACCAGTCCTAACGGATGAGGGCCCCACCCTAATGACCTCCTTCAGTCTTAATTACCTCCCTAAGGGCCCCATCTCCTAACTTAGTTACATGGGGGGCCAGGGCTCCAACATCTGAATTTGGGGGACCAATTCAGTCCATCGCATCTTTCTAACTTTCCACGTTGCTTGTTTATCACGTTTACTGTTTATCGCATCCTTCTCCCCACTCCTGCACGTCAGCAGCTCCTCACAGGCGGGGATGTTTGTCTCTGGCTCACTGTGGCACCCCACGAACCTGGAAGGGCAGCTGGAGACACTCAGACATGTGTGCAGAGGGACGTGTGTGTCTGAGGAAGCTCACGCGAGGAGCCTTGCTCCCACACTCCCCCCACCCTCAGACCTTGGGAGGGAAAGTCAGAATCATTGGGACCAGGTACAAACGGTTTATTTTCCTATAAAGAGCAAAGTACGAAGAGGCGAGAGAGGGCAACTGGGCCTCGAGGGGTGCCAGCGGGGAGTCCCTGGCAGCTGCCCCAGGAGTAAACGGTCGTCGAGGCAGGGAGGGCAGGGGTCTCCAGGGTGACGGTGGAGAAGGAGCAGGGAGGCGAGGCCGAAGCCCAAGACTGCTGAGGGCGTCACACAAAGCCAGGCTTCATGGACGAGCGGCGGCAGTTGGGGCAGCTCCGTGTCCCGTTGTTCTGCAGGCACCTTAGGAGGCAAAGGGCCCTGTCCACTCACAGAGCCCGTCTTGCCCCCCTGGGCCCTCTCTCCTCCCCTCCCCTCCCCTCTGTGGGGGCTGGGAAGGCATCAAGGGAGGGGGTCAGGCCCCTGCTGGCCCCTCGCACTCTGCCCAGGGGGCTTCCAGGGCAGAGCCTGGGCGGGGAGTCAGGAGGTGGGGATGGAGGCAGGCCTGGCCCTGGGCGTCTGAACCCCAAGACCCTTGAGAGGCCTCTCTGAACTCTCTTTGGGGAGAAGAAGAAGACTGGCTTCCTCTACATGGGAAGCCCTTAGGATGCGCTTGGGACGCACAAAGCGCCAAGTGTCTGCTGTTAGCGTGACTTGTGTGATTGGGCCCTAGGGTGCCCCCAAGAGGCCCCGTGTGCCCCCTGCCCGCCGCGGGGAGCCCCCTCACCGGAGGTGGAAGATGTGGGAGCAGGGCAGGGCCTGCAGCCGGCTGTTCCTCTCGCCTATGGACTCGCCGCACAGGCCGCAGTAGAGCTCGCTCTCCTCCACGCACTCGTGGAAGCGCACGACGTGCGCACGCAGCTCCCGCTGCAGCCCCTTGCTGCGGTAGATGCTCTCGCTCAGGCAGTGCAGCTTGAGCTGGCTCAGCTGGGCCCGTGGGGACAGACCAAGTCAGTGCTGTGAGCAGCTGTCCCACTTCCCTCCTGTCTCCGCAGGGCCACCGGGCAATCAGCACACATGGGGTCCAGGGCTGGCCGTGTTCCTGCCTTGCTGGTGGACCTAGGAAAAACATCCTGCCCTCTCTGGGCCTTGGTTTCCCTCCATGCAGAATGAGGGGGTGGGGGAGGCAAGTGGTCCTTACCCCTAGAACCAGCTGGGGACCCCACGATTTTGAGGAATTTTATTGACCAAACTTGCTGTGTTGACTCCCTAAGAATTAATTTGCTTTCCTGTTTTTGGTAATTAAATGCACACAACCGCTTAGCATTTCTGATCAGCCCAAGATACTTGGTGAACCCAAGTGGCTAGAATCCAGCCAAAGGCACATCTGTTTGGCATTTTAGTTGGACTGTGCACCTGATACCAGAGAAACGCATATCTTCCAGAAGACTTTGAGAAACACTGAATCTATTTTCAACACTTAAAGTTTGGATATGATTATTAAATTTGGAGAGGTGTATATCTTTGGAGTTAAGACAGACCAGTTTCCATGTGTGGGACCTTGAGTGCCTCTTTGAGCCTCGCTTTCGTCATCTGCAAAGTGGGGCTCCCTGGACCCGCCTTGTAGGGAGATACTGAGGACCGGAAGCGGTCCCTGGAGAGCCCTGTGGTGCCCAGCTCTCAGGGAGTGGAGGCCACTGTTGGGAGCATTCATGAAGCCCCTGAGGAACTCTGATATCCTTTGAGCTATGGATCTCTTGCCCTGCCCTCCGAAGTGCCCTCTGGGTGGGAGAGAAGCAGCTGTGTGCTGGGGATGGCCGGGGCGGCTCCTGGAGATCACGAAGGGCTCAGGGCCTGAGAGGGCCCAGTGGGGCTGTCTCCCCAACCCAAGACCCCACCCTTGGGTCTTGACTCCAGACTCACAAGACAGAATCAGGTCTGACCTTGTTCCCCACCTCCTCGGCCAGGTCCTGGGCTCTCTCGATGGCATCCAGAGCCTGGAAGGCGAGCACAGGGCAGAGCTGTCTGATAGAGGCCTTGGCTCATAGGAAAGGAAGGGGTGGGGGGTGGGGGCGGGTCTGGGGAGGGTGACGGGGCTGGGCAGCTGCCCTGTGAGTAAAGGTAGCAGGGAGACTGGGGCACAGTCACAAGAGCTGTGAGGGCAAGTTACCTCCTGCCTCAGTTTACTCAGATACAGACTGGGAAGACTATTCTTGTGTCGCGGGGTGTTGTGAAATCCCAGGAAGCAGTTAGAGCATCCTGAGTTCAAACCCCAGCTCTGGTCCTTTACTAGCTGTGTGACTGGGCAAGTCCTGGGCCTTTTCTGAGCCTGGAAAATGACTTGGAATGTTCTGGTCTCATGGGATTGGGGTGAGGCTGATGTTAGACAAAGGTCTGACAGAGTTCTCGCCCACAGATTGTTGGCTGAGCTCCAGGCCCCACATGGGAGCCCTGGGGAGAGCTGGGGCTGTAGGCAAGGGCCCCCCTCACCTTGTCCAGTGCCTTCCTGGCCACCCAGCATTTGGCCACGCCCAGCAGCACCTGCACCTGCCCCAGGCGGTTTCCGATCTCGGTCATGATGCTCATGGCGGAGTCGTACCTGGGGAAGGCCGTCTGCACAGCCAGGTCGGGGGTGGAGTCAGGGTGGGCCCGGCCTGCACACACCCCCACCCCGCCTCTCAGTGACCTCACCTCCAGGTCCCCACGGCTCCGGTGGATGTCAGCAAAGCAGAGCAGGCAGAGGGCCTGTAGTGGCCGGTCCCCGTGCTGCAGTGCAATCTTCATAGACTCCTGCGAGGGAGGCCGGTCACGCAGGCCCACTCGTCTGCCCCCACCACTGGGGCGCCCTCCCCCAGTGGGCCCCTCTGACGGGCAGGCCTGGGATCACCAACAGCCTCAGAGCCCGATACGCTTCTCATGGTGCTTGGGCCCCAGGCACTGAAGCACTGAGGCCTCACAGTGCCCAATGAAGTGGAAACTGAAGCTCAGAGAGCAGAAGTGACTTGGTCAAGGTCGCCTGGCTCGTATGTGGCAAAGCTGGGATTTGAACCCTGGTCAGTGGAACTCCAGAGAGTTGCTCTCTTCCTATTAAAGTGCCCCACAGATGGTGCAAGGGGGTGCAGAGGGAAGCCCCCTCCCCTGAGAATGGACTGGAAGGGAGTGAGGTTTGGTGCAGTGGGGAGGGCAGAACAGATGCAGCCGTCAGAGGCTCAGCTATAGAGGGGCTGGGCCGGGGCAAGCCCTGGGGCGCTCAGTGGGCTGACTGGGAAGAGGAGCCCCTGCTGCCCCAGGTCCCAGAGCCTGGCCCACACCGCCACCTTCCACCTGCCCCCTTCCCTGCTGCCCCACCTCGCAACACTCCATGGCACTGCCCAGGTGGCCCAGCAGGCGATAGGCTACGGCCATGTGGTACTGGCTCATGGCCCGGTACTTGAGGCTCCAGCCTTTGCCGTAGTCATTGACGAGCTCCGCGGCCTTGCAGGGGAAGAAGAGAGCTTTCTCGTAGTCCTGCAGGGGACACAGGGAGGGGGCGGGATGGGAGGGCACTGTGAGTGGCAGAAGCTGCCCCTAAGTCGAGGGCTCCAGGGCCTGCCTTCTCCAGCAGCCAGGGGCCCACAGTTCCCCTCTGGGTATCCAGGGAGAGAGTGATCCAGGCAGAGGGAACAGCCAGTGCAACAGCGTGGGCTCCGTGGACACAGGGATTTTCATCTGGTTTGCCGAGTATCCCAAGAGCCTAGTACAGTGCTGGCACTTAGTAGATACACAGTAAATATCTGTTGAATGAATGAATGAGAAAGCAAGACAGCTGGCGTCTCTTCTCAGTCAGTCCCAGTGGGGCCCCTCAGCTTCAGAGACACACAGAGAGGCAGGATGTCAGTGCACCCCGCAAACTAGAGTTTGCCCCCTGGCCCCCAGCAACAGCTGCTCAGTGAAGGCTCAGGAACTGATTGCCGGTGCAGTCAGCTCAGAACATCAGGACAGACTCTGAGGCAATGAAATCATTCTCTCAGCCTTTCTATCTCCTCAAACCTCCAAATGCCTTCTCTACCTGCCCATGATGAGCCGACGACCTCGTCTTCCACGCCATTGCAGAGACAGAAGAAGATCAGAGAGGAGCTTCTTTATCTATCTCACCCATCGGTCCCGCAGATCTGTCCCCACCCCACCTCCCCCTGATACTCTGGCGGAGGGCTCCCTGCTCCTCTCAAATGTGAGCCCTCCACGGGGGCTCTGAACAAATCTCCCCATTCCCAATTCCCCGTCTCTGTCTCCTGAATCAGTCCCCTCCACATTTCTCACCTCATTTAAAAAATAAAAACAAAAATCAAAAACCTTTAGATTGCATACGCCCTTCAGCTACAGTCCCATTTCTCTGTTCTTTCTCATGGAAAACCTATCTGATCTTCCACTTCATATCTAACAAACATCCCTGAGCTAATATGAGCAAAAGAGAACTCTCAGTAACCCCAGAAAACATGGTTTGTAACATACTTTGTTATGTAATTTTTTTTTTTTTGGTGAGGAAGATTGGCTCTGAGCTAACACCTCTATTTTTGAATGTGGGATGCTGCCACAGCATGGCTTGATGAGCGGTGTGTAGATTCACACCCAGGATCTGAACTCTCGAACCCTAGGCCGCCAAAGCAGAGTGTGCGAACTTAACCACTGTGCCACCAGGCTGGCCCATTTGTTATGTATTTTTTAATTTGAAGCTGTGTAAACATTTTACAGGTTTAAAAAATTAAATTAAAATTTAAAAACTTTAAAAATAGAAAATGGTGGGCCGGCCCCATGGCCAAGTGGTTAAGTTCACACGCTCCACTTCTGTGGCCCAGGGTTTCGCCAGTTCAAATTCTGGGCACAGACATGGCACTGCTCATCAAGCCATGCTAAGGTGGTGTCCCACATGCCACAACTAGAAGGACCCACAACCAAAAATATACAACTGTGCACCAGCGGGCTTTGGGGAGAAAAAGGAAAAATAAAATCTTAAAAAAAAAAAAACGAAATAAGTGACCCTAACTGCATATCATTATATTAATATTATATTGTAATTAGTTATTATATATTATAATAAACTATGTTATATTATACTATATTGTTATATGTAATATTATAATATAATGTAAATTAATATAATATTATTCAATGTATTATATTATATATAATACATATTATATATAATATAATATATTGTGTTCATATAATCACACAGAAAAAAAATTATTTCAAATGACCCTAGAGCATATACTTGGACAGTTTATCCATAGTGGAATATATTATAAAGACAAAGAATGGCAAAAATATCTTAAACTTCCTTCAGAAGTCTCTTTGAGAAATATTGGTGTTGTCTTTTGAAAGTATTTTATTTTGTAGGATAAAGTAAATATTTAATTATGTTGTTAGAAACCAAGATTTTCAGTCTAAGAGAAAAGAGAATCAGGTTTAAAATAAATTAAGGAAAATCCAGACACATTCTATTTGAATTGGAAATAGCAATAGAAACTTCAGTTGTCCTGGTAACTGAAAAGATTTGGAAGCAATGACAGGGGCTGGCCCCATGGCCGAGTGGTCAAGCCATGCTGAGGCGGCATCCCACATGCCACAAGTAGAAGGACCCACAACTAAAAATATACAGCTATGTACCAGGGGGCTTTGAGGAGAAGAAGAACAACAACAACAAAAAAAGATTGGCAACAGATGTTAGCACAGGTGCCAATCTTAAAAATAAAAAAATAAAAGAAAAAAGAAGCAATGACAACCCAGTGGCCATGAGCACCCTGAGAGCTGGCATTTGGTCTTTATTTTTTTATTTTTTATTTTTTTTTAAAGATTGGCACCTGAGCTAACAAATGTTGCCAATCTTTTTTTTTTCCTGCTTTTTTTTTTTCCCCCAAAGCCCCCTAGTACATAGTTGTATATTTTAATTGTGGGTCCTTCTAGCTGTGGGATGTGGGACGCTGCCTCAACATGGCCTAACCAGCGGTGCCATGTCAGCGCCCAGGATCCGAACCCTGGACCGCCGGAAGTGGAGCGCGAGAACTTAACCACTCGGCCACCAGGGGCCGGCCCACAGCATTTGGTCTTTAAATACCGTTTCCCACTATAAAGAACCCGGAGAAATGGCTGATTCTAGGTCTGGGGCAGGGAATATACAAAGTGACCCTGGGAGAGTTTATTGTGCCAGAAAACAAGAAAGTTTTCAAGGACTAAATGAAGTCTTGTCAAAAGGACACAGGAAGCCCGCCCGGTGGCTCATCAGTTAAGTGCGCACATTCCGCTTTGGCAGCCTGGGGTTCGCAGGTTCAGATCCTGGGTGCGGACATGGCACTGCTTGGCATGCCATGCTGTGGTAGGCGTCCCACATAT
Source organism: Equus caballus (assembly GCF_041296265.1). NCBI lineage: Eukaryota > Metazoa > Chordata > Mammalia > Perissodactyla > Equidae > Equus > Equus caballus. The sequence continues at coordinate 11,954,010 of NC_091695.1, forward strand.
AAAGCAGAGGAAGATGGGCACGGATGTTAGCTCAGGGCCAGTCTTCCTCAGCAAAAAGAGGAGGATTGGTAGCAGATGTTAGCTCAGGGCTGATCTTCCTAAAGAAATAAATAAAAATAAATTAAAAATTAATAAGAAATGGGGCTGGCCCCGTGGCCGAGTGGTTAAGTTTGCGCGCTCCGCTGCAGGCGGCCCAGTGTTTCGTTGGTTCGAATCCTGGGTGCAGACATGGCACTGCTCATCAAACCACGCTGAGGCAGCGTCCCACATGCCACAACTAGAAGGACCCACAACGAAGAATATACAACTATGTACCGGGGGCTTTGGGGAGAAAAAGGAAAAATAAAATCTTTAAAAAAAAAAATCAAAAAGAAAAGGACACAGGAACCATATCAAAGGGAATTTCACGGGCTAAAGTGAAGATAATATAAGCATCAAAACGAAGAATGATTGCGATTAACTGAAAAACACTAAATATAAAAAAAATCCACGATTTCATAATGATACTCCAAAAAGAGAAGGCAAAACAAACCAGTGTGGCCACTGAAGGCAGTTATTACATCAACGCCTTCTTCTGAAAAGGGGTAATTAAGGGAAGGAGAAAATATTTATTCTGCCTTTCTTTTAGGACCTGTGTTTCAGAATAAGCAACTGGCCCCAGCTGATGAGGGAAAGTTCTTCCTTATAGAAAAATCCAAGTTGATAATTGTAGAAGGAATGCTAGAAAGTGGAAATCGCCATTTCATTAGAATTGAAACAAAAGAATTGATTTAGGCCACAAACACCACGGATGCTGAAACCCTAAGAGAAAACGTTGCAGAACTGCAGATTCACAGGGTGCCAAAGTGTCCCCATACAAATTAACCTGCTGGTAGTGAAAGGAAAAATGCAAACCCTAAGACGGAGGCACCAGGTTGCCCCTCCCTCAACTATCTGATATGACGTCATATGAAGAACACAGCATCACTTATACAGTATTCTTCCCAAAAATGTGTAACCTCAGTCTTACCAAGTCATTATTTAAGTTCCAGCTCATAGGAAGTAAAGGAGATAAAGGAACAAGTTACGTGATTCCTCGAGGAAGCAGTGAGACAATGCGACGGAACATTCTAGAAGGCAATTACTGTGGCTTCTTCAATAAATCATGGAAAATAAAGAGCAGGGTAGGGATTTTCTATTGAGAGGGACTTAAGAGACATAATAACCACTGCAATGTGTGACTCTTGTTTGTGTTCCAATTCAAACAAGCAGAGGGTAAAGGCATATTTTCAGGGTAAGTAGAGAAATTTAAGAGATAATTGCTCATGTTGCGATTATGTAAGAAAGTGTCCTTATATAAGAAAATGTCCCCTTTTTTTGTTCTCCCAGAGTTGCATACTAATTTACTTTGGGGTAAAATATCCTGATGTCTATAATTTTACATCACAACACTCCAGTTAAAAATATTTAAGTCAAATATAGCAAAATATTAAGAATGGTTAAATCTAAGTGGGGGGGATATGGGGATTCATTAGATTATTCTCTCTACTTTCCTGATGGTTAATTTTCTTTATAAAAATAAAAAAGGTTTTAAAACGCCCCTACCCCTCTCCAGTCCTATTGCATCTCACTAACGTCTTCTCCATACATCTAGTTGCTGAAAAATAATCCTCAGTGTCATCCCGGAGGACTCACTTCCTCACACCCCAGCCCTGATCCATCAGCATCAACACACTCATTGGCCCCAGGATTTATTAAGCATCTACTATGTGCCAGGCATTAACATCCCCCATGGGCCAAGCGCAGCCTGGATACCTAGGGGGAAAGAGAACGGGTGCTCAGGACCAGAGGCCTGCGGTCACTGGCCCCATCCGTTCGTTCACAGTCTGCCTTCCCCCCTCCCCCTACCTCTCTGATCCCCCCCACCTCTTCTCACGCACCTGCTGCAGCCATGCTGGCCTCCATCCTTCTTGGAACGTGCCAGCTATGCTCCCCCCAGGGCAGAGCTTTGTTTTAGCTGTTCCCTCTTTTTTGCTCTTTTGTTAGATTTCTGCATGGCTCACCTTCCCATCTCCTTCAAGTCCTCGGACGTCACCTGTAGGAGGCCTTCCGACCACCCTGTTTGAAATTGCAACACCCTATCCTCAGCACCTCCCACCCTCTTTAATTGCTTCCCTTTCTCCTAAGCACTTTCTAGCACGCTCTATAAGTGACTTACTGATTGTGTTTATTTGTCATTCTCCCCCAAGTAGAATGCAAGCCTTCTGAGGCCAGGGACTTTGCTATTGTTTTCACTGATTGCACCCCAGGCCAACAGTGCCTGGGATCTAGTAGATGCTCAATAAATAGAGGATGACTGAATCCTTTCAACCATGCTGTAAGGTGGGTCCTATTCTCCCTCATTTTATAGATATACCTAGCAAGGTTCAGAGAGGACAGGTGAGGTGTCCAAGATCACACAGCAAACCCACGGCAGTGCAGGTTCACTGCCTGTCCTCACACAGGAGCCTCCTATTCCCCTAGGAAATCAGACAGATCAAGGTTTGAATTCTGGCTCTGCCCTTCCTGGCTAATTCGTCTTTTCCCTCTCAGACTCTTGTCCGCCTCGTCCCTGCCTGAATGGAGGACTGAACGAAGTAACACAACAGGGAGGGTGGCTCGAGAGAGGCTCTCGGGGAGCTGAGCCCTCCACCCCCGCCCCTGGGGCCCGGGCCCACCTTGACCTGGGCATAGAAGCTGCCCAGGCTGCAGCAGACGCGGCACTCGAGCATGGTGTCGTCGTTGTTGTGGGCATAGCGCAGGGCTTTCTCGAAGCTCTCCAGGGCCTTCTGGAAGAGGCTGAGGCCCAGGAAGGCATTGCCCATGCTCAGGCTGACCTGGCCTCCGAGCTGGGCACCCGCCCTGGTGCCAGGCAGGCCGAGGCAGGTCTTGCAGTAGGAGATGGTCTTGTGGAACTCGCACAGCTTCTCGTTGCTGCGTGCCAGGTTCAGATAGCTCTCCAGGAGGAAGTTGGCGTCCTCCAGCTCCCGGGCCGTGTCGATCTGCACTACAGCAAACTGCCCACCGGGGTGGGGAGCGGGTGGCTGTCAGCCTGCACTCTGAGCCTCGGATCCGAGCCTCCAACCCTCCATCTGGGCCTCAGACCCTGAGCTTCCACCTCCAGCCTCAAATGCATCCTCTCCTCCCCATCCATAGACTAGAAGCTTCAGCTGGGAGCTTCCGTCCATCTCCCAGGCTCGGACCCATCGCTCACCTGTCCACCCCGAGCCTAGATCTGCTGTCTCCATCATCCACCTACCCCCAGCCTTAAATCTGGAGCTGGCGCACCCCAGGCTCAGACTCGGAACCCCCAAAAGGAAGGCTGGAACCTAGACTCCGAGAGCCGGCCTTGAGCCCCTCCGAACTCTGTGAGGACCTCAGTCTCAGAGCCTCAGGCACTGAAGCTCAAGGCCACAGGCCCAAATCCGAAGCCAAGACCCAGCATCTAGGACCCAAGGCCTCAGATGTGGACTCAGAGTCCCTGGCCCCCAGCTTGGGAGACACATCGGAGCCTCAGGAGGCGGGAGGGGGGCCGCGAAGCCTGGGAGAAATCCAGCCTGGCCCCACGCTCCCGTGTCTGCCACCGGGTGTCCCCACCTTCAGCATCTCCTTGTAGCGGCCCATCTCCGAGTGGGCCGTGACCAGGCAGCCCAGCACGCGAAAGCGCCCCACGAGGTCCGAGCTCTTCTCCAGCACCTTTATCCACACCTGCAGCGCCTTCTCTGTCTGGTTAGACTGGTACAGCTGGAGCCCCTTCTCGATCTGCTGCTTTGTCTGGTCCTGCCCCATCCTTCGAGCCCTGCACCCCACACAGAGAGACCCTGGTGGCTCCGTGTCTCTAGGCACTCATAGCGGGGGGACCCACGGTGCCAGCGGCCCACTGAGCCCCGCCAAGGATAGCAGCTCTGGGCAGGAGCCGAGCAGGGCCTGGATGGAGAGCGGGCGCCACCCTGGGAACAAAGCTGGTTCGGCCCCTGTCCGCAGCTGTCCCTGCCAGTTGGGGCCACGTGGCCACTGAGGAATGTCAGCCACAAGGTCACGCGGGCCTCTGCCATACAAATCCCCAGGCTGGGAGGTGGCTTCCCAGGGGTGCAGGCACCCTGCCCCCTGGGCACCCCCTCGGTGTCTCTTTGGCACCTCTGACACCGATCCTGACCCCCTGGCAGGGCAGGCCCTCTCTGCAGCCTTGCCAAGGAGCCGCCTCCCGGGATGGGCTGAGAGCTGGAAGGAGCAGGGACGAGGCTGGGTACACAGGCATCAGGGAGGCTGGGGCAGGAGCCCAGCCTGAGCCGTGCCTCTCCCGTCACAACCTTCCCCCCCCAGACCCACTCTTCCCCCAGGTCTTGTTCCTGTGATTCACCCGGCGCAGAGCTCACTTATCCGTGCACGTGCCCACGCCATTCCCAACATCTCATCCAAACTCACAGCATGACCCAAGCTAAGTCACTCACCTCCCTGGGCCTCAGTTTACTCATCTGTAAAAATTAGGATAACAACAGGCTAATAAACTCTAACTCACAGGGTTGTTATGAGGCAACAGAGTGCAGGGGGTAATGGTGTGGACATTGGAGCCCGGCTGCGGGTTCAGATTCTGACTCCACCGCTTGGCTGTATGGGCAGTGTGACCCTGGGCAAGACAGTAATGGTACCCACCTCACTGGATTGGTAGGAGAACTAAATGACTTACGAGTGGACAAGGACTTAGGACAGCGCCTGGCACACAGGAAACACTGTGGTGATGAGCCAGAGGTTATCCCGCGCTGAGTCCATCTGCTCCTTGGCGAACTGCCCACCAGGGACAGAAGTTGGCCCTTGAAGGTTTAAAAAGTGTCCCAATTCCAATCCTAAATCCCAGTTTGGAAGTGTCCCGAATAATGAGCTTCAAGGCCTGACGTGTGGAGAGGGGCAAAGTCTTATGCAGGAAGCAGACATTTGAAGTTCTGGGATCCTGGGGTTGAGAGAGAGGCCCTCATAACAGGGCCCCTGCCAACCCCACCAGCTGGTCTCACCCCATACTTCTCCCTCTCTGCAAACCAGGCTCCTCCTTGTCCTGGGGCAAAGATCATCCTTTCAGAGTGGACAGCGATTTCTAGTGCCTTCACATATTTGAGCATTGATGACCACTAATTCCAGAACATTTTCATCACCTCGAAAGAAGCCCTGTACTGATTAGCAGTCACTCCCCATTCCTCCTGGGTTACGGGCTGAATTGAGGGCCCCCCCGATTCATCTCTTGAAGTCTTAGCCCCCAGAACCTCAGAATGTGACTCATTTGGAGATATCATCTTTAAAGAAGAAAAATGAGGTCCCTGGAGTGGGCCCGAATCCAGTAAGACTAGAGTTTTAGGAGATTAGGACAGACACACAGAGGGAAGACCATGTGAAGACGCAGGAAGGAGACGCCGTCTACAAGCCAAGGGGAGAGGCCTCACAAGAAACCACGCCTTCCAACACCTTGACCTCTGACTTCTGGCCTCCAGAACTGTGAAAAAATAAATTTCTATTGCTTAAGCCACCCAGTCTGTGGTACTCTGTTATGGCAGCCTGAGCTGACGCATACAGCCAGCAACCACAATCGACTTTCTGTGGATTTGTCTATTCTGGACATTTCATATAAATGAAATCATAAAATATGTGACATTTTGTCCCTGGCTTCTTCCACTTACCATAACGTTTTCATGATTCACCCACATTATAGCATGATTCCATACTCCATTCCTTTTTATGGCTATTTTCATTGCATGGAAATACCGTTTCGCTTATTCATTCACTAGTTGGTGGACATTTGGGTTGTTTCACTTTGTGGCTATTATGAATGATGATACTATAAATATTAATGTACAAGTTTTCATGTCGACATGTTTTTATTTTTCTTGGGAATATACCTAGGAGTGGAATTGCTGGGTGGTATGGTAACTCCACATTCGGCTTTTGAGGAACTGCCCACCTGTTTGCCCCAGGGCCTTTGCACCATCCCTTTCCTCCTCCCTCCCTTGACATTCTTAGTTGAGTCCTAGATGGGGTGAATCAGCTTATTATACTCTCATCGAGAATTATATTCCATTCTGATATAAGATTTATCTCTATAATTTTATATTCATTAGAGAGATTATTTGCTTCATATCTGCTTCCTCCACTCAAATGTGTGGGCCGAGACTTTGTCCCATTCATCACTGAGGCATCCCCAGAGCAAGGCCTGGCACAGCGGCCACTCAATAAATATGTTGAATGAATGGGAAAAAAGGGGAGCAATGAAAGTCTTATTGTGAAATTTAAAGCCACTGCTGGAGGCTTAGCAGCCCATCTGCCATGTCCTGCCCCTTCCTGGGGAAACTGAGCCCAGGCAGAGATGACTCCTGTTCAGTGTGAGTTAAACAGGTCCAGAGAGGGGCCATCTGGGGGGTGCATAGCCAGCGAGGGGGTCCATGCCCCAGGGTCACGGCTCAGCAGAGGTGGAGGGGGTGTAGAAGTAGGCTCGTGGGACGAGACAAGGCCACTGGACTCGCCAGGGGAAGTGCTCTTGAACCAGGACCACAGGAAGCTGGGAGAGTGGGGAGGGTGGGGGAGTCACTGGCCCAGGAGAGTCGGCTGGATCTTCCTCTCCCCTGGGCAGGTGGGTCCTGGGCTGAAGTGAACGTCCAGACGGTGAGGAAGCTGGGCCCGCAGGGAAGTGCTGAAGAGCCGGCACGCTCTCTCCCACTCAGGGGTCCAGACACCAGTCTGCCGGAGTCTTCAGCAGGAGGGAAAGGAGACGGGCAGCCCGCGTCTGCGTCCCAAGTGAGTCGGGACCACAGCCTTCTTGGGTCCCGGGAACTCACAAGATCTCAAAACTTGAAGACATTGACAGGAGAAAGCCTTCCTCTGCCCCGGAGCCAGCTCTTTGCCGGTGACGGCACACAGTCAGGGCAAGCTCATGTCACTTTAGGGCCGGGGCTACGGTCTCTTTGTACCACGAGCACCTGCACAGCCGCTGGCAAGTAAGAGGCACCCGACCGAAGGAGGTCACCTAACAGCATTTCCTCTAGTTTACAGGGAAGGACACGGAGGCACTGAGAGGTAAAGGGACCTGCCCAAGACCACACTGCCACCCAGAGACAGAGCAGGAGGGGACCCCAGGCAGTGTGACCAGGGGTCCCACTCCTAGAGGAGCAGAGGCGAGATAGTGGAGGAGAACCGGACAGATTTCAGGAATCACAGTGACCTTTACCTGGCACCCAACAAGCTCACCGGGCACGTTACCCAAGGCTCTGGCCTGGGTGGGCAGGAAACACGTGGACAAGGCAGGCTAAGGAGAGGGTGGACAGGGTCAAGCGTGCTCACCCGAGCCCAGCAATGACGGCGGACAAACGGCCCCTGAAGTGGGGAGGACAAGCCACAAAGTGAAATGGTCTTTTATGGGCCACTTAACCTCACAGGGTGGTAGGACAGTGGGGGCCCGGGGGCCTTCACCAAGGGCCTGTCATGTCAGGCACCAGCTACGAGCCTTACATCTTAGATCCTTGTTTTATAATCACAAGCAGAAAACGAAGTTTGGGTCTGAAGCAGGGGTCACAATCCGGCAGGCGAGGGTGGCAGATTTCTGAGTTGGCTGGCTCTATTTGTTATCTGGGAGATTTATACAAAAATCTGCATTTCCTGCTTCTCTTGGTGAATGGGAGCTCAGGCAACCCAGGGCTGGAGATTCTGCATGTCAACCATTCAAGTGGTTGGTGTCTGGCCCTGAGAGACCGAGAATGTCTCCTTTGCAAACAGCCCCTACTGCTCCCTATTCTCGCCTTGACACTGAAGCCAAGTGTCTCTTGTCATTTAGATTGATCTCCTCACATGCCTGGCCCCTGCAGGCCCCTGCATTGGCAGCCCCTGCTCCAGAAGCATGAAAAATATAACCAAGGGGATAGTCCCAGGCCCCCTCTGCTACCATTAGCAGGATAATTAGGAAGTCTGTCCCTCTCGACAAATTCATTTTCCTCATTTGCAAAGGGGGTAACACCTCTTGGGTAAGGTTTCTTGTGAAAACCAAATGAGACGATAAAATAACTTGCTTTGAAAACAAGACATTGACCTAACGCCCCTCTACAGGACCTCCTGAATCTGCCTTGAATTGGCACTTACTGTTTATAACAGTGAAAAAACTAGAAATAAGCTGTGTCCAATAGGAGAGTGGTTGAGAAACCATGAAATGCTACATAGCCTCTAAAACCGAAAGTTGTAGATACCGGTGTACATACGCAGATGGAAGGGTGCCCGCGACACAGTAACTGAAAAACTGCAAGCTACAGAACGTTCTGTGCATTATGGCATGCTCTCATTTTTATTAACAAAAATTATATATGTACATATTTTTGTATATAGAGAGGAAAATTCTGGAAGCATCCTCACCCCATCTGTTTAACAGTTATCAATGGGCCGTGGGATGAGGAAACGCTCCCTTTTAACTTTGAGGTACTTGGGTTGTTAGCAACTTGAAGGAGCACTTGCCAGGGGCGGCACCGGGCCAAGCGTTTGAGGCAAGATCTCCCAGCTCTGCGGGGTGGGAGCTTTCATTTCCCTTCGGCAGATGAGGAATCTGAGGCTGAGAGAACCAAGTCACTTGCCCAAGGTCACATGGTTGGTATTATAACCATTAGGAGACTCTTAAACACAGGTTTTTCCTACCACACTCTAAGCCTCTTCTCTAACTATGAATGTTTCGCGTTAAAAAAAAAACCCCAAAGAACTCAAACCCTTGAAAAAGGTCATTGTGTCATACAGCCTTCAGGCTCTGGGCACACTCCACTCTAGGGATGATGGGGTCAGTGGCATTCTCAGGGCTGGAAAGCCACAGGTAGGTTCCCCTCCCTCAGGGGCCTTCCTGACAGCCAAAGGGACTCTCCCGCAGCACAGGGCCCTGCCAAGCAGGTGCTGGCACCAGCTTCCTTGAGGGGCAGGACCCCTAGTGAGCTGCCTAGGAAATCAGTTGTTAGTAGATTTCTGTGAAGTGGCTCTAAGGGACTTGCCTTTCATTTCTATTTCAAGGCCACTGAGAGACGGCTGAGAATTTGGGTACTGGCCGGTAGCTTTGTCGTCACTGTCGCTGAGTGGATTCCAACTCCTAGTGACGCCAGGTACAGCAGCGTGGAACCCTGCCGCTCTTTTTGTGCCATCCTCTCACCTTCCAGCGCTGTATGAGACAAGGCCTCGAGGCTGTTCACAGGGTTTTTGTGGCCAATTTTTTCAGATGTGGGTGGCCAGGTCCTTTTTCCTAGTCTGTCTTAGTCTGGAAGCTCCGCTGAAGTCTGTCCACCACGGGTGACCCTGCTGGTATTTGAAATCCTGGTGGCAGAGCCTTCAGCATCACAGCAACACGCAGCCTGACAGTCTGACAACTGACGGACAGGTGTATGGTTCCCTAACGGGGAAGCAAACCTGGGCTGCAGTGCTGAGAGCGCTGGATCTTTACCACTAGACCACCAGGGGCTGGCTGCGACTGGTAGCTAGCAATCTAGAAACTAGGTGCGAAGATGTTATTCCCTTTCTTCTGGAGCAGATGGAAATATCTAAATAAAACTCTAACGTAGCTGGCGGGGGGCGGGGGGGGGGGGTACACCAGGAAGCTCTTGGACAAAAGCAATTGTCAATTCATTTGTTCATTTACTCACTCACTAAACGTTTCCTGAATACTCATCATGTGATGGCCCCTGGGGCTCCAGTGAAGAACAAGTCACACGTGGCCCCAGCCTTCACGAAGCTCCATTCTAGCAGCGGAATTTCCACCAGGGCACCCAGGGTCCACCACAGACGCTCCCAAAGGAACATGCTCTGGAGACTTTGGAGTCACGGTGACCTGGGTTAAAACCCAGCTCTCCTGCTTACAGCCACGAGACAGAGAGGAATTACACCTGCTCTGTGCCTCAGTTTCTAACTCCCTCAGCTGCCGGTTGCAGGCTGGACTAGTACAGTAGCTACAATTCATAAACGGTAGTTATTTTGTTTTCTTAAAAGTAAAGTAACTGTCTAGAACAGTCCTGACCCCCATGATTGACCACGATGACGGAAATGTTCTATGTCCTGCACTGTCCAATAGCGTCGCCACTAGCAATACGTGGCTTCATGGTGAAACTGCTGAATGACACTTTGTAATTAAATAGCCACAGTGCTTAGAGGGCAAGCATACTGGGCAATGCAGGCAGGGCTAGATTGCCAGATTCAGGTGAGGCTGATGACACAGCAGGTAGACAGGAGGAGCTGGGGCAAGTGAGGGGGCCAGGGCGCTGCAGAAGCATGGCTGGACTGCGAGGAGACAAACTCAGCAGGGCCGGGAGTGGCAGGAGCAGGTGGTACAAGGCTAGAGCTGTGCGTGGTTTTCAAACGGGGGGAGGAAAGGGGAGCGAACATACCCAGAGGGAGGCTAAATGAAAGGCAGACACAAAAGGCATATATATTGCATGATTGCATTTATATGACATGTCTGCAACAGGCAAATCTAGACAGCAGAAACAGTAGCGGTTGCCAGGGGCTGGGAATGGGGGAGACCGGGGAAGGAGAGTGACCGCTAAGGGTTACGGGCTTTCTTTCGGGGTGATGAAAATGTTCTAAAATCAGGTTGGGGTGATGGTTGCACAATGCTAAAACCCAATGACTTACCTGCTTTAAGTGGGTGAATTGTATAGTATGGGAACTATATCTCAATCAAGTAGTTTAAAAACACCAAAACCTCAGGAGGCCTCAGGTCAGTGGGACCCCCGCAGGGAGGGTGGGGATGGAGGCAGGGATGATGTCTTGTAGACTTGGCTACCGGGGTGTCTGCATGGCCCTTCCCAGTTGAAATGTGTTCAATTTCCCACTCCAAGACTCTCAGATTTAAAAAAACAGAAGCCCTCCCTACAGCTGGAGCCTTTACCAGTAAAGAGAAAGTCAATGTATGCAAAAGAAATTAAATGCCAGATGGTGAGGGCTGGACAGGACTCCTGAGAGAGAAGGAAAATGCTGGAGAAAGGCAGAAGGTGGAGGCCAAAGCCATCAAGGATCCCTCCTGGAAGGGCAATGTCATCAGACGTTAGTCTGACATTCTCAGAGGTGAAGGGACAAACCTCGTCTTTCATTTCCTTCCCAACAGCTTTTCTTCATCAGAAACTGTGATGCTCAGGTGAGCACAGGATGTAAGGTCCCAGGGAGTCAGGGAAGCTGTGTGCTGACCCAGAAAGTCGGTGCAGAGGCTGCCTCTGCGGTAAGCCAGAAACCAGGAGTGTGGCAAAAATGAGGTGCTGAGGAATCTATTCAAAAACAAAAGGTGATTGCATGTGGGTTTTTACAAAGAATACTGTTGAATTAAGACAGCTATATGATTATAAAGATGCACAAACATACATCTTTTAAAAAATAGTACTTTTGGGATATTCCTGCTTTTATAAATTTTAAAGAGAAACAATAGCCTTTAAGTATGATATTAAATTGGAAGATGCCCGAGTTGTACTTAACATTCTATTTTTACATCAAGTTCTATCTGGAACATGGAGGAGGAAGCTGGATCTCCATCCTGGCCCCATTTCCCAGTGTGAAGCACAGACCTCTCTGAGAAGGCACCCAGCGGACAGTTTACATGTATATTGATGGATACGTAGCGTAATGTGTATTTTAAAACACATCATTAGGATATCACATTTGTGATTTCACAAATATTAATGGTGAGAAGGAGATGAAGTTGAAGAAGGTGCATTTCAAGTTGATTTACAACATTCGGGGTTGATGACTGTGCAACACCGTGAACGTAATACTGCCACTGAACTGTCCATCTGAAAACGATTAAAACAGAAAATTTTATGTTAAATGTGTTTTACCACAATGACAAGAACTGAAACCAACATCAGGGAAAGGCTAGTCGTGGTGGCCCCAGATGCAGGAACAACTGTGTGGCAGGAGTGACGCTTAGGAGGCCCTCCAGTCCTCCCTGGAAGTGGCCCCTCAGAGGGCAAGCTGACCAGCTCTTCGGAGCCCTGAGTTACGAGTGCAGCCCTCTGACAGACAGGCGCTCTCAGCGGGGCAAAGCTGCAATGGCTGACCACCCGCAGGTGCCACGAGAGCTGTAGGGGCCCCAGCTTCCCTGCCCCAGAGCCTAGAGGACAGCGTGCAGTCGTGTCCCATGAGGCTGCACAGGGCGGCCGAGGCAAGCCAATCTGCTTTTACCGAGGTGTTTCTCCTCAGGTGGTTGAGAGAAGGGCTCAGGAGTCAGGCAGAGCTGGGCTGATTCTCAGTGTGCACCTCTCTCTAGCAGGCAACTCAGTCTGCTCATTTGCAAAATGGGGACGGGGACAGTAGCTCCCTCCCAGGGATGGTATAAAGACTGGAACACAGAACGTGTATCAGATGTTTCCCACAGCACTTGGATTTTGATAAACAGTCAATGAACATTAGCTAGGATAATTACTACATATTAATACAAATTTCTGATTTTTAATTAAACATTTTTAATGCATACAAATGAGGAAGGAACATCCCCAAATTTATTTGTGCTGCGAAGCCTTACTTCACAGAACGTTTCCTGGGCTGGTACTCAGTGCACCCCCCACTGAGAAATGCTACTCCAGACACATCCCACATAGAGGGGCTGTGATGAGAAGGTTGAGGCCAGGCCCACCCACAGGCCTGTGCTGGCTGCACCCTCCACACAGGCACCTGCTTCCCAAGGGCTGGCCTCCCAGAGCAGAGGGGACGGCAGCAGCAGCCAAGGAGCAGGTAAGGAGCAGACAAGCTCACACTTCGGCCAGGGGGCCTAAGCCTCCCGGCCCAGCGGCCGAGCCTGCAGCTTGCAGAGGTCTGAGGAGGCCCAGGTGTATGGCCCCACTCACCTGGGGAGTGATCTGGAATTACCGACTAGCAAACCCAGGGCATCTTAGAAACGCCCTGCTGTGACCCAGTTCTGAGGCCAGAATGAGGAGGAAAGGAGCTGAATCACTTTACGCCGGCGCGTTGCAGGCCTGGAGAGGAAGAGGCCCACGCTCTGGGGCTCCGGGCCGGTCGGCTGCCTCCCCGGGCACAGGACCTCTGCAGCCCAGGGCAGGGACTTGCACTCACAGGTCTGAGCCCATCCTGCCATGTGGCAGCCACCACTGGGAACAGAAGCAGCACAATTACAGCTGCCCAGGGGCCGGCGCGTGGCCGAGCGGGCAAGTTCGCTCACTCTGCTTCGGCGGCCCAGGGTTTCGCTGGGTCAGATCCTGGGCGAGGACATGGCACCACTCATCAAGCCATGCTGAGACAGCGTCCCACATGCCACAGCTAGAAGGACCCACAACTAAGAATATACAACTATGTGCCGGGGGGCATTGGGGAGAAAAAGGAAATAAATACAATAAAAATCTTTAAAGCTGCCCAGAAAGTCTTAAGGTGCTTCCATACGGGCAGAGGGTGCTTCCATACGGGCAGAGGTGCTGCAGAGGGTCAGAGGACGATGGGGAGGGCAGTTTCCCGGGGGAAATTGTGTTCTGAAGGAGCCTCTGCTGGGTCCAGGTGCACACCAACAGGCACATCAAATGACACCTGACCAGGGCACCCACCCCTTCTTCAGAAATGCCGCCAACCCCACCAGCCCCAAGGTCCCACCGCCCACCCCAACAATGAATAACTCTGAAGACAACATCAGTTCTTCTCAAACAGTTTAATAGCAAATAAACAAAGGAAGGTACCACACTTGGCAGATACAAAATGACTTTTTGTCCGTGTGTCTGTGCAATTAAAACAGATTTAGGTTCCCCATTGGGACAAAAGGAAAAACACACAAAAAAAGGAAGGAGATTCCTTTTAAACACATACTCCCTTGCTCCAAACTTGTAACAATTGTTTTCTTTTTTAATCCACTACACAAACTCTGTGATCAGGTCAGAAAAGCGACAAAGGCTCTTCTTGCCTTTTTTTTTTTTTAAACCATTAAAGTAAAATCCATAATTTTCTACATAGTACAACACAAGTTCACACAAAAAAGACATTTTCTTTTGCAAATCAAAACAGGAAAGAAAGAAAAGCTCAAACAAGGTAAAGGAAAAGCATTTCTACGGCTGAATCACGACTTTTGAGTTGATTGAATCCCGTTGTTGCTGCAGAACAGACTGTGCGTTTGGTCATAGTGGCAATTTTTTTTCTCTTCACATTGTGAAATCACTTTACATTGTTTTCTAGTAGAAAAGGCAAAAAACTGTACAAAACCCCTAGTGTTAAATACAACGTTTGTACCAATAAAAAACTCACACAGGTTTGTCTCCAAAATGTAAAGTTTCTTTTTTTTTTTCTTTTTAAATTATTCACAAAAAGCAGCTGGAAATCAGAAAGGCAGCTGCCGCTCCAGGGTCTCAAATCCATTAAAACCACCACAGAACAATTAAAACAATCAGAGAGAGAAAAGGAAACAACGTCCAACGTTTGGCATTTGGTTTTATCCACAGGTTTTCCCAGAGCTCCTCTTGGAATTGAAAGCAAAATGTATTGGCAAACACGGATTCTGAATACACAGGAAGGGGAGCCTCAGCGCCTTCTGCCCACAGAGGCGGCTCTGTGCAGTCAGACTGTGGCGTGCACGGCAGTCCGCTCAGGCTGGGGTTCCTGGCCTCTTCCCATCCCATCACCCCTTCCAGGAAACTAAGCAGCCTCCCACACACTGGGCCTCCACGTGGCCGCCCTTTCCTCCTAGGAAGAGTGGCCTCGGGTATAATACTAGGCAAGCTGCCGGGTCTCAGAGCAGAAACTCTGCCGGGAGCCCTTCCTTCATCACCCCAGCATGGATGATGCTAACAGTGCTTCTACCTTCCCCGCCCCCCTCCCCCAAGTCCCGCAGCTACCCCTCTCCACCCTTCCCTGGACAATCCTACTTCCCAGCTCTCCCACCCACCGGCAGCTCAGGTCTGGGTGGGGACTATCACAAACTCCTCCTCTGCAACTTCTTACCTCCACAGATCCATCCCGTGACCTCTCACCTCCTCTGGCCTCTCCCTCCACCATTCACATTCTTACTCAAGTCCCTAAGACCCTGAGGCTGATGGTGCCACAAGAGAGGAGAGCAAGTTCCCCTCAGGGAACCAAGGAACTGGCTTGCCTGGCACCCAGGGACAGTAGCTATTCGGCTCTTCACCCAATTTAAAAAAACAAATCCCGCCCTCACCTCCACCCCACTAGCTAAGCAAGAGCAGAGCTGCGGTGAAGAGCCAGTGTGGGGTGGGTGGTGCCCAGGGCTGTAAACAGTGTGAAGACTGTAGTATTGTGCTTGTCACCTAGGAAAAGCGCTGGCAGGTCTGTTGCCACTTAGTGCACAGATGGCCTCCTCCGAGGGTTCCGAGCACCCCCTTCTGGCCGAGGGATGCTCCCTAGCCCTACCGCGCTAAGCCTCCTGCCTACCCGCAGCCACCTTCTGGGGTCTATCTCTGCTCCTCGTGCCTCTCCGGGCCCGCTTCCCACCCATCTCTGAGCAGAGCAGCCAGCCTCCTGGAGGCCCCACTGAGGCCTGGAGGCCACATGAGGTGACAGTCTAAGTGCACAGGCAAACGCTCTAAGGGCAATAGAGGAGAAAGTTGCCACTTCAAAATAAAACAATACAATCTTGAAAAAAATAATCAACCCCACAACAATTTAAAACAGCTTCTTTGAAACCCTTTTAAATCGGTCAGTTTTTGCACAAACTATAGAAAACAGAGAGGTGAAGGTGATATATACGGAGGTGTGAAGAAACAGCAGGAAACATGCAAAACTTGTTTTTTCTGGGCATAATCTTAGTAAGAAAGGAAAAAATTCAAAACAAAAACACAAAAACAATACAAAAACAAAAAAAAATCAAAGCATCACATTTTGCTGTGGAGACTGTAGGAACAAGCATGGAGATGGGCGAGGGGAAGCGGCCAGAGGGAGGTGAAGTCTCCCCCGCAGGGTCGCTACAGGGAGGAACCACAAAAGACAAAGGAAAAGGGCTGGCTGGGGCCCAAGCTGCAGCCTGCGGTCAAAAAAGAAAAGGGGTTCAGGTGTTTTCCGCAGTCGAGAACTCAGAAAAACAAAAACAAGAACACATGCGGCTTCCTCAAGCCCCACAAACTGTATCAGCAAAATGTGCTCAGGAGCCTCAAAGGTTTTAGTGACATCTTTTATTTCATTGTTTACTTCAAAGTTGTCTTTAAAACTAAGCACACAGAGAAACAAAGCCTAGAAACGGACTGGCTATGTGTTCACAGAAATACAAACACCACGCGGTATGTGCTAGTAGGGCTGCTCTGAAGACAATTACAAAGAATTGGAATCACAAAATCAAGTGGTTATCTTATGAAGTTCTAGAAAAATAGATTTTTTTATATTCAAATGCAAGTTTAAATATTTCCCCTTCAGCAGTCGTTCTAGCAAAACCAATTTGGCAGCACAAAAGAAAAAAAAAGGAAAGAAAAAAGAAAAAACAAAGAAAGAACAAACATAATAAAAATACACGTCAGCATCAAAGGTCAACACAAGGTCAAAGGTGAGAGTTCAAGCATCAGAGAAGCTGAAGAGACAGGGATTTGGACGATGTACTTGACGCCACATCGACATGCTTTAGGCACAACGATGAACAAACGGCAGGAATCTAGAAAAAAAAACAAACCAGAAAGAGGGAGACCCACTGAGTTACACAGAGCAATACATCCAAACGAAGAGAGAGAACAGGAACACTCACTGTGTGCAGCCCTGAGACGAGGAGGCGGCAGGGCAGGGGCTGGGGAATGACAGGGAACTTTTGCACATGCTAACAATGGACACAGGGAAAAGTCAAAAAGGACATGGAGGACACCAAGAAAACATCCAACTGCCAGAGACAGAGGGAACCTAAGGCTTGGATTTCCCCTGAAGCGCCAGACACCTCTGAGAAGGTCTCTGGTGGAGCAGAGCCTCAGCCTCTCCCCCACTCCCTGGTCAAGACCCAGGGAGAACAGAAAGGATGCTGGGGGCGGGGGCTGTTACTTTAGGGGAGAGGGCCAGGATTTCTCCTCCATCCTACGGGGACGGTCCTTTGTTCCCAGAAATCCAAGCTCTTAGCTTCCACGCAGGCCCTGGCCACTCATGTGGGACCCAGGAGACAGTGTCTGGCTGCATTCAAGGCAAATCGATTTCATGATGAAACCCAAGTAAGAAACAAAACTACAGCAGAAAACACATTTACGTAAGTGAAACCCCCACACAACAGAAAAGGATTGCTTAAGACTTGACTGCGAGTCTCCACGCTCCAAGCTGAACCCTTTCACACCGTGAGACTCATGGGGGAGCAGCTTCTTCACAACACCATCTTTGGCCTGGGGAGAGAACTGTGCTCAAGGGCAGTGCTGCTGTGCTCACTCACCGGGCAGGGGAGAAGAGAACAGAGAGAAATGCCTGGTCTCACCAGCTGGCCGCTGTGGCAGCCCAGGGCCCTGCTGCGGCATATGCTCTTTTTAGAAAAGAGAACGCACAAGCAGGTACGAAACCTCGGGGTCTGGTATCAAAGGCGGGTTGACTGCACCTCTGCCTTTCATGTCATTCGGAAAGGGGTTTCATAAGGTCCCAGAGCCCAGGACAAATCTGTGGACAAATAATAGTGAAATGGGGAAGGAGGGAGAGAAAGGGGAGAAAGGAGTTCTGGGCTTTGGAAAACCCCATGATGGCCAAGGAGGAAGACAGAACAGAAGGCTAGCGATCCCAGCACCGGCAGCACCTGGGGAGCACAGCTCTCTCCTCTGCCAATTCACAGCATTAACTCCTTCCCCTCCGGCAGATTAGCTGGGCTGCAAACGGGCCACAGAAAGTCAGTAGTTTCAATCATACACAGCACCCTGTGTGTACAACAATCACATTCTGGATTCTACAAAATCCTGGCCTTTTCCAGAGATATAATTTAGGTAATAAATATTCTCCACCCCGGAGCTGTATAAAACTTCTATAAAAATAGAAACGACATTCTTGGTTCCAGCCGGTTGGGATTCAGAACAGCGCCTCCCCAACCTAGCATTTTTTTCTTTTTTTGTTTTCTTTTTTCTTTTTTATTTTTATTTTTTGCGTTTATTTAAAAAATCCCATCATGACCCTGGAAGCCTTTGGAACAGTTTTATCCTTGAAACACAGGACACATTTCTCCCAGTGCGCGGAATTCAAGTTTACGTGGTTCAGCTTAAGAAGTATGTTTCACGTTTCTTAGAGGACAACAGACCCAAATTATCACTATGAGAAGGGAACAGCTGTCCCAGCTTCAATGGGATAATCCAACACCACCAACTACCTGTACAACAGCAAGACGGTCAATCCCTGTCTGTCACCCAAATGGACAGCATGACAAGGAGACAGCCCCCATCCGACTTAATAGCAAACCAACCCCTTCAATCTCCTCTCTGCTGCGAGGGGTCAGGACTGATGTTTGTGAGGTTTAAGATCCCAAGGACCCAGTCCCTGGCCTTGGCTGAGAGTCACATCCTAACAGGGCTTCCTCTGCCCAGGTGCACATTCTCAACAGCATGTCCCTTCTGGCTCTCCACCCCCACAGTGTTTCTTGGAGCAGAGGCAGAGCCCAGACTGTGTGGGTCACAGGCAAGAGCTGGAGTGGGACCTGTGCAAGGCAGCAGGCAGCTCACTGTAAGCACGAGGACAAATATGAACACGGTAATACTGAGGTAAATGAACACTAAATCCATGTGGAGGCTGTAAACGTCCTGCTGTCTCCTCTGTTCCCAAGAGCAGATGGGCTGGAGTGGCTAGAAGAGGGGCCTGCCTCGGTGGGAATACCATGTCTGGGACCCCTCAACCAAGGAGGCAAGCATGGATTTCTCAATCCTTCTAAGTACCAAGTGCCAGGCACTGGCAAATGCAGCACTCTGGCTTGAAGGGAACTTCCGGTTCAGGTACACCACGAAGCAGGCTCCTGCTCCTCCAACTCGATGGCTTTTGATCACTTTGCTCAGGAGGTGCCCCCTTCAGCTACACACTATAAGCCCTTCTTAGATCTACCCTCATGAGAAAACTGTGGCCTGGGATGGAAGGGACATTCCCTGCTGTGGTCAACTACAAGGAAGGAAACCGAGCAGTGCCTTCCCTAGAGGCCTTCTTTAAAGGGACCTGTTAGAAAGGGGCCATGGTCTAATCATTCGGTGTTGAAATAAAATAAAAATGACCTCTTTGACCAGCTGCTGCTTCCTAAAAGCCACCAGCCAGGCAGTGCCAATCCAACACCAATGGCTGGCTGGGAAAGCTGGGAAAGGGTGATGTCTCCCCCTTGCTTTTTGCAAATATCAGGCTTATTTAACAGGTGCTTTATTTCCAGAGAACTATTAGCCCCTTCTTGGGAAAGAGGGGCAGAAATCCTGGACAAGAATCTGGAAAATAGGTGGCAAGAACTCAGCATTTCCAGAGACTGGAGCCGCAGAGGAGCTTCAGCCTTCAGGTCCCAGGGCTGCTGGGGTCAAGCCACTCTCACTCTTCTCCAAAGCCACCTCCACCCGTGCCGCCCCCACAGCTCCTGGACGTCAGTTCTCATCTCACCCACTCTAACATGCGAGAGATTCTGGGGGTCCGTTTTTGGTTTCACTCAGTCCTCTCTGTTGGGGTAGTTCGGGGCAAGTTCTGATTTTTTTAAATGTTTCTGCATTCCCCTCCTCCCCCAGGGTGGTTTGATGTTGGTCCTTCTCAACACACACTGGTTACAAACACAGCAAACTTTAAATAAAGAAAAAAACTCAGGATATGGCACCTAAACTCCAAAGTAAAACACTGGAAACCAAAGCACAAACTCGTCCTCTGTACGAAGCGCAACTCCCACAGAAGGCAGTAGCCGGGTCTTCAGGGCAAGCTGTGCCTGCGAGAGTGGCAGGGATCAGGGTCCAGGGCTGTCAACACACAGCCTTAGGGCTTCGAAACATTAAGGGTGCTCCTCCCTCACTTACCAGAAGACCCTCTCACTCCAGTCTCAGAGGGGAGCACGCTCAGTAGGGCTTGCTGTCATTCTTCGAACGTTTGAGCTGCACTTTAAGCCGCTTCATGCCAATCTGAAAGCCGTTCATGGACTGGATGGCAGCTTGAGCCGAAACAGGATTGTCGTAACTTACAAAACCTGTGTGTCCAAGCAGACACCTAGGTGAGCCACGTAACAAGGCAAAGAGATTCTCAGTCCTCCTTACGCAAGAGCTACCTTATGGGCTTAGCCTCAAATCCCAGTTTTTCTCAGCAGGACAAGAATTCTGGAAATTCTATCACATGAAATAAATTAAGTTCCTAACAGTATCGCTTGACATCTGCATGGTACTTTAAAGTTTTCTGGCCAAGCCATTTTCCATACGTTATTTTTACCTCTGGAACGACACCGTGGGTAGACATTGTCATTCCTACTACAGAAATGAAAATGCTGAGGCTCCCAAAGAGGTCACGTAATCTGCCCAAGGCTGACTTAAAAAATTACCCAAACTCAAACCCAGTTCTTTCTATCGGCCCCTTCTCCTCCTTTCTCAGTGGTAAAAATACTTCAATCCCCGACACCAGAAGAGAAGCCAACATACCAAAACACTTGCTCAGGTTTGTCTGCTTGTCTATAAAAACCTTGGCAGACACGACATTCCCAAAGGGCATAAACATCTGCAGCAGGTCCTGATCTCCAAACTCCTGGGGCAGGTGGTAGATGAACAGGTTGGCTCCCTCGGGACCTTCAAAATATCCATCGATTGAAATAGTATCAGTGTCAAGCACACTAACCTGCCCCACGCCCCACCCCACCAATGGTCTCTCATTTCCACCTGTGTTAAAACTGTCAGCATCCCAACAAAGAGATTCGCCAAACACAAATATAAAGCAGGGATGTGAAGGGCAATCACTGAAAGAGATTCCTTCCCTCCTATTTAGCCACGCTCCATCTCACGGAGGGATGTTAGAATTTGACCTTGTGGGAGAAGGGTGTGATGGGACAATAAATTCTGGGGAAGACCTGGGGGCTGGCCTGGTGGCACTGTGGGAAGTTCACGTGCTCCACTTTGGCAGCCCAGCTTCAGTTCCCAGGCACAGACCTATATCACCCGTCTCTCAGTGGCTACGCTGTGGCGGCAGCTCACATAAAAAACAGGAAGACTGGCAGTGGATGTTAGTTCAGGGCGAACCTTCCTCAGAAAAAAAGTAAAATAAAATGAAAATTGTGCCTGGAAACTATAGGGACAGCAAAGAGATTGGCAGTTGCCAGAGGCAGGAAGTGGGGGCAGGGAATGACTAGAAAGGGACATGAGGGAATTTCTGAAAGTGATGGAAATGCTCCACATCTCTGACGGTGGTTACATGACCGTACATGTTCACCAAAGCTCGAAGAGCTATATTCCAAAAGGGTGAATTTCACCATATGTAAACTGTGCCTCAGTAAAAAGAAATTATATTAAAAAGTGTGCTTACGATTAACACTGAGCTCAAAAAAGGAACATGCTTTCCTCTTCCAACCACTTACACTCAATTTTCTAACCAAAGAATAGTTTTATTACAATTGCAGTCTAGCCATTCTCCAGCCACCCTGGCCTCCCTGCTGTTGTCAAACACCTTACAGAACACTGCTGCCTCAGGGTCTTTGCACTTGCTGGTCCTCTGCCCCATTACTCTTCTTCCTCTAGATAAATGCATGGATTGCTTCCTTACTTCCTTCAGGTCTCTGCTGAAACGTCAACTTAGACCTTCTCTGACCATTCCATATAAAACGCTGTCCCTCTGGCATTCCCTGTCCCTCTTTCTGGGATCATTCTTCAGAGCATAATTTAGAACACCTCATGCTTTGACTGGTTTCTTGTCTGTCTCCATAGTTCCATCAGTTCCCCCACTACTACATCCTGGGGGACATAAGCGTCTGATTCAGACCAGGTGAGGATGCAACAGATGGGGACTCCTTGCTGCCACGGCAAGAGGAGACATTCATCTCTTCCCTACACTAGTGCTTAAAGCTTGCCAGCTCCTGGTTACAAAAACCCAGTCAAACATGAGCACAGAGGTGTCAGCTGGACTTTCTATTCGTACAAACCACCTTCAGGCCTCCTTCTGCCCAGAAAGCCTCTCCTGAATTGAATACCACTTATGTCAAAGCACATACTTCCCACTCCATCAACCCAAGGGCCGTAACTCTTTCTATCCCATCAGCCTTCAGTTTGTCCTTGATTAGGAAAAGCAGATCGGAAAGTGAGAAAAATGCCAAATGATGTGGCTAAAAGGGACACCGAGACGGAAGATATCCTCTGACAGATGCATAATCCATGGAGAAGACCGCCTCACAAAAGCAGAGGCCAAATGGTGTCAGACACAATAAGGTCAGTGTGCTTCGTCTAAAAACTGCAGCCCCATCCCAGGAGGGTGTACAGAGGTTCTGATCGGGGCCACATCCAGAAAACATGGCAAAAGCAGATCACTTTACAGGGTTTCTCAGTCTACCCTTGACAGCGCCAAAGAAAAGCGTTGGTCTGACCCACCTAAATGGTTCTCCTGGCCCTTGCCCTGCCTTTCAGCTATGGGGCAAAGAGAGTAGCACCCCATCCTCACTCCGCTCTCCCTTTGCACTCACCTTCCTTCTGGCTTCCAGCAGCACCAATACTCTGCTGTGTCAACAGATTCTGGTTGTACAGAGTGGGGAGTGCCGCCGCAGCATATTGCTGGATCCCAGAGTAGGCCTGCGTGAGGGCCTCCATGGTGCTCCCAGTGCCGTTGGAAAGGCCACTGCTGCCCAGGCCACCATTTAAAGCAGCCATCCCTTGGTTGGGGCAAAGAGCAGGATTAACAGATTGGAAAGAGTCAATCGATTCCAAAGACAAACTCCGAAGTTCTCCCTTTCATCTCCCTCTCAGCTTCTCCCCGAGCCCAGGAAAATCACCAGGCCTCGCTGCTAACAGGAACATTAAAAAACCGCCACCCCCAGGTGTGGCTCTCCCCATCACCTTCTTCCAACTTGCGCAAGCACTGATACCACTTATACATGGCTTGCCTCATTTCCTCTTTGGCTTTTCTGCCACTTCCTCACACAAAGCTAGAATGTGGTAAAAGAAGAGTCCTGGGATTGGGGACTAAAAGAGGTGCACGTGGTCTATGACAAGACGTGGGTAAATCCTATCATCAAAATAGCAGCTAACTTTTTATACTGTACTAAGCAAGGTGCTCAGCACTTTACCTATGTTCTCATGTAACTCCTTAAGAACCCTCAAAGTACTCTATTCCCACTTCACAGATGAGGAAATGACCTTAGAAAGGTGGGTCAAAGTTACAGCTAGTTAATGGGCAGAGGTGGCATTTAACTCAGGTCTGACTCAAAATCCCACGGTTATTTCTCACTTCACTGGGCTACCCCAATCACTCTAACAGTGCCCCTACCAGGGTTGCTTAAAATGTGCTTCCTGCACAAAGAATGGCCTGATGACATCCAGGGCTGCCCCTCACCTGCCAAAGAGCTGACATTGAGACCTGCTGTTGCTCCAGCTAATGTCTGCAGGGCTCCAAGAGAGGCGATGGGGTTCACAGAGCTGCTGCTGCTGGAGCTTGGTGAGGACCCTGCTATCAGAAATCCACGAGTTAAACTCAAGCCAACACTTGCCTTCTCACGTCAACAGGAACCAAAGCACAAGAGTGACACTACTCAAGTACTCTCCTTGTAAAGATTTTCAGTTAGTGATTCTGATAACTGTCCCTCCAGGACATGGAGTCAAATGATGGTTGCAACAAACTAAAAACTATGAGATTTCTCTTAAATCAGAAGATGGCATTTGAAGAGGTATTGTTCATAATCTGACCCCTTTGGAAATGGATGTTAACTACTCTCCAGAATGACATACCCCTCTCTTGGGATTCTGACCAAGGCACAAGGGCACACTGGCCCTGTTACAGGCTTACCTGAACTGGTGAGTACGCTGAGGGGACTGCTGGATGTAGTGAGAGCATTGGTACCACTTGGTGTGTTCTGAGCTGCGCTAGCTGCAGCAGCTAGTGCAGCCAAATTCTGTAACTGCATTGCATTTAACCCTGTAACATCCAAAGCGAGAGATCAGCCAGGAGATAAGGGTGCCTCGCATCCACTCCAGCAATGACAGCACACACGGCAGAAGGGAGGGCCTCAAGAGGAACTGTCCTGGATAAGCCTGACAAGCGTCACTACAGGGCTCCAAAGAGACTCAGATGTCACTCAGCTCATCAAGAAGCTTGACACCACTTCCTCAGAGAAGAGGCATCTAATCCAACAGCACGCCGCCCCAAGTGAGCGTTGATAAAGGGATGGGCAATTAGGAAACGAGGAAAGAGGGGTAGGTCTGTGGTCTACCATGGGGCCAGGTGTCCAAAAGAATGACAAGGCCAAAACCTGTGGCACAGAATGGGGACTGCAACCAAGCCCCCACTCATACTTTCCAGGGGATTTTCTCCTTGCAATGACATGAACAAGAAGAAAATGTAGCAGAGGTCCAGAAGGCCAAGGGAGGAACAACAGGGGAGAACACACGTGAGAACAGCAATACAAGAAAGCATAAAGAAAAAACCACCACTCGAATAGCAAGCAAATAATCATCACAAGAGAAAAAACAGGAAAAGACTTCTAAGCAGAACAGAATCTAGGCAACAAAGCTAAAAGGAGAGAAAGAAATTTGGACAGCACTGACGTGTTGCAAACCATTCACGAGATGATGGAAAGGCAGACGGGGGGGGGCAGGGGGGAGTGTTAACGAGAATAAAAAACTACAACACAGACAGACAAACAATCTAGCAACTTTCCAAAACCATAGCAAACTCTAAGTCCCTGGGACAAATGGAACCACTATCAAACGTTTTCAAACAGCAAAACGTAGTTCCCCTATGACTACCCGTCTCTCAAATGCACTTGCCTAGCCTCACTGCGCTGCGGAAGGGCAGGGGCAGACAGCCCTGCGAGTGCCCACCTCCCTACCTCTTAACTTTTCTCATGGTCACTGCTTCACGTTTGCCTGCGCAGCCCCATTTTGTTATAATCTCAGGTATCTGTCAATTAAGTTTCCCAGGTATATTAACAATAATAAAAGGTAATTCACCCAAGAAATAACACATATAATAGACAGAGGTAAACTAACTGCCTGGGTTCTAGTGGCTTCAGGGTAAGTCATTTGCACAGAAGCCATCTTAGGCTTTTCTTCACAGAGTCACTGGAAAAGTCACCTTATTGTGGAAGTAAAGAGTTCATGCAATTGTCTCCTTATCAAAATGGCCTAAGAAAGTCCGCAGGTGCTAAAAGCTCTTTTCCATCCTCTTCCTCAACAGAGACACACAGGGGTGGGAAGCAGCAGAC
Organism: Equus caballus; assembly: GCF_041296265.1. Taxonomy (NCBI): domain Eukaryota; kingdom Metazoa; phylum Chordata; class Mammalia; order Perissodactyla; family Equidae; genus Equus; species Equus caballus. The sequence goes on from NC_091695.1 coordinate 11,979,274, forward strand.
AACCCCAGAGCAATCTGGCATCAACAACTAATAGGGCTACTTTCTAGAGGCAAGGCAGTTGGGCCTGGGATGTTGACCTTATGTCATGCTTATGTAATGAATGGAAAAAAAATTTTTTTCTGCACAAATGGTGCAAAACTCTCAGCCTGTTATCAGCTGGGTCTGTTGGCTCAGTTGCTGCTGCTCCTCCGCAGCAGTGAGACACTTACCTCCCATTGGGTGGAGGCTGCTCAGGGTGTTGAGGTTCCCAGAGGAGGCAGTCTGCTGAAGGAGCTGCAAATAAAGCTAGACATTACACCAAAAAACAGAACAAGAGTGAGAGTGAGGGCTGGTTCTGCATCTGGGATAACTCTACAGCACAGCAAAGCGAGAGTGCAGAGGCCCCCAGAGAGAAGAAAGTTGAAGACAAGAACCCAAGCCAACACAAGAGAAACAGGAAGCTTATGACAGCACAGGACAATACAACACAGCTAAGGCCCTAGCCCAGAAGACAGCTATGTTTGTTCAGTACTGAGCCAAGCTCAAGTCTGGGCAACAGAATACAGCACAGCACAAGACAAAAGGAGAGCAGGGAACTAAGCTCAACCCAAGCAGCTATGCAGGCCACTGTGATGAGTGTCTGCATGTGCATGACTGCCTTTCTGGTTCCTCTCTCTCAAGTTCTCCTTAGGCAGGTCCACACATCTTATTCTGCAGATTGTTTCCACCTGGATACCCAATTTCTACTCCACACAACTATTTTAACTACCAAATCTGACCATTTCAGGGTATTTCTTGGAGTCATCCTTTATTGGCCACAACGGACCAATGACTAGATCAGTGTCTGATGCTACACATCCAGCCAGCCCCATTTATCTCATCCCCTCCACATTGGTCTTCACTGTAGCAGATGACCAAATGATTGATGGATCAGTCCATATCAGTTTAGTGTACATTCTTCTTCAATAGCTGTCCCACAGAATAAAACAAGACGACCTGTCCACAAGCTTATGGATCTCCATGACCTTACTCTGTATCTTAGCAAACCGCAGCCTTCATCTAAACCAACCTGCTGAAAACCCTTGCTCCATTCAAACCCAAGCACTGTTCTTTAGGGCTAAGTAGTTTTCTTGTTTCTGGATCCTCTATTCAACCTGCTGCCCATTCCCATAAACATCCGGCCTGGTTCCTCTGTCCTGATGAATCCCTTTAGTCCATATGGATTTCAGGAGGTCCGCAAACCTCCAGAAGTAGAATGAAAAACGCACATACCCACAATTTTTACCAGCTTCTCAAAGGGGTCCACAACCCCACAAAGATTAAGAACCACTACTCTAGCACAAGAGATCAGGTTCAAGTCCACACATTTCAGAAAGAACTTCATAATTAACGATGATATACTATCACTTACACAGGCCATTAGCACCCACGTCTTCATTTTTGTCCTCTTAAATCTCTGGGCAATGTGTTCAGTCCCAACTGGTAGGCTGTGCATACTGTACCTGGCACTTTCATTTCCTCCCTAAATGAGAACAGCTCTTAGGGCGGGAATGACGTCTAACTGAAACAAAGAGACCGTAACTCCCCACATACACCATCATGTGCTTGCTGGATGTGACAGTGACAACAAAACGGGGAGCCTTCTCTACAAAGGGCTTCAAAACCCTCTAAGAAAGGCAAATGAATATCATGGAGATTATTTTCAAAGTATTATCATTTTGGTAGCAGACTAAAATCTCTCTGAATTTTCTGTACTTATAAGCAATGTTCTAGCACTAAGAAACAATTTAATCTGTTGAAATACACCAACCACCTAGATTTTTTGACTTTAGAGAAATACTTGCTAGGAAACTGGGATTTTTCTAAGATTTTAGAAATATGGATACCAGCAGGCATCAAAGTAGCCAAACCTCAGTACTGAGGGACAGAAATCATTGCCTTTCTTCTGTTTCTATATGGAGTAACATTTTAAAGGATGACGAGTGAAAGATTATAATTATTCCTATGTGTATAATTTTGGACTATCCATTCAAATCTAGTGGTTTCACCATTTCTTTTCCTTCACTGGTAGCTTCAAAGATGACCTGTTCTTTCCGATTCACAGATGAGTCAGTTCGAAGTGTCTTGTGCTGTCTGCAATTCTTTTAAGGGGTAAAGCAGTGATAACCCCCTGTAACATATATTACAGACCTAGTAAATCTAGATAACAAATTGGAACCTGCCCCTCTTTTGGACTATATGACTTAAACTCAACAAGAGAGATCAAATTAAAGGAAATCTATTCACGATGTGAGCTCAAATAGACACCTGTAATACTCATTTAATAATGTCCATGTTAATCTCTTGATCTCTCAGTCAGTGACAAGAAATGTTTATCGTACTCTTCGGGGAAGACTCAATGAGGATTTTAACGATGCCCTCTACATCTATTAGAAAGATATAGAGAAAGATATTTGGTAGTTCAGATTCCCTCAAGAATATTCTTGGAGTCAGGGACATGTGAGATGTTTCTAAATTTCTAAATCAGGATTTCACTTTAATTGTAGCAGAAACCTCAAGATATAATCAAAGATGTGTGACCAGGGAAACAGAGAAAGAGACAGAGAGAGACTAACATGATTTGAAGAATATCGCATTGCTTGAATTTTTATGTAAAACTTTGATATGCTAAAAGTTGTAAATGTCATTGTGTCTGCTAGCTAGGGACAGCGAAGAAGAAACAGCTGGGAGCTTGCACAGTCTGCAGAAAGCCAACCACAAAGACTCACTGCTAAATACTGGGGTCCAAGAGTATTTAGACCAGCAAGGTTTCCCCACACAGATGCTGCGCTGATTTGCTGCATCTGCTGCTGGAGCTGCTGGGCCATTCTCTTCTGTTCTTTGTCCTTCTGTGTATCAGCAAATTTCACCACCATAGGGGATGAGCAACCCTAGGAAAACACCAAAACCAAAGGATCAAATTCCTCCTTTTGGGTGAAGGAAAAATCCTTCAGAGTTAACAGGCAGAACTCATTCTAACTTCATCCACTGCCAAATGATTCTCTTCCTGACAGACAAGCGGCAAAAGACAATTTAAAAGGGTAACTACTGGGGCCAGCCTGGTGGCGCAGCGGTTAAGTGGGCATGTTCCGCTTCGGTGGCCCGGGGTTCGCCAGTCCGGATCCCAGGTGCAGACATTGCACCAATTGGCAAAAAGCCATGCTGTGGGAGGCATCCCACATATAAAGTAGAGGAAGATGGGCACGGATATTAGCTCAGGGCCAGTCTTCCTCAATAAAAAGAGGAGGATTGGCAGCAGTTAGCTCAGGGCTAATCTTCCTCAAAAAAAAAAAAAAAAAAAAAAAAGGGTAACTACTTCCCAATATGTTAATTTTAAAGAAAACATCCATTTTCAACTTTAAGATCTTGGGCCTGCTTAACTTTCAGGGCAATCAGATGCTGTATATGTTGTTGGCTTTTGATGGCCAACCGTCTTTGCGCTCTGAGGTTAAGGAAGTCCCCTTCTCACTCATCTGCTCCATACCTCCATGGTCTGTGCTTGGTGCATTGCCTTGATAGCTGTCTGTGCCATGGCTCTTGTAGTAAAAGTCACAAATGCACAACCTGGTGGGAGAAGGGCCAATAACTCATTCACTCATTTGCTTACTTATTTATCTGACAGACATTTGCTGAGCACCCACTATGTGCCAAAGACCATGCTAGTGATAGAGACATTCTTCCTACTTTAGGGGTTCACGATCTAGTAGAGGAGACAGATATGTTACAACAGGGTGATCCGGGCATTAATGGAAAACCAGGGAAGCACCGACAGGAAAGAAGGTGCTTGAGGGAGAAAGGGGAATCATATCTCTAGCTCCTCTTGAGAAGGAAGTGTTTCCATTTTGGTAGCAAGAACCTCTCCAAGCACAAAAGGAGAGAATTTTAATACATGACACAGAAGTGTAGACTGTAGACTCCTTGGGGGGTTGGGAGAATATTAAAGGGATCAACTGGTAAGAACTGAAACGGGACCTAGATATACAACACCAAGGCCACCCTCTCCATCATGACAGGACCACGTTAGGGTAGGGATCACTGGTTTCCACTGGTCCAATTAAAAGAGTCTCCCAAATTAAGACAAGTATCTTTAAAGGCTAAAGATGTACCCACCTCGGCTCAGGCCATCAGGTCCCCGTAATATCCGGCATTCTTCAATCTGTCCAAATGAAGAGAACATGACTCGGATGTCATTTTCAGTGCACTTCTTGGAAATCATACCAATAAACAGCTTCCTGTCTTCCACTGCTAAGAGAGTAAAACACAGAAGGTTTGAACATGATTACTATGAGAGGTAGTGTAGCACAGACTCTGGGTTTGAATACTGGCTCTATGCCTTTATATCATATTTCAGGGATTCTAAGATATACATTTTTTTCATAATTCACCACCTCCTCATAATCAGTGGTATCTTAAAATTATAATTGGAAGTATTCAGATGAAATATAGTGGCTTTGTGATCTTGTGAAAGTTACTTAACCATTCTATGCCTATCTACTCATCTGATTAATAGGGATAATCAGGTTTATCTCAAAGGCAGCTGTAGGTATTAAATGCAAAGTACTGAGCAACTTGCCTAGCACTCAGTAATGTGTGTTTTCACTACCAATACTAAGGAGAACGAGTTTTCACACTCAATATGACAAGACAAACAGAAGACACCTTTCAGTGAGCATAACTGTTCACTTTCCTTTTCTGATTATTCTCTTAGGACTAAGTTCACCTTTCTAACTTGTTCATTTTCTCCCCTTACTCCTGTCCCTAAGAAATATATACTGATAGAGCCAGCCCCGGTGGCCTGGTGGTTAAGTTCAGTGCACTCTGCTTCAGCGGCCTGGGTTTGGATCCTGGGGGCAGACCTACACCACTTGTCTATCAGTGGCCATGCTGTGATGCTGGCTCACATACAAAACAGAGGAAGACTGGTAACAGATGTTAGCTCGGGGTAAATCTTCCTCGGCAAAAAAAAAAAACAAAAAAAACAAAAAAAACACAAAAAACAAAGAAGAAAGAAAGAAATTATACTGATAAAACACATTTCAGTTCACTCTAAAATGTCCTTATAATGTTTCCCTAGAAACTCTATTTAACTCATTTACCATACTTATCTTAAAGAAAAAAACAAACAATTTAGATGACATTACTTAGAGCACTGGACCACTATCTTATACAATACACAAAAATTAACTCAAAATGGATTAAAGATTTGAACGTAAAACCTGAAACCATAAAACTAGAAGAAAACATAGACAGTAAGCTCCTTGTTGTGGGTCTTGGCAATCATTTTTTTGGATTTGACACCGAAAGCAAAGGCAACAAAAGCAAAAATAAACAAGTGCGACTACATCCAACTAAAAAGCTTCTGCACAGCAAAGAAAACCACCAACAACATGAGAAGGCAACTTACTGAATGGAAGAAAATATGTGTAAATCATATACTTGATAAGGAGTTAATATCCAAAATATATAAAGAACTCATACAACTCAATAGGAAAAAAAAGCAATTCGATTAAAAAATGGGCAGAGACTATGTTCATCGCAGCATTATTTACAATAGCCAAGACGTGGAACCAACCTACATGCCCAGAAACTGATGACTGGATAAAGAAGATATGGTATACATACACAATGGAATACTACTCAGGCATAAAAAAGGACAAAATTGGTCCATTCGCAGCAACATGGATGGACCTCGAGGGTATTAGGTTAAGCTAAATAAGCCAGACAGAGAAAGACGAACTCTATATGACTCCACTCATAGGTGGAAGATAACATACAGACAAGGAGAACTGATCGGTGGTTACCAGGGAAAAGGGAGGGTGGGGGGAGGGCACAAAGGGGGAAGTGGTGTACCCACAACAAGACTAACAATAATGTACAACTGAAATCTCACAAGGCTGTAATCTATCATAATCTTAATAAAAAAAAAAAAATGGGCAGAGGGATCTGAATAGACACTTTTCCAAAGAACACATACAGATGGGCAACAGGTACATGAAAAGATGCTCAACATCACCAATCATCAGGGAAATGCAAATCAAAACCACAGTAAGCTATCACCTCACACCTGTTAGGATGGCTATTACCAAAAAGACAAGAAATAACATATGTTGGTGAGGATGAGAAGGAAGAACCCTTGTGTACTGCTGGTGGAAATATATGATGCAGCCACTGTGGAAAACAATACGGAGGGTCTTCAAAAAATTAAAAACTGAACTACCGTATGATCTAGCAATTCCACTCCTGGGTATCTATCTGAAGAAGATGAAAACACTAACTTGAAAAGATATATGTACCCCTATGTTCACTGCAGCACTATTTACAACAGCCAAGACACAGAAACAACCTAAGTGTCCACTGATGGGTGAATGGATACAGAAAATGTGATTTGGGGGTTAACCCCGTGGCCGAGAAGTTAAATTTGCGCGCTCCACTTCAGCGGCCCAGGGTTTCATGGGTTTGGATCCTGGGCACGGACATAGCACCGCTCATCAGGCCATGCTGAGGTGGCATCCCACATGCCACAACCAGAAGGACCTACAACTAAAAATATACAACTGTGTACTGGGGGACTTTGGGGACAAAAAGGAAAAATAAAATCTTAAAAAAAAAAAAAAAGAAAAAATGTGGGTTACATAAAATAGAGTATATTATTCAGCCATAAAAAGAATGAAATCTTGCCAGCTGTGACAACATGGATGGACCTTGAGGGCATTATGCTAAGTGAAATAAGTCAGCCAGAGAAAGACAAATACTATATGATCTCACCTATATGTAGAATCTTAAAAAAAAAAAAAAAAAAAAAATACGAGCTCATCCATAAAGAAAACAGACTGGTGGTTGCCAGAGGCAGGAGTAGGGAGTAGGCAAAACAGGTGAAGGGGGTCAAAAGGTACAAACGTCCAGTTACAAAATAAATAAGTCACGGGAATTTAAGGTACAGCGTGGTGTTATTAACTACAGTTAAGAACACTGTTTTGCATCTTTGAAAGTGGCTAAGAAAGTAGATCTTAAAAGTTCTCATCTCAAGAAAAAAAAATTCTTTTTAACTACGTATGGTGATGGGTGTTTAGACTTACCGTGGTGAGCATTTTGCAATATATACAAACACTGAATCATTATGTTGTACATCTGGAACTAATATGTCAATTACATCTTAATAAAAGAAAAAAGATTACTTAGAGCACAACACAATCCAGATGCCACGAGAACAGCAAACTACAAAGAAACTTTATGAGGGGAGAGTTTCACATGCTTGCTTACCATTGTTCTTCTCACTGTCAGCAGGTTTCATTTGTATAGGATGATGCATCTAAAAAGGAAAACACACGAATATTATCATCATACACATTGAAAGCATTCAGAAATATAAATGAGGACTATAAAGGAAATACCAAAACTAGCGCCTCAAGAGCTCTCTCTGAATTCGCGTCTGCCTCATCATCCTTCCCCGCCAAAATGTCAAAATAGACAGAATGTGAGTCAAGAAGGCAAAATCCTCTTGGCTGAGAGACAGCTATTTTCAGCCTATCTTCTTTGAAATGTTTCCTTTACGTCTTCCTTTACGTCAATTCCCGTGGCAGTCATCTTTCCCCAAAATGGTTTTCAGTGTGTGCCTGAAATGCCTAAGTATGTCCCAGGTGTCAAAACCACCACAGTTCCACTTACTAGTAGGAGCTTTCTTACCCCTGGGAGGACCTTCATGTTGTGAAGAGCATTCTGGGCTTCTAATGCAGCTTTGCGGGTGTAAAATGTAACAAAACAGCACCCTGCAATAAACAAGATTTCATGACATCAAACGAGTCTTTTGAAAGCAGATAATTCCTACGGTGCACTCCCTCCTCCACATACATACTTAAAAGAGAAGGCTGGGCTTATTAAAGTTAGTCCCACCCCCCCCCAAAAAAGAGAGAGAGAATCTAGCAGAAAATCCCACATTATTTTCTATGCATTTTCTTTGTTATAGTCTCCCAGTTCTATTAAAATTCTTTTCGTAGCTGGTCCTATAACTTCTCTGGGAAAGATGATTTCCCTTGCAAAGGTCACAGTACCATGCCACTCAACCCACCCTACTTGGAGCACCAGGTAGCGTGCTGGGGAAGAAGTCTCAGCTACAGACAAGACAGACAGGGGCTTGCACTCTTGCAGCTTCCAGTCTACCGGAACTTTCTTCCTCAGGATAAACTACACCTTACACTGTAGCCAATTTATGCCATATGCCTCAAACATAATTATCATTTATTAAATTACAGAATGACTTACAAGCAAAACCTCTTAATATCTTTTTTTGGACTCCAGGTTCTCATCAAATATAATTAAGCTGCTGCTGCTTCTTTTTTTTTTAAAAGATTTTTTCCTTTTCCAGGGCTGGCCCTGTGGCCGAGTGGTTAAGTTCATGTGCTCAGCTACAGGCGGCCCAGTGTTTCGTTGGTTCGAATCCTGGGCGCAGACATGGCACTGCTCATCTAGCCACGCTGAGGCAGTGTCTCACATGCCACAACTAGGAGGACCCACAACGAAGAATATACAACTATGTACTAGGGGGCTTTGGGGAGAAAAAAAAAGATAAAATCTTAAAAAAAAAAAACAAAAAAGATTTTTTCCTTTTTCTCCCAAATCCCCCCAGTACATAGCTGTGTATTTTTAGTGGTGGGTCCTTCTAGTTGTGGCATGTGGGATGCCGCCTCAGCATGGACTGATCAGTGGCACCATATCCACGCCCAGGATCCGAACTGGTGAAACCCTGGGCCGCCGAAGCAGAGCACGAGAACTTAACCACTCGGCCATGGCGCCGGCCCCCTAATTAAGCTTCTAATAGCCCACGACAGTGACTGAGGAGATCTGCAGGTTCTGTGCTTGTATCTTTACTGGGCACAGGAGGTGGGACGTGAGTCTTGTAAATCTTGCGCCCATAGTCCCGGGAGATGCAATACAGATCTCTTTCAAAATCACTCTGCAATTAAGATCTTAAATTACTGCATGTTACATCGCCAGTCATCTTCAGAAACTACAATACTTCATATTTTTGGCTAACTATGCCACAAAGAGAAAAATAATTCCTCTGCTTCTAGATTAAGGTGGTTTCAAACATGACCATAAGGCTTGCTCACATTTGCAGTGTAGAACAGCTTTCACAGAAAATTACTCTGAAATTCGGCATTTGGAAAAATAAGAGTATGTCTATGTCTGTGTGTGTAGGGGCAAAGTTAATGCCTTGTCTACCATCAGTCCAATAAAACTTGCACTCTGCTGGGTATTTCTGGAAGCAGCTCAGCCTTACTGCTCCCATTCATTTTGTAGATACAACAAACAGGTCACCTAGAAACAAGTCCCCCCTTGTTGCTAAGCCATCCTGCGAGGCCTCTGTAACGCTGACAGAAATCCATGGGTACGCAGACAGTCGTTCTCCTTCAGCTCACCTTAGCCAAAACACTAAAGAAAACCCTATGTGGTTGGTTTACTTCGACTTTATTTTTGTCATTCTATTACAAAGATCAAATGAGACACTCACGTGAGTCTGTCTCTTGAATTTAGAGTTCTCATAAAGGAATGCCCAAGATCCAATTTACAAATTATCCTCATGATGTCACCTTAACTTTTTATTTTTAAGCCATTAAATCTGTTTGGGCTGGAAGACACGGCTACTGAAAAAGAACAGATTTTTTTCCCCCCGCTGTATGACCATAGGAGAATTCTGGCAATGACAGACAGCATGCACGTGACAGAAATTACATATAAAACTCAAAGCCCTTACCTTTGCTCTGAGGAGGGTTTTGGCTCCTATCCCTTAGGACATTGATTTCATAGACAGCACCATACTGTTCAAAGAGTTCCCTCAAGTCCTTCTCAGACCAGGTCCTCGGAACCTGGCCCACAAACATCTTGATAGCATCAAGATCTGGTTGGTCTGGGTGGTCCAGGGTGCCGTTCATTTTCTTTGAGCTACACAAAATAAAGTAAAACTTATATTATGTATTCATATTGCTTTCCAGAGTGAGTTTTTTCCATTAAAGATCTCAACTACTTTCTGAAAAAGTCAGAAAAAAATTCTACTTCCTTTCACTACTTCCATTCAATTTACCAGAGTTGCCTGGTCCTCGCTCACCATAGCCACCCCTCCCATTATATCCCAAACTAAAAACACCATTCAGGATATCCTGGGTTTTAACTAAGGAACAGAGTGTCACTCATTCCTTGTCTAGTATAAGAATCATCAGAAGAACTTTAGAGGTAAAGTTCCTAAAGTTAAGTTTCAATAATTTTTAAGCACAGTCACTGTTTTAATGTCCATAAAATCACAAAGGACTACTGATTACGGATTAAGATTCAGGACTCTCAATGTACAGAATGATGAGTGGAAAGTTTTCTTTCAGCAGATGTTAGAACAGAAGCACCTGATTTCCAAGGCCTAAGCTAAGAACTCACTAGAATGTTGGCCTTTGAATGTTGCTTTCTCATGTGTAATACTGTTGCTCTTGAGTAAGGTCCCCAGACCAAAATAAAGCTTTGTCTCTCAAACTTCCACAAACGATTGTTATATAAACGTAGAGAATAATGCCATCATTCTAGGGGTTTTTGTTTCTAAGTCATCCAGTTTACTGCTATTTCTCCAAGACTCTTATCAGCTGATTCCCTTACCAACTGCAATCATACCGCCCATGAATTCCTCCACTGCGATCACACCAAGCGTGTAACCATCTTACTTTAACACTTTCCTCCCTGCCCCCGCCATCGCCAAGAACCCAGGGGAAGTCCTGCACTACAGGCACAATCAAAGTCCTTCGTCTCTATCACTGTTCCAAGTTCTTCCTCTCAGCATTTATCTAAACCAGGAACAACTTAAATTCCAAATAGCTAGCCTGATTATTTTCACTCAGCGTTTGCTTAATCCAGAAATCACATCATCATATTCAAATTTGCCAAGTTCTAATATTCAATCCTAAATAGAATGCTAGTTTTGTTTAAAGGAAAAACAAGGTTTTCCACCATTGCTATCTTCTGAATAGTACTTGAAAATCTTTGAGAATGCTGAATCTATGAAAGTAGTTCAACTTTTGTTTTTTAATTCCTAAATCTCTTGCAACGAAACACCCACAGGGGCTATTCTCACATCACCTCTGCTGAATGTAGCACTAACTAAATATCAAAAGCTATAAAAAAATGGCATACAGACCAACTCTTGTTGCTATGTCTGTGATGGTTCTCCACGCTCCTCCAGGTTAACTAGTCAGTTTCATCAGGATTCTATGCTAAATTTCCCCCTTCATTATAGTATTTACCACCTTTCAGCACAATATGGTTGTATCTACCTCTTGACTAGACTGAGAGTTCTTTGAAGGCAGAAACTGTTTTCTTTCCTATTCATTCTTATAGCCACACCTGGTTTAGTGCCTGGTTCAAAGTAAGTACTCAGATGTGGGATGGGAGGAATTTCTTATTCTCAGCAATTCCCCCTATTTAAGCAACTAACCCTGATAACAAACGAATGCTGTGCACAAAGAGGGCTCACAGGGCCGGCTTGGTGGCATAGTGGTTAAGCTGGTGTGCTCTGCTTCAGCAGCCAGGGGTTCATGGGTCCGGACCCTGGGCACGGACCTACACATTGCTCATCAAGCCATGCCATGGGTGGCGTCCCACATACAAAATAAGAGGAAGACTGGTACAGATGTTGGCTCAAGGCCAATCTTCCCCATCCCCCCAAATATATATATAAATGAGGGCTCACAAATTAAAGAGCAGCTATTATCTCCAATGAATGACTGTCACAGGATCAACCTGCCTTTTTTTCTTCCTTTTAAGTGTTTTGGAATGCATTATTTTATTGGTCTTCCTTTAGTAATTTAAAACCATGTGTGACAGGGCCAGCCTGGTAGCGTAGCGGTTAAGTGCGCACGTTCTGCTTCGGCAGCCCAAGGTTCGCCGGTTCGGATCCCGGGTGCAGACATGGCACCGCTTGGCATGCCATGCTGTGATAGGCGTCCTACATATAAAGCAGAGGAAGATGGGCATGGATGTTAGCTCAGGGCCAGTCTTCCTCAGAAAAAAGAGGAGGACTGGCAGGACTAATCTTCCAAAAAAAAAAAAAACCAACAAAGGAAAAGCCATGCGTGACAAATCGTTGCAAAAATATAATGCAGTTGCTTTTAGAAGCCTAATCCCAATGTTCCAACAGAAATCATGCTATCATGATATTAAAAAAAGCCCTGTGACTAGTGAAACAATGGGTATCACTCCCAAGAACTTGCCCCCAACAACTTTAACTACTAGTTTTAATATCATCTTACTGAAACGTTGTTAATCTTTAATCATATTTCTATTCTAAGGAGGGCTAACGTAGCACTCAAAAATGGTGCTCAGAATATGTTTTAATGATAAGGAAGCTGACAGCTACTTCTGAAAAGAGGCAGGGGTTTATTGATTTGTATTACACTAGAGGCAACCGTTCTCCATTTATCGCTTCCTTCTGTATCTGTGTACAGTTTCTAAATTTTCTACATCACTGCTGAGTGCAAAACCATAAACACAGTCAATATATGTGGATTATGGTTTATCCAAAAGTTCAGCGGAGACTTGGCATTCCAGACAAATGCCCTTCCTTCCTCTATTTACTCTCCAAACCCTCCATTTCTTCATGTCCACCTACTTCATGAACCACCCTTTATCCCTGTGTATACCAATTCAGTAGCCAGAAGAATCACCCAAAGCAGTGCTATTCAAAGCGCCCAATGACCAGGGGCAATCTTCAAACTTAACCCTTCAGGAACTTTTACAGCAACTGGACCGACTAATTTTATATATGCTCAATCTAATAATAATAAAAATATACACAAAATGCAAGCTTACATCTTATTATTTTGTTTTTCTACCAAATTGTTTTTATCATACTTTACAAGTTGGGTGGTGAGGGGTGGGACGTGGTCCTTCACCAGTTTGAGAAGCACTTCCAGAGCATAAGAACTTATCAGGCCAGGCTCAAGATGCTGTGGACATCATGCAATTGAAGTTATGCACTGACTTATTCTTTCCTCCAATAAATATTGGGCACTGACTTATACAGGCTAGGTACTGTGTCAGGTGTGGTATACACTGGTGAAGAAGGAAAACATGGGGTATTTCTTCAGAGCACATGAAGACACAGAAATAAAAATGGCACTATCAGCTAGAGACAAAGAAGAGAGAAGCAATCATATATACACCCACATATACGTAATATGCAATTACAAACTTTCTCATCAACTGTTACTGCGTCTGAAGAGATGAGCAACAATGCTCTTCCATCCTCAGCCTTCCACACATACTTCCAGTATGCATACTGTCATTAGTTACAAGTAACCACTGCATAGAAATCACCTGGGGACAAGACTCCCACTGTAAAATGGCAAGGAGTCCACATCATCCAAGTATGGCATTTACTGTAAAGATCACTAAATACATTCTCAAATGTGTGCCTGACCTTCCCATTGACAGAGAGCTGCTCAGAGTCAATGATATGACAGAGGAGTTATGTATATTTATTACATCCACTCAAGAACCAAGGAAGTCAGCAGCCCCCTAGAGAAGTTATCCTGTCCCTCTCAATCCTAAGAGTCAAGTCTGTGGAAATCCTCATCTTCTGCAGAAGTACAGACCTGGGAGTAGGATGGAGAGAGGAAAGCAGGGCCTACAGTGTTGAGGGAAGGGACATGAGAAGGCCCCAAGTGTTTTAGAAAACAGGCATGGCACCGACCCACCTCTTTTTTATGTTTCTGCTTCTGGCAGCAACTGGCAAATCATTAAGAATGAGAAACTATGGAAAATCAAGATGAGAGGCTGCCTTGTCTGTCTTGATTCTCGATGGGACGCACCATAAAGAAAACAAAACAGAGAACCGATTTGGAAGAGAGACGGGGAAGGAAATCAAAGAGCTTACTTTCAAAGCATACATTTGTTCAAAAGTCTTAAACCCTCTCTTCTCTTCCCCCTAGCTTTCTCTCCCTCAAAACTTTACAGCCCCAGGCCCAGCTGAGAAGACAGAGCAGATGTTCTGTCTCCCTTCTTTCCCATCCCCAAGGCCCAGCTGACTAGACCAGGGGGTGGATCTGTGGATCTTAACCCTATAAGCTGATCCACTGGCTGACCTCTTAGAAACCTAAGACCATGACCTATGCTCAAAACAGAAAAACAGGCCTGGCCAAACAAATTCCCCTAGAGCTGCACTGAGCAAAACCAATAGCCACTAACCATATGTGGCTATTTAAATTTAATTTTAAAAACCGAGCTCTCCGGTTGTACTAGCCATATATGACTAGTGGCTACCGCATGCGACAGAAGAGATGTAGAATATTTTATCATCACAGAAAGTTCTGTTGCATAGCACTGCTCTACAGAATCTGGAACTACTTAACACAAACAGGCAGTTAGGGGTGAAGTCAGAAGTGGAAAGGTGAAAGTAGAGTTAGTATAAGCTGACAAGATGAAAGGGCAGTGGCAAGAGATAACAGCAGTCATGCTACAACATAGGTGAAACTTGAAAATATTATGCTAAGTGAAAGGAGCCAATCACAAAAGGCTACATATTGTGTGATTCCATTTATATGAATGTATGGAATAAGCAAATATGTAGAGACAGGAAGTAGCTTAGTGGTTGCCTAGAAATAGGGATTGGGGGAGGGGAGGGAATGATTGCTAATGGGTACAGGGTTTTTTTTGGGGGTGATGAAACGTTCTGGAATTAGACAGTGTTGATAGTTGCACAACTTTGTGGATATAGCAAAAATCACTGAATTATGTACTTTAAAAGGGTAAGCTTTGTGTTAAGTGAATTACAGTTCAATTGGAGAAAGAAGAGTGAGAAGACAGGCTGGAAGGGAAGTGGCAAGGCAAAGCCACGCTGCAACCAAAGTTGTAAGGCAGATGAAGAGCAGAAGCAACAGCAGCACATGCAGGGCGAGTAGAACATGTGTCCTACATCAGAGAGACGGACTTTCCAGCTCTCCCAGCTTGGAGTCCCTCACTACATGATAGTCCAGGCCGCATGCGATCTTACAGGAAAACTCTTTCATATATGTTAGCTTGAGTAGGTATCTGTTCCTTGCAGCCAAACAGGCTGGCAAATACTACCTTCACATCTGTTTAAAGATCATTTCCAGGGCCAGTCCAGTGGTGCAGCAGTGAAGTGCGCATGTTCTGCTTCGGCAGCCCGGGGTTTACCGGTTCGGATCCCAGGTGCGGACATGGCACCACTTGGCAAGCCATGCTGTTGTAGGTGTCCCACATATAAAGCAGAGGAAGATGGGCACAGATGTTAGCTCAGGGCTAGTCTTCCTCGGCAAGAAGGAGAGGATTGGCAGCAGCAGTTAGGTCAGGGCTAATCTTCCTCAAAAAAAAAGATCATTTCCAGGGGCCAGCCCCATTGCTGAATAGTCAAGCTTGCACTCTCTGCTTTGGCGACCCAGGGTGTGCCGGTTAGGATTCTGGGCGCAGACCTATGCACCACTCATCAAGCCATGCGGTGGAGGCATCCCATTTGGAGGAACTAGAAGGATCTGCAACTAGGATATACAACTGTGTACTGGGGCTTTCGGGAGGAAAAAAAAAAACGAGGAAGATTGGCAAGAGATGTTAGCTCAGGGCTAGTCTTCCTCACCAAAAAACGTCATTTCTGAAACCTTTCCTTACTCATTTTTTTTCCCTCTCCCCTTCTCATTATCTATTGACCTCCATTTGTTCATTATACAAACAGGAAAATCTCAGATACTTACCCATCCCTCCACCCCCGCAGCAGGCATAAATATTTGTTGCATCCCAATCTCCAGCTACCACCCACCCCGACCAGCTTCCTCTGGCTCACATACTGTGCTGTGGAAAAACGGGCACAGAAGGACATCAAAATAAAAAGGACCAAGAAACACTGGCCTGAGTTATTTAACAGCTGTTCTTTAGTGAGAACAAGACAGGGTGAGTCTATGCTAGAAGGAAGTAATTTTCATTTGGATTAAGGGAAATCTTCCTTTAGGTGGGGTGTTAGGTACTCAGAAAAAGCTATCAATAAAGGTTTTTGTTTTTGTTTTTTTGAGGAAGATTAGCCCTGAGCTAACATCCGCTGCCAATCCTGCTCTTTTTGCTGAGGAAGACTGGCCCTGAGCTAACATCCCTGCCCATCTTCCTGTACTTTGTATGTGGGACGCCTACCACAGCATGGCTTGCCAAGCGGTTCCATGTCTGCACCCAGGATCCGAACCAGCGAACCCCGGGCCGCTGAAGCAGAACGTGCGAACTTAACCGCTGCGCCACCAGACTGGCCCCACAATAAAGGTTTTTAAGTCACCATTCAACAAGAAAACAGCTAGCAACCTGCGTGTGAAGGTTTTCAGCCGTCTTCCCTGAGGAACGAAGATAGTGTATGGAGAGATCTTAAATCTCAGTAATTGTCTCTAATTATATATATAAAAAAAAACCTCACAGGACTTGTCACTCACTCAACCGTATTGCCCAAGCACCTACTATGTGACAGATACTACACACTATAGGGGCTATACAAGTGGACTCAGCAACACCTGCCCTGGAGGCACCAGCACTGAACAAGTGGAAGGACACACTATAATCCCCTACACATGCTTTCACAGAGGTATGCAGGTTCTGTGACAAAGTGGGAGGAGGGGAGGGAGGGCAGGAATTTACGCCAAGTGGACTAAGCAGCTGGGAGAAGTGCTACACAGCATGGAGGAAGGAAAGCCTAAGGGCCAAGAAGGAAATGCAAGGACTCAGAAGGGAGAGAAGAGTGAGGTAACATGAGAAAGGCAGAAAAAAAGACTTGAGAGGGTTAGGGGAGAGTATAAAAACATTTTAAAAGATTAGGGAAAAAAGGGATAATAGTAGGAAATCAATGGGAATAGAGAGAGAAGCTGGAGGGACCCAGCGAAGGGCTTCGATGTTATACTGGCAGGCTTGGACTGTATTCCAAGATTTTTAAACAAGGGAGTGATCAGATTTGTCTTCAGAAGACATCTGGCAATAATCTCGCGGATGAGATACAGTGAGGAAACGTGGAGACCAGGAGGCTCTTGCACAACTAGCTCCTCAGGTCAGGGCCCAGTCTCAGGCAATGCTGAGAAACTGGGGGAGCAGGGTCACTAGGCCTTGGGGATCACGTGATAAAGGGGACAAGGAAAAGGAAGAAGTTCCTGATCACTCCCGGGCTCTAGAACAGACAATCTCGGGAACTGTTTTTACACGAGGAAGCCTCCAGATGGAGGTATCCAACGGGAAGTACTTAGAACAAAGTTACAGAGCTCGGAGGACAATAGGGGATAGACATAGAGATCTGAGAATCAGAGAAGCACATCACAGCCTCCTTAAGCAATGGGAAAGCTGAGAGAAAAACGCCT
Source organism: Equus caballus (assembly GCF_041296265.1). NCBI lineage: Eukaryota > Metazoa > Chordata > Mammalia > Perissodactyla > Equidae > Equus > Equus caballus. The sequence goes on from NC_091695.1 coordinate 11,996,655, forward strand.
GAGATAGGACTTTTGGAGAACACTCATGTACTAGGCTGCAAACACACTAAGAGGAACCAGTGGAAGCTGAAGGGTGTCAGAGTGGAATCAGGGACAACGGTCACAAGTAAGAAGAGGAACCAGGGCTCAGGCCCCCTGGCCCTTCCACAGCTCCTCCACCAATTCTCTCCAGTAAAGAAATCTGGACATAAGGTACATTGCTAGATCACATTCCCAGGCAGTATCACTTCAGAGAGGAAACCACCGATGTGAAGCCTCCTGCTAAAATCCTATCAGTGAAAAAGGCTGAGAATCCAAGAAAGAGATCACAAGCACACACCATTCTCAAGAACTTTCTTCTTCCCAACTCTGTGGTGTTTTGCAGTATGGTGCCCCTGGGGAGTGGGTCCAAGGACTTGCAATAATGAGAGAGTTGATGGGTAACTGCTCAATGACACCTGAGCCAGCCTGGTCTAGTGGGCAAAAACAAGAAGAGAATGTCATTAAACTTACATTTTAGGCCCAAAGTTGACACCAAGTGTCCTCAGACAAGTCAGTTATAGCTTCTCTAAACTGAATTTCTCATCTGTAAAATAGGGCCAATAGCCCATGCCCAATTAACTTCGCAAAGCTTTTGTCAAGATGGATGACTAAAACAAACTCAATGTACTTGGGAAAATATTATGTAATAGTCTACTCTCTGATTAGCTCTACTCAGAATGACCTGTATTCAGTCTATTCGTTCTCAACTTTAGTGTGCATGAAAAAACCCACACGGAATGTTGTTAAAATACAGATTCTTAGGTCCTATTCTAGCATAAGAATATCTGGGCATGGGCCCAGGGAATCTGCATTTATATGTTCCAGGTGACTTTCTTGCAGTGGTCCATGGTCCAGACTCCATGGGAATCTGAATTAGTCCAAACTCTTAAAAGATGAGAAAACAGGCTGAGGAAAACTTCGGTGTCCAAGGGCTGAATACTAGGCAGTGGCACAGCAGAGAGAGAAAGTGCTACAATGAAAGATAATCCGAGCCACAAAATCCTATTTCTAGGAGTTACATATCTGGTACTTGGGAAGATTTTCATTATGTACTAAGTCTTCAAGATGGCATTCATTGTGATTTCATCTGTCATCTACTCTCATAAAAAGACACATCTAAACAACCATCATTTTGGAGACTACAGAGAAGACATGGGATTCATTTGAAATGAGCAAGCCAGCTAACTTTGAGGCCCCCCCACACTATTCCACAAAGAACTGCTCAGAATCTGCTATTATCCACACCTATTACACCTAATCCCAGGGTAGACTGATTTGCACATGGAGGCCTAAACTCAAAGATCTGCACTACCGCATGTTATCTAGGGGAGTATTCTATCATCTAATATTCTTGGCTTTGAATAACCTAAGGCTCATTTACTTGAGGTTCCAAGATACTCTGAAGCCTGGATAAAGAAACTGAAATCAGGAGTTAAGATATGTGTTCTCTGGCTACAGCTCGGAACCAGGTTAGCATTTTAGCTGTGTACAATGGTGTTGTCACTTATTGAACAGTGGTACAAACTGATGGAGTTTCTCATTCTCATGTTCAAAATTTATCTGGGCAAACTACCAAGCAAGACTGATCCAGTTTTGCATTTTTGGGGGAAGGCAGGTATCTGATGTCCCCGAAATCACATACTGTTGCATTTTCAATTAGACTGGGGAAGAAAATCAAGGTCCAGAATTATAGTTTACATGTCAATACAGCATTCTGCACACACTACTGAATACACCCTAGCTACCAGGCGCCTCTGTGACAGGATCTAAAAATTCGATCACTGAATGTAAATAAATAAATAACTTACCCAAAGATGACCTGAAATTGCATACCCAACCCAAAGCAATAAAGCTACGGTTAAAACAAAATACTCTGGACTCTATCATATGGGAAAACACTACAGCTTGAAGGGATTGGAGCCAGCACTCTTGAGCTGATGTTGCTGATCATATATCAAACGCACCCTTATGTACAGAACTTAGTGATAGCTCTGAGGAAATCAGCAGTAATGGGATAAAATCAGACTATAATAGAATATAACAGCAGTGTGGACTCGGACTTCCTCACCCAATTTTTTCTTCCCTCTTTTAAGGAAAGGGATCAGTTTCATCAAATAGCAAAGAAAACAACCCAATTCTTCTGCTTATGATAAAAATTAGATGAAAATACTTACACGGGACTGGAATTCAAAGAGCAATGATCCACCATCATTTCTGGAAGGAAATCCAACTTAAACGCAGCCATCACCTCACTCTCCCCTTCAGAAGCCAATGATATTAACTTGCTGCACTTGTCTGATCCACAAATACACACAGCTTTAGCTTCCTGGGCTCCACAAAAAACACAAAGTGGAAACAGGAGCTCAGGGAAACCAGCAATAAGTGCCACAGAAACAGGCAGGACTGGGGAAGGGAAAGGGAGTACTGGATTAAAAGGGGGATGTGACCATGTGAAGGGAGGCTCAGCCCGGCACACAATGAAAGTGCTGATGCGCCAGGCTTGTTTTGTGTGATTTTCCCTGGCGAAGCAGTACTAAGTGCACTGTCAGATAAATAGTGTCAGATCCATGAAGATAGCAGTGGCTAACAGAGCAGAAGAGACACAAACTTGTTTCACATCTTCCAAACTCCTCCCTGCAAATCAGTTTGTGAGGGCCCCCAAAGCCTGAAACCACCTGAAGCAAAAAAGCTCACTTCACAGGGTCTGACAATGTTTTTGGAAAGAACTGGGTTGCTGGCCTTGGTCTGAACTTAGTTTCCATGTGCCAAAGGCAGCAGTGAGCACAGTGCTTGGGTCCAAACTAACCTCAGAATAGATGCCTAAGGAGGAGCAGTTCAGGCATCAGAAGCAGGCCAGGGGCCAGGAGCGGAAGAACTGGCCACCAGAAACGTCCTGCTCACATACTACCACTAGCACTGGACCCACCTTGCTCACTTGATGGTGTTGAGAGCAACGTGTGAGATCTAATGAAGGACTTTAAAAAGTGCTGCTTCGGTGACACATTCATTAGGTGACACAAGGCAAAAACTTCTTTACTAACAATCTTTTTTTGCCAGAAAAAAAAAGATGGAATAGTAATATTCTGCCTCTTTATAGGGTACCAAGAAATAGTCTTTTCAGCATTTGATCTTTCTAAAGAAATGAAAGACAAAGAAAAAAACAAAAGCCACCAAAGTGGTAATAATGAGACAGGACCAGGGCCCACCAGGGACAAACACTCCAACATGTCAGGAAGGACACAGGAACGCAGACGAAGTCTCTGCATCCTCTGCCCTCCTTTAAACTGTTGCTAAAATCGAGACTGAGCGCACACACGAAAAGTCTACTGTGGGTGAGCAGTAGAGATGGATATACTTAGCAGTCAAGGCAGATGTGCGCTCCTGTGCTCCATTTAGCTCCACATCCCTCCAAACAACAAATGGTGGCATTTCAATATTTAGGCAGTGACGCTAAAACTGTATCTCTGCAGGCGCCCAAATTTCACAGGCCCTCTTTCCATTTTTACCATGAGGGTTGCCTTACCTCAAAGATTTTGCTGCACTCAAGCTCAGTTCACAACACAGGGAACTTTGAAAAAAAACAAGTTATGTCCAGCCTGTAAAGAGGTAAACGAATGAACTCCTAAATGCATATAGTTACTTTTAAGAAAATAATGAAGGGCACCATGTCACAGAATAGGCCTAGATGTTGTAGTCTGTGTAACGATGGCTGGCACCTGTCTGCATTTGACTGAGGAAGGTAGAAACCATGTCTTCTGTCCAAAATCCAGACACAACCATCCAAAATTTAGAAGTATAATAGCAGCTAACTGTTCTTCTATTTTGTCAGAGACTCTGGCTCATTTCATCTACTACTTGAGAGACGGAAGTGGCAGGAGTTCTCTTCCACACTACGAAAGGAGGAAGCAAAAGCAGGCTGCAAGCGAGAGGAGGCTGTGCAACTGGCACACAGGGCACAGCTCACCGAGCCCTGACTGCCAGACAGGCAGAAGATGGTAACCTAAGCTGGGGTTGGTTAAGTTACTGGGTAGGTTTGTCCTAGTTTCTCCTATGTCCACTCGAGTTGATCACATGCCTCTTCCTACAGAAAGTTACCTGGACCAGGGAGTAAATTTGTGAGGTCAATTAACAACCAAATTAGATTTTTAGTTCAAAGATTCCTTTATAAAAGAATCAACAAGTTCAAAGGAACTCCACTGGTTATTATGTTTCTACTAAGTCACTAAAAATACACTACACCTCTAATCAGAACCACATCTGTTAATGAGAGTTTAAATGTGGGAGTCTTTACTAAGCAGCCAGGCACTGCTCAGTGTATGAAAAGATGTGTACTCCTCACAGTAAAGTTTATCAAGCTAAAGGTTGGGAAGCACTGATTTAGAGTAACATTTTAAAATCCATTTTACGGGGCTGGCCTGGTTGTGCAGCGGTTAAGTTCAGACATTCCACTTCAGCAGCCCGGGGTTCTCTGGTTCGGGTCCCGGGTGTGGACCTACACACTGCTTGGCAAGCCATGCTGTGGCAGGCATCCCACATATAAAGGAGAGGAAGATGGGCACAGATGTTACCTCAGGGCCAGCATAAAGAGGAGGATTGGCAGCAGATGGTAGCTCAGAACTAATCTTCCTCAAAAAAAGAAAAAAATAAGTAAAATTCATTTTACAACTTGTAAGGCAACATGGCTTTAAAAATCGATAAGATGGAAAGGTTATGACATGAAGGAGGGCACTTCTCTTTAGGCAGGTCACAAGAGTTATCTCAGTATAATTAAATTCAACATGCTTGTGGGAAAAGAAAACACAGAAATTAATCACAAGTCACTCAATTTTAGAAAAAGGTTACCAAGCTAAGTGACGATAAAAACAATTATGGGAATACAAAAATGCAGATATTAAGGAGAAACGAAAAAGTAGAATTAAAAGTTATTCACAGAAAACTGCCCATGACTTGTTTTTAAATTTCTTAATCAGAAAAACATTCCAGGCTTTTCCCACCAAGGAAAAGCTAATGCTTTATTGCATGAGCAATAAAGAAACGGCAGACAGGGTTCTAACTATGGGACCGCTGCAAAAGAAGGCCTTAACTTTCCCTCAGTCCCTTTTCACCACCTGTCCTCTAACTATGAATTTATATTCATGGTTTCCTGTCTTTTCCTGGTTGTCTGTCTGTCTCAGTTTTCTTTGCCTTGAATATTCTTTAATTCTTTTCTAAGGGCAACAATTCAAAGTGTGATTATGTGAGGGTAGGGGCAATCAGCCTGTTGTAACATTAAGAACCCAAATCACTAAAAGTGATCAGTAAATAAGGGAAACCCTCAAAATAGCACACCCCGCATTTAGAGTGTCAGAATGGAATAAACTGTTTAAAAACTGGATTAGAAGAGAGAAATGCTAGAAATCACAGCATTTGTTTTGTCTAAAGAGTGGAAGAGCCAAAAAAAGCATAGTGGAGCAGGAAAGCCCAGGGGGCACGTGCAAACTTCAGGCTGCCTTACCCTGACTGCTGTAATGAGGGAGCTCAATGACAGGTGAAGGGACCTTACCCTTCCACCTCAATAATCTAAATGTGCTGCAGAGGGCAAAAGTGTGAAGTCTGGCTATATGAGCATAGAGGAAGTTAGAGCCTGCTACTAATTTATATAAGAGAACTTATGTCATTAAAAATCACCATGAGGGGCTGGTCCCATGGCCGAGTGGTTAAGTTCATGCGCTCCGCTTCAGTGGCCTGGGGTTTTACCAGTTCGGATCCTGGGCATGGACATGGCACCGCTCATCAAGCCATGCTGAGGCGGCATCCCACATGCCACAACTAGAAGGACCCACAACTAAAAAATACAACTATGTACCAAGGGGCTTTTGGGAGAAGAAGGAGGAAAAAAAAGATTGGCAACAGATGTTAGCTCAGGCGCCAATCTTTAAAAGAAAAACAAAACAAAAAACACCATACGTCTATATAAGGAAAAGTGCAAAAATCCAGCGAAAAGTCATAACCTCAGACAGTTAAGCGAACTGGGTATTTTTTCCCCCAGAGCTTCTAGCAGTTAGATGATATAAGGGATGTAGAAAAGAATATCACTTGATACCACTTGAAAACAACCAATCAGAGAATAACACAAAATTTTAGCTTAAAACGTTATGGACTTGAATTTTACTTCAAAAATTGAGTACTTCTGGGGCTGGCCCAGTGGCATAGCAGTTAAGTTTGCAAACTCGGCTTCAGTGGCCCGGGGTTCACAGGTTCGGATCCTGGGCGCGGACCTAGCACCACTCATCAAGCTATGCTCTCATGACATCCCACATAAAAGAGAGGAAGATGGGCACAGATGTTAGCTCAGTGACAATTTTCCTCAAGCAAAAGGAGGAAGATTGGCAACAGATGTTAGCTCAAGGCCAATCTTCCTCACACACAAAAAAATCACTATACGATAAAAAGCACTAAGTTTAGTGATTGTTGTATGCAAACTGGTCTGCCTGTAAGATTATCATATAAGGTTACTGAGAGGATGTGACACAGGTGAAAGGAAGCAAACTACCACCTTTCCTGAAATCTAGAAAGTTTTCCATTCCTTCCTCCTATCCTTAATCACTACTATCTCCTCTCCCAATCAGTGTCAAAGATCAGACCAGCAGAAAGACCCTCTTCTGTGCTTACTGCTGTCAGCAAAAGTGTAAGCTCAGAGCCTCCCTTGGAGTTTCTGGGATGAAACCTGATCTAACAGACTGTCCTGTCAAACCGTGACCACCCTTCAAATCAAGTCTTTTTTTCAGATCTCAAACTAGTTGTGGAAGTTAAGTGTAATTCTTTATTTACACTCCAGTGCTGATTAAAAAATCAGTATGTCGAAAAAATTCTGGTTCCAGGAGAGTAATATTATCTGTGTGGAATCCACTAAGTTCTGTCCTCATCCTTGTGCTAGTTTACTTGGGATCTTCCAGCTACGAAGTGGAATGGGGAAAGAAACTGAGCTGGGTAGCTGCTGTGTGTAGACTAGTGCTCCCAACTTTCTCTCCTCCCCCATCCCCACCCCCACCCATTAGAACCTGGCAGCAGCTAGCTCAAGTGGGAGATAAGCCTGCCTTGGGAAATAGCTAAGGAGAGTTGGTTAACAGCAAGAAAGTATTTCCAGCTTCCTAGGAACGGGAAATTATATCCCACAATGTAGGAAAAAACCCATCACCTTTCTGAAGGCAATTTTTTCCTATCTGCACGTCAGGCCTCATGCAAGAAGGTTAAGGAGATGGCCAGGGAGCACACCCATCCAGCAGTGAGCCCATACCTGTAGCTTTACACCTCCCTCTCTGGACTACGTCTTCACTCTAAAAAACCAAGGAAAGAAAAATAAGTGGGCCATGCCTACACTTCTCATAATTCCAGATATGCAGCTCTTTCCAAAGAAAAGCCCCCTTTGTCACCATGGCTGAAGATATCAAAAACCAAACCAAACCAAACCTCCCTCTCCCATTGTGTTTTCTTCTTCTTCTTCTCCCCAAAGCCTCCCAGTTCACAGTGGTATATTCTAGCTGTAGGTCCCTCCGATGTGTTATGTGGGACGCCACCTCAGCATGGCTTGATGAGCGGTGCTAGGACTGCACCCAGGATCCGAAGCAGTGAAACCCTGGGCCACCAAAGTGGAGTGCGTGAACTTAACCACTTGGCAATGGGGCTGGCCTCGTCTACCATTTTTCAACTACACAATATCTTTTTTTGTTGTTGTTTTTTTTTAAGGATTGGTACCTGGGCTAACAACTGATGCCAATCTTTTTTTTTTTTCTGCTTTATCTCCCTAAACCCCACCTGTACACACTTGTGTATCCTAGTTGCAGGTCCTTCCAGTTGTGGGATGTGGGACGCTGCCTCAACGTAGCCCCATGAGCGATGCCATGTCCGCGCCCAGGATCTGAACCCTGGGCCGCTGCAGCGGAGCGCACGAACTTAACCACTCGGCCACGGAGCCGGCCCCACTACACAGTATCTTAAAGATAAATTACATTTAATATTTCAAAGCTAATTTTAAAACACCATCAACTTAAAAGATGGGGAACTAAAGTACTAAAAGGCTTAGAAGAGGTTTGCCCCAAAACGTACAACAAATAGCAAAACAATGACTAGGATTTATGAGGTTGAATTTAGTTCATCTAGGTCACCAAAACAATCATTTTTACCATCTGCTTTTGGATGGGAAACTACAATAAAGTTAAAGGCTATGAAATTCTTTCAGCAATTAAGGATGGTGTTATTAATATGGAAAGGCCACACTTTCCTCAAAGCAACCTTCCTGAATAGGTAGGTGCCAGGCATAAACCTCTTCAAATGCAACCCAGTTCCTGCCTGTGTAAATGCATCTCAGCAGCCCTAGGGCAGTGGTGAACCACTGAAACCAAAAAAAATCAAAAGACGGGGGAGTTAATTGAAGGTAAAAGCAGACAGAGGAACCACAAAACCAATTTGTTTTATTTTTAAACATTATCGAACAATCCTGCAAGTAACGATGGATTCTATAAAGCTGCCCAAATTCCTCCAAACTTCATGTACAACTCCTGCCAGCTGTACTTCTGTCTGGTCCTGATCACAGACAGAGAACTGCTGAAAGTCACCAAGGACGACGTCTACGTTGGAAAGTATAAGAAGAATTCTGAAAGACAAAGCCAGACCCAGAACTAACTATGAGACTCTACACTCTACCTACCCAACCTGAAGACAAAGATGTTTCTTGACTGGCATAAAATAGGTGCTTAAGTAGTTAATTTGACTTTTCATATGGACCTAACTGGTTTCCAATTTTGCTAATGAAGCAGCGATGCTTCCAAAGGCAAAGTCTATTCTAACAACAAAAAACTTCTAAAAGCATCTACCTGGACCTGCCTACAACATCAAAAATTATTAAGAGGAGCAGGCTGGCCTGTGGCCTAGAGATGGAGCTCGGTGCACTCCACTTTGGTGACCCAGGGTCGGTTCTCAGCACAAACCTACATCACTCGGCAGTGACCATGCTGTGGCAGCAACTCACATACAAAATGGAGGAAGATTGGCACAGACATTAACTCAGGGCGAATCTTCCTCAAGCAAAAAGAGGAAAATTGGGGGGCTGGCCTGGTGGCATAGTGGTTATGTTCATGTGTTCCACTTCAGCAGCCTGGGGTTCACCGGTTCGGATCCCAGGTGTGGACGTGTGCACCACTTATCAAGCTATGCTGTGGCAGGCATCCCACATATAAAATAGAGGAAGATGGGCACAGATGTCAGCTCAGAGAGAATCTTCCCCAGCAAAAAAAGAAAAAAAAGTTATTAAGAGGAAAGGTAGTTACATTTACTTCGTTCACACTATCTCATTCAATCTTGTATTATCATCACCACTTAAGGTGGGGACTACTCTAAGGATTTATGTGCTAAAATAATCTGCGGGAGGGATTCTAACCCCAGAACCCATGGTGTGTGCCTCTCGAGAAACATGACCATCATCTAGGAGATACAAACTTTTATTAAGACAGTGTGTCTTCAGAGGGCTCTGGAGTAGTTACTACCTTGGAAGATAGAGACAAGTTAAATCTCTACTTGTTAGTTTTATTCTGGAAGACGTAAAGGGCAAAGAAAAGACCAGGGAGTCATGTCTCCTTCCCACAATGTTGCATGGAACAGTTGAAAAACACTGCTGTCGTGTGACCCTGTGAGACCAGACTCAGACTGCACGCTAGTTGAGGAATCTCCAGGATACAGAGAGCAAAGGAAGGCCTGGGGTTGTTAAGAAGGGCCAGTGTACGAAGGGGTGAGGGACACATATCTAGGTCCCAGAGAACACGCAGCCCTACGGGAGCTGAGGAACATCCTAATTGCCCAGCCAAGAGAAAGAGAAAAATGAAGTCTTAAAACAAACCAATAAACAAAACCCACATAACCAGGATATTAATCACCCAACTCCTAAGTCACTCAAAGACTTTTTAAAGGAAAACTCAAACACAGAAAAAAAGGATCAACACTGTCTTCCTCCACATAGGCCCTTGTCACTTGAAGGAGGACAGTGGGAAGCCTAATACAAGAAGGTATTTTCTGGGGCCTGCCCGGTGGCACAGCGGTTAAGTGCGCACGTTCCGCTTCTTGGTGGCCCAGGGTTTGCCGGTTCGGATCCTGGGTGCGGACATGGCACCGCTTGGCAAAGCCATGCTGTGGTAGGCGACCCACGTATAAAGTAGAGGAAGATGGGCACGGATGTTAGCTCAGGGCCAATCTTCCTCAGAAAAAGGAGGATTGGCAGTAGTTAGCTGAGGGCTAATCTTCGTCAAAAAAAAAAAAAAAAAGGTATTTTCTTTAAAAGCTTTATCTTCCCAGTTTTGCTTTTTCGACATTCTATTGCCTAGTCTGTAAGAAAACAGAAATGCTCTGGGGAGAGAGGAAAGGTGAATGGAAACTAAAAGCTTCAGGTCTGAGTATTTTACATCTTTCATTTCTGCGGGGAACCAAACAAAACGCGTAAGCTGTGGGGAAGCCTGAGCTACGTCTGCCCTGTACTTCCCTGAAGTTCCACAGAAGGCTGCTTCTATTAACATTATCTTCATCTTTCTCAACCACCGTGTGTGTGTGTGGGGGGGGGGGGGGTGCAAAAACGTAGTTCCAAAGAGGGGTGAGAAGAGTCAAGGGGGAAAAGGAGCACCAAAAAGGTGAGTAGGGTGGGGTGGAGGGCAAGAAGAGAAAAGGATGAAGGGTAAGCTGCCTCTGAAGAAACAAGAAGTATTATCTGCTCGTGATATGTTAAAATGTGCAAAATATGACCTCTTGTAAAATTTTAAAGTTGTACTTAACAAGTCAATGGTACAGGGGACTCTAAAAGGCAAACTGCCTATCCCACAATTTCTCCGAGGGAAGATAATCAGGGACGATTTTTATATTAGGTTCTGGAGGATATCTTGGAACTTATATATGATCTTGACATGTTTCAAGAATACAAGAGCAAATGAACAGCATCACCTCTCAGGACTGACATAAAAGCTCTCAGATCTTGGAGCTGGCCCCGTGGCCAAGGGTTAAGTTCACGCTCTGCTTCGGCGGCCCAGGGTTTCACTGGTTCTGACCCTGGGTGCAGACATGGCACCGCTCATCAAACCATGCTGAGGCGGCATCCCATATGCCACAACTAGAAGGACCCACAACTAAAAATATACAACTACGTACCAGGGGGGCTTTGGGGAGAAAAAGGAAAAATAAAACTTAAAAAACAAAAACTCTCAGATCTCCTACTCGCCCTCCTTAGTGCAAGGCAAGGTAATGAACCTTTTTTATTTCTCAGGGTCTTCTGCTGGCCATTGGAGCCTGTATGTTGAATAAATGACAAAATCTCCTCCTTCCCAGAAAGACGGCCCCTGACTCACTCACCATCAGCAGCTCTCACATAGTATGCCTTGAATCACAAACTCCAGATAGAGGAGCTCCTAGCAGGCACGGTAATGCTCAACGACTTATATAAGGCCTGAACCCATGACCTTGGCCTCACTGGCAAGACTCGCTCTTAGTAACAATTGTTACTTAAGTGCCCCCAATACCCTGACAATTTTTTTAGATATAAAGCAGAGAGCTAATGAAGAACTGCACAACTATCCATATTAGAGGTTTTCAAATGTTCTTAAAAGCAGAAGGTGTTTTCTCCCTCAACATAAAGGTGAAGCTGTTCAGGCTGAAGACAGAGGAGGGCAGGGCAGGCCCCACCTGTTCGTCTCTTGCGGCCCGCAGGGTAACCCCAGGTGTCTCCTGGGAAATAGGAAAACAGGCCTGGATAATTCAAAACAATAGATAAATCACTGATTTTACATCCAGCCTTGAGATTAATAGTTTTTAAAGAATTTTTCTATCTTTAAAATCTAATAGGTTACCACAAACAAAGGAATTATAAAAGATTGTATCAATGGTAACGAATGTGTGCATCCTTGAATTGATGGAATACAGGATTTAAAATTCGTAAACCTTATCATCTGAAAGTAGGGGGAAATGTCCAGACATTTACAGAGCAGCAATAATTATAAATATTATAACAGAAATGACCTGGGAAGGTTGTGCTCTTTTTAAAAATGTCTGTTACCTTTTAGACTGCTCTCAATGCCCTCACTTTAATTTTTCTACCTCCTCAATTAAAAATTTTATCTATTTATTCATTTTTAGATAAAACCAATTTTGGTTTATTTCCTACAAGGCCCTTTTCTATGCATGCATTAAGATGCACATACACTCAAATACACACATTTATCATCAATTAAATATTGTACTGTATATACTATCACATAACCTACTTTTTTCACTTAACAATTAAAAACATTTTCTTGTGAGCACCCCATATTTAAGAACCAGAGTCAGAATTGGCCTAAAGCCTGATTTTGCCAATAGCATCCTTACCTATATGTCACAACCAATAAATATAACACCTACTTCACAAGGTCAATGTAATTACTAGATCCTCTGAAACTGCTACAAAGAAGTGGTAAAGTGACTGGGAGTGTGTGAGCTGGGCTCTTTGTTCTCCTGTTTAGTTATACGATCTTTCTATATGACTACACATGCACCTAAATAAGAGGTCATCGCACATATGAGAGGCATCCCATTTTGGAGGTACTCAGGTAAGGCAGGCAGGGAATGCAAAATACCTTTTTAAAAATCTCTTTTCCTACTTCCTCCCAAAATGCCGACATTCTCAAATCCCCATTAAGTCTTCCCTCTCTCCTCCCCATACAGCTCTGTATTTTTGGGGGGTAGGAATCTCACTCTGTCTTTAGCTCCTCCTGTTTCCTTGGCAGCACTGTCAGTACCGGGCAACAAATTGCTGGATACAGCAGTAGCAATTTACATATGGTAGCTAAGCTAATATGCAGCTTTCTCTGGGCAGAATTGCTAACTCTTCTATGTATCTTTCTAGTTTGAACCCAATGTTCCAGGCATATCAATGTTAAATATCTGCCTAGTGGCTTCCACCTTCAGAGACACAGGGAACTACGCACAGAAGTCAGAGGCAGCAAAGGTTCGTCACTGTGTGAAAGAAGTGGGGTCTCTAAAGACACAGAAGGGGCTTAGTTACAGGGACTGAGACACCGGACAAAACACCTAAATCCAAACTCGAGGGCTCAGTCGTTCTACTTTCCCATAATATGCACATATCACTTGCTCAAAGTTGGCAAGTTCTAAGACCACCAGTTCCGCCGTAGTCTCACTGCCCTGCCATAAGGCCAAATCTGGCGCGTGCAGTGAGTCACTCCTGCTCCTCTCTCCAACTGCATTTTGATTTCAGCCCACTTGTGCAGCTCATCAGGGCTGCACCATATGTTAGGACCATGTAGGCAGAATGTGACTAATTTTTTTCTAAAACACTGTCAGAGTTACTTTTAAAATTACCTTATAATCTTGATGTCTCTGAAGAGTCGTCATTTCTATAATACATAACTACCTGGAAATGACTTTATAATTATTTTTCTGAGTGCTCAAAGGAGATTCTTCAGCATTTTCACTCCCATTTTTCAGATGAGGGAACTAAAGTGAAGAGAATGAATTAAGTGGCCTAGGTTCCACAACCAGCCAGGGAGTACTTTCTGGAGTCACAGCACTCTATTGGTAAAATAAATCAGTTGTAAAACGCTTTTTTGGGGGGGTGGGGGGTGGGGGGAGACTCAAAATATTACTTTGCTGTTATTTTCTGAGGTGATTATTAAACTTTAGATGTAACAATTACTTGGAATTTACAGGCTAATGCTGACGACTAAATGGTCTCACGATATCCATGTGAGTAGTTTTAAGAGACAAGGACTGAACGAGGCATGGACCACAGATGTTTTTCTAATTGGTAAAGATCATAAATGGCTGAAACTAAATTTTGAGAGTAAAAGAGATAAATCTGACCTGCAGATTAAGCTACCATCACTAAAATCCCTAAAAATAAAAAAAAGGAGGGGCTGCTCCTGCCTACTCCAGGCAACCCACCTCTTCTCCAGCAATAATGGTTGCTAGGTTTGATAATTAAGCTTATCTCAAGAAAGTTTCTTAAAGCTTCCATTTCAGGTCAAATGTTCATTCCAGTAACTGTTTGGGGTGGTAGTCTGACTGCCACTTCATTAAGATCTTTCTGTCCACTAATAGTATTCTTCAATGGATAATATGACTTGCAAAATATAAAAAAAATCTTAAGTATCTCATCAATATGAAAAACTGCACAAACCCTTTGAATCTAGCAATTCCAGTTCTAGAAATACAGCCTTCAGACAAAGTATGCAAAGGGGCATTCAAAGAACACTGTTTATAATAGCAAAAACTGGAAACATATATGCCAATCAGTTGGGTGCTGGTGAAATAAAGTATAGCAATACAACAGAACACTCAGCAGCTACTAAAGAGAAGGAGGCAGTTCCAATGCACTATTAAGGACTTGATCAGGAGGATATCTTTATATAATAAGGAATTATGCATGGCTTGTATATAAACAGAATATCTCTGGTAGGATAAAGAAAAAACTGCTAACAAGCTTTCAGAGGTAGAATGCTGGCTAAATTGTTTACATATGGATATGTTACCTATTTTACAGGATTTTATTTTATTACTGTGTTTTGGTGAGGAAGATTGGCCTTTAGCTAACATCTGTTGCCAATTTTCCTCTATTTTGTATGTGAGATGCCACTACAGCATGATTGATGAGTGGTGCATAGGTGTGCGCCCAGGATCCAAACCTGTGAACCCCAGGATGCTGAAGCAGAGCACACAAACTTAACCACTATGCCACTGGGCACACCCCAAATACAGAAATTTTTCTTTCTTTTTTTTTGAGGAAGATTAGCCCTTAGCTAAGATCTGCTGCCAATCTTCCTCTTTTTTGCTGAGGAACACTGGCCCTGGGCTAACATCCATGCCTATCTTCCTCTACTTTTTTATATGTGGGATGCTGCCACAGCATGGCATGAGGAGCAGTGCACCTAGGAGGTCTACACCCAGGATCCAAACCGGTGAACCCTGAGCTGCCAAAGCAGAACATGCGAACTTAACCACTGCGCCACTGGGCCAGGCCCTACAGAAATATTTTTAAAGAAAATTCTTGAAACTATGAGGAACAAAGTAAAGAAAAATCCCAACTCATGCTCTATTCCAAAACAAGCACTTTGTTTTTGTATTTTTTTTCCTGCTTTGCCAGAAAGTTTTCTATGGAAACAGCCATTGTCCAGGTGAACCACATGTGAGCTGGGTAATTATATTACACCACTGGAAATTATCTGAGCAACTCAACTGATGTTCATGCAGCTTGGCCTGCAAACCTTATGGCTGGCCTATTTACAAAGTCTGGAGCTATTTTCAATCACTCAGCTGTATGTCTATGTGTACATTTTCTTCAATCAACCTTTCTTGCCAGGCAGAGTGCAACATTAGCTGGATCCCAGTAAGGAAGGCAAGGGACAGGGTGAGATAATATGTCAAAACAAGTTCTATAAATACAACTTTTGGCCTAGTATCTCAAAAAGGAATCAAAACAGCTTCAAGCTTAAATAGAAAAATTCTACCGTCCTGCAACATCTTACTTGAAGGCTCTAGGGAACAGAAGAGGCCAGGGATCTGGACTCTCGATTCTCACACCCTATCCTGTCTCCCTCTCCCTAATCTCAGAGGGAGGTTAAGATTGAATTGCAGGTATCATTCCAAGTCAGCATCTCCCCACCTCTTCCCTTATCTTACCCCCACGCTAGTGAACATATCAATATCCTTTCACTGAGCTCACTCCACCTCTTAGGCAGACATGCCCAGCACACACAACATACAGCAGCCCTTACACAGCACCTAGCATCTAACTTCTATCTCCAAAACCCTTGACCAAGCAGCCAAGAACCCTGCCTGTACCATCTGCCCCAACCTCACCCCAAACACATGGGCACTCAAGCAGGATGCTTCCATATGGTCTTGTCTCAGGAGGTTTATCCTGTTCTGTTGAAAAGCAGGAAACTTTATTCAATCTCTCTCTGTTCTTAATGTCGTCATCCTACAAAACCAGAAAAATCTTCTTTCTGTGGAGATGCTTCCTGAGATAGGTTATATGCCAGAAAGGACAAATATTACACCTTTGCTCAGTCAATCAGGGAGTACGTTTGGCATAGCCTGATTCATCCCAAAGGATGCACATTCTAAATATCACTTTAATATTGTCACTTTTTTAAAAAAGTGACTTCAATTATCATGCCTTCATCACTCTCGAATTGCGCTCCTAAAAGCGCTTCTCACATTTAAATACCCATTTATATGATCTCTGTCACCTCCTTCAAATCACTCCTT
The DNA here is from genome assembly GCF_041296265.1 of Equus caballus. Taxonomy (NCBI): domain Eukaryota; kingdom Metazoa; phylum Chordata; class Mammalia; order Perissodactyla; family Equidae; genus Equus; species Equus caballus. The sequence continues at coordinate 12,012,948 of NC_091695.1, forward strand.
AAAAAAAAAATCCCACTGTTCCACAAAATTAAACTTGTCAGTGCTTTGATTTCATTTTTACAAAAACAAGCTTTTTATAAAATGGGAGCTCCATCAATCAAAAATGCATGTCGAGAACACGCGCTATACGCCCAGAACTAGAGAGGGCACAGAGAAGGCCCGATGCCTGTCCTCAATGAGTTTACAGTCTCGTTCAGAAGACAGAACTTACACTGGAATCAAAACGCGCAGGACAGCATACAGCCAAGGAAAACATATGCCAGGGAAAACGTGCCATCAATGTGAGAGAGACTAAAACATCTCAGGAGAGCTGATTCTTATTTTCCTGTCTAAACCAAACTTTTGCACTATTCAATTATATTGTCTAAGACAGAATAACATTTTTGCTACCTTCCACTGAAATCACTCAGCCTACCAACAATTCTCCCATCCTCATTTCTTTTGAGCAGATCTCCCTGTTATCCTGTTACACTCACAAAGATCAGAGTTAACGGAATAGGCAAAACTTGCTGGTCCTTCCTTCCCCTGCTCTCCCTGTGAAGGCATCTCCTGACGTGTAGTGCAGGGAAAAAGGGTTAAAGAAACTAAAACTAACTCTGCTTTCAGTATCTTCAGTAAACAGTCTGACACCAGCAGAGAGAAACTGGTAATGTGGGGGATGCTCCACGGACTTGCTATTTGCTCTGCAGCTCTTGATCATCAATAAATGAATTAGTTGACAGTGACCTGCAAAGCCAGTCACAGTCATTTTTATAAGAAAATTCTACAATGAAACTCAGTTAGACTCAGACGATTCATGATTCAATAATCCCAAATAATATTCTGCATGAGTTAATAAAATTAAGAGACAAATACTTACTGTAAGCCTACAATATACCCTGCACTCCGACTATGGAGTCACACCCCTTCCTAATCCCAGTTTTGCTGCTTACTAGCCAGGTAACTTTGGCCAAATTGTTTAACTTCTTTATACCTGTTCCCTCATCTGGAAAATGGTTACAGTAATCTACCTTTCATGATGTTTCTGAGAACTAAAGGATTTATATACCCAAAGCCTTTAGAACAGTGCCTGGCACACAGAAAGTGCTCAGTAAACATTCGCTATCATTATTATTCCAGGCACTAAGGTTGGTGCCTATGGTGGGAGAGGATGAGTCCCAAAAAGTTTTATTCTTTGACAAGATGATTATATCTCTTCCAAATGGAGTTCCTAAGATTATTCAGAAATACGTCCTATTAGAAGGAGGGGAAGAGGGGTGGATAAGAAAGCACTAACTGGCTGACAGAGCTTCAGCCTCCAACTGGGCCCGCCAGCGTTAAGTGTAGCCTTCATTATGACATACTGAACCACTCGTTCTAAGAGCACTTACTTATTTACAAACATTGATTTATTACCCTCACCATACCAAAAAGGATTTGTGGAAGCTTTCACAATGCATACAGGGAAAAAAAATAAACTAATAAAGTGAGACCAAGGAAATTATAATTTTTTTAAAAAGATCAAGAACAAAAGGGAAGCTGGAACAGAGATGTGCTAGCCAGTGTCCTTTACTAAGGCTGAGCTATAAAATCAAAGAGCTGCCACCGATTTTAGTCTCCCATGACAGCCCCTACAGAGGGCGTATAGTGATTTGCAGTAAAAATGGGAAAACATTAGAAGGATGGTGAAACGAGATGGGCACTAAGAGTTGCCAAGAAGGAGAAGGTGAAGCCAATTTAATGCCACACTCACAGAATTTTAGAAAGTCATTAAGTATGCAGGACCCATCCTAGGACTCAGCACCAGGTCCTAGGCCCTCAACAAACACATACACCAAAGCCAACAATGGACAAGTCACAGAACAGATTTCTAAGTGACTCAGAGCCAGAATACATCAGCAAATGGTCGCATAGGAGTCTCCAACCATACAACACAGCCATAGTAAGAAGCCACCTCAGTGAAGGTGTTTCTCCAGCACTTCAAGCCCTTTTCTCTCCTCACCAGCCAGTTACAAATATGTGCAGAGAACTGTCTCATCCCTACTCAGCTGACAAGTTCTATTCCCAACTCTGCATGCTTGTGACTCAGGAGGATGGGGGAGGGGAGTATAGGGGAGTGTAATACAAAGAAACAAACTTGAACTTAGACTTAAGTTCATCAAGAGTGAGGAATTCATTTCTAATTAGAATATCTCCTAACAAACCAACAAAGCGTCCTTTAAAAATACAGTAACAAACCCAATACTCTTTGGAAATAGCCTGAAATCAGTCTACATGTCATGTCCCCTACTATTCCTTAAATAGACATGACACCAAGAAGCATTACAAGCCTTCTGTAAGGCCAAACTCTACAAAGCACTCTGAATCAGCGCAAACAGCATGGGTTGCAAAGCCCAAAGCAACAGGGCATTTCCCACAGTTCTGTTCCCAGCCAACGCCAAGTCAAGTGGCTAACCCCTACTGCACCCTCTCCCAAAAAGAAGTGTATGAAATCATTAAAGGGGTAGAAGTGTCTCAGTCTTCTTAATAAAATCTTACATCGGGAAACGTGTGCCAGGAAAAGAACTCATTTCCAACCCTAGGACTGATCTTCGTGACCAGAAAAAACAAAGGAGAAAAAAGACTACTACTTTAATAAGATACATTTCTAAAAGAACCTAAAAACCATTTGTGACACATTTGCCAGTCTGGGATCCTATTCTTAAAACATATTTTGTTAAAATAATATAAATCTTGCCTCCTCACCCCATCCCTGAGATTCTGAAACTTTCTCTACAATTTATAATTGACAAAACAAAACAAAAAAGACAAACAGGTGACCTCTTTAACTTGAAAACCTCAGACCTCCACAGAAATGCACACAGACAGACAGATGGACCCATGTAAGAACACAGAGTGGGCCCTGGCTGCACCCCGAGCAGGCCTGAGCCTGTCTGGGGACACAGGGCAGCCACACGGCCTTGCTAGTGGGCTGCTCCTGCTGCTGCTGTACAAATAGAGAAAGTGGAAACGTGGAACAGCAGCTTCTGCAGAACAGATCCTGCTCCGTGCTCAGAGAGGGAGGAGCAGGCGCCTAAACAGCTTTACCCATACATGGCTGCTGAAACGGGACCATTAGTGAAAGCCCAATTATCTCACACACATGCATTCTGTTCGCATGCTGCAGACAAAAAACAGAAACACACAGGTTGGTACTTGAAGAAAAGTTTCAGAGATTCTATTTCAGTCAAGGAACTTCCCAATAATTTCAGTCACTCACACCAAGAATCCCTCATCTACAGGGAACAGAAAAGACAGGGTGAGAACTTCACTAGGTCAGATTCTTACCAGATCACCAGCAGCCATGAGGCTAACATCATTTAAATTATGGAATTTAACACTCAAAAAACATTATTCCCCATTTGTGTGAACAATCCTAACCTTCACTGGCCCTTTGCTGTTTTCAGAATGAAGGTCTCATTCCAACTCTCAGACTATGTTTTGAGGTCTCTTTTTTTCTAGTTGGCACAAGTTAAAATAAATTGGTATAATTTTTAAAATGTATTTCCCAGGATGCTGGCTTACATAATCAGAGGCCAAGTATTTAAGTTCCAAAAATTACTTTGTTTTAGAACAATTCATTCAAATTCACCTCAATGTGAAGAACATGAAAAGTTTAATTTCTGGCTAGAGTGAACTCTCCAAAGATAAGAAATGCAAGGTTGATTGGCTCAAATGATTCTGTACTTTAGCTCTTAATGAATCCAATGAGTACTCACTGCGCACTGTCTACGTACTTACTCAGAAGTGTAGGGACTGCAGCATAAACATAAGCCATACTATCACTGACCTCCAATACTTACAATCTAGTTCTTGGAAAAGATTAACACATGAGATAGTAAAGGCTGATAGTATATGACTACTGCTAAAGGATGAGGTACAAACTACAAATGCCATGCAAATTACGAGAGGCTGAGGACAGACAGAATTAGGTCTTCCATGGGTCCCACCTACCAGCACTCTCACTAAGGGCTCCTGCAATTATCTTAAATGTGAGGACACAAGATTTCTGAGGTCGCTCTCCATTTCTGAAATTCTTTGAGTCTACAATTTAAAAATATAAAGTAATTTAAACGTAAAATGTTTCACACTAGTATGAGATTAATACCACACTGCTTACAGAAGCAAAATTATAGTTTTTGCCCACTTTAGAGAAAATATATTCTAAAGAAAGATAAAAATGAATTCAGACCATAACTCAGCATCCACTCTAACAGCTCTCACATAACACTTCTGGGAAAACGTTCTTCCATCTCAGAAATCTCTGCCTAGCCTTTTGAGGAAATTTTACACCACCATGAAAAGAAAGGAAAAAAACACCTGCCGTAGGGAAACAAAATGGTAGGACTAGAAATGCTGATGCTGATATACTCTGAGATCCTTGATTACAAACATTGCTAAGTCATCTACTCATAAAGGAGAGCGCCAGAGAAAAGAGCACTGCCCAGCTCCATTCCATCAGGGAACTGTCTGGTGTATATCTTTACACAACTCTAAACTTATACAGCATAAATACACCGATATACTAGGTAACCTCCTAGCAACACACTTTCCCTAAAACTTAGAAGAAAATCCTTCTAATTCCTAAGATATAACCAGTCCAGCATACTTACTTACTTTAACATATTTTATCAGCAAATTAACTACCTGAAATTTTGAAATTTTCTCTTTACCCCGTATAGGCAATGCAATAATGATGAGCAAAGGATACTAAATGATGGCAAACAAGCTCTCAATCCCACTACCTAAATCTCCCAGTGCAAGACAGAGCCTTGTCCACACCATAGGATATACAGTCATGTGTCGCTTCACAACCGGGATGTGTCGTCAGGTGATTTTCTCTGTAGGAACATCAGAGTGTACCTACACAAACCTAGGTGGTATAGCCTACACCTAGGCTATATGGTACTAATCTTAACTGGACCACTCAGGTATATGTGATCTGTCATTGAGTGAAACACATCATGATGCGGCACATGACTGTACCAGACACAACAGGATTCCAGCAGAAGAGGCATTTTCATGTTCCACAAAAGACAGACATGCAACTGTTCGACATTTTATTAAAAACCTCTTACCTTTGTATAGTGGCTTATATATTTTTCTGAGCAGCCTTGTTATAGCAATTTTGATTTCCCAAACAGCAGTTTATCATGTATTAATATGTACTTTTTGGGTGAGATCACAGCTTTAATTACCTAATATGTACTTTAGTAAGATTACTTATGTGAGGGCAACCAAGTAAAAATAAAGAACACAACACAAAAGACCACAATTGTATACACGAAGGATTGAAGTATAACCTCAAAAGCAAAATGGTTATAAATACCTAAAGTATGGCCTTTGGCAACTCCTGTCTTTCCCATTTCCCATTTCCTCAAGGGAAAAATGGTACTGGACCAGATCAGGAATCCATATCTAGGGACCACAGACCTAGAGAATTCATGGATATTTCATGGATTCTGGCAAACTCCCTTATGTTGTGTGCAAAATTTTACATATACATGTAAAATGTATTTATGTACTTATTTATTTATATTTATAGGGAAATGGGTCCACAGGTTTTTAGCAGATTTTCAAAGGGGAGTCCATGATCCAAAATAGGTTTAAGAAGCCAAGAGTAAACAATAAATAGTTTGTTCCATCTCTAACATCCTGTCATCTCCTCTTGTACTTCCTGGTTCAAAAAGGGAATCTTCATAACTAAACGCAGTCAAGAACAAACAAGTCACCCTGGTCAGGAAAATATTCAAAATAATGGATTCCAATTCAAACTGAACCGGAATTGTTTTTAGATGACAGACTAACATCAAGAAGCTTTTCTAAACAAGGTTTTCAAGCAAATTTTACCACTACAGCTCATCTCAGAGGGCTACCATGAGACCAGAATTCCTTAGGTGTGCTTGGGGATACCCCACTAGATAGTTCCTCTCTTACCAAGTGCACTTTTTAAACAAGGTAAAGCTTCCAGTTTCCTACTTCTAATTCTATCCTGTGGCAAAGAAAGTAACAGGAGACAGGTACAGAGGGAAAAACTAGAGCATGGAAGACTGGAACGAAGGGGACTGATAAGAGGCAAACAAAGAAGTTAGCCATCCTGTTAGCAAGAGGTGACACATGAGAATGGCCACTCCCTATTATCTCAATTTATAAAAAGTATATTAAATAAAACAAAAAACTAGCCTTCCTCTAAGACAATAAAAGAAAAAAATGTGTCTGTTACCGAACCACTTAAGCTTAAAATTTTTAGGTTCTCATGGCAACCTAAGTCATCACACGGCACATACTGGATATAAAGCGCATATTTAGAGGCTTAACTAGTAAACTGAAAATGTGACATATGTGCAATGTGGGCGACAACATTATTCTGGGAGCTTTAACTTTAAAATCTTCCAACTTTTTTTTGCAGCCCCAAAGATGATATAATAGAGTCAACTTTGCAGAAGGTGCAAGCTCAAGGAAGAGGTACAAAGAACATAAATAGAAGCAAAGAGATCAAAGACAAGAAAATTCAGGCTATCAGAAGAAGTTTCTGAACATGGCTCTCCCCCACTGTGAATCAACCTGTAAATGGAGGCTTAAAAAACAAGACTGCTAGTGAGGACATATATCAAGATAGCATTTGGGACACACTTTAATGCAGGCCCAATCGAAAGAGGGCATGGTCACAGAGCAGACCATTTGGTAAATGTGACACTGACTGCAAGGCAGCCTGGAGAGGTTGGCGTTCTTTCTCTCTTTTCTAGGAGTTCATAGAACATGGCTGTTTAGAATTAAGAAGCAGTATCAAAGCCGAAAGGATGGCTGTGGGGCATGGGAGTTGAGAGAGGGGGACCAGACTTTAAGAAGGGGGGCAGGGGGACATGGAGACAGAGACAGCAGTCTTTTATGTCATGTCTCACCAGGGAACCAAACAAAGATGTAACATTCAGTTTTATCATCTACTAAATGACCCATGGGAGGGATACCTCCACCTGTCCGCCCACAGGAACTCCATTATAATTCATGCATTTCTTCTGAAAGCCTTGAAGATGCTATGAATGCTACGTACCTTAAAACCACATTTCCATGCCACGTCTTTTAGGGTTAAATTACTCCTACTTTTCAATAAAAAAACACGTAAACAGTTTAGGTAAGGTGCACAAACAATATCTTAATCAGGGCAGTTAAACAGATATGCCTATTTTCCTAATTCTCTCAAAGATAAGAACTTCTAGAATGAATCACTGAATTTACATTACTGATTAATAGCTAAAAATTGTACTACCATATGAAAGGGAACAGTCACAAAAATAAATTATTTCATTATTGTTACAAGACTGGGCCTCAATAAGCAAGAAAAGTACAGGAAAACAGCACAGCATTTGGACCGTGGACTGGTAGCTCAGCCCTGTCCTACCACTTGAAAGCTGGATGCCACAAATAAGTTACTATCCTCACTGAGGTTCCTGACCTCAAGGTTCCGTCTACAAAATGGTGAGGAAGCAACCATCTCTCTCTCCCTCCTTCCCCACCTCTGTCTGTCTGTCTGTCTCTTCCCCCACTGTCAATGCAAAGTCTAATTTCTAGTTTCTTTCATTACGATGTAATCTGGCAGACTTTCTTATCAAGGAAAACTCTGTACAATGAACTTTTATGCAAAAGTTCACTAGTCAAATTAAGAAGCAGAATAACAACTAAAAAATAAACGTTTTATAAATAAATATAAAAAATAAATAGCACTGTGGATGAAGCTAGGATGAGAGATTTCTTTCAGAGCCAGGCCACACCTGCTAATGACTACAATATCTGATTACCTTAATTACCTTGGCTGCACAACAAGAAGTGCTGGTGGTCATGAAATTCCAGAATATTAAAAACTCAGCCACATTTTCATTATAGCATTCTCTACTGTGTTGAAGTCAAGACAGCAAAAGCCTGCCAACAGCATTTTCACTTTAATTTTCTGGTAAGACAAAAAGAAAAATTAATATTGGAGCCAAATTCTCCATTTTTAGGTATGGTAAGTTCTTCGAGGAAAAAAAATCTCTATTATAAGAAGCTGAAAACATTTCTGTATATCTTATTAGAAAATATGCATTTGTGCTTTGCTCAAGAGGCATAAAAAATCTCAAGCTAATAATCTTACATGTCTACTATTACTACCTTTCAAGCAGTGTGGAAAGGGGAGAAGGGTAAGGAGAGTGAAGCACTTACTGACAAGGGCATGAAAGGACTGGCATACTGAGCGACAGGGCCATCCCAACAATGGATCTAAAAATCCCTTTTTTGGTATATGTAATTAATACTCACCAAAATAATCTTGGCTTTGAACTGAAAGCGCACTTTTGTGTAAATGAACCTACTCTAAACAATGACAAAAGCATTCGCACGCACACTACAAAAAATACAAAACCACTTGCCTGTTTGGCTTTTAAACTATTTTGAGGCCTCTTTTGATACTCTTTACCTCAGTCATCTCATCCATTAAATACTCTTTAAAGTACTTTAAGCTGAATACAGCATTTATCATCTCTTCCCTCCCACCTCTTAGAGGACTAGCTTGTTCTAAATAGGGCATTATCTTTTCAAAGCTCTAGGGTTTAGGTATGACATAATTCTTTTAACAAATTACTGTCTTGTCATGACTGACAAGGATGACTTAAATGGAGATAAACAGGCTAATGAAAAACACTGGGGTCTGATTTTCAATTGCTATTTTGTAAGGGGAGAAAAACAAAGCATATAGCTTTAAAATGGGAAATCCATGTAAAACTCTCTTCTCTCTGAACTCAGGCAGTGGGGCTTTTGCTAACTAGGTAAGTAACCCCCAACTGAAGGCAGAGGGAAGCGGCGAAGCCGCCTGCCCAGGCTGCTGTAGAAGGACTCCTTCACTGGGTACAAAGTTCCCCTGCGTGACCTCTAAGGTTCTTTCCTGACCTCAGAAACTTCATTTATGAAAAGTAGAGGCGTGGTAAATCCAACATGTGGGTGGAGACAGCAGAAAAGTGTGCTAGAAAATGACAAGCCTGGGCTAGAATCCTGCTTCTGCTTCTATGTGAACTTAAGTAAGGCATTTCACTTTCCTCATCTGCAAAATGAAAGGATTACAGAAGAAAAATCTCAGATTCTAACACTCTGAGCCTATGGCTTCCTCCTATGCCTGCCACTGCCACCCACCACCTTCCCACTGCTGCACCTTACCATAATTAGGCAGCTGTTTTAAGTATCTAATTAATGAAACAGAAATTAAAACCTTTAACTTTCTATTTCTGGCTCGTTGCAAATGTGCAACAGCATTTTATCAAGGAGTAGTTAATGCCACACAGTTCTTGATATACTGGCTTTTCTTTGAACCCCAGTGACAGTTACACAGTGACAAGTTGTAAGCAAGGAGGTTGTTACCATGGGGACCCACTGGGATTCCTGGGGGTGGATCTAGCAGGCTTGCTTTTTTTTTTTGGTCACAGCATTTTTTTGATGGGCTGGATCTGGCAACTCAGAAAGCCTAATCGAATTCTTCTTCGGCAAACTGCCTTCAAGAAATATTACCACGTCATATAGAATTCTGAAGAAATATTAACAACTGTTTTAGTGACTCTCTCCTGCAAAAGAAGAGTTAAACATATTCAAGTCTTAATCTTTCCCCTCCCTATTCATGAAAACAAATAAATACAAAGTCTATGAAGTTTCAGTGACCTATGTATGCTGCCATTTCTTTCCAAATCATCACATTTCATAAATTATATTATTTAGTATTTTTCCTATCAAGACTTCAAAGTTCTCCAAAGCAAGTTTCTACTCAAGAAACTTCAGCTTCCCTATAAGATTGTTAGAAATGTATCAGACACACAAAATATAATTATAATAAATAGAACTGACTATAAAATAAATCAAAGTGGACCAGAACAGAGGACCGTACGTGTAAATTCCAAGTCTGCCTCCAAAATTGCTGCGTGTGGACAAAGGGGATATATTCAGGGAGATGACTACAACTCCCAGCTAAATGTGTGCCGCCACTCAGCTCCCCCGAGACCCATTCTGTTAGAAGATACCTTAAGAAAACAGATCATTTCTAAGTCCCATCCATGGATCTGGTTTGTTCAGAGAAGTGGAGCAGTCAGAATTCAAAAGAAAACATTTTTCTAAGTTGTATGCTTCCCGGAACAGAGTGGAGTCTTTCTCTAGGTCTCACTTAGCCCAGAGCAAAGTTACACCAGTCAAATGAACATGAATAAATAAAAATAGCACTTGATTTCATAATAATACTCTAGAAGTTCAGCTATCCTAGGCCTGATCCACAATAACTTGAGAGCTAGAAGGTACCTGGAACAAAGCTCAAGAGTGTCCCTGTGCTCATAAGTCTTTGACTGACTTCAAACTAATACTTAATTATTGAAAAGATAAATGCCACTAAGATAAAATGTGTTGAAACCAAATTCACAAGCATATTAGGGGCCGGCTGGTGGTGTAGTGATTAAGTTTACGAGCTCCATTTCATTGGCCCAGGGTTCACAGGTTCAGATCTACACACCGCTCATCAAGCCATGCTATGGTGGCATACCACAGACAAAATAGAGGAAGACTGGCACAGATGTTAGCTCAAGGCCAATCTTCCTCACCTAAAAAAGAAAGAAAGAAAGAAAGAAAGAAAAAGAGTAAAACAGCAATCTCAAATTCCATAAGTCTAAAGAAAAAAACAAAATGGATCGAAGGAGACACGATATAGTCAGCTAAAAGTAAACAACAGGCATCAAGGTATTCCATAGAAATATCCTATTTGATTCTGATATATTTACTCACCTAAGCTTTCCTGGAGCAGGTCCAAAGGGTTATTTTTAAATAACTTCCCAATCGCATCACCACAATCTATAACCCAAATTAGTTTAGTAAAGAAGTCTGCGAGTATATTTTTTGCACTTGTAAATGTATCCAGAGGTTATTAGACAGAAACAGCATACAAAAACAAGAAATACATAACAAACATGGTGTCTTTCTATGATTAGTTCCCATAAACCTGAGGAGGAAATGTGAAGGAGAAGCCCAGAGCACAGTTTTGCCACATTAGCTTAATATCAGACAGTCTAAAGACAGAAAGGAGAGACTAAGGCCACAGGGCGTGAGAGGAGGCAAACTCCTGGGTGCTTTATGCATTTTTACTGCTGGTTTACAGTTTCCTTGATTTCATTTTTAAATGCATGTGTTGGCCCAGAAAAGCAGGAGAACATAGACTGCCAGCAGTATCAAATTTTCCTTTTCTTATTCTCTGGAGCTACAGAGAACAGAGCTAGAATCAGGGTTGTCCAGGAGCCTTCTCATTTTGTCCAGGCAATATACAATATGAGGTTTCAAGATCAGAGCTACACAAAAGCTTTTATAGTACAAATCTTAGCCAACTTAACGTCTTTCTATGGAAAGCTGCTTACGTTTTTTCCGAAAACCCTTTGGAGTTTTCAAGTACTGATTATCTTCAAAAAACAATGATTTGAACAAACAAGAAATTCACGGAACTTCCATTTTAAAAGTTTTTTTCCTATTACTAGTCCTTAGTATTGAACTGTCTCAAAACATACAACTAAAGTGCCATTCGATCAAACAAAGATTTATGGAGCATCACTTTGTGGAAGGGCCCCACACAAGGAAGTGCTGCGGACTGCAAGATGTCCTCTCTGCACGGCACTCGCTTCAGTGCTCCGCACACACCACAGGAAGGCATGACACGGCTTAGGTACATACTTGCAAGAATTTGGCCTCCAACATCAAAGAACGGCTTCCAGCTTTTCCCATCCTGCAAATCTATTCCTTTCTAGTTGCATACAAATCCACATTTCAAAGCTGGCTCTCGTCTCTTTTTAATTCTTGCTCATTAATATTATAGGAAATTTCTCTTTATTTCTCTGAAATAAAGTCTTTCAACTTAACAGAAACCAAATGATCACAGGAAGAAAAAAACCAAATTAGAAGCATTAAACTGTCTCTCTCAAAGCTTCCCTCACTCCCTCATTAACATTGCTCAGAGAGAAAAACACCACTGTGATGCTCCTATCACAGACCATTCATGGAGTTACTAACTGAGCCGGGACCAGACAGACTTCATCAACTGGGCACAGAGCCACTCACCATTACCCTTTGTTTAAAGTCTCAACTGCTGTTCAACCCACATTATTGTGTTCCACTCAAGTCCATCAACTTTTTTTTTAAACAATCAGTGTGTTACTTAACAAACGTGTTACTTAACTAGAAATGAAGAAAGGACTTAATCCAAATGCCTCACAAAAAATGCTTTAAAAATGACAGCTCACTTTAAGTTTCCTATCTGAAACAGCACTATTATTTTATTATCTGTCTTACATCTCTAAAAGAACTAGTTATAAGCAAATAATCATTAAAAACTTGTAAAAAACAAAATAAAACCTCAATCTTGATCTGGCAAAGCACCAGAGAAAAGCACTCTACACACCAAAAGCAACAATATAGGTGAATGTCTACACTATGGACAAAGGAGCCAAGAGCCCAAAGGAGCCAAGACCCCCACAGCCTAAGGCTGGGGGTGGGGAGGCTGTTAAGGGAAAAAGGGCAATCTTCCAAAGAGCCAGGATCCTCAGTCGACTACTGTAAAATTCAAATGAATTTTAGGCGGAGCTCTGTACTCTGTGTCTTTTTCAAAGCCCTCCTGGTTGTAATTAAGAGAAATCTCCTTCAAACTAGCTTAAGCAAAAAACGGAATTAATTGAAAGGATACTGGAGTATCTCAGGAAACCCAAAGGCAGAAAGTACAACAGGGGGATCGGCCCGGTGGCCGAGTGGTCAGGTTTGCACGCTCTGCTTCAGTGGCCCAGAGTTTCACCAATTCGAATGCTGGGCGCAGACATGGCACCGCTCATCAAACCACGCTGAGGTGGCATCCCACATGCCACAGCTGGAAGGACCCACAACTAAAAAATGCACAACTATGTACTGGGGGCTTTGGGAGAAAATAAAAAAATAAAGTCTTTAAAAAAAAAGGACAACAGGGCCACACCTGGAAAGCCTTTATGCACCCAGGCTGCTCTTCTGCAGGTGGATGTCCACCTCTCTCTCCAGAGCTGCACTTTTCATCTATGCTTCCTTCTGGATGAATCTACTCAATTCTCCCTCCCTGCAGACTAGGCCTTTGCTGCTTCCACATGCATGAGCCTGAACTTGGCTGCGCCACAGCATCTGAGTTTATATGTTTTAAGTTCTCTGAATTCAGATACACTGTTTGTTCCCTAAAGACGCGATTCTCAGTTCCAATCTCCAATTCCGAGAAGAAACTGATTTGCCCAGCTTGGGTTAGTGTCCAATCCCGGATCAATAAACTGTTACAAGAAAGATAAGTCACGGAGTATAATTAGGGTAGGGACTGTGTCTGACTCCTCAAAAAGCTTAAAATCTTGGGGCAGGCCGGTGGCACAGCAGTTAAGTGCCCACATTCCACTTCGGTGGCCTGGGATTCGCCAGTTCAGATCCCGGGTGCGGACATGGCACCACTTGGCAAATCATGCTGTGGTAGGCATCCCACATATAAAGTAGAGGAAGATGGGCACAGATGTGAGCTCAGGGCCAGTCTTCCTCAGCAAAAAGAGGAGGATTGGCAGCAGTTAGCTCAGGGCTAATCTTCCTCAAAAAAAAAAAAAAAAAAAACAAACTTGCTGAAATGAAAAATACGTATCATCAATAAAATACTAAATAATATCCTATGATAAAGTACTGGAATGAACAAGAAAAGCTTCATGATGAAGGTCAGCTGTGCACTATATGACAAACAGAAACTGAACCACGAGCTGGGAAGGGCTGAAGAACACAAAAGTGAAGCCTGCTCCTCCTGCTCTAGCCATCTAAGAAATATGGACTGAAGGAATAAATAATCGTTTACCACCTAAACAGCTTCCAGCGAGATATCCTTGTTGAAAGCCTGCTGTAAGGTTTAAAATGACTATGACCCCAAAGCAGTACTGCTTCAACGTACAGTAATAACGAGCTAGCTGATGAATCTCAGTTATACATGTGCAAGTTGCTTGTCACCACCACCCTGACTTCCTTTCACTCCCTGGACCCCCTAAGACTCTCACTCAGACAGCAGGCAGCCAACAGGATGGCACCAGTGTTGCTCACTGGTAGTATCCCACCCAACCTGGCAAGGTAAGTTAGCAGCATCATGCAGACAGAATACATGCAGGAGAGAAAGAAACACTAGCCAAGCTATGTGACGGTAGTGTGAGGGGAGGGGATCAGGGCAGAAAAGACGACTGTTTCCCACACACAAAAGCTACAAGCACAAAGAAACTGAGAAGAGCCTACAGTAAATTATCTGTACAGAACAGAAAGCAGCAAAAACTTAACAGATGTCCAAATAATTGCGTTAAAAAAGATAGTCTACTCACAATAGACTATTAGTTACCCAACATTATCACCAAAATATCACACATTCCCACAGACTCTGCAAGAGTTTGCTTCAATCTCACAGGAAACAAAAAGGTAAAAGAACAATGAGAAAGTGGTGACAGACTCTAATTTAACGATTCTTTTGCTGAAGAGTAGCAATGTTATGTAAATGAAAACTACTGACCTTTCAAAATTAAAAGCATAGCACTATAAAATTAAACAGCTTTGGAACCAAAAGACTTCATTTTGCATAATCCCCAAACTAAAGACATCTCCTAACTCGAAAATAAAGTTTTAAGGGAGTTTCAACATGGCGAAAAAGTGATATTCAGCTTCATCTTGTCAAAGCTGAACACTGCTGTAAAAAGAAGAGTTGGCCGTCCATGCAGGTCAGAAAGTTAGCGGACAGTTCTTTCTAAAGCCACACTCTGCACCTACGAACAGATCCCAAAAGGCATATTAAAATCAACTAAGTGAGACCCATCAGATGGCACCGCAGCTCTAAACTCAGAACCACTATTCCTCTCTCTGTTTGCTGCCATACTTTCTAAGTGAGGAAGAGAAACATCACAGTATTACAATCCAAAAGCTGTTCTGAAAGTGAGTCCGTTTCTTGTAAAGTGGGGGAAAGGTCAGCTGATTGAGGGTCACATCAGAACTGCACAAAGCTCTAAGAGTTAAAAAGCTTTAAATCATTCAAGATGATGAAATACATTATACTCAGTCTCCTCTAACTAACCTTTCTTATCCCTTGAGGAAAAAAGCCTAACTTTAATGTAACTTTTCATATTCACGAAATTCATGTTCTCTGTATAAAAATTTAAAAACAATGGTAAGTATGAAGAACAAAAAACCACTCATGTCCCAATGCCCAGAGAAAATGTTGGTATTTATCCTTCTAGCCTATGAGATAAAGTTTTTAGGAGAATTAAAGATTTCCTTAGCAGAAAGAATATGGTAAGTCAATATGGAGGTTTATGATGGATACAAAATATTCCTTAAAAATTTTCCAGGTCTAGAACTCAAAGAACTTTAAAATAAACAACTATATGCCCATGGCCTCCATAGAATAGCGGAGGTTAAAAAATAACTATAGAACAGTTCTCATTAATTCTGTAAGGAAACCCCTACTTTAAGGAGATTCTAACAGTCAATTTCATGACAAAGGCAAAGTTACAATTACAAAGATCTCATCAAGAAAACCGTCTTTAACAAATTACAAAGCTCAGATAAGGATTCTTGATACAAAACAGTTTATAAAGCAAATAGTTAAATCTAACTCATTCAGCTACATTATAACTCTAAATATTAGAGCCCTCCCTCCCCTCCCTCCACTCCTATTACAAATCCAATAACATACTAATCTGCATTTTTCAGTTTTCTAGGAATGTAAAAGACTCCAAACAACAGACTCTCACGTGAAGCAAAGACAGTGAAGATGAGTCTAGGAAACCATATTACCCAAGCATTCCAGAGGAAACAACGAGCTCAAAAGTTCTATGGGGAAGAATGCCCTGCGTAGCAAAACATTACAGATGCCCAAATTGGACTTTAGGACACCATCTCATACCTTAAGCATGAGCATACAACAGAAAAAGGAAAATGCAAAACAAAATACACCCCAAAGGGGAAATGAAAGGAACATTGACTGAGTAGTCACTGCCTGTCTAGGTACCGCACTGCTAGGCATTTTAACTGTGTCATTTTATTTGGCTTAACTGCATTACTGATCCATGAGTTAAGTAATACTTAACTTGCCCATTTTTACAGATGAAAAAAGGAAATAGCATTATCAACACTGTACCAGGCACTGTTCAGTGCCTAGCATAAGTTATCTCAATTAATTCTCAAATTACCATTCCATGTTGGTATCTCCATTTTAAAGATCAGAAAACAGACCCAGAAATGTTTAGGTCACTTAGTGATGGTCCCAAATTTTAAGCTCATTAGCCAGAGCTGTCACACCTATTCCTTCCAAGCTATGCTTATAAACGCCATTCAAGTCAGATCCTTCTTTCAAATCACAAGTTTCCATTTTAAGGACTCAAAAACCAAGGAATTAACTGTCAACTGTAGGAAGACTAATTCTCCTGGTTTTGCTAAAAATTTCTTGTTTGTATTTTACTTGCCCTTTGACCATTTCATCATGCCACAGTACCTCTAAGGAAGGAGTGCGCAGGTAAATACACAATTATATTAATAGCAATCAACTCTGACATTTGTTAGAAATTCCACTCAAAAAGGCTACATAGAAAGTCAATTTCTGGTTCAAACTATATTTCTGAAATACTTCAACTTCCATGATACATTCTATTTCTATTATCAAAAATAATCAAGAATCAAGGAATAGTTCTGAACAAAAGAATGGTTCATGTTTTTTGGAAAAAAAGGTATATATCTCTCCTCCCTGACACTAACATAAAGTCCCACGTGTTAAGGACTGTGAGGGCTGTAATACCTCTTTGGGACAACAGGGTTGGCTGAATAAAACTTCCAGTTCATCCCATGCCCCAAGGATTAATACCAAATGCCCTTTATTACTAGAGAGAAGGAAAATGGAGTGGGAGACTATGTCCAAAAAGGAAGAAGAGGAAAACGAGACAATCAAGCAGATCAAAAGCAGTTATGAACCTCCAAAAAAGGGAGCAGCAGCTCCTCTTAAGAAGAAAGCCTTTCATGCATGAGAATAATCTGAATAGCTTTGTTCATACTGAAACAAACTGGGAGGCCTATGATTACCTTCGAAATGCTCTTACCCTGAAAGTATCATTTATTCTAACCAGGCCATGAAATACCAGGTTTATAAACTTCTCTCTACACAATATGGAATACCTGGAGATCAGTCTACCTTCTCTAACAAAAACCACTCATATATTATAGTCAGTTATAAAGCAAAGCGGAAATTTGCCTATTCTCATTCTCCTCATGTGACACTTTTTCCATATACAAACCATGTTTTGAAAATGCTGTACCTTCAAAGATTGGAAAATATAATCAGATTAGAAATTAGAAACGATGCTATTAACTGTTATTTGGATTACTGCTATACACTTTTATGCCCACTGATATGTTGGAATTTTCAAGAGATTTGAGCATATCAGCGGACATACCTCTGTGATTGGCAATCCACATGAAAAGCATGAATTCTAATCAATTCAACATCCTTTGTGGAGTTCCAAGAAAGGGCAAGATATCAAGATGAAAAAGACATCCCTGGCCTCAAAAAAACAGAGGAATTCCGCCTCAAAAAGGAATGAAATCCTGATATATCCAACAACATGGATGAATCTTGAAAACATCATGCTAAGTGAAAGAAGACAGACACAAAAGGGCAAATATTGCATGATTCCAGTTATATCAACTATCCAGAATAGGCAAAATCACAGAGACAGAAAGTAGACTAGAGGTTATTAGTGGCTGAGAGGAGGGAGAATGGGGAGCTATTGCTTAATGGTTCGAGTTTCTGTTTCAGGTGAAGAAAACATTATGGAAATAAATAGTGGTGATGATTGCACAACACTGTGAATGTACTTAATAGTCAATGAATTATACTCTTAAAAATGGTTAAAATGACCTAAACCTAAAACTATAAAACTCCTAGAAGAAAACATAGGGCATAAGCTTCATGGCACTGGACTTGGCAGTGATTTCTTGGATAAGACACCAAAAGCACAAACAATGAAAGCAAAAACAGACAAACAGGACTACACCAAACTTGAAAACTTCTGTGTTATCAAAGGACACAATCAACAGAGTGAAAAGGCAAGGGAGAAAGTATCTCCAAATCATATATCTGATAAAGGCTTAACATTGAGAATATATAAAGAACTATATAACTCAACAAAAAAGTCTAATAAACTGATTTAAAAAATGGGCAAAGGACTCGAATAGACATTTCTGCAAATATAATATACAAATGGCCAAGCATATGAAAAGAGGTTCAACATCATTAATCAGAGAAATGCACATCAAAATCACAATGAGATAGCACCTCACACCCATTAGGATAGCTACTATTTAAATTGGAGGAAAAAAAAAGAAAATAACGAATGTTGGTGAGGATGTGGAGACTGGAACTCTTGAGCACTATTGGTGGGTCTGTAAACTGGTATAACCACTACGGAAAACAGTATGGAGGTTTCTCAAAAAATTAAAACGAGAACTACCATATAATCCAGCAATCCCATTTCTGTGTGTTATGGAAAAGAACTGAAAGAAGGTTCTCAAAGAGATATCTGCACACCCATGTTCATAGCAGCACTAATCACAATGGCCAAAAGGTAGAAACAACTCATGTCCGTCAACAGATGAACGGATAAACAAAACGTGGTAGACACACACAACAGAATATAACTCCGCCTTTAAAAACAGGAAATCCAGTCACATGCTACAACATGGATGAACCTTAAAGATATTATGGTAAGTGAAATAAGCCAGTCACAAAAAGCCAAATACTGTCTAACTCCACTTATATGAGGTATCTGAAAGTAGCCAAATTCACAGAAACAGAAGGCAGAATGGTGGTTACCAGAAGCTAGGATGGGGAGAAAAGAGGAGTTGTTGAATGTATAAAGTTTCAGATTTGCAAGATGAAAAAGTTCTGGAGATCTGTTTCCCAATAATGGGAATGCACTTAATGCTACAGAACTGCACACCCCAAAAATAGTTAAGATGGTAAACTTTATGTTGTGTTTTCACCACGTTAAAAAAATGTAAATATTAAAAAATTGGTTAAAATGGCAAATTTTCTAACATATATTTAACAATTTTTTAAATTAATAACCTAATACACCAAAAACCAATGACTAGTATAGCATGTGAATTAATCTCAATGAAGCTGTTAAAGAAAAAAAAAAGGCAGAGGAAACAGCTTAACAAATCCTATCATTCACAGGTTCAAAGAAAACAGAGCAATTTGCTGGAAGTACCCAAAGCCTTGAGCAGAGGAGTCTAGGCTCCTACTTCCTCCAACTTCTTCACCCTGGCCTTCAGGTGACAGCTCTTCTCTTTCCCTTTCCAAGGCCCCACCACCTTCTAACCTCCCACTTCCTTATTACGTCCAGCCTCACAGGAAAATTAAGTTAAAGAAGCTGCAGTGGTAGTCACAGGAAGGGACATGGAATTCAGGACTCACGCTCTACATTTAGTAGCAGAGCCCAAACCTCTTTTAAAGAAAATACCACAGTAGACACACAATAAACATTAGATCTCTGCCCTTTCTTTCCTCCTCTTCTTGCAGCCCAGCATAAATTTAAAAGGGCAACTTCTCTGCTCCCGTGCTTGGATATCCACTGGCCTACTTCATATGTGCTGGAGCTATTAAAAATATGGCACCAGGGCCGGCCGGTGGCGCAGCACGTGTTCTGCTTCTCGGTGGCCCGGGGTTTGCCAGTTAGGACCCCAGGTGCGGACATGCCACTGCTTGGCAAAAGCCATGCTGTGGTAGGCGTCCTATATATAAAGTAGAGGAAGATGGGGATGGATGTCAGTTCAGGGCCAGTCTTCCTCAGCAAAAGAGGAAGATTGGCAATAGTTAACTCAGGGCTAATCTTCCTCAAAAAAAAATAAAAGATACGGCACCATTTAAAACGTGGTCTTTAAACTGTGCCTACTATATATCATTAAATCTTAAAAACATAACAAAATAATAAACATTTCTGTAGCATATAAAAAGGATGATAAAGATCAAAGATTAACAATCACCTCTGAGTGGTGGGACTGAGGGTGAGTTTCCTCCTTTCTGGTTTATCTGTATTTTTTATAATGAATCTGTAACTTCTGTAACAAGAAAAATAAGTGGAAATCTTTAGGAAAATAAACATCCTTCTGGCTCCAGATTTCACTGTCTGCCTCCTCTACCACCAGCATTGTCACAAGTTACTACACTGAAGCTGAATTAGCACCATGTAAGACAGACACTACTCCCTCCATTTCGCAGGTGAGAACGAACTGAGGCTCAGAACGGCTGAGTGACTCGGGCCACCGTAGTATAGCTAGTAACCGACAGAGCAAGGATTACAATCCAGGCCTTTGAACGTCAAGCCTAGGGCTCTTTCCATTTCCTCACCCCTTAAAGGGCACTTTGCAATAGAGTTCATAGAATTGTTAAAAAAAAAAAAAAAAAAGTCTGTTTTGAGACTGCTTTAGGAGCACTTGGTATGTACCCTTGGGCAAGTAAGTCACTTAACCTCTGGGGGCCCTCAGTTTTCCTCACCAGAAAAGGGGCTGGAAAAGATAAGTCTATCTCCAACAGCCCCGCCTGCTAATGGGTTTTAAGTCTAGATACTGTCGTAGGAGCAGAAAGCCCCATGGGCAAGAATGAATGGTTGGAGAGAAGTTGAGACCGATGCTCTGGGCCAAGCGCCATTCTTAATGGAAACAGGTGGTGGACAGTGGAGAGGAAAGAACCACTGGGGGAACCATAAACCCTGGTTAAAGCAACAGCTGAAAGCTCCAGCTTTGCTTTACCAACAGCAATGCTTCAGTCCTGGCTAACTCAGGAGCAGAAACCACACACCGTAAGTAAAGCCAGGAGAACATAAAACCCGGCATGGGGTGGGGGGGGGGGGGGGAGCTCTAGCAAGACTTGATGCACGCCGTGGTAACGCCACGATCTTCCAAGGGGACACATTAATGTTAAAACAGAAAGAACCCTGGGTGATTCTAAGTGGAGACGCCTTCTCCCTCACAAAAGATTTAAGGAGAAACAAACTTGCATAGCACTCGGAGGGATGCCACACTGGTGGAAAAAGAGCCCACCCGACACTTGAGGAAAAGGGCAAAGAATGCAGTGAAAGCCGCTCCAATCCAGAGAATCAAAGGCGGCGAAAAGACCTTTAAAAGGTGAAGCTCCTATAAAGGACTCATCGGGTATCTGTAACCTCTTTACGCTGCAGACACTATGAAGCAGTCTCGCTACTTAAAACTGTTGGACAGCCTTTCTACTCCAGGGTAGTAACAGCACAGGATTAACTCCGCTGATGAGAAAAAAGATTCCATTTTGCTTAAACAGGCTCCGACCTAAATCTCACCACCTTCCCCTCAACTATGGGGATGAGCCTAAACCAACGAGAAGCTCCTTGGAGCCTGTGCAATCATCTCAGAGAATTAAAACAACATCCTGTCCCAAGGACCACAACCGAGAAACCACCGGCTTTCAAGGCAAAGCCAGGTCCCCTGCGAAGAGAGCTCGTCAATGTGCTCTCGGGGCGAGTTTCCAGCCCAGCTACTAGGCCACGACTGGGTGAGCACCTGATGCGGGGGGAGGGCGAGCCAAGGCCAGAGCGGATCTGGGGCGAGGGACTGGGGGCTCTCGAGGCTCCCGCGGGGAAGCGCTGCCCTCCAGAAGCGGGGGTCCTGGGCGCCCCCCGGGGTGGGCGCTGGAAACACGTGGGGCGATAGGAGCAGGGAAGGGGTGTCCGGGGAGGGCAGGCTGGGTCTGGCACGGAGCTACCCCGGGGCAGGAAACGAAGCCCTCTGAGCCCGGAGACAGAAGGCAAAGGGCGCGGGCAGAGGGGGCAAGGCCACGCGGAGGGCGGGTCTCCCCGGGCGCGGGGGCACGCGCCGGGCGAGCGCGGCGGGACCCGGAGAGCGGGGGACCCCGACACGAGGGAGGAGGTCGCGGAGCTGCCCCGGGGGCGCGGGGAATGGGGAGCGGCCGCGCCCGGAGGGCCCTGTGACCCGCGGCCGCCCGGACCGGACCCGCCCCGCGGCGCCTCCCTCCTGCCTCCCTTCCCTCCCTCGCTCCCGCCCGCCCGTCCGCCCGCGGCCCGTTATCCCGCGGCCGCCGCACTCACCAGCGGCTGCACCTGAGCCCGCCGCTGCCTCAGCTGCTGCCTGCGCCTCCGCAGCCGCCGCCGCCGCCGCCTCGCTGCTGAGGCCGAGTCCCGGGGGAGCCTCCGCGTCCCACCGCCGCCGCCGCCGCTGCCGCCAGAGCAGAACACCCCAAAATGGCGGCACTTCCGGCACCTACCACCGGCGGGGAGGGCCGAGGAGGAGGGGGAGGTGGCGAGGGGGAACGTACCACCGCGGGGCCGCCCGCAGCGCCGAGTGGAGCGGAGCGCCGCGCAGGGGCGGGCGGAGCGCGCGGCGCTGCAGCGCCCCCTCGGGCTGGGGAGTGGAGAAGCAGCCGCGCCGAAGCCCCCGGGGCGGCGGGCGGAACCCTCAGCCCAGGGAGCGGCAGGGACGCCTCTCTTTGTCTCGGCGCTCCACTGGAGGGAAGGGTGGGAAGACCTCAGTCTGCAAATCTGAAGTTCTGGGCCCTGCGGAGCGCAGCCACGGGAGTTCTGAATGACCTCGTGCTCAAGGACCTCTGCTTGGCACGGAATATGCGCATAATAAAATATTTGAGGAATGAATGAAGGAGTGAATGCGATGGTGCTTGGCTAGCGCTGGGCACATGACACACCCTCCTTTCTGCCCCAGCAGACAAGCAACAGGATCTAGGCCTTCTTCCTTCTTTGCTGAAACGCCGAATGTGGGTGCATTGCCCGCTTTCAGAGTTAAGGGAGTGCTTTCTGGTAGGACGATGCGCTGTGTGAACGCACAACCTTGCAAAAATCCCTGCAATGCTTAGGGAGCTCATAAGGGTTAAGACCTGCTTGCCCAGCCCTGCTTCTCCCAGAAAAAAAAATTTTAAACAACCCAGGTTAGGTCCCTAAAGACCTCCTTCAGAGCGACTCAGGAATCCCAGCATCCAGGTGGAATGCAAACAGTATAGTAGTTTGTTTGTTTTTTAAATAGGCCAACGTCGTTTATTGGGCAGGTTCTACACTTTGTGGGACAGTGAAATGCAGACAGAGGAAAAAAACCTAGTTCTGGGAACTTTTGGCCCCAGCAACATGCAAATAACTCATGGGTTTGCAAATGATTTCTCTGTAACATCATCTGGCTTCCCAGAGCAAATAATTCTTATACCCGCAAATACTGATTATACCCTCCCTTACCGCAGAAAAATAAGTGGACTCCCAAGCAGAAGCCTCAAGGGTTTTCCCATGTGTTGGAAGCACTTCTTTCCCCCTTGGGGGGAAAAAAAACTAACCGCAGTTTTTCTGGTCCCATATAGATCAGAACAATTAACCCCTAAATTGTACACTATCATCTTCCCTAATTGTACTGCATAGTTTATCATTTTATATACATTTATAATGTTGATATATGATCCTGTTCTTGTTAATAGTTTCATGTGTAATTTACTGAAAACATCCTATTTTTATAGATCATTATAGCTTATAGAATGTTGTCACCTACATTACCACAATTAATTTTATATTTGTCTCTCAGCTGCCATAGGTTGTGGAAACTTTTTAAACAGAGAATCTGCCTCATTCTTTTGTATGCCATAGAAGCTTCCAGATACATATGTGGCTGGCTTCCTCATCTCCTTCTGGTCTTTACTCAAATGTCACCTTCTCAGTTGGGCCTTTCCTGACCACTCTATTTAAAATTACACATACATACACTCATGCTTCCAATTCCCCTTTCCCGCTTTGTTTTTATCCAAAACACTTATCACCACCTAGCATAATGTATTTTGTACTTCATACTTTACTTATTTTATTTGTAGTCTTTCCCACCAGAAGGTAAACTCTATGAGGATAGAGATTTTGTCTGTTTTATATCCTCAGGGCCTAGAATAATGCCTAACCCATAGTAGGTCCTCAATAAATATTGTTTTTTTAATTTGACTTCCGTATATTGTGAAATGATTACCACAATAAGTTTAATTAACATCGTCTCATATAAATACAAAAAAAGAAAAAGAAAAAAGTGGTTTTTCTCCTTGTGATGAGAACTCTTAGGATCTTCTCTCTTAACAACTTGTAAATACACCACACAGCAGTCATCATGCTGTACATTACATCCCTAGTACTTGTTTATCTTAGAACTGAAAGTCTGTGCCTTGTGACCCCCTTCATCCCATCCCCCCATCAATGAATATTGTTGAATTAATGAATAGGCATGTGAGGTGCCGAGAATGAGAAAAGAGAATGAATTGCTTAGCCTTCAGAAGCTTCCTTGAGCTAAATGCAAGCAGGGAACACCCCTGTCTGGTTATTCTCTTGTCTGTCCAGTGCTTTGCACAGTGTCTGGCTCAACAGATATTTCTTGAAGGAGAACCAGAAACTTTTCCCTATTTTCTCTGCCCCTTGAATTAGGGCTCCCATGGGCAGAGAGGGACTGCCACTCCTCGCAGGGTACTAGTATCCCTTGCTTCTAGTGACCAAGGAAGGCCGCAAGCCATTAGCCCCAACTGGAAGGAAGAGCAATTATATGAAGAACATGAATGGGCTCTTATGACTTCGAAGGGCCTCAAAGCATAGATAAAATACTAAACAGTAAAAGCCTGATGTAAGATGTAAACAAGTATGAGAAGCTTCCTGTTTCATTTTTTGCTTTCCAAATTATGAAGACTTATTTTTAAACAGAGCCAATGTTAACAAGAATGCAGGGAAACACAGCCTCTCCAAGTGCTGGTGGGAGTAAAATTCGGATAGTCTGTCTGGAGAATTTGAAATTTTACATACCTTTCTAGGAACTTATCTTAAGGACATAATCATGGATAAGAGATGTACTGATGTATATGGATCATACCAGTGTTGAAACAGCATAAAATTAGATACAAAAAGAGGTTGATGAAAAAAAGTATGGTAGAGCCGGCCCTGATGGCGTAGTGGTCAATGTCTGGCCATTTCACCAATTCCGTGGCCTGGGTTCACTTCCTGGTTACAGAACCAGACCACGCATCTGTCAGTTGCCATGCTGTGGTGGTGGCTCACAGAGAATAACTAGAAGGACTTATAACTAGGATATACAACCACGCACTGGGGCTTTGGAGAGGAAAAAAAAAGAGGAAGATTGGCAACGGATGTTAGCTCTTTCCCTAAAAAAAAAGTATGGTATAATGCCACAACTAGAAGGACCTGCAACTAGGATATGCAACTATGTACCAAGGGAATTTGGGGAGAGAAAGCAGAAAGAAAAAAAAAAGATTGGCGACAGTTGTTAGCTCAGGTGCCAATCTTTAAAAAAAAAAAGTATGGTATACCTAGAACCTAGAATATTATATATAATTTTCAAATAATGATACAGAAAAATATTTAATTGTGGGAAAATGTTCATAATACATGCTTAGTGAATAAAGCAGGTAACAACTTAACAGGTACAATACGATCCCACCTTTGTTAGAGAGTGTGTTTCTTGAGAGAAAGAGAAACAAAACCAGAGAGAATATTTATTAAAATATTAATAGTGCTCTGCATCCTCACCACCACTTGGTATTATCAGTCCTTTTAATTTGAGTCATTCCGGTAGGAGTGTAGTGGTATTTTATTTTGGTTTAAATTTTTGTTTCCTTCATGGCTAATGATGTTGAGAAACTTTGCATATTTAAGGCTTATTGACCATTTGGATATTTTATGAATTACCTGCTCAAGCCTTTCTCTTTCTCTCTCTCTCTCTTTTTTTTTGCTTTGCAGGAGTTCTTTATATATTTTTGAATACAGGTTCCTTGTCAGATTATGTATATATCTTCTCCCAGTCTTTGGCTTGCCTTTACCCTCTTAGTAGTTTGATGAACAAACATTTTTAATTTTAATAAGGTCCTATTTATTGGTCCTTATTTTATGGTTGGTCATTTCTGAGTTCTATTTAGGAAATCTTTGTTTACCCAGGTCTTGAAAATTTTCTCCTTTATTGTTTTAATCTTTCACATTTAGATCTATGATCCATCTCTAATTTTTGTGTCTGGTATGAGAGAGGGGTCAAATTTCTTTTCTTTTTCTTTCATGTGGATATCCACGCGATCCATCACATTTTAAAAGACCATCTTTTCTATACCAAGATTTGAAGTTGAGCCTTTTTTTTGAACTTGTTGGTAGGAATGAAAATTGATACACCCACTTAGGAAGACTTCATATGCAGTAACGACAAACAACTAAATGGACTGATACCCTATGATGCGGCAATTCTGTTCCCAATAGAAATGAGTACTTATTTCCACCGAAAGAATGGTTTGTAGCACTTTTATTAATAATAGCCTATGGGGCCGGCCCCATGGTGCAGCAGTTAAGTTTACACGTTCCGTTTCTCAGCGGCCTGGGGTTCACTGGTTCAGATCCCCGGTGCGGACATGGCACCGCTTGGCACACCATGCTGTGGTAGGCATCCCACATATAAAGTAGAGCAAGATGGGCATGGATGTTAGCTCAGGGCCAGTCTTCCTCAGCAAAAAGAGGAGGATTGGCAGCAGATGTTAGCTCAGGGCTAATCTTCCTCAAAAAAAAAAATAATAATAATAGCCTAAACAGGAAATGGTAGATAAATTATGGAACATACTTATAATGGACTACTTGTATAGCAATGAAAAGGAACAAATTGCTACTACATGTAACAACATGGAAGAATTGCACAGACACAATATTGAGCAAAACAAGCTAGAAGAAAAACAGCATATATTGCATAATTAAGTCTGAGAACAGGCAAAAATTGTAAGAAAAGTCAGAATCAAGGTTACTTTTGTGAGGGAGAAGGGATTGACTTTTGACCAGGGGGAGCACGAGGGAGCTTTTGGGAGTATTGGAATGTTTTCTGTCTTAGTCTGGGTGCTAGTCGCAGGAGTGTCTAGATATGTAAAATTTATCAAGCTGGACACTCAGAGTTTGTGCACTGTCTGTAGCCAGGAAGAATAACAGCAAACAACCCGTTAGACAAATGGGCAAAGGAAATGAACATGAAATTCATAGGAAGAATATGAATGCCCAATTAACTTAAGATGGTCAATCTCAGCTCACAAATACTTAAAGATATTCAAATTAAAACAAGGTGGTTTTTTTTTTTTTTTTTTTTTACCGTCAGATTGGGAAATTAAATATTGAAGGTTGATAAAGTTGTGAGAAACAGGTACTCTCAATGAATACAGATATAGCCATATTGGAGGGAAATTTAATAATAGTCATTAAAGTGAAAAATATTCACATCTTGTATATAAAATTCTAGGGGCTGGCCTGGTAGTGCAGTGGTTAAGTCTGCGTGCTCTGCTTTGGCGGCCTGGGGTTTGCCAGTTCAGATCCTGGACACAGACCTACACATTGCTCATCAAGCCATGCTGTGGCAGGCATCCCACACATAAAGTAGAGGAAGATGAGCACAGATGTTAGCTCAGGGCCAATCTTCCTAAGCGAAAAAAAAAAAAAAAGGAGAGGATTGGCAGCAGATGTTAGCTCAGGGCTAATCTTCCTCAAAAATAACTAACTAAATAAATAAATAACTTTTTAGGGGCTGCTCCCATGGTCGAGTGGTTAAGTTCACGTACTCTGCTTCGGCGGCACAGGGTTTTGCCAGTTCTAATCCTGGGCACGGACATGGCACCGCTCATCAAGCCATGCTGAGGTGGCATCCCACATGCCACAATTAGAAGGACCCACGACTACAAATACGCAACTATGTACCAGGGGGCTTTGGGAGAAAAAAATCTTAAAAATAAATAAATAAAATTTTAGAAAATTCTAATTAATCTATAGTGAATTGGCGGGTGCTAGGGGTGGTGGGGTGTGGGAGGAAAGAGGTGGGGCAGGAAGGGGTTACAAAGGGGCATGAGAAAACTTTTGGGGGTGATGGATATGTTCCATTATCTTCATTGTGGTGATCGTTTCACAAGTATACACATATGTCAAAATGTATTAAAGTGTATACTTTAAATATGGATAGTTTAGTGTATGTCAATTATACTCAACAAAGCTATAAAAAATTTTCCATGACCCTCTTATAAAGATGCTCATATCCTTTAATATAGCAATTGTATTTCTAGAAATGTTTCCTTCAGAAGCACAAGTGGGCGAAGCATGTACAAGGGCATTTTCCACACCATTCTTTGATTCAGCAACTAGTATTTACTGAATGCCAACTATGTCAGGCACTGGGCTAGACAATGCGGTTATAGGCATGAATAAGACAGACAAGGTCTCTGCCCTTATGGAACTGACTATATTTGTTATTGGTAAAAAAAAACAAGCAAAAAATAGAAGCTACCTAGTTGGGTTCTCTATCCATCAATAGGGAAATAGTTGAAGAAATGATGGTACAATTACTTGTTAGCATATCGAAAGCTATTAGGAAAATATATATATAATTTTAAAATATATATATATATATATACACATGGAAAGATGCTCAAAATACATGGTTAAGTGTCAAAAACCAAGTTAAAAAATTCTCACTGTTGCTTTTAAGAAAAAGACAGATACATATATATGTGTATACATGTCAATTCTTCCTTGTTAACAACTAAGAGAAGAGATGTAGTCCCTTGTAGGAGGGAAATGTGGCGAGACTTGGGCGTAGGAAGGAATGGTGAGAGACAAAAACGTTCTGGCAGCATTTGAATCCCCGGCTCCCCTGGCGTCTGTCGTCATCTGCCCGCTTGCCCTTTCCGAGGCATGTTATATAAGTCAGTAGATCATCCTTTTGCCTAGGCTAACAAAGAGTTGAGTTTCACAGCTCGAGTGTTCATCAGTGGATGAATGGGTAAACACAACGTGGTATATACATACAATGGAATATTATTCAGCATTAAAAAGGAAGGAAGTTCTGACCCCTGCTGCAACATGAATGAAACTTGAGAACTTAATGCTAAATAAAGTCAGTCACAAAAGGACAAATACTGTATGATTCCACTTATACGAGGTACCTAGAGTGGTCAAGGTCATCGAGGTGGAAAGGAGAACGGCTTCAGGGAGGGGAGGCTGGGAAGTTGTTTGTTTAATGGGTACAGAATTTCAGTTTACAAAGGTGAAAAAAGTTCTGGAGATGCTTGACGGTGATGGTTTAACAACTATGTGAATGTACTTCATGCCAATGAACTAACGGTACACTTAAAACGGCTAAGATGGCATATTTTATAGTATGTATGTTTTACACACACAAAAAAGTTGGGCCTCACATCGCAACTGACTAATGCACATATATGAGTTAGGATAGGTTAAAACTAATATAACAATCAGACCTAAAATAATTAGCTGAGGGGCTGGCTTGTGGCTGAGTGGTTAAGTTCGCACGCTCCACTTCGGCGGCCCAGGGTTTTGTGGGTTCGGATCCTGGGTGCGGCCCAGCACCACTCATCAAGCCATGCTGAGGCGGCATCCCACATGCCACAACTAGAAGGACCCACAACTAAAATATGCAACTATGTACTGGCGGGCTTTGGGGGGAAGAAGGAGAAAAAATTTAAAAAAAATAATTAGCTGAAATAAAATGGAAGTTTAGTTCTCTCTCCCTTAACAGAATAGGGTAGATGTTCCTAGTTAGTGGGAGGACGAAGAGAGGTAGCCTGTACTCTAAATGATTATTTAGTGACCCTGATTAATGGGGACTCTGCCATCTGTAACCCGTTTCTGCTCGGATGAATCCAGCTATCCTCATCACCATTCCAGCCCACAGAAGAGAAAAAGAGTATGGAGGAGATTCATGGAGGATTATGAACCAGGTCCTCTGGTCCTCTGATGACTTCACACATCACTTCCACTTACATTCCATTGGAGATAACTGAGTCCTATGTCACCTCTAACTATAAGGAACATTGAGCATATGGCTGCTCAGATACTATAGAAGAAGTAGATAAAGAATTTTGATGGATAATTAACAGTCTCTAAAAGAAAAAAACCCCTAGGGGAATATGCCCCTAACTCTGATAGTGATTATCTCTGGAGGTAAGATTATAAGAGACCTTCACTTTTTACACTATATAATTTTGAAGTACTTGCATTTTTTACAACAAGCTTCTGTAACTTTTTTTTTTGGGGGGGGCTGAGATTAGCCCTGAACTAACTGCTACCAATCCTCCTCTTTTTGCTGAGGAAGACTGGCCCTGAGCTAACATCCGTGCCCATCTTCCTCTATTTTATATGTGGAACACCTACCATAGCATGGCTTTTGCCAAGCAGTGCCATGTCCACACCCGGCATCCGAATTGGCGAACCCTGGGCCACCGAAGCAGAACGTATGCACTTAACCGCTGAGCCACCAGGCAGGCCCCGCATCTGTTACTATTATAATCAGAAACTACAAAGTAAAACCAGAGGTGGGGGGAATAACAATAAAAGATTTGACTGCATAAAATCTTAATTGATAAAAACAGGAACGAATCTAAATTTCCACCACAGAAGACTGGGTAAATAAATGATGATATAACATGTAATAGATTATTAGAGAGCAGCAAAAATTACTGAACAATATCTACACAAAACAATGTAGTTGAATCTTTAATGAAAAAGTCATAAAAGACTGCTGTATTTACCATTTTTATTAATCATATATTCATGTGGGAGAAACCATATTATTTTTAATTTTTATTACGAAAATATCTTTTAAAAAGAAGGCAGATGGGCATAATGAATCCCCGTAGAACATTAGTCAGATTCAACAATGATTAATATTTTGCCGTATTTGTCTAATCTGTCTTTTTTTCTTGGTACAGTATTTTGAGGCAAATTCCACATGTCATTTATGTCTGCATACTTTATAGTAAGCACAAGTAAATTTATATTACATTTCCTTACATAGCAACAATGCCATGACCACACTAACAAAATTAACAATAATTCTTTAGAATTATTTCAATCCATAATCAAATGTCTCCAATTGTTTCAAAAAATGACTTTGAATAGCTGATTCATTTGAATCAGGATCCAAATGGTTTGCATGTTACTTCGGATTGTCACGCCTCTAGGACTCCTGGTCTCAGGCAGCTGCTCTCCCATTCTTTTTTTTTTCCCTGCTTTTGACTTGTTGCATAAACTGAGTCAGTTGTTTCTGTAGAATGTCCCACAGTCTGGATTTGTCTGTTGCTCCTCCATGATGACATGTAACTTATCCCTCTATCTCCTATATTTCCTGTGAATGAACGTGAGCTCTTGAGGCCTGGTTAAATTCAGATTCGACTTTTCTGAGTTTGGTGCATCACACTGCATCACATCTGGAGGCCTATCATGTCAGGCTGTCCTGTTTTTAGCAATTTGGAAATTAATCATTGTTTCCGGTGGCCTCAGCCTGATCTTTCTATGGTAAGGTTTCCTATCAGTGTTTCATCGAATGCTTTTATCCATTAATGACCGACCATTGACTGGATCAATTATTTCACTAAGGATTGCAAAACGCAGAGTTTCTAATTCTATCATTCCTTCCACATTTATTAGCTGGAATGCAAAATACTGAGTTTCTAATTTTATTATTCCTTCCAGATTTATTAATAGGAAATCTGCTGTAAAGAAGAACTTTTCCTCACCAACCTCGGATATTGGTTATCCTGAAATACAGTTCATACAGAAAAGGCAAGAGAGGGCAGAGGTCTTCGTCGATACTGTTCACTGACATGTTCCAAGTGCTGGAATATCGTCTGGACTACACAGGCCACTCAATAAATATTTTTGAATTGAATTGAAATCCATACATTGGAATACTATGTAACTCTTAAAAAAATAAATGTACACCTGTCTATACTGACATGGCATAATACTTATATTGTTGAGAGAAAAAAGCAGATTACAGAACAGTGAATACAGGATGAGTGCATTTTTATAAAATATGTATATTTTAAATGTATCAAAAATAGGATGGATTAATGGGTGAATATGTGATAAAACATACAATAAAATGTTAATTGTAGAATTTAGATGGTGGCTATATGGGTTTTTCCTGTTCAATTTATTCAGTTTTCATTTATTTTATTATGAAAATGTTCATCACAAAATGTTGGAACAATATGTGTGTAAAAATCTGTATTTCTGAAGAGTGGGTTTGGGGGTAAGGATGGAAATTTTCAGGTTATATACTTTCTATAAAGCAAAAATTGTAAATGAGCCTTTGACACAGTAATTTCACTTTTAGGAACCCATCCTAATGTAGTAATTCTAAACACTGAAAATAAGTAAATATACCAAAAAATTTTCATGCTGGAAATATTTTATAATAACGAAAATTTGGAAATATCCTGAATGTCTAATAACAGGAAAATGGTCACATTATGGTGTAGTAATTAGGTTCATTATAAATGATAAAGGCAATATAAAAATATCAAAAATGCTTATAGCACAACATTTTTTGTATCACAAATTGCGATACAAAATTTGATTGACATGATTACAATGATTTTTTAAAATGGTACACACAGACCACATAGTGTCACCGTATGACCCCATAATTCCACTCTTTGGCAGATATCCAAGAGGAATGAAAAGATATGTCCACACAAAAACGTGTATATGAATGTTCACATCAGCATTATTCAAAAGAGCCAAAAAGTGGAAACAACCAAAATTTCCATCAATTGATAAGTGGAGAAATAAAACGTGGTATATCCGCACAGTAGAATATTATTTGGCAAAAAAAGAAATACAATACTGATACATGCTACATGGATGAACCTTGAAAACATGCTAAGTAAAAGAAGTCAGACACAAAGACAATATTGTATGATTACATTTGTTTGAAATATCCAGAACAGGCAAATCCACAGAAACAGAAAGTAAATTAGTGGTTGTCTAGGGCTGGGGGGCTGGGAGGAAATAGGGAGTGACTACTAATGAGTATGGGGTTTTTTTGGAGGGGTGGATGATGAAAATGTTCTAAAATCAATCGTGGTGATGGTTGCACAACTCTGTGAACACTAAAAACCATTGAACTGTATGCTGGAAATGGGTGAATTCTATGGTATGTGAATTATATCAATAAAGCTGTTATAAACATTTTTTAAAATGGTACACATAGAAAATTGGAGGATCCCACAACTAGAAGGACCTGCAACTAAGATATACAACTATGTGGGGGGCGGGGGGCAAGGTTTGGGGAGATAAAGCAGAAACGAAAAAAATTGGAGGAAATAAATCAATGTATTTGAGGTAGTAAGGTTATGGGTGAGTAAAGTATATTCTACTTTCCTGGATTTTCCAGTTGTTCTGAGTATGTATTACTTTTATAAGGAGAAAAGAAACCTTTCTTAAGAGCACCAGATGCATGTTTCAGAGACTTAAATGCAAATAACCAGTATTACAACCATTCCTCTTACTTCCTGTAGGTTGTGGGTTTTATATTTAAACTTATAATATTTTTCTTAATGATATATTTTCACAATATATTATAGATATTATATTTATTTATTTGTCACAATAAGTATATACACTGTGGCTTGGTCAGGAGCGAGCCATGAATTCAGGCGGATGGGGCTGTGGCAAGGGCCATATAGACCCAGGTCCCCTGTTTGCCCAGGACCAGCCCCTCTCGACCAAGGTAGCCCCTCTACTTAAAAGAGCAAAGCCCCTTCCACTCTCCGCTCAGGGCTACCCCTACCAGAGTCTCTTCCTGGTCTTGTCTCTTTGATGGGGTCACATCCTCACCTGGGATCACAGGCCCCTCCCTTTGGTCGGGGGTTGAAGAGTGTCACAGGCCCACCGGCCAGGGACAGGGCCCCGCCTCCCTCGGCCTAGGTCATTTCCACACGCAGGGGT
Source organism: Equus caballus (assembly GCF_041296265.1). Classification (NCBI taxonomy): domain Eukaryota; kingdom Metazoa; phylum Chordata; class Mammalia; order Perissodactyla; family Equidae; genus Equus; species Equus caballus. Next base: position 12,046,847 of record NC_091695.1, read on the forward strand.
CAGAGCCCCCCTCATTTGGGGTCGCAGCCCCCTCCCTCGGGGGGGTGTCGCCGGCCACAGGCAGGGGCCACACTTGGACACGCCTTAAGTCACAGGCCTCTGACCTAAGACGCGCCCTCCCTCGGCGGGGACTCAGTTTCGCGCCCAGGAATCCCTGGTCCCTCCCCCGAGGCCGGCGGCCCCTCCTCCTGAGCCATGGTCCCCGCCGGGGGGGCCCCAGACCGTCCCGCGGCGTGCGGAGGGGCAGGGCCGCAGGTCTCGGCGTCCGCGCCGGACGCCGCCGCCACCTCGCAGCGCTCGCCGCCGTCCGGGTTCTCCTCGTGGCCGCGGGCCGCGAACTCCGGGGCGGGCAGGTCGCCGCTCCGCCAGCTCCGGGGGCGCAGGATGGCGGCCGGCGCGTTCCTGGAGGCCGGCCTGGCCCGGGTGCTCTTCTACCCGACGCTGCTGTACACCGTGTTTCTCGAGAAGATGCCGGGCCGCGCGCACCGCGACTGGTACCACCGCATCGACGCCACCGTGCTGCTGGGCGCGCTGCCGCTGCGGAGCATGACGCGCCGGGTGAGCGGGCCGGGCCTGGGAGCCGGGCGAGCGCCGGCCCGGCCCGGCGGCCCTTTCTGAGCCCCCTCTTTGCCTCGGCAGCTGGTCCAGGACGAGAACGTGCGCGGGGTGATCACCATGAACGAGGAGTATGAGACGAGGTTCCTGTGCAACTCCGCCAAGGTGAGGGGCCGGGGCTCGCCCCCGCCGCCCCGGGCTCGGCTGAACCGGAGGAGGTTGGGCGGGAGGGGGCGCAGCAGGTGACCGTGCCCTAGAGACAGGTGTCCGGGCTTGTGTGCTTCCTCAGGAGGGGGATCTGGTCCTCCAAGCTTAAATGGCTGCGGCTGGAGGTAGAAACTGATGTGAGAGGCGTTTAAAAGTAGAGTTGACAAAGTCTTGATGACTCCTTTGTGCACAAAGGTATTCTTAGTTTCGGTAACTTAAATCGGTAACCAAAATTGAAAGGCAGCTTTTCTATGGCTTGCTGATTTCATTCATTCAACACTTATTGAGCACTAAGTATGGATCAGGCACTGCTTGGGGCGTTCAAGATGAAGGCCCTATAAACTGTAAGAAAAGCTCCCCTCCCCCACTCCCCCTCCCCAGTAAATTTATCATAAAACGACCCGTTGAAAAACTGCATGGGGTTCATTTGGCTCTGATATGAGGGAATTTTTATTTATATGTTAGGGATATAGTGGAACTTATAAGCACTGTCATATAAAGTTCAGGCCTAAAACATAATTTTCATGAAATGTGAATGCTTGCTTGTGGAGCTCTCCACAATGGTTATTAGACATTGCCCTGTCTTCATATTGTCTGACATCTATTAACACTACACAGTTATCTTTCTTGTTTACTGTACTGATATAGCCTGATGAAGATGCTGTTATTTCAATCAGTAGATTTTTGGGAATCTTAAAAATATTTGCGACACATTTAAAAATTTAAAATACATTGATTCGTGATGGCACACATTTTTAAGGAGTGGATAACAGTTCTTTGGATGTCCCAAAGCACTTTGCCACAAGGCCTCAGGAAGTTACTAGGCAAAATGGTAAGTATTCCTTAGTGTGGTCAGCCCTGTGGAGTAAGAGGAGTCACAAAGCGCTTGGTCTCTGGGTGTGAGGCACTGACATTGGTCCCATGGGGCTATGTTATCCCACTAGCCTAGAGACAAGAAATCTCCAAGGCAGTGGTTCCACATTTTAATATGCCTAAGAATGATCTGGCAGTCTTGTTAAAAATAGCAGATTCCTAGGTACAAGCCCCACAGATTCTGACTCAGGAACTTTAGGGTGGAGCCTAGGAATCTCAGTATATTTAGTAAGCTCCCCTGGTGTTTCTGGTGCAATTGATACATAAGCCAGGTGCTGCAAAACTGCTGCTTTTTGTTAATTTCATGAGCAGTATAAAATATTGACCTTCATTGAGAGTCATAAAATCTCTGGTTCCAGCTAAAGAGATTAATAATAAGAGTAGCTGGAACCCATCTGAAGTCTTAAAGCAAAATGTTACCCATTCACCAGAGGCTTTTCTCTTCTTATTCTTTTCTTCTTCTTAAGTGATAGTATTGCACTAACAAAGGTAGGTGCGTTGTTTTAATTTTAAAAATGATAACTTTAGGGGCTGGCCCTGTGGCTGAGTGGTTAAGTTCGCGCACTACGCTGTGGCGGCCCAGGGATTCCCCAGTTTGGATCCTGAGTGCAGACCTAGCACTGCTCATTAAGCCATGCTGAGGCAGCGTCCCACATGCCACAACTAGAAGGACTTGTAACTAGGATATTCAACTATGTACTCGGGCTTTGGGGAGAACGAAAAAGACAAAAATAATAATAAAAAAAATAAAAACAGGGGGCCAGCCCCATGGCTGAGTGGTTTAGTTCATGCGCTCCGATGCAGGTGGCCCAGGGTTTCGTTGGTTTGAATCCTGGGCACGGACATGGCACCGCTCATTGAGCCACGCTGAGGCAGCGTCCCACATACCACAACTAGAAGGACCCACAACTAAGAATATATAACTATGTACCTGGGGGCTTTGGGGAGAAAAAGGAAAAAAAAAAACAGAAACAAAAAAAATAAAAGAATAACTTTGGGGCCTGCCCCGTGGCTGAGTGGTTAAGTTCGCACGCTTCCCTTCAGCGGTCCAGGGTTTCACTGGTTCGGATCCTGGGTGTGGACATGGCACCGCTCATCAAGCCATGCTGAGGTGGCATCCCACATGCCACAACTAGGACCCACAACTAAAAATATGCAACTATGTACCGGGGGGCTTTGGGGAGAAAAAGAAAAAATAAAATCTTTTTAAAAAAAAGGATAACTTTATTTTCTAACTCTCAAAAAAAAAAAGTGGTAAAAAAGAGGAGACCTGTGGATAGAGGAAAAGAAAGCTCTTGCAAAATATGGTAGCCCAAGCTTGCAGCTGGATCACTGCATAGGTCCCAAGATTATGCAAAAACAATTACACAACTTTTGTAGATGAATTTTAAAGATTTTATTTTTTATTTTTCCTTTTTCTCTCCAAAGCCCCCTGGTACACAGTTGTATATTTTTAGTTGTGGGTCCTTCTAGTTGTGGCATGTGGGACGCCACCTTAGCATGGCTTGATGAGCGGTGCCATGTCCGCACCCAGGATTCGAACCAGTGAAACCCTGGGCCGCCGAAGCAGAGCGCATGAACTTAACCACTCGGCCACGGGGCTGGCCCCAGATGAATTTTATACAACTAATATTTTGCAGCTAAAGATTCAAATACCAACGTGTACTTTAAGAACACTTACTTATTGGGGCTGGCCCCGTGGCCGAGTGGTTAAGTTCGCACGCTCCGCTGCAGGCGGCCCAGTGTTTCATTGGTTCGAATCCTGGGTGCGGACATGGCACTGCTCATCAGACCACGCTGAGGCAGCGTCCCACATGCCACAACTAGAAGGACCCACAACGAAATATACAACTATGTACCGGGGGGGCTTTGGGGAGAAAAATAAAATCTTTAAAAGAAAAAGAACACTTATGTTTTGTATTTTATTTTTTATTCTTTTGAGGAAGATTAGCCCTGAGCTAACATCTGCTGCCAATCCTCCTCTTTTTGCTGAGGAAGACTGGCACTGAGCTAACATCCATGCCCATCTTCCTCTACTTTCTATGTGTGACGCCTGCCACAGCGTGGCTTGATGAGCAGTGTGCAGGTCGGGACCGGGATCCCAAGCGGCGAACCCTGGGCCACTGAAGCGGAGAGTGCGAACTTAACTGCTGTGCCAGTGGGCCCGCGCCCAAGAACACTTTAAATCTCGGACATAATTCTACCTCGGCAGCACAGCTGTTTGGTGGAAGACCAACCATGTAGCTGAGCCATCTTAAAGACATTTCTTTTCTGTAAGAAGTTTCTTGTTCAGAAAACGGTAAACAGTCTATTCATGTTGTAGTAAAGCCTGAAGTGTCCTTGTTGCTTCGCTCCGTCTTGGGAGCCCATCTGCATACCACTTACATCAGGCTTTTCTCATTCTTTTTTTTATGTTGGTGGACCTGGTTCCAGGAGTGGAAGAAAGTAGGAGTTGAGCAGCTGCGGCTCAGCACAGTAGACATGACTGGAATCCCAACCTTGGTTAACCTCCGGAAAGGAGTCCAGTTTGCTCTCAAATACCAGTCGCTGGGCCAGTCCGTCTACGTGCATTGTAAGGCTGGGCGCTCCAGAAGTGCCACTATGGTGGCAGCATATCTGATTCAGGTAGGAAAGGTCTTTGGGTCCCATTCACAGCACATCTCCAGAACTTCGGCAGCTTGGTCTGCTGGCGGGCCTTGCTGGGAGGAGCCATGTCCCCAGTTTCAGGCTGCCGGGAGGTGGAAAGCGCTTGAGCTTTGCAGATAAGCTGACTTCTGGCTTTGCCGCTTGCCGGTTGTGTGGCCTTGGGCAAAAGTGGTTTCCTCTCTCTGCCATTCAGTTTCCTCAAACTAAATGTGTTATGAAGCTTGAATAAGAAAGTATGTCAGGCACTGACCTACAGGAGGCACTCAAAAAAATGGAGTTGCAAAGGATGTAAACACCAGCAAAAGGCTAGAAATACTTGTTATAAATTGCGTGTTAGGAAATCTAGTAAATAGTGCTGATCACTTACAGCTCTATACTACTCAGGTTTCTTCACGCATTTCAGGGTCAAGTTCTGGACACTGGCTTCTAGAAACAGAGGTTGCAATGGAATTTTGCCTATCAATTTGTCATGATGGGCAGATGGGATGCTTTTAAACATCTTTAGAAGCAAATACTCTCTAGTCTGTCATTCCCTGTTACACGCTCCAGCTGGACTAATTTTTGTTACCTGTCTGGCCCCTTCAGAGCATTTCCTAAGTCATGTGGATAGTTTAAGGAAAAAGGAAATGGACATAACCAGCCTGGCCTTGTTTGTGTTACCCGGACTGGTGGATATATGATTTAACAATACTAAAGCTTTGGTTATTAGGGCTCTGTTTGCTGGAAACAGGGTCTCAGGAAGATATTTTTGGCTGAGTGAGAATTGAACCAGCAGGCTAGAAATCTCCATTTTCTTGGTTCTTTTGAGTATGAAACCAATAACTATCCTTAGGACACGAAGATAACCCTCCTGTTTTTCTAGCCATGGTGACAAGTTGTATAAAAACATCCACTGTATACTCTTTCAGGAAATTCTTGTAACCAACACTTCCTCTCAGGGCATCTAGTAGGCCCAGGCAGGCTTGAATTTAGGACCTCAGCTTCATGTGTTCAGCCTTCTTTGCCCAGGGTTTGACAAAGCAAGAATTAGATACAGACTGACTTGTCCCCGGGCCTGTTGCCTGATACTGTGGAACTGGCTGGCTGAGGGGTTAAAGTGCTCCCCCATTTATCATATATGGGGCATGGCTTCTAAATCCCCCCAGATGGAGTTTTTTAAGAAATGAAATTCTGGGAGCCCTTTAGCACCTGTTGTTAGGTCAAGGACCCCTCATACCTGCTCCTTTCTTTCTCTGCTCATCTCCCAACCCTGGACTTCAGGTGCACAAGTGGAGTCCAGAGGAGGCTGTAAGAGCCATCACCAAGATCCGGTCACACATCTACATCAGACCTGGGCAGTTTGAAGTTCTCAAAGAGTTCCACAAGGAGATCACTGAAGGGGCAGCAAAGGACGCGGCTCATCACACCTCACAGACGTGAAGTACGTGGAGATGTGGATTCGAAGGAACTCAGGACAACCCTGCTTGCTACAGAATGAACAGGTTTCACAGGATCAAGGGGACTTAAGCCCCGACTTGACATAACAGAAATGTGCTAAGTAATGGATCATTTGCTCCCTTTGTCTTGTTTCATTTTCCTGAAATAACACTGTTGTACGGCTAGAAAGATTTAGTGTGACTTCTGTTCATGGAGTATGGGGATATGGGACAGGGATGAGGGTATTTTTGTGAATAGGGTCAAAGAAACTACCGTGCACTTAACATCATGCCTGATGATATTTAGCACCATAACTCAGAGACATTTAACACTACGAAAAGAGGGGAGAAATACTCAGCTCTTGTTTTTTGCCATTAGCAGAAGCCCAATTCACTGGCCCCATGAGGCTCTCCTCACTTTTGGAGCAGTGATCCTGTGTGTAGAAAAGGAAGTATGAGATTCAATCAGTATTGTGACTGACTCAGAAACAGGTGGCTATGTAATTAGTTTCCCTTAGGAAGTCACCCCTTTAGAATTCAAAACAGACACACATATCCCTTCAAAAACTTTTATTTGTATGAACAGTTCCTAGCTCTTGACTTAGCTTAGAGCTGTTAAAAGAGTAGGGAGCTTATATATTTGAGTTTGAAAAAAGTTTCTGCTATTAATCAGAAATAATCCTTTCTGCTTCTTTCTGGCTTACCCCTTGGAGTAAGCCAAAAATAAAACCAAAGTATACATTTCCTGACAGATGGATGAGAAAACAATAGACGGAACGTCCTGAATTCTAGAGCTGACTCTTGCTGGTGAAGGACACCTTCAGCTTAGTCGATTCTCCCAACTAAATCCTGAAGGAAAACTAACACCTAATTCTTTGTGGAAAAATTACCAACTAGCCACTTTGCAGGCTATAGAAAAAAAGGAAGACTGGGCATCTTTTCTTCGGTCCTGGGATCAGGGGTGCTTCTACTTAACAGTGATCAGGTAAGGAGGGGAGACTGTGCCTAAGATCTGAGAAGAGGCTTGCTCTAAGCAATCTGTAGTGGGGCACAGGATTACCAGGGGAGAGCAGGGAACAGGCTGGCCTACTCTCCATTCAAGCAGCCAGCTGAGTCTAAAAAGCCCCAAACGGAACACCCTATGGGTTCAGGGGAAGTTGAGGTGCTGCCTTGCTAACATGTGCCAAGAAATAACATAGTATTCTGAGTTGGGACCTTGGGGACTTCAAGTTTGGATGGGTAGGTGCTGGAAAAGGGGAGGACAAAAGTCAGCTGCTCGTCCCTCTCACAGTCTTAGGCCAACACAAACTGCAAATTGGTAAGCAGCACCTTAATGCCTCTGGTGACAGTTACAGCTGAAGTGGCAGGGTCAAGCTTGTAGGTGTTGGCATCCCCCTTTTTATATCGGTCCCGGAAAACATAGATGCTCCCGTTACAGCTGGCGATCTTCCAGAGGGATGGGGCAGAGCTCCAAGCCTCAGGAAGGCAAAGCCGGGTAAAGCTGTCTAGCAGGGGATTGTAGCACACCAGGGAGTCCCCTTCAGCCACGATGAACACCAGATCCTTGTGCACAGCTGCGTGCATGCGGCCTGCGAAGGGCAGCACGTAGGGCTTCACGTGGCACTTGTCTGTCTCTGTGTCAAAGCACTGGATGAGTCGGGAAGGTTTGGTAAAGAAGTCCAGGTCATTCTCCTCCCCCCCTAGTAAATAGATGATCCCGTTGAGGTTGGCACCAGCGGCCCCTGACACAGCCACCTCTAGCTGGGTTGTCTCTGTCCAAACGTTATCACCTACCCGGTAATAGATAACTGCATTGGAGAGGGTATCCTGCAGTGTCTTGCCACCCAGTGAATATATGGCATCTTTCCCGGGCACAGACACGAGGGTGTGCTGGAGCCGGTCCCGGGGCAAAGGTGCACACCACTCCCAGTCCACGGTGGCATTGTTGCACTTCCACATACGCCGTGGGATGGACCCTCCCACCACATACAAGTCTCCACCATGCTTGCAGGCTGCAGTGATCTGGTGGCACAAGCTGTTTTGGCCACTTACACTGATGGAGTCATCTTCCGCACAGTGCAAGGACACAGCCAACGAGTGGGTACGAGATGACTCTTTCCCGATCAGGTAAATGTGCACATTCTCCCCAATTTCCTATTGGCAAAATTAAAATTATAAATGATATCTATCAGTTCTAGGCTAAGGCTCAGCTGAGACACATATCCTTGAAGTCCTAGACCACACACTTGTATCTTGCTCTAACTTACTCCCCTTAGTTACTGTGTGTCATCCTGACTCTCCTCCAGTCACTTTTGTTCAGGCATTTTATGCTGGGGCAGAAAATCTGCTGGACTCATCCTTCCAGCTTTTTTAGAACTATCATGAGCTGGTGCTTCAGACAAACAGTGCTTAGGATTGTTACTGCAGGACAAAAGCAGTTCTCCCAAGGAGCTTTGCCGCTCCGAGGCTGGTGGCTTCTGGGCTCACGCACACATCCTCCTCCCCAGCTCTTAGCAACTTCAAGCCAGAGACGACTTATTCACCAGCCATCAAACAGGCCAGGCCAACTGACGGCTGGAATGCATGGATATCATAGCGTCCCAACCCTAGAGAAACCTGCCTTACCTTCAAGCTAGTCCTGAGGGACTCTGAGAAAGTCTCTCTTTCCTCTTTATTAAAATTGATCCAGGCTTCTATTGCCTCTGTTGGGTTTTGGGAACATGGAACTCCATCTGTAAGAGCCAGAGGAAAGGCATGGTCAATGGCAATCCGACACTTTGAAAGGGAAATTTAGAGCCAGGGGCTTTAAAGATGTGAACCGCTTTGTTAGACTACCACCATGTATGTATGTGTATGAGAAATTAACCTAAAATGGCCTTCTTTCTTTTAATCCAAATGGATGCCTTGATATGCTCCCATCTGCTATGGAAGCAATCTACTAGGCTGCAGACCTCACACCTGAAATATGGTTATACCTCATTTGCAGGGTCAGGATTGTTGCCTAAAGTTGGCGCATCACTTAAATAAAAGTTTTTTAGCTATCCTGACTCATCGTCAACTGACTTAGGTTACTAGTCCCATGGGTACATGTAAAGTGCAGGACCGAGAATACTTATGCACAGGAGATGAGAGTATAAATACTAATAGCTCCTCACTACCTTTTGTGTCAAGTGCTGCTGCTTTTGTTTTCCTGGCTTCTTCCTCTGTCTCTGAGAGCAGCTACACTAAATCTCCACTCAATCTCTCTCAGAAGGTATCTAAATTCCTACCAGGAATAATGGAAACTAACACCGGGAAGCCTGAGGGTTCCTTTCTCCTGAACCAGAACATTCACTGAACATCATACCCAAGTAGCTGAGTGTGAGGTGTCCCTCCGTCAACTTACCCGAGATGATATCAGTGAGTAGACGGTGGGGCAAGTGGAGAAATTCTTCTGTGCTCTGCAGCTGTGCCAGGTGGGCCTTGGCACAGTGCTTGGCAGCAGTGTAGAGCTCAGGATCACTGTGCCGATCTGCCAGCCACATCACCTGAAGGCAGTTCCCCACCTGCACTGTGCGGGCCAAAAACCGAGAACATTCCTCAAAGAGAGATGTCAGCTGATACATGTCTGACACCTCATAGATTTCCTGCAGCTCATCAGCTCGAAGTTTCACAGTCCCATGGTAGATATAATCAACCAGAAGCTGGAAAACAGACTCGCTAACATCCTGCAGCACAATCACCCGATTGTGGGCCTCCTTCAGGTTGGAAGTGAACATGGACCGGAAGAAGCAGCTCTGAGCTGAGAGGACCAGCCGGTGGAGTTGAAACTCCCGGCCTTCCACTGAGATGGTGACATCAGCAAAGAGCTCTTCCTCCAGGCACAGTTTCATGATCCCCTGAGCCACACGCCCTGAGTGTGACCGATCTTTGAAAGTGTAGTTCACAAAGTAGTTCTCATCCATAGATGCTCCAGGCTCCTCTGGTGATTCCATGGTGGCCAGCTTCTCTCTCTGCCAGCTGTCTGCAAAGCAACACCACCCTGCGTAACTTGGGGAATCCACAGCCACAGTCAATGAATCCAACTGTCCAATTCAGGGAGGGAGAAGGGAAAGGTGAGAGCAAAGTGGGTCCAGATTGGCCCTAGTCCTGGCTCTGCCAAGAACATCTCTGATACTCCTCTTTGACCAAAGCTGGGTTCATTCTCCTGCAGTGGCACCCCAGCCCTAATAAAATCAATAAAATTTCCTACTGTGGACGTTTCCCCGAGAAAACATGGAATATTCCTTTCCATGATGTAACAAAAGGTTGGTATTTAGGTCAACACATGAAAGCAAGGCGCTGGAGGAAGCCTGTGACCTTAAAAGCCTGCCAAATAAGACTTACTAACCAAACAACTACTGGGCATAAAACTAGTGAGGCTCGGGGCAGCAGAATCAGACAAAAACGCTCCCCATGTCCTGTATCCAGCCCCCCGCCCCTCCTCCCTGCCCCACGGAGTCCAGACTTTCCAGTATGAGGCTTGGCTTGGGACACGGGTCAGACCACATTTGCTCTTTTCTGAGCTTCTCCCCCGCTCGCCCTAATCACTCCCCAAGGCTCCGTCCCAGAACTCGACACAAACCAGCCGCCTCCAGCCCGGGGGACGAGGAGGGCCATTGCCCTGTGCAGTGTCTCCGCCCCACCAAGAGTCGCCTGGGAAACGGTCGCCAGGGAAACCGTTCTTCTCGCCCCCCCACCCCCCTGCCCGCCGGCCCTCGTCAAAAGCTCAGCTCAAGGAGCGGGGGAGGGGTGTGGAATGTGTAACCCAAAACCCTCGCCCCTTCCCCTCCTCTCACCCGTTCAGGATCCTCGCCTTCTCTCCAGCCTTTGCCACACCAAGCTAGGGCCACGCTCACCTCACGGTTTCCCCACCTGTCTGCTTCGCTTTCTCACCTGCGTTCTCTCCTTTCATTCCGAAGCCAGGAACCCGGAACCTCTGCTTCCGGCCCCGCGTCTGCCCGGAAGAAGATCGGATGCACCCTTCCGCTTCCGGTCCGTGCCCTTGGGGCTCCGTGTCCTGTGGGTCTTGCCTCGGCTGCCTGGTCTGCGTCCGGAGAACATGGCGGCGGCGGCGGCTAGGGGCTGGTGGCGGGGGCTCGTGGGGACCGTGGCGCTGGCCAGGGGTGAGCAGGGGGCAGCCGGCTGAGGCCTGGGGCAGCAGCAGCGGTGCGCCCAGCGCAGGGAGCCCCTGAGGCCTCACCCTGTGCTCCTGTGCCTTTTGTCTCCCCGTGCAGCGGCCAGGCGACCCTCGGTGCTGTTGCTGCCAGTGAGGACGGAAAGCGCTGCAGCTGACACGCGCCGTGAGTATGTGCGGGCCGGGCCCTTGTCGGGATTCCAGGCGGGGGATGCTTTGCTCCCTTCCTCCGATGTTTGTTCTTGCTCTGGGATGCCCTTCCCTGCGTCCTCCTGGCAAATCTCTGCCTGCCCTTGGAGACCTGACTGCGGTGATCCTCACTCTGCAGGCAGGATCGGGCCTTCCCTATGCCCTAAGTCTTTCTGTTACGTCCCTGCTTGACCCATGTCCATTTCCAAGTTCCCTTTTTCTTTGATTAAACGGTCCGCTCTTTGAAAGCAGTAAACATAACCTTTGGGCTTCAGAGCGCTGTTAGAATAGTAGCTCACGTTAATTGAGTGATTATTGTGTGCCAGGCAACTTGCTGAGCGTTTTAGTGAAGGATCTTATGTAGTCCTCCCAACAATCTTATGAGGTAGATAGCGTTATGCTCTTTGTCGATCTTAAAATAAAACAGCCAGTTCTTCTGCCAGCAAGGTTTATTTGGGAATGGCAGAGGAATTGCAATTCGGAATAGCCAGACCCTGGCTGAACCATAGGCAAGTCAAGTTGGGCAAACCAAAGGAGAGGAGCTGTATAGAGAAAAAGAAGGAAATGGGGAGGGGCTGCTTTGAAGGAAAGTCCATTGGAGGAAAGCTGAGAGTGCAGGGTGGTGACGGTTTCTCATTCACCGAGCTTGTTGCTGGGCCAGGAGAAAGTCTGCCTTCTGCGAGAATAGCAAAGTAAGCTTCTTGTCAGAGATGCCAGGTGCCCCTCTTCCTGTTTGGGGTCTGCAGACAGCAAGGAGCGGTGGTTCATAAACGTTCCCTACAGGGCTTGCTGAGTCCATTTTAAGTTGTTTCCTTTATTAATTTTCACATCTTCATACTAAAAATCAGGAAACAGTCCAGAGAAGTAGCTTGCCCAGGGTCACAGCACCAGTGAGTGACAGAGCAGGCCTGCCTGCTGTCAGAGGCAGGGAACACTTAACTGTTGGTCTGCAGTCTATGAGGTGTGGGTGCCTAGTGATTTAGGGTCGCATGAATGAGTGTATGGAGATATGTTACAGTCAACATGAGCTGACTGGGAGTCAGGAGACCTGGCATTTCCCCCCTTTCTGGGCCTTAGTTCCCTCAACTATGCAAAAAAAAAAAAAAACCCAAAAAACCGGTTTCAACCACATAATCTGTGGGGGCTCTCATAGCTTGAGAAGCTGCTATGAGCCAGGTGCTAAGGAGATGCAGAGAAGCAGACGTTCAAGAGCTCCTAGTTCAAGAGCTCAGACCCTTCAAGAGCTCCTAGTCTGGTAGAGAGCTGAGACATGCGGCTTTAGCAGAAATACAGGCATCGTGAAGCAAGAACCATGGACTAGTTTTGAGAAGAGGCAAATGGCTCAGCTGCAGTAATGAGAAGAGTCTTTTGGATTGTGTGGGTGGTATTTTCCCTACGTTTGCCTCACTTCCTATTCCCTGGAAGAGGAATCCTCCACCCCCACCTTTCTCAAGGTTCTGCAGGGATCCGTGCTGGGAGACGGCACCCTTTATAAGCTCGAGAGACTAGATGCTGGGCTGGATGCTGTCTTCTCCACTCCTTCGTTAAATATGCCTTCTCCTTCCAGCCACTGTCAGACCGCGGAATGACGTGGCCCACAAGCAGCTCTCGGCTTTTGGAGAGTATGTGGCTGAAATCCTGCCCAAGTATGTCCAACAAGTTCAGGTAAGATTCACTGCTGCTGTCTGGTCTGGGTCCAGAAAGAACCGTGTTCTCAGGGCTTGTGGGAGTGGGCAGCCTGGCGTCAAAGAAACCACAGACCCCTCCATCCCCACTTGGGCTTCTTTCTCTGCCTTAAACCAGGAGAATCCAGCTGAAGTTAGCTGCTCCCTCGGTGGCTCTTTATTCTCTCTCCCCTCCCATTCCACCTCTGCAGGTGTCCTGCTTCAATGAGCTAGAGATCTGTATCCATCCCGACGGGGTCATCCCAGTGCTGACTTTCCTCAGGGATCACAGCAACGCACAGTTCAAATCCCTGGCTGACTTGACGGCAGTGGACATCCCCACCCGGCAGAACCGTTTTGAGGTCAGTCAGGAGATTTGAGAAGGTTTGGGGAGTAAAGGACAGGGGACAGAACAGTCTTGGAGTGACAGCTCCCAATGAGAACCATAGCTTCCTTCGTTTCAATTCGGGTCAAATAATACAACACGGCAGTTAAACCAGGGCCTTAGAATCAGGCAGACCTCGCATTAGAATCCTGGCCCTGCCACTAACAGGCTGTGTGACTTCAAACATTTTATTTAATTTTTCTGAGTTTTAGCTTTCTTACCTGCAAAGTAAGTATGTAATTGTCCCTACCTCATAGGGTGGTTGTGAGGAGTAAATGAGATAGTACAGGTAGACTGCTAGCACACAATACGTTTAGGTATTGATATTTACTGATCGCATACTGTTTGCCAGATCCTGGGATTGAGAGAGAAGTAATATCCAATATCTGCCCTCCAGAAGCCTCCCACACTAGTAAGGGAGAAGGACACATGAACAGCTTACTGGGGAATATAATACTGGGGATGTTAGAGAGATGCTGACAGAGCACAGGAGGGGCACTTAGCCCAGGCTGGGAGGCTTTGAAGGAAGAGAGAATGTTTGTGCTGAATCTTAATGGAAGACCAGGAGACCAGGAATTAGCCCCCTGAGGATTGGGGCTGGGGGAGGTGAGGGTCAGGAGACATCCCAGACAAAGGGAGTAGGCTGAACAAAGACAAGCATGTGACATGCTGAGCTGCAGCGTGGCTTAGGCCTTTGTAAGTAGTTGTTAAGTATAGGAGGATCTTGCAGTTTTGAGCTTTGGGACAGAAGGCAGGTTCACAGGGTGGAACCCTAACTCACCCTGTATCCTCATCATTGATGCTCCCCCTCAGGGACTCCCACCCCAGACCCCTCAGCCTGTGGCCATCTTGGTCCTCCAGCTCCCTCGCTTCTCCCTAGATTGTTTACAACCTGCTCTCTCTGCGCTTCAACTGCCGGATCCGTGTGAAGACCTACACAGATGAGCTGACGCCCATCGAGTCCGCTGTCTCTGTGCACAAGGCCGCCAACTGGTATGAGAGGGAGGTGAGTTACGGGACGTGTGGACCGTGCCTCTGGGCCAGAGTCGTGGAGGTGACTAAAACCCCTGGATGCAGTGCAGCCCCTCAACCCAGTGTCGGCCATCATGGACTGGTCGCCTGAGGACCTCTTTTTTCCAGATCTGGGACATGTTTGGAGTTTTCTTTGCTAACCACCCTGACCTAAGAAGGATCCTGACAGACTATGGCTTCGAGGGACACCCTTTCCGGAAAGACTTCCCCCTGTCTGGCTACGTTGAGGTAGGAGCCTTGGAACTGGGGTGGCAGCCTCGGCGGGGGGGTGGGGGGGACTGGGAGGGAACTTAGGGGACCCTGGGCATGGCAGGAAATATGGTCTGTGGATTGTGGTGGTTTAGGAGCATTGACTCTGGATTCAAATCTCAGCTCCACTTTTGTAATCTAGGGCAAGTTACTTAATTTCTCCAGGACACAGTTTTCTCATCTGCAAAATGAGAACAATAATAGTACTTAACTAATAGATTTGTGCTGAGCTAAATGATGTATGTGTAAAGGCTGGTGTACTGTAAATGCCCAGTTGACGTTAAGCATTATTGTAGTGGTCATTTTAATGACCAAGGTAGCCTTGAGGACACACTTAGCATCTCCCCAAGATCTGAAAGTGGAGTATCATTTTATCCTGCCGTGGCTCTCTGAGAAGGCAGCTGACAGGGAAGACACTAAATGTTGAGCCCTTGAGAAAGGCGCGAGGCAGAACCAGTGACATGACTAGGGGACCTTGTAAAGAATCTCAGGGCTTTCCTTTACTGCCCACGTGCTGCAAGTTGGTTGTTAGCAGGAAGATGGTCTATTGTATACATAAACACGTGACTTTGTAGCAAAGTAACTTTTCGGGAATGTTGAGATAGTGGCCATCCAGCCCTTCTCTTCAGTGCCCAAGTGCTCCTGTTTTCTTAGTGTTGAGCATGGTCCTGTTGCTACCACCTGTTTGTCCTTACCTTATCCAGCTGACCCTCCAATAACAAGAAAAGCCATGCCAAATTCACTGCCTTGCATCTTGACAGTGATAATGCCAAGGCCACAGGGCCTGAACTTGAGTGCTTGCCAGTTTAGATTTACTCTTTTCAGCCACTGACTTGCTTACCAAGTCCTGGGCAGATGCTTACCACGACCTTATAAGAGCATGGGGATGAGTGAGCAAAGTCAGTTCTGCTAGAAAAGGGGCTCAAAGCTCATGATGTGGGGATGGTGGGCAGGGCAGCTTGACTGGTGGTAGCAGGGCATGAGGTGGAGGCCAGTTTGGACTGTGGTTGGGAGTGACTTGATGGGTCACACAGATGTGGATGGAGACTTATTGACAGGCTGGGACAGGAGTCAAGAAGTTACCCAGGGCTGTGGGAAAGTGGACTCCTTAGTGGCCCTAATAGGGCCTTCCTCAGTGCTGAAGTGTGCCTTTTCTTCTGCAGCTACGCTACGACGATGAGGTGAAGCGGGTGGTGGCTGAGCCGGTGGAGCTGGCCCAAGAGTTCCGCAAGTTTGACCTGAACAGCCCGTGGGAGGCTTTCCCTGCCTATCGCCAGCCCCCCGAGAGTCTCAAACTTGAAGCTGGAGACAAGAAACCTGAAACCAAGTAGCTCCAGGGAAGGCATGTGGATCCTAGAAATGTAGCGCCTTATCTATAATTGAGTGTCCATGTAAATAAAATCCTACTTAGACTCACCACTTCCTGTGTGCATATCATGGGCAGACGTGAAGCTGACTCAGGAGAGAGATGCAAGTAGGGGTTTTCCCTGCTCCCTTAGACAGACTACCAACCAGGAGTCTCTTTTCATGGGACTAAACAGTGCAGTTGCAGACTTGGTGACCTGCAGACCTGGATGTACTTCTAAGAGGGATTCTGGAGCTGAAATTGAAAGTTCTTATGGTCCATAGTGCTCAGGATGGGTGTGGCATGGTCTCTCCTGAGATCTGGAGGTGCCTCAACTGCTAGAGAAAGCCCTTCATCACAGCAGACTGTCTCGTGGCAGCTGACAGATCCAGGGGCCTGGGTGGAACCAGGGAAACACCCACCCACCCTCATCCCTCCAAACATGCACAGGGTTCCATGAGCCAACAGAAAGAGCCATAGCTCTTTTTTGTGTGTGTGTGTGTGGTGAGGAAGACTTGCCGAGTTAAGATCTGTACCAATCTTGCTCTATTTTACCTGTGGGTCGCCACCACAGCATAGCTGATGAGTGGTATAGGTCTGCACCCAGGATCTGAACCCGCAAACCTTGGGCCAGCAAGGCAGAGCGTGCCAAACTTAACTACCACACCACCGGGCTGGCCCCAACACAGCTCATTTTTGAGTCTTGAACCCTGTATCCTGCTCCCGCAACCTGACAGCCCATTGCACTTGAGCTAAGGGAATCTTCCTGGACTCTGACCTGAGCTGAGAATGTTGTAAGCAAGCAAAGGTCCCAGGGCAAGGGTAAGAGACACTCAGGAGCTGCAGATCTGTCTTCCAGGGGACAGGACTCCTTACCCAAGCTGGTTGGGGGTCTGTTCAGCTGGTGGCTGAGTGCTGGAGGTGGAAGCGCTGGCCTCTGCCTATCTGTGGGGCCGCCCAGCCAGCCCGCCCTGCATTTGGAGGGCTAGGCTTTGCAGCTGATGCTCTTGGCTGCTGAGGGGCTCCCTGGAGGCTGGGCTGGGCTGGGCTGGACTAGGCTGGACTGGGTGTCAGGGGCTGGGCTCAGCGAAGGATGTTTTGTGAGTGAGGACAGATAGTAAAGTAGCATTACTGCCTGGGCTCTTTCCTACCTCTTGGGAGGGCCAGGCTAGAGCTATTTGCTACCGAACACCTTTTTTTTATTAACTAAACATCCCACCCATCTGGGCAGGAACAGGCTGAGGGCCTGACAAGCAGGGAGCGAGGCTCCTACTGCCAACAATCAAAGATTCCACATTTCCATGGGATGGAAAGAGCCCCTGGAAGCCAAAGCCAGCCCCTCCCTGTTCAGCAGTGAACACTGACACCAAAAGCAGGGAACGCCAGAGAGCAGCCTGCAGTGAAAAGTCGGAGCTGTGTGTGGCAGGCGGACACGGCAGCAGAGAGCAGTAGGGAGAGTAAGACTCAGAGGACGTGTTGGGGCATGGCTGGGACAATGCAATTCCTGGCTTGGCTAATGGTAGCCATCTGCCTCCTCCCAGGGGTGACCACAACCCAGCACTATGCAGGTACCGGGGCTTCAGGGTGGGGTGGATGGGAGCCAAGGAAGCCTCCCAGCTGACAGCAGTCACAGTTGCTTCTATCTGAGCCTAGCAGGGCCTAGGAACTGTGGGCATGGTGGGTACCAGTGCTAGAGGCGGGTAATGGTGTGGGCCCCACCCCCAGAACCAGAAAGGTCCAGGTGAAGCAAAGGGAGACAGCCCTAGGTGCCCTCACTGCTGGCCCTGGACAGAGTTGGGCCCTGGGCTTATTCTGGATGATGTGCAAAGCAGGACCCCTTGACTCGCCCTGGGTTTGGGACAAGCATTCCAAGGGCTAGGCAGCACCCCAGGGTGGGGGATGAAGGAGCTGCAACAGACATCCTGCCTTGCCTGGCCTCTGCCTTGCACATGATCACTACTGAGGAGCAAGCAAAGGGTAGGTTCTTCCCAAAGGGGTCCTCGACCTTTTGGGAAGGGTCATTGGCACTGTTTTAGGTCACACTGTCCCCAGATGGTTGTAGGGAGGGGAAATGGGAAGTGAAGTGTCTTGTGACCCACTGGCCTGGAGCTCTTGGCCAAGGGAACTGCAGAAGTTCGAGGAGGAGTGCTGGACATTTGCCGAGGTGGTATCTGGGTGTGGGATGATGATTTTGGGATCACAAGACCTGTGCTTGGGAGGGTGAATGTCAATGTGCACGTGTGTGTAGGGGGAGGGGGCACGGGATGGCATTCCTGCTCTTTTGTAGATAGAACAATCTCTAGGCACCCCTCCCAGGCAGCTGAGGGACACTTCTAGGAGGCCGAGGTGTTCAAGGTGGAGCTTGGCAGCGGCCTGACTCCTCTCTGCTGCCCCAGGGCAGCCCATGAACAGCGCCAGCGTGGGAGGTGGCCTGCAGGAGCCAGAGGCCCCGGAAGTGATGTTTGAGGTCTTTCCTCCAGCCTGGGACATGGGGGTGGGAGTGTTCAGAGGTTCCTAAGCTCAGGGTTGGGAAGGGGGATGTCTCAAGCTGGACCTGCTGGGGGAGGAGGGGCAACCCAGCATGGGTCCTACTGCCTGCTTATGCCCCGCTGGCCCACTCTAGCTCCCTGCCCTGCCCCTAGGCCCCAGCCCACCCCTTACATTGCTCCCCTTGCAGCTGCTCTGGGCTGGGCTGGAGCTGGATGTCATGGGGCAGCTGTACATCCAGGACGAGGAACTGGCATCTACACGTCCAGGCCGCCGACTCACGTTCCTCCTGCAGCGCCACGTGCCCAGTGACGTGGAAGGTGCCAAGCAGCAGCTGCAGCAGTTCCAGAACCTGCGGAAGGGGCCTCCTCTTAGCCCTTGGGACTTTGAACATCTGCTCCTCACAGGCCTGTCCTGTGTCTACCGGCTCCACAAGGCTAGAGAGGCTGAGGAGAGGGGTCGCTGGGCCCAGGTCTTCGCCCTCCTGGCACAGGAAACACTCTGGGACCTGTGCAAGGGCTTCTGCCCCCAGGGCCAGCCCCCTTCTCTGGGGCCCTGGGCCTTGATCCTTGACCCCTTCCCCTGACCCTCCCCCAGCCAGACCCATCCTGGGCAGAGACTTCCATCTGGCACCTGCTTCATCCCACTGTGCTCAGGCCTCTGGGCGTGGCTTGTACCCTGGATCCCAGCTTACCTCTCTCCCATCTTCTTCCCTGGGCCCTGACAGGCTAAGAACCCAGACTCTGGGTCCCAGGCAGCAGGCACAGAGCTAAAGGCAGGACTTGCAGGCAGTATGTGTGTGTGTGTGTGTTGGGGTCAGAGTTGAGAAGCGTGTTTAAGAGATGCTGAAAGGGAAGCTGCCCCCAAGTAAGGCCAGGTCAGACCCTCCAACTCCCCCACGTGGCAGTCCATGAGTGGTCCTGTGGTCTCTACAGGACCTTTTAAGTGCTCAGCACCCAGTCCTAATTTAGATACTCTTTTTAAGCCCAACCAATGCTCTGGGGTCCCCGAGCCTCCAAGTTCCCCATTTGGGCTAGAAGAACAAAATGGATTTTAGTTCAATCTGTTGGAGGAGTGGAGGGAAGAAGGTGGAGGAAATGTTTTTTTGGTCCATCTCAACAGGCTCAGATGAACACCTCAGAGGAGGGAGTGAGGCTGGGAGGAGATTGAGAGAGACAAGCTGAGGCTGGCTGGCGTAGCCCTGCTCCTGTGTAGCTGTCCCATAAAATGTTCTGTTCTGGCCTCCTGGAGCCTGTGTCTTTCTGTGTCAGAGGAAGCTGTTTAACCCTTGCCCTGAGCAAATCACCCTCCCTATCCTGGGAGGGCGGGAGTCGGGCAACCAGGTGTTAACTGCTCATCCCATTCGCACGCCCTGTGGAAGAGGAACGTGCTATTTCCTTGAACCCCAAGCCCCCAGAGAGGTAGCAGGTTGTTGCTCGTTGTCACAAAAAGGAATGAGCCAGACCGTAAGAGTGACGTTGCAGGTCAATGAGGAGGAGTTAGACAGAGGGGACTGATTAGAACGGGACATGAAGGGGAGGCCCACAATGGGTTAGGAAAGTAGGGTACAAATCCCCACCTCCTGGTCCTCCCAGGGCCTGATAGAATCCTGCCCT
The DNA here is from genome assembly GCF_041296265.1 of Equus caballus. Classification (NCBI taxonomy): domain Eukaryota; kingdom Metazoa; phylum Chordata; class Mammalia; order Perissodactyla; family Equidae; genus Equus; species Equus caballus. Next base: position 12,066,665 of record NC_091695.1, read on the forward strand.
CTGACCCCTGACCCCGACCCCGCGCCTGCAGTACTCAGCGCCTTCCCGCGCCGCCCCCAGACAAAAGCGTCGCAGTCAAGACACAGGGCAGGACCCCCGGGCACAGAGGCGCCCCGCAGGCCCACTTTATTAGCAGGGTGCAGCCGCGCCGGCGGGCGCTCGGGCCGCGGCCCTGGCTGGGCATGCACGCCCCGGCTCCTCCCGGGCCGGGGCTCAGAGCTCGGGGGGCCCGAGGCCCGGCGCGCCGGCGAGGGCGAGCTCGGGGTACACCAGGAAGCCGGAGAAGGTGATGTACTTGCCGTGGTTGCTGTAGGCGCCGTAGCCGTCGTGGTCGTGGCTCAGCAGCCAGACGGCGTCGCCGCGCTGCAGCGCCAGCATCACGCTCTGGCTCTGCATCTCGCGGCGCCGCGACGCGCCGTCGTCGTAAATCATGGCCTGCACCTCGTCCCGGTTCTTCATCAGCTTCACCGACAGCGTCTTGCGCGGCAGCTTGCCCAGCGTGAAGGAGAAGAAGTAGGCGCCCGGCAGGCGGCAGCGGAACACGCCGGCCGCCGCGTCGAAGTCGCCGCCGATGTTGACGAGCTCCGTGTCGAAGGCGAGTGGCCGGTGGCGCGGCCCGGGGCCCGCGTCCGAGCCAACCAGGCTGCGCGTGCGCGCCACCGAGAAGGCCGAGCGCGGCTCGGGGGGCGCGGGCGTGCCGCGCGCAGGCGCGTCGGCGTCGGCGTACACCAGGTAGCCGCTGAAGGTGGCGCCGGGCGCGCCGAGCGCGTACTGCGGGGCGCCGTGCAGGCGCAGCCACACCGTGTCGCCGTAGTCGAGCTGCAGCATGGCGCTCTGGCTGGCGGCGCGCTGCGCGCCGGGCCGCCGCTGCTCGTCGAAGGCCAGCGCCTGCACCTCGTCGCGGTTGCGCACGAGCATCACCGACAGGGTCTTGTGCGGCGCCTTGCCCGCCGTGAAGGAGAAGAAGTAGGCGCCGGGCACGCGGCAGCGGAACTGGCCGGTGGCCGCGTCGAAGTCGCCCCCGATGTTCACGTACACCTTGTCGAAGGTCACCGCCATCTCCGCCGTGCCCTCCAGCGGGGTGGTGCGTGCGGCCGAGAAGGCTGAGCGCAGCTCCGCTGAGCCCGGGGCCGGGCCCAGGGCCCAGCAGGCGGCCGGGCCCAGCAGGGCCAGCAGGAGCGGCAGCATGGCGCCTGGGAGGGGGGCGGCAAGGGGGGAGAGGAGAGTTGGGCAGGGCCGCCTCCAAATGCCCCGAGCCCCGGACTGGGAGATGGGTTCTCTTCACAGCCCTGCCCTTGAGCCACAATTCCGACACTGTTTCCTACACACCTGAACTAGGTCAGTGGGTCTCAGCCTTCAGCGGGCCAGCGTCACCGGGAGGGCTTGTTAAAATACATGTCGTTGGGCCTCCTCCCCAGAGTCCCCATTGATTAGGACTAGGATGAGGCCTGAGAATTTGCATTTCTAACAAGTTCCCCCTTAACGCAGATGCTGCTAGTCCAGGGATCACACTTTGGGAACCATTACATTAGGCCCATGACTCTTTTTTTTTTTTTTGGTAAGCATCGAACCAGTTTGTTAAGTGAAAGTGCGCACACCTATACCACAGACACAAGCAGAAATGCTTTGATTGAAGGGGCTGGGTTTACCCCATCCCTTTTCCCTTGGCACCCAGGGGCCCCGGGAACACAGGGAGTGGTCAGGGGGTCTCTGAGTTTCCTTCAGCCACCGGGTTGCTGCATTTTCCTGTGGCTATTCTGTGGTCCTTGGCCTGCCTCTCACTCAGGCGCTGGCTCTTTCTGATGCCCTCCATCATGGCCACTGTTTCAGCCTCCATCTGGGCAGGAAAGGAAATAGCTGCTCCCTGACCCCTTTCCTGGCCTCTGACCCCTTCAAGGGTCAGCTCCCACACTGAACCTCTGGACTCCCCAGGGGTCCTTCTTGCACTAAAGAGGCCAGAACAGTTGGGCTTGAAGGTAGCTCTCTCCCCTGCCCCTTAAATCAGAGTAAGAGAAAGTGACTCCCTCCTCTGGGCTTGGGGGCTGCTCTTTGAGGGGAAGCAGGGAGTCAGGGGCTGCTGGAGATAGAGAGGGAGGGCAACAGCCCCAGCAGGGCTTTGGCTAAACCATGAGGTCAGCAGCTTTGTTCCTCAGTTGCGGGGAAGGGGAGAGAACAGACCTGAGTTTGGGTTTTGGCTTTACCACTTATATGCTGTGAAACCTTAGGCAATTTCCTTAGCTACTCTGGGCATGGCTTCCTCTGTGTACATGGAGAGGAGACCTGCCTCTCAAGTTTACTGTGAGGATGCTCTGAGTTAACAGGTGTGAACAGGGTTTATGAATGGCATTGCTGCCCAGGTGTGCAGATGCTTCTGCCCTTGGCCTTGAGAAGAACGATCTGATCAAGTTCTTGACATAAGGGATTAGGGAACTCCTGCTTCCTGGTAGGGCATAGGCTTTAAGGCTTGAATACCCAAAGGCCCTGAAGTGCAGACAAAGCGGAAAAGAAAATGAGTTGGCAACAGCCTAGGATGGGGGCTTCTACAGGGAGTGTGTGTAGCTTTGTGTCTCTTAGAGACACTGGGGCCTGCTGGGAAGTGTTGCCAGGTGCAGCTGTGTAGACGTGACCTACACAACAAGGATGTTCACCTGGGGGAGGTGAGTCCTGGCATCTAGCCCATGTTCTGCTTGCCCAGCTGTGTGGAGCTGCCACACCTGGGGAAAAGTGTGGCTTTTTCTAATTCTCATACTAAAGACCCAAGTGCCTAGCCCAGCTGAACACTCTCTCCCTCCAGAGGCGGTACCTTTTCTAGTTCTTAGAAAGGCGCCCCATGGACTAGCCGATACCCTTGGTGAGGGTGTGGGGAGGAAGGGGGCCCGTCTGCCGTGGAGAAGGTGTACCTCAGGAGTACTGAGTGCATTCCTTTTACAGAACCCTGGACACATCTGTTCTCATAGCAAACCTGAGAGACTGGTGGGCCCTCTCCCATTGCATAGATGAGAAAGCCAAGGCCCAACAAGGGGAGCCTTTGGGCCCAAGGTCACCCATGGAGCACTAAGGCAAGCCTTCAAACAAGGTCTTTGGGCTCCAAATTCAGCGTGCCTTCCTCTCCACCACTTTTTCCTCCTAGACATAGATATTTCCAGCCAACATGTTCTCTGCCTCAGTTTCCCTTTTTGCAAAAATAGAGGAGACAAGTGGAATGACTCTTAGGATCCAGGGCGAAGGAGAAAGCAAGCAAAACCAAACAAAAACTCGAGCATTTTGCCTTCTGAGAGTATGGGGATGTCTCATCTCTTCCTCACCCACTGCATTCCTAGCAGGTCCTGCCCCAGGAGCACCCTACCCCAGCAATCCCCCTGCCCCGTTGTGCACCCTGCTAGTCTCAGAGGGTCCTCCTCTGTGTCCGTACCCAGCCTCCGTTTCACCAACCACTGCCCATTTTCTAGATCCCTAGGTCCCCATCCCTCCCGAAACCCCTCCCTGAGCAGGGCAGAGGTGGGAGGGTGTCAGGTGGGCATCAGAGTTCCAGGGAAGGAAATGGCTGTTCCTGGCTCTGTCCAAGTGGGGCTCAAAATAGTCATCTTCAAAGAGAAAAAACTGGGATAGAGAGAGCTGGGCTGACCCAGAGCCCCGGAACCGACCGGGGAGGTGCAGCGATGTCAGGCTAAGGGCATCTCAGATGCCCCCTCCCCGACAAGCCCCCTCCCCGATTCCCCCCTCCCTCAAGCCCCGCCAGAACCCCCGTCCCCACCTACCTTGAAAGCCCCTCACGCTCCCAAGAAGATAAATCCCCCTTTGACAGAAGAAGTCAATTAATCCTTTCTCATGGAAAAAAGAATCCCTCAGAAAGGGCTACCCCAAACCCTCTCTCCCCAGACCTTCCTTCATCCATCCCTCCGGAGTAAAAGCCCTGGAGCCTGTTTCATGAAAAAAAGCTCCCAGGTCCTCCTTTCAGGGAAAAAGGACCCGAAGCCCCCGCGCCATCCCCCGCCCCCGCTCCCGATAAACCAGAACCCTCAGCTCCCCCCGCCGCCGAGCCGCCCTCACCTGGCTGCGGGCGGCGGTCCGCCCGGTTCGCTCCGAGCCAGCGATCCAGCTCCGCGCTCGGGCGCCGGGGCTGCGCACTGCCCGCCCGCGCTGCGGCGGCCCGGCCTGGCGGGGGCGGCGGGGGCTCGGCCGGTCCTCCGGAGCCGAGGCGGGCACCCCGGGGTGGGCGCGGGGCAGGAGGCGCGAGGCAAAGAGGACGGCTTGAGAGCAGCGAGCTGACCGGCGGGAGGAGAGGCAGGGGAGAGGCGGGGAGGGGGAGAGGGAGGAGGGGGAGAGGGAGGGCGCGCCGAGGAGAGGAGGGGGAGCCGAGCCGCAGGGCCTAGGGGCACCAAACGCGGGAGGCCCCTGCGCAGGCTGCGCCCAGCACGGGGCCCTTCCTCGTCCGTGACCACCCCCCCCCCCCCCCCCGCCTCCCCGCCCAGAGCTTCGTCCTCTTGGTCTAGAGAGCAGGATTCATTAATCCAAGTTAGCAGATGGGGAAACTGAGGCCTGAGGCAGAGGCCAAACTGGGGATGGCCCAGGGCACCCTGCAGACCAGCCTCCTCCCTGTTTTGAGGAGACGAGACTGGAGCAAAGGCTGGACTAGCCTCTGGGCTGCAAGGACAATGGAAGGTGAGATTTTGGCTGGGACAGATGTCCAGGCTGAGTGGCATTGGGGGAGGGGGCTGAGGGAAGAGAAGGATAAATGGGTCAATGTCACCAGTAAAGGAAGGGCTTAAAGCGGCCTAATTTTTCTTCCTCACCTCCAGATCTGAAAACGCCTATAGCTGGTTAGCAAGGAAGGAGGAAGGCAAAGCCCCCAGACATCAGAGGGTCAGCCTGGGCCCCCTGGGGAGGGGGTGAGAAAGGAGGGGAGTCCTTGGGGCAGAGTTGAGTTTTGGCTGGTCATACTGCTTCTGCAGTGCCTGTAAGAAGGGAGAGGTTGAGAGGGCAACGGGAGAGCGCCAAGGACCTGTTTGCGGAGGGACACTGATGCCCTGCCTAGCTGGGGCTGGGGTAGCAGGAGCCAGCAGGACATCAGGGCTGGGTGCAGCCATCTTCCCACCTCAGCACTCACCATAGGCCCTTCCCATGGCCTCCGCTCTGGGCTTGGACCCCACTGAGCGGGGCTCTGGGACTCCCTTCCTCAGGGCTGCTGTTCTCATGACAGCTGGAGGTGTCAGCCTGCCTGGCACTAAGCAGATAACAGAGTGGATGGCTTTTGAAGAACCCCACACTCAGCTGCCAGCACTGGTGCCCTCCGTCTGCCCCTGGTTGACTCAGGAGGCCTGGTCTCTAGTCTGGACTCTGCCACACACCCTCTGTGCGGCCCCTGAGAAGCCCAGTGCCCTGTGAAACCCCTCTGGAGCGCTCCTTCTGGAACTTTCAAAATTTACGTGACCCTGGTTAACCTAATACAGGTTAGTCCTCCTACAGGTCTGCACAATGATGACTGGCCCATTAAGTTTTCGTCAGGGTGCTAGGTGAATGCTGACATGAATGAATGAATATGTGCCTTAATGGGAAGGAATGAATGGAGGCATTTCAGGCTGGGCATGGGGTGTTTGGGGGCATAGGATGGAGCACCTGTCTAGCCCTATCCGACCACGACTGTCTCCTTCACCAGCCTGAAAAGGCCTATGGGGAGTGCATGAGGCGGGGTGAGGGTGGGACGCGCCACACAGGGATGTAGCAGGAGGGCTGGGGAAGCAGGAAGCTGACCTGTGGCAGCCACAGCCCTTCTTAGGGCTTTGTCCTATTCTGGACCAGAGGGCAGGGCTGCCATCTTGAAAGTGTCTTCTGAAGGTGGGAGGGGAGGGAAGAAAGCAAGACTCCAGGCAGGACAGTTAAAGCCCAGTGGGGACCTGGCTCCGGCTGAAAGCCATTTGACACTTTCCCTGGGTCCACAAAACGTTCCACCAGAGAAGTCAGAGTGGGGCGTGGAAAACAGTGGTGGAGGCAGATGACAGTAGGGTTTGCTTCAGGGGACTGGGACAGGGTGGAGGCCACTGGGAAAGGGATATGGAGAAAGAGGATGCCATGAGTTGGCGGGTGTCTAGGGCAGGCCGGGGTGGCGAGTTAGGAGGAGGTGGCCCAGGGTTCAGAGAAAAGAGCCGTCGGCGACGTCGGCATTCCTGCCTGCTCCCACTTTGTGCAGCTACCACGACACAACAGTAATTTTAAACCTGCTCAGATCTGGATGCTTTACCTGCTTTCCTCCCCTCCTTTCTCATTTCCCCACTCCCTCCCGCTGCTTCTTGGGATCACCTCCTAAATAAACGACTTGCACTCAAGTCTTTGTCTCAAGGTCTGCTTTTGGGGGGAACCCAAACTAAGACAATGAACGATAACTGTGTCTCAAACTGTGCTAAGTGCTTTCTCACATCCATTACCTTATTTAACTTTCTTAACATCCCCTGAAGTAGGCATCATTAACTCAGTTTTATAAATGAGGAAGAAAGAGGTTAATGCAGGGGCTGGATTCAAACCTGGTCCTTTGCCACTATGCTCTGCAGCTCCCCTAATTCTCGGATCCTTTCTAGGCCATTTTTTCATCTGTAAAAGGAGGGATGAGCTCTTGAGTTTGAAGGGAGGCAGTGTACCCAGTTGATCCTGCAGTTAGGCACAGTCAACAAGATGTAAGTGGAAATTATTGGGAGAGAATGTGCTTTAAAGGGACTGACTCATCAGAGGGGCCCACTCTTTTTGCCCTCTCTCTTCTCTTCCCTCTTCCTGGAATGTATACCTGAAGGCTGGAGCCCCAGTTGCCATCTTGGTCCAGGAGACAAGGAAGTGTTCTAAGACACAGTGTTAAGTAGGTGCTCAGGAGGAAGCTGAGATGAATAAGACCTAGAGACCCTGCCCTAATGGAGCTAATCATTTAGTGGGAGTGGCTGGATGTGGATACAAAGCACCACAATAAATGGAAAGAGATCAGTGCCAGGAGAGAGCTGCAAAGGGCTATGAGAGCTAGAGACAGAGAAATTCCACCTGGGGGGATCAGGGAAGGTGTTAGAGCAGGCTACTTGTAAATAATGGTGAGGATTTGACATAGACGGAGGAGTGAGGGGATGGGATCCAGTCAAAGGTAAAAGCATGAACAAAGGCGTGGAGGTGGCCTAGACAACACAGAAGGGTTTGTGAAGGGAAGTTATGGCGGGTAAAGTGTGTGAAGCTCACATGCTGAGCTAAGGAGCTTGGTTTATCCTGCAGCAGAGGGGAGAGTGCTCAGAACTGTATTTTAAAAAGATTACTCTGGCTGCAGAGTGAAAGATGGGACCCAGAAGAAGAGTGGAGAGGCAGGGAGATGTGCGAGAAAATAGTGTCCCGATGAATCTCAACTACGCAGGGCTAGTAAGAAAGGAGAAGAAAGGGAAGAGAGAGATGACAGAGAGACTGAGAAGAGAGATTCAGAGATTGACAAAAGAGTGTGTGCACAAACTCACAATTTAATTAGCTTCCTGGTTTGCTGGTGGATAACAGGGGAATTAGCAGAGCTCAGAGTCTGGGGACCTTGCTGGGAGTGACCTTGAGGGGAAGTTAATGAGAAAGATGACAACATGCCCCGGGGAGAAATGAAAGAGGAGAAATCATTAGACAAGCAGAGATGCCGGCAGGAGAAACAGATGTCTGGGGCGAAACCCCTGCCTTCCTGGGAGATTTCACCCCTCCAGGGGAGTAGATGTTTAGATCTCCCGGGTTGGGCTCCTGGCACCATCACCCCAGGTTACAATTCCTCTGAGTACCTGCTCCATGACCCAGGAGTGGGGAGCTGGGAGCGTCTGTGAGGATCAGACCTCAACTCTCCCTTGGCCCTTTTCCCAGATGGGGACCTGAAGACCCATGCCCCTTCTGCAGATGGGGAGGTTGAGGCCAGGGAAGGGGAGATGACTTGTTCATGACCAGATGTGGCAAACTGCATTTTCCAAAGTCAGCTGTGACAGGATTGCCCATCCCACATGCTCTTCCTACACTGTGACCTTGCCGTTCCCCTCCTTATAAGAGGAGGGCTTAGGTTGGGTCATAAAAGGTGATACTGATTATGTCTCACTTGCTCTTTTTTTTTTTTCTTTAAAGATTTTATTTTTTCCTTTTTCTCCCCAAATCCCCCTAGTACATAGTTGTGTATTTTTAGTTGTGGGTCCTTCTAGTTGTGGCGTGTGGAATGCTGCCTCAGCATGGCTTGATGAGCGGTGCCATGTCCGTGCCCAGGATCCGAACTGGCGAAACCCTGGGCCGCTGAAGCAGAGCGTGTGAACTTAACCACTCGGCCACGGGGCTGGCCCCTTGCCTGCTCTCTTGAAACTCACACTTGGATCCCAGCCATCATGATGTGAGAAAGCCCAGGCCACATGGAAAGGCCATGTGTAGATGTGGTGGCCCACAGGCCCAGTCAGGACCAGCTACCTAATTTGCAAGGTCCAGTGCAAAATGAAAATGTGGGGCCTCTTGTTCAAAAATTAAGAATTTAAATGGTGACAACAGAGCATTAAACCAAGCATAGGGCCCTTCTAAGTTTGGGGCCTTGTGCAGCTGCTCAAGTTGCATGCCCATGAAGCTGGCCCTGACCCCAGCTGAGGGTCCAGCATCAACTGCCTGCAGTATGAGTGAGGAAACCTTCACAATGACTCCAGGGCCAGCCGCTGTCCGATTGCGACTGTATGAGGATCCCTGAATGAGAATCACCCAGCTGAACCCAGTTCACTTACAGACTTGCAAGGGATAGAAATGATCATTGCTCTAAACTAGTAACTTTTGGGTTACTGCCGCAATGCATTGTGGGAAGCCTGGGAGAACAGGAGCTGGTCAAATCTGGGGTGCAGATGCAGGCCAGTTGCCGATTTTCTCCCCAAACCCAGGCTCATTCCCTGAGCTGTTGGTGCAAGTTCTCCTTGGCCATGTGGGCAGAGGAGACTGGAGGCACGAATAACCCCGGACTGTCAGCAGACCCCAATCCTGTATGTCTGACCATGATTGGCACACCCTTGGGGGCAAACATCAGCTTTTCAACTGGAGGAGGCTGGGAAGAGACGGGTCTTCCATGAGCTGAAACAGTGGTGGCAGCAGCCCTAACCGGAGATAGCGGTTAGGTCTCCATGGCCTACAGGAGCCTCAGGGAGTGACAGTCCCTGGAAAAGAGGAAGGCAGAGAAGAAAGGAGGGATATGTCCTGCCCAGGTGGGTAAGGGAGGGAATCCCTGTGGCCCCTGTGGCATTCTGATCCCTGTTTCTGACAATGAAGAGTGTCCTTTGATGACCGGCACTGCGCTTTGATTCTGAATGGTGCGTGTGCGGGGAGTTGAATCACTTGGCTTGTGTTTCCCCCGGGGCAGTGCCAGCCAGCCAGTGGGTGAGGAGTCTTGAGTGATTGGGAGCGAGAGCTGGGTTGTAAACGTAATCCACAACCCAGCTGAGTGACCGTTGGAGGATGAGGGAAGGGGACAGGGCCTGAACGGCATTTAGCAATTTATCATGGCCACCTTAGTTTTCTAAAGTTTTCTAAAGAGGAGCCATAATAAAAATGATAGGTCAAGTGCAAAGGGAAGATCAGGAAAAGAACTGAATTCTAAGTGGAGGGATCCAGCAAGGATTAATGAATGAAATGACACCTGAACGAAGTTGTGAGGGCTGCAGTGGACTCTGCCAGCCAACAACAGATGGGACACACACTGGGAGAAAGGGGCAGGGAGCAGGGCATGGAGCTACCCACCCCTCCCCCCCAGGAGGCAATACAGAGTGAAGGTGAAGAGCAGTGATTGACATCTGACTGCTTCGGTTTGAATGCCAGCTCCATCACTAACTGTGTGACCTCAGTTTCCCCACCTGTAAAATGGGGATAATAAAAGTATCTATGTCTCACTGGCTTGTCACATGCACTGAAAGACATACGTGATGCAAAGCACGTAGCACAGAGCCTGGTGTATGGTAAGCACTCAGTATGTGCTGCTGACTGCTATGGCTCGGTGTGTTTGGAAAATGAATAATAATTTTGGTACGGCTGAAGTACGAAATCCAGGGATGTTGCCAGGAGACAGGTCCAGAAATCATGAAGGATTTCAAGTGCCAAGCTGAGCTGTCTAGACTTTATTCTGGAAGCCGATGGATCGCGATCCTGTCTCAGCTAACTTCTTTCATAACAAGTATTTTGTATTGCCCCCCTTTCCTATACTGAAATGAAATTCATACAGAATGGGATCTACTGACATGTAATTTCAAAAAGTCAATATAATGCTCTAAGTGTGACATAAAGGAAAAATAAAAGGCAAGTGATTTTAACGAAATAATGTTTTTCAATATGTGAATACTTGGGCATTGCTACACCAGAAGAAATAATCAAATAGAGAAGTTGGATGTTTATTATTTCTAGAAACACCACAAGTGCAATAGCTACAAACACAGGTTGATACGAGGATGTGCCAGCCGGAGCTGCGATACCGCTAGGAGCCTTGACGTTTAAATTCAATGAACGAATCTTGGTGAAGTTCCAAACACAACAAACAAAGTCGTTCCTCAATTTACAGCGAAGTGACATTCCTGGAAAGTTCAGTGTACGTTAAAACCATGCAAAAAATAGTTTGTTTTGTGTGTAAAAATAGACCTGGGTTCTGGTTTTTTCACCTACAGGAATGTTGTGAGCAATGAGAGGTAATGTTTCACTTAAATATCCTAAACATTCCAGGGCATCTAGCATCTCTGGGCCCTGTGCCCTAAACGCCAGTCGTGTCCCTCAATCACTGTGACAATCAAGAACACCCTCCTCGGGCTGGCTCCGTGGCCAAGTGGTTCAGTTCACGCACTACACTGCAGCGGCCCAGGGTTCGGATCCTGGGCACGGACATGGCACCTCTCATCAGGCCACGTTGAGGCGGCGTCCCACATCCCACAACTAGAATGACGTGCAACTAGGATATACAACTGTGTACGGGGGGGTGGGGCTAGTTTGGGGAGATAAAGCAGAGGAAAAAAAAAAGAAAGAACACCCTCCTACATTTCCCAACTACCCTCACTTCCTGTTTTGGGCAACATGGAACTAGGAAGAGGCATGCTTTCTTCGGGCCTTTATGTAATATTATGTGAGATGATCCATGGAGCCTCAGTCACCATCTTGCAACCATGTTGGGGAAAAGTGCGAGGACAAAAGCCAATACACGGGGGATGGCAGAAAGGACAGAAGGCAAGGATCAGGGTCCTTGATGGTATCACTGAGCCACTGGGTTAACCCACCCTGGATTTAGCCTACCTATGGACCTCTCGTTGTGGGAGACGATACATCCACTTCTTGGTTGAGCCATTTGGAGTTGAGCCCTCTGTTTCTTGCAGTTGAAAGCACTAACTCTTACAAGTTATATCCCCCTCTCTGGGTCTTGGTTTCTTCATGTGTATATTGAGAGGATCTCACAATCCAGGGTCTGGGAGTCCATGGAGGGAAAATATGGAGGACCCGGAGTGAAGGAGCTGGAGGAGGCGAAGGTGACCCCATCTTGCGCTGGGTGTCTGGAGGATGGTGAAAGGGGAGTGGATGTAGTCTTGGTAAGACGATGACGAGTTCCACTTTGGGCAATTGGCTCACAGTAGATTTGGGGAATGGAAAATTAGATTTACACAGTATCATCTCAATTGAATAAAAAATATAATTATATAGGAAAAGAGATTGGATGGATAAACACCAAAATATTTAGTTATTTATAGTAGGTTCAGGGATGCTATTTATTTTCTCTCTATAATTTTTTCTATTTCCCAAACTTTCTACAACAAATATTGCTTTCATTTGAAAACAATTTAAAATACCAATGAAAACTATAATCTTTTTCAAATGTGTCAAAAGTAGTAGATCAATGGAACAGAATACAAAATCCAGTTTTAGACTCAAATACATACTGGAATTAGAATATTATAGAAGTGGGATTTTAAATGAGAGGAGAAAAGATACGATTTAATAAATTGTATGGGAATGACTAGCCATCTGGAAAAAAATTAAGTTGGATCCATATATCATCCCTGCTACCAAAACAAATTCCAAATGGATCACATATTTATTTATTTATTTATTTACTTTTTCAGGTTTTATTTTTTTTTTTCCTTTTTCTCCCCAAAGCCCCCCGGTACATAGCTGTATATTCTTCATTGTGGGTCCTTCCAGTTGTGGCATGTGGGACGCTGCCTCAGTGTGGCTTGACGAGCAGTGCCATGTCTGCGCCCAGGATTCAAACCAACGAAACACTGGGCCGCCTGCAGCGGAGCACGTGAACTTAACCACTCGGCCACAGGGCCAGCCGTGAAATTTAATGTAAAAGTGAATGTAAAATATATTTAATATAAATACATTTAAATGTGTTAAAAGGAAAACATATTTATATGGCGAAACTGCCAGGAACAAAATCAAAAGACAAACTAGAAACTGGAAAACATATTTGTAACTCATATCACAAAGAGCAAATTTCTTTAATATATAAAGAGCTCTAAGAAAAAGACAACTCAGTAGAAAAACGGGTAAAGGATATAAACACTTAATAAAAAAGAAAATACAAATAACTATTAGAATAAGAAAATTACAGTAAGATGCCATTTTTTTTTTTTTACCTCTCAGGTTGTCAAAGATCAATAGATTCATAATACACTCTATTGGTGAGGAGGTGGAAAAACAAACATCCATACATTGGATCCATATATCCATACATCCGTCCATACATACCATAGTGGGAAGTAAATTGGCACAGCTGGGCAATTGGGCAATAGTTACCAAACTAAAAAACGTGTGAGCCGTTTAGCTCAGTGGTTCCACTTCTTGAAAAGCTGTTCTTCAGATACATGTCCACATGCATGAAATGACATTATTCACTGCAGCATTGTTTGTCATAGCGAAATGACAAGTTATCCATTGTAGCATTGTTTTTAATAGCAGAATACTGGAAACAATCTACATGTCCAGCGACAGAGGACCATTAAATAAATTCTGACACATATACACAGTAGAATGTGTACCCTTTACAGTAAAAGAATGAGGAATCATTTCACAGACTGCTTTAAAATAATCTCTAGAATACTCTGCACCCTTTACAAAAGAATGGGGAATCATTTCATATGCTGATTTAAAATAATCTCTAAGATTCACTGTTAAGTGAAAAAAGCAAGGTGTACAGCAAGCTACCATGCACGTACAAAGAGAAAGTATGCATTTGCTTTTATGTGCCTAGAATACCTCTGAGGATCTACCAGAAATCGTTAGCAGGAGGCGCTTTCCTCCTAGGAAGAGGAATCGTTATGGGAGAGAGACACACTTTTCACTGTTTCACCCTTTTGCACCTAAAATAAAAAGGGGCGGGGACAACCACTATCTTGTGAAGCAGCTGCTCCATTCCTACTGGCTTCTATTCAACCTGAGGCCTGCCGAAAGCCCTCAGCCTCTTTCAGGCGCACACCACTGTCAAGCCAAACTTCTTTCATCCTGCGCTTGTGCAGCTGATTAAAAAAAAAAAATCTAAATGCAGGTCTTTCCACTTCTTTTAAATTCATCGTGCTGGTTTCAGCCCACTGTTTCAAAATCGTTTAGAATCTTGATTCCGACATCCAAATAGGAGCTTTTCCTCCCAATAGTGGTGCCATCAGCAAAAATGGTGAGTGTGGCAGACTGATAACTGCTGAGCCGAACAAATGCAGAGTCTAGAAGCATGGAATTTAAGACTTCTCCCCAGATTTGCATGAAGTGAATAACCAACTCGGGGGAAGGGGTACCGTGGTTAAACGGGCTATAAATCCACCCAGCTGGGTGATTTCTGGGAGCACAGTTTTCCTATTGTCTCCTCGATCGGGAGGTATTTGATGTCTAACTGGAAACAAGTACACTACGCCAAGGAATTTTCCTAGCGGCCTTCCAAATAAATAATAAATTATTGTTAGTGTTATTATTGTTTACTGGATCTTGTTATTAGTGAAGGTACCAATTCTTTTTCTAGGTGTTCTCAAACCCACAGCTTACTATTATATTCTAGAATAAATTTGGGAGCAAATGCCTGAAATGTACCCACCTAGAGTTTCCAGAATCTACCTTCTCCTCTTTTCTGAACAGTCAGGACATGTGCAGCCATCGGGCACTGTGGTGCCTTCCCTTTCCTCCATGGCTTTCTCAGCTACACTGGCAAAGGTTCCAGGATCTTAAATCTGCAAAGGTTTTTCCACACCTTGGGATTTGCAAGTCATTTTAAATGGCTAGGTGCTTAAGTTTTCTCCTCCTATCATCTCTTCTGTTTGGGGTTTCAATTTCCTCTAAGCCATGTTTTGCTTTACTCATCCCAGTTTAGAAACGCTTTTCCTCCCGAGAGAATGAAGACAATCGGGGTTGAGTATTCCGCTTTCTGACAACTGGTAACCTGACACCTTCATCTCCAGGGGAAACCCTACCCTCTCTGTATTCCTCTTGCTCGGAACAGAACCATTGATGTCTTTTCTCGTCCGCACTTTTCCCAAGTCTCAATTTATCAGGGCCTTCACCCTTCCTTCCATCTCTTATCCTCTGCCTTTTAATTTGAGAGCCTGTCAGAGAGCTCTCTCTAGAGCCACAATGCTTTCTTTAGCTGTCTCTCTTCTTTGTGCTCAGGGATTTTCTGAAGATGGGCTGTCCTACTTTTCTATTGGGTAGCTTTCTATCCCTCTTGTACCACATTCCCATGTAAGTCTCTCTAAACGTGGGAGCATAACGCTTCTCTAATTGTTTCAAATTATTTTCTAGGACTATTTATTCATTCACCCACCCATTCCATGCCCAACAAGCCCTTCCTTCTCGCTTCAACTTTCTCCTGTGGTTCCTATGACACCGATAGCACCAGGCAATGCTTTCCCACGGTCAGAATTAAGGTTGGGGGAGAAGCTTCCTGGTCGCTATTTCATTCTACTGAGAGAGGAAACTGTCACTGAACTGATGCACGTGAAGAATTTCTCAGCTGCTCAGCCAGGAGCTGGGTAAGACTGTGGCTGCCAGAGCAGGAGCTGTCTCCCAGCCTGGTGCCATGCTGCCCTCAGAGCATGGCTGGGCAGTAGGAAGTGTACTCCCCCAGGGACATGGCTTCCAAGCGCTCATTTTTCAGTCTCACCCAAAGACTCCCCGTGTCTGGCTCCTCCCCGATTGGCAGTGCGCTGCAGTGTAAGGCATGCAGGATTTGGAGTGAAACATATCCAGGTCTGAGTTCCAGCTCTGCCTCTTACTGGGAAGTTGTTGAACTCTCTGAGCTTCAATTTTTCTCACTTGAAAAATGGGAACATTATCTGCTTGATGGGGTGCATCATATATGTACATAACATATGTACATACCTGTGCACAGGTTTTAATACCCATCAATCCCTGTGCTCATCACCAGTTCATGGATTTTCAGAACTTGTTCTTGGTGAACTGTGTTGCTTTCTTCCTCTTCCTACTCAAGCTGTTTCTTTTGGACAGGTTGCAGTAAATGTCTTTGCCCAACGGACCTTCCTTCGATGAGCCCACGCCCCTCCAGCCCACTGCATATGGTTCCCACGGAGCTGACCCCGTGGAGCTGACCCTGCGTCCCGACCCTTCAGGCTGGGCCTGTGACTCACATCTGGCCAGCAGAGGTAGAGTACTCCAGACACCAGATGGTTTACAGATGGACGTGTGTTTCAAGCCAGAGTTGTCCAGGGGATTTTTGCTGGAGCTTCCCTAAGAGATATTGGCTCGTTCTCTGGAATTTACAAGCTCTAAGAAGCCTATGTGAGTGGAGCTGCCACTTGGCATCTTGTTGCCACATGGAGTGAGCCTGTCTGAGAGGGAAGCCAGGCAGAGGCGGGTGGACCCAAGGGATGAGGAGAACGGGAGTCCTGATGCTTTTGTCTGAATCACCGGATTAACCACTGGCCATTGCTGGTACTTGAGCCAATAAATTCCTTTTCTTAACTAAGACAGTTTGTTGGGCTTCTGAGTATGCAACCATAATATACAACGTTGACCCTTTGTTACCAGATCGTGCGTTCCCTCTCATCAAGTTTTAGTTTAACTCCTTGTTTAAATGTGTTCCCCTATTTTTATGCAGAAAAATAGAACTCAATAGATGTGCATGCCTATTATCAGAAATGCCCCAGACTTGCAGACCCAGGTCTGAATCCTGGCTCTGTCATTTACCAGTCTTAGGAAAATCAGTTAACCCTTCTGAGTTTCACTTTTCTATCAGTAAAATGGGGGTAATATTTTGCTTATGTGGCTGTTTCATAGGTTGGAGCTAATGGATAATATGGGCAGGACATGTGGTAGGCCACTAATAAATATCCTATTAAGAAGTGGCAAGCACATTTATGTTATCTCAATAGCTTTTACTCTGTACCTTTGTCTATAGATGTTGAATCCATTTCTATTTCCCAAACTTCTTTCCAGGTCACATCTCTTAGCCACCATGGTTTCCAGTTTTACTGTGGCCTTGACCAAGGAGAGGGCAGTACTCACAGGCTTTGGGAAGAGATGGATGAGGAGGTGGGCAGGAATGTCAAAGCTCAAATGGAGGAGAGATGGAATTAGCCTTGGTTAAAACATTTGCGAGTGCAGAACTTTACACCCACTTTCTATTTATAAATATCCTTGTATTTCAGCTTGGCTCCTCCCGCACAAGGCTTCAGCGGAAGATAACAGACACAGAGAGCAGCTGCTAGCGAGGTACAAATGTGCAGAGCAGAGAAGGCTGTAGGAGGAGAATTGGGACTGTATGGCTTGGGCTCAGGGTGTAAGGATTTAAGGATGCTAGGGCAAGAAATCTTAAGAAACTTGGGTCAGAAAGAAGTATTTTATCCCTTGCTGGAAGCCTGTGTAGGCATAGAAAAGTTGTAGGCGTCCTCCATAACCTGGTCATATCGTACAGCTCCAGCTGTATCGACTGCCTACTGTCCTGAGATGGTGGCAGGAGACAAGATAGAAGGCTGCTGTGACAGCTGAGCAGAGATGATGCACCAACACAGGGGGACAGAGAGGAGATGACGAATTCAAGAGGCATTTCTGAGAATCTAGCAGTGACTTCTCGGAAGTAGAGGGAGGGGGTAGAGAGGACTCATAGTCATTTCCTGGGTTTTTAGTTTGGGAAACAGGGTGATAATAAAGTGTTTAATAAAGTTGAGAATGCAGGTACCACTGTGGCTTGGGGAGAGGGGCTGAGCTGTAATTCAATTTGAGGATCCTGAAGGATATCCACTCATCACACAAAACATTTGAGTAGTGCGTGTTAGTTACTGTTCTGGGTGCTCATTATATAAGGCAGAAATACAGCTTTGAAGAAAGGTTAGGACTGTCAGAGATGCAACTCCATTTGCCCTCAACTCTTCAATCTTTACTAACTCCATGACTTGCCCATTATGTCTATACTTGCAAAGAATTCCCTCCCTTCTAATTATTATTATTTTTTTTTTTGAGAAAGATTAGCCCTGAGCTAACATCTGCGGCCAATCCTCCTCTTTTTGCTGAGGAAGATTGGCCCTGAGTTAACATCCATGCCCATCTTCCTCTACTTTATATGTGGGACGCCTACCACACCATGGCTTACCGAGTGGTGCCATGTCCGCATCCGGGATCCGCACCGGCAAACCCCGGGCCGCCAAAGCAGAACATGCAAACTTAATCGCTGTGCCACGGGGCCGGCCCCACTCCCTTCTAATTCTTAAATAACAATAGCTACCACATACCAAACATTTACTGTGTCAGATACTGTACTAAATTTAATACTCTGATGAGAGGAGGAGTATTCTCATTTTACAGAGGAAGAGCCTGGAGCTTAGAACGATCAAGTAACTTGCCCACGGTTGTGTAGCTGCTAAGTGACAGAGCTGGAAATCGCTCCCATTCTGCCATCCTACCACCCAGCATCTCACTATCCTTAAAAAACCAACTTGCGGGGCCGGCCCCAAGGCCGAGTGGTTAAGTTCGGTGTGCTCTGCTTTGGCGGCCTGAGTTCGGTTCCAGGTGCAGACCTACACCACTCATGGGTGGCTACGCTGTGGTGGCAACCCACATGCAAAACAGAGGAAGACTGGCACCGATGTTAGCTCAGGGCGAACCTTCCTCAGCAAAACCCCAAAAACCAAAACCCAACTAAAATGCTACTCTTTCATGAATGCTTCCCAGAGTTCCCCCAACTGGATGCGACTTTTCTCTTCTGTGGATCCCATGGTGCCTGGTTTCAACTCCTCTGGGCATCTACTGCCAGGTACAACGGCCATCCCAGCGAGGGTTTCTGAGATTGAGAGAGCACCCTTTGCGAGAAGCAGGCTTTGCGGTTTTACACGTGGCTCCGTCTGATCCTCCCAACATTCCTCGTCTTCACATTCTTCTCATACGGTTCCTCTCCTCCAAAGCACAGTGAACGTCACAAGGACATGGAGAGATTGACCAGACACCTCTGCATCCTCCACTGCCCCAGCCCAGGACAGCACAGGCTACCCAATAACCGAGGGCTGCATTTTGAAGCTCTAAACGTGGGCCCCTCAGGGAGGAAAGGCATGATACTGAATTCCAGTGGGAAGAGAGCAGCCTGAGCAAGATGCAGCTCCACCGTCTCCGTTTTCACCCTCTTTTTTCGTTTCCAGCCAGGACATTCTCACCAGTCTTTTCGATGCCAGGAGGGCAGGGACCCAGGCGGGACAGAAAGCAAGTAGGCACAATTCTGTCTCTTGTCCTGATCTAACCTCTGGCTCCTCACGCTACTCGGTGTGGAAATAGACTGCAATACCTAATAGATTTTCCATGGAAATGTGGCATTACCAGAGAAGTCCATTCTTCTGGCTGCCTTGGTGAGGCAGAGGTTGGTGCTAGAAAACTCTCACTCACTGCGTCTTGGAGACTTGGGGAGGGGGCTTCATTCCTTGCGCTCCCTCTCAGGAAGCTGGCGAGTCCTGAGTAGCATCGTCCTGCTTCTCTCCCTTTCCCGTCACTCTCTAAAGCACTGTTCTCCCACCATATTTGGTGTGTGGTACTGATCTGAATCTACTTGAAAACATTCTTTTTCAGGGTTGCAGTAAGTTGCTTCCAGAACAACTGTGGTTTTAAAACAAAATCTGCCTAATTGATCCCAGACAGGAGATTTGGGGCCTGGATTACAGAGGAATCCATTTCTACGACCAATGCAAAATGGGTTTTTTGAGATTTCGTCTTGTGACCAGAGAATTATGGCAAACTAGTACAGTGTGTGTGGGAGACTAACTCATGCACTGCTAGGGGGCCTCCCCAAGACACCTCTTCAGGCAGCAAATAGACGGAGGAAGCTGATTCATATGGACAAAGCTGGTTGGAAGGAAAACACTCTCAGATGCTTTAGAAAATTAATCCCTGTAACCATCAAAGATATTCTCCTGAAAATAAGTTATCCTGTGATTGGTGGCAAAAGAACCTTTCATTTGCAACTCTCCCTCCTAAGAAAAAAATGAGTGCAAGGTTCTGACTTTCTGAATTCTGAAGAGACAATAAGATGACGGATCAACAGAGGGGGAAAAAAATAAAAGATGACATCCTTAGGAAGCCTAAAAGTCTCTGCCAAGGAGATAAAACACATATCCTTGCCTCGATTTAAGAAAAGAAAAAACCCAAAGATAGAAATTACTATAGCACTGGGGAGGCAGCCCAAATGAACCTATCCAATCTGCAAGGATGTTCTAGAAGAATCCATCAGAGGAGCTGACACGTAAATTGCTTTCAAGAAACGTTGTCCTCCAAATGTAGCAGGAGTCCAAATCCAACTGACCGTACTCGCAGGAATAAATCCTTACTGTACAATAACTTAGCTTTCCATCTGCATAGCCCATTGTAATAGTCTAGAAAAGTGACGGCAATCACTTCTATTTTCAGTGGTTTCACCAATTTATCATTCTGCAGAGGCAAGGACTACGTCTTTCCTGATTTAAGACCATTTGACTCTCCTCTGTGGGAGGCCTGTTCTTCGGTTCACTGCTTTGATTAAAATGCAGGGCCTTTTTCCTCAGATGGATGAATTCTCATTTGGTTCACTGGCTACTTGTTTCTTAGCCTTTCACTGCATCCAGGAGGCAGTAAACATGCCTTGGCATTCGAAAGACTCAGGTTTGAATCCAGGTCTCAAACTTTAAAATATAGTTTTGAATGAGTTGCATAATCTAAGTCTCATTTTCTTTATTTGTAAAGTGGGGGTACCAACTCTACCAAAGATTAGGAGAATTAAAACTTAACACGGCGGGCTGGACGCTCGTCCTCCCAGCCTGTCCCCTCTTCCTCCTCCCTCACCTGCCACGGCACCTTCAACTGACCGACTTCATGTACTGCTACTTGACCAGCTAGTTTTTCTCTAAAACCCAGTGAGGCTGATGCTTTAGTGGGTCTGTTTTGAAGGGCTAAATATCATTTTTTCCACAGATTTTCAAATCAGAGAGAAGGAATGCCACTGCTGTGTGGACCCTGAAGTTGGTGTTGGATGTAGTTGTCCTGTAGTTATGAGCCTCGGGGAGGGGGAGTTTCAAGGCAAAGACCTCACCAGGGTAGAATGACTATGAGAGACTTCACAAAGAGCTGGCGTCAGAGCTGAATCTTACTATATAGAAAAAGTTCAGTGGGGAGACGGAAAGGACATTCTAGATTACAAACTACAGCAAAGCCGAGGGGTGTCCGGGTAACAGTAAGAAGCTGCGATATAGGGCTTATGCTTAAAGTTTCTTTCATCCTAAGGTTGCTTTTATACCCTAGCATTTTTACAACCATCCCCAAAGTTTCTGGAAACCCCAAGTTCTTTTCTTCAATCAAGGCTTCAGTGACCATCCCACTCCCTTGGGGGAGTATTTCCCGGCGGCGTAGCGCAGCACTGCCAGGGCAAACTGCCTGCCCACTTTCACAGGTGCAGCTTACTGGGTAATCCTTACTAAGTATATATTATTTATACACATAATGAGTCAGTTCACTATTTCCTGCATGTGTATCTTAAGAGTACCTTTCACAATGACTAGCCCCTGGATAAACTTCAGACTTTTGATTATGTTAACAGCTTAGAAAATTTTATGGAGGACCACGGGTATAGGACATTACTGGACCTACAGCTTGGATGGAGTTAGACTGGCCGACTGGACTAGTACTTGGAACAATCCGAGGCCCTGGGCGAGACTTTTCAGCAGCCCAACTTGCACAGGCAAAACCGGAGGTTTGGTGCCCTCTGCTGGTAGAGCGGTTCTCACAGTGAGAGAAGCTTCTCAACTAGGAACAAGCAGGCGGGTTTGAGCACAGAAGCCACAGGATAATAAACATGGCACATTTTCCTAGATCATCTTTACTTGAAGATTTTTTTGGGGAAAAAAGTGAGTAATGTAAAACATTTTTATCTTAAAACAAATGCAGATAATATTGAATAGAATATAAAATTTACATTACTTTTTGAGACAAAGAGACATCAAAGACATTTCAAGGTGAGCTCCTCCTGAGCTCCAGGCTGTATTCGTAAACCCTGGGGGAGGAAGGGGACCCCTGCATGCTCACTCTCATATTGTGGGTGCTGCTGCTTTGATGGAGAAGTCTGAGAAGAAGCAAATTAAGTGCTTACTCATTTGGCAACATCCCAGTGGATTATTTAAATAAGTGAAACCATATGCTTTCTCATTTCAAGCATTTTAACCTGCTTTTAGAAGGCCTGAGTAAATAGGAGCATTATGCTTGAGCTGAATGTTATTTCCTCCTAAAGTGACTTTTTTCCCTCCTACAAATGGTGTTTACATGCCTGAGGGTATGACATGTGAGGTGGCCAATGCCCTAAGAACCCTGTGGACTTTAAGTGCATCACCGGATAGGAAATTATAAATACACTTTCCAAGGGTGTGATTAGGAATGAAAAACAAACTACTCACCTTCTGCAACAACAATAAAAAGGAAAAAACAGAAAAAAACTGAAGAACAGAGATTATAGACAGTTGGAATTGCATAATGCTGTCATTTAGGGCCTGGAAAGACTTAGCTCAGATAAGGGGGCTACTGCTGCAGTATTTGCTTTTCATATTATGACAAGACTGTCTTAAGGAAAAAAAGCTGTTTATTACGCTTCCTTTCCAAATCTTGCTTAATTCTCCTCTTTTGTTGTTGCTGGTGACCATTTATTATTTCGAAATAATAGACTGAAGGTGTGGATGCCTCATGTAGAGATTTTCTAGGGTAATTTTGCAGTGTTTTGTTCTTTCTTGAAGTATGAGAAACAGGGTGAATCAAATGTGCTTAGAAGCACACAATGGGAGGCAGATTCTGCTGGATGCTGCTGCTTTTAGCATTTCCTAAAGAAAAGGTAATTCATAACCTCCTATATGGTTTGTCTTATGAATTTTCTAAAGTTTTGCTGAATTATTTCTCTTTCTTCTTGGGATTGTACCTTTCATTTTACAAAGCCTTAAGGTGAGACTCAAATCACATGACAACCTGCCTGTACCTTTAGGAAAACGCAACTTTTTTTTTCTGTTTAAGTAAAATAAAGAGTCTGGAGCAAAAACGTCCCACTTCAGAATAATTAAAGGGAGAATATCACCGGTAAATTATGTTGTGCTGGGAAAAAAAGAACAAAAAAGGCAGACACCAAACACCTCCATTTTCCCAAGATTAAGTGATTATTAAAAAAGCGCACCACACTGTATAGAAATCAACATTCTCTCCCATAATTCTGTGCATCTGGGACTATAGAAATGTCACTGTCCCTGCCCCACATCTTCAAATTAACATTCTCAGGTCACAACAATAAGTCTTCCCAAAGGGGACCTTCCGGAAAAACAAGCTATTTCCTCGGCTCATATTTCCCTGGAAAAAAAATAAAATAAACACAAGTAAAGTCTAGTGTGAAGACGAGGTCAGCCGGTCCAAATCAGCAGAGAACCAAGTGGACATGTTTCCAGGAGACAAGACTAAAAGGACCAAGACGAAAGTGGGACCATCACTACAGAGTAGCAATTTGTACTCTCGACTCAGGCTAAGCTCTTGAGGAACTAACAGACTATAATTCTGCCTCATGGATAAGGCAAGAATTTCTTTCTTTCTTTTTTTTTTTTTTGAGGAAGATTAGCCCTGAGCTAACATCTGCTGCCAATCCTCCTCTTTTTGCTGAGGAAGACTGGCCCTGAGCTCACATCCGTGCTCACCTTCCTCTACTTGGTATGTGGGACACCTACCACAGCATGGCTTGCCAAGAGGTGCCATGTCCGCACCCGGGATCCGAACCGGCGAACCCCAAGCCGCCGAAGCGGAACATGCACACTTCACTGCTGCGCCACTGGGCCGGCTCAAGAATTTCTTATTTAGACAGAATGCCCAGTTTGGATTCTGGCTCTGCCACTTGCTAGCTGGGTTATCAAATGATTCAATATATACAAAGCGCTGAGAACAGTCCTAACATTCACTAAGTGCTAATTTTTATTTATTTTTTAATGGAATGGTCAGGTCTCTAGGGAATACTTACAAAATCTTACAATTAAAGTAATCATGTTGGGAGCTTAACTGAGGAGACTCTGAAGTCAGACAGCGTGCACACAAGCCCCGCTCTCCCAGACACAGGCTGTGTGACCTTGGGTTACGTAATCAGCGTTGTTTGTTCCAAGTCCCAGCGTCTTCAGAGGTGAAGTGGATGATGCAGAACGGCACCCATCCTCACCCGGTTATTTGGGGGGTTACATGAGCCGACACACGGACAGCTCTCAGCATGCCGCCTGATATACAGTAAAAGCCCAACCAACATCTGCTGTTGGCTAAGCTCTTAGAGGACCACTCGTTTGCTCGGTACGGTGTCTGATACCCTAATACATTTCCTATCCGCTTTCTTCCTATAGCAGGGGCTTAGTCAGAAAATAGGGGGAGGGCCATCTTTCCTTTTAAATGCGGACCGCAATGGGAGATGTCCAATAGAGAGTGCAAGACTCAGAATGAAACCCAAAATGTTAGGTCTGTACCCAAATCATTTCAGTGTCCTCGCCTGGATTTGCAGAGGGGTTTGTTGGGCAAAAGCAACCACAGCAGCACTCAGGCCTTTTCATTTGGAGTTCAGGCCGCAGAAGCCTGAGCACTGGGCACAAAGGCCTTTCCCGTATGGATCGCTAGTGCAGTAACATAATGCAACAAAGAGCTGCTCCATACAATTCTTCTACACCCTTTAAAAAGGGCTGCCTACTCAAAACAGCTTTAAACTGATGGCCATTTTAAGTGATCCTGCATCAAATTTAGCACACAGCCCATCCATTATTTTGGTTCCTAATAAAACTTCGCCTAGATTAATCAAGAATTTTTGGTTGCAGATGACATACCTCAAAGCAATAACAAACAATAAATTGGAGGCTGGACAAAATCATCCACTAAACAAGACTCTAGCAGTAGGACACCAGCTCTATCAACATCATTGTGACAAATAACGTCATCAACAAACAACTTCTTTCTCAGTTTCCTCTATACTATAGTGTAGGAAAACACCTGAACACATAAGGAGGTTCTGAGGAGTTATCAAGGCCATCATCTTAACAACCAGGATAACTGTCTATCTGGACCCTATTTGTAATCTGAATGTGATCACTCACATGGCTTCTAGATCACATCTTGGGAATCCCCCTTCTTTGTTACCCCTCGTGATGATGTCTAACAGCACAATTTACGCCTATGCCAGAGTGACATCTGGAACACTGTAAAGGGTACACTGACTGGGAGCTAAAGGGTAAGCTACAAGAGCTGACGGGGGATTCCAGAGACATTAAGAAAACAAACAAAAACAAAACAAAATAAAATATGGGGGCAGGGGGAGAGAGAGAGAGACAGAGACAGAGAGGAAGAGGGAAGAGAAAGAAAGAGGGAGCAAGAGACAGGGAGGGAGGGAGGAAGGGAGACAGAATGAGAGAAAAGTACCTCTTTCTGTAGCAGGCACCAGCAATCTAGCCAAGAAGTGTATATTGGGGAGTAAGGAGGGGATCCGCCGGCAAGCCTGAAATAGGAAACAAGATTCCCTATTCAAGTTACTACTTACAAAACATTGTTGCAAGAGTTCAGTAAATCTTTGTCAAAATATTCTCTTATCCAGAAGGTTCCCTAGAGGCAATTTTAGTCCTAATGAAACAAATTATAATGGAGCAGGGGAAAAAGCAAGCATCCAAAAAGGACTTCCCTCCCTTATATTTAGGTTTTGAACCAATAAACAGAAACTTCAATCAGTTACATATTTTCTAAAACATCTAGGTTTTTAATTTGTGGACAAATAAAATTTTAGAACACACAGCAATTACATGATTAAAGAGCAGCGAAAGGGGGTTTAAAAACTAAGTGGTGTTCAAAAGAACCTAAATATAATGGATATCAACAGTAGCGACTACACGCTCTTAGGCAGGTATAACCCACAATCACTTCCTCTCTAAAAACTGTCAGGAATAATAACACATGTACCGCATCCTTCAAGCATGCCCTGGACTAACCTGTGGCAGCTGCTCTACAGATCACAACAGAAACAGCATGTAACACGATACGGAATATGCTAACTGTGTGCCAAATTCCACACAGCTATCTATTCAGTATCCTGCTGGAAAACAGTCACGTGCCTAAGGGCATCCTGTGTCAGGTACTGGATTCGAACAGAGTTTTGAATTAAATCAAGAGGCAAAACTTCTGTCCAACTTGGCAGAGCCACTCGGCATGTACAAGTTGGAAATCGATGGTGTCTGCCACACCACCCACACTTCCCAACCAATACAGTGAAAGGTTTGGACCAAATTTCCTCCTGCTCCTTCTTGAAAACTCATTTTATCCAAGAAGCCCCCAGCAAAAACAGGCACAGGTTGTCATTCAATACCTGACAAACCTCTTGTTACTTCTATAAAAAAAGGATAAAGATTTCAAACAGAATAATTTCATAAATACCCCACTCTTTTGAGCAGAGGATCTATACTACTGGTAAGTGCAGGTTATCTACAAGTACTTGAGAAATGCTATTTATGCCCTTCTCTATTTCTAAAAGGATATTAGGTATATAAATTGATGCTGTTGGTACATTGGGGCATATAGAGAAAAAAATCAGGAAATCTAGCAATAATATCAACTGTACTTTTCTTCCCCAAATTTCTATCACGACTGCTCTGCCTGTCAGGCATACAGGCAGCCAACTACTAGGATAAGAAATGTAAGGCACTTACCCACAGTTGTTGACAGCCATAAGATTAGAGACAAGCACAAAGGGATAGGTCAACATACTGGCAAAAAACTGTAAAATGGTAAAAACATAGCTAAGTTATTATGTAATTTCTAGTCTTCTTTTTTCTCTTCTTTTCTCTCTCTTAAAGGCCTAGTGACACTGTGGTCAAATATTCTAACAGTGGTTTTGTTTTCTTAATATCCCAGGAAAGATTAAATTTCATATATTTTTTGTTTTTGAGGAAGATCAGCCCTGAGCTAACAACTGCTACCAATCTTCCTCTTTTTGCTGAGGGAGATTGGCCCTGAGCTAACATCCATGCCCATCTTCCTCTGCTTTATATGTGGGACACCTACCACAGCATGGCTTGCCAAGCAGTGCCATGTCCGCACCCAGGATCTGAACCAGCGAACTCCGGGCCGCTGAGGCAGAACGTGTGCACTTAACCACTGTGCCACAGGGTCAGCCCCTAAATTTCATATTTTTGAGCCTGGAGATGCTGCCTCCCCTTAACATACCACTTCATCTGACATTTTAACAAAAGGCCAGAAGACTTCTCTTATTCTGTGACTGAGTCATTAAATAAAACTGAACTATCTTATTTAAAAGTAAACAATTGCGTGCAATGAGGCATTTCAGAACACTCCTGAAGAAAACAAGAAAACATGCGCCTCCTTCCAAAGGCAATGGCAACTACTTTAGAAGTCAGCTACTGGAAGACTCCACAATGATTAAAGAGGTGAAGTTCTCCAGCGTAGGGTCAGCAAGATGCACTGAGACGCAGGCCTGAGAATCAGAGGCAGAGTGGGGAGGAGAAATACCCACACCCCGTCGGAAAGCTGAACAGCACCAAACCATGTGGGCTTGTTACGACTGTTACAGGATAGCCCCTGGGTTATCCTGACCTCTGACGAACAGTAACAAATTTGAGAGACCTTCCTGCAAGGGTAAAGGAACCAATCTGGGTGCTTTAACATAGTGATGGCACAGGCCAAATTTAAAACAAAGCAAAACACAACTCTTCCTAGAAGGGTAAGAGGATTTAAAAAACTCACTCCTGTGACAGCTTGGGAATAACTCTTCATTTCATTCATGGTGGAGACCTAAAACAAGGAGAAAGCCTTTATTAGAATGAGGAAGAAAATTAGGCTGATATTTTCAGTTCATCGTCCCCAACCATATCAATATATTCTCTAAATTATTACTTTCTTTGACAGCTTGAAAATTAATTTCAAGGATGAAAACATAAAATACTGATTATGAACATAAAAAGGTGGTCAAAATGATCAACTTGATTCAACAGTAACAGACAAATTCATATTAGACCAAGATGGCTTAGGAACAAAGGTAACAGCCCCAAGACTTCAAAAACAAAAGAAAACGAGAATGCTAAGCTTTTACCATGTCCTAGAAATACAATGCCTGGAAACGACGTATACCATACAGCTGAGGGACCAGTCACTACCTCTGCACACACCTAGACGCACCAGATGCTTTGGAGAAGATGGGTCTCTAGACTCAACAGGTGCCAACCCCGGGGGTGTTCTGTTTCCACCGGGCTACAGAGCTGCCCATGTGCAAACGGGCCACAACTGCTGAGGTGGGGAAAACACCACCTCTAGGGATGGCTCATTCTCAAGACCTCCCAGGCTAAGGTTTCTAGAAAGCCTAATATAGAGTCCCTTGAACACTTCAGATGGGACGAAACACCCTGAATACACTACGAAACTGTGCTGCTCCACGGTGTCCTCTGAAATTGGGTGTCAAGAGAGACATGAACTCCTTGCAGCACAGAGACAGGGCTGGATCGCTTGGGCTTGCTCTGCCACACCCTCGGGACTTTTGAGGTGCATCTCTCTATGGTACACAGTATAGGGCACCCCATTAGCCTCTGAAAACGTGCCTGGTAATGTTTAGCTATATAACGATGAGTCTGGCACCCGAGAAACTGCCACCTTGCTTGAAAGCTAACCCAGCTGTCGGGTGAAGTGAATAAAGTCGGCACCGTCACATCCCATCACGGTCCCAACCTACCCCGCTGTCCAGTGCGTAGGTATTGACGAGGTAGGCCAGCGAGTTACACAGCCACAAAGAAATGATGTCACCTAGGAGGCGAGGAATAAGACCCCTACGTGGAGAAACAACAAAAATAAGAAAAACCAGGAAACGTGATCAACAGAAAGATAATGCACTCAGTACAAACACTTCTCAAAGAATTAGAGATTTCAAAACATTCTAGAGAACTGAAAAGATATCAAATACTGATTCTAGCCCTCATAACCAGTTCATTCTAGTTAATTGTACTTGAGGCTAATCTCTACTGACTTTCATTCCCATTTTTGAAATGCAGGTCAGCTACACCCCTCTAAGCTATGGCCAATGGCTCACTTTACAAATATTAATAACTATAAGCAGGGAGGCCAAAAATTTGCCTACTTCGGAGAAGAAACCTAAATATGGTTTTAGCTAAACGACTTGATATTCAAATTTGGCAGGGCAAAAGATGAGAAAAAACACAAAACGAGAATTGCCCAAACATAGATATAGGTGAGAGACATCAAAAACACATTTCCAGGGCCTGGGTGACCTAGGTGAGGCAGCCCGGAGCAGGGGACCAACATGACCCCACCGACTGAAGACCAGCCTTCAAATGCCACTTCCGTCACTTACCAGCTCTGTGACTGGCAGCAAACGAACTTCCTGGAGCATCAGTTTTTTAAAAAAAAATCTCTAAAATGAGAATACTAGCTGTCCTGCCTATCTCCCGGAGTATTGATGAGACTCAAATAAGATCAATTATGCAGAAACATTGAAAATTTAAAAGGACTATTTAGTTGTTAATGCAGTTTTTGCTGTTAATGGAAGAATGAGGGTAGTAGTCTAAGTTCTTCCGAAGTAAATTTAAGGGAATGCATACAACCTTGCAAAAACATTCTCTCAGGATAAGGAAGATATATATAGGATGATTTTTCTACTTTTCAAAAATTAATTTTCCTCATTTTATCAACTGCACATAACCGGGAACTTACTATAAGGATAGAAACTTGGAATGAATTTATTTGTTAAAGAAACAAACAAAACCCGCATTTCAAATGTTTTACATGTTCAGAAGCAAAAGTTTTGGATCTTTACAAGAGATTTTAGCCAAAGGGACCCAAAAAGAGCTCAACATGAAATAAACCCAGAGAGCACATTTTCTCCAGGGATTACACAAAGAATCACGGCCTTATTTTCATTAAAGCTTTCTATACGCACAAAAATCACATAAATCAAAAATTTACTCACGCAAAAAATCCTAGGATGCCCTCTTCCCGATAGATGGTTACTATGGAGTCACAAAGTCCACTAGGTGCAGAAGCAGGAAAGGTAAAATACATTATTTTGGAGGTATATTAAAAAAAAGTTCAATTATCACTTTTGACAAGGTCAAATTTACACCCCTCCCCTCCCTCTTTTCTACCCCCCTCACTCTGCAAAGACAGCTGAATTTGGAGATAGAAATGGAGATATTGCTACTAAAGGGTGCAGTCACATGGAGTCAGCGTGAATTTTGGCTTCGGTGTGTCTGCAACTTACTCTGAGATCCTGGGTAGGCTCCTAAACCCGCCTGTGCCATTTGCTTCTATTTCACTGGTTTTTATGCAAATGATATAAGATATATCTGTTCTGTAAACTCTAAGCCATCATAAAAATGTAAAGTACTAATTTCCCTAATACTTTGGCTTCAACAGATATCCGTGAATATTTGAAAACGAAAAGACTTACCAGTACTTGGATTCTCTGCCAATGAATTGTACCATTGACCTCAGAGTGATCACTGCAGAATAGAGAAAAGATTTTCAAGATTATGTTCAGATAAATTTCAATAGCTCTGAAAAAACAAAAAAAGTTTTTTCCACCTAAAGACACTTTGCTATCTGGATTAATAGGATAAAAGCCAGAACAAGGAAGCAAACAAAAAACATGCATGCAAGGCACTTTAGTGAAGTCCCATGTCAGCCTATCTAAGCCGTTAGGAGAGATCATGTTATAGAAGAAAGGTAAGAAATCAGACTTCAGTTATCAACTGCAAACATACCATGGAAGGGATGTGTGATGAGGGTAGCAGCAGACCGAGCCATCATCTCTCGAGTGGTCTAGAAACAATCAACACACACTTGAAATCTAAACAAATGACACTCGAATTCCTGGGAAGTACCATGGGTGGATACGGTAGAATGAGAAAGTGAGCGACACTGCCCTCCGGCCCTGGAGTCAGGAGGGCTGGCTTGAATGGGATACACTATAACACACTGTCATTGATCATACCTCTCACTCATGGATTTCACTGCTCTGTTATAGTTATTTCTCAAAATTTCTCTGCAAAGTGGATTTCTGATATCATCTCAATTTTACAGATAAGAAAAACAAAAGCAAAGAAACAGGGAGGGTCACCAGCCGATAGTAACCGAGCTGGAACAAAACTTCGAGGCCTGTATTTAGATGATTAAGTTGTTCTCTCATTGTGAGTGATTTCAGGGACTGTGATATCTACGCTAGACAAATGTCAGGCTCTATTTAATCTGTACCTACATCTCAGGGAGAAGAGAACAACTCTGATTGGTTTTTCAACCACAACTCTCTAATTGTGCAGTATCTAGAGCTGTTCTATTTATCCTAGTCTATCTTTCTTGTCCAGGACTCTGTAAAGAGGTAGCAAAGAAAATTAAATTACAATACTTGGAGGGAGGGTGTAACTATAGCAGGTCTGTCATTCATTTTTGCATTTAAACATTATCTTCAGTCACTTAGTTAAGACATTCCTCACCGCTCCGCCAATGATAGTTCTGAAAAGATTCTGTGGGACAGGATGGGCTAACTAAAGTCAAGATAATACACAATGCGTATTAATACATGTATGTCTACTACTTTTAAATAAACTCACTTCACGAAAATTTACAGAAAACAAAGTTGATTCATCTGACACCTAGAGCTGCATTAAGGTTTGTTTTGGAAGCTGTATGTTAGAAGGCAGCATTTACTGGAAAACTGCGACCTCACCAAAGACAATCAGACAACATACAGACTAAGAAATAAAAGAGGAGTTCTGAACGCCATAAATATCAAGTCCGGCATGAAACAAACTCCAGTGGCAGAAGATGGGGCTGGGAAACGGGCGAGGAGGAACATTCCGAAGTCAGAATAACGCTGTGAAAGCATTTCTGGATATTTAAGAGCCAACACACAAAGGGCCTGGCCACTATTTAACACTTTTGTGCTAGAAGTTTTCAACTCTATTAGAAGACTTTCCGTAGAAACCACTTCAATTTTAAAGATGAAATGAGTGGGCAAAATTACTTTCCTTGAAATGCCCCTATTCCAAACAGCAAGCAGTGCCGTCTTCCTCCCTTTTTTGTATTATCCATGTAATAAAGCCCAAATTAAACTGAAGGTTTAATTTCATTTGGAACAGACACTGAACATACGGGCCTGGTGATCATGCATCTACAAGTGTACACACTCTGACTTAGGGAAATACCGTAGGACAGAAAGCATCTCTTACCTCCTTGATAACTCGGTCAAAGGAACACGACACTTCTTTCTGTACATTTCCAGGTCCTAACTCCTGGAAGTCAAAGTGAAAGAAGACAGATATCTTGATGGTTTTAAACAGAACTGTTCGAACTGGTCGCCACCCTGTATGCAACACACACTTAGACGAAAGGGAAACCGAGCACTTGTCCCTTCTCCTAAAGAGGACCAGAGAGCAACAACGACTTGCAAGGGAAATGGGCCCATGCACGCAAATCGGCTCCAACATACCTCAACCTTGTCACACTCCTGGTAATGCTACAAAGGAAGAGAAAAGAAAGGATGGTCAGGGCTCTCACAGTGTCATTGAGAGAGGACATAAAATGAAAACTGTATTGGTAGAAAGTAAAATAGTTGATTTTTTTTTTTTTTTTTGCTGCAAATCTCCAATTAACTTCTATTTCTCATTAATCAACTAGAAATGTGTATCTAACATGATCACGTTGCTAAGTTTAACAAATTGGTCAGCTAGAGGAACAAGCAAATGCTCATAAAATTCTTACCTAAAAGAAGAAAAAAGAAAACAAAAGTTCAAGAACATTATTTGCTGAACATACACATCTAACAGAAAATAAATTGGTAAAAACACAGCCCATGACTAAGGCTATGGAAAAAGCCAGACCAAAACCAAATTAGGGCAAGACTTTTCTTCACTGTACAAAAGAACAGAGTTGGTGCTGAGTCTCAACAGCTGAAATCGTCTCATTTTTCCTTTCTATCTTTTTCTAAAAGAAGCAAGAGAGATTTTTTTCTCTTTTAGGGAAGAGAACATGCATACCGGCAGAGCTCAGAAGAGGAAATATTACTTGTGGTCTATTTCAGAAACAGAAGGTGGGCTAGCTGAAACAAAAGAATCAGACAACTGAGCTCCTAGCCACACCAGATTAAAAAAACAGACAACATTTTCTTTTGTAAAAAGAATTATATTTTTAAAAAAATCAGAGGCAAGAGAACAAACATCAAGATTAAGCAAAATGTTTTTCAGTCAAATTCCAAGTCTTTGGCTAGAATTAATTCTAATAGTTTCAGGTATCTTTCAAAATTCTGACTCATTTCTAGACTTTGCTTTTTACTCTACTAATAAAATTTCCTACCTGCCTCTTCTAAATTATTCTGAACACGATTTCTATTTAATTCTTGCTTAGATATACAGAACTCTTTCTTATAAAGGCTAACAGTTTCATCAATCCTGAATTTGTCTTTCTTCTTGACTGTATAAGCTGCTTTTGATACTAAGTATAGTGCCGATCCTCTGTTATATTTCATTTAGCTACATGTGAAACACAATTCAGGGTACCTGGTTACCTCAAGTTTGTCTTACTTTTCCGTTACCTAAAGGAACTTGGTCTTAAGTGGTAATTCACTTTTGCTCAAAGTCTAAACATAAACCTCTTTGACTAGATGACAACTGCCTTCCTATATGTAAATCTCACTCAGGAAACCTCAACACTTTCTCTGAGCCCAGAGTAGGGTGTGGCTGGAAAAGAAAGAGTAGTAATCAAGCCACAAAAACATCAGCCCATTAAGACTCCATCACTGACCATGGGCCACCAGAAATGGTCCGTCTGTATTCAGTCCACAGGCATGACAACAAGAATAAGTGGAAAGGATAACAAAACGACTGAAGGGTGAAATAGCTTCCTCTCCAATTCAAACCAACAAAGGCTGAGGAGAATTTAAAATCAATTCGATCATGAAATTGTTTAACAAAAATCATGATTTACTCATCAGATAATTAGAATCATGGGCAACGCTGAAGCCTAAAAAAGTACACGGAGAGTTGTACCCAATACTATTTAAATAAGCAGCTAGCAAACATTTGGAATTTAGCACACCTGATCCATTATACAGGTTGAAATTATTATATAGATTTGGTTAGCATACCCGCTAAATTTTTTGAGAGTTACAGCAGAGAGTATGGCATACCCTTGCTGCCAGTAGGAGGCAGAATAATGAACTAGAAAACCCGTCAGTTTCATATTCTCATCCATACTTACGCTGAACAACCTTCCCGTGAACTGTTCTAAATGGTACAGAATTTATATTCATAACATCTTTATAAATACAGCAAAAGACAATTCTGTGTGACCTACGTTGTAACTGACGCAACAGAGAAACCAGCAAAATCAAAATTATAAGCTTTAGTATATGAAGTTAAAAGAAGCTGGCAAAACAAAGGGACCAGTAAGAAAGAACGAACTGTAACTTTGATGTTTTTAAAAACATTTTATGAAACATCTCAGACAGAGAGAAAAATTACGAAAATAATTCACTCATATATCTACCAATGAGATTAAAGAGATGTCAACATTTTGCCCTTTTCTTAAGATCGTTTGCTTTCTTAAAATAGAATGCCACAGATATAGCTAAAGTTCCACCCCTCATCTTTTCTCCTCTTCCCCAAAGCTAACCATTATCCTGCAGGTCATGTACACTCTGGTGAGGATTTTTTTTTTTTTAAAGATTTTATTTTTTTCCTTTTTCTCCCCAAAGCCCCCCAGTACATAGTTGTATATTCTTAGTTGTGGGTCCTTCTAGTTGTGGCATGTGGGATGCTGCCTCAGCGTGGTTTGATGAGCGGTGCCATGTCCGCACCCAGGATTCGAAGCAACGAAACACTGGGCCGCCTGCAGCGGAGCGCACGAACTTAACCACTCGGCCACCGGGCCAGCCCCTCTGGTGAGGTTTTTTTAAAAAAAACTTTCAAATTTATGCAATATAACACACGTACAGAAACACTGCACAAAATACAAATGTACAATGTAATAAACAATTAAGAAGCAAATAGCCACGATCCAGGTGAAGGAAAATCACATCCATTACCCAGAACCCCATGCATGGTCCCTCCTTCGCTCCCTCTCCCCACAGTCCTGACTTTTATATTTATCTCCTTAAGTTATTTTAAAAAAATAAGTTTGTAACAGAAAAGATTTTACTAGAAATAACACTAGAAATAAGAGGAAAAGAACTTAAGAAATATGCATGTTTTAATCAGTTTCCTTCCTCTTTCAAAGAAATAAAACGAGCTACAGGAAATCAAGTAAGCGTGTCTAATTTCTGCTCAGAATGGTTCAGAGGAAGAAGGTTGTACAGATCAAAACCAATTACTTCGTTTTCTACAAACTCGGGAAGCATTAAGTAAGGAAGCATTAAGAATGGGTATTTAGATTAATGTTTTTCAAGAGAAAGAAAGGCCATGGTTATAAGTATATCTTTGAAATGGCCCTTCATCAGTGGAACTAACTGCGCGTAAGAGGTAATCGAAATCTTCGAGAAAATTACCTGATTCTCTTCTTACCTGTAAAACTTTCCCATGGACCACAGTTCCAAGGACTCCTGAACACAGCCTTGGTGTTAAGCCTGTGAACAACCCACGCTTCCCGTCGATGCTCGCGATGTGCTGGGCTGGGAACACAAGTCAGAGATTTAAATTCCACTTGAAAGAAACGGTTACATACAAATTTCAAGGGAACACGCTTTCTACATATTTTCTTTCAGTAAGTCCTGCCTATAAACAGTCCTCAATGTCACCTATTTCCAAATAAATCAAAGACACTTACCGTAACAAAAGAGACCAGGAAGCTGACATACTTGCCGCCCAAAAATATTTCGTCCTATTGTTGGAGGAAGAGGCTCATATCCCACCTTTAAAAACAAGAGGATGCATCAGTTCTAAACGATATTTCCAGGATTGCCTTGGCTGCAAGGTCTTGAATAAAGAACAAAATGAGAGTTATAATTTTTAACACCAGTTAAAATGCAGTGTATGTTTTCCAAGGCAATTATGAAGTACCGCCCTCGTCAGTTTTTTATTCTGTCAATTGATGAGACTGGTTTCAACAAACTCCAAGTTTCCTTTTGGTTCAAATTCTACAGAGTAAGCCACGTAGCTAAGACAGACTAATATAGAACTGAAAATAAAATAAGGAAGTTTTGTGTTAGGAAAGCTGCAGTTTACTGAGGAGGTCCAAAAATATTTTCTAAGGAAAACCTAGTGCATTTTTTTATATTTGGACAAAATGAGATGGCGAAGCCAGCATCAACTTCATGTGTGGTTAGATAAACAAAACACTCAAAGGGCAAATGCAGATACAGCTGGATAATTCACTTGGGAAATAATTACAAGCGAAGTCCAAGTCAAACAGGCAGACTGTCACTCACAACCTAGTGAGGGCCATTTTAGAGTTAATGATTATCATTTTATTTCTACAATATATTCAGGATTTTCAATGCTAAAGGGATACTCTTGAGAGAATGAACGCTGTAGGACATGGTTTTGACGCTCTATTGATGTGATTCTTAACTCGTTCAATGAAGTAACTCCTGACTGAGCTCCCCGGAAGTGTTATCGTGCAACTATTTTTAAATCTGAGTATTTGGGAATTTCACCAAAACCCCTGAGACACTTGGCAACACATAGATGTTGTATAATCAGGATTCAGGATATTCAAGTTTTTGAGGCATGAGCTCTGAATGTCACTAGAAAACTGGGGCTCCTGGAGAACTGAGTAATGGGTTCATGATTTACTGCAAAATGCTGTCAACTCAGACACTATCTAGCTACAAACATGCCAGTTCTGTTTTAGACATCCATTGAAATAGTCCATTTCAATCAAAGTCTTTATTCTTGGTTCAAATAACATTTTGCAATAGCCTTTTACATATAGAATCTGAATCCACACCAGTCAACTCACCAACACATAATGTGGATTAGCATTAAGTCAAGAATAAGAAATACGGCCTTGGGCCGGCCCAGTGGCACAGCGGTCAAGTTCCTACATTCCACTTCTGGCGGCAGGGGGGTTCGCCAGTTCAGATCCCGGGTGCAGACATGGCACTGCTCGGCAAAAGCCATGCTGTGGTAGGCATTCCATGTATAAAGGAGAGGAAGATGGGCATGGATGTTAGCTCAGGGCCAGTCTTCCTCAGCAAAAAAAAGAGAAGGATTGGCAATAGTTAGCTGAGGGCTAATCTTCCTCAAAAAAAAAAAAAAAAGAAGGAAAGGCAGCCTCCCCTAGCGTATTTTTGACAGTTAAGGTAGATGGTGAGGACAGGGCTTCTAAAAACTGCTCCTGTCCTTGGCACAACGCATGAGGTAATTATGTCAACTCTCAACAAAGGTTTAAAAAATGAATGACCTGCCCATCACAGGGAAATTTAGAAAGGCAACTGAAAATACTAATAGTCTATCATTACCTAAAACCTGGCCTACTTGCCTGTGAATATAAAACACCACTTAAGAATTATTTCACAGTAGATGAGAAACTAATATATGTGCTGAAACTCGCTAAAACTCTTTCAGCTGAGCTGACTCCCGGCTCAGACAGATGTGATTTTCACTGTTATGAGCTGCTGCTGGAGAGCGCTCAGCGGATCCTTCCGAAATTGGACTCAGCGACCACTTCATCACCACTGCTGAATGAGCTCCTTGTGTTTATCTGGGTATCTGGTGCTAAAATCTCGGAACAGAAGAGCGGCAGTATCAGCAAAAAAAAGAAAAATAGCCATTAAAATGTTGGCTCCCCTCTAATTTCAAATTTGTCTTCAACAGATTTCATGTCGTGCGTCTGGGGCGGGGGAGGAGAGGTGAACGCTAATTTCAGCGGGGCGAAGGGGCAGGTGGGGAAGCCCCCGGTGGAGACCAGCCAGGATCAACCTCAGGGAAGAAAAAACAAAGTTGAGAGGAGCCGCAGGACAGGGCAGGGCGGCAGTTGGCTGCGGGGACAGGAGCGGGCCGCAGCGCCTGGCGGGGAGGCGACAGCTCGGGGAGGCCCACGGGCTGTGGACGGGCCGCGGGCGGGGAAAGCGGGCCCTGCGGGGAAGGACGGGGCAGCAGAGGAGCGGCATCTCGGGAAACCGAAGGCCCGGGAAGGCTGGAGCCGATCCCCAGGCGCCGTGGGCAGCGGCGACCGAACGGGGCGCCAGGCGGGGCGGGGAACGGCGACGACTCATACCTGGATGAGCACCTTCACGTACATGAGCGGCTGGGACAGGATGGTGAGACCGGAGCCCAGGAGCACCTGACTGGCCGCGTCCGCCATGATGGCACCCGCGGACGGACAGACAGAAGGAGCCACCAAGCGACCGAGCCGGTCCCGGATCACGTGCCAGGGCCGCCGGCTTCACTGACCCGCCCGC
Organism: Equus caballus; assembly: GCF_041296265.1. Taxonomy (NCBI): domain Eukaryota; kingdom Metazoa; phylum Chordata; class Mammalia; order Perissodactyla; family Equidae; genus Equus; species Equus caballus. The sequence goes on from NC_091695.1 coordinate 12,104,526, forward strand.
GCCGCGCGCGCACGCACGCACCGGCGCGCTCCTCCCCGCCCCGTCCCCGCCCACCGCCCCGCCCCGAGAAACGGCAGGCGCTCGCGAGCGGGCGCAGACGGCGGGGCGGGGCTTACGGGCCGGGAGCGCATGCGCCTTGTCGTAGGCTCCACGCCCTCCGCTAGGCGCGGCGGTTTCTCTTGCGCTTGCGCAGCCTGGAAGCTCCCGGAAGAAGGATGGGCGTGACAATGGGGGGTGTAACCGTGACAGCAAAGGCAAGGTCAGAGGAATAAAAAGAATTGAAAAAGCTTCTTCGTTATGCCTTGCCTCTGCACTTGCCCTTTGGGCACCAGCAAGATCTAAAGGATGTTTGTCAGAACTGTAAACAATCTAACGACTAACAAAAACTGGATAAGTCTGATTCATGCATGCATTCAATTAATGTTACCTTCTCAGAAATGCCTTCTCTGACCTCTATCTAAATTTACCTCCCCCTATTTCCTACCACATCGTCCTGTAGCACTTATAGATGTCTGAAATTTACTTTTTGTTTCCTCCAGTGGAATGTAAGCCCCATGAGTTCAGGAACCAGGACAGCCTTAGTTCATTGCTGTATATTCAGTGCCTGGCACATACTAGATGCTCAATAAATATTTATTGCATGAAAGAATTATTACTGGAGTGCCCACCAGGCTACAGGCTATTAGAGGTGTCGATGAAAATAATCCATAACCAATCTATAAATGAAAATTTGGGAGAGTTTATTCTGAGCTAAAATCTGAGGACCATGGCCTGGGGCCTTTCTTCTTGAAGGAAGAAAGGGCACCAAAGAAGTGAGGTGTACAGAGTGGTTATATACCCCCAAACAGGCTGTTTCACATATGATTGAAATGTCCCTCCCTCAGTAGTCACAAGATTGCCCTGTTGGCACAGCACTTGATGGACACAGCAGGTAGTGGGTCTGCTATCTCAGAGGGCGCAGCAGGAAGCAAGTCTGTTGTCTTGAGCTGGGTGGTCACAGGTGAGCGCAGCAATCAGTTCCTAGCCTAAGGAAAGATGCTTAATCCTTAAGGAAATGCCAACGTTGGGAGGGGGAGGGAAGTTGCACCTTTATCTCAAGGGCTTTTGTTCTCACCATAGGGAATGTCTAAAGCAGATATACAATGCATGCTCGACAGCCTCGGTCAGGCCCTTTTGGAAGACAAGGTCAGGCCGAATTAGGTTTACACCAAATGGCTTCCTCATATACTCCAATATATCCTATTACTTGCCATTTTTATTTGTCAGAGGCAAAAAGAAAAAGGCTTTGTCTTTACCCCTTCAGCCCCCAGCTCACATGTTCTGTATCAAACAACACTTGGTGTGGCAGAGCAGGCATGGAGAGCAAAGTACCAAGAGAAGACTTGTATAGGGCTCCTGGTTCTCCTTTGTATCCAAATGATTCATTTTATATTCTATTTTCTTTTTGTATCTAAATCTAACACTACTCCCTACTTCTCAGGGTTATTATTGAGCATTAAGTGAAACTGCACAGAGTAAGATTTTTTTAAAAAGTCTATATTGAAGACAAATGTTAGTTTTAATTAATATTGGCCTGTACTCAGCACAGTGTTGGGTGAGTTTACGGAGCCGGAAGGAGCGCGGGCTTTGAAGTCCTATGGACCTGGTCCAGATTCCACCTCTATCGGTTATTAACTGGGTGACCTTGGGCAGATCTGCTTTGAGCCTTAGGCAAATGAGCAGAGTAATGTCTACTTCACACGGCTGTTGTGAAGATTGGATGAAATAATATGCCCACCCAGCTTGGCACACAAAAATATAATACCAAATTATAGCTTTTGGAGTTATAGGAAACTTACAAGTTGATTCTAAATAAAACCAGAAATTTTTTAGACATCAATACAATTGATGTCTAACAACAGTGTCTAACCAGACAATGTCTGGTGTGTAACCATAGAGACCTTGAGCAAGGGGACTCTTTATTCGTGGATTTGTACACTGGTGGTGCCAAGAATATCCACTATCTTTGCCCCACTGATGCCTGTGGGCACTGAGAGGTACAGAGCCTCTTGCAAGGGTGGGTGGTTGGGTGATGGACGCAGGTTGCTCCAGCATATTCTCCAATGGTGCAGGATAAAAGCTGCTTGTGAAGTTTTGGGGAGAATCTGCAGAGAGGGAACTGAAGTCAGTAGCATAGATTAAGAGAAGTGCAAAATGTCTAGGGCTGCTATATACAGCTGCCCAAGCTGTACACTGCACAACTCCAAAGGGGGCCATTCACAAAGACTATTGTCTGAATGAAAGGTGATCCCTGATATAGTTCAATATGGCGACCATAAGACGGGTTGTATTTGGTGATCCGTATTCAAGTGGTGAGAGGAACAAGAAAAATCAGAAGAGGCAGAACTCATTGGGGAGGGCAGCGACTAGAACAGCATAGTGTCACTGAAGTCAAGAGAAAGGTTGGAAAGAGAAGGATGTTCAGTAATGTCAAAAGCTACCAAGAGGCCAATTATGATAATGAAATCCAGAGGAAGATGAGTGGATTTGCCAGTTAGAAGACTCCTGGGCTGGGAGGCAGTCTGACCCAAGAGAGAGATCAAAGGTCCAGTAACTTTTTTCCCAGTTTTTAATGCTGCTTCTGCTGCTTGCAAGTTGGCAATGACCTTGGGCAAATCATTTAAGCTCTTTGTGCTGAAGTTGGGGTGAATAAACCCTCCTCACTGGCTCATTGTGATAAATTTCAAGACCAACCTGGCACTGCCTAGTCCCCCTCCTCACTTTATTTTTCTCCTTAGCCTTTATTACCTTCCAAAGTATTATACAATTAATTTTCTATTTTTATTTTTTAATTTAACTTAATTTTTTGTGAGGAAGATTGGCCCTGAGATAATATCTGCTGCCAGTCTTCCTCTTTTTGCTTGAGGAAGAGTGTCACTGAGCTGACATCTGTGCCCATCTTCCTCTAGTTTATGTGGGACGCTGCCACAGCATGTCTTGACAAGCGGTGCTAGGTCCGTGCCCGGGATCCAAACTTGCAAACCTTGGGCCGCCGAAGTGGAGCATGCAAGCTCAACCATTATGCCACTGGGCCAGCCCCCTATTCTTCCTTTTGAATCCTCTAGAGCAATTTACATAGCATTGCAACAGTCTCTTAAAGTTTTGGTAGAATAACCCTGTGAAACTGGTGCTTTTTTAAGGGTTTGCTTTTTGACAACATTCCCTATTTCTTTGAAGGCAATTTGTCTCAATTTTCCATGTCTTTTGATAATTGACTTTATCTAGAAATTATTTATTTGATCCAAATTTTCGAATTCAATTCACAGAACTAAGCAAAATAGCCTCTTTTTTTTTTTTAAACATTTTATTTTTCCTTTTTCTCCCCAAAGCCCCTGGTACATAGTTGTATATTTTTTTGTTGCGGGTCCTTTCAGCTGTGGCATGTGGGATGCCGCCCCAGCATGGCCCGATGAGCGGTGCCATGTCCACGCCCAGGATCCAAAACCCTGGGCCGCCGAAGCAGAGCACATGAACCCAACCACTCGGCCACGGGACCAGCCCCGCAAAGTAGCCTCTTAGGATTCTTTTTTATATATGCTGAATCTGGTATTTCTCATTAATCATTGCTTATTTTGAGCATTTGTATCTTCTCCCTTTTTTCCTGATTAAATTAGCCAACATTTTTTTCAGTAATTTTATTGAGATCATAATGGTTTATAACATGGTGTAATTTCAAGTGTATGTACATTATTATATGTCAATTTCTGTATAGACTGCATGGTGCTCACCACCAGTAGTCTAGTTTTCATCCGTCACCATAGATATGTGCCCCTTTACCCCCTTTGCCCACCCCCTAACCCCCTTCCCCTCTGGTAACCACTAATCTGTTCTCTTTATCCATGTGTTTGTTTATCTTCCACATATGAGTGAAATCATGAAGTATTTTTCTTTCTCTGTCTGGCTTATTTCACTTAACATCATACCCTGGAGGTCCATCTATGTTGTTGGAAATGGGACAATTTTGACTTTTTTTTTCTTTTTATTAAGATTATGATAGTTTACAACCTTGTGAAATTTCAGTTGTACATTATTGTTAGTCATGTTGTAGGTGCACCACTTCACCCTTTAAATTTTGTCTTTTTTTCTGGCTGAGTAGTATTCCATTGTATGTATACACCACATCTTCTTTATCCAATCATCAGTTGATGGGCACTTGGGTTGCTTCCACATCTGGGCTATTGTGAATAACGCTGCAATGACCATAGGCATGCATAAATCTCTTTGGATCATTGATTTCAAGTTCTTTGGATAAATACCTGGTAGTGAGATAGCTGGATTGTATGGTATTTCTATTTTTAATATTTTGAGAAATTTCCATACTGTTTTCCATCCTAGCTGCACCAGTTTGCATTCCCACCGGCAGTGTACGAGGGTTCCCTTTCCTCCACATCCTCTCCAACATTTATTGTTTTTTGTCCCGGTAATTATAGCCATTCTGACTGGTGTAAGGTGATATCTCATTGTAGTTTTGGTTCACATTTCCCTAATAATTAGTGATGTTGAATATTGTTTCATGGGTCTGTTGGCCAGCTGTGTATCTTCTTTGGAAAAATGTCCATTCATATTCTCTTCTGGTTTTTTGATCAGGTTGTTTCTTTGTTGTTGAGTTGTATGAGTTCTTTATATATTTTAGAAATTGGGGCTGGTGCCGTGGCCGAGTGGTTGGGTTTGCACACTCCACTGCAGGCAGCCCAGTATTTCGTTGGTTCGAATCCTGGGCGTGGACGTGGATCTGCTCGTCAGGCCATGCTGGGGCAGCATCCCACATGCCACAACTTGAAGGACCACAATGAAGAATATACAACTGTGGACTGGGGGGCTTTGGGGAAAAAAAGGAAAAAAATTAAAAATCTTAAAAAAAAAAGAAATTAACCCCTTATTGGATATATGATTTGCAAATATTTTCTCCCAATTGGTGAGTTATCATTTCGTTTTGTTCATGGTTTCCTTTGCCTTGCAGATGCTTTTCAGTCTGATGAAAATTTTTTTTTTCTTTTATTCTTTTCTTTTTTTTTTTTTCTTTTGTTTCCCTTGCCCAAGTAGGCATGGTATTTGAAAACATACTGCTAAGCCCAATGTCAAAGAGTGTATTACCTATATTTCCTTCTAGGAGTTTTATTGTTTCAGGTCGTACATTCAAGTTGTTAATCCATTTTGAGTTAAGTTTTGTGCATGGCAAAAGATAATGGTCTACTTTCATTCTTTTGCATGTGGCTGTCCTGTTTTCCCAACACCATTTAGTGAAGAGACTTTCCTTTCTCTATTGTATGTTCTTGGCTCCTTTGTCGAAGATTAGCTGTGCGTAGATATGTGGTTTTGTTTCTGGGCTTTCAATTCTGTCCCATTGATCTGTGTGCCTGTTTTGTACCAGTACCATGCTGTTTTGATTACCATAGCTTTGGAGCATATTTTGAAGTCAGGAATTGTGATGTCTCCAGCTTTGTTCTTTTTTCCCAGGGTTGCTTTGGCTCTTCAAGGTCTTTGGTTGTTCCACATGAATTTTAGGATTCTTTGTTCTATTTCTGTGAAGAATGTCATTAGGATTCTGATGGGGATTGCACTGAATCTGTGGATTGCTTTAGGAAGTATGGACATTTTAACTACGTTTATTCTTCTAACCCATGAGCACAGAATATCTTTCTATTTCTTCATGTCTTCTTCAATTTCTTTCAATAATGTCTTATAGTTTTCAGTGTGTAGGTCTTTCACCTCTTTGGTTAAGTTTATTTGTAGACATTTTATTCTTTTTGTTGCAGTTGTAAATGAGATTGTATTCTTGAGTTCTCTTTCTGCTAGTTTGTTGTTAGTGTATAGAACTGCAACTGATTTCTTTCTTTTTTTTAATTGAGTTCATAAAAGTTTACATCGATGTGAGATTTCAGCTGTACATTATTTCTTGTCTGTCACCACACAAGTGCTCCCCTTCACCCCCTGTGCCCATCCCCCACCCCCTTTCCCCAGGTGACCACTGAACTGTTTTCTTTGTCCATGTGCTACTTTATATTCCACATATGAGAGAAATCATCTTGTGTTTGTCTTTCTCAGTCTGGCTTATTTCTTTTAGCATAATTCCCTCCAGGTCCTTCCACGTTATTGCAAATGGGATGAATTTGTCTTTTTTACAGCTGAGTAGTATTCTATTGTATATACATATACCACATCTTTATCAAATCATCTGTTGATGGGCACTTGGATTGTTTCCATGTCTTGGCTATTAAGAATAGTGCTGCAGTGAACATAGGGATGCATGTGTTATACTTTGGATTGTTCGTTTCAAATTGTTTGGGTAGACACCCAGTAATGGGACAGTTGGGTCGTATGGTAGTTCTATTTTTAGCTTTTTGAGGAATCTCCATACTGTTTTCCATAGTGACTGCACCAGTTTGCATTCTCACCAGTAGTGTATGAGGGTTCCCTTCTCTCCACCACCTCTCCAACATTTGTTATTTTTAGTCTGTGTGATTATAGCCATTTTAACAGGCGTAAGGTGGTATTTTAGTATAGTTTTGCTTTCCATTTCCCTGATGATAAGTGATGTTGAACATCTTTGCATGTGCCTGTTGGCCAGCTGTATATCTTCTTTGGAAAAATATCTGTTCATATCCTCTGCCCATTTTTTGATCAGGTTGTTTTTTATTGTTCACTTGTGAGTTCCTTATATATTATGGAGATTAACCCCTTGTCAGATATATGATTTGCAAATATTTTCTTCCAATTGGTGGATGGTCTCTTCATTTTGACTCTAATTTCTTTTGCCTTGCAGAAGCTCTTTAGTCTGATGAACTCCCACTTGTTTACTTTTTCTTTTGTTTCCCTTGTCTGAGAAGACATGGTATTCGAAAAGATAATTTTTAGTTTGATATCAAAGAGTGTACTACCTATATTAATTTCCAGGAGTTTTATAGTTTCAGGACTTATTTTCAAGTCTTTGATCTATTTTGAGTCTATTTTTGTGTATGGTGTGAGATAATGGTCTACCTTCATTCTTTTTTTTTTTTTTTTTTGAAGATTTTATTTTTTCCCTTTTTCTCCCCAAAGCCCCCCGGTACATAGTTGTATATTCTTCATTGCAGGTCCTTCTAGTTGTGGCATGTGGGACGCTGCCTCAGCGTGGTCTGACAAGCAGTGCCATGTCCGCGCCCAGGATTCGAACCAACGAAACACTGGGCCGCCTGCAGCAGAGCGCGCGAACTTAACCACTCGGCCACGGGGCCAGCCCCCTACCTTCATTTTGAATGTGGCTGTCCAGTTTTCCCAATACCATATATTGAAGTATTGAAGAGAATGTCTTTTCTCCATTGTATGTTCTTGGCACCTTTGTTGGAGATTAGCTGTCTGTGTACATGTGCTTTTATTTCTGGGCTTTCAGTTCTGTTCCATTGATCTGTGTGTCTGTTTTTGTACCAGTACCATGCTGTTTTGATCACTATGGCTTTGTAGTACATTTTGAAGTCAGAGATTGTGATACTTTGAGCTTTATTCTTTTATCTCAAGATTGCCTTAGCAATTCGGGGTCTTTGCTTGCCCCATATGAATTTTAGGATTCTTTGCTCTATTTCCATGAATAATGTCATTGGGATTCTGATTGGAATTGCACTGAATATGTGGATTGCTTTGGGTAGTATGGACATTTTAACTATGTTTATTCTTCCACTCCATGTGTATGGAATCTCTTTACATCTGTTTATGTTTTTATCAATTTCTTTCAGTAATGTCTTATGGTTTTCTTTGCATAAGTCCTTCACCTCCTTGGTTAAATTTCTTCCTAGGTACTTTATTCTTTTAGTTGCGATTGCAAATGGAATTGTATTCTTGAGTTCTCTTTCTGTAAGTTTGTTATTAGAGTATAGAAAAGCAACTGATTTTTGTAAGTTGATTTTGTACCCTGTAACTTTACTGTAGTTGTTAATTATTTCTATTAGTTTTCTGATGGATTCTTTGGGGTGTTCTATGTATAAGATCATGTCATCTACAAACAGAGAGTTTCACTTCTTCACTCCCTATTTGGATTCCTTTTATTCCTTTCTCTTGCCTAATTGCTCTGGCCAAAACCTCCAGTACTATGTTGAATAAGAGTGGTAATAGTGGACATCCTTGTCTTGTTCTTGTTCTCAGGGGGATGGCATTCAGTTTTTGCCCATTGAATATGATGTTGGCTATGGGTTTGTCATATATGGCCTTTATTACGTTGAGGTAATTTCCTTCTATCCCCAGTTTGTTAAGAGTTTTTATCATAAATGGCTATTGGATCTTGTCAAATGCTTTCTCTGCATCTATTGAGATGATCCTGTGGTTTTTATTCCTCAGTTTGTTGATGTGGTGTATCATGTTGATTGATTTGTGGATGTTGAACCATCCCTGTGTCCCTGGTATGAATCCCACTTGATCATGATGTATGATCCTTTTGATGTATTGCTGCATTCGGGTTGCCAAAATTTTGTTGAGGATTTTTGCGCCTATGTTCATCAGCGATATTGGCCTGTAGTTCTCCTTTTTCGTGGTGTCCTTGTCAGGGTTTGGTATCAGTGTGATGTTGGCCTCGTAGAATGTGTTAGGAAGTGTTCCATCTTCCCTAATTTTTTGGAATAGCTTGAGAAGAATAGGTGTTAAATCTTCTGTGAAAGTTTGGTAGAATTCCCCAGGAAAGCCATCTGGTCCTGGGGTTTTATACTTTGGGACGCTTTTGATTCCTGTTTCAATTTCTTTCCTTGTGATTGGTCTATTCAGATTCTTTGTTTCTTCTTCTTTTTTGTTTTCCCCAAACCGCCCCCCCCCCCGTACACAGTTGTATATCTTAGTTGCAGGTCCTTCTAGTTGTGGGATGTGGGACCGCGCCTCAACGTGGCCTAACGAGCGGTGCCATGTCCTCGCCCAGGAGCGCGCGGACTTAACCACTTGGCCACGGAGCCGGCCCTTGTTTTTTCTTGATTCAGCTTTGGGAGGTTGTAAAAGTCTAAGAATTTGTCCATTTCCTCTAGATTATCTGTTTTATTGGCATATAGTTTTTCATAGTATTCTCTTATAATCCGTTGTATTTCTCTATTGTTTTTTTATTTTTTGAGGAAGATTAGCCCTGAGCTATCATCTGTGCCAATCTTCCTCTATTCTATTTTTTATTTTTAAAATTTTTTCTTCTCAGGGCCGGCCCCATGGCCCAGTGGTTAAGTTCGTGTGCTCTGTTGCAGGTGGCCCAGTGTTTTGTCGGTTCAAATCCTGGGCGTGGACATGGCACCACCCATTGAGCTACGCTGAGGTGGCGTCCCACATGCCACAACTAGAAGGACCCACAACTAAGAATGTACAACTATGTACCTGGGGACTTTGGGGAGAAAAAGGTAAAAAATAGAATCTTTAAAAAAAAATTTTTTTCTTCTCCCCAAAGTCCCCCAGTACATAGTTGTATATTCTAGTTGTAGGCCCTTTCTGGTAATGCTATGTGGGAGGTTGCCTCAGCATGGCTTGGTGAGCAGTGCTAGGTCTGTGCCCATGATCCGAACTGGTGAAACCCTGGGCTGGTGAAGTGGAGCGTGTGAACTTAACCACCTGGGCACAAGACCAGCCCCTATCTCCCTCTATTTTATATGTGGGATGTCTGCCACAGCGTGGCTTGATAAGCAGTGTGTAGGTCTGTGCCTGGGATGTGAACTGGTGAACCCTGGGCCACTGAAGTGGAGCGTGCAATCTTAATTGCTACACCACCAGGCTGGCCCTGAAATGCAAGTCATGTGAGTTGATTTTGTACCCTGCAACTTTGCTGTAGTTACTGATTATTTCTAATAGTTTTCTGATGGATTCCTTAGGGTTTTCTGTATGTAGAATCATGTCATCTGCAAACAGTGAGAGTTTCACTTCTTCCTTTCCAATTTGGATTCCTTTTATTCCTTTTTCTTGCCTAATTGCTCTGGCCAAAACCTCTAGTACTATGTTGAATAGGAGTGGTGAGAGTGGGCACCCTTGTCTTGTTCCTGTTCTCAGAGGGATGGCTTTCAGTTTTTCCCCACTGAATATGATGTTGGCTGTGGGTTTGTCATATATGCCCTTAATCATGTTGAGATACTTTCCTTCTATACCCATTTTATTTAGAGTTTTTATCACAAATGAATGTTAGATCTTGTCAAATTAGATTAGCCAACATTTTGACTCTTTCATTGCTTTTTTCCCCCAAAATGATCAGTATGCTGTTGGACAATTTCAGTGAGAACAAATGAAAGCTCTTGAGGCTGGCAGATAAAAACAAAAGTTTTAATGTAGAAGATAGAAAAGCTAGAAAGAAGACAGTTAAGCAGATCAACCTGACAGGATTGGAGCCCATACTCCCAGCTCAGAAAGACAGAGACCACGTAGCAGCAGAGAGTAAATGGCACTTAGAATTCTTCTTGCAGCAAAGAAAGAAAATGCTTCTGCGCTCATCTCCTACTTGGGCTTATTATACTTTAGCAATTACAAAAGTGGCTAAGCTTGCCTGTTGTATAAAAGATTTTCTTGTTTAAGAATATGTGTTTTGTCCTTTACTGCCTTGCCCATCCTTGGCCATTGGCCCAGTAGAGGCTCACGAAATTGAGGAAACACTTTGGACTCCCTGCCAGGTTATGCAGGACTCATTACAGTTCAGCTAGCTCTCAGATGTATTGACTACTTTTTGTTTGTCTCCTAATTAATCATTTTCCATCCCTAACTCTATTAATTCCTTGTATCTGCTTTCCTTGACTTTATTTGGTTGAGTTGTTTCTAACTTCTTAAGTTAAGTGCTGTATTCATTTTCTGTTGCTGCCATAGCAAATTGCCACAAACTTAGTGGCTTAAAACAACACAAATTTATTATCTCACAGTTCTGCAGGTCAGAAGTCCAGTAGGCTTGGCTGATTTCTCAACTCTGGGTTCCACAAGGCGGAATTCCTTGTTGGCAGAATTCAATTTTAGTTCTGGGTGGTTATAGGACTGAGGTTCCCGCTTCCTTGCTGGCTGTTGGCCAGGGCTTGTTCTCAGCTTCCTGAGGCAGTTAATATGCCCTGACTCAAGGCCCCCTACTCCGTCTTCAAAGCCGGCCATGATGGGTCAAGCCTTTCTCATGCTTCAGATATCTCTGCCCTCCTCTTCTAATGTCTTTTGCTTCTTCTTCTACCCCATCTCTCTCATGAACTCTTCTGCCTTCGTTCTGCTTTTAAGATGTTATGTGATGACACCGGGCGTACCTGGATAATCCAGAATAATCTATCTATTTTAAAGTCAGCTGATTAGTAACCTTAATTCCATCTGCAAAATCCTTTCATAGTAGTATGTAGATTAGTGTTCGATTAAGTAACCAGAAGATGGGACTCCTGGGGAGCCCTTTAGAATTCTGTCTACAAAGAATGCTTGCTTCATCCATTGTTACCCTTTCTTGTTCATTACTGTATTTGAGTATGAATTTCCATCTCAGCACTGCTTTAGCTCATAGATTTTCATACGTTCTTCAGCAATCAGCAATTTTGGTTTTGATTTCTTCTTTGACCAAAGATGTGTTTGAGAGAGCTTTTTGATTTCTCACTGGCAGTTTCTGTTTTTACTTCCCAGATAATATTATTCCTTACTAGTTTTATTGGTTTTTGTTCAGAGAATGTTGTCTTTTCTATCTACTTTTTTGGAGTTTTACTTATAAATTTATTAATTTGCTTTGTGACTAAATATATGAGTGATTTTTGTGAATGTTCCATGAGTGTTTGTAAAGGACGTGCATTTTATTTTTCAGGTTTTAGTGGGGTTTTGTGTGTGTTGTGTGTGTGTGTGTGTCTTAACTTAGTTTTTGTTCACTTGATCAAAGAAAAGTGAAATAAAATCTCCAATATTAATGTCTATCTGTCTAATTCTCCTTGCATTTCCTAGTCTTCTCTTTATGAATGTTGATACGTTATTTGGTATATAGACTTTGTGACTGTTAGAGCTTCCTTCTATATTATACCCTTTCAGATAGTTTGTCTTGTTAAATGCTTTTGATGGGGTTCAGGGCAGGCCACCTCAAGACGCACCACCCTGGTATGTGAGTTATTTCGAGCTGAAGACAATAAAGCCTCAGAAGACTCAGGAAGAACGTTTGACCTTCCCCTAATCTACCTAAAAGAATTTAACGTAGAAGGTCTGTTCCAGAAAGGAGCTAACACCATAAGATAGCTACAGTATGATGTAAAATAGGTGTGATAGAAAGGCACCAACGAGCCCATTTTTGGTGCAGTAAAACTTGTTAACAAACATTTGCATTCCCATCTCCATGTAAATTGTCTTCCTCTTCTCTAAAATCCCAAATCACTACCCCCAACATCCTCCTTGTCTTTAGCTGAAGATATTTAAACTAAGCTCTTTGGCCATGTGGCCGTGTTACCCAGTTTCCTGGGTTTCTCCCATGTATACATGTTAGAAAGCTTTGTTTGATTTTCTCTTGTTATTCTGTCTCATGTCACTTTAATTCTTAGGTCAGCCAGAAGGACCTAGAGTGGGTAAAGTAATTGTCTTCCTCCCCTACAGTTCGGCGACTTGGATGGGATAACATTTCACTGACTGGACTCTGCTCGCTCCTGGCCTACTTCAGCTGAGAGATCCTGGACCCCTGACAAGAGCCGGCAGGAGGTAAGAGTTCTTACCACGTCAGTCTCCTGGATCTCTGCCTTCAAGGTCCAGTGGAAGCAAGAGTGGTAGTTTTTTTCATTTTCTTGGTTTAGATTAGCAGGTGAAAATATTGGTGAAGCTAGATTCTTGGAGCCAACGACTCTAGGATTTGGTTTGAGTACCCATTGATTATTGATCCTTTTCCTCCCAGAGATAGTCACTATTTCTCCTTGTCCTTTTCTTTTTTGTCATTTGTCATAGACACAGGAATCTCTATAACCCTGGTTGGGAGTATGCTGAGGTGAAAGCTGATGCCAAGGGTCATCTTGGAAGCCAAAAAGCTGCAAATTTGGTGGTTGTGGGTGGAGCAGTTAAGAACCATTAGGGTGCTTGCCACCTCAAGAAGTCTCCCATGAAAGGATGAGTTGGTCATGGAATGAGGTGGATGACACAGATCCCCCTGTCAACTTCAAGAAAATGTCTGTGCAATGACAAGGTACTCTGTAAAGCACACATGATCCCCAACCTCATGGCACCTCCCTCCTAGGTATTAGTCTGGCTCCAAGAGATCCAAGGCTTAGCTAAAGCTGATAATGTGCATGTCAGATGAGGTTTTCTCTTTTGTCTTGTTCTATGTCTTGAGAGCTTGGCCTTGTGACCTTTCTAGTCTCCACCATCCAGAGGATGCATGTACCAGCATGCATCTTGGTGGTCAGTCAAGTAGACTGGGGTTCTGAGACGCACTCTCTTTGTCCTGCTATGTCCGCTCTCAGGGGAGTTTATCATAAGGGACCCCATTTGCTTTCATTAGGGGCCTTTGTCATCTCAACCTTTGTCGCTTATTGTGCAATGATGGCCTTTGCTTTCTTAGACTATTTTTGGGAGTGAACTTTCTGGATCTCTTTTGGGGATGCCTCTTGCATCCATGGTTAAGCTTATTGGTATGAGTCACTGTTAAGGTCCTACTCATCAATGTGGCCAGATGATGGATCATTTAAATCGGAAAAACTTGGGGCTGGCCCCATGGCAGAGTGGTTAAATTCGCGTGCTCTGCTGCAGGTGGCCCAGTGTTTCATTGGTTCGAATCCTGGGCGCGGACATGGCACTGCTCATCAAATCACGCTGAGGCAGCATCCCACATGCCACAACTAGAAGGACCCACAACGAAGAATATACAACTATGTACTGGGGGGCTTTGGGGATAAAAAGGAAAATAAATAAATAAATAAATAATTAAATTGGAAAAACTTCTAAATTGGAAAAACAAATATTGTGAGAGCTCTCATCCTAATTGTTTTATTGATACCTATGAAAAGGCCAAATTAAAACAGGAAATAGAGATCTGGCCCTGTGGCTAAGTGGTTAAGTTTGTGTACTCTGCTTTGGTGGCCCAGGGTTCACCGGTTCAGATCCTGGGCATGGACCTAGATGGCTCATCAGGCCATGCTGAGGTGATGTCCCACATAGCACAACTGGAAGGACCCACAACTAGGATGTACAACTATGTACTTGGGGGCTTTGGGGAGAAAAAAAAAAGAGGAAGATTGGCAACAGATGTTAGCTTAGGGCCAATCTTCAAAAAAAAAAAAAAGGAAATAAAAAAATAATGACTAGCTTAACACCCTAACTCAGGCTACAATTAAATTGAGAAAATGTAAATGTATAAATATTCATAAAATTATAAAGGTTGAAATGTTTGAGCTAATTTTATATAAAGAGGTTATATCAACTTTGTCTGAGTATGTTTTAAAATATCTGACTGGGAATGCTACCCCTGTCCAAAATTATAAGACCAAGACCTATTGATAAAGTCCTAATGAAAGCTGTGATTAGAGGTATAAGAGTTGATGAAAATCAGATGAAATTTTGTAGAAAATTGATATATTTAGGGGCTTTATGTGTAGTGATTGCCTCTGTTTTTGCATGATTATATTGTAGATTGTATTGTGGGGATAAACATTGTGACTCACTGGGGAAGGTTTCCCCTGCCTGATCGTAAGACAGCGTATAAATCTGCCCTTCAGACAATGGTAATTAAACTTACAAAAGGGAGGTCAGTAGGGCTGCCTGAGCCCACACAGTATGAGATAAAAACTAGGTATTAATTTGGCTCCAAGTATGAGATAAAAACTAGGTATTAATTTGGCTCCAAGTATGAGATAAGAACTAGAGACTAATATCGGGTGCTAATAAAAAAGATAATAAAACCTCCCCGCCCTGCAAGGTAAATTGGTCTAAGGTTAAATTGTACATTTAGAAAAGAAGGCCCTTTTTTAAATGCTTTGTGCAGACTTTTAGAGCTGTGGCACATTGTCCTAAAGTTTTAAAACAATAGCTATAAAGTCTTTGTGTATGTGTGTCTATATGTGTGTTATGTACGTGTGATATTTCACCTCCAGAGAGTATGGCCAAAAATCAAGAGCTCTGTTTAATTGGCTTATAAAGTAAGTGCTTACATTATTTCTAAATGTAATAGGAATTAACCCAAACGTCTTTCAAATTAACATGATATGAAATAATCTTTGGTAAATGAAAGCTTATTTAAGATTGTTGATTTGATGAAAATGGACATGTCCTTAACATAATCAACAATGGGTATGATGCAGACATGCACTCTGGGTTTACTAGTTAAATAAGCTCATGGTATCCCTGTCACAACTTTGTCAGCATAACAACTTAAAATGATAGCTGATTTTTCTAATATCTCATGAAGTTTTCTTAGATAATCTAAAGATAATTGTCAGGAACAAATAATTTAGATGTAAATAAGATAAGAGTTTAAACTTTTAACAATAATTATATTTTATGACACACATTTAATAACTTCCAAACTCTCTTTAGGAACTTGAAACTTTGAAGTTTTGCTCAATTAAATGATGGAAAATTCATTGAATATCTACATTATTTCTAAATAAGATAAAATTAGACATTAATTACTAAATATAAATTTACCTACTTTTGTCTTATTACAGAGAAACTAAAAAGTGTTTGGGTCTGTTGGCCCAATGTCTTGTGTTTTATTAAAAGATTGTACTATAAATAACACATTTCTAAAAATTATAAAAAGTATCTGTAAATTTGTCAAGCCACAGAATGCTAACATAAAAGACAGTTTGTAATTGCTTACTTCTTACTTTTTACTTAAAAATTAGGGTTTCTAAGGGTCAAAAATTCTAATAGGTGATTAAAGCTATGGGAAATTAATAAGAAAAACATTATTATTCAAGGAAAGTAAGATGTATTTTTTCAATAAAGAAGGTATAAAGAATGAAAATATTTTTGTTTGTTTTGTTAAGAAAGATAAATTTGTCCTAAACTATTAGAAGGGAAGAAAGAAAGCAAGGGACAAAAATCTAAATGTAAAAGAAAGTTATAGAAAGGTTGTGAAAAAAATTTATTTCTAAAGTTTTGTGCATGGTCAAGTTGGCTAAAATTAAAATGAATTTAATTAAGTAAATAAGTTTTTTTGGGGGGGAGATTAGCCCTGAGCTAACATCTGCCACCAATCCACCTCTTTTTGCTGAGGAAGACTAGCACTGAGCTAACATCCATACCCATCTTCCTCTACTTTATATGTGGGACGCCTACTACAGCATGGCTTGACAAGTGGTGCCATGTCTGCACCCGGGATCTGAACTGGCGAACCCTGGGCCACTGAAGTGGAACATGTGAAGTTAACTGCTGCACCACCAGGCCAGCCCCAGTAAATAAGTTTTAATATCAAAAGCAAGCTAATGCAAAATTAGAATTTATTTTTTTCCCTGTCTCTTAAAAGGATAATTTTCGAGGGCCAGCCTGGTGGCTCAAGGCTAATCTTCCTCAAAAAAAAAAAAAAGGATAATTTTCTTAAACTTTTAGTCTGCTTTTGGTAAAGAGATTATGAAAGTTTTTTTTTCTTTGAGTAGTCTACCAGAAGGGTAGGGATTTTGTGTTTTATCAAAGTAAATTTATATTGTATTTATAAGGTCTTTAACCACAGGTATTAAGGTTCTTCTTAACAGCTATTCTCTACATTGACCTAAAATTCTTTAATTGTTACCATGGTTAAGGTGATAACTAAACGTTGTTTCTTAGGGACCTATGATATTGTGTGGGTAAATGTTATTGATGTAAATGTTTTAAAAATTATATAACATTCCAGGGGCCAGCCCCATGGCCGAGTGGTTAAGTTCACACACTCCACTTCAGCAGCCCAGAGTTTTGCCAGTTCAGATGCTAGGTATGGACATGGCACTGCTCACCAGGCCATGCTGAGGTGGCATCCCACATGCCACAACTGGAGGGACCCACAACTATAATGTACAACTGTGTGCTGGTGGGATTTGGGGAGAGGAAGCAGGGGAAAAACAAACAAGATTGGCAACAGTTGTTAGCTCAGATGCCAATCTTTAAAAAATAAATAAATAAATAAAAAATTATATAACATTCCAAAAATTCTAATCTCTCCTGGTTGTCAGTCATAATTCTAGTTATTATCTTAAAGGGTTGAATGTCACAGAAATAAGCAAGGTTCTTTATTAATTGTCATTTTTAAGCCTTTTGTCATTTACAGACAGTTATTGTTTTATTCTGAGGCTTTTGAAAATATATTTCATTTTCAGAGAGATTCACAGAAGGGACTCTGACATTTACTCTGGAATGCAGCTTTCTGATAAAGTTTCAGATCATAAAACGGAATTGGGTAAGAAACTACAGAACTCTAATGGAGAAACTGATGACTTCATGAAACTGCTAAGAAAAGAGCAAGATCAAAAGTTGATTATATGGGGGCTGGCCCCATGGCTGAGTGGTTAGGTTCACATGCTCCACTTCAGTGGCCCAGGGTTTCACCAGTTCAGATCCTGGGTGTGGACCTGGCACTGCTCATCAAGCCATGCTGAGGTGGCATCCCACATAGCAGAGCCAGAAGGACCTATAACTAGAATACACAACAATGTACTGGGGGGTTTTGAGGAGAAGAAAAAAAAACGAAAAGAAGATTGGCAACAGATGTTAGCTCAGGTGCCAATCTTTAACAAAAAAAGAGTTGATATATATGAGACTGGAAGAACTGATGAAGATGATTATAAATCTTACGACTTTTCATTTGAAATGTTGCTGATTTTTTTAATGTTTTGTTTTTTTCAGATTTAAGGAAATGTTTTTCTCTTTTCTCTTAAGCTATGACTTATAGAAATTTGGTAAATTATACTTTTATAAACAGAATTGAAACATTTGTCTTTTTTCTCCCTAACTGATCCCTCCAGAATTTGGAAACTCTTAGTGAGTAAGTATTGTTATTTTCAGGGCAATATAGTTATGTGCATAAGTTCAGTTAGAATCTGTTCTCCTGGGGCCAGTCGGTGGCACAGCAGTTAAGTTCACACATTCCAGTTTGGCAGCCCGGGGTTCACCGGTTCAGATCCAGGGTGCGGACATGGCACCACTTGGCATGCCATGCTGTGCTAGGCGCCCCACATATAAAGTAGAGAAAGATGGGCATGGATGTTAGCCCAAGGCCAGTCTTCCTCAGCAAAAATAAAGAGGAGGATTGGCAGCAGATGTTAGCTCAGGCCTAATCTTCCTCAAAAAATTTTTTTTAAAAAATCTGTTCTCCTTATAACAGGACACAATTGGAAATATTGGTTATATTACCAAAGCTTTGACTGGAATGTCATATTTGAGAGAAACATACATAGACTCAGATATGACAAGACAGCTTTTGAAAAGCAAAGGTTGGACTTTATGAAATAAAGCCACCCAGAAATATTGGCCTGGTACCTTATTTACAGGGTTCCCAGCAACCTTACTGAGTATGTAAAGAAGGTCACTTATCTGGCAGGTGCAAAGAAACCCCAATGTTTTGGGAAACCTCAAAAGAAGAGAGAACTTCACTCAAGTCTGTAGGTATTGCAGGCAAAGTCTGAGGACAAAGTCCTTGCCTTGGCTTTCCTGGCTTTGAGAAGCCTTTAAAGTTCAATCTGAGATTCCTTATAAAAAGTTCCAGCAAAGCAGGTTTAAAGAAGCCATTATGATTGATTGCTGTTCTTGCTGCACCTATGTAAATAATTTGGCCAAATTTATTGAAACTAGACTTATTTTACAAACCAGTCTTAATTTGGCTATCTTTGGTAAAAAGGAGGGTGATTTTAGAGAGAGAAATTATGTCTCAGTAGAAACTATAGTACATATTTGTGGATATTAGATCCTAGTTCTGTTAATTGTCT
The DNA here is from genome assembly GCF_041296265.1 of Equus caballus. NCBI lineage: Eukaryota > Metazoa > Chordata > Mammalia > Perissodactyla > Equidae > Equus > Equus caballus. The sequence goes on from NC_091695.1 coordinate 12,123,350, forward strand.
TTGAGGTTTTTGTTTTCTACCTGTAAACTGGACTGGATCCTGAATTCTTCTGGTCTCCTGAAATATCTAACTACAAATCTCCAAACTAACATTTTCAATTTCTTTTCCATCATTTTTATTTGAAATCATTGAGAACTGAAACCACCCTTACTCCTAAAGCCCTGCAAACCGAAGCTGGATAACTTCTTATAAACTTTGCAAAGATCACCATGATAGCAGGTGTGTTGCTATGTAAGCCACTCAAAAGGATACCTGAACACTCAATGACATCATCAGAAACATTTCAAGCTGCAAAAGATGCTTCAACCCTGATGTCTAAAAATTTTCTTGACAGGTTTCCCCTTGGGCTCAAAAACTGGCTTATAATTTTCTCCAACCATTAACCTTGTTTTTCTTTTTGTTTCCATGGAAATGCTTCTTATTAAATACCTGATTGTTTGCTTCCACAATATAGGCCTAACTTTGGGAGCCCATCTGCATCACCACCTTCTAAAATGAATTTAACTGGATGACCTATTATCAGAACTGAGAAATATGTTCAGTGAGATGGAGCAATCTACCTGCTCAGCTTTTGATACGTGAAACTTCCAGAGAAGTTTCAGAGGAGGGATCTGTTGGGGTTCAGGTCAGGCTGCCCCAAGGGGCACCACTCTGGTATGCAAATTATTTCAAGCTAAAGACAATAATGTCTCAGAAGGCTCAGAAGAACATTTGACCTTCCCTCAAACTGCCTAAAAGAATTTAACATAGAAGGCCTGTTCCACGGGCCAGCCCAGTGGCATAGTGGTTAACTTTGTGCACTTTGGGCAGCCCAGGGTTTGTGGGTTTGGATCCTGGGTGCAGACCTATACACTGCTCATCAAGCCATGCTGTGGCAGTGTCCCATATACAAAATAGAGGAAGATTGACATCAGATGTTAGATCAGGGCCAATCTTTCTTACAAAAAAAAAAAGAAAGAAAGAAAGAAAGGAGGCCTGTTCCAGGATGGAGCTAATGCCATAACATAACTATAGTATAATGTAAAATAGGTGTAATAAAAAGGCACCAACAAACCCATTTTTTAGCCAGAAAAACTTGTTTAAGAAACATCTGCATTTCCATCTCCATGTAAATTGTCTTCCTCTTCTCTAAAATCCCAAATCACTACCCCCAACATCCTCCTTGTCTTTAGCTGAAGATATTTAAACTAAGAGCTTTGGCCATGTGGCCGTGTTACCCAGTTTCCTGGGTTTCTTCCATGTATACGTGTTATGAAGCTTTGTTTGACTTTCTCTTGTTATTCTGTCTCGTGTCACTTTAATTCTTAGGTCAGCCAGAAGGACCTAGAGTGGGTAAAGGAATTGTCTTCCTCCCCTACAGTTTTGACTTTGAATTCTGTCTTATCTAATACTTAGACTGTGGTTCCCTTTTGCGTTTTCCTAGTGCTCCTGTGCCCTTTCTTTCATTTTCAACCTTTCTTAGTTACTGTTTGAGATGTGTCTCTTGTTTATGTCATATAATTGGTATGTTTTATTTTGTGATTCAATCGGAAAATCTATTTTCTTTTAATAGATGAATTTAGCCAATTTCTTTTTCTTGCTATGACAAATATATTTGGTCATAGTTCTGCTATTATACTTTACAAACATTTTTATAACTTTTTTTCTTCTTCTTCTCTCCAAAGCCCTCCAGTACATAGTTGTATATTCTAGTGGGTCCTTCTGGTTGTGCTATGTGGGATGCTGCCCCAGCATGGCTTGATGAGTGGTGCCATGTCCACACCAAGGATCCAAACCGGTGAAACCCTGGACCGCTGAAGTGGAGCGCATGAACTTAACCACTTGACCACAGGGCTGGCCTCAACATTTTTTAAAACGTGATTAAAACTTTTAAAATAGCTTTTTGTTGATAGCTTAAAAATAAACTTTTACTATATGAACTATTTTCTTCATGAGTGTATGGGTATATTTGGAAGACTTCTATTTTAGATATAGTAGTTATTTTTGTAAGCACAACTTTATATACTATACCTTGTTCTGTCTTTATTAGACAGTATCTATTGACTCCCTACTCTGAGCAATATTGAAGTAAATTTATATTCAATTCTTTCCTGCCCCCATCTCCATTGTCTTCCCACCTTCCAGGTTCCATGTAATTGTATTCTTGTATTCCATAGTATCTACACATAGTATCCACAGCGTTGTATTCCATAGTGTTTGCATTTATATCTTTAAATATACTTATACTTCTATTACTTGATTTATCAGCTTTTCATTTCTTTTTATGAAATTGGCATGGTCCCTCTACTTTTCATCTTTACTCCTCCTTTTTTCTCAACTATTATAATAAAATTTATGCATTTCTAGGTTTATAATATTTTCATTCCATTCTATAATAATAAATTTTCACATTTTAAAAAGCCCCAGGCCTCAAATAAAATAAAATGGCTTTCATATTCTCTATGAGTCCTTTTGGTCTGGTTGTCTCCATTCATCTCTTGGTTGACTAAAGTTCATTTTCTAGTATATTTTTCGAAAAAGGATCACAGAACATATATTCCTTCAATGTATGCATATTAAAATTTTTTATCTTTTTGCCTGGAAGACTTAATTTCACCTTGAATTTCAATAACTTTACTAAGCCATGTCTTAGTGTAGTTTTTTTTTTTTGTCATTAATTTTTCTGAGACAATGTGTGATCTTTGAATATACAGATGCAAGATTTTTTTTTTTTTTTTTTTAGGAAGATTAGCCCTGAGCTAACATCCGCTGCCAATCCTGCTCTTTTTGCTGAGGAAGACTGGCCCTGAGCTAACATCCGTGCCCATCTTCCTCTACTTTGTATGTGGGACGCCTACCACAGCATGGCGTGCCAAGCGGAGCCATGTCTGCACCCAGGATCTGAACTGGCGAACCCTGGGACCACTGAAGTGGAACGTGTGCACTTAACTGTTGCGCCACTGGGCCGGCCCCCAGATTTGTTTTTTATATTGGGAAGATTGATTGAATTGCTCTTTCTTTTTAAAATTTAATATTATGTTTTGAATAGATAGTCTATTTACATAAGTCAAAAATGAAAACAAACATGAAAGATGAAGACCGGTCATTAAAGCGGGTTATAAAATAGTATATACAGTATGATCTCATTTTGGCAAAAAAAATATTTTTTTTTTTTTGAGGAACTGGTGAACCCTGGGACGCCAAGAAGTGGAACGTGTGCACTTAACTGCTGCGCCAGCGGGCTGGTCCCAAATACATTTTTTTTAAAGAGAAAAAGATCTGGAAAGATTAAAAATTAAAATGTTAGCTATGATCATCTCTGGGTGTTGGGAATATTGTTTTTATTTCCTTATTTTTGCTTAACTGGTTCTCTAATTTTCTATGATAAGCCTATATGGTTTTTACCGTAATAAAAGGTAAAAAATTTTTTTATCATTGGTGATGTCATGTGGACTGCAAGTGGCCCTGATATAAGGTGATGAGAAGGGCACTTCACCCCTATCGTATTCTTTCCAAACACCCATCACCCCAGTCAAGTCACGAGAAAAACATCTGACAAACCCAATCTGAGGAACAGTCTACAAACTCCCTAATCGGTACTCCTTAAAACTGTCGAAGTCATGAAAAATAAGGAAAGACTGAGAAAGGGTCACAGACCAGATGAGACTAAGGAGATATGACAGTGAAATTCATGTTCTGACTTGGATCCTGGGAGAGAAAAAGGACACTAAAGGAAAACTGGTGAAATCCAAATAAAGCCTGGAGGTGAAGTCATAGCAACGTACCAAGGTTTGCTTAGTTTTGACAAATGTGCCACAGTCATGTAAGATGGTAACCTTACAGGGGAAACTGAAACTGAGTGAGGGGTATATGGGAACTCTATCTTTGCAACTTTTCTGTAAATCTAAAATTATTCAGAATATTTAAAATATACTATTCAAAACCAGAATAAAAAGGTTATAAAAAAAAAAGAAAGACATGCAAGACAGATGTTCTCTTTCACTGGGTGTCGTCAGATCTGGTGGTTTGCCTGGATCCGCGACAGCCGTGCAGCCAACAAAGTTGGGCCAAGTTGGCACCGAAAGTGCAGAGCCGGAAGACGCTGAGGCCTGGATCTTGGATGCTGCCAATGAACTGCTGAACAAATTAGCCAGTCCTGGAGCTGCCCTTCAACTGGGCGTCTTGTTTATGTCAAGAAACATCTGCCCTCTGATTGAGTCTCTTTTGTTCCTCCTGTGGATTGTGGTTGAAATCCTTCTAGTTAGGAAAGGCAGACAAGGAAACCAGTTGGCGCACACAGTGTTTCAGGCGCTGATGTAGAAATGTGTGGGAGGCAAAGGAAGGACGGGTGAGTTCTGCCTGGAAACAGCATCAAGACCAGTTCGCACAGCAGGCTACCACTGGAGCTGTCTTTTTTTCAACTGAGACATAATTGACTTCTAACTGAGCTGAGTCTTGAACGATGACAGGTGTTTGCAGAGTAACGGGGGCGAGGCGTGGAGGGAGCGGGGAGAGGCAGTTGTGTTCCGGATTCACAGGGAACAGCGGGAATTCGGAGTTGGAGGCTGATGGGGCAGCAGGGCCATACCAGAGATGGACTGTCCTGCAGAAGAGAGGCAAGGGCACCCTGCAAGGGGACCAACGTGATCAGACTTGCCTCCTAATGGGCTCTTCTTGGCTGCTCTATCAAAGGAGGTCAGGATCCTCAAGATTGAAGGCTGGGAGACCAGATCTAACAGTTCAGGAGAACAATGACAACCTGAATCAAGGGGGCGGAGAGTTTACGGATTTACTTAGGAGGTAGAGTCAATAGGATGTGGCCTCTGCCTGGATGTGCAGGTGCAGGGCTGGGGGACTCGAGTGACGCTGGGGTTATAAGCATGGTAGTGATGATGGTGGTACTGTTTATCAAGACAGAGACCACAGAGGGGCTGGCCCTGTGGCCGAGTGGTTAAGTTCGCGCGCTCCGCTGCAGCCGGCCCAGTGTTTCGTTGGTTCAAATCCTGGGCGCGGACATGGCACTGCTCGTCAAACCATGCTGAGGCGGCATTCCACATGTCACAACTAGAAGGACCCACAACTAAGAATATACAACTATGTACCGGGGGGCTTTGGGGAGAAAAAGGAAAAAAAAAAAAAAAAAAGGGAGAGAGAGACCACAGAGAGAGGCTCTGGTTTAAGGAAAAGATAACAGAATGATTCCGTTTGGGCATGTGGCCTTTGAGGTACAGAAGGGAACTAAGTGGAGATGGAGGGGAGACAGTTGGATGGATGGTCTGGACGTAGCAGAGGCCTGACCCAGCACCATGGTGTACAGATGCCAAGGGTCGGCACAGCTCATCCACGTAGGGTGTGCACAGGGAAAAGCCGCAGAGCCCGGGGGCACATTCAGGGAGCTAAGATAAGTGGTGTCTCAGAAAACAAGAGCCCATATTGCATTGTGAGATGAATATTCTAGAACAGTGTTGTTCAGTAGAAATACAATGCCAGCCACGTATATAATTTCAATATTTTTAGTAGCTACATTAAAAGGTAAAAAGAAACAGGCAAAATTAATTTTAATAATATATTTTATTTCACAGAAAATATCCAAAATATTTCAACATGTAATCAACGTAAAAAAAAAATATATATATTTTTTCCCTTAAAGACTGGCCCTGAGCTAACCTCTGTTATCAATCTTTTTTTTTCCGTCTTCTCCCCAAAGCCACCCAGTACGTAGTTGTGTATTCTAGTTGTAGGTCCTTCTAGTTCTGTTATGTGGGACACCGCCTCAGCATGGCTTGATGAGTGGTGTTAGGTCCACACCCAGGATCTGAACTGGTGAAACCCTGGGCCGCCAAAGTGGAGCACACAAACTTAACTACTGGGCCACGGGGCCGGTCCCAATGTGAAAACATTAATGAGATCTTTTGCAGTCTTTTTTGTACCAAGTCTGAAATCTAGCCTGTATCTCCACCTACAGCACATGTCAATTTGGCCCAGCTCCATTTAAAGTGCTCCATGGCCACTTGTGGTTTATGGCTGCCAAGTTGGAATGTTCTAGACTGAGGCAGATCGACGTTCAAATCCTCTCAGAGCCCAAGTTTTCTCATCTGTGAAATAGGGGCATAATAGCGATCTCCCACGTAAGGTAAAGCTCTTGACACACAGTGGGGCTACACTAAATGGTGGCTATTATTATTATTTTTTTGGTGAGGAAGATTGGTCCTGAGGTAACATCTGTTTCCAATCTTCCTCTTTCTGCTTGAGGAAAACCGTCCCTGAGTTAACATCTGTGCCAATCTTCCTCTATTTTTTGTATGTGGGATGCCACCACAGCATGACTTGAGAAGTGTGTAGGTCCACACCTGGGATCTGAACCTGCGAATGCTGGGCCGCAGAAGTGGAGCACGTGAACTTAACCACTATGCCACTGGACTGGCCCAACTGGTGGCTATGATTAAGGGAGGGGAGAACGTTTAGAAGGGGCAAGTGGAGACAGTAAGGAATGGAAGGTTCGCAAGGACATGGTCGAAGGTTTTGTGTTTTCATTCAAGATGGGAGAGGCTTGGCATGATTTTAGGCAACAGAGAAGTTGCTGGTAGAGGAGAACCACTGAAGAAGGAATGAAACAATGTGGAAAGTTGGAGAAAAAGTGGGGAGATGGAGTTGAAGCACAGATGGAGAGATTAGCCTTAAATCTGAAGCTGGGCACTTTTTTCTCTACGAACAAATGAAAGGATGTCGGGGCTGACAAGAGTCATGCCCGCTGACCACTGCTGAAGTGTTTTCTGTGTGTAGGCCCCTTGACTAGGGGTGTTCTGTGCATTCTCTTGTCCAGTCCTCCCAACACCCCTGAAAGGCGGGTCCTGCTAGTGTTCCCATTTTACAGACGAGGAAACTGAGTCTTTGGGAAGGTAACTTGCCTAAGGTCATAAAACTAGTCGAGCCAGCATTTGAACCCACTCTGATGCCGGAGTCTAGATTCTTCTTTTCAATAGAATGTTCCTTATTTGGGCTTTGTCTGATGTTTCTTCAGGATTAGATTCAGGGTATGCATTTCCGACCAGAATACCATGTAAGTGGTGCGTCCTCAGGCGTCGTATCAGAAGGCACCTCTGATGTCCATCTGCCCTGAGTGGGCACTCAGTCAAGGTGTTGTCCAATTTCCCCACTATACAGTTCCTATTTTCCCTTTCAACTAATAATCTGAATGGAGACTCTTCAAAACCTGCTCCTCATCATAGTTCCTCCTAAATCCAGCCTCCGTTGATGATTCTTGCCTGGGCCATTTTACTATAATGGTTGCAAAATAATAATTTCAACTCCGGCACGCCCTGCTCATTCGCCAGCTGACTCAGCATTCATTCTGCTTCGGCAGGAGCCCTCCTCTCCTCTCTCTCTCTCATCAAAATGAACTCATTCATTCCTAGTTTTTTCAATGGGTTATCATTTATTAATGTTCTTAATCATCTTGCTGCCTAAGATCCCAGATTTGGCTGGTGGCAGCCCCTTCAAGCTGGCTCTTCGTCCTGTGAAATGCCACCCACATTTTTTTTAAGTACTTTCTTACTTTTTGGCGTAGCAAAATGTTCCAGGCTCCTCATCTCGTGTCTACATTGCCCCAGTCCTGAAACCAGCCATTTCCGTAATGAACCCTGCTTCTTTTTGATGGGGAATGGTGTTAGAGGACAAGATCTGGGTGTAAAATATGCTTATTGCTAATGGGGTATATTTGATTTTAGACCTTTTTAGTGGCTAGAGTTGAATATATATACAAATTTTTATATACACATGTGAATATACACACACATATTTTAGAAATCATGAGTTTACACTGATATCTCCAATTCCAATCCATTTCCACAAGGTTTTTTCTTGTTTCCCTCCATCAAATATTTGTATGTTTCTTCTTCAAGAGTGAGAACCCTGGCTCCTGACATCAACGCATTTAATCATTTGCCCGATCACATAAGACATCTCAAATAGTTTCGGAATCACTTTGCAAATACTAGTACATAAGCACACCCACTAAAGAGAGTCCAGAAGTCATCTGTGCTTTCCTCCCTACTCCCACCCGACCAGCGCCTCCTTGTCAACCTCGACCTCCTGGCAAGGTCATTTGCTGGGAGGAAGATGAGGCAGGGAGGGAGCAGGGGACCTGAGGAAACGGAGAAGGTGTGAAGTAGCATGGAGCGGGGGAGGTGAGGGAAGTCAGTTTCAGAAGCAGAGGATACATTTCCCAGACTGGAGGAGATACATGAGCGGTGGCCCCGGCCCCCTCGATGGCATGTTTTCCTGTAGCCATCCTGGCAGCCTCAGTGTAGGAGGCGAGAAGACAGATGGTTGGGATGGCTGGATGAATCCAAAGTTGGGGAACTACCAGGTGGATGTGGCAGAAGGACAGAGGGTGAGGACTCCGGGGTGCTGGCAGGGAAGTGGTTGACGTCATGCACCCCGGAGTCTGGGCTGAACGGAGGAAGAAGTGGAGCCAAGAGGGAGCAAGGGGAGAGACCGGCACTCGAGCTGGGCTGAGAAGGGGGTTGCAGAAGACACTTCTGGTCACCAAATCCAACCATCTAGGAAGAGCGGGTCAGGGGCTGGGGGAGAGATGCTTGTACCAAACTTGGTTGGGGGGAAGACGGGAGGGGCTGTGCTTTGAGCAATCAGAGTCTTTGTTTCCCCAGAGACCGAGCGAGAGGAGACCTCGCTGGCCTCGGCTGGAGAGGGACGCTGTTCCAGGCACATTACTGCGTGTATGATCAGCAGCTGTGAACGTGTCCAGGTAAATGTAATTTTGTAAAAATGAAGGGACCTTGGAAGTCATTTCACTGGACAGTCACTTGACTTCTAAGGTCCGGGAGTCAAGGGCCAGAGCCATCAGGCAATTGTACCCCACCCAGGCTTCACAGGCATTTTAAATTTAAGTTGGTGGCTTTCTCTAATGCTCTAGAGCGTTCTAAAGCTAGCGGAATGCCTGACTGACAGGTCTGCGGTGGTGTTGTAGTCCTGTTCTCCAGCTGGCCTTTCAGCACAAGGGAGGAATGGGGCCGCCACATCACTGCCTTCTCCACAGACCCCCGTCAGTCACTGCCGAGCGCATTCCTTCTGATGGATGAATTCGTGGGAACAGCCCAGATTTAGGGTACGCGTGTCAGCGGGGAGTCAGAATTGTCAAGAAGCAATGTTTCTTCCTATATTCTTAGGAATCGTCCTTTCTTTTGACCCTTATTAAGCAAGCCTTGCTCTGGACATGTGGCGTCTACTTTGTCACTAGAGCTTTGTCTGTAAACATACTAATTAAAATGCCTTTCTAGGGGCCGGCCGGGGGCTGAGTGGTTGGGTTTGCGCCCTCCACTTAGGCGGCCCGGGGTTTCACCGGTTCGGATCCTGGGCGCGGACATGACACCGCTCATCAGGCCACACTGAGGCGGCGTCCCACATGCCACAACTAGAAGGACCCACAACTAAAAATATGCAACTATGTACTGGGGGGCTTTGGGAGAAAAAGGAAAAATAAAATCTTTAAAAAAAACAACAAAAAACCCCACCTTTCTGAACCCAATCTCACAATTTCAGCCTGTTTCTCACAGACCGCACAACTCAGCTGCACGGAGTCAAGGTGGGACCCACTTAAAGGGGAAAACAATTTCCGAGCTGCTTTTTAGTGCTCAGGTAGCATCGAGGTGAGGAAAAGGGGCTAAAGCTGCTGGACCTCGGCGAGCAGGAGCAGAGACGAGCCTGTCCTCCCCAGGAACGTTCCACTAAGAAACGGACAGCAAGGTCCCTGGTGGACTGCAGTTCAACTGAACTAGCCAGGCCGTACGGGAGGTCCTGCAGTCTAAAGGATAGAGTGGGCTTTGTAGGTTCAAGGGCATCCTGTGCAGAAGGTGCCGGGTCTCTGTGCTCTGGAAACATCTCTGCTAGTCTAGGTAATTAAACCGGAACTGGTCTGCGAAGAGCCTGAGAGCCAGAAGTTAGCAGTTCCAGTCCTGCAAAGCAGGCCTTCCGGGTGGCATTCTTGCCAATAGCTGTGATCAGATTTGGTGGCAACATGGCTAAACTGGTGGTAGTTTCCGAGTGGCCAGGTCCCGAGACCTCCAAAATTCCTGCACTATTTTAATGACAAATGGAAAAAACACCCAGGATTTTTGCTTTCAAGGAGGCTCTGCATCTACAGTGCGGAGTTCCCATATGTAACGTCCCATCAGAAACTTCTTCAGAGTAATGCTTACTACCTTTGCCTTATCTGTTTAGACTTGTTTCTACCACTTTCAAGAGGTATTGTCACCTCTCCAAAAACAGAAAGGGGTCTGCTGCCACCACATGGTAATAGGACCTCACTTATGACCACGTAGTCTGAAAAGTAAGGCTCCTAAAGAAAACGTGCTCGTCCCAAATCCTTTTTTTTTTTTTTGGTAAGGAAGATTGGCCCTGAGCAAACATCTGTTGCCAACCTTCCTGTTTTTGCTTGAGGAAGATTGGCCCTGAGCTAACATCTGTGCCAATCTTCCTCTGTTTTGTATGTGGGATGCCATCATAGCATGGCTTGATGAGCAGTGTGTAGGTCTGCACCTGGGATCTGAACCTGAGAACCCTGGGCCACTGAAGCGGAGCATGCAAACCCAACCAGTACACCACGGGACTGGCCCCTCAAATCCATTTGAATCTCAAAAAGTTACTTTTATCAGTGACTATGCATTTAGATTATAAAGAAAACACAGTATAAAGTACATTCATTACTTTTTCCCTATATCCTTGACTGTTGTTGACAACTGCTGAATATGAAGTTGACCTTGTCCTCTGACCCATTAAAACGCTATTTTTCAGGCTGGCCCCATGGTACAGTGGTCAAGTTCACACACTCTGCTTTGATGGCCCGGGATTCACTGGTTTGGATCCTGGGTGCGGATGTGGCACTGCTTGTCAAGCCATGCTGTGGCAGCATCCCACATATAAAACAGAGGAAGATAGGCACAGATGTTAGCTCAGGGCCAGTCTTCCTCAGCAAAAAGAGGAGGATTGGTGGTAGATGTTAGCTCAGCGCTAATATTCCTCAAAATAAATGAACAAATAAAATAAAATGCTATTTTTCGACTTTTCCCTGATTCCACTCTCACGGTTCACTCCTAGTGATCAAGATGCTTCGGGTTGTTTCTCCTGCAGCATGAGATTTATCATGTTCACACAGTCAGAATTAATCACCGCAGTTTGTCATTTTTAAGTTTCTAGCCAGAGTCACTGCTCAGCCTCCTTCCAAAAGCAGAACGAGAAATGACAGGCACATTGGCTTCTAGATGCTGCAGCATGGAATTCCTCGTGGGGCCTTCTTCCTAATCCGAGCAGGAAAACTTGCTCTCTTTTTTTCCTTTTTTGGGGAGGAAGATTGGCCCTAAGCTAACATGTGTTACTAATCTTCCTCTTCTTGCTTGAGGAAGATTCGCCCTGAGCTAACATCTGTGGCAATCTTCCTCTATTTTGTATGTGGGATGCCGCCACAGCATGGCTTGATGAGCGGTGCATAGTTCTGCGCCCAGGATCTGAACCTGCAAACCCCAGGCTGCTGAAGCAGAGCACACAAACTTAACCACTGGGCCACGGGGCTGGCCCCTGCCTCTCTTTTCTAACGACATCAAATAGCTCCTCCTTTACAAGACTGACTGAGCTGGGCAAGGCTCAAGACTGCTGAGTCATGGCCTCTTGGAGGCTGTGCCTGGATTGTGTAGGAGTCTCTCGTTTTTGCCCCTTCAGTATCTTAGCATCCAAACCACATCTCTCAGCGAGCTTTTTGCTCTCAAAAAGCACCTAAAAAAAATCTGACCATGCATTATTATTTTTGATCTCCCGAATATCACCATACTGGAGTGCCTTTTATAAACTTCCTTCAAAATTATTTGGAGCAAAAATAAGTTATTTCTGAACAAACTTGCAAACAAGGTTTGCCCTCAGCAGTTTGAAACTGTTTTGGAACTTCTCCTTTAAAGTTAGCCTTTTAGGGACAAAAAGTGGGATTTTGGCTGGGTGCTTTCTAGATACTTAAAAGGCTGACTAATAGTTTCAGGTGTGAGTGAGGTGGGGAACAGGAGAAGGCCATGTGCAGACTCCTATGGAAACAGCACGGGCAGATATCATTCCTTTTAAAGAGACTCGCCCAGTGTGTGTCTGTCGGGGGGCGGGGGGTGGGGGGCGGCAGTATACGGGAACTCTGTACCATCGCCTCAATTTCTCTGTAAACCTGAAAGTGGTCTCAAAATAAAGTCTATTAATTAAAAAACCCACAGACACTGGGACTGTAATAAAATTTGTGTTGCCATGTGGTTCTCATCATGTCCCCCAGCTAGGGGTGGTGACTGAGAGAGTTTAAAAGTGATAATGAAAACATACTAGAAAACTTTCAATCCAGTGTGACAGGAAGAGGGTAAAGTCAAGACAGGAGGCCTGGCACGAACTGGAGTGCCCCTTCTTTTTTTTTTGTGAGGAAGACTGGCCCTGAGCTAACATCTGTTGTCAATCTTCCTCTATTTTATGTGGGACGCCGCCACAGTGTGGCTTGATGAGTGGTGTGTAGATCTATGCCTGGGGTTTGAACCCGTGAACCTCGGGCCGCTGAAGTGGGGCGTGTGAACTTAACCAGTACACCACCGGGCCGGCCCTGAGTGCCCTTTCTTTGACATGTTGATGTCACAGGCTGTAGCCAGCAGATCATGCTTGGTGCTTGTGCGGAATATAAAATATGAAATGTCTGTTCACCTAAGATTATGCAGTTAACCAATCAGAGGAAACAACTGGTTAGAGAGAAAAAATTTTAATCAATGGGTTAAAAAACTTTTATAACCATGTTGAACATAATATATGCAACATTAGACTCCGAGTAATACATGAGCTGTCTTCTCTAGGTGGGAACGCCTCACTCTGAGCAAACCCGATAGGCCACAGCTTGACGGACCACTCATCGCTCCAAAGCTTTGACACAGGATTTCCTTAACATAGCACGCTCCCAGAATGTTTTAAAATAGAGTTTGATCTCTTAAAACTGATTTGCACATAATTTGAGAGAGAATATGTATTGGTTAAAATGAGGTATATCTGTGCTGTGGTCGCACGAGCACACACTTCAACTTCTGATAAACGAAGCTTTTCGATACAGCATCATAAAATTTCACTTTATCAAAAAATAATTTAATTCATGAGGTATGCATCTTGAGGGCATGCATGCAGTGTAAGCACACAGTGTCAGGACGGTGCATGACGAACGCACAATGCAGTATACCACAAAGGAGCGGAGCTCCCAATCGCACAACTCCCCTTGGTACAAGAAGCCTCTAGTCTACAACACACTGGGGAGCGCCCGTGTGGCGCGGCCCGGGCACCTTACGGGTACGTGTATACGTGCAAGGATGGGTACACCGTCAGGGTGGCGCGGCCTCTCTTTGCAACAGGATATCTGTTTCTGGACCAGCTCGGCTTCATGTCTCGAGCTGGCTCTTGGCTGCGGTTTGTGCTTCTCTTTGCAGAACATGAAGCTGTAAATCCTGGCTTCTCTCTCTGGGAAGACAAGATAGAACAGTTGAATCACTTTATGCTGCAATTTCAAAAGTTAGAGTGCGGGTTGGGGTTGGTTTTATAAGGAGTTAGTGAGAAGTAGTTGCCTTTCCCCCCAAATACCAAAGTAGCTGACGTTGTCAGAGGGCAGAGGTGAGTCAAACCTTAGCCCTGACCCCTCGGAATGGCAAAGAAAGGTCCAGAGCGATATTGGAACTGCCCTGAGAAGTTGAGGGATTACATTTTATAGGTCCAGAAACATCACATAGAGGAAGAGAAGAACATGACCTATCCCTTGAAGGGGGAGACGGCCCTATTTTTCGCCACTCTGCTTATCTGACGTCATGGAAGTTAAACACCCACATCTCTGTTAGAGAAATATTACACCAAAAATCTTAAGAAAATGAAGTGGAAAAAAAAAACAAATGAAGTAAAGGAAAAGGTTTGGGTGGCATTCATCCACCACACTGGGTGTAACGGCCTGCCTGCTTACATGTTACAGCCTAACTGGCGCTGTGGTTTGGGATGTGTTTTCAGCCACCCGCGGCTTGCAATGATGCTGAAGGAGGCCAGAAGCCAGTTTGTGACTTCTCAGTCTGTCAGGACAGAATCCTCTGTGACCTGACTTTCTTTACACCTCTCTTCACTGCTCTTCCGTTTCTGTTACACCACGGCGGCTGGACTGTCTCGTCAGCCCTCCCGGAGGACCATCACCTCACAGGAGGGGTTCATGTCTGATGGTCCTCAACGGGCCCCGCACAGAGTAGGTTCTCCCGAAGATACCGACGGGTGAGTGAGCATGACCAGGAGAATGCCCAAGCGACAGATGTAGGAAGATGCAGGGACCTCACCTTGGGAGAACTGTCCATTCTGTATCTACTCTATCTACCTCCAAACGCTGTGGTTCTCAATCTTTGTTCCACCCGGACACAAGCAAGCAGCACCCTCCCACAGACACACCCAGGGCTTTTCGAAACAACAGCTTACTAGCTGTTTCCTCATCTCTTTTCCCCTTTCTCAGGAAAGATTATGCAAGTGCAAATGAGCAAGAGAGATGTTAATACAGGGATAAAAATGAATTCATACTAACGTATTCTTTTTTTTTGTTTTGTTTTGGTTTTTGTGAGGATGAGTGTCCCTGAACTATCATCTGTGCCAATCTTCCTCTATTTTGTATGTAAGACACCGCCACAGCATGGCTTGATAGCAGTGTGTAGGTCTGAGCCCAGGATCCGAAACTGTGAACCCCAGGCCACCAAAGCAGAGTGTATGAACTTAACCACTATGCCACCAGGCAGGCCCCTAACTTATCCTCTCAAAAAAGCAAATCAGGGGCTGGCCTGGTGGCATAGTGGTTAAGTTCATGCGCTCTGCTTTGGTGGCCCAGGGTGTGCAGGTTCAGATCCCAGGAACGGATCTGCACACTGCTCATCAAGCCACGCTGCGGCAGTGTCCCACATACAAAACAGGAAGATTGGCACAGGTGCTAGCTCAGGGCCAATCTCCCTCACCAAAATAAATAAATAAATAAATAAATATGGGGACCGGCCCAGTAGCACAGCGGTTAAGTGTGCACGTTCTGCTTCTTGGCGGCCCGGGGTTCACCAGTTTGGATCCCGGGTGCAGACATGGCACCGCTTGGCAAAAGCCATGCTGTGGTAGGCGTCCCACGTATAAAGTAGAGGAAGAATGGCATGGATGTTAGCTCAGGGCCAGTCTTCCTCAGCAAAAAGAGGAGGATTGGCAGTAGTTAGCTCAGGGCTAATCTTCCTCCAAAAAAACAAAAACAAACAAAGAAAATTAAAAAATAATAATAATAAAAAAGCAAATCATTCCCAAACCACGGTCCTGAACCATCGCTGGTAACCCTGGACGTGAGGCGCACCTCGTGACGGATGGCGGCGCCCCGTTTGTTGTTGACGTCTCCCAGGGTGGAGAACCGCTGCATCCCCACTATCACTGTTTCCCTGAAACGTTGCCATGGAGCTACAAAACGGCAGCTGCCTAACAAATGTTTGTTGAAAGAACACTAAACTCTCCACGGCAAGCTTTCGGCTGTGGGTGGCGTCCTCCGGGCCTGCGGCACCTGGTGGTCAGGTGCTTTGTAACCGGAGGGTGCAAACTACTGGAGATGCTCACCTGAGCAGGACAAAGCCGGGAAGGTGAGACTGTGCGGAGTGGGGATCCGCCACCCCTCCAAACCACATAATACATCCCAAACCCAAATAAAATTGCTAGCACGTGTGCATAAACGAGGTGGACTACCTGCGTTCTCTCTTTACTCTGAGACAGAATCAAGGCAGTCACGTTCGATGGGTCCAGGGAGGTGTCTTTGTCTCTCGCATTTAACTGTGACTAAAACAAATGAAGACATTCTCACTAAATTTCCACTCGGACAAGTGTGATTATATACGATATACAGCATTTCAGTGCTTTTTGACTCATGCATGTTGACTCATTATGATACTTTAGGAAGAAAAGAGAGGCAGGACACAAATGAATAAGAATTCAAAGAAAAGAAGGACACTAATATTTACTGAGTGCAGATATGCCAGGCACTTCAGACAGTTTCTCCTCTAATTCTCACACCAACCTTAGGATGTAGATTTTATGAGCCCGTATTTCAGATGCAGAAACTGAGTCCCAGGGTGGTTAAGTCAGTCACAGGATATTACACGGTGGGGCTAGAATCTGAACTCGAAACAGACTTGGGAGCTTGTGCTCATGTCACTGTTATATCAGACGCCAAACAGCCCTCAAGGCCGAGCAGGGCGAGGTGTGCTCCGTGGGGCCTCCTCAGAGTAAGGCAGTGGGGCCTCATTATACCACTGTTTACCACAGGGTAGCACTCTGCATGGTGAGGGCTCATTTTGCACCCTCTTCACTAAGAATTAGCTACCAATGTACTAAAATCTATTTTTATACATAAAAGAATCAAGAATTTCATAGCCACAAAACTCCAGAGTCCTACAAGTTGGCTGGGTGCCTCTCCTCTGTGTTCTCACAGCATCCCACTCTGTGATGTAATTTCCTGCTTACTTGTTAAAATCCCCGCCAGACTTTAAGGTCCCTGAGGCAGGGGTAGTGTTTTGTTCAATGCTGCATCTCCGGCATCCAACAGAGGGCCTGGCATGTGGCAGTCACGTAACGCCCTGTGTTGAACGGACGGATAGATGGAGGGACAGTAAAGCAGCCTGTTCTTATGTTCCGGGTATAAAGTCACAAATCACAAATATCTGACATCAGACTTCAGTGGTGTCTAAAGCAATGTCAGTGTCCCCACCAATTTTAATATTCCCCTGCTCCCAGTGGCACTGACACATAAAGGTAACATAGATGACTATTGGTTTCTTCACCTTGTGGGAGAGATGTGCTAACTGTAAAAATCGGAATTGGAATCCGTGAGATAAAGAGTGAAGCATGGAACAGAATAGAGAGCCCAGAGCTAAACCCATGCATAGATGGTCAATTAATTTTCAACAAAGGAGCTAAGAATATATAATGCGGCAAAGACAGTCTCTTCACTAAGTGGTGCTGGGAAAACTGGATATCCACAGGCAGAAGAATGAAACTGGACCTCTATCTTATACCATACACAGAAATCAACCCAAAATAGATTAAAGACTTGAACCTAAGACCTGAAACTGTATGATTCCTAAAAGAAAACATAGGAGGTAAGCTCCTTGACATTGATCTCGGCAATGATTTTTTGTATTTGACACCAAAAGCCAAGACAACAAAAGCAAAAGTCAACAAATGGGACTAGATCAAACTAAAAAGCTTCTGTAGAGCAAAGGAAACCATCAACAAAATGGAAAGGCAACCTATAGAATGGGAGAAAACATTTGGAAACCACATTATCTGATAAGAGGTTAATATCCAAAATATACAAGAAACTCATACAACTCAATAGCAAAAAAACCCAAAGAACCCAAATAAAAAATGGGCAGCGGGCCTGAATAGACATTTTCCCAAAGAAGACATACAGATGGCCAACAGGTACATGAAAAGATGCTCACCATCACCAATCATCAGGGAAATGCAAATCAAAACCACAGTAAGCTATCGCCTCACAGCTGTTAGGATGTCTATTATTAAAAAAGAGAAGAGAGAACAAATGCTGGCAAGGATGTGGAGAAAAGGGAACCCTTGTGCACTCTTGGTAGGAATGTAAACTGGTAGAGCCACTAGAGAAAACTGTATGGAAAATCCTCAGAAAATAAAAAATAGAACCATCATACGATCCAGCAATCCCATGTCTGGGTACTTATCCAAAGGAAATGAAATCCTTATCTTGAGGAGCTGTCTGTACCACCATGTTCACTGCAGCCTTATTCACAGTAATCAAGTTATGGAAACAACCTAAGTGTCTGTTGATGGATGAATGGATAAAGAAGATGTAATGTATATACAATGGAATGTTCTTCAGCCTTAAAATAGAAGGAAATCCTGCCACTTGTGACAACATGGGTGAACCTGGAGGGCATTATGTTCAGTGAAATAAGCCAGAGAAAGACAAATACTGCATGGTATCACTTATATGTGGAATCTGAAAAAAAAAAAAAAGAGTCAAACTCATGGAAACAGAGAGTGGAAAAGTGGTTGCCAGAGGCTGGAAGGTGGGGGAAATAGGGAGAGGTTGGCAAAAGGTACAAACTTTCAGCTATAAGATGAATAAGGCCTGAAGATCTAATGTATAACATAGTGACTACAGTTGTATTGTGTTGTGTAATTGAAATTTGCTAAGAGAGTAGAAATTAAATGTTCTCACCAAAGCAAAAAAGGTAAATATGTGAGGTGAGGGATGCGTTAATTAACTCAATGATGGGAATCCTCTCATTATATATGTGTATAAAACCACCACATTGTATACTTTAAATACAAAAAAAAAAATTTCAATAAATTTCCATGAGTGAGTTAAACAGAAAAAAAGAGTCAAGCAAAACCACTACCTCATTCAGTCTTGGTTTTTCATTTCTCACCATTGAAGAACTGGTATTCTTGGAATTTCTGGAAAAGGCATGCGGCTTTTGCAGAGTAGAAGCAAACCCTGCTCTTTCCTGGAAGGAGTGAACGCGAAGAGAACGTTTTTCAACTGACCCTTTGCAATTGATCCACTCATAACTGACCCAATTCACCCAACAGTAAAGCCCCCACCTCGGGCAGCATCTCCATCTTTGGGAAGCAGGCGGATGGTGTGGGTGTGGCAGCTAGGACGGGGAAGGAGCTGTCCAGGTGTCCTTGGCCTGGACCAAGCCTGCTCCTCTGCCACCCAGCCACTCTGGACGAGCTCCAGCCACCGCGTTTCCAGTACCACCTCCTTCCTCTGGAAATCCGGACTTGGTCCAAACCCAGAATTGCTATGCCAGAGTATAGTACAGGATGAGCGGGCAAAAAGGCTGAATCTACTCCGAGATGTCCAGAGGACCCATGGGAGGGCTCTGAATTCCAAACAGAAAGCCTCCCCCGCCCCACTCCCCTTCTGGTTTAGAGGACACCTTAAGGCCCTGTCTGGCTCCCACTCGGGAATACCCTAACCCTTTAACTAGACAGCAGAAGTAGGCGCAGAGCTTTCTTACTGCGACGTCTGTTAACTTGAACTCCCGCATCAAAGAATTTTTCTGATACTGCTCATTTCGCTGTTTCCTAGTCTGAAGTGGCTTCTTTTTCTTTTTCTTATACAGCCTCTTCTTCTTATTCAACTATTCCGGAAAGTACAGAGAAACTCGTTGAAGATTCCAGAGCTGTGTCACCCACATGTGGCACTCTTTTCACATAATACTCAAGACACAATGGCTAACCCAGTATGCGGGCCTTCACAGGGTGGAGTTCTTGTTGGTTTGGAGACGGAACAAACAGTTCAGGCACCTCCTTACCAGAGACGTCTACCTATTTAACACCCCAAACCCACTATCATAGATACACTGCCAAAGGGGCGCTCATGATGTTTACCAAATATCTACGATGTACAATATGAAACCAGATTTCTTATGGCAATGATGTCACGTACGGATAATGCTGACCATTAGATGTGTGGTTAAAAGATCTAGTTTGGTTGTTACCACAAGGTGGCTTTAATGATTAAGCAAATGAAGCTCAGGACGAATCTGCCAGGTACCCACAGCATGGTGAAGCTCATAGTGATGTTGCTGTGAATGCAGCTGAAGAAACCGTAAGGTCCAGTCTGATCTGGCTGCCTCCTGCTGATGCAGCCTTAATTTCACCCTATGATGGAGATATTTCTCAACACAACTAGGAAATCATGCGCATAATGAACCACAACACATATTTTGTTGTTTCTAAAGCTCTTGCAGCATCTATGTAAGAAAAAGTCTGAGGACAGATGGGGTAAAAAAAAAAATCACAATATACAGAAGTATAAAAAACTACATGAAGAAAGAAACATTTTTTTTAAGTATGGATCATTTTTAACAACCTCTACCTGTTTTTTTTTTAAGATTTTTTTTTTCCTTTTTCTCCCCAAAGCCCCCCAGTACATAGTTGTATATTCTTCGTTGTGGGTCCTTCTAGTTGTGGCACGTGGGACGCTGCCTCAGTGTGGTTTGATGAGCAGTGCCATGTCCTCGCCCAGGATTCGAACTAATGAAACACTGGGCCGCCTGCAGCGGAGCGCATGAACTTAACCACTCGGCCACAGGGCCAGCCCCAACCTCTACCTCTTAACATAGTTTTCACCTTTAGTTAACTTTGGGATCAATACCGAGTCCTCACACTTTCCCCCTAGATTTTAAAATGTTATAAAGGACAAAATGAGAGACGCCAGGGCAGGGGAGCCAGTGAGGACGCTACTGCTGTATTTTCCGCAGATCTTAGGACAGCTGGAAAATTCCACCAGAGTATCCCCGAGTGCGGCTTTCAAGGCCACCACTTCCCGGGTGTGGGAGTCTATATACTCTCACCTCACGTGCGATGTTCAGTAGGTGAGCAGGCAGGCCGTCCGAGAGGGAGCTGTCAGAACCACTGGTGCTGTTTCCAAAAGTAAAGGAGAGAAAGACCCGCTGTTAACGTCCAGGAAGGGGGACATTTACCAGGCTGTCTGCCCGCCATCAGGATGGCCAGTCCACCATTTGCCTCCACTGTGTACGTGTCAGTTACTAAGAATTCCTGACGAGCATATTCATTCATTCACTCTGAACACCTACTGCAGGCCAGGCAGCGCAGCTGGCACAGGAGACAGAGAAGAATGCGGCAGAGCTCCGGCCCCAAGGAGTTCCCAAGCCATGTGGCAAAGGAAATATTGGCCAGATGGGCAAAGCTGCTCTCGGCAGCAACTGTGCGGGCCCCTGAGATTCTCCACGCGCCGCCCTAGAGGACACAAGGGCGTGGGATGTGGTTGAGAACAGAGGCTTTGTCTCATTCATTCCTGGCCAGAGAGCCAGGATCCTAGCGGGTACTCTGTAAAAAAGGCGTTAACTATGTAAATAAATATAATGATAAAGAAGCTGCAGGTCAGAGAGCATGAGCAGGACTTCTATCACCCAGGTGTCCCCTCACAAGTTCTGGATGCGCATCTAAAGTCGTCCCCCCAAGCTGTCTCCTCCCCTTTCTCAAGGGCTAGGATGAAGGAGCACTCAGATAATCAAGCCTGTCTTCCCCTTCATCGTGACCTTTGCTTATGTGTCACATTGTATTCTCCCCTTTCCTGGGCTGTGGGTGGCTAGAACTGAGAGCTGTGCTCTATGACAGGGCCCCCATATATAAAAATGTCTGAGGCAAAGGACTCAAACCTCTTGGGAAAAGACAGCATTTCAAGGCATTCTTTTGCCCAGCCCTCCCACTCTGTTCACGCCCCCTCCCTCCCTCAGTGACAACAAGAGGGCGAGGAGAAAGGCCTCTCTTCTCCCATCTGATTCCTGCTTCCCTATTCTCACAAGCCTTTTCCAGTCTGAGGAGCAGCCCTGAGGCCACTGAATAAGAGTCGCTCAAGTTCCTTTTGGAGATTACAGAAATGGGATTTAACAAACGGGATAAAAGCATCAGATGCAGGTGCCCCAGAAAGTGTCGAAAACCACGTGTGCGCATACAGGCAGGGCAAACTCGAACTGGGCTGTCCCTTCACAGTGTGCTTCCCTGGGTAACTAACGGTGAGAAGGGACGGGGGGGGGGAGCCCCGTGGAGTCTGTGATGGCCGGCTTCCCGATGCAGAGGCTGGAAAACTGGTTTCCAGAATTCTTAACGAAATGCAGGCGAGCGTCCATGCTGAGCCAAGTGGAAGGCAGTCTGTGGTTCTGAGCTGACGGCCCGGCTCTACGTGTATGAGTTGATAAGTGGGGGGCATTTTGCCTTTGAGGCTGAAAGTAGAGAGGCGTTGGTGCAGTGGTCCTGGAGAGCTAGGCAAAGGATTCTGGGAGAGTGGAGGGGCGCACGGTGAATGGGGCAGTCAACCTGGCCTGACGGTTTGGTTTAAGGTTCTTAAGGAAACACGCGGGAGACTCAGACACTAGTGAAACCAGCAAACAGCCACTGACGATTAAGTATCTAGGTACTAAAGTTTTTTCCTTTTTGCAATTACTGATTATAGCTGACAAATAAAAATGGCAAGCAATAGGATATATTGGAGTATACGAGGAAGCCATTTGGTATAAACCTAATTCGGCCTGACTTTGTTTTTTCCAAAAGGGCCTGACTGTGGCCGTTGAGCGTGCTTTGTATATCTGCTTAGACATTTCCTATGGCCAGAACAAAGGCCCTTGAGATAAAGGTGCAACTTCCCCCCACATTGGCACTTCCTTAGGGATAAGCATCTTTCCCTAGGCTAGGAACCCATTGCTGCACTCACCTCCCAGCTCACCTGTGACCACTCAGCTGGAGACAACGGACTGCCACCCTGCTGTGTTCACTGAGACAGAAGACCTACCTGCTGTTTCCATCAATCTCTGTGCCGACAGAGCAGTCTCGCGACTGTTGTAAAAGGGGCATTTCAATCCTATGTGAAACATCCTCTGTGGGGGTATATACCACTCGGTGCACCCCACTTCTTTGGTGCCCTTTCTTCCTTCGGGAAGAAAGGCCCGGGTTATAATCCTCAGATTTAAGCTCAGAATAAACTCACCCAAATTTTCATTTATAGATTGGTTATGGATTATTTTCGTCGACATAGCTTTTAGCTGTTTAACCCACCCCTTGTTAACTGTGCTGCTTAGGCAATATGCTCTCTGACTCCCACTAGGTTCCTACAGATAATGTCTCCCTGGAGCCTGGGTCACCATGGTAATGGGCGTGTGAGCTGTTTTTCAGGAATTAGAACTCCTTGTCTACTTCAGGCCGGTTGAGACCACCAACTCATCAACCAGGCCCATGCAAATGTCTGATAGGCGGCCTTTTGACGTCAAGAGGCCAAAAAGTCCACCCTCAGATCATGCTCACGCTGCCATTTTGTGAGCATGGGTCCTATGAAGAGGCCTGCAGTCTGACTGCGCTTGCACAGATCAGCAATCACTTCACCTCTCCTCACCTCCAATCACCTCTCTCCACATTTCAGACCACCTTGCCCCCATCCCATAAATATCCCCGAGTCCCTATTTTCGGGGAAGTAAATTTGAGGCTCAGGCTCTCGCTTCCTCATGTGGCTGCCTTGTGAGTAACCCCTCTCTCTGCTGCAATCTCGTCGTCTGTGTTTGGCTTTCTGGGCGGCCGGCAAAAACGAACCTGGTTCGGTAACAGTAGGACTGCTTTAGGGCCCCGGGTCAAATGTGCCACACAGAGACGGTGGGAGAGCCAGCCCCTTCCCTCTGTCCAGCACAGACTATGGTGCAGCCTCTGGCAGAAGACCCACACCCAGCCCAGGAATCTTCCGAGGAGGGCAGCTGGGGCAGGCCTGTGGCACCTTGGCCAGTAAGCTGGAGTAGAAGGTGTTCTTGCACGCCCATGAGATACCAGCCTGCCGGGGGCCTTCTAAAATAGCTGTGGAGCCTATGAGAGTGGGATGAGATCCTACATGCTAAATGAATTCAACAAATATTTACTGAGCTCTCCCCATGTGCCAGGTACTGTTCCAGGTACGTGAGATACAGAGGTGAACAAAATAAAGATCTCCGACCTTGTGGCACCTATATCCCAGTAGGGGGAGACAGACAATATACAACAGACACAATAAAGATGTAAATAACATGGAAGGACAGAAGGGAATAACAGAGTATAAAAAAAAGTAGAGCACCTAAGGGGGACAGGGAATGGCACGAGGGTGGAGGTGGGAGAGCAAGCTGCAGTACTGGAGTCATGAGGGAAGACCACATTGAAAAAGGTGACATTTAAGCATAGACTTGAAGGAGGTGAAGGAATTAGCCACGTGAATATAAGGGGGAAGAACATTTCAGGGATCTGGAACTGCTAGTGCAAAGGCCCTGAGGCAGGAGAGGGCCTGGCTGGTCTGAGGCAGAGGGAGGAGGCCAGTGGAGCTGTAGCACCGTGTGAGAGGGTGACGGGGGAGGTCAAAGAGGTATCAGGTGGCTAGGTCCTATAGCTTTGCAGGCCACTGTAGGGTCCTTGGTTTTTTATCTGAGTGTGTGTGTGTGTGTGGGGGGGCATTGAAGTGTTTTAAACAGAGGAATGACATGACCTAATTTGTTTTGTTTTTTTAATGATTGGCACCTGAGCTCACATCTGTTGCCAATCTCCTTTTTTCCTTCTCCTCCTTCTCCCCAAAGCCTCCCATTACATAGTTGGATATTCTAGTTGTAGGTCTGTCTAGTTGTGGTGTGTGGGACGCCACCTCAGGATGGCTTGATGAGTGGTGCCATGTCCACGCCCAGGATCCACACCAGCGGAACCCCGGGCCACTGAAGTACAGCACACGAACTTAACCACTCAGCCAAGGGGCTGGCCCCTAATTTATATTTTGAAAAGAATCACTCTCCTGGTTCTCTTTTGGCCTTGCTGGTCCCTTCTCAGTCTCATTTGCTGGCTCCTCTGTATCTCTTTGACCTCTTAAAACTGTGGTACCCAGCTCAGACTTGGCCTTCTTTACTCTATCGGCACTTACCCCCTTGGGATCTCAGCCAGTCTTAAGGTTCAAATATCACCTATCCAATGACAGTTCTCTCTATTGGGCCTCTCCACTGAACTCCAGACTCATATATTGAACCGCCTATTCGATATCTCCCTTTAGATGTCTAACAGACATCTCATGCTCAACACGCCCAACACTAGATTCCTGATCTCCGCAACCCCCTAACCTTCTCCACCCCCTGCATCTTCCCCATCTCAGTTACAGGCAACTCCATCCAACCACTGCACAGCCATTCTCTTTCTCGCATGCCTCATATCCAATTATTAAGCAAGTTCTAACGTTTGCAACTTCAAAATGTACCTAGAATCTAACCAATTCAAACCCCCCAACCACTACTACTACTCTGGTGTAAGCCACCATTACCTTTCACCTGTATTAGTGTGAGGGCCTTTTAACCAGTCTCCCTGCTTAGACTTTTACCATCTATTTTCCACACAGCAGCCAGAGTGTTCCTCCTGAAAATAAAACCTACGTCAGATCATGATGCTTCTCTACTTAAAACCTTCCAAAGGCTTTCCATCATCCTTGGAGTAAAAGTCAAAGTCTTCACAATTGTCTACAAGGCCCTACATAAACCACCTGCCCAACTCGCTAACCCTTTCTAGTGCCTGGAAGAGAGGCTGTCACAGAACAGGCCCTCAGTACACAGCTGCTGGAGGAATGAAGTGTATTTAAGAGTGCCATGATTTACTCAATATTTTCACCTGAGATTCAAAACCAAAGCCAAAATCAACATAACAACACAGCAAACAAAATTAAAAGAAAAAAAAAAAGGAGGTGATGTCAGCAACATGGCAGCGTGAGCTCACCTGGGACTCTCTCCCCTCCAAATTACAACCAAAAGGAGCAACTGCTTTCCAATAAAAAAAAAATCCTAATAACAGAAATTGTCAGAGACCCACAGCAGCCAAACAACGGAGCTTGGAGAGGCTGGAGCCGCCCTCAGAGGAGCTGGAACGGGGTAGGAGAGAACTTCGCTCCCTCCCCTAGAGTCTGGGATCACTGCCACGGGTGCGGGAAGGAGTGGGGGAGGGGCCACGCGACCCAGGTATTGTCCAGGACTCCCACCGCTGGTGCAGTGGAAACCCACTGATGGGGAAAGCTTCCGTGTGCAGGGACCCCATCAAGCAAGGGCCCCGGGAGACCCGAAAGCGAGAGCAGATCCAATCCAGATGGCATGAGTGAAAGTGCCCCTGCTCCCCCACCCATGCTGCCAGCAGCCATCTCGGCTGAAGGCCAGGGCTCAGAACGTGCAGCTCTTGACCCCCATCTAGTGGCAACAGGCTGAAACTGCAACCGAATAACAGCATCATGCACAAAAACCACTCCTCTACCATGCAGCAATTTCTAAAAGCTCCAGTCCAAAAGGAAAACAATAAAAGTACAGAAGTAGGTCCTGAGGGCTTGGAAATGGGTAAACTAAGTGAAGATGAGTTCAAAATAGCTATCCTCAAAACATTCAATGAGGTAAAGGGATATATAGAGAAACAAGTCAACGAGTTCTGGAGTTACTTCACAAAAGAGATTGAAACTATAAAGAAGAATCAATTAGAAATACTAGAGATGAAAAAAAAAATGGATCAGATAAAACAGAATAGGGATTCCCTGAATGCCCATGTAGAAAGCATAGAGGAGCAAATTAGCATAATTGAAGCGAGACAGGCTGAATGGCTCCAGACAGAGGAAGAAAGAGATTGAGGAATTTAAAAAACTGAAGAAAATCTCAGAGAAATAGCTGACTCAATGAGAAAATGCAACTTAAGAATCATTGGAATTCCTGAGGGTGTGGAAAAGGAAAATGGAGCAGAAAGTGTGCTCAAAGAAATAATAGGAGAGAACTTCCCAAATCTAGGGATTGAGAGAGAAATGTGTGTGGAGGAAGCTTTCAGATATCCTAGATTTGTCAATGTAAAAAGACCGACTGCAAGGCATATAGTAGTAAAAATGGCAAAAATGAGTGACAAAGAAAGAATACTCAGGGCAGCAAGGCAGAAGAAAATAACCTACAAAGGAACCCCCATCAGACTTTCAGCAGATTTCTCTACAGAAACCTTACAAGCTAGGAGAGATTGGAGTGACATATTCAAAACTTTAAAGGATAAAAATCTTCAGCCAAGAATACTCTATCCAGCAAAAATATCCTTCAAATACGAGGGAGAAATTAAATCTTTTCCAGACAAACAAAAGCTAAGGGAATTTGTAGTCACAAGACCTCCACTACAAGAAATCCTCAAGAAGGCTCTTATACCTGAAAAAAGAAAAAAAGGGAGTAAGGAGTCAAAAAACACAGAGTAGGGTGACAAATAGATAGACTCTGAATAGGATAGCAAATATTCAACTATAGTATTAGGATAAAGGGAAGGAAATCTCCAAAGCAAAGACAATCTTAACACTCTAACCACAAACTCACAACACAAGTTGGAATAAGAGATGAAAATAATAATTTAGGAGGGGAGGAGGAAAGGGACTGAAATAGTCTAGGCTAAGGAAGTAAGAAACCACCAGAAAATGGACTATGTTATACACGAGATTCTGAATACAAACTTCAGGGTAGCCACTTAACTAAAAAACAGAACAGAGACACAAAACATAAATAAGGAAAAATCTAAGAAACCCAGCATGAGAAATTGCAGAAGTCAATGGGTAGGCTAAAACACAGAGGACGAGAAACAAAGGAAACACAGGAAAACTGGAAAACGAGCAACAAAATGACAGCATTAAGCACTCATGCATCAATACTCACCCTCAATGTAAACGGATTGAACTCTCCAATAAGAAGACACAGAGTGGCAAAATGGATTAAAGAACAAGATCCAACAATTTGTTGCCTCCAGGAAACACACCTCAGCCCCAAGGACAAACACAGGCTCAGAGAAAGGGGTGGAAGACAATACTCCAAGCTAATAGCAAACAAAAGAAAGCAGGTGTTGCAATACTTATATGAGACAAAACAGACTTCAAGATAAGGCAGGTAAAGAGAGACATAGAGGGCCAATATATAATGATCAAGGGGACACTTCATCAAGAAGAAATAACGCTTATAAATATCTATGCACCCAACACAGGAGCACCAAAGTTCATAAAGCAACTATTAACAAACCTAAAAGAAACTATCAAAAATAACACAATAATAGTAGGGGACCTCAACACCCCACTCACATCAATGGACAGATCATCCAGACAGAAAATCAACAAAGAAATAGTGGAGCTAAATGAAAAGCTAACACAGTTGGACTTAATAGACATATATAGAACACTCCATCCAAAAACAGCAGAATACACATTCTTCTCAAGCACACATGGAACATTCTCAAGGATAGACCACATGCTGGGAAACAAGGCAAGCCTTTACAAATTTAAAAAAATTGAAATAATAACAAGCATCTTCTCTGATCATAATGCTATAAAACTAGAAATTAATTACAAGAAAAAAGCTGAGAAAGGCACAAGGATGTGGAGACTAAACAACATGCTATTGAACAAGCAATGGATCATTGAAGAAATTAAAGAAGAAATCAAAAAATACCTGGAGACAAATGAAACTGATAACATGCCATAGCAACTCACATGGGATGCAGCAAAAGCTGTATTAAGAGGAAAATTCATTGCAATGCAGGCACATCTCAACAAACAAGACAAATCCCAAATCAGCAACCTTAACTGAATTACACCTAACTAAATTAGAGAAAGAAGAACAAACAAAGCCAAAAGTCAGCAGAAGGAGAGAAATAATAAAAATCAGAGCAGAAATAAATGCTATTGAAACAAAAAAGGCAGTAGAAAGGATCAATGAAACAAAGAGCTGGTTCTTTGAGAAGATAAATAAAATTGACAAATCCCTAGCCAGACTTACAAAGAAAAAAAGAGAAAGCTCAAATAAACAAAATCAGAAATGAAAGAGGAGAAATAACAACAGACTCCGCAGATATACAACAGATTATAAGAGAATACTATGAAAAACTATATGCCAGCAAAATGGATAACCTAGAGGAAATGGATAAATTCTTGGACTCCTACAATCTCCCAAAGCTCACTCAAGAAGAATCAGACAACTTGAACAGACCAATCACAAGGAAAGAGATTGAAACAGCAATCAAAAGCATCCCAAAGAATAAAACCCCAGGACCAGATGGCTTTCCTGGGGAATTCTACCAAACTTTCAGAGAGGATTTAATACCCATCCTTTTCAAACTACTCCAAAAAATTAGGGAAGATGGAACACTTCCTAACACATTCTATGAGGCCAACATCACGCTGATACCAAAGCCTGACAAGGACAGCACGAAAAAGGAGAACTACAGGCCAATATCACTGATGAACACAGATGCAACAATTCTAAACAAAATTGTGGCAACCCGAATACAGTAATTCATCAAAAGGATCATACATCATGATCAAGTGGGATTCATACCAGGGACACAGGGATGGTTCAACATCTGCAAATCAATCAATGTGATCCACCACATCAACAAACTGAGGAATAAAAATCACAGGATCATCTCAATAGATGCAGAGAAAGCATTTGAGAAGATCCAACAGCCATTTATGATTAAAAACTCCGAAAAAAATGGGGATAGAAGGGAACTACCTCAACATAATAAAGGCCATATATGACAAACCCACAGCCAACTTCATACTCAATGGGCAAAAACTGAACCCCATCCCCCTGAAAACAGGAACGAGACAAGGATGCCCTCTATCACCACTCTTATTTAACATGGTACTGGAGGTTTTGGCCAGAGCAACTAGGGAAGAAAAAGGAATAAAAGTAATCCAAATAGGGAGGGAAGAAGTGAAACTCTCGCTGTTTGCAGACGACATGATCTTATACGTAGAAAACTCCAAAGAATCCATTGGAAAACTTTTAGAAGTAATCAACAACTACAGCGAAGTTGCAGGGTATAAAATCAATTTGCATAAATCAGTAGCATTTCTATACTCTAATAACGAACTAACAGAAAAAGAACTCAAGAACACAATACCATTCACAATTGCAACAAAAAGAATAAAATACCTCTGGTTGAATTTAACTAAGCAAGTGAAAGACCTATACAATGAAAATTACAAGGCTTTTCTGAAAGAAATGGATGACAACATAAAAAGATGGAAAGACATTCCATCACATGGATTAGAAGAATAAACATAGTTAAAATGTCCATTCTACCTAAAGCAATCTACAGATTCAACACCATCCCAATCAGAATCCCAATGACATTCTTTACAGAAATAGAACAAAGAACCCTAAAATTCATAGGGGGCAACAAAAGACCCCGAATTGCTAAAGCAATCCTGAGTAAGAAGAACAAAGCTGGAGGCATCACAATCCCTGACTTCAAAACTTACTACAAAGCTACAGTAATCAAAACAGCATGGTACTGGTACAAAAACAAGTGCACAGATCAATGGAACAGAATTGAAAGCCCAGAAATAAAACCACACATCTATGGACAGCCAATCTTCGACAAACGAGCTGAGGGCATACAATGGAGAAAAGAAAGTCTTTTCAACAAATGGTGCTGGGAAAACTGGAAAGCCACATGTAAAAGAATGAAAATTGACCATTCTTTTTCACCATTCACCAAAATAAATTCAAAATGGATCAAAGACCTAAAGCTGAGACCTGAAACCATAAGGCTTCTGGAAGAAAATGTAGGCAGTACACTCTTTGACATCAGTATTAAAAGGATCTTTTTGGACACCATGTCTTCTCAGACAAGGGAAACAATAGAAAGAATAAACAAATGGGACTTCATCAGACTAAAGAGATTCTTCAAGGCAAGGGAAAACAGGATTGAAACAAAAAAACAACCCACTAACTGGGAAAAAATATTTGCAAGTAATACATCCGACAAAGGCTTAATATCCATGATATATAAAGAACTCTCACAATTCAACAACAAGAAAATTAAATAACCCGATCAAAAAATGGGTAGGAGATATGAACAGACATTTCTCCAAAGAAGATATACGGATGGCCAATAGGCACATGAAAAGATGTTCATCATCACTGATCATCAGGGAAATGCAAATCAAAACTACACTAAGATATCACCTTACACCCGTTAGAATGACAAAAATAACTAAAACAAATAGTAACAAATGTTGGAGAGGTTGTGGAGAAAAAGGAACCCTCATACACTGCTGGTGGGAATGCAAACTGGTGCAGCCACTATGGAAAACAGTATGGAGATTCCTCAAGAAATTAAAAATAGAACTACCATACAATCCAGCTATCCCACTACTGGGTATCTATCCAAAGAGCTTGAAGTCAGCAATGCCAAAAGTCCCATGCACCCCAATGTTCATTGCAGCATTATTTACAGTAGCCAAGACGTGGAAGCAACCTAAGTGCCCACGAACAGATGACTGGATAAAAAAACATGTGCTTTATATATACAATGGAATACTACTCAGCCGTAAAAAAGAACAAAATCGTCCCATTTGCAACAACATGGATGGACCTTGAGGGAATTATGTTAAGTGAAATAAGCCAGATAGAGAAGGACAATCTCTGTATGACTCCACTCATATAGAATTTAAACATGTGGACAAAGAGAACATATTAGTGGCTACCAGGGGAAAGGGGGGTGGGGGGTGGGCACAAAGGGTGAAGGGGTGCACCTACAACACGACTGACAGACATTAATGTACAACTGAAATTTCACAAGATTGTAACCTATCATCAACTCAATAAAAAATTTAAAAAAAAAAGAATTTCTCTGATTTTTCTTTGAAATGAAGTTTGTTACCTGGATTCAATGTCAGACAAAGAGATGTCACTCCAATTTCCTTCTAATTCCATATCTTGTCCAAGTTCATTGAATTTCTTATGGATTTCCTGTTGTAAGAGCTCTTTAAGCTCTTCTAGACACTGCATGAACTGTGGAAGGGAAAAAAAGAACTATTTTTCATAATTCATTTATTTACTCATCAAATACTTACTATGTATATGCTGAAAGGCATTTTATTTATTGCTGCGGACATAAAGATGAGTCAGCTGTAACCTCTGCTACTAAGGACACGTGAACAGATGCACTACATGAGCCAGAGGAGGAGACAGAGGGTTTTTTAGGGCAGAACATCCATGAACACTAGCTTAGCCACTTTTCCCCAGCTATAGCCAATAGGAAACTTCTTAAACAATGCCATGGTCTAATTTATTTTATTGTTTTGAGTAGCAAGGAGGGAAAAGTGAGTACGGGGTTGTTCAGATTTTGGCATCTGGCAGATATGATTTAATAGGCCACGTGGTGGTCAAATTCTCCTTTAGATACTTTTTTATTAAACAGTTGCATCCGGAGTGGTGCATATCACGTGTTCCCAGGGCCAACATTTGAGAGCGGGTGTGAGAGAGGAGTTAGAGACCATGAGTACAGACTCCTGTTTAAGAAGTTGAACGATAAACGGAAACAGAAATAACTGCTGGAGAGATAAGACCAAAGGAAACCTCTGCTTGTGATTTAGCATCAGGGCAACTTGAGAACATCGGCGCTTGAGGGGAAGATGTAAGAAGAGGAAAAAACTGAGGACACAGAAAAGAGGAGGTAATGAACGAGGCAAGACCTCAGGGAGGCCGTGGGGGGAGGTGGGCCAGTGCACAAAGGGCAGGATTAATTTTGGAGAAGAGGAAGGACGCCTGATTTTCTGAAACAGGAGAACGGGAAGTAAGATGACGCTGCCATGGGCAGGCCTAGCACTGAGGGGCTGTGCAGAAGGGAAGCCGGCACGATGGCCTCCATCTTCTTGGTGAATTACGAGGTCCTACCATTTGCTGGGAGTGCACAGCCTGGGGATTTTCTTTGACTATTAAAACTTCAGAAAAAAATTAAAAGGAAAAGAGAGATGACCCGTAATCTCACTGGGCTGAGTTCAGACCCAGGTGAAATTCATCATAGCAGCAGGCTCACAGTTCCCGAAAGCCCGTTTTTACCTTGGCTCGGTCAGGATCACAGAAGTCCAGAAGGGTGTCACAGACTTGATGACCTAGGGACTTCAGGTCCTCAGTGGTAAAGTGAGTGTCTCTTTTATTGCCTGGAATAAATCCATACACATTTCTTATTAAATTTTAATGAGCAAATGCAAATCTAATTTGTGACTGTCTCCTGAAAAACACTACCTCTGATTCTAGAATATTATGCTCCTGGACAGGGTCTCTCTCCTTCTAGTGTTAGTTTGGTTCAGAAGAATCTTTTTTGTTTTTCCTTTAATGTATGCTTTTTTTTTGGTGAGGAAGATTGGCCCTGAGCTAATATCTGTTGCCAATCTTCCTCTTTTTTTTCTTATTTTCTCTCCCCAAAGCCCCAGTACATAGTTGCATATCCTGGTTGTAAGTCGTTCTAGTTCTTCTATGTGAGATGCCGCCACAGCATGGCTTGATGAGTGGTTCTAGGCCCACGCGCAGGATCCAAACTGGTGAACCCAGGGCCACCGAAGCAGAACACGCAAACTTATCACTCGGCCCTGGGGCCAGCCCCCAGAAGAATCTTTGACAAGGAAGAGGTGTCCAGTCACGATGGCCACGGTGACTGAGCTCTTCCTTTGTGGTAGGCACCTGCCAGGTGCTTCACATGCGTTGTCTCACTAAGTTGTACCTACAGCGCAGGTACTACTATTATTACCACGTGAAGTAAAGTGATGTTCAAAGAGGTTGAGGAACATCCCCCAGGATCACACAGCTTTCACATGGAGTTCGAACTCAAACCCAGATCTGCCTCATTCCAGATCCTGAGCAACCACCACTCCACGCCAGCAGGCGTTACGTTTCTCACTCATGCTTTGGGTATTCCATTTCAGCGTAAGGCACAGACAAGAAAACCCTCCAGGCGAATGATCTCCCCAGCATTCAAAGGGATTTCAGCTCCCCAGTGCTTTGCCTGGCTTCCCCCGCCATGCTGGCCTCCCACATACAAGAGAGCTTACCCAGGGTGGAGCCGCCAAAGGTGGACTCCATGGTGTAGCTGTTCAGGATCCCCATCCGCCACATCACCACTCGGCCTGTTCCTTCTTTGCACCTTTGGACCTTAAAATTACAACTGTGAAAAGAGAACTGAGGGGAAAGCCAAATCCTCTGTTAGTCATCAAGTGACAAGTGTGATGTCTGAGATTCATTAATATCACACAAGGATGGTTCCCTTGGGGTCTATATATTATTTCCTATAGTATGTTCCATAGAATGCTAATTCTGAGGGATATAAACAGGTATTAAAAAGGAAAAAAGGAATTGTGTGGGCATGCAAGTCAGGGAGATGAAGGGTTAATAAAATTAAACAGGCCTCCTCTGCAGGACTTCTCAGAGCATTTAATATGCCACTGCGGACAGTGATCTTCCCAAGGGGAGGGAGCATATTCCGTTTTTCAAACTTACTTGCCCATGAACCCTTCCTTCTCTCCCCCACCCCCTCATTACCCTGGGGACATTCTGCAGGAAAACCTGTTTGGGAAGGCCGGCTTAACTTTGGCATTCAAGGCATTAGCCAACCTTTCTAAGACTCATTTTCTCCCTCTCCCCAACTTGAACCCTTGGATCTGGTTGGGTTTCTCCTCTATATCCTGTGTACGCCTCTCCCCTATAATCTCTGCCAGAATGCTCTCGCTCCCTTACCCTAATCTTCTCTGCTCAGGGTTCAATATCCTCCATTGTCTTTCATCACGACCGGAACCCTCTTTCCTCACTTGGGGTTTGTGACATACACTTGGCATCTACGCCACCTGAGCCCATCCTGCTGAAAATGCTTTACAGCTGGAGGGTAGCTCCCTACCTAGAGATTTCTAAACGGTGCTCTGCGGAATCCCGGGGTTGCTCCTGCCAAGGCCTGAAGGAGGAGGCAGCGGGGGCAGGGGCCAAGCCCTCTCCCCGCCTTCACTCAGCATAGCTCTGCTTCTGTCTCTGATACCAAGTTCTGGCTGGGATTTCATTTGAAGGAAGAGACCCCCCCCACACTTTTTTGCACTATCATTTAAATACTTCTCTAATTTCTTCTTTCTAATCACAGTTACATTTTGTGGATCTGTTCATGATGGTGAAAACCAGCTTGTAAACCAAGGCAGACACTCGGTATATGCCCAACTGTCACAGAGCAGTTACTCAGCTGACTCTCCAAGACTCTGCCGGTGTCCCAGCTGCCCTTTAACAGCTTACAGGTCTTCCTGACCTCATGTCACACAAGCCTTTCTGGGAGGCCCACACAACCTCAGCAGCTTCTTCAACCTTCAGTCTCTTCTTCCACTGCCAACCACAAGATTAAAGGTGATCGAAAACTCTGCCTACTAAGAGTCCGAACTTGTGCCAGGCAGAGCAGCCAGAGAAATTTTTCAAAATCATCTTTATTGACATATAATTTATATACCGTAAAATTCACCCATTTGAAGTACACAATTCACTGGTTTTATATTCACAGAATTGTGCAGCCATCACTGTAATCTAAGTTTAGAACATTTTCATCAGCCCGAAAAGAAACCCAGTACCCATTAGCAGTCACTCCCCAGTCCACGCTACCCACACTGGCCATAGGCAATCACTAAACGACTTTCCATCTCTATGGATTTGCTTTTTCTGAACATTTCATGTACTGGAATCATACAATATGTGGCCTTTTGTGTCTGGCTTCTTCCACTTAGCATAATGTTTTCAAGGTTCATCCATGTTGTAGAATTTCAGTACTTAATTCTTTTTATTGCCGAATAACATTCCATTGTGTGGATATACCATTTATTTACTCTCATCGGTCAACAGAGTAATTCACCTCTTTCTAAATTCTTAAAGTGCAGGTTGCTGGGATTTACCCAAGACAATGAAAAGAGGTACAAAGCGGCAAATCGAACACTACACACAGGAAGCAGTGAATTCCCTTCTCCCTTAGTCAACGGACAGAAAACGACCTTACGCGCTTACCTTATCTGGTGCATTTTTGCTTAACATTAAAGGAAAGACTCGCTCATGCAGCCAGTACTTGCGATCGTTGTTGTTACAGCCATACAGGAAGATGTTATTCTTTCGGCTGTGGCCATGGAAATCACAATACAAGAGAACCTCCCTTTCTTCAAGAAGTCTATTGAGGGAGGCAAAAAAAGGGCTCAGTGGACAGCCAAATGCATGCGAATAATCAAGGATCTTTTGGAGTCTCTTCCTGAAGTATGTCTGTTGATACCTTCTCTCCTAAGAAAAATTTAACCCCAATGGCCTTCAAAGGACTCTATCCCCATCCTTAGCCACTGCTGTAAATGTGTCACCAGTACTCTTTGCCCCTGCCAGTCAGACGGACTTGAAACGGAAAAGTCCTGATGTGGACGGGGTGGTGGGCAGACCTTGAGAAAGTTGACAAGGAAGTGGAGAAAATCTACTGAGAGAAAGCCCATCCCGATGCAGGGCCGCGGAAGCAGGGAGAGAGTGGAGGCTGTAACTGCAGAGAGAAAAAGACAGCACTAAAGAAAGCCTTGCTTCCTGACGTTCCAGGGCTGGTTCCTAGAAGGCTCAGCTCCTGTGTCCCCTGATCACCCAGGTCACCTGTTCAACCTTCCAGACATGTTCACTTTCTCCGTGATGATGATGGTGGGATGAAGAGGATGATGACAACAACAGCGCATGTTTACAATGTGCTGGCTACTACGCTAAATAGATTACATGGATGATCTCCTTTAATCCTTGCAGTAACCACCCACGCAGGGATTATTATCCCCATTCTGCAGATGAGAAGGCTAAAGGACAGAGAGGTTAGATCACTTCCTGGGTCACAGAACCAGCCAGTAGTAAAAGCAGGTCTCAAACCCAGGCCCATCTGATTCCCTAACATCTGCTCTTAGCCCTTTTGCCTACCAGCCCAACACCACCCCACCCTTTGACACACATATGGTTAGAAAGTGAGCATTCACTTGTTCTTACATGCTATACTTTCACTTACAAGGAAACGGGAGCTCCTTTAAGGTGGCTGCTGTTACATCACAGCCTTCAACTGCTTTTACACAGGCTTGGAAAATGCTAACTGACTTATTCTGCCTTTTTCATGAGAGGCGATGTAAGATAATTAGGAACTCAGACTTTGGAAGCAGAGGGCCTGTGTTCGAATGTCTTACTTACTAGGCTGTATGACCTTGGGCAAGTTACTTAACCTTTCTGGGCCTTAATTTCTTCATCATATACAAAATGCGGATACTGACTGATCATTGATAGGGTAAATGTGAGGACTAAACAGATCGCAGGTGTAAAGCACTGAGAATACTGCCTATCACCTCATCCATAAGCACGGACTAATCGCTGGGTGCTATTATTATTGTTATACCAGCCTCATCACGAAGACCTCAGAACCCGCAGACTTCCGACCTTTTCCATTCAATCATTTCACCCGTTAGTGAAATGTCTCTAGCTAAAATGTTGCATGTTCAGTTTCAACCCAAAGATAAGTCATGATTTGAAAGTCTGAAAATGAACAAACCCATGTGACTGCAAAGAGAACGGTAAAGACTGTCCCCAAAGCCATACCCAATTCTTACAACAGAAGAGTCCTCGTCCCCGGTAAGGTAGTGCTCACGGCATCCAGAGAAAGATCAGCAGATAAAGGGCCTCACCTCTTGATCATGTTCCTGGTGTACCAGATGCAAGGGAAAGAGTCCTTAAGAATGGTTTTATAATGCCTGTTCAAGTCCCTTCCAGCCAGCGAACACCGAGAGTTCCCCACAATGACTCCGTCTGGATTTAACATGGGAACCACTTTGAAGACAAAGATATTTCTGAGGAGCTGGGCATCTGGGGAGTCGCTAAGGATGAAGTCCAAAAAGCCTTTCATGATCCAGGAGCCATTACTTTCCCCGGGGTGGACTCTGGCGCTCAAGACCACGGCTTTCTTCGCAGCTGCCTCTTGAGGCGTCCGGGACGGGTTGGTGATGGTGAGCAGGTAGACGACGTTTCCCGCTAGGCTCCGGCACAAAGTTCGGAGTTTGCAGAACTGAGCTTGCACAGGGTTGTTGGCCACGGACAGGAGGTAGCACTGCAAATCGGTGTACGTATACGGGTAGAAGTGTGCAAAGAAGCAAGTGTCCTGGTCATGTGGAAACTGAATGGTCCACGTGAGACAATAGAAGGGCTGCTGCCCGTCACCCGTGCTGCTCTTGCAGTACTTGATCTCACTTCCTTCTCGCCTCCAGCCAATGTTGTGGGTGTCGGCATCCAGTTGGGAGTACATGAGTGGCTTCATCCCCAAAGTATAAAGGCTCTTGGGTTTTAGCAAGTTGACGATGGTGAAGCGATACGTGGCATCTTTTCTGGTGTTCTGAACTCGAAAATAAAACCACTGAGTGTATTTGTTCGTATAGAGGTCGGTTCGCAAGGTGAGTTCATACTCATAGGTGTCCCTGTATCGGAGAAAATAGAAGAATATCTTTGTAACCCCACACTCCCCTCAGAAAACAAATCTGGGAAAATATTGTTTTCCCCCGGTAAAAACAGATCTTATTACAACAGAGAAGCCTGCTATGTCAAACATGTATTTTCTAATTTACCTAGTTCTCCTGAAATATTAGGCTAACAGCAACTTGGGGAAAGAAGGGTTATTTGGGGTGGGACGGGAAGAGTCTCAAAACTCACACTGCCACGCAGGATGTTCGGGAGCTCTGTGGGCTTCGTGGTACCTTTCTAGCGCACCCAGTAACAGTTTCTAGCCACTCCCATACCCTTCTCTGAAACACAGTGAACACAGCCCTCTGCTGGCGGCCAGCTACATCCTGGACGTCACCAGCGTGGAGGAGACCCTTAAGCCTCTTGTGCTATTTTATCTTTGATCATCAATTATTTGAAGATGACGGGGCATCTCTGGAATGCATTCACCTTGTTGAAAAGAAGCAGGACTAACTTGCAGAAGAGGAAATACAAATGCCAAAGCATGAAAAGATATTCATCTGCATGCACAATTAAAGAGATGCAAATTAAAAGAGAGTGTCATTTTCCCCTCCATCTCATCAACATTCCAATGCTGGGAAACAGGCACTCTCGTACACTGTTGATGGGAACTGAAGTCATGCTGGAGGGCAATTTGGCAAAGCCTAGCAATACTTAGTGTTCAAACCCCTTGACTCAACAATTTTATTCTAGAATTTATCCCATAAAACCAGAAATACTGGGGCTGGCCCCATGGCCTAGTGGTTAAGTTCACGCCCTTTGCCTTGGCGGCCCAGGGTTTTGCCGGTTTGGATCCTGGGCATGGACCTAGCACCACTCATCAAGCCACGCTGAGGTGGCGTCCCACACGTCACAACTAGAAGGACCTGCAACTAGAATATACAACTATGTACCGGGGGGAGGGGGGTGCTCTGGGGAGAAGAAGGAAAAAGAAAAAGACTGGCAACAGATGTTAGCTCAGGTGCCAATCTTAAAAAGAAAAAGAAACTAAAAAACCCCCCACAAATATTTAAAAATATTAAGGCACAAGGGTGTTAATTCTGTTAAACAAAAAACTGTAAACATCTTAGTTTCCCATCGATTGGAGACAGGATAAAGTACGGAATATCCATACAATAGAATAATATGAACTATTAGAAATAAGGAGATATATCTGTGGTACTGCCATAGAAAAACATCTAAAATTTATTAAGTGGAAAAAGCAATTTGCAAACAGTATGTATACCATTACCCTTTTTTTTTTAAAGCAAGATTAGCCCTGAGCTAACATTTGCTGTTAATCCTCTTTTTGCTGAGGAAGACTGGCCCTGAGCTAACATCCATGCCCATCTTCCTCTACTTTGTATGTGGGACACCTGCCACAGCATGGCTTGACAGTGGTGCATAGGTCTGTGCCCGGGATCCGAACCAGCGAACCCTGGGCCGCTGAAGTGGAGCACACGAACTTAACCACTATGCCACCAGGCTGGCCCCCCATTATCCTATTTTTAAAAATACATAATTTGGGTATATTACACATACACAGAGACAGAAAAAAAAATTAATGCATATACATCAAACTCTTAACAGTTGCTGCATCTGGAAGGTATGATTATAGGACAACTTTTTATGTTACATATTTTTATTAATACAAATTTTAAATGAGCAGTAATTTCTTTCATAAGCAGAAAAAACAATTTAGATAAATTTTATTCTGGGGAAAAATATGAGTCACAAATATTGCTCCTCGTAACCATTTCCCATCACCTCTCTTTTTCAAAAACACTCCTGACTCCCGATCCCTGAAGACACTTCTCAGGCTCTTCAGTCATCATCCCTGTGGGAAATTCGTCTGTTACTCACACTCTGACAGCTTTTTGCAGATTCCCACTCTCAAATCGTGATTCAAACAGCAGAGCATTATCTTCTGGTCCTTGCAGCGTGACAGCAAGGTCCTTGATAATTCCTCGTTTGCCTCCCACTCTGGAACTGGTGAAATAGGAGCCTTCGGTGGGCACTGCAGAGGAGACAGACATATTTAGGTCAGGTTCCACTCAGAAGCCATTCACCACCAAGTACTATCATCACTCAGCCCCTCTATGTGTTCAGCACTATTCTACGTTAACAACAATGAATACTCAAAATTGCAATTGTCCTTGCTGAGAACTTTAATTTGAAACAATGTATTTCTTTGAAGTGGTTTAGAGCCCTTCCTTTTCCTGCATAGCTACTCCTGGCATCTGAGATACAGCTCGTACCCACTGAAACCCTAATGTGAAAGGATGTTGGCAAAAAATGATATTCTAAATAGAGGATCTGAAAACATTTCTACTCTTATTCTATTAAAAAAGTACAAATAACATCTATTTATTAATTTAAAAAAGATAAAGGGGAAAACAAAAAAGAAAATCAACTCCCTATCATTTTTTGGTATATCCTTCCAGATTTAAATGTAACAAAAATAAAAGTTTGAGGAGCTGGCCCTGTGGCCGCATGGTTAAGTTCACAGACTCCACTTCGGTGGCCCAGGGTTTTGCCAGTTCAAATCCTGAGCAAGCTCATCAGGCCACGCTGAGGCGGCGTCCCACATGCCACAACTAGAAGGACCCACAACTACGTACCGGGGGGCTTTGGGAGAAAAAGGAAAATAAAATCTTAAAAAAAAAAAAAAAAAGTTTGAGAAGAATTGGCTTGGGTGAATCTGCCTAAGAGGGAAACCAAAATATCACAGTCATTAGTGAAAAGAAAAGGTTATGACTGAAATTTTATCTTTAATATGAAACTAAAACAAAAAACTATGAAATTTATTTTATCTTTTTAAACAAAATTTAGATTCTAATCACAATCTCTTTCTAGTTCTTGGAATAATAAAGAATCACTTGTTGATTTTTTTGGTGGGGTTGCAATTTTTCAGACAAATTCACTGAGAGTGACATGTGACATCTTTGATTTTTGCAGTTACTTTTGCAAAACTATTTTGGGGCTTCATAGTTTTCCCAAGGACTTCTCTTTGTACCACAATATTCTTATCATTATGCCCAGAAGAACCTATTTTGTCATCTTTTGTTGATCTTCTCTTTAACTGTTAACTGATAAAAAATTTCTAGATTTTCATTTGTCAATGGCTTTGCAAGTAATTTAAGCAATTCTTTAACATTTATCAACTTCATAAAATCCCACATCTCTTTTTATTTTTAATTTTTTTTTTAGAAAATGGTGGGTTTTTTTTTTTTTTTTTTTGCTGAGGAAGATTCACCCTGAGCTAACATATGTGCCGACCTTCCTCTATTTTGTATGTGGGTTGTCACCACAGCATGGCTACAACAAGTGGTCTAGGTCCACTCCCAAGAACCAGACCCAAGCCGCCAAAGCAGAGCATGATGAACTTAACCACCAGGCCATAGGGCCAGCCCCCAAATCCTGCATCTCTTGTAGGGATCACCATTTCACTTTGTAATTAATTTTTACTTTATTGACATTATATTGTCAGATCTTAACAATATCTACCAATCAGCAAATGACTGGTATGAACAGAGATGCTGACCATGGGACAGGACACATGCTAGCATTAAACAAACAGTAACGTTTGTGCAGCACCTGAGTACAAAAGTAGTCAGTTCATTAGTAAACATATTCCCATTATGATGACTTTGGCTTCTATGTGTAACCTTGTCACTATGGAGACTTAGAGAATAAACATTTGGATAACAAATGAGAGCAAAGGAGAAAGCATGCATGCAGAAAAGTGAAAGAAGAAAAGCACACAAGAAGAAGGAGCAGAAGCAGCCCCAAGAGGATGTGTAATCCAGTTAAAACCCAGGGCCCCGGGGCCAGCCCAGTGGTGCAGCGGTTAAGTTCACACATTCCACTTCTGCAGCCTGGGGTTCGCCAGTTCAGATGCCAGGTGCAGACATGGCACCACTCATCAAGCCACACTGTGGTAGGTGTACCACATATAAAGTAGAGGAAGATGGGCATGGCTGTTAGCTCACGGCCAGTCTTCCTCAGCAAAACGAGGAGGATTGGCAACAGATGTTAGCTCAGGGCTAATCTTCCTCAAAAAAAAAAAGAAAAAAAAAAGCCAGGGCCCCAAAATGGTTCCCTCTCTTTATGGCCCCACAATCGAAGTACAAACCACCAATCAGATGTCATTAATATAGGAATTTCAGTATTTTGAGTCTCTCAGGTAATAAAGACAATCGAATTCATAGCCCACAGTAACATTTGTCAAAAAAAAAAAAAAACAAAACCTCTCTCCTTTTCCCCCCAATAGTCTCATAGTAAGTAGTTGCTCTGAGGCCCTTAAGCTGACAAATTTCCAAATTCTCCCTGGAGCCCCATCTTCTCAGTTTTCCATGTCATCATTCCTCCAATGGGGTTGGCCCAACTCTTCCTGATGTAGCCAAAGGACATGAAGATTGGGTGCATCTGCCACAATTGCATCTTAACAGGACAATTAGGGCAA
The DNA here is from genome assembly GCF_041296265.1 of Equus caballus. NCBI lineage: Eukaryota > Metazoa > Chordata > Mammalia > Perissodactyla > Equidae > Equus > Equus caballus. The sequence goes on from NC_091695.1 coordinate 12,165,713, forward strand.
CTCACAAAAGGTGCCTTAGGAGAACCAGCTCTCAGCCCCAGGGTTTCCTTCTATGCAGAAATATCTCTGAAAAGAACAGATGTAGCAATGTGGATTCATGGTCATCTGGTTTTTTGCAAATGACTACCGCCAGGTTAGTAAGAGGTGAAATGGGTTTCCGATCCCAAGGATTTCTTGAGGTTTCAGGAGCAATACATTCTCTATTATTTATCCAAGTCTACCCATTATGATCTCTTTGTTTAATGTCTCCCAAATTCCTCCTCAGACATTCCATAAGACGGAGCTAAGTACATGGTGAGCTGCTTCACAGTATCCACTTCACAGCATATAACTTTTTCCACCATAATGTTATTAACGTGAAGAGAGCTCAGAATCAAGGCAACTGGGAGTGGAGCAAGTGCAATAACATGTCAGCTGGGCCCTCTGCTGTAACTGGCTCATTTTATTCTTCTGGTTGTAGAATTGACATACACTGCAGTCCATCCCTCCTATTTCTAGTTGTTTCTCCAAAAGCTTCCCCTCATTCACTGACTCAACACCTTCTATTTCTACCAGCTAAACTTGCTACACATTCCTCCCACACCAAAATAGATTCCCCGATAATTACTTTCTAGCAGTGATTGATTTTCAAATTGTGAGAATATTTTTCTTGCTTTCTATTTCTTGAAAACAGCATTTCCCAACTGCAGAGAACTCTTTTTAAAAAGTTCCAAGTAGCTCTGGTACCTGTGCGTGCAATGAATCTCAGATGGTTTTTGAGGATGACAAAGGTTGCCCCTGTTGGCAGCATCTCTGCCTCCCCATGTCTCTCCCTATTACTAATTTGGCATCCTGACATTAATAATTCAAAATTTACTTCCCTTTTTTTGGGAAGGTTCATATACATTTCCTGGCTCATTGCTCTTTAACATTACCTTTCCTTTCTGTCTCAAATGTTAGTTTTACCACCTGCTCCACATCCTCCCCAGCACTTGTTATTGTTTATATTTTTATAAGAGCTATTTTAGTGGGTGTAAAGTTGATCTACCCTTTCCATAAATACCCTTTATCAAGTTGAGGACATTCTCTTCTTTTTATTTTTTTAAAGATTGGCCCTGAGCTAACATCTGTTGCCAATCTTTTTTGTTTTTTCTTCTTCTCCCCAAAGCCCCCTAGTACATAGCGGTATATTCTAGTCGTAGGTCCTTCTAGTTCTGTTATGTGGGACGCCACCTCAGCATGGCTTGATGAGCAGTGCTAGGTCCACGACCAGGATCCAAAGCAGTGTGAACTTAACCACTTGGCCATGGGGCCGGCCCCAGGACATTCTCTCCTATTCCTAGTTTTCTGACTGCTCTCATGAAAGGCTGGACTTTGTCAAATGCTTTTTCTACATCAAGATGACTGGATGATCGTGTGTTTTTCCCCTTTGTTTCATTAATGTGGTGTGTTGCACCGATTTTCTTATGTTGAATGGCCCTTGCACTCTTGGGACAAATCCCTCTTGGTCATGGTGAATAATCCTTTCAATATCGTGTTGGATTTGGTTTGCTGGTATTTTGTTGAGGATTTCTGCATTCAGATTCATGAGGAATATTGACCTATAGTTTTCTTGTGATGTCTTTGTCTGGCTTTGGTGTCAGGGTACACTGCTTCATGAAGCATTGGGAAAGGTTTCCTCCTCCTCTGTTTTCAGAGTTTATGAAGACTTAGTGCTATTTCATGTTTAAATGTTTGACAGAACTCAAACAAACCCTGTCAAACCATCTGGGCCAGGAATTTCTTTGCAGGAAGATTTTAAATTGTTAATTCAATTTCTTTGTTATAATCTATTCAGTCTTTTTACTTCTTCCCAAGTCAGTTCTGGTAATTTGTGTCTTTCTAGCAATTGTTTCTGTTGATCTATGCTGTCTAATTTGTCAGCATAAAGTTGTCAATAGCACTACTTTATAATTCTTTCGATTTCTGTAGAGATGTTGATGTCCCCTTTCATTCCTGATTTTGATAATTTGTGTCTCCTCTCCCTTTTTCTTGGCTGGTCTAGCTAAAGTTTTGTTAGTTATGTTGATGTTTCCAAACAACCAACTTTTGGTTTGATTTTTTCTATTATTTTTCTGATTTCTATTTCACTTATTTTCATTCTTTTCATTATTATTTCCTTACTTCTGCTTCCATTGGATTTAGTTTGCTTTTACTTTTCTAATTTATTAAAGTAGAAGTTTAGGTAATTTATTTGAGACCCTTCTTCCTTCCAAAGGCCTTTAAAGCCATAAATTTACCTTGCCATGCTTTAGCTGCATCCCTAAATTTTGATATTTCTTTTCACTCAATTCAAAATATTTTTGAACTCTCCTTTGATTTTTTTTTTAAAGATTTTATTTTTTTCCTTTTTCTCCCCAAAGCCCCCCGATACAGTTGTATATTCTTCCTTGTGGGTCCTTCTAGTTGTGGCATGTGGGACACTGCCTCAGTGTGGTTTGATGAGCAGTGCCATGTCTGCACCCAGGATTCGAACCAACAAAGCACTGGGCCACCTGCAGTGGAGCACACAAACCCAAACACTTGGCCAGGGGGCCAGCCCCTCCTTTGATTTCTTTAACTCATAGGTTGCTTAGAAATGTGTTGTTCAATTTCCAAATATTTGCAGATTTCCCAGATTTCATTCTGTTGTTGATTTCTAATTTAATTTTGTGGTGGTCAGAGAATACATTTTGTATGATTTCAATCCTTTTTTTTTTTAAGATTGGCACCTGAGCTAACAACTGTTGCCAATCTTTTTATTTTTTAATTTTTTTTTTTATTGCTTTTTCTCCCCAAGTTCCCCCAGTACATAGTTATATATATATGATTTTAGTTGTGGGTCCTTCTAGTTGTGGCATGTGGGATGCCACCTCAGCATGGCCTGATGAGTGGTGCCATGTCCACGCCCAGGATCCAAACTGGCGAAACCCTGGGCTGCCGAAGCAGAGTGAGCGAACTTAACCACTCAGCCACGGGACTGGCCCTGATTTCAATCCATTTATTTTTATTTTTGTGAGGAAGACTGGTCCTGAGCTAACATCTGTTGCCGATCTTCCTCTTTTTGCTTGAGGAAGATGGTCGCTGAGCTAACATCTGTACCAATCTTCCTCCACTTTATGTGGGATGCTGCCACAGCGTGGCTTGATGAGTGGTGCTAGGTCCGTGCCCGGGATCTGAACCTGCAAACCCTGGGCTGCCGAAGGGAAGCACATGAACTTAACCACTACGCCACCAGGCTGGCCCCCTCAATCCTTTTAAATATATTAAGACTTGCTTTACAACCTAGCATACGGAGAATCCTGCGGAATCTACCATGGGCCCCTGAAAAGAATGTGTATTTTGTTGTTTTTGGGTACAGTGTTCTGCACATGTTTACAAAAGACACGGCTTCCACCTCTAGGACTGCAACGTAACGCAGGAAACCACACAGTACATATGTCATATGCACATGCCACAGGGGAGTCACTAAAGTACACACAGGAGGTGGAGAAAAGAAGAGCAAGCTCCCCAAAGACCCAACATCTGATTGTCAGGAAGGCGAATAACAAGGGAGATGCTATCAGATGGGCTTAAAACTATTACGGAAAAGGGACTGTCATTTTAAAAACAACTGAAATTTTAAAGCTGACAGGTCATGAGCATCAGGTCTCCCATTCAGGTTGGTCTGAAAAAGATAGTTTATTTATCACTAAACTATGGATTTTTTAAAATCACATTTATTACAGGAAACATGTTTATTATAACTTTGTAATGATTAATTACTCACTGTTGAGGGTAATGACAATACCTGAATCTAATTGATAGACAACTGTGCCTTCTTCCTCTCCTACAATTTCTGGTACCTTTTCATTTCCTGTAGGTTGATAGAAATATTCCGGTTGAGGTGGGATCCACTCTGAAAGAAGACATTACAAAAGTACAAAATAAGAAATAATATAAACGCACTTCACCAGAATTGATTTAAAATTACAATAATAATTATTCAAATGGCTAGTTGGTTGAACAAATCAAATTCCCACCCAAAGTTTCCAGTTTGTGTATAAATTAATTACATCTTGCTTTTTTCCATAAAGACTATGAGGAGACTTTTAACAAAAAGCATATACAACGGAAGTACAAATTTTAAAGAGAAGACTTAAAAATAAGCCAGAAATGTGAATATAGTTGCTGTAACAACTCTTTTTTTTTTTTTTTAAAGATTTTTTATTTTTTTCTCCCCAAAGCCCCCCGGTACATGGTTGTATATTCTTAGTTGTGGGTCCTTCTAGTTGTGGCATATGGGATGCTGCCTCAGCACGGCTTGATGAGCGGTGCCATGTCCGCGCCCAGGATTCAAACTGATGAAACCCTGGGCTGCTGCAGCGGAGTGCACGGACTTAACCACTCGGCCACGGGGCTGGCCCCTGTAACAACTCTTTAAAATTTGACTCTGAGCTTCCTTTTAAAGTCAGGAAAACATGATCAGCTACATACTGTTCACTACTATAGAAAACCAAGTAGGTCAATTGTTTCAGAGGAAACAAACCTTTTCCGTTAACACTCAATCCTAAAAGATTTCTCACATGGGACTTGGGCAATTTCTCCATATCATTTTAAGTACAGGTGCCACTGATGAAAGCCGAGGGCACATAAAGACACAACACAGCAAAAGACAATGCTCATTTCTTTTCCTTCCTTTAAGGTAATGGGGAGTGACGAGGCTTTGATAATTCAGTTTAAACAATAAGCTGCTCGTTATTAAATTTCTTTGAAAGTTTTAAAAAATTGCTTTTTTGAAGCTCTAGTGGTTTAGTGGATTACCACTGCAGTAACTTGGATATTAACTTCATTTCCCACTTTTTCTGTCCCCTCTTAGAACGGAGTCTGAAATCCTCACAGGAATTCTCTTAGTCTACTTTATACAGGGAATAGCCAAATCCTACTGTTTGGCCAGATCAACTTGGACTTTGATCTACAATTTGTACAGTGTAGGGACAGATGACCTCAGGACTTCTCAGCTACTGTGTCAACTCAAAATGCCTCCCCCCACACACATTTCCAAACACCCTTAGAGCAAGTCTGTGCCCAGTTAAGAACGCTGAACCTGTCCTTACATCTTCAGCTGCATCTCTTGTCTCTGAAGCCCAATGCTCTATGGCTGCCCACACACGTCACGCTCTGTTTCTGTTCCCTCTAACTGGAATACTTTTCTTTGACAACCCTCAATTGGATCACTTCTAACTCATCCTCTAGATCTCAGCTCACATGTCAACTCCTCTTGGAAACCCCCAGGTAGGCAGGGCTAAGTTTCCCAGAGAGAGCAAGCTCTATGCAATTGCCTGGTTATATCTTTAACTTCCCCGCTAGTCTGCGAGTTCTGGGTGTCTCCATCTTATTCATCACTAAAACATCTCTAAACATCTCTAAAACAAAGCACTGTACTTAGCATACAGCAGATGCTTAATAAATATTTATTGAATAACTATTATAAGAGGGAAGTGAGAAGATAAGAAACATCCAGTTGTTTATCCAGCAATCTAAAGCAGAGACACATGTTTGGCAGACATAGGTGTTCCATCAATTAGAAAAGTCCCCACTTGGAGAAAAAGGAAAAACAAAATCTTTAAAAAAAAAAGAAAAGTCCCCACTTTTCAACGCAACCCACTTCTGAAAATGCTTCATAAAATGAACGCTAAAGATTATACTTGCAGCAATAACTTAAGGATATGACCAGGAATGTCATAAAAAAAGTCTACTATTTCTATAGAAAACTCCAATAAACTCAAAATATAATTGAAAAGAGTAAAAACTATGTTCTGATATATATGGTGTTCATCAATTATACCAAGGCTGGTAAAAACTTTTATAAAACTCAACCAAGCATATCAATACTGAGACAGGAATAATCTAGAAGACAGACTTAAGTATTAATACATTTTGGCCTCTGGAAAGGTATCCTGGAGAGACGTCAGCATCACGGCAGAGTGAGCTGTCTCTCAGTCTCGCCCATTTAAGTTACAACTAACTGGACATTCATTAACCAGCAGAGGACCCCTGCACAGCACAAGAGGACTTCTGAGAGATCCACAGGGCTATACATCTGAAGGTAGGTGGACTGGATCCCCGGGAGGCAGTGGAACCAAGTGAGCACAGCCCTCCCCGACCCTGGCAGCACTGAGCCAGTTGGTGGATCCTCACACAGCAGCCGCGTGGGACTGGAAGAAATGGGGACAGCCTGGCCTGTGTGAATGCTTTGGGAATTGCAGCCCGGGCCACAGGAGTGCCCAGCGTGCTGTGGGGACCCTGCCCATGGGCACATTCTACACAAGAGGCAGTGACTCAAACACTGCATGGGCACCCCTCCCCACTAGTGCAGTGCAGGCGAGAAAGCACCCTGCCCACTCAGAAGGCACCCCTGCCCGCAGAGCACAGCAGCCTGTGGGATCCTCCAAGTGGTGGCTCAGCCCCTGTGTGTGGCTCCTCCCACCTAGCATGCAGCAGCTCAGCTGAGTCCCTGCCAAGCACAGAGGCCCTGCCCATGTGAGCACTGCCTGCAGAGTGGCTGTGGCCAGCTGGAGCAAACACAGAGTAGCCCTACCTGCAACTTCCACCAGAAGGGGTGGGACCAGAAAACACAGCTCCTGCCCACTCCCAGCAGTGGCAGGTGGAATCGGTGACCCGATATTATCATAAATGCGTCGGCAAAGGATCACTTCATCCAACATCATGAATAACTACATTAGTACTCCAGAGCAGAACAAAATGACAAGTCTCCAGAAACCAATCCTGAACTCACAGAAATTTACAATCTAAATGACAAAGAATTCAAAATAGCTATCACTTAACAAGCTACAAGAAAACTCAGAAAGACAGTTCAATGATCTCAGGAATAAAATTAATGAGCAGAAGGAATACTTCACCAAAGAGACGGAAACTGTAAACAAAAAAACAAAACCGAAAACCAAACAGAAATTCTGGAGATGAAGAACACAATTAATGAGATAAAGAATAATCTAGAATCCATAAAAAAAAAGAGAGAGCTTATTATGGAGGACAGAATTAGTGATTTACAGGATAGAAATATTGAAATGCTTCAAGTGGAAGAGGAGAGAGAACTAAGATTTAAAAAAAAATGAAGAAATTCTTTGAGAAAGATCTGACTCAATTAGGAAATGCAACATAAGGATTATAGATATTCCAGAGGGAGAAGCGAGGGAGAAAGGAGCAGAGAGATTGTTCAAAGAAATACTAGCTGAGAACTTCCCAAACCTGGGGAAGAACTGGACTTAGAAGTACATGAAGCCAATAAACTCCTCATTACTTCAATGCAAAAAGACTTTCTCCAAGGCATATACTACTAAGGCTGGCGAAAGTCAATCACAAAGCAAAAATACTAAGGGCAGCAAGGCAGAAGAAAATAACCTACAAAGGAACCCTATCAGGCTTTCAGTAGATTTCTCAGCAGAAACCTTACAGGCTAGGAGAGAGTGGAATGATATATTCAAAATACTCAAAGACAAAAACTTTCAGCCAAGAATATTCTACCCCGAAAAACTCTCCTTCAGATACAATGGAGAAATAAAAGCTTTCCCAGGTAAACAAAAGTTAAGGGAGTTCATCCCCACTAGGCCTCGCTTACAAGAAATGATAAAGGAAGCCCTCCTCCCAGTAACAAAAAGGCAAAGGTTTACAAAATCTTGTTCAAGGAGAAGAACAGACAGAATCAGAATTGCTGCTCTCTCTTAGCAGAGCTCAGAAAGGTGTCGTCCCACTCTAATGAACTCGGAAGGCTTCCAGGCTGTACTCGAGCGTAACCGTTGACTTTGGTGTGTGTGTCAGATTCGCAGAGCTGAATCATTTCAGGGGGAGCCAACAGCTGCTGAACCTGTACTGCCCTGTACTTGCGCACGCAGGACTTAAAATTGTAAAATCGTGTAATAAAGTCTGTGAGAACAGTAACACCAGGACACAAAAGCCACGTTACCAATATGATGAATGTTTTCCTTGATGACCTCACATTCTATTGGCCATCTTGGAGCCTGTAGGGGCCCGCTGCTAGGCAAAAAGGCAAAGAGATCTCGGGGTTCTCGAAGACGTGGGTTCACTTCGCCAAAGTCATTGTGAAGAAGCTGTCTGCTCTTGAGAAGCGGTGAACTCAGCAGAAGGGAACCTGCCAAAAGGAAAGGGAGCAAGTGAACAGCATCCTTCTCTCCTCAGGAACGTTACTGCTCAACGTGATAACTAAGTACCTGTAAGCACTGTACTAAAATATGGGCACAGATGTGCAGTCCTGTGACATGTTTCTCCTTCAAGAAGATTTAGTCCAAGACGACAGCATTGAAGTTATAAAACGTTAGGTTAAAATTGTGCACACATAGTCTATTAAATATTTAAATGCAAGGCCTTAGAGTAACTTAGAAGAAATTTTGTTTTTTAAATCAAAGCTAGTGGGTCTAAGAAATTTCAACAGTAGGTTAGAAATGAATAAAAAATTACTTAACGTATTTTATTATTTTTGTTTAGAGACAGGCAAGAGAAGGAAATTTCAGTTCATTCATTAGCATTTTAGAAAAAAGTCCACAAAACTTTATTAAGCACAGTGAAACAATCCACAAATTAAATTTCAAGTTCCTAATATACCCATTCAAAGGGCAGAGTGACTAATAAGACAAAGAGGATGGAAAGAGAGGGGCAGAGAAGGAGGGAGAAGGGGCAGAAGAGAGAAGAGAGGAGCTCTTGGGAAATAGAGAATGAGAAAAAAGGGAGGAGAAGAATGGCTTTTGGGGAGAAAGACAGAGAAAGGAAATTCGAGGAAGAACAGAGAGAAAGGAAGGGAGGCGGGAGGAAAGGCTGAAGGCCGGTAATTGCCAGCTCTGCTGGGGAGAGCAGGAGGTGAAGACATGTTCCCACAAGGGAGCTGTTTTCTGATGTGGAAGGACATGCGATACCTCTGCTCACAGCTTCTATCTGTCTGCGCACAGTTGAGGACAGACACGTGGGCCCTAGAAAGACAAGGAGGAGGCAAGGTTTGTCCTGGGGATCTTTGTCTCTCCTTTTCCTGCCTCCCTTCCCCTATTTCTCTCCATCCCCACCCCAAAAATGCGCCCCTGATTTTCTATCTCTAAATCTTTTCCCCAATGTTTAAAGGGGGGGGGAAAGAGCAATAAACATTCAAAAAGATGGTAAAGCTGCTGAACCTCACTCATAATTAAATGTAAATCGAAACGACAAGGAGATACCAGTTTTTCACTTAATAGACAGGAAAAACATTTCTGTGTTTTCACCCTCATTCTGGCAAAGGTGCCAGTAAGCAGGTCCTCTGAGAACTTTCTGGCAAGAGGGCAAATGGGTACAACCTTTCCGGAAAGCGGTTAGGCTGTATTTAGTAAGATGTAAAACCCTCACACCGTTGACGCAGCAGTCCCACTGCTGGGAGTCGACCTTACAGAGTTTCTCACAGAAGTTCATCGAGATGCACATACAAAGCTGCTCATGGCAGCAACGTTCAAATAACAAAAATGTGGAAACCACCAAAGTGCCCATCCAAAGGAAAATTAAAATAATCATGATACATTAATGAGATGGAACACGGTAGGTGCCCTTAAAAAGAATGAGGTAGATTTTGGGTATGTGCTCATATGAAAAGGCTCTCTAAGATATATTATTATACAAAACATACACACACACACACACACACACACACACACACACACACAAACCAAGTAAAGACTGTGTATGGGATCCCCACGAGCAATTAAAAAGAAAAAATATATAGATACAGGAGGATATATCTTTTTTTTTCCTGAAAAGAATGATAACAACAGTGGTTGTATTAGGGATGGGGCAGGGCAGGCTTTTAGTTTCCCTTTTGTGCTTTTTTCTAACATTTGAATTTCCTAACCTTATACCTTATATATATGACCTTTCTTAAAAAGAAACTTATTTTTTTTTAAAGCTTTTATTTTTTCCTTTTTCTCCCCAAAGCCCCCCGGTACATACTTGTGTATTTCAGTTGTGGGTCCTTCTGGTTGTGGCATGTGGGACGCCGCCTCAGCGTGGCTTGATGAGCGGTGCCATGTCCACGCCCAGGATTCGAACCGGTGAAACCCTGGGTCGCTGAAGCGGAGCACACAAACTTAACCACTCTCAGCCACGGGGCCGGCCCCTCTTTTTTCTTTTTAAACAAGCAGATTGTAACTCATTTCTTTTTACCTGTGTACTTTTCTGGTTATAGAAAACCCAACATAATACACACATTGCCACAAAGATAAAGAAAAAATATCTTTCTCACTCTAATGATCAAAACAGAAAAAAAGAAAAGGGTATGAGATTATCAATTACACTCCAACTAAAACTCATTCACATTGCTGTTACCTCTACCAGCTGATTCTGCACCTTATGTTTTTTAGTTTATTACGACTGGCACTTGTTTCTTATTAATGTTAATTTGACGGTCAGCAAATGGGGAGGAGGAAACAAGCGGAGGCGGTCAGCTGGCTCCTGGGCCATCACCCTGAGCAGGCTCCTCTGCTCAAGCCCCGTCTTTCGACTCCCTGCCAGGAGCTCTGGGACACACTAGGGAAGAGCCTTCTGGGCCTGGGCTGAGCAAACGTAGAAGATACATATTTGAAAACGGACTGGCTGCATCAAGGATGAAGTGCTGTTTAAATTTCCCAGGAATTACCAAATCACCTTCCTAAAATAGCCCACCTACTCACATTCCTAACAGCATTGTAGGAGACTGTTCCCCCACACCCTGACTTACACTAGGTATGATTTTTTTTTAAGTTTTGCCCGAGTCTCATAATTAAAAAAAGATACCTTGACATTTTAATTTGTATCTTTAATTAGAGGTGAAATTAAGCATCTTTTCATAAAGCTTATTGACTGTGTTTTTGTTTTTGTTTTGTTTTGTTTTTGGTGAGGAAGATTGGCCCTGAGCAAACATCTGTTGCTAATTTTCTTCTTTTTTTTCTCTTCAAAGTCCCAGTACATAGTTGTCTCTCCTAGTTTAAGTCATACTAGCTCTCCTATGTGGGACGCCACCACAGCATGGCTTGATGACCAGTGTGTAGGTCCATGCCCAGGATCCAAACTGGCAAAACCTGGACAACCAAAGCAGAGTGTGCAAACTTAACCACTCTGCCATAGGGCCAGCCCCTATGTTTGTTTTTCTATGAACTGCTTGCTCATGTCTTTTGCCCATTTTTTGATCATCTTTTATGCATTTGATTTGTGAGAACTGTTATTTTAAGGAAATTCATCCTTTGACATGTTTGTCACAATTTTTTTTTCAGTTTATTTTCCTTTATTAATTAATAGTACTTTCTTCTATACAGAAGTTTAAATTTTTGCTGTAAAAATTACTGATGCTATATTTTATGGCTTTTGGGTCTTGTGTCAATTGTTTTAACTAGAAAAGGGACACAATCAGATTTGCTCATAAAAAAGAACACTGCTGTGTGAAACGCACGGGAAGAGAGCCTCACGGAACAAGAGAAGAAGCCAGGAGACCAATTACTCGGCGGTTTCAATAGTGGGAAATGACGGCACCTTGCACTGGGGGTGGGAAGGACACAGAGCAAAGAGAAGCGGATTGATGTTTGGTTGGATGTGTACTGAGGGAGGAATTCAACTACACTCCTGCCCTTGGATTCCAGGAGGGACCTGCGGAATCCCTGTGAAAAATGATTTTTCCCTAAGCCAGCTGGAATTGGCTTCTACCACTCTTATGCAAACAACTGAAAAAAAATATATCCATCAAAAGTGCGTGAAAAGGGGCCGGCCTGGTGGAGCAGCAGTTAAGTTCACATGTTCCGCTTTGGCGGCCCGGGGTTCACGGGTTCGGATCCTGGGTGCGGACATGGCGCCGCTTGGCAAGCCATGCTGTGGTAGCCATCCCATGTATAAAGTAGAGGAAGATGGGCACGGATGTTAGCTCAGGGCCAGTCTTCCTCAGCAAAAAGAGGAGGACTGGCAGCAGATGTTAGCTCAGGGCTAATCTTCAAAAAAAAGAAGAAAATTGTGTGAAAAATCAGCGTTACTCTTGACCAAAGAGTCTTACCAAATTTTCCAACAATTTGGAGGAAGAAAATCCAGAATGTGCTATTTGAATTTAAACCTACAATCCAAAGTAGATGTAGAGAGAACAATTTTGAGTGATGTCAGAAACAGTGGCCAATAGGGGCCAGCCTGGTGGCGTAGTGGTTAAATTCACACACTCTGCTTTGGCAGCTCAGGTTTGCTGGTCCAGACTACAGGCATGGACCTACACACCACTCATCAAGCCATGCTGTGGTGGCGTACCACATATAAAATAGAGGAAGACTGGCAACAGATGTTAGCTCAGGGCCAATCTTCCTTACCAAAAGAAAAGAAACAGTGGCTAAGGCTGCTCCCCTGGCTTCTCCCCCATTAGGCCGTGTTCTCCTGAATACCACCAGCAGTCACTCAAGGCAGTGAGGCTTCTGGGGAGGTCATACACATTGATTATTACTCACATAGAAGCTTCTCCTTTTGCAGGGGGTCTGGGGTCAAATCATGTCTTTCCCCAACAGAGCCACTCAACAGGCACTGAGGATTATTCTTCCAAAGATGCTGGGGCGTAGCAGAGTTTGGTAAACTGCCTCTCTGAGCTAAGAATAGGTAGGCTAGTTAAAGGTGCTGGAAAGCTAGCTCATCACCTCTAACATCGAGGTCAACACCAAAACCACTACTACCAAACCCCCCGACTTCTGTCCCCACCCACCACCACAGGCCTTTCCCATGAACATGTTCCATTTCCCAAAGAGCCTGCACATTCCAATCTACACGCGTTCAGCAGTATTTTCTCCATTTTACAGTGAGGAGAAGACTGGAGAAACAGTGTGGTACAGTGGAAAGAGAACGGGCTTCAGAGACAGAAAGATCTGGTAGCTACAAGAGCAGCCAGGAAAGCCACAGCTAAGTGTAGGCAGGTACTGGGGGGGCAGGGGGCAGCTGGTTGGGGGGAACCCCGATGCCCTAGGCTGCTTTGTCCTGAGGGCTCTGCTGAATCTGGCAAACCGGAAACTCAGTTTTCAACAAATTAGTAATCACTCAAAAAATGAAATATTATTAAGAAAGTTTAACAAGGTTGATAGAAATCAAATCAATATGAAAACTTGATTTTATCTCCCAAAACCAGGAACAAAGTCAGAAAATCAAAATTTAAAAAGCTATCACTTAAAATAGCATAAAAATATTAAGTTCTATGAAAAAATTACAAATCTTTATTGGGAGACATTGACCTAAGCCAATGGAGAATTGCGTTCTATTCAGAGACTGGAGAATTCAGTGGCGGAAAGTTCTCATTTCTTGTGAAATTCAATCTACAGACGCAATGCAATCCCCCAAATTTCTTTAACCATCACAAGCCAATTCTAAAATTATATAAAAAGGCAAGAACAGCCAAGACACTTTTGAAGAACAAGACGTGAGGACCTATCTTTCCAGATATCACAACTATTTTAATGCTATGGTACAATTAAGAAAGGGTGGTATTGCTGCAAGGACAAACAGACCCTTGTACACACGGACACTCAACAGAGGTGACGCAGCAGACCAATGGGGAAAGGACGTACTTTTTACTAACACTGCTGGAAATATTCATCATCAGTTTATCCATGCATAACTCTGCCACTTAATCAAACAATTTACTTCACAGACCCAGAAAAGGTGATGCTAGATAAGAACGAGATATTACCTTTAAAGTAGCCATAGTACCGGAGGTGACGGTACATAAAGTCTTCATAGGGATCAGGAAGAGTCTGGAAAAGGAAAGGCCATCTCAATCAGGAAAGTCCTTTCAACGAAAACTCAACTCTTAACAAAAGGTACATAAGTATTGCTGCAAAGGACAAGACACCTGAGGACGTGTGTAAACAAACCAGGTGAAGGACATTCGTGCAAATCATTCTATCATTGGGGATCAAGATCTCCAGCTGGAAACAGGTGCCCCCAGAAGACCCCTTCTGACCTAGTACCGGATTTTGGTGGAGTTCCTGGAGAGGGGGATGTACCCACCTCCTGCTTTAGCTCTGTTTCCAGCGCCGGGAACATGTTACTTCTGCATGATACGCTGAAGACCAGTCGGTGACACTGGCATCCAGCCACAGTACCCACGCAACTTCCAAAAGGGCAGCTGGTCACACCGGAGAAGCTAAAAAACCAGAACTGCACAACTGGAAAAGCTGCCGATATTTACCCCCTCGCCCACCTCCCACGCGATTTTAGGAAAACGTGCCGCGTCGCTCCCCTTCCCTGCCGGCCCAGCCTCTCAGACAAACAAGGACCCGGGGGGTGCTTCCCTCTCGGAGGCACTTGAGGAATTAGGGAGGGAGACACGTCTTCCGGCCTCCTCCCCATAAGGCTCCAGGACCCTTGCTGGCCCCATGCTCCCCTGTCCCTGAGAACAGAGATGCCCATCACCAGGACGCCGCAGGAAAGCCAAAGAAATGGGGACGGAGGGATCCGGCGGAGTGGGCTCTGGGTAGATGAAAAAGAAGGGTCGGGGGCCGCGGGAGTGGGCTCTGAAAACGGAATGCAGGGGTTCGGGGCTTCTGGTGCGGGGGCAGGCGGCGAGGGGCAGTTTCCCGAAGGGTCAGGGGAGGGGGCGTAGAGACTTCCTAGGGGGGCAGAGGCCAGCGCGCCGCGGGTCGTCCCGGGCAGCAGAGGAGCCCACGGCCCAGCAGTCAGAGACCCGGCCCCAGCACCGAGCAGAGGACCCGCCAGCCGAGCTCACCCTCCACCGCGCTCCGCTCCGGCCCCGGTAGCCTAGCAACCGCGAGGCGGAAGCGGGAGGGCGGGGCGGCCGAGGCTTCCGGGGAGCGAGGCCCCGCCCCCGGGGAGGGGGTGGGGACCCGGGAGTGATCGACAACCTGCGTTTCGGACTCCTTCCTCCTCTCATTCAGCATTGCAGCCCCGCTTCCGGGGACTCGAAATTGGGTTGAGGAACAGAGGGCCAGCGGGCCCCAACAGTTTTCTTCTTTGCTGTCCCTTAGCTTTAGGTAACTGCTAAGTATTGCTCAAAGGCAGCTGCTAACCTTCTCCTCTCCCCTTGTTTCTCTCCCAACCCATGGCTAGAATCGAAAAACACCTTCCACGCTGGAAAAATAAAAGAAACGGTAAATCGAAAGCACACCTTTTGATCAAATTGCCAGAATTTTAAGAATGCTCCGTTCTGGTAGGATAGTGACAAGAGCACTGCTACTCTGCAGCAGCTCCTACAAGTCTGGAAAACTGTTACAGCAAAAACTTTAATGGCTAGTTGATAGCCTTTATCTTCAGAAATTTGCTTTATGCAAATTACAAGAAAAACAATTTATATTTTCAAAATATTAACATTCCATCATTTCTAGGATTTAAGCAGGTCAAACAGTAGCTAATATTGTGGAATGCGAGCTCTAAAACAGAAGTCTCACAGCATCCTCTGGTCCTAGAAGCCTGTCCAGCCTTAACTCCCTCCCTCCCCTCTCCCCCACCCACTGCCCAACTCAAGATCCGGCTGCTCTTTTTCCGGAGAGCTGTTCTTCAATGTTTGCACATGCCTTACACCGTATTTGATTAGGAAAAACAATTAAGAATTGACTTAAAATATGCCTTCGTTACATAATCATGTAGTAACAGGCTTAGAAGAGCAAAAGGATAACCAATCAGGGGCCAGCCCTGGGGCCGAGTGGTCTGCTTCAGCCGCCCAGGGTTTCGCCCAGGGGTGCACTGGTTTGGATCCTGGGCGCGGACATGGCACCGCTCATCAGGCCATGCTGAGGCGGTGTCCCACATGCCACAACTAGAAGGACCCACAACTAAAATATGCAACTATATACTGGGGGGCTTTGGGGAGAAAAAGGAAAAATAAAATCTTTAAAAAGAAAAAAAAACCAATCGGAAGTATAAAAAAAGCTTTATTAGTGCATATATACAAATTTACAAGGTCAGAAACTGGAGAAATACAAACAGAGCTTTAAAACACAATTTGCCTTTTCTTCAGTTTAAAGTGACTTTTACCTGATTGTGATACAATACAAAGTACGGAACAGTAAACTGTTTTTTAAATACTGGAATTTTTATGGAGAATACATTCACACATATAAGGGAGGTGAATTCTGGAACAAGGTAAGACAAGGGAGATACATCAATACATACAGCGGCTCTTATTACATTTACTGCCACATATGTGAGGGGGAGTTCTCAAAATCAAAGACATGAACACCAGCTGCTGCCTGTATTGAAATCTAAGTATGCCACTCCACCTAGTGTGTGAAACCACTGAGCTATCGGTTCTAGAATTTGTGAGAAACAATACTCTCAGAGAGTGTGGCCATCTGTCAGCACAGGGTAAACAACTTAATATTCCTCCGCACTTCAGGGGTGGCAGACTAGAGGAAGAGGTCAGAGATTCCAAGATCCCAGTTAACCAGGTAGAATACAGAGCTGCCTTCTTAATTGCACTTGTTCTGGAGACGTTAACGAGAGAGCGCCACACCAGGAACTGAATGAGCCTCTATTAGGGAGGAAAATCCATCACTGGGCAGCGAGGCCTCTACAGAGGTGTCATACTTAGGAGCCACATGTTCCAGCTGGATGAGGTTAAGGAACATACCCTGCTGAGTGTGCCAGTGTGAGAAAGGATAAAGGCAGCCAGGTCAAAGCATTCAGTCACCTCACCCTTCAACAAAACAGAAAAATTACGTTTCACGCATGTGCGAATTTTGTACATGGATGCTCTTGCCCAGGAAATTCATATGCTCTCCCTCATAACATTTATAGTTTATTGACAACAGTAAAACTAGTTAAGACTCTGAACTAAATTAAAAAAAAAAGTCAATAATAGAAATTAAAAAAAATTTTTTTTTAAAAAACTATGTGTTTGGAGCCATTTTCCTTCTTTTCAGTCTTGCTCGCCAATCCTCAGGGAGGGCTTCAAAATTTGCATTTCTCTCTGCCATGCCACTGTGAAAACAACACACAGATTACTTCACTGGAAAGAAAAAGAATGAAACCGTTCATTTCCTAGCAAACGAAAACCTCTACCTGAAACTCTTACCTATCATATCTATGTTCATGAAAATGCTTCAAGTTTCTCAACTAAGTTTCAGCATATTCTTCATATTTCTTAAGGCTGATAGGTCAACCAAAGACACACACACACTCTTCTCTGTCATTTTATAGACATGTTAAGTACATACTTATTTTTATGTATCTCCAGTAACCACTACAGCCACAGTGAAGGAACAAAACACATTCTGGCAGAAGTTTTTCTTGGCCCCTAGGAGTTATGATTCTTTAAGGAAGATATATTTAACCCTCAATATACCACCAGAGACCTTTGGACCTAATGTTTTTGAGATTCTCTTTTGATCAATTCTAACTAGTTGTAAGGACTAATATCTCATGGCTTGTCCAACATTTAAAAAACAGATTTAAAAAACTCAGATTCCATCTTGCAATTACCAGAATGGGAGCATTGGATCCTTTTATAAATCTGAAATCATCTAAAATAAATTATAGAATCTCTGTAATTTCCCCATCACCTTGAAACAGTTTGCTATTTCATCACTGTAGGAATTAATCATTACTCAATTCTCGGCAATACTGAAAAAGACTAAAATAATAAGAAAACTGAAGAATAACGGTATCCCCTACAAGGATGATGCAAAAGTGAAATAAATTGTCATTAATACTATCCCTCAGTTTTCTTATTATGTTGCCCCAAATAGGGCATCACCTTCCAAGGAAGTAAAAAAAGAAGCCTGGAGACATCTTCATAGTCTTTTTTCCCCCCAAAATATTACCCAAACCAGAAAATCAATGCAGAGAGACAGATGATGGCACTGAAGAGTCTAATCATGATGGTAAAATTGATCCGATTAAAATCTCAGACTATGAGTTTAGTTAAAGGACTATGTCCTGGATGAACTTTCTCAAGTTCAAGCTCGCTGAGTCAACAATATATTTCTACGGACAAAGGCAACGCAGTATTCTCATCTAAAAGAACAGCTTCATCACTCAGCATTTCCTAACAAGAACCTGGACCATCTCATTTTTCTAAAAAGACATGTGACAGGAATCTCTCAGGTTTTATGGTGCTGTATGCTAAAATTTATTTGATAGGGTTCATAAGTGGAAAAATGCTGAAAGCAGGTAGGTAGTAATTGGAGAGAAATAGGTATTTTAGGAACAAAAAAAGTCACTGGAGGGGCTGGCCCCGTGGCCGAGTGGTTAAGTTCGCGCACTCCACTGCAGGCGGCCCAGTGTTTCGTCGGTTCGAATCCTGGGCGCGGACATGGCACTGCTCGTCAGACCACGCTGAGGCAGCGTCCCACATGCCACAACTAGAGGAACCCACAACGAAGAATACACAACTATGTACCGGGGGGCTTTGGGGAGAAAAAGGAAAAAATAAAATCTTAAAAAAAAAAAAAAAATGAGTCTTTAAGAAAAAAAAAAAAGTCATTGGAATGATATTCTAATTGTATCTAAAAATGAAAATGTTTTGAATAATGAAACAAATATAGCTATCCTCTCACAAACGTTTTCATAAAAAGTGCATTTATGGATGTTGCAAGTACAAGAACCAGAAGTAATGATAAGCTAGAAACCATCAGAGATGAATTTGAAAACTGGCATTACTATTTATGAGATGAGTATGTTCCAGGTTACACATGAAAACTCAACAATTAGTTGCATTCAAAGAATGTTGCTGATTTCAGTAAACATACCTTCAAAACCAGGAAAATAAAGAATAAAAATTTGGATTAGCTATGTTTAAATTCTTGTTAAAATTTCTAAAGAAGTTTTTCTTCCTCTTCCTTTGTTTTTACTACTATAAATTACGTATAAAATAAATTCATATATATATATATAAAAGGGTCTTGGATCTAGAGGGTAAACGGGGACTAAGTTTCCTGGCACGCTGAGGGTTAAGGCAGTCCTCGGCCTAACATGAACACTCAGTGGGAGAAAGGATTACGGCTCTGATACTTCCGAGTTTGAAAAAGCCTAGACTGTAATTTTTATATGGAAATAAACATTTCTCTGAATTAAAAATTGTTTTAGGTTAAGTTTGTAAAGAATACCAAAACTTAAGGGCTGTGATTTTCAGAATATGACTGCTCTAAAACAACAACCACAAGCACCACAAGCCGCCCACCTGGGGTCCCGCTTACCTGACCAGCTGCTGCTGTTTCCACTCCTCGATGCGCTTCTGCGCAGTTGACTCCCGGTCCTCTTCACTGGAACTAGAGTTCTCCTCTTCGTCCAATTCTCGCTGGATACTCTGCCACTTCTTTACCAGAGATGGCATTTTGGTTTTACTCTTCTTTGCCTGTAACGAAGGCTAAAGGTCAGAAGGTACACAATACTTAAAATAAGGAATGAGTCCTCCACACAAGATGAGGATCATTCCCCTAGTTCTAAGGAACAAGTGGACTTGAAAATCACAAGAACAGAAATAGAGAAAATAAATACCAATCTAAGTTCTTGCCAGAAATTTCTACCAACTATAAACCTAATGTTTCGTTAAAAATCTAAAAACTAAATGTGGTTATATTATGAAATCAGGTCAGAAAAATTTCCCTTAGCCTCTTTATTCTATGGAATCAAAACTGTTGCTGTTACCTCATTTCCTCAGAATTACAGTGTTCCCTTTTACAAATTTTAAAGAGATGCAGGATTCACATCAAGTGAAAAACAAAGCTGAGAACCAAATCACCAGCTTTTCTGGAGACAGCAACAAAGTCAGTGGCAACTATTAAGTATGAAAAAGGCAAGGAGACGCAGCAAAATATTAATGATGAGATTAGTTTTAAGAGGAGGTATTATGAAAAATTTTATTTTTCTTCCTTCAGATTATCTTCATTTTCTAAACTGTCTATAAACATGTACTTTTGTAGTAAAAAATACTTGTGATGCTTGCAAAAGTAGCACTATATATGCAACACAGCTTGCTCCATCACCATTTCCAGGTTTCTGATCAGCGGCACTCTAGCACAGAGGGCTTCCCCAATCACCCTGGCTCAAAGAGCACCACCTCCCGCCCTCTTACACTGCTTTTTTTTTTTCATTGCATTTTAAAACATTGAGGGGCCGGCCCGGTGGCACAGCGGGTTAAGTGCGCACGTTCTGCTTTGGCGGCCTGGGGTTCACCGGTTCGGATCCTGGGTGCGGACATGGCACCGCTTGGCACGCCATGCTGTGGTAGGCGTCCCACATATAAAGTGGAGAAGGATGGGCATGGATGTTAGCTCAGGGCATCTTCCTCAGAAAAAAGAGGAAGATTGGCAGCAGTTAGCTCGGGGCTAATCTTCCTCAAAAATAAATAAATAAAACACTGAACATCTGTTTGCTTATTTGTCGCTCCAACCCTGTCCCCCTCTCCCCCAGTCTGCCGGAAGGGAAGCTCTATGAAATCACAGATTTCATCTGTTTGACTTATTACTAAATCCCAAGCTCCTAGGGAGAAGGTCTGACGAACAGTATGCAGTCAAAATACGCCCTCTGTGACTGGTCACGTGGAATTAGAGAGCTGCTGCATAAGACACTGATGAAATCTAATGTTACCCCGGTGTTTTCGAAGAGAAGCAGAGCCGTGTGCTCAAAGACCAGGTCACGCTGTAAAAACAAGCAGCACTCATGTGGTAGGTGTGACTACGTGCTGTGCTCATGTCAGGACTTGGTGTGGGGCCCAAGCTGTTTCTCCTGCCTGCACTTCAGACAAACACATTTCTCGATTAAGTCCCCAAAGACAGGAGAAAATCAGCTTAATATTTTCAGTCTTTTTTTATTACTTAGCTTTCCGCTTGATACCTATTTGGACTGTCACTGACAGTTCTTAACTTTCTGGGGACGTGAATGCCCATCTGCTGTGCTTAGACCTTTAGCTCCATATACCTTCCCACCCTCCATTCTGTCATTTAACCTGTGGTGCAATCCGACCAGTGCAGGCACACCCCTCCCACAAGCTCCAACACAGCCCATTCTGGGTTAGCACGGAACCAACTGAGTAAAAAGTAACGTGGATTAACAATCGTCACGTGCACATAAAGGGCTCACTGGGGTATAACCTCTCACTGAACATCTGCGGACATGATTAAAAACCATAGATCTAGGTAGCATCACTGTTGTTTCATTTTGACTTCTATAGGTTTTGTTAATTTTTAGCATATTTGATTCCTATCTGTCATGGAAAAATAAGTATGTTTTAGAAGTTATACATTGCCTATCACATTCAAAACCATGGATATAGAGTTGCACTGGACATTTGAGCACATTTTAGGGGAAGAGGCAGAGGAATAAAGATTAAATGGCCTTTTCATAGTTTATTTTCTAGTAAGCTGCACACAAAACTTTCAGAAAAAACATCTAAAATACATATTGGTCTCAAATATTCTTGAGAATTAGAGGCAATTAAGTATGTATTTTATATTCTTTAAAAATGGCCTGTTACAACAAAGAGATGGGTCATTGTCTGCTTCCAGACATCGATTATGTAAAAATGATTATTAACGTGCAATTCTGGATTTTCAAAACTATTATTTGTAAGACCATAAAAGCACAACTGGCTGAAAAACTACTTGTTGAATGAAAGCAGGAGGAAGTAATTACCTCTTGGAGGACTGGAGGAAGAGTGCCAAGGATGTCTTTATACAAGAAATGACTGCTGAGTACTGCTGTTCTGACACTTAATTGTGTAAAGAATGAACAGTAGTGGGACTGGCGGATAAAATAAAAACACGGAGGTTGTAAGCAGCGTGCTGGCTCAGGAGTACTGTACATGCTATGGTAAGTAGACTAACAACAGTCTGTTCAAAATGTTGATGTTTATAACATTTCCTTCATTTTCAGATAATTTCTGGAACTACAGTACCAACTTGGACAAGTAGTTCAATCCAGAAATAGCTTGTCTATTTTGTGTGAACTCAAAACTCATTCAGGAAGGTTCCTTGGACCATTGTAAAGCAAATAAATTTGCCCTGTTGACCTCTAGGGCAAAAGATCATAGTTAAGGTAAAGTGCGAACACTGGGGGGAAAAGGTGATGAGAAACTTTCTTTGGGTAACTAGGGTATTCAAAAGTGCCCATGAAGGCGATGTCAGAAAGACGGCAAACTATGAAGCTCCAGGCCCTTGTTCCTCCATGGAAACAGCATGTAAACAAACACAAACGGACTAAAACGGCTTTGTGGAAACTCTAAAAACCAAAGATCTGCAGCAATCCAGAGAACTCCCAGTCGAGAAAAAGCCATACTCAAAACAGTAGGAATTTCCTGGCATATCTGCCTGCTCATGCGCCACCCCCACCCCCAGTGTGGTTGGGAGGAAGTGGCCCAATTCTGAGTTCCCTCCTTCAGAACGAAAGGAAAAGAGAGGAATGTACAAAATGTTCTAGCCTGTCTGTGGCTGCCTGAGGGACTGGTTTCTGTATTGCTTGCCTTGGAGCTCAGGCAGGAACAGCAACATATTTTGGATCTCAGGTTGGAAGCCATGCAATGAAAGGCAGTGGCAGGTGGGGCAGCATGTGAAAAGCACAGGACTGCAGTCATGTAGACACCTGGGGGCAGAGGAATACAAAAGAACATCTAACCCTCCTAGAAGAAGCAGGTGTGAGACTGTTAGGGAAATTAAAATTAAATGTACACAGGAGAATGGGAAAAACGAACAAGCACAAGTCCAGGGAACACAGATGCCCAGACACAGCCTGAAAAGATGTGAGCCTTCATGCTGGGCTTATTAATGAAGGTCTTCCCCCACACAGAGCCAGTGTGCAAAGACTGGGAGGGGTAGCTGTTTTGCCAAATGCCTGACTTTCAACAAAGGATCACAAAGCATACAAAGAAACTGGGAAATACGCCCATTCAAAGGATCAAAATAAACCTTTAGAAATCAACCATAAAACGTGCTTCAGACTTACTAGACAAAGACTTTAAACAAACTGCCAGAGAGCTAAAGGAAAACACAGGTAAAGAACTAAAGAAAATAAGGAAAATGGTATATACACAAAATGAGAATATCATCAGAGAGAGATATTATTAAAAAGAACCAAACAGAAATTCTGGAGCTGAAAAATACACCAACTGAATTGAAAAATTAATTAGCTCAACAGCAGACTCCAAAGGGCAGAAGAAAGGATCAGCAAAATTAATAGGTCATTTGAAACTATTGAGTCTGAGGAGCAAAAAGAAAAAGCAGCAAAGTGAACAGAGTCTAAGTGACTTCTAAGATACCATCAACTGGACCAATATATGCATTATGAGAATCCCAGGAGGAGAGAGAGAAAACAGCAGAGAACTTACTTGAAGAAATAAATGCCAAAATCTTCCCAAATTTAAGGAAAGACATGCATATACGTACCCAACGGGTCTAACAAATGCCAAGCAGGATAAACCCCAGAAGACCACACGAAGCGACATAACCAGTCAGTCAAAAACCAAAGAGAGGGCCAATCCTGGTGGCCTAGTAGTTAAGTTGGGTGCATTTCACTTTGGTGGCCCAGGTTCGATTCTCGGGCACGGACCCACACCACTCATCTGTGAGTGGCTATGCTGTGGTGGAGGCTCACATACAAAAAGAAGATTGCTAGTGGATGTTAGCTCAGGGCAAATCTTACTCAGCAAAACAAAACTACAACAACAACAAAACCACAAAAACCCCCACAGAGAGAATCTTGAAACCTTGCAGGTTATAAAGCAGTGGGATTATATTTAAAGTGATCAAAGAAAAAAAAAATCTGTCAACCAAGAATTCTGTAACAAGCAAAACTGTCCTTCAAAAATGAGGCTAAATTAAGATGTTACTAGACAAACAAAAGCTGAGGGAGTTCATTAATGCTGGACTTGCCCTATAGGAAATCCTAAATGGAGTCTTTCAGGTTGAAATGAAAACATACTAGATAGTAATTTGTCATACAAAAATAAAGCTCTCTGGTAAAAATAAATACATGGACAAATATAAAAACCAGTTTTATTGTGATTTTGGTTCATAATTCTACTTATTCTTCTACAGAATTAAAAAGACAAAAGTAAAAAAATAATTATAAATCTATGTTAATGGGTACACACTATATCAAGATCTAATCTATGACACCAATAACATAGTGGAGTGGGGTGCAGCTGTATAGGAGTAGAGTTTTTGTCTGCAATTGAATGTATCAGTTTAAAATAAGTTGTCATAACTTTAGTGTATTGGATATAATTTCCACGGTAACCACCAAGAAAATGTATATAGAATATACATGAAAGGAACTGAGAAGAAAATAAAAACTCGTCACTGAAAAAAATCAACTAAACACAAAGACAGGCATTGAGGGAGGAAATGAAGGACAAAAAAGCTGGAAGACAGAGAAAACAAGTAACAAAATGGCAATAGTAAGTCCTCTTATCAGTAGTTACTGATAATAAGTTAGTAATTAACTAATGTAAATGGATCAAACTCTCCAATCAAAAGCCATATACTGGCAGAATGGATTAAAAAAACAGAATTCAGGGGCTGGCCCCATGGCTGAGTGGATAAGTTCTCGCACTCTGCTTGAGCAGCCCAGGGTTTCACCAGTTCAAATCCTGGGTGCTGACATGGCACCACTCATCAGGCCATGCTGAGGTGGCGTCCCATGTACCACAACTAGAAGGACCCACAACTAAAATATATACAACTATGTACTGGGGAGCTTGGGGAGAAAAAGGAAAAATAAAATCTTTAAAAAAAACCCAGAATCCAACTCATGATGTCTGTAAGAAATTCATTTTAGGGGCCGGCCCCGTGGCTCAGTAGTTAAGTTCTCGTGCTCTGCTTCAGCAGCCCAGGGATCTTCTAGTTCGGATCCTGGGCACGGACATGGCACCACTCATTAGGCCATGCTGAGGTGGACCCACAACTAAAGAAAATATATACAACTATGTACTGGGGGAACTTGGGGAGAAAAAGCAGAAAAGAAAAAAGATTGGCAACAGTTTTTAGCTCAGGTGCCAATCTTTAGAAAAAAGAGAAATTCATTTTATATCTAAGGACACACACAGGTTTAAAGCGAAAGGCCAGAAAAATATATTCAAATATTATATGCAAATATTAACCAAGAGAAAGTAAGGGTAACTACAATAATATAAGACAAAAGAGACTTTAAGTCAAAAGCTGTTATAAGAGACAAAAAAATAAACAATCTACAGATTAAATGCAATCCCTATCAAAATTCCACTGGACTTTTATGCAGAAACAGAAAAGCTGACCTTTAAATTTGTATCAAATTGCAAGGGAGCCTGAATAGCCAATAACAAAAAAGAAGTACAAAGTTGGAGAACTCACACTTCTCAATTTCAAAACATACTTCAAAACTAAAGTAATCAAAACAATGTGGTACTGACATATAGACCAACGGAATAGAATTGAAAGGCCAGAAATAAACCAATACATCTACAGCAAATTGATTTTAGATAAGGTCTTCCATTCAATGTGGAAAGAATGGTCTCTTCAACAAGTGGCGCTGGGACAACAACATAGCCACATTAAAAATAATGAAATTGAACCTCTACCTGATACCATAAACAAAAATCAACTAAAAATGGATCAACAACCTAAATGTAAGTGCTAAAACTATAAACTCTTAGAAGAAGGGCCGGCCCAGAGGCGCAGCAGTTAAGTTTGCACATTCCGCTTCGGCAGCCCGGGGTTCACCAGTTTGGATCCCGGGTATGGACCTACACACCACTTGTCAAGCCATGCTGGGGCAGGCGTCCCACATATAAAGTAGAAGATGGGCACAGATGTTAGCTCAGGGCCAGTCTTCCTCAGCAAAAAGAGGAGGACTGGTGGCAGATGTTAGCTCAGGGTTAGTTTTCCTCAAAAATAAATAAACTCTTAGAAGAAAACATAGGGGTAAATTTTCATGACCTTGGATTTGGCAATGAATTCTCATATAGGACACAAAAAACACAAGCAAAAAGGAAAAAACAGTAAGTTGGACTTTACCAAAATTAAAAGGTTTTGTGTATCAAAGGAAAGTATCCAAGTGCAAAGACAACTCACAAAGTGGGAGAAAATACTTACAAATCACAGATAAGGGAATTGCATCTAGAATACATATAGAACTCTTACAATTCAACAAGAGAAACACAAACAATCCCATTCAAAAACAGATGGTACCGGCCCCTTGGCACAGGGGTTAAGTTCAGTATGCTCCACTTCAGCGGCTTGGGTTTGTGGGTTTGGATCTCAGGTGCAGACCTAAACCACTTGTCAGCCATGCTGTGGGGGGATCCCACATACAAAATAGAGGAAGACTGGCACAGATGTTAGCTCAGGGCTAACCTTCTTCAAACACACAAAAAAAGGAGGCTTGGCAATGATGTTAGCTCAGGGCAAGTCTTTCTCATCAAAAAGGAAAAAAAGGTTCAGTTGCTGTGGAAAAACTTTGGCAATTCCTCAAAAAGTTAAAGAATTATCATATAACCCAGCAATTCCACTCCTAAATATATATCCAAAAGAAATGAAAACAAGTACTCATCATACGTGTACTTATAGACATATTCATATCGGTACTCTTCATAATAGCCAAAAGGTATAAAACAATCCAAATGTCCATCAATAAATAAGCGGATCAACAAACTGTGGTCCATACACACAACGGAAGGTTACTCAGCTATAAAAATGAAGTACTAATGCATGCTACAACATGGATGAACCTCAAAAACACTGTGCTAAGTGAAGGAAGCCAGATACCACAGTTCACGTGTGCATGATTCCAGAAGAGGTAAATCCAGAGAGATGGAAGGCAGACTGGCAGTTCTCAGAGGCAGAGGGAAAGGGTTGATGGGGAGTGACTGCTTAATAGGTTTTCTTTTGGGATGATGAAAATGTTATACAACTAAAGAGAAGTGGTGGTTGCACAACACTGTGAATGTACTAAATGCTAATCAATTGTGTACTTAAAATTATTAATTCTACATGAATATCTCTTCAGTAATAAAAATTTTTCAATAACAATTTTTTTTCCTTCTTTCTTTGGCTTTTGGTGAGGAAGATTGGCCCTGAGCTACCATCTGTTGCCAACGTTCCTCTTTTTTTTTAGTTCTTCTATGTGGGATCCCAACACAGCATGGCTTGATGTGTAGGTTTGCACCCAGGATCCAAACCAGTGGACCCCAGGCCACTGAAGCGCAGTGCATGAATGTAACCACTACACCCCGGGGCCAGCCCATCAATAACAATTCAGAGATTTACTATACCTTATCTTTCTTTCCTTTTTTCGTCTTTTCAGGGGGTGGCGCTTTGGGAGCTGGTGGTGGTGGTGGAGGAGGAGGAGGAGGAGGAGGTGGTGGTGGCTCTATAATGGCAGTGGTAGGCACAGCACCTCGGGCCTGGACTGGCTGCAGTGTGGGAGCAGTCACTGCCATTGGGACAGAACATTCAGCATAGCTCATAAGTGCAGAAGCTGATGCCAATCCTAGGTAATTCGACTGTAGGCTCATTCCTCTGGCCTGATGAGCCATTCCTGTGGCTGGATGGCTAACTGATATTGCCTGGTGTCCGATCCCTGCAGATTGATGTCCAATCCCTGCCGCCTGGTGACCTAAGACAGAAAACGTAAAATGAAACTATAAAAACGACAAGAACGACATTGTGACAATGCCAAAACAAGGAAAAGGGAATTGAGGGTTAGATCGCCTACAAATGATTCCAATACAGCTTTTCCTAAAAACATACAGCCACATTTTCTGGTAGCAAAAGACTAATTTCTGAATACTTTATCATTAAGGTACTTAAACATCAAAATCACTGATGTTATGTAAATACACAGAAAACAATCTGGAAGGATACATGCCAAACTGTTAACAGTGGTTTTTAGTAACTGAAAGGAATGCATATTACGAGTCTTTGCAATGAAAAGCCTTTAACATTTCTTCAATTTATGACACCTAGTTCTGGAAACAAAGACATAATCCATTGCGGGAAAACACATTTTAATCACAATGCTTACCTGCAGCTATAGCTGATTGGCTGTAGAGGACCGGAGAGCTACCAATGGTAGCTGATCTCTGAACTACTGCAGTACTAATTTCTGTAGCTTTCCTCTTTATCGCTTTAGCAGAAGGAGAAGTAGAGACAGTAGAATCACCCGAACTCTGAAACAGAGATTCCAGTCAGTGGCTAAAGGCCCTGGTTAAAAATCCTCTTCTAAAATAAAACAGGATGTCAACCTTGCCCCAGTCCCCAAAACTCTTCAGAATGACAAAGGGCATTTCTCACCTGGCTAGTTACAACCGTGGTTTGTGCAGAAGGTTTCAATGGAGTGTCCTCCTCTGTTCCCGGGGCAGGAGGCTCCTCACTTCCCTCATCCTCCATCTCTACCTCCTGGATCTCACCGTCTTCTACAGGAGGAGGTGGGGGGGGAGGGGGAGGAGGGGATTCTGGAGGTGGAGGTGGAGGCGGTGGCATTTCCAAAGGTAATGGAGGTTGAAGCACAGGCACGTTTGACTGAAGGAGGGTCCAGAATGGAGTAAGTGGCATGAGTGATGAAGAAGAAACTTGGCCAGAAAAGGACTCTTTACAAAGAGAACCTATGAAAACAAACAGGAGTCAAGGAAAAAGCAAGCCAAAAACTCCATGGCTTATATTCACAGAAATGTTCAATTGACTGGTGAGACAAAATCTGACCCACAGGCATCTATGTGACATTGATGTCACTGAATTACGAAACAACTCAGTTCAAAAATGACTTCCATGGAAAGATAAATTTATGAACCTCAGTTAGCACTTGCCCCAGCTGTGTTATACTAGTCTTGTTCTTTGGGTCCAGATTTATGGATGAGTAAACGAAGCACATCAACTCAATGAAAAATTCATCAGAATCTTAAGTTTCTTATTTCGAATATTCAGTTTCAACATATACAACTAGAAGGCAACACTCTGGGGTCTTTTTTATTTCAAAAGTGAAGAGGTGAGTGAAAATGATGTGCACTTGCAATACCGAGTCAAAGTATTTTATTTTTTAGTGAGTTAGATAATTGAGGACGACCCAGAGAAGTATCCATTGAAAACACTCACGCAAAGCCTGTTTTAATTCATTTGGGTTACTAAGTTTTAAAAATCCATTTGCAAGGTGCTTTGTCAAGCCTATCATTCCTTCACACCTTTGTGTGAATTATATTCATTTGCTAAATCGTAGCAACACAAATCAGGGAGGGTAATTTTTTACTTCTGTGATGAGAAAAGGGAAATTCAGGAGAATAAATCTTCCAGGTCGACTATATCTCATGTATACATAAAAGAGGTGTTTGAAGATACAGAGGATTTGAAACAGCCATTGAAGTCTGAGTCAAGAACTTACAGCTGAACAGCTATAGGCTCGGCTTCCCTCAAACCTCTGCAAAAGCCATAGTTCATTACTGTCTTTTCTCTGCTGAGAAAAGCTTTAAAGATTAGACAAAATAGGAGAATATACTTACTTGTAGCTTTCCCCATCCCTCTTTATCGTCAATAGGGAAGTTTCACAATATATGGGACTATTAGATATATATCCCAGGAATGTTGAAGGGGATTTTCTCCCTAAAAATCATAGAATTTAGGAGTAGAAGAGACATGAGAAATCATCTAGTTCAACCCTCTCATTTTAAAGGTAATGAAACCCAGGAGGCAAATGACTTGCCCAAGATCATACTGCTCTTAGCGGCCAGGTCTGACTCCTGCCTAGTGCTATTTTATCAAGATGCCCTGGTGAGATATCAGGAGTTCAAGAGCTTTAGAAATCTCAGTCAAATAAATCTCACTTCTCATGGAGCAGAGATCCAGACACAGTCACCTATGAAATGTCATGGTCAAAAGCAGTGGATTAAATAAGGGCTCTATTATGGAAGGCCTAGGACAAGAATGAGGCCTTTTACCTTATTTTGCTCAAAATACACCACACTAGCACTCAATAAGGTAGAACCAAAGTGACCATGAACCATTTAGCTTTTGGAATAGCTTTAACTTTTTATGGAATAGATAAATAATACACTATGTAAAAGATTTTAAGAACACAATTCACATTGTTACTGTAATTATTTGAGCAGTTGCTTACTACTAAGAAAAGAGCACTGAAAAAAATTCACCAGAACACGGAAGTCAGTTTTCCAGGCAGAAGACTTCAAATGTCTCATTAAACATTTCTATTTGATCATATCCAACATGAGTTTAGACACTAACTTCTAGACAAATAAAGTCTGGGTATGGCCAGTCTATTACATTACACAATATTACATTCAAGATTACTTCAGAATTAAGGTAATAAACAATGAAGATCAGTAACTTATTAAACTTTCTTCTACTAAACCAACCACAACATGTCGGTAAGTAAATGTATCAGATTTTGTGCTTAGGTAGATTTCTCATCTAGAAGCATAACTCAGTACTGAGAGTTATGATGGTGATATGCTGCTATGTGGAGGAACTCAAAGAAACACAGTAGGTTCAAGGTTAATAACGTGGTTTACAACCTCCAGCAAAGCTGTTCAGAACTAATTAAACTTTGCGTAAATGTAAGATAAACTAGACCTGATAATTTAGCAGCAAATAAGGAACATACTTTTAGAGTTAATATTTGAATCCCAAACTAAGCTTACTCAAAACATAAAAGCTGCGTCTCAACATTGATAATTCTCTCCTTTAGCTTAAATAGAAAGAATCCTAGTTTGAATATCCATGGATGTCATATTACATGATGCTTCTGTTTCTAAATTTAATCCAGTTGGGATATTTTGCCATTTAAGAGAACATTTAAGTCTGAAGTCCGAGGAGAGATTAAAATGGTATACATAGCTTTTATTATGGCTAATAGATTAAAAAAACTACAAGCTTAAAGAGAGTATAGTGTGCAGATAGAAATTTTGAATTCTTCAAGAACATATTTCTTCTACGTATCTTTATTTTCTATTTATAGGCAGGCTTCCTTTTTTGTTTTCCTATACTTTCCCAAAAAATTTTTGCTTAGTATTTTGAGCCAAGAAACCAGGTTAGCAATTTTAAAGCAAGAAGTTATTATATAAATAATAGTTCCATAGAGACTTTTTTTGAAAAGCAGCTAAATTTAACCTAAGTGACAAAAGCCCAGAAAGACAGACATATTCGATATCATCTTTAGAGACATGACGTTAAATTCAAACAATGAACAAGGATCAAAAATGAACAGAACTTTGAAACTTCCTTGTTCCTCACAATATAGTAATTTTTCTTCTTTAAAAAATGGTTTTAACTACTGCTGGGCTGACAAAGAGCATATATTATATGAACTAACTTTATAGGCTTAAAATAGTGATTGATATTGCTTTTAAATAAAATCTTTGGATTTTACTTAGATCAAGTTTATCATGTGGTTTTAGCAGTTCTTGATAAAGAGGCTTAACAATCTATGCTGGTTTATCACTGGCTTTTCCCTACAGCATAACTAGTTTTGCTTTAAGCAGATAGGAATGTCTCCAGGTCTTCCCTTTACAAAACAGTACCAACTGTGTGTGTAGTCAACAAAGAGGGCAAAGAACTTAATACTGAACCCTAAGCTTTTCACAGAGCACTCAGAGTGGGCATTCTGGACTATTCGGTTTTGGAACATACAAGCAAAGGACATTAGAGAGCGGCCAGGAGCGGAATCACCCCCCAGAACCACTACCAAGCCTCTTCAGTTCACTAACTACTAAAAAGCAAACAGACAATAAAAGCAACTTACTAGACATATCTATCATTGCTACCAATAGAATAGGGAAAGGAATCAAAAGAAAATCTCTTCAGGAAAATGTTAAGTAAAAGTACCCTATAACCTGAGAAAATACATTTCTGAAACATCAAGAAGAATAAAGCCACCCTTTCGCTAGTTTTAAAACTATCGCTGCAGTCATGTGGCTTTTCATTCAGACTGCTGACAGGGATTCCTAGGCTAGGCAAGAAGTTAACAAAATCACTTGCTACACGACCAGTTTCACTTGGTATATGATCAGAACTTTCTGACTGGGATCGGGGAGCCAGTAGAGTATAAGGCATCATTTTTCATAAGCAGAGAACGAAAGAATTCAGCTCTTCACGCCCTATCTTACCAACAAATTCCAGGTCTTTTTATCTTCAAAGGTTTATTACTTTAGAAACCACTCCACAGATTCTTGCCTTCATGTGACACCACTTTAAAAAGTAGCTATCAGTTTTTTACATCAAAAGGTTGTTAATGACAGGCTTGACTATGCTTCATTATTTACTTATTTTTGTCCATCCAAGAAAGACAGACTTACAGGGATAAAAATGTGTCTTCTTCCATAATGTGGAAATCAAGCCAGGGCTCTGAAGAGCTACCAGATTCTCAGAGTAACTGGAAAGCTATGAAAGCCTTTTTTCTTTCATGTATATAACTAAACTAAAGACCTCTAAGAGTACTTTAAATGGATTGAGCCATCCTGATTGTTTAATACTAGAATATTGTTGGCGATTTGCAATGATCAATACCCTGAAACAAGTATGGTCCTAGTTTCATTTTTCTTCAGATTGCTTTGATTTGTAACAACCATACTTCTTATAAGACTAGTACAGTTGAAAAATCAACTTGTAACATCAAAGACTAAACGTTCTACACAAAGGTGGAACAAATCTCACATTATCATTCCACATAGATATTGACAATTCAACTATCCAGCTCCTTAACATTAATTAGTATTCCTGTTACATCCTGGAAATTCACAGCTTTGTCCGTGGCAGGACAGAGTGGTTATAGGACAATCTTTTAAATCAAAATATATTGGCTAATCATTTCATTTTTTAGCAGAGTTTGATAGCAATAGTATGCTGATTTCTAACCACTCACTGCCTTGGTTTTCTTCAGTATTAACGCTGGCATTCTTTTATTTTTAGGTAAAGCCACTATTTTCTAATTAGAAATTTACGTTATTGTGATTTAAATTATTTTTTTCTTTTACGATATCAATTACTACAAGTCTTCTTTCTCTAAAATCATTTCTCTCCCATTAGCACAGAGTAAATTGGCCCACCTGTGGAATTCTCGGAGGACTCTGTTGAATTGGAATCAGCGCCAGTTTTGTCTTTCAAGGTCTGTTTAGGAAGAGTCTCGTCTCTACTTTCTGCTGCTTGGCTTTCTTCCTCCTCCTCCTCACCATCTGGGAACTCCCACTGAGACTCGCCCGACTGTTCGTTTACATAGAAATATCGTCTATGATCCCTAAATTACAAGAAAGAAAACACATGTTTTAAGACCCATTCTCCTACAAAGACACTGCCATTTGGTCCTGTCCCAGGACAGCAGTCTGCTCTCACAGGGACGAACCTCTTCTTAACGGACTGCTATTCACAAAGGCAACAAAGAGCTTTGACAATTGAGAATGGAGAACCAAGGATAATTCAAAGCTATTTGCACTGCCAGCAGCTCTGTGAATACAGCCCTGAGCCCTCTCACTCCAACAGATGACTTAGAAAACACCTCTCACATCTTTTTTTTTTTTTTTTTGCCAATGCTTAACAGGGTTTCAAGTTTCATTAACGGAGGGACTCAATCTCCTAGAACACTAATTTCCCTTCCGAAGAAGAGAACAACGAAGTTTGCGAAAGCTGACTCTTCCCCTCTTGGACCGTGGAATTCACATTTCATACTCTTGATATCAAACACAGTGAAAGCTAAAGAGAGGGAGAGGATCTGGGAGCTGAAAAATAAAAGAGCAAAGATTTCAAATAATGAAAAAAAAAATCAAGAAAAGCCAAATATAAAAAGAAATGTTTTCATCTGACCTGCTGGCAGAAGATAGTAATCTTGTTCTTCCTTCACATCTTCAGCCACGAAGCTTTCCTTAACTTCACCGAGGTTAATCAGGAGTAGTTGCTTCCAGAGGTCCTGTAAAGCGCACAGAGCTCTCGCATGCGCTTAACCCCCAAGCCCGCCCTACTCCGTGCAACACTCTGGAGAGTAAAAACCAGCTTTGTCCAATCTTGGGAAAAAATCCGTTACATGGAACACTTTAAACATTGCTTTTTGTGTCTCCACCGTGTGGCTGGCCCGAACTCTGTGAGTGCGTGCGATGCTCGGCCTGCCCGGCACCGCTAACTGCAGCTGCTCTGTCTCCACACAGGCTGTCATGTCGTCAGGCGGTGGTGATCACAAATCATGTCTGAGATGTCAAAGGTGAAAGGTGAAAAGGGGAGAAGAGTGCGTACCTGTCCCAGTGGCAGGACCAGCCTTTAGGAGTGGCGTTTATTTCATACTGTTTTAGTTGTTCTGCTGCATCCTGAAGTTTACGTTTAAGGTAGTTTCCATTAAGAGCCCCTTCCCGCCAGTCTGCGATACGAGTCTAGAATCAACAAACAGCAGGAAGTTAAAGATTTCTTATGCTAGGAGGCAGAGAGAAAGGGACAGAAGTCTTCTGGTCCATGACTATACTGCTATACTCTTGGCAGGAATGAAGACCAGAGAGGAAAAGAAATCCCATCTTAATTTCATAAAAAACACTGTTTGATCCACAGAGTTCTGAAAAATGAGACTGGACCCCAGCACATGTTTACACTGTCAACTCTCCAACATCCGTGAAAATAAGTAGAAGTAGTTCTATTTTCCCCTTTAGCCTACAGTAAGATTGGTTTCCCAGAAATTTTACCTCTTTTGGGTAGAGAGTTCATTCAGCTCAGTAACATTAATCAAAACTAAAGATTCAGTTCTTAGGGACATCAGCCAACATCCTGGAGGAGGCCCTTACCTAATCCCGCCCTTCCATTCTGTAAAGTATGCAGGCTACAAATAGGACTCAAAACTTTTCTTTTTAAATAGATTTATAAAGCTTTAACACTTAAGTACTGTCAATGTTATATGGCCTCATCTGATCATTATGAATAGAATTTTAATTTGTTACAAATAAACTTATATTGAAATATACCCCTATTGAATGCAGTATCATCATTACACACAAACTCTCAGTATTTATCTTCAGAATTGTATTTTGTGCTTTGGCTATAGTTTTTCTTCCTGGGGTGGTGGTTCAGATACGCATAAAAGTTAAAAACTTAAATTTAAGATTTAAAATATAACACAGAGTCCTCACACATATAGCATGTCACTCAAACACTGTTTATACCCAAAATGGCTAAATTACCTCAGTCTGTAAGAGCAGCACATGAAAGTTGGAGATGGACTGTCTATTAATGCCTAGGAATTCAAATTTACTTGTCAGGGTATTTGCCAGTTCTCCGATCTGAAACTGTAATGCAGGAAAGAACAAAAGGAAAAATAAAAATAGAATCAGCAATATTTTCTGTATTGTGGGAAATCTTTCATTTATTGTTATAGATACTAGAAAAATGCATCTGCCTACAAACAGCTTTTCTCAGACAGCTGCATCTAATTATATAAAAGATTAAATTCTGGAGCCGGCTTGGTGGTGTAGTGGTTAAGTTTGCAAGCTCCACTTTGGCAGCCCAGGATTCATGAGTTCGGATCCCAAATGAAGACCTAGCACTATTCATCAAGCCACACTGTGGCGGCATTCCACATAAAAAAGAGGAAGACTGGCAACAGATGTTAGCTCAGGGCCAATCTTCCTCTCACGTGCACAAAAATAAATAAAAACAATGTATTTTTTTAAAAAAAAGTTAAATTCTTATTTATAGTAAAATAATTCACAAGAGTGATAGTGACAGATGGTCTAGAGAAATTAAATGCATACGTACTCTAATAAAACACAGAATTCAACAGTTGAAAATTGATCCTAAATGCTCTAACTCCCAATATTGTCCAAACCATCACTTACCCATTCTCCCCATCCCTTCTACATGGTTCTACACTAGCTAGTGACTGGATAACATCTTTCAAGTCAAAAGAATATGCTAAGTAGTTTTTCCAACAGACTGCCCTTGAATAGCCACATACTTATGTGTTATATGGTCCAATTCTCCTCATGACCCTAGGTTACAAATGAAATTGGAACCAAATGTGCCTTTGCGTAAGGACAAGTAGTTCATGCAGGAATTAAATTTGTAACTTTCAGTCTCTTCAGTACTTCCAGAGAAGCCTGTATTTGACAAGCTACTGCTTTCCAATGGAGGCTTACTTGTAAGAAAGTAAGCATTTAGAATTTATTTTTAGATAATTTCTCCACATCAGTCAGTCCTTATTCCTTATTTCAGCCTTAAATATGACCTTTTCACCTAACCAAGTAAATGATTTAAATTTGGAGATAGTAAAGGGCACTTTTACTTCTTGCTAATAGGAAAAGTAGTTCAATGGTTGGCCAATCTAAAAATACTTGTGAAGCTGCATTAATACATACTTTCAAATCCTGCTCCTCTTCTACTTTCGGCGCTGTTTGTACTCTTATCTTCTCTGGGGATTCTTCTACTTCCATCTCTTTGTCTGAATTCTCATCTATTTTTTCTGAATTTTCAGCACCAACTGCTGCAAAAGAACACATGTGAAATCAAATCAAAAGGACCAATACTGATGGAGCCCTACATACATTTTCTTACCCCTGTAGCAGAGATCGCTGACATTTGAATGGCTTATAGGTTTCTTCTGGTAATACAAATGCAGTATTATTATTTTTTTTAAAGATTTTATTTATTTATTTTTTTCCTTTTTCTCCCCAAAGCCCTCCAGTACATAGTCGTATATTCTTCGTTGTGGGTCCTTCTAGTTGTGGCATGTGGGACGCTGCCTCAGCGTGGTTTGATGAGCAGTGCCATGTCCGCGCCCAAGATTCGAACCAACGAAACACTGGGCCGCCTGCAGCGGAGCGCGAACTTAACCACTCTGCCACGGGGCCAGCCCCTGCAGTATTATTTTTTTAAGAGTAAAACATGGACACAACTTAAATGTCCACTGATGGAGGAAGAGTCGAGCAAAGACATCTATACCACTCAGTGGTTAAAAACAGTAATTTTCAAAACACATTAAGTGAAAAAAGTGTGTCGGCCTAACAATCCATATGGTTTATCTCATCTACGGTAAAATTTACATCTGCACATGTACACAGATACACCTACAAATGTATATAAAGATAGAGGAAAAGGTCCGAAGGAAATCCTTTAGGATAGAGGAAACGCACCTCAGGGGTCGGGAATGAGAATCGGGAGAAGATGGAGAGGGACTTTTAGAACTCTACTTCGTATTCTCCTCTAATGTTGATTGAAAAGAAAAACTTCAAACAAGATGTTTGCACTTACTTATTACCTATGTTTTTACTTGTTTTTTAACCAAAACCTATAAGGTATCCTCTGTTAGGTTTACTCAACTAAGGTTAGGTGTTCAAATTTTACTGCTCCCTTTCCACTACGCAGAGAGAACAGAGACGAGGCTGGGCTTGCCAGAGGCGGTCCTGGCCTGCCTTGCCTACCATCTGGAAATAGCAGGCTAAGGAGAGCGCCTGGTCTTTATACAGATCAAGACAACTATAGTGCTAAGTGATAAAAAATAAGGGGAGTCAAGCTTGCTTTGCTGCTGTTAAGGGAGAAGTAATTCCTAATCAGTAGTGAACACACAACCCAGCGGATGCCAGCCTCTCAGACTCTTACTCCTCCACTGGAGGTGGAGAGCAGTGAAGGGACGCCTCCTTCCCAGGACTTCCCTAAAAGGGTCAAAGAGCCGTCTCTCGCTTTTTGCTGAAGAGGGAAGAAAAAAAGTGAAAGAAAGATTCCCCCTCTATATTTTTCAAACTCTGAAGTTTAATGTAGAGCATGAGTTACCAGCTTCTCCATTTTCTGGAGTCTCTCGTCCAGTTTTGCTAGAACTCCGGCTGGTAGATTCTGGACTGGTAGCTCGAACAAACATCTTCCATTTCCCTCTTTTAGACATAAGTCTACGCATTCCATCTTGAGATGCTGGCTGGCTGATATCAGAACATGGACTAGACCCTGACACACTACCATCTCCTTCCTCCAAGGCTCGCAACTCTGCCTACAACGAACAAGACAATCAAGTTAGAGTGTTATTCACTACTTATCAACACTTAAGCATTTGTGAGTTGCAAGTACCCAGGCGTTCTTTGAATTTAAATTCTTTGAAGACAGAAGTATTTCTTAACACATTTTTCCATCAGAGCTGAGCGTTATGCTCCATATTCTATTGTTACTCAATAAATGTTGATTCATGATTATAGTTAACAAATATAGATTTGAAGGGGATAGGTCCTAGAGATCTACTAATAGACTAGTTTTCCAATACATGCACACAACAGATAAAGCTTAACTTAGGTAGTTGCTCTCCATAGCTTCAAATTTTTTAAGATTTTATTTTTCCCTTTTCTCCCCAAAGCTCCCCAGGTACATGGTTGTGTATTTCTAGTTGTGGGTCCTTCTAGCTGTGGCATGTGGGATGCTGCCTCTTCATGGCTTGATGAGCAGTGCCACGTCCACGCCCAGGATTCGAACTGGTGAAACCCTAGGCCACCAAAGCGGAGGGCACGAACTTAACCACTCGGCCACGGGCTGGCCACTCAAATTTTTCAAAAGGGTGGGAAGCTTCAAGGAGATATTACTATCATAACACCTATTAAGATTTTGCTTCACAGTGAAAGAAACAATAGATAAAACTGTTTGAAGAAAAATCAGGGCAGAAAACAGGTAAAACTCAACTTCCCAATCAGGAAAGTTTCCAGTGGACCACCTTTTTAAAAGGAAAGCACATGAAATCATGGGTTCTTCTTAATTCTTGTTCCTTAGAAGGCCCATTTAACTATCCAAACAACGCTGTAGCTGATCACCAGAAGCCAACTTGTACTCTAATGGTTGGGTTAAAAATCAAGTTCTCACAAGAATTTGCAATGCTCATTTGTTAAGAAGCTAAATCAAAGATACATTACTCATTGTATCTATCTTTAAACCAGAACAATGTCAGTCTTTACTGGTTGTCGACTACCAAAAGCATCATCAGGGACCAAAGGAACTACAACTCCACAGTTCAAGCTTTTATTGCAGAAGCTCAAACACTCTAGATGAAAGCATAAGAAAAACAAAATCCCAAGAACAGCTGTAGACTGAGCACAAAGGTCCCAGAGTATGACAGTACCGAGGGGAGAAATTTACTCTGACTAGAACTGCAAACACTTACTTTTTTCCTTTCCAAAACTAGCTCCAGCTCAAGGGTGTCTTGCTCTTCTTCCTCTTCACTCTCTCCAGACTGAACAACACTGCACAGGTCCTCCTGGGAAGGGTCCTCCAAACTGTCCAACATCATCTCCTGGGGCTTTCCGACTGTTGCTGCTTCTTCTACTGTCGTACTTGTTTCCTTCACTTCTGGAACTGGCTCCGCTTCTTTACAAATTACTTTTCTTCTCCATCTCTCTTCTTCCTCCTTTATTCCCTCAGGCAGCAAAGGAGCAAGCAACGATGCTGCCACGCCTTTCTTCTCCTCCTCATTATTTGAGAGAGCCTGAATTCCTTCATTTAGTTCCTATAAAGAATAATCTCACATAATTTTCAAAGAAATCTCACTGAATATATACTGAATTGTTCATGTTAAAAATGACTGTACTTTTCAGTCACTGGATATTCTTAAAAACCACCAATTCGCAACAGATTAGTATGTCTAATTAGTATTACACGTTAATAGCAGATTACATGTGTATAATGGAGACACCATTACTTCAGGAAGGCAGGTTTGAACTGAAAGCTAGTTCGGGGTGGGACTCACACTATATACCCTCCCCGCTACCTCCTGTGTCAACAGACAGACTAGTAAGGAGCAGAGGCAGATTAGAATAAGCTCAACACATGACTGGGTAAGTCTTTACCTTCCTCTTCTGTATGAGGAAGATAACCTCACAGGTATGCTGTGAAGGTGATTTAGGGGAAAGTGAAATATTTCTAAAACGAAATGCATGATTATATTTAAGCGTCTATTTCCTCCATCGGGAGAATATTTATTCTACATCCCTCCTGGAGTTGTACAGAGTAAATTATTCTAAAAGTACTTTTGGTTATTAAAAAACTCCTTTGAACCCATCATTTAAAAATTCAAGATAAAATTCAACACATCCTCTCTCTGTAGACTACAGCTTACTTTTCTTACTGATGAGGCTATAGAAATCATTATTCCACTAATAGTTTTTAATTTTTAAGGTAGCTGATCTTTTTATTAAAAAAAAAATTACATGGAATCCCAAAATAGAACTATTCTGAAGTAGAGAAGGGGACCTGAAGCCCTGCCTGTGTGGCTGCTCCCATGTCCTTCACAATGACCCAAGAAGCCTCGGTGGCATCCCAAAGCTCCAAAAGAACCACCAAACTGGCTAAGTGCTGTAAATGCCATGTAATATACAGAAACAGTTAAGTAAAACTTTAAGAAACAGAATTTATCCTATTCCATACCTGATTGTAAAATATTAACAGAAAGCTTCTATACCTGTGCCAGAGGAACAGTCAAGCTCTTTAGATTTTAAATAAGCAAATGAGGAAAGATGTAACACTGACCTTTTTAACTTCTCGCTTGGGTACGACTGGTCCACTTTTACTACTAGAAACAGAAACATTTTTCTCCTTAGTGTAAATGTCTGTATTTACCACAAAACTAGCTTCGGCACCTGTTACAGAACTAAAAAAAATATACTTAGCAAGAGAAATAGAAGGCCAATATTATCAGCAAAGGTAAGACTCTTAATATCCTTCTAGGTAATTTCTTTCTCAAGTCTATTCTTACCTGGGCTGGTAATGTTGTAATCCCTGTACCTGGGTGGCAAGACACTGGGGCAACTCCCAAGTCACTTCATTTGTTTGTGTGTTCCAATAATAATAGCATCCTGTGTTCTCATCCCAGACTTCTTGCCAATCTCCCATCTCAATTCCAACTAGAAGAAAATAAATTTTAAGAAGCACAACTTCCTCCACAATTCTACCCTTATATCCTAAGTCAGCTCTACAGGCATAGCAATCTAACACAGGGTGTCTCAACGTCAGCACTGGTAACATCTGGGCAGGACAGTTCTTTGCTGTGGGGGGCAGTCCTACGCAGTGTTCAGCAGCATCCTGGCCTCTGCCCACTAGACGCAGTAACACTCTCCTGCCACCTGTTGTGATAACCAAAATGTCTCCAGACATTAGGGGAACTCCTCTCTCCCAAATCATCTTTGCACACACGGTTGAGAAAAGCAGTTTGATGGTCCAAAAATCTATTCTGAACCCCAAAAGGCTTTTTAAAATAGCTGTTATTATTTACCTGACATAACCTGCTACTGGTTAAAAGGACAAGCAATTATCTTTCAAAAGATAAATTTATATCCAGTAATTCCCAAAGAAAACCATCCTACTTATCACCTTCCAAATACTACATTTAAAAGGCCAGAATCCTAAAGTCTGGGGCTACAGCAGACAGATTTTCATCTTTGGGGATCTCAATGCCTAGGACATCTTTAAAGATTGCAATCTAGATTTCTTTCTTTTTTTTTTTTGAGGAAGATTAGCCCTGAGCTAACATCTGCCACCAATCCTCCTCTTTTGCTGAGGAAGACTGGCCCTCAGCTAACATTGTGCCCATCTTTCTCTACTTTATACGTGGGACGCCTGCCACAGCATGGCTTGCCAAGCAGTGTCATGTCTGCACCCAGGACCCGAACCAGCGAACCCCGGGCTGCTGAAGTGGAACATGCACACTTAACCACTGCGCCACTGGGCCAGCCCTAGATTTCTTTAAAAATCAAAGAATCAAGCTTACCTCCTGCCAGTGAACACTGGGTATCATACTGCCACCCTGACGCCTGGGCTGAGTCTGTTCCATTTGCAGCAGTGGAAGCAAGGGCAGATGATGCTGATTCCTTTGGCTCCGGTCGGGGTGGAGTAGGAGGTGGAGCAGAGGCTCCTGCAGGAGCTGCTGGCTGAGGAGCTGTTATGGCATCAATCTCCTTTAGAATGAAAATAGTAACAAATGCATTAATCATATCAAAACCTGAAAACTGAGGAAATGACGATCACTTAAAAAAATCCTACATGATCAGTTCTCAGCTTCTCAAATCAAAACTCTCATCTTTCAATTACACAAGTTCCCCAGACCCTCCTATTTTTTCCCCTTTTCTCCTTACAAGCTTTACAAACAGAGAAGAGGGAGAGGGCTGGAGAGGGACTAAGCAGGGAAGGGACAGTGGGAAGGCGATGAGGAGGAGAAGAGGGGAGAACGGGACACTGAGAGGGATAAGTAGACTAACGACTTGAGATCCAGGTCCCGAAGTGGCTCCAATAACTAAAAACCCAAACAAAAGCACCACTAACCGCTAGGAAGTTGGCTAATGTACTATCAATATCGGCTGACTGGTTTCCATTCGCCTCTTTCGACTGCGCTGGTTTTTCTGAAACATCACTCTCGTCGTCATCACTGTCAGCATATGCACCAAGCAAGCACAGACCTCCTAGGAACAAAAAGGTGAACAACGTCAGGAGCAACAACGCCAGCGTGTCCAAGAGAACGTCTAACGGGGTTCTTCAGGCAGAGCTCACATCTAGTTCACGGCTTCAAACACAACCGCAAATCATCACTGAAATGCCACAGGGAGGGAGAAATTACATTACGCACTTAGAGCTAATAAAATCAATCCACATAGCTACTTGACATCCTTCTCAAAATACATGCTCGATTATTCAACCTCATACTCTCCCTGGGAAAATAACAGTATACACTGAGTTTAGAATTACTTGATTTATGCATCCATCTCAAACAAGCAAAAGCCAATTAGGGTTTAGTAGACCAACAAAGGGATTTTCAAAGTTAAAAAGAAAGCTGTTTTGCAATGATTTTTCATCAAAGGAGAAGTGACGAATTAAAATGGAACTCGAAAGTGCCAGAACAAAAACAAGAAACAAACAAACAACAACAGAACAGCTAGAACCAATTATCAATGTCTTCCTCAAACTCCAGTTGTACCGGGTATGACCTCTGTAATGCTGCTATTTCCTTTTCTATCGCCCGTGGCTACACTAATGTTACAATTAGCTAATAACTACCTTTGTATCTAATTTTATTATAGTAGGTACATGAAATGTTAAAGTTTAGCTAGACTGTTCAGCTATCAACAAGACTAGATTTCCCAGTGCCCAGCACATTCTACTTTCTCAATAAATATTCGATAAATGAACAGGAAGTAAAATCTAGTTTTGTCCTAATTCCCTAAGTGAATTTATGGGTTCATCTAAAAAATAAACACTAGTAGCTTCATTTATCATACAAGACTTCACATTCAATGCTTTAGCCATATAAATCTTCCCTTCACTATTTTTTGGTATATAGTTAAGTTCTTACAATAAATATCAATTTCCAAAATATTACTTTAAAGTGATCAGAAAGATTTTTAAGTGGACCTTTATTTGACAGTGTTTCCATTTTCCAGTTACCAAATATTTTATTTCTCATTGTTTTGGAACATGCCAGTCAACTTGCCTGATTTTCTGAACAAGAAGTAAGTCTTATAAGAGCAAAACTGCAGGAGACATTTTGTATGGAAAAACCTGCACTTCAGTATTCAGCACTGACGGTTTTTTGAGGGGAGGAGGAAGGATGGGAAATTTGTTTTTACATAAAAACACTTCTTAGTTTAGAGATAATCAGAGATATAATCAGCCAGGTCATTAGCCTTAATTGTGTATCCTTTGGTAAACGGTTCCAGTCAGGTGAGCCTCATGGAATGTTTACAACACGCCCCAAGCCAGGGTAATTCCCCAGGCCCAGAGTGGGTCACAGGCAAAGGTTTAGCCAAAGCTCCATCTAATTTTTCTTTCTTTTTTTTTTTTCCACCTCAGAGCTTTTCACAATACTCTCACCAGGCGTCTCCCAAGCTCCTAATGACATAATGACGATTAAATAGCAAAGTAAATGAAAATGATTAAACCCAGTATTGTGGGGAAACAGGCATACTTAATATTGTCAGAGACACTATAAATTGATTCAGTATTTCTTTGTGTGTGTGTGTCAGGAAGATTGGCCCTGAGCTAACATCTGCTGTCAATCTTCCTTTTTGCTTGAGGAAAATTGTCACTGAGGTAACATCTGTGCCAATCTTCCTCTATTTCATGTGGGACGTCACCACAGCGTGACTTGACAAGCAGTGCTAGGTCTTCACCCGGGATCGGAGTCTGTGAACCCCGGGCCGCCAAAGCAGAGTGTGTGAACTTAACCACTATGCCACAGGGCTGGTCCCTGATTCAGCATTTCTTAAGAATAATCTGGCCACATGCATCAAGAGCTACAAAACTCTTCAAGTTTCTCTTAGCGATGTAAACCCATCTTTAGGAATATAACCCCAAGAATAATGCAAAAAAAACTTTTGTGTACAAAGCTTCTAGCAGCCTTATTTAAATAAGCGAAAACTGTGAACAACCCAAATGCTCTGAAATAAGGAAGAGAGAAAGCAAATTACAGCACGGTATCTGATG
The DNA here is from genome assembly GCF_041296265.1 of Equus caballus. Taxonomy (NCBI): domain Eukaryota; kingdom Metazoa; phylum Chordata; class Mammalia; order Perissodactyla; family Equidae; genus Equus; species Equus caballus. Next base: position 12,210,055 of record NC_091695.1, read on the forward strand.
TAGTATTATTTTATGATTAATCAGACCATTATAGGATTACAGGAAACAATGCTAAGGAGGAAAAAAGTAATGTAAAAGGAATAAAAGCAAGTCATGAAATGCACTTAAGTTCCAACTACACCTGTGAAAACTTAGTCCCCATGTCGATAAGGAACAGGCACAAATTTAGACTAAGACTGAAAATAAATATTCACAATATTATGTAAAATTGCTTAATCTTAGTAAAATAAACGAAAGCCTCAAAGGACCATACCCTAGACTACTACTGAGATGTTGCTACTTGAAACCAGAGGAATCAAGGCCATTCTTCAGGGCCACAGTCTGTCCTTAGTGGTCCTTTTTGAGAGGAATGCAGACTCCTCAAATCTCAATTTGTGGTGGCGGAGCAGTTAAGTTCGCACGTTCCGCTTTGGCAGCCCGGCATTCGCCGGTTTGGATGCCGGGTGCGGACATGGCACCACTTGGGAAAAGCCATGCTGTGGTAGGCGTCCCACATATAAAGTAGAGGAAGATGGGCACAGATGTTAGCTCAAGGGCCAGCCTTCCTCAGGAAAAAAAAGAGGAAGATTGGCAGTAGTTAGCTCAGGGCTAATCTTCCTCAAAAAAAAAAAAAAAATCTGACTTTGCTTAACTTTAATGGATGGTGCCACACAAGCTGTAAATCAACTAACTACATTAGGCAGTAAATTATTTCTTAGGTGTGCACCTTACTCTCCTACTAAGCTTCAAACAGTAACTGTGTCTTCAACGTCTACTACCATTTCCTTGCAACATTATCTGAACAGTGTTTTTTAATCCTCTTGATTAGCTGGTCATAGAAACTATTATCAATATGATAAAAGCTATGGACCCTCTCCCAGGAAAACATAGCTTAGTGTGCAATTTCAGGGGATTCAGAGACCTCTGACACTCATCTGTGGAACCCTAAGAACCCTTTTCTAGAAGATGCTTAAATACTGTTAACTATCATAGTAGTCTATTGATCTAATTTCATAAAGCTTATTCTAAATTTTTCTTTAAATAATTTGACATGCATACACCATAATATTTTTCACCAAAGAAGTATTAGATACGCTTGTTCCACCATATTATAAAAGCATACCTTAACAACTTAAGACTTTTACTCCTTTTTTGTGGAAAGAAATCTGGCATGTTTCTAGAAACATAAAGATAAAATCCTTTAACTAAAATCATCTTAAAAAAAAGTCAAGTGCTGAATATCTACTCTAATGGTTACAAAAAGCAATGCAAATAATGGAAAACTGTTTCCTTTCGGTTTTTCTTTCACAAACCTTCGTATGTATTATACCGACTGGTAGGTAAGAAATAATAAAGCTGATACATTGTTATGTTACAGGAGCAAATTGAAGGGAATGAAAACATTTCTGTTCACAAGGCACATAAAGGCCTGAAGCACTGACTGACATAGCAATTGAGGATTTCTCCTGGGTCAGCCCGGTGGCGCAGTGGTTAAGTTTGCACGTTCCACTTTGGTGGCCCGGGGTTTGCTGGTTCGGATCCTGGGTGTGGATCTATGCACTGGTTGGCAAGCCATGCTGTGGCAGGCGTCCCACATATAAAGTAGAGGAAGATGGGTGTGGATGTTAGCTGAGGGCTAATCTTCCTCAGCAAAAAAGAGGAGGATTGGCGGGGGGTGTTAGCTCAGGGTTAATCTTCCTCCAAAAAAAAAAGGATTTTTCCTAGGAACATTTAAATTCTATCCACCTTACACGATTCTTAGAAGACTCAAATGAAATAATATATGCAGTTTACAAACACAAAATGGTATTTTCTAATTCTAAAATTTCTCTCTCAACTAAGTTTTAGCTTTTCTAACCTGCATTGGCTTTGTTTTTGTTTTTTTTAAGTGGCAAAAGGCAAATGGGGGGGGGGGGCAAGCATCTATTATTTCAGGTGTCATGTAGCACAAAAAGTAGCCCAAACTAAAAAGAATAACATTGTTACCAACTAAAGAACAGTTAGCATCAAAACATATTTTAATCTTTCAACATCTAAAGAGTAGCGAAAACTAACATTCTTGGCACTTGCTGTGTCAGAAATGTATATACATTGTTCAATTTAATCTTCAAAATACCTTTGGGCTGCAAAATCCCTTTTACAGACGCATGAGGCCCTGAAGTCTCAGAATGAACGCTAGAGTGGTGATTTGAACCCAGATTTGTCTATGAAACCACTACCGAAAATATTCCTCTGTGCTTAAGATTTAATAAGAGTAATTTTTACCTCCAAAACATTTGCCAGGTAATAACCAAAGCAGTGTGTTAGAAAAGAAATAGAATGAAAAGACATCTCTGGCGTTCCTGAAGAATGCCAAGCTCGTGGGGGAGCCAGGAAAGGAGTTACAAAATAGCACTAGGAGAAAAAAAAGAGTACAAAGTATTTTGGGTAGAAAGAAAAAGCAACCACAGATTTTACTGGTTAAAGTGTGCACCAACAAGCCCTCCCAAACAGAAAGATTTTAAGTTTCCATTTTCTGGGAGAAATATAAATTAGCAACACTGACACATTCGCCACTCTATATACAAACCTAAATATTGTAGAAAAGCATCAAAAAAACCAAACCAAAACAAAAAAACTATACCTGTTGCTTTCACGGCTGTGGGTCTGGCGGTCATGACTGGTTTTGGAGGATTCTGAACAACTCTGGGAATCTCCACCACCACTTCCTGTTCATCTGGATTTAACAAACGAACAAAAGAACACTACAGTCAGACCATGGGCCCGGGAAAACACTACAGGTGATAAAAACAATCCTCGATTTGCCCTTTCACATTTAGATTCCATCTACTGAAAAATAGCGTGGATAACCCATCCCTGACCCAAATAATTGGGAGATGATAAGCACAGTCAGAATCTTCCATTTGCCTACTGACTTTAAGAAGCTGAACAGTGCGTCTAGAAATTACATCTGAAATGATTCAAAGTTAAAACACACACACACAAACACACACACAAGAAATCTTCTCCAGGCTACCATCGGGCCTTTACAACAGGCACGGCTACCACTGTGTTTCCGCATGAGCTACCCAGGATGATTCTGTTAAGACCTGGAATGGTCGCAGCCTCCCCAGCGCAGGCCCCTGCCGCAGCATGGAACAGTTACTCTTGATCCAAGCACCATTCCGGGGAGAAACACACACGGGCTTGGGAACCCACGAGCCCCACGGCTCCAGGACTCGTTGGGGACACCCGCCCATTTGGAGTGCCTTACGCTTTGGCTGGCATACTAAGAGTCTGCTCGCTTCTAAAGGGTCCCTCCCAATTGCAACCAAAAAGAAGAGCAGATGACGTGCAGAAAAACCCAGGGTCCACTGTCACCCAGCCTCGGACGCGGAGACCCAGACTCTCGCCTGGACCCCCTAAGTTACGCGAACGCGCGCGCCGACACGGAGACGACCCGGGCGCCCGGGCAGCCCCAGCGGCAGAGATGGCGGCGCCTCTGGGTCGCTCTGGGCGGCGCACCCGGCCCCGCGGCGCCTTCCGCCGCGTCGGGGGCCACGGCCGTCCTCCCGCGGGCCCCCTCCACGCAGCAGGCCTCGGATGCGGACGCCGCCCGCCCCGGTTCCTCTTCCTCCCAGGGCCCTGCCCGACAGGCCTAGGCCGCAAGCCCCGAGCTCGAGTTTCGGCCTCCTCGCTGAGGCCCGCGGCCTCTCGCGCACCCTCACCTTCTGAAGGCGAGTCGTCCGGAGCCGCGGCGGCAGTAGTCACCGCGCTCGTCGTGCTCGGCGGCGCTGCCGCCGGGACTGGTTGGGTGGACGCCGCCGCCGTCGAGTCCGGCTCGGCGTCGGGTTCCGGCTCCGGGTCGCGGCCCGGCGTGCTGCTCCGGGGCCCCGGCGGAGAGAGCTGCAGGATGGGCCTGCGGCCGGGTACCGCCCGGGACTTCTTCCCCATCGCGAGCCCGAGCGCGAGCCGCGAGCGTCGGGCAGCCGAGAGGGGCGGGCGCTCGGCACGGCGCTGCGTAATCAATATTCATGCACCGCAACACCGCCTCCAGCGACGATCCGCTTTTAACCGGCCGAGCGCGCCTCCGCGCAAGCGCCTTGAGCCCCTCACGCCCTTCTGTCTCCTCCCCCCGCAAAAGAAGGGCGGGCTTTACCCACGGCGCTAGATGATTGGCTGTTTTGACCCATTGAAGGAGCCAGTAGCCAATGGAATAGGAAAAAGAGTGAGGTTCAAGCCAATAGGGCGGAAGGGCCTGGGTTTGAATGACTGCCCCAGTACGTCGCGCTCCTCCCCATGAGTTTCTTGCAGAGTCTTTTCTTTACCTCCTTGTCCTCCATCTTGTCCCTGTTCTTGGCTAGCTGTTCGTTGTTGTTTGTCTTCTAGGCAGTTGTGCTGCTTTCCCGACTCTTCCCCAAGGTTCGCCCTGGTTATTGTGGCTTACTTTGGATATAGCCCTGAACATTAACTAGAATAGTGGGTCTTTTATGCGTTTGCAAATTTTTTCTTACAGCACAAAGAGGATGTCTCATTATGTTGCTTATCAGCTGGAAAAAAATCACTATACTATACTGCACATGAGGGAAAAGCCTAAATTGTTGCGACGGGATACGGGAGCTTTCCCAGTCTGGCCCTCTGGTATTCTCAGCCGGCTTTCTTAGATTTATCTTCCTTTGGCAATCTCCCTCCCGGGCTCTCCTTTTTCCCACTCTGGAGCCAGCCACTTGGAGCATCATGGCTCTGACCTTGAATTCTTCACGCTAGTTGGCATTAGTACTGCATCACATGGCGAAATTTTTTTCATTCCTTAAGACCTAGTGCAGGCATTACCTCTTTGAACCTAGTGTCTGAATGCCAGCCCCTCCCCAGCACTTGACATCTTACTGTTGATAGCCATCTCCGCCTTCTAAGTTGAGCTTGAGAAGAAACCCAGTGGAGTCAACAGAATTGTAATAACTGTATGATGACAGGTGGTTGTTAGTCTTATCAGGGTGATCATTTTATAATATAAGTAAATGTCAAATCACTATATTGTACACCTGAAAGTAATATAATATTGTATGTCAGCTTCAATTTAAAAAAAAGAGGAGGAAGAAATTCAGTGATGTTATTTTTATATCCACAGTGGCTAACACAGTTCTTACTAGGGCATACTGATAATATCACACATTTATTGAGCACTTACTGTATCAGGCACTGTCTAAACACTTTACATGCAGAACTGCATTTGATTCTTAGAACCTTATAAGGTAGATATTATCCCTGATTTATAGATGAACCTTCAAATTGGCTGTTGGATGAAAAAGCCATGAAAGCAGTTGATGCAGGCTCAGCGAGCCAAGGAGTCAAAAGATTTCTTGGACTCTCAAGGTGTGGCAGTAGTGCTCTTTTATTCAGAGAATAGCATGGGGACAGGACCCACGGGCAGTGAAGAGCTGCAATGGGTTGAGGGTAGGACTAAATTTATAAGGCATAGGTATGTGAGTTATTTCTTTAGAAGACAAAGGAAAGATCACGTGAAAAAGTCATTAAAATGGTATCAGTGCAGGTAGGGTCTGGTGATTGGGTGGTCCAATAACTTTGGATAGGAATCAGGTCGGATCAGGTCACATCCTATGCTTCCCAGAGGATGATATAGATTGGTATGCAGGCCAGGATGCCTTGGGCTTCTCTCCCTGGGGCAGCCTTGATCCTCATCAGCAGTGACTTGTCTGTTTTCTTCCCTATGTATGAAATACACTTTCTGAAACATAAGCACTTGAAACTGGGTACCTGAGGGCTACTGTAGATATTCAATAAGAACATCATTGCCCTTCGACCCTGTTCCCAACACAGACGTGGATGAATCTTGTCAATTTGCTGTTTTCTTATTCAACCTCAGGGGTGACTCAGGGGTCTCAAGGATTTGTGAGCTTGTTTTGCAGAAAGAGAATGTCTTCAGAGAGGTTGCAATCACTGGATGACCAGCCCCCAGCTGCCGTTGATGCCCAGAAGTCAGGTTGCCCAAGAGCTTCTCCGGAGTGAAAGATTACCCCTTTGTTTCTCTGAAACTCATCCTGCCAAGCCCCTTCACTCTGTAAGCACCCCTCTGCTTTCTTCTCTTGTTAAGGCAGATTTGAGAGAGCTCATCCTCCTGCCTTCTCATTTTGGCCAGTTTGAATAAAGCCTTTCTACATCTCCCAGCACCGATGGCTCAGTGATTGGTTTACTGCACACTGGGCACGAGAACTTGAGAATAAGAGGTTCAGTATCACACTCAGAGTTTTTGAATGAATATATACAAACTTGAAATAAGTAGCAAGAGTTCTTTCCTTTTCTCGCCTATGGGAGGTATCCCATATGCCGCAACTAGAAGGATGCACAACTAAGAATATACAACTATGTACTGGGGGGCTTTGGGGAGAATAAGGAAAAATAAAATCTTTAAAAAAAAAGGATTAGCACCTGAGGGGCTGGGCTGGTGGTGCAGTGGTTAAGTGCACACATTCCACTTCAGCAGCCTAGGGTTCGCCGATTCAGATGCTGGGTGCAGAAATGGCACTGCTTGGCAAAGCTTGCTGTGGTAGGTGTCCCACATAAAAAGTAGAGGAAGATGGCCCCGCATGTTAGCTCAGGGCCAGTCTTCCTCAGCAAAAAGAGGATTGGCAGCAGATGTTAGCTCATGGCTGATCTTCATAAATAAATAAATAAATAAATAAATAAATAAATAAAAATAAAGATTGACACCTGACCTAACAACTGTTACCAATCTTTTCTTTTTTTCTTCTTCTTCTTCTCCCCAAAGTCCCCCAGTACATAGTTGTATATTCTAGTTGTGAGTGCCTCTGGTTGTGCTATGTGGGACGCTGCCTCAGCATGGCCTGATGAGCGGTGCCATGTCCGCACCCAGGATCAGAACCAGCAAAACCCTGGGCCGCCAAAGTGGAACGCGCAAACTTAACCACTCGGCCATGGGGCCGGCCCCTGATTTATTTCTTGAAGGGAAAGGCATTGCAGTATGGTAGTTGTGCATGGGATACAGCTGTGCGTCAAACGTCTGGATTCAAAACCCAGCTGCAGCACCTTCCAGATGTGACTGGCCAAGTTTCTTAGCATCCCTAAACTTGTTTCTGCAATTGTAAAATGTGTTAGTAACAGCGTTCATAGGGTTGTTGTGAAGTTTAAATGAGATCATAGTTTTAAGCTCTTTGCCTTGCACCAGGAACAATATAAGCAATCATTACATGGTAGCTATTATTACTATTAACGAGCCTGTTGCTTACACAAAAGTCCAGATCCTATTATAAAACTGGCTGGAACCAAGTTGAGATTATGAGCTAAACCACGATGCATGGAAATGTGAAAAGCTGTTTGCTTTTGGAGAAACTTAAATTTCTAGAGGTGACTATTATGTTTATATCCAGAGTTCTCAACCCTGCCTGTTCATAGAACCATCTGGAGAGCATTAAAGCAATATAAGAGGGCCCGGCCCCTTGTCATAGTGCTTAAGTCTGGCACACTCTACATCGGTGGCCTGGGTTTGTCAGTCCCAGGCATGGACCTACAACGCTCATCAGCCATGCTGTGGTGGTAATCCACATACAAAATAGAGGAAGATTGGCACAGGTGTCAGTTCAGGGTGAATCTTCCTTAAGCAGAAAAAGAGGAAGATAGGCAACAGATGTTAGCTCAGGGTGAATCTTCCTCAGCAAAAAAAAGAGACTTGTAAGCAAGCACTATAGCTTAAAAAAAAAAAAAGGCAATATAAGAATCTCAATCAGTTGGACTGGGAGTGAGAGTGCAAGGCCCACATCAATTTTTTTTTTTAAAGATTTTATTTTTTTCCTTTTTCTCCCCAAAGCCCCCCGGTACATAGTTGTATATTCTTCATTGTGGGTCCTTCTAGTTGTGGCATGTGGGACGCTGCCTCAGTGTGGTTTGATGAGCAGTGCCATGTCCGCGCCCAGGATTTCACTGGTTCGAATCCTGGGCGCGGACATGGCATGGCTTATCAGGCCACACTGAGGCGACATCACACAAACCACAACAAGAAGGACCCACAACTAAAATATGCAACTACATACCGGGCAGATTTGGGGAGAAAAACTGGAAAAAAAAAAAAAAGCTCTTATATAACTCAACAACAAAAACACAAACAACCTGATCAAAAAACAGGCAGAGGATATGAACAGACATTTTCCCAAAGAAGATATACAGATGGCCAACAGGTACATGAAAAGATGTTCAACATCACTAATTGTTAGGGAAATGAAGATCAAAACTACCATAAGGGGCCAGCCCAGTAGTATAGTGGTTAATTCCGTGTGCTCCACTTCAGCAGCTTAGGGTTCACTGGTTCAGATCCTGGGCGCAGACCTACATACCACTCACCAAGCTGTGCTGTGGTGGCATCCCACATAGAAGAACTAGAAAGACTTACAACTGGGATATACAACTACGTACTGGGACTTGGGAGAGAGAGAGAAAAAAAAGAGGAAGGTTGGCAACAGATGTTAGCTCAGGGCCAATCTTCCTCACCAAAACCAAAACCAAATACTACAATGAGATATCACCTTCCACTGGTCAGAATGGCTATAATTACTGAGACAAAAAATAACAAACGTTGGGGAGGATGTGGAGAGAAGGGAACCCTCATACCCTGCTGGTGGCAGTGTAAACTGGTGCAGCCGCTATGGAAAACAGTATGGAGATTTTTCAAAAAATTAAAAATAGAAATACCATATGACCCAGCCATCCCACTACTGGGTATTTATCCACAGAACTTGAAATCAACAATTCAGAGCCTCAAGCACCCCTATGTTCATTGCAGCACTATTCACAATAGCCCGGACGTGGAAGCAACCCAAGTGCCCATTGATTGATGATTGGATAGAGAAGATGTGGCATACATATACAACGGAATACTACTCAGCCATAAAAAAGACAAAATTGTCCTATTTGCAACAACATGGATGGACCTTGAGGGTATGATGATAAGTGAAATCAGCCAGACAGAGAAAGACAAACACCACCTGATTTCGCTGATATGTGGAAGACAAACGCACACAAGGAAAAGAGAACAGATTAGTGGTTACCAAAGGGGAAGGGGGATGGGGATGGGCAAAAGGGGTAAAGGGGCACATATATATGTCAATGGATAAAAATTAAACTACTGGTGGTGAGCACGATGCAATCTACACAGAAACTGATAAATAATATATACCTGAAATTACACAATGTTATAGACCATTACAACCTCAATAAAATGACTTTTTAAAAAAAGAAGTTCTTTGGGTTATTTTAATGCTTAGCCAGGGTTGAGAGCCACTGGCTTTAGAGGGAGACACGTTTTGCTGTTGTTGGCCTCAGAGAAGGTTTTAGGGATCTGGACCTGGAGTGGGCAACTTATGGCTAAATTAGGCCCACCTTTTAAAGGGTTGTAGAAACAATAAAACAAAGAATATGTGGCAGAGACCATATGTAGACTACAAAGACTAAACTATTTATTATCTGGCTTTTTATAGAAGAGTTTGCCTATGTCTAGACTCAGAGTGGGTAAACATGGTCAGAGTCACTCTCTGCAAAGAAAAATCAGGCCTGATCCTTGATTGCTAGGGACTTGAGCGTCTCTGGAATTACTGAGGTTTTTTGGTTGTGGTGATAATGTTATTTCAGTAAAACAAAATGATCAGGGCTGATGTTTGATAAGGAAAACCCGAGAACAATCATTTGAATAAACACGTATTTTCAAATATATTCAGTCATAATCATATGTGGTGCGTGATGTCTTTACTCCGGAGTTGAAGTTAATTTCAAAAGCTGACCTTCCTGAATCCCTTTTAAAGCTCTGGCTTTTGGGACTTTAAGCACCTGCAGGGGTGGACTGTCCACTCAAGTGTCAGCTTCCGTAGGGTGGAATGAAGTTTTATGTTTGCGTGTGTGTTGGTTTATCTAAATTTTGTCACTTATTTATTGTCTTACCCTCAGCTGGGCGTTCTTTGATCAATTCAATTCTGACGATAATCCCTGGGAGCTGGCATCAGACTGTCGGTTTAAAGGGCTTAGTCCCCTACAGGACGGTGATGAAAAGAAGTTTTCATGTATTGAGTTTCACAGGGAAGCCATTCTGGTTTAAATCTGATTCAGCCTAAAAGTTGTTTTTCCCAGAGCAGCCAGACTTATGGTCCACCAAACACGCATCTTACATCTGCTTCAAACCTTTTCCCAAAGCAAAGAAGGCACTCTTGAAAGAGGGATGAATGGCTCCCTTTCTCTGATGCCCATACCAGCACTTCTTTGAAGATAAGCTTTTCTTCCCAGAGAACCAAGGTCTCAGGTTGACCTGCTGTGTATGTGCTAAACTGCGGCAAAACAACTTGTGACTTTGGAAAAAAAATTGTATTCCTGACATGCTTGATGTGTGTTCTTTGTTCTGAAACGGTATATAACCACACTATAAACCACGCTTCCCCAGAGGGCTTTCTTCCCCGGGGAAGGGAGACCTTCCGGGCCAGTCCTCACGTTAGCTCATTAAGTAAATATCTTTCTCACTGATGGATTGGTTATTGATTATTTGCATTGACAACTGCTCTTACTTCAGAAGCCAGTCCAAGTGAGGTCCTCAGCCCACCCACACTTCTGACTGGCTATATAATCGAGGGTTCCCACGGCCTCAAGTTGGAGAGTTCTCTAGAACCATTCACAGAACTCAGGAAAGCGCCACTCCGTTCACTACTACAGTTTTGTTATAAAGGATATGCACAGGGTGGGCGAGTTCTGGGAGGAAGCACAGAGTTCCCGTGCTGCCTCCCTGTGGAGTCACGGCATGTCACCCTGCCAGCACACCTCTGTGTTCTCCAGCCAGGAAGCTCTATGCAGCCTTGGTGTCCAGTCCTTGCTGGGACTTCACTTCATAGGATTGGTGGATTAAATTGTTGTCCACATGACTGTGATTGAATTCAGTCTCCAGCCCCCCTCGCCTGTCCCCCACTGTCCTCCCAGGAGGTTGGGCTGGCCCAAGGTTCCAACCATATAATCACCACCCCAGCATTGGTCTTCCTGGTGACCGGCTCCACTCTGAAGCTATCTAAGGGCCCCACCCAGAGTCTCCTTATTAGCATAACAAAGACTTCCATCACTCAGGAAATTACAAGGGTTTTTGAAGCTGTGTGCCAGAAAGCAGGGATGAGGACCAGATATTTTATCATACCACATTATTTGACCTTGTGTGTTTTAGGGAAGTTCATTTAAACCATGAAGCCTCATTTATTGGAATATCTACTTTTAGTCCATAGGGACTGGAATAGGTCATTTGAACAATAAACTGGCCTTTTGATGATAGAGTTTTGTGAAGACACAGAAAGGTATATTCTTATGGCTTGGGGTTAATGAGTTACTTATTACATTAAGGACTCTCTCAATATGAGAAAAAACAATAATATAGGACTGTCTTTATTTTTAGGTACAAAATTGGAAAGAACTATGAAAATTAAAGGAAATTAGAAGTTTCTATAATACATACCGTATTCTAGTAGAAAAAATGTAGTACCAGGTTGAGGTAAATTAGATTAATTCTATTACTTAGAATGTGTTCACTGATAAGACTTTTCATTTGTTGGCTAATTAAATATAAATCCCACTTAAATTTACATTCCTCTTAGTGAGATGAATGTTGGTATCAGCCACATGAGAGCAGGCAGGAACTAAGAGGCGGCCAACAGTAGAATCTGTGGGGATGGGCAGTCTCTGGTTTCTACAAACTTCCATTATCTTGTATCCAGTCTTTTGTTTTTTGAGGAAGATTAGCCCTGAGCTAACTGCTGCCAATCCTCCTCTTTTTGATGAGGAAGCCTGGCCGTGAGCTAACATCTGTGCTCATCCACCTCTACTTTATATGTGGGATGCCTACCACAGCATGGTGTGCCAAGTGATGCCATGTCCGCATCGGTGAACCCTGGGCCACAGAGAAGTGGAACGTGTGAACTTAACTGCCGCGCCAGCGGGCCAGCCCCTTGTATCCAGTTTTTAAGCTTTTTTTTCTCTACCCCTGAGTGATCAGTGAAGTTTTAGGAAACAACACAGGCCTGAACTTTGGGAGGGAATCAGAATGGGGAGAGGAGCCAGTAGTGAAATGGTGAGAGCTGACCCTTCGGGCTCTTGAGTTTTCCTGAGGAGGGCTGGCAGAGGTGACTAGACAGCGCCAAGATGGCTTTGCAGAGCAAATTAGCTTCCTTGGAAGGTCACAAAAATCAGTGATGCACTTAGTAGGGATGGGCACTATAAGACTCAGGGTGTCATAAATTCTATTATTAACAGAAATTATACCAATTTTCTTTTTGATTGTTTTTTGTTTTACTGAGGAAGATGAGCCCTGAGGTAACATCTGTGCCAATCTTCCTCCACTCTATATGTGGGCTGCCACCACACCACGGCTGACAAATAGTGTAGGTCCATGCCAGGGATCCTAAACCACGAACGTGGGCTGCCAAAGTGGAGTGCACTGAACCTAACCACTATGCCACGGGGCCAGCCCCAAAAATGATGCCAATTTTTATTGTAAGGACCTCATCAGTTACATTTTGTTAAATTATTTAAGAACTATGAAATTATGTTTTCCTCTAAGAGTCACACCCTTATTTAATGGTAGTTAAATACTAAAAGAGGAGGGAGTCGTTTTGGTCACATTTTGTAATCAGAAAATTGCCAGAGCTGGAAAAAGCAAGAAATAATGATGCTATTGTGGACTATTAAAACATCACATGGTCTAGAAAACAAAAACACAGACCCACAGTGGTGAGAAGAGTGAAGTGAAATAATGCGGGCACCTTCTGCTCTGGCTGGGAATCAAAGTGAGGAAGGGGGAAGAAAAAGGGCAGAAGAGCTGAGCTGGCTCCAGCGTGGGCTCTGGGCCTCGAACCAAAATAGTGGGGACAGGAAAAGCTGGGCAGGGTCTTGGGAACTGCCACCATGGAAACCACTGCTTTGATCAGCAACACCAATGGACAGGTTTCTGGAGCAGAGCCAGTCTCAAGCTACTTGTCCTTCAGAAATGGCTACAGCACAGTTTAATATTTTTCAGACTGTGGGTTATGATCCATTAGTCACTCATGAAAACATCAGCATACATAGTAAGTGAGGATACATATTTTGTGAAACCTTTCTTTTGGTTATATATAGGTCAAAATATATTTCTTACTACAGTTGGAAGCCACAGGTTTATGGAGCTAGGATGACAAGGACTCTCCTCGTCCCCAGTTGCAGCAAACACCTCATATTAATTACAGTGGAGCTAAAATGAAAAAAGAACCAATACTTCAATATCTACCAATAACAGTACCACAGGGAAACTCACATCGTTATATTTAAAATATATAATGTAAATATGGTATTGATAGTATAAAAATTAAAGGCTTATGAAAAACTCAAGAAAGGTCAAAGAGCATACAAGCAAGTAATATACAGATTGTTTCCTTCAAAGATAAATTTTAATATACAGAATAAAATCCAAGATTTTATTTTTCACCTTCCCCCAAATTTGTGCGGAATCAATGCTCTGAATCTGATCAGGAAAGTTTATATTTTGGTCCCATACATTATTAGACTAACTGTAGGATCAAGTCCAGCTTGATTATCATAAATCATAAAGTTAACGGAATTTACTTTGAAAATCTGTTACTTTTGTAGCTGATGGATTTCCAATATTTTCTTAGCTAAGAGTTTACTCAACTTTAGCCTCAGAATCAGATTCAAAATAAAATACCTTCTTTGACAGCTGGTCATCATTTTAGGCTTAATCTAAGCAAATTACTTAATACTTTATTGAAGGCCATACAAAAACTCCACAATAAATAATGAAAAGAGTACACAAAATCATTAGCCTCTGTTTGCAATACAGAAAATACATGTCAGTTCTGGAACAAAATAATTCCATTGTAATACAAAAAGTGACAGGACAGAATGAAAGGACTTGCAGTAACTGCTTTTGGTGGTCAGCTACAACAAGCCAACGACCATCAGCTATTTTGGACAGTGAAGGTGGGTTTTAATTTGCAGATAAAGAATGTCTTCGGTAGTTTAAAAAAATATAAACTCTAAAAAAGCTTGTGAATCATATACAAAAGCAGCTGTTTGAGACCAAGGTTGAAAATCAGAAATTGTGGGTTAGCACCGCCAGCAAGCACAGGTCCTGTGGCCTGTCGCCCTCCTCTCTCGTGCAGAATGCAGACTTGAATGTTATACACATCGCTCACAGGTATCAAAATCGGCCCGGAGGACAGGGTTCCTGCAGGGTAAAGTCCTAAGCCCCAAGAGGCACCACGCGGTTACAAAGGCTAGGCAACCGTCTGGATCACAGGTTCCGACGATATAATAAATCTCGTGTTGCCTTATCAACTTTTTGCTGGTAGTCATCCAGTTTGTCAAGTATTTTCTGGGACAGCTGTAGGAGAAAAGAAGAGAATCCTTACAGAACAGGTCAAGGACTGAAAAAGATTGAAGTTATTAATCACTTTGACTTCACCAACCATATTCCTTCTAATAAGGACGTTAGCCACGCTGCTTCATTTAATCACCGTTCAGTATAGCAGTCTGTCTACTGTGTGATTCAACTGATAAACCTGGACTTCTCTGTTATGCACAATATTCCAATCCTGTTTTCCTAATGAATTTTCTAAATATGCAAATCACACCACTTTTTTTTGCTGAGGAAGATTCGCCCTGAGCTAACATCTATGCCAATCTTTCTCTATTTTGTATGTGGGTTGCCACTACAGCATGGCCACGGATGAACGGTGTAGGTCTGCACCCAGGAACCAAACCTGGGCTGCTGAAGTGGAGTGTGCCAAGCTTAACCATTAGGCCACGGGGCCACCCCCACATCAGTATTTTTAATAAAAGCATTATCAGCTTTCTTCCCAGAACCACAGAGGCTACAACTGATTTAACTAATCATTTTCTAAAGGCATTCAGGCAGCATGTTAAGGGCAATAAATGGCTTCTGTCCTCCCCTTAATCCTCTTAAGAAATGAAGAGCAAGTTTTCAGGTGGAACTACCAGTGCAGGGGCTTATAGGACGCCTCATGAGAGGGTTCACTCACTGCAATGTTGTGACTGTTGGCACTGTTCTCTCCAAGAGCGTGGAGCAGCTGATCAATGGAAGAGTACGGGAGCCACACCATTGGGGCCGTTGCAGACAGTGGAAACTGAAGGGAAGAATACCTATTATTTGAAGACAATCTGAAAAGTGGACCATTTCTTCTGAGTAGTTACTTTTACAGGCCTCGATAACATAAAATGCTTTACCTATTCTTTTCACAATAAGAAACTGTGTGTGCACGCATGTACACACACACAAACTGGAAGCCCCCTGCTTCTCTTTTCAACCGGGGAACTTGTCCTTTTCTCAGTTAAAGCAAATGTGTTTTAAAATTCTTGTCAGCTCTTATCTTAAAGGAGCCCTAAGGCCTATTAAGGATAAACACAAAAAACTCTTCTCTGAATTGTCAACGAGTGACACTATTTCCAGTCTGAGATTTAGATTCAAATTATCTGGGGAAAAAAATTCAGAAAAGGAAGGCTCAACTTTCCAAATTCTGAATACTTTCCTGTGAGTTTAAGAGCTTGGCTCTGTAGTTAGCTAGACCTGGCTTTTAGACTGGCTCTTCTATTTACCATGTGAGCTCTGGCAACTTACTTAACCTCTGAGCCTGTTTCCTCATGGGTAAAAAGAAAGGATTAAAAGAGCTCCTCACAGGCTGCTGGCAGGATTAAAGGAGAAAACACTGGGAGAGACTCAGCACCATTCCTGCACACACCAAATCCCACGTGGTTCTTATTTCCCCCACTCCTGCAGATGCTAACTGAAGCCACATTCCTACGATGGGGAAAAATGAAATGTATTCTCATAAACAAGACACTAGAGACTCAGAGAGTGCCAGTGCCCTGAACTTGGAGAAAACTAGTTGTATAACTCCAAACAGTAAAGGTAAGTCCACTATGCTGCACTTCAATTGACTCTCAGACCCTCACCCTACTTAGTGTGACAATACAGACTCAAAAAGAAATGTGTGCACACACCTACCTCAATTCCGAAGTACTGATGTCCTTTCCCCAACACCGCATCCACGTATTCCGAAACCAAATCTACAGCTTCTTCTAAAAGGTCATAGTTCAAGTAGAGACGGAGCAACTCAGCAGCATCGACCTTCTGTAAAAAGTTGGTGATTAAGAGCATCTAGCTATTTCCATCTTAACTGGGCACTGACTTTACAGAGGATGCTGGGTGTTGAGTCCCTGGCGTTTACACTCCTCAATAAATAAATAAACGAGCGCCTTGGTTACTCCTCTGCATCTTGGGATAAGGGTTGGATTCCCCAGGGCCCAGACACCTCTGAGCACCTTGTGAGGCCCCATCTGTTAAGTGGCCTTACTCTACAGTGTTGTGATCTAAGACACATATTATCTTCTCTCTACTTCAGTTTCCACATTAGTTAAAGTCAACAAAGCTTCCCAGAAATACTGAGTACTAAAGAGACAATATATTTACATTCTCAGATATATATGAACGATAAATGCAAAAGAAATTAAAGAACCACCAATTTTAAATGCCTCGTGTATACATTCATTTACACGTCATTTATACATTAAATTTGTATTTAATTCAGGGTGAGAGAAAAGTGAATACGGTCTCAGTTTGGAAGGGCTCTGCTAATTATGTCAATTATGCATTCTATATTCAGATTTGATCACAATCTTAACTTTTACCATCTTAGCTGCCTTCTCTGCTTTCTAACTTAAAAAAAAATCAACTCTCCTGATTTTAAGCTTCAGATTCTCTCTTTCCCATCCTACTGTGTCTGAAACAGATACAGCAGTTCTCAAACTTAAGGATGCATCAAATCAAACGAGGAGCTTGTTAAAATACAGATCCTGGATCTTAGCTCCAGATCATTTGATTCTGTAACTCTGGAATGGGGCCCAGGAATCGATATTTTGAGGAAGCCCACTACCCAAATAATTCTGACACATGTGGTCCAATAACCCAGTTTTGATAAGAAGTGACTTAAAGAAACACTGTTGTAGTATCTGAAAACTACTCCACCCACCCCTGTGAATTTTTTGAGTAATGAACAGTAAATACTGTCATGCATATACGCATTGTTCTAAATAAATACTCATTGTTCAGTGAGCATACAAGCAGGCGTTAACTGAATTACTAACCTGTAGAACCGGAAACACTCAGCACTTCATGCAGAATTCAGTTAAATTGTTCTCAGTGTTTTTAGTTAAGATTGAGAAGCTGCTCAAAGCACGTAAGTCAGTATATTTCCATAAATTATCACTCTTTTTCTTTTTAATCATCTCATCAAGTTATCCAGAAGGATAAAGATCAGCTTCTCACTCTCTACAAGTTAAGGTACCACTTACCTTGTAACTGTTTATAAGCCAATTAGGCAGAGGCACTCCATGAGACAAGAGCTTGTTGATTACACAGTGGTGATATAAATTATTCTGGACTTTGTACCTTTCCAGGTAAGTTGATAACAGTCGCCATGCTTCATCTGTAGCACTTGATAAAAGCGAAAAGGACTAATGAGTTCCAGATTCTTAATAGCTATTTATAGTACCATTCAAAGCATGTATACACAAGGAAGAAAATCTTCAGAAGCTCACAACTGAATTGGAAATATAGCTAAATGGCAACTAATATTATTAGGGTCAATGTGACTTGGGCATAGTACCAGAAACTAGATGACTCGGATTCTTGTATTTCTCTCCCACTAACCACATATTTACTTGACTGCTTGACTATACAATTCACATACCTTCTTTGTCCCAGATTTCTAAAACAATGAAATTGGCTCAGATCACTGTTTCCAAATCTGATTAAGCATTAGAAACATGTAATAGTTCTGATTTAGAAAACTAGGGTGATATGTCATAATCTGTATTTTAACAGTGATTCTCGTGGGCTAATTTAGGGGTTGAAAAACACTGTCAAAGGACTTCCAAACTGTAAGATGCGGCAATTCTAAAGTGCTAAGCTGCATTATACAAATTATAAATGCAATTCAAGGAAGGGAAGTTTACCGAGGCTTAGGGTTGTCAGAGAAGGATTCTAAAGAAGACACTGAAGTACATTCAGGTAAACGATTAATGGGGTGCACGAGGGAAGTAGATGGAGACAGGGGATCTGAAGAAGGTCTGGTAGAGAATGGGGGTTTGTGGGTGACAGATTGCTAAACACTAGCCAGAGATGAGCTATAAGAGGACACTGGGATGACAGCCATGACACATCAGCTCAATGGAGGAATGGGGAAAAAGGAATAGCACATCCTAAAATCCAGTAAATACAGACTTTTGCCTGGAAGAGTACCTTTTCTTGTTCTTTTTTTTTATTTTGCTGAGGAAGATTAGCCCTAAACTAACATCTGTGTCAATCTTCGTCCACTTTATATGTGGGTTGCTGGTATAGCATGGCTGATGAGTGGCATGGGTCCCTGCCTGGGATTTGAACCTGAGAACCTGGGCTGCTGAAGCAGAGCACTCTGAACTTAACCACTACACCATGGGGCTGGCCCCAAAGTACCTTTCCTTTTTTTTTTTTAATAAATTGGTATGTTCTTTTTTTTTTTTTTTTTTTTTTTAAAGATTTTATTTTTTCCTTTTTCTCCCCAAAGCCTCCCGGTACATAGTTGTATATTCTTTGTTGTGGGTCCTTCTAGTTGTGGCATGTGGGACGCTGCCTCAGCGTGGTTTGATGAGCAGTGTCATGTCCGCGCCCAGGATTCGAACCTACGAAACACTGGGCCGCCTGCAGCGGAGCGCGCGAACTTAACCGCTCGGCCACGGGGCCAGCCCCCCAAAGTACCTTTTCTTTTTCTTCTGGTGAGGAAGATTGGCCCTGAGCTAACACCTGTGACAATCTTCCTCCATTTCGTCTGTGCTGCCAAGCATGGCTTGATGAGTGGTGTGAGGGTCCGCACCCAGGATCTGAACCCAAGAACCCCAGGCTGCTGAAGCGGAGTGCACAGAACTTAACCACTACATTACCAGGCCGGCCCCCGACTAGCTTTTCTTAACAATATAATACCACAAGCCTTTCAGGAGGGGAATATGGAGAAGGACGCATTTTCTACTCAAAGATATCCTGGTTTGCACAACAGACTACATGATTTATAAACTCTCTAGCTTCTACAAAAATTTAGCCAAGAAAGACAAGAGTGAAATGATCAGTGGATGAGAATGTAATCAAAGACAGAGCGCTACAGCTTTGGGACAGGCAGACCCTTGCGGGTCGGATGAGCCCTAGGGCTGTACCTGGACTCCTTGGTGGTGATGACTGACGACAGCTGATTGGCTGCCAGCCAGGCCCAGGCTTCCGCTTGTGCTGCCTCCCCTCCCAACTGCAGCTTGATGCACCTGCCATGAAAACGGTTCCACACACAGTCAACGAATTTGCTGAAAAGCACCGCATTATTCTGCTACTGATACTAGAGAGAGAAGTTAACAACTTTAGCTCCAGTCTATTGCTGAATTCACTGCTGGGGTATTGGCTCTCCTCTCCTCACGGCCACACAACTGGACGAGCCACAGGCCATCAATAAGCGTCAAGAGATAATTTACTTCCAAGAGAAAACTGATGATGAAAACTTCTGAAAGCTTAAAGAATATTTTCAATTCACAAATTACTTAGGTCTAAGACAATTTCAGTAAGAAGTACTGTTAAATAATGCTTACAGTGGCCAAAAGATGTCCTAAAGGACTGAAGAGACAGGCCTTGTCTAAAACAGACACCACTATTTAACCCAGGTTATCTACTATCATGTGGAAATGTGGACCCAGGAATGCCAAACCCTCTGATTCCCAAGAGAAGTTACAAGTAGGGATTTAAAAAAAGTTCACAATTCACTTAAAAAAAAAATTATTGTGTGAAGTTAAGAAAACCACTTCTTCAAAGCACAATTGGCTTATAGGATACTGGCTTGTGTGACAACTGCTTCACACTAGGCAATAGTATAGTATTTTTGCATTAGAAAATTAAGACTCTAAGAAAACCCAATTTCATACATACTTGAAAGCAAGGCCCTCAAAGACTGGCGTTAAGGGAAGCTTAAAAGTCTGGCAGAGCGATATGGCAGTGTCAAAAAGGCCAGCTTGAACCAAGAGAGTGACCATCTCCTCTGCTGACGAACTTCCTGTGGAAAGGGAAAAGGGCGATTTAGCGCAACCAACGGTATAAGCCCAAAGACTGTTCTGCTGATGACGGTCTCAGGATAACAAGGACCTGCTTCACACCACCTAGCATGCTGTGTCCACCGTCTGCCCTTAACATGAGCCGCTGGTGCCGACAGAACGCTGAATCCCTACCTGCAACTGCAACCGCTGACGGATCGTGCTGAGCCAAAGTGAGGCGAATGCGGGCCAGGGAACACTCTTTCTCCAGATCTTCCAGTTCCAGGATTTCAATTTGCCTATTTGCTATAAACCAAAGAAAAGTATTTTCAATTCCCAGAGTACAAAGGGAGTCCCTATTAGTTTAATGGAACCTATCCATTTCCACTAAACATTAAGTAACTTTCAATTTAATTTCCAAAGGCATAAAGATGGGAGAAAATGGGTCTCAATAAAGCTAATAAAAAACAAAGCAACATCCCTGCTTCACACGTGCAGCGGAATCAAATCCAAGCGCTCTAACAACAGCTGCAGTTGAGGGGGCTTACGAGCGATTTCACGTATGATTGCATTTAACTCTCACAACGGTGAAACACTGTCATCTCTACCAGGAAGAAAAGAACACGCCCGAAGTGAGAGAGGCAGAGTAAAACCAGGCGCGTCCTGGTCTAGAGCCCAGGCTCCCTGGAAGGATATCATGCTTCCACGGTAGGAGAGCCTGGTCAGACAAAAGTTGAGGAGTGAGTGAGTCAAATACACTAAGCAACAGAAACGCACACACTCTTTATTAAACACTTCCATTTCTCATACTGCCATTCAAAGTTGTCAAAGGGCTACCAGACAAGCCTTAGCAGATTCAAATATTGAAAATAAACTAAAAAGAAGGAACTTTACAATATTTTTACAACAGTAAAATATATATATAATATACTACACCATATAACTATACATAATATTATAATGTATCTACTGTATTATATATCTTCTTTTATTAAAAAAATTTTTTTCCATTTATTTTATTTTCTGATGTCCATAATATATTTCAAATTATATATAACTTCTATAACAGTGCATACATAACTACTATATACAATATATATAACTCTCTCTATATATAGAAAAACTACAATAATTTAACAATATAACTACTGTCCAGCAAAGAATCAGCACGACCTCGCTCCCATCCCCTCGCCCCAACTCACTTGGGGCAGCTGTGCATTCTCCGTCATGGTTCCTCTTAGGGGATGCTCCAGGGCGATCATACTGAAAAGACAAAACAAGTGATTTAACTGTGAAACATCAGTACTTTATTTTGATATCACTAACTGTGATCCAGCTTTCATGCTTAAATTCTCTCCACGTAAACTATGTTTGTTTCAACCAGCACAACTCTTCTTACAAAGCACTGTAAAACTATGCGATGAAGAAGGGGAGCTGTTTGCCAAGTTGGCTCACTTATATAACATCTTACTGAGTCCAAGGACACAAGATTTGATCTCCGTATAAACCACCTGACTTTCCTTGGTTCCAGAGTTAATTCTCCATCCATACCCCTGGGAAACAGCCTGGTAAATGCAGGAACAATGCAATAGAAGTAGCTGAGGGTACGTGATCCCATCAGCACGGCAGGCAAAACTCAAAGTGTATGTTCTTTAAAAGAGTAATTATAGATTAACAATTAACAAAAATGAATGAAAGAAAAGCAGTTACCACTTACTGAGCACTTTTTGTAGGCCAGGCACTGTCACTGTTCTAAGCAATCTATGTGAATTAACTCATTTAATAGCCAAACAACCCCATAAGGTAGACATTATTATTATCATCATCCCTATTTTATGCAAGAGGATAACTGGACAGCAAAAGATTAAGTAACTTGCCTGAAGTTAGGCCTAACTCCAAAACCACTCTGCAATGCTTCTTTCCTACAATAATTCTCAACTTGAGAACTAAATTGAATTCCTGCAAAAACAGATTAATTTCGGGGGCTGGCCTGGTGGCACAGTAGTTAAGTTCGCACGTTTTGCTTCAGTGACCCAGGGTTCACCAGCTGGATCCCGGGTGTGGACCTATGCAATGCTCATCAAGCCATGCTGTGGTAGGCGTCCCACATATAAAGTAGTGGAAGATGGGCATGGATGTTAGCTCAGGGCCAGTCTTCCTCAGCAGAAAAGAGGAGGATTAGTGGTGGATGTTAGCTCAGGGCCAATCTCACACACTCACTCACACACACACGTGATATTTATATAAAAAAAGTAGATTAAGTTCACAAATATCCCAGTAGAAATTTTAAATGAAATGAAGAAAAACGAGGTAATAGTTCCGACAGGATCATACAAAATAAACTAAATGTTCCACAAATTCCAGGATGGAAAGTTTTCATACCACTGCACCAGATGCTGGCTGCACAATCCATGCATATTCTGGACGAATAAGTCGTAAACAATTAATAGCAGCCAGATAACAGTTGCCTTGCTTCTCAAGTCCCCGGAGAGTTCGAACCTCTCTGCCAAGACGCATTCCGTACTCAAACATCACTGTGCCAGCTATGAGGCAATAATAAATTAGACATCAGAATTTCAAAAATGTGTTAATTTAAAGATACACAGAGAATCTGCTACACTTATCAAATATTAACATTAAAAACAAAATTAAGTTTAACTTAAAACCACAAAAACTCATGTGTTGATGACGGTGTGGAAAAATTGGAACCCTTGTGCACTGCTGGTAGGAATGTAAATTGGTGTACCACTATGGAAAAAAGTATGGCAGTTCTTCAAAAAATTAAAAATAGAATTACCTTATGATCCAGCAATTCCACTTCTGGGTATACAACCCCAAAATTAAAAACAGGGTCTTAAAGAGGTGTTTGTATACCCATGTTCACAGCAGCATTATTCATAATAGCCAAAAGGTGGAAGCAACCAAAGTGTCCGTCGATGGACGGATAAACAAGATGTGATATATATGTATAATGGAATATTATTCAGTCTTAAAAAGCATCCATGCTATAACATGGATGAACCTTGTTGAAAGACATTATGCTAAGTAAAATAAGCCAGTCACAAAAAGACAAATATTGCATGATTCCTGTAGTCAAATTCATAGACAGGAAGTAGATTGGCGGTTGCCAGGGCTGTGGGGAGGGGGGATGGAGAGTTGTTGTTTAACAAATATGGTCATGTGTCGCTTCATGATGGGCCACGTTCTGATGAATGTGTTGTTAGGTGATTTGCTGTTGTATGAACATCAGAGTGCACTTACACAAACTTAGATGGTATAGTCTACTACACACCTAGGCTGTATGCTTCTAATCTTAGGGACCACTGTCATATATACAGTCTGTTGTTGAACGAAATGTCATTACACAGCACACGACTATACAGAGATTCAGTTTTGCAAGATAAACAGAGTTCTAGAGGTTGGTTACACAATCATGTGAATGTACTTAACACCAATGAACACTTAAAAATCGTTAACATAGCGAAGTTTATGTTAGGTGTATTTTACCACAATTAAAATAAAAAAGCCAGTGTTAGCCCTCGTGGCCTAGTAAAGTTTGGTGCACTCCGCTCTGCTGGCCCACGTTCGGTTCCCAGGCATAGACCTACACCACTCGTCTGTCAGTGGCCATGCTGTGGTGGTGGCTCACATACAAAAAGAAGATTGGAAGCGGATGTTAGCTGAGGACCTTCCTGGATGTTCCTCAACCAAAAAAAAGCTACAAAATAATGTAAAATGTTACTCTTGACTTTTAAAGATTTTATTTTTCCTTTTTCTCCCCAAAGCCCCCCAGTACATAGCTATATATTTTTAGGTGTGTGTTCGTCTAGTTGTGGCATGTGGGATGCCACCTCAGCATGGCTTGATGAGCAGTGCCATGTCCACGCCCAGGATCCGAACTGGCAAAACCTTGGGCCACCACAGCAGAGTGTGCGAACTTAACCACTTGGCCATGGGGCCAGCCCCCTACTTTTGACTTTTAGATACTACATTCCCAGGCAGTACAGAAGCTAGCTTAGAGAGCAAATCTCAGCCACATTGTTTACCTAGCCCACCCAGGATTCTGAAACCAAAAAATGTTGTGATGCTCTGCTCAAGAACACTGACTTATTTTTAAAAGACTTTAGTTATGTGGGTTGAATGAGATACTGAAAAATACATTGTTCTGAGACAGCTTGGGACTCCAGAAATTAAATAGCATTTAAAGTTTCATTTCAGTTTTCAAATGAAACAATTTATTTTTCATTCCAACAAATATTTTTGAGTGCCTGCAATACGTAAGACATTTGTTAGAAGAACAGCCCTGTTTCAGAAAGACCTGAACATCAATCTAGTTAAACAGGTCTCAGTCAGGTTGCTGTAATGGCTATTATTGTGAAAGCAAACAATGAGAAATCTTTAATAATCTATATTTCTTTTCCTGTATGATACAAGAAAATAAAACAATACGCAGACATGTTTTAACATTAGAATATTAAGAACATGCCTATGAATTACCTCCATCCATTCTTTCCAATGAATATCAGTGAGAAACCTAATGAAAAATTCTGAGTGGAAAAAGTTATAAAAATGTTAAAAGTTCCAAAGGGGAACCACAAATGGTTACCCTGTAAAATATGATTTTAAAACAGATAAGTTATCCCTTCATTTCACCTGTTCTGACCAAGATTTCATTAGTCATCCTACAAATCCAAATTAAGATATATCCTACAGAAGTAACTGGCCTGTACTCTTCAAAAATATCAACATCATCAAAGGCAAAGAAAGCCTAAAAGGAGTGCTCCAGATATCACAAGTAAATGCAATAAGTGATCCTAGATCAGGGGCTGAGGGCAGTATGGAAGGAATGTGCTATAAATAAAACCATTATTATGACAATCGGCAAAATTTGAATATGAGCAGCACATCAGAAGACAGCATCACATTTAACTTTAATTCATGAAATTAGTTACATTTCTTTAATTTGATAATTGTATTGGGGCCATATAAGAAAATGTCATTAGGAGGTGCATCTGAAGTATTTATGCATTAAAAGTCATGATGTCTGCAACTTGCTCTCAAAAGAATCAGCCAAAAAAAAGAAAGAAAGAAAGAAAGAAAGCCAATGGCAAAATGGCACAGGAACTCAAAACCAGCCACAGGAATTCAAGGGGCTTCTAGTGAAGTTAGTTTCCTTTATAATTGGACAAAAAATACACATAGCATGCCATGTCACTGGAAACATCTCAAGAATGTTCTAGAATGGGAGTAAGTGCATCTCTTTAAGGCTAACAGGTAATCTTCAAAAGGGTGAAGCTAATCCTGTACCTAAATATAATTTCCCCAAATACTTGTAGAGAACACTTGCCAAATGGTAAAAATAAGGTAAAAATTACGTAAGTCAAACACAGTATTTTTGTAAAATATGATCAAATTGATAAGGTTGCCTCCAACTGTCTGCTTCAACTGCTCACCTTTTCGGTAATTGTGGCGATAGATGTGAAAGGCATACAGAAGCTCATAGTAATTGTGAGTCATAAGGTCCACAGCCCTCGCACGTGATTCAATTATTCCCACAACCTAACGAAGGGAAAGCAATCAGATATCATAGTTAGTAGCCATCATAACAACCACCACCGTTGTGTCCCGTCATCAGTGAATAGACAAAATTACCTCATTGTGCAGATTCACATAGGGAAACTCTACAAGATCCTGGAGCTGCGAGCGTTCGCAAAGAACTACCACCAGCTGCCGTAAACAATCTAACTGCCTAGAAGGGAAGAAAGGGATACGGCGGGAAACTGTCTTAGTGGATTAAACAAGGCTGGTAAATTGCCTTCTCCGAAAAAGACTATGTGAGATTAACTACCTGCTGGAATCAGGAATTTGGGTTAAGGCTTCATACGCTTGACTATTGTGACCCAAATCCAAATGATGTTTGAAAATGCATGTTCTTAAAGTAGCCTAAATATCAAGTACAGGGGAAAAAAGAACAATAGAAATTAAAATACTACAGCCATGACAAACTTCAAGGGAAATGACCAGATTACAGTTAGTTCTCACCTGACTTTTCCAGTCATCACCTGCTTCAGTTATGGCTGACGTCGCCAGCTGAATAACCAGCTCAGGCAAACCAACAACATCTAGTAGGCGCAAAATCTAAGGAGAAACAGAAGACATTTCCATTAAAATCGATAGGGAAGTGCACTTCAAATGAAAGAGGATTTTAAATTAGTCAGAAAGACAACTAGGTAAGATAAAGATTAAATCAAATAAGACAGACAGGATTATCTGGTTAATACTGAGGATTTCCCTTTAGATTCTACTGCTAAATAACAGACTTCTCGTAAAACTCTATTGGTTGTTTCTGCTCACAGCTCTATCATCAGTGTTTAGTACACAGTAGGCTCTCAGTAAATATTTGCTGGATAAAGGAACAAATACAATGTCACTACCAACTTTTCCTATTAACTGTTTAAGTCATAGAATAAATTAACATCATAGCCTTATAAAAAGCCTAAAGACAATACGTTAATGTTTGAAATAACCCATTTCTAACACAACAAAGAACAGTGCTCTTCCAACTGTTTTGATTGTCTACCCTATTAATAATGTCTGTGCACACTCCTGCAGACACGTACACATGTATTTACTTATATTACATACATGCATTTCTCTAATCTATGTATAACAATATACTCAAAACATAAATTTAGAGGCTGGCCCTATGGCATAGTGGTTGAGTTTGGTGTGCTCTGCTTCGGCAGCCCGAGGTTCGAGGGTTTGGATCCTGGACATGGACCTAGACCATTCGTCAGCCACGCTGTGGCGGCAACCCACATACAAAATAGAGGAAGACTGGCACAGACGTTAGCTCAGGGCTAATCTTCCTCAAGCAAAAAAAGAGGAAGATTGGCAACAGATGTTAGCTCAGGGCGAATATTCCTCAGCCAAAAAACAAACAAAAATATATATAAATTTATAAAGGATGAAGTAAAGGCAAAAATAGTTTAAAAATTATTATTTTTATTAGTACTTATTATTTGCTTTAGTAACAGTATAAAAACATCATTTTTGTTCTGGATGCTTAGTTTTTTAAGGTTATACTTTTTATTGAAGTGTAACATATATTTAGAAATTTACACAAATCCTAAGTACATAGCTGGTTGAATGTTCACAAAGTAAACATATCGATGTTACCAGCACCCAAATTAAGAATCAGAATATATCGACATTCCAAAGCCCCAAGGTCACGCCTTCCAGACACTACTGTTTTTCTTTCTTCTTCCCAAAGGCCCCCAGCACAAAGTTGTATATTCTAGTTGTAGAGTCCTTCTGACTCTGCTATGTGGGATGTTGCCTGAGCATGGCTTGATGAGCGGTGCTAGGCTGCACCCAGGATCCAAACTGGTGAAACCCTGGGCTGCCGAAGTGGAGCACACAAACTGAACTTCACCACTTGGCCAAGGGGCCCCCATTACTGACTTTTAATAGTTTTGTTCTTATTCAAGGAAACAGAATCTTATGGTATGTATTTTTTGGTCTACCTTCTTTTGCTTAACATGTCTCTAAGACGGATCTAACTTATTATATGCAGCAACTCATTTCCTTGCTGTGGTTATTCCATTGAAAGAATATACCATAATTCATTGATCTATTCTGTTAACAGACATTTGAGTTGTTTCTAGTATATGACTTTCATGAATATGCTGCTTGAAACGTAATTATACATTTCTTTTGGAAAATACGCGTGACTTTCTGGATGTATTTAGAATTGAAATTCCTGGGTCTGAGGGTATGTCAGTGACTGGAGCTAGTAGATAACTGACAGTGATCCAAAGTGGTTGCAACCAGTTCATACTCCACCACAGGTGATTAGCATGCTCAGTGTCTTAATGACTTTCATGGTCCCATACTATCTTGAATTGACATTTCAATACAAGGTACACTTACTTCGATTTTAAATAGCATTCCTGAAAAGTTCAATTGTTTTTAGTTGATTCTCGTCAGATCTGACTATAGACTGTCACTGTTTTCACTTTGCAATGTGGCTGATGAAAAGCCTGTATCAAAGGTGGCCATGTCAGCCCGAGCTTTTCCGCATTTGCTTGTACTGTCTTTGTTAGTGTTACCTTCAGTCTGGCTTCTTGGCAGGAACTCTTAAAAGCCAAGTCCATATTGTGAAGACAATTTTCATTAAAGTTAAGCAATATATTGTGCAAGTCAATTTAACCAGGTAATCAGAACCGCCTGAAATGAAGTGGAGGAGGGAGGGCGCCAGTCTGCCCCCACGCCTAACAGTGATGCTCCCACTCTTCCCTCGGACACCTACCCCGAGACTAAGTGACAAATGACGCCCTGCTGAAAGGACCAAGTAAGGGCACCGGCTGGAGTCAACCTTTACATTAAACAGCACATTTTAATTTACTTCTTCTGTGAAAGGTCTAGTATTTTCTTTCAAGGTCCTACTTTGGGGTCCACTGGCGCAGTGATACTTAACGTTTTTTAACTCCAAAAGTTTCTTTCCATGAAAACCATGGAGCCCTTCTACAGAAAAAAAAACAAAATATTTTTCATACAATTTCAGGGGATTTATCGATTCCTCAAATCTATCTGGCCTCAGATTAAAAACCTTTACTTAGAATTCAAAATAATCTTCTTATTAGTAGAATGATAGAGGGTCATTAAGAGGTTATTAATAGGGTTTAACAAGCAATGAACAAAACAGTGAAGCCTGCCCTTGCTGCATTCACTTCTTGGTGGGAAATCCAGATATCACACAACACATAGATATGCAAAATATAATATCAAGCACAATGAAATGCTATAAAGAAACAAAGCAGGGCAAGGAGAGAGACTGCCCACAGCGCCTCCATCTGCATGTGTGCACAGAAGGCAGAGAGGGAGCAAGTGTGGGCACAACAGCTGTTCTACAAGGGGAGGCAGGAGGAACTTTCTGAGGAGGTGGCACACGAGCAGAGACCTGAAGGAAATGAGGGCGTGAGAAACCTGACTGTCTGGAGGAAGCGCATTCCAGGCTGAGGGAACAGCAGGTAGAAAGAAAGGTCCTGAAGGAAACAGACGTGCTTGGCTTGTATGAGTCAGTAGGAGCGCCACTATCATTACAGCTGGGTGACCGAGGAAAGACTGGTAGGAAACAAGGTCAGGAGGGGCACCCAGGGCCAAATCATAAACCTAGGTTAAATACAGCATTACTAGCTAATTCTTGGAGACATCAGCAAGACTAATAAAACAGAAATGAAGTAATAAACTTCCGATGATGACTGGGCTAATGAAATGATATCATGATGGGAATTTCATTGAAGTTAAAAACATTTATCAAATTTAATTAAAAATATACATTTCTTCAATTTTTCTAGGGAAATTCATTTTTCTCTTCATTTAAAAGTTCAGAGAACGAGTAAACGTTTATATTATCTGCCTTCCAAAATACCAAAGCAATGGGTTTCAGATACATTTTTCCACAGCGTGGATTAAGAAAACCAAACCATGACATAAGGTACCTTATCATAATACTGCAGCCTGGGCGTGGACACGATCTCCCCATCCTCTGAGCGAATCAAGCGATCCAAGAATTCCTCTTTGCCCACTTCAGAGGCTGCCTGGCAGAAGCACTCCAGAGCCTGGAGAAATAAAAGAATACAAAGCGATTCATAACAAACTTCCACTTCTAGGTGCTGTAAGTTGGGGGTTTGTGTGTTAAGGAAAGCCAAAAAAAGAAAAAATTATTTAAGACCACTGACTACATTCACAATTTCTGCCGTTCTAAATTCCATCTAATGCGTTATTCAACATTTTCCTTTAATTTACCTCACCGTTTTACTTCAACGTTACCAAATAAAAAGTAAACTTCAATAAGATAATTGATGGATAAATATGTAATAAAGCAAGTGTAGCAACATATTAACATTTGTAGAATTTGAATAGTGAGTAGATGGGTGTTTACTATAAAAGTCTTTCAAGTTTTTCATATGTTTAAAAATCTACATATTAGGATGTCAGGGAAAAAATCAGAAATGTAAACAAACTATCATAATTGGGGAAAAAAGCAGCATAAAATTTTTAAAAAGACATAATGAAAAGGTTAATTAAGTAAGAAATTTGATTTATAAAAATGCATCCCTAAAAACACCTGCACGGGGCCAGGGATTTAACGTTTTCTTCTTCCTGTTCTCATGCGTCCTAACCAGCCCGCACAGCTCACGAAGCTCAACAGTCCAGCCCTCACTGGCGTAGCACGCCCCTTGCTGGCACCGGTCTTAATCCTTATCTAGAAGATTCTATGCCTTCCATCCCCCGTGACCTGGTTAGATGGAAACTAAGAGTCATCCTTCGCTCGAGTTTATTCATCCTTCAAATGCAGTTTACCTTCTGGCCCTCTCCTGTGACCAGGTAACACCGTCCCAGCATAAATCGACAGGAACCAACGTTGACTTGACACCAGGGATGTAGCAGTTGAATATAATCCTTAAGGGTATAAAAAGTGCTTTCTGATTAGGAAATAACTACTACTTAAGAAGATATTCATTCACAAGTTCTTCACACAGGGAGAGAAGACAGAGGTCAATCAACACAAAAGCTGTATTTCCTGAAGTCATCTGGAAATTAAACTTAATCCTGTTCATCTATTCCTGTGTTAGCTTAGACACTGTAACAAGTAAACAGGACTCCAATAACACTAATACACGTAAACACACATACACTTTCCATCTTAGCAATTTTCCAACTTCTGGTATTTACTGGTTCAATGACTAGATTCCCATAAAGGACTTATATGAAGACAATGGTACAGCAGTCCCCCCTTATCTGTGGGGGACATGTTCCAAGACCCCCAGTGGATGCCTGAAATCGTGGATAGTACTGAACTCTACAGTATGTTTGTTTACCATAAAGAGAACCTAATAGAGAGAGAGAGAATAAAAAAGAGACTTTAGAAAAAATTATGTTAGGAAAGATGCCATCAAGAGAGAAGTAAAGAAAATCTCTCTGGGGTCTATTTTGGTGCAATCAAGTTTAAATTATTGTAATTCTTTTTATGAGCCTATTTAAAATGCAGGTAACATTTACAAAGAAAAAAAAATCCAGAAATCCCATTCTTTACAAGAATGATTAAACCTGATATCTTCATCGGTACTCACCTGCAATTGTACATACTGACAATTTCCCATCAAACATTCTAGAAAGAGACAACCGGGATTGCTAGGCCATCTAGTCATTGGATAAGGAGATTTTTTACTTTTTTGGCAAAATTTAAATATACACACTGGGCATCAAACTCCATGAAATGGTTTAATTTTTTGTTTTTTTTGGAGAAAGAGCTAACTACTGAGCTAACTACTGCCAATCCTCCTCTTTTTGGTGAGGAAGACTGGCCCTGAGCTAACACCCATGCCCATTTTCCTCTGCTTTATACGTGGGATGCCTGCCACAGCATGGCTTTTGCCAAGCGGTGCCATGTCCACACCCGGGATCCGAACTGGTGAACCCCAGGCCGCAGAGAAGGGGAAGGTGCGCACTTAACTGCTGCGCCACTGGGCCGGCCCCTGGCTTGATTCTTCAAAAAGAAGGGAAAGAGAAGGTGGCAGAGCACATGTTCTTTCCACATAACTATAAAACCTCAATATTAGATAAACACAATGAAAAGGTTTAATACCAGGAGCCTAGTCACCTAGCTTAGAACCCAGTTAACCACGGGCTAACACATATTTCATCACTGGGTGGTTGTTTCCAATTCTGGCTGGTATATTGCTCAAGCATACTGTTGGTGCCAGTGGACACCCAGCACCTAACATAGTGCCTGGCATACAGAGCCACTCAATAGCTATCTGACGAGTGTACAATGTTTAAAAAGAGATGTAGGTATTAAACGTGTGCACCATACAATCTAGCTCAATTCCTGAGCAAAAAAAATAAAATAAAATAAAAATTGGGATCATATCGGAATAAGCACCTAACCTCATTAAAAATCTTCATTACATAGGCAGAATAAGAGCCTTAGACTATTTAGACAGAAGAAAACTTTTAAATAAAACTTTTAAATAAAAGGATACAAAAGCTGCAATAAATAATTGGTAATTGCAGTAATCATCTCAGGCCAATTCAACCCAGTTTGGCTAAGAGGTGCCTTTGGTTGAGAGAAGAGATGAGATATAATGTGTTTTCTTGCAACTTCATGGAAGAATAATTCCACAATTGTCTGAGGGCTAGATACTTAAAAAGAAAAAGTTATGACAATCATCAACTTGTGACAGTAATACCAAGTTTCAATTAAGACAGACGATCAATTCATTTTATGCCTGTAACAAAGAACATTTATTATTTCAAAATATAAAATGCATCATGAGTGTAATCGATAGCAATATAAACAAAGCAATTTGTAACCTGTGTAGTACTACACAAACGCAAGAAAAAGCCACTGGAATCGATAAGCCATTAAATTGTAGTCGTTTCTTTTCACTGATCTCACTACGGCTAAGTGTCTTCTCTGGAAAGTATTCACAATAAATACAGTTCCAAGACTCCAAACTTTATACCAAAACAACACAAAATAAATTCTCCAGAATGGTTCTCAAGCATGAGTGGGCTCCTTTTGAGTATTTGTTGATTAAGACAAGATCATAAAAGCTACCTTGAACTTACTAAATTTTAAAAATGATTTTGCTGAGCTCATCACTGGAGCATCAATACATAATGGGCAAGCAGCTATGCAGACTTCTCGTCATGACCAGAGGTCTCAGGCCACAGCTTGTTGACCCTCTCAAACTGAAAGCAGGGCCTAGCCAACCTTTCCACAGCAAAGGTGGCAAAAGACCACATTAACGAATGCCAAATGTAAAACCAAATGCATACACAGTCCAGTCCTTACCAAACTTATTTGCCATTAAAGCACCGGAGTCAGTTAGTTCCAATACCGACAAGTGTTGGAGATTAGATTCCCTGTGAAAAAAGAGAAAAAGACAGCTTAATAAAGTCGTCTCCACAGACACGACTTCAACAAGTTATCCTGTCAATAACACTGTCAATTTAATCAAGGCATTGCATATAGAAGCTCCACCGAAAACACACGAAAAACCCTGGAAAACATGTCATGGTTTAGATTGTGGCCCACCATATCACCCAGTCAGCTTTCAACGAGAAGCCAGAGCAGAGACATCTTAGCCCCCCATGCCATGAAGTCTTACCTTGCCAGAACAGAGGATGGTTTATCTCATTGAAAATGTGAATCCTAAGTATTGGATTTTCTTTCTTCTTTTGGTTATAAAGAGCTCAGCCTACCTTTAATAACAAGTACATTTCTGTGTGTGGTCTAACTTTCCCTGTGACCTCATCTTATTATTTTGCCTTCAACAGGATTTATCTTTACATTATACACATACATATACAATAATAAAATATATTTATTATTTTCATTCTTGTTAAGTTGTTTTCAACCTTTAGAAAATGAAACATCTAAAAGCTTTCTGAATTTTAAAGGGAAATCATGCTATAGCATCATGTTTATAAATTTTTTCTCTTTAAGACAATGAAAAAAATAACTAAACTCACAAGTTATTTGAAAAACAATTAGAATAATGAAACTCACAGCGTGTCAATTGGAACATCAGTTGCCAAGCACTGACTTCCCCACTTAATGAGGTAATAAGATAAGAGCAGGGGAGCTGTTCGATGTAGTAGGTCTTGCTGAGCTTGAAAGAGCTGACCAGCTCCCAAAATCACCTATTCATGACGGGTGGGTGGATGAGACAGTAAATAGCAATTAGTAATGATAACTCAAGGTTCAGGGGGAGGTAAAAAAAAAAAAAAAAAAAGCACAGTTACAAAGGGAATATAAAAAAGCAACATACATACATTAAAAAAAAGCAGCACACCTATTAAACTGTGAGGTAGCAGGTGGCAAAAATATCTACCCAAACATTTAATAGTATGAAAATAATCAAAGATAGCTCACTAAGTCATGGGAGCTGACAGTGAAAAAGAAAGCAACAAAAAGCTCAACTTTCATCAAATCTATGGGTTCAGAATTCAGCAAGAAGTATAGGGAAATCAAAGTCTTTTCTTTCTCTTTATTTTGGTGAGGAAGACTGGTCCTGAGCTAACATCTTTGCCAATCTTTCAATCTTTCCTCTATTTTGTATGTGGGATGCCGCCACAGCATGGCTTGATGTGGTGTAGTGGTATAGGTACCCCCTGGGATCCAAACCTGCAAACCTGGGCTGCTGAAGTGGAGCACACTGAAGTTAACCACTACACCACAGGGCCAGCCCCTCAAAGTCTTTTCTCATGCTTCTGGTCTTGGGTAAAAATGGGTATGACCACTAGAGGAAAACTTGGCAACCTTACCAAAAGCCTTAAAAGGTATACAGAAAGTTACAGCTATGAGGAAAAAACTGGCAACAACCTGGATGGCCACAAATGGGACTGGTTAAGTTAAAACTGTAGCAGGTAACTATTAAAAATAATGTCATAGAATACTTAATAACGTGAAAATGCTGATGAAATCTACTGTAAGAATAAAAATAATCAGATTAGAAAAAACAGTATGAAGCATATCCTAATTTTATAAATAAAATGAAAAAAATATTTGCATAGGAAAAAAGGTGTACACCAAAATGTGAATAGTGGTTATCACTGGGTAGAAGATGACAGATGAATTTTAATTTTCTTCGTTTACAGACAAAGGCTTACATATAAATGTTCTACAATGAATATCTATTACTTCCGTTTTTATAAAACTACATTGGTTATGATTAAACAAAACAAAAAATCCTGAAGAAATGAAAGAATCTACAAAGATTGAAAAGAACTTAGTAAGGGCTGCCCTGAGTGACAGACTCTCAGGAAAGGTTCCTGTTCCTCCTTGGGGGTCCCAAACAAATCATCTTCCTAAATGTTTTTCCTTATTTTTACCTGAAATTCTACCATTAGTAATGTATTTATAAATTCTGATTTAAAAAATATAAATACCTCTGGGAGCCCCAAAGGTCTTTCAGTTTTTTATACATTAACACGAATTAACTTAACTGGATCGCTTCCTTCTCAGGCTTGGAGGGGATTACCAACTGAGAGATACACGGGACTTCTGCCCATGGGCAGAAAGGTAACACGAGAACATGGAACATTCAGTAGGGTGGGAGACAAGGACTGCAGGATGTCTGCAGCCTTCTAAGAAGAAGAACAGGATGTAAAAGGAAGCACAGAATGGAGTTGGGAGGACCCCAAAGACAAACTCTGCAATCTCAAAACTGTGCTTAGGGTAAACCCTATACTGCAGAGAGAGGGTTCTCTTTCTTCTTCTTCCTCTCTCCTCCACACTAAATAGTTCCCTGCTATCATACGCAAAGTAGTACCAACAATACTCAATTCTGGGAGGCCAACTTGGGACATTTTCCCACCACTATACATATGATGATTCATAGTATAACAATCTGCTTCATGCATGTTCTTAATCTGTACTTTTAGATTGTGATGTTTACTCATTCTTAATTCAACATGCATTTACACAGCACCCACACGGGCCAAGCACGGGGACAGAGCAGTGAACAAGGACAAGCCTCTGCACGCGCGGGGCTGGCCTTCAGCTCTGTGCCTGTAGATCTAGATCAGGTTTTAGATTCTACAAGTTTCCCCTCAAGTAGTACTTACTGCGTCTCCTAGTCTCATTAACAGCTGCTGTAAGATCAGAAGGTCTCGGCAGATGAGGAAGCGAGTACTGGCAATTTTACACACAGCTCTGCACACAATAGACCCTGCTGTGCTACTACCGTAGAGCTGGGAAAGATTCATCCGGATATTCAAAGGCTGAGCTGTAATTAAAAAACAAAGAGAGAGAGAGGAGTTAAATGTATTATTGTTTCTCTAAATCAAAGAGTCACATGTGTGGTTTTGTCACTTACCTGGATTGAATCCCTTTTCCATTTCCACTTCTGTTTCATAATCCATTTCCCGTATAAGAAGTCCAATGGCGTGGATTGGGTTCCTAATCTCTTGCAGTTTACTACAAATATCCTCCATCACATTTTCTCTATAAGGACAATTAGAAAACTCCCATTACCACCGAGAATACGTAAGACAGGCTCTATATGTCCTGTAAGCTAAATGCTCTATGAAACGGGAAAACCAGCCACATAATAAAGGAGTGGAGATCATCACTGTGGCATATAAGATACTTTTACTCCACGTTGCAAATTTTCCCTCATTTTTTCAGAAATGACAGGCAAAATGAATGTAAGAAAAATACTTTTATGTTTTAGAGTTTACAGCAATTAAGTTAATAGCTAGACCATAATTTATGAGTCTGTTTCCAGAGCTGAATTCATGTGTTAGATTTTCTGTTTAGCTGAAACACTTACTTAGAATCAAGGCAACTCACTTTAAGCCACTACTTTGTACATACTTGAATGTACATTAAAAACCTGACTTTGGCACTAAAAATGACTAAATTTCCATTAGGAAATGCACTTTACCCTAAATTCTCCTTACACATCAATAGTGATCAAATCTTCTAGAATCTGTTCTGCAGTCTTTTCTGGAGACTGGAGGTTGTAACAACTCATTTCCATCATTACTGACATATCCATAGTCACTGACTCTCCAATCAGCCGAAGGCATTTTATAAGACATATGACATCTCGAGCAACATCCACATCTATGAGTAAGAGAAAGTTAACATTCACGTCTCAAGCCAATGAAGAACGACTAATACCATACTAAAATATTAATAATTAAATGCCAAGGATCTGTCTGAGGTCTTGGAGATGCTTAGGCATCTTCAGTTTTCCTTAAAATATCGATAATGTGGTAAATTGACCAGGAAAGGTCACAGTGGCAATGTTTTTTTGCATCTGTTGAAACCAAGCATAGTGTTCAAGTAGGAAGGGGCTTAAATATGAACCTAACAATTACAATTACCATCAGATATGGTTGTCTCATCCTCTGTCAAAAGGTTCTCATCAGGCAGGAGATACAAATGATCCACTAAGGAGGAAGGCGCAAGGAAAGACAGGTACCCCTGGAAATACAAATCTTCCAGTTAGGTTTTTTTTGGTGAATGTTTAAAGGTATAAAATAATTGAGACCTGATTTTTATCATGAAGAAACACCAGACAATTCCAAACTGAGGGCTATTCTACAAAAAAACAGGTATAGTCTTCAAAAAAATGTCAGTGTTATAAAAGACAAAGAAAGGTAACAAGAGTTCAAGATTAAGCTAAGGAAACATGACAACTAAATACATGCAAGATCTTAAATTGGATCCTGAGTCAGGAACAGAAGCTGTGCATATAATTGGGAAAATCTGAATATTAACTTTATAACATTGTAACAATTTCAAATTGCCTGATCTTTAAATTGTGCTGTGATATATAAGAACACCCTTGTTCTTAGATACATGGTAAAATATGTAAGGAAAAAGGGGCATGATGTCTACAATTAGCTCTCAAGTGGCTCAGGAAGAAAAAAACATATTTATAGAAGGAAGGGAAGCAAATGGAACTTAAATGATGAATCTGTGTGAAGGGTATACAGAAGTTCTTTGTGCTATTCTTGTAACTCTTACCTAAAGTTTGAAATCATTGCAATATAAAAGGTAAACAAAATGCAAAAAAGCATACGTAATGCAGA
Organism: Equus caballus; assembly: GCF_041296265.1. NCBI lineage: Eukaryota > Metazoa > Chordata > Mammalia > Perissodactyla > Equidae > Equus > Equus caballus. The sequence continues at coordinate 12,247,786 of NC_091695.1, forward strand.
AGACTATCTAAATACAAATGAAATTTAGAAAGAAAAAACCCTACAAAGTCCTAAAAGCTAACAATAACACACAACAGACCAACATTCTGGAAGACCCACTGAACCGCCTAAAGGAATTCTTCCGTGCGCTTCAGCTCCCTTACTTTTCTCAGCAGGCACACCATGTTTGTGTGCGGATTCAAATGCAGGGCAAGAGGATGAGAGAGTGCTTCCTGATACTGAAGACAACACGCATAGAACTTGCACCAGAATTCCTGTTGTAAATTTCGAAATTCTTCCTGGGAAAATTCATACTCTGTTACACTTCCCTGGAGCTGGCAAAGAAAAAAAAACAAAACTCTTGATACCATTTGGGATCTTTCTCCCCATAAAACATAACTGTCTAACATCATTTTACTAAGCTAGAGCCAAATGAATACTCCTTATGCGTTACATGCCGTAAACTATATAAATATATATCTAATTCTCTAATTAAAAGGTTTAAGCATTTTTACTCCCTACTAATAAGGTCCAGTAAACAACTGAACAATTCCTCAGTACCAATCGGCCCTCTATCAAGATGGAAGAAATTATCGTTCTTTCTTTACCCAAACCTTACCTCACTTTCAACAGCTAAAGTAATTTCTTTCTTTAGTTCACTCCAGGAAAGATCTAAATTCCTCTCAGTTCCTCGACAGAAAATCTAAAATTAAAAGAGACATTTTAGAGTATTACACAATATCCAAACTGAATGAAAAATACTCCGGTTCAGGAGGCATCGAGGCAATATACGACTATACAATAGAGACTGGACATGCCTGGAATATACATTTACTCCTGACACCGCAAATATTCTGTAAGTGAAATCACTGTGAGTTCTATAGAACAGAATAAACTTTAGAAATTCATGAATCTGAAAGAATTATAATTGGGTACATTTGGATCATTACAAAAAACAAAAGGAAACAGAACGGCTATTGCTCAGCTGGAAGGAAGATGTAAGATGATGCTAAACATACCCATCCCGAGACAGACACAAAGGTAAGTGGTGATGGAGCTGGGTCACTATACTGGGAATGACTCTCCTAATGGAAAGCATTTGATAAATGCCTTAGTGATTATTTAATGTCTCAGTGTGTAAGAGATTTCATGAGAAATATTATTAGACATTTGATTACTGTTAACAAGGAAGAAGTAGTGATGAGATGAAAGAAAAAAGACCTTAGGAGAAAGTAACCATGTCATCCTAAAGTTTTATCAGAGAGAAAACAGAAAATACGCAATAGCCAGATATTCAAGAATGTACCAGAAGAAAGGTCAAGGGTCTGGAAACCATACCGGAGAGAAAGTTAAGGAACTGAGTGCATTTCGTCTGGAGAAAGAAAACATGGAAAGATCTTAAAATATTTGAAGGGCTGCTTTATAGAAGAGAGATATGTTCTATGAAGTTCCAAAAGAAAGAAGCAACTGAAAGGATGGGGTTAATTTGATCCAATACTGGGAAGAACTTTTATTTTTTAATTTTTATTTATTTATTTTTTTTAAAGGAAGATTAGCCCTGAGCTAATATCTGCCACCAATTCTCCTCTTTTTGCTGAGGAAGACTGGCCCTGAGCTAACATCCACGCCCATCTTCCTCTACTTTATATGTGGGACGCCTGCCACAGCATGGCTTGATAAGCAGTGCATAGGTCTGCACCTGGGATCCAAACGAGTGAACCCTGGGCCGCTAAAGTGGAACGTGCAAACTTAACTGCTATGCCGCCAGGCTGGCCCCTGGTAAGAACTTTTAAATGATAGTTTGGGAACAACTCACATAAGAGCCGGTCAGAAACTTGTCACTGGAGGCTGAGACAACTAGAAACTGAAGAGTTGTCTCTCAGAGAAGCCTCAGAAGGAATTTCTGCTTTGTGTGGCAGCCAGATCAGGAGATTCTAAGGGGCTTTTCAATTCTATGAGTGACTTTTCTATTTTAAATCCATGAAACAGAGTGGCAATTTAAGGAAGCCTAAGTGACTTTAAAGTAAAGAATCCTTTTGTAAAGCATCAAACATTTCTTAAACCACATCTGACTCTGAAGCTTAGATTTTTAGAGTTTTCCTGAACCTGAACCAAGTCAGACCTTCAATGTACTAACAGAAGGGTAAAAACAGGACCATCAAAACTAGCCAAGAAAACATTTTAAATTTCTCTCAAGTTCAGAGATTATATGCAGTACAGCAGTCAGGCACTGTATAATGTCATTTTGGTCAATGATAGACCACATATACGACGGTGGTCCCATAAGATTAGTACCATATAGCCTAGGTGTCTAGTAGGCTATACCCTTTAGGCTTCTGTAAGTACACTCTGGGATGCTGGCATGACAAAATCGCCTAATGACTCATCTCTCAGAACATATCCCCGTCATCAAGCAGCGCATAACTGGATGGTATCTTTACAAGAGGGGAGGCAGAGGTTTCTCTTTTTACTACTGAAATGCTTCACTAATCATACAGAAAGTTCCCCCAACTCTACCTCCCAGCTGGAAGACTTTAACAGAAAAAAATGTTAAAAAAAAAACTACAACAGTATTCTAACACATGTATATGCAACTGCAAATATATGTTCAGTGTTTAGTATATGCAAAACACAAATTAACAGTAATCATTAATTATACAAGAACAGTAACAAAATAAGAGAGAGTCTTAAATAAACGTTAAATCTTTTTTTGCTGACCTGTAAAGCTTTACATAAAGCTGCATTTATGAACCGTCCTGGTGTAAACAGACTCCGTAAATACATCTCCTGTTAGAACATTAAAACAAAAATGAATTTCGCTCTAAAAAGATAAAATCTGGAAAAATCTGAAGGAAGAATTCAACATGTTAACAGCAAAGTTGGAGCTTCTATTAGATGACGCCGGCCCCTCTGCATTTGAGCACTAACAAGCAGTAAGCGTTCCATATTCTCACACTGAATGGAAGCCTGCCGGGGCTCTGAGTCAACCAGACGCACTACACGGAAAATGGTGTGCTCCTCAGGCAGCACTTTGCTGGGTTCCACCGGAAAACACAGCTTGTCAAATGCCAATCTTAAACGGAACAGGCGAATCGAATTTCTGGCTAACATACACTGGTAAGAGAACAATTAAACTAAACTGACTTCTACACATCCACAAAGTACTCATTTTATGGCTCACATATAAAAGAAAAGGAGCCAAAAATAATAGGAATCATATGTAAAAACAAAAAACTGCAATAAGCTCTCACAAGTAGAGGAATGAAGTAGAGAGAATAAAATGGAAAGTCTCATATTGCCTAATTATTTTGACCAAATTTCATAAACCAGATTTGCCAGTAAGGAGCAAACCTGACTGACCTTCCTTCAAGTTTCCTTCTACTAAGGTTCTGCGGGATAATAAAATGACCAAAATGAGGGAGAAAAACAAAGATTTTAATCATCAGCATATGATTTTGGCTTTTAGCGAAAGTCAAGTGCCAATAAAGTTTTGGGATTAGAAATTAGCAATATTCGCTTTCAGATACTTAAAGAGGCTTTTCCAATCCTACGAACAGTCCTTGTTTCAGACCGAGATCCATACTCTTTTAATACATTTTAACATTAATGCATCAATTGAAAGCTTTTTCTTCCATTTATCCTGAAGATGTCCCTGAAAAACAGGGAGATGGGCCTATTCTGCTCTCCACTTCATTACCTTTTATTTTCCTCAGAGCATATACCTCTAACAGAATTTATCTGACTTCCAGTTTATCTGCGTGTACCAACACCGTTAGTACAGTGGACACGTAGCGTCTGTCCCTGCCCAGAATCTGTTTCCCCTTATCTTTCTCTCGGGAACCATTCCTTCTCTACCCATAATCAACTGACTTCACCACCCTTAGAATAGCAAGCCCCAGGTAGCCAAGTTTCTTATGCTAAGCCCAGAATATTCTATTCCTTTTGATCAGTGTCTACGTCAGGAATGAGCACATGACAAGCCAGGCCATTGAGTGTCAACTCCAGGACCTGGGACAGAGGCACTCTTTCCTCTGAAGTTGCTAAGTTTACAGACTACAAGCTCTCTCAGGGAGCCTGCCTGACAATGAACCCAAATCAAAATAGGAAAGCAGAATAGACAAAGGAGAGAGCAAGCCTTGAAGGCACTGTTCCAGCCCTGGCTGAAGCCAGGTAACTCTGACCTTCTCAGCCGTTCAAGCCAGTACGCTCTCTCCTTTACACTTGAATCAGTTTCACCTGCAGCTGAAAAGACTTCTGACTAACACAACTGCTTCTTCTCCAACTAAGATCAGGGCAGATCATCCCCTTACATAAGACTTCAGCGGTGCTTACTCTGGGGTCTTGATCATCTCTGATAATGATCTCTTCCTCTGGCAGAGGCTGCATGAAAACTGGATTCCACTGACCGGCAATATTACTGCAGAGAAAACAAAGTCCATCAGTTTACACACAAAAGAGGAACACAAACGAAGCTTACGCTGTCGGCAGTTGTCTGAGCGGGGAGGCCCCATCACTCAACCTCTGCTCAGTCAATTCTATTAAAAATGTTTGAAGAAAAAAAGACCACACACTTACTCTTGGCGGAGGCTGGTTTTACAGAAGGCTCCTAGCCATTTTAACAGGCATCTTCCTGAAATTAAAACTCTAAACACAAACCCACAAATGATAGCTAACTTTTATTCTGCATTTACTGTACGCTAGATACTGTGCTAGGTGCAGTTCTGGATATTATTCATGTGCGCCTCATGCTAACTCTTTAAAGGACGGAGTACCCTCATTTTGTACATGTGGAAAGCGAGGTTTAGGGTTTCTCACAGCCAGTAAGTTGCATAACAGGATTAAATCTCTTATCCGACCAGATTCTTTGCCTTTCTACCACTTTGCTTGAATGCCATCTATCAGGAGTATGCTCATATTTTCTGAGGTGTGGCTTAGGGGAAATCTGGGGGCAACCATGCCTAGAATTCTATTCTAGAACATAGGGTTATGAGGTACCCCCAAGTTTCAATTCATTTAGCTCTGGGGATGTCAAGCTGGGTTCCAGAGAACACTCCACAGCTGTTTCAGGGGTACACAAGTGTTTGATTCAAAATTGTTTTTCTTAATGTGTTTTGTAACTACTAAAAATTTTAAACCAATATCACGTATATCAAAAATACTAGATACCAAATATATCTAACATTAGAGATTATCAACACATTAAATTGCTATAATTTTATACTCATAAAATCCCAGTTTCATTAGAGTTCATTATCTCCTGAAAAAAAGTGTTTACTGTTTTTAAAAAAAGTTTGAGAAGTACTGTATTTGTCTATTTCTCATCCTAAATGAGGAAACTGAGAACCCAAAGGGGCCGCAGTACCTTTCAGAAGTTCAGGGTATCAGAAATAGTCCTTGCTTAGAAGCAAAGAAAACTCCTAGATTGAAGTATTTTGCATATTTGCTATCTCTCCCAAGAACATGGTATTTTCCTTATTCCAACCCTAAAAATCCTCATTTTGTCCTAAAACCAAAAGATAAGAAATAACATAAAATGCTAATGAAGGCACTTCAGAAAATAGCTAACAACAGGCAAACCCTGGGCTGAATCCTTTAAATGCAAACTCTCAACTTTGGTTCTAAATAATAAGCTGTCTTGTCTTCTCTTAGTATAACACTGCGTGTGGTAGGTAAGGATGACAGATAAGCGGCCCGTACTGTTCAAAGTTGATGTACTTCACAACCGTTTGGTCCTCAGCATCGTGCCACAGGGCCCAGATATCCGTAGAGGTTAAGGCAAAGTCAATCAGTGTCTCCTGGGAGGAAAGGAGGGGAAAAAAAAAAAGGTTAAAATAAGCAAGAAAAGGTACTGGTTTACGGCAATTTAAATTTTTATTGGTAGAAGTAAATGCATAAAAACAAAAGACAGTACCAGGTGAACTTGACAAAACCCAAATGAAATGCTTTGCATACATCATGAAATATCCCATTTTACGAGATCCATCCCGTTACAACACAGTGGAGCGAGCCAGCACTTCTCGTGTGACAAGCAAGGGATGATCCAGCCTACCTGAGAAGTGAAGAGCGAGGAAATGTGATCTAGACTATAGCGGTTATTCTCAGTGCTCACCAGCTGGAAAACGCAGAACTGTCAAAACACAAGTAGATAATTCAGTACTTAAAATAATCAACACGCTGCTTTTCTAAACAGGAGTTATTATCACTCAGAAACCAATTTTTTAACAAGTATGGCAAAATGCACGGACCATTTACCATCTTAGCCATGTTTAAGTGTCTAGTTCAGTAGCGTTAAGTACAGTCACATTACTGTGCAACTGGATCTAGAAAATTTTTTCATCTTGCAAAACTGAAACTCTATACCTATTAAATAACTCCCCTCTGCCCTTTCTTCCAGCCCCTGGCAACCACCATTCTACTTTCTGTCTCTATGAATTTGACTACTCTAGGTGCCTCACATAAGTGGAATCTTACACTATCTGTCCTTTTGTGACTGGCTTATTTCACTCAGCATAATGTCCTCAAGGTTTATCCATATTGTAGCATGTGTCAGAATTTCCTTCTTCGTTTTTTTTGGTTTGAGTAAGATTGGCCCTGAGCTAACATCTGTGCCAATCTTCCTCCATTTTGTATGTGGATCACCACCACAGTATGGCCGTTGACGAGTGATGTAGGTGCATGCCTGGGAACTGAACCCAGGCTGCCGAAGCAGAACGCACTGAACTTAACCACTAGGCCATGGGGCCAGCCCCAGAATTTCCTTCCTTTTAAAGCTAATTAATATTCCATTGTAAGCATATACCACATTTTCCTCATCCATTCATCTGTGGATAGATATTTCAGGTCGCTTCCATCTTTTAGCTATTGTGATAATGCTGCTATGAACATGGGTGTAGAAATACCTCTTTTGAGACCCTGAATTGAATTTCTCTGGGTATATACCCAGAAATGAAATTGCTGGATCATATGGTAATTTTATGTTTAAGTTTTCGAGGAACCTCCATACTGTTTTACATAGTGGCTACAGCATTCTACATTCCTGCCAGCAGTGTACAACAGTTCTAATTTCTCCACATCATTGCCAATTCTTATTTTTTTATGGTGAGTGTTTTTTGATAGTAGCAACCTAATGGGGTGAGGTGGTATCTCATTATGGTCAAAAACTTATTTTTAAGTTTACATTTTTACCAAAGTACCAGAGATTATTTAAAACATACACACAATACAAATCAACTTAATATTTATTAAAAATAAGACCCTATAGTTTGTTCAGTATTTAGCTCCACTGCTGAAAAACTGCAAGCTCAAAAATAACATTTGATAGGGGCTGGCCCGGTGGCGCAGCGGTTAAGTTCGCACGTTCCGCTTCTCGGCGGCCCGGGGTTCACTGGTTCGGATCCCGGGTGCGGACATGGCACTGCTTGGCAGCCATGCTGTGGTAGGCGTCCCACGTATAAACTAGAGGAAGATGGGCACGGACGTTAGCTTAGAGCCAGGCTTCCTCAGCAAAAAGAGGAGGACTGGCAGTAGTTAGCTGAGGGCTAATCTTCCTCCAAAAAAAACAAAACAAAACAAAACAAACAAACAAAAAAATATTTGATGGATAACATTTTAAATAACTTTTTTGACAAAGAAAATTCACTATAAACTGATACAGTGATGATGATTCTATCCTTATAACATAAGGAACTGTTCAAAAGGAACTGCTAAGGAAAATAGTGAAACTGCCTTTGGAGCAAAAAATAGGAGTGTACAAAAATTGAAAAATACATGTAGTGCTCACAGGCATCCTAGCTTAGAGCTATGTTTTTTTTTAAAGATTTTTTTTATTTTTTTCCCTTTTTCTCCCCAAAGCCCCCCAGTACATAGCTGTATATTCTTCGTTGTGGGTCCTTCTAGTTGTGGCATGTGGGATGCTGCCTCAGCGTGGTTTGATGAGCAGTGCCATGTCCGCGCCCAGGATTCAAACCAACGAAACACTGGGCTGCCTGCAGTGGAGTGCGCGAACTTAACCACTCGGCCACGGGGCCAGCCCCTAGAGCTATGTTTTTTACAAGCTGCACATCTCAATCCATTAACAGGACACAAATCCATTTAGCAGGTCCCAATCAATGTTAGAAAGAAAAAAAAAGAAACAAAGAATCAGAGTTCATCACTCATTGTAAAGGTAAATTACGTTTCATGAAAAATTTTTTTGTTATATGGTCCATCATTACATATGTGTAAACCAGTTAGTAATGCAAAACACTTCTTATTGTAGATTCTAGCCAAAAAACAAGCTGGAAAAACACTGGTCTGGTACAATGCTTCCCAAACTACTTATGGTAATGAACCAGGTTTTTGTCTGTTTTAAATTTCCAATCCATTGCAAACTAATACTTTTATAAAATATAGAAACCTCAAATGTGATGTCTGTGGCAATGTCAAATCACTATGAAAGTTTCTAAATGCTTTCTCTCACTTTCTGTACCTTACTACAAACTGGTACCAAAGAATTTGTGGGCCAGGACCATTCCATGGACAATACCATAGGTCCACAGGACTTCCATTTGAGATTTTTATTAGTGTCTTAGTTGGAAATACAGATGGCATGGTTATAACATCAATAAGGATATGATGCTGGGAACAATTGAGTTAATACATTTAACAGAATTAGAATCCAAGGAACCAAAAGAAAACCAAGAAACAAATGAAATTAATAGGCACGGATGCAAAATATTACAGAGATTTAAAAAGAACCCCAAACTTCAAATGTGCAGATCAGGGAGAAAAACACGCTGAAGAGCGGTTTTTGTCAAGAAGCAAAAAAAAAAAGACCACAAGTTCATTATAATTCGAATAGGCACAAGTGCCAAAAAAGCTTATCTGATTTTAGGCTTCAATAATAGAACCACAATGCTCAAAACAAAGGAGATAATATAGCCCTGCTCAATGTGACACCGCTCCTACATTCAATTTGGACCTAACTTTTAAGCAGTGGTTCTCAAAATGTGGTCCATAGACTTATAGGGTCCTTGAGACTGTTTCAGGGGGTCAGTGAGGTCAAAACTCTTTTCATAATACCACTACGGCATTATTTGCCCTTTATACTGTGTTGATATTTGCACTGATGATGCAAAAGCAATGATGGAAACAATTACTGGTGTCTTAACATAAATCAAGGCAGCGGTACCAAACTGAATACCCTTTTATGATAAAAACACTCAATGGGCTGGCCCCATGGCCGAATGGTTAAGTTCACGCGCTCTGCCTGGGTGGCCCAGGGTTTCACTGGTTTGGATCCTGGGTGCAGACATGGCACCGCTCATCAAGCCATGCTGAGGACCCACAACTAAAAATATACAACTACGTACCGGGGGGCTTTGGGAAGAAAAAGGAAAAATTAAATCTTTAAACAAACAAAAAACCCAAAAAACACTCAACAAACTAGGAGTATAGAGGAAATTCCTAAACACGATAAAGGACATTTATGAAAAATTCACACTAACATCACACTCAACGGTGAAACACTGAGAGCTTTCTCCCTTAGATCAGGAACAAGATGTCAGGTCTCTGTAGGATCCTCCCAAGGCAATTAAGGAGGGAAAAAAAAAGAAAGAAAAGGCATCCAGATGGGAAAGGAAGCAGTAAAACTATCTTTGCTTGCAGATGAAATTATCTTCTATAGAGAAAGTTCTAAGGATTTCTATAACACCAGCAGAACTAATAAGAGCTCAGCAAGGCTGCAGGATATAAGATCAATATACAAAAATCAATTGTATTTCTATAAATCTGCAATGCGCAATCTGAAAATAAATTAAGAAAATTTCACTTACGATAGTATCAAAAGGAATAAAATACCTAGGAATAAAATAATTAAAAGAACTGTAAAACATACTCTGAAAACTATAAAACACTGAGAAAAGAAATTAAAGATCTAAATAAATGGAAAAGCATCCCAAGTTCACGGACCAAAAAATTTAATATTGCTAAGATGGCAATGCTTTCCAATGCGATCTACAGAACCATCACAACCTCTATCAGAATCTGTGAAATAATAAGAAATATATATGTTAATCTCTGCCCCTGGCTCCTGTTACTGAGCTAAAACCCTTGTAATTTCCTGGGTGATGGAGGTGACAGGAGTGTCTTACAAAGAGTTCCTAAATCCCTTGGAATTTCCTGGGTGATAGAAGGCCTTTTGTTCTAATGAGGTGACTCCTGGACAGCTTCAGGATGCGGCCTGGTCACCAGAAAGACCAAGCCATGATTACAAGCTTGGAAATTCCAGCCTCAAACCCCATTCTCTGGGGAGGGGTAAGGGGCTAGAGACTGAGTTAATAATCCATCATGCCTGTGTGATGAAATCTCCATAAAAATCCCTCAAGTATGGGATTTGGAGAGCTTCTGAGTTGGTGAACACAACTGTGCGCCAAGAGGGTGGCGTGCCCTGCACTTAGGACCTTTCTGACTTCACCCTACACACCTCTTCATCTGGCTGTTCATCTACATCCTTTATCATACAATAAACTGGCAAATGTAAGTGAGTGCTTCCCCGAGTTCTGTGGGCCACTCTAGCAAATTATTGAGCCCGAGGAGGGGGTCGTGAGGTGTATGAAGAGCCCAAGGAGGTACAAAGAGCATTCACATTTGCGAGTGGCCTGGCGTAGGGTGCAGGTGCATGAGCAGGGTGAGAGGGCTTCTGCACGTATGGGAGGCCTGCTGCAGGGCGGAAACTCGAGCAGGATGAGGAGGGCGTCCACAGAGCGGCAGTCTGCACTGGGCAGTAGAGCCCAAGTAGGGGAGGAGGTGTCCACTGCATGGGGTGGCCTAGTCCAGGCTGTGAGGGCCCAAATAAGGCGAGGAAGGCACTCCTATGGAGAGGCAACCCAGACTGGGGTATTGGAGCCCAACAAGAGTGAGGAGGGCACCCAGGTGGGGCAGCACCAGCATGGGAATCAGAGCTCCAGCAGAGAGACGAGGACAAACCCTACCTCACTGGAATGTTATTAGGATTAAACTGATAATATGTGTAGCACGTGAGCCCAGAGCAAGCACAGTTCAAGTGTCTGCTGTTAGTGTACGTAAAGGGCCTGGCACCACGTCAAACACGTAATACTCAACAAACGGCTGTTTACTGTAAGATTATACCACTGTACTACATCCTAAATACCTCATCTACATACAACAGCTAGTGTTTGGATGATGAGCAAAATTATTTCTAAAAATTAATTTCCCTTCAACCACTTAACAACACCTACATCCCTTTTATAACTCCACTTTTTCACCCAGACTTCCAAATTTGCTCTTGCTTAATTCTAGTTAATTTATCCTTTCACATTCCTCTAAACTCTCTAATGCCTTTCATCCTGATGACCTTCAAGATCTTTTAACTTACATATTAGCACAAAGTCCACCATCTCCACGAACATAACACATGAAACATCTAAGTTGGCGTGAAGAGCTTAAATACTCAGTGAGCCTACAGCTGCTTCCCCACATTGGTACATAGGGAATAACCCAACATGTGTCTTTATCTGCTTCATACCTGGCTTCGTTTTGGCGCATGCATGTACACCCCTAGGTAGAGTCCCATGGAAGGGGAATAAGCAAGTCGTAACTTGTGTCCAGTCCCAGCAGTGAGCCGGAGGTCTTTATTCACAGGGACGTACTCCAAAATGTCAGCCACCATCAGGCACATCTGGTCCTGCCCAAGATAAGAGTTAATTAGTAGTATCAAAGAATATTCAGGTTACAAAAACAACCCTCTTCCCCTTTTAAAGGATGCACATTCATTCTCTCTAGCACTCTCTAGTTCATCCACTGAGGGACCCTACAGATTTTTTTAAGGGCTGAGATGAAAATATCTCTTCAATCATCAACTTTTTTGTGCATCTTAAAAACTATTTTACCAACTTGCATTTTAAAAACACATTTGTCCCTCATAAGAGAATATTCTACTGTTTCAGCTCTTCTGTAGGATTCATAATTTTCAAAATAAAAAGACAAAAAAAAGTTAGGAGGAAAATGTCTAAAAAATAAAGCCAAATGAAACTGTCTAAATCTGGCAATGGCCCATAATTTCCAAACTAAGCAATCTGAAAATCTTTATGAGAAGCAGCAACATTTACTTCATTTCTCTTACAATTTACAATCCTATTTTAACTTCTAGTAACTATAAATACAGCACTTACCTTATAAGACCACATTCGTAGTTTATGGTCCTGGCACAGAGCAAAGACGAAGGCGTCGTGCTCAACACAATGAACAGCAAGACTGAGGGGACGATCTGAAGGCCCCTGATCGCCTCTAAAACACAAGGCCAAGTCTTAGAGTTGTACTCTTACAAATCACCTGATCATTAGAATTTGCAATTAAAGAGATAAAATAAAATTACAAATGTACACTCAATCAACAGAAGGAGCAACAGTTTATATGCTGGTATAAGATAATTGCATTTTCTATTTGATTTATAACCAATTACTATGATAAATTTTAAAAGGCTCTACATAACAACGGAATACTGTTCTAACCATCAAAAGCTTTCTACTTCTAATATTACACAAAATTGGATTTGGCAAGTCAGAGCAGAGCACCCAAGTGGACACTGTGAGAACATATACAGTAAGCCACTTTCTGCTGTCAGTGTCCAATCCCAAATGAAGTGGGCTCTGGAGTGTGGCTCTCCTCAGACGGAATGTGACGTTGGACAGACTCCCTTCCAGTAGAACGCTTTGGAGAAAGACTAGAAACACTAATAGGTGCTGAGCAGTGCAGAAGAATTAAACTCTTGGGGCCTTTGATTTACCTGCCAGACACCACTCACCTGATAGCTGTCGGCATCCAGCCTATAAGCAATCGCTGCATTACTGAACTCTGCTTCAGTTCCACAACTGACACCATCCCTACAAAGTGGAAAACAGACCAACGGTATCCAAGGCACCTCTTGAGGATACTCAGCGAAACCCAAAGGCAAGAAGGATGCGACATGAACAAGGTCTCTGGGACAGGTGACAGGCTTCTACATTTCTCTACTAAGCAAGTTTTAGGGTGTACCTTTGCACATATATCACACCCGAAATACTGTGAATCATTATTTGAGATATCAATAAAACTAACACTAACATATTCCTAGGGAAAATTTTTGCCATTTTACAAACAGTAACGCGTATCACTGCTCAGAAGAATCACTTCATTCTTCCAAAAGAATCTCTGGGTACCTTTTCATGTGCCAGGCGCAGTTCTAGGTGCTGGAGCTACAGCAGTAAACAAACAAAGCAAAAATCCCTGTCCTCATGGAACTTATATTCCATTGAGAGGAGAGGAAAAGCAGACAGTTAACAAATTAAGCAGAATGGTTAATAAGCGGAGAAAAATAAGACACGGAAAGGGTATATACTGAATGCTGGGGGGAGGGAGGGTGTGCAATTTTGAAAAGGGTGGTCAGGGAAGGCCCCACTGAGGGGACACTGAGTAAAGACCTAAAGGAGTCAAGGGAATGAGCAAAGCTGATAGCAAGGGAAAGACTATGCCAGGCAGAAACCTGAGGTAGCAGTGTGCCTGGTATGTTCAAGGAATTCCAAGAGGCATGCGGCTGGTGCAGAGAAGGTGAGAGGGAAAGAATGAGAAGCTGAGGTTAGGAAGGCAGGAGGGGGTCACTGTAAGCCACTGGAAGGACTTGGGTTTATTTAGAGCGAGCTGAAGAACAGCCCTCATGTGAGGGCTTTGAGCAGCGGAGTGACATGACTCATTGTGGGTTTTAAAAGTACCATCTGCCCAAGAAGTTTCTGTGGAGGGGTAAGGACAGATCTAGGGAGCTATTTGGGAAGCAAATGCAATGACCTAGGCAAGAGGCAGTGGTGACTTGCAGCAGGCTATCAGCAGCTAAACTTCCTTGTTTCAGTTAGTTTATTTTAGTTACAGTACCTCAACCAGAAGGTAGCCAACTAGTCAACTCTTCTCTACTACAGGCCTTAGGATAGCTGTCTTAAAGTTATCTTATCTCCCATATTCCAGTCAGCTTTACAGTTCCTCATCCACTCTATAAAATCCTGCCTTCTTGGGAAAAAACAGTAAAGCCGTAGGGACTCTTAAGGCAAGCAATAATGAACGACCACTTCAGGGATGGTATAGAAGCAAGTCCTGCATCGGATGACGGGTCTGGTTCTAAGGTCTGTTTTAACGCCAACACTCCTTGTTTCAAGTTAAATCACACCCAGTTCCCATTCTTACCAGGTATGTCGTAAGGAGGTAGTTTAAGAACAAAGATTCCTCCCGAAGCAGATGGCAGAGCAAACAGGGCCTCCCCATCATGGCTAAGCCAGGCTGCCGAGCTGGTAGAATTCGGGGAGAGTCCAGGTACTGCTGGAATTAACTGATAGTTGCAAGGATCCCTGAAATCAACTTTTCCAACATCAGTGAATATTGATTGCATCTGACTTTCAACTACCAACTCCTGTGGAGTAATTAAAAAGAAAAATCTGTTAAGTGAAAATAAGCTGAATTCTGCTCAGTTCCTCTCAATTGCTACAAAAGTTTTTAAAGTAAAAAATGGTCAAGCTTAAAAAGAAAACTGTTCTTTTTAATGAAAACTATTTCAACTTAAAATGTGTCTGACCATTTTAAATAGTAACTATCACAGCATGCTCTTGAAGGCTAACAAGGAATCCAAATTTCCTTCAGTTCCAAAGGATGTTGCTCCAGCACTAAATGTGTGACAGCCAGAGCCGTTTGGGGAATAAAAGATATTACACTTAACCAACTTACACTCCTATACATCCGGGAAGGGTGTGGTAAGAGTAGCCTGTGCACTGTGTGATTGGTTAGTATCAAGATTATCACGTGATTCTGAGTCTCAGAGACATGAACCCCTCCGGGTAAGAGGCTGCAATTTTGGAATTTGAGGCGAACTGCATTATTCAACAGGTTTAGGTCCAATGACTCTTCCACCAGCTCCAATGTATCTCCGGAGGTCTTCCTACAAAAAGAGAGACGTTTGTTTAAAAAGTTTATGCTTTTCGGGGCTGGCCCCGTGGCCGAGTGGTTAAGTTCGCGCGCTCCGCTGCAGGCGGCCCAGTGTTTCGTTGGTTCGAATCCTGGGCGCGGACATGGCACTGCTCATCAGATCACGCTGAGGCAGCGTCCCACATGGCACAACTAGAAGGACCCACAACAAAGAATATACAACTGTGTACCGGGGGGCTTTGGGGAGAAAAAGGGAAAAAATAAAATCTTTAAAAAAAAAAAAAATCTAAAAAGTTTATGCTTTTCTTTCTAATTGACCATTGCACTGAAATATACGGGAATAATTTCCTAGTGAACGCTCCCAAATTGAAAATTTTGGATAAACAAATTCAGAGCAACTTTTACAATCCAAACCAGCAAATTTTGTAGATTTTCAAAACACAGCATAAATTTCACATCTTACTATACAAGTCTCTGTTAAATGGAGGCATTTCCAAACTTGATAGTCCATTTATTTAGAACGATATTCAATGCACTTAAACTCCACTTTTAATGAAAATTCACACCACATACCTCCTTTACTTGTAGAACGTGGCCTCCACATATATTACTACAGCCTCAAACTAAGGGGGACCTTAATGAATGTGGGTATTTCCCCTTCTCTTACTTCTTCCTGCTAAGATGCAAGACAGACTCTTCTTCAGATGCAACTCTGCCATGTGGTAGTTTTGGAACCATTTAGAAAGCACCACACTGGGAATGCCCTAACTTCCCATCACCTCATTTACCTTATTACCCACATCCTTCCAGAAAGAGCAAGTCTCCTCCCAGCAGTTAAAGGCCAATCTCTGACTTTCTCAAATATATTCCTCCCGCACGTCTCTCCTTCTCCCAGAGCCTTCCATCGACATTCAAATATGCTCTTCCCTGGCCTCTCCATCACCCCATTCCAGCCTCCCATCCAGCTATCACATTTTCTTCATTCCCCTCTAGAGCCAGGCTTTCTCTATTTCCTCACCTCCCTCATCTTACCTAGGTCATCATACCAATTCCAACGGACTCTCCAGTCCTTTCTTACTTGATCTCTTAGCAGCATTCCACAGACTTCACCGTCTGTCCTTAAAACTCTCTTCTCTTGACTTCTCTGACACTATTCTCTCCAGGTTTTAGTTCCAGATCTCTGGGCATTCCCTCTCCTTCTCCTTGACCTGACCCCTGCATACTAGATATCCTCAAACCGTGATCCTGGGCCTTCTTCTCTGCTCACTGCACACATTCTCCCAAAGCACATCTTATCCACTCCCACGGCTGTTAAGCACCATTTGAGCTCTGAGGCTTCCCCAGAGCTACTCCGCTTCTGGTAACTCACGGTACGTCATCAGTACAATTTTCTGGATCAACCTCATCTCTGAACAATTGCTTAACCTTCCTACCTTATGGCTGAAGTTGAGTCCTGGATCTTCCCTGCGGACATTATCCCCCAGCGCCCTCTCTAATGGCCGCAGCTCTCTCTAGCATGCTACCTTGCAGTGGGGCCTCAGGGTAAGGCACAGATGTCCTGCTGGCTCCCAGCACCACTCCAGGCCACTGTTCCGTCCCTGCCAAAACCACTCAGCTCTGAAGCTCATGCCATCAGATACCACCTGCTACTCCTGCTCATCACAGTTATCTACAGCTGGCTCTCATTCCTTGAAGACTTTAGCTCCTGGCTCACTATCACTCTCTCTGACACTTCTCCTGCCACAATTCTGAATGATTTCAATATCCATGTTTTTTCTAATACCGCACTTTTGCGGTTTCTTTAATTCCTCTTCTCTAGTGGTTGCCCTTGACTGCACACAAGTAGACTGTCATATTTTCTCTACGCTCCTCCATTGCCGTCCTGCTACCATTGGATTTCTCTGCTTCCCTTATAGGATTGCTCCTCGACAGCTCTATATGCACAATTCCTCTCTTCTTTTTTTTTTTCAAGATTTTCTTTTTTCTTTTTCCTTCTTCTCCCCAAAGCCCCCCAGTACATAGTTGCATATTTTAATTGTGGGTCCTTCTGGTTGTGCTATGTGGGATGCCGTCTCAGCGTGGCCTTATGAGCGGTGCCATGTCTGCGCCCAGGATCCGAAGCAGAGCACGTGAACCTAACCACTCGGCCATGGGCCCGGCCCCTCATCTTCTCTTTTGAACCCACTCCACTTGGGCTTTTGCACCACTATTGGAGCAGTTCCTGACGAGGTCACCAAGGACCTACACAACGCAGAGGTCAATGTTCTTATGTCTGATCCACATGCAGCATTTACCAGTTTTTCACTCTCCTTCTTGAAATATTTCCCTCAGCTTCTGGGACACCACTCTCTTTCTGTTCAACTCTTACCTCACTAGCTACTCCTCAGCCTCCTTTGCTGGCTCCTCATCTTCCTAAATACTGGAGTGCTCCAGGGTTCAGTCTTCCGCCCTCTTCTCTTCCCTCCACAAGTGGTTCTCATCTGGGGGCCGTTCTGCCCCACTCCCCAAGGACATAAAGCAGTATCTGGAGAGATTCTTGCTTGTCACGCTGGTAGGGGTGGGTGGGTGGGTGGTTACTATTGGTATGTAGTGGGTAGAGGCCAGAGATGCTGCTCAACACCCTATAATGTACAGAACAGCCCCCCACAACAAAGACTTATCTGGTCCCAAATGCCGACAGTGCAGAGGCTGAGAAATCCTGATTTATACTCATTCTATAGGTGATCTTATTCAGTATAACACCTCTGAACGCCATCTAATGCCAACAATTCCCAAATCTGTATCTTCAGCCCAAACTCTCCACAGAACTCCTGATGACTGCCTCAGCACTTCCACCTGGATATCTGACTATCTCAAACTAATCCTGTCCAAAACAGAATTCCTGGACCCAGCAAACCCAAAAAACAAAGAAACAAAACTACCTGCTTACCTGGGCTCTTTTCCAACTGAATTAATGGCTTCTTTATAACTTCTGGTTGCTTGAGGCAAAAATCTGGGGGTCGCCCTTGACTCTTCTTTCTGTATACCCCACATCTGATCCAACAGTAAATTCTAACACATTCACCTTCAAAACACATCCACACTCAGAACATTTCTCACTGCTTCTACCAACACCACCCTGGTCTAAGCCGCCACCATCTCTTGTCTGGATTGTGGCACCAACCTTCTAACTGGTCTCCTTTCTCCCACCCTTTTCCCACTACACTCTCTTCTCAACCCACAGTCACAGCAATCCTTTAAAAACACAAGTAGATCATGTCGTTTCTCCACTTACAATCCTCCCATCTTACTCAGAGTAAAACCCAAAGCCTTAAAATGACCGACAAAGCCCTGATCTGGCCCTTGGCTACGTTTCCTATTATCCTACTCTTTCTTCACTCAGCTGCAGACACCTGTACCCTTGTCATTCTTTGAACATGACAAACAAGCTCCTGTCTCAGAGTTCTTTGCACTTTTTCTTCCTTTTTCTTGGAAGTTTCTGCCTGATATTCTTGTGCCCCAAATATCCTTACTTCCTCTGCTCAAATGTCAACTTATCCCAGGGTATTGCCCGCCTAACCCATATAAAATATTAACTCCCACAGGTATCCCCCTTCCCTCGTACCTTGCTTCCCCGTTCTCTATTCCACTTATCACCTGACAAACTACATTTCTTTGGTTTCTTCGGTTATTGTTGTTTACTGCTTGTCTCCCTCCACAAGAGCAGGGACTTTGTCAGCTTTGTCCCTCCCATATTCCCAGTCCCTAAGCATTAACTAGACTACACCAGGCACTCAAAAATATTTCTTAAATGAGATTTGTATCTCTAACATAGGTCTTTCTTCTGAGCCTCAGACCTGTAAATTTCTTTCTTTTTCATTTTTTTAAAGATTGGCACCTGAGCTAGCATCTGTTGCCAATCTTCTTTTTTTCTCTTCTCCCCAAAGCCCCCTAGTACACAGTTGTATATTTTAGTCATAGGTCCTTCTAGTTCTGCTATGTGGGATGCCACCTCAGCATGGCTTGATGTGCAATACCACGTCTGCACCCAGGATTCGAACCGGCCAAACCCTGGGCTGTTGAAGTGGGTGCCCGAACTTAACCACTTGGCCACGGGGCCAGCCCCAGGCCTGTAAATTTCAACACCTATATGACATTGCCAAAGGGCTGCTACAGATACTTCAAATTTAGTATGTCTAAAAGAATTATTCACATCTCTCCAAAACCAATCTTCTATATCTCAGTAAATGGCAACCCCTCTGCCCAGTATCTGGTTAGTCATACTAGAAACCAGGGAGTTATCCTTGCTCCCTCCTTTTTCCTTACCATCCCCCTCCCCATTCATACCCCTTCCCATTCATATTCACTCTATCACCAAGTCCTAGTGAATCTGCCTTCTTTTTCAATTTTTTTTTTTTTGAGGAAGATTAGCCCTGTGCTAACATCTGCTGCCAATTCTCCTCTTTTTGCTGAGGAAGACTGGCCCTGAGCTAACATCCATGCCCATCTTCCTCTACTTTATATGTGGGACGCCTACCACAGCATGGCTTGCCAAGCGGTGCCATGTCCGCACCTGGGATCCAAACCGGCAAACCCCGGGCCACCGAAGCAGAATGTGTGCACTTAACCGCTGCGCCACTGGGCTGGCCCCTGAATCTACCTTCTAAATGTATCTTGAATCCATCTATTTCTCTTTTCCTAGCCACTCCCACAATTGGATCACCAGCATCTCTTACTAGGGCCATCATAAAAGCAAACTCTTCTTTTGTATTATAGCCATAAAACTCAAATCCACTTTCCACAAAGTAGACTGATTCTTCTAAATGCAATTTTGATCACGTTAGTAAGCTTTTAAGACCTTTTAATGATTGCTCAATGTACTTTGGCTAAAATCCAAAAACCTTAAAAGGGATCTAAGGGTCCTCCATGATCTGAGTTCGGCCTACCCCCCCCTCCACCCCACCCGCCCCCCCGTCTCAGCATCTGTCACATCACTTTTCATTTTACCCACTGCACTTCAGCCACACAGACCTTCAGTCAGTTTCTCAAACCTGTCAAGTTCTTTCCACCTCATGGACTTTGCATATGGTGATCCCACTTGCTGAACTGCTCTCCCCCCCAACCCCCTGCCTGGCTAACTTTTCATCCTTCAGATTTGGGGTTAAATGTGACTTCCTCAAAGTCCTTCCCAGCCCCCACTAATAATATTTGGTCCTCCCATTATCCTCTCATAAGCCCTACACTTCTCCTCTGAGGCAAATATCAAAAACTTGTATTTATATCTATGTTGTGGTCATTAGTTCTTTTTCCTTCTTAACTGTCCCATGAAAGGCGAGTCAGTATCTATTATTACACTGCTACATCTTGCACGAGGAAAATAGTGGGTGATTTTGTTCATTACTTCCTCCCTGACACACCTTGCACAGCGCCTGACCTGTAAAAGCTCAAACATAACTGTAAAGGAAGGAAGCCGTAAAGCACTACAAAATCATAATGGGTTCATGTTCAAAACTGGTCTTTAGGGCTTTAGCCTCTAAGCCACATTTCCTCTGCTTTTAGTGCTGCCTGGGAGGGTATCTCTCCTAGAACTGTGTCTCCTTAATTTTCTCGTGGTTCAGATATGAACAGAAGGCAGTCTTTCTCTTTTCCTGTCGATTACCGCTTTGGAGAATGACACCTGGGGAACAGCCAAGAAAATTCAAACGCCGAACAACCCTCCCTTCCATGGGGGTTTGGCGAACACAGTACTTACCAATGAATGAACCTGTTTCTGGTGACGGAGAACAGCTTGCCGCTTTCCACATAGTAGAAGCCTCCCGCGCTCTCACTGTATTTGACTGCGCCGGCCAATGCATTTGCAGTCCCTGCAAAAGGAGAGGGGTCAGCCTGCACACGTGGTTTTGGGGGACGACAGGGGCTGATGGCGCTGAGAAAGCAGAAGGTGACAGATGGACAATCCACGCAAAAAGAAGGGGAAGAAAAAAGGAAGTAGGACACTCCCGGGACTATAAGCATGTGGATTCAGGAAGATGAACTGGGGGTCAGAGATTTAGGGACCCACCGGGGGAGCCCGAGGGAAAGGATTGGATCGCGCCCCCCTTGGCTGCTCCCCTACCAACGCCGCAAACGGTGAATTCTCGAAAGTGTCTCGGCCTTTCGCGCTCAGCTCCGCTCAGCTCCACGAAGCTCCGTTCTATGGCTCCCGCCGCCGCCATCTTCCCGCCGCCGCCGCAAGGCCCGACGGGACACCAGCAGGCCGGGCGGCTGTCGTCACTTCCGGGGCGGGGCGGCGGAGACGCGGACTGTGAAGGATCCGGGCGAGGAGGAGGGCGGGCCCGGCCCGTCGCCGGGAGCCTGCAGTCGCGTTGGCTGGGGAGTGAGGGTCGGCAGCTGGGAAGCCAGAGGAGGAAGGGGCTGGGGGAGCCGGCTCTCCCTGCGGGAACCTTCCCGCAGCGGGCTAGGAGGCCTCCGGGGGCGGTGCCCTCAGGAAGGGGGCGGAGCCGGGCTTGTGTCTGTTCGAAAACACGCGCGGGCGGCGGCTGAGCCTCCCGGGAGGGGCGGGTCCGGGGAGCCGGGCCGGTGGGCGCCCTCTGCAGGACTCCGAGATTGCCGGCGCCTCTCCCTGCGTCGGTGTGTCGCTCTGCGAATCTTCGCCGGGTCTCCTTTTCTTCACCCTTCAGCGACACGTGGGATGGGGGGAATGAAGAGGAGAGGGGCCCTCTGTGTTGGAATTCTTGTGTGATGAATTCCATATTCTCGTGTAGTGATGAGTTCAATAAAACATTGAATGTGCAGCCTGCTGAGATTCCCTAAATGCTTCTCCCTTGCGTACGTGAAAGGAATTTGCCTGTCGTTCCACCCGTGGTCTGGATGTTTGGAAGATACTGCGGCTTTACGCATGTCGAGGGCCTAGTAGATGCTCAATATTGAGGAAAATGCTAATTTCCAGGGGGAAAGGTTTTTTTTTTTCCTTGATGGTCACCGTTTGTTAAGCACTGCTCTTATCCTTGTTATTACCAGTGACTGCAACCGTTCTGTGTCCTCTGTTTCATTCCTCCTGTTCTGACCGACCACTCTCCCCTATCTTTCCAGCTCCCTCCTTCTAGGACACCAACTCGAGCAGTGCCTTACCTCCATCCCACTGATAAATAAATGAAAAGCAATAGGATATATTGAAGTATATGAGGAAGCCATTTGGTTTAAAACTGATTTAGCCTGACCTTGTTCTACCGAAAGGGCCTGATGTGGCCTGTTGAGCATGCATTGTACGTCTGATTTAAATATTTACTATGGCCCAAGGACAAGAATGATGCCCCTAAAGATAGGGATGTAACCTCCCCTGTAGCAGCATTTCCTTTAGGATCAGCATCTCTCCCTAAACTAAGGATTAATTACTGACCTGCTGTGCTCACCTTGTGACCACTCACCTTGTGACCACTGAACTGCTGTGCTCATCCATCTGCTGTGCCAGTGCGGCATCTTGTGACAGTTGTAAAAGGGACATTCCTATCGTATGTGATCTATGTTCTTTGTTCCAAGTTGGTATATAACCACTCTGTGCACCCCACCTCTTTGGTGCCCTTTCCTTAGGGAAGGACGGCCCCAGGCTAGTCCTCAGGTCTGGCTTATAATAAACTCACCCCTATTTTGATTTATAGATTGATTATGGATTATTTGCATCAACACCACCTACAATCCATTGTTCCTACCACCTTTTCACTGTCCCTCACTTCCTTGATGTTTCCTTTTTGCTCTGCTTAAATTTAAATTACTCCCTTGCCTGGCTCTCTGTCTTCATCATATCTGGTAAAAACCACAACTTCGATTAACTCCGAATCGGGAGCAGAAAATGCCTGGAGGAAAATATACAGCTGTACTGACATGCCTCCCTCTACCTCCATCATCACTCTGAACCTTGAATGGGCCCATAAAGCTGCCCAGGAGACATTGTAACACTTTGTATTTTCCTTGTCTGTTTTCCCAGATGAGTATTTCACAGCTCCTCTAACCTGCAACACCTACATCCTTATCTTCACTCTCAGCTTGTTTCTTCACTTAGTAAATTGATGCAATCAAAAGAGAATTTCCCTCACGACCACATCTCCCTCCCTCCCAGCCTCTGTACCCACATACTCTGCTTTCTTTTCCTGTTACTATAAATTGAACTGTTTTGCATAAGCAAAAACAACCTTTCTGCTTTTCCCCTGATCACCTGCTCAAAGACATCATTCCAGCAATTCCCTCCTCCTCCATCTTCAAATTTTCCCTCTTTTTACTGACTTGTTTCTCTAAGCGTACAAACATGCTGTTTTTTTCTCCTCCCCACCGCAAACAATCCTCATTTGATCTCCAGTCTCTTCAGCTACTACCTACTACTTCAGGGCTCCTCCCCACCTTTACAGCAAAATTCAAGAGCATTCTAGTTTCTCTCCTTTCTCTCTCTCTCTTTTTTTCCTGAGGAAGATTAGCCCTGAGCTAACATCTGTTGCCAGTCTTCCTCCTTTTTTTTCTGAGGAAGATTAGCCCTGAGCTAACATCTGTGCCAATCTTCCTCCACTTTATATGTGGGTTGTGGCTACAGCACGGCTGATGCGTGGTGAAACTCTGCACCTGGGATCTGAACCTGTGAACCCAGGCCACCAAAGCGGAGGACGCTGAACTTAACCACTACACCACAAGGCCAGCCCCTCTCCTTCTCTCTTAAACCTACTTTTTTTCTGGCTTTTGCTCCTACTGTTCTGCTGAAATGGCTTTTTTCAAGGTCACCAAGGACATCCACGTTACTACGAGTATGTCTCACACTGAATTCTCATTCCTGCACTTGCTTGACCCCTGCAGCATTTGACTGATTGATTGCTGTCTTGACCACTTTCCTCATGTGGCTTCTGAGACACCACACTCTCAATTCCTCCCATTTCACTGACTGTGGCTTTTCAGACTCTTTTGCTAGTGGCTTCTCTTTCCCCCAACCTCTTACTGTTGGAGTGCCCCAGAGCTCAGTTCTTCATCCTGGCTACACACACTCCCTTGAGGATTTCGTCCAGTCTTCTGGCTTTAAATACTAGATTGCCATATGCTTATAATTTCCAAATACATATCTCCAGTCCAAACCTTTCCCCTGAATGCCTGCCTATTCCATATCTTAGATTTAATGTGCCTAAAATGGAAGTCCTATCATGTCAAAAACTGAAGTCCTGATCTCCCCCCACCACTCACTCCTCCCACTTACTCCTCACTTATCGGCATCCTTCCAATTGCTCAAGCAAAAATCCCTGGAGTAATTTTTGAATCCTCTTTTTTTCTTACCTTATGGCCAATCAGTCAGGAGATCCCATTACTCTTCCTTCAAAGTAGATCCAAAATCCGACTGCTTCTCACTTCCCGCTGCCGTCGCCCTGGTCCAAGCTACCAACAGCTCACCTGGATTATTGTAAATTGCTCCCCTGCTCTCTACTCCTCATCTGCCACCTCTACTAGACTCGACGCTCCAGGAATCGTGCCGGGCACAAACAAGGCATTCAGTAGATATTTGATGAATGAGTGAGTGAATGAATGAAATAGTCCAGGCAAGAGTTGATGAGGCCCTGAGTGGCGTGGAGAGGAAGGGAGAAGATTTGAAGTGACAAGAGATTTTCACATATTGAGGCTTATGGGGTACCTATTCGAGTTCAAAACTGAACTAAAGAAGCCTGACTTATAGCCTCAAACATACATTGTATGTCTGCTTTAACCATTAAACAACGCTCTCTCTTAAAATAAGAATACATACTTTCTCACCTACGTCCTGTTGGCAACGTCCACATTAGTCCCTTTCCTGACAACAGGGTCGTGTTGACTTGCTAATTTGCCACTGAATACCTCTTTGAAACTTTGATGAATATGTATCCTGGGTATGTTTGATGTATGTTCTTTGTTCTAAAAACATGTAAGACTAGGGGCCAGCCCGGTGGTGTAGTGGTTAAGTTCGCATGCTCAGCTTTGGTGGCCTGGGGTTCGCTGGTTCAGATCCTGGGCGCAGACCTGCACACCATTCATCAAGCCATGCTATGGACGCATCCCACATACAAAGTAGAGGAAGATTGGCACATGTGTTAGCTCAGGGCCAATCTTCCTTACTAAATAAAATAAAATAAAATAAAAATAAAAAGGTATAAGACTGTACTGAAAACCATGCTTCTTGGGAATGCTTTCTTCCTTTCTGGAAAAGGCCTTTCCGGGTTATAATCCTCACCCTCACTCGAGTAAAACTCACCTATCTCTCTTATCTATAGAACGGTTATTGGTTATTGGAATATTTAGGAGGTAAAATCGGTGGCATCTGGTGAGTTAGGGTGAAAGTGAGAGAGAGGGCCAAGTCTAGGATGACTCCTATGTTTTTGTCTTGACAACTAGGTGAATGGCAGGTGCATAAATGGATGGGAACAGTGGAAGAGGAGCAGGTCTGGGGAATGGGGAAGAAAGCTGACTTGTATTTCCTTGTAGGAACAATCAATATTGGTAATAAAGGTTCTAATGTTGCTGAATGAAAATGCTGCATTATTGAACAGAACTACCATTGAAAAGATTTTTCCTGAATCAGGAGTTCAAGCTCCTGAGATTGTACTGTTTCTCTCTCACTGAAAGTACTATATACTCTCTGTAAGTGAGAATGGCATTATGTTTTGTTTTGTTTTTACAGACTTTAACTATTATTAGTTACTAAGTTATCACTGATCATGACACAGCAGTATGTGACACACCACAGTTGAAAGTACTACTCTGGGGGCTAGGCCGGTGATGTAGTGGTTAAATTCACATGCTCTGCTTTGGTGGCCCAGGGTTCACACGTTCGGATCCTGGGTGCAGACCTAGCCCTGCTCATCAAGCCATGCTGTGGTGGTGTCCCACATACAAAATAGAGGAAGACTGGCACAAATGTTAGCTCAGCAACGATCTTCCTCAAACAAGAAGAGGAAGATTGACAACAGATGTTAGCTCAGCAGCAATCTTCCTCCAGCAAAAAAGAGGAAGATTGGCAACAGAGGTTAGCTCAGGGCCAATCTTCCTCACCAAAAAAAAAAAGTACTATTTTGAAGACTATTTCCAAATTCATATCTAGAGGTCAGACCTCCTTCCTGAGCATTCAGGCTTTATCTTCAACTGCCTCCTAACATCACTGGGATTTGCCACAGACACCTCAAACTCAACATATCCAAAACTTAACTCGTTTTCTCCCATTCTACACTCTCATTTAATTCTCTATCTGTGTGCCTATCTCTACCCAGTGGCCCAATCTGGAAATCTAGGAATCATCCTGGATTTTTCTTTCTTACTCCCAAAGTCCAAATCTCGTGTTTCTGTATGACAGATTAAAGATGAGCACAAATTGTTCAACATTCCTTCCATCCAGGAATGGAGTCTTGGTCCTCTCTTCTTGAATCTGGGAGGGCTCTGTGATTGCTATAAGCAATAAAACACAGCAGGAGTGACAGCGTGCCAGGCTAGCCTTAAGAAAGTCTACTTCTCTCTTGCAACACTGACCATGGGGGAAGCCATCTAATAAATTCAACTATCCTGGGGTTGCCATCCTGGAGGGATCAGGGAGAGACCACATGCAAAGGCCCTGGGGCTACATAAAGTGAGAGAGGCCTGGTGAGTCCTCGGCTGTTCTAGCCCCAGTAATTTGTGTGGTCTCAGCTGAGGCCCCAGATATCTTGTGAAGCAGAGACAAGCCATCCCCACAGAGCCCTGTCTAAATTGCAGATTCATGAGTGACATGTATGATCGCTATTTTAAGTCACTAAGTTTTTGGATAGTTTGTTTGGCAGCAATAGATATCAGGAACTTTTCCTTCTACAGTCTTCCACATTCCTTTCTTAGATCACTGAAACACCTCCCTGTTGAGCTGTCTCTACTCTTGCTCTCCCTGCCTCTCCACTTTACAAACACCCTGTGAGACAACTGTTCCTATTCACTGCTTATATTGTTATGTTTCTTCTTGTTTGGACCGCTGTAACAAAATACTAAAGACTGGGTGGCTTACACAACTAACATTTCCCTCACACGGTTTTGGAGGCTGGCAAGTCCAAGATCAAGGCACCAGCAGATTCAGCGTCTGGTTTATAGCCATTCATCTTCTTGCTGTGTCCTCAGTGGGCGGAAGGGGCAAGGGAGCTCTCTGGGGTCTCGTTTCTTAGGGGACTAATCCCATTCATGAGGGCTCCACCCTCATGACCTAATCGCTTCCTGTGATATTATGATTTGTAATAAGAATATTATACTTGTTCCTGGCACAGAGTTCCTAAAATCCTTGGAATTCCCTAAGTGATGAGCACACTAAGGGTGTCTTTTGTTATGTTAAGGAATCGACTTTTGGAAAGTCTGTAGGTAACCTAAGGATGGGGCTGGTTGCCAGGGGAACCAACTAGGTGATTAGAGGGTTGGAACTTTCAGTCCCACCTCCCCAACCTCTGGGGAGAGGGGCTGGAGATTGAGTTCAGTCACCAATGACCAAGAATTTAATTAGCCATGCCTATGTAATGAAGCCCCCATAAAAGCCCAGAAGGATGTGTTTCAGAAAGCCTCCAGGTTGGTGAACCAGAATGCATCCACGTGCTGGCCCCTGAACGCCACAGTGACAGAAGCGCCTGCAACTCACCCTCTGTATCTCTTCATTTGTCTGTTCATTCGATTCCTTTAACATCCTTTGTAATTTACTGGTAATCTAGTGAGCAAATTGGTGTCCTGAGTTCTGTGATCCATTCTAGCAAACTACTCGAACCTAAGGAGAGAGTTGTGTGAACCTCTGATTTAAAGCCACTGTTTCAGAAGCACAGGTGACAACCTGGACTTGCAATTGGCATCTGACGTGGGGGCAGTCTTGTGGGACTGAGCTCATAGTCTGTGGAATCTGCCGCAATCTCCAGGTAGATAGTGTCAGAATTGAGTTAAATTGGTGGGACACCTGGTCAGTGTCTGCGGGGAATGGAGTTAATTGCTTGGTGATGAAAAAACCCCCACACTGGACCTCCCAAAGGCCCACCTCCAAGTGCTATCACACTAGGATTGGGATTTCAACATATGAATTTTGGTGCTATAGACAAACATTCAGTCTGTAGCATGTCTTAAAATCTTTCAGGGGCTCCCTGGTGCTCTGACTTTCCGAGTCTTTGTCCCCATTCAACTTTATCTCCCTTCTGTGAATTCCTGCAGCCTCTTGAAGGAGAAACACTTATTTTGTCCCAATTGTGTACTGCCGTCTTCATAGAGCGCGAGTCCTAATGAGTCCAAGGAGGATTCAGTCGTATCTGGACACATCTGTCAAATTGGTGTGATGGACATGCCAGAAAACTATTGGCAAGGGGACCGCAAAGAGTCTTGGGAAACAATTTTGCCTTAGGGGAGGAGGACCCTGTAGCAGTTCGATGCCACAGGACTTAGTTGTAGTGGACAGATCGCTCTGAGTACGGTGTGATTTGTCTTCCTCCCTCCAGCTCCCACTGGACTTGCATCTGAGGCCTATGGAGAGCAGAGTCGGGGACTACAGTGAAAAAGAGGCCAAGTTCATGACAAATTCTATACAACCTTGAGGGCCCACAGGTACTGCTTTGAGGCTGCTCCTGCAGAATGTACATGAAAGGAGAGAGCGGTATTCTCCCTGTGCAAATGACACCAGAGCAGTTTTGCCCATTGAAGGCCTCCAGCACCCTGGGGGGGTCGCCTTCCAGAAGTCTGGTGACCAAAAGGGTGGGGAGAGTACCTGGCAGGGACTGGTGTCCAGTAGAGCAGGGGTGGTCCCCTAAGGAGGCTGGAGCCTGGCCAGCATGGCAGTTCTTAGCAGTTCCTTGTGGGGGTTAGCTGGATTACTTGGAAATGGGTTATTTCATAAGCAGCTTATTCCATGAACACACACACCTCCTGGGGACTCCCAGAAATGTGTGAGGGACTCTTCAGCAGGGACTGAGAAGCTGCCTGAGGAGGTGGGGGCAGAAATCAGTGGAATTTGTCTGTTTTTAATGTAACTGTGCTTTTAGCCATGGGTTGGGGAAATCTGGGTTTTACTGCATCGACCTATTTCCCTTGTGTATATCAAGCTCCTATTAGAGTTCTGTGTGCTTTATGGTATGAGTTTTCCGTTGTTGCTATGACAAAGTACTACCGATTTAGTGGCTTAAACAATACTAAGTTATCGTCTCACAATTCCGCAGGTTAGAAGTCCAACGCGGGTCTTATTGAGCTAACATCCGGGTGTCAGTAGGGCTGTGTTCTTTCTGGAGCCTGTAAAGGAGAATCACTTTCCTTGCCTTTTCCAGCTTCTAGAAATTCTATTGGAATTCCAATACATTCCTTGGCTCATGGCCCCCTTCTTTCATCTTCAAAGCCAGCAATGTCACGTCTCTCTCTGACCTCAGGGAAAGGTTCTCCACTTTGAAGGACTCATGTGATTGGGTTGGGCCCACCCAGATAATCCACAATAATCTCCCCATCTCTAGATCCTTAAATTTACTCACATCTGCAAAGTTCCTTTTGCTGTGTAAGGTAACATGTTCACTGGCTCCAAGGATTCGGATGTGGACATCTTTTTGGGGGGCAAGGAGGAAGGCATTTTCCTACCCACCATATTTACAATTTACTAAATATGTCACATTCTAATTTCATCCTCTTAACATCCTTGTAAAGTAGTTATATTCCAGTAAGGTGGATAACTTTTCTGAACACTGGTTAAAAATATAGTTTCCATCAGTTCTCACCATCTTAACTTGGAGTTCGTTCTTTTTTTTTTTTTTTAAAGATTGACACCTAAGCTAACATCTGTTGCCAGTCTGCTTTATTCGCCCCCTTTTTCTTTTCCCCAAAGCCCCCCAGAACATAGTTGTAGGTCCTTCTGGTTGTGCTATGTGGGATGCCGCCTCAGCATGGCTTGATGAGCGGTGCCATGTCCACGCCCAGGATCCGAACTGGCGAAACCCTGGGCCGCTGAAGCGGAGCGTGTGAACTTAACCACTTGGCCATGGGGCCGGCCCCCCAGAGTTCATTCATAGCATTTCTCATTAACAAGGACAACCAGATATAAAGTGCCTCCTGGTATGACACAGTGTGAAGAATACAATATCGCTTGTAAGCCATTTTTAAACAACTTTAAGATATTATTCACATACCATAAAATTCACCCCTCTAAAGTGTACAATTCAATGATTTTTTGTATATTCACATATTTGTGTAACTATCACCATAATCTAATTTTGGGACATTTTTATCACCCCTGAAAGAAATCCCATACCCATTAGCAGTCACTGCCTTTCTCCTCCAACCCCCCCCAAGCCCCTAGAAACAACTATCTACTTTATATTTCTATAGATTTGCCTATTCTGGACATTTCATATAAATAAAATCACACATATGTGGTCATTTATGTCTGGCTCCTTTCAATTACCGTAATGTTTTCAAGGTTCCTCTATGTTATAGCATGAATCAGTACTTCATTCCTTTTTATGGTTGAACAGTATTCCATTGTATGGATATACTATATTTATTTTATCTGCTCATCAGTTGCCGGACATTTGGGTTGTTTCCACTTTTTGGCTATTATGAATCATGCTGCTATGAGCATATAAATTATTCTTGCCAAAAAAGGTTAATCCAGATTGTGGGAGGCAGAATAATGGCTCCCCAAAGATGCCCACCTCCTGATCCCCGGAACCATGAGTATGTTTCCCTATGTGGCAAAAGGGACTCTGTGCGTGTGAGTGAGGTTAAAGATCCAGAGATGGAGAGATGAGTTTGGATCACGCAAGTGGGTCCTGTCTGACCACATAGTCCTTAAAAGCAGAGAACATTTCCCTGCTGAGGTCAGAAAGAGAGATGTGAAGAGAAAAAGGTCAGAGATATGTGACATTGCTGGCATTTAAGATGGAGAAAGGGGGCCATGAGCAAGGGGTGTGGTCAGCCTCCAGAAGCTGGAAAGGGCACAGAAATGAATTCTCCCCTTGGCCCTCCAGAAGGAATGGAGCCCTGCCAACACCTTGATTTCAGCACACTGATTGTTGTTCTTAGCTGAGCGGAGCTGCCTTGAGTATGCCCCCTCCATCTGATGAGTGGTCAGTGTGGAAGTCCAACGGTCCTGCCCCCTGGCTTTGATCTAGGTCAACTCTGAAGGACCATCTCAGCTCTAGAGTGCTCTGTGGGACTGGCCGAGGCCTCAACTTCTCTTTGTGCCCAGTCCTGCCTCCCTTAGTCCCTTCGAAGTGCTGTTTCTCAGAGCGCTCTCCAATAGACCTCCCGCATGCAAATCTCTGTCTCAGAGTCTGTTTCCTGGGGAATCCAGCAAGAGACACACACACATGACATCTTGTCTAAGGATGGGCAGCTAGCTGGGAACCAGCAGGGAGGAAGAATTGGGAAAGCAAAAGAGTGCCGGGGAGGACCTGTTCTAAATTCCAGAATTGATGATGCGATATTGGAAAGAACATCAGCGGAAATGAGAAGACTTGGGTTCAAATTCTAACTCTTGTCTCGACTAACCTCTTGTCATTTGGCAAACCACCCAATGTCTTTGTGCCTCGGTTTCTTAGAAGAGAATATTATACTTATTGATCTTCAAGCTCCCTCCTGGCACTAAAGATCTGGGGTCTCTGGCCTAAAAGCCAGAGACAGGCTTGATCTTTACCTTCCTCTCTCCTTAATTTCCAGACTCTGAACTGAGCCCACCCCAGAAGCTCCCTATGGCTGAGGACTGGCCTGTCCCCCTTGAGTCAAAATAGACTTCTGAGTCATGTGGCCTGTGACCCTTGTGATAATTTCTTAGATGTTTGTCTGTTACAATGCTTTCCATACACAGTATTTTCTCACTTCCGTGATGTACACCTAAAAAATTTTTCACGTGTAAAAAATAAGAATATATCATGCGATCAACGTGCATATTTAGTGTAGTCACATGTCTTTTCTTTCTTTTTTCGAAAAAAGTAGTTGTTAAATTGATGGGGCATCTTACAGCTTCCTAGGAATCCAGGAATTAGAATTTTTGACAGTGAGCTGTCTCACTCCTCTTGTCATTTGCAACATCCATCAGAGTTCTTGGGACTTAAAAGTTCCTAAGAAATGTTTGAAGGAATGACTAAATGCGCATATGCATTCTCGGAAAACTCAAATACCTTTTGATCTATTAATATGGTATGATTATAACAAATATGGAATCATATTGCCATCTAGTGGTTAGATGTTGACTTCATTTAGAAACAAAATACAGAATGTTACTGAGGTTATTGTTGGAGCAGCGTCTTATTTACAGATACTTTCATAAGAAAAATATTTTTATAGCTTCACGCTATATTCTGAGAACGTCTTGATTTGTTGGATCACCACTAAAGGGTAAATATGAATCAGCAGTGTTGTAAATTGAACTTTAAAGCAGATTTTCCTAAACTAATGTAATAGCTGTTCCTTGAAAGAGGAATTCAGTGATTTAAGTATGTATGGGAAATGATGATAAATCAAGCTAAACGTATTTCTTTCCTGCAGAACTTTTCAGAGACACTAATATGGCAGTGTGCTCTGTGAAGCTCCAAGAGAGGATTCTGCATGACATGTTTTCCACACTCTTCAGACTTTTTTCAAGGAGCAACTCATTGGACCATTGTTCTATGGGGAAAAATTGGAGAAACACTGCTTCATTGCTATATTTCCCATATGTTGGAAGTATCTATTAGTACACAGTGTTTTTGACTACAAAGCCTTCTCTGACCTTCATATCCATGTTCTACATACAGTGAATTCAAGGAGCATCATCGTAAGTCAGTAGCCATACCTTCCATTTATATGGATCTTAGTTTTTAGGTAATAATTTCTTTAACCGAAATTAATATTGTTTCACACTGAACACTTTTTACATAGTCTACATTCTTTGGGGTTCTAGGAATGTGGTCTCCTGCCATTTGGACACTTTTTTTTTTTTTCAACGTATGCTTTTTGGTGAGGAAGATTGGCCTTGAGCTAGCATCTGTTGCCAATCTTCCTCTTTTTATTTCTTTCCTCCAAAGCTCTAATACATAGTTGTATATCCTAATTGTAAGTCCTTCTAGTTCTTCCGTGCAGGATGCTGCCACAGCATGGTTTGATGAGCAGTGTATAGGTCTGTGGCCAGGAACCAAACTGGCCAAGCCCGGGCTGCTGAGGTGGAGCGCATGAACTTAACCGCTACGCCGCCGGGCCAGCCCCTGGCCAGTTACTTTCAATCAGCGCTGTTAGCAATAGCAGAAATGACTTGGGATACAACCACAATGCAAATGACTTAAGATTTTCTGTTTCTGTAGGTTTTTTATATTGCCTTTTACCTGCGTGTTGCTGTGTTGATCATAGTGACTCAATTTCAAATTCATGGCATTTGTTCTTACAGTTTTGACTGGATGCCTACCATGCGCCAGGCACTGGGGTTGGAAAGACCCCTCAGCCTAGGAGCTCTGTGCAGTCAGGGATCTTGTCTGCCTTGTTCTCTGTCGTATCTCTGATGTCTAGGGCAGTGACTAGTGCTGACTAGGTGTTTATGAAGTACTTGTGGACAGAATGAAAACTTCGCACTCTCTGCTTTTGCCGTTCTCCCAGTTTAATAGAGAGACAAAGGAGAAATACAGGTACGGTAAAATATGATAATTCTTATAAAAGAGATATGTGCAAGAAGAAGAAAGCATTCCAGGCAGAAAGTCTTGAAAGCACAAAGAGAATAGGGGCATGGAGTGGTCGAGAAGGCTGGGGTGCTATTGCAGAGAGCTTTTCCTTTCTTGCTAAAACTTTTAGACTTAAACTTCTTTCCTTACAACTCAGTGCTTAAAATCCTCAATGAATTCTCATTGTAGATTTTCTATAAGAATTTTATTTTATCTCAAATCAAACTTTGTAAATAGTTAAAATTTTTTTGAAAGGTTGATCAGACCTCAATACAGAGAGCTTTTACATGTGTGGGCCTGCGGGAACTTTGCTGAAGGACAGTAGACATCGGTGTAAGGTTGGTAACTCCTGGGGAAGGCAGGATGACATTATAGGTACTTAATAACTGCCCAGACGTGCTGTCTAGAATTCTGAAATTCTCCCCAGGAAACCCCCAGAGCAGAGCCCTGTGGGAGAAGCTGCTTTAAAAAGCAAAATTCTGGAATAAGTGAAGTATGTCGGTGACTTCTCACTTCCCTTTTCATTATTCTTTCTACCGGCCCAGGAAGCCACCGTGACTTCAGACACCAGGTCCCTCTGCTGGGCCCCGGAAAGCCCTGAGTCCCCGCCCAGACCTGATGCTCCTGTGTTTTGGACTTATCCTGGGGACCATATGCCCTGGATTTTTTTCACCTTTAATGTAATATTTCCCATAAATTTCAATATGTTGTGATTCATTACATGCTTAATTAAATGTTGTTTTTGTATCCTTGCAAGAGCTTGCACATAATTTAATTCACAAAATGAAAAAGAGAAATCCTTCCTTGAACCACATGCCCTGAGTTTTGCTTCTAAAAATATATGTACTATACCTATTAAAACGAGCTCTGGAAGTGATCTGATATGGATTCGCAGTGAGGTGCCGATGATACATAAAAGCTTAGTAAGTTGCCCTTCCCAGAGGTATGGGTACTGCGACACACATTGCCTTAATCCGCAGACACTAACATGCTTCCCTCTCCTGCTCATCTTGCTATTCGGTGTGGCAGTCCTTTCCCACCTTAATATCATTTTCAGCACAGTGACTCAGAGAGCTGCTATCAGTTGACTGGTACTGGCATTTGGCATATAATCCATGGACCATCTAATTCAAAGGAGTGGAACTCTAATAGTGGAATTGGACGCATGACCAAGGAACCAGATGCGTAGGCAGCCTTAACAGGGACATTTCAGTCATCTCAGTAAAATAGAATTAATATTGACCTTAAAGACTAACATCAAAGCTCCTCCAGTAACAGTTTTTACTTGTGTGCATAGAGCCCAGAGCTGCATTTTCATGCAAAAGCATGCAACACAATTAAGAAGCTAGAGATTCAGATTTTTAAATACGGAAGATTCTCATTAAGTCTAAAGTCGTGAAGTTGCACCCACTTCAGCCACTCCCTTCTCATTCTCTCCTTTCTGAAAACCTCAGGGCTGTCACTTTTTTTGTTGCTGCACGATCACCAGCACTTCCTATCAACCTGCTCATGTCTTTGCATTTTCCTCTACAAAATAATGATGGCGATAAATAACGATTGGGAGATTTTTGCCATCTGTTTAATTCTTTTCTCCTCTCATCTGCCCCTGAAAGTTCTCTCTTTAACGTCTTTCTCCAGTTCTCCTCCTTCAAAGAGTAAAAAGATTCAAATCACAAAAAAAGGAAGCATTTTTAGTAGTACCCCTTCCTCATTTTGCCTGCCAAGTTTCAATTTGGTGCAGGTGCTGACAGATGTTTATAACAAATAAAATAAGTCATTTTCATATTGCAGAGCAAGGATGCTCATTGACCTGAGTAAGGGTTAGCGCTGTGATTAGAGGCTCCAGTTTGAGGTCAGAGGCCAGTGCTTTTCTAAATCCCAGACTTTAGTTTTGTTTTAGCTCGCCTTTGTCATTGTCCAAATGCTGCAAGAATGTCTGGAAATTAAATAAGTCAAAACGTACGACTGCAATCTTGAGCCTGGCAAAGCTTCTATAGGCAACCACAGGTCCACACCCAGTGATTGTTTATATTTCTCTTGCATCCTCCAGGATCCTGCTTACGCACCAGTTTCTGTTGAGTAACGGTGTGTGGAGCCAAGTTAGAAACGGTAATGTCCCTTGTCTGCCTTCTCAGCCTGCTCCTGACGCTGGCCCTCGACAATGCCAGGCTCGGGAACTATTTGTTTCTGAATTTCAGCCAAGAAGTCTAACAATTCTCTCCCTTCCTTTCCATTGCCCTCTTCTTCCTTACCAATGCCAAGTCTGGGACTTTTCCTTGTCTAGAGACTGTACAGGCAAGGAAATGAACTTTCTTAGGATACGACAGACCACTTAAGAGAAAATGTGCCCTTTGTTCTCAGTCAAATGCTTTTTCCTCAAATGACATTTCTCTCTAAGGCTTCTCAGATACATCCGCACTAGTTACTTAATTTCAGCAAGGTTCCTGTCAGAAGACTAAGTAGTGGGTGCTGGAATTCTGATTTTTCGGATCGAGAAGCGATAGCTCAGAAAGGAAAAATGATTTGCCCAGGGATTTAGTTAAGCAATTCTGTTAGTTGTGTCTGATTCCATTCTTTAAAGTCATTTAAAAAAATCCTTTGAACTCCTAGCAACCATGTCCAAGAGGAAGGAAGCGAACCCTTACATTTACCTATAGAAACTAGAAAGACGCAGGTCTGGTTGTTGATGGCTGATTCCATCATGAGTCAGAAAATGTCATTTCACTTGGACACACCCAGGGACAACCCAGCAGAGGTGACAGTTGATAGCACTATGGGTCCTATTTCCCACCGTTCACTGGCCGATTGACCTTGAGCAAGTCACTTCACCTCTCTGGGCCTCAGTTTCCTCATCTGTAAAAAAAGGGCAGTTGGATTTCATCTCCTAAGTTTCCTTCCAGCTCCAGGAGTTTACAACTGGGAAAATGCTGAGATAAAGGCATTCTATCTTTAAAAAGTCTTTTAAATACTCTTTAAAAAGATACTCTTTAAAAAGTCAGTAAAACATCATTATATATAACACTTTAAAAGAATAATGTCTGGTAAATAAAAACGTGTATACGCTTTGACTCAGCAATTTCACTTTTAGAGCTTTATCCTAAGGAAGCAATCAGAGATGGACTTCAAGATATAAGGCCAAGGGCTGACCCCGTGGCCGAGTGGTTAAGTTCGCGCGCTCCGCTTCAGTGGCCCAGGGTTTCACTGGTTCGGATCCTGGGCGCGGACCTAGCACCACTCAACAAGCCATGCTGAGGCACGTCCCACATGCCACAACTAGAAGCACCTGCAACCAGAATATACAACTATGTACTGGGGGGAGGGGGGGTTTGGGGAGAAGAAGAAAAAGAAGAAGAAAAGATACAAGGACGACTGTCACAGTGTATTTTTTTTTAAATAAACTTTCAACTTTAGGATAGTTTTAGATTTACAGAGAAGTTGCAAAGGTAGTAGAGAGAACTCTCCTGTACTCCATATACCTCCCTCTCCATTTCCTCTATTATTAATAACTTATATTAGTATGATACTTTATCACAACTAATGACTAATATTGATAACATTATTATTAACTAAAATCCATACTTTATTTATATTTCCTTACTTTTTACCTAATATCCTTTTTCTGTTCCAGGATTCTATTTAGGACACCACATTACATTTAGTTGTTTTTTTTTGTTGTTGAGGAAGATCAGCCCTAAGCTAACATCTGCTGCCAATCCTCCTCTTCTTGCTCAGGAAGACTGGCCCTATGTCCGTACTGGGACCCGAACCAGCAAATCCTGGGCTGCCGAAGCAGAACGTGCGCACTTAACCACTGCGCCACTGGGCTGGCCCTACATTTAGTTGTTATGTCTCCCTAGGTTCCTCAAGACTGTGAGCGTTTCTCAGATTTTCCTTATTTTTTGTGAACTTGACAGTTTTGAGGAACACTGGTCAGGTATTTTGTAGAATGTCTCTTGATGTGGGTTTGTTTGATTTTTTTTTGATCATGATAAACTGGGGTTATGGGCTCTTGGGAAGAAGACCACAGACATAAGGTGCCATTCTTGTCACATCATATCAGGGATCCAAGCTTTTCACCAACGATGTTAAGCTTTATCACACAGGGGAGGTAGTGTTTGCCAGATTTTGCTGTGCTTTTGTGTGTGTGTGTGTGAGGAAGATTGGCTCTGAGCTAACACCTTTTGCCAATCTTTCTTTTTTTGCTTGAGGAAGATTGTCGCTGAGCTAACATCTGTGCCCATCTTCTCTGTTTTATGTGGGATACCAACCACAACGTGGCTTGATGAGCAGTGTGTACGTCCGGACCCAGGAATTGAAACTGCAAACCCCAGGCCGCTGAAGTGGAGCATGTGAACTCAACCACTACGACACTGGACGGGCCTCTGCTGTGCTATTTTTTAATAATAAAAGTTCTAGAATAAGCTAGAGGTCAATAATAGGACTTTGGACTCCATGAGAGAAGGGACTTTGTCTATTTCGCTCGCCACTGTACACTCAGTGCCAAGCACAGTTCTGGCACATAGTAGGTATTCAATGAATAGAATTTGCTGAATGAAAAGGAGGCCCATTAAATAAATTAATTTACACAATATGATGGCATACTGGCGGTCATCATAGATATTTGGTGATATGGAAAAATGTTCATGATATATTCACTGAACAAAACAGATTAAAAAACAATTTCTATACCTCCTATTTTCTACAGAGTACGTGTGTGTGCATATATGTGTGTAGAGAAAGGACGAGAAGAATATCGCCAAAATGTGAACAATGGTCATTGGTTATTGCTGGGTGGAAGGATTATGGGGAAATTTTTTCTCTTCCTTGTTCAATACTTTCAAAAATGCTAAAAATAAAAATAAAAAGGAATTAGTTTGAAATCAGAAAAAAAACTACCATAAAAATGGAGAGGTTTTAACCTTCAAAAAAATTCTCGAGCAAGGAAAACAGATGTTCCATCACAATGGCCAGCAACCACATTATTTAGCTGTGTATTAGTATCTGCGAAGGAACTGAAATCAGTGGTGTGGTGCATAGAGGGTGTTGTCCTCAAAATTCTGCAGTTTCTAGGAAACAGGGTACACTAGGCACCATCTGTTTCTGATTTAGAGCATTAGAGTTGCAAGATCATGAGCTGTGTCTTTGTTACTCTCATAACAAATTGTTTAAAGTTAAAAAAAAAAAAAGAAAAAAAGGAGTCAAGAGCAAAATCAAATGCACAGGATGCCAGAGTGAATGGCATTATTGTATCGTTTGCTTTCTCCTCCCTGGGGCTTTGCATTTTCAAAACACATGTTGTGGTTTTTCTGTGATTATCTTCCCACTTCCTGTGTTGTATCTCCCTTACTGTAAATATCCTTTTGTATAGTCATGCTTCTCTTTCCTTGTGTCTTGCATGTGTGTCTTTCTTCATATTCACTAACTTTCTCCAAACTTCCACTGCATATTTTTCCTAATACTAATTTGTATGAGTCCAGTGGTATTTTTATTCTCCCACGAGAGTTTGAGAACCCTGCTTTCAAATCCTAGTTCCATCTTTTATTAGCTGTGTGATCTGAGAAA
This sequence comes from Equus caballus, assembly GCF_041296265.1. Taxonomy (NCBI): domain Eukaryota; kingdom Metazoa; phylum Chordata; class Mammalia; order Perissodactyla; family Equidae; genus Equus; species Equus caballus. The sequence continues at coordinate 12,286,884 of NC_091695.1, forward strand.
GTCGCTTAACCTCTCTGGGTTGCCCCCTCGGAAACTGAGGACAATATGATGTACCCACTGAGAGTATTGCAAGGATTAAATGAGATTTAGTATAAATATAGAGAGACTCTATCCTAGTGCTAGTCACAAATGGGGCACTTAACCTTTGGTCTCTTTTATTTCCTTCTCCTCTTCCATACATACTCTAGACTGTCTCTTGTTAGCGTCTTAAAATGCCAGTAGGTGCTAAAGGATCAAGTCTAAACTTAGACTTCCAGAGTCTTCTTCAAATGAACCCCAACCCATCTTTGTGGTCTCCCTACCTTCCGGGCACATTCTATATACAAATTACACTCCAGCCACACCAAATTACTAGCTATTGCTTGAAAACATGTTGCCCTTTCTTGTCTCCGTGCTATTATGCATGCTGTTTTGTATGTCTGGAAGTCTTTTGTGCTCCTACCTGACAAATTTCTTTGTGATGCCTTCTCTGACAGCTTGAAGGCGCCCCCATGCTCCCCTTCAACCACAGTAATTTGTTCCGATCTTTATGAATGCAATTCCTTGTTCAGTCTATATCATTCACTCATTTATTCAAGAAATAGTTATCCAGACCATGCTATGTGCCAGGAACTGGAACGCACCCTCCAGTTAGATTGTGGATTCCATAAGGGCAGGAGTCCTGTCTTATTTCCCCCCCAGTGCTTAGCACAGGAGAAAAGCAAACACTCCATGTTTGTTCAATATTGGATAAAATTAGAGCATTTCTTTTTCAATAATCAAGCTGAAAATCATAATGCTACCAAGCACTTCCTCATTTGCCCTTTAAAGGCAAAGATAAAAGACGCATATTTTCTTTTACATGTAACATATTGTTATGCTTATTAACAATTCCAGGGGCTCAGAAATATTCCTTTGCTTTGAATGTTCTCCATCTGGAAGAGTTTAGCTAATTAAACCACAGGCTGCAGATGAGTTGGTCCCATTTATCTCCAGTGGATGAAATCCTTTTCTCTCCAGAGGATTCCTCAGACAAATATCAAAGGTCAATGTTATTTTTAGTAACATATAGTTCTGAAAGTCTTTCAGAAATTTTTTCGGCTTCTAAGTCTGGTAACACATACTTTTTAAATTCCTCATTAAAAAAAAAGATTCAATTTATTCATGAAACTTAGCCTATACAAAAACATTTGTCTCAACTCTAGATGATGTTGAATTACCATATTGGAGATCAAGTTAGTCATTAACCTACAAAAGAGAAATGAGAAAAACATGTTTTCTCTTTCCTTCTTTTCTTTTTTTTGTAAGTAAGCGCAGGATTTCTGTTGGTGATGGTATTCAGTGCATTCTGAGTGGTGAATCAGAGAAAGCTATAATTATCCTTCCTTTTGAGGGATTTTCAATTTTTGGTGATTAATATTTGTCACTACGTCTGAGCTTTCATTCCCGTCTTTACTCTCCCCGCTTCTCCTCTCTCCCCTGATGTAGAGAACATTGTACATTATAGAATGTAATGTACAGTTCTTGTTTTCCTGGATTCGTTTAGATCCAGGACAATTATGAAAATTCATGTGCCAATTACATGCTGATTTCTTTGAACTTCAGAGTGAAAACACTTTATCACTTCACATCAGCAACCAGTAAATAGTGGCCACAAGCGCTGAGCTTGACTGCTGTAAATTCAGTTTTTTTTCCTCCAGTTGGAAACAATTTGTCCGTCTCCTGGATTACATCATGAGATTTAAACTGACGGGCCTTGATAGGAAGGAGCTAAATCAGGTTTTAGTGAAAAAGATACTCTGCAAACTTTGGTAATGAATAAACCAAATCTAATGTCTAACACTGCCATCCTTTCTGGGCAGCATCGGCATGCACAACTGGCTCGACTGAATTTCATTAAAAGCTGAAAAACAAAGAAAGTCAGTGTGGGGCCAAAAACCCATAGAAGTTCATGCGGCCCTATTTGAGTGAGGTCCTCTTTCACATCCCTTCCTGGGGCGGTCCCTCAGCCTTTCTCAAAACTCAGACCTCCTCCTTTTCCATTCTTCTTTTGGAGGGACAAAAGGCCAATAATGACAAGGTTGGGGGCGGGTGGCTGTGGAATTCAGGTCATTGCATTTAATGAAACAGGTTCTTTGGCCATCACAGTCTCAAATAATAGATTTGAGCCAATCCGTAGCTCCTGAGTGGTTGGCATTTTACAGTGCCCCAAAAGTCGGAGGGTTGTCCCCACTTTTCTCAATTCTCTTCTCGGAGGCCCGCATGGCATTTCTGTGGATGTCACTCCATCGCTCCTTCCCCTGGTAGTGTCAGAGGAGGTGAGTCAGGTTTGAAGCCTCAGATAGACATGTTTCCATTAACTTGACTTTGGTCTTATAAAGAAGGCCCTTGAGCTGGCCCAGTGGCGCAGCAGTTAAGTTCTCATGTTCCGCTTCTCGGCGGCCCGGGGTTCGCCGGTTTGGATCCCGGGCGCGGACATGGCACTGCTTGGCTTGCCATGCTGTGGTAGGCATGCCACATATAAAGTAGAGGAAGATGGGCAGGATGTTAGCTCAGGGCCAGTCTTCCTCAGCAAAAAGAGGAGGACTGGCAGTAGTTAGCTCAGGGCTAATCTTCCTCGGAAAAAAAAAAAAAAAAAAAGAAGGCCCATGAAATCCTTCACGATGCTCTGAGAAAGGTGTTAGAAGGACACTCACTGTTCATGAAACTCCTTTGGGGGGACCCACGGGAGACGCTACAGTTTTAGAAGAGTTCCGCTGTGTCTGTGCAACTGGCGTGCTTATCCTTTAGGGACCCTGTGCATCTCATAACTCATCATATTTCTTTCTTTGTGTTGATTACCATAAGGCTCTGAGCCAACTTTGGTCTCATCTATAGCAAAGATTTCATGATTTGCATTTTACTTCTGTACCTCTGCTGTATGTTTCTGATTTCAAATTTGTTTTATCTTGCTGTTGTGTTTGCATTTTTATAAACAGCCTAAAATTCTTCTTGTAGGAAGACAGCTTATAGATAAATAAGTAGAATAAACATTTGTGGGTAGGAAAATCCAGAGAAAATGACTTCTCTCAAGCAGCAGACAGCTACGTTGATAGGACCTAGGCCTGCCACAAAGTACCTACAGTGCGGTGTGGATTGTGTTAGAAAATGCAATGCACTTTTGAGCACTGTGGAATTCCTGTAGGATGGATAAATATGGCAATAGATGTGTGAATTGCACCCAAGTCATGAAGCCCGGGGATCAGTGAATGAATGGTAAGGCAGAAATGTAGAAAGGTCTTTTTCAACTTGGTTGTTAAAAAAGATTAGATTCTCGTCCAGGAGGAAAACTAAAGGGACCCCGAAGGAAGTGATTCATAGGGGATGAAACCAGAGAGTGGTGACAGAGGCTAAAGATGGCGTCTCAGAGGGAAAGCGGGAAGTGCCAAGCAGAAACTACAGAAAAATAAATCAACAAGCATTTGTCAAAAGGCGAGTACATAAGCCGTCCAAACCAGGGTCACAAGCTCCTGGCAAAATGGCTAGAATCTCTGCTGATGAATTGAAGGAAATTTGCAATAAGGAAAAATACACCCATCTGAAAAGAAGTCCAGTTCAGAAGGTCAGCCCAACCCAAAACAACCTCAGTGAACAGGAATTTCATTCTCTGAACAATACCAATCTTAGCCCCGCAGTGGCCCACTCATGCCTTTCCTACGCGCACACAGTACCCGTCTATTTTTGTACTGAAAATTCTACAGACCTTTGAAAAAAGTCCTGGACAGTCAGGAACCCTGAAAAAATGTGATTTTTGTTTCCTTGTGCAGCTGCATGGTGGGTGGCACAGGTCCCTCCGACTGTGACTGACTTTGCTAGACTGCACATTTGGGGGTAGTGAAACTGCAGTACCTTGCACAGAGAAACTCTCTCAGGAAAAGGAGACAATGTGACATTGTAGTATTTTACATTTAAGTACCAGCAAATAACAAATGCCCACAGCCTCTTACGAGGACAAATAAATTATACGAACCTCTTCTAGATATGACGGTCATGATAAGTTATAACAGCCCATACTTACACAGGGCCAAGCTTTTGACACATATCCCTTCATTTAATTTAATCTTCACAACACTTTCCTTTAAGGTAGTCACATAAGGTAGCCCTGTATAGTCTTTATCATTTTCAGTGTGTCTATACTTAAATGTCTCATTACCATACACCAGGTCAAAATTTCCCCTGAGCCTGAATGTTTATCAGCCCCTTGTGGGTGAAGTAGGGAGGTACCAGACCGACTATTTATTGAGTCCCTGCTCTGGGCCTGGCTCCGTGCCAGGCACACACACATCGCAGCACCGAATCCTTACAAGAACACTTTGAGGTTGTTTCCATTATGAGCCTCATTTCACATTTGCAGGAACTAGCTCACAAAGGTTAAGGACATACAGCGACTGGCTCAAGATTGCACAGCTAGGAAGTGGCGAAGTTGGAATTTGAACCCAGATTTGCTGAGCCCTAGAATTTGTGTTCTTAACCAAGATTCTATACTGTCACTCTGCTAGACTCCATTTGAGGGGGTGGCTGTCCCAGCTGCTTTCAGGTTTAAAATTTTAAGGCATGTTGGTGCCTCCAGATTTGGAGTTGACTGGTCTTAAGTCATGGAGTTTGGGGCATTTGCAGCTATTTTCGTGGGAATAGAGCAAATGTGAGTACATTCCAACAAGAGAGATGCACTGATTCCACCGTAAGAACCATGCAGATGAGGACCATGACCTAGCAGTGGGGGAGCCACAAGATAGAAGGGCCTGGGTTTCTGATGACTTTGAGGAATAGAACAGCTGTGCCAGCGAGGGAAATACATTCTTTTCTTGTTTAAATCACTATTGGATCTCTGATACATACAGATGGACCTAACTAACACACCCTCTGAAAATTAAACTTGTTTTGATCACCTCCTATTCACCCCGTGGGGGAGGGAGGGACACCCTGGGTTGTGGGGATGGCCAAGCATATGACACCCGACACTGGACAGATGAGATGGACAGCAGTTCATTGGTCACATACACGCACAGCCGGGAAGAGGAGGACATTGTGGCAAGTTTCACGCTAGCAAGAAAGTGAAGCTCCCCTGATTCCTTAGGGAGGATGTGATTGGCAGTCAAGTGCCGCATAACAACATTTTGGTCAACAATGGACCAGGTATACGACAGTGGTCCCGTGAGATTAGTACCATATAGCCTAGGGGTGTAGTAGGCTATACCATCCCAGTTTGTGTAAGTACACTCCCTGACGTTCGCACAATGATGCAATCACCTAACGACACTTTTCTCAGAACATATCCCTGTCATTAAGTGACGCTTGACTCTAATTCCATGGGCTGGCAGGGCATTGAAACCTGCCACTCAGGGGTAAGCAGGAATTGCACCTGGTCCGTTTGCTAAGGAGGGTTAGTTCGCTGGGGGACCTTACAGGAGCAGAGGGAGGAGGGGAACTTGTGATTAGGCCATTTCAGGCCCTCTCAATTTTACCCGCTGTCAACACTGCACAGAATATTACTTTTAAGCCTTACATCACACTACTGAAACAGATCACACTACTGAAACGGGTGTAACGGATCAGAGCTGGGTTATGTGGCCCCTCTTAAAACAATAACATGGTTTCCGGGGCTTCAGTCTAAGCTGATTGAAAGACTTAAATAGAAATAAAGAATGTGTTAATTAACTAAAGATTCGATCAGCTAAGAAACCAGAGCATTTCCCGCTCACTCAAGCACAGCCCAGGAAGACTCAGCCGACACACTTGTAGGATATAGGAGTCCAGTCCTCTGTTGTGGAGACGGACGCATCTGATGATCAGAGCCTGGTGCCATTAAGCTGTAAGTCCTTGCTCTCCAAAGCAAGCATCTTCCTACTCATTCATTCCTGCTTTTAACACTTAATTATCACTCACTGAGGCCTGCCAGGCTGCATGCACTATGCTTAGGCACTAGGTGTGCCCTGGAGGACAAATAAGCTGACTGGTCTTTGACTTGCTGGGGCTTCTAGTCTAGTCAGAGAGACGCATTTAAAGCAATTAAAGACACAAATAAATACTGTGAAAGAATACAAAAAACAAGGTTCTTTGAGGGAAGTAACAAGACCTACATGATTTGGCTGCTGTCCACCTCTCCTGCATCATCTCATGCCATTGTCCCCTCCTCCCGTAAGTCCCAGCCTCACTGGTCCTGTACTTTCTCTCTCTTGGCCTCTCGTTTGTTTCATATGTATGCTTGTCACAGTTTGTAATTACAGTGAGTTTTATCTTTTTTTTTAGTATTCTTTTTTTTTAATAATCACCCTCATTAGAATGTAAGCCTCTTGAAGGCAGTGATTGTGTTTGTTTACATACACTTGTGCCGCTAGCATATTTCTGGCTCTTAGAAGGTGTCTGAAATTTACCTGTCCAATGAATGAAGTCACAGGATGACCTGGATGGAGTTGGGAGGATCAGGAAGAATTTCTCAGCCAGTTTTTATACTCCACTTTGATCTTCCCAGCTTCTTTTGTCTCCTGTTCCAGCTCTGCGTGGTGGTGGTGATTTCATGCAAGTACGACCTGACAGCCTCTCGCTCACCATCTGTATCTCACATCTCTGCCTTCCTGCTCTGGAGCTGCCCTGTTAATGATACCAGGAGGCCTTCTCAGTGCTCACGCTCACACACGCACAGCCTAGAAATGCCGGAGAGTTGACATCCCATGGGTGAACCTTTGAGCATTGAGAGATAGGAGCCAGAGACAGTATCTCCTCTTTGCTTGCTTCTGAAGGATGGTCCCAAGTCTGTTTGATTTCCTGGGGATGTGGTCCTGCAGATCAAGCAGCCAGTTGCATTTGGAGATGCCCGGCACATCCTCACATTTGCCTTTCCTCCTTCCATGCTCCCCTCCCTTCCTGGTCCTCCCTCCTGCTATTAAAATAACAGACGAGCAACCCTTTGCCTGGGCTTCACTTTCTGGAGAACCCAGGCTAACACAGAAGCTTCTTTAAGGATGTAATATTTGAGCTGAGACTTGTCGAATGAGTAAGAATTAGGCAAAAAGAAAAAAAGCTGGAGGGAAGTGGGGGCATCGGTTTCTAGGTGGGCAAAACATGCACCCTAAGGCAGTGAAGAGGCCAGAGCCTCTGGGAAGCTGACAGGCCACCATGCCATTGTCTGGAGGTGAGGGAAGGGTGAATGGGGCAAGGGAGAGATGGAGAGGCAGTGAGAGGTCAGCTCATGCAGGGCCTTGTAGGTTCGGGTTTTGTTCTCATGCAATGAGAACAATTGGAAGGTTGAAGCAGGAATGTGTCATAATCCCATTATGACTTATTTGAAAAGATCTCTTAGATATCTTAGGGTGCTATGTGGAAAATAAGCCATTTTGAGCATTGGGGAAGGGGCAAGATTTGTGAGGTGAGGACCAGCTAGGAATTTCTACAGCAGTCTAGAAAAGAAATGGTCACTGCTTGGACCAGGCTAGCAGAAATGGAAATGGAGAAAAGTGGGTGCATCTGAAACTCTTTTTTTTTTTGAGGAAGATTAGCCCTGAGCTAACATCTATGTCCATCTTCCTCTATTTTATATGTGGGATGCCTGCCACAGTATGGCTTGATGAGTGCTGCCATGTCCACACCCAGGATCTGAACTGGTGAACCCTGGGCCGTTGAAGTGGAGCGCGTGAACCTAACCACTAGCCTCCGAGCTGGCCCCTGAAACATGTTTTTGAAATACAATCCTTATGACTTATAGGTGGATTGAATGGGAGAGAAAGAGGAAAATATGGCTCCCAGGTTTCTGGTTGGAATGCTGGGCAAGAATGAAGGCGTACGGATTAGAGGAGAAGATTAAGAGTTTAGGTTTGGATATGTTAGTTTTGAGATATCTTTAATCCACACCTAAGTGGAGATGTCAAGTAGACAGTTGGGAATATGAGACAAAGTACTCAAAAGAGAAGTCCCGGGTAAAGTCACACATTTGGGAGCAGGACCAGCTACATAATTTGTGAGACCCCGTGCAAAATGAAAATGCAGGGCTCCTTGTTAAAAAATGATTAAGAATTTCAGGATGGTGAGAGCAGAGAATTAAACCAAGCAGAGACCTCTAACGTGGGGCCCTGTGTGACTTCACAGATCACATGCCCGGATGTTCATAAGTGGTACCGAAAGCCAAGGAAATGGATGCGAGTTCTTAGAGAGAGAGTTAAAGGAGGACAGCGGAGGACCCAGGCATGGACTTTGAAATTTTGTGTCTATGCTGACCTTCTCTCTCCCCTGAACTGCAGATCCTGTGTCACTGCAGATTCAACATCTCTGATTGGATCTCTGATAGATATCTCGAAGCAAATGTCCAAACCCAACCTTGATGTTCATGCTCAAACTTGCTTATCCCGGTCTTCTCCAACTCTTTAAATGACAACTCCATCCTTCTACTTGCTCAGGCCCAAAACTTTGGACCTTCCGGTCACTGCTCCTTTTCTCACATCCCATATACAATCTGTCAAGAAATCCTTCCTTCAGGATATAGCCACAATGTTCTACTTTTGATCCTGTCTATCACTGCCTCACTGGTCCAAGGCACCTTCTTGTCTCACCTAGATTGTCGCAGTAGCCTCCTACTTCCACCTTTCCCTCCTATGGTCTATTCTCAACACAGCAGCTGGAGTGTCCTCTGAAAGTAGTGGGCAGATCATGTCACCCCTCTGCCCCAAACACTCTGCTTCCCGTCTCACTCAGACTAAAACTGTCAGGCTCTTTTTTTTTTTTTTTTTTTAAAGATTGGCATCTGAGCTAACATCTGTTGCCAATCTTCTTTTTCTTTTTTTCTTCTTCTCCCCAAAGCCCCCCAGTACATGGCTGCATATGCTAGTTGTAGGTCCTTCTGGTTGTGCTAGGTGGGACACGCCTCAGTATGACCTGATGAGTGGTGCCATGTCTGCACCCAGGATCCGAACCAGTGAAACCCCAGGCCACTGAAGCAGAGCACAAGCACACAAACTTAACCACTCGGCCACCGGCTGGCCCCTGTTAGGCTCCTTATGACCTGCATCCTCTACCCCGTTGCCTCTTGGAGTCCACGCTCTCCTCCATCTCATTCTGCTCCAGTCACTCTGATCTCTTTGCTATTCTTCAAACACGTTCACCTCTATTCTGCTTCAGGGCCTTTGCACTTGTGATCTGCTTAGAAAGCTCTTTCATATAACATCATTGCTCGCTTCCCCACTACCCTCAGTTCATGGCTCAAGTATAACCTTACCAGAGCATCCTATAAAAAGTAGCAACCCCTTATCCTTGGCTCTTCCACTCTCCCTTAGCCTGCTTTGTTTTTTTTTTCTGTAGCTCTTATGACCATCTAACATACTACATATTTACTTGTTTATTTGTTCCTAGATCATCTCCCATCCAGTAAGAATATCTGCTCCGTAAGGAGAAACTTTGTATCTTTTGCTCACTGCTATTTCACCAACAGTAGACACTCAAATATTTGCTGGAGGAAGAAAGGAAGGGCTCCTGTAGTACTCATTCAGATAGAGGAGGAATTGATTAGGAGACTGAGAAGTGGCCAGAGAGGAAGGAAAAGAGAGACCAGGAGCATGAAGTATGATAGAAGCTTAGAGAGAAAGCATTTTCTTTCCTCGTGGTAAAAACATATAACATAAAATTGACCATTTGAACCATTTTTAAGTGTATAGTTCTGTGGTAGTAAGTATTATTCTTACTGTTCTGATGCCATCACCACCATCACCTCCAGAACTTTTTTCATCAGAACTGAGACCCTGTACTCATTAAACAGTAACTCCCTATTCCTCTTCTTCCCTCAGCCCCCGCAACCACCACTCTACTTTCTGTCTCTATGACTTCGACTACTCTAGGTACCTCATATAAGTGAAATCACACAGTATTTATCTTTTTGTGACTGGTGTATTTCACTTAGCATATTGACTTTGAGTTTCATCCAGGTTGTAGCATTTATTAGAATTTCCTTCCTTTTTTAAGCTGAATAATATTCCATTGTATGTGTATACCACATTTTGTTTATCCATTCATCTGTCAATGGACGCTTTGGGTTGCCTCCAGTTTTTGGTTATTGTGAACAATGCTGCCATGAACATGAGCGTGCAAATATCTCTTTGAGACCCTGCTTTCAATTCTTTTGGACATTTACCCAGAAATGGAATTACTGGATCATACGGTAATTCTATGTTTAATTTTTTGAGAAGCCACCATACAGTTTTCCACAGCAGCTGCACCATTTTACATTCCCGTCAGCAATGCACAAGGGTTCCACTTTCTCCACATCCTTACCCATACTTGCTATTTTCTGTTTTTTAAAAAAATTTTGTTTGTAATAGCCAACCTAATCGGTATGAAGTGGTATCTCATTGTGCTTAGAGGAAAGCATTTTAGACTTGAGGGAGGGGTCAACTGTGCCAAGCGCTCTTCAAGATCTAGTAAAATCAAGACTGAGAGTGTCCATTGTGTTTGGCAATGTGGAGGGCGTGGCGACTCCGTCAGAACAGTGAACAGTCACCAGATCAGAACCGGCAAAAGAGCAAATGGGTGGTGAAGAAGAAAGATGACTTAAGAAGCTTGTCTGTGCTGAAAACAGGGAAATAGTATTTATTGAATGCTGTGCTCTGACATCGTGTGAGATGCCAGGGTTGGGGCAGAAGAACCAATAGATATGGTTCCTGTCCAGCTCATAGTCCAGCAGAGGAGAGAGACCGTCACCAAATGATTATTCAACTCCAATTTGATCATTGCTAAAAAAGAGGAGTGGAGGGTGCTGTGTGTAAATTACAGCAACATGGCACCTGAAGAGGGGAAGGGAGGAGGCGATCAGAGAAGGTGTCGCAGAGAAAGTGACATTCAAATGGGTTATAATTTGGTGTCCACTGTGGGTCCACCTTTAAGGAGAGAATGCCGTGGTCCTGCTGACATGGGCTTTTGGGTCCCCATGGCAATTCCTTCTCATTGCGTCTTACCTCCATCACTTGGCTTCTAGAACCAGAATATGCAAATAGGAGTCAGTTACGTATGCTCAAATTACGCTGGTTACATGCTCACGTAGGAACAGCCTCTGCCACTAAAGTATTTTCCAATAACTTTTGTGAGCCCTCAGAGAAGTATGTTTCACATGGTCTCAAACCAGCCCGTCAGTCTGTGTCTTCCTCCTCTTTGGCTCTGTCTTCCATTGATCCCCTTCCATGAGGCCGGTTGATGAAGACTCACTTTGGCCAACGTTGAAGGGTCTCAATGTGAAGACACCCAAGCATGTGCCAACATCTTCTCCCCAGGCTTCTAAAACCACCTGTCTCCCAAATGAGGAGCAGGGCTGTGTCTGGGTGGAGGTGTGGAGGTGTAGTATTCTCTACCCATCCTCTAATGCAGCAATTCGTGTGCTCACAGAGTCTCCCATTCAAGTTTTCTGTCAACTTTCTGTCCCGTTCAGTTCCAGTTCAAGGGCCAGATGGAGAATAGACATGGGATCTTGGGTGGATTACTTAACCTCTTTGTGCCTCAATTTCCTCATCTGTAATATGAGGATAATAAAAACACCTATTTCAGATTAAGTGAAAACATTCATGTAAAGTGCTTAGCACAGTGACTGCACATAGTAGGTGCTTCATAAATGTTAGCTTTTATTATTACTTTTTTTTTTAATGAGTAGTTTTGGGGTTTTTTTGCAGGGAGAGATTCACCCTTAGCTAACATCTGTTGCCAATCTTCCTCTCTCTCTCTCTCTCTTTTTTTTCCTCCCCAAAGCCCCAGAGCATGGTTGTGTATCTAAGTTGTGAGTCCTTCTAGTTCTTCTATGTGAGCCGCTGCCACAGCATGGCAACTGACTGATGGGTGGTGTGGTTCTGCCACCAGGAAATGAACCCGGGGTGGCCAAGTGATGAGAGCACCGAACTTTAACCACTGGGCCATCAGAGCTGGCTCTTATGAATTTTAAAAGTTTGCTTAATTATTTACAATAGCCAAGACATGGAAGCAACCTAAGTGCCCATCAACAGATGAATGGATAAAGAAGATGTGGTACATATATACAATGGAACACTACTCAGCTGCAAAACAGAACAAAATCATTCCATTTGCAATAACATGGATGGACCTTGAGGGAATTATGTTAAGTGAAATAAGCCAGCTAGAGAAGGATAATCTGTGTATGACTCCACTCATATGAGGAATTTAAAACTATGGACCAAGAACAGTTTAGTGGATACCAGGGGAAAGGTGGGGTGGGGGGTGGGCACAAAGGGTGAAGTGGTGCACCTACAACACGACTGACAAACATTAACGTACAACTGAAATTTCATCAGATTGTAACCTATCATTAACTCAATAAAAAATAAATAAATAAATAAAAGTTTGCTTACATGTAGATTACATCTGGGTTCTGAAGGGCTAGGCTGAGGACAGACGTGGCCACAAGTAGATTCACCAGAATCATGAGGCTTCTTGGGAACCAGCTTGCTGGTTCCAACCTCTCCATTACTTTTCCACTTAAAATCCCAAGCTGTGATGCCAATCCTGCTTTTCATATTCCCACTGGAAAAGAATATGTTTTTAAGCACGGTGGTACCTACATGCCAAAGATTTCTAAACGTCTCAAGAGCTTGGGGAGATCTTGTTTCTTAGCATCACTCCCTTGCTTGACTCAGTGGGCCTCCCGTTCTCTTCCTCAGCCAGGCCATGTGATGCAGAGTGACAGAAAACTCCCAGGGAAATCCTGCCAAAATGCAAAACCAAAGAAAAAGGATACAGCAACAATTTTGGACCAGGCTGGCATAAACCACGAGCCCAGTCTGCCATATTTACTTTTTCTTAATCTAAAATAACAGAGATAACATACACAATGGACTTTCTAACTTGCCACTTTTCCCTTATCTTTTTTCCCTTTGTGAGCCTAAGACATCATGTTCTTTCATACAAACTCTCAAAAAAAAAAAAAAAAAACACCCTTTGGCTATTCCATCCTCTGCTGCCCATGGAGAAGAACAGACTCTATCTGATATTTCAGCTGGAAGGCACGGGGGCAGATTCTTTCCAATGGGGTGGCGACTTCCTCCCTACTTTCAGAACACACCCCTTCCCAAAAATACGCCCTCCCGGCAGGCAGCACAAAGGGAGCAGACCCAGCTCTCGGCGTCAGTAAATGCCCACATCCCTTCCTTTTCCTTTTACGCCCAGTGGCCTGGGAATGGCACAAGAGCTTAGGGAATCTGTAATACCGATCTATGTGTGGCCCTCTCAGGCCTGGAAGTGGCCTTTCTCTCATCTCTTGCCCTCCTGGTCCATCCTCAAAACCAACTGTCAGAAGAGATTGTCCTAAAACCCAAATCTGATCATGATTTTTTGTTCCATCTAATTAAGAACTTGCCGTGGCCTTTTGGCCCAGAGCAAAGAGTCTATGCATGGTTGGCTATAAAAGAATCATTGTATTAAGATATAGTCTCTAGAGTTTGGGATAGAACCTGGGAATCTGTATATGGCAGTCTGAGTTCTTTAGGTTGTAAATGACAGAACTCGTCTCTAACTAACTTAGGTCAAAAAAGGAATCCATTGGGCCTGGCCCCATGACCTAGTAATTAAGTTCAGCACACTCTGCTGTAATGGCCTGGGTTTGGTTCCTAGGTGCAGAACTACACCACTCCTTTGTGGCCATGCTGTGGTGGCAACCCATATACAAAATAGAGGAAGATAGGCACAGATGTTAGCTCAGGACAAATCTTCCTCAGCAAAAAAAATTTTTTTTTAAATGTTAAGAAAGGAATCCATTATTTCCTCTGACTAGGAAGTTCAGGGGGTAGAACTATCTCAATTATATCTGTAGGATTTTAATTGATGGAGGTGATTGAGTGACAACATGGAGAAGCCAATACCATTGCAAAAGGAATTTATTACTTACATTCCCTGAGAGAAGGGGGTATGCCATGCAGGGCTACATGGGGAGGCACCAGGTTTTCCAGAAGGCAGAAAAGAGTGAGAGGAAAGACATAGACCACAGCCTTTATTGGGGTTTCTGCAGGAAAGTCAAGGCAGGGCAGTGTAAACAGCTGAGAACTGGCTAGTTTGAATAATTCTGGTGGGCTTTGGGGCATAGTGGCTGTTCCTAGTTATCTGATACCTGGCCCTGGGTTGACTTAGGGAGAGGAAATATTGGCTTGGTGTGTGAGAGCTAGATAAAGGAAGTGACTTCAGAGTATGGGCTCTGGATCTTAGGGGAGATGTAAACCACGTTAACCACTAGTTTATTAGACGCTGTGGCTAATAGATGCCAATTAGACAGATACAGAATCTTGGAAAACACAGAAGAAGGCTAGGCTTCAGTAGGAATGCATCTAGAGCTGTGCTGTCAATAAAGCAGCCACCAGCCACATGTGGCTACTGAACACTTTAAATGTGGCTGGTGCAGATTGAAATATGATGTAAGTGTGAAACACAGGCTGACATAGTATAAAAAGAGAAAACTACCTCATTAACGATCTCTTACATTGATTGTTGAAATAACATTTTGGAAATATTGGATCAAGTAAAATGCAGCGTGAAGTTAATTTCATCTGTTTCCTTTTGCTTTTCTTAACATGAACACTAGCAACTTGAAATTGCACATGCAGCTTGCATTTGTGGCTCAAATTGTGTTTCTGCTGGGCTACACCGGTCAGGATCAAATGATGTTCTCTCTCTCCTTTCTCTCTCTCTCTAATTTGACTCTGCTCCCTTTTGACATGTTTGGAGTTTATTCTCTCCTACTATAAACTGTCTTTCTCTGTGAGTCCAGGAAAGATGGCTGCTGGTGGCTCCAGGCTTACAGAAGTCCAGCCTCCAGATGCCATCGAAAAGGAAAATTCTTTCTTCCATTGTGCATGTATCAGTCTCAGGGAAAGACATTCATTGGTCCTGCGGACGTCACATTCCTGTCCCTTTGGGCAAATCGCTATTGTCAGGAAAATGGGTTCCTGTGGTTATTCATGAATCGCCTGCCCATCTGACTAGGGGTGGAGTATCCACAGGGCATGGGAGAAGGGCAGTGCCTCATAGGATGACAAAAACTCATGGTTACTAATTGTATTTTTATTATGCTTCCCAGATGATGCTGATGCACAGTGAGGTTTGTAACGTACCAGACTATGGAGGGAAAATCCAAAGGTAGTAGCGTGGTATTGGTGTGGCAGATTAGGCCTTCTAGAGTCTGGTCTCATCCTAACTTTTTAATCTCATGTTTCATCCCTTCTTCCCTTCCCCTGCTACATGTCAACACTATATTATTTGTCCATTTAAAATTTCCTGCAGCTCCCTGAATACTCCATGCTGAAAAAAAATTACATAAAATTTCAAACATACACAAAAGTAGAGAGAATAGTATAATGACCCCTCCATATACCATCACCCAGCTTCAATAATTATCAACGAATGACCAATCTTGTTCCTTCCATCCCTCCACTACTCTTCCCAATGGATTAGTTTGAAGCAAATCTCAAGCATTGTATTATTTCATCTGTAAATATTTTAATAAGTATATCTATGAATTAAGGAATCTTTAAAAATAGATAATCACCATACCATTATGATTCTAAAAAAACAATAGTTCCTTATTATCACCAAATATCCAGTAGGTATTCAAATTTCGGTGATTGTTAGAGCTGGTTTTCTCTAATTGGTATCCAGACAAGGTTGGCTGGTAAGTCTCTTAGATTTCTTTTAACCCATGGGCTCCCCTACCCTCTTTTTTTAATCTTGCAATTTATTTACTGAAGAAATTGGATATTTTGCCTTGTAGAGCTACTCACATTTAAATTTTTTTTTTAAGATTTTATTTTTGCTTTTCTCCCCAAAGCCCCCCGGTACATAGTTGTGCATTTTTAGTCTTGGGTCCTTCTAGTTGTGGCACATGGGATGCTGCCTCAGCATGGCTTGATGAGCAGTGCCATGTCCATGCTCAGGATTCGAACCGGCGAAACCCTGGGCCACTGAAGCAGAGCATGTGAACTTACCCCCTCGGCCACGGGGCCAGCCCCTCACATTTAAATTTTGATGGTGGCAACCTTATGGAGTTGTCTAGCAAGTTTGTCTGTCCTCTGTATTTCCTGTAGACTGATAGATTTAAAGCAGTGCTGGCCTGGGGTTAAGTTTGTGCACTCTGCTTCAGTGGCCCAGGGTTCATGGGCTCGGATCCTGGGCACGGACCTACCCATTGCTCATCAAGCCACGCTGTGGCAGCATCCCACATACAAAATACAAGAAGATTGGCACAGATGTTGGCTCAGGGACAATGTTCCTCATCAAAAAGAAGCAATGCTGGCCAATAAAAATATAATGTAAACTACAAAGGTAATTTACAATTTTCTAATAACTACATTTAAAACGTAAAAAGCAAAAGATGAAATAAATTTTAATAACATTTTATTTAACCCATATAAGCAAAATATAGAAAATAACATGAAACATATATAAAAGATCATTAATGAAATATCTTACATTCTTTTTCACACTAAGTTCTAGAAATCCAGCATGTATTTTATGGTTACTGTGTAACCGAATGCTGACTAGCAACACTTTAAGTGTTTAACAGCCACTTGTGGCTACTGGTTTCTCTTTTGGACAGCACAGGTGTAGAGGCTTCATCTAAGTCAGCTCAACGTTGGCAGGAATACTTTGTAGGTGTCCTTCCATCAAAAGCCCTTGGCGATACCACTTCACACCACTAGGATGGCCAGACAAACAAACAAAGACTGGAAAATAACAAGTGTTAACAAGAATGTGGGGAAACTGGGACCCTTATACATTGCTGGTGAGAATGTAGAATGTTGCAGCTTCTGTGAAAAACAGTTTGACAGTTCCTCAATAAGTTAAACACAGAAATATCATATCATATGATCTCGCAATTCTACTCCTAAGTATAGACCTAAAAGAATTGAAAACAGGTGTTCAAACAAAAACTTGAACACGAATGTTCATAGCAGCATTATTCACAATGACCAAAAGGTAGAAACAACCCAAATGTCTATCAAATGATAAAATGGAGTAAACAAAATGTGGCATATCCATACAATGGAATATTATTCAGCCATAAAAAAGAATAAAGTATGGACATATAGTACAACATGGTTGAATCTTGAAAACATGCTAAGTTAAAGATGCAAGACATAAAAGGCCACATATTGTGTGGTGATCTCATTTATATGAAATGTCCAGAATAGCTAATCCATCAAGACAGAAAGCAGGTTGGCAGTTGCCATGGGCGGGAGGAAGGGGGGAAGAGGCGTGGACTGCTTAATGGGAATGGGGTTTCCTTTTAGGATGATGAAAATGTTCTAGAACCAGACAGCGGTTATGGTGGCACTACATTGTGAATGCACTAAATGCTGTTAAATTGTACACTTTAAAATGGTTAATGGTTCGGCTGGTTCGGATCCGGGTGCAGACGTGGCACCACTTGGCACTCCATGCTGCGGTAGGCGTCCCACATATAAAGTAGAGGAAGGTGGGCATGGATTTTAGCTCAGGGCCAGCCTTCCTCAGCAAAAAGAGGAGGACTGGCAGTAGTTAGCTCAGGGCTAGTCTTCCTCAAAAAAAACCAAAACCAAAAACAAAACACCTTAATGGGGCTGGCCCGGTGGCTCAGCGGTTAAGTGCGCATGTTCCACTTCTCGGCGGCCTGGGGTTCGCCAGTTCAGATCCTGGGTGCGGACATGGCACCACTTGGCACACCATGCTGCGGTAGGCGTCCCACGTATAAAGTGGAGGAAGATGGGCACGGATGTTAGCTCAGGGCCAGTCCTCCTCAGAAAAAAAAGAGGAGGATTGGCAGCAGTTAGCTCAGGGCTAATCTTCCCCCAAAATAAATAAATAAATAATAAATAAAATGGTTAAAAAGGTGAATTTTATGTTACATGATTTTACCATAATTTTAAAAAAAGCCCTTGGTGTCCGGTTGTCTCTCTTCCAGCAGCCATTCATGATCATTGCCTAGATCTGTTATTACATCAGGGGTTTGGGGTTACAGAATGGGGATATTCTAAATCTATAATTCCTCCCTCACTTATAGCTGGAATGCTTCTATCTGGAGAAGATTCCTCTTAGCAACCACTTGGTTTTCCTGAGGTACAATTTGTATACTCTTATCCCCTTGCTTCTGCGTGTGCCAGCCCATCGGCCTGGAATACCTTTCCTTCTCCTCTCTGCCTGGCTATTCCTCATTTACCCTGATCCTTCAGGATCTGGCTGAACTGTTACCACTGTGAAGCTCCACCATCTCTGTCATAGCACTTATTGCCCTTTATTGCGATTTTTGGTTTTCCTCTGTCTCCTGCACTGACTCTCAGCTCATCAAGGGCACGTTCTGACTCCTATTCTTTGATTCATCCCTAACAGAAGGCTGGGTGCTCAATAAACATTGGTGAAATGAAGGTGAGCTTGTTTATTGCAAGCAATGGGCAAAGGATAAGTGTTACTTACCTACTTCATACAAGTGTATTGGCTTTGTATTGCTGTGTAACTAGTTTCCACAATTCCAGAAGCTTAAAAGAACACATTTGTTATCTCACAATCCTACATGTCCTGAGTCTGGCATGGCTTAACTGGGTCCTCTGTTCAGGATCTCGTCAGGCTGTAATCCAGGTGGCAGCTGGGCTGCATTCTAATCTGAAGGCTCAATTAGGAAAGACAATTTCCAGCATCATTCAGGTTGTTGGCAGAGTTCGCTTCCTTGTAGTTGTGTGGCTGAGGTCTCTGTTTTCCTGCTGGCTGGCCAGGGGCTACTTTTAGCTGCTCGAGGCTGCCCACAATTCCTTGCAATGTGGCCCTCTCCATAAGCCCTCTCACAACATGGCAGGTTACTTCTTTCAAGCCAGCAATGGAGAATGAATCTCTCTAGTGTGTGCCAGCAGGACAGAACCTAATGTAGATAATTGTAGCTTGAATTGCATTTACCACATTCTACTGTTACAGGTAAGTCAAAGGTCCCACCCACACCCACACAGCATGTGAACATAGGGGCCACCCTGGGGCCTGTCCTCCATTAGCTACAACTTCTTGAGAGTCTCCTCTGTAGCAGACACTATGCTGGACACTTTTCGTTAATTATTTCATTCAATCCTCAAACTACCCTATGAGATAAATACTAAGAGGGCTATTATACAGATTTGGAAAATTGAAGCTCAGAGAAATTGGTGTTTGACTCATTCAAGGTCCCATAACCAATAAATGACAAATCTGGGGTTCAAACCTAAGTCTGATCTTAAATTCTACCCATCAAACTTCACCTTTTAAATAGTTTGTCCCAGAAAACTCTTAAAAAATTGTCCCCCTCTTTCTCTTTCTCAAGGGTGACAACAGAAATAGAAAACACACATTCTTTGCTTCCTAGATTCATATTTTCAAGCATAGTCAGAATGAATTCTTCCTGCTAAGAGGAAATGTTCAGGCAGGAGCTGGTCCTTCTAGAAAACGTCATGTTACAGAATTAGGCAGTACGCCAAAGTAGGGAATGAGACCTGACCTGGATTTTCTCAATGCCATGAGAAAATAATTAATAATACCTCATAGTTATATAGTGAGCTCTCAATGGCTGTCTCATTTTATTCTCAATGCCCCTGTGAGTCAGCCAGGGCAAGAATTTAATACATTTAGTGTAGAGATTATTCTGTATGTACAATTTTGGCTTAAAAATGTAATTATGTTACTGCAGGAACATTTTCCCATATTCTGATAGCTTCTCCCTAACTATGATTTTAAATGGCTGCTTAATATTCAGTTCATGGTTATAGCCTAGCTTACTAAAATGCTTCCCTAATTTTGGCTACTTAGGTTTCTTCTTATTTTTCACTATTATAAAAAGTATTGTGATGAACATCTTTGATGGTCAAAAGTATCCCCCCATGTGTATACACACACACACACACACACACACACACACACACACACACATACTTAGGTTAGTGTCCCAGAAAAGGGATGGCAGACGGTCTCAAGGCTCTTGGTGCATATAGAGATGTGATTAAAACTCCTCATCCTTCAAGTGAGGAAACAGATTTAGGATGGGACTTGCCCAAATTCGCATGGTTCCTAGATGCACTGATGAGACTTCGATCCAGGTCTTAGGCTTTCTAGACTGATGTTCTTTCCTTATGACTGGCTCCTCACAGCTCCATGGACCAGCGGCATTGGTAAACCCTGGAAAAATGTTAGAAATGCAGAATCTCAGGCCCCAGCCAAGACTTTGTGAATCTCAATCTGCCTTTAGATGATCTAGAGATGCCCTTAGGGGCATTAGAGTTTGAAAAGCATCGCTTACAACATGCCTTCCTCTGTAATCCTGTGAAGTGCTTTGTCGTGAGGCAAAACACCCCTGGCCTTGGTGTCCCAGTTTCTCTTCAGCTTTGGTACCCCTCAGCATTTCCTTGTTTAAGGGCTGTGTGCAATGTGCCACCTCATGAAGGGATTCGCTCATGTCATTGTAAAACTTCGGAATCTTTAACTTGCGTTCATATTATCCCTGGATATGGCCAAACCCTCCTGCTCAGAATCATACAAACAGCATTTCGGAATAATTTTTAGCAAAAACGTTATCATAGAGAGAGAGAAAGAGCATTATACCAGGAGTTCTGGTCGAGGTTCCACCATTAAGAAGCTGGGTGACCTTGGAGAGCCATAGAATCATTCTTTATTGAATTTGCTACTGTGATGTGTACATGCTTTGTACATCGCAGGGCACTGGGCACATCTGTGGGAGCCTATATTTAGACATCATCTTCCCTGTGAGAGAAATGAAGCTTTTTAGACCAGATGATCCTTAGGGCAAATATTCAGAGGACCAAATCCTTCTGAGGAAGCCTATTTTGGGTTGGATTCCAACGGTGCTCTCCAGGTATATAATGACAGAGAGATATGAGTCAGATGAGGATGGGTAAGAGGGAGAGCTTGGAGGAATTCATCTTCAAAGTCCCTTTTAAATCTAAAAACTTATGATCTGATCCCATTCCAACATGAAAAAAGAATCAGAATTCTAGCATCCGCTGGCCATTTTAAAGTAGCTACCTCCGAGAGCAACTATTCTGTTCTTTAAGAATTTGGATTTATTTCAGATCCCATTTGTGGTAGTACTTCTTTTTGTATGTGACTTGATTAATTTTATTTGTCTTAAGCACATTAAGCAATCAGAAACCAGGCTCAGGTCTTCCTACTCAGATGTAATTACCGACCTCACTGATCTCTGGTCCCTTTTTCTTTTTTCTCTCCACACGTTCCCTTTCTTAGAGGAAGGAAGTTAAAAGCTTTATATAGTATCTCTGTTTTGTAACCACATTTCTCAAACTTAGAGTTGAACATCATTATGACTAAATGAGCAGCCCTGATTCAGCCTCTTGGAAAATCAGGTAGTCAAAGGAATTTATATGTCAAATGCAGCAGATTTCAAAAAAGGGGCCCTAATGGCCATTTACCCTGAACATCTCAGTAACATCCTCAGAAAAAGGAAAAAGAGATGTTTGAGACTAAAATACAAAACTTTTGTTTTAACGTATTCATAATCTGTTTTCTTATAATCAGATTATCTTTTTTTCTTAGAGCTCCTTTGATATGGGCAGGGGTGTTAAACTGAGCTTTTTGATACTGAGAGGTCAGTATTTCTAAGATCCCCAGGTTCTAAGGGGGAAGAGAAAAGGAACAGAGTATTTCTGTTACTTTCAAAAGCAGAATATCTGCAAAAGGGTCTATTACTTAATGATCCTTACTTAGGCACTGGGAGGAAATTAACCACTCAGTCATTTCACACATATTCAGTAAAAACCTACTATGTGTCAGACACACTTAGAGATCTCAGATGAAAGACGTGGCTTCTGCCCTCAAGGAGCTTGGAGTGGAATTGCGCACTGCGTGCTAGGATAAGAGTATGCACAGGATACTATGGAGATATCAAGGACGGACAATTCTTCCTAAGGGGTTGAAGACAGCTCCTTAGAAGAGATGTTCCTTGGGCTGAGGAGAAGATAGCCAGGGGGACAAGGGAGTGAGGAGGCTTCAAGCAGAGGGAACAGCAAATGCAGAAGGAAGAGCAAATGCAAAGGTGTAGAGGCAACCGAGAGCATGGCAAAGAATCAACCATGACCAGAGCGTGGCAGATATGGGGAAGATTGGGGAAGATACAGGAGTAGTGGAAAGACACAAGGTAGTACTTGCTGAAATAAATCAGACAGACTGAGCCAAAGCCTCCATTGTCTAAAGATTTCAGAGAGTAGAGTTACTTTACAGGCGCTTTAGAAATGGTACCTGTTAGGAGTGAGTGTTCCTTTGGAGAAGGTGCCATATCAAGAAATCCATTGGCATTACCCCAAAGTAGAGCTTATATTTCTCCTTTTGCCTGGGCGTACTCCCAGCCCCCGCCTCCCCCGCCTTGAGTGTAATTGCTTCATCTTTCTTTGGAAGAAAATAGTCTCGGCACAGGCAGCGTTTGATGCAGTGCTCATTTGATCTGGCTGATTCAGGAAACAGATGCATCCTCTTGGTCTCGGTACAAATCGTTGGGGTTTCTTTTTTTTGATTTCACCAAAGCCAGATCTATGTCTCGATCAGCACAGAGGAAAAAAGTAATTACCGAAGTATTAGTGTGATTATTATTTCCTGATATGAACTGCCGCATTCTTTGCTTGTATCTGGTTCTCTCCCTAGGCTGGGGATAGGAAATTTAAAAACAAACTCTTCTTGGACAAAGCCTATATCAATTATTTTTAACCTTGTTTGCATTGGACAGCTCTTCGAGAATTTACTGAAAAAGATAAACCCTCTCCTCAGAAAAATTCTTATTTTCTCCCACCAACAAAGCGGAACACTGTTTCAAGAGGTTCACAAAGCCCTTGAGGAATCTGTAGCCCTTGGTTAAGATCTGTACACCTTTGGTCTACACAGTCAAAAATAAAATGGAAGAAATGCCTTGAAAATGGACTGTGACACTTGTCTGCTAATTCTGGCAGTTCACTGTGGGAAGTCAGAATAAACTGGAATTGCATTGGCCACGTAGTTGCTCAAGGCTCTGCTACACACTGACTCCGTGGGTGGACCTCAGCTTCCCCAATGTCCCCCCTCCATGCCAACCCAAACATGAGTGAAGGTCCCAGAGAGAAGAGGAGGTGGAGCAGGAAATCACTCGAGACTTTTCATTTTCTAAAGTGAAGTCCCCAGCCTTGGAGTTAGAAGAAGACCTGGTTTTCATCTTGGTGCTAGCACTTTCTTCTTATGTAATCCTTTCAAGTCATTCTGATTTTTCAATTATCAGTTTCCTCATCTTTAAAATGGGGATAATTTTAGTATCCATCGCTCAGCGCTATTGTGAGGACTTAATGAGATAAGACTCTGAAAGCATTTGCCAGACATCTGGCTCGTAGATGGTGTTTGACAAACACTAACTGAAATTCAATTCTCTCAGGGCACAGTAAGAGCTTTTAGAGAACTTATGTACTGAAAAAATCACGGTGGGACTTCTGGTTTCCTGTCTGGCATGTAAGAGGCTCAAAAATCGCCACTTGGTGCTCACAACAAATAAAAAGCTGAACAAACTGAAAAGTAACAACTTTTCTTAGCTCCATCAGAGAAGTGACCTCACAGGGCAAACCACTGCCCCCAAAATAAGAAAGAAAGATAAGTGGATACAGAGAATGACAACTTACAGGAACAGACACTGCCATGGGAAGCAATGGGGGCCAGGAAAACCTGAACTATAATTGACAAAAAGCTGGAGAGAGCTGAAAACTTCAGGGGGATCCATCCACAGGGGGGCCCCACACTTTTGTGAGTTTCACCTCCAGGAGCTCTACCAATATTCCTCACAGTGAGTACTGGAGAAAAACACTCGTCCTTCTGGCAGGTGGAGGGGAAAAGGAACCATTTTGAAATATGTCAGAACATTCTGTTCTCAACAAGGCTTTCCCTCAGGAGAAACTATTTTACCGGAGCTTAACCTACTTGGGTTTTATCAGAGCCTAACCTACCTGGGAGAAGGGAAATAGCCAACTCCAGCCCCTCTAGCCATCCCATCCCACCTAAGATGGGGGAAAAACTGAGATGCTCTGGTGAAGTTGACAGTCCAGGGACAAAGGCTCACCAAAAGACTGAGATCTAATAATTGGACTATAGAGCACAGCCCCTCCCCACTCCTCACCACCACATTACTAAAGGACTATTTACTGCAGTTCCTTTTACCCAGGACATCATGTCCGCCTTTCAACAAAAAATTACAAGCATACTACAACCCAAAAAACACAGTTCGAAGGGGTCCAGCCCAGTGGCATAGTGGTTAAGTTCGTGAGCTCTGCTTTGGCAGCCCAGGGGTTGTGGGTTTGGATCCCAGGCATGGACCTACACAGTGCTTGTCAAGCCATGCTGTGGCAGCATCCCACATACAAAATAGAGAAAGATTGGCACAGATGCTAGCTGAGGGACAATCTTCCTCAAGCAAAAGAGGAAGATTGGCAATGGATGTTAGCTCAGGGCCAATCTCCCTCACCAGAAACAAACAAACAAACAAAAAACACAGTTTGAAGAGAGTAAATAAGCATCAGAACCAGAGGCAGATATGGTAGGAATGTTGGAATTATCAGACCAGGACTTTTTTAAAATTATGATTAATATACCAAGGGCTTTAGTGGAGAAAGTAGACAACATGCAAGAACAGATGGATAACATAAGCAGAGAGATGGAAATTCTAAGAATGAAAAGGAAATGCTAGAGATGAAAAACACTGTAACAGAAATGAAGAACACCTTTGATGGTCTCAGTGGTAGACTGGACATGGTAGAGGAAAGAATCTCTGAGCTTGAAGATATGACAATAGAAACTCCCAAACTGAAAAGCAAAGAGAAAAAAAGACTGAAAAAACCAGAATAGAATATCCAAGAGCTGTGGAACAGTTATAAAAAGTATAACATACATGAAATGGGAATACCAGAAGGAAAAGAAACAGAGAGAGGAACAGAAGCAATATTTGAAACAATGACTGAGAATTTCTCCAAAATTAATGTCAGATGCCAAACCACAGATCCAGGGAGCTCAGAGAATACCAGGCAGGATAAATGCCAAAAAAAAAAAAAAGGAAAAAAAACTACACCAGGTATATCATATTCAAACTTCAGAAAATCAAAAATAAAGAAAAAATATTTATTTTTGAGGAAGATTAGCTCTGAGCTAACTACTGCCAATCTTCCTCTTTTTGCTGAGGAAGACTGGCCGTGAGCTAACATCCATGCCCATCTTCCTCTATTTTATACGTGGGATGCCTACCATGGCCTGGGTTTTGCCAAGCAGTGCCATGCCCACACCTGGGATCTGAACCCGCGAACCCCGGGCTGCCGAGAAGCGGAAGCTGTGAACTTAACCACTGCACTACCGGGCTGGCCCAAGAAAGCATCTTGAAAGAAGTCAGTGGGAAAAAAACACCTTACCTAAAGAGGAACACAGATAAGAATTATATCTGACTCCTTCTCAGAAACCAGGCAAACAAGAAGAGTGGAGTGAAATATTTAAAGTGTTAGAGAAAAAACTCACCAACGTAGAATTCTGTATCCTGCAAAATTGTCCTTCGAAAGTGAAGGAGAAATACTTTCTCACACAAACAAAAATTGAGAAAATTTGTTGTTAGTAGACCTGCCTTGCAAGAAATGTTAAACAAAGCTCTTCAGAGAGAAGGAAAATGATACTGATCAGAATCTTGGATCTATACAAAAAAAGGAAAAGCACTGAGGATGAAAAGTGAAGGTAAAACATAAACTTTTATTTTTCTTCTTCTTAATTGATGTAACAGATAATTGTTTAAAACAATAATAGCAAAAATGTTTTTGATTATGTATGCTTATGTATGTATATATGCTTATGTATAAGTGAAATGAATGACAGCAATGATACAAGAGATGAGAAGGAGGAAGTAGGAATGTTTCATTATTATAATGGACTTGCAATACCTCTGGAGTGCTATAGTGTTATTTGAAAGTGGGCTTGGGTTAGTTGTAAATGTATACTGCAAACTCTATGGAAACCACTAAAAAGTTAAAAAAGTATAACTGATATGCTAAGAAAGGAGAGAAAATGAAATCATAAAATGCTCAATTAAAACCACAGAAGGCAGAAAAAATGTGGAATAAAAAACAAGAATAAAGATCAAGAGCAAGAAATAGACAACAGTAACAAATATGGTACCTATTAACCCAACTATATCTGTAACCACCTTAAACATCGATGGTCTAAACACACCAATTAAAACACAGAGATTATCAGAGTGGATCAAAAAACAGGAGCCAAATATATGTTGTCTGTAAGAAACACATTTTAAATATAAAGACATATATAGATTAAAAGCAAAGGGATGGAGAAAGATATGTCATGCTAACACTAATCAGAAGAAAGTGGGAGTATCTGTATTAATTTTAAACAGATCAGACTTTAGAGCAGGGAAAGTTATTGGGGATAAAGAGGAACATTACACAATGATAAAGGAGTCAATGCTCCAAGAAGACATACAATCCTTTATGTGTATATGCCTAACAATAGAGCATCAAAATACATGCGGCAAAAACTGATAAAACTGCAAGGTGCAATAGATGAATCCACTCTTATAGTTGGAGACTTTAACACTCCTCTATCAGATAGGAACAGATCCAGCAGGCAGAAATTCAGTAAGGACATAGTTGAACTCAATAGCACCATCAATGAATTGGATATAATTGATGTCTATGGACTACTTTACCCAACAATGGAGATTACACATTCTTCTCAAGCTCCCATGGAATAGTCACCAAAATAGACCATATTCTGAGCCATAGAACACACCTTAACAAATTGAAAAGAATGGAAGTCATGCAATGTCTACTTTCAGACTACAACACATTTCTAAAGAACACATGGTCAAGGAAGACATCTCAAGGGAAATTAAAAAATACTTTGAACTAAATGAAAATGAAAACACAACTTACTGAAATTTGTGGGATGCAGTGAAAGCAGTACTTAGAGGGAAATTTATAGCAGTAAGTGCCTATATTAGAAAAGAAGAAAGATCTAAAACCAAGGATCTAAAGTGGAACTTCAACAGAGAAGATATACAGATGGCAAGTAAGCATATCAAAAGATGTTCGGCAACATACATCATTAGGGAATTACAGATTAAAACAACAGTACCACTACACACCTATTAGAATGGTCCAAATCCAAAACACTGGCAACATCAAATGCTGGCAAGGACGTAGAGCAACAGGAACTCTCATTCATTGCTGGTGGGAATGCAAAATGGTAGAGCCACTTTGAAAGACAGTTTGGCATTTTCTTACAAAACTAAACATACTCTTACTATATGATCCAGCAATCATGCTCCAAAGTATTTACCCAGACACGCTGAAAACTTCTGTCCACACAAAAACCTGAACTTGGAAGTTTATAACAGCTCTACTTATAATTCTCAGAACTTGGAAGCAATCAAGAAGTCCTTCAAGAAGTTGAATGGATAAATAAACTGTGGCGGGGGCCGCCCAGTGGCCAAGTGGTTAAATTTGCACGCTCCACTTCGGTGGCCCAGGGTTTCCCCGGTTCGGATCCTGGGTGTGGACACGGCACCGCTCATCAAGCCATGCTGAGGCGGCATCCCACATGCCACAACTAGGAGGACCCACAACTAAAAATATGCAACTATGTACCAGAGGGCTTTGGGGAGAAAAAGGAAAGACAAAATCTAAAAAAACCCACAAAACTGCGGCACATCTAGACAACAAAATATTATTCACCTCTAAGAAGAAATGAGCTATCACGCCCTGAGAAGACATGGAGGAAACTTAAATGCATATTACTAAATGAAAGCAGCCAGTCAGAAAAGGCTACATATTGAGTGATTCCAACTGCATGACATTCTGGAAAAGGCAAAACCATGGAGACGACAGTAAAAAGATGAATGGTTGCCAGAGGTTGGGGAGTGGGCGGGTGAATAGCAGAACATAGAGGATTTCTAAGGTAGTGAAGCTATTCTGTACAATACTACAACGATGGGTGCATGTCAGTATAAGTCTGTCCAAACCCGTGGAATGTACAGCAGTCAACTCTAATGTGAACGAGGGACTGTGGGTGATGATGACGTGTCATTGTAGGTTTGTTGATTGTAGCAAACGTACTACTCTGTTGCGGGGATGTTGATAGTCAGGGAGGTTGTGCTCGCGTGAGGACAGGGGTGTATGGGAAACCTCTGTCCTTTCCACTCAATTGTGCTGTGAACCTAAAACTGCTCTGAAAAATAAAGTTTATTCATTTAAAAAAAGGCAAAAAAAATTGTGGTGCACCTCCACTCCCACAAGTAATTTGAACTAAGAACAATATATAATCAATAAATCTAAGGGACAATATTATTTTTTCCTACACTTTAAAAAAATATATTGAACTTTTTCTTTCTTTCACTCGTGTGTGTGTGTGTGTGTGTGTGTGTGTGTGTGCCTGCCTTGCTGGTGCCCTAGGAACATGCTTCATCTTCCAAATGGGTACCCAGCACTGATTCCCCAAGTACACAGGTCATAACCAAGGTCACACAAGGAAGTCAGGAAGGAAGAGTCCTTTGGTGGGTGTGGACATCGCAGTCAGGTTTACAGACACGAGAAGGGTTTCTTCTGGGGTTTGTCATCAGGACTCCTATCTGGGGGCCACTCTCCTGGCCAGGCTGCCCCTGTCCTCTCCCTGCGTCCCCGCAGCGGCCGCATCAGTGGATGGAAAGTGCTCATACAATCCTGTGTAGCCGGCCCTTGAACGTGTCACTCAGCTCAGGTCTCAGATGCCTTTTCTCTTTCTAAAGCAGAACAGAAATTTCACCTGGGTAGTCAGCTGAAGCCACCACAGGACTTTCATTTCCTTTTTACTGTAGGGGGAAAGTTCTGAACAATATTGTTTCACCAAGAGAAAGTGGACGCCGGGTGGTGAGTAGAGGCTGAGTGGGGCCTCGGTTTCACATCTGTGGTCCCTAACCAGCAAATCATTGGAATCACCCTGGGGGAACTTATTGTGATGCAGACGCTTAGGCTTCACCTGAGACGGATGGCTGTGGAGGGCAGGAGGCTGTAATTTCTCTCTCTCTCTCGTTTTCAGTTTTAAATCATTACTTTTGTTTTCTTCCAGTTTTACTGAGAAATAATTGACATATAGCACTGTGTAAGTTTCGGGTGTACAACATAATAATTTGACTTACATATATTGTGAAATGATCACCACTCTAAGTTTACTTAACATGCTTCAGCTCATATAGATACATATATATATATATATATTTTTTTTCCTTGTGATGAGAACTCTTAGGATTTACTCTCTTAACAACCTTCATATATATCACACAGCGTGCTAACGATAGTCATCATCATTACGTCCCTGACACTTACTTATCTTATCTTATAACCGGAAGTTTGTACCTTTTGACCACCTTCCTTCAAACCCCTCCCCTGCCTCTGGTAACCACAAATCTGATCTCTTTTCTATGAGTTTTTCTTTTTTTTTCTTAGATTGAACATGTAAGTGAGATCATAAAGCATTCGTCTTTCTCTATTTCACTTAGCATAATGCCCTCAAGGTCCATCCACATTGTTGTAAACGCCAGGATTTTTTTTTTTTTTTTTGAGGAAGATTAGCCCTGAGCTAACTACTGCCAATCTTCCTCTTTTTGCTTAGGAAGACTGGCCCTGAGCTAACATTCATGCCCATCTTCCTCTACTTTATATGTGGGACGCCTACTACAGCATGGTTTGACAAGCGGTGCCATGTCCGCACCCAGGATCCGAACCAGCGAATCCTGGGTGGCCAAGAAGCAGAACGTGCGAACTTAGCCGCTGCGCCACTGGGCCGGCCCAGAATTTTTTTTTATGGCTGAATAATTAATATCTCCTCAAGTGATTCTGATGATC
Organism: Equus caballus; assembly: GCF_041296265.1. Taxonomy (NCBI): domain Eukaryota; kingdom Metazoa; phylum Chordata; class Mammalia; order Perissodactyla; family Equidae; genus Equus; species Equus caballus. Next base: position 12,316,757 of record NC_091695.1, read on the forward strand.
CTCTAGGCTTGGGAACCACTGGCGTAGAGAAATAAAGCCACTTGTCCCTTTCTGCCCAAGCACACTCAGTCTTGCCTCAACTGGCCACATATTTTCATGCCTCATTATCTTTGATCACAGCTCCCTCTTACTGCTCCCTCCCATAATATTTGAACAAAACTTTATTATATCATTTATATCATATGTGTTTCCACATTTCTTTCCTTGACCAGACAAGCTCCTCAAGGGTGGAGACCATGTCTCATTCATCTCTGAGCTTCCTGCACCCGGGGTTGCCACATATAGTTGAGCAGGTTGTTCACTGTACAAAGGAGCTTGGCGTAAGGGGTAAGTGGAGTGGAAGTGGGACTGAAATCTACCCTGACTCACCAAGCCGTGAGCCCTGAGTTTGATTTCTGAGTGTCTAGAGGAGGGATGCCTTTTCTATTAGAACAAAAGTGCTAAGCAGGCTGGTGCTGGCCCTGTCTGCACCCAGCATCATCACAGTATTACAAAAGCACATGTTTACGGAGCAGCTAGCCCAAGAAAGTATTTTCAGTGGAGCGTAGGTGATTAAATGGTGTCTGTTAAATTGAATTAAAAGCCCTCTCCCTCATTGCTCTCTCTCATCATCTTCTCCTTCTACAAGGCTCAGCCAAATACTCCTTCCAGGCGAAGTCTTCTCCAGCTTCTTCCTTGGAAATTCAGCAGCACCTGGTTTATATCGGCAGACCAGCACTTTCTGTGGTCTGACTTCTATAGGAGTTGGTTTCCCCCACTGCGTTGTGAGCCCCTCGTGCACGGGGACCACCTTACTCAGCTCTCTAGATCCTGGATCTCTAGACATTCTAATGATGGTTTATTAAGTCAACGAATACCTCAACCCCAACTGGCCCTTTAGACTCTGGCTTTCGCCTGATCACATAAAGATGCAGTAGCTTTCTCCCCATCGCCTGAAACTGGAAGCAAACTTTCAGAAATTAGTGTTAATTTAATTCATTATATCCATGTGTGAATATGTATATATATTACATATGTATGTATATGTGTGTATATATGTGTGTATCCATATATATTAACAACACCTTTGTAGGCAGCACTGGGCCAAGTTAAACAAATGATTGGCAGACAATTTTGCTGGTCACTCATCCTCCAATGGCATTTGAGTGTGTGCAATGCGGGGTTACAACTGTGTTTGATGGAGTCTGCATTTTGGTTCTATTGATGCAGTAGACAGCTCTTGGGTTGCCCCATGCCTGAGATCTTAAAATAAGCCCTGCTCTGGGCTGCTCTTTCTCCCTTTTTCCAGGAGGGAGGTGCAGAAGAGGGGATGACCCCCATAATTTCAGGAGCTGTGCCTCATTGACCTATGCGGATCCTGAAATGTACAAATAATGTGGGACATGCTACCGGGAAGTGAAATATACCCAATTATGGTCAAACTTGGGGATGTTGTTAGGAAAGATCAGTGCCCATTTTTGACACACCTTTATTGATTAGATTACTCAGATTGTGTGGGTGGGGGCTCTGGAAGTCAAAAGAAGCTCAGGATTCTTCTGTTTTTTTGTAGCTCCTGAAAAACGAAAATATGAAGAAGGTCTAAAGCAGTGTGATACAGATTGTGGTATATTTTAAATGTTTACATTTAAAAAATTAATATTTTTACCAAAAAAAAATGTAGGGGCTTGCCCAGTGGCTGAGTGGTTAAACTCCCGCACACTCTGCTTCGGTGGCCCTGGTTTGCAGGTTCAGATCCCGGGCGTGGGATCTGCTCCGCTCATCAGCCATGCTGTGGAGGGATCCCACATGCAAAATAGAGGAAGATTGGCACAGATGTTAGCTCAGGGCTAATATTCCTTACCAAAACATAGAAAACTAAAAAAGGTAGTTTATAATGTCATTCACAAATTATAATGAAGTTCTAAAGCAATATTAATTCAAAGTAGAGTCCAAGCGACACGGTCCAGTATTGAGTATAATTCCACCAGTGTAGCACAGTGACTCTAGGGGTAAGTTCTTTAGTAGATGATGCCAAAAGTCTGAGTTTGAGGTCTTGGTCAATGTGAGATCTGGATTGAATGCCTCCCATCTCCTCCCCTAACCATACCAGGCTTACCTAGCATCAAAGAGAGAACTGAGGGCCTGCTGTGGGACCTGTCCATTGAATTAATGGGAGCATAGAGACTCTCGCTCATGGAAACAAATTGCTGTGAGGGCATCAAAAAGGTCGCATTGGGTGGAGAAGCATGGGCTGTGTGACTGGAAGCCCTGGCCACTCAGATGTGCAAATTTGCTTGGTCTTCCGGTGGAAGTGCAAAGGAAGGAGAACTTGTTTCAAAGTCAGGCTCAGCTGGGAAAGCACAGGGTTGGTCTCAGAGAGTCATTTTGACTTTTGGACCAAGCGCATGCTTGGGTGGCCTCCTCTTGAGTTAGATGTTACGTACAGTGAATGGAATGTGCCGTGACTATAGGATAGAGTTAATATAGGCAGTTTTCCGGCAAGTCAAGTCTTTGTTTCAACATTCTTCCCTTCTTTGGATATGAAGTCATTTGCTTTTCTAGGGCCCTCTTTAAGTTGTACCGGAAGAGATGGAGACACAGTAATATTTGAGATCAAACGAAAGGAGAAAAGCCCTACGAAAGATAGAATTTGTGGAATTGTAATCTTTGGTAGCCCCAGATTGAACACTGATCCTGGTCTCAGACTGACCCATGACTCTGGCCAAAGATAGCAATCAAGGGGAAACCAAGTTAAGTTTATATTGTGGACCAGGGGTCAGCAAGCTTCTTATATAAATGGCCGGAAATAGTATTTTAGGCCTCGTGGGCCTTACAGTCTCCATTGCAACTATTCAGCTCTGCAGTTGCAGCATGGAAGGAACCATAGATAATACATAAATGAATGAGTGTGGCTGTGTTCCAATAAAACTTTATTAACAAAACAGAGGGCAGCAGATTTGGCCCAAAGGCCATAGTTTGCTAACCCTGACTCGAGTACTACAGGCAGAAATCTGCATCTTCTAGAAACAGCAAGTCAAAAACATGACTGAAGACATCCTTGAGTCCATCAAAGGGACCCCCAGTTAAGTGGGCTTAGATCTCAGATCGATTATTTACCAGTTGTGGGACTTTGGGGAAAACACATCTCTCTCATCTCAGGCTTCTCATTTGGAATACAGAGATTGTAAAACCTGCTCTGCCTACCCCAGGAATATGGTGACACTTCAACGAACTGTAATGCGTCAACAGAAAGAAGCTCTTACGAATGCTATCAGGGAATTGCAGAAACGCTTCTTGAGTTAAAGACTAAAGCTCCTGAGTGGAAGAGATGGTGCTTCTTAACCATTAAATCTTTCACACCTGCCACATATTGGCACTCAGAATAAGTTTATTGACTTTATAAATGACAGAGATAAAAGATTTCCTTCTTTCAAATCAGCAGGATACTATTTGAATAGGTTGGAGCAATAGAAACGCGCAGTGAAACGATCGGAAAAAAGGAGGTGGGCTATTTAATTGTTGGAGTTTAGCTACGTTTGGGGAGTGTTTCTAGAGCAATTTGTCTAAACAACTCTGGACACACAGGGAAGAGCTCCTATCAGGATATTACATACTCCTTTCTAACTCTACTCAGACCTATTGGAAGTGTTCCGTAACTAAGGGAGGGTTTTCCCTGTGGCCTTTAAGCATTTCTCATCAGATATATCCTCATCGCAAGAGGATCCTAAGCCATCTGACTGAGTACCCCGGGACAGCCACTTGTTTCAACACTGTGTCCCATGGTTGGACACCACCATGCGCACACACTCCTCAGACTCATGGTACCACCTTGTTAAGCAAGTTGAGGGTTTGTTTGGTGTTTCACGGATGTGTCATTGCCAAAATAAAGGCTAAAGATAACAATCTATTATGAATACTCCCAATGCCAATAAAAAGAAAATGAAGCAAAAGCCTTAGTTATTGTTGCATCCTAAGTCAAATGGAATAGCCTCATTTGTCTTTCCATTTAGGAGGCGGCAGTGAACAAGAGAAAGAACGTGAGCTTCCAGGGCCTTGCCTTCTGCTCATCCTGTTTAGGGTCAATGAGACCACTCATCTGAGAGTAGGTGAAAGCCATTCCTGATCAGAGTATGATGTAGGGGAAAGGTTCCTGGACAATCTTGAAAGGAGTGACCAAAAGACCAATGGGGAGAGAGAGAGGCCCTGAGTGACCATCCAGGGTAAGGAGCCACCACCAATGACTCATTCATTCCCCGTTAACATTTCCTTCCATGGGCTTGTGTAATAAGGATTCATCCACATTGAATGTAACACAGTTGCTTTTGGTAGCACTTTGAGAGTATGGTGTACTGGTTGGGAGAACAGGCCTTAGAATTAGACCGTCTGTTGGGCAAGTTAGTTGGCTTCTCTGAGTCTCAACTTCCTTATTCCTGAGGATAATAGTATGAACTGTCTACTCTCTGTGTCTTTTCCTTGCATTCTGGCTTCTGCCTCCTCATCTTTGCACCTCACGGCCTTCAAAGCTAATCACTGAGGTCTCTGGGTAAAACTATTCATTTCAGACCCCCCAGAAGCTGCTGGCCAGCCTATAGCTGCCTGCCTTTGGGTCGGGTGCCCATCCCAGGTCTAATCAGCATGGCCAGCAGGGAGAGAGGGCAGATATGGTCACATGAAGTAACTCACAGCTGGCCGCTCAGCCCGGGACTCTGGACAGGGTCATTTCTCATAGGAGATTGTGGATGCGATGTGCACCATGATTCGTGTCCAGGACACAGAGATGAGACAGAGAGCTTTAATGCAAGGTAAACAGTGGTAACTACAATAAAAGAAATGCTGATAAAGAGCTTTACAAGTTCAGATGAGAAAGAACTTGCTTTCTAGCTAGACGAGTAAGGCAAAAGCTCCATGGAAGAGGGGGCCTCCAGAGCATCTACTATCTTAGATCAGCCAGGGCTCATCCCTGGACTTGAAGGTGGGGGTCAGTCCCACCCAAACCTCATGACTGGGAAATTCAGGGAGTTCCTAGATCAGCCTTTCCTATCCCCTAACCACAGGCATTGACTGAGGGATGGGTCTATGACCAAAGTCAAGCCAGTCAAGGACGACGAGATCTACCAGGAAGCAGACCTTGTTCTCGGCTGAATTTGAATGTGGAAGCATGTGGCCTTAGAAGCCACTGGCAGCTATCTTACAGGTGCAGAGGAGAGACTTCTGAGAACAGAACCCTCACTGAAGGAGCAGAGCTGGGAGAGAGAGAGAGAGAAGGAAAGAGAGAGAGAGAAACTGGGCTCTGGACTCATCATTTTGGGAAAATTTGGGGAGTAGAGGGCAATAGTGAAAAATATAATTTGCTGGGAGCATTGGAGTAGGGTGTTGATATTGGAAAGACAGATTAGAAAGAGTTGAGGATCCTGAATGGGGGATGTTAAAAAATAAAATTCAAGGCCGGTCTGGTGGTGTAGTGGTTAAGTTCACATGCTCTGCTTTGGCAGCCCAGGGTTTTCAGGATAAGATCCCGGGCGTGGACCTACACATCATTCATCAATCCTTGCTGTGGCGGCATCCCATGTACAAAACAGAGGAAGATTGGCACAGATGTTAGCTCAGGACCAATCTTCCTCACCAAGACAAGCAAACCAACCAACCCAAAATTCAGCTGAGTAAATTTGATGATCTAATTGGCTTTATTCAACCATTTTTTAATCGGGCAGCATCCCATCTAGCAAATAGAAAGGAGCTTTGAGGAGTTATACAAAATGGAAGGCCTTTCTAGACAGAAAGAGGGTGGGACAAGGAAGTTAAAAGAGTGGATTATTTCAGGCAAGGTTACATGTTCTTGGGGGAAGGCAGGAGGTCTTACCAGGCAGAGTACCTCACTAGTGCTGACCAGGAAATTCCAGACTGATTGGTTTAAAGTGCCACTCCTGGAGAGGCTGAAACTGCAATTAGATTAGGTATTAAGTCTTGGGAGGGGGGCTTGGCACAAGTGACTCCATTTTGGCCTTGTTGCTTTTTAACAGGGATAAGAGGCTTTTTTCTACAGGCAATAGGAAGCTGTTGAAAGTATTCAAGTACCATGATATGAGCAGTGTGGTGGATAAATTAATCAGCAATGTGTGCAAAATAGACTGGAATGGAGAGAGGCTGCAGGTGGGGGAGACCATTGGGAGTCGACTGCAATAGTCTGAAGACCTGAACTAGGGGAACTGCAGTGGGGCGGGAAAGAGGAGAAGGATGTGGAAAACTGAGACCACAGATTCAAGATCTTGTCATTGACTAAAGGCTGCAGGAAGGAAAGATGGAGGGTGCCTACACGCAAGCCCTGGCTGGAAGAGCACCACACCTCAAGTCCTTGAATCGCTCCTCTAGGCCAGCAGTTTATCACCATAAAAGATGGATGTAAAACATTAGACAGCAGATTAAAGATTTTCTTTAGGTACATTGTCACAATGCAAATGGATCATTTTGAAAATTTACAACGTTGCAAAATAGCTTGTGGTGTTGACTCATGAGCCCTACTGTTAGCAAACTCCAGGAGCTGTTTATAGAGTGCCGGCAAAATACTTTTGAAGAGGTGGCATAAAACATACACATCAATTTGTTGAGATTTGAACTTTTTCTCTAACCGGCTGTGTGACTCTGAGTAAAGCACCCTCTCTGAGCTGCAGTTTCCTTAACTATAAAAAAGGGAAGGATAGAGCTTCTTCCCGGAGTTCCGGTCCTTACCTCATGATCTCATAGGAAAACCCCTTACCAGTTTCTAATAAATAAAGGGTAAAAGATAAATAAAAAGTCAAATAAAAATATTAAAAAGAATAAATAAAAGGTAAATATATTTCAAACCTCCCTCTTTTCCTTTCTCCCTTCTTTTCTTTTCTGAGCATGCTTTGTGTTTGCAGGCTGCTCTTCCAAGGTACTCTTTGTATTGTCACAGCTTGTTGATAGGTTTCATGTAGCTTTTCTGGTTGTCAGTCTTCTAGATTCTAGTACCATCTGCATTACAGAATCAGAATGGCCTTTCCTTGCCCTGTATTCTATACTGGAGGAATAGCTAATACATAGTATTTTATTACGATGATTTGCTTAAGGAGCTAAAAACTATCCCTCATTTATGGCAGTTGTGTGGGCGGAAAAAGGGTGGTTCTCCGCAGCAAGGGGCTGTGGGCGTGGCAAGCACTGTGATTGACATGATGGTGCTCCTCACCAAGGGGCTGTGGGCGTGGCAAGCACTGTGATTGACATGATGATGCTCCTCACCAAGGGGCTGTGGGCGTGGCAAGCACTGTGATTGACATGATGATGCTCCTCACCAAGGGGCTGTGGGCGTGGCAAGCACTGTGATTGACACGTCTAGAGCCGGGGGAAAACTACGGATGGCTAAAATACAAGGGAAAGTGATGAGGGCCATAGAAGAAGCGTAGATGAAGCACCGTGGCTGGGGGAGAGCGACTACTGTGGATCCAGTGTCATAGATCTGTCAGCAGCTCCCCATTTCCCCTCCAGCGCCATTTATTGAGTGCTTGCTATGTGCTAAGTATTTGAATTATTTCCTTCAATTCTTGAAATAACCCTACGAGGCAGATAAAGCATCATTACTGCTCTAATTGGACAGATGAGGAAACTGAAGCTTAGGCAACTTGTCCAAGGTCAGAAAGACAACTAGTAAGTTGAACCTGGGCTTCACTGATTCTAGAGCCCAGGGTTTTGACTATTGGCCCAGATTGCCTGTGCTGAGATTTGCTGGGAAGCTCTCTCTTATCTTTTCTGTTACAGGCACATGATTTATATCACCCATCTGGAATAAGATGGAGTGAAAAAGGGGATTTGGGAACGACTGTCTCTCCAAGATTACTCAGCTCTTTGATTTCTCCCCTGGGAGCCACACTGACTGTCAGCTAGAAGGTGCTGGAAAAAATTAGATTGCTCCAGGGTGTTCACTTGTATGCAATTTATTATTTCTAAAGATAAGGCTTAAAGAGACCGCGACATTGCATTATATTTCTTCCAATGAATGAGAGCAGAAGGGCATCTGTTTAGCATTTGAGACACGCACCTGGCTTACATTGGTTAAAAGGGAAAAATAAATGCTAAAACATAGTAATCCAAAGAATTAGTCTCTCTGCCACTGGCTTGCCCTCTCTGCTTGGCCTATGGGACTCAAAGGTGATCATTTAAACTGGGGGCTGCCGGAAAAGGATGTCCTTGCTCTTGATAATTGGGAAGACTAAAGGCCTCCCTGGGAGACGGCTTGGATTCCCTCCTGGGGTCTCACCGACCTAGGTCCTGATCTGAAGCTTGGAAAAGGTGCTGAGACTCCATCAGAGGGTGAGACAGTAGGAGACATCATCCCTTTCTATGCCTTTCTTTAACTGTGGAAGACATGGAAGCCCAGCATGCTGGATACCTGCCAATCGCCCCTCGAGACCTGTGCTCCACCCTCTGTCACCTTGTGCTGTATCCTGGGAGGCTGCCCTGTGTGGACTGCACCAGTGGGCTCCCTTACCCTCTGGCTTCCAGTTTGGCCAAAGGGAAGCACCCACAGGAGATCAGAGGGAGGGGAGAGCGGGGTAAGGGTATTACGTCTTCAACTCCCTCCCTGCTAGATGGGCTTTTCTGCTGGCTGCAGCTCCTGTCAGGTGGCCCTCTCCATACAGCTGCCCTCTCTGGTCCAGCTCACTGCTTCTCCCTTGCTGCTTGAAGGCCTGGGGGTGGTGAGGGCTCCTTGCGGTAACTAGCCCCAAGACACCGCGCTATCCATTTTGCGCACACATTTTTGTAAAAAGCCCTGTTAATACACTCTAATCAAATTACCCAGTCTGGATGTACCATCTGTTTCCTGCTGGGACCATGACTGATATACCCAGAGAGGTTTAATGACTTGCCCAAGGTCTCAGGAGGATTTGATTACACACCAATATGTGCTAAGAAGAAGAGATAACACCGGCATATTTTACAGTTTACAAAGCAGTTTCATAACTGTAATCTCGGGGGCAGGAAGGGCCTTACGCTTTCCATTTGGAGATTAGGAAATTGAATCTTAGAGAAGAGGAGGGATTCCGCACGGCTGGTGAGCATCACAGCCATCTCCAGCTCGATGCCCGGGCTCTGCCAGTCACACCACGGCCCGCCTCCAGGTCAGGACCATGCCGCTAATTCTTCATGAGCACAGCTCCACAGCTGGAGCATCAGGAAAACAAACATACCCAGAGTTCCATCTTCCAGGCCCAGAGCTATGACGCAACATACGCCACCCAAGAACCTCGCGAGGCGAGCGGTGTCATCCCGATTTTGTGGATGAGCGAGTGAGGCTCAGAAGGCTAAACACTTACTCAAAGTCACGCAGCTGAGAAGGAGCTGGAATTTGAACCCCAGCGCGCCTGCCTGTCCCTCCACACTGCCTCTGCGTGCAGAGATGTGGATTTCTGTGAGTCCTGCAGGCTGCAGGCCCAGCATCCACTGTGTTTCCTCCCATCAAAGCAGTCCCAGTCTGGCCTTCATCCTAACTCTGGGACCTTGGCCTGGCTTTCCTGTTGGGCAGCCAAGGAGGCTTTTGTGGATAAAACATGATAAAAAATGGAGTGTAGCTGATTAACACCAAGAGATAACAAGGCAAGGCCAGGCGAGCCCTTTGTCTGAGGCAGCCTGGGAAAAATGCAGCCGGGGTCGGACGCCTCTGCTGTTACTACTGAGGAGGTAGGGGTGCCAGAGGGTCTTCTTCAGCTTTGACGAGGTGCATCTGATCTACCCACTTAGCGGTAAAAAATTTCCCTGGGGCCCTTAGCTTTCACGATAGAAAAGCAGAGTCAGGTGTTGTTACTGGCTGAGCATTGACCTAGGGTCACCCACTCTCTGTGTGGCCTTAAGGACTCACTTCCCCAGTTTAGGCCTCAGTTTCCTCATCTGAAATGTGGGGGGAATGGATGAATCCAGTGCCCCGCCACCTGTCGTCCCAATCTGTCCTTCACAAGTTCGGGAGACTGGGGACGCATGTGAATCTTCCAACACCTGCTCAGCCACACGCCCCTGTCCCCGTCCTGTCCCTCAGAAGGACATCAGGATTGTATTGTTGATGGATTTGCATCAGTCAATTCACATCTTTCTTCCCTATTTACTCACATCCATAAACACATAAAGGCAGGATGCGGATGGATCTCAGGACTTTATCTGCACGGCATTTTCACCAGCCGCCAATCCTCGAGTGACGTTTTGGGAAGTCTTGGAAAGTAGCATAGGTGAAGAGCTGGTCCGATTTCTCCTTACTCTATAACAGTGACAAGCAGCGCCTGGGACGCTGAATGACTTGCCCAAGACACCCGGTGACCCGGTATTAGCGTACCCTTACCGCCAAAGAAAACCATCACCTTGCTGGGTGAGGGCCTCCATTGGAAGCGACTGCTTTGAAGATGAAACAGAAATGATAAACATCCAGTGTAGGGCAAAAACAGAAAACGTACATAAGCAAAAAGAAAAAATGAAAAGGGATGATTCAGTGTTCTGCCTTTGGCTTAGCAGAGCAGGGCTATTGTGAGAGTCTGGCTCAAGACCCAGCAGCCTGAACTTCTTGTTCTTGTTGGCAGTTTCGAGGGCTAGTGGCCACTCTGCTCTCTGTTTTGGGAGGGCCCTTGGTCAGAGTTTCTGAGAACCCAACTCAAACCCAGTGATGAAGCAATTACCAGCAGACAGAGAAAGGGAGAGGGCTTCTCCTGCCTGAGTGAGGAGGCAGGCTCCTTGATGGTACAACCCAGAGGATGGGATGGTCCCGAGACAGGGGGGTAAACCTACAGGGACATTGGCTCTGTAGGAGGATCTGTCTCCCTCTTCTGCCCACCCGTGAAGGTTGGTCCTCTTTGCACGTTTCCTAAGAAATAGCTTCTTCCAGATGTGTTTTGGCACTAAAGCCTGTGCTTCTTCTGGCTGATTAAGCAATCTCTATTCAAGGCTTAAGATGCAGAATATCATAGTTTCAGAGCCCAGAAGGACCTTAGGGCACATCTAGTCCCAACCCACGTATTTCACACTTGGGGAAACTGAGGTTCAGAGATAGAAATTGGCTCACTGAATGTTGTATAGTAAGTTATTGGCAGCGGCAGGCTTAAGATGTAGACCTTTTTTTTTTGCTGAAGAAGAGTTGCCCTGAGCTAACATCTCTTGCCAAGCTTCCTCCACTTTATATGTGGGTCGCTACCTCAGCATGGCTGACAAATGGTGTAGGTTTGTGCCTAGGATCCAAACCCATGAACCTGGGCCACCAAAGCAGAGCACACCAAACTTAACCACTATGCCATGAGGCCAGTCCCAGACATAGGCCTTTTGATCCCATTCTGTGTGTTCTCAGGCTAGACGTCAATTTCGGACACATGGGAAATGCATTCTCAGCCAGCCTAGGATGGTGAAACAAAGTCAGTGCTTATAAATAAGTAATTTATACTACTTATAAATAGGTAGGCTTAATTTCATAAACGTAATAAAAATGAGCTGAAATTTCTTGAGAATTTATTATATGCTCGCAATTTTATAGTATTATCTCATTTAATGTCCACTGTAACTTACAAAGAAGATGCTAATATTCCAAGTTTTTCAGATGAGAAAACTGAGATTTGAAGAAGTGACATAGGGGCTGGCCCCGCGGCCAAGTGGTTAAGTTCGTGCACTCCGCTTTGGCGGCCCAGGGTTTCTCTAGTTTGGCTCCTGGGCGCCGACATGGCACTGCTCATCAGGCCATGCTGTGGCGGTGTCCCACACAGCACAACCAGAAGGACCTACAACTAGAATATACAACTATATGCTGGGGGGCTTTCGGGAGAAAAATTAGAAAAAAAAAAAGGGATTGGCAACAGATGTTAGCTTAGGTGCCAATCTTTAAAAAAAAATAAAACCATTAAAAAAAAATAAAGAAGTGACATTAATTGCCCAAATTCACACAGCCAACAAGTAGCTGAGTGAGGGTTAGAACCGAAGCTTGTTTGATGCAAAGTCCTGTCTCCAGGTCACTAGATTAACATAAAGTGATCCTGTAAAATTTGGTCTGAAGTGAGACACAAATTTTAGGCATCTTTTCCCCTCATATTCAAACGTTTTAAGGAAATCCATATAGAACTGGACTTAATGGCTTAAAGCAGTCATTCCCAAGTTCTAGGGGGCAGCAGCATCTGGAGAGCTTCTGAAAACCCAGAGTGTTGGCCTCTCCCCCAGTTTCTAATACAGTAAGTCTGGGGCGGGGCTTGGGAATTTGCATTTCTACCAAGTCTCAAGGCGATGCTGATGTGGTTGATCTGGGGACCATACACTGAGAATCACTTATTTAAAGGAACCATTAAAAGATTTCATGTCCACTCAATCTTCTCGCGTTGGGTCTCATTTTCCAAGTAACTATTCACGAGCAAAGCTGCCACGTCTCAGGGAAAGAGATTCTTGTCGGAAATAAGAGAAACAATATTGTCACTTGATTTCCTAACTACTGTCTCGAAAGAGTTGCAGAGGGGTCTTGAGCAGGGATGAATTGTCAGGAAGTCTAAAGGTTTAGGCTAAAAAGCATAGGCTGCGACGGCAGAAACCAATAATTCCAGCCCTTTCTTTTGTGCCTGTCCGACTACTCTCAAGACTAGGGGTCCTGGGGGAGAAAGAATGACTGGCTGAGCTTAGGTCACATGTCCATTCCTGAGCCAATCACATGGCCAGGGAAATGTGATGCTCTGATTGGCCAAACCTGAATCACATGACCACTCCTGAAGCAGGAAGCGAAATGAACTCCTGGAAATCACTTCCGCCCAGGTGCAGAGCCTGAGAGGGGGGTGTGAGTGGTCCCCCTACAGGGAGCCTGGGGATGAGGACAGCAGAAAGAAGGGTAGGTGGATGCCTCGTGGCAAAAACACACGGGCCCACCTTTCTGGGTGCGAAGCAGCCTTTTACATTTTAGTTCTGGTTACTCTTCTTTCCCACGAAGTTCTTCCGGCACAAGGGCTGGCCTTTCCGTAGATGGAAGAGGGCCAAGCCCAGGAGGCCTTGAGCGAGGTGCAAAGAGATCTGGGCTGGAGATTTGGGTTTTCGACCTGTTCTGCCACCATCTTCCTTGCCGCTGTGCGTCTGTTTCTTCTTCAGCTGTAAAGCGAGGAGACGGATAGGATCTCTGCGGGCCCTCACAGCTCTAATAGGCTGTGGCTCTGGGCAGCATCACAGGCAGTGGGGCCCCCAGTGCCTTTCACAGTCTGTCTCAGAAATGAAGCCAGCTTCCTCTAAACACCGGCAGTCCCGACGTGGGATGACATGGCCTGCTAGAAAGAGCCTTGATCTTGGCATCAGATAGACTCGTTTTGATCTCTGACTCCTCTATTCCCTGTGTGACCTAGGCAAATTAGATTAACCTCTCTGAACCTCCTTATATAAAGTGGAATTAATGATAATCCTTGCCTGATCTCAAAGGTTGTTGAGAGCATGAGACAACGGATATGAAAGGGCGTTGTGAGCCCCCCAGTGCTGTGCAGATGGAGGGCCCACCCACCAGGGCTCCTGCCTCCCAGGCCAGTGTGGTTTAGGGCCTCAGTGCTCCTGAGAAAAGATTAGTGCCCACATTCAATGACAAGAGCCCTCCCACAAGGCACATGTCTGCTACTTGGAGACCATGTGTCCTAAACCTTGTTATTCTGCACACGGAGTGCCCTATCAGGTGGTAAATTGAAGCAGCTAAGTGGGTGGGGTGGGAGTAGGAGGGAGAGGCCACTGATGATTCCAGATCTCACAGGGAGAATCTGTCCCGAGTCTCAGCGTGGAGACCCAGGACCCAGCGGCCGGCAGTGAGGGAGCAGGAAGCCAGGCTCTGCCCTTCCCCTCTGACTATCCTGTCCTTCCAAGCTGGCGTTTGGACAGAAGCCTCCCTCTGACTTGTCTAGCGGGGAGCGGGATAGCCAGCTGCACTCGATCTTGTAGGGTCATCTCAGAGTAATATGTTCGGAATGGGTTTCTTCATCTCAGTCCCCACCTCCAAAATCTGTTTTCTCCTAATTGTGTAAATGTCACCTGAGCCATGCATTCTCCCATGCCAGATACCTATAGGTCATGACCTTTGACATCTCTTTCTCTTTCAACATCCCTCCAACCCCCGCCACTCTGGAATCCATCATCAAATCCTGCTTCTTCCCCCTTTAAAGTACACAGATGGTCTCTGACTTACCATGGTCCGATTAATGATTTTTTGACTTTACATGATGTGAAAGCGTTACGCATCCAGTAGAAACTCTGCTTCGAATCTTGAATTTTGATCTTTCCCTGGGCTAGCAATATGTGGTACGAGGCTCCCGCGTGATGCTGGGCTGTGGCAGCAAGCCACGGCTCCCAGTCAGCCATGTGATCTTGAGGTTAAACAACCATATGGCCATTGTACCCAGACCACCATTCTGTTTGTCACTTTCGGTACAGTATTCAAGAAATTACCTGAGATATTCAATAGTTTATTATAAAATACGCTTTGTGTTAGATGATTTTGCCCCACTGTAGGCTAATGTGAGTGTTCTGAGCACATTCACGTTAGGCTAAGCTAAGCTATGGTGTTCGGTAGGTTAGTATTAAATGCATTTTTGCTTACAACTTGCCATGGGTTCATCAGGATGTAACCTCATGGTAAGCTGAGAAAGATCTGTATTTCACGTCCACTCACTTTTTCCCCGTTCCCACCACTACCACCCTTGTCTGAGACACTGTCATCTCTTACCTGCAATTGCCTCCTAACTAGTTTCCTCATTTGGGGTCCTGTCCTCCTCCATTTTAGTGTCCATATGTCAGCCAGTGTAAATTTTCCAAAATGCAAATCTGGTAGGCATTGCCGTCTCTCTTACAAGTCTTCCAAGACTGCCTATTGCATTTGGAATGGAACCCACGGTCCCCAGTGGGGCCTATGAAGCCCCATGGGAACTGGCCCCTGCCCACCTCTCCAGCCCCAGCACCCTCTTCACTCTCCCCCTTGCTCTCTGGCCTTTGTCTGGTTCATGAACAAGCCAGGTTCCTGCACATCCCAACAACTCAGTGTCCTTTCCCAGGCTGTTCCCCTCCCTGGTCTGCCCTTCCCCCTTTCTTCACATTGCTACTTCTGTTTATCCTTCAGGTCTCAGCTGAACGGTCCCGTTTTCAGAGAGGCCTCCCCCACTGACCCTATCCAAGTCATCTTCCTCCTCCTCCCGACTTCCCACCACTTATTCTCTCTCGGCAGTTTATTTCCTCCATAGCACTTTCCACAATTCATATTGATCATTGTGTTCATTTAGTCGCTTATTACCCAGCTCCATTACACTGTAAGCTCATGGGGCCCGGGAAAGTGCCTTCCTATTGTATGCCCAGCACCTATGTGCTCAGTAAATATTTCTTGAATCAAAGAACAAATGGAAAAATTAAAGGCTTTATCCCTATGACTTCTTCAGATTTTCCTCAAAGGTGCTATGCTGTGAACCAGTAATTCTAGGCACCCTGTGAGAGCCAGGAATAAAGAGAAACACCGGCAGTGTCTGGCTGTACCCAAGTTGGTAGAGTGACCTACCCTCTCCCTTGACCTTAACCTTGACCATGCCCTTTCCCTCCCACATGTCTACAGGTTGCAAGTACCTGGACCCTCAAGCTCTCCTCAAATGGCTTTTAGGAAAAGATCTGATAACTGATAAACACTGGCAAATGAGAAGAGACACTGTATTTTTCACAGCAAACCATAAGCCAGGATACTTGAGATGACAAAGGATTTTTGTGACACTTCCTGCAGGACTGACTACATAATTTGCAGGGCCCAGTACAAGTGAAAATGTGGGCTGCTTGTTCAAAAATTATGAAAAATCTCAAGTTGGTGACAGCAGAGCATTAAACCAAGTGCAGGGTCCCTTCTAAGCATGGGTCGCATGCCCGTGAAGCTGGCCCTGCCTATTGCCTTCAGAGGTAGGCCAGGAGATAGATTTGGATTCTCTGGGCTGGTCTTCCTCCTGTGTGTGGACACCGCAGGCTCCAAGAGACCTTTTTCCCATCAGCTCAAGAATGGTACTGGTTCTAGGGGCTGGCCTGGTGATGTAGTGGTTAAGTTCGAATGCTCTGCTCCAGTGGCCTGGGGTTTGCGAGTTCAGATCCCAGGCATGGACCTACACGCCGCTCATCAAGCCATGCTGTGGCAGCATCCCACATACCAAACAGAGGAAGATGGGCACAGATGTTAGCTCAGGGACAGTCTTCCTCAAGCTGCTGCTACTTCTTTACCCAAATTTTCCCCCAGATTCCATGGTTTCTAGCTAAGCCCGTTGATGCAGAGCAGAGCCAAGTTTGTTTTCCTTTATCTAGTAGCTTAAGGAGGCAGGAAAGTTGCTTTCGTAAAACTCCCTAGAAGGTAAACATGACATTGTTCTTTTACTCTGTTTACAGTAACACACTGGCATGGAGGGGATTTCTGTTGCCACCACATACCACTGTTTCCCTGTCCTTCACATACCTTCAGTGAGCAAGTGGGACAGCCTCCCACAGAGGCCCAACCTTCAGGAACTTGGCCTTATTTTAGGGGAGGGGAGGGGCAGGGAGAGGAAGAGTGAGGGCAGGAATGTGAATGAGAATGGGAGGGGACACTGGCTTACATTTCCTGTAGCCACCAAGGGAAACTGCACTACAGTCATCAAATTGTTCCCTCAATATATATTTTAAAATAAATAAATAAGTATAGATGTGGATTTAATCGATTTTATTTTTGCATAGGTAATATATTCTTATGGTTCAAAACTCAAAAGTTACAAAAAGATTTGTAGTGAAAAATCTTTCTGCTCCCAAGGAACCCACTTCCCCTCCTTGTAGGCAGTCATTGTAACTAGTTTTTGGGTACCCTGGTAGAAATGCTGTTTGCAAATATGAATATGCAAATATGCATACATGATGCAAATATGAATACATTGCCCCTGTTAGTTTTTTCACCAATGGTAGCACATTTTAACACAGTCCTGTACTTTGCTTTTTTTCACTTAAGATTATTGATGTGGGCTCGGTGAGTCGAGGAGTCGAAGGAAAGATTTCTTAGACTCTCAAGGTCTGGCAGTAGTGCTCTTTTATTCAGAGAATCGCGTGGAGTAGCATGGGGACAGGACCCAGGGACAGTAAAGAGCTGCAATGTGTTGAGGATTAGAGCCAAATTTATAAGGCATAGGTATGTGAGTTATTTCTTTACAAGACAAAGAAAAGATGATGTAAACAGTCATTAAATGGTATCAGTCCGGGCGGGGTCTGGTTATTGTGTTGGTATAACTTTAGATATGTTGGGTCATATAGATCGGCATGTAGGCCACGACGCCATGGGCTTCTCTACCTGGGGCAGCCTTGATCCACATCAATTATATCCAGGAACTATTTAAAAATAATTATTTTGGGGCCAGCCTGGTGGCGCAATGGTTAAGTGCGCACGTTCTGCTTCGGCGGCCGGGGGTTCGCCGGTTCAGATCCCGGGTGCGGACATGGCACCGCTTGGCAAGCCATGCTGTGGTAGGCGTCCCACATATAGTAAAGGAAGATGGGCATGGATGTTAGCTCAGGGCCAGTCTTCCTTGGCAAAAAAGAGGAGGATTGGCAGCAGATGTTAGCTCAGGGCTAATCTTCCTCAAAAAAAATTATTATTTTATTGAGGTCATATTGGTTTATAACGTGTCAATTTCAGGTGTACATTATCATATTTCAGCTTCTGTTTAGACTGCATTGTGTTCACCACCAATAGTCTAGTTTTCATCCGTCACCAGGAAATCTTTCCAGGCTAGTGTACAAAGAGCCCCTTCTTTCTCTCACAGGTATGCGCCGTATCTTCAGTGTATAACTGGGTTGGAATTTATTTAACCACGTGGACATGTAGGTTCTTCCAGTCTTTAGTTATTACCGTGGTGTAAGAAATTACTTTCATGATTGAGGTTGGGAGCTTCCCTTTGTTCCTTTAAGGAAAACGAAAGTCAGCTTCACCCCCCCACCCCCATCTCTTCTTCAGTCACTCTGAGTTGAGGGCGTGTGCATTTGTAAATTGGATGGATGGACCATGTGGCCCTCCGTGGATTTCCACAAATATTTCTCAGGTGCCCACTTCATGCTAATATTGTTGCAAAGCACTGGGGACACTGCAGTGCCATGACAGCCCCTGTTCTTCTGGGGACACAGTCTGGTTGGGGGCCAGGGGAGGAGATCTGTGATCAACAAGAACCCAAATGAACGAACAAGAGAATTTCAGATAGTGATCAACGCTGTGAAAAAGAAAGAAAAGCAAACCCAGGTCATGTGATGGAGCTTGTGTCAGACACCACTCAAATGGGGACCAGTGACGGACTCTCTTGGATCACTGAGCTATGCCCGGGGGCAATGTTCCATAAGAGGTAAAAATAAACCCAGCACTGTGAATTGGTGCGATTTGTGAAGCTCTTTCAGACTTTCCTCATCAATGGGTTGCCTGAATAGCAAGGATTACTTTCTTGGGGCAGAGAGGTTGAACGCCTTTGCTTTTTTTTCTCTCTCTAATACGGTTTTGCAAAAGGGAAATAATCTCAAAGAGCCCCTCGCACTGTTTGAAGAGGACAGACGACTGAGCGGTGGCCTCGGGCCAGTTCTAGGGAGGCCTCAGCCTGGTAATTCAAGCCTCCTGAGCTCCAGGCTTTCCCCTTCTCCAGTGGCCCACAGGCTGCAGAAATTGAGTCTGGTGGAGGTGCCGGTGGTGGTGGCACCTCAGCTGCCACGGTCCAGATCACCCCTCTGTTCTTCAGGCTCACTCCCCCCAACCATCTCATTCGGATGCTCTCAGAGCCAGAAAGCTGCAGTATAGGCAACATCGACCAGGAACTTGTGCACAGGGGTTGGTAATCTTTCCTTAGCTTGGGGGTAATATTAAAAATATTTGAGCCGTCAGTCCCGCACCAGCCCCGACCAACCAGGCAGAAGCTGGCTGCTGTGCCGAGTGGGCGCATCTCTCTTGCTCCCTCCCTCTGCACACATCTTCCTGCCTTCTTTCCATCAAAAGGCAGGCAGGCAGTTCCTTCTTGCTTCTGCCTTTTAAAGTCCATCCCAACCTTCAAGTCCCGGCTCAAGCGCCCCTCCTCCGTGAAATCCCCTCTCCTTATGGGCTCAGGGCAGATGTTGTCTTTATTCTCTACAAGGTCCTCTGGGCAGAAGCCTTGATACCCACGCCCACTTCTGTCTCCCCCCATCTGGCACAATAGAGCTTTGTCTGTAGTAGAACCTCCACACGTGCGTGTTGTCCGTGGAGTAACACGCTGCCCCTGGTTTGTAAGGTGACACTATGTCCATAAATGGGCGAGCAGGCGACGCTTAGGGTCAGCGATTAGCACATTGTTGTTAGTTGAAGTTGTTCTAGCGTTCTATTTCCCATCCAACTCAGCACTCTCTTGTTTGCTATTTTGGGTCCTATCTCACCAGAACGATTAAACAAAGGGGAAATCATCAAAAACCACAGCAGAGCCTGGTGGGGTGGAGAAAAAGGCAGAAAACGAGCATGTGGGGTTGAGGGGCGGGTGGTAGAGATACAGTAAGCACGTGAGAGACCTGGAGACGGGACAGCCCCGACCAAAGCCGGAGCAAGCAGCGGATGCAAAACAGGACCATATGGCAGTCTTTGGGAAAGAACTTTCTGAGAAGGGGGGCTGAGGCCCAAATAACTTCACCCTGGGAACCGGTCAACTGTCCTGACTTGTAAGAGAAGGAAGCCAAAATTGCTCCAGATTTTTTTTTTTCCCCTGGAAAGAAGCGTGAACAGAAATTCTGGCTGAAAGGCCTGTTCTCTCTCCCCACACCGTTCCTAGGGGCTGGGCATGCCGTTCCTCTCTTTGGAGAAGAGGAACCCCTTGTGTGCCTTCCGCTCTGGGGCTGCTGGGAGAAACGGGCTGGCCTCCCGCATTCCTCCCCTTGGCGGAGGAGGCTGACCTTGGACACTCCCCACTGCAGAGAGTCTGGGTACTTAGTGGGTCACGGGAGTGTCCCAGACGGGGATGTCTTGAAGTGGAAGAGACCCAAGAGGACTAGGGAGCCACAGCACCGAGGGAGATCCAGGGGTCTGAAGCGGCCTAGGGTAGGGGCTGAGGGAAGGAGACAAGGAGGCTTGTTTGCTGCTAGAGTGTCTGCTGATGCGAGCTTTTTGACCAAGCCTTTTGGTCAGAAGCCCACAGCTCCTTCCTCAGCACCATGTACCCTGTACCTCTCCTCCAGAGACCACAGAGCTGCGCTGGAGCCCCTCGCCACATGTGGCTCTTGACACTTGAAATGCGGCCGGTCCAAGGGGAGATGGGCTGTAAGTTTCACATACACCCTGAACTTCGAAGTCTTTGTATGAAAGGAGAATGTCAAATATCTCAATCATTTTTATAGTGATTCCATGTTGAAATGATAATGTTTGGATATATTGAGTAAAATAAAACATTAAAATTAATTTTACTTTTTTCAACGTGGCTACCAGAAAATTTTAAATCACGTGTGTGGTTTGCATTCTATCTTTGTTAGCCTGTGCTGGTCTAGCGTGTCTGTGTCTGAGGTTAGGTGCAGGCCTGCAGGGGCCTGGGCAAATTTTAAACTCGGAGGAATCACTGGTTCAAATATTTTAAAAAATACATCATTTTACCAGATCAATCACCTGTGACGAATAACAAAAATCAGAGGGTCATAGAGAGAAAGGGGTCCTGTCGTGTTTCCTGGGCCAGGAGATAGACCCCAAATCTGGAAGAGGACTCCTGAGAGAGTAGAGCTCATTGTTCATTCTACATTTATTCAAAAATGCGTACATTGAGTGCTTTACTATGTGCACGTTCTAGGAGGACCCAGCGGGGAACAAGGCAAAGATCCCTGCTCTCATGGAAAGGGTAACTCTAGATGGGAGAGAGACCATACATAGTCAAAATGCGTACACGAAATGCAAGACAAGACATAGCATGTTAGAAGGGGTAAGTGATAGGGAGAATGTACAGCAAATAAGAGGGTTTTGAACTTGAATATGGTGGTCAAGGAGGGCTTCCTGGAGAAGGTGGCATTGGAGCCAAAACTTAAGAAGATGAGGGAGTGAATTCTGCAGGTCTTGGAGGCACTAGTGGGTCTGACATTTTGGAGGACAGCAAGGAGGCCAGTGTCACTGGCATGGAGTGCGCAGGGGGAGAGTTGGAGGAGATGAGGTCAGGGAAGCAGCAGAAGCAGATGACTTAGGGCCTGGTAGGCGATAATGATGCCTCTGGGTTTTACTCTGAGTGAGCTGGGGCACTTTGGAGAGTTATGAGCTGAGGCGTGGTGCACTGACTTATACTTTAACAGGATCATTGTGGCTACGGAGTAGAGAACAGACTCTGGGGGGCATAGGTGGAGGCAGGGAGACCAGTCAGAAGACTGCCTCCATTAGGGTGAGATAAAAGGGTGATTCCACTGGGGTGGTCAGAATGGCGATGAATGAGTTGCCTGGGTGGCCCTCTGGGCTTTCTTTTCTCTCCCTGTAGCTGAGGAGGCTCTATTCCTGAAGCAGGGACAGCTGGCTCTCCATTTCCGTACACCCAGGGCTTTCCTCTCCCTCCTCACTGACTGCCACGCTGGCGTCCTTGCTGGTCTCCTGGTTCACCAAGTCTGTCCCATCTCAGGGTCTTTGTGCCACTAATGCCTCTGCTGTCTCTAAGGCTGGTTCCTTCTCATCATTTAGGTCTAGCTCAAATGTCACCCCTCAGAGAGGCCTCCCCAACCAGTGCCTCAAGGAGCCCCTTCCCCATCGATGTCTGTATTGCCCTGTTTTATTAACTTCTTTGCATTAGTCACTGGCTGAAATGATGCCTTTATTTATTTGCTTACTCCTTCGTTGCTCTCACCCGCCCTAACAGTGGGGGCTTGGGTACAGGGTGTCCCCAGTACCTAGGACTGTGTCCTCAGCACCTGGGACAGAGCTGAGAGATGCTAGCGCACATCACCTGTTGCAACCAGCCAGAGGTCTGTCTGTCTTGCCCCTTCAACTTGAGGTAAAGAGGAAATAGGCATGGACTCTGGCGCTGGGTAGACTGGGTTCACTTGCTATGTGACCTTGAGCAGTTTTCTCTCTTTATGCTTCAGTTTTACCATTTGTAAAATGAGGATAACACTTGTATTCACCTCGTGAGGGTGTTTAAAGGGTGAGTGAAGAATGCATATAAATGGCTTAATCCAGTACTTGGAACTGTTATGATTATTAACAACTGCCTATTTACATCATTCTCCTGTTGTCTGGTTTCCTATCAAATGTTCTGCACTCGATTTCCTCTTAATCAAACACTCTAGAACAGTGCTATCCGATAGAACTTTCTTCAATAATTGACATGTTCTATGTCTGCTGTCTAACATGGTAGCCACTAGCCCCGTGTGGCTATTGAGCCCTTGATATGTGGTTAAGATGACGGAAGAGCTGACTTTTACATTTGATTTCATTTTAATTAATTTAAATCTACACTTAAATGGGCACATGGGGCTACAAGCCACCTTACTGGACAGGACAGCTCTAGGAACTCTGAGTGATAGGAAGATAAAGCTTTTCCTTTAATGAGAGACATTTGGGAGTATTTGGAATAAATGCAGCACTTTTTAAGGGTTCTTTACAGATCTAAATTCACTGTATCCAATTTGGAATACAAGAATATATTATATAGACTTTGGTTTGCGTATGAAATTCTGGGATGTTTAAATATTTGAAAATCTTAAGAGAAAGAGACATCTCTTCACTTTCTTTCTGCTCCTCCACTTTCTCCTTCCTCTTACTTCTTCAAATCCAGAGATTTTGCTTCTTTTCTGTTTCTCTTTTCTTTCTGGGGCCTCCATCCTCTGGCCCAAGCTGAGGGCAGCCTCGGTGGGTTGACCGGGAGAAAGCACCTAGATTCGTTTCTCTTCTGTTCCCCCTCAACCTCCGGCTCCACCTCCGTCTAGGAGGGGGCCACCGTGGTTGTTCCTTAGACTCAGGCGATACAGAACAATGCAGGATAATCCAGTTATAAAATCAGGAATTTTTGAGCTGGGAGTTTCCTCAGAGATTGTCTGATCCAATCCCTTCATTTTATACATAAGGAAATAACCCAGAGTGGGGCAGCGACTTAACCAACACCCAGGACTCGTAGCCCCCAGCCCCATGCTTGTTCTATAACTCACAGTGAACGGCCCGCAGATTTTTCCAATTCGTTTCCTTAAAAACAAAAGCCATTAAGACTCAACTCCACTAAACCAAACCAGACTCCTCCTGAGTCTTTTAGACAGATCTCAGGGAAAAGTTTTGGTCTTGATGCATGGGAAGAAAATGAAAGACATTCTTTGAGTTCCTTTTGAAGAATGATTCCATTCTAGAAATCTTTTAAAATATTGCATCATGTTTAAAATCCTTATTATAAATGAAATGACTGAATACCACCTACGTACTGTAATTTATCGTGTGCATTTGCTTTTTAGAAAAAAGCACAGGCCTGAATGTTGATGGAAAACTACTAACCAAAGTATAGCAAGAGTTTTCAATTCATTTTCAAAGCTACTCACCAAAGCATATGAAGGCATTTTTCATATGAAACATTCATCTGATATGGAAAATAACCTTTAGCAAATAACATGCAAAATAGCTGAATTTAGTGGAGTTTGCATAAGAGGACCTATTTTTCTAGCCACTAGATAATAGTGTACTTAGTGGTTAAATGTTAAAGTTTTAAAGTAAAATCCTTGCTCTGACACTTAGAAGCTGTTCGAGCCTGGGCAAGTAACTTAACGTCTCTGAATCTGTTTCTTCATCTTATAAAATGGGGTTCACAGTAGTACCTACCTCAAAGAGTAGCTGTAAGGATTTAAACAGAATCTGTAAAGCTTATAGCATAGGACCCGACACATGTAAGCATTCAAGAAATTGTCTTTTTTTTTTTTTTTGAGGAAGATTAGCCCTGAGCTGAGCTAACATCTGCCGCCAATCCTCCTCTTTTTGCTGAGGAAGACTGGCCCTCAGCTAACATCCGTGCCCATCTTCCTCTACTTTATATGTGGGATGCCTACCACAGCATGGCTTGCCAGGCGGTCCCATGTCTGCACCCAGGACCCGAACCAGCGAACCCCGGGCCGCGGAAGCGGAACACATGCACTTAACCGCTGCGCCACTGGCCAACCCCCTTGTTGTATTTTCATGGATCTCTGTAACGTGTCTAATATTGTTTTTGGAGTTAGTGGAGTAGAAATCAATTACTCTCAATCCTGATTGCACGTTAGAAGCACCTGGAGACCTTTAAAAACATACTAATAGTCAAGCAACATCCCAATTTAATCAAAATTTCTAGGGGTGGGGCTGGGCATCAGTATTTTTTAAAAGCTCCCCAAGTGTTTGTTTATGTAAATAGGCAAATAAATACATAATTACAATAATTTTCTATATAATTACTGCATATCTTTCCTAAAGATGTACTGCTTTTTTTTTTTAACTCAAAAAGCCCTAAAGTTTTGTGGTATTACTGCCAAAAATGCACAGTTGAAATCTAATCATTGAGAAATATCTGACAAACCCAAATAAAGGAACATTGCACAAAATATCAGGCCTGTGTTCTTCAAAAATGTCAATATCTTAAAAGACAATTTTTGAAACTCTTCCAGAGTAAAGGAAATTAAAGAGACATGACAACTGAATGTAGAATGGGATGTGGGATTTTGTTCTGCTATAAAAAGCTTATTGAAATAATCAGAGAAATTTGAATAAAGTCTCAAGATTTGATAATCACATCACATCATCATTAATAAAGTATTGAAGGGGCCGGCCCCGTGGCCAAGTGGTTAAGTTCACGAGCTCCGCTTCGGTGGCCCAGGGTTTCCTGGTTCAGATCCTGGGTGCAGTCCCAGCACTGCTCATCAAGCCATGCTGAGGTGGCGTCCCACACAGCAGAACCAGAAGGACCTACAATTAGAATATACAACTGTGCACTTGGGGGGCTTTGTGGAGAAGAAGAAAAATTAAAAAAAAAGAAGATTGGCAACAGATGTTAGCTCAGGTGCCAATCTTTAAAAAAAAAAGTATTGAAGATAAAAGGGCTTCATGTCTGTAATTTACTCTCAAATGACTTAAAAAATGTATGTATGACGTGTATATGTATGTATATATGTGTGTATGCATGTGTGTACATACATCTATATGTAGAGAGAGAGTGAGACAGAGACAAAGACAGACTCAGAGAAAGAGAAAATGATAAAGCAAATGGGGTAAAATGTTAACATTTGGGGAATCTGTGTGAAAGATATAGTGTAATAATTGTATTATCCTTGCAATTTTTTTGTAAGTCTGAAATTACGTGAAAATGGTTAATTAAAAAAAAACCTAAACTTTTACAAAGTCCTAAAAAAAGAATAAAATAGGGACAGAATTTAAAAATCTTTGTTTTGTAAGAATAACTCAAAGCTACATGGAGAAAGATGTTACTTAAGAAGAGATTGTTCTTGGGGCTGGCCCGGTGGCGCAGCGGTTAAGTGCGCACATTCTGCTTTGATGGCCCAGGGTTCGCCGGTTCGCATCCCGGGTGTGGACATAGCACCACTTGGCAAGCCATGCTGTGGTAGGCGTCCCACATATAAAGTAGAGGAAGATGGGCAGCAGTTAGCTCAGGGCTAATCTTCCTAAAAAAAAAAAAGAGATTGTTCTCAGAATATAGGTGAGGGAGCTTCTGTTTAAGCATCTGCTGCTTTGAGGCTCCATCAAATGCTGGCAGACTACCTCCAATAGAGGGCGGTGCAACATTACGAAGAATAGATCACATCACAAGGGTTTTGGGTAACTTTACTTAAAGTGGATTCCAAAGTGTTAACAAATATAACAAAGGCATTGAGAATCTTAGAGCTGAATTCTACCTACATCCCATTTCACAGACGAGCAAACTGAGACTTAAAGAGGGAAACAAGTTGCCCACAGTCATAGTCACAAGCAGGACAGCTGTCTTGTACTTAATAACCACAGCTATGATTCATTGAAAGCTTACTGTATGCCAGGCCTTGTATGTATTAACCACTTTATATGTGTTATCTATTTAATCACACCTCCGCTTGTTTTTTTTTTTTTTCAATTCTGCGCTGAGACTCAGAGAAGTCAGTAATTGATCTGATGTCACTAATCAATGAGATTCTGGCTGTGCTCAGAGCTAACGCGCCATTCTGTCCTACGATTTTGCTGGGGTACCTACCCCTCAAAAATTGATCATCTAATAGGGAAGGAAGAACACAGCCATCAAAAGAGAAATTTATCTCGGCATGTACCCACTGATGGGTACACACACACAAGGAACCAGAGAACCTCTGAGGAAGAGTCCTGCGACTGAAGACAGCAGAAAAGGAAGGTGCTACTGAAACGGTTGGGCATGAGTGGCCTGTGAAGATGGGTAGGTTTACAGATGGTGAAGGGTAAGCAGAGAGCAGAAAGTAGAGGTGGAGAGAATATAGGGGGAAAAGGCATAAAATCTTGTGGGGAGGGCAATGAGTCCTCTTGACTCCTCTTATCCCCGCTACCTTATGTCAACCTCTAATGAATCCATCAGCTAGCCTTGTTAGCGCCACTTCCAGAAACATCTGTGACCCCTGCACTTCTCTCCACCTGCACTGCCACCCCCTGGCTCAAGCCACATCATCCCTCACCTTGACTCTTCAAAAACCTCCAAACAGGGGCTGACCGGGTGGCGCGGTGTTTAAGGTAGCACATCCTGCTTTGGTGGCCCGGGGTTCGCCGGTTCGGATCCAGGGTGCGGACATGGCACCACTTGGCAATAAGCCATGCTGTGGCAGGCATCCCACATAGAACGTAGAGGAAGATGGGCACGAATGTGAGCTCAGGGCCAGTCTTCCTCAGTAAAAAGAGGTGGACTGGCAGCAGATGTTAGCTCAGGGCTAATCTTCCTCCAAAAAAAAAAATTATTAAAAAAAATTTAAAAATAAACCTTCAAACGCGTCCCCTTGCTTCTTATACTTTCCACAATTCATTCTCTACATTACAGCCAGAGTCATCTTTCTACAACATAGATCAGATGATGTCACTCTCCTGTGACCATCTTCTAATGGCTTCTCACGCACCTAGAATAAAATCCAAACTCCCGGGGCCGGCCCCGTGGCCGAGTGGTTAAGTTGGTGCGCTCCGATTCAGTGGTCCAGGGTTTCGCCAGTTTGGATCTTGGGCGCAGACATGGCACCGCTCATCAGGCCATGCTGAGGCAACGTCCCACCTAGCAGAACCAGAAGGACCTACAACTAGAATATAGAACTATGTACTGGGGGGCTTTGGGGAGAAGAAGAAAAGAAAAAAAAGAAGAAGGTTGGCAACAGATGTTAGCTCAAGTGCAAATCTTTCTTTTTTTTTTCCTTTTTCTCCCAAAGCCCCCTGGTACATAGTTGTGTATTTTTAATTGTGGGTCCTTCTAGTTGTGGCATGTGGGATGCCGCCTCAGCGTGGCCTGATGAGCGGTGCCGTGTCCGCACCCAGGATCCGAACCGGCTAAACCCTGGGCCGCTGAAGTGGAGCATGTGAACTTAACCACTCAGCCATGAGGCCGGCCCCTCAGGTGCCAATCTTTAAAAAAAAATCCAAGCTCCTCACCAGGCTTTGCTGGAGCTGACCCCTGCCTACCTCCTTGACCCCCTCTCTCACCACCCTCTTCCTTGCCAGCGTTCCTTCGGTGTTCTTTCCACCCTGAGGACATGTGAAGCTTGTTGCCACCTTGGGGCCATTGCCTGGAACACTCTGCTCCCAGGTCTCCACGTGGCTGCCCCTTCTTCTCACTCAGGCCTTCGCTAAAGGTGGCCCCACAGAGAGGATGTTATCTTCATCACTATCTGAAAAAATCTTGTTGGCTTGTTTTTCCATCTGCTTCCCTCCAGAATGTACATTTCACGAAGACAGGAACTTGTCTTGCCCGTCACAGTGGTGCCCAGAGCTGTGAGTGCCCGGCACATAGTGGGGATGTCATACACAGTTATTGAATGAATGAATTGAATTCATGGAAACAGAGAATTTTGGCACAACAAAGAAGGGTGGGTGGGGAGAGATGTTGGAAAGAGTTAGGGCAAGACCGAGGAGGGCCTCAGATGGTATTCTATAGGGAGTAGGGAGCCATTGAAGGTTTTTTGATTTCCTTAAAGCAAAATTTGTTCATTTGGTTTCAAAGCAGTGTGTAAGATGGACTGGAGAGGAGAGCCTGGAGACGGGCAGTCAAGTTAGAAGACTATTGGAAACCCAAGCAAATGCAGAGTGATTTTTTTTCACTAAATAAATTGCCTGCTTTGACCATGTAACAACAACGACCGTGTAACAACAACTCATCATTACACAGAACCTACTGTGTGCTTTTGTTTGAGTGTGTCGGCACACTCAGCTGGAATGCTCCCCACTGGAGTGAGGTTGCTAAAAGAACCAGAAATGGAATCAGACGGACTCAGGTTGCAACTCATCCTGATTCTGCGATTACAGCGTGTAGGGAACATCACTGGAGTTAGTCTTTAAAAGGTTAACAACCAAGTCTTAGGATTTAATTTAAAAGCCTTAGCCCCTAAGGGACTCAGTCCACCTCTGTTCATTTTACAGATAAGGAAAATGAGGTTAGAGAAGGGAAGTGACTTGCCCAAGGCTGGTCGGCCAGAAGCGCTTCCCCTGCCTTCCAGAGGCACTTCGTCTCTCTGAGCTAGGCTCCTTCACCCAGAAAATGCAGAGACAACGTCTTCCGCACAAGATCAAGGAAATATTGTGAGAGGGCTTTGCAAACTGCGAGATGAAGGACTCATGGGATATTTTATTATCATTTGGCCAGAACTGCCAGCTTGGCTTTAGCTCAGGCCCAGATTCACTCTTTTAACAAACTTTTACTTAGTGCCTACTTAATCCAGGTCCTGGTCTGAGCCCTGGAGACGCAGCAGTGAACGCAGCATCCGAGTCCCTAATCCTCACTGCACTTACGTTCTGGTGAAGTGTGTGTCTGTAGCTGTGGGTGTGTGTTCTGTGGTGATAAGCGCTATGGAGAAAGAGAAAGCAGAAAAGGGGACTGGGGAATTGCCAGAGGTGGGAGAGGGGTTGGAATTGCCAACAGGGGGGTCAGGGAGCCTCTCCGAGAACTTGACCCTGATTCTGGATGGCACCTGGCACAGTGAAGGGGGACCTTTTAAACATTTACTTATTTATTTATTTATTTTAAAGAAATATATTTGTTCTCAGGCAGCAGAGTCTGGAGGGGAAGGCTGATTTTGCGAGGGTTTGCGCCATGACCATCTGACGCTGCGGCTCGGAGCCTAGGCTGCAGAAATGAAACCCTTGTCATCAGCACTTTTTTATACCACCAGATGCAACTTTTTGCTTCCTTCTCACAAGCCAAACCCAAATGAAAGACTTCGGGGGTTAGCAGAAATAATTTGCATCAAGGCTCATCCTTGAGTCTTCTTTGGGTAGTTTGGGAAGGGGGCGGGAACCGACAGGGGTTGAGTCCTACTTGTGCTACATGCAGTGCTGGGTTCTATCTATCCCATCTCATTTTATCCTCCAGGCAGCCGTCCGGGGGAGACATTGTTCCCATTTTGTAGATGAGGAAACTGAGGCTCCACGTGCCCATGTGGCTTGCCCAGCAGCAGCACGGCTGGCAAATGACAGATCAGCGATTTAAACCCGGGTCAGCCTGGCTCCGTATCCTGTGCTTTCTCTGTGACGTCACAGTCCCTTCCTGGGACTGAGAGCTGAAGTGATTTTGAAGCGACTACTAAAACCTTTCCCAGAAAGAATTCAGAAATGACCTGTCCCATCTCCTTCATTGTACAGGTTAAGTGAGTTAACAGGAACGTACCTGAACACCCGCTAGCCGTGCAATGGATGTTGGTTTCTGGCTTTGCAGATTAGAAACCAGAAGTTCAGAGAAACGAACTTACTCGCCTGAGGTTACACGGCAGGTTAGCAGCAAAGCTCATACTCGAAGGCAGCCTCCCGACTTCTGGGTCTTTTCACTACCCTCTGAGCCACCTAAGGCTTAGAGGCCAATCGCAAAGAGAAAAAGGAAGAACTGTTGGGCCTACAGATGTCTTGATGCTCCGTTCACAAGGCCCCATGGGCAAGAGGAAATGGAGAAGAAAGTCTAGAAGCCCCAATACCTTCCCCCTAGATAGGGAGGGATGAAGATGCAAGAGAAAATCTCTCTGGCTTTTATTTAGATCTACAAGCCAAGCAGTATTTATTCAGCCGTAATGGGTGCCAGGCACTCTGTCCCTGCCCTCCAGGCACTGGCAGGTTAGCCTGGGCCAGATAAGAAACCTGCCAGTCCAGTGCCACCGCTGGGCTTGGCACCAGGTGCTGTGGAGGCTCAGAACAAAGGAGGCTGAGTGATGTCTTCAAGGCCAAGGGCCTGGCAGGCGCTTCCTGTGATGTCTTCTTCCCCTGGTTATGCTGCTGGCAGAAATTCCCTGAAAATATCCACTCCTGTGTTTGTCAATGAGCAGTGATGTTTCAAGACTTCTATAAAAATGATTTTTCCAGGGGAATGGCCGGGGTGGGTGGAGGTAAGGAGCTAATAACGGGGAGCAGCCGTGTGCTGGTGGGGATGCCGAAGGCACTAAGAGATTTATTTGGTGCTCTCTTAAGTTATGTTGCATAGACACGCATCTGCTGTTGCATCGGATTTGCTTTTCAAAGTGCTCTGCTTGGAGAGGCCAGGTGCTGGGGGCACCGAGGGCTGGCGTGTGGGCTGGTTGTCCTGGCTGTGCATTCAGAGATGAACACCCTTAACAGCAATCACAGCAATAGCTAACAGGTAATGAGGCTGCCTTGAGGGGATGGGGGTGGGAATGGGGAGTGTGTGTGTGAGAGAGAGTGAGAGAGAGACAGACAGACAGACAGAGTCGGGGAGGGGCTAAATCAGGAGGAGGCGTGGCTCACATTTCTTTAATCTTCCCTGTACCCAGTCAGGTCACTCGATTTTTCTTCCCAGTTCACAGCAGAGAAGGCAGAGGCTCAGGGAAATTCGAGGTCACACAGCCTGTGAAGATTAGAACTCAAGTCCGTCTGGCTCCGTTTCCCCATCTGTACATTGCGGGAGGGACTTCATTCCTTCTTCTCTTTTAATGAGAAAATGCCATGGGGCAGGGTGGGAGAGGGGGGAGGGATGCTGGCAATTTCCGCTTCCAGGAGTAAAGGCTCCTACTTTTGGAGCCGGCTCTCTTTGTTTGGGAAATTTACCAGAATGGCCCTTTATACAAACATGAGGCAAGTCCGCGCCCATTGTCCTTGGGGAGGTGGGTGGGGTTGCCTCAATCTCCACACAGAGGCTGTGGACTGTGTTTAAAGTTCTCTTTAATGATGGGAACTGGCGTATTTTTAACGGGCCTTCACCCTCGAGGAGCGGAGGAGAAAGAGTCTTCCTGGGGAAAGGTTCCACCTGGACCGCAGGTTCCTCCCTGCGGGCGACGTTATTGAAGGTGGAACAATGGAGACTAGGAAGGTACACGGGCCCTGTGACTGCCTGGTCCGAGCCATCAAGTCATTCATTCATTCACCCATTCCTGCGGGTCGGGAGCTCGGCCAGGCTTTGAGAATACGCTGATGACTTGCCCCCAGCTGAATTTTGGGGAGTTGGCAGCAAAGCAGCCCAAAACATGGTAGCTAAGATTGGAACTGACTGTTGACCTGTGACGCCCACCCGGGGTCTCGATGTCAGGCTGATGGGAGAATGCGAGGCTCTGAGCCATATTAATGTCTGAATATTTTTTTTTTTTGAGGAAGATTAGCCCTAACTACTGCCAACCCTCCTCTTTTTGCTGAGGAAGACTGGCCCTGAGCTGACATCTATGCCCATCTTCCTCCACTTTATACGTGGGACGCCTACCAGAGCATGGCTTTTGCCAAGCGGTGCCATGTCTGCACCCGGGATCCTAACCGGCGAACCCCCGGCCGCCGAGAAGCGGAACGTGCGCCCTTAACCGCTGTGCCACTGGGTCAGCCCTTAATGTTTGAATATTTTAACATCAGGAAAATCAAGTGGGGGATAAGATAAATTTACACTTAGAATCTGGAATCCAGGAAACGCAGCTTAGGGATGTGTTTGGCGGGTAGTGATGATCTTCTGATTTGAATTTGAATGCCTTTACACAGCGATTGCATTCCCAGCTTCCTTGGTTCTCACCACTCCCTACTGGCCCCATCTGATTCACATATTTACATTGTAGGCCATCTGCCCAGCGCCTGTGGCTAACAGAGTTTTCCACCCTGACAGGAGACATCTCCAAGCTCTTGGAGTCTATTTATTCAAGTGTTGATGAACCAAGGCAGATTTGCAGAATGTGGTATGCTTTTAAACTTTGAACCTCTCTCTGATTCTCGCTGTCATAGAACAATCATGGTGATCTTTACCGCTGACCTTAATTGATAATGATAATTGGTGATAAATAGTGATGAATAAGCTGACATTAATGTCCATTCATTCCACATATGTTTATTGAGAGCTGCTACAGGTCAGCACTTTTCTAGGTCTAGGGAATACAGTAGTGAAGAAAGCAGACAAAAATGGAACTTGAATTCCAGTGTGGGTGGAGGGAGATGGACAATAGAAAAGGTACATGAGCGGCTGGCCTGTGGCCACGTGGTTAAAGTTACGTGCGCTCTGCTTTGGCGGTCGTGGTTCCCGGGTTGGGACCCGTGTGCAGACCTACTCCGCTCATCAGCCATGCTGTGAAAGTGTCCCACATACAAAATAGGGGAAGATTGGCACAGACGTTAGCTCAGGGCTAATCTTCCTTACCAAAATAAAAAAAAAAAAAAGAAAAGATACATGATTAAAATACTTACAGCCAGCCCTGATGGCCTAATGGTTAAAGTTTGGCGCACTCCGCTTTGGCAGCCCCGGTTGGGTTCCCGGAAGCAGAACCACACCGCTTGTCTGTCAGTAGACATGCTGTGGTGGCGGCTCACATAGAAGAAGTGGAAGGACTTACAACTAAAATATACAACTAAGTACTGGGGCTTTGGGAGGAAAAAAGAAAAAAGAGAGGAAGATTGGCAACAGATGTTATCTCAGAGCAAATCTTTCCCAGAAAAAAAAAGTAGAACATTAGATGGTGACAAATACCAAGAAGAAAAAGTAGGAAAGAGGGTAAGAAGTGTTGGAGGAGGAGGAAGGGTTAAAGAGGGCAGCCATCACAGGATTCATTGAAAAAATGAATATTCAGTAAAGACCTGAATTAAGTGAGGGAGCTGGCCATCTAGGGCAAAAATATTCTAGGCAGAGAAAACAGCAGGTGCAAAGGCCCTGAGGTGGGACCAGGGCTGGTGTCTCAGAAGAACCCTATCAACATACCACACACTGTTCTAAGCTCTTTAAGCTCTTTCACTCCTATGAGGGAGGTACGGTCCTTGTCAACATTTACAGATGGGCAAAGTGTGGCCAGAACATCTAAGAAACTTGCTCCAGTTTAGCACAGAGCCAGGCTTCTAACCCAGGCAGTTGGACTCCAGAACTTGAGCTATTAAATACTAAGCTATGTTGAAGAAATGATTTTGCTGGCCTGGGTAGACCCAGGTACCGAAGATTTATACCTCCAGCACCACAAGCAGCCTTCCCAGCCCCGGAGGAAAACCCTGGGTGTGGTGGTAGGGGAGGCAGTGACTCAGGCCTTGGCTGGTTTCCTGCTGAGTCACTGCTGATGGGCCGTGAAGGGAGGCAAGTGGCACTCAGGCCTCCCCTCACACTGGCAGGTTCCTGCCCTTTGGGGGAGATTCCTGGCGACAGGCCTTACCACACACCGTCGGTGGATGAATTCTTCTGACTTTCCCAAGAGCTCCGTTGTGA
Organism: Equus caballus; assembly: GCF_041296265.1. Classification (NCBI taxonomy): domain Eukaryota; kingdom Metazoa; phylum Chordata; class Mammalia; order Perissodactyla; family Equidae; genus Equus; species Equus caballus. Next base: position 12,350,506 of record NC_091695.1, read on the forward strand.
AGTTGTGGGTGGGCTCCGTTTCCTGGGGTGGCCCCACGGCCAGCAAGAGGGGACAGCCCTGGAGGTGGACCTTCTGCCCACCATAGCCCTGCGTCCTCCACCATGTCCTGGAGGGACATTTCTGTCCCTTGTCAGGCTGGCTGTCTTTTGTCTCAAGGAACTGTTCAAGCACAGCTGTGTGGTTGGCTTGCCACCACAAAGGACAAGATGCAAACGGCAGCCACCCACATCACCCCAGGCCTCACGGTGCTCACCCTCCTGACGTATTCATTCACAAATGCAGCAAGGAAGGAATGGGTAAGCGCTATGATACGTACATCAAGTTTGTTAAGGTTTCAAAGCAGGGATTAATGAATAATAGCAGCCAACACGGATCAAGCACTTCCTACATGCCTGGCAGTAGTCTAAGCACTTAACGTGTTTTATCTCATTTTCATGATTCTTTAATAAGGTAGGTGCTTCCCATTTCACTGAAAAGAAAATGGAAGCTCAGAGAGGTCACAGCTAGGAAAGGGCAGAAAGGACAGTGGGAGCACAATCCTGGAGTCAGGAAGTGCAGGCTGGATTCAGGGAGCTGCAAGGGGCTGGAGCAAGAGGATGGAGGAGGAGTTACAAAGAGAGAGGAAGCTGGAGAGGACAGTGGGACCAGACTATGAAATCTGGACTTGAGGTCATGGTGGCGGGGAACCACTCGAGATTTTTCAGCACGTTTCTCCTTGGTGCCCCAGAGCTGTAGCTTTGGTTTGGTTTGGGGTTGCCTGGGAGCAGGAATAGTGGGGACTGAACGAAAACAGTAGGAAGAACTCAGACCCTTTGCGTGGTAAGGAGACCTCTCACTTGCTCCTTGCTCACCAAGAGTCCTCTGTATTTGCTGAACTTCTATTCCAGAATCTCCTTAGATGAGGACTGTGTGATCCAGGAAATGTCCCGACAGGTTGTCCACAGCCGGCTGGTCCTCTCCTGTCAGGCCACGTCCACCTCCCCTGATTCACCTCTCTTCCTGGCTGTCACCTTCTTGTTCCCCAATTCTAATGTGCACATTAGTTGTTTCTGTCTGGCTGACCTTTCCACTTCTTTTGCGAAACTTCTCCTCCCTGTTCTTATTATGCGATGTGGTGAGGTTGCCTTCAACACCTTCTCGGGGTAGACACCATTAGTTACCTACCCAATCTGGTCTCTCTCCTTCCTGGCATAAGAAACCCCAAATTTTTTCAGAGTAACCACGTGGCCAGCCCCAGGCAATGGGTCATGATATGTCTAAACCAGCGACAACCCCGTTTCCCACTTTCCCAGCCTCCCTTGCAGCTAGGGGTATCCATGTGAACCAGTTTTTGCCCATAAGACCTGAGGGCAAGTCTGCTCTGGGGCTTCTGAGAAAGTTTTTGATCTTTTGACAAAAGGCAACAGTCCCAGCTTCCTCCTCCTGACAAGCCCTTCTCCCTGCCCCCAACTTAAACGCAGCCGTGATAGCTAGAGCCCTCTGCAGCTGGAAGGATGTCAGCCTAGGGCTGTCAGCAGCCATCATTTGGAGAAACCTGCCTTCTAGGGAGAGAGTATGATCAGAGAGAAAAACAACAGGGCAGGGAGAGAGAGAAAGAGAGAGAAGTTGAGGCCTTGTCTGAACATCTAGATTCATCCTTGAGACTAGCACCACTCCTGGAATTCCAAGTTTTGTGAGCAATACATACCTTTCTTTTTTCCTTATGTTTGTTTGAGATGGGTTTCCATTATTTGTAACCAAAGGCCCAGGTCTCCTCTCCTTTTTTTTTCCTTCTGCTTTTTCTTCCCAAATCTCCCCAGTATATAGTTGTATTTTAGTTGTGGTCCTTCTGGTTGTGGCTAGGTCTCCTCTCTTGATGGAGAATGTGTTTCATAGCTTCCAACTGTCCTCTGTCTGTAAGTGACCTTGACTGACTGTTAGGATATGTATGAGGGGTCCAGTAACAGGTCATCCTCAGCCTTAGCACTCCCTCCCCAACACACACACACACTCACACACACACACACACCCACCCCACAGATATCTCCATCTCTACCTTCTTGGTCAAAAACTAGCCCAAGGGAATAAGGAATGAGGAAACCCAGGATGTCACCACATACCAAGGCCACTTCAACTCCACAGTGTCCTCAGAAAGCCCTTGCAACACCTTGTTGAGAAACACTGAGGTTAAGAAATGGGAGTCAAAACAGAGCAAGCTGGGTGGGCAGGGGCGAAGTGGCCCAGGGTCTGTCTGATCTGGAGGGACCTTAGGAGCTTACACGCATTCTCTCACTCATCTCTTCATTCATACAACACGTTCTTTTGGCCTTTGTATTATTATTGCTTGAAATATAACTGACATATAACATTATATTAATTTCAGGTGCACATAATGGTTCGATAGATGTATATATTGTGAAATGCTCACCACAATAAGTCAACATACATCACCATACTTAGTTACAAATTTGTTTTTCTTGTGATGAGAACTTTTAAGATCTACTCTCTTAGCAACTTTCAAATATGAGATCCAGCATTATTAACTATAAGCACCATGCTGTACATTAAAGCCCCAGGACCTATTTATTTTATAACTGGAAGTTTGTCCCTTTTGACACCCTGCACCCATTTTGCCCACCCGCTCACCCCCCAACCTCTGGCAATCACCAATCTGTTCCCCATGCAGCACATTTTTTTGTTGAGCGCTGGCTTTTTGGCAAACTCTAAAATGGTCCTTCCTTCTCCTCTAGGTGAGGAATTGTGAAATCCAGGATAGGAAATAATAAAAGAAACTGAGCGGTGTGTCTCTGTCTCCCCTCAGGCTTCTCAAAGAGGAAATGACCTTAAAATAAAACAGATGAAATCCAGATTGGCAATGAGAGAGCTTTACTCTTGAGTGGGATTTGGGAAGTTAAAATGAGGTGTCCCGTTGGGATTTAGAATCTCCTTTCCTGGAAACCTTCAGGAATGAAGATCTAAACTACTGAGTCATCTGTAACACGCACTCTCGTCGGGGAGTGGGGGGAGGTAGGGAGCAATGCATAAAGCAAGGGCTTCTGAGTGAACAGACTTAGATTTGCATCCTGATTCCTTTCTTTTTTTTGGGGTTTGAGAAGATTTTGGCATTTGGCATATGGATTTTTGTGTGTGTGTGAGCAAGATTGGCCCTGAGCTAACATTTGTTGCCAATCTTCCTCTTTTTAATTGAGGAAGATTGTCGCCAAGCTACCATGTGTGCCAATCTTCCTCTATTTTATGTGGGACACTGCCACAGCGTGGCTTGATGAGTGGTGCTAGGTCTTGTGCCTGGGATCTGAACCTGCGAACCCTGGGCCACTGAAGTGGAGCGTGCAAACTTAACCACTACGCCACCGGGCCAGCCCCCTGATTACTTTCTTGAAACCTGTGTTTTAACAAATTGCTAAACCTCTCTGAGTCAGTTTCCTTAGAGTTGTTGTGAGCATTGTATGAAGGTGATAATACTGTGCAATGTTTTTTGAGGGCTTACAATATTCCGGTTCTGATCTAAGCTCTACATGTGTATTAACTCATTTAATCCTTGCAACAAATGAGGAAACTGAGGCAAAGAAAGATCAAATACCTTGCTGGTCAGTTGCGGAGGCTGGCTTTGAACTCGGGGAGTCGGGTTCTGGAGCCTGTGCTTGTAATCAGTTCATTTGCTGCTGCCCTTATTGGTAAAATGGAAATGACTCACTCATTTTAATCACTGGAGAGGCTGGCAAGGTGGTAAAAGGCTTGGGCTCCGGAGCCAGACTGCCATGGTTCGAATCCCAGGGTTATCAGTCCTCAGCAGTGTGGCCCGAGTTATTATGAGCAAGTCATTTAACTTCTCCATCCCTGTCTTGGCTTATTTATCTGTAAAATGGAGCGGATAATATTACTCTTCGGGTTTTTATGAGGTTTGACTGAGTTAATACAATAAACTCAGAATCATACTTGCTACATGGTAAGTGCTCCAGAAATGCCAACTGTCAGTTCTCATCACCTCCTCAGAGAGGTCTCCCCTCCCAATCTGAGCTACATTCCTCCCAGTTATTCACCCCCATGGTACCCTATTTCCTTCCTATATGGCACTTGCGACAATGTGTGATCGTACGTAAGAGTAACCACTCCAATAATGTGAGTAAAGCACAGACCTTGGCACATATTTGGTTCTTGGCAAGTACAAGTTGTTATATTACTATTGTTATTATTTACACTGGGTTCCTTCCCTGTTTAAAATCACCGACATATCTACATATTGGCAATTTCACCAAATCTAAGGCACCCATCGTCGTTACCCATGTATTTCTAAGAAATAGAAAACCATGACACAAAGCTTTCCTGTTACTTACAAGTTTCATTTTACGCATATTGAAAGAGCTTTTTTTTTTTTTTTGCTGAGGAAGATTTGCCCTGAGCTAACATCTATTGCTAATCTTCCTCTTTTTGTATGTGAGCTGCCACCACAGCTTGGCCGCTGACAGACGAGTGGTTTAGGTCCGTGCTTGGGAACTGAACCTTGGCCGCTGAAGCAGAGCATGCCGAACTTAACCACTAGGCCACTGGGGCTGGCCTGAAAGAGCTCTTTGAAGTCTTGTTTATACATTGATTTTTATTGTCAATCAAGCTGCTCTGCTTGCTTGTCTTTCCAGTGCACGATGACTTTTCATTTCACTGCCAAATCAAATGGAATCTTTTTGAAGATACTAGAGGTGGCGATTAAACTCAGCGCCCATAGTACTAACAATGCACAAGCTCAAGGAAAGGATGACAAGGTGGAGACCGAGTTTGTGCATGTGCAATCGATGGCCACTACGTCACCACTATCTCCTGGCTGTCAGCACTTTGAAGTGCCATTGATGATAACACATGACCTTACTTCACAAGTGTAAAATTATGAAAAAGCATTATAAATTTCGTGAAATACGATATTAAAATTTAAATGTCCCCTCTAACAGTTGTACGGTTCCTTATTTGGTTTTCCAAAAGCCTCTGTGGTTTAAATCAAAACTATTTAGGTTTTCCTTTTTTTTTCCCAAAGATTTTATTTTTCCTTTTTCTCTCCAAAGCTCCCTAGTACATAGTTGTGTATTTTTAGTTGTGGGTCCTTCTAGTTGTGGCATGTGGGACGCCGCCTCAGCATGGCTTGATGAGTGGTGCCATGTCTGCACCCAGGATCCGAACCAGCGAAACCCTGGGCCACTGAAGCAGAGCGCACGAACTTAACCACTCGGCCACGGGGCTGACCCCTAGGTTTTCCTTCTCAGTAACGACTTTGTGTTGGTTAAAGCAATGCTAGCTGCTGCAAAAGATAAACCCCAAGCCATGTCGGTTAACACTATAAAGGTGTATTTCTTGGTCACGTAAAGTCCAGATCAGTTTCCTCACTGGCAGCAAGGACTCTATGTAGTCATTCAGGGATTCATAGAAGTCCAGATTTTGCCCATTTCAACAGGTTGTCTCAAGGGCTGCCTTGGGCCCACAAGCATAGACGATTTTATGGGCTGAGTCTGGAGGTGGCTTGCACGGCACGCTTTTTCTCACAGTCCGCTGCCAGAGCTTGCTCACATGGCCACAGCACAAGGCCACAGGGGAGGCTGGAAAATGTCCTCTAGCATGTCTCCAGGAAGAAGAGGAACTGAGTTTGGTGATCAGGTACCAATTTATTCTTCAAGCTTTATAGGGAATCGAAGCATGCGACGGGCATGCAGTGTAAGTGAAATCATTTCACCCACACATCAACCCCACAAGTGGGTATTCTCTTCATTTTACAGCTAAAGAAAAGGAGTCTCAAAGAGGTGAAATGACTTGCCGAAGGCCACACGGCTCCACAGTCAGGAGCCAGAGTTGAGGCCCTGTCTACCTCTTCTCGTTACACCAGCTTGGCTCTTTGAATTAGACAAGAAAGGCGAGGGGAGGAAAAGACCACAGTACTTTTCATACGGGGCTGATTCACATACAGCACAGGGTGTCCTTTGTTTCTTCCAAGGCTGGAGATTTTGCCCACAGTCAGTCCCCTCTTACCAGTGGATAAGAGGGACCAGTCTACAGCATGTGCTGCCCATTCATAGCCTGGGTTCCCTTTGGCTGGGTCTATGACGCATCCTCTTCTGGGTACGTGACATTTGAGAGCAGCCATTTTGCCAATGAAGATCTATCTATAGATAAAGAGGTAGATGTAGATATAGATATTAAAAAGAGACTTAAAAATAAAAACAGTCAATTGGATAAAGAAGATACGGTATACATACACAATGGAATACTACTCAGCCATTAAAAAGGACAAACTCGTCCCATTCACAACAACATGGATGGACCTTGAGGGTATTATGTTAAACGAAATAAGCCAGACAGAGAAAGACGAACTCTATATGACTCCACTCATAGGTGGAAGTTAACATATAGACAAGGAGAACCCATCGGTGGTTACCAGGGGAAAGGGGGGGTGGGGGTAGGGCACAAAGGGTGAAGTGGTGTACCTACAACACTACTAACAATAATGTACAACTGAAATTTCACAAGCTTGTAAACTATCATAATCTTAATAAAAAAATAAAAAATAAAAACAGTCAAACACAATGTATAGATGCTAATTGGGTCCTAGTTTGAAAAGCAGCATTAACAAAATATTTTGAGAGCTAGCCTGATTGCCTAGTGGTTAAAGCTCAGTGTGTTCCTTCCTGGTGGGCTGCGTTAGGTTCCTGGTCATGGAACCACACCACCCGTCTGTCAGTAGCCATGCTGTGGCAGCATCCCACATAGAAGAACTGGAAGGACTTACAACTAGAATATACAACCATGTACTGGGGCTTTGGGGAGAAAAAAATAAAAGACAGGAAGATTGGCAACAGATTTTAGCTCAGGATGAATCTTTCCCAGAAAAAAAAAATTGGAGGAACAATTGTATATATTTGAGTATGGACAGAGTGTTTGGTCATATAAAGCAGTTACTGTTAATTTTATTGAGTGTGATAATGGTGTTGCGCTAAGTAAAAAAAGTCTTTAATTTTTAGAGATGTGTACTGAAGTATTTAGGGATGCAGTGTTGTGGTGTTTGTATTTTGAAACACATCAACGATAAAAATAAAACAGAAAAATAGATGAAGCAAACATGCCAAAATGCTAAGATCTATAAATGTTGGTAATAGGTATGAGGATGTTTGCTATATTATTTTTTTCTCTGTGACATTTACTGTTGGACGTAAGACAATGGGGATATTTGGATGAGGCTTAACAATGAATAGTGCCTATCACTGTCTGGTATTTTTCTTGTTATGTTTATCTATTGATTGATTGGTCAATTTTCTCCACCTCTCCCCTCACCCTCCCCACTTGACTGCAACTTCATGGAAACAGGGACCTTGCTAGTTTGCATTACCCCTAGCACCTGTTTCCCTATCGCCTAGCACAGGACCTAGTACAAAGTTGGGTTTTTAATATTTTTTTTCTGCTGCATTCAATTCCCACTGCTGTTCTGGGCTCTCATCCGTCATTGCCGGCCTTTGTTTTGGTTCTCTCAGGTTCTGGCTGCATCTCTGGCACTCCAGGTTCCCCCATCCACATCCCTCCCTTGCCTTGTCTTAGTCTATCCCTAGTCACAGGAAGCGAAAGGCTGCTGGTGGCCCTCACGCCCCCCCATAGTCTCAGCACGAGCCTGCAGCCATCTCCCCCCCTCCCCTATGATTTGCCGCCATCGCGCTGTCTGTGGACTTCCGGACAGCAGGGACCTCACCTGACATTTCTTGGTAGTTGCTGAAGCACTGGCCACTGCACGCAACCTGTGCTCTGAAATCATTTCTTTCTTTCTTTTTTGTTTTTGGTGAGGAAGATTGGCCCTGAGCTAACATCTGTGCCAGTCTTCCCCTATTTTGTGTGGGATGCCTCCACAGCGTGGCTTGATGAGCTATGCTAGGTCTGCGCCCAGGATCTGAACCTGCGAGCCCCAGGCTGCTGAAGTGGAGCATTCGAACTCAGCCACTACACCACGGGGCTGGTGAAATCATTTCTTGGTTGCTCATTTGTATTCATCCCCCTCTTGGCCTCATGCCCTCTTTTTTTTTATGAGAAATATTTTCATGTATTAATTTCTTTTCTCCTATTATTTTTAGTTATACAAATAACACATGGTCATTGTAGAAAAATTAGAAAATGGGAATAAACTAAAAGAAAAAGGACTAAAATGATCTGAAATCTCATCTCTCATTGTTAGCATTTTGGTGCGTTATTAACTTTCCCTGTGCATAGATTAAAATGTTTTTCTCCCTACAAAATGGGATTGTTTTTATACTGCTTTCTTCCTCCAACAGAGTATTAAGACTATTCTTCTAAAGCAGCAGGTATAAATCTATGCCATCATTTTTAATATCTGTATTCTCTTATAAGGCTATTCCATAATTTATTTAACTAGTCCTCTATTTGTGGGCATTCAGGTTGTTTCTAACTTGCCACTGTAGTGAACATCCCTGCATGTCACTGGATGGTGACATGTCCACCATCCAGTCATTCACTCAGCACTTTTTTTTTTTTGAGGAAGATTAGCCCTGAGCTAACATCTGCTGCCAATCTTTCTCTTTTTGTGCAGGAAGACTGGCCCTGAGCTAACATCCATGCCCATCTTCCTCTACTTTATATGTGGGATGCCAACACAGCATGGCGTGCCAAGCAGTGCCATGTCCACACCCGGGATCCCAATCTGCGAACCCCAGGCCGACGAGAAGCGGAACGTGCGCACTTAACTGCTGCGCCACCCGGCCGACTCAGCACTTTTTTACCGAGTCCCTTCTTATCCCTACTTAGGCTCTTTTCTAGGCGGGGAGAAAGAACAACTCTGGGCTTTCTGGGGTAAAGATGCCTTTATCACTATTGTTGCTATTAATATTAGTAAAGACTTTTAATATGTATCGCCTAACTGCCTCCAGAGAGACTGGACTGGTTTCCATTCCCACCTGCAATGTGTGAGCTTCCTGTGCCCAGGCCACCATTGTCCTCGAGAGCCGGGTCCAGACAACCTCTGCCGGGCGGTGTCCAGCAACGTGTCCGGCATCGGTCCCCTCCCCTCCCCCTCCTGCGGGTTCCTTTCTTGGCCACATCCCCTGTCCTTGCAGTATCGGCTCTGGCCTTTCATGCTGCCCTTCTCTGGCTCAATGACCCCGGCTTCCTGCCTGCCTCTGAGCAGGCCTTTGACTTTGAGGTTCCCTGCAGATACCCTCTCCACCTGCCCTGGCCCTGTGCAGTGCTCCCCACAGAGTCAGCCACCACCCTGAGGCCCCCAGATGGAGGTCTCAGCCAAGCAGAGGGTAAGAAGCAGGCAGGAGTCTGGGGCTCCACGGCTGAAGGCAGGGCGTATCCTTCCTCTCCTGCTCTGTCTAATTTCATAAACGCCCTCAGGAGCCAGTCAGGGGATCTCCCTGGATCTGTGGGCAGGAACAGCTGGAACTGAATTTAGCCCTTGGCCCAAATCCTTCCAGGGCAGCAGAGGTGTTCCTTGGTTTCCAAGGACTAGTGCAGAGTGAGCAGCCGTGGACTTGGTTGTGGCTTTGGGAACAGACAGATCCGTGGTCCATGCTGTTCTGAGAGTGTGCAGACCGAGGTCTGAGCCCTGGCTCTCCAGGTCCGGTGTGATCAGAGCGGACAGCCTTTGGGGTGCCTGCCCCGCATTGGGGGTGATCTTTGGTTGCCACTGTTCTATAATTTGAGCCTGTCCCCTCAGCCACATTAGCTGGACCAGGAGTAAGCGTGGGATCCAAGCTGGGCCAATCAGATTCCTTCTGAGAATGAGGATTTGAAATGGTCTAGGAGTCGCTGTCAGAACCTGAAACAGACGTGAGGAAACCGGAAAGAAGTGCACAGACACAGAGACGGGCGGCCTGCAGGAGAGAAGCAAGAGGCGGACTAATAGAGACAACTGGCCTGGGCTCTTGGTGGCTCTCCAGTGCCTGGTGCCAGGCCGGGGGGAGGCTGCTGTGTTCCCGCCTGGGGGCTGTGAGACACCACAGTGCTCTCATCCTGAAGTCCCTCCTTTCGCTTGAGCTGTCTCTGTAACACGCAAACAAAGACAATCTCTCCTAAGATGTTGGACTGGGCTAAATGCCGTTCTTTCTGAGCCTCCACGTCCTCATCTGTAAAGTGAGAATAGTAACAGAGCCACTGCTCAGGGTTGTCAGAGGGCCAAATGTATTAACGTTTGTGGGGCTGTCGGCTGGTGTCTATCCTGATGTGTCAGAACCTGTGCCTGACAGCTTAAAAAAAATATATATATATTTAAAGATTGGCACCTGAGCTAACATCTGTTGTCAATCTTTTTTTTTTTCCAAGTGCCCCCAGTACATAGCTGTATATTCTAGTTGCAGGTCCTTCTAGTTGTGGCATGTGGGATGCCGCCTCAGCATGGCTTGATGAGTGGTGCCAGGTCCATGCCCAGGATCTGAACCGGCGAGACCCTGGGCCGTCGAAGCAGAGTGTGCGAACTTACTTGGCCACAGGGCTGGTCCTAAGTTAAAATATTTTGAGTATCATCCTTGACTGTATGTCACAGAACTTTGTAAACTTTAAAATGGTATAACAATGTGTGTGTGTGCACGCGCGTATGTGTATACTATATACGTATGCCGCCTCCCAACCTAGTCCCTGTTCTGACTTTTCCTATAAACTTCTCCATGGCTTTAGACAAGTCATTGTCCCTCTCTTGGCCTTCATTTATTTACTGACAGACTCAGAGGTCAAAGGCGTGACCTCGAAATTCCCTTCCAGCTCTGCGAGTGAAAGGTCGAGTTGGCTGGTTACCACCTGGGTATGGTCCAGGCGTGCAGAGAACACACCTGCGTCAGGTTGGTGCTGAAGGCCAGGAGGCTGTGAGCCGAGGATGCTCCCAGGTAACAAATGCCAGGTTGAGTGAGGGAGCAGGCGCGATCCCTCACTGCTCTGCCCTGTTTAGGCTGATGCTTCTGCTAGTTGGATGTCCTGCTCCAGGCATAATGAGTCTCTAGGCTGTCACTGCGTCAGCAGAGTAAGGAAAATCTAGTTCTGTCAAAAAAGCCAAGATCTTGAGGACATCGGCTGCAGCCTTCCCTATGCCCAGATCATCGCTGGTCTACAACCTTCTCTCTGCTGGGTTTCTCTGCTTAGGACCATGGTCAAGTCAGAACCAGACCCAGGATCAGCCCAGCCCAGCTTTTTCAGGGCTCAGAGGCTCAAGGCAAAAATGCTTCAGGGTCTGGATGTCTTTGGTGACTGCAGACTTCAAGCCTTGGCTAAATCAAGCATACTGACATTTCTTAACAGCCCAGCAATTAATGGAGCTCATTCAAGAAGGGTGGAGGCCCAGAATGTGGGTGATCTTATTTTCTTCCCTGCCAGTCACACAAAGGAGAGGGATCGGTGTCAAGAAAGGTTGCAGGATGGAAGCGTTATTGTTAAAGTGCTGCTGTTATCTAGACCAGCTGTGTTATCATTCGCAAGTCACTTCACCTCTCTGAGCCTCAGTTTCCTCATCTGTAGAATGATCAGGTTGGACTGGATGGCCTCCAAGGTTCTTTGCTGTGTGCTACATTCTACAGTTCCCTGAATCTCAGAATGCTAAACCCTGAGAACAGCATCATCTTTCAACAGAGTGCATGCAAGGCTCTGAAAAAATGCCTGATGAAAATGTCAGTGACAGAGGAAAATGACAGCAGCAGACGAATAAGAATCAAGGGAGATGAGGAATTTGTCTGTACATCCCTGTCTTGAAATCGTTCATTTACTGTGTACACGCAGGGAATTCTGGGGTGTGTGTATCAAGCCATCCTTGGCAAAAGGCTGGAGGTTGAAGAACCGTGTGGGAGATGCTGCGGGTGGGGAAGAATTCTGCCGTGGGAACTCTGGAGGCCGGGATGCTGGCCCCGGGCAGCGGCCATGTAGCCGTTGACATAGGCTTTGGCTTCAGGCAGATCTGTGTCTGGCTCCTGGTTCTGCCTCCTAAGTGTCTTTGAGCAAGTTACTTAAACTGAAGCTGCTGTAGTTTCCTGATCATAAAATGGGCATTGTGAGCGAGCCTACGAGCCTACGGTGTGGGGTTGTGGTAAGGAGTCAATGAAACAAAGTATATACTGTATTTGGCACAGAGCCTGGCGCACAGTTAGCTGCCAATAATGGCAGGAGATATTGTTACTAGGTTTTTATCCTCTCCCTATCTTGGATTATAGTTTCTAAGTAAGTAAAAGAAAACTCTTTAAGGAGATTCTGTATATATGTGGTGGGCTAGGCCTTTCAAAATCCTTTTTGCATCATAGAAAAAAAAATCCCACAGACAGAACAAACGAGAGGATTTTCTCAAAGTGTGGTGGGAGGAAGCCAAGTGCATCTGGATCCCTTGTGAGCCTCTTATGACAGTGTCCTGAGTTCTAATTCTAACTAGAAATTACTAGAACTGTAATTCTGAGTCTCTGAGGGTGGCCCAGGCATAAGCATAGTAACCAGATCCACTGATAAAGGCTGCGAGCCAGGCTCTTAAGGAGCGTGCTCCCCTGCCGCCCAAGAGACTAGGCCAGGATTTCCCAAACTTGAATGTGTATAGGAATCTACCGGGTATCTTGTGAAAATACAGATTCTGATTCAGTAGCTGTATGAGGCAGGGTTCTCCGGAGAAACAGAACCAATAGCAGATACATATATATATGTCATGTACAAATAAAAGAAGGTATTGGCTCATGCAATCTGGAGGCTGAGAAGCACCCCCATCTGCCCTCTGTAAGCTGGAGACCCAGCAAAGCTGGTGATTGGTTGAAAGGCCTGAGAGCCAGAGAGCTAATGGTGCAGATTCCAGTCTGAGTCTGAAGGGTGCGAACCAGGAGGGCCGGGGCAGAAGATCGTCATCCCAGCTCCAACAGTCAGGCAGAGAGAGAATTCCACCTCCCTCCGCCTTTTTGTTCTATTCAGGCCCTCAGCAGATTGGGTGAGGCCCACCCACACCGGGGAGGGCCATCTGCTTTACCCAGTTACCAATTCAAATGTGAATCTCTTCCGGAAGCATCCTCACAGTCACATCCAGAAATCATGCTGAACCCGGTATCTGGGCATCCCGTGGCCCCCTCAAGTCGACACATAAAATTAACCATCACAGTAGGTCTGGGGTGGGCCCAGAAATTCTGCATTTCTGACCGTCTCCTAGGGGACATCAGGCTGCTGGCCAGTGGACCACACTTTTCATGGCAAGATTTCAAAGGTTCTGTAATTGTGCCGGCCAGGAGTGCTGTTCACCAGACGTTTCTCCCTCTGCTTTCCAGGCATATGGTAGAATCGTACTTCCTCGCCCTTTTGGAGTCGGGTGGGGCCGTATGACTAGTTCTGGCTGATGATCTGTGAGCAAAAGAGATTAGTGTCAATTCCAGGACAGAGTATATAATTGGCTGTCCGAGACTCTCCAAAGCTGCTTTCCCTTTTGTCATGGCAACTGGCAATGTTTCGGATAGTACACGCTCCAGCAGATGGCTCCTGGTGTGAGGATGACGTGGAGCCTGGCCTCCAGGTGACCTTCGAGGACGTGTAGCGAGAACAGGACATACATGCTTGTTGTTTTCAGTCATTGAGATTTGGGAGTGTTTGTTACCGCAGCATAACCTGACTGACACACTAACCTAACCTCTCCCCCACCTTTTTTTTTTTTTTTTTGCAGGGGAAGATTCGCCCTAAGTTAGCATCTGTTGCCAATCTTCCTCCTTTTTTCTCTCTACCCCGCAAAAGCCCCAGTACATAAGTTCTTCTGGTTCTTCTTTGTGAGATTAATGAAGTCTCAGGGCTCTGGCTCCCTATTTCCTTCTCTTTCCATCAATTACTATGTCTCTACCACGTGGGTCTCCTGGAATATGTGCTGGGCACTTCAAATGTATCATTTCCTTTCATCTTCACAACAAGGAATTATCATCCTCTTCTTTCTTTCTTTCTTTCTTTTTTTTTGGTGAGGAAGATTGGCCCTGAGCTAACATCTGTGCCAGTCTTCCTCTATTTTGCATGTAGGACACCACCACAGCAGTGTGTAGGTCCCTGCATGGGATCTGAACCGGCAAACCCCAGGCTGCTGAAGCACAGCAGGTGAACTTAACCACTACACCACCAGGCCAGCCTATGTCATCTTGTTCTTTATGTGATGCAACAGAGGCCAAAATTGTGTAGCAAGTATATAGGATTTGAATCTATAACTATCTGATCCAAAGCATATATTTTTTCATTATACCACTCTGCCTCCAATCTGCCAAAAAGATATTTTAATAATGGCAAACACTTGGATGGTGTTTACTTTATCCCAGTCAATATTATCAATGCTTTAACTATTTGAATATTTATAGCAATCTTATGAGGTAGATATTATCATCATCAACATCTTCATTCATAGATAAGGATATTGAGGCCCAGAGAACTTAAGTAACTTGTCCAGGGTCACACAGCTAATAAGTGGCAGGACCAGGATTTGAACCTAGGCAGTTGACTCCAGAGTCCATGCTCCTCCCACTACACTCTTTTGCTATGAGCAAAGCTCACATGTCAATCTACCTAATATGAGATATACCCGTGTGTACACATCATTTGTAAACATAATTTAACGATATTGCGATATACGATTTTTATTTGCCTATTTAGATGGCAGGGTGTTTTCCTCCCTGCTAGCAGGATTCCACATGGCACCACTGTTCCAAGTTGATTTCTTCCTCTAACCGCAGGCCTAGGTGTTCAGTACATTCAGCACAATGTGATTAAGATTTTGTTTTTCAACCTGAAACAAAAAAGAACATTTCTTTTCAAACCTGAAAAAAGTTAATTCGTTTTTAACGAGACTGGAAGGACCAGCTGCTGAGAAGCCCTGGGACTCTGGGCCCCCTGCTCACTCTCTCCCTTCTAGCCCTTTCTTTCTTTGAGATGACGCTTCTGCTGCAGGCTTGGCTGCCTCCTGCCCCCTGCCTGCCACTGCTGGTCTTTGTGCTGAAGTCGTTCTCAAGCCTTGGACAAAAGCCCCTTGTCCCCCGGGCCCCAACTCTCCTTGTCACACACTCCCTGTGTTTCCAGGTGCGCTAAGACTCTGCGTCCTGGGTCTGTCCTGGGCTCATTGGAGCCTGACTCAGGATCTAACAGCTGGGAGTGCCGAAGCCAGTGGGCGCATCCCCGTGGGCGCCTCAGCTTGGGGAAAGGGTGGGACGCTTGAGAGCAATGGCTGTCTCTCTGCTCCCCGACCCTGAGCTGGCTACAATAGGCTTTCTTTCCTGGGCTGAAAATCTATCACACGCAACTGTTTCTTTGTAAGTCAAACTTTGCTTCCTATCTCAACACACACACGCACACACACACACCCGAGAGAAAAGAATTAGGAAAATACTTAATGTAGCAAGGGCTTGAAGTCAGCAACAGAAAAGGCCTGGCTGGGTCCCTCGCTGGCGTGGTGCACAGGCAGGTGATTAAGGCGCTGTTTGGGGAGGAACTGAGGTCTGGCGGACAAACATGGAGTTCTAACCACAGCCCGGTTACTAGTCCGCAGGAAACATCCTGTTACTATTATAAAGATGAAGTGCTCCTTCTTTTTTTTTTTTTTCTAAAGAACTTTCTAAAAGTCTTCCTTTCCATTCTGATTCAGTTCAAGTCTGTGAGGCAGGAAGGTCTCAGGGCAGCCATGCCTGCAACATTAGCTAATCGGACTCAGAAGAAACATTCCATTCCGCTTAGGAGGGCTGTGGGGAATGGTTTGCTCACGGTGGCTTTTAAAATAAACTGAGGCTTGCCAGGCTGAAAGGACTCCCTGCGGGGCCTGTGACCTGGTTCCAGGCTGGTGCCCGGCAGGCTCGCCTCCTGGTGGGATGGTGGACGTGTCATTAAACATGGTTGCCTTGCCTG
Organism: Equus caballus; assembly: GCF_041296265.1. Classification (NCBI taxonomy): domain Eukaryota; kingdom Metazoa; phylum Chordata; class Mammalia; order Perissodactyla; family Equidae; genus Equus; species Equus caballus. The sequence continues at coordinate 12,366,344 of NC_091695.1, forward strand.
ATCCCTGTTCCTTGTACCCTTGGTCCTTCCCATTTTGAAATTGGGGAAACTGAGGCCCAGAGAGTAATAATCAAAGTTATAATAACAGCCAGACAGCCAACACATAGAACACTTTATATTAACTTATCTACAAATGTTAAGGGGAGGGGCACCATGGCATAGTGGCAAGAAAGCTATCATTTCGGATCCTGGTTTTGCCACTCTGAAGCTGTGTGACCTTGTATAAGTAACTACACCTCTCTGAGACTCCGTTTCCTTGTTTCTAAATATTGATAATGATATAGTATCATCATTATAAATATTGTATCATTATAAATTTTGATATCATTTATATAATATAAATTTGGATCATCATATTATTATAGATATTGACAATGATACCTATTCTACAGGCTTGTTGGGAGGAGTAGAAATAATGGATGTAAGCACCTAGAATTGTGCTTGGCACCTCATAGGTACCTGGTCAATAGTCTTTATTATTATTAGGGACACAACGCAGGCCAGTCACAGGATAAACAGTGTTTTCCAATCCTGCTTGACAGTAAGAATTACCCAAGGGACTGGTTAAAAATACAGATTCCCAGCACTCGTCCTCTGTACCCTATGAAAAGGCATGAGAATCTGTGTTATAACAAGGCACAGGGGCATTCCCATCAGGCTGGTTTGGAACACATCCGGGAACCTTCCACTCCAACCTTTGGAGTTAGTTCTTTTGTTTCCTGTGCACTTGGCCCCATATTCTGTAAAGCTTTAGCTTTTGCTTGAAGGTGGACATGATTAAAAGGTCAAACATCATCATATATTCTCAAAGAGATTATGCCCTGAACTTTGCATAACAGACATCCCTGAAAAGCTGCTTGTCCCTAAAATGTGGGGTGTGTGTGTGAGTGTGCGAGAACAGGGATGCATTTCATACCTTAGTTTGCTGTTCCAAGGAATGCATTCAGTTCAACTAGATAAACATTATTTGAGTGACTGCTATGTGCTGAGAATACGATGATAAACAAGAAGCAGGCCCAGTCTCCAAGGGGCTCACTAAGAGGCCAGTGAGGAAGATGATCAAAGAAACGGGTAATTACAACATTGTGGTTGGATAAGGTTAGCACACGCAGCTCAGAGCGCAAGGAGGGGGATTCGCACTCGACTCAGCGCCGGGCATCTGGGATGTTCTAGGGGAAGTGAAATCTGAAGAGGAGACCTATAAACCGGACTCTAGTCTCAAATCCTTTTGCAAAGTGAATGATCCTTCCTTAATTTATCCTGGCGCAAAAATGAACTTGCACATCATGGTACCCCTGGATACAGTTATACAACCGGACGGCTGCACAAATATTGAGTTCCTGCCACCGGCAAGGCCCTGAGCGAGGTGTGGCAGGGCGATCACGGTGAGGAAGGCCGGACCCCTGCCCTCAGGGAGTTTACGCCACACCTACTCAGGGTTAATTTCATCTCTCATGGAGTTCACTAACCCCGTGTGATCTGTTTATGACTGCGCAGGTAGCTTATTATTCAGGTCTTCCCTCCCTTTACCCAAAAGACTGTTTATTTTCCTTCATCACCACGTATTGGGGAAATCCAGTTCCAACCAACACTTAAGCGCGGCGCGGGCACACCTTTCATCGAGGAGAAGATCAGCGTGCACCCTGGAGTTCCCAGAGCTGTTTGCAGACCCACGCCATGATGCTGTGGAGGCCCGGACGGATCTGTGGGGTTTGTAGGGTCTGGGAGCCTTGGGCAGCCTGCAGGCCTGGTAGCACCCACCGTGAGTCAAGCTTTCCTTTCCTCTGGGAATCACGGACACAAACGCCTTTCAAATTACCTTTCTCTGCCCCAAGAAGTGGAGGAAGCAGGGAGGAACAGAATTCCCTGTGAATTACGATAATTACATAATGTTTAAACGAAAGTTGACAAGGTATGAAGTGAACAGGTGAGGTCCCCTTGCCTTCTGAGCTTGTCTGTGTGTGCAGTCTGGTAGGAGCCCCTGAGACCCTTTAAGTGAGGCTGTGTTTCCATCTCCCGGGTGGGGAACCTGAGGTACCCGCGGTGCCCGGAGCCAGTGTTGGCCACCTGGTGGTTCTCACCCTGCTCACACAGAATCCAGCCCAAACTCATTATTCAAAGTCTCCTTCAAACATGAACTCCCAACCTCCCGCTCCCTGCTTCTCAGAAGTCCAGGCCTGAAGCACCCGCCTCCTCTTTCTTTGCCAAGTTACCCCCACTTCCTGAGACGCTGCCCCCCTCTATCTGCCTGGTGAAACCCAACCCATCCTTCAAAGCCCAGCTCAGGTGTCACCTCTCCTCCTGGTTAGAATTCATCTCTCCTCCCCAGCAGGCCTTGGGCCCAGCCCTTTCTCTCATTACTTCTCCTTGGGCAACTGGCTTAGCCTCCCGGACCCTCAGTTCCCTCCTCTGTGCACGGCCATAGTAGTAACACCCGGGGTAATCTTTAACCCCTTTCGGATCATGGACTTCTTTGACCCTGCGATGAAGGTGGCAGAAGACCTAATGTTTATTGAGGCCCATTGTATGTTAGGCCCGGTGTTTAGGGCTTTTCTGTCCCTTATCTCATGTAATCATCAGTCACATCTCTCTAGCCAGGTACTACTATTATATTCAATGCACAGATGAGGAAAGGAGGCCCAGAGAGGTTACACGCCTCTCCAGAGGTCACACAGCTAGCACTCCTAGCAGAACCAGGTTTACCATAAGCCAGAACGGGGGTCCTAAGCCCTGCACCCTCTCCAGTGTCGGCTCTCCGCGTCCTCGGCCCGGGGATGGGGGCGGGGAGAACACGACACACAGCCTATCTCCTACAATTTAGGGGTTCATGCACCCCCAAGCCCACCCCCTGGCCTGGTCAATCAGGCCTCGGCGGGTTGCTGCCTAGACGCAATCCTGGCTGTGCCCTCGGCAGGGACACCGGTCCACATCTGCTGACCCAAACCCAGGGCCATGGAGCGGGGCCGGGGCTGGGGCGCTGCGCCGAGGGGGCCGCGCGGGCTCGTGGCGCGAGAACAGCGGAGCCGCGTCCCGGGTCCCCGGTCCTAGGAATGTGGGAGGGCTGGGCGGAGAGGGCGCGCAAGGCGGGGGCGCTTCCTCCGCCCGCCGGCGGGGAGCCTCCAGGGCGCGCGCGGGGCGCGCCGCCGCCCCCTCCCCGCCTCCCGGCCGGCTCGGCGGGGGCGGGGGCTGCGGCGGAGGGCGGCGAGGGGCCGCGGCGCTCCGCCGCCGCCGGGCCGGCCGGGCGGGAGGAAGCGATGAATATTCAGAGGGGGAGGGGGAAGGGAGGGGGCTGAGCGCTCGCCGCGGCTCCCTGCAGCCCGAGCCGCATGACGCGCGGAGGAGGCAGCGGGAGCCGCCGGGGCCGCCGGAGCCGGGATCAGGACGCCGCGCGCGGGGGGTGGGCGCCGCTCGCTCCGCCCCGCGAAGCCCCCGCGCGCCCAGGGACGCGTCCCCCTCGCTGCAGCCGCGCCAGGCTCCGCCGTGTGGCCGCCGCCGCCGCCGCCGCTGCCATGTCCCCGGGGAAGCCCGGGGCGGGCGGAGCGGGGACTAGGCGGACCGGCTGGAGGAGGAGGAGGCGGAGGCGGCGGCCGGAGGCGGCGACGAGGGCGCCCGAGCTCGGGCACACGGCGGGGCCCGGCTTGCGCGTCCCGGGCACGTTCCAGGGCGCGCGGGGCATGAAGCCGGCGGCGCGGGAGGCGCGGCCCCCTCCGCGCTCGCCGGGGCTGCGCTGGGCGCTGCCGCCGCTGCTGCTGCTGCTGCTGCGCCTGGGCCAGGTGAGCCGCCGGGGGGACCGGGCGCGGGGGAAGGGGGGGGGGCGGGCCTGGCATCCCCTGCACCTGCCCGGGGTGCCCCGCCCGCGGAAATCGGGGGAGGTGGCGAGGGGCCCGCGTCCTCGGAGACCCCCTCTTGCAGGGGGCTCGCGGGAACCCCGGGCGGCCTCGCAGCCCCGGGATCGAGTCCCCTCCCCGGCTGCCCAGGACCAGAGAGAGGGCAGCGGGATATGGGTCCCGGGGTGCCTATCGCCGCCCCGTGGAAGCCCCCCGCGCGGGCTCCAGGCCGTCTCTGGCCCGGCCCTTCCCGGGGCTGGTCCCATCTGGGACCGAGGCGGCCGGAGGGGGCGTGTTTGCGGAGGGCTCGCGGCGCGGAGCCGGGCCGGCCTGGCCGACCTCCGACCCGGCCTGCAGGGGCCCGAGGGGCCGGGCCGAAGGGCAGGGCTGGGCGCGGGGCCTCCGGGCCGAGGGCACTGCCCTGGGGAAAGTTCCCAGGCCCGGGAAAATGTGGCCACTCGCAGGCGCTCCTCCAGGCGGTCCCATCACCCTCCTGGAGAAGCTGCTCGCTTCCCCGGGTTTTGAATTCGTGCTTTGTGGGCGCCGGCGCTGCCTCCCACCGCCCGGTTTTCTAGCTTCGCTTTTCAGATAATGCTGTGCTTGGCGTTTTGGTGACCGACCTTTCTGCAAGCGCCGTTTCCCCTTTCTGGCATGCCTATTGCGGGGAGGCCGGGCAGCTGGGCGACTTTCCCATTTCCCAGATAGGGAAGTTGAGGGAGAGAAGTGAAAGAGCAAAATCTCCCAGCCCTTGCCAGGGAGCTGAGCTAGCGAGTTCGTCCTCACAACCTTCCAGGAGCCTGCTGGGGTCTTGAACCCGCCGTGGAAAGTGCCCTGCTGACCCCCCGTCGTGCATTTTGTTAATGAAAGTCTTCCTTGTTTTGTACAGAGAGCAGCTCTCAGATGCTGTGTGAAACCTGGGCAGTGAGTTATTGGCTGGACGTGGAACCTGGTTTCAGGGAACACTTTTCAAGCACAAATACAGGATTGTCTGAGAGCAGAAACGTCAGCCTTGGGGCAGCAATGCAGCCCAGCAGGCAGGACGAGCAGGGAGCCGGGCCGCCCGGGGCTGAGGTGATTCTCAGCACCCAAGGTCACACTGAGTGCTCCTTCAGTGTTCCACAGCAGGCTTTGAACTGCTCTCCTGAGGTTCTGGAAGGCAGTGCGACCTGCTGTAGAGAAGCCTGGATTAGGTGTCAGAAGACCAGCTCCAGGGCTGGACTTGCTCTTCAGGGTCTTCGACCCTCAGTAGAATGGGGTACCGCCACCTGCCCCGTAGAATTGTCTGAGGGGCTCCCACTGGCCAATGCCTGAAGGAGCCTTGTAAACATTAAGGGGCGTCAAGGTGGGATTACGTTCAGGCCCGGTGTGTATGGCCTGTCCTCTCCCTGTCCGTGAAGGAAACTCATGGGGAGCAGTCGGCAAGATTAAAAAAAAAAATTGCCTCATAATTGAAGATCTCTTGTACCAAAGTTTACGCTAAAACAATACTTGATCTTCATTCATTTCTGGTTTAATTTGGTACATATATATTTTGTTATATTGTTTATTTATTTTTTTTTTTGCACCAGCCGTTGTGGTTGCTAGCCGTGCTTTGAATCAGCGAAAAATTTCATGGGTAAATTTATTTCTTGCCCAATCCTTCCTTGTATTTCCACAGCACTTTGCCGCCCTATTCTTGCCCCCTATTCACGTAGTTCCTTCCTCTCGAATTTGTTCTGTAGAAACTCAAAGAGGACTGTTTTTATTTCTCATTTTTGGATACATTATATAATAGGAAATCTAAAAGGCTCTGCGAAAAAACATTTTCAAAATCCCCATTTGACAGTTTATTTCGATACTGGATATTTCCGGGAATCAGTATATTTTTGAGTTGGACCAGGCTTCCAAGATAGCTCAAATCTCTCATTTTTTCAGTTGAAGATATTGAGGCCCAGAGAAGACAGGGGTGGGGCTGAGGTCTCCTGGCAAGACAGTAGAGGGGCCAGGACTGCAACTGTGCGGCCTGTCTGTGCCTACTATTTTCATGATGCTTTTTCTTTGGTCATGTTTTCACCTGGTTCCTCCTTTTAACTATAGACACAGTCCTATCTCACTGCATACTCCTGAGACCGTGGGTGTAAATTGAGTTTTTCCAAGTCAAATCAGATTTGAGATTGGAAGTCATATTTGAGATTTCCGAAGTTTGTGCATGAAGGAAATGTGAGTGAAGGTTTCTGACTACCTCCCTAACACTTGATTGCTGTTGTGAAGCTTGGAGTGTGTGTGTGTGTCTGTTTTAAAACGGAATCAACTGGAGCTGGTTAAAAAATGGACAAGTCATGGAAAAGACGCAGCTCTGTTTGGGCCTTAATGAGGACACGTGTGGAAGCTGGAACGCTGAGATGCTGGAAGACTCAGTGCTTAGTAGGACCGGAAAAGCAATTTTGGACCGTGGCATCTCATTCCCCTTGTCCAAGACAGGAAGGACTGCCGGAGACGATTCCAGCATGAGGACTTTGCTGGTTGCTGTGTCCGACTCCGCCCATTCTTGTAGCATTTTTGCACACTAATTTTGGTTTATGTGTATGTTTTAGAAAATGTGACCAAGCGTTTTTCTTCTCCCTTGCCTTCCTCTCGTGAGAAATGTAGTCCTGACAGATTCTTTAGGATATCATCTTGTTTTTTTTTTTTTTTTTTTTGAGGAAGATTAGCCCTGAGCTAACATCTGCCGCCAATCCTCCTCTTTTTGCTGAGGAAGACTGGCCCTGAGCTCACATCTGTGCCCATCTCCCTCTACTTTATATGTGGGACGCTTGCCACAGCATGGCTTGATAAGTGGTGCCATCTCCATACCTGGGATCCAAACCCTGGGCCGCCGAAGCGGAACGTACGCACTTAACCTTAACCACTGCGCCACTGGGCCGGCCCCATAAGATTTCATCTTAATAGTGGGCTGCTTTAAAGTGGAACAAAGCTGGTGGCTGACAGCTGTTTTCTTGGTCTCGTTGTGTTTGGATTTGCTTTTTCTCTGCTTTTTTGTTTCCTGGTGAATAATAATTATTTGTATTTATTATCTATTATAGCTAATCCTTAAGCCCGCCTACCTACCTGCTTCATCCAGAGGACAGAAAATATTTTGACTCCTCTTTAAAGTGCTTGTTAGCTTCTCATCCGGGTGACTTTAAATATTTTTGCTTTGCTTGGGAACAACAGCGGAAAAACCAAACGATTCTGTTTTGTTTGCAGGCGGTTTAAGAAAACAGAGCAAATTGGTTTATGGTTAGATTGTGACTTGGAGTTGCCTTCAAGTTTTGCTCCACGATAAAGATAACCACGGAATACCCAAGCTTTCCTAAGCAGAGAGAATCCTGGCTCCCGAGTGAGCAATTTCGGTCAGCAAAGAGGTTATTTAGCTCCTAAAAGTAATTTCTGCTTGGGGTTGAGGCCTAGGCAGAGTTGCTCAATGACCGTGGGCCCGGGCTCAGCCAGCACACCAGCAGCAATTACTTCTTAGTTCATTCACCGCTTGGCCAAGGGAATTATTTTGAGCGCAGGGTAAGAGGCAATTTTCTGTGTAGTTCTCTTCTAACATCATGCTGCTGATAATATTATAATTAATAGGTAGTGTTATACATGGCAGGCACTGTGTGAAGGATTTTAATGCATTATCTCGTTTGACCATTTCAGAAATACGAAGAAGTAGGTGCGCCTCACGTTCCCATTTTATCTGAGCGAAAACAGGTTCAGAACTTACCGAAGATGCATAACTAGGATGTGGCAGAGGCAGGTCTGATGTCTCCAGGGCCCCAGTTCAGTGTCCTGTGCTGTAAGAAGTCGTGTGTTCGAGAAGGTCTTCAGTGTGCAACTAAGCGATGAGGTGACAGACTTTTGTGGCAAAGGACAGACTTGTGGGCAGGGTGTCATTTTGGGTGTTCTGCATCTAAACCCCATAGGATCTGCTCCGTTTGGAACAGAGACAACCCAGTACCGTCTTTCCTGCTTATGTTTCTTTGGGAGCCTGAGTTTACAAGGCAAGCCTGCCTTAGCGGAGACAGAGTGGCGTCTGGAGGGGAAAGACCTGGGTTCAGGTCCTCGCTCTGCCCCTTCATAGCTGCATAAACTTGGGCAAGTCACTTAACCTCTGTGACTCCTCATTTCCTTACCTGGAAAATGGGACTAATACTTCCTCCTTCACTGGGTGGTTGAGAGGCTCAAATAAAGTAGAAGAGGACCTGCTCTGGAAAATCTAAAACACAATTCAATTGCTGGTCGTGTCTGCTGCCGTTATTTGGGGAGAAAAAGGGGGGCTACAGATCATTTGTTCATACAACAAACATTTATCAAGCTTTTCTCCCAGAGTGGTCCGGAATAATCCCGGGGGGCATGCAAGATGAATTTAGCTCAGTCACAGAACATTTTTTTTTTCCAAGTAATTTTGCTGGGATTATACACAGAACATTTTTCTTACTGTTCAGAATTATTTATTTTAGGGGGTATGAGTAAAAAAAATGGTAAGTTGCATATCAAGCCCATGATTTTATAGGTAGAGTGAGGCTAAATGTAGTGTCATCATAAATAAGTTGGTATAAATATGATGAAAAGCTCATCTAAAGAAAAATACTGGGTAAATAATTATGTAAGGATGATGCGGTTATGGCAGATTTGCAAAGGTGATAAATCACTTAAGTTTGGGAAATGCTAGATGTGTAACAGGCACTGGGTGGAGGCCGTGGTGATGGGCTAGAGAGGTGCCTGCCTTTTTGACCCCTACGGGCCATGGGAGTGAGACATTCCTCCGCTCAGCCCCAGCTAACCAATCCCAAGTCATGACATAGGCTAGATGCGTGCGATGTCCTTTTGGCTTCCAGAGAAAGGGCTGGCACTGGATTTCCCAGAGAAGGAGTGGTGAGAGGGGCCAAGTCTCCTAGTGGAGATCCCCGGACGCCACAGGTATCTCAGAGCAGAGAATTCCACTGCAGTTTTGCCACCGTGTTGTTTGGGCTTCCAGCGGCTTTTCTGATGACCCCTCAGAGGATGGGAGCTGTAGGAAATTTGTTATTACTTCCTTATTAGTGAGAGCTGTAGTCATCCTATTGTCCCAGAATTTCCATGGCATGAAAATGCCTGGGTGAGGGGTGGTGGTAATGAGACAGCGGATGGGGGGCATTTTGAAAGCGAAGTAGTGTCAGCTCCCACAGAAGGTCTAATTTTAAACATGCAAATAATTTTCAGTTCCACTTTTCCTCCTTCCTGTGAGAGGGAAGCTGTACCCTGTAGCCATTTCCGAGGCTCGAGCGGAGAGGAGACAATGTCGTTATTATGCCACAAGCGATCTCCTTCTCCAGAGCAGGAATGGGCTGGTGTTTTTCTGGGTGCCTGTGTGGGGCCCCAGCCTAGTGTTATTTCATGGCTTCTGAGTAAATAAGTGAGTGAATATTAAAACTTAGCACCAACGTGGAGCCTATAATTAGTGGTTCTTAATCTTTCTGGGGAGGGGGAGGTGTAAGACCCTAACAGAGTATGTAGCAGGAAATAACCCTCTCTCTCAAAGAAATGCACATATTTATGATTTTGTATCCAATTTCAGGGGTTTCATAGACTCTTTAAAATAGCCCATGAGCCCACGTTAAAAACCCTCCAGTCTAAAACTGTGTAACTTTAGAAAAGTATCAATCCTCTTCAAAGATAATCACTTTGGGCATCCTTGGTTTCCTTCTAGGAAACAAATGTTTCTATGTAATGTATACAAGTATTTCTATTTATCTTTTAAAAAAGTTACATTAAAGAAACATTATATATACATTGTTCTCTATGTAGCCTTTTAATTTACTTAGTTATCTTCTAGATTATTTCATATCTGTACCTATCGCTTTAAGTCATTGTTTTAAATGACTCCCTAATGTTCTGACGTGTGAATTTACCGTAGTTTGTTTGACCATTCCTCTATCCATGGACACTTTAGTTGTTTTTAGTGTCTCCACCCCCACCCCTTAGAAATCATGCTTCAGAGAATGTCTTTAGTGCATATTTCTTGTAACTATCACAAAGATAGCCATAGGGTAAATTTCTGATTTTAAGATTGCTAGAGTAGGGGTGGGTCCTGTGGCCGAGTGGTTAAGTTCGCACTCTCCGCACTCGGCGGCCCGGGGTTTTACTAGTTCGGATCCTGGGTGCGGACATGGCACCGCTCATCCAGCCATGCTGAGGCTGCATCCCAAATGCCACAACCAGAGGCACTCACGACTAGAATATACAACTGTGTCCTGGGGGGCTTTGGGGAGAAGGAAAAAAAAAGAAGATTGGCAACAGTTGTTAGCTCAGGTGCCAATCTTTAAAAAAAAATACAAAACCTTTAAAAAATAAAAAGATTGCTGGAGTAGAGGGTACATGCATTTAAAAAGTCACTAGCTGCTGTTGTCCTCCAGAAACATTGCTCGTTTTGTCCCTCACCCACAGGTTTGGAGAGTGCTGTTTCTCCAGACCGTCCCCTAACTTGAGGGTCGTTCGATTTTAAATGTGTGCTGGTCTGAGAGGTGAAAAATTGTACCCTGTTACTTTTATTTATATCTTTAATTTTGAATTTGTTGAGCATTTTTTCCTTTGTTTTGGGACATTTACATTTCTTTCTTCCCTTTTTTTTGGTTAACTCCTTCATTAAGAAAAAGAAGATGGGCTTTTTGTTATCTATTTGTACAAGGTCTTTGGAAATTCAGGAGGATAGTCTTTTGGCTCTCATTTGTGTTTCAAATATATATTTTTCCAACTATTTTAGATGTGGCCCTTGTTCCATAGGAACTTAGAGATGAATAAGACCCCAGGGTGGTAAAGAGAGTGTAGAGCTTAAAACCAGCCTGCCTGGTTGGAATCTTGGCTCCACCACCTAATTAGCTGTGTGATCTTGGACAGGTGCCTTAACCTTTCTGATCCTTGGTGTTCACATCTCTAAAATGCTAATAATAGTAGTACCTCTCACACACGGTAGTTGTGTAAGTTCAGTGAGATCACATTATGTTAACATTTCTTGTAAATAGATTTAGAAATGTAAGAACAACTTACAAAATATTCCATTTACTCAAGAGTTAGATTTTAAAGTTAGGGCAAAAGGCCATAATAATGAATTCTCAAAATTGTGCTACAAAATAATTTAAATTGGATTTAAGAGATTAAATCCACAATGGATTGTATACATACGTATGTATGTATGTATTAAAATGAGTAATGTGGAACAGTAGGCTTCCCTGATAGCACAATTTGAATTCTATTTCTTGGGGCCAGCCCCATGGCCGAGTGGTTAAGTTCATGCGCTCTGCTTCAGTGGCCCAGGGTTTCACTGGTTCAAACCCTGGGTGCGGACATGGCACCGCTCATCAAGCCACGCTGAGGTGGCATCCCACATGCCACAACTAGAAGGACCCACAACTAAAAATACACAACTATATACTGGGGGGCTTTGGGAGAAAAGAAAAAAAATTATATTTCTTTTTGACAAGTCAATATAATTGAATTAATAAGTCTAAGTGACCACAGGATGTGACTGAAGAATGGCCGGTGTTGTATTAGCCCCAAAGGAGCTCAGGAATATGACCATGTCCCCTAAAAGAACAGGGTCCTGGGCCAGCCTGGTGATGTGGTTCTTAAGTTTGTGTGCTCCGCTTCATGGGTGTGGGGTTTGCAGGTTTGCATCCTGGGCGCAGACCTACACACCGCTCATCAAGCCATGCTGTGGAGGCATCCCACATACAAAATGGGGAAGACTGGCAACAGATGTTAGCTCAGGGCCAATCTTCCTCACCAAAAAACAAAAGCAAAAACAAACAAAAACACCAGGGTCCTCCTTGCAGTGGCTTGAGTGTTCTCTCTTTATCTGGCGCCCTGGCCAGCTCTGGCTGTGGCTGCCTCCTGTCTCTGTAGGGCCAAGAGGAGTCCTTTTATGCCACCAACTGAAACTGTAATTGTAGGAGATGGGGGTGCCGGGGGAGTTTGTGCTGACTGTGCCACCAGTTTCCAGGCAGCAAAGTGATCCTGCATTTCCTGCTGCTGGCTGAGGGGCCACCGCGCTTTCATTTCCTGGTGTCGTGGGGGTTCCTCCTTCCTTGAGAGTGGACCACACCAGTGGTCCTGGAGATGGAGACCCATGGGGAGGTCGTCGTGGGTTTGGAGGGATGGTGCCGCTCTAACTAAATCGACCTGCATGACAAGTTCTTAGCATGAAATAAACCTTCAAGAGATGTTGGCTGTTGTTTTGTCATCTTATCTTGCTGGGACACTGGCATGATTTACTCCTTAAAAAACTGAAAAATAGGGGCTGGCCCGGTGGCTCAGCGGTTAAGTTCGCACGTTCCACTTCGGGGGCCCAGGGTTCGCAGGTTCGGATCCCGGGTGCGGACATGGCATCGTTTGGCATACCATGCTGTGGTAGGCGTCCCACGTATAAAGTAGAGGAAGATGGGCACGGATGTGAGCTCAGGGTCAGGCTTCCTCAGCAAAAGGAGGAGGATTGGCAGCAGATGTTAGCTCAGGGCTAATCTTCCTCCAAAAAAACCCCCCAAAAAACTAAAGAATGAGTTTTACCTTCTAGTTTACAAGGCCTTTCAATGTCTGTGAGCTCGTTCAATCCTTACAGCATCCCTGTGGGTTTGTCATTGTTATTCCCACTTACGGTGTGGCTCAGACTGTCTCTAAGTGACTTTTCCAGTTTGGGTGTCATCTGTCTTTGCACAAAATAATGTACATTCACAGTGCAGCCTAGTTTAAAAAACCTCTCAAATTTAGAATTAGCTTCCAAGAGGCAAAGCGGACAGTGGAGTCCTCTAGGTTGGTTCGTATGTAATTATTAGGTTGGACATATGAAATTACTGTTTTTGGTCCTTTGAATATTGGCAATTGTATATGGTTCCCCCTAATATGTTGCAGAAAATGTGCTTTTAAAGTGAAGTTTGGAAAACCAAATCATGGACTTGCAAGCTGTAAAGCAGTGTATTTAAAACAGTGGGTCATAAAATCAATTTAGTGAGCCGTGGCTAGCATGAAAAAATGATAGAATAGAAAATATCAGAGTTTCCTGCATGTAGGAAGGCTAAATATTGTGTCATGAAACTTGTTTCAGTTGTATGTACGTGTGTGTGTGGATGGACTGAATTGCGTATAAAATGAATTTCTTATCATGGCTTCAGGTGTTGCCAGAAAAACTGGAAGCCACTCTTACAGGAAGTGGAGTGAGGGGTGGCGGTGGAAGGAAGGTACCGGCTGGGAGGTGGAGGTGGGTTCTGTTTCCAGAGACAGTGGAAAACCACTATAAAGTTCCCAATTATGTATCATCAGTGCCCCCATGTGTAGCTGAAAACCATCATTCAGGGGCTGGTGTAGCTTCTGGAGAGGTCCCTTAGGAAGAGTGTGGGTCAACTGGAGGCTGAGGAGGTCTGCCCTTAAGTAGCTGCCGTTCTGGAAACTTCGGGGGACCACCCCAGCAGGACAAGCTATTGGCCATGCCCTGTGTTCTTGGGTAAATGGGTTTGATGGAGAGCTAGCACTTACTGCCTACTGCGTTGTATACTTTGAATAAGAACTTAGGACCACTCCTGGGGAGCTGGGCTCTGAAGGGGTCGTCACCTGTCTAGTGGGCAGTGGGGGCCTCAGCTTCACAGCCCAGACATTTTACCTCCAGGTCCTGCTGCTCTCACCCCACTCGTGCTGATCTGCACAGGATTCATGCTGCTCTCCCATCTGGGGGCTGTGAGCCCCACTGGCTGGAGGATCGTGATCCTACGAGTCCCATAGGAGTCAGTTCTGGCTTTTTTTTTAAATATAAAAATTTGAAAGTATAGATAAATAAAAAAAGAAAGCAAAATTACCTGTAATCTCCACTTTCCCCAAATTAGCTCCTGGTACCACTTTGGTGGGTGATCTTTGTCCTTTTTAGTGCATGTTCTATTTATACTGAAATAGGATGTCCTCCTACATATGCTTTGTAACTTACATTTTTCACTAATTTTTTTTAGCAGTTGGGGTAGACACATCCCTAGGGCCACCCCAGGAAGCCACAGCATCAACATGAGGCTTCTTCCTGGAGGGTCACTGTTACTCAGTGGAAAGTCTTTTGAAATGTTTTTTGAAAACAAGCAAACAAACATGGACACTTTATAGATTAGATACCAAATTTGCATCCAGAAGTTTTTCAGCAAATCCAGGAGACAGCAAAGAAATCGCTACCCCTGAGACCCTCTGGGCGGGTGAGTTCACTCTCCTCTGCTATTTTCAGGGACAGTTTGTGAAGTAGTGACAATATGTTGCAGACATTTTCCCTTGCTGGTAAATATACTCCCCTCGTATAACTGTTAGTTGCATCCTGTTGCATCATGTGGAGGTACCTTGACTGATCTTATTCACCCTGTGATTGCTCTTCCTGTTTGCTTCCAAAATTTTTTGCCATGGTGAACACTATGCAGATGACTTTGTGAGTAATTCTCTGAACACCTCCCTGTTGATTGTCTTAGGATAAATGGAGATAATAGAAATAACAGTAGCAGCTACCGTAGGTTGAATATTTATCATGAACCATTGTCAGCACTTTGTATGTATTAACTCATGTAATCCTATGATGTAGGTGCAGGGAAGGAAACTGAGGCCCAGAGAGTTATAATCTGGTCCATGGCTACATACTGTGCCAGAACCTCAACTAGCTAGTTGTGGGCTTCCTTGGGGACACAAGGGGACACTGGACAGGATTGCCTACAGGGGCTGGGGTGTGTGTGAGTCTCCTGGAAGGACAGCTGGGCTTGAGGGCCATTCTCACAGGTGGGAGGGCCATCTTCCTGTGGGATGGGGAGCGCATTGACACTGGCTGCTCAGAGCCATGATGTGGCAGGAGTAAATGCTTCCCAAAGCCATTGAAAATAAGAGTATCTTTGCCATGGATTTTAGATCTTGCAGCTGTAAGTGTAGTAAAGGCTGCCTGAAACTTTGGGCCTTGGCCCTAATCAAATGAATGACACTGTGCCATCTTGTTGGCGTCTTGCCCTTCCTGTTGTGAATGAATTTGCATTTCATAGGCTTGAAATTGGGCATGAATGACGTGACCTCAGGGTGTTCTGTAAGAAGAGGAGCGTGGAAAAGGCCGTGGGCCTTGGATCCACATCCATGCTCTTCTCCTCCAGCCACACGACCCTGCCATCTGCCCAGGTACTTAAGCCCCTTGGCACCTGTTATGTCATTTGGAAAATGGCTAATAATTGTGTTATTAGGGTTAAATGAGGGAAGGTGTGTCAGGCACCCAATCCAGATTGTGGCTTAAATGTTCGCTCCCAATTCACCTCTCTATTAACACAACACCTCCTGACTTTGGGGCTGCAGTTGCCATGTGCTCAGGGTTCAAGGAGACCAGCTCTGAAGGTGTTCAAACAACTTCTGCCAGCCTTGATGCCCGGGAGTCCTGTTGTCTAGAGTGCTCACCAGTTCCTACTGTGTGAAGACAAATTGTAGGCAATGTAGTGGCAGGAGCTGTTCTTTAAGGCAACGGGTTGGCGTATCTGAAGATGTCCTATTCTCACTTTGAATCATAACGATCTCTAAAAGAGAATAATGTTAATGAAGCTAGAGCAAGAGATCTTAAGAGAGATCATGTACAACCAACCGAAGCCAGCCTTTCCTGGAGGAGAGTAATGATCCCAGTTGCCTTTTCTCCTGTTGGTGAGACCATCCCATTCCATCCAGTCCTTACTGCAGGCAGCAATTATTGAACGAGCACTAAGCACATCTTTTAGATCTAGCACTTTCCAGCCTAGCTCATCTCTCTTAAGTTGCTACCCCTTCCCCTGCCACGCAGAGCTTGCCCTCATCATCAAACACCCACCCTCTGACTTCATACCTCAACCAGTTCCTCGAGCTCGTCTCATCCTGCACACCAGTCTACCTGATACGTTCTTTTCCTTTGGTCCCTGATCCTGCCTTCTTGTTATAGTTTACATGGGATACTGAAATTATTTCCATGGCTCAGACCTGGGCTTCTCTAAAATCGATAATAACCTCCAGTTTAGCTTCATTGTATGTGACTGCTGGGCGTCCATCCCTGTGGTGGTGGACATGAGAGACCGTGAAACATCTTGCTTGATAGTCTTACTCTGGGCTCGTTCATGGGACTGAGGTGGTTTAGTGCAGTGGTTAGACACTGGGACTCTGGAGCCGGATGCCGGGGGTAGGGGGGAATTTCTTGGCTAACGTTGCTCCACCTCTCCGAGCCTCGGTTTCCTTAACTGTAAAATAGGATGATAATATGACTCGGTTCTAGGGTCATTATGGGAAGTACATAAAATAAGGTGTGTATCACAAAGAACTTTTCAGCACATATTAAACATCAATAAACATAAAAAATAAAAAGATGACGTACTGGGTGAGGGTAAGACTCAGACCCTCAGCCTCTGTGTGACCACACAGTTTGTGACCAGCCTTCCGATTTCTTTTGGAAGATGCCCACGTGGCGCGTAGCCTGAGCTGTCCACTGGAAGGTGGCATTTCGGCTTTGCAGCTGTCTGACAGTGTGGTGACTGGGGGTGACATCTTTTCCTTTAGACCAGCATTTCTTAGCTTTACCACAACTGACATTTGGGGCCTGATGAGTCATTATTTTGGGGGCTGTCCTGTGTGCTGTAGGGTGTTTAGCAGCATCCCTGGCCTCTGCTCGCTAGACGCCAGAAGCACCCTCTACCCCCTCCACTTGTGACAACTGAAGATGTCTCCAGATATGGCCACGTGTCCCCTGAGGGGGAAGGTGCCCTGGTTGAGAATCATTGCTTTGCGCAAGACCTGTTTGGAAGTAATGGTATAGAATGCCTGTGGCTGTCCTTCTGTTCCCATGTGATCGTGTTGGTAGCTGACCTCCTCCAAGTGAGACAGGTGGTCCATGCAGCCAGAGCACTTACAGATGAGACAGATATCCAGGTTGCTAGGTCTCAAAAGACGCTTCACCTCTGACTCCCGGCTTGTTTTCGGAGTACTTTCTATGTAGGGATCCTGTGATCGAGTCAGCCCTGTGCTCGGAGTCTTGGCACTCGGGTATCGATTCCTGTGCCACCTTTCTCCGTGTGTTCCCAGCCTCACTTTCCTCCTCTGCAAAATGGGCATAACTGACACTTTTCCCACCTTCTGGGGTGGGAAAGGAAGCCAGTGTTCCTGTGACACGTGTGGTGTTCAGCTCTGTTGCAGGGGCTGTGAAGTTGAGGGAAAGGCTCAGTCTTTATTAGCAGCCAGGAGGCCAAATGTGCCAAGTTCCACACAGGAGACAGGCCCAGTCAAAGGGAGATCCCGAGACAAAGAGATTTGTGGACAAGTTTCCCCTCCCACCAGCTCCCGGGAGCAATTTTCAGCGTTTGGAGTGTTTAGAGACCCCAGGCCATAAACCTGGAGTGGTGCCTTCAGAGCCACGGACAGGGAGACCAGTAGGAATGAGGCAAGAGGAAACACCCAGAAAACCCACTGAAACGGTGGTGCCAGCCTGGGGCAAGGAGGGTTGGTTTTTGGAAAGCTCCATGTTCGCACTGAGTGTCAGGAATACATTACTCTGTGAAGCCAAAAAAGGGCTTCCAGCTCAGCGTTGGTCAGACCTGGTCAGGACACAATGTTGTCTATGGGGCTCTGTATTTTTACCCAGATTCCAGCAAGCTATTCCGAGATGTCCACTGTACGGTCACACCCTGTGCGTGGGCTCTCATTTCCCTCTTACCATGATCATGTCCATTTCAGAGATGAGGCCCAGAGAGGCGAAGGCCCTTGCCCGGAGCCAGGGATGTGGCTGTTCCGTCATCTCGCTTCTGCTGCCTTGTGATCAACAGCAATTTAGTAGCTTTCAAAGCCTGAATTTTCTTTGCCTTTTTTTTTTTTATGGATATCTCACTTGATTTTTAATCAGTACCCTTTGGCTGTACATTTCTGTTGGTCCCATCCCTTTATTTTCTATTTATTTATTTTTTATTGCGGTAACATTGGTTTATAACATTATGTAAATTTCAGGTGTACATCATTATACTTCGATTTTTGTGTGGATTACATCATGTTCACCACTTGTACACACATGTGCCCTGTCACCCCTTTCCCCCTCCCCCTCTTCTTCTCTGGTAACCACCCATCCAATCTCCGTCTCTATGTGTTTGTTGTTGTTTTTATCTTCTGTTTATGAGTGAGGTCATCTGACTTATGTCACGTAGCATAAGCCCCTCAAGGTCCATCCATGCTGAATTTTCTTGTGTGCCAAATGGGGATAATAAACACCAGAGGATCGTGACCAAGATTCCATGAGGAAATGTTTGTGAGACCCTCAGCGTGGTGCCTGGCATACAGAAAGTGCTCCATAAATGCCAGCTGCTTTCATTATTATTGTTTCAATTATCAGTGATAGCACAGGGCACCTGATTGATGAGCTTTTCCAGGAACAGGACTGGTTTGCTTTGATCTAATCATGCATCTCTCTCAGGCCCTATTTAGTAAATGTTTGGGGGTGCAGCTGCCTGCGGATGTCACCTGGGGAGGACAAAGAGTCTGAGATTCAGGAAATAAAGCAAAACTCGCTCTCAGCGATGGAATGTGTGAGCTCATGGTTTGACAGGCCTCAGATCAGTTGAACTCATTGCCATGCAACGTAATGGTTAATCATTGCTAGTAAGAAGAAAAAAGGATCTTCTCCTCAAAGAGTATCAGCGTGAGAAGGGACCTTCGGGAACTTAAGGAAGACAAATAAGTTCCAGTTTGTGTCCATCTTCATGTGATTGATGGTGGCCGCTGGGGCAGTGCATAGAGGGGGTCGTCAGACCACTTGGGATGGCCTAGCTCAGCAGGAGTGAGTGCTGGGATCAATTAGTGATGTCTGCCATGGTCACAAGAAAGGCAAGGGTGGCATACGTGCTGTTTATTCTCTCTGGTTATAGTTGAGGACACTGAGCTGTAAGACTTGCTCACTGGAGGGTCACCCAGCAAATCATAAAACCACAAAAGTCTCTTTTGGAAGGGATCTCTTAAGGGTGTCTGGTTCTTGAGTTTCGTCTCTGAGAAAGTGGTTTTTGCTTGACTGTCTTCAGCGAGGGGGAAATCACTGTCTCAAAAGGCAGTGCCTTCCGTCTCCGGGCACCTCTCCCACTTAGGGCTCACATCACCCAGGGGAGAAGGCCTTCGAACCCTCTTTAGGTGGCTGCACCTGGCGAGCTTTTAGAAAATATTGTTTGGAGGCCCACACTCCCGACCAGTGGGATTTGAATCTCTGGGTGGGCGGGCACTCACCATCCCCGACTTTATTGTTTTATTTTTATTTTTCTGAACTCACATGTTGTTAATGTGTAGCCAGGGTTGAGAACCACTGATACCAAAACCTTCTTTGGAAACAGAGGCCCAGAGGGGAGCATGCGTGTCTAGGGTTGTATGGGGTTCATGGTACAAGGAGGCGGCAAGCAGGGGAAAACCGTTTATCGAGTGCCAGCCACGCACTAGGCTCTTTTACTTTCATGCTGACACTCTTCTTGTCCCACCAAGTTGTGTTATTCCATGACTTACACCCTCGGTGCCTTCATAATGCACTTGGTATAAACCCAGATGGTGGCCTACGGGACCCTGAACCTTGGATCCCAATGACCACACCCCTCCTTGCCCTCCCCCCTCACCGCCCACTGCTCCTTTTTACTGCCTCCAGTCACGCTGGCTTTGTCACAGGCCACACTGGCGCCCTCCTGCTCTCTCTCTCTCTCTCTCTCTCTCTCTCTCTCGCTTTCGCTCTCGGGGCCACTTGCTGCTGTGTTCTTCCCCACATCCTCCCGGCTTCTTCTCGGGCCTGCCCTCGCCCTTGCCCAGACCCTCTATCCCATGATTCTGCTTCATTTCCTCCATCCTCATCAGCACCCGGAACTGTCTTACTAGTTTACTGTTTCTGCGTCCCCACCCCCTGGAATATGACCTTCGGCAGGTAGAGACCCTGTCTGTCTGTTTCTCTGCTCCATCCTTCATGCCTAGAGCAGAGCCTGCCTCAAAAAGGTGATTGTCAATGGATGAGTTGAAAGAACAACCCTGACACGGAGCTGGTATCATTCATTCCCAAGTTACAGTCAACTAGAACCCTGCTTTAGCCTTTCCGTCCTGTATGATTTCTGGTGGTCTCATAATATTGTTACCTTTTTCCATGACAGCAGCCGTGTGTGTGTGTGTGTGTGTGTGTGTGTGTGTGTGTGTGTGTATCATAGTAATAATCCTGGGCTGGGAGTTAGCTTGCTTTGGAAAAAAGAGCACAGATTTTGAAGTCCTTTGGACTTGAATTTGAACCCCAGCACTGCCTCGTATTAGCTGTGTGATCTTTGGGGATTGACGGAACCTCTCTGAGGCCCAGTTCTTGTCTGCAAAATGGAATCACAGTATTAGTAATTAGCTGACATTGATTGACTGCTTTTTATGAGCCGGGCACTGTGCTCTGAGCTTTGTGTGTTTCAACAGAGTGAATCCTCATGACTACCTAATGAGATGGTTCTGCCTTCGTTTCACAGGAGAGGAAAACGAGATACAGAGAGGTTAAGCAACCAGCTTGAGGTCACACAGCGAATCAATCCAGGAACCAGGATTCAAGCTTTGGCAGTTAGGTTCTGGAGTCAGGGTGTTAGGAATTTATGAAATCATGCCTGCGGGGCCCCAGAAGAGGTGGTGGTGAGAGACACACAGTCAATGTTAGTTCTCTCTCCCGGCTAACCTTTACTCTCACGCTGACGTTTAAGTTTTCTTATTGTTTTGTTCTCACATTGGTGACAAAAGTACCAGTTTCCTGTCTTCTGGGGAGGCCCACTGCCAGGACCTCAGCGAGCGCTGCTTGCAGGCCCCGGGGGGTGGAAATGGCATGTTGGGCCCTGGCGCTCAGAGAGGGTGGGCGAATGAGTGCATTTTCCCATTTACAAAATTTCTGCCCCCAGTATTTCTCGAGTGCCTACTTTGTGCCAGGCACTGGACTACGACCAATAAAAAAAATTAAAACAATAATTCTTGGTCCATCACTGCAACTCACCAGCCTTTCATTTTCCGTGCCCGTTTACCTGGGCTCTTTCTTCATTGTGGTCAATTTATTGGAGATGCAGGTTTGTGACTGATGGGCCTGGGTTGGCTGTCACCTTGCTGTGGTATTTTCTGGGTGGATTTGCCCTGTTTTGATAAATGGAAGAGTGAACAGCCAAAGTCACATTTCAAGTGGTTGCCTTATTTTGGGGTGGGAAGGCCTCAGTGGCGAGGTGAGGCCCAGCAGCTTCAAAATGAGTTTGGTCTTTTTTTTTTTTAATTAATTTTTTCCTAATTATATAAGAATGGTGTAACAGCATTCAAAGAAATTTAGAAACTGGAGAAAGGAAAAAAAAGCTGTATATGCCCCCCTCATCACAGAACTATTATAATTTTTTTTTTTTTTGGAAGATTAGCCCTGAGCTAACATCTGCTGCCAATCTTCCTCCCCTTTATATGTGGGACGCCTGCCACAGCATGGCTTGCCAAGCGGTGCCATGTCCACACCCAGGATCCAAACCGGTGAACCCTGGGCCGCCGAAGCGGAGCGTGTGCACTTAACCAGTATGCCACCAGGCCGGCCCCAGAACTATTATAATTTTAAAGTAGTTACAGCTACGATTTATTCCAGGTGGCTGCTTGTTTAAAATGATTGTGATCACAGAGCAGGGACAATTCAGATCCTTTAATGCCAAAAGACTAAGTGAAGAAAACATTTTTTCCATGGTGATATATGGATGATATAACCATAATTTTTAATAGCTGCAGGATCCTGCCTGTGGTGGAAGTTCTGTAATTCGCTTAACCTTTTTCCTATTTAGAGATTTAAGCAGCAGCCAATTTTTCACTATTATAAGTAGTACCGGGATGAATATCTTCATGCATACAGCTTTTGCTGTGAAACAGAAATTATTTCTGCCGGATTAATTTCCAGGCATCTTTATAATCTTTGAGACCGCTTGCCAAATGACTTTCCAGAAAGGGTATATTGTTTACATTGCCACTAGAATGTATGAGACTGTTTCAGTACGCCCACACCGGCACTGGGTGTTATCATTTTTTAAAAACAGATTTTAAATTTAATATTTGCATTCGCAGACGTGCCAGCTGGGCTGTGTGGTGCCTGCCTCAGACCGCTTTTTGACCGTGTGTGACTCAGTAGAGCCTGTTTTGTGTGATCTTTTTAAAAATTCATTAAATTTTTTTTTTATGCTCAGGGAAAATGTCAAGTCACTGTGTTTTGTACTACGATCCGCGCTTGTCTGGTGGCACCTAGAAAAATTCTAGGTGCAGCCAGAAACCAGCAGGACCCAGTTGTCTATTACCTGACTGCAAAGAGAATCGGGTATATTCATTTCATTTTTAGAGCTAATTTTAGGGGTGCCTGCTCTTTAGTATCTAGCTTTAAACTCAAAGCATGTGATGGTTGGCTGGACATTTGCAGAATGGAGTATTGCTGAGTGCCTGCTGGGTATCTAGACTTCCTGATTGCATCTCAGTGGCAGCATGTGCCAGCACAGTGGGAAGAGAAGGGAGTTCAAATCCTAGCTTTGCCCCTGGCATCGTGACCTTGACCTTGATCAGGTTCTCCCCTCTCCCTTCCTCCCCCTCCTCCACCACCTGCCTTTGTTTCCCTGCCTGGAAATCAGTCTGATAGTGCCTATGGAAGAAGGCTGAGGTCAGGATTAAGAACATCGTGTTGTCAAGGATTTAGCACACAGGAAGTCATGGGGAGCCTGCTGTTGGTATTGACACAACAGTGACCTGAGAGGAGGGGACAGAAGAGGAGGGAAACAGGCCAGTCCGGATCTCTTTCCGTTAGGAGGTTCCGCTTTAGTTGGAGAGAGAAAATGGGCTGGTTGGAGACAGTTTCAAGTCACAGACAGTGCAGGCCGCAGGGTAACAGCCGGGAGTTGAGAAAGGCGTAAGGCCAAGAAAGTCAGCTTGATTGCTGTTTGGAGGTGAATGTTGGGCGCCCAGGCGCGCAGTGGGGGAGACTCATTCCAAGTACAGTGAGGGGTCACACCTGGCAAGTTCACAGTGTTTGTGGCAAGGTAGGGTAGGTCTCGGCTGTCTACGTGATTTAGACTCTGTCTTGTAGAGAATGAGGCATTCTGGGAGGATGCCTTTTTTCAGATTTTAAATATTAATCATTTTATTGTTTTGTTATTTTTTATGGCAATTGAAAAAATAACAGCTTTGTTGAGATACAATTTACATACCATAAAATTCACTCTTTTTTAAAGTGTACAATTCAGTTGTTTTTAGTCTATTCAAAGGTGTGCCACCACCACCAGTATCTAGTTCCAGATTAGTTTCATTGCTCCAAAAAGAAACCCCACACTCCTTAGCAGTCACCCCTCATTGCCCCCTCCCCCAAGCTTCTGGCAATCACCATTTTGATTTCTAAGAATTTGCCTATTTTATGTATTTCATAAGTGACATCATACAATATTTGTCCTCTTGGATCTGGCTTATTTCACTTAGCATAATGTTTTTTAGGTCCATCCTTATTGGAACATATATCAACACTTCATTCCTTTTTATGACCGAATAATATTCCACCATGGGGTATACCATATTTTATTTCTCCTTTCATGCGTTGATGGATGTTTGGATTAATTCCTCTTTTTGGCTATTATAAATAATGCTTCTGTGAACATTTGTGTGCAAGTTTTTGTGTGGATGTGTGTTTTCAACATGGAGGATTTTGATCTGGGGAGTGGTGTGTGGCGTCTTCCAGTAGGGTGGGCACGAGGAGGCCTGTGTGTGTTTCTGCCCTCACCAGACCGGTCCAGGGCAAGCTTTATGGGCTTCATTTCTTTTAAATGACCCTGTGAGGCAGGGTCTGTTTTTATCGCCTCTTTACAGATGGGGATCCTCAGGTTCAGTGAGATTAAGTGAGCTGCAGAGCTAGAAAATGGTAGATCTTAGCAGGCCAGCGTGCCACCTGTTCCCAGTGGACAGGCCATTGCAGTGGCCTCGCTGGGAGGGCCCTAGAGACTGGGGGGTGCTGTAGAGCGGCAGTGAGCTGGACAGAGTGGGAGGGGTGTGTGTGTGTGTGTGTACGTGTACTAGTGTGAGTAGGGTGTGGGGTAGAGGAGGTGTTTCAAAGCCAGCATCGGCAGGGCCTGGTGTGTAGGTGTGACAGGAGAAAGAACACTGACTTAGAGTTACGAGAGGGTTTAGATTCTCGGCATGACCTTTGTGACCTTGAGCTGATCTTATCTCCTTTGAGCATCACCTTCCTCATCTGGAATCTGGAACTCTTCTCCCAGCCCCTTGCCTCCGTCAAGGCTGATATGAATGGGGGCGAAGGGTAGGGAGACAGGGCAGAGGAGGAGAGAGAGGGATGGGGGAGGGGAGCAGAGCCTGCTGGGACGTGCAGAGCTGACGATCTGGGAGGTGGGCGGAGGGGGACACAACATGCAGCAGGTGCAGGCGGGTTCGGGGTGAGGGGGCAGGTAGCCAGCTGGTCTGGGAGGACATCCCTGCCCATTTGGGGGAGTTCTGAGCCCTGTGAAAGCTCCTACCCAGAGGCTAATGAGCTGGTTATAATCCAGAGACTATTGATTTTTCCTGGTATTTGAATTTGAGCCTTTGTTTCCGGGAAGCGTGCGGTGTAGCGACCCACCTGCAGCATCAGCAGCCTCCCCCAGCACATTCCTCCCTCCGTCTGGCCAGGCATCACCTTCAGACCAGGGAAGCCTTCCTGGTCACTCCAGTGGCCTCTCGTATCTGGGCTCATCTCTGTTCAAGTGGCAGGGCTGACTGTCCCCTTTATCAGTGACTTGCAGCTTGCCTGGGTTTTGTGAAGAGCTTGTCACTGCCAGTTAGGAAACAAAGACAGAAACCTCCCCTTTGGAGTTGGCGTCACAATGACTTGCTCTTGTTCTGACTCTAGTATTTTGCTGGGTTGTTATGAATCAGTCAGTTAATTTTTTTTTAAGTGTGACAAGCACATTAGTCTTAATATGAGAAGCTAGGCTTAGGGAATGCACGGTAGATATTTTTCTTAGATTAAGTCAGAATCTTGTGCCTACCCCCCCACCGGAGAGCGATCTGGTGCGTTCTCCTTAGTCCTGATCTATGAGGACATGAGGGGACACGGGTGTGAGGTCCTTCCTCTGTGTGTTTCTACCCTCTTGCCTCCAGGCAGCAGCTGTTGGTTGGGGGCCTTACTTAGCAGTTTGCATTATGAGGTGTAGTTACCGTTCATTGACAAAATCGGGCAGGCCCAGGGACCTCATTCAGAGCAGGGAGGGTCATCTGATTCAAACGTTTCATGTTGCAGATGTTGAAACTGAGGCCCAGAGAAGGGAGGCCACTTGTCCAAGACCACACAGCCAGTCACAGCGTGAGCCCAGCTTCCTGGCTCCACCACTTTGTTCTTCCAGACGCTAAAGTTCCAGTAGAGAACACACAGCAGATTCGGAGAACGTCCCCCTCTTTGCCCGGTTTCTAACAGATGTGGAATTGGTTTGCTGGGGTTGAATTCTGACACGTGTTGGTGATCTGCTGGCGAGAAATCTGTTCCTTCTGGGCAAGAGTTGAAGGTGTCTGCTGGATTCTGGCATCTCTGCTGTTTTTGGCCCTCCCAGGGCAGGATGAGTGTGCTTGGGTCCTGGAGCTGTTTGTTGGCTGCCAGATGGTCCCCACCTGCCACCCCCGTTTATGGCATTTACACCCAGTAGAGAAACCAACCTGGTAATCAAATGAACATAGAGTTGGTAAAAGTGGGAGGCTCTTTGGGAGATGGGTTGGGGAAGAAAAAGAGGAGGGTTCTTTCTATAATAAAACTTGCTGATAAAACGTTGAAAGTCATTGTCTTACTCATCCTCATCCGAGATAAGTCATACAATGGGTGGTATCAGGGGTGCAGAGTTTCCCCCGTGAGAACACAGTGAGATGAACTTCGTGTGGGCTGGTCTGTTAAAGAAAAACAAGAAGCCATGGGGTGGAAACAACTTAAATGTTAAGCCGGGGGAGATAGCTTTGATCGTGGACTATTACGCAGTCCTTACCAAGGCTTGGAAAGAATGCCTAATGACACGAGAAAATGTTCATAATAGAAGGCATTTGAAGATGAGGATACAGAATAACAGGACGTTTGAACCCAGTTGGGTGAAACCATCAACCAGACTTCAAACTCAAAAACATACTTTGTATGGATGTGTGGGTGCACTTGAGTGTGGTGTTTATAAACGAGCTAGGCAGACCTGGGCCAAGGCCGCCTCTGCCACGTGACTGCTGTGTGCCTTGGGGCAAGTCGCTGGACCTTCCCAGGGGGAGCCTCCTCATCTGTACTATGGGTTACCTCTGGGCCTCCAGGCTTGGACCTCCCCAGTTGAGTCATCGCACTGCCACTGAGTGATCAGACCAGACCGCGTTATCTGCTGCTCCAAGCCCGTCGAAGCTCCCAGTGCCTTCTGGATTCTGGACACGCACGCTGTGTAGGCTCGCCACCCCACATTGCTTGCAGTTCCCCCAGGGTGCCATGCCCTTTCTTGCCACCAGGCCCTTACACACGCTGAAGTAACTCTTGTTTTTTTTGTTTCCCTAAATGAGCTGGGTTTCCCAAGGGCACCATGTCACAGGGCCTGGTACCCAGTAGATGCTTAATAAATGTTTGTCAAATGAATTGAAGAGGTGGAACTTAAATTGGGTCTTTAAATAGAAAGTGGGGTTTGGTGAGCAGGGTAGAGCATCTAGGAGGCGGGCAGGGTGGAGCGGTGGTCACAGCCTGTTCAGGGACCAGACCCACTGGGCATGGCAGGGATTGACATAGGTGCATCCTGCCTGTCAGTGTTCCCTGTCACGTGGGAGTCACCACACATTGTAAGACATTTGACCTATAAAGCTTGATCAGTTTTGCTACCTTTCATAGCTTGGGGCTGTGTGTGCTGCTGCTTTTCTTTTGGTGAGGAAGATTGGCCCTGAGCTAACATCTGTGCCAGTCTTCCTCTATTGTGTATGTGGGATGCCGCCACAGCATGGCTTGATGAGTGGTGTGTTGGTCCACGCTCAGGATTCAAACCCGTGTACCCTCAGCCACTGAAGTGGAGCATGCAAACCTAACCGTTACGCCACTGGGCTGGCCCCTGTGTGTGCTTCTTTATAAGAGAGGCCCACGAGGACCAAGGCTGTGTGGTGCTAATGTATGTACGTAAGCCGCTAGCATTGTGCTGAAGGTAACTCAAGAGCTGGCCTTGGAGGCAGAAGGCAGCCTGGCATCTGTTCCTGGCCTTCCCACTTACTAGATTGGCCATGTTGAGTGGAGTGACTTAAGGAAGGAAAGTGATGCTTACAGAGTGTTCCAAGCGTTTTCCCACAGTGTTCTCATTTAGTTGTTATAGCAGGGTGCAGCTCAGAATGTGACGGGCCACACTTGTGTGGTTGGTGTTAATGAGGCGGTAGGGAGTGGTGGGGACTCCGGCAGACTAAGAGGACATGCCTTGTTTGAAGGGGAGCGCCTCCCTCTCACCTTCTTAAATTAATGCATTAATTTAAAATGTGTTAGGCACTGTATTTGTTTTTTAAAAAAATTGCGCTAAAGTATACATAACATAAAATTTAGCATTTTAGCCACTTTTAAGTGCATAATTTCGTGGCGTTGTGTACATTCACAGAGTTGTGCACTCGTCACTAGGGTCCATTCAGACACTGTTGTTTGTGCTTTTCAAATGTCAACTCATTTAATCTTCACTGCAACCCGCTGAGGAATCTCCGATTTTTAAGCCTCGTTTGAGCGTCGAGGAATCTGAGACTCAGAGGAGTTAAGTATTGCCCAAAGACCACACAGCTATTTGGTGTTGGAGCTGGGATTCTAACCCTAGGGAACACCGAGTTGTCAGTTATTCTGATTCTTTTTTCAAGAAAAGCTGGAAATGGTTTTTAATGTTAATCAATCTTCTGCTTTTAAAAAATATTGACTCAAATGAACCAGACAAAGCACTGTAGGGACCGGATGGCACCCATCTCCACTGCAGGCTGGGCATAGTCCTCAGGGTGACTCACTGCTGACGCCCACCCTGCCCGTCTCCAGGAGGAGTGGGGAGGACCCAGGAAGATAACGTTCATGAAGATCTTTTGTAACCTGTGAAGAACAATAAAAATGTCAAATATGGGGTTAGTAATAATAGCTGGTGTGTATGCTGAGTGCTTCTGATGTGCCAAGCCCTGTTCTAAGCACTTTTTTTTTTGTGAGGAAGATTGGCCCTCAGCTAACATCTGTGCCAATTTTCCTCTCTTTTGTATGCGGGGTGCCGCCACAGCATGGCTTGGTGAGTGGTGCATAAGTCTGTGCCTGGGATCTGAACCCTCAAACCCTGGGCCACCAAAGTGGAGCATGCGAACTTAACCACTACGCCACCTGGCCGGCCTCTGTTCTAAGAACTTTTATTCCCATGAGAGCCCTCTGAGGTTGGGTCTTATCACTCTCCTTTTGCAGATGAGGAAACTGAGGCACAGAGAGGTCAGATACCTCATCTGAGGTCGCACAGCTGGGAGTGGCAGAGTCAGGATTAGAACCCAGGCAGTGAGGCTGTGTCCGTTGTGCCCATTGCCTTTGTTTGGGCTCCACTCTGAAGAATTACCGGGGAAGGGCAAGCCACAAACACCTGTGAAGCCCTGACTGATGCCAGACGCCGTGCGGGGCACTTTCTCTCACTTTATTTCATTGAACCCTCACAGCAGTCCCGAGGCTGTGGTAGGTTTCTTATTTCACACATGTGGAACCTGAGACTCAGAGAGGTCTAGTGACTTGCCGAGGTCACGTGGGAGGGAGTGGCAGAGCTGGGGTTTGAACTTGGGGCTGAGAGACTGCAAAGCCCAAGATATTCTTTCCTCCACACGGGACGGTAGCGATCAACCAATTTTCAGTTTGTTAAAAAATATCTGCTTAAGGGGAGAGCCCTGAGGAGTGCAGTAAGGAAGGTGTAGCTCAGCTCTGGAAATGACAGAGAGCGACAGCGGTTTCCCTTCCTGCGTGCCCACACCCTCTCTCCAAGTGCTGCTAATTGAATGAAACCAGGGCCCCAAGATGGCGTTTTCAAGGGTGGCGTCTAGGCAGCTTTGTTGAAAGATCTAGCCAACCAAAACGTTGACTGCCGCTGCTCTTCATCCAGCACGGTCCTGGAGCGCCTGCTGTGTGCCAAGCCCAGGGCTTTAAGTAGCAGGGGAGTAAGAATGGAAGATAATGTCCTGTCGACAAGGACCCGGGGATCTAGTGGGGGGAAGGGCGGGGCAACTGCTCTGCTTGTTATAAGAGCAGAAGCAGCCTTTGGGGAGGACCTGCCAGGTGGCAAGAACAACAGGGCAGATGGGGGAGGTGGGAAGGGAGAGCAGCGTCTAGAAGGGGCCTCGGGAGAGGAGCGCTCCCCAGTCTCATCCATCTTCCTATCTCTGGCACTTAGCCTGGGTCCCTTACGCGGGGGCTGCTGAGAATGAGTTTCAAGGTTGCATTCAGGATGTCAAGCCCCGGGGCAGAAGGTAAATGGCAAGTGATATTAAACTCCCTTTGGGCCCACGTTCGCCTACAGGCCCCTTTAATTTCTTTCAAACGCTTGGACTAGGCGTCTAGAACTTGGAGGACCTGAATCTGATGGTCGTGCAGGTCCACGTTAGGTGTGGACGGCAGGCCTGGAGCCCAGCAGCGTACAGGGGTCTGAGGTCAAGGCCGCATTTAGTAGAGACTTGATGAGTGTTTCACAGACGGGTGAATGGGCACCGGGACCTGCAGGAGAGTACAGGGTGGAGCTGAGGCTGGAAACAGTCCTCTGCTGCCCGGAAGTGCTCAGTAAACACTCGTTAATCATTTCCTGCCTGGCAAGCCCTGCGGTGTGCCCAGGAGAGCCCTGTTCGTGTGGGGGAGGGGTGCTCGTCGCTCCGATGGCCGACCTCCTGCCCGCCGGGCTCTCTGGGAGCTGGGGTGGTGGCACCAACCTGCGGAGGCGGGCAGCCAGGGCGTCAGCAAGGGGAACCTGTTGCCAGGCGGCCTCGGCTTTACTGAGCTAAACAGAAACATGTGACGCACCCTGTGGCGGCCACCCAGGGACTCTGGGACGCTGGGGGCCTGACTCGGACACGTACCCACGTCCCTCCTCCCCTCCCCCCGTCTTCAAGGAAAGGGCTGCCCTCCCTGGGGGCAGTGAGGGCCCTTCTGCGGCGCCGACTCTGGGCTCTTTGCTTTGACTTGGCTGTTTCTCTGCATGCAGGTGACACTGAGCCAGAAGGCTGGGAATTGGTGTTGCTGAAGTTGAGCTGAGCAAGTGGGTTCTGGAATGTTCTGGGGGCAGCCAGAGTGTCAGTCTGTCCAGGCAAAGGTGGCTGTTTAGGCCTGAAGGAGCCATTTGATTTTAAAAAATGCAGGGGCTGGCCTGGTGGTGCAGCAGTTAAGTGCACACATTGTGCTTTGGCGGCCCGCGGTTCGCCGGTTCGGATCCCGGGTGCGGACATGGCACGGCTTGGCAAGCCATGCTGTGGTAGGCGTCCCACATATAAAGTAGAGGAAGATGGGCATGGATGTGAGCTCAGGGCCAGTCTTCCTCAGCAAAAAGAGGAGGATTGGCAGCAGATGTTAGCTCAGGGCTAATCTTCCTCCAAAAAAAAAAAAAACAAGCAGTGTGTTCCAAAGTTAAGAGGTGGTGGTGGTGGAGGGGGTTGGGGTGGAGAGTGGGGGATGCTGTTTGTTCCTTGGCTGTTGTGGGGCCATCTCTTATCTCTGAGGTGGCCCCTTTTCCTTCTTAGGATCAGTTAGAGTCTGCTAGGGTCTTGAGAACACTTGTGGTCTCTCTCCTGTTTGGTGGGGGAAAAAGCAGGGGTGTGGTCGTGCAGGTTTGGAGAATTCTGGGCTAACACATTGAATAGATGTCTTTCTTGCAGGACTCCTAAGAACCTTTATATGTGTATGATGTATAAAACCCTCGTTTTCCCCAGATTTTTGTTTTACCCCGTGTCTCTCTCTCATTTTAGAAGTATCTCATGAGCCTAGCTAGCATTTTTGGGAACCTGCTGCAGGAAATTTATTCATTCATTTATTTAACAAATATTTATTGAGTACCTACTATGTGCCAGTGGCCATTCTAGGTACTTGGGATACATGAGTGACTAATTCAGAACGAGAGTCCTACTTTATGGAGGGCCTGCTCTGTGTTGGGCTTGGGAGTCATCACACATTATCCTGTTTGACTCTCCCAACAGCCTGGTCAGAGAGATGGACCATTTTACAGATTAGGCAACTGAGGCTCTAAGGGGTCAAGTGACTTGCCCCTTTGGCTGGATTATACATTTGCATTGCAGGAGGAGCCGGTGAAGTAAGGAACGCCTGGAGGAGACATTAGGGTCTGTGGTGGGGAGGTTACAGGCCGCGTTGCTGCGCCACTGTGTCCTCTTATGAAGGTCCAGTGGAGAAACTTCTCTGAGGCTCTGAATCAGGCAGGGAAAGACGTGCTTCTCCAGAACAACTGGTTTGTTTCCATGTTCTGCGCACCGGGAATCTCATGGCTGATGGTGTTTTCCTTTGACTTTGGTTACTAAGCACCTGAGAGCTGGATTTGTGGCTCATCTTGACGCTTCTCTAGGAAGGGGCCATGTGGTCTGAATTTCCACGTGCCCATCTTACTTCTGGCTTTATTATTTTCCCTGCACTTAATTTCTCTTGGCCTGATTCCCTTGCCTGTTTATTTTATTCTTTTGTGTTGTTTGTATTATCCTAAGCCACGGTAAATACTTGGTGGATGGAGCTGAGTGTAACTAAATTTTAAAAATAATGGTGAGATGACTCGTGTAGGATCCCCAGATAGTCCGTGGGGAGGCGGGCTCCGCCCTCCGGCCGCCACAATACGTGCCTTTCCGGATTAGGCTCCACCAGGAGACCGTCTGTTTGCTTTTGCAGCCACCGGATTGTGGGTTCCACAGGAAGCTGGGCTGGCTGGATCGGAGGTCTGGAGTGGCTTAAATTGACCTGAATGTCACACAGGTGGTTTGAGCAAGCCTCTGGGCTGTGGATTGCTTCTCCTTCCGGCTTGCGGTCCGTAGGGTTCCGAGGGGGGACAGACGGATGCTCCTCGATGCTCCTTCCCATTCATTATCCTCAGGGCACTTCTGGGGAGAGAAGGAGTGGAGGGGCAGGTGGTACTGATGGAGAAACTGAGGCCTGGAGAGGTTCAATGACTTCCTCCACGGGGGGGGATGCTTAATCCTGCATCCCAACATAAAACCAGATGGACCCACTGAGGGCTTACGGAACCCTCAGTGGGGTAGAAGGTGGCATGGGAACTGGGAAGTGTTTAGGATTTGGGATTTGGACCACACGGGGCTTGAGTCCTGGCCACAACTGTGTGCATACGGCTAAGTCAGTTTTCTGAGGCTTTGTGGCTTCAGCTG
The DNA here is from genome assembly GCF_041296265.1 of Equus caballus. Classification (NCBI taxonomy): domain Eukaryota; kingdom Metazoa; phylum Chordata; class Mammalia; order Perissodactyla; family Equidae; genus Equus; species Equus caballus. The sequence goes on from NC_091695.1 coordinate 12,398,539, forward strand.
TAAGATGAACACCCCAATTCCCACCCTGCCAGCCTCGCAAGATTGTTGTGAGAAAATGAAAGAGAAGACAAGCGTAGAAGCGTTGTCTGGTGTTCAGAAAGCACTGTGCCTGTGTGCTGTGCTCTCTCTGCCTTGTGCTAATGATGGTGATGATGATTATGGTAATAATGAGATGATGGAGGACGTTACAGGATCATTGACTTCTGTGCCGCTCGCTGTGGTAAACGTTACATGCGTTGTCTCAATGAATGCACAAAACAAGCCGGTGAGTAGGGACTAATGCGTCCCCTTTTTACACGTGGAAAAGATTAAGTACCTTGCTCAAGGTCACAGAGCTATTCGGTAGTAGAGCCAAGATTTGAACCTAGGCAGCTGACCCTACAGCTGAACTTATCTCCTCTACCCTATGGAAGCCTGGGACCTTTTTGGGTCATTGCATCTACGTGTATCAGTGTGACAGGGGCAGTGGGGACCATCTGGGGCTGGGTGTTGGTGGGAGTGGCCCCTGGAGGGGCAGTAGACCCTGGGGCTGGGCTGGATAGCAGCTCTGGGTGACTGAGCTCATCTCTGCGCTTCAGGTTTCTCACCTGTAAGATGGAGATTTAATATATGCTTCATGGGGTTAATTGAAATAGAGGATGCATAGATGCTTGTACATTGCTATAAAAATGTCCATGGTAGGGGCCGGCCCGGTGGCGCAGCGGTTAAATTCGCACGTTCTGCTTCGGTGGCCCGGGGTTTTCAGGTTCAGATCCCGGGTGCGGACATGGCACCGCTTGGCAAGCCATGCTGTGGCAGGCGTCCTACATATAAAGTAGAGGAAGATGGGCACGGATGTTAGCTCGGGGCCAGTCTTCCTCAGCAAAAAAGAGGAGGATTGGCAGCAGATGTTAGCTCAGGGCTAATCTACCTCAAAAAAAAAAAAAAATGTCCATGGTACATGGATGACATTCTGCACACATGGAGAGTAGATGTAAATAGTTGGAACAGCCACCTCTGTTTTTTAGAATCATCTTCCTGGCGGAGATGGCTTGATCACCCTTGGTAAGCGGCCTTGGGTCGTCTCCTGGCTAGGGAGAAGCATCTGCATGCTAGCCACTCTGAGCGTCCACGGACCCTTGCTGAGCCTCGGCGCTCCCACCTGTGAGGGAAGTGCTCCCTTTGCTCTTACCTGCGTGCACCATGCCTGGGGACATGCTCTGCTGGACACGGAAAGCACCTTGCAGAGAGCTGCCGAGGGCCTGCCAGCTGCAGAGTGCTTGGTGGGGGGATGGACGAAGGACAAGGGTGAGGACAGTTCAATGTGTCACGGTTTCTCCTAGAGCTCTGGGCAAAGATGCTAGGAAGCAGAAAGTCACAGGACCATTGTTGACTCCTGGGAAGTTTTGTGCTTTTAAAAGTACTTTATAAACTGTAAAGCACTTTAGAAATGTGAGTTCCTGCACTGACATGGAACAAAAACCAAATGCACTAAAAGGATGGATCTGCCAGGCTGGCGTGGGGGAGGTGAATGTGTATGCATGTGTGAGTGTAATTATTTCGGGGATTTTAAAAATGCTTTGTACTTATTTCTGTGAAACTTGGAAAATAGACAAAATCACAAAATTGAAAATAAAAATAATCTATAATCCTACTAAGTAGCTTTAACATTTAATATGTTAGTATGTATCCTTCTAGTGTTTTTTACTCTGTGTATATGCAAATGGTTTTGTAACCTTTTACGTTTAGGAAACTGTTCAACGCTTCTTTTCTTCATTCAGCCGATTTGTTGAGAAGCCATTTTGCAAAGTCCTAGCATAATTCCAGGTGCAAGTTACATGCCAGGGCTGTTGCTGAGGTTGGGGGCTGGGGGCTGGGGGCGCCGGGAGTGGCTTGAAGTCTTGGGCCTGCCTTTGGCATAGTTGAGACGAATCTTAAAAGAGAAGTCCACGGATGTTAGCTCAGGGCCAGTCTGCCTCAGCAAAAAGAGGAGGATTGGAAGCAAATGTTAGCTCAGGGCTAATCTTCCTCAAAAAAAAAAAAGAGAAGTCCCTGGGATGAGGGAGTGGGATCCGAGGTGGGAGAGGAACTTCTCTTTTCATTGTTTCGATCGTCTTTCTTACCACGTACAAGTAATAATAATACTTAAAAAACTACATAAAAAAGCAGCCAATTGGAAATATAAATACAGTCACCTTGGAGACAGAAACAGGCACAGGAGAAACAGGTTGAGAACATGATCCTTTGTAAGCGCCAGTGAGGAGCAGGAGCAGGGTAGGAGGGGGCGGCTGGCGAGCAAACCCCTCATTCTGAGTGGGGGACGGGCTGCTCCCCTTAGTTAGACTTGATTAGCTTTAGGTTTGAGTAAGTGACAGCCCTTTTATTTCCTGCTTGGTTCTCTCCCAGGTACAGATTGACCTCAGTCTTCATTCATGCAAACAGCAGCTGGCAGCTGCCCGCGGACCTGGGAGGAGAAAGCAGCCTCCTTCTTTCTCAGAGTCGAGTTACTCCTCTCTCCATGCTTCCTGGGTGTGTGTGTGTGTGTGTGTGTGTGTGTGTTGGGGGTGGGGAGGCCCCCTATCAGCGGGGCCTGCGGAAAGGCTGGGGTAAGCGGGGTAATAAGGCTGTGGGTTCTGTCCTTCCAGGCTGCTGGCAGTTAAAATTGCCACCTCCCAATCCCCATGTCCTTTTCCTGCCTTTGGGACAACCTCTGTTTAGGAACGTAGGGGTGGCGGGGGTGAGGTGGCACTTGGCCTTTACGAGAGCAACAGAGAAGGACTCTCAGTGGAGAGGAAGGTTCCTTCCTGCTTCGCCCTCTTGCACCTGAGCCACTGGGCAGATGCACAGGGACCAGCCAGTCCTGACTTGAGACCTCCCGCTTCCCCAGTCTAGAATCCTCTCCTCCAGCAAGAACCCCACCTCCTTTGTCTGAGCCTGAGAGGAGTTAATTGTGTGGCGTGGACTGAGGAGGCTTCAGGAAGGGGCCCTGCTCCCTGCGTTGCCTAATCAGCAAACTCATTTGCCCAAGTCTAAAAGGAAAAGATCTTGACCCCAGTTAGGGGGTGAAAAAATGTGGGGGACATTTTGCAAGATGCCAGCAGCATGTTCCCCTTTCTGGGGCCTCATCCCGAATCTTAGGAACACTGAGGTTTCCTTTATCCCCCCTACGGTGTGGAATGCTGTCAGCTTTCCTTCCTAATTATTTATCTTAGTAAATTATTTGAGAAAAGTTGATTTGCTTTTAGAAACCAGCATCTAAGCATGCCCTTTCACTCTGTACACAGTTGCGAGATTAGCGCCGTTCTTTAGAATTCATAGCCTGTCTTGTGTACATGGCAGCAGACCTGGGTGGTGCTTATGTGCGCAACTGGTGACAGAAGAGGAACCATAAATTTTGCAGGAAAGCATTTGTTTTGGTGCCCTGCTCTATTTGCTTTGCATCACATATTGTTTAAAAGAGGGATATTTTTATTAAAGGGAAAGGAACTGTGTATTTGAGATAAGAAGGAGAATAAAGTGGAATAAATAGTTGGCTTTTGTCAAGTGGGTATCCAACGACATGATTTCTGAGATCACCCTGTTTCTGGACTGTTCCAATATTTATACGAAAATTAGAAAATACAAAGTATGGGCAGGTCCCGAGATCCTGCTTAGATCGTGATTTATCTACCGTTCTTTTTCATTTGTTTTACGGAGCTGAGTTTGGTGAAGTTTTCAGGAGATTTTCACCAGTAGGGATCCAAAGACAATAAATACTGCTTTGTGGGGAGGTCTCCACCCTGTGTATTATTTGGTGACCGTTAAATGGTAGCCAAATGTCAGAAGCCATTATGCAAATGTGACAGTGGCTGGCTTGAGTCAGTTACGTTGGCTCGTGGCATGAAATACACTAGTTTTTGGTGGTGGTGGTGGTGGTGGTGGGGGGGCGTTGGCACGGAAGGTGGGGGTTCTCTTTGTCCCTCGCTGCTGTGGGAACGTATCTTGTCTCCTCCAGCTCCTTGTTGGGTGTGGTGCTCTTCCCCTCTTAGGACGTTTAGAGTTCTTGGTCGTGAGCACCTTGTGCATGGCTGTCCCTCATTAAACTCACGTTTGGAGGTCTTGTGACTGAGCCTGGTGCAGGCTGTGTGCACGGTGAACATCCAGTGAATGGAGCCTGTCACGGCTCAGGTGGCTCAGCTGCTGAGTGGGCAGAGGTTTCAAACCCTAATCAATCTGCTTGTTGGTTCCACTGCTGCCAGCCATTACCTTGGAGCTTCTGGAAGTACCACTAACTGAGTTGAGTCTCAGTGCTGGATGCCCCTGCTCTGCTTCCTGCCTCTCTCTGGTGTGGATGTACCAAAGAGCTACAGACAGACTGTGGGCCAGTGAGTGAAACAGGAAAGCAATGGGGATCTGGACAATCACCTCTGGATTATCTGACTTGACTTTGAGGGGCATGTGCCAGAGTTGAGTGAAGAAAGATCCCACATAGAGACAGAGAAAGTTCCCCAGAAAGGCAAGCTGGACACGGATGATTTTTTTAAAGAAAGCGCAGGGCATTTTACTCCTCTGTGGTAGGAGGGTCGGCAGTCCACAGCCCCAAACCATGAAAAGGAGGTTGGGTTTTTGTACGTGGGCCATTTCTAATTGCTGTTGTGGAAGCCCCAGGGCTTGGGGCATCAGAGGTGGAAAAGAAGCCAAGATGGGTATGTGCAGAGGACAGAAGCATTGAGAACAGGTGGGAAAATTTGGGCCACTGTGTAGATTAACATGTGATTGCCTTGCTCCAGCCACTCCCACAAAGCAGGCGACACTGATAAAGAAAGCTGACTGAGGTGCTTGGATGCGGGACTGGCACATTTGGGCTTTCGGCAGTGTTGTGGTTTTCTTATTTTTCATCTTTGTGGATCTTTGCTTTGCTTTTTAAGGGAAACTCTGGGGGGCCGGCCCCGTGGCTGAGTAGTTAAGTTCACGTGCTCTGCTTTGGTGGCCTGGGGTTTCGCCGATTTGGATCCTGGGCGTTGACATGGCACCGCTCATCAAGCCATGCTGAGATGGCGTCCCACATGCCACAACTAGAAGGACCCACAACTAAAAATATACAACTATGTACCGGGGGGCTTTGGGGAGAAAAAGGAAAAATAAAATCTTTCAAAAAAAAGGGAAACTCTGGATATATTTCATTTGTCAAATGCTTAATAACACAGTATTCCCTTTTTTGCCTAAAGGGTTAAGAACCATGAGCATGGAGCCGGGATGCCTGGGGTCAAACCTCTGCTCTGCCACTTCCCAGCTCTGTGACCTTGGCCAAGTTCCTTAATCTTTCTGTGCCTCCGTTTCCTACTCTATAAAATGGGGAGAATACGAGAACCTACGTCATAAAATTGTTGCGGGGATTAAATATGTTAATCTGTGTTGAGGGTTTAGAGAAATGCCGGGTGCATGGTAAATTTTAGAGGAGTGTGGGTTATGCAAGAGAATTAAGAGGCAGTGTGGGGCAGTGGAAAGAGCACTGGTCGAGTGAGTCCAGAAACCTGGCTTCCGGCCCGTTTCTGACACACGGTGTGTTCTTGAGCCAGGCGCTTGCCCTCTCTGGGGTTCTGACTTCACACCTGTAAAATGAAGACATTTGACTTACCAAGGGCTGTTTTTGGACTCTGTGGTAAGGGCTAGAGGTGGGGGCAGCCCCAAGATCGAGTGACAGAAGCTTGTAGGCTTCCGTCTTTGCTTCAGCCAGAGCAGCATAGATTCATTTCACTTAAGGATTTTGGTTTAGGGCGAAAAAAGGGTTCTTTTGCTTGTGTGTGTGTGAGAGAGAGAAACAATGAAAGAAGTATGGAAGTAGCTGAACCCAAAGCCCCTTCCTGGGGAAGATGCAGTGGGGAGTGGGTGAGCCCAGGGGAGGTTGATGGGATGGGCCTGGTAGGTGTGATGGGCCTGGGGAGAGAGATTCGAAGGCTTGAGGTCACATGGTACAAAATGGGACTAAATATACTGTGGGATAGAGCAGTGGGGAAGCGCTGTTATCAATTTCGTCCAAGTGGGATGAGCTGACCCACTTATTAGGGAGGTACAAATGGCTGTGTGTTGTAAGCTGATCAGAGTTTGGAGGAGAGATTTAGAGTAAGAAAAGCAAGAACAATGACTATTAAAAGTGTGTAAATTCAGTTTTGTCTTAGCTTGGTATTTCTTGCTAGACGTCACCCCAACTTGAACAAAACGGCGGTGGCCTTTGCCAGAATTTAAAGCAGAGGGTGCCTGCCGGTGGTTAATACTCCTGCTTCCTCCTCCCTCTTTTCTTTCCTTTCCATTCTAATAACCACCAGGAATTTCCCTGATACGAAGGCCCATTCATTCCTTTGTATTATCACTCGAAGATGAGGAGCTATCTTGCCAAGTGGAAAACCCATTCATAGGCGAAATCTGTGGCTTTCTGAACCAATTTTCCCTGGGATTTTGAACTTCACTCTTACTAAAGTGGGATTTCATGTTTCCTGCCATTTCTTCAGTTGTAGTTTTATCCACTCTGCAGTCGTTTTTCAAAGGGTGAGCCTGATGGTTAGTCAAAAACAGGACTTTGAATATTTCTGCCCTCCTAGGCCACCTCCTTGGTTCAAAAAATCTTTCAAAACCCGTCTCTTGCATCTCTTCCAGCAGGCCCCCCACCAGGACCACAGCCCATGTTCATGTTCCTCCCACACCTGTGTTGGTGACTTCATTAATCTCTAGGGTCCCATGTTTTGATCCCCAGCTAGACTGTTTGCTCATCGAAGACGGGAACCACACTTAGATTTCTTTTCTATTTTTCTATCATGACCAACCTTCTTTCTCTCTCTCACTGTCTCTGAGATCAAAGCAGTGAGTAAATTTTCTCACGTGTGTCACAAACAGCTGATGCTGCTGGAAATAAGTGTTGGGGACTGTACATCCTCCCTGTTCGGAAACACTGTGCCTGCTGCCTTATTTATTAGCTATCGAGGGTTGAGCATTTGGTTGCAGAATATATGTGGATTGCGGAGTTTCACGCATGAGCTGTGATGTGTTTTCATTCATCCCGAGTGGCATCTCCGCCAGGGCTCTGTGGAGTTTTTCCAGGTCCGTAAGACCTGGCAAAGGCAGGGATCCCATCCTGTTCAGCTGTCTTTCTTGAGCCCCGCGTAAAAGGTCTGACACACAGTGAGTAATCAGGAGAATCTGAGTAGGTAATAGAAGGGAAAGTACAAGTATAATAAATTTCTTCTAGGCTTGTTGCCCGCTTCTTTTGAGGGGCCTTCTGATTTCTTCCAGTGGTGTCCTCTGCCAGGGCCTGACAGTATATGGGAAGAAGTGAGGTTCTGGGTCTTGTGGGTAGGCTATGGGATCTGGGTGAGGGATTAGGACCTGGGACTGGAAGGATCAGGAATCTAGTAGGCCCATAAATCTAGGCTAAATGTGGCAGGATGTTGCAAACTCAGAGAGCTTTGACGGTGTGGTAGGTGTGCTGGTGAAAGATAAGTGGATAGTAGATGTTTATTCTGTCTTAGCGATTAAAAAGAGCTGACAGTATGGGGACCTGGAGGTTGCAGGCTCCGCCTAAAGGGGGAAGCTCCCAGCCAGCTTCTTTGTTGCCATGCAGAAGTGTAGTCCTAGAAAAATCCAGAGCTTTTTAGGCAATATCTCCTAATTTTTGAATGTTGGCGATCAGTTCAACTACAAAATCATGCCTGCTGGCCTGTGAGTGGGAGGCGGGGCTGGTGAATGCTAGAGGCCACCAGGGGACACACGCATGCCATAGGGTCAGATTAGGGGGGGTCTTAGTTCCCATCCAGATGGTCAGATACTGGGTTTGCCACGGAAATGGACATGACATGCAGAGCGGGCGGAGCAGATGCCAAAAGTTGGCATCAAGGAGGCGTTGATGACAAAGGCCAAGGCCACCAGAAAGCCTTCTGTTCCTTGGCTCCTTCCCTCCTTTCTGCTTTCAAGTGCTCCTCACTGCTCTCTATTCTATAAGTCCGAATTTTCCAGTCTGGCATTCAAGGCCTTCGGTGTGCAATTTACATGGGATATGCTATAAACGATGCCTCTGCTTCAGTGTGTGACCTCAGCTACCACTCCAGTGTTGTCTCCATCTTGAGTCCCTCCAGACTTGCCAGGCTGCAGCTGCTCAGACTTGGGGGGGCTCCTGAGACACGCCCACGGTTTCTTCCCTCCTGGGGTTTTACTCATGTTGTTCCGTCTTCCTGGAATCCCCGTCCCCGCGGTTTATGGGAATCCTCCTCCCCGTTCATCCTTCAAAAGGCTCTGCTCAAAGGGCGCATTCTCCCTGAAGTCCCCTGCCCTCCCCACTCTGTAAATTAGGAATAAATCGCATCTTTCTCTGAGCTTCCACAGCACTTTGCCTCCAGCTCCACATCAGTCCTTGGGTCACAGCGGTTCAGAGGTCTGTCTTCTGTGGTCGATGATAAGATCATCTTTCACAATGAAAGGGTTCAAGCCTTACTCATCACCATTTTCTCCTTAGTGTTTGGCTCAGGGTAACCGTTAACAGGGTTTATTAAATCAGAGACTTTATGTTGGGTTATGGAGAACTGGTCCTCAAGAGGAGGCTGCTTAAGGTCTATGGTGAACATGGAAAAGGGGGCAGCTGGCTGGGACAGAGGGTAGGATGGGAGCAGGTAAGGCTGGATCTAGCCCCTCTTCATCCTAAGGCAATACCCAGTGCCATACCTCTGACTTGGGAGGGTGGTGTCTTGCGTGTCTTCCTTGATGTGGTGGTGAGCCCCATGTTGGCCTGACTTGAATAGTGGGATTTTCGGTCTGTCCTTGACACCTGCAAGAAGCTGAAGGCAGGGACAGAACCAAGTAGATCCAAGGCCATCCTTTCACCTGCCAGGATGGCTTCCCCCGCAGTGTACTTTCTCCTGCTCACCATGACAGCAATTCTAGAGTTCCTTGAGATGGCAAGGGGGTGGGAAGAGCTTAGGGGTTGTGAGCAGGTGGGAGCCCACCTTCCAGGAGAGCAAGAAGAGCTAATGTGGTATAAGGAGAACCCTGGTTCTAGAATGTAGAGAAGTGGATTCTAGTGTTGAATCTGTCTCTTCTAGCTTGGTGACTTGAGCAAGACTCAAACCTCTGGGTTTATTTCCTCACTTGGTTTAAGCAGTTGCTAGGGTCCTTTGGGCCCTGACATCCCGTGACACAGGGTTTTGTTGGGTTAAGTGGTTGTCCTTGTAGGTTCGTGAACCCTTTTGTCATTCCCTGTCCCCTCCCCCCACCACATACACAAAGCACACACTGACCCGGCAGGGGGGTTCCAATGGGACGATTTAGAGGAAAGACTTTTTTAAAGGGCTTTTTTCAAGATTTGAAACAGGGTTTCTTGACAGTGGCCCAATTTGGACGAGCCTTGGAATCCCCTTGAGATGTCATAGCCAGAAAGGGCCAAGGACGGGCGAGGTCCTAGGACACAGAGGCTTCCCATAAAAGGACTGGCCACCAGGCAAGATGTACAACTTGGTCCTGATGCGGGTTGGGTTCGAATTCCCATGTTGTTGCTAAGAATGTGTAACCAAAACCCTGCCCCCCAAAACAGGGCAAGTTGCTGAGAAATTTGGGACATTTTGGGACATATTTGGACATAGGTGCTTTTGGGTTTGAGTTTCTGTTGGAAGGAGTAAGAGACCTTCCCTTGGTGATTATTTCTAATGGGCTTTGCCCTAGGGATCTTCAACCTATGAATGTCAATGAGAGCAACCCTTGTGGGTGCCATTTTTAGCTTTCTCAGACCTGTTTGAGATTCTGTGATGAGGTGTTGAAATCTGCTTGTTGTGGCCTGGTTCCTACCTACCAGTGAGGACTACTGTGTGGGCTTCTGGCGGTCTGTTATCAGATTAGGTCCCCAAGGGTGGTGAAAGGCCAAGTCCAAGATATGTTTCCTAGTTGGCCAACAGGACTCAAGGATGGTCAGTGTGTGGCTGGGGCTGGGGCCAAGAGTGACCACAGAGAAGGGCTATGGCCCGGGAGGGGGCGTCGTGCCTTATGGTCTTACCTCAGAAGGAAGAAAAATCTAGTATGTCCTCAGACTGACCAAGCCTTCCACAGGAGGCCCTGTGCTCTGTTGCAAAGGGCAGTGATTCGCTGAACCCCATGTCAGGACAGCTCAGAATCCATTTGTTGTGGAGCTGGGTTCTCGCAGGCACAAAGGGAGTCTGAATGGCTGCCAGGGCTCACTGTCTGCTCTTGCCCCTGATTTCTACCAGCACCATCGACCACCTTCCACCCCGTCCCCAAAGCCAGCAGCCTGTTGCTTCTCTCCATCTTACTGACAGTGACCTTGGGCAAGTTATTAGCTTCTCAACCTCAGTTTCTTCATCTGTAAAAATGGGGTGGATGACCTGCATCATGAGGTTGTGAAAATGAAATATGATCACACAGGCAGCGCACCTGGCATATTGCCTACGCACGGTGAGTGTTTAAGAAATGGTGGTTCCTGCCCTCCTAATGTCCTGCCTGACTCTCAGATGCTGTGTCATTCACATCTTTGTTCTGAGCATTTTGGTGACCGTTCATTCAGGTATATCCAAAGGGTGAGGGGACAACTAGAAGTGTGGTTCATTCACTCCCTAGGACAAGGCTGTGAGCTCAGTTGGGTGGCCGGCTCTCTTCCCTTGACGGGAGGCTGCTTGGATCACTGTCTGGCTCCCAAAGCCGGGTCTAGGGGGCCTTCTGTGGCTCCCAGAATAATGATAGGAGCTGGAGATTAGATTTCACTCTAATGCATAACTCGGTGGAGTTGTGGCCACACATATGGCAGTGACCTTTGACTGCGCTCTAATGGTCTTTGCGGACTTCTGCCCAGGGGCTGCCTGCCTTCCAGAGGCTGCTTCCGTATTGTCAGCTTTGTTATTTTTTCTCCACAAAAGCTCTTCTTCAGAGAGCTCTCAGGTCCCAAGCTCACATGCATGCAGGGTCCAGGCAGTCAGTGGGAAGGAGAGGGGCTCCCGGGGTGAGAGAAAAAGCACCCTAAGTTACTAGCATCTCTTCACAGTTGCACTTGGCTCGAGTATTAGACAGAAAGCGAAGGTTTTCCTACTGCTGAGTCTTATGCTCTCTGACCTTTTGTGAAACACAAGATCTTCTTGGTTTATCTTTCCATTTTGTGCTTTCAATAGAAGCGTGGACGCCAAGAAGTGTTTCTCTAACGGTGGAGAAATAGGTTTGAAGATGGGTGGTGCTGGGAGAGGCCTGGGGTGTACTCCATGCCTCCTTTCCCCACGCTGTCTTCTCCCCTCATGGCCCGCCCCAACATGGGGACCTGGTGTTGTCCCATCACTCAGGTTTTCATGAAAAACTGGAAATCTGGGCTTTTAATGTGAAATCTCTTAATTGTTGAAGTTGGCTTACATTTGTTTCGAAACATTGTGTGGGTGAACCCAGCTCATCCATGAGCCTGATTCAGCCTGTAGCCCCCAGCTCTCTGCCTTTGTTTGGATCCACAGCGGAGAGGGCAGTTAAAGTGACAAGTCAGGACCCTGCAAATGGAAGGTAGTTTGGAGGTGAATCTACAGCCAGAAAGAAAATGTTCAGTTATGCACGTGTGATTTCACACCACATTCTACTGCTGTATGACACAGATTTGTCCAAGTATGGTATGGTGTCTTTGACCACAGCATTGACGGTGGGCTTGCTGTGTGAGGATCAGGCCCTCTGCTGAGAGCTGTGGATGCGGCGGGGAGCCCAGTGGACACAGTCCTGCCTCATTCAGCATCCCTCCCCATGCCTCCCAGATGTGGCTCATCTTGGGTCAGGTGAGCCTCACACCTGTGTACATTGCTTAGCCCTTGTGACCTCATGCATATTGGTCCAATTACTTTTCCCTTTTCAGAGCCGTGAAAGATAACTTTATTCTTTATTTGTTTATTTATTTTTTAAAGATTTTTTTTATTTTTCCTTTTTCTCCCCAAAGCCCCCTAGCACATAGTTGTATGTTTTTAGTTGTGGGTCCTTCTAGTTGTCGCATGTGGGATGCCACCCCAGCGTGGCCCAATGAGCAGCGCCATGTCCACGCCCAGGATCTGAACTGGTGAAACCCAGGCCCACCAAAGCTGGAGCGTGCGAACTCAACCACTCGGCCACGGGGCCGGCCCCTATTATTTATTTTAAAAGGAAACAAGTGATCAAATAATGTGTGTACATAGTTGTATAAAATTCACATTGTACAGAAAGATATAAAGAGGGAAAATTACTCTTTGCTCTTTCCTCTCTTCCCCACCCAATTATTTTAACAAGAAGAATATCTGACTAGTTATGTGACCTTGGACAAATCTTTTAACCTCTCCAAACACGTTTCCTTATATGATGGGATAATAATAAGACCTAGCTCATATTATTATTATTTTTTCTTTAGTGTGGATTAAATGAGGTGATATGAAATCCCCCAAACTCTATGCACATATGGGGTGCTCATAGGACTTATTTTTTCCTTTTTTGTATAGTCGGGATTTCTTTGGCAATCCCCTTTGTAATTATTGCACATTAGTTTGTAATTGTTGGTTTGTATTTGATAAACATACATATTTAGCTGCATAAGTGAAAGAATAAAAATATTAAAGATGAGCAGGACTATTTCCAACTTGAAGTCCTGTTCTGCCCATCTTCCTTCCGTGTGGCAGCTTAAAATTGCTTTGTGCACCCTCTTATCCCCTGGACTCCTGAAGGCCTCTGATCGGTGCCTCCCTGTAAGACTGGAGGAAATTTTTCTCTTAATTAGAAAAAGATGGAGACTCTCCATTGTATGTTCTTTGGAGTCAGTGATAGAGATGATAGTATAAGAAGTTCTGGACATTCAAACGTAAAACAGATTAATTTGTAGGAATGTTGGATTCTTATCTGGACAGATGTTTTGCTTTTTATGGAGTTGGTTGGGAATACAGAGGGGGGCAGGTTTTATTGGTGTTTTATTTTTGCTTTGGGCTTATGTTAGACTTCGCTTTAGCTGCATATGACAAAAAAAACAAAAAAGCTCTGATGAACTGTGGTTTAGAAGAGGCTTAAGGGCTGTAAACTTTTCTTTCTCATTTACGTAAAAATAAGTTGGAGGTCGCAGTTCAGGGCTCTTAGAGCCCCAGAGTGTCATTTGGGACGCAAGCTTCCATCTTCCTGCACATGGCTTCCATCCTCTAGGTCATCTCATCGTTCCCCATGTTCCTGGAACTCCAGATCTCATGTCTGAGCCACATGGTGGCGGAAGGAAGCAAGGCACAGGTCTAAACGGAGGCAGCTTCTCTGCTGAGTCAGCTCTCTCTAGACTCTTTCCTGGAAGCCCACAAAACACTTTTGCTTATGTCTCGCTGGTGGTAACTTGGTTACAGGCATACACCTAGCTGCAAGGGAGGCTGGCAAATATAGCCCTTCAGTTCTGGGTGCAATAGATAAAAATGCAAACCAAGGGTCTTTTACTAAGGAGGAAGAGGTGACTGGATGCTCTGGATGTGGGCAACAAGTGGTACTTTAAAGGACTTTAAAGATTTTATTTTTTTTCCTTTTTCTCTCCAAAGCCCTCTAGTACATAGATGTGTATTTTTAGTTGTGGGTCCTTCTACTTGTGGCATGTGGGACGCCACCTCAGCATGGCCTGATGAGCGGTGCCATGTCCGTGCCCAGGATTCGAACTGGTGAAACCCTGGGCCACCGAAGCAGAGCACATGAACTTAACCACTCAGCTACGGGGCCAGCCCCATAAAGGACTTTAATAGATTTGTGGAAATTCGCAAACTGGCCTCCTTCCCAACAAGGGTCGTTATGCTTGTATCAGATCCTACTCCTGCTCCCTGGTGACAGTGGAACCCGGCCCCATGTTAGAGGCAGCGTTCCTGTGGCTCTATCTTAGAGTTGTCATGAGGATGAGCATCCTTCTAGGTGCTCAGTGATGCGTCAAGACTCAGTAAGTGACAGCTGCCTCTGCTGTGTCCAGCTGGCCACTCCAGGCCAGGTGGCAGAGAGCGACTCAGTTCCCCAGCATTGCTTCCTGCCCCTTGCCTGTTCCCCCAGCCTGGTTCCTTTTTTGGTGAAATTCTCATCCTTCAGCTCTGGACTTTGATCTGCCATCAGTTTCAAAACACTATGAGGTAAAATGTAGAGGGGGGAAGGGAGAAAAGAGAAGCTGAGCAGCCTAGCCTGACTCTGGCTGCTGAGCCGCTCCATAAGGCTCCTCGGCTGGACTTCAAGTGCTTCTTAAAAGCTTTCTTTTAAGTGAGGCCCCAGAGTGATTTTGTTTTTTGACCCTCTTTTTGTCTGCCTTGGCCTCTAGTTGATTAACCAATTAATGGATTATTTCAGCACGCACAATTTATTCAACACCTATTCTGTGCCAAACACTGTTTATGTGCTGGGGATACTGACGTAAGCAAAACAGACCAAGCCCCCTTCCTCACGGAGCTTACATTTGGTGGGGAAGACAGGTAGACTTCAGGGCTGTGAGGAGAAGCAGAGTAGGGTCAGGGGATCAGTGTGATGGGGGCAGGTGCTATATTCCATATGGTGTTCAGGCAAAGCTCCTCCAGGGGGCATAGGAAACACAGCAGGTGCAAATGTCCTGAGGTAAGACTGATTGGCTTATTTGTGGAGTAGCAAGGAGGCAGCTCTGTGGGGAGTGGAATGGACTGGAGTGGGTGGATTTTAGACTTTTGAGCTTGAGATGCTTATTAGACATCTATCTGGAGATGTTGAGCACGCCGTTGGTAACAGGTGCCTGGAGCTCGGAGAAGACGTTGAGGCTGGAATGGTAAATTTGAGAAGCATCAGCTGTGTGAAGCTGTGGGACTGGATGAGCTTACCATCATGTCTGATTGGTGGTACTGGCCAGGTGGTGCATGGGTCCAGTCCTGGTGGATGGTCAAAGGATTCAAGTGCCTGTCTACCTCGTTGGCCTTGCCTTTGCATCTGGGCAGAGTGACCAAGGACCAGTCACTGTGCTGCTCTGAACCTGGTGTGGAAATCCCTCAGGATGATGAGACAAGTAGCAATAGAGAAGAAGATAGTCACGGGCGAGTCTGTACTTGAGATCTGGCCTTGAGAGCGGTGTGGTGGGCGCTGCTGCTGCTGGTGGCCCTATTGGGGTCAGTAGCAGAAACAGAGCATTTGACCTGTCTAGCCAGCCGAGTCTTCAACAAATGCTTCGCTCACTAAAAGGCTTCTCTCCAAGGCAGATTGGGGCATGTGAGGAGCGGGGACTTGGCGGGACTTCTTAGTCTGGACTCCAAGGTGCTGACACTGTTAACAGTCGCCGCGTGGAGCCTTTCTCACTTGGTTGGAAGCTGCATATAAACTTGGCCCGTCTCCCCTTTCTTCTCCTTCAGCTCATCCTGTCCTGGTGTTGGACATTAGCTTGGACTTTCCTGCTGGCCATCCCCTCAAGATGGCACGTGAGAAGGATGTGCTCTGCTGGGAAGAACTTGGCTGTACAGGCAAAGACTTGAGCTAGAAAAAGAACAAATGCTCATTCATTCGGTGCTTTCCAGTCACCAGGGCCTTTCCCCCCCTCTTCTTTCTTAAAGGAAACCTTTAAGAAAGGAAGACTCCCAGGCCATCTTTGGAATTTCGGTCCCAATTTCATATCATAGGATTGTTTTTTTTTTGGTTTCACTTAAGGGCTTAAATAACATAGTGGATATGAAAGCATAATATGGATATTAGTAACTGTTGCTATTGCATTTAAGGACAGCCCCGTTCCCAAGGTTCCTACGGATTCATCTTATTTTTATTTATATAGCAAATCTTTCGAATAGTCCCTGGCACATGTGAGCACACACAGACACACACACACATACACACATACTATATAAGTGCTTTGCACATATTAACTCATGTAATCCTCACATCAGCGCTAGGAGGTAGGTGCTATTACTTTGCCCATTTTACAGATGGAGAAATCTGCACAGAGATTAAATAAGGTCACCCGACTAGCAAGTGGTAGAGCTGGGAGTTGAACCGGTGGGGGGGACCTAGCTTTAGGGGCCAGGCTCTTAAACATTACATTCCACGGCCTATCAGTTTTTCTGCAAATCTTTACTAAAGAATAATGACGATGGCCCTTCCGATTATTGTTGCTGTTTTCATGCTGCGCACCGTGTCGTGTATTGCAGACGCACGAGTCAGATTCTTCATCCCTGGATGGTATTCAAAGCTCATTTTTTCGAGGGGGAAATGAAGGCTCTGAGCAGTTAAGTCATGGCTCACAGTCTAAGGAATGGAGCCAGGATGCCAACTCTAGTCTGTCCCGCTTCCGAATCCTGGTGTTTTCTCAGCGTGGTGACTGTCCTGCAAGGCCATAACACTCTCCTTCCTTGGTGACTCATGACACCTGGTTACCTCCTTTCACACTCAGTTTGTAGCCCATGGCACCAGTTGGGCCACAGGCTGGGACAGCGGCCCATGTTTCTCCAGGCCTGCATCCAAGGCCACATCAGTCACCCCAGGGAGGCCAGCAAAGTCGGGAGAAAGCCGTTAATCCAGTTAGGCCCCGCCACATCCCTTACTCCATTTTATTAAGCTTAGGGTTTTCCTAAAGCATCGCAAATCTCCTTTTCCTGTGTGAAGAGATTAGGCCAATGTACACACAGGGTAGTGCGCAGGCGTCGAGTTACTGGTCAGCATCAGGATGAGCAGTTTGTCGTGAAGTGCCCGGGCCTGGAGAACCCTCGGGAAGGGTGGAGACCATCTGTGGCGTCCTGTAAAGGAAATTGTGGTTTCTTTCTTTCCTTTTTTCTTTTTTTCTTTTTTAGTTTATGGGAAAGAAGACTTGTGTCTCAATCGAGTCTTTGTGGCATTGTATTACAGAGAGTCACAGAAAATGTTCTATGTAAATGACTATGTGCCCTGATTGGAGCCTCAATGGGCGCCATTGTGTCGTCTTGCTATTATTGGCGATTGCAGGATACTAAATGATATTCTCATCAGGCTGAAAAAGTTCAGTGTTAGCAGTGAAACTTGGGGTTAATTATCCTGCTCTGAATTAGAGCATAGAATTAAGCTGTAGGGCCAGCAGACTCTTACTTTCTCTGTCTGTCTCTTCAGTGTTGTCGCTGGGGGTTTGATCAGAGTATTATTTAACCACGTTCTAAATTTGTACTTACTGGCATCTCGCTCTGCATGAGTTACTGCCCCTTTTGGTGTTGGGAAACACAGGACCAATTTATAGGACGGTCGGAGAGGGGGAGAAATGATCTCCTTAATAGTGCATTCTTCTTAGTCAATCGCTGGGTAAAAAATAGCCCGAAGATTCCAGTCTTCGGGGCGTGCTGGGCTCTCCAGGGAGGCCTCCGTAGTACAGCTCTTGTCTGCTCTGCCTTGGAGTTATCAGCGGCTCTGATCCTGCTCACCTCTGTGAAGAAGCGACACACTGACCTACATCTCGGCTGAAACAGAGCAGATTCTCCCTCCGTTCTGCCCCTTCTTGGCATTCCCGGCACAACCTCCGAGGGCGTCTGTCTGTGGGCTGGGGCAGGCCCCTTGGCTTTCCTGCCCCTGACTTCTCTGCCGTGCTCGCGTCGCAGAGCTGCGCTCCTTTTGAGCCCTTCCTGACTGTAAACTTCCTCCGTTCCTCTCGCTCCTTTCTTTGGTCTGTAAATTTCACGTCGCTCGTGTGGCGTCGAAAGCCACGTTTTCCCCCCTTTCATGTTACGTGGGCTGCGAATATAATTATTCTCAAAAATGTTTTTGAAAAGTGATTTTAGCGGGAGCCTCATAGTTTATCATGTTACATTACTTATTTAACTACTGCACCATTTTTGAATGTTTAGGTTGAATCTTCTTTTTTTTTTTTTTTTGGCTGTTATAAGTCACATTATGTTGGCGATTAACTTAGCAGAGAGTCTTTGAAATGAGTTTGCTGAGAGTGTGAACTGAAAAGTAGAGAGAGGGTTTAAACCCAGATCTGTCTGCCTTCAAACCCAGTGTTCCGTCTGCTGTTATTAGTACTCTTGTCCTTTACCTGTCAGAGCTCCAGGCACATACAGCTGCTCATGAGTGACTTGCTTCTCAGTTGTGTGGTGCAGGGTCAGTTGGTTCTAGAATTCTTTCTATTTTTCTTCATTTTTTTTTTTTTGCTGAGGAAGATTCGTTGTGCGCTAACATCTGTGCCAATTTGCCTCTATTTTGTATATGGGTCACTGCCACAACATGGCTTGTGAATGGTGTAGGTCCATGCCCAGGGTCCAAACCTGTGTACCCAGGCCGCTGAAGCGAAGTGTGCCCAAATTAACCACTACGCCATGGGGCTATCCCTTCATTTTCTTTTCTTAAATCTGTCGATGGTGAACCATTCTCCGAAGCAGCACCAGGTGAGCCAGCTCATATCAGAGTCATCTCCTTTACCTGGGAGGAGCACAGGTTGTCATGCACAGCACATGCAAATACCCCACGTTAAACAATACCACGTTTAAAAAACATTGCATTCGAAAGAGTAAAATATAGTTTGGTGACCATATTGAATGTAATTTAATCCTCCCAATTCAGACCTCTTGCACGGTGCCTCCTAATTCCTATTTGGAGACATTGGTTATCCAGTTCGATCAATAGAGTAATAATTTTCTATATTATCAATCAGTGCCCTGATCGACACTGCACACTCCCTCAGAACCAGGAGAGAACCTGAGAGGGGAAGGAGCTCTTTGGTCAAACGAGCTGGGGAAGAGCCCCCTTCTAAGGAGCTTCCCGAAGCCCTTAAATCTCTTGAAGGCTCAGCTCAGACACGCAGTGCCGTCAGGAAGCCTGTTGATTCTGTGGAACCTGGCTTGCCCCGCAGGACACCCGTTGGTCTCCTGTGGGACAAGCAGCATGTGAATGATGCTGAGTTAACGAGTAAAGTCTGGGTTCCTGGCATTTAAGCCCTATGGGACAGGTCCATACCTGCTGTCCCGTTTCATTTCCTGTCCTTCTTGGCTTCTGTGAGTTGACATCTATCATTGTCTCTGCCTGGAGTGCCCTTCCCATTATCTCCACGTGGTTTGATTTGACCCCTTTTGCAAGGCTCCATTCAGATCATCTTTCTTTGCTATATCCTTATACATAGTCTGCACGGTTGGCCTCTTGGCCTTCTGTACCCTTGCAGCTGCTCTCTGTACCTGCCCGGTGGCACAATTTCCTGTCTGGTATTACGCTTGTTTGTGTCCACGTCTTTTTGATTGGTTCATCTTCTTGAAGACAAGACTGGGCTTCTTGTCATTGCTGCAGCGTGGGCTGTCATGTTGCCTTTCACACAGTTAGCGCTCAGTAAATGCTTGTTGAACGAATGCTTGTACTGTCAGTTAACACTTCAGTGGAGGGAGGGTCTGACAACAGTGCTGACAGGGGAGATGTCCCCACAGCCATTTCTACGCTGACGTCAAAAACAGGTCACTGCGTGAGACGCAGAATCTGCCTTCTCCATTCAGCCTCGCTGAAGAGGACAGCTTTGCTTCTGAGTTTTCTGATCAGTTACGTGAAAGTTTCTAATGTAAGATGACAGATAAGAGCCTTCACTGTTTCCAGCACTTACTACTCCAGTACTAGCTGCTTTGTGCGCATTCTCTCTTTAATCGTTTCTCTACCCAGCGAGGCAGGGTTTGTTGTTCAGGCAATGTCAAGAACTGTGGCCTGGAGAGGTTAAGAAACTGGCTCGAGGAAGGTCCCAGAGTAAATGGCAGTGCTGGGAATTAAAGTCAGGTCTCACTCCACAGTCATCACACCATGGAATTCTATTGCCTTTTGCCAAATACAACAAATACCCTGTGTGTCGGGGTGTGTGGCATTTATTGATTTATTGAATTGATCCTGGAACCCTCCCTCCAGCTTCCCTGCCCCCTTTCTCTTTCTCAATAACACCCTTTGACACCATTTCTTTTTCTTTCCTGGGCATGGTATCTGTGGATTTAAATGTGGCTAACTTACCCAGGTTTATAAGTTTCCTTAATTCTGTTTTTGCCTCATCCCTCTTATTTTTGCAGCTTTCTTGGGAAACTGGCTGATAGGAGGCTAACGGGCTTCCAGCGTCAACTTTGACATTAATAGTTAAGTGTCTCCCTGGTCTGCCTTTTGCCCTTTCCTGGCCTCACCAATGCACCCAGTACCTGAGCCTTTCCGAGTTCCAAGTCTCAGCTTTTTCTTTGGAGACAAACTGCTGGTAGATGTTGCTTCTTACCGAAGTTCTCAGAGAGCACAGGCTTCGCTAAACAGCCACGTGTCCGGAGCTCTATCACAGGAACCCCCGATGCTGTGTGTGCGCGTGCGCGCGGCTGGTGCGATGTGACCATTTCTGGGGAATAAAAGACATTCTTTCTCCAGAGCCAAAATTTGGATTGTCTCCTTATGTACACAGCTTTGATAGAGGTTCCATGTGTTTTGTTCATCTTTACTTTTTTGCAGCTCCACAATTTTATTTTCCGTACCACTACCACCAACAGGAGAGACGTTTCCAAAATGCGGATCTGATGACGTCATTCCACTGCTAAAAATCTTCTTTGGCCCCTGGAGTCCCCAGGGTGATTGGCCCATGGGCTGTTCACCTCTCCAGCTTCTTCTCTTATGTTCTTCATCTACGTTTGCTCCAGCCATGGCGAACTCCACGTTGCTCCCGTGTGTGTGGTTTTCTCTGTCTTCTCTAGGTTTCCCGGGCTGGCTGCACCCTCTATCCGTGTCGCCCTTCTCCTCCTCCACTTGGCTGATTCCTCTTGGCTACTTCTGGAAATCTGTGCCCAGTCAGTGCATCCTGGGTCCCTCCTGCTTTTGCGTCACTCAGCTCACCGTGCTGTTTCTCTGTTCCTCCTTCAATTTGACCATTCGCATTTGGCTGTCTTCATCTCCATGCCTCCCAACTCAGTGCTGGGCACACAGTAGGAGCTCAGTAACGGTTGAATGAAGGATTAGTCACCTGTGTTTATTTCCTGTGAAAATTCAGGGAGGTGGAAGATCTGAGCCTCTCTTGTTTCTTGAGCACTCCCAGGTTTGCATAATAATGATCAGACACACTACCATTTGTCAGAGGCCTACTGTGTGCATTCTGGGTGCATTATCCAGTTTATTGCTGTCCTCGTAGTACTCCCGTGTTCGTAGTGTTATTGCTAACTCCATCACAAACATTAAGAAACTGGGGCTCTGGTTCTCTTTATTTCTCAGACGAGAAGCCTTTGCTTCTGAATAGACCACGGATTCTGAGCATTTCAGCCACTTTCCGGATTTAAAGCTGAAAGCCATCACCACGGAGACTGGGGAAGATGTGACAATATTGTGACAGTATTTCAGACAGGATTTTAGGTGCTTGGGCCCTGAGAGGTTGCCAGTTGCTAAACTCCTGAGTGCAAAGAGAGACAGACAGAGTTTTTTTTCTCAAATAGTTTGCATTTACATGAAGGCCAAGTTGGACTTGTTTATCTAATCAATAAAGATACTATCTCTTTGAATAATTCAGAATCGAATATTCCTATTAGACTGAGTTCACCTTTTGAGAGAGATACAGGGCTGCTGGCTGGGGCATTGCGAGCTGGGGAGGCACGTTATAAGGGGGCTCTTCAGTGTCTTCTTGGTCATATGAATTTTATTTGCCCAGTAGGACATGACTGAGGCTCTGAATAGTGAAAGAAAACATCTCTCTTATGTTTTCCTCATGAATAGAACACTCTGTGTCCTGAATTGTTGCTCCACTGGGGCTGGCACGTGGTATGTTTTCCTGACGTTGGAACCAATAGGTTTTTTCATGTTGGGGCACTCCAGGTAAAGACTTTCTGGTGCTCCCGGGTGACAAGGAAAGCATATCTTTTCTTCTCCGTGTCTCTTTCTGATCTGTCTCTGAGTTTGAAAAGGTATATTTTGAGTTACGTGATTAATCGTAGAAGATTTACTAGAAATTAATGTTCTGCCAATGACCGGAAATTCCTTCCTCTCTCCCTTTCTCCCAGATCAAAACAGTGCTGCGGACTGGACTAGGGGGTTTTCAGATCCAAAGACAGCAGTTCAGGATGCGGGAGACATTTGCAAGAGTAAATCTACAGCACCGGGCTCTCTCTTTTGTCTCTTGGGTGTGTGTGTGTAAGACAGAGACAGAGAGACAGGCACAGAGGCAGACGGCGGAAGATTGATTGATTCATTGATTAGGAGGAAGCTGTTGCCCAGAGTAGAACAGGGCTTCCTGAAATAGGGGACCCAAAGAGACAGCATAGAGAACCATGTTTCCCAGCCCTTGAATCAGGCTCAAGGTCTAAGAAAAGCTTTTCTTATGATTTGTGAATCTGTTAATAGGAAAAGTCTAAAGAAACTGTAAAAATGCAGCTGGTACACTGCCTTCTGGAAAAGAATAAACCCCTACAGAGTGGGTGTTGACCTGTGAGGTCTGGAACTCCTATGAGTGCACACCATGTCTTCACAGTCTTTGATCAGCTCCCTTTTGAGTAGAACCTTCTCTTCTAGTCTGATATTCATAAACGGGGTCCTGTTTAGGATGAGGTCTTTTTCTTTTTCTTTTTTTTTTGTGGAAGATAAGCCCTGAGCTAACATCTGCTGCCAATCCTCCTCTTTTTGCTGAGGAGGCCTGGCCCTGAGCTAACATCCATGCCCATCTTCCTCTACTTTTATGTGGGACGCCTGCCACAGCATGGCGTGACGAGCAGTGCGTAGGTCCACACCCGGGATCCGAACCGGTGAACCCCGGGCCGCCGAAGCAGAACGTGGGAACTTCACCGCTGCTCCACGGGGCCGGCCCCTGAGGTCCTTTTCTTTTGCAGAACAGAACCACATTTGTTCAACCAGGAAGACCTAGGCAGAGCCCCTGGGGAGACCAGCACCTCTTGGCTAGAGGACTGTGGGAGCTGAGGGTAGACGAGTGCAGGAAAAGCATCAGTTTCTTGTCTTTAGCAAAAGTTTGGTGTTCACTTGACTAAAACAAGTGCCACCTGTATGACTGTGTGGACCGTCAAAGCAGAACAGGGAAGGAAATGGTTGAATAATTCTCTCTCTCTTTTTTTCCTTTCTTGAGTTTTTTTCCTCCCCCCCCCACCCCCCCATCAAGAGGGATCTTTCAAAACTGGTAAGGTCCGGTGGTGGCATCTGTGAGGGGCTCTGCCATGGTTGGCTAATAGCCGCCTTTCACTGAGTGCTGGCTCTGTGCCAGCACCATGCTCAACCCTCATAACCTTCCTATGGGGTGAGGAAGTGGAGGCTTAGAGAGGGCGAGTACCCATAGCTTGCAGCTAGTAAGTGCCTTTCAAGTCCAGCCTCGTTGGCAGGTGGGAGAAACCTTTGACCCACTCAATAGGGCAGTGGTGCAGCCCCTCTCCCCTCCCCATGAAGGGAAGCTTAGTCCTTCACTGTTGCTTTGATGCTCTGTGAAGTTCCAGAACCAGGTGGTCCCTTTGCTCTGAGGGCTCCTGGTGCTGGGCTCCTTTCCTCCCATAGCGGGCCTGGCCTGTGGGAAAGGCAGGGGGCATCTGATGTGCTGGGCTGTGGGAGGCCTCGGCCTCGGCCCACACAGCCTTCCCTGGGATGGCAAGGCCCACACTTGTGCTTTTCACTTGTGTTTTTTTGGGGCGTATACGCTTCTTGCTCGGATGAGGTTGAACGTAGGGTTCCTCGCCCAGCTGGACGTAGGGTTGACTTCCTCAGTGGGTCCCACCTGGGGGAGTGGGAACTGTCATCTCTAGTGAGGTCCACTGTGTGGTTGGGCAGAGTCACAGCTGCTCTGAGGTCAGGCATGATGGCTGGCTTCTTGGACCCTCTTTGGGTCGGTGAGGGTGGTGGTGGGGGTGGTTGTGGTCCAGGTCGCGTGGGCTCGTGGTCTGAGTTCTGCAGGCCACACCCTCCCCTGCCTCCCCCAGGCGCGAGGGGCTGGCCACCTGGAACTTACAAGTACGCTTCCACATGTGTTCCTGTGAATCGAGGAGAAAATGAAAATGCCACCTGATTCTGTGCACATAGTGTGACCGTTTCAAAGCCTAGTTCCGTTGTGATGTCATTTGAGCCAAACGAGAGGTGGATTGGTACTTAAAGAGCACCAATATGGAGGCCCTGAGCCTGGCACCGTCGCACATATTAGCTCATTTAATCGTCACAATCCTGCGGGGAGAGAATCTCTCTGTTTTCTGGAGAAGGAAATGGAGACTGAGCCTTTTGCTCCGGGTTACGGTCATTCCACAGGGAGTTATTGGGCTTCTGCTGCGTGCCAGGCCTGCCCTC
This sequence comes from Equus caballus, assembly GCF_041296265.1. Taxonomy (NCBI): domain Eukaryota; kingdom Metazoa; phylum Chordata; class Mammalia; order Perissodactyla; family Equidae; genus Equus; species Equus caballus. The sequence goes on from NC_091695.1 coordinate 12,422,677, forward strand.
AACCCAGCCTTGGTGGATAAGACTGACGAGGTCCTTGTTCTCAGAAAGTTGAGAGTCTGGAGATGGGAATCCTTGTTAACTAACGTGTCTGTGGTGGTGCCGTGGGTGGGGAGTGGTGGGCGGGGGCGGGGGTTAGCGAGGAGAGGATTGGAGCCCATTTTGCTCAAATGCTTTATATTGTCTCATGTTACCACCCTTCTTGTGTGCCCTCCCTCTCCCCTAGTATAGATTATTTGCACAGTTTACACGTGTGTAGACTTAGGCTCAGAGAGGCTGGGTAACTTGTCCAAGGTTGCACATAGATGAGCTGAAATTTCAGTAGGCTCTAGGTTGAGAGTCTTTGCTGCCCACCTGTGAGTAGTGTGGTTTTTTTCCTCCTTATTCCAGTTTTTTTTATTGAGATATAATAACATTGTATTATTTTTAGGTGTGCAACATGAATGTGTTGTTATAAAAATAAAAAGAATGGGCTGTTTGCAGTAGAGTAGTCAGTCATTCTGTGAGCATTTTGGTGAACTCTCAAACACATTGAAAAAATTCAAAGTTGCTAATAAGTGGAGGTGAAGCGCTGTGTCTGATCTTGTAATCCGGACTCCGGAGCGTGGGGTGTCTGCGGTCTGAGGGCCAGAGGGGGTCTGTCTGAAGCTGTAGGCTTGGCCATCTCTCACAGTCATGTTCTAGTTAGAATTGGGCTAAAAAGCTCTTAATATAAAGCTCTCACTTTTGTTGTCAGCATCAATGGATATTAACTTATAACCTCCCCCACCCTAAACTTCAGAAAACAGAAGTCTGGAAATTCCAAGTTGAGCCACCAGCTCACGACCTCCTGCCTCACGCGAGCATGGGTGTGACATGGGATTGGGGGCGGGGGGGGTGGGGATGACGTGGCCACAGGGCTGGCGCCTTGGTGGTTCCCTTTAGACATAGAAGTTCCACTGCACACACAAGTTCCTCTTCTGGGGCCTTTGTGTGGCTCTGACCCTCCCGAATTGGTTATTACTAATGTTCTTTGGTTCTGGTCATTAATGGCTTTCTTGGGGGATCCCTTGCAGCGTGTGGGCATTTGAGGGACCTGTTTGAGGCTCCTGAATTCCAGTTGTTGGCTCCAGCATTCTCAGTTGTTGTTGTTACTTTCTTTAAAGGACGCATTATAAGAGGTGGTGGTTTAGTCCACTGTTCTTTCCTTTGGGGTCAGAAGAACCCCGACTGACCATCTTGTTGGATAGCATTTGCCCTTTGCCACCAAATGCTGCCCCGGGTATGATCTGGCACGTGAGCCTTTCCTCTCCCTGTCTGTGCTTGGTTAGTCATTGCCCCCATCCAGGACATCTTTGTGGGGACAGGTGACCCCAGGAAACTGCTCAGTTGTTGGTATCTCTGGTCAGAGACCCCTGTGCTGCCCCATCTCTCAGCCTCCCCAGTGGCTCTGCCTTGCGATACCTTGTCAGGTGGCAGCTCCACAGCGTATGGCAGGGATGGCTGTTATGGTTCAGAAGATGTTTCTGCTTTGCTGACCTGTCTCGCATGTAGTTTGCGTTTATGACGTACAGACACTGAAGCGCTCCAAACCCTTTATGTATGTAATCCAGCATCGTTTTCACCAAAATCTTGGGAGGCAGATGTTTTAATGCCCCCACTTTATAGCCTGAGAAACAGAGGCTTGGATCGAGTACATCAGTGTCCAGGCTCGTGCCGCCGATGGTGGAGGGCTGAGTCCTCCCTGAAGGAGCATAGTTCCCCTTTGGAATTAACTTCACTCAGTCCCGAGGCAGGAGTTTTATTGTAAGGCCCCCTCAGCTTTCTCCTCGTAAGCTTTCTAGTTATGGTAGGGCCTGTCAACTTTGGGGCTAGTGACGTTTGGGGCCAGATCATCCCTTGTCGTGGGGGCTGTCCTGGGCATTTAGGATGAGTCGCAGCATCTCTGGCTTCTACCGTTAGATGCCAGGAGCACCTTCCCCCTACCCACACCCCACCTCGCCTTGCTCTGTCGTGACAACCAGAAACGTCTCCAGACGTTGCCAAGTGTCCCCTGAGGGGACAAAGTTGCACCCGACTGAGAACCACTGAGTGATGGCAACCATTTCAAACCTGATCCAGGGTGCTCAGTGTATAGAGACGGAAGAAGGGAGAAGTTTAAAATCGGGACTATCTTAGAAAACTCCGAACTGCTCTTTAGCTACAGGCCTCTCTGTGGGAAGACAGACTGACAGTGGGCTTTATGTGGAGATAACCTTTCACAATGAAAATTAAATTATGCTGCGTGTCTCTCAGAGGCCCCATTAGGAAGCCCCCTTAAAATGTTTTGTCTTTATGCACTGGAAACTTGGGAAAAAATCATAGTCTTAGATTTAGTGAAGTGTGTGATTAAAAGTGCTTTTTGTTGAAAAGAACCAGGTGAAAACAAGAAGGGCCACCTTTGAGTCTTCTGACACGTGGAGACTATACCATGCATGGAACATTCCAGAACTTTCTCCAGTGCCCCCAGTGAACTCGCCTCTCAGGTTTCATCGCCGCTCCAGTCAATGGTTTGAGAAAGGCGAGTTTTGTGGTGTGTGTACTCAAGCCCGTCTGAGTTTGTTTTCACACACGTGGCCGGTAAGCCCGTCACGTTTTGTCAAACGTGATTTCTTTTCCTTAACGTAGAGTTCCTGTTTGTTCACACATTCATCCCTCTCAGCGCTTAAGTGCCTACAGGCTGTATTTGGAACCTCAGAGCATTTATTCGGAGAGTTCATTAAACCTTAGAGCGTGTAATTTGCCGAAATGCCTTGTACCGAGAAAATCCAATTTATAAAAACCTCAAAAAGAACAGAAAATTAGAGAACACTTTTTCCTTTTCGGATAATACAGTCAGATTATAAATCCATTTCTTGGATTCTCTGAAACAGCGTTCCCTCCTGTTATGTCATAAATGCGGGTCAGTTGCAACATCCCTTTACACACGCTTTTTCATCAACACGTCTAAGCCGAGGGGCGGGGCGCCCCTTTTCTGTGGCAGACAGCCTTTGTGGGGGCCTGCTCGTGGGCTTAGGTTTAGTACATCTCGTGAGAGTGGCTGGTTTTCAGGCAATAGCTCACTTGTCAGTCTTGGTAACTCTAACAGAAGAGTTTGGCAAAAGTGCCTGGTGAACATTTCTACCTTCTTGTAGTACAAAGATAGCCCCTTTAGGGTGACAGAGAATTAACTCATGACATCTTTTTCTCCCATAGTATCTGCTATTTTTATTTCCAGGGCTTAACTCCCCCTCCGATAATAAAAGTAGTAATAATAGCTGTGCCATTCAGAGTCCTTGCTATGGTTAGTAGTTATTAACTAGTTATTAACTAGGAGAAGTGAAACACCTGGTACAGGGTCACATCGCAGGTGAGACAGAGCTGGAATTGCAACCTGCACTTACCCACGAGGCTTTCCCGCCTCCGACGGTCATTGTAGACACAGAACTGGGGAGACAAAGGAAACTATAAAGAGGAAATAAAAATCCCCTAATCCACTATCTAGAGATCAACATTGTTAACATTTTACCATATTTCCTTATGACTTTATCCCCCAGAAATCATACATTATAAAACTTTTCATATCGCACATCTAATTTTTGGTGTCTTGCCTGTCTCAGTGTCGTAGGTGAGCACTTTCTCATGTTGATCGTTGTTCTTTTAAAGCACCAGGTTTGTTAGCTGCGTGATATTCCAGTGTCCCTGGTAATCCGTTTTATTTAACTCTTCTGTTGTTGAGCTTTTAGTTGTTTCTGATAATTCAGTTTCATAAAGGGCTGTCACTGTGGGGCTGCTCTGCTGCTCGGGAGGTGTGTGTGTAGGAGTGTGCACATGCGCGTGTGTGGACGTGTGTGCTCACACTGGCTCACAGCATCAAGGCCGTGTGATGGGCCATTGCAATCCAGGCTTGAGCTGGAAGATTCTTACATTTGACTTCCAGGCCAAGCTGCCTGTGGTTTTCTTTCTTTCTTTCTTTTTGGTTTAGAGGAAGTCGCTTGCTCACATTTTCCCCCCTCCATGGCATAAGGAAAATGGCGTTTCTGATGATTGTGTTTATCTGTAAATGTGGAAAAACCTGCTCCTGTTTTCCAGGTCACGGTGAGGTGGTCTCCGCTGCACGGCCAGAATCAATGTGCTAACAGTAACTAAGAGCAGTTGGGCACTGACTCAGCCCGCCACTGACCTAACTGCTTTGCATAACAAGTTTCGTTTACTCTTCACATCAGCCCGGCAAGGAAGATGCAGCATCATTCCTATGTTACGAAGGAGGAGACCCAGGCGCGTGCCAAGGGGCGGGGCTGGATTTAAGGCTGGGCTCATGCCCAGGGCTCCTCTGCTACTTTGTGCCTCTTCCGCCACACCGTCCTGGGTCCTGCCCTTGGTACCCTGTGTGGTTGACATCTGGGGGTGATTTTGCCCCCCATGGGACATTTGGCAATGTCAGGAGACATTTTTGTTTGTAGCCGTATTTCATTTATTTATTTTAATTAAGATATAATTGTCATATAACATTATGTTATGGTTTATGTTTACATATACAGTTTCAGATGTACAGCATAATGATTTGCTACTTTTATACGTTGTGAAATGATCACCACAAATGTCTAGTTATCATCTATCATCACCCATAGTTATAACTTCTTTTTCTTGTAATGAGAACTTTCAAGATCTATTCTCTTAGCAGCTTTCAAACATGCAACACAGTATTGTTAACTGTAGTCACCATGCTCTGCAGTACTTCCCCAGGACTTACTTATTTTATAACTGGAAGTTTGTACCTTTTTTTTTGACTTTTCAATCCCTCTTTAGTGCCTTTTACATATTGTCTATGCATTATGTACACTTTCCCAGGGAAATCATAAAATGTCATTGTAATTACTGTATTTTCGACTTGGCAAGAAGGCTTTCCTTTTGTGACAGTCATATCTTCAGATAGCTGGCTTTTTTTAATTGTGTTCATAATAGTTTACAACACTGTGAAGTTTCGGTTGTACGTTATTCCTTGGCTGTCGTCATATAGGTGCTCCCCTTCTCCCCCTGTGCCCTCCCCACTGCCCCTTCCCCCGGTAACCGCTGAACTGTTCTCTTTGTCCGTGTGTCTGTCTTCCTCATATGAGTGAAATCACCTGGTGTTTGTCTTTCTCTGTCTGGCTTATTTCACTTAGCATAATACCTCCAGGTCCATCCATGTTGTTGCGAATGGGCCGATTTTGTCTTTTTTCTGGCTGAGTAGTACTCCGTTGCATATCTACACCACATCTTCTCTATCCAGTCATCAGTCAGTGGGCACTTGGGTTGTTTTCAGGAGACATTTTTTTTTTTAAGATTTTATTTTTCCTTTTTCCCCCCAAAGCCCCCCTGGTACATAGTTGCATATTTTCAGTTGTGGGTCCTTCCAGTTGTGGCATGTGGGACACTGCCTCAGCATGGCTTGATGAGCGGTGCCATGTCCGCACCCAGGATCTGAACCATCGAAACACTGGGCCGCCGAAGTGGAGTGCACGACCTCTACCACTCGGCCGCGGGGCCGGCCCCCAGGAGACATTTTTGATGTCATGACTGTAGAGCAGAGGATTCCAATGGTGCTATTGGGATCTAATGGGTAGAGGCCAGGGATACTGGTAAGAACCCCACAATGCACAGGACGCTTCCTCACGACGATGAGTTACGCAACCCCAGATGCCAGCGTTACAGAGCTTGAGAAGCCCAGCTGTAAAGGGAGACAGCGAAGAAAACACAGGCTTCTGGAGAGGCAGCCAGGAGGGCGTGGAAGTAAGTGGGCCTGGGAATGAGACCTCTTCTTACCTTGATCCTCTTGGACAAATTACACAAACTTTTTGAGACTCAGCTTCCTCATCTGAAAGTCGGGAAATGATGCCTCTCTGACATTTGCAGCTTGGGGTTCCGGAGTCAGACTTCCTTTGATGGTAGTTCCCTCTGTGACTCTGAGCAGGTTACTGTAACTTGGCTAAGCCTCAGTTTTCTCTTCTGTTACATAGGCAGATAATTGTCATACCAGAATGTGACAGTGAGAGCGGAGTGCATGACATGCAAGCTGGGACAGAGTGAGGACTCAGAGGATGTTAGTGTCTTGAGAATGAGCACAGTAGTGATGCTCGTCTCTAGCCAAGGATGAAGGCAAAGTATCTGTGCTTCCTGAGGGCAGCGTTTTGTCTTGCTCTGTTCTCTCTCAGGTGTCTAGAACTCAGGTGTCTACACATCGGTAGGTTGCCCCTAGATCCCGTCAGGGTGGGGCTGGGTTTAGAAAGATGTGAGAGAGCACGTCTAAAGTGATGCTTGGCTTGGTATATTTTCTTGTTCTACAACGTAATAAAGTCATGATTCAACTGTGAGTGTGCGCTGGGAGCAGAGATGGACAATTTTCAGGTTCTTGAAATGTGGGAATATGGTTCCCTTGGGGCAGGCACTGACCTCTCTCTCATTAATCAAGATCTTTTCCCTGCCAGGGCTTCAGGAAATGCTGGCCATCCTCTGGAGCCCAGCGGTGGCCTCACCCCCTTCTGGCTTCAGCCTGGAAGAATGGTGGAGGGCCTCACCATTCTAGCTCTTGGGTCAGTGCCAGAGCTGTGACGGTGAGGCCCCCTGGCACCTCCCAACCCACTTGACAAAGGCTTGTACCCTCTGGGTGGAGGAGCCTCTGAGGCCAGGCGAGGCTGTAGATCTCACGCGTCTGCATCCCTTCATTGATCCTTCTGGGGGTGTGGTGATTTGATCATTGGGAGCCTAGATCTTAAAGGGTGGGAGGTGGGACAGGGGCCTCAGGGCATGGAGAAGAGCCTGGGGGAATATCAAGCTGCTTACCCACGAGGGCTGGCTCTGCTTTACTGTCATCATCAATGAAATGTCCTTCATGTGCCCCCCAGGTAACCTGGAAGTGGTCCCCCAAATCTTACAGTGCAGTAAAGACTTGGCAGAATTGTAGAAACTAGTGGTGGCTGAGCAGCTGTGCCATCTCACATCACTTTTTATACGATGCCCGGGCCACCAGCCTACAGGGGCCTGGCAGCCACATAAACAAGGGAAGTGGGCTGAGGGCACTGGTATTGACTTGGAGGGGTCAAGCCCTCAGAAGGTGGCCACCATTCCGCCCCAGCCCTTGTTGTCATGTGAGAATGTGGCTCAGCGTTGCCAGAACTTCTGAGCCCCACCCCCAAGAGAAGCAGGAAATTCTATTTTTACGGGAAATACTCTCTTTTAGAAAGCCTCTAGCATGTGTCTGGCGTGTGGTGGGCACTCAGCAGATACCCCTCCCGCGTGTTCAGGACGTGCCATTTATGGACTGTGGATTCTTTTGGTGGCAGTGGACTGCGTTTTTGCCTTGCTGAATGCCTGCAAGCTTTTGAGGCAGCAGTGGTTCTTGGAGTCTGAGAAGTCCCAAATCTCCTGTCAGATCTCTGAGGTTAATGCGTAGTCAACCTCTTGCTTTGCTTTCTTGGCCTCTGTTCCCCTCCCCCTGCTCCCCTGACCAGTGTGACAGTCACATCCTCTGTAGAATGTTTCTGGTGAATTCTGGCCTTGGGAGGCTTGAGGGCTGGTCTCATGATGGACATGTGAGAAACAGTGCCACCCCCCAACCCCAAATCCTTGGAAGGGCCCCTGGGCTCCATACGTCAAGGGTCAAGGCGGGTTAGCTTCCAAGGCGTGCTGACAGATGCACCTCCTGTCATTCCACGTGCTGGCCTGGGGGCATAAGGGTTCCATTCCACCAGCAGGTCATCAGGGTCAGGTAATGAAGGTAGGTCCCTGAAGTCAGGTCCACAAAAGGCCACTGGGGCCAGCGTGTCTCTGGTCCGTGGTGTCGATCTCAGGATCCCACAGGACACTGCTAACTTGCTTGGCTCAGCTCAGCCGGTGCTGGGAACAGTACGAAGCGTTGAAGACGCCATGCATTTCCATCCAAGGCACCTCTGATCCCTTTCCAGGCATTGGGAGAATGTTTTTCCAGCTCGGTTACTTGCTGGCACGCATGGGGCAATATACAAGGTGTTCTCGGAGAAGCTGGAGCTGGATGTTGACTTTTGCTCCCTGGGATGTGTTCTGGGGAGGAAGTGGGTTTTTGGGTTGTGGTGGGTATAGGATGTGGTCTGGCTGATTAGTATCACACACTGTGGATGAAGTTAAGAAGAATCGGGGAGCTTTTTTTCCCTTTTGTACTTTTGGGCTGAGGTGCCTCAAGGAGCTTCATGTATCAGAGAGGTGCCCTTGGTTCTGTGTGTCTTTTTCACATTTGTATAGAAGTTAGAAACACCCAGCTGGCTTTATTTTATGCAGTCAATATGTTTCTGGCAAATAACCAGTAAGACCTGAGTTCAGTTCCTGCCTTTGACACTTAGTAGTTGTGTGAGCTCCAGCCAGAAGACTTACCCTTGCTCTCTGGGGTTTCAGATTCCCCAGTGTAAAATGGGGACGAAACTCATAGACTGTTGGAAGGTTGCAGTGATTTACTGCATGTAAAGCACTGAGTGTACAGTTCCTGGCACAGAGTGTTCAGTAATGGTGGTTATTATCCTAATGATTACATTGGCAGCTTGTATGATGATGATAATGGTGATGATGACAGTTATTGAGGGCTTACTGTGTGTCAGTTATTCTTCCAAGTACTTTGCATCAATTAACTCATTTAATCCTCACAATAACCCAGTGAGGTAGGCACTCTTATAATCTCTGTGTTATAGATGATAAAACTCAGGCACAGAGAGGTTAAGTAACTTGCTCGAGGTCACCCAGCTCAGAAATAGAAAAAGAGCGTGGACTTTAGAATCGAAAGACCTGGGTGGCGTGCTTGCCTGTCACCTCCTGATGGTGTGGTCTATTTCGAAGTCCTTAACTCTCTGAGTTGCCTTCTCAGCTGGAGAATGTGCTCGTCATACAGGCTCCCCTCCCTTCCCCCGCCCTTCATTGCCTGGTGTGGTGCTTACTTGTGAGGGCTTGCTTGGTGATAGGTGCTGAGGACTCATTTGCTGATTAACTGCCGAGGTAAGGGGCTTATTATGATGTTCCAGTGATCTGTAAAACTCTGGACAAAAGGCATAGTTATTTTAAATGCCCCAAGGTGCTTATTGTTGGGGTTTACACAACACACTTGTTTTTTAGATTTTGAACCACTTAAAAAGGTAGAGATCAAAATATCAGCATTATTACTGATAAAGGCTTGTTTGGAGGATGTGGCTTAGGTGTGGAACGGCATGGATTTCCTGATAGGAACCCGGTATTCGGCGTCCCCACCCAGTCACGGGCAGCCTTGAGCACCCAGAGGCCTCCTCACAAAGGATGGCGAGGTGGTGGCAGCAGCCTCTGTAGGGCTTCTGGGTGGAGAAGCAGACCACCACCGTGAGATCCCTTCTGCGCTGGGGAGAGCTGCGGACTGGGGGGAGAAGCAGAAGGAAGCCAGGAGTTTTGAAGGAAATCTTTCTTTTTAGAAACCAGAAGTAGGGAAGAAACATTCTGGCCACAATTACTATTTAAAGAAATATTCTCTTTCCCCTCCAGAACAAAAAACCACCACCAGTCATGGTTCTACCCAGTTTCCCAGTTCATGGCTGCTTCATCCTTCCACTTGCTCACGCCTGAAACCTTTGAATCATCCTTGACTTCGCTCCCTCTAACCCTGTATTTATTCACCTGCCTGTCTTTGGGCTCAACCCTCAAAGCAGAGCCAGAGTCCCACCACTTCTCACACCTCCCTGGCTACTGCATGGGTCCGAGCCACCGTTGTTTCTCACCTGGGTTATTGCAGGGGCCTCCTCACTGGTCTCCCTACTTCTGCTGTTGTCTCTTTTCAGTCTATTCTCAACAAGGCTACCAGAAGGAGCCTTTTTAAAAACTGAAGTTGGGGGCCGGCCTGGTGGGGCAGCAGTTAAGTGCGCACGTTCCGCTTCGGCGGCCTGGGATTCGCAGGTTTGGATCCCGGGTGCGGACATGGTACCGCTTGGCAAGCTATGCTGTGGCAGGCATCCCACATATAAAGTAGAGGAAGATGGGCACGGATGTGAGCTCAGAGCCAGTCTTCCTCAGCAAAAAGAGGAGGATTGGCCGCAGTTAGCTCAGGGCTAATCTTCCTCAAAACAAAACAAAACAAACAAAAAACCCTGAAGTCGGATCATGTCCCTCCTGTGCTCCAAACCCTGCAGTGATTTCCCTTTTCAACCAGAGGAAAAGGCCAGGTCCTCACAAAGGCGTGGACGTCTTTCCCCGCCACTCCCTCACCTCTTCTCCTCCCTGCTTCAGCTCTGCCCCTCTGCACAGCCGCACACAAGGCAGCTACTGTCACAGCTCCATCATACAGGTGAGGAAATGGAGGCAAAGACGCAGAAGTAACTGACCCAAGCTGATGCAGCTGGTACCTGGTGAAGCTGAGTTCTCGCCCAGCATCAGCTCCAAGAGTCCGTTCTTAACACTGCTCCTTCTGCCTCCACTAGCACAAACCCGAGTCACAGCCACACCATCAAACCCAGTTTTGATTGGGGCCAAACAGGAGCTTGGAGCATGGTCAGTGGGGCGCTCTATAGTCAAGGAGTTCTGGAAAGCCTTCTCTGCGGAAGGGATGTTTTGTAAAGTGAAGACGACTCGGTCAATGGAATGGTTGCCCCCGAATTAGCATGCTTTTGGGTTAACTATAATACATCAGACTTCCAAAAGTGGAGACACGCCTATTCTTTTTTTCTCTCTGGGTCTGGGAAGTAGATTTCTGCTATTAATAAAATTTAAAGTGACTGAGCCCTGGGATTACTGAGAATTCAAGAGGTGGAGGAACGAAACAATGTTCGAACGCAGTTTTATCTTTTGAAAAACATTTTTGAGAAGTGCCGTTTATAACCAGGAAGCCAGCTTCGTGAAAACTCTCTTTCCCATTAAAGTGTGTATGGTGTGCTGTAAACAAAGATTGAGCTCCTGTGAGCTACTTTTTCAAAACTTATAGAAGCTATTTTTTAAAAAAGGATCCAAACTCATGTTGCCACACAAACAACAAAATAGACCAGCGTGTTCCAAGGGCAAACATTTGCTTTATCCACCCACAAACTTGGAGAGATGCAATTTGAAGGAGAAGTCGGAAGCCTGGGAGGTAATGCCAGATTCTTTCCGGGGCTCCTGTTAATTTTAGTAAGTCTGGAAGAAGCTCTTAAGCTTTTGAATGTTTTTATTAAAACCACCACCTCGACAAATTTGTTGGAAAAAGTGTTGCTGTCGAGATTCCTTGGAGTCTGTATTCCTTGAGCGACTGGGAGCTCCCGGCCTTTGAACAGGGAAAACGTCTTCCACCCAGCCTCTCCTCCTCATCCCCGCTTTTCCAGAATAATGTACAGCAAAGGAGTGTTTAAGTCCTAGGTGACTAGTGGCTTCTTAGGGAACCTGCAAAGGGAGAGGCTGCCATTGCTCCGCTTTTCCAAGGAGCCCTCCTCTGTGGACTGTCTGGGGTCCATCCTGGCTCCACCCCTGCGGTCGACTCTGCTGGTTTCCTTCTCAATTCCCAGTTTCCTTGTCTCCTTCCTAATTGAAGTCTACTTCTCCCAGTGTTACTCACACATGGGAGTGGCCACATGACCCCGTCCTGGCAAATGGTTGCACTTGTTGCCATCACTGGGTGGGGGTCCCAGGAAAGCCCTGTGTGTGTGTGTGTGTGTGTGTGTGTGTGTGTGTGTGTGTGGCGGGGGGTTGACTCTGTTTGGTCTTCAGCTGTGTCCTTCTGATAGGAGTGTGGATGCTGTACTTGGTGGAGCTGCTGTAACGCTGCTGCCGCTGCTAATAATAATAAGTACTAACCCAGCACGTCTGAGTGTCAAGCACTTTTGGAGCCCCTTTTATCAACTCCATTGAGATGGGTAATATAATGATTTCCGTCAGATAGATGAGGAGGCTGATGCTGAGGAAGGATGATGGACCCTCCCAGGACCTCACACTGAGGAAGTGGCAGAGCGGGGACCCCGGTATCCATCACTTTTCCATTAAGCTGCCTGTCACCAACATACAAGTCCTGTCCCAAAGGATGTGAGCAGGCAGGAGCCTTGAGTAGCTGTCAGTGTCCTGGGCTGCCAGCCTCTGGAGTACTTGTGATTTGAGAAAAATGAATCCCTGCTTGTTCCCAAGGGCCGAATCCTTCAGAAAACTGATGGAAACGCTGTGTGTTGTGTGACTTTGGACGTGTCCCTTAACCTTTCCTTGCCTTGGTCTTCTCGTCTGTAAAATGGGGCTAATAATGGTGCCAACTTGTTTAGGGAAGTGCCTGGCGTATACGCATGCTCCGTTGTTATTGTTATATCATCATCAACAGCATTGGCAGTGAATTCAACACCTGTTGCTCTCCTACTCCGTACCAAGCTCAGTGACAGGGAGACAGAGCAGCTTGCAAGGGATGACAAGGTGCCGGGGGAGCACTGAGAAAGAAGGGTAAATATTCAACAATAAGACAGCTTGTCCTTGGGCAGCTTAGCTCCTGAAGCACTTTCTCGTATATTTTCCAGTGTAATCACCCCCTCCACGCCAGCCTGGCAGCAGGCACATCGCTAGGTAGGGTTCTTCCTTAACACCACGGGGCTGAGATCGGATCCTGGGCAGGTTGTCTGTGTCTATCCGTCTGTGTCTCCACCCCGATGGATGCAGGAGCAATGGGGCAGGTCGAATTCTAGGCTACTAGCTGTGCAGAAATCGGAGCCAGATTTACAGTAAGAGCAGATTGACGGGCATGAATGAGGGCGTGGCGGGGGGAAATATCTTAAATGTCATTTCAGTTGTAAAAACCAGAGAACTGATGCCTTTGTTTAAAAATCCGGCTTGGGAGAAAGCCCCACGAGGAGAGAGGTTTTTGTCAATTTTGTCTGCTGCTCTAAAAGAGGGACTGGCACTTAGTAGGTGCTCAGAAAATATTTGTTGAATGAGTAAGGAAAGGAAATTGGCCTTCCTTGCTCAGTTCTCATAGAAAATTCTGGTGTTCACATAAAGGGCAGTGTCCTGGACAGCCTGCCTGAGGGTGGCTCTTTGTGATCTCAGCAGTCTTCCCTGATGGAGGGAAGTGCACATTTTTTAGCTACTTTTGCTCTGACTGATACACTTGGCTGCCTAACAAAAAGCCAGAGAAGAACCAAGATTTTTAGCATCATTCAAAATGCTTGCCATTCCTCTTGCTTTGCGAAATCGTGAGCTAGTTATTTCGAGTTCACGTAAAGGTCAGAACTTGATCTCCAGGAAGGAGGTTCCCCTTGGTTTATGCTAGGGGAACTTTTTCCCCCTCTCTGTTTATTTTACCCGAAGACTTCTGTTTTTCTCCCAAGCTAAAATCTGGCATTTGTTGTAGAAAGTTCTCAGCTTATGTGTGTTTTTTCAAAAAAAGAGCTCATGTTTTGGCTTTCGTTGGGATCCTCAGCGAATTTTTTCCTGCCTAACAGTTGATTTTCTGCTCCTTGAAAGGCCAGCTCTTACGTGGGTGCTGAAGTTCGCTTTCAGTTTTAGAGGTGACTGAAAAATCCTTTTCCTAGCGCTTCTAAGTGCTGTTCCCAGCTGTGTTTCTTTCTGCTTTTAGCTGATATGTGGGGCAGGGTCTCTCAAAACACGTGGGCTCTTCTCCCCAGCCCTCCACCCCTTTTGTTTTTAATGACTGTGAGACAAGTGGGCTCTCTTTCTCCTCCCTGTGTAATTTTCGGGGGGAGCTGGTGAAGGCCTTTAGGACCTGGCATTGTCGCAGCCCCTCCCCTGGGAACTGGAGGTCTCGTCCCCTCAGAGCTGGGTTAGTTCAGAAAGTGAGAAGGGTTGGCACTTGTTCGGAGGGGAGGAACCTGTAGAGGCTGAAGGATGAGGCCCAGGGCATCTGTGGCTGCAGGGTCAGCCCGCCGTGGCCCAGGCGCCTCCCAGGCGTGGTCTGGTCGGGCGAGGCTGCCCAAGCCCTTCCTGCTTCTTCAGGATCCTCAGAATGTTTTCCTACTGAGCCAGGGATGGAGAATAAACCTCACTAGTCAGCCAGTTGAAAAGAGGAGCTGGGGAAGGCGTTCTCCCCGGCCCTGGTGGGACTGAGACCTGTCCTCCTGGGAGTGGGCGCCCCTCTCGGGACCCCATGCCCTGCTCTGCATTCGTCTTGTCTTCCTTCTCTCTGCCTGGTCCCCATCAGTTTTTTCCCATTACATAGATTTGCATTTACAAGTTTGGAAACGTCTGCAAGTGTTTTTCCTGTTTGTAAATTGTGTATCTTCCTGTTTGTAAATTGTGTATCTTTAAAAGCTTTAAAGCTTTTAAAGGAAGTGTCTTTCTGTGATGCTGTGACCTATTTGTATAGCACGTTACAGATTACAAAGCGCTTCCATGCTTCTCTGTTATAAACAGTAACAATGGCAGATACTTAGGTAGTCCTTGCTACGACCCTGACTGTGTTCCTAGCTTAGCCTTGCACCACCCTGCTGTGCCATGATCACCCCGTTATTCAAGGGGAGAACTAAGGCAGAGAGAGGTTCAATGATACTCCTAAGGCCACATATTTGCCAAATGGAGGGCAGAGATTTGAACCCAGGCAGGTGAGCTCCAGAATCCTGGTGTTTAACCATCTACCCTATTGGCCTTCATATTAGCAAGGATTTGGACATGTCACATGAATTTCTCAAAAATGAAAATCCTTCTCTTAAAAAAATCAAAGGTGGGGCTGGCCTGGTGGCATAGTGGTTAAGTTTGTGCACTCTGCTTTGGGGGCCCAGGCTTCACAGGTTCGGATCCTGGGTGCGGACCTATATACTTCTCATCAAGCCATGCCGTGGCAGCGTCTTGTATACAAAATAGAGGAAGACTGGCACAGATGTTAGCTTAGGGCCAATCTTCCTCAAGCAAAGAGAGGAGGGTTGGCAACAGATGTTAGCTCTGTGCCAATCTTCCTCAAGCAAAAAGAGGAGGGTTGGCAACAGATGTTAGCTCTGCGCCAATCTTCCTCACCAAAAAAAAAAAAAAAAAGATAATACCACAGGAAGAACTTAAATAATACAGATGTGTAAAAGCAGAAAGCAGAACCCTCCCTCTCCACCCACCCCCAATGCTCTGAGGTAGAACAAACTGTTGACAGGGATGTCCTTACAGACTATTCATTTGAAGTCCTTGTGTATTTTATACATTAAGTATCATAACATATATAATTAGATTAATGGGCCCCCAGGGTCGTCCTGCGGGTGGTGGGACGGAAGCTAGAGTGTTCAGTCTACTCCAGGGCGCACAGCGATGCTGAGGAAGAACCTGGGCTTGAACCCAGATCTCCTCTCTCCACTAGAACCTACTTCCTGGGAGCTCATCAGGAACTGTTTTTTTTTTTTTTTTTTTTTTGAGTAAGATTAGCCCTGAGCTAACATCTGCTGCCAATCCTCCTCTTTTTGCTGAGGAAGACTGGCCCTGACCTAACATCCGTGCCCATCTCCCTCTACTTTATATGTGGGACGCCTACATGGCTTGCCAAGCACTGTCATGTCCGCACCCGGGATCTGAACCAGCGAACCCCGGGCCGCGGAAGTGGAACGTGCACACTTAACCGCTGCGCCACCGGGCCGGCCCCAGGAACTGGTTTTATATGAATCCTCCAGCTGTATTGTTGACAGATGGTCTTCGACATAGTTGTCGGCACCTTCCAGGGTCATAATTAAAAAGGAAGGAGGCTTCAGGCAAAGGCAGAATAATGCAAATCTTCAGTTTCGGTTTAGAAAATCTGAAACTTGCGGTGGGGATATAGAAGAATAAGGAAGTAGAATGATTCTCTTTTTCCCTCTGTCTTCTTTCTCTGTTCCAGAAAGAGAAGGGATTAGGAGGCCTTTCCTGTGATAAAACCAGCCCCTCCCCCTCCCCCAGGGCAATTACAGAGCCTCCTGCCTGGAACCGTCCTCACCAGCCTGGAGGTGACACCACTCTACAAACAATGAGGGGAAGGAAAGGAAAGCAATGCATTTGCCAATGGCGCGGATGACTTCCTCAATGCAAGAATCGCTTGTACTCAGAAAATCCCTACTTGCAGGGCCCCCGCTAGGACGTTCACGTATGATTTGCTTTCACTCCCCCGTATCCTATTGCCCAGGAAAGAAAATTTCAGGCTGTAGGGTTGAGCCTCTGATTGTAAGTTCCTCTGGACCTTTGAAGGGGACTTTATCCTAGGAAACCTCTCTCTTTTTCTGGATTTGACTGGTCAGGCAACAGCAATTATCCAAACCGCAGCTCTTCACCAAGAGGCGAACTACAGGAAAAAGAAATCTGAACAGGCAGAGAAAATAGAGGTCCCCCAAAGCCTGCATTGATGTTTTCCTCAGAGGGGAATCTTTTAATTCACGGTTTAAAGACTGGTCCAATAAATGTAGTTCTTTTGCTTTCCTATCCCACAGCAGATAAGGAGGAAATTAGAAGGAATAGGAGAAGCCTACAGAATAAGAATGGATAGCCATGGTGGAGACGGGAGGAACTGGCAAAAGGAGAAGCGCGTGCTTGAACACGTCTGTAGCCCCTGGGACCCTTAGGTGCTTGGTTTCTGAGGAGAGTGCAGAAGGCTCACATCTCAACATGTCTGGGAAACATTAATCCAGCAGAGTATATACAGGCTGCTAAAAATATGACCGGGCATCCTCAAAAGATTAAATGATGACCAGCATAATATTATTAAACTCAGAGTGCTCAGTTTAAGAAGAGGGGACAGTGCGTGATACATACAGATTTCCATTATTTCTTTAATCCTCTTTGGAGAGGCAGTATGGTTGAAATAGACATGTAAATGATGGATAGATAGATTGATTACTGATTGGCTGGCTAAATGGCTTACTCTAGGCAGCAAGAACACTGAATAAACGTTTACTAGTCAGCTGGTACAGGTCGGGAAGTGTGCAGGTTGCTGGGAGTAGGTAGATGGAAAGGCATGGACCTTGTCGGGGAGTTTGTACTTTAGTGGCATTGAGAACTGTCTGATCAGCGTGGAGGTGGGAGGGAGAGCCGCGGTGGGGAGCACAGAGCCAGGATGAGCGATGCACTGAAGCTGGCCCTGCCACTTGCCTTCTCAGGGAGTGCTGGTTGTCCTCCCTAATCCTTTTTGCTCATGAGTGAAGTGAAGGCCAGGAAACTTCTACACTTGGAGCTCTCCCCTGAACGTTAAGTGGGAAAAGGCGTGGAAACCGCCTTCGCACACAGCCTGGCCTACCCTGATAGCTGCTACTCTTCTGTTTTTTATTCTCCTTCACTTTCCAAATATGCCCTAGGGGGATTCCAGCACGCTTTGGAGAGGAAGTGATCTTTGAACCCAATCTTGAAGTCCCCATACTAGGTGCAAAGGAGGTGACACCAGTTGAGAATTATTCCAAATGGCTGTGATAACAAGTGCACTGGCAGTTAACTTGTTTCTGTGGAATGCCACGTTGCCTGATGATGGTGGGCAAATGCCACTTGACTGTGTCATGCTCTGATTTTGGACCCAGATCGCCATTCGTGATGCCAAGTGGAATCGCACCTCAGTGGGAGCATAGGTTCTTGATCAAAAGTCAGTGCTGTGGCAGAAATGCCGTTTAGTCAAAATCACAAATGAAAATCATTTCTCGAGTCATCCCCAAATACAATGCCCAAAGTGGTGTTTATCTACCGTGTTGGGGAACAGATGCCGTCTCTTAGTACTAACCTCTGAGAGTTAGTCCTTCATTGCTGGAAAAGGTGCCATCTGCAATTGAGCGTCAGATAAAATATTATATTTAGGGGCCACATGGAATGAAAAATCTATATCCTTAAATGTTAGATCGCTATGAGGAGGTGAGAAATGGCGCATGGGAATTGGGACTCGCGGAGGCCACAATAGATTTAGGTCTCCCAACTCAGGCTCACTCTGGAGTGTGGGTGGAATAGCCAGTGCTATTAAATTATTTTTTTCATTTTTCTTCTCCCTTCAGCAGGTATAGCTTAATTCACCCAAGTAATAGGCTTGTATGATGGGACCTCAACATGGGCTTTTTGTTTTTGCTACTGCTGGTGATTGATTTTAAATGCAAATATGTCACTCATTGCTAAGAGTTTTTGTTCTGTGTATTATTCTTCGTGGAGAATTTCTTACTGTATTCCTCATTATTTATGCCCTGGCAATTTACCAACAGCAGCAAATATCATTCATTATTATTGTTTGGAGGAAGAGTATTTTTATATTTTTCAATTAAGAGCGGGTTTAACATTTTCCCCGTAGAGGGAAATTTGATGATTTAGTGTTAGAGGATAGCTGGTCTGAATGTCACATGTTTGTGCTAATTGCCGTAGAAGTGTATTATTGCCTGTTTTCTGAGGGGTGGAGGACTTGGTTGTCCTGAGATTGCATGATTATTGGTTCACTGGAAGTGCAGACACGTTAAAACAAGGGTTGGAGGGTGTCTAGTTCACCTTCCTTCCAGGGCTGGGCACCTTCCACAAGGTTCTGAACAGATATAACAGCTCATAACAACAATGACGCGAGCTCCATTGAGCTCTTCCTACAAAATGATGTGAGAAATGCCAGTAGAGGTGGGAAGAATCATCAGACTACTAGGTGCTTGGCACTGTGCTTGGCACTAGGTATATTTTTTCTACCATCTAACAGCTACCCTGATAGAGATAGCACTATATCGTACCCATTTGCAGCCGAGGAAATGCACAGAGTTGGGAGTTTTAACCTAGAATTGTCTAATTCAAAAGCCAACCATCTTTTGTTTTGCTTGACTTTTTCTGATCTGTGGTTCTAAATGTGGTGGTCAGCTGACTACTGGTGTGCGATGATTTGAGATGCTATGCAGATGAATATTTATTTTAATGGTCTTCTATTTTAATATGCATTAGGGAAAAACTCAGAGAACCATGAACCTCATGGTTTCTTGAATAATATTATATAGGGCGAAGCTAAATTCATTTCAGTAACACATGTAGGTCTGTTTAAAGAAAAATGTTAACTAGATAAAAATGTGGTTGGTTTGTGACTATGGCAAAAATGATGGGGGTACTTGAATGAGTGAAGTAATTTCAGTGATGTATGCATTTGTTCATAGATACTATTCTGTTGTTAATGTGATTCTACCTGTCAGAAAGTTCTTACAGTGGGGTGACCTGCTTGCCTGCACCTTTTGCGCACTAGTTTGTTAGGTTCCCCTGGAGCCACACACAGGGAACCTGCATACGTCTTTGTCATTCCCTTTGGTAGCTGCTTCTCCAGATTAAACATCCCGAGCCATCTCAGCCATTTGCCGTGTGCCGTGGTCATTCCTGACAGTATTTCTGTCAAAATGTGGGCCTCCTACATGAGGTCAGAGTCCCTCCTGGGATCTCTGGAAACACTGCTTCTAAGATGGCGACCTTCTTCATTCAGCAGATGCTCTGGGGCAGTCCCACCTCCCACCCATTGCCCCACCTCTTAATGGTTTTCTCATGAACCACCCACTTCAGTTTTCTCATCTGTAAAGTGGCGAGATGACATGTATGTAAAATGCAGAGGACGGTGTTTACTATACACAGATTACCGTTACTCCTGTCGAGTCACTGTTTTCTGCTCATGGGTCCTAGTCTCTGATTAGGGCTTCTTTGCTATGAACCGGTCAACTGTAACTTGAAAATTGACAGTGTTGGAACTTTTGGCCTCATAGTGAAAAGTCCCTTTCCAATCCCCTTTATCAGCTTTTCCTTTCAAGTTAAAAAAAAAAAGGGATGTTTAACATCTTTTCACTTTCAAGTTCAGTTTCTCTCTTCTTTTTTTGGGTGATGGTTAAAATTTCTTATATAAAATACTTTTAAGTACACGTGATATATAATAAAGCGATGTAGCCAGAAGTGTCTAAAAGGTTTTTCTTGCATTTTTAGTTGACTTGTTCATTTTGCAAGTCTTCAGCATATGATATTTAAGACAGCTTGCAGCATTTTCTGTATATTTTACAGGGCAAAACTGTACTTACAGTGTATTCAGTTCTTATTAAACCATAGAGGAAAAAACTTTCTACATTTAAAATACTACAAGAAAGTGTTGAAAGCACGTGAGAACTTTAAGTATCTTCACATGTTCAATGTTCCCAATTTATTTTTGCGGCAGTAATTATTTCACTGTCTGTAGTGTTAGTATGTTGGAACATTGGACTAATTCGTGCATGAGTCTGTTAGAGCCTTTCGCTCAATAAGAATCACGTATACCATGCCTGAATTTGTAATTACCCAGCCTGCGACTCAAATTAATGTACAGCATTTAGATTCTAGGCAACAATACATTATATAAACTGGCATCATTTCGTTGGTGACACAGAGTCTGTCTCCATCTGTTCCGTGAACTTGGGCAAGGTATGCAACCCTTCTGAGCCTTTTGTCTCCTTATTTATCAAATGGGATATTTAGCCCCTTTCTCCTTGTGACTCACAAGGGTATTAGTAAAGGTGGTGTGGAAGGAATCAACCATCCTACTGATGCCATCTGGGCGAAGCCATGAAGTTCAGTGTTAACGTGACGGTTACGGAGGCTTGAACCTTAGTCCTGAAGTCAATGCTTTGAAGTATTTTTGACTTTTTTGTTTGATGTTTTCTAAAGTGCGGTGTGGCACAGTTTTTAGGTATTTTTGAGGGTACTAAAATGCTTGCTGGAATAATTGATGAGAATATGGAATTTCAACAAATGAGGGCTAGGAGTCAGTGCTCGATGTGGAAGAAGCTCACCTTCTATGTATGTTATGCAGGTTTTGCACGTTAAGCAAGCACATAAAGGCACAGTGAGGGAACAGTAATTGCTATTAGGCCTGGGTTTTCTTTGCAAATGGGGGAGCGCTAGTGAGAGCATAGCAGATGATTAGTTTAAGGAGACCATAAAGAACATTTGAGGCTTAGCGAGTCTCCCAGATTCTCTGGTCTTTGTTTACAACTAGCAGCTACGTTCTAGCCTCTTAGGCCGTTTCCAGAGAACTCGAGAAGAATATTTTGATGTATGATCATGTCTCTTACCTGCTCCGAAGGCCTTGGTGGCTGCTGCTTTCGGCCGCATTTCACCTTGACGTTCCACACCCTCTTCTGTGGCTCCTGGTGCAGCCTCACTCCCCCAGACATAGGCCCAGTTCACCCAGCTTGCTTGTTTTCTCTCTGAGTCCCAGGTGTTCGGGCCTTCTGAGTGGGATGTTCTTCCTTCCCAGTCCTGGTCATCAGGTTTCCATCTTGGAGGCCTCTTGTTCATGAAGCCTCTTGTGGTCTTCCCCCTACCCCAAGCAGGCATGCTGTCTCACTTCTTGGGACTCCTCTGTGGGAACAACATGGCGGCTTGACCTGGGTTCAAATTCTCGCGTGTCTGTTTACCTGAGGAATGATGTTGGGTGGGTCATTCATGTTCTCAGAGCCTTAGAATGTGGGACAGAGAATACTTCACTTCCACAAGACTATCCTTAGTGGGAGCACCTAACTCAGGGACTGACCTTAGGTTCTCTCTAGGCATTCGTGTCTTATTGCTTCCATTTCCCTAATTGTGGTTTTTACATTTGTTATTGTATTAGAGTTTGTGTTTTTGTCTTATCTTGTCTTAATAAATTATGATCTTATGGAAAAAGACACCATCTTTTCTTTGTTGCCCCGATAGTCCCTGGCACAGTGCTTTGTACACATATAGACATTTTGCCGATTTCCATAGAATCAAGTTGGTCTGCGGTTATCCGGTTAAAGGATGAAATTGAAGAGCTCTTGTGTTCAAAAGGGCCTTCTTCTCTTTTTCATCCTTGTATTTCTGTCTTCTCCCATCTTTTAGCTTCCATTTTTACTTCCTTTAATACTGAGAAAGCGCCAGGCTCGCTTCAAAGGGTTGACTTCAAAGCCCCCTTGGCTGAGAACCGCTCGCCACTAAAGCTTATAGAGTTGGCGTCAATGGAAGACCTTGTGTCGGTTGCATTTGAGAGTTTTTTGGGACTGCTATTTTTGTAATCCTTCTAGAGGGGAAGGGGGGAGGGTTACAGAAACATCTGCTTCTTTAAAAAAGTCAAACATAAGCCAGTGTAATTCCAAAAAAAGTTAAGATATTTAAAAAAATGAAAGCAATTTTACAATTGGTGGAAAAGAAGTCTTTTTCTTAAAAAAAAATTGCTTTTGCTATTTTGTCCTAGTTACCAGAGCTTAGAATGGAAATACAGTCTTAACTTCTGTGCAACGTTTTCTAAGATGGCTAAGTGGGGTTGCCGGTTACATAGCAGAAAAGAGGGCTTGGGCCTGGTGAGACCTCACGCCCAGCTCTCCTTTGAGCTGTGGGTATGGGCTGAACGAGATGAGAGGGAGATTAAAGACCAGTGATGTCCCCGCCGTGGACCCTTTGATGCTCTTGTTTGTTGACTTTTTGAGGCCTGGAGTGACTGACTCTTCCAGGAATGAGCATTGGAATGCTCCCAGTTTCTATGGTAGCCCCAAAATATATTTACTCAAGGCCTACTGTGTGTCAGCACCATGCCAACCCTCCCTCAACAGCCTTACTGAGCATGCTTCTGAGCCAAGAAGCTCTTCACAATTTGACGTTTATCTCCTGCCCGGTCATACACCTCCTGTGCCACCCATGGCCTTTGCACAAAGCCTGGAATGCTTCTTTCCACTGCTCCCAAACTCTTACAGTCTCGTTGACTTCATGAATCCTTATTCACCCTTCAAGACCTGCTTTAAGGGTGAAATACTTTATGGAACCTTCTCCCTATTTCCCCTCAGCGAGTTGCTTTGTTCTCCAGTATGATCTTGTGAACACCAATGTGGATGTTCTTTTTATTATTTATTAATTATCTACTTATACTTCTGTTCCTGCAAATTGTAAGCACTTTGAGGGCTGAGGGGCGTAAACAAGTGCTATAGGAATTGAGACTAGGTTGAGGTTAGGTGATCAGGTTTCAAGGATGAGATCTGAGTCAAATCTCTAAAGACAGACACAATTTATTTGCCAAATGGAAAAGGGTAGGCTTAGGCAGTTCACGCTATTAGGAGACAAAGGTGGAAAGGTGTCTTGGAACCTGGATGAGACTGGCCTCAAATACCAGCCAAAATGTTTGGCCAACTTTAGAAGAGGCATGAGATGATTAGAGTGGAATTTTTCAGAAGGCCTGCCAGAAGGAGGATGGATTTAAGGGGTAGTCGGAGGTACCAGGAAGCCCAAGTAGGAGAACATGGGTGAGATCTGGGAATGAGGTGGCAAGGGTGTAGACCAGGGCTGCCACTCATTTCTGCACAGCCAGAGAGCTAAGAAAATATGTTGTGACATGTGGAAATTATATGAAATTCAAGTGTCGGTGTCTGTAAGTGAAGTTTTGTTGGAACACAGCCATCCTTATTCATTTACATGTTGTCTGTGACTGCTTTCACACAAACATGTCAGCCTTGAGTGGTCGCAACAGAGACTGCATGGCCCACAAAGGCCAAAATATTTACTATCTGGCCCCTCACAGAATAAGTTGGCTGACTTCTGGTGTAGACCAACTAGGGTGAGTGAGAATATGAATGGAAGGGAAGGAATGGGCTGGATTAAAGGATGTTTTAGAAGAAGATGCAATATAGGAGAGTTTTTCCTAGTACTTGCTCTTCCCTTCTTCTCTGTCACTGCATGTGTTGGTGGTGGTGCTCCAGATGTGGGCATCATTAGGGCCCGGAGTGTGTTTCATGATGGGGGGCCTGGGCTAGTCTTAGAGTAAACCCAGACCACCTGGGTGGCTCTGAGTCCCATGTGGCTTCCTCTTGCCTAGACCAAGGACACCTTGCCAGCTGCTGATGGGGCAGGGTGAGAGGGAATTGGGGCTGAAAGGCCCATACCTGACTGCTGAGGGCTTTTGCGGGCAACTGTGTTCTGCAGAGGGGGCAGGCGGAGAGCTGGAGGGGGAGCGCCCTTGGGAGGCTGCCTTCTGCCTGGCTGCCGCTTCTCAAGGGTGCGTTTGTGTGTGACTTAAGCCATTGGAGCTCTTTGTTTCTGGGCTGGTGTTGACGCTTCTTTTCCCTGCCTTTGGGGATGAGAGAGGAAGCTGATGACTCCCTTTAGCCCTGACTGAGGAGAAGGCTGGGAGGTCAACTTCCCCACTGTCCCGTGCCTGCTTGGGGGGGAATGTCACCCATAGAGCTCTTTGAGTATGAAAAGACACAAAGAAGAAGCATGGGTGAAAAGGGAGGTCCAAGAGGAAGACAAAGTACCCCGAGGCATGTCCCCAGTCAGGGAATAGGCCTGACTTTCACAAAGCCTTGGGAGTGCCGAATGGGCGTCTCAGACCATGAGGCAGAGGGAACATGCCATTGTCCAGGACAGATCCTGGGGACTTAAAGTCTATTACCACTTTTAGAAAAATGGAGCCATATTGCTAGAAGAGATTTTAGAGAGGGTTTGGCCTAAGTATCTCGTTGTGCAGGCAAGAAACCCGAGGCCCAAGATGGATGGATTTACCAAAGCTGGTTAGTGATGGAACTTGGGTTTAATCTCAGGCCTTTTATTAGTATCGTTATGAAACAATTCTTAACTTTTTTGACTGCATGCTATGTGCCAGATGCTTTGTATGCAGGCTTAATCTTCGCTACAACCTTGGAAACTGGCTACTGTCCCTATTTTACAGATGAGGAAAGCGAGGCTTAGGAAGGTTACCTTGCCCACGATCTAGTGACTAGAGATGGTAATCAGACCATGCTCAGTCTCACTCCAGAGCTTGGGTTCTTAAACAGTGGGTGCCCACAAAACTGTTCTGAGCTGCTTCCTAGCTCCTGTTCCCATAGTTTCAATCCACCCTCTATTCTATTCGTTTGTTGACTGTGTACTGAGTACCTGTGAGAAGTCAGAACGATGCCGCATTAGGCAAGGACAGGTGGGACGCCATCTTGATTTTGGCCAAGCCAAAAGGAATGCCAAAGGCCAGCCAAGATAGGGAGTGATTGTTCATAGTATCTCCCTCACCACCCTCTGGGCTTCATCTCCAAGATCCCCTCTTCTGGAAGCTGCCCCTGATGCCCCAGGCAGAGTTGATTTCTCCCACCTTTGAGCTCCCATGGTACCTCATGCTCTGTCTTTAGCACTTCACACTAGATGTGTCTCTCTTGGACTCTCAGGCTAAGAGCATGTGCCATTTCTCTTTGTATTCCTACTTCATGAGTTTAGTGTCCGCATATTGGGGGCACTCAGCAAATGCTGAGTGAATAAATGAATGCAGACGTGGATTGTCGATGGTTCTCAAACTTTATTTTGCCAAAGAATCACTTGAGGAGCTTGTTAACCGTTCAGACTCCTGAGTTCTATCCTAGCGATCTACTCCTGTTTGCAGTGGGACCCCCGACTCTGAGTTCCCCCGAAGCACCCAGGTGTTTCTGATGTGGGTGGTCTGCAAGCCACACTTGGAGCAGCTCTGGCACAGGTGCCAAGCCTTCTGGAATAAGGACAGGAACCAAACTTTAAAAATAGCACTCCATTCATTTGCTTGTGCTGAGATGCCAAGTGCCCCCTCCTGCTGGTGACAGGTCCGGATGTGGGCCAGTTCTCAGCCCAGGGAAAATGAACAGTGTCTTCTCCGTGGTGCCCAGAACGGTCTGAGTCAGTGGAATGTGCTGGCCAGTCAGGCAGAAGGGAACTTCGACTTCTTTTTTAAACCTTGGTGGTGGGAACCGTGTTGGCAAGACGAACTGGGAAGAGAGGAAGCTCGATGTGGGGTGTGGGGCTGGCTGTACTTTGGGTGGCCGCTGAGGGCCATTGCTATATATGCCCCTTTCCTCTTGAAATAGTCACTTTCCCGGCTGGGTTGTGTGTTGGTCGGCCGCCATGAATGTGTGGCTCTTGTTCAAGGGAGCCTCCTGGGATGCTACAAAGAGAGAA
This sequence comes from Equus caballus, assembly GCF_041296265.1. NCBI lineage: Eukaryota > Metazoa > Chordata > Mammalia > Perissodactyla > Equidae > Equus > Equus caballus. The sequence continues at coordinate 12,448,438 of NC_091695.1, forward strand.
TTGGGCCGGGCTGTGGTTGGTGCTTTGCAGCAAGACAAGAGAGCTGGCTTTGCCCCTGTCACACCTCTGACTCATTGTAAGATTCAGAGGGAGTGGTTTCGGGGCCCTGGGCTGGCTTTTCCATCTGTAAAATGGGTGGGGTGAAGGGAGAGAGTAATAAAGCTTATTTCTTCTCCTGAAAGGGATGTTTCATGGCCAAGATTGGACACAGGGTCTGTTGTTGGTCTGATGCTTTTGGTGAAAGCTCAGGAAGCTCGAATCTTGGAATTAACTCTTTTAGGGCACGTGTGGTGAATAGTGCCCGGAGTCTTCGTCACTTTTGTGCTGATGACCGTTCACTAAAACATTAGCTCCAGGAGGACAGGGATGTGGCATTTATTCTTCAGCTGCATCCCCACTGCTTAGAACTGGGCCTGGCACACAGTAGGTCTTCGTAAATATTAATAGAGCTAAAAGCTCCCAGTACTGGTGCCTATTAAACATCAGGCCCCATCTCTCTTTTGTCTTCTTAACAGGTTTGACTTGCTGTTTGAGAAGTGGGGGTATGACGAGCAGGACATTTTTGAAGGAAGAAAACAAGCATATACCTTTGTTTGGAATGCTTTATCCATTTTCTCTTCCTTGTATGAAGGCATATGAGAGGTTAAGGAAATGGCAAAAGTCTATATGATAGAATGGACCCTGCAAAGAATCAGGGGACTTGGGTTCAACTTCTGAGCTCATTACTTTATAGGTGTGTCACTCGTTAACCTCTCCCAGAGGCTCAGTTTCCTCATCTTCAAATAGATGAATAATCTCTGCCCCAGGCTAGCTCTCAAGGAGTTGTGAGAGGCTCAGGCAAGACAGTGTATGTAAATGTGCTGTACACGTGCAGGAGCCACAGAAGTGACCATGTGTATAAGCAGGAGGGTGTGGTCAGCCTTAAGCCTCTAAGTGAGATGCCTTCTGAGGTTTACCCCTCCTAGAGCAATTGGAAAGGAATCCAGCCTCAGTGGCGAGCTCTCTGCTAGGGCAGGTCACCCCTCTCCCCCGCCCGTGTCCGCAAGTATTTTGGTATTAAAAAAAATACCCCATATTTTGTTGTGAAACCCTTAAATTAGCAAATCCCAGGCTGGCTGAATTAGACTTCCCAGGCCAACCACATACCCGTGTGCAAATGCCTGCTACAGAACTTCGTTTCCCCACTAGCACTTAGCACGACCTGACACTGGGGTGTGCATTTACTTGTTTATCTGTGTCTGTTCTGCCTCCCCCAGGAGATGTCAGCTGCATGGGGGCAGGAGTTTGTTTTGTTCGCTGTGGAATTCCTTGCACCCGGAACAGTTGCTGGCACATAGTGTGTGCACAGCAAATATTTGTGGAATGAATGAATGAATCCTGATAGTCAGTGGATGTGAACTTCTTTGACCTTAGTCTAAAACAATGGGTCTCAAAGGGTGTTCCTGGGGCCTCTGAGGGTTCCTGAGACCCTTTCAGGGGGTCTGTGCAGTCAAAACTATTTTCGTAATAATATGAAACTGTTTGTCTTTTCACTCTCATTCTCTCATGAGTGCAATCTCAGCGAACCAGTATTTTCCAAGTACCCAATGCATGATGGCACAAATCCCCGTAGGGGAAAAGAACTATTCAAAGTGCAGAAGAGGCACAGACGGATGAATTTTCCCCTAATAGAATATGGAAAGTTCACTGACATAGTTTCAGATTCCACATTGCAGCTGGCTTTTAAAAAACGACCTGCCGCTTGTCGAGTTTTGGTGTAGCATCAAAGGAAAATATCCACAGTTACTGAAAAGGCTATGACAATACTTCCTTTTCCATCTGCATGTTTGTGCGAGGCCAAGATTTCTTCATCTACTTCAGCCCCCCAACCATCTTGTAATACAGTGAATGCAGAAGCACAGATGACAATCCAGCTGTCTCTTATTCAGCCAGGCATTCAAGAGACTTACAAAAATCTAAAATAAGGCCACCCTTCTAAGGAATTTTTTTCCGTATTGGAAAATATCAGTATTTTCCATAAAGATGTTATGTTTGTTAACAGGTAATAGATTTATTATAAACAAAAGCTCTTGGGCCGGCCCGGTGGCGTAGCGGTTAAGTGCACACGTTCTGCTCTGGTGGCCCGGGGTTCGCTGGTTCGGATCCCTGGTTCGGACATGGCACTGCTTGGCAAGCCATGCTGTGGTAGGTGTCCCACATATAAAGTAGAGGAAGATGGGCACAGACTTCAGCTCAGGGCCAGTCTTCCTCAGCAAAAAGAGGAGGATTGGCAACAGATGTTAGCTCAGGGCTAATCTTCCTCAAAAAAAAAAAAAGCTCTTTGGGGTCCTCAATAATTTTTAAGAGCCTAAAGGGATCCTGAGACCAAGTAGTTTAGGGAGCGCTGGTCTAGACAGAGCCCCACCGGCTGCGGAAAGGGACCGTGTTGATCTGTTAGCTCATGTAGGATTCTTTTCTAGGTGGGTGGTTGGTGTTAATGAGCATCTCCTGTGTCAGGCTGCCTGTCTGAATGACATATTTCTGTGGCTCTGGGCATGTTGCTGTCTCTTTGGACCTTGGTTTTCTCATTCATTGAAAACTAGGCCTGGGGCCTGGGGTGGGTGGTAAGACAATGTGTTGGGTCCCCTCCAGCTCTAACATTTTTTCTGTTTAACTCTTGGAACCTTCTCCACGTGTTCTGTTCACCCTCTGGAAGAGATTGGTGAGAATTGAAAGAGAGAGGGAAGGTTTGAGGGAAAGGCGAGGCTTAAAGCTGAACGAGGTTTGCCTGGGAGGCAGAGAGGACGCTGGACGTGCAAACTGTTGCATCTTGCAGACGGGCAGGCTGAGGCTCTCTGAGACCTGAGGCAAATGACACTGGTGGAGCTTCAATTATATTGGTTCTGGGTCCCAGACTGTCTCCAGCCTGTAGCCTGGAGCTTCTGTTCCTCAGTCCATGATGACAACAGTGACCTCACATGGGACCTTTCCTGGGATTTATTGAGCAACCGAGGTCAGTGGTCTGGGGCCACCTGTCCTTTCCGACTGACCAGCCAGTCCGCAGGAAAGCGCTGTGTGTGTGTGTTTGTTTTTATTGCTCCTCTATAACTTCCTGCCGCTCTTTTCAGTGCCACAGTGCTTTTTAAAAGAGACTCTGTGTGTGTGTGTGTGTGCGCGCGCTTCCCCACGTGGAGCCATGAAATTCCTTGAAATCTGTTTTTCCCAACCTGGAAATATTTCTGTATCATTGTGCCCATAGAGAATTGCACATTTTGAGAGAAAATTGGTAAAAGTTGGATATGGAGAATGAAAGGAAGCCCTGCATGCAAAGCACTGAGCACCTTGCTCGTCTCGACATCATCAACAACAACAATAATAAAATTAAATACTACCTTATTATTATGATCAGTGTTTCTCTTTAGCAGTCTTGATAATTGATTTGTACAACTCACGTTACACCAGTTTATTCTGCAACAAAAGTGCCCTAAGTTTTTCCAGTGTGCCAGGCAAAGCAGTGAATTTTATGTCCTGTGATTAACGTGGTTAGAAATGCATGTGACGGTGGTTCCCAGACACTGGTCTGCAGACCGACACACAGCCTGGGAAAAGTTTCCAGTGGTCCATGTTAAAAAGAGAAAAATAAGGACACTGTACTGAGATTCCCGTTACATTAACTCAGTTCAAAGGATCATCATCTTTTCATCAGAATATGTCCTTCCTTTATTTTCAGGGGGAAAGTATTTCCTTTTGTGAAACAGGGATGATAGTAGGTGGTAATACCCTTTGTTTGGCAAGGTAAAAAATTGTAACCGCTCGGTCGACCCTTAATATTTTGTCTGTGTAATGTTTGAAACTGCATTGATCTGTAAAATCTAAGACCCTGGGAGATAAAACCCACAAAATGTCAGAGCTAGAAGGGATCTTAGGAATCAGTCAAGACATGTTCCCCTTATCTTACAGGTAAGGAACCTGAGGCTCAGAGAAAGCACATGACTTACCCAAGGTCACACAGCAAATGTGCGGCAAGTCAGGGCTAAAACCCAGAGAGGATGGCTGTGAACTCCAGTTTTGAGTCAACCACACTCAAAACTGTCTTCACATTCTGCTTCTGCCACTGAACGAGCCGATCTCCTGCGAAACTGGGGTACCCACCAAGGAGTTAATGTGAAGATTTAGTGAGATGATTCGGTTTAGGGGAGATTTTGGTTCAAGAGCAAAGGAAACCCTCTTCTCTTTGCCTCCCTTCCCCCCATTAAAAAATATATTCTTAGGACATGTCACTCAGAGCGACATGTCCTGGTGACATCAGTCAGAAGGTCCCGGCATTTACTACTTGTGATTCTAAGTAATATCCTGGTTATGTGTATTGGTTTCTCAGCCTTCTCTTGGTGATCTTTCTCTTCAACTGTTGAATGGTTTCAAAGATCTAATTTGAGTTCCCCCAGCCACCCCCAGTCGCAGGCACAGGTCCTGGGAGGATGGGGTGAGAAGAGTTTGCCCAGGGCCCAATGCTATGCACACAGCTTGGGAGCTCTTCCCTTTCCTGAGGGGACCTGCCTTCTTCTTGGAGTCCCAAGATGATTGACAAGCATTTTCCTTCTCATCTGGGGCCCTGAGAAGCAGCCTTTTAACAGAGATAGCATGGAGTAGCAAGCATGCCGAAATTCTCATGACATACTCTTCGATTTAAAGACCGTACAACATCCCATGCTCCCTCTTGAAGCCTTGTAACAACTGACATAAATTATCTGTGGGAATGGAATGGCCCTGGCCTCAGCCGAGCTGTACCATGCTCTCCCAGTGACAGTTTAGTGACTCCATATGTTCACAGATGAAGGAAGCATGGTAACTTGGCAAATGGCCCCAAACGCCTCTGGCTTGCTGCCACAAGCTTGTCTTAGAGACCTGGGCAAAGTGATGTGTGGAAAATGCCCACCTTTGTTCTTGGCGTCCAGCGGGCCCTCCGTAGGTGGCGGTCATCACCGCTGGGGTTCCCGAGCGTACCAGTCCTGAGGGCCTCTCTCTATGCGTTATTGTGAGTGTCTTCTTAGGTCTCTTGTGTCCTGCAGGATGGATGAAGTAGATGCCCATCATGGGCCCATCTGTGCACAAGGGCAGGAATCACATGTGGCTTCTATACTGAGGCTTGTTGTGCTTGGCTTTGGGCGATCTTAGCAAATGCAGTTTCCAGCCTGGCATGTCCTATTAAGAAAATTTATGTTGTATTCGCTTCAGCCAAGTCAGCCAACATGCCTCGCTTTAGTAACTCTGCGAAGAGTTTATCATCTATTATTTATTCAGGTAACACCCAGTATCTCTTAATTTTGGTGTTGCGCCATCTGTCATCCCCGGTCAGTGCATTGTGCAGCCAAGAGGGCTCTCTGCTATGTTTGAGAACCGCTTGGAACATTTTAATTTTGGTTCTTATTCATTCCCAAATGTGCATTCAATGGAATGAAACAAAACCTCATTTTTTAATTGTAAAAGGAATCCATGCCCTGTGTGGAAATTATGGCAAATACGGACACATTAAAAAAAAATATTGCCTATAACCGACTACCCGAGGAGACCACTGTCGATGATTTGGTGTGTGGTCTTTTCAGTATTTTTTATAATGCATTAAGGTAATTTAGTTGATGTTATACTGTACATATGCAAATTCTTCAGTGGAGAGGAGGCATTTCATTGAAAGGGCTATTTGCAGAGTTTAAGGAGATAACCAATGTGAAATGCTTAGCACAGTGCTGGCACCTAGAGAGGTTCAATAAATGAAGGAATTGTTATGGAGGATATAGAGCAGAGGGGTCCCAGGTCTGGCTCCGTCATGTCTTGCTCTAGGGCCTTGAACCAGCCCTGGAAGTATAGCGCCTTCGTTTCTCCATCTGTGAAATGGAGCTCATTATAGTGTACCCCCAGGTATCGTGTATAAGATTCTTGGAGCAGTGCTGCCTTCTAGCCAGCTCATAATGAATATTGGCTGTTCTTATTCAAGAGAAATGTGGGAAAACACATTTTTAAACAAAGCAAGTGTTCACTCCCATTGCACCCACCCCCCTAGTCTGGGTAGATCAAGGGAACTCTCTTTAATTTACAGTCTGTTGACTGGCCCAGTGTCAGCCGGGAGCAGCTCTTGAGGGCAGACACAGCATATACTCTGTTTATCCCACAGGCCCGGTAGCCCCTGCCACCTTCTCTGTTTTCAGTTAATGAATGAAGGCTCACAGCCGCAGAGGCCCTGCATCTTCCCTTTTTTCTGACACACTCTTTTCTCTCCTCCATCCGCTTCCTATCCAAGAATCAGGGAGAAAGTAAGGTCGGCTCCCCTTCCCAGACCCCTGGCTCACACCGGCTTCCTTCCTTCCTTCCTTTCTTTTTTTTCTGGTGAGGAAGATTCGCCCTGAGCTAACTTCTCTTGCCAATCTTCCTCTTTTTGCTTGAGGAAGACTGTCCCTGAGCTGACATCTGTGCCAGTCTCCCTCTATGTTATATGTGGGACGCCGCCACAGCATGGCTTGATGAGCAGTGTGTAGGTCCGTGCCAGGGATCTGAACCCACAAACCGTGGGCTGCCAAAGCCGATTGTGCAAACTTAACCACTACACCAGGGGCCCAACCCCCTGGCTTCCTTTCTTGAAGCTTCTGTCACCTAATCAGTGACTAGGTGGCTGGCTTTCATTTCTGCCTTGTCCCCTCAAGTCACCCATAAAGAGAAGTCTCTGGCGTCATGTCCCCAACCAGAGCCCAGCACAGCGGCCTTCCTCAGGGACAAGTTTGTGCACCGGGGCAGCCTTGTGTGACTCCCTTGTTCTCACAGACCACGAGTGGGTGCGCCCTGGCACCCAAACCCACACCCCGGACCTGCCTTGGCCTTATGTGTTGTTGCTGAGCGCTGGAATGCTGCTGTGATTTCTGACCCGCCGCACCACAGGGTCCTAGAAGTCTGATTCATGTGGCCAAGAATGCACCTTTCTTTCCTAAAAAGAGCGTGGGCTCAGTGTGGGTGTGTGCTGGGGGCCCGGCTTCCCCGTCGAGTTTCCTCCAGTGCCCGCACCCCCCGAGCTGTCAATCCTTTCGGCCTCGGCTCGGCTTGGCTGTGGGCACATGGCCAGCAGTTTGCATTTCTGCGTCATTCGGGCCAAGTCTTTATCCTGCTGGTGCATCCTCCTCGTGCCTTCCAGCCTTTTAGGAAACATGCCCAGGCTGCCCCACTCCGAGGATGAGGATCTGGGGGTGGTGGTGAAGTGCTTTCCAAACCAAAGGCGCTTTATCAGACCGCATTCCAAGGACTGACTGACCTCAGAGACCACGGAGGCGTTTACCTGTTTGCCTGGAGGGTCGGAGGGTTGCAGGATCGCTTCAATCTGCAATGAAGCAAGCTCCTCTTTGATAAAAGGTGGGAGGGTGCAGACGCTTGGCAGCCACTCATGCCTCGAGGAGGAAGGAGGAGAAGTCTGGACTGCAGAAAACCTCCCGACAGCCTGCAGGCTAGTTGTGTTGTCTGGGGCAATTTGCTTCCTCTGTTTGTTCTCCTTTGTAGCATGGAAACGAGAGCATCCCTATCTCCTAGGAGTGTCATAAGGATTATTGCCCGATGTGGCAAAAAGTTTCCCTGTGCACAGGAAGAGCTCAGTAAATGGCTGCTGTTGCCGCAATATTATTATCATAAATTTGCATCTTTTGTTACTTCCGTGGGAGGGGTTAAGTGTGTGTGTATTTAAAAGGTTAGGCTACCAAATAACACTCTACAAACCTTAGGGCGGTGGCGAGGGGGGAGTCACTCGTCGCCACTCTCTTCTTTCAGGCAGGCCTTGACTGGCCTCCTCTCCGTGAAAAACATGTAGTTGTCTCCGTGGCTTTCTTTTCCTTTTCTGCTCCAGATTTGAACTTTTGTTCCTTCAGTGAAAATCTCATTGGAAAATCTCTCAGACACCTGCTTCCTTCGGACTGGCGTCTAGGCAAGACTGAGCGAAACAAGTGGATGAAGCCAGCTCCAGAAGCTTCCACCCTTTGCTCAGGGTTGTGATTTCCATCCAAGGGTGATGTCCCCTCCCCCAACCACACGAAGGGTTGAAGCTTGCTTGCTGGGGCCCGGGGTGGGCAGAGTCTGATGAGGCTCGGAGCGGGGCCTGAAGCGTTGCTGGTCTGTGAGGTGGAGTGACGTCTCCCCCCCGTGAAGCGTATAGGTTATCGTCTTTGGCACCCTACATCGTTATTTCTGAATTCTTCTGGGGGCTCTTCAGAAATGCAGGCGCTGTTAGCCACTGCTGTGGGATGGAGAGGTCGTTGCCAATCTGAGAAGGGTGGCCCCTGACTTCGGAAAAGCTGTCTTAAATCTGCACTTTGCAGACAGGCAAATTTTGTAAGCATCGTATTTGAAGGGTGCAATATGCAAAGGGCTGGTCTGTGCCGTCTCATTGGATCTGTGAACAATTTTGCGACCTTGGAAGGCGAGAGGGACAAATCTCATATTAGGAAGCAAAGAACAGAGGCCCACACAAGGTGAGGTGCCTTGACCCCAGGGATGGCACAGGGAGTTAGATCCAGGACCAGGAGGCAGGTCTCCAGACCCACAGAAATAGTCTCCCGTTTCCCTTAGAGCAGTTCTGGAGGGGCTGGGGGGTGACCTCTGCTGTGATCTGTTACTAGCAGCCTCCTGCACGTCCCGCTAGGACCTCATCAGGCGACCGCCTGACCTAACCAAGCAACTGAGGAACCAACCAGCCAGCCGCCTGCGCCCAGCTCCTAACTTCCTGATCCTCCCTTTCTCTCTTATTCTCTCTCCTCTTCCCTCCCTTGCCTCCTCCTCAACCATTTGTAAGCTTACTAGTAACAGATTTTGGGCAGTATTTCAACCCACCTTTCTGTTGCCACCTTGTCAACTGAGAACCACTCTTCTAGAAGCTAATGATTAGCTGCTAATTGGATTAAGCAATTGGTTCCTAAGTGTCCGTGGATGCGCATGGGCCGCTTTATGATGATGCATTAAATCGAGGCCCTGGTGTACTGAACTTAAGCATCCAGCCTGCAGGTATTTACTGGACACTCCGATGTGCTAGGCACTGGAGGGGAACAAAGGAACTGATAAGGTGTGTTCCTTAACTTACGCTGTTGTTGGGGAATTGAGGCAAATGCCGGATACCCCCAGGCTGGTGTGAAATGAGGCCTTGAGCACAGTGGCCAAGAGTGAGGACATCTGGGGTTATCTTCTGGCTCTCGCCTCCCGCCTGGGAGTGCTCCCCTGGGCAAGTCACCTAACTTCTCTAGTTCGTCATCTGTGTACTTGGAGCAGTGCCTGGCCTCCAGTGATTGCCTGATAAATGTTGGCTACTGTCACGGTCATTGACGGGGAGGTGACGATAGTGGATTGTGTCGGTGGTTTAAACATTTTTATCATGTAATATTTGATAATTGAAAGAATATAGCTGACTTATAAGTACAATAATAAAGTGTACACCTGTGAACCCCCACCTGGTTATTTCATTTACCTGTGTTCCTTCTTAGCCGATCGCTTGCCTACCCCCCAACCAGATCACCACTGTCCTGAATTATGTTTATCACTTCTCAATATTAAAAAAATTCAAAAACAGGGACTGGCCCCATGGCCTAGTGGTTAAGTTCAGCATGCTCCACTTTGGTGGCCCAGGTTTGTGGGTTTGGATGCCTGGCGCAGACTTACACAACTTGTCATCTATCCTGTGGTGGTGACGCACATACAAAATGGAGGAAGATTGGCACAGATGTCAGCTCAGGGCTAATCTTCCTCAAGCAAAAAAAAAAGAAAAAAGAAGAAAAGAAAAATTAAAAAATATCTCTGTGCATATACCTAAGTAACATACTGTTTCCCTTTGCTTATTAAGGGTGACTCTCACACAGTTTTATATGACTTGCTTTTTTTCACTCAGAATTGTTTTCTGATATTCATCCGTATTGTGTGTTGTGTTAATTTAGTTTGATAGGCATAGGCTATTAATTGGTGTGTTATTTTGCAGTTTATCCATTCTCCTGCACACTGGACATTTGGCTTTTCCCACTTTTTTTGGTTGTTGCACATGATGTTACTGTGAACATTCCTGATCGTGTCTCCTGGTTCACAAGCAGTGAAAGTTTCTTTTCTTTTTCTTTTTTTTTTGAGGAAGATTTGCCCTGAGCTAACATCTGCTGCCAATCCTCCTCTTTTTGCTGAGGAAGACTGGCCCTGAGCTAACATCTGTACCCATCTTCGTCTACTTTATATGTGGGACGCCTGCCACAGCATGGCTTGCCAAGTGGTGCCATGTCTGCATCTGGGATCTGAACCGGTGAACCCCGGGCCGCCAAAGTGGAACATATGCACTTAAGTGCTGTGCCACCGGGCTGGCCCCGCAGTGAGAGTTTCTGTGTGGCTCATTCCTGTGAATGGAATTGCTGGGCCTTGAAGAATGCTTCTCGTTTGTACGAGCAGAATTGGTGTGATGAAGTTTAACTTCACAAAACTGCTAAATTGTTTTCTGGAGGGATGGTGTCCAATTTCCCATCCCATCAGCACTATATAAGAGTTCCTGTTGATCCATGGCTTCTCCATCACTGGATATTATCAGAGTTCTTAATTTTTGCAAATCTAGTGGGTGTAAAATGATATGTTTTTGTGGTTTTCATTTGAGCAGCTATTTATATCTTTATTGGTCACCTGTAATTCTTCTATGAATTGTTGTTCAGGTCATTCAGTCATTTTTTTTCTGTTGGGTTATTTGCTTTATCTTATTGATTTATTGAAGCTCTTTATATATTCTGAAGATTCTCTGTTGGCTATATGCATCGCATCTCCTCTCAGTTTGTGTCTTGTCTTCACTTTCTTTAAGGTATCTTTTGAAGAACTGAATTTCTTGGTTTTGTTGGGGTTGAATTTATCAGCCACATTTTTTATGGTTATGCTTTTGGGTTTTGTTTAAGAAATATTTTCTTGCCTTGAAGTTATAAAGATACTCTTCTCTCTTTTATTCTAAAAGTTGCAGGGCTTTATGTTTTGCATTTATGTCCTTAATTTGTTAAGAAGTGATTTTGGTGTATGATATTATGGTAGAGATCCAGTTTCACAGTTTTCCATGGGGATACCAAATTTTCCAGCACCGTTTGATGAATTCTTCCCTCTTGCCAATGATCTTAGTGCCACACCAGCCATATAACAAGGTTCCGTAGGTGGGTGGGTTCCATAGGTCTCTGGGTCCTTTATTCTGTTTCGCTGGTCCATTTGTTCCTGTACCAGCACCACACAGTGTTAATTCCTATTAGCATTATAATAAGTCTTAATAGGTGGTAGAGGGAATCCTTCCACCTAATTCTTCAGGAAAAGGTCTTGGTAGTTCCTGGCTTTTTGCACTTCTTGCATTTAAGTTTTAGGATCAACTTTCTAATAAGAAAATAAGGAAAAACCCACCTTATTTGGATTTTGGTTGTGATTGCACTGAATCTATAATCAGCTTGATGAGAATTATCTTTCAATATGGAGCGTTCTAGTCCAAGAACATGGTGTATCTCTCCTCTCTTAAGTATTTTAATAAAGCTTGATAATTATCTCCTTACGGAGCTTACATATCTTTTATCAGATGCAGTCTTGGGTTCCTTTGGTTTTTGTTGTTATTGTAAATGATAACTTTAAAAAAATTACATCTTCTTTTTGTGACTGGTATATGGAAACACATTTGATTTCTTAACTGTGCTAAATTAAGTTCTCTGATTATTTTTAGTAACATGTTTCTAGATTTAAAAACTTTTTATACGGCCAATCCTTTTATCTCATTTCTGTAAGCAATGAGAGTTTTATATTCTTCTTTCCAATTCTTATCTGTTTATTTCCTTTTCTCGTCTGTTACGTAAACCAAAGTGGCGACACTGAGCATCCTTGTCTTGGTCTGATTTTAACTTTATTGAGGTATAGCTGACAATTAATGTCTTGGCCTTGATTTTAAAGGGCATCCTCCTCAGTTTCCCCTGGGTTCAGAATGCCACCTGCTCTAACTGGTAGATTGCCATTATTGAGTTAAGGAAATTCCATTCTAGTCCAAATTGGCTAAGAATTTTTCATCTGTCAGTGGTGAATATTATGCACTGATTTTTCTGCATCTGTTGACATCACGTTATAGTTTTTTTTCTTTAATCTGAAACTGTAATAAATGACATATTTTCTATTTGTAAACCACTGTTGCTTTCCTGGGATAAATCAACGTGGGCTTGGTACTATTGTTTTTATACATTGCTGGATTCATCTTTGCTAGTATTTTGTTTGGGATTTTCACATCTATGATCCTGTATAAGGTTGGCATATAACTTTCCTTTCTCATTTTGTCCTTGTCTGTCTTAGTATCAAGATTATATTGGCTTCATAGAACCAGAACTTGTTCCTCTTTTTTTAAAAAAATCCTTTAGTAGAGTTTGTCTAAGGTTAGAGTATAGATGAGTAGTTTAAAACTCCACCAAGGAAACATTTTGTGAAATGTTTCAGGAGTTAAATGTTTGGTTCAAATTTCTTTATTTTATTTTTTGTTTTTAAAAATTTTTAAAGATTTTATTTTTTATTTTTCCTTTTTCTCCCCAAAGTCCCCTGGTACATAGTTGTGTATTTTTAGTTGTGGGTCCTTCTAGTTGTGGCATGTGGGATGCCGCCTCAGCATGGCTTGATGAGAGGTGCCATGTCCGCGCCCAGGATTGGAACCGGCGAAACCCTGGGCCGCTGAAGTGGAGCGTGCGAACTTAACCACTCTGCCACGGGGCCGGCCCCTGAATTTTTATTTTTTAAGATTGGCATCTGAGCTAACATCTGTTCCAAATCTTCTTCTTCTTCTTTTTCCCTTCTTCTTCTTCCCAAAGCCCCCCCCAGTACGTAGTTGTATATTCTAATTGTAGGTCTCTCTAGTTGTGCTGTGTGGGACGCCGCATCAACACAGCTTGATGAATGGCTCTGGGTCGGCACCCAGGATCTGAACTGGCGAAACCCTGGGCTGCTGGAGTGGACCATGCAGGCTTAACCACTCGGCCATGGGGATGGCGCCCCCCCCTTTTTTTTCTTAAATTTATTTTTTATTATTTAAAAGCTTTAACACAATACTGTATTGTGTCCTTGAAGTTGCTAACAGAGTAGGTCTCAAATGTTCTCACCACAGAAAAAGATAGCTACGTGAGATGGATGTGTTGACTAACCTTAATGGGGTAATCATTTTGCAATATGTGTGTATATCAAATTACCGCTTTATACACCTTAAACTTCTATTGGTGTTAGATGTCACTTATATCTCAATAAAGCTGGTGAATAAATAAAAAACTTTTCACATTGGAGACTCCCTGTGTACTCCATTGTCCTGCGAGCTTAACTTTTTTTTTATGATGCCTTTAGGAATAAAACTTCCGCTCTCTGTTTAATTGAGATGAATTGTTAAATTTTTTTTATTCTTTTTTTTTTGAGGAAGATTAGCCCTGAGCTAACATCTGCCGCCAATCCTCCTCTTTTTGCTGAGGAAGACTGGCCCTGAGCTAACATCGTGCCCACTGTCCTCTACTTTATATGTGGGACGCCTGCCACAGCATTGCTTGACAAGCGGTGCGTAGGTCTGCACCTGGGATCTGAACCAGCGAACCCCTGGCCATTGAAGCAGAACGTGCAAACTTAACCGCTGTGCCACGGGGCTGGCCCCTAGATGAATTGTGAAACCTTTTCCATTTGTAGCACGCCTCTCTGTGAGTGAGAAGTTCATTGATTTTTGTGCAACCAAATGAAACCCAGAAACGGATGAAATGTAACATGTTATTTCAGATTTTTGGGTTTGCCCACGTTGCTGCTTTTAAAAAATTGATCAATGCTCCATAATAAGGAAATGTTAGAAATTCGAACTTTTAAAATTAAGGCTTTCTAATAATGTTATTAATCTTATCTAGTTTTATTTGGGTTTCACATTAGATTTAATTTGTCAAGAGGATTTTACTGTTCTAAAATAATAAAAAAAGAAACCACTGATTGCTAATGGCTCCTGCAGCTTTGACAATCCGTGATGAAGTGTTCTTTGATTGTGTGTCGAGATGAATGGTGCAGACCTTTGACAGACACACGACTATGGCTGGAGAGAACCCAGCATTAAGTGCTGACCTTGCCATCCCAAGCGAGCAGGTGTTGAATGAGCTCAGTTCCCTCTCAGCCCGTCTTTCTCCCTGGTGGGTCATTGGCTTCTGAGTAAGATAGATGCATGCACTAGACGAGCTGTTAATAGCATTTACTCTGTCTTAATCCTTTTTAATCCCATTCATATTTCAGTGTCTGAAACTTGGCAGGATGTCAGAAGCCACAGTGCAAGCAGGGAAATTTTCTTTTGAACAGTGAGGACCACGTAAAATTGTTTTCCTGATACTTAATTTGTTAAAACATGTAAGAGTGGAATATTCCTTCTTAGAACCCAAATAAAGTGTCACCAGAAGATCTTGCCAACATGAGCTTCCTGGAGCTTATTATCTTTATTTTTAAAAAAATGGCAATAAAGTCATTTTATCAAGCTTACCAAGTACCATAATAAGATATTCCTGGCAAATTAAATTTACTGAATGGGGAAATAACCTTGACAGCGGTCGATGTCTGAAATCAAGTGTTGTCTGTCTGATGTCAAACCCGTTGGGAATTTGGACCTTCCACTCTTTACTGATAAGACTTCAGCCTCTGCTTGGGCTTGTCAGCTCTACTTTTCCATTAACAGGATCTGGCTGTTTCCTTGCAAATCAAATGTAAGGAATTTGGAGAGTCCCAGTAAAATGCTGGGAAGACTGAGGCCGTGATCTGTCAAATCTGAGATGGGGTGGGCTGGTTTGTGATGTCTGCTGTGATGGATGTGTGTATGTGTTGTCCATATGTGATGTGGCCATTAAGGGTGTTTTGGGAGTGCAGAAGTCCTTGGGAGCACAGTGGATCCCCAAATGCTAGCTTCCGGATCAGACTTGGGGTCAACTTCAGGGTAACAAGAGGACGGAGCCCAAGAGCATGTTGTCTTTGACTTCCTGGCCATCCTCTTCTGAGCGTTGGCCCTTACTCGGCAGATTTGGGTCTTGTCTGGAAGGGGGAGCCGTTTCTGCCATTTGGGTTCTTGCCCAGCCCCGGGGTGAGGGCTGGCTGCGGGGGTCCGCACCATTGTGGGGGAGAAGGCTGAGAGCTCCTTGAGGAACGTTTGGGGTTTGAGTCAGTTGTGTCTTTGAAAAAATTTCCCCGTTTTGGACTTGTCTGTGGAAGCAATTAGGGAGATCACAGGACCGTTTCTGATTCCCGTTTCTGTACAGCGTCTATTCAGAAAAATAGAAAACAGTCAACTGGAACAGGGAATTATTCGAGTGCACACAGAGTCCTGTTGTCTCAGAGGCATGCCCTCAGACAATTTGCCTTTTAGTGAAGTTTAAGCCCATGAAAGGAAATAAAAAGTGTTTTATTAGATGGCAAAGAAAGATGGACTGGACTTAGGAGACTTTGAGAATTTTAGCTTTTTCTTTGTTAATGCAAAGTTTGGAAGAGAGTGACTCTTTATATAATGCAATTTATTTGCACAATGTGGTAATTACTGTTAATGGTTAATAATTATCTTCAACTGGGTAAAATACCAGTGTATGTGTGTGTGTGTTGTGTATCTTTTGTTCAAAGCTAAATATTGCTACTTCTGAAGATGAGTGTACCTCAGTTTTATAAGCTGCTAACATTTATTAAGCATCTACTTTGTATAAGACCTTATGGAAGTTCTTGCTTGTCACAGCCATGGGAAGTCAGGCAGCATCATTTTTCCCTTGCAGAGGTGGAAACTAAAGTTTCAAGAGAATTGGTGACTCACCCAGTGTCATACAACTGGTAGGTGGTGGGGCGGGGATTTGAACCCACGTCTGACTTCCACATCCATTTTTCTTCTTCTGCAAAATGCTGACTCATTCATTTTGGGTCTGGCTGGGACCAAGCACAGCTCATTGCAGTTTACAGAAGATGTTTCCATCCGTTAAGTCTCTTAAGTGTTGAATTTTTGTTTCCTGAAAGCACACGAGGAAAAGCAAGGGATCCACGTATGTGGCAAATAATGTGTTGTGTGAACAGATGGTGCCAGTCGACAAGCAGGAAAAGGACTTACTAAGTGCAGAGTGACGGAGGACGGATTGGTCTTCCTGACCTTAGTATGAAAATGTTTCAAGTTCTTGGTCAGTGAGGAAAATCACTCTTAGCCCAAATTCCTACATAGGCCGGTGGGATTACTTTCTAAGATTTGTTGGATGGCTGGATTTGTTGAGGAGAGTACTGGGAGAAGCTGCCAGAAGTTTGCAGTGCATCTGAGGGAAACACTTCTTTGGCACCTTCTCCACCAAGTTTAGTCTGGTTTTAGCCCAACTGGAACCTACGGGGCAAACTCAGTCTGGATTCCAGAAGACCAGGTCCTTCCCCGGTTCAAAGACCATTAAAGGCTGTCTTTAGTTTATTCTGAGTTGAGTTTTCCTCAGACCAAACCAACTCCCAGCTCACCCTCTGGAGTTATTCAGGGCTTTCCTGGGAACTTATGGGTTATGGCTGCTTCAGACCAGAGGGGATTCTCTGGGCTATATCATCTTTTCTCACTGTCTCTCTAAGATACATGAAGCCAGTGGTTCTCGAACTTTGGAGGGTGAGTCACCTAGAGAGCTGATGAGAACACAGAGCCCCAGGCTGGTTGGAGTAGGAGAGGACTGGGTCTGTGTTTTGACCACGTTCCCCAGATGGTTGTGCTACCCGCCAAAGTGTGAGAGCCACTTTCGTGTGCTTTCTTGCCATTGTATTTGTTTTGTCACACTTTTCTTGGTTTGAGTACTCTCCTTCATTCTTTCCTGCTGTCTGGATCACATCCAATTCTCAGGCCTAGCCCCTTGCCCCATCCTCATCCTTGAAGCCTACCAAACTCCGGAGCATCCAGCCATCGGCCGTGAGCCAGGTGCAGGCACTGTGCGAGGTGTGACTTATAGAGTCCTCGACCTCACGGAGTTTCCAGCCAGTCAAATTGGCAGACAATTACAGTAACAAGTGGTAAGAGGTGAGGCCAGGTGCTGAGCACACCCACGGAGGCAAGTTCCGGCTGTGCCAGGCAGGAGACGGAGTTTGGTGAAGTTGTCTTGGCAGAAGAATGAGCAGCAATGAATTGGGCAAAGGAAGGAATGGAACGGCTCTCGCTTTCTAGGTTGTAGGACCAGCGTGAGCCAAAGTAGGAGATGACAGCACACATTATTCAGGGAATTTGAGGTATGTCGGTACGTGGAAAAATGTACATGAAATGTGAGTTCTGCTTTTATGACTCACACTTTCCTTTACAGAAGGCATTGATCGTATCTGTTGTTAAAAAAAAACGTGGATGTTGAAAAGTGCAGAAGAAAGCATAAGGTGGTAGAAGGTAAAATGTTGATATCCTCACCGAGTTCAATGGTTCTGCCTGAAGGGAGAAAAACATCAGTATTTCTTTGTCTCCTTGCCAATCTTTAAGCAGCTTGAGACTAGGGAACTTTCATCTCTGCGTTCCTAGAAGGGTCTCAGGGCCTGGCACGTAGAATGCAGTCAGTGAACACGGGGTGAATGGGTGCGTTTCAGACCCACGTCCTTGGGACAAATCACGTCACCTCTCTGGGCCTCTGTCTCCTCAACTCTAAATAGAGGCCAGTTGGTACAGATGACCCCTAAGATTTTATCCTGCTTGACGACTGATCACACAGATCCCAACTGCCTGCTTTCAAGGCCATGAACATTACACACCTCTATTCAGCTTTACCCGCTAACGGCCAGGCCAGCTCTGTTGCACTCCCTGGAGACCCGATTAAAACCCAGCAATCAGCTAGTGCTGGATGAGCATGTGACAGAGAAGGCCTTGTGCTGCGCACGGTGGACAGGGAGTGTGTGACTCTCCCCACCTTAAGAGTTTATCGTGAAGCTGGAGCGATAAGGGCGGTACGCGGAAGAGATAAGTGGGTTTAGGCTACGTGCTAACAGAGAGGGTCAGACTGTAGATGTACGGGGTACCAGAGGGGCGGCTCTGAGAAGTGGCTCTGTGGCCACTGTGTTTTGACCGCCAGGCACCATCCTCTGTCACCAATGGACTCATGTTGCAAGTTATTTGATCTCTCCAATACCTTGTATTCATTAAGAAAAATTTTGTTCCTTTCTCTGTCTTATCAGCTGAAGACTTCCAAATGCAGACCAGCACTGAGCGATCCTGTGTTCTGAAACCGAGTTGATTGAAATCTAGCCAAAAGCAAAGAAACAATGGCAATAATAATAGAGTTATCCTCTCAAACATTTGCCGTGTGCCAGACATTATTTCATTTAATTCTCTTAATTGTTCGGGGAGGGAGCTGTCGTCATCCTTATTTTCAGAGGAGAAGATTGAACTTCAGCTTAGTGTTCAAACTAGTAATTGTCAGAACCAGGACACAGAACCAGGCCTGGGCCACAGGCTCCTGCTCTGACTGGCTGCAGGCCTGGGCCTGTGGCTCTGTCCAGGGTAAACATGTGATTGAGGGCGGTTGTGGATGAACCATGGCCCTGTGGGCCACGTCCAGCCGCTGCCTGTTTTTGGATGGCCTGTGAGCTAAGAGTTGTTTTTACATTTTTAAATCATTGGGAGAAAAAAAGTCAAGAGGAGAATAATATTTTATGTCAGGTGAAAATGATCTGAAATACAGGTTTAATGCTTATAAATAAAGTTTTATTGGAGAACAGCCACAGTCATTAGCTTACACGTGGTCTGTGGCTGGTTTCACACTACAGCAGCAGAGCCGTCTGGCCTGCAAAGCCTGACATATTTACCGTCTGGCCTTTTACAGAAATAGTTCGCCGACCTCTGATTTAGGGCATTCATTAGGTTTTATGAGATGTTGAAAATCATCTGCCGCCTCCCACAGCTTTCTTCACCATTCGTGGACAGACTCTGCTGAGCCAGCTTTCCAATAATCCTGTATTTTATGACTCGGAGTTCTCTCTCTGTTGCTTGGATGTCAAATAAAAGTGTCCATTTTGTGGCGTCACTAGATGAGGAGCCCCTTCCCTGGGTGAGTCGCCAAGGTGCCATTTTATCAAAGGTCGGTCTCTTAGGACGGTGGTAGGGTTTGGCTTGAAACTTGGTTGTTGTTTTTATTCTTGATGGTAGTGGTTGTATTTAGATTTAAACAATAGTTTAAAAAAAGCGCATTGGAGGGGCCAGCCCAGTGATGTAGCGGTTAAGTTCGTGGGCTCTGCTTCGGCGTCCCGGGGTTCGCCGGTTTGGATCCTGGCTACACACCGCTTATCCAGCCATGCTGGGCAGGTGTTCCACATATAAAATACAGGAAGGTGGGCACGAATGTTAGCTCAGGGCCAGTCTTCCTCAGTGAAAATAAGAACACTGGTGGCAGATATTAGCTCAGGGCCAAACTTCCTCAGCAAAAAAAAGCTGATTGGGAGAACGGTTGAAGTTTCCTGTATTGTCTGGATCTGTCAGTGGTGCACTTTAAATTGGAAGGGAATATTGTAGGCAGAAAAGTCTGTTTAAGAACTGACCTGTCACCACCACCTGTCACTTTTGAGCCCACCCTGAGTCTGTCCTGGTATGCCGGGGGTTGTGGGCCTCAGTCCTGTGCTCTCAGCTGAACTGGGCCGACTCTGCCGGCAAGGAGGGGAGTGGAGTTGACCGAGGGTTTGCAGAGAGCCTCTTTCCCCTTGGGCTGATGCAGGGTGGTCTCAATGCAGCTCTGGCTGTGATGGGCAGTGGGACCCAAGAATGCAGCCAGTCTGAGAGTCTGAGCCCAAGTTCCTCTCATCGTGCAACAGCATCCAAGATGCTGACTCGCCCTTCTCTGCTGTTCCTGCTTCGCGTTAGCAGAAATACCTTCTGGTTCCACCTGTCCTTGGTCTTGTTGCAAGACAGCTCACCCCTCCCTATGCTTCACTTCTTGAACCTGTTGTCCCAGCTCCTGCTAGTGATAGTAATCCTAGTCATACGTAACATTTACTGTGCACTCACTGTGTAAGTGCTTCATATGGATCCTATCATTTAAGACTTGTCAGAGCCATCCTATGGGGTAAATAATGTGTATAACATTTACTTTTTTAGTTATGAAAATTATTAAAGGCACACAAATGAACCCCCAAATATCCATCTCTTAGCATCAGTACTTATCAATATTTCACCCCACCCTTGCTCAGGGAGGTCCTGTTATTGCTGACAGAGGACGGGCAGCTCGCTCAGGTTCACCCAGCTGATAGAGTTGGACCCCAGAGCGAGTTCTGTTAGATGCCGTGCTCTCCCACCTTGATGACTGAGTTCACTGCTATTTACAGAGCACCAACTATATGCTGCTTAATCCCCACATGAGGCCGGCAGAGTAGATTATAATTTAACAGGTGAAAGAACTCAAGAAGTGAGGTCACTGGCCTTCACACTCCTTGCTAATAAGTAGTGGTGCCAGGAGTTAAATCCAGACCTGACTCCAAGTCCTGTTGGTTCTCTGCCCCAGCCTGTCCGCCGCCCTCCTCAATTCCACAGCGTAGTGGGAATCAGTGGGGTGGTGGTTTGGCTTATGGGAACTCTGTTTGCGAAGCCTTGGAAGAACACGGGGTTACTTCAGGAGGGTTCTCTGAGGGCGGGAAAGCATCTGGGTCTGTTGAAATCCTCGCTGCCTCTTGTGGCTTCTGAGATAGGATCTGCTCTTGGCTTGTTGGCCAGAGTGGATAGATAGGGAAAGATCCTTTAGCTTTTTGTGGTCAGTTGAAGGCAGAGTTCGTGAAGCTGGAATCTGGAGTCTGGTGTTCTCTCCTCCCCTGGGAGGAAGGAGGGGGGGTGGGGGAGACTGGAAAGCAGGAAGGCAAAGATTGTAGATACACCCAGCTGGGTGGGGTGGGGAAGGGCTGGGTTCCATGAGGAGCTGGCCCTGAACGCGCAGGCACTTAGTAAATGGTGGCTCTTAGTTCTTTCTTTTTAATTTTAAATTTTTTAAGCTTTACTGAGATATAATTGACACATAATACTGTAAGTTTAAGGGGTACAACATGATGATTTGATACACATATATATTGAAATGCTTCCACAATATATTGCAAATGATTCCCACCATAGGGTTTGTTAATACCTCCATCACCTCCCAGAAGGATTTCTTTTTCTTTTTTTTGTGATGGTGGTGAGAACATTTAAGATCTACTCTCTTAGCAACCTTCCAGTATATAATACAGTGTTACTAACTATCGTCAGCATGCCATACGTTAGGTCCCCAGAACTTACTCATCTTATAACTAGAAACTTGTACCCTTCGACCAACCTCCTTTCCGTTTTCCCCAGCCCCCAGCCCCTGGCAATCACCATTCTACTCTCGATTTCTGTGAGATCGGCTTTTTTAGATTCCACATATAAGTAAGATTATATAGTATTTGCCTTCTCTGTCTGACTGTTTCACTTAGCATAATGCCCTCAAGGTCCATCCATGTTGCTGCAAATGGCAGGATTTCCTTCTTTCTCGTGGCTGAATAATATTCCGTTGTATATTTATACTACACCTTATTTATCCATTCATCGACAGGCAGACACTTAGATTGTTTCCATATTTGGCTATTGTGAATAATGCTGCAATGAAAATGGGAGTGCAGCTATCTCTTCAAGATCCTGATTTCATTTCCTTTTGATAAACACACAGAAGTGGGATGGCTGGATCATATGATAGTTCTATTTTTAATCTTTTGAGGAACCTCCATGCTGGTTTTCATAGCGGCTGCACCAATTTACATTCCCACCAACAGTGAATAAAGGTTCCCTTTTCTCCACATCCTTACCAACACTTGGCATCTCATCTTTTTTTATGATACTCAATTCTAAGAGGTGTGAGGTAATATCTCTTTGTGGTTTTGATTTGCATCTTTTCATATACCTGTCGGCCATTTGTATGTCTTCTTTAGGAAAATATCTATTCAGTTCCTCTCCTTTTTTTTTTTTAAAGATTTTATTTTTTCCTTTTTCTCCCCAAAGCCCCCGGTACATAGTTGTATATTCTTAGTTGTGGGTCCTTCTAGTTGTGGCATGTGGGATGCCACCTCAGCGTGGCTCGATGAGTGGTGCCATGTCCACACCCAGGATTCGAACTGAGAAAACACTGGGCTGCCTGCAGCGGAGTGCGCGAACTTAACCACTCAGCCACGGGGCCAGCGCCCAATGCAACTGATTTTTGTAAGTTGATTTTGTACCCTGCCACTTTGCTGTAGTTGTTGATTATTTCTAATAGTTTTCAGATGGATTCTTTAGGGTTTTCTGTATATAAAATCATGTCATCTGCAAACAGCGAGAGTTTCACTTCTTCATTGCCTATTTGGACTCCTTTTATTTCTTTTTCTTGCCTAATTGCTCTGGCCAAAACTTCCAGTACTATGTTGAAGAAGAGTGGCGAGAGAGGGCACACTTGTCTCATTCTTGTTCTCAGAGGGATGGCTTTCAGTTTTTCCCCATTGAGTATGATGTTGGCTGTGGGTTTGTCATATATGGCCTTTATTATGTTGAGGTACTTTCCTTCTATACCTATTTTATTGAGAGTTTTTATCATAAATGACTGTTGGATCTTGTCAAATGCTTTCTCTGCATCTATTGAGATGATCATGTGGTTTTTATTCCTCATTTTGTTAATGTGGCGTATCACATTGATTGCTTTGCGGATGTTGAACTATCCCTGTGTCTCTGGTATAAATCCCACTTGATCATGGTGTATGATCTATTTAATGTATTGCTGTATTCAGTTTGCCAATATTTTGTTGAGGATTTTTGCATCTATATTCATCAGCAATATTGGCCTGTAATTTTCCTTCTTTGTGTTGTCCTTGTCTGGCTTTGGTATCGGGATGGTGATGGCCTCGTAGAATGTCTTGGGAAGTGTTCTACCTTCCTCAATGTTTTTGAAGGCTTTGAAAAGGATAGGTATTACATCTTCTTTGAATGTTTGGTAGAATTCTCCAGAGAAGCCACCTGGTCCTGGACTTTTATTTTTTGGGAGGTTTTTGATTACTGTTTCAATCTCTTTGCTTTGATTGGTCTATTCAGATTCTATGTTTCTTCTTGATTTAGTTTTGGGAGGTTGTATGAGTCTAAGAATTTATCTGTTTCTTCTGGATTGTCCAATTTGTTGGCGTATAGTTTGTCATTGTGGTCTCTTATAGTTCTTTGTATTCCTGTGGTATCTGTTGTAGCTTCTCCTCTTTCATTTCTAATTTTATTTATTTGAGTCTTCTCTCTTTTTTTCTTGGTGAGTCTGGCTAAGAGTTTGTCAATTTTGTTTATCTTCTCGAAGAACCAACTCTTTGTTTCATTGATCCTTTCTACTGTCTTTTTTGTTTCAATTTCATTTATTTCTGCCTAATTTTTAGTATTTCCCTCCTTCTGCTGACTTTGGGCTTTGTTTTTTCTTCTTTTTCTAGTTCTGTTAGGTGTCATGTAAGATTGGTTATTTGAGATTTTTCTTGTTTGTTAAGGTGGGCCTGTATGCTATGAATTTCCCTCTTAGGATCACTTTTGCTGCATCCCATATGCATTGGTATGGTGTATTTTCATTTTCATTTGTTTCCAGATGTTTTTTGGTTTCTCCTTTAATTCCTTCAATGATCCATTGGTTGTTCAGTAGCATGTTGTTTAGTCTCCACATCTTTGTCCCTTTCCCAGCTTTTTTCCGGTAGTTGATTTCTAATTTCATAGCATTTTGGTCAGAAAAGATGCTTCATATGATTTCAATCTTCTTAAATTTATTGAGACTTGCCTTGCTTCCCAACATATGGTCTATCTTGAGAATGTTCCGTGCACACTTGAGAAGAATGTGTATTCTGCTTTTTTTTTTTTGGGTAGAGTGTTCTATATATATTTATAAAGTCCATCTGGTCTAGTTTTTTGGTTAAGTCCACTATTTCCTTGTTGACTTTCTGTCTGGATGATCTATCCATTGCTGTAAGTGGGATGTAAGGTGCTATTATTGTGTTGTTATTAATATCTCCTTTTAGGTTTGCAAATAGTTGCTTTATATACTTTGGGTGCATATATATTCATAAGTGTTATGTCTTCTTGGTGGAGTGTCCCTTTGATCATTATATACTGCCCCTCTTTGTCTCTCATTACCTGTTTTATCTTGAAGTCTACTTTGTCTGGTATAAGTAATGGCAACGCTTGCTTTCTTTAGTTTGCCATTAGCTTGGAGTATCATCTTCTCTCCCTTCACTCGGAGCCTGTGTTTGTTTTTGGAGCTGTGTTTCCTGGAGGCAGCATATTGTTGAGTCTTGTTTTTTTTTTTTTTTTTAAAGATTGGCACCTGAGCCAATCTTCTTTTTTTTCTTCTTCTTCTCCCAGAAGCCCCCCAGTACATAGTTGTATATTCTAGTTGTAGGTCCTTCTGGCTCTGCTATGTGGTATACTGCCTCAGCATGCCTTGATGAGTGGTGCTAGATCCACGCCCAGGATCCGAACTGGTGAAACCCTGGGCCACTGAAGTGAAGTGTGTGAACTTAACCACTTGGCCACGGGGCAAGCCCCAGGAGTCTTTTTTTTAAATCCATCCCACCACCCTGTGTCTTTTTCTTAAGGAAGATTAGCCCTGAGGTAACTGCTGCCAATCCTCCTCTTTTTGCTGAGGAAGACTGGCCCTGACCTAACATCTGTGCCCATCTTCCTCTAGTTTATACATGGGATGCCTAACACAGCATGGCTTGCCAAGCGGTGCCCATCCACACCTGGGATCCGAACTGGCAAACCCTGGTCCGCCGAAGCGGAACGTGTGCACTTAACTGCTGCGCCACTGGGCCGGCCCCCATTCTATGTCTTTTGATTGAAGAGTTCAATCTATTTACATTTAGAGTCATTATTACTATAAGAGGGCTTAATGCTGCCATTTTATCACTCATTTTCCAGTTCTTCTGCATTTCCTTTGTTTCTCATCCCATGTATTTTGGACTGCCAATTCAGTTAGGTAGTTTTCTATGACTCCTTTCTTAGTTTTCTCTTTATCATTTGTGTCTCTGTTGTGATTATTTTTTAGTGGTTGCCATGAGATTTGTATAAGGAATCTCATAGATGAGATAGTCCATTTTCTGATAGCCTCTTATTTCCTTAGACTGAGCTGATTCCATCCCTCTCCTCTTCCCTTTGGTTATTTTTATCTGTGCTCTAGGGTGGATGAGCGGTACAGGAGGGAGTTGGTGGCATTTATGGAATTGTTTTATTATTCAGATTCAAGTGCAGGAAATTAAAGTTTTCAGCTGAAGAATCAGACCTCTCTCCCCTGTGTTTTGCTCCTGTGTGGGGTGGAGGTGGCGTGGGAGGGCAGGTCAGAGGATGAGCGGAGAATTTAGGGACAGGCAAAGCAGTGCATTTCATATTCACATTGTGCACATTATTCACATCTGACCTTGGCCAGAGATCTCTTCCTAGGAGAGAAACCTAGAAAGTAAACAATTCGTTAATAATTGCAACCCATAAACTTTGCGAGGTGCATTTCGATCAAAGGTCAGAAACTCAAATGTTTTCAAGGGTATTTGGGAACATAAAGAAATGGAATGAGCCAACGAATGAAAAGTCACACCACCTCTCTCTTTCAGATGCTCACGTTTGAAAGAGAAAATGAACAGTGTGAGTGCCATGCTTTTTGGCAACTGCCACTTGTCCTCAGCATTGAGGTGACAATACTAGAGAGTGTGGTGAACTCTAAGCGCTTACCCCGTTGAAACGGGGAGCTGACACTCAGATCCCATTAATTGGTTGAACGTGGCCAGCTAAGAAAGCCAGGGCTTCTTTGTATGTGTGTGTGTGTTTGGTTTTCTTTGTGAGAAGCTAAAAATCAAGATTTTTAAAATGCTATCTTTTAATTTCTTTTTATTAATGTTATGATAGATTACAACCTTGTGAGATTTCAGTTGTACATTATTGTTAGTCATGTTGTGGGTACACCTCTTCCCCCTTTGTGCCCTCCCCCCACCCCCTCTTTTCCCTGGTAACCACCGATCAGATCTCCTTGTCAATATGTTAACTTCCACCTATGAGCGGAGTCATATAGAGTTCGTCTTTCTCTGACTGGCTTATTTCGCTTAACATAATACCCTCGAGGTCCATCCACGTTGCTGCGAATGGGCCAATTTTGTCTTTTTTTATGGCTGAGTAGTATTCCATTGTGTATATATACCATATCTTCTTTATCCAATCATCGGTTTCTGGGCAGGTAGGTTGGTTCCACATCTTGGCTATTGTAAATAATGCTGCGATGAACATAGGGGTGCAAGGGACTCTTGGGATTTCCGATTTCAGGTTCTTAGGATAGATACCCAGTAATGGGATGGCTGGGTCATAGGGTATTTCTATTTTTAACTTTTTGAGAAATCTGCATACTGTTTTCCATAGTGGCTGTACCAGTTTGCATTCCCACCAACAGTGTATGAGGGTTCCTTTTTCTCCACAACCTCTCTAACATTTGTCGCTCTTGGTTTTGGATGTTTTTGCCAATCTAACGGGTGTAAGGTGATATCTTAGTGTAGTTTTGATTTGTATTTCCCTGATGATTAGCGATGATGAACATCTTTTCATGTGTCTATTGGCCATATTTATATCTTCTTTTGAGAAATGTCTGTTCATGTCCTCTGCCCATTTTTTGATCGGGTTGTTTGTTTTTTTGTTATTAAGCCGTGTGAGTTCTTTGTATATTATGGAGGTTAACCCTTTGTTGGATCTATCTTTTAATTTTTAAATATTTACTTAAGATTTTAAGAAATACTGTGGCAGGGGCCACCCCGGTGGCTCAGTGGTTAAGTGGGCACGTTCTGCTTTGGCGGCCTGGGGTTTGCCAGTTCGGATCCCGGGTGTGGACATGGCACCACTTGGCAAGCCATGCTGTGGTAGGCGTGCCACATATAAAGTAGAGGAAGATGGGCACGGATGTTAGGTCAGGGCCAATCTTCCTCAGCAAAAAGAGGAGTATTGGCAGCAGATGTTAGCTCAGGGCTAATCT
The DNA here is from genome assembly GCF_041296265.1 of Equus caballus. Taxonomy (NCBI): domain Eukaryota; kingdom Metazoa; phylum Chordata; class Mammalia; order Perissodactyla; family Equidae; genus Equus; species Equus caballus. The sequence goes on from NC_091695.1 coordinate 12,475,392, forward strand.
TCCTCAAAAAAAAAAAAAAAAAAAAAAGAAATACTGTGGCAAAGCATCATAATGTATATCTTAAATATATGCAATTTTATTTGTCAATTATACCTCAATAAAATTGGAAAAAGAACTCAATTTGGAAAAATATGATAGTGTTCTAATGGAGGTAAATAAAAGAAACTGAGTTAACACATGTCAGTGGGCTAGATATGGACAATGGAGCTGCAATTTAGGACCCCCAGATTTATTATACAGTGTGGTTCAGACAGGGGCCTGGGGCTTGCCAACGCTGACCCTCTGCTGAGGAGTCCGTGGATTTATGCTTTCGTCTCCTTAGTCTTAGAGCTGGGTGGTCTGGGTCAAGTTGCTGAAGCACCCTGTAGACTTCACTTTCTTCCTTCATAAAGTCAAAGGGTGGGTAGGTCACTAGTTTTCAACCTGTTCCTTGAGGCGCGTCAGGGGGTTCCATAAATCTTCACTTTGAGTTTCATTAAAAACACCCACGCCCTCCCTCCAATTTGACTGTGTTTGAAATTGTAATGAAAACACTTGCCCAAAGATGTGTTACACCAAATTTCAATACCTTTGAGACTCCCAGTGTCTTAACTTGTTCACGCATCAATTATATTTTCAGTAAGAACAAAGTAGACTGAACTTTAACGAAGAAACTGCTTTCATCCCAGTATACACATACACACAAATGCGTTCATACGTATATTGATATGTATGAAATGTGGAACTCTGTAAATGTAGTTCTTCGTAAGGTTCTTTTTGAAAAAAGAGTTCTGCTGCTAAAAATACCCATGGAAACTTCTGGTCTGGGATTTCCAAGGTCATCCTCAGCCCTGTATCTCAAAGTTCACACAGCTTCACCAAAATAGCCCCTCTGGTTACTTTTTTCTCCTCATGCTTGCAAGAATTCATCATGCCTCCAGCTGCCCCGAGAGGGAAGAGATGAACCAGCATAGTGGTTATTGCTCATCCCTTGCATCGAAGCCTCACCTGGTTTTTTGGGGGCACAGAATTATGGATTATGCTGACCTTTCTCCACTGTCCCTTTTGATGACTTCACATTCAGAGTCGTTTATTTGCAAATGGGGCAGAGTAAGCCAGCCCATTCTCACCTTGCTTTGCCCCGTGTCTTGTGCTGGAGGTACGGCTTGCCATGCTGCCTGCTGACCTGCCTGTCCCCTGGCTTTTGGACTCTAGGGTGGAAATGGGTGCCAGATATTCAGGCTACTCCACAATGCCACACCTGCCTTCTGGGAAGTTTCCCATAAAGGTATTTATTGCCTGGCTTCTGGGTTCAGAGGGAGAGCTCACCCTGTCTACCATTTTCGTGATCAATGATTTACCTTTCAGGGCTCAGTTTTATGGGAGCTGTTGGATAATTTTCACAAAGGAGATAAATGAGAGTTAGCAAGAATGTTGCCTTTGAGAACTGAGATGCGCACATGCACCAAATCCCATAAAATGCTATTTGATTTTAAAAATTGCTTGAAGCGGTTCACATTTTGGTCAATTACGTCAGTGGGTAAAAATAACTATTGTCATATGGTGTGTGGGCTTGGTTTTAGAAGGATAAAGAGTCTATTGTTATCCATTGTGTTGTTCAGTCACTTATTCCCCTTCCCTAAAAGCCGACCGTGGATAGAAAACCTTAAGCTTTGTCACTTACCAAAATCCGGGCTGCTCTGTGAATTTACCCTCAAATTCCGCTCCTTTTGAGAACAGTGCGGAAGCCTTTTTAGTTCCGTCAACTTAAATGGGTTGAGAGAACCTGTCCCCAAGGCCCGGGGCAGGCAGGGGCTTGTGACAACAGCCTTGGAATCACCTTTGGGTTCCATGGCCTCAGTGGTACTTGACCGGGACACCCCAGCTTAGTCCCTTGAGGGTGGTTAACACCAAGAGCTTCAGAGTCAGGCAGACCTGGGCCAGAATCTTAAACTTGCTAGCTGTAGGATGCTGGGTTAGGAACTTTGCTTTTCCAAGGCTTAGTTTCTTCATCTGTGAAATGGGGGTAAACACAGTTCCTGGTTCCTGGGATTGTCGTCAGGCTTACACGAGATGATGAATGTAACACCTGTAAGCACAGTGATGGGTCAGTAGTTAACAGCTCAGTCAATGTTAGAACAAGTAGACTCAACTAGCATTCGAGTCCCGCCTGGTGTCACCCTTCAGGTGGTGTTCTCTGCCACTCTTCTGCACATTACCCTCAAGCCCCCTGAGCCCCTCCCTCCCTGTCCCCACGCTCCATGTCCTTGGGCACTCCCGCCTGTTCCGCTGGGTGCTCCTGGTTGCCTCTCCTCATTGCACTGTCGTGTCCTTTGGTGCTTCTCTTGCCTGTGAGCTCTTGGAGAGTTGGAACCACCTGAAGTGCCCTCGGATCTTCGGCACCTCGCCAAGGGCCTCGTGCGGTGCAGGGCCGCAGAAAAAGGCATGAGAGGCATGGACTGAGAGGGGCTCAGAGCCTGAGAGCCCCTGGGAGCTGGAGCGGTCGCGGAAGGTCATCAAGTGAGCTGAAGAGTGGCAGTTTTGGAGGACTGGTGAGGCAGGAAGAGGGCCATTAGGCTGATTATATAGGAACCTTGTTTTGTTTGCGCCTCAGGAGAACTCAGACGCGGGATCTGTACTGCATGTGTCCTTCCGCCCTTTTATAATTGATCAACCCGATAGCTTGGTGAGACCCTCAAATCCCAGCGCTCATGAGTGTTGGGGGACATTGGACCTAAACCTTTTGATCACTGTGCTGGGCCACGCCAACCAGGTTCACAGGCTCTCAGTGGGGATGTGACGTGGATCTTCCGTGTGCCCCTGAAGACCCCTGCCCACCCATCTCCACCCTGCTCTGCCCATCAGGAGGAGGCTGACCTTTACGGTCTGTGCCAGTGGGTGCCCTTGACCTCTGGCTTCCCATTGGGCGGGCCCAGCAGGAAGCCCCAGAAGGAGATGAAGGAGAGGTACCATCAGCCTGTTTCCTCCGCCTTTCCACTGCTGCTGCCTCAGGATTCTTGCCCCTCTTTTATTGGTTTCCCGTAACCCCACCTACATCCTTGTAAACAGAGCCTTTTAAACTCTCCTGTTACCCTTATTGGGTGTGTCTTCTGTCCCTGCCAGGATCGGACAAATACTAGCATGTTCTAGAAAGAGTAATCTAGCGATCATGTTTATCTTTCACTGTGTGTTGAAGGGAGAGACGAGAAGAGAGGCAGCCAGGTATGTGGATGGGGGAATAGCGCCTGGCTCTCTCCTGTGGCGTTCACGAAAGGCCTCAATTTGGGTTTTGGCCTTTTATATTCTAAATGAGGAATTATAGATGGAGTCACAGCGATACTCTGACAGGACTGAAACAAAAATATACTGTGGCCGATAGAACCCTGCTCTCGCGCTTCTTAGTTTCTCTTGTGTGTGTGCTGAGCTTCAAAAAATAAAAATGGAAGTGGCCTGAGTCTTTCCCAGCCCTAGGACAAGGCTGTTTCTGTTATTTAGGGCTGGGGGTTCTCAGGGCTTGGTTTACAGCGGCCACAGGAAGGTAGTGGGAAGTTGGAAGGTGCATTGGACAAGGAAGCATCTTTAGGACCTGGCCACTGAGTGTGTCCATGAAGGATGAAGGGAGAGAGGACGCAGAGGTCCTTCTGAAGTTTATAGACTGGGAGATGGGTTGAATGGGGCAGTCATGGAGGGACTTGGAGAGAAGAGACGAGAATGTGTGTGTCTGTTTTGGTGTGTCTGTAGGAGTAGTGTTTACATGCGGAGGAACTGGGGAAAATTTAGAACTTTTAGGTAGATGCCGCTAGTGAGATTCCTGTGACTTAGGTGTTGCCGAGGAAAAATCCGTCCTTCAGAGTGGACCACGGATGTAATGGCCGCAGCTTTGGCCCAGTTGGGATGGCATGGAGGGCACTGTTAACAGTCTTGTTTTCTCTGGGGCCTGGAGGAGGAACCTTGTGACTGGAGCCACAGTTTCAGGACTGGTGGTGGTTCCCAAAAATGGGGAGAGAGGACTTTGCTCATCAGCATAACAAAAGGAGGCTGTGAAACAGGAACACACCTCTGGGGGAGGGGAACGATGAACAAGGCTGGAAGTCCCGACAGCGAGGAGCAGAGAAGAGGAGAGAGAGGACTCTGCTGTGAAGGCTGGGTGTTCTCGGGCGCCGTTCACACCCGGCCATCTGGTTGACCAATGGGTCTCTACTGCACCTGGGGGATCTAGGTTGCTGGAAGTCCTTGGCGGAGCTGAGGACAGTATCATCCTCCTTCTGTGTATGACAGTGTGTCTTCCTCCTAAGTCACTGAGCTTCATCTCTCATCTCAGTGTTTGCTCCTTTTGTGCAGTGCTGGCGGCCTGCAGAAGCCTTGGCTCGTCTGTGTGGGTGACTTTGCAGGGAGTAGTTGAGAAGTGAGGTGAGCCTTGAGTACCCTATCCAGTTCTGCATTCCAGGACAGAAGGGATCGGGGAAGCTTGGTTAGAGTGGTTGAGGTCAAGATAGAGGTCAAGACCTCAGTTCTGGTTTTGGTGCTTCCTCCCTGGCTGTGTGTCCTTGGTAAGCGACTTCTTGTCTCTGGGCCTCAGTGCCCGCCTCTGTAACTGAGTTGTTCAACTGAGTTAGAGAGTATGAGTTTCAGATTGCCCATTGGTTTTGTCACTAGGGTTTAAGCCTTGGTGTTGTCATCTGTAAAATGGGGATAAAAATATCTTGCGGAGTTGCTGTGAAGATTTAAAGATGATGATGGATAGCAATAGCAGCTAAATAGACCATTTAGTTTCATCCTCACCATGACAAGGCAAGTATGATTATCATCCCTGTTTACAGATGTAGACACTGAGGGACAGAGAGGTTAAGCTCTCTGCCCTAAGTCACACAGCCCATAAATGGTGGCACTGATTCATTTCTTCCAGGCAGTCTGAATCCAGAGCCCATGCTTCTCTGACTGTTTAAATCTACCTTTCAAAGCCTCCTGGTTTATTACCACCCCACCCCTCCTCTTGTTCGTGTTCCTCCTTCAGGAAGCTTCCTTCCCCTTTTCTCTCCCGGTGGCTCAGCTTGCAGTGACTCACCTACTATCTTTGTTTGAAAAATTGAGGTGAAATTCACATAACACAAAATTAACCATTTTAAAGTGTGCAGTTCAGTGACATTTAGTGCATTCACAATGTGGTGCAACCACCAACTCTACCTAGTTTCAATTTTTTCATTACCCAAAAGGAAATCCAGGACCTATTAGCAATCACTCTCCATTCCCCCTTCTGGCTTCTGGCAACTACTAGTGGGCTTTCTGTGTCTATGGATTTCCCTATTCTAGAGATTTCATTTAAATGGAATTGCCAGGTGTGGGCTTCTGTGTTTGAGTTCTTTCATTTAACATAATGTATTTGAGCTTCATCCACATTGTAGAGTGTATCAGTGTTTCATTCCTTTTTATGGCTGAATAGTACTCCATTGTATGGATATACCACATTTTGTTTATCCATTCATCTGCTGATGGACAATTAGGTTGTTTCTACCTTTTGGCTATTGTGAATAATGCTGCTTCGACACCCGCTGCCTTTTATGCAAACACTGCACCCTGAGTCAGTTTGGGTCTAGGGGCTGTGGCTGCTGGTGACCCCTGAGTTCTAGCCACAGGGTCAGCTCATTCATAACCCTCTTATGGCTGGGTCTCCTGAAGCTGGGAGGGAAAAGGCTGGGGGCCTTGGACAGAGAAGGGAACAGACCTTGGAACCTGATGTGCCCCTGGCACTGGGCTTAGTTCTGCATCCTTTTTCTGGTTTAATTTCTGCCCAGAGGGAAGTAGAGAGTGGAAAGGGCTGGTTTGATCTCCAGCCTGAAGCAAATCTTTTCATCTCTCTCTCCTGTGCCTGGGGCAAGGTTATACTAGCCAGGAACCTCCTCAGCTCTGTGAACTTGGGTTGTGAACTCTGACCCTCAGTGTCTTCTGTAAAGTGGGGATGATAGTTCCTATTTTACAGGGTTGCTGTGAGGATTAGATGAGATGGAGTCTGTGGAGTGCTGGCTTCTTTCCCTACAGGATGTGGAGCCCTGGCTTAGCGACCAATTTTGGAAGGGCGTGTGCAAGCAGGATGGTTTCTGTGCAATCCTTTTTGATAAACAACCACGAGTGCCTTTTTGAGTCTTCTAAGACAGGGAAGGAGCTGGGGTTATTCTCGTCACCATGTTTAGCTGTCACTGCTGGAAACTTGTCCCCAACTTCCTTTTTTGCAGTTGGTTAACTTTGGTGCTTAGTGTATGAATCTGTGGAAACTGGTTTCCTGCCATTTCACTCCCAGACACCACTGGGCTCTGAGCTGACCTTAGAAAGTTGAGCTTTCTGTTGATTGCATTCTTTTAATAAGTACTTATGAAGTGTCCCCCATGCCAGGTATCTTGTGGGATGTCATTTGCAAGGGTCCTTTTTCCTCTGGTCAGTGGAAGAGTTGGGGGGCCTAGTGGCCCTGAACTTGCATTGCATCCTGACAGGCTCAGTGACCCTGGACGACAGATCCAGATGTTTTCCCTCTTTCCCCTCATCAGCCATCCTCAGCAGGTGGGTGATTTCTCCCCTCCTTGTCACAGAGTGGCTGCAGCAGCTCCAGGCATCCTGGGCAGACCCGATAAAGTCCATCAAAGCAGGGTGGTATTTCCTCCTATGTGTTCCTCTTATTAGTGAGGAAGCTCATCCCCAGGAGCCCCCTGGCAGACTTCTCTTAGGTCTCCTTGTTTCATGTCTTAGTCTGGGTCCTGAGGCAAGGATCAAAATGTTGATGCTTTGTTTGGGGAGTCAGACTCAGTGAAGTCAAGAAGAGGGAAAAGATGGTGCAGTGAGGCCCAGAACGGTGTGAAGCCATGTGACCCAGTGTGTTAGCCCTCTGGCTGTTGTTTCACGGTGAGCCTCAAGGAGGCCCAGGCTGGTGTGTTGGTGTGGCCCATGGGGCCTCTGTGGGAGGGTTGCTAGGAGAAACGGTACCCGCATTTGTCAAAGAACGCTCTTACTTTGCTTGCTGGATTCTTTGGAGGGTAGAGAGAAGAAAGGATAATATCTTTTGAGATTAATTTTTAAACCTTCTCTAAGTTCTAGTACGTTTCTTGCCAGTTGTGTTACATTGGGAGGTAGCGGAGCCAGTGGTTAAGAGCACAGACTCTGGAGTCAGACGGCCTGGGTTCAAATCCGGGCCCCGCAGCTCACCAGCCCGCGAGGGACCTGTGCCTGCCTTTTAGGGTTGTTTTGAGGGTTACGTGAGTTAATATCTGAAAGCACTTGGAATGGTGCCTGGCAGAGTCAGCGCCTGTGCGTATCGGGTCAAATGCATCAAGAACATAGAGTCAAAGCTGGGATTTCAATCTCTGGAAACTTGCCTTTGTCTCCATGACGATGATCCTTGCACTCTCATCTCGAGAACTCAGTGCTCTTTGACACATTGTCCCATGTCATGATCATCAGCCCGTCCGTGTTTGCTGCGTCTAAGACTGTAAAGGACTCAGGCTGAAGTGCACCTACCCAGGGGCACTCTCCGTCTGTCCTCCTGTGGTTTGGTTCACCTGCCTTCCTCCCTCCCTCAGCCATGAGCCCCTCGTGTCGCGGAGGCTGTCTGCATTAGCTCTAGGTCTTTAGCATGACGCTTGGTACATGCAAACACTCGTGAATTGCTTGTTGAATGAATGTCAGTGCTTTTTACTTTGAATTACTTACACATGTCATTTCCTTTACTTTCCTGTAAACAGTTTTGGGGCGGGGCCCAGACCTTTAATGTTTTCAGATCATATGTGGATGGATGGATGAATGAATGGATTCCAATTGAGGCCACAACACGTAGATGTGCTTACAAAGAGATAATAACATTGCAAGGGGCTGGGACATGCCGTCCTAGAGTCACTAGGTTATGTAGTGTAATGTTTTCCAACTACTGGGCAAGAAAGAAAAAAGGTTTGTTCTCCTGAGCTACTTGCCTAGCAACCGACTCCTCGTTTCTCTCTCTCTCCCCTGTGGTCCATCCTGGACTACGTGCACTGATGCATAGCATAGATTGAGGGGCAGCGGGGAGGCAGGAAGATGAGCTGAGCAAGTTTAGATCTGGGATGATGAGGGCTTGCAGTAGAGTGGGGCGGTGGGGATGGAAAGTTCGAGAGTGAGGGGTGGGTAGGAAAGGAGAACCAACAGGACTTGGCCCCCAAAGCTTTTAGGGAGCGAGGAGAAAGGAGGCGGCCTGGATTCCTTTGAAGGCTGGTGCCTAGGCCACTGGGAGATGGCATGGGGAGCAGGCCTTTCCTTCTGTCTACCTGACTCATGAGATGAGAAGAAATGTCGTCCTCATCTTCTCCACTTGATAAGTGCAAGTGGCCGGAGAAGTGGGAGGAATATGGCTGGATAATCAGGCTCCAGGTATCTTTCCTTCAGTGGCACTTATTGAGTGCCTACTGTGTGCACGGGGCATAGACGAGGCTTCTGTTCTTGTGGAGTGTACATTTTGGTTGGAGGAGAGAGAGTAACTGAGGAAACTCCTGAGGAGAAAGCATATCAGTGATGCGATGGAGAGTGAGGGGCGCTAATTTCCATTGGTTAGTTGGAGAAGGGCTCGCCAAAGAGGTGGCATTTTAGGCCATGCCATGAAAGATCTGGGCGGAGTGTTTTTGAAGAAGGAAATAAATATGTAAAGACTCAAAAGGGGAAACCAGCTTTCAGAATGTTGTGAAGGGCGTGAGGAGGCAATGAGATTAGAGGGGCCGTGGAGAATGTGGCTCAGAGTTTGACTTTTATTCTAAGTGTGATGGGAAGTTGGAGGACAGTTTTTCCAGTAGAGTACCTTTTGATGATTCCCTTCATGAGGACCATACTTTGAAAAATCCCGTTAACCAAGAAGGTGTGTTTACTAAACAATAGAACACACAACCTTGGATTCTTTTAGGCTTTTAAAGTATGAGGAAAAAATTTATGGATCATGATGAATATCTTTGAGGACCCCAGGGATCTAGAGATGACAGACGTCACCTAAATAATCTTTAAGGTCCCTCTGTTTCAAACATTCATTCTTCCCAAAGCTGTGTGTCATATGATTAAAAAAAAAAAAAAAGATTACTGCCACCTACTGATGGGAGGAAGAAGATGCATTTTTGCGCCTTGAAAATCCCAAACCCAGTGGCTGTCTTCTGTGGCACATCTGGCTGGACACTGCAGTCCTGACTTGAAGATGGCTGTGGGGAAGAGGTGGCCCGGACCTGCTCTCCTTTCTTTCTGGCCCAGAGAATCTCCACTGCTCGTGTCCTCTGCCCTTAGTTTATGATGCAGTGGCAGGAGGGGGTGCTGACCTGGGGAGCTGCCCCAGTATTGGGTGTATCTGTGGGGAAAAACAGTGGGTAGCCAGCGGCCTCCACATAACCCAGTTAACCTATTGTTTGTAATCGGCCCGCGGTTACACCGAGTTCCCCTATTCAATGTCCCCACCCCCTAACCCCAGCCAGCAGGCCTTTGCTTAATGTACTTCTTAACACCCCACTCCCATTATTAAATTCTCAGCTGCTTTATTTTTGATTTGCATTTTCCGTGGCTGAATGAATCTGCTGACTTCCGTTTTCTTTTTCTGTTACAGATTGTGTGCGCAGGTGACTGTAAGTACCGCTTCCCTCTCCTCTCTTGTGTTGTTCGCTACCGCCCCCTGATGGACACAGCGATGTTAACAGCAATATGAAAATCATAGAAAATGCCGATTTCTGAAAACTGGCCTAGTATCCAGTTTTTCTTTAGAAGTGGGGTGAGGGTGCAAATGGCAAATAAAAGAAAAAGCTCAATCAATTGCACAACTCTGACAAATAAAAGTTTTATATTTTCTGTGATTTCTTTTCCAATCTAACATCTGTGTGTGATTAAAAAAAAAAATTAGCAGTATGATTTATATTTATTTTATGTGCTGTTATCCTGTAAGTATTTTCTTGGGTTGCTATGTTGCTCCATGATTTTTAAAATGGTGTACAGGGTTTGTATAGCCTTTGGAAAACCAGGTGTAGCCTCCTGTATATTATTTTGCTTCCATGTGGAGGGCTTAGTCTTGGGAGCTAACTAGTGCTGGTCCATTGAATTCCTCCCTGGTCTATAGTAAAATGGGAAAAATAAGGATATAATAGTATGTTTTTAATGAAGGTAAATATATTCAGTTGAAAGCATTGTTTATTCTGGGATAATGTCCTTACTAATTTTTTTCATCATAATTCATTCCTATAAGAGATAAAGATAATAGTATTTGGCAGTTTTTTTTTTAAATGTACCTTTTGGAAAAAATAAAAATTGCTGGCTTTTGTCTGTCCTCAAAATTTTGGGACTTTTTCTTTTTTTCTGATTGGTAAAATCCCAAAGTGTGTGGGCATAGAAATAAAATAATTAAGATATTCTCCCAGTGCCATGTAAAGGGGGCAGACCTTGCTGAAACCATCTAATAAAGCAAATCTCACTTAATAACAGTAATTATGCAAAGTCTGTGCTAACAATGGGGAGAGTTCTGTAGCTGCTTTTTCTTCCCCGTTAATCAGTTTGGTAAATAAACTGATAGGCACCTTGTGCAGGCTTGACTCACTGGTGCAAAAGAAGAAAACATCTTTGCACAGAGGTGATACTTGAAAGCAAGACAAGGGGAGATGAAGGAACTATGATACGTTTAAAAAATTATAATGAAAAATCTGTTGCATAGCCACCATATGGTGGGAAGTGTCATTTTATTAGTTTGCGAGTTTTCCTTTCCTGTATTCTCGGCTCCAACTGTGATCTGGTTACAGTGACATCTGCAGCCATCGAGGTTAAGGGGACTGAGGCCCCAGGACACTTTTCAACAGTAACTGTGACCAGTCCAAGTGGTCAGAGTCAGTGGAATTCCCAAGGAGACGGGGCCGGGAAGACTTCATCTGAGGGGCTCACTCCTGGGACGAGCTATCCAGTCAGCTTTTCAGACGCCTCTTCTACCTGCTGTCAAGTGCAAACAGGTGAGCAAGGCCTTTGTTTTGGGATGGATGGTGGTGTTTAGAGAACACAAATGTCTTCATATCTACAGCGTATTTGAAATCACTTTATCTGCGCTTCAACAGTACAAAGCTGCTACTTCTTGTATCTCTTTTCTCCCCACTCTTGGCCTTGTTTCTGGGTGTGAGGGGTGTCCTGGCTCCTCTGACAGCTGCTCTAACACTTGTCTTTCTGCCTCCTCTTTGAGCACTCCTACAATGGCATAGCCGTTAAAAGCACAGACTCAGAATCAGAGACCCAGGTTTGCTTCCTGGGTCTGTCAGTTTCTAGCTTTGTGGCCCTGGGCAAGTCATGGGTCCTCTTAGACCTCAGTTTCTTCATTTTTATTAAAAAAAAATGCATGCATACATACACACACACATATTTTAAAAACACATTTTTAAATGTGTTTTATTTTCTGAGCTATTGACACTTAAGAACCTGCTTTTCTAAAACCGTACCAGAATCCCTGTATGAATCAACAAACTTTAGTTGTCAACATGTTTCTCCTTCTTTAAAATGGTGCCATAGCCTTCCTCATGAAGCTGTTGTGAAGCATAAATGAGGAAATGTATGCGCGGCAACTGCTGCCATGTTTGGGACATGGTCAGCCCCCAAAATCGGGCTGCTGCCCTTCATGCTGCCTCCACCACTGTCACTGTGGTTATTGCTTTATTAATATCCTCTCGCCATGATCATCATCCATTGTAAGTGGTACCATAATAACCTGCCAAAAATGCTGCTCTGACAACGTGAACTTGTCACTTTATAAAGAGGAAGCTCAAGTCTGGAGGGTCTTCCTGGCTTGACGTTTATTGGATGGTGGGCCATGAGATTCTTCCCTGCCTGCTCCTTTTTCCTCTCTCTTGTTTCCTTTCCTGCCCTTTTTCATTGATTTGGTAAATGTTTGCGTCTCCCAGGTGCCAGGTAAGGCACACTCTCCATGCTGTCATTTGAAGGTCATGTGCATGCTGAGGTGGCGTTACCTGTACCATCTTTACTCTGCTGGGGTCAATCCCTAGGTCCTTGAGAAGAAAGGCCTTAATGCCCGTGCTCAGTCTTTCATTGCTAGTTGTCATTCCTCAATCTTTTTTTTTTTAAAGATTTAATTTTTTCCTTTTTCTCCCCAAAGCCCCCTGGTACATAGTTGTATATTCTTAGTTGTGGCTCCTTCTAGTTGTGGCATGTGGGACGCCACCTCAGCATGGCTTGACGAGTGGTGCCATGTCCGCGCCCAGGATTCAAACCGACGAAACACTGGGCCACCTGCAGAGGAGCGTGCGAACTTAACCGCTCGGCCACGGGGCCGGCCCCGGCATTCCTCAATCTTGAATGTAATTGGGATGCAGCCACTGTGAAGTTTTAGTTACTGTTAATAACCATAATGGCTTCCACTGTTTTAAGATCCTGAACATCTGCAATTTGACAAGTGAGGAAAGTGAGATTCAGAGAAATGAGATGACTTTGAATAACATCACATGTCTGATGACTAGCAGGATTGACGCTGAACCCAGATTTTTTTTAATGTCCAAATCCAATGACCTTGTTTACCATATCAAGCCTTAAGAATACTCCTTTCTGTTTACTATAGTGTTTTAGAGCTGTCAACAGAGGAAGCTGAGACTTAGACGCTTTAAGGGACTAATTCCAGGCCACACAGCTAAGGGGCAGAGCACGTCCTTATATCCAGGTCTGGATTCCAAGACCAGTCTTTTCTTCTTTATACTGTTCTTCACTGTCTGCTCTTCTCTTTATGCTGCCATCTCTGTGCCAGAAAACTATGGAGCTGGCTCCTGATATCAAGGTTTGGCAAAAAAGTTATCACATGCTTCTGCACCATATAACACCTCTCCACATGCAGCATTTTCTGAGAATCGGAAGATAGACTCATTTTGCATCTTAGGTCTCTTTTCATGTCAGCTTCTATGCAGATTTAACCCGTGGTCACGTCACAGCCAACATGGCCAACCTCTGTCATTTTTGTCTCTGTTTTAAAGCCTCTGTTTCCCTAACACACATGCATACATGTGGATATGCGTCTGAATGTATTTTGTTGGAGGGAAGTCCAGGAGGCAAATAAAGGGAAATGAAAGTCTATGATTGCAAATTTCACTTCCGGAAAGTAGACAGAGCAGTTCTCACTCTTACATTTCTTTTTTAAATGCAATTTTTTCTTTTCTTCTTTTCTTTGGGAAATAATATTAAAATAGAACCCAGTCCTACGTCTGTCACTGAAGCTGTTTCCATCGGTCCATCCAGTGAGACCTCAACTTGGAAAAACAACAACATAACTGCTTCTAACAATGGTGAGCTGCTTACAACAAAGAGTGAGATAGAAAACAGCCCGATGACTCTTGTTGCAAGTCCAACAGGAGATAACATCACAGATTTCAGTCCAACAACTCCACATCCACACTCTATCACTACAGAATTAGTCAGCAAGCCTACTGGAGAGCCTGCGGACAGAGCTGTTATAACAGGTAAGATGACCAGCTCCCAGGAATGGTCATGAACCATTCCTTCTCATCCTGTATCCTAGAGCCTTGTTCATTCAAGTTGCCTGTTGGAAAAATATTGGTTTTCATTAACTGTGGAAGAGGAGAAAAGATTCTGTATTGTTTCAAGCTCAGGAGTTTAGGTGGTTGGTTAAGGTCCTATGTGTTTTGAGATGTTTTAACTACTTTGAACTGTCCGGTTTTAAAAATATTTTGTTATTACTGGTTAATGCTTACTTTCTGCTAAGACTTGGGAGCAGAGACCCCCTTAGGATTGTGTCTTGATGGTGTCAATAATTAATAGGCTTCTTTTAAGCTCCCCAGGAAAGTTGATGTTGTGTTTATCTTCCCAGGAGTTTCTGTTGGGCGTGAAAGTTTGGTATACTTTATAGAGGAATGTATGTTTCAAATGAAATAAGAGCCCAGTGACATTTGATTAAGCTTAGATTTTTATTTAGCTTGGATGTCAATACCCTGAGCCACCTGTTAGAGCTGCAAATTTAGCTCTTTTTTTTTTTTAAGTTGAAAAGAACCAAAAATATAAAAAAGAGATGAGAAGCTCTTTTTAAGCTGAAAAGAATGAAAAATTTAAAAAAGAGGTCCTCTGTTGGTTTTCGGCTCTGGGGGTGTGATCTCATGGGCTGGTGAAGGCCGTAGAAACCTGACCTCTTGGAGCCCCTCGCTTGAAGGGACCGCCTAGCCCAGCACCTTCTGGGCATGGAGCAGGCAAAACTACACCAGTGGTTTTCAACGTTTTTTTTTAGCCAGGAAACAATTTCTTTAAACAAAATCTTGCTCAGAAGCCCAATAAGTAAAAAGAACTGGAGAGAGAGGAGCTACGGGGTTTGGGTGTCGCAGGTACCTTCAAAAAACTCCTGAGCTCCTTAGAGCACAATTTTAGGGCAAAACCCTCCCCACAATAAAGGTTTGCTATATTATATTGTGAAAGAGAGAGGAAAAGAAGGAGAGGGCAGAGAGAAGACAGAAGAGAATTAAGGAGGAAAAAGAAGATTGAATTTAGAAATGGTGATGGAGACAAAGCGATACAGAATTGATGACTAAAGGAAAGAGGAGGTGGAGAGGAGGCAGGAAGCACCAGCCCAGAAGCTGAGCATCCTTCCTCCATCCTAGAGCCCCCGAGGACAAGACTGTGTTCATCAGCTACTGTTTATTGAGCATGGACTATGGACTTAGCAGTCCCAAGACATTATTTTGTCCTCACGGCAACCCTGAGGGCTACAGTGGAAGGAACTGTAATGCTGAGAAGTTAGGTTTCTTCTGAGGTCCCAGAGTTATTGAGCATCAAGTGGTGGGAACCCAGGGAGCCTGATTGCTGACCACTGTGGTACAATGATGTTCTTTAACAGTTACCTAGAGTCATTGAGCTGGCTAGTTTATTGGTGTTATGTTTCTTTAAAAAAATAAAAGACACTGGGGTGACTCATTTTAGAAATCTTTGCATCAGAAACATTCGATGCGAAGAATGGAATCACGGAGTAGATCAACTGTCTTCAGAGCTGCGTGGTGTCTTATAGTCATCTAGGCCAATGTCTTTGAATTCAGACACCTGCAGACCTCAGGCAGGGTTGTTGCTCTGTCTGCAAACACTACCTGGGCTTTGTATACTTAGACCTGGAGCCCTGGGTTCTAGTTTTCCCAATGCCACTAGCAGTGTGCGTTCTTGAGCAAGTCACCCCAGCTCTGTGTATCTCCATGTTCTCGTCTCAAGAATGAAGGGAGTGGAGGTCATTTTGTCTGAAATGGTTTGACTTCTGTCACTGACAGCCAAACAAAGTGATGGAAAGAACAGTGGGGGATCGTGTAGGTTGCAAGTCTTCTGAAAAATCCCCTTGGGTTGGAACACAGGGACGAGTTCCTTAGTTGACATGTGTTGGTACTATGAAATGATACTATTTGTATTATCTTGAATCAAGATCTTTAGATGTAGCAAACCGCCACTTTGTTTGATGCTTTGTTCCTGATGCCTAAAACAAATAAATATAATTAAATGCTGCTGTTTAAAAGCAACAATTAAGAAGACTGTCAAATCACTGTTGGGGTTAACTGTCTTGGAGAATAGTACAATCCTAAGAAATTTTGTCTTTAAGCTTTATTCTTTTTCCTCCTTTCTGCATAATTCTATATATATTTTTTCCTGCTCTGAAATGATGGAATTGCACTGGACTCTGGATATAAAGGAAGTATTTTTCGTGGGTCACATCGAAACGCTATTGACCCCAGCCATTCTTAATGAAAGGTGACTACAAATATCTTTGTGTCAATATCAACGCATACTGTGTGTTTTCACAATAGATCCTCATCCAGTGTCAGATCTGTGCGTTGCTTTCGTGGGTGTGACGCAAGTTACTCTCACCTGGAGGAATGGTAATGACACTGCCACCTGCCGGATGCTCCTTGAACTCACTGGCAGCCCTAAAGAGATGACTCAAGACTTAGCAGTCAATATTTCAGACCTGAAGCCAGGGATTCAATACAAGGTCACCTTGTATTTTCCAGAATCAAATGAGGCACAGAGAGACCTCCTGGTTACAGAAAGTAGCTTGGGTGAGTTACAAAAGTGTGCTTCTCTTCCGCCTTGTGGTTTTAACTTTCAGTAACTTAACATTTAAAAAAAAATTGTTCTTATATATATATATATATAAATTCTAACACTCTCTCTCTCTCTCTCTATATATATAGAGTGTTAGAATTTATATGAAATTTATAGTTTGACTCCATACCTTTTTGACGAAGGAGGGAAACGTGTTCTTCTTTCACAATCTCCAAACTGGGGCTCAGACTGGCTGTGTGGGTTGAAATTGTTGGAGCCTGGCATCTAGGAAAGTAGCTGGCCCCTGTAGCTTTTTAAAAAATTTCAGTTGAACAAATAACAGATGGGTTAACCCAGGTAGGGTACTGGAGGAGCTTATTATCCATTGAGAAAAGGGATGCTTTGCAGGCAAATCCAGCAGACGTCTTCTGCACTGATAGTGGAGTAGTCACTTGCAGATTTCATAGCATTTTTGGGGGTAACTGTGAATTGAGGACAAGTGCTTAATCCCCATTTTACACGTAGGAAACAGAACTACAAAGTGATGTTAGGATTCTTGATCGCAGGTGACAGAAACCAGACTTAAAATAGCTTGCACCAAAAGAGCAACTTATTGGCTTGTGTGTATTTCCCCACTAAGGGCAGCAAGGCCTTGAAGGAAGAGACGAGGTGGCTCTCATCTCTTCTTCCTGCTTCTTTCTTTTTCTCAGCTTCGTTCTCAGAGTGGCTCCCTCTGCACAACTCAAGGGGAAATGGCCACCATTTTCTATCAACAGGAGCATGGTCCAGGGGAAAGATTCCTTGAGTGGGCTCTGATTAGCTAAATTTGAATCATGTGGCTGTCCCCAGAAGACCACATTTGGAGTTGGGTGGGAGCAGATGATTTCCCGAAAGAAGGGGGAGAGATGCAAATAGCTGAGTCTGAAAGAGAAGCACAAATATCTGTGATGCTGCCTGAAATAAACATACGAAGTGGAATGATCCAGGAGGGCGCATCTCTGTTTGGGGGAGGGAGGGAACAGATATTTGTGGAGTCCAACTGTGGGTACTGTCTGACGCGTCATCTTATGCGGGTGATGGCAGAGGTGTTGAAAGCACACAGGGATGTTCCTCTGTTGCAGTTAATGGCTTTGCCTTTGGTGTTTGAAACAGGTACCAACACCGCAGACAGCTACCCTCAGCCACCCAGAAGCCCCAGTGCCCCTGTGATCAACGATCACCCAGAATCTTCAAACTCATCCTCTGATGGTCGTGTGACCCGAGACACGGAAGTCCTGCTTTTGGGGTTAAAGTCTGACACACAATACAACGCCACTGTTTATTGTCGAGCAGAAGGTGGCACTGAGGGACAGCCCCAGACCATCAAATTCAAGACAAGTATGTTGACTTTCGTGAAATGGCTTTAGCCAGAGCTTTCCAGCACAAAGTTTTGTCTTCTGTGATTCCGGTTCTGAGTTAGTTCTTGCTTCACAAGTAGTTTTGTTGTCAGAGGGAGTTTTCTGGAAGAGATTTTGGACGCAGCAGATACAGTGAGTCTCTTCTTAACTCTGTAGTCAAGACGCTTCTTTCACTCAGCTCAATAAGACATATTGAGCAGGTACTCTGTGCAGACGCTAGGCGCTGCCTTTGTCTGTCTTTCGTATCTCTGCATACTAGCCGGTGAGACAATACAACTTCCAGCAATGTGTAATGTTTTTCTTTTATAAACAGAGATTTATTTTGTCAACGTTGCTTAAGTATTTTCCCTTTGAGATAAGAAAATGAGTTTTCTTTTTTGCCTTACCTTGGAATGCATACTGATCTTTCTATTGAAACTTGTGGACATGCGCACTGTTGCTTTCTATGTATAATTTGTTAGCACTCCCACCCTGTAAGTAGACCAATATATGGAGGCTTTTTGGCTGGGTGCTGGTGAGGAGGTAGAGCAGTGCACACTTCCTGCCCTCAGGGCATTTCAGTATAGATGGGAGATTGAGACAGACATACGTGGACAAGTACATGGTCAGCTTTGAGGGTCAGGAGCAAATGCTGCAGCATCGTAGCCCTCGGGGGCTTGGGTTGCAGGCAGCATGGACTGACTCTGGTTGTTTCATCCCCAAATATCTCTATTGTGAAAGGCTGTCATAGACCCACAGAGCGGGGGGAGTCGGGGTGGGAGCTGGAGGACCAGGACAGAAACCAGACTAGCCTCCGGGAAACGCTGGCTGGCTTGCCCTGGACCTGTGACACTCCCTCAGGATTCAAAGTCCTGTGCTTTCTGGGGAGCTGTGCTGGGGAAGGGAGCCCCTGTCCCTCCAGCTTCCACGTAAGTGACAAGCCTTTCCTCCCACCAAGGGGGGTTAGGGTGCTGTTTGGAAGAGTGGGTTGGGTGCTTCACAGGTAACACACTGCCACTGCCCCGTGTTGCTGGCCGCTAAGTGCTGTGGACACTGGAAGGCTAGAGCCGGATCTTAATGTCAACCCCCGGCGAAGGCCTCTTCTACAGGCAGGATTTGCTTTGAAAGGAGGGTAGGATCTGGATAAACGGAGAGAAGGAGGAGGACATATCAGTTGAGGAAACATCATGAGTGAAAATGCAGATGATGGATGCCTAGGTGTGAAGGTAGAGAGGCCTTGGGCTTCAGTGACGTATGAAGGACCCTGAGAATTCTGGAGAGGCTGATTGATTCCTAGAGAGATATTGTATGTATGAGAGTTGTCTCTCTCGCTTTTGGAGAGCGAGGGGCATGCTGTAGACTACTTGGAGGCAGTTAGTGGCCAGGCTGTATTACTTGCATAGGGCTGGGAAATTTGGGCAAGAAGGCTGTGACAGTCATGTCTGCAAGGAGCTGTTGCTTTTCCTGATCCACAGTGACGGAGAGTCCACTTGTGTCCTCCTTCCTTCTTTCCTCTTCCACTGGTGATGCTAATGTGTGGGTGGAGGACGGGAAGATACAGCTGTAGGAAAGGCCACTTGGCCTCTTGGGGCCCTCCGTGACCCAGCAGGTTGGCAGGTGGGAGGCTCCCGGGTGAGGAGGGGTTGGTGTCTGGAGTGAGTAAGGTGTGAGGAGGAACAGGAAGGGGCTCCTCCAGGGGTACCATTGATGGGGGTGCGGGTGGGCCGTCCTACACACAAGATGCTTGTGCAGTTGGGTGAATGCAGCTGAGGTCTAGCCTGTGGGCCCCTCAGCAGGCCATGCACCCCAGACCTGGGTCTGTCCTTCCAGACGATGGGCCCTTTGCCTGATTTGCTAAAAGCGATCATGTGGATTAGTGTGGGCCTTGGGTTCCTTGCTTTTTAAAGCAACTTGAGCAGAATTAAAGTAATAGCAGTTGCATCTTAGGCTCTTGCTCATATGGATGCATGCACAGCCCTGTCTGTGTTAAGCTGTCTTAGTGCTTGATAAATAATTACAGTAGCCTTAACTCTATTTGGTGTATATGTGTGTGTATATGTTTGTGTGTGTATCACATATATAATACACACATACATACATCATATATACATGTACATATGCATACATATACGTATATCATATCAGGCATTTTTCAAGTGACTAGTTAGGTGGGCTGGGATTAAAGAGACCGTCAGAGGATGTTGAGACACCTGAGACTAGTCATGGCAGAAAACCAACTCTAAGGCTGAAGGGCAAGAGGGAGGGCGGAGCCCAGTGAGGGCTGGGGCGGTGGAGGATGCAGCCATGCCAGCACAGGCAGCCCAGAGCGGAGGCAATGGGAGAAGGACTCCACTGCTTTCTCCTCCAGCCCCCCAGGACCCTGCCCATATTGCACGTTGGCAGAACCTGATCCCAGGCCATCTGGCAGGGTCCTCCTCCACCCCAATGATGCAGTGTGCAGTGATCAGCCTCCCTGGGCACAGAGCAGGCAGGAGAATGACAGAGGATGGATTGGGAGGCTGGGGTGGACAAGTGGGAATAGCTGGCACTCTTGTGTTATCTTTTCTTGAGGTTAGGATTGTTATCCTGATTTATAGGTGAGGAAACTGAACTCGTGATTTTCCTAAGATGCACCTGGCTGTTAAAGCAGAGCTAACCGTGGAAGCCAGACCTGCCTGTTGGTAAAGTCTGTGATCTTTAGTTGATCACGAGCCAAGGCATATGTAGAGTGCGTGTTGTTCTTTGGGGAGTCCACCATATCTCTAAGAGTCAACTCACAAGATGGACAAAGAGTAGCTGTGTGGTTGCAATTGGCCAGGTTGTTTCTTCACCTAAGAGGATGCCTGAGTTTTGCTGGGATCCCTGTACCTGTGTGTATGTTGTGGTTGTGGTTAAATTGTGTAGAATAGGCAGGAACAATCAGCAAGAGTATTTCTTAGATTTGATGACATGCCCTGATGACAGCTTCTCTCTCTCTCTCCCTCTTTGGCTTGGCCGTTTGGTTATTGTTAACTCCTCTTGTGTCTTCGCAGACTCCAGTCAGGTTTTTGACATCCAAGTTGTGAACATCAGTGCCACAAACATGACCCTGACCTGGAAAATCAACGATAATGAGTCATCCTCTGTCTATATGTATGAGATACAAGTTGCTACGGAGACCAGTGTCCTCAATGTCACCGTCAATGAGACTCGTGCCCTCATCAGTCAGCTCAGCCCTAGTACCTTATACAACATCACCGTGCGTCCTTTCCTTGGCAATTGTTCTAAGGGCATGCCAGGCTTTCTCCAAGTGTACACCCGTGAGTTCACTCGTAGCTTTGCTAGTCTTTCTTCCCTGCTAGCCATGCACCAGGCCCAGGTACAAGACAGAGCTCTGTTCCTGCCCTCAAGGGAAGCACAGCTCAGTGTGTGGGCCCCCAGGGACTCTTACCTCCTTCAGGCTGTGTGATATCATAACAGGATCATTCATTGACCCTACCCACGTGCTGAGCATCGTGCGATGTGCTTTCCTTGCACTGTCTCATTTAATGATCACAAATCTCTGACATGTTTGGCATTAGCCTTATTTTATGGAGGAGGAAGCCAAGGCTGAGAGAGTGCTGTAGGCAGGTGTCACACCTGCTAAGTGACAGAGGTGGGATTAGACAGCTGATCTGACTCAACTCCAGCCCGTGCCTGTAGCGCCCATTCTCATGTGGTGGAGAGCTAGAGCAAATTCATACACGGAGACAAAAATGACTGGGTATTCACGTGTCTTTGTCCTTTGGATGCTGACATTATAATGAGGCAGAGCACAGGTATGTCATGTCCTTTCTTTGCTTAACTGTCCCTTAAAGATAAGATGACAGGCAACAAATAAAAAGTTTTTTATTCCAAAGAAGATCCAGTAATTCAAAATAAAACAGTAATGGTGTACCAGTAGCATAGTAGTTCAACAGTATTGGAAGTGCACTCTCCCTGGAGCTGTACGTGGGTCTCTGTGGCCTTTGGGGTGGGTGTCAGGATCCTTGTTTTACAGATGAGAAAACTACAGCCCAGCAGGCTGAACCATTTGCCCAAGGCCACAGAGTAGCAAATGGCAGAGCAGGAACTTGAACCCAGGGGTACCTGGCTCTGGACCCAGGGCTTGTCCCACAAGAAGGCTCTACTCGAGTGTCTGTTGCTTCCTAGGAAACACACCATAGGCATTCTTAAATGTCTTCCGGACGGGCTCATTGGGCTAAACGGAATCTGCTCTTGCTTCTTCACTTTTTACTTTTTCACTGTTTAATCTCTCTGTTAGTTAAGATTAGGTTTGGCTGTGAGTCACAAAAAACTCGTGAAGTATTCACTTGAACAAGACAGGAGTTTATTTCTCTCTTGGAAAAGAAGCTCCATGCCAGGCAGGATGGGGTGGTCGAGTGTCAGCCAGGGCTCAGTTGCAGGAAACAGAAACTGTGAGCTGCTTTAAGCTGAGAGAGATTTAGCCCTGGGAATTAAGGGTTTATAGACGCATTTGAAGGGCTGGTGTATTACTTTGCTCAGGCTGCCCTAACAAGTACCACAGGCTGGGAGGCTGAACCCACAGAAGTTTATTCTCTCACAGTTCTGGGTACAAGAAGTCTGAGATCAAGGTGACGCAGGGCTGGTTTCTTCTGAGGCCTCTCTGCTTGGCTTTTAGATGGCTGCCTTCTTCCTGCATCTTCATGTGGCTGTCCTTTGGTCTATGTCTGTGTCCTAATCTCCTATTCTTACAAGGACACTCGTCATGTTGGATTGGGGCCCACCTCAATGACCTCATTTTACCTTAATTACCTCTTTAGAGACCCTATCTCTATACTCACATTCTGAGGTACAGGGCTTAGGACTTCAACATATGAAGTTTGAGGGGTCATAATTCAACTCACAATAGCTGGAGAGCAGGCTTTAGGCTGGGGCCCAGAAATGACTCCCAAACTAAGGATGTGGGACACCTCACCTGGGGAGGCACCTGCTTTGTCACCGTCAGCAGCCCTGGCTGTGGTTGCTGGCTCCAGGAATGTACGTTGTGAGCTGCAGTCCTGGGATCAGGAAGCTGCAGCCACCACCGCAGCCACAATGTTGATTCTAGAGCTAGGCAGCCTGAGCGCCAGTCATCACATCCACATTCCAGCTACAAGAAGGAGGAAGGGCAGAAGGTAGTGCTCCATGCTTTAAGGATGCTTCCTAGAAGTCATATAGTCCCTCTGTTCTCAAGCCATTGACTGGAATTTAGTCACATGGCTAATCTAGCTGCAAGGGAGGCTGGGAAATGTAGTCTTTATTCCCAAGAGCCAGGTACGCAGCTGAAAATCTGGGAGTGTATGACTAAAGACAAAGAGTAGGGGGAATGGGTTTTGGGGGTCAACAGCAGCCTCTGCTACTCCTCCCTAAAAGGAGGCTGTGGAAGGTTTAGTAATGTATGTAAGATAAAGCAGCCAGCAGTAGCCAAAGTCCTGAGCGTGAGCCCTTGCCCATTGGGGTTCCCACCTCCTCTTGTTTCCTGAGAATGACTTTGTACGACCTAAGCACACAGTTTCTGCCCTCTTGTAGCCAAGAGTCCTCTCAATGTTCAGAAACATCAGTTTCTGAAGGGGCTGGTGTTGTAGGTGATAATACAAAGAAGACAGAAAGAGAGCTCAGGTGTCCCAAGTGTGCATTTAATCTCGGTGTAAACATTTTGTGAGGTTCAGTCACCTTTGTCTTCTGGAAAAGTGGATTCTTAATCCAGTTGTTTACTTTCTTCCCTCAGCCCCTGGACCAGTTTCCGACTTTCGAGTGACGAGCGTCAGCATGTGGGAGATTGGCTTAGCTTGGAGCAGCAACGACTCAGATTCCTTTGAGATACATACCATATGGGTTCCAGCTGGAACACTTTCGGTAGAAACCACCACCAACCAGAGTATTGTCATTGGTGGCTTATACCCTGGAACTGAGTATTGCTTTGAAATATTTCCACAAGGACCAAATGGGACGAAAGGGGATTCCCAGATAATTTGCAGTAGAACTGGTAAGCAAGTAGGATTTTTCGTAAAGGAAATAGTGTAATTTATAAATGTCAGGTTTTCCAAATATTTCTTTTTAAAAAAAATTGTCTGAGAGAAATCTTTAAAAGAATTATGACAGTACTGCATATTTATTATATAAAAGACAAGCAAAAAGAAATAGTATCACATGTCAACTGTCAACCAGAGATAATCACTGATAACTTTTGGTGTCTCATGTTGTGCAATTTTAAGATATATACACGTGTATATATATATGTATATATATTTTTTTCTTTTACAAACATTGAAGTCATCCTATGCGTGTGGTTTTATAACCTGCTATTTTCCACTTACCAGTTTATTATGAATATTCTTCCCTGTCAATATAAATATTTCTACAGGATAATTTTAATACCTGCCTGACATTCCATTGTCTAAATTGGGAGTCAACAGATAATAATGACCCCTGGGCCAAATCTGACCCACTGCTTGTTTTTTAACAATTATTTTATTGAGGTCATAATGGTTTATAACATTGTGTAATTTCAGGTGTACAATATTATCAGTTTCTGTATAAACTGCATTGTGCTCATCACCAGTAGTCTAATTTTTGTCTGTTTTTTTTGCCCACCCTTCCCCTCTGGTAACCACTCGTCTGTTCTCTTTGTCCATGTGTTAGTTTATATTCCACAAACGAGTGAAATCATGCAGTGTTTGTCTTTCTCTGTCTGGCTTATTTCACTTAACATCATACCCTCAAGGACCATCCTTGTTTTTGCAAATGGGATGGTTTTGTCTTTTTAATGGCTGAGTAGTATTCTATTGTGTGTGTGTGTGTGTGTGTGTGTGTGTGTGTATACCATGTCTTCTTTACTCATTCATCAGTTGATGGGCACTTGGGTTGCTTCCATGTCTTGACTATTGTGAATAATACTGCAGTGAACATAGGGGTGCATAAATCTATTTGAATTGTTCATTTCAAGTTCTTTGGATAAATACCTGGTAGTGGGATAGCTGGATTGTATGATATTTCTCTTTTTAATTTTTTTTTTGGTGAGGAAGACTTGCTCTGAGCTAGTATCTGTTGCCAATCTCCCTCCTTTCTTTCTTTCTTTCTTTTTTTTTTTGCTTGGGGAAGCTTAGGCCTGAGCTAACATCTGTGCCAGTCTCCCTCCACTTTATGTGTGGGTTACTGCCACAGCATGGCTTGATGAGTGGTGTAGGTCTGTGCCTGGGATCCGAACCTGCTAACCCAGGCTGTCAAAGCTGAGCACACCAGACTTAACCACTATGCCACGGGGTCGGCCCTATTTTTAATTTTTTGGGAAATCTCCATCCTGTTTCCCATAGTGGCTGCACCAGTTTGCATTCCCACCAGCACTCACTTCCTATTTTTGTAAATAGAGTGTTTTTGGAACACAAGCATGTTTACTTGTTTACATACTGTCTATGGCTTCTTTGGTGCTAGAAATGAGTAGTTGCAACAGAGACCATATGGCCTACACAGCATAAAATATTTACTATGTGACCCTTTAGAAAAAGTTTGCTGACCCCAGAGCTAGATCAGTGGTTTCAAAGTGTGGTCCAGGGAGCTCTGTCAGTCCCTGAGATTCTTTCAAGGAGTCTGTGAGGTGTTATTATCATAATACTACTAAAGTGTTATGTAGCTTTTTCATTCTCCTTCTCTCATGATGGGTGTACAGTAGAGTTTTCCAGATGCTATAGAACAGGGGATGATATCATCACTCTCATGGCTAATGGCATATATGCTTGTGAATTATATTCTTTTTTGTTTTTCAGGTTCAAACGTTTGCTAATGCTTTTTACTATTTTATTTCTTATTTTTTATTTTTTTGAGGTCGTAATAGTTTATAACTGTGAAATTTCAGTTGTACAGTATCATTTGTCAGTCACCATAGATATGTGCCCCTTTACCTCTTATGCCCACCCCCAACCCCTTTCCCTCTGGTAACCACTACTCTGTTCTCTTTGTCTATGTGTTAATTTATCTTCCATGTATGAGTGAAATCATGCAGTATTTGTCCTTCTCTGTCTGGCATATTTTGCTTAACATCACACCCTCAAGGTCCATCCATATTGTTGCAAATGGGACGATTTTGTCTTTTTTATGGCTGAGTAGTATTCCACTGTATTGCTGGTGTATTCTTATGTTTTAAAAATTTCGTCATTTTTTTCTATTACGGTAAATATAACCTACGTAACCAAAAATTCTATAAGAGCCTTAATAATTTTTACGAAGGTAAAGGGGTCCTGAGACCCCTTTAAGTTTAAGAACTGCTGGTCTGGATGTATTGTAAATTAGGTAAGACAATTTGTTTACATCGCTGTAATTATTCTGCAAATCATTTTATTTTGTATTTGAACCTTTTTTCTCAGTGTATACTATAGCTTCCCCCCCTAGTTAGTATGGTCTTCCTGTTTTTAGTGGCTGCGGAATATTTCATCATGGAGCCAGATCACAGTTTACACAGCCCTTTGCTTTTTATGGAGTATTTAGGTTATTTCTAGTTTAATTATTTTTATGGAAAATAGCTGCCTTTCCTGGGCTTTTGTCTGTGGAATCCCTTTGACATTGGGAATCTAGTGGAAGGGAAAGAAGACTCTCAAAGTTCTCCCCTCTTTAAGGAGAGCGCACTTTAAAGAAAATTTGATTTTGGAGTAGATAGTACATGCATGTGTACAAAATTAAAAACAAATACAAAGGGTTTTACAGTGCAAATGTTCCCCTCTTTTGTCCCCTGGTCACCCACTTCCTCTCATTGGAGATGACCTTGGTTACTAGGTCAAGAGAGAAAAGCTTTGGAAGCAAGGGCGGAAGAGAGACCCTGCTTATGTAGTTATTTCTGGGCCTGGATCATGCATTTGAATTGCAACTGGTTCAGTGTGTTGGGGTGACATGATCAGAGGACAGTCCCCAGAGCACTCATGTGAGTCATTTCTCTCCTGACTTCCACCTCGGGAAGGTGGAGGGTGTGTGCCTATTTTCCCTTCCTCCCTCCAGCCTCAAATGCTCCCACTTAGTAAATGTCAACTCCTCTTTTTTCACTTCTTTTTTGCGGGTTGCTTACTTAATTTTTTTTTTATTGCGGTAACATTGGTTTATAACATTATATAAATTTCAGGTGTACATCATTACATATTTCGATTTCTGTTTAGATTACATCGTGTTCGCCACCCAAAGACTAATTACAGTGCATCACCACACATGGGTCTAATCACCCTTTTTGCCCTCCTCCCTCCCCGCTTCCTCTCTGGTAACCACCAATCCAATCTCTGCTGCTATGTGTTTGTTTGTCATTGTTTTTATCTTCTACTTATGAGTGAGATCATACGGTATCTGACTTTCTCCCTCTGACTTATTTCAGTGAGCATAATACCCTCAAGGTTCATCCATGTTGTCACAAATGGCCGGATTTCATCATTTCTTATGGCTGAGTAGTATTCCATTGTGTATACATACCACATCTTCTTTATCCATTCGTCCCTTGATGGGCACCTGGGTTGCTTCGTCTTGGCTATTGTGAATAATGCTGCAGGGAACATAGGGGTGCATGTATCTTTATGCATTCATGTTTCCATGTTCTTTGGATAAATACCCAGCAGTGGAATAGCTGGGTCGTATGGTAGTTCTATTCTTAATTTTCTGAGGACTCTCCGTACTGTTTTCTACAGTGACCGCACCTCAGTTGCCCTTTTCAGTTTTTCTCTTCAGCATGCCTGTGTTATAGGAAGATGTTTTCTTTTGAGAAAAGAACATTGATTAAAAACAATTTGTTGAGATATAATATACTTACTGTAAAGCACACACATCCTAAGTGCATAGTTTGATGAATTTCCACAAACTCAACCTGTCTGGTCACCAATACTCAGAACAAGAACTGAACATGATTTCCAGTCCAGAAGACCCCAAAAGGGGGCATTTTTGTGACAAAAGCAAAAGACCAGAGAACTGATACAATGAACTGCAAAGTTCATCTGTGTTATAGAAGAGCCAAAATTCTTGAAAGAACTGAAGGTGTGTCTTTCTCACGTAGGTCTTGGAGTTTGCCCTTTGTGAACTCGTCTGAGAGTTTGATGGTGAAAAAGCAAGTTCTTTTGACAGATACATTGAAATAAAGCTGGATGTTATACTGGTTCTGAACAGACTTCCTTTTTTCCTCCTTTCCTCCAACCAGCCCCCGGTGCAGTGTTTGACATCCGTGTGATCCATGTCAACACGACGGAAATGCAGCTGGAGTGGCGGAATACGGACAATGCTTCTGAGTATACCTACCATCTAGTCATACAGTCTGAGAACGGCTCTTGTGAGAGGAACAGTTCCTACAGAGCAGTCACTCTCCGGGACCTGATCCCGGGCACCTTATATAACATCACGATCTCTCCAGAAGTGAACCATGTTCGTGGGATCTCCAGCTTCACAGAACAGTACACACGTAAGTGTCAGAGGATGCCCAGCGAAGGAGTGGCACGAGTGTCTTTCACTTGGGAGGGTGAGAACTAAGCGTTGGTTAGATGACGCGGTCAGCGCCCATGGTGTTTCTGGGCTCCAGGTAGAATGTGAAACTGCTTAAGCTGAAAACGTCAGCCTCAGCAAAGGTCCTGCTGTTCTCATGGGGCACTGGTGCTAACCCATGTGAACTTGGAATTGTCTTGAGAAGCAGGAAGTGATCTCGTAAGTCATGGAGAACCTAACCTTGCAATCGTTCCTTGGGAATCTAGACCAGAGGAGGTCACCTTGTCATGTTGGCGTCGGAAGATACTGCTCAAATAAAGAGATCTGCATGCAACAGGGGCGGGGGCATTTTGCTCATATGTGATCTAAATATGTGGTAGGGATGGTAGTTTATAGTATCTTTTTAGTATATTTTTTCCCTTTCATTAACCAGATTTCAAAAACATAGGAAATTGTATCTTGAAAATATATTTCACGTAAACTTGAAGTATGAAAAGAAGCCTGAAAAACTTTAATTCTTTTGAGATTTAACCTATATAATTATTTCCTGAATGTCTCCTTGGGAAGCCTTCCATCTTTTGAGGCAGAAAATAGTAGCTTTATTCATTCTTTCCCCAAAAAGTCTCAGTCTCTTTTTAGATGCAATACATAAAGTAGTCCTGGAACTCAAGCTTATCTATACTGTTTTTATTGTTTTAATTTTAAATCAAGGGCCCAGCACTGTGTCTGACATTGAAATAAGTACCAACACCACAGCAGCAACCTTAAAGTGGCAGAACTCTGACGAAGCCTCTCCCAGGTACACCTACCGCCTTCTTATTGGGAAAGATGGAAATTCCAGCCACACGGCAGTCACAGTCACTGGCGTCACCTCTGCTACAGTCACCGGATTAATACCTGGCTCATCGTACACAGTGGAGATCTTCACACAAGTGGGGGATGTCACCGAGTCACTGGCACCTGGCTCGCAGTCCTTCTGTACAGGTGAGTGGCCCCGCGTGCCTCTGGCCTCCTTCCTGTGTGGTGCTGCCCTTGCAGGTCGGTCCTCCACGGTCCTCAGTTTATCAGGTTTCATGTGGTGTGCAAGAAGGGACACGGAGCTCTCTGAGACCTCCTGTTAGCTTAGTAGCGCTATCTCGTTGCCCTCATCATTTATTCGTTCAACAAATATTTATTTAGTGCTTACTGTATGCCAGGCACTGTTAAATGACACAGAAAAGTCCTTCCTGGAACTTTTATTCTGATGGGGAAGCCATAGTTAACAAGATGAATAAGTTATCAGATGTTGATTACTGCTAGGGAGAGGGAAAAAAACAAGGAAGGCGGAATGAAGTGTTGGTCTAGGCTGTCCATGGAGGGCCTCAAAGAAAAGGTGACTTTTGAGCAAAGATTTGAAGGAAGTAAAAAAGCCAGCCATCTGGATATCAGGGTGTAGAGCATTACAGGCAGAGGAGCAGCCAGTGCAAAGGCCCTGAGGCTGGAGAGTGCTTGCTCTGTTGAAGGCAGAGCAGGAGGCCAGGCTGGCAGGAGTGGATCCATGGGAGCAAGAGGACGAGGGGTAAGAGGTGAGGCCTGAGAGGTAAGGGCCTGGGGCATAGGTGACATCCAGGCTTGTAGTTCATAGTTTGGCTTTTACACTGAAGAAGGTGGAAAGGATATTGTTAAAATGGATGCTCAGCCTTTTCTACTTTCTTGATCCTTATTTCTCAATGCGAAAAGTGCGATAAAGAGAAGAGCCCTGGGTTTAACTGAGGACTTTCAGAGAGGAACCCAGGGAATTTCTGCAGAGCTGTGGGGACTTCTGCTCGCAGTTCTGACTGTGGCGCCTTTGTCACCGCGGCACCCGTGTACCACCTTATTCTCCACCTACTTTGCAGCTACATCTTCCCTTCCTTAGACCAAGCTAGTGGAGTGTGTTCAGACTGATTTGGAGGGGGGTGTGGTCTCATTGGGTCAGCCTCCCTGGTCATGTGGGAACCTCGATGACCCTCTGACCTTTCACGTGGAGTGGCTAAAGAAATCCCTGAAGCCTTGAGTCACCTCTGCTGCCTCAGGCTCCAGCCACCTGGTCTAGACTCTGATCTTTGGTATTTGGGTGGCCTCCATTGCTGATACTTTTCTTAGCCATAATCATGGCAGCCTGTAGCAGGAGAAAAACATATGTGAGCATTTATGACTGGGGGTGGAGGGAACAGCAGCTGTGGGAGAAGGTATGAACTGGGGAGGCTACCTTTCCAGGCCTCCGGCAGAGAGTGTGGAGAGGCACTACGTGACTTATTAGTGCTTTTCCTGCTCTAAAATTCGGCAACATTAAAGTAATGATAATATTCTCCCCCAGGATATTAATAGAGAGTTTTCCGTTTACATCAGTTTCATGTTGGCCCTCAAGAAACCTCTATTGGTCCTCAGGTAGAAACAAATAACACCCCATTTTAAAGATGAGGAAACTCATGCCATTTACCATTGATCATTGAGCATGTTGTGTGTTTAGAAAATGCCCTGGACTGGGATTTAGAAAACCTGGGATCCAGCTTTGGCTTTGCCACTTACCAGCCATGCCACTTCTTCAGCAAATTACTTCACCTCTCTAGGCCTCAGTTGATTCATCTGCAAAATGGGACAGTCCTAGCCCTACCTGTTCCAGAAGGATTGTCGAGAGGGCCCCAAAATGAGATGACACAGGTGAAAAAGCTGCTCCACCCATGGTATGATATACCTACCTCTCATGGAGCCCTGTTCTCTTCCAGCTCAGTGACTGACAACCACTGTTTCATTTAATCCTCAAACAGGCCTGAGCTGAGGCTCAGAGCAGTTGGGTGACTGACCCAAGGTCACCCAGTTCAGTAATACCCGATTCAAGGTCAGCCTCTGCCTCTTCTCCCATACCCCAGGACTCCTCCTTGCAAATGGGCCAGAATTCTACTGCCCCGCACGTGTCAGTGTTTGCAAAGGCAGATGTCCCAGAGTCTCACAATGTGCTGTGCTTGCTTTGCAGATCCTGCACCAGTAGCCTCCTTCCACTGTGAGGTCGTCCCCAAAGAGCCGACCTTGGTTCTCAAGTGGGCCTGCCCTCCCGGCACTAACGCAGGCTTCAGGCTGGAGATCAGCTGTGAGGCCTGGCAAAATCTGACATACCGCAAGAGCTGCTCCTCGGAGAACAACACCGAGTACAGGACGGAAGTCACGTATTTGAATTTTTCTACCTCGTACAACATCAGCATCACTGCCTTGTCCTGTAACAAGACGGCACCCCCCTCCCAAAGCACGTGCCTCACTGGCATCACAGGTGGGCTTCGTGACAGCAGGGTGGCCAAGCGGCATTGTGGTCACCCCTGGAGACGCTGACCCAGTGGGTCTGCAAGTGTGGCCCAGAAATCTGCTTTTTTTTTTTTTTTAAATTTCAGCTAAAATATTTGTTTTTGTTGGCATGGACTGTTAACCCAATTCTATAGAAATCTAGTCTACAAAAGCAGAGAAGAGGGAATCATTTTTACATTACAAATTTTCCTTTTCTTAACAGAATAATTCATTGCCACATTTTCTTTTAAGTAGTGAGTTCCCTTACTGCATTAAAAAGAAGCATTTTATAGAAATATTCAAATATACATAAAAGTAGAGGACAGTAGAAAGAAACCCACATGCCCATCACCACCCACTTGAACATTTGTCAGCACTTGACCAATTTTGTTTCATTCATGTCCCCTCCTCCCTTACTTGATTGCTTTGAGGCCAGTCCTAGTCATTCTGTATTTTTATGTGTCAATATTTCAGTATTTATTGCTGCAAGATAGGGACTTCTTTTCTCTTTCTTTCAGACATAACCCCATTATTATTACCGTAACACTTGAAAACTTAATCTTTTTTTTCGCTATTAGCAAATATTCAGTCAAGATTCCTATTTCCCTACTTACAGTTCCTTAAGACAGCATCTGTATTCACAAGTGCCCCAGTGGTTTTGGGAAACAGGATCACTTCCTGCACGGGGGTCCCCCTAGTTAATCTTCATGCACATATGGTTGTTTTTTTTTTGGAAAATCTTGCTTCTTACATCTTTGCTTCATGTTTGTCCGTCTTTTGCTCCCCATGTCCTGCCAAAGTTATGTCTTAGATCAACCTGGTTGAGTTGGTTTTGCTTTGTGCTTTTTGACTCCTAGGTATGTTTCCTTTGGAGTACAGGAATGTTTCCAGACAATTCCTAAAGAATTAGTGGTTGTAATAGTGAGAAAAAAGGCCTCTCACTTCAGAGACACTGACGTGGAAAGTGGTGGAGGGGTTCTGCGGACAAAGCCTCAGACTTAGGCTGACCTGAGTTTCATTCTAAGATCTGCCTTTTACCATCTGTGCGATCTCAGAAAAGTTGCTCAATCTCTCTAGGCCTTGTTTTCCTTAGTTTCAAAAGAGGAAATAATACCTCCCTTCTAGGAATGTTGTAAACATTAGATGAGGTAATGTGTGTGGAAGGCCACTGCAGAGCTGCCATATGTGGCCGCTCAGGTGATGCACTTCACAATTCCAGGCGACACCATCATAGGGACTACGATGTGTTTGAAGCTCCGTGGAGTGTGTAGGACACAGTTGTACAGGATGGCCCTGAGTCACACTCCTTTGGTTTCTGCAGCACTCTACAACATGATAGAGACAGTGACCCTTGTGGGTACTTTTTTGTTGTTCTCTGCTGCATGCTGTCATCTCCTCAGTGGGTGTAAGCCACTGAGGAACAGAAACCGTGTCTGATTTGGTGTCTCAGGGCTGCGCACAGGGCCTGGTGAAGAGGACCAGCTCCTCAGAATTCGTCATTCCTGAGGCTGAACCATGGGTGTGAGGGATGGATAATGCCCACTTCTCATCTAGTCCAGTGATTCTCTCACTCCGTGATCTGTAGCTGCTTTTTCTCAGGTGGATTTTTACGTACAATTTTAACATGCTTGTTTAATGTACAAATTTAATACGTTTTTAATTTAACATAAAACTAGAACTGCATTTTCTCTGAGAGAGGTAGGAAGCATTGGCGGGTAGGTCAATCTGAGAGAGTTGGAATGATGGTCTTTTAGTCAACATCCATTGGCTGCTTACTGTGTGCTGGGTGGTGGGGGACGGTGATAAGGGACACCATGCACTGGGCAGAGAGGCCCCTGGAGCATAGGGGCTGCTGGGAACTGTGTTAGGAAGTCTCTGGGGAGGCCATTGACAGACATGGGGACAGCGCCTCCAAGTGGCCACTGCTGTCAGTTACGTGAGAGGTTGCCGAAGCAGGTTTTTAGATCTCTGCTTCCAATAGAAAATAATATGAGCCTCATGTATAATTTAAAATTTTCTAGGAACCACATTAAGAAAATATAAAAAGGAACAGCTGAAATTAGTTTCATTCACGTTTTATTTAACTCGGTATGT
The DNA here is from genome assembly GCF_041296265.1 of Equus caballus. Taxonomy (NCBI): domain Eukaryota; kingdom Metazoa; phylum Chordata; class Mammalia; order Perissodactyla; family Equidae; genus Equus; species Equus caballus. The sequence goes on from NC_091695.1 coordinate 12,508,628, forward strand.
TAAAAAGGTTATCATTTCAACATGTAATCTGTATAAAGGAAGTTATTAATGAGATATTTTGCATCCTTTTTTCACACTGTCTTTGACATCCAGTCTCTGTCTCACACGTATAGCACATCTGAATTTGGACTAGTTGCGTTTCAAGCGCTCCACAGCTGCGTGCGGCTGGTGGCTGCCGTATTGGACGGCGCAAGTTTGGAGAATTGTGCTGTGGTTCTTTTGGAGTTCAGTTTTCTCAGTCTCCCTGAATCTTGAGTATAATAAGAAAGCACTCCAACTGCATGTGGGAGACAAATTTAGGTAGAGAGAGAGCGTGTGGAGAGAGATGACCTTTAATTCAGTGTCTTCTTCCTTTTGTGTTAATTCAGAGAGTGGATTCACAAGCCTAGCTTGGAAAGGCGAGGTACCTCATCATGAAGGTCACCCACGGAATACTCCTGTGTGGGCTTTTCTGGTGTCTAGGAAGAGGGTTGGTTGGGTTTCTCTAGGTGCTGTTTTAAACCAACTGCAGCAAAAGTAAGGACTTTGGTGTGAAGGACGTGGAGCAGGAATGCAGCCAGGTCTCAGGAGGAAGTGCGTTCTGTCTGTGTCGTCTCTGCTCCATCACTGTTCTCAGCTGACCAACCCATCTGGGGCCAAGTTGGGTGGTGGGAAGATGTCTGTGTACAGCTCCCAAGTCCCCACTTTAGAGTTGCACCCACACAGTCTCTCTCTCACTTTCCTTTTTCTCCAGTTCTCAGGGTAAGGAACCTGGCCCTCTGGGTCTCACCTGGGTCGGGGGAGGGGGTCAGGGGAAGATAGAAAAGCCAGGTAATTCTCAACCAATAAGGTTGCTGCAAACCTGTCCTCAGGGATGTGGCTGCCACACTGAAGGGGCCATGGTGAGCTAGGCAGGCTTCCCCAGGGATCTACCCTTTTTATTTTATTTTTTATTTTTTAATTTTTTTTAAAGATTTTATTTTCTCCTTTTTCTCCCCAAAGCCCCCCGGTACATAGTTGTATATTTCGTTGTGGGTCCTTCTAGTTGTGGCATGTGGGACGCTGCCTCAGCGTGGTCTGATGAGCAGTGCCATGTCCGCACCCAGGATTCGAACCGACGAAACACTGGGCCGCCTGCAGCGGAGCGCGCGAACTTAACCACTCGGCCACGGGGCCAGCCCGGGATCTACCCTTTTTGAACTCCACCAGTTCTCTTCCCTGCCCCTTGCTTCTGGACTTACTTTGCATGAGCCTAGCACACAGCTTTCTGATCAAGGGCAGATCTTGAGGGAGGCATTCCAGCAAATTCTCACCTTCATAATTTTGTTCCTTCTTTGGTTTTAAATATTGGGTGATCATGTTTTGTTTTGTTCTGTTTCAGACCCCCCTTCTCCAGATGGATCCCCTAATATTACATCTGTCAGTCACAATTCAGTCAAGGTCAAGTTCAGTGGGTTTGAAGCCAGCCATGGACCCATCAAAGCCTACGCTCTCGTTCTCACCACTGGGGAAGGTAAGGAGGGATCATTATGCCAAGTGACAAAGGTCAAACAGCCAGTGAGTGATACCCTTACTGGGCGCCATTTCCGTGCCCACTGAGGCACATTAGTGATACAAATATGTGTCTGTTTTTACACTGTCACCCACGCTTTGACACTCAGATGGGAGTGGGAGAGGGTAAGCTATTTGCCTGATCACCTAGGTCAGAGGTTGACAAACTTTCTGTAAAGGGCCAGATAGCAAATATTTGAAGCTTTACAGACCCTGCAATCTCTGTCCTAGCTATTCAGCTCTGCCATCGTGGTGTGAAAGCAGTTGTAGAAGATACATAAAAATGAGTGTGACTCTTATTTACTAAAATGGGTGGGTGGCTGGATTGCACCCTTGGATCCTAACTTGCTGACCTCTGATTTAGGTTTTTCATCTCTTTTACAACACAAGGTCTTTCAGGTGGCAGAATATTAGCCTTAAACAACTTTGTCACACACACACGTGCGTGCATACACACACACGCGCACACACACACACACAAATCATCCTGATAGGGTGACTTTCTCTCGCAAGAAAACAGAAAATGATTTGCATTTGCAGTGAGAACTTGCAAAGAGCATCCTCACAGATGAGAGGGGTGGAGGAAAGGCCACCTTTCCTTAAAGGGCTCCCTCACGCGCTTGGGTGGGAAGGAGGGGCTGAATCATGGCGTCTTTGTTAGCTGCATGTGGGTGCTTCACACAAGGCCTGGGTTTAAAGTGCCAAATTTTGTCATTTTCGGTGATCCTTTGAACTGAATGTCAGGAGTGCAGTGCCACTCCCGTCAGCCTCTCAGCCTGTGACACTGTCCTCATCTCCTCGAGGGCAGCAGAGTTCAAGCCCACTGTCAGGAGTGTGGGGATCCTGGAAAACAGGGAATTTGCTGGTGTTGTAAACCTGCGGCAAAATTCACATAGTGATGTTTAGATCTCTCTCTCTGTCTTTTTGTTTGGGGTCTGTTTCAAACCCAGTCATTTTGCTGTGAAGGTTTTCAGCAAACCCCAGGCTAAGACCTTTGCTGAAGAGGGAGGCATCGTTGCTTAGTGACCAGACTGACTGATACCAGCCTGTGGTGGATGAGACCACACGCTCCCAATCTGATGGTCTGCTACACTGTTAGAAATACAACTAGACCACACAGGCAGTGTGGCCTTCAGTCCTTTTAGCTTTCTGTGCCTTCATTTTCCCATCTGTAAAATGGGGATGGTAAGCCTACATGTTGAGATTATTGTGGACATTAAATGAGTTGATGTCTGTAAAGCACTTAGTACTTAATATCAGTAAAGCCTGGCATAGAAAGCATCCTTGAGAGGTGTACCTATCATTGTCACCCAGTGTCAACATCATTCGTTAGGTGAATCGGAGACTTATGTCTTTGCCATCACTTTCTGATGACTTTTCCTCCTGTGTGTCCTTTCTTAGCTGTTCACCCGTCTACAGATGCTTTGAGATATACGTATGAAGATTTCAAAAAGGGGGACTCAGACGCTTACGTGACATACCTCATAACAACAGAAGGAAAGAGACGCTCTCAGGGCTTGTCTGAAGTCTTGAAATACGAAGTTGATGTTGGGAATGAGTCAACCACGCACGGCTATTACAACGGGAAGCTGGAACCCCTGGGCTCCTATCGGTAATGGCTCCTCCTTCTTGGTCTTTCAAGGCTGAGCCTCCTGCATGCAAAGCTTCACATGCCGGGGCACTGGACACATCTCAGCCACCTCCTTTCCCTCTTGTCATCCCACAGGGCTTGTGTGGCTGGCTTCACCAATATTATCTTTCGCTCTTCCAATGACGGACTCATAGACGGGGCCAAGAGCTACGTGTCCTTCGGTCGCTGTTCAGATGCTGTTTTCTTGCCCCAGGATCCAGGTAGAGGAAGAACCACAATGCTGTTAGCAACTGAGTGGGTTTTGGCTTCCAGCGTCCACCGAAGGCCGGGTGTCTGCACGCCTCCCTGTGGTCCCCAGGAGGGTTGAGAGCCTCATCTCTCCTCTCAGAGGTTGAGATGTCACTTGGCCAACAATGCCCAGCTCAGCTTTCTCTTCTGGGGTCCCAACACCCCTGCCCCCTGCTCTCCCTCCTCTGAGTGCCAGCTGTGCTTCCAATCTGCAAAGACTATTTAGTCCTTTTCTTCTCAGTGTAGTCATTTGGGTGCCCACGTGCCAGATGTGCAATGTGACTTTTGGTGCATAGAACCCTTGAATATTAGGATCAGAAGGAGCCACAGAAATAGTCTTGTCCAACCTTCCTTTTAGAAATGAGGCTGTTAAGGCCCAGAGAGAGGCAGTGACTTGCCCAGGGTTACACAGTGGCTTAGAGACAGGCCTATCATTCTGGTCTCAGACTCCTCGTCAAGTGCTCCTGTCTTTTACTACACAGAGTGAAGTGATGTAGGAGCTTCAGGACCCAAGAGGGTACATCCCTTACCTTCAGGCCAGAGGCAGTTGGCCAGCTGGTTTGTTAGTTTGGTTTCATACTCAGTAGTTGTTTGGCTGCAGGAAGGAATTCAGCAAAGTTCAGGGAGTCCCCACACCCTTCTCCAGTAAACACCTGGGTTTTATGTCACCTGAGCACAGTGCTGCTGCTCGTACGTGGGTGTTAGTCTCAGAGTCAGAGGCGGCAGGAACCATGTGGAACATCTCGTCTAGTTGGTTTCAAACAGTGGCTGTTCCACCAAACACGGCCGAGTCCCTTTTTTTTTTTTTTTGAGGAAGACTAGCCCTGAGCTAACATCTGCTGCCAGTCCTCCTCTTTTTGCTGAGGAAGACTGGCCCTGAGCTAACATCCGTGCCCATCTTCCTCTACTTTATATGTGGGACGCCTACCACAGCGTGGCGTGCCAAATGGTGCCATGTCCGCACCCAGGATCCGAACCAGCGAACCCTGGGCCACCGAGAGGTGGAACGTGCAAACTTAACCACTGCGCCACCGGGCCGGCCCACGGCTGAGTCCTGAGATGCCCCCACCCTACCTCACCTAAGCATTTCTGCCTGGTTTTCTATTTTATTTATTGGGCTGCTGTAGGCCGTTGCATTTGAAGAAAGAAGTCCGTGGGTGAGAACAACCTGAAAATCACTGATCTAGCCCACTTCCCTAAATTTGCAGTTCAGGAAGAGGCCTGGAGAGGAGGAGTGACTTCCTCAGACCATCCAGTTAGTGGCGGACTGGGAACAAGGAATCCACTCCCAAATGCCCCGACTGGTTTTAGGTCTAAAGTGATTTAACTGTCCTCTGCTACACACACACACACACACACACACACACACTCTCTCTCTCTCTCTCTCTCTCTCTGTCTCTGGTTCGAGGCTGTTCCAGTTGTTAGTGAACACCTCCTGAACTGCCTCCCATTTGGACTTTTCCCAGGTGTCATCTGTGGAGCGGTTTTTGGATGTATCTTCGGTGCCCTGGTTATTGTGGCCGTGGGAGGCTTCATCTTCTGGAGAAAGAAAAGGTGACTATTGCTTATGTTAATAATAAGACCCTACTTTTCAAGGGAGCTTTTTATGATGGAAAGTTTTAGACATTCACACGACTGGAAGGAATAGTGTAGTGAGCCCCCATGTTCCTATCATCCACAATCTTGGCTCTCAGAGCAGTCTTATTTCATCCCAGCCCCCAAGCTGCAGGATTTTAAAGTAGGTCCCAGCCCTGACATCAGGTCATGGGGAGACCCTGCAACGTAGGGTGCCTCTGTCAAAGGGTGCATTCTAGGTCACAAATCAGTTTCATAGTGGGACGAGGTTGTGTTTTAGAGTTAACTAAGTTTGAACACGTGCTCTGTCTCTGGCTGGCTGTCAGGGATCTTAGCCTTAATGTCTATGATAATCTATGATATGGGGATAATAAGAGTGCCTACTTGTGACGCTGAGGAGCATTAAATAAATGAGATGCTCTGACAGTGTCTTGTACCTCATATGCTATTATTATTTTATCTCTACAGCTACCCTTTTGGGTAGTTAAATAGTTAAAATAGCAACTGTTTTGAGCGCGTACTTTGTGCCTGGATTTGTGCTGTCCATGAATTCTCTCACTCCTGAGGCTCTGTGAGGTGGTGTTGTGAACCCCATTGCAAGGATGCTGCAGCCGAGTGTAGGAAGTGTGGAAAGAAGAATGAAACCAGTGTTGAGTAGTTTTGTGGGGGTGCTGTGATAACGGAGTATCTACTTTCTTTGCTCTTCTTTTCTGTATTTGTTTTCACCATAAGCATGTATTACTTTTATTTTAACAAGAAACAATAAAACAGTTTTTTTACTCCTCTCTTGCAAAAAAAAAAAAAAAAAAATCAGAATCTAATGCAAAAACCTGGAACACAGCACTGCCTGTCGACTCAGTAAGGCAGGTGACAGCAGGAGAACCGGGCGGAGTGCGTTAGGGACCCTGGGCTGGGATGAAAATGCCCTGGCTGGCAGCACCTGATGACAGCCCATGACTCCCAGCCGATGCACAGGCTTCACATGCCACACGGTTGGGCAAGAGGGTGTGCGTTGATTACAAAGCTCACACACAAATACACACACCCACCAATGGAATCATACTATACATATTATTTTCTAATCTGCTCTATTCTCTTAAGACATTGTGGAGGCTTCATTTCTTCTTCCTGTTAAGTGGCTACAGAGTATTGAACTGTCTGGATGTGATTTAACAGTTTCCTGGTTTTCAGTGTTTTTTTTTCTCATGGTTTCTTATTCTTGTGCCTAAATCTTTGGGTACATTCATGATTTATTCCCTTAGGGTAAATTCCAGGCGGGGCAGTTTTTTGGTCAGAGGGTACGCATTGTTCCAATTTTGTACTGCCAAACTGCCTTCCAGAAAGCTTTTTAAAAAACACCAATATGGAGTTTAGCCAGCTGTGCAGGAGGGCACCAGGTCCCCCACCACCTTGTCAACACTGGTTATATATACATATATATATATATTTCTTTTTGTGTGTGTGTGTGATGAAGATTGGCCCTGAGCTAACATCTGTTGCTAATCTTCCTCTTTTTTCTTGAGGAAGATTGTTGCTGAGCTAACATCTGTGCCCATCTTCCTCTATTTTGTATGTGGGACGCCGCCACAGCATGGCTTGACAAGTGTGCTAGGTCTGTGCCCAGGATCTGAACCTGCGAACCCTGGGCTGCTGAAATGGAGTGGGTGAACTTAACCACTATGCCACTGGGCCGGCCCCGTGCACTGGATATATTGTCTGGTTCATTCCATTAACTTGTCAGGAAGGCTATCTCAAAAGCAGAGTATGAAATAATGAGTCTCAGTTTACCATAGGATAAGGCTGCTGATATATCTATTTACCCAAGGAAATTCCTAAAAGTTGCTTGTCTAAGATTCTTCCATACTTTTAGATGCTATAAAAGAGAGTGACTTCACAGATTCATGATCAGAATTTGCTACTTAGACCATTAAGCTTAGTGTTAGTGAGAGGGACTGACTGTTGCATAGGAACTGATGCTCAGGGCAAAGGCATTTTGTAGGTACATGAGAGGGGGCAAGGCACAAAATTAAACTTTTTGTCTAATGGGTTTTTTTCCTTTCAAAACAGGAAAGATGCAAAGAACAATGAACTGTCCTTTTCTCAAATAAAGTAAGTCTCTTGAGTTATGAGCTTTATTTTAAGACGTTAATTCCCCAATCTGTTCACTGACTGTCGAGGGGATTTTTGATGGAACTTGCTGTCATTTTTCTTGATTGACCCGTTTGGCCATGATCTTCCAGAAGTCCTTGCTGCCTTTGTTATTCTGCAAGGAATCTGTGTTCATTAGTCTGCTGAAGCTAGCTTCCTGCCATGTTCTACTATGGCAAGTATCGTTTCACCAATAATTCTACCAATAAATATATATTTTGTGATTGAAAGAAATGGGTCATCAAGATCTCGGAGGAGAGGACTTGCTCAAAGTCACAAAGCCAATCAGTCATGTGATAGGGTCTAGAAGTCAGATGTCCTGATTCACATTTCAGTGTTTGTAAATAACATTATGCTGACCCCTCCCCCCAATCCCCCCAATTATACTATAGTTTTTGTTCTTTTGGGAAGTTGTTTACTATCATCTCCAGAGTCGTGGTTGACTCAGTTTTTCTAACGGTGTATTTTTTTTCTTTCCCTTTCTATGATGAAGACCTAGAAAGTAAGTAAGCTCTTTAATTTTTTTGCTAACTTGTATTTTTCTATTTTGAGTACTAACTTTGTTGAATGTCAAAAACCCTAATACGTCGTTTTGTTTTCTTAGATCCAAGTTAATCAAAGTGGAGAATTTTGAGGCCTACTTTAAGAAACAGCAAGCCGACTCCAACTGTGGATTTGCAGAGGAATACGAAGTATGGGGTTGTAAATAGTGTGTTTTTACTTGCTTTATAGTTCGTTTTCCTGAAAGTTGGAAAACTGCTGGTTTTTGTTTTATGGTGAAGCTTTGGGTAAGAGGAAGCCCTCTTGGAGGAGAGAGAAGCTCTTGCATGTTCCTGGGGATTCCACTGTCACCGGGTTGGCTCTGAGCACGAAAACGTATCTTCCTTCTAGCGGATTATGTCTAATCTCGTTGATACCTGAAGATTATCCAGAGAGACAGAGAAACTAGGACTTCAAGTTGAGGGCTATTAACTAGAATAATTAGGAGGCTGTATGAGCTGGAAAGAAACCAGATGGGGCATTTAGGGGGCTGAAGTTTGATGAGTGTGGGGTCACGGTTGACTCTTGAGGATTATGTGAAATCCTGCAGAAAGAGTTTCTACTTTTCAGTCCCCATATGCTCTCCCCCACAAACCAGCCCAGGAAATCCCCCCCACCCCCCCATGCACCCTCATCCTCCATGTGCTGCCCCTGTGGCAGCATCTCTGCCTTCATTGAAATCCTGCTCACCACTTGTGTTAGTTTCCTGTGCTGCCATAACAAATCACCACCAACTGGAAGCTTAAAACAGCAGAAGTGTATTCTCACAGTTCTGGAGGGCATCCTCTAAGTCCCCAGTCAAGGTGTCAGCAGGGCACTGCATCCTCTGGAGCATCTACAGGGAGAACTCTTCTTTGATTCTTGCAGATTCTGCTGGCTTCCAGCGTTCCTTGGCTTAGAGCTGTGTTACTCCCATCTTGGCCTCTGTTTTCTCCTCTTCCTCCTCCCTGTGTTTCTCCTCTGTGTGTCCCATGTAAGGACACCTGTTATTGGATTTAGGGCCCACCTGGATAACCCAGGATGATCTCATCTCAAGATTCTTGACTTAATCACATCTGCAGAGTCCCCTTTTTCCAAATAAGGTCACATTCGCAGGTTGCAGGAGTCAGGACGTGGACATGTCTTTTTGGGGCCACCGTTCAACCTGCTATGCAGTGTCACCTCCTCTGGGTCATTTTCTCTGATGTCATTAGGAGGACTTGAATTCTCTGTCCTCATGCCTGTTTCCCCTGTGATGTGTTGCTTGTCACTGATAATTCAGCGTTAATTTAATTCTTCCTTGTCGTAACGTTGGTTATTTCTGTCTACACCTCTCTCCCAGCTTGTAAGCTCTTTGAAGGCAAGGTTGTCCTTTTTCTTTTCATTTCTGTGTTAGTTTCCAAGAGCCACCATAACACACTACCGCAAACTGGTGGCTTAGAACAACAGAAAATTATCCTCTCGTGTTCTGGAGGCCAGAAATCCAAAATGAAGCTGTTTAGCAGGGCCTTGCTCCCTCCAAAGCCTCTGGTAGAGGATTGCTCCTTGCTTCATCCAGCTTCTGGAAGCTCTAGGCATTCTTGACTTATGGCAGGGTGACTCTAATGCCTGCCTCCATCTCCACATGGCTGTCTCCCCTTGCGTGTCTGGATCTCAGTGTCTCTTCTCCTCTTGTAAAGACATCAGTCATATTGGATTAAGGGCCCACCCTACTCCTCTATGACCTCATCTTATCTCATTACATCTGCAAAGACCCGTAGTTCCAAATAAGGTCGCATTCACAGGTACCGGGGGCTAGAACGTATCTTTTTGGGGAACACAATTTAACCCATAATATCCCTGTATTCCCACTTTATTCTGTCATACTCTATGCTCAGTAGGAATACTATCTGAACACTAAATAAACGAACAACTCATTTGTTTTGTTTTCAGGATCTGAAGATTGTTGGAATTAATCTACCCAAATATGCAGCTGAACTGGCTGAGAATAGAGGAAAGAATCGCTATAATAATGTTCTGCCCTGTAAGTTGGTTGATCCACATTATCTCCCCTTTTTTCTGTCATTGGCCATCACAGCTCTAACAGTAGAGGGAGGGGCATCAATGGTACTAACGAGCCACTTCCACAACCATTCGTTAGTCACCTCCCATGTGCTAAGCACTGGTTTAGGCATATTCCGTTGTATTCAGTCCTCACGACAATCTTATGAAATAGGTAGTAGAGTATTCTTTTTGTGGATGAGGAAAATGAGGCACAGAGTGGGCAGGTGATTTGTCCAAAGTCACACAGATAGTTGTGGCAGCATCAGGCTTTGGACCAGGTCTATCAGTGTCATTCAGAAAAAATATCAGAGTCTGTGCTCTTAACCCCTCTATCTCGCAGCCCCTTTATTTCAGTCAGTATAGCTCTGGAGTGAAAGGGAGCAGGAGGAGGACAGGCAGGGAGTACTGCTTCTGCTTGTCCAGACACGTCTCTGGTTGGCTGAGTGCGTTCCACAGCTAAATGTGAAGTGTATTTGGATTCCTTCCTGTTGTTGAGAATTAACAATGTCTGCAGCCCAACACACAGGGATAACAACAAATTGAATTTAAAGTGAGAGTTATTTACTACATTGTCCATTGAAATGGAATGTAAATCCTTCTCAGAAAGTTCTTTGTGGCCTCTCTTTTGAGTGGGAATTAGGCCTCAGAAAGACGTGTCAGCAAATCGCAGTTTTGTTCTGATTTAGCTGAAATTTGTTGGCTTTGCTCATAATTTTTGTACCAGGACATCTGGAGACGTTGCCTTTTTTATTTGAAGTTGTGTTTTTCTTTGCTGGCCTAAAACATTAACTTCTGCTTAGATGCAGGATTTTCTAGTTCCTGTCTTCTTTTTCCTCATTTTCCCCTGTTGTACTGACAGCGGGCATTGACCCATGTTTGAGAGAAATGCTTGTGAAACTGAGCTGGTGAGACGTGCCCCAACACTGCCCGTCTAGGGGTCGCTCGGGACTGTTGGCCTGTTCTCGTGAAGGTCTGTGGGGACTTTCAGATCCAGAGTTCTGGTCTTGTTTTTTTTTTTTAAAGATTTTATTCTTTTCCTTTTTCTCCCCAAAGCCCCTTGGTATGTAGTTGTATATTCTTCGTTGTGGGTCCTTCTAGCTGTGGCCTGTGGGACGCTGCCTCAGCGTGGTTTGATGAGCAGTGCCATGTCCGCGCCCAGGATTCGAACTAACGAAACACTGGGCTGCCTGCAGTGGAGTGCGCGAACTTAACCACTCGGCCACGGGGCCAGCCCCTCTGGTCTTGGTTTTATTGCGGAGATTTTAGGCTGAAATTCACTTTGGTAACTGGGTTTAGAAATGTTCTAGTATTTCATTCGGGGGAGGGTGAGCGAGTGTCCTGTCAAAGACAGGGAAACATGGGTGGTGCTGCTTATAGCTCAGCCTGACACTTGAAATTTTAAGGATATCATTTCATTTCTTGAGTTGGACAGGTTTGTGCGTGTGTTTTTGAGGATGACAATATTTAGAAAACAAGAGGATTTTATGTTTTGGATCCTTCCACTCATAGTAGTCTTATACATTCAGTTTATTCTTGAAGTTGATACTGTCGTTTTATAACAACTTTTTTATGAGAATAGAGAAAGTGTGAAAAGGGTGGAAAAGTTTACCTGGGTGTCTACCCACTAGGGCAATTTTATTTATTCCTAGTGGAAAGGGCACTAGATTTGAATTCCACCATTTACCAGATGTTGCTTGGAGAAATCACTTGATCTTTCTGACCCTCAGTTTCCTCACCTGTAAAATGGGCATAAAAGCTTGTAGGGTTTTGAGGAGTGGATAAAATTGCTTAGGACATTCCCTGGCTCATGGCACACCCCCTAGGACGTTAATGGTAGTAGGTTTGTTTCATCTGAGAAGGTGGTCTGGCGTGGTTAAGAGTTTGGGCTCTGGTGCTGGGCTGCTGGGGTTGGAACCTTGGCTTTGCCATTTACTAGCTCTCCCCAGGTAATCATGTAACTTGTGTGCCACAGTCACATATGGTGACTGTGAGGATTAAATGAGGTCAGATATGTAAAATGCCCAGCTCTCAAGGTGTGACAGAAGCCCCATGGTGCCATTTTCTACTTCTTTTGTGTCTCTTGTATGTAACTCTCCTAAAACATTTACTTTTAATAAGGACCCTTTTCTCTTAATGTTGTAGATGACATTTCCCGTGTCAAGCTTTCAATCCAGACCCATTCAACTGATGATTACATCAATGCCAACTACATGCCTGTAAGTGGGGAGATTCTCATAGCACTGGTTTTTTAGGATGAAATCTTCAGAGCTCCTCTTTCTGTGTCTTTGAGATTGAATACATGTTGCTTTCCTTTTTTAGGGCTACCATTCCAAGAGAGATTTTATTGCCACACAAGGACCTTTACCCAACACCTTGAAAGACTTTTGGCGTATGGTTTGGGAGAAAAACATATATGCCATTGTTATGTTGACCAAATGTGTTGAACAGGGAAGGGTAAGTACCTTTTTAAAAAAAATTAATTCATTCACTTTTATTGTGGTGGAAGGGTAAGGATATTCAAAACCATTTGTCTTTTTAAAAATAACACTCCTCCAAACATTAGTACCTCTATTCTTAGAAACTTGTTTTCTGTCTTTGTCTTCTCTGAGAGAAAAGTTTAAAAAAACCCCTATTTTATTGTTACCTTCCTTTGCGGACAAATATCAATGTTCATTATTCATTAAGTCACTGCTGCTGGAGTTAGTAAATAGCAGGAGTTGGGTTAGTGCAGTGAAAAAGCTCCTGGGCCTGGAGCAGGAAGATGCTGCTCACAGGACAGCTCCGTCCTTCATCAGCTCTGTTGATGGTGCACGCCCATCCTGTCTCTAAGCAACCAGCTTCTTCATCTTTGAGATGAGGGATTGGACCAACTCGGTGATTTTCAAACTTAGTGTTTAGCACTGGGACCCTTTCTTTACACAAAATCTCAAACTTATCCGCAGATAAGTTTCAGCAGTTTCTGCCCCACTGTGATGGCCTGGAATCCCACGGCCACTTCCATCAAAGATACGATTTCTTCTGGTGATAAAATCCCATGTTTCCGTAAATGGATCAAAGAGAATTGGTGGCATGCCAAAATGAGAAAATCTGCATATGAGGAATGGGACGCAATGTTGCTCTGTGAATTTTTTCATGTAGGTTCATTACTTGAGGAATTAGGATAGGAGTCCAGTCTCTAAACCAGCGGTCCTCAAACTTTAATGTGCATCAGGACCACCTGGAAGGTGGTTCTGCCTCCAGAGTTTCTAATTCAGCAGGTCTGTCTTGGGACCCGGAATTGTATTTCTGACAATTCCTAGGTGCTGCTGTTTTGGCTGCTCCAGTGTGCTCACTTTGAGTAGCCCTGTCCTAGGGGATAGTGGGAGCCCGTCAGGCAGCATTTCTCTTAATGTTCTTTATATCACTTTAATTTAGCACATATTTGTCAAGCCCCAAGTGTGTATATGGTGGAACCAGGGCCTGGGGCCGGAGGAGGGAAAGGTAACAAAGAGCAGTAAGAGATGGCCCCATCTTCACATTACTTGTGATACAGAAGGTTGGGTTCTGCAGCCACTCCTTTGCATCAGGAGAACAGGCTTTCATGCAAACAAAAGAACGCTGTTTATGAACCCAGATAAACCTTATGGTGCTGTTGAGCCCAGGCCTCGCACATGGAACATTCTCATAAATATCTGTTAGACAAGTGAAAATGATGTAGTTAAATTAATGGAGAATGAGAAGGTGAATTTAGACGGGCCCTTGTTCATCTTAAGTCAGGAGAGAAGTGGATGTTAAGGACTCTGGGTGGAAGGGGAAGGGAGCCAGTGTATTTTCTGCACCAGATACTCCATATGTGTTATTTCTTTCCTATAACAACCCTGTAAGGTGTTATTATTCTATAGTTGGCGAAACTGAGGCTCAGAGAGTTCAAGAACTCTCCCCTATCTTCCTATCTTCTTCCCCACAAGATAGCAACGAAAATCCAGCTGGGCATCCTTAGAGACCAAGCTGGGCATCAACTCCATGGCAGTGATGGAGTTGGAGTCCCAGTTCCATGATGTTTCTTGGAGCAGGGGTCCAGAAACCAGGATCTTTAAACAAATACAGATCCCTGGCCAGAGTCTGAATCTCTGGAGGCGGGACCCAGGCATCTGTTTTTAAAGCAAAACAGACCTCCCGGGTGAGTCAGGTAATCGATCAGGTTGGAAATCACCTGCAGTGGGGCACTCCTCAGGAAGGTGTGTGCGTGTGTGCGCGTGCACGTTTTAAGTCATTTGCCAAATGGGGGTTCAGATATTCTTGGGAGCAGCTGTTTCCTGATTTTTGTCTCTGTTCACATCTCCTCACCGACTTTCTAAAAATCAAAGACCCCAAAATGGTTTCATTTGCTCCTCTTTGTTGGTGTCTGTATTTGTATTGCAACTCATGTGTCTCTAAAAGAACTGTGGAAAATTCTCATTTCTTCTAGCTGCTGGGGGTTGTGGGTCAATCAGAGAAGTTTAGTTCGGTGAACAGTTGTGGATTGGCTACTGTTGAGGCCGAAGGAAGCTGGGTGGGCACTGTGTCCCCTGTGAAGGAACAGCCACTCTAAATCAATTTTCATGCAGAAATGTGGGCTCAGTTTGGGCTAGAAATTCTGACTTTTCAAGAGAATCCAGAAATCTGGATTTGTGTGAGAAAACTCCCTATTTTAAAAGAGTTCGCAATAATTGTAAATGGTAAACATATAAATTGTAAATTAAAACAATTCTAAGAGTCAAAACAGAAGCCAACTAAGGGACTGTTCAGTTTTCAATATCTGGTCTCTCTTGTGAGGCTGTAGTGATGGCAGATGGCGTGATCTGAGTCTTTATGTAAGAATCCCATTTTATTCTAGACCAAATGTGAGGAGTACTGGCCCTCCAAGCAGGCTCAGGACTATGGGGACATAACTGTGGCAATGACGTCAGAAAGCGTTCTCCCGGAATGGACCATCAGAGACTTCACAGTGAAAAATGTAAGTAAGATGTCGAAATGGATAGGTCTCTCATAAAATTACTATAAATTAACTTTGGGGTGAGTCTTTTTAGATTGATGTTAGCCCATTTTTTTAATGCATCAGAAAAATATTTTTGCTCTCTTCTTTGCTGAATACAACAATCCGTATCTACATACCCTAAGGCATATCTCCTCTAAGCTGCGTCTACTCTAAGGCAACCCTTTAGAAGCTTTATGTATTAAGGAGAATTTCATAAGTTGTTCTTGAATAAAATGAATCTTAAGAGCGTGGCTCAGCATCAGTAACTCATTTCCTTTCACTTCCAGGTGACTGACTTATAGGATTTTTGTTACCAACAAAGACCCTTTTGGATTATTTGGTTGGAAATATGGCGTCAGGAGTGGAAAATTGCTGTCGGGAGCAGTTTAGGATAACAGTTATGTCAATAGGGTTCCAGGGCTCATACACATGGCCTCCCTTCCCCGTAAAGTTATGAAAACAAATCCAATTAAGTTGTGTAGGCGTTCTAGGAAGTCAGTGTCCTTTTTCTTTTTTTAAGGCTGTTTAAAAATAGAAGCAATATCGTGAAGCAACATTGCTATCTTTTGATGGGTGTGTAAATTGGCATAACCCTTTGCAGTTTATATCGAGGGCATAAAAATGTCCATTCCTCTTTGATCTGGTGGTTCCAAGTTTGAGAATCTGTCCTAAAGCGGCAATCTGAAATATCGGAGAAGGTCTATCATTCAGTAAGGTGAATCTCAGCATTATTTATAATGGAGGGAAAATTTGGAAACCATGCAAATACCTAGCTTTCAGAGAATGGATAACTAAACTGTCGATTATCTAGTCACTGTATCATTATTCAGCTATTAGAAATGATGATTATGTAGACCGCATAATTACCATGAGAAGTTAGGGTGTAATTAAGTGAAACATACAAGGAGACAAAATTTTATGCATATTATGAAAAGTACATAAAAGAAAAGCCTGGAAGTGGGTTCAGAGGAGTTGAATCTTATGGGGGGGGTTGGTAGGTTAGGTTCTAGTTTTTGAGAATTATCCTTGATTTTATAAATCATGGATAGAGTACAGTATATTAAGTATTAACTCTTTACTAATTGCTGTGTCTCTAAGGCTCTGACCTCAGTTAATATTTCAGTTCCTCTCCTGGAGATGCTGTCAAAACTATTATCATGAACTGAATTGGCTGCATAAATAATGCAATTCATAATAGTTGAGAATCCCTTACAAAGTCATGCTTATTTCTGTAGATTTCACCCATTTTAAATGGACTGGTTGCTTTCACTGCTTGGCGTTTACCCTTGTGGAGGGGAATTGAGGGTGGAATTGTCCACATCATTTAAAAAAATTACTGTTACTACTATTATTATTTTTTATTAACTAAACTCCAGACTTTATTCAATTTCATGTTTTTCCACTAAAGCCCTTTCTTGTTCCAGGATACACTCTAAGATACTACATGGCGTTTAGTAAAATATTACTTTTTAGTTACACAAAATACAAGAATATATTTTCCTTTTTATTTATTTGTTTATTTTTATTTTTTTGAGGAAGATTAGCCCTGAGCTAACTGCTACCAATCCTCCTCTTTTTGCTGAGGAAGACTGGCCCTGAGCTAACATCCGTGCCCATCTTCCTCTACTTTATATATGGGACGCCTACCACAGCATGGCTTTACCAAGCAGTGCCATGTTCACACCCGGGATGCGAGCTGGCCAACCCTAGGCCACCAAAGCGGAATATGCACACTTAACCACTGTGCCACCTGGCTGGCCCCTGTACTTTCCTTTTTAAAAGTGGGAACATAACAGATAGAGCTAAAAGTTTCCTTTGACTGTCCCCCCTAATCTGGACCCCTTGGCGCTTTTGCTGAGATAATGCTGAAAAGACTGACTTCCCCCCCGACCCCTGTCATATCTCTCGTGGCTGGTTACTTTCTTTGGATGACTACTTTTGGTTAAATTTCTGAATGTTAATGTTTGTGATGATGAGACCCTCTCCTCTCACTCTCCCCTCACTCTTCCTTTTTTTCCTACTGTTTTTCACGTTTTGAATAATGTGAATGGGCTGCTTTTATAATGTAGACACATTTTTAAAAAATAAATAAGCGTCAACAGGTAGCTGTCATAAAGGAGATGGAAATGCCTGCAGTCCGGATGGAGGCACACGTGGGAGGTCAGTGCCCCAGTGTGGGCTTGATGAGTACAGTTGAATCAGGGACAGGAATGCTCCAGCCTGGGCAGAGTTCTGGTAATTAGAGGCACATGCTTCGGTCTGTGATGGGAAACCAGTCTGTGTAATAACTCACTCTGTTATGACAAGGTCCACTTGCTGTTGTCTGGCTGATGTTGAAATGGGTGGTTTCTTTGGGGGGGTCCTTTCTCAGTTCTAAATATTTACTTGGTGCTTGCGAGTTGCCTCTCACTTATTAGATTCTCTGGAAGATTGGAACTATGAAGACTGATTATCATAATTGTATGTGTGTGATTCACGTTTGGTGTTTTGGTCGGTGACGTTCCCGGGTGGGCTCAGGGATGGGGTTTATGAAGCTCTAAGGAGGTGAAGGTGTAAGAATGTGAGTAGGTTATTGACAGGCAGCTTGGCGGGTGGGGAAGAGATCTGAACTCAGAATCAGAGGATGAGGGACTTCAGCTACGTCTGAACTGAGTGTTGGGGAAGTCACTTCACTTGTTGGAACCTTTGCTGCCTCGTCTTTAGAGGGCCTAACAAACCCTCCCTCTTGGGCATATGATGAGGATTTGATGAGCACGTTAAGGTGTGTGTAAACACTTTCTCAGCTGTTGTACTAACGTGAAATTCTCATTTTTAGTAGTAAGCACTCCCGTGTAGCTGCCTTTCAGCTGCCCCGTGCAGTTCAGCATTCAAGGACTGCTTGATTTCACTTGCCTTTCTGATGTTGTTAGGGAGCCTTTCTCTCTGGATCTGACTTCTTTTTTTGGCTTTTAGATCCAGACAAGTGAGAGTCACCCCCTGCGACAGTTCCATTTCACCTCTTGGCCGGACCACGGCGTTCCTGACACCACTGACCTGCTCATCAACTTTCGGTACCTTGTTCGTGACTACATGAAGCAGAGTCCTCCCGAATCGCCGGTTCTGGTGCATTGCAGGTATGCAGATGGCGCTCTGTGTGTCACAGATTTCAAACATAATTACAGATATGGGCACTTTTGGAAAGCAAACAGAGGAGGAAATACAAAAGGAATTTACGAATTCAGGACAGGTCTGGATAAGGGACTTATTCCCTAGGTCCTGAGACTTTAGAACAGGGGTTGGCAAACTATAGGCCATGGGCCAGGTCTGGTTGGCTGCTTGAATTTTTTTAAACCATAATGTATTTTAATTTATTTCTTATTTGTAATATTTTCTTGTAAAATATTTCAACCTTACAAAAATATAGAGAATAATAATAATTTAATAAAGCGTGACGTGAAGCCATATCTGTTCCTTTTGTTCATATTACATTACAGATGTAATTGAATTCTCTGCTTACTCGTCTCCTATCCTATTCTCCTTCCTACATAGGTAAACGTGGTCCTGAAGTTGATCTTATCATTCCCTTGTGTGCTTTTATATTTTATTACATACATGCGTATCTCTATGGATTTATGTAGCTTTAAACTTTTGCCAGACTTTATGATCGATACATTATTCTGCAACCTGCTTTCTAATTCAGCGTTTGGTTTGGTGTTTAACAATGTTGAAACACATAGCTCCAGCCCATTTTATTTATGTATTTAAAAGTATTTTTTTGACATACAAAAAGCTGTACATAATTAATGTATTCACCTTGATGAGTTTGGAGATAAATATCCACCCATGAAACCATCACCATGATCTCTTTAGCTGCCTATTTTTATAAATAAAGTTTTATTGGAACACAGCCATGCTCATTTGTTTACATAGTGTCCATGGTTACTTTCATGCTACAATGGCAGAAAGTGACCATTTGGTCTGCAAAGTTGAAGATATTTACTATCTGGCTCTGTACAGAAAATGTTTGCCTCTCCCTCTTCTAGAACAGAAAGAAATTAGCTTTAATGCTAAAGGAATTAATTTAGGACAGAAGAAAGGAGGGGCTTTGTCGCTCTATGGGGAATAAGTTGATGAAACCTGCCATTCTAGGTTATGGTGGCAACTTGGGTTGGACTGCAATTCAGGAAGCTCCAGGAAGGTGTTTTATTTGTGGCATTTGACTCAAAAGTACTTTAGGACTTGGCCCTCAATTCCAAGCTAGTGTAGTCGGACTTACTGAGGTTTCATTAGAGCAAATGTCTAATGATCCTGGGCATTCCCCTCAAAGCCTGACAGTGGAGGAGAGCAAGATATATGTACAACTGGGGAAATCTGAGAGTTTACAGGAGAGGTAACCCACAGTGATGTGCTCATTTTCCTGTCTTTCAGTGCCGGGGTTGGAAGGACGGGCACTTTCATTGCCATTGATCGTCTTATCTATCAGATAGAGAATGAGAACACTGTGGATGTGTACGGGATTGTGTATGACCTTCGAATGCACAGGCCTTTAATGGTGCAAACAGAGGTGAGGCCAAGATCTGTGTTGGGCAGTCCGCCGTCCCATCCGTTTTTAAAAGGTTGCATCGTGTCACACACTTGAATTAAAATATTTCACCTTTCCAAATCTTCCTGGCTCTCAGCTGTGAGGTAACACTGGATTTCTTTAAGATCCTAAACTGACTTGAGTTGAATTACCTGATATAGTGCCTCAGTGGCGCTGATATGAGCAATGGAGCTACAAACCGAGATGGTATCAGGATCTCTACCTCTCAGCCATGACTCATCAAATAATCTTAGGAAATCTCTGAACTTTGGCTCCCAGGTTTTAAACTCATAGAACTGGTATTTTCACTCTTTGTTTCTAAGAAAGTCTGACCATCTTTAACATACACTAATGAAAGGGACTTATCAAATAGTAACGATATGAAACAGCATCATGCTGCTTTAAGCATTAAGGCAGCCATGTGCCCTCACCCAGCCTTGTGAATGTTAAAAATGTCCATTAGCATAGCTAAGAGAAGATGGCTGGCCGATTGAGAAAACGAAGCTTGATGTCTGTGGTGCCATTTGTGTAAGACTGCTGGATTTGGCTTTCCCTGAAATGTTGCTGATAAACATTGTTTTTGAGGCGTGTTGAGAAACAGCCTTCCTCAGCGCTGTAGGCTGAATGCTCCTGGGCCAGGATGAGAGCAGAATATTAATTTTGCATCAGACTGTCGCCCTGTACCAATTTAGAACTCTATGAATATGCGCTGTGTTTTTGAGTCTAGCAGGGAATGTTCTGGAGGCCTGGGTACATTGTGTGCTGTGGGGTGAGCGGTGGTGGCTGTGGTGGAAAGAGTGGAATTCACCTCTTGTGTTGGTCAGAAGAGAGATTTTCTTTTTTCTGCTGTGATGATATAGAGTAGTAGTTCTCAATCTTTTATCTCTTGAGAAACACAGAAATCTTATACCTGCAACAAATTCTTTTCTTGTCCCTTTTAAAAAATGTTGAAACTAATAAAACTTGTTCATATTAAAAAACTTAACAGTATAGGATCATATAGAATATATTTTTCTCTTTTACTTTTTCTTCTCCAATCCCACTTCATAGAGGTAGCCAACGTTTACAGTTTGTGTATATCTTTGTCTTCCTTATGTACATCTGTAGAAAAACACATGTACACACACACAGTATTTTTTAAAAATTGGATCCTATTTTATATATAATGCTGCCCTGTAATTTTTTTTCTCTTACAGCATCATGGATATCTTTCTGTGTCAGCATATACGTCTTCTTCCTCTTTTGTTTTTCTTTTTTTGAGGAAGATTAGCCCTGAGCTAACATCTGCTGCCAATCTTCCTCTTTTTGCTGAGGAAGATAGGCACTGGGCTGACATCCGTGCCCATCTTCCTCTACTTTTTTTTTTTTTTTTAAGATTTTATTTTATTTTTTTTCCTTTTTCTCCCCAAAGCCCCCCCCCCAGTACACAGTTGTATATTCTTCGTTGTGGGTCCTTCTAGTTGTGGCATGTGGGACGCTGCCTCAGCGTGGCTTGATGAGCAGTGCCATGTCCACGCCCAGGATTCGAACCAACGAAACACTGGGCCGCCTGCAGCGGAGCGCGCGAACTTAACCACTCGGCCACGGGGCCAGCCCCCATCTTCCTCTACTTTTTATGTGGGACGCCCGCCACAGCATGGCTTGCCAAGCGGTGTGTAGGTCTGCCCCTGGGATCCAAACCAGCGAACCCCAGGCTGCCGAAGCAGAACATGCAAACTTAACCACTGCACCACCGGGCCGGGCCCTCTTCTTCCTCTTTCTAATGGCTACCTGCACAGTCTGATAGGCTTGCCTGAAGGGTGGTCTCTGCCTAGCTCTACCCCGATCATCCCCCTTAGCCCATCCTCTCTGTTGAGAACCACAATTTACTCCTTATTCCGCACATCCTCACTAGCCAAAACTTTCTGTTGTTTGAATGTACCTGTGGTTTATTTCCTCTACATTCTCTCTTTGCTCCTCCCCAAGATTCTGATGTTTCTCCTTGGGGAGGGGAGGTGTGGGGAGTCTCCCATGTGGTTGAGAATCACTGATGATGAGAATCTTGTTCTCTGTGGTTTGAGATTTCACCAGAATCTTGTACCTCTTGACACGTCTTAACTTGAAGTGTTCACTGGTGGGTGGGGTCGGGGGGTTGGTTATCTGTTTGAAAATAACCTTGGGTGCTACTCTCTGGAACCTGTGCTCATTTGCTCTCTCCCTTTTCTTTTCTAACAGGACCAGTATGTTTTCCTCAATCAGTGTGTTTTGGACATTATCAGATCCCAGAGGGACTCAAAAGTAGATCTCATCTACCAGAACACAAACGCAATGACAATCTATGAAAACATTGCCCCAGTGAGCACGTTTGGGAAGACAAATGGTTACATCGCCTAATTCCAAAGGAAAACCTTTCTGGAGTTAACCAGAACATCACACCCACAGCAAAGGAAAATGCCCCGATGTTGACATGTTTTTATATGTCTAATAACTTAATTCTTTGTTCTGTTTTGTTAGAACTAACTTGAGGGCGTGAAGCTGCACACGTAAAACATGACCGATGAGAAGTTGGGGCTGTCGGGGGCTGTGGATGGGTGGTGAGCACATCAACTGTATTCCTGATTACCAATGGGATGAGTTCACTTTTTGTTTTTTCTTAAGAATTACAGAACACCAGGAAAAGTGAGCTGTGATTTTCTTTTTTTTTCAAAATAGATTCTTTTTTTAAAAAAAGACTATTTTATATGATTCACATGCTAAAGCCAGGATTGTGTTGGGTTGAATATATTTTAAGTATCAGAGGTCTATTTTTACCTACTGTATCTTGGGATCTAGCTGATGGAAAGTACATAATTGTGGATGATGATCATGTAGGGAGGGGTACGTGGTGCCTCTTCTGCTTGGGTTTTCTATTTGAACATGTGCCTTTTCTGAATTATGCTTCCACAGGCAAAACTCAGTAGATATCTATATTTTTGTATTGAATCTCATAATTGGAATATACAAAATATTTAAACAGTAGCTTAGTATCAGAGGTTCAGCCTTCTCAGTAACATTCCTGTTGATCAGAGGAGGCCCTTGCCCCACTTCCCACACCCCCATTTTGTGCTTTATTCTCTTTCCTTTCCCTCCCAGTTTTCCCCAAAGACACCTCTGTTGGCTACATTTTCAGCCCCTTGGTTGAGTGAGCGTGGGAACTAAATATCACCCTGAGAATCTCTGGGGGGGGCGAAGCAGAGGGACCCTATAGTGATGTAATGTCCATTTCTTCTCCCTGCGTTGTTTTTTTTCTCAATTCTGTATTTGTTAAGAAGGATTATTTAAAGGTGCAATATGTGACTTAGTGATTCATGAGGCTCTAGGTTTTTAGTAACGTTTTACTCAGGTTGGCAATTTATGTGTCTGTGTGTCAGTGTATATGTGTGTGTGTTTTTAAAAGTGTGGCGATCTGTGAACACTTCAGTGTGAAAACAGTGTCAAATCAATTCCTCCTTCCTCGAAGTCCACTGGCTTTAGTTTGTATCTGCAGTGACACATATTGGTATCTACTGTATAAATATATACTAAACTCTTAAAACAGTCATTCCTTTGAATTGAGGTGTACAAAGTTTGAATTTGTATCAAAGGTGTAATTATTATTTTTAAAACCTCTTTTCACTATACTGCTGCTGTAATTACTTTGATTTTTTTAATGTAGATTAATTTTTTTTTTTTTTGCTTCAGGTGTGTATCCACCAAGAATTTCAGAATTTATGTGGATTTATTTTATTGGTACATAATCTGTCAACTTCTCAAGGCATTAACATGAAAGGATTTGTTTCTTTTTATTTTATATTGTGGCTCAGGTTATATTTTGAAGAAGTTTGAGTTTTCCTCCAATAGGAATGAAGTATACAAGGTTTTATGAAGGAATTACGAAGTCCCTGGAGTCCTGTGGCTGTTTTCCACAGTAATAAATCCTGCTGTAAACTTAGGACACTGTGTCCTATTGAAAATGAGAGCGGGGTCTTCTCTGAGGGTCCCGGTCACTGTTGACCTGTGGGAGCCCCTCTCCTGACCCTGCCGTGCTCCTCAGCTCGCCGGCACTTTGCTAACTGACTGGACGTGGTCGTGGGTGTTTAGGGTTATGAAGGGTGAACCACAACGTACTGAAAGCCCTTGATTTGGTTCAGAGGGTTCATGCTATACGTCTTGTCTCCCTTTCCCTTTGAGGTACTTAAAGGATTAAAAGGAGAGGTGGTGAAAGTGGTGTCACGTTTTGGGAGAACCTTACTTTCCAAATGGAAATTGCACTTTTTGCTGAAGCCTTTGCTCTCTTTGGTAGTGTGAGGCCCTTAAAGGAGTGGGTTGGCCAGGCCATGTTGGGCCCTCTTGACTCAACTTCGGAGGGGCCTTTGGCTCTGTAGGTCTGAATCAGGGAGGCCATGCCGTCCTGGGGTGTTGAGTGAAGCTGGGTTTGGGCAGATTGCTTCCAAACCTTCACGCTAGTCTGCCCTTCAATGCATGCAGATCTTGGAGAGTTCCCTAACTTCATTTGGAGGCCCTGTTCAGGCAGCAGTTCTGTGGGCCACACCCTTCCCCACTCACAAACCACTGTGATGGATGCCTAGGTGTCAAATCCCCGTAGATGCTCTGCCCTGTCCTGCCACATTGGCTGCCATGGAGAAGTCGGAGGGAAGAACTCGGCTCTAAAAATTCCTTTAAAAGATTAAAACAACAATAATTATAAACATATTGTATAAAAACACACAAAAACAGAAACCCTCCTCTCCTCCATTTGGTACAAGCTTGGGAAACGGGCAGCAGCCCCACGAGCCACTCTTGGACGTCATTCCCACTCCCGGGAGGAAGGCTTGTGGTGGAGAGGTCTGGATTCCAAATGGGCAGGTCACAGGAAGGTCATGATACTTCTCTGCATCCTGAAGAGGGCTGGGGACAGGGCCAGTGGGGGTGGTGAGGGTATTTATAGCACAGTGATTGAAAAGGGAAGATTGATGCGTAAATATAAAGGACACATGGGCTGGGGGTTGGTCATAGAAAAGAGAAGGTGTTTTTGAGCTCCTTTTCCAAACCCTCCAGGAACAATAAAGTAGAATGTGAGGAGTCCAGTGGAATTGAGGGGATGGTGTGATCGCCATTGCTTAATATTTGACAGTTGCTTACAGGAAAGCAGTCAGATTAGTTGAAAAGACTAAAGATTGGTGGTTAGTTAGTTTGAGGGATATGGCCCGCTGATTTCTTCTCTCAAGAGCAAGGACCTTTTGCCTCCAAAGTCAAATCTAGTGACGATTGGCACCAGAAGGAAATGACATTTGGGGTCTGTTCACTGTGGCCATGTAGTGACCTCCAGCTAGACTGTGGCATCGTTGACTCCACTGGATTTGGACTCCATCAAGTCAGAGGCTCCTGGGGGATGGGGGCCAGCCATGCAGCTGACTCACGTTCGCTTTTCATCTGGGATGGAAAAGCCTGGTTTTCTGTTGAAATGCTTGATTGCGCTTATTGAGCTAACACGTCTTGGTGACTGATGCTGATTTGCCTCGAAAGTTCTGAGTTTTCAGACTGTGTAGCAGCCGAGTGTTCCACATACTGTAGCTGTTCCCCCTGGGGGCACATACGGATAGGACGTGTTGATGTGGACTCTAAAACTGTAATTTTCTTGTAACTATTTTGGAATGATGCATATTTCTAATGTTTGTTATACTTGTACAGAGTATTGCTGTCGGTTGCTTTTTTTGGTTTGTTTTTTAAGGAAAAAATGGCCTGAAAAAATTTTTTAAAAGGACTTACAAATACCAAATACAAAAAATGTCAACACATTGTGCTTTGGTTTGTTTCCTTTCTTTCCGTCTTTACTTTGTGTCCACACCATTTCATCTACCAAGCAGCTTACCCGCCTGCATTCAACTGGGGCATCCTTAACAAAAACAGGTTTTCTTTGGGGATTTTCCACATTGAATTAGTTTATCAGGGCTGCCATAACAAAGTACCACCGACTTGGGGCTTAACCAATAGACATTTGTTTTCTCACAGTTCTGGAGGCTGGAAGCCCAAGATGAAGGTGTCAGCAGGGTTGGTTTCCTCTGAGGCCTCTCCTTGGCTTGTCTTCCCTCTGTCATCTCATGGTCTTCCCTCTGAGTGTCAGTGTCCTAATCTCCTCTTCTTATAAGGACACCAGTCATGGGATTACAGCCCACCCTAATGACCTTATTTTACCTTGATTATCTCTTTAAAAACCCTGTCTCCAACTATATCCACATTCTGAGGTACTAGCGGTTAGGACTTTAACTTGAATTTTGGGGGGACATAAGTGAGCCCCAAACACGCATCCAGGGTGATTAAGTGAAAAGGAGACTTGGAAGAAGTGGGTGTGCATCCAAGATGGGGCTGTGTGTGCTCTCAGAGGGTCAGATGTGTGGGTCTGCAGACGGATAGACACCCACTTGGTGGTGGCACACATGCCTTAGGCAAGTCCCCAGGAGTTTTAGAGGGTTTTCTTGTAATGGATTTGGGGAATCCCATTACGCCTTGATGCACACTCTAAGCAGACTAGGATGATTTTGTTTTGAGATCTCTCTTGTTCCTCTTGCCTGAGACAAATTAATTAGTCCCTTCAACAGAGATGGATTGAGTGCCTACTGTGCACCAGCCACCATACCTCAGCGCCTACCATGCACCAGCCACTGTACCTCAGTGCCTACTGTGCAGCAGGCGCTATACCTCAGTGGTTGAGGATTCAAAGGTGAGCAAAATGGGCAAAACTCTCTGCCCTTATGGAGCTCACGATATGGAGCCAGACAAACAACATGGGTGAATAAAATCTTTATTATGTTTGTGAAAATATGGAGAAAAATAGCATTTCACACCCTGATGCCCCAACTCGTCATTTTCACAGGACAGGCAGTGTGGTTACACCGTGTCAGGAGGAAGCTCTCTGCAATGTTCTCCATACAATCCCTGCTCTGGGGGAAAATGAAACAGAGAGACTGTACAGCTGCAGTGCACGCTTCTCCGTCCCGTCCGGGAGACTAAGATGGACGCAGCGGAAGTTCTGCCCATAAGAAGTGGACAGTCCAGAGGGAGGGGCCCAAAACATGTGTGATGCAAATGCAAAACGAACCCCACAAAATACCAGAGGAGGCTTAAAGGAACAGGTCACAGGGATCTCAGAAGAATGAAGAGGGGTGGTATCTGAGCTGAGTCTTAAGTGGAATTTGAGCAGGAGGATAAAAGGTGGGGAAGGTTTGGGGTGTGGAAGCGCGTGCTTTGCCTAGAGAATGGTGAGTGCTTCCCGGTGACTGGAATCTGAGCAGGCGGGGAGGGTGCGGTGAGGCTAGGTGAGGTGAGGCTGATGACCCTGAAAGGTAATAGCTCTAGGGTTCTGTGTGTTGTTGACCGAAACTGTCTAACCTTGAAACACTATACCAGGCATGTGCGTGTGTGCATGCAGACATACACATATATGCACGTGTAAAGACAGGCACAGATACATAAATACACACACACAATTTTACCTTCACTGTTTTCTTTGGAAGCCAGCCCTGGTGCTCTAGTGGTTAAGATTCAGCACTCTCACCACTGTGGCCCGGGTTCATTTCCTGGTCAGGGAACCACACCCCCCCATCTGTCAGTTGTCATACTGTGGTCGCTGCATGTTGCTGTGATGCTGAAAGATCTGCCACTGGGACTTCAAATACCAGCAGGGTCCCCCATGGTGGAGAGGTTTCAGTGGCACTTCCAGACCAAGACAGACTAGGAAGAAGGACTTGGCCACCCGTTTCCGAAAAAATTGGCCATGAAAATCCTATGAATAGCAGGGGAGCATAGTCTGATAGAGTGCTGGAACCACGTGAGAGGCGGGCACAAAAAGACGGGGCAGGGTCTGCTCTGCTGTACACAGGGTCAATAAGAGTCACTAGTACTAACAACAAGAATTTCCTTTGATGGAAACTGCATGGTGGTCACAAGGGTGACCATGATAGGGTGGAAGGAAGGACACCATCAGACTCTTGGCTGGTTAGTAGGAGTAAAGGACATAATTGACCACACAGAACAGCACTTTCAGTGGGACACGTTTCCCTAGCCCTTAGGTCACCCCAGGTTCTCGGTGGTCATCGACAGTGGGCAGAGCAGGCAGGGTCCTATCAGAGCTTTCCAGGAGTTGGCCTTGACCTTCTCTCTCCCTCTCCCCTCACTCCCTTTCTTTTTCTCTCTCTCTTTCTCCCATCCTCCTCACCTCTCCCAACCATCTGGAGACTAAAGCTAAATGCTGGCCTGCTTTCCAAGTACTAAAGAGCTAGTAACAATTCCAGCACATTCCTGAGTTGTCTACTGGGAATTACTGGGTGAAATAAGATCAGTTTTCTAGGCACGGCATCCCTCAGTATGTCCACATCTGCCCAAGGTCTGTTGCTGTATATACTTTTCTGATCAGGCAAAAAGCACAGATCTGGAGCATATCACAAATTAATTATTACAGACAGAAATACTCCCCTGACTGAGGATAGAAAGTATTTTGCTTTTAAAAGGATGCTTGTGGATATACTGTGGTACAGAGAATGGTATGCATCCAAAAGTTAGGAGGCCCGAGCGTTAGTTCTTCCCTACCCAGAGTGACTGAGTGGAAATCACAGAACCTTTCTACTTTTGATAAGCATTAGGTGGCAGAGAGCTGAAGGTGGTCCAGAGTGTTGGGAGTGCAGCATCTGTGGGTTGTTGAATACACAGCCCTGCGTGCCTGAACAGATGTGGGCACGGGTTGACGTCTCGTTAAAGCTATTAACTTAAAAAACAAATTCGCCTGTTATTTTATCCTCAAAATGAGTTTATTCAAGAACAGCCAAAAGAATTGTAGTTTGGGATGTGCATGCTATGGCACCCCACAGGCAAATGTGGAAAACAAAGGAGGGGAGCTGCCTTTATAGAGAAAAAGTAGGAGGTCGGGCTGTTCTAAAGGTAAGTCCATTGGGGGAAAGTAACAGCTCAAGGTGACAATAACTTCTCATTGGCTGGGCTGTGGCTGGGTGGAGAGAGAAGTCTTCCTTCAGTAGTAAAGTCGTTTTACTTCCTGTCTAAGATGGGAGCCTCCATTTCTTCCTGTTTGGTGTAATTGATCTTGTGTGCTAAGACGTGAGAGCTCCCCCTACAGGCCTTCTCAACTCCATTTAACTGAAGTTTTTAAAAATTGATTTCCACAAAGCTGAGGAAGTTTAGAGACTTAGGTCCCTCAGAGGACATCTTCCCATGGGTGTTTTGAGCCCCAATGTCATCTGGCCATCACACCTTCAACTGGAAAGTGTCCAGGGGTCCACCCTCATGTCTTGGA
The DNA here is from genome assembly GCF_041296265.1 of Equus caballus. Lineage (NCBI taxonomy): Eukaryota > Metazoa > Chordata > Mammalia > Perissodactyla > Equidae > Equus > Equus caballus. The sequence goes on from NC_091695.1 coordinate 12,537,180, forward strand.
CCCTACTGCTCAGCAGTGAGGGGGCTTGAGGGTAAGTTCAGTAAGAAACAAGGTGACAGGTAAATTTTCTGTACAAATGAATTTGGTTATAATTTTGATGCAATAATATGCTGAGACATGCAGCATATTGCCTGGGACCTATGAAACACCCAATAAGTGGCTGCTATGCATTTATCAATTTAAATTTTTATGGATCACCTACTGTGGGCTGGCAGTGGGCTCTGGGTATGTACATTTGTGTACAAGACTGGCATGATCACTGTCCTTGTGGAATTTAAGGGCCTATGGGAGAGACAGGAAATTAAAAAAAAAAAAAATTGAACATGTATTGCTGACACATTGCAGCTAGAATGAGAAGGCAGCCGTGGAGGAAGTGGACAGAAGGGACAGAGTGTGCCGACACCCTGAGGCAGGAAGGAGTCTGGCCCTTTTGAACAACAGAAGACTGCGGTCCCTGGAGCATAGCTGGAGAGGGAGCTGAGAGCACAGTATGAAGCCAGAGAGGGAGTCAGGGGTCTGATCGTGTCAGGCTTCATAAGCCACAGTAAAGAGATGGGACGTTAGTCTATGAGCAGTGGGAGGCCATCAGGGTTTCCAAAGGGAGTGTTTTGACTGTGCTGGTCACTGTGTGGGGAATGGATTGTAGGAGGGAAGACTGGAAACAGGGAAAGCTGTCAGAGGGTCTGGTTTAGCAATGGTTTTGGAAATAACCGATGGTAACTTGGTGAGGTTGGTGGCAGTAAAGATGGAGAGATGGTGAATTGGAGGTATATGATGACGGTGGGCTGATGCCCTCCCCAGCTTTCTTGTCTTTGACTCAAGACAAGGTTGTGCAATTTGCTTTGGACCGTGGATGTGGGCAGAAGTGACAGTACCATTTCTGAACATAGACCATAAGGAACTTTGCTTGTTTTGTTCACCCTCTTGTACCTCAACCACTGCCATGGAAGGAAGCTCCCCTGGGCAGCTGCTGCCCGATGAGCCTGGGCCCAGAATGAATACCTGTGGAGCAGAGCTGTCCCAGCCAAGCCCAGCTGGGCTCTACCTTGGAGCAGAGACACCTGGCCCAGCCCTGCCCAGGTTAGCTGGCCCCTGGCTGACCTGCACGTCCATGACAATAATTTATTCCTTGAGAATCTATGACTTTGGGGTCATTTATTATGTAGCATTTTTGTGGCAATAACTAAAACACTTAGCTTCACAGCAAGTAATTGGTAGAAGTGGAATTGAATCAACTCCAATGCTTGGATCCTAGTCATCGCTTTCAACAGTAGATGATTGTATTTAAAACAGTCAATTTCTTAACACAGAAAATTAGGAGCAGAACCTGGAGATATCTATCACATGAAAGAAAACAGTCAGGTTTTGCCCACACGTGTACCCTCGAGGACTTCGCTGAAGATCGTGATGTAGTTAGCGCTGCTGGGCTTGCTGCTCAGAGCCATCACTTGGGCTGGGGGAACAGATCAACAGTCTTCATGCTCTGATTCAGGCCAAAGTTCTCCCAGAGTCTTCTGCATCCACTATGGGTTTGGGGGAGGCAAGAGGATGCAAGTTGTTAGCTGTGGACTTTTTTAAAAAAACAGGCTAACGTGAAAAATGCCCCAACATTCAAGTGTCTTCTGCTCCTAGCACTTAGTTTGATGAAGACTGCCAGGTACAGCCAAGAAACTGAGGCTTCGTGGGAGATAAAAACCAAAGATCACCTGTGCTCTTAGAACACGTAAAGCTTAAACGAGAAAAGCAATTTATAGAACTACAAGGAGAGAATAATCTCATTAAAAATTAGGAAAATGCATAAAAGAAAGACAACTCCAGAATAATATAACGGTGGGATTTTACTTTGTTTCTGCTTGCCTAAATTTTTTAATTTCTCTCAGTGAATATGGCATACTTATTAAGAATAGTTAATTAAGAGAGCCTGCCCCATGGCATAGTAGTTAAAGTTCAGTGCACTCCACCTTGGTGGCCTGGGTTCACGGGTTCAGTTCCCCGGTGTGGATGTACACAACTCATCAGCCATGCTGTGGTGGTGACCCACATACAAAATAGAGGAAGATTGGTACAGATGTTAGCTCAGGGCCAGTCTTCCTTAGGCAAAAAGAGAGGAAGATTGGCAATAGATGTTAGATCAGGGCTAAGTTTCCTCAGCAAAAAAAAAAAAAAAATTAATTTAAACCTTAGCATTTTTTTCTCCTTGACTCAAAAAATAAGCTATGATATTTTTAAATATATTTGTTAAGTTTTACAAAGTTCTTTAAAAAGAATGTGAATTCACTTTTTTGGAGTACCTCCTGTTTCTAGCAGTTTGTTAAAAACGAAAGTTAAGTTTTGGATCTTAGGTTCTGAGCTATAAAGCTGGAGGAAACAAGGGACTACCTTCTTGCCCCTGGCTGTGTGTGGGTCTGCCAGGGTAGAAGGCTGGTTGGCATCTGGGGACCAGAAGGCTTAGGAGGCAGGGAGAATAGAGGTTTAGGCACTGCTCCCCAAAGTTCTGACAGCCCTCCCATCCCTTCTGGGATTTCACAGTTCCCTTCCGGGCCGAACGTGGAAGATCCCTGGAAGCTCTGAGAAAAACATGAGACCGTAGGCTTTACCCATTACACCCCATCAAAGTCACTTTCTTGTAGGAGTTGAGCAGCAGTTGGGTGCGCGCAGCAGTTTTGAATGTAGCCACTAGATGGTGCCAGAGGACCGTGCTGAGGAAACAATCCTTGAGGTTGCGAGAGGGCAATGGAGAAAAGAGGATTGGAAAAAGAACCAAGGTGTTGAGAGAAGATGCCTAAAAATCAACAACAGGGCTAAGGAAGTGCCCTTGCCAGCAGTCGGTAGCTTTTTCCCTTGTAATTTATCATATAATATGTTCACAGTAAAAAAATTTAGGAAATTTTGATAAGAAAAAACAAGAAGAAAAAATCCTATGTAGTCTCCAACTATCAAGATGGCGCCCAATGATACTGCTTCCTGGTCTTCACACCCCCCTGTAGTCCCTTCCCACATTGTACCAGGTTTTGTCTGTGTGACCAACAGGATACAGCAGAAGTGGTGGTATGTTGCTTCCGAGATTAGTTTGTAAAAGATTCTGTAGCTTCTCTCTCTCTCTCAGCCCTATGAGAGGCCCACCTGCTGAGAAACTGAACCTCCTGCTAAGAGCCAAGTGATCTTGGAAGCAGATTGTCCCAGGCAAGCCTTCAGATGACTGCAGCCTGGCCGACAGCTTGACTGCAACCTCCTGGGGACCTTGAACCAGAACCACCTGGCTAAGCCACCCCCAGATTCCTGAGCGTCAGAGACTGCTTTTGGCTTTGGGCTCAGATGGACCTGGTTGGTGTCCTAGCTGACCAGCTACTAACTGTGATACTGCAGACAAGCCACTCCACCTCTTTGGGCCTCTCGTTCTTCTTCTGTAAGATGAGAATAATAAAAGCATTTACACCTGTAAATGAAATCATGTGTGCAAAATTCATGGTTAACTGCTAGCTGCTTCTTTATATAGGCGGAGGCAGGACGTTCCCTTGGAGTATATGTCTTTGCTCTGAGAAGTTGAGTGCCCTACTTAATAATGCAGATGTCGTGAGTGTAGGAGCCTATTATTATTACGTCTTTCCCGAGGCAGAGCACAAAGTGCCTCTCCCCTTGGTATGCACAATTTTCATACAGAGCAAGAGGCTTTCTGGGAAGGAAAGTGCTGAGACTCCCTAACTTTTGGTCTCTGAGATTTGCAGTTAAAGAAACCTTTTTGTTGGTTCAGGGTGACATTGACCATGATCCATCAGTGTAAAAGAATATTAAAGAGGGAGCCCCCCATGAGGGAATGGGGTATCTGTGTTGGGGATGCAGGTTCAGCATTGGGGCGTATATGGGAAGTGCATGTTGCAGCATGTGCCTGGGGCTGGAAGCCCCTCTGGATCCAGCCATCCTGGACCATTGTGTTTTGGGGGAGCAATAGCTGAGCATGGGAGGGTGAACAAACAGAACTATGGCCTGGGAGTTCTTATCTGGAGTCTGGCCGTGGCACGGCAGGGGTCTAGGCCTGCAGCAGCAGCACTGCGGCAGTGAGTGGCAGACCTATGCCCATCAGATTATGCAGGACCGATGATGCGGCAATGACCAAAGACAATGCCTGGTCAGACTGTTAATTTTCTTCCTACTTGGTCTTCGGAAGCAGGAGTCCAATAGATTGAGTATTCTTCAGAAGTTCTTGGGTGGTTGGAGATGGATATAGGGTCCAGAAGTGTGTGAGAGATAATGGACTTCTGCTATTAAGGCAGATGTGGCCTAGGGGCCATTAGTTGGGCAAATAAAAGATGTGATTTAATTTGTATTTTCCAGATGGTGAAATAGATCGCATGAGTTGGGTGAACTAACTGCTGTTATAATAAATAACTCCCAGATCTCAATGCCTTTATACCTATGTCACAGTTTAGTGTGGTTGCCACCATTCAAGGACCTACGCTGGTACAGGTTCCACCACCTTTAGCCTCTCAAGGTCATCCTGAGTGTCACCATCCAGCTAACAAATGAGGAGAGAGACAATGTGTGGGAAGTTTCTATGAGCCAGGTTTGGAAGCGACATATATCATTTTTATCCACATTCTATTGGTTGGGAAATAGCATTTTGCTGTGTACCCAGGAAGAAGAGAACTGTGGATATTGGTGTTCTGGTCAGGCCAATGGATAAGGTGTTTAGCATGGTGCCTGGCACATGGTAGAGATTCCATAAATGGTGGTATCCTCCTCCCTTCCAGAGCCACCTGGCTGGGGAAGGAGTAGTTGGGAAAGAAAAGGCCTCTGTTTTCCTGCACTGGCATGGCGACCCAGCTGCTCCTGAATGTCTTGTTTTATGGATATAACAGAGGTACTGGGAGATGTCGAGTCCTGGTTTTGGTCCCAGTACAGTCACAGGAGCAGTCTGCAACTGCAAGTTCTGGCTCATCAGCAACTTGCACATTTACTGAGGATGTGTTCTTGCAGCCTCTGATCATACCTTTAATTACTTATCTGAAGCTCCTGAGAATCTCAAGGAGGTGAAAGAAATTCTCAGGCAGCTCTGAAGAACCCCCCAGGGATGACACTAATTTGCTCCTTTGCAAACTTTTCCTAACTCTTTGCCTCAGCTCCTTAGAGTATAATTAGTTTCCAAAGTCTGTCCTCATGCCATAGAGCTTGGCTCGGGCCCCAGAAAGTAAAGGACTGACTGATCATTGAACTCACAGAACAGAGAACTAATTGGCCCTTTTTCTTCCCTTGGTGATATTTGTAGCAGCAGAGAACTTTTTCTACTAAATATATAGAGGCCAATATCTGGAGGGTTAGTGGAAACAATTGAGAATATGTGGACTCAATCAACAAGTTATTATCTTTTATGTTTATAGTATTATGTTATGCATAGTTTTTCAACTTTTTTTTTACTTAATATATTATGGAGCTCTTTCAATATCAGTCTATCTAGATGTATTCATCTGTATTAGTCTGCTCAGGCTGCTATAACAAAATACCACAGACTATGTGGCTTAAGCAACAGGAATTTTTTCTTATTGTTCTGGAGGCTGGAAGTCCAAGGTCAAGATGCTGGTGGATTTGGTTTCCTGGGGAGTGCTCTCTCCCTGGCTTGCAAAGGCTGCCTTCCAGCTGTGTCCTCACATGGCACAGAGAGAACTCTTTCTCTCTTCCTCTTATAAAGCTGCTAATCCCATTATGAGGGCCTCACCCTAATGACCTCATCTAACCTAATTGCCCCCCAAGACCCCATCTCCAAATACCAGCATATTGGTATTTTGAATTCAAATTTTTGGAGGACACAATTCAGTCCGTAGTACTATTCTTTTTTTATTTCAGTTTTGTTGAGGTATAGTGGACAAATCAAATGGTGAGATATTTAAAGTGAACATCATGGTGATTTGATATACACATACATTGTGAAAGGATTCCCCATTTAGTTAATTGACACATCCATCACCTCACAACCTCATATCTTCATCTTTGAAGTAATTTGTTTTTGGTGAGAACATTTAGGTCCTACCGTCTTAGCAAATTTCAATTATACAATATAGTGTTATCATCTATAGTCACCATGTTACACATTAAATCCTCAGACCTTATTCATCTTATAGCTGAAAATTTGTACCCTTTTAACAACCTTTCCCTAATTCTCCTACACTCAAGCTCCTGGCAACCACTTTTTTTTTTTTTTTAAAGATTTTATTTTTTTCCTTTTTCTCCCCAAAGTCCCCCGGTACATAGTTGTATATTCTTCGTTGTGGGTCCTTCTAGTTGTGGCATGTGGGACGCTGCCTCAGCGTGGTTTGATGAGCAGTGCCATGTCTGCGCCCAGGATTCGAACTGAAGAAACACTGGGCCGCCTGCAGCGGAGTGCGCGAAACTAACCACTCAGCCACAGGGCCAGCCCTCTGGCAACCACTTTTTACTCTTTGTTTCTGTGAGTTTGACTTTTTCTAAGATTCCACATGTAAGTGATACCACGCAGTATTTTTCTTACTCTGACTTACGTCATTTAGCAAAATGACCTCAAAGTCCACCAATGTTGTCACAAATGGCAGGATTACCTTCTTTCTCAAGACTAAATAATATTACATTCTTGTTTATCCATTCAACCATTGATGGATAATTAGTTTGTTTCTTTATTGGGAGGTTTTTGATTACTGATTCAATCTCCTTACTCTTAATCGGTCTGTTCAGATTTTCTATTTCTTCATGATTCAGTTTTGGTAGATTGTATGTTCCTAGAGATTTATTCATTTCTTATAAATTGTCTGATTTGTTGGCATGTAATTGTTGATAGTAGTTTCTTATGATCCTTTATATTTGCGTGGTGTCAGTTGCAATATCTTCTCTTTCATTTCTAATTTTATTTGAGTCCCCTCTCTTTTTTTCTTGGCAAGTCTAGCTAAATGACTTCTCATGAGAAATGACATAAGCCAAAGGGCAGGGAGATTACATATTTGAAAAACTGAAAAAAATCAGCCAAGAATTCTATATCCAGAAAAACTATCCTTAAACATGAAGGCAAAATAAAGACATTCCCAGATAAAATGAGAAAATTTTATTGTTAGTAGACCTGCTTTAAAAGAAATATTAAAGGAATTAAAGGAGTTAAAGTGTTTTAGGAACTGGTCTCACATGGTAGCTCAGATCCACATGAAAAACTCAGGAGTGTCAATAAAAGTAATTACATAAGAAATTATAAAAGATAGCATGAATATATATTTTTCTCTTAACTTAAAATATAATTACACAAATTAAAAATTATAAAATTGTATTGTTGGGCTTATAACTTATAAAGATATAATATATTTTACAATAAGAGCACAAAAGAGGCGAAGGAAATGGACCTATATTAGAGCAAGAAAATGGCACAAGATGGTATCTTGAATCCATAGGAAGAAATGAAGAGTACAGGAAATGATAAATATGCAGGTTAATATAGAAGACTCTAAAAATATGTTTTTGCTCCTTTCTTCTCTTTAGAAAAGGTATTTACAAAAGATATCTTCTAAAGATATTCTTTAGAGACAAAATTGCATAAAGCAATAATTATAACACTGTATTTTTGGATTTAAATACAGTAATAAATATAACATTAGTAGCACAAAAGAGAGGAAGAGAATGAAGCTATATTGTAGCAAAGTTTCTGCATTTTCTGGAATTTAGTTAGTATTAATCTGAAGTAGATTATGATAAGTTAAGATACAGGTTATAATTCATAGAGTAATGACTAAATTAAAAAACCTAAAAAATATCAACCAAGGGATGAAGTGGTATACTAGAAAACATATATTTAATACAAAAGAGGGTGATATGGGGAGAACAGAGAAAAAGGATATGAAACATAAGAAGACATGGCAAAATAACTGTTATAAACCCAACCATATCAATACTTAGCTAACATTAAATATAAATAGATTAAACACTCCAAACCAACCAGAGGCAGAAATTCCCAGACTAGATAAAAAAACAAGATCCAACTATATGCTTTCTACCACAGATATGCTTAAGATTTAAACACACAAATAAGAGTAAAAGGATGGAAAAAGATATACCGTGAATACTCTAACCATAAGAGAGTTGGATTGGCAATATTAATATCAGACAAAATAGCTTTATAAAGAATCTTACTAGATTTACTAGTCTTACTAGAGACAAAAAAAAGTACTAGATTTAACAATTATAGATATCAACTATAAACATATATGCACCTAACAACAGAGCTCCAAGTCCCTGAAGCAAAAACTGACAGAATTGAAGGAAGAAATAGATAATTCAACAATAAATTTGGAGACTTCAATGCCCTACTCTCAATAATGGATAGTACAACTAGACAGACTATCAGCAAGGATATACAAGACTAGCAGTATCAACTAAGTGGACCAAACTGGTGTCTTTAAAACACTCCGCACAACAGCAGCAGCAGAAAACGCATTATTCTGCACACAGTCACGTGACATAATTCTGGGTAATGTGATGTAAAGGTAAGTCTGGTGGGGACTTCTGGACAAGTTTCCTTTCATGATACAGATACCAATATTTCCTGCTCTTCACTTCCTTCCTCTTCCCAGCTGAAATGCTGACGTGAGTCTGGAGGTGGAGTAGCATCTTATGATCATGAGGCACCCATGGGGATTGTACTGGTCAAGGATATGAGAGGAAACAGCACACACTTGGATGAGATAAATGAAGATAACTCATTAGATAGTCTAGAGTAGCAGGCTCAAGGGAAGACAACAAGGAATGGTGAAGGAACCAGGGGCTAACAACAGTTGAAATTCTGTATTACTTCTGGGCTGATGGAGACAGAAAGGAGGGAGAGTTGTAGCTGTAGGAGAGGGCTGATGGACAGGAACTGTGGACTTTAGAGCAATGCAGTCATTGCCAACACACAGGCCTATGAAGAAGGTTCCAGGAGAGCAAACACACCAGACTCACTCTCCTCTCATGCTGATCTCATGTTGGTGCACACCACATTGGCTAAACCTAGTCAGGAACCATAGTGTAGAAGAACCCATTGAAGCCGTCCATGAAAATCACCTCACAGACATACAGTATGGTGAATAAGAGTGAAGAGTGGAGCTGGTGTGCAAACAGAGAGTGTTCAGGATAGTCCACCCTGATGCCTCTCAGTGTCTACACTTGTCCTCATTTTGTATAAAAATTTTATGTCTTTTACACAGGGGACTTAGTCATACTTCAATAAGATGCTGTTAATTCAATCTTTATCCCATCTGAATCCTAAAATGTTAGCTACCACCATGCTCTTGATATAAGGAAGTGGGGAAAAAAGGGAAGATAGAAACAATCAGCGTAAAAGAATAGTTCCTCCTTCTGTAGCTAGTTAATAGGCCTAAACTGACACTCATAGCCTGTGCTGCCTTTAGACACAGGCATGTGGAGCCCCTACTCCAGGTCCTATGCCTCAGGAGACCCTATGCTTTGGAGCACTTTCCTTAAATTTTTTTGGTTCTCCATCCAGGGCTTGACAGAAGCCAGGGAGAGAAAAAGAAAAAAACAGTTACTCAGAACTGTTCAGATTTCTCGGGTTTCAGTGATGGGAGGTTATGAAGGTGCTAGACAGCTAGATAAAAATCAAATGTTTTGTTTAATCACACCTGTATTTCAAGACTTAAGATACACATTTTGGTTTATGCATATTGTTGTTAAACAAGCTTGGCAAGCCTGCTCAAAAGTTAGAACTCTCTTCTCTCTAAGTCAGGCAAAAACAATTTCAATTGTTTTAATATTTTCATATGTTTTCTCCTCTTTGATTGTAGATCTGTAGGTTGAGTTCCCTAGGAAACACCTCTGAGATTGAGTGTGTGTGTAAAAATTTACTGGGAAGTGCCCTCAAGGTCAACATCTATAAAGGAGTTAGGGAAGCAGAATTGAGCAGAGGGAGAAGTTGAACCATGATGCAGTAACAAAAAAATGTCTTGGATGATACCACAAGGAGCTTTAGAGCTGGGATGGCCCTAGAGAGTTGTCCTAAGCTAAGGCAAGAGGCCCAGGCCTTTTTACTAATAAATTGGCCAGTCATTGATTGCAGCCTACTAGAGGAAGAGAATGATATTGGTACCTCCCTGGGGGAGGGCCAATTTCTGGAGGAAGCAGCAACTGTGAGCTCTGAGCAGCCATCACTCCTAGAGCTGAGGGAATGAGCACCTTTATCTTGAAGAGGCATCTGGGTTGCTTACAACAACATCTACTACAAACTCTTTCCTTGAATCAGATATCCCTATAGTGAGCATGTTGTCTTTAATTTTGAGTCCAGTGTAGCTTCCGCTATAATATCAACAGAAACAATTCCCACCTATGAACTGTTTAAAGAGAATTATATGAGAGAAACCCCTAAACCTCAAACCAAATTATTTGTTTTTAATACTTTTTATTGCAGTAACATTGGATTATAACATTACATAACTTTCAGGTGTACATCGTAATATATTTCAAATTCTGTGTAGATTACATCATGTTCACCAGCCAAAGACTAATTACAATCCATTACCACACACATGTGCCTAATCATCCCTTTTGCGCTCCCCCCTCCCCACTTCCCCTCTGGTAACCTCTAATCCAATCTCTGTTGCTATGTGTTTGCTTGTTGTTTTTATCTTCAACTTATGAGTGAGATCATATGGTATTTGACTTTCTCCCTTAGACTTATTTCGCTTAGCATAATGCCCTAAAGGTCCATCTACATTATCACAAATGGCTTGATTTCATAATTTCTTATGGCTGAGTAGTATCCCACATCTTCTTTATCCATTCATCCCTTGATGGGTACCTAGGTCACTTCCAAGTCTTGGCTATTGTGAATAATGCTGCGATGAAGGTAGGGGTGCATGTATCTTTATGCATTTGTGTTTTCAAATTTTTTTGGATAAATACTCAGAAGTGAGATAGCTGGATCATATGGTAGATCTATTCTTATTTTTCTGAGGAAACTCCATAATTTTTTCCATAGTGGCTGCACCAGTTTGCACTCCCAACAGCAGTGAACAAGGGTTCCCTTCTCTCCACATCCTCTCCAACACTTGTTGTTTCCTGTCTTGCTAATTATAGCCATTCTGACTGGAGTAAGATGGTTTCTCCGTGTAGTTTTGATTTGCATTTCCCTGATAGTTAAGGATGTTTGAACATCTTTTCATATGCCTGTTGGCCATCCATATATTTTCTTTGGAGAAATCTCTGTTCAGATCTTTTGCCCATTTTTTAATTGGGTTGTTGGTTTTTTTGTTGTTGAGACGCATGAGTTCTTTGTATATTTTGGATATTACCCCCTTATCTGATAAATGGTTTGCAAATATCTTCTCCCAATTGTTAGGTGGTCTTTTCATGTTGTTAATGGTTTCCTTTGCTGTGCAGAAGGCTTTTAGTTTGATGTAATCCCATTTGTTTGTTTTGTCGGTTGTTTCCCTTGCCCGGTCAGACATGATATTTGAAAAAATGCCGCTAAGACTGATGTCAAAGAATGTACTGCCTATGTTTTCTTCCAGAAGTTTTTATGGTTTCAGGTCTTACATTCAAGTCTTTAATGCATATTTAGTTGATTTTTGTGCATGGTGTAAGATAATGGTCTACTTTCATTCTTTTGCATGTGACTATCCCGTATTCCCAACACCATTTATTGAAGAGACTGTTTTCTCCATTGTATGCTCTTGGCTCCCATGTGGAAAATTGTCTGTTCATATATGTGTAAGTTTATTTCTGGGCTCTCGATTCTGTTCCATTGATGTGTGTGTCTGTTTTTGTGCCAGTACCATACTGTTTTGGTTACCATAGCTTTGTAGTATATACATATATATATATTTTTTTGAGGAAGATTAGCCCTGAGCTAACATCTGCTGCCAATCCTCCTCTTTTTGCTGAGGAAGACTGGCCCTGAGCTAACATCCGTGCCCATCTTCCTCTACTTTATATGTTGGATGCTTACCACAGCATGGCTTGACAAGTGGTGCCATGTCTGCACCCGGGATCTGAACTGGTGAACCCTGGGCCACCAAAGCAGAACGTGCACGCCTAACCGCTGTGCTACTGGGCCGGCCCGCTTTGTAGTATATTTTTAAATCAGGGAGTGGGATACCTCTAGCTTTGTTCTTTTCCCTCAGGATTCCTTTGGCTATTTGGGGTCTTTTGTTGTTCCATATAAATTTAGGATTCTTTGTTCCATTTCTGTGAAAAATGTTACAACTTTGATAGGATTGCATTGAATCTATAGATTGCTTTAGGATACATGGACACTTTAACTATGTTAATGCTTCCAATCCAAGAGCATGGAATATCTTTCCATTTCTTTGTGCCTTCTTCAACATCTTTCAACAATGTTTTATAGTTTTTGGTGTACAGATATTTCACCTCTTTGGTTAAGTTTACTCCTAGGTATTTTATTCTTTTTGGTGCAATTGTAAATGGGATTGCATTCTTAATTTCTCTTTCTGCTACTTCATCGTTAGTGTATAGAAATTCAACTGATTTTTGTATGTTGATTTTGTATCCTGAAACTTGACTGTATTCATTATTTCTAAAAGTTTTTTAGTGGATTCTATAGGATTTTCTATGTATAAAGTCATGTCACCTGAAAGTAGTGACAGTTTCATTTCTTCCTTTCCATTTTTGATCCCTTTCATTGCTTTTTCTTGCCTGATTGCTCTGTCTAGGACTTCCAATACTATGTTAAATAAGAGTGGTGAAAGTGGGCATCCTTGTCTGGTTCCTGTTCTTAGAGGGATAGCTTTCAGTTTTTCTCCACTGAGAATGACATTAGCCGTGGATTTGTCATATATGGTCTTTATTATGTTGAGGTACCTTCCTTATATACGCATTTTATTCATTCAGAGTTTTTATCATAAATGGAAGCTGTACCTTGTCAAATGCTTTCTCTGCATCTATTGAGATGATCATGTGATTTTTATTCTTCATTTTGTTAATGTGGTGTATCACATTGGTTGATTTGTGGATGTTGAACCATGCTTGCATCCCTGGAATGAGTCCCACTTGATCATGACCTTTTTAATGTATTGTATTATTTGATTTGCTAGTATTTTTTTTTGAGGATTTTTGCATCAATGTTCATCAGTGATATTGGTCTGTAATTTTCTTTTTTGGTGTTGTCCTTGTCTGGTTTTGGTTTCAGGATAATGTTGGCTTTGTAGAATGAATTAGGAAGCTTCCCCTCCTCTTCAACTTTTTGGAAGAGTTTGAGAAGGATAAGTGTTAAGTCTTTTTTGAATGTTTGGTGGAATTCACCAGGGAAGCCATCTGGTCCTGGACTTTTATTTTTTGGGAAGTTTTTGATTACTGTTTCAATCTCTTTACTGGTGATTAGTCTATTCAAATTCTCTACTTTTTCTTGATTCAGTTTTGGAAGGTTGTATGATTCAAAGAATTTATCCATTTCTTCTAGATTATCCAATCTGTTGGTGTATAGCTTTTCATAGTATTCTCTTATACTCTTTCGTATTTCTGAGGTGTCCATTGTAGTTTCTCCTCTTTCATTTCTGATTTTAATTATATGAGCCTTCTCTCCTTTTTCCTGGTGAGTGTAGCTAAGGGTTTGTCAATTTTGTTTATCTTTTCAAAGAACCAGCTCTTGGTTTCATTGATTTTTTCCTATTGTTATTTCAGTCTCTATTTTGTTTATTTCTGCTCTGATTTTTATTATTTCCTTCCTTCTTCTGATTTTGGGCTTTGTTTGTTCTTCTTTTTCCAGTTTGTTTAGCTGCACTGTTAGATTATTTATTTGCGATTTTTCTTGTTTGTTGTGGTAGGCCTGAATTGCTATAAACTTCCCTCTTAGAACTGCTTTTTCTGTATCCCATAGATTTTGGCATGTCTTATTTTCATTTTCATTTTTCTCCAGGTATTTTTGGTTTCTCCTTTTATTTCTTCATTGACCCAGTCGTTATTCAGTAGCATTTTGTTTGCTCTCCACATTTTTGTGGCTTTTCTGGTTTTCTTCTTGTAGTTGGTTTTTAGTTTCATACTTTTGTGGTTAGAAAAGATGCTTGGTATTATTTCAATCTTCTTAAATTTATTGAAACTTGTTTTGTGTCCTAATATGTGATCAATCCTGGAGATGGTCCCACGTGCATTTGAAAAGAATTTGTATTCTGCGATTTTGGGATGGACTGTTCTATATATCTACTAAGTCCATCTGGTCTAACGTGTCATTTAAGGCCAGTGTTTCCTTATTGATCGTCTATTTGGATGCTCTATCCATTAGTGTAAGTGGACCGTTAAAGTCCCCTACTATTATTGTGTTACAGTCTATTTCTCCTTTTATGTCTGTTAATAATTGCTTTATATATTTAGGTGCCCCCATGTTGGGTGCATAGATATTTACAAGTGTTCTATCCTCTTGGTGTGTTGTTCTCTTTATCATTGTCTAGTGCCATTCTTTGTCTCTTATTCCAGTTTTTGTTTTAAAGTTATTTTGTCCGATATAAGTATTGCTACCCCCACTTTCTTTTCTTTGCCATTTGCATGGAATATCTTTTTCCTTCCTTTCACTTTCAGTTTGTGTCTGTAGGTCTAAAGTGTGTCTCTTGTATGCAGCATATACATGGATCTTGTTTTTTTTTATCCAGTTGGCCACCCTATGGTATTTGATTGGACCATTTAGTACATTGACATTTAAAGTAGCTATTGATAAATGTGTATTTATTGCCACTTTGTTACCCTTTGTTTCTGGTTGTTTTAGTTGATAAATATGTGTTTATTGCCATTTTGTGACCCTTTGTTTCTGGGTGTTTTAGTAGTTCTCCTCTTGCTCTCTTCCCTTGTGGTTTGATGGCTTTCTTTAGTAATATGTTTGATTTTTTTCTATTAATTATTTGTTTATTTATTATAGGTTTCTGGTTTGTGATTATCATGAGGTTCATATATAATATTCTGCATATATAGCAATCTATACGGAGTTGATAGTCTCTTTAGTTTGATGTCTTTTTAAAAGCTTTACTCTTTTACTCCCCTCCTCCCACATTTTGTGTTTTTAAAATCATATCTGATCTCTTATTTTGTGTGTGTGTATACATTACCTTCTTATCATTGAAATAGGTAATTTCAGTACTTTTGTCTTTTAACCTTCATATTATCTTCATAGGTGCTTGATTTTCTACCTTTACTGTATTTTTGCCTTTATCAGTGGTTTTATTGCCTTTTCTTTTGGATAATTTTCTTATCCCTATTTGTGGTCTTCTCTTTCCCTCTTAAATAAGTCCCTTCAGAAGTTTTTCTAGAACTGGTTTCTTGGTGGTAAACTCCTTTAGTTTTTTCTTGTCTAAGAAACTCTCTCTCCTTCCCTTCTGAATGATAACCTTTCTGGACAGAGTATTCTTGGCTGCAGGTTTTTTTCCTTGTAGCACTTTAAATAAGTTGTGCCACTCTCTTCTAGCCTGTAGGGTTTAGGTTGAGAAGTCAGCTGATAGCCTTATGGGCTTTCCTTTGTATGTCACTTGTTGCCTTTCTCTTGCTTCTTTTAGGATTCTCTCTTTATCTTTAATATTGGACATTTTAATTATAATTTTCTTTGTGTGGGCCTGTTTGAGTTTATCTTTTTTGGTGCTCTCTGTGCTTCCTGTATTTTGATGTCTTTTTCCTTCCTTAAGTTAGAAAAGTTTTCAGGTATTCTTTCTTCAAATAGATTCTCTGCTGCTTTGTCTCTCTCTTCTTCTGGGACAACTACAATACAAATGTTAGTGTGCATGATGTTGTCCCAGAGTTCCCTTAGATTGTTCTCATTCTTTTTATTCTTTGTTCTTTTTTCTTTTATTTGTGCAGCTTGGGTGATTTCCTCTAGTCTTTCATACAGCTCACTGATCTGTTCTTCTGTACCATGTAGTCTGCTATTGAGTCTCTCTCATGAATTCTTCAATTCCAGTATTGTATTCTTCATTTCTGATTGGTTCTTTTTTATATTTCCCAATTCTTTATTGACGTTCTCACTGTGTTTATCCAGTCTTCTCCCAATATCTGTCAGCATCCTTATGACTTTTTGTTTGAACTCTTTGTTAAGTAGAGTGCTCATTTCTGTTTCATTTAGTTCTCTTTCTGGGGTTTTGTCCCATTCCCTTGCTTGGAATGTATTCCTTTGCCTCCTCATTATGACTCTTTCTCTGTGCTTATATCTATGTATTAAGTGAGTCAGCTATGTCTCCTGATCTCGGAGAAGTGGCCTTATGTAAGAGATGCATTTTGAGGCCCAGCAGTGTGCTCTTGTCTCATCACCAGTCCAAATGTTCCAGGAGTGACCCCTGTGTGGGCTACTTGTGTCCTTCTGCTGCAGCAGGGTTGCTCTTACTGAAGGTACTCAGGGAGTCTGGGCTTTCCCCCCGGCCAGCTGTTTGTAAATCAGATTTGTGGAGCCCCAGCACTGTTGGCTACAAGGTATAATAACACAGTCCTGTTACAGTTTTCCTGTTAAATGAGTAGGCAATCAGTGTAGCTGCTTTCTAGGCTCAGGAGCTTATAGTTGCTTTAGGTGTCATGCCTGCAAGTCTGTTGTCAGCTCTCTTAGGATTGCAGCTGAGTGGGGCTGGCTCCAGACATGGGAGCACCCAATTGTTTCAGGTTTTGGAAGGTGGGGCCAATCCCCTTTGTGGCTGTTTGTGAAGCACAGGTCTTCTGCCACTCATAGGCCCCACCCCCCAAAGATCCACACACACCATCAACACAGTCTGGCCTGTGCACACTTCCCAACCCCCTGGAGCATACCCAATCTCCCCACTACAGAGGCCCCCACCACTCCACAAATTTACCTGGTCCACAGGTAACCTGGTCCTCACACAGGCCGTACCCCACAGAGGTGGACACACTTGCCTGCCTGTAGAGGACCTATGCAGGCTGAAAAGTTGCCCAAGGGCTTGCTGATGTGTGGGGCTGGTCCCTAGGGTGGGCAGCCTGCCCTGGCTGAACTGGATTAAATCTGCACTCTAGTGCATGTGGCAGACCCCTGGGCTAACAGGCCAGGGGAACTCCAATGATGTCTGCCAGCATCTGTGTCAGCACACCTGTACTAGGTCACAACAATGGCTGCCACCAATGTCTCAGTCTTTGCAGGGGTCTCACCTCTCACCAAGATGCACCCAGAGCCTACCAAGGGAGTCTCTTTTCACCAAAGAGTTGTGCACCTTTCTTTCTGGTGATTTTAGGTTGCTCTCTGAGATGGGTGAATTTGTGTGTGGGCCCTTTAACAGCTGGCATTATCCCACTAATGTTGATAGCTTTTCTGAGGGTATTCCCCATTGTAGTTAGTAGCCAGTGAAGCCAGATAGTATGACACTCATCTCAGGTGTGCTGAGTCTGCAGGATACTTATAGTGGTAACGTGCCCCAACTCAGGTCCCCACTTCTCCAGGGAAGGCTGTGTACCTTAGGGGGTCCCTGCCGTGCTGGCTGTGAAGCTCTGCTGTTCGAGAAAGTGTTTTTTTTTTTCTCTCCAGAAGGAATTTCTGCCTCTTCAACCTCAGTCCGATCTGTCCCTTGTTGTGGGGGTTCTTGTTGTCCAGTTTTCAGTTCTCTCTCCGGGGTAATTTTTCCAAGAATAGTTGTAACCTGATTGTGTTTATAGGAGGAGGTGAGATTAGTCTGCCTACACTGCCATCTTGATGAGATCTCCCAAACCAAATTAAGTGAGAGTTGTCTAGAAGTCTGGAGTTGCCAAGGTAATGGTAACAACAATAACTGCCATAAATGCAGCTCCTTACCATTGATAATATGCTTTTACCTCCACTTCCATCTGTTTTAATTCTCTGTATAACCCTGGGAAGTGGTAGGAAAAGTAGCTTTATCCTCATTTTAAAATGAGGAAACAGGTGAGGAAAAGGATAGTGAAATCCATTGTGGCATTTGTTTTTAGTGTCATTGCTTTATTAGAATATACATGCCTGATATAACTCATCACTGAGAGGCTATTGCCCAGAGGCAACAGTACTATATGTTATGAAACAGACTGCGTTTGGGCATCAGATTTCTCTGTGCAAACATTTAACTTACCCAGGGCACCTGTAAGGGAATATCTTTTTGCCTAAAGTCAAACTACTAGTAATTGATAGAGTAGGCCCTCCAAACTAGATATTTAGACTTCAAGTCCAAGACCCTTTATGCTGTATTATACTATTTCTTTGTGTGATAAAATTTAGGGGATGATCACTGACTTATTCCCAGCACCTTCTTTGGAAACTGGTACGACTCAGGCTGTACCAACCCCATTGAGCTTCACATCAGGGTATCTCCTATTTCTGCCCAACCACAGTCTCTTCATGGCATTTTTCACCTCCATGTTTCTCAGGGTATAGATCATAGGGTTCAACATGGGTGTGATGATGGTGTAAAACACAGCCACCATCTTGTCCTCAGTAAAAGTGGTGGAAGGCCTTAGGTAGATGAAGAGGCAGGGGACAAAAAACAAGATCACCACAGTGATGTGGGAAGCACATGTGGAGAGGGCCTTGTGCCTCCCCTCTGATGAGCGGGTCTTGAAGGAAAGCAAGATGACAGTGTAAGAGCCCACAAGAATGACAAAGCAGCTCAGTGAAATCATGCCACTGTTGGCCACCACAATGAGCCCCACTGCATATGTGTCTGTACAAGCCAGCTTCAGTAAAGGGTGGACATCACAGAAGTAGTGGTCAATCAGGTTGGGGCCACAGAAAGGCAGTTGTACAGTGAGAATGGTCTGGATAAAGGAATGCACAAAGCCTCCTAACCAACAAGTCAGCACCAGTATGGAGCAGACCTTCCAGTCCATGATGGTTGTATAACGTAGAGGCTTACAGATGGCCACATACCTGTCATAGGCCATCACTGTGAGGATAAAGATCTCCGTACAACCAAAAAGATGGACACAAAAGAGCTGTACCATACAACCAACAAAGGAGATCCTTTTGACCTTGGCTTGGAAGTCAATAATCAGCTTGGGGGCTGTAACAGAGGAATAGCAGATGTCAACAAAAGATAGGAAGCTAAGGAAGAAGTACATTGGAGAGTTGAGATTTAGGCTCCTTTGGATAGTCATTACAATAAAAAAATTTCCAGTCATGAGGATCATATAAAAGAGTAAAAACAAAAAGAAGCATAGTTGCTGCACTTGCTCATTTTGGGAGAGACCTGTGAGGATAAATTCAGTAACGTTATTTTCCATGGAATCTGGGTAGTTCACAAGAGAAAAACACCGTGTGACTTTACCTATAGGAAAAAATATATAAAGGCCAATTAGATTTGGGCACATGGTACCATAACATTATTAGTATTATTTTTAACAATTATTCACAAAATTTCTTACTTAAGGTATTGGTTTGGGTAAAGTCTGTTTCATAAAATTACCAGAGATTGAGAAAGAGAGGTGGGGGAAGGAGACAAAGAATGAGAGAGAGAGAGTGTAGGAGAGAGAGAAAAGAAAAATTAAAGTTAGATAGGCTTTAAACAGATTCAGGGATGCAGTCTAGGCTGTCCCCTTAAGCATCAGTAGTCTGAATCATCAATGCTCCAGAATTCGAATTAAGTTTTTCTGTTAAATCAAGGCTCCAAGTGATAACCACCATTTTTTTTACTCCAGGATACTTTCTACTTATTTTCCAATTGATATTTGGAATCTAAGTAACCACACACACACACACACACACGTTTGTGATCACAAATAAGGAAGTCTTAAAATGTAAAACTTTGAGTCAGACCGGGGATATAAGTAACCTTTTATATGGCTCTTTGGCCTCCCAAATTACTGACAGCCTGATTGGTTTGGTCTTATTTTAGATTATGCCAGGACTGCACTCTTTGTCACTCCGTATGTGTCTAAAAGTTGGGAAATGCATAGAGGCTTTACAAAAAGGAACCACCATTTGCAAGATGCTCAAGACTTCAGATTCTAGTTAACATTAGTAGTTATAGGATATGGGGAGAAAATAACTCTGGGCTAAGTTTAGTCTGCCTCTGACAATGACCAACTGTGAGATCCAGGGTAAGTTGCTCACCTTCATAGAGATGCAGTTTCTTGGTCATTGGGTTGGGTTATACATGAACACCAAGATTTCCCCCAGTTTTTATGTTATATCATAAAATTTGGGATGATCTTTTCAATACAGTGAATCACAGTCCTTGAATGTGAGTTCTTTGTTTCGTTATCTTTGCATTCTTTTGAATCAAAAGATGTATGAAGGTGGGGATGATGTGTATGTTTGTTTATTTTTGTATTGCCTGAGTACAAATACTGCTTCCATTAGCTTTGCAAGTCTTTTATTATTTTGTGTTCTTTTTTTCCTGCTTTTTCTCCCCAAATCCTCTTGGTACATACTTGTATATTTAGTTGTGGGTCCTTCTAGTTGTGGCATGTGGGATGCTGCCTCAGCATGGCCTAATGAGCCGTGCCATTACTGTGCCCAGGATCCAAACTGGTGAAACCCTAGGCCACCAGGAGTGGAGCACATGAACTTCACCACTCAGCCATGGGGCCGGCCCCTATTATTTTGTTTTCTTTTATTGCACAAACCCTTGTGTCCAAGGCTTTGGCAAGTCACTTAAGCTTTTTGAATCTCAGTTTCTTCATTCTTCAAATGGAAATGATACTGACTACTTTCGAGAATTTTAAACACCAAACTTAGCCCAGTATATAGTAAGTGCGCACTGAATTATGCCTTTTCATTTTCCAACTAGATTACCAGTACTTAAAATATTTTATTATGAAAAATTTCAAACATATACAAAATGGAGATAATTATATTATAAACTCTCATATGATTGTCATTTAGATTAAAACATTATTAATGTTTTGCTACATTTGCTTCATCAATCTCTCTTTTTCTTTTCTTTTCTTTCTTTTTTTGCTGAGGAAGATTTGCCCCGAGCTAACATCTGTTGCCAATCTTCCTCTTTTTGTATGAGAGCTGCACAGCCACTGACAAAATGTGTAGGTCTGTGCCCGGGAACTGAACCCAGGCAACTGAAGTGGAGCACACTGAACTTAACCACTAGGCCACTGGGGCTGGCCCCATTTCTTTTTTTTTTCTGCCAAAGTATTTTAATACAAATCCCAGTCATCATGTCATTTCAACTTCAATATGCTTCAGTATCTGTGTTTCTAAAAATAGGGAATCTTCGTACATAAACACAAAGACATGATCACATCTAACAAAATTACCAGTAGTTTCCTGGTATCAACCAATTCCTGCTCTGCTGAAGCCACACTTTGCTCCCCTCTCTCCTTCCAGTGCTTGGTTGAGTGCCTGCTAGGTCTGCTCGGTACCACATGGTGGCTCACTGTGGCTACCGAACACTTGGAATGTGGGTAGTAAGACTAAGAAACTGAAGTTTCAATTTAATTTAATTTAAATTTGAAAACTAGAGCAAAGTAAAATATTTTGATGTGATAAAAATGTGGGTATACTAGGTTAAACAAAGTGGTATTAGATATTATTAAAATTAATTTCACCCGTTTCCTTTGCTTTTTTATGTGGCTACTAAAACGTTTAAAATGACAATGTGGCTTGTGTTATGTTTTTATTTCATGGTGCTGTACTAAGGATGAGGCCCTGGTCTAAGCACTTGGCTATACTGCCTAATTGAGTTCCTGTAACTCAATGAAGTATGTAGAACTATTCCCATTGTTCACATAAGCAATAAACTCCTTCCTTAGAAAAGTAAACTAACTTTATCTGCAATCATGTAGCTGGTCATTGGTGGAACACAGATTCAGCCTTGATATATTCTCTTAGCTGGTGCTACATTATACCGTATATAAATGTACAATTTACATTGGCCTTTAAAAATATTGATAAAGCTTTGGGATCCTCTTTATTGTTCTAGGGTCTCTGGGATAGAAATCGCTACTTTAATTAAGTCAAACAAAATTCAATTAACTAAGATAGATACCAATACTCTTTAATAAGTTAATGGAATACTGATATCTGTGCCCTTGAAAGACCCACTGGCCTTATAAGCAATCAGTAGTTTCTGGTATAGGATGGGTATAGTCTTAGAAAATGGTTCAGATTGTGGAGAGGAATATTCAAATTCTCCTATTTCTCCTGTCAGAGTCTGGGACTCAGTAGGATCCTTCATCTCGCCCTCCCTCCCTCCATTGCCACCTGCCATATGGTGCTGGGACTAGGCATGGGTTATTTCACATTCTGAAAAGCATTAGTACCTTTTAACCTGTAGTTGAATAAGGAAGAAGGCAAAATCTAAGATGAAGCCTTAGGCTTCACCAAATGCTAAATTCCAATGCCTTGATTAAATGCTGCATCACTGAAAAAATTTGTCAGCAGATTTTTCCTGAAAGAGGTGGGTTTCCAAAAGTCTGCAGTAGAGGCATTTCTTGACCCCTTTAAGTATCCTCTGTTTATTTCTATAGTACTTAAAATCTCCGACTTTTTAGGCTACTTGTGTGTCTCCCACTATAGACTCTGTGCTACTTAAATGCAGAAACCGTTCTTATTTGTGTGGATCCCAAGCACTTGGCCCTGAGACTAGCATACACATTAGGACTCAGTGAACTTTGAAGGCAGGAGGGAGAGAGGGAGAAATGAAATAGAGTTACTGGTTTATGAATCTTTCTAGATAACTTGGTTTTAGCACTGCCCATTTTCTAACATAGAAAATTTGTTAAAGGCACAAACTCTTACTATATAGAGCTGGATTTTCAACCTCTGGCCACACCAATTACCAGTTGTGTGGCATTGACCAAGTAATTTTACCTATTTAATCATTGTCCACATCTGTAAAATAGGGCTAAATAAATCCTGCCTCATGCAGTGGATATGAGAATTAAAATAGCTAATGTATATCAAGCTTCGCACAGTGTCTGGTCCACAGGAAGTTCTTAAAAAATGTTAGTTTTCTTATTTTTATCCTGCATATCATAAAGGTGGGAAATATAAAGCGAAAAAGAAAGGTGATAAAAGTGACTTCACTTACCCGGAGAGTATGTAAATATTCCCATCATTTTCCTACTTCTGGGTCCTACAAATCCTCTACCCAGCCATGACCCGTCCAAACACTACTCCTATTCCAATCGTCTCAGATTTCTGTATGTTGCTTTGAAAAATAGTCTGTCCCCATTTATTCCTTAGAATTGCTGCCTGGGTCACAAAGCAGAGGCTATTTGTTTTGGAGCCTGAAGCAAAGTGAAGTTTTACATTGTTAAGTTTTTGGCAGGTGCTTAGTTATCAGCAAGGACAGAGAGTAAATATGATAGAAATATGTGACTTTGGGATCAATTCCGAAGGTTAACTTACTCTCTCCCAGAGATCCAGAGTTTTCCCTCAGCTCAGTGTCAATCCAGTCAAGAGTCTTGGCCAAAGTCTCTCTCAAATCCGAATTCTATGGCTGGGGAAGGAGAAAGAAAAGCCCCTTGATGCCCAGTTGATGCTGTGTTCTCTGTGGCTCTCCTCAGTAATGAGCTCCCATGAGCCTTCTAAGTTGCTTCCTCTGCTGAAACTTCTCACCAAGGATACATGTAAGTTTTCCTGCTGCGTTGGTCAAGTGTGGGGGCCCACTTGGGGAGGGCTTCTCAGAATGGATTCCTCTGGCTTTTATGGTCACTGGAGGTGGATCACCCTGGATTTCCTGTCTGACATCCATTCTTTAATCTAATAACAATGGATTCCACTGTTTAAACACTTAGTATATGTCTTACATTATTATAAACAGTTTATATGCATTCCATTGTTTCTTTTGTTTTGTGTTTAGGGCCTGAGTTGAATTGAATTGAAGCATGAATTGTATGGAGGCTCATTATTATCATTGTTCCATGCGTGATCTACTTCAGTATTAATTAATTAATTAGTTTAATAAATAAATAAATACTTATAAGCCAAAACATAACCCAAATGTTAGACATTATGAATAACTTACATCTACCTGTGTGTCCCTTCCTTACCCCATCCCATTGCCTATCCTCAAATACCAAGAGATAACTGCATTCTAAATTCTATGTATTTTACTGTTTTAAATTAGAATTTTGCTGATATTGAACACTTTTTCATGACTTTAATGCCATTTAGCTAGTTTTTTTATGATGTGCCTTTTTCTTGGTCCCATTTTTGGGTTACTTATCTATTCTTATTGATTTGTAGGGGTTCTTTTTATATAATCTGGATATTATATAATCTGGGTAAAAGTACCCTGTCATATCTATATCTACGTCTCTGTGTCTATCTCTACCTATGTATCATCTCCTCTCCTAATTTTGTAGCTTCCTTTTTTCCCTCTCTCTAAATGGTATTTTTTTTTGGTGAGGAGATTGGCATCTCCTCACCAAACATCTGTTGCCAATCTTCCTCCTTTTTTTTCCCTCCCCAAAGCCCAGTACATAGTTGTGTATTCTAGTTGTAGGTCATTCTAGCTCCTCTATGTGGGATGCTGCCATATCAAAGCTTGATGAGTGGTGCTATGTCTGCACCCAGGATCTGAACTGGCGAACCCTGGGCCACCCAAGTGGAACACATGAACTTAACCACTTGGTCATAGAGCTGGCCCCTTCATGGTCTTTTTTGATGAATAGAAGTTCTTTTCAGTTTAATATAATTTATTGATCTTTTCCATTATGTTAGTTGATGTTAGTTGTTATGAACTGAATATTTTTGCCCCTGAAAATTTATATGTTGAAATTCTAACCTTCAAGGTGATGTTATTAGGAAGTGGGGACTTTGGAACGTGATTAGGTCATAAGGGCAGAGTCCTCATGAAAGACCCTACAGAGCCACCTTGTCCCTTCCACCATGTGAAGACAAATCAAAAGATGCCTTATATGCACCATAAAGTGGGCCCTCACCAGACACTGAATATGCCAGTGCCTTGTCTTGGACATCCTATCATCCAGAACTATGAGAAATAAATTTCTGTTGTTTATAATCTACCCAATCTATGGTATTTTGTTACAGCAGCCCAAAAGACTAAGACAATAGTACTTTTTGTGTCCTCTTTAAGAAATTCTTATATAGTCAACTAACATTTGACAAGGAAGCCAAGAATTCTCAAAGGAGAAAAGATAGCCTTTTCAATAATGGTACTGGGATGACTGGCTATTCACCTGTAAAAGAATGAAGCTGGACCCATATCTTATACCACTCACAAAAAATAACTTAAAATGGATTAAAGACTTAAATGTAAAACCTGAAGCCATGAAAACTCCTAGAAGAAAACATAGGCTTAAAGCTCCCTGACATGGGCCTTTGTAGTGAAGTTTTGGATATGATACTTAAAGGACAGGCAACTATTTTTTATTTTAAAAATAAACAAGTGAAACTACATCAAACTAAAAAGCTTCTGCACAGCAAAAGAAATCATTAACAAAGTGAGAAGAAAACTTATGGAATGGGAATAAATATTTGCAAACCATATATCTCATAAGGGGTTAATCCAAAATATATAAAGAACTCATACAACTCAATAGCAAAAAAACAAATAGCCCAATTAAAAAATGGACAAAGAACCTGAATAGATGTTTCTCCAAAGAAGATATACAAAAGGCCAACAGCTACATGAAAAAATGCACATCACTAGTCATTAGAAAAATGCAAGTTAAAACCACAATGAGATAGCACCTCATGCCTGTTCTAATGGCCATGATGCGGAAGACAAGAGGCAACAAACGTTGGTGTGGATGTGGAGAAAAGGGAACCCTCGTGCACTGTTGATGGGATTGTAAATTGCTACAGCCACTATGGAGAACAGTACGGAAGGATTTTCAAAAAACTAAAAATGGAACTACCATATCATCCAGAAATTCCACTTCTGGAATATATCTAAAGGAAATGAAAACACTAACTGGAAAAGATATCTGCATGTTCATAGCAGCATTATTTACAATGACCAAGACATGGAAGCAACCTGTGTCCATTGATGGATGAATGGATAAAGAAGTGCTATATATTTACAGCAGAATTTTGAGCCACAAAATATGAGGAAATCCTATCATTTGTGACAACATGGATGGGCCTTGAAGGCATTATGCTAAGTGAAATAAATCAAAGACAAATACTGTATGATCTCACTTATATGTGGCACCTAAAAAAAAATGAAACTCATAGAAAAAAGATATCAGACTCGTGGTTACCAGAGCCCAAGAGTGGGGGCAAGGGGAATTGGAGAAATGTGGTGAAAAGCACAAACTTCCAGTTGTAAAATAGTTAAGTACAGACCGTCCCTAATTTATGATAGTTCAATTTACAATTTTTTTGACTTTACGATGGTGCAAAAGTGATACACATTCAGTAGAAACTGTACTTTGAATTTTGATCTTTCCCTAGGCTAGTGACATTCAGTACTATACTCTCTTGTGATGCTGGGCAGTGGCAGTAAGCTACAGCTCCCAGTCAGCCACTCAATCACAACAGTAAACAACCAAATCTGTTTTTCACTTTCGGTACATTATTCAATAAATTACATGAGATATTCAACACTTTATTATAACATAGATGATTTTGCCCAACTGTAGGTTAAAGTAATGTTCTGAGCATGCTTAAGTTAGGCTAGGCTAAGCTATGATGTTCAGTAGGTTAGATGTATTAAATGCATTTTTGACTAACGATATTTTCAACTTATGATGAGTTTATTGGGACATAACCCCATCAGGAGTCAAGAAAGATCTCTACTAGTGATGTAACTTACAACGTGATGACTATAGCTAACACTGCTGTAATATAGATAGGAAAGTTAAGAGAGTAAATTCTAAGAGTTCTCATCACAAGGAAAATGTTTTTTTCTTTCTTTTCTTTTAATGGTATATATATGAGAGGATGGATGTTAGCTGAACCTATTGTGTTAATCATTTCACAATATATGTAAATCAAACCATCATGCTCTATGTCTTAAACTTACACAGTGATGTATGTGAACTATTTCTTAGTAACTGGAGAAAGAAAAGAAATCCTTCCTTATTCCAAATTTATAAAGATACTTTTACATTAATATCTAGATGCTTTATTTTTTTGTTTTTCACATTTATATCTAAAACCCACCTGGAATGAATTTTTGGACATTCTGCGAGGGAGGGTCAAAGATTTTTTTTATATGGATATTCAATTGAGCTATCACCATTTATTTAAAAGCCTATTTTTTATCCGTAGCTCTTCTGTGCAATTGGGAGAAAATTGAATGTTCACATATAATATGTATTTGCCTCTTGACTACACTACACTATTGGTCTATTTGTCTATCTTTGCATCCATCGCTGTCTTAATAACTGTAATCTTAATAATTCTTTTTTTTTTTTCAAGATTGACACTTGGGCTAACAACTGTTGCCAATCTTCCTTTTTTTTTTTTTTTTTTTTTAAGGATTGGCCCTGGGCTAACAACTGTTGCCAATCTTTATTATTTTTTTTCTACTTTATTGCCCCAACCCCCCAGGTACATAGTTGTATATCTTAGTTGCAGGTCCTTCTAGTTGCGGGATGTGGGACGCCGCCTCAACGTTGCCTGACGAGCGGTGCCATGTTTGCGCCCAGGATCCGAACCCTGGGCCGCCGCAGCAGAGCGTGCGAACTTAACCACGCAGCCACGGAGCCAGCCCCTTAATAATTCTTGATCATCAGTAGTGTAAGTCTACTAATTTGATCTTATTCAAAGGTAGTTTAACTTGGCCTTTTCATTTTTATGCACATTAGAGAATATGCTTGTCAATTTCCATAAAAATATCTTCTGGGATTTTATTTTCAATTGCAATGAATCTATTGATCGCGTTTGGAATACTGAGCGTTTTACTAATCTTAGATCCTAAATGGTCAAATCTTAAATGGTATATCCCTCAATTTATTTAGGTCTTTAATTTCTCTAAATGCTTTCAAGATGTTTTCTAATTTTTCATTGTTGAGTTTCATACAGCATTTTGAAGATTTATTTCTAGACTTTCTACTTTCTAGATTTGCCTAGGATGTAGAAAACTGGAAATGGTGTTGTTCCTAGCCTATCAACAGAAAAAAAATCTAGATAAAGGACAAATTCATGACTTCTTTGAACTTATCAGAGTGTTGAGGTTGCAGAGTAACCAAACATCCCGAAATGTGGAAATACAAATCCATCCAAGCAGAGATGGAACACAAGCACTGGCTCATTGGGAGAGCATCAAAGGAAAAAATACCAAGAGCAACAGAACTGGGTAAGAAAAATACAGCTAAGTTTTAAAAAAATAAATTGCCTAATGGCCAAATGTAGGCTAGCATGAGACTACAGAATGCCTGCGAGCCATAGACACAAAGGGAGTTCATGCTCACTCACAGGATCTTCTCTATAGAGACCCCCACTAGGCGTTCATGAGAAGTATTGGGGGCAGGGCAGAGACTGGAGGAAATCTACATTGGTCATACAGGCTTGGATGAGGAGAGCAGCTGCCATTGTTGGAAAAACACATAGCCTGACTCAGACCCTTCTCACTTAGGAAAAAAGCTTTAGGCCTCTGAGGAAGGTGCCTTTTGCCCCAGGGTACATGTCAAGATCCACTGGGGCAGGGTGAAGTGTGAAAGAAAAGAATATTCTACCATTGAGGAGGAGCAGGCAAAAAGGCCTGGACCCAGATTCCTATGCCAATGCAATTTAAGGTCTTCTCTGGCTGGGGGAGGGATGGTAAAATCTGCCATGCAAGACCCACCAAAGATACAAGTCAAAATTTGGCTGTCATAACAAACATGGTAACAGATCACAGATGCTTTGGCCTGGCTCAACAGTAGACTTGAAAGAACAAAGGAAAGAATAGTGACTTAAAGATAGGTTAATATAAATTACCAAACTGAAACATGAACAGAAAAAAGAGCAGGAAAAAACCTGAAGAACAGAGTATCCAGTAACTCTGGGACAATAACAAAAATCTTGAAAGAGAAAGAATAGAGCAAAAGAAATATGTGAAAATATGATGACTAAGAATTTCCAAAAATAATGAAATATATCAAATCACGGATCCAAGAATCTCAGAGAACACGAGCAGGATAAACAACAATAACAAAAAGAAATGAAAAGTAAAACCACACATTGACACATCATATTTCACTTGCTGAAAATCAAAGACAATGAGAAAATCTTGAAGGCATCCAGGGAAAAAAGACACATTATATAAAAAAAGAAGGTATGAATTACAGCAAACTTCTCATCAGAAGCTGTGCAAGCTAGAAGGAAATAGAGTGATGTCTTTAAAGTATTTAGTAAAGTAAAAACTCCTGCCAAGCCATAATTTTATGTCAGGGAAAATATTTTTAAAAAACAAAGGTAAAGTAAAGATTTTTTGACAATCAAAAACTTATAGAATTCATACCAGCTGATCTATACTACAAGAAATATTAACATTTTTCAGGCAAGAAGAATATGATATCTGATAGAAACTTGGATGTACACAAAGAAATGAAAAGTTCCAGAATGGTTAAAAAAGGGTAAATATAAAGACTCTTTTTCTTATCTTAGTTTCTCTTAAAGGCAATTGTCTAAAGCAAAAGTGGTGGCAATATATTGTGGGTTTATAGCATATGTAAAAGTAAATGATATGAAAACAACACAAAAAGTGCAGGAGATTTGAAAGTATACTGTTGTTTGGTTCTTAGAATAAATGTGAAGTTGTATAAAAATGTTTAAAGGTAGACTGTGATTAATTAAAAATGCATATTATTTATCAGAGGGCAAATACTAAAATATTTTAAAAAGAAGTATATATAATAAACAAATAGTAAGGTAAAAGGGAATCATAAAAAATGTACAACTAATCCAAAATTACTGACATGGTTTTGTATTTTTATTTTACTTTTTCTTGAGCTTAATTAACTCTCATTTCACTACTTTTTGATTTTTAAAATCCATTTCTATTTTATTGCATTTCTAACTGAATGTTTTATTTTCATATCCATAAAAGTTTATTTGACTATATTTAATTCAGCTTTGAGTACTATGGTGCAGATTTCTTTAGCTTTGTGAATGTGTTTGTGGTGGAGAATTTTCAGTATTTGTATCAGTAGAAGTACTCTGATTTACCTTTTCAGATTTTTTCACAGTAGTTTTATTTGTATATAGTTAAAAAAAATTCCTATTAATTCCTTAGACATGGTCTTGAGTGTGAGAGAGACATAGCTCCTTCTCCTTTAGTCTCATATCCACACTGTAGCAGGAAGAGGAAGGAAGGAAGAAGAGTAAAGGCTGAAGAGCAAGGTGCTGACTGGGGATACCAATTACGCATGACCTCTTTAAAAAAACTTCCAAAAGCCCCACAGGTTACCTTTGCTCACATTTCATTGGCCAGTCCTGGATCATATGGCCATGTTTAGCTGCTAAGGATTCTGGGAAGGTGATTTTTCCTGTGGGCACGAATAGAAAGGAGTAAAGACAATAGAGGTTTTGAGCAGCACCTGCCACCAAAGAGGAGGAAGAAATATTTTTTATCAGACACTTCTTTGTTTTATAAAAGAAATAGTGGTAATCATTTTCAGTGCTACTGATTAGATTTTAATTTAGTGCCCCTTCTCCTATAAAATTTGACACAAAGACGTATACTTTGAATGGGTGTAAATAATTTAAAAATCCTAATTAACATTTGTGGAACAACCACTATATATCAAGCATTGTGTTAGATAAACATTTTAAGACAGGTTATTTCATTTCACATTCTAACAATCCTGAAGGTATGTATTATTAGCCCCATTTAACAGATATGAAAACTGAGACTAAAAGCTATTAATTTTCTGAAGTTGCAAAACTACTAAGTGGTGGAAACAAAATCTGAAAACATTTTTTTCCTGATGTGGTCTTTCCATTATGCTATGTTTTCTTTCAAAACCAAACATTTTTTGAAGATCATTTTTAGTCATGGCGGTATATCTTCACTAGTGTGCAAGTGCCATTAATTTGTTCCAAAAGTTCCCTTTCCTCACGGGTACAAAAGCTATCCTTTATGGCATCTGCAATATTTCCCCAAGAATTGACATCTACTTTTCAATGTGTAATTAAAGTTAGAGAATGATGCAGCTCAGAGAATTCATGAAACTATTGTGGTTGATATTTTTACCAGTGTGCAATTACCAGAAACAAGTATGGGTGGAAGGGAACGGTGAGTAGTATGACCTCATAATGAAGAATCCTATGAAATTTTAAATTATGTTTACTTCCTGAATTTGCTCAGAATAGTCTTTAAATCTGGAGCTTAAGTTTATGATATCTCTAGAAGTACAAATTTCTGTTTCCTTTCTTTTCCAGGACAGTTTTTCTTTGATTTTGTAGAGAGTGTTTCCTGAACCTTTAGAAATAATCTATTGTTTTTTAAAAAGATAATTTTTTAAAAGATAAAATTTTTAAAAAATTTTAAAAGATAAATATTATAGATATTTTAGAAACATTTGGAAGCTACCAATAATAAAGAAAAAATTCTAACCACACTTATAATACAACGCCTAGAGATAAGCACTAACACTGTTTATGAGTATATTACTGTGTTTAAATACATCTTCCACTTTTGGACTTCAGCATTTTCATCTCCCTGGTCTCATTTTTTGTCACAACATTTTTTGGGAAGTAGAGAGAGGATAGCTATAAACCCAGCTGCTGGGTAACCTTGCATAAATAGGTAGCTTCTTCCAGACTCAGAATCCCAACTGTAAGATCAAAATAATAATATTGTACCAGTTGGAAGTTTTTACGATTCAACTGACAAAAAATCCTATTGTGTGTACTTTGAAAGGGAATGCACTCATGTAACTGAAATTCCTGAGGTAAGGCGGGCTCCAGGTGAGACTTGCTGCAGTGGCTCGAATGTTACCACTGCCCGGTTTCTTTTCTTCTTGACGCTCGTCCCTTGGCCACGCTGACTACTTTTCTACTCTCACGTGGCGGCCCTCTGGAAGCTCATGAGTCCCTTTGTCACAAAGTGGCTGCAGCGGTTCTAGACCAGACAGACTCACTCAAAACTATTTAAGCAAATGTTTCTGTCTCTTCTGATGGGTTCTGCTTAAGACAGAGTATGCTTCTTGCCTGTGAATCCAGCAAATGCCTCCCTGTCTCTCTGACTGTGTGACTTTCCATCCCTCAACCAATATTTTGGCCAGTGGGTGGTTTATTAGAGCTGCTTAAGCCAGTCGAGACCTACATCTACGTGCTCAATATCATCCAAATCACTTGGCTGGGACTGGGGTGGTGTGGTTCCTGCAAAGCAAAATCTGAGTAGTTTTGACAGGAATAGAGGAAAACAGATGCTATGGAAGAAACAAAAAAATGCACAATAAGAAAATTTGCCTTGCAATATTGCTGTGACTATTAGAGACAATGGCTGCAAAATTTCTGGCGTAGTGCCTGGCACATAGCAGGTAATCAGTAAATGACAATTACTGTTCCCGGGATTGTCATCACTATCATCATCATCACTTATGGGGTGTTCAAGGCGTCATAGTCGAAGTGATGTTGAAGCATAGAATGCTAGAGTGAGAAGGGACATGAAAGATAATCTAGTCTCATTCTGACATTTTATGTCTGTAGAATTGCAGATTGTAGAGACGAAGGGACTTGCCTAAAGTCACCCAGCTGGCAGCCCCTTCCCCTGGATCTCTCTTTTCTTCTCCCTTCAGTCTCATACTCCCGTGGTGACCCAGAAAATTGGGGCAAAAAACGCTTCTAATGTCATGTCTTTAACTTACCTCTCTCAGAGCGTAATTACTGGATGTTTTTAATTTCTCAAAGTTCTCTAACTAAATAAATTGAAACACATTTTGAACCTTTTCCTAACTCACAGTTTCTTGGCAAAGTTTTCACACTGGAGACAAGAAATTCCATGGGGAATTAGGTCCCTTGATCACAGCTTGTGGTTCAATTTATTTTAAATAGTTCAAGCATCTTGATATTGAAAAACAATCCTCAGTCTTCTAGCAAATGAGTGGGTTTTCTAAACTGAAAAACAGGACCTGACACTCCCTCATTAGTTGTTTTCTGTAGCTGCTTTTCTGTTTCTAAACGACTGATCTAGGGATGGGCCTTGGGACTGATTTCCTGAATCCTTTCCTTTGTGACTTCTCCACACCACCACAGGCTGTTAATTTTCTAATAGATCACAGGACCCAGGAAATTTTGTTGTGTGGAAGCAAGATTAACACTGTTAACTGGCAATAACGATCACAAAATCAAAATCACTAGAAAGGAATCTTGGTATCACGGAGACAGTACCTCAGAAACTTGACCAAAAACTATCTGTGTGAGAAGTCAGCTAAACTCTGGCCCTTAGTTGCTCCATCTATAAACTAAGGAGATTGGATTAATGGTCTACAAATTTCCTTTCAGCTCTAAAGTTTATTTGGTTTCCCCTGATGAAGTGGCTTAGCCCACTGGGGGCCTTCGATGCAGAGGAAGGAGCCTGGTGGAAGAGTTTTGTTGTGAAGAAAGCATCCTGTGTTCCAGGGCACAACCCTACAGTCTCCTCAGCCCAGGATATCCCTTTAAGTGACGAGCTCTCACAACGAAGAGGCAATTTTTCCTGAGCCTAAAGAGAAGAAACTTCACGTTCAACTCCTTGCTCTAAGACTGAGCATTCCCCAAACAAGGTAGGGAATGCCATACCCAGAGGTTTTCTCAGGTTGACTGAAAATGAAAGGCTACAAATCGCTGTGTGATCTAGGGTGAATCACTTTCCCTCCCTGAGCCTTAGTTTCTGCCTGTGTAAAAAGGAGAGGATTGGAGGGAATGTGTCCTAAAGTTCTTTTTGGTATTCACATTCTGGGATTCCGTGAAGTACCACTTGAAGGTCCAGAGTGAGTCATGGAAAGGATGCCCTTGTGATGTGAATATGAGCTCACAGCAATAGGTTTTCCAGGCTCTCTATCACTTTATTATTTTGTTCTTTTCAGATTTCTGTCTCTGAGGCTTTATGTCAGGGGATAAAATTCTACCTAGTTAGGGTCCAGACCATCACTTATCTACCTAGGCTTTTACATGTAATATCATGCAGAGGGAACAATATATGTAAAGAGCAAGTTTGGAAGAATGATATATATTTCAGAAGAGCTGGAATGTAGGCTCCAGGGAATGTGATGACAATTGAAGCTAGATAAATGAACAAGCTCCAGTTCTTATGCGCTGTGCTAATACTGTTGGATTTAATCTTGTAGGCAAGGGGAAACCATTGATAAATTTCAAGTCAATGCATAACTTGTTCAAATTTGCATTTAACAGTATAGAAATAATAATAATAATAATAACTTGCATGTATTGAAGGCTCGCTATGGGCTGAATACTCTGTGTCTTACTGTATTTAACAGAAAGATCACTTAAATTTCCAGTGTTGAAAGCTGAGATAAATGAACTAATGTTGAAGGAACCAGGCAACGTTTCCTAGACAATGGACATTATAGAGTGGGTAGGACTTGGAGAGGGAGGCAAAGAGAGCCAGGCTCACGGTGCAATGTGAAAAATAAAAGGGATGCTCTTGTGGTGGGTAACAGTTGTGTTCATGAGAAGGTGAGGAGACCTCTCAATAGAACAATGACGTGTTGTTTAGTGGCCAGTAACATTGGTTTGAAGGAATATGGGGAAGCACTTTGGAAGGTTCTAAAACTCAGGTAGAGGAATTTAGGCCTGATTTCCAGGAAACTGGGAGACAGTGGTGGTTTCTGAGTGATCCAAGCAGAGGGAGACTCAGTAAGAATTTCGACTTCAGTATAAAGAATAAAGTGGGGAGATGAAGACTGGAGACACCTGGAGACGGTTGGAGCACATAAAGGCTGCGGTCATCCTCACATGAGCTTATATCCCACCTGAAGATGGAGGCTCCAGGAAGACAGAGGAAGGAACTGGTAATATCCACAGCATGTGGGGATTGTGTAAATATGGGAAATGCAGGAGAGGCATGAGTTGGAGTTGACTCTAAGGTTTCCAGCCTGAGGGCCAGGGAGAATGGTGGTGCTGCTGTAAGACTAGGTGTGAAGAGGAGTTCTGTCAGTCACCCCTGCTGGGAGATAATGACAGATTCCATAGCCCAGTCTCACCAGCTGCGGCTCTCACCCCTGTACGAATCCCTACCATGGGATGGAGGAAGAAAGGGACATCCCCATTCCTCACACTCTGCTCAGTATCCCACATAGCTTCTTCATCTCTCATGTTCCAGAGATGGTAGCACTGACACATTCCCAATAACTTGCAGTTTCCTGGAATGCTCCTGCTATTCACAGGGAAGGTATAATAAATGGATTTGGGTAGGTTTTGTACCAACCAGTGGTCTTGATATCATTTCTCTCAGGTATGGGAGGGCCTCACCCCTTTCTCCTCTGGCTGAGGCATGGAGGCTTTCCCTTCCATTTGAGATAGGCATGGGTTTCAGCCTTGGCTCAATCACTTACAAGCGATATTTATTTGGGCAAGTTACTTAACCTCTCTGAACTGCAATTTCCTCATCTATCAATTAGTTACCTCAAAGTGGAACAGGGAGAATTAAATGAGGGAACGACTGTAAAGTGCTTACCACAATCCAGCACACAACGGATACTAATAAAGGGCAGCAGTGTCTGCTGTTGTGGTTCTTGGAATGACAATGAAAATGGTGACCATCAGGTAACCACATGCTTTAGTTTCCTTCAGACTGCCAAACTATAGCACAGCCTCTTTGGTTGGTTCTTGATGTCTTGTTTACATTCCTCTGCACCAATAAGGGAGCCCCATCTTGTTTCCTCTCTCTTGTTCAGTCATTCTTCTTGGGTGCCCTTCTTTTATTCCATGCAATCCCCTTTTTCTTCTCTGGTTTTAGCGAGGTGACTTGCTGAGGATTCTCTAAGCACTTTTTCAACTAGTGAATGTCTTCAAATTCTCATGAGGAGAAAAGTTGGCCAGGGGAGGTATTTAATCTATTTCAGTATTGAAGCACAAGTGGAAGAAGGGAAAATAAGAGGAATAAGGAATATTTCAAAGTAGTTTTAAAAGCAGAGAAAAGTCTTGAGATTTTTCTCTGCCTCATTTTATAAATGTGCTGTTAAATTGCATGACTTTTCAAGCTTCCTGAGAGCAAAAGCCATCTTTCCTTCTTCCTTCATGTGTCCTGAATCGCATAGGCATATAGTAGGTGCTTAATAAAACATTTGGTCAAAGAATTGAATTAAAATAAATCCTCACCTGCTGCTAACAAAAATGTTTGCCAATGGTGGTAAGACTGGAAGGCAGAAACAAGCAGACAGGCGAATCCCCATATGTTATGTTTGAATTATTGTTTGAGAGTGAGCTATGTTCTTAACAACTTCTACATGTCCACTTTGGTCCCGGGTGTCAAAATTTTCTCAAAATGTTTGTAAAAATTTATGAAACTGTGGGATTGGGCAAAATCATAAGGCCTGATAGAATTCAGAAACTTTATATAGTTCGTGTAAGGAAAATATTGAAGACACTCTTTAGAAAGGCAGAAATATTAATGAGATTGGCATTTCTGGGAAATAATTGGAGGAAACGAGGGATCCAGGAGGAGAAGATCATTTGAGAATTTCTAAAACAAAGGCATGATGAGAAAACATTGAGAACAGGAGAAATGTTAGTAATTAATATGGATGCTTATTAATACTGAAAGTGTTGATTATTTTTTCAGTGTGGTATACTTGAAATAACATACTACTTTGAATGAAATGATCTGGTTCTTGTTCTGCATTCATTTCTTTTCTTTTCTTTTTTTTTTTTGAGGAAGATTAGCCCTGAGCTAACTAGTGCCAGTCCTCCTCTTTTTGCTGAGGGAGCCTGGTCCTGAGCTAACGTCGTGCCCATCTTCCTCTACATTTTTTATATTTGGGATGCCTACCACAGCATGGCGTGCCAAGCGGTGCCATGTCCGCACCCGGGATCTGGGCCGGTGAACCCCGGGCTGCTGAGAAGTGGAACGTGCGAACTTAACCGCTGCGCATCGGGGCCAGCACCTGCATTCATTTCTTAATGGGGGCCTTGGCTAGTTCATAACCTCTCTGAGTCTCAGTTTTTTCACTTAGGATTTGGGGATGACAGAGTTTTTGTGAGGTAGATTGAATAGTGTCTTGCATGGGGTGGGCTATTGTGCAGTGAATGGATAAACATTTGCTATATTAACAAACAAACAAATAAATAAATCAGTCAGATGTTACATGTGAAAGGGTTCCATCAATAGGCAAATGCTAAATAAACATGAAAAATTGGTGTTATGATTGTATTTGTTTTGTCACAGGGCTCTTCTCTGAGATCTGACTTCTTCAAGTGAAATCCATGGCCAGTACAAATAACGTGACTGAGTTAATATTCACTGGCCTTTTCCGGGATCCAGATGTGCAGAGAGTGTGTTTTGTGGCATTTCTCATTGTGTACTTGGCCACAGTGGTGGGCAATGGCCTCATCGTTCTGACGGTTAGCATCAGCAAAAGTCTCAATTCCCCCATGTACTTCTTCCTAAGCCAGCTGTCTCTGGTGGAGATCAGTTACTCCTCTACGGTTGTCCCTAAATTCATCACAGACTTACTTGCCAAGATTAAAACCATCTCCCTGGAGGGCTGTCTGGCTCAGATATTCTTCTTCCACTTCTTTGGAGTCACTGAGATCCTCCTGCTTGTGGTGATGGCCTATGACCGCTATGTGGCCATCTGCAAGCCTCTTCATTATATGAACATTATGAGCCACCAAGTGTGTCAAGTACTGGTGGCTGGTTCCTGGCTGGGAGGCTTTGTTCACTCCATAATTCAGATTCTCATCACCATCCAATTGCCCTTCTGTGGTCCCAATGTGATTGACCACTACTTCTGTGATCTCCAGCCATTGTTCAAGCTTACCTGCACTGACACCTTTGTGGAGGGGGTTATTGTGTTGGCCAATAGTGGCTTAATTGCTTTGTGCTCCTTCCTCATCTTGGTGACATCCTATATTGTCATCCTGGTCAACGTTAGGAACCATTCTGCAGAGGGAAAGCGCAAAGCCCTCTCTACCTGTGCCTCTCACATCACAGTGGTCATCTTGTTCTTCGGACCTGCCATCTTCTTCTACATGCGACCCTCCTCCACCTTCACTGAGGACAAACTAGTGGCTGTGTTCTATACTGTCATCACCCCAATGCTGAACCCCATCATCTACACACTCAGAAATGCTGAGGTGAAAATGGCCATGAGGAGGTTGAGGGGCAAAAAGGAAAACGTAGGGATGGAGTGAAAATGTGAAAGTGAATAAAAAATGTGTGTCTGATTATTCCCTGTTCTTGAAATGGAGTTTGATTTTAGTGGGACATTCACACATGGCGGAAACAAATATAAGGACTTAACGTAACTGCTGATGTGATTGTCCTTAGTAACCAAAGACTATGCTATGTTTATCTAGTGTTCCAAGGGACAGAGGTCAGACTGGCTTGATGATATCCAACAATATACTGGTATTAGGTAACATGAAGACTCAAACTAAGTGCAAATGCAAAGGAGAACATCTTGACAAATATTTTGTAGGTTATTCACTTCTTCCTCTGACCACCATCCATGCTTTCTTCTTTCCTTTCTTCTTCCTTCCTTCCTTCCTTTTCCTCCCTTTGTTCAATCTCCCTCATGATAACAACCTAGATTTCATTAAGAAAGGAAACCAAATAGAAGAATTGTTGGTGGATATTTTGGATGAGGGTACCAATCTGTTCTCTTCCAATGTGGACAAGAGCATCTTTGAAAATTGAGTGCATAAATTTTTCTATTCTCCTGGTTGGTTCTTGGCATCTTGTACCATAGACTATTTGATCACAAGTACTTGAAAAATCCCTGGAGCAATTTTAGTTCTTGTGACATGTTGGCACAAAAGATAGTCCTTAAGTCTCTGTGAGTCCTCTTGCAATGTTCAGCTTCCCTGAACAACAACAACGAAATATCAAAATGCCATAGATCCTAGCTATCAACAGGGAAAGATCAAGTCAACCTTTTTAACAAAAAGGATATCTCTTTTAGCTTAATCAGATGTAAAAAAAACCACAGAGTGTAGAAAATGCTTTTAGGCTTAAATTGAAGAATGCAGTGGAAGGAAATACTGTCCATGTATGTTTCTACTCCAGACTCTGTCCTTTATTCTAAGTGAACATGCCAAGTCCATATCTTTTCATGCCTATTGGTGTTTCTTGGTGAAGTGAAATGAGACAGTCTGTGTCTACAGCGTTGTTTCACCTCTCATCATTGTGAACACCCCATATCATTGTGAACAATTTAGAGAATATTGAAAAATTGGAACTTGCTGGCTTTGGAATTACACAGAATGGCTTTGCATTTGCCCTCAGTCCTTCCACCTCTCCTTGAGGATCAGATGAAGTACTGCAAGCAGCTTCCTTGTAGAAGGATGGGGCATCACAGTTGTGCTATAGGCCTTAGGGACTTTTCTCTTTCTCCTTAGTGCTTAGGTTGAGCAGATAGATGAATAGTGGTTTTAAAGGGAACAGGAAATCTTCCCACTTCCCTTGGTGTCCCCACTAATTATGGCCATGGATGGCCATCAATATTCCCTTAGTAAATACCACTTCTACGTGGAATGACTTTACCACCTCTTTCCTTATGGCAAAATCCTACGTATCCTTCATGTCCTAGATTAAACTCATCTCTCTTATGAGGCCTTCTCTGTCCTCCCTCCTCCTTGGCTTGAATTTGTGTCTCCTGTGCATGGTTATTTTTACATACTTTTCTCATTGCCCTTATCACTTTGATTGTATTATTTAACGTGTGCTTCTCTCTCAGTAGACTGTAACCTCTCAAGGGCAGGACCATCCACTAACCTCCTTCTTTGCAGCTCTAAATATCATGCACATAGACAGCTGGTGCTTCCTAAGTGCTTGCTGAACAAACAACCCTTCAGGCCCATGGGGAATCCTTTCTAGATCAGTTCTTACTGATTCTTTCTGAATCCATTTCACAGTGTGGAGCACTTCTCTTATTGTTTAAATATGAAGAGCTCAGGCTCTGAAATTCATCAGGCTGTTCCAACTGCCTCTCAGCCACACCCCAAGATCCAAGCTGCTTAACTTCTCTGAGCACCTGTTGTTGCAGAAGTACAATAAGATTAAAAGTAGTATGAACTTCATAAGATTATTCTGAATATTAAATAAGATAATATACATGTAAAAGTTTTAGTAAAGAACATAGTATAGAGTTGTGATGTGGACTCAATAAATATCACCATCATCATCATTATCATTACTACTGGTGATTAATTTTATTTTACACGAGAACAGTATGTCTGTCCACACATAGGTCTTCTTTGAGTCCTTTTGAGCTACTCAAAATAGGCCTTGATTGCACCCCAAAAGGCTTTCAAGTGTTTGAAGGCCATTCAATCCTTCTGTTTTGAGACTTCTTTCAGCTGAACATTCTCTGTTGTTTAATTTCTTTCGAGTGCCTCATACAGTACCTGCCATGTTGTAGGTGCTAAATAAATATTTGTTAAATAGATATCAACTGTAACACAGCCTCCCCATTATCTTTTATGCTGAATGTACTTATATTCCGTCAATGTGTACTTTAGGGCAATCAGGTCTGGAGCTAAACTCAGTGGACCTACCCTCCCTTTCTCTGGATGCCTTACTTGTATTGCAGCAGGGTAGGCCTTCAGGGTGTAGACTGGGACAGGAGCCCCTTACTCATGTGCACGTTTGGTTTCCTCCCTGAGAGCTATGGAAAGAACATCATCAATGAGCTCTGAGTCATTGGATACTGCGTGGGCAGATAATATCTACTGTAACTGCACTGTCAAAATTCTCTGGGATTACCTCACCTACAGAGGGTGGAGAATCAGTAGGTCTATTGAGAGCTAATTACTCATTTTGTTCTGGTCTCACTGGAAACACACAGGAACCAAAGGGAAGCATTTTTCCCATTGCTTTAAGAGACAGAGAGTGTTGTAACGTTTTAAAAATGCCTACTCAAGCCACAGAAGTAGTAACAATCTAATTATACCATTTAGCATTGGAGACCATGTAGCTACTTTTCTCTTGTTGATTCTGTCATAGCATTAAAAAAATGTAATGTTTTAGGCAATAAACATAATGTAATCTCATTAAAGAAAAACTGGTAACATGCTGCAAGCTACCTTGCATAAACAATTTGTATTTTTTCCCCCATTTATTATTTGTGTCCTTTTAGGTAAGGTTTGATGGCATATAACAGAAAAAACCCAACTTATGAGATAGAATTACAAAAGTACAGAGATGAAAAATCCAGCACTGTTGTGGAGGTCCAACAATGTTATCAGAAATCTACACTCTGCCATCTTCAGTCTGTAGCTTCAACCTCATGACCTCAAAGGGCTGCCAGTGCTCCATATGAGTGCTGTCCAGTAGAGCTTTATGCTGTACTGGAGATGTTCTATGTCTGTGCTGTCCAATAGGGTAGTGAAATGAGTAGTTGACATGTGGTTAGTTAAACCAAGGAACTGGATTTTACATATTACTTGAATTTTGATAAGTTTAAATTTACATACTGCATGTGGCAATTAGATGCATATTGCACAACACCACTCTAGCATTTCATCTATATTCCAAGAAGAAGTAAAGAGGAAGGAAGGAAGATAAACTGGTCACTTTCCCTTTTAAGAGGTTTCCCAAAAGTGCCACACAGCAATTTTGCTCTCATCTTATTTGATTGAAAGTAATCATTTAGGAACCCTTAATTGCAAAGCAGACTGGCAACTATAATCTTTATTCTGTGTGGAATTGTCTTTAAAAATCAGAGTTATGTTCTTTTCCTAAAGAGGAAGGGAAGAATGGATGTAAGGACTGGCATATATTCTCAGGCAGTGTATTACATACCAAT
The DNA here is from genome assembly GCF_041296265.1 of Equus caballus. Taxonomy (NCBI): domain Eukaryota; kingdom Metazoa; phylum Chordata; class Mammalia; order Perissodactyla; family Equidae; genus Equus; species Equus caballus. Next base: position 12,578,880 of record NC_091695.1, read on the forward strand.
TTCCAGAGCAATTAAAAATTTTCATAAAAGATTTATAATTGCGTGGTAGTATTCAAAGTCCAGTTGTAGCATAATTTTCTTAATCAATCACTCATTTCAGGGCTTTTAGATTCATTTAATAATTCATTCAACAAGACTTAATGAGCATGTAGTATGTGCCAGGCATTGTTCTAAGTTTTAGGGACACACAGAGGTACATGAGACACAGAAGGTCCCTGCCTACGTGGGGCTTACATTTTAGGTAAACATTCTGCTTTCTTAAGTTCCTGTGGTCTAGATCAGCATTGTTAATAGAAGTTTCTGTGATGATAGAAATGTCCTATATCTATGCTAACGCATGGTAGTTCTTAGCCATGAGGCTAATTAGTACTTGAAATATGCCTAGCATGACTGGAGAACTGAATTTTTAATTTTATTTAATTTTAACTAACTTAAATTTAAATAGCTACATGTGTCTGGTGGCTACCACATTGGATAGCACAGGTCTACAACAGTTTAGTACTTACCTCTGCTGCAAACTTGTGGCTGTTTCTCTGGATCATGGGCAAGATTGCTCCTGCGTACCAGTACCCAGCTGTGGCTGAATACTTTTGTCTCATCTCTCACTAACCAGTTCTTCTAATTGTATTGCAGTTATAGTTATTTTTATACATTTGTTTTTTAACTTTTACCAGACTGTAATTGATTTACGTATCACAATTACAATATGAATCTGACTTTATACTTGCCTTTATCAATGAGTTTTACACGTTCATATGTTTTTAGTATGTTAATTAGTAAAATGTTAATTTCATTTCATCTTGTAGAATGTCCTTTAGCATTTCTTGTAAGACATCTCTAGTAGTTATGAACTCCTTCAATTTTCATTCGTTTGGGAAAGTCTTTATCTCTCCTTCATTTCTGAAGGACAGACTTACTGGATATGGTATTCTTGGTTGACAGTTTTTTTCTTTCAACATTTTAGAAAATACCATCCAATAGCTCATAGTCAAGTGTGTCCTCAGGCTGTGCTCCCCAATTGGATGGTGCCACTGGTTGTGCTTTGTGTTTAGGTGGGGCCTCAGGCTGTTTCCTGAAGTTGAGTAGGGCTGCAGACTGTGCTCCATGGTTATGTAAGGTTGCTGCCTGGTTGGGTGGGGCTGCAGGTTATGACCTGTGATTGGGCAGTTCCCTGCCTAGTCAAGGCTGAAGGTGAGTTTAGCAATTAGCTAGACCTGTATGCTTGGCTCTGCTGCTGGGTAGAGTTGTAAGCTGGGCTCCATTGTTAGGTGGTACTTAGATTGGGCTCTGAGGCTGCTCAGGGTTACTGTTCATTCTGGTTATGCTGGGCCAGAGGCTAAGCTCAACAGTTGTACAGGGCTGCTGGCTTGGCTCCCTGTCTGGACAGGCTATAGAATGTGCTGCATGGCTACCAGGTGTCTATAGCCATGCTTTCCAGAGGGACAGGACTGGAGGCTATGCTCAGTAGTTGGGCAGGACAGTGAATATGCTCCTCTTCTCTGGAGGACCAAAGGATGTGCTCCATGGCTGCTGGGTATCTGTGGCCTTGCTTCCCAGAGGGTGCACTGGAGACCATGCTGTGCAGTTGGACGAGACTGGAATTTTCTTACCTGCCCAGTGAGGGTCATAGAACAGGCTCCACAGTTGGTTTGGCCCATTGGCTGGGGATCTGAATTAGGCAGAACTGCCAACTGAGCTCCCTGGCCAGACAGGGACACTGGCTTGGCTATGCAGATGGGCAGATTCACTGGCTGGGATTTCTGCTTGGGAGCCACTGCAAGCAGGAATTTTGTCTTCCAAGATCCGAATGCTGGTTACTATAAGCCTCATCCCCTTTTCTGTCTCTATATGATCCCCAGTGTTTTAACTCTGCAGGTTCACACAGTGATCCCCATGAGGTGAGACCTGAGTGGGCCTCCTGGGAAGTGTCCCACAATGCTGGAGAAGCTGGATATCTGCCTTGGGTTCTCTTTTCTTGCTGGAGAAACTATAGGCCCAGGGGGGCCCTCTCAGTGCAGTGCAGTGCAGTTGGTCTGGGGAGGGGCAATGCAGTTGATGTTAAATTGCTCATCTTAACCTTCCAAAGCAATCATTCTTGATCTCTATTGTCTAGAGAGGAGTGCTTCAGCCTCACCTTTGGGCTCTGAGATTTATACAATGATGTCTTGTCTATGGGTAATTCCTGGTTGGTCTTCTTGTCAGGGGAACTGAAATTAGGAATAACCTATGTCACCACATTAATGAAATCTATGGGAGATTTTGAAAGGCAACTTCACTTAAAATGTCCCAAACAAGAGGCTGGCCCAGTGGTATAGTGGTTAAGTTCATGTGCTCCCCTACAGTGGCCTGGGGGTTCTGAGGTTTGGATCCTGGGCACAGACCTAGCGTTGCTTATCAAGCTATGCTGCGGTGGCATCCCACATAAAATGGAGGAAGACTGGCAACAGATGTTAGCTCAGGGCCAATCTTCTTCACAAAAAATAAATAAAATAAATAATAAAAATAAAGGGTTGGAGGGAAAAAATATTTAAAAAAATCCAAAACAAAATTTTTGTTATTCCCTGCTGTTCTGGTTCTCCCACAGCCATTTGTATCTCAGTAAAGGCTAACTCTGGTCTGACTGCTCAAGTCTGTTATATATATATAGTATAATTGATATAACATTATATTTGTTTAGTTTCAGGTGTATAACCTAATGATTTGATACTTGTATATTTTGCAATGTGATCACCACAGTAAGTCCAGTTAACATCTGTCACCATACATACTTACAAATTTTTTTCTTATGATAAGAACTTTCAAGATCTACTCTCCTATTTATTTTCAAATATGCAATACAGTATTACTAACTATAGTCATCATGCTGTACATTACATCCTCAAGACTAATTGATTTTATAACTGGAAATTTGTACTTTTTAGCTCCCTTCATCCATTTTGCCCACTCCCCACTCACTGCCTCAGGCAACCACCAATCTGTTCTCTGTATCCATGGGCTCATTTTTGTTTGTTTTGTTTTGTTTTTAGAGTCCACATATAAGTGTGATCATATAGTTTTTATCTTTTTCTGCCTCACTTATTTTATTTTGTTTGCTCAAGTCTAAAACCTTGGTAGTATCCTTGATTCCTCTCCTTCTTTTCTCTCTTTTCAACCAAAACATCAGCAAATCTTATTACTTCTACCTTCAAAATTTATCCAGAATCTGACAACTTCCTAAAGCCTTCACTGCCGTAGTCCTGGCCTAAGTAACAATCATCTCTTGATTGGATTACGTGATCTTCTCCTATCTTGTTTCCTATATTTCCCACTTCCCCTTCCTTATTCTTAAGACAGCACACAGATCTTGACAAGAGACGACCTCTTCTTACTACCCTAATAAAACAATACCCAGCAACATTCACTATTATCCTTAACCTGTTTTATTTTTCTTCTAGGACTTATTACTGGTTGACTTACATATCAAGTTTTATTTTTTTTTGTCTTTTTCTACCTGCATTATCTTGTTGGGGATATGAAGGATGTAACCTCCTGTATCACAGACTTTGTTTTTTCAGTGTTGAGTCTCCCACACCCAGAAAAGTGCTTGGCACGTAATAGGATTCAATCCTATTTGTTGAATGAACATTTGAATGAATGGATGGATGAATGACACCTCTGTCTGAGGAAGTTCTCACTAGATTACATTACTATTGCCACTATCCTTATTGATGGAGAGGCTGAGGTGCAGGGAGACTAAGAAACTTATACATGAATCCATGAGTGTTAGATGGAGAGTATAATGGAGATAATCTAGCCCAACTCTACCATTTTATATAGAAGTGGGAACAGGGGAGGGTGAGAAGTGGAGAGGTGAAACGATGTGGCTTAAGTTAGATAGCTAATCAATTATTGAACCAGAGCTAGTGCCCAGTGACCTGGCTCCCTGTCCAGTGCTCATTTTCTTCTCTATTCATCCTCCTTTCCATTCTCAGTATTTCAGTCTGGAAAAAGTTCCCTTTATGTCTTTCCTTCAACTTTCTTCTCTTACTGCCTCATTCTTGGGTGAAAAACTTTATAGAAATCTCACTAAACTGAGACTTATCCTAAGTCATAGTTTAATTGGCAAACTTCCACCCAAGATAAAAGAAATTCCATGGGGAAGTTGTTCTCTTCATTATAGTGTAGCTTAATTTATTTCAAATAGTTCAAGGATCTAATCATTGAATCATAACCCTTGGACTTTTAGTGGGTGGGCTGGTTTTCTACATCAAAATCAAGATCTTAAAATCTCTCAGTTTTCTGCTTTTTGTGGCATTTGTCTATTTCTTAGATATTATAAATTCAAATATCAACCTAGATCCAGATCACCTGAATTTCCTTTTTTTTGTGATTCATCGTAGACATCATCTACTTCATTTTCTAAAAGCTCCCAGGGACAGTGGTGATTTGATGTTAGGGACAAAGTCTGATCCTTGAATCACAGTAATAACCACCGCCCAGTACCATCAGAAGGCAGCTGAGTGCTGTTTAAAGAGCACTGATTTCTGGGTTAGTAACCTGGGAAATATCTATTGTGTGGCCCACAAAGCCAGTTAACCTCTCAGCCTCTGTCATCTCTTTTATGAACAGATGAGGTCAGAGTACAAGGTCTCTAAATCTTTCAGCACAACTCATAGCTGAGTGTGACCTGGACTTTGCTCACTGGGGGACTGCAGTGAAAAATCAACTAGTTGCGTAATATTAGCCAAGGAACCCTGCTTGTCCAGGGACTAGGATTCCCAGAGAGAAATCCAACGCTTCATCCAATCTCAGTTTTCCAAAACCAGATCATCTCCTGGAGTAATGATCTGTTCCAGCAGAGTGGCTAACTTCATGCCAAATTGGAGGCACTTGAGTGTATTTGAGATCCGTCTGATCCAATTCCTCATTCTAAGGCAGAAGGAAACCATGCTAGTTTTTCAGATCTAAAGGTAGGTGATATGGCTAGAAGTAAGGTGCAAAGTCTCTAAGCAGCCATAGGATGTTGGGAAATCAGTTACTCTTTTTGAGCCACAAGGATTCATTTGTAAAATGAGCTGGTTGGGTTTGAAGATATTTTTTAAATAATTAATTCAACTTATTTGTATATTTTTATTGTGTGTAAAATTATACAAAATATAAAATTTGATGAATTTAAAGCACTTTACAATTCTGGGATTCTGTGAGATACCATTTGGGAATTATGAAGGGGGGAGCTCGTGACTGAAATTGACGTTTCACTACTTCACCCTGAGATCAGTCACATCAGCACGTCAAGTTCTCTCTTATATTTATCCTGGCCATTGTTTTCAGTCTATAATTATGCTCTGGTCCAGAGTCCAGCAGGTCACATGATGGAGAGTCTAAATGCTCAAATACTGATTTAGGCACTTACATGCTGGTCACATTTTCTTTCTAGGATTCTTGATGAGGCTGCATTGTGTGGAGATAGGAGATATTTCTTACCAGTTCAGTGCAGGAGATGATGAAGATTGGTGAGGGGTGTGGTATCAGACAGAGGAATAAATACAGAAAAGGCAGAAATTACGGAAGAGGAAAAGGTGACTTTCAAAGAGGAGGCCAGCAGTTATTCCTTCTGTTAGGGATGAAGGTTGGAAAAACTGGATCCTTCATGATTCCTCTCATCTCTGAGTAATCTCTCAGATTGATCCTAGGATATTTTCATTAGTTTCTCTAATTGATCAAAAATCGAGTTCATACTCATATACGAAATATTTGTATGCGTTGGTGAACACATATAACTTGGACTTCTAACAAAAGGGCATATTTAATTTCAGCTCTACATTTACATGTTGTAATCCTAGAAATTGTATAGGGCAGTGGTTAGACAGCATAGGATCTGTGGTTAGATTGCTTGGATTGAAATCTTGGCTCCACTGCTGTGCAACCTTAGACCAGTTATCTGGGCTTGTTTTTCTCATTTGTTATAAAAGGGGTGATAATAGTAATACCCACATCACAGTAGAGTTGAATGAATTAATGTGTATAGAACACATAAAGTATGTGGCACATGGTACTATTGAAATACTAGCTGTTATTATCAACCAAAATGCACTCAGTAATAAAGGTTCAAGAAAAATATTAAGCAGATGATTTTGAATACTAGGATAGTATATTTCTTAGATATAGACACTAGAGTTGCAATTATAGAGAATCTATTAATTGCTGTAAAAGAAGTATGATAAATTTCTGTAGGAGCAAGAGGGGGAGAATATATTATTCTTACACTGAGGTGAGGATCTTCATGCAATATAGAGGAAGGAATACCAAACACACAAAAGGGAGAAAGGACACCTTGAGTTAGGAAATAGCTGTATTATGTTCATTTAGGGAATAACAATAAGGGTGCAAAAATAGGCAGTGGCCAGTTCAAGAAGGACCTAGAATCCATGCTAAGTATATTGGAATTAATGCTGTGGGCAATGGGGTTGTGTTGATAGATTTTAGGTAAGGTAGTATATGATATAATATGCATTAAAGGAAAATCACCAAAGTATTTGCAATGCTCAGAGAACAGGAGATTCACGTGGGTTGGTGTATTAAAGACAATCTTCACTGAACACATGAGACTGGAGTTGGGCTTGGAAGGAGGGTAGGTTTGGAAAGAACAGGTGAGGGCATTTCAGTGAAGGGAGGTTCAGTGGTGGAATAGAGCGGGTAGGCTTGTGGGATGTGGAGATGACCCTGAGTTGAACAGAGGTGAGGTGAAGTTTAGTGGGTAAGTGGGTGGTTGTTGAGGTGGTTTAGTCTGTGCAAGTCTTTAAAAGTGAGTCATAGAAGTTCAGGTTTTTCCTGGCTCATTCCCATGCGGTGGAGAATCTAAGGAAAGAAGAGTCAGGAAGCAATTTTCTTGCTGCACTGTGCAGGATGGATGGGATGGGAGCATCTGGGGACTAAGGTGCTTTGTTAATTTAGGTATCAGCTGACAGCATATGAGAGGATGTTGGCAGCAAGAATGGAGAGAAAGGGCCCAGGAGAGGTAGTTTAAAGATAAAATTCATGGGATCTGATGGGTATGGGAATGAAAGGGGGTGTGGGTAATATATGACATCCAAGCTACAGTTGGGACAGCTTGGAGGGTGATGGTGGCATCGAAGTATCTTCCAGGTGACACTTGCCCGCAGGTCTCCTGTTACTCCATAGCTTAGTCTCATCAGCTTCAACCCTAATTTCTGTCCAAATCCTTTCCTTTGGCTCATAAGTGATGATGTGGTAAAAGGAGATTCTTGAGGAGTCTCACAATCTTATCTTCTAACCATTCAGGTACTTGATTTTCCAAGGTGCTGAGATGGTGCCAGATATTCCTAATGATTTGCGAGCCCAGTGGCCACAACACTGCTCCTACGGGAAAGGGCACCACACTCTGATGAATTTAGCAATGTTGCTTGTGTTAGGTGCTGGGTATCAATGTAATTTCTCTGCTGCACCCACCTTCCTGGGAACTTTAGCTCTTGTTTGGGCAGTTTCTTTTGCTTCTGTGGAGGGCTGAATTCCTCCTTTCTTTCTGCAAATGAGTTTTATAGTAATTATATAAATTACAAAGAAAAATTCCACTGGATTTTGCTTTAGCTTATATAAACTTGTAGATAAACTTAGGGTGAGTTGAAATCATTATGTTGAATTTTATCATTTTAACATGATTTTGTAAGAAATTTTTTGCTGGATGTTATGTATTTTTTCCTTTTTATACATGTATTTTCTTATAGTCCGTTAGCAGTTTTATCGTTTTTCTCCGCATAACTGTATCACATTTTTAAGTGCTTTTTATTTAAAAAGTTTCTTGGTTATTGTAATGGGAAAATTTTTCAGTTGGGTTTTCTTTTTTTTTTATTGAGTTATTGATAGGTTACAATCTTGTGAAATTTCAATTGTACATTAATGTTTGTCAGTCATGTTGTAGGTGCACCACTTCACCCTTTGTGCCCACCCCCCACCCCACCTTTCCCCTGGTATCCACTAAACTATTCTTGGTCCATAGTTTTAAATTCCTCATATGAGTGGAGTCATACACACATTATCTTTCTCTGGCTGGCTTATTTCACTTAACATAATTCTCTCAAGGTCCATCCATGTTGTTGCAAATGGAATGATTTTGTTCTGTTTTGCAGCTGAGTAGTATTCCACTGTATATATGGACCACATCTTCTTTATCCATTCGTCTGTTGATGGGCACTTAGGTTGCTCCCACGTCTTGGCTATTGTAAACAGTGCTGCAATAAACATTGGGGTGCACAGGACTTTTGGGATTGCTGACTTCAGGTTCTTTGGATAAATACCCAGTAGTGGGATGGCTGGATCGTATGGTAGTTCTATTTTCAGTTTTTTGAGGAATCTCCATACTGTTTTCCATAGTGGCTGCACCAGTTTGCCTTCCCACCAGCAGTGTATGAGGGTTCCTTTTTCTCCACAACCTCTCCAACATTTGTTGCTATTAGTTTTAGATATTTTTGTCATTCTAACGGGTGTAAGGTGATATCTTAGTGTAGTTTTGATTTGCATTTCCCTGATGATCAGCGATGATGAGCATCTTTTCATGTGCCTATTGGCCATCAGTATATCTACTTTGGAGAAACGTCTGTTCATGTCTCCAGACCACTTTTTGATTGGGTTGTTTGATGTTTTGTGGTTGAGTTGCGATAGTTCTTTATATATTAGGGATATTAAGCCTTTGTCATATATATGACTTGCAAATATTTTTCCCAGTTAGTGGGTTGTGTTTTTGTTTCAATCCTGTTTTCATTTGCCTTGAAGACGCTCTTTAATCAGATGAAGTCCCATTTGTTTATTCTTTCTATTGTTTCCCTTCTCTGAGAAGGCATGGTGTCCGAAAAGATCCTTTTAATACTGATGTCAAAGAGTGTACTGCCTACGTTTTCTTCCAGAAGCCTTATGCTTTCAGGTCTCACCTTTAGGTCTTTGATCCATTTTGAGTTTATTTTGGTGAATGGTGAAAAAGAATGGTCAATTTTCATTCTTTTACATGTGGCTTTCCAGTTTTCCCAGCACCATTTGTTGAAAAGACTTTCTTTTCTCCATTGTATGCCCTCAGCTCCTTTGTCAAAGATAAGCTGTCCATAGATGTGTGGTTTTATTTCTGGGCTTTCACTTCTGTTCCATTGATCTGTGCACCTGTTTTTGTACCAGTACCATGCTGTTTGATTACTGTAGCTTTGTAGTATGTTTTGAAGTCAGGGACTGTGATGCCTCAAGTTTTGTTCTTTTTTCTCAGGATTGCTTTAGCAATTCGGGGTCTTTTGTTGCCCCATATGAATTTTAGGATTCTTTGTTCTAATTCTGTAAAGAATGTCATTGGGATTCTGATTGGGATGGCGTTGAATCTGTAGATTGCTTTAGGTAGAATGGACATTTTAACTATGTTTATTCTTCCAATCCATGTACATGGAATGTCTTTCCATCTTCTTATGTCGTCAACCAATTCTCTCAGAAAGGCCTTGTAATTTTCATTATATAGGTCCTTCACTTCCTTAGTTAAATTTACCCCAAGGTATTTTATTCTTTTTGTTGTGATTGTGAATGGTATTGTATTCTTGAGTTCTTTTTCTGTTGGTTCATTACTGGAGTATAGAAATGCTACTGATTTATGCAAATTGATTTTATACCCTGCAAATTTGCTGTAGTTGTTGATTACTTCTAACAGTTTTCCAATGGATTCTTTAGGGTTTTCTATATATAAGATAATGTCATCTGCAAACAGCGAGAGTTTCATTTCTTCCCTCCCTATTTGGATTCCTTTTAGTCCTTTTTCTTGCCTGATTGCTCTGGCCAGGACCTCCAGTACTATGTTGAATAAGAGTGGTGATAGAGGGCATCCTTGTCTTGTTCCTGTTTTCAGGGGGATGGGGTTCAGTTTTTGCCCATTGAGTATGATGTTGGCTATGGGTTTGTCATATATGGCCTTTATTATGTTGAGGTAGTTTCCTTCTATGCCCATTTTGTTCAGAGTTTTTATCATAAATGGCGTTGGATCTTGTCAAATGCCTTCTCTGCATCTATTGAGATGATCATGTGGTTTTTATTCCTCAGTTTGTTGATGTGGTGTATCACGTTGATTGATCTGCGGATGTTGAACCATCCCTGTGTCCCTGGTATGAATCCCACCTGATCCTGATGTATGATTCTTTTGATGAATTGCTGAATTCTGGTTGCCAAAATTTTGTTTAGAATTTTTGCATCTATGTTCATCAGTGATATTGGCCTGTAGTTCTCTTTTTTCGTGGTGTCCTTGTCAGGTTTTGGGATCAGCGTGATGTTGGCCTCATAGAATGTGTTAGGAAGTGTTCCATCTTCCCTAATTTTTTGGAATAGCTTGAAAAGGATGGGTATTAAATCCTCTCTGAAAGTTTGGTAGAATTCCCCAGGAAAGCCATCTGGTCCTGGGGTTTTATTCTTTGGGATGTTTTTGATTGCTGTTTCAATCTCTTTCCTTGTGATTGGTCTGTTCAAATTGTCTGCCTCTTCTTGAGTGAGCTTTGGGAGATTGTAGGAGTCCAGGAATTTATCCATTTCCTCTAGGTTATCCATTCTGTTGGCATATAGTTTTTTTGTAGTATTCTCTTATAATCTGTTGTATTTCTGCAGAGTCTGTTGTTATTTCTCCTCGCTCATTTCTGATTTTGTTTATTTGAGCTTTCTCCCTTTTTTTCTTTGTAAGTCTGGCTAGTGGTTTGTCAAGTTTATTTATCTTCTCAAAAAACCAGCTCTTTGTCTCATTGATCCTTTCTACTGCCTTTTTCAATTCAATAGTATTTATTTCTGCTCTGATTTTTATTATTTCTCTCCTTCTGCTGACTTTGGGCTTCATTTGTTCTTTTTTCTCTAGTTCAGTTAGGTGTGCTTTAAGGTTGCTTATTTGGGATTTTTCTTGTTTGTTAAGATGTGCCTGTATTGCGATGAATTTTCCTCTTAATACAGCTTTTGCTGTATCCCATGTGAGTTGGTATGGCATGCTATCATTTTCATTTGTTTCCAGGTATTTTTTTATTTCTTCTTTAATTTCTTCAATGATCCATTGCTTGTTCAGTACTGTGTTGTTTAGTCTCCACATCTTTGTGCCTTTCTCAGCTTTTTTCTTGTAATTAATTTCTAGCCTTATAGCACTATGCTCTGAGAAGATGCTTGTTATTATTTCAATTTTTTTAAATTTGTAGAGGCTTGCCTTATTGCCCAATATATGGTCTATCCTTGAGAATGTTCCATGTGCACTTGAGAAGAATGTGTATTCAGCTCCTTCAGGGTGGAGTGATCTATATATGTCTATTAAGTCCAATTGTTTTAGTTTTTCATTCAGCTCCACTATTTCCTTGTTGATTTTCCGTCTGGATGATCTGTCCATTGATGTGAGTGGGGTGTTGAGGTCCCCTACTATTATTGTGTTGTTTTTAACATCTTCCTTTAGGTCTGCTAATAGTTGCTTTATGAATCTTGGTGCTCCTGTGTTGGGTGCATAGATATTTATAAGCGTTATTTCTTCTTGATGAATTGTCCCTTTGATCACTATATATTGTCCCTCTGTGTCTCTCTTTACCTGTCTTATTTTGAAATCCACTTGGTCTGATAGGAGAATTGCAACACCTGCCTTTTTTTCCTTGCTATTTGCTTGAAGTATTGTCCTCCACCCCTTCACCCTGAGTCTGTGTTTGTCCTTGGGGCTGAGGTGTGTTTCCTGGAGGCAACAAATTGTTGGATCTTGTTCTTTAATCCATTTTGCCACTCTGTGTCTTTTTATTGGAGAGTTCAACCCGTTCACATTGAGAGTGATTATTGATGCATGTGGACTTAATGCTGTCAATCTGTCACTCATTATCTTGTTTTCCTGTGTTTCTTTTCCTGTGTGCTTTAGACTACCCATTGACTTCTGCAATTTCTTATGCTGGGTTTCTTAGATTTTTCCTTATCTATGATTTGTGACTCTGTTCTGTACTTTATTTTAGTGTCTACCTTGAAGTTTGTATTTAGAATCTCGTGTATAATATAGTCTATTCTCTGGTGGTCTCTTACTTACTCGACCAATACTGATTTAGACCCTTTGCTCTTCCCCTCCTAAATAATTATTTTCATTTTTTATTCCAACTCGTCTTATTAATTTGTAGTTAGAGTGCTAAGATCGTCCTTGTTTTGGTAGTTTCCTTATTTTTACCCTAATGCTATAGTTAAATATTTGCTATCCTGTTCTGGTTCTATCCATCGGCCTCCCTAGTCTGTGGATTGTGTCCCCTTTCTCCCTTTTTTCTTTTTTCAAGTATGAGAGCCTTCTTGAGGATTTCTTGTAATGGAGGGCTTTTAGTTACAAATTCCCTTAACTTTTGTTTGTCTGGAAAAGATTTAATTTCTCCCTCATATCTGAAGGAAATTCTTGCTGGATAGAGTATTCTTGGCTGAAGGTTTTTATCCTTTAAAGCTTTGAATATATCACTCCATTCTCTCCTAGCTTGTAGGGTTTCTGTAGAGAAATCCACTGACAGTCTGATAGGGGCTCCTTTATAGGTTATTCTCTTTTTTTTCCTTACTTCCCTGAGTATTCTCTCCCTATCATTCCTATTTGCCAACTTTACTATTATGTGCCTTGTGGTGGGTCTTTTTACATTGACAAATCTAGGAGATCTAAAATCCTCCTCTACACACATTTCTCCGTTGATCCCTAGATTTGGGAAGTTCTCTTCAATAATTTCGTTAAGCACACTTTCTGCTCCATTTTCCTTTTCCATATTCTCGGGAATTCCTATGATCCTTATGTTCTTACTCCTCATTGAATCCATTATCTCTCTGAGATTTTCCTCATTTTTTTAAATTCTTAGTTCTCTTTCTTCCTGTGTCTGGTGCCATTCAGCCTGTCTGTCCTCGATTATGCTGATTTTCTCCTGTAGGTTGTCTACACGGGCATTCAGGGAATCCGTATTCTGTTTTATCTGGTCCATTGTGTTTTTCATCTCAAGTAATTCTGTTTGATTCTTCTTTATTATTTCAATCTCTTTTGTGAAGTAACTCCAGAACTCAGCTTGTTTCTCTATCTTTCTCTCTACCTCATTGAGTTTTTTGATTATAGCTGCTCTGAATTCATTATCACTTAGTTTACCTAATTCCACGTCCTCAGGACTTAATTCTGTGTTTTCATTGTTTTCCTTCTGGTCTGGGGCTTTTATAAATTGCTGGATGGTAGAGGAGCGGTTTTTTCTCATAGTGGTAGAATTCAGTTGCAGTTACAGCCTGTCGCCACTAGATGGGGGTCGAGAGTGGCGTGTTAGCTCTCCGCCTTGGGGCAAGATGGCTGCGCCCACTGGCTTTGCTGGGGGCGAGGGGCTGTTACTCACACGCGCTGGTCTGGGTTCAGATCAGTTCTGTTCTCTGGTCTCCCAAGGCCCTTGATTTATAGGGTGCCCACGGACGGAAGCTTTCTTCCCGTCAGCGGGTCTCCACTGAATCAGCGGCAGGAGTCCTGGATGATCCCCCGGTCGCGCGGCCCCTCCCCCGCTCCTTCCCGAACCGCGCCGCAGCGATCGCAGACTCTAGGGGAGGGAGTAGTGTTCTCTCCTACCGTTCCAGCGCCTCCGAGGGTGTAAGCAAGGTTATGATCTCCGCCTTCTTGGTATTGTAGGTCTCTAACGAGCTGGCATTATGTTTATTCTCTGAAACTCAGTTCTTCCAATCTTTTGCTGTATTTTGGAGGGGAGAGAATCCCGGGTCAGCTCACCCCGCCATTTTGCTCCGCCCACTCTCTGTCTGATACATGTTTTGAGAATATTTTCTCCCAGTCTGTGGCTTGTCTTTTTGTTTTCTATGAATTTTTCAAAGATTAAAAGTTTTTAATTTTGATGAAGTCCATTTTATCACTTTTTTCTTTTATGATTTGTGCCTTCTTATTGTCCTATTTAAGAAATCTTTTCTTAACCCAGGACACTAAAATTTTCTCCTGTGTTTTCTTCAAGAATTCCTATGGTTTTCTTCCTTTTGGGTTTATACCCTATTATGAATTTCTTTTCCCATATATAGTGTCCTGTAAGAGTTGAGAATTATTTTTCTGCCTGTGACACCATGAATTTAAAAGATTTTCCCTTTGCCCATTGAATTGTTTTGGCAACTTTGACTCAAATCAATTCACCCTGTACATGTAGGTCTATTTCAGGACTCTCTATTCTGTTCTATTGAGCTATATGACTATCTTTTCACCAATAAGAAAGTGTCTTGATCACTGTAGCCTGAGAATTAATTCTTCCAATATTGTCTTTCTTTTTTAAATTGCTATGGCAATTCCATATCCTTTGATTTTCGATATAAATTTTAGAATCAGTTTGTCAATTCCGCTAAAAAAGCCTGCTGTGATTATGACTGGGATTGCATTGAATCTATAGATTGAATTGAGGACAATTCATATCTTAACAATATTGAATCCCCTGATCCATGAACATAATATATCACTTTATTTCTTTAACCTCTCTCAACAATATCTTGTTGTTTTCATATATATCTTTTGTCCACTTTAGCCCTAATATTCCATATTTTATGCTATTGTATATAAGTATTTTTTTAATTTAAATTTCCAATTGTGTGCGGCTGGTATTTAGAAATACAACTGATCTTTGTGTGTTCGCCTTGTATCATATAACATTGCTGAATTCATTTCTTGGTTCTAGCATCTTTTTGTAGGTGGAGATTACTTAGGATGTTGCAGATAGACAGTCAAGTCATATACATAAGAAGACAGCTTTCTGTCTTCCTTTCCAACATGCATGTTATTTCTTTTTCTTGCTGTATAAAACTGGTTGAGAACTCCAGTCTAATGCTTAATAGAAGTAGTGAGGGCCGACATCCTTGCTTGCTCCTGACCTTTGGAGAAAAGCATTCAGCCTTTCCAACATTAAATATTATATAAGTTGTAGATTTGTCATAAATGAGCTTTTATCAGGATAAGAAAGTTTCTTGCTATTCCTAGCTTCTGAGAGATTTTGTCATGAATAGATGCTAGCTTTTGTCAAATCCTTTTTTCTTCATCTACTGAGATAATCATATGGTTATTTTTCTTCAGTCTGTTAAAACGGTGAATTACACTGAACTCTAAACACTAAATCAATCTTGCAGTCCTACAAAAATCCCACTTGCAAGTGAGATATTATCCTTTATATATACTGAGGATTCAGTTTGCCAAAAATCTGCTACAACTGAGAAATTAAAACTCTGTAAAGCACTAAAATCCCGGAACATAAAAAAAAGGTCAGTATACATATGAATTCCTATCCAGAAGTAATAATTCTAAATAATGTCACATAAATTATAAATATAATTCAACTGAGACATCAGAAGAAAGAACCACTGATAATAACAAACTGCAATAACAGGAAGCAATAGGTCCAAAAAGTTTCATGTACAAACTGTAATGATTGAAGGAGTTTTTCTTAATTTCTCTGGAGGTATGAGGGGTTGTCAGGAGATCTTAGTTCCCTTTTAAAAACGGCTTGTTTATCAGCCTGACATTTTATAGCCCAACGATTATAGCTTAAAAAGCTAGTTATAAATCAAATTATATTCCCACTGGCTTGTATTATAAATGTTTCATATGTTTACAGTAAAAGTAGTTTTCAAAATTATACACTAAAAGAAAACTATAGTTTAATAATGTATCATTACTACTAACAATAGGTCACACAAAGTTCAAGACTTTACTGAAACCTAAAATTTTAACTTCTATATCTTTGAGACTAGTTCCCTATAGGGCTACAAATTCTTTAATGACAAGACCAGAAAAGCCCTATACTCAAGCATACTATCTCCATAAGCAATTTTTTTCCACTAAGTATGAACTTCTGCATGCAAATCAAGTCTTATCTTTTTAAAAGCTAATATAAACAATATAATAACAGACAAGAGTTGACATCTGGTACTTACTATGTACCAGGCCCTTCTATGCCCTTTATGTGTTTTATCTCATCTGATTCTCACAGTAACTCTATAAAATAACTGCTGTTGTTACTTACACTTTTCAGATAAGCAAACTGAACAAAGACAGATCACGTAACTTGCTCTAGGTTCACAGCCAGAACCTAGACAATCTGGCCCTGTGTCTGAGCTCTCACATTATATTGCCTAACAACATTAACTTACAAAATATAAGTTATACATTTGTACTGCAAAGACAGCCAGTGAAAAACTAATCTTCTCAAGGGCTTATCTACAGAAACAACAGAAAAACTTTTTGATTTCTACACAAGTTTTCAGCAGACAATTGAGGAAAGACCTTGAATTGTAAATTGTAACCTATAAAGTTTACCGAAATTTGACAACTCAAAAGGAAGGAAAAAACAAATACTAAAGTGAGATTAATGGGTTGACCTTCAAGTTTGACACTGTTTCAGACTTGACGGGGCAAGTGCTCCTAAAACAAGCACAGATAATACAGGAAGACCATATCATACATGCTCTGCTTAAAAATCTTTTTGTATTTTACCTTTTGGTTTCGGGGTAAATCTTGAGCATGTGATGGAGGCTTTATAATTCAGGACTAATCTTCTAAATTCCAAAAGATTGAATAATGACTGAAAAAGAACAACAATTTAAGATAACTAAGGGAAAATTCTACTAAGAAAACCATAAAAATATGACGGGTCTTAGAGATTTGTTTTTGACAATTATACTGCTTATACACAGAACAGATGCAATTAGCATAAGACTATTTTCTCCCCAAGAGAAAGTCAAATTTCTTATACCTTAACATACTATTCTTGATCATTAACAATATTTATTGTGTTGCAAAGCAGAAAAGTATACATGGACAATGCAAAAATAAAACCCCACACCATATTATATTACTAAAGCTTTATTTATATTACCACGTGCTTAACAGTTTCCTCAAAATAGAAGATAAACAAATGTAAAGTCTACAACTTTTCAGACACGTTATGTTCACTATGAGTTATCTAGACGTATCAATTCTACAAGGATATAGCACAAATAAACTTATAATAATTTAAATTTATTTAATAATAATATTATTATATATTATATTATAATATATTATTATATTATTTATAATATATTATATTATTTATTATATTATCTGTTATAATATAATGATAATTTATTTTATAAATAATTCTAATTCATTTAAAATAAACAAATTTATTTATAAATAAATAAATCAGATGCTCAGTGATAGCAGAGCAAAGAAATTACATATTATCTCTGTGCTCAAGGAGACACACAACCTAGAAGGAGACACACATATAATTATAACAATAGAAATATAATTCCAAGATACTCTAATTCAGAACATACAGAGCATAATGAGAGCATATGAAAGACGGCCGTGGGAAGGTTTCCTGGAGCTGTTTTTTAAACTATAACTTACAATCCATTAATGTTATCACGATGAACATGTTTAAAACATGAAATAAAATGCAATGGAAAATATCAGAACATATCATACACTGTAAATTCACCACAGGATATTGTTTGTAAAATTTTTCTTGTATATATTTTATATACATGTGTACATGTAAAGTGTTTTACAATGTAGACTGTCTTCCTTTCTGAGAATCACAGTTGATAAAGTTTGAAAATCACTGGACAGGAGGCAATGATGTATTAAATCTTAGTAAAGATGGGTTAGCCAACTTGACTAACACATAGATAAAGGTGGCACTACAAATAAAAACAAAGTTTTGTTTAGTAGGTGGGTGTTTGGAAAATTGGCCTAGTATATATAAGAAATAGAGTCAGATATAGATATATAGATATAGATGTGGATTAAAGGCCTAAATATGAAAGGTAAAACCATAAAGCTGATAACAGGAACTGTAGGAAAATATTTTGGTTATCTTGCGATCTGGAAGTATTTCTTAATGCAACAATATGAACATGAGATAATTCATTTATTTATTCATTTAGCAAATATTTATGGAGCACTCACTACATGGCCAGACACAAGGAAGACAGGCAAAAGAGAATAAAATATATTAAGTCTCTGCCCTGATCACAATCTTGTGATTACAAGTTAAAACAATGAGTATAGACGTTATAAATCAGAAAAAAAGTGAATACAATAATAGTAGACCAAGCTCAGAACCCTAGGGAAAAAGAATCATTTAAAAGCCAGAGGAACGATGAGAAAGACAAAATAAGAATAGTAAGGGAAATGGAGAGTATGAGATCACAGAAGAAAAAGGAGTAGAGAAACCAAGGGCTTTCACATATAGCTGTGTATCAGAATAACAGTGGAGCTTTAAAAGGAACCTGTGCCAGGGGCCTCTCAACAAAGACACAAAGTACCACAGAAGATTCTGAAGCACATCAAAGAATACCGGCAAATTTTAAGAAGGACAAGATGAGCATTACTCTCAAAGGTTGCCACATTCCAGTAAAGTAAGGGCAGGAAAAACAACCTTTGGATTTCTCAATTAGAAAACCATCTTTTCAGTAGAATGGGAGAAGAACAGCAGTAATAAGTACTGAAGAAATGAGATATAAGTAAGGGGGGCAAAGTACGGGCTGTTCTTATGAGGAATTTAAATTGGAAAGAGAATATGGACAAATTAGGAGAATCCCAGTCCTATTTCTGTGCTCTGAGTTCCCGCTGGAGAACATTTTCCTGCTTCCTGAACACCCAGTAGAATTTCATCTGGTGTAGGTCTGCTGGTGGTGAATTATTTCACCATCTGCTAAAATGAAAATTGTTTTTACTTCATTTTTGTAATATTTTTGCTAGTTCTAGAATTCTATATGGCCAGTTAATATTTCCAGCACTTTAAAGATTGCATTTCTGTTGAGAAGTCAGCTTTTAGATTTATTTTTGCTCCTTCATAGAGGTGATATATATCTTTTCCAACTGGCTACTTTTAGGATTTTCTCTTTGTCTATAGTTTTTTCCATTTTATTATCATATGCCTTGTCACAGTATTCTTTATGTCCATACTACTTGATTCCTATTCCTTCCTGAATCTGTAGCTCAATCTCTTTCATTAGGTTTTGAATACTCTCAGTCATTTCTTCAAATATTACTTTTGCCCTATTCTCTTTTTACTCTCCCTTGAACCACAAATACACTATGTTAGTATTATTCACCATGTTCAAAATCTCTTATATGCTCTTATCTGCATTTCACGGCTTTAATCTGAAAATGTTCTTCAGACCAACTGTCTAGCTGACTAATTCTCTCTTCAGCTGTTTCTAATATGCTGCTATAATTCATCCATTGATTTTGTGACTTTGTTATATTTTTCAGTTCTAAAATTTCTATTTTTTAATAGTTTTTAGTTTTCTATCAAAATTCTCAATCTGAAACAAACACACACATAGATAAGGAGAACAGATTAGCAGTTACCAGAGGAAAAGCGGATAGGGGGCAGGCAAAATGGGTAAAGGGGCACATGTGAATGGTGATGGATAAAAACTAGACTATTGGTGGTGAGCACAATGCAATCTATACAAAAACTGAAATATAATAATGTACACCTGAAATTTACACAACGTTAAAAGCCAGTTAGACCTCAATAAAATAAAAAAAAAAATCAAGAAAAAAATCCTCATTCTGGTTTTTAATTCCTTGAGCATATTAATAGTTATTATATCAATTCAATTTTCAGGTTTTCCTGTAGGCATATTTCTATTGCCCATTATTTTCTATTAATTTTTAGACACATCTTATTTGCTGATATGACTGATTACAGCTGATGTGAGTGCTAGACATTATACATGACGAACTGGAGAAAATTCAATGATGATATTATCTTCCAAAAGAATTTACATTTGCTTCTGGCA
The DNA here is from genome assembly GCF_041296265.1 of Equus caballus. Lineage (NCBI taxonomy): Eukaryota > Metazoa > Chordata > Mammalia > Perissodactyla > Equidae > Equus > Equus caballus. The sequence continues at coordinate 12,598,662 of NC_091695.1, forward strand.
GGAAGCAAGAGTGAGGCCATTTACAATCCAAGATCAATTTCATCCAATCAATTCTGAGATGAAGGTGGAATTCAGAAACTATAAAGCACGCTTTATTTTCGGGTCTCAGTTAATCCTAGGTTCTAGCCCTTTATAATCCTAACTGAAAGTCTGAGGTGTTTACTAGGGCTCGAAATCTGTGCAAAACTTTGCTTAGTTTCCCAGCCATTCAGCAACTATTTCTGGAATTGCCTCGAGAATAAAATCAGCCCAAAATGTGAAGCTTACTCTCTGAACATCTTGTTTTCTCAAAGCTTAGCCTCAAAATTACTCACTGCTTTAGGGTTATGTGATGTCTTCAAAAAGCTGTTTTTGTTTTCATTTTGTTTTGTTTTGCAGTCCAGGAAAATATGGTCAAGAAGATGGTCTAGAACAACCTAACAAGTTATCACCCGAAGTAGAACTTGTGACCATCACACAAATCATAGAAATTAACTTTTTTAAGTCCAAAACACTCTGTACTCTAAATCACAGTCATAATAGTAGTGGTCAACATATTCCTCCAAAAGGGGTGGGAAAGGGTAAATATCACTACTGCCTAAATTGTGTTTATGATTGATGCACACTGAAAACAAGTATCCTTTCATTCAGTCTAGAGCTAAAATGTGAATTCTGAAGAGCACTTGCCAAAATGGACTTTGGCTAAACTCCTGCTAACAGCAGAGAGCTATGAGAGATGAGAATTCAAACAATTTGTGGAAAACAAAAAGAATAATGACAAGAGAGCAAAGGAAGATATCAACTGTCTGTAATGGAGGATACCAAGGAGAAGCAAGATAAATTCTCCTTGGTAGATTTAAAAAAAAAATGAAATGGTACCACGTAAGTTTCAAGGTAAGGTAGGGACTAAACGTAGATGGCCTGATTAAAAGATGAAAGTCTGGATACAGAGCAATCAAATCCCTCTGTCCTTCCCAGACCCAGAAGATCAGACAACTACTACCTCCTTGCATGGGATACAGAAAGTTTAGTCTTTGGATATAACTAAACTTAAGTGACTGAGGTTCAGAAAAATCAGTCACAGTGTGTGTCACGGTAGGGAGAGGGGATGAGATTCTGGGCTACAAATAGGAGGATTAAGTAAAAACTCGCCAACTGAGCCCCAATCGACCCTTCCCGGATCCCCTTTCTCTAGACCTGCTTCTGGAAAGCCAGCAACAGTGCTTAAAACAAAAAGAATCACAATCCAGTCTGGATTTGAGGCAGGGCAATCTTCTGTGGTAAAGTACTCCCCCAACCCCCCTAAAAATGGATCTAATATGTTCGAGCAAATAAAACATATTATTGATAAGACCATAACAGAGATGTTGGAGCATATAGAAAGTTTTAAGAACAAGTATATAGAAAACAGAAAGGAAAAATAATAGCAATTGACAATTCCAGGAAAACAAAAGATTTCAAAGGGGTAGTCGTAGTAAATCAGTGTAATATTTAAAGTCACAGAAAACATCAACACTACTGACTATTTTTAACTTGCAATATAAGTTATGTTGGGAGATGAAAGGAAAGGCAATTCTAGGTAGCTGAAATGAAAGAGCTAAATCCTCATTCTTCTCAGCAGGAAGGCATGTCATTTAGAAAAATGAGATAGGAGAAACAGCTAGAAGTGGCTGTAGTTGCCTTTAAGGAGTATGAGATAGGGAGGATTGAGGCTGATTACTGTTGTTTTTCACTGTAAGCCTTTTATTGCTATGGGATTTTGGTTTTCTGTTTGAACTATGTACTTACGTTCTTTGATGAAGATTAAAGAGATAAGAGCAAGTAATGTGAATAAACATGTTAAATGATATCCTGAGATTTTTTGAAAACTTGCCACATCTTTTCAATCCCATCCAGCATTAGGGGGATAGAAGCAATTAAAGTCTTCAATTCCACCATAAATAATATATGGTCCTTTTTGGTTCATTCACTCACTCATTCAATAATTTCTTAAAAGTCTCCTCCAATGTGTCAGACACTGTACTATACACTGGTATAGAACAATAACCTAGAAGATATGTTCTCTGCCCTCAGGATGCTTGTATTTTAGTCAACCTGTAGTTACATGATTTATGAGTAGGGTGACCATATCCTTCATTATCCAAGGATGAAAGAGGGCTTTATGACTAATTAACAGGCACTAGTGGATCTACAAGAGGAATAAACTGGACTGTACCAGGCAAACTGAGAAGCATGAGCACCTTACTTCTGAGCATCTCAGAAGCATCCAAATAGGAAAGGTGCTAAGGATCATCCTGAGACTCTACGGATTACACTCCAAACTAGAGAGAGAGGAGAATACATACCTCTAAATAACTACCTCATTCACGGATACCCTAGTGGAGAAAGTAGCCCCACTTAGTACTTTTTACATAAAAATTCATTTGAACAGGATTAAAACAGTCCTGACTAGATAAGGGGTCGATGCTCAATCTAAAGACAGTCAGGCTAATATTGCTAGCATCCAAAAGACTATTTAAGCTATTCTCTGTAAAATCTTCTCTTTGCTTCTTATAATCCCTTTCTGATACTCTACCACTTTTCTCCCAAATTATCGGTCCCAATAGCTAAAAGAACAAGTACAATAAAGCTCTACCTTTTGTAGCCTACTCCCACTACCTACTCCAAAGTTAGCAGTTTATAATCTCAGTAACCTTCTGTAATTGGTAGATATACTTAGAAGGAAAAGAATCCCAGTTGCTTCCTACAAGTCCTGCCAACTAAGTAAATTCCATCCCTGAGAAATTTTGTAATTGAAACTTTATAGTACATTTACGTCACAGTTTGAACAAGCTCCAACTCACTTTGGAAAATATAATAAAACACTTCCAACACTAATACAGACTTCCTGCCCAACTTTTCTTTCATAAGTGAGAAGTTCCAATTATGATGATAAACTGTTATATCTCAGATTATGTCTATGGAATTAAGGAATAATGTCAGAAAATGAAAAAATAAAAAGTTTTTATTACTAGAGATGAAAATAAAAAACTACTTAAAATAGAATAATTATAGTAAGGAAAAAAAAAAAACCACGAAGTGATCTTCAGACAAATTTTTTCCCATCCACAATTTTCCAAAATTTGACGCTTAACATTTTTTCCCAAATCCCCAAGTCAATATCTTAATAATTCACTATAACTCAAATTTTTTAAGGTTAGAGGTTACTTCTCCTAGGTGTCTAAATCTCCCCAAAAGAAAAAATAAGTAATTCCGAAAACCTTATACTTGCCTATGTTAGGAGTGTGGTAAAGCCATGCTACCAGTTAAGTAGCCACTAATCTAAGATAAAACTTAGAAATCAGTAAAATTACTTCAAATTTTGAAAACAAGCGATTTTTCTAGTTCATTCTGCTCTCTACCAAAAAACACCAAAAATTTGAAATGTAAAGCAAAATCTAAGGTCAGCAAATAACACTTAAGATAGAAATAGATAGACAACTGATTCAAATTTGAATTAAGATATGAGAGGAGTTTAGCCTATGAAAATGGTAAGTTATGATCCCCATACCGATTAATAGTAATTTAGTTATCATTTCAAACAGGCCTCTTACAATACGCTGTGGAAAAATAAAGAACTCCTCTTCTAACAAACAAATATTGATTATTTCCAAGTACTTTCTTTCTTCTTAAAGTTTTCTAAGAGAAGTGTCTAATCAATGAGCCTCACTTATTGGCCATAATAGTGCAGAGATAGCATCCACTTGTCCAAATAGAGGCAGCGAAGCATATTCATGAACACTCAGATCACAGCCTTCATAGTGAGCTTCATATTTTAAAATGATGTCTAAATTATAAAATTTAGATTGGACAGTGAAATGTAAAACCCCTTACTAATAGTGCAAGTAAAGTAAAGCAAGATAGCCTATCAGGAAGATCTAAGAGACTCTAAGATAGCAAAGAAAATGTTAGATATTGTTGGGATGTAAGTGAATAATTAATGTGTAATCAAGGCTAGGAACAAAGCTATTATTACAGATTTAGGTTAATCCAGGTATTCCTTAATATTTCAAGAGCTTGGAAAACAAATATACATACATACTACATGCTAACTAGTGTTTACCATAGTATACTGAAGAGTGAGGCATAAATCCAGAAAGCTAAAGGAAATCAAATTGCATGGTATCATGTGCCAGAAGCAAAAAAAGTGGGGGAAAAAGTTGAAATTTATTACACTGAAGTGGAAAAAATGGTAAAATTACAAATTAATATCCTATAGAACACAATTAACCTTATAGAAAATGAACTACATAACCAAGTTAGCTGCTTTAATATCACATGAAAATTTACACTGTCATACATACAGGTTGGAAAGCTACAAATGAAGAGATATTTTTAATATAAAAAGAAGTGGCATAGACATCAAATGATTTTATTATTTATTTATTTATTTATTTTGAGGAAGGTTAGCCCTGAGCTAACTACTGCCAATCCTTCTCTTTTTGCTGAGGAAGGCTGACATCCATGCCCATCTTCTTCTACTTTATATGTGGGACGCCTACCACAGCATGGCTTTTGCCAAGTGGTGCCATGTCTGCACCCGGGATCCACCCGGCGAAGCCTGGGCCGCCGAGAAGCAGAACATGCGCACTTAACCATTGTGCCACTGGGCCGGCCCCTACATCTAATGATTTAAAAAGTACTCATCAGGAACACTAATTAATAAGCTACAATTCTACTGTATTAGCAAAATAAACAAATATTAATTTTCCTAAAGGGTTATTATTCATAGATTAAGGAGATTGTCAAGGTTTTGCAATCTAATAACATTATTAATGTCTAACTGAGAATGGTAAAGAATTATGACAATAGTCATCACATAAAAGAGTAAGAAAAAAAAGAAAAGAAAATTAGTTAAAATTGAGAAGAGGATAGATATCTATGCATACAAAGATTTTTCATTTTAGAATAAGGGGCTCAAAAAACATTCCATGAAGGGCTTCCCAAGTTAGAAGGAACATGTGTTATTCTTGATTCATCAATATTTATTCTTTACATCATTTTCACCTATACATTGAGAATTATCTGCCAATCTATACCTTCCTCAAATGAAATGCTTCCTTGTATTAAAAATAGTATTTAAATGACTATAATTCTATGAATAACACTTTCCATTATATACAAATAAATCTAATCACAAAAGAAGCAGTTCTAATTTCACATCTTGGTTACATCCTTCCCTTAATTTGCAAGACATACAAAAATATTTTCTTTACATTCTGACAACAATTCTTAGCTGGGAAGGAGGAGAAATTAATTCAAAATAATTTCAAATAAAGCACAGATAGTACTCTATTGTTAAAACTCCATACTGGGAGAAGGAACAGAGTGGGGTAGGGAATACTGCAATCCCCAAACTAGTTTATTAGATAGAAAGGCATATTAAAACTTAGCCTGCAGTTATGTTTCACGTATACAACTTAAAAGAAACACAACCCCAAGCCAGTTTCTATTGCTATCGTGCCCACCAAATAAGATCTGCAAAAAGACCCTTGCCTGAATAACAGCACTAAACCAGCAAGTATTACCCACATTCTTTAGTTCAACAGGAGCTTTGTCCTGCCTGTTTCTATCATAAGGGTTTCGAGAATCCCTCCAAACCTCCGTAGGTGTCCTCTTCAAACAGGCTTTATTTTCTGCTATGCTGGCTTCAAGAACACTTAAGCCATGGGGAGAAAATGATGAAAAAAAAATAAAGTATTAATCTAGTGCCGTACCCTAGGAAATAGCATATCACAAACTATTTTAATTACTTAAGCTCTGGATAACGTATTTGAGGAAGTAATATTTAATGCCAACTTTACTCAAGTAGAGGTTAGCTTTCTTTAAGAATATAGCAGCGGCAATGCCAACAGATCAAGAGACATGCAGTTTTCCTCAGAAAAATGAAATTTCAAACACAAAAAGACAATGTTACATAATATAGAAAGTATGTTAAATTATGTCAACCAATTACAAGTTTAGTACCAGGAATATAGCACCTAGACAAGTTTTCTGAGTAATCGCTTTATTAAAGTATATATTTAAAATATAACATAATGACTAGTTTTTATAACAATTACTTTGAATCATCAAGAAAACATCAAAAACTGGACAAACTGCACTTTTACTCCTCTGACCATTAATTTCCTTGCCTATAAAAAATGTTAAATAACGTAAACTCTGGGATTCTTTTCAGTTCTAGATATCTATGACTCTATGACAGTTAAATAAAGGCAGAGAATACTTAGTGTTCACTTCTTCACCCAAAAGTTTGCCTAGCGAAAAATCTAGTGAAACAAATATCTACACATCAGAATAACAAAAGGTTAACCTCCTGAAAATAAACTCAGCCTACAGAATATCTTAAATATATCTAAACGCAGCAAGAGTAATGCTACTTTGCTCAATGACGTTTTTCTTGCTCTTAAGCAAGAAAATACATGCTGGAAAACTGCCTGCTCAAGACATGTGTTACTTAGTGTTCTAAATAAGCCTTAAGTAATATTCAGGTGTCTTAACCCATTTTATGTTAATTACAAAAACCTCAGCAAGAATGAGTTTTTCCAATTTTTTGGCTTCCTGAGATAATCTCATTCATGCTACATCATCTTTATGCTCAAGATTTTGCCCGACTAGATCAATGTCAAAATAATATAGCTATGTTTCTTAATGATGGGGAAAAAGTGAATTGTTGTATTAGCTCTCACTGCAGTATTTGCAACATGACATTAGACACAATGTAATAGGACTCCCAATCATCATTACTTAAAATAACTTATGTGAATATAGAATAAAGTCTTTCTTTGGGACACAACAAAACCACATACTAAAAAAAAGTAAGTAACAACAACAGTTGTTAAAATGTAAAGGTCAAAGTAACCTTATATACTTAAAAATAAACGGGTTACACCTCTGTCACTTTTAAGTGTGATCCATCATTAGCAGCAGTATTCTCTGCCCCAAAACTAACTCTCACATGCACCCTCCACCCCTGGGCTTTTTCTCTTCAACTATTTACTACTAAAGTATACCAGAATTTCTTGGAAGGTATTTAGGTAGATAAATAGGGTCAGAAGAAAATCAGAATTTATCTAGAACATCCCACTGTGGCCAGAAAGCAAGTTTTCAAGAACCTAAGGGAAGATAAAAAGTCAGAGCCAACTTGAGAGGCTTCCTACTGTTCAACGGCACAGTTCAGGATAATACAAAACAAGAGCAATAATACAGTGGATTATGTACAAAGCAACTAGGTTATGCTCAAAAGAGAAAAGTTAACAGTATGCAAAAGGCATATGTAACACAAAGACTGCTGTATATAGAAAGGTATATTTAATTTCTTATTGACTTTCACAAACGGGAGTGTTTTCATTTGCAAGTTTTGTTCCTTTTGTAATGCACATGTACATTTAGAAGTTTAAATAATGGAATCTTATTTGTATCTTGGCAACTCAAGATGAATGAACAAAAACAAGCAATAAGTTCTGGGGGAAGAAGCAACAATACCACAAACAGGAAAGAAGAATTAGTGCCAGAGGTCATATACAAGAGAGAGAAGAGGCATCCGGCAATTGACCAGCACCTGTGGGCATCTACAATCACCATTTAAAATGAGGATTCCACAACATACTGTAAAAGTATAAACTGGTCAAAAGTCTAGGAAAACTACACTCAATCCTGAATCTCCTGGTGGATAAACCTCTACCATTACATATTTTTAACCTACTATTATAATAAAATACCACTAAGAAATGAACCCTTAATAATGTCAACAGACCAGATCACCTCCATCATAACGACCAGGCAATGGGTCACATAGACATTTGTTACGAAAAACATGAGAATACCTAATTTCTACAAAATACACCCAATCTGCAAAAATTAAAATGCATATGTGAGTCACACGAAGTAATAACAAAAAGAAATTCAGCCTCAAGACCAGATTGATTTAAACTAGGTCTCATATTGCCCACAAATGTCAACAACCCAACCCAAATCCACAATCCAGACTGCCCTGAGATAATGATATTCTTCTTATTCTAGATCTGGTTAAGATTACTAAAATCCAGGAAGGTTTTTTTTAATGTTTTGATGCAATCAATTCCCTCACCCTCCTTTTCTGCCCCTCTCCTACAAAGAAAATACACCTCTTGATTTGTATGTTTACACACAAATTTGTACGTTAAACATTACATTAATGGAATGAGCTAACTTACGTAAACTTTTTGGTTCCCTTGCCTAATCTCTCCCCATAGGACTGGGAGAATGTATGGCCTCAAATGTACTTCCTAGGACCAAGTAGCTTGCCTGCACTGTTTGTTATACTATTCCTCAAAGCAAGTGGGAAGGGAAAGAAAGTCAAGGATATAAATTGAAGATACCATCTCCCCAGCATTCCTATGTACCCTTTTTTACAGAGGTAAAATTAGGTACAAACTGTAATAACTGTTTCATTAGGACTCAAGAGATACATGCTCATTGCTGCTCAAAGTTACCTAAGATAGAAAGATAAAAGAATATCCATTTCCTAAATTATATTTTGTGTATATGTGTACATATATATAATTATTCATATAACTCAATTCTGTCATATGGTAAATATCATTCATTATCACAAAAGTATAGGTGTTAAAGAAATAGGTTTATTATAAATTCCTTAGCCACACCATATGGTGAAATTATGGTACTAAAAGACGGTGGATGAAAGAATGCCATGACTTTGTGATCTCCTTGATTTAGAGCTTACAACTCATTCAGTTTTGTATCACCGGGGACTTACAACATGCTTCAGTGGGTTTCCTCCTACCGCCTCCTCCAGGATCATGAAGGACTTTACAAACACATCTATTACACTGCACCAAAAATATTTATTAATTACTCAGTCTCTCCCATTAGCATGTGGAGGGTAGAAACACACATCTGTTTCTTCGCTAGAGCTTACATGATAAATATAGGGGCTAAACGAGTGTTTAAAGTAAATGGATGATTAAGATGTTAGATGATGCTATACCTCTCTTATTTTTTAGCTAAAGCCCATCTCCAGCTAAATATTACTCTATTCCCAAGCCCTTGACCCCTTCTATAGTCCAGTACTGGTTTAATGAACATAAACTTTCTATAACGCCAATTTCTACATAAGGGTCCCTTCCCTGGACTCACCAGACTAAAGCCAGTGATACCAGCCAGGCTTTAAACTAGTAAAGAGTATGCAATAACTATATTCCAGGCATTAAAGCTACCAGGAGAGAGAAAGAAAAAAAAGGAAAAACAAAAAACAACGCAAATCTCAGAGAGCTCGGAAACAGCTTATAACAAAATGCCCAGAGAGGCAACCCCAAAAGCCACAATCAAAAACCAAACCCCCTACACATCACCTGCTTTCTTATCTTCCCAACACTGGTCATGACCATGGCATTCAGCAATAGAAAAAGACGACAAAATATTTTGTGTCTCTTTTTCTCCCATACTGAATGTTCAGAGAACTTAGGGTAAATGTTCACCTTCCCAGTGAAATTTTATTGCAGTGATTGGGGGGGGAGGGTTTGCTTGTTTTACTTTGTTTTGTACTGTTATTTAAACCGAATTATAGCAGTAATCCTGAAAACATTCCACTTTAGATTATCTAAGTCCATTTTGGGGAAGCAGCATACTCACTGGAAAACAAGCATTATCATTTAAGCTGTATAGATCATCCAAAAAGAAAAGAAAAAAGCAGGAAGTGAGGGAGAGAAGGAGAGAAAGAGAGTGGAGGGAATCATCTTGTTGACTGCCTTCAAAAAAACCTATTGCGGGACCTGGCCTGGGGCTGAGTGGTTAAGTTCCGGCGCTCCACTTTAGCAGCCCAGGGTTTCGCCAGTTGGGATCCTGGGCAAGGACACGGCACCACTCATCAGGCCATGCTGAGACGGCGTCTCACATGCCATAACTAGAATATACAACCATGCACTAGAGGTTTTGGGGGAAGGAAAAATAAGATTGGCAACAGATGTTGGCACAGGTGCCAGTCTTAAAAGAAAAAAAAAAAACCTATTGGTATTTTGATTAGATCACACTAAACTGTAAGTCAATTTAAGGAGAACTGATCAGTTTTACAACGTTCGGTCCTCCAATTTGTGAAATAGACTATATTTCCAATCATTACATATTCATTAATGTGTCTCAATGATATTTAACAATTTTCTTGGAGTATTTGCACATTTCTTATTAGATTTATTCCTGGTCTTTAATAGTTTTATGTGTTTTAAATGGTAGCTTTTAAAATTTCACTTTCTCATTCTTTCTTATGCATAGAAATATAATTTTTTATATTGATTATTAATCAAAATAGCTAAATATTCTTTTTTTCTTGGTAGGAGTACTTTAGGGATAATTTACATATAATAAGATATAGAAATCTTAAATGGACAGTTCAGTGAAATTTTTCTAGATATGTATACACCCATGTGACCACCACAGATGAAAATATAGAAAATTTCCATTATTCCAGCAAAGCCTCTCATGCCCTTTTTCAGCCAACAGTGCCGTCTTCTCCATCCCCCAATAATCACCATCCTGACTTCTATCACCATAAATTAGTTCTGCCTGTCCTTAAACATCACGTAAACGGAATCACACAGCAGTTACTCTTTTATGTCAAGTTTCTTTCACTCAGCATTTTGCTTTGAGGATTCCTCCACATTTTTGCCAGTACCAGGAAAATGTTTTCCATTATATTGCTTACTATTCCATTGTGTGAATATACCACCCATTGTTTACTATTCTGCTCTTATATTTGGTCGCTCAGTTTTTAGTTATTATCAATAAAGCTACTCTACACTCCTTTCTCAAGGGTCCACACCTAGGAGTGGAAATGCTAAGTCCTAGCACAGTATGTGTTGAAATTCATTAGAAATTCCCAGTTTCCCAAAGTGGTTATGCCATTATTCATTCCTACCAACAGTCTATGACAGTTCCAGTTGCTCTACATGCTCAACACTTGGTATTGTCAGTCTTTTTAATTTTAGCCATTGTGATGGATATACAGCGGTGCCTGTTCTCTAATGAGATGACTTTCGAGCTTGCACTACCCAGATCGCCACCATTGCTTCAATCTATCATCACATCCACCACAGCAACATGTCCACAATCATATACTAAGTACCATTTAAGGGACTCTCTGTTTCTAACATAGAAGCTACCACTGCATGTCAGACATGTGACTCCTGCCAAAAGTTGACCTGTTTCTCTCATGGTGAAGGAGGCCACATTGCATGGGGTGTGGCTGCCCACTCCTGGCAGACTGACTATATCAAACCTTTGAACAGCCCCCTCCTGCCCCAATCCTTCTTAGGACTATCAGTGGTACTTCAGTGTTGTTGACACTTTTTCAAGTGACACTCGTGCTGTTCCAGTCTGATCAGGCAACTCTGGCCCTTAGAACTAATATGCTTCATATTTTCAACCATTCCAGACCACTTGTAATCTGACACTGGTGTACCTCTTACCATAAAAAACACTCAAAAAGGAATGATAGTCAAAGCAGTCAATGGATCTCCTATGCTCCCTATCATCCAGACAACTGGTATTGTTGAGCATTAGAATTCTCCTCATAAATCAACTTTAAAAAGGCTGTAATTGCCTCCCTCACTTACTCCTGTTCCACACATATTCTTAGGGCAGCTCCCCCTCACAGATGCTTCCCAGGTAATGATCAGAATGAAAATGAGAGGAGTTATGGAGACCAACTTAAAAATTCAGAATTCTACCCTAACCATTCCTAGATATGATGCTCTTTTCTTTCTCCAAAGGGCAACTCTAGGCTGTCCTGGTTGGTAAACCCTCCAGGAGGCTCCCAGACTTAACTCCAGTTCAGATACCTGGATTTCTGTGTTGAACTGAATGGTCTTAGAATGCAAAGATAACCATTATTTGGTTGAGGACACTGCTCACCTAGTTCCCCTACAGTGGCAAAGTGGGAGGCACAACGAGTCCGTGTTAATTTTATAAAAATGTCTTTGTTCCTCTTGTACCTGCCCTTCTGGAGGAAAAGTCAGGTACAAATAGGAAATTACTGGGAAAAAAGGTAAAATTACTGGGACACACAGATTTTGTGGCAGTGGAGGTAATATAAGCACCCCACGTCGAGGGGTGTAGGAAACATGGAAACAGGAGGGATAGTAAGAATCTTTGTCTTTCAGAACTGCCCTTGAAACCTTAATCACAAAGAAAAGTGCCTTGGTGAGACTACCCCACTCAGTTTCAGAGTATAAAATTCTGGCAGTTATTTTCTTTCCATTCATTTTTGAAAATCATTTTCTTATTTTCATGTGTCTTATTGCTGCATCAATTTGTTTCATTTGTCACTAACTTTAGGATAATTCCACCTTTCTTCTCTGAAAACTTTTAAGATTTTCTTAGTCTTTTCCTTTTTTTCTTCTTTTCTGCTGTGGAAGATTCACCCTGGGCTAAAGTCTGTCGCCAATCTTCTTCTTTTTGTATGTAAGCCTCCACCACAGCATGGCCACTGACAGAGGAGTGATGTAGGTTCACAGCTGGGAATTGAACTCAGGCCGCCACAGAGAAGCACACCAAAATTAAGCCCTAGGCCACCAGGGCTGGCCCAAGATTTTCTCAGTCTTAAGTGCTCTGGACTAACACTATAATGAATCTGCGTAACGGTTTCTTTTAATTTTCCTGACTGCCATTTGTTGGGCCTCATGAAATTACAGGTTATCTTTTCACTTCTGAAAAATTCTCAGTGATTATCTCTTTAAATTTTGCCTAACCCACTCTCTCCTCTCCTCGTGTGTAACACCAATTAATGTGTGTTAGACCTACTCACTTTCTTCTCCATATTTTCCATCTTTTTAGCTGTCTTAGAAGTTGGATAATTTTTCCTCATATATCTTCCAGTCTACTAATATGTCCTTTAACTACATCCAATCTGCTATTAAACCTAGGTCCTGTACATTTTGTTTTACTACAGTAATTCTGGTTTTCATTTTCAGAATATATTTTCAGTTCTTTTTCAAATTTGTCAGGTCATATTTTCAAGCATTTCTTGTCTCCTTTAAAAGCTAAAGTATAGTTCTATCGATCACCATATCTAAATACATGAGTGCATTTTTGCTGCCTATTATTTTTGCTGATTCTCACAGTGACTTTTTTCCAATTATGCTTGGTAATTTTGACTAGTGGAACTTGCAGAACTTCTAAAGTTACTGAAGGGGATTCTTTGAGGCCAAGGATAAAGACAACTTCCTAGAGAGAGAACGCATTTTTGATTCTGTCAGGACCTATGGACGACACAAATCCAACACCATTTAAAACTAAATTCCCAAGTCGGTATTTATTGGACCATTGAAGTGACACAAATTAGCTGCAAAACATGGTACAACTTCTCAGGGGCAAGTCTCATCACCTCCAACAGCACCCTTCAGAGCCAAGGTAACCATCTTTGTAGTGCTCTAGGAGTTCTGAAAGAGGGGGATACTTCTGATTTACCCTTATTGTGAATATGTCACCCTTTGACAAACAACTTAATAAGGGGCAAGATCTCCTATTAAAGTTCCTTACCATACACAATGTTCTTTGACTTATTTCTTCCACGTTCAACAAGGATATCATAACTGAAGTTTATACACATAAGCCAATTTATATACAAGCAAATACTATCATGTCAAAAACTGACTTTCAGTGTGCTGAACTTACTTCTTTGGGTTCCTGCTTTCACCCTGATTTCAGTAAAATTTTACAATATTTTATATCCAACAGAAACAACACAAAATTCTGGTTGTTTCCATTAGAAAATGTGTCTTAGTCTACTATATTTCTTGAAATAGTTGGAGATGTGTTTTTTGTAACGGTTTTAACTAGAACCTAGCCCTACCTTCTATCCAGCTAGTTCAAAGTCATTTCACGAGGCAAGCCATTTTCACAAGAAATATGCCAGAGACACAAACCAGTCCCAATGTAGCTCATTAGTAAATTTCAACTAACCATACTCTACTTGTTCTCTATCTAAGCAATGACAACCAAGAGAAAACTATAATATAATACATCCAATGCAGACATTAAGGAGTAATTATAATAAGAATTACACTTCCAAGATGTTCAACTTAAAAAATTTTACCATGAAATTTATGAATGCCTAAACACAGGATTGTAAGATATAAAAAGATAGGCTTTATCTCATCTAATTATACATAATAATGTAGTATTCCAATTGTGTGAATTCATATTAAAGTATATCTATTGAAATATAAGCACAGTCAGATGATTCTAGGATTTTATTTTGGCAAGATTCTGTCATATGAACTTGGGTAACGAACAAGTAGTTAAATTTACTTTTAAGCATGATATATAATTTGCATCATTTTCCCTTTTGAATTTAGACTTCCAAGCCTTAATAAAACCCATAGAGACAAACACATCTTTGCTAAATGTTTAGCTAGAATCCTGACATTTCCTTTTTACTGATACAATGTGATTTACATATGTGCTTATTAACTGCCTATTTTGCATTTGACACTCTTAACTGTAAATTATAAAACACATAACAAAAAATAACATTTAGCAACAGTAAATTAATATGACTTTTTACTTCTACAGAGTATAATTTTATGTAAAATTTTACAGCATATTACACTATGCCAAATCTCTGTAATGTTATCTACAATAAAAGTATTTATAAAATATATACTATTTTAAAAGTACATTAAAATGTAAAAGCCAAGAATAAAAAAGAGCATTATCTTATTTTCTTTTCCATTTGGACAAAAATAAGTATCTAAAACAATATATAACATATACATTGAACTTAGTAACAGATTAGGAATAGTTTTAATCCCTTAACTTTTAAGTTATTTCTACTGTTTATTATCTAATTAATTAGCATATGTTCTTTTAATTAGAAAACACATAATAGAAAACTACTGATACCATTTGGTATATAAGCTTCCAGAGTTTTTAAAATTTATATACTACTATAAATTCATAAAAAGTACACTCTTTAAAATAATATTTGTAACACAGTATATATTCTGTTTTATAACCTCTTTTTTACATAATAGATCATTCCCCTTAAGTATGAAATCCAACTCATGTATTTCATGATTCAAATATTTCTCAACAAAGCTGAAGTACTGTCAAGTTTTATAATATTCAAGATAATTATTTCATTCCAATCTATTTCTTTAAGACAAAACCTAATTTTATAATTTCTCCAAATCCTTTACAAAATAAGCCTAACTAAAATGTCTAAAGATAGTTTATGTATTTTTGGCTTTCATTTAAAATTACTGGCGTTAAATACTATTAACTGCAATGAAAGAGAATAATGACTTTTAATTGTCTTTCCATCTTAAAATAATG
The DNA here is from genome assembly GCF_041296265.1 of Equus caballus. Taxonomy (NCBI): domain Eukaryota; kingdom Metazoa; phylum Chordata; class Mammalia; order Perissodactyla; family Equidae; genus Equus; species Equus caballus. The sequence goes on from NC_091695.1 coordinate 12,614,010, forward strand.
TCTTAAAAAGTACTTTCCTAAGTATCATTTAAAAACATTAAAAAGTATTGCTAATAAAAATTATGTGCCTTTGCTAAACATAGCATTTTGAGACAACTCCTACGATACAGTAATCTCAGATTACTTAGAAAGAAATATACTATTGACACTGTGCCAAGGGAAATTACGTGAGGAAGCTGGCACATTCTGCTACCAAACAACTCTGCTACAGAGAAAAGAACACTGGAGTCATAAGACCCATCTTAGCTGTGTACCTTTGGAAAATCATTTAACCTCTTAAAAGATATATTTCTTCTTCAGTAAGACAGAGTTATCACTGCTTGCAAAGAGTTGTTTAGAAGATTACACAGTCATGCGTCCCTTAACGACAGGGATACATTCTGAAAAATGCATCATTAGGTGATTTTGCCATCGTGTGAGCATCCTAGACAGTACTTACACAAACCTAGATGGTTTAGCCTCCTACACACCTAGGGTATATGGTACTAATCTGATGGGACCACCATCATATATGCGGTCCATCATTGACCACAATTTCATTATGCAGCACATGACTGCAGCTAGTTATAATTTAAAGTTTTTTTTAGTCATCATTCTTTTGTGATAAAATCAAATTTATTTATTTGATCCTTCAGTAGATCAAATTGCTTTAAACTGAAAAGTTTTCCTTATTAAATCAAAAGATGCATTTTATCACATCTCTTAGAATCTTGCCTAATTCTTTAAAAAAAAAAAAACCCCTATCAACATACTACCATACTATAGATCAGAGGTTGGTAAACTGCAGCCCATGGACCAAATCCAGCTGGCAGCCTATTTTTGTAAATCAGGATTTACTGGACCACAGCCACACTCATTAAGTAATGTATTATCTATAACTGCTTTTATACTACAACACCAGACTGAGTAACTGCAACAGAAACCATATGGTCAACAAAGCCTTAAATATTTACCATTGGCCTTTTACAGGAAAATGTCTGCAGACGCCTTCTATAAAAGACTATAAATTGAATTGGACGATGTACCCAAAAGGGATTAGGAGGAAAAAAAAATCAGAGAAACATTGAAACATACACCTAAATTTAGTGCCCATAATGCCACTCCAAAGTCCTAAAAATCTAAGCTTCAAACGCAATTGGAACTAGAAAATGAAACTTTTGGTTACATAAAATATAAAAAAATACTGAAATATATTCATAATTTATTTAGAATAACAAAGTATATTTTGTGCCTCTTGAAGTTAATTAAAGCCAATTATTATTTCTATTATAAACAGAACTTATATCCACTTTATATAAATTAGGTTTTCACCTGCTAACGGCTTGCTCCTCATCAGTCATTCCAGTCTCCCTGAACGCCCTGTTTGATTCCGCCAAACTCAAGGCAACTGCTCTCTGAAGATCATCTTCATCATCTCCAGTGAGATCAATCACATCTGAAAAGCAAAACTAACTTTCTCAAAATGGAAAGTCAAACAGAATGAAAGGTAATTCTTATCATGGAGACTTTACACCCTCTATACCCTTTCAAACCAAAGTCAGCACCAACATAATTCTCTGTAAGATCCTTTCTGAAGAGAATACGAACATTTTAAATGGAACATACTTCGAAACACTGTTCCTCTCTGTGAAATATAGCTAAAAGCAGTAAGGGCATAAATATTTTTCATTACAGAGGAAACAATATTTACTATGAAGTCCCTGATTAAAAGTATATAATAAGCAGAAAGACTGCTAAAAAACTTCTTTACCAAAACAATTTGAAATTAACGTAATTAAACACTTGCATTTCCGCTTTTGGAAGTTAATCCAAATGTCCACACGTCACAGTTCCTCCACACGACCCCCTAGACGCTGTCTGTCAAAGTACAACAACTAACAACTGAGCTCCCAAAAATCATGTTCCAGAAACTAACTGACCGCAGATACATATACGTTCATATCCACATTGTTTTAAAGTCTGGAAGAACGTGCCAAATTGTTAACAGTGGTTAAGTCTGATGAAGAGGGTTATGGAGGAGGAAGTGTAAGGATCCCTCACTTTCTATTTCAAACACTTCTCTACCATCTGAATCATTTAATAATCATTCAGTTTACTAAATAATTTTAATTTAAAAAAAGTTTGCATTTCACAAAAAGAAATACACTAAGCAAAGAAAATAGTTTTGATGCTATAAGCATTCTTTTTCCAAAGAATAAAGGCTACAACTATTACCACCTACAGAAAAAACACTTTTTAACCAATTTCCCAGTAGATATTCATCAATTTCCTTAACCCAAAAGATGCCAATAATACTCACATTATTGTTTAAACAATGGTAAGAACCATAATATGTTGCCAAGTAGGGGATTACAAAACAATATGATGAGAAAGAAAACACCATATCTGTTATTACCTTATCTTTGTGTGGTTGGGATTTTGCTTCTGGGTATTTTGGACAAGTTTTGTATTCCTTTCTTTTATTTGTATTTGAGACATGTTAAAAACTAATTTTTTTTCATTGTAATCCTAGAATTTTATAAAAGGGAGACAAACAAAAAGGAGTAGGTGATGGGAGATAAGATGCTTGCATTTTACCATCTAGCTATAGGGTTACATACAGAGGCTAGAAAAGAATATTCCACACTTAATAAGAAATAAATAATATATATTGGCCTATTTCTATTGTTATCCACACTTTTTCTCCAAAGGGTAGCTTACAAGGATATTAAAAATATTAGAAATAATAGTTGGCCATGGAAGATTTTTTTTTTTTAATGTTCTTAGAAAGTATAATAAAACCTCACAAAAATGTAGTAAGTAGAGTCCAAAAAAATTCAGTCAAGTAAAATGTAGAACACATAGCAAGGTAACTGAAATGATGGAGCATGCCTAGATCTATCAGCAGGCCAAAGGCTTTCTGAGTCCGGCTTACAAGACCTAAGTACAGGTCGACCACGGCTGAACATGGGTGTCACCGGGGTATAACTATCCAATCCAACTTAAATATTGATGAAGCAGAAGTCAGGACTAGAGAGGGATGAAATGGCCTTATGAAAATGAGAACCACCTTGGTCATTAAATAATGACTAGAATAGAGGTGAGAAAAGAGAGAATAATGGAAGTAAGGGAAACAATTTGAAAATCACCAAGCAGCAGAAAAACAGGTTTTGGGGATATGATCAATTAGCCCTCAGACTCCATTCTCTCATCCTCCAAGTATGCTTTATTCAACGATAGAAGCTGGAAAGATTAAAAGATACAAACAAATCTATCTTCCCAATTCACGTGCAGTTAAGGTTCTGGATAAAATTTAGGTTCCACCAACTGGATGCACTAACAGGAGCTTTGGAAGGCAGAGTGAGGGGGAAGCCCTACTCCTGCTGCTTTTGGCTGTTCTCACCAGCATGACTGAAGAGATGTGGGTTGTTCCACAGTGGCATTCCAGTGTCCAATTTCCAGCTTCAGGGATGTCAAGAGATAAGAGTAGAAGCGGCAACTAGACTCTGCATTCCAAAGTCCGGGCAGAGCTCAGCGGCAGTTACCTAATCTTGGATGCTTATTCTTCTCTGGGCTGCAGCTACAGAAGCATGTTCTTGAACCCAGGAGTCCCAGAGGCAGCCTCCTGATTCACTCACTCACTACCCTCCTGATTGTGGCAGAGGGAGAGCTTCCCTGGCTGGCGAGTCCCACAAGAATCCAGGAGTCATTTCTGAAAGCTGAGCTAGAGATCCTCTCTCCAGTGCTTCCAGTGATTTCTTTAAGAACCTAATCCTCTGGATTAAATTTCTTCTATGAAACTATCTAGAGTGTTTACTGTTTCCTGACTGACAAGTAAACCAAACCAGCTAAGGCAGAAACTCACTCAGAAATAGCAACAACTTAAACTTAGAGCTTTTTCATAATTTATCGATTGTAACTCAAGCAACACAAAAGCAAAACACAAGGCAAGATATTTTTAACTCTATCTGATACAAGAGACAGATAACTGACGTTGTGAGAAATGAAGTATATCATCATAAGAACAAAACATGGCGGCGAGACTTCAAATTTAAGTCTTCTATTAAATCCAGTGGCTTTCCTCCATAGTAGCAGTTCTCCAAGTGGAGTCCATGGATCCTCAGGGATCCCCTATGGCCCTAGGAGGGAAAGGAGGTCCTTAAGTAAAATATATTCTCATAATAGTACTAAGGTGTCATCTGCCTTTTCTACCGTGGTCATATTGGCACTGATGATACGAAACAACAATGCATTAAACTGCTGCATCTTAGCACACAAATCAAGGCAGTGGCACCAAGTTGTGTGAGCAATTCATTGTTATTACTCACAAATAGGCACACTCGTTACTCAAAACAGAAAAAGCCAGTTTCTCTTAAGTCCTTGATAAAAAGGGAAAAATCAATTTTATTAAATCTCAAATACTGATTTAAATTTTCTTTTAATTCTACATGACAAATAAGAAGTATGCACAGTACCTCTGCTGTATATCCAAAGCACACTGTTGCTAAAGAAAAAACACAAGTGCAACGCTTGAGTTGCAAACTGAACTGATTTTTTTTCATGGAACACTATTTTTACTTGAAAGAACAACTGACAAACCACAAGCTATGATTATGCAGACTTGAGTATTTGACAGATGTTTTCTCGAAAATAAAGTGAACCTGTCACATGAGGGAGAATGAATGACAGCATTTGTTGACAATGACTAACACAGAATTTTCAAGCAAAAATCAGAATTTTGGAAAACTTGTTTCTACCATTATGAGCTTGATATTTCCCCAATACTTAAAGGATTTCTGGTGAAATCAGGTGATATTGACAATTTTAATTTGTTTTATGATGCAGACGTTCTGCCAAGATTTGGAAGGAAATCTTTTCCAAATTACCAATGCACAGTATTACAAAATCATGCATAGGTAAACAATCCATTCAAAGAGCAAGGTAAGCCATAAAGACGCTTCTAGCATCTTCGGTCTTTGACCCTGGATCCTGACACAGAGCTTCTAAATCACTTGGAACTTCCTGGGTGATAGGAGCATCTTTTGTTCTAATGAGACGACTCTTGGTGGCCTCCTGTATAGCTTCAGGGTGGGCACTGATCACCAGAAAAACCAAACCATGATTAGAAGCTTGGAACTTTGAGCCTCATCTCCCATCCTCTGGGAAGGAGAGAGAGGCTGGAAATTAAATTAATAATCAATCAAGCCCACCTGATGAAGTCTCCATAGAAATCCCTGAAGTACAGGGCTCCGAGAGCTCCTGGGTTAGTGACATATCCACATGGGAGGGTGGCGTACCCCAAATCCATGAGACGGAGGCTCCTGCACTCAGGACCCTTCCAGACCTTGCCCTATGCATCTCTTCATCTGGCTATCCATCTGTATCCGTTATCATATTCTTTACTATATAATAAACGGGGAAATGTGTTTCCCTGAGCTCTGTGAGCGACTGTAACAAATTATCAAACTTGAGGAGGGGGTCATGGGAACCCTCAATTTGTAGCCCAGTCAGAGAGAAGTGTGAGTAACCTGGGAACCCATTACTTGTAACTGGCATCTTAGGTGGAGGCAGTTGTGTGCAACTGAGCCCTTAACCTGTGGGATCCGATACCAACTCCAGGTAGTGTCAGAATTGAACTGAACTGCAGGACACTCAGCTGGTATCAGAAAATTGGTCGGGTGTGGGGTAAAAACTCACATATCTGGTGTCAGAAGTATTGAGTGAGGGCAGAGGAAGAAACAAGCAATAGTAGCCTTTGATGCTAGAAAGGTTGGTTGGCGAGAAGTTATTGGTCCTTAACTGAAAAGCTGAGACTTTTTCCTTTAAGCAGTGGAGAAAGTTTATTTATTATTTGTAGCTTCACTATAATTATCATAATTTTTTCCAGGATGTTCCCATTACTCCATAAATCCTCTTCTTTCCAGAAGATATTTTAGAACAATACAGCAATCGTGAAAGACTATTATAACTTACTCGCATACTAAATACAGATATGATTTTAAAACCAGATATTAAGAAAATAAAATGTTATTTCACTAGAATGGTAAAACCTGAATTTCTTCTTTTTCTGGAGTTAGGGGAATGACTTCCAAAAACACGTAATGAACTATCAATTTCACAATGAAAACTAGCCCTCTGTGATTTTCTTATACGCTCACACTCAAAAAGGAACATAGAATAAACTTGGCGTAAACAATTTCTAATTGGCCAAACTAAATAAAAGTTTAGCCTATGTAAAAATCCCATCCAAATACCAAAGTATTATAAATATTTTTATATCTGTACCAAGCGAGGACCTTGGCAAAACCCTCAAACTTTGTTTTAACCAACCCTCCCTCTAGTATTAGTGTGAACACAACTCAAGGGCACAAGCATGTTAGTGTTAGTTGGATACCAGTGTAGAAAATCACACATTACAAAAGCCTATGAACAGGAATCTTCAACATGTTCAAGACTGCTCAAATTAAAACATTTTTTCTGTAAGGTCACAAGTATATATACCAAAACATAACACTCAACCTAAAAAAATCTTGTACATTCCAAAGAGTTAGCATTTGAGTAAAACTTAAATACCAACTACCAAACATTTTTCTGCTAAATCCGAAATACAGGCAATCACCAACTGGTCAATGAAGCAGACTTTAACTGTATGCATTGTTTACAACTCATAACTCATTTTCCCATGAAGACAGTGTACGAAATGACAAAAGCCTTCCAAGTTAGTTCAAAAGAAATCCACTTAGCCCATAATCTAATTGAACTACAATATATGCAGAGATTTTGACTTTAGAAGAAAGTGATTTTCCTTGCTTTCCTTATTTACATAAGCCGAGGCATAGGGGAAACACTTTTTTATATAACCACATTTATATTTACCACCAGCGAAGATCTCTAGGCAGGGGAATGATATGAGCAGAAAGAACTCTGTTTTGGGAGTGAGGAGGTTAAGTGTTGAACAACAGTTGGAGAAGAGTTGTAGTAAGAATATGTATCAGGGCAGGAGCAACTAAAGGAAAAGTACGCAGACAAAAACTCATAGAACTGCAGACTAAATGGCTGTCTTGGGAGATTAGGAAGAGCAGTAAAAAAAACAAAACCTTTAATACAAAATAAAATCACTGGGTCCCCAGAAGGATGGGGATGCCCTTAAGAGAGAAAGGCAAATACGAACATAGGGATGGTCAGCAGGAGCTGAGAAGGGAGAATACTACCATTCTCGCCCTCACTCATTCTGCTTCAGCCACAGTGACGTCCTCCCTATTCATCTCCTGAGCCAAATATACTCCTGCCTGGAGGCCCCAGCCTGGGATGCATTTCCCTCAGACATCCACGCGCTTCCCTCCCTCACTTCACTCAGGTATCTGTATAAATGTGACCTCATCCAAGAAACATTCCCTGACGGATCCTCTATCTAAAATAGCATATCCCATGCCTGACCTACAACCGCACCCCTGTCACCATCTGTCCCTTGACCTTGCTCTCTTGTTCTTCATGAACTTACCACTGCCTGACATTATTTATTTATTGCTTACTGTCTGTCTTCCCCCTATGTAAACTGACACTTTGTGTTTTTTCTAATGGCCTAAAAACCTATCTAATACATATTAGGCAATCAATAAATATTTGTTAAGCAAATAAAGGTTGATATCTAGACTATGGAATAGAGATAAAAATTAGTGAGTCATCTTCATAGTGGCACTAACTAGAAGACTTAAGAACATAGGCTTTATCCATATAAAATTTTTTCTAGTAAGTCAAAGGACAAATAGAATAAGGTATCACGTTAAAAGAATACTTAAAATCAAGAAGACATAAATAATGTAAATTGTGTTTCCTACCTGACTCTCCCATCCTCCTCTGCCCTCAGTCAGCTCTCTTAAGATGTTCCCACTTTTCTAATCTTCTTACTGCGGAACTCAGATTCTCTACAACAGTGCTCTCCACTAGAACTTTCTATGATGATGGAAATGTACTATTATCTGCGCTGTCCAGCAGGGTGACCACTAGCCACATCTGCCTACTACTGAGCATTTAAAATGTGTCTAGTGCAACATAGGAACTGAATTTTAATATTATTTAATTTTAATTTGTATTTAAATCTAAGTTGTCACATGTGCCCGTTGGCAACTATGTTGAACAGCTCAGCTCCAAATGGTCTTGTTCTGTTTTTAATAATTCCTGCTCAAATTATAATGGCAGCATTGGTAAGAAGGGAAAGTGAATAGCAAAGGAGCCATTTGGGAATTCTGTCATCAACTTTACTATGTTTTCAAACTAAAATTGTGAAAAAAAATTAAAGTTAACATTCTATATGAGTCAACAAAAAGTACAAAGGTCCATGGCTACCCTTCTTCCCTAAAATTAAAGAAAACTCACAAAGTTATACAAGTCATTCTACAGAACATTGTAATACAATGTAAGCCTAATTGCATGCAATCATTTACAAGTAACTTTCAGAGCATTGTAGAATCTCATTTTTAAGCTTAACCTTAACTTTCAGTGAATCATCAAAACAGTTTTCTACATTAGAAATCTCTACGGAAAAAGAGATTTAACTTTCATGGCATTAATTTTTTTCTATCTGAAGTTACTTGTTTAACAAATGTGGGGGGTGGGAAAAATACCAGGGTTCAGTTAATAAACTCCTAAACTGCTGAACATACGTGATCTGCCCTCAGCAGAGATGAGAGCACTAGACCTGGATCTGTCACTTGTCCTTTAGATCACTTTTAGGCTGGCCAAGCAACATAACTAAGAGCAGAGTTCTAGGACAGAACTTCAACATTTTTCTCACTTTCTATGCAATCCTTACCAAATAAACTGATTCTAAATTGGTAACACTTAACACTTATTCCAATGTGTTATATCAACTTCTCTAAAACTTAAGCCAATATGTGGCATTATTTTCTGTGCTAAAATTACCTACCCAAATCCCTCTTATCTTTTGATCCATTCTTTGATTGCTCAATTGTAGCACATCTCGTTCTGGTGGGCATATACTGTTTCTTTCCTGTTTTAAAAAAGTTCAAAAGAATTTAATGATCATGAAAGAAAGAATATTACTATTTAATTTCAAGTGGGCAAAAGCCTGGTATGGTCATGTCTATGACAGAGTTTGCCATCACACAAAAACTTCGAAGAATCTCTCCTCTGACTATTAAGTTCACCTACGATATCTTAGTATCCTGCATTGCTGCCTCCTTGCATTTGCATTTTTTACTGCCAAACTCCAACACAATTTTATTTCCAATTTAAGCTGGAGGTGGGAGGCACTCATCTGACAATTCACAATATCCAATCTGGACAGGAAATCCAAGTAATGAAAAAAAGTACCTAAAAGTGTTGTTAATACTCTAAATGATTTGGGCTTTTTCCCAGAATTCAACAGAGTATTAAATTACAGTATAGAATGTTACCAAAACAATATCAAACACCAGGTACACCACTTCTTAATTCTCTATGATACAGAATACAAGCTTTCCTTGAAACGTTTCTTTTTTTTCTCTCAAAAATGGAAGGTGAAAATGCAATAAAGGCCAATCATTGTCCTACTAACTAGTGAAAATGTAACAACTTCTTGAATATTAAGTGAAGGTTCAAAAATATATGTTCTTCAAATCAAGTGACGTACTTTACCTTATCTTCTGATGTACCCAGGTATGAATAAATGAAAATTTCCCCACAAGCCCCAAATGTAACTTCTATGGGATATTTTAGTTTAAAAGCTAAATTTTTCTAGTCATTAAAAACACATGTATTTTATTCCTTCTAAAAGAGACGCCCAGTCATAAACAGTTATATTCTAGCTTATACAAGTAATCATATGTATTTAGCATTAGAGACTTTCACGTCAAAATACAGATGTTTTGTCAGTACTACAACCAATAGATGACACACTTAAAATTAGCCAGGCTCTGTCTATGCTATAGTCCTGTCTGTAATAGACTTTTTACTTAAAAAAGAAAACAAGGAATTAAAAAAAATAAAAACTCCTGCCATATTTGAAGAATTAGTTAAGCCATGGTCAACTTTCAAATAAAAATATATTTCACATAAAGTTAAGAAAATGTTCAAAAAGAGTTTTTGTATCTAGAACATTGCCTTGAAAACTTCCTCAGACTCTGATCACTCCAATACTCCACATGCCTTCAGCGCGCAGGTAGTGTTTTCAAAGGAGGCCTGTGTCTGAATATACATCTTTCCTTCCCACGTTTTACCACTCCTTTCAAGAATTAAAAATACATGAAAGATTTCATTTCTTATCAGCAATATAGCATAATAATTTAAAGAATCTGCTAAATGCATGACATCTCCTTACTTTCTCAGTTTTAAACCATGAAACACTATTATGACACTGCCAAATTTAAATGCTGGATCAAGACTATCTCCAAAAGGCAGCTGTACTTCTTAGAACTTGATAAAATAGGGTACAAATTTGTTAACTGGAAAAGAATTATTGTTATTCATCGGCTACTTTTTCCCAGTTTGAGACTAATATTATTATAATGAAATCACCACATTATATTTCTACAACAGTTTTCCTCAATAATCTCAAAGCAACTTTATGGACACACTATCCAAATTATTGAATTCCTTTTTTTTTTTAATTTTTATTTTTTTCGGATGTACATCATATTTCAAATTCTGGATACATTACATCATGTTCACCACCCGAACACTAATTATAGTGCATCTCCTCACATGTGAGCCTAATCACCCCTTTTGCCCTCCCCCTTCCCCGCTTCCCCAATGGTAACCACCAGTCCAATCTCCAATGCTATGTGTTTTTTTTTTTTCGTCATTTTTATCTTCTACTTATGAGTGAGATCATATGGTATTTGACTTTCTCCCTCTGACTTATTTCACTCAGCATAATACCCTCAAGGTCCACCCATGTTGTCACAAATGGCTGGATTTCGTCATTTCTTATGGCTGAGCAGTATTCCATCGTGTATAAATACCACGTCTTCTTTATCCATTCGTCCCTTGATGGGCACCTAGGTTGCTTCCAAGTCTTGGCTATTGTGTATAATGCCGCAGTGAACACAGGGGTGCAAGTATCTTTATGCCTTTGTGTTTTCAAGTTCTTTGGATAAATACCCAGCAGTGGAATAGCTGGATCATATGGTAGATCTATCCTTAATTTTCTGAGGATACTCCATACTGCTTTCCATAGTGGCTGCACCAGTTTGCACTCCCATCAGCAGTGTAGGAGGGTTCCCATCTCTCCACATCCTCTCCAACATTTGTTGTTTCCTGTCTTGTTAATTATAGCCATTCTGACGGGAGTGAGGTGATACCTCATTGTAGTTTTGATTTGCATTTCCCTGATAGCTAATGACGTTGAGCATCTTTTCACCGTGGGTGTGTATGTGTGTGTAGCTCTTGAAAAATATCCACTAAGTAATTTTCTATTCCACTTGAAAGAAATGGTAGAGAAATTGAGTTTCTGGTTTATCTCAATTAATTGTCATACTGAGCAGATTGCTTGCTGTTGTGGTTTCTTTATCAATAAAGTGGGCTGTGCTTCTAACCAGGATACTAATTCATATTTAATATATTTAAAATACAGGTGTCTGGGCCCCACCCAAGAGCCACTGAATCAGAGCCTGGCAGGGAGGAGCCCCAGCACAAGGAGATCACTACTGTGCTGTCTTTCTCTTTGTGTTGTCTTTCTAGGAGCCCTTTTCTGGGTATAGCAACTTCATGTCTTTACCTTCTACCTTGTGACTCAATCTCTTACTTCCCCACAAAACGTGCTTGTAACTGAGTCGAACAAACATAGGCGTTATTTATCTATAATTCACAAGATGATTTCAATCTTTGAAATCTACATTACTTGGACTCTTGCAAAAAGATTTTCAAGAGCAGTCCCTTCTGGTTCCTCAATAAGTTGGAAAGGCCTTGACTTTAATCCAACCTATTTGGTGTTATGTTATCCCTGATATCATTCAGTTCTTACTGTGAGCTTCTCAAAACAAAGATGGCTTCTATTTGGCCTGGAAGAAGGAATGTGAAATCATCTGAACCAAAAACGTGATGTCCTCACTCTGGCTAAATTGACAAAATAGTGATGATTCTTCAACTGTCCGAGGCTGCATTTAGATTTGGATTGAAATCATGTTGTCTATTTTTCTCATGAGCTTATATATTTTTTAAAATGTTGCACTACTATTTGGAAAAGTTTGAACTAGTGCAAGGTATTGGTTTTGTGACTATCTAATTTCTTGTCGTAACTGGAGCCATTTTATGAGTGTAAAGGGGAGCTATCCATAACATGCCAGGGACAAAACAAGCACCAACAGAGCTGTCCAGACAGCAGTGGGATGTGAGCCCACCCTTGCCATCTGTGACCCAGAGGCAGGAGACATGGGGGTGAGAGCAGGAGTCAGGCCCACCTTGGTCAGACACGTCCAATCCTGGCTTTGTTCTGGCCCTGCCCAGGTCATGGGTTAAAGAGTCTGCTGTGTCTGCCGAGAGGAGGTCGATGGGAGGAAGCATGGTGACCTGGGCCCAGTAGGAAGGACGGTCAGCAGAGTGACAGTGACCAAGGGAAGAGAGAGAGTGGTGGTTTATACTGGAGGGTGGTGGCAGAGATGGAGAGAAGAGAACAGAGGGAGTTTGAGGGAAATATCTATGGACTGCCTGATGCATTGGATGTAGACGGCGAGGAAAAAGGACAGGTCAGGAGGGGTTTCCAGGTCTGGGCTGAAAGCGAGGGGACGTGGGGGGCTGTGGACTGACTAGAGCATTCTGAAGCTAAAGCAAGTCTTCCGTGGCTGGCTTCCCCAAGAGCGACCCCAAGTCTGTGGTTCCTCATGCTTCTCTGAAACAGGTCGTGTACTTGGGACAGGATCCGTCCATGTAGTTAGCAGCGTTTGAGAGGATAATTGGGAGCAGATTTCCTGCAGAAGTTGTACATCTGCTCTGCCAGGCTGTCTGTACCTTCCTGTCTGTGTCTGAGCAGAACCCTGACCAGAAATGGCACTGTCCTCTTTATCTTCCCTACACTTTTCCTCTCATTCATCTCAAGAACCTTGTTATTCTATGTGGATTCCCAGCATGGACATCACTTGGGAGCAGTGCAGGGACTCGGGCCCACCCAGGACCTTATGAATTACGATCTGCTTTGTAACGAGATCTTCAAGTGATTCATATGCCCCTGAAAGTGTGTAAAGCATCGTGGATAACTGCTCCTTCTCCTTCAGCATTCAGCTCAGGACCACGTCCTCCAGAGACCCTCCCTGACCTCCCACCCAACACCCAACCTGTTGCAGGGACAGTTCGAGAGCCGGGCACAGCGCCAGCAGCGGGTGCACACGCCACCTCCATGAGCATTTATAGTCCGTGAGTCTTTCTCTTCCACTGGCTCTGCGCTCTGCTGCAGGCCATTGAGTGTTCATCTTGGCATCTCCACGAGTAGCATCATATCGGCTCCACTAAGGCAGTGGACTCATCAACCTTGGGAACTCTCACCCTGCCCTCGAGCCCCTCCTGGAGCTGCCCTGGGAGCCCCTGTTGTAGGAGCGCCTAAGAGGTGAGACCCTCTGATCCCCAGGGCCTTCATGGATGGTCAAAACCTCATGGACGTCCACATGGACATGACTACTCCCCTCTCTATTCCTTCGAAAAAAGCTTTTCACTCAGTGTACTACATCCACACACAGCTGATTTTTTTTCCGGATTTCCCTGCAAAGATTTTACTATGATTTTCTTAAAGTACCGCAGAGAATATACGTGTGATCATAAAAGTTCTGAGTCCTCCTTCATTCCTCTTCTCAGACCCCACAACAGTCAAACACAGCCCCATCAGTCCTGCTCCTCCACCTCTGTGATGACCACCCCAGTGCCAGCCCCAGGGCTCCCTGCAGACCCCTGTGAGGCCCCTCACCAAAACGCTGCCCCGTCTTCCCGCACCCCACATTCCACTGTCTCGAAGCCACAGAGATCTATGCAGATAGCACATCACAGTATACCCCCATCCACCCTCTGTCTCCTCCCCAGGTCTACACCCTTCCCTGGTGTCACTCCCTGCACTACAGAGACATCTATGCAGTGGGCCCTGGTCCCTGCCCACCTTCCCTCCCCCTCATCTCAGTCCTATTTCCGCTGCCCCAGAAGCCACCTCTCAGGTCTCTATACTTCCTGTTCTGTCTGCCTGGAACATTCTGCCCATGACCTCCCAGGCTAATTCCTATTACCTTTCATCTCAGCATAAATGTCACCCACTGAGTGTTAGCCTGTCACCGCCCTTACCATCCCCCTATAGGAATCGTCTGTAGAGCACGTATTTCCCTCCTTCGTCTCTTGCTCTTTATGATCTAACCTTGCCCCTCAGTAGAATGTAAGCTCTGGGGCCCCCAGTCCTCATCGGGCTGTTTTCTTTCATGCATCGCTGCATCCCCAACACCTGGAACAGCGCAGAAGACATCACAGAAGCTCCAAGTGTAACAATGAATGGATGGGAAGGAAGGCAATAACACCCTCGCACTTCAGATTCAGCAGAGTCCAGTGTGCTGGTCACTCTCCAGATTCCTTCGGGGCCCCTCTCTGGCCGGCTCTGTGCCCAGGCTGACTCCTCTGCCTGCACTGCCCAGGCCTCTGGGAGGCTCCTAGGCTTCAGCAGGAGGTGGGACGACAGGAGGACAGAGGGCAGGGGCAGTTTCCCCTGTTCCCCTGACAGCCCCTCCCGGGCCCAGAGGACACCACTTCCCCTCCTCCCTCCAGCCCAGGGCTGGGAACAGCTTCCCTCTCGCTGGCACCTGGGAGCCCCGCATCCCTGGCCCTTCCCTCCTCCTGTCTCAGCTCCAGAAACGGCTGCATCTCAGTCTCTTCATCTGCACCATTGGGGTGAAGTGTTTGTAGTGGGAATTTTGTCGGGTACATCAGGCACCTCTCCTTTTCTGTGTACAGGACTTAGGATTCTTTTGTGTACATCGCGGTGGATTGCATGATCTTTTTCTTTTATTTATTTTAAATAATTTTTCAAAATTGAATCTCTTAATTTTACATTTTCCTTAGGTACTGAAATAACAAAGTATTCTACATCTGTACTGTAGTCTGTGCGTGTCTGTGTGTGTGGGTGTGGGTGCATATGTGATTGCCACCAAGGGAAAACTGCATAAAATGGACTGCAAAACATTGAGAAATGTTTTGGCAAGAAGCACTATCTTAAACAATACAACAAAGATTTAAAAAATTACAGAACAAAAAACAGAGTGCAAATTATCTAAAATTACCCTCTAATCTATAAATTTAGGAATAAATCAAAACATTATGAAATGTGAACGGGAGTATGTTGAAGTCTTTTTTTTTCCTGCTTTTCCATTGGTTTTTACTAACAATCTAATTCATTCAGACAAATATTGTCACTTCGCATATTCCTAATAAGGGCTCAGGGCACACAGAAACAGTCTTTATTGTTTTCTACATCTCTATGTCCTACTCTAATGATGGCTTAATGAATAGTGACCTTTCATTTAAATCTAAACTCAATCCTTATACTGTCTTATTCTAGAGGGTCCAAGGACAGAGAATGCAATTGATAAGCAATGTATTAAGTGAAACTTTATTTGAAAAAATATCTTACACATTAGAATGCTTTATCTAGTTGAATAAGAATAATTAAGTAAGTAATAGGAGCTAAACTAAAAACAGAAAAAATCAAAATTCCTTTGAAAAGAGAACACCCGTGCAGATGTCCTGCTGTGGCTGGGGTGCTGAAGGCCCAGCTGCTGTGGATGCTGAGTCCAATCTGCAGGTGACCCCAGGCCCCTGAGGCCTCATGGCAGGGCCATCCTCCTTCCTGGGGGGGGTCCTACCGGCCCAGGGATCCCCCACACTTCTGGGCCTCTGGGGACCGTGGGAGGAGCAGCTGGAGGAAAATTGCCTCTTGGCAAAGGCTGGAACGAGGCCTCCAACATGGCCAGCCTTTGCCTGTTGTGCTCGTTTTCTCGTCTTAGCTCCTCGAGCTTTCTCTCCGCCAACACGGCTGCCCTCCAGCTTTCTTTGGCTCTTTGCATCTGGAAGAGGTTCTCCTTGTGATAGTAGGAAGTGCACGTCTTCACTTCTTGGGCCAGGTCTTCAGCCATCTTCTTGTAGAGGTTGCGAAGCTGGTACGTGGAGTTCATTTCCCAGCACACGTTGAGGAGCTTCTTCTTCAACTCGGAGCAGACCCTTTCCTCCTCAAAGAATTTTGTGTAAAGTGGCGCAACTTCTTCATCATGTAGCTCATGCAGATTTTGAAGTTTGAGCTTCAGCTGCTGAATCTCACCTTCAAGCTTGGTGTTTTCGTGCTGCAAAGTTGCTTCCTCGGTTTGGAGGGAGAGGATTTCTCCTGGAAGCTCTTCCTCAACTTGCTTTTGTTGCTGCAACCATCTGGCTCTTTCCTGATGTTGCTCTTCATCAGTTGCTTTGGACACTTTAACAGGCAGGCTCTTCAAAGCCTTTTCCAGAAGGTCGACAGTGTCCTGAAGTGCTGATGTGCTCAGGATTGTATTCATCGCTGCCAAGCACAAGGTTCGTAATGGGAGAGGACTGGCCTCCACCCGAGGGCACTGAAGGGCTTCCTCGGCTCGGTTCTCAGGTCCGGTATTCTCCCCACATTCTCCACTGACTTCAGCGCGGGCAGAACACCTTTCGCCTGGAGACTTCCCTCTAGTGAAAGTGTGTCCTGTCTTGACTATCAAAGCCACCACCACAGTACATACCAGGACCTCCCAGGGGAACGCAGGGAGACCTGGCCTCTTGCTCAAGCTTTCCGAAATCACCAGCAGAGCACACCACAGGTGCCCCAGGATCAGCTGGAAAGCAGACGCGATGGCAGGCAGCAGGCCCTCCATGGCTGGGGAGAGCTCCACAGCTGTGCCTCTGAGTGCCAGTGCCCTGTGGGCCACAACTGACCACTCGGAACCCTGAGAAGTGTTCCATCTCCAAAGTAAACAGGTGGCTGGAACCAGGGTGTGTCAGTTGGTTGGGGGAGGGGAGGCCAGCCAGGGTCTAGGAAACAGACCCCTAAGTGAGCTCTGAAAGTGCAAGGGCTCTTACTTCTCCAGGCACTGGGGGAGGTGGACAGGGCTGATGGCAGCCTGGCTCTGCCAGTCGAGGCCCACCTGGCCCTACCACACCCCTCAGGGGGCAAAGCAGGGCCAGGCCATGTCCCTTTCTTGCACAAGAGCAAGTCAGGGCATAGTGGTGGGGGCCGTCCCTGAGCCAGAACCAGTCTCCTGTGTTAAAGTTCCTTTCTGCACAGGCACACCTTGAACTGCCCGCAAACCTCCCAGGATCTTCCTAGTCTGAGGCTCCCTTTCTACTCGTGCTTGGTCACTGGGGCCCACGACTGAAGGGTGTCCCCAAGGATATGAACTAAGAGACTAGGATTCCACTCCAAACAACTCAAGAGTCATTAACGGGAAGTGGCAGTCTTAACATTTTATGGATTTTGGTTCAGTCCAAGTGTTCCTGGGTATGAGTGACTCTCTTGGGGTGACACAGTGATTAGGGCTCCTTTTCTCATGTGACCTTGCCATTTTCACCACAAGCCTCCCAAGGTGGCCCTGAGGAGGGTCCCGTCTGCCACATGGTCTTCAGAAGTCGGCCTCTGGGGAGGGCCCGGGTCCTCTTCTGGCTCTCTTGCATCTTTTATTTCATCACACCGCCTCACCGGGCCGGGCTCAGACCCTCTAGTCCATCCCTGGGATTCTGCCGTGAGGGGCTGCTCCGTACTCTCATTAGTCAAAGGGAAGTGAGAGAATTGTCATCTGAGTCCTATTTAAAGGTGTTGAGGGTATCAGGGCTCAAGAGCTCCATGGGACACAGAGTGGGCTTGGGGACAGTGGCCCTTCCCAGGGGATGTCAGACTCCTTTCAGGGCAACAGGAGCCAACTCTGCTACTGCAAGTGGTTGGTCTTTATAAAGGATCAAAAATGGGTCAAAGAAATGATAATATTCTCCCAAAGGCCGTGCCAGTCCCAAAGAGAGTGAAATGGACTTCAAACAATTCTTACAAAGAGGTCCAGGATATGTTATGACGTCAAACAGGAAGATGCAAAATAACATGTGGACATAGGATTGCAGAAAAAATTCTGGAGGCATAGCCCATCCACAATCCCCTATACTGGGAACATGGAAAAAGGGATGTTTATGTTTTTAGGGGGTGACAAGGTGGCACTTTGGAGGAATATCAGAAAGCTGCATTCCTTTCCTATCCCTGCTGTAGCAAATTACACTCACGCATAGCTTAATGGCAGGGGTACGTACATCATCAGGGGATTTCATTTTTGTGCAAAAATCACAGAGTGCACTTACATAAACCTGGATGGTATCGCCCACTACACCTAAGCTCTATGGTACAGCCTATCGCTCCTGGGCTCCAACTTGCACAGCACGTCACTGGACTGAATACTGGAAGGAATTGTAACATAATCATTAAGTATTTGCACATCTAAACATATAAAAGATAAAAAATGGTGCACCTGTGTAGGGCACTGACCATGGATGGAGCTCACAGGACCGGAAGTTGCTCTGGGTGAGTCAGTGAGTGAGTGGCTTGTGGCTGTGAAGGCTGGGACATTACTGGACACCACTGTAGACCTTATGAACTCTGTACACTTAGGCTACACTCAATTTATAAAAAAATTTTCTTTTTTCAATCATAAATTAACCTTAGCGTACCATAGCTTTTTTACTTTATAAACTTAAATTTCTTTAACTTTTTGCCTCTTTTGTAATAACCCTTAAAACGCAAATACATTGGAGGGGTGTAAAAAATATTTTCTTTCTTTAGATCCTTATTTTTAAAGATTTTATTTTTTTTCCCTTTTTCTCCCCAAAGCCCCCCGTTACATAGTTGTATATTTTTCGTTGTGGGTCCACCTAAGCTGTGGCATGTGGGACGCTGCCTCAGCATGGTTTGATGAGCAGTGCCATGGATTAGAACCAACGAAACACGGCCGCCTGCAGCGGAGCGCACAAACTTAACCACTCGGTCACGGGGCCAGCCCCTTTAGATCTTTATTTTATAAGGTTTCTTTTACTTAAAAAAATTTTTATTACAAGGTTTAAAAAACTTTTTTATTAAAACTTAAGAAACGGGCCGGGCTGGTGACGCAGCAGTTAAGTTCTCACATTCCACTTCAGGGGCCTGGGGTTCCCCAGTTCGGATCCCGGGTGCAGACATACACACTGCTTGTCTGGTTGTGCTGTGGCAGGCGTCCCACAAATACAGTAAAGGAAGACGTACAAAGATGTTAGCTCAGGGCTAATCTTCCTCAAAAAAAGAAAAATTAAGACACAAACACACTCATTAGCCTAGGCCCACACAGGGTCAGGATCATCAATATCACTGTCTTCCATCTCCACATCTTCTCCCACTGGAACGTCTTCAGGGCCAATAAAACGCATGGAGCTGTCATCTCCTGTGATAATAAGGCCTTCTTCTGGAACACCTCCTGAATGATCTGTCTGAGGCTCTTCTTGAGAAGGTGTCACCCTTTTCGGAAATATGTCCATGATGCTTTGCTTGATTTGTTTTTTTTTTCACATCGTAGAAGTGCGGGTAAGCAGATACTCCACCATAAACATTCCTCTCTATTAATAAAAACCTTTCAGTGTTGGGGCTCATGTTTTCAAATGTTTAAGGAGCCTATTGAGGTCTGCAAAAGTGTCTGCGAAACCCTACCCTGCAAATTTTCTTGGAGGTTCTTCTTTTTCTTCTCTGGTAGTGTAGACAAAAGGTTCTCTTGCTTCTTCTTCAGCCATGCATTCCTGTTTCAGGTCCAAGAACTCCTCATTCATCAAACCCTCGGGAACCACCTCTAGGAGCTCCTCAATGTCATCCTCATCCACACCCAGGTTAAAGTTGTTTGCCGTCTCCACCTCAGCCTCATTGATTTTTGCAACCTCCTAATACTTGGCAATCCCTTGAAATTACGACTGAATGTCTTCAGCATCTTCTTTCAGATGCCAATCATACACTCCTTGGTGACATTACTCCAAGCCCAAACAAGGTTCCTGATGCAGCCATAGAATTACATAGTGGTAATTCTCCCAGAATTGCATCAGTGTCTTCACAGCATCTTCCTTAGTTGCAGTAATAGCCTGGGCAAAGGTCTTTGTCAGATTGTAGGCCTTATAACTCCCCGATCCATTGTTTGAGTCAAAGAGGTGGTGTTTGGAGGGAGAAACACTGCTTTAATATCAGGATAAAGATCACCAAGAAAAGGAGGATGTCCAGGAACATTATCAGCAATAAGCAAAATCTTGAAAGGGATGTTATTCTCCAAATGGTACTTCTCCATTTTACTCTCATAGTAATTGAAGAGGGCCTCTTAGAAGAGCAGCTGGGTCATCCATGACTTCTCATTGCTCCTGTAGTACACTGGCAATGTGTCCTTATTGATATGCTAGAAGGCCGTGGGGTTCTCACTGTGCCAGATCACAAAGGGTTTCAATTTGTAGCCTGCAATAAGCAAGACTGTTATCCTGTCCTTAAAAGCTTTGAAACCTGGCAAACTTGGCCTCCTTATGGATGAAAGTCCTTTCAGGCATTTGTTTCTGGAATAGGGCGTTTTCATCCATATTGAATATCTGCTCTGACAAGTAATTTTCCTCCTCAATCAGCTCATCTAGTGTTTCCAAAATTTCCTCAGCTCCCTTCACATCGGCGCTCATAGACTCACCGCTCACTTTCACATTATGTGATGAATAAGGATTCTTGAATTGTTTAAGCCGCTCAGAGCTGGCATTAAATTCAACATTGTAGTCAGGTCCAGTCTTTTCTTTCTACATCAAAAACAAACTTTTTGCTTTGGCTATGATGGTCATGGTGCTGACAGAGACTTGCTTCTCTGTCTGGTCTTTAATCCAGGGCATCAGAAGTTTCTCCGTGTCTGATGTGGGCCCTTCTCAAAGTTGTTTTAGTCTCTTTGCCTTCATGATGCAGACGCTTCAACAGCTTCTCTCACTTTATTCTTGTTCTTCACATAGCTGTGGAGGAAAGGGACATGCCTGACTGGTGAGCAACGACCTTGACTGATTTTCAGTCTTTGTAGTACTTAGTCACTGAATTTTGTTTCCAGGCTAGTCACTCAATGTGGCTTCTTACTCACAACATTAGCAGTGGATTTTGTATGCTTAGGGGCCATGATGAACAAAACAACACTAGATTATAGTATAGTAAATATGGAAATCAGTAACATAGTCATTTATTATCATTATGAAATATTGTGTATTGTACATAACTCTATGTGCTATACTCTTAGACGATTGGCAGTGCAGTAGGTTTGGTTACAGCAGCATCACAACAAACATGTGAGTAATGCAATACACAATGATGTCACAATGATGTCACAATGGCTGCAACATCACTAAGTGATAGGAGTTTTTGAACTCCATTATCATCTTATGGGACCACCTTCTTTATTTACTTTTTTTATTGCAGTAACATTGGTTAATAACATTATATAAATTTCAGGGGTATATCATTATATTTCGATTTTTGTGTAGTTTACGTCATGTTCACCACCCAAAGATCGATTACAATCCATCACCACACACATGTGCCTAGTCACCCCTTTTGCCCTCCTGCCTCCTCCCATTCCCTCTAGTAACCACCAATCCGATCTGTTTCTGTGCTTTTGTTTGTCGTTGTTTTTATCTTCTACTTATGAATGAGATCATACGGTATTTGACCTTCTCCCTCTGACTTATTTCACTTAGCATAATACCCTCAAGGTCCATCCATGCTGTCACAAATGGCTGGATTTCCTCATTTCTTATGGCTGAGTAATATTCCATTGTGTATATATACCACATCTTCTTTATCCATTCATCCCTTGATGGGCACCTAGGTTGCTTCCAAGTCTTGGCTATTGTAAATAACGCTGTAATGAACATAGGGGTGCACGCATCTTTATAAATTCGTGTTTTCATCTTCTTTGGATAAATACCCAGCAGTGGACTAGCTGGATCTTAGGTAGTTCTCTTCTTAATTTTTTGAGGAGTCTCCATACTGTTTTCCATAGTGGCTGCACAGATTTGCACTCCCACCAGCAGTGTATGAGAATTCCCTTCTCCAAATCATCTCCAACACTTGTTTCCTGTCCTGTTAATTATAGACGTCCTGACATTATAGTTTTGACTTGCATTTCCCTGGTAGTTAATTATGTATAACATCTTTTCATATGCCTGTTGGCCATCTATATATCTTCTTTGGAGAAATGTCTGTTGAGATCTTTGCTCATTTTTTAATTGGGTTGGTAGGTTTTTTTGTTCTTGAAATATGTGAATTCTTTGTATATTTTAGATATTAACCCCTTATCAGATATATGATTTGCAAACATCTTCTCCCAATTGTTAGGTTGTCTTTTCATTTTGTTGATAGAACAAAAAGAAGGATAGACAATTTGGCTCAGAAAATGGGTAGGGACCTGGGGAAGGCGGAGGTTAGAACTCCAGCTAAAGAGATGATCTTTAAGTAACCAGTGCAGTGTGTTGCTACATCCTTGCCTTGACACTGGGCACCACTCATGAAGCCCTCACCACCACCACCCTTCTACCCCCTCACCACTCTTACCATCAGAAAGAATTCTAAATCATTTCTTTCTTTGCCTCATTAGTTAAAGATTCAGTGGGCCTGGGGAAGCATCTGATTGGCAGAGTTCATTCTATGGCTCTGAGAAAGCAAGTATCTGGAATTTTTGGTTTTGGGGGCAGTAGATGTGGCCCTACCTTTCACCAAGACACAAGGGCCAACTGCCCAAACATAGGGTTCAGATAGTGGGCTGCACCCACCCAAGAATACAACCCCTAATACATACAGTACAAAGTGTTTTTTTCTAGAAATTGGCTTTGTTTGACAACATTATTCAAAGAAAATATGCAGCGGATATGAGTTTCAAGAACGACTTGAAATAAGGGCAGAGAAATCTAGAACATGAAAGTAAGATTATTTAATGGCCAAGTGTACGGCCGTACTTGGCAATAGTTACACAAAGAAGGAGATAACACAAAATGGTTCTGGAGACGTCTCATTTTCCCAGAAGTTGCCATTTATATGCACAGCTGTGGATAATTCCATTTAAGTGGAATGAAGATTCTGCAATGTTCAAGAAGTGCGATTGCCATTCTCAAGGGTGTTTTTCCCCACCAACGTCTCCTACTCACTAATCTCACTGTTATAGAGACTCTGCCTATGGGAGTTCCTACTCATCACATGCAGATAATTGATTCAAAACAAACACAATAGGTTCGTGATCTTTTACTTCAACTTTCTACGATGCAAAGGGAAAGATAAGGTCGTTTTTAGTGCCTTCATTCAGTAGGCTGGGACCTGAGGCCTGTGCTGTCAATTACTTCTACTTCGCTCTTTCTCCAGAATGCCACCTTCTCTGTGAAATCTTGCTTCATTTTCTCAGACTGAGTCCATTTCTCCCTCTGACTTCCAGTAATTTGCAAATAAATTTGCTTATTAACAGCTCCTATTCTGTTGTTGATATTCCTGATTCTTATACCAGATTGTGAACTGTCAGAGCAAAAATGTCTTCTTTAGGCAGGGTTAGAGACACCCTATTCTTGGTTTCCTCATTTTCTTGTATGCTAGGACATTGTTTCTATAGCTGACTCGCCACCAGGCTGTATGCTTCCAGGGGGTAGAGAGCATTTGTTTTATTTCCGACTTTGTCCATGGTACTGAAATTTGAAAGAGCCAATAGGGTGGGATCATTGGTTTGTTTTCAGTGGACTTGTCATAAACAAGATGTATGCTAAATTCCATTTATTTGGTAAAATTATCATACTTTTAAAGTTCCAATGAAACTCATGTGTGTGTGTGTGTGTGTGTTTCTGTTTTTTGGAAGTTAATCCTAACACGCCAGATGAAAAAGAGTTAGCATTACATCACTTACTCTTTGAAGATGGAAAAACATAAATTTGAAGATTGAATATAAGCCTTTGATATAAGAATGCATATCATCTTCATCTGTTACTGCTCTCCTGACAAAGATCTGCATAAGTGAGAGCTAACTGAATACCACCATGTGCCTTTTTGAATTCATTTTGAATACTCTTGGCAAATGAGGCATGTTGCAAAATCCATTACCCTTTTAAATCAGCATATGCCAGAGCTAAGACACTGAACTAGGAGTCAGAAGACCTGACTTCTTAATTTTTTTATTTGATAAATATTTGCTGAGGTATTATGCTAGCTACAAGTTTTAAAACAATCATATATTTGCTGTGTACTGTTGTACTGTTGGCAAGTCATTCACCTACTCTGAGACTAGGTTGCCACATTTGTAGAACGGATATAGAGTATGTCCTGCCTTGTGTCATAGCATAGTTAGTGAGATTCAAATGAGAAACTCTGTATATTAAAGTGATTTATATATGGCAAAGCATTTAAATAAACATAAAGTTATTGCATTTATTATGTTAGTTATAACACATATATAATATAGTTATAAATTATATTAGCACAACAAAGTTATATTTATTAACTAGCACTAAGGTTATCTCTCAAAGCCAATCCCTTACTCCCATAATTTCATAATTTCAAAAATATTATAATAAATTATAACAATATCATACATTTGAATTGCCTTTAACGATTTTCAGAGTACTTTCAAATAATTCATCTTTCAACAACAAAGAAGGTGGTTTCACACATTTTCATCCACACAGTTTTAGGGTTCTACTTTTCTACATGATAATTTCTAAACCTAGAGCTAAACTAGCTTTTAAATGGTACTTGGATAAGGAAGAAATTTTGATTCAGTTTACTGTATTTCTACCTCACTTTCTCGAAGGATCACAATAGTGATGCATGACACCTGAGAAACATAAAGAGCTGTCAGATCAGTTTTATTACTGGTTCTTGCAAAATGCCTGATGACAATGGAAGTCTGCAGCAGTGGGTCTCAACATTTTTGGTCCTAGGACTGCTTTATACTCTTAAAAATTATTGAGGACCCCCATGAGATTCTATGTCTGTAGGTTACATCTATTACTCTTTTTTGTATACAAAGTTAAAATGGAGAAATTTCAAAAATGTTTATTATTTCATTTAAAAATAAGAAACCCATTATGTTTTAACGTAAATATTACTTTTATGAAAAATAACCATACTTCCCAAAACAGAAAAGATTAGGGAGAAGAATGACATTGTTTTACATTTTTGCAAATCTCTAATATTTGGTTTGACAGAAGACGATGGAATTCTCTAATCTTCTGTATTCTATCTGTTATCATACGTTGTTTTGGTCGAAGTATACAAGGAAAATTTAGTCTTACATAGACATATAGATGCAGAAGGGAGCATTTTGCCAACCCCTGAAAGAGTTTTGAGGACCCCTAGAAATCCATCAATCACACTTAGAAAATGGGTGGTCTACAGTGCAGCGGGTTTAAATTCAGAAGCTTTGAAGTCAGACAGACTTCCTTTCTGGGTTCAAACGGGTTTAATATGTTTGGGTTGTGTGTCCTTGGGTAATTACTTAAACAATAAGCCATAGCTTCTTCCTCTGTGAAAAGAGTATAATAACTCCAGCTTCATGGGGTTGTGGTAAAGATCAAATTTCTTGAAGTGTAGAGTGCTTGGCACAGGTCCTGGGACATAGTAAGTGTACACGAAATAGTGGTTGGCTCTGATGTATCACAGACTGTTTCCCGTACGCCTCTCAAAATAGAAGGCCTACAAGAGCCATCCCAACTCACCTGACATAAGTCCAGTCTTAGAGGGAAGGTCCTGAAATTGAAACCAGTAGGATCTAATTTTAAAATAGGCTATCCTATTTTCACTTATACAGGATTTATTCCCAGTCAGTACTCCCATACAGTTATGGGTGTTTATAACACGATAGCCCAAACTTAAAGCTGTGGTAGATTTGAACAGAATCGTTTAATAATCTTCACATAAAAAAATTCCCTGTATTGTTCTCAATGAGAAACAGACCAAACTAAT
This sequence comes from Equus caballus, assembly GCF_041296265.1. NCBI lineage: Eukaryota > Metazoa > Chordata > Mammalia > Perissodactyla > Equidae > Equus > Equus caballus. Next base: position 12,639,946 of record NC_091695.1, read on the forward strand.
ATGCTGAGACAATAGTCGATTACTGTATATTTAATTTTATAAGGTGATGGTAGATATACTGAATATACTAAAAACATTTTCTGAAAGCCTAGAAAGTAGGAAAGGAGGTTTTTAAAATTTGCTTTTATTTTTGTTTATAAATTAATTTTAATTACACTTACTAAGCAACCATTCAGTGTAAAGATTTGGATTCTATGCAGAATCCAAAATGAATAGCATTTCTGCCTAATATGTGCATTTTTGGTTTGTTTCTACTTGCTAATAGCTTCATTTATCAAAAAATCAATTTCAGGCTTGCCATATCTCTAGTATGTATTTTTTAAATTTAAAGACATTTACTTCTGAACTTTGCATCTTTTCTACTATCCAAGAGAGAACACCAATAATCACCAAGGGTCTGAAGCTAGCAACAAAGCCTAGGAATAACTAAACAAGTTCTTTTGTACATGATTTGATATATGAAACTATCACAGAAATGTCAGTGGGACAGCCCCTTCTTAGACTGGCAGATTTTGTAAACTGACCTCACTTCACTCAGCTTCTTGCCTTGTTTTCCTGGACTCAGAATATTCAGTCCCACCTAATTCTTCTTCATGGTCATTTAATGGTTTTAATTTCTCAATTTATAGGTCAAAAGGAAGACCTAATAATAATAATAGAATGAACTTGCTCACATTTATTACATACTTACTTTGTGCCTTACAGAGTTCTAAATATCTTACATGTACTTAATCATTTAATCTTCAAAATAACCCTATATTATTATTTTCGTTTTATAGATGACAGAACTGACCAGAGAGCATAAGTCAATAATGCTCATGTCAGAAAAATAGAATGCTCTGTAAATATTTAAATCAAATGATACTGAAGAATTGGTTTTACAGGTAATGGAAGAAGTCAAAAGGGGCAGTGAGTTAAACTAGGGTTTAGCAATAGCAAGAAATTGTTATGACTCTTAATTTGGAGGGGTGATGGAAGGAGGCAAGATTTCCAGAGCTCAGGGAACTACCTCACTGAGAGGACCCTGAACCAGCATAGGCCAGTCTGGTGAGAGCTGCAACCACCAAAGAGATACATATGGATCCTCGATTCACAATGGGATTACATCCCAATAAACCCATCATTAAGTTCAAAGTATCATAAGTTGAAAATGCACTTAATACACCTAACCTACTGAACATCATAGTTTAGCCTAGCCTAGCTTAAACATGCTCAGCACACTTACATTAGCCTACGGTTGGGCAAAGCCATCTAACACAAAGCCTATTTTATAATGAAGTGTTGAATATCTCATGTAATTTATTGAATATTGTACTGAAAGTGAAAAATAGAACGGTTGTCTGGGTGCAGGATGGTTGCAAGTGGATTGGTTGTTCACTCTCGTGATCGTGGCGCTGTCTGGGAGCTGTGGCTCGCTGCCACTGCCCAGCATCATGAGAGAGTATCATACGGCAAATCGCTAGCTTGGGAAAAGATCAAAATTCAAAATTTGAAGTGCGATTTCTACTGAATGCATATCACTTTCACATGATCATGAAGTCAAAAAATGGTAAATCAGGGATGTGCCCTGTGGCCGAGTGGTTAAGTTTGCGTGCTCTGCTGCAGCGGCCCAGGGTTTCGCCGGTTCGAATCCGGGGCACAGATATGGCACCGTTCATCAGGCCACGCTGAGGCGACATCCCACATTAGAGGGACCTGCAACTAAGAATATACAACCATGTACTGGGGGCCTTTGGGGAGAAAAAGGAAAAAGTAAAATGAAATCTTCTTCTAAAAGATGGTAAATCAAACCATTGTAAGTCATGGACCATCTGTATAGCCCAAGGAGATGCCACCCAAGGGGAGGAGGAGAAGGAGAAAGCAAATAGCCTGGCATCTCCCTTTGTCTAATCCCCCAATCCCCAACCTATGCCTCTCATTGGCCAAATCCATTCTGAAGCCAGCTGATCTGAGAGCATGTGACATGCAGGGATAGTCAGTTTCTGATGTGTGGGTTTCTCTGTCCATGTATGTCTTAGGGTAATTTCAGGGAAACATGTGCTTACCACTATAGAAGGGGAAGAAAGGTAAGAAATGAGGAAGGGTCTGGGGACTTTAAACCATTTTCAGTGTCAGAGTATGCCTTTGGGCACGTTCAAGGTGAGGGGAGCAAACGATCCAAGAAATCGCTTCTTTTGCGTTCTTGGTTGACAAAGTGTAGCTTTTTCTCTATGTAGCCCTTGCTTTCAAAGGAATCCTTACAAAGAAATAGTTCACATTAGACTAGATTCCTTTTTCAATTCACAGAACTCTTTCCCCCAAACTATTCCAATTGAAAGTGTCTATATTAGCAGAAAATGTGGAGATACTATCCTTTAACACGTTAATGCATCTCTTACAAACCTAAGAGGTTATGGGATGGGGCAGGAAAAAAGACAGTTGATGGCATTTAGGTATGAAGTGGAGGATTAAGTAAAGCAGACTGAACATCACTGCTGTGGGCTGAATTGTTTCCCCTCAAAATTCATATGTTGAAATCTCAATGCCTAGAACCTCAGGATAGAACCGTATTTGGAGAGAAGGTCTTTAAATAGGTAAGTTAAAGTGAAGCTGTTAGAGTGGGCACTAATGCAATCTGCCTGGTGTCCTCGTAAGAAGAAGAGACCCCAGGCCAGTGTGTACAGACAGTCAAACATCTATGAAGGGGCAGCAAGAGGGTGGCATCTGCAAGCCTAGGAGAGAGGACATGGGAGAAAACAACCCTGTTGGTACCTTGGTCTTTGACTTCCAGCCTCCAGACCCGTGAGAAATTACATTTCTGTTGTCAACACCACCTAGCTTGCGCTAGTAAGCTAATCAACTGACCGAAGAAGCGACATCTGGAGACTCAGTGCGTGAGGCACCACTGATGACTGGAGATGCCAATAATGATATCCTTTATCATATAAAACAATATGGCTGCCAGGACCACAAAGCTGTTCCAGTTGGAATGAAAAGCTAGAGTTAGACATGCACTGTAAAAGCATAAATAAACTTGTTTTCTCTCCTTCATGGCTGCCCATTTAATTCAATATGCATTGTACTGTGCATGTATTAGGCAGATAGTTCTCTTACAGGTTCTCATCTATGAACACCTTGTCACTGAATGACATCTCTATCACAATGGTGACATCACAGCAACTTCCTCTTTGAATGATTGCTTATGGTTCCCTTATTGGTGGAAATAAAATTACCCCAGAATCTCAATATACATAAAGACGGAAAATAATTCTGGTCCTCCTCAAAGTAGATTTAAAAACCACTCTTTTGTCATGGACATTGTTCCAATCTACACTATGAATTGAATGTTTCTCTCTTATTTATGTCTCACAAATGTGCTTTAGCAACATGTTAGACTTTTGGTGTCCAGAAATGGATTTTTCAAAACCTTCTAAATAAAAAGAAATGAATAGCCAAGATAGAAGAATACCAGTTTCCTTGGTTCACATACAAGGCACACACTGAATATTCTTAGAAACATCACTTTGATCCAAAATAGAAAAATAGACTTGGTGTTAAGAACTATATTTTTAATTTTATATGAGATCTACCACTTTACCTGTTTACTTGAGTGTCAACAACCTAGAATAATGCAACAGTTTAGGAATTATTAAGTAATGTCCTGAGAATAAGTGATTCCAACAGCCATACATATTAAGACTGACTCATGAGCAGCAAAACTGACATTGCTGTCTGGCAATTAGGATATCTGGCAATGGGTCTTATGTACAATTTTATCTTAAATTCCCATCCTCAATTCATTCCAATTGTACACGTTCTAAAAAATATTGTCTACAAGGAAACTGGAAGTTTTCTCCTCGAAGTTTTACAAAAGAACAGTTAATATTAAAAAATAAAGATAAGTAGAAAATCATTAGAAGCAAGCTGGGAAGGTATATCAATGTGGGCAAGTATGACTACGCGATAAAGAGCTTTATTTGATGATTATGTAGTGAGCGTTGATAAGTAGTTTTTTTCATGGAACTAAAAAATTTAACTCAGAGGAACATTTATTGCCAAATTCTTGAAACTAAACTTTAGCATCTGGCAATATTTTTTTAAACCACACTACTAGATTTTTACGTTACATTTAAACTTTCTTAAATTCAAATGTCATGAACTGGATAGATCTTTTTTTTAAACCTAAAATACAGAGAAACGTGAAGCGATATGTTGGAAAGAACTTTGGGCTATAAATGAGAAAAAATGGACTCTGGTATGCTCCCTTTGACAAGTCGCCTTCTTTGGGTCTCAGTGCTCTCATAAAAATTTGTGCATTCTATCACGAGTGTTGCATTATTCCTAAAATTCTGGGTTTCCAACCATTTCACAACTTTACAAATTCTTCTAGCAAAGGCATAAGGTATCGATAAAATAAAATTTGCAATTTGTTAAAATCAAATGAAAAAGGTCTTAAAAGGTGGTTGAAGATATCTAGGGTACACTGCCAAGACGGCCGTAAAGCGCACAGATTTGTTACAAAGCCTTGAGTTACAATGATCCATGAAGATTAAATAAAGCCAGACAATATTTCAATGATCATTTTCTTAGCTTGCTTTTCTTGTCATCAGATTAAAAAATATGCCTGGATTAGCATATGTGATATTGTATTTGTAACAATGTGCACTGATTATTCCGCCCCTCCCACAGCCGCATCCTCACCTCCTATCCCCGGACTAGCTGTGAAACTCGAGATATTTTTGAGGCCAGAGATTGGTTTCTTAAGGTTAGGTTTTCTCTATAGTTCCATATAGAGTCAAATATTCCATGCGGGGTGGTTAACTGATAATTGGCAACTGGGAATTAGAATTCTGTACCATCTAGGCAGTGAAACTTTGTAATGTTGCCTGTTGTATAGACCATATTTCACTTGTATCAAATCTCCGGGAAATAAATCTTATTTTCCCAGAGCCTAGCAGTGACTGGCACATGTTTGAATGAATGAAGTAGACGGAGAATGTCAATATTCATTTATGTAATAATTAGTTAAGGAAAAAAGTACGTTTCAGCATAAGAACTTCGGACAGCCCTTTGCATAAATCACAGTTGACTTTTCCTGTCAGGCAAGTTGATGGCTTGTGAAATTCCTAGAAAAGCGAGGGGAGAGGACTCAGAGACGAGCCTGCGTTCCGGACCCAGCGCGGTCTGGGGACCTTACAGGGCCTGAAGGGAAACATTTTGTCGCGGAGGAGTTCGGAAAGCCAGCGATCCCACAAGTCCTGGGCACGGGGAAGAAGCTGCCCTCCAGCCTCGGGTTGGAGCTTCGCCGAGTCAAGCGCAGGCGTCGCGTAACCTGCCGCAAGGGGGGCTCCGAGGCCGGACCCGCGGGGCGCGCCCTAGCCCCACCGCTGGAGCACCGGGCCCCGCCCCGCCTCCCCGCCCCGCGGGTCACAGTGTAGGGTTAGGGCGGCCGGCGGGCGGGCTCGGCGGGGCTCGGCGGGGCTCGGCGGGGCGGGGCTCGGCGGGGCGGGGCGGGGCTCGGCGCGGCTCGGCGGGGGCGGAGCCGGCGGTTGGGAGGGAGGAGGAGTCGCGGCGGCAGGAGGACAGCGCCGTTCCGGACGGCCGCTCCCTGTGTCCCCTCTCCCTGCCCCGCAGTGGCCCGCGAGCCGCCGGCGAAGGAGCGCGCGCCTGACGCGGCCCGCCCTGCTCGCTCCCCGCCGGCGTCCGCCGTCCGTCCGCTCATGGCCCGGGCCGCGGCCAGCGAGCCGCTCTGAGGCGGGCCGCGCGGAGTCGTGGGGCCGCCGCCGTGGCCCTCGCTGTCGGCGCCTCGCCGCCCCCCCGCGGTGCCCGCGCACGCCGGCCGCCATCGTCTTCGCGCCTGGCTGGCGGGGGCGCTGTCCTGCCCGGCCGTCCGCGCCGCGCATTGGAGCTCGGCGGAGCGCGGCAGCCAGGGCCGGCGGAGGCTCGAGAAGCCGGCCGCCGGCGCCGCGGGGGCCATGACCGTGGAGCAGAACGTGCTGCAGCAGAGCGCGGCGCAGAAGGTGAGGCGGCCCCCGGCCCGGCCCCCGCCCCTGCCCCGGCCCCGCCGCCAGGGCCTCCTCCCCGCGCCCCCCGCCCCGCCGCCTTTGGGGCGTCGTTCCCAGGGCGGGCTGCGTGTGGGAAGCGGGGTGCACTTAGCGGGCTTCCATCCGCTCCCTTCTGGCCGATTGTTTTCCTGGAGCAGACGGTGCCGGGTCTTTATTGGGAGCGACCCTTACATTCCTACACTCCTCTATCTGGCTGCTTAATTAAACTTTCTCCTCCTCCTTCCTTTTTAAAACAATAGAATAGCCACTGGTCATCCCTGATGAGCACGGTTTGTGTTTTGAAGGTGGGAGCCTTCTGGGCCTGCTCTTTGCAAAAGGGTCTCCAGCAGGACCGAATTGCCTGCCTGGCGGGGCAGGTCCGTTTACCAGGTGACTCTCTGTGGAAGTAGAGGGTTCGGTTGGTTCCTTTTCCTCTTTCTGTTTCTTTTTCCCGTTTTCTCCCCATTGAGTATAGAAACTGTCCTTAAGAAGGGAAACCTTTCTGGCCATGTTTACTCCAGGAATCTTTTGTCCCCTGAGTTTGACCTTGTTCCATCGTTTACCCTTTGCTCTTGACTCAGCCACTCATTCAAATGGTCACTCACCTAAGTTAAAAAAAAAAAAAAAATCTGTTTTTGAAGCTTCAAATCTTTTATAGTGAGTAATGAGAAATGCTCCTTTTGTTCTGGATTTTGCTTTCAGGATGTGAAGTGCACCATCATGGCTTGCACCATATCCTGAAGAGTATTTGGCTATGACTTATTTGTCTTTTGGGTGAAAAGCATTTTGGGCAAAAGGATAACATTGCTTTAGTCGTGTTGGGGTTACGGGGGTAGCTGGAGTTTATTGTGAGCAGCTCCCGAAGCTGTGTTGGTTTATCAGGGTGAGTAACGAACGCCCCACCCTGTTGTAGTTTTGGCATAGTTATCTCCTACCTGTGCTTGGTTTTCGAATAGGGTCTGCTGTCCTAAAATGGACTGTGTATATACTCACAGCCTGCTAAATTTCTGCTTTGAGATTATTTTTAGAATTTTATGGTAGTACTTGAGGTAATTGAAGATGCTCAAGAATTTTGGAAAGCAAGGATAGTGCATTGTTATTTTAGGCACTTTGGGAAAGTTGATTTTGGAGCTCTTGTGTGTTAGTTAACTGTTACTGGTTAAATTTAGAAGATTATTGCAGGCTGCAGTTTATTTACAGGGAAATAATTTTGGATTTAATATTGGGAGTTAGAACAGTTTATCTGCTAATCCCCTCTATTCTACTTTGAATACCTTAAACTTTAGTTTTTGATGTTGAGTATGTGATAAAGTGTTAGTACTTAAAGCAGGATCTCGTGGTCATATGTATACTAAGCAATATTTAATAGATTTGGTATCATTTTTGCTGATAGTTCTCTTCAGTGTTGAGTATTTATTCAACACAGCCAATTTGTTTCAAAGTGGGAAAAGTAGCTCATATTTTTCACATCTCTTAAATGTGAACAGTGGAAAGAAGTGTGTGAGTTTTTAAAATTGGTTTTGACTAGAGTACTTCTTTAACATAGAATCAGATAATGCAGATCTGCCTGCTTCAGAAGTTTAGGCATAAAATTGTAGGATCGAGAATCAAATTACTGAAAGTGGTCTTGGCCATCAAGTTTAATTTCCTAGTTTAATGAACTCCTCCTTACACAAAGGCAGTAGTTGTTAATCCAAAGTATTACCATTGTGCTGCTGTTTTCAGTGTGTGTGTCAGATCGTCTCACTGGTATTGGGGAAATTTTTTTGGTGAGGAAGATTGGCCCCGAGCTAACATCTGTTGCCAGTCTTCCTTCTTTTGCTTGAGGAAGATTGTCGCTGAGCTAACATCTGTGCCAGTCTTTCTCTGTCATGTGAGTTGCCACCACAGTGTGCCTGACCACCGGTGCTAGGTCGCCGACCACATAGGAACCTGCAAAGGCCTGGCCACAGAAGGAAGTGGAGCCGGAACTTAACCACTACCCCATGGGGCCAGCCCGAGGGGGGAAATATTTTTGGAGCAGTATAATGCGTGTATTTTTATACTTCCATCAAGGTATTCATGTGTTTTTTAAAAAGAAACAATATATTTGTTTGCTTTCCATATTAACATAGTATTATATTTTTACTCATATTGGAACTATTTAAAAAATATTTGTATGGGTATAAATACTTTAAGCCATCTACTTCAAATAAATTGGTAGATTTAAATCCACCAAGCTAGTAACTAGGAAGTGGACTTAAGCTAGTAACTAGGAAGTAAACTTCAAACTTTAGAAGAGACAAAAGTGAAACTCTCTGTTTTCACTTAGAAACTTTATGAATTGTCAGTCAAATGAGGTAACTAGTGCATATTGCATAACCAAAATTGAGCCTGTTTTCTGCTCTCCTCAAAATACTTGTGTGTGTGTATGTATGTATACAACATTAGTTTTATGTGAATAGCTGTGTTCTGGGGATTGGAACGCTTCCCTATATTTTCAAGATTCTTTTTTTTTCCTTCCAGAAGGATGACTCTTTCATAAAATAATATAATAATCCTTTATTTAAAAAAAGTGTGCCACAGAACTTTCATAGATCCCTTTTCACCTGCAAGGTAGCTTGTCACAGTATATTTGTAAGGAGAGGGGCTGTCTTTTCTCTGATGTGTTCTTTGCGTGATGGCTGAAGTTTGGCCGTGGCCGGGCGTTGTGACATGTAATAAAACTGCAGAGAGCTGCTTTTCTGAGGTTTAAAGGATACAAGTGAGGTGGAGTTGGGGGGAGATTAGCTGCAGTTAAATCCTGTCAGAATTTTGGTCTTGAACATGTCTTCAGCCTTTGAGCTTGATATTTACCTAAGTGCAGGATCTTTAGATCTCAGAAATTTGATACCTAGATTCAGGTCCCAAAGAGGATTCTTTAGGGCAGCAATAGATGGCTTCGTCCCAGGGACCAAATTAATTTATAGAGTGAAGTGAGCTGGATACCATTTACATTAAATGTATCTTTCTGAGTTGAATAAAATATAAAGTTCCTAAGGGCAGGTATTTTGCCTGTTTTGTTTGACCCTGGTTCCTTGCACATAGTACGTTTCAGTAAATATTTGATGAGTGAAGCAGTGTGTGAATGTTTTCTAAGAAGAATGAGAAGTGCAGTAGTTATTTTAGTTCCCTAACTGAATCTCAGATTTAAGATTATTGAGAAACAGTGAAAGCTCAAGACTGCGGACAGCTGTTGGAATTTAGGCAGTGTAGTGAAAAGATGGTTGGATCTGTATCACCTTTCTGTGACCTTGGACAAGTCATTAAATGCCTCTGAATCTTCTTTTAAAGCCTTAAATTTAGTATGATTAGACATTAGCAACTTTTTTAGATCTGCGTGTTCGGTGGAGCTAAGCATACATTTATTCCAGACAGGGAGTTTAAAAAAAATAGTAGGGGATGGCAGCAGAAGGAATTTTATGGATCAACAATTTTCAGTTAATTACAGGGGGGGGGGAGGGAGGGGTTAGGTGGGCAGGATTAACCAATCACAGATTAACCAAATTAAGAGTTTAAAACAAAACTTGAAAAATAATACAAACTGGATTCAGAGTAAATTTCTTAGTTAAAATAATGGAGTATTTTCTAATTGAGGTTATCATCTAAAGTTATAGAAATAAAGCAGAGCCTTTCAAGGGACAGTTAACATTTTGTAAATTGCTGTAAATATTATATACAACTGATATTCCTTAGTACTAAATAGTTGGTTATCTTGTTATCAGCATATGCCTTCGTTTGGGCAGAGAGATGGGGAGCCAGCTGCTTATTCCCACCTATTCCTTCCCTTTCTCACCTCATTTTGATTTGTATACTAACATTGTATCCAGCTGCCTTAATGAATTCTCATCAGATCTGATAAATATTCTGTGAGTTTTCTTTACTTTTCTGTGTATACAGTCCATATCATTTGTGAATAATTATCATTCTGACCTCTTCCTTGTCAATATTCAGATTTATTTTTTCATTTACTATTTTATTGCTTTAGCTAAGATTGCAGAATACTCCTAGGATTGATGTTAGTGTCTGTATGTATTGTTTCATTATGATATGGAAATTTCCCTATAGTCCTAAGTTTTAAAAATATTTTGAAATCAGATTTAGATGTTGACTCTTTATCAAATGTCTTCTTTTGTTGTTGCAATGACTGATGTGGTGTTTTATGTGTCAATAAGAACAACAATTGTAATAGATAGCATTTATGGCATATTTACTATGTACTATGTTAAGGAATTGTAATAAGAGCAACAATTGTAATAGATAACGTTTATGGGATATTGACTATGTACGATGTTAAGGAATTGTGCTGAGAGTTTTTTAGACTGTTTTTCATTTCATCTTCCTAACTGCCTTATTAGGTGAGCACTATTTTTTCCCTTCATATTGTGATTGAGGAAACAGTACTAGAGAAGCTAAGAGCTAAAGCAACATTTCACTGCTGGTGTGTGTGAAGGGTGGGCTTTAACTCAGGGCTGTGAGACTCTCAAGCCCCCCATTATGATGGATTGCATTCTGGTAAAATCTCATGTAGTCGTGATGCCTCCAAATTCAATATACTAAATTTTAATCTGGAATTTAATATCTGTATTCTTAAATGAGATTGGTTACACGGTTTGCTTTTGTCTAAGTGGGTAACAAGGTAAAATTAACTCATAAAATTATTAGAAAGCTTTTTGTGTTTTCGTATGTTTTTGTAGGATTGGGTTAAACCATTCAAAATTGGGGACATTTAAGCATTTTTTGTCATTCAAAGTACTTGCTACTTTGAAAGGTTGATGAATATGACTATATCAGGCTGACTTTTATTTAGAGCAAATTTTAGATGAACTTTCCAAATTTTATCTTTTTTTTAGGTTTTCTACCTCTTCCAGTGTCAATTTTAAAATTGTTTTTTAGATGTGGATTTTATTTCATTTAGCTTTCTCTCCATATAGATATGTATATGGATCTGATGTTTTCTCTTAAATCTGTGGGTATATAGATAGATCTCTTTCTCATTCCTGTTAGTTTTGTTCTCTTCTCAGTGATGTTTGCCAGAAGTTGATCTATTTTATTGGTCTTTGCAAAATTCAGCTCTTTGTTTCATTTATAACTTTTGTCTTCTAATTTACTTTTATTTTTCTTTAGTAATTCCACCTTTCTACTCTTTTGGATGGTTATTATTCTTTTTATACTTATATTCAACGTTTAGTGAATTTCCAATCATGTTTAATGAAAAACACTTTGGGCTGTGGATTTTCATCAGTTTTGTTTTGAATTTGAATTTATTTTTTGTTCACTCTTTAAAAGATTTTTTTTGGTTTACTTTCCAAGATGTTGCATTTTTAAAATTGTTAACTTTTAGTTTCCATATACTGTGTTTAGAGAACATGATTTATAATAGTTTCAGAAATTTATTCAGATTGTCTTGGGGCCAGCACCGGGGGCGTAGTGGTAAGTTTGTGCGCTCTGCTTTGGTGGCCCAGCGTTCGTGGGTTTGGATCCTGGGCATGGACCTGCACACTGCTCATCAAGCCAGCCTGTGGCAGTGTCCCACATACAAAATAGAGAAAGATCGGCACAGATGTTAGCTCAGGGCCAATCTTCCTCACACACACTGAAAAAGATTTTCTTATGTACATGAGGTTTTAAGGAGCATATGAAAAGGATGGGTATTCTTTGAAAGTTTTAGAGTTTGGGGCCAGCCCCGTGGCCTAGTGGTTCAGTTCGAGAGCTCTGCTTCAGCAGCCCAGGGTTTTGCCAGTTTGAATCCTAGGTGCGGACATGGCATTGCTTGTCGAGCCTTGCTGGGGTGGCATCCCACATGTCACAACTAGAAAGACCCAAAACTACAAATACACAACTATGTACTGGGGGACTTTGGGAGAAAAAGGAAAAAAGTAAAATCTTAAAAGAAAAAGTTATAGAGTTCTTTATTTGTATATTAAATGAACACAGTGTGATTTGAATATTTCATGTTTTTTTCCTTTATCTCTTAAATTCTTAGGGATGTGATATCTCTCCTTTTAATATAATTTCATCAAATTCTCTTTGTATTTCTAATGGATCTAATCCAAACTTGTGTGTCTTTGCTGGTGTTTTAGTAGAATTTCATCATTTGCATATATGGTGATAATTGATAAATTTTTTTTATTGTCATCTGAGTTTCTGTTTATTAGTCTTGTTTTCCCTACTCAGTTTTTTTTTTTTTAAAGATTGGCACCTGAGCTAACAACTGTTGCCAGTCTTCTTTTTTTTCCCCCCTGCTTTTTCTCCCCAAATCCCCCCAGTACATAGTTGTCTATTTTAGTTATGGGTCCTTCTAGTTGTGGCATGTGGGACACCGCCTCAGCATGGCCTGACGAGCGATGCCATGTCTGTGCCCAGGGTCTGAACCAGCCTGCTCAGTTTTCATGGATTGATCAGATTTTCCTTGTGTCACCTCCCTTACCCTTTCATTTTTACAGCCTGTCATGATTTGGAAATCGCTGTCTCATTTCTGCTCTTTTAATTTTAAACAAATATATCTAAACGTATTTTTCTGGTAGAGTCAAAAATTGATAATTAGCTTTCCCTCCTTCCCTCTACTCTCAATAAGATAAAACTTTTTAGCTTATTTTTATTTACAGCATTCCTGATTTTGTTGGGATAATATTGAATGTGATTCTGAATGATGACTTCTTAAAAAAAAAATTCTTTTGTTGAGGTCATATTGGCTTACAACATAGTGTAAATTTCAGGTACACATCACTCTGTTTCTGTTTCTGTATAGACTGCATTGTGTTCCCTGCCAACAGTCCAGTTTTTATCCATCACCATATGTACATGTCCCTTTCCCCCTTTGGCCCTCCTCCCACCCCCTTCTCCTCTGGTAACCACTCATCTGTTCTCTAAATGATGACATTTTAAATTTCTTAGGGTATACCTTATGTCAAAAATATTACTTAATTGTGTTACACATTAGCAGTTAGTTTTTAAAAATTATTTTATTTTAACTATATGTTTTTCTGTATAGTATAATACTGTTTCATGTTACTCTTTGTTTTTATTGTTGTTGACTCTTTGTGTAAGCTTGTATCATTTCCCCTTTGGTTTTGGAATCCAGAAATTTCACTGTGTGTGTGTGTGTGTGTGTGTGTGTGTGTGTGTGGTGTGTGTTTATCTTTTTAACAGTTCTGCCTAGGATTTTTGATCTGAAAATGTTAGTGTTCTTCTCAGTAAAATTATTGCTTCTACTGTATTCTTTTTTTTCCTTCTATAACTGCATTATTTGAATATTAGATACCATTCATGTCTTTTCCTTGCTTCAAATTTTATTTTATAATTTCTTTCTCTCCCTTTTTGTCCTATATGCTCAGATAACTTTTCAGTTTGATCATCTATGCTAGTTCTATATTTACTGCCTCCATAGGTGGTCAGATCTTTTGGGGGTTTGTTTTAATAGTATACATTTTTAGTTGGTTCTAAAGTGCATAATAATAATAATAGAATTATAAACATTGGTTCATAATAGCTGTCCATGAAAATGTTTATGAAATTTCTTATCAATTTTTAATAATAAACACACATGAACCCCCTACTTAAAACAAAAGCTGCAACCTTGAAGGTAATCTATATCTAATCATAGTCCCCTTATCCCATCCCTCTCTTTTACTTTGAGATTGTAATCATGTTGAATCCTGCGTTCATTCTCCCTTTGGTTTCTTTTTACTGCATCTCTATATGAGTTCTTGAAGGTATATATTTTTAATTTTAGTTGTTTTAACTTTAGGAACGTTTTTCTACCTCTATATCTAAAAGATATTCACCTCTGTTTTCTACTAAGAAGTTTAGAGATATGATTGCAACACTTAAACCTTATTCCATCTTTACTTAATTTTTGTACTTGGTGTGAGATAGGGATCCAGTTTAATTTTTGTTATGTATATGATTTATTGTTGTTAGTCGTAGCTTATTGAAAAGTTAATGCTCTCCCCCAATGAACTGACGTGCCATCTCTGTCATATACAGAAGCTTTATGTAAAGTGTTCTTTTTTCCCCCTGTTGTCTCAGTTTTGTTTCATCATCCATTTTGTGAATAGCATCCTGTCTTCATTGCTGTAGCTTCATAATGATCTCTACTACTGGAAAAGTAAGTGGGCTCCTCCTCTTCCAAGGTTTCATGGCACTTCATTCTTCCTTGGAAATTTTGGAATAATCTTACCAAGTTCTCTGAAAAACTCTTGTTGGAGTTTTTGATTAATTCCATTGAATCTTAGACCAATTTGGGATCATTAACATCTCTACAATATTGAGTCTTCCTATTTGTGAACAGAGTATACTTTTTCCTTTATTTAGATCTTTCTTCATTTCTGTTATTCAGTTTTAATTTTAACTGTAGAATTCTAACACATCATTTGTCCTAGATAGTTGCTAATTTCTTATAACAATTATATGTAGCGTTTTAAAATATTTGTTATTGGTTACTGGTGTGTACAGATGCAACTGGCTTTTGTATGTTGCTCTTATATCAAGCCACCTTGCTAAATTTTTCTATTTTAACACTTTTCCAGAGATGATTTTGGATTTTCTCTGTAAAAGATCATACTGTGAGTAAATCATGAGAGTTTTATTTATTTCCAATTTTTATGCTTGTAATTTCATTTTTTTCTTGTTGTGCTAGATGAGACGTCTAAGAAGTAATAATACTGACTAGAAGCAGTAATAGTAGATATTGTCTTATTGCTGATTTTAAAGGACAGTTCCTTACTTTGGTACCTAAGGCATTTCTAAAGTATTTACACGTGTTAGTTGTACAAACTCGTATGTTATAAAGAGGGTTCTATTTCTAAAGAACTAAAAGATATGTAGTATTTTAAATTCGGATGCTTGCATGTACTTTTTCCTTTGAGTGCTGGTGACTCTTGTGAAAATTTTCGCTCTAGGCATCCTGGTGTGGAAATAGCTGGTTTGTCAGCCATTTCTCTGTCATCCTAGGGCCTCTAAAGTGAGGCATTGCATTTCTTTTTTATCATGGGCAGTCCTTTCTCTCTTTTCCCAGCGACCACTTCACAATCGTTCATTTCTGCCCTGATATGCTTAGTGTAAGAGTGGTTACAAGAGTCTTTCCCCTGACACTACACACACACTTACTCTCTAATGTCACAGAACTACCATTTTTACTGAAACCAAAGTGGGTTCCTTCCTGGCGAGTTGAATCAGACCCCCACCAGAAGCAGTTGTCACACAAAGTAGGGCATGTTTGCAGCAAAGAGGAGGCCACGCAGAATCATTTCCAAAGTCATGGCATCCCCAACAAAGGGAAGCAGGGGCCTTTTAGTTTGGATGGGAATGAATATTCAAAACAGAGAGGTGGGTATTCGCTTGCTCAGGCTCAGTTGGAAAACATGCTTCCACATACACTGCAGGTTAAGACAGTAAGGCCTAAGCTCCTCCCAGAGCGGATATTTTAGCATTAAAAATGAGGCAAAGGTCATAGGCCTCGCCCTTGTGCTGGGGCTCAGTCTGCTTCAGGTTGGTTGGTGATTGCATCTCTTAACAGTTAAATGCTTCTGACCCCACCGTTGAGTTCCTTGGAGCAGTGAGTCCCTGACACCATGAGCACTGACTTGCAGCAGTGGCCTGCCTTTTTCCTGCAAATATAAGTGATGAGTATGGTGACATAGCTCATAATAATTGTTGATTTGTGTTATACAGGCATGCCTCATTTTACTGTGCTCTGCCTTATTGTACCTCACAAATATTGCAGGGGGTTTTTTCTTTTTCTTTTTTCTTTTTTTTTTTTTTTTTGGTGAGGAAGATTGGCCCTGAACTAACATCTGTTGCCAGTCTTCTCTTTTTGCTTGAGGAAGATTGTCGCTGAGCTAACATCTGTGCCAGTCTTCCTCTGTTTTGTATGTGGGATGCCGCCACAGCATGGCTTGATGAGCGATGTGCGGGTCTGTGCTTGGGATCCGAACCCGTGAACCCTGGGCCGCAGAGCAGAGTGTGTGTACTTAACCACTATGCCACTGGGTTGGCCCTCACATACTGTATTTTTTACAAGACCCTCAACCAGCAAAAATATTATGACTCATTGAAGGCTCAGATAATGGTTAGCATTTTTAGCAATAAAATATTTTTTAATTAAGATATGTACGTTGCGTTTTTAGACATAATGCTCTTGTACACTTAATAGACTACAGTATACTGTAAACATAACTTTGATATTCACTGGGAAACCAAAAAGTTCATGTGACTTGCTTTATTGCAGTATTTGCTTGTTGCAGTGGTCTGGATCCAGACCCACAATATCTTCGAGGTATGCCTGTTTATGAAAGACCAAATCTGGCCTCTGAAAGCCAGTTTTGGAATGTCACTATGCAGTGTGGGTAAGTAGATGATGTGAAAGTTGAATTTATGAAATGACCTCTTGCGTTTATTTTGGCAAACTTGTGTAAGTAATTTTTCTAAGTTTTCTCTCTCTTTTTTCCTCCTTGACTAACTATTTTAATACAGTTTATCTGCTTTGTTTATAGTCTTGGTCTTTCGAGCCACTGAATATTTTAAAATGTACGTTTTCCTTGTTTCCTTAGCCTTGTTCAAACAGGTGTAGATCAGAGCTTATTCTTACAGTGTGATTTGTGGACTATCTTCATTTCCTCTAGTGCTTGCTACAACTGTAGAATTCTGTGCCTCACCCCAGACCTGTTGTTTCAAGACTCTGATGGTTGGACTACTTTCTTAACAAGAATCAGTGATTCTTCTGCACTTAAAGTTTGAGGAGCACTAGTTGAAAGTATTCTTGAAGATGAGAGTGCCTTAGCACTTGTGTGAATTGATTGCAGAGGTTGAATTATTACAGTACACCCAATTTAACACGCAAGCAGAGTCTCTTTGAACACATTGGCTTTTTTACATTTCGAGTGTTTGTCCCCATCAGTGTACTTACACTGACCTGCTTTTCTGTTGTAAGGGAAATGCCGCCTCCATCAGGCTATCATGGCCACCATCTCTTGGAAACCCAAAGCTTCAGGTGCCCAGGGGACACTGGAACCCTGAACCCAAATAGGGCAAAGTTAGTTGTCTTTTTATTCATTGAATCATATGTCAGGGAGTTGGGAAGCTATTGTACATGCTAAGGTTGCAGTCTCCCTGTTTCTTTTCGTTTTGGGGTCTGTGTGTGTGAATCATTTTTGAAAGATTTTTTTGTGTGTGAGAAACATAGCGTATGAGAACGTATGTATACCTCAGAGATACGTAATAAGATTACTGCCCTTTGTACCACCTTAGATGTGAAATAGAACATCTTATTATTACAGAAGTTTTCTTTGTGCCTCATCTGAACTGTCCCTTCCTTCCACATCCCTCTAGCTGCTATCTTGACTTTTCCAGGTTGATGTTACCATAGTGTAATTTAGAAAATATAAAATGAAAACACCCATTTAAACTGTTTTAATTAGATGAATTTTGGCATATGGAACATTTTTGACACTCCAGAAGATTTTCTTGCATCACTTTTCCCATTTAGTATCCCCACCCTCCCTTTCCAGATAACCACTTATTGGATTTCTATCACAGTAGATCGCTTTTGGCTGTTTTAGGTCTTCACATAAACGGAATCATAAAAATTCCTTTCTTTTTTTTTTTGCATTTGACATTTCTGCTCAGGAAACTGTTTTTGAGATTCAGCCATGTTATTGCATGTGTTAGTAGTTTGTTCCTTTTTATTGCTGAGTAATATTTTATTATATGAATATTTTGAAACTTGTGTAAATATGTACCTATTGGTGAACTTTTGAGTTGTTTCCAGTTTGTGGCTTTTATGAATAATATTGCCACGTGTATGTGTGTAAGCAAGTCTTGAGTAGACATATTTGCATTTCTCTTGGGCAAATACATAGCAGTGGAATTGTTGTAAAATATTGCTAAATGGTTATTTAAAGCGGTGGTATCACTGTCCATTCCCATCAGCAATGTATGAGAGTTCTGGTTGGTCAACATTTTTGGCAGCACTTGATATTGTCAACTTTTATGTGTTAGCCATCTTAGCGAGTATATAGTGGTACCTCATTGTGATATTAATTTGTATTTCTTTAATGGCTCATGGTTTTAAAGTCTTTTCAGGTGCTTATTGGCCATTTTTGGATGATTTTTAAATATTGCTTCTCATGCATTTTCCAGTTTTATGTTCTTAAAGGATTAGCAATAACAATAGCTAGTTGTTCTTCCAAGTCTGAAAATGGGAAAAAAGTTGAAGATATTGCTAGAGTTAAAACATTTTAGGAGCAAGTACTGATATGCTCTCGAAACAAAATGAAATTGCACAGTTTTTTCTTCATTTTATTTTTTTTAAACTAATACGTGATAAAAAGGCTCACTGCTGAAGAAGGAAGGCCTTTCTCTTCTTCATACCTCAAACTAGCATTGAGTCAATCTCATAGATAGTTAATTGTGCGCATAAGAGAAATCTCTGTGATGTATACTTTGTTCACAGGGTACAAAATACTTTCACACTGTAGTTGGTTTGGAAGTTTGGAAAGGGCCTGGAGGACCAATGGCAGGTGGGAGGAAGTGTGGAGAGGTAAGCAATTGGGCAAAGAAAGACTTTTCTTAGTTTCTGGTCCATGTGAGAATCAGAAAGAAGAGGAGCTCGTTTTGAACTGGAAAGGAAAACACTTCCTGTTTGCTGGTTTTTATTGGTGCTGTTCAGCCTGGAAGTGGGTGGGGTGGGCGAGCTACGCTAGGCCTGAGGGCAGGATTGACTTCCAGCTGAGAGCTAAGTCCTCAGAGAAGCAGGAAGGATGTAGAGGAGTAGGGAGAGAGGGACCAGGAATGAAGAACCATCAGTGGCCAGGATCTGTTACTATGGTAACAGTAACGTGAGAACCACTCACATATACACAAGTTGGTGTGTTATAATTCATGCCAGAATACATGCAAGATCAAATGTTTGATTTCTTTGAGGTGGAGCTACAGAAGCGAGTTTGGGCTGGAGGTGTGGGGCTTGCTGTGTCCTCCACTGAAGCATCTGAGCTGGTCTGCGTTTCTCATCAAGTAGGCCCCACTCTTCCCATTAGGCCTTACAGAAAGCCTCTGGGGCAGAACAAGGCCAAGGAAGAGGATTGAAAGGAAACCAGAAGTGATACCACACCTCTTAATCTCAAGTTCGTGTGCCCGATGCACAGCAAGCCAAACACTGAGACATTGGTGTTTGTAGATGGAGACAGATTTTATTCGAATTGGCCAAAATGAGAAGGTGGGAAAGCCCCTGGACAATCTGACTTCCGCAATTCCATGGCTGCTGAGTGCATTCTCCTTCTTCTACAAAACGAACTCACAAATCTTCGAGACCCCTGAGTCACCCCCTCAAGTTAAACAGGAAACGGCAAATTGGTTTAATATCTACAGTGACCCTCAGGTACCCAGCTTCGGCCCAGTCCACTTCCTCGGGTTTAAAATTCCCAGTTTTTGGAGGACGGAACAGCTCTCTGCACAGGCCTCCTGGGGTCAGTGGACACTCTTTGTGCCTATTCTGGTCACATCATTCAGGTTCTCAGAACTGACTTTTGGGCTTCTTCCCCAGTAGAGCGGGGACTTCCAGTCGGTGATAAGACTGCGGAACTAACAGAACTGACGGTATTTCCGTCCTTGCTGCTGGCGTCAGAGGGATGGCTCACTGCATCTGCGCTGTGGGGCTGTGGCTGGATAGATGAAGGTGGCGTAGCTCAGACTGGAGTCAGCTTTGTGGTTTCTGTGATGTTTGCTGGATAGGGGCCCAGGCTTCTGGGGACGTGGGGATCAGAGTAGCCCGCCAAGGGCTGGGGTCCCGTGCGAGGAGGTGTGGTGCTAGGGCCCTGTGAACATTGATGTTGCCATTAGCTTACTTGGCCATCTTGGGGGTTGCCTCAGGCAAATTCTCAACTCAGGGTCTGCAGTTTTTGGATGGAAGTGAATGCCCTTCTGTGCATTCTTGGCTGTGCCTGTGGTGCTCAGGGACCCTTCATACCCCTTGCACTGCTGGAAGAGAGGGTAGAACTCTCCAGGTTTAATGTGTGAAGGGAGGGGCTGGCTAACAGTGCCTCTGTTCCTCCTCTTCCGCCTGTCTTAGGGCCTCAGGGGGCTTTCTGTGGGGGCGAGGGGGAGCGAGGGTGGGAGGTGGTCAGGGAGTGTGGCCGGGAGGTACTGGGAACCTGCTGCCTTTGTCTTTTCCTTACTGACCGTTGTTATATCTTCTATAGATATATCTTGTTATTGAGTTGCAGGGATTTATATATTCTGAATATGTCGTTATAAATTATAAATATATTTTTTCTCAGCATGTAGGTTCTTTTCATTTTCTTATTAGTTTCTATGAAGTCAAGTTTTTTAACACTGGTGAAGTTCATTATACCGCTTTTTTTTTTTTTACGGTTAATGCTTTAACAAATTTTTGAAACTTAATTTGCAAAAACTTTTTTCCTGTGTTTTCTTCTAAAATGTTTTATCATTTTAGGTTTTACATTTACGTCTGTAATTTATGTGGAGTCTGTTTTTGTGTGTGCTCTGAGGTGGAAGAGTTCAGGTTTACATGAAA
The DNA here is from genome assembly GCF_041296265.1 of Equus caballus. Taxonomy (NCBI): domain Eukaryota; kingdom Metazoa; phylum Chordata; class Mammalia; order Perissodactyla; family Equidae; genus Equus; species Equus caballus. The sequence continues at coordinate 12,660,520 of NC_091695.1, forward strand.
TAAATGGCCCTTGTGTTATAGTTCATCTTTACTTCTGGATGCACCAGAACTTAACCATCCTACTGTTGGTAAACTATTTGGTTATCTTTTTATGTGTTCATGGACCTTTGAGATTTTTTTTTGTGAAATTTACGTTTGTTTCTCTTGTTTGTTTTTTCTTTTGGGTGGTTTTACCTTTCCCTTTTTGATTTGAAGGAGTTCTTTAGTCTACAGATAATTTTTATTTTCTACTTAGATATTTTGAAAATATCTTTTCCCATTTTCAGGGTGTCTTTTTACTCCCTTTATGCTATTCTTTCATGAATAGAAGATCATTTCAATTTAGTCTCATATGTGATTAGTTTTCTTTATTTGAACTTCCATACTCTTTCATTAAGATGGTCTCTCTCTCTCTCTCTCTTTTTTTTTTTTGGTGAGGAATATTGGCCCTGAGCTAACATATGTTGCCAATCTTCCTCTTTTTGCTTGAGGAAGATTGTTGCTGAGCTAACGTCTGTGCCAATCTTCTGTTTTGTCTGTGGAATGCTGCCACAGCCTGGCTTGATGAATGGGGTGGAGGTCCATGCTTGGGATTCGAACCACTGAACTGCAGGCCACCAAAGCAGAGTGCTGAACTTAACCACTAGGCCACCTGGTGGCCCCAAGATACTCTCTTTTATTGTCCTCTAGTCTTTTTCTTGTTTTGCCTTCAGTATTTGTCTTATTCCACTTGGATTTGAAGTTTGGGCATATTGTTTGCATAGGTGTCCAAATTCATGATTGGAGAACCAGCAACTGTATTGAAAAATTTCTCCTCCTCCTCATTAATGCTCCACCTGATGACAATATTTTTTATCCTTGAATTGGGACTTTTTAAAATAGGTCTCAGGGACTCTCCCTTGAATTAAAGTATTTTTCATTATAGTTTTACTGAAGTGTGCGTAAATGTAAACGAGGCATAAATTTATTATGTTTTATTATATAACTCTTATGCACCAAGACCAAAACCCAACTAATAACTTAGATATAACCAAAACTAAAAAATTAGTAAAATTTGGAAGAATAAGGTTAACTTAATTTTAACAGAATGGTAGTGTTTTACAGAAGCTAATTTGGCACTTCCATCTTCAGCCAAGGAAATTAATACATGTGCATCAGGATATTCTTGTAATAGTTATTGTTAAAGTTTGGGAGTAGATTTTATTGCCATTGTCATCCACTTTACGTCTTTGACCCTGGTACTCAGTTGACAGCCGTTGTCTTAGAGTGGGGTTCTCAGCCTTTTTGTTGTAGTTTTCACAGATGTGCCTTCAGGTTTGATCATAGTTTAAAACTTTTTTTTATTTTTTGCTATACCTCGGTATAGTAGTCCCATTTTATCCACAGTTTTGCTTTCCATTGTTTCAGTTATCCACGGTCAACCGTGGTCCAAAAGTATTAAGTGGAAAATTCCAGAAATAAACAATTCATGTTTTAAATTGTGCATCATTCTGAATAGCCTGATGAAGTCTCACTCCATTTCACCTAAGATGTGAGTCATTCCTTTGTCCAGCATATCCACACCGTATATGCTACCCACCTCTAGTCACTTAGTAGCTGTGGGTTATCAGATTGATGGTTGTGGTATCACAGTGCTTGTTTTCAAGTAACCATGATTTTACTTAATAATGGCCCCAAAGCGCAAGAGTAGTGAGGATGCAATTCGGATATGCCAAAGGGAAGCTTTAAGTAAAAAGGTAAAAGTTCTCAACTTAAGAAAAGAAAAAAATCTTATGCTGAGGTTGTTAAGATCTTGGGTGACTTTTATTATGCCATATTGTTATAATTGTTCTATTTTATTATTGTTAATCTCTTACTGTGCCTAGTTTATAAATTAAGCTTTATTATAGGTGTGTATGTATAGAAAAAAACCAGTATATATATGATTTGCTACTCTCTGTGGTTTCAGGCATCCACTGGGGGTCTTGGAACGTATCTCTCACAGATAAGGGGAGACTACTGTAAATGTGCTGTAATTATTGCTGTATCTCTCAAGCAGAATGTTGAACTGAACAGGTTGTGTGGTTTAGTGTAGAGTGGGATACAGATGATCCTCAACTTACTATGTTTCTACTTAGGATTTTTTGACATTCATTGGTGTGAAATTGATAATGCATTCAGTAGAAACTGTACTTTGAATTTTGAATTTTGATCTTTTCCCAGGCTAGCGGTATGTGGTACACTCCTCTGTTGTGACGTTGGGCAGCGGCAGCGAGCCACAGCTCCCAGTCAGCCACGCGATCACGAGGCTGATAACACTTACAACAGTCCTGAACCAATAAACCATTATGTGTTTCGCTTTCAGTACGATACTCAATAAATTACACGAGATATTCAGCACTTTGTTATTAAACAGGATTTGTGTTAGAGGATTTTGCCCAACTGTACACTAATGTGTACTATTTAGTCCTTTTTTCTGGTCATTGTTACAAGGCTCCTGTAACTCTTGAAATTTACTGTCTTTTGTATGCTAATGAGAAAACTTGTGGTTGGAGGACAAGATAGCTTCAGGAGAGGGGCTGGACCTCAGAAAAACCAACCACTGTGATTAGAGGGTTAGAACTTTCAGCCGGTTCCCCAGTCCAGGGAGGGGAGAGGGGCTGGAGAGTGAGTTCAGTCACCAGTGGCCAATAATTTCAATGAATTGTGCCTACATAATGAAATCTCTGGTGCTTTATATACTTTTAATAAGTGCATAGTAAATGAGAGTTCTTAGGATAGAACTTTGCATGTATGGTTAACTTTTTTCCTTCCTAATTTTTTCTGATGTTTAGTCTCCTAAGAATACAGAATTACATCATGAATATATTGTTAGAATACAAAAATTGCTTGTAAGGAAGTTAGATCAGTAAGTGTCCAGTTAGGACACAGAAAACACACAATAATTTGGACAGGGAAAGTTTAATACGATTCACTAGTAACGGTGATTGGCTACTAAAGACTGAAAACTCTAGAGAAGAAAAGGAGGAGTAAGTTTTGGAGAGGTCCTCCACGAGCCCTGAGGCTCATATTCAGGTTTTGTTGGAGAGGTTGTGATTGAAGCCCACTGGATAGCGGGCAAGTTTGCTGAGGTGCTGGAGGTGGGGACACTTCTGCCAGTAGCTGTTTTATGGGTCCAGGAAAGAAAGTGGTATAGAGCATATGCTTTTTTACACCTAGCATTTTATCTAGATGAATGGAGTTTCTGATAGTCTGGAGGGTGTGTTATGTGTGGAATTAGTATGACCAAAAACTATATTTGCTGTAAGGAATTGTTTGTGACAGATGTAGCTGCTAGGAATCGTATAGTGTTCTAGTTTATTTTGTTTTATTAGTGTAGGGATTTTATTTTTGGACTGTAAGTTAGTTATGAAAATTTAAGTATGGAAACTAGAGATATGTAAAGATTTAATTGGACGAGAGAGATATATTAGGAATCAGTCAGATTATTAGCACCAAAAACAAGTTAAATATATTTTGTCTAAACTGCTTATGTCATAGTTCAAGGATGTCATTTGATTCACAAAACTTTTTTTTACCCAGATGTTTTCCAGAATATAGGCGCTCTAATTTAAAAGCACACTGTTCCAAAAGCTTTTACAAATTGCGTTTTTGAAACTCAAAATGCATGTTCCCATAGAAACCATGTTTCATCATGTTGGGTTCTTATTTGGCCTGGAAATGTATTTAACTCTGTATGGACTTAGCTTATAGTGCAGTGAAACAATATTTTTTGCATGTAGAGTTTCTACTTATGATGCATTCTTTTGTCTACTAGTTAATAGGGATGGGGGATTCTCTTAGGCGCATGGACATTATGTGGATGTTAGATTGGTTGAAGGGTTGAGGTGGCAGGTGGGGTATGAACTCTGAGGTGAGGAAGGATGGAAACAAACATTTACTGAGGACCAACTATGTACATTGCTCTTTGCTACCTGTTTCCCGTAAAGCATCTCATTTCTTTACTTTTCTTCCTTTTTCTTTTTTTTGGATTATGTGAATGCTTAAAGATTGTTTGTAGCTCTGGGATTCTGTAAAAAGGTAGGAAAAGGTTTCTTAAATTCAGAAATTCTGGCATTTCTAAGTCTAAATGTAAATAGTGAAGTATAAAAAAGCACATCTTGGGGCTGGCTCCGTGGCCGAGTGGTTAAGTTTGGGTGCTCCGCTGCGGCAGCCCAGGGTTCAGATCCTGGGCGCAGACATGGCACCGCTCGTCAGGCCACGTTGAGGCGCCGTCCCACATCCCACAGCTAGAAGGACATGCAACTAAGATATACAACTATGTACAGGGGGTTTGGGAAGATAAAGCAAAGCAGAAAAAAAAAAAGAAGATTGGCAACAGTTGTTAGCTCAGGTGCCAATCTTAAAAAAAAAACAAAAACTACCTGCTTCATTTATATAAAAAAAAAAGAGCACATCTTCAGATTTTTACACCCAGAGGGATATATGATTAATTTACTTTAACACTGACGTGCTGTTAACTCAAAAAGGTTGAGATAAACCTTGGCTCTGTGCCAGTAGGAAGTACAAGGTACCCCAGCCATTCATGAGATAGCTATTTGGGGTATTTGCAGTGGAGAATTTCAATAATATTGTCCTGTACACTCACCTTCAAGCAGGATTGACAGGACCAGAACTAAGAAAGGAAGCCTTCTGGGAAATTCTAGATAGACTGTACGAGAGTGCAGAAAGTTTGTTTAGTAAGTGGGCCTGATTTAGGTATGCCTCTTGTTCCTGTCTCCAGTAATTAGTACCTCTTTCTTGTGGATGAGTTCAAGCCCTGTGATCTGACTTAGTCCACTTACCCTCTGTAAACTCTGCTATGTTCATTTGTTCAGTCAATATTTATTGAGTGCCTACCACATGCCAGCACTGGTACTAGTTGCCAGGAATACAGTGATGAGTGAAATAGACAGACTGTGCTCCTTTTGGACTTAGAATCTGGTGATTAACCGTAGTATATTATTATAATGTGGTGAGTGCCAGGAGAACCTCTAACCTTCACAGAAGGCAACTGAATATACACAGATCTTTGAATTAGGAAGCAGAGTGGTATTTTGTAGACCCTGAATAAAAGTCAGAGGGAAGAGGAAGATGGGAAAGTAGTGCAAGGTGAGGCTAGAGAGAGCCGCAGCCTGCAGACAGCCCGTGAGGCCGTGATAAGGATTGCACTGCAGGAAAATTCTCAGAGAGTTCACGGAATATTACATGTGAAGGAAATGAAAGATCATGTTGTCCTCCTTAAAATGAGAGAGAAAAATAAAAGACAAGGCTCGGCAAATAAAAGTTTTTTGTTTTTGTTTTTTGCTTATAGCTTTTAGCTGGCCAGGGGCAGGTTTGGGGCTTATGAAGAGCTATTTGAAGGACACGTGTACTAGGAATTATCTGTCAACGAAGTTTGGGGATTTCTTGTTATGGTGAGATAATACGAACTAGGGCAGTTTAGTGTTATCAGGTAGACGCAGAAGGTATTTGTGGAAACAGATGTGCGTATGGTTATGTACTTTAAAGGCAGTGGTGTTATTAATCCTTTCATTGATAGGTAACTTTGACCTGCTTACCACTCAGTGCCGGAAATACTTTAGTCTTTAGTGCATATGATTCGAAGTTTAAGAATGCCTTGGGATTATCTATCTCATTGGGGTTTTTTCCTTTTTTCTAAGAGAATTTGGAAGTTTTTTTAGAGGTCATTCTAAGAGTTGCCTTTTTTTCCCCTGAAGAGGGAGACCTTTGACTTTGTTTCTTTTGCGCTAAACCAAGTTTTATTTATATTTGGAAATGCAGTTAAAGGCACCAATGACTGACTTATGAGGCATTCACCCCTTAACACAGAAAGCTTTCCTGCCTTCTAGTCAGCAGTGCGCCAGTCTTCTCGTACCGCTATCTAAGTGTTTTACATCAACATGGTAGGAGATTTTTCCACCGCTTTCATTTTTTACTGCATCTTTAATCTTCAAAATCAGGTACCGTAGAGGAGAGAAAATATGGAAAGGACATGGGCTGTGGGATTTGAAAACCCTGTTTTCATTCCTGTCTCTGCACTTGTTCATCTCTTGAAGCCCGTTAGCTATAAAATGAGAGGAACTTCCTAGAGGGTGTGTGTGTGCATGTGCACATTTGCATGTGTCAAATGAGATTATATGCTGGGAACACTTAAAGCAGAGTCTGGCATACAGCAAGAGCATAATTGCTTATCTTTTTCCTTGGCCTAAACCAGTGATCCCCTTTTTTTGATCCTCAAAAAGTTATACCGATGTTAAATATTCTGTAGTCTTTACTGAAACAGATTTAAAACAGACCCAACATTAAGTAGGGTCAACTGAGGGAGGAAAGAATTTCAATGAAACCCTCTGATCTTTAATTTATATTGAAATTACTGATGTCTCCTTCTCCCTGGAGTGTATACTACTGTCTTTTCCACAGAGTAGGCACTTAAGGATGTCATCATGTAGTAAAAATTACTTTGAAGAAGGAATCTGAAGGTCTGTAGGTAGTCTTGGCTTGTTCCTTATTGATTTTTGTGGTATTTGCAAGCCACTGAATCTCTTTGAACATTGTGCCTTGCCCTTCTTGGTCGAGCAGTGTGTTAAACAACAAAAAATTCAGCTCAGGGGGCTGGCCTGGTGGTGCAGCAGTTAAGTTCACATGCTCGGCTTCGGCGGCCTGGGGTTTGCTGGTTTGGATCCTGGGCACAGACCTACACACCGCTTGCTCATCAAACTGTGGTGTGGCAGGCATCCCACATATAAAGTAGAGGAAGATGGACGCAGGTGTTAGCTCAGGGCCAGTCTTCCTCAGCAAAAAACAGGAGGATTGGTGGTAGATGTTAGCTCAGGGCTAATCTTCCTCAAAAAAGAAAACAAGGAAAAGAAATTCAGCTCAGTCGATTTAAAAAGTCAAATTGACTTTATTGAGCGATTTATTATTGGGCCATAGTTCTTAGCCATAAAATAAATAGGTGTGCCAGAAGGTGGCATGCTTGACTCTTTAGAATTTAAAGATCCCGTTAGCTAAGACTTTGGGTTTTTTGGAGCCAAATTAATGTGTAAAAAGAGTGTGCTGCTGGGTTGAGGATTGTGTGTGTTTTACAGTATACCTCGTTGCATGGAAGTTTTCTTGAGGTTGGCAGGTGGCCTGGTGTCAATCTAACCTGTTCCGTGAGCACCTTCTCCTGACAGGAGTCTTTGAGTTAGGTGATGAACTCTCTAACAGCCTTTAAATACTTGATCTGTGCCCATGATTTTTGTGATTTTTTGACTTCAGAGATTCCCGTTAGCCTTTGTCTGCATGAAACAAGACAGACAGGTGCACCTTAATGTATCGTCAGTAACCAAGAGATGTTACTGTTGCTGGCCAAGAAAAGGCCCTGTGTGCAAAACCAGCAGTTCCCAACATTGGAACCTGAGACTGGGGAACGACTGAACCAACAGACCTCAACAAATGGGGACTGTGGACTGATTCCAAACAGATGGGGAAGTGCACTTGCTGCTAGCAGTTCCCACCGTGGAATCTGGGGAAGGATCCCAAACAAATGGGGACTGCAGACTCAACCACCAGCAGTTCCCAACCCGGAATCTGGAAACATAACCAAGGGCTAGGATTTCCAATCAAATAGGGATCTGTGGTCCAAACTGCTAGCAGCTCCCAACGTGGAACTAGTGATTCTAGACAAATGGGGAACTAACTGGAAAGCCAGTTAGATTGGGAGCTCAGTGCAAAGAGAGCCGAGCTCAGAACCCAGAGGGAACTTACCCACAGCCCTTGGAAATGGTGAGAAAGGCAGTGAACTCAAAAACGGGTTTGCAACTACCATGCCTGTGTTTCTTGTTGTCCCTGAATGCCACTGGAAGTCTCCTTTAGTTCTGCTGCTGCCACCAAATCTTCTAAACAACAAAAAATTCAACTGAGTAAATTTGAAAGAGCAAATTGGCTTTATTGAACGATTCATGAATCAGGCAGCATCCTGTCTACCAAATAGAAAGGAGCTCCATAGAGTTGCAGAAAAGAAATGATTTTAAAGGCAGAGAGGGAGGGGACAAAAGGCAATTATTACCAAAGAATGCATTGTTTTAGGCAAGGTTGCCCTCCTAAGGGGAATGGAAGTGGTCTATCAGTGGATAACCCACTAGGGCTGACCAGGAAATTCTGTGTTGACTGGTCCAAGGTTACATTCCTGGGGAGTTGAAACTGCAAATTAGGTTAGGTATTAAGTCTTGGTTTTCTGACTGTGGGGCCTTAACATTAGTGACTCCATTTTGGGCCTGCTGTCTCCTTATTTATTTATTTAGGAAGATTGGCCCTGAGCTGACATCTGTTGCCAACTTTCATTTTCTCCCCAAAGCCCCAGTAGTACACAGTTGTATATCCTAGTTGTAAGTCACTCTAGCTCTTCTGTGTGGGTTGCTGCCACAACATGGCTTGATGAGCCATGCTAAGTCCGTGCCCAGAATCTGAAGCTGCGAACCCGAGGCCGCTGAAGCAGAGCAAGTGAAATTAACCATTCGGCCACAAGGCTGGCCCCTGCTGCCTTCTTTTTAACAAGTGTGAATATGTTGCACTCACCTCCTTATGCTCATTAGATATGAAATCTGTACAAGGAAGACCTCAGAGCTCAGAAGAGGAGCTCTAGACATGCAAGTGGGTTGGATCCACCTTGGATCCCAAATTGCTTGTCAAGGAGGAGAGAATCATATGCAAGACATTTTCAGTTGAGGATCAGGGTGTAGCACAGACCAGAAGTTTGGTAAATAGGAAAATGCAAACCTTGAAAGAAAGACCAGGGTCTTAATCACAACAGAAATAACAGCAATAAAAACATATGATTACGGGAAATGAAGGTGCAGGTTTTCAAAGACAGGAAAAGCACAGCTGTAAGATGCCAATAACAAAGGGGAAAACCTTACAAATGAGGTGGTTTTTCTGCCATAAACTGAGAATTTTTCTCATAGGTCACCTCTTTCGATTTCTCTCCCATTTCTTGGTAACTTAGCTGAGAAAGTTCTTTCACCTTCTCTCCTTCCTGCTCAGCCTTCTTTGGCACCTTAATCCTTTTCTCTTCATTGTTTCATTTTCAGTCAAAATTCATGCGGTCATAAAACTATGCTAGAGATACATCTGGATTATTTTTTTTCCTAGGTTTTAGCTGACTTAATCGTGAAAGATGATAAAATACCAAACCATAACAAAATTTCAAAGATGTTGCTTTTCTTGATAAAATACTCAATGTTCTTATTGCACTCTGTATCGGTCAACTAACATCATAACAGCTCACTGCAAAAGTTGGTGACATACCAAAATATTATCATCACGTTCACAGATTTGTGGGTTGATTGGAGTGGCTCTTCTCTACAAGTGCCTCATTCTTCTGGGGCAAGTGGGCTTCCCAGGTCATGTTCTTCTTAAGGAAGAAGATGAAGAGGGCAAGCCCAACCATGTAAGCACATTTCATGTTTGCTTGCATGCTGTCTGCTATTATGTCATTGGTCAAAGTGTGTCACATGGTCAAGCTCCTCAATGCAGCAAGGAAATATATGGTATCTCTAGTGAGAGAAAGGGAAAAGTTGCAAAAGGTGTGAGAGCAGAGATGGGAGAATTGGGAGTCTAACACAGGCCCTGTAATGTTTTCTGGGTTTTACATTTGTATTTACATTTCATCTTGTCATTAATGTATATGTATACTATTTTGTATCCTACCACTTCAGCTTAATGCGATTTTGTGAAGATAACCTTCTATATAGATTCACTACTTAAAAATATACAGTTGTTTGGATTTGTCCATCTGTATCAAAATCATTTGAGATGCTTATTAAAAATACAGATTTATTAGCCTTAACTCACACCCTCCTGGAATCACAGTCTCTGGGGTGGGGCCGGGGAATCATCATTATTAGAAAACTCATCAGGTCATTCTTCTGTACATTAAAGTTTAGAATGTCTTCCTTAGTGGAAGGACATTTGCATCTTTTTTCATTTTTCCAGCATTATAAATAATGGCCAGCGACGTTTGTACAAATGAGTAATTTCTTTGGGGTATTCAATAGTCTTTCCCGATGCAGGATTGAATAATTCGCAGTTGAGGCAAATAATGCTCTGTGTAAAGGATGGAGTTTGGAGTGCTGGTGGTGGTGAAATTGCAAACAGGCTTATAAAATCTTTCAAGTATTTTATGTTCACTAAAATAAAGCCTTGAATTAGATAAGGAGAATTTCTGTAAAATTTTTATACATCTTTAATTTGTAATGTTGGGTATTATGTAACTTAGTCATGGTTCTGTTGCTTAGTTATTGTTAACTTTTTAAAAGAAAGTAGAAAAGTTGACAAGTTTAAAAAGAATTTTATTTTTCTTGTATTTCAGCCCTGGAAATTTGGCAATTTGGTTCTTTTATTCAACTATTTTGATTCTTCTTGGCATTTATATGACCTTGTTTATGTACTTTATTATCTATTTTATTGTTAGATAGTCTTGGTTATCTCAACTCTTTAATAAGATTTTTATGGAAATGAAAATTCATTGATGGCATGGCAGATACTGCCAATGCCTATGCAATATACGTTCTTTCTTTTCCCTAACAAACAGAGCCTTGATTTCATCTTCAGAGTGGGTTTTTGCATTGCTGAAAAATACATTTCCCAACCGCTTTTGCACTTATGAGTGGCCAGGAGGCTTTGTTGTGTTCAGTGAGGCTTTAAGTGGAAGTCGCCAGAAAGGGCTTGATAAAGAAGGCAGAATCATTTGGCAGACACCTTTTGTCCTTTGCCCTTCCCTTTGTCCTACCTAGAACTTGGACAGGATGCTGGAGGAGGAGACATGGAGTGACAGACACTTGCTGAATGTCATATATAGGAATGTTTAGTGGGAAGACAGAAGGAGCTTAGATCTTTGATATCTTGTGGGCTGTCCTTATCAGATCTGGACTGCCCACCTCCAGTCTAATTATATTAGGAAAAGACACTGCAGTATGTTGAAGCTACTATTTAGATGGGACTCTGTTACATGTAGCTGAATATAATTTGTAACTTATATGTGTGGCTTTTGTAAAAGATATCTCGACTACGTTCTCTCTAACCTGACTTTCAAATTGCTTTTATTTATTTATTTTTTTCATTTCATTTTGTAATTTCTTTAGGACCCTTCACTTCTGAATGTATATACATTATGCATGTTTAAATTGTCAAGCATGTTTTGAAACGCACGTTTTACAATCCTGACATCAACAAATCTGTATGCATAACATTTTAAAACTTTATATTTTGAAGTAATTTCAAATTTAAAGTTGCGAAATTAGTACAGAGAACTTCCCATAACTTTTTTCCTGAACCATTTGAGAGTAAGTTGCAGACATCATGTCCCTTTACCCCCTGAAATACTTCAGGGTGTATTTCCTAAGAAAAAAGATATTTTCTTAAATAACTATAGTGCATTATCAAATTCAGGAATTTAATATTAATAAAATATCATTACTAAGCAGTCCACATTCATCTTTCTCCAGTTGTCCGAATAATATCCTGTATTGCGTTTAGTTTGAGATGTAATGTGGTCTCCTGCAGTACATTTGGTTACCATGCCTTTTTGGTCCCCTTTAATCTGGAAACTTGTCCTTTGTCTGTCATGATATAGACATTTTGAAGATAACACAATAATTATTTTGCGAAATGTTCCTCAGTTTGGATGTCTGATACTTCCTCAAGATTAGATTCAGGTTATGGTTTTTGGCAGGAAAACCACAGGTGATATTGTCTTCTTGGTGTATCATATCATATCAAGAGGCACACGCTGTCAGTCCCATTATTGGTAATATTAGCTCTGATCACTTGGTTGAGTTGGTATCTGTTAGATTTCTTCAGTATAAATTTACCTTTTCTCCCTTTATAATTTGTAGGAAGAATTTGAAACTGTGTAACTATACTGTTTCTCATTAAACTTTCACCCCATAAAATTCTTACTGAGATGACTGTAAAACATTTTCAAGAAAGATTTCTGCAGATCCTTTTATTCTAGTGACGACTTGTCTTCCAGATCATATCCCTTGAGCTTGCATTATGTCGTGGTGCTGTCTTACAGTTTTTGGGAACTTGTTTTGAGAAATACAGAGATGTAGGGAGGAACATGGTTCTTAATTAGGGAAGTTCAGGGAAGGGTTTGGTAGTGGGATGCTATCCCCCCAATAGAGTGTAATAGATTATATGGTACATAGACCAGTAGACTGTAAACAGATCTGAAGCAACTGGGGGCAAATGATCAATTCTGTTTAGGATCTTTTATGACGGATGGGAGGATGAGATGGTCCTCTTTTTCCTCAGACAGATCGTAGGATGCCAGTGATATAATATACTCACCTAGTGCATGGCCTGCCAAAAGCGTGTCTTTTTCACATATCCCAGGGGCCTGGATGCTGCCTGTCCATAGGGACAGGGAGAGATTACCAGAGCTGCCTCGATCTCCATCACTGGTCCCATGCCCTAGTTAAAGTAACCCAATGGATACTTGTTTCCTTAGTTTCTCAGGCTTAGCCTCATGCTAACCACTCCTTTTCTTGTTGGGTGGCATAAATGAGGTGGTGAAGAATGGACCAGAAATTGTTAATTCAGTAAGACTTCTTCTTGGGAAGTAATGTAGAAGTTCCCTTTTGGAAACATGAAAATGGAATAAGGGCTCCCCACAGCATGGTTCCTTCTTCCTAAAAGAATGAAATTTGTTCAGTCTCTCTCAAGTTTGTTTGTTTGTTTTTTCTTTTTGAAGAAGATTAGCCCTGAGCTAACATCTGCTCCCAATCCTCTTTTTGCTGAGGAAGACTGGCCCTGAGCTAACATCTGTGCCCATCTTCCTCCACTTTATATGCGGGACGCCTACCACAGCATGGCTTGACAAGTAGTGCTGTGTCTGCACATGGGATCCAAGCCAGTAAACCCCGGGCCGCCAAAGCAGAGTGTAGGAACTGAACTGCTGTGCCACCAGGCCTGCCCCTGTTTTTGTTTTTCTTTTTTACTCTAGTTTATTTTGTTTTCTGTTTGTTTGCCCAAAGGTCATTTATTTTCTTGTCCTTGTATATTTTCAGATTTCAGAGTGTAATGATTATGGTTTTTCCTCTCTTCTAGCACCAGCAGACATTTTTGAATCAGCTGAGAGAAATTACTGGGATCAACGATGCCCAGATACTACAGCAAGCTTTGAAGGCATGGCCTCTGTTTTATGACCTACACTTGTGTTACACCCTCATCTCTACTGCCTGCCGTATTTGAAAGTTGAGTTTTTTAGTTATACTGTGTGGTAGTAGTAGAGATATAGGAAAGAACTTGTATAAAGTAAGAGCCTTAGCTAACATATACTGCAATTTTGAGCATGTTAGCTTTCAGCATACCTTGGAGTGACAGATGACTTCTCTCCATAGGAAACACTTTTCATGCAAAATAGGGGGATGTGAATCCAAATGCTAATGGCTGGTTTTACTCAAGAACCGTGATTTTAGAGTTTAAATAGGGGCAGAGTGTGCGGGAGAGTAGAGAGAGGAGGAGGAGGGAGAAATAGAAAATTAATAGAGATTCAAAAGCTTACATTTTTTCCTTCCAAGAAGGAGAAATAGAAACTGGCTAACATTCAAGTAATTTACCTTAAGAACATTCAACATCAAACTTTTGAGTATATGCAACAGATAAGATGCATCATTTTGTTGTATCTTATGAAGTACCCTCATTTCCACACAGAGGCACTCACATGAGTTAAATCACATGGGTATGCACATGGAAAAGATCAAGCGAGTGAAAGATGTTCAAGAACTATATATATATATATATATATATATATATATATATATATGGCTACAAAGGCTAGCAGTGAGAGCCTTTTTGCCACTGTAGGCATACACACAGCTTCAATCCTTTGGAATTTGCTCCATGAGACAAAATTATGTAATTTTTGATGTTGACACAAAAGTTCTTCATTTGTGTCTGGAAGCAATTTATCTTTTGGGTGAGTGTAATCATAATCCTCATAATAGTAGTGATAACAACTAGCACTTAGTAAGCACTTACAGTACTAGGTGCTATTCCTAATAACTCCATGGGGTATTATTTTCATCCCTTTTTAAAAGATAAGGAAACAGAGGTTAAAGTGACTTGATCAAGATCACACAGCTAGTATGTGGAGGAGTTTGAAATAGAAACCAAGTGGCCTGATCCCAGAGCATCACACTTAATTTCTTGCTTTCACTAGAGGCTTTGCTTCGTTTTGGCCTCATCAGGACAGTGATGAAGCAGTACTGTTTAGAGCATTAATGCAGGGTTTATGAAGCCACTGTAAGCATTTAGGGAGGAAACAAAAGTGTCGTATGTCAGTTTATATGATGATGTTTAGATGATTGCCAGTCCTTTCTTTTTTTTTCTTTAAAGATTTTATTTTTCCTTTTTCTCCCCAAAGCCCCCCGGTACATAGTTGTGTATTTTTAGTTGTGGGTCCATCTAGTTGTGGCATGTGGGATGCTGCCTCAGCATGGCTTGATGAGCGGTGCCATGTCTGCGCCCAGGATCCGAACCAGCAAAACCCTGGGCTGCCAAAGTGGAGCACGCGAACTCAACCACTCGACCGGCCCCACTAGTCCTTTCTTTATTGTGATAAATATGACTAAATCATGTCTATTTTCAGAATGTACTTTTTCCATTCTGTGTCAGTGAGTGTGACACTACACTCGGTACCTTGTCAGGGCACTTTTCTTTTTCTTGACTTGGGAAACATGTAGAATATGTTTAATTAAATAAATGTAAAGAATTAATCCAATTAATTCTTGTCCACATTTCCTTTGAGGTAAGCTGTGTGACCTTAGTTTTTTTTTTAACTTTCATTTCAGTTCTCAGTAGCTGGAAGTGAAAACAGTGTACTTAAACCTTAACTGTTGCCCGGTATAAATTTGTAAGAGGGTTATTAATGAGTTGAGTCTCTCAGTAAAATACTGATATGGAGTCTACTTTTGGGAACCACATGTCGTTGATTGATTTCAGCACTTTTATTTATTTTGAGCATCTATTTTTAGCTTCGCAAAGTAAGTGACCTTCACGTTGTGTAAGTCCCTGTTGTAGTCAGCTAATTATTATATGAGGTAGTCTGTGAAGAGTACTTGGCACATGTTTTGGCACCTATTACTGCTCAGTAAATCTTAGCCGTTGTTATTGCAAGTTGTTTTACTATAGTTTACTTATCTAACTCTGGGATATGTTATACCTGTATTTTGGATGAGTCATTTGAGAATCTTACAGTGGTTGTGACAGATAACAAAGGTGAAAGCAGTGGTGCTTTTCCAACTGTACTCTTACTTTATCTCTTCAGCAGCTCCTAGAGTTGGAGTCGAGGTGGGTTGGGGACTTCATTCTTCTAGTTGTTCACTCCTCAAATCTTGGAATCATTCTAATCTTTCTCCTTCTATCACCCCCTACATTTAATATGATAGCAAATAATAGACTCTCTGCCCTTTCTCTCCTATAGTCTCAACACACAGCCAGAATGATCCTTTTAAAATGTAAGTCATACCAGGTCATTTCTAGGCAGAACCCTCAACTGGCTTCCTATTACACTCCTCTCGTATCCTAAAATTCTTAAGGCCTACACAATCTTAGTGTGTTCTGGCCTTGTGTCACAGAGATAACTCCATTATTAATACCTGGATTTCCTAATGTTGTTTCAACTAGCTGTCATAGAGCTAGTGTTATATTTATTGTTAACTGGACAGAAAATATAGAGATATAACTTGGCAGGTCTCATTATTTTACTGTTTCAAAAATTCTTAGTTTTTTAGCAGCTACTTCCTTCTAAATTAACTTTAGAATTTTGTCCAGGTATGCTTTTGATGAGAACTACATAAAATTTATATTTAATTTGGGCAGGATTGTTATCTTGACAGTATTGAGTATTTCTGTCTAGGAGTTCTTTGTGTTTCTCCATACTGTCAAGCTTCAGAACATTTTGCTATTTTCTTCCTATAAGTCTTTGACATTTGCTTGTTAAGTTTGCCTTTAGGTATGTGTTCAGCATCCATTTTAAAGGGAATACCTTTTTTTGTTCTTATTTGCAGAAGCACTGTTTTAAATATTCATTTTTCATCCTTGTATATGGCAAGTTCCAGAAAACATGTTTTAGTTTGTTCATTTGTTTAGAAGTACAAGTTTGTGATTGGCTTTTGTTAAGCAGATATGAAAGTAATGGAAAACTGAAAAATTAGTTATAGAGTTGATTTTTACGTTATATTAGTAGTTTTAATTAATAGAGAAAGGAATTACCATTGATATAGTGTTCTTTGTTTATGATGAATTTATACTATAAAATCAGAATCACACAGAATGATTTTGAATCTGAAAATGATTTTTGCTTTGAGAATTAGTTGTTATGGAAAAGCTTACATAAATCATCTGAGAATGTACAGAGTTATTCCAAAATATTTGATGTTCTGTTCTTGATCTTTGAAGGATAGCAATGGAAACTTGGAGTTGGCAGTGGTTTTCCTCACTGCGAAGAATGCCAAGACCCCTCAGCAGGAGGAGACAACTTACTACCAAACCGCGCTTCCTGGCAATGATAGATACATCAGTGTGGGAAGCCAAGCAGATACGAGTAAGTTTACTTCTTTCTTAATATTTTGACAGGAATGTAATGAAAAATTTTCCTTGGGGATATATTAATTTTGTTGAAGCAGAGGTAAAGGACTAAAGAAAAAGACTACTTTAACCTTGGTTCTTCTTAGTGTATTTGAAAGGAGCATGTTTTAATTAGCTGCATTATATTTTTTTCCAGATTGTATTTCATTCATATATCCTTTCATAGAGCACCTCATGGAGTATTCATTGTTTTGAAATATGGAACAGCTACAGTGTTACTCATTAAAGAAACAAAAATTTCTAGAATTTTAAATGGGCAAAATCATTTGTTTTATGGATTTTAAGTGTTGGTAGAGGCTTAGTATTATTTTTGAAGATAAAGTAGTATGTTTAATTACTGATAGCTTTACCATTTAGTAGAATTTCCCTTCTTTCAATCCCTGCCCCTCCCCAAAATAAAGATTTTGGAGAAAGGTTTATTACCATGTAACAAAATAAGCACACATACATGCGCACACACAGGTCCATATGGAAAATTTTATGGACTAATTTTTATTCATAGCATGAATACTTTGTGCTTATATAGCACTGAGTTTTTCAAAATACATTCAGTTACCTCCATATTTCATTGTGGTGTAACTGTATTCTATAAAATGTAGGTATTTATTTTTATGCATTCTCAATTAGAGAAGTTTGATTACTAACTTGTATTGGAAGAGAATTTCTGATTTTGTTTATAGACTTTCTCAAAGTTAGGAAATAACCAGGAAGAACCCATTCACATAGATGTTTATAGCTATTAATTGGCATTAAATACTGGTTAATGTTGGTTGATTTCAAGTTTTCAGGATAATCTTAGTATTTTTGCTCTACAAATGATCTTATGTCGGCTAAGCCTGGAATACTCCTACTTCACACAGATAATAGGTGATAATCGGGAGAAGTTTTATGTGTGTAAGACAGACCCAGTTGCTGTGTCCAAGTTGAAGACACACTGTGGCTTGACTCCTGTCTGCATCTCTGACTTCGTTTTCTACTGTTTTGTTCTTTTCTCTTTACACTGTGATGACGCAGAATGGCTTGAAGTTCTCATCCACCCAGTGCTATTTAATTTCTTTTGTCTTTATGCTTGCTTTTCCTTCGAAGGAATCCCTTCTAGCCTTTACCCCCAGCCTAATTTCTTCTGGCATTGTAGGCTTTAGCTCAGGAGCTAATGGCTCTAGAATGTTTCCCCTGGCCTCTAGTTTGGACCAAGTGCTTTTCCAGCACCCAGAGCATACCTGTGTCTTAATGAGTACTGTGTTATTTTAAAATTATTTGCTTGTGCCTTTCTTGCTTACCAAACATGAAGCCTAACAGGGCAAGAGACTATTGATGTTCCCATGATCATATTAGAATGTCATAGTTTCTCAAAAAGTGTTTGTTGAGTTATTTTTGATAATATGTGTAAAAACGCCATCCCCAGAGGCCCACCTCTGAAGACAATTTGGTGGACTGGACCCTCCTCAGGGCCACCTTGGGAAGCTTATACTAAAGATGGCAGGGCCACATGAGGAAAGGAGCCCTGGTCACTGTGTCACCCCAGGAGAGTCACTTCCACCCAGGAACACTTGGATTGAATGAGGACATATTGTCTCAACCAAAATCCATAAAATGTTAAGATTGCCAGTTCATATTGATGACTCTTGAGTTGTTTGGATTGGAATCCTGGTCTCTTAGTTCATACCTTTAGGGACACCCTTCAGTCTTTGCCCTTGCTTGTCCCCAGTGACCAACCAGAAGGACAGAGGGAGCCTCAGACTAGGAAGATTGGGGAGCTGTGTGGGCAGTCCCAGGCGTCCCTGCACAGGAGGAAACTTGAAAACAGGAGGAGAGTGGGCCTCACCCAGGGATGGCCCCCACAACTTGCTCTTGTGCACAGAAAGGGACATGGCCTGGCCCTGCTTTGTCCCCTAGGTGTGCTGTAGGGCCAGGTGGGCCTCGACTGGCAGAGCCAGGCTGCCATCAGCCCTGTCCACCTCCCCCAGTGCCTGGAGAAGTAAGACCCCTTCTACTTTCAGAGCTCACTTAGGGGTCTGTTTCCTAGACCCTAGCTGGCCTCCCCTCCCCCAACCAACTGACACACCCTGGTTCCAGCCACCTGTTTACTTTGGAGATGGAACACTCCTCAGGGTTCCGAGCGGTCAGTTGTGGCCCACAGGGCACTGGCACTCAGAGGCACAGCTGCGGTGCTCTCCCCAGCCATGGAGGGCCTGCTGCCTGCCATCGCATCCGCTTTCCAGCTGATCCTGGAGCACCTGTGGTGTGCTCTGCTGGTGATTTTGGAAAGCTTGAGCCAGAGGCCAGGTCTCCCTGCGTTCCCCTGGGAGATCCTGGTATGTACTGTGGTGGTGGCTTTGATAGTAAAGACAGGACATATTTTCAGAAGAGGGAAGTCTCCAGGCGAAAGGTGTTCTGCCCGCGCTGAAGTCAGTGGAGAATGTGGGGAGAACACCGGACCTGAGAACCGAGCCGTGGAAGCCCTTCAGTGCCCTCAGGTGGAGGCCAGTCCTCTCCCGTTAGGAACCTTGTGCTTGGCAGCCATGAATACAATGCTGAGCACATCAGCACTTCAGGACACTGTCGACCTTCTGGAAAAGGCTTTGAAGAGCTTGCCTGTTAAAGTCTCCAAAGCAACTGATGAAGAGGAACAT
Source organism: Equus caballus (assembly GCF_041296265.1). Classification (NCBI taxonomy): domain Eukaryota; kingdom Metazoa; phylum Chordata; class Mammalia; order Perissodactyla; family Equidae; genus Equus; species Equus caballus. The sequence continues at coordinate 12,679,788 of NC_091695.1, forward strand.
CAGGAAAGAGCCAGATGGTTGCAGCAACAAAAGCAAGTTGAGGAAGAGCTTCCAGGAGAAATCCTCTCCCTCCAAACCGAGGAAGCAACTTTGCAGCATGAAAACACCAAGCTTGAAGTTGAGATTCAGCAGCTGAAGCTCAAACTTCAAAATCTGCATGAGCTACATGATGAAGAAGTTGCGCCACTTTACAGAAAATTCTTTGAGGAGGAAAGGGTCTGCTCCGAGTTGAAGAAGAAGCTCCTCAACGTGTGCTGGGAGATGAACTCCACGTACCAGCTTCGCAACCTCTACAAGAAGATGGCTGAAGACCTGGCCCAAGAAGTGAAGACGTGCACTTCCTACTATCACAAGGAGAACCTCTTCCAGATGCAAAGAGCCAAAGAAAGCTGGAGGGCAGCCGTGTTGGCGGAGAGAAAGCTCGAGGAGCTAAGAAGACAAAACGAGCACAACAGGCAAAGGCTGGCCATGTTGGAGGCCTCGTTCCAGCCTTTGCCAAGAGGCAATTTTCCTCCAGCTGCTCCTCCCACGGTCCCCAGAGGCCCAGAAGTGTGGGGGATCCCCTGGGCCGGTAGGACCCCCCCAGGAAGGAGGATGGCCCTGCCATGAGGCCTCAGGGGCCTGGGGTCACCTGCAGATTGGACTCAGCATCCACAGCAGCTGGGCCTTCAGCACCCCAGCCACAGCAGGACATCTGCACGGGTGTTCTCTTTTCAAAGGAATTTTGATTTTTTCTGTTTTTAGTTTAGCTCCTATTACTTACTTAATTATTCTTATTCAACTAGATAAAGCATTCTAATGTGTAAGATATTTTTTCAAATAAAGTTTCATTTCATACATTGCTTATCAATTGCATTCTCTGTCCTTGGACCCTCTAGAATAAGACAGTATAAGGATTGAGTTTAGATTTAAATGAAAGGTCACTATTCATTAAGCCATCATTAGAGTAGGACATAGAGATGTAGGAAACAATAAAGACTGTTCCTGTGTGCCCTGAGCCCTTATTAGGAATCTGCGAAGTGACAGTATTTGCCTGAATGAATTAGATTGTTAGTAAAAACCAATGGAAAAGCAGGAAAAAAAAAGACTTCAACATACTCCCGTTCACATTTCATAATGTTTTGATTTATTCCTAAATTTATAGATTAATTTAGAGGGTAATTTTAGATAATTTGCACTGTGTTTTTTGTTCTGTAATTTTTTAAATCTTTGTTGTATTGTTTAAGATAGTGTTTCTTGCCAAAACATTTCTCAATGTTTTGCAGTCCATTTTATGCAGTTTTCCCTTGGTGGCAATCACATATGCACCCACACCCACACACACAGACACGCACAGACTACAGTACAGATGTAGAATACTTTGTTATTTCAGTACCTAAGGAAAATGTAAAATTAAGAGATTCAATTTTGAAAAATTATTTAAAATAAATAAAAGAAAAAGATCATGCAATCCACCGCGATGTACACAAAAGAATCCTAAGTCCTGTACACAGAAAAGGAGAGGTGCCTGATGTACCCGACAAAATTCCCACTACAAACACTTCACCCCAATGGTGCAGATGAAGAGACTGAGATGCAGCCGTTTCCAGAGCTGAGACAGGGAGGAGGGAAGGGCCAGGGATGCGGGGCTCCCAGGGGCCAGCGAGAGGGAAGCTGTTCCCAGCCCTGGGCTGGAGGGAGGAGGGGAAGTGGTGTCCTCTGGGCCCATGAGGGGCTGTCAGGGGAACAGGGAAAACTGCCCCCACTCTCTGCCCTCCTGTCCTCCCACCTCCTGCTGGAGCCTGGGAGCTCCCCAGAGGCCTGGGCAGTGCAGGCAGTGGAGTCAGCCTGGGCACAGAGCCGGCCAGAGAGGGGCCCCGAAGGAATCTGGAGAGCGACCAGCACACTGGACTCTGCTGAATCTCAAGTGCCAGGGTTTCATTGCCTTCCTTCCCATCCATTGTTTTGTTACATGTGGAGCTTCTGTGATGTCTTCTGCGCTGTTCCAGGTGTTTAAGATGCAGTGATGGACAAAACGGTCTAATGAGGCCGGGGGACCCGCAGCTTACATTCTAGCAAGGGACAAGGTCACATAATAAAGAAAAAGAGATGAAGGAGGGAAATACGTGCTCTACAGACGATTCCTATAGGGGGATGGTAAGGGCGGTGACAGGCTAACACTCAGTGGGTGACATTTATGCTGAGATGAAAGGTAAGAGGAGTTAGTCTGGGAGATCATGGGCAGAATGTTCCAGGCAGACAGAACAGGAAGTACAGAGGCCTGAGAGGTGGCTTCTGGGGCAGCGGAAATGGGACTGAGATGAGGGGGAGGGAAGGTGGGCAGGGACCAGGGCCCACTGCATAGATGTCTCTGTAGTGCAGGGAGTGACACCAGGGAAGGGTGTAGACCTGGGGAGGAGACAGAGGGTGGATGGGGGTATACTGTGATGTGCTATCTACATAGATCTCTGTGGCTTCGAGACAGTGGAATGTGGGGTGGGGGAAGAGGGGGCAGCGTTTTGGTGAGGGGCCTCACAGGGGTCTGCAGGGAGCCCTGGGGCTGGCACTGGGGTGGTCATCACAGAGGTGGAGGAGCAGGACTGATGGGGCTGTGTTTGACTGTTGTGGGGTCTGAGAAGAGGAATGAAGGAGGACTCAGAACTTTTATGATCACACGTATATTCTCTGCGGTACTTTAAGAAAATCATAGTAAAATCTTTGCAGGGAAATCCGGAAAAAAAATCAGCTGTGTGTGGATGTAGTACACTGAGTGAAAAGCTTTTTTCGAAGGAATAGAGAGGGGAGTAGTCATGTCCATTTGGACGTCCATGAGGTTTCGACCATCCATGAAGGCCCTGGGGATCAGAGGGTCTCACCTCTTAGGCGCTCCTACAACAGGGGCTCCCAGGGCAGCTCCAGGAGGGGCTCGAGGGCAGGGTGAGAGTTCCCAAGGTTGATGCGTCCACTGCCTTAGTGGAGCCGATATGATGCTACTCGTGGAGATGCCAAGATGAACACTCAATGGACTGCAGCAGAGCGCAGAGCCAGTGGAAGAGAAAGACTCACGGACTATAAATGCTCATGGAGGTGGCGTGTGCACCCGCTGCTGGCGCTGTGCCCGGCTCTCGAACTGTCCCTGCAACAGGTTGGGTGTTGGGTGGGAGGTCAGGGAGGGTCTCTGGCGGACGTGGTCCTGAGCTGAATGCTGAAGGAGGAGGAGGAGTTATCCACGGTGCTTTACACACTTTCAGGGGCATATGAATCACTTGAAGATCTCGTTACAAAGTAGATCGTAATTCATAAGGTCCTGGGTGGGCCCGAGTCCCTGCACTGCTCCCAAGTGATGTCCATGCTGGGAATCCACATAGAATAACAAGGATCTTGAGATGAATGAGAGGAAAAGTGTAGGGAAGATAAAAAGGACAGTGCCATTTCTGGTCAGGGTTCTGCTCAGACACAAACAGGAAGGTACAAACAGCCTGGCAGAGCAGATGTACAACTTCTGCAGGAAATCTGCTCCCAATTATCCTCTCAAACGCTACTAGCTACATGGACGGATCCTGTCTCAAGTACACGAGCTGTTTCAGAGGATCATGAGGAACCACAGACTTGGGGTCGCTCTTGGGGAAGCCAGCCACGGAAGACTTGCTTTAGCTTCAGAATGCTCTAGTCAGTCCACAGCCCCCCACGTCCCCTCGCTTTCAGCCCAGACCTGGAAACCCCTCTTGACCTGTCCTTTTTCCTCACCGTCTACGTCCAATGCATCAGGCAGTCCATAGATATTTCCCTCAAACTCCCTCTGTTCTCTTCTCTCCATCTCTGCCACCACCCTCCAGTATAAACCACCACTCTCTCTCCTCCCTGGGTCACTGTCACTCTGCTGACCGTCCTTCCTACTGGGCCCAGGTCACCATGCTTCCTCCCATCGACCTCCTCTCGGCAGACACAGCAGACTCTTTAACCCATGACCTGGGCAGGGCCAGAACAAAGCCAGGATTGGACGTGTCTGACCAAGGTGGGCCTGACTCCTGCTCTCACCCCCATGTCTCCTGCCTCTGGGTCACAGATGGCAAGGGTGGGCTCACATCCCACTGCTGTCTGGACAGCTCTGTTGGTGCTTGTTTTGTCCCTGGCATGTTATGGATAGCTCCCCTTTACACTCATAAAATGGCTCCAGTTACGACAAGAAATTAGATAGTCACAAAACCAATACCTTGCACTAGTTCAAACTTTTCCAAATAGTAGTGCAACATTGTAAAAAATATATAAGCTCATGAGAAAAATAGACAACATGATTTCAATCCAAATCTAAATGCAGCCTCGGACAGTTGAAGAATCATCACTATTTTGTCAATTTAGCCAGAGTGAGGACATCACGTTTTTGGTTCAGATGATTTCACATTCCTTCTTCCAGGCCAAATAGAAGCCATCTTTGTTTTGAGAAGCTCACAGTAAGAACTGAATGATATCAGGGATAACATAACACCAAATAGGTTGGATTAAAGTCAAGGCCTTTCCAACTTATTGAGGAACCAGAAGGGACTGCTCTTGAAAATCTTTTTGCAAGAGTCCAAGTAATGTAGATTTCAAAGATTGAAATCATCTTGTGAATTATAGATAAATAACGCCTATGTTTGTTCGACTCAGTTACAAGCACGTTTTGTGGGGAAGTAAGAGATTGAGTCACAAGGTAGAAGGTAAAGACATGAAGTTGCTATACCCAGAAAAGGGCTCCTAGAAAGACAACACAAAGAGAAAGACAGCACAGTAGTGATCTCCTTGTGCTGGGGCTCCTCCCTGCCAGGCTCTGATTCAGTGGCTCTTGGGTGGGGCCCAGACACCTGTATTTTAAATATATTAAATATGAATTAGTATCCTGGTTAGAAGCACAGCCCACTTTATTGATAAAGAAACCACAACAGCAAGCAATCTGCTCAGTATGACAATTAATTGAGATAAACCAGAAACTCAATTTCTCTACCATTTCTTTCAAGTGGAATAGAAAATTACTTAGTGGATATTTTTCAAGAGCTACACACACATACACACCCACGGTGAAAAGATGCTCAACGTCATTAGCTATCAGGGAAATGCAAATCAAAACTACAATGAGGTATCACCTCACTCCCGTCAGAATGGCTATAATTAACAAGACAGGAAACAACAAATGTTGGAGAGGATGTGGAGAGATGGGAACCCTCCTACACTGCTGATGGGAGTGCAAACTGGTGCAGCCACTATGGAAAGCAGTATGGAGTATCCTCAGAAAATTAAGGATAGATCTACCATATGATCCAGCTATTCCACTGCTGGGTATTTATCCAAAGAACTTGAAAACACAAAGGCATAAAGATACTTGCACCCCTGTGTTCACTGCGGCATTATACACAATAGCCAAGACTTGGAAGCAACCTAGGTGCCCATCAAGGGACGAATGGATAAAGAAGACGTGGTATTTATACACGATGGAATACTGCTCAGCCATAAGAAATGACGAAATCCAGCCATTTGTGACAACATGGGTGGACCTTGAGGGTATTATGCTGAGTGAAATAAGTCAGAGGGAGAAAGTCAAATACCATATGATCTCACTCATAAGTAGAAGATAAAAATGACGAAAAAAAAAAAACACATAGCATTGGAGATTGGACTGGTGGTTACCATTGGGGAAGCGGGGAAGGGGGAGGGCAAAAGGGGTGATTAGGCTCACATGTGAGGAGATGCACTATAATTAGTGTTCGGGTGGTGAACATGATGTAATGTATCCAGAATTTGAAATATGATGTACATCCGAAAAAAATAAAAATTAAAAAAAAAAAGGAATTCAATAATTTGGATAGTGTGTCCATAAAGTTGCTTTGAGATTATTGAGGAAAACTGTTGTAGAAATATAATGTGGTGATTTCATTATAATAATATTAGTCTCAAACTGGGAAAAAGTAGCCGATGAATAACAATAATTCTTTTCCAGTTAACAAATTTGTACCCTATTTTATCAAGTTCTAAGAAGTACAGCTGCCTTTTGGAGATAGTCTTGATCCAGCATTTAAATTTGGCAGTGTCATAATAGTGTTTCATGGTTTAAAACTGAGAAAGTAAGGAGATGTCATGCATTTAGCAGATTCTTTAAATTATTATGCTATATTGCTGATAAGAAATGAAATCTTTCATGTATTTTTAATTCTTGAAAGGAGTGGTAAAACGTGGGAAGGAAAGATGTATATTCAGACACAGGCCTCCTTTGAAAACACTACCTGCGCGCTGAAGGCATGTGGAGTATTGGAGTGATCAGAGTCTGAGGAAGTTTTCAAGGCAATGTTCTAGATACAAAAACTCTTTTTGAACATTTTCTTAACTTTATGTGAAATATATTTTTATTTGAAAGTTGACCATGGCTTAACTAATTCTTCAAATATGGCAGGAGTTTTTATTTTTTTTAATTCCTTGTTTTCTTTTTTAAGTAAAAAGTCTATTACAGACAGGACTATAGCATAGACAGAGCCTGGCTAATTTTAAGTGTGTCATCTATTGGTTGTAGTACTGACAAAACATCTGTATTTTGACGTGAAAGTCTCTAATGCTAAATACATATGATTACTTGTATAAGCTAGAATATAACTGTTTATGACTGGGCGTCTCTTTTAGAAGGAATAAAATACATGTGTTTTTAATGACTAGAAAAATTTAGCTTTTAAACTAAAATATCCCATAGAAGTTACATTTGGGGCTTGTGGGGAAATTTTCATTTATTCATACCTGGGTACATCAGAAGATAAGGTAAAGTACGTCACTTGATTTGAAGAACATATATTTTTGAACCTTCACTTAATATTCAAGAAGTTGTTACATTTTCACTAGTTAGTAGGACAATGATTGGCCTTTATTGCATTTTCACCTTCCATTTTTGAGAGAAAAAAAAGAAACGTTTCAAGGAAAGCTTGTATTCTGTATCATAGAGAATTAAGAAGTGGTGTACCTGGTGTTTGATATTGTTTTGGTAACATTCTATACTGTAATTTAATACTCTGTTGAATTCTGGGAAAAAGCCCAAATCATTTAGAGTATTAACAACACTTTTAGGTACTTTTTTTCATTACTTGGATTTCCTGTCCAGATTGGATATTGTGAATTGTCAGATGAGTGCCTCCCACCTCCAGCTTAAATTGGAAATAAAATTGTGTTGGAGTTTGGCAGTAAAAAATGCAAATGCAAGGAGGCAGCAATGCAGGATACTAAGATATCGTAGGTGAACTTAATAGTCAGAGGAGAGATTCTTCGAAGTTTTTGTGTGATGGCAAACTCTGTCATAGACATGACCATACCAGGCTTTTGCCCACTTGAAATTAAATAGTAATATTCTTTCTTTCATGATCATTAAATTCTTTTGAACTTTTTTAAAACAGGAAAGAAACAGTATATGCCCACCAGAACGAGATGTGCTACAATTGAGCAATCAAAGAATGGATCAAAAGATAAGAGGGATTTGGGTAGGTAATTTTAGCACAGAAAATAATGCCACATATTGGCTTAAGTTTTAGAGAAGTTGATATAACACATTGGAATAAGTGTTAAGTGTTACCAATTTAGAATCAGTTTATTTGGTAAGGATTGCATAGAAAGTGAGAAAAATGTTGAAGTTCTGTCCTAGAACTCTGCTCTTAGTTATGTTGCTTGGCCAGCCTAAAAGTGATCTAAAGGACAAGTGACAGATCCAGGTCTAGTGCTCTCATCTCTGCTGAGGGCAGATCACGTATGTTCAGCAGTTTAGGAGTTTATTAACTGAACCCTGGTATTTTTCCCACCCCCCACATTTGTTAAACAAGTAACTTCAGATAGAAAAAAATTAATGCCATGAAAGTTAAATCTCTTTTTCCGTAGAGATTTCTAATGTAGAAAACTGTTTTGATGATTCACTGAAAGTTAAGGTTAAGCTTAAAAATGAGATTCTACAATGCTCTGAAAGTTACTTGTAAATGATTGCATGCAATTAGGCTTACATTGTATTACAATGTTCTGTAGAATGACTTGTATAACTTTGTGAGTTTTCTTTAATTTTAGGGAAGAAGGGTAGCCATGGACCTTTGTACTTTTTGTTGACTCATATAGAATGTTAACTTTAATTTTTTTTCACAATTTTAGTTTGAAAACATAGTAAAGTTGATGACAGAATTCCCAAATGGCTCCTTTGCTATTCACTTTCCCTTCTTACCAATGCTGCCATTATAATTTGAGCAGGAATTATTAAAAACAGAACAAGACCATTTGGAGCTGAGCTGTTCAACATAGTTGCCAACGGGCACATGTGACAACTTAGATTTAAATACAAATTAAAATTAAATAATATTAAAATTCAGTTCCTATGTTGCACTAGACACATTTTAAATGCTCAGTAGTAGGCAGATGTGGCTAGTGGTCACCCTGCTGGACAGCGCAGATAATAGTACATTTCCATCATCATAGAAAGTTCTAGTGGAGAGCACTGTTGTAGAGAATCTGAGTTCCGCAGTAAGAAGATTAGAAAAGTGGGAACATCTTAAGAGAGCTGACTGAGGGCAGAGGAGGATGGGAGAGTCAGGTAGGAAACACAATTTACATTATTTATGTCTTCTTGATTTTAAGTATTCTTTTAACGTGATACCTTATTCTATTTGTCCTTTGACTTACTAGAAAAAATTTTATATGGATAAAGCCTATGTTCTTAAGTCTTCTAGTTAGTGCCACTATGAAGATGACTCACTAATTTTTATCTCTATTCCATAGTCTAGATATCAACCTTTATTTGCTTAACAAATATTTATTGATTGCCTAATATGTATTAGATAGGTTTTTAGGCCATTAGAAAAAACACAAAGTGTCAGTTTACATAGGGGGAAGACAGACAGTAAGCAATAAATAAATAATGTCAGGCAGTGGTAAGTTCATGAAGAACAAGAGAGCAAGGTCAAGGGACAGATGGTGACAGGGGTGCGGTTGTAGGTCAGGCATGGGATATGCTATTTTAGATAGAGGATCCGTCAGGGAATGTTTCTTGGATGAGGTCACATTTATACAGATACCTGAGTGAAGTGAGGGAGGGAAGCGCGTGGATGTCTGAGGGAAATGCATCCCAGGCTGGGGCCTCCAGGCAGGAGTATATTTGGCTCAGGAGATGAATAGGGAGGACGTCACTGTGGCTGAAGCAGAATGAGTGAGGGCGAGAATGGTAGTATTCTCCCTTCTCAGCTCCTGCTGACCATCCCTATGTTCGTATTTGCCTTTCTCTCTTAAGGGCATCCCCATCCTTCTGGGGACCCAGTGATTTTATTTTGTATTAAAGGTTTTGTTTTTTTTACTGCTCTTCCTAATCTCCCAAGACAGCCATTTAGTCTGCAGTTCTATGAGTTTTTGTCTGCGTACTTTTCCTTTAGTTGCTCCTGCCCTGATACATATTCTTACTACAACTCTTCTCCAACTGTTGTTCAACACTTAACCTCCTCACTCCCAAAACAGAGTTCTTTCTGCTCATATCATTCCCCTGCCTAGAGATCTTCGCTGGTGGTAAATATAAATGTGGTTATATAAAAAAGTGTTTCCCCTATGCCTCGGCTTATGTAAATAAGGAAAGCAAGGAAAATCACTTTCTTCTAAAGTCAAAATCTCTGCATATATTGTAGTTCAATTAGATTATGGGCTAAGTGGATTTCTTTTGAACTAACTTGGAAGGCTTTTGTCATTTCGTACACTGTCTTCATGGGAAAATGAGTTATGAGTTGTAAACAATGCATACAGTTAAAGTCTGCTTCATTGACCAGTTGGTGATTGCCTGTATTTCGGATTTAGCAGAAAAATGTTTGGTAGTTGGTATTTAAGTTTTACTCAAATGCTAACTCTTTGGAATGTACAAGATTTTTTTAGGTTGAGTGTTATGTTTTGGTATATATACTTGTGACCTTACAGAAAAAATGTTTTAATTTGAGCAGTCTTGAACATGTTGAAGATTCCTGTTCATAGGCTTTTGTAATGTGTGATTTTCTACACTGGTATCCAACTAACACTAACATGCTTGTGCCCTTGAGTTGTGTTCACACTAATACTAGAGGGAGGGTTGGTTAAAACAAAGTTTGAGGGTTTTGCCAAGGTCCTCGCTTGGTACAGATATAAAAATATTTATAATACTTTGGTATTTGGATGGGATTTTTACATAGGCTAAACTTTTATTTAGTTTGGCCAATTAGAAATTGTTTACGCCAAGTTTATTCTATGTTCCTTTTTGAGTGTGAGCGTATAAGAAAATCACAGAGGGCTAGTTTTCATTGTGAAATTGATAGTTCATTACGTGTTTTTGGAAGTCATTCCCCTAACTCCAGAAAAAGAAGAAATTCAGGTTTTACCATTCTAGTGAAATAACATTTTATTTTCTTAATATCTGGTTTTAAAATCATATCTGTATTTAGTATGCGAGTAAGTTATAATAGTCTTTCACGATTGCTGTATTGTTCTAAAATATCTTCTGGAAAGAAGAGGATTTATGGAGTAATGGGAACATCCTGGAAAAAATTATGATAATTATAGTGAAGCTACAAATAATAAATAAACTTTCTCCACTGCTTAAAGGAAAAAGTCTCAGCTTTTCAGTTAAGGACCAATAACTTCTCGCCAACCAACCTTTCTAGCATCAAAGGCTACTATTGCTTGTTTCTTCCTCTGCCCTCACTCAATACTTCTGACACCAGATATGTGAGTTTTTACCCCACACCCGACCAATTTTCTGATACCAGCTGAGTGTCCTGCAGTTCAGTTCAATTCTGACACTACCTGGAGTTGGTATCGGATCCCACAGGTTAAGGGCTCAGTTGCACACAACTGCCTCCACCTAAGATGCCAGTTACAAGTAATGGGTTCCCAGGTTACTCACACTTCTCTCTGACTGGGCTACAAATTGAGGGTTCCCATGACCCCCTCCTCAAGTTTGATAATTTGTTACAGTCGCTCACAGAGCTCAGGGAAACACATTTCCCCGTTTATTATATAGTAAAGAATATGATAACGGATACAGATGGATAGCCAGATGAAGAGATGCATAGGGCAAGGTCTGGAAGGGTCCTGAGTGCAGGAGCCTCCGTCTCATGGATTTGGGGTACGCCACCCTCCCATGTGGATATGTCACTAACCCAGGAGCTCTCGGAGCCCTGTACTTCAGGGATTTCTATGGAGACTTCATCAGGTGGGCTTGATTGATTATTAATTTAATTTCCAGCCTCTCTCTCCTTCCCAGAGGATGGGAGATGAGGCTCAAAGTTCCAAGCTTCTAATCATGGTTTGGTTTTTCTGGTGATCAGTGCCCACCCTGAAGCTATACAGGAGGCCACCAAGAGTCGTCTCATTAGAACAAAAGATGCTCCTATCACCCAGGAAGTTCCAAGTGATTTAGAAGCTCTGTGTCAGGATCCAGGGTCAAAGACCGAAGATGCTAGAAGCGTCTTTATGGCTTACCTTGCTCTTTGAATGGATTGTTTACCTATGCATGATTTTGTAATACTGTGCATTGGTAATTTGGAAAAGATTTCCTTCCAAATCTTGGCAGAACGTCTGCATCATAAAACAAATTAAAATTGTCAATATCACCTGATTTCACCAGAAATCCTTTAAGTATTGGGGAAATATCAAGCTCATAATGGTAGAAACAAGTTTTCCAAAATTCTGATTTTTGCTTGAAAATTCTGTGTTAGTCATTGTCAACAAATGCTGTCATTCATTCTCCCTCATGTGACAGGTTCACTTTATTTTCGAGAAAACATCTGTCAAATACTCAAGTCTGCATAATCATAGCTTGTGGTTTGTCAGTTGTTCTTTCAAGTAAAAATAGTGTTCCATGAAAAAAAATCAGTTCAGTTTGCAACTCAAGCGTTGCACTTGTGTTTTTTCTTTAGCAACAGTGTGCTTTGGATATACAGCAGAGGTACTGTGCATACTTCTTATTTGTCATGTAGAATTAAAAGAAAATTTAAATCAGTATTTGAGATTTAATAAAATTGATTTTTCCCTTTTTATCAAGGACTTAAGAGAAACTGGCTTTTTCTGTTTTGAGTAACGAGTGTGCCTATTTGTGAGTAATAACAATGAATTGCTCACACAACTTGGTGCCACTGCCTTGATTTGTGTGCTAAGATGCAGCAGTTTAATGCATTGTTGTTTCGTATCATCAGTGCCAATATGACCACGGTAGAAAAGGCAGATGACACCTTAGTACTATTATGAGAATATATTTTACTTAAGGACCTCCTTTCCCTCCTAGGGCCATAGGGGATCCCTGAGGATCCATGGACTCCACTTGGAGAACTGCTACTATGGAGGAAAGCCACTGGATTTAATAGAAGACTTAAATTTGAAGTCTCGCCGCCATGTTTTGTTCTTATGATGATATACTTCATTTCTCACAACGTCAGTTATCTGTCTCTTGTATCAGATAGAGTTAAAAATATCTTGCCTTGTGTTTTGCTTTTGTGTTGCTTGAGTTACAATCGATAAATTATGAAAAAGCTCTAAGTTTAAGTTGTTGCTATTTCTGAGTGAGTTTCTGCCTTAGCTGGTTTGGTTTACTTGTCAGTCAGGAAACAGTAAACACTCTAGATAGTTTCATAGAAGAAATTTAATCCAGAGGATTAGGTTCTTAAAGAAATCACTGGAAGCACTGGAGAGAGGATCTCTAGCTCAGCTTTCAGAAATGACTCCTGGATTCTTGTGGGACTCGCCAGCCAGGGAAGCTCTCCCTCTGCCACAATCAGGAGGGTAGTGAGTGAGTGAATCAGGAGGCTGCCTCTGGGACTCCTGGGTTCAAGAACATGCTTCTGTAGCTGCAGCCCAGAGAAGAATAAGCATCCAAGATTAGGTAACTGCCGCTGAGCTCTGCCCGGACTTTGGAATGCAGAGTCTAGTTGCCGCTTCTACTCTTATCTCTTGACATCCCTGAAGCTGGAAATTGGACACTGGAATGCCACTGTGGAACAACCCACATCTCTTCAGTCATGCTGGTGAGAACAGCCAAAAGCAGCAGGAGTAGGGCTTCCCCCTCACTCTGCCTTCCAAAGCTCCTGTTAGTGCATCCAGTTGGTGGAACCTAAATTTTATCCAGAACCTTAACTGCACGTGAATTGGGAAGATAGATTTGTTTGTATCTTTTAATCTTTCCAGCTTCTATCGTTGAATAAAGCATACTTGGAGGATGAGAGAATGGAGTCTGAGGGCTAATTGATCATATCCCCAAAACCTGTTTTTCTGCTGCTTGGTGATTTTCAAATTGTTTCCCTTACTTCCATTATTCTCTCTTTTCTCACCTCTATTCTAGTCATTATTTAATGACCAAGGTGGTTCTCATTTTCATAAGGCCATTTCATCCCTCTCTAGTCCTGACTTCTGCTTCATCAATATTTAAGTTGGATTGGATAGTTATACCCCGGTGACACCCATGTTCAGCCGTGGTCGACCTGTACTTAGGTCTTGTAAGCCGGACTCAGAAAGCCTTTGGCCTGCTGATAGATCTAGGCATGCTCCATCATTTCAGTTACCTTGCTATGTGTTCTACATTTTACTTGACTGAATTTTTTTGGACTCTACTTACTACATTTTTGTGAGGTTTTATTATACTTTCTAAGAACATTAAAAAAAAAAAATCTTCCATGGCCAACTATTATTTCTAATATTTTTAATATCCTTGTAAGCTACCCTTTGGAGAAAAAGTGTGGATAACAATAGAAATAGGCCAATATATATTATTTATTTCTTATTAAGTGTGGAATATTCTTTTCTAGCCTCTGTATGTAACCCTATAGCTAGATGGTAAAATGCAAGCATCTTATCTCCCATCACCTACTCCTTTTTGTTTGTCTCCCTTTTATAAAATTCTAGGATTACAATGAAAAAAAATTAGTTTTTAACATGTCTCAAATACAAATAAAAGAAAGGAATACAAAACTTGTCCAAAATACCCAGAAGCAAAATCCCAACCACACAAAGATAAGGTAATAACAGATATGGTGTTTTCTTTCTCATCATATTGTTTTGTAATCCCCTACTTGGCAACATATTATGGTTCTTACCATTGTTTAAACAATAATGTGAGTATTATTGGCATCTTTTGGGTTAAGGAAATTGATGAATATCTACTGGGAAATTGGTTAAAAAGTGTTTTTTCTGTAGGTGGTAATAGTTGTAGCCTTTATTCTTTGGAAAAAGAATGCTTATAGCATCAAAACTATTTTCTTTGCTTAGTGTATTTCTTTTTGTGAAATGCAAACTTTTTTTAAATTAAAATTATTTAGTAAACTGAATGATTATTAAATGATTCAGATGGTAGAGAAGTGTTTGAAATAGAAAGTGAGGGATCCTTACACTTCCTCCTCCATAACCCTCTTCATCAGACTTAACCACTGTTAACAATTTGGCACGTTCTTCCAGACTTTAAAACAATGTGGATATGAACGTATATGTATCTGCGGTCAGTTAGTTTCTGGAACATGATTTTTGGGAGCTCAGTTGTTAGTTGTTGTACTTTGACAGACAGCGTCTAGGGGGTCGTGTGGAGGAACTGTGACGTGTGGACATTTGGATTAACTTCCAAAAGCGGAAATGCAAGTGTTTAATTACGTTAATTTCAAATTGTTTTGGTAAAGAAGTTTTTTAGCAGTCTTTCTGCTTATTATATACTTTTAATCAGGGACTTCATAGTAAATATTGTTTCCTCTGTAATGAAAAATATTTATGCCCTTACTGCTTTTAGCTATATTTCACAGAGAGGAACAGTGTTTCGAAGTATGTTCCATTTAAAATGTTCGTATTCTCTTCAGAAAGGATCTTACAGAGAATTATGTTGGTGCTGACTTTGGTTTGAAAGGGTATAGAGGGTGTAAAATCTCCATGATAAGAATTACCTTTCATTCTGTTTGACTTTCCATTTTGAGAAAGTTAGTTTTGCTTTTCAGATGTGATTGATCTCACTGGAGATGATGAAGATGATCTTCAGAGAGCAGTTGCCTTGAGTTTGGCGGAATCAAACAGGGCGTTCAGGGAGACTGGAATGACTGATGAGGAGCAAGCCGTTAGCAGGTGAAAACCTAATTTATATAAAGTGGATATAAGTTCTGTTTATAATAGAAATAATAATTGGCTTTAATTAACTTCAAGAGGCACAAAATATACTTTGTTATTCTAAATAAATTATGAATATATTTCAGTATTTTTTTATATTTTATGTAACCAAAAGTTTCATTTTCTAGTTCCAATTGCGTTTGAAGCTTAGATTTTTAGGACTTTGGAGTGGCATTATGGGCACTAAATTTAGGTGTATGTTTCAATGTTTCTCTGATTTTTTTTTCCTCCTAATCCCTTTTGGGTACATCGTCCAATTCAATTTATAGTCTTTTATAGAAGGCGTCTGCAGACATTTTCCTGTAAAAGGCCAATGGTAAATATTTAAGGCTTTGTTGACCATATGGTTTCTGTTGCAGTTACTCAGTCTGGTGTTGTAGTATAAAAGCAGTTATAGATAATACATTACTTAATGAGTGTGGCTGTGGTCCAGTAAATCCTGATTTACAAAAATAGGCTGCCAGCTGGATTTGGTCCATGGGCTGCAGTTTACCAACCTCTGATCTATAGTATGGTAGTATGTTGATAGGGGTTTTTTTTTTTTTAAAGAATTAGGCAAGATTCTAAGAGATGTGATAAAATGCATCTTTTGATTTAATAAGGAAAACTTTTCAGTTTAAAGCAATTTGATCTACTGAAGGATCAAATAAATAAATTTGATTTTATCACAAAAGAATGATGACTAAAAAAAACTTTAAATTATAACTAGCTGCAGTCATGTGCTGCATAATGAAATTGTGGTCAATGATGGACCGCATATATGATGGTGGTCCCATCAGATTAGTACCATATACCCTAGGTGTGTAGGAGGCTAAACCATCTAGGTTTGTGTAAGTACTGTCTAGGATGCTCACACGATGGCAAAATCACCTAATGATGCATTTTTCAGAATGTATCCCTGTCGTTAAGGGACGCATGACTGTGTAATCTTCTAAACAACTCTTTGCAAGCAGTGATAACTCTGTCTTACTGAAGAAGAAATATATCTTTTAAGAGGTTAAATGATTTTCCAAAGGTACGCAGCTAAGATGGGTCTTATGACTCCAGTGTTCTTTTCTCTGTAGCAGAGTTGTTTGGTAGCAGAATGTGCCAGCTTCCTCACGTAATTTCCCTTGGCACAGTGTCAATAGTATATTTCTTTCTAAGTAATCTGAGATTACTGTATCGTAGGAGTTGTCTCAAAATGCTATGTTTAGCAAAGGCACATAATTTTTATTAGCAATACTTTTTAATGTTTTTAAATGATACTTAGGAAAGTACTTTTTAAGACATTATTTTAAGATGGAAAGACAATTAAAAGTCATTATTCTCTTTCATTGCAGTTAATAGTATTTAACGCCAGTAATTTTAAATGAAAGCCAAAAATACATAAACTATCTTTAGACATTTTAGTTAGGCTTATTTTGTAAAGGATTTGGAGAAATTATAAAATTAGGTTTTGTCTTAAAGAAATAGATTGGAATGAAATAATTATCTTGAATATTATAAAACTTGACAGTACTTCAGCTTTGTTGAGAAATATTTGAATCATGAAATACATGAGTTGGATTTCATACTTAAGGGGAATGATCTATTATGTAAAAAAGAGGTTATAAAACAGAATATATACTGTGTTACAAATATTATTTTAAAGAGTGTACTTTTTATGAATTTATAGTAGTATATAAATTTTAAAAACTCTGGAAGCTTATATACCAAATGGTATCAGTAGTTTTCTATTATGTGTTTTCTAATTAAAAGAACATATGCTAATTAATTAGATAATAAACAGTAGAAATAACTTAAAAGTTAAGGGATTAAAACTATTCCTAATCTGTTACTAAGTTCAATGTATATGTTATATATTGTTTTAGATACTTATTTTTGTCCAAATGGAAAAGAAAATAAGATAATGCTCTTTTTTATTCTTGGCTTTTACATTTTAATGTACTTTTAAAATAGTATATATTTTATAAATACTTTTATTGTAGATAACATTACAGAGATTTGGCATAGTGTAATATGCTGTAAAATTTTACATAAAATTATACTCTGTAGAAGTAAAAAGTCATATTAATTTACTGTTGCTAAATGTTATTTTTTGTTATGTGTTTTATAATTTACAGTTAAGAGTGTCAAATGCAAAATAGGCAGTTAATAAGCACATATGTAAATCACATTGTATCAGTAAAAAGGAAATGTCAGGATTCTAGCTAAACATTTAGCAAAGATGTGTTTGTCTCTATGGGTTTTATTAAGGCTTGGAAGTCTAAATTCAAAAGGGAAAATGATGCAAATTATATATCATGCTTAAAAGTAAATTTAACTACTTGTTCGTTACCCAAGTTCATATGACAGAATCTTGCCAAAATAAAATCCTAGAATCATCTGACTGTGCTTATATTTCAATAGATATACTTTAATATGAATTCACACAATTGGAATACTACATTATTATGTATAATTAGATGAGATAAAGCCTATCTTTTTATATCTTACAATCCTGTGTTTAGGCATTCATAAATTTCATGGTAAAATTTTTTAAGTTGAACATCTTGGAAGTGTAATTCTTATTATAATTACTCCTTAATGTCTGCATTGGATGTATTATATTATAGTTTTCTCTTGGTTGTCATTGCTTAGATAGAGAACAAGTAGAGTATGGTTAGTTGAAATTTACTAATGAGCTACATTGGGACTGGTTTGTGTCTCTGGCATATTTCTTGTGAAAATGGCTTGCCTCGTGAAATGACTTTGAACTAGCTGGATAGAAGGTAGGGCTAGGTTCTAGTTAAAACCGTTACAAAAAACACATCTCCAACTATTTCAAGAAATATAGTAGACTAAGACACATTTTCTAATGGAAACAACCAGAATTTTGTGTTGTTTCTGTTGGATATAAAATATTGTAAAATTTTACTGAAATCAGGGTGAAAGCAGGAACCCAAAGAAGTAAGTTCAGCACACTGAAAGTCAGTTTTTGACATGATAGTATTTGCTTGTATATAAATTGGCTTATGTGTATAAACTTCAGTTATGATATCCTTGTTGAACGTGGAAGAAATAAGTCAAAGAACATTGTATATGGTAAGGAACTTTAATAGGAGATCTTGCCCCTTATTAAGTTGTTTGTCAAAGGGTGACATATTCACAATAAGGGTAAGTCAGAAGTATTCCCCTCTTTCAGAACTCCTAGAGCACTACAAAGATGGTTACCTTGGCTCTGAAGGATGCTGTTGGAGGTGATGAGACTTGCCCCTGAGAAGTTGTACCATGTTTTGCAGCTAATTTGTGTCACTTCAATGGTCCAATAAATACCGACTTGGGAATTTAGTTTTAAATGGTGTTGGATTTGTGTCGTCCATAGGTCCTGGCAGAATCAAAAATGCGTTCTCTCTCTAGGAAGTTGTCTTTATCCTTGGCCTCAAAGAATCCCCTTCAGTAACTTTAGAAGTTCTGCAAGTTCCACTAGTCAAAATTACCAAGCATAATTGGAAAAAAGTCACTGTGAGAATCAGCAAAAATAATAGGCAGCAAAAATGCGCTCATGTATTTAGATATTGTGATCGATAGAACTATACTTTAGCTTTTAAAGGAGACAAGAAATGCTTGAAAATATGACCTGACAAATTTGAAAAAGAACTGAAAATATATTCTGAAAATGAAAACCAGAATTACTGTAGTAAAAAAAAATGTACAGGACCTAGGTTTAGTAGCAGATTGGATGTAGTTAAAGGACATATTAGGAGACTGGAAGATTTATGAGGAAAAATTATCCAACTTCTAAGACAGCTAAAAAGATGGAAAATATGGAGAAGAAAGTGAGTAGGTCTAACATACATTAATTGGTGTTACACCCGAGGAGAGGAGAGAGTGGGTTAGGCAAAATTTAAAGAGATGATTACTGAGAATTTTTCAGAAGTGAAAAGATAACCTGTAATTTCATGAGGCCCAACAAATGGCAGTCAGGAAAATTAAAAGAAACCATTACGCAGATTCATTATAGTGTTAGTCCAGAGCACTTAAGACTGAGAAAATCTTGGGCCAGCCCTGGTGGCCTAGGGGTTAATTTTGGTGTGCTCCTCTGTGGCGGCCTGAGTTCAATTCCCAGCTGTGAAACTACATCACTCCTCTGTCAGTGGCCATGCTGTGGTGGAGGCTTACATACAAAAAGAAGAAGATTGGCGGCAGACTTTAGCCCATGGTGAATCTTCCACAGTAGAAAAGAAGAAAAAAAGGAAAAGACTAAGAAAATCTTAAAAGTTTTCAGAGAAGAAAGGTGGAAGTATCCTAAAGTTAGTGACAAATGAAACAAATTGACGCAGCAATAAGACACATGAAAATAAGAAAATGATTTTCAAAAATGAATGGAAAGAAAATAACTGCCAGAATTTTATACTGTGAAACTGTGTGGGGTAGCCTCACCAACGCACTTTTCTTTGTGATTAAGGTTTCAAGGGCAGTTCTGAAAGACAAAGATTATTACTATCCCTCCTGTTTCCATGTTTCCTACACCCCTAGACGTGGGGTGCTTATATTGCCTCCACTGCCACAAAATCTGTGTGTCCCAGTAATTTTACCTTTTTTCCCAGTAATTTCCTACTTGTACCTGACTTTTCCTCCAGAAGGGCAGGTACAAGAGGAACAAAGACATTTTTATAAAATTAGCACGGACTCGTTGTGCCTCCCACTTTGCCACTGTAGGGGAACTAGGTGAGCAGTGTACTCAACCAAATAATGGTTATCTTTGCATTCTAAGACCATTCAGTTCAACACAGAAATCCAGGTATCTGAACTGGAGTTAAGTCTGGGAGCCTCCTGGAGGGTTTACCAACCAGGACAGCCTAGAGTTGCCCTTTGGAGAAAGAAAAGAGTATCATATCCAGGAATGGTTAGGGTAGAATTCTGAATTTTTAAGTTGGTCTCCAAAGCTCCTCTCATTTTCATTCTGATCATTACCTGGGAAGCAGCTGTGAGGGGGAGCTGCCCTAAGAATATGTTTGGAACAGGAGTAAGTGAGGGAGGCAATTACAGCCTTTTTAAAGTTGATTTATGAGGAAAATTCTAATGCTCAACAATACCAGTTGTCTGGATGATAGGGAGCATAGGAGGTCCATTGACTGCTTTGACTATCATTCCTTTTTGAGTGTTTTTTATGGTAAGAGGTACACCAGTGTCAGATTACAAGTGGTCTGGAATGGTTGAAAATATGAAGCATATTAGTTCTAAGGGCCAGAGTTGCCTGATCAGACTGGAACAGCATGAGTGTCACTTGAAAAAGTGTCAACAACACTGAAGTACCACTGATAGTCCTAAGAAGGATTGGGGCAGGAGGGGGCTGTTCAAAGGTTTGATATAGTCAGTCTGCCAGGAGTGGGCAGCCACACCCCATGCAATGTGGCCTCCTTCACCATGAGAGAAACAGGTCAACTTTTGGCAGGAGTCACATGTCTGACATGCAGTGGTAGCTTCTATGTTAGAAACAGAGAGTCCCTTAAATGGTACTTAGTATATGATTGTGGACATGTTGCTGTGGTGGATGTGATGATAGATTGAAGCAATGGTGGCGATCTGGGTAGTGCAAGCTCGAAAGTCATCTCATTAGAGAACAGGCACCGCTGTATATCCATCACAATGGCTAAAATTAAAAAGACTGACAATACCAAGTGTTGAGCATGTAGAGCAACTGGAACTGTCATAGACTGTTGGTAGGAATGAATAATGGCATAACCACTTTGGGAAACTGGGAATTTCTAATGAATTTCAACACATACTGTGCTAGGACTTAGCATTTCCACTCCTAGGTGTGGACCCTTGAGAAAGGAGTGTAGAGTAGCTTTATTGATAATAACTAAAAACTGAGCGACCAAATATAAGAACAGAATAGTAAACAATGGGTGGTATATTCACACAATGGAATAGTAAGCAATATAATGGAAAACATTTTCCTGGTACTGGCAAAAATGTGGAGGAATCCTCAAAGCAAAATGCTGAGTGAAAGAAACTTGACATAAAAGAGTAACTGCTGTGTGATTCCGTTTACGTGATGTTTAAGGAGAGGCAGAACTAATTTATGGTGATAGAAGTCAGGATGGTGATTATTGAGGGATGGAGAAGACGGCACTGTTGGCTGAAAAAGGGCATGAGAGGCTTTGCTGGAATAATGGAAATTTTCTATATTTTCGTCTGTGGTGGTCACATGGGTGTATACATACCTAGAAAAATTTCACTGAACTGTCCATTTAAGATTTCTATATCTTATTATATGTAAATTATCCCTAAAGTACTGCTACCAAGAAAAAAAGAACATTTAGCTATGTTGATTAATAATCAATATAAAAAAATTATATTTCTATGCATAAGAAAGAATGAGAAAGTGAAATTTTAAAAGCTACCATTTAAAACACATAAAACTATTAAAGACCAGGAATAAATCTAATAAGAAATGTGCAAATACTCCAAGAAAATTGTTAAATATCATTGAGATACATTAATGAATATGTAATGATTGGAAATATAGTCTATTTCACAAATTGGAGGACTGAACGTTGTAAAACTGATCAGTTCTCCTTAAATTGACTTACAGTTTAGTGTGATCTAATCAAAATACCAGTAGGTTTTTTTTTTTTTCTTTTAAGACTGGCACCTGTGCCAACATCTGTTGCCAGTCTTTTTTTCCTTCCCCCCAAACCTCTAGTGCATGGTTGTATATTCTAGTTGTGGCACGTGGGACACCGTCTCAGCATGGCCTGATGAGTGGTGCCGTGTCCTTGCCCAGGATCCGAACTGGCGAAACCCTGGGCTGCTAAAGTGGAGCGCGGGAACTTAACCACTCAGCCCCAGGCCAGGTCCCGCAATAGGTTTTTTTGAAGGCAGTCAACAAGATGATTCCCTCCACTCTCTTTCTCTCCTTCTCTCCCTCACTTCCTGCTTTTTTCTTTTCTTTTTGGATGATCTATACAGCTTAAATGATAATGCTTGTTTTCCAGTGAGTATGCTGCTTCCCCAAAATGGACTTAGATAATCTAAAGTGGAATGTTTTCAAGATTACTGCTATAATTCGGTTTAAATAACAGTAGAAAACAAAGTAAAACAAGCAAACCCTCCCCCTCCCCAATCACTGCAATAAAATTTCACTGGGAAGGTGAACATTTACCCTAAGTTCTCTGAACATTCAGTATGGGAGAAAAAGAGACACAAAACATTTTGTCGTCTTTTTCTATTGCTGAATGCCATGGTCATGACCAGTGTTGGGAAGATAAGAAAGCAGATGATGTGTAGGGGGTTTGGTTTTTGATTGTGGCTTTTGGGGTTGCCTCTCTGGGCATTTTGTTATAAGCTGTTTCTGAGCTCTCTGAGATTTGCATTGTTTTTTGTTTTTCCTTTTTTTTCTTTCTCTCTCCTGGCAGCTTTAATGCCTAGAATATAGTTATTACATACTCTTTACTAGTTTAAAGCCTGGCTGGTATCACTGGCTTTAGTCTGGTGAGTCCAGGGAAGGGACCCTTATGTAGAAATTGGCGTTATAGAAAGTTTATGTTCATTAAACCAGTACTGGACTATAGAAGGGGTCAAGGGCTTGGGAATAGAGTAATATTTAGCTGGAGATGGGCTTTAGCTAAAAAATAAGAGAGGTATAACATCATCTAACATCTTAATCATCCATTTACTTTAAACACTCGTTTAGCCCCTATATTTATCATGTAAGCTCTAGCGAAGAAACAGATCTGTGTTTCTACCCTCCACATGCTAATGGGAGAGACTGAGTAATTAATAAATATTTTTGGTGCAGTGTAATAGATGTGTTTGTAAAGTCCTTCATGATCCTGGAGGAGGCGGTAGGAGGAAACCCACTGAAGCATGTTGTAAGTCCCCGGTGATACAAAACTGAATGAGTTGTAAGCTCTAAATCAAGGAGATCACAAAGTCATGGCATTCTTTCATCCACCGTCTTTTAGTACCATAATTTCACCATATGGTGTGGCTAAGCAATTTATAATAAACCTATTTCTTTAACACCTATACTTTTGTGATAATGAATGATATTTACCATATGACAGAATTGAGTTATATGAATAATTATACATATGTACACATATACACACAAAATATAATTTAGGAAATGGATATTCTTTTATTTTTGTATCTTAGGTAACTTTGAGAAGCAGTGAGCATGTATCTCTTGAGTCCTAATCAAACAGTTATTACAGTTTGTACCTAATTTTACCTCTGTAAAAAAGGGTACATAGGAATGCTGGGGAGATGGTATCTTCAATTTATATCCTTGACTTTCTTTCCCTTCCCACTTGCTTTGAGGAATAGTATAACAAACAGTGCAGGCAAGCTACTTGGTCCTAGAAAGTACATTTGAGGCCATACATTCTCCCAGTCCTATGGGGAGAGATTAGGCAAGGGAACCAAAAAGTTTACGTAAGTTAGCTCATTCCATTAATGTAATGTTTAACATACAAATTTGTGTGTAAACATACAAATCAAGAGGTGTATTTTCTTTGTAGGAGAGGGGCAGAAAAGGAGGGTGAGGGAATTGATTGCATCAAAACATTAAAAAAAACCTTCCTGGATTTTAGTAATCTTAACCAGATTAGAATAAGAAGAATATCATTATCTCAGGGCAGTCTGGATTGTAGATTTGGGTTGGGTCGTTGACATTTGTGGGCAACATGAGACCTAGTTTAAGTCAATCTGGTCTTGAGGCTGAATTTCCTTTTGTTATTACTTCGTGTGACTCATATATGCATTTTAATTTTTGCAGATTGGGTGTATTTTGTAGAACTTAGGTATTCTCATGTTTTTCATAACAAATGTCTATGTGACCCATTGCCTGGTCGTTATGATGGATGTGATCTGGTCTGTTGACATTATTAAGGGTTCATTTCTTAGTGGTATTTTATTATAATAGTAGGTTAAAAATATGTAATGGTAGAGGTTTATCCACCAGGAGATTCAGGATTGAGTGTAGTTTTCCTAGACTTTTGACCAGTTTATACTTTTACAGTATGTTGTAGAATCCTCATTTTAAATGGTGATTGTACATGCCCCCAGGTGCTGGTCAATTGCCGGATGCCTCTTCTCTCTCTTGTGTATGACCTCTGGCTCTAATTCTTCTTTCCTGTTTGTGGTATTGTTGCTTCTTCCCCCAGAACTCATTGCTTGTTTTTGTTCATTCATCTTGAATTGCCAAGATACAAATACGATTCCTTTATTTAAACTTCTAAATGTACATGTGCATTACAAAAGGAACAAAACTTGCAAATGAAAACACTCCCGTTTGTGAAAGTCAATAAGAAATTAAATATACCTTTCTATATACAGCAGTCTTTGTGTTACATATACCTTTTGCATACTGTTAACTTTTCTCTTTTGAGCATAACCTAGTTGCTTTGTACATAATCCACTGTATTATTGCTCTTGTTTTGTATTATCCTGAACTGTGCCGTTGAACAGTAGGAAGCCTCTCAAGTTGGCTCTGACTTTTTATCTTCCCTTAGGTTCTTGAAAACTTGCTTTCTGGCCACAGTGGGATGTTCTAGATAAATTCTGGTTTTCTTCTGACCCAATTTATCTACCTAAATACCTTCCAAGAAATTCTGGTATACTTTAGTAGTAAATAGTTTAAGAGAAAAAGCCCAGGGGTGGAGGGTGCATGTGAGAGTTAGTTTTGGGGCAGAGAATACTGCTGCTAATGATGGATCACACTTAAAAGTGACAGAGGTGTAACCTGTTTAGTTTTAAGTATATAAGGTTACTTTGACCTTTACATTTTAACAACTGTTGTTGTTACTTACTTTTTTTTAGTACGTGGTTTCGTTGTGTCCCAAAGAAAGACTTTATTCTATTTTCACATAAGTTATTTTAAGTAATGATGATTTGGAGTCCTGTTACATTGTGTCTAATGTCATGTTGCAAATACTGCAGTGAGAGCTAATACAACAATTCACTTTTTCCCCATCATTAACAAACATAGCTATATTATTTTGACATTGATCTAGTCGGGCAAAATCTTGAGCATAAAGATGATGTAGCATGAATGAGATTATCTCAGGAAGCCAAAAAATTGGAAAAACTCATTCTTGCTGAGGTTTTTGTAATTAACATAAAATGGGTTAAGACACCTGAATATTACCTAAGGCTTATTTAGAACACTAAGTAACACATGTCTTGAGCAGGCAGTTTTCCAGCATGTAATTTCTTGCTTAAGAGCAAGAAAAACGTCATTGAGCAAAGTAGCATTACTCTTGCTGCGTTTAGATATATTTAAGATATTCTGTAGGCTGAGTTTATTTTCAGGAGGTTAGCCTTTTATTATTCTGACGTGTAGATATTTGTTTCACTAGATTTTTCACTAGGCAAACTTTTGGGTGAAGAAGTGAACACTAAGTATTCTCTGCCTTTATTTGACTGTCATAGAGTCATAGATATCTAGAACTGAAAAGAATCCCAGAGTTTACGTTATTTAACATTTTTTATAGGCAAGGAAATTAATGGTCAGAGGAGTAAAAGTGCAGTTTGTCCAGTTTTTGATGTTTTCTTGATGACTCAAAGTAATTGTTATAAAAACTAGTCATTATGTTATATTTTAAATATATGCTTTAATAAAGTGATTACTCAGAAAACTTGTCTAGGTGCTATATTCCTGGTACTAAACTTGTAATTGGTTGACATAATTTAACATACTTTCTATATTATGTAACATTGTCTTTTTGTGTTTGGAATTTCATTTTTCTGAGGAAAACTGCATGTCTCTTTATCTGTTGGCATTGCCGCTGCTATATTCTTAAAGAAAGCTAACCTCTACTTGAGTAAAGTTGGCATTAAATATTACTTCCTCAAATACGTTATCCAGAGCTTAAGTAATTAAAATAGTTAGTTTGTGATATGCTATTTCCTAGGGTACGGCACTAGATTAATACTTTATTTTTCTTTTCATCATTTTCTCCCCATGGCTTAAGAGTTGTTGAAGCCAGCATAGCAGAAAATAAAGCCTGTTTGAAGAGGACACCTACAGAGGTTTGGAGGGATTCTCGAAACCCTTAGGATAGAAAAAGGCAGGACAAAGCTCCTGTTGGACTAAAGAACGTGGGTAATACTTGCTGGTTTAGTGCTGTTATTCAGGCAAGGGTCTTTTTGCAGATCTTATTTGGTGGGCACGATAGCAATAGAAACTGGCTTGGGGTTGTGTTTCTTTTAAGTTGTATACTTGAAACATAACTGCAGGCTAAGTTTTAATATGCCTTTCTATCTGATAAACTAGTTTGGGGATTGCAGTATTCCCCACCCCACTCTGTTCCTTCTCCCAGTATGGAGTTTTAACAATAGAGTACTATCTGTGCTTTATTTGAAATTATTTTGAATTAATTTCCCCTCCTTCCCGGCTAAGAATTGTTGTCAGAATGTAAAGAAAATATTTTTGTATGTCTTGCAAATTAAGGGAAGGATGTAACCAAGATGTGAAATTAGAACTGCTTTTTTTGTGATTAGATTTATTTGTATATAATGGAAAGTGTTATTCATAGAATTATAGTCATTTAAATACTATTTTTAATACAAGGAAGCATTTCATTTGAGGAAGGTATAGATTGGCAGATAATTCTCAATGTATAGGTGAAAATGATGTAAAGAATAAATATTGATGACTCAAGAATAACACATGTTCCTTCTAACTTGGGAAGCCCTTAATGGAATGTTTTTTGAGCCCCTTATTCTAAAATGAAAAATCTTTGTATGCATAGATATCTGTCCTCTTCTCAATTTTAACTAATTTTCTTTTCTTTTTTTTCTTACTCTTTTATGTGATGAGTATTGTCATAATTCTTTACCATTCTCAGTTAGACATTAATAATGTTATTAGATTGCAAAACCTTAACAATCTCCTTAATCTATGAATAATAACCCTTTAGGAAAATTAATATTTATGTTTATTTTGCTAATACAGTAGAATTGTAGCTTATTAATTAGTGTTCCTGATGAGTACTTTTTAAATCATTAGATGTAGGGGCCGGCCCAGTGGCACAATGGTTAAGTGCGCATGTTCTGCTTCTCAGCGGCCCAGGCTTCGCCGGTTTGGATCCCGGGTGCAGACATGGCACCACTTGGCAAAAGCCATGCTGTGGTAGGCGTCCCACATATAAAGTAGAAGAAGATGGGCATGGATGTCAGCCTTCCTCAGCAAAAAGAGAAGGATTGGCAGTAGTTAGCTCAGGGCTAACCTTCCTCAAAATAAATAAATAAATAAATAATAAAATCATTGGATGTCTATGCCACTTCTTTTTATATTAAAAATATCTCTTCATCTGTAGCTTTCCAAACCTGTATGTATGACAGTGTAAATTTTCATGTGATATTAAAGCAGCTAACTTGGTTATGTAGTTCATTTTCTATAAGGTTAATTGTGTTCTGTAGGATATTAATTTGTAATTTTACCATTTTTTCCACTTCAGTGTAATAAATTTCAACTTTTTCCCCCACTTTTTTTGCTTCTGGCACATGATACCATGCAATTTGAATTCCTTTAGCTTTCTGGATTTATGCCTCACTCTTCAATATACTATGGTAAACACTAGTTAGCATGTAGTATGTATGTATATTTGTTTTCCAAGCTCTTGAAATATTAAGGAATACCTGGATTAACCTAAATCTGTAATAATAGCTTTGTTCCTAGCCTTGATTACACATTAATTATTCACTTACATCCCAACAATATCTAACATTTTCTTTGCTATCTTAGAGTCTCTTAGATCTTCCTGATAGGCTATCTTGCTTTACTTTACTTGCACTATTAGTAAGGGGTTTTACATTTCACTGTCCAATCTAAATTTTATAATTTAGACATCATTTTAAAATATGAAGCTCACTATGAAGGCTGTGATCTGAGTGTTCATGAATATGCTTCGCTGCCTCTATTTGGACAAGTGGATGCTATCTCTGCACTATTATGGCCAATAAGTGAGGCTCATTGATTAGACGCTTCTCTTAGAAAACTTTAAGAAGAAAGAAAGTACTTGGAAATAATCAATATTTGTTTCTTAGAAGAGGAGTTCTTTATTTTTCCACAGCGTATTGTAAGAGGCCTGTTTGAAATGATAACTAAATTACTATTAATAGGTATGGGGATCATAACTTATCATTTTCATAGGCTAAACTCCTCTCATATCTTAATGCAAATTTGAATCAGTTGTCTGTCTATTTCTATCTTAAGTGTTATTTGCTGACCTTAGATTTTGCTTTACATTTCAAATTTTTGGTGTTTTTTGGTAGAGAGCAGAATGAACTAGAAAAATCGCTTGTTTTCAAAATTTGAAGTAATTTTACTAATTTTTAAGTTTTATCTTAGATTAGTGGCTACTTAACTGGTAGCATGGCTTTACCACACTCCTAACATAGGCAAGTATAAGGTTTTTGGAATTACTTATTTTTTCTTTTGGAGAGATTTAGACACCTAGGAGAAGTAACCTCTAACCTTAAAAAATTTGAATTATAGTGAATTATTAAGATATTGACTTGGGGATTTGGAAAAAAATGTTAAGCGTCAAATTTTGGAAAATTGTGGATGGGAAAAAATTTGTCTGAAGATCACTTCGTGGTTTTGTTTTTTTCCTTACTATAATTATTCTATTTTAAGTATTTTTTTATTTTCATCTCTAGTAATAAAAGCTTTTTGTTTTTTCATTTTCTGACATTATTCCTTAATTCCATAGACATAATCTGAGATATAACAGTTTATCATCATAATTGGAACTTCCAACTTATGAAAGAAAAGTTGGGCAGGAAGTCTGTATTAGTGTTGGAAGTGTTTTATTATATTTTCCAAAGTGAGTTGGAGCTTGTTCAAACTGTGACGTAAATGTACTATAAAGTTTCAATTACAAAATTTCTCAGGGATGGAATTTACTTAGTTGGCAGGACTTGTAGGAAGCAACTGGGATTCTTTTCCTTCTAAGTATATCTACCAATTATAGAAGGTTACTGAGATTATAAACTGCTAACTTCGGAGTAGGTAGTGGGAGTAGGCTACAAAAGGTAGAGCTTTATTGTACTTGTTCTTTTAGCTATTGGGACCGATAATTTGGGAGAAAAGTGGTAGAGTATCAGAAAGGGATTATAAGAAGCAAAGAGAAGATTTTACCGAGAATAGCTTAAATAGTCTTTTGGATGCTAGCAATATTAGCCTGACTGTCTTTAGATTGAGCATCGACCCCTTATCTAGTCAGGACTGTTTTAATCCTGTTCAAATGAATTTTTATGTAAAAAGTACTAAGTGGGGCTACTTTCTCCACTAGGGTATCCGTGAATGAGGTAGTTATTTAGAGGTATGTATTCTCCTCTCTCTCTAGTTTGGAGTGTAATCCGTAGAGTCTCAGGATGATCCTTAGCACCTTTCCTATTTGGATGCTTCTGAGATGCTCAGAAGTAAGGTGCTCATGCTTCTCAGTTTGCCTGGTACAGTCCAGTTTATTCCTCTTGTAGATCCACTAGTGCCTGTTAATTAGTCATAAAGCCCTCTTTCATCCTTGGATAATGAAGGATATGGTCACCCTACTCATAAATCATGTAACTACAGGTTGACTAAAATACAAGCATCCTGAGGGCAGAGAACATATCTTCTAGGTTATTGTTCTATACCAGTATATAGTACAGTGTCTGACACATTGGAGGAGCCTTTTTAAGTAATTATTGAATGAGTGAGTGAATGAACCAAAAAGGACCATATATTATTTATGGTGGAATTGAAGACTTTAATTGCTTCTATCACCCTAATGCTGTATGGGATTGAAAAGATGTGGCAAGTTTTCAAAAAATCTCAGGATATCATTTAACATGTTTATTCACATTTCTTGCTCTTATCTCTTTTATCTTCATCACAGAACGTAAGTACATAGTTCAAACAGAAAACCAAAATCCCATAGCAATAAAAGGCTTACAGTGAAAAACAACATTAATCAGCCTCAAACCTCCCTATCTCATACTCCTTAAAGGCAACTACAGCCACTTCTAGCTGTTTCTATCTCATTTTTCTAAATGACATGCCTTCCTGCTGAGAAGAATGAGGATTTAGCTCTTTCATTTCAGCTACCTAGAATTGCCTTTCCTTTCATCTCCCAACATAACTCATATTACAAGTTAAAAATAGTAGTGTTGATGTTTTCTGTGACTTTAAATATTACACTGATTTACTACGACTACCCCTTTGAAATCTTTTGTTTTCCTGGAATTGTCAATTGCCATTATTTTTCCTTTCTGTTTTCTATATACTTGTTCTCAAAATTTTCTATATGCTCCAACATCTCTGTTATGGTCTTATCAATAATATGTTTTATTTGCTCGAACATATTAGATCCATTTTTAGGGGGGTTGGGGGAGTACTTTACCACAGAAGATTGCCCTGCCTCAAATCCAGACTGGATTGTGATTCTTTTTGTTTTAAGCACTGTTGCTGGCTTTCCAGAAGCAAGTCTAGAGAAAGGGGATCCGGGAAGGGTCGATTGGGGCTCAGTTTGCGAGTTTTTACTTAATCCTCCTATTTGTAGCCCAGAATCTCATCCCCTCTCCCTACCATGACACACACTGTGACTGATTTTTCTGAACCTCAGTCACTTAAGTTTAGTTATATCCAAAGACTAAACTTTCTGTATCCCGCACAAGGAGGTAGTAGTTGTCTGATCTTCTGGGTCTGGGAAGGACAGAGGGATTTGATTGCTCTGTATACAGACTTTCATCTTTTAATCAGGCCATCTACGTTTAGTCCCTACCTTACCTTGAAACTTACGTGGTACCATTTCATTTTTTTTTTAAATCTACCAAGGAGAATTTATCTTGCTTCTCCTTGGTATCCTCCATTACAGACAGTTGATATCTTCCTTTGCTCTCTTGTCATTATTCTTTTTGTTTTCCACAAATTGAATTCTCATCTCTCATAGCTCTCTGCTGTTAGCAGGAGTTTAGCCAAAGTCCATTTTGGCAAGTGCTCTTCAGAATTCACATTTTAGCTCTAGACTGAATGAAAGGGTACTTGTTTTCAGTGTGCATCAATCATAAACACAATTTAGGCAGTAGTGATATTTACCCTTTCCCACCCCTTTTGGAGGAATATGTTGACCACTACTATTATGACTGTGATTTAGAGTACAGAGTGTTTTGGACTTAAAAAAGTTAATTTCTATGATTTGTGTGATGGTCACAAGTTCTACTTCGGGTGATAACTTGTTAGGTTGTTCTAGACCATCTTCTTGATCATAGTTTCCTGGACTGCAAAACAAAACAAAACGAAAACAAAAGCAGCTTTTTGAAGACATCACATAACCCTAAAGCAGTGAGTAATTTTGAGGCTAAGCTTTGAGAAAACAATATGTTCAGAGAGTAAGCTTCACATTTTGGGCTGATTTTATTCTCGAGGCAATTCCAGAAATAGTTCTGAATGGCTGGGAAGCTAAGCAAAGTTTTGCACAGAATTAGAGCCCTAGTAAACCCCTCAGACTTTCAGTTAGAATTATAAAGGGCTGGAACCTAGGATTAACTGAGACCCGAAAATAAAGCATGCTTTATAGTTTCTGAATTCCACCTTCATCTCAGAATTGATTGGATGAAATTGATCTTGGATTGCAAATGGCCTCACTCTTGCTTCCTGCCAGAAGCAAATGTAAATTCTTTTGGAAGATAATATCATCATTGAATTTTCTCCAGTTTGTCATGTATAATGTCTAGCACTCACATCAGCTGTAATCAGTCATATCAGCAAATAAGATGTGTCTAAAAATTAATAGAAAATAATGGGCAATAGAAATATGCCTACAGGAAAACCTGAAAATTGAATTGATATAATAACTATTAATATGCTCAAGGAATTAAAAACCTGAATGAGGATTTTTTTCTTGATTTTTTTTTTTTTTATTTTATTGAGGTCTAACTGGCTTTTAACGTTGTGTAAATTTCAGGTGTACATTATTATATTTCAGTTTTTGTATAGATTGCATTGTGCTCACCACCAATAGTCTAGTTTTTACCCATCACCATTCACATGTGCCCCTTTACCCATTTTGCCTGCCCCCTATCCGCTTTTCCTCTGGTAACCGCTAATCTGTTCTCCTTATCTATGTGTGTGTTTGTTTCAGATTGAGAATTCTGATAGAAAACTAAAAACTATTAAAAAAATAGAAATTTTAGAACTGAAAAATATAACAAAGTCACAAAATCAATGGATGAATTATAGCAGCATATTAGAAACAGCTGAAGAGAGAATTAGTCAGCTAGACAGTTGGTCTGAAGAACATTTTCAGATTAAAGCCATGAAATGCAGATAAGAGCATATAAGAGATTTTGAACATGGTGAATAGTACTAACATAGTGTATTTGTGGTTCAAGGGAGAGTAAAAAGAGAATAGGGCAAAAGTAATATTTGAAGAAATGACTGAGAGTATTCAAAACCTAATGAAAGAGATTGAGCTACAGATTCAGGAAGGAATAGGAATCAAGTAGTATGGACATAAAGAATACTGTGACAAGGCATATCATAATGAAACGGAAAAAACTATAGACAAAGAGAAAATCCTAAAAGTAGCCAGTTGGAAAAGATATATATCACCTCTATGAAGGAGCAAAAATAAATCTAACAGCTGACTTCTCAACAGAAATGCGATCTTTAAAGTGCTGGAAATATTAACTGGCCATATAGAATTCTAGAACTAGCAAAAATATTACAAAAATGAAGTAAAAACAATTTTCATTTTAGCAGATGGTGAAATAATTCACCACCAGCAGACCTACACCAGATGAAATTCTACTGTGTGTTCAGGAAGCAGGAAAATGTTCTCCAGCGGGAACTCAGAGCACAGAAATAGGACTGGGATTCTCCTAATTTGTCCATATTCTCTTTCCAATTTAAATTCCTCATAAGAACAGCCCATACTTTGCCCCCTTACTTATATCTCATTTCTTCAGTACTTATTACTGCTGTTCTTCTCCCATTCTACTGAAAAGATGGTTTTCTAATTGAGAAATCCAAAGGTTGTTTTTCCTGCCCTTACTTTACTGGAATGTGGCAACCTTTGAGAGTAATGCTCATCTTGTCCTTCTTAAAATTTGCCAGTATTCTTTGCTGTGCTTCAGAATCTTCTGTGGTACTTTGTGTCTTTGTTGAGAGGCCCCTGGCACAGGTTCCTTTGAAAGCTCCACTGTTATTCTGATACACAGCTATATGTGAAAGCCCTTGGTTTCTCTACTCCTTTTTCTTCTGTGATCTCATACTCTCCATTTCCCTTACTATTCTTATTTTGTCTTTCTCATCGTTCCTCTGGCTTTTAAATGATTCTTTTTCCCTAGGGTTCTGAGCTTGGTCTACTATTATTGTATTCACATTTTTTCTGATTTATAACGTCTATACTCATTGTTTTAACTTGTAATCACAAGATTGTGATCAGGGCAGAGACTTAATATATTTTATTCTCTTTTGCCTGTCTTCCTTGTGTCTGGCCATGTAGTGAGTGCTCCATAAATATTTGCTAAATGAATAAATAAATGAATTATCTCATGTTCATATTGTTGCATTAAGAAATACTTCCAGATCGCAAGATAACCAAAATATTTTCCTACAGTTCCTGTTATCAGCTTTATGGTTTTACCTTTCATATTTAGGCCTTTAATCCACATCTATATCTATATATCTATATCTGACTCTATTTCTTATATATACTAGGCCAATTTTCCAAACACCCACCTACTAAACAAAACTTTGTTTTTATTTGTAGTGCCACCTTTATCTATGTGTTAGTCAGTTGGCTAACCCATCTTTACTAAGATTTAATACATCATTGCCTCCTGTCTAGTGATTTTCAAACTTTATCACCTGTGATTCTCAGAAAGGAAGACAGTCTACATTGTAAAACACTTTACATGTACACATGTATATAAAATATATACAAGAAAAATTTTACAAACAATATCCTGTGGTGAATTTACAGTGTATGATATGTTCTGATGTTTTCCATTGCATTTTATTTCATGTTTTAAACATGTTCATCGTGATAACATTAATGGATTATAAGTTATAGTTTAAAAAACAGCTCCAGGAAACCTTCCCACGGACGTCTTTCATATGCTCTCGTTATGCTCTGTATGATCTGAATTAGAGCATCTTGGAATCATATTTCTATTGTTATAATTATATGTGTGTCTCCTTCTAGGTTGTGTGTCTCCTTGAGCACAGAGATAATATGTAATTTCTTTGCTCTGCTATCACTGAGCATCTGATTTATTTATTTATAAATAAATTTGTTTATTTTAAATGAATTAGAATTATTTGTAAAATAAATTATTTATCATTATATTATAACAGATAATATAATAAATAATATAATATATTATAATGAATAGTATAATATATTATAATGTAATATATAATATTATTATTAAATAAATTTAAATTATTATAAGTTTATTTGTGCTATATCCTTGTAGAATTGATACGTCTAGATAACTCATAGTGAACATAACGTGTCTGAAAAGTTGTAGACTTTACATTTGTTTATCTTCTATTTTGAGGAAACTGTTAAGCACGTAGTAATATAAAGAAAGCTTTAGTAATATAATATGGTGTGGGGTTTTATTTTTGCATTGTCCATGTATACTTTTCTGCTTTGCAACACAATAAATATTGTTAATGATCAAGAATAGTATGTTAAGGTATAAGAAATTTGACTTTTTCTTGGGGAGAAAATAGTCTTATGCTAATTGCATCTGTTCTGTGTATAAGCAGTATAATTGTCAAAAACAAATCTCTAAGACCCGTCATATTTTTATGGTTTTCTTAGTAGAATTTTCCCTTAGTTATCTTAAATTGTTGTTCTTTTTCAGTCATTATTCAATCTTTTGGAATTTAGAAGATTAGTCCTGAATTATAAAGCCTCCATCATATGCTCAAGATTTACCCCGAAACCAAAAGGTAAAATACAAAAAGATTTTTAAGCAGAGCATGTATGATATGGTCTTCCTGTATTATCTGTGCTTGTTTTAGGAGCACTTGCCCCGTCAAGTGTGAAACAGTGTCAAACTTGAAGGTCAACCCATTAATCTCACTTTAGTAATTGCTTTTTTCCTTCCTTTTGAGTTGTCAAATTTCAGTAAACTTTATAGGTTACAATTTACAATTCAAGGTCTTTCCTCAATTGCCTGCTGAAAACTTGTGTAGAAATCAAAAAGGTTTTCTATTGTTTCTGTAGATAAGCCCTTGAGAAGATTAGTTTTACACTGGCTGTCTTTGCAGTACAAATGTATAACTTATATTTTGTAAGTTAACGTTTTTAGGCAATATAATGTGAGAGCTCAGACACAGGGCCAGATTGTCTAGGTTCTGGCTGTGAACCTAGAGCAAGTTACGTGATCTGTCTTTGTTCAGTTTGCTTATCTGAAAAGTGTAAGTAACAACAGCAGTTATTTTATAGAGTTACTGTGAGAATCAGATGAGATAAAACACATAAAGGGCATAGAAGGGCCTGGTACATAGTAAGTACCAGATGTCAACTCTTGTCTGTTATTATATTGTTTATATTAGCTTTTAAAAAGATAAGACTTGATTTGCATGCAGAAATTCATACTTAGTGGAAAAAATTGCTTATGGAGATAGTATGCTTGAGTATAGGGCTTTTCTGGTCTTGTCATTAAAGAATTTGTAGCCCTATAGGGAACTAGTCTCAAAGATATAGAAGTTAAAATTTTAGGTTTCAGTAAAGTCTTGAACTTTGTGTGACCTATTGTTAGTAGTAATGATACATTATTAAACTAGAGTTTTCTTTTAGTGTATAATTTTGAAAACTACTTTTACTGTGAACATATGAAACATTTATAATACAAGCCAGTGGGAATATAATTTGATTTATGACTAGCTTTTTAAGCTATAATCGTTGGGCTATACAATGTCAGGCTGATAAACAAGCCGTTTTTAAAAGGGAACTCAGATCACCTGACAACCCCTCATACCTCCAGAGAAATTAAGAAAAACTCCTTCAATCATTACAGTTTGTACATGAAACTTTTTGGACCTATTGCTTCCTGTTATTGCAGTTTGTTATTATCGGTGGTTCTTTCTTCTGATGTCTCAGTTGAATTATATTTATAATTTATGTGACATTATTTAGAATTATTACTTCTGGTTAGGTATTCATATGTATATTGACCTTGTTTTTATGTTCCGGGATTTTAGTGCTTTACAGAGTTTTAATTTCTCAGTTGTAGCAGATTTTTGGCAAACTGAATCCTCAGTATATATAAAGGATAATATCTCACTTGCAAGTGGGATTTTTGTAGGACTGCAAGATTGGTTTAGTGTTTAGAGTTCAGTGTAATTCACCGTTTTAACAGACTGAAGAAAAAAAACCATATGATTTTCTCAGTAGATGGAGAAAAAAGGATTTGACAAAAGCTAACATCTATTCATGACAAAATCTCTCAGAAGCTAGGAATAGCAAGAAACTTTCTTATCCTGATAAAAGCTCATTTATGACAAATCTACAACTTATATAATATTTAATGTTGGAAAGGCTGAATGCTTTTCTCCAAAGGTCAGGAGCAAGCAAGGATGTCGGCCCTCACTACTTCTATTAAGCATTAGACTGGAGTTCTCAACCAGTTTTATACAGCAAGAAAAAGAAATAACATGCATGTTGGAAAGGAAGACAGAAAGCTGTCTTCTTATGTATATGACTTGACTGTCTATCTACAACATCCTAAGTACTCTCCACCTACAAAAAGATGCTAGAAGCAAGAAATGAATTCAGCAATGTTATATGATACAAGGCGAACACACAAAGATCAGTTGTATTTCTAAATACCAGCCGCACACAATTGGAAATTTAAATTAAAAAAATACTTATATACAATAGCATAAAATATGGAATATTAGGGCTAAAGTGGACAAAAGATATATATGAAAACAACAAGATATTGTTGAGAGAGGTTAAAGAAATAAAGTGATATATTATGTTCATGGATCAGGGGATTCAATATTGTTAAGATATGAATTGTCCTCAATTCAATCTATAGATTCAATGCAATCCCAGTCATAATCACAGCAGGCTTTTTTATCGGAATTGACAAACTGATTCTAAAATTTATATCGAAAATCAAAGGATATAGAATAGCCATAGCAATTTAAAAAAGAAAGACAATGTTGGAAGAATTAATTCTCAGGCTACAGTGATCAAGACACTTTGTTATTGGTGAAAACATAGTCATATAGCTCAATAGAACAGAATAGAGAGTCCTGAAATAGACATACATGTACAGGGTGAATTGATTTGAGTCAGAATTGCCAAAACAATTCAATGGGCAAAGGGAAAATCTTTTAAACTAATGGTGTCATAGGCAGAAAAATAATTCTCAACTCTTACAGGGCACTATATATGGGAAAAGAAATTCATAATAGGGTATAAACCCAAAAGGAAGAAAACCATAGGAATTCTTGAAGAAAACACAGGAGAAAATTTTAGTGTCCTGGGTTAAGAAAAGATTTCTTAAGTAGGACAATAAGAAGGCACAAATCATAAAAGAAAAAAGCGATAAAATGGACTTCATCAAAATTAAAAACTTTTAATCTTTGAAAAATTCATACAAAATAAAAAGACAAGCCACAGACTGGGAGAAAATATTCTCAAAACATGTATCAGATAGAGAGAGGGCAGAGCAAAATGGCGGGGTGAGCTGACCCGGGATTCTCTCCCCTCCAAAATACAACAAAAGATTGGAAGAACTGAATTTCAGACAATAAACATAATGCCAGCTCGTTAGAGACCTACAATACCAAGAAGGCGGAGATCATAACCTTGCTTACACCCTCGGAGGCGCTGGAACGGTAGGAGAGAACACTACTCCCTCCCCTAGAGTCTGCGATGGCTGCGGCGCGGGTCGGGAAGGAGCGGGGGAGGGGCCGCGCGACCGGGGGATCATCCAGGACTCCTGCCGCTGATTCAGTGGAGACCCGCTGATGGGGGGAAAGCTTCCGTCCGTGGGCACCCTATAAATCAAGGGCCTTGGGAGACCAGAGAACAGAACTGATCTGAACCCAGACCAGCGCGTGTGAGTAACAGCCCCTCCCCCCCAGCAAAGCCAGTGGGCGCAGCCATCTTGCCCCAAGGCGGAGAGCTAACACGCCACTCTCGACCCCCATCTAGTGGCGACAGGCTGTAACTGCAACTGAATTCTACCACTATGAGAAAAAACCGCTCCTCTACCATCCAGCAATTTATAAAAGCCCCAGACCAGAAGGAAAACAATAAAAACACAGAATTAAGTCCTGAGGACTTGGAATTAGGTAAACTAAGTGATAATGAATTCAGAGCAGCTATAATCAAAAAACTCAATGAGGTAGCGAGAAAGATAGAGAAACAAGCCAAGTTCTGGAGTTACTTCACAAAAGAGATTGAAATCATAAAGAAGAATCAAACAGAATTACTTGAGATGAAAAACACAATGGACCAGATAAAACAGAATACGGATTCCCTGAATGCCCGTGTAGACAACCTAGAGGAGCAAATCAGCATAATCGAAGACAGACAGGCTGAATGGCGCCAGACAGAGGAAGAAAGAGAACTAAGAATTAAAAAGAATGAGGAAAATCTCAGAGAGATAATGGATTCAATGAGGAGTAAGAACATAAGGATCATAGGAATTCCCGAGAATATGGAAAAGGAAAATGGAGCAGAAAGTGTGCTTAACGAAATTATTGAAGAGAACTTCCCAAATCTAGGGATCAATGGAGAAATGTGTGTAGAGGAGGGTTTTAGATCTTCTAGATTTGTCAGTGTAAAAAAACCCACCGGAAGGCACTTAATAGTAAAGTTGGCAAATAGGAATGATAAGGAGAGAATACTCAGGGAAGTAAGGAAAAAAAAGAGAATAACCTATAAAGGAGCCCCTATCAGACTATCAGCCGATTTCTCTACAGAAACCCTACAAGCTAGGAGAGAATGTAGTGATATATTCAAAGCTTTAAAGGATAAAAACCTTCAGCCAAGAATACTCTATCCAGCAAGAATTTTCTTCAGATATGCGGGAGAAATTAAATCTTTTCCAGACAAACAAAAGTTAAGGGAATTTGTAACTAAAACCCCTCCATTACAAGAAATCCTCAAGAAGGCTCTCATACTTGAAAAAAGGAAAAAGGGAGAAAGGGGACACAAGCCACAGACTAGGGAGACTGATGGATAGAACCAGAACAGGATAGCAAATATTTAACTATAGCATTAGGGTAAAATAAGGAAACTACCAAAACAAGGACGATCTTAGCACTCTAACTACCAATTAATAAGACGAGTTGGAATAAAAAATGAAAATAATTATTTAGGAGGGGAAGAGCAAAGGGTCTAAATCAGTATTGGTCGAGTAAGTAAGAGACCACCAGAGAATAGACTATATTATACACGAGATTCTAAATACAAACTTCAAGGTAGACACTAAAATAAAGTACAGAACAGAGTCACAAATCATAGATGAGCTTGTATTTTTTTTAAAAATTTTGCATTACTGTTTGGAAAAGTTTGAACTCATGCAAGGTATTAGTTTGTGGCCATCAAATTTCTTGTGAGAACTGGAGCCATTTTCTGAGTGAAAAGGGGAGCTATCCATAACATGCCCGGCACTCACCAAGCACCGCCTGAGCTGTCCAGGCTGCACTGGGATGTGTGCTCACCCTTGCTGTCCATGACCCAGAGGCAGGAGACGGGGCTGAGGGCAGGGGTCAGCCGCACCTTCATCACACGCACGTCCAAGCCTGGCTTTGTTCTGGCCCTGCCTGGGTCACGGGTTAAAGAGTCTGCTGTGTCTGCCGAGAGGAGGTCAATGGGAGGATGCATGGTGACCTGGGCCCCATAGGCAGGACAGTCAGCAGAGCGACAGTGACCCAGGCAGGAGACAGAGTGGTGGTCTGTACAGGAGGGTGTTGGCAGAGATGGAGAGAACAGAGGGAGTTTGAAGGAATAATCTATGGACTGCCCGATGCATTGCATGGAGAGGGTGAGGACGAGGAACAGGTCAGGAGGGGTTCCCAGGTGCCTGGGCTGTGCGAACCGGGAAGGTGGAGCTACCGACTGACTAGGGCATTCTGGAGGGAAAGCAGGTCCTCCATGGCTGGCTTCCCCAAGAGTGACCCCAAGTGTTTGGTTCCTCATGCTCCTCTGAA
This sequence comes from Equus caballus, assembly GCF_041296265.1. NCBI lineage: Eukaryota > Metazoa > Chordata > Mammalia > Perissodactyla > Equidae > Equus > Equus caballus. The sequence continues at coordinate 12,720,049 of NC_091695.1, forward strand.
ACAGGACATGAACTTGGGACAGGACCCATCCATGGGAGATAGGAGTGTTTCAGAGGGTAATTGGGGGCAGGTCACTAGCATAAGTTCTACCTCTGCTCTCCCAGGCTGTTTGGAGCTTGGCATCTGTGCCTGGGCTGAAATGTGGCCAGAAATGGTGCTTCCCCCTTTATCTTTCCCACACTTTTCCCCACAATCATCTCAAGATCCTTGCTATTCTATGTCCAGTCCAAGCATGGATATCACTGGGGAGCAGGGCAGTCTCAGACCCACTCAGGACCTGATGAACTGGGATCTGCCCTGTAACCAGATCTCCAAGTGATTCCTGTGCCCCGGAAAGTGTGTAAAGCACTGTGGATAACTCCTTTTCCCTCAGCATTCAGCTCAGGGCCACCTCCTCCAGAGACCCCTCCCTGACCTCCCACCCACCGCCCAGCCTGCTGCAGGGACAGTTAGAGAGCCGGGCACAGCGCCTGCAGTGGGTGCACACGCCACCTCCACGAGCACTTCTAGTCAGTGAGTCTTCCTCTTCCACTGGCTCTGCGCTCTGCTGGGGTCCACTGAGTGTTCCTCTTGGCATCTCCACGAGCAGCATCGTATCGGCTCCACTCAGGGAGCGGATGCATCACCCTTGGGAATCCTCACCGTGCCCTCGAGCCCCTTCCGGAGCTGCCCTTGGAGCCCCTGTTGTGGGAGCGCCTGAGGGGTGAGACCCTCTGATCCCCAGGGCCTTCAGGGATGGTCGAAACCTCATGGATGTCCAAATGGGCATGACTACTCCCTACTCTATTCCTTGGAAAAATAGGCTTTTCACTGGGTGTACTTCATCTGTGCCCAGCTGCCTTCTTTTCGGATTCCCCTGCAGAGATTGTACAAAGGTGTCCTTAAAGTAGCGCAGGCAATACACAGGTTATCAGAAGCGTTCTCAGTCCTCCTTCGTTCTTCTTCTCAGACCCGACAACAGTCACACACACTCCTCATCTGAATGACAAACACCCCAGTGCCAGCCCCATGGCTCCCTGCAGACTGCTGTGAGACCCCTCACCAAAACGCTGCGCCTCTCCCCCGACCCACATTCCACTGTCTCCACAGCCACAGACATCTGTGTAGAAAGCACATCACACTATGTCCCCAGCCACCCTGTCTCCCCTCCAGGTCTACACCCTTCCCTGGTGTCACTCCCCTGCACTACAGAGACATCTCTGCTGTGGGCCCTGCTCCCTGCCCACCTCCCCTCCCCCTCATCTTAGTCCCATTTCCGCTGCCCCAGAAGCCACCTCTCAGGCCTCTGTACTTCCTGTTCTGTCTGCCTGGAACATTCTGCCCATGATCTCCCAGACTAACTCCTCTTACCTTTCATCTCAGCATAAATGTCCCCCACTGAGTGTTAGCCTGTCACCGCCCTTACCATCCCCCTATAGGAATCGTCTGTAGAGCACGTATTTCCCTCCTTCATCTCTTTTTCTTTATTATGTGACCTTGTCCCTTGGTAGAATGTAAGCTGCGGGTCCCCAGGCCTCATTAGACCGTTTTGTCCATCACTGCATCTTAAACACCTGGAACAGCGCAGAAGACATCACAGAAGCTCCAAGTGTAACAATGAATGGATGGGAAGGAAGGCAATAACACCCTCGCACTTCAGATTCAGCAGAGTCCAGTGTGCTGGTCACTCTCCAGATTCCTTCGGGGCCCCTCTCTGGCCGGCTCTGTGCCCAGGCTGACTCCTCTGCCTGCACTGCCCAGGCCTCTGGGAGGCTCCTAGGCTTCAGCAGGAGGTGGGAGGACAGGAGGACAGAGGGCGGGGGCAGTTTTCCCTGTTCCCCTGACAGCCACTCACGGGCCCAGAGGACACCACTTCCCCTCCTCCCTCCAGCCAAGGGCTGGGAACAGCTTCCCTCCCGCTGGCCCCTGGGAGCCCCGCATCCCTGGCCCTTCCCTCCTCCCTGTCTCAGCTCCGGAAACGGCTGCATCTCAGTCTCTTCATCTCCACCATTGGGGTGAAGTGTTTGTAGTGGGAATTTTGTCGGGTACATCAGGCACCTCTCCTTTTCTGTGTACAGGACTTAGGATTCTTTTGTGTACATCGCGGTGGATTGCATGATCTTTTTCTTTTATTTATTTTAAATAATTTTTCAAAATTGAATCTCTTAATTTTACATTTTCCTTAGGTACTGAAATAACAAAGTATTCTACATCTGTACTGTAGTTTGTGCGTGTCTGTGTGTGTGGGTGTGGGTGCATATGTGATTGCCACCAAGGGAAAACTGCATAAAATGGACTGCAAAACATTGAGAAATATTTTGGCAAGAAACACTATCTTAAACAATACAACAAAGATTTAAAAAATGACAGAACAAAAAACAGAGTGCAAATTATCTAAAATTACCCTCTAAATTAATCTATAAATTTAGGAATAAATCAAAACATTATGAAATGTGAACGGGAGTATGTTGAAGTCTTTTTTTTTCCTGCTTTTCCATTGGTTTTTACTAACAATCTAATTCATTCAGGCAAATATTGTCACTTCGCAGATTCCTAATAAGGGCTCAGGGCACACAGAAACAGTCTTTATTGTTTTCTACATCTCTATGTCCTACTCTAATGATGGCTTAATGAATAGTGACCTTTCATTTAAATCTAAACTCAATCCTTATACTGTCTTATTCTAGAGGGTCCAAGGACAGAGAATGCAATTGATAAGCAATGTATTAAATGAAACTTTATTTGAAAAAATATCTTACACATTAGAATGCTTTATCTAGTTGAATAAGAATAATTAAGTAAGTAATAGGAGCTAAACTAAAAACAGAAAAAATCAAAATTCCTTTGAAAAAGAGAACACCCGTGCAGATGTCCTGCTGTGGCTGGGGTGCTGAAGGCCCAGCTGCTGTGGATGCTGAGTCCAATCTGCAGGTGACCCCAGGCCCCTGAGGCCTCATGGCAGGGCCATCCTCCTTCCTGGGGGGGTCCTACCGGCCCAGGGGATCCCCCACACTTCTGGGCCTCTGGGGACCGTGGGAGGAGCAGCTGGAGGAAAATTGCCTCTTGGCAAAGGCTGGAACGAGGCCTCCAACATGGCCAGCCTTTGCCTGTTGTGCTCGTTTTGTCTTCTTAGCTCCTCGAGCTTTCTCTCCGCCAACACGGCTGCCCTCCAGCTTTCTTTGGCTCTTTGCATCTGGAAGAGGTTCTCCTTGTGATAGTAGGAAGTGCACGTCTTCACTTCTTGGGCCAGGTCTTCAGCCATCTTCTTGTAGAGGTTGCGAAGCTGGTACGTGGAGTTCATCTCCCAGCACACGTTGAGGAGCTTCTTCTTCAACTCGGAGCAGACCCTTTCCTCCTCAAAGAGTTTTCTGTAAAGTGGCGCCACTTCTTCATCATGTAGCTCATGCAGATTTTGAAGTTTGAGCTTCAGCTGCTGAATCTCACCTTCAAGCTTGGTGTTTTCGTGCTGCAAAGTTGCTTCCTCGGTTTGGAGGGAGAGGATTTCTCCTGGAAGCTCTTCCCCAATTTGCTTTTGTTGCTGCAACCATCTGGCTCTTTCCTGATGTTCCTCTTCATGAGTTGCTTTGGAGACTTTAACAGGCAGGCTCTTCAAAGCCTTTTCCAGAAGGTCGACAGTGTCCTGAAGTGCTGATGTGCTCAGGATTGTATTCATCGCTGCCAAGCACAAGGTTCGTAAGGGGAGAGGACTGGCCTCCACCCGAGGGCACTGAAGGGCTTCCACGGCTCGGTTCTCAGGTCCGGTATTCTCCCCACATTCTCCACTGACTTCAGCACGGGCAGAACACCTTTCACCTGGAGACTTCCCTCTTCTGAAAATATGTCCTGTCTTGACTATCAAAGCCACCACCACAGTACATACCAGGACCTCCCAGGGGAACGCAGGGAGACCTGGACCCTGGCTCAAGCTTTCCGAAATCACCAGCAGAGCACCCCACAGGTGCCCCAGGATCAGCTGGAAAGCAGACGCGATGGCAGGCAGCAGACCCTCCATGGCTGGGGAGAGCTCCACAGCTGTGCCTCTGAGTGCCAGTGCCCTGTGGGCCACAACTGACCGCTCGGAACCCTGAGGAGTGTTCCATCTCCAAAGTAAACAGGTGGCTGGAACCAGGGTGTGTCAGTTGGTTGGGGGAGGGGAGGCCAGCCAGGGTCTAGGAAACAGACCCCTAAGTGAGCTCTGAAAGTGGAAGGGGTCTTACTTCTCCAGGCACTGGGGGAGGTGGACAGGGCTGATGGCAGCCTGGCTCTGCCAGTCGAGGCCCACCTGGCCCTACCATACCCCTCAGGGGGCAAAGCAGGGCCAGGCCATGTCCCTTTCTTGCACAAGAGTAAGTCAGGGCAGAGTGGTGGGGGCCGTCCCTGAGCCAGAACCGGTCTCCTGTGTTAAAGTTCCTTTCTGCACAGGCACACCTTGAACTGCCCGCAAACCTCCCAGGATCTTCCTAGTCTGAGGCTCCCTTTCTACTCGTGCTTGGTCACTGGGGCCCACGACTGAAGGGTGTCCCCAAGGGTATGAACTAAGAGACTAGGATTCCACTCCAAACAACTCAAGAGTCATTAATGGGAAGTGGCAGTCTTAACATTTTATGGATTTTGGTTCAGTCCAAGTGTTCCTGGGTATGAGTGGCTCTCTTGGAGTGACACAGTGATTAGGGCTCCTTTTTTCATGTGACCTTGCCATTTTCACCACAAGCCTCCCAAGGTGGCCCTGAGGAGGGTCCCGTCTGCCACATGGTCTTCAGAAGTGGGCCTCTGGGGAGGGCCTGGGTCCTCTTCTGGCTCTCTTGCCATCTTATTTCATCACACCGCCTCACCGGGCCGGGCTCAGACCCTCTAGTCCATCCCTGGGATTCTGCCGTGAGGGGCTGCTCTGTACTCTCATTAGTCAAAGGGAAGTGAGAGAATTGTCATCTGAGTCCTATTTAAAGGTGTTGAGGGTATCAGGGCTCAAGAGCTCCATGGGACACAGAGTGGGCTTGGGGACAGTGGCCCTTCCCAGGGGATGTCAGACTCCTTTCAGGGCAACAGGAGCCAACTCTGCTACTGCAAGTGGTTGGTCTTTATAAAGGATCAAAAATGGGTCAAAGAAATGATAATATTCTCCCAAAGGCCGTGCCAGTCCCAAAGAGAGTGAAATGGACTTAAAACAGTTCTTATAAAGAGGTCCAGGATATGTTATGACGTCAAACAGGAAGATGCAAAATAACATGTAGACATAGTATTGCAGGAAAAATTCTGGAGGCATAGCCCATCCACAATCCCCTATACTGGGAATATGGAAAAAGGGATGTTTATGTTTTTAGGGGGTGACAAGGTGGCACTTTGGAGGAATATCAGAAAGCTGCATTCCTTTCCTATCCCTGCTGTAGCAAATTACACTCACGCATAGCTTAATGGCAGGGGTACGTACATCATTAGGGGATTTCATTTTTGTGCAAAAATCTCAGAGTGCACTTACACAAACCTGGATGGTATCGCCCACTACACCTAAGCTCTATGGTACAGCCTATCGCTCCTGGGCTCAAACTTGCACAGCACGTCACTGGACTGAATACTGGAAGGAATCGTAACATAATCATTAAGTATTTGCACATCTAAACATATAAAAGATAAAAAATGGTGCACCTGTGTAGGGCACTGACCATGGATGGAGCTCAGAGGACCGGAAGTTGCTCTTGGTGAGTCAGTGAGTGAGTGGCTAGTGGCTGTGAAGGCTAGGACATTACTGGACACCACTGTAGACCTTATGAACTCTGTACACTTAGGCTACACTAAATTTATAAAAAATTTTTGTTTCTTCAATAATAAATTAGCCTTAGCGTACCATAACTTTTTTACTTTATAAACTTAAATTTCTTTAACTTTTTGCCTCTTTTGTAATAACCCTTAAAACACAAATACATTGGAGGGGTGTAAAAAATATTTTCTTTCTTTAGATCCTTATTTTTAAAGATTTTATTTTTTTTTCCTTTTTCTCCCCAAAGCCCCCCGTTGCATAGTTGTATATTCTTCGTTGTGGGTCCTCCTGGCTGTGGCATGTGGGACGCTGCCTCAGCATGGTTTGATGAGCAGTGCCATGGATTCGAACCAACGAAACACTGGGCCGCCTGCAGTGGAGCGCACAAACTTAACCACTCGGTCACGGGGCCAGCCCCTTTAGATCCTTATTTTATAAGGTTTCTTTTACTTAAAAAAATTTTTATTACAAGGTTTAAAAAACTTTTTTATTAAAACTTAAGAAACAGTGGCCGGGGCTGGTGACGCAGCAGTTAAGTTCTCACATTCCACTTCAGGGGCCTGGGGTTCCCCAGTTCGGATCCCGGGTGCAGACATACACACTGCTTGTCTGGTTGTGCTGTGGCAGGCGTCCCACAAATACAGTAAAGGAAGACGTACAAAGATGTTAGCTCAGGGCTAATCTTCCTCAAAAAAAGAAAAATTAAGACACAAACACACTCATTAGCCTAGGCCCACACAGGGTCAGGATCATCAATATCACTGTCTTCCATCTCCATATCTTGTCCCACTGGAACGTCTTCAGGGGCAATAACACGCATGGAGCTGTCATCTCCTGTGATAATAAGGCCTTCTTCTGGAACACCTCCTGAATGATCTGTCTGAGGCTCTTCTTGAGAAGGTGTCACCCTTTTCGGAAATATGTCCATGATGCTTTGCTTGATTTGTTTTTTTTTCACATCGTAGAAGTGCGGGTAAGCAGATACTCCACCATAAACATTCCTCTCTATTAATAAAAACCTTTCAGTGTTGGGGCTCATGTTTTCAAATGTTTAAGGAGCCTATTGAGGTCTGCAAAAGTGTCTGCGAAACCCTACCCTGCAAATTTTCTTGGAGGTTCTTCTTTTTCTTCTCTGGTAGTGTAGAGAAAAGGTTCTCTTGCTTCTTCTTCAGCCATGCATTCCTGTTTCAGGTCCAAGAACTCCTCATTCATCAAACCCTCAGGAACCACCTCTAGGAGCTCCTCAATGTCATCCTCATCCACACCCAGGTTAAAGTTGTTTGCCATCTCCACCTCAGCCTCATTGATTTTTGCAACCTCCTAATACTTGGCAATCCCTTGAAATTACGACTGAATGTCTTCAGCATCTTCTTTCAGATGCCAATCATACACTCCTTGGTGACATTACTCCAAGCCCAAACAAGGTCCCTGACGCATCCATAGAATTACATAGTGGTAATTCTCCCAGAATTGCATCAGTGTCTTCACAGCATCTTCCTTAGTTGCAGTAATAGCCTGGGCAAAGGTCTTTGTCAGATTGTAGGCCTTATAACTCCCCGATCCATTGTTTGAGTCAAAGAGGTGGTGTTTGGAGGGAGAAACACTGCTTTAATATCAGAATAAAGATCACCAAGAAAAGGAGGATGTCCAGGAACATTATCAGCAATAAGCAAAATCTTGAAAGGGATGTTATTCTCCAAATGGTACTTCTCCATTTTACTCTCATAGTAATTGAAGAGGGCCTCTTAGAAGAGCAGCTGGGTCATCCACGACTTCTCATTGCTCCTGTAGTACACTGGCAATGTGTCCTTATTGATATGCTAGAAGGCCCTGGGGTTCTCACTGTGCCAGATCACAAAGGGTTTCAATTTGTAGCCTGCAATAAGCAAGACTGTTATCCTGTCCTTAAAAGCTTTGAAACCTGGCAAACCTGGCCTCCTTATGGATGAAAGTCCTTTCAGGCATTTGTTTCCGGAATAGGGCCTTTTCATCCATATCGAATATCTGCTCTGACAAGTAATTTTCCTCCTCAATCAGCTCATCTAGAGTTTCCAAAAATTCCTCAGCTGCCTTCACATCCGCGCTCACACACTCACCGCTCACTTTCACATTATGTGATGAATAAGGATTGTTGAATTGTTTAAGCCGCTCAGAGCTGGCAGTAAATTCAACATTGTAGTCAGGTCCAGTCTTTTCTTTCTACATCAAAAACAAACTTTTTGCTTTGGCTGTGATGGTCATGGTGCTGACAGAGACTTGCTTCTCTGTCTGGTCTTTAATCCAGGGCATCAGAAGTTTCTCCGTGTCTGATGTGGTCCCTTCTCAAAGTTGTTTTAGTCTCTTTGCCTTCATGATGCAGACGCTTCAACAGCTTCTCTCACTTTGTTCTTGTTCTTCACATAGCTGTGGAGGAAAGGGACATGCCTGACTGGTGAGCAACGACCTTGACTGATTTTCAGTCTTTGTAGTACTTAGTCACTGAATTTTGTTTCCAGGCTAGTCACTGAATGTGGCTTCAGACTCGCAACATTAGCAGTGGATTTTGTATGCTTAGGGGCCATGATGAACAAAACAACACTAGATTAAAGTATAGTATAGCAAATATGTAAACCAGTAACATAGTCATTTATTATCATTATGAAATATTGTGTATTGTACATAACTCTATGTGCTATACTCTTAGACGATTGGCAGTGCAGTAGGTTTGGTTACAGCAGCATCACAACAAACATGTGAGTAATGCAATACACAATGATGTCACAATGATGTCACAATGATGTCACAATGGCTGCAACATCACTAAGTGATAGGAGTTTTTGAACTCCATTATCATCTTATGTGACCACCTTCTTTATTTACTTTTTTTATTGCAGTCACATTGGTTAATAACATTATATAAATTTCAGGGGTATATCATTATATTTCGATTTTTGAGTAGTTTACATCATGTTCACCACCCAAAGATCGATTACAATCCATCACCACACACATGTGCCTAGTCACCCCTTTTGCCCTCCTGCCTCCTCCCATTCCCTCTAGTAACCACCAATCCGATCTGTTTCTGTGCTTTTGTTTGTCGTTGTTTTTATCCTCTACTTATGAATGAGATCATACGGTATTTGACCTTCTCCCTCTGATTTATTTCACTTAGCATAATACCCTCAAGGTCCATCCATGCTGTCACAAATGGCTGGATTTCCTCATTTCTTATGGCTGAGTAATATTCCATTGTGTATATATACCACATCTTCTTTATCCATTCGTCCCTTGATGGGCACCTAGGTTGCTTCCAAGTCTTGGCTATTGTAAATAATGCTGTAATGAACATAGGGGTGCACGCATCTTTATAAATTCGTGTTTTCATCTTCTTTGGATAAATACCCAGCAGTGGACTAGCTGGATCTTAGGTAGTTCTATTCTTAATTTTTTGAGGAGTCTCCATACTGTTTTCCATAGTGGCTGCACCGATTTGCACTCCCACCAGCAGTGTATGAGAATTCCCTTCTCCAAATCATCTCCAACACTTGTTTCCTGTCCTGTTAACTATAGACGTCCTGACATTGTAGTTTTGATTTGCATTTCCCTGATAGTTAATTATGTGTAACGTCTTTTCATATGCCTGTTGGCCATCTATATATCTTCTTTGGAGAAATGTCTGTTGAGATGTTTTGCTCATTTTTTAATTGGGTTGGTAGGTTTTTGTGTTCTTGAAATGTGTGAGTTCTTTGTATATTTTAGATGTTAACCCCTTATCAGATATATGATTTGCAAACATCTTCTCCCAATTGTTAGATTGTCTTTTCATTTTGTTGATGATTTCCTTTGCTGTGTAGAACCTCTTTAGTTTGATGCAGTCCCAGTTGTTTATTTTTTCCGTTGTTTCCGTTGCCTAGTCAGACATGAGGACCACCTTCTTACATGCAATTCATTGTTGACTGAAACGTCATTATGTGGCACGTGACTGTAATTGAATTCACAAGAAACTTCTGGGCCCCTTAGATGTGTGCTAGGGTGCTGAAAGTGTTAAGAGGGTTGGCAGGTAGGGAAAATAAAGATGAGGAGAGAAGCTACTAAATTCACATTTTCTATTATTTTACCCTCTGACAAGAGTTAACCCAAAGATGAAATAGACAATCTCTACCTCATGTCTCCTCATTTTTGCCTAAAGGTTTTGAAGTAGCCCCTAGTCTCTTCCGTTTCTGGTTTATCTTCTATTTTGTTGTCTGAAATTATTCTAATTTATAAATAGGAGTAGTGTCTGGTAATAATAAACACTGAAATATTTGTTGAATAAATAGAGTTTCCTCTCATGATTAAAATCCTCCCATGGCTTGTAATCACCTATAATGAGTCCCAATTCCTTAACATGATGTCTAAGACTTTAAGATATGCATCCTCTTCCTTTCTAGGTTCTTATCACATGTACCTCTTCATGATTTCCTGACTTTGAGATGTTCTCATCTGTTTCAAATGATTTACATGTGCTATTTCCTCTTGCTCTCCTGCCCTCTTTCCTATTCTGTCTTGAATGTTTCTATTCCTCCTCAGGCCTGTTCAGTGAAATCTTCCCTGGGTCCTCAAGACAAAGTAAGTTGGTCCTATTAAAAAGTTCCATGACACAAACTTGCAGTTAGAAGATGAGTAGGTCCTGGAAATCTGTCACAACATAGTGATTCTAGTCCACAATACCGTACTATGTACTTCAAAGTTGCTGAGACTAGATCTTAGATGTTCTCACCACAAAAAAGAAATGATAAGTGTGTGGTGTGATAGAAGTGTTACCTACTGCTACAGTGCTAATCATATTGCAATACATAAATGTGTCAACTTAACACATTGTACACTTTAAACTTTACAGTGTTATATGTCAATTATATTTCAATAAAAAATAATAAAACAAAATTTTTAAAAGTTTCTTTGAAACTAGTAAAACCCTGCTTTTAAAGAGTGTTATAAATGGCTGTTTACATATTAGTCTTTCCCTTTAGATAGCATCTTTTTAGGGCAAAAATCTCAGCTTAATTGTCTACATCAAGGCATGGAACATAGTGCAACAAATAAAAGTGATATTAGGCAAACCTAGATTAAACTTCTGGCTTCCCCTGTCGAGTTGTGTGACCTCAGTAAAATTAAATAATTTCTCAGAAGTTCAGTTTTCTTCTTTACAAATACAAAAGAGAGCTAATTTGGTTGGGTCAGCTCCTGGCAGATAAAATTTCTGTTTCTGAATAAAATGTGAGAGAGAAGCAGTGTGTGTGTGTGTGTGTGTGTGTGTGAGTCTTCTGTGTGTGGGTGAGATTTCCAAAGGATTATTTTAGTATGTAATGATTTTTAGATTTTATTGTCAAGTCTCTTAGTCCCACTCAAAACTTGGAACAAATACTGCATTGACAAAATCTATTGAAATTATACGTATTTGAAGTACATGAAATTCTTTGTGAAAATGAAAAACTGAGGCTCATGAAATATGCTTTTATTCCTTCAAAATAGCATTTCTGAAATGTTTTCCTTCTATCGTTTGACTTACCACGTTCTTAACTTGAATTTTAGAATCAGGAGTTCTTATTCAGAGAACCCAATAGCTCATTATAACATCAAAATAAGTGAACACACTGAGATAGTAACATAGGTGTGAATTAACCAATCGAAGTCAAAATATGGAAGTACATTCAGTTCAGAAGTTCAAACTGCGGATGTTATATGTGAACCAACCTTGGGCCTGGTCTAGATGGAAAAATGGATAAAGTTTGTTTAGTTCCCAGGATTTCTTATTTATTCCAAGCCATCCTGGTATATTCATGTTCGCTTTTTTGATTCTTAAGTGTGGAAGTGAGACTAATTGCAAGGAAACTAGAATGAGTGAGCTATTGTGATCAAAGATTTCAAATCAAGAATTGCATGAAAATCCACGGAACTGCAAAGCCATTCTCAAAGAGGAAATGTGTTGCCAGGCCCATGAAAAAGGATGCATCAGCTTGAATTCAGTATGTGGTATCTCTTTGTTATAAAGTAATTGCAAATCAATGCACTTTGAGCGTTAAGTTTTCAAAATTTACCCTCATTTAACTCTTTACCTTTAAGGATTTGAATTTCCTGTTATTCTATGCATACAGGAAAAAAAAAAAAAGAATAAAACCAAAGCTCCCATTTTAAAAAAACGCCTCCACAATTTTGAGTTTGGTTGTTCTCAAAGGGTAAAATTTCTGCCAAATGGCTGACAAGCTGTTGTCAAGGCATAATAGGGAGTTTCTGTGGGAGTATGCAAGGGATTAGTGCACAGAAGTAACATCACATTTTGAGCTCTCATCCTCTTTGAGACAAAAAGAATCCAAATTTCAAAGGTTTTACTAATATTTCTTAATAATTGTAGCATTTATTAGTAGATGTCCAATATAAGCTTGTAGCATTAACCCTAGAAATAAAAACTAATAATTTTTAAAAGAAATATTAAAATTATTTTCAATGCCTTTTTACCTTATTATTTTTTTGGAAATCTAAAATAACTCAGTACGTCAAGGAAATAAGAAATATTTATCCTACCGATGAATAAAATAACGAGTTTCCAAATATTAAGATAATAGGAAGAATAGGAACCAAGACTTACTGAGAATATTGTGACCAATGACAAAGATTCTTCACTTAACCAAACTTTAGTCAGGCTCTCGAACCTTCTCCTAGGTGCCTCGGTGCACTTCCTTGTAAAATCTTATTTTAGCAAGAACTCTGCTAGATCAGTTTAGCAAAAGTCCTCCATCCTCCATCTGTTCCCCATCGATAGCTCATCGGATTTCTCATCCTCCACCATCCCCAGGCGATGTCTTGATCACCCTGGCCTGTCTTCAGCAAAGACGCTGTCAGCTCAAGTTAGCTTCCATCTCCCTTACCCCTGACATTTATTTTTAGTAATTTTCCACCCACTTACCCCTACCCTGCTCCTTGGCTATGAATTCTCACTTGCCCATGCAGTATTCTGAATTGATCCCAGTTCTATAGTGGGGTCTCTTTTCCCCTATTGCAATAGTTCTGTTTTTACCATTACCAAAATCTTAACTACTATCTTAACTATATTTTAACTACTATTCAGCTTTGGTTTTTTCTTTGACACCAAGGACGGTCAGTTCCTTTTGCATACTTTCATTATTGAATCTTTACAGCGACCACTAAGTATGTTTTCTTATTCTCATTTCAAGTTTAGAAACTGAAAAGTAGAGAGATTATGATTTATTGAAGATCAAGTAACTACTTAGTGGTGGAGACAGAACTCAAGCCCAGATTTTTTGTGGATTTTTTAACATCCTGTTTTATTCCAAAAGTTGTGTCATTTCTAATTTTTACCTAGTGTTTCAAAATTTTTCCCAAATATAGAAAACATAAGAGCAGTTAAGTTAAACAGGCAGTTTTTACAATATGGGAAATGTAAATAGGTCCTTGTTCTAAGATACAGTAAATTCATCTTAACATCAACACATTTTGGAAAGAAGCCATCATCATTATATACAAGGGAGTTCCCAGAACTGAGCCAAAACAGAACTCTTGAAAATAGAATCACATGAACCTTTCATTTCATATTCTCTAGGGAAGTAAATGATGAATCTTCATCCCACATTAATGCTCCCTGCTGACTATCCCATCTTTGGGAAGAGTTGTGCTGCATTCCTGGAATGTTTGAGGTCATTACGAGAGATTGGCTACATTCTCATCCACACCCATCATTAAGGAAAATAGTGTCCAGATTCAGCTAGCTGGTGAGTACAAACTAACCGTTTATGACACAGAGCTGCCATCCTTTCTTGAACTTACAAAATAGCCTTCAAAGTATCTTCAGAGCAATACCTACCACCGATTTCTAAGAAAGTTTATCTCATTTTGCTGTTAATAATAATGATTTATTGTCTGTTAACTTCACACTAGCCAGGGAAAATAATTTAAGAAATTATTTGACTCCCAGGTGTAAGAGTGAGGCATTTTACCTGCAATCTATGAAGGAAGGGATGCTTCGTTTATGGAAGCATAGCAGTGCAAAGAACGCATACTTTCAAAACTTAGCTTGGCTCATAGATGTCTTTCTGGTCTGTTGGGATTCCTTTTTGAGAAGTCAAGAGAGCTCATTCCATGTATTTCATTAATTGGAGATAGATAGTAAGCGAAATATCACCTTCAAGTTGTTTATCTCCTTAAACATATCTTTCCTATCTCTAATTCAAATGGACATGATAAGGGACTTGAACCACGGCCAGAAAAGGGAAAGAAAAAGAATCTTCCTCTGTCCTCTTAGGTTCTGTGGCTGAGCCTGAAAATTAAGTGGACATTAGACAGATTAACAGAAAAGAAGCATACAAATTTTATTTAATATTTTTGTGTGCATATAGGAGCCTTCATAGGAAAAATGAAGACTTACAAGAGAATTAAGACTGAGAGCATATATACTTTTTTGAACCAAGAATGTTAAATTTCTGGAGAAATGGCAAGACAAAGGAAACTGGCTTAAGCTTTTAGGAGAGACAAATTTAGGGAAAGTGACTAGGAAATATAGGGGTAAACTAATGGAAGATTAGGGTTATTTTAGTAGATTTGTTTGTACAGATCCATTGTGGCATTGACTCCCAGTCTTCAGTGATAAGAATGTTCTCTTCCTGGTGCAGGGACAGCGTCTTTTTCATGGGAGCTATTATGACCTGCTTTTAGGTAGAAAGGGGGAGGTCAGAGAGCCCTTCCTTCATCTACTGTTTCTCAAGTGACTTCAGCTTAAAATAATCAACATGGTAAGGGGCTTACTTTGGGGTAACATGTTTTGAACACCTTCAACATCATTAGCAGTACAGGAAATGTGTTCTTTTAGCTATTGGAATCTCAGGAAATATAACACTTAAAGGAATTCTGTTAAAATTCCATTTAACCCATGCTCACCATCAAGTAACATAAAAGTCGCTAGAAGAAAAGATGGGGAGAGGCATTAACCTCCAATTTAACTGTAGTTTTGCTCTAATCATTGACCGCGTTAATTCGAGTCCAAGAGTTCAAAAAAGTGAACTACAGTGCACGCGACTGACAAAGGAAAACTTTCCAGAGAGGACACACGTCCAAAATCAAAAAGAAGGAAAAGAGTTTGTTTTCACAACGTGATTCCCAACACTCATATTAACCATTTTACAACACAGCTCTCAGTTTGCTGAATAAACTAGGCAATTGCTATATTCTGGAACCATTTGCTGGTTGACTTCAGAGCATGTGAGTAACCCCTACCAAGGAAGGAATAAACTGATGTGAAAAGCTTGGCTCGCTCACACCTACCTTAGGACCACCTGTACAGAGCACTATTGAGCATCTATTTGATCAAAGGGCCAGTGAGGAAATGCAAAGATGACACAGCTCCTCTGGAGAACTATATTTCTTATGTGAAAATGAGAACAATTAGAAGAATGAGTATGGTAAATGCAACAATGAGTACAGTTGGGGTTTTATATTGATTCTAAAAAGCAGGGTTGGGGAAGACATGTGGAGGCAGACCAGTATACCCTGAAGTCTTCTTGAATCCCAGTTCCAAACTGAGACCACAAATGTGAACCTTCAGTGGTTGCTAATACATCCTCTGTTAGGTGGTCAAAGCACATAATTTGCTTCATGGTAAATGCAAAGTTCTTTTTGCCCCGGCAGTATTTAATTTTAGAAATGCCAGGAATCCATTTTAAGGAAATGGGCAGATAAGGCATTTGAATACTTAATGAATACTCTGAAGAAGACATTATTAAGTGAGTTCTTCAGAAAATATGCTATACAACGATGAAAAAATACAGCCGAGAAAATGGCCAGAGTCAGAGGCTGCTTGCCTGACACTTGACTCAAATACAGATGTTTTATAATCAACCAATTCAATCGTGAAGAAAGCCTGAAGCTCAGAATTAAGATAATTGTCTTGTCTGACAATTGACTCATATAAACATTACTGGGACCTATCTTCCTGATCATCTTTTAAGGAAGCGCTAGACCAACAGGAGTTTCCTGACTTAAAGGATGTCAGAAAATTGTTTTCACATCACAGTGCCTTTAGGAAAACAGAGGTATTTTCCCACTCTCCCTTTATACCTCAATTTTCTCCATTTTAATAGAGATTTATCAAATAAAAATTATGAATAAACTTTTAGCATGCTGTTCTTCTGAGCCTCTAAGCCTTCAATTGACCCCGTCAGGGTTGGTGTGAAGAAGCACCTGTACGACCATCCAAAGTCAGGCCACGGCCCACCATCTGTCCAGGAGAAATGGACTAGGAGGTTGTCTGTCATCCGTCAGGCCTGTCTTGGCACTCAGAGTAGAAATCAATCATCTTCTGAATCAACGCAGGAAGTCATTTTCACATTAACGTACAATAGATCATCTACAGGGGCCATTTTGGATAGAAATTGCCCTTTCGTGACCGTGTAATGCTTATTGCAGACGCTGCAGGGTGATTATCATTAAATCAGTATGTGTTTGACTTCGTCTTAGGGCCTTGAAGCGCATTTCTCTCTTTTGCTGCTGAGAGGTCCTGGAGCCTTTCTGCTTTGTGTGTGAGAGAGAGCTTTATATAAATAAACCAGATTCAAAGAAGGCTGATGTGTATTCTAGACGGAAAAGCAGTGAACTTGACTTTAATAAGGGCTACATACCAGTGCTTCAGACAGAAAATCTCCCAAACACAGATACATACATATTTACACAGTCTGTTAGCTTTCTCAGAAATCTCATTTTCTTCAAGAATCGCGGCATTTCTCTTTATTACAATATGCACTTTGTATTTAAGTTTTAAGTCTCCCTTGAGGACCGTATTTCAACACATCAACAATATTCGGCCCTCCTTGAAAGTTCCCACAAGCAGAAAATAAGAAAGAAAGAGAAAAGGTAGAGTTGGGAGTGCGAGGTGTTGACCTAGAATCACTCAGGGGAAAGGACTGTCTCGACTCACCTTGTGTGATCAAGTTCATGCCTCAGCCCAATTAAAGATGACTGTATTTACATACGTGTAGAATATTCAAAATCATCCTAACTGCTGAGACTCTGCTTGACATTCATCCCCACTGGAAAACAGAGAAGATATTCTTGTCTCCTTACGTGCTGGTCTGAGATCAATATGAAGCATTATCAAAGAGTGTCTTCTGTGTTGTTTGAATCCTACTTGTTCCATGCAACCTGTCTCTCATCCCTGGCTCACATGATCACCTTGGTTCTACATCCCTATACTGATGTTCTCAAACTTACTATCTTGGTTTTGGCTATCTCTACCAATGTAGGCCAACAGTGGTTGTTGCTACTGGGGTTTTTTAACACATTGTGTCTCCCAACATGAATGTCTACCCACCTGTATTTCATGCTTGCCACTGTTGTCTGTGGCCTCCCAAGATGACAAAGGATTGATTTAATAAGTCCAAGAGCATATGGACTAGAGTTTATGAGGCCTTCATTGATCATATTTCCTGTGTGCCGCTGATACTTAAACACCTTTGGCCTCACTTAGCGCAGTCATGGAACAGACAAAAATATCATCCTAAACAATTAGGAAGAACAGACAAGAAAAGGCTTTATCTGCTCACAAATTAGAAGATTTGATTTGAGACAACAGCAGAACACTTGGGTTCTGTGAGTAACAGCAGAAAGGATACTCTTCTTATTTACCCTGGAGAAGAATATGGGCAGGATGGGGCAATGCCACTATTCACTAAAATCCAAAGAAAGGCATTTTTCAGGAAAAGAGGCCTTAGTTATCTTCTCAGACTAAGTATCAATCCTTGGTACCTTCCTATCTACTCCAGCTAGCAAACTTTCTTCCTGGCATGGATGTACTAGGAAAGGAAATTGCTAGAGGAGCCCAACTTAAGAAAGAAAATGGTAGTTTTTTAAATGAGATTGCGTTTACTTCCGTAGAACTTAATTCAGAAGCATTCTTCTGAATCAGTCATGCTCATTCACACAATACTAAACTGACCCCTCACAAATTATCTTGATTTTACTTTCTCTATGGTCCATGTTGGGAAGAAAGTGAATTTCTAATCCTACTCTTACGAACATCAAACTTAGTCTGTTGGTATGTTTTAGTTAAAGAAATACCTGGTTCACATCCTCTCTCTCCTCCCCCTAATTTCCCATTTCCACTTTTACATCATAAGTATGTCTTTGCTGGCTTCCAGAAGGGTTTGGCACTCCCGTATGTTCATCAGCATTTTGTGCAGATGAAAGAACATGGCATGGAGGAAGAGGCTTTATTTGTGAACTTGCTGTTCTCTCAGGAATAACCAAAGCTCTTTCTACTGATATCCTTGGGCAGAAAAATATTCTAAGTATAAAGAGGAATCTGAGCAAAGCTATGCTTTTTAGTGGGTAGAACTTATTTTCAAGAGGACTTCACAGGACTCAGAGAAGAGCATTCAGATAGAATAAGTCAAGTGTCGCCTGTCATAGCAGATACTCCCCGAAATTTTTGAAACTAATCATGCTGTTTTAGAGATTCCTATTATTTATGGACCAAGTTGATTGACTCACTCTGTGATAAGTACTCAGGCATTGGAAGTTTTCAGATGACACTTAAGGGGCCTATGTACACAAATAGAGGGACCCACTGATTTAAAACAACATCAGATAAACTAGGTTACAGATGACCCAAAAAAATGGCAGCCATCCTATGATAACCTATTCTTCCCAGCATGTTTCTCATGTCAATTGCCTTTTATTCCAGACAAAATCCGTTTTCCTATTTCTTTGGGACACCAATATGTAAGATAATATGATAATAATAGCTCCCATTTTTTGAATGACTTCTGTGTGCCAGATGCTAAGTATTTTTCTCTTTTTACTTTTATACCAGGTTGGCAAGGACAGCATTATTATTCCTATTTTACAGATGAGAAGCCTAAAGATCAGAGAGGTTGACAGACTCGCTTAAGGTCTCAGACGTCGTAAGGAATGGAGATGGGATTTGAACCCAAGTCTGAATCCGAATACCTTGCTTCTTCCTCTAAACTAAACCTTCTTTTCACGTTATGTTTCCTGTTATGTGATGGAAACCAATGTCAATATTTGTAAAATACCAATGTCAATTTTTTCCCAAATAAATCGTTTATTTCAGCAAACACTGATTTGTCAGGTATTTCTCAGCTAGCTTTATGGACCATTTGTATATATGGGTCAAATGGAAAGTGCTTCTCCCACCCAGCTCTTGGCCCGTTCCCCACTCTCACCTTCCCCTGATATGCTGAAGCAAATCCTGATGATGGTAAGTAAGGCCAAAAATTTAGGCAAGAGTTTCTATAATTAGTTCCATTTATTCATTCTGTGACATTTCCTTGAGCCTCAAGACAGTTCTGCCCTTTCTGAAGGAATAAACATTTCCAAATAATTTAATTTTTTTTTTAATATGTGCATGCCACAAGCTTGATATATATTCACACATAACCCATTCAACATTTTGGAAAACATGCTTATGTCTCCTCCTTTCTATTGCATTGGTAGCATTGATGAATAGTTTCTGTTGTTAACAGAGGCAAATCAGAGAGATGCAAACGCTTACATACACACCACAATCTATCTGGAATGATCAAGACAACTAAGGGAACTGTAATCTGCCATGTTTCCAAAGGAAAAGCTTCAGACTAAAACCTTTAGATAGTTTTTCCAGCTCTCCCATTCCCTCAGATTCTATGATAAATTTTCAGTTAATACTCTGTACTTGGGATTAAAATTCATCAAAACAGTAAGATAAGAGGAGAATGGCATAAATTCCTAGACAGAAGATTTCTCTAAACACCCATTTATTGAATATTTAATATGCCTAAGGTAAATGATAATGTTGGAATTGAAAATATGATTAAGCAAGAAATTTAGAAAGAACATATGTTGAATGATTTGGGGAGGATTAAATAAGTGATGAATTTACTTGATGGAATAGTATGCAGACATTAAGAGGGATGGTTTCAAAGACATAAACTTACGGGGAACTTTTTGATAAATGTTAAGATGAGAGGGAGAAGAAGGCTGCTATATGTATAGTAGGATTGTTGAGTTATTTTTTTTTTTAAACAGCTCTATACTGGAAAAACCTACAATGCGATAAACCAAAACAATGGTTTTTCATAAACAATGGAATGATGGGTGATTTTGTTGCTTTTATATTTGTCAACTTTATGAAAACACTATAAGCAAGGAGTGATAGATTTTCTAGAGGCATAATGCTTCTCAATGGCATGGACTAGAGACACTAACGCTGCCTAAGGGAGCTAGTGAGAGATCACAAGAGTGTTGAGCTGGTATTTGAGGAGAGGTTCAAGCAAAGGGGGAGGAAAGGACATTCCAGGAAGAATTGTAAGAGTGCCTGGCATTCTCAGGAGCAGTGGTAGTGTGTCCTGTACTTGGCCTAAGCAGATCATGACTAAAATGCTACAACTATTATTAGGTTGTAATCAAGGCAAGTCTCTCCACAGGTGGACCTTAAATAAGCAAATAGGAATTGAGATAAGAGCAAAGCGATGCCTGGGATATTACAGTGTATGAAACATTTCAAGTAATTTTGACAACTCTCCTACACTTCAATAGCTGTAATCTCCTATCACCCTCCTATTTGGGGTATCATATGGTTACTTATACTTAGTCCTATGCAATTTTCAGTAATTGTAAAGTAAGAGGGCCACAAGATGAGGACGGAGAGAGATAGACAAAGCCAGGTAATATTCTGTCCTACAGTCAATTAAGGGCCAGCAACGGCTCTTTTTAAGCCCAGAATAAATCTGTATGCATACATTCAACTCATCCTTGACAAGGTAACCAAGAATATACATGAGGAAAGGACGGTCTCCAACAAATGGTATTGGAAAAACTGGGTATGTGAGTACAAAAGAATGAAACTGGATCATTACCTTACACCATGTATAAAAGTCAACTCAAAATGGATTAAAGACTTAAATGTAAGAACTTAAACTATCAAACTCCTAAAAGAAAACTTGGAGAAAGACCATTGGTAATGATTTCTTGGTCATGACACCAAAAGCACAAGCAGCAGAAGAAAAAGTAGATAAGTGGGACTACATCAAACTAAAAATCTTCTGCACAACAGAGGAAACAATCAACAAAATGAAAAGGCAGCCTACAGAGTGTGAGAAAATATTTGCAAACCCTATGTCTGATAAGAGGTTAATATCCAAAATACGTAAGAAATCATTTCAACTCAACTCAATTCAAAACAAATGATAAAGACAAATAACTCAATTAAAAAACAGTCAAAGGAATTGAACAGATCCGTCTCCAAAAGAGACATCTCTAATCATTAGAGAAATGCAAATCAAAACGATAATGTGATATGACCACACACTTGTTAGGATGGCTATTGTATTAAAAAAAAAAAAAAGATAAATGTCAGCAAGGATGTGGAGAAATTGGATCTCTTTTACACTGGTAGTAAGAATGTAGAATGATGAAGCCACTACGGAAAACAGCATGGAGATTCCTCAAAAACTTGAAATATTTGGGGCCAACCCGGTGGTGTAGTGGTTAAGTCCACATGCTCTGCTTTGGTGGCTTGGGGTTCACAGGTTCAGATCCTTGGCATGGACCTACACACTGTTTATCAAGCCATGCTGTGGCAATGTCCCATATACGAAGTAGAGGAAGGTTGGCACAGATGTTTGCTCAGGGCCAATCTTCCTCATACACACACACACAAAATTAAAATAGAACTGCCATATGATCCAGCAATCCTGCTTCTGGGTATTTATCCAAAAGAATTGAAATCAGGATCTTGAAGAGATACCATGTTCATTGCAGCGCTATTCACAATAGCCAAGACTTGGGAATCACGTAAATGTCCATCACAGATGAATGGATAAAGAAAATGTGGTATATACATACAATGGCATAGTATTCAGCCTTAAAAAAGAAGGAAACTCTGCCGTCTGCAACAATGTGGATGAACCTAGAGGACATCATGCTAAGTGATATCAGCCAGTCACAGAAGGACAAATACTGCATGGTCCCACTTCTATGAGATATCTAAAATAGTCAAATCATAGAAGCAAATAATAGAGTGGTGGGTGCCAGGGGCTGGGGGAGGGGGAAATGGGGAATTGTTCAACAGGCATAAAATTTTAGTTATGCAAGATGATTAAGTTCTAGAAATCTGCTGTACAACATGGTGCCATAGTTAACAATACTGTATTATACACTTAAACATTTGTTAAGAGGGTAGACCTTGTGCTGCTTTCTCACCACAATTTAGAAAGAGAGAGAAAGACGCAGCAGAGGCTCTTTATGAGAGAGTGACAGAAGCCAATTTATTTCTGTAAGAAAATCTTTCTTGTAGCTGTGTGAAGGATGATCTGGATCCGGAGAGAAACCAGAGGCAGGAAGTCCAGAGGGAGAGCTGTAAAACGGTTCCAAGGAACAAGGTAGAGAGGAGAGGCAATAATTGTAAAAAACTGGCAAATTAAAAATTGCCTCTGTTACATTACTCCCTAACTCTATGATCTGGGATAAGCCTCTTTGCCTCCATTTCTTCACTTGTAAATTGAGGGTGATGAGCCTTCTTCAAAACACCACTGTGAGAAGTAAGGTATGAGAAAGTATTTTATAAGGTGCTAAACCCTACAAAATGACAAGGTTTTAGTTGCTGCATTGTAATTAGTAGTGGGTATATCAGTATCATCACATTGCACCATCCTGACATGGCGTATATTTTGAAAACATATACTATAGGCAGACAAGGAAAACAGATGAGAATCTCTGCACGTAGTAAGAAAGTTTCTAAGAAACAAATATGGTATAGCAGTCATGTGGATGCATTTTATAATGCAAGGCTTCGGTTCTTGTCTAAAATCAGGTATGAAGATTAATATTTTTCATTTGAAAATATGCAGTAAAAAAGAATCACTGGCTTCTATCATCTACTTTTGTGATACTGGAAAATCACCAAATAAAATGTTTATTTTCAAAAATGTACATTTTATCTGGCTAAGACCAGTGTTAGTGCAGCTTGAATGTGTGGGATGTTTCCACTTTTCCCAAGACTATCTCTTGAGTTGAAATTTCTTCTGAACAATCCTTAGAATGAAAGAGAAGAAACATATCATTTTTTCTCAATCTTGAATAATATTTGGATCCAATTAAAAAAATGCTTAGACTAAAATAATTTAGATATAATGTCAAACACAAATAAAACTAAGAATAAATACTTTATATTTATAGCGTATAGTCAACCATAAACCAAACAAATTTCAAGTTAAGAACAGCCAAACAAAACATTTTAAATATTCAAATTAATGATTAATAATGACAGGTGGCGTTGGGTTTAATAGATGATGCAGCCTCAGATCTAGTTCTGGGTTTGATCTGTCTCTGATTTTTACATAAATCCTACAAACGTAAGAATTGCCTCTTCACATGTGTGTATTATATGAAGCAGAACAGTTTCACAAATTTTCTAGCTCAGAATAATGACAATTTACCCAACAAGCAATCTTCAAGTGCCAACCTAACACATAAAAATGAGTAAAGCTGTCGTGTTTATTTAAAGTTCAGGTTAACATTATTGCTTTGGTGAAATCGACATTAAATATTTTTCTATTTTATTGATTGCTAAAATTAAAAGCAGCAAATTTCTTCGTTGCATGTTTAGTGCCCACTTATCATTGCTGAATTATTGCAGGTTGGTATTAGAAACATTTGCATAAAGCAGCCATTTGCAGTGAGAATGTGGGACAGAGGTACCGACTGACTCAAGACTGTCTATTTCAAGTGTTTTGAAAACTTCGCTGTGCAGTGACGTAGCTTCCACTTTGCGCAAACACATTATCACACCCCAGTGTAGACTTAGGCAGATGTGACTGGGTGCTCCCTTAGAAGATGGACATCGAGATGGGCAGAATTTGTGGGAAGCAGTTTGCTGACCTCAATCTGAGATATTGTGGTCTAAGGTAAATCCCAATCTGTGCTTATTTATGAGAAAAATATATATACTTCCAAACCATAGTTCCCTTTTACTCTAAGATTAAAGTCATGACTAAGACAACAGGAAAACAGAGTGATGGAGATTTATTTCTTTAGGAAAAGAGAACACAGTTAATTAACCTAGACTTAACTAGAGTAAGAGATAATAGCTGGTGAGCAGACAATATGTAATTTAGATAACAGAGAGAAAACTGACATGCTGGTCTGTTGCTAGGACGACAAGCTTTGGGGAGTCGAGGCAGAGAGGGAGCTGTAACGAGGTTAACGGAGAGGTTGAAAAAGTAGACACACACATATATTTTGTTCACTCTCTTTGTTTGGAGCCAAACAGGTTGTTGGGGAAAAACACTACAGAAAAAGAAAAACAAAAAACAAATTCACCAGAAAATAAGTCAACCCCTGGGAATTATCTCACAATTTACACGGAATAATGCAGACATATAGAGAACGTTCCCTTTAGAATACATCCCAATGAAAACTTAATATGCAAAGTCTTTGGGAAAACTATATGTTTATGCTTCAGCAAACGTGACGGCAGCCATGCCACCAGTAATCACTGATGTTTACCAACTCAGTCCTAATGACCTTTGAGAAATAGCTCATTAACGATCAGCACTCTTTTTGAAACCACCTCTGATCCAAATGATTTTACTGACTGGGAAAATGGTAAGGAGCAGAGAACAAAGTGGGGCCCCTCGTATCACATGGTTGTTTTCTAAATCACTTATTGTAAATACAAGATTATTACTTTGCAGTTGTACATTTTTCCCAGTGATTAAGTCACTCGGTCAGGGGCTGAGGTATATGACATTTATTCTTCTGTAAATTTGCTGTTTTTGAGATCTCATGTCTTGGATTTTTAAAAATCAATGTGAAAAATGGCAACTCTCACGTCTGAGGTGATTATTTTCCCTGTACATCTTTTCATTTACTTGTGATTTTTTGGTAGCAGTATCTTTTTCTTTTTGTGTGAGCCATTCCAAACCAGGTATCTGAAAAATAATTATGGCAACTTTCTTACTCTAAAGTTTTTTTTTTTAACTTTAACTCTTTAATTCATCTGAATTTTAAGCTGTGTGAGGTGCAGATCCACATCCTGCTTTAACATCTCTCTCTTCCACGTAGGAGCTTTTTGACCTCCAATCCTCCATTTTTCCGCAGGGGCTCACGGCTGCTTCCAGCTTATTTCAGCCAATGAGATATCAACTCTGAACTTTAGCTTTCAACAGGGGATGCTGGAAAACCAAACTCCTTTCAGATCCAAAGGACTGGGTATATTCAAACAAGAATTTATTTAAATTATAAACAGTGATTAAATGTCTCTATATCTTTGGACTGGAGCTCCTACCTAGAATTCCTAGTTCTCAGGTAACTTGTAAAGAAATTATTTATTTTTTTTATTATATGACTCTTTCTAAAACATATTTTTAAAACTCCAACTTGTAACATGTTAACATCTGGAGCCTGCTCACAGCCTTAACTCTGATTTAGACAATGTCAAACATCAGGCATTTTAAATGTTAAAAGCATTAGAAGTGACCCACCCAAATAGAAAATGGGACAATCTAATTTGTTTATTTCAATGCATTCTTGAAATTTATCACTTTGACCAGGATCTGCAGATAGACTGTTGGCTAAAAGTACTGGCTTATTTCTACTGTCCTCACTCCGTGTGTTTGTATGTATGTGTGCGAGAGAGAGAGAGACAGAGAGAGATAGACAGAGAGAGAGAGAGAGAGATGAGGTAGCTGTCCAACTTTATGCATTGCACCAGGTATTTGATTAAACCTCGGAGCCCATTTACCTACGCATTATTAAAGCACAATGCAATGGACTCAAACTATCATCAGATCTTTGAATTGAACTCTTTTCCTAAAACTCTGGAATCCCAAACAGCAGGGTAGAGTTCCAGAATATCTCAGCACCTTTCCTGTATTTAAGCAACACATGACTAGGAAGTGAAGTGACAACAGAACAAATGAATTTGAACACTGTCTATCCTCAAAGGTAAATTTCTAGGTAATCATATGCAGCATGTCCAAGAAATATGAATCATGGTGACTAAAAAAGAAATTGATTTCAGAATCTGTTTTCCTTGACCTCAATTAAGATTTCAGGTAAAGAATCATTTTATTTGAAAGTGCAAGTTGAAATGAAATGTAAAAAATTACAAAAATAAGAAAAACAGGGGGCCAGCCCCTTGGCATAGGGATTAAGTTTGCATGTTCCACTTCAGCAGCCCAGAGTTCACCGGTTCCCAGGTGCAGATCTACACACACCACTTGTCAAGCCATGCTGTGGTTGGCATCCAGCATATAAAAGAGAGGAAGGTGGGCACAGATGTTAGCTCAGGGCCAATCTTCCTCAGCAAAAAGAGGAGGATTGGAGGCAGATGTTAGCTCAGTGCCTCGGGATATTCACAAAGTAGTGTAACCATCACCACCATCCATTATTTGGATATTTTCATTGCCCCAACATAAATAACTTTTTAGTTCTTTTTGCTCTTGCTTTAAGAATTCTGTATTTCTGAATAAGCATAAGAGGCATTTTGTTCATTTGGCAATGGCTGTGTCAAATCTAAAACGAAGAAAAAAATAAGTCAAACTTCAGCCAGTTGGCATGAAGGGGATAAGAAGAAGTAATCATTTTATTTGTTGTCTTTAGAAATGTAAAGGTTTCTGGAAAGAATCCTCAAATCTTAATTTTCAGTAATGGAAATTCAAGAAAGGAAAATACACCAAACATCAAATTTTATCATTCAAATTTTTTGAAGCCGTAATAGGCTGTTTGTAAGGCGAATTTCTACCTAAGATCACAAAGGCGTTGGTTAGAGATCCCCTTGAAAGACCGGACTATTCTAAGGAGGAGACAAACTTACTTAGATTGCATCCTAGCCTTTGGATCTGGCAATGTGTCAGATATATTATGAGATTACACAGCAATAGAATGTTTTTATAGTGCCTATTCATACAGAAAATGTTCTCTGTAGCCCTATGCAAACTGTTAAAGACAGGATAGATGCTGTATTACAGCGTCTAACTAGAAATAAAGGCTTGCGTTCATTTTATATTCACAAGGCTTATATAATTCTTAGTCCTTTGTGTGATTTATTTTAACTTTGCACTGCGTGAGTTGGAAGAAAGCTCAGCAGTCAAGTTACTCGGGGGCATTAGTCCTGACTCTTTTTCACGGTCATTGCTGCACTGGAGTAAGTTCTCTTTCATAATTTTCTCCCAAACATGACTTCAGGTGTTTACCAAATCAACAATAAAAATGGTTTTTAACCATTTAGTCACTTGGATTTATTACAGAATTTTTCTGATTTTCGGGTGTTACCCACCCCCCAAAGGACCACTTTTCAAAACTTTTCGAAAGTAGTTGAAACTTTTTTAAAGTAGAAATTCCTGGGTCAGTCCTGCCTACTGAAATGGAATCTCTGGGCTTAACAGGCTGAGAATCCAGACTTTTAATAAACATCCCAGGCGGTTCCTTATGAAGTTGTCTCACCCCTTTCTGAGAGAGAGAATTTGGGAGGCACTGGAAAACTATAGTACAGCAGGATTTGAGAAGCAACTTGTTCAGAATTCTGGGCTGTGATGTTTTAAGACAGAAAATCATTAGGATGAAAGTGCCATGAAGGCAGCCACTTTCTCTGCCTTGTTCCCCACTCTTCCTAACACTTACTACCACACTGCACGCACACAAATGTTTGTAAGATGAAAGAATTTTCTTTATGAGCAGATCTCAGATTGAACTTGAAGTCACTTCCGCAAAAAGTAGGCATGTGGACAAAGGAATCCAGAATGAAATGAGTATTTCATATGACTATTTCTACAAAGACCTCTGGTTATTTTAGAGTCAAGAAAATTCTAGACATTTTGGTGGAAAGTACATTCTGATTAGATTTACCTTTCTGGATGTCCACTAAATCAAAAGAAAATGGACAAAGAGACTAAAGAATGCATTAGAAGCCTTTCCTACGCCCTAAATATTTGTTGGAAACAGTTTTTCTAGAACGTTTACTAGAATGATAGAAGGCTGGCCTTCTATCCAGTGCTTTGCCCTGTTTACCGTATTTGAGAGGATGATGTGCCACACCTTACTCACCCAGTAACTGTACCTGTTGACTCACTTCATTCCCTGGAGACACAGCCTCCACTCTGTCTGGAGAAGGAAGAGAAAACAGAAGGACGAGCACAGCTGGTTCCTCAGGCAGCGTGACTGGATTTCTTTCTCAGCTTTTGTGTTCTCGTAGAAATGTTATCTTAATCTCAACTGACAAGAATGTTCTTCAAACAAAACTCCGAAGTAGAAGGCTAGAGGAATGCTTCAGGGAGATCCAAAAACAAAATAGGATCCGCACAGCAATTACATTTAGAAACTGAAACTCGTTACCCACAATTTAGACGGTAGACGGAAAGACAAGTTGTTCCTTTCCATTTGGGAGTGAAGATTATAATAGATCATAATAGTGGCTTTTCACATTAAATAATGTTTTTCCATTTCTGTGAAAATGCCTTGATGTCAAAAAGAAAAGAGAGAAAATAAATCTCTGTAGCAGCAATAATTCACTTATTCTTTCATCCAGCAGGTAATAACACCTACTGTGTGCCTGATTTGGGTCTAAGCAGAGAAAGAGAGAATTTTCATAATGGCTCTAAAGGAGAGGATCTCGGGGCACTCTGAGGCATACCTCCAAAGACCAGGGATGAGGGAAGTCCTCTCAGAGAGATGAATTCTTGTCCGTAGGCAATACGGAGAGTTTAGAAATTGAAATTGGAAACATTTTAAAGCAGTATATAAGATTGTTTTTCTATGTAAATTTAGCTGAGATTATCACTGAAAGCTCTGTGTGTCTTAAGCATGAATAACTCATAGAAGGAGAAAAAGCAGCTCTGTGCTGTCTGTGGGAGGGAGGGATGGGATTGAAATGTTGCTGATAATCCATTCTGCATTAAACATAACTATTGAGGCCAGCCCAGTGGCATAGAGGTTATGTTCTCACACTCCACTTTAGCAACCAGGGGTTCACAGGTTTGGATCCCAGGTGCAGACCTGCACACTGTTCATCAAACCATGCTGTGGTGGCGTCCCACATACAAAATAGAGGAGGATTGGCTCAGGAGTTAGCTCAGGGCCACTCTTCCTCAAGTGGAAAAAAAGAAGAGGAAGATTGGCTACAGATGTTCGCTCAGGGCCAATCTCCCTTACCAAAAAAATAAATAAATAGGGGCCAGCCTGGTGGCACAGTGGTTAAGTTCACACCCTCTGCTTTGGCAGCCTGGAGTTCACCATTTAGGATCCCAGGCACAGACCTACACATCGCTCATCAAGCCCTGCTATGGCAGGCATCCCACATATAAAGTAGAGGAAGATGGGCACAGATGTTAGCTCAGGGCAAATCTTCCTCAGCAAAAAAAAAAAAAAAATGGGAAGGATTGGCAGCTGATATTAGCTCAGGGCTAATCTTCCTAAAATAAATAAATAAATAAAAAATAAATAACTATTGATCTTCACATGGTTCAGAAGTGATGCTGATAAAGAAATTAGGAGAGAAGGAGAATTCCCCCAGGAGTACCTGGGGGGAGCAGTCTTGAATCATAAAGCTGTGTTTGTTTTTAATTTTTAATCATCACTTTGGGAAGGAGGATTCATTTTATTCTTTAAGGACACGAGGGGCTTTTTTTTTCCTTCCTTCATTCTTCTTTCTTCTTTCTTCTTCCCTTCCTTCTTTTCCTCTCTCTCTGTCTCTCTCTCTTTTTCTTGTCGTAAACCTCAGACCTCTAAGAAGGACAAACTTGACACACTAGCAGTCGCTCTTTTGTATCCACTCTACAAGTTCCACGACACTGCAGGGGACACAGGAGTCACTCAGGCATTCTCTGATGACAGGGGAGGAATGGAGAGAAGGGCTAACGTGAAGGAAGGTAATTGTGGTTGGCACAGAAGGGAATCTGAGGAATGAGATCAAAGAGCGGAACCAAAATATATTAAGCATGTTTTCAGCACCGACTGTTGACACTGCCTTCTGGCCTTTCTTAAAAGATGCAAGAGTTAAAATAATAAATAACAAATGACTGACAGTAACATTTCTGAGCTCTTTCACGCCCATTCTCTACTCCTCTGTCCTTATGATACTACCAGAACTGGGAGACATTTTAGGCCAAACAGGCTGAGAGGAAAAGAGTAAGCAAGGAGAAGAATTCCAGGTGTGATGGAAAGGGAACATGCCATAGTCTTCAGAGCAATGATCGGGACACACTGCCTTCCCAGTCTGGGGCTTGGGAGGGAGACAGGCGGTAAGGCCGCAGCACATCTGATCATAGAACCCCTGCACTTGAGCAGTAGTTCCCGGCCTGTCAACCAGCATCCTCACGCTTCAGTGTTTATGGATGGGAGGGGTGCTCGTTGAAAACGCAGAGTACTAAATTCCATTGACATGCTTCTGACAGCGTGCTTCTCTTTGAGAGATCCCAGCTAAGAAATGAAGTGCAAGTTCCTTGCAACAGAATGTAGAGTCTGTTGGGAAACTGAAAGAAGCCAAATTGACCATTTAATCATCAGCTTCTCAGGGCAAATCTTGACTGCTCTCAGTGATTAGAGGTAGGTGTTGGCTGAGATCATCTCCCACACTACCTTGCCACTCCACAGCATGTTAATAATGAAAACGAGGTTTACATCAAGTCCTGTCTAACATTTACTAACAAGAAAGCACGAATAGTCATGTAAACTGTGCTTACAAGCTTGGGGTACCAAGGCTGTTAAGACATTCCGAAAGCAGATTGGGTCAAGCAGCAGCATCCTCTCTGAAATGGAGCTGCACAGCCAAACAGAGCTTGTGTGCTCCTCCAAAGACGTTAGCTGCTACTAGACTTGTCACCCCCTGACGCCACGTTCCTAAGTGGGCGTTGGTGCCTGTTCGCTGCCCTTATCCAATCACATAACTCAAGCACAACTCGTTTTACTATTTTTAAAAATCATTTTCGATGTTTCTTATGCGAGTTAAAAATTCTCTCGTGTAGTTTCCGTAAGGATAGTTGAAGGTTTTATGTCACTGTCTCTGAAGTCTGATTACCTGGTTAGGACACTTCAAATGTTGAATATGCTCTTAAAACAATGAACAGAGTAAGCATTCAAATGTTAGCTATTACTGTTCTTGTAATTACCATGGTTGTCATTGTCAGCTGTTACAGCATATGACACGTTCAGCTATTTCTCTACATGTCTAACTTACGAAACTAGTGTTTTTCAAACTAATGTTTTTCAAAATTCAACAATTCCTACATAGCATTTTCTAGTGAAATAGACTAGATGAGAATAGAAAATATTAGAGTGTATCAAGCTTTGGTTCAACCTTAGAAAGGTAGATATACTGAGTTGCAATAGAAAATGTGTTTTCTACTACGAGTCATGGTCCAAAAAGAAAAAGTCATGCTAGATTGTATGCCTCAAAATAAGGGAATAAAGGACACTGTCTTATTTATGTTGTTATCCCCAGTATTATAATGTTTAGACGCTCAGTAAATGTTTGAATGCACGAACTCTTTTTTCTTTCTGCTAAGATGAGTTTCATTGTAAAATGGAACCAAAGATATTTAAAGATTTTGCGGAATCTGAAACAGAGCATATGTAAGCATTTGTAACTAGAGTTTTAGAACCAGAGAGAAGTCCTCTGCTGTTCTGGTTTGAAGAGAATTGTGATTATTTCCCTGGAAATCTTTATTGCTCACTTTCTCCTGTATCACAGGGTTCTGCTTCTTTTTTAAAAAGAATTACTTATTTCTGTGAAATATATTCCTGTGCCCTTCATCTCAGTTTTCTATTGTTGCTGTAACAAATTACCACAGATGTGGTGCCTTGAAACAACATCTATTTGTTATCCTCCGGTTGCGTAGAGTAGACGCCTGACATGAGTCTCACTGGGCTGAAATCAAGATGCGCTCAGGGCTGCATTTTTTTAGAGGCTCCAGAGGAGAATCTGTTTCCCAGACATTTCCAGCTTTTAGAGGCATTTCTTGGCTGCTGGCTTTTTTCTGCATCTTCAAACCAATATGGTAGCCATCTGGCCTCTGCTCGGTGGGCACATCTGCTTCTCTGCCTGCCTCTGACTCTCTCGCTTCCCTCTTTAGCCTTGTGACTACATTGGGCCCAGGCAGATAATCCAGGATAACCTCCCCATCTGAAGGTCCTTATCAAGTCATGTCTCAAT
Organism: Equus caballus; assembly: GCF_041296265.1. Taxonomy (NCBI): domain Eukaryota; kingdom Metazoa; phylum Chordata; class Mammalia; order Perissodactyla; family Equidae; genus Equus; species Equus caballus. The sequence goes on from NC_091695.1 coordinate 12,751,950, forward strand.
TCCCTTTTGCCATTTAATATTTACGGATTCCCGGAATAAAATCTGGACATATTTGGAGGTTTATTATTTTACTTACCACACCCATCAATTCCAACATCTAGAACTGCCCCAGGAAATTTGCAAAGCATTTTCGGATAATTTCTATTCTACTTGATTTATAGACATCACTATCCAGGTAATTGCCTATAAACCTGTTGTCTGATTTCATATGACTTTGGGGACAAGGGCCAAAAAAGTAACACCTTACCACCTGTGATTTTAGCATCCTTGGTTTTAAGAATTTAAATTTATGTAACAATTTTAATTTTTTTAAGGATCTAACTTATAACATCTGTATTGTTTAGTTAATAATCCTAAAAGAAAGAATTACAAAAACAGAAATACAGTATACAAAATTCTAAGCCAGTGAAAGGTGGGTTAATAATTTCTAAAGATGAGTAATCTGCATAGTACAAAACTTTGGGGAAAGAATATGGCTGTCCAGAACAAGGTCATCGCCGTGCTTCCTGAACAGTCGAGATGAGTGATTTATAAGAGCTGCTACCTGTTGGCAGAATATTCTAACCCTGTCAACTCAGGTTTGTTTTGGAAGCCAATGCCTTCCAATACTTTTATTTTCAGTGACTAGCATTTTAATGTTCTCATCCAGCTTCCTATGTTCTATAAGAATTTGGTCTAGCCAATCAGATTTTTGCTCATCATGGGATTTACCAGCAACACACATCCTTGGCCAGGAATTATGGTCCTTTACTTAAATTTTTTATGGCTCCTTTTAAAATAAAATGTGCCCTGCATAGTAAAATTCAAAATCAAACATCTATTAAAGGAGTAAGTGTTTCTTATTACCTTGAAAATGTTAAATTGCTCTTATAAATTAGTTTCCCATCTTCTTTTCCAGTCTCGTCTTAATTCTCCCTGGTTTTCATAGCAAGGAGCACTTGCTGGTTTCACTTGGTCTATTGCTTTCCCTAAAAATAATTTTAATAGCTTAAGTAGGCTTGTAAATTGCATTCTTCCTAATAGTTTCATTTATAAGTGGTCACACTTCTCTCTCAAGCACAGTTTAATGTTTCTATTGCCGTTTTGGCTTTTAAATTGTGCATCAATTTCAGTTTGAAACTACTACTGTTCATAGTCAATAGCAGTTGAGAAATATATAGCACAACCTACCTTAACCAGTAAATGTTTCTTGTAATGTTTACACTAATGGTTCATTGAAAATTTGGTTGAGTCAAAAGAATTCTGTTGTAAAGCAAGCAGAATCCTTCTATTAGCATCTGGAAGAAGTCAACTAAGAACTAACTTTGAAGTCACACTCAGGTTTGAATCTACTTTACCCCCTGATTAGCTGTGATCTGAAGTGAGTTATTTGTTCTGTGTGAACCCTAGTTTTCTCACCTGCGTAATCTGGAGAGCAGCTATTTCACAAGAATGCTATGAGAACCAAACGAAAGAATACAGGTAAATCTCTCGCATACAGCCCACACGAAACATCTAATCAACAGTAGCTATTATTACCTTGAATGTTTTACTTTGGCTTTAAAAAAAATTCCAAGTATTCTTAAGAGATTTTTAATTGATATTTGCTATAAACAGTTAACATCCACAAGGAATACACAACATAGCAAATAGGTCAAGATAAGAAAAAAATATTAAACTTGAAAAGTTCAATATTTGACAATTAAATCAGTATAATTCTTTAATTATTAAATTGACAAGATTACTTTATTTTATTTGGTTTCTTTATTTTTTTACCCTATTTTATTTTTTGAGGAAGATTAGCCCTGAGCTAACTGCTGCCAATCCTCCTCTTTTTGCTGAGAAAGACTGGCCCTGAGCTAACATCTGTGCCCATTTTCCTCTACTTTATATGTGGGGTGCCTACCACAGTGTGGCGTACCAAGCAGTGCCATGTCCGCACCTGGGATCCGAACCGGCAAACCCCAGGCCACCAAAGCAGAACGTGCACACTTAACTGCTGCGCCACCAGGCTGGCCCCAGCAAGATTATTTTAAACAGAACCTTTTCATGAATAGACTGCCCTTGTAGATAAGTGTGTGTTTGTTGGGGGGATGGATTTTTCTATAAAGGTGCTGAAACAATTATCTGTATATAAAAGAATAAAACTAGTCCCCTACCTCACACCATATTAAAATATCAACTCCAGATAGACAAAGAGTTAAAAGTGAATGAAAAATGATGACTAACCCAAAATACAATGTAAATGTACATGAATATATACACAAATAAAGATAAATGATTGCATAAATAAATAAATTAGGAAGAAGAGATATATCTTCCTTACAGAAGTATTCCATTTAACACATATAGACACTCCTCCCTCCAGGAGATAGAGCTTAATCACCGCCACTATGCTTCCTTGTGGGTAGGCCAGATGTGGTGACTTGTTTCCAAGGACTAGAGTATTTACAGTGGAGAAATCTGACGGTTGTGCTTAACCAAGTGATTATGGTTAATATCCCCATTGATGTTCTGTAGATATCATGTGCCCCTTGATATTCTTGGGTGAGAAGAGCACTTGAGCTATATGGTATTTTTTCAAAAAGCCCTTAACGCCCCTCTAATCACTAGAAAAACATCCAAAAATTTAGATTCAAGGCCCTTCTACTGCATACCTGGGAGCATTCCTCAGGACTGCCACAGTCAAGGAAAACAAGGAAAGACTGAGAAATTGTCACAGACCAATGGAGACTGGAGAGAAGTGACAAAGAAACACAATCTTTCCCAGGGCTGCATCCTACAACAGAAAGAGAAAAAACTGGCGAATTCCGAATAAAATCTGGAGTTCAATTAATGGTAATGTACTAATGGTTTCTTAGCTTTGACAAATGTGTCATTGTAATATAAGACATTAACCAAGGGTGGGAACGAGGGAGGGATATATAGGGATTCTCTGTTCTGTTGTTGAAACTTCTCAGTAAAGCTAAAATTATTCTACAATAAAAAGCGTATTAAAGAAAGACTACAAGACATAGAAAACACTATCAAAAATATCTTTATATTCTTAGGCTATCGAAGAATTTCCTTTATTTATTTATTTTTTTACTAAGGTGACATTGGTTTATAACATTATATAAATTTCAGGTATCGGTCATTATATTTTGACTTCTGTAGAGACTACATCAGAGGAAAGCAAAAGGCATAGAAAGATTTCTTAACCAAGAAAAAAAAGTACAGGAAAATATTGGTAAATTTGACTACATGAAATTCTAGAATGTTCATCAAAAGAGGCTGCAACATGAGTAAAGATCTAGGTCACAAACTGGGAGAAGATAATTGCAATGAATATATTTCAACAGCAGAGATCTCTTGCAAAGCAAATTTAAAAAGAGAAAACTCTGCAGAAAAAATGAGATAAAGACTTAAAAAGACACTTCAGAGAAAAAGAAATCCCAAAGATGAATAAACATGTAAAGGATGTTCAACAGCATTACTATTCATGGAAAATCCACAGTGGGATATCATTTCATGTTTGCCAGATTGGAAATTTTTAAGACCAAGACTGTCAAGTGCCATCAATGATGTGGAACACCAAAACATTTCTACACAGCAGGTGGGAGTGTAAGGCGATAGGGTCACTCTGGAAACCATTTGGCTACATCTAGAATTGAAGACGTGTCTATCCTATGTATGGCAAAGCAATTGCACTCCTACGTTTATACCCTAGAGAAACTTTTCTATATATATGGACCAAGAAATATGCACCAAAATACTCCCAGAAGCTCTGTTTGTAATAGCAAAAAGAAACTACAAGCAACCCATTTATCTATCACAGCACAGTGCCATCCAACAATGAAAATAAAATGATAGTAACAAGCAACAGCAGGGATGCATTTTAAGAATATCAGTTGGAGGGAAAAGAGAAAACTGCAAAAGAATGCATACAGCATGATGTTGTTACATAAAACTTAAGAATGCAGGGCCAGTCCCAGTGGCCTAGTGGTTAAGTTTAGTAAGCTCTGCTTTGGCAGCCCAGGTTTGGTACCTGGGTACAGACATACACCACTTGTCTTTCAGTAGCCATGTTGTGGTGGCAGCTCACATGCAAAGAGGAGGATTGGCACAGATGTTAGCTCAGGGTGAATCATCCCTCAGCAAAATAAATAAATAAGTAAATAAATAAATAAATGAATAAATAATTTAAGAATGTAGAACTAGGGCCAGCCCCATGGCATAGTGGTTAAGTTTGGCACCCTCTGCTTCATCAGCCCAGGTTTGTGGGTTCGGATCCTGGGTGCAGACCTATGCTACTCATCAGACATGCTGTGGCAGCAACCCACATATAAAGTAGAGGAGGATTGGTACAGATGTTAGCTCAGGGCTAATCTTCCTCAAGCAAAAAAAAAAAAAAAAAAATGAGAGAGAGAAAGACTGGCAGCAGGTGTTAGCTCAGGGCTAATCTTCCTCAACAAGAAAAAAAGAAGAATGCAGAACTAAACAATTTAGTGTTTAGGATTACAAACATATAGGAAAGCCATAAAGAAAAGCATGAGAATGGTAAACATAACTCTTACAGCTATTACCTCTATGGAGGGTTTGGGGGAGGAGCACACAGAGAACTTCAAAATAATACAGTATTCTCCACTTTCAACTGGATGGTGAGTTCATGGGTGTTTGTATTGTTATAATTTATATATTATATGTGGTATAAATTTTACTTTATATCTACTTAATAAAAATAAATGAAAAAGAAAGAAAAGGAGAGATGGAGAAAGGAAGAGACAAGTGAGAGGAGAAGAGAAGGGGAATGTGGGTTATCACTGCCTCTAGTCCCCATACCCAAGAAGCAGGGCCACCTCAACGTACATAGGGATTCCAAGCTTAGAACTGAGTTGTTAGTTTGGTAGTTTTCACTGCCTCTTTTAACTTTTATCCCATATCAAAGCTCCATCTAAATTAGCTGGGATCAAAGTGGAGGTGTGCCTCGTTTTATTGTACTTCAAAGATATTGCTTTTTTTTTTTCACCAGACTCTCCATCAGCAAAAGGATTGCAACTCCCTGAAGGCTCAGATGATGGTTAGCACTTTTTAGCAATAAAGTATTTTTTAATCAAGGTATGTAATTTTTTTTTTACACATAATGCTATTGCACACTTAATAGCCTACAATATAGTGTAAACACAACTTTTATGTGCACTGGGAAACCAAAAAATTAGTGTGACTCGCTTTATTCCAATATTTGCTTTATTGCAGTGGTCTGGAACCAGACCCACCGTATCTTCATATGCCTGTACAGAAGTGAAACTCCATTATTTACTCCCTGTAGGTCAGCCTCTTCGGGTACACAGGTTCCCAGGCCTGGCCCCGTGCCTGCTTTGGCAGAATCACAGTCCTGTCTTCTTCCTCCTCTCATTGTCACAACAGAGATTTTGAACGTCTCTGTTCAGTGCTGTAGCAAACCTTTATCCCCAGAGCCAGGGCTGCCTTTTCCTCCCTCCCTAGGGCATCCTTCCTCCTAGTTTTGTCCAAAACCACAAATGCAGTGGTAATGAAAGACTTTCTAATGCAAATCTGGCTGCTCATTGCCAGAAACACCTCTTATCTCTTCCCCCACCCCACCCCCTCCCCCCTCCCCCCTCCCTTCAGGGCAGTTGTCAGGAATCCTGAGGAAGTACCTGATGGAAATGCAGACCTCTTTTTTTTTTTTTTACACATTGGACTTTTTATTTATATTTCTGTAGGATCTTCAATATCCATATACTTGCTGTCTGATTTTCTCATGTTATGAGATTACACAAAGATGGAAAAGTTGTCAGTGTAAGACAATACCCACTGCTAAACTCATCTCTAATGAATTAGTCCTGTGGGAAAAGGCAGCATCTCTCTTCACCAATCATGTCAACATCTTTGATGTCTTCATCAGTCAGACTCCAGCCAATTGTCAGATATAAATGGGGAGAGTCAATAGCGAGATTTTCTGAGGTCAGTCCAAGTGATAGTGGAGAACTCTTGGGATCCAAGCAAAACTTTAGACGATGAAGATCCAGCAGGATTCAATCTTTTGCACAACAAACATTGGGCAGTAGTCAAGTGAAGAAGACAAAAGTCAATAAAGGTGATTAGTGTGTCCCCAAAATGAGAATTTTTATATCAACGTGTAATGTTCCTTCCCTATGGCTCCTCATAACTTTGGACAGCAAAGCATAAAAGCATGGCCATGTTGGGTGTTTCTGAAATGATGCTAACATTCTATACTCTGGGGAACAGACACTTCTTCCCTACACTTTGGCTTCATCACTCGTTGGCTGCACAGTTCTTTCTGTTCACGCTGTCCTTCCTTTGAAAATGATCACATTTCAACCTCTTGCAGACCTCTTTTTTAAGTGAAGGATTCAACAGGAGATTTGAGAATGTCTTGTTTGCTTAGGATGCCAGAAGAAAAATGTTGAGCACGTGTAGAGGTAGGAAGACTAATGGACTAGTCCAGATAGAGAAGATGGTCTGAACCAAGACAGTGGATGTGGCAGAAGTAGAAATAGAAAGGAGGAGACAGCTATGAGAGATTTTCCTGGAGCCTTGTTTATCGTAAATGAAAAGCTGTCTAGAGGGAATGACGTGAAAGTGAGCCATCATCTCCACGGAACAACAGTGGATGGGCAGATTTAAGGCTTCAAGCCCTAAACCTACTGTCTAGAATGAGGCAAGCGGAAACCTGAGTATGTATGCAAGCAACAGATAACTGAGCAAAATTATGAGTGGAGCACCAAGCTCTGCTTTTGCCGGCAGGAAGCAACTGGGAGAACATTACTTGTAACCTAGAAAAATCTTAAGAAGTCAATGACTAATCTTGTTCATGACTTGCTATAGTTACTAGTATTACACATGGACTGAACTAATTTTTAGCATTATACGTGGATTTAACTTGTCTTTTTCACAATTCTCAGCTATTCACATTTATCTTGCTTATTCCAAGGCAAAGAACAGTAAACAATATGTTGGAAAACATGGAGATGGTTCACAAGATTCTTTTGGCTAGACGATTTATTATTTTAATATTTACAAGGGCTTTCTGAGAAGATATGAGAAAACTTTTTAAAAAATGCTTTAAGCATAATATATAAATGACGACAAAAGAGGTGGAGACAGGAAAGAAATCAGCTTAAGTCAACAACTCATACCATAGACAAGTTTTTAAAACAGAAAAAGAATTCTCTGACAATAAGAATAGTTCAGTCACATTGTCTTCCTCAAGGAGACCAAGGTAGCATTAAATAAATCAGAGAAGAAAGAAATCAGGTAAATTAATTTTTTGACTCTAAGTTCGTCATAAAAAAAAAAAAGCTGCTCAGTTTCAGGTATATATTCTGTTTTCCCATGTGAGAAACATATTTTTATAACATAATTTTGCACATTTCATAGCCAAAGTAAAGCATGCAAAAAATACACTGCAATATCAACAATAACCCGACAAACAAACTACTTGGGGAAAAAGTATCTATTTTACCAAATATCTATTAAGTAGGATTCAAGATAAACATGGAGGTTTTCCCCCTCTTACTTGTAAATGTTTATGTGTTGTATCCGTTTAGGGTTTGTTCGCACCCGAGAGTTGATTTCCACTCTTAGTGACCTTGTGGTCAGCAGAGCCAAACCCTGCCCGCTATTTTTGGCACCATCCTCGCATCTTCCCATGCTGTATCAGACAATGCTCCCCTGCTGTCCACAGGGTTTCATGGCCAATGTTTTCAGAAGTGAGTGACCAGGTCCTTCTTCCTAGCCTTAGTCTGGAAGCTCTGCTGAAACCCGTCCACCATGAGTGACCCTGCTGGTATTTGAAATACCAGTGGCATAGCTTGCAGCATCCCAGCCACACATAGCTGTCACAGTGTGACAACCGACAGACAGGTGGTGTGGTTCCCTGACCAGAAATGAACCCAAACTGTGGCAATGAGAGTGCCAGATCTTAACCACTAGACACCAGGGCTGGCCTGTTTAGAGCAGAGTAGCTCAAAATAATGTATTTTCTATACACAAGTTATCCATTTAGGCCTGCATATGTCGTGTCTTTATACTGCAATAGATATGATATCCCAGTACACATCTTTTGTTATTTCTCTCATTACATTGTATGATTTCTTTTTTTAGTTTGTTTTATCCCTTAGAATGTTAGTACATTGATGACAGAAACTGCCATTTTTATCTGGATCTCTTTAGTTCTTTGCACAGTGGATGGCACACAGGAGATGCTCAGTAAATGTATAACGAATTGATTTACACACATATATGATGTCTAGTCCCAGAATATTTAATTTCCCTAAAAATTTTTAGCTCTAAATATGAAATTACATAAGTAACACAGACATTCTCATCTTTATAAATGCCTCCTTATAATCTACAATTATATATAAACTCTGTGGTGAAAACTTTGTACCAGCTATGTACTGAAATCTTTGATTTATTCCTCTAAAGTATTACGTAAATTCTGTAAACCAAAGAAAACCTCAAAGTACCTTTCTTCCACGAAATACAATACAATTAAGCTGCTTTATTACATTTTGGAGAGGGAATATCTCATCCAGAAGTATAACGGGAGATCATAAACTTAACATTTCCATAAAATGTAGCATGCAACAGTGTGATTCTCCTCTTTTCTCAGGCGTACATATTCTGTGGGTTGCTAAGAGACACTAAACGTAAAAGTCTAAAACACAATTTGGCTCTTTAAAAATAGGCTAGGCAGCTTTCTTATTTCTGACAAAATTAACCTCTGGGGAATATACACAATCTCAGTACAATCATTGACTTTAGTCACTTTCTGGGCTTATTGAATTAAATTGTGGTTTGTAAAGATTTTAATCTTAAATTTTAACATTGAGATCAGCAAAATTATTTGCAAGCCTTAAGCAAATACCTCTGCGTTTTGGCTTCCCACTCTGTATTTAGGCAATTGGTAGAGAACAAGCCAGATTCATTTTAATGAAAAGCCACTGGTTCCAATTTCTACAAGAAGCTAATTCATGTTCTCTTCCATTTCTTCTCCTTTTTGCAGAAAAAGAAAGGTTACACCACAGGAAAAATCCAGTTATTTTGAGGTGAAAGTGGGTGGGAGATGCCATGCTGAATTCTTAAATTATGACAAATCTTTGGCCAATATGCCTTTTCTAGTTGACCCAGATAACAAGCAGTATGGCTATCTTTAAAAGGTTCAAATTATTCCTATTGTGGAGGCTGACCTTAGAACCTCTCACTAGTTTTCGGTTGTCAGTATTTTCAAGCTGAATGACACTCCTGGTCATGTCCTTGGCCACAAGCTTCACAATCTGTTCATGGAGAGGAAATAAAGAGTTGGCTTTTTTATAGTATCCTGGTGTTAAGTAAAAGGTATGAAAAGAATATATAGACACACAAATATATATATTTATGTACACATATAAATATACATACACACAAATATGTATAAAACGTATCTATGAAAGTTTGAAAGCAACATCTATAGTAAATATATTTATATTTACATGAATGTATACTTGAAATGTAGTAGGATCCCTGGACCTAGAGATAGGAGATGCAGAGCGAAACTCTCAGCCATTTAGTCTCCTCAGCCCTGAATTTGTTTCTGTGTTCAGTCCTCCCTTTATCTTCCTCCCTCACTCCACATTCAGTTTAGCGGAACTTCTTCACCGACCGTCATGTTTCAATTGATGTCTGTACGTGTGTGATTTTAAAATATTTATCTTAAACCCATACCTTTCTCTTTAACGCTCTAGATTCCTATCTCTGAAGCTCTGTCTTCAAATGTAATATTCATAAAACCAAGCTCATCGTCTAGGGCTCCGCATCTGCTTCTCCTCTCTGTTCCTTATCTGCGATTCTTGTCACTCAGATATTGATGCAGCCAAGTGGCTGGCAGCAGCAGACTTGCAGCAATGCTTCCCTTTCCAGTGTAGTCCCTCTCTGTCTACCCCCATTCACTGATTTACTTGTTCGCTTTACTAGATAATGCATAAATGAGATACAAAAAGTAAAAAGTACAAATGCCCTGATTCCTTTCCCCACAGAAACTATTACCAGGTACTGAACTCTTACGTCTCTTTCCAGGATCTTTTTCTCTATAAGCATATATGTAAATATACCTGTGTACACACACACACACACACACACAGAGGCAAGATATTGTTCTTCAGCTTTCTTTTTTCTAATAGTATATATTGGAAAATATTCCATATAATTCATAAAGTGGTTTCTCATTTTTTTGTAAATTGTTGCAAGTTATTCCATTAAACGTTGTATGTAGTACGGTGTTCCATGAAGTGTAGAAAAGCAAAATGTATGGCCACAAGAGCGCAAAGGCTAGGAGAGCAGAAGTGAAATATACTATTGGAAAGTTTTCACGCTACGCATGAAGTGGTGTAATAACACTTTAAGCAACATTATGATATGTTAAAGGTTTATACTGTAAACACTAAGACAACCCCAAGGATGCCACAAAGATGGCATCTCTTCAAACAGGCTTCACGGAAACTTGCAACAGCAGCCTGTAGATACCAAGTTAGTTGGTGCGAGCAAAGGGCCTTTGATTTTGGAGAAGTAGGTGCACCTGACTCTACACAACGAAATGAAAACAATTGCATATCACAGGAATAAATGCCAATATTAACAGCAGAGACCGTTGAACTTTTTGTGGCAAGGAGCTCGAGATGAACGGAGACTTTCAATTTTATAAGAGCAGGTATTTATTTGTTTATTTGACCTTGTCCTTCTTTCTCTTTTCTAAAACCAGCTGATAATTTCATAACATATCCTCTTTATCTCTTCTTGCTTTCCTCTTTTGCTCGGATCAAATTTTCCCTGCCCCCAATCACCCTACTTCATACATGTGTACTAAGTTTCAGAGCTAAAGGGTTTCATCATTTCATTAAAGTTGACATTTCCCTTTCTACATCTTTATTTCCACTAAATTGTTGATTGGTTTAAGAAAGGAGAAACGATGTCTGCTATTTTAAACCTTCAAGTTTCTATTGTTCCTTCAGGAATTTCTGCCAGCAAAAAACTTCCAGAGTCTCTACCAGACCTGTTTGCATTCACGCATAATTACCATGATTAATATTTTGTTTTCTCTGCTTTCAGGGTACTACATTTGAAAATCTTTATTATCCTTAAAGACATCTGACAGCCTAATTATGCAGGTACAAGGACAAAAATCAAGTGAGTTGTAAGATTAAAAATCGTTCTTCCTTTTTCTCATATCATCAGCAAATTTTTCCTATATCCCATTAAGCAAAGTAACTATCCAGATAGAAAAGTTCAATAATGTTAAAGAAATAAAATATACTATGCTTCTGGGGGTGAGGATCTCAGGACACGCAGGCAAGGACCTACCCAGGTTGGTACAATCCTGTCTTTTCCTGATGTTTCAGAAATCTAAACAGATGATTTTGACAGGTTTTTCAGACAATATACCTAACAATTGTTCTGTGCCTCCAACTTCGATGGCTCAAATATCTGGTCCAAGGGGATCATAGAAAGATTCTTGGGCACCTCACTTACCTTCCTATTCCACGTTCCTCTGGGTTTTCTCGCTACAGGTCTCTTTGTTAGCCACCCCCAAGTGATGACTTCTTATGTTTCTGATGACCTGATGCTGCCCTGGGAATGCCCATAACACAGCTGTCACCACTATCTGTCACTGTCTCTGTGAAATACTTTTCTCTTATCCCTATGATATTGTGACCTTTCCTACTTACTCCAGTGGGGTAAAATATTCTTTCCCCATTAGCATGGTATCCTGGTCATCTGGCAGCATCGACTCCCATAGTTTCCTGTAAAAATATTGGTGATCCAACCTTTATTGGATTTACTCTTTATCACAGATTTCACTTCTTAAGGACTTGGGCGATAGTCCAAATGAGAATAGATAACAAATCAAATTGAATATTAACACACTATCATGTACTAATTATGGACATAAATATTTGAATTATTTGTTTTTCCATCTATAGAGTGTCATGGGTAAAGTTAACCCTCCCATGATCTACGTGTAAATTATCTATATCGTAGGATCATCTGCATTAACAGGTACGTGTTTACATCTCAGACAACATTAATGGCTCCCTTCTCTGTGTCCTCCATGAAAGCACTGACGACTAGCATGTCATTATTTTCTTTGTGTCCCCCGCCACATATGCTTTTAGCAAGGCAGAGGATCTACTGTATTTGTTAAATGTTTCCTCTGTGCTGGCGCTGTGCCAAATACTGCACATGTTTAACCCTCTCTGCACTAACTTAATCCTCGCAAAAATCCACTGAAGAGGTACTATTATCATCCCATTTTCCAGAGGCATAAATGGAAGTAAAGAGAGGCTAACTCATTTGCCCACACAGCAGCAAGTGGTGGAGGCAAGAGGAGAACCAAGCAGGGCAGCTCCAGAGACTGCACTGTTAGCTAAGAGTAAACTGTTTCTCCTAATAAAACACGTGCAGTCAATGATTTCTTACCAAATCCATACTGGCACACATTTAGGTTGATTCTAATCTTTTGCTTTCATGAACAGTGTTATAAGAATATCTTCGTACATATATCATTTCACACATGAGAGTTTATCCATAGAAGAAATATCTCGAAGTAGAATTTTGGAGTTGAAGAGTACCTACATTTTACACTTTGATAAGTATTGCCAAAATGTTTTCCATAAACAGTGGAAAGAATTTATACTCCCAAGAGCCATATATTAGAGTAAAGCAATGATTTTTTACAAGTTTCAAGTTACTTTTGGAGTGTATCCACACGTTCTTTGCTTTTCTTCTCCCTCAGGTTCCCTCCTACACTAAATTGATGCAATTATCTAAGGATTTGAACCATAAAGTGTTTTGTTCAAATATTCAAAATCTAGGCAAAAGTATGTTTTGGTACTTCTGAAGGACAGAGAAAGATGAAGTTATCTGAATTGTTTGATCTGTTCCCCCATTTCAATTGGCATGTTTAAATTCACGAATGTTAAATAGGGGCCCACTTTATCATCAGATTTTCTGGAAATCAGATATTAACTAGACATAAGAAAATTCATGCTTTTCCATATAGAAATTGTGAAATGTCTAAAATATATTCAAAGCAAACTAACCACAAAATGACTTAAGAAAATAAACTTTAAAGAGCAAGGGCAAATTAAAATAGAAAATTTGTCTCAAAAGAAAGAATTGGCAATTAGAAATTTGTAGACTTTTTAATACAAAATTTTTCCCGTCACAAATTCAAATCTAAGTAGAAAACTTTTCATACCTTCATTTTTTCAAATGTTTAATGAAAATTTAATTGAACCTAGTGCCAAAAAGGAAAGAAAAACTAGAGAATTTTATAAAAATTTAGTAGTGTTTAAAGAGATAGTATCTTATTTAAATTATACAAATAGAAGTTTTAAATCAACTTTGTCTTTCAAAATGAGTCAATTGCAGTTTTGAATAATTTAGCTTGCATTATGATGACGTATTTAGAATGTTTTTTAATTGAGTGACTAATGAGACTCAATCATCTTCTCATGTTAGCTCTTTTAAGACCCACAACAGCCATGTGATAGGAATTCTTCATTTCAGGTCTCTTTTACAGATAAAACTGGAGTTTGAATAGGTGAAGTGACATATCATAGACATATACAAGTCCCACAAATCTAAGACAGGAGATCTATTTGCAATTAACAAGAAGCTATTTCTGTCTGATTTCTGAATGCCAGTGGAACCAGCAGTGGCTACTTGGGGATACTTTGACATCAGGTTTTGAATACTGATTGTTTTAAGTTCCCATATTTTGTTTTTAATTGTCCAAAATAAACTGGAGGAAAGGAAATATTCCTTGTGAGTAAATTACTTAACCCTTTGCCCTACCAAGTCTTTCAGGCCCACATTGATGTCAGACTCCTTTAACACGCTCTCTTTATTATCGTTAGAAAAATGGACAAGCTATTATTGAAAACTAACACAGTAGTTTTCAGAAGTCACAAGTTCAAATGCCTTCAAGAATCTCGCAATTCTAGGAGTAGACTGAAACAAGCTATGGGAAGGAGTAGGTCAGAGGGATGTGCAAGAGGCACACTTTTGTAAAGGTGTTCAACTTCAAAAGTATTCACAATCTTGGCAATCAGAGAAACCAAATGCGCAGACCGAGCCTATGGTTTTGGTGTCAGTGTCTTGGCTGTTTTATGAACATTGAACCTGAATAATACTATACACATATTTAGGCAGAATAGCCTAAAAGCCTTCCGTACACAAATTTCAATCCATTGTTACTCAGGTACAACAGTACAAGCCCAGTGCTAGATCTCAAAAGAGATGTCAGCTAGAAATAAGAGAAGACTGATGTTGCCCACTGTCTCAGTCACATTTCTCAGTTTGTTACCATCTCTTCTCCTCGGAGACTTTGCTGTGCCATAAAGAGTTCGCAGTGACCATAGCTCTGTGGGTGGCTTCTCTTCTCCACATCTCTGATCTCCTTTTCATAGTGCCTTGCCAAAGGGAGAAGGAAATTCTGCCTATTTTTATACAGAGAATGGTAGAGCAAACTAAGCCCACTTTAACAAACAAAAACAAAACCCTAGGCCATATTGTTGTGCATTTGATATCAATTCTACAATATTCTATACTTTCTAAGTGAAGGAATGCTGAATAAATTGTCCATTCTTTTAGGTGTCTCAAAAAATGGTTCCAGGTTCTAGCTAAAAATCTAATTCACTAGCACTTAAAATACCTGATAGAACCCCCCATTCGTGATCAGGACTCAAGAGTCTCCTGTCACTCAGCATATCCACACCCAAACTCATCATCTTTCCCCATTAAAGCTTTTCCTTCATGGTAAGTTATTCAAGGTGCAACTTGAATAATCATCCTTATCATATGTTGTGATTACCCTGACTATAAGATCTCCCACTTTCTCTGGCGCCTGAAATTCTCTAGCATCTGTCTGAAATATTCACATACTTCATTTTATCTTAGTTACTGGTACATATGTACCACCTCCAGTGACACATAGGCTCCAAAAAACAAGGGCAATGTTGTATTCCTTAACTGTATTTTACTAAGGAGATGAATATAAGGATAGTTAATATATGGTCCCAGCTGTTGAGGAACCACAATTCACATTCTTAGTGTTCCAAAAAACACCTTACACATAATAAGTGCTCAGTAAAATTTTGGAATTTTTTAATGGGTTCCAAAGCCCATAATGATAGCCAGAAAATAAATGCACACAAGGACATTTTTTTCTTTTATGGGATATCATATGAACATGCAATTTTTTTAAATAGGTTGTAAACTACAGTATAAAAAGGAGAAAAAGCAATGAATTAAAACTTTTAGTTGCACTAATATATGTGTTTGGAAAAAAAGGAAACCATAATGAATAATAACACTATAATTTTTATTTTCTTGATTTATTCTTTAGTTTTAGAATAATTAATCAATTATGGGCCGGCCTGGTGGTGCAGCAGTTAAGTTCTCACTTTCCACTTCAGTGGCCTGGAGTTTGCCAGTTCAGAGCCAGGATCCAGACCTAGACACCACTTGTCAAGCCATGCTGGGGCAGGTGTCCCAGATATAAAGTCCAAATGTGAGTGATGAGGCGGGAGAGAAGTTGCTGATATGATTAATAAATAACTAATTTAAAAAATAAAGGAAGGAGACTTTTATGAATCGTGAAAAAAATCACGGAATATTTAATTTTACAGATTATTGTGTGGCTACATAAGCTGGAAAGTTCAAAAGAAAATGGAAACATTGGCTCTCTGGCATTTTGGTATCACTTTATAATTGATGGTATTAGTCAGAGTTCAGTTCAAGAACTGAAATCACTCTAGGTACTTTAAGCAGGAAAGGGTTCAGATCAAGGAATTATGTAAAATCCTTGGAAGAACTGGAGGTGTGGATTGATCTGGGCCTCCTAATCTGACCTCTGCCAGAATCAAGATGCCAGCAAATTAGGAATCACTGATGAAACTACTGAATTATAAAAAAAAACCACTGCCACTGCTGTGCTCCAAAGATGAAAAAGCCACTGCCAGGGGCTGCCCCGTGGCCGAGTGGTTAAGTTCGCGCACTCCACTTTGGCAGCCCAGGGTTTCGCTGGTTCGAATCCTGGGCGTGGACATGGTGCCACTCATCAGGCCATGCTAAGGCAGCATCACACATGCCATAATTAGAAGGACCCATAACTAAAAATAAAGAAAGAAAAAGCCACTGCCAGAACAACTCCCACAGCTCCCAGGAAACTGGCTCTGGAATACTGGCCCTGGGAGACCGGCTGTGTCTTCCAGGGCAACTTCCTCCTGACATCTTCAACCCCACTTTTCAAGTATGCCTGCTAACGGAACACAACACAAAGCAGGCAGGAGCTGGCTCCAGCTCACTTCCGCCTTCCTGGGATCTGGCATCTATGTTGAGGGAACTGATTTTAAATACAGAACCTTAGATGCATGAGAGCATGGGTACTGTGGCTTTTGGTCCTCCAGCCTCTGCAATACAGAAAGGCCCACAAGAAGGAAACAGGGATGGATATTTCATGCCAATTAACCATATTTAATATATTTACAGAGTGCTTTCACTATCAGAGTGATCTGTACTTCTCATAAAAACCCGTTAAGATAGGTAGTGCTATACCCACCTAACAGAGCAGGAAACACAGTCTGAAGTTGTACCACGTCTAAAATTACATGGAATAAGGTGCTAGGAGGAGTAACTCGATAACACAGGATTGCTGTGAAATCCTCCCCATTAATACCATAAGGCCTCTACTGGTGTTTGTCGAGTAAAGCCATTATTTGTCTCTTGTGAAGGAAGAAGAAGATAAGTAGAAGTTAAAATTCTAAGATCAGCTGCGGTGGCAAAGGACATGGTTTATTCTTCTAAGCATTCTCTTCTAACTTCCCCCAGAAAGAGGGTCCTAGATGAACTGTTCCCGTGATATAGATGAAGAAATGGATTCAAGCGGCATAAAGGGTCGACTGAGGTGAATGTGCTGATGTCCTACCCTGCTCTCCTCTTAGTAAAGAATAATATAATATATTGTTCCTGTTACTGGGAGTGCTGTTAGCAGACAATCTATTCAAGTTTAACTTCTTCAAAGTTCACATAAGCTTCAGGGATCCACCTTATCAAAGGTCTCATGCCCTTTCCCAGAGCAGTACCTCATTGCTTCCAGATAAATAACTAGGTTCAGGTGTCAGTAGAGCCCAAGTAGGAAATACAGTCTTGTTTTAGAAGGAAAGTTGTTTGATTAAAAAATGCAGTATCTGGATAGTATATGTTGGCAATAACTGGAGTAACATGTGGAAATGGATCTCTTGGATATTGAAATAGAGGAGGGCAAAATATAAGGCTACATGGAGGAAAGTTTATTAGCATGGGGATATTCTCTCATGAATATACACAGCATATAGTATAATATGACTAGAGCGGACTAAGAACATACTGTATGCTACACATATAGGAGAGTATTCCAAACTTTCAGAGCAGGATATCCCAGGTGGCACCGTGACCCAGCCTGCAGTAGGCCATTCCAATGTTCTACTCAGCCAATTGCTTCTAGGTGATGAGTAACATGGTTATGCCAGTGAATTCTATGGTGGTGAGCAATTTGCTTTACTTTATTTTCTCTAAAATCTGTCTCCTGATTAGAGAAGATAGAGAAGACAATGAGTGGAGTACCATGGCAATGGATAATGGGTTCAGATCCATGAATAATGAAGCAGGCTGAATCACTGCTTGTAGCAGGGACAAATATATATCTAGAATATGTGATGACTAGATGCTGTCTCCCCCAGGTTGAAGAGTTTCAATGAAGTAAGCTGCCACAGTTGTTGGTTGGTTTCCCTAGAGAATTGTGCCCTATGAGGGAGTCAGTGACGGACTTTACTAACAGAATTTTGGACATTTAGCAGTGATAGTAGCCAGACCAGGAATGCTGAAAGTCAGATCATGTTGAGCCTGTGTAGAACACTCATTTCTGCCACAGGGACCACAAAAGTGCCTGGGGATAAAGGCTGACTGATATTCATAAGACAGGTCATTTTGTCAACCAGACTTTTGAGAGCCTTCTCTGCAGTGGATTCTCTTTGACAGGCACTTATATGAGAAACAAACATTCCTGCATTTGGTGTGCATTTTGAGTGATCCATCCACATACTGCTCCTCCAGACTGCTTTGTCATCCATTCTTCCATTTTTCCTTTCCTTTAATAGTTTATAAAATCTATAGTTAGTGTCCTTGAGTCAGTGGAGATCCATGAGTCAGCAATTTCTCCTTCCATGCGAAGTGGAAAACTATATGTACTGCTCAAATTATTGCTTACTAGGAAGATTTCCTTCACTACAATCCTTCAAGATCACCCTCAAGTGAGACTGCGGTGCAGCAATTGTCCACTTTTGCCTATTGTTACCATGCTATGCAGATTTATTCATACACTTGCTGTTATTGTTATTCTCTCCATCCCACTGCTTATTTTAATTTTACTTTTCTGTCATTTTAATATCTTCTTGAATATATGTTTAGTGCATTGGTTTTTCAAGATTTATCAATTTTTAGTGCATGCAAATAAAATTTTAGCTGACTCTCACAGCTTTGCTGTCCTGTGCTTTCATCATTCTTAAGCTCTAAATATTTTCTAATTTCTGATGTGATTTATTGTACCCAGGGGTGATTTAGAAATGCAGTGCTTAATTTTCAAACATATAGGAATTTTCTGGTTACTTTTAGGTTTTTATTTTCTAGCTTATTTTCTTCATGGTCAGAGACATATTTTATGATTGTAATTCAATGAAATTTGTTAAGAATTGCTTTATGACCCAGTATATAATCAATTTTGAAAAATATTCCCTCTGCACTTGAAAAGAAGATGGATTTTGCAGTTGTTGGATGTATTGTTTTCTTACATCATAGGTCACATTTGCTAATAATGTTTTTTAAATTTTTTATATCTCTATGAACTTTTTGTTGTGTGCATGTTCTTGCAGTTACTGAGAGTTGTGCTGATATCTACTTCTATTATTGCTGATTTATCTATTATTTCTTTCAAGCCAATATAGTTTTTCAAAATATATATTAGGAAGCTATGTTTTTAGTCACATACCCATTTATAATTGTTACATATTTCTGCTATATTGACTTTTTGCTCTGGTAGAACTTTTATATGTGGAAATGCTTCTTGCCTTGAAGCCTGTTTTCTTTCTGATGGCAGTATAGAAAAAGTGCCCCTTTTCTGGCTAAAATTTATTCTACTATATTATTTTCATCTTTTATCCTCTTATGTATGATGTTTATCTTGTAAGGCTCATGCCAATGAGTTTGTTTTCTTTTGGCACTATGAAGACATAATTCCTCTATCTTCTTGCTTTCTATCCTTTTAAGAGATTGGTTGTCAGTATTATTGTTACTTCCTTGAATGCAATAAGTCCTTAAGGTTTTTTCTTTGTCTTTGGTTTTATTATGCCCTAAGTTTTCTATTTATCCTTTTTTTGAAATTTATCATTTTTAAAAATTAATTAATTAAAGTTTTTGCTGAGGAAGATTCAGCCTGAGCTAACATCTCCTGCTAATCTTCCTCTTTTTGTATGTGAGCCACCACCAGAGGATAACCAGTGACAGACAAGTGGTATAGGCCTGTGCCCAGCCTCTGAAGCAGGGCATGCCGAACTTAACCACTAGGCCACCAGGGCTGGCCCCTCAAAATCATCATTTAAAAATTTTATTCTTCATGAGATTTGTAACTCTGTATGAATGTACATCTTAATGCCTTTCAATAGTTTTGGGAAAAATTCAGTCCTATCCTCAAATATTTTGCCTACCTTGTCTCTTTTCCTTCTCTTTCTTAAATTATAACTAAATTAAAAGTATGTTGAAGCTAGGCGCTGTACCTTTTAGTGTCTTTTATGCTATTTCCTGCATTGTCCACCTTTTCACCTCTCTCTTATTTGCATATTCTGCATATTCTCTTCCAATCGTTCTCCCCATTTATTAATTCCCTATTCATATGTGTTTAATCTGCTGTTAAACCCAATAATTGAGTTCTTAATTTCAGTTATATATTTTAGTTTTCAAATTTCTTTGATTCAATTTGTTATGCATCTTGCGCTTTAATTATTTGAACATACTAAATTTGTTTTGAAATGCTTGTTTTTTCCTAGTCTGGATCATCTATATCTGTTTCTATTGCTATTGCTTTTCAATTAAGCCTTGTATTCTCCTATGTTTTGTTATCTTCTTTTTTGTGCCAGATTTTATATTCAAAAAGTTGTAGAGATAATTCAAGGATTTTATGGTGTTTTCATCCTTAAAAGAGATTTCATTTTGTTTCTACTTGGGAGCTAGGTTTGGGCGAAAGCAAGAACACAGATAATCTCATCAAGAAATTAGATGATTCAAGCTGGGCTTGAGTTTCTCTGAGAACTACTCTATTTTCTCTTCACCCTGACTTCAACAGTAAAGCCCGTTATGGTCTTAAATGAGAACCTGGTTATTTTACAAAAGCATCTTTTCCTTTTTTTCTTTTTGTGAGAAATATTAGCCCTGAATTAATATCTGTTGCCAATTCTCCTTTATTTCCCTTGAGGAAGATTAGCCCTGAGCTAACATCTGTGCCAATCTTCCTCTACTTTGTATGTGGGATACCTTTAGCTCATGGCTGATGGGTGAAGTAGGTCTGCACCTGGGATCCAAACCTGTGAACCCAGGCCACTGAAATGGAACATGTGGCACTTTAACCACTCGGCCACGGAGCCGGCCCCAAGCTTCTTTTCCTTGATAGACGTTGAATCCCATTTGTTGTCCCCCAGGGTAAAGTGTCTGAAGGAAGTTCCACTTAGCTTTTCAGCTTTTCATTTGTGGTTTTGAGAATTAGCTCACATCCTTATAGAGAAAAGAAGCCAGGAAATGCAGGGTCAAGCTCTCTGGTTTCTCTTCTCTTAAAAATATTGACCCTACAGATCCTTGATTCCTTATTAGATCTCAATGCTTTTAAACACATGCATTTTATATTTCTCTAGCTCTTCCAGCTTCTCTTATTGGGAGATTTGGTGCAAAATAAGCCGTTCTTGCTTTTCCATTGACAAATAGAGTTTCTCCATTGAGTTCTCTAGTTTGGGAATGGATGTGGTTTATAGAGAATTACCGTGAATTATTAACTATTTTAAGGCAATGTCTATGTCATTCAGTATTTTCAGTGTTGGAGCACATAAATTCAGCTTCGGGGCTGCTGTAGACATCATCTATCTAGCAAATTCTTTCACTTTATTTAGCTATGCAGAAAGCATTAATAGTTTTTTTGCATTCAGCTTGGAGGGACATAGACAAATATATCTCTGCATATATTAGTTCTCCAGCTCCGAGTTGCAATTTAGTTCACCGTAAGCTTGATCATATCAGATGGTTCTCCTAAATTAAGGATAACTTCTATGTGTTTTGCCATTCACCGGTAAGAGAGGAACAGTGCTTACATGTACTCTTTAAATCTTAGAATTAACACATGTAACATTTGTAGTTGTTGGATTTCCTCCATTTGTTAGGTAAGCTGAAAACCTCCAACTTTTGGTGTGGCTTAGCACATAATAACGATCTTCAGTTGGTTCATATATGTATTTAATGACTCTTTACCTAAGACCCTTATGACCTGGAAAATGCAATATTAAACTAAATACAGTGGAGATGAACATGCTCAGTGGAGCGCATAGTAAGTCATGTTAAGACAAACAACAATGGAAGCTGTCAGAGATTTGAGGTACAGGCAGGCTCTTGCTGGAAAATAATATCTTTCTTGACAAAGTGTTACCCCATTGATATTGGACTAAAATTAAGGTACTGAACTGATGGACTGAAAATCATTATGATTCCACCTGACATGGATTCAGGCCTTGATCAACAATATCCACTCCAAACCAGAACTACAGATCTGTGATTACTTGTCTTTTGAAGAACTGAAACATCAACTTGAATTACTTTCCAGTCTCAAGGCTTTCTGCCTCTGAGCCTCAGGGTCTCTTGAGCAAAGGCTCTAACAGCTAGAGTAAGGACCTCCTTTGTTGGGGATATGAATGGATAAAGAAGACTGAAACTGGTTTTCCTTTCATTTTGGCTGAAATATTATTTGCCTTACCTAAATATTTCCTAATATGAAGATCAGAATTTATTACTTTGTTTAACAGTTTTTTCTTTTCAAACTGCTGGCTTTTCACATATTTGGCTGTTCGCTACTCTTTCTTGGCAAGAGCCAAATCTTTTTTTTCTCTAGGTATTGTTCTAGGGGAGAAAATTGTCCAGAAGAGGTTGCTTTATTTGCTTTTGTTCCAAATATTCTAACAAACTAATCTATAATGACCTTACATTAGCTCTCATTTAAAACAGTAATGATGTAAATACCACAGGCTGTGTCCACACAAATAAATGGAAGAATGATTTTCCTGATAGAATGGCCCAAGTGATTTCCAGGTTGGAGTCTATTTTCCACTCGTATCTAGTCCTGTAGGTGTTTTCTTGTTATATTTTCCTTTTCATAGATATCCCTCATTGCTTATAGAAGTTTAGGGAAGTTCCCAGTTTCCTGGGATGAAGTTGGAGAGAGGTAGAGACATGTTTTTAATTAGGGAGGAAGACGCCTTAGGGATAAGCTGTTTGAATGATTGAAAGGCTAAAGGGCTTTACTATTATCAGGGGGAGTGCTCAGTCATTGGCTATTCTAGGAAGTCAAATCTCAACATTTGCCTTCTTAGGTACAGAGATACATTAATGGTCAGAGACATGAATGTCATCCTAAATCAACAGAGTAAAGTACCTTTTGGTAATTAACTGAGAAGAGATACATAGAAACAACCAATTTCAGTGTTTTTAAATTTGGGGGATTTTTGTTTTGTCAAATAATGGGCTTGCCCAAGTTAATTTCCACTAATTAGGTCAGTTTCTACATAGTCATGAGAATATATCAGCTTTGTTTTTCTTTGAAGAAATTTTCCCAGCAGGTGAGAATGTTTAATTATCTTTGCACAGTAAATATTTATGTTGTATTTGTGTCTTTCTATTCTAGGCATCCACACTGAATACTCCTACATTTATCTAAAAGCTTCAGATGATGGGGAGCCTGCATGGAAATATGGAAAATGTGGCCACTTGAAACTATTTCTAGATCCACTGATCAGCCATACATTATTATGTATTCTATGGTAACACATAGATACATGAGGTATATACAGTTACCTCATGTGAAGGAGGGAAGCACTGATTTTGAAGACTGAGGAAAAAAACGCAAGAGGTGAGTTCTTGTAACAAACAACAAGGGATATTCATTGAAAATTCATATATTTAATTTATATATATATTTAAATATAGTCAAGCCTTAAACATCATATATTTTCATTGGAGGAGGTCTGAATTTAGTAAAGTAAGCTAGCAAAACATAGAAATTAACCAGAATATACAAAATGTATTTGTTTTTGGTATTACAACCTGACTGATGTTCATTGTCCATTTTGCCAAATCACAAAGAGAAACAGGTAATTGATTACACATACACTAATGGATCTATAATTTAGGTTCACGGGCTGTTATATTTTATGTGATATGTTTATATTTATAATTACTTTTAGATAGTTTTATTAGAGAATTTAAAATGATATATCGTGTGTTAGAATATAAAGGAATGAGAGGCTGTTTTGTTCTGGGGGCTTGATAAGAATTGTTATGTGTGAAGCTTTTAAAATTATCACAGCAACCATGTTTACACATATTCATAAATAAACCCATGTTCGGGGAAGGACCTTGCTTACTGTTACTTAACAAGGCATAAAACTGTAGTTATAAAGTACTATAGTAGTTTTCTACCTTAGGATTTTAATTTGTATACTTTCAAAAACATATTCTTAAGAAACTATGATAAATTATCTTCTTAAAATAGAGAAGTGTTAAGTTACTGGTTTAACTTGAAAGCCTAGTAATACTATCTTTTAGTTTTTATGGTATCAAATTTTGATGTCATACACTGTGGAGAATAGTTTATATAACTCATTTTCCCATGTAAATAATTTACCTGGCTGATAGAAGATTCATCCTGGTGAAATTCTATATTGATGATTAATAAGAGTAAGAGCACTAGATTCTGCAGAAAGTAAGGAGTGAAAAGAATTAATTGGATATAGATGACCTACCCTTATGTTCTTCAGCAGGTGAGCCTTTATCAATCCACAGCTTCAGCAATGACAGAACTTCTGAATTGAGTGCGAGCAGTGATGTGAGTGACCCTGTGGAATGCTCCTCACAGTGGGCTTCTAAAGAAAGCTCAGACTTTCCTGCACAAGTCCTCCCCCCACCAAATCCATATGAAGGGAATCAACTCGTCTATATTTGAGGTTTAGTAATTGTGTGATTTTTTTGAGCAGTGAATAGTCTGAAAGTTTGGGTTTGTATTTGTAGTTATACAATTCTTCTCTCTTGTTATTTGTCATGTCTTCTCATTTTGTCATAACCATCAGACGTAGAGTGAGAGAGCAATGCTTTTTTTACCTCTAGAATTTCCTTCTACTACGATGTGCTGTTTATTTGGTATGGCTTCGTACAAAGCCTCCTGAGGAACCCCTGGGAGCCTCAAGGAGTTGGGGCCTTCAGCACTTGCTCACTAAAGGAAGTATTTGTGAAGATGTTTTTAAAGACTATGACCTCACTTAATTATCACATTAATATTATTATCACATATGGATATCAGTTTCTTAAATATAATTTGTACTTCCTGATTTGATCCTTCTTTTCTTTTCTTTTCTACTTTTTTTCTGGTATTCTGCTTGCTTCTGGTTAAAATACATCTAGTCAAAACACTTACATGAATAGGTAAATCTTACTACTCATACATAACAAAATAGATAATTCCTAAGACATACCATCTTATCTTATGCCCCAATTGGGATTCATAAACTATAGATATAATATTTTTTTATCCTGCAGTATGTCTATAATTCTTATCAAATTGACAAAGATCCAGATGTCTTGTTCTGATACAATGTTCATAGTGAAGAACTCAAGAACATTAATAATAGCTGTCATCCGTTGAGCCTTTATCACATGCCAGGCACTTACCCTGTTCTAGACACTTTACTTGTAATGAAGCAACAATCCAAAAGAGTAGACATAATTGGTATCTCCATTCTAAATATGATGAAACTGAGGCACAGAGAGGTTTATTAAGTTGCCCAAGGTCACCTGGATAGTAGGTGTCAAAGCTTAGATTCCAACACAAAACGTGCAGCTCCAGAGTCCACATTACTCCCCACAGTGCTGTGCTCTCTCTCTTTGAGAGAGAATCTTAAATGGGTACACACTGAATGAGAAACTTATAGTCAATATTTGGTCTCCATAATTATCAAATCCCATTACTGCTGGCTAGCTTTTTTAAAGTAATAGTGATAAGAATGGAAAATTTTATTTAACTATAAAAATATAAATAAAGAAAATAAAATTGTCTGCAGAATAGTATAAGGTGGATCTGCACTAATAGTATCATAGATAGTTGGACTGAAAAGGATTCTGACAATGTCTAGTTCAAACCCTTTGTTTTCCAATAAGCAAACTAAGAAGACTTGTAATTAAATTTTGCAAATGACCCAAACCCATGCCTTTTTTACGCTGAACTTGGACTTTTCCCTTGAGTATGCTGCTTTTTCAACTCTGAGCACTGAAGTTCTGTCTTGAGCTCTCTCAGTACCTAAGAAGCGTTGTAAATAAAACTGTGTCCCATTGTCTTCTACTTCTCTGGCCAGTGTCTTCGACCTCTCTTTCCTCTACCTCTATTTTCTCCTCCCTCACTACCTTTCTCATCCCAAGAGTTTTGAATAAAAAGATACTACCTGTTAACATAATAGTTGGTGATAGTCATGAGCTATTTCATTTCAGTTCAAAAACATTTGGTGAAAATTTAGGTAGTGTTCCGTGTGTTAAGATTTGTGTGATATGCAATGATTAAATGGAGAGAATTACAACTGCTTAAGAAGCTGACAGAGGGTCAGACCACGTAGTTGCCATAGGGAGCAAAAACTTTAAATGATTTTGTGGTTATTTGACACAGTTCAAAGTCTAGTTTCTTTAAATTTAATAAGAGATTAATGAAGACTGTACCTCCTTTGAAACATGAAGGATTGAATATCTAATAGCAGAATATCATACTATTGGGTGGGTTAGTCCAGAAGAGGAATTATTTTTGGTGTTACGTAGATCATATTGTTACGGTGCTCACCACAAACACTACCAACTCAAAGGTCTGACTTCACGCCAATTTATTTAGAGTTTATCATCACCAGCAGAGAGTAAGTTTCTAGAGAGTAGGAACCCTTTCCTTGTTCATCATTGCTGACTTTTATGCCAAGAACTGACACAGTTTAAATAAAGCTTTATTAAATGTAAGATTCAATTGTTGGGCCTTTGATTGTGCTTCTTCACAGAAGATCCACGAAGACTTTTAGATAGAACCTCTTTCTGGTAGTCCCAACAAAATCGTCTGAGGAGAAGTAGAATTGTCAAAGGAAGAAGTAATGGGTTCTTTGGTAGAAGAACTCAATAGATATTTACTAAATGTTTATTGCGCATAAACCACTATAGAAGACATAATGGTGAAGGTGTGCCTGTAACATGATGGATGTGTTCATAGTCATGTTCACAATTTCATTTCAGGTTCTGTTCTTCTGAGCTCTAATCCCTGAGACAAGCCTTATAGAAGAGTAAATGGGACATAGTAACAATGTAACAGAATTTGTCCTCCTGGGCCTCACTCGGGATCCTGAGGGGCAAAAAGCATTATTTGTCCTGTTTTTACTCATCTACATTGTGACAATGGTGGGCAACCTGCTCATTGTGGTGACTGTCTTTGCCAGCCCTTCTCTGGACTCCCCAATGTACTACTTCCTTGCCTATCTATCACTCATGGATGCAATTTATTCCACTGTCATTTCACCCAAATTGATTATAGATTTACTTTTTGACAAAAAGACAATTTCCTTCCCAGGTTGCATGGGACAGCTCTTCTAGAACACTTATTTGGAGGTGCTGAGGTCTTCATTCTGGTGGCAATGGCCTATGATCGCTATGTGGCCATCTGTAAGCCGCTGCACTACTTGACTGTCATGAATCAACACGTTTGCATCCTGCTGGTGGTGGTGGCCTGGGTGGGAGGTTTTTTGCACTCTGTGGTTCAACTTCTCTTTGTGTGCAGTCTCCCCTTTTGTGGCCCCAATGTCATTGACCACTTCATCTGTGACATGTACCCATTATTGGAACTTGCCTGCACTGACACCTACTTTGTAGGTTTCACTGTGGTTGCCAATGGTGGAGCAATCTGTATGGTCATCTTCATCCTTCTGCTAATCTCCTATGGAGTCGTCCTGAATTCCCTTAAAGCTCACAGTCAGGAAGGGAGGCGCAAAGTCCTGTCTACCTGCAGTTCCCACATCACGGTGGTTGTCCTCTTTTTTGTTCCCTGTATTTTCATGTATGTTAGACCTGTTTCCAACTTTCCCATTGATAAATCCATAACAGTGGTTTATACAATTATCACTCCCATGTTGAATCCTTTAATATACACCTTGAGAAATTCGGAGATGAAAAATGTCATGGAAAAACTCTGGTGTAAAAAATTAACCTCAGATGGAATAAGAATGTGTCACCCACTCTGAACACATTTGTTACTAGCTCTAAAATAACAAACAGGCAGTAAATTCTCACAATGAATGACTTAGTGAATTCAATGGATTCTCTAGGGATGCTTGTCTTTATTACACAAAAGCATCGCTAAAGTAGAATCGATTGTCCTTTGAGGTTAGAATGAATCTAATAGAGAAATTCTGGAGGATGAATAAAAGGCACAGATATTTGTCCTATTACAAAGAAAAATAAACTAAGTTCCACCTTGCAACTTTGTTTTTCTCAGTTTATATTGAAATAGGACTTTAGAAGAAAGAGTATTTTCTTTTCAAACGTGAAAAACAAGCTACCTTTGAAAATGTACTTTCACTCAAATTAATGAGTCAGCAGTTTGGCTAATACTCAGAACAAACTTCTGGGGCTGAAGTTCATGACTACGAGCCCATTGCTTTGCTGTGATGTGGGCTTCTTGGTTAGAGGCAATGTTGGGTGGGATTTAATGGCAATGAATAAAAAGAGTTTTGTGAATCCATGTACAGGAGTGCTATAAACAGAATGTGTCTATTCCTGTGAAAACAAATCACTGCTTTGCCTCTTTCATGATTAGCTGGTCTCATATAATAAATGTGATAGCAAATATCTGACTGGTGCTGTATCGTGTTCTCTGCAATGGGCTTTATTGATGCCAGTTTGACATTATGCTTCAGAGGCTGCCAGAAAAAGGTTGGTGAGGACAAATCCATATTTTTAAGCCCATGCATAATATTAGACTGCTATTAGTTTCAGTTTTTACATCAATTCATTTAGCAAGCAGTGAGAGTGTTACTGGCTCTTAGTTAATATCAGCCCTGATATTTGTTCCCCTACAGTGAACCCACCATATACGAGTCAAAACTAAAACACACATTTGCAGTTCCCTGGTTCTTTAGTTACTCTCATGTGTAAATGCTTGTTTCTTTAACCTCTGACTGCCTGAGCTTTACAACCAAATACAAGTTACAAATTGTTAAAGTCCAGATGGCCTCATGCTGGTCTCCCAGTAAAGTTGTGGCCAATCCCAGGACCTTGAAGTTCTTTTACAGAGAAACTAATGTCCAGAGAATATCAAGAAACTGAAGCTTCCCGGGCCCAACTCCTCAGCTTCCTGACGTCAGAGTCTACCTTCCACCATGGAGATAAACAGCCAAGGACACTCTTCTGAGAAATCCTTCCTTTGTCTCTTCCACTGGAAGCAGCCCCAGACATAGGCCGATGGGAAAATGCTGACCGAGAATGCCAAAGCCCCCCTCCCATAGCTAAAACCCCAAATAAAACCCCCTACCTGTTTCTTAACAGGGAGAGAGCAATTTTTGAGGCACTAGCTCTTGCTTTTATCCCTCTGCCTGGCAAAGTAAAGCCTTTCCTTTTTCACTTGAGACTCTTGTTCTCGTTATTTGGATTGGTGTCGGGATCAGAGACCAAACTTTCGGTAACAAGAGCTTGGAAAGAACTTGACTGATATTCATAGATGGGTCATCTTGTCAACTTGCCCATCAAGAGTTTCTCCTGGATTGTCTGGTGGGCATTTATGTGGAACAAATGTCTTTACACATCACACTCATTCTAAAAGGTCTGTTCACTGCCTTATTATGTTCCGTACATTTTTGTCACCAAACTTTCAATCTTTTTCTTTCTAAGTTCCTGACCAGCTGGCCAAGCCAAGAATTGGGTAGATCAATGCCTCAGGTCATCTCTTCCTTGCAAATTCTACAACCAGATATGCCTCCTTAAAAAATGCTTACTGGGGTTATTTCCTTTCACTGCTCCCTTTTGTGACCATTCTTGTAGGACCATATGCTATAATAATATTTTTCCTGAAGTCAGGGCACTGTGTAAATCCATATACATAAGTGATTTTTTTTTGCCTTTAAAAAAAATCTAATTCTCTTAGGTGACCTTTTTTGATACCCTAGGTGTGAATGAGAGAGAAGTGATGAAGCAAAAGGAGCAGTTAATAAGGAAATTTAAAAATAGACGACCAAGTTTTAATCTTTAAAAAACACTTTATTTTTATTTTTATGAAAGATTTTATTTTTTTCCTTTTTCTCCCCAAAGCCCTCCGGTAAATAGTTGTATATTCTTAGTTGTAGGTTCTTCTAGTTGTGGCATGTCGGACGCCGCCTCAGCGTGGCTTAGATGAGTGGTGCCGTGTCCACACCCAGGATTCGAACCGACGAAACACTGGGCCACCTGCTGCAGAGCACGTGAACTTAACCACTCGGCCACGGGGCTAGCCCCAAAGCACTTTATTCTTAAAGCAGTTTTTAGTTCACAGCAAAATTGAGTGGAATATGCAGAGACCCTATATATCCCCCGTCCCAAAATAGGCAAAATCTCCTCTATTATTGACATCCTACAACACAGTGGTATATTTGTTACATTTGATGGATCTACATTATAACATCATTTCACCTAGAGTCCATAGGTTACATTAGGATTCACTCTTGACATTTAACTTCTTGTAAGTTTGAAAAAATGTACAATGACATGAATCCACCACTGTACTATTGTATAGAGTAGTTTCACTGTCCTTAAAATCCTCTGTGCTCTGCCTGTTCTTCCTTCCCTCCCCATTAACCTGTAACAAACACTGATCTTTTTACTGTCTCCATAGTTTTCTCTTTTCCAAAATGTGATACAGTTAGTATAATACAGTATGTAGTCTTTTCGGATTGGCTTACTTCACTAAGTAATATGCATGTAAGTTTCCTCCATGTCTTCATGTTTTTATAGCTCATTTCTCTTTATTGTTGAATAACAATCTCTTGTCTGGATATACCAGTTTATTTATCCATTCTTCTACTGAAGGACATCTTGGTTGTTTGGGAAACTATGACAGGGTTTGGCAATTATGAATGAGGCTGCTATAAACATCCATGTAAGACTTCTTTGTGGATGAAAGTTTTCAACTTCTTTGGATAAATACTAAAGAACATGATTGCAGGAATGTATGGTAAGAGCATGTTTTAGTTTTGTAAGAAACTGTCAAATGTCTTCCAAAGTGGTTTCACCATTTTGCATTCCTACCAACAATGAATGAAGAGTTCTTGTTCTACGTTCTTGCCAGCATTTGGTGCTGCCTGTGTTTTGTATTTTGGCCATTCTAATAGGTGTGTAGTAGTATCTCATTGTTAATTTAATTTGCAATAGCCTAATGACACAGGATGTTGAACACTTTTCCATATACTTACTTCTGCAGAAGTATACTGAATATCTTCTTTGGTGAGGTGTCTGTTAAGCCTTTTCCTCACTTTTTGATATGATTGTTCGCTTTCTTATCATTGAATTTTAAGAGTTCTTTGTATATTTTGGCAAAAGACCTTTATTAGATATAACTTGCAAATATTTCTCCCAGTCTGTAGCTTGTCTGCTCATTCTCTTGCATTGACTTTTACAAAGCACAAGTTTTACATTTTCATAAGGTCCAGTTTATTATTATTTTCATTCGTGGATCCCACTTTCCATGTTGTAACTAAAAAGTCATTGCCAGACTAAAGATCATCTCTATTTTCTCCTATCTTATATTCTAATGGTTTTATATTTTTGCATTTTATGATCCATTTTGAGTTAATTTTTCTGAAGAGTATAAGGTCTCTGTCTAGATTTATTTTTTTGAATGTGTGTCCAGTTGTTCTAGCACCATTTGTTGAAAAACTATCTTTGCTCCATTATACTGTCTGTTCCTTTGTCAAAGATCAGTCGACCATATTTATAAGGGTCTGTTTCTGGGCTCTCTCTTCTGCTCTGTGGATCTATTTATGTATTTTTTCATCACGACCAGACTGTATTCTTTATTGTAGCTTTATAGCAAATTTTGAAGTCGAGGGTATCAGTCCTCCAGCTTTGTTCTCCTTCAATATTGATTTGACTATTCTGAGTCTTTCACTTCTCCATATAAACTTTAGAATCATTTGGTTGATATCCAGAAAAGGAATTGCTGGAATTTTGATGGGGATTGCATTGAATCTATGGTCAAGTTAGGAAGAACAGGTACCTTGACAATACTGAGATTTCTCATTCATGAAAGTGGAATATTTTTCCATTTATCTATTTCCTGTTTGATATCCTTCATTAGAATTTTGTCATTTTCCTCATATAAGTCTTATAATATGTATTTTGCTAGATTTATACTTAAGTATTTCATTTTTGGGGGAGGTGTTAGTGTAAATAGTGATGTGCTTTTCATTTCAAATTCCATTTTTTCGTTGCTAGTATATATTAATCTTGTATCCTTGAACCTGGCTATAATCTCTTATTAGTTCCAGGAGTTTCTTAAAATCAATTTGGTTAGATTTTCTACATAGATGGTCATACCATCTGTGAGCAGACAGTTTTATGTCTTCCTTCCTACCTCCATGTCTTTTATTTCCTTTTCTTGTCTTATTGTATTAGCTATGATTTTCAGTACAATTTGAAAAGCAATGGTGGGAGGGGACATCCTTGTCTTGTTCCTGATCTTAGCAGGTAAGCTGTGAGTTTCTCACGTTAAATATGATATTAGCTGGAAGGTATTTTGCAGATATTCTTTATCAAGTTGAAGACGTTCCTTTCTATTCCTATTTCCCAACAATTTTTATCATGAATGGGTGTTGAATTTTGTCAGATGATTTTTCTGAATCTATTTATATGATCATGTGATTTTTCTTCTTGAGCCTGTTGATGTGATGGATTATATTCATTGATTTCAAATGGTGAACCAGCCTTGCACACCTGGGATAAGCCCCACTTGGTCATGAAGTATAATTGTTTTTATACATTGTTGGATTTGATTTGCTGATATTTTGTTGAGGATTTTTGTGTCTATGTTCATGAGAGATACTGGTCTGTAGTTTTATTTTCTTTTAATATGTTGGTCTGATTTTGGTATCAGGGTAATGATAATCTCACAGAATGATCATCTTAGAAGTTGTTGATTTTTCACTTTATTCACCTTTTTACTGGTTGTTAGGATGGAGTGGCGACTTTTAAGTTCCCAATGTGCCCTACTGGCTATGGAAATTTGAGTCCATGCTAAAGCAAATTACTTGTGCCTTCTGCACCTGTTTGAGCCGATAAATATATATATATCATTTCTTTTTAAAATAGCAAGCAGTTATACATACACATTTTAGTAATTTGTTGGATAAAATAACACCTTTTTAACAATGAACATTTTTGTTCTCATTGTCTCTTGGAATCCCGTGGTTGAATTTTGTCTGTATCAAAGCCTGTTAGCAAGCCTTGAATTGCTTTGTCAACAGGAGAATTTTTGCCAAAGGAAGAGTGTAATGAGTCATTAAAAATCCTAAGTGTCTACACTGTGAGTCTCCTATGGATGTTTACCAGATACACAGATTATATCACTTTATGACCTGAAAAATTTCCAGTGTGATTCATCTTCAATGTCACAAGGTTCATTTTTCAGGGTAAATTTTACTACAACCAGGATCTTCTGTAGAGTCTTCTCTTGCTCTAAACTCACTCAAAATTTGCAACTTTTTAGGTAACCCCATAAACTGATGTATATATCCAATGTGTTATATGTTGCTTTCAAAATCTGAAAAGTGAAGGGAAGCACTACCAGAATGGTGGAATGATGGTCTATGAAAATTCATTCCTTCATGAAAAAAATGAAAGTACTAGTAAAAATCATCAAAATAAACTTTTTTGGAGATCTGGAAATTAATAAAAGACTTTCAATAATCTAGGGATTGTTTATTTTTTTAAAAAAAAAAGCTGAATGCTGGAAACAACACTGAGTTCTGTGGCATTTTAACTCTCCCTATTACATACCCCTCTCCCCAGGACCTTAGAACTTTTGCAATCATGATACCCATGAAAACCAGGAGTCTGATATTCATTGGAGGGGGCTGAACAGGTTGAGTCCTCCAGACTTCGCTTCAAGAGATTTGTTTTATCTTTCAGCACCTTATAGTCTCCATCTGCCGGGCTTGTTTTTATCTAATCTGACTCAGAGCTCATGCTGTCAGGAAATTTTCTCTAAGGCATTTATCTAAGAAAAATCGAATGCAAAACATCTAACATCCCAGTTTCCCAAGGTGAAAATAATAAATGGGACAAACAAGAAGCTGACCCAAAAACTTAACAGAAAAATCCGTGGAATGAGATATCGATAGAGGAGTTTGAAAAGCCCCTATATATCCCTGGGACTCTAGAAGGCCATGTGCATGCCCATGCCTGTATGAATTCTCAGGAATTACCTAAGAAAGCTCTAACCTTTCAATGTCAACTAACCTTGAGGCTCTGCACAAAGGAAGTGAAGGGTAAAGTATAGTTGTAAACTTCTTGCTGGACCATTGAAGACATGCCCCAATATACACACATAATCCCTCATTAGGCCTGGGAGACTGATGGTTTAACACATTTAAGGAAATTGCCAACCAATAATTAGCTGACCACTAAACAAACTGAGCAAAGACTTCAGGGGAAACTCATGACAAAGAATTCAGATGTTAAAATTAGTCCAGGAAAGTCAATGAAGGAACAAGTTGCAACAATAACAAACAGGAACTACAAGAAATTCTGAGCGGTAGTGGTGGGGTAAATATAATTTCCAGAGCTGCCGCATTATATTATTTAAATTTCTAGTTTTCATCAAAAAAGTAAGACAAGCAAAGAAACAGGAATGTATGACTCATACAAAGAAAAAAAACCTGCAATAGATACATACTGTCCCTAAGGCAGCCTCGATGGTGGACTTACTACACAAAGACTTTAAATTAGTTATTGAAAAATATTCAAAGAATTAAAAAAGCCATTTCTAAAGAGCTAAAGGAAAGAACTATAGAACAATGCTTCAACAACTAAATGATTTATAACAATCAATGAATGAAAATTTTTAAAAAGAACCAAAAGAAATTCTAGAGTTGAAAGTACAATAATTGAAAGGAAAAATCCATTAAAGTGGCTCAATATAAGAATAAACAATTGATGAGGTTAAAGGCAGGTCACTGAGATTATCCAGTCTGAGAGACGGAAAGAAAAAAGGATGCAGAAAAATGAACTGAGTCTCAGAGACCTGTGGAGAAACCACAAGAATACCAACATACACATATGAGAGTCCAAAAATAAGAGGAGATGGAGGTACAAGTAAAAAGAATATTTGAAAAAATAATGATTAAACTGAAAAAATTTGATGAAAATCATTTTTCTACACATCCAAGAAGCTCGATGAAGGCCACCTAGGATAAACTTAAAGAGCTATACCAAGCACATCATAACCAAACTGTGGAGGCCAAAGAAAAAGAGAGAATCTTGAAAACTGCAAGAAGAGGCAACTCATTACCTACCTACCAGGTGTCCTCAATAAGATTTACAGACAATATCTCATCAAAAAGCATGGAAACCTGAAGACAGTGGATAACATACTCAATGTGCTGAAGAAGAAAAAAACACTGTCAGTCCAGAATTATACATCATGCAAAACCATCATTCAGAAATGAAGAAAATATATTCTCAGATAAATGAAAATTGACAGAAATCATTACTAGTAGATTTGCCCTAAAACAGACAGTAAAAGCAGTCCTTCAGGCTGAGAAGATAGCTCACTAGATAGTCTCTTGAATTCACAGGAAGAAATGAAGAGCACTGGTAAAAATAACTAAATAGGCGAACATAAAAGACAATATAAATATGTATATATATATTTGCTTCCCATTCTTTTATTATGTGATTTAAAAGACAATAGCATAAGCAAGTCAAAACCTATGTGAATGCCCTTATGGTATATAGAGATGTACTTTGTATGATGATAAGAGTACAAAGGAGAGGGAAAGAGAATGGAGCTATATAAAAGCAAACATTTTATTTAATCGCATATCATAACATTTTAAAGTGTATAATTTAGTGATTTTTAGTGTGTTGACAAAGTTCTGCAACTATCGCTACTGTCTAATTCCAGAAGCTTTTCTTCATTCCTAAAAGCAACCCAGGGCAGAGGATTCTGGGAAGATGGTGGAGTGGGGCACACCAGAAATCTGCCTCCCCAACTGGACAATAATTACACTGGCAGAATCTGTCTGATATAACATATTCTAGAACTCTGGAGTCTATTGAAGGCTTACGGCTTCCAGGGCAAAGCTTGGATGGTAGATTGCAGTTAATTTCGGTCAATTTCAGCTCTTGGCAGAGTAGCAGCTCCTCATCCTCTCCCTCCTCAGCCCCGTGGCAGGCGGCTGTGCCTGTGTTCCTGGAGCAGCCTGCACACAGCTTTTGGGAGACAGAGTGGGCAAAAATGACCTACCCTCCAGATATCAGGATCTGTGCTCTGATCACTGCTGTTTCTGATCACAAAGGTGCAGACAAAGAGATGGTGGCCATTGTTGTTGCATCTCCTCTCATTGCTAAAAGCTCTTACTTCTATGGTTGAAGTGAGTTCCATGGTGTTTAAAGGGGATGATGCCTTTTTCTCTCCTTCATTTTTCTCTTTTTCCTTTTTGAGCAGGATATCAAAGAATAGGACATTCAAAAGTAACTGCATATACTAGGGAAATTAGAAAGTCACCATGCATACCCAGGGGAAGGATGAGGCTCAGAAAAGACCTGGGAAGACCTTAAGTGTACACCTCAGGCTGATCCTTGGCCTGGAGACAGCCTACAACAATAAAAAACAAAACAAAACAGTAACAATGGCAACTAAACCAAAAGAAAACGAGTAATCAGCAAATCTGGGCAACGGAGGAGAATCTGTTTTCCAGAGTTACCACATTGTTAGATTCAGATGTCTAGTTTTCAACATAAAACCACAAAGCATATGAATAAATGGGAAAGTGTGGCCCATTCAAATGAAAAAAAATCAGCAGAAATTGTCCTTAAAAAGACCTAATGACTGACAAAAACTTTAACACCGCTAATCTTAAAGAAACTCAAGGAGTAACAGAAGATAGGACAAAAGTCAAGAAAACCACATATCAATAAAATGGAAATACCAATAAAGAGATAGACAACCTCTATATCAATAAACCTCAATAAAGAGATCACATGTTTTTAGAGCACGGGTAGAGAGATTCAGATTTAAGGACCTGCCATTGTTATATAAAAGATATGTGAGTATCAAGTGTCAAATATTTCTGGACTTAGCTTTTATGTTTTTTTCTTATATTACTTTATAACAGTCTCTTTCAAATTATACATCCTAATTACTTGTTTCTATATTTTTTTTTAAGAAATATTGGGGTTTTTTTGTGCAAAACTTCTGAGTTGGAAGATTTTATGTGGATGTTATCTTGTCTGAGTTGAATTGAAACTTTTTGTAAATTGATTAGCAACAATCTTGTGCCATTTTCATTAAATGTATCTGCCATATACAAAGAATTAAGCTTTTTACTTAATTCCAGTGCCCTCTTGGATTTGAGAATTTTAAATATAAACTGATTAATTGAAAATAAAGGGTTCTTGTTCATGCAATCTTTTGTCTTTGCTATTATTAAGTGACTTGTTCTTTCCTGTTAGATTGCTATTTTTTCACTTAATTCCCCTAGAGTGATTGGCCAGGAGAAGCCTCTGAAAATACAGAATGCACTGGAAGGATTATGTAGACGGTCTCAGTTCTCTAGAGCATGATTCCTCAGTGAATTTAATTTTGAACAGTCAGCCTTGGGGACAAACTGTTCGAACAACTCAGTGAAGTGATTTATTTTTCGTTGTTGATTAACCCAGTCACATCTTCCTTTGCCTAGGGGAAGATTTCTCTTCGGGTATTAATACTACTATCAAGCTGTAAAATAAAAGCTATTACCTTACTAGACATGAACTACATTAAAACTGTCATATGAACGCTCAAAAAATATCTAAAACAAAGCTCATTTCTTTGATTATCCAGCTTCCTGCAATATTGACCAAAAATGCTATTAAAGATTTGTTCCACTAATTTGATCAGTTAAACTTAATAATTAGGTTTTAAACTTGGTTCTTGATACATATTCTCAACCACAGCTTTCAAATTTGGTGATTCATCAGTCACATCAACGTATATTCTTGATGCCAACTCTGGATAATTTCATAATCCAAACTGTAAAGTGTTTATGAAAGTTGAAGACGATGGTCATACTTTATGTGGTCATAAAGAGATATATCCATGTGTGAGAAAGCATTTACAGCTGGGTAACTGCGTGTACCCTGATCTTTCTCTGCAGTCACACCTGGATTGATGTGGTGGCAGTCCTGACTTATCTTCATCAAACTAAATCGTCATCTTCCAGGACCAGAGATAGAATTTCAGAAACTTGGATTTAGAACAAGTGACAGAAGAGAAAATAAAAAACACAGGTAACATATTCACACAAACTCTT
The DNA here is from genome assembly GCF_041296265.1 of Equus caballus. NCBI lineage: Eukaryota > Metazoa > Chordata > Mammalia > Perissodactyla > Equidae > Equus > Equus caballus. The sequence continues at coordinate 12,789,878 of NC_091695.1, forward strand.
CACTGCTACGAGCATAGGGCAAAGTAGACTTAGTTGGAATGAACTATGTATCGTTCTTGAGAAGCAGGTTTTGTCTTTGACCCAAAATGTTTTAAGCCAGAAGCTCCTGGCATAAAGTAGCACATGTATTGTCTGTATTTTATAGAATACTATTGGAATAATCACAATGGAAATATTTTTCTCCAGTATTTTGTGTTCCAGTTGTTTAAATGTATACTGAAATACAGAGAACGCAGAGCAGAGCAGAGCATATAACATACAACATACAATATAACATGGCACAGATATGTTCTTCAAAATAGCTTTTTCAGATTGCTTTATATAATCTAGAGAATCTAACACTTATTTGTTTTGAATCTCAGTATTTTGAAGATAATAGTAATGACTACTATAGTTGTTTAATAAATCATTACCTTGTGTCTGGTATCTTTAAGTGTTCTGGTTATGTATAGATGTTTTATTTCTGTTGGTAATTTTTTTATTGTGGTAAAATATACGTAACACATTTTTGTGCATCGATCACCACTATCCATCTCCAGAATTTTTCATTGACCCAAACTGACAATGCACCCATTAAACAGTAACTCCCATTTGCTCCTCCCCCGAGCCCCTGGTAACTACTCTTGTATTTCTGTCTCTCTGAATATGACTATTCTAGGTGACTCATAAAAGAGATCACCCTTTTGTGATCTCTTTCCCTTTTGTGTCTGGCTTATTACACTTACAACAATGTCTTCAAGGTTCATCCATGTTGTAGCATGTATCATAATTTACTTCCTTTATAAGGCTGAATAATTTATTTTATTATATTTTCTTATTATATTCTTCTGAGGCTCAAATTCCAAACCAGAAGTTAGAATCTGAATTCCCAAAAAGTGCACTGTGCAGACATCCCGCCCACCTGTGCAAAATTACAAAACAAAACTGACAAAGACTATCTATGAAATAGGCAGTCTACTCTCTCTGATTGTTGTTTTTCTGTGTTTGTCCTTAAAGTCTATTCAACCACATTCAGGTTTTAGAGGTAGCATTTTTCCTTTACTATGAAGAAATTGACTTGGAAAATGATATTTCTTTCTTTTAAAAAAATCAAATGAACTGATTAAGTGTTTATTAAGACCTCAAAACTTTTACTGCACCATTTTTTATGGTCATTGTTCAATCATTTTTAAAAAAGGTGTTGCTTACAGGGGAAACAGGTTTTACTATACAGACAGTTAAATAGAAACCTCTTTAGGCATTGTGATCATATGTTTCAAAAGGATCTGGACTAAAACTCAAAATATCAGAATCTATACTTTCCAATATCTTGTTGATTAAAAGTATTTCCCAGTATTTTAAACCTAGCAAACCATATAAGTGGTTTTTATTTATGCCTTATGTTGTTGAATTTGGCATAGTGTGCATCCACTTAATTTATCTTAATTGTCATTGTGGGATACTTACAAGGGATTTACATTTTTTCAGGATTCTTTAATGATTTATTGTTTCTCACTGAATACGTTAAGAAATTTGAACAATCTCATGAATGTTTGAATCAGATATATTTATTTTTTATAAAATATAATATTGGTAAAGTATAGAAATTTGCATCATGGCAAGTCAAATTAACAATTTTCAATAGTTTAGAGTAATAAGTTCATAAGAACATTTTTAATAGTCAAATATTTATTAATCACTTAAAATATATTAGACACACTCATAGATTCTGGAGATACAATCATTAATAAGGTATGTTTTCTCTCCTGGCAGACCCAACATATGATAGTGGAAAACACAGCTATAGACAAATAAGTGTTGTAAAGACTCAACAGGTCAGGGGATTAAACCCTCCTAGTGGAAGCTATCTTTGAATGCTTAGACTACTCCTATAAATTATGACTATTTACTTTCCACTGTAAATGCAGTTTAGCTTCATAATTGTGAGTGAAGATATTTAATTATGTATATATGCAATGACTTGCCAGAAACCCTGAAGGTGGAACTCCTTGTTTAGGCAACTGATCTCATCTACTGATATATCTTAAAGCTTAGAATTTTATTTACTCATTTTTCTTTGATTTGGAAGTACAGGATTCTGAAAGGCAAGTCCTGGTACTGATGCTGAGTTATCCCTTGGGCCACCTCCTAATTGATAGCTCAGGAAATCTGAAATTTCCTCTTCACCCAACTCATTCAAACCCCCCAAACCAAACTGTTTACCAATTTCAAAGCAAGTTTCATTCAACCTACTGTCTTTGCTGGTTGCTATCTATCTTTTGTCTAGTCTCTCTTATTTTCTCTCATCTACACTTATATTCTCTTTCTGATGCTTGGGTACAAATTTGCCTAGAAGCACAAAGGATAGAATAATCTCTTGCTCTTCACAAATGATCATCTGCAAATGTGGGCTCTGAAACAGAGCACAATTAAAATAATTCTGCCTTACAAATAAAACTGACTCTGGATCATTCCCGAAAGGCCTGACAAATACTGTATTTTCCTCAAGTGAGAATGAATACCTTGTATTCAACACGGACTGAGATAACCAGAACCAATTATATGAACAAAATAACTAGTCTCATACGTTATTAACAATCAAACAACCTTTGACACATGCTAATTCACCCTGATTGACATAAAGAGGATCTACCAACAAAAGTGTTATTGTGTCATTTAGGATAAAAGTTTCAATGACAAAAATTCAGAAACATACATCTGGAAAGATCGTAGCATTTCCAATAAGAATATAAGTTGGGATGTGACTTTTCCCAAGATGACTGAGCAAAATCAAGTAATACTTCTGGATTTTCGTATAGAATTCTTTCTACTACACCATGATTCTGCCTAAAATCTTTATTTTGGCCTTCTGAATTGAGCTATGGTTAGCAATAATTAATTCCAAGCAATGTTGGAAAGTAAGGAAAATGTCTAGCACCCAACCCATTCATTTTGATTAGTATTATCCATTTTTTCCTTCAATAACCTAGGTAGTAATAAATGTTAATTCAGTTTGTGTATGTATCCCTGTGTGTGCATGCGCATGTGTATGTATTTTCAAACAAAGCATTGCTTTCATTGGACTTTCTTGGCTGGAGAGAATTTAACACATTTATCTCTGCTCAATTGCTTTCTTATGAGAGTTGATATTCAGTTTAATGAAATAAAATTCAATAAGCATATAACGAGCACTCATGATATGACTTGTTTTTATTTTTTATTGTGGTGAGTGACTTATTCCTTGAGTCGTGATGCTTATAGTAGAGTAATTCAGAAAGGCAATTATCAAAACTTCAGATGTACATCGGAAAGCTATATAATGTTATTATCCAATTTTAGTGCAATAAAAAATAAAAATTAAAAGAAAACTTCAGCTATAATTTTATGCTCCATGCACTAGGTATTACTTTACATAAATATATAAATAAAGTTATTAGAGATGAGATTGTTTTCATGGAGGATCTCAGGATTCCAAAAAGCATTCAGGAAAAATGAAATGATAAATAATGTCAAAAATGCCGTCTTTATGAGAGAGATTCTGGAGGAAGTAGCTTTCTTGCTGTTTAGTAGATCATCTCACAGACACGCCCACTCGCAAATAACTTCCGGTTAGAATACTGAAGTCTCATCATTGTTATTGAAACAAGAAATTTGTGAAAAGGAATGGAGTAATTGTGGAAGGAGAATCCAAACTCTCATTTTCTAAATAGTTACTCTGTGTGAGGCCTTGTGGAGCAAACATTTTTGAGTAAGGCATCACATTTTTTATATAAAGCTTGTGATCTTCTCAAATTCATTATTGGCCCTTTTTCTTACAGCCTTTGACAGCTGAGTTCAACACCTTCAGAAGAACACATGGAAAATAGGCACAATGGGACTGAGTTTGTCCTCCTGGGACTCACACAGACCCCTGAGGGGCAAAAAGTTCTATTTGTTGCATTCTTACTTATCTACATTGTGACCATAGTGGCCAATCTCCTCATCATTGTGACCATTATGGCCAGCCAGTCACTGGGTGCCCCCATGTACTTTTTTCTGGCTTATTTATCATTTATTGATGCTGTCTATTCTACTGTCATTGCTCCCAAAATGATTGTAGACTTGCTTTATGAGAAGAAGACTATTTCCTTCCGGGCTTGTATGACTCAAGTCTTTATAGAACACTTATTTGCTGGTGCTGAAGTCATTCTTCTGGTGGTGATGGCCTATGACTGATATGTAGCTATCTGTGAACCTCTTCATTATTTGATCATCATGAATCAGCGTGTTTGCATTGTCATGCTGCTGGTGGCCTGGACTGGAGGCTTTCTGCACTCATTGGTTCAATTTCTCTTTATTTATCAGCTCCCTTTCTGTGGCCCCAATGTCATTGACAACTTCGTGTGTGATGTGTATCCCTTATTGAAACTTGCTTGCACCAATACCTACCTCACTGGACTTTCTATGATAGCTAATGGAGGGGCAATTTGCACTATCATCTTCTTCATTCTCCTAGTTTCCTATGGGGTCATATTATACTCTCTTAAGACTCATGGTTTGGAAGAGAAATGCAAAGCCTTCTACACCTGTTCATCCCATATGACTGTGGTCATTTTATTCTTTGTTCCCTGTGTCTTTCTGTATGCAAGGCCCAATTCCACTTTTCCCATTGATAAATCCATGACTGTGGTTTTCAGTGTCATAACTCCCATGTTGAACCCCTTAATCTACACCCTGAGAAATGCAGAAATGAAAAATGCCATCAGAAAACTTTGGAGCAAAAATGTGACTTTAGTTGAGAGAGGGCTGTTTCCCTCCCGCAGAACGTAATATTCATTCTTTCACAGAAGAATGGAATACTTTCACTACCAGTGATTATATTTAAAAATAATTTCCTTTGGGTTATTTAGCTTATTCATTCTGAAAGAGTCATATAAGTTAATCTTATCTAAGTGGAATATGTTATAGCCCTTAGAGAGCAAGAGAATTGCATAGGTTTAATCTCATATAGATAACTAATATATATAGGTGACTGGGTGTTTTAGCTTACGCACAGCTGTCTCAAATTCATAAGAACTAGAACCTTTTCCCACAAAGTCTAAGCTTGGAAGATGATGTAAACTGCACTTAATATATTAAAAATGATCAAGTTTACAATTGCTGGTGAGAATTAAACATTTCAGTACAATCTGGATTAAATGATGTGGTTCATTTTGACTGTCAGATAGCAGATGAGAGTAAGCCAGGAGTAAGGAGAGGGTAAAATATTGAGTAAATACTGTTTCTACTCTAAGACAAAAGGGAAGATTTGAAGAGGGAAACTAAGGCCAATGATTGTGTCTTAGGCGTGACAGCAAGTGCTCAGTGGAGTGATGAGAAGATTGATGAAACACAAATTATAAATTGTCAACAGCAAACTTGGAAGGTGTAAGAACTGAAGGAGGAAATGTAAGGCAGTCTGACATTCTCAGTAGACGGAATCTTCTGGTTTGTGAATAATTTTAAGGAATGTTAAGACGTCCCTTTTTATTCATTATCAAGAATCTCTCATGAGGTCCAACTGCCATCTGAATTTTTCTGATACTTAAAACAACATATAAGGACGTAAGTATATTTAGTCCAAAAAATTAACAGGATAAATAATATTTGGGTCTGTTGTATAATGATGCTTTGGGTTATACGGACTTTTAATTCAGTGAAAATATTAGGCATTAAGTGAGGAGAGTGAGCTAACTCTTATTGAAGGCCAACCATGAGGCATACGTTTTGATAGGTTATTTACATGCTTTGATTATCTTAGTGTAGCAACAAGTTTTATTAGTCTTTACTCCATTTTGGACAAGAAGAAAATAAGACTCAATGAAGTTAAGCAACAGTATCAAGTCTTTTAGACTCTGTCATCTCTACTCTTCCTACTTCTCAATACTCCTTGCTAGGATGATGTGAAAATATCAAAACACAGAACTGATCATTGGCTGCATTGTCAGGATTGCTCTTGAGGCATCCTTCCCTTATTATGGGGGGCCCTTTCTTCCCTTCGGCTGTCCCTTGACCTCCCCTTCCCAGGTTACTTGCATTCTCCTAATTCCTCAGGTGTCAGAAAAAAGCCATCTGATGATCTCATTTCCACAGATGTAGTTCACTTCATGGGCATCATGAAAAGTGGGATGAAATGAGCTCAAGAAATAAAAGTCAAATTGTTGAATTTCAAAGAAAGTGACACAGGTGAGAGACAAGTTTGGAGAAAGAATAAGCAACTCAATCACTGAGGAGACTAATACTCTGGGCAGGAGGGTAGCACTTTGAAGAGCTAAATGTTGTTTCTATAGGATTTTTCCCATTGTTATGCCATAGTGTTAATATTTATTACTTGAAAAATGGCTCCATTTTCATTTAAGTGTAGGAAATTTTGACTTATTTCATTTATACAAAAACTATTGTTCAATGCCTATAGTGTACCAGAGAGTTCTGGGAGCTGTTGAATACCACAAACAAGGGCTATGTTTGTGTGCAACTTAAATTCAAGTGAGGCATAGATGGATAATAAACAAGATAATGAATAAATAAAAATTGTAATTGTGTTAGTAGTGTTTGCTGAAAAACGTTTTATTAAGAGGGTGATGCAGAAGAGAATTGGATATAGATTTGTGTAGTTGTTTAAAGTACAGCTAGAATTTTAGTCAGACCCAAGATTAAAAAAACACACTGTTTCCTCCCTTTCTTTTTGTAAGTGAATTACTCTAACACATACATTTGCAATGGGGATGGTATCTCTCCCAAGTAAAATGGTAAGTAAAATGGTAGGTAAAAATGAGTTCTTGGGAGATGAAAATATCTTACTGTTTTTACATATAAAGCATAGATATACATAAAATACATAAATACTATGTCTGTGGTGTTAAGATTTTTGGGAGGTCATTAGGGTAACAGAATGTCAAAAAGGAGCCTTAGGTGGGCAATAATGAAAATGAGAAAAAGATTGAAGAGCCCTTCTTAACCCACAGTTAGGTAAGAACATGGAGCAGTTTTAGAATGTTAGTAAAGATAATCTAAGTGCAGAGGTTCGCCTGTCACCTCTGAGGATCATATTTAGTAAAACTGAGAGCCTCTTCCTTCTCAGGAGGCTTCCCAGGGTGTATGGTCAAATATGTTAATGAACCAGTTGTAATCTGTGAAGTACACTGTAAATGTAGGATATTGATATTTTTTACTATTGAAGGTGGAAAAAGAATAAAGACTCTAACCTCAAATGTTTCTAAATTGAAAACATGTCATTTGGGAGTACAAATTGTTATGGAATGAGATGGAACTCAGTCCTTATTTTTTCTTGCTGAGATACATTTTTTTAACCCTTAATAATGCCAACTAGGGGCCGGCGCTATGACCTAGTGGTTAAGTTCCATGCACTCTGCTTCAGCAGCCCAGCGTGGGTTCCTGGGCATGGACCTGTGTACACCATTCATCAGCGACCATGGTGTGGTAGCAACTTACACACAAAATAGAAGATTGGCAACAGATGTTAGTGCAGGCCAAATCTTCCTCAGCAAAAAATAAATAATTAATGTCAACTGTCCTTCACTTAGATGTGACACAATTTTAATCGTCTTAAAAGATGAAAGAGCACCAGATTAGGTGATAGAAAAATTTGGTCTTAGTACTTTCTAGCTGGCTAAGAATAAATCCTGTTGACTTTCCTTCATTTATATTATCAGACAGATGGATCATTGTATGGCCATTCTGTTATTGAAGAAGAGATCTTGGTTGTGGAGCAAATAATTGAATTGTTAATACCATGATCTGGTTTTGTGCTTGTGGAACATCAGCTTGGCCTGGCTCCAGTGAAGTTCAGCCCCTGGGAAAAGTGGATCATTGCAGGGGTGGGTGGGAATTCACTGGAATGGTGATTAGCTCCTCAGTCAGTAGAGACACAGCCTCAAAAGGATGCAGTTGGAATGATGCAAGTCTGCACATTTTGAAATTCTGTGCCATCTGGAAATGGCACTCTGTCCTCTTTTAGACTATGTCTATTGCCTGAAAGGTCACATCCTGTTAATGATGTTTCTTCTAAGATGTGGATTGGAAGCTGTTTATCAATTAAGCTCAATGTGCAGACAAATGGAAGACACAGTTCTGTGAATGATTTTGCAAACAGCTTAGCTGGCTGTCTTTTTTCGGCAACTTTTTCTATTGAGATGAAATTTAAATTCCTCCACCAACCACAAGGATTGTTTTCTACTTGCCTTTAAACCCTTAGAGCAGCTGTTTTAAAACTTTCTTTAAAATCATTAGAAACTGTGATCCTATCAAAATAGCTTTCCATTTAGTGATTGGATGCTTTGTTCCACTGTAGATCTTACTTGCCTCTGCACTGGGATGTGCTGCTTTAACACTCTAATGTCAGATTCCTAGCTCTTTTGTAGACAAGAGTTTCTTTGAGTACATCCTGAATGGGGCAGACCCGTGGTGACCCTGACATGACCTTAGAAATTTTACTCGCACAATGTCCCCCTTCTAAGTATTGGGTCCATCAGGTAACTGGCTTTTGGACATTGTAGAGATGACATCAGACCGAGTTTTGGAGGTGACTTTAAAAACTTACGTGAGAATTAAATGTTTTTATTAATTTGAACTATTTTGAAATCATTGAAATAGTTGAATCATCTATATACATAGACAATTATGTTATACTTAAAATGTGTCAGAGGTTTACCTGTTCTATCTATATACACAAATTGCAGACTTGGCTTGGAGAGCTTTGAGCAATCAAAATTTTTACCTTGGCTTATTTGAACTTCTTTTGGCAAATTATCAAATCTTAAGTGTCTGCCTTTTGGTCTCTATCCAGTTGATGAGATTAGCAAATAAAACTGTATTTGTGTTTCAGAGATGAGCTTTTAGGAAGGGAAGGAATGGGATTAACTGGATGTGTCTAGGGTGGTTTTAGATGTTTTTGTTTCCCTTCTTTCATGCAACTCTTTCTTAGTGTGTGTATATATATGCATCTGTATATTATACACGTATATTATATCTATATATGTTTCTACTTTCCTCTTGTACCAATTTCCTCTAATCTTTATTTTTCTACTAATCACCTTTGAGAATTAACCTATCTGATGTTTTTCTTTCTGTTTTAATTCTTTGATGATACATTAAATTTCTGACTTTAATTTTTAATGTAAAGATGAATTGGACTTTAAAAATGTATTTCTCTATCTATATGAAAGCACACACATTTACTTGTGAGCAGCTCTGACAACAAGGGTGGTTTTGGTGTTGATGCTGAGGGTGATACTGATGATTTGTCCAGGGATGGGGTGGTGAAATCAAGAAAGCTTTCAGGGATTAAGACCCTCCCTCCAAAAGCATTCCAAAAAATTAATTTTTGTATCTACAATGGTATAGTAATTTTCACCCTATAAAAGTGCTGCTGTAGATAATACCATCTTCACCCATCTCTCAAGGAAAGCAAAATGAATTAGGAAGATTTCCCAACAGCAAAAGTCATTTTAAAGCCTTTAATTAGAGAAATGTTTTATTCATGGTGTATATGCCCAGGACACAGATCTTCTGAGGAACACAGGGCCACTGATTATTCATTGAAAAATGATGACTCAGGGCCAACCCTGGCAGCCTAGTGCTAAGTTTGGCAAGCTCTGCTCTGCTTTGGTGTCCCAGGTTCCGTTCCTGGGCATGGACCTTAACCACTCTGTTAGCAGTCATGCTGTCCTGGTGGCCCACAGACTAAAAAGTAGAAGAAGATTGCCAGAGATGTTAGCTCAGGGTGAATCTTCCTCAGCAAAACAAACAAACAAACAAACAACTCAAAGGTGCTTACTAAACACGTTGCTACCACTTCTTGTTATCTGTGACTTTATTGAAGAAATTATTTTGCTCCATAAGAAATTAAGACACAAGAAACACATATCAGCTGTAAAGTCAGCTTCTTGGATTCAGATCCAGGCTCTATCACTTACTAACTGTATAGCCTTAAACAAATTAATTATTCTATTTTTTCCAACATCTAAATATAGCCAGATGTAAGGATTAAATGCATGTATAAAGTACTAACAAAATGTCTGGTACAAAAATTATGTATTGTTATTAGTTAAATAAGGATATCTGTGTATAAACTATATATCTCTATATAGATATTACATTGTATTTAATTTAGCTCCATATGGATACCAATAATATGTTTATTGTTTAAGTCATCAATGAAATTCTAGGAATTTCATTGGATTCTAGGAGTTCTAGGATTGAATGAACACAAATTAAGGGGAGATACAATTTTTCATCTAGCACTTGCTTAATATAATCAAGATTGATAATATTTAATGTTAGTAAAGCTATGGGGAAAATTACTCTTTAAGACACTATTGATTGGAATAAGAGATGGGCCAGGATTTTGAAAGCAGTGTCATAGAATCGATTAAAGTGAAACAGATGCATAACTTTTGACGTGGTGATAACATAGATTTCCCCAGCAGAAATATTCAAACATGGAATTAAAGATGTCTATAAGGGATGTTCGCTGCAGTATTGTGTGTTAGGCAGAATATTAGAAATAACGTAAATTTCAAGCAAAAATGGACTCTTTAAAGGAATTATGGTGTAACCATTAAAATGGAATAATATGCAGCAATTAAAGTGAAGGAAAATTCACAAATACTGAGAAATAATGCCCATACCAATTATTCAAGTATAGTATCATATTTTATATATGTTTATCTAGAGTAAAACACACAAATGACTGTAACAATTACAGTATACTTACACACAAATGCACATCTGAAGAGCACGCACTAGATTGTTAATAGACGTTGAATGAGTGCTTGTGGTTGGGAGTGGTCCTGATTTTAAACTTTCTATCACTCTATCTATCTATATAAAATATTTTCCAAAGATCAGCTTTTACTTCTATAACTTACAAAAATAAATAAATAATTTTTATTTAAACTATTCTACTTTAGGATATGACTGCAGTCTGTTTTAGAAAATGGTTTTGGATGATTTTTCCTTTAAGGTCATTTCAAAAACTTACATCCTGACTAATGTTGAGGAGTCATTAGGCTGATTTCCTGCTAGCCAATTGAGCATTTAATGGAAGCAGGTGTAAACACATTTGTTGAAAATCCAAAGCAGAGGACCTATTTTAAAATAGTTTGTGGTCAGTATCAATCTCCTAATCCTGGGAAAAGATATGGGGATGCTTATCTAAGCCCTTTACAATTATAAACTCATGTAATCTTTACAACAACTCTTTGGGATTGGTAACATTACTTTGCCATTTTACAGAGAATGAAACTGAAGGACAGAGAGGTTGTCTGGCATATTATAGGAACTCAGAAGGAATAGCTACCTGTAGTGTAGAAAGTCAGGGGTTTTACATGGTTTCTGTAGCCTTATAGCTGTTACTACTTATTCCCAGTTGAACTGTTTAGCTAGGCACACCTACTCAAGGCACCTCATACCTAGGGATAGTAGGGGTGTGTGTGACTAAGTTTTATGGAACACCCAGAGTATGCTAAGAATCATAATATCTAGTAAACATTTAAACTATAATTTAAGTTAATACTTTTGTCATATTTTAATGTTTATAAGTTTATAATGTTGTTTAAATATTAAAATTTTAACTATATTAAAGCATACTGTTGTCCTTCTTGTTCACTTTCTAAACTATGTTTACAAATTTAGAATTTTCTAAATTCTCATGTCAAGCACTAGCTCCTTTCATCTTCTTTGAAACCTATAGATCATACTGATATTTTCCCTTCTGGACTTATATGCACAGGCATTGTTTCATGAGTGTTCATAATCTCTCTCTCTCTTTACGGATAAGGTATTTCCTTGTATCCTTTGGAGTAACGGATATGCTATTGAATGATAAATATGCACTATCTGGAAATAATTAGGTGATTGCAGAAATGTCATTCCTCACTTCCTTTATATGAATGGTCTTTTGAGTGATGGTATTTCACAGGAACGCTGGAAAGAAAAAGACATTATTACAAAGAAGATCTGATGGCAATGATTCGATACTGAACTGGAAGTCCAAGGCGTGTTTCAGTTCTTGGGTTTGGCTATAGAAAGTCTGGGAGTAGAAATGGCAAAGGTGAAAGATAGTAAACGGGATATTTGAGCTGCATGCTAAAGAAATAGCAGCGAGGCTCTGACAATGATGCTCTCATTTCTGGAGGCAGGGACTGCCACCAGCATTGCCTGGCACCCATGGTTCAACGTACTATTTTTTGGATGAATTCAATTTCATTGATTTAATTAAATTTAATTAAATGACTAGTGTGTACACAGTACAGCATTAAGAATGGGTAGAAAGAGAATAAATTAGCTCTCTTTAAGCATCCACATAAGGACATAAAGCCAACATAAAATTAAAAACACATTATCTAAGAAGATAATTGAATTACTGCTGATATGCAACCTAGAAAGCTTATGTAGCAAATATCCAAGATGATGGTTGTGATGGGGACAATCGGGAGGAAGTGAGGCATGAAGGACGAGTGGTAATGGATTTGTTGATAACACACACCATAGGCAGAGGCAGGAGGAAATCAGGGGCTAATAGAAATGGAAATTAATCATGATGAATATTTGAATAATGTTTTGAATATTTAGTGCTCCCTAAACATTCTCATGCCTGTTACTTCCTTTGATTCCCATGGAAGTGTTGTAAGCCAGGGCATGAACTTCTTAGAGGGGTTGTAGAGCATAGTGGTTAGTAGCCTGTGCTATGAACTTGACCACATACCCACCAAAGGGCTTTGAGTAGTTGCGCAAGTTTTCTAAGCCTTATCCACTGCCGTGGAAAATAAGGATAATACTAGTTCCTGTCTCATACAGCTTTTGTGAGAATTAAAAGAGAAAATCATGAAGCTCTTACCACAGTACCCTTGAATAATAACCACTTGAGACCTACTGACTTTAATTGCTGTTGCGTTGTTTTATTTTTTCAGGATCGAAGGTTATGTATTCAGTCAATGGCCTGACTGGGGTAGAGGACTAAATCTGCTCATTCTGAACCCATGAACTTTCCCACTGTCCTAAAGAGACTGAGACGTGTATTCTGGCGGTAAGAGGTGGACTTGACTGCAGTGGGAGGGAGACATACAAAACGATGAAGTTGATTACATGGGGGAGAGTCTTGAACATCAGATTGAGAAGTTGAGATGTGTACTAGTTGTCTAAATAGATTTGTGATGAATCCATAGATTTTAAGACAGAAGAGGCATTATTTTCTTTCCTACTGCCTTTTGTTTTAAAATACCCTAAGTCATGAGGTGGCTCAAAGGAAATTTTGCTTGGAAGTGTAAACATTTCATGCAGGTAAGAACCATGTTGCTGTGTTTGAAAGGGACAGAGTCCCTGCGATGGCTCCTTTGAAACCCTAGTTTTCCACTCATCTACCACAACTGTCTCATTCTCCAGATGAGGAAACTAAGACCCAGAGTAGTGAGCAAATTAACAACATATCCTAGGAGTTAGAGGGACAACCTGGAATAAAGCCCAGTTATCTTGCTTTCCAAGAATGTGTTCCTTCTACTTCATTAGGGCTACTAAACAACTTTTGAAGTCCTTGGACTGGAGATAGGAGAGGTTGTTGTTAGTCTATATTTTAGATTTGCACAGAGTGTCTTGGCAGCTGTATACTTTGTTTAATAAGAGGGATAATTCTAACAATAGGTCTGAGTATTTAGAGCAGTCTTAGAGAGCATGTAGTTTATATCCCCACTTAAAGCAGTAGTCGCTAATGTATTCCCACCAAGTGCCGGATAGACTCTGCTTAAGAACCTATGCTACTGAAGCAGTTCTTTTACCACATCATTTGGCTGTAGGAACAATTGTATTTAGCTAGTATAGGGCACTGTTCACTTCTTCAGTGGTACAGTGCAATGGTTAAGAATTTGTGTTTCACAATGAGATTATGTGGATTTGTAATGCTCAATCATTTTAGGTGAGATGTTTAATGTCTCCATGTCTTAGTTTGCTCATCTTCAAGACAGGATTTGTGATAGTACATATCTCAAGTGATATGAAAAATAAATGCAATAATGCATGCAACATACATAGCACCTTTCTGGGACACAGTGTAAAAAAGTTGTTTTATTGATATTTTTATTATTCATTAGAATATGTTGTTTCGTCTGGAGGCACCCCTTCACAAGGAAAAGTGGAAGGAATGATTTATACTGATTCAGGCTCATGAGCAGAGATGGTGTCAGGTAAATCGGATCTGCGGCTTCCTGGAGCAGAGAAAGATACTTAAGGTTTTATTTTCTTTAATCACCATATCTGGAAAATTATTAGAATCTTGGAAACTTAATTAATGATTGTAGCTTCTGGTTTGGGGATTGTATTTTATATATGTACGTATATATATATATATATATATACATATAATTAGAACACACGCTCTATTGTGGAATTGTCATTCAATTTTATTGTAGAACTGTTTAGTGAAGTGAGCACAGAAAGCATAAATCTATTTCACTGGATTGTTATGAAAATGAAACTATATCATGAATCACAGTATCTCTTCCATGTTGAGAACTTGATATTATCATCAGAGAAGCAATATAGCTTGTTATTGGTATTGATTTTGAATCATGAAAAGCTGCATTTGATTTGGCTTCAATGTTTACTAGTTGTGGGAACTTGGTGTCATTGTTTCAACCCTCTAAGCTTCGGTATCTTATCTCTAAAGTGAAGAGAATGTCTCATAGGATAATCTGTTGGCTGAGACATAGTAGGGAGTCACTGAATATTAGCAATATATAATAATAATAATCCAATCTGAGAAGAAAGAAACATAGATGGAAAGAGTATAGTTATTAATAAGTGGAGAGTCCTTGGGTTATGACATATCTCTTCTACTAGCACAGTCCAATGTTCAATAAGTATATGGAATAAATGACTAAGAATTTGCATGAAATGTTCCAAGTTCTTAGTTCTTGGGTGTGTCAAGTGATAAGTGGAAGTCAGCTTCCTAGCTTGAGTTTTCCAAAAAGCATAGGCTGATAGAAGGGCTTGTATGTAGGTAGTTTATTTGGGGAAACGGAATTGAGGCAGTGAATGAGGAGAGTGAAACACGAAGGAAAGAAAGTTAATCCAAGATTCTGTTAAGCTTGTTACCATTTATCCACCGGCTTATATCTATCAATGATCCAGGGTGTCCTTAAACTGTGTTAATTCCTTCATCTTTCCAGGTGTGTGTGTGCACCAGAATGATGAAGCAGAGTCTTCTCAGCATCTCAAGCAGCACATACCAGGACAGACAGCAAGAGATACGCTGAGGAGAGAAGATGTTGTTGGGGGGATAAGTAGGAAAAAGCTATTGTCAGGCTATAATTGTCAGCAGCTGGCTGCTGTATCAATAGCTAGAGAAAAAAGTAAGTCAAGAGGGTGTGAGATAGAGTGCAAAAATGTCCAATACACTCAGTGATTACTAGTTCAAAACACTATTACTTTGTAGATTTTCCAGTGCAGAGCAATGTGCTTACATCAGCCCACAGTAAATGGAGAATCCAAACAGTGTGACTGAATTCATTCTTTTGGACATTGCAAAGAATCCTGTCCTGCTGAAAATACTCTCTGCTGTGTTTCTAATCATGTATGTGTCCACAGTTTTAGGAAACCTACTCACTGTGGTAACCATGATCACAAATCAGATCACCTTTGTATCTTTTCCTTACTCCCTTGTCCCTAATGGATGCCACCTACTTTTCTATTGTCACCCTCAAGATGACTGTGGACTCCCTCTCTGAGAGCACTATCATCGCCCTCAAAGGCTGCATGGCCCAGCTCTTTGCAGAGCATTTCTTTGGTGGTCTGGGGATCATCCTTCTCATTGTCATGGCCTACAATCATATGTGGCCACCTGTAAGCCCCTGCACTGCATAACCATCTTGAGCCCTTGAGTGTGTTGCCTGTTGCTGGAAGGGGCCTCACTGGGGGAATCATGCATGCAACAATACAGCTTTACTTCATGTATCAAATAACTTTCTGTGGCTCCGATGTCATTGATTACTTTATGTGTGATTTGTTTCCATTGTTGAAACTCGCCTGCATGGACCTCCACAACCTGGGCCTCTTAGTCATCTTCAACACTGGCGTGATGTGTGTGACCTTATCCTCTTCCTTATCTTCTTATCCTCATTGCCTCTTACATGGTGATCCTCTGCTCTCTGAAGTCTTAGAGCTCTGAAGGGCAGCATAAGGCTCTCTCCACCTGTGTCTCCCACCTTACAGTGGTTGTTTTATTCTTTACCATGTATTTTCTTGTACCTAACTCCTGTGGCCATTTACTCCATAGACAGGCGATAGCTGTGTTCTTTACCATTGTCACATCCATGTTAAATCCCTTGATCTATACCTTGAGGAATACACAGGTGAAAAATGCCATGAGGAAACTGTGGGTGAAACAGGGGACCCTGGATGGTCACTAGCTTACATGCTAAGAACAAATCTTTCCTACAAGGACATTGAGGTCTTTCTCTCCCCATTCAGTGCAATCCATTGGGCACACAGCAGTCAAGGGCATGTTCTAAGCATGCACATCACATTAAGATACCACAATCAAGTTGTTGCTTACCTCCTCAGGACATTTTGTACTCCATCTCTTTTCTCACATGAGTCTGGCCATTCCCTCTCTCTCTATTTTTTAACCTGTCTTTTGAATAATTCAAGCCTTTCCCAGTTTAGGGCTTTTGGTCTTACTCTGATCACTGCTGAAATTCTTTTTTGAATATTTTGCTTGGTTGGCTCCATCTCATTTTTTCCATCTTCAGATCAACCCCCACCTCCTTAGTCAAGTCTTCCCTGATTAATTTCTTTAATCATTCACCTCTGTTATTCTCTAGCTCTTCAGCTCATTGTATCCTTAATATCAATTATCACAAACTATACTTTAAAAAATTTTTTCTTGACTTTTATCTTCTCTGTTTTCCCTGCATGATTATAATCCCTGTAAGGGCAGGGATTATGTTTCTTCAGTCATGCTGTGGGTAGAACACTGCCAGCCAGCTACTAGCTGGCTAATAAATATTATTGAATGAATATAAGTCTAAAAGAGACTTTTTGGGGATATTTTCAATTTTGTAGGTTGGGTAAGAAGTAGGGAAGGATAAATAATTATAAAATTAGAATTTTCCTGCTGTCAAATTTCCTTTTGGAAGCTAGTACAATCTTAGATTAGTAATTTGCTATTCAACATGGAGGCCACCACTTTACCAAAATTGTCCACTACCTTTTTCCATCCTTTTGAGAAGCAGAATAAGAATTCATCATGCTGGAGTCAAGAAACTTCAGAATCTGGTGTCTGTATCTTGAATATATCTATTCTTTATGAAAAAAAGTGCAATTCAATGGATCTATTTTTTTAAACTATGGGAGAATGATTCTTGCTGTTACATTCTAAATTTGGGTTTCTAAATCTAAAGGATATTTATTTTCTCCCAGATCTTTCTTTGGTTGTCGATAGAGAGACACTAATGCCTTCTAAACTGCCTCCCTTGACTAAGTATATGGGAAAGCTAAGGTCATAGCATGATTCAGTATTCTGTTATGGTTTTCTTCGAAAAATATGATATATATCAATACAATAATTGCCATATTAGTTACAGTATTTCAAACAATATTTAAATAAAGATTTTTATTTTTAAATTCAAACTGCATATATGGAATAGATATCTAGCATCGATTACCACCAACCATTTTTAATTAGGTTAATTTATTTATTGAAATGTATTTGCAGAATTTTACAAAGTCTCAGATACTCTTCTAGGATCTGAGTATAAAGCGATGGATGAGACAATATGTTTCCTTTCTGTCCTGGAGCTTGTGTTCTAGCGCAGGAGATGAACAGCATGTACAAATGAAAGTAAAGTCATAGAGTGATAAGCGAATCTCAAAAAATTGTAATGGAGTGCTGTATGTGTGAGTGGGTAACTCTACTTGGGTGGATCTGGGGGCTTTTCTAAGTGATGATTTCTAAACCAAGATTGGAATGATGAGGTAGAACCATTCTTTAGCATTACAGTGGGAAGAACAATTAAGGCAAAAGAGAAAACCTTGTGCAGAAACTCTATGGTAGGAACTAATGTAAAGTAAGATCAGGGTAATCAGTGCACAGTGGACTACAGGGAATGTGGTCCAAGTAGAGATGTGAAAGATAAGCAGGGTCCTGATCAGGGAATGCTATTATTTTTTAACTCTCAAGCTCAGAAGAGCACGGATGTCAAAATGACTCCATTTGTATAATAATTAAAAATCAAATCCTTCATGAGGTTACAGATGACACAGCAATTTGGCATCAAAAATCTTTGCACAGAGCTTCCATTTAACTTTTTCCTACATCACTGCCAGCTTACAACATCTTAAAATTAAATTTCTGGATTCACTTTACAATTATTCACCTTATTTCACTTCAAAGAAGAAGAAAATGCCTATGACAGTATAATAATGTTGATCTCTGTAAGAGCCTTGTAATGATCATTTTCTATTTTAATTATAGAATGAAAGAACTGAAAGGATCATAATGAGATCTATAAATTTAAGTATTTGTGATCTTTTTGAAAATTTTCCTAGTATCAAAGTAGGTCTAGAATCTATGCCTTCTATTACATTGATAAGAACTATTCTGAACTTTCACACTGAAATTGTTACCTATCAGTTAGATTCCACAAACTTCTCCTCTTGTCTGTTCTATAGGTCCCCTAAATTAATTCAAATTTAATAACTTACTCATTGCATGTTACTCAGCAGCTCAATGCCTTTTTTTTCAACAGTCTGACTTCTAATCAAATCTTGATCTGACTCCTTTTTAAAATTTAAAAACAAAATTAATTATTTTATTGATGTCATATTGGCTTATAACATTGTGTAATTTCAGGAGTATGTTGTTATAAATCAGTTTCTGTATAGACTGCACCAATATTCTAGTTTTATCCATCACTATGGATATGTGCCCTTTTACCCTGCCCAACCCTCTTCCCTCTTCTGGTAACCACTAATCTGTTCTCCTTGTCCATGTGCTTATCTTCCACATATGAGTGAAATCATGTGGTGACTATCTTTCTGTCTGGCTTATTTCGCTTAGCATAATACCCTCAAGGTTCATCCATGTTGTTGCAAATGGCACAATTTTGTCTTTTTTATGACTGAGTAGTATTCCAATGTATATATATGTATGTATGTATATATATATATACATACATATATATACATACACACACTACAACTTCTTTATCCATTCACCCATTGATAGACACTTGGGTTGCTTCCACATCTTGGCTACTGTGAGTAATGCTGCAATGAACATAGGGGTGCATAAATCTCTTTGAATTGTTGATTTCATATTCTTTGGATAAATACCCAGTAGTGGGATAGCTGGATTATACAGGTGCCCACTCTTGACACTCTTATTCAAGATAGTAATGGAAGTTTTGGCCAGAGCCTTTAGGCAAGAAAAAGAAATAAAAGGGATCTGAATTACAAAGAAAGAAGTGAAACTCTCACTGTTTGCAAATGACATTATTCTAAATATAAAGAACATTAAAGAATCCACCAGAAAACCATTAGAAATAATCAATAACTACAGCAAAGTTGCAGGGTACAAAATCAACATACAAAAATCAGCTGCATTTCTATATACCAATAATGAACTAGCAGAAAGGGAAATCAAGAATATAATCCCATTTACAATTACAACAAAAAGAGTAAAGTATCTAGGAATACATTTAGCCAAGGAGGTGAAGACCTATACAGTGAAAATGATAAGACGTTATTGAAAGAAGTCAAAGGAGACACAGAGAAATGGAAAGATATTCCATGCCCATGGAAGAATTAACATAATTAAAATGTCCGTATTTCCTAAAGCAATCTACAGATTCAATGCAATCCCAATCAGAATGCCAGTGACATTCTTCGTGGAAATACAACAAAGAATCCTAAAATGTATATGGAACAACAAAAGACTCTGAATAGCCAAAGCAATCCTGAGAAAAAAAGAACAAATCTGCAAGTATTAAAATCTCTGACTTCGAAATATACTATAAAGCTATAGTAATCAAAACAGCAAGTTACTGGCACAAAAACAGACACAGAGATCAATGGAACAAAATTGAGAGCCCAGAAATAGACCCACACGTCTATGGATAACTAATGTTTGACAAGGGAGCCAAGAACATACAATGGAGAAAAGAAAGTCTCTTCAATAAATGGTGTTAAGAAAACTGGACAGCCACATGCAAAACAATGAAAATAGACCATTATCTTACACCATACACAAAAATTAACTCAAAATGGCTTAAAGACTTGAATGTAAGACCTGAAATCTTGAAACTTCTAGAAGAAAACATAGACAGTATGCTCTTCAACATGGGTCTTAGAAGCATATTTTCAAGTATGATGTCTGACCAGGCAAGGGAAACAATAGAAAAAACAAACAAATGACACTACATCAGATTAAAAGTTTCTGCAAGGCAAAGTAAATCATGAGCAAAACCAAAAGACAGCCCACCAACGGGGAGAAAATATTTTCAAATCATATATCTGACAAGAGGTTAAGTTCCAAAATATATAAAGCGCTCATACAGCTCAACAACAAAAAAAACAAACAACCAGGTCAAAAAATGGGCAGAGGATATGAACAAACAGTTTTCGAAAGAAGATATACAGACACATACAGGCACATGAGAAGATGTTTGGCATCAATAATTACTAGAGAAATGCAAATCAAAACTACAATGAGATATCACCTTACACCCATCAGAATGGCTATAATTAACAAGACAGAAAAGAGCAAATGTTGGAGAGGATGTGGAGAAAAGGGACCCCTCATATAATGCTGGTGGGAATGCAAAGTAGTGCAGCCACTTGGTCAAACAGCATGGAGATTTCTAAAAAAGTAAAAAATAGAAATACCATATGGTCTTGCTCCTTTTTTATTAGAATTTGCTGTTACTAGTATTAGATTGTAAATCATTTGATTATCTTTATATTAGAGTTGAAAAATTCAATACTACTCATGATACAAAGGATAGCAATGTAGGGATAAAATGGCGCTGTAATTTTCAGGAGGATATTGGCCTAAAAGCTACGTCAAGTATCAGACTTATTGGGAAACATTAAATAAACTTGCTTCCTATTTCATTGAGAAAATTTAAGACATCAGAAGATAAACTTTCATAAACTCTTATGATTGTATCTACCAATCTGCCATCACCCATCCAATTACATGCTACCTTGCTACTTACTCCTGTAAATGCATTATCTATTCTCCTATCCAAAGGCAAACAACCTCTTTTCTCATGCACTGGACCTCATCTGCTTATCACTTGCATGAAGACATTGGTCTAAAAGTCTCTTCTATAGCTCTGATATCCTCTTCATTCCCTTTCTACTGGGTCATTTACATTGTAAAAAAAAATCTGTTATCTCTTTTATCCTTAAAAGTACTCCACTCACAGCATTCTCTATTTCAACCGATGGCACATCTAGTCTATCAGGAAATCTTGTTGGCCCCGCCTTCAATGTGCATCCCAAATTCCGTCACTTCTAATCAGTTTTAGACCTGTTACCTAGTTCCAAGTTGTCATCATCTTTCACCTGAATTATCACAATTGCCTCATACCTCCTACCCTCTAATACTCTATCCTCAACACAGCACTCAGAATTATCCTTTAAACCATGAGTCAGATCATATCACACTTCTGTTAAATACTCTGCAATGGCTCTCCATATCACTCAGGTAAAATTTAAAGCCCTTACAATTACTAGAATCAGCAGCCATAATCTGGCTGTCCTGTCAGCTCTCTGAACTCCTCTCTTATGACCAACTCTTCATTGACTCCTCTGGTTATTCTGGCAGCTGACTGTTCCTCTTACAGGTCAGGTATTTTCTAGCTTTGGGGCCTTTACCTAGGCTATTGTCTCTGCTTGGAACACTTTCTCCAAGTCATTTGCATGATTATCATTTTATGTTCATAGATGAGAAGAACCAATATTTTACTTAGTACTGCCTTTAGATCTGGGCAAGCAGGGCCACAGTTCCTGGCTCCACACTTTGAAATATCTTCTGTGAAATTTCCTATGTTCTCTGCCAGTGTCTGTGACTGGGCAGACCCTTCTGGTGGGGCACCCCAGCCCACACCAGAGTGCATGAGTATCATCTCTGTTTTCTCTCTTTGGGGTGCTCTTTGATACTCTATTCCACCCATGGGGCCAATCAGATAGCCCAGGAAGCTGTGGATTCTGTAGCTGTGAACTTACCCCAGGTTCTGTGGCCAGAACCGTGGTTCCAGGAGGGCAGTCTGGCAAGCAAATGGCTTCCACAGGCTGGTTCATTGTTTCTTTTATAATATTGTACTAAGTTGATTACTAGAATGGGGTTTACATGCTCATTTTGGGTGACACAGCACAAGTTCAAGGGTGTGGGCTATAAATGGTCCCCTGCTGATCCTTGACGTGGGGCAGGTATGTAGGCCATTCTCAGCAGTCACTTGTTCATGGTCTAACTGCAGTGTCACCATCTACAGCACTGCAGATGGTGGGGGTGGTGGCAACCATCTTATAGCCTGCCCATCCTTCCTGCTGAAAACAAAGGAGGTCACCCTAGCCCTTCCACAGGCTCAAGGTCACATGTCAGACAGTTCAGAGGTTACTGTACTTATCTCCTTCAAGGGCTTTTAAAACTTTTGCTCTGCAATGCTGACTGGCCCTTTCTTGCCTCCCCTGGATGTGGTGGCATTGTGCTCTCCTGTTTTGTTCTTAAACCACATGTGATGAGGGACATGACTTATATGAATGGGACCACTGTTCTTTGTCTGGGCTCAGGTCTTTCATCTCCTCCCTGCAGGTGGTGGTGTGTGGAAGGCAGGGATGTGGTCAGTGTGGAAAGACATCACTTTCCAGGAATTCAGTGATTATGGCTTAAAGAGCTCAAGGGAAAACGTGGTTGGAAGGTGAGTAGTTCCATACTTACGGTATAAAATTCTAAGCAGTCAGTTTAACATGACTGGGAAATGAATTATTGCTCACATTTTCTTGCAGACTCTGGTCAACAGATTTGTATTTGTGCTCATTATCAAGGAAATATTGTTTATGGAGTCATTGGAAGCCAGTATTAACGAGCAGTCCAATACGATGAAGCATCATTAGTTATGATGTAAAACGCCATTAAAGACATAGTATTTAGGAACTTCAGAGGCACTGTTACAACATCCAAAGGTTCTGAATAGAACAAGGAGAGATCACTCCTTAACACTTATTTGGCTACTCAGTATCCTCACATGTAAATTCAAAAGAGATTTTATGCTTACTTGAAATCCAATCACCAAAAAGAATGAAAAGAGAACCAGTCCATCAGACTGCTTGCCATTCACTCCATGCTTTAAAAATCCTTTCTGAAGGGAGGACAAAAATATCTTAGATATTAGGAACAGAAACTTATTCAAGTATTTCAAGTGAAAAGAAGTTTATATTTAGGACACTGATCTCAGTGACTGTTGGGAAAAAACAATCAGGACTCAGGAAGGGCAGAGCCCAGAACATTCTCAGAACCTCAACTGTAGGTGTACCTGTATCACATGACTCCATCATTTAACATGATCCATGACCATCTGCTAGAGAATTTGAGTCATTTGGTGAATTTCTTGAGAGAGAAAACCTAATTGACCCAGTCTTGCCTGTGGATGAGTTCCTCTTGGATCAGGTGACCACCCCATGCCAATCAACTGTGGGAGAATAAGGGGCACCAGATTGCATAAGGGAGTCAGCAATGAGTATCTTTTATTTGAGAACAATCAAAGAGAACTATTGAGAGAAAATGTTACTAGCAAAACCAGTATGAAAGCTGCAAGTGTAGTAAGCTGACTTTCTTCCCCTCCAATAGGAATAGAAGCCAGAGACATCTGAGAGTAAAAAATAGGTTTCAAGAGAGGATTATATTTTAATTCACTTGGTGACCTGAATTTTCTTGCCTTTGTCTACTACGCAAGTCAGAATAATTCTATTTGAATAATAATTGATACAGAGATCATTCCAGTTTAGACACATCTTGCATGTCATTTCCATAATCAAGTTTCATTTATCTCAGGTGGCCAAGGGTCTTCTGAAATAAATGATTTACAGTAAAATATTTCATTTTCCCCATGCATATCAACACCAATAAAATACTTACTCATTGAGTATTGTGGACAAAAATACTAAATAATCATTTTTTTTCTTTACTTAGTCTTCCCTTTCAGGCCCAATGAAGAAGAGTATATGATATTAATTTTCTGCCAGTTTATGAATTAGTCACTGGAAATCCTACTGTAGTAAGATATAAATTTAAATGAGCAGAGTTTAAATTATGGCCTCAATTCATCCTAAGACTACATGTGAGACAGAGGTGAATCAAACTTAGTAAAAACCTCAGTTGTCATCTATTCCCATTTGTGGTTTCCATGATTGAATTACCACAGTCAACAGCATTCAATAACACCCTGGCATTGGTTTAGCAGAACCTGGAGTCCAGTTAGGGAATCCAGTCATTCAGTCTACAGTTCACTCATTGCTGGAAGGGACTTCAAGAGATCATTGACTCAGCTTCCAGCCTTCGGGCAGTTTAATGGTCTCCTTTGAAACTACCCTCTGCAAAATGTTTCCACCAGAACTGGGAAGCTTAATCATTTCCTCAAAGGTAGGGAGTCAATTTCAGGCTTTTTTAATGGAAGTTTAATGCAGGGACTCATTCATGGACTGGTCTTGTTTTCTAGCCCAATAAACCTTATGACATTACTGTGTACCTTATTAAAGTAAAAAGAGCATTAGAATTGTACTTAAGAGATTTGGATTCTAGGCTCAGTTCTGTTACTCATTAGCTGTATGACCCTAGGTGAGTTATTTCACTTCCTTGGTCCTCAGTTCCTCATGTTTAAGTCTGGTTAATAAAAGCACAAATATTTCCTCTACACTTTCTGAGGCAGGCATTCTTTCCTTTCAAATGTAATATATTTTAGTATTTATAGAAACATTTTAAAGGTAAGTCTTCACTTTGCTGTTTAATTGATGGGGAAACTGAAGCTCAAAAACTTTAAGTAACATACCAAAACCTTCCTAGGGATTCTTCTAGTCCATTTTTAACAAAAAAGGCCAGATGTTGGGATCTGATTTTTCTATGAGACACTTGAGCTTGTTGGCTGCCACTAGACACTTCAGTAAAACTGCAAAGCATGGTGCAATCTATTCATGGCATTCTCCCACCTCATTTTGTTTCCCATCTTTCTCCTTCCATTCCTACCCTGGACCTCTCATTCATCCTCATTTAAGGCACCTAGCATGCAATGTCATACCTTGCAGGCAATTCTTAGGCCAGACGGCTGGGTACTAACATGGTTTTCCAGGGAATAAAGTAATGTTGTAATGTAATCTAGCCCATCTTTAATAGGTTGCAACCATCCAAAAGCAAATATCTAACTTTCTTCCCTGTAAGTGTAAAGGCATGTATCTTTAACAAGAAAAAGAAAATACATAAGACAAGTATTTAAGAATTCTTTTCTCTTTTCCTCCTTTCCTATCTTCCTCTCTACATTGATTTAAAAACATAGATAAAATTAGAAATGGGAGAACTTAACATTAATAATTTTTAAATAAATAATGACTATTACTAGTGGCCATTTACAAAGAAACAACAGGAAATTAAAGAGGTTGAAAAACTTGCTTAAATTCACTTAGAGATAAGTGGTGGGGCCAGGACTCATGTCTCCCTTACATATTTCATCTTTCTAAGCGTTTAACTGGCTTCAAAGACTTTCATGCCTCTAGAAGAGAAGAGCTTAAGAAAATGACATGGAAAACGGAACAGAGTTTCTCCACCTGCAAATCCTGGTGAGCTGAAGTTTAACTAACTGGGTCCAAAGTTTACTTTTACCATTGGACTGTCTGTGCTAGGTAGCTCATTGGACATCCTTTGGGACTGAGTTGGGAGTAATGGTTTCCTTGGAGCTTCTGAGGCTAAAAGGCACTTGCAAGTTTTGTGGGAATTACTATAAATATCTAATGCTATAAAAAGAAAACACTTAACTCATATTTTTCCAAAAGACAGACTCTAGGAAGAGAGCTGTCTTCAGAGAGATTTCTCTCTCAAAACACAGGAATGTTTTTCTCCAAAAGGTTTCCAAGAACTAAATTAAGAAACTTCCCCTATTTTTCATGACACTCTCTCCTGCTCCATTATGAATATTGTTTTGTTTAACCTATCGCTTCTGGGCAGGAACTGTGTGACTTATGGCCACATGCAGAGTCCTCCTTTCTCCATAACCTCCTGTGATAGAAAGCACTGATAAATCTCCATGAAGTATAATTGCGTGTTTTATCCAGGCATCATAAGATTTATCTTCTAAGTAAATTATAACTGAAGGTACAAAAAATATACTTTATTGGAAGTCATCTACTTGCTCATAAGAAAAGAGGTAAGTTTTTCAGTCTGTCTGAAATATTTTTTTTATGTTGCTTCCTCTAGACTGATTTGATGGAATCTTTTTTTTTTTTTTTCTGAGGAGGATTGGCCCTGAGCTAACATCTGTTGCCTATTTTCATGTTTTTGCTTGAGGAAGATTGTTGCTAAGCTAACATCTGTGCCAATATTCCTCTATTTTATGTGGGATGTTGCCACAGCTTGGCTTGACAAGTGGTGTCAGGTCCACACCCGGGATCCGAATTGGTGAACCCCGGGCTTCTGAAGCAGGGCATGCAAACTTAATTATTACCCCACCAGGCTGACCCCTGACTGGATGGAAACTGTGCTCAGTGTGTCTTCTAAGAAGTGATGGAGCTGCGGAGAGTATTTCTACCAATGAAAGGTTATGGTGGTCCAGGGTTCCTAAGTCTTCTCTGGCCTCAGCAAAAAGCAGTACTACCTCTCAAAAGCATCTCTGTTCAGGGGCCACTGGGTGGCTTAGTGGTTGGGTTCATGCTCTCTGCTTCAGCGGCCTGGGTTCGCCCGCCCAGATCCCTGGTGTGGACCTGTGCACCGCTTATCAAGCCATGCTGTGGCAGGCATCCCACATATAAAGTAGAGGAGGATGGGCATGGATGTTAGCTCAGGACCAATCTTCCTCAGCAAAAAGAGGAGGATTGGTGGTGGATGTTAGCTCAGGGCTAATCTTCCTCAAGAAAAAAAAAAAAGCAACTCTGTTCACAAAGTGTGCACTAATCTGTACCATGGCATTGAGGCCGGCTTGGCAGAAAGTTTTTTCTTGGGCATCTCCTCATTTGAAGAGTTTTAGGTCAGTGGTGATGTTTTGTTGGAAAGAGTATAAGACATGGCTGCACTTTCTATACACTTGAGTTTTCAAGCTCCTTGGCAACCCTTGCTCATGATCCACAACTTCATCTCCTCTCTGATTTTGGGGCAAGTCATAGTGCAGTGGTCAGGGAGAAAGAAGCTGAATTCTCTATGAAATCTTGGGTCAAATTGGCTTTTCTAATATTTTTATTAGAATTAATTCTAATTCTCTCCCCTTTCTATATCTTTCTGTGTATTGTCCTCTGACTCTTCTTTCTATGGTGTCTGCTCACTGTCACTCTCCTCTCTCCTGCTCTGACTTCATTCAGTCTCTGCCCTTTCCTCCTCTTTTCTATTATTCACTTAGGTATCTAGTTGTCTGCTTTGATATTTGTCTCACTGTGCAGTTTACAGAATTTGATTTTGGAGTTGGGACAGGAAATTAAGATATCAATTGGCATCCTTCTCTGATGGTTCAGGATTTGCCTTTTCTAGGATGCAATCTACACGATGATTGGGATTTGTGTTTTATAAGACACGGAGGGCGAATCTAGAGAGAGAAGCTATCCAGTAGCATCCACTCTACTTATAGCCTGACTGTACCTGGTGAAACTTTCTGTATCAGAGGTTAAGCTTTGTACATAGAAAAGAATAAGGCAGGGGCTGGCCCCGTGGCTGAGTGGTTAAGTTCGTGCGCTCTGCTTCGGCAGCCCAGGGTTTTGCTGGTTCTGATCCTGGGTGTGGACATGGCACTGCTCATCAGGCCATGCTGAGGCAGCATTCCACATAGCACAGCCAGATGGACCTGCAACTAGAATATACAACTATGTACTGGGGGGCTTTGTGGAGAAGAAGAAGAAAGAAAAGAAAAAGAAAATTGGCAACAGGTGTTAGCTCAGGTGCCAATCTTTAAAAAAAGAACAAGGCAAGTGGCCATACTCACCTTTCAAGAAAATGTGCAGGTTAAATGAAATAAGAAAAGTGAAAATCTGTATGAATGATAAGATTAAAGAACAAGAATAATGTATAAGCTAGGATTGCTGTATCCAATTAAATGCATATATTTAACAAAGCCCATAGTAATATAGGAGCATAGAAGACAGAGGCAGATGTCCAAATTACCTGGAAAAAAGCGGGAAGACTTCTAGCATCAAATATAATTTGAACTGGTTAAAATTTCAACAGGTAAAAGTAAAAATTAGGGATTAAGGAAGCGAAAATAGGATGCTCACTACTGTGATGTCCCCAAAATCAGAGAGGTAGGATGGTCCAGGAGTGGTAGGAAATAATAGGTAAATTGAATGATAAAACCCCAGGTATGGTTGATGTGAATGTAATGCATACATCTTGTCAAGTGCTGCTTTTCTGTCTTTATGTCCCCAAATCTTCTCTTTCCTTATTGAAAATAAAATAAAATGGAATTACATGGCCTGGCTTTCATGGTTGTAAGTTATCTGCCTACAAATGTATCTTTTACAACTTTTTGATTTGATGGGACTACTTTTTATGGAGATCATCTCTGTTCACCTGAAGCAATGCATGCTTCTCCCCTTATGATTTTTTACTCGCTCTTCTCACCTAACTTCTCTCTTCACAGCAAAATGTTCCCTCCCTTTTGTCTTCATCCCCAATATGAACTTAGTGGATTGAAACTAAGTAATCGTTAATTCATTTTCTCTTTTATAGTTGTCAGAGATAATTGGAACTGCCAATCAGAGCTTGTGTAGTTTTTATATCATCTCTAGTTTATCACACTGAAGTAATATTATTTTAGCTGGATTGCAAAGAAACAAAGTTTTATTTAGATGTGTATATTTATTAGAGGTAAATGGACAATTTAAGTTACTAATATTGAAATATTGATTTAGTTAGGGAGACCCAGTATAAGCTTATTGAATACTTGAGTTTCAGAGAATCTTGTTGGAAACTACAGTTTAACACAATTAAAGCCATAACTCCACTTCTTTCTCATTTTTTAATCTTCACTAGCCAATCAATTCATTCTCTAGGGAACTTTTTTACTGTTGAAATCAAAATTCATTTGGTATTATCACATACAACTGTGTGTCATTCTTATGTAATTATCATATCTAGAAGTATGTTATCCCTCTAACTTGAATAAAAAGAAGTTGAAGACGCCTTTCCATGACACACTATAGTGACTGCAGATGAGTAGGTTCTTAGTAAATATATAATGATTTGACATTGATTCATTGATTCATTGAAGGATTGGTGATTGATCAGAAAGAGGAGGAATATCCCCAAACACATACTGAAATAAATTCTAGACCATTTCTCATTAATATTAAAAGACACAGGAACATTATAAGACAGAAGAAAGATGATAACTCCCAAATTGAAGTAATAAACTAAACTAGAAAGGGGAGAAAAATTGATAGATTTGACTGTAAAAAATTAAAAATAAATACCAAAAGAGCTCAAAACTTAAAGATATCAAAAAATTAACTGACAAAAGATATGCATAATTGAAAACAGATGAAATATAAGAAGTAAAACTATACAAAATATTACACTTTACCATTAATCAAAGAAATATATAGCATAATTTTAAGTCTATTAACCAAGCAAATAAGATAATGCCCCAAGTTAGTTTTTTATTAGAAATTTGTGCCTTATTGCTATTATTTTAGAAACAATGGGAAATGATTCAATTTGTGCATAAAAAGGGATATTTAACCAGACATATATATATGTATAACCCTGAAAAACCTGAAAGAATGAGGAAAGAACTAACAGTTACTTCTGCAGTGTGGGATTGGTTAATTATAAATTTTTGAAGGATGGTTTTTCCACCTTGCAATCTACTTTTAACTTTGGATATTTTTATGCAAATATATTCACTCTATAATTAAAATGCGTCTAATAAATATTGAAACAATCAAATTGAAAGGCTATAAAAACCTTGAAAATATTCATATTTTATGGCCACAATCTCCTAGAAATTTATTTTGATGAAATTATTAAAAATAAACAACAAGATATAAATGAGAAGAGCTTTCTTCAAAAGTTTGTATTAGGGTGAAAATTTGGAAACAAGTTAAATAAGAATAAATTATAAGATTTATATTATGAGATTGTGATGTGTTAATTTACAGTTACTAAAATGGGTAACTGTGTTATGGATACTCTTTAATTACATGGACAAAGGCATTTAACAATCAAAAATGAAAATCAGAAAGTATAATAATGTTACATGATGGTTGAAATTATATAGATATGTCTGTATAGAAATAAAGAATAGAGTAGAACAATGGGAAATATTTTTATGTTGCAAGTCTGAAATAATTTTTTTAAATTATGTTTTAAGAGTAATAAAAATTGCAAGAATACAAACCTCTGGACATTAGTGGTATGAGAATCATATGTGAGTAAAGATTATTCAGGTTATAGAAATATAACAAGCAGCACATAAATTTGGATCCAGAGGGTGTGAAACTTGATGCCATACATCTAACATGAGTAATAGATTATTTCAAATATATAGTAATTTTCCTCAATAATGCCGAACTCAGTGATTTACCCAAATGTCTTATGTGCCCTGACTGACAATGAAGATAAAGTTATGGCGACCATGAGCCTAAAGTTGGAGAAATAATTTCTTCTTAAAGCACAATCAAACCAAGATACTTAAGAGGTCAGGAATAATGGGTGCAAATTGGTGTCCAAATCAAAAAACTGTGTTTTCTTAGTAGAGAGTCTCCAAATATATTATTTTAAAATTATATAGGGATATTATTTTTCAGTAATTAAGATGTATATACATTTTGCATACACATATCATAAACATATACTTCGTGAAGTGTCTATTAACTCTAATTTTCATATGACAAAAAAGCTTCAAGACGTTCGTGATTTGATCAAGATCATACGGCAAAGTCATTAATTCTCAGACAATGGGAGAGGGCGCAATCACTTGAAAGCTTTTTATTTTCCTCAAAAAATCTTGGTCCACACAGGAAGACCTTGAATGAATTCTCATAGTTAAAGCATGGATATCATCACCAAAAAAAGTTTCCCAAGTGATTATAGTGCAAGAAACACTTTGAGGCCCACAGAGTTATGTGTTAATGGAATTAGAGCTACACACTTGGAATTCAGAGTCCGAGTCCACTGCTATTGCCAAGTCAACATTTTCCCAATTTTCTTTGCAGATGAACCATTTCTCACCTGTGTCCTTTCTACATTCACTGTAGCTGTGGAGCTGAATAGCAGGATGAAGGAGTTCATTCTGCTTGGGTTAACACAAGATGTTCTAAAGGAGAAAATAGTATTTGTGGTCTTCCTGTTTCTATACCTCCCAACCCTGTTGGCGAATTTACTTATTGTGATGACCATAAGATATAGCCGGATGCTTGGGAGCCCCATGTACTTTTTCCTTTTCTACTTATCCTCTACTGATCCCTGCTCCTCAACAACCACTGCGCCTAAGTTGCTTATAGATTCTGTATCTGAGAAGAAAATCCTCTCCTACGATAAGTGCCTGACCCAGATCTTTGCAGTTCACTTCTTTGGGTGCATGGAGATCTTGGTGCTCATGCTCAGGTCTTTTGATTGCTATGTGGCCACTTGTAAGCCCCTGCAGTACTTGACTATCATGAGCCAGCATGTCTGTGGTGCATTGGCGAAACCGGCGGGGTTGGGGTCTTGTATCCATTCCTTAGTACAGAGTCTCTTGGTTTTGAAATTAACCTTCTGTGGCCCCCAATGTTATCTACCAATATTTCTGTGATATGCAACCTTTGTTGAAACTTGCCTGCATGGATACTTATGTCATGGTGTTTAACAGTGGGGCTATATGCACGGTGAGTTTCATAATCCTGCTTATCTCCTACATTTGTATCTTACATTCTCTGAGTAACCACAGTGAAGAAGGAATGCCCTCTCCACTTGCACCTCCCACGTTATTGTTATCATTTTATTCTTTGTTCCATGTATATTTACATAAACTCACCCCCTAAACACATTTCCAGTAGACAAGATGGTGGCTGCTTTTTACACTATTGGGACACCCTTGCTCAACCTTATAATTTACACTTTGAGGAATGCAGAAGTTAAAAATGACATGAGAAAATTATGGTGCAACAAGCTCTTACTTGAAGTCGCAAAGAGCAGAAGGCTCCAATTGCTAGTTTCATAATAGTTTAAACAAAATTGGATTGATAGAAAAGAAAAACTGTTTGTATCCCAAGGTGGGCAATCTAGTCCTCTCTCAATAGGACATTTGAAGAAACAGGCAGGATGATCACAGAGCACAGACACATTTTATTTTCAGCCAATATCACAAAAAGTGTCAGAACATCAAGAACAGTAATATTTGTGGGAGGATAATCCCACTCCTCTCTTCTCTCTGCCTTGCAGTTTATGAGCCAGATCCTGTTGTAACTATAACTGTAGCTCCCTTTTTGTACATTATTCTTGTTTGTGTTTCTCTTCTCCACGTTTCTGATCCAAGGTGAAAAACTGGTCCCTGATTTCGACTCATCCATTTTGTTGGCAAATCGGTTCTGGATTCTACTAAATCTAGATTTTATCTTTTCTGGCTCAACAGTGAACAGCCCAGAGTCACTACAAGAAACTTATGATCCCAGAGAAGTATATATATGTATATCTCAACTAATTAAGCGCCTATTTGATGCTTATCTCCCCTTTGTAACACCCTTAAAAATAGGCATTTCCTTTGCCTCTTGAACATGTACAAAGAGATAACTCATGACCTTCTATTCAAACAGGGACATTTCTAGTTAGAATAAACATATTCATTGTATTGATTCATAGTTTCTCTCCATTTGCTTTAACATACTTTTTCTTTGTCATATTAATTATTTTCATATGTTCATACTATTTAGTTTTATATACATACCTATTTTTGTAATTTAAGTCTGTGGACACTTCCTTAATCTTTGGTTGATGAATTGGTGACAACTTTATAAAATTGCAAGGCTTATACTATAAAAGTCAATGCCTCATGGATGAGATCACATATATGAAAAAGGCAATAAATGACATAAAAAAACAGAACTAATGTCATAATAATCCACCACAAAATAGAAGATGTCCACAGAAGTGAGATTCCCAGCTTGGAAATACAGAACAAAATATATCAAGGAAGCAAAACTTCCATTAGGTATCAGGTGCAGTCATAGTGCAGGGAAGTATTGCACTGACTCATGTATGAAACTGACCAGCTGCTAATGCTTCTGCATTAGGAGAGAAGTTTCAGGCTATGATTTCTTGAATTCTACCTTCATCAAGCAAACTCTGTGTAGTGATTGGGCTTCCTATAGAGATTTTCCTCCTGGGAGAGAAAGATATTGACCAATGACTGGGATAAGCACTTTGGTGTTTTGATTTATATTTTTCATGGATCTCATTAAATTTATATTCTGGTCCAAGTACTGTTAACTAATGAGTATGGACAAGAAGGAGTCAGTCCATGAAGGAGCTGACAATGAGTCTATCTCTGAGAATAAATATAATTCAGACTACTGTTTTACAGGTCTGAGACCCTGAAGTTTGGTAGATGGAACCATAAATGCCACTTTGAGAGGTTTTGCGTGAGCATTCCTCTTTGGGGATAATGCCACTGAATGACCTTCACAATCTGATGATAAAAGTTTGGAAGATTTATTTAAAGCTCATATTCTTTACTAGAAAATATCTCAAAGTACAAGCCCTATAGATCATGAGGTGGGAATTTTCTGGTTTGTCGCATAAGGCGTCCATAAGATATTTGCCTTGCCAGCTTTGCCACAGAGTTAGCATTGGTATTAATTGCTATTGTTTAACATTATAAAAGCAGAAGAAGAAATGAGAAAAGGAGAAGTAGTGATGGAGATGAGATTATGGAGGGGAGGAAGCTTTTCATCTTGAATTGTAGGAATCTCCTCTGGGCAAAAGTGTTTGTGGAAAGTCATTAGTGATCAGGAAGCTTTTTTCTTTTTTCCATTAGTTGTGATTCACTGAGCTATCTCTGAAAACGCATGTGTTTAGGACACCAAATCTCAGAGGAGAATTTTCATTTCATATGTTGTATAAATAAAATATAACCAAGAGTTCTTATTGCTTTAAATACCATCTCTATGCTGATGACTCTCAAATTTATGCCATCTCAGACCTTTCACTTGAATGCCAGACTTTTATACTCAATGACTTGCTTACACCTCCCTTATATATCTAATACCATCTTTATATTTAATGACTGATTATTCTTGTTCTAAACATACTCTACCTGTGGCCTTCCCCAGGAAATTCCATCCTTCCAGTTTCCTAGGCTAAAAAAATGGAGTCTAAATTGGATGATATCACAGCTCCCGACTAACCTATTAAATTTTTTAATTTGATTTCAAAATATATGCAGAATATTATATACTTTCCCACTAATTCTCCTACCATCCTGGTCTAAGCTTCCATCATCTCTCATTTAGATCAAACCATAAACTCTAAGAATTCTCCTTACTTCTACTCTTGTTCTGCTAAGTCCATTTTCAGCACAGCAGACAGAGGATCCTTTTAAAACTAGAGGCAAACCAGGACACTTCTCTGCTTAAAGCTGTGAAACAGTTCCATTTCAGTCAGAGAAAAGTGCAAAATCCTCACAGTGTTTTGACCTTCTATTGCCTCTTTGGCCTCTCTGGTACTTACACACTTGCTCCCTCGGTTCCAGCCACACTGGCTTCCTTGTAATTCCTTGACTACATCAGGTAGGCTTTCACATTGCAGCGTTTGCTTCAGCTATTTTCTCTGTTTAAGATACTCTTCCAGAACGGTGCTTGGCTAACAGCAGCTCCTTCTCACCACATTACTCTAATCTCTCCTCAAGGAGGGCTCCCTTATGCCATATTTAATGCAGCATTCCCTTCAGCACTCCAGTTCCTTTAGCTTGGTCTATTTTTTCCTTTTTAAATAGCATTTATCATCCTCTAACATACTATTTAACTTGTCTGTTCCCACTAGAATGTAAGCTCCAAGAAGGCATGGATTTTTGTCCATTTGGTCAGGAATATGTATGAAGCCAGTTGTAGAGTGCTTTGATGATAGCAGAAACTCAGTAAATGTTTGTGGTAGTTGTTGTTATTGTTGTTGTTATTGAGTGCTTAGAATTTGACAAATCTAATCTAATCATCATCTTTGGTGACCCTAATACTAGGACCTGCTGGTTTCTATAAGAATGCTTTACTTTTGAGTTCTGTAATTACTTTGAGTAAGACTAGATTTCTATAAAGGAGATACCAGGTGGTGTAGTCGTTTAAAGCATAAGAGGTTTATTCTTTTTGGTATAACAATTCCATGTAAATGGTCAAGGTTGGCAGGGCACTGCATCTCCTCGTTTTTATTCAGGAACCCAAGTTGCTTCCAAGCTGCTCCTTGGTCATCTGATATAGTATTCATGTTCAAAATCTGAGGCAAATGTTAACATCACTGGCATCACCTGGGAGCTTGTTAGAAATGCAGAATCCTAGGCTCCATCCTACACTTAATGAATCATAATTTGAACTCGCCCCTAGGAGTTTCATATGTACATTGCAGTTTGAGAAGCATTGCCATAGAGCACTGTCGTCTACAGTCGT
Source organism: Equus caballus (assembly GCF_041296265.1). Taxonomy (NCBI): domain Eukaryota; kingdom Metazoa; phylum Chordata; class Mammalia; order Perissodactyla; family Equidae; genus Equus; species Equus caballus. The sequence continues at coordinate 12,825,707 of NC_091695.1, forward strand.
GACACCACCAACCTGGTATCAGATGTCAAGAAGGGAAAATAAACTTGAAGAGTGCAATCCAATGTTTTAGATTTCTGCCTGTAAATTAACGTAGCCCTTCTCCTCATGTCCAATTGACAAGCAGTTTGTCACAGAGCTGCATTTAGATGAAAAGAAGGCTGGAGAATGTAGGCTGTGCTCAGGTGGCCATGAACGCAGATGCCCCTCTGTTTCTACAGAAGAAGAGAGAACAGATTTTGGTGGAGCACTAGCAGTCTCTATCCCTGGCACCTGGAACATCCACAGAAACGTTTTTTACTCAAAATTAGAATTTACTTTGACAAATATTTATCAGCTCCCCATTATCGCCAAGTACTATTTTAGGTGGCAATGAGAAAAGAAAAACTTTGTCTTCACAGCTCATATTCTTGTGGATTATGCTATTTCAAAAAGCCCAATAGCAAGTCCAGGAGTTTTGAGTTCCCAGGCTTTGAAGAGATTGCATGAATGTTTCTTAAACTAAGGACTGTCAATTTTTTAATGATAATTTTAAAAATTTGCGTTCTAAATGTCCTACAGCACCATAAACTCCCTTTATACATCATAACTTTCATCCTCCCCAAATCTTCTTTCATTACATCTTCTGGATGTCAGGTAAATAACAAACAGAATCTCCTATACTTTCAATCTCTTATGTGAATATTTTCTTTATTTTCTTGCTTTCTTGGTTCTTCCCCCATATGCTATTTCCACTTAAGTAGGGGCTGTTTTCTCTTCCGCATCTCTCATGACAAAGGCTTGAAGATGAGATTTTGTTGTGATTGCCTTTCATTGCTACTTCCAGCTCATACCCCCTCTTTAACCCATGATTATCCTTAGCTTTTAATTTCTATTATACTATGCCACCCACCACTTTTATTTACAAAAGTCACCTACTGCTTCTGAGGTCATTCCACCTTATTCCTTGCAGAGGTTGGCTTTTTCCTCACTGTCATTCCAACGTCTTTTGGTAATTTGGTAAAAATTGATAAAATTGGTCATTTTAATACCCACATAGATGATCCTTCCAATTTGCTGACTTCTAAACTGACCCATTGACTCATTTTCTTCCAGGAATCTTGTCATTTAATCAATCTTAGCTGCTCGCTCCCATGGTCATCCTTAGACCTTGTAATTGCCAATAATTTAAAATCTTCTAAAATCTCAATTTCAACCCACTAATTTTCAACCACATCTCCATTATTTCCAGCTTATTTCCAATAGCAAATGCTAACAATCGTTGGAACCCACCGTCACACCTAAACCATTGTTCCTGCCAACTTTTTACATGACACCAGGGATGTTTCTGCCTAAGAACCTTTGCACAGGTTGTTTTTTGTGTCTTAATATTCTTCCTCCAGATATAAGCATGACTTATCCCCTTGCTTTCTTTAGTATATTATTAAAATGTGTCTTCTCAATAATGGCTTTTCTGGCTACTTCCTAGAAATGCAACTCCCACCAACATTCTGTACCTCCTATTCCTCCATCTCTGCTTAATTTTTCTCCTAAGCACTTATTCTCTAACATGTAACACAGTTTAGCTATTTATTTTGTTTCTTTTTGTATATATTCTAGAATAAAACTTATATGAGGGTAGAGACTTGTGTCTTTTTAAAAATATTTTACTGTTAAATTCCCAGTGCCCAGAATAGCACCTGGCACACAGAAAGTGCTGTCAAAAGTCCAGAAATAGGGGCTGGCCCAGTGGAGTAGCAGTTGGGTTGGCACAATCCACTTCAGCTGCCTGGGGTTTGCTGGTTCGGATCCCAGGTGTGGACGTGGGAACCACTTATCAAGTCACGTTGTGGCAGATGTCCTGCATATAAAGTAGAGGAAGATGGGCCCAGATGTCAGCTCAGGGCTAATCTTCCTCAAAAAACAAAACAAACCAAAAAAAATCCAGAAATAGCAAAATTAAAAGCATCAAATAAATAAATAATATTTGGTAAGAGTTAATTGTGTGTATAAGATAGTGTGTGAACTGGGAGCTTCCAAACTCAAAGACTGATATGAAGCTCAAGGATGGCTTGATATGAAGATGCAGGATGGCTTCTAAAGTGAAAATAAGGAAATTGTGGACCTTTATAATGATTGGTAATTACGATGGGAGTTTCCAGATGGCAGGGGATTGGTTGAAAGTGATTATCTTGTACCATTTTTAGGAAGATGACTTTTAAGTTTCTTTTATGATTGTCAGAGACATTTATAAGAAATAGCCTAAGTTTTGCTCCCATTCATGAAATAAGCTAGATTTGGTTTTGCTTACGTGGCTTAAATGGTATTGTCTGCTCAGGGGATTCTCAAGTTCTGTCTCTATTTTGTATTTAATTTTAACAATTCCCCCCTTTTTGCCATTCTCTCAGCAAGGTGAGTGTGTGACCAACTAGTCTTGGTCTCCACTGTTGATGTAGCCACACTGAAGAATTACATATGTGCAGTTTCCACTAGTTGAGTAGTCAAGATGGAGAGTCATGTAGTTGCTGTTACCAACAGTTATATCATCATCATGGTGATGGGCAGTCAGATCATTGAATTCCTCAAGTTGTCTAATCCTGATGGATAGACTTTGATGTGAGTGGCTGTCAAAAGGCACTTAAAACCCTTGAGAGGATACAGTGCACTAGAGAGGTTAATATAATGACTATCAGGAGAAAAATAGCCAAGGATTGAAAAATTCCCCAGAGCAGATATTCCCAGAAGCAACGATTTAACCAAATAAATAACTTATATGGGTTATAATCAGATTCAGGTTTTACCTTTCTATGTCAATGTATTTTTTTTTAGTTGTTTACTTAGGCACAACATGATGGGTTAGCAATCACATAACCTCATGATTATTTAGGACAGGATGAACATGAGGATATTTTATTTTAGGAGGTAGTATTGCAGGTAAGGTTTTGTCTAAATTAGGTGTGAATAATCAAGAAATTTAATAAGAGGCATTTCTTTGGAAGTAAAATGAAAACAAAAGTTGATAGTTTGAGTAAATTATAAATTCAGTTTCTGTGTTTGGAGAGCAGCCAGGTGAGAAAATTCATAAATTTGATTTTGAAGTATCTTTAGATAGTGGAATGAGGATGGTAGTTTCAATCAAATTGATTTTCCTAGTTTGCAGTTTGACTGTTTGTGATGGTGTCATTCGATGTTCATTGAACTTTCTTGAGTGGCACAGACAGGAACGGCATGAAGGATGTCCATATGTGATCTCGTGTGCTGGTTTCTCTGAGGTCTATAATTAGATAAAAAACCTCAAAGACAATTAACAGGACTAGAATCTGATAATGGATACACCACCATTTTCTCTTGAAACAATTTTTTCCATAATTATTCCATTTTTATCAAAGGTATTTACAATGAAACTAATTTGTTTGTAAAATAAGTCTAGTCTTATCAAACTGGAATTATTTACATAAATGTAGCAAGAATAGTAATTCTATGCATATTCTCAAATATGACATTTCAGTGAAATCTTTGGTAGTATCCAAGGGGGCTTATCAGCACCATAAAGTCAATCTTAGTTCTGTAATATTGGCTTGTAGTAAGAAATCTCAGATTAAACCTTTAATGTCTCTTTAGGTTAAGATGTCAAGCTAAGGACTTGTCTACCTGTATCCTATTACAATAACAGATTCTTATTTAACATGTAAATACATATATAATCATGAAACATTAAAAAAAAGAGTTTCTTAAATCTGGAGGAAACAGGCAGGAAGAAGAAGATAAATATTTCAACTTTGTTTACAAAAGTATACTTTATCATCTAGATGTACATTATAGACAGTTTCATAGAGAGGAGTAAAAAGAGTCCTTTAAATCAGGAAAACAAAACATTAAAGAACCAGCAATGCTTTAAATGAAGTCATAAAAATTATAATCATCCTCATCATTCAATATCCTGGAATTAGTTCTTATTTTGCTTAATCTTTGGTTATCAGCTTTATGAATCAATCAGCTTTCCATTCGAGTTTTAGAAATTCTTACCCAATTCAGTGTTATGATCTAAAGTTATCAGAAAACTGTATTTTAAAGTACTTGTCAGATTCTTTACCGTGAATCTCTTTGAAAATGGAGCATTTTTGCCTGTAGTTGATTATAAACGATTTCAGAGAAGACTCAAGAGTAAAACAGTAACTGTCTGTGAATGATAAAAATCTTAAAATTAGCCATGGTTAAAGATCTGGTGAAAGTTCACCAAAAAAGATTTATGAAATTGAGAAGCAAATTGTTACTTTTGTAATATACAGTATTGTAAACTAATAACTGGAATTATGACTGATAACACTACACTAGAACATATATTTTTAGAAAATTTGTATAATTTTTGGAACACGTTCATAAAATATCAGATGTGAATGTATTCTGAGAAGGTTAAACATTACTTTTTATTTAATGATGTTTCTCATGCAATTTAACATATAAAATAAGCCTAAACAAATTAACATTTCTCTTTTATAAGGAGAGAGAGCAAATCTTTTGAAATCTTCCCTGGGCCCTGTGGAAAATTCCAAAGTTAGTTTGAGGTCAAAAAGACGTCATTGAGCATTTGATTTGGGGAAGTTTGTTAAAAATGTCAAAAGATTTAAACACTTGATCAATTAGGATCATAGGTCACTGTGAAACAATATTTAGTTCTTTAACCAAAGCAACAATTTAAAGATTTCAAAGGCAAATATAGAAAGTTACATAGTTGTAAAAAATCTTAGCTTTTTTAAAATTGAAAAGACTCAGTTTTCCTAAGTAATCAAAGATCTGATAATGATAATGTGGAGCACAGGAAATATTTCCTAAGACACAGAATCATGTTTTCCCAGGCAGGTTACACTAAAAGTGAAGAAAACCTTTTAGATTTTTTAAAAGAGTTTGATCACTTTCTTATTTATGCTTTCTTTTTGGGGGGAAGTGGTGAGGAAGGTTGGCCCTGAGCTAACATCTGTCGCCAACCCTCCTCTTCCTTTTTTCTCCCCAAAGCCTCAGTACGTTGTTGCATATCCTAGTTGTAAGTGCTTCTGGTTCTTCTATGTGGGATGCCACCACAGCGTGGCTTGATGATGCTGTGTAGGTCCATGCCCAGGATCCAAACCTGCAAACCCTGAGTCACCAAAGCGGAGCATATGAACTTAACCACCACGCCACCAGGCTGGCCCCTAGAATTTTTATTAAAAGCAGACCAATAATCTAAGAAGTTTTGTGATTTTAACAGGAAATTAAAGTAATTTTGTGTCAGTACATTATTGAGCTCATTTAAAAATGCTTATATATAAATCTATTTAATTTTAGCCAGCTCTGACCTCATAACATAAAATATCTTTTCCATAAAACTTCTGCTACTTCCCATATCCTTTTAGATTTTTTCTTATTCTTTTTCATTTCTTATTCTGCAACAACCAATCATTTTATTTTAGAAAACATTACTCTTTTTCCTTCAGAAAAACACATCCTATACTCCTTGCATATTCTACATATAAAAATACAACCAATTTTCTTCTCATACACTGTAAACAAAGTTGTTTCCCTTCACTCTTATTGTTTCTAGTCATTCTAGTTTTACATATTTATTATAGATTTTAACTATTCATAATCTTTACTTTCCAGAGAATACTAGAAAGCAGGTAATTGTGAACTGTCATCATATATTAGCTTTCTGTAGTAGATTAGCAAATTTACAAGTACACAATTATACAAACTTATACTTTTTAGAGATATATGTTTTTCATAGTACTATTTTTTAATATGATGAAGGATATATTTATTAATAGACCCAAATACCTTTTGTCTCTCTACAAAAAATTAAGAAGCCCAAAGTAGATAAATTATAAACTTATGTTTAGCAATCAATGTCTTAGTTTCTTATTTTATTTAGAAAAGATCTAGATATTCAATGAATATCCATTATTTAGTTTAACTTAGTATAAATTTTTATTTACATTTATTTAAATTACGTGTTTTTAGCAATTATACTTAGATTAGACATCAAATAGCTAACTAACATCTTAAGTTATTTTTCTTGCTGACACGTTTGATAACATATAGTATGAGCTTATTTGACTAGTAAACCCAGGTAGATAGTGTTGTATGTTTGCATTACATTTATTATTGACAATTCTGAAGACATTCTTGTTTTTATTAAAACAACAAACTTAAACTAGCTTTTATTTATCAAAGATTATCCTGATCATATGAACTTGAAAACCATTTGGGTTTGATTAAATATTTCTGAGAGTTTTAGGAATACTTAATTTATATAAGTGTTTATTTTTCTTTAAGCCAATTAAATGGAACTCTTTTAAAAATCACATGTACATAATATACATAAACACATAGATACACATAAACATATAGATAGGCACACAGATCTTATAGGTTTTATTTTAAAATTTTAGCCATGTCTCAGGTATAATAATACAAAACTCAAAAGAAAAGCTTGATCCAAATTGTGCTTCTGCAAGATGGACTAAGTTAAGGTTATCTGCTCAGTTGGAAAAAGTTTTTAAGATTTTTCATTTGTACACTATAAGGATTCTTTTAGAGAAGCTATTTTTGGATTCCTTTCAGTCTTTTAGAAGCTTCTACATACCAATCAAAGAATGTATTCCATTGTCCCCAAGATGTTTGAGATGTTCTTTTCAAAGGTGCCCCTTAAGGTTGACTACCTTATCTAAGTCAAAATTTCTCCAAAGTGGTCCCTAAAATTCTGAATTATCCAAAAGTTCTCCCATTTTTCCAGAAAGCACAAGATCCCAGTCCACACTTACTATACATATGACAGACAGGAGTCTTTTCTTTTTCTTTTTCTTTTTTTTTTTGCTGAGGAAGATTTGCCCTGAGCTAACACTTGTGTCAATCTTCCTCTATTTTGTATGTGGGTCATCACCACAGCATAACCATCGATGGGTGGTGTAGCTCCACACCTGGGACCCAAACTCAGGCTGCCACAGTGGAGCACATGAAACTTAACCACTAGGCAATGGGGTCAGCCCCAAGACAGTAGTTTTTAAGGGAGGAGCAGAAGGAGATTTTGACCACCTGGTTATTGGATTTTGGATTCCCTGAAACAAATAATCCATGGGAATCCTGGTAATTTTCCTGCTGCCTAAAACCCAGGGAATCATGGGTCTCTCCTCTTACAGACAGAAGAGTGACCCACCAAGAAGCTTCAACAAACAAAATACAGGTATGCATAACAATCTGCATGTTGTAAACACATTGCACATGATTCATCTTCAAGGTAAATCAAAATTGAAAGAGCACAAACTATCAGCTCTCTATTGAATATAATCTCTTTTTGTTGAATTAATGAATAATAATAAAGATACATAAACAGGCTTCTGTTCCTGGATGAGATTCAATAACTTGTGGCCTAAAGTGTTGTTGTCATGAACAACTAGAAAAGCCAGAAACAATAGAGAAATCACCTGTATGAGGTACTGGAGACCTGCTGAGGTAAGCGAAACTGAAAGGGAGACAAGATCTTCAATAAAGTGAGTTGAATTCTGTGGCTGCTTTTACCCTGGGAGCATTTGTTCATTCTGGGCATAGACAAGAGGCTGAGAGTCTGGGCTTTACACCAGTGAAGTGTTCCTCCTGGGGCTTGGGTGAGGTCAGAGACAGAAGCAGAGCTTTTGGAGGAAATTTGGAGAGTATCAATCATACAGTATTTTTCCTTTAGGACGTGATCTCCAATTCTAGAGGCTGTATAAGGTGTGTTGTGCGTTGAGTTATATCCCCCCCAAAAGATCTTGAAGTCCTAATCCTGAGTGGCTGTGAATGTGAATTTGTTTGGAAATAGCGTCTTTGCAGATGATTAAGTTAAGATGAGATCATTAGAATGAGCCCTAATGCAATATGACTGGTGTTCTTATTAAAAAAGGAGAAGGGGCGGAGCAAAATGGTGGGGTGAGCTGACCCGGGATTCTCTCCCCTCCAAAATACAACAAAAGATTGGAAGAAGTGAATTTCAGAGAATAAACATAACGCCAGCTCGTTAGGGACCTACAATACCAAGAAGGTGGAGATCATAAACCTTGCAGACGGCCTCAGAGGCGCTGGAACGGTGGGAGAGAACCTCGCTCCCTCCCCTAGAGTCAGGGATCGCTGCGGCGCGGGTCGGGAAGGAGCAGGGGAGGGGCCGCGTGACCAGGGGATCATCCAGGACTCCTGCCGCTGATTCAGTGGAGACCCGCTGACGAGGGGGGAAAGCATCCATCCACGGGGACCCTATAAATCAAGGGCCTTGGGAGACCAGAGAACAGAACTGATCTGAACCCAGACCAGCGCATGTAACAGCCCCTCCCCCCTAACAAAGCCAGTGGGCGCAGCCATCTTGCCCCAAGGTGGAGAGCTAACATAGCGCTCTCGACCCCCATCTAGTGGCGACAGGCTGTAACTGCAACTGAATTCTACCACCATGAGAAAAAACCGCTCCTCTACCATCCAGCAATTTATAAAAGCCCCAGACCAGAAGGAAAACAATAAAAACACAGAATTAAGTCCTGAGGACTTGGAATTAGGTGAACTAAGTGATAATGAATTCAGAGCAGCTATAATCAAAAAACTCAATGAGGTAGAGAGAAAGATAGAGAAACAAGCTGAGTTCTGGAGTTACTTCACAAAAGAGATTGAAATCATAAAGAGGAATCAAACAGAATTACTTGAGATGAAAAACACAATGGACCAGATAAAACAGAATACGGATTCCCTGAATGCCCGTGTAGACAATCTAGAGGAGCAAATCAGCATAATCGAGGACAGACAGGCTGAATGGCACCAGACAGAGGAAGAAAGAGAACTAAGAATTTAAAAAAATGAGGAAAATCTCCGAGAGATAATGGATTCAATGAGGAGTAAGAACATAAGGATCATAGGAATTCCCGAGAATATGGAAAAGGAAAATGCAGCAGAAAGTGTGCTTAACGAAATTATTGAAGAGAACTTCCCAAATCTAGGGATCAACGGAGAAATGTGTGTAGAGGAGGGTTTTAGATCTCCTAGATTTGTCAATGTAAAAAGACCCACCGCAAGGCACATAATAGTAAAGTTGGCACATAGGAATGATAAGGAAAGAATACTCAGGGAAGTAAGGGAAAAAAAGAGAATAACCTATAAAGGAGCCCCTATCAGACTGTCAGCCTATTTCTCTACAGAAACCCTACAAGCTAGGAGAGAATGGAGTGATATATTCAAAGCTTTAAAGGATAAAAACCTTCAGCCAAGAATACTCTATCCAGCAAGAATTTCCTTCAGATATGAGGGAGAAATTAAATCTTTTCCAGACAAACCAAAGTTAAGGGAATTTGTAACTAAAAGCCCTCCATTACAAGAAATCCTCAAGAAGGCTCTCATACTTGAAAAAAGAAAAAAGGGAGAAAGGGGACACAAACCACAGACTAGGGAGACCGATGGATAGAACCAGAACAGGATAGCAAATATTCAACTATAGCATTAGGGTAAAAATAAGAAAACTACCAAAACAAGGACGATCTTAGCACTCTACCTACAAATTAATAAGACGAGTTGGAATAAAAAATGAAAATAATTATTTAGGAGGGGAAGAGCAAAGGGTCTAAATCAGTATTGGTCGAGTAAGTAAGAGACCACCAGAGAATAGACTATATTATACACGAGATTCTAAATACAAACTTCAAGGTAGACACTAAAATAAAGTACAGAACAGAGTCACAAATCATAGATAAGGAAAAATCTAAGAAACCCAGAATAAGAAATTGCAGTATTAAATGGGTAGTCCAAAGCACACAGGAAAAAAAACACAGGAAAACAAGATAATGAGCGACAGATTGACAGCATGAAGTCCACACGCATCAATAATCACTCTCAATGTGAACAGATTGAACTCTCCAATAAAAAGACACAGAGTGGCAAAATGGATTAAAGAACAAGATCCAACAATTTGTTGCCTCCAGGAAACACGCCTCAGCCCCAAGGACAAACACAGGCTCAGGGTGAAGGGGTGGAGGACAATACTTCAAGCAAATAGCAAGGAAAAAAGGCAGGTGTTGCAATTCTCATATCAGACCAAGTGAATTTCAAAATAAGACAGGTAAAGAGAGACACAGAGGGACAATATATAATGATCAAAGGGACACTTCATCAAGAAGTAACGCTTATAAATATCTATGCACCCAACACGGGAGCACCAAGATTCATAAAGCAACTATTAACAGACCTAAAGGAAGATGTTAAAAATAACACAATAATAGTAGGGGACCTCAACACCCCACTCACATCAATGGACAGATCATCCAGACAGAAAATCAACAAGGAAATAGTGGAGCTGAATGAAAAACTAAAACAATTGGACTTAATAGACATATATAGATCACTCCACCCTGAAGGAGCTGAATACACATTCTTCTCAAGTGCACATGGAACATTCTCTAGGATAGACCATATGTTGGGAAACAAGACAAGCCTCTACAAATTTAAAAAAATTGAAATAATAACAAGCATCTTCTCAGATCATAGTGCTATAAGGCTAGAAATTAATTACAAGAAAAAAGCTGAGAAAGGCACAAAGATGTGGAGACTAAACACACTACTGAACAAGCAATGGATCATTGAAGAAATTAAAGAAGAAATAAAAAAATACCTGGAAACAAATGAAAATGATAGCATGCCATACCAACTCATATGGGATACAGCAAAAGCTGTATTAAGAGGAAAATTCATTGCAATACAGGCACATCTTAACAAACAAGAAAAATCCCAAATAAGCAACCTTAAAGCACACCTAACTGAACTAGAGAAAAAAGAACAAATGAAGCCCAAAGTCAGCAGAAGGAGAGAAATAATAAAAATCAGAGCAGAAATAAATACTATTGAAATGAAAAAGGCAGTAGAAAGGATCAATGAGACAAAGAGCTGGTTTTTTGAGAAGATAAATAAAATTGACAAACCACTAGCCAGACTTACAAAGAAAAAAAGGGAGAAAGCTCAAATAAACAAAATCAGAAATGAGCGAGGAGAAATAACAATAGACTCTGCAGAAATACAACAGATTATAAGAGAATACTACAAAAAACTATATGCCAACAGAATGGATAACCTAGAGGAAATGGATAAATTCTTGGACTCCTACAGTCTCCCAAAGCTCACTCAAGAAGAGGCAGACAATTTGAACAGACCAATCACAAGGAAAGAGATTGAAACAGCAATCAAAAACATCCCAAAGAATAAAACCCCAGGACCAGATGGCTTTCCTGGGGAATTCTACCAAACTTTCAGAGAGGATTTAATACCCATCCTTTTCAAGCTATTCCAAAAAATTAGGGAAGATGGAACACTTCCTAACACATTCTATGAGGCCAACATCACGCTGATCCCAAAACCTGACAAGGACACCACGAAAAAAGAGAACTACAGGCCAATATCACTGATGAACATAGATGCAAAAATTCTAAACAAAATTTTGGCAACCAGAATTCAGCAATTCATCAAAAGAATCATACATCAGGATCAGGTGGGATTCATACCAGGGACACAGGGATGGTTCAACATCCACAAATCAATCAACGTGATACACCACATCAACAAACTGAGGAATAAAAACCACATGATCATCTCAATAGTTGCAGAGAAGGCATTTGACAAGATCCAACAGCCATTTATGATAAAAACTCTAAACAAAATGGGCATAGAAGGAAACTACCTCAACATAATAAAGGCCATATACGACAAACCCATAGCGAACATCATACTCAATGGGCAAAAACTGAACGCCATCCCCCTGAAAACAGGAACGAGACAAGGATGCCCTCTATCACCACTCTTATTTAACATAGTACTGGAGGTCCTGGCCAGAGCAATCAGGCAAGAAAAAGGAATAAAAGGAATCCAAATAGGGAGGGAAGAAGTGAAACTCTTGCTGTTTGCAGACGACATGATCTTATATATAGAAAACCCCAAAGAATCCATTGGAAAACTGTTAGAAGTAATCAACAACTACAGCAAAGTTGCAGGGTATAAAATCAATTTGCATAAATGAGTAACATTTCTATACTCCAGTAATGAACCAACAGAAAAAGAATTCAAGAATACAATACCATTCACAATCGCAACAAAAAGAATAAAATACCTTGGGGTAAATTTAACTAAGGAAGTGAAGGACCTATATAATGAAAATTACAAGGCCTTTCTGAGAGAATTGGATGACGACATAAGGAGATGGAAAGACATTCCATGTACGTGGATTGGAAGAATAAACATAGTTAAAATGTCCATTCTACCTAAAGCAATCTCCAGATTCAACGCCATCCCAATGATAATCCCAATGACATTCTTTACAGAATTAGAGCAAAGAATCCTAAAATTTATATGGGGCAACAAAAGACCCCAAATTTCTAAAGAAGTCCTGAGAAAAAAGAACAAAACGGGAGGCGTCACAATCCCTGACTTCAAAACATACTACAAAGCTACAGTAATCAAAACAGCATGGTACTGCTACAAAAACAGGTGCACAGATCAATGGAACAGAAGTGAAAGCCCAGAAATAAAACCACACATCTATGGACAGCTTATCTTTGACAAAGGAGCTGAGGGCATACAATGGAGAAAATAATGTCTTTTTAACAAATGGTGCTGGGAAAACTGGAAAGCCACATGTAAAAGAATGAAAATTGACCATTCTTTTTCACCATTCACCAAGATAAACTCAAAATGGATCAAAGACCTAAAGGTGAGACCTGAAACCATAAGGCTTCTGGAAGAAAACGTAGGCAGTACACTCTTTGACATCAGTATTAAAAGGATCTTTTCGGACACCATGCCTTCTCAGAGAAGGGAAACAATAGAAAGAATAAACAAACGGGACTTCATCAGATTAAAGAGCTTCTTCAAGGCAAATGAAAACAGGATTGAAACAAAAAAACAACCCACTAACTGGGAAAAAATATTTGCAACTCATGTATCTGTCAGAGGCTTAATATCCTTAATATATAAAGAACTATCGCAACTCAACCACAAAACATCAAACAACCCAATCAAACAATGGGCTGGAGACATGAACAGACATTTCTCCAAAGAAGATATATTGATGGCCAACAGGCACATGAAAAGATGCTCATCATCGCTGATCATCAGGGAAATGCAAATCAAAACTACACTAAGATATCACCTTACACCCGTTAGAATGACAAAAATATCTAAAACTAATAGCAACAAATGTTGGATAGGTTGCAGAGCAAAAGGAACCCTCATACACTGCTGGTGGGAAGGCAAACTGGTGCAGCCACTATGGAAAACAGTATGGAGATTCCTCAAAAAACTAAAAATAGAACTACCATTCGGTCCAGCCATCCCACTACTGGGTATTTATCCAAAGAGCCTGAAGTCAGCAATCCCAAAAGTCCTGTGCACCCCAATGTTTATTGCAGCACTGTTTACAATAGCCAAGACGTGGAAGCAACCTAAGTGCCCATCAACAGATGAATGGATAAAGAAGATGTGGCACATATATACAATGGAATACTACTCAGCTGCAAAACAGAACAAAATCATTCCATTTGCAATAACATGCATGGACCTTGAGAGAATTATGTTAAGTGAAATAAGCCAGCAAGAGAAAGATAATCTGTGTATGACTCCACTCATATGAGGAATTTAAAACTATGGACCAAGAACAGTTTAGTGGATACCAGGGGAAAGGTGGGGTGGGGGGTGTGCACAAAGGGTGAAGTGGTGCACCTACAACATGACTGACAAACATTAATGTACAATTGAAATTTCACAAGATTGTAACCTATCAATAACTCAATAAAAAAAATTGGAAAAAAAAAAAGTGCCATGGATGGTGCACAGATTGAGGGAGTCAGGTGAGACTAGAAATAGGTTACTGGAGGAAGGTTTATGTACAAAAGGATTATTTACAAAAGTGTAGGTATAGGAGAACTTCAAGGCATGATGCATGGTGACGGAGAGAGAATAATGGTCCCAATGATGTCCACCTTCCAATCCCCAGAACCTATGAGCGTGCTACCTTCCCACGGCAAAGGGGACTTTGCAGGGGTGATTAAGGCAAGGGTCTTGGGATGTGGAGAGTTCCCTGGGTGATCCATGTGGCACCAATGGCATCACGAGGGGCCTAATAAGTGAAAGAGGCTGGTGGTAGGGTCATAGAGGGAGATGTGGTGACGGATAGAAACAGATATCACAGATGAGAGAAGGTGCTGGTTGGCTGGACATGAAGATGCAGGAAGGGGCCACAAGTCAAGGATTGTAGGTGGCATCCAGATGTTGGGAAGTCAAAAGGAGACTCCAGAAGGCACTAGCCATACAGACATCTTAAATTTAGCTCAGTGAGACTGATTCGGGACGTTTGTCCTCCAGAATTGCAAAATAACAAATTTGTGTTGTTTCAAGCCACCAGGTCTGTGGAAATTTCTTACAGCGGCAATAAAAACCAATAGGTAGTAACAAGGGGTCCTTACAGCCCAGTTGTCACCACCTGCAGGCCTCAAGGAATCAAGAGAAGAGAGCCCAAGGAAGAGAACCATGCTGAGTGAGCCCTTGAGAGGAGCTGGGCCTCTAGGAACAGACGGAGCTAGCGCAAGGCCATCTTTTCAGGAAGTAGCCAGGAGGTTCAATGCTTGGGCTCACACTCCTGCCTCCCTCCAGTCTGTTCTTGGGCTTCCCCATTGGTGACTCCAAAGGGAGCCGGAAGGATATGAATCTGCTTGTGGCCAACACCCTACAGGTCGGCAGCAGACAGCAGGTGGAGAAGGACAGAGAGTGGATATGAAAGGACATACTGATGACATCTTAGAACAGGAGGTCATGAGCTGTCGGAAGTGAGGGACCCAAGTGCTGGATCAGAGGAAGGCACAGGCCCTTTCAACATAGGCCTAGAGTTGATGGCTTACGACAATGTAGTTCATCTTTGCCATGCATCAGAACCCTGAGAGAGACTTGGAAAAAATACAAATTTTGGGGTCCCACCCAAGAGCCACTGAATCAGAGCCTGGCAAGGAGGGGCCCCAAAGGAGAAGGTCACTACCTCCCTATTTTCCTCCTTCTGCAGTCTTTCTAGGAGCCCTGTTTTGGGCATAGAACTTCATGACTGTCCAGGGTTGCATTTGGATTTAGATTGAAATCATGCTGTTTATTTTCTCATGAGCTTGTATTTTTTTTTAAATTTTGCACTACTGTTTGGAAAAGTTTGAACTCATGCAAGGTATTAGTTTGGCGGCCATCAAATTTCTTGTCAGAACTGGAGCCATTTTATGAGTGAAAAGGGGAGCTATCCATAACATGCCAGGCACCCACCAAGCACCGCCTGAGCTGTGCAGGCTGCACTGGGATGTGTGCTCACCCTTGCCGTCCATGACCCAGAGGCAGGAGACAGGGGGCTGAGGGCAGGGGTCAGCCGCACCTTCATCACACGCACGTCCAAGCCTGGCTTTGTTCTGGCCCTGCCTGGGTCATGGGTTAAAGAGTCTGCTGTGTCTGCCGAGAGGAGGTCAATGGGAGGATGCATGGTGACCTGGGCCCCATAGGCAGGACAGTCAGCAGAGCGACAGTGACCCAGGCAGGAGACAGAGTGGTGGTCTGTACAGGAGGGTGTTGGCAGAGATGGAGAGAACAGAGGGAGTTTGAAGGAATAATCTGTGGACTGCCCAATGCATTGCATGGAGAGGGTGAGGACGAGGAACAGGTCAGGAGGGGTTCCCAGGTGCCTGGGCTGTGCGAGCCGGGAAGGTGGAGCTACCGACTGACTAGGGCATTCTGGAGGGAAAGCAGGTCCTCCATGGCTGGCTTCCCCAAGAGTGACCCCAAGTGTTTGGTTCCTCATGCTCCTCTGAAACAGGACATGAACTTGGGACAGGACCCATCCATGGGAGATAGGAGTGTTTCAGAGGGTAATTGGGGGCAGGTCACTTGCATAAGTTCTACCTCTGCTCTCCCAGGCTGTTTGGAGCTTCGCGTCTGTGCCTGGGCTGAAATGTGGCCAGAAATGGTGCTTCCCCCTTTATCTTTCCCACACTTTTCCCCACAGTCATCTCAAGATCCTTGCTATTCTATGTCCAGTCCAAGCATGGATATCACTGGGGAGCAGGGCAGTCTCAGACCCACTCAGGACCTGATGAACTGGGCTCTGCCCTGTAACCAGATCTCCAAGTGATTCCTGTGCCCCGGAAAGTGTGTAAAGCACTGTGGATAACTCCTTTTCCCTCAGCATTCAGCTCAGGGCCACCTCCTCCAGAGACCCCTCCCTGACCTCCCACCCACCGCCCAGCCTGCTGCAGGGACAGTTAGAGAGCCGGGCACAGCGCCTGCAGTGGGTGCACACGCCACCTCCACGAGCACTTCTAGTTCAGTGAGTCTTCCTCTTCCACTGGCTCTGCGCTCTGCTGGGGTCCACTGAGTGTTCATCTTGGCATCTCCACGAGCAGCATCGTATCGGCTCCACTCAGGGAGCGGATGCATCACCCTTGGGAATCCTCACCGTGCCCTCGAGCCCCTTCCGGAGCAGCCCTTGGAGCCCCTGTTGTGGGAGCTCCTGAGGGGTGAGACCCTCTGATCCCCAGGGCCTTCAGGGATGGTCGAAACCTCATGGATGTCCAAATGGGCATGACTACTCCCTACTCTATTCCTTCGAAAAATAGGCTTCTCACTGGGTGTACTTCATCTGTGCCCAGCTGCCTTCTTTTCGGATTCCCCTGCAGAGATTGTACAAAGGTGTCCTTAAAGTAGCGCAGGAAATACACAGGTTATCAGAAGTGTTCTCAGTCTTCCTTCCTTCCTCTTCAACAGTCACACACCCTCCTCATCTGAATGACAAACACCCCAGTGCCAGCCCCAGGGCTCCCTGCAGACTGCTGTGAGACCCCTCACCAAAACACTGCGCCTCTCCCCCGACCCACATTCCACTGTCTCCACAGCCACAGACATCTGTGTAGAAAGCACATCACACTATGTCCCCAGCCACCCTGTCTCCCCTCCAGGTCTACACCCTTCCCTGGTGTCACTCCCCTGCACTACAGAGACATCTCTGCTGTGGGCCCTGCTCCCTGCCCACCTCCCCTCCCCCTCATCTTAGTCCCATTTCCGCTGCCCCAGAAGCCACCTCTCAGGCCTCTGTACTTCCTGTTCTGTCTGCCTGGAACATTCTGCCCATGATCTCCCAGACTAACTCCTCTTACCTTTCATCTCAGCATAAATGTCCCCCACTGAGTGTTAGCCTGTCACTGCCCTTACCATCCCCCTATAGGAATCGTCTGTAGAGCACGTATTTCCCTCCTTCATCTCTTTTTCTTTATTATGTGACCTCGTCCCTTGCTAGAATGTAAGCTGCGGGTCCCCAGGCCTCATTAGACCGTTTTGTCCATCACTGCATCTTAAACACCTGGAACAGCGCAGAAGACATCACAGAAGCTCCACATGTAACAAAACAATGGATGGGAAGGAAGGCAATGAAACCCTCGCACTTCAGATTCAGCAGAGTCAAGTGTGCTGGTCGCTCTCCAGATTCCTTCGGGGCCCCTCTCTGGCCGGCTCTGTGCCCAGGCTGACTCCTCTGCCTGCGCTGCCAGGGCCTCTGGGGGGCTCCCAGGCTCCAGCAGGAGGTGGGACGACAGGAGGGCAGAGGGTGGGGGCAGTCTTCCCTGTTCCCCTGACAGCCCCTCATGGGCCCAGAGAACACCACTTCCCCTCCTCCCTCCAGCCCAGGGCTGGGAACAGCTTCCCTCCCGCTGGCCCCTGGGAGCCCCGCGCATCCCTGGCCCTTCCCTCCTCCCTGTCTCAGCTCCGGAAACGGCTGCATCTCAGTGTCTTCATCTGCACCATTGGGGTGAAGTGCTTGTAGTGGGAATTTTGTCGGGTACATCAGGCACCTCTCCTTTTCTGTGTACAGGACTTAGGATTCTTTTGTGTACATCGTGGTGGATTGCATGATCCTTTTCTTTTACTTATTTTAAATAATTTTTCAAAATTGAGTCTCTTAATTTTACATTTTCCTTAGGTACTGACATAACAAAGTATTCTACATCTGTACTGTAGTTTGTGCGTGTCTTTGTGTGTGGGTGTGGGTGCATATGTGATTGCCACCAAGGGAAAACTGCATAAAATGGACTGCAAAACATTGAGAAATGTTTTGGCAAGAAACACTATCTTAAACAATACAACAAAGATTTAAAAAATTACAGAACAAAAAACAGAGTGCAAATTATCTAAAATTACCCTCTAAATTAATCTATAAATTTAGGAATAAATCAAAACATTATGAAATGTGAACGGGAGTATGTTGAAGTCTTTTTTTTTCCTGCTTTTCCATTGGTTTTTACTAACAATCTAATTCATTCAGGCAAATATTGTCACTTGGCAGATTCCTAATAAGGGCTCAGAGCACACAGAAACAGTCTTTATTGTTTTCTACATCTCTATGTCCTACTCTAATGATGGCTTAATGAATAGTGACCTTTCATTTAAATCTAAACTCAATCCTTATACTGTCTTATTCTAGAGGGTCCAAGGACAGAGAATGCAATTGATAAGCAATGTATTAAGTGAAACTTTATTTGAAAAAATATCTTACACGTTAGAATGCTTTATCTAGTTGAATAAGAATAATTAAGTAAGTAATAGGAGCTAAACTGAAAACAGAAAAAATCAAAATTCCTTTGAAAAGAGAACACCCGTGCAGATGTCCTGCTGTGGCTGGGGTGCTGAAGGCCCAGCTGCTGTGGATGCTGAGTCCAATCTGCAGGTGACCCCAGGACCCTGAGGCCTCATGGCAGGGCCATCCTCCTTCCTGGGGGGGTCCTACCGGCCCAGGGGATCCCCCACACTTCTGGGCCTCTGGGGACCGTGGGAGGAGCAGCTGGAGGAAAATTGCCTCTTGGCAAAGGCTGGAACGAGGCCTCCAACATGGCCAGCCTTTGCCTGTTGTGCTCGTTTTCTCGTCTTAGCTCCTCGAGCTTTCTCTCCGCCACCACGGCTGCCCTCCAGCTTTCTTTGGCTCTTTGCATCTGGAAGAGGTTCTCCTTGTGATAGTAGGAAGTGCACGTCTTCACTTCTTGGGCCAGGTCTTCAGCCATCTTCTTGTAGAGGTTGCGAAGCTGGTACGTGGAGTTCATCTCCCAGCACACGTTGAGGAGCTTCTTCTTCAACTCGGAGCAGACCCTTTCCTCCTCAAAGAATTTTGTGTAAAGTGGCCCAACTTCTTCATCATGTAGCTCATGCAGATTTTGAAGTTTGAGCTTCAGCTGCTGAATCTCACCTTCAAGCTTGGTGTTTTCGTGCTGCAAAGTTGCTTCCTCGGTTTGGAGGGAGAGGATTTCTCCTGGAAGCTCTTCCTCAACTTGCTTTTGTTGCTGCAACCATCTGGCTCTTTCCTGATGTTGCTCTTCATCAGTTGCTTTGGAGACTTTAACAGGCAGGCTCTTCAAAGCCTTTTCCAGAAGGTCGACAGTGTCCTGAAGTGCTGATGTGCTCAGGATTGTATTCATCGCTGCCAAGCACAAGGTTCGTAATGGGAGAGGACTGGCCTCCACCCGAGGGCACTGAAGGGCTTCCTCGGCTCGGTTCTCAGGTCCGGTATTCTCCCCACATTCTCCACTGACTTCAGCGCGGGCAGAACGCCTTTCGCCTGGAGACTTCCCTCTCGTGAAAGTGTGTCCTGTCTTGACTATCAAAGCCACCACCACAGTACATACCAGGACCTCCCAGGGGAACGCAGGGAGACCTGGCCTCTTGCTCAAGCTTTCTGAAATCACCAGCAGAGCACACCACAGGTGCCCCAGGATCAGCTGGAAAGCAGACGCGATGGCAGGCAGCAGGCCCTCCATGGCTGGGGAGAGCTCCACAGCTGTGCCTCTGAGTGCCAGTGCCCTGTGGGCCACAACTGACCACTCGGAACCCTGAGAAGTGTTCCATCTCCAAAGTAAACAGGTGGCTGGAACCAGGGTGTGTCAGTTGATTGGGGGAGGGGAGGCCAGCCAGGGTCTAGGAAACAGACCCCTAAGTGAGCTCTGAAAGTGCAAGGGCTCTTACTTCTCCAGGCACTGGGGGAGGTGGACAGGGCTGATGGCAGCCTGGCTCTGCCAGTCGAGGCCCACCTGGCCCTACCACACCCCTCAGGGGGCAAAGCAGGGCCAGGCCATGTCCCTTTCTTGCACAAGAGCAAGTCAGGACAGAGTGGTGGGGGCCGTCCCTGAGCCAGAACCGGTCTCCTGTGTTAAAGTTCCTTTCTGCACAGGCACACCTTGAACTGCCCGCAAACCTCCCAGGATCTTCCTAGTCTGAGGCTCCCTTTCTACTCGTGCTTGGTCACTGGGGCCCACGACTGAAGGGTGTCCCCAAGGGTATGAACTAAGAGACTAGGATTCCACTCCAAACAACTCAAGAGTCATTAATGGGAAGTGGCAGTCTTAACATTTTATGGATTTTGGTTCAGTCCAAGTGATCCTGGCTATGAGTGACTCTCTTGGGGTGACACAGTGATTAGGGCTCCTTTTCTCATGTGACCTTGCCATTTTCACCACAAGCCTCCCAAGGTGGCCCTGAGGAGGGTCCCGTCTGCCACATGGTCTTCAGAAGTGGGCCTCTGGGGAGGGCCCGGGTCCTCTTCTGGCTCTCTTGCATCTTTTATTTCATCACACCGCCTCACCGGGCCGGGCTCAGACCCTCTAGTCCATCCCTGTGATTCTGCCATGAGGGGCTGCTCCGTACTCTCATTAGTCAAAGGGAAGTGAGAGAATTGTCATCTGAGTCCTATTTAAAGGTGTTGAGGGTATCAGGGCTCAAGAGCTCCATGGGACACAGAGTGGGCTTGGGGACAGTGGCCCTTCCCAGGGGATGTCAGACTCCTTTCAGGGCAACAGGAGCCAACTCTGCTACTGCAAGTGGTTGGTCTTTATAAAGGATCAAAAATGGGTCAAAGAAATGATAATATTCTCCCAAAGGCCGTGCCAGTCCCAAAGAGAGTGAAATGGACTTCAAACAATTCTTACAAAGAGGTCCAGGATATGTTATGACGTCAAACAGGAAGATGCAAAATAACATGTGGACATAGGATTGCAGAAAAAATTCTGGAGGCATAGCCCATCCACAACCCCCTATACTGGGAACATGGAAAAATGGATGTTTATGTTTTTAGGGGGTGACAAGGTGGCACTTTGGAGGAATATCAGAAAGCTGCATTCCTTTCCTATCCCTGCTGTAGCAAATTACACTCACGCATAGCTTAATGGCAGGGGTACGTACATCATCAGGGGATTTCATTTTTGTGCAAAAATCACAGAGTGCACTTACATAAACCTGGATGGTATCGCCCACTACACCTAAGCTCTATGGTACAGCCTATCGCTCCTGGGCTCCAACTTGCACAGCACGTCACTGGACTGAATACTGGAAGGAATTGTAACATAATCATTAAGTATTTGCACATCTAAACATATAAAAGATAAAAAATGGTGCACCTGTGTAGGGCACTGACCATGGATGGAGCTCACAGGACCGGAAGTTGCTCTGGGTGAGTCAGTGAGTGAGTGGCTTGTGGCTGTGAAGGCTGAGACATTACTGGACACCACTGTAGACCTTATGAACTCTGTACACTTAGGCTACACTCAATTTATAAAAAAATTTTCTTTTTTCAATCATAAATTAACCTTAGCGTACCATAGCTTTTTTACTTTATAAACTTAAATTTCTTTAACTTTTTGCCTCTTTTGTAATAACCCTTAAAACACAAATACATTGGAGGGGTGTAAAAAATATTTTCTTTCTTTAGATCCTTATTTTTAAAGATTTTATTTTTTTTCCTTTTTCTCCCCAAAGCCCCCCGTTACATAGTTGTATATTTTTCGTTGTGGGTCCACCTAAGCTGTGGCATGTGGGACGCTGCCTCAGCATGGTTTGATGAGCAGTGCCATGGATTAGAACCAACGAAACACTGGGCCGCCTGCAGCGGAGCGCACAAACTTAACCACTCGGTCACGGGGCCAGCCCCTTTAGATCTTTATTTTATAAGGTTTCTTTTACTTAAAAAAATTTTTATTACAAGGTTTAAAAAACTTTTTTATTAAAACTTAAGAAACGGGCCGGGCTGGTGACGCAGCAGTTAAGTTCTCACATTCCACTTCAGGGGCCTGGGGTTCCCCAGTTCGGATCCCGGGTGCAGACATACACACTGCTTGTCAGGCTGTGCTGTGGCAGGCGTCCCAGAAATACAGTAAAGGAAGACGTACAAAGATGTTAGCTCAGGGCTAATCTTCCTCAAAAAAAGAAAAATTAAGACACAAACACACTCATTAGCCTAGGCCCACACAGGGTCAGGATCATCAATATCACTGTCTTCCATCTCCACATCTTGTCCCACTGGAACGTCTTCAGGGCCAATAACACGCATGGAGCTGTCATCTCCTGTGATAATAAGGCCTTCTTCTGGAACACCTCCTGAATGATCTGTCTGAGGCTCTTCTTGAGAAGGTGTCACCCTTTTCAGAAATATGT
Source organism: Equus caballus (assembly GCF_041296265.1). Taxonomy (NCBI): domain Eukaryota; kingdom Metazoa; phylum Chordata; class Mammalia; order Perissodactyla; family Equidae; genus Equus; species Equus caballus. The sequence continues at coordinate 12,848,186 of NC_091695.1, forward strand.
CCATGATGCTTTGCTTGATTTGTTTTTTTTTTTCACATCGTAGAATTGCGTGTAAGCAGATACTCCACCATAAACATTCCTCTCTATTAATAAAAACCTTTGAGTGTTGGGGCCCATGTTATCAAATGTTTAAGGAGCCTATTGAGGTCTGCAAAAGTGTCTGCGAAACCCTACCCTGCAAATTTTCTTGGAGGTTCTTCTTTTTCTTCTCTGGTAGTGTAGACAAAAGGTTCTCTTGCTTCTTCTTCAGCCATGCATTCCTGTTTCAGGTCCAAGAACTCCTCATTCATCAAACCCTCAGGAAGCACCTCTAGGAGCTCCTCAATGTCATCCTCATCCACACCCAGGTTAAAGTTGTTTGCCATCTCCACCTCAGCCTCATTGATTTTTGCAATCTCCTAATACTTGGCAATCCCTTGAAATTACGACTGAATGTCTTCAGCATCTTCTTTCAGATGCCAATCATACACTCCTTGGTGACATTACTCCAAGCCCAAACAAGGTTCCTGATGCAGCCATAGAATTACATAGTGGTAATTCTCCCAGAATTGCATCAGTGTCTTCACAGCATCTTCCTTAGTTGCAGTAATAGCCTGGGCAAAGGTCTTTGTCAGATTGTAGGCCTTATAACTCCCCGATCCATTGTTTGAGTCAAAGAGGTGGTGTTTGGAGGGAGAAACACTGCTTTAATATCAGGATAAAGATCACCAAGAAAAGGAGGATGTCCAGGAACATTATCAGCAATAAGCAAAATCTTGAAAGGGATGTTATTCTCCAAATGGTACTTCTCCATTTTACTCTCATAGTAATTGAAGAGGGCCTCTTAGAAGAGCAGCTGGGTCATCCATGACTTCTCATTGCTCCTGTAGTACACTGGCAATGTGTCCTTATTGATATGCTAGAAGGCCCTGGGGTTCTCACTGTGCCAGATCACAAAGGGTTTCAATTTGTAGCCTGCAATAAGCAAGACTGTTATCCTGTCCTTAAAAGCTTTGAAACCTGGCAAACTTGGCCTCCTTATGGATGAAAGTCCTTTCAGGCATTTGTTTCCAGAATAGGGCGTTTTCATCCATATTGAATATCTGCTCTGACAAGTAATTTTCCTCCTCAATCAGCTCATCTAGAGTTTCCAAAAATTCCTCAGCTGCCTTCACATCAGCGCTCACAGACTCACCGCTCACTTTCACATTATGTGATGATAAGGATTCTTGAATTGTTTAAGCCGCTCAGAGCTGGCAGTAAATTCAACATTGTAGTCAGGTCCAGTCTTTTCTTTCTACATCAAAAACAAACTTTTTGCTTTGGCTATGATGGTCATGGTGCTGACAGAGACTTGCTTCTCTGTCTGGTCTTTAATCCAGGGCATCAGAAGTTTCTCCGTGTCTGATGTGGGCCCTTCTCAAAGTTGTTTTAGTCTCTTTGCCTTCATGATGCAGACGCTTCAACAGCTTCTCTCACTTTGTTCTTGTTCTTCACATAGCTGTGGAGGAAAGGGGCATGCCTGACTGGTGAGCAACGACCTTGACTGATTTTCAGTCTTTGTAGTACTTAGTCACTGAATTTTGTTTCCAGGCTAGTCACTGAATGTGGCTTCAGACTCGCAACATTAGCAGTGGATTTTGTATGCTTAGGGGCCATGATGAACAAAACAACACTAGATTATAGTATAGTAAATATGGAAATCAGTAACATAGTCATTTATTATCATTATGAAATATTGTGTATTGTACATAACTCTATGTGCTATACTCTTAGACGATTGGCAGTGCAGTAGGTTTGGTTACAGCAGCATCACAACAAACATGTGAGTAATGCAATACACAATGATGTCACAATGATGTCACAATGGCTGCAACATCACTAAGTGATAGGAGTATTTGAACTCCATTATCATCTTATGGGACCACCTTCTTTATTTACTTTTTTTATTGCAGTAACATTGGTTAATAACATTATATAAATTTCAGGAGTATATCATTATATTTTGATTTTTGTGTAGTTTACATCATGTTCACCACCCAAAGATCGATTACAATCCATCACCACACACATGTGCCTAGTCACCCCTTTTGCCCTCCTGCCTCCTCCCATTCCCTCTAGTAACCACCAATCCGATCTGTTTCTGTGCTTTTGTTTGTCGTTGTTTTTATCTTCTACTTATGAATGAGATCATACGGTATTTGACCTTCTCCCTCTGACTTATTTCACTTAGCATAATACCCTCAAGGTCCATCCATGCTGTCACAAATGGCTGGATTTCCTCATTTCTTATGGCTGAGTAATATTCCATTGTGTATATATACCACATCTTCTTTATCCATTCGTCCGTTGATGGGCACCTAGGTTGCTTCCAAGTCTTGGCTATTGTAAATAATGCTGTAATGAACATAGGGGTGCACGCATCTTTATAAATTCGTGTTTTCATCTTCTTTGGATAAATACCCAGCAGTGGACTAGCTGGATCTTACGTAGTTCTATTCTTAATTTTTTGAGGAGTCTCCATACTGTTTTCCATAGTGGCTGCACCGACTTGTACTCCCACCAGCAGTGTATGAGAATTCCCTTCTCCAAATCATCTCCAACACTTGTTTCCTGTCCTGTTAATTATAGACGTCCTGACATTGTAGTTTTGATTTGCATTTCCCTGGTAGTTAATTATGTGTAACATCTTTTCATATGCCTGTTGGCCATCTATATATCTTCTTTGGAGAAATGTCTGTTGAGATCTTTTGCTCATTTTTTTAATTGGGTTGGTAGGTTTTTTTGTTCTTGAAATGTGTGAATTCTTTGTATATTTTAGATATTAACCCCTTATCAGATATATGATTTGCAAACGTCTTCTCCCAATTGTTAGGTTGTCTTTTCATTTTGTTGATAATACAAAAAGAAGGATAGACAATTTGTCTCAGAAAATGGGTAGGAACCTGGGGAAGGCAGAGGTTAGAACTCCAGCTAAAGAGATGATCTTTAAGTAACCAGTGCAGTGTGTTGCTACATCCTTGCCTTGACACTGGACACCACTCATGAAGCCCTCACCACCACCACCCTTCTACCCCCTCACCACTCCTACCATAAGAAAGAATTCTAAATCATTTCTTTCTTTGCCTCATTAGTTAAAGATTCAGTGGGCCTGGGGAAGCATCTGATTGGCAGGGTTCATTCTATGGCTCTGAGAAAGCAAGTATCTGGAATTTTTGGTTTTGGGGGCAGTAGATGTGGCCCTACCTTTCACCAAGACACAAGGGCCAACTGCCCAAACATAGGGTTCAGATAGTGGGCTGCACCCACCCAAGAATACAACCCCTAATACATACAGTACAAAGTGTTTTTTTCTAGAAATTGGCTTTGTTTGACAACATTATTGAAAGAAAATATGCAGCGGATATGAGTTTCAAGAAAGACTTGAAATAAGGGCAGAGAAATCTAGAACATGCAAGTAAGATTATTTAATGGCCAAGTGTACGGCCGTACTTGGCAATAGTTACACAAAGAAGGAGATAACACAAAATGGTTCTGGAGACGTCTCATCTTCCCAGAAGTTGCCATTTATATGCACAGCTGTGGATAATTCCATTTAAGTGGAATGAAGATTCTGCAATGTTCAAGAAGTGTGATTGCCATTCTCAAGGGTGTTTTCCCCACCAATGTCTCCTACTCACTAATCTCACTGTTATAGAGACTCTGCCTATGGGACTTCCTACTCATCACATGCAGATAATTGGTTCAAAACAAACACAATAGGTTCGTGATCTTTTACTTCAACTTTCTACGATGCAAAGGGAAAGATAAGGTCGTTTTTAGTGCCTTCATTCAGTAGGCTGGGACCTGAGGCCTGTGCTGTCAATTACTTCTACTTCGCTCTTTCTCCAAAATGCCACCTTCTCTGTGAAATCTTGCTTCATTTTCTCAGACTGAGTCCATTTCTCCCTCTGACTTCCAGTAATTTGCAAATAAATTTGCTTATTAACAGCTCCTATTCTGTTGTTGATATTCCTGATTCTCATATCAGATTGTCAACTGTCAGAGCAAAAATGTCTTCTTTAGGCAGGGTTAGAGACACCCTATTCCTGGTTTCCTCATTTTCTTGTACGCTAGGACATTGTTTCTATAGCTGACTCCCCACCAGGCTGTATGCTTCCAGGGGGTAGAGAGCATTTGTTTTATTTCCGACTTTGTCCATGGTACTGAAATTTGAAAGAGCCAATAGGGTGGGATCATTGGTTTGTTTTCAGTGGACTTGTCATAAACAAGATGTATGCTAAATTCCATTTATTTGGTAAAATTATCATACTTTTAAAGTTCCAATGAAACTCATGTGTGTGTGTGTGTGTGTGTTTCTGTTTTTTGGAAGTTAATCCTAACACGCCAGATGAAAAAGAGTTAGCATTACATCACTTACTCTTTGAAGATGGGAAAACATAAATTTGAGGTTTGAATATAAGCCTTTGATATAAGAATGCATATCATCTTCATCTGTTACTGCTCTCCTGACAAAGATCTGCATAAGTGAGAGCTAACTGAATACCACCATGTGCCTTTTTGAATTCATTTTGAATACTCTTGGCAAATGAGGCATGTTGCAAAATCCATTACCCTTTTAAATCAGCATATGCCAGAGCTAAGACACTGAACTAGGAGTCAGAAGACCTGACTTCTTAATTTTTTTATTTGATAAATATTTGCTGAGGTATTATGCTAGCTACAAGTTTTAAAACAATCATATATTTGCTGTGTACTGTTGGCAAGTCATTCAACTACTCTGAGACTAGGTTGCCACATTTGTAGAACGGATATAGAGTATGTCCTGCCTTGTCTCATAGCATAGTTAGTGAGATTCAAATGAGACACTCTGTATATTAAAGTGATTTATATATGGCAAAGCATTTAATTAAATATAAAGTTATGGTATTTATTATGTTAGTTATAACACATATATAATATAGCTGTAAATTATATTAGCACAATAAAGTTATATTTATTAACTAGCACTAAGGTTATCTCTCAAAGCCAATTCCTTACTCCCATAATTTCATAATTACAAAAATATTATAATAAATTATAACAATATCATACATTTGAATTGCCTTTAACCATTTTCAGAGTACTTTCAAATAATTCATCTTTCAACAACAAAGAAGGTGGTTTCACACATTTTCATCCACACAGTTTTAAGGTTCTACTTTTCTACATGATAATTTCTAAACCTAGAGCTAAACTGGCTTTTAAATGGTACTTGGATAAGGAAGGAATTTTGATTCAGTTTACTGTATTTCTACCTCACTTTCTCGAAGGATCACAATAGTGATGCATGACACCTGAGAAACATAAAGAGCTGTCAGATCAGTTTTATTTCTGGTTCTTGCAAAATGCCTGATGACAATGGAAGTCTACAGCAGTGGGTCTCAACATTTTTGGTCCTAGGACTGCTTTATACTCTTAAAAATTATTGAGGACCCCCATGAGATTTTATGTCTGTAGGTTACATCTATTACTCTTTTTTGGATACAAAGTTAAAATGGAGAAATTTCAAAAATGTTTATTATTTCATTTAAAAATAAGAAACCCATTATGTTTTAACATAAATATTACTTTTATGAAAAATAACCATACTTCCCCAAACAGAAAATATTAGGGAGAAGAATGACATTGTTTTACATTTTTGCAAATCTCTAATATTTGGTTTGACAGAAGACGATGGAATTCTCTAATCTTCTGTATTCTATCTGTTATCATACGTTGTTTGGGTCAAGGTATACAAGGAAAATTTAGTCTTACATAGACATATAGACAGAAAAGGGAGCATCTTGCCAACCCCTGAAAGAGTTTTGAGGACCCCTAGAAATCCATCAATCACACTTAGAAAATGGGTGGTCTACAGTGCAGGGGGTTTAAATTCAGAAGCTTTGAAGTCAGACAGACTTCCTTTCTGGGTTCAAACGGGTTTAATATGTTTGGGTTGTGTGTCCTTGGGTAATTACTTAAACAATAAGCCATAGCTTCTTCCTCTGTGAAAAGAGTATAATAACTCCAGCTTCATGGGGTTGTGGTAAAGATCAAATTTCTTGAAGTGTAGAGTGCTTGGCACAGGTCCTGGGACATAGTAAGTGTACACGAAATAGTGGTTGGCTCTGATGTATCACAGACTGTTTCCCGTATGCCTCTCAAAATAGAAGGCCTACAAGAGCCATCCCAACTCACCTGACATAAGGCCAGTCTTAGAGGGAAGGTCCTGAAATTGAAACCAGTAGGATCTAATTTTAAAATAGGCTATCCTATTTTCACTTATACAGGATTTATTCCCAGTCAGTACTCCCATACAGTTATGGGTGTTTATAACACGATAGCCCAAACTTAAAGCTGTGGTAGATTTGAACAGAATCGTTTAATAATCTTCACATAAAAAAATTCCCTATATTGTTCTCAATGAGAAACAGACCAAACTAATATGCTGAGACAATAGTCGATTACTGTATATTTAATTTTATAAGGTGATAGTAGATATACTGAATATACTAAAAACATTTTCTGAAAGTCTAGAAAGTAGGAAAGGAGGTTTTTAAAATTTGCTTTTATTTTTGTTTATAAATTAATTTTAATTACACTTACTAAGCAACCATTCAGTATAAAGATTTGGATTCTATGCAGAATCCAAAATGAATAGCATTTCTGCCTAATATGTGCATTTTTGGTTTGTTTCTACTTGCTAATAGCTTCATTTATCAAAAAATCAATTTCAGGCTTGCCATATCTCTAGTATGTATTTTTTAAATTTAAAGACATTTACTTCTGAACTTTGCATCTTTTCTACTATCCAAGAGAGAACACCAATAATCACCAAGGGTCTGAAGCTAGCAACAAAGCCTAGGAATAACTAAACAAGTTCTTTTGTACATGATTTGATATATGAAACTATCACAGAAATGTCAGTGGGACAGCCCCTTCTTAGACTGGCAGATTTTGTAAACTGACCTCACTTCACTCAGCTTCTTGCCTTGTTTTCCTGGACTCAGAATATTCAGTCCAACCTAATTCTTCTTCATGGTCATTTAATGGTTTTAATTTCTCAATTTATAGGTCAAAAGGAAGCCCTAATAATAATAATAGCATGAACTTGCTCACATTTATTACATACTTACTTTGTGCCTTACAGAGTTCTAAATATCTTACATGTACTTAATCATTTAATCTTCAAAATAACCCTATATTATTATTCTCGTTTTATAGATGACAGAACTGACCCAGAGAGCATAAGTCAATAATGCTCATGTAAGAAAAATAGAATGCTCTGTAAATATTTAAATCAAAGGATACCGAAGAATTGGTTTTACAGATAATGGAAGACGTCAAAAGGGGCAGTGAGTTAAACTAGGGTTTAGCAATAGCAAGAAATTGTTATGACTCTTAATTTGGAGGGGTGATGGAAGGAGGCAAGATTTTCAGAGCTCAGGGAACTACCTCACTGAGAGGACCCTGAACCAGCATAGGCCAGTCTGGTGAGAGCTGGAACCACCAAAGAGATACATATGGATCCTCGATTCACAATGGGATTACATCCCAATAAACCCATCGTTAAGTTCAAAGTATCATAAGTCGAAAATGCACTTAATACACCTAACCTACTGAACATCATAGTTTAGCCTAGCCTAGCTTAAACATGCTCAGCACACTTACATTAGCCTATGGTTGGGCAAAGCCATCTAACACAAAGCCTATTTTATAATGAAATGTTGAATATCTCATGTAATTTATTGAATATTGTACTGAAAGTGAAAAATAGAACGGTTGTCTGGGTGCAGGATGGTTGCAAGCGGATTGGTTGTTCACTCTCGTGATCGCGGGGCTGCCTGGGAGCTGTGGCTCGCTGCCACTGCCCAGCATCATGAGAGAGTATCATACGGCAAATCGCTAGCTTGGGAAAAGATCAAAATTCAAAATTTGAAGTGCGATTTCTACTGAATGCATATCACTTTCACATGATCATGAAGTCAAAAAATGGTAAATCAGGGATGTGCCCTGTGGCCGAGTGGTTAAGTTTGCGTGCTCTGCTGCAGCGGCCCAGGGTTTCGCCGGTTCGAATCCTGGGCACGGATATGGCACCACTCATCAGGCCACGCTGAGGCGACATCCCACATTAGAGGGACCTGCAACTAAGAATATACAACCATGTACTGGGGGCCTTTGGGGAGAAAAAGGAAAAAGTAAAATGAAATCTTCTTCTAAAAGATGGTAAATCAAACCATTGTAAGTCATGGACCATCTGTATAGCCCAAGGAGATGCCACCCAAGGGGAGGAGGAGAAGGAGAAAGCAAATAGCCTGGCATCTCCCTTTGTCTAATCCCCCAATCCCCAACCTATGCCTCTCATTGGCCAAATCCATTCTGAAGCCAGCTGATCTGAGAGCATGGGACATGGCAGGGATAGTCAGTTTCTGATGTGTGAGTTTCTCTGTCCATGTATGTCTTAGGGTAATTTCAGGGAAACATGTGCTTACCACTATAGAAGGGGAAGAAAGGTAAGAAATGAGGAAGGGTCTGGGGACTTTAAACCATTTTCAGTGTCAGAGTATGCCTTTGGGCACGTTCAAGGTGAGGGGAGCAAACGATCCAAGAAATCTCTTCTTTTGCGCTCTTGGTTGACAAAGTGTAGCTTTTTCTCTATGTAGCCCTTGCTTTCAAAGGAATCCTTATAAAGAAATAGTTCACATTAGACTAGATTCCTTTTTTGATTCACAGAACTCTTTCCCCCAAACTATTCCAATTGAAAGTGTCAATATTAGCAGAAAATGTGGAGATACTATCCTTTAACATGTTAATGCATCCCTTACGGACCTAAGAGGTTATGGGATGGGGCAGGAAAAAAGACAGTTGATGGCATTCAGGTATGAAGTGGAGGATTAAGTAAAGCCGACTGAACATCACTGTCGTGGGCTGAATTGTTTCCCCTCAAAATTCATATGTTGAAATCTCAATGCCTAGAACCTCAGGATAGAACCGTATTTGGAGAGAAGGTCTTTAAAAAGGTAAGTTAAAGTGAAGCTGTTAGAGTGGGCACTAATGCAATCTGCCTGGTGTCCTCATAAGAAGAAGAGACCCCAGGCCAGTGTGTACAGACAGTCAAACATCTATGAAGGGGCAGCAAGAGGGTGGCATCTGCAAGCCTAGGAGAGAGGACATGGGAGAAAACAACCCTGCTGGTAGCTTGATCTTTGACTTCCAGCCTCCAGACCCGTGAGAAATTACATTTCTGTTGTCAACACCACCTAGCCTGCGCTAGTAAGCTAATCAACTGACCGAAGAAGCGACATCTGGAGACTCAGTGTGTGAGGCACCACTGATGACTGGAGATGCTAATAATGATATCCTTTATCATATAAAACAATATGGCTGCCAGGACCACAAAGCTGTTCCAGTTGGAATGAAAAGCTAGAGTTAGACATGCACTGTAAAAGCATAAATAAACTTGTTTTCTCTCCTTCATGGCTGCCCATTTAATTCAATATGCATTGTACTGTGCATGTATTAGGCAGATAGTTCTCTTACAGGTTCTCATCTATGAACACCTTGTCACTGAATGACATCTCTATCACAATGGTGACATCACAGCAACTTCCTCTTTGAATGATTGCTTATGGTTCCCTTATTGGTGGAAATAAAATTATCCCAGAATGTCAATATACATAAAGAAGGAAAATAATTCTGGTCCTCCTCAAAGTAGATTTAAAAACCACACTTTTGTCATGGAAATTGTTCCAATCTACACTATGAATTGAATGTTTCTCTCTTATTTATGTCTCACAAATGTGCTTTAGCAACATGTTAGACTTTTGGTGTCCAGAAATGGATTTTTCAAAACTTTCTAAATAAAAAGAAATGAATAGCCAAGATAGAAGAATACCAGTTTCCTTGGTTCACATACAAGGCACACACTGAATATTCTTAGAAACATCACTTTGATCCAAAATAGAAAAATAGACTTGGTGTTAAGAACTATATTTTTAATTTTATATGAGATCTACCACTTTACCTGTTTACTTGAGTGTCAACAACCTAGAATAATGCAACAGTTTAGGAATTATTAAGTAATGTCCTGAGAATAAGTGATTCCAACAGCCATACATATTAAGGCTGACTCATGAGCAGCAAAACTGACATTGCTGTCTGGCAATTAGGATATCTGGCAATGGGTCTTATGTACAATTTTATCTTAAATTCCCATCCTCAATTCATTCCAATTGTACACGTTCTAAAACATATTGTCTACAAGGAAACCTGAAGTTTTCTCCTCGAAGTTTTACAAAAGAACAGTTAATATTAAAAAATAAAAATAAGTAGAAAATCATTAGAAGCAAGCTGGGAAGGTATATCAATGTGGGCAAGTATGACGACACGATAAAGAGCTTTATTTGATGATTATGTAGTGAGCGTTGATAAGTAGTTGTTTTCATGGAACTAAAAAATTTAACTCAGAGGAACAGTTATTGCCAAATTCTTGAAACTAAACTTTAGCATCTGGCAATATTTTTTTAAACCACACTACTAGATTTTTACATTACATTTAACTTTCTTAAATTCAAATGTCATGAACTGGATAGATCTTTTTTTTAAACCTAAAATACAGAGAAACGTGAAGCTATATGTTGGAAAGAACTTTGGGCTATAAATGAGAAAAAGTGGACTCTGGTATGCTCCCTTTGACAAGTCGCCCTCTTTGGGTCTCAGTGCTCTCATAAAAATTTGTGCATTCTATCACGAGTGTTGCATTATTCCTAAAATTCTGGGTTTCCAACCATTTCACAACTTTACAAATTCTTCTAGCAAAGGCATAAGGTATCGATAAAATAAAATTTGCAATTTGTTAAAATCAAATGAAAAAGGTCTTAAAAGGTGGTTGAAGATATCTAGGGTACAGAGCCAAGACGGCCGTAAAGCGCACAGATTTGTTACAAAGCCTTGAGTTACAATGATCCATGAAGATTAAATAAAGCCAGACAATATTTCAATGATCATTTTCTTAGCTTGCTTTTCTTGTCATCAGATTAAAAAATATACCTGGATTAGCATATGTGATATTGTATTTGTAACAATGTGCACTGATTATTCCGCCCCTCCCACAGCCGCACCCTCACCTCCTATCCCCGGACTAGCTGTGAAACTCGAGATATTTTTGAGGCCAGAGATTGGTTTCTTAAGGTTAGGTTTTCTCTATAGTTCCATATAGAGTCAAATATTCCATGCGGGGTGGTTAACTGATAATTGGCAACTGGGAATTAGAATTCTGTACCGTCTAGGCAGTGAAACTTTGTAATGCTGCCTGTTGTATAGACCATATTTCACTTGTATCAAATCTCCGGGAAATAAATCTTATTTCCCCAGAGCCTAGCAGTGACTGGCACATGTTTGAATGAATGAAGTAGACGGAGAATGTCAATATTCATTTATGTAATAATTAGTTAAGGAAAAAAGTACGTTTCAGCATAAGAACTTCGGACAGCCCTTTGCATAAATCGCACTTGACTTTTCCTGTCAGGCAAGTTGATGGCTTGTGAAATTCCTAGAAAAGCGAGGGGAGAGGACTCAGAGACGAGCCGGCGTTCCGGACCCAGCGCGGTCTGGGGACCTTACTGGGCCTGAAGGGAAACATTTTGTCGCGGAGGAGTTCGGAAAGCCAGCGATCCCACAAGTCCTGGGCACGGGGAAGAAGCTGCCCTCCAGCCTCGGGTTAGAGCTTCGCCGAGTCAAGCGCAGGCGTCGCGCAACCTGCCGCAGGGGGGGCTCCGAGGCCGGACCCGCGGGGCGCGCCGTAGCCCCACCGCCTCCCAGCCCCGCGGGTCACACTGTAGGCTTAGGGCGGCGCGGGGGCGGAGAGCCCAGCGGGGGGCGGGGCTCCGAGGCGGCCCCGCACCGCCTCCCCGCCCCGCGGGTCACAGTGTAGGGTTACGGCGGCCGGCGGGCGGGCTCGGCGGGGCTCGGCGGGGCGGGGCGGGGCGGGGCGGGGCGGGGCGGGGCGGGGCTCGGCGGGGCGGGGCTCGGCGGGGCGGGGCTCGGCGGGGCGGGGCGGGGCTCGGCGGGGCTCGGCGGGGCGGGGCGGGGCGGGGCGGGGCGTGGCTCGGCGGGGCTCGGCGGGGCTCGGCGCGGCTCGGCGGGGGCAGAGCCGGCGGTTGGGAGGGAGGAGGAGTCGCGGCGACAGGAGGACAGCGCCGTTCCGGCCGGCCGCTCCCTGCGTCCCCTCTCCCTGCCCCGCAGTGGCCCGCGAGCCGCCGGTGAAGGAGCGCGTGCCTGACGCGGCCCGCCCTGCTCGCTCCCCGCCGGCGTCCGCCGTCCGTCCGCTCCTGGCCCGGGCCGCGGCCAGCGAGCCGCTCTGAGGCGGGCCGCGCGGAGTCGTGGGGCCGCCGCCGTGGCCCTCGCTGTCGGCGCCTCGCCGCCCGCCCGCGGTGCCCGCGCACGCCGGCCGCCATCGTCTTCGCGCCTGGCTGGCGGGGGCGCTGTCCTGCCCGGCCGTCCGCGCCGCGCATTGGAGCTCGGCGGAGCGCGGCAGCCAGGGCCGGCGGAGGCGCGAGAAGCCGGCCGCCGGCGCCGCGGGGGCCATGACCGTGGAGCAGAACGTGCTGCAGCAGAGCGCGGCGCAGAAGGTGAGGCGGCCCCTGGCCCGGCCCCCGCCCCGGCCCCGGCCCCGCCGCCAGGGCCTCCTCCCCGCGCCCCCCGCCCCGCCGCCTTTGGGGCGTCGTTCCCAGGGCGGGCTGCGTGTGGGAAGCGGGGTGCACTTAGCGGGCTTCCATCCGCTCCCTTCTGGCCGATTGTTTTCCTGGAGCAGACGGTGCCGGGTCTTTATTGGGAGCGACCCTTACATTCCTACACTCCTCTATCTGGCTGCTTAATTAAACTTTCTCCTCCTCCTTCCTTTTTAAAAAAATAGAATAGCCACTGGTCATCCCTGATGAGCACAGTTTGTGTTTTGAAGGGGGGAGCCTTCTGGGCCTGCTCTTTGCAAAAGGGTCTCCAGCAGGACCGAATTGCCTGCCTGGCGGGGCAGGTCCGTTTACCAGGTGACTCTCTGTGGAAGCAGAGGGTTCCGTTGGTTCCTTTTCCTCTTTCTGTTTCTTTTTCCCGTTTTCCCCCCCTTGAGTATAGAAACTGTCCTTAAGAAGGGAAACCTTTCTGGCCATGTTTACTCCAGGAATCTTTTGTCCCCTGAGTTTGACCTTGTTCCATCGTTTACCCTTTGCTCTTGACTCAGCCACTCATTCAAATGGTCACTCACCTAAGTTAAAAAAAAAAAATCTGTTTTTGAAGCTTCAAATCTTTTATAGTGAGTAATGAGAAATGCTCCTTTTGTTCTGGATTTTGCTTTCAGGATGTGAAGTGCACTATCATGGCTTGCACCATATCTTGAAGAGTAGTTGGCTATGACTTATTTGTCTTTTGGGTGAAAAGCATTTTGGGCAAAAGGATAACATTGCTTTAGTCGTGTTGGGGTTACGGGGGTAACTGGAGTTTATTGTGAGCAGCTCCCGAAGCTGTGTTGGTTTATCAGGGTGAGTAACGAACGCCCCACCCTGTTGTAGTTTTGGCATAGTTATCTCCTACCTGTGCTTGGTTTTCGAATAGGGTCTGCTGTCCTAAAATGGACTGTGTATATACTCACAGCCTGCTAAATTTCTGCTTTGAGATTATTTTTAGAATTTTATGGTAGTACTTGAGGTAATTGAAGATGCTCAAGAATTTTGGAAAGCAAGGATAGTGCATTGTTATTTTAGGCACTTTGGGAAAGTTGATTTTGGAGCTCTTGTGTGTTAGTTAACTGTTACTGGTTAAATTTAGAAGATTATTGCAGGCTGCAGTTTATTTACAGGGAAATAATTTTGGATTTAATATTGGGAGTTAGAACAGTTTATCTGCTAATCCCCTCTATTCTACTTTGAATACCTTAAACTTTAGTTTTTGATGTTGAGTATGTGATAAAGTGTTAGTACTTAAAGCAGGATCTCGTGGTCATATGTATACTAAGCAATATTTAATAGATTTGGTATCATTTTTGTTTATAGTTCTCTTCAGTGTTGAGTATTTATTCAACACAGCCAATTTGTTTCAAAGTGGGAAAAGTAGCTCAAATTTTTCACATCTCTTAAATGTGAACAGTGGAAAGAAGTTTGTGAGTTTTTAAAATTGGTTTTGACTAGAGTACTTCTTTAACATAGAATCAGATAATGCAGATCTGCCTGCTTCAGAAGTTTAGGCATAAAATTGTAGGATCGAGAATCAAATTACTGAAAGTGGTCTTGGCCATCAAGTTTAATTTCCTAGTTTAATGAACTCCTCCTTACACAAAGGCAGTAGTTGTTAATCCAAAGTATTACCATTGTGCTGCTGTTTTCAGTGTGTGTGTCAGATCGTCTCACTGGTATTGGGGAAATTTTTTTGGTGAGGAAGATTGGCCCCGAGCTAACATCTGTTGCCAGTCTTCCTTCTTTTGCTTGAGGAAGATTGTCGCTGAGCTAACATCTGTGCCAGTCTTTCTCTGTCATGTGAGATGCCACCACAGTGTGCCTGACCACCGGTGCTAGGTCGCCGACCACATAGGAACCTGCAAACGCCTGGCCACAGAAGGAAGTGGAGCCGGAACTTAACCACTACCCCATGGGGCCAGCCCGAGGGGGGAAATATTTTTGGAGCAGTATAATGCCTGTATTATTATACTTCCATCAAGGTATTCATGTGTTTTTTAAAAAGAAACAATATATTTGTTTGCTTTCCATATTAACATAGTATTATATTTTTACTCATATTGGAACTATTTAAAAAATATTTGTATGGGTATAAATACTTTAAGCCATCTACTTCAAATAAATTGGTAGATTTAAATCCACCAAGCTAGTAACTAGGAAGTGGACTTAAGCTAGTAACTAGGAAGTAAACTTCAAACTTTAGAAGAGACAAAAGTGAAACTCTCTGTTTTCACTTAGAAACTTTATGAATTGTCAGTCAAATGAGGTAACTAGTGCATATTGCATAACCAAAATTGAGCCTATTTTCTGCTCTCAAAATAATTGTGTGTGTGTATGTATGTGTACAACATTAGTTTTATGTGAATAGCTGTGTTCTGGGGATTGGAACGCTTCCCTATATTTTCAAGATTCTTTTTTTTTCCTTCCAGAAGGATGACTCTTTCATAAAATAATATAATAATCCTTTATTTAAAAAAAGCGTGCCACAGAACTTTCATAGATCCCTTTTCACCTGCAAGGTAGCTTGTCACAGTATATTTGTAAGGAGAGGGGCTGTCTTTTCCTCTGATGTGTTCTTTGCGTGTTGGCTGAAGTTTGGCCGTGGCTGGGCGTTGTGACATGTAATAAAACTGCAGAGAGCTGCTTTTCTGAGGTTTAAAGGATACAAGTGAGGTGGAGTTGGGGGGAGATTAGCTGCAGTTAAATCCTGTCAGAATTTTGGTCTTGAACATGTCTTCAGCCTTTGAGCTTGATATTTACCTAAGTGCAAGATCTTTAGATCTCAGAAATTTGATACCTAGATTCAGGTCCCAAAGAGGATTCTTTAGGGCAACAATAGATGGCTTCCTCCCAGGGACCAAATTAATTTATAGAGTGAAGTGAGCTGGATACCATTTACATTAAATGTATCTTTCTCAGTTGAATAAAATATAAAGTTCGTAAGGGCAGGTATTTTGCCTGTTTTGTTTGACCCTGGTTCCTTGCACATAGTACGTTTCAGTAAATATTTGATGAGTGAAGCAGTGTGTGAATGTTTTCTAAGAAGAATGAGAAGTGCAGTAGTTATTTTAGTTCCCTAACTGAATCTCAGATTTAAGATTATTGAGAAACAGTGAAAGCTCAAGACTGCGGACAGCTGTTGGAATTTAGGCAGTGTAGTGAAAAGATGCTTGGATCTGTATCACCTTTCTGTGACCTTGGACAAGTCATTAAATGCCTCTGAATCTTCTTTTAAAGCCTTAAAGTTAGTATGATTAGACATTAGCAACTTTTTTAGATCTGCGTGTTCGGTGGAGCTAAGCATACATTTATTCCAGACAGGGAGTTTAAAAAAAAATAGTAGGGGATGGCAGCAGAAGGAATTTTATGGATCAACAATTTTCAGTTAATTACGGGGGGGGGAGCGAGGGGTTAGGTGGGCAGGATTAACCAATCACAGATTAACCAAATTAAGAGTTTAAAACAAAACTTGAAAAATAATACAAACTGGATTCAGAGTAAATTTCTTAGTTAAAATAATGGAGTATTTTCTAATTGAGGTTATCATCTAAAGTTATAGAAATAAAGTAGAGCCTTTGAAGGGACAGTTAACATTTTGTAAATTGCTGTAAACATTATATACAACTGATATTCCTTAGTACTAAATAGTTGGTTATCTTGTTATCAGCATATGCCTTCGTTTGGGCAGAGAGATGGGGAGCCAGCTGCTTATTCCCACCTATTCCTTCCCTTTCTCACCTCATTTTGATTTGTATACTAACATTGTATCCAGCTGCCTTAATGAATTCTCATCAGATCTGATAAATATTCTGTGAGTTTTCTTTACTTTTCTGTGTATACAGTCGATATCATTTGTGAATAATTATCATTCTGACCTCTTCCTTGTCAATATTCAGATTTATGTTTTCATTTACTATTTTATTGCTTTAGCTAAGATTGCAGAATACTCCTAGGATTGATGTTAGTGTCTGTATGTATTGTTTCATTATGATATGGAAATTTCCCTATAGTCCTAAGTTTTAAAAATATTTTGAAATCAGATTTAGATGTTGACTCTTTATCAAATGTCTTCTTTTGTTGTTGCAACGACTGATGTGGTGTTTTATGTGTCAATAAGAACAACAATTGTAATAGATAGCATTTATGGGATATTTACTATGTACTATGTTAAGGAATTGTAATAAGAGCAACAATTGTAATAGATAACGTTTATGGGATATTGACTATGTACGATGTTAAGGAATTGTGCTGAGAGTTTTTTAGACAGTTTTTCATTTCATCTTCCTAACTGCCTTATTAGGTGAGCACTATTTTTTCCCTTCATATTGTGATTGAGGAAACAGTACTAGAGAAGCTAAGAGCTAAAGCAACATTTCACTGCTGGTGTGTGTGAAGGGTGGGATTTAACTCAGGGCTGTGAGACTCTCGAGCCCCCCATTATGATGGATTGCATTCTGGTAAAATCTCATGTAGTCGTGATGCCTCCAAATTCAATATACTAAATTTTAATCTGGAATTTAATATCTGTATTCTTAAATGAGATTGGTTACACGGTTTGCTTTTGTGTAAGTGGGTAACAAGGTAAAATTAACTCATAAAATTATTAGAAAGCTTTTTGTGTTTTCCTATGTTTTTGGAATTGTTTAACGTAGGATTGGGTTAAACCATTCAAAATTGGGGACATTTAAGCATTTTTTGTCAATCTAAGTACTTGCTACTTTGAAAGGTTGATGAATATGACTATATCAGGCTGACTTTTATTTAGAGCAAATTTTAGATGAACTTTCCAAATTTTATCTTTTTTTTAGGTTTTCTACCACTTCCAGTGTCAATTTTAAAATTGTTTTTTAGATGTGGATTTTATTTCATTTAGCTTTCTCTCCATATAGATATGTATATGGATCTGATGTTTTCTCTTAAATCTGTGGGTATATAGATAGATCTCTTTCTCATTCCTGTTAGTTTTGTTCTCTTCTCAGTGGTGTTTGCCAGAAGTTGATCTATTTTATTGGTCTTTGCAAAATTCAGCTCTTTGTTTCATTTATAACTTTTGTCTTCTAATTTATTTTTATTTTTCTTTAGTAATTCCACCTTTCTACTCTTTTTGATGGTTATTATTCTTTTTATACTTACATTCAACGTTTAGTGAATTTCCAGTCATGTTTAATGAAAAACATTTTGGGCTGTGGATTTTCATCAGTTTTGTTTTGAATTTGAATTTATTTTTTGTTCACTCTTTAAAAGATTTTTTTTTGGTTTACTTTCCAAGATGTTGCATTTTTAAAATTGTTAACTTTTAGTTTCCATATACTGTGTTTAGAGAACATGATTTATAATAGTTTTAGAAATTTATTCAGATTTTCTTGGGGCCAGCACCGGGGGCATAGTGGTAAGTTTGTGCGCTGTGCTTTGGTGGCCCAGCGTTCGTGGGTTTGGATCCTGGGCATGGACCTGCACACTGCTCATCAAGCCAGCCTGTGGCAGTGTCCCACATACAAAATGGAGAAAGATCGGCACAGATGTTAGCTCAGGGCCAATCTTCCTCACACACACAGAAAAAGATTTTCTTATGTACATGAAGTTTTAAGGAGCATATGAAAAGGAGGGGTATTCTTTGAAAGTTGTAGAGTTTGGGGCCAGCCCCGAGGCCTAGTCGTTGAGTTCGAGAGCTCTGCTTCAGCAGCCCAGGGTTTTGCCAGTTTGAATCCTAGGTGCGGACATGGCATTGCTTGTCGAGCCTTGCTGGGGTGGCATCCCACATGTCACAACTAGAAAGACCCAAAACTACAAATACACAACTATGTACTGGGGGACTTTGGGAGAAAAAGGAAAAATAAAAATAAAATCTTAAAAGAAAAAGTTATAGAATTCTTTATTTGTATATTAAATGAACACAGTGTGATTTGAATATTTCATGTTTTTTTCCTTTATCTCTTAAATTCTGAGGGATGTGATATCTCTCCTTTTAATATAATTTCATCAAATTCTCTTTGTATTTCTAATGGATCTAATCCAAACTTGTGTGTCTTTGCTGGTGTTTTAGTAGAATTTCATCCTTTACATATATGGTGATAATTGATAAATTTTTTTATTGTCATCTGAGTTTCTGTTTATTAGTCTTGTTTTCCCTACTCAGTTTTTTTGTTTTTTAAAGATTGGCACCTGAGCTAACAACTGTTGCCAGTCTTCTTTTTTCCCCCCCCTGCTTTTTCTCCCCAAATCCCCCCAGTACATAGTTATATATTTTAGTAATGGGTCCTTCTAGTTGTGGCATGTGGGACACCGCCTCAGCATGGCCTGACGAGCGATGCCATGTCTGTGCCCAGGATCTGAACC
Source organism: Equus caballus (assembly GCF_041296265.1). Taxonomy (NCBI): domain Eukaryota; kingdom Metazoa; phylum Chordata; class Mammalia; order Perissodactyla; family Equidae; genus Equus; species Equus caballus. Next base: position 12,867,244 of record NC_091695.1, read on the forward strand.
AGCCTGCTCAGTTTTCATGGATTGATCAGATTTTCCTTGTGTCACCTCCCTTACCCTTTCTTTTTTACAGCCTGTAATGATTTGGAAATCGCTTTCTCATTTCTGCTCTTTTAATTTTAAACAAGTATATCTAAACGTATTTTTCTGGTAGAGTCAAAAATTGATAATTAGCTTTCCCTCCTTTCCTCTACTCTCAATAAGATAAAACTTTTTAGCTTATTTTTGTTTACAGCATTCCTGATTTTGTTGGGATAATATTGAATGTGATTCTGAATGATGACTTCTTAAAAAAACAATTCTTTTGTTGAGGTCATATTGGCTTACAACATAGTGTAAATTTCAGGTACACATCACTCTGTTTCTGTTTCTGTATAGACTGCATTGTGTTCCCTGCCAACAGTCCAGTTTTTATCCATCACCATATGTACATGTCCCTTTCCCCCTTTGGCCCTCCTCCCACCCCCTTCTCCTCTGGTAACCACTCATCTGTTCTCTAAATGATGACATTTTAAATTTCTTAGGGTATACCTTATGTCAAAAATATTACTTAATTGTGTTACACATTAGCAGTTAGTTTTTAAAAATTATTTTATTTTAACTATATGTTTTTCTGTATAGTATAATACTGTTTCATGTTACTCTTTGTTTATATTGTTGTTGACTCTTTGTGTAAGCTTGTATCATTTCCCCTTTGGTTTTGGAATCCAGAAATTTCACTGTGTGTGTGTGTGTTTGTGTGTGCGTGTGTGTGTGTGTGTGTGTGTGGTGTGTGTTTATCTTTTTAACAGTTCTGCCTAGGATTTTTGATCTGAAAATGTTAGTGTTCTTCTCAGTAAAATTATTGCTTCTACTGTATTCTTTTTTTTCCTTCTATAACTGCATTATTTGAACATTAGATACCATTCATGTCTTTTCCTTGCTTCAAATTTTATTTTATAATTTCTTTCTCTCCCTTTTTGTCCTATATGCTCAGATAACTTTTCAGTTTGATCATCTATGCTAGTTCTATATTTACTGCCTCCATAGGTGGTCAGATCTTTTGGGGGTTTGTTTTAATAGTATACATTTTTAGTTGGTTCTAAAGTGCATAATAATAATAATAGAATTATAAACATTGGTTCATAATAGCTGTCCATGAAAATGTTTATTTATGAAATTTCTTATCAATTTTTAATAATAAACACACATGAACCCCCTACTTAAAACAAAAGCTGCAACTTTGAAGGTAATCTATATCTAATCATAGTCCCCTTATCCCATCCCTCTCTTTTAATTTGAGATTGTAATCATCTTGAATCCTGCGTTCATTCTCCGTTTGGTTTCTTTTTACTGCATCTCTATATGAGTTCTTGAAGGTATATATTTTTAATTTTAGTTGTTTTAACTTTAGGAACGTTTTTCTACCTCTATATCTAAAAGATATTCACCTCTGTTTTCTACTAAGATGTTTAAAGATATGTTTGCAACACTTAAACCTTCTTCCATCTTTACTTATTTTTTGTACTTGGTGTGAGATAGGGATCCAGTTTAATTTTTATTATGTATATGATTTATTGTTGTTAGTCGTAGCTTATTGAAAAGTTAATGCTCTCCCCCAATGAACTGACGTGCCATCTCTGTCATATACAGAAGCTTTATGTAAAGTGTTCTTTTTTCCCCCTGTTGTCTCAGTTTTGTTCCATCATCCATTTTGTGAATAGCATGCTGTCTTCATTGCTGTAGCTTCGTAATGATCTCTACTACTGGAAAAGTAAGTGGGCTCCTCCTCTTCCAAGGTTTCATGGCACTTCATTCTTCCTTGGAAATTTTAGAATAATCTTACCAAGTTCTCTGAAAAACTCTTGTTGGAGTTTTTTATTAATTCCATTGAATCTTAGACCAATTTGGGATCATTAACGTCTCTACAATATTGAGTCTTCCTATTTGTGAACAGAGTATACTTTTTCCTTTATTTAAATCTTTCTTCATTTCTGTTATTCAGTTTTAATTTTAACTGTAGAATTCTAACACATCATTTGTCCTAGATAGTTGCTAATTTCTTATAACAATTATATGTAGCGTTTTAAAATATTTGTTATTGGTTACTGGTGTGCACAGATACAACTGGCTTTTGTATGTTGCTCTTATATCAAACCACCTTGCTAAATTTTTCTATTTTAACACTTTTCCAGAGATGATTTTGGATTTTCTCTGTAAAAGATCATACTGTGAGTAAATCATGAGAATTTTATTTATTTCCAATTTTTATGCTTGTAATTTCATTTTTTCTTGTGCTAGATGAGACGTCTAAGAAGTAATAATACTGACTAGAAGCAGTAATAGTAGATATTGTCTTATTGCTGATTTTAAAGGACAGTTCCTTACTTTGGTACCTAAGGCATTTCTAAAGTATTTACACGTGTTAGTTGTACAAACTCGTATGTTATAAAGAGGGTTCTATTTCTAAAGAACTAAAAGATATGTAGTATTTTAAATTCGGATGCTTGCATGTACTTTTTCCTTTGAGTGCTGGTGACTCTTGTGAAAATTTTCGCTCTAGGCATCCTGGTGTGGAAATAGCTGGTTTGTCAGCCATTTCTCTGTCATCCTAAGGCCTCTAAAGTCAGGCATTGCATTTCTTTTTTATCATGGGCAGTCCTTTCTCTCTTTTCCCAGCGACCACTTCACAATCGTTCATTTCTGCCCTGATATGCTTAGTGTAAGAGTGGTTACAAGAGTCTTTCCCCTGACACTACACACACACTTACTCTCTAATGTCACAGAACTACCATTTTTACTGAAACCAAAGTGGGTTCCTTCCTGGCGAGTTGAATCAGACCCCCACCAGAAGCAGTTGTCACACAAAGTAGGGCATGTTTGCAGCAAAGAGGAGGCCACGCAGAATCATTTCCAAAGTCATGGCATCCCCAACAAAGGGAAGCAGGGGCCTTTTATTTTGGATGGGAATGAATATTCAAAACAGAGAGGTGGGTATTCGCTTGCGCAGGCTCAGTTGGAAAACATGCTTCCACATACACTGCAGGTTAAGGCAGTAAGGCCTGAGCTCCTCCCAGAGCGGATATTTTAGCATTAAAAATGAGGCAAAGGTCATAGGCCTCGCCCTTGTGCTGGAGCTCAGTCTGCTTCAGGTTGGTTGGTGATTGCATCTCTTAACAGTTAAATGCTTCTGACCCCACCCTTGAGTTCCTTGGAGCAGTGAGTCCCTGACAGCATGAGCACTGACTTGCAGCAGTGGCCTGCCTTTTTCCTGCAAATATAAGTGATGAGTATGGTGACATAGCTCATAATAATTGTTGATTTGTGTTATACAGGCATGCCTCATTTTACTGTGCTCTGCCTTATTGTACCTCACAAATATTGCAGGGGGTTTTTTCTTTTTCTTTTTCTTTTTTTTTTTTTTTGGTGAGGAAAATTGGCCCTGAACTAACATCTGTTGCCAGTCTTCTCTTTTTGCTTGAGGAAGATTGTCGCTGAGCTAACATCTGTGCCAGTCTTCCTCTGTTTTGTATGTGGGATGCCGCCACAGCATGGCTTGATGAGCGATGTGCGGGTCTGTGCTTGGGATCCGAACCCGTGAACCCTGGGCCGCAGAGCAGAGTGTGCGTACTTAACCACTATGCCACTGGGTTGGCCCTCAAATACTGTATTTTTTACAAGACCCTCAACCAGCAAAAATATTATGACTCATTGAAGGCTCAGATAATGGTTAGCATTTTTAGCAATAAAATATTTTTTAATTAAGATATGTATGTTGTGTTTTTAGACATAATGCTTTTGTACACTTAATAGACTACAGTATACTGTAAACATAACTTTGATATTCACTGGGAAACCAAAAAGTTGGTGTGACTTGCTTTATTGCAGTATTTGCTTGTTGCAGTGGTCTGGATCCAGACCCACAATACCTTTGAGGTATGCCTGTTTATGAAAGACCAAATCTGTCCTCTGAAAGCCAGTTTTGGAATGTCACTATGCAGTGTGGGTAAGTAGATGATGTGAAAGTTGAATTTATGAAATGACCTCTTGCGTTTATTTTGGCAAACTTGTGTAAGTAATTTTTCTAAGTTTTCTCTCTCTTTTTTCCTCCTTGACTAACTATTTTAATACAGTTTATCTGCTTTGTTTATAGTCTTAGTCTTTCGAGCCACTGAATATTTTAAAATGTACGTTTTCCTTGTTTCCTTAGCCTTGTTCAAACAGGTGTAGATCAGAGCTTATTCTTACAGTGTGATTTGTGGACTATCTTCATTTCCTCTAGTGCTTGCTAAAACTGTAGAATTCTGTGCCTCACCCTAGACCTGTTGTTTCAAGACTCTGATGGTTGGACTACTTTCTTAACAAGAATCAGTGATTCTTCTGCACTTAAAGTTTGAGGAGCACTAGTTGAAAGTATTCTTGAAGATGAGAGTGCCTTAGCACTTGTGTGAATTGATTGCAGAGGTTGAATTATTACAGTACACCCAATTGAACACGCAAGCAGAGTCTCTTTGAACACATTGGCTTTCTTACATTTCGAGTGTTTGTCCCCATCAGTGTACTTACACTGACCTGCTTTTCTGTTGTAAGGGAAATGCCGCCTCCATCAGGCTATCATGGCCACCATCTCTTGGAAACCCAAAGCTTCAGGTGCCCAGGGGACACTGGAACCCTGAACCCAAATAGGGCAAAGTTAGTTGTCTTTTTATTCATTGAATCATATGTCAGGGAGTTGGGAAGCTATTGTACATGGTAAGGTTGCAGTCTCCCTGTTTCTTTTCTTTTTGGGGTCTGTGTGTGTGAATCATTTTTGAAAGATTTTTTTGTGTGTGAGAAACATAGCGTATGAGAACTTATGTATACCTCAGAGATACGTAATAAGATTACTGCCCTTTGTACCACCTTAGATGTGAAATAGAACATCTTATTATTACAGAAGTTTTCTTTGTGCCTCATCCGAACTGTCCCTTCCTTCTACATCCCTCTAGCTGCTATCTTGACTTTTCCAGGTTGATGTTACCATAGTGTAATTTAGAAAATATAAAATGAAAACACCCATTGAAACTGTTTTAATTAGATGAATTTTGGCATATGGAACATTTTTGACACTCCAGAAGATTTTCTTGCATCACTTTTCCCATTTAGTATCCCCACCCTCCCTTTCCAGATAACCACTTATTGGATTTCTATCACAGTAGATCGCTTTTGGCTGTTTTAGGTCTTCACATAAACGGAATCATAAAAATTCCTTTATTTTTTTTTTTGCATTTGACATTTCTGCTCAGGAAACTGTTTTTGAGATTCAGCCATGTTATTGCATGTGTTAGTAGTTTGTTCCTTTTTATTGCTGAGTAATATTTTATTATATGAATATTTTGAAACTTGTGTAAATATGTACCTATTGGTGAACTTTTGAGTTGTTTCCAGTTTGTGGCTTTTATGAATAATATTGCCACGTGTATGTGTGTAAGCAAGTCTTGAGTAGACATATTTGCATTTCTCTTGGGCAAATACATAGCAGTGGAATTGTAAAATATTGCTAAATGGTTATTTAAAGTGGTGGTATCACTGTCCATTCCCATCAGCAATGTATGAGAATTCTGGTTGGTCAACATTTTTGGCAGCACTTGATATTGTCAACTTTTATGTTTTAGCCATCTTAGCGAGTATATAGTGGTACCTCATTGTGATATTAATTTGTATTTCTTTAATGGCTCATGGTTTTAAAGTCTTTTCAGGTGCTTATTGGCCATTTTTGGATGATTTTTAAATATTGCTTCTCATGCATTTTCCAGTTTTATGTTCTTAAAGGATTAGCAATAACAATAGCTAGTTCTTCCAAGTCTGAAAATGGCAAAAAAGTTGAAGATATTGCTAGAGTTAAAACATTTTAGGAGCAAGTACTGATATGCTCTCGAAACAAAATGAAATTGCACAGTTTTTTCTTCATTTTATTTTTTTTAAACTAATACGTGATAAAAAGGCTCACTGCTGAAGAAGGAAGGCCTTTCTCTTCTTCATACCTCAAACTAGCATTGAGTTAATCTCTTAGATAGTTAATTGTGCACATAAGAGAAATCTCTATGATGTATACTTTGTTCACAGGGTACAAAATACTTTCACACTGTAGTTGGTTTGGAAGTTTGGAAAGGGCCTGGAGGACCAATGGCAGGTGGGAGGAACTGTGGAGAGGTAAGCAATTGGGCAAAGAAAGACTTTTCTTACAGTTTCTGGTCCATGTGAGAATCAGAAAGAAGAGGAGCTCGTTTTGAACTGGAAAGGAAAACACTTCCTGTTTGCTGGGTTTTTATTGGTGCTGTTCAGCCTGGAAGTGGGTGGGGTGGGCGAGCTACGCTAGGCCTGAGGGCAGGATTGACTTCCAGCTGAGAGCTAAGTCCTCAGAGAAGCAGGAAGGATGTAGAGGAGTAGGGAGAGAGGGACCAGGAATGAAGAACCATTAGTGGCCAGGATCTGTTACTATGGTAACAGTAACGTGAGAACCACTCACATATACACAAGTTGGTGTGTTATAATTCATGCCAGAATACATGCAAGATCAAATGTTTGATTTCTTTGAGGTGGAGCTACAGAAGCGAGTTTGGGCTGGAGGTGTGGGGCCTGCTGTGTCCTCCACTGAAGCATCTGAGCTGGTCTGCGTTTCTCATCAAGTAGGCCCCACTCTTCCCATTAGGCCTTACAGAAAGCCTCTGGGGCAGAACAAGGCCAAGGAAGAGGATTGAAAGGAAACCAGAAGTGATACCACACCTCTTAATCTCAAGTTTACGTGCCCAATGCACAGCAAGCCAAACACTGAGACATTGGTGTTTGTAGATGGAGACAGATTTTATTCGAATTGGCCAAAATGAGAAGGTGGGAAAGCCCCTGGACAGTCTGACTTCCGCAATTCCATGGCTGCTGAGCGCATTCTCCTTCTTCTACAAAACAAACTCACCAATCTTCGAGACCCCTGAGTCACCCCCTCAAGTTAAACAGGAAATAGCAAATGGGTTTAATATCTACAGTGACCCTCAGGTACCCAGCTTCGGCCCAGTCCACTGCCTCAGGTTTAAAATTCCCAGTTTTTGGAGGACGGAACAGCTCTCTGCACAGGCCTCCTGGGGTCAGTGGACACTCTTTGTGCCTATTCTGGTCACATCATTCAGGTTCTCAGAGCTGACTTTTGGGCTTGTTCCCCAGTAGAGCGGGGACTTCCAGTCGGTGATAAGACTGCAGAACTAACAGAACTGACAGTATTTCCGTCCTTGCTGCTGGTGTCAGAGGGAAGGCTCCCTGCGTCTGCGCTGTGGGGCTGTGGCTGGATAGATGAAGGTGGCGTAGCTCAGGCTGGAGTCAGCTTTGTGGTTTCTGTGATGTTTGCTGGATAGGGGCCCAGGCTTCTGGGGACGTGGGGATCAGAGTAGCCCGCCAAGGGCTGGGGTCCCGTGCGAGGAGGTGTGGTGCTAGGGCCCTGTGAACATTGATGTTGCCATTAGCTTACTTGGCCATCTTGGGGGTTTCTTCAGGCAAATTCTCAACTCAGGGTCTGCAGTTTTTGGATGGAAGTGAATGCCCTTCTGTGCATTCTTGGCTGTGCCTGTGGTGCTCAGGGACCCTTCATACCCCTTGCACTGCTGGAAGAGAGGGTAGAGCTCTCCGGGTTTAATGTGCGAAGGGAGGGGCTGGCTAACAGTGCCTCTGTTCCTCCTCTTCCGCCTGTCTTAGGGCCTCAGGGGGCTTTCTGTGGGGGCGAGGGGGAGCGAGGGTGGGAGGTGGTCAGGGAGTGTGGCCGGGAGGTACTGGGAACCTGCTGCCTTTGTCTTTTCCTTACTGACCGTTGTTATATCTTCTATAGATATATCTTGTTATTGAGTTTCAGGGATTTATATATTCTGAATATGTCGTTATAAATTATAAATATATTTTTTCTCAGCATGTAGGTTCTTTTCATTTTCTTATTAGTTTCTATGAAGTCAAGTTTTTTAACACTGGTGAAGTTCATTGTACCACTTTTTTTTTTTTTACGGTTAATGCTTTAACAAATTTTTGAAACTTAATTTGCAAAAACTTTTTTCCTGTGTTTTCTTCTAAAATGTTTTATCATTTTAGTTTTTACATTTACGTCTGTAATTTATGTGGAGTCTGTTTTTGTGTGTGCTCTGAGGTGGAAGAGTTCAGGTTTATATGAAATAAATGGCCCTTGTGTTATAGTTCATCTTTACTTCTGGATGCACCAGAACTTAACCATCCTACTGTTGGTAAACTATTTGGTTATCTTTTTATGTGTTCATGGACCTTTGAGATTTTTTTTGGTGAAATTTACGTTTGTTTCTCTTGTTTGTTTTTTCTTTTGGGTGGTTTTACCTTTTCCTTTTTGATTTGAAGGAGTTCTTTAGTCTACAGATAATTTTTATTTTCTACTTAGATATTTTGAAAATATCTTTTCCCATTTTCAGGGTGTCTTTTTACTCCCTTTATGCTATTCTTTCATGAATAGAAGTTCATTTCAATTTAGTCTCATATGTGATTAGTTTTCTTTATTTGAACTTCCATACTCTTTCATTAAGTTGGTCTCTCTCTCTCTCTCTCTTTTTTTTTTTTTTGGTGAGGAAGATTGGCCCTGAGCTAACATATGTTGCCAATCTTCCTCTTTTTGCTTGAGGAAGATTGTTGCTGAGCTAACGTCTGTGCCAATCTTCTGTTTTGTCTGTGGAATGCTGCCACAGCCTGGCCTGATGAATGGGGTGTAGGTCCATGCTTGGGATTCGAACCACTGAACTGCAGGCCACCAAAGCAGAGTGCTGAACTTAACCACTGTGCCACCTGGTGGCCCCAAGATACTCTCTTTTATTGTCCTCTAGTCTTTTTCTTGTTTTGCCTTCAGTATTTGTCTTATTCCACTTGGATTTGAAGTTTGGGCATATTGTTTGCATAGGTGTCCAAATTCATGATTGGAGAACCAGCAACTGTATTGAAAAATTTCTCCTCCTCCTCATTAATGCTCCACCTGATGACAATATTTTTTATCCTTGAATTGGGACTTTTTAAAATAGGTCTCAGGGACTCTCCCTTGAATTAAAGTATTTTTCATTATAGTTTTACTGAAGTGTGCGTAAATGTAAACGAGGCATAAATTTATTATCTTTTATTATATAACTCTTATGCACCAAGACCAAAACCCAACTAATAACTTAGATATAACCAAAACTAAAAAATTAGTAAAATTTGGAAGAATAAGGTTAACTTAATTTTAACAGAATGGTAGTGTTTTACAGAAGCTAATTTGGCACTTCCAACTTCAGCCAAGGAAATTAATATATGTGCATCAGGATATTCTTGTAACAGTTATTGTTAAAGTTTGGGAGTAGATTTTATTGCCATTGTCATCCACTTTACGTCTTTGACCCTGGTACTCAGTTGACAGCCGTTGTCTTAGAGTGGGGTTCTCAGCCTTTTTGTTGTAGTTTTCACAGATGTGCCTTCAGGTTTGATCATAGTTTAAAACTTATTTTTATTTTTTGGTATACCTCAGTATAGTAGTCCCATTTTATCCGCAGTTTTGCTTTCCATTGTTTCAGTTATCCACGGTCAACCGTGGTCCAAAAGTATTAAGTGGAAAATTCCAGAAATAAACAATTCATGTTTTAAATTGTGCATCATTCTGAATAGCCTGATGAAGTCTCACTCCATTTCACCTAAGATGTGAGTCATTCCTTTGTCCAGCATATCCACACCGTATATGTTACCCACCTCTAGTCACTTAGTAGCTGTGGGTTATCAGATTGATGGTTGTGGTATCACAGTGCTTGTTTTCAGGTAACCATGATTTTACTTAATAATGGCCCCAAAGCGCAAGAGTAGTGAGGATGCAATTCGGATATGCCAAAGGGAAGCTTTAAGTGAAAAGGTAAAAGTTCTCAACTTAAGAAAAGAAAAAAATCTTATGCTGAGGTTGTTAAGATCTTGGGTGACTTTTATTATGCCATATTGTTATAATTGTTCTATTTTATTATTGTTAATCTCTTACTGTGCCTAATTTATAAATTAAGCTTTATTATAGGTATGTATGTATAGAAAAAAACCAGTATATATATGATTTGCTACTCTCTGTGGTTTCAGGCATCCACTGGGGGTCTTGGAACGTATCTCTCACAGATAAGGGGAGACTACTGTAAATGTGCTGTAATTATTGCTGTATCTCTCAAGCAGAATGTTGAACTGAACAGGTTGTGGGGTTTAGTGTAGAGTGGGATACAGATGATCCTCAACTTACTATGTTTCTACTTAGGATTTTTCGACTTTCATTGGTGTGAAATTGATAATGCATTCAGTAGAAACTGTACTTTGAATTTTGAATTTTGATCTTTTCCCAGGCTAGCGGTATGTGGTACACTCCTCTGTTGTGACGTTGGGCAGCGGCAGCGAGCCACAGCTCCCAGTCAGCCACGCGATCATGAGGCTGATAACACTTACAACAGTCCTGAACCCATAAACCATTATGTGTTTCGCTTTCAGTACGATACTCAATAAATTACACGAGATATTCAGCACTTTGTTATTAAACAGGATTTGTGTTAGAGGATTTTGCCCAACTGTACACTAATGTGTACTATTTAGTCCTTTTTTCTGGTCACTGTTACAAGGCTCCTGTAACTCTTGAAATTTACTGTCTTTTGTATGCTAATGAGAAAACTTCTGGTTGGAGGACAAGATAGCTTCAGGAGAGGGGCTGGACCTCAGAAAAACCAAGCACTGTGATTAGAGGGTTAGAACTTTCAGCCGGTTCCCCAGTCCAGGGAGGGGAGAGGGGCTGGAGAGTGAGTTCAGTCACCAGTGGCCAATAATTTCCATCAATTGTGCCTACATAATGAAATCTCTGGTGCTTTATATACTTTTAATAAGTGCATAGTAAATGAGAGTTCTAGGAAAGAACTTTGCATGTATGGTTAACTTTTTTCCTTCCTAATTTTTTCTGATGTTTAGTCTCCTAAGAATACAGAATTACATCATGAATATATTGTTAGAATACAAAAATTGCTTTTAAGGAAGTTAGATCAGTAAGGGTCCAGTTAGGACACAGAAAACACACAATAATTTGGACAGGGAAAGTTTAATACGATTCACTAGTAACGGTGATTGGCTACTAAAGACTAAAAACTCTAGAGAAGAAAAGGAGGAGTAAGTTTTGGAGAGGTCCTCCACGAGCCCTGAGGCTCAGATTCAGGTTTTGTTGGAGAGGTTGTGATTGAAGCCCACTGGATAGTGGGCAAGTTTGCTGAGGTGCTGGAGGTGGGGACACTTCTGCCAGTAGCTGTTTTATGGGTCCAGGAAAGAAAGTGGTATAGAGCATATGCTTTTTTACACCTAGCGTTTTATCTAGATGAATGGAGTTTCTGATAGTCTGGAGGGTGTGTTATGTGTGGAATTAGTATGACCAAAAACTATATTTGCTGTAAGGAATTGTTTGTGACAGATGTAGCTGCTAGGAATCGTATAGTGTTCTAGTTTATTTTGTTTTATTAGTGTAGGGATTTTATTTTTGGACTGTAATTTAATTATGAAAATTTAAGTATGGAAACTAGAGATATGTAAAGATTTAATTGGACGAGAGAGATATATTAGGAATCAGTCAGATTATTAGCACCCAAAACAAGTTAAATATATTTTGTCTAAACTGCTGATGTCATAGTTCAAGGATGTCATTTGATTCACAAAACTTTTTTTTACCCACATGTTTTCCAGAATATAGGCGCTCTAATTTAAAAGCACACTGTTCCAAAAGCTTTTACAAGTTGCGTTTTTGAAACTCAAAATGCATGTTCCCATAGAAACCATGTTTCATCATGTTGGGTTCTTATTTAGCCTGGAAATGTATTTAACTCTGTATGGACTTAGCTTATAGTGCAGTGAAACAATATGTTTTGCATGTAGAGTTTCTACTTATGATGCATTCTTTTGTCTACTAGTTAATAGGGATGGGGGATTCTCTTAGGGGCATGGACATTATGTGGATGTTAGATTGGTTGAAGGGTTGACGTGGCAGGTGGGGTATGAACTCTGAGGTGAGGAAGGATGGAAACAAACATTTACTGAGGACCAACTATGTACATTGCTCTTTGCTACCTGTTTCCCGTAAAGCATCTCATTTCTTTACTTTTCTTCCTTTTTCTTTTTTTTGGATTATGTGAATGCTTAAAGATTGTTTGTAGCTCTGGGATTCTGTAAAAAGGTAGGAAAAGGTTTTTTAAATTCAGAAATTCTGGCATTTCTAAGTCTAAATGTAAATAGTGAAGTATAAAAAAGCACATCTTGGGGCTGGCTCCGTGGCCGAGTGGTTAAGTTTGGGTGCTCCGCTGCGGCAGCCCAGGGTTCAGATCCTGGGCGCGGACATGGCACTGCTCGTCAGGCCACGTTGAGGCGCCGTCCCACATCCCACAACTAGAAGGACATGTAACTAAGATATACAACTATGTACGGGGGGTTTGGGAAGATAAAGCAAAGCAGGAAAAAAAAAAAAGAAGATCGGCAACAGTTGTTAGCTCAGGTGCCAATCTTCAAAAAAAAAACAAAAACTACCTGCTTCATTTATATAAAAAAAAAGAGCACATCTTCAGATTTTTACACCCAGAGGGATATATGATTAATTTACTTTAACACTGACGTGCTGTTAACCCAAAAAGGTTGAGATAAACCTTGGCTCTGTGCCAGTAGGAAGTACAAGGTACCCCAGCCATTCATGAGATAGCTCTTTGGGGTATTTGCAGTGGAGAATTTCAATAATATTGTCCTGTACACTCACCTTCAAGCAGGATTGACAGGACCAGAACTAAGAAAGGAAGCCTTCTGGGAAATTCTAGATAGACTGTAGGAGAGTGTAGAAAGTTTGTTTAGTAAGTGGGCCTGATTTAGGTATGCCTCTTGTTCCTGTCTCCAGTAATTAGTACCTCTTTCTTGTGGATGAGTTCAAGCCCTGTGATCTGACTTAGTCCACTTACCCTCTGTAAACTCTGCTATGTTCATTTATTCAGTCAATATTTATTGAGTGCCTACCACATGCCAGCACTGGTACTAGTTGCCAGGACTACAGTGATGAGTGAAATAGACAGACTGTGCTCCTTTTGGACTTAGAATCTGGTGATTAACCGTAGTATATTATTATAATGTGGTGAGTGCCAGGAGAACCTCTAACCTTCACAGAAGGCAACTGAATATACACAGATCTTTGAATTAGGAAGCAGAGTGGTATTTTGTAGACCCTGCATAAAAGAGGGACGAGGAAGATGGGAAAGTAGTGCAAGGTGAGGCTAGAGAGAGCCGCAGCCTGCAGACAGCCCGTGAGGCCATGATAAGGATTGTACTGCAGGAAAATTCTCAGAGAGTTCACGGAATATTACATGTGAAGGGAAATGAAAGATCATGTTGTCCTCCTTAAAATGAGAGATAAAAATAAAAGACAAGGCTCGGGAAATAAAAGTTTTTTGTTTTTGTTTTTTGCTTATAGCTTTTAGCTGGCCAGGGGCAGGTTTGGGGCTTACGGAGAGCTATTTGAAGGACACGTGTACTAGGAATTATCTGTCAACGAAGTTTGGGGATTTCTTGTTATGGCGAGATAATACGAACTAGGGCAGTTTAGTGTTATCAGGTAGACGCAGAAGGTATTTGTGGAAACAGATGTGCTTATGGTTATGTACTTTAAAGGCAGTGGTGTTATTAATCCTTTCATTGATAGGTAACTTTGACCTGCTTACCACTCAGTGCCGGAAATACTTTAGTCTTTAGTGCATATGATTCGAAGTTTAAGAATGCCTTGGGATTGTCTATCTCATTGGGGTTTTTTCCTTTTTTCTAAGAGAATTTGGAAGTTTTTTTAGAGGTCATTCTAAGAGTTGCCTTTTTTTCCCCTGAAGAGGGAGACCTTTGACTTTGTTTCTTTTGCGCTAAACCAAGTTTTATTTACATTTGGAAATGCAGTTAAAGGAACCAATGACTGACTTATGAGGCATTCACCCCTTAACACAGAAAGCTTTCCTGCCTTCTAGTCAGCAGTGCGCCAGTCTTCTCGTACCGCTATCTAAGTGTTTTACATCAACATGGTAGGAGATTTTTCCACCGCTTTCATTTTTTACTGCATCTTTAATCTTCAAAATCAGGTACCATAGAGGAGAGAAAATATGGAAAGGACATGGTCTGTGGGATTTGAAAACCCTGTTTTCATTCCTGTCTCTGCACTTGTTCATCTCTTGAAGCCCGTTAGCTATAAAATGAGAGGAACTTCCTAGAGGGTGTGTGTGTGCATGTGCACATTTGCATGTGTCAAATGAGATTATATGCTGGGAACACTTAAAGCAGAGTCTGGCATACAGCAAGAGCATAATTGCTTATCTTTTTCCTTGGCCTAAACCAGTGATCCCCTTTTTTTGATCCTCAAAAAGTTATACCGATGTTAAATATTCTGTAGTCTTTACTGAAACAGATTTAAAACAGACCCAACATTAAGTAGGGTCAACTGAGGGAGGAAAGAATTTCAATGAAACCCTCTGATCTTTAATTTATATTGAAATTACTGATGTCTCCTTCTCCCTGGAGTGTATACTACTGTCTTTTCCACAGAGTAGGCACTTAAGGATGTCATCATGTAGTAAAAATTACTTTGAAGAAGGAATCTGAAGGTCTGTAGGTAGTCTTGGCTTGTTCCTTATTGATTTTTGTGGTATTTGCAAGCCACTGAATCTCTTTGAACATTGTGCCTTGCCCTTCTTGGTCGAGCAGTGTGTTAAACAACAAAAAATTCAGCTCAGGGGGCTGGCCTAGTGGTGCAGCAGTTAAGTTCACATGCTCGGCTTCGGCGGCCTGGGGTTTGCTGGTTTGGATCCTGGGCACAGACCTACACACTGCTTGCTCATCAAACCGTGCTGTGGCAGGCATCCCACATATAAAGTAGAGGAAGATGGACGCAGGTGTTAGCTCAGGGCCAGTCTTCCTCAGCAAAAAACAGGAGGATTGGTGGTAGATGTTAGCTCAGGGCTAATCTTCCTCAAAAAAGAAAACAAGGAAAAGAAATTCAGTTCAGTCGATTTAAAAAGTCAAATTGACTTTATTGAGCAATTTATTATTGGGCCATAGTTCTTAGCCATAAAATAAACAGGTGTGCCAGAAGGTGGCCTGCTTGACTCTTTAGAATTTAAAGATCCCGTTAGCTAAGACTTTGGGTTTTTTGGAGCCAAATTAATGTGTAAAAAGAGCGTGCTGCTGGGTTGAGGATTGTGTGTGTTTTACAGTATACCTCGTTGCATGGAAGTTTTCTTGAGGTTGGCAGGTGGCCTGGTGTCAATCTAACCTGTTCCGTGACCACCTTCTCCTGACAGGAGTCTTTGAGTTAGGTGATGAACTCTCTAACAGCCTTTAAATACTTGATCTGTGCCCATGATTTTTGTGATTTTTTGACTTCAGAGTTTCCCGTTAGCCTTTGTCTACATGAAACAAGACAGACAGGTGCACCTTAATGTATCGGCAGTAACCAAGAGATGTTACTGTTCCTGGCCAAGAAAAGGCCCTGTGTGCAAAACCAGCAGTTCCCAACATTGGAACCTGAGACTGGGGAACGACTGAACCAACAGACCTCAGCAAATGGGGACTGTGGACTGATTCCAAAAAGATGGGGAAGTGCAGTTGCTGCTAGCAGTTCCCACCGTGGAATCTGGGGAAGGATCCCAAACAAATGGGGACTGCAGACTCAACCACCAGCAGTTCCCAACCCGGAATCTGGAAACATAACCAAGGGCTAGACTTTCCAATCAAATAGGGCATTGTGGTCCAAACTGCTAGCAGCTCCCAACGTGGAACTAGTGATTCTAGACAAATGGGGAACTAACTGGAAAGCCAGTTAGATTGGGAGCTCAGTGCAAAGAGAGCCGAGCTCAGAACCCAGAGGGAACTTACCCACAGCCCTTGGAAATGGTGAGAAAGACAGTGAACTACCATGCAACTACCATGCCTGTGTTTCTTGTTGTCCCTGAATGCCACTGGAAGTCTCCTTTAGTTCTGCTGCTGCCACCAAATCTTCTAAACAACCAAAAATTCAACTGAGTAAATTTGAAAGAGCAAATTGGCTTTATTGAACGATTCATGAATCAGGCAGCATCCTGTCTACCAAATAGAAAGGAGCTCCATAGAGTTGCAGAAAAGAAATGATTTTAAAGGCAGAGAGGGAGGGGACAAAAGGCAATTATTACCAAAGAATGCATTGTTTTAGGCAAGGTTGCCCTCCTAAGGGGAATGGAAGTGGTCTATCAGTGGATAACCCACTAGGGCTGAGCAGGAAATTCTGTGTTGACTGGTCCAAGGTTACATTCCTGGGGAGTTGAAACTGCAAATTAGGTTAGGTATTAAGTCTTGGTTTTCTGACTGTGGGGCCTTAACATTAGTGACTCCATTTTGGGCCTGCTGTCTCCTTATTTATTTATTTAGGAAGATTGGCCCTGAGCTGATATCTGTTGCCAACTTTCATTTTCTCCCCAAAGCCCCAGTAGTACACAGTTGTATATCCTAGTTGTAAGTCACTCTAGCTCTTCTGTGTGGGTTGCTGCGACAACATGGCTTGATGAGCCATGCTAAGTCCATGCCCAGAATCTGAAGCTGCGAACCCGAGGCCGCTGAAGCAGAGCAAGTGAAATTAACCATTCGGCCACAAGGCTGGCCCCTGCTGCCTTCTTTTTAACAAGTGTGAATATGTTGCACTCACCTCCTTATGCTTATTAGATATGAAATCTGTACAAGGAAGACCTCAGAGCTCAGAAGAGGAGCTCTAGACATGCAAGTGGGTTGGATCCACCTTGGATCCCAAATTGCTTGTCAAGGAGGAGAGAATCATATGCAAGACGTTTTCAGTTGAGGATCAGGGTGTAGCACAGACCAGAAGTTTGGTAAATAGGAAAATGCAAACCATGAAAGAAAGACCAGGGTCTTAATCACAACAGAAATAACAGCAATAAAAACATATGATTACGGGAAATGAAGGAGCAGGTTTTCAAAGACAGGAGAAGCACAGCTGTAAGATGCCAATAACAAAGGGGAAAACCTTACAAATGAGGTGGTTTTTCTGCCATAAACTGAGAATTTTTCTCATAGGTCACCTCTTTCGATTTCTCTCCCATTTCTTGGTAACTTAGCTGAGAAAGTTCTTTCACCTTCTCTCCTTCCTGCTCAGCCTTCTTTGGCACCTTAATCCTTTTTCTCTTCATTGTTTCATTTTCAGTCAAAATTCATGCGGTCATAAAACTATGCTAGAGATACATCTGGATTATTTTTTTTCCTAGGTTTTAGCTGACTTAATCGTGAAAGATGATAAAATACCAAACCATAACAAAATTTCAAAGATGTTGCTTTTCTTGATAAAATACTCAATGTTCTTATTGCACTCTGTATCGGTCAACTAACATCATAACAGCTCACTCCAAAAGTTGGTGACATACCAAAATATTATCATCACGTTCACAGATTTGTGGGTTGATTGGAGTGGCTCTTCTCTACAAGCGCCTCATTCTTCTGGGGCAAGTGGGCTTCCCAGGTCATGTTCTTCTTAAGGAAGAAGATGAAGAGGGCAAGCCCAACCATGTAAGCACATTTCATGTTTGCTTGCATGCTGTCTGCTATTATGTCATTGGTCAAAGTGTGTCACATGGTCAAGCTCCTCAATGCAGCAAGGAAATATATGGTATCTCTAGTGAGAGCAAGGGAAAAGTTGCAAAAGGTGTGAGAGCAGAGATGGGAGAATTGGGAGTCTAACACAGGCCCTGTAATGTTTTCTGGGTTTTAGATTTGTATTTACATTTCATCTTGTCATTAATGTATATGTATACTATTTTGTATCCTACCACTTCAGCTTAATGCGATTTTGTAAAGATAACCTTCTATATAGATTCACTACTTAAAAATATACAGTTGTTTGGATTTGTCCATCTGTATCAAAATCATTTGAGATGCTTATTAAAAATACAGATTTATTAGCCTTAACTCACACCCTCCTGGAATCACAGTCTCTGGGGTGGGGCCGGGGAATCATCATTATTAGAAAACTCATCAGGTCATTCTTCTGTACATTAAAGTTTAGAATGTCTTCCTTAGTGGAAGGACATTTGCATCTTTTTTCATTTTTCCAGCATTATAAATAATGGCCAGCGACGTTTGTACAAATGAGTAATTTCTTTGGGGTATTCAATAGTCTTTCCCGATGCACGATTGAATAATTTGCAGTTGAGGCAAATAATGCTCTGTGTAAAGGATGGAGTTTGGAGTGCTGGTGGTGGTGAAATTGCAAACAGGCTTATAAAATCTTTCAAGTATTTTGTGTTCACTAAAATAAAGCCTTGAATTAGATAAGGAGAATTTCTGTAAAATTTTTATACATCTTTAATTTGTAATGTTGGGTATTATGTAACTTAGTCATGGTTCTGTTGCTTAGTTATTGTTAACTTTTTAAAAGAAAGTAGAAAAGTTGACAAGTTTAAAAAGAATTTTATTTTTCTTGTATTTCAGCCCTGGAAATTTGGCAATTTGGTTCTTTTATTCAACTATTTTGATTCTTCTTGGCATTTATATGACCTTGTTTATGTACTTTATTATCTATTTTATTGTTAGATAGTCTTGGTTATCTCAACTCTTTAATAAGATTTTTATGGAAATGAAAATTCATTGATGGCATGGCAGATACTGCCAAGGCCTATGCAATATACGTTCTTTCTTTTCCCTAACAATCAGAGCCTTGATTTCATCTTCAGAGTGGCTTTTTGCGTTGCTGAAAAATACATTTCCCAACCGCTTTTGCACTTATGAGTGGCCAGGAGGCTTTGTTGTGTTCAGTGAGGCTTTAGGTGGAAGTTGCCAGAAAGGGCTTGATAAAGAAGGCAGAATCATTTGGCAGACACCTTTTGTCCTTTGCCCTTCCCTTTGTCCTACCTAGAACTTGGACAGGATGCTGGAGGAGGAGACATGGAGTGACAGACACTTGCTGAATGTCATATATAGGAATGTTTAGTGGGAAGACAGAAGGAGCTTAGATCCTTGATATCTTGTGGGCTGTCCTTATCAGATCTGGACTGCCCACCTCCAGTCTAATTATATTAGGAAAAGACACTGCAGTATGTTGAAGCTACTATTTAGATGGGACTCTGTTACATGTAGCTGAATATAATTTGTAACTTATATGTGTGGCTTTTGTAAAAGATATCTCGACTACGTTCTCTCAAACCTGACTTTCAAATTGCTTTTATTTCTTTCTTTCTTTCATTTCATTTTGTAATTTCTTTAGGACCCTTCACTTCTGAATGTATATACATTATGCATGTTTAAATTGTCAAGCATGTTTTGAAACGCACATTTTACAATCCTGACATCAACAAATCTGTATGCATAACATTTTAAAACTTTATATTTTGAAGTAATTTCAAATTTAAAGTTGCGAAATTAGTACAGAGAACTTCCCATAACTTTTTTCCTGAACTATTTGAGAGTAAGTTGCAGACATCATGTCCCTTTACCCCCTGAAATACTTCAGGGTGTATTTCCTAAGAAAAAAGATATTTTCTTAAATAACTATAGTGCATTATCAAGTTCAGGAATTTAATATTAATAAAATATCATTACTAAGCAGTCCGCATTCATCTTTCTCCAGTTGTCCGAATAATATCCTGTATTGCGTTTAGTTTGAGATGTAATGTGGTCTCCTGCAGTACATTTGGTTACCGTGCCTTTTTGGTCCCCTTTAATCTGGAAACTTGTCCTTTGTCTGTCATGATATAGACATTTTGAAGATAACACAATAATTATTTTGCGAAATGTTCCTCAGTTTGGATGTCTGATACTTCCTCAAGATTAGATTCAGGTTATGGTTTTTGGCAGGAAAACCACAGGTGATATTGTCTTCTTGGTGTATCATATCATATCAAGAGGCACGCGCTGTCAGTCCCATTATTGGTAATATTAGCTCTGATCACTTGGTTGAGTTGGTATCTGTTAGATTTCTTCAGTATAAATTTACTTTTTCTCCCTTTATAATTTGTAGGAAGAATTTGAAACTGTGTAACTATACTGTTTCTCATTAAACTTTCACCCCATAAAGTTCTTACTGAGATGACTGTAAAACATTTTCAAGAAAGATTTCTGCAGATCTTTTCATTCTAGTGATGACTTGTCCTCCAGATCATATCCCTTGAGCTTGCATTATGCCGTGGTGCTGTCTTACAGTTTTTGGGAACTTGTTTTGAGAAATACAGAGATGTAGGGAGGAACATGGTTCTTAATTAGGGAAGTTCAGGGAAGGGTTTGGTAGTGGGATGCTATCCCCCCAATAGAGTGTAATAGATTATATGGTACATAGACCAGTAGACTGTAAACAGATCTGAAGCAAATGGGGGCAAATGATCAATTCTGTTTAGGATCTTTTATGACGGATGGGAGCATGAGATGGTCCTCTTTTTCCTCAGACAGATCGTAGGATGCCAGTGATATAATATACTCACCTAGTGCATGGCCTGCCAAAAGCGTGTCTTTTTCACATATCCCAGGGGCCTGGATGCTGGCTGTCCATAGGGACAGGGAGAGATTACCAGAGCTGCCTCGATCTCCATCACTGGTCCCATGCCCTAGTTAAAGTAACCCAATGGATACTTGTTTTCCTTAGTTTCTCAGGCTTAGCCTCATGCTAACCACTCCTTTTCTTGTTGGGTGGCATAATTGAGGTGGTGAAGAATGGACCAGAAATTGTTAATTCAGTAAGACTTCTTCTTGGGAAGTAATGTAGAAGTTCCCTTTTGGAAACATGAAAATGAAATAAGGGCTCCCCACAGCATGGTTCCTTCTTCCTAAAAGAATGAAATTTGTTCAGTCTCTCTCAAGTTTGTTTGTTTGTTTTTTCTTTTTGAAGAAGATTAGCCCTGAGCTAACATCTGCTCCCAATCCTCTTTTTGCTGAGGAAGACTGGCCCTGAGCTAACATCTGTGCCCATCTTCCTCCACTTTATATGCGGGACGCCTACCACAGCATGGCTTGACAAGTAGTGCTATGTCTGCACATGGGATCCAAGCCAGTAAACCCCGGGCCGCCAAAGCAGAGTGTAGGAACTGAACTGCTGTGCCACCAGGCCTGCCCCTGTTTTTGTTTTTCTTTTTTACTCTAGTTTATTTTGTTTTCTATTTGTTTGCCCAAAGGTCATTTATTTTCTTGTCCTTGTATATTTTCAGATTTCAGAGTGTAATGATTTTGGTTTTTCCTCTCTTCTAGCACCAGCAGACATTTTTGAATCAGCTGAGAGAAATTACTGGGATCAACGATGCCCAGATACTACAGCAAGCTTTGAAGGTATGGCCTCTGTTTTATGACCTACAGTTGTGTTACACCCTCATCTCTACTGCCTGCCATATTTGAAAGTTGAGTTCTTTAGTTATACTGTGTGGTAGTAGTAGAGATATAGGAAAGAACTTGTATAAAGTAAGAGCCTTAGCTAACATATACTGCAATTTTGAGCATGTTAGCTTCCAGCATACCTTGGAGTGACAGATGACTTCTCTCCATAGGAAACACTTTTCATGCAAAATAGGGGGATGTGAATCCAAATGCTAATGGCTGGTTTTACTCCAGAACCGTGATTTTAGAGTTTAAATAGGGGCAGAGGGTGCGGGAGAGTAGAGAGAGGAGGAGGAGGGAGAAATAGAAAATTAATAGAGAGTCAAAAGCTTACATTTTTTCCTTCCAAGAAGGAGAAATAGAAACTGGCTAACATTCAAGTAATTTACCTTAAGAACATTCAACATCAAACGTTTGAGTATATGCAACAGATAAGATGCATCATTTTGTTGTGTCTTATGAAGTACTCTCATTTCCACACAGAGGCACTCACATGAGTTAAATCACATGGGTATGCACATGGAAAAGATCAAGCGAGTGAAAGATGTTCAAGAACTATATATATATATATATATATATAGCTACAAAGGCTAGCAGTGAGAGCCTTTTTCCACTGTAGGCATACACACAGCTTCAATCCTTTGGAATTTGCTCCATGAGACAAAATTATGTAATTTTTGATGTTGACACAAAAGTTCTTCATTTGTGTCTGGAAGCAATTTATCTTTTAGGTGAGTGTAATCATAATCCTCATAATAGTAGTGATAACAACTAGCACTTAGTAAGCACTTACAGTACTAGGTGCTATTCCTAATAACTCCATGGGGTATTATTTTCATCCCTTTTTAAAAGATAAGGAAACAGAGGTTAAAGTGACTTGATCAAGATCACATAGCTAGTATGTGGAGGAGTTTGAAATAGAAACCAAATGGCCTGATCCCAGAGTATCACACTTAATTTCTGCTTTCACTAGAGGCTTTGCTTCGTTTTGGCCTCATCAGGACAGTGATGAAGCAGTACTGTTTAGAGCATTAATGCAGGGTTTATGAAGCCACTGTAAGCATTTAGGGAGGAAACAAATGTGTTGTATGTCAGTTTATATGATGATGTTTAGATGATTGCCAGTCCTTTCTTTTTTTTTTTTTTTAAAGATTTTATTTTTCCTTTTTCTCCCCAAAGCCCCCCGGTACATAGTTGTGTATTTTTAGTTGTGGGTCCATCTAGTTGTGGCATGTGGGATGCTGCCTCAGCATGGCTTGATGAGCGGTGCCATGTCTGCGCCCAGGATCCGAACCAGCAAAACCCTGGGCTGCCAAAGTGGAGCACGCGAACTCAACCACTCGACCGGCCCCACTAGTCCTTTCTTTATTGTGATAAATATGACTAAATCATGTCTATTTTCAGAATGTACTTTTTCCATTCTGTGTCAGTGAGTGTGACACTGCACTCGGTACCTTGTCAGGGCACTTTTCTTTTTCTTGACTTGGGAAACATGTAGAATATGTTTAATTAAATAAATGCAAAGAATTAATCCAATTAATTCTTGTCCACATTTCCTTTGAGGTAAGCTGTATGACCTTAGTTTTTTTTTAACTTTCATTTCAGTTCTCAGTAGCTGGAAGTGAAAACAGTGTACTTAAACCTTAACTGTTGCCCGGTATAAATTTGTAAGAGGTTTATTAATGAGTTGAGTCTCTCAGTAAAATACTGATATGGAGTCTACTTTTGGGAACCACATGTCGTTGATTGATTTCAGCACTTTTATTTATTTTGAGCGTCTATTTTTAGCTTCGCAAAGTAAGTGACCTTCTCGTTGTGTAAGTCCCTGTTGTAGACAGCTAATTATTATATGAGGTAGTCTGTGAAGAGTACTTGGCACATGTTTTGGCACATATTACTGCTCAGTAAATCTTAGCCATTGTTATTGCAAGTTGTTTTACTATAGTTTACTTATCTAACTATGGGATATGTTATACCTGTATTTTGGATGAGTCATTTGAGAATCTTACAGTGGTTGTGACAGATAACAAAGGTGAAAGCAGTGGTGCTTTTCCAACTGTACTCTTACTTTATCTCTTCAGCAGCTCCTAGAGTTGGAGTCGAGGTGGGTTGGGGACTTCATTCTTCTAGTTGTTCACTCCTCAAATCTTGGAATCATTCTAATCTTTCTCCTTCTATCACCCCCTACATTTAATATGATAGCAAATAAGAGACTCTCTGCCCTTTCTCTCCTATAGTCTCAACACACAGCCAGAATGATCCTTTTAAAATGTAAGTCATACCAGGTCATTTCTAGGCAGAACCCTCGACTGGCTTCCTATTACACTCCTCTCGTATCCTAAAATTCTTAAGGCCTACACAATCTTAATGTGTTCTGGCCTTGTGTCACAGAGATAACTTCATTATTAATACCTGGATTTCCTAATGTTGTTTCAACTAGCTGTCATAGAGCTAGTGTTATATTTATTGTTAACTGGACAGAAAATATAGAGATATAACTGGGCAGGTCTCTTATTATTTTACTGTTTCAAAAATTCTTAGTTTTTTAGCAGCTACTTCCTTCTAAATTAACTTTAGAATTTTGTCCAGGTATGCTTTTGATGAGAACTACATAAAATTTATATTTAATTTGGGCAGGATTGTTATCTTGACAGTATTGAGTATTTCTGTCTAGGAGTTCTTTGTGTTTCTCCATACTGTCAAGCTTCAGAACATTTTGCTATTTTCTTCCTATAAGTCTTTGACATTTGCTTGTTAAGTTTGCCTTTAGGTATGTGTTCAGCACCCATTTTAAAGGGAATACCTTTTTTTGTTCTTATTTGCAGAAGCACTGTTTCAAATATTCATTTTTCATCCTTGTGTATGGCAAGTTCCAGAAAACATGTTTTAGTTTGTTCATTTGTTTAGAAGTACAAGTTTGTGATTGGCTTTTGTTAAGCAGATATGAAAGTAATGGAAAACTGAGAAATTAGTTATAGAGTTGATTTTTACGTTATATTAGTAGTTTTAATTAATAGAGAAAGGAATTACCATTGATATAGTGTTCTTTGTTTATGATGAATTTATACTATAAAATCAGAATCACACAGAATGATTTTGAATCTGAAAATGATTTTTGCTTTGAGAATTAGTTGTTATGGAAAAGCTTACATAAATCATGTGAGAATGTACAGAGTTATTCCAAAATATTTGATGTTCTCTTCTTGATCTTTGAAGGATAGCAATGGAAACTTGGAGTTGGCAGTGGCTTTCCTCACTGCGAAGAATGCCAAGAGCCCTCAGCAGGAGGAGACAACTTACTACCAAACCGCGCTTCCTGGCCGTGATAGATACATCAGTGTGGGAAGCCAAGCAGATGCGAGTAAGTTTACTTCTTTCTTAATATTTTGACAGGAATGTAATGAAAAATTTTCCTTGGGGATATATTAATTTTGTTGAAGCAGAGGTAAAGGACAAAAAAAAAGACTACTTTAACCTTGGTTCTTCTTAGTGTATTTGAAAGGAGCATGTTTTAATTAGCTGCATTATATTTTTTTCCAAATTGTATTTCATTGGTATATCCTTTCATAGAGCACCTCATGGAGTATTCATTGTTTTGAAATATGGAACAGCTACAGTGTTACTCATTAAAGAAACAAAAATTTCTAGAATTTTAAATGGGCAAAATCATTTGTTTTATGGATTTTAAGTGTTGGTAGAGGCTTAGTATTATTTTTGAAGATAAAGTAGTATTTTTAATTACTGATAGCTTTACCATTTAGTAGAATTTCCCTTCTTTCAATCCCTGCCCCTCCCCAAAATGAAGATTTTGGAGAAAGGTTTATTACCATGTAACAAAATAAGCACACACACATGCGCACACACAGGTACATATGGAAAATTTTATGGACTAATTTTTATTCATAATATGAATACTTTGTGCTTATATAGCACTGAGTTTTTCAAAATACATTCAGTTACCTCCATATCTCATTGTGGTGTAACTGTATTATATAAAATGTAGGTATTTATTTTTATGCATTCTCAATTAGAGAAGTTTGATTACTAACTTGTATTGGAGGAGAATTTCTGATTTTGTTTATAGACTTTCTCAAAGTTAGGAAATAACCAGGAAGAACCCATTCACATAGATGTTTATAGCTATTAATTAGCATTAAATACTGTTTAATCTTGGTTGATTTCAAGTTTTCAGGATAATCTTAGTATTTTTGCTCTACAAATGATCTTATGTCGGCTAAGCCTGGAATACTCCTACTTCACACAGATAATAGGTGATAATCGGGAGAAGTTTTATGTGTGTAAGACAGACTCAGTTGCTGTGTCCAAGTTGAAGACACACTGTGGCTTGACTCCTGTCTGCATCTCTGACTTCGTTTTCTACTGTTTTGTTCTTTTCTCTTTACACTGTGATGACGCAGAATGGCTTGAAGTTCTCATCCACCCAGTGCTATTTAATTTCTTTTGTCTTTATGCTTGCTTTTCATTCGAAGGAATCCCTTCTAGCCTTTACCCCCAGCCTAATTTCTTCTGGCGTTGTAGGATTTAGCTCAGGAGCTAATGGCTCTAGAATGTTTCCCCTGGCCTCTAGTTTGGACCAAGTGCTTTTCCAGCACCCAGAGCATACCTGTGTCTTAATGAGTACTGTGTTATTTTAAAATTATTTGCTTGTGCCTTTCTTGCTTACCAAACATGAAGCCTAACAGGGCATGAGACTATTGATGTTCCCATGATCATATTGGAATGTCAAAGTTTCTCAAAAAGTGTTTGTTGAGTTATTTTTGATAATATGTGTAAAAACGCCATCCCCAGAGGCCCACCTCTGAAGACAATTTGGTGGACTGGACCCTCCTCAGGGCCACCTTGGGAAGCTTATACTGAAGATGGCAGGGCCACATGAGGAAAGGAGCCCTGGTCACTGTGTCACCCCAGGAGAGTCACTTCCACCCAGGAACACTTGGATTGAATGAGGACATATTGTCTCAACCAAAATCCATAAAATGTTAAGATTGCCAGTTCATATTGATGACTCTTGAGTTTGGATTGGAATCCTGGTCTCTTAGTTCATACCTTTAGGGACACCCTTCAGTCTTTGCCCTTGCTTGTCCCCAGTGACCAACCAGAAGGACAGAGGGAGCCTCAGACTAGGAAGATTGGGGAGCTGTGTGGGCAGTCCCAGGCGTCCCTGCACAGGAGGAAACTTGAAAACAGGAGGAGAGTGGGCCTCACCCAGGGATGGCCCCCACCACTTGCTCTTGTGCACAGAAAGGGACATGGCCTGGCCCTGCTTTGTCCCCTAGGTGTGCTGTAGGTCCAGGTGGGCCTCGACTGGCAGAGCCAGGCTGCCATCAGCCCTGTCCACCTCCCCCAGTGCCTGGAGAAGTGAGACCCCTTCTACTTTCAGAGCTCACTTAGGATTCTGTTTCCTAGACCCTAGCTGGCCTCCCCTCCCCCAACCAACTGACACACCCTGGTTCCAGCCACCTGTTTACTTTGGAGATGGAACACTCCTCAGGGTTCCGAGTGGTCAGTTGTGGCCCACAGGGCACTGGCACTCAGAGGCACAGCTGTGGAGCTCTCCACAGCCATGGAGGGCCTGCTGCCTGCCATCGCGTCCGCTTTCCAGCTGATCCTGGGGCACCTGTGGTGTGCTCTGCTGGTGATTTCGGAAAGCTTGAGCCAGGGTCCAGGTCTCCCTGCGTTCCCCTGGGAGGTCCTGGTATGTACTGTGGTGGTGGCTTTGATAGTCAAGACAGGACATATTTTCAGAAGAGGGAAGTCTCCAGGCGAAAGGTGTTCTGCCCGCGCTGAAGTCAGTGGAGAATGTGGGGAGAATACCGGACCTGAGAACCGAGCCGAGGAAGCCCTTCAGTGCCCTCGGGTGGAGGCCAGTCCTCTCCCGTTACGAACCTTGTGCTTGGCAGCGATGAATACAATCCTGAGCACGTCAGCACTTCAGGACACTGTCGACCTTCTGGAAAAGGCTTTGAAGAACCTGCCTGTTAAAGTCTCCAAAGCAACTGATGAAGAGGAACATCAGGAAAGAGCCAGATGGTTGCAGCAACAAAAGCAAATTGAGGAAGAGCTTCCAGGAGAAATCCTCTCCCTCCAAACCGAGGAAGCAACTTTGCAGCACGAAAACACCAAGCTTGAAGGTGAGATTCAGCAGCTGAAGCTCAAACTTCAAAATCTGCATGAGCTACATGATGAAGAAGTTGCGCCACTTTACAGAAAATTCTTTGAGGAGGAAAGGGTCTGCTCCAAGTTGAAGAAGAAGCTCCTCAACGTGTGCTGGGAGATGAACTCCACGTACCAGCTTCGCAACCTCTGCAAGAAGATGGCTAAAGACCTGGCCCAAGAAGTGAAGACGTGCACTTCCTTCTATCACAAGGAGAACCTCTTCCAGATGCAAAGAGCCAAAGAAAGCTGGAGGGCAGCCGTGTTGGCGGAGAGAAAGCTCGAGGAGCTAAGAAGACAAAACGAGCACAACAGGCAAAGGCTGGCCATGTTGGAGGCCTCGTTCCAGCCTTTGCCAAGAGGCAATTTTCCTCCAGCTGCTCCTCCCACGGTCCCCAGAGGCCCAGAAGTGTGGGGGATCCCCTGGGCCGGTAGTACCCCCCCAGGAAGGAGGATGGCCCTGCCATGAGGCCTCAGGGGCCTGGGGTCACCTGCAGATTGGACTCAGCATCCACAGCAGCTGGGCCTTCAGCACCCCAGCCACAGCAGGACATCTGCACGGGTGTTCTCTTTTCAAAGGAATTTTGATTTGTCTGTTTTTAGTTTAGCTCCTATTACTTACTTAATTATTCTTATTCAAGTAGATAAAGCATTCTAATGTGTAAGATATTTTTTCAAATAAAGTTCCATTTAATACATTGCTTATCAATTGCATTCTCTGTCCTTGGACCCTCTAGAATAAGACAGTATAAGGATTGAGTTTAGATTTAAATGAAAGGTCACTATTCATTAAGCCATCATTAGAGTAGGACATAGAGATGTAGAAAACAATAAAGACTGTTTCTGTGTGCTCTGAGCCCTTATTAGGAATCTGCGAAGTGACAATATTTGCCTGAATGAATTAGATTGTTAGTAAAAACCAATGGAAAAGCAGGAAAAAAAGAGACTTCAACATACTCCCGTTCACATTTCATAATGTTTTGATTTATTCCTAAATTTATAGATTAATTTAGAGGGTAATTTTAGATAATTTGCACTCTGTTTTTTGTTCTGTAATTTTTTAAATCTTTGTTGTATTGTTTAAGATAGTGTTTCTTGCCAAAACATTTCTCAATGTTTTGCAGTCCATTTTATGCCATTTTCCCTTGGTGGCAATCACATATGCACCCACACCCACACACACAGACACGCACAAACTACAATACAGATGTAGAATACTTTGTTATGTCAGTACCTAAGGAAAATGTAAAATTAAGAGATTCAATTTTGAAAAATTATTTAAAATAAATAAAAGAAAAAGATCATGCAATCCACCGCGATGTACACAAAAGAATCCTAAGTCCTGTACACAGAAAAGGAGAGGTGCCTGATGTACCCGACAAAATTCCCACTACAAACACTTCACCCCAATGGTGCAGATGAAGAGACTGAGATGCAGCCGTTTCCGGAGCTGAGACAGGGAGGAGGGAATGGCCAGGGATGCGGGGCTCCCAGGGGCCAGCGGGAGGGAAGCTGTTCCCAGCCCTGGGCTGGAGGGAGGAGGGGAAGTGGTGTCCTCTGGGCCCATGAGGGGCTGTCAGGGGAACAGGGAAAACTGCCCCTGCCCTCTGTCCTCCTGTCGTCCCACCTCCTGCTGGAGCCTAGGAGCCTCCCAGAGGCCTGGGCAGTGCAGGCAGAGGAGTCAGCCCGGGCACAGAGCCGGCCAGAGAGGGGCCCCGAAGGAATCTGGAGAGTGACCAGCACACTGGACTCTGCTGAATCTGAAGTGCGAGGGTGTTATTGCCTTCCTTCCCATCCATTCATTGTTACACTTGGAGCTTCTGTGATGTCTTCTGCGCTGTTCCAGGTGTTGGGGATGCAGCGATGCATGAAAGAAAACAGCCCGATGAGGACTGGGGGCCCCAGAGCTTACATTCTACTGAGGGGCAAGGTTAGATCATAAAGAGCAAGAGACGAAGGAGGGAAATACGTGCTCTACAGACGATTCCTATAGGGGGATGGTAAGGGCGGTGACAGGCTAACACTCAGTGGGGGACATTTATGCTGTGATGAAAGGTAATAGGAATTAGCCTGGGAGGTCATGGGCAGAATGTTCCAGGCAGACAGAACAGGAAGTATAGAGACCTGAGAGGTGGCTTCTGGGGCAGCGGAAATAGGACTGAGATGAGGGGGAGGGAAGGTGGGCAGGGACCAGGGCCCACTGCATAGATGTCTCTGTAGTGCAGGGGAGTGACACCAGGGAAGGGTG
Organism: Equus caballus; assembly: GCF_041296265.1. Lineage (NCBI taxonomy): Eukaryota > Metazoa > Chordata > Mammalia > Perissodactyla > Equidae > Equus > Equus caballus. The sequence continues at coordinate 12,897,038 of NC_091695.1, forward strand.
TAGACCTGGGGAGGAGACAGAGGGTGGATGGGGGTATACTGTGATGTGCTATCTACATAGATCTCTGTGGCTTTGAGACAGTGGAATGTGGGGTGCGGGAAGAGGGGGCAGCGTTTTGGTGAGGGGCCTCACAGGGGTCTGCAGGGAGCCCTGGGGCTGGCACTGGGGTGGTCATCACAGAGGTGGAGGAGCAGGACTGATGGGGCAGTGTTTGACTGTTGTGGGGTCTGAGAAGAGGAATGAAGGAGGACTCAGAACTTTTATGATCACACGTATATTATCTGCGGTACTTGAAGAAAATCATAGTAAAATCTTTGCAGGGAAATCCGGAAAAAAAATCAGCTGTGTGTGGATGTAGTACACTGAGTGAAAAGCTTTTTTCGAAGGAATAGAGAGGGGAGTAGTCATGTCCATTTGGACGTCCGTGAGGTTTCGACCATCCATGAAGGCCCTGGGGATCAGAGGGTCTCACCTCTTAGGCGCTCCTACAACAGGGGCTCCCAGGGCAGCTCCAGGAGGGGCTCGAGGGCAGGGTGAGAGTTCCCAAGGTTGATGCGTCCACTGCCTTAGTGGAGCCGATATGATGCTACTCGTGGAGATGCCAAGATGAACACTCAATGGCCTGCAGCAGAGCGCAGAGCCAGTGGAAGAGAAAGACTCACGGACTATAAATGCTCATGGAGGTGGCGTGTGCACCCGCTGCTGGCGCTGTGCCCGGCTCTCGAACTGTCCCTGCAACAGGTTGGGTGTTGGGTGGGAGGTCAGGGAGGGTCTCTGGAGGACGTGGTCCTGAGCTGAATGCTGAAGGAGAAGGAGGAGTTATCCACGGTGCTTTACACACTTTCAGGGGCATATGAATCACTTGAAGATCTCGTTACAAAGCGGATCGTAATTCATAAGGTCCTGGGTGGGCCCGAGTCCCTGCACTGCTCCCAAGTGATGTCCATGCTGGGAATCCACATAGAATAACAAGGATCTTGAGATGAATGAGAGGAAAAGTGTAGGGAAGATAAAGAGGACAGTGCCGTTTCTGGTCAGGGTTCTGCGCAGACACAGACAGGAAGGTACAAACAGCCTGGCAGAGCAGATGTACAACTTCTGCAGGAAATCTGCTCCCAATTATCCTCTCAAACGCTACTAGCTACATGGACGGATCCTGTCCCAAGTACACGACCTGTTTCAGAGGAGCATGAGGAACCACAGACTTGGGGTCGCTCTTGGGGAAGCCAGCCACGGAAGACTTGCTTTAGCTTCAGAATGCTCTAGTCAGTCCACAGCCCCCCACGTCCCCTCGCTTTCAGCCCAGACCTGGAAACCCCTCTTGACCTGTCCTTTTTCCTCACCGTCTACATCCAATGCATCAGGCAGTCCATAGATATTTCCCTCAAACTCCCTCTGTTCTCTTCTCTCCATCTCTGCCACCACCCTCCAGTATAAACCACCACTCTCTCTCTTCCCTGGGTCACTGTCACTCTGCTGACCGTCCTTCCTTCTGGGCCCAGGTCACCATGCTTCCTCCCATCGACCTCCTCTTGGCAGACACAGCAGACTCTTTAACCCATGACCTGGGCAGGGCCAGAACAAAGCCAGGCTTGGATGTGTCTGACCAAGGTGGGGCTGACTCCTGCTCTCACCCTCATGTCTCCTGCCTCTGGGTCACAGATGGCAAGGGTGGGCTCACATCCCACTGCTGTCTGGACAGCTCTGTTGGTGCTTGTTTTGTCCCTGGCATGTTATGGATAGCTCCCCTTTACACTCCTAAAATGGCTCCAGTTACGACAAGAAATTAGATAGTCACAAAACTAATACCTTGCACGAGTTCAAACTTTTCCAAATAGTAGTGCAACATTTTAAAAAATATATAAGCTCATGAGAAAAATAGACAACATGATTTCAATCCAAATCTAAATGCAGCCTCGGACAGTTGAAGAATCATCACTATTTTGTCAATTTAGCCAGAGTGAGGACATCACATTTTTGGTTCAGATGATTTCACATTCCTTCTTCCAGGCCAAATAGAAGCCATCTTTGTTTTGAGAAGCTCACAGTAAGAACTGAATGATATCAGATGTAACATAACACCAAATAGGTTGGATTAAAGTCAAGGCCTTTCCAACTTATTGAGGAACCAGAAGGGACTGCTCTTGAAAATCTTTTTGCAAGAGTCCAAGTAATGTAGATTTCAAAGATTGAAATCATCTTGTGAATTATAGATAAATAACGCCTATGTTTGTTCGACTCAGTTACAAGCACGTTTTGTGGGGAAGTAAGAGATTGAGTCACAAGGTAGAAGGTAAAGACATGAAGTTGCTATACCCAGAAAAGGGCTCCTAGAAAGACAACACAAAGAGAAAGACAGCACAGTAGTGATCTCCTTGTGCTGGGGCTCCTCCCTGCCAGGCTCTGATTCAGTGGCTCTTGGGTGGGGCCCAGACATCTGTATTTTAAATATATTAAATATGAATTAGTATCCTGGTTAGAAGCACAGCCCACTTTATTGATAAAGAAACCACAACAGCAAGCAATCTGCTCAGTATGACAATTAATTGAGATAAACCAGAAACTCCATTTCTCTACCATTTCTTTCAAGTGGAATATAAAATTACTTAGTGGATATTTTTCAAGAGCTACACACACATACACACCCACGGTGAAAAGATGCTCAACATCATTAGCTATCAGGGAAATGCAAATCAAAACTACAATGAGGTATCACCTCACTCCTGTCAGAATGGCTATAATTAACAAGACAGGAAACAACAAATGTTGGAGAGGATGTGGAGAGATGGGAACCCTCCTACACTGCTGATGGGAGTGCAAACTGGTGCAGCCACTATGGAAAGCAGTATGGAGTATCCTCAGAAAATTAAGGATAGATCTACCATATGATCCAGCTATTCCACTGCTGGGTATTTATCCAAAGAACTTGAAAACACAAAGGCATAAAGATACTTGCACCCCTGTGTTCATTGCGGCATTATACACAATAGCCAAGACTTGGAAGCAACCTAGGTGCCCATCAAGGGACGAATGGATAAAGAAGACGTGGTATTTATACACGATGGAATACTGCTCAGCCATAAGAAATGACGAAATCCAGCCATTTGTGACAACATGGGTGGACCTTGAGGGTATTATGCTGAGTGAAATAAGTCAGAGGGAGAAAGTCAAATACCATATGATCTCACTCATAAGTAGAAGATAAAAAATGACAAAAAAAAAAAGAAAACACATAGCATTGGAGATTGGACTGGTGGTTACCATTGGGGAAGCAGGGAAGGGGGAGGGCAAAAGGGGTGATTAGGCTCACATGTGAGGAGATGCACTATAATTAGTGTTCGGGTGGTGAACATGATGTAATGTATCCAGAATTTGAAATATGATGTACATCCGAAAAACATAAAAATTAAAAAAAAAAAAGAATTCAATAATTTGGATAGTGTGTCCATAAAGTTGCTTTGAGATTATTGAGGAAAACTGTTGTAGAAATATAATGTGGTGATTTCTTTATAATAATATTAGTATCAAACTGGGAAAAAGTAGCCGATGAATAACAATAATTCTTTTCCAGTTAACAAATTTGTACCCTATTTTATCAAGTTCTAAGAAGTACAGCTGCCTTTTGGAGATAGTCTTGATCCAGCATTTAAATTTGGCAGTGTCATAATAGTGTTTCATTGTTTAAAACTGAGAAAGTAAGGAGATGTCATGCATTTAGCAGATTCTTTAAATTATTATGCTATATTGCTGATAAGAAATGAAATCTTTCATGTATTTTTAATTCTTGAAAGGAGTGGTAAAACGTGGGAAGGAAAGATGTATATTCAGACACAGGCCTCCTTTGAAAACACTACCTGCGCGCTGAAGGCATGTGGAGTATTGGAGTGATCAGAGTCTGAGGAAGTTTTCAAGGCAATGTTCTAGATAGGAAAACTCTTTTTGAACATTTTCTTAACTTTATGTGAAATATATTTTTATTTGAAAGTTGACCATGGCTTAACTAATTCTTCAAATATGGCAGGAGTTTTTATATTTTTAATTCCTTGTTTTCTTTTTTAAGTAAAAAGTCTATTACAGACAGGACTATAGCATAGACAGAGCCTGGCTTATTTTAAGTGTGTCATCTATTGGTTGTAGTACTGACAAAACATCTGTATTTTGACGTGAAAGTCTCTAATGCTAAATACATATGATTACTTGTATAAGCTAGAATATAACTGTTTCTGACTGGGCGTCTCTTTTAGAAGGAATAAAATACATGTGTTTTTAATGACTAGAAAAATTTAGCTTTTAAACTAAAATATCCCATAGAAGTTACATTTGGGGCTTGTGGGGAAATTTTCATTTATTCATACCTGGGTACATCAGAAGATAAAGTAAATTATGTCACTTGATTTGAAGAACATATATTTTTGAACCTCCACTTAATATTCAAGAAGTTGTTACATTTTCACTAGTTAGTAGGACAATGATTGGCCTTTAGTGCATTTTCACCTTCCATTTTTGAGAGAAAAAAAAGAAACATTTCAAGGAAAGCTTGTATTCTGTATCATAGAGAATTAAGAAGTGGTGTACCTGGTGTTTGATATTGTTTTGGTAACATTCTATACTGTAATTTAATACTCTGTTGAATTCTGGGAAAAAGCCCAAATCATTTAGAGTATTAACAACACTTTTAGGTACTTTTTTTCATTACTTGGATTTCCTGTCCAGATTGGATATTGTGAATTGTCAGATGAGTGCCTCCCACCTCCAGCTTAAATTGGAAATAAAATTGTGTTGGAGTTTGGCAGTAAAAAATGCAAATGCAAGGAGGTAGCAATGCAGGATACTAAGATATCGTAGGTGAACTTTATAGTCAGAGGAGAGATTCTTCGAAGTTTTTGTGTGATGGCAAACTCTGTCACAGACATGAACATACCAGGCTTTTGCCCACTTGAAATTAAATAGTAATATTCTTTCTTTCATGATCATTAAATTCTTTTGAACTTTTTTAAAACAGGAAAGAAACAGTATATGCCCACCAGAACGAGATGTGCTACAATTGAGCAATCAAAGAATGGATCAAAAGATAAGAGGGATTTGGGTAGGTAATTTTAGCACAGAAAATAATGCCACATATTGGCTTAAGTTTTAGAGAAGTTGATATAACACATTGGAATAAGTGTTAAGTGTTACCAATTTAGAATCAGTTTATTTGGTAAGGATTGCATAGAAAGTGAGAAAAATGTTGAAGTTCTGTCCTAGAACTCTGCTCGTAGTTATGTTGCTTGGCCAGCCTAAAATGATCTAAAGGACAAGTGACAGATCCAGGTCTAGTGCTCTCATCTCTGCTGAGGGCAGATCACGTATGTTCAGCAGTTTAGGAGTTTATTAACTGAACCCTGGTATTTTTCCCACCCCCCACATTTGTTAAACAAGTAACTTCAGATAGAAAAAAATTAATGCCATGAAAGTTAAATCTCTTTTTCCGTAGAGATTTCTAATGTAGAAAACTGTTTTGATGATTCACTGAAAGTTAAGGTTAAGCTTAAAAATGAGATTCTACAATGCTCTGAAAGTTACTTGTAAATGATTGCATGCAATTAGGCTTACATTGTATTACAATGTTCTGTAGAATGACTTGTATAACTTTGTGAGTTTTCTTTAATTTTAGGGAAGAAGGGTAGCCATGGACCTTTGTACTTTTTGTTGACTCATATAGAATGTTAACTTTAATTTTTTTTCACAATTTTAGTTTGAAAACATAGTAAAGTTGATGACAGAATTCCCAAATGGCTCCTTTGCTATTCACTTTCCCTTCTTACCAATGCTGCCATTATAATTTGAGCAGGAATTATTAAAAACAGAACACGACCATTTGGAGCTGAGCTGTTCAACATAGTTGCCAACGGGCACATGTGACAACTTAGATTTAAATATAAATTAAAATTAAATAATATTAAAATTCAGTTCCTATGTTGCACTAGACACATTTTAAATGCTCAGTAGTAGGCAGATGTGGCTAGTGGTCACCCTACTGGACAGCGCAGATAATAGTACATTTCCATCATCATAGAAAGTTCTAGTGGAGAGCACTGTTTTAGAGAATCTGAGTTCCGCAGTAAGAAGATTAGAAAAGTGGGAACATCTTAAGAGAGCTGACTGAGGGCAGAGGAGAATGGGAGAGTCAGGTAGGAAACACAATTTACATTATTTATGTCTTCTTGATTTTAAGTATTCTTTTAACGTGATACCTTATTCTATTTGTCCTTTGACTTACTAGAAAAAATTTTATATGGATAAAGCCTATGTTCTTAAGTCTTCTAGTTAGTGCCACTATGAAGATGACTCACTAATTTTTATCTCTATTCCATAGTCTAGATATCAACCTTTATTTGCTTAACAAATATTTATTGATTGCCTAATATGTATTAGATAGGTTTTTAGGCCATTAGAAAAAACACAAAATGTCAGTTTACATAGGGGGAAGACAGACATTTAAGCAATAAATAAATAATGTCAGGCAGTGGTAAGTTCATGAAGAACAAGAGAGCAAGGTCAAGGGACAGATGGTGACAGGGGTGCGGTTGTAGGTCAGGCATGGGATATGCTATTTTAGATAGAGGATCCGTCAGGGAATGTTTCTTGGATGAGGTCACATTTATACAGATACCTGAGTGAAGTGAGGGAGGGAAGCTCGTGGATGTCTGAGGGAAATGCATCCCAGGCTGGGGCCTCCAGGCAGGAGTATATTTGGCTCAGGAGATGAATAGAGAGGACGTCACTGTGGCTGAAGCAGAATGAGTGAGGGCGAGAATGGTAGTATTCTCCCTTCTCAGCTCCTGCTGACCATCCCTATGTTCGTATTTGCCTTTCTCTCTTAAGGGCATCCCCATCCTTCTGGGGACCCAGTGATTTTATTTTGTATTAAAGGTTTTGTTTTTTTTACTGCTCTTCCTAATCTCCCAAGACAGCCATTTAGTCTGCAGTTCTATGAGTTTTTGTCTGCGTACTTTTCCTTTAGTTGCTCCTGCCCTGATACATATTCTTACTACAACTCTTCTCCAACTGTTGTTCAACACTTAACCTCCTAACTCCCCAGAGTTCTTTCTGCTCATATCATTCCCCTGCCTAGAGATCTTCGCTGGTGGTAAATATAAATGTGGTTATATAAAAAAGTGTTTCCCCTATGCCTAGGCTTATGTAAATAAGGAAAGCAAGGAAAATCACTTTCTTCTAAAGTCAAAATCTCTGCATATATTGTAGTTCAATTAGATTATGGGCTAAGTGGATTTCTTTTGAACTAACTTGGAAGGCTTTTGTCATTTCATACACTGTCTTCATGGGAAAATGAGTTATGAGTTGTAAACAATGCATACAGTTAAAGTCTGCTTCATTGACCAGTTGATGATTGCCTGTATTTCGGATTTAGCAGAAAAATGTTTGGTAGTTGGTATTTAAGTTTTACTCAAATGCTAACTCTTTGGAATGTACAAGATTTTTTTAGGTTGAGTGTTATGTTTTGGTATATATGCTTGTGACCTTACAGAAAAAATGTTTTAATTTGAGCAGTCTTGAACATGTTGAAGATTCCTGTTCATAGGCTTTTGTAATGTGTGATTTTCTACACTGGTATCCAACTAACACTAACATGCTTGTGCCCTTGAGTTGTGTTCACACTAATACTAGAGGGAGGGTTGGTTAAAACAAAGTTTGAGTGTTTTGCCAAGGTCCTCGCTTGGTACAGATATAAAAATATTTATAATACTTTGGTATTTGGATGGGATTTTTACATAGGCTAAACTTTTATTTAGTTTGGCCAATTAGAAATTGTTTACACCAAGTTTATTCTATGTTCCTTTTTGAGTGTGAGCGTATAAGAAAATCACAGAGGGCTAGTTTTCATTGTGAAATTGATAGTTCATTACATGTTTTTGGAAGTCATTCCCCTAACTCCAGAAAAAGAAGAAATTCAGGTTTTACCATTCTAGTGAAATAACATTTTATTTTCTTAATATCTGGTTTTAAAATCATATCTGTATTTAGTATGTGAGTAAGTTATAATAGTCTTTCACGATTGCTGTATTGTTCTAAAATATCTTCTGGAAAGAAGAGGATTTATGGAGTAATGGGAACATCCTGGAAAAAATTATGATAATTATAGTGAAGCTACAAATAATAAATAAACTTTCTCCACTGCTTAAAGGAAAAAGTCTCAGCTTTTCAGTTAAGGACCAATAACTTCTCGCCAACCAACCTTTCTAGCATCAAAGGCTACTATTGCTTGTTTCTTCCTCTGCCCTCACTCAATACTTCTGACACCAGATATGTGAGTTTTTACCCCACACCCGACCAATTTTCTGATACCAGCTGAGTGTCCTGCAGTTCAGTTCAATTCTGACACTACCTGGAGTTGGTATCGGATCCCACAGGTTAAGGGCTCAGTTGCACACAACTGCCTCCACCTAAGATGCCAGTTACAAGTAATGGGTTCCCAGGTTACTCACACTTCTCTCTGACTGGGCTACAAATTGAGGGTTCCCATGACCCCCTCCTCAAGTTTGATAATTTGTTACAGTCGCTCACAGAGCTCAGGGAAACACATTTCCCCGTTTATTATATAGTAAAGAATATGATAACGGATACAGATGGATAGCCAGATGAAGAGATGCATAGGGCAAGGTCTGGAAGGGTCCTGAGTGCAGGAGCCTCGGTCTCATGGATTTGGGGTACGCCACCCTCTCACCATGTGGATATGTCACTAACCCAGGAGCTCTCGGAGCCCTGTACTTCAGGGATTTCTATGGAGACTTCATCAGGTGGGCTTGATTGATTATTAATTTAATTTCCAGCCTCTCTCTCCTTCCCAGAGGATGGGAGATGAGGCTCAAAGTTCCAAGCTTCTAATCATGGTTTGGTTTTTCTGGTGATCAGTGCCCACCCTGAAGCTATACAGGAGGCCACCAAGAGTCGTCTCATTAGAACAAAAGATGCTCCTATCACCCAGGAAGTTCCAAGTGATTTAGAAGCTCTGTGTCAGGATCCAGGGTCAAAGACCTAAGATGCTAGAAGCGTCTTTATGGCTTACCTTGCTCTTTGAATGGATTGTTTACCTATGCATGATTTTGTAATACTGTGCATTGGTAATTTGGAAAAGATTTCCTTCCAAATCTTGGAAGAACGTCTGCATCATAAAACAAATTAAAATTGTCAATATCACCAGATTTCACCAGAAATCCTTTAAGTATTGGGGAAATATCAAGCTCATAATGGTAGAAACAAGTTTTCCAAAATTCTGATTTTTGCTTGAAAATTCTGTGTTAGTCATTGTCAACAAATGCTGTCATTCATTCTCCCTCATGTGACAGGTTCACTTTATTTTCGAGAAAACATCTGTCAAATACTCAAGTCTGCATAATCATAGCTTGTGGTTTGTCAGTTGTTCTTTCAAGTAAAAATAGTGTTCCCTGAAAAAAAATCAGTTCAGTTTGCAACTCAAGCGTTGCACTTGTGTTTTTTCTTTAGCAACAGTGTGCTTTGGATATACAGCAGAAGTACTGTGCATACTTCTTATTTGTCATGTAGAATTAAAAGAAAATTTAAATCAGTATTTGAGATTTAATAAAATTGATTTTTCCCTTTTTATCAAGGACTTAAGAGAAACTGGCTTTTTCTTTTTTGAGTAATGAGTGTGCCTATTTGTGAGTAATAACAATGAATTGCTCACACAACTTGGTGCCACTGCCTTGATTTGTGTGCTAAGATGCAGCAGTTGAATGCATTGTTGTCTCGTATCATCAGTGCCAATATGACCACGGTAGAAAAGGCAGATGACACCTTAGTACTATTATGAGAATATATTTTACTTAAGGACCTCCTTTCCCTCCTAGGGCCATAGGGGATCCCTGAGGATCCATGGACTCCACTTGGAGAACTGCTACTATGGAGGAAAGCCACTGAATTTAATAGAAGACTTAAATTTGAAGTCTCGCCGCCATTTTTTGTTCTTATGATGATATACTTCATTTCTCACAATGTCAGTTATCTGTCTCTCGTATCAGATAGAGTTAAAAATATCTTGCCTTGTGTTTTGCTTTTATGTTGCTTGAGTTACAATTGATAAATTATGAAAAATCTCTAAGTTTAAGTTGTTGCTATTTCTGAGTGAGTTTCTGCCTTAGCTGGTTTGGTTTACTTGTCAGTCATGAAACAGTAAACACTCTAGATAGTTTCATAGAAGAAATTTAATCCAGAGGATTAGCTTCTTAAAAAAATCACTGGAAGCACTGGAGAGAGGATCTCTAGCTCAGCTTTCAGAAATGACTCCTGGATTCTTGTGGGGCTCGCCAGCCAGGGAAGCTCTCCCTCTGCCACAATCAGGAGGGTAGTGAGTGAGTGAATCAGGAGGCTGCCTCTGGGACTCCTGGGTTCAAGAACATGCTTCTGTAGCTGCAGCCCAGAGAAGAATAAGCATCCAAGATTAAGTAACTGCCGCTGAGCTCTGCCCGGACTTTGGAATGCAGAGTCTAGTTGCCGCTTCTACTCTTATCTCTTGACATCCCTGAAGCTGGAAATTGGACACTGGAATGCCACTGTGGAACAACCCACATCTCTTCAGTCATGCTGGAGAGAACAGCCAAAAGCAGCAGGAGTAGGGCTTCCCCCTCACTCTGCCTTCCAAAGCTCCTGTTAGTGCATCCAGTTGGTGGAACCTAAATTTTATCCAGAACCTTAACTGCACGTGAATTGGGAAAATAGATTTGTTTGTGTCTTTTAATCTTTCCAGCTTCTATCGTTGAATAAAGCATACTTGGAGGATGAGAGAATGGAGTCTGAGGGCTAATTGATCATATCCCCAAAACCTGTTTTTCTGCTGCTTGGTGATTTTCAAATTGTTTCCCTTACTTCCATTATTCTCTCTTTTCTCACCTCTATTCTAGTCATTATTTAATGACCAAGGTGGTTCTCATTTTCATAAGGCCATTTCATCCCTCTCTAGTCCTGACTTCTGCTTCATCAATATTTAAGTTGGATTGGATAGTTATACCCCGGTGACACCCATGTTCAGCCGTGATCGACCTGTACTTAGGTCTTGTAAGCCGGACTCAGAAAGCCTTTGGCCTGCTGATAGATCTAGGCATGCTCCATCATTTCAGTTACCTTGCTATGTGTTCTACATTTTACTTGACTGAATTTTTTTGGACCCTACTTACTACATTTTTGTGAGGTTTTATTATACTTTCTAAGAACATTAAAAAAAAAAATCTTCCATGGCCAGCTATTATTTCTAATATTTTTAATATCCTTGTAAGCTACCCTTTGGAGAAAAAGTGTGGATAACAATAGAAATAGGCCAATATATATTATTTATTTCTTATTAAGTGTGGAATATTCTTTTCTAGCCTCTGTATGTAACCCTATAGCTAGATGGTAAAATGCAAGCATCTTATCTCCCATCACCTACTCCTTTTTGTTTGCCTCCCTTTTATAAAATTCTAGGATTACAATGAAAAAAAATTAGTTTTTAACATGTCTCAAATACAAATAAACAAAAGGAATACAAAACTTGTCCAAAATACCCAGAAGCAAAATCCCAACCACACAAAGATAAGGTAATAACAGATATGGTTTTTTCTTTCTCATCATATTGTTTTATAATCCCCTACTTGGCAACATATTATGGTTCTTACCATTGTTTAAACAATAATGTGAGTATTATTGGCATCTTTTGGGTTAAGGAAATTGATGAATATCTACTGGGAAATTGGTTAAAAAGTGTTTTTTCTGTAGGTGGTAATAGTTGTAGCCTTTATTCTTTGGAAAAAGAATACTTATAGCATCAAAACTATTTTCTTTGCTTAGTGTATTTCTTTTTGTGAAATGCAAACTTTTTTTAAATTAAAATTATTTAGTAAACTGAATGATTATTAAATAATTCAGATGGTAGAGAAGTGTTTGAAATAGAAAGTGAGAGATCCTTACACTTCCTCCTCCATAACCCTCTTCATCAAACTTAACCACTGTTAACAATTTGGCACATTCTTCCAGACTTTAAAACAATGTGTATATAAACGTATATATATCTACGGTAAATGTTTAATTATGTTAATTTCAAATTTTTTTGGTAAAGAAATTTTTTAGCAGTCTTTCTGCTTATTATATACTTTTAATCAGGGACTTCATAGTAAATATTGTTTCCTCTGTAATGAAAAATATTTATGCCCTTATTGCTTTTAGCTATATTTTACAGAGAGGAACATTGTTTTGAAGTATGTTCCATTTCAAATGTTCGTATTCTCTTCAGAAAGGATCTTATAGAGAATTATGTTGGTGGTGACTTTGGTTTGAAAGGGTATAGTGGGTGTAAAATCTCCATGATAAGAATTACCTTTCATTCTGTTTGACTTTCCATTTTGAGACAGTTAGTTTTGCTTTTCAGATGTGATTGATCTCACTGGAGATGATGAAGATGATCTTCAGAGAGCAGTTGCCTTGAGTTTGGCGGAATCAAACAGGGCGTTCAGGGAGACTGGAATGACTGATGAGGAGCAAGCCGTTAGCAGGTAAAAACCTAATTTATATAAAGTGGATATAAGTTCTATTTATAATAGAAATAATAATTGGCTTTAATTAATTTCAAGAGGCACAAAATATACTTTGTTATTCTAAATAAATTATGAATATATTTCAGTATTATTTTTATATTTTATGTAACCAAAATTTTCATTTTCTAGTTCCAATTGCGTTTGAGGCTTAGATTTTTAGGACTTTGGAGTGGCATTATGGGCACTAAATTTAGGTGTATGTTTCAATGTTTCTCTGATTTTTTTTTTCCTCCTAATCCCTTTTTGATACATCGTCCAATTCAATTTATAGTCTTTTATAGAAGGCGTCTGCAGACATTTTCCTGTAAAAGGCCAATGGTAAATATTTTAGGCTTTGTTGACCATATGGTTTCTGTTGCAGTTACTCAGTCTGGTGTTGTAGTAGAAAAGCAGTTATAGATAATACATTATTTAATGAGTGTGGCTGTGGTCCAGTAAATCCTGATTTACAAAAATAGGCTGCCAGCTGGATTTGGTCCATGGGCTGCAGTTTACCAACCTCTGATCTATAATATGGTAGTATGTTTATAGGGGTTTTTTTTTTTTTTTAAGAATTAGGCAAGATTCTAAGAGATGTGATAAAATGCATCTTTTGATTTAATAAGGAAAACTTTTTAGTTTAAAGCAATTTGATCTACTGAAGGATCAAATAAATAAATTTGATTTTATCACAAAAGAATGTTGACTAAAACAAACTTTAAATTATAACTAGCTGCAGTCATGTGCTGCATAATGAAATTGTGGTCAATGATGGACCGCATATATGATGGTGGTCCCATCAGATTAGTACCATATACCCTAGGTGTGTAGGAGGCTATACCATCTAGGTTTGTGTAAGTACTGTCTAGGATGCTCACACGATGGCGAAATCACCTAATGATGCATTTTTCAGAATGTATCCCTGTCGTTAAGTGACGCATGACTGTGTAATCTTCTAAACAACTCTTTGCAAGCAGTGATAACTCTGTCTTACTGAAGAAGAAATATATCTTTTAAGAGGTTAAATGATTGTCCAAAGGTACGCAGCTAAGATGGGTCTTACGACTCCAGTGTTCTTTTCTCTGTAGCAGAGTTGTTTGGTAGCAGAATGTGCCAGCTTCCTCACATAATTTCCCTTGGCACAGTATCAATAGTATATTTCTTTCTAAGTAATCTGAGATTACTGTATCGTAGGAGTTGTCTCAAAATGCTATGTTTAGCAAAGGCACATAATTTTTATTAGTAATACTTTTTAATGTTTTTAAATGATACTTCGGAAAGTACTTTTTAAGACATTATTTTCAGATGGAAAGACAATTAAAATTCATTATTCTCTTTCATTGCAGTTAATAGTATTTAACACCAGTAATTTTAAATGAAAGCCAAAAATACATAAACTATCTTGAGACATTTTAGTTAGGCTTATTTTGTAAAGGATTTGGAGAAATTATAAAATTAGGTTTTGTCTTAAAGAAATAGATTGGAATGAAATATTTATCTTGAATATTATAAAACTTGACAGTACTTCAGCTTTGTTGAGAAATATTTGAATCATGAAATACATGAGTTGGATTTCATATTTAAGGGGAATGATCTATTATGTAAAAAAGAGGTAAAACAGAATATATACTGTGTTACAAATATTATTTTAAAGAGTGTACTTTTTATGAATTTATAGTAGTATATAAATTTTAAAAACTCTGGAAGCTTATATACCAAATGGTATCAGTAGTTTTCTATTATGTGTTTTCTAATTAAAAGAACATGTACTAATTAATTAGATAATAAACAGTAGAAATAACTTAAAAGTTAAGGGATTAAAACTATTCCTAATCTGTTACTAAGTTCAATGTATATGTTATATATTGTTTTAGATACTTATTTTTGTCCAAATGGAAAAGAAAATAAGATAATGCTCTTTTTTATTCTTGGTCTTTTACATTTTAATGTACTTTTAAAATAGTATATATTTTATAAATACTTTTATTGTAGATAACATTACAGAGATTTGGCATAGTGTAATATGCTGTACAATTTTACATAAAATTATACTCTGTGGAAGTAAAAAGTCATATTAATTTACTGTTGCTAAATGTTATTTTTTTGTTATGTGTAAGTTTTATAATTTACAGTTAACAGTGTCAAATGCAAAATAGGCAGTTAATAAGCACATATGTAAATCACATTGTATCAGTAAAAAGGAAATGTCAGGATTCTAGCTAAACATTTAGCAAAGATGTGTTTGTTTCTATGGGTTTTATTAAGGCTTGGAAGTCTAAATTCGAAAGGGAAAATGATGCAAATTATATATCATGCTTAAAAGTAAATTTAATTACTTGTTCGTTACCCAAGTTCATATGACAAAATCTTGCCAAAATAAAATCCTAGAATCATCTGACTGTGGTTATATTTCAATAGATATACTTTAATATGAATTCACACAATTGGAATACTACATTATTATGTATAATTAGATGAGATAAAGCCTATCTTTTTATATCTTACAATCCTGTGTTTAGGCATTCATAAATTTCATGGTAAAATTTTTTAAGTTGAACATCTTGGAAGTGTAATTCTTAATATAATTACTCTTAATGTCTGCATTGGATGTATTATATTATAGTTCTCTCTTCGTTGTCATTGCTTAGATAGAGAACAAGTAGAGTATGGTTAGTTGAAATTTACTAATGAGCTACATTGGGACTGGTTTGTGTCTCTGGCATATTTCTTGTGAAAATGGCTTGCCTCGTGAAATGACTTTGAACTAGCTGGATAGAAGGTAGGGCTAGGTTCTAGTTAAAACCGTTACAAAAAACACATCTCCAGCTATTTCAAGAAATATAGTAGACTAAGACACATTTTCTAGTGGAAACAACCAGAATTTTGTGTTGTTTCTGTTGGATATAAAATATTGTAAAATTTTACTGAAATCAGGGTGAAAGCAGGAACCCAAAGAAGTAAGTTCAGCACACTGAAAGTCAGTTTTTGACATGATAATATTTGCTTGTATATAAATTGGCTTATGTGTATAAACTTCAGTTATGATATCCTTGTTGAACGTGGAAGAAATAAGTCAAAGAACATTGTGTATGGTAAGGAACTTTAATAGGAGATCTTGCCCCTTATTAAGTTGTTTGTCAAAGGGTGACGTATTCACAATAAGGGTAAATCAGAAGTATCCCCCTCTTTCAGAACTCCTAGAGCACTACAAAGATGGTTACCTTGGCTCTGAAGGGTGCTGTTGGAGGTGATGAGACTTGCCCCTGAGAAGTTGTACCATGTTTCGCAGCTAATTTGTGTCACTTCAATGGTCCAATAAATACCGACTTGGGAATTTAGTTTTAAATGGTGTTGGATTTGTGTTGTCCATAGGTCCTGGCAGAATCAAAAATGCGTTCTCTATCTAGGAAGTTGTCTTTATCCTTGGCCTCAAAGAATCCCCTTCAGTAACTTTAGAAGTTCTGCAAGTTCCACTAGTCAAAATTACCAAGCATAATTGGAAAAAAGTCACTGTGAGAATCAGCAAAAATAATAGGCAGCAAAAATGCGCTCATGTGTTTAGATATGGTGATCGATAGAACTATACTTTAGCTTTTAAAGGAGACAAGAAATGCTTGAAAATATGACCTGACAAATTTGAAAAAGAACTGAAAATATATTCTGAAAATGAAAAACAGAATTACTGTAGTAAAACAAAATGTACAGGACCTAGGTTTAATAGCAGATTGGATGTAGTTAAAGGACATATTAGGAGACTGGAAGATATATGAGGAAAAATTATCCAACTTCTAAGACAGCTAAAAAGATGGAAAATATGGAGAAGAAAGTGAGTAGGTCTAACACACATTAATTGGTGTTACACACGAGGAGAGGAGAGAGTGGGTTAGTCAAAATTTAAAGAGAGAATCACTGAGAATTTTTCAGAAGTGAAAAGATAACCTGTAATTTCATGAGGCCCAAGAAATGGCAGTCAGGAAAATTAAAAGAAACCGTTACGCAGATTCATTATAGTGTTAGTCCAGAGCACTTAAGACTGAGAAAATCTTGGGCCAGCCCTGGTGGCCTAGGGGTTAATTTTGGTGTGCTCCTCTGTGGTGGCCTGAGTTCAATTCCCAGCTGTGAACCTACATCACTCCTCTGTCAGTGGCCATGCTGTGGTGGAGGCTTACATACAAAAAGAAGAAGATTGGCGACAGACTTTAGCCCAGGGTGAATCTTCCACAGCAGAAAAGAAGAAAAAAAGGAAAAGACTAAGAAAATCTTAAAAGTTTTCAGAGAAGAAAGGTGGAAGTATCCTAAAGTTAGTGACAAATGAAACAAATTGACGCAGCAATAAGACACATGAAAATAAGAAAATGATTTTCAAAAATGAATGGAAAGAAAATAACTGCCAGAATTTTATACTCTGAAACTGTGTGGGGTAGTCTCACCAAGGCACTTTTCTTTGTGATTAAGGTTTCAAGGGCAGTTCTGAAAGACAAAGATTATTACTATCCCTCCTGTTTCCATGTTTCCTACAACCCTAGACGTGGGGTGCTTATATTGCCTCCACTGCCACAAAATCTGTGCGTCCCAGTAATTTTACCTTTTTTCCCAGTAATTTCCTACTTGTACCTGACTTTTCCTCCAGAAGGGCAGGTACAAGAGGAACAAAGACATTTTTATAAAATTAACACGGACTCGTTGTGCCTCCCACTTTGCCACTGTAGGGGAACTAGGTGAGCAGTGTCCTCAACCAAATAATGGTTATCTTTGCATTCTAAGACCATTCAGTTCAACACAGAAATCCAGGTATCTGAACTGGAGTTAAGTCTGGGAGCCTCCAGGAGGGTTTACCAACCAGGACAGCCTAGAGTTGCCCTTTGGAGAAAGAAAAGAGTATCATATCCAGGAATGGTTAGGGTAGAATTCTGAATTTTTAAGTTGGTCTCCAAAGCTCCTCTCATTTTCATTCTGATCATTACCTGGGAAGCAGCTGTGAGGGGGAGCTGCCCTAAGAATATGTGTGGAACAGGAGTAAGTGAGGGAGGCAATTACAGCCTTTTTAAAGTTGATTTATGAGGAGAATTCTAATGCTCAACAATACCAGTTGTCTGGATGATAGGGAGCATAGGAGGTCCATTGACTGCTTTGACTATCATTCCTTTTTGAGTGTTTTTTATGGTAAGAGGTACACCAGTGTCAGATTACAAGTGGTCTGGAATGGTTGAAAATATGAAGCATATTAGTTCTAAGGGCCAGAGTTGCCTGATCAGACTGGAACAGCACGAGTGTCACTTGAAAAAGTGTCAACAACACTGAAGTACCACTGATAGTCCTAAGAAGGATTGGGGCAGGAGGGGGCTGTTCAAAGGTTTGATATAGTCAGTCTGCCAGGAGTGGGCAGCCACACCTCATGCAATGTGGCCTCCTTCACCATGAGAGAAACAGGTCAACTTTTGGCAGGAGTCACATGTCTGACATGCAGTGGTAGCTTCTATGTTAGAAACAGAGAGTCCCTTAAATGGTACTTAGTATATGATTGTGGACATGTTGCTGTGGTGGATGTGATGATAGATTGAAGCAATGGTGGCGATCTGGGTAGTGCAGGCTCGAAAGTCATCTCATTAGAGAACAGGCACTGCTGTATATCCATCACAATGGCTAAAATTAAAAAGACTGACAATACCAAGTGTTGAGCATGTAGAGCAACTGGAACTGTCATAGACTGTTGGTAGGAATGAATAATGGCATAACCACTTTGGGAAACTGGGAATTTCTAATGAATTTCAACACATACTGTGCTAGGACTTAGCATTTCCACTCCTAGGTGTGGACCCTTGAGAAAGGAGTGTAGAGTAGCTTTATTGATAATAACTAAAAACTGAGCGACCAAATATAAGAACAGAATAGTAAACAATGGGTGGTATATTCAAAAAATGGAATAGTAAGCAATATAATGGAAAACATTTTCCTGGTACTGGCAAAAATGTGGAGGAATCCTCAAAGCAAAATGCTGAGTGAAAGAAACTTGACATAAAAGAGTAACTGCTGTGTGATTCCGTTTACGTGATGTTTAAGGACAGGCAGAACTAATTTATGGTGATAGAAGTCAGGATGGTGATTATTGGTGGATGGAGAAGACGGCACTGTTGGCTGAAAAAGGGCATGAGAGGCTTTGCTGGAATAATGGAAATTTTCTATATTTTCGTCTGTGGTGGTCACATGGGTGTATACATACCTAGAAAAATTTCACTGAACTGTCCATTTAAGATTTCTATATCTTATTATATGTAAATTATCCCTAAAGTACTCCTACCAAGAAAAAAAGAACATTTAGCTATGTTGATTAATAATCAATATAAAAAAATTATATTTCTATGCATAAGAAAGAAAGAGAAAGTGAAATTTTAAAAGCTACCATTTAAAACACATAAAACTATTAAAGACCAGGAATAAATCTAATAAGAAATGTGCAAATACTCCAAGAAAATTGTTAAATATCATTGAGACACATTAATGAATATGTAATGATTGGAAATATAGTCTATTTCACAAATTGGAGGACCGAACGTTGTAAAACTGATCAGTTCTCCTTAAATTGACTTACAGTTTAGTGTGATCTAATCAAAATACCAATAGGTTTTTTTTTTTTTCTTTTAAGACTGGCACCTGTGCCAACATCTGTTGCCAGTCTTTTTTTCCTTCCCCCAAAACCTCTAGTGCATGGTTGTATATTCTAGTTGTGGCACGTGGGAAACCGTCTCAGCATGGCCTGATGAGTGGTGCCGTGTCCTTGCCCAGGATCCGAACTGGCGAAACCCTGGGCTGCTAAAGCGGAGCGCGGGAACTTAACCACTCAGCCCCAGGCCAGGTCCCGCAATAGGTTTTTTTGAAGGCAGTCAACAAGATGATTCCCTCCACTCTCTTTCTCTCCTTCTCTCCCTCACTTCCTGCTTTTTTCTTTTCTTTTTGGATGATCTATACAGCTTAAATGATAATGCTTGTTTTCCAGTGAGTATGCTGCTTCCCCAAAATGGACTTAGATAATCTAAAGTGGAATGTTTTCAAGATTACTGCTATAATTCGGTTTAAATAACAGTAGAAAACAAAGTAAAACAAGCATACCCTCCCCCCCCCCATCACTGCAATAAAATTTCACTGGGAAGGTGAACATTTACCCTAAGTTCTCTGAACATTCAGTATGGGAGAAAAAGAGACAGAAAACATTTTGTCGTCTTTTTCTATTGCTGAATGCCATGGTCATGACCAGTGTTGGGAAGATAAGAAAGCAGGTGATGTGTAGGGGGTTTGGTTTTTGATTGTGGCTTTTGGGGTTGCCTCTCTGGGCATTTTGTTATAAGCTGTTTCTGAGCTCTCTGAGATTTGCATTGTTTTTTGTTTTTCCTTTTTTTTTCTTTCTCTCTCCTGGCAGCTTTAATGCCTAGAATATAGTTATTGCATACTCTTTACTACTTTAAAGCCTGGCTGGTATCACTGGTTTTAGTCTGGTGAGTCCAGGGAAGGGACCCTTATGTAGAAATTGGCATTATAGAAAGTTTATGTTCATTAAACCACTACTGGACTATAGAAGGGGTCAAGGGCTTGGGAATAGAGTAATATTTAGCTGGAGATGGGCTTTAGCTAAAAAATAAGAGAGGTATAGCATCATCTAACATCTTAATCATCCATTTACTTTAAACACTCGTTTAGCCCCTATATTTATCATGTAAGCTCTAGCGAAGAAACAGATCTGTGTTTCTACCCTCCACATTCTAATGGGAGAGACTGAGTAATTAATAAATATTTTTGGTGCAGTGTAATAGATGTGTTTGTAAAGTCCTTCATGATCCTGGAGGAGGCGGTAGGAGGAAACCCACTGAAGCATGTTGTAAGTCCCCGGTGATACAAAACTGAATGAGTTGTAAGCTCTAAATCAAGGAGATCACAAAGTCATGGCATTCTTTCATCCACCGTCTTTTAGTACCGTAATTTCACCATATGGTGTGGCTAAGGAATTTATAATAAACCTATTTCTTTAACACCTATACTTTTGTGATAATGAATGATATTTACCATATGACAGAATTGAGTTATATGAATAATTATATATATGTACACATATACACACAAAATATAATTTAGGAAATGGATATTCTTTTATTTTTGTATCTTAGGTAACTTTGAGCAGCAATGAGCATGTATCTCTTGAGTCCTAATCAAACAGTTATTACAGTTTGTACCTAATTTTACCTCTGTAAAAAAGGGTACATAGGAATGCTGGGGAGATGGTATCTTCAATTTATATCCTTGACTTTCTTTCCCTTCCCACTTGCTTTGAGGAATAGTATAACAAACAGTGCAGGCAAGCTACTTGGTCCTAGAAAGTACATTTGAGGCCATACATTCTCCCAGTCCTGTGGGGAGAGATTAGGCAAGGGAACCAAAAAGTTTACGTAAGTTAGCTCATTCCATTAATGTAATGTTTAACATACAAATTTGTGTGTAAACATACAAATCAAGAGGTGTATTTTCTTTGTAGGAGAGGGGCAGAAAAGGAGGGTGAGGGAATTGATTGCATCAAAACATTAAAAAAAACCTTCCTGGATTTTAGTAATCTTAACCAGATCTAGAATAAGAAGAATATCATTATCTCAGGGCAGTCTGGATTGTAGATTTGGGTTGGGTCGTTGACATTTGTGGGCAACATGAGACCTAGTTTAAGTCAATCTGGTCTTGAGGCTGAATTTCCTTTTGTTATTACTTCGTGTGACTCATATATGCATTTTAATTTTTGCAGATTGGGTGTATTTTGTAGAAATTAGGTATTCTCATGTTTTTCATAACAAATGTCTATGTGACCCATTGCCTGGTCGTTATGATGGATGTGATCTGGTCTGTTGACATTATTAAGGGTTCATTTCTTAGTGGTATTTTATTATAATAGTAGGTTAAAAATATGTAATGGTAGAGGTTTATCCACCAGGAGATTCAGGATTGAGTGTAGTTTTCCTAGACTTTTGACCAGTTTATACTTTTACAGTATGTTGTAGAATCCTCATTTTAAATGGTGATTGTGCATGCCCACAGGTGCTGGTCAATTGCCGGATGCCTCTTCTCTCTCTTGTATATGACCTCTGGCACTAATTCTTCTTTCCTGTTTGTGGTATTGTTGCTTCTTCCCCCAGAACTCATTGCTTGTTTTTGTTCATTCATCTTGAATTGCCAAGATACAAATAAGATTCCTTTATTTAAACTTCTAAATGTACATGTGCATTACAAAAGGAACAAAACTTTCAAATGAAAACACTCCCGTTTGTGAAAGTCAATAAGAAATTAAATATACCTTTCTATATACAGCAGTCTTTGTGTTACATATACCTTTCGCATACTGTTAACTTTTCTCTTTTGAGCATAACCTAGTTGCTTTGTACATAATCCACTGTATTATTGCTATTGTTTTGTATTATCCTGAACTGTGCAGTTGAACAGTAGGAAGCCTCTCAAGTTGGCTCTGACTTTTTATCTTCCCTTAGGTTCTTGAAAACTTGCTTTCTGGCCACAGTGGGATGTTCTAGATAAATTCTGGTTTTCTTCTGACCCAATTTATCTACCTAAATACCTTCCAAGAAATTCTGGTATACTTTAGTAGTAAATAGTTTAAGAGAAAAAGCCCAGGGGTGGGGGGTGCATGTGAGAGTTAGTTTTGGGGCAGAGAATACTGCTGCTAATGATGGATCACACTTAAAAGTGACAGAGGTGTAACCCGTTTATTTTTAAGTATATAAGGTTACTTTGACCTTTACATTTTAACAACTGTTGTTGTTACTTACTTTTTTTTAGTATGTGGTTTCGTTGTGTCCCAAAGAAAGACTTTATTCTATATTCACATAAGTTATTTTAAGTAATGATGATTTGGAGTCCTATTACATTGTGTCTAATGTCATGTTGCAAATACTGCAGTGAGAGCTAATACAACAATTCACTTTTTCCCCATCATTAAGAAACATAGCTATATTATTTTGACATTGATCTAGTCGGGCAAAATCTTGAGCATAAAGATGATGTAGCATGAATGAGATTATCTCAGGAAGCCAAAAAATTGGAAAAACTCATTCTTGCTGAGGTTTTTGTAATTAATGTAAAATGGGTTAAGACACCTGAATATTACTTAAGGCTTATTTAGAACACTAAGTAACACATGTCTTGAGCAGGCAGTTTTCCAGCATGTAATTACTTGCTTAAGAGCAAGAAAAACGTCATTGGGCAAAGTAGCATTACTCTTGCTGCGTTTAGATACATTTAAGATATTCTGTAGGCTGAGTTTATTTTCAGGAGGTTAACCTTTTATTATTCTGATGTGTAGATATTTGTTTCACTAGATTTTTCGCTAGGCAAACTTTTGGGTGAAGAAGTGAACGCTAAGTATTCTCTGCCTTTATTTAACTGTCATAGAGTCATAGATATCTAGAACTGAAAAGAATCCCAGAGTTTACGTTATTTAACATTTTTTATAGGCAGGGAAATTAATGGTCAGAGGAGTAAAAGTGCAGTTTGTCCAGTTTTTGATGTTTTCTTGATGATTCAAAGTAATTGTTATAAAAACTAGTCATTATGTTATATTTTAAATATATACTTTAATAAAGTGATTACTCAGAAAACTTGTCTAGGTGCTATATTCCTGGTACTAAACTTGTAATTTGTTGACATAATTTAACATACTTTCTATATTATGTAACATTGTCTTTTTGTGTTTGGAATTTCATTTTTCTGAGGAAAACTGCATGTCTCTTGATCTGTTGGCATTGCCGCTGCTATATTCTTAAAGAAAGCTAACCTCTACTTGAGTAAAGTTGGCATTAAATATTACTTCCTCAAATACGTTATCCAGAGCTTAAGTAATTAAAATAGTTAGTTTGTGATATGCTATTTCCTAGGGTATGGCACTAGATTAATACTTTATTTTTTTTTTCATCATTTTCTCCCCATGGCTTAAGAGTTCTTGAAGCCAGCACAGCAGAAATTAAAGCCTGTTTGAAGAGGACACCTACGGAGGTTTGGAGGGATTCTCGAAACCCTTACGATAGAAAAAGGCAGGACAAAGCTCCTGTTGGACTAAAGAATGTGGGTAATACTTGCTGGTTTAGTGCTGTTATTCAGGTAAGGGTCTTTTTGCAGATCTTATTTGGTGGGCACCATAGCAATAGAAACTGGCTTGGGGTTGTGTTTCTTTTAAGTTGTATACTTGAAACATAACTGCAGGCTAAGTTTTAATATGCCTTTCTATCTAAAACTAGTTTGGGGATTGCAGTATTCCCCACCCCACTCTGTTCCTTCTCCCAGGATGGAGTTTTAACAATAGAGTACTATCTGTGCTTTATTTGAAATTATTTTGAATTAATTTCTCCTCCTTCCCGGCTAAGAATTGTTGTCAGAATGTAAAGAAAATATTTTTGTATGTCTTGCAAATTAAGGGAAGGATGTAACCAAGATGTGAAATTAGAACTGCTTCTTTTGTGATTAGATTTATTTGTATATAATGGAAAGTGTTATTCATAGAATTATAGTCATTTAAATACTATTTTTAATACAAGGAAGCATTTCATTTGAGGAGGGTATAGATTGGCAGATAATTCTCAATGTATAGGTGAAAATGATGTAAAGAATAAATATTGATGACTCAAGAATAACACATGTTCCTTCTAACTTGGGAAGCCCTTCATGGAATGTTTTTTGAGCCCCTTATTCTAAAATGAAAAATCTTTGTATGCATAGATATCTGTCCTCTTCTCAATTTTAACTAATTTTCTTTTCTTTTTTTTCTTACTCTTTTATGTGATGACTATTGTCATAATTCTTTACCATTCTCAGTTAGACATTAATAATGTTATTAGATTGCAAAACCTTAACAATCTCCTTAATCTATGAATAATAACCCTTTAGGAAAATTAATATTTATGTTTATTTTGCTAATACAGTAGAATTGTAGCTTATTAATTAGTGTTCCTGATGAGTACTTTTTAAATCATTAGATGTAGGGGCCGGCCCAGTGGCACAATGGTTAAGTGCGCATGTTCTGCTTCTCGGCGGCCCAGGCTTCGCCGGTTTGGATCCCGGGTGCAGACATGGCACCACTTGGCAAAAGCCATGCTGTGGTAGGCGTCCCACATGTAAAGTAGAAGAAGATGGGCATGGATGTCAGCCTTCCTCAGCAAAAAGAGAAAGATTGGCAGTAGTTAGCTCAGGGCTAACCTTCCTCAAAATAAATAAATAAATAAATAAATAAATAAATAAATAATAAAATCATTGGATGTCTATGCCACTTCTTTTTATATTAAAAATCTCTCTTCATTTGTAGCTTTCCAAACCTGTATGTATGACAGTGTAAATTTTCATGTGATATTAAAGCAGCTAACTTGGTTATGTAGTTCATTTTCTATAAGGTTAATTGTGTTCTGTAGGATATTAATTTGTAATTTTACCATTTTTTCCACTTCAGTGTAATAAATTTCAACTTTTTCCCCCACTTTTTTTGCTTCTGGCACATGATACCATGCAATTTGAATTCCTTTAGCTTTCTGGATTTATGCCTCACTCTTCAATATACTATGGTAAACACTAGTTAGCATGTAGTATGTATGTATATTTCTTTTCCAAGCTATTGAAATATTAAGGAATACCTGGTTTAACCTAAATCTGTAATAATAGCTTTGTTCCTATCCTTGATTACACATTAATTATTCACTTACATCCCAACAATATCTAACATTTTCTTTGCTATCTTAGAGTCTCTTAGATCTTCCTGATAGGCTATCTTGCTTTACTTTACTTGCACTATTAGTAAGGGGTTTTACATTTCACTGTCCAATCTAAATTTTATAATTTAGACATCATTTTAAAATATGAAGCTCACTATGAAGGCTGTGATCTGAGTGTTCATGAATATGCTTCACTGCCTCTATTTGGACAAGTGGATGCTATCTCTGCACTATTATGGCCAATAAGTGAGGCTCATTGATTAGACACTTCTCTTAGAAAACTTTAAGAAGAAAGAAAGTACTTGGAAATAATCAATATTTGTTTGTTAGAAGAGGAGTTCTTTATTTTTCCACAGCGTATTGTAAGAGGCCTGTTTGAAATGATAACTAAATTACTATTAATAGGTATGGGGATCATAACTTATCATTTTCATAGGCTAAACTCCTCTCATATCTTAATTCAAATTTGAATCAGTTGTCTATCTATTTCTATCTTAAGTGTTATTTGCTGACCTTAGATTTTGCTTTACATTTCAAATTTTTGGTGTTTTTTGGTAGAGAGCAGAATGAACTAGAAAAATCGCTTGTTTTCAAAATTTGAAGTAATTTTACTAATTTTTAAGTTTTATCTTAGATTAGTGGCTACTTAACTGGTAGCATGGCTTTACCACACTCCTAACATAGGCAAGTATAAGGTTTTTGGAATTACTTATTTTTTCTTTTGGAGAGATTTAGACACCTAGGAGAAGTAACCTCTAACCTTAAAAAATTTGAATTATAGTGAATTATTAAGATATTGACTTGGGGATTTGGAAAAAAATGTTAAGCGTCAAATTTTGGAAAATTGTGGATGGGAAAAAATTTGTCTGAAGATCACTTCGTGGTTTTGTTTTTTTCCTTACTATAATTATTCTATTTTAAGTAGTTTTTTATTTTCATCTCTAGTAATAAAAACTTTTTGTTTTTTCATTTTCTGACATTATTCCTTAATTCCATAGACATAATCTGAGATATAACAGTTTATCATCATAATTGGAACTTCCCACTTATGAAAGAAAAGTTGGGCAGGAAGTCTGTATTAGTGTTGGAAGTGTTTTATTATATTTTCCAAAGTGAGTTGGAGCTTGTTCAAACTGTGACGTAAATGTACTATAAAGTTTCAATTAGAAAATTTCTCAGGGATGGAATTTACTTAGTTGGCAGGACTTGTAGGAAGCAACTAGGATTCTTTTCCTTCTAAGTATATCTACCAATTATAGAAGGTTACTGAGATTATAAACTGCTAACTTCGGAGTAGGTAGTGGGAGTAGGCTACAAAAGGTAGAGCTTTATTGTACTTGTTCTTTTAGCTATTGGGACCGACAATTTGGGAGAAAACTGGTAGAGTATCAGAAAGGGATTATAAGAAGCAAAGAGAAGATTTTACCAAGAATAGCTCGAATAGTCTTTTGGATGCTAGCAATATTAGCCTGACTGTCTTTAGATTGAGCATCGACCCCTTATCTAGTCAGGACTGTTTTAATCCTGTTCAAATGAATTTTTATGTAAAAAGTACTAAGTGGGGCTACTTTCTCCACTAGGGTATCCGTGAATGAGGTAGTTATTTAGAGGTATGTATTCTCCTCTCTCTCTAGTTTGGAGTGTAATCCGTAGAGTCTCAGGATGATCCTTAGCACCTTTCCTATTTGGATGCTTCTGAGATGCTCAGAAGTAAGGTGCTCATGCTTCTCAGTTTGCCTGGTACAGTCCAGTTTATTCCTCTTGTAGATCCACTAGTGCCTGTTAATTAGTCATAAAGCCCTCTTTCATCCTTGGATAATGAAGGATATGGTCACCCTACTCATAAATCATGTAACTACAGGTTGACTAAAATACAAGCATCCTGAGGGCAGAGAACATATCTTCTAGGTTATTGTTCTATACCAGTATATAGTACAGTGTCTGACACATTGGAGGAGCCTTTTTAAGTAATTATTGAATGAGTGAGTGAATGAACCAAGAAGGACCATATATTATTTATGGTGGAATTGAAGACTTTAATTGCTTCTATCACCCTAATGCTGTATGGGATTGAAAAGATGTGGCAAGTTTTCAAAAAATCTCAGGATATCATTTAACATGTTTATTCACATTTCTTGCTCTTATCTCTTTTATCTTCATCAAAGAACGTAAGTACATAGTTCAAACAGAAAACCAAAATCCCATAGCAATAAAAGGCTTACAGTGAAAAACAACAGTAATCAGCCTCAAACCTCCCTATCTCACACTCCTTAAAGGCAACTACCGCCACTTCTAGCTGTTTCTCCTATCTCATTTTTCTAAATGACATGCCTTCCTGCTGAGAAGAATGAGGATTTAGCTCTTTCATTTCAGCTACCTAGAATTGCCTTTCCTTTCATCTCCCAACATAACTCATATTACAATTTAAAAATAGTAGTGTTGATGTTTTCTGTGACTTTAAATATTACACTGATTTACTACGACTACCCCTTTGAAATCTTTTGTTTTCCTGGAATTGTCAATTGCCATTATTTTTCCTTTCTGTTTTCTATATACTTGTTCTTAAAATTTTCTGTATGCTCCAACATCTCTGTTATGGTCTTATCAATAATATGTTTTATTTGCTCGAACATATTAGATCCATTTTTAGGGGGTTTGGGGGAGTACTTTACCACAGAAGATTGCCCTGCCTCAAATCCAGACTGGATTGTGATTCTTTTTGTTTTAAGCACTGTTGCTGGCTTTCCAGAAGCAAGTCTAGAGAAAGGGGATCCGGGAAGGGTCGATTGGGGCTCAGTTTGCGAGTTTTTACTTAATCCTCCTATTTGTAGCCCAGAATCTCATCCCCTCTCCCTACCATGACACACACTGTGACTGATTTTTCTGAACCTCAGTCACTTAAGTTTAGTTATATCCAAAGACTAAACTTTCTGTATCCCACACAAGGAGGTAGTAGTTGTCTGATCTTCTGGGTCTGGGAAGGACAGAGGGATTTAATTGCTCTGTATACAGACTTTCATCTTGTAATCAGGCCATCTACGTTTAGTCCCTCCCTTACCTTGAAACTTACGTGGTACCATTTCATTTTTTTTTTAAATCTACCAAGGAGAATTTATCTTGCTTCTCCTTGGTATCCTCCATTACAGACAGTTGATACCTTCCTTTGCTCTCTTGTCATTATTCTTTTTGTTTTCCACAAATTGTTTGAATTCTCATCTCTCATAGCTCTCTGCTGTTAGCAGGAGTTTAGCCAAAGTCCATTTTGGCAAGTGCTCTTCAGAATTCACATTTTAGCTCTAGACTGAGAAAGGATACTTGTTTTCAGTGTGCATCAATCATAAACACAATTTAGGCAGTAGTGATATTTACCCTTTCCCACCCCTTTTGGAGGAATATGTTGACCACTACTATTATGACTGTGATTTAGAGTATAGAGTGTTTTGGACTTAAAAAAGTTAATTTCTATGATTTGTGTGATGATCACAAGTTCTACTTCGGGTGATAACTTGTTAGGTTGTTCTAGACCATCTTCTTGACCATATTTTCCTGGACTGCAAAACAAAACAAAACGAAGACAAAAACAGCTTTTTGAAGACATCACATAACCCTAAAGCAGTGAGTAATTTTGAGGCTAAGCTTTGAGAAAACAAGATGTTCAGAGAGTAAGCTTCACATTTTGGGCTGATTTTATTCTCGAGGCAATTCCAGAAATAGTTCTGAATGGCTGGGAAGCTAAGCAAAGTTTTGCACAGATTTAGAGCCCTAGTAAACACCTCAGACTTTCAGTTAGGATTATAAAGGGCTAGAACCTAGGATTAACTGAGATCCGAAAATAAAGCATGCTTTATAGTTTCTGAATTCCACCTTCATCTCAGAATTGATTGGATGAAATTGATCTTGGATTGCAAATGGCCTCACTCTTGCTTCCTGCCAGAAGCAAATGTAAATTCTTTTGGAAGATAATATCATCATTGAATTTTCTCCAGTTTGTCATGTATAATGTCTAGCACTCACATCAGCTGTAATCAGTCATATCAGCAAATAAGATGTGTCTAAAAATTAATAGAAAATAATGGGCAATAGAAATATGCCTACAGGAAAACCTGAAAATTGAATTGATATAATAACTATTAATATGCTCAAGGAATTAAAAACCAGAATGAGGATTTTTTTCTTGATTTTTTTTTTTTTTACTTTATTGAGGTCTAACTGGCTTTTAACATTGTGTAACTTTCAGGTGTACATTATTATATTTCAGTTTTTGTATAGATTGCATTGTGCTCACCACCAATAGTCTAGTTTTTATCCATCACCATTCACATGTGCCCCTTTACCCATTTTGCCTGCCCCCTATCTGCTTTTCCTCTGGTAACCGCTAATCTGTTCTCCTTATCTATGTGTGTGTTTGTTTCAGATTGAGAATTTTGATAGAAAACTAAAAACTATTAAAAAAATAGAAATTTTAGAACTGAAAAATATAACAAAGTCACAAAATCAATGGATGAATTATAGCAGCATATTAGAAACAGCTGAAGAGAGAATTAGTCAGCTAGACAGTTGGTCTGAAGAACATTTTCAGATTAAAGCCATGAAATGCAGATAAGAGCATATAAGAGATTTTGAACATGGTGAATAGTACTAACATAGTGTATTTGTGGTTCAAGGGAGAGTAAAAAGAGAATAGGGCAAAAGTAATATTTGAAGAAATGACTGAGAGTATTCAAAACCTAATGAAAGAGATTGAGCTACAGATTCAGGAAGGAATAGGAATCAAGTAGTATGGACATAAAGAATACTGTGACAAGGCATATGATAATAAAATGGAAAAAACTATAGACAAAGAGAAAATCCTAAAAGTAGCCAGTTGGAAAAGATATATATCACCTCTATGAAGGAGCAAAAATAAATCTAACAGCTGACTTCTCAACAGAAATGCGATCTTTAAAGTGCTGGAAATATTAACTGGCCATATAGAATTCTAGAACTAGCAAAAATATTACAAAAATGAAGTAAAAACAATTTTCATTTTAGCAGATGGTGAAATAATTCACCACCAGCAGACCTACACCAGATGAAATTCTACTGGGTGTTCAGGAAGCAGGAAAATGTTCTCCAGTGGGAACTCAGAGCACAGAAATAGGACTGGGATTCTCCTAATTTGTCCATATTCTCTTTCCAATTTAAATTCCTCATAAGAACAGCCCATACTTTGCCCCCTTACTTATATCTCATTTCTTCAGTACTTATTACTGCTGTTCTTCTCCCATTCTACTGAAAAGATGGTTTTCTAATTGACAAATCCAAAGGTTGTTTTTCCTGCCCTTACTTTACTGGAATGTGGCAACCTTTGAGAGTAATGCTCATCTTGTCCTTCTTAAAATTTGCCGGTATTCTTTGATGTGCTTCAGAATCTTCTGTGGTACTTTGTGTCTTTGTTGAGAGGCCCCTGGCACAGGTTCCTTTTAAAGCTCCACTGTTATTCTGATACACAGCTATATGTGAAAGCCCTTGGTTTCTCTACTCCTTTTTCTTCCGTGATCTCATACTCTCCATTTCCCTTACTATTCTTATTTTGTCTTTCTCATCGTTCCTCTGGCTTTTAAGTGATTCTTTTCCCCTAGGGTTCTGAGCTTGGTCTACTATTATTGTATTCACATTTTTTCTGATTTATAACGTCTATACTCATTGTTTTAACTTGTAATCACAAGATTGTGATCAGGGCAGAGACTTAATATATTTTATTCTCTTTTGCCTGTCTTCCTTGTGTCTGGCCATGTAGTGAGTGCTCCATAAATATTTGCTAAATGAATAAATAAATGAATTATCTCATGTTCATATTGTTGCATTAAGAAATACTTCCAGATCGCAAGATAACCAAAATGTTTTCCTACAGTTCCTGTTATCAGCTTTATGGTTTTACCTTTCATATTTAGACCTTTAATCCACATCTATATCTATATATCTATATCTGACTCTATTTCTTATATATACTAGGACAATTTTCCAAACACCCACCTACTAAACAAAACTTTGTTTTTATTTGTAGTGCCACCTTTATCTATGTGTTAGTCAGTTGGCTAACCCATCTTTACTAAGATTTAATACATCATTGCCTCCTGTCTAGTGATTTTCAAACTTTATCACCTGTGATTCTCAGAAAGGAAGACAGTCTACATTGTAAAACACTTTACATGTACACATGTATATAAAATATATACAAGAAAAATTTTACAAACAATATCCTGTGGTGAATTTACAGTGTATGATATGTTCTGATGTTTTCCATTGCATTTTATTTCATGTTTTAAACATGTTCATCGTGATAACATTAATGGATTATAAGTTATAGTTTAAAAAACAGCTCCAGGAAACCTTCACACGGACGTCTTTCATATGCTCTCGTTATGCTCTGTATGATCTGAATTAGAGTATCTTGGAATCATATTTCTATTGTTATAATTATATGTGTGTCTCCTTCTAGGTTGTGTGTCTCCTTGAGCACAGAGATAATATGTAATTTCTTTGCTCTGCTATCACTGAGCATCTGATTTATTTATTTATAAATAAATTTGTTTATTTTAAATGAATTAGAATTATTTATAAAATAAATTATTTATCATTATATTATAACAGATAATATAATAAATAATATAATATATTATAATAAATAGTATAATATATTATAATGTAATATATAATATTATTATTAAATAAATTTAAATTATTATAAGTTTATTTGTGCTATATCCTTGTAGAATTGATACGTCTAGATAACTCAGTGAACATAACGTGTCTGAAAAGTTGTAGACTTTACATTTGTTTATCTTCTATTTTGAGGAAACTGTTAAGCACGTATTAATATAAAGAAAGCTTTAGTAATATAATATGGTGTGGGGTTTTATTTTTGCATTGTCCATGTATACTTTTCTGCTTTGCAACACAATAAATATTGTTAATGATCAAGAATAGTATGTTAAGGTATAAGAAATTTGACTTTTTCTTGGGGAGAAAATAGTCTTATGCTAATTGCATCTGTTCTGTGTCTAAGCAGTATAATTGTCAAAAACAAATCTCTAAGATCCGTCATATTTTTATGGTTTTGTTAATAGAATTTTCCCTTAGTTATCTTAAATTGTTGTTCTTTTTCAGTCATTATTCAATCTTTTGGAATTTAGAAGATTAGTTCTGAATTATAAGCCTCCATCACATGCTCAAGATTTACCCCGAAGCCAAAAGGTAAAATACGAAAAGATTTTTAAGCAGAGCATGTATGATATGGTCTTCCTGTATTATCTGTGCTTGTTTTAGAAGCACTTGCTCCGTCAAGTGT
The DNA here is from genome assembly GCF_041296265.1 of Equus caballus. Classification (NCBI taxonomy): domain Eukaryota; kingdom Metazoa; phylum Chordata; class Mammalia; order Perissodactyla; family Equidae; genus Equus; species Equus caballus. The sequence goes on from NC_091695.1 coordinate 12,929,671, forward strand.
GAAACAGTGTCAAACTTGAAGGTCAACCCATTAATCTCACTTTAGTAATTGCTTTTTTCCTTCCTTTTCAGTTGTCAAATTTCAGTAAACTTTATAGGTTACAATTTACAATTCAAGGTCTTTCCTCAATTGTCTGCTGAAAACTTGTGTAGAAATCAAAAAGTTTTTCTATTGTTTCTGTAGATAAGCCCTTGAGAAGATTAGTTTTGCACTGGCTGTCTTTGCAGTACAAATGTATAACTTATATTTTGTAAGTTAATGTTGTTAGGCAATATAATGTGAGAGCTCAGACACAGGGCCAGATTGTCTAGGTTCTGGCTGTGAACCTAGAGCAAGTTACGTGATCTGTCTTTGTTCAGTTTGCTTATCTGAAAAGTGTAAGTAACAACAGCAGTTATTTTATAGAGTTATTGTGAGAATCAGATGAGATAAAACACATAAAGGGCATAGAAGGGCCTGGTACATAGTAAGTACCAGATGTCAACTCTTGTCTGTTATTATATTGTTTATATTAGCTTTTAAAAAGATAAGACTTGATTTGCATGCAGAAATTCATACTTAGTGGAAAAAAATTGCTTATGGAGATAGTATGCTTGAGTATAGGGCTTTTCTGGTCTTGTCATTAAAGAATTTGTAGCCCTATAGGGAACTAGTCTCAAAGATATAGAAGTTAAAATTTTAGGTTTCAGTAAAGTCTTGAACTTTGTGTGACCTATTGTTAGTAGTAATGATACATTATTAAACTATAGTTTTCTTTTAGTGTATAATTTTGAAAACTACTTTTACTGTAAACATATGAAACATTTATAATACAAGCCAGTGGGAATATAATTTGATTTATAACTAGCTTTTTAAGCTATAATCGTTGGGCTATACAATGTCAGGTTGATAAACAAGCCGTTTTTAAAAGGGAACTCAGATCACCTGACAACCCCTCATACCTCCAGAGAAATTAAGAAAAACTCCTTCAATCATTACAGTTTGTACATGAAACTTTTTGGACCTATTGCTTCCTGTTATTGCAGTTTGTTATTATCGGTGGTTCTTTCTTCTGATGTCTCAGTTGAATTATATTTATAATTTATGTGACATTATACAGTTTTATACAGCAAGAAAAAGAAATAACATGCATGTTGGAAAGGAAGACAGAAAGCTGTCTTCTTATGTATATGACTTGACTGTCTATCTACAACATCCTAAGTACTCTCCACCTACAAAAAGATGCTAGAAGCAAGAAATGAATTCAGCAATGTTATATGATACAAGGCGAACACACAAAGATCAGTTGTATTTCGAAATACCAGCCGCACACAATTGGAAATTTAAATTAAAAAAATACTTATATACAATAGCATAAAATATGGAATATTAGGGCTAAAGTGGACAAAAGATATATATGAAAACAACAAGATATTGTTGAGAGAGGTTAAAGAAATAAAGTGATATATTATGTTCATGGATCAGGGGATTCAATATTGTTAAGATATGAATTGTCCTCAATTCAATCTATAGATTCAATGCAATCCCAGTCATAATCACAGCAGGCTTTTTTATCGGAATTGACAAACTGATTCTAAAATTTATATCGAAAATCAAAGGATATAGAATAGCCATAGCAATTTAAAAAAGAAAGACAATGTTGGAAGAATTAATTCTCGGGCTACAGTGATCAAGACACTTTGTTATTGGTGAAAAGATAGTCATATAGCTCAATAGAACAGAATAGAGAGTCCTGAAATAGACCTACATGTACAGGGTGAATTGATTTGAGTCAAAGTTGCCAAAACCATTCAATGGGCAAAGGGAAAATCTTTTAAACTAATGGTGTCATAGGCAGAAAAATAATTCTCAACTCTTACAGGGCACTATATATGGGAAAAGAAATTCATAATAGGGTATAAACCCAAAAGGAAGAAAACCGTAGGAATTCTTGAAGAAAACACAGGAGAAAATTTTAGTGTCCTGGGTTAAGAAAAGATTTCTTAAGTAGGACAATAAGAAGGCACAAATCATAAAAGAAAACAGTGATAAAATGGGCTTCATCAAAATTAAAAACTTTTAATCTTTGAAAAATTCATACAAAATAAAAAGACAAGCCACAGACTGGGAGAAAATATTCTCAAAACATGTATCAGATAGAGAGTGGGCAGAGCAAAATGGCGGGGTGAGCTGACCCGGGATTCTCTCCCCTCCAAAATACAACAAACGATTGGAAGAACTGAATTTCAGAGAATAAACATAATGCCAGCTCGTTAGAGACCTACAATACCAAGAAGGAGGAGATCATAACCTTGCTTACACCCTCGGAGGCGCTGGAACAGTAGGAGAGAACATCGCTCCCTCCCCTAGAGTCTGCGATTGCTGCTGCGTGGGTCAGGAGGGAGCGGGGGAGGGGCTGCGCGACCGGGGATCATCCAGGGCTCCTGCCGCTGATTCAGTGGAGACCCGCTGATGGGGGGAAAGCTTCCGTCCGTGGGGACCCCATAAATCAAGGTCCTTGGGAGACCAGAGAACAGAACTGATCTGAACCCAGACCAGCGCGTGTGAGTAACAGCCCCTCCCCCCCCGCAAAGCCAGTGGGCGCAGCCATCTTGCCCCAAGGCGGAGAGCTAACACGCTGCTCTCGACCCCCATCTAGTGGTGACAGGCTGTAACTGCAACTGAATTCTACCACCATGAGAAAAAGCCGCTCCTCTACTATCCAGCAATTTATAAAAGCCCCAGACCAGAACGAAAACAATAAAAACACAGAATTAAGTCCTGAGGACTTGGAATTAGGTAAACTAAGTGATAATGAATTCAGAGCAGCTATAATCAAAAAACTCAATGAGGTAGCGAGAAAGATAGAGAAACAAGCCGAGTTCTGGAGTTACTTCACAAAAGAGATTGAAATCATAAAGAAGAATCAAACAGAATTACTTGAGATGAAAAACACAATGGACCAGATAAAACAGAATACGGATTCCCTGAATGCCCGTGTAGACAACCTAGAGGAGCAAATCAGCATAATCGAGGACAGACAGGCTGAATGGCGCCAGACAGAGGAAGAAAGAGAACTAAGAATTAAAAAGAATGAGGAAAATCTCCGAGAGATAATGGATTCAATGAGGAGTAAGAACATAAGGATCATAGGAATTCCCGAGAATATGGAAAAGGAAAATGGAGCAGAAAGTGTGCTTAACGAAATTATTGAAGAGAACTTCCCAAATCTAGGGATCAACGGAGAAATGTGTGTAGAGGAGGGTTTTAGATCTCCTAGATTTGTCAATGTAAAAAGACCCACCGCAAGGCACATAATAGTAAAGTTGGCACATAGGAATGATAAGGAAAGAATACTCAGGGAAGTAAGGGAAAAAAAGAGAATAACCTATAAAGGAGCCCCTATCAGACTGTCAGCCTATTTCTCTACAGAAACCCTACAAGCTAGGAGAGAATGGAGTGATATATTCAAAGCTTTAAAGGATAAAAACCTTCAGCCAAGAATACTCTATCCAGCAAGAATTTCCTTCAGATATGAGGGAGAAATTAAATCTTTTCCAGACAAACCAAAGTTAAGGGAATTTGTAACTAAAAGCCCTCCATTACAAGAAATCCTCAAGAAGGCTCTCATACTTGAAAAAAGAAAAAAGGGAGAAAGGGGACACAATCCACAGACTAGGGAGACCGATGGATAGAACCAGAACAGGATAGCAAATATTCAACTATAGCATTAGGGTAAAAATAAGGAAACTACCCAAACAAGGACGATCTTAGCACTCTAACTACAAATTAATAAGACGAGTTGGAATAAAAAATGAAAATAATTATTTAGGAGGAAGAGCAAAGGGTCTAAATCAGTATTGGTTGAGTAAGTAAGAGACCACCAGAGAATAGACTATATTATACACGAGATTCTAAGTACAAACTTCAAGGTAGACACTAAAATAAAGTACAGAACAGAGTCACAAATCATAGATAAGGAAAAATCTAAGAAACCCAGCATAAGAAATTGCAGTATTAAATGGATAGTCTAAAGCACACAGGAAAAGAAACACAGGAAAACAAGATAATGAGCGACAGATTGACAGCATTAAGTCCACATGCATCAATAATCACTTTCAATGTGAATGGATTGAACTCTCCAATAAAAAGACACAGAGTGGCAAAATGGATTAAAGAACAAGATCCAACAATTTGTTGCCTCCAGGAAACACACCTCAGCCCCAAGGACAAACACAGACTCAGGGTGAAGGGGTGGAGGACAATACTTCAAGCAAATAGCAAAGAAAAAAAGGCAAGTGTTGCAATTCTCATATCAGACCAAGTGGATTTCAAAATAAGACAGGTAAAGAGAGACACAGAGGGACAATATATAATGATCAAAGGGACACTTCATCAAGAAGAAATAATGCTTATAAATATCTATGCACCCAACACAGGAGCACCAAGATTCATAAAGCAACTATTAACAGACCTAAAGGAAGATGTTAAAAACAACACAATAATAGTAGGGGACCTCAACACCCCACTCACATCAATGGACAGATCATCCAGACAGAAAATCAACAAGGAAATAGTGGAGCTGAATGAAAAACTAAAACAATTGGACTTAATAGACATATATAGATCACTCCACCCTGAAGGAGCTGAATACACATTCTTCTCAAGTGCACATGGAACATTCTCTAGGATAGACCATATGTTGGGAAACAAGACAAGCCTCTACAAATTTAAAAAAATTGAAATAATAACAAGCATCTTCTCAGATCATAGTGCTATAAGGCTAGAAATTAATTACAAGAAAAAAGCTGAGAAAGGCACAAAGATGTGGAGACTAAACACACTACTGAACAAGAAATGGATCATTGATAAATTAAACAAGAAATAAAAAAATACCTGGAAACAAATGAAAATGATAGCATGCCATACCAACTCATATGGGATACAGCAAAAGCTGTATTAGGAGGAAAATTCATCGCAATACAGGCACATCTTAACAAACAAGAAAAATCTCAAATAAGCAACCTTAAAGCACACCTAACTGAACTAGAGAAAAAAGAACAAATGAAGCCCAAAGTCAGCAGAAGGAGAGAAATAATAAAAATCAGAGCAGAAATAAATACTACTGAAAAAGGCAGCAGAAAGGATCAATGAGACAAAGAGCTGGTTTTTTGAGAAGATAAATAAAATTGACAAACCACTAGCCAGACTTACAAAGAAAAAAAGGGAGAAAGCTCAAATAAACAAAATCAGAAATGAGCGAGGAGAAATAACAAGAAACTCTGCAGAAATACAACAGATTATAAGAGAATACTACAAAAAACTATATGCCAACAGAATGGATAACCTAGAGGAAATGGATAAATTCTTGGACTCCTACAGTCTCCCAAAGCTCACTCAAGAAGAGGCAGACAATTTGAACAGACCAATCACAAGGAAAGAGATTGAAACAGCAATCAAAAACATCCCAAAGAATAAAACCCCAGGACCAGATGGCTTTCCTGGGGAATTCTACCAAACTTTCAGAGAGGATTTAATACCCATCCTTTTCAAGCTATTCCAAAAAATTAGGGAAGATGGAACACTTCCTAACACATTCTATGAGGCCAACATCACGCTGATCCCAAAACCTGACAAGGACACCACGAAAAATGAGAACTATAGGCCAATATCACTGATGAACATAGATGAAAAAATTCTAAACAAAATTTTGGCAACCAGAATTCAGCAATTCATCAAAAGAATCATACATCAGGATCAGGTGGGATTCATACCAGGGACACAGGGATGGTTCAACATCCACAAATCAATCAACGTGATACACCACATCAACAAACTGAGGAATAAAAACCACATGATCATCTCAATAGATGCAGAGAAGGCATTTGACAAGATCCAACAGCCATTTATGATAAAAACTCTGAACAAAATGGGCATATAAGGAAACTACCTCAACATCGTAAAGGCCATATACGACAAACCCATAGCCAACATCATACTCAATGGGCAAAAACTGAACGCCATCCCCCTGAAAACAGGAACGAGACAACGATGCCCTCTATCACCACTCTTATTTAACATAGTACTGGAGGTCCTGGCCAGAGCAATCAGGCAAGAAAAAGGAATAGAAGGAATCCAAATAGGGAGGGAAGAAGTGAAACTCTCACTGTTTGCAGACAACATGATCTTATATATAGAAAACCCCAAAGAATCCATTGGAAAACTGTTAGAAGTAATCAACAACTACAGCAAAGTTGCAGGGTATAAAATCAATTTGCATAAATGAGTAACATTTCTACACTCCAGTAATGAACCAACAGAAAAAGAACTCAAGAATACAATACCATTCACAATCGCAACAAAAAGAATAAAATACCTTGGGGTAAATTTAACTAAGGAAGTGAAGGACCTGTATAATGAAAATTACAAGGCCTTTCTGAGAGAATTGGATGACGACATAAGGAGATGGAAAGACATTCCATGTACGTGGATTGGAAGAGTAAACATAGTTAAAATGTCCATTCCACCTAAAGCAACCTACAGATTCAACGCCATCCCAATCAGAATCCCAATGACATTCTTTACAGAATTAGAACAAAGTATCCTAAAATTCATATGGGGCAACAAAAGACCCCAAATTTCTAAAGCAGTCCTGAGAAAAAAGAACAAAACGGGAGGCGTCACAATCCCTGACTTCAAAACATACTACAAAGCTACAGTAATCAAAACAGCATGGTACTGGTACAAAAACAGGTGCACAGATCAATGGAACAGAAGTGAAAGCCCAGAAATAAAACCACACATCTATGGACAGCTTATCTTTTTTTTTTTCTTTTTAAAGATTTTATTTTTTCCTTTTTCTCCCCAATGCCCCCGGTACATAGTTGTGTATTCTTCGTTGTGGGTTCCTCTAGTTGTGGCATGTGGGACGCTGCCTCAGCGTGGTCTGATGAGCAGTGCCATGTCCGCGCCCAGGATTCGAACCGACGAAACACTGGGCCACCTGCAGCGGAGCGCGGGAACTTAACCACTCTGCCACGGGGCCAGCCCCTGGACAGCTTATCTTTAACAAAGGAGCTGAGGGCATACAATGGAGAAAAGAAAGTCTTTTCAACAGATGGTACTGGGAAAACTGGAAAGCCACATGTAAAAGAATGAAAATTGACCATTCTTTTTCACCATTCACCAAAATAAACTCAAAGTGGATCAAAGACCTAAAGGTGAGACCTGAAACCATAAGGCTTCTGGAAGAAAACGTAGGCAGTACACTCTTTGACATCAGTATTAAAAGGATCTTTTCGGACACCATGCCTTCTCAGAGAAGGGAAACAATAGAAAGAATAAACAAATGGGACTTCATCAGATTAAAGAGCTTCTTCAAGGCAAATGAAAACAGGATTGAAACAAAAAAACAACCCACTAACTGGGAAAAAATATTTGCAAGTCATATATCTGACAGAAGCTTAATATCCTTAATATATAAAGAACTATCGCAACTCAACCACAAAACATCAAACAACCCAATAAAAAATGGGCTGGAGACATGAACAGACATTTCTCCAAAGAAGATATACTGATGGCCAATAGGCACATGAAAAGATGCTCATCATCGCTGATCATCAGGGAAATGCAAATCAAAACTACACTAAGATATCACCTTACACCCGTTAGAATGACAAAAATATCTAAAACTAATAGCAACAAATATTGGACAGGTTGCGGAGAAAAAGGAACCCTCATACACTGCTGGTGGGAAGGCAAACTGGTGCAGCCACTATTCAAATCAGTATGGAGATTCCTGAAAAAATTAAAAATAGAACTACCATACGATCCAGCCATCCCACTACTGGGTATTTATCCAAAGAGCTTGAAGTCAGCAATCCCAAAAGTCCTATGCACCCCAGTGTTTATTGCAGCATTATTTACAATAGCCAAGACATGGAAGCAACCTAAGTGCCCAGCAACAGACGAATGGATAAAGAAGATGTGGTACATATATACAATGGAATACTACTCAGCTGTAAAACAGAACAAAATCATTCCATTTGCAATAACATGGATGTACCTTGAGGGAATTATGTTAAGTGAAATAAGCCAGCGAGAGAAGGATAATCTGTGTATGACTCCACTCATATGAGGAATTTAAAATTATGGACTATGAACAGTTTAGTGGATACCAGGGGAAAGGTTGGGTGGGGGGTGGGCACAAAGGGTGAAGTGGTGCTCCTACAACATGACTGACAAACATTAATGTACAATTGAAATTTCACAAGATTGTAACCTATCATTAACTCAATTAAAAAAAAAGGAAAAAAAAGATGCTTTGTATGGTTTTAATCTTTTTAAGTATACTGAGGCTTGTTCTGTGGCCTAACATTTGGTCTATCCTGGATAATGTTCCTTGTGCACTAGTTAAGAATGTGCATTCTGCTTTGGTTGGGTGGAATGTTTTATATATGTCTATCAGGCCTAGTTATTTTAAGTGTTGTTTAAGGTCTCTATTGCACTATTGATCTTCTGTCTAGATGTTTTATACGTTATTGAGAGCGGTATATTGAATTCTCTAGATATTATTGTAGAACTCTGTATGTCTGTCTTCAATTCTCTCAATTTTTCCTTCATATACTTTGAGACTGTTAAAAACAAGACAGCAGGTCCAAAATGGAGTCAGTTATGGTAATTCCAACATTACCAAACCAAAACTTGACTTAATTATAGTTTTGGCTCTTCCAAAAGTGGAATCTGAAGTCGGTCAATCAGGAATTGTCTGATCCTCACTAGTCAGGTAATCTGCATGATAGATTCCTGCCATCCCCTAAAGGAAAGTAACCTTGCAGCAACCAATCTGTTTTTATGCCTAGTATAACTTCCTTGTTCCTGGTCCCTTCTTCCAATAAAAGTCTTTCATTTTGTATAGTTCTTCAGAGCTCATTTCTATCTGCTAGACTGGATGTTGTCTGATACAGGAATCATGGAATAAAGTCACTAAGATCTTTAAAATTTAACAGGGCTCATATATATATACATATATATTTATAATTGTTATAGCTTCTTGACAAACTGAACCTTTTATCAATATATAATGTCCTTCTTTTTCTCTTGTAGCCACTTTTGACTTGAAGTCTATTTTGTCTCATATTAGTACTTCCAAACCTGCTCTCTTTTGCTTATCCTCTGCAAGGTATATCTTTCTCCATCATTTCACTTTCAATCTATTTGTTTCTGTGGGTCTAAAGTGAGTCTCTTGTAGACAGCGTGAAGTTGTCCTCCAGGCTTTGCAGATTGGCTAAGGGCTGGGACATTCTTTCAACAATCAGCCAGGCTTATACTGAGCCTAGGGATCTGCCAAAGATGAAAGCCTAGGGTCTTCTCAAGTTCTTTCTGAGCATATATCTCTCCCTGAACATGAACATATCTTCCTAATTCCCCCATATTCAGACGTGCTTTTGAATGTCCTAATTTCCCGAATAAACTCTGCTCTGTATTTTCTTCTGGAATTTAGGCATCAGTAGATTCTTATTCATCTTGCAGTGTTTTCACGCAATACCCATTGTTATTCCCACCTGAGATTTGTGTTAGATGGAAGAAGAGATACTTTGTATCAGTCTTTCGCGTAGCCTCCTAGCCTCCAGACAGATAAGAATAGACATACACAATAATTTGCAAATATGATTTGTTTCTGCTCCCTCCAGAACGAGAGTTCTGAATCCCACACTGGGAATGCAGGCTACCATTTCAATACTGCAACCACACCAGGGAGAGGGTGGCCAAGGGCAAGTAAAAATGCCGCAAAAATTTGCTACCTCTTTTAAGTTACTTTTTATTTTTTGTTTTGTTTTATCATCACCTTGGTTGCTGTACATCTTTGGTGGTTTTCCAGTTTTCTGATAGTTTGTTCTGGCAGTATTTGCTTTTTTCTTTTTTTGTGATTCTGGAGGAGCAGGAAAGCTGGGAGTGCCTACTCAGCCATTTTAATACATCAAGGTATGCACAAGAAGAAATAGAAAACTTGATTTGAGATATTTGTTCATTTCATTTTCATGAATAAGAATGATAATTGGCTTCTCTCTCCTTTACTTTACAAGAGGAATGGAGAGTGGTATTTTGTTAAATGCTGGGGACTGACAGCTCTAAATGAATTCTATAAAAGTCTTTAGATTTCCCAGAATATAGGAAAAGAATGAAATCTGCATATCTCATTCTAAGTATCAAATTTTAAAGATAATATTTTAAAAATGTGATTAATTTCTCTTGCGAACAGATAGGCAAAAATCTGAAATAAAATTTTTGCTATTGAATTCACTAAGCCTTTTATAATAGTATATTTAAAAATAAATGTATGAGACAGCATCAGAAAGCTTTCCATTTTATTTCACGTATGTGTTACATTGGTTTAGCATAATAAGAAAAGTCCTGGCAAATCTAAAGAGAAAGATAAATATGAGGTATATGATAAAAAATGACAAAATTATTTATAGTATTTGCTTATTATCTTTCTAATATCTATAGGATATCTTTTTTATTTTTTTAAAAAATTTCTTTTTTTCTTTTCTTTTTGCTTTTTCTCCCTAACTGCCCCCAGTACGTAGTTGTATATTTTAGTTGTGGGTCCTTCTAGTTGTGGCATGTGGGATGCCGCCTCAAAATGGCCTGATGAGCATTGCCACATCCATGTCCAGGATCTGAACCAGTGAAACCCCAGGGCAAGGAAGCAGAGCACGCGAACTTAACCACTTGGCCACGGGGCCAGCCCCAGGATATCCTTTTTAATTATTGATATTGGTAATGTTTTCTTTTTCTTTTGATACAAAAGCTGTGCATTTACTAATTGTATTGATCTATCCAAAGACCCAAATATGATTTCATTGATTTTTTTCCTATTATTTTTTTCTTCAATTTCTTTGTTGAGATCAGTCAACTCTCTTTAGGTATAATCTCTTTTCTCTATTTAGGTTGTATTTTTTTGAAGTTTTTATTCAAGGCATATTTTTAATATTTGTAAGGTACTATTTAAGGATATTTAGTTCAATTAAAAATGTTATGTTATAGTTTCCTTCTGCTTATTTTGTGTATAGTATTTTGGGGATTTTTAAAAATCATTTTGACTCTTATTTTGTGTCCCTCACCCCCCTTATACAAACAGTGTGTGGATATAGACATTTTTATTAACTTTGTGCACTAAGTTGAGGGGTCTTTTCGGTTTACAAGATTTCTGGTTTAAGAGGCTTTATTGCTTTCTTCTGACAGTATAGTGAAGTGAAGTGTGTGTGTAGTTTAAAAACAACACTTACATACTTCCTTTTCTCTTAACCATTACAACTCTAAAGGATGCTGTCCTTGTTTTCCTTCCCTACTTTCCTTTAGAAATATTTTTCATTGAGTTTTTCACCTCAAATCCTATATAATTGCTATACTTTTTCCTGTATCCAATGCTGTCCTCTATCAGACTTTGGAGGTGTTTTTAATTATTGGTTATGTAAGAGGAATTTTCTTATTGATTTTATCTGTTTTATATTACTAACAGTATCTCCACTTCCCTTTTCTCTTTTCTAAACCATTTCTTCAGACTTCTTCACTGGTCACTCATAGAATTATGGTAATTGGAGGGCCAGAGATAGTTTTTTTTTACTTTTGATAAATATTTCTCTACTTATAGGCATCTTCAACTTCATAAGATTATCTTCCTTACAGTGATGCAGAAAGTGTGGGAAGTTCATTTGCTTTATCTGGTCTGAATGGGTTTTGGGCGGATGAGTGGGAAGATGGAATTTTAGGTGTTATTATCTTAAGACCTTCTTTTCGACCTTCGGAATGGAGTGTTTATCTATTTTCATTTAATGGGTTTAATAATATCAATATGCATTTCCATAAAATTTCTTCTGAAACTTGCCTAGTATATATCTCATATAGTAATTTTGCAGTCGTGGTCTATATTTTTCCTTTGTTATTTTCTAATGGCGTGCTTTTACATTTTCAAATGGAATGCCTTATTGTTTGATAAACATTGTTATTAGTTTATATTTGGATTTATTAGTATTCAGGGAATGCTATTTACATTTTTATCTATTTACGTTGTATCTATTAGTATTCAGGGAATGTTCTTTACATTTTATTTTTTGTTGGATTTATTGTGGTTACTCTTGGTTTAAAATATAGTCAGTTTTTATGAATGTTCATGTGCAGTTGAAAAAAATTGTATGTCTTATTACTGGAGTTCCATGATATATATGCGATTGTGTTATTTGGGATTATAACCTTAGTTACTGAATGTCATTTCTTTTTCTTTTCTTTATTTCTCTCTTTTTGTGTGTGTGTGAAGAAGATTGGTCCTAAGCTAATATCTGTTGCCAATCTTCCTCTATTTATTTTCTCCTCAAAGCCCCAGTACATAGTGGTATATTATAGTTGTAAGTCCTTCTAGTTCTTCTGTGTGGGATGCCACCACTAGCATGGCTTGGATGAGTGGTGTGTAGGTCTACACCCACATTTCAAACAGGTGAGCAGTGGGCCAAGGAATTGGAGCATGCAAACTTAACCAGTAGGCCACTGTTTTTTATTTTTCTTTTGTCTTGAATTGAGAGTCTCTGTTATTTCTCCTCTCATCTCTTATAGTTTTTGGTTTATGGAAATCATTGCTTTGTCATTAGATATATAAATATTAATAACTGCTATATCTTCATTGTGGATTCTAGCTTTTGTAATATAGTGTTTGTTTCTTTTACTACATTTAAAACTTTATGGTCTGCATTTTCCTTTGTCACATGTCATGATTTTGACGTCATTTTATTTCCTTTTTTCTAATACCTTTATCAAATTGTAATTTTTTTTTTAGTTTTAACATGCATACAAAAAAGTGCATGAAAGCCAGCATGTGTTTTTACAAAATCAGCACAGCTCTGTAACTAGCATAGAGACCAAGAAGAAGGACTTTAACAAAACTCAAGGCACGCTTGATCATTTTCATTTACCAACCTTCTCTAATTCAAATAAAATTACTATATATAACATCAATATTTTATGTTGTTAACTATAAAACTATATAGAATATTTTTGTATCTAGTTTCTTATGCTCAGCATTATATTTATAACATCTATTCATCTTGTTTGCAAATTTCTTTGAATATATCCCAAATTATAAAAGTAAAAATGTTGATGGCTTTTTAAGTTTTTTTGTTTTTGTTTTTTACTTTGCAGGTATTACAGATAGTGGCATTACGAAGAATCTTGCTATATTGTTTGATGAACATAAATATTTCCTTGGGGTATAGACCTGGGTAAATTTCTGAGTAGTATCTTATGCATGTGTTTATCTACTTTAAACATTATGAAATGAGACACAGAGCTAAGTCTCTCTAGAGAAACTCATGCAGCTATAATAATATAAGACATACTATATTTTAAGTAAAATAAAATTGCTAAATATAAAGAGGATTATTTCTAAATGTTATAGAGCTCTACCAACTAAGAAGAAATTACAATTCAAATATCCATACACTTGATAATAGATCTTCAAAACAGGTAAAGAAAAGATCCAGAGCTATAAGAAGAAATAGATAAGTCCTTCATTGCCATGGCAGAATTTAACGTACTTCTCCCATTGATGAATAAACAAGCAATACAATATCTAAGAATATAGAAGTTGTGAATTACATAATTGAAATATTTGACTAGTTAACTTTCAAAGAATATGACTACCAACAAAAACAGCATACATATGTTTTTCAGTGCACATAGAAAATTTACTACAATTGACTATTTGCTGGATCATAAAGCAAACCACAACAAAGATCGAAGGACTGAAATCATTCAGAATATTTTCTGTGACAATGAAATTAATTTAGGGATCACTAACTTATTCTTCAATTTTAACTTTACTGAATCTCCTTGTTTATGAATTTCTCATGTATATAGCACAGTGTTGAATTTAAGTATGTCCTTAAATTTATTAATCAGTATGTTCTGTTTCAGTTCTGTAATATTTTGTCATGTATAAGATATTTTACATCATACACATGCATGTATATTTATATGGATATGTAATACTCATAGGTGTGTATATATCTAGAGAAATGACTTTTCACCATTTTGGGTTTTTTGCTCATCTTTTAAGGAAGGTTTGTATTTTTGTCTTTATACTAATATCTGTATATATTGTTGATCCCTTTTATTTGTGTATTTACTTATTATAAATGAATTGAAATGAACTGTTAATGCTCTTTATTACTCAAACTGTATGATGTATAAGCAACCAAGAGCCAACACATTACTCCTAGTTTAAAATTAATAAACAGAAAAACAGGATAAAAATAAAAGGTGAGTTGATGCTTGAATTGTTACGTAATTTATCATCTTTGCACATATAGTCCCTTATCCCTGAAAGAAAGAGGATGGAATAAACGATCTTCAAGGTATATTCATACTGTGAACATCTTGTTTTCTATTCCTTTTCTCTGTTACTCTTTAGAGAAATTAATACACTGTGATTTTAGTGTCTTGGTTTAAATTATGGTATCACTTTGCCATCTAGTTGTTATTGTATTTGTACCACTTGTAAAGGAAAGAAATTCATACTTTGCTACTATTTGCAGAGGGATTTTTGTAGTACTGGACCTTATGAAAAAATTCTGCCAATTCCTATATAATTTGGTTGATAATGAGATTACAAATAGATGAAATCTGAACTGGCAATGTTGGAAGTAAGTGAAACCAATATTTCTTTCTCTTTATGTCAAATTAGAATAACCTTAAGAAAAAAAATTACCTCTTTTCTAATAACAAATAATACTAAACTGAGATTTAAGAGAGTCAATATCAAGTGTACCTTAACTCTTTAATCTTTTCTGAAATATGTGCCAGATTGTAGACTCAACTTAGATCAGAGAAAGATGAAGAAAATTGCCTGTAATCACATTAATTGAGAGTTATACTACACACAGAGCGCTAGTCATGGGCATACAGTTTATACTTTCCATTATCAAAGCTATCTATGTCTCTATCTACCTATCTACATCTATACTAATATCTATATATCTCTATCTCTAGCTATATATGTATATATCATACTGGATTTGGGAGGCTATTTTGAATTGAATTTCTTCTTATTGTATGCTATACTTACATACTTATATATGCTTGCATGAATGGTATCCTCATTTGAAGGAAAGAATTAATAAGTCTTACATTGAACCAAATCCCTTTTGGTTAGGAAGGTTAGAGCATGCTACTTAATTAGTGTAAGAGTCACTTTTTTGGAAAGGGTGGTTAAACCAATCCATGAGATACTTCTAATTTCTGAGATCTGAGAAACATAAAAATAATTTAAAAACAATAGAGTATTTAGGAACGCCCAAAATGAAGTGATCTTAGCTAGAGCTCCTATGAATATGAGGATTAGTCACAGAATATGGGAAATGCAGAGAAACATCGTAGAGTTTTGTTGTTTTATTGAGGAAGACTGGCCCTGAGCTAACATCCTTGCCCATCTTCCTCTGTTTTATATGTGGGATGCCTACCACAGCATGGCTTGCCAAGCAGTGCCATATCCACACCTGGGATCCGAACTGGCGAACCCCTGGCCACCAAAGCAGAACATGCGCACTTAACCACTGCCCTACGAGGTCAGCCTAAGGAGTTTTATTGTTTGTCTACATTCTTCCTCAAGAACCTCCCCGTTCCTTTTACTTACATTAAAGTTTTTATCTTTATAACCTCTTCTTATATCCTATTAATAAAATTGAGCAACAAAGGGATGCTAAGAATCATTCATACTATTCTATCTTTGGACACTCTGGAGAGAAAGTTCTTTTTCTTAATTCTGAAATTGGTTTTCCTGTGGTTTTTAATTTAATGGAATTAATTCTCTTTCTTGAATACACAGTAAACAAGACCAGCCAGTCTTTCACATTTTAGCCTTGAAATATTTGAAGACATTGGTCAGAGTCTCCTTTTACTTTTCTTTTGTGTTCCAGAAATCTCGAGGACATTAATTGGTTTATTAGATGCTTTATTGCAATATATACTTCTCACTGCTATTTACTTGACACTGCAGGGTACCTACACAGTTATTAATAGTTATTGGGAACCACTGGCTCACACAATGAGATGCTATCCAGGACACAATGCTTCCTTCCAAATTAAAATGAAAATGGGAGTTGCCTCTTTCTCTCTACGTAATCTATTTATGGAGTCAATATATCATAATATTAGAATGGGATCAATTTCATTCACAATATCTATACCTTTTTGACAACCACAACTTCTTCATCATTCCTTACTTGTTCTGTTGGCATGGGATCCTATTAAAGAGTTCAACCACACTGACCCCAACTGCATTCTGTTCACAATTTGGCTCTTCTGATCCTCCAACCTTATCTTTTACTGCTACCTGCATAAACTCTACTTCTAGTTGATAGGAATATGAGCATCCCTATTACTACATTGGCTCAGACTATCTTCTGCTTAAAAATTATTTTGTTTTGCTTTCTTGTCCCTGCAATCCTATCTTAACATTATAGTTCAGCTGGAAGTTCAAAATCCTATTGTGATTTTGCCAATGAGAAAAAAATCTTGGATGTTATTCAATTATCAGAACTTATGAAGAGTATTCCTAATGTGCTTGACAACAGTTTAAAGTAAAAAAAAAGAATGATAAAACAATGAAAACTTTGTGCATAGTGATCATGTAAAAAGTGTAGTATCTTTTTTTTTTTTTAAAGATTTTATTTTTTCCTTTTTCTCCCCAAAGCCCCCCAGTACATAGTTGTATATTCTTTGTTGTGGGTCCTTCTAGTTGTGGCATGTGGGACGCTGCCTCAGTGTGGTTTAATGAGCAGTGCCATGTCCGTGCCCAGGATTCAAACCAACGAAACACTGGGCTGCCTGCAGCAGAGCGTGCGAACTTAACCACTTGGCCACAGGGCCAGCCCCAAAAGTGTAGTATCTTTTAAAACAGCTGTTGTGCTTGATAGGTGGGGCTTCCCCACTGAGTCTGTGCCTGTGCCACTCCCTGTGACCATGGTGGGATCCTGGACTCTCCCACTGGTCAAGAGAATAACCACACAGGGGCTCAGCATTGTCTCCACCTGCTCCCACAGTCTTGCCAGTTGTACTGCCCCTTTGGGGATGCTGTAATACTGTGGACATTTGCGGCAGCTGAGGGCACTTTCCTATGTGCTGCAGATATGCCACATCTGTTCCTAGGGCACACCAGCCTTTGTGCTTGGTGGGCAGGGCTTCTCCACTAACACTGAGCTGAGTCTCTCCCTGGAGCTGTGGTGGGACTGTGGATTTTCCCACTGGACAAAGGAGTGATCAAGCTAGGGCTCAGGGTTGTTACCACCTGCTCCCGTGGTCCCACTGGGACTCACTTCCCCTTATGGGACTACAGTAGAGCTGCGGGAGTTTAAGGAAGCTGGGGGTTTGTTCACTCAGAATTGCAGTTGGAAGTAAGAATAATCACTAGGCTATTTATTTCATTGAATGCAGCAGTCACTAAAATAATCTTCTGGCCAATGTAGGGGTCAGAGCAAAACACAGAAACAAAGAGCTCGATCTTCAAGATCATAAACAAAATTACAATGAGTACCACAGAAATATAAAATATTATAAGAGAATACTATGAAAAATTATATGGCAACAAATTGGACAACGTACAGGAAATGGATAAATTTTTAGATTCTTAGCAGCACCCCAAAGTGAATCAAGAAGAAATAGAGAATCTGAATAGATCCATCACAACTAAAGAGATCGAAACAGTAATCAAATACCTCCCAAATAAAACTCCAAGACCCAGATGTCTTCTCTGGATAATTCTATCAAACATTCAAAGGAGATTTCCTACTTATCTTTCTCAAACTATTACAGAAAATTGAAAAAGATGGAACACTTCCTAAGACATTCTATGAGGCCAACGTTACCCTGATATCAAAGACAGACAAGGACAACACAAAGAAGGAAAATTACAGGCCAATATCACTGATGAACATAGATGCAAAAATCCTCAACAAAACACTGGCAAACGGAAGACAGCAATATATTAAAACAGATCATACACCGTGATCAAGTTCTATTTATACCAGGGACACAGGGATGGTTCTGATTTGCAGGAACATCTGCTAATGAATCAATGTGATACACCATATTAACAAAATGAAGAACAAAAACCACATGATCATCTCAATAGATGCAGAGAAAACATTTGACAAGATCCAACATCCATTTCTGATAAAAATTCTCAATAAATTGTTTATAGAAGGAAAGTACGTCAACATAATAGAGACCATGTACGAGAAACCCACAGCCAAATCATACTCAATGGGGGAAAACTGAAAGTCGTCCCTCTGAGCAAAGGAACAAGACAAGGGTGCCCACTCTTACCACTCTTATTCAACATAGTACTGGAGGTTTTGGCCAGAGGAATTAGGAAAGAAAAAGAAATAAAAGGAATCCAATCAGGCAATGAAGAATTGAAACTCTTGCTGTTTGCAGATGACATAATTTTATATATAGAAAACCCTAAAATATCTATCAGAAAGCTATTCGATGTAATCAATAATTACAGCAAAGTTTCAGGGTACAAAATCAACTTACAAAAATCAGCTGTATTTCTATATTCTAATAATGAGCTAACAGAAAAAGTCAAGAACACAATCCCATTTACAATCACAACAAAAATAATAAAATATCCTGGAATAAATTTAACCAAGGAAGTGAGAGACCTATACAATGAAAACTACAAGACTTTGCTGAAAGAAATTAATGATGACACAAAGAAATGGAAAGACATTCCATGCATATGGATTAGAAGAATAAAGATAGCTAAAATGTCCATGCTACCTGAAGCAATCTAGATTCAATGCATTTATCTTCTTTCAATGCATTCACAGTTCTAAGAATCTATTCCAAAGATAGAGTAACAAAACTATGTATAAATCACATATTCCCAAGCATTATTTATAATATCCATAGACTGGATAAAATCCAATATGAGGGTTGTTGATTAAACTATGGGTCAGAATAAAGAAGTATACAGCTATGAAAATGGAAAAAGGAATCTTTCTATATATTGCAATGGAGTGCCCTACAGGAGATTTTCTTATGTGAATAAAGACAAGACAGAAATTTTTTGTAGTGTGATAAATTGTGTGAGAGAAGAGGGAAAGATAAAACAAAAACTAATAAATATAGGAAGAGATGAAAGAAAACTTTTAGGAATATAAGTTATAATTTAGCTTTAATTTGGGTGAATGTAATATTTTACATACTTTAAAAGACATATTTATCTCAAAAAGTAAACAAAAAATCTCTAAAATTTAAAACAACAACAAACGAATCTATAATGTTGGACACATGGTCACACAGTGTTTCTATAAAAGACTTTAAACACAGCGTTTTGAGAGTATATCCTCATTGTGTAATGTTTATTTACTATAAATTAAATAAGTAACTATTGAAATATCGTTGAAACTAAAGTTGCAAACATAAAAGAGTTACAGCTCTAAAGGAAGAGAAGATATGCAAAAAACTTTTCATCTTAATTTGAAATAGAAATTTAGTTTGAAACACTTTTTCTCTTAAAAATAGTGTCACTCATAGTGACAACCTGGTAGCAATGAACATCCCTATTCCCAAAATTTTCTCTAAAGGGAAATCTTTGATCTCTAAACAGAACCAGAACTTTTTGGAAAAACAAATGATTTGAAGGCTGAGGTAGAAAATGTTATGACCCTTAAGCAACTTAATTTTCCAGAAAGCAAAAATGTTTTTAACAGCTAGTTGAATCATTTCAAAGAGATATAGGAGGCAGTTTGAAATGGTTCCCACTGGCTTACAATTAACATAAAAATGAATGTTGATTGCAATTAATTTAAAGGCATGAAATATGTTTAAATGTAAACATTTAAATCCAGATGCCAACAACATAAAAAATAATGTCACTGGTTACTATTAAATGAACTTTGCTGGGGATCAAATCATTACTTAGAAAACTGGTAAATAAAGAAGATAAATATTTATACTGGCTTTCCTTTATGAACTTTATATCAGGATTACCTAATAGTTTATGAGGGGAAATTCAGAAGAAATAAGAGCAGATAAAAGGATTGAGTTGATAAATCACAACTTTAGAGCTCCCAATAAAAAATGGTTCAAGGAAATGCTTTCAATAGATAGTAAAATCATTAAGTGAAAAGTTGATAAGAACTGTTAAAAGGAAGTAATCAAGCTGACGCTACCTGAATCCACAGATCAGACTAAGTGGCACTAAAATTTGGAGAACTAATTAACATGTACCTTACAATTTGGTGCAACCGGAAGTAGTCAGAACCACCTATGAAGAATTCTTGCCTAAAAGAAGCAGAGTGAAACTGAAGTAATAAATCTTGATGTGAGTATCAATTTACAAACATTGGTGCAGGAACAAGATAAATGACAAAGCAATAAGCTAAATACAGAACTTGCAGCATTCTACAAACGGTCCATGTTTTCCAAAAAGTTACCCGAACACACATATGTGTACAAACTCATACACGCGTGCAAACACACGAGGAACGGTACATAATAGAACATAATGTTACATAATAGAGAAAGCTTAGTTATAGCAAGGATATTTTTTTGATTTTTGAATCAAACTAACTGTAAAAATATATCTTTGAAGCAATTGGGGAAATTTAAACATGAGTTTGGTATTAAATTAAGAATACATTATTATTTTTATTAGGTGTAATTTTGACATGAGTGTTTATTTGAATGTTTATCAGTTTACATTTTTTATAAATTCCTTTTAATGACTTAGTTCTGTTAGCAAGTGGATTGATGGAGAAATATAATACCCTAAACATATAATTATATTTTAACTGACTCAAATTTATAAGACTGGAAGTCATGGACTCGCTGTCCCTAAAATGTCTCAACCCTTCAGGACAAAGAACACCATACATAGTCCTGTTTTCTGGGCTTCACACAGCACTTTTGGCCAAAAATACATTTGGGACAGGAAAAATATCCGTGTAGAAAGCAGTTCTTGTAGTTCCTTGTTTTGAGACTTGCAGCATTGGCTGAAGTACTTTTTGTTTTCATGAATGCCTTCAAAAGACTTAAAGTTTGAAAATTACATTGATAAACCTCTTTTACATTTACAATCTCAGTTTATATTGCAGACCGGAATTTATTTCATGGTAGTTTATTAATGAAAATGTACTGCAAATGTGCTCAACTAATGTCATCTCATATTTTGTTATCGTTCTAATAAATAACAACACTGTGGCATAAATACAGCTTTAAAGGACATCCATAAATGTCCCAGATAGATGTCCTTGTTTTTCTTTCTGCCATAAATAATGTCATTCTGAAAAACCCATTGTATTTTTACAAAAGGGATTTAGAAGGCATGAAATATCACCACAAACTGCAAATTATTGAGATGCATTAAAAAAAAACAAACCTGATTGTCGATTTGAAAATCAGTAGTATTTGCTGCTGTCTTTGGCAAAAACTCAACACTCTTCCCCCAGGTATTTGCATAATTTACTCTCTCACTTCATAATGGTCGATACTCAAATAACACCTCACTATGGTCTTTGCTGAGCTCCCTGTTTAAAGTGACACCTTCAATTTTATATTTCTTCCATTTATAATTACGGGAAATTATTATGTATTTTTTTGTTTTTTTGTACCCCCAATTACATATAAATTTGTTGACAAAGGGGAGTTCTTTGTCTTTTTCCCCAATACCTAAGAGAGTACCCAGCTCAGGGTAAACCTGTAATAAATATTTATTGAATCAATGAATGAAGGAAAGAAAAATTAGCAATTATGTATCCCTATTATGTACTCAACCTTCTTTCCCTGGTTTCTGACTAGAGAGAAAATTCAGCAGAGTGCACATTTCTTTTGGCATGTTTTTCTTTTATTTTGACTGCCCAGTTTCAATAATCACATCTAAAGCATCCTTATTGTTCTTTGTGAAGTATCTCTTTTCTCAAACTTAAACCCTTCATGGTTCAGGTAGGTTTGGCTCTATTCCAAGTTCCTTGAAAGGTCATGTTTATCATTCCGTAAAGATTCATGGTATACTTACTTTATGCTAGTCACTGTTCTAGACACTTAGACTATATCAGTGAATATATTCTCTGCTTTCCTGGACATTTTATTCTAGGAGGGGGAAACAAACAATATGAAAGAATGTAATAAATAATGATTAAACATATATTTGAACCATGTTACATACTTGAAACACTAAATTGGGTAATGCAGTAACCCCTGGAGTATAATAGTATGTTCATGGAAGTTTTCACTGAAAAGGTGCATTTGAACAAAAACTTAAGGGAAAGCATTCCATGGTAGACAAAAAAAGTGGTAGAAAGGACCATAAGGAAGGAGTGTGTGATATTTTTTGAGAAACAAAAAGTGAGGAACAAAAGCCAGGTGGCCAGATTAGCTGGAGAAAGTAGAGGGGAGAAAGAGTAATAAAATAGGACAGAGATTTTAAAGTAACAGGACAGACGGTTTTCCCAAATTAATATTTAACTTTGTAAATATCATTGCTTTAGCTCTCTATGGATCACGATGACCTAAAAGATGGATCTTCACACTTGTCCGATATGGTAAGAATGGATGGTATAGAGGAAGAGGGTTGTGCCCAGCATATAGTAATCAGTTAATACCAGATAATGATGACTTCTATAATTACATAGTTTTGGTAATTGAAGGAAGGTATGGAAGTGATTGGGGGCTGGAGGAAGAGACTAAATAAAACTTCATTTCATATAAATAAAATGCCCCTCATGTTGCTCCAGGTTTTCTAGTACACAAGAATTACATCAGAGAAAAGTCATTGATTTTAACTGTTTACTTAATGACTTCAAGACAATGGGGCAATAGGTGGTCTCTAGGGTTCCTGTCCCAAAGGTAGTGACTATAGCTATAAGAATGCATACATCACTCTCAACCTGCCGTGGTCCTTCCTTTGCCATCAGCAGATTTGTTTTAAAATTCTGTGGAAAGATTGATGTTAATTTCAATGTGTTGTATGTAGAAAACAACATGAGGGATGGAACTTGCCTTTTGTATCTAGACAGTTCTTGAAAATATTTAGTCAAAAGTTACATATCTGAACATGCAAGGAAGAGGATGACCATTTACTTTATAGAACTTTGCGTTAGAGGGCCTGGCTCAGCTGAGCTCCTCACTAACAGCCCATGAACAACAGCTACTGGCATGGATGGGGAGAGAAGAGCTCTGAGAATTTGAGGGACTGTGCGTTGTCTTGATTCTGTAAAATTTTTGAAGGGGAGTCAAGTTAGAATACAAAAATGTTTAAATAAAATGAAACAAGTAGAGATTGAATAGACTGTCTAGTGAAAATTAAAAGGGACCAGCTTTAATTAAGATTATAAAGCAGGAAACAGTTGTCCTGTGAGAGCAAAAATTACAACAAAATGGGGAAAGAATTATAAGAAAGAAGATTTTAACTGTTATATTTTCTATATAGCATTTGGGACACAAGAGGCATTATATTAAATATATAATATTAGTTTAAAGTGAATTCCTTTTTTTTCAAAAAAGATTGGCACCAGCGCTAACATCTGTTGCCAATCTTTTTTTTTTTTTTCCCTCCCCAAAGCCCCCGGTACATACTTGTATATTGTAGTTGTAGGTCCTTCTGGTTGTACTCTGTGGGATGCTGCCTCAGCATGACCTGATGAGCGGTGTCATGTCAGCACCCAAGATCAGAACAGGTGAAACCTTGGGCCACCAAAGCAGAGCACGTGAACTTAACCACTTGGCTACATGGCTGGCTGGCCGAAAATGAATTCTTAAATGCCCTAGCTAAATTAAATATTGTATTAAGAAAAAAAGCTTGATAATTAGAATGTCTGGCTTTGCAATGGATTGTCTTTTGAGGTTGTCTTTAATATTCAAATTTATGGGTATAGAAACAGGACCATTGAGGGTCTCAGTTTTGCATATGATCTGACATTTTATTGATGAGCCATCTGAAATCTATTTCTTGGGTCCTGAGACCAGAGATAATCTTACCACAAATGATAAAGAAAGAGTTTTCCAGAATGGTAAGATCTTAGAAGTATTGGCAACAGTTTAGAGAAATATAATTCTCTTGTATCACTATTTCCTCATGAAATGTCTTCAGAGTGCAATACTACCTCAATTTATAATCTCTCCCCTTCATACGTAATATAGGACAGAATGAATATCCTATATGTCTTGAAGGGAGAACAGAAAGAGAGTAAGACAGAGACTTAGGAAGGGGCAGTTTCTAAGTCAGAGTCTTTACTATAGTTCATTATTCCTGAGAGAGAAAATTTCCCTAAATGTCATTCCTATTTCATCTTGATGTTGCTTTCTAGTATAACTCTGTGGCATGTATGCTGTCTTTGGACTATTTCCCATAGGTTTAGAGTCTCTAGTTTGTCAATTAAAAGTATGATGATTTAATAAAGGAAATATGTTAGCATCTAGACTAGAATATGGATCAGAGTCTGGTGTAATAAAATGGATACAGGGCTGGGAGTCTGGGGATCTGGGATCTAGTCATAGTATGTAGATTGGTCCTTATTTGCATTTCATTGGGAAAGCCAAGACTCTCCAGCTTTTTGTTTTGTCACCTCCACAATAAAGAAGTAGACTACATTATCTTTATCATCAGCTCCATTTTTATTATTGCATAAGTATTCAGGAAGGATTGACTCCCTGAACTGAAGGGCATACTCTGAAAATAATTAATTAAGGTTAATTTTGATAACAGATTTACTGAGTCAGATCCAAAAGCAAAGATTAAAGTGCTATATGGAATTAACAATAAAGGCACAGATGTAAAGTATTAGGGGTGTTCATTCTTAATGTCACAGTGTGAGTATACAATGCAAAAATTAATATTTTCAGAAATTTCTCATTTTTGTTACTGACTATAGGACTGACTTAGTCATTGCATTATGCTAGGCTTATCTTTTATGAACTTACAATGTTCAAGGAGAGCTGAAAATGTTATGAAAATATTTGACAACATAACTATAAATCTCTCGATTTCGTATTCTTATTTTTAAATATTAAAAAATTACAATTGAGAACTTAAAAAAGTAATTCAATAATTGTATTGTTTTTACCTAAAGAAAAATTTAAAATTTTAAATGGTTATGTTTGAAAAGTTTAGACATTGAGCATGTCGTAAATAAAAATTACACAGAGAAATCCTGAAAGATATTTTGCTTTGTTTTCCAGTCTTGGTAAGGTTAGTTAACCAAGCTTCTTATATCCTCATTCTCCTTAATCTTTTTGTTTTCAGGACTGATTCAGACTCTAACAAACAGAAACCATGTTGCTGTCAGAGAGAAATAAAACTTGGGCCACGTTCACTCTCTTGGGCTTCTCAGATTTCCCAGAACTGCAAATCCCTCTCTTCTTGATTTTTCTGGCCATCTACAGTGTCACTGTTGTAGGGAATATTGGGATGATTGTAGTAATCAAAATTAACCCCAAACTACACACCCCTATGTGCTTTTTCCTCAGCCACCTTTCATTTGTGGATTTCTGCTATTCCTCCATCATTACTCCCAAGACCCTGGTGAACCTAGTTGTAGAAGACAGAACAATTCCATTTATAGGATGTGTAGTACAATTGTTTTTCTGTTCTACCTTTGCAGTAACTGAATTCTTTTTATTAGCTGTAATAGCCTATGATTGCTTTGTGGCCATTTGTAACCCTCTGCTCTACACAGTTGCCATGGCCTAGAAACTGTGCCGTGCTAGTGGTCAGATCATATGCATGGGGAGTAGCTTGTTCCTTGATATTCACATGTTCCGCAATCAAGTTATCATTTCAAGGTTTCAACACAATTAATCATTTCTTCTGTGAATTCTCCTCATTGCTGTCCGTCTCTTGCTCTGATACTTGTGTCAACCAATTGCTGCTTTTCATTTTTGCCACCTTGAATGGGGTCAGCACACTACTCATCATTCTCATGTCTTATGTGTTTATCATTGTCAACATCCTCAAAATGCATTCAGCCGGTGGGCGCTGCAAAGCCTTCTCCACCTGTGCCTCACACCTGACCACCGTTACTATCTTCTACGGCACCATCTTCCTCTACTGTGTGCCCAACTCCAAAAACTCCAGGCGCACAGTCAAAGTGGCATCTGTGTTTTACACCGTGGTGATCCCCATGTTGAATCCTCTGACCTACAGTCTGAGAAATAAGGATATCAAGGCTACAGTAAGCAAAATAGTGGACAGTAAAGTATTTCCTTATTAAGAATATTATTTTAGGGTCGGCCTGGTGGCGCAGCGGGTAAGTGCGCATGTTCCACTTCTTGGTGGCATGGGGTTCGAAGGTTCAGATCCCGGCTGCGGATATGGCACTGCTTGGCAGGCCATGCTGTGTTGGCATCCCACATATAAAGCAGAGGAAGATCGGCACGGATGTTAGCTTTGGGCCAGTCTTCCTCAGCCAAAAGAGGAGGACTGGCAGTAGTTAGCTCAGGGCTAATCTTCCTCAAAAAAACAAGAAAGAAAAAGAAAAGGAATATTATTTTAGTAGAGTTTGTCCCTGACATGTAAGTAAATACTGCACATAAAAGTTGATTTTAAAGAAACCTTTACAATTATGAAGAGTTAATCTTGTATAATGGAAAGATCATGGATTTTGGTTCAAACAGAGTAAACTTGGCTCTGTCTCTTACTGGAAAATAAGACAGCCATCTCTCTCATCTTGAATTTTTCATCTACAAAATTGAGATAACATAAAATAGCTCTTAACCTGACTGTGAAGATTAAAAGACTATATGAATATCATGTGTAAAACCTTGTATAATCTCAATAAACAATTTTATCCTCTTATACATGTGGTACACTACGCTTTCAATAAATATATGAATATCTCTCACAAAAGTACCAATAGCAGTTAAAATACAACTAGTTTTCATCCTTCAACGAATGTAAAATCCAGTGTTGACAGTAGGGCAGTGAAGAAAGTGACCTTTGTCTAAGGTAGAAAATAATAAATATCATAGAGAATTTGAGAGAAAGAAAAGTTTCAAATCCATTTAAAGACTTTAGAGAAATTCCTTCATAAAATAGGTATTGTTTGAATTTGTCCTTGGATAACAGAACAGACAGAAGTTTAGGAGACACATTTCAACAAGCTTTGTTGAGAAGACAGAAGCATGGTAAGATCAAGGAAACCAAAATGTAGTACTGAGTCAATGATGCAACAATTTTTTTATTGAGTGAATACTTTATAGCATGCATGTATGTGTGTGTATTTTTGTGTATACAGGTTACTTGGAATGAATGGAAAGTTGGTAATATGTGATCTGTATTCTGAATGTGTTTCAAAGGAGCTCCTGTATGGCAGGATGATAAGCTGTGATAGGCTCCACCAGAGCCTGAGAAATAGTAGAGTGGATCTCAAAAAATATTATAGGCAAAAAGTAAGCAGGATGAGTGTCTACCCAATCTGTATTTTATGCTATCATTTTGCCTATAACACGTCAAAAACATGATCAGTTCTTTATGATTCTTTTTTCTGAACATCAGTGTAATCTCTGAATCCTCAACTGAACATCCACCTTAAAAAAAAGTGTGGGGTACGCCTAGTGGCATAGCAGTTAAGTTAGCGCTCTCCACTTCAGCAGCCTGGGTCCACCGGTTTGGATCCCTGGTACAGACCTATGCACTGCTTATCAAGCCATGCTGTAGCAGGTGTCCCACATATAGAGGAAGATGGGCACGGATGTTAGCTCAGGGCCAATCTTCCTGAAAAAAAAAAATCCTGTTTGGAGTTGCCTCAAGTGTTGAAAATTAATCAGCTATGTAACTTCATTCAAAATAAAGTGAAAACCAGGCAGTCATTAGCATTAAGACCTATTTCACCTGGTAAATAAAAAATACTAGATTTCTCTAACATCAGTAACTCACTTTTGCTTGAATGTCTTGTACACCCTTTTGCTTCTCTTTACTCAATGTGTCTACATAAAATTCCAAACTAGTCATCAGTATAATGGAAGAAATAAATTTCCAAGTGTGTTTTGGTAAGGCAGAACAACTAAGGTGGGGGATAATTTTATATGGATTCAAAACACTTATTTGGAATGTTCATATTATTTTAAACTTGTGATCATTATCAAAATGTTGCAGTCATATATATTATATGATAAGAAATCAATGAAACAACCCCATTGTACGGAAAGATAAAATATGTAAGAAACAGTGTTTTGGATATTGGATGTCGGATGAAGGAATGCTTTTCTCTTCTATTGACTTCTGTTTCTCTAGGTATTCACAAATATCTTGTTTCATACATATTTAGCAATTATACAATTTCTAATTTTCTTTGAAATTAAAAAATTATTTATATTAATCTTAAATTGAATTCATGATGATTAATGCCTCTTTATAGAGAATTTTATTTTACTTCTGTCCTGCTTGGAACAAGGATGACCACATTTTGTGGTAGAACTAACGCAACCCATTTTGCTTTTACTTTGAGGAAATCACGGCATATGATATTTAAATGACCTGGCCCATTGTTGATGGAATTAATGCAATCATTCAAGACTCCAGACACATCAGATGTACAATTTCCACTAAATACCAGCATACAGTCATATTATTTTCATTTTCAATTTGTGACATTTCAGATTCTTTATGGTAGATTCTGTAGCTTCTATGTAGAACATGAGTTATGTTAGTAACCTTCACATTTTTTGGTCATGTACTTCTCAAGAATTTAATTTTACATATAAAATATTTCATCATGAATTTAGCAGCAAAAAGTGTAATTTGCAGTGCATAGCATAATCTGTTTAAAATACATAAATAATATCTGAAAAAGCTTTGTGCCTTTCCTTCTCTTGAACTTATATTCAATCCTACTCTCCCCACTGAACATTACAATTTTATTAATCAGATTCATACTTTTTATTTCATGATGCTTTTGGGAAAATCAGAAGTTTTTCTTTCTGTATTGAGTTAACCTTGTAATGATTCAATAATAATTGCACCACTAATTAAAAATATAATTGCATTGAAAATTTGGATAAATATAATTAATCAAAATTAAAAAATATTTTAGGACATATTTCTTCATATGATTAATATTATGAGTATATGTCTGCATTATTTATTTTGATTAATTAATGTATCCTTGGAAAGACATCACTTAATTTTAGAAAGCAAGAGGGTTCAGAATCATTTCTATTTCCATTTTGTAAAAATGAAAATACTGAGACTATTCAGTCATATTAAATGTAAATGAGACTAGAAATTCTGCCAGAAATAGTGCTTTAATAGGAATATCACTCAACTCTTTCAACTCCATCCAAGTTATATGACAATTTGTCACAATGATCTTTCCTGAAAATATTTTTCAATAATGCATTAAACAAAATTAGATTGTCTTCCAATTTTGCTAAGGGTCAAAATTTTGGAAATTATATCTTTCAAAAGGAGTTGTTACCCAGGGACATAGAAAACTTGGTTCAAATTCTTTAGTCCTTTCCGTATCCAAGCCTCCTTTCAACTCTTCTGATCAAATGGCAGAATCATTTTCTCTACTCCTGGGATGTAAGCTGTTTTTGTGCCTAGCTTTGTCTAGCTGAAGTGACACTGCATTAGTTTCAAGCCTCTGAGAGGGCTTGTGAATCTTTCACAATCTGGAATTTTCATAGTCCCTTAGAAAAGCTGTTCTGTGAACAAGCACAGGCTAGCATATTGGATAATGAGAAACATAGACACCAGACTTGAGTGTGAAGCCTCCGATCATCTAACCCACCAAGCTAATATCATACACATAGCTAACCACGCCAAGATCAGTCATGTCAGGATCAGATCAACAGAAACTAATTTACTGACTCATGCAATACTGACCAGTGCAATAAATAGCTATTGGTTTTAACTAATATGTTTTGGAGTGGTTTGTTATGCGATCATTAGAACCACCCATGTTCACGGCCAGCCAGGTGGCTCAACGGTTAAGTTCTCATGTTCTGCTTCAGTGGCCTGGGGTTTGCTGGTTTGGATCCTGGGTGCTAACCTATGTACCACTTGCCAAGCCATGCTGTGGCAGGCGTCCCACATATAAAGTAGAGGAAGATGGGCATGGATGTTAGCTCAGGGCCAGTCTTCCTCAGCAGAAAGAGAAGGATTGGCAGCAGATGTTAGCTCAGGGCTAGTCTTCCTCAAAAATAAAAAAGAAAGAAAAAAGAAAAAAAAAAGAACCACGCATTTTCTTAATTTCTGAAAATGTTACCACAAAGACTTTCCAAGTCTTATATAACAATTAAGCATATCTGCTATTCTTCCAGTTACAGTTACCTTTATTAAAACAATGGAATTAAGAAGTTTAGAAAATTTAACATACTGTTGATTTCATTGAGCCTTACAATACAATATTTTACTACAGTGGTATTATTATATGTGTTTTAAATACAATTCATCAAAAACAGAGCTTCATATTGATATTATTCAATTTAGAAATAATGACCATGAAATCAATTTCAATAAAATTTGTATATTTAAATCAGTTTTTAAAAACTCCTGCCATGTCTTTAAGTCTAAGACAAATAGATAAACAAAGTAATTTTCCTGTATGTGGGTTGCTGAGATGATATAAAACATCACTGCCAATGATACTCTTTATAGATAGTCTTTTAGTTTTTCTGTCATGGGGCTCTCTCCTTCAGGAGGATGCATTTTGTGACAATACTTTCATGGTGCACTAAGAACAAAAAGAATAGATGTTAAAAATTCGTGTCATCAATCTACTATATATCTGATTTCAAAACATCACTGTATTGGCTAAAATCCATGTCTAATGCCATCATTTTCCATGAAAAGAAATATGTACTATATCTCAGGGTCATGACAAGAAGTCATGCCATGGATTTGAAGTGTCTTCATTAAAGAAAACTACAGGATTCATGAAAAACAGTATTTCAAATTGTCCTTATGTTTTGGAAGTTTGCTTTCATTTTTCTGATTGGGGCAATTCACATAGTAATATGCAAATAGTAAGAGGAATCCTTAGTTTTGAAAAATGTGAGAAATGGGATTGTGAGAGTGCTAGGTGAAACACAGACCTGGAAACACTCTTCAAACTCAGAAAATGATCAGATGGATCAATTTTAGGAAAATATGTATAGGTCGTTGAGAATTTCAAAAGTGATTACCTGTAACTAATTACATCCATGGAGTTCTTGAAATGTTGGGTATATCCAAGAGCACAAACACCAGACAGTAGTTTGAACACTGTTGGTTTAGGAAGACATTATATGGTCAGAAAAGGAGCAGACCTGGGAGAGGTCCTTGAGGCAATCCCATTTAATGATGTCCGTCATTGAATAAGGAGTATCATATCTCAGCACCCTTCAGTAGCTTTGCTTTTCCTCACAGGGTCATATGTGTGGCACAATATAAAATGCAGCATTTAGTCTCATTCTATCAGTGATTCTGTGTGTGACTTTGGGCAAGTTGGATCTGACTATGCCTCAGTCACCTCACTCATAAAGTTACACAACTATACCAGGCTCACTTATTTTTATAAAGATGAAATTTGTTAATAGTTGTATTCAGGATAGTACCAGAATATAGGAAGTGGTCAATAAATGTGAGAAATTATCATTATTTTCAGTAAAAGAGTTCAGTATCCCCACCCCTTTCTGGTATTTGTCAGAACTCTGGTGTGGCTTCAGCCCTTATGCCCTCCAGGAAGGAGTTTTTGAGTATAAGACAGGCAAAGTTTATAAGACGTATCCATATATTTCACTAAGGCAATGGGATCCCTGACTCACAGAGCAATGCTTGGATGTATCATATAAGGCTCTGAAATTCATCATGAACTCTGGAAGTAATCACGTTAAATTATAATAATATGTACCAAGTTGTGATAGTATTTTCCCCTGTTTATATCTCATAGGAGTCATTAATTGTTTGAGTCTCAAGTTGTAGTTTTCTCGATATCACGTTGATGTCCCACAGAGATCAATGATGATTTGGAGAAGCTTAAGAAACATGGGCCCCAGAGATACCCACACAAAAACATAAAGCCTAAAACATTTTCCATCATAGCATCTTCAGAAATAGGGGAAGCAATATCTATCCCACAGTTTGGTTAGTTGGACTACACTCTGGTTTTTGGGAATGGACATGAATGACATTTTCTGGGATCTGGATGCTTGCTATCTTTTTCTTATGGGATAATTTGTTATAGCCTTGTGTAAGAGAAGGAGAAATTGTAAATGAAGGCAGTGGTATTAGACACATTTTTAAAAATCTGTATTTAGCTTTCTCTTAACTAGAGAGTGTTTTAAGTGCCATGTTTTGAGCACTCATTTATGAAAATATTTTCCATTTCTATATTGAAAAATAAGCTTAATGGAAAATGAGAACAGTTTAATCTGCAGAATCAAGTATCTTGTAATAGTATTAGTGTAAGAGGGAAAAGAATGTCAAGAAATTGGAAAGAATGCTTGATTTCTCTCTCCTTCCCTCTTTTTCCTTTCTCACATTAACTCCTTCTATGGAATGTGGTAAAGAGTGCATGGAGATTTTCCTGACAGTCACTCTGATGCTGAGAGTGGTAGTAAGTTGTCCTCAGGACTGCTCATGTGGGAACACAGACATGGAACCACCTCAGAAGCAGAAAAGAGAGCAACTGTTTTGGCCTTGTGCAAAGCACTTTGAAATGTCTCTTCATAGTAGGTTTCTCAACCTTGGTCCTATTGATGTGTGGGCCAGATAATATTTTGGTGTTTGCATGTGCTATTGGTGTGTGTGGGGGCTGGGGCAAGGACTGTCGCATACATCATAGTGTTTAGCAGCCTCCTTAGTCTCTACCCACTAGATGTCAGCAGGGCCCCGCCTTATCTTGACAAGCAAAAATGTGTCTAGGCAATGACAAATTTCCCACGGGAATCAAAACAACTCCTGGTTAAGAACCACTGCTTCATAAGTAATCAACAACCTGATTTTTCATCTTTAGGCTTGAAAAAAGGAAGAAGTTTATACTCAGAAAAAGATAAATAACTTACTTTTATTGACTGTTGAAGAGAGAAACCATATCATCAGAATAATTATTTGTTTTCAAACTGGGATTTCTTAATATATACATCCTTCAACTCTTTGAAATCATTTGAAGAATCAGGAAAATACTTGGCTGTAGTGAGTTTTCATACAGATTCTCTTTCCTCTGGGGATTACCAACTAGTGCCTCACAGTCAGGTACATGTCTACCAACGGTCAGGAAGGAGAGAACAAATGAGAGTGTTCTCATCATCTATTGTCATTTTCTATTTGTCAAAGGCCTTGAATGTATCCTTCCTTTATTAAAAAAAAAATCACACCCTCCTTCCCCATTCTACTCCATAAGTCTTAAATTTTGTGAGAACTCGGGCAAGTTTCTACATTGCTTTTTTAAAAAAAATTGATTGGAACAAAATACTTCTGTGTCATGGGTGTTGTGAGGATTATGTAAACAACGCAATTTATATAAACAGGTACAATATTCTGCCTGTACAATCTGGCTTACTGTTTTTTAACTTGCCATTTTATCATAGCCATTTTTCAGCTCATTAAAAGTTCCTCAAAATATCATTTTAATAGTTGCATACTTTTCCATAATGTATAAGTACCATAACGTGAGTTATTTTCCTCTTGTTTGACACTTTATTTCTAAGTTTTATTTTCATAAACAATGCTGCAATGCAGCAAGCATTTGTGTTAATAATTTTATATTCACATCTTCGAGTAGTTCTACAAATAGATTTAAAGCAGGGGATTCATTTGTCAAATAGGTCTTTATAAGGCTTCGGAGTCATAGTTACTGGAGGTTTGAACCAGGGTACCAATTCCAGGAACAATGGTTGACATTGACTTGTATAATTAACAAAATCACTATGCTAATTTTATAGAAAAAATGCTAATATAGAGTATAAAAGCTGCTGTTTTCATCTAAAACATATGGAAAAAATAATCAGCACTGGTGGCTTAACACTTAAATAAGCATATCTTAAATAAGCATATTTCTCATCATTTCAGTGGAAAAAAGAGAAAAGGGTACTATGTATTACAAAAATTATTTCCTGGGATCCCAATATTTCCAGTACTGATTAAAGGGAAATAGAGATTTTAGTTTCAAAAAATAATATGGCTAATTAGATAATTAATGACTCAGTTTCAAGCTCTTAATTGTATAGGACTAGTTTAAGGAATTGTATAGGCTTTTATGGATGTGAATGCTTTTGTGTGATCTGTGATTTTAACTGTGAGCTCTATGCATTTGTATGCTACAATGCCTGAACTTTTCCTAAACTTCACAAAAGCAACGTACTATTTCTTTGCTGAAAAAATTAACTATCCTGCTTATTCTAATGTCTTTTTTAGGAGACAGTCAAAATGGAATTTGGGATCATACAATGGAGAATAACTACTAATATTGTTCTCCCATCTCAATAAAGTGGGGACATGGCCAAGGAGAACTGCACCACTGTGGCAGAGTTCATTCTCCTTGGATTAGCAGAGGTCCCTGAATTGAGAGTCTTCCTCTTCCTGCTGTTTCTTCTCATCTATGGAGTCACAGTTTTGTGCAACTTGGGCATGATTGCACTGATTCAGGTCAGCTCTCGACTTCACACCCCCATGTACTTTTTCCTCAGTCACTTCTCCTTTGTGGATTTCTGTTACTCCACAATCATTCTGCCAAAGATGCTAGCTAATATCTTAAATGAAGACAAAGCCATTTCCTTCCTGGCGTGTGCTGTGCAATTCTACTTGTTTTGCACATGTGTGGTAACTGAGGTCATCCTGCTGTCTGTGATGGCCTATGACCGTTTTGTGGCCATCTGTAACCCACTGCTGTACATCGTCACCATGTCCAACAATCTTTGTGTGGAGCTGGTGTCCTGCTGCTACCTCTGGGGGACTGTGTGTTCACTGATTCACTTGTGTTTAGCTCTTGAGATCCCATCCTATAGGTCAAATGTGATTAACCACTTCTTTTGTGATCTGCCCCCTCTCTTATTTCTTGCTTGTTCTGATGTCACTATGGGTGAACTGTTGCTATACATTGTGGCCAATTTCAATGAAATCATCACCATCATGATTATTCTCACCTCTTATTTCTTTATTCTTATCACAATCCTGAGGATGCGCTCTGCAGAGGGAAGATGCAAAGCCTTTTCCACCTGTGCCTCCCACCTCACAGCCATCCTTCTCTTCCATGGAACAATCCTTTTCATTTATTGCCGACCCAGTTCTGGCAACAGTATGGATACTGACAAAGTAGCCACGGTGTTCTACACTGTAGTGATCCCTATGCTGAATCCTCTGATCTATAGCTTGAGAAACAAGGATGTGCAAGAAGCTCTCAGAAAAGTGGTGGGCTCCAAAATATTTTCCTAGAGAATATTTTATTAACAGGATTCAGTGTCCCAAAGTGGAGACTGGTGAAAGGGTACAGCGATGGACTTCAGTGTTGAAGTGTTGAAGTGGAGGTAACAGTCAAGCAGCAGGTAGTTATGAGTGAGTCTTTTTGATTCACTTATCTGTGTGCCTATTCCATGTACAAGGGTAGGATTCAGCATATCTTGGAATTTACAGATTACTTCTTTGCTGTTATTTATTCAAAATGAATTAATTGAGTATGGTTAATGGACTCAAGATACACATATCGTTTGCTGTAAAAGCTTCATAAGCTTAATGAAGAAATCACAAGAGTCACATTTTATTTCAGTATTCATTATGGAAAATATGATTCAATTCCAAGTTGAATTCCTATTATTTTACAATGAAGAACACACCCTTGTCAGATTATGCACAGAATGTGTACATATCCTGTTTGCTATTTCTTGCTTTCTTTATTATTTTTTGTTGTTGTCATTGCAATGTCCAGTGTTTTTGGAATTTCAGAGACTATGACGAAAAATGATGACATTAGTAATAATTATTTCACAGAAATCTTAGAAAAATTATATTACTTGTCATGTGCAATGAGCTTAGAGTAATTCCTGGCATGTAACTAGCTCTCTGTCTCTGTCTCTCTGTCTCTCTCTGCATCACTCTGTCTTTCTCATATGTTTTACTATATGTAGTATATTTATATATACTTGCAATCATTTAATAACCATTGTTATGACTGGCAACCTTTCTGACTTAGGCCTATTGTTTCACTTTATCTTTCAATTTTTATCTTCATGCTTATTTTACAATATTGTGGATCAAATGACTACTGTGACAGATAAATGCACTTCTAACCCCTGTTTATGTTTTTGGTTGTATCTTTACTGTTGATGAAATGATCTTTTTCTCCTTTTCTCCATGTGTCTAAACCACATTTCTTCTTTCAATCCTTATTCACACGCACCCTTCAGTATTTGTGAAGGGGGTGAGGAATGGTCGTAAATAACTGAAGTCCATTATATGAATTACTGAATCATAGAAATGTAGATCCAGCATTAAACTTTACTTCTATGTTTTGTCTTGGGTCAAATAAAATGATTTAGTCAAAGCACATAAAACAGCAAGAAAAAGTGTAAAAAGAAACACCTTCTCTATAATAATATGTTTATATTAGACAGGAAACATTATAATGATGATTTATTCAAAGGATAATTTATTTCTGTGTCAAACTAAAATTTAGGGACAGACTAGAAAAAAAGAAGAATTCAAAAAATAGATGTATTTAATGTTCAATGATTTTTAAACTCTTCTCCGTGAGGTTTCTGTTCACTTTGCTCCTACTCCCATTGGGTGTTAATATTCTTCATAATAATTTACAAGACATTTTACATTTAAAAACATTAACCTCAGAGGATAATATCTGCACAATTTGTTAATGTCTTTTAATTTTATGTATTTGGCATTCTTTTTGATATTTAGTTTACATTTTTTATGTAGTTATACTCAATTATTAGCAAATTAAAAAAGAATGTAGTGAAAATGAATCCTGCTCCATTCTATATTTTATCTCATCGTTGTATGATTTTTATCTTAAATTTTAATAAGTACTAAATTTATTGATTTTTATTTATTTTGCATATGTTTGCTGAATGAATGAAAGCTTACAAAGGAATTGTCCAACTCCCTTTCCCAAACTATATAATAATGTCACAGCACCATTTATTGAGTATCCTTTTCTTCTCTCTTGTATGTAATATATCTAATTTGTAATGAATGTAATATGTCTATTAAATATTAAAAATTAAATATTTTAATAAATTGTGTTCTTAGCATTGATACTTCTACCAGACCCTGGAAAATATCCTACAGTCCTTACTCCATCTTCTTTAGTAAAGAATAAGGATACATTATTTTATAATGCTTTTTAACATTCAAAATACAAAATTTGTCTATGAGACTGCTGGTATTATGCAAGACTAAAATATACTATCTCTCATCGATTAGCCACTGCCATATTAATACGTTGACAGAACTACATTGTGCCCTTAGCTGTATACAAGAATCCTTGGTGACGGGAGGATGTCCATAAAAAGCAACAAAAATTAAACATCACATTTAATGGGAACAAGATACAGAGTTCCTTGCAAATGTTTTGCTATAACAGTTGATTTATTTAGTAGTCACACTCCAAGAAGTAAATTAACTCAATTATATGACTATTTACTCATACCAGATGAAAAATGGCTTTTGAAAAGAATACTCAATAAACAGAAAAATGTATTGTTCAGAAATTTTAAAAAATTGAATTTAACATTTCAACAAATAACCATTTTAAGATCTGAGAAAATAATTTAAAGGCTAAAATGAACCATATTTTGAAATTTAATTCTCCTCTACCAACTTGTTTAATTCTTTGCTGGTATATGGATTCTAAGCAGAACCATTTTTGAAAATAGAGGAATTAGAGCCTGTTCAGGATATTGTTGCTCTACAGCAGAACATGCTTTACACATTTAAAGCTAATAACGTCTATGTCAGGATTTATTTGTCTGTTTGTTTTGATTTTCTTAGGTCACCAAGGGATGATATTTAGCTGAGGCATATGCAAAACAAACAAGCAAACAGACAAATAACAACAAAAACACTACAAGTTATTCTACTGCTGGTTTTACTTATGTCACTATCTGTCATTTTAGGCAAATCCACTAGACTCTGTCTCCTCAGTCTCATCCCCAGACTTTATTTTGAAAGATAAGACTTCGACAGGAATAAGTCTCATTTTGTTTTCAAATTTGGCAGGATTATCCCAAGTGGATAGATGAGGACACTGTTCCCAAGTTTCTCAGAAATGCTACCTATGAAATGTTTCTCACCATGCACTCTTCATCTCTATGTCCATTACCATTTCATAGTTCAAGTATTATAAGATTCACCATCACTAAATGTACACCCAGGAAATAATCTTTACTTGTTCAACTATGAGACAATGATTTCTTACCATTAATTGTAAGATACATCCAAACTCAGAGATGTTATAGTGGGTGAAAATATGTCTTAAGAAGCAGATGAAATGTAGTAGGGATTCAAATGCTAGAGGTCTTCTCTAGAATTCTGTCAGGGAAAACAAAACAAAATGAACAATTGAGTACATATGGCATCACACATTTTAAATTTAATTTTCATAACTAAAGCAAGGCTTTCCCGTGCATGACCATTTGATCCTTACACTACAAGGCCAAAGGTCAGTGTGGTATAGAAGAAGGATCGGAAGACTAGAAGATAAAATTGAGATCTAGGTTTGGCTGCAGCAATTAATACATAGACTTGAACAGTGAGCACATTCTTACTCCTGATGGGAAGAGCATCAGAGTTAATCCAAATATTTCAGGTAAAGAAAACAAAGCTAAGTGATCTGCTTCAATAATACTTATATATGTATGCATTTATTCATGAGTAGACATAGAAATATGTGAGGAGGATACACAAATGAAAGAGAGATTGTTCATGACATCCAGGAACCCACACTGTAGCTGGAGAGAAACCCGTGTAAATATATAAACCCATAACTACATCCAATTGGTAGTACAACGAATAATTAAAGGATTATTCACAGAAATTATGACTTTCAAAGAATAATGACTTTTGTCTAGAGAAGTTAGAAACAGTTTTTGGAAAGTTTTATGACTCAGCAGTGTTTTGTTGATGAATGAGATAAGTGGTAAGTTAAGGATATCTAGATGAATGAGACATTGTACAAACATGCAGATATGTAAAACAGCATACAGATAGATAGATGATAGACAAAGATAGAGGTAGATAGATAGATATAATTACATATGCAGACAAATTTGTACAGAAAGTGGACAAGGATAAGTCTAGTAGAGAAAATCTGGGAAGAAATTTTAGGAACTTGGATATGCACCTATAAGTGACTATGAGTCACTCAAATTTACAATCCAGGGAACGATTTGCTCATTATAACTTTCAGTTACTTATTTTAATTTCGTTTATGCTTATTTAATGTATCTATTTTTAGAATAAGTGATATATTTCCATGGTCCACTTCTTTTCTCTCTACCATGTGAAAAATGCCTAATACATACTCCACAGATATTTTATGCATATTCAAACAAATATCTAAATGTAAGTTGACTTCCTTTGAAAAGAGTTGTTTTAGTGGCAGTGTGGCAGACAGATATAAGAGAGTGAATCTATAGGCTTAAAGACCAACTTGGAGACTATTGAACAGTACAAGTGTGAAATGATAAAACTAGGATCTAGAGAAATGCCAATGATAGAGAAGGCAGATAAAGAATTTTGCAGCAATGTGGT
This sequence comes from Equus caballus, assembly GCF_041296265.1. NCBI lineage: Eukaryota > Metazoa > Chordata > Mammalia > Perissodactyla > Equidae > Equus > Equus caballus. The sequence goes on from NC_091695.1 coordinate 12,969,389, forward strand.
ATTTTAAAGGACTGCAGATTTCTGGATAAAAACTTTATGACAAATTAGAAGAAAAGATGTTATCATACTGTGAACAGTACACAATACATTTGTTTATCCGGTATCCAGGATGTTTGCAATAACTTTAGAAACCCTAATCTGCTGGTTCTAGCCAGATGTAGCTATGTCTTGGGACAGTGAGAAACCAAATTCCCATTTCTAGTCCTATCAGCAATATATATGAGGTGATCCTCTGCTCCTAATACCATTAGCAGGATCATAACAATTATTCTTATTATAATTGAGGGACCTGAGCAGGTCCCACTCCTTCAGTGTACTTAGTGTAACTGGGAGCAGTTAAGCCTTATATAGACCAGGGACACGGTAGATACTTAAGAAATATTTCTCAAAAGACAAATACTCACTTGTATGTGCAAGATCTCACTTGTATGTGCAATCTAAAACAAACTTGTAGAAGCAGAAAGTAGAATGGTGGTTGTCAGCAGCTAAGGAGGGAGAAATGGAGACATATTGGTCAAGGGGTACAAAGTTTCAGTTATGCAAGCTGAAAAAATTCTGAAGATCTAATGGATAGCACGGTGATTAACAATATTTTACTGTATACTTGAAACTTGCTAAGAGGATAGAATCCAGGTCTTCTCACCAAAAAAGGAAGAAAATAGTAATTTGAAGTAAAGGATATGTTAATTAGCTTGATTGTGGTGATTATTTCACAATGTATATGTATACCAGAACATCAGGTTGTACTCCTTAAATACATATAATTTTTATTTGTCAATTATACCTCAAAAAGCTAGAAAAATTGAAGAAAATAAACAATGTACTAAAAAAGAGAAAAATATTTGTCAAGTAAATAAAAAAGACAACTTCTGCTATGATTTGTTATACAAAAATTTGGGGAGACTATGCGAATTATCATGCAACAGGAAGAGAAGACATTTAAACTTTCAATGAACTTTTATATAAAATGATTCTTAAGCTTAAGTTGTTTTTCTTCAGGTTTTCCAGGAAACCAGAAATACATCAGAAAATAACCGTTAATTTTAATTGCTTAAGTCCTCTGGAGAATAAGGCAAGTAATTTTCTCTACAGTCCTGGTGGGACAGGGAGTGGAAGGAGATATAAGAGTCAGCAACTCCCATAGACTAGCTCTCCAGAGGCAGGAGAGGGCCTGCCTTTTCCACCAGCAGGTGGTTTGTAGCTCAGAGAAAATACGGACATTCTTTTTTCATGTGAGGTATGTAGAAGATGCCTTAGATTCAGTCAGTTCCTCGTAGGAAAAATCATTTGGAGAAACTTTTCAGCCAACTGTAAACATTAAGTATCTGGAACAGGAAGTACCTCTGTTTACAGAGCCTTGTCTGGGGAACCTGGCTTAGCTGAGCTCCTCCATAGCAGTGTCTGGAATAACTGTTTCCTGAAAGTGGGGGAATAGAAGGGCCCTGAAGGTTTTCAGTTATATGTCCGTGAGCTTTTGTGATTTTTTTGGAAATGCTGTGCATGGGAGAATAAGAGGTATTTAAATAAAATAGAATTGAAAGAAATAAAATGAACCTTCTGGAGAACTATAATAAACAGGACTTACTCTAAATAAGATTTTAGACGGTGAAAAAAGAATACTGGCTCACAAGGGAAAAAAGAGAAAAAAAGGGAAGAAAGGATAAGGAAGAAGGTTTTAAATACCACACTTCACAGATTCAAAAATAAAGCAAATTGTTTAATCCATAAAATAACATCATTTGGCCGATAAGGAACCATGATATTTAATTTGCATATTAGTTTTAAGTTGAATTCAAACAGAAGAAATGTGAAAATTTACCAGAGTCAAGAAAATAAAGCAGTAGTTCTCAACTACAGGCAATTATGTATCCTCCTCGGTTCCCGAGGGGACATTTGAGAATGTCTGGAAACATTTTTGATTGTCACAACGGAGGGACTGGGGATTAGGGTGATACTGTCATCTAGTGGATAGAAGCCAGAAATGCTGCTATACATGGCGCAATGCAGAGGGTAGCTCCCCATCATAAAAAAATAGTCCAGGGAAAAATGTCAATAGTGCTTAGCTGAGAAACCTTGAAAAAGGGAATTAAGAAATAATTTTAGAATATTGATCATTGACATGAAAACGTTGTCTTCTGATAAATCCTTGGATATCTGAACAAACAGGGCCATTGAGAATTCTGTGTTATCTGGGGCCTCTCACCTTTAGTGATGGAATATCTGGAACCGTCTGGTTCTAGAGTTGCAGAAACAGAGATGACCTTACCAGAAATGATAGTCTGAGAAAAATCTTCATTATAAAGAATTATAGTTGAAGGGATTCCTTGCATGCTTGATTTACAGTATCAAAAAGAGGAAAGTTCCAGAAGAACTGGGATGTGTTCCTGACCATAACATTCTGAGTTGTTCTGGATATAGGATTGCCAGATCTAGCAAACAAACATACAGACTGCTAAATTTAGCTTGAACTTCAGATAAACAATGAATGACTTTTTAGTATGAGTCTGTCCATACTTATAGCAAAAATTCGTTATCTATATGAGATTAAAATTTAACTGGCGGTTTTACCTCGTAACCAATTTGATAAATCCCACCATTCTCTCTGTATTAAGAATTCCTTTATCATAAATGTCTTTAGAGTGTGGAGACACCTTAACACTCATCTTGGCAGGTAATGGGAGACAGAACGAGTATTCTTAGAATCTTACAGAGAGAGGAAAGAAGGGTCTGGAAAAGGGAAGAGTCTTTCTCAATGTTTAAGGGTACTTATCATACTTATTCCTGAACAAGGATGTTTCTCTAATTCCCATTCTCTACATTTCATCTTGACGTTGATCTTCAGAACAGCTCTGTGGCCCTCAACACATTCATTGGACTGGTTTTCACAGTTTTATAGTATGAAGATTGTCTTTAAAATGGTCAAAAGAATTAGCAAAAAATTGTGAAAATGTGGTCTTTACAAAATAAAAATGTGAATATCTCAATTTATCATGTACGTCAGAGCCTGGAATAGAGTGATGGGTAAATGGCTGTGAATTTAAGAATCTGAGTTCTACCTGTAGGTCGATCATCTGATATCTATCTGTCACTGAAGAAGTCATGACTTATTCAGGCTTCTGTGTGCTTACCTGTAGAAAAAGGCAGTTCAATAGAAATTCTTCGTTGAAAAACATAAGTAATTATTTACTTTGATATTTGACTTATGTAGTCAAAATAGGAATGGCCATTAAAGTGCTAAACTGATATTTAAAATATGGATATGATTAAGTATACAGACAATTCTTTCTTTATATCACAATATATGCACATCTTTTTATAAAAATTCATTCCAACTATAGAAGTTGTTTTAGATGCTTTGCCTGTCATTAGTAATTGTAGGACATAAAAAACATTTTCTTTTCATTTTTCTAGGCCTTTCTTTGTGCAATGCACAAAATCAGTGAGATAAGAATGTCTTACATGAGGATTTGATTACATGTTACCACCTAATTTTCCTGAGTTCATATTATTCCATTTGTAAGTCTTTAAAGTCATATTTCAGAACATGAACAGAATTAAGTTTTATAAGTTTTGAGGAAGTAAAATTAACTAGTAATTCTTTTCTGAAACATTAGATATTCCTATCTTGGATACATAACACCTAACAGGATTATAACACAGATCTATTTTGTTTCACCTTATGCTATACACAGGGGAGAGTGAAGTATGCTTCATGTGTCAATTGCTTTCCATAATGTATTATTTCCAAGACTGACTTTCAGATCTTACCATCAGAAAACATGTTTCTGGCAGAGATAAATATAACTGATGGGGTCATACTTACTCTCTTTGGCTTCTCAGACTACCCGGCACTGCAAATTCTCCTCTTCTTGGTATTTCTGGCCATTTACAGCTTCAGTGTGATAGGGAATCTTGGAATGATTGTGATCATCAAAATTAACACTAACTACACACCCCCGTGTACTTTTTTCTCAGCCACCTCTATGTGGATTTCTACTTTTCTTCTATCATTGTTCCCACAATGCTCTGAAGCTACTTGCAGAAGACAAAAGTATTCCATTTTCAAGATGTATGGTGCAATCCTTTTTCTTTTGCACATTTGTAGTGACTAAATCAATTCTATTTGCTGTGATGCCCAATGACCGCTTTGTGGCCTATTGCAACCCTCTGCTCTACACAGTTGCTGTGTCACAGCAACTCTGTGCCATGCTACTAGTTGTAGCATGTGCATGGGGAGCAGCACGTTCTTTGCTACTCACATGTTCTGCTATTAAACTGTCTTTTCAGGGTTTCAATATAATCAATCACTTCTTCTGTGAGCTGTCCTCCCTGATTTCCCTCTCTATCTCTGATTGTTAGCTCAATCAGTTGTTTCTGTTCATTGTTGCCACATTTTTTGTTTTTTTTTCATTAAGGTTATGAAAGTTAACATCCTTGTGAAATTACAGTTGTACATCATTATTAGTCATGTTGTAGGTACACCACTTCACCCCTATTGCCCTCCCCCCACCCCCCTTTCCCCTGGCAACCACCGATCAATTCTCTTTGTCTATATGTTAGCTACCACCTATGAGGGGAGTCATACAGAGTTCATCTTTCTCTGTCTGGCTTATTTCACTCAACATAATACCCTCAAGGTCTATCCATTTTGTTGTGAATAGGACGATTTTGTCCTTTTTTTGGCTGAGTAGTATTCCATTGTATATATCTTCCACATCTTCTTTATCCAATCATCAGTTGCTGGGCACTTAGGATGGTTCCATGACTTGGCTATTGTGAATAATGCTGTGATGAAGATAGGGGTGCATGGAACTTTTGGAATTGCTGATTTCAGGTTCTTAGGGTAGATACCCAGTAGTGGGATGGCTGGGTCATAAGGTATTTCTATTCTTAACTTTTTGAGGAATCTCCATACTGTTTTCCATAGTGGCTGTACCAGTTTGCATTCCCACGAACAGTGTATGAGGGTTCCCTTTTCTCCACAGCCTCTTCAACATTTGTCACTCTTGGTTTTGGATATTTTTGCCATTCTAACAGGTGTAAGGTGATATCTTAGCGTAGTTTTGATTTGCATTTCCCTGATGATTAGTGATGATGAGCATCTTTTCATGTGTCTATTGGCCATCCGTATATCTTCTTTGGAGAAATATCTGTTCATGCCCCCTGCCCATTTTGTAATTGGGTTGTTAGATTTTTTATTATTGAGTTGTGTGAGTTCTTTGTATATTATGGAGATTAACCCTTTGTCGGATAAATAACTTGTGAATATTTTTTCCCAATTAGTGGGCTGTTTTTTTGTTTCAATCCTGTTTTCCCTTGCCTTGAAGAAGCTCTTTAGTCTGACGAAGTCCCATTTGTTTATTCTTTCTATTGTTTCCCTCATGTGAGGGGTTGTGGTGTCCAAAAAGATTCTTTTGAAGCTGATGTCAAAGAGTGTACTGCCGATATTCTCTTCTAGAAGACTTATTGTTTCAGGCCTAATCTTTAGGTCTTTGCTCCATTTTGAGTTTATTTTAGTAAATGGTGAAAAAGAATGGTTGATTTTCATTATTTTACATGTGGCTGTCCAGTTTTCCCAGCACCATTTGCTGAAGAGACTTTCTTTCCTCCATTGTAGGCCCTCAGCTCCTTTGTCAAAGATTAGCTGTCCATAGATGTGTGGTTTTATCTCTTGGTTTTCAATTCTGTTCCGTTGTTCTGTGCATCTGTTTTTGTACCAGTACCATGCTGTTTTGATTACTGTAGCTTTGTAGTATGTTTTGAAGTCAGGGATTGTGATGCCTCCAGCTTTGTTCTTCTTTCTCAGGATTGCTTTAGCAATTCTGGGTCTTTTGTTTCCCCATATGAATTTTAGCATTCTTTGTTCAATTTCTGTAAAGAATGACATTGGAATTCTGATTGGGATAGCATTGAATCTGTAGATTGCTTTAGGTAGTACGGACATTTTAACTATGTTTATTCTTCCAATCCATGTGCATGGAATGTCTTTCTATCTCTTTATGTTGTCGTCGATTTCTTTCAAGAAGGTCTTGTAGTTTTCCTTGTATAGATCTTTCACTTCTTTGGTTAAATTTCTCCCAAGGTATTTTATTCTGTTTGTTGCGATCATGAATGGGATTGAGTTCTTGAGATCTTTTTCTGTTAGTTCATTGTTAGCATACAGAAATGATACTGATTTATGTATGTTGATTTTATACCCTGCAACTTTGCTGTAGTTGTTGATTGTTTCTAATAGTTTTTCTATGGATTCTTTGGGGTTTTCTATATATAAGATCATGTCATCTGCAAACAGTGAGAGTTTTAATTTTTCATTGCCTATTTGGATTCCTTTTATTTCTTTTTCCTGCCGAATTGCTCTGGCCAAAACCTCCACTACTATGTTTAATAAGAGTGGTGAAAGTGGGCACCGTTGTCTTGTTTCTGTTCTGAGAGGGATGGGTTTCAGTTTTTGTCCATTGAGTATGATGTTGGCTGTTGGTTTGTCATATATGGCCTTTATTATGTTGAGGTACTTTCCTTCTATATCTATTTTATTGAGTGTTTTTATCATAAATGGATGTTGGATCTTGTTGAATACTTTCTCTGCATCTATTGAGGTGATCATGTGGTTTTTGTTTCTCATTTTGTTAAGCAAGCCTAGACATCGGAAATGGCAGCCAACCCACCAAATGGGTGTATCAGTTGTTGGCAGAACATCTGCTTCTAGGGCTCTGTTCTACAAAAACAGATGTACATTCCAGTACAATTATGGAGTGAACAATTGGAGCTGGTGCAGTCCTTCAAAGCCGGGGCTGCTTGGTAGAAGGTGATGTGTGGCCACTGAGAACGCACAAGGGGACAGGACTGAGTGTCCCTGTTCCTCTGTGGGACATCAGCTCCAAGGATAGGAAAGCCCTGGGCTCCTGCCCACCAAACCCACTCACACTGCTTAACACACACACCTATATACGTGCAGGCACATGGGTCCTCAAAGATCATTGCCCTGTAGAGCGAAGAGTGAAAAGATGGATGGCACTTGTTGTGGGCACTTATTTCCCAGTCGGAGGAGTGGACCCTCTTTCCTTACTCACATTAAAACATTATTTTACTAAATGAAAAACAATTGTCAATCCAAATTCTGAAAAACGTAGATAAGGTATTTTATTCCTTAAGATATTTGTAATCAATCTAAGCGTGTAATATGCGATAATCATATTTTGTAATTTGCTCATTGCATAACCTGATCCGTGGCCCATCCAGGAAGGGAAACGATGTGTAAGGTGTCTCCCGGCCTCACACATTCCCCTCTTGGTTTCCAGCTCTCGTGTCACCCTTTAAATGTGGTGCCTAGCCCCAGATAAAGACAATAGTCAACATGGGGGGCTTCATTTTTCATACATAAGCTTTGATGGAGCAGGAATTTTTCTCCCTAATAAAAACTGTTTTCTTGAATTTAAAAAGTGATTAATCATACTCCTCAGATATTACTTAGCCACACACAAAAGGCCACATCTTGGATGCATCCGCTCAGCTGAACAGCCCATCAGAGGTAAGTCCATAGAGTCAGAAAGCTCAGCGGGCCCCAGGGACGGAGTGGGAGGGAGGAGGACTGAGAGGAGAACAGGGAGAGGCCTTCCATTCCAAGACAGTGTTCTTGAATGAGGTCAGGATGACGGTCGGGCAACACTGTGAGCGTCCTCCTGGCCAGGGAAATGGACATTTGGAAAGGATCCAGGAATGACATCCTGTTGAAGTGAACATCACAAGAAAAATTAAAGGCAAGCATTAAGCATGTGCAAGACAAAACAGAACTTTAATGAACTGGCGGTAAAGGGGAAGGGGCGGAAATCAGTGGTGGGACCACGGTGCAGGGGCTGAGGCTCGTTGCTGGGAGGACGTGAATGGTCTTTCCATTGCTTGAAGTGCAATCCAGGCTGAGACTCGAGGCTGCTGCGGCGCTGGACGTCGATCTGTGGCTCTGAGGTGTGGTGGGCACTAGAGTTGGAGAAGGGGGGCGATGTTCATCTGGGTTGGGACCTTTCTCAGGAGCTGGTGCTGCAGATCCAAGAAGAGAAAACCACATCCACATGACAAGGCACATGTGTGTGGTGACGGATTGTAATTAGTCTTTGGATGGGGGACCTGCTGTAATCTACACAGAAATCGAAATATATAAGGCTGTACACTTGATATTTATGTAAGGTTATAAATTACTGTCACTGCAATCAAGATTTAACATGGGTGAATGGTGAAAAAAAAAAGATACCCCAAAGTAACCATGCCACACACACACATACACACACAGACACAGACACACACACACACAGACAAACACACACAGGGAAACCAAACGTGACTGTCTTTCCATGTTCCTCCCACGGAAGGGAAACGGCTCACCAATCAGGGAGACTCAGTACACGAACCACCCTCCAGAAGGTCTCCCGTATCTGGAGTCCGTGGGAATTGTGATGGGAGCCAGCTCATTGCTCCCAGCCTAACCCCAGCCTCTGAAGGCTCTGTGCTGAGTGGCCCGGCCACATTGCCTCCACACACGCCCGTGTCACACAGCCCGTGTCCTGCTCACCCTGACTCTCTGCCTCGCTGGGCTCAGGGTGCAGCAACTGTGAAAGCAGAAGGCGAGCTTGATGCTCCACCTGCGAGCCTGGCATGCTGAACGCAAGGAAGGCCAATACCCTTCTCAAGCTCGGAAAGTCTGGGGGCTGGAAAAAGTCCTGGGGATAGGATTCCATCCACATGCTAAGAATGAAGGCCAAGGCCCTGAGGAGAGACAGGTGGGCAGCGGAGTCAGAGAACTGGCCTCTCCTTCCACACTGCCCTCCCAGGGTACCTCCGTGGGGGCCTGGGCTCCAGTGCCTCCTGCTCCTGCCCAGCCAGGGGCCAGTCCCACTTTCCGCGTGCGTGCGACCTGGCCAGTTTGGCAGAACAGGTTGCGTCTCCAAGGAGAGGCTGGGATAACACCTTGGGAAGTGAGAGCACTGGGTCCCTGGTGTGATCGCCCATCCTTTTCCTCAGGGAAGCCTGACACAGTCCTTGAGTGTCTCCTGGCACATCCCACTGGGATGCCAGTCCAGGAGGGAAGGGCATGGGGCCATCTGCTCTGTTCTTGCACACATTGGTTCACAGTAGGGTGCAGTGAATATCTGGCCGATGAGGGAACAATGGCCTTTGTCTCCCGCCCATGCTTCCTACTGCCCTCCAAACACCTCAGCCTTTAGCTCCTGTGCCTCTGTGCTGCCTGATTCACTAGGTGACCCATGTGGGTGACCTTCCCCTCCTGCTAGGGGCTGACACGGAGGGTGTCATTTGGCCCCTGAGCATGGAGTGGGCTCGCTGGGACGCAGCGGAGCCCCCACCGTGGAGGTTCTATGATATGAGTGAGCAGGATGCTCAGACACCTCCTGTTCTGTGTCCCAGGATGAGGAGTGGAGGCGGGACTGGGATGGGGATTGGATGCATCTGGGTGCTGTAGGAGCATCCTCCACTCCCCCCTGGGCTCCCACAGCACCCACAGCCCCCTCCAGAGCTCTCCTGGACTGCTGTCTTCTCTTCTTTGAGAAGCCATCAGAACTCTGCCAGCCCGAAGGAATCACAAGATGTTGGGATGGCGGGTGCTGCCAGCAACCCGATCACAGGCCCCACACTCCCCTCACAGTGTGGAGAGGGGAGGCCCTCCCACTTGATCCAGTGCCCACTCACTTTTTCCATAGGCGGGTGGGCGCGTCGTCCACTCTACAAAAGAGGATGAATCTGTAACTAGAGGAGACAGGAGGGCATCACATTGACTGTACTGGATGGCAGCTGCCTGAGGAGTCTTTTGTGACTGTCTGACTCCTACCTAGCACGGAGCCCTGGAGGGCCGATCCAGCTGACCTTTCATAGGGCTCAGCTTCTCCAAAGGGCCATCCAGGCAGGAGCTCATTGAGTCCCTACAATAGTCCTTGGTGGTTGTTCCTCTGTTCTCCCCATTATTCAGAGGAGCAAACTGAGGCTCAGAGAGGTACGCGGACCTCCCCAAGACTCCCAGCATGCAGGTAGCTGGAGCCGCAGAGTCCTGGGGAGGGCAGGGTACTCACCTATTAAAGAACTCATCTAGCACCTCTTGTGTGGTGGCCACATCTGTGTATGTCAACAGGAAGCTGTGGATAAAAGTGGTGTCGCACAGCAGGAAGGCGGGCACAAGGTGAGCCACCAGACGCTCGAGTGGAGTGTTGTGAACCGTCCACAGCCAGGGAAACGATCTCTTGTCCACTGTGGATGTGTCGAGAGCCTGGGGTGGCACAGAGGAGAGGCTCAGCATCAGAGACAGCATCCTGGGTACCAGGAGGTTTGGGGCTGGCCATCAGAGCAATGCCTCAAGCTCCCAGTGACTTCTAGCAAGAGGTGGGACAGGAGTGTCCAGAGTAGGAAACACTTCTGGTCTTGTGGGTAGAATCGGACAGGGGAATGAACGAACGTGTTAGTATCAGTACCAGTAGCAGATCAAGGTGTTAGCGGAGAATTGACAGCACCTGTGTGTGTTAAGAGCCTCAGCCCTGGGGTTTCTGACAGAAGAGCCCATTGCAGAGAGGAGAAGACGGGGGCTTTCCCTGCGGTGGGATGGATTGGGACAGGAGGACAGGTAGGACGTTCAGTGCAGCACTGATGAAAAGACAACATGAGGTCCCACAGCAGTGAAGGGCTGAATCAGTCTCGTCCACGGTCTGCCATCCAAAATGTCGTGCAGCTCAGTGAGGCCCCGGCCCCTGACCTGGAGGGGCCATGGGCACGTGTTCCTCAGGAGGGCAAAAGACAGAGCAACACATATGTCCCAAGAGCCACACATCCTTTTGGGGAAAAGCATCCTTGTCCATCATGAGGCTGTGTGAGACATGGAGAAAGTGTGGAAGGATTGTGAGGTCATCATGGACACTTGGGGATGGGGTGAAAGAGGAAAATGTGTAGAAAAATGAAACGATCCCCTTGACCAAACATGAGGTGAAATGGGAGAAAAGTCTCTTTTCTGGGATTCGTAGAGTTATGGTGACAGTGACTTTGAATGTGGCCAAGACAGGAGCTGGGCAGTGCGGGCAGGTTGGGGTCAGAGATGGGGAGACAGATTCCTTCTGGAGCAGGACTGGTACCAGGGCCTTATAGGACCTAGGGTTGTCTTTGGTGTCCTGGGGCCCTGGGTTCTGGGTGTGCTGAGCACCTGCACTCACCCAGGACCAGCGCTGGCTTGTGTCGGCCGGGTGCCGCATCATCCCTTCCTGTATAGTCAGGGAGAGGAAGAACTGATGTGTCTTGTCCTTTCCGACCTCCTGAGGAACAACCTGTAAAGACAGTGCCCGGCAGCCAGGCAGGAAGCCTCAGAGCACTGGCTGACTGACTTCGGGGGCACTCACACCTCGGTGACTCTCTCCACTCCAGACCCACATAGACAGATGGCCAACAGGTGCATGAAAAGATGTTCAATCTCACCACTTCTTAGGGAAGTTGAAATCAAAACTACCACAAGATCTCATGTCACAGTCATCAGAATGGCTCTAATGAACAAGACAGGACAAAACATGTGTTGCAGAGGATGTGGAGACCAGGGACCCTGCCTACACTGCTGGTTGGAGTGTATACCCATGCAGCCAGTACGAAAAACAGGATGGAGATTCCTCTGAAAATTAAGAATGGAACTACCGTATGACCCAGCTATTCCACCACAGGGTATGTGTTCAAGAATGTGAAAACACGAATGGGTAAAGATGTCAGCATGCCTGTGTAACTTGCAGCATATTTGACAATAGCCAAGACTTGGAAGCAACCTAGTTACCCATGAGGAAAATGTGGCATATATACACCATGCAATACTACTCAGTCATCCGAAAGGAGGAGATCTGGCCTTCTGTGACAGCATGGATGGGCGTGGAGGGTATTATGCTAAGTGAAATAATTCAGGGGGAGAAAGTCCAATAGCCTTGTGACTACTCTCATAAATCAGGGATGACGGCAGCAAACAATCACAGGAGATAGGCTTTGGATTGGGGGTTCCAGAGAGGAAGTGGGGAGGGAGGAGGGTGACAGGGGTGATTAGGCACATGTGTGTGGTGATGGATTGTCATTAGTCGTTATGTGGTGAACACGATGTCATCTACACAGAAATCGCAATATAATGATGAACCCCTGAAACTACATAATGCTATAAACGAAGGTGACTCCCATCAGAAAAAGAATTGAAGGAAACTTGGCCCAGTTAAGAGGTAACTTGGGAATCCCCTTTCCATGGTGCCAGCCCTGTCCTGGGATGTGAGGATGGCAGCAGCACCAGGTGATCAGCTGTACACCCAGCAGTTCCCGCCAAGTGAGGATCCCCCCCACGGAAGGGAGAGGGTGGGGGCCGTTCAGTGGGGGCTCACAGAGGTGGCCTGAGCTGGATAGCCCGATGTAGGCCCCCTCGTGTTACCTTTGATGACCTCCTGGCAAACGGCCATAGGTGTGGCGTATGAGAGATGAGCCACCCTTTAAAACGAGTAAAAAGGTTATGGCTCCAGGTCTTCTGGGGACCATAGACGTGGTAAGGCAGGATACAGCAGGAAAACTTCTTTCCGTAGCAGCTGTCTCCAGCCAAGTGAGCTGAGTGTGAGGATCTGGGTGCCTGTTTACAGGAGGCCCCTGCACTGTGGGCATTGTTGTGAAAGAGGTTACATCATTGCCTGGAGACCACGGTGATCTGAGCCACTTCCCCTCATACCACCCATGCAAGCAGTTCTCTGGGCAGGGCACTGCTCGCCCACTTTTCCATGCAGTATCATATGTGTCCCCAGGATCCCCAAACCACCTGTCTCCACAGGCCTCCGAGAAGGTCTGGGTGCAGCCAGGGTCCCAGCTTTGAGACAGACGCAGACACAAGTGCTCCTTCTTCCCTGTTCCTCATCCTGGAGAAGCCATGGTGCCTCTTGGGGCCATTCTGCCTCCAGTTTGTATGGGGGGGATTATCCTAGCCCATACTCCTTGGAGATGCCCTCAGGCCCGAGTGGGAAAATACCTGTGAAATTGGAGGAGCGGTGTCCCATGTAGGGAATACCTCTAACCACTTTTTTCTTCCTCTCCTCTCCTCCCCTGTGTCTGCTTCTCTTCTGAGCCCACCCCATAGTCCGTCCTTCCATCTAAAGTCTCTGTGTGTACGTGTGTGTCACGGCTCAAGCCCTGGATGCCCAGGAGGAAACAGCTTCCACAGAGGAAGGGATGGGCAAGAGCTTCCCAAGAACTGACGGTTTCTGTTGTCCACTGCAAAGCCTATTGGAAGGGTTCCAGTCTTGCCCTAGAATATCAGAATACTTCCTTCTGCTTGGACTCTTGTCTGTCATGTGCCGTGGGCCAGTGTTTACCTGTTTATGGGCCTCAGTTTCCCAATTCTCCAGTGTGGGATTGAGTTCAGAAGTGCATAAGCATGAGCTCAGCAAAGGTGGCCCCTGCTCCCTCCACCCTAGGCATGACATGGATGGGGAACACTCAAATGTTCGCCTGCCCTGGGCTCATCCTCAGGCAGAAACTTGCCAAATGCACGACCAGGCTGCCGACTTCTCAGTCTCAGCCCCCTGCCCTCTCCATGTCTGACTGCAGTTAGAGCAGCACCGCATTTTCACAGCACCCTGAAGAAGCCTGGGAGCAGCCAGGGCCCCATCATTGAGGATGCCGAGCTGGGTTTACACCTGGCTCCACCTTGAACTAGACTGTGATTCTGCCCAGGGCATTGAGCCTGTGAGGTCTTCTCCTTCTCCCTCAATGGCCTCCTGTGATCCCCTCTGCTCGGTCTACACATGCTGCTGGAATCCACTCCCCTTGAGTGTGGCCTGAAGTTCGTGATTCCCTTCTACTCAGTGGAACAGGGCAGAGTGATGCGAAGCCAGTTCTGAGACTGGGTCCCAAACAGTCCAGGGCTCTCCTCCTGCTCACTCTCAGCTGTTTCTCTCTCTCTCTCTGATCCCTCACTCTGGGGAACAGGCCTGTGGGTTCTGGGTTGTGCTCTAGAGAGGCTGCTGAGGCCTGGCCCTGAAGGAGACCCACCGACAGAGGGGCACGCAGGCCTCCAGTTGCAAGGGGTCCCTCTAGGACCCAGAGTGCGCTCAGAGGGGGAGGGAAGCAGATCCTGCCTCAGTTCAGAGCACAGCCTGACTCCCTGAGAGCATCTGGCAGAGGCTCCCAGCTGAGTGCTGCTGGAGTCCTGGTCCAGTGCCACTGTGACATAATCAACGTTCGTTGGTTGAGCCCGTAAAGATGGGGAAAGGTTGTCACACAGCAATAACAATAGCTGCCTAACGCTGTTGCCCTGCCCCTGGCCCTGGCCTTGCCCTCCGCTCTCCTCCCTCCCTGACTCTCCAGCCAAGCTCCTTCTAGCCACGCTGCCCTGCTCTCTAACCTCCTCTCTGGCCAACCTCACTTGTGCCTCCAAGAGTCTGCACTGCTGGGCGTTCCTACAGGCTACGGAGCCCTGGATTGAGGCAGGGCTGGCTCCTTGTCATGCTGCTGCAAATATGAACGTCACCTCGTGGCAGCCCTTCCAGGCCCCTCTCCTTCTGGACTTGGCGCTCCATAGCAGCATGGGCTTGTTTTCCTGGTGGCATCTGCTCCTTTCATTCCTGTGGTTTTCATTTCGTGGTTTTGGCCAGCTTCCCTTCCAGATCTTTATCTGGGGGCACGAGCTTGTCGGGTCTTTTCAGCAGCAGCACTCTTGCGTGCTCGTGGCACAGGTGTGGAATGAAGATCCATCCCACCACTGACTGGCTCTGTCCTTAGAGCCAAATAGACTTCCATCATTTGGATTGTGCTAGGTGGATCACGACTAAAGTGAGTCCTGTGACTGAGACTTTTGCTGGCATGTGATGAGTTATCGAAACTCAGCCCAAATTACAGGAGCATAGCACTATCTATTTTCCCAGATACCAGTGCATGGTGGGTGTTCAGAATGGAGGGACCACAATCTTTCACATGGCCTTCAGGAACACATCGTTCTTCCATCGTGTGCCTTCTCCCTCCCTAGGACATGATCCTCATCTGCATCCATCAGCATGATTGGAAAGAACAGAAGGAAATTCACGCAGGAGGATGTTATCAGCCGGGTCCAGAGCAGCACCAGTCAGTTCCTTTTCTCTTCCCTCGGCAAAGAAGTGGTCATCGGCCACTATGGAGGCTGGACCACGGCATGCAGCCCCGTGCCCCAAGAAGTGGAGGATGGATTTTGATGGACAGTTGAAGTTCTCTGCAACAATGAGTCTCTTGTCTAGATTTGTTGTGTGTTTTGAATCTTTGTTGAGGTTTTCCCATATGTCAGGCACTGTGCAAAGAGTTGGTGGCAGAAGTGACGGAGAGGCATCTTGCCCTGAAAGGAGCTCCCAATATAGAGGGGGAGATGAGTTTTGGTGTCAACGCCTGCCACCCGAAGTGCAAAGGAGAAAGTGAAAGTGCTCCGGAAGCTCCGTGAAGCATTCTAGATTTGGAAGCTGTCTAGAGCTGCGATCAATTGAACTCCACTTCCAGACACCATCCAGAGATGTTTGATAGAGGAAGATGATGACAGGGACAATGGAAACAGCTAGTTATGTACGAGACATGATAAGGAACACTAGGCAGCCATTGAAATCATCCCCTCAAACATTGGAAAGGGCAGGGAGAATTATTCATGTTCAGTCCAAAGTAACTGCCCAGTTAGGGTGATCCTGTCTTTAGAATAACTCTGTAAATTTGGATTCAAGTATAAATATGTTGAGTATACAAATATGAGGAGAGTGGAGGGCAGGACCAGGGCCAGGGCAGGGCAACAGTGTTAGGCAGCTTTCTACTTTATAAAATGTTCTGTTGTTGGTGTCATGAAAGGATTCCCTCAATACACTTTGTGTACTGTATGAGCCGTGGAAACGCGGCTCACCGTTTTCTCCTCCGCCACTCCCAGACAAGCACCGTCGTAGTCTCTGCCTCTGTGAGTTTGATTGTTTTAGATAGCCCTCAGGAGTGGAACCATGCATTCTTTATCCCTCTGTCACTGTCTTCTTCCATTAACATAATGTCATCTGGATTCATCCACGTCGTGTCCTATGGCAGAATTTCCTTCTTTACAAAGGCAAAATAATATTGCCTTGTGTCGGTGTTGCAATCCAATGTACACATCAGGATAGATGCGGAGAGGGCTGATGGCCACTCTGAGTTTATTATAACCAGTGTTTCAATGTATACATAGATTACAGCTGTTAAACATGCACAGGTGTTCTGAACAATGTAATTTGCGAATGCCAAGAATTCTTAGTGATTTCTCAAGGAGCCCTCCCTTGGCCTCTGTTTTGATATTATCATGTTATTGCTGTGCTCCTATATTTTATCTCGGAGCATGCAAGGCCTCCTAGGCAATGGCCCCTCCTGCGCCTGATATTGTGTCTCTGTCTGTGCCCCCGGGCGACCGGTGCCTGGCTTGGGTTGCCTCCCCCTGGAGGTCTTACCCATCATTGTCTAACTGGCCTTCTCACCTCCGGGTCACAGTTTGTTGGCAAGCCTTTTCCAGTGATTATTAACGCTTCCTACATCAGGGGCAGCTACACCTTCTAAGTCTGTGCCCCAGTTTCTGTACCCCTTCATCCGTGGACAGACACTTAGGTCGTTTCTACAGCTTGGCTCTTGTGAACGACACTGCCAAGAACATGGGAGTGCCTGTGTCCCTTCAGGTTCCTGTTTGGAATTTGGAGGATATATACCTAGGAATGGAATTAGTGGAGTGTATGTGATTTCCAGGTTGAATCCTTTTGGGGAATCTCCATAGAGTTTCCTATAGCAGCTGCACAATGTTACCTTTAGCACGACAGGATACACCAGGGTTCCAATGTCTTCACATGCTCGCCAACACTATCTTTTGCGTGAGTGTGTGATGAGAGCCATGGTAACAGGTGTGACGTGACATCTCGTTTTGATTTGCACTTGTTTATGGTGGGTGATGGATGTTCAACATCTTTTCCTAGACTTTGGCCACTGACCTGTCTTCTTTGGAGAAACCTCTGCTCAAGTTGCTTTGCCCATTTTTCAGTGAGGTAAATTTATTTCTTTGGGTTTTGGGTTGTATGAGTTTCTCACATATTCTAGATGTTCACCCCTTAGCAGAAATGTGACTTGCAAATATCTTCTGTCATTCTGTAAGTGGCCTTTTCCTCCTTTCTAAGAAATTGTTCCAGCTCAATTGTGATTTAATGGACACATAACATTGTCTAAGCTTGTGGAGTACAATGTCATACTTTAGGATACATCAATACTGGGACTGTATTTCTGTAATAAAGATAGGTAACACTTCCATTACCTCAGAGGGTAAAAACTGTGTATGTGTGTGTGTGTGTGTAGTGAAACTGCTGTGGCACTGCCCCAGCCCATGGCAGCCCTTCTGCGTGGTCCCCCTGCTCTCCAGCCTTGCTTATTCCCTGTCCAGAGGAGCTCCTCTCCCTCCCTCCAGGGAAGGTCCTGTTTCCTCTCTGTGACGACCTATGGTCTCTGACTGGGGGGCTCCATCCTGTGTCAGAGAAGAGAGAGATTGCCGCCCATGGCCTGCCCCACAGCCTCGGAGGAAGTGGATCCCACATAAGCTGACTTGGAAGGAGGGGAGGGCTCCCCACTTCCCTTCCTTTGGACTGTTTAGCAGGAAGCAGAGTCCCCTCCCTTGCACATACTGAATGTGAGGGACCCCAAGGTGGGCTGTCGCGGCTGGGGGACAGGGCGTTGCTGGTGGAGGAGGCTGAGGGGTGTTTCTCGGGCTCTGCCCAGGGCTAAAGGCCCTGACCGAGGCTCTCCCCAGCCCGCAGCTCCAGCAGCCCCTGCTCTGCTTCCTAAAGGTCTCCTTTGCTCACACAAGGTCAAGTGTTGTTGGTGATGCAACTCAAAGCTTTATCTGGATGGGCACCTTCAAGGGCACATCGATGTGGCCCTGACCTGCCCGTAGAGGTTTCTTCCTGAGATGGGGACTAAGACAGGGGAGAGATTGGTGCAGAAAGGAGTGGCCTGGCCTACAGTCTCCTTTGGCTGGGAAGCAGGGCCTGGCTGCCCTACCTAGAAGCTGAATCGTGGAGGATGTGTGCCGGGCTGGCTGAGGGGCCCTGGGCCGGGGGTGTGTCGTGGGAAGGGGCTTGGCAGAAGAGTGTTCCGGGACTTGGGGCAGAAGATGCTGTAGGGGGGGATACCTGAGGGAGGGTGTTCGGCTGGCCCTTCTCGGCTCCATGGGCCACTCCCAGAGACCCTGATGGCCTGACTCCTGTCTTGTCAGCCTTCCCCTTCAGGTGCCACCTCCAATGTCTCTGGAGTCCCTGCTTTCCCAAACAAGCCTCAAACGTGGGAGCTGGACCCATGGCCATGGGGTTAAGTTCCTGCCGTCCACTTTGTGGCCCAGGGTTCGGATTCTGGGCTTGGACGTCACACCGCTCATTAGGCCATGTTGACTCTGTGTCCCACATGCCCCAACTAGAAGGAGTCACAATTAAAAACTATACAGCTATGTCTTGGGGCGATTTGGGGAGAATTAACAAAGACTCAAACTCGATGAAGCAAGCGTAGATCTCAGAAATAGCAACCAAACCCTGAAATGAGTATATCCATTGTGTGGCAGAATGTCTGCTTTTAGGTCTCTGTTCCACAAAAACAGAGATGCATGGACGCACATGGACCTTTCAGTATGATTATGGAGTGAACATATGGAGATGGGCCAATCCTTCAAAGCCGGGGCTGCTTGGTAGAAGGCGATGTGTGGCCACTGAGAACGCACAGGGGGACAGGACTGAGTGTCCCTGTTCCCCTGTGGGACATCAGGTCCTAGGATAGGAAAGCCCTGGGCTCCTGCCCACCAAACCCACTCACACTGCTTAACACACACACCTATATACGTGCAGGCACATGGGTCCTCAAAGATCATTGCCCTGTAGAGCGAAGAGTGAAAAGATGGATGGCACTTGTTGTGGGCACTTATTTCCCAGTCGGAGGAGTGGACCCTCTTTCCTTACTCATATTAAAACATTATTTTACCAAATGAAAAAGAAATCATCAATCCAAATCCTGAGAAAAGTAGGTAAGGTATTTTATTCCTTAAGATAGTTGTAACCAATCAAAGCGTGTAATATGCGGTAAACATGTTCTGTAATTTGCACGTTGCATCAACTCAACCGTGGCCCATCCAGGAAGGGAAACGATGTGAAAGGTGTCTCCCGGCCCCACACATTCTCCTCTTGGTTTCCAGCTCTCGTGTCACCCTTTAAATGTGGTGCCTATCCCTAGATAAAGAGAACATTCAATATGGGGGCTTCATTTTTCATACATAAGCTTTGATGGAGCAGGGATTTTTCTCCCTAATAAAAACTGTATTTTCAATTTAAAATGTGATTAATCATACTCCTCTGATATTACGTAGCCAGACACAAAAGGCCACATCTTGGATGCATCCGCTCAGCTGAACAGCCCAGCAGAGGTAAGTCCATAGAGCCAGAAAGCTCAGCGGGCCCCAGGGATGGGGTGGGAGGTAGGAGGACTGAGAGAAGAACAGGGAGAGGCCTCCCCTTCCACGACAGTGTTCTTGAACAAGGTCAGGATGACGGTTGGGCAACACTGTGAGCGTCCTCCTGGCCAGGGAAATGGACGTTTGTTTTTTTATTAAGATTAGGATAGTTCACAACCTTGTGAAATTTCAGTTGTACATTATTTTTAGTCACGTTGTAGGTACACCACTTCACCCTTTGTGCCCTCTCCCCACCTCCCCTTTGCCCTGGTAAACACCGATCAGTTCTCCTTGTCTATATGTTAACTTCCACCTATGAGTGGAGTCATACAGAGTTCATCTTTCTCTGTCTGGCTTATTTCACTTAACGTAATACCCTCAAGGTTCATCCATGTTGTTGTGAATGGGACGATTTTGTACTTTTTATGGCTGAGTAGTATTCCGTTGCATATACATACCATATTGTCTTTATCCAATTGTCAGTTGCTGGGCACTTAGGTTGCTTCCATGTCTTGGCTATTGTAAATAATGCTGCGCTGAACATAGGGATGCATGGGACTTTTGGAATTGCTGATTTCACTTTCTTTGGATAGATACCTGGTAGTGGGATGGCTGGGTCATAAGGTATTTCTATTTTTAAGTTTTTGAGAAATCTCCATACTGTTTTCCATAGTGGCTCCACCAGTTTGCATTCCCACCAACAATGTATGAGGGTTGCTTTTTCTCCACAACCTCTCCACCATTTGTCACTCTTGGTTTTGGATATTTTTGCCATTCTAACTGGTGTAAGGTGATATCTTAGCGTAGTTTTGATTTGCATTTCCCTGATGATTAGTGATGATGAACATCTTTTCATGTGTCTATTGGCCATACTTATATCTTCTTTGGAGAAATGTCTGTTCATGTCTCCTGCCCATTTTTTGATGGGGTTGTTTGATTTTTTTGTTGTTGAGCTGTGTGAGCTCTTTGTATATTATGGAGATTAACCCTTTGTCCGATAAGTAACTTGTAAATATTTTTTCTCAATTAGTGGGCTGTTTTTTTTGTTTCAATCCTGTTTTCCCTTGCCTTGAAGAAGCTCTTTAGTCTGATGAAGTCCCATTGTTTATTCTTTCTATTATTTCCCACGTCTGAGGAGTTATGGTGTCCGAAAAGATTCTTTTGAAACTGATGTCAAAGAGTGTACTGCCTATATTCTCTTCTAGCAGACTTATTGTTTCAGGCCTAATCTTTAGGTTTTTGATCCATTTTGAGTTTATTTTGGTGAATGGTGAAAAACAATGGTCAATTTTCTTTCTTTTACATGCGGCCGTCCAGTTTTCCGAGCACCGTTTGTTGAAGAGACTTTCTTTTCTCCGTTGTAGGCCCTCAGCACCTTTGTTGAAGATTAGCTGTCCATAGATGTGTGGTTTCATTTCTGGGCTTTCAATTCTGTTCCATTGTTCTGTGCACCTGTTTTTGTACCAGTACCATGCTATTTTGATTACTGTAGCTTTGTAGTATGATTTAAAGTCAGGCATTGTGATGCCTCCGGCTTTGTTCTTCTTACTCAGGATTGCTTTAGCAAATCGGGGTCTTTTGCTGCCCCATATGAATTTTAGGATTCTTTGTTCAATTTCTGTAAAGAATGTCATTGGGATTCTGATTGGGATAGCGTTGATTCTGTAGATTGCTTTAGGTAATACGGACATTTTAACTATTTATTCTTCCAATCCATGTGGATGGAATGTCTTTCCATCTCTTGATGTCATCATCAATTTCTTTCAAGAAAGTCTTGTAGTTTTCATTGTATAGATCTTTCACTTCCTTGGTTAAATTTATGCCAAGGTATTTTATTCTTTTTGTTGTGATTGTGAATGGGATTGAGTTCTTGAGATCTTTTTCTGTTAGTTCATTGTTAGCATATAGAAATGCTACTGATTTATGTATGCTGATTTTATACCCTGCAACTTTGCTGCAGCTGTTGATTGTTTCTAATAGTTTTCCTATGGATTCTTTGGGGTTTTCTATGTATACGATCACATTGTCTGCAAACAGCAAGAGTTTTACTTCTTCATTGCCTATTTGGATTCCTTTTATTTCTTTTTTCTGCCAAATTGCTGTGGCCAACACCACCAATACTATGTTGAAAAAGAGTGGTGAATGTGGACACCCTTGTCTTGTTCCTGCTCTCAGAGGGATGGCTTTCAGTTTTTGTCCCTTAAGTATGATGTTGGCTGTGGGTTTGTCATATATGGCCTTTATTATGTTGAGGTAGTTTCCTTCTATACCCATTTTATAGAGGGTTTTTATCATAAATGGATGTTGGATCTAGTCAAATGCTTTCTCTGCATATATTGAGATGATCATGTGGTTTCTCTTTCTCATTTTGTTAACGTAGTGTATCACGTTGATTGACTTGAGGACGTTGAACCATCCCTGTGTCCCTGGTATAAATCCAACTTGATCATGTTGTATAATCTTTTTGATATATTGCTGTATTCGGTTTGCCAAAATTTTGTTGAGGATATTTGCGTCTTTGTTCATCAGTGCTATTGGCCTGTAGTTTTCCTTCTTTGTGTTGTCCTTGTCAGGTTTGGGGATCAGGGTGATTTTGACTTCATAGAATGTATTAGGGAGTGCTCCATCTTCCTCTATTTTCTGGAATAGTTTGATAAGGATAGGTATTAAACCTTCTTTGAATGTTTGGTAGAATTCTCCAGAGAAGCCATCTGGTCCTGGACTCTTATTTTTGGGGAGGTTTTTGATTACTGTCTCTATTTCTTTACTTGTGATTGGTCTATTCACATTCTCTATTTCTTCCTGATTCAGTTTGGGGAGGTTGTATGAGTCTAGGAATTTGTCCATTTCTTCTAGGTTCTTCAATTTGTTGGCATATAGCTTTTCATAGTATTCTCTTATGATCCTTTGTATTTCTTTGGTATCTGTTGTGATTTCTCCTCTCTCGTTCCTAATTTTATTTATTTGAGACTTCTCTCTTTTTTTTTTAGTGAGTCTGTCTTAAGGTTTGTCGATTTTGTTAATTTTTTCAAATAACCAACTCTTGGTTTCATTGATCCTTTCTACTGTCTTTTTTGTTTCAATATAATTTATGTCTGCTCTAATTTTTATTATTTCCCTCCTTCTACTGGCTTTGGGCTTTGTTTGTTCTTCTTTTTCTAATTCCGTTAGGTGTCGTTTGAGGTTGTTTATGTAAGATTTTTCTAGCTTATTGAGGTGAGCCTGTATTGCAATGAATTTCCCTCTTAGGACTGCCTTTGCTGCATCCCAAACCATTTGGTACGGCGCTTTTTCATTTTCATTTGTCTACCGATAATATTTGATTTCTTCTTTAATTTCTTCAATAATCCATTGTTTGTTCAGTAGCATGTTGTTTAGTCTCCACATTTTTGGCCCTTTCCCAGCTTTATTCTTGTAGTTGATTTCTAGTTTCATAGCATTATGATCAGAAAAGATGCTTGATATTATTTCAACCCTCTTGAACTTATTGATGCTTGCTTTGTTTCCCAAGACATGGTGTATCCTTGAGAATGTTCCATGTGCACTTGAGCAGAATGTGTAACCTGCTGTTTTGGATGAAGTGTCCTATATATATGTATTTGGTCCATCTGATCTAATTTTTCATTTAATTCTATAATTTCCTTTTTGATTTTCTGTCTGGATCATCTGTCCATTGGTGTTAATGGGGTGTTGAGGTCCCCAACTATTATTGTATTTCTGTTGATGTTTCCTTTTAGTTTTGTTAATGGTTTCTTTACGAATTTTGGTGCTCCTGTGTTAGGTGCATATATATTTATAAGTGTTATGTCATCTTGGTAGAGCGTCCCTTTTATCATTATATACTGCCCCTCTTTGTCTTTCTTTATCTGCTTTGCTTTGAAGTCTACTTTGTCTGATATAAGTATGGCAACACCTGCTTTCTTTTGTTCATTATTAGCTTGGAGTATTGTCTTCCACCCTTTCACTCTGAGTCTGTGTTTGTCTTTGGGGCTGAGATGTGGTCCTGGAGGCAGCACATTGTTGGATCTTGTTCTTTGATCCATCCTGCCACTCTGTGCCTTTGATTGGAGAGTTCAATGCATTCATGTTTAGAGTGATTATTGAAATGTGGGGGCCTACTGTTGCCATTTTATCACTTGTTTTCTGCTTCTTTTGCATTTTGTCCTGATGGAGAGCTGTTACTTTGTATTATTGTCCTTCTGCTTATCTCCTTTGTTCTGGATTTTGTAACCCCTTTCCTTTTTTTTGATTTTTCAGGAATGAGGTTCTTCCTGAGCATTTCTTGAAGAGGACGTTTTGTGGTGATGAACTCCCTTAACTTTTGCTTATCTGGGAAAGTTTTTATTTCTCCATCCTATTTGAAGGATATTTTCGCTGTGTAGAGTATTCTTGGCTGCAGGTTTTTGTTCTTCAGGCTTTTGAACATTTCATTCCAATCTCTTCTAGCCTGTAAGGTCTCTCCTGAGAAGTCTGCTGATAGCCTTATGGGGTTTCCTTTGTAAGTTATTTTCTTCCACCTGGCTGCCCTTAGTATTTTCTCTTTGTCATTGACTTTTGCTAGTTTCACTACTATATGCCTTGGGGTTGGTCTTCTTGCGTTAATAAAGTTTGGAGACCTATTGGCTTCTGTCACATGGAGTTCCATCTCTCTTCCCAAGTTTGGAAAGTTCTCAGCTATTATTTCTTTGAATAGGCCTTCTGCCCCCTTCTCCTTCTCTTCTCCTTCTGGTATACCTATAATCCTTGTGTTGCATCTCCTAATTGAGTCTGATAATTCTCGGAGAGTTTCTTCATTTCTTTTTAGTCTTAGTTCTCTCTCCTCCTCTGTCTGCAGCATTTCTATGTTCCTATCCTCCAAATTGCTAATTCTGTCCTCAATATTATCGACCCTACTGTTCAGAGAGTCCAGATTTTTCTTAATCTCCTCCATTGTGGTCTTCATCTCCAGTATTTCTAATTGGTTCTTCTTTATAGTGTCAAGCTCTTTTGTGACATAGCTCCTGAACTCATTGAGTTGTCTGTCTTAATTCTCTTTTAACTTGTTGAGCTTTTTAATAATGGGAGTTTTTAAATCATTGTCATTTAGGTTCTAGATTTCATTGTCTTTGGGACTGTTTTCTGGGTGCTTATCATTTTCCTTCTGTTCTGGAGATTTAATATATTTTTTCATGCTACTTGATAGCGTGGATTTGTGCCTCTGCATAGAGATAGAGTTTAGTTGATGCTTCTACTTGTTGTGACTGGTGTGGGGGGGGGCAGTTGTTTAGGCTGCACCAACCAGGAACCCTGTCAGCTGTTACTGACTGGACCTGGACCCCTCCTCTTAGTCACAGTGGTCCTGTGGGGTCCCTCGTCAGTTGTGGGGGCAATCACAAGGGGGCCTCAGGCTGCTGGTGCCTACTGTGGCAGCCCACTTAGACACACTCCCTCCTTGTGGTCTGCAGTGCTGTTGTGGGCTTTCCCAGCAGCCAGGAGCAGGATCATCTATAATCACCGCTTTGTCCCTAACACAGCCCACAAGATCACACTTGTCCACTATAGTTTCCAGCAGAGCTATGAGTATCTTCTGCAGTCTGTCATTAGCTCACCTAGCTGTGCTACTTTTGCCCCAGGGCCTTCCCGCTTTGTGATTGCCAGTCGGGACCTCTCCACTAGTGCTGTGGAGAGGCTTTCGCTGAGACTGCTGTAGGAACCTGGAGTTCCCCCCTGGGCTACGTACCCATTTCACCGTAGCTCCACTCTGCCCCACTCCACTCTCACAGGATCTCTGGGAGCCCCCTGCCTTGTCTGGGACATGGCCAGAGTCCGTGGGCCTGGTGGTGGCTTGTAAGCTGCTGCCTTGTGGGGAATTCTGCTCTAGGGAGCTTCCTGGTGTTCCATATGCTGGGCGGGGTCTCTCTACCAATGGTGAGCAGAGGCCCCCCCTGCTGTGGGGGTGTGTGACCCTGGAGCATCCCCCCAGGCTGCAGAGCCAGGTGTTGGAGCTCCACCCAGTCCCCAAGCATGTCCATGGCAAGTCTGGGCACCCCCTGCACCGACCCATGTGCCGGAGACTGTGGGCCCAGCAGCAGCTGGCAGTCTGGTGCAGTGCCAGGGAATCCGCCCGCTGGGAGCTTCCCTTTGTTCTGGATTCTGGGCAGAGCCTCCCTGCTAATGGTGAGCAGAGGCTTTCCCTGCCAGGGAGGTGCGGGACCCTGGAGCCTCCCGCCAGGCTGCAGAGCCGGGCACTGGAGCTCCAACCATGTCCCCAAGCACATCCATGGGAAGTCCAGGCACCCCCTGCACTGACCCATGTGCCGGAGACCTTGGGCTCAGCAGCAGCTTGTGGTTTGGTGCCGTGCTGGGGAATCTGCCTGCCAGGAGCTTCCCTTTATTCTGGATTCTGGGCGGGGCCTCCCTGCTAATGGCTAGCGGAGGCCTTCCCTGCCAGTGGATGGGGGACCCTGGGGATTCCCCCTGGGCTTAGGTGTAATCGCGGGGGGCTTGAGTAGGGCTGTTGTCACCTGTTTCCACCATCGCTCCGTTGGTGAGTGTACACTCCCACCCTTGGTGTGTGGCAATGCTATGGGGGAGTCCGCTGGAAGAGAGCCTCCTCCAGGAACTAGGCTGTCCGGGGGTTGGCGTCAGAGAGTTTCACCTATTTCCACCTCCTCCCAGTGGGAAGTCCGTCTGCCTTCCGATGTATAGTAGCACGAGACTCTTAGGCATCTTGAGATGCTATCTGGATATCCTTAGGTTGGCTCCCGCCTGGCCAGCTGAGAAGCTCCGCTGCTCCCAAAGGTGGCTTTTTTCCTCTCTGGCTGGAGTTACTGCCTCTTCTGCTTTCGTCAGGACTGTCCCTTGTTGTGGGGGTTCTTTTTATCCAGTTTTCAGTTTTCAATCCAGGGTGATTCTTCCTAAAATTGTTGTAACCTGGTTGTGTTGTGGGAGGAGGTGAGTTCAATGTCTGCTCACAGCACCATCTTGACGAGAACTCCATTGTTCCCACTTTTAACGAGGTGAGCACACTGCTCATCATTCACACATCTTATGTGTTCATTGTTGTCACCACCCTAAAGATGCATCCAGCTGGTGGGCACCACAAAGTCTTCTCCACCTGTGCCTGACACCTGACCACCATCACTATCTTTTGTCGCACAATTCTCTTCATCTACTGTGCGCCCAACTCCAAAATCTCCAGGCACACAGTCAAATTGGCCTCCGTGTTTTACACAGTGCTGATCCCCATGTTGAATCCTCTGATCTACAGTCTGAGAGATAAAGATGTCAGGGATGCAGCCAGCAAAATATTGAAAACAAACTTTTTTCATATTGGATGCATATATTCATTCATTCATAAAGTAAATATTTACTTCAGTTTTTGCAGAATACCTTTCCAATTTTTGAGTAAACTGTGCATCAAGTGTTGATTTTCAAAAATAACTTTAGATTTTCAAAAAGAGATAATATGAGATTTAAGTTAGAGAGACTATATCTGGCTCTGATTTTATAAACCATAGAAGATCAATTATTCTGACTTTGTCTTTTTTTGCAAAAATGACATAATATGATATACTTCATAAATTGGTGTGTGGAACAAAAGAAAAGGTAGACAATATATTTGGTAGATTGTGCTTGCAGTAAATTCTGGTTCTGTTATCCTTTCCTCTCTGGTAACTGATAGATTGTAGATACTAAAGAAAAAAAAACAATTATATATTTTAAATTAGTGAAATGGATGACAAAAGAAATACAGCTTCATTTTCAAGAACCTCACAATCCAGGGTTGTTAGTAAATATCATAATAGAGTTGCTAGGGGGAGAGAGAGAGAGAAAACAAAATCATTTGTGGCTATCAGAGGGATTGCTTCATAATTGTGTGCTTCTTTTACTTGGCCTTGAATGATAGGCTAGTTTTTAAGAGAAAAAGAGGGGAAAGACAGTAAGTTTTACTCAGGAGTTAAAAGTGTGAACCATGTTTAAGAAATGAATATGTATAATTAAGTGAATGACTCAACAAATATTTTGGGCTACTATTTTATGCTATATGCATACAAAGTATCTTGTTAGTTGCACAAAGGAATGAATATTTGCATAAATTACAGCCATTTCTAAACTATCTCAGAAAAGAGTTCCCGTATATAGGATGAAAGGATTTACAAGAAGTCCAGGAATATCAGCTTGCTTCTTCAAATAAAAACAAAAAAGAAAATATAGGGGCCAGCCAGGTGGCGCAGCTGTTAAGTTCGCATGTTCTGCTTCAGCGGCCCAGGGTTCGCTGGTTCAGATCCTAGGTGCAGGCATGGCACCGCTTGGCACACTGTGCTGTGGCAGGCGTCCTATATACAAAGTAGAGGAAGATGGGCACGGATGTTAGCTCAGGGCCAGTCTTCCTCAGTGAAATGAGGAGGATGGGCAGCAGATGTTAGCTCAGGGCTGATCTTCCTCAAAAAAAAAAAAAGAAAATATATTTATCCTCTATGTTTTATGCTTCCTTTCTATCACTGACCAATCAGTGTAAGTATGTCACTAATTCATATGGCACTTGACTCAGGGTGAATATCAATTTTCTTCATCAGGACTCTAGGCAGTCTTCATATAATAATTGAATGGATTTGTTGTAAGTGCTGAGAGCTATTTGCTTTCCTTGGACTTGGATGTTGCTTTAAATTGACTCTAATATTTTATTGTAATCTAAACCAAAAAAAATCAAGCCTATATTACCGTATATATGAATGAGGATTAATCTTTCCCCTAACAATTGAGATATTTATTATAAGATGCCCTCATAGACAGAGGTATCTGATTTGGAAACTTTGTAACATATCGATCTTTTCTTTTGTCCCTTCTATCATCAAGTTTGCTTGAATTATTTATATGTATTTCCCCTTTTATACTATTTGTGTCTGAATCGAGTTCTAAATTTAGTCACCAAAATATTGAGAGAACAAATTTTAGCTGCTTTTGTGAAGGTAAAACTGAGCAACAATTTCATATTGGTTCAATGAAAATATTTAAAATGGTTGTATGGTTTTAAATTTAAAACGATAAATTAATATCACCTTTTTTTCTGGGTAATATTTGGATACGTAATGACAACCAACATTGTTTTATATATTCACAAATATAATATTGTTTTCTCCACATTGTCATTTAGTTGATATTTAACTGTACTAGAACAATCGTAGCTAAGTAGCAGAAAAGTTATATTGGCCATGATTGGAATCAGTGATGAATAATTCATTTTCAGAGAATAAATCTTCATGTTTCTTTTCTATCTAGTCAAAGGATGACTAAATTTTTCTGAAACCAGATACAGAATCTCCGTATTTTTTATTCTGAGGAAATGGAGACACATATTCTTTAAGTGCTCTGATCATTGTTTTAACATAATAGGTGACAAAATCAAAACGATAATTTGAGACTTCAACCCTACAGGTCTTGACACTTCATTAAATACAGATATAAAGTTTCATGTTCTTTCCTTTTCTAATTTTAGCATTCAAATTACCTTTGGTAACTTCTATAGCTGCTATAGAGCATGATTTTTATTAGTGCTATTCAATCTTTATTAACTCATGTGCTTCTTAAGTAAATTAATTTAAAAATCTCTATAGCTGTTAGGATTTTAAAAATAACAATGTAAATTTAATTGAAAAAAAGATAAATCTAATATCCAATGCCTATCATAGCTATCTCATGTTCATAATAATTAGATTCAAAATATATGAAGCATCAGATTTCATGTTTTTTCTTTTATCCCTGAACAAATTTTTAAATTCCCTTACTGCCCAGAATTTTGTCCCTTAATAATCATAGAAGCACATTACTTTGCAACAAAAATATCTGTAAATTTACCTTTGTTTCCTTTGTTAATAAAGTTCTAAGTGATTTTTTTCTACAATGGATTACCATTATAACGATCAGTATCTTACTCCTATTCAGTAACTTAAATACGCTACAAATTTTATGAAATTTTCAAAGTTAAACTATAAAATGTCACCAGAAATGCATCTCTTAATGATATTGATTGGCATGAATTTTGTTTTTATTTTTTAACTTCAATTAGTAAAAATATCCATGGATGAATATTTTTATTGCCTTAATAATATAGATGTCAGCATACTTAAATTTTATCACGTTACAAAAAGAAGAATAGGAACACAATTGCATTTTTTTTTGTATTAGGGATGTCATTCTAGTTTTTAACATTACATACATATTAAGTCAAAAACCTCTTGAGCCCTTATCATTAATAATTATTTTCATAATTTGCTAAACATAATTATATGCATTTGATTCATTGTTTAAGGTGCATCTGGTAATCTTCTAGCTTTAAAATGAAAGCAGTCATTGGAGAAATTAACTTTCTTAGTTTCTTAGAAGTTTTTAAAATGACTTTGATGGGGCTGTCCCGGTGGCATATTGGTTAAGTTCGTATGCTCCACTTCAGTGGCCCAGTGTTCACCAGTTCAGATCCTGGGTACAAGCCTAGCACTGCTCATCAAGCCATGCTGTGGTGGCATCTTACATAGAAAAACTAGAAGGACTTACAATTAGGATATACAACTATGTACTGGGACTTTGGGGAGAAAAAAGAAAAAACAACAAAAAAAGAGAAAAAGAAGATTGGCAACAAATGTTAGCTTAAGGCCAATCTTCCTCACCAAAAAAAGAAAGAAAGCTCTTTGGTATCATTTATTAAATGACAATTTTTAAAATGTGTTACAATTTCACTTAGTTGAATCTTTTCTTTTCTTTTTTTTTCTTTTTGGCTGAGGAAGATTCACCCTGAGCTAACATGCACTGCCAATCTTCCCCTTTTTGTATGTGAGCCCCCACTATAGCATGACCACTGACAGAGTAGTGGTGTATGTCTGCACCTGGAAACTGAACCGAGGCCAACGACGTGAAGCATGTTAAACTTAGTCACTAGGCTACCATGACTGATCCTCACTTAGTTGAATCTTTCTTAAACCAATGTTATCAATATTCTGGTTTAAGTATAAGAGGTAGCAAGCTAGAAAGAGATTTGCTCCCAATACTACAGCACAAAAAGCTAGATATTCTGCAAGCTTTAAACATTTTTGGAACCCACTGAATAGCTGGGGTCACCAGGTGACCAACTAACACCAGCACAGAGTTACCAGTGATAACATTCCATTGTTAGGGGTGGGGGATGGATAAGGGGCGAGATCTTCTCTGAAGTCCCTGTGCAAAGGGAAGACAAAGTTTAAAGTGGATTAGACATTGAAAATATATTATAAGCCATCTTCTATCCTAATGTAAGGTAACATTAGAGGAAATTGAAGCTTGTGGTGCCCTGAGGTGGCCATAGTGTTGACAAAACTAAAGCCCAGATCAACTCCTACACTTAATGTTAAGCAAAAGAAGTGAGTTAATTTCCAGGCAAAAATAGCATTTACTTCGGTCTCTGTTGTTCTACAAATGGTATCCTTTCTTAAGCAAAAATTATATGATGATACAAATGATAAGAACACAGCCCACTACAAAAATACAAAGATATTAACAGAATTAGATTCAGATATGACCTAGAGATTAGAAACAGCAGACCAGCAATCTAAAGTAAATATGATTCCTAGGGGCTCCAGTGGAAAAGATAGACAGCATGAATGAATAGATTTGGAATTTCAGCAGAGTCATAGAAACTATTAAAGTGAATCAAATGAAATGCTAGAAAGAATTTTAAAATAACAGAGATAAAGGATATTTTAGCACAACAGTAGCTTCAACAGAGATGAGAAAAGAATTAGTGAAATTAAAGATAGAACAAGAGGAAACACCAAAAGTTACAGAGACACACACAAAAAAGAGTGAAGAAAACACCTAACAGCTGGGTAACAATGTCAAGTAGTATAAATAACTATAATTTGAACCTCAGAAAAAAGGAGGAGGTCATGTCAAAGGGAATATGTGTAGAGATAATGGCAAAGAATTTTCTGAAAGACATCGAATCCAGATCCAAGAAGCTCAGAGAACACAAAGCAGAAAGAAAACACACGCACAACACAACACGGAAGTAAAGAAAGTAAAAGAGAAAATATTGAATGCAAGAACCATTACATAGTGAGCAGGGCTTTTCAGCATCTGGACTATTGACATTTTGCACTGTGGAATTTTTGTTGTGGGGCACAATCCTGTTCACTGTAGATTGTTTAGCAGTATCTGTGACCTCAACATACTAGATGCCAGCAATACTCCCTTGCAGTTACGATAATCAATGATATTCCAGGCATTGTCAAATGTCCCCTGTGTATTTGTTTGAGGAGGAGGGTGGCATTGGGTACAAAACCAAATCTATCTTGGATGATCTAAAGGAAAAAAGGTAAGCACTACAGCAGATTTCCTGCCAGAAAATGTGAAAGTCAGAAAAAATGGACAGCAAATTGAAAATGTCAAAAGGAAAACAACAAATAATCAGTTACTCCAGAATGATATACACATGAAAATATCTTGCAAATTTTTTCAAAAGTGAAGGACGAAAAAACTTTTTTGAGACTAAACAAAACTGAAAGAATTACCCATAGGCATGTACTATGAGAAATATTAAAATGCATCATTTGGGGAGAAGGAAAATAGTACCAGACAGAAAATTAAAGCTACCCAAAGAAATGAACACTGGTAATTGTATAAAGAATAAGTGGATCTTTTTTCATATTTTAATTGTTCTAAAAGACATCAAACTGTCTGAAGGAAAAAAGAATAGCAATGAAATGGTACTTATAGGTTCTGTCAGAGTATAATACATAATAATATCATGATGGGTAAGAGAGGACTTAGAAGTTTACTGTTTCAAGATCCATAGGAGACCAATGATTTATTTAAAAAGTTTACTGTGAACTCCTAGAAAACCATTATCATTTTAAGGAAGCAAAAATAATAAGTCGACAGAGGATGCAAGATAAGTGGAATCACAGAAAAATTCTTACAGAAGAAGACAGAAAAAGAAAAGAAGCAAGGGATAGATTAAACAAATAGAGATAAGGTATAAAGATGATAGATTTAATTAATCCATATAAGTAACTGCATTAACTATAAATAGTCTAGACATCCAAATTAAAGTTGGAGATTGTCATATTAGACATTTAACAAAACAAATCTCTGCACAATCTAAAGAAATCTTCTTAATTATAGACATTATGAGTTAAATATAAAAAAATAGAAAAGACCTCATGCATGGATATATTAATATACATATAGAGTAGAACACAGAAAAAATAAAAACAACAAAACAAAATCTCAACATGATTCTTAAATTAATTGACAAGCTGATTATAAAATGTATGCAGTAGGAACTAAAAAAAGACAAAGTTGAAAGTGAGAAAATAATTGGAAGCATCTCACTATCTGATCTCAATACCTACTATAAAGGTAAAGTAACTAAGATAATGCGGTATTACAAATATAAACATATAAATCAATGGATGAGAGTAGAGGATCCAAATACAGACACACATCTGAAAGGTCAAATTACTCTCCACAAAGATACAATGTCTGTACAATGGAAAAAATTGTCTTTTAACAAAGAATGATGGATGATTTAAACATCCATGTGCAAAAGATGGTTTATGGGATATAAATCCATAAATAACATCATATACAATAATTAACTGAAATAATCATAAAACTAAGTGTAATATCAAATTTGTAAAACTTCCAGAAGAAAACAAGAAAACATTCTTTGTTATTTCATATTGGACCAATATTTCTCTTTTTTTTTTCCTTAAAGATTGGCACCTGAGCTAACAACTGTTGCCAATCTTCTTGTTTTCTTTTTCCTGCTTTTTCTCCCCAAGTCCCCCCAGGACATAGTTGTATATTTTAGTTATGGGTCCTTCTAGTTGTGGCATGTGGGACGTCACCTCAGAATGGCCTGACAAGTCGTGCCATGTCCGCACCCAGGATCTGAACCAGCGAAACCCTGGCCTGCTGAAGCAGAGCACAGAAACTTAACCACTCGGCCAAGGGGCCGGAACCTAGACAAATATTTCTTACATATGAATTCCAAATCATGATGAATAAAAGAAAATTTATGTGAGACTTCATCAAAATTAAATATTTTGCTCTTCAAAAGCCACTGTTGCAAGAATGAAAAGACTAAACTTATAATAGAAGATATTCTTTCCAAGTACATGTCTGAGAAAGGATTTGTATCCAGGGTATAGACAAACCTCTCAAAATTTAACAACACACTTCTAAATAGATCAAAGTTGAAAAAAGAAAGCACAATACAAATTATATAAAATTTTGAATTGAATGAAAATAAAAACATAATATGTAAAATTTTAAAAGATGCTTCTAATGTGCTTAAAGGGAAATTTAGGACTTTGAATACCTAAATTAGTAAAGAAGCAATATGTCAAATCTAGAAGCTTAGCTTCCATATTTAGAAACTATAAAAAAGAATAATTAACTAAATGCTAACAAACAAAAAGTAAAAGGAAGGATATAATAAACTCTAGAGCATACACCAACAATAGAAAGCTAGAAATTGATAGAGAAAATCAGAGTTTGAATTTTGAAAAATCAATAAAATTGACAAAATGTTTTCTAGAATTACTAAGAAAAAAGGAGAGGAGATACAAATTAGCATATTCAGATTTTAAAATGACTATAGTGAATATTACGAATGGCATATGTGAACAAATTAGTCGACTTGGATGATATGGACAGATTCTTAAAAAGACAAATTTACCAAAACTGACAAAAGAATAAATAGAAAATCTAGATAGACATATAACAAGTTAACAGATTGAGTTCATAATTAAACCTGTACCACTGTGACAGAGTTCTCCTCTATTACCAATATATAGCCATAGATGGCTTGACTGGTTACATTTACAAAACACCTATATAAAAAATACTAGTTGATTAACTTATGTCAAAATTAGAAAAGGAGATCCTCTTTCCACTTCATGTTATTAAGCCAGTATTACCCTAATAACAAAGTCAAGAAAGAAACACGAGGAAGGAAAACAAAATGCAATGTTCCACATAGTGGTAGATATAAAATTCTCAGCAAATTATTAGCAAAATAAATCTCATAACACACATAAAAGGATAATAAATCATGACCAAGTGAGATCTATTCCAGGAATGCGAGGTAGATTTAACATATGAAAAACAATTAATGTAACACATCACGGATAGAATTAAAGACAAAAAAACTTCTGGCCACCTCAAAATATGCAGAAAAAAGTATTTGCCACAATCCAACAGCCATTTAAGATAAAAATTCCCAACAAATTAGAAATAGAGAAAATTACTTCAATTACTCAATTCAATTATTCAATTACTTCAGTAGAGAAAATTACTACCAAGATTGCTTCTAGCATCACACTTAATGCTTTGGGAATGAATGATTTCCCCTATAGTGAAAAACAATGCAGGATGTCCACTCTCAGTACTGGTGATGATGATAGACAGACAGATAGATAGATAGATAGATAGATATAGATTAATAAATCAATCTGTTCTCCTGATTTGAAGTAAAACTAATTTTATTCACAGATAGGTTTCTGCTGATTTTTAAATTAATTTTTATCCGTGGGCTCCACTGAGATGGTGAACATTTTGAGTTATTTGACAATTGTGTTTTAAATGTACTGTGTTTGATATTGATGTATTTTTTGAAGTTTATATAAATCTATTTTCTCTCTAATTCTACTTTCAGAAGAAACCAAAAGAAATTCATCATTTCGTTTCCCAAACCTGATATATGATGGAAATAGGAGAAGAGCACTGTACCACTGTGACAGAGTTCATTGTTCTTGGATTATCAGATCCCCTGAGCTGAGAGTCTTTCTCTCCCTTCTGTTCCTTCTCACATATGGAGTCACTACGTTTGGGCCAACCTTGACATAATTGCACTGATTCAGGTCAGCTCTAAACTTAACACCCTCATGCACTTTTTTCTCAGCCATTTATCCTTTGCGGATCATTGCTGTTCCACAATCATCATGCCAAAGATCTTATCCAATATCTTAAACAAGAAAAAAGTCATCTCTTTCCTGGGATGCATGATGCAGTTCTACTTGTTTTGGACATGTGCAGTCACTGAGGTGTTCCTGCTGATTGTGATGGCTTATGATCATTTCTTGGCCATCTGTAGCCCACTGCTGTACATGGACTCCATGTCCCAGAAACTTTGAATGGTGCTGGTTTCTGGCTGTACTTCTCTGGAACTGTGTGTTCTCTGGTTCACATGTTTAGCTCTTGAAATCCCATCCTATAGGTCGAATGTAATTAACCACTTTTTTTTTTGGATTTACTCCCTCTCTTTATTCTTTCTTGTTATGATATCTCTAGGAATGAACTTGTGGTGTTCACTGTGGCCACTTTCAATGAGATCATCACCATCTTGATCATCCACACCTCCTGCTTGTTATTCTCATCACCATCCTAAGGATGCACTCTGCAGACGGAAGGTGCAAAATCTTTTCCACCTGCACCTACCCCCTCACAGCCATCATTGTTTTCCATGGAACAATACTTTTCATTTATTGCCAGCCCCGTTCTGTCAAGAGTATTAATACTGACAAAGTAGCCTCGGTATTCTACAATGCAGTGATTCTCATACTGAATCCCTGATTTATAGTCTGAGGAACAAGGATGTGAAAGAAGCTCTCAAGAGTTTTGAGATCCAAATTCCCTTTTGAAAAGCTATTTTCTTAGCAAGAGTCAGGGTTTTATCAAAGACTTTCAATGAGGGGCTAGCTTTGAGTGGATGTGAATGGAAAGTAAAATAGGGATGTATTTTTTTGAGCTAACGGATGATGCATGCTTTTTATCTTTTCCAGCTGCCTATCTTTCTTAAACCATGTCTAATCCTCTTTCTTGGAGAGTTCAAGTGTATCAGGTACCTATGCTGCTCTTCTCTGATCTCTAACTGTCTTGAATGGGTTTTTCGGGTGATATTGTTAGACGTAGTTTCCTGATTTGAAATAACATCAATATATTTCTAAAAAAGTGTACATAAAGAGATATGTCTTTTCATCATCTGTAATGCCTGCAACCATACTTTTATTTTTTGTTTGTTTGTTTGTTTGTTTTGTGAGGAAGATTGGCCCTAAGCTAACATCTGTTGCTAATCTTCCTCTTTTTGCTTGAGGAAGATTGTCACTGAGCTAACATCCTTGCCAATCTTCCTCTGCTTTATGTTGGATGCTGCCACAGTGTGGTTGATGAGCTGTGCCAGGTCCTCTTGGGGATCTGAAACCGTGAACCCTGGGCTGCCTAGGCAGAATGCACAAACTTAACCACTATGCAACCAGGCCGGCCACACATGAAACCATTCTTGTTAAACTGACTTTATTATTTGTCACATGGAATGCATATACATTTGCCTCATATTCTATGTTTTTTTCCAAGAATATTTGAAGTACATGTCCTACGAGTACTTCTGGGTATTACTTTTTGGTCTTTTGGTTATTTTGTTTTTTACCAGCATCTCAATTTCAAGGCAATAATTTTATAACTTTTAAAATCTTCTCTTTGGCAAAATATTGACAATAATCTACTTTTCTTAAAAATTTTTCATAAAAATTAAATGATACATCTTAAGTTCCTAGCATTATGTATGGTATAATATAACTGATTAATAAATTATCTGCTGTTATTGATATTGTTGTTTTTACTCTTATCTTCTGTTCTCTATTTTATCTTAAGTTTCGATTAAACAAGTGGATCATATATATGATACCATACCTTTTTAAAGTTTCCATATCCTCGTTAACATTTTTCTGCTCTGCCTGATATTATTTTAAGCATTCATTATATTTTCTAAATCCCTTATATTATAAACCTATTAAATTAGATTCCTATAGCTTCTGAAATAAATTAGTACAAATTTGGTGACTTAAAACAATAGACTTATTTTCTTACAATTTTGGAGATCAGAAATGTGAGATCCACATCACGGGGCCAAAACCAAGGTGTCAGCAAGACCATACTCCCTCAGGAGGTTGTAGGGGGCAATCTTTTCCCTATCTCTTCCAGCTTCTGGTGGCTGCAGGTATTCCTTGACTTGTGGTCATATTACTTCAGTCTTCAGGGCTAGCATCTTCAAACCTCTCACTTCTCCATCTTTACTGCATTTTCTTGTGTATGTAAAATAATCTTCTGTCTCCCTCTTATAAAAGACACTTGCAATGGCAATTAGAGCACACCAGATCGTCCAGAATACTCTTCTCATCTCAAGATCATTAAACTAATCACATCTGCAGGCAAGCTTTATCTGAATAAGGTGACATTTCCAGGGATTAGAACCTGAGACATTTAGGTGTCCATTTTCAAGCTTAACACACCCATCTTTTAAAGGCAAAGTCAGTCATAATTTACATGCCCTATGTTCCTACAGTGTTAACACTTAGTTTGTTTTCTTAGTTTCTTAAGATTTCATTTCATACGTGCTATTGTCAATATTTTTGCTGGAGTCACTAGTGCAGCATAGGTACTTATTGCTTTAGTGAAGCAGGAGGAACACTTGATTTGAATTTAAACACCTGATTCCAGTTTCAGATCCCCATGAGTGATTTTTATGAAGACACATACACTTTTTTAACCTCAATTCTCTCACATATAAACTCGGGAGAAGCTGCCACCCTCAGAGAGTTGTCGTTGAACTTAAACATAATAACAAAACTGCAAGGATCTGTCCCATAAAATGTACTCTTATTAATGTTTCTTAAAAAAGAAAGCTTTGAGGGTAAGGATCATTTAGAAATATTCCAATATGTATGGTGAAGACAGCTACTCATTATTTCTTAAAAGAAATAAGTAATGACTAAAAGGATGGAATGATATTGTGCTTATGATGAGAACATGATTCTGTATCGGTTTCAAAATGTTTTAAATGGAGTGAGATTTCCCATATCACCCATGAGACCTTGTCTTTTTAAGATGAAGGTAAGAGAAACAGTTTTCACCTTTGGTCCTCCAACTAGAACTTAGCATTGTTGACATTTGGAGCCAGACAATTCTGTGCTGTGAGTGTTTGTCCTGTGCATTACGGGATGTTTAGCAGCATCCTTGAGCTCTACCCATTAGACCTCAGGACCACCCCTATCCTTATTTTTGACAAGCAGAAATGTCTCTAGACATTGTCAAATCTCCGCTAGAGAGTGAAATCATCTTAGTTGGGAATCATTGGTCTAATTTGAGCTCTCTCCAGAATCTGCAATATCCCTTTCAGAGACATTGGATGTTAGGGCTTCTGCGACACAGGACACAGAATTACTCTCACTTTAGCATGGATAACTATGGTCTCTACCTCCTACTAAAATATACACACGCTTTTCTTATCTAAAGACTGATTATTTCATTTTATTAACAAGAAGGGCATCAGCTTTACTTTCAGTTCCACAAAACCTTGAAATGTCAGATTTTTCTTTCCCTCCCAATGTTGCTTCTTAGGTAACACTGTCAGTTGTCTGAGAATAATTGAGATGGACTGAGTGCTTCTCAAACATGTCTGAAAAGCAGCCACATAAAAATTTCTTTTTTATTTCTTCATGGAGTTTTGTTTCACATATATAATCTACTCACTCCCTTATTTTTAAACTATCGGGGTCAATGTTTTTTTCTCATTCTCTTACGGATAGTATCTAAATTTTCTGGTGGGGACTCAGCTTTTTCTCTTCTTGGTGGGTCTCTGTCTTCGAACCTAATGGGATTTGGGGAAGTGTTCATGGCTAGTCATCAAGAGACCCAGTGATTAGTTTCTGGGTGGACACTAGTAAGCTAATGACTTAACCATGAGATCTTGCCAGAATTATAGAAAAAGAAGAGTTCCTTTCAACTGAGATTAATCATCTGGGAAGAGACAGAGGGTCAAAACTGGTCATATCTCTCTTTGCCTATATATATATGTATGTGTGTGTGTGTGTGTGTGTTTTGAGTATTATCTTTCTCCAATAGGCATCACATTCTCTATAAATCTCATTTCCAAGTCTCTAATCATGCCAAGGACTTCCAATCTCCAGATAATTGCTTATGTTGTTTCCTCTACTGCCTCTCATTCGCTATTCTGTAATTGACAAAATTCATAATGTTGAGTTCAAATTATCCTCCTTTTTCCTGTTTTGTACCTAGAACACTGCCTGGCACAATATTTTCACAAATAAAATATATTTATTGAATGGAGATTCTCTGATATATTCTGTCCTTGGATGGCCAGAATTACTTTTGAACATAAATGCACATATAACACATATCAGAGTCATTAACTTCATTCATCCATCTACACATTTACTTTCAAGATCTTTTAATTCTCCACAGCTTGATAGATACATTTTTGTTTCTTTCTTGTTTATTCCACCATCCTATCACATAGAACATTCTGATAGTTGTTTGATAAATTGCTTTGAACTGATTAAATCAAACTGGATAGCAAATGTCATAATCCAATTTTATATAAAATAATCTACCATATTGAGAGCCAAAATAATTTTTTCTTTGAGACATTCTCAGGATGTAGAAAAACACATCATTTCATTTTTTGTTTAATCAACTCCACAGTAGAACTGTTTAATTGCTCACATATCTTTTCCCACTGGGATTTAGATATTAGTGTGTGTGTTCACGGGATCCAAGGTAAGATTGGAAGGCTAATCCCAAAATCCTCAAAGCAAAATATAAAAGGTTTTGCATTATTCTAAGGAACCTCAGCCTTGCTAAGGGAGGCACAAATCTATTGTATGAACACAGGAGGCCTGCCCAAATGGATTATGGAAAATGTTGCAATGGGTCAATTTTTTATCTTTAACTGCCAAAGTTGATTTTTCCAATGAAAAATGAACTGCAGCTGACAACGGTGTAGTAAGAAGGTGAATGAAAGAAAGTTAGTGATCTGGTAAGTGTTCTTAACATAATCCTAGGATATTAGAGCTGGATAAGATTTTTAATGCTCATTTTCTTATACTCACTTAGTTTACACCCAAGAAACTTATGTTTTGAGAAGAAATATGCCTAGAATGACATGTTTTAAACCCTTAAGGTATTTCCAACAAAAACAATGGCAACAGCAAAACAGCACATTTAACACATGATAGTCTTAAGATAATTCTCAGTATTATTGGATTCTGACTTTGAATCTAAATATAAACACAATTTGCTTTATCTATTATTTCTTTTTAAATGTTTAGTAGGCTTAGATATAAGTTAAAGCTGACTCAATTTGTATATTATATTATTTATTTTATCCTATGGTCATGCATTGGTTTCAACAGTTATCAACACAAATAAAAGGAGTGGGATGGGATTAGTGGGTTGGCTTTAAGGGAATGGAAATCAAGTTTACAAAAGTAGTGACTAGGATTCCATATAGAGAGCTTACTGCAGGAATATATAAGTTTGCTGAACTCTATCAGAAATCTTCATTTCATTCTTACCTGCCGATTGTGTAAAACAGATTATTTAGCGTCTCTTTGGACTCCTCTTAATTTTTTGTTTCTTGTATTCTTTTCCCTTTCATTTTTCCAATTGGATTTCACATTTCATTTTTGAATCCTGCAAATTTCTTTCAGTCTTGAAGCATGTAACATTCTTGAAAGGTTATTACAGGTAGATAATCTCTATATAAATTGATTTCTTCCTTACCTTTAATTCTGTGATTGGAAGTAAGAGGTTTAGTAGAAAATAACTTGAGCAAAGAAGTGATTGTACCCCATGGCTAAGACCCAAGCTTATTTAAGCATTGTCCCTAAAGATATCCTTATTTTTTTGGTGCCTACTTTTTAATAGCCATTCTTCATAATTAGCAAAGGAGTTGATGCCACAACAAAGAAACATTTTCATCCATCCTTACCTCACTAACCACTGGATATAATTTTCTTTCCCTGACCTTCAAACAGTGGCCATTGCTCTAGTCTGAGGTCCATTGACAATCTTGTCTCTCATGTTTGTTGATACATATGGATGGACTGTCACTCAATGAAAGCTGATATTTTCTAAGGAGGAAGCCACATGTATTTCAGGATAAGAGAGCTCCAAAGAGTTGACTAGTAGCTCAATGATGCTTTCTTTTTCCAATGAACCCTTTTGTTAGAGCAAAAAGTGAATCCTGGTTGATAATAAAATAATAAAAATTAATATCTATTGAAGCTCAAACTTGTCTCAATGATTGAATAATAATAGCTAATATTTATTGGATGTTTGGTATTTGAAGAACCCTCTTCAAAATACTTTACATGTAATAGCTCATTTAATCCTCATCGTTACCTTGCAGACAGGTGTTCCTATAACATGCAAGTTACATATCAGAAAAGGAAACCATAGAGCTCCTGAGATGTTGCAAATGTCCTACAAGTATTAAATGGCAGAGTTGGATTTAAACCCAGGAAGTCTGGCTCCAGGGCCCATGCTTTTAATCACCACAACATTCTGTCTCTGTTACTGTGTCAAAAGAACTAAATCTGCCTATCC
The DNA here is from genome assembly GCF_041296265.1 of Equus caballus. Classification (NCBI taxonomy): domain Eukaryota; kingdom Metazoa; phylum Chordata; class Mammalia; order Perissodactyla; family Equidae; genus Equus; species Equus caballus. The sequence continues at coordinate 13,011,285 of NC_091695.1, forward strand.
CTGCACATATCCTAAATGAATATGTAAGTTAGTTTTAAATTAATACTCCTGTTTTAAATTTAACACATAGATTATTTGGAAAATAATTATATTATTTACTCCAGTCTTCTTCTTAAGTTCCACCATTTCTAATACATTTCCATCTCTGTGAAGGGATTGTTTATCGGAGCGGGCTCTAGCCCAATAATACAGGATTTCCAATCTCTACCCTTGAATAAAATTGAGAGACAATAGTTTCTTAACATATTTTTAAAAAACTATTAGAATTAAATTAGATGTGATCGATCATTGAAAATTACAAGATGAAAATATATTAATGACAGATATGCACACTTATGTGGCATTCACCTAATTTAGTGAGAAATAGAACAAAGGTAGAAAATAAACTTTGAGTAATAATCCAGAATTCACAATCATTGTTTTATCTCTATTTCATTCTCTATACCCAGGGAATCACTTCCCAGATAGTTACATTCTTCTATTTACTCTAAATTATGCAAAGTTTTAATAAAGATATTTAGTTTTATTTAAAACCTAGAACAAATTTAGGAAAGAACAAGAGGGTAAGATTTTGGTAATGCTGTTAGATCAAGTTCTGAGATGGATGTTGTGAGATAAAAAAGGAAATATATGTCAAATGTGAATGTAATTAAATACTGACCTTATAAGGGACAGGAAATCATTTAAGTGTTTAAGCAAGAAGGAAACATAATACAAAATCTACTTCATACAGGTAACTCTTACAGTGGTTTACAGATAGATTTTGAAGCATGTTTGAAAGTAGGGTGAGAATCCACTGGAGAGAACGAGGCCAATAAAGAGGTTCAACCGAAGAAAAAGAGGGCTGAAACATAATAAAAGAGTTTCAGTGATGATAAAGAGGAAACATTGGATATCTGCCACATTTCCAGATAAAATAAAATAGATCTTCACATTGACTCAGAATTGTTATATTTCCAACTTTAGAACAGTGAAGGAACAAGATGGTGGGGATATTAAGATTGTACAAGGAAGTTAATTAACAATTATGATTTGATGAGAAATTCTCCTATAACAGGTGATGAAACTGAAACTCAGTGATTAATTAGTCTGCCCAAGCTTTCAAAACTACTCAGTGACAGAGCTTGTATAACTAAAACAGAATTTTTCTTCTTTCTATTTTATCAGTGGATTTCAAACGATTTTAAGGAACTCTTTTATTCCTCAGAAGCAAAGCCACATCTCAAGGTGAGAAATATAGAACTGCTCTTCTATCTATAAAAGGCTTTACTTGGAACAGCAATGCTTTTATCTGTTGAGAAGTGAACAAAAACAACACAAATTACAACAGAGACTATTTATTAAGAGTTTCCTGTTAGCAATGTGGTTAACCACTATCACATGACGTTGGTGGCATATGAGAGAATTGAAGAAAGTAAAAGTAAAGCCCAGGTTTAGAGTTCAGCAACTGGTTTGATAATGCTTCTGTTTAATGAGACAAACAATAAAAAGAGTGAAAACTTATGCCTTATACTACACTAATTGTAGCTATGCCTAGATGCTATCAGGATGTCCAAGTGGATTTAGAACTATTGCCCTATTTATTTCAATCATTTTATTTCTATTTTTGTTAATATTGGGATTGTTATTAATATTGCCATCATTATTCTATCACAACATCAAAGTCCAGGAGAGCTGCAGAGAATGGAGTTGAAGAATGACACTGTGAAGACTGAATTCTTTCTCTTGGGATTTAGTGACCATCCAGAACTTCAGAGTGTTCTTTTTGCTGTTTTTTTTTCCATCTACTCTGTGACTCTCATGGGAAACCTTGGGATGGTTTTATTAATCATAATCAGTTCCCACTTGCACATCCCTATGTACCTTTTCCTCTGCATATTGTCCTTCATAGATACATGCTACTCTTCTGTCATTGCCCCCAAATTACTTGTGGATTTGGTTTCCAATAAGAAGACCATTTCTTACAATGGTTGTGCTGCACAGTTATATTTTTTCTGCTCTTTAGTTGATACAGAATCTTTCCTCTTGGCTGCCATGGCTTATGACCGGTATATAGCAATCTGCAATCCCCTGCTTTATACTGTTATTATGTCCAAGAGGATTTGCTGCCAGCTTGTGATTGGAGCATTTTTGGGGGGTACCATGAGCTCAATTATTCACACCATTAATACTTTCCATCTGTCTTTTTGCTCCAAAGAGATTAACCATTTCTTTTGTGATATCTCTCCACTCTTCTCTTTGTCTTGCACTGACACTTACAAGCATGACATTGTTCTGGTGATCTTTGCTAGTTTGGTGGAGGCTATCTGCCTTCTAACAGTTCTTCTCTCTTATTTCCACATCATAGCAGCTATTCTTAAAACAGATTCTCCAGAAGGAAGAAGAAAAGGGTTCTCCACTTGTGCTTCCCACTTGACTGTGGTCACTATTTACCATGGTACCCTGATCTTCATTTATTTGCGCCCCAGCACTGATCATTCACTGGATATGGACAAAGTGACCTCTGTGTTCTACACACTGATTATACCTATGTTGAACCCCCTAATTTACAGTCTAAGGAACAAAGATGTCAAAAATGCCTTTAGGAAAGTGATTAGCCCAAAATTGCTGTCTTAAAAAAGGGTGAAAATGAGCTTGACAACTTTACAACCTGTCTGTTTCTTGACCTTTGGTCTAACTGATGACAAAGTCTGTTTAATGTGGATCTTTCCAATTCTGTGGGTAGCAAGGACTTAAGCTCAAAATAGAGTCAGAGCTTAATATCAGAATCAGGCCCTTTTATATCAGTTGTATTATGTCTAATTCTTTACCATTTTAAATATTAAATTTTTATCACACTCCTTCATTGCTGATGAAAGCCAAAATTAGTGTTGTCTATGGAGAATAATTTACTAATATTTTCTATGTAGGATAATTCATGTAACATATGAAAATGAAATATGCATGCACCATTTAAACCAGTAATTCTACTTCCAGGAATTGAACCTGTAAAAGCTCATTACTTTCAAATGTATTAATCGCAGCATAATTTGTAGTAGCAAATGATTGAAAATGGTCTAGATGTCTATTAATAGGAGACAGGTTAAAAAATCAAGTTTAATTTTTAAATATTTATTCCAGGGGTAGATCTACCCTGTACGTAGTGTTCTATATCTAATATTCTTACTTCTTTTCTCCCTCCATCCTAAATTTTATCACAATTACTACTAATATTGAATAAGTCACTGACATCACAATATTCCTTTTGTGAAAGTAAATAAATGCAATTCACTGAGACTCTTTTTCAATTAATTATTTCCAAATTAATACACATACATTGTAGCTTGATGGTTCAAATTGCACTCACTCTAAAAAGCATTCCTCAGATGCTAATTCCTATATGATCTTTTTGTGACACGATGTTCAATTCCGGATGACAACTCAGATTTGAAACCTCACTAAAACCTTAAGTGCGCTTCTTTTAAGACTCTCAGCACTTCTAGTCTAATCATGCAGTTATTTGTCTGTTCTATTCCTCTGTTAGATTTATCTTTTAATTATTATGTCTTATTTAATCCCTTGCTTCTTCATTATAGCATGTTCCCTAGTGTAGATACTGAGTAAATTTTTATGAAATGAACATGATTGTTTACTATGGGTTGTGTATAATTTAGATTATGTGCCAGTAATGGACAGAAACTATATATTTCTCTTGCAATATTTTAGGTTAATTCTCCTGAGGGGTACTCCATACATATGTGATTATTACAACATAGCATCAAGTACAGCGGCTTTTTAAAAAACAATCTGCAAATATCAACTAAACAAAAGTGTAGCTCAAAATATTTTCTCAAGAATATATTCACTCTTAAATCTCTTGATTGGTAGGCAAACAGCTAAAATTTCTGAAGGAGGCTATCCTCTCAGAGCCAGAGATGGGAATTGAAACTGAAAAATAGTGGGATGATGGCTTGGCTAGTTTCTAGAGCATGACCCAAAGAGAAGAGGTGGCTGCAAAGTCTAATTTAAGTCCTAACATAAAGGTGAGGTTAAGTAGTAGGAGAAGAGATGGACTAAAGAGGAAAGCCTTCTGACAGTAATAATGTATTCTGGGTTCTAAATCTAGACCTCAGTTCCATTCACCACAGTGGAACTAACTTCACCAGAAGAATTTTGTCCATTCAGATCAGTAAAGAGGCAGGGCTCTGGCCAATGTAGGCTTTCAATAGGGAAAAATGGAATGGTAGCTTGTGGGTGATGAGAACCAAGTGCTTCTTCCTTAACACTGAGGAGGAAATATTCTCCAAAGTTCATGAGTTCATCACAATGGGAGGATATTGTTCCTTTGCAGCTAAGTGTACCATTTCAACCATGACCCCTAAGAGAGGGCCACACAGAATAAAATGAAATGAAATACTCTGTTGTTAATTATGTAAGCTCATTTCTTGGCAATATAGGGTCTGAAACAAATCAGTAGAGAAGTTTCAGGCATCTGGCCTGGACATTGAAATCACATGGTTATCTGTGAAGAAAGCTGTGCTCAGCCTTAACCAAGAGTGAAGGTATTGTCAGGAAAAGAAGTCCTAAGGCTACTGGGCAGAAAGGTCTAAACATGACCTGAGGCTAGAATGTGCAGCCAGAGTCGGACAGATTGGTTGAGCAGGCTTTAAAATGGGTAAAGTTGGATCCTGGAGACTCCAGTTCACGGCATGATGCTATGAAGGATAATGCCTTTTCTTTCAGCATCAGGGATTTTGTCCTTGATAGGGAGTTAGTTGGCTAAGGTCACAGAGCTAACAAGTAAAAACGACTGAATGATATTATACATATTTAAACCCAGGACAGTCTCACTTCACGGTCTAGTTCTTATCTTAAATTCTCTCCCATCTTTATCATTTTCTTAAAATGAGTATAAAACAAAAAGAAAAACAAACACACTGGTTTCCTGAACATCTGTATAAGGCTATCAAATCAGTCTTTAAAGGAAAACGTAAAGAAAAATAAAACAGTATTTTTTTCCCTTACACATTTATGTGAAACATGGCCAGTGAAGCTAACTTTACATAACAAAATAGATTTAATTTTATAGATGTGAAATATTTAATACATTTTTAATAAAGTACATGGAGTTGGGAATGGATTTGGACAGCAATTGAGAGGTCCTAGTATGTGACATATTCTATGAACAACAAATAAGTTGTTTGAGGTTATAAAAGAAAATATTTATGAGATGAAATATTTTTGTCTAAAACTCCTCAATTCATAATGCAAGACAAATAACATGCTGAAAATTGAATGCTTTTAATATTTTGTTTCATTCCATTGATGTTTTGACTGAAAAACACTCAGCACATTTTATACACTAAAGGGATATGTAAAATTAGAGAAAAGGATCTAAATGAAGAACCTTGTATAACCTATTACTCCCTCCCCCCAGAACCAAAAAGTATCTCCATGTTCCTTTCATGACAACAAAATAAAATAAAATGAAATTGCATTATATTTTTCACCATTGAATTAATTACTAATTGATTACAGTCTGAACAACATATGGAACTGATTAAGTTTTTGGAATAGATTACAGGATTGTCAAACATCCAACTACTGAGCAATGACTACTTCTAAAATTTTGTATAGAATATAGTTCCAGTTTATTTCACAGATACACAGACCCAATATAAATCCTTACAAATGGAATACTAGTGTAAATACTACTTTTCCTTTTTTTTTGCCCAAGGAACATACATTTATGTCAATAACTCATTTATGTCAATAAGTCTTCCTTTACAACTTAAACAGTATCACTTGGGAATTTCAGTTATTTATTTTTTTTATTTTAACCAGTATAATCTTATGAACACATCAGGAAGATGATTTCCTATTTTATAGTGGCCTTTGGAGAAGGTCCAAGTCTTTTACTCCAAACTTCCATTCATGAGGTTTTTGTATAGTTGTTAATAGCACCATCTCTGTTCTCCAAAGTGAGGGCAAGAAGGGAAATTCACAGGGTGTTGTAAAGTCTATGAGTTGCAACGTAATCTAGAGCAACTTATCCTAGGAATCTATGCTGATACAATTGAGGCAGAACGTTGAGGAATAGCTCGAGAAGATTTTGACATCAAATAAACTCTGTCCAAGATTCTTATTTCAGCCTAAGCCAAATGACAACAATTGCAGATGGCTTTCATCTAAAATGAATATACTTGAATAAAATTAAAGAAGGGAGTTCTTTCTTTGGTAAATTTACAAAGGTTCATATTTGCAACAATTTTCCAGGGTACACTCATTCATTGAGTCAATAAATTTTTCCGAATTGCATCCTGGAGCTCAGCATTGTAAATATCAAAAGTAGAAAAATAATGGTAAACAAGACATCCAAGGTCTATGCCTTTCTGAAACTTTTAGTCTAGGGAAGGAAATTTCATTATGTTCTTATTTATTCATTTCCTACTTATAGACTTATAAGTGTTATGATGGAAAGTTTATGGGGTGATATTGGTACATAGGAAAGATGCAAACAAACCCAAATCAACCCACTAGAAGTCCCTTCTTGCTGAGTGTCGGTGTCGCAATCCAATGTACACATCAGGATAGATGTGGAGAGGGCTGATGGCTACTCTGAGTTTATTATAACCAGCGTTTCAATATATACATATCTTACATCTGTTAAACATACACAGGTGTTCTAGACAATGTAATTAGCGAATGCCAAGAATTCTTAGTGATTTCTCAAGAAGCCCTCCCTTGGCCTCTGTTTTGATATTATCATGTTATTACTGTGTTCACATATTTTAACTTGGAGCATGCAAGGCATCCTAGGCAATGGCCCCTCCCGCTCCCAATATCGTGTCTCCATCTGTGTCCCCGGGCGACCGGTGCCTGGCTTAGGTTGCCTCCCCCTGGAGGTCTTACTCATCATTGGCTAACCAGCCTTCTCACCTCCAGGTCAGTTTGTTGGCAAGCCTTTTCCAGTGATTATTAATCCTTCCTGCATCAGGGGTGGCTACACTGAGCAAGTTTATTAAACACATTGTTTTTAAAAACTTGGAGCCTGTAGGAGAATAAGTTGAATAGACATGAGGGAGTAGTTTCTATGCCCATTTTATCTCGTGGGACCCACCCATGAACATAGAAGGGAAGTATAAAATAACCCTCTTCGCAAGACAGCAAAGGGAACCTATTAGTACTCTTCCTTAGTTTGGAGGGAAGATTAAGATAAATCGTAACTGCTACCTACACTCAATTTAGGCACAATGATAAGTAAGAAATAATATCTAGAAGCTGTATTGGTGATACTACAGGGACATATGTGAAAGTACCTGAATTTAGCTCTCAGAATATTTAAATACATTTGAGTGAAAACATGGTTTCATTCAGAATATATTTTACTGTCAATTGCTTTTTCAGGACACCTCCCATCCTTATTCTTTAAACTGTGGATCAATGGGTTTAACATAGGGATGGCAACTGTGTAGAAAACAGAGGCCATTTTGTCCATTTCCATAGAGGAACTCTAACTGAGTCCAAAATATATGAACAAGAATGTGCCATGAAATATAGCCATAGTGGTTATTTGGGAGGCATACATAGAGAAGTCTTTGTGACTCCCCTTGGCTGAGTTCATTCTAAGGATGGTAGTTATGACATAACTGCATGTGAGGAGGACAGTGATGATTCTGTACCCCACAACATAGCCAATGAACATGGCATCACTATCTCATTGATGGATATATGTGAAGAGGACAGGTCTAGTAAGGGTGGGAAGTCACAGAAAAAGTAATTGATGATATTGGAATTGTGGAATGACAATTGAAATATGCAAAATGTGTGCATTGTTGAATCCACCAAACCTTTCAAGTAGGCAATGGCCACTAATTGGGTACAAACTCTCCTGGATTTGGTAATTGTATAAAGAAGTCGACCGCTAATGGCTACATAATGGGCATGTGCCATGACAGCCAAAATGAGACATTCCACATTTTCAAAGGGCCTAAAAGAATACATCTTAATGGCACATAAACTATATGGAATTCTCTTTTTCTCAGGTAAGAAATCAACCAGCATCTTGGAGAGACAGAGGAAGAATATCAGACACCAAAGAATGACAGATTTCTCAGGAAATAATACATGGGTGTGTGGAGTCTGGGGTCCATCTTGATCAGCAGGATCATCCCAAGATTGGCAATCACAGCTATGCCATAAATAAGCAGAAAGAGCATAAAAATCCCCTGTTGCACATCCTGTCTGTCAGAAAGTCCTAGGAATAGGAAGTCAGTAAACACAGTGCAGTTCTCAATAGCCATCACTCAGGTCTGGAAATCCCTGGTTGTAAGAGAAGAAAATGAAAGTGGAGGGTAACATCATCTTACTATCTTAATAGTTAAACAGCTGCTCTTTTCTATTTTTTAGTAAATACAAAAAGAGATAAATTATTCTAAGTCTTCTTTAAGTAAACTGTCTCTCATGAAAATGCATCCAATTTAATATAAATTGATAAAGTTATAATCATAACATTGTCTATATTTGCATAACACTGTAGAGTTTCAAAGACAATTTCATCAAAATTAAATCATGTTATTTTCATAGCAACATAAGTAGTATTTATGATCACTTTTGCTATTTTTCTTTCATAACTAAGATTTGATGTCCTCAGAGTTGAGGCAGTAATTCTTGCAATTAGTCAGTCCAAATAGCATATGTCTTCTGACAAGTTGGTTCTTTATTTTCAATGTCCTAGGAATATTGTTATATGGTGTAATAGAGAAGCGTATTTAAGTGAGAGGTTCAGATAATGAATATATTCCTTTGTTATTCCCTCATAATTCAATATTGTAGAGTAGGTAAAGCTATGTCAGGCTCCTAGATACAATATGCCTCCACTTTTCTATTAACCATTCAGGTCTTATCCAGTCTCAATTAGCAAGGGAGACACATAGTCTGTGTTCCAGGATCCTCTGGATTTATTCACCAGCAGATCAGATGTGTAAGACAAATGATAAAAGTCCTCATATGTCCATAGTCACATGATGTCTGAGAGAATCATTCCTGAACTTTGCCCCCAACTCAATCCCTAGAAATTGTAATATTGTTTTCTTTAATCCCTGTTTCTCTTGAGTATCTCTGAAATATGCCTTCCTTCAGTTTAAAAGAGATGGTGGTCCTTGGCAGGTCAATTGAGTTCTATGTCCCACTGTCATATTTTCCCCAATCCAATTATATTATATATAATGTCATCCATGACCTCCTTTGTTCTGTGAGAACACAAGAAAAGTGGAGTTGAGGGGTCAGCCCCGTGGCCGAGTGGTTAAGTTTGCACGCTCTGCTTCAGTAGCCCAGGGGTTCACTGGTTCAGATCCTGGGCGCAGACATGGCACCACTCCTCAGGCCATGCTGAGGTGGTACCTCACATGTCACAACTAGAAGGACACACAACCCAAAAACAAACATATACAACTATGTACTGGGGGGGGGCGTTGGGGAGAAAAAGCAGAAAAACAATGATTGGCAACAGTTGTTAGCTCAGGCACCAATCTTAAAAAAAAACAAAGAAAAAAAAGAAAAGTGGAATTGAGGGTAGATGAAGAACAGAAAAAGAACATATGCATAGCAATCTAGTGATCAATGTGCAGGTCTACAAACCTTTGGCCTAATTTCACTTAAATATCTTTCCCTTTAGATACATCATTAAAAAAAAATACTGTCCTTTAAAACTAAAAATATTTTTAAAATATATAAAGGTGCAGGGAAAATATTTAAAACAATAAAAAATGTCTAACTACCTACAGAAACCATATTTGCATTTTATTATACTCCCTGCTATCTATGTATATATGAATGTAAAATAACCAGATTGAGAAAAGAAATTAAAATAAAAGTTTGTAGAATTTTTCTTACTCTCCTTTTCTTTTATAAAGAGTTTCAGTCAAAAAAAGGATAAAAGAACTAAATAACTCTAAGATATAATTCAGAGACAGACAAAAAAATATTAGCATCTGGCTCAGAACTACTGACTCCTTTGTTATATGCAGCTCTGTCTACATGAGGTTTCAGCATTGTCTCCTGACTGACCTGGGTTATGAACTGTCTTTGTATCTGGTCCCTGGGTGTTGAACACTTGATCTCTCAGGAATAAGTGACAGATTTACTAAAATAGCTTCTCATCTGATCTTTTACAGTTAGGGAGATTGTGACAGGAAAACAGAGCACTTTTAAAACTTTTTCTTCTGTCCCTCTCTACCTTAATACCCAACATTGTACTTGTTTGCCGATGGTAAATTAATCCAATCAATGATATACTTTATATCTAGTTCACTAGCTCCTTTTAAGCATTTTGTTTTAATTTTGTAAATTACAAAACAAATACACACCCACTCATGCTGATAACACTTCCACAGACACAAACACTCTCCATTAAACACAAAATAAAGATTTTTCTAAGTAAAATTTATTTTTTGAATAAAATTTTTTACAGAAATAAAAATTTTTGTAAAAACAGCAAGAAACTGACCATATTCACACTGCCTAGGGACAACTAGATTTTTCTCTATATTATTTGACTTTTAATTTTTAAATAAAAATGGCACCAGAATGAATAAATATATATACATATGTATATATGTAACATATAGAATATATTCTCTGCTAATGGCCACTTGGTTTATAGACAATTCTTCATATCATAAAAGTTCTGATATGAGAATAATTCTGCATAAATAATTTGTCACAGCCAGCTGTTTCTTTGAAATTAATTCTAAGAAATGTCCTTTAGGAGCAAAGAGTTTTGACTCTGAATAAAGGCAGTGTTGGCCTTTTTACCTTTCTTAGTTGTTTCATATTATCTAATTTTCACCACATATTATTATATGTTTTATATATTATCACGTGTTCTCAGTTGTCTGTAACAACTTCACGATATGAAACAGAAATTGAAGCACAGAGATAAGTAAATTTCTACACTCCCATAGACATCAAATTTCGCTGAATTCATAGAAATTGCTCACAATAGACTCCTGAACACACTGCCATGAAACAATTTGTCTTAAAATGTAACTCTGTTAAATGCTCTCTTTGAAAGTTAAAGTGCATTTATGTTAAAGTGATATTTGAAAATTAACAAAATTAATGACCCATGAATCCTAGATTTCTAAGAGAAGTGAGACTATTCAGTTCCCATCACTAAACCAAGGTGGAATCTCAGCAGTGATTGAGGGCAAAACGGTTGTTACATTGGAAGTTAACCTGTTTTATTTTTTTCACCTGGGCATTTGAAAATAATATCGGTGTGAAGAAAACGTGATGTGGAGAGTGGCTTCATTGCACACTTCCAGGAAACAAATAGAAAAGAAAGAAATTGCTGCCCTTTGATGTTGTGCAAGCTGGCAGCTTTGGGGATAATCTCTGTATTGTCCATTCATTGAGTAATATTTTGTCATTGTGTGAATCATTGCTCTACCGTTACCAGCATAGGTGGGATGTGTTCCTTAAATGCCAACAGTTGATTGATATTCCAAGAAAATGTATAATAATCATGTACGTTAAGCTGTACAATGTAAGTCTTAATGCTCTTAATTTATTACCACAAAATCTGAAAATACAAAATTTGTGTAAAAAACAAGAACAAAATTAAGATGTGCAATGCATGTAAGAGTTTACAAATTTAAATATTTCAGTCAGTTTTGTATTTCTTCTGAAACCTTGCCTGCTATAAAAAGAAACAGATTTTGCAGTCATTTTTGTTTCCAAATAATGTATTTGCCTAATATGTTGTTAGGGAGTTTGCTTTCGCTTTCTATAAACCTAGATTTATCTTCAGGCAAAATCCAATGAAATTAGTATATTTTTAGGTTTTGGAAAAGTGGTTTTAGTGACAATTGTTAGTGTCTTTCATAAGGTGTTGCTGCTATTTGTGTGCTGATTCAACACTAAAATACCGAAAGTACTACTGTGGGAGATATTTTTGACGCAAATCTCAAAACACCTGAGTAATTGCCAATAATCGTCCATCAGGTAAACATAAGAAAATGATGTATTTGTGGTACCTAACAGCTTAACTACAATTCTCTGCTTCTCTTTTTCACTTTTGGAGAAGGAGGAGTCATCCTTGGTCATCTTGGTCATCTTCTGATTCCTTGCATACTCATTTTCCCTCAGGTCTCTCCTGTTTCCAGGGATACCAGATTTCCTCAGGCTACACTCAGTTTAAGCAGGATAAAGACTTTATCTTCATAAACACTGTAGCCCCTCCAGACCTTGCAGTCTAATTCTTACTCCCCATTCAATCTGGAGCAGGGTAGCAATATATTGCTGAAAATTGGATAACCTAAATTACTCCCTAAAGGGTTTATGGAAATATTAAAAAAAAAATAAAATAACAAAAAGCAGATGTTTAACAGCAAAATAGATAATTATTCTATGAAATATTCTATGAAAGTTGCACGATTTATTTTAGAAAAACATGCTGAACTTTAATACAAGGCATTATTAAAGATAAAAATTTATAATGATAAAGATCTGAAGTTTCTTATAAACTCGTATTCTATAGATTTTGATATTGGAAAACCTTTTTGATATGTAATGCACATATAGAACATACTTAAATAAGTATACAGCTAGAAAAATTTTCAAACAAAAAAATGCCCTGTAACCAGGGTGAAGACTAAGAAACAGAACATTACCAGAATCACCAAAGCCTTCTACACGATCCCTCCTATCATTAATCTCTTACACTCAAGGAGTAATTACTTTCTTTACTTTTATCATGATAGATTAGTTTCTATTTTTTGAACTACATATAAGTGGGTACCTAAAGTATGTACTGTTCTATTGCGTGCTTCTGCAATCCATCCATGCTAGATGGATGCAATTGCAGTACATTCAACCTCGTTGTATAGTATTTATTTGTATGAAGAGAAAATTATTTGTTTATCTACTTTCATGTTTATAGGCAGTTGTTTTCACTTTTTTCTATTAAAATAATGTTAATGTGAACATTTGTGTACATCTCTTTTGGTAGAGATAGACACTCATTTATCCTGAATATAGAATCAAGAGTTGAAATTATGTATGACTGTGAATGTATATAAAATTTAGATTTAGTAAATATTGTCATACAGTTTTCTATAAGTATGCCAATCCACATTTCCACTATCACACTCTCAGTGTGTGAGTCTTCTGGCTTTTAAAGATCCTCTCCAATACTCAATGTTGTCTTTCATCTTGATTTTAGCCATTATGTACAGTATTTTTTTCTCAATGACTAATAAAGCTGCATATCCACTTTTATCATATGTCTCTTAATGTCAAAATGCGAAATAGAAAGCCAGTTAAAGGGGTTCAGTTTGATTGTTTTGAGGGTTCTACAACTCATGCTATCAGTCTACCTGTCATCATTGCCACCTCCATTTGGGGTCAAATGGCCTAGGGATGTAGTGTTTTCCATTGGTATGAAATATAGTCCCACCCATCTGTTATTCTTTTAATCACCCAAAATAGAAATGAGCATATGCATTGATAGATTTACATTAATATAGACATAGAATGTGATAGATGGATGCTTAATAAAGAATGTTCAGTTGAAGCCCCTTTTTTGACAGAGTGGAAACTGAGGTCCAAAAAGGAAAAGTGAGTTGTTGAAGATAACAGTTATAGTGAGTTGAGAGTAGTGATTCAGATCCAATTTTGTTACCATTTTTCTCCAGTTCACAGCATGTTTCTACAGAAGAATTCAAACTAGGTTAAATTTTCTGCCTCGTAAGAAAGAGCCACACACTTATTCATATAGTAATACTTATTACTGTTTGGTTTAAGAATTTTGCTAATCAGCTCTCCACCAGTATGGAGTGAATGGCTTGTATCATTATGCATAGACCCTAATTGTCATTACTCATTGTGCATACTTTTAGGGATATCAATGTGGAACACATATAAGGAACTACAATAAAGAAATTGATCTACGACACTGACCCATTATACAAATTACTGAAAAGAGGCCTTACACTGGGAGCTAGAGATGAGAAATGGAAGCTACAAATGGTGGGATGATAGTTTGGTCAATGACTAGGGCCTGATCCATACAGAATGTATGGCTATAAAGTCTACAGAAAGTTCTACATCCAAAGATGAGGTTGAGCAGTGAGGCAGAGCATAAACGAGTGAGGAAAGTCTTCTGATAGTGACACTACACTCTGGGTTATAAATTGAAATCACAGTTGCATTACAGCAATGAAGACCCTTTAAAAGTATAATTTTATCCAAACAGGTCAGTGGTGATATAGGGCTCTGGCTAATGTAGGCTTCCAATAAGGAAGAATGGAATGATAGTCTGAGGGTGATGAGAACCAAATGCTTCTTCCCTAACACTGAACAGGAAATGAACTCCAAAGTGCGAGGGTTCAACACATCTCACAGATGTTAGATTTTTTGCAGCTAAGTGTGCAATTTCAGCCATGGCCCTGGGATTGGGCCACACAGAATAACATAAAATGGGGTACTATGCATGAATATTCTAAACGCATTTCTTGATAATATGGGGGCTGGGGCTTATATCAGTAGAGCAGTTTCAAGCACCTGGCTTGGACACGAGAATGGTGTGGCCAGCATGGGGAGCCATGAAGAAACCTCTGGTCAACTCTAACCAAGAGTGAATGCAGAGTCAGGAAAAATAAGTCCTAGGGTCCCTGGGCAGAGAGCTCCAAACATGACCTGAGGCTGGGATGTGAAACTGAAATCTGACAGACTGGGTGAGCAGGCTCTAACTTAGATAAAGATGGATCCTGGAGACTCCTTTTCATGACATGATGCCATGAATTATATTATCTTTTTTTTTCATCACAGGGCTTTTATTCCTCATGGGGAGTTAGTATGATTTTTATGATCTTACAAACTTTCTTGATCAACATATATATATATCCTTATAATGTTTATATCAAACCTATGTCAAAGAGACGAGGAAACTGAGGCTTAGCAAGATTAAGTAACCTCAGATCACACAGCTAACAAGTAAATTGTAGCACATGTTTCCCCTGCTATCCAAAATTTCACTTTAGGCCCCTTCACTTTTACAAAAGACCTACATAAGTACCTGCTTATGCTAGCTGAAAAAAATTGAAAAGGATTTCTGCTTAAGTGAAAATAAATAGCATTCAGTGTTTGTTTTGCAGGGAGCCCTTAAGAAGACAGCAGGCACCTGGAGCAATGAGACTGATGCTGCAAACTCCATCTCTGGGAACTATATACTCAGCATAGCTTTATTTTTTTGGTGGAAGATTAGCCCTGAGCTAACTACTGCCAATCCTCCTCATTTCACTGAGGAAGACTGGCCTTGAGCTAACATCCGTGCCCATCTTCCTCTACTTTATATGTGGGTTGCCTGCCACAGCATGGCCTGCCAAGCGTTGGCATGTCACATCCAGGATCCAAACCAGCAAACCCCGGGCCACCAAAGCAGAACATGTAAATTTAACAGCTGTGCCACTGGGACAGCCCCAAAATCTCTCCCTTCTTGATCATGTTCTTAAATGAAAACAAAACAGAAACAAACACAAAAAAATCCTCCTTTTCTGACAATGTTAAAGCTTATTAAATCAGTGTCCATAAAAGAAAAGGGAATGTAAAACAGTAAGTGATATATTTTTTTCCTTAAGCATATATGTGAAACACGGGAGGTGAATCCAATTTTACGTAACATGAATAGATTCAATTTTATAGATGTGAACCTATTTAATATGTTTTAAGTAGATTAAGTGTGGAAGCGTTTTGTATAATAATACAGAAGTCCTAATATATGAAATATTCTATGAGCAACAAAAAAATTATTTGAGATTATAAAAGAAGATACCTAAGAGTACTAAATATTTTTGTCGTAAAACTGTTCAATTAGGAATTGAAGACAAGTAACTTGCTGAAAATTGCATGTTTTTCATGTGTTGTTTCCTTCTTATGATGCTTGATGTACATGACACTCAGCACATTTTATAAACTCAAGGGATATATAAAATTAAGGAAGAGGATGTAAATGGAAAACCTGTATAACCCATTAAGCTCTCCTCTCAGGAACCAAAAAGAGTGTCTTCATGTTTCTTGACAACAACCTGAAATAAAATGAATAATTTTGACAACCTGAAAGAGTTTTATGTTTTTCATAATTGGGCTAATTGTTAATTGGTTACAGTGAGAAAAACATAAGCAATTAACAAGTTATCAGAACACATGTTAAGATAATCTAACATCCAGCTACTCAGCAATGACAACTCTTGAAATTGTGTTTAGACTATAATTACTATTAATTTCACAAATATACAGAGAGCCAATATAAATCATTACAAATGGAGTACTAATGTAAATATTACTTTGTTCTTTGGGGTTTTTTTGTTAAACACATATTTAAGTTAATAAATCTTCTTTTCAACTTAAATTGTATCAATTGGGCGTTACAGTTGTTTTTTAAATTTTAACCAGTATAATACTATGAACACTCCAAGGGAGATGGAGTCCTCTTCCCCAGGCCCTTTGAGAAAGAAGGTCCAGATTTGAACCCCTAACTTCCATGCAAAGTTTCTGTACAGTAGTCACTTGCACCATATCTGCTCTCTAGAGTGAGGGCAAGAAGGAAATCCACAACCTGATGTGAAGGCTGAGGTACAATATAAACCTAGAGTGGCTGATCCTGGGGTTGTCTGCTGATATAAGTGGGGCAGAATGATGAGGAATACAGGATCTGAGAAGTTCCCTATATTAAATGATCCCTGTTACTGATACTTAATCAGCCTGGCCAAAAGACAGGAAGCACAGATGGATATCATCAATGATGAAAATACTAGAATCAAGCAAAATAAAATAAAGGGGCAGAGGTTTTGTAAATTTACGAAGGTTTTTTGCATTAATTTTCTAAGGGACACTCATTCAGTCAATATTTTGAATGGCTTCCTGGAGCCAAGCATTGTAAATAACAAATTAATAATATTGGTGAACAAGACAGACAAGGGCCTTCCATTTATGGTACTTTGAGTTAGGGCAGGAGATTTTAATTTATTTATATGTATTAATTTACTACTTGTATACTTCTAAGTGTTATGATGGAACATTTATAGGGTGATGCTAGTATTTAGGAAAGATACAAACAAACCTAACTTAATCCACTAATCCTCCATTCTATCTGAGCAAGTTTATTAAACTCAGTGTATAAAAAACTATTTGGAGCCTTAGGAGGGTAAGTTTAATTGACATGGGTGGAAGGGTTGCCCTGCCAATGCTATCTTATTGGAGTACAACCATGAACAGAGAAGGGAGGTACAAAAAGACCATATTTGCAAGTCAACTTGTTACTACTCTTCTTTACTTTGAAGAGCAGATTCAGATCAGTAATGACTGCCCACTAGACTTAACTTAGGCAAAAAGATAAGTAATAGAAAATATCTAGAAAGTGTATTGAGGAAACTACAGGAATCTATATGAAAGTACCTGAACTTCACTTCTCAGAATGTTTAAATAAATACTTTGGTAAGAAAATGTAGTGTCACCTGGAACATAACTTAGGGTCGATTGCTATCTTCAAGGCATCATTCATATCCTCCTTCGTTAAGCTGTAGATCAGTGGGTTTAACATAGGGATGAAAACTGTGGAGAAAACAGAGGCCATTTTGTCTATTTCCATGGTTTAACTCAAGCTGGGTTGGAAATACACGAACAGGAGCATGCCATGAAACATAGCTACACAAATTACTTAGGAGGAAAACACAGAGAAGGCTTTGTGTCCCCCTCTGCTGAGTTCTTTTAAGGATGGTAGCTAAGATGTAGCTGTAGGGGAGGAGAACAATGATGATACTGCACCCCACAACACAGGTACTGAAAGTGAACAACTCTACCTCCTTGATGGTTGTATTTGATGTGGAAAGGGCTAGAAAGGGTAGGACATCCCAGAAATAGTGATTGATAATTTGGAATTGCAGAACGAAAGTTGAAATGTGCAAAAGTCGTTGACTGCTGAATCCACCAAACCTTCTAGGTAGACAATGGAAACTAGGTGGGTACAGACTTTACTGGAAATGGCAATTGCAGAAAGAATTGGATTGCAAATGGATGCATAATGTTCATATGCCATGACAGCCAACATGAGACATTCCACATCGGCAAGGATCCAAAAAATATATATATAAATGGCACATAAGTTACATGGGATCCTCTTTTGCTCAGACAAGAAATCAACCAGCATCATGAGACAGAGAGTGGAAGAGCAGCCGGCATCACAGAATGACAAATTGCTCAGGAAATAATACATGGGTATGTGGATTCTGGCATCCATCTTGATCTGCAGGACCATCCCTAGATTGGCAATCACAGTTACGCCATAAATCAACAGAAAGAGCACAAAGAGCCCCTGCTGCACATCCTGTCATAAAGTCCTAGGAATATGAAGTCCGCAAACACAGTGAAGTTCTCAACAGCCATCAGGTCTGGAAATCCCTGGTTGTAAAAGAAGAAAATGGAAGTGGAGGATAACATCACCTTACCATCTTAATAGTTAAACTGCTGATCTTTTCTGTTTTTCAGTAATTAGAAAAAGTGACAAAGTATGCTAAAACTGCTTTAGGTAAACGGACTCTCTTGTAAAACTATCCAATTTAATATGTCATAAAATGATAATGATAATAATATGCCTACAAATGTGCAACACTGTATTGATTTTGTAAGACACTTTCATCCAAATTGAATCATTGTATTTCCACACCGACCTATGTAGTATGTATGAGGATTTTTGCTACTTCTATCTTGTAGATTAAAACTTGATTTCCTCAGAGCTGAGGCAATAGTTCTTACAATTAGTTGATCCAGATAACCCACATGTTTTGAAAGATTTTTTTTCAATTTTGTAGAAACATTGTTATATCCTGTAATAGATAATCATAGTTAAGTGAATGCCACAGGTAATGAATACATGTCTCTGTTTTTCCCTCATCATCCACAATTGTGGAGCAGTAAGAGCTATGGCAGCTTCCAGGATGTAACATTACCCTCTTTCTCATTAACCCCTCAGATCCTATCCAGCCTCCAAGAGCAAAGGATGGAGATAGATGTGATCCAGGACCTACTGGATCAGGGAGGGTGTTCACTGCTGGAGAAGAGGGTGGAATGGTCTGCATGAGTGAAGCACTAGAGGACACAGACAGGAATATCCCAGGGCTAACAAGGCTCCCTTTGACAGCTGCTGTGGCTCATAGGAGAATTCACATGATCTGTTTATTAGCAGATCAGATGTGTAAGACACATGATAAAATTCCTCATGTGTACACTGTCCTATGATGTCAGAGAGAGTCATTTTTGTACTGTATCCCATCCCAACCTCTAGAAATTTTAACATTGTTTATTGTTTTTTTGTTTTTTTTATCCCTATTTCACTTGAGTGTCTCTGAAATCTGCCTTACTTTGGTTTAAAAAAAGTTGATGAGAGGCCAGCCCAGTGGTGTAGTGGTTAAGTTAGGCGTGCTGTACTTCAGTGGCCTGGGTTCATGGGTTTGTATGCTGAGCACAGGTCTCCATTACTCATCAAGCCATGCTGTGGCAGTCACCCACATACAAAATAGAGGAAAGACTGGTACCAGTGTTAGCTCAGGGACAATCTTCCTCAAGCAAGAAGGGGAAGTTGACAACAGATGTTAGCTCAGAGCCAATCTTCCACATCAAAAAAAAGTATGAAAAAGGAAAAGAAAGAAAGAAAGAAAAAGAAAAAGTTTGATGACCTTTGGGAAGCCATTTGTATTCTATGTCTTACTGTTATATTTTACCCAAACCGATTAAGTTACATGTAATGTCATATATAACTTCCTCTCTTCTGTGAGAATATTAGAAAAATGGAGTTGAAGGTAGACAGAGAACAGAAAAAGAATATACGAATAAGAATCTAGTGATCAATACTCAGGTCTACAAAATCTTGGTCTGAATTTATTTAAATTTGTGTCTCAGGAGATACATCATTTAAAAACATGCTTTCCTTTAAAAATAAAAATATTCAAACTATATATGAAAGTACAGGGAAGAGATTTAAAAAAATAAAAAATGTCCAACCATCTCTGTAATCCATACTTGTATTTGATTGTATTTACTGCTAACTGTGTATATGTATTTAAAATAAATTGATAAAATTAATTAAAACAAAATTTTGGAGAATATTGTATATACTCCTTTGGTTTATAACACGCTTTCAGTGGTAAAAGGATAAAAGTGCTAAGGAAATCTGAAATATAAATCAGAAAAAAATAATTAGTACCTGACCCAGTACTACTAACTCCTTTGTTGTACACTGTTCTGCCTATATGAGGGTTCAGCATTGTCTCCTGACTGACCTGGATTATACAGCCATTACTGTGTCTGGTCCCTGGGTGTCGAACATAGTCTCTCAGGATAAGTGTCAGATGTAGTAATGTGGTTTATCATCTTATATTTCATAGAGGCAGGGTGATTGTGAAAGAAATACAGACATTTAAAAAATGTGTTTGTTTTGTCCCTCTCTACCTTACTGCCCAATATTATGCTTATTTAGCAATTATTATACTTACTGTGTCAAGAAGCATTCCTTATTTCCAGTTACCAAATCCCTATACCAGTGTTTCATTTTAATACCATAGTTTACAAAGTGTTTACTCACCCACTCATGCTCACAATCTTACAAAAAACACCAGACATATTCCTATTAAACACATTCACGAAGTAAAGATTTTTGTAAAAACAGCAAAAAATTGACCATAATCACACATCCTAGGGATAACTAAAATTTGTTGTCAATATTATGGATTTTTAATTTTTAAACAAACAGGATGTCAAAATAAACAATTTTTATATGTAAATAAGTATTATGAATAGAAGCTTTGCATTTGTTTCTATGATGTACATTAGTTAAATCAATCTATCTTCTGCTAATGGCCACTTGGTTTATATATAACTTCATATCACAAAAACGCTGACAGTAAAATCATACATATATAACTTATCACAGCAGGTCTTTCTTCAAAGTAAATTATTAAAAACTGAAAGTTAAGAGCAAAAAGATGTTACCTTAAATATAAAAAAATTTTGCTTTTTTACCATAGTCAGATGATTCATATGATCTAATCATCAGTACATATTATCATTTATTTTATATATTATCAAACGTCCTGGGTTTTCTCTAACAAGCTCGTTATACAAT
The DNA here is from genome assembly GCF_041296265.1 of Equus caballus. Classification (NCBI taxonomy): domain Eukaryota; kingdom Metazoa; phylum Chordata; class Mammalia; order Perissodactyla; family Equidae; genus Equus; species Equus caballus. The sequence goes on from NC_091695.1 coordinate 13,032,442, forward strand.
ATAGAGTTGAATTAGTGTATTATATTGTGATAAGAACACAACATAAGATCCACGCTCCTAGCAAATTTTCAAGTATACTATACAGACTGTTAACTATGGGCACCATGCTGCGCGGCAGACCCCTAGGACTTATTCATCTTGCATAACTGAAACTCTGTACACATTGATTAATACTTCCCTGTTTCCCCTCCCACTAGACCCTGGCAACCACCATTCTACTCGCTGATTCTAAGAGTATGATGACAATTTTTGATTCCTCGTATACGTAGTATGATGTAGTATTTATTTGTCCTTCTGTGTGTGGCTTATTTCACTCAGCATAATGTCCTCCAGATTCATACATATTGTTCCAAATGGCAGGAGTGATTTCCTTTTTTAAAGGCTGAATAATATTCTATTATATGTCTCTACCATATTTTCTTTATCCATTCACCCAATTATGGGCATTAGGTTGTTTCTTGTCTCTTGACTATTATAAATAATGCTACTATAAACGTGGGAGTGCAGATATCTCCTTGATCTCTCCTTCTTATTTCCTTTGGATATGTACCCAGAAGTGGGATTCCTGGATCACTTGATAGTCTATTTTTAATTTTTTGAGAAACCTACATATTGTTTTCCATAAAGGCTGTACCAATTTACATTCTCAGCAACAGTGTACAAGCCTACCCAACTGAAATTGAAATTGAAACCAAAAGGTGATAAATAAACGTCTAGAGTCTCACAGACATTGTTTCATTGAATCTCAAGAAATTCCTCACAATAGATCCCTGAATACTTTGCAATAAAACACATGTATCTTAAAAGGTAACTCTCTAAAATGCTCTCATAATGGCGTAGTGTGTATATGTTAAAGTGACATTTGAACATTCACAAAATTAATGACCCGTTGATTCCTAGATTTCTTGGAGAATGGAGAGACTGTTCGATTTCCACTTCTAAACCGAGGCAAGATCTCCAAAGAATTGACGCAGAAGGGAGAAAATAGGAAGTGTCACCACATTGGGAGGTAATCTATTTTATTTATATCAGCTGTGCATTGAACATACTATTGGGGTAAGAACGAAGTGATGTGGAGGGCAGCTACACTGTACAATGTCAGGAAGCAAATAGAAAATAAACAAATTGGTGTTCTTCGAAGTCATGCAAACTTGCAGCTTTGGGGATAATCTCTATATTGTCCATTTATTGAGTAATATTTTGTCATGTGTCTGAATCACTGCTGTACACTTACGAGCATAGCTTGTTATGTGTTCTTTAAATGTCTACAGTTGATTAATATTCAAATAAAATGTACACTAAACATGTTCATTAGCTGTATATCTTGAGTCCCAATGCAGTTAATTTAATTGCCAGAAAATTTGGGAATGAAAAATTTGTGTAAACTACAACAACAAAAGTAAGATGTACAAGGCATGTACCAGCTTATGCATTCCAATACCTCAGATAGTTTCATGTTTCTTCTGAACCCTTACCTGGAGTAAAAAGAAAATTAGGTTTACTGCCTTTTTTGTTTACTTATTTATCTCTTTTTCTCTTGTAGAGTTTTTCCTTACTTTATATTATGCTGGAATACTCCAGGCAAAATTTAATGAAATTAAATATATTTTAAACTTTTGGAAAAGTAATTTTAGTAACCAATTTTAAGGCCTTTTCAAAATATACATGTATTATTTGTGTGATAATCCCAATACTACAGCACCAAATGGTCTCCTCTTGGAGGTATTGTTGAGGCAAATCTCAAACCGCCTAAGTAATTGCCACTAATTTTTCACAAGGTAAACTCAAGAAAATTCTATATTTGTGGTAACTAAGAGCTTTACTACAATTCTCTGCTTCTCTGGTGCATATTTGGAGGAGGAGGAGTCATTCTTGGCCAGCTTCCTTTGATTCCTTTCCACACTCATTTTCCCTAAGGTCTCCCCTATCTCCAGGGATATCAAATTTCTCAGGCTACACTGTTTAGTCAGGATGCAATCTTTAATGTCATAAACATGGGTTCCCTGCAGACCATGTAATCTAACTCCCATTAAACTCAGAGCATGGGTGACAATATATTGCTGAAAGTCAGATAATCTAAATTACTTCCCAAAGGAAATTGTGTGTGAATAAGGAATGAATTTTTTTTAAATTATAAGGCAAAAGACTTACAGCAGAATTTAAGGCATAGGGTCAGAAAGTGAGATACGAGAAAAGAAATCTATATCTACATGGCTTTCCTGGTATATCACTGGTGCCTTAAATATAATACTACACAGGCAACTGTCCACATATAAACTCCTTCATTCAGAAAATGGTTGTCTGCCCCTAAGGCATGGGCCATTATCAAATAAGTTCAGTTCTGATTTTGGTACCAAGAAAAATTATGTTTATTAAGTCTTCTTGTCGCAGGAAACAATATGATGGGGTTCAAGGCAGGTTACCCCAAAATATGCCACTTTGATATATTAATTAGTTTGAGTTAAAATTAATTAAGAAACAGCCAGTGCAAGGCCACTCTGACTCTCCTTGTCTCCCTGAAAGCAGGAAAAAATCTCCCTTGTGAAAGTTATCTCCTTGCACCGGAAGATAGAGAGACATCCTAATCATCAGGGAAGGGAATTCAGGGCTGAAAAGACTGCATAAACAAGCTCTGCTTATTTTCTTCACTAATGACTACCCAAGCCTAAGTTTTTTTTTCTTTTTCAATTCTTTACTAATTTATTTTTTCTTTGTTTAAAGCATGTAAACCTTGCCTGCTTTGGTCACTTCTTTGGATCTCATATCTTGGGATCTTCGTCCATACAAAATTAAATTAATTTTTTCTCCTCTTAATCTGTCTATGTCAATCTTATTATTAGACCAGCCAAAATAACCAAGAGAGGTAGGGAAAATTGTCCCCTCCCCAACAAAGAAAAGCAGAGGCTGTGAGTTACTAAAAGCATCTTTATTCTATAAGCAAGCAGCGCATTTTCAGTAACATAAAAGGTAATTAATGAAATAGTCTACGAAAGTTATATTCTTTATTAATTTTACAAGAATATCTTGAAAACATATTATGTACAATAAACTGCTAGAGCTTTAGAGTCATAGCTATATAAAGAAGGATTGTGGAACTGGAAATAACTTTAAGGATAATTGTCAAACACTCTTACAGAAAAGGGACTGAAGTCTAGTAGGGAAGGATGATTTGTTAAATATAACAGAGATTTAGAGTTGCTTTGGGTACAGGGTTCATAGTATATGTCTGTAGATTATTTTTCAGAGAGTTTAAAAGTTGCTGCCACTAGGTTTATACAGGACTTCCCACTTATTGGATCACTGAGCTTTACTACTGCTGTATTCTAACAAATGTAGTTGTATAGCCTATCACAGGTATGTATTTGTCTGTTCATTGTTGTACACATATGAGAAAATCTACCCTCATTATGGCATTATTCCCTTTAGAGATTCCAGCGCAAGGCTGAAGGAAAAGAGTCTACAAATAAAAAAATGCCTTTTATATCAAACCACCTCATGGTCATTGATAATATAATATTCAGATAATAATATTTTCATCAGTCCCATATGGATGCGTGAGAATGGTGTGACATGGAGATACAGACATTGGAAGGACATGGTGAGGAATGAAGTAAATAAACTCCAACAGACCAAAGCCTTTTGACGTTTTCCCTATTTCTGTAGAATCCCAACATGAAATGGTTAGTTCAATCATCTTCCACAAGTCCCTATTTAAGTGATGAAGCTACTACGCAATATTCCTTTTAAGTAATTTTTTGGGGAGATGAAGCCTGAAATTAATCGAATTGATTCTTCCATTTTCAGGCATATATTTATTGAGTTTATGATACCTCATTTATTGGGTTTAAAATTTCCTTCTTGTTAGTTCACATTCTTTAGGTGTGATTAAAGGGACCAATATGCAGTTCAAATGAATCTTTACGTGATGTTACTGACATATGTCATATCAAAGAAAGATATAACCTGAATTAGTGACAATCAACTGAACCTCTGATTTGTTTGGACTTTAGTATATTTCAAACAATGTTTTCTGCCATATTGCTGCCAGTAAGAAAGATTAATAAAATAGAATGGGTAAATTGAGAAAATATATTACAGGTGGAAATCATGAAGACTTTTTTCCAAAAGAAGCATTAACCATTGATTTTTTTCTACTGCCACTCTTTTTCCAATCTGTCACAGTATTCGGCAAATGCCACCTTGAAAATGACAGGATCCTCTTGGAGTTTACTTCCATTCCGAAATTCTTTCACCAAGGACATTTACAATTACTTAAGGGACAGATTTTTAATAGACAGTTTGCAACATCACTGAGTCTTTTATGGCCTTTAGATATATAGTGACGTCCATGCTTTCTTAACAAGCTGTTTCCAGTGGTTGACATAAGAAAATAGGAAGAGCCAGATGAAGCAGAACACTTCAAGAAAGTAGGCAAATGAATGCTTTTTAATTTTCATGTAATTAATATGAATATCATTATAGATTTATTACCTTAGTATACAAAACCATTTTATGTGCTTTTTTAAAAGGCATAAAAAGAGGCCGGCCCAGTGGCCCAGTGGTAAAGTTCACATGTTCTGCTTCAGCAGCCTGGGGTTCACCGGTTTGGATCCCTGATGTGGACCTACACACTGCTTGTCAAGCCATGCTGTGGCAGATGTCCCATATATAAAGTAGAGGAAGGTGGGCATGGATGTTAGCTCATGGCCAGTCTTCCTCAGCAAAAAAGGAGGAGGATTGGTGGCAGATGTTAGCTAAGGCCAAATCTTCCTCAAAAAAGTTTAAAGATAAAAAAGCTGTAAAATATGTATACAAGGCACATATCACACCCTCATTTAATTATGTTTTGACAGATACCTAACAAAAACTCAAAAATGTAATCAGTTATGTTGAGTTTTATTATTTGTTTTTCTCTTTTGTGTCTCAGACATGACACAGGTACTGGTAAGACAGGTATGATGCTCAGTCCTTGAGCAAAGAATGCTCACAGTCTCATGTTAGAATCAACAATTTAATCAACAGAGTGAGAAAGAAAATGATGTCTTAGGCAGAGTATTATTTGCAAACAACAAACAGAGGCATTTGACTAGGACTGAAAAGGGAAGAAAAACTGAGTGGAAGTAAATGACTTGAGAATTTTAGCACAAAGATCTGCTTTACCAGGACCCTCCACTCTGCTCTCTATCTTTCCCATGTTGACTTCATAATCTCTAAGAAGGCATTGTCTTCCCACCTCAAGAGCTCTAATTCCCAGCCTCTCTGTCTAGAATCCTTACTTCTCCCCACCATCAATTGTATCCTTATTCCTAGTTTATTTCTAAAACTGAATTTCAAAGCATCTTTACTTCTCTGTACTCTGGATTTAGTTATTTTTCTTGAATTTAGTGGATCCTGCCTTTTTACTTCAGGGTGGTTTAGAGTTTATTATCAATTATTTGTAATATTTAATTAGTCATACTCATTTTCTTCAGGATGCATTTCATTAGGATACATTATTATGCAAACATTATTATACATTATTATGGATTCACCATGAAATGCAAACCACCTAGAAGTGCAATGTAAACTCTAATAGCTCTTAGACTAATTAAAATAATGCATAACATAAACATCAAACAAATGAAAAATTGGCACACTAAAATGGAGATTGGAAAGTTTTCCAAAAATAGAGAGTGCCTTTTTAGAAACTGAGATGTACAACGAAATATAGCATACTTAGGAATCTCCAAAATATTGGTACCATTCTGACTTAGTAAAATACTTACTTTACTAATTAAGGTATTTTAGACAACTTTATAGTATAATAAACGATTTGGAAAACACAAGAGTATGTTTGTTTACATATATAAATACATATTTATTTATCCTATCTACCTATTTGTTTAAAATTAACTTTTAATTTTTAGTTTTTTCAGGGCGTTTTTCACATCTTTGTTCCGCAGGCTATAAATCAGAGGATTTAACATGGGGATCACAAGGGTGTAAAACAATGAGGTCATTTTGTCTTGATCTAATGTGTAGGAAGAACTGGGATGGAAATACATGAAGAGCATAGTTCCTTGGAAAATTGCCACGGCAGTTATGTGGGAGATGCAGGTAGAGAAAGCTTTGAACCTCCCCTCAGCAGAGTGGATCTTCAAGACTGATAGAAAAATATAACAATACGAGACAAGAACGCCTGAAATGGTGCTCAGTTCAATGAAGCCAAAAATGGTGAATATTGCTAACTCATTGATCTGTGTATTCGAGCAAGATAGCAAAAGGAGTGGCGGGACATCACAGAAGAAATGATTAACCTCCTTTGACTGACAGAAACACAAGTGGAATGTTAATGTTGTGTGTATCAAAGCATCTGCCATTCCCACCAGATAAACCCCAGCCATCAGCAGGGAGCACACTCTGCTAGACATATTGACTGTATAGAGCAAGGGGTTGCTGATGGCCTTGTACCTATCAAAGGCCATCACAGCCAGGAGTACACACTCAGAATCTGCAAATATACAGAAGATGAAGAATTGCAGAGCACAGCCAAAGAAGGGGATTGATTTCTTCTTGGAAAATATGTCTACGAGCATTTTGGGCCCAATTGCTGAGGAATAGCAGAGGTCACAGAAAGAGAGGTGACTGAGAAAAAAGCACATGGGTGTGTGCAACTGGGAATCCATCCTAATTAAAATGATCATTCCAAGATTTGCCAGAAGATTGATGAGATAAACGACCAGAAATGTGGTAAATAGGGTAATTTTGGTCTCAGGGTTATTGGTAATTCCCAAGAGAAAGAATTCGCTCAAGAAGGAGCAATTTCCCCTGTCCATCTTCTTTATCCTTGTTGTAAACTTTTGCAAAAATGATCAAGAAAATTATAGTTTGGCATTTGACTCTTCTGGATTTCTAAAAATGTTACCTGTAAGACAGAACATGGTTTGTTCCTGTAAATTGTTTTCTTTGCCCTTAGAATATAGCCCAACAAGTGTCACTTTTAAAGAGGCATTATTGTTTTGTGAAAAAACTAAAAATTTCTGAGATTAGAAGTTGATAAACTTTAATTTTAAATCTGCATCTCACTCCTGAGATATGTGACTCATCTTGGCTCCTGTCAGCCAATGTCAGGCAGTAGATTTGAATGAGCTGAAAGCTCATTCTACATCCAAAATAATGCAAAAGGCACAATATAGTTAGAGAGACAAGGCCAGAAGATACAGGATTAATATATGTTTGGCAAAAGGATCACATTTATTACATTATTCAAGAAACTCACTGGGGGGAGTGCCAAATGGGGAAAGGGGTCATTTGTACAGTGATGAATAAAAACTAGGCATTTGGTGGTGAACATGATGTAGTCTATATGGAACTAAATACATAATGATGGACTCCTAAAATCTGAGTAATGTCACAAACCAATGTTACCTCAATAAAAAGTATGTAATTGCATGTGTCACTGACAAAGATATTACATTAAATGAGCATTATTATTGTATTGTTTTTGGTGTATGGTGTCTTTAGTGTTTACTGAAACATGACCATGATTTGTAGAACTATTCTCCATCACTGGTTTGCCACAGAATTTATAACCCATTTGCATGAAGGATCTTGGCCAAAGCACAAACTCCTTCAGAAGTCAAAGAGAACTGCTAAAAAGAAGTGAGAACAGCAGATTATGATGAATAAAAGCACATATCATAGATTTTCAATTGACTTTTTCATTAAAATGAAAATGAGAGGAGGAAAAAATGAATGTTTCTGAGGTATATAATTTTCTGTTTCGTTATTTGTGTAAGTATCATGTATGTATCTATTGATATATGAAAATAGTAATGTGCATTCTGATTTTATTTTTAATTTCTTCTAGACTTAAATATTATAATATGTGGTCTGTATGCACTTGGACTTACATATATTGGTATTTGTAATGTGTTATCTCTTGTTTTTGATAAAAGTAAAGCAAATCTTAAATTTACATATACAATGATATTACTTGCACAGTGATAACAAATGATGTTTACTTATCAACCTTGATTAAAATATAAATAAGTTAAATCTTTACTATTCTCATAGAAATGGCAATTGAGGCCAATCAAATTCATACAGGGCTAGTAAAGAAATATCACCGTTTGGTTATTATATTGCGGAATTAATTCAACTGAATAAGGCAGGTATAAAATAACTCACTTACAAATTCTTCAATACATGATTTTTCCCTATATTCTTTAAATTTGTTCATTTAGACACTTACCTGAAATGAGCAAGTCTTTGTGCTCTTATCTTTGTTACACACACAATAGGCAGATTGCACTTTATTTCTACCTAGTGACTTTTGGGACCTAAATCTCTAAAGTAACTGCCTTCACTCTTCTGTGTTGTGTGAATGCTATTAATTAGATTTCTATTTCTGCATTTTCCCCTGTGAATGATGCAACAAATTTAGCAAAGGCTGAACTTCCAATTCTTCACTCATCACCAAAGTGATCAAGGACATAAATTTACCAGAATTTATTTTAATGTTATGTTCATGGCACATAGATCTATACCCTCCCCTAGTGAAACCAGATGTCTAATAAAATTCAAATAGGTCCTCTACATAATGATTTTCAACTCATATTTATTGTTGATCATGTGTCTTCCATTTCTTAGAAACTCTCATTCACCTCCCATTTAGACATATGGTAATCTTATTTACTGCTTTTTTCATTAGTCATTGTCTGATTCCTTTCCTCCAACTACATGTCAATCACCCTCAGTTTAATGATTTTATGACTGTATAGCATCCACTACACTTAGTATGCTCTTTATTGAATGTTTTTAATCTCATCTCATATGTCTTTCTACATCCCCACAATTCCTAACACAAGGATTGGTGTGATTGATGACTCAGCACATGTGTGTTGTTAAATAGTTTTTTATTGTGAACCTGATAGATGTTCAACACAGAGTAGAAATAAACAAATTTGAGGGCTTTTCTACAAATGTAGTTCATATGTACAAGGATGATTCTTAAAAAAAAAAAACTGTGGATAAATTTTTAAAAAAAATCCAAGTTCTGTTTATTTCCAAAAATACTTGTGTGCGCTATTATTCATGGTAGTGATTTGAAAGTTACTGGAAGTGTGAAATTTGTGTCTACCCAAATCCCTCACCTACAGCTACCAATGTAATCTCTACCCTCCCTGAATCTTGATCAAAAGTATTGGTCTCTTTCATTGGACTCCTTCATGGGGACAGAGAGATAAATACTGCATTCCAATTTTCTAACCATAAAGTACTTTTACCTTCCTTTCTATAAATGTGTTTTTTAAGCACCTCTTCATTCAGCACTGAATTTGTGAGGGCAAAAGTTATGAATTCAATATAGTTCATTATGGAGATCTTAACAAATGCTTTGTGATTTTCATATATTATTTAATTTAACTCATCTTCATGTTTGTCATTACATATTTCAAATATTATCTTGTGTTTCCTGAGCTGTCTCTAATTACCTCATTATGCAGATTCCAAAAGTGTTCTACAGAATTAATCAGTAAATTCCTGGAGTTTCATAGACAATATGTTTTTCTGACTCCAAAGCACTTCTCTTAATAGGTTCCTGACTACAGTATAATGCAAAAAGTCTTGTTTTAAGAAAAAATACCAATTGACTACTCTCATTAAATGTTATAGTGTGTTCATATTAAATTTACAAAAACAGCGGTCTACAGATTCTTAGAGATCTAAGAGAACTGACTGGTCATCGAATGCCTGCTTCTAAACCAAGGCAAGATTCTGCCAGTGATGGAGGCATAGGGGAAAAATAGAAAGGAGTTCCAGATTGAATATAATCTGTTTTATTTTTCTTAGCCAGACAATTTTTGTGTGCACAAAAGCAATTTATGAAGTGATAAGCATCAACTAGTGTAGGTACATGAATTTTACGGGTATTTATTTCTTCTAAATCTTCACTAGGAACTAGAAAAGGACATAGCCTTTTTGTCAAAGTTCCTATAAATCCAGACCACATCAAAATTTAAAATCATAAAACAAAGTATAATTGATTTGGGGAAAATGGCTCTTAGTGATATATTTCAAAGCTTTTTCACTTTTTATTGTTACTTTTTGTAACTAAATTTACTAGCCTAGGAGGTATTGTTGAAGCCAAGCTCAAACTAAGAAATTGTAATAATTTGCTCCCCTTTAAACTAAAGATGCTGGTGCATTTGTGTTATCCAAGAGTTTCACTACCATTATCTACTGCTCTGGAGCGTATTTGAAGTAGTAGGAATTGTCCTTGATCACTTTATTCTGATTATTTTCAAAAAATAATTTTTTCATCAGGTACTTCTCTGTCTCCAGTGATGGCAAGTCTCTGGCCATCTGAATTGCACTTGGTTTAGACAGAACGTAAATTTAACTTCGTAAACATGACTGCCCCTGAAGAGCATTTAGTCTAACTTCCCTCCAATGTTTTCCATTAAAATCTGAGTTTTAGGGACTACATTATTATTACAAATTTGTTAACTAACCTCTTAAAAGAATTTGTATTTAATTGAAGACCATGAAAGAAAATGATTTAGTTGGAAATTAAGATATTAGAGATAAGTATGTGAGAAAAAGTCTGTATCTAAATGACTTCCCTGGTGCCACCGTAATACTATGTAGGCAATTGTCTACTTATACCCTCCCTCCTTCAGAAAACAGCTATATAGCCCTGAGTCACAGGCCGTTGTGAATTAGCTCAGTGCATGATAGTGATACCAAGGAAAACCAGGTTCATTAAATCTCCTTGGTGATGGGACCAATATTAGAAGTTCATAAGTTGAATAAGACAATTTTGATTTACAAAAAAGACAGCAATTTTAATAGCAAAAGGGATAATTATTCACTGAAATATTCTATGAAATTTCTACCATTTATTTTACAAAAATATGCAAACATTAGTGTATACAAGGCATTACTAGAGATAAAAATTCATAATAATAAAATTCTGAAGTTTCTTACACTATGATGGTGAATAGACGTTGTTTTTGGAAAGCTTTTTGGTATCTAAAATATATTGAGAGAATACTTAAATGATAAGTACACAGCTAGAAAACTTTAAAAATAATACCCCTTTAGCCATCACGCAGACCAAGAAACAGAGCATTATCAGAATCACCAAAGACTTCTACTTGCTCCCTCCTAAGTCACTAGTCTCTTACCCCCAAGGAATAAATACTTTCTTGACTTTTATCACCATAGATCAGTTTCATAGGGTTTTCAACCATCCATAATTAGATGCCTATAGCATGTACTGTTTCATTCAACAACAAAATTGAGCAGTCCATCTACATTGCTGCATGTAGTTGCAGTAAATTCATTCTTATTATTGTATAGCATTCTTTTGTATAAATATGCAATCACTCATGTATCTATTTTCATGTGGCGAGGCAGTTGTTTCCCTTTTTTTCTATTCCCCATAATTTTAATGTGAACGTTCTTATACTTGTTTTTGGGTAGAGATACATACACCTTCACTTATCTTGTGTATAAAACCGAGAGCTGGAAATGTGTGTGTGTCTGTGTGTACAAAATTTAGGTTTAGTAAATATTATCATACAGTTGTGCAAATCAGTATGTCAGTTCACACTTCCATCATCACACCATCAATGTGTGAGTCTTCTAGCTATTCCACATGCTCACCAGTTGTTAATATCATCTGTCATTTTAATTTTAGCCATTATGTAGAGTATGTGATTCCCCTGATGACTAATGAAGTTGGATACCTACTTTTGTTAGGTGTCTCTTAAAATCAAAATGCAGAACAGAAAGCCAATTAAATGAGTCTCACTGGACGATATCGTGGCTCCTTCAACCCATGCTATCTAACTATATGTCATCATTGCCACTTCCACTTCAGGTCAAATTATCCTAGAATTGTGATATAGTCACACTCATCTGATACTCCTTAATCTCCCCAAAGACAGAAGTTGGTTTCTGCATTATGCATCGAGAGAATCATATCAAAATGGATACAGAATGTGGTAGCTGGAATGCACAATAAAGTTTATCTAGTTCAAATCCATCTTTTGACTGGGTGGAAACCAAGGCCCAAAGAGAAAAAGTGATTTGTTGAAGGTCACAATTACTATAAATTGATGGTAGAGTTCGGACCCAATTTTCTTGTCATTGCTTTACCATTTCATAACGTGTTTCTAGAGACGATTTAAAGCAGGTTACGCTTGCTTTCTCTTAGGAAAGACCTAGATACATCAAATTAGTGAAAATTCTTGCTATTTTGATTTAAGAAATTTTGCTAACCAGCTTTTCACCAGTAGTGAGCTAAGTGCTTGTATCATTATACATAGACCCTAATCAGTCATCACTGGTTACCCTTATGGTTAGGGATGCCAATGCCTGGTCAGAAATAAGGAACTCTTGTGAGGGACTAGATCTATACTATTGACTCATTATGTACAGCCATTGATAATATTTTATCTAAATTATAATATTTGTCACCAACTGGTGGTGAGTATTCTATGAGATGCTTGTGAGTTAGAGAAAGAGTTAAGGGAATAGTTAGGGTTGAGTTAGATAAGGCAGATTAGATTAAAATATTTCAATACCAGCTTTCCCTGACTTTCTATAGAAAGTCAGGACAGAAATCTCTTGCAGGTCATTAACCCATCCCCTAGCTGAACCTTGAATTCCCCAATGTTTCCACTAAGTAATTTTAAAAGTCAATTAATTCCGTTTTTAGGCTCTCTTTTATTGAGCTTGAAATATCTCATTAATGGACTTAACATTTTCTTCTCTCTAGTTCACATATTAGACTTAGATTTGCTTATAGGAGTCAAGATTCAGATGAAATTTGATTTTAAATATATTACAGTTGTTTTATGGGAGAGCGTTGTGCTACTCGATGGCATCTTTATACTTCTGAGATTGACACCAAGCTTTGCTTGGGCTTTAGTCTGATTTGATCTCTCCTGCCAGACTGCTGTTCAAGGTAGTACATAATTCATAGGTAACATGTCCAAAATAGCATGGATTGAATGAGGAGATATTATGACTCAAAGAAACATTTCCCTATTGTTTTTTCCTACCTTTATATATCCCTCTATCAGGTCTCAGAATCCCAAAAAGACTATCACCCTAAAAAGCAGAGGAGTATCATTGTCCTATTTGGGCTTTGCTGTCCATCTGAAATTTTTTCACTGAAAGGTATTTTCCAAGGGCACCTACATAGCCTTAGATATTGAATGACATTGCTTGTGCAATTGTAGCAAACATATGAGTGTCCTTGATTCTTGTATGATCTTTCAGATGTGTGTCCTTGTCCTGTTTCTAACCAAACCACTTCTAGTGATTTGATCATCATCAAGCTAGAGCAGGCACAGATGAAATCATTAAATATCTTATATACATTCAGATAAGAGTTCCTTGGTTTAATTATTTTCCAAATTATTTATTTGTATGTTTTTAACTTTCCATTACTTTTAGCATCCACAACCACTTTATGAGCTTACATATAAGATACAAAAAAAATGAATTCAAGTCGCATACTAGACCCTCAGTGATTACTTTTGGTTTCATATGAATTAATATTAAAAAATAACTTTTTTGGTATCTTTCTTTTTTCTTTCTTTCTTTACCTAGATGCTATGCTGCTTCTTGGGTAAATTGATAAAATACACAGCCCATAAACTCAGAATGTTCATAATCTCACACTGAACATAAGGATTTAGAAAACGTAGTCATAGATTCAACAGTGTTCTGAAGAGCAGGGTGGTCTGTGGAACAAACTTGAGTACTGGACGGAAGGAAAGCCCCCTGGAGGAAGTGACTGGGTTGTGAATTACAGCTCTATAACCTACCACATTGGTTTTCTTTAAATTCCACAGAAATGACATGATTCTGCCCACTCAGGGCCCCTGTAATTGCTGGTCCATTTGCCTAGAATGCTTTCTCTACCTACTTGCATCTTTCAGTTTACTCCGACTTACTTTTTAATCTGAAACCTCAGATTAATTTTCTCCATTTTGAGGAAGCACTTTTTAACTTCCTTCACTATATCTGAACAACCTGCTTTGGGTTTATAGTGTTCAGTCCTTTTACATTGTGGCATAATTATGGTTTATTATAAATAGAGTCATGCACTGAATAATGATATTTCGGTCAATGATGGACCACATATACGATGGTGGCCCCATAAGATTAGTATTGTATAGTCTAGGTGTGTAGTAGGCTATACCATCTAGGTTTATGTCAGTATACTCTGTGATGTTGGCCCAATGACAAATTGCCTAACAACGTATTTCTAAGAAGATATCCCTGTTGTTAAGCAATACATGACTCTAATCTGATTAATTATTTAATTACTATTTGTCACTTTCTTTAAATGATAAGACTCACTAATATAAAAACTGCTGGATTCAGGGGGGCTGACCCTGTGGCATAGTGGTTAAGTTTGTCACCCTCTGCTTCAGTGGCCCAGGTTTGGTCCCAGACACGGACCTATACCACTAACCAGTGGCCATGCAGTTTTAGTGACCCACATACAAAATAGAGGAATATTGGCACAGATGGTGTTTCACGGTGAATCTTCCTCAGGAAAAAAAACAGAAAAAATTTTTAAAAAGTGCTGGATTCACTATGAAATACAAAGCACCCAAAAGTGCAATGGGTATTTGGATACAGTCAATAACTTTTAGAAAATTATATAATGCACAAATGAAACATTGGTAAAATAGAAATTGGGCAAAATAAGAACTTTTCCACAAATAGGGAGTACCAAATATGAATTCAAGACCTAAAATGAAGCATGGCATATGTATGGAATGACAAATTTTGGTATGGTTATAAGATAGCATAAGTACTTATTGGATCACCCTACATTAGTCAAAACAATTTTGATCTTCATGTATTACAGTGTAAGTTCAGAGGAAAAATATTTACATGAAACTTTTCAATAGAACCACTTTTTAAGTCTTTCAGTACCTCTTTCCCATCCTTATTCTGTAGGCTGTAAATCATAGGGTTTAACATAGGAATCACAAGGGTGTAAACCAATGAGGTCATTTTGTCTTGATCTAGGGAGTAGGAAGAACTTGGTTGGAAATACATGAACAGTAGACTTCCCTGAAAAATTGCCACAGCAGTTAAGTGGGAGACGCAAGTGAAGAAAGCTTTGAACCTCCCTTCAGCAGAGTGGATCCTTATCACAGCTAGGGTGATATATCAATAAGACACAAAAAGTCCTGAAAAAGTAATCAGTTCAATGGAGCCAAAAATGGTGACTATCACTAACTCATTGACCTGTGTGTCTGAGCAAGAGAGCAATGGGGGTGAGGGGACATCACAGAAGAAATGGTTAATCTCATTTGACCCACAGAAACATAAGTGGAATATTAATGTTGTATTTATTGAAGCATCTGTGATGCCCACCATGTAAGCTTCAGCCACGAGCAGAGAGCACACTCTGCTGGACAAGTTGACTGTGTAGAGCAAGGGCTGCCAATGACCTTGTACTGATCAAAGGCCATGACTGCCAGCAGTAGACACTCAGAATCTACAAAGGTAGAGAAGATCAAGAATTGCCTAGCACAGTCATAGAGGGGAATTGACTTGTTCTTGGCAATGAAACCCACCAGCATTTTGGGTCCAATTGCTGTGGCATAGCAGAGATCACTGAAGGAGAGGTGGCTGAGAAAGAAATACACCAGAGTGTGAAGCTGGGAATCCTTTCTAACTAAAATGATCATCCTAAGATTTGCAACAAGATTAATGATGTAAACAACTAGAAACATGGTAAATAGGATCACTTTGATTCCAGGGGTACTGGAATTCCTTCTCCAAGAGGAGGAATTCATTCCAAGAAGAGCAATTTTCCTCATTCATTCTTCTTTATTTTTCTTCTAAAATGCTACAGAAATGATCAAGGAAATGGTAGATCAAAGTTTTAACTCTTCTTGATGCGCACAAAAATATAATCTGTAAGTCAGAAAGGACTTATTTCAGTACACTATATTCTTTATCATCAGAACATAGCCTAAACAAGTTTGATTGTTATGTTGTTTACAAAAGTTAAAGTGTCTGGGACAGGATTTTGAGAAAGTTTGATTTTAAATTTAGATGTCATCTATAAGATATGTGGCTTGTGTGAACCCTCACTGATGTATCTCAGCAATCAGTCATGAACTGAAAGCTCATTACATGTCAAAGGTAATACGAAAATGACGCCTAAATTAAAGACAAAGCTGGATTATACAGCCTTATATTTGAAAAATAAATATCCAATTTGGCTTAAAAGTGATTAATCTTAGTGAATTCTTCAAAAATCATGATTTGCTTAAGACGTATTAAATTCAGACACAATGAACATATTTGTGTTTCAAAAATAATGAACAATATGATGTTAATGTTTTTGGTCTACATTGTTTTACTATTTATTGAGACATTAAATATATTTTAATAAATTTTCTCTAGAATATATTTCTGAGTTGCCTCATTATTATTACCTACATGTCAGAGCAGTCTGGTGGCAAAGGACATTTCCCTTGACAAGAAAAAGCAAAAAATGCTAAAAACAAGTGGGTATACAGAATTTAACATGTACGTTTCCATCCCTTTAGATTTTAAACCTGACTCATTCATTAAAAATAGAGGTTTGAATAGAAATAATGAATATATCTTTGGTATATAGGCTTCTGTGTGTGTGTGTGTGTGTGCATGCACCTATGTCTCTCTGATGGAATATGAATGATGGTCTCATTATTTTCTAGATGATTAAATGTGATATCTGGTTTGTATGGGGTTGAATATACAGTAATTAGTATTTGTATTGTGATATCTCAATTTTTACTATTTAAAAATACTAGAAAAACACCTTAAATTTTCATATACTTTTCCACACTGATTAAAAAAATAAACATTATTCATCATAATTTGGGCTAAGGTATAAGTAAAACTGTTCATTTGCTAATAAAAATGAAGTGAATTCACCCTGCTTTATTAAGGAATATCATTTTTTGGCATTAGGTTTCAGACGAATAACTAGAGGAAGTAAGTAAAAAAAATTTAGTTACAGCTTTCTAAATATTTGCTTCCCCATTTTTCCAAATGTAACGTTTTTATTCTTCACTTTTTAAATTTGGTGACTCAGAAACCAACCTGTGAGGAGCTTGTTTTCTGTGTTTACAGCTGTCAGCTGAACAATATAGACAGATCACATTTTACTTTTCTTAGTGATATTTGGGACTTAAATCGCTAAAGCCTACACCCTCACAGTTTTGGACTATGCAAGCATGCAATTAATTAGGTTTCTAGTTCTGATTTTTCCCCTGTGAATGCTTCAACAACTTCAGCAAACGCTGAACTTTTAATTCTTACACTTGAACCAGATCGATCAATGTCAGGAAGGTAAAATTATTTCATACTGTGAGTCATTGCTACCCTAAGTCTACAGAATCTTCGTCCAGTGAAATCAGACATCTAACTAAACTCAAAGAAGTCCTTTACTTAATTTTTTAATTTCAATTCTTATTTATCCTGTTGAATTTATTGCATTAATGTGTTTAATAAATTATTTTAACTATTATTTATCTTTATTTTTATGTTTCTTTCATTTCTGAAACAATAGCCTTCAACCTTCCCACTAAAAACATACCAATTTTACAATGGATATAAGAAATACTTTTTTTTTCATTAAGTCCATGTGATTCCATTTCTCCAGTCACATCATTCAATCAGGTGTCGATTATTTTATGACTGTACTATGTCCGCTATACCTACCACAGTTTCTTTAAATTATCTTTACTTTATTGTTACCTATGTCTTTTACCACATTGCAATCTCCTTAGAAATAATAGCAGTGTTTGGCTAATTTGCATAGTTCCCGTAGCCCTAGCACCAGGACTTGCACAACTGATGTCTAATTCAATACTTCTTAAATATTTTAAGTGGTTAGGTGAGTGATGGACCGATAGTAAAAATAAAGAGGCTTTTGGAGACCATTTCAGCTAATATTGATCACACATACGTGAGTGTATGGAAAAAGCTTTAAGAAAATCCAAGATCCTATTTTTCTAAAAAAATTTAGCTTTACCTTTATTCATTGTAATATTGCAAAGGTGAGAAGTATTTGAGTGTAAATTTGTGTCCTCTCTAAATATTGTTAAAATATCTATACTACCTAAAGTGATCTACACATTTAATGAAAGCTCTATCAAAATCCCAATAGTCTTTATCACAGAAATAGGAAAATAATCCTGACATTTGTATGGAACCAAAAGACACCTGGAATAGTTAAAAGTCTTGAGAAAGCAGAAGAAAACTAAAGGCATCACACTTCCTGATTTTAAACTAACAATATTAATTCTTCTGATTCCAGAGCATGCAACATTGTTCTATTTATTTGTGTGTTCAATTACTTTCATCAATAACTTACAGTTTTCAATATATATATCTTTCACTTCCTTGGTTAAATTTATTCCTAAGTATTTTATTCTATTCTTTTTGATTCTATTATAAATAAGATTGTTTTCTTAAACTCTGTTTCTAATAGATCATTATTGGTGTATAGAAACGCAACTGATTTTTGTACAATGATTTTGCTTTTAGCAACTTTACTGAATTTGTTTATTAGTTCTAAGTGTTCTTCAGAGGAGTCTTTAGGGTTTTGTATATACAAAATCATGTCATCTGCAAATAGAGACAATTTGATTTCTTGCTTTCTGATTTGGATGGCTTTTCTTTCTTTTATTTCCTAATTGCTCTGGCTAGGACTTTCAGCACTATGTTGGCTAAAACCAACAAGAATGGGAATCCTTGTCTTGTTCCTCATCTTAGAGGGAAAGATTTCACCTTTCACTGTTGACTATGATGTTACTCGTGGGCTTGTCATTTATTGCCCTTATTTGTATTGAGGTAAGTCACTTCTACACCTAGTTTGCTGAGTTTTATCATGGAAGGATGTTGAATTTTGTCACTTGTTTTTTCTGCATCTATTGAGAGGATCATATAATTTTTATCCTTCATTTTGTTAATTCATTTTATTGATTGATTTGCAGATGTTGAACCATCCTTGCATCTGTGGAATAAATCCCACTTGATTGTGGTATATGATCCTTTTAATTGACTTTTGAATTTAGTCTGCTGAAATTTTGCTGAGGATTTTCACATCTACGTGCATCAAACATATGGGCTTTTAATTTTATTTTCTTGCAGTTTCCTTATCTGTTTTGGTATCAGGGTAATACTGACCTTATAAAATGAGTTTGGAAGGGTTCCCTCATCTTTGGTTTTTTCAAGAGTTTGAGAGAGATGGGTATTAATTCTTTAAATGTTGGTAGAATTCACAGAGAAGCCATCTGGTCCTGGACTTTGTTGGGAGTTTTTTGGTTACTGATTCACTCTCCTTACTAGTAATTGGTCTGTTCAGATTATCTGTTTCTTCATGATTCATTCTCTGTGAGTTGTGTTCTAGGAATTTCTCAGTTTCTTCTAAGGTGTCCAATTTATTGATGTATAATTGTTCATAGCAGTCTTCTATGATTCTTTGTGCGATACCAAGTATAATGTATCTTCTTTCATTTGTAATATTATTTATTTTTGTCTTCCGTTTTTTCTCTTTGTAAGTCTAGCAAAAGACTTATCTATTTTGTCTATCCTTTAAATACCAGCTCTTTTTTGATTGATCTTTTCTATGTCTTTTTAGTCTCTCTTTCATTTATTTATGCTCTGATGTTTGTTATTTCATTCCTTTTACTAACTTTGGACTTAGTTTGTTCTTTCTAGTTCCTTGAGGTATAAAGTTAGGGTGTTTATTTGAGACCTTTTTTTCCTTAATGTAAGCATTTCTAACTATAAACTTCCATCTTAGAACTGCTTTTGCCACATCCCTTAACTTTAGGCATGTTATATTTGTATTTTTATTTACCTCAAGATATTTTTTTGAATTCTCTATTGATTTTTAGTTTGACCCATTGGTTGTTCAAGAGCATGTTGATTATTCCTTATCTATTTGTGAATTTTCCAGTTTTCTACTTCTGTGTGTTGTCTAGTTTCATACCATTGTGTGCTTGGCATGATTTTAAACTTCAGTGGTATTCCCGAATGGAAGTCCTGTTGGTTATCAGAGCCAGGATATCTGGGGATATGTTCCTCAGATAGCAATCACAAAAGCTGGGGTGCAGATGTCTATGCAAGATCCTTCCAGGGATATACTTCTGACTTGAGGTGAACAAGAGGGAGAGAGTGGAGGGGGTGCCCACAGGCTTTTCTGATCTCCAGGGAGGATCTCAGTCAGCCACACAATGCTTGCTAAATTAGCAGCCTGTCCCTGAGGCAGTAGCTTTTAATGTTTGCATATAGATTCCATTCAGGGAAAGACTGAGAGATTTTCTGCCTGCTCTCTCAGTTCTGAGCCCTGGTGTGATAGCTGCAGCTAGTGCTGGCTTCTCTTAATAACTACTTCTTTATTTGCTACACTCTCATGGGTCTTGTTTAAACAAGTCCCATTGGCTTTCAAGGATAGAGGATTTGGAGGCCTATCCCTCTGCTGAGAGTCTTAAAAGTTGGGCTTCTAGTTGTGGAGTCCAAATCGTTCACTTGTCAGGGAGAAGCTGAGAGCTAGAGGTTTCCTCCCAATTGTATGTCCCTTTGCTGGGGGTAGGATTTATTACAAATGTCTGTCTCAGCTTTTCCTAGCCATTTCATTGTGGATATTTTTTCATTCTTCTGATGTGTAAGAGTCACTCAGCTGGTTTTTTGATTTCCTTCAGAGGGAATTGTGGCATGTGTAGCTGTTCATTTGGCGTGTCCATGGGAAAAGGGGAGTTCAGGAGCTTCCTATGTCACTATCATTAAAGACCTTTCCTTAACCCCAAAAATACTTTATTTGAACAATTATATTGTCCATCAGTCACTGGGGATGTGTGAGAACGATGTCATGTAGAGAACCGAAGAAGGGAAGGGAATGATAGAATGGAAGTAGAGAGGCTATAAAACATCATAGTATTTTGATGTGGTGTCCCCTATTTATGTAGAATATGGAGATAAAAGAGTCCTTAGATGACATCTCCCCAAAGTTCTATTTCAGTCATGAATCTCCTAAAAATATATTCCTTGTAATGTGTTATTAAGCCTAATATATTCAGGGTGAGGAAGCACACAATTAATTCAATCAATCAATTCTGAGTTTGGAATTTCATTTACAGGGCTTAACATTCTCATCTCTTTAGTTCAAACCCTTTCATCCTGATAAAACTGTCAATATATAGATAATCAGTCTTTTGATTCTAAAATATATACTTTTCATAATGGAGGGAGATACGTTAAAAAGGTGAAATATTTACTTCATCTAAATTAGCAGCGATCCACTGACATCCCATTTTTCTTAGACAATACATTTCAAACAGTGTTTTCTACCATGCTGCTACTCATAAGTAACAAGTCCAGAAGAGCATTTGTTAACTGAGGAAATATAGTTCAGTTGAAAACCCTTAAAGCCTTTTGCCAAAAAGAAGAGAAATAGTCTCCATAATATTTTTTTTCTGTCATGATAATGTGATAGGTCACACTGTCCCACAAATGCTCTTTGGAAAATCAGAGAGTCTTCTTGGGTTTTACTTCCATTTTGAAATGATTTCCCACAAAGGCATTTTACAATGGCAACTAGAAAATCTAAGACATTCAATGGCCTTTAACTTCTATCATTCTAATGGATAATAAAGAGTAACCTTGAGTCTTTCAAGGTCCTTCAAATCTATAGCCATAACCATGTTGTCTCAACAAGCTGATTCAGTGCTTTAACTGTCAGAAGCAATAGCAGAGACAGATGAAACAGACCAATATTAAGAACATACATAGGCAAATCCTCTTTACTTTAAGTGTAATCGGCATGTATGTCTTTACAGATCCATTACTTTAGTATCCACATCCAATATACGTACTTTCATAAAAGTTATAAAATGTATATATACAAGCCACATACCATAACTTCAGTTAATTTTGTGTTACTGACATCTAATAGGCAGTCAAACATGTTATCTACAATTTTATTTTATTGTTTTTATTTGTTTGTTTTGCCTTTTGCTGTCCCAAACACTATGCAGGTACTTTGGATAACAGGGATGGAATTCTCAGTCCTTGAGCAAAAATGGCTTAAAATTGCATATTAGAGATGGTGATTGAATGAACAGGGTGGTATTAAAACAATGCTTAAAAGAGACAGCTGTCTGTGAACTATAAAAAGGGACATTTAACCAAAGCTGAGAAAGGGGAGGAATTGAAGAGAAGCTTCCTGCAAGAAGTGATAGAGGAGTCGATAGTAAATAATTACAGCGCAATGATGTAATTTATCAAGGCACTTTACATTGCTCTTTATAACCTATCCTTGGGATTCTTTAATGCTAAAACGTTATAAAATCGGCCACGGGAAGACTTCTGTACCTGTCAGGCTCTCTTTCTAGAATCCTTTCTGCTCCCCAAATCGCATTTCTTTTTAGATCTAAGACTATTCAGATATTCATTTCCATTCAGGGAAGCTTTTCTTCTACCGACTAGATTTTCACATTTTTTCTAGATTGTTAACCTCCAATTTTGAACTTTATGAAAGTTTTGAGCCTTATTAGGAATTATTTGAGTGTTTAGTTAAGTAACGTCTATTTATTTTTCTTCATTATAGAGTTTATTAGTATAGAAACTCCTGGATTCATCCTGAAATGCAGAGCATCTAAATGCACAAAGAGCACATAGTGAACACAATAAATCTTAGTACTTGAAATGATGCTTGAGTGAAAGTATGACTAAAAAAAGTGGCAAAATTAGAAGGTTTGGGAACATTTTCTACAAAAAGATGGATCACAACTAAATTCAAGACCATGGTAAATCTTGACAGATTTGGGGAACTGCAACATTTTCTTGTGGTCGAGCTTTACTCATTTATTTAAATATGTGAGAAAATTATGTTTCTCTTGTATCATATTATATAATTTTATGAAAATAACAATCATTAAATGTGTGAGTGTGTATGTGTACACACAAGTATTTAAAACCATCTTTTACTTCTCAATTTTTCTAGGGCCTCTTTCATATCCTTTTTCCGCAGGCTATAAATCAGAGGGTTTAACATGGGAATCACAAGTGTGTAAAACAATGAGGTCATTTTGTCTTGATCTAAGGAATATAAAGAACTCGGCCTGAAATACGTGAAGAGAATAGTTCCCTGGAAAATTGCCACAACTGTTAAGTGAGAGGCGCAGGTGGAGAAAGCTATGAACCTCCCCTCAGCAGAGTGGATCTTCAAGACTGATAGGATAATATAACAGTAAGAGACAAGAACTCCTGAAATGTTGCTCAGTTCAACGAAGCCAAAAATGGTGAATAATACCAACACATTGACTTGTGTATCAGAGCAGGAAAGGAGGAAAAGTGGTGGTAAATCACAGAAGAAATGATTAATCTCATTTGACCCACAGAAGCATAAGTGGAATGTTAATGAGGTGTGCATCAAAGCATCTGCCATTCCCACCAGATAAACCCCAGCCAGGAGCAGGGAGCACACTCGATTGGACATATTGGCTACATAGAGCAATGGGTTTCTAATGGCCTTGTACTGATCAAAGGCCATCACAGCCAACAATAGACACTCAGAGTCTGCAAAGGTACAGAAGATGAAGAATTGCAGAGTACAGGCATAGAAGGGGATTGATTTGTTCTTGGCAAATACATCCACCAGCATCTTGGGACCAATTGCTGTGGAATAACAAAGGTCACAGAAAGAGAGGTGGCTGAGGAAAAAGTACATCGGTGTGTGCAGTTGGGAATCCATTCTAATTAAAGCAATCATTCCAAGATTTCCCCCAAAATTAATGAGATAAACAACTATAAACATGGTAAACAGGATCACTTTCATCCCAGGGTTATTGGACATTCCCAAGAAAATGAATCCATTCAAGGAGGAGCAATTTTCTCCAATCATTCCTCTTTGTTCTTACCTAAATTTATGATGAAATAATAAAAAAAATGATAGATACATTTTAACTTTTCCAGAAGTCCACAAATATTTGAACAGGAGAACACAATTTCTTTCTGTAATTGTTTTTTAATGCTCAGAAAATTATTCAGCCATGTTCCCATTAAATTACTCATCAATTAAAGAAGGGTTGCTAAGTATTTGAGAATGATAAAAAATAAATTGAGATAGATATTGGAAAATTTTTATCTGGTGTACATATCATTCATAATATACGTGAATTTCTGTAAGTTCTATTTCTCCAGACTTTAAGTTTCTTCTCTCTGGCGTAGATTTAGATGAATTAAGATCTCATTCTACACTCAAAATAATGTGGAAGAGACAATGTTAGTGGGACCAGGCTGTAAGATGTAGGACTAAGCATTTTCTAAGCCTGAAAATAGTCACATGGACACAAAAAATGATTACCATTGTTACGTTCCTCAATATGGTTGGCTTAAAAGACTTGATGTTAATTCTAGAAACAGTGAGTATCATTAACGAATAATAATGAAAATGATTATGTTACTGTTCCTGGTCTAAATTATGTTAGTTTTTGGTGAGACATGAAATAACCATTAAACCTTTCCTCTAGAAATTCTTATTACTTTGTCACAATACTCATGCCCTATTTGTGGGAGTTGTCTGGTGCCAAAGATGACTCTCTTGACCAAAGAAAAGTGCTAAAAAGAAGTGAAAACAAGAGAATACAACACATACATTTGCATCTTTTTGGTTTTTAAATGGAGTTTTAAATTTAAAAAATGTAAATAGAATGATGAACAATACATCTTTCTGAGATATAAAGGCTTCTCTTACTTGTGTATCTGTATATTTATGTGTGTCACGTGTTTGAAAGTATATATGCATTTGTTGATATATGAGAATTTATTTTTTCTTGGAGTTAAGTAAATATAGCATGTGGTTCACATGGAGGTGAGTATGCATGTTGCTATTTGTAAGGTGCTATCTAAATTATTTCTGAAATAAAAAAACTTAAATTCATGTACACACTTCCCCAGTGATAAACAGTTCTCCTGTGACCCTGGATTAAAATAAAATCATTAAAATACTATTTGGTGAATACTAATAATTTCAGTCAGTTCTGTTCTGAGAAAAAATATAATTTTTTGATGATAGATTGCTGAGTTTATTAAACTGTGTCAGCAGCTGTAAAAATCAATCATTTATAAATTTCTTTTTCAAAAATGTCAAAAATTTCCCCTATGTTCCTTAAATTTGGAGACTCAGGAACCTACCTGAGATGAGTAGGTCTTTCTGCATTTGCTACAGGTGGCTGAAAAATAGGCAGATAGTGTTTTATTTTACCAGATAGCATGTGGTACTTAAATCTCTGACGCTTTCACCCACAGGCTTCAGTATATGCTAACATGGGATTAATTATATTCCTTGTTCTGTATTTTCCCCTGCGAGTACAGCAAGAACTTTACCAAAAACTGAGTCTTATTTCTTCACTATTGTCAACATGTTGATCTGACAGGAAGAAAGCTGCAAATTACTTTTGTGTTGAGCTTCACATTTACACTGAATCTGAACCCTCTGCCTCAAAGGAGAAATTCAATAAAATACAAAATGATCCCCTTCTTAGTAATTTTCATCTCCTTTCTATTTTTCATTTTGTTTACTCTATTTGTGAAGCATTCTCCTTCACCAACTCATTTGGGAATATTATTATCCTTTGATGGTACTAATTTTACTGAGACATAATTTTATATACTATAAAATTTACTCTTTCCATGTATGCACTTCTTTAGTTTTTCGTATTTTCAGAAAGTTGTGCAGCCATCACCACTATCTAATTCCAGAACATTTTTCACCACTCGGGTAAGTAACTCATACTCAACAGGCACTTCCCCTTCTTGCCTCCCCACTACTCCTGGCAACCACCAATCTGCTTCCTGACTGTATGAGATTGCCTATACTGGACAGCTCAGATCTTGGCATTATACAATATGTGTGTGTGTTGGGGGGGGGGTTGTTGATAGTGGTCTTCTTTTACTTAGCATAGTGTTTTCAAGATTCATCCATGTTTTAGCATTTTCAGAATTTCCTTTTTTATGACTGAATTATATTTCATTTTATGAATAAGGTACATTATCCATTCATCAGTTAATGGACATTTAGGTTCTCTCTACTTTTTAACTGTTATTCATAATTATGCTTAAACATTCCTGTCAATGGAAACTATAAAGGTCACTTTCTTCAACAAGCATTGTCTCATTCTCATCCCCAAAATGCATCTCATCCATCCACACTTTGTTGATTTTATGACTCTATCACATTCTCTATACTTAGTAGACTCTTTTTTGAATTATTTTTATTTTATTCATATAAAAATCTCTATTACATTTAAGCCTTTATAAATACTTTCAGTTTTTAATTTTATATTTCCCAAAGTCTGTAGGACAAGGATTTACAAAGGTAATTGCACCCTAAATATTTATTCTTAAATATTTTAGGTTACTTGAAATGGAGGCTGGTGTATGAATAGCAATGCACTAGTTTTTGGAATTTTTTTCTGCTGATATATTTCCTATGTGCAAGTATGATCCAGTTAAAAACTTGTGAGTGGATAATCATTTTTCAAGAATAAATTTAGGGGCGGGCCCCGTGGCTGAGTGGTTAAGTTCAAGCTCCCCTTCGGCGCCCCAGGGTTCGGATCCTGGGCGCTGAAATGGAGCTGCTCTTTAGGCCATGTTGAGGTGGCTCCCACATGCCACAGCTCGAAGGACCCACAACTAAAATATACAACTGTGCACTGGGGACGTTTGGGCAGAAAAAAGCAGGGAAAAAAAGGGAAAAAGTGGCAACAGTTGTTAGCTCAGGTGCCAATCTTTAAAAAAAAATAAAACAAATTTAGTTTGCTACTATACATACTAATTCTTTAAGAAATTGAGAATAGTTGTAAGTTTGAATTTCCTGTCCTCCCCATATACTTCCCAAGAGATAACAGTGGAATTCTCCATACTTCTTAAACCTTGATTATCCATCTTGGAATCTGGTGTTACTGGGTTACTTCCCAAGGTCCCAGAGTTAACTCTGATTTCACAAAGACAATGATTGAAATGCCTGTCACTTTTCCTTCTATATAGCCGCCGTTCCAGTACTGCTTTATTCAGTGGCTTTGTAAGTATGTACAAAACAAAGAATAAAAAGGTTACACACATTCTCATGCATTTAGTTAAAGTGTTAAAAATATTAATAAAAGAATCTGGAATGAGAAATCTCAAAGTTCTGCAGTGGCCTATGATGGTTTGGCAGATTAAAGATGACTGCACACATCTTACACCTTTTCCTTAAAGACAATGTTCTTATATATCCTCCTGTTTAATTTTTGCTGTTCTTTAACTGCTTTGACTAACAGAAATATGCAGAACTATTGTATGTCACTACTGAGAGCCGCCACGTAGGAAGTCCAACTATCCTTCTGGGTAAACCATATGATAGACTCTGAGACTATATGGAGAGGGAAGGGGGCCAGCTGAGTAGATCTTTCTAGGCATTCTCATCCTGGTGCCAGTTATGAGAGACCCTATAGCCTATCCCAACTCTCAACTGAATACTTCATTGTGACCTCAGTCAACATAAGGAAGAACAGAATAATTGACCAATGATCATTGTTTTAAGCCATGCAATGTTTATATAGTAAAAGGTAACCAGAATAGTATATAGAGAATATAACTAGAGAGAAACTTTGTTTCAGGAAGTATTTATTTTCACTATTACGTACTTTTATATTCTATAAATAAGGATGCTTGTTTCTAAACTCAATTCTTAAACTCTTCCTTTGTCTTTGATTCATCAGAATACTATCCAAATTTTCTATTTCTAAGTTTCCTTAGGAGAAATAATTGGTCTAGATAGTTCACAATAAAATTTCCAGTACTAAAAGGCTATGAAGGAACCCCAAAAGCACAGCATGAAAGGCTAACACATTCAGAGATAAGTATGTAAAATCAACTCTAAATTTCATTAATAGTGAGCATAAGTGTTGTTTTCAGGAATACCTGGATTCCATTAACAACGTTTGGAAATGGAAAATGGGAAAAAATACACTGATCTTACATCTGCAGTGTATCTTCACTTTTAGAATTATGATGATTCACAAGTATTAGTGTTATCACTAATCATCTTATAGTTTCCTCTTTACTTAGTGAAGTAAAACAATAACTTTTATAAGTAAGAATTTATGGTCCATTTAAATTCCCTTAGCAATTATTTTATTAACTCTCTACAGTAAATGAGTGATACCACAAAGCAGTTCAGAGAAATGTTATATTCAATAGTAAACTAATAGCTTGGGCAAGCATTGAAGATAGAGGATTGCCCCCAGAATATTGATTTGTATATAGCATGGCAATTTTGTCACTTGGCATGAGAAGAAAAATTAATGTTAGCAAGCACACACCAGAGGAGCGACGGTGGAAACAAGTGACCAGAACCCTACCTAAACCCCCTGCAATTACTCCTAAACACAGAGGGAAACTCTAGAGTTACACACTTGAGCCCACAGGGAGAGTCTCGTCCCGCCATTGGTGGGGAGATCCTGCCTGGTGTCCACGGCGCCCGGAGGGTCCCAGAGAGAATCACAGAGGGTGTGGTGGCCCCCCAGCTGCCGTTGCCCGCCCCGTGGGGCAAGGGATTGCTGGAGATCTCAGAGAGGACTGGGGCTGGGTGAAGCTCCAGAGGCTGGCTCCGTGCCCCAGAGGGGAAGCTCCAGAGTTCCGCCCGGGCAGCAGACAAAACCCTCTGTCTACCATTAGCAGAGGGGCTACGCCCAGCACTCACAACTCTGGGAAAGCCCCGGAGAGAATCCCAGAGGGTGAGGATACCCCCAGCTGCTGTTGCCCACTCTGTGGAGCAAGGGATTGCCAGAGATCTCGGAGAGGACTGGGGCTGGGTGGAGCTCCAGAGGCCAGCTCTGCGGCCTGGGGGGGAAGCTCCAGAGTTCCACCCAGGCAGCAGACAAAACTCTCTGTCTGCCATTAGTGGAGGGGCCATTCCCAGCATCCACAACACCAGGAGGGCCCCAGAGAGGAGAATAACAGGCAGGGCAGCAGCTGACCAGCTACCACTGAAATTAGGATCTCTGGCTATCCCCCAGTCAGGGCAAAGGGCTCCCCGAGTTCCTGGGGAACAGGACTGGGGCTGGGTGGAGTTCCAGCGACCTAGATCCGTAGCCTAGGGGGAAACTCTACAGGCTCACAGCAGCCTCAGCGAAAGCCTCTGCACAGCACTAGTAGAGAGCACCCATCTGGCAGCCACAAGGCTGGAAGACCCCGGGACAAAAGTAGCATAGCTAGGTGAGCTAACCACACACTGTAGAAGATGCCAATAGCTCTGCTGTGACCCATAGTGGACAAGTGAGATTTTGTGGGCATATAGTAGTGAAGCTAGCAAAAGTCAATGACAAGGAGAAAATACTAAGGACAGCCAGGCAAAAGAAACTAACCTACAAAGGAACCCCCATCAGGCTATCAGCATATTTCTCAGCAGAAACTTTACAGGATAGAAGAGAGTGGAATGATATATTTAAAAATCTGAAGGACAAAAGCCTGCAGCTGAGAATTCTCTACCCAGCGAAAATATCCTTCAAATACTATGGAGAAATAAAAACTTTCCCAGATAAACAAAAATTAAGGGAGTTCATTGCCACAAAACCTCCTCTTCAGGAAATCCTCAGGAAAATCCTCATTCCTGAAAAATCAAAAAAAGGAAAGGGGCTACAAAACCAAGAGCAGAGGAGATAAGTAGAAGGACAACAACAGAGAGTAGCAGCTCTTCATCAGAACAGATTAAACCATGGGACGAGAAACAAAGGAAATTGAAGAAAACCGGAAAACAAGACATAACATGGTAGTGGTAGGCCCCCACATCTCAATAATCACTCTAAATGTAAATGGATTGAACTCCCCAATCAAAAGACATGGAGTGGCATGATGGATCAAAGAACAAGACCCAACAATATGCTGCCTCCAGGAAACACACCTCAGCCCCAAAGACAAACACAGACTCAGAGTGAAGGGATGGAGAACAATACTCCAAGCTAATAATGAACAAAAGAAAGCAGGTGTCACTATACTAATATCAGACAAGGTAGACTTCAAAGCAAAACAGATAAAGAAAGACAAAGAGGGACAATACATAATGATAAAAGGGACTCTCCACCAAGAAGACATAACACTTATAAATATATACGCACCCAACACAGGAGCACCAAAATTTGTAAAGCAACTCTTAACAGAACTAAAAGAAGACATCAACAACAATGCAATAATAGTAGGGGACCTCAACACACCATTAACACCAATGGACAGAACATCCAGACAGAAAATCAACAAGGAAATTATAGAATTAAATGAAAAATTAGACCAGATGGACTTAATAGATATATATAGAACACTTCATCCAAAAACAGCAGGTTACACATTCTTCTCAAGTGCACATGGAACATTCTCAAGGATTGACCATATTTTGGGAAACAAAGCAAACATCAATAAATACAAGAGAGTTGAAATAATATCAAGCATCTTTTCGGATCATAATGCTATGAAACTGGAAAGCAACTACAAGAAAAATGCAGAGAAAGGTGCAAAAATGTGGAGACTAAACAACACGCTTCTGAACAAACAATGGATTATTGAAGAAATTAAAGAAGAAATCAAATATTATCTGGAGACAAATGAAAATGAGAATACGTCATACAAAATCATTTGAGATGCAGCAAAAACAGTCCTAAGAGGGAAATTCATCGAAATACAGGCTCACCTCACTAAACAAGAAAAAGCTCACATAAGCAACCTCAAACGACACCTAACAGAACTAGAAAACGAAGAACAAACAAAGCCCAGAGTCAGTAGAAGGAGGGAAATAATAAAAATAAGAGCAGAAATAAACGATATTGAAACAAAAAAGACAGTAGAAAGGATCAATGAAACAAAGAGTTGGTTCTTCAAAATAATTAACAAAATCGACAAACTTTTAGCCAGACTCACCAAGAAAAGAAGTGAGAAGTCTCAAATAAATAAAATTAGGAATGAGAGAGGAGAAATCACAACAGATACCAATGAAATACAAGGGATCATAAGAGAATACTATGAAAAACTATATGCCAACAAATTGAACAACCTGGAAGAAATGGACAACTTACTAGACTCCTACAACCTCCCCAAAATGAATCAGGAAGAAATGGAGAATCTGAATAGGCCAATCACAAGTCAGGAAATAGAAACAGTAATCAAAAACCTCCCCCAAAATAAGAGTCCAGGACCAGACGGCTTCTCTGGAGAATTCTACCAAACATTCAAAGAAGACTTAATACCTATTCTTCTCAAACTATTCCAGAAAATTGAGAAAGATGGAGTACTCCCTAACACATTCTATGATGCCGACATCACTCTGATCCCCAAACCCGACAAGGACAACACAAAGAAGGAGGACTACAGGCCGATATCACTGATGAACATAGATGCAAAAATCATCAACAAAATTCTGGCAAACCGAATACAGCAATACATCAAAAAGATTATACACCATGATCAAGTGGGATTTATACCAGGGACACAGGGATGGTTCAACATCTGCAAGTCAATCAGCGTGATACACTACATCAACAAAATGAAAAACAAAAACCACATGATCACCTCAATAGATGCAGAGAAAGCATTTGACGAGATCCAACACCCATTTATGATAAAAACCCTCAATAAAATGGGTATAGAAGGAAGGTACCTCTACATAATAAAGGTCATGTATGACAAACCCACAGCCAACATCATACTCAATGGACAAAAACAGAAAGCCATCCCTCTGAGGACAGTAACAAGACAAGGGTGCCCACTTTCACCACTCCTACTCAACATAGTACTGGAGGTGTTGGCCAGAGCAATTTGGCAGGAAAAAGAAATAAAAGGAATCCAAATAGGTAATGAAGAAGTAAAAGTCTTGCTGTTTGCAGACGACATGATCTTATATATAGAAAACCCCAAAGAATCCATAGAAAAACTATTAGAAATAATCAACAACTACAATAAAGTAGCAGGGTATAAAATCAACATACATAAATCAGTAGCATTTCTATACACTAACAATGAACTAACAGAAAAAGAACTCAAGAACTCAATGTCATTCACAATCGCAACGAAAAGAATAAAATACCTTGGGATAAACTTAACCAAGGAAGTGAAGGATCTATACAATGAAAACTACAAGACTTTCTTGAAAGAAATTGACGACGACATAAACAGATGGAAAGACATTCCATCCACATGGATTGGAAGAATAAACATAGTTAAAATGTCCATACTACCTAAATGAATCTACGGATTCAATGCTATCCCAATCAGAATCCCAAGAACATTCTTCACAGAAATTGAACAAAGAATCCTAAAATTCATATGAGGCAACAAAAGACTGCGAATTGCTAAAGCAGTCTTGAGCAAGAAAAACAAAGGTAGCGGAATCACAATCCCCGATTTCAAAACATACTACAAAGCTACAGTGATCAAAATAGCATGGTACTGGTACAAAAACAGGTCCACAGATCAATGGAACAGAATTGAAAGCCCAGAGATAAAACCACACATCTATGGAGAGCTAATCTTCGACAAAGGAGAAGAGGGCCTACAATGGAGAAAAGAAAGTCCTTCAACAAATGGTGCTGGGAAAACTTGACAGCCACATGCAAAAGATTGAAAATTGACCTTTCTTTTTCACCACACACTAAAATAAACTCAAAATGGATCAAAGACCTAAAGATTAGGCCTGAAACAATAAGTCTTCTAGAAGAGAATACAGGCAGTACACTCTTTGACATCAGTTTCAAAAGAATCTTTTTGGACACTATAACTCCTCAGTTGAGGGAAACAATAGAAAGAATAAACAAATGGGACTTCATCAGACTAAAGAGTTTCTTCAAGGCAAATGAAAACAGGATTGAAACAAAAAAAACCAGCTCACTAATTGGGAAAAAAATATTTACAAGCCACTTATTTGACAAAGGGTTAATCTCCATAATATTCAAAGAACTCACACAGCTTAACAACAAAAAAACAAACAACCCGATCAAAAAATGGGCAGAGGACATGAACAGACATTTCTCAAAAGAGGATATAAATATGCCCAATAGACACATGAAAAGATGTTCATCATCGCTAATCATCAGGGAAATGCAAATCAAAACTACACTAAGATACCATCTTACACCCATTAGATTGGGAAAAACATCCGAAACCAAGAGCGACAAATGTTGGAGAGGTTGTGGAGAAAAAGGAACCCTCATACACTGTTGCTGGGAATGTAAACTGGTGCAGCCACTGTGGAAAACAGTATGGAGATTTCTCAAAAAGTCAAAAATAGAAATACCCTATGACCCAGCCATCCCATTACTGGGTATCTATCCTAAGAACCTGAAATCAGAAATCCCAAGAGTCCCTTGCACCGCTATGTTCATCGCAGCATTATTTACAACAGCCAAGACGTGAAACCAACCTACATGCCCGGAAACTGATGATTGGATAAAGAAGATATGGTATATATACACAATGGAATACTACTCAGCCATTAAAAAAGACAAAATTGGCCCATTCGCAGCAACATGGTTGGACCTCGAGGGTATTATGTTAAGCGAAATAAGCCAGTCAGAGAAAGAGGAACTCTATATGACTCCACTCATAGGTGGAAGTTAACATATTGACAAGGAGATCTGATCAGTGGTTACCAGGGAAAAGGGGGGGTGGGGGGGGCACAAAGGGAGAAGAGGTATGCCCACAACATGACTAACAATAATGTACAACTGAAATCTCACAAGGTTGAAATCTATCATAACATTAATAAAAAGAAACACAGATTATCAGACAATTGGGGAAAACTGAACATGGACTGATTATTAGATGATATTAAGGAATTATTAATTTTGCTGGATATGATCATGAAATGGTGATTATATTATGTTTATAAAATAAGTCTGTATGTGTTAGAGATTTTTACTGAGGAATTTACAAGTGAAATGGTATGATGTCTTGGATTGTTTTAAAACAATTCAGCAAAACAGAAAAAGTACTGGTGGGAAGGGTGAGTATAAATAAGAGCACCAGAATGTTGATAATTGTTGAAGCTGAGTGATAGGTGTATGGAAGCTTATTACAGCATTCTCTCCACTTTACGTATGTTTGAAACTTTCCATAATAAAAAGGTATGAATTCCCTCGCTCACTTGTCTCCCCAGGTGAAGCCATTGAACTCAAAAGAGAAAGATCGTGTTAGATCAAATAAAAATGTTATAAATTAAAAAAACTTCATCAGCCTTTATTATTAATGATTACTTTGATAATATACCATGTAAAATAATATTTACTTCATTTGTTAAGTTGCACCTGGTAATCTTCTAGTTTTAAAATGGAATTGTTCCTCAGTCATCAGAGAAATTAACTTCCTTAGTTTTTTAGAAGTTTATAAAAAAGACTTTGCTATGATTTATTAAATGACAATTTTTTAAATGTGCTATAATTTCACTTATTTGAATCTTCTTGAGCCAATATTTTCAGTCTTCTCATTTAATTGTAGGAGGTGGCAAGCTAGAGAAAGATTTGCTCCCAATATTACAACACAAAGTGCTAGATACTCCACAAAATTTAAACATTTTGGGAATCCCCTGGATAGCTGGGGTCACTGAGAAAACAACTAACACAAGCATAAAGTTGCCAGTAATAGCATTCCATTAGGGGAGGGGGCAGGATGAGGAAGGAGATCAACCGTGGGGGACACGTGCAAAGGGAAGACTTAAAGTTTAAAGTGGGTTAGACATTGAAAATATAAGCCAATTCCCGTTCTAAATATAACCTGTTATATTTAGAAATGTGAAGCTTGTGCACTGAGGTGGCCATAGTGTTAACACCACTGAAGTGCAGATTAATGCCTACACTTAATGTTAAGCAAAAGAAGTGAGTTAATTTCCAGGCAAAAATGCCATTTAATTAATTCTCTGTTGTCCTACAAATGATATATGTTCTTAAGCAAAAATTATAGGGCAACGCAAATAAGCAGAAGAAAACAACCCACCACAAAAAGACAAAGATATTGACAGAATTATGTTCAGATATA
Source organism: Equus caballus (assembly GCF_041296265.1). Classification (NCBI taxonomy): domain Eukaryota; kingdom Metazoa; phylum Chordata; class Mammalia; order Perissodactyla; family Equidae; genus Equus; species Equus caballus. The sequence goes on from NC_091695.1 coordinate 13,067,524, forward strand.
ACCTAGGTATTAGAAACAGCAGACCAGCAACCTAAAATAAATATAATACTTATGGGCTCTAGTAGAAAAGGTAGACAACATGAATGAATAGATGGGGAATTTCAGCAAAAGTCATGGAAACTATAAGAGTGAATCAAATAAAGATGCTAGATAAATTAAAAAATAACAGACAAACGATATTTTAAAGGACACAACAATAAGTTCAATACAGATTAGGAAAGAATAAGTCAAATTAAGGATAGACAAATGGGGAACACTCAAAATTGCATGCACTCAGAAAAAGAGTGAAGAAAACAAAAACACTTAAGATCTGGGTAACAGTCAAATAGTAAAAATCACTATGACTTTAAACTCAGTAGAAAAACAGAAGAGAGATTGCTGGGAAGATAGTGGTGTGGGAAGACTGTGGGCTCACCTTCTCCCTGGACCCAAAAAAGTCACAACTACGCTTGGAATTACTCCTGAGAGAGAATTGAAAACTTGATGGAAAGAACACCTACAACAAGGGACAGTGCTGACTGAGGTGGGAGAAGCCGAAATTTCTTTCTGGAGAGTAAAATGCCACCTTTTAATCACAACACTTCATGTCTTGGAGGAGAGTTAATGTATGAAGCATTTTCTGGAGGGGTAGGGGATCTGAGCCTGCCAGCTTTGCCACAATAAGCTGCTTTTGGACTCAGCACAAGCAAAACAAGTGTCATAATATTTGGCTTTGCTGGCCATTTACAACAACATGGAATACCCCTAGAAAAGCTATCAGACATAAGGGAAAGAAAAGCCTGCTCTTAAAGGGCCCAAGTACAAATTCACCCATTTTGGAAAGCAACATAAAATCACCAGAAAGAAAGATGCACAGTCCTTTGGTGATAAGAGACTCATTTCATAGGCTCTGGGTGTATCTCAGTGATAGGTGAGATCTCTGAAGGCTGGGACCACATCCCCAGGGATAGAGACCTTGATGGCAGCCATTGTTGTGATCTAGTACACGTGTACTGACATAGATGTTGGTAGAAGTCATTAAAGTACTTCCCCTGGCCTACTAGGGCAGGGGACTGCTCCTCTCTCTAGAGCACTGATATAAGATTTAATCCAGCTCAGCCAGGGAAGGCAGCCTACCTTAGGGACTAGCTCAAACCAACAGAAAGCTTTTGTGCAACTTATGGGCCAAACAGGCAGGGTGCATTGGATATTTGAAGTAGGGTGAGTAGGTCTGCCTCTGCAGGGCATAGCGTGCATGAGGGTATGACATGTATGAGGGGTGGGCTTATGTTGGAAGAGTGTGTGTGGCCTCTGCAGCAGGGTGACTGGGTCTACTTCAGTTTGTGAAGGCATATGCACAGGCCAGGTCTAGCTGATGGTGTGTGTGGGCCTGGAGGTGGTGAAGCTTGTTGGCTGAAGCAGACTTCTGCTCCTCAAATAACCACATAGGCATCAGCCCCACCTTCCAATGTCTGAAACAATTCTGTGCTGCCACACCTGGGGCTGGGCCCACTCAGCTGCACTCCCGAAAGAGCTGACAACAGCCTTTCAGGCTGGAGACCTAGAGCAATTGTAAGCCCCTGAGCCTAGAAATAAGCCACACTGGAGGCTTGCTTACTTAAAGGAAAAACCATAGCAGGAATGAGCTATTAGAACTTGCAGCCAACTCTGCTAGAGTTCCCCATGCCCAAGAAAGTGACTGAAGGGACCATAGCCACCACACACAGCTGAACATTGCAACCAGCAAGCCAGGGCAGAAGCCTAGCCTTCCCATGTACCTGCAGCAAGAGCAACCCTATCATAACAAAAAGACATCAGTAGCCCACACAGAGGACACACCTGAAACATTTGAAACTGGTGATGAGAGGGAAGCACACTCCTGGGCCTTATAAGGCATTTCTTACATAAGGCTACCTCTCCAACTTCAGGAGACACAGCTCATATACCTAATACATAGACATAAGCACAGAGAAAGAGACAAAATGAGGAGACAAAGTACTATGTTCCAAATAAGGGAATAGAATAAATCCTCAGAAAAATAACTAAATGAAACAGAAATATACAATTTTCCCGATAAAGAGTACAAACTAATAGTCATAAAGATGCTCACTGCTCTTTGGAGAAGAATGGATGAATTCAGTGAGAACTTCAACAAAGAACTGGAAAATATTAAAACAACCAATCAGAAATGAAGAATACTACATCAGAAATGAAAAATTCACAAGTAGGACTCAAGAGCCAGTAGATAATACAGAAGAATGGATCAGTGAGTTGGAAAAAAGACTAGAGGAAATCACCCAAGCTGAAGAGATAAAAGAAAAAAGAACTGAAAAGAATGGGAACACTTTAAGGGACCTCTGGGACATCAAGTGCAATAACATCTGTATACTAGGTGTCCTAGAAGGAGAAGAGAGAGACAAAAGGGCAGAGAATCTATTTGAAGAAATAATAACTGAAAACTTTCCTAACCTAAGGTAGAAAAAGGCATCCAGGTAGAGGAAGCACAGAGAGTACCAAACAAGAGAAACTCAAAGAGGTTCAGATCAAGACGTGTTATAATTCAAATGCCAAGAACTAAAAATGAAGGCAGAATCCTAAAATCTTCAAGAGAAAGGCAACAAGTTACATACAAAGGAAAACCCATAAGGCTATTGACTGACTTCTCAGTAGAAACCTTACAGGCTAGAGGGAGTGGCATGATATATTTAAAGTGCAGAAAGGAAAAAAAAAAAGCATAGCCAAGAATGTTCTACCCAGCAAGTCTATCATTCAGAATGAAAGGAAGGGTAAAGAGCTTTTCAGACAAGCAAAAACTAAAAGAGTTTGCAGTGAATAAAAGTCTTCCAAGAAATGCTAAAGAGACTTATTTAAGTAGGAAATAAAAGGCCAGAAACAGGAATAAGAAAATTATTAAAAAAAAATAAAATCACTGATAAAGGCAAATAGACACTAAAGGTAGCAGATGAACCAGCAATGAAGCTAGTATGAAAGGCAAAAGTCAAAAGTACTAAAATTATCTATTTCTATGATAAGAGGGTAATGGAGATACAAATAAGAAAAAGAGGTTAAATATGATATCAAAAACATAAAGTGTGGGAGGAGTAAAAGAGTAGAACTTTTATCAAAAGGTCAAACTTAAGAAACAATCAACTTCATATAGATTGCTATACACATAGTTATTATATAGGAACACCATAGTAATCAGAAACCAGAGACCTATAATAAATATACAAAAAAATTAAGAGAATGGAACCCAAACATAATACTAAGTAAAGCCATCTAACCACAAGTGTAGAGAGCAAGAGAAGAAGAAAGGAAGATGAACTACTAAAACACCCCCCAAAAGTAACAACATGACAATAAGTGCATATTTATCAGTAGAAAATTTAAATATCAATGGACTAAATGTTCCAATCAAAAGACATAGGGTGACTGATTAGATTAAAAAATCAAGACCCATATATATTCTGCATACAAGAGACACACTTCAGACATAAAGGCACTCACAAACTGAAAGTGGAGTGATGGAAAAAGATACTCCATGAAATTCCAAAGAAAGCTGGGGTAGCAATACTTATATCAGACAAAATAACAGAACAGAAACTGTTAACAAGAGACAAAGAAAGGCACTACATAATGTTACAGCAACAATCCAACAAGAGGATGTAACACTGAAAATATTTAAGCACCCAACATAGGAGAACCTAAATACATAAAGCAATTGTTATCAGACATATAAAGAAAATAGACAGTAACACAGTAATAGTAGGAGACTTTACCAATCCACTTATACCAATGGATAGATCATCCAAACAGAATATTAACAAGGAGACATTGACCATAATGACACATTAGACCAGATGGACTTAATAGATATATACAGAACATTGCATCCAAAAACCATAGGATACACAGTCTTTTGGAATGCACATGGAGCATTCTCCTGGACTGATCGCATATTAGGCCACAAAACAATTCTCAATACATACAAGAATTAGAATAATTCCAAGCATCATTTCTGACTGCAATGGTATAAAACTAGAAATCAACTTCAGGAAAAAAATCAGAAAAGCCACAAATATGGCTTTTCAATGGCAGCATTTTTAGAAAATGCTACTGAATAACGACTGGGTCAGCTAAGAAATCAAAAGAGACATCGTTACATATCTGAAGACAAATAAAAATGAAAATATGTCATGCTATGGAACACAGCAAAAGTGCTTCTAAGAGGGAAGTTTATAGCAATACAAGCCTATCTCAACAAACAAGAAAAACATCAAATAAACAAACTAACAGTGCTCCTAAAAGAACTAGAAAAAGAAGAATAAACAAAGGCCACAATCAGTAGAAGGAAGGGAACTATAAAACTCAAACAGAAATAAATGAACTAGAGGCTAAAGCACAATAGAAAAAAACAAATTAAATGAAGAGCTTGTTGTTTGCAGAGATAAAATTGATGAGCCTTTGGATAGATTCATAAAGAAAAAGAGAGAGCAGGCTCAAGCAAATAAAAGCAGATATGAAAGGGAAAAAATACAATGGACACCTCAGAAATACAAAAGGTTGTGAGAGACTACTCTGAAAAGCTATGTGCCAACAAATTGGATAATCTAGAAGAAATGGATAAATTCTTAGAATCATACAACCTTTCAAAACTTAATAAAGAAGAAATGCAGAGTTTGCGTAAACCAATAACCAGTAAGGAGATTGAAACAGTAATCAAAGACCTTACTGAATCTAAAAGTCCAGAACCAGAGAGCTTCCTTTGTCAGTTCTACCAAAGATTCAAAGAATACCTAATATCTATGCTTCTCAAAATCTTTCCAAAAACTGCATATGAAGAGAAGCTTCCTAACTCATTGCAAAGGCCAATATTACCGTGTTACAAAAAAACAGACAATAACAAAATAAAAAAAGAAAATTACAGGCCGATATCACTAAAAGAATAAAATACATAGGAATAAATTTAACCAAACAGGTGAAAGACTTGTACAATGAAAAATAGAATACATTGTTGAAAGAAATTGAAAAATAATCAAATAAATGGAAAGATAGTCTGTGCTCTTGTATTGGAGTAACTACCGTAGTTAAAATGTCCATGCTTCCTAAAGAGATCTACAGATTCAGTGCAATTGCTATCAAAGTTTCAACGACATTTTTCACAGAAATTGAAGGAAGAATCCTAAAATTTATATGGAACAACAAAAGAACCCAAATAGTCAAAGCAATCCTGAGAAAAAAAAATTAGCAAAGCTGGTAGTAACACACTCTTCATTTCAAAATGTATTATAAAGCTATAGTAATCAAAACAGCGTGGTATTGGCACAAAAACAGACACATTGATATCAATGGAATGGAATCGAGAGCCCAGAAATAAACCCACACATCTATGGACAGCTAATTTTCGACTAGGGTGACAAGAACATACAATGGAGAAAGGAAAGTCTATTCAATAAATGGTATTGGGAAAACCAGACATCCATATTGAAAAGAGTGAAGGTAGACGGTTATCTTATACCATACACAAAAGTTAACTCAAAATGGATTGAGGACTTGAATGTAATACCTGAAACCATAAACCTTTAGAAGAAAAGATAAGCAGTATCTTCAGCTCCTGAACATTTGTCTTAACAGCATAATTTCAAATAGCATTTCTGTCCTGGCAAGGGAAACAAAAGAAAAAATAAACAACGGGGACCACCTCAAACTAAAAATCTTCTGCATTAGAAAAGGAAACCACCAATAAAATGAAAAAACAACCTAACAATTTGGAATACATATTTGCAAACCATATATCTGATAAGGGGTTAATATTCAAAATACAGAAAGAATTCATACATCTCAACAACAAAAAAGCTAGTAACACAATTAAAAAATGGAGAAAAAATCCACACAAACAGTTTCCAAAAGAAGATATCCAGGTGGCCAATGGGAATGTGAAAAGATGTTCAACATCACTAATTATTGGGGAAATTCAAATCAAAACTACAATAAGATATCACCTCATACCCATCAGATTGGCTATAATTAACATGGTAAGAAATAACAAGTGTTGGAAAGGATGTGGAAAAAAGGGAACTATCTGACACTACTGGTGGGAGTGCAAAAGGGTGAGGCCACTATTGAAGAGAGTATGGAGAGTCCTCAGAAAATTAAGAATAGAACTACCATATGATCCAGCTATTCCACTGCTGGGTATTTACCCAAAGAACATGAAAACACCAATGTGTGTGGTTTTTTGTGTATGGTGTAAGATAATGGTCTACATTCATTCCTTTGCATGTGGCTTCCCAGTTTCCCCAACACCATTTATTGAAAAGACTTGCCTTTCTCCATTATATGCTCTTGCGTCTCTAGTCAAAAGTTAGCTGTCCATAGATGTGTGAGTTTATTCTTGGCTCTTGATTCTGTCCCAGTGATCTGTGTGTCTATTTTTGTGCCAGTGCCAAGATATATGCACCCTTACATTCATTGTGGCATTATTCACAGTAGCCAAGACTTGGAAGCAAGCAGGTACTCATCAAGGGATGAATGGATAAAGAAGAAGAGGTCTATGTCTACAATGGAATACTACTCAGCCATAAAAAGATGAAATCTTGTCATTTATGACAACATGGATAGACCTTGAGGGTATCAGGCTCAGCAAAATAAGTCAGATGGAGAAAGCCAAATACTTTATGATTTCACTCATAAATAGAAAATAACAATAAATAAACACATAGAGACAGAGATTGGATTGGTGGTTACCAGAGGGGAAGGCAGAGAGGAGTGTAAAAGTGGTGACTAGGTACATGTGTTTGATGATGGATGCTAACTAGTCTTTGTGTGGTGAATATGATGTAATCTACACAGAAATAAAAATATAATGATTTTCACTTGAAATTTATATAATTTTATAAACTAATGTTACCTCAATTAAAATAATAAATAGAGTGAGAACATGTTCAACATACACACACACACACACTAGGAAATTAAAGTTAAGTGTCATATATCTATTTTATTCCATAATACATCCTTTTGAATTTTAAATGTTATAGGTATTTAATTTAAAAAATGTCTCTTTATTTGAAATAAAAATCTCTTAGAAAAACAACAAGAACAAGCAAACAAACAAACAAGAAAAGACGTAAAAGTGAAGGAAGTCATGGCAAGGAATATGTGTAGAGACAATGACTAAGAAAATTCTGAAATTAATGAAAGACACCAAACCCAGATCCAAGAAGCTCAGAGAACGAAAGCAGAAAGAAAACACACCCATACCCCAGAGAAAAAAAGAAAAGAAAAGAGAAAATGTTGAATGAAAGAATCATTACATTGTGAACACAGATTTTCAACCTCAGGAATACTGACATTTTTCACTTGAAATTTCTGTTGTGGGGCACTATCCTGTGCATTGTAGGCTGTTTAGCAGTATCCACGGCCTCTACAGACTAGATGCCAGCAGTACTGCCTTGTAGTTGTGATATCAAAGATATTGCAGGCATTGTCATCTGTCCTCTGTTTGTTGGAGGAGGGGAAGGCACAATTGGGTACAAAACCAAATCTACTTTAGAAAACTGGTCTAAAGGAAAAAAAAGGCAAGCATTACAGCAGATTTCTTGTCAGAAAATGTTAAAATCCTAAAAAATGGAGAGAAAATTGAAAATGTTAAAAGGGAAACAACAAAAAGTCAGTCACTCTAGAATGGCATCCATGTGAAAATATCTTTCACAAGGGAAAGACCAAACAATGCTTTTGGGAGTAACAAAAACTAAGAGAATTTATTAGCTGTAATACTGTCATGTACTACCATAAATTTTAACATAAGTTATTCAGGGACGAGGAAAATACTACCAGACAGAAAATTAAAGCTACACGAAGAAACGAACACTGGTAATTATATAATGAATAAAAGTATTTATTTTTTCACATTTTTAATTACTCTAAAGGATATCAGACTGTCTGCAGGAAAACATATCAGTGAAATGGCATTTACAACGTCTGTAAAAGTTTACTTATATATATTACTTATATATAGTAATAGAATGATGGATAAGAGAAGACTTAGAGTTTTACTGCTTTATGATCCATGGAAGATCTACGATTTATTTAAAAGCTTATTTTAAACTCTTAGAAAATCTTTATAATTTTAAAGAAGTAAAAATAATGTCAAAAGAGAAGGTAAAATAAATGGAATCACAGAAAAATTCTTTCAATAGAAGACAAAAAAGGAAATAAACCAGTAATAGATTAAACAAATAGAGATATTAAAACAATGATTTTAATTCAGCCATAAAATTGCATTAACTATAGAGAGTCTAGACAACTAAATTAAAGATGGAGGTTGCCATATTGGACATATAACAAAACAAATCTCTGCACTATCTAAAGAATTTTCCTTAATTATAAAGACATGTTGAGTTAAATAGAAAAAAATAGAAAATATATCATACATGGATATATTAACATAAAACAAAGTAGAACAAAATAAAACAAAGAAACAGAACAACACAAAATCTGAATATATATATACATATAACAAGTTAATAAACTGAACTTGTAATTAAAATATTCTCCCCTCCTACCAATAGCTAGACACAGATGGATTTATTGGTTATTTTTATTAAATGCGTATGTAAATATAAAATACCAATTGTTAATTAACCTACGTTGAAAATGAATGAGTCTATCCTCTTTCAGTTCATGTTATTAAGTCAGTATTACCCTGATAATAAAGTGACAAAAGAAACACAAGGAAAGATAAAATACCACAATATCCCTCAGGGTCCTAGATATAAAAATTCTCAGCAAAAATATTAGCAAAATAAATCCAAGAAAATATATAAAAGCATAATAGACCATGACCAAGTGAGATCTATCCAAGGCATGCAAGGTGGGTTTAACATATAAAAAGCAATTAATGTAATAAATTATTTATAGACAATAAAAGAAAAACCATATGGTCAACTCAATAAACAAAGAAAAGTATTGGACACAATCCAACATCCATTTGAGCTAAAAATTCTCAGTGAAGCAGAGAGATAAAATTACTTCAACCTACCAAACTTACTTCTAGCATTACTCTTGATCATTAGGGAATGATTGATTTCCCCCTAAAGTAAAAATCAATGCAGATGCCCACTCTCAGTACTAATGATAGATAGATAGATAGATAGATAGATAGATAGATGATAGATTAATAAATAAGTCAGTCATCTTGATTTGAACTAAAACTAATTTTATTCACAGATTATATGATCTTTTAAGTAGAAAATTGTAACCATTCCACATACACATGCAAAAACCACCAGAATAATTGAGCTAATCACAGTCACACGATACAAAATCAATACACAAAGACTATTTTTGTTTTAAATAGCAGCAAAATAATATCTTAACATGAAGTTAATAAAACAAAGTGGGGGGAGGGTGTTAGCCCGGCGGGTCAGCATTTGAGTTCACATGTTCTGCTTTGGAGGCCCAGATTTTGCTGGTTCAGATGCTGGTTGTGGACCTACACACCGCTTGTCAAGCCATACTGTGGCAGGCACCCCACATATAAAGCAGAGGAAGACGGGAAGGAATGTTAGCTCAGGGTCAGTCTTTCTCAGCAAAAAGAGGAGGATTGGTAGTAGATGTTAGCTCAAGGCTAATTTTCCTCAAAAAAAGAGAGAAAATCCTAATATTAAAAAAAAGAAAATGTGATTCATGACAACATAAAAAAATAGAAATGAATTTAATCCAAGAAGTACAGCACTTAATACTGAAAATTACATAACATGGTAATTGGTACTGGTGTAAGACAGACAAATATATCAATATAATAAAATTGATGATCCAAAAATAAACGCATTAATGGTTAATTGATTTTTGACGAAGTTACCAAGGCTAACTATTGTGGAAGGATGATGTTTTCAATAAATGGTGAAGAGTAATTGACTATTCATATGCAAAAAGATGAACTAAAACCTAAACTTCACACCAAACACAAACACTAATTCAAAATGGACCATAGATCTAAATTTAAGAAGAAAAATCATAAATTATATATCTGATAAAAGTTTTATACCAATAATATGTAAAGAACACTTACAACTAGGATACCATCATATGCCACATAAGGATGTTTTGGTTAATGACAGAACACATACAAGAAGCTGGTCCCATAAGATTAGTCCCATATAGCCTAGGTGTGTAGTAGGATATACCATCTAGGTTTGTGTAAATACACTGAGGTTTGCACAATGATGAAATTGCCTAATGACACATCTCTCAGAATATATCCCATCATTAAGTGACATATGACTGTATGGAAAGTCAAATACCGTTATTAAAACAGTCAAAATATTTGAATTGATATTTCAACAAAGAAGATATTATCTAAAAGTGATATTATGAGATGCAAAGAGGTAGAAAGAAATGCTTTGAGTTCAAGGTGTATTGTTCGAGGAGTAAAAAAATCAAAGACAGCCTTAAGAACAGCAATATTCCAAGTTATTCCTTTTTTTACCCACAGGTTTCTACTCATGGGGGGAATACACCAAAAATGAATTGGTGAGAGCTTTTATTTTCTTTCGTTAATTGTGAAAGATGATGTGGGAATGGAGATCCGGAATGTCTCCTCAGCCTTGCATGCAGTCTTTGGCACATCAATTTTAGGAGCATATTATATGGTAGTTGAGAATATAAACATGATTTTCCGGAAACTGCTTCTCCTTGAAAAATATCTGTGTTCACCCGGTGATACACAGAGTCAAGTAGAACACTGTGGCCTAGGATAACATTATAAAGTCAGAAGAACACACCTAGAACAGGTCACTGAAATGATCCCATTTGATGCCTTCTAGCATTGGACATGAATTAGAGAAAATGCAGCCTGGGAACTGACTCTGGTTCTCTTCTTTTCCCCATTCCATCATTTAAGTAGGAAAAACTCAGAGAGCATTCTGGGGCCTTTCCCTGAAATTTATTTTGACTTTGTCCAAGCTATAACTCAGTGTCTGTGCCTCCATCATTTTCTTTGTAACATAGGCATAAAAACAGAATTATTCTCTTGGCTGGCTATCATGAAAAATAAATAAGTTAATACTTGTATAATATTTAGAACAGGTTGTATCACAATAACTGTCCAATAAATATAAACTACTGTATACTTTTCTGACCAGTAGATTTATTTTGTTCCCAGTATTTGAAGAAATTCTGCTGTGGCTTCAGTCACTGTGACTTGCAGGAATTTAGGAGATATTATTAGAAAGGGAGAAGTCATAAGAAATATTCATGATATTTCAGAATTGCAATATGAGATGTGACCCACACGTATGATACCAGGATGTAATATCATAATGCACTATGAAGTCTGGAAAAAGTCATGTTTGGTTTTAAACAATTGTTTCAAAGATTAGTGTATTGAAACAAATTCCTCATAATATTCCACAGGGAATGTTATCTGTGCCTTATTTCACATATAGTATTAGGTTAATTTTAACTTATATTTTCTTATTTGTGTGTATATGTGTATGAGGATGGTTGGCCCTGAGCTGACATCTGTGCCAATTTTCTTCTGTTTTTTGTATGTTAGATGCTACCACAGCATGGCTTGATGACCAGTGTATATGTCCATGCCTGGGATCCGAACCCGTGAGCCCCAAGCTGCGAAAATGGAGCATGCCAACCTATCCACTGTGTCACCGGGCTGGCTCCAATTTTAAATTATATTTATTTATTTATTTATTTATTTTATTTTTTTTTTAAATTTTTTTTTTTAAGATTTTATTTTTTTTTTTTTCCTTTTTCTCCCCAAAGCCCCCCAGTGCATAGTTGTCTATTCTTCGTTGTGGGTCTTTCTAGTTGTGGTATGTGGGACGCTGCCTCAGCATGGTTTGATGAGCAGTACCATGTCTGCGCCCAGGATTCGAACCGACGAAACACTGGGCCGCCTGCAGTGGAGCGCGGGCACTTAACCACTCGGCCACGGGGCCAGCCCCCTAAATTATATTTATAACATAAAGATTATTGATTGATTTGGAATTCGAGAGACCCATTCCCCAAGAGCTTAAATTACAGTATAAATCTCTAACTGTATACTACATACACACTAACATCTTCAGGACCAGAGAGGAGATGCTTTTCTCAGGTATGTTAGCTAAAACTAGGCCCTGGTTACTTGAAAATGAAAATGGATATATTTTCCCAGCAAATAATTATTTTAAAAATATGCCTACCACTTCTGTCTTCTGATTAGAGAATGTTTAACAGAACCCATGTTCCTGTGCATTTACCATTTACAATGCTGTTGTCTTTTAGTATTGAGAAAGAATTGATGGTGAAATTAAAACAACTTCCCCTGTAAAATCAAACACTGATGTGTATGAAATAGAGAGTAAACAAAATGATAGTGTATTTTTCTCTTTCCTTCTCTTTCTACCATTTTCCACAACAAATTCTGTCATGGAAGCTAGAATTTATGACTGTGGAGGAGCTCCCTAATTGTCACCATAATTCTGAGTACTGAATTAATGTCTTTGAGCTGGTCATGGGGAATCAGGACATATGAACTATGTCTGCTCTGCACTTAAGCTGAATTATTTTGGATTTAGCATAAACTAGTTTCTTATTATTGGCCTAGGACATTAGGAAGAAAATTTTCCAAGTTGATTTTTCTGCTTTAACTCTGAAGTAGGGAAATAACTCAGTTTTTTTTTCCAGTTCACCTAATCAACAACTCCAGAGAACCTGGGAAAATTTTCACTTACATCCTTTTTAATGTGGAGAAAGGATTTATATTTCTAGGATTGTAGCCAAATCAAAGTGATAATACATGATTTCTCTGTCATATTTATTCATATCTCTATGCATGCATCTGCATTTACACCTACATATATACACCAACTGTGCTATTCGGTATCCTTTTCTTAAAAAAAAATTAACTGTCTCCAAAATGTAATTTCAAATTGCATGATAATTTCCTACCCTAGATTGTTAACATTATAAACAATTTTTAAACGTAGCTTTGGACTCAGTTATTTCCAATTTTATCAATGTAATTAAATATTTATTATAATAGCTTACAAAGAATAAAATCTCTCATAAAAAATATCTTATAGCTTTTACTGTTGTCAAGGTTGAGTTTGGATATATGTTGCCTAATTGCTTTCCAGAAAAGTGTATATAAGAGTTATAATTTTCTGAGTCGTTATTGACAGTGATCACTATCAACACAATTAAATTACATTGTTAATTTGATAAGTAAAAATGATGATGGCTTTTAGCATATATTTTAAGTCTCTTTTTATCATTCTGCATAATTCTAAATTTAAAGAATCCTTGTGAACCACTAATGCCCAAAAAGTTAGTCAGACTCCCCAACAAGGGAATTGTATAGGACCTCCTCACCTGCTGCAAATTTATGCTACTGACAAACTGAACAAAAAAGTAGTATACATTATATAGGATCACAATAGCCATTACCCTACTTGACAGAACTTAGTACATTTTTCAGGAAAAAGAAGTTTATTTCCAAGAGGCTTTAAAATATATCATTGAATCTATTTCGGATTCCAACAAAACACCTATTTTAATTTATGAACTTAATGTATTGTTGTAGATAACAGTTGGGAATCATATAAGTTTTTGCTGATACTTAAGTTAATTTGGATATAAGTGGGATGAACTGAGACAGTGAGCATTTTGAATTATTTGACATTTTTTAAATACACTGTTCTATATTGATGTTATATTTTAAAGTTAATATAAATGTATTGTTTTCTCTCTTGTTCTCTTTCTAAAACAAACACAAAATTTATCATTTAGCTTCCCATCTTGATATATGGTGGAAATGGGGGAGGCGAATTGTACTACTGGGACACAGTTCATTCTTCTTCAATTATCTGATGCCCCTGAGCTGAGAGTCTTTCCCTCCTTTCTGCTCCTTCTCATATATGGAGTCATGGTTTTGGCCAAGCTGGGCATGATTGCACTGAGTCAAATCAACTCTCAACTTTACACTCCCATATTCTTTTTCCTGAGCAACTTGTTCTTTGGATTTTTACTATTCCATGACCATCATGTTAGAGAAGCTGTCCAATATGTTAAACAAGGTGAAAGCCATTTCCTTCCTGGGATGCATGGTGCAATTCTACTTGTTTTGCACATGTGTAGTTATTGAGATCTTTCTGTTGACTGTGTTGGTTTATGACCACTTCTTGGCCATCTGTAGCCCACTGTTGTATATGGTCTCCATGTCCAAGAAACGTTATATGGTTCTGGTTTCTGGCTGCTGCCTCTGTGGAACTGTGTGTTCTCTGGTTCACTTGTGTTATCTCTTGAAATTCCATTATATAGGCTGAATGTAGTTAACACTTCTTTCGTGACTTACCCCCTCTCTTTACTCTTGCTTGCTATGAGATCTATATCAATGAACTCACGGTCTTCATTGTGTGCACTTTCAATGACATTGTCGCCATCATGATATCCTCACCTCCAGTTGTTTATTCTCATCACCATCCTGAGGATAAGCTCTGCAGAGGGAAGGTGTAAAGCCTTTTTCACCTGTGCATCCCACCTCACAGCCCTCCTTGTCTTGCAGGGAACAGTCTTTTTCATTTATTGCCAGCCCTGTTTTGGCAACAGTATGGATACTGAGAAAGCAGTCACAGTTTTCTATACTGTGATGATTCCCATTCTGCAACCCCTGATCTAACTGAGGAAGAAGGATGTGAAAGAAGATCTCAAAAACGTATTGGGATGCAAATTGCCTCTTGAAAAGCTATTTTCTTAACTAGACTCAGGGTTTTATTGAAGACCTTTAATGAGGGGCTTGTTTTGGGTGGATGTTTTATTAAGACAAACCTTACCCCATTTATTGGAGAGTTCAAGTGCGTCTGCTACCTTCACTGATCTTCTCCAATGTCTAATTGCCTTGAACGGGTTTTTGGGTGATATTGTTAGACTCACATTTCTTGGTGTGAGATAACATCAATATATTTCTCACAAAGTGCACATAAAGAGATACATCTTTTTATTATCCTTAATGCAAGCAACCATTCTTATTAAATTGACGTTATTTTTTACATGGAATTAGCATACATTTGTCTCATATTCTCTTTTTTCATGAAAATTTGAACTTAATTTCTTATATGTTTATTTCCGAGTATTTTTTTTTAGTTTTTTTGGTTAATTTCTATTACTTTTCCAACTGCAAGTTAATAATTTAGAACGTTTAAAACCTTCTCTTCTTCAGAATAGTAATAATAGCACTCTAATTTTCTAATACAAATTTTGTGAAAATTAAATGAATATCTTAAGTTCTTAGCACTATATATGGTATATTATAACTGATTAGTAAATTATCTGCTGTTATGACTGTTGCTTTTGCTTTTATCCTTTATTCTCTATTTTACCTTAAAGTCTTGATTAAACAAGTAGATCATATATTTGATACTATACCTGTTTGTTTCCATTCACTTGTTAATTTTTTTTTCTCTATCTCATACTATTGTAAGCATTCCCTATATTTTCTAAACCTATCATATTTTAAACCAATGGCACTAGTTTCCTGTGGCTCAGAAAAAAAATTGCTAAAAGTTTGATGGCTTAAAACAACAGACATTTATTCTCTTAAAGTTCTGGAGGTCAAAAATTTGAATTCAACATCAATGGGCCAAAATCAAGGTGTCAGCAAGACTATACTCCTTCAGGTGGTTCTAGGGGACAAATCTTTCCTTATCTCTTACAGCTTCTGGTGGCTGCAGACTTTTCTTGACTTGTGTTCTTATTACTTCAGCCTTCAAGGCTAGCGTCTTTAAACCTCTCTCTTCTCCATTTTCACTACATATTCTACATATGTGAGTGTGTGTATGTGTAAAATAACCTTCAGTTTCTCTCTTATGAGGACATTTGAGATGGGATTCAGAGCACATCCAGATAATCCAGGATCCTTAGCCTAATCACATCTGTAAGCAAACTTTTTTCAAATAAAATGACATTTACGGGTTCCAGAAATTAGAATCTGAGATATATAAGGGGGCCTTTTTCAAGCTTAACACACCCATCTTTTAAAGGCCAACTCAGGGGCAGGCCCAGTGGTGCAGCGGTTGAGTTCACACATTCAGCTTCTCAGCGTCCCGGGGTTCACCGGTTCTGATCCCCAGTGAGGACATGGTACCGCTTGGCAAGCCATGCTGTGGTAGGTGTGCCACATATAAAGTAGAGGAAGATGGTCACAGATGTTAGCTCAGGCCCAGTCTTCCTCAGCAAAAAGAGGAGGATTGGCAGTAGTTAGCTCAGGGCTAATCTTCCTCAAAAAAAAAGAAAAGGAAAGGAAAAAAGGCCAACTCATCATGTACCTTTCCTATATTCCTCCAATATTAACACTTCATTTGTTTTCTTACCTTCCAAATATTTCATTTCATATTTTTATTGTCTACATTTTTAATCATTTAAATGCAACATGGGTCTCTGTGAGTTTAGTGAAGTAGGAAGGAAGCTGGAGTTGAGATTATACACCAGGGTCCAGATTCAGATCCAGATGAGTGATTTTCAGGAAGACACTTAAACTTGCTTGACCTCAGTGCTCAGAGCTTTCAGATGATAAGCTGCCAGCCTCAGAGAGTTTTGTTGGACTTAAACATAATAACAAAACCACAAAGACCTGTCCCATAAAATGTATTCTTAATGATTCTTAATTCTAAAAGGAATTCTTTGAGGTTAAGGATCATTTTGAAATATTCTAATATCCCAGTTGACAATATCTACTCATCTTTTCCTTAAATAAATGAATAAGTAATAGCTAAAAGAATGGAGGAATATTATGCTTATGATGAAAAAATGGCTTTGTATCGGTTTTCAAATGTTTTAAATGGAGTGAGATTTCCCATTTCACCGTGAGTCTATGCATTTTTTTTTTTAAAGATTTTATTTTTTCCCTTTTTCTCCCCAAAGCCCCCCCGGTACATAGTTGTATATTCTTCGTTGTGGGTCCTTCTAGTTGTGGTATGTGGGATGCCGCCTCAGCGTGGTTTGATGAGCAGTGTCATGTCCGCGCCCAGGATTCGAACCAACGAAACACTGGGCCGCCTGCAGCGGAGCGCGCGAACTTAACCACTCGGCCACAGGGCCAGCCCCGTGAGTCTATGCATTTTAAGATGAAGGTGGGAGAAACATCTTTATTTTTTGGTCCTCCAATTAGAACAGGGTTTCTCAATCTTAGCACTGTTGACTTTTTGAGACAGACAATTCTGTGATGTAGGTGTCTATCGTGTGCATTATAACATGTTTAGCAGCATCTCTAACCTCTACCCATCAGATGTCATGTCCCACTCCCACATTTTTGACAGGAAAAATGTCTCCAGGCATTGTCAAATCTCCCATAGGGAGCAAAATCACCTGAGCTGGGAGTCACTAAACTAGAAAGCACTCTACTAGAGGTCTACTTTCTTCAGATGAACTTTCAATATTAAACCTTCCTGTGTTCAAGAAGTCTTTTCAGCTACAGGTGTGCCTTCATTTTAGTCAGTTACTAATTTGATCTCTCCAGTATCTACAATGTCTTTTTCAGAGACCCTGAATGTTAGAGCTTCAGGTACACAGAGTTACTCTCACTTTAGCATGGATAACTATCAGTCTCCATAACCTGCTAAGATATAGACACTTTTCATATCTAAAGACTGGTTGTTCTGTTAGCAGGAAGGATGTCTGCTTTACATTCAGCTTCACAGAAACTTGAAATATCAAATTTCTCTTTTCCTTCCAATGTTACTGCCT
This sequence comes from Equus caballus, assembly GCF_041296265.1. Taxonomy (NCBI): domain Eukaryota; kingdom Metazoa; phylum Chordata; class Mammalia; order Perissodactyla; family Equidae; genus Equus; species Equus caballus. The sequence goes on from NC_091695.1 coordinate 13,085,245, forward strand.
AGGCAACACCCTTAGTTGTCTTGGAACTATAAACTATAGGGGTAGATATGTTTTTCTCATTCTCTAACTACTAGCATCTCAACTTTCTGGTGGGGATCCAGCTTTTCCTATTCTTAGTGGTCTCTGTCTTGGCATCTAATGGGAATTGGGGAAGTGTTCATGGCTAGTCATCAAGAGATCCAGTGATTGGTTTCTGGGTGGACACTAGTAAGCAAATGACTTAACTATGAGATTTTGCTAGAATTATCAGAAAAGAAACATTTCTTTCTGCAGAGATTAATCCTCTGAGCAGATATATGCTCAAAACTGCTCATATCACCCTTTGCCAGGGTCTATCTACCTACCTATCTATACACACACACACACACATATATATTTAAAGTATTATCTTTCTTCATTAGGCAACATATTCTCTATAAATCTCATTTCCAGGTCTCCAGTCATGCCATGAACTTTCCAAGCTCCATGTAATTGCTTATGCTGTTTCCTCTACCATCTCTCATTCATTATTCTATACTTGACAAAATTATTAATGTAGAGTCCAAGTTATCGCACTTTTCTCTGTTTCTTACCTAGAATAGTAGCAGGCACAACATATTTACAGAACAAATGTATTTAGTGCATGAAAACTCTGATCTATTCTGGCCTTGAATGGCCAGAATTTCATTTGAAAATAAGTGCACATATAGCACTTATCAGAGTCAATAACTTCATTCATAATTGACATTCCACCTACAAGTGGACTTTCAAGATCTTCTAATTCTCAATAGCTAGATAGATATATTTTTGCCTCTTTCCAGTTTATTCCACCATGCTATCCCATAGAACAATTTGATAGTTGTTAGATAAATTGCTTTGATCTGACTAAATCAAATTATATAGCAAAGATCATCATCCAGTCTTTATATAATAATCTACCATTTTGAGAGCCAAATATATTTTTCTATGAGACATTCTTAGAATCTATAAAAACACACTACATCATTTCATTTTTGTTTAATCAACTCCTCAGTAGAACTGTTTAATTGCTCACGTATCTTTTCCCACTGGGATTTGGAAGTCAGGGTGTGTGTGTTCCTGGGATCTGATGTGAGATCAGAAGCTAATCTCAAAAACCTCAAAGCAAAATATAAAACATCTCGCATTATCTTTAGGAGCTACAGTCTTCCTAAGGGAGGCACAAATTTCTTCTATGAAGACAGAAAGCCTGTCTAAATGGATTATGGAAAATTTTGCAATGGGGCAGTTTTTTAAAATGTTTAACTGCCAAAATTGATTTTTCCAATGAAAAATGAACTTGCATTAACAACAGTGTAGTAATAAGGTGAATGAAAGAAGGATAGTGATCTGGTAAGTGTTCTTAACATTATCCGAGGATATTAGAGCCAGATAGGATTTTAAGTTCTCATCTTCTTATAGTCACTAATTTTACACATGGGGAATCGACGTTTTGAGAATAAATCCGCCTAGAATACCAATTTTTAAGTACTTAAGGTAATTGCAGCAAAAACAACAGCAATAACAAAAAAACACATTTAACTCATGATATCCTTAAGACAATCCTCAGCATTATTGGACTCTGATTCAGAATATAAATATAAACACAATTCTCATGATCTATCATTTCTTTTTAAAAGTTGAGTAGGCTTAGATATAAATTTAAGCTGACCCAATCTGTATATTATATTGTTTATTCTCACCTATGGTAATGCATCGGTATCAACAGTTGTCAATACACAAGTAAAATGCTTTGGATGAGGTTAAATTGTTGGCTTTAAGGGATAGAAAGAAAGTTTACAAAAGTGATGAATAGGGCTCAATATAGGGAACTGACTGCAGGAATATGCAAGTTTGCTGAACACTTTCTTCAGAAATCTCCCTTTTCATTCTCACCTGCCAGTTGCATAGAAGAACAGATGATTTGTCTCATCTTGAACTCCTCTTAAATTTTGTTTCTTGTATTTTTTTCCCTTTCATTATTCCTTTTGGCTTTTATATTTCATCTTTGAATCATGCAAGTTTCTTTCAGGCTTGAAATATACAACATTCTTGAAAGATTATTACAAGTGTTGTATATCTGCTCCATTTCCAAGATTGGATCAATGGTTCTTGGTTGGTTTTTAGTTAAGGGGGATTTCCTATTTGGACAAGCAATGTAGTTGGTATAAATGTATACCAAGTTAGGGATTATAGAAAAGGTTTTTTCCTTTTTTTTTTTGGAGGAAGATTAGCCCTGAGCTAACATCTGCTGCCAATCCTCCACTTTTTGCTGAGGAAGACTGGTCCTGGGCTAACATCCGTGTCCATCTTCCACTAAGTTATATGTGAGATGCCCGCCACAGCATGGCTTGCCAAGTGGTGCCACGTCTGCACCCAGGATCCAAACCGGAGAAACCCCGGCCACCGAAGCGGAATGTGCAAATTTAACTGCTGCGCCTCCGGCCCAGCCCCCATAGAATAGGTTGTAGGAAGTGATATTAATTAAATTTTGTTTTAGGCATGCTGAAATGCACATGTGGCTACTTGATAGACAACTTTGCATTGGACAGATGGCTTCAGAAAAAGTATAAGAAAGTCAACACTATATAGATGGTATTGTTTTTAAAAACGCATAGAATTATGTAGGAAGAGTGTACATGGTAAGGAGAGAAGTAGGTCAAGAACGAAGCCTAAGGAAAGTGCCATTGTATGTGAAGGAAGCTTACTAGGGGCATATTGAGATTAGGAGTGAAGTCAGGAGACGTGTCTAGAAGCCAAGAGAGGAGGAGATTTTAAGAAAAAAAGGAGAGGTCAAAGCTATCATCTGGAATAGAGAAATAAAGTTTATTACATGTTGAAAAATCTTTGGATGTTCAGCTAAGATATGATTTGGAATGTGAAACAAAAAGTGTTAAGCCCTTTGTTCCTTTGTTGATACAAAAGCCTATCTCTGCTGGCCAAAGTGAAAAAGAGGAAAGCACTGTAGATGCCTGTAAGAAAACATGGCAATGAAATGAAGGAAAACAAATGGAAGTAGATACAGGGTAATATTTTTAAAGAGGAAATTGACTTGAACTTTGTTATGTACTGAAAGTTTATGAGAGGAAGATTAGTAGTAATAGTATAAGTACCTTAATTGATACACATGGAGTTGGGTGCACTGTCGACGGGATTAACCTCAGAGAGGACGAGCACGTTTTTCCCACGAAAGGAAGAGAGGGAGAGAGGGAGTCACTGATGAATCCAAATGCTTATATGATGACTTAATGACATAGTTTAGGATATACTTATTTGCTATTTTATATTTTTCTTCACAAAATAGAAATCATTTTCTGGCAGGAAGAAGCAGCTCATAGGATGAAACCTAAACAGAAATACGGTTTGCAACAGCAATTAAATAAGGGAAATATCTAGTTGTGTGTAATATGAGATATATATATATATATGTGTGTACATATGTATATAATTTTAAATTCTAACTTTTATAGACCTATAAAGTGAACATGTGTCAACGATTTTATTAAATCCATTAATTTATTAAGCTGTTATAATTGCTATACAAGAGAATTCAAAGATGTATAGGTCAGAAATTCACAAATAAATATACAAATAGATACAAAACTAGCTTTTTCCACAGGGTAATCAATTGTTTCTATGCAGGACAAAATGTGCATGTTGATAGACAAGTAGGACTTGCATTTCTATCAGTTACCTACACGGTATAGATTTGTAAAAAAGGGCAAGGGCAATAAAAAGCAGAGATAACTCAGAGAAGTAGGTAGGTAAGCCTTTTCAACGTCTTTTAAATTTTTCACTACAGAGGGCATGGAAACACTCCTGGATATCATTATCATATTGCCTGGATTGAATTTAATAAATTTGTAAACATGAGAATTTCTCTAGTTGTATTCCATAGCTTGGATTCTAGATAAAATAAAATAGATTTCTGGATTGACTCAGAATTGCCAATCTAAGAACAGTGAAGGAACAAGATGGTGGTGATATTGAAACTGTAAAAGGAAATTCATCAACACTTTTAATTTGATGAGAAAGGTACTATCATTCTCATATTATAGGTGATGAAACTGAAACTCAGTGATTAATAAGCCTGCCCAAGGTTTCAGAATTACTTAGTAGCACAGCTAGGATTCAGTCACTTATGTAACTAAATCAGAATCTTTCTTCTTTCTATTTCATTATTGGATTTCAAACACCTCTAAGGAGTTCTTGTTCCTCAGAGGTAAAACCACGTCACAAGGTGAGAAATTCAGGACTTCTGCTCCTCTGTCTATACACGGCTTCACCTGGAAGAGTAATGCTTTTATCTGTTGTAGAAATAAATACAACAGAAATGGGAACAGAGGCTACTTGTTAAGAGTTTGCTATTTAGCCCTGTGGCTAACCACAATCACTTGACATTGACGGAAGACGAGAGAGTTGAAGAAAGTGAAGCCCAGGCTTAAAGCTCAGCAACTGATTTGATGGTGGTGCCATTTAATGTGGAAAACAGTTTAAGAAATAGAAGTGGTGAGTTATCAATTCAATAAAAAAGTGAAAACTTATGCCTTATACTACACTAACTGTATATATGCCTAGGTACTATCAGGATGCCCAAGTGGATTTAGAAGTACTGTTTTATTTATTTTAGCATTTAAAAATTTTTTTTCTGTTAATGTTGAGGTTATCATTAACATTGCCAATATTACTCTGTCATAACTTCAGAAATCCAGGAGCACTGAAGAGAATGGAGGTGAAGAATGGCACTGTGAAGGCTGAGTTCTTTCTCTTGGGATTTAGTGACTGTCAAGAACTTCAGTATTCTTTTTGCTGTTTTCTTTTCATCTATTCTGTTACCCTGATATGGAACCTTGAGATGATTTTATTAATCACAATCAGTTTCCACTTGCACATCCCTATGTACTTTTTCCTCTGCATATTTTCCTTTCTAGAAACATCCTCCTCTTCTGTTATTGCCCCCAAATTACTTGTGGACTTGGTTTCCAGTAAGAAGACCATTTCTTACAATTGCTGTGCTACACACTTATATTTTTTCTGCTCTTTGATTGGCACAGAATCTTTCCTCTTGGCTGTCATGGCTTAAGACCAGTACATAGCAATCTGCAACCCACTGCTTTATACTGTTATTATGTCCAAGAAGATTTGCTGTCAGCTTGCAATTGGAGCATTTTTGGGGGACACCATGAGCTCAATTACTCACACTACTAATACCTTCCATCTGTCTTTCTGCTCCAACCATTTCTTTTGTGATGTCTCCCCACTCTTCTCTCTGCCCTGCACTGACACTTGCAAGCATGACATTGTTCTGGTGATATTTGCTAGTTTGGTGGAGACTATCTGCCTTCTAACACATCTTCTTTCTTATGTCTGTATCATAACAGCTATTTTAAAAAGAGTTCCTGTTCAGGGAGAAGAAAAGGTTTCTCTACTTGTGCTTCCCACCTCACTGTGGTCACCAATTACTGTGGTACCCTGATATTCATTTATCTGTGCCCCAGGACTCATCATTCTCTGAATGTGGAAAAAGTGACCTCTGTGTTCTACACACTGATTGAACCTATGTTGAACCCCCTAATTTACAGTATAAGGAACAAAGATGTTAAAAATGCCTTTAGGAAAGTGATTAGCCAAAAATTGCTTTCTTAAGAAAAGATGAAACTGAGTTTGACAATATTTCAACTTGTCTGTTATTTGACTTTTGATTCTAACTGATGGAAAAGTCAGTTTAATATGGATGTTCCCCGATTCTGCAGGGAATGAGGCCTCAACTTCAGAATGGGGTCAGCGCCAGGTCCTCTTACATCACTTGTATTATGTTTAATTCTCTATCCTTTTAAAGTTGAAATTTTTATCACACTCCTTCATTGTTGCTGGAATTGTAAATTAGTATTGTCTGTAGAGGATAATTTGCTAACATTTTATATGGAGGATAATGCACGTAAGTTATGAAAATTAAATATACATGCACCATTTAAACCAGTAATTCCACTTCTAGGTATTGAACATATAAAAGTTCACCACTTTCAAAAGTATCCATTGCATCATGGTTTGCAGTAGAAAATGACTGAAAACAAACTAAATGTCTATTAACAGGGGACAGGATAAAAAGTAAAGTTGATCTTTTAAATATTTATTTCAGGGGTACATTTACCCTGCACATAGTGTTCTAAATTTCATATTCTTACTCCTTTTTTCTCTCCATTCTAAATTTTTAAAATTTTTTTGGTGAGGAAGATTGCCCCTGAGTTTATATCTGTTGCCAATCTTCCTCTTCATGCTTGAGGAAGATTGACCCTGAACTAACATCTGTGCCAATCTTCCTCCATTTTGCACGTGGGATGCTGTCACAGCATGGCTTGATGAGTGGTGTGTAGGTCTGCGCCCGGGGTCTGAACACATGAACCTGCTCCACCAAAGCAGAGTATGTGAACTTAACCACTATGCTACCGGGCTGGACTCCCCATTCTAAATTTTTAAGACAATTACTCCCAATACGGGATAAGCCATTGACATATCACAACCCTCTTTTTGTGAAAGAAAATAAATGCAATTCACTGCGACTCCTTTTCAATTAATTATTTCCATGTGAATACATGCACCTTGTAAGCTTAGCAGTTCAAATTGTAATCACTCTCAAAATCCTTCCTCAAATATTACTTCCCATATGATTTTCCTGACTACTCTTCAATTACAGATAACAAATCAAGTTCTAAACCTCACTAGGTCCTACATGCTTCTTCTAAAACTCTCAGCATTCTCTGCATAATCATGTAGTTATTTTTGACTACTTTATCCCTCTACTAGATTTATTCATTAATTATCATTCTTTATTTGATGATCACAGTATCTCCCCCAGTATAGATACTGAGTAAATTCTATGAAATAAACAAGAGTAAGTTTACTATGTTATTTATAATTTAGATTACATGCCTATAAAAGGCAGAAATTAAATATTTCTCTTGCGGTTTTTTTGGTTCATTCTCCAGAGCAGTAATCTATATGTGTGACAATTACAAAGTATTGTCAAGTATAGTGGGATTTTTAAAAACAATTTGCAAATATCAGATAAGCAAAAATGTGGCTGGTAAAACATTTTCTCAAGAATATATTCAGTCTGAAGTCTCTTGATGGGTAGGCAAGTAGCCAAAATGTCTGAGGGAGACTATGATCTGAGCGCTGGAGATCTGAACTGAAACTAACAAATGATGGAACGATAGTCTGGTCAGCTTCTGGGGCATGACGCATACAAAAAGTATTGATGGAAAGTCTAAAGTAAGTCCTAACATAAATGTGAGATTGAATAGAGGGAGAGAGAATCAACTAGAGAGTAAAGCCTTCTGACAATCATAATATATCTTGGATTCTAAAACTAGACCACGTTTCCATTCACCACAATGGAACTAACTTTACAGGAAGAGGTTTGTCCATACAGATCAGTGGTAAAGTCGGGCTCTGGCCAATATGGGCTTTCAATAGGGAAGAATGGAATGGTAGCTTAAGAAGGATGAGAACCAAGTGCTTCTACCTAAACACTGAGCCGGAAATATTCTCTGAAGTGCATGGGCTCATCACAATAGATAGATGTCAGATCCTTTGCAGCTAAGTGTGCCATTTCAGCTCTGGCCTTGGGATAGGGACACAGAATGACATAAAATGAAGTACTCTGTGATTGATTATATAAGCTTATTTTTTGGCATTATGGGAGGTGGGACTTAGACCACCCGAGTGTTTTTAAGAATTTGACCTGAACATGGGAATGATGTGGCCAGCTTGGGTAGCTATAAAGAAATCTCTACTAAACCCTAGCCAAGAGTGAAAGCAGTCAGGAAAAATAATTCCTAAGATCACTGAGCAGACAGCAACAAACATGACCTGAGGCTAGGATGTGCAACTGGAATCTGACAGACTGGGTGAACAGGCTCTAAAGTGGATAAAGTTGGATCCTGGAAGTTCCCTGTCATGGCATGGTGCCCTGAGTGATACCATCTTTTCCTTCAGCACTGGAGGTTTTGTCTCTGATAGGGAGTGAGTTGACTAAGGTCACAGAGCTAGCAAGTAAACAATACTATACCTATTTAAACTCAGGATAGTCTCACTTCGAAGTCTAGTTCTTATCTTAAACTCTGTCCCATCTTTATCATTTTCTTAAAATGAATATAAAATGAAAACCAAAGAAAATCTGGTTTCCTGACTATCTGTAAAGACTATTAAGTCAAACTCTTTAAAAGAAAAGGTAAAGGAAAAAAAAAGGAAATGTCTATTTTCCTTACTCATTTTTGTGAAAGTTGGCCAGTAAAGCTAATTTTGCATAACGATAATAGGTTTAGTTTTTATAGATATGATTATATTTAATACAATTTTAATAAAGTACATTGAGTTGGGGAGAAGTGTGGGGAGTGAATGATAGGTCTTACTATGTGATATCTTCTATAAAAAAACAAATAAATTGACATTGTGAAAGAAAATCTTTATGAGACAATGAAATATTTTTTCTAACACTGTTCAATTCATAATGCAAGAAAAGTAACCTGTTGAAAATTGCATGTTTTTAATATGTTATTTCATTCCTGTAATGTTTTGACTGCATAGCACTCTGCCCATTTTATACATTAAACGGATATATAAAATTAAGGAAGAGGACCTAAATGAAAAACCTTATATAACCCATTACTCTCTTCACCCAGGAACCAAAAAATGTGTCTCCATGTGCCTTTTAGGACAGCAACCTAAAATACAATGAACACCCTTGAGAATCTGAAATTGTGTTATGTTTTTCACAGATTAATTACTAATTGATTACAGTCTGAACAACATAGGCAATTAACTTAATTAGGCTTTTGAAATAGATTACAGGATTACCTAACATCTAACCACTCAGGATGACCATTAAAATTTTGTTTAGCATATGGTTCCAGTTTATTTCACAGATACATGGAGAGTCAATATAAATCATTACAAATGGAACTCTAATAAAATACTGCTTTTCATGGTTTTCCCCCAAGAACATATATTGATGTCAGTAATTCATTTACATCGTAACTCTTCCTTTACAACTTAAACTGTATCAATAGGTCATTTCAGTTTTTTGTTTTTTTAACTAGCATCATGCTTTGAACACATCAGGCAGATAGAGTCCTGTTTTCAGTGGCTTTTGGAGAAGTTTCAAGTCCTTTACCCCTAACTTTCATTCATGTAGTTTCTGTCCCTTCGTCAATATCAACATATCTTTTTTCCAGGGTGAGGGAAAGAAGGGAAATCCGGAGGCTGAAGTAAAAACTGTAGGGTGCAATATAAATCTAGAACTGCTGATCCTGGGGATGTCCTTTGATATAACTGAGGCAGAATGTTGACGAATAGTCTGAGAATATTTTTACATCAAATAATCCCTGTCCCAGACTCTCATTTCAGCATAGGCCAAAAGACAGCAAGTGTAGATGAATTTCATCTAAAATGAATATACTTGAATAAATTAAATAAAGGAGTTCCTTTGGGGTAAATTCACAGATGTGCTTTTTTGCATTAGTTTTTCAGGATACACTCATTTGTTGATCCAATAAATATTTTTGAATGGCATTCTGGAGCTGAGCGCTATAAATAGCAATGCAAAATAAATGGTACACAAGACAGACAAGGGCTGTGTCTTTATGGAACATTTAGTCTATGGAAGGAGATTTCTTAACTCCTAATTATTCATGTACTAATTATCGACTTCTAAGTATTATGATAGAACCTTTTTAGCTTGATACTAGTACATAGGAAATATATAAACAAAACTAAATTATCCCACTATTGTTTCCTTCTGGCTAAGCAAGTTTATTAAACTCTTTGTTTAATAAAAGCTATTGGAGCCTTAAGGAGGATGAGTTAAATTGACATGAGGGTTGTGGTTCTATGCCCATTCTGTCTCACTGGGGCATATCCATGAACGTAGAAGGGAAATATAAAAGGACCCTCTTTGCAAAACAGCAAAGTTAACTTACTAGTGCTCTTCCTTAGATCTGAGAGAAGATTAAGTTAAATAACCACTGCTCCCTACACTCAAATTTAGGCACAATGATAACTAAAAATAATATCAAGGGTGTACTGATGAGACTACAGGAATGTATGTTGAAGTGACTGAACTTTAGCTCTCATAATCTTTAAATAAATACTTTTGGATGAAGACATGGTTTCACCCAGAACATCAATTGCTTTTGTCAGGGCACCTTTCACATCTGGGTTTAACATAGGGACGACCACTGTGTAGAAAACAGAGGCCATTTTGTCCATGTCCATGGAGTAGCTTGAACTGGGTCAGAAATACATGAACAGGAATGTGCCATGAAATACAGCCACAGCAGTTAAGTGAGAGGCACATGTAGAGAAGCCTTTTTATCTCCCTTCAGCTGAGTTCATTCTAAGGATGGTAGTTATGATGAAGCTGTAGGACAGGAGGACGGGGACAATGCTGGACCCCCATAGCACAGCCAATGAAAGTGAACACCATTATCTCATTGATGGATGTGTCTGAAGTGGACAGGGCTAATAACAGTGAGATGTCACAGAAAAAGTGATTGATGATATTGGAACGGCAAAATGACAATTGAAATTTGCAACAGGTATGAACCGCTGAATCTATCAAACCAACAATGTAGGCAATAGCCACTAGTTGGATACAGACTCTCTTGGACATGACAGTTGTATAAAGAAGTGGATTGTAAATAGCTACATAATGGACATATGCCGTGAGAGCCAACACGAGACATTCCACATCTGCAAAGGCCCGAAAATAATAAATCTGAATGGCACATAAACTATATGGAATTGTCTTTTGCTCGGATAAGAAATCAGCCAGCATCTTGAGAGAGACAGTGGAGGAGTAGCAGATATCACAGAAAGACAGATTGCTCAGGAAATAATGCATGGGTGTGTGGAGTTTAGAGTCCATCTTGATTAGCAGGATCATGCCTAGATTGGCAATCACAGTTATGCCATAGACCAGCAGAAAGAGCACAAGGAGCCCCTGCTGAACATCCTGTCTGTCAGAAAGTCCTAGGAATATGAAGTCAGTAAACATAGTGCAGTTCTCAACAGCCATCACTCAGGTCTGGAAATCCCTGTTTGTAGGAGAAAATGGAATTGGAGGGTAACATCATCTTACTAGCTTAACAGTTAAACTGCTGCTGTTTTCTGTTTTTCAGTAACTAGAAAAAGATAAACAATGCTAAGTCTGCTTTAGGTAAACTGACTCTCCTGGAAATATATCCAATTTAATATAAATCAATAAAATGATAATGATAATAATGTTCCCTCCATCTATATATCATTGCAGAGAGTTTGTAGGAGCATTTCATCAAAATTTAATCATGTTATTTCCATACCAATATAAGTAGCATTTATTATCATTTGTGCTACTTATATCTAATATCTTATATCTAATATTAAGATTTGATGTCCTCAGACTCTAGGCAATACTTCTTGCTATTAGTCGGTCCAGATATCCCCCATCTTCTGACAAGTTTGTTTGTTTTTTCAGTGTGGCAAGAATGTTGTTATTTTCTGTAATAGACAAACACGTTTAAGTGAGAGGTGCAGGTAATGAACATATTCCTTTGCTATTCCCTCATAATCCGATATTGTAGCGTAGGCAGAGCTATGGCACGTTCCTGGATACGGATATGTCTCCACTTCTCTATGAACCACTCAGGTCCTATCCAGTCTCAATAAACAAGGGATAGAGATAGTCTGTGATCAAGGACTCAGTGGATCTATTCACCAAAAAGTCCTCATGTGTGCATAGCCCCATGATATCAGAGAGAGTCATGTCAGAACTGTGCCCTCATCCCAATACCAAGAAATTAAAATTTTGTTTTATTGTTTTATTTAATCCTGTTTCTCTTGAGTATCTCTGAAATCTGCCTTCCTTTGGTTTAAAAGAGATAGTGGTCCTTGGGAGGCCAATTGAATTCTATGTTCCACTGGTGTTTTTTACCCAAACTGATTGTCTTATATATAATGTCACATATGACCTCCTCTGTTCTGTAAGGATAGAAGTAGAGTAGAGTTGAGGGTAGATGAAGAACAGAAAAAGAAAATATGAATAATGATCTAGTGATCAATGTGCAGGTCTCCAAACATTTGGCCTAAACTCACTTAAATACCTGTGCCCAGAGAAACAGCATTAAAAACAAAAAACCGCTTTCCTTTAAAACTGAAAATATTTTTAAAAACACATAAAAAGTGCAAGATTTAAAATAATAAAAAATATCCAACTAGCTGCAGGAACCAACCTTGTATTTCATTATCTTCCCTCGTCTCTATGTATGTATGTTTAAAATAAATAGATCAATGCAAGTAATTAAAACAAATGTAGAATATTGCATGCTCTCTTTTCCTTTTATAACATGTTTACAGTAAAAACCAATGATAAAAGAACTAAAGAAGTATAAAATATAAATCAGAGAAACAACAAAAAATATTAGTACCTGGTCCAGAACTACTCTTTTGTTGAATGCCATTCTGTCTATGGGAGGGTTCAGCATTGTCTCCTGCCTGACCTGGGTTATATAACATCTTTATCTGGTCCCGGATGTTGAACACTTTGTGTGTCAGGAATAAGTGACAGATATAATAATATGGCTTATCATCTGATCTATCATACAGTTAGGGTATCATGAAACACATACAGAATATTTAAAATTTTTTTTCTTCTGTCCTTCTCTACCTTAAAGCCCAATATTGTGCTTATTTGCCAATAGTAAACTTACTCCAGTCAATGCTGCAATTTATTGCTAGTTCACCAACTCCTTTCTAAGCATTTTCTTTTAATTCCATAAGTTACAAAACAAATACACACCCCTCATGTTCATACACTTACAGACACATGCACAAACACCTTCCTTTAAACGCAAAATAAAGATTTTTGTAAATAAAAGTTAGGCGGTAAATAATTTTTTTAAAAAATAAAGACTTTTGCAAAAACAAAAAATATCTAACCATATTCACACTTCCTGGGGATAACTCAATTTTTTCCCATATTATTTGATTTTTAATTTTTAAATAAAAATGATTCCAGCAGAAACATATATTCTCTACTAATGGCCATTTGATGTATATGCAATTCTTCATATCATAAAAATTCTGATATATGTATAATTCTACCTAAATAATTTATCATAGCCAGGTGTTTCTTTAAAATGAATTCCAACAAACAGCCTTTCAGAGTAAAGAGATTTGACTTTAAATAAAGGCACTTTTGACCTTTTTACCATTCTCAGTTGTTTTATATTAACTATCACTACATATTATCATATGTTTTATAAATTGTCACATGTGTTCTGAGTTGTCTCTAACAATCTCATACTACGAAACCAAAGTTGGAATGCAGTGGCAATAAGTAAACTTCTACAGTCCCATAAAGTTTCCTTGAACCCATAGCAATTACGCTCAATAGGTTTCTGAATAAAGTGCAATGAAACAATTTGTATTAAAAGACAACTCTGTTAAATACTCTCATGCAGTGTTCAAGTGTGTTGATGTTAAAGTGACATTTGAAAATTAACAACATTAATGACTCATTTGAAAATTAACAACATTAATGATTCATGAACTCCTAGATTTCTCAAGAGCACTCAATTGCCACTTCTAAACCAAGCATCTCAAGTGATTGATAGTAAAAGAGTTGTCACATTGGGAGTTAACCTATTTTAGTTTTTTCAGCTGGACATTTGAAAATAATGTTGGTATGAGAAAGTGAAGAGGGCAGCCACATTGCACAGTTCCAGAAACCACATAGAAAATACAGAAATTGGTGCCCTTTTATGTCATGCAACCTGACAGCTTTGGGGATAATCTCTGTATTGTGCATTTTTTGAGTAATATTTTATCCCGTTTGTGAATCATTGCTCTACTGTTACCAGCATAGGTTGGATGTGTTCTTTAAGTGCCTACAGTTGATTGATATTCCAGGAAAATGTATAATAATCATGTACATTAAGCTGTACAACTTGAGTCTCAATGCAGTTAATTTATTACTACAAAATCCGTAAATACAAAGTTTGTATAAAAAACAACAAAAGAAAGATGTGCAAGGCATGTAAGACAGTGTGTATTTAAACATTTCAGTTGCTTCCTTTTTCTTCCCAAACCTCTGGTGGAGTAAATAGAAACAGATTTTGCAGTTATTTTTGTCTCCAAATAGTGCGTTTGCCTAATTTGTTGTTATGGAGTTTCCCCACACTCTCTATAAAGCTGGATTACTCTTCAGGCAAAATCCAATGAAATTCATGTATTTTTAACTTTTGGAAAAGTGATTTTAGGGACAATTGTTAATGTCTTTTCATAATGTGTTGCTGCTATTTGTGTGATTATGCCAATACTAATATACTAAAATAACAAATGTTATCCTGTGGGAGATATTGTTGATGCAAATCTCAAAACACCTAAGTAATTGCCAGTAAATTTCCATCAGGGAAACATAAGAAAATGATATATTTGTCGTACCTAAGAGCTTTACTGCCATTCTCTGCTTCTCTGGTGCACACTTGGAGAAGGAGGCAGAGTCATCTTTGATCACCTTCTTCTGATCCCTTTCTACACTCATTTTCCCTCAGCTCTTCCCTCTCTCCAGGGATGCCAAATTTCCTCAAGCTACAGTCTGTGTAGGCAGGATCCAGACTTTATTTTTGTAAACATGGCTTCCCCTCCAGACCATGTGGTCTAACTCCCACTCCCCATGAAATCTGGAGCATGAGTAGCAATATACTGATGAAAATTGGATAATCTAAATTACTTCCCAAAGGGCTTCTTTGTTAATAGAGAATAGCCGGTGTCGCTGGTGCCTCTAAACATAACAGCACATAGGCAACTATCTACGTATAAACTCTTTCATTTGGAAAACAGTTGTACAGCCCTGAGTTATGGGCTATTATGAATAACTTCATGGCATGATAATGGTACCAAAGAAAACCAGGTTCACAAAAATCTGCTTATTCCTGGAAACAATATTAAAAGTGTATAAGACATCTTTGCTTTGGGGAAAAAAAGGCAGCAAGGTTTAATAACAAAAGAGATAAATATTCTATGAAACATTCTATGAAAATTTCATCGTGTATTTCACAAAAATATGCTGAACTTTAATGTGAGGCATTACTAGAGATAAAAATTTATAATAATAAAGATCTGAAGTTTCTTATATACTAATAGTGTATACATTTTGCTTTTGGAAAAACTTTTTGATATATAATGCACATATAGAGAAAACTTAAGTAAGTATGCAGCTAGATAAATTTTCAAAAAAAAAAATATACTCCTGTAATCAGGACCCAGACCAAGAAACAGAACATTAGCAGAATCATCAAAGCCTTCTGAATGATCCTTCTTGTCAGTAATCTCTTACCCTCAAGAAACAATTGCTTTCTTGACTTTTATCATGATATGTTAGTTTCTACTTTTTTAAGCACACATAAGTGGATGCCTACAGTATGCACTGTTTCATTCCACAACATATTTGTGCAATCCATCCAGGTTGGATGGATGCAATTGCAGCACATTCAATCTTACTGCTGTTTAGAATTGTTTTGTACAGATATATTGTTATTTATTTATATACTTTCATGCTGATAGGCAGTTGTTTTTCCTTTTTCTATTACCAATAATATTATGTAAGCATTCTTGTGCATGTCTTTTGGTAGAAATAGACACTCATTTATCTTGCGTATAAAATCAGGAGCTGAAATTATTTGTGTCAGTGTATGCAAAATTTAGATTTAGTAAATTTTTTCATACAGTTTTCCATGAAGTATGCCAATCCACACTTCCATTATGAAATTTTCATTGGTGAGTCTTCTGGATTTTAAATATCCTTGCCAATACTAATGTTGTCTTTCATTTTAATTTTAGCCATTTTATAGCGTATTATATTTCCTGATGACTAATAAAGCTGGAAATCCACTTTTATGAGCTGTCTCTTAATGTCAAAAAACAGAATAAAAAGGCAGTTAAATGGGTTCAGCTTGATGGTTTTGAGGGTCCTGCAACTCATGCTATCAATCTGTCATCATTGACAACTCCATTTGGGATCAAATGGCATAGAGATGCAATGTCTTCCATTGATATGAATATATTCTCGCCCATATGCTATTTTTTAATCACTCCAAATAGAAATGACTCTATACATTGATACATTTATACTAATATAGGTAATGTGATAGCCATATTTTTAATAAAGAATATTCATTTTAACCCTCTCTTTGACAAGGTGGAAACTGAGGCCCAAAGAGGAAAAGAGATTTGTTGAAGGTCACAGTTATAGTGAGTTGAGAGTAGTGATTCAGGTCCCCTCTATTGTCATCACCTGTTGACAGCATGTTTCTACAGAAGATTTCAAGCTAGGTTAAATTTACTGCCACATAAGAAAGAGCCACACACATTCATATAGTGGGAATTATTACTGAATTATTTTAAAAGTTTTGCCAAGCAGTTTTCATCAGTATGGAGCTGGTTGTTTGTATCATTATACATAGACACTAATTGTCATCACTGGTTGTGTTTATGTTTAGGGATACCAAGGCCTGAGCAGAAATAAGGAACTATGGTAAAAAATTGATCTGTGACACTGACCCATTACACAAATTACTGAAGGAAACAAGGCACTGGGAGCCAGAGATGGGAAATGGAACCTACAAATGGTGGGATGATAGTTTGGTCAGAGGCTGGGGCCTGACCCATGAGGAATATATGGCTGTAAAGTCTGGAGAAAGTGTCATATCTGAAGATGAGGTTGAGTTGTGAGACAGAGGATAAACTAGCAAGGAAGACCTTCCAACAGCGAAACTATATGCTGGGTTATAAATTGAAATAACAGCTCCATTTACTGCAGTGAAAACTATCTTTAAAAGTAAGAGTTTTGTCCATACAGATCAGCGGTGAGGTAGGGCTCTGGCCAATGTAGGCTTTCAATAGGGAAGAATGGAATGGCAGCCTGAGGGTAATAAGACCAAATGTTTCTTCCCAAATACTGAGCAAGTAGTGTTCTCCAACATGCACGGGTTCATCACAACACATAGACATTGGTTCCTCTGCAGCTCCAGTGTGCCATTTCAGCCATGGCCTTGGGATAGGGCCACACAGAATAAAATAAAATGAAATACTCTGGGATTCATTGTCTAAATACATTGTTTGTCAATGTGTGTTCTGGGACTTGGATCAGTAGAGCAGTTTCAGGCATCTGGCTTGGACACAAGAATGGTATGGCCGGCATGGGTGGCTGTGAAGAAACCTCTAGCCACCTCTAACCAAGAGTGAAGACAGTTTCAGGAAAAATAAGTCCTAAGGTGGCTAGACAGAGAGCTCCTAACATGACCTGAGGCTGGGATCTGCAACTGGAATCTGGCAGACTGGGTGAGCAGACTCTAAAGTCAATAAAGATCGATCCTGGAGACTCCTTTTCATGACATGATGCCATGAACAATACTGTCATTTTTCAGCACCAGGGGTTTTGCCCCTGATGGGGAATAGGGTTTGTATGATCTTAAAGCTTTCCTTATCAACTTCATATATATATATTCATAACGCATATTTAAAATGCATATATATCCTTATGTTGCATATATTAAACCCATGTTAAAGAAATGAAGAAATGGGTGTAGTAAGATTAAGTAATCTAAGGTCACCTAGCTAACAAGTAAATGGTAGTGCACATTTCCCCTGCTATCCAAAAGTTCACTTTAGGCCAATTTGCTTTTATGAAAGACCTACGTTAGTACCTGCTTTCACAAACTGGAAGGAAATTTAAGAGGCTTTTTCCTTTAATGAAAAAAGGCATAAGGCCAAAATAGCGTTCAGCACTTGTTTTGCCAGCAGCCCTTATGGAGGCAACAGGCACCCTGAGCAGCAAGAGTGGTGCCGCTAAGCTCCTTCTCCAGGGACTGCACTCAGCATGTCAGCATCAAGTGCCATAGCTTTGAATCGTGTCTGTGAGCATCTGGGCTTTATCTCTACTTATCTTGGGTTATTTTTGGAGTGGGGGAATGCTCAAAAATTTTTCCAATATATACTAATGATAATTTCTTCTTCTATTTATGCCACTTCACCTTACAAAAATTTCATAGGGGCATTCTACTTCAGATCACAGGGGAAAGGATACAGATTGGAACTCAAGTCTATCTGACTTCAAAGTCCAGTTCTTATTTTAAAATCTCTCCCTTCTTGATCATTTTCTTAAACAAAAACAAAATAGAAGCAAAAACAAAAATATCCTGCTGTTCTGACCTTCTTAAAGGCTATTAAATCCGTGTTTTTAAAGGAAAAGGTATAGAAAGAACAGTAAGAGATATCTTTTATCCTTAAACATACATATGAAAGATGGCCAGTGAATCCAATTTTACATAACATGAATAGGTTTAATTTTATAGATATGAATATATTTAGCATACTTTAATAAAGTTGATTAAGTGTGGAAGGGGTTTGAACAATGATATAGAGGTCCTAATGTATGAAATATCTTATGAACAACAAATCAATTATTTGAGATTATAAAATAAGTTATCTAAGAGTAATAAATATTTTCATCTGTCTTAAAATTCTGTTCAATTATTAATTGAAGATATTTAACTTGCTGAAAATTGCATTTTTGTTTTTACTGGGTTGAAAGAATTTTCAGTTTCTTTTACACAAATAATAAAGAGTAGTTAAATAGAACAATAATCATTTGTAAAATACACTAGTATAGATAAAAATATCCTCAAATGTTGGTATATTAATGTGATATTAAGGTAAAATAAATAGTATGCAAAAACTAAACAGTGTACTTTCTGTATTTGAGTCTTTAATACTGCAGTGAGAGTGAGTTTATATTGGAGAAAACATAGGCAATCAGTGGAGATTGTTCTCAAGGTTATGTAGAGACTTTGAACCCCACAAAGATACATTCTCATACGTAGATAAGTTGAAAGAGTTCAAGTGATATGCCCCTTTTTATTGACTGTGTCCCAATGTGTCTTTTTACATTGATAAGCTTCACCTGTGACTCACATAAGGCAGTGATGAAAGGTTAATTGTGTAGATTGGAGCTGGGCTTCATTGATTTCTCTGACACCACTGATTTCTTGTTTTCCCCAACTTCCCCTTCTCTCCATAGCCCCTCTGGAAAGGTCTCTATCAGCTGTTAAATATTAACCCACAAAAACCCCGAAAGCTGGGAGAGTGTGTGTTTACTCATGCTAATTAAAATATGATATTGATCATTCATCTGCAATCCAACTAATTAAATAGATATGATTTCTGTCCATGGTTTTGGAGAGATATCATGCAATAATATTTCCTCTGAAATGAGACAATTCCGCTTTGAAATTAAAACATCTAATTGTGGTGAAAGTCTTCGGTAGTGTTGAGAAGCTGGAACCAGAAATCACTTCACATTGGTTTATTATGGGCTGTGACAACTCCAAATGGGCAGAAACAAAGATGAGAGTAGAAGCACACACACCCCTCCCTAGGTAGTTTTTAATGTGTTTCATTCTTATGATATTTGATGTGCATAACACAGCACATTTTATACACGAGAGCAATATATAAAATTACATAAGAGGATGTAAATGAAAAACCTATATGACACATTACTCTCTCCTTCCAGAACCAAAAAGAGTGTCTCCATGTTCTTTTCTTGACAACAACCTAAAATAAAATGAATAACTTGACAACCTGAAATAATGTTATGTGTTTCATATTTGGATTACTTGTTAATTGATTACAGTGAGAAAAATATAAGAAATTAAGTTATTAGAACAAATATTAATATAATCTAACATCCAGATACTCAGCAAAGACCACTATTAAAGTTGTTTTAGAATAGGATTACAGTTAATTTCACAGATACACAGAGAGCCAACATAAATAATTGCATAATGGAATACTAATATAAGTACTATTTTGATCTTTTGTTTTTATTAAACACATATATTAGTTAATAACTGTTCCTCTCAACTTAAATTGTATCAATTGACCATTACAGTTTTTTTTTAAATTTTAACCAGCACAATGCTATGAACATTCCAAGGGAGATACAGTCCTCTTCTCCAGTGCCCTTTGAGAAAGAAGGTGCAGATACCTACCCCTAACTTCCATTCATGACGTTTCTGTACAGTTGTCAATTGCACCATGTCTGTTCTCTAGAGTGAGGGCAAGAAGGAAATCCACAGCCTGAATGTGAAGACTGTGAGATGTAATATAAATCTAGAATGGCTGATCCTGGGCATCTCTGCTGCTATAAGTAGGGTGGAATGATGAAGAATACAGGATCCAAGAAGTTCCCTACATTAAATGATCCCTGTTCCTGATACTTATTCAGTCTGACCAAAGGACAGAAAGCACAGATGGATATCATCAATCATGAACATACTGGAATAAAACAAAATAAAAAGAGGCTTTCTTCTTTTGGTAAATTTACAAAGACCTTTTTGCATCAGTTTTTAAAGGATGCTCATTCATTTAGTCAATATTTTGAATGGCATCCTGGAGTCAAGCATTGTAACTAACGAAGTAAAAATATGGGTGAACAAGACAGACAAGTGCCTTGCAATGATGGAACTTTGAGTCAGGGCAGGAGTTTTTCATTTACTCATATGTATTAATTTACTACTTGTATACTTCTTAGTGTTATGATGGAACATTCATAGGGTGATATTAGTACTTAGGAAGGATGCAAACAAACCTAATTTAATCCACTAATCCTCCCTTCTGTCTGAGCAAGTTTGTTAAACTCATTGTTAAAAAAAATAATACTTGGGAGGGCCCGCCCAGTGGCACAGCAGTTAGGTTTGCACATTCTGCTTCAGCGGCCCGGGGTTTGCCGGTTTGGATCTTGTGTGCAGACCTATGCACGGCTTGTCAAGCCATGCTGTGGCAGGCATCTCACATATAAAATAAGGGAAGATGGGCACGGATGTTAGCTTGGGGCTAATCTTCCTAAAAAAAAAAAAATAATTGGAGCTTTAAGAGGGTAAGTTGATTTGCCGTGGATGGAGGGATTGCTCTACCAATGATATCTCACAGGGGTACAACCATAAACAGAGATGGGAAATATAAAAATATCCTCTTTGCAAGTTAACTTATTACTAGTCTTTCTTAGCTTGCAGAGAAGATTAAGATCAGAAATGACTGCTCCCTAAACTCAATTTAAGCACAAAGATAATTAATGTAAAATATCTAAAAGATACGTTGGTGACACTATAGGAATCTATGTCAAAGTAACTGAATTTTAGCTCTCAGAATCTTTGAATAAATATTTTTTGGTGAAAACACAGTGTCACCCAGAAGATAATTTAGTGCTAATTGCTTTTTTCAGGGCACTTTTTACATCATTATTCCTTATGCTGTAGATCAGTGGGTTTAACATAGGGATGACAACTGTGTAGAAAACAGAGGCCATTTTGTCTGTGTCCATGGAGTAACTCGAGCTGGGTCGCAAATACGTGAACAGGAGTGTAAGATGAAATATAGCCACAGTGGTTAAGTGGGAGGTGCAAGTAGAGAAAGCTTTGCGTCTTCCCTCAGCTGAGTTCATTCTAAGGATGGTAGTTATGATGTAGCTGTAAGACAGGAGGACAGTGATGATGCTGCATCCCAGAACACAGCTACCAAAAGTGAACAACACAATCTCATTGATGGTTATGTCTGAGGTGGAGAGGGCTAGTAAGGGTGGGATGTCACAGAAAAAGTGATTGATGATATTGGAATTGCAGAATGACAATTGAAATGTGCAACAGGTATGGATTACTGAATCGACCAAACCTTCAATGTACACAATGGCCACTAGCTGGGTACAGACTCTCCTGGACATGGCACTTGTATAAAGAAGTGGATTGCAAATGGCTACATAACGGTCATATGCCATGACAGCCAACATGAAACATTCTGCATTGGCAAAGGCCCCCAAAAAATACAACTGAATGGCACACAAATTATATGGAATTGTCTTTTGCTCAGATAAGAAATCAGCCAGCATCTTGGGAGTGATAGTAGAGGAGTAGCCAACATCACAGAATGACAGATTGCTCAGGAAATAATACATAGGCGTGTGGAGTCTGGAGTCCGTCTTGATCAGCAGGATCATGCCTAGATTGGCAACCACAGTTATGCCATAGACCAGCAGAAAGAGCACAAAGAGCCCCTGCTGCACATCCTGTCTGTCAGAAAGACCTAGGAATATGAAGTCAGTAAACATAGTGCAGTTCTCAACAGCCATCACTCAGGTCTGGAAATTCCTGGTTAAGAAGGAAATGTAAGTGGATGGTAATATCACCTCAGTTTCCTAAGAGTTAAACTGCCGGTCCTTTCCATTTTTTAGGAATTAGAAAAAGAGATAGACAATGCTAAGTCTGTTTCTGATCTCCTGGAAATATACAATTGCATATAAATTGATAAAATTATAATGATAATAACACCACTTATATTTGTATAGCACTGTAAAGAGTTTGTAGACACTTTCATCCAAATTAAACATTATTTCTACACCAACCTATCTAGTATTTATGATAAATTTTGCGACTTCTATTTTATAGATTAAGAACTCGAAGTCCTCAGAGTGGTGGCAGTAGTTCAATTAATTGGTCTAGAACACCCACAACTTATGGCATGATAGTTTTTGTTTTAATTGATCTAGAAATGCTTTTATATCCTGTAATAGAGAAGTACAGTTGAGTGACAGAGGCAGGTAATGAAATATGTCACTGTTTTTCCCTCATCGTCCAAAATCGTGGAGCAGCAGAGATATGGCAGTTCCTGGATAAAACACACCCACACTTCCCCATTAATCCCTCTGGTCCTATTCAGCCTCAATTAACAAGAGACAGAGATAATCTGTGATCCAGGGCCCACTGGAGTAAAGAGGGCGGTGGTTGCTGGAGAAGAGGGTGGAAAGGTCTCTGTGAGTGTTACACTACAGTGTGCAGACTAGAATACGCCAGGGCTAACCACACTCCCTCTGACAGCTGCTGTCACTGAGGGGAGATTATGAAGAATGTTTGAGACCTAACTGTAGGGATGCTGGTAGCACAGACGACAGAGAGGCAAGAAGGGAGTTTGGTTACTGTGTGAGTCCTGCTGCCCTAACCAACTAGAATCCACATGATTTATTCACCAGAGGATCAGATGTGTAAGACACATGATAAAAGTCCTTCTGTGTCCACAGTCCCATGACATCAGAGTGAGTCTGCACTGTGCCCCGTCCCAACTCGAAAAATTATAACAATGTTTTATTGTTTTCTTTGATCTCTATTTCTCTTGAATGTCTCTGAAATCTGTCTCCTTTAGTTTAAATGAGTTGGTTATCCTTGGCGGGGGGGGGGGGGTAATTGAATTTTATGTCCCACTGTTATATTTTGCACAAACCAGTTACGTTATATATAATGTCATCTGTGACCTCATCTTTTCTGTGAGAATCTAAGAAAAGTGAATTTGAAGGGAGATAAAGTACAGAAAAAGAACATCTGAATATTGACCTAGTGATCAATGTACAGGTCTCCAAAAACTTGGTCTGAATTCATTAAAATATCGGTCCTTGTAGACACATTTTTAAGCAAATATTTTCCTTAAAAATAAAAGTATTTTTAAAGTAATAAAAGTACCAGTAAGAAATTTAAAACAATAAAAACTTTCCAATCATCTCCACAATCCATGATTGCAAATTATTGTAAATCTTGCCTATGTATACATCATTTAAAAATAAATAAAGAGGTCAATAGAAGTAATTTAAATAAAAGTTTGTATCATATCTCATATCTTCCTTTGGTTTTATAAAATGATTTCAGTCAAAAAAGGAGAAAAGGAATAAAGAAATCTAAAATATAAGTCAGAGAAACCACAAAAAATATTAGATTAGTACCTGACCCAGAACTACTGACTTCTTTGTTACATGCAGTTCTATCCGCAGGAGGGTTCAGTGTTCTCTCCCGACTGACCTGGATTATATATCTTTGTGTCAGGTCCCTGGGTGTTGAACATTTGTTCTCTGAGGAATAAGTGACAGATGTAATAGTGTGTTATATCATCTGATGTTTCATACAGGCAGGGTGAATGAGAAAAGTGCAGAATCTAAAAAAAATTTTCCTATTATTACTATCTACCTTTCTGTCCAATATTGTACCGATTTACCCATGGAAAATGAATCCAGTCAAAAAGCATCCTTATTTCCAATGCACCAATTCCCATATAGGCATTTGGTTTGCTTTCCATTATTTATAAAATAAATACACTCATTCACTTATACAGATTAATATACAGAAACACTATCCCATTAAACACATTTACAAATAATGATTTTTGTAAAGACGGGAAAAACTAGTGAAAATCACGTTGCGTAGGGATGGTTGTTTAATTTTTAAGCAAAAAAGATGTCAGAGTACACATACTTTATATATAAATAAGAGGTAATATCTCTTTCTATTAAGGTATATTAATTGATTCAATCTATACTCTGGCACTGGCCACTTGGTTTATATATAATTCTTTGTATCATATAGGCTGTAATAGAAGTAATTTGTTTTTTTTTAAGATTGGCACCTGAGCTAACATCTGTTGCCAATCTTCTTTATTTTTTGCTAGAAGTAAAATTTTACATACATGATTTCCCATAGCCAGGATTTTCTTTAAAATAAGTTCTATTAAATGGCCTTTAAGAGCAAAGAGATTTAATTTAAAATAAACTCAATTTAGCCTATTTATCATAGTCAGATTGTATATTACCTAATTATCACCTCATATTATCATATCTTACCACATACGTCCTGGCTGTTGTCTAATAACCTTGTAATATTATACAGAAACTGAAAATCAGTGGTGATAAGTAAACTTGTATAGTCCCATAGACACTGTTTCACAGAATCCATAGAAATTTCTCACAATAGATTCCTGAATATAGTGCAATGGAACAAATTTGTCTGAAAGGATAATTCTGTCAAATACCCTTATGGAATGTTATGGTGAGTTCATATTAAAGTGGCATTCAAAAATTCCCATAGACCCCTGTATTTCTGAGACATCATTCAAGTCCCACTTCTAAACCATGGCAGGACCTCAACAGTGACTGAGGGTACAAGGGAGCAAATAGGAAAAATTGCTACAATGGGCAGTAATCTCTTTTATTTATATCAGCTGGCCACTTGAACCTTATTAAGTTGGTGTGAAGTGAAAGTGTTGCACCATTGGAGGAATCAAATAGAAAATAAAGAAATTGGTGTTCCTTGACATTGCGCAACCTGGCAGCTTAAGGGGATAGTCTCTGCACTATCTATTTATTGAGTAATGTTTTATCATGTGTGTAAATCACTGCTGGATAGGCATAGGTTGTTGTGTGTTCTTTAAATGCCTACAGTTGATTAATGTTCAAAAAATGTACAATAATCATGTACATTAGCTGTACTTCTTGAGTCTTAAGCCAATTAATTTAATTGCCACAAATATATAAGTGAAAAATTTGTGTAAACAGACAAGAATTACAGCAAGATATGCAAGGCATGTGCCACATTATACATTCTAACAGCTCAGGTAGTTTGGTATTTCTTCTGAAACATCACCTGGATTAAATAGAACCATAGGTTTTCAGTTATTTTTGTTTACTTGTTTGTTTTGTTTGTTGTTATGGAGTTTGTCCCTGCTTTTAAGAAAGCTGGAATACTCTTCAGGAAAATTTCATTTAAATTAGTATCTTTATAACTTTTGGTAAACTGATTTTAATCACAATTTTTAATGCCTTTTCATAGTGTATTGCTATTCTCTGGGTGATGATCCAAACACAAAATATGCAATGGACTCCTGTGGGAGATATTGTTGATGTGAATCTCAAATCACATAAGGAATTGTCGATAATTTTCCACCAGGTAAACTCTGGAAAATTCTGTATTTGTGGTACCCAAGAGCATTACTACCATTCTCTGCTTCTCTGGTGAATATTTGGAGGAGGAAGAGTCTTCCTTGGTTGTCTTCTTCTGGTTCATTTCCATACTCATTTTCCCTCAGAAGCTCCCTGTCTCTTGGGATGCCAAATTCCTCAGGCTACACTCTGTTTAGACAGGATCCAAACTTAATCTTCATAAATATGGCTTCCCCTCTAGACCATGTAGTCTAATTTCCACTCCCCATTAAAGTCAGTGCACAGGTAACAATATGTAGTATTAAGGGCCGAGGGGTTGTCACATTGGGAGATAATCTGTTTTATTATTATTATCTGTACAGTGGAACATAATTAATATTGGTATGAAGAGAAAACCATATGGAGAGTGGTTATATTGCACAATTTCAGGAAGTAAATAGAAAATAAAGAAATTGGTGTCCTTTGATATTGTTCAATGTGAAAGTTTACGGGGACAATCTCTGTGTTATTCAATTAGTGAATAAAATTTTATCATGTCTGTGAGTCATTGCTGCACAGTCACAAGCATAGGCTGCTGTGTGTTATGTAAATGCCTAAAGTTGAGTAATGATCCAAAAAATGTACAATAATCACATACATTTGCTGTACATCTTGAGTCTTAATGCAGCTAATTTGATTGCCACAAACCCATAGATGAAAAATTTTCATAAACAACCAAAAAAGTAAGATATACAGATCATGTACCAGTTTATGCCTTACAGCACTTCAGATAGTTTCAAATTTCTTCTGAAAAATCACCTTGATTAACGGAAACATAGATTTTACAGTTAGTTCTTTTTACTTATTTGTTTTTGCTTTTACGGAGTTTGTTCTTGCTTTCTACAAAGCTAGAATACTCTCCAGACAAATTCATTTAACTTAGTATCTTTTCAATTTTTGGCAAAGTGATTTGAGGGACAATTTTTAATCCCTTTTCATAATGCATTGATGTTCTTTGTGTAATGATCCCAATACTAAAGTACCAAATGGACTCCTGTGGGAGATATTGTTGAGGTAAATCTCAAGTCACCTAAGTAATTGCTAGTAATTTTCCATCAAGTCAACATAAGAAAATGATATATTTATGATACCTAAGAGATTTACTACCATTCTTTACTTCTCTAGTTCACATTTGGAGGAGGCAGAGTCACCTTTGGTCACCTTCTTCTGATTCCTTTTCATACTCACTTTCTGTCAGGTCTTTCTTGTCTCCAAAGGTGCATATTTCCTCAGGATACAGTCTGTTTAGGCAGGATCCAGAGTTTATCTTCATAAACATGGCTTCCCCTCCAGACTATGAACTATAACTCACACACCCCATTAAATCTGGAGGATGGTTAACAATATCTTGCCGAAAATTTGATAATCTACATTACTTCCCAAAGGGTTTGTGGGCTACTAGAGAATGACTTTCTTTAACTTTGAAGTGAAGGTACTTAAGGTAGAATTTAAGAGATCAAAGACAAATAAGAAAAAAATCTGTATTTACATGGCTTTTCTGGTATCACTTATGCCCGTGAACATAATACTATGTAGGCAACTCTCTACCTCTAAACTCCTTCTTCCAGAAAATAGTTGCCTTTCCCTGAGGCATGCCATTATCATATAAGTTAGTGCAGGATAATGCTACCAGTAAAATCACCTTCACTACCTCTGCACTTCAGGAAACAAGAAAAGCAGTGCCTGTGGGTTATTAACATCTTTGTTGTGTAAGCAAGGAAGCACTTTTTAGTAACACAAAGGACAATCATTTGAAGAAATATCCTGTGAAAGTTGTATGCACAGAAAAGGGCACTGGAGCTCTGCAGAGAATCCCCCTGAATTACTTGACAGATGGCAGATCAGCATATGCAAGTGGAAACAATTCATGCCTGAAGAAAGAACCATCTGAAAGGATTAAAGACAGCAGGGCCCAGAACTCAAATAGAGGCAGGAATTGTTCCAATTTGTTACACAGAGGGTAGAAAAAGTCACACTTCATGGGGCTTTAGGTAGAGTACTTAAGAAGGTTTACTCCATAGAGGAGAATAATTAGCACTGCTCTGGACCCACCTAAGAAATCATGAAAACAATATCTGAAAGGATTAAAGTATTTCTAAATAAATGCATCTCAAAACAAAGCTCAAGAATATTTGTAAAATACAAAATTATATAGCACCCACCAAAATAAAATTCACAATGCATGAGATAGCTTTTATAATTAATAGGCATACAGAGATAGAAAAACGTGATCCATAATGAACAGAATAACCAATTAATCAAAATCAACCAAAAACTTACATGTAAGTTTGAAATATCAAACCAGAACAAAAAATGGTTATTATAACTGTATATCATATTTTCAAAAAGGTAATTAGAGTCAGAGAGGGTATTAAGAAATTGAAATTCTAAGATAAAATGCACGATGTTCAAGCTAAAAGATACACGGGATTGTATTCACAGCATATTAGACATTACAGAAGAAAAGATTAGTGAACCTGTAGATGTAATAGAAAGTGTCCAAAATGAAACACAGAGAGTGAAAAAATCAAAAACATGAAAAAAGCAACAATAAGCTGGGAGACAACTTTAAGCAGCCAAGTGTGCATGTAGTTGAACTCTCCAAAACAGAAGAGAATTAAAACTATTCAGAAAAATATAAGTGAAAAATTTTAAATATGGTAAAAATAAAAAAACTCAGATTCAAGATCCAAGATGGCAGTGTGAGCAGACTTCTTTGTCTCTCCCCCTTCGAATCTACAACTAATTGGACATTCATCGCTTGACAAAGGATATCTATATAGCATCTCAGGACGTCGGAGAGACCCACACTGCTATACATTGTAAGGCAGATGGACTTCTCTCTGGGAGGAGGTGGAGATAGGTGAAAACTCTCTGACCCCGACCCCCGAACAGCCTAGAGCCTGCGGGTGGCTTTCTTCCAGCAGACGCCCCCAGAACATTGCCACACTCCAAGGGCAGGAGGGAACACACAGCAGAGGAGCGATGGTAGAAACAGGTGAACAGAGCCCTACCTAAGCACCCTGCAATTATACCTGAGCCCAGAGGGAAGCTCCAGAGTTATACACCGGAGTTGGTGGGGAAACCCCCTACCCGCCATTAGCAGAGAGGTCCCGCCCAGCATCCACAATGCCTGGGGGCTCCCGGAGAGAATCCCAAACCATGCAGCAGCCCGCCAGCTGCCACCGCTGGCTCCACTGACCTGGCTTTCGCCAGGGAGGGGCTTGGGACTACTGGAGATGTCCTGGGAGAGGACCGTGGCTGGGTGGAGCTCCAGCGGCTGGCCACACGGCCTTGGGGAGAAACTCTAGAGCTCCGTCCGGGCAGCAGGCAAGGTCTTTACCTGCCATTAGTGGAGAGGCCCCGCCCAGCATCACAACACCGGGAGGGTCCCAAAGAGGTGAATCCCAGGCAGGACAGCAGCCGACCAGCTGCCACTGAACTCAAGGTATCCGGCTATCCCCCAGAGAGGGCAATGGGCTCCCCAAGATCCTAGGGGATAGGACTGGGGCTGGGTGGAGTTCCAGTGACCTGGTTCTGTGCCCAGGGGGAAACTCTACAGTCTCACAGAAGGCTCAGCGATAGCCTCTGCACAGCACTAGTAGAGAGCACCCACCCGGCAACCACAAGGCTGGAAGAACCTGGGGCAAAAGTAGCATAGCTAGGCGAGCTACCCACAGACTGTAGAAAATGCCCATACCTCTGCTGTGACCCATAGTGGACAAGTGAGATTTTGTGGGCGCCGAAAGTGACAGAGCTGAAAATATAAGTGATCCTGCCCCTGGCCGCTGGGAAAACCCATAAACTGCTGCAGACCCTAAGGAGGGAGCACGTCTAGGTGGTCTGCAACAGTAGGCACCAGCAGTCTGAAGCCCCCCTGTGACAGCCTCCACAGCTGAAGAGGGAATTCACAGGATCACTGTGACTGCGAGGAGGGGCCCAGGCCCAGTTAGCAACAGCTGATAGGGTTCCTGGTTGGAGCAGTATAAACAGCTGTCCCGCCACCACACCAGTAGAAACAAGTGGAAGCAGTAACTAAACTCTATCTCTATGTGGAGGCACAAATCTACACCATCAAGCAATATGAAAAAATATATTAAATCTCCAGAACAGAAGGAAAATGCAAACACACAGAAAACAATCCCAAAGACAATGAAATATATAACCTAAATGCTGATGACTTCAAAACAGCCATCATTAAAAAACTCAATGAGTTAAAAGAGAATTCAGATCGACAACTCAACAAGTTGAGGAGCTATGTCACAAAAGAGTTCGATAGTATAAAGAAGAACCAAACAGAAATACTGGAAATGAGGAACACAATAGAGGAGATTAAGAAAAATCTAGACGCACTGAACAGTAGGGCCGATAATATGGAGCAAAGAATTAGCAATTTGGAGGATAGGAATATAGAAATGCTGCAGGCAGAGGAGGAGAGAGAGCTAAGACTAAAAAGAAATGAAGGAACTCTCCGAGAATTATCTGACGCAATTAGGAGATGCAACCTAAGGATTATAGGTGTACCAGAGGGAGAAGAGAGGGAGAAGGGGGCAGAAAGCCTATTCAAAGTAATAATGGCTGAGAACTTCCCAAACCTGGGGAGAGAGATGGAACTTCATGTGACAGAAGCCAATAGATCTCCAAACTTTATCAATGTAAGTAGACCAACCCCAAGACATACGGTAGAAAAGTCAACGACAAGGAGAGAATACTAAGGGCAGCCAGGCAGAAGAAATTAACCTACAAAGGAACCTCCATCAGGCTTTCAGCAGATTTTTCAGCAGAAACTTTACAGGCTAGAAGAGTGGAATGAAATATTAAAAAATCTGAAGGACAAAAACCTGCAGCTGAGAATTCTCTACCCAGTGAAAATATCCTTCAAATACAATGGAGAAATAAAAACTTTCCCAGATAAACAAAAATTAAGGGAGTTCATTGCCACCAAGCCTCCTCTTCAAGAAATGCTCAGGAAAACCCTCATTCCTGAAAAATCAAAAAAAGGAAAGGGACTACAAAACCAAGAGCAAAGAAGATAAGTAGAAGGACAACAACAGAGAGTAGCAGCTCTCCATCAGAAGAGACTAAACCATGGGACGAGAAACAAAGGAAATTTAAGAGAACCAGAAAACAAGACATAAAGTGGCAGAGGTAGGCCCCCACATTTCAATAATCACTCTAAATGTAAATGGATTGAACTCTCCAATCAAAAGAAACAGAGTGGCAGGATGGATCAAAGAACAAGACCCAACAATATGCCGCCTTCAGGAAACACACCTCAGCCCCAAAGACAAACACAGACTCAGAGTGAAGTGATGGAAGAAAATACTCCAAGCTAATAATGAACAGAAGAAAGGTGTTGCTATACTAATATAAGACAAAGTAGACTTCAAAGCAAAACAGGTAAATAAAGACAAAGAGGGACAGTATATAATGATAAAAGGGACTCTCCACCAAGAAGACATAACACTTGTAAATATATACGCACCCAACACAGGAGCACCAAAATTTGTAAAGCAACTCTTAACAGAACTAAAAGAAGACATCAACAACAATACTTTAAAAGTAGAGGACCTCAACACCCCATTAACACCAATGGATAGAACATCCAGACAGAAAATCAACAAGGAAATTATAGAATTAAATGAAAAATTAGACCAGATGGACTTAATAGATACAAATAGAACATTTCATCCAAAAACAGCAGGCTACACATTCTTCTCAAGTGCGCATGGATCATTCTCAAGAATAGGCCATATTTTGGGAAACAAAGCAAGCATCAATAAATACAAGAGAGTTGAAATAATATCAAGCATCTTTTCTGATCACAATGCTATGCAACTAGAAATCAACTACAAGAATAAAGCAGAGAAAGGTGCAAAAATGTGGAGACTAAACAACACTCTACTGAACAAACAATGGATTATTGAAGAAATTAAAGAAGAAATCAAATATTATCTGGAGACAAATGAAAATGAGAATACATCATACCAAATCATTTGGGATGCAGCAAAAGCAGTCCTAAGAGGGAAATTCATTGCAATACAGGCTCACCTCACAAAACAAGAAAAAGCTCACACAAGCAACCTCAAACGACTCCTAACAGAATTAGAAAAAGAAGAAAAAACAAAGCCCAGAGTCAGTAGAAGGATGGAAATAATAAAAATAAGAGCAGAAATAAATGATATTGAAACAAAAATGACAGTAGAAAGGATCACTGAAACAAAGAGTTGGTTCTTCGAAAAAATTAACAAAATCGACAAACCCTTGGCCAGACTCACCAAGAAAAGAAGAGAGAAATCTCAAATAAATAAAATTAGGAATGAGAGAGGAGAAATCACAACAGATACCAAAGAAATACAAGGGATCATAAGAGAGTACTATGAAAAACTATACGCCAACAAATTGAACAACCTAGAAGAAATGGACAAATTCCTGGACTCTTACAACCTCCCCAAACTGAACCAGGAAGAAATGGAGAATCTGAATAGGCCAATCACAAGTAAAGAAATAGAAACAGTAATCAAAAACCTCCCCAAAAATGAGAGTCCAGGACCAGACGGCTTCTCTGGAGAATTCTACCAAACATTCAAAGAAGATTTAATACCTATCCTTCTCAAACTATTCCAGAAAATTGAGAAGATGGAGTACTCCCTAACAAATTCTATGAAGCCAATATCACTCTGTTCCCCAAACCTGACAAGGACAACACAAAGAAGGAGAACTACAGGCCAATATCACTGATGAACATAGATGCAAAAATCCTCAACAAAATTCTGGCAAACTGAATACAGCAATACATCAAAAAGATTATACACCATGATCAAGTGAGATTTATACCAGGGACACAGGGATGGTTCAACATCCGCAAGTCAATCAACGTGCTACACTACATTAACAAAATGAGAAACAAAAAAACACATGATCATCTCAATAGATGCATAGAAAGCATTCAACAAGATCCAACACCCATTTATGATAAAAACCCTCAAAAAAATGGGTATAGAAATAAAGTACCTCAACATAATAAAGGCCATGTATGACAAACCCACAGCCAACATCATACTTAATGGACCAAAAATGAAAGCCATCCCTCTGAGAACAGGAAAAAGACAAGGGTGCCCACTTTCACCACTCCTATTCAACATAGTACTGGAGGTGTTGGCCAGAGCAATTCGGCAGGAAAAAGAAATAAAAGGAATCCAAATAGGCAATGAAGAAGTAAAACTCTCGCTGTTTGCAGACGACATGTTCTTATATATAGAAAACCCCAAGGAATCCATAGGAAAACTATTATAAAAAATCAACAGCTACAGCAAAGTTGCAGGGTACAAAATCAACATACATAAATCAGTAGCATTTCTATACACTAACAATGAACTAACAGAAAAAGAACTCAGGAACTCAATCCCATTCAAAATCGCAATGAAAAGAATAAAATACCTTGGGATAAATTTAACCAAGGAAGTGAAAGATTTATACAATGAAAACTACAAGACTCTCTTGAAAGAAATTGACGATGACATAAAGAGATGGAAAGACATTCCATGCACATGGATTGGAAGAATAAACATTCATAAAATGTCCATACTACCTAAAGCAATCTACAGATTCAATGCTATCCCAGTCAGAATCCCAATGACATTCTTTACAGAAATTGAACAAAGAATCCTAAAATTCATATGGGGCAGCAAAAGACTGTGAATTGCTAATGCAATCCTGAGTAAGAAAAACAAAGCTGGAGGCATCACAATCCCCGATTTCAAAACATACTGCAAAGCTACAGTGATCAAAACAGCTTGGTACCGGTACAAAAACAGGTGCACTGATCAATGGAACAGAATTGAAAGTCCAGAGATAAAACCACACATCTATGGAGAGCTAATCTTTGACAAAGGAGCTGAAGGCCTACAATGGAGAAAAGAAAGTCTCTTCAACAAATGGTGCTGGGAAAACTGGACAGCCACGTATAAAAGAATGAAAATCGACCATTCTTTTTCACCATTCACAAAAATAAACTCAAAATGGATCAAAGACCTAAAGATTAGGCCTGAAACAATAAGTCTTCTAGAAGAGAATATAGGCAGTACACTCTTTGACATCAGTTTCAAAAGAATCTTTTCAGACACTATAACTCCTCAGATGAGGGAAACAATAGAAAGAATAAACAAATGGGACTTCATCAGACTAAAGAGTTTCTTCAAGACAAGGGAAAACAGGATTGAAACAAAAACACAGCCCACTAATTGGGAAAAAATATTTACAAGCTACTTATCCGACAAAGGATTAATCTCCGTAATATACAAAGAACTCACACAGCTTAACAACAAAAAAACAAACAACCCGATCAAAAAATGGACAGAGGACATGAACAGACATTTCTCCAAAGAAGATATAAGTATGGCCAATAGACACATGAAAAGATGTTCATCATCACTAATCATCAGGGAAATGCAAATCAAAACTACACTAAGATATCACCTTACACCTGTTAGATTGGCAAAAACATCCAAAACCAAAAGTGACAAATGTAGGAGAGGTTGTGGATAAAAAGGAACCCTCATACACTGTTGATGACAATGCAAACTAGTGCAGCCACTATGGAAAACAGTATGGAGATTTCCCAAAAAGTTAAAAATATAAATACCCTATGACCCAGCCATCCCACTACTGGGTATCTATCCTAAGTACCTGAAATCAGCAATCCCAAGAATCCCGTGCACCCATATGTTCATCACAGCATTATTTACAATAGCTAAGATGTGGAATCAACCTAAATGCCCAGAAACTGACGACTGGATAAAGAAGATATGGTATATATACACAATGGAATACTGCTCAGCCATAAAAAAGGACCAAATTGTTCCATTCGCATCAACATGGATGGACCTTGAGGGTATTTTATTAAACGAAAAAAGCCAGACAGAGAAAGATGAACTCTATATGACCCCACTTATAGGTGGAAGTTAACATATAGACAAGGAGAACCGATTGGTGGTTACCAGGGAAAAGGGGGGAGGACACAAAGGGTGAAGTGGTGCACCCACAACATGATTAACAATAATGTACAACTGAAATCTCACAAGGTTGTAATCTATCATAATCTTAAAAAAAAACCTCAGATTCAAGAAGATTAACAAAACCCAGATACAAGAAACATGTAGACAACTACTTGAAGGTATACCACAATCAAATTGCTCAAAGCCAGTGATAAATAAAAACCTTATGCGGTCAAAGAAAGAAGATTCTTGTTATACAGAAAACCAGAGAAAAAATAATATCATATTTTTCATCAGAAGTACTGCAGGTGAGAATTCATTGGAAGAAAAATCATTAAAGTAGTGAAGTAAAATAACTGTCAACGTAGAATTTTGTACCCAGAAAAAGATCTTTCACAAAGTTATCCAAAATAAAAACTTTTCAGATGTACAAATGCTGAAAGACTCCATTACCAGCAGACTTGCACTGTAAGAACCAACACAGGAAGCCTTTCAGTCAGAAGAAAAATGATACCAGTTAAAAATATGAATCTAGACAAAGAAATGAAGAGCACTGGAACTAATATCTACATACATGGTTTCAAATATTTAAATCTCAAAGACAATGAAATGTTTAAAAATTATAAAAATGCAGGGGCTGGCCCCGTGGCCGAGTGGTTAAGTTCGCGCGCTCCGCTGCAAGCGGCCCAGTGTTTCGTTGGTTCGAATCCTGGGCGTGGACATGGCACTGCTCGTCAGACCACGCTGAGGCAGCATCCCACATGCCACAACTAGAAGGACCCACAACGAAGAATATACAACTATGTACTGGGGGGCTTTGGGGAGAAAAAGGAAAAAATAAAATCTTTAAAAAAAAATTATAAAAATGCATAACGCACATTGTATAAAGGTCATGATGGGAGTGGTTAAACATTGTAAAGTTCTTGTTTTATACATGAAGGGGTATGATTACACTTGCATATAGTTTGTGACAAGTGAAATATCTATACCATGTGCCCTGAAGCAAACACTGAAATAACAACAACAAAATTATAGCTTTTAAGTTCACAATACAATGTAGAAGAGAAGAAAGTAGAATAAAAATAGATGGAATGAATAGAAAGCAAATAACAATGTGATAAACTTAAACCTAATAATGTCTGTAATCACAACTCAAAAACTCTCAAGGAATCTATAAAAAACAGACAAAACCCAAAAAAAACTTAGACATAAAAGGTAAGTTCAGCGAGGTAACAGGATACAAGATCAACAAGCAAATATCAATCAGGTTTCTACATAATAGCAATGAAACAGAAATTTAAAAAACCACATCACCCCAAGGATGATGAATACTTAGTTAAACTAACAAAATATGTACTGGATTTGTTTACCGAAAAGCACCAAATGCTGGATAAAGAAATCAAAGAAGATCTAAAAAATGGAGAAATTTTGTTTTCTTGGATTAGAAAACTAAATGTAGTAAAGATTTCAGTTTTTCTCAAACTGACCTAAAGTTTTAATGAAAACTCAAATACTATATCAGCATCTTTTTGTAGATAATACACAGGTTTATACTAAAGTTTATATAAAATGCCAAAGGCATAGAATGGCTAAAGCACATTTTTAAATCAGAATAATGTGGAAATGATCAGTGTGTAAGATTTACTGTATAACTATAGTTATCAAGACTGAGTGGAATTGGTGGAGGGACAAATACATCAATATGATAGAATAGAGAAGCCAGAAATAGACCCTTATGAAGAAGTCCAACTAATTTTTGCTAAGGTACAAAGGTAATTCAATGAAAGAAGGATAGCCATTTTAAGAAATTTGTGCTAGAACAATTGGAAGTCCCTAGGCAAAATATAGATAAAAGATGAAAAGAAATTAGAATGTTTACCTAAACTTTACACAAAAATTAACTCAAGATACACCATGACTTAAATATAAAAAGTAAAACTATAAAATTTTATACAAAAACCTGAAAGAAAACATCTTGGCAGGACCTAAGGTTAGGTGAACAGTTCATCAACATGACATTAAAAACATGATCCATATAAGTGCATATTGATAAATTTCAC
This sequence comes from Equus caballus, assembly GCF_041296265.1. Classification (NCBI taxonomy): domain Eukaryota; kingdom Metazoa; phylum Chordata; class Mammalia; order Perissodactyla; family Equidae; genus Equus; species Equus caballus. Next base: position 13,122,183 of record NC_091695.1, read on the forward strand.
TTCAAAATTAAATCAAACCACCAACCACACTCTTGGACATTCATCCAAGAGAAATGAAAACTTATGTCTATACCATCACCTTTGCACAAAAGTTCATAGGAGCTTTCTTGTAATAGTTGAACATGGGAAACAACCTAAATGTATTTCCATGGGTGGATGGTTGAACAAACTGTATCATCATTCACATGAAATAATAAAGTAACAATAATAATAAACCAATGATAAATCAACAAACAATTTATACATAAAAACACCATGGATTTCAAGAGAATTATGTTGACTGAAGAAAGACAATCGCAAAAGGTTACAAGTAATATTTCATTTATACAACATTCTTAAAATTATAAAATTATAGCGATGGAAAATGGATTAGTGGTTGACAGTGGTTAAAAACAGGACGATGAGGGGCTGGCCCCGTGGCCGAGTGGTTAAGTTCGCGCGCTCCGCTGCAGGTGGCCCAGTGTTTCATTGGTTCGAATCCTGGGCGCGGACATGGCACTGCTCATTAAACTGCGCTGAGGCAGCATCCCACATGCCACAACTAGAAGGACCCACAACAAAGAATATACGACTATGTACCGGGGGGCTTTGGGGAGAAAAAGGAAAAAATAAAATCTCTAAAAAAAAAAAAAAGGACGATGAGAGAAGGGAAGAGGATATGGCTATAAAGGAAGGGCATAAGAGACCTTTGTGGTGATGGACAAGGTCTGTATGTTGACTGCTGTGGTGGTAACACAAATGTACACATATAGTAAAATTGTATATAAGTATATATCTATATCTATGTCATCTATACCTATATCCATCCATATATATATATATATATATATATATATATATACACCCAAACACACACAAACCCACAAATGACTGCATGCAAAAACTGGTAAAATCTGAACAATCAGTGGATTGTATTAACGTTAATTTCATGGCTGTAACACTGTACTGTATTTATGCAAGTTGTTACCCCTTAAGGAAACTAAGTGGAACACAGGAACTGTCTTTGATCCTTTTTCTGAAGTTTCTTGTATAACTATTCCAAAACAAGAAGTTAAAAAAGTTAAATCTAAGGCTTTCTGGGACAGTGTAGAGCAGGAAGGGGCAGAAGGGAAATATTGCATTGAGACACACCAAGAAACTTTGGGGGAGATGGATATGTTCATTATCTTGATTGTTTCGATGATTTTCAGATGCATACATATATCACAACTAAACAAATTTCATACTTTCTATATGTAGAGTTTATTATTTTCAATGATACCTCTATAAAGTTGTTTTACCTAATTACTAAACAAGCCAAGAAATCAAACCAAAAACAAGGAAAAAGTCAATAATAGAAACACACACTTTGCAATATTATTCAATTAACAAGAGAATATATAAATCAGGGACCTATCACAGACGTGAAACTCCAAGAACTGAATCTATTTGCTGGTGGAAGATATACAACAAATCTGAAATATTTAACAAAATTCAATGTCTTCTTATTATTTTTTCTTTCCAAGAGTTCTTAATACCATGTGTGTGCTTATGTATGGGTATATGTGTAGTGTAGGCATATCTATGTGTATATCAACACACACACAGAGTCAGATATGTAAAACATGTATCATGAACAATGTTTTTACAACATATTAATGTGGTGAGCTCAAGTCTTTTTATTGAACTGGATGTCGTAGCAGTGTTGTTGATAACAGAAGTTGGAGACAAATATCTACCAATAAAGAATCGATCCATGAAATTTGCAGAGGTCTGCCTGGTGATATGGTGGTTAATTTCATGTGCTCTGCTTTGCTGGCATGGGTTTTGCAGGTTTGGATTCTGGGCACAGACCTACACACTGCTTACCAAGACATGCTATGGCAGTGTCCTACATACAAAATAGAGGAAGATTGGCATAGATGTTAGCTCAGGGACAATCTTCCTCAAGCAAAAAGAGGAAGATTGGCAACAGATGCTAGCTCTGGGTGAATCTTCCTCACCAAAAAAAAAAAAAAAAAAAAGAATAGATCCATGAAATTTGTTATATATTATTGACTATAATGAAAAAAGTAAAAAAAAAAGTCACAACATGGATACATCACAAACAATTAAATTTATTTAAAATGCAACATCACAATTTATTAAAGCAAAATAACATGGCAAAACATATATACACAAAGTAATGCATTTTCACAGAATATATTGATCATGCAGGCTATATATCAAGCACAGTAGATGTGTCAAATTAGACAGGAGTAATTGGAATGAACTTTGGATATGACGGAAAAATAAGAAATATTGAAATATAATACAGGCAAATACAATGAAAAAGAAGATCTCAACAGATGATAAGAAGTAGAAGTAACTCATTCCTCTCCTTGTGGTCAAAAAGGAAAACAAATAGAGCAATCCAAAAGAATTAGGGAAACAGCACCTTATATAGGCAATATATTATTATTTTTAGTTCACCTAACCATTTAAATAATGCAGTAAGACAGCATTTAAAAACATCTTCAATGTGTCATCTATTTGAGGAGACTTTTGTATAACTGGAGAAATAGAAGTTTGTTGTATAGATAAAATATATTAGTCCATTTCCCTAGATGCTTGTGTTATTCATGGCATTTAGAGAAACAGAACCAAATGGAGACTATTATATTTATGTATATAAAATATATATGTATAATGTGTATTAATATATAAAGACAGATGTTTAAGGAATTGACTTATATAATTGTTGGGACTGGTAAGGCAAAAATCTGTGGGTAGGCTGGCATTCCAAGAGTTGAAGTTGCAGTCTTGAGTACAAAGGTGGGAAACTGAGGTAGAATTCCTGTATTGCAGTCTGAAATAGAATTCCTTTTTCTTTGAGGGACCTCAGTCTTCGCTCTTTAAGGATTCAACTGGTTGGATGAGGCCTAGCCACATTATGGAAGGTAATCAGTTGTACTGAAAATCTGCTGATGTAAAGGTTAATCACATCTAAAAATATCTTCTGGGGGCTTGCCCTGAGGCCTAGTGGTTAAGTTCAACACCCTCCATTTTGGTGGGCCAGTTTCAGTTCCCAGAAGCAGTTGTACACCACTTGTTGGCAGCCATCCTGTGGTGACAACTCACATACAAAATAGAGGAAGATGGGCACAGATGTTAACTCAGAGTGAATCTTCCTCAAGCCAAAAGAGGAAGCCTGGTAACACATGTTAGCTCAGGATGAATCTCGCTCAGCAAAAGAAACAAACAAAAAATATTCATAGCCATATCTAGACTGATGTTTGACCAAACAACTGGGCACCATAGTCTAGTCAAGAGGACATAGAAACTAACCATCAAAGTGGGCAAAAAGGGAAGCTAATCAAGAGTAAAATGTAGGAATTTAATACATAAACAAATCAATCTAACTCACTTTCTCTAAATACAAAGGGCTCTAGACAATTAATAAACACCTCACTTTCATTCTGTTAAGCTTTCAAATGCCTCAGGGATAATCTATAAATTGTTTGGCATCTCCTCAACTCTCAGGGAGAGTCTCTGAGGGTGAAAAAGAATCCATAAATTGTTCTTACTATGCCATGTTCAGAAACACATGGGGGAGTCAAGACAGAGGTTGCATGACAGGTAAATAGAATATTTCATGTGGTGCCATATTATGCCAATATCAAAATAGATTAGGTGACATTTGCAAAATAACACATATATTTTTTGTCAAAGCATAGTAAATATTAGGATTTCTGATTCCCTTCTGTGTGCATGCTGCTACTGATAATGTGTGAACAGAATAGGACTGCACTCCTTTTGCTTCAGATTAATTGTTCAACCATTTCCACAAAAGCAAGTAAGCATCCTTGAAATGTCAATGCTATATTGCTCAAGTAATAGTTATATTTTGTATAAAACCTTAATCATATGAATAATAGAAGAAAAACCAAGAGAGAAGAAAGCCAGCAAAAGAGACAGGAAAAGAAACCTAAAAATTATTATAAAACTGCAGGAATTTATTTTCTGGTTTGATGTTATTCCTAATCCTCATTTAGTGACGCTAGACTCTTCTTGTTCCCTTCTCAAAATATTTTAATAATTAAAGAATATTTAAATCACTGTATAAATGTGACTTTTTTCTAAACTCTTGAACAAGAAGGGAGTTTCCACTTTACACTGAGATGTGAAAGCAATTTTTAATGTCTAGTAAACTTTTAACTACCTGGTTTTATGGTGATGGTACAATGTACAGCATGTTCAGTTTCCAGTGGAATCTGTCAGAAATCCCATGTATCTGAAAGAGTGTAGCTCTAGAAATAATAATATGATAATTAACACAGACAGTAAACAGTGAAAAATTAATTTGACACATTCCATAGACTGTAAAGCTGGCGAGAGAAAGCCTTCCATCCTCCTCCATCTTACAGGAAATCAGCACTTAGCAATGTGACTTTTTTCTTGAACTTTTATTACACCCACAAGATTTATTTTGCTTCTTATTCCATTGACTTAAAATATTTTATTCTAACGGTAGTTCAGTATTTCTGACAGAAAGTTGTGTACATGGGGAAAGGATAGGATATCAGAAGCTCACAACCTTATAAGCAACGTCTTATGTGAGAAAGTGTGACTTTCTTGTAAACACATTTATAATTTGTTTTAAATGCTGTATTTTTTAATAATTTGTTTCAAATGCTGTATTTTTCTATCTTTTTCCTTAGAGCTCACTTTGAGACTGCTGACATTATTATTTTCCTTGTAGCCAGGATGAATTATCTTTCTTTCATTTTTTTAGGGAAGCATAGATAAAATGTTTTTAACTAATAATTCTTTTACCTTAGCCTCACATCCTCATTTTCCTCTAGTATTAGTCTTGTATTTTTCTTACTTGGTGATTTACTTATATTTATACATACATATACATATTTATATGCACCTTTGTTTCATTATATTTATTTATGTCTGCATTAAATGCTATCTCATACTATGGTGGAGTTCTTTGTGGTCTTAATGAGCAGGCAAACTTAAAAGAACATTGTGGAAGGAATATATGTATATGTATCATTTATCTTGCCAGTGTGGTGATTTGAAACATATTTTTTTCTATAGAGAATCTCTTTATCCAAAGAGGATGTTTATTAAAGTTCATTATATAAAACCTATTTCAGTGATCTCACTTTCTCTCAATTTACTCAATTTCTTATACTAGCTAAGGTTCCTCCATGGCAAAATATACCTTATGTGTTATAAACAAGATAGTATATGCCAGTTATAATGAAAATGCACCTTGGGAGGAGCAAATAGGTTTTACATTTTATTAAATTTTTAAAAATATTTAAAGTAAGGTAGGAGATAAATTATCAAGAAGAACAGCATATTGACGTTTCAGCTGTAGTCATAGAGTTGGGTCATGTTGGGGGGCGGGGACACACTGGGGGCACTTACCTGGATAACATATTACTTCATCTATCCATCATCATGTCCATATAAAGAAGTTAAGTCACACAAAAAGAATTTATATATACGTATGTAAAGATACTCCATTTTGGGTAACATACTGTCTTTACTTAAAAAGATAAAAACAAACACAAAATAACCTGTATGTACTTGATATTTGCGGGAAATTTCAAGATACCACAAATGTATTGAAACTTTTAATTGTCACTTAGCTTCCAAAAACCTCAACAAAGAAACAGTTGATTTTATTTATGTGTATAAAGAGATTAAGAAAATTTACATCCTTTACTCCAAGTACTCCTTTGTATGTACCACAAATATAGGTATAGCAAATACTATATCTACCTCTGTATATTTACCTATATGGAGACAAATACTTTCTACTATGATCTTTAATAGTTTCCTCATTTATACACCTCTGTGACATATCATTTGTATGTTAATTGTTTCATCCTGTACCACTTGTAGACATAACGGCTCTCATAGGCACATGTTTTAGAGTAGAGGCTCCAAAATGTTTCCACACATAATTGGAATTGGATTTTTAAAATTCTATTATGTAACTAACATATGTATTGTCATATATGATTGTAACTTGGTAAATGTAATTACCCAATTGCTATTATATAAAAGACAGACACAAAAGTTTAACAAACAACTATAAACCTAATGCTTAAAGTTTTTACCATTTTTCATTTTTGTTTCCTTTATCTACATTTATATCTCTTTGTATATATATATCTATACATATATCAGTGTTTGCCACCTTGGCCCTATTGGCATTTTGGGTGGGATAATTCTTTGTTGTGGGGGGCAACCCTAAAATAGTAGGATAATTAGTAGCTTCGTTGGACTCTAACCATTTGATGCCACTAGCACCCCTCCTCCAAGTGTGACAACCAAAAAGCCCCCAAATATTAACACATTTTTTGGGGGGGGTCAAAATTTCCCCAACGGAAAACCACAAATCTCTCTCTACCTCCAAGTATATCTCTGTTTCTAACTCTTGCTCCGTTTCTATTACTAAATATGTATGCTTTATTTGCAGGGGGTTGATTATTTTAATAGAGTCTAATTGGTAAATCTGAATTTATTCTACTTGTACCAACTTTGTATACTAAAACTAATCAGATTATGCTTCATGAAAGCTGTTGACTGTGCCAATCTTTCTATCCTAAATAGCTTTTCTGATCAAGCTGGATGGAAAAACACAATCTATCAGTGCTGAATGAATTCATTCTTATGGGAATTACAGACCGTCCTGAGCTGCAGGCTCCATTATTTGTGCTCTTTCTCATGATCTACGTGATCTCACTGGTGGGCAACTTGGGCCTGGTCATCCTCACCAAGATGGACTCCAGGCTACAAACACCCATGTACTTCTTTCTCAGATACCTGGCTTTTACTGATCTTGGTTATTCAACAACTGTGGGACCCAAAATGTTAGTAAATTTTGTTGTGGATCAAAACACAATCTCCTATTATTGTTGTGCAACACAGCTGGTTTTCTTCCTTTTCTTTATTATTAGTGAACTTTTTATTCTGTCAGCAATGTCCTGTGACCGTTATGTGGCCATCTGTAATCCTCTGCTCTACACTGTCATCATGCCACAAAGGGTATGTCAGGTGCTGGTGGCAATCCCATATCTCTACAGCACATTTATTTCTCTTCTAATCACCACAAACATTTTTAATTTATCCTTCTGTGGCTACAATATCATCCATCATTTCTACTGTGATGACCCGCCTTTGTTATCTTTGCTCTGCTCGAACACACATGAAATTGAATTAATTATTCTGATTTTCTCAGCTTTTAATTTGATTTTATCTCTTCTGATAGTTTTTTTGTCTTACCTGCTCATCCTTGTAGCTATTCTCAGGATGAACTCTGCTGAGGGTAGATGCAAGGCCTTTTCTACCTGTGGATCCCACCTGACAGTGGTCACAGTGTTCTATGGGACATTGATATTTATGTATGTGAAACCCAAGTCTAGTCATTCATTTGATACTGAGAAGGTGGTTTCCATATTTTACACCCTGGTTATCCCCATGTTGAATCCCTTGATCTATAGCTTGAGGAACAAAGATGTAAAATATGCAGTACAAACGATATGGAAAAACTATGCAATATATTTTCCCAAGGTTCACTTTCCAATATGATTCCTATAAACCTGGTTAGGGACATCCCTTCAGAGAGAAAAGAAAACACAGATATGGTCATCCTATATTTAGAAAATGCTTTCTATGTGCCAGTCACTCTTCTAAGTGATGTATATACATTCATGAAAATAAAAAACACATAAACCCTTGCCATCTCTGAGAGGAAGAGAGGAAGTATAAGCATAATAATTAAGTAAATTTTATAGTACAGTAGCACGGATTAGGGACTATAGACAATAAGATCAGGTAAGGATAGTGGCTATGCTGTGTGGGAGTGAAGAAGAATGGTGGATACAGAAAGGGAGTTCAAATGACTCTTTTATTCTCACAAACTTTAGAATAAACTTTCAAGTTTCTATGTGTGTTTGTGAATGTGTGTGTGTCTTTGTGTAAGCACATTTCTCTGTTTTAGTCATTATACTGTTCTGTGAGGTATGTTAAGATCAAACTTGATTGTACTTTCAAGAAGGCTCATTGTATGTGAGCATTTGAAGTCAAGAGTCAGCTCAATTTCCTCAGATGCCCCTTTTCCATGTGGGGATCATAGGGTCCTATTCTTTCCCCATCGGGGCCATTATTTCACATATGGGCCCTAGAGAGTCTATCAACTCAATACTGCTGGCATTTCAGCAACTCAGAAGATCCAAATCAAACTAATTTTGTCTAAATCACTCCAATTTTCTGTAAGAATGGATATATCAATTAAGATAAATATCTTGAGGTCTCTCATGGAGCTTCTATTTTTTTTTTTTTTTACTTTTGTTCTATCACTTTGATCTTGATCCTTAAATGCCTGTTTTCGTGTCATGGATTGTTGTTTTTCCTTATTTCTCTGAAAAACAAAAATAATTCTTCTTTAAAAGTCATGTTTTTGTTGCTGCTATGTATTTGCATAGGAGTTCTACCTTGATGAATTAAGTTTGTTGCCTCTCATGTTGCCGATTTTCCTCAAATTTGGTTCCTATGACTGTGTCGTATACTTTTTATCAGGCTCCATTGTTTCACAGCAGTGATTTGATAATTCCTCTTTTAAGAAGTGAAAAGTGATTGTGTCATGAATTGGTCTATGCCATATTTCTGGTGAAAGTATAGCATGATATGAACAATTTATATACATATTATGTCTTCTGGACAAACTTTCTCTAAACCCTCCCTAAATTCTTCCATTTTTTTGTTTAATTTTAGTATTTGTAACATTAATTGGACTTTATTTACATGATAGAGGGACTGGACATTATTCTTAGTCCACCATCATGGAATATAATATTTCATTTAGCTGTTCAAATTTGAAACATAAATCAGTGGAATAAAATAAATTATACATATATTGTCATTTGAAGATTAATAGTACTAAAAAGTTTATACAGTTTATTTTTTAATTATTATGAAGAAATCATATACCTAGGTATATGAACTATGCATATATAAATATAAGAAATTACTTGTTTCCTAGAAAACGTATTTTGAGTACGCTAAGAGTGAAATGTTAATACTAGTTGTTGTTGGGTACTGATACTATCAGAAAGGTTAATTAATATTTACTGCTTATATGTTTTCTGCAAAATTTATTCAGTGAATAATTATGATTTTTATAACAGAAGAAAGTAAAGGACTCATATCTTGATTTCAACAAACAAACTGTCAGTAAAAATAACCCAATATACAAATTGTAAAATTAATCTTGGTCTGCCTTTTGATAGTCCCACAAATAATATACCAAAAAGAGAACAAAATGTGTTGATAATTACAAATGTTGATAATATATTTCATTCATTTTAAAAGTTACTCTCTATTTCATTATTAAGTAGCCATATGAGTTTTTTCAAGAAGTTTTTGTTATTTTTCCATAGAATAAAAAAATTCAAGAAATGAGAGATTAGTATTTAACAAATATTTGATAAAATGTTTTGAAGATTATTAAAATTTAGTGCATAATACAATACTGATTTTAAAAGATCAACAAAAATTAGAATAAGAAAAATACAAAAGAAACTTAAGCTGACACTAAAATTTTCTATGAAAAAAATACTCTGTGCTTCAGGTGAGGATGATACTTAACAGGAGTATTATATATGTGTGTGTATATATATGTGTATATTAATCTGCATGGACAGTATGAAAAACACTATAAAAATCTGAAAATGAAGATGATCTCATACAGTAAATCTGTGTTCAAATTAACACTCCTCCACCCCAAGATCCGTTAAGTGACTTGACTAGGGAACTCTGCATAATGTTTAGGGAAAAAGAAGTAACCAGTTATCTACATATTCTTCAGAAAACTAAAGAGGAGGTGTATTCTCCACCTTTACAATTAGAGCTTTGCCCTGATATAAAAAGCAGACAAAAGTATTGTAAGAAAAGAAAGCAACATAACAATATCTGTCTTGAACATATAATCAAAAATCTAAACTGAATTTTAGCAAACTGAATCTAGCATTAACTAAAAACAATAATGCACAATGGTTCTTTTATCCAGATATATATGGTGGGTTTAACATTCAAAATAATGCTATAGATAGATAGAAAGATAGATAGATAGATAGATGATAGATAGATAGAGCTTAAAAATACCCTAAGAATAATGAATTACTTAGGTACAAGCTAAGAGAACACATAAATCACCCAAGTATAATGGATTATTTATTTAGAAAATTTTAAAAATGTATAATATCTGTATACTAAAAATGTAAATGTTGACTAAAGAAATCAAAGAAGATCTGAATGAATATGCAGACATAATTTCAGAGATTAGAAGACTAAATATAATAAAGATATCAGTTCTTCCAAAATTGATCTATAGGTTTAATCCCAACCCAATAAAAATCTCAGCAAGATACTTTGTAGATATTGATGAATTTATATTAAAATTTATGTGAAAAGCCAAGAAACTAGCATAGGCAAAATTCGTTTAAAATTTTAGAATAATAAAATAGGAAATATCCTACATCATGTTGTCTTACGATATATTTACAGTAATCAAGACTGTGCGATATTGGTGGAGAGATGGACACATAAATTAATTGAAGACATTCAAGAACTCAGAAATATACCTCACAAAAGTCTAATTAATCCTTCTTGAATGTAAAAAGTTAATTCAAAAAAGAATAACCTTTTTAAAAATGGTGATGGACTAATTGGACATCCATAGGAATAACAAATAAATAATTTTAACATAAACCTCATGCAATTCAAACTAATTCAAAATAGAAAAAATGTAAAACATAAAACTATAAAATATTTAAACAAGAACATAGGGGAGAATCTATACCTAGAACCTAGAGCTAGTGAAGAGTTTATAGACATGATACCAAAGCACAGTCTGTAAAAGTAAACATGGATAAGTTGGACTACCTCAGATTTTTAAAAACCTATGAGCCACACTCGTGGACATTCACCCTAGAGAAATGAAAACTTATGTTCAGAGAATCACCTTTATGAAGATGATTATAAGAAGCTATATTTATAATAGTTGAAAACTGGAAACAACACAAATGTCTTCTAGTGGGTGAATGCTTGAACAAACTGTATCCTCAATATCATGAAATACTACATAAAAATAACAAGAGAACAAACAATTGTTACATACAAAAGTGTGGATGGACCTCAAGAGTATTGTGTTGAGTAAAAACACCCAATCACAAAAGGTTACAAATAGCATTTCCTTACAAATGGTATTTTTTTCACAGAACATTCTTCAAAAGATAAAATTATAGTGACGGAAAACAGATTAGTGGTTGACTAAAGGCCAGGGAATGAGGGAAGGGAAGGGGTCATGACTATAAAGGAAGGGCATAAGGGACTTCTGTTGATGGACTGAGTCTGTATGATCACTGTTGTAGTGATTACACAAATGCATGCATATGATAAAATTGCATAGAACTATATATACAAAAACACACAAATGAATGCATGCAAAAATGGTGAAATCTTAATGAAGTTAGTGGATTGTACTAATGTTAATTTCATGGTTGTGATATTGTACTGTATTTATTCAAGTTGTTATCATTGGGGAAACGAAATGGGACACAGGAACTCTCTGTGCTCTTTTTTGCAACTTATGGTAATTCCACGTTACTTCAAAATAAAAGTAAAATTGCAAATTCTAAGGCTGTTTGGGCTACTGTGAGGCAAGAAGCAGAGTGGAATTATTATGTAGATATTAAGAAATTTTAGGAGTGATGGATATGCTCATTATCTAATTGCTTTAATGGTTTCTTGGATGCACATATATTTCAAAACTTATCAAATTTACACTTTATGTATTTTCAGTTTGTTACTATCAATGATGTTACAATAAAATGCTTTATTTAATCTATAAATATACCAAGAATCAAACAAAACCAAATGCAAAATTTGATAATAGAAACACACATCTTACAATAATAATTAACAGGAAGGAACATAATTTAGGCTCTTGTCATAGATGTGAAGATCCAGGAGACCTCATATATTTCCTGGTGGAAGAGTGTACCGGTACAATCAATATGAAAAATTGAACAAAATTAACTGGCATATTATATTTTCTCTTACAAAGAGATCTCACTACTATATGTGTGTACAAATGTGGGTTATGTATAGATGTAAATGATGTATCTATATCCACAGGCACATGCACAGAGGCAGATACGTGATGTGTATGTCACAGAAAATTTGTTCGTGACATATAAAAGTGTCAAGCTTGACATTTTGTTGGAATGTGTGTTGTAGTAGTGTTAGTGATAGCTGAGGTTGGAGAAAACCAAATAATCCACCTGTAAAGACTATGTCCATACATTTTTTTATATATTTTTGACTGCAAGGAAGAAGGAAGCAAAACAAGTCCAATATGGATATATAACAAATAATTAAAGTGAATTAAACTCAACAAGATAATTTACAGCTCAATAACATATATGCATAGCAAAACATATCCACACAAAATGTTACATTCTTGAGCAATGTATTGACTATGCAGGACTTATATCAAGCACAGTAAAATATGTGTCAAAGTAGACAAGATGAATAAGAGTGGGTATTGGACATGATGTAAGAACAAGAATTATTAAAATGTAATGAAGGCAAATGTAATGAAAGAGAAGTCCTAAACAGACAGATGATGATGACTCATTATGAAATGAGAATGAGAAATAGGAGTAACTAATTCCTCTCTGTATGGATAACAAAGAAAAAACATGAATAAAAGATCTTACATGTACAGAACTTATTATTATTCTCGGTTCATTTAAATATTTTAAATAATGCAATAGGACAGTGATTAAACATGTCTCCTTTGTGTCATCCACTTGAGGAGACCAATTAAGAACTAGAAGAATACTGACAGGCTTGTTGTATAGACATACTAATCTAGATCCCTATTTGCTTGTATTGGTGAAGGTACTCCAGAGAAACAGAATGAATAGGGAATTTCTATCTAGAGAGATAAATTTTAAGAAATGGTATAATGTAATTACAGGGGGTAGTAAGGCAGAAACCTGTGGGGCAGGCTGCAGACTGAAAGTGTTGACGTTGCAATCTTGAGTAGAAAGGTGGGAAATTGAAGCAGAATTTCTATGGTGCAGCTCGGAGGAAGAGTTCCTTCTTTTTCAGGGGACCTCAGTCTTTGCTATTGAATGGATGAGGCCACCTCCACCTTCTGGACAGGAATCAGCTATACTCAAAGTCTACTGATTTAAAAGTTAATCACATCTAAAAAATATCTTAACAGCAACATCTAGACTGGTGTTTGACAAAACAACTGACACCAAGCCTAGCCACGTGGACGCGAAAATTAATCATCAAAGTAGGGGAAAAAGCTAATCAAGAGTAAAAGATAGGAATGTAATATGTAAGTAAACAAATAAATTTAACTCACTTTGCTGGTAAATGCAAATTGTTCTGTACTATTAATAACCACACCCCCTCCAGTGAATTCTGTTAAGCTTTCAAATGCTTCAGGGACATTCATGAAATTGCTTAGCATCTCCTCAGGGAGAGTCTCAGAAGGCGAAAAGGAATCCATAAATTGCCCTCACTGCACCACGTTCTGAAGTACAAAGGGGAACAAAGACAGAGGTTTAATGGCAGGCAAAAGAATATTTCATGTGATGCTGTATTATACCAATATTCAAATAGTTTGGATGACATTTGTAAGATAGCCCTTTTATACTACAGCACAGCATAGCAAAATATTAGGATTTATGATTCACTTTTGTGTATATTCTGCTACTGACAATGCCTGAGCAGAATAGGACTGCTCTCCTTTTTCTTCAGATTAATTCTTCAAAAATGTTTTCACAAACACTAATGAATAAGCATCTTTGAAATGTCAGTGCCACTTTTCTTATGTAACAGTTATGTTTTATATAAAAACTTAACCATGTGAATAATAAAGGACAAAACTCAGAGACAATAAAGCCTAACTAAAGAGTCAAGAATAAAAAATAAAAATGTAATTATGAAGCTGCAGGTATTCAGTTTCTAGTTTGATGTTCTTCCAAATCCTTAGTCGTTTAGTGAGTCTAGGCTCTTTGCATTTGCTTATCGAACACATAGTAAAAATTAATGACCATAGGGGAAGGGGGGAGGGGGGAAGGCAAAAGGGGTGATTAGGCTCACACGTGAAGGATGGACTATAATTAGTTTTCAGGTGGTGAGCATGGTGTAATCTACACAGAATTCGGAACATATTATGATGCACATCCAACAATAAATAAATTAATTAATTTAAAAACAAAGAAAAGAATCAATGAATACTTAAATCAGTGTATAAATGTGAATTTTTTTCTGAAATTTTGATGAGCAAAATGGGGGTTTCTGCCTTCCATTCTGGTGAAAAACAATTTTTGGAGGTCAGGAGACTTTTAAGCACCCACTCTTATGGTGATGGTATAATGTTCAGCATGTCAGTTTCTGATTGAATCTGACAGAAAGCAGATAAAATTTTCTCAGATTATAGCTTTAAATACAATACACTGACAACACAGAGAGTAAACAATGAAAAAGTAATTTGATACTTTCCATAGAACTCTAAACCTGGTGAGAGAAAGCCCTTCTATCCTTCCTCATCTTAGAGGAAATCAACTCCTAGCAATATAATTTGTTTCCTTTATCTTTTCGTCATTGCACCTAAACAAAATTTATATTGCTTCTTATTCTATCAATTTAAAATATTTTTTCTTAGCAACAGTTTAGTGTTTCTGACATAAGAAAGGTATGTGTATGGGGATAGGATAGGCTATCGAAAACTCACAACTTTATAACAATGTTTTTGTGAGAAAGTGTGGATTTCTTGTAAACACATTTACAACTTAGTGTTATAAATATCGTACTTTTCTATTTGCTATATTAGTGCTCACTCAGAGACCCCTGACACTGCTGTTTTCCTTGTAAACAGGATCAATTCTTTTCTTTTTTCAAGGAAGATTAGTCCTGAGCTAATATCTGCCACCAATCATCCCGTTTTTTGCTGAGGAAGATTGGCCCTGAGCTATGATCCGTGCCTATCTTCCTCTGTTTTATATGCAGGATGCCTGCCAAAGCATGGCTTGATAAGCTGTGCGTCTGTCGGCACCCAGGACCCAAACTGGCAAACCCTGTGCCACTGAAGTGGAACTCGCAAATTTAACTGCTGCACCATCAGGTTGGTCCCAGGATCAATTCTATTTCTTTCTCTTTTTAAAGGAAGCATTGATACCCACAATTTTTTAAACCAGTAATTCTTTTACTCTAGCCAACCTTCCTTATACTATTGTGGTATTTTTTTAATTAGTGGTTTATTAGAAATTTTAATACATATTTTTTGTTTCATTATACATATATTTCTCTGTGTTAATGCATATATCATAATATGGAGCAGTTCTTGGTGGCAGATGGAGTTAACACAATTCCCAGAATCTGCATACATATATCTATATCTATGTATCAAATTGTGTATTTTATCAGTATGCAGCAGGGTAATATTGTAACCTTAAAATATTTTTTTCTTTATGTAGAGGATCCTTTATCCAAAGGGAATTTTCATGAAACTTCATATATAAAACCAATTTCAATGGCCTCACTTCCTTCAGTTTGCTGAATTTCCTCCTACTATCCTATATTCACCCAAGAGAATATATATCTGATGTGTTACAAACAACTTAGTATATGTCAGTTATAATGAAAATGTACCTTGGGAGGAAGCTATATTTTGGTTTTAGTAAATTTTTGTTAATATTTTAAGTGAAGTAAAAATAAGTTATCCAAAACAACAAAACATTGATGGTACAATTCTTGTCATAGAGTTGGGTCATGGTGGGGGATGCACTGGGGACAGTTATCTGGCTAACACACTATGCCATCCATGCATCATCATGCCCCTCGCAAAGAAGTTGAGAGACACAGACAGAACTCATGCATACATATGTAAAGATAAGCCATTTCAGACAACATATTGTGTCCACTTAAAAAATAATTAAACACAGAAGAAAACCCCACTATACAGCTGATATTTTAGGGATATTTCCAGGTACCATAAACACATTGCAACATTTAATTCTCATTTGTCTTTCCCAAGAACCCTGCACTAAAGAGTTGATTTTGCTGATATAGAAAAACAGAGTAAGATAATTTACATTATTTGCTCAAAGTACTCCTTTGTGGATACTACAACTGTAGATGTAGTAAAGACTCTATCCACCTATATGTATATTTCCTGGGATATTTCCCTCATAAAGATGAATAATCTCTACTATGATCTGTTAGAGTTTCCTGCTTATTCACCTAGGTCCTGTATCAGTCAAATGTGTTATTTGCTTCATCCCGTACCACCTGTAGGCATAAGAGTGTGAAAGGACTATGGCTTACAATAGACTCTTTTAAATGTCTCTACAGATTACTGGAATTTGGATGTTAAAATTGTTACTATGTAATTAATATGTATTTTATCATGTGATTGTAATTTGGTATGAGTAATTATGTAATTGTCATTATACAAATGACAAACATAAAGGCTTGATAATCATCTATGCACCTAACATCTCGAGTTTTTACCTTTTTTTCACTTTTGCTTCCTATATCTATTTCCATAATTATACCTACATCTGTATCAATATCTATAGCTATATCTTTATATATCTATCTCTATATCAATATCTATATCTATCTATCTATCTATCTATAGAAGTGTTTGCCAATGTTGACCCTATTGAAATTTTGGGCTGGATAGGTCTTTTTTTGTGGAGAGACAGTTTTATTATAGTAGGATAATTAGCAGCATAACTGGGTTCTAAACATGATATGTCAGAACCACCCTCACTCCAGTTGTGAAAACCAAAATAACTCTAAATATTGTCAAATGTTCTTTGGAGGATAAATCTTCCACAATTGAAAAACACTGATCTATCTCCATTGCCAATCCTATCTCTATCAGTGTTCCTATCTCACTCTATGTAGACATGTTTTATTGTGGGAGATGGGTTTATTATAAAATATGCTGATGGGAGACTTGGATTTATCTTATTTAAACTAGCTTTGTATAATAAGACAATACCAGATTATACCGCATGAAAGGTATTTACTATGCTGATGTCACTTTTCAGCATGGGTTTTCCAATAAATCCAGATGGAAAAACACAATCTAACAGTTCTGAATGAATTCATACTCATGGGAATCTCACATCACCCTGAGCTGCAAGCTCTATTATTTTGGCTCTTCCTCAGAATTTACATAGTGTCAAAGGTGGGCAACCTGGGCTTGGTCATCCTTACTGGTTAGACTTCAGACTACAAAGTACTTGTGTATTTTTTTCTCAGGCAATGTCCTATGACTTCTAAGTGGCCATCTGTAACCCTCTGCTCTGCTCAGTTATCATGTCACAAAGCGTATGTCAGGTGCTGGTGGCAATTCCATATCTCTACAACACATTTCTTTCTCTTCTAGTCACTGTAAAGATTTTTAATTTATCCTGCTGTGGCTGCAATATCATCCATCGTTTCTACCATGACTATATTCCCTTGTTATTTTTGCTTTCCTCAAACATGCATGAAATTTATTCACTATTCTGATCTTATCAGGTTTTAGTTTGATATTTTCCCTTCTGTTTGTTCTTATATCTTACCTGCTCCTTCTTGTAGCCATTCTCAGGATGAACTCTGCTGAGAGTAAGAACAAGTCTTTTTCCACCTGTGGATCCCACCTGACAATGGCAGCAGTGTTTTATGGGACTTTGATATGCTTGTATGTGCAGCTGAAGTCTAGTCATTCCTTCCACGTGGATAAAATGGCATCCATATTTTACACACTCATTATCCCCATGTTAGGATCCCTTGACCTATAGCTTAAGAAAAAGAGATGTAAAATATTCAGTACAATGAATGTGGAAAAAATTATGCCATCTTTTTTCTTAAAGTTTATGAACAATATGATTTCCAATAATCAGCTCATGGGATTCCAACTTTGCTCTGTGTCTTTAGAAGGAATAGCAAGCACAGGTGAGTTCAACATACACTTAGAGATTGCCTTATAAGTGTCAGTCACCCCTCTATGTGCTATAAATATATTAGTACAAAAAATATTTTCCTTCCTTGAGGGGCAGAGATCAATTATAATAATCAAGTAAATTCTATACTGCAGTAGAATGCATTAGGACACTATAGACCATAAGAGAGGGTAAGGAGAGTGGGTGTGCTGTGTAGGAGTGAGGAAGAATAGTAGGTACAAAGATGAATTCAAATGATTCTCATATTATTCTCAACTATTTGAATAAACATCCCAGTGTCTATGAATATGTTTGTGAGTGAGCATGTGCTTTTACACAAGCACATCCTTCTGTTTTAGCTGTCACGCTCTTCTATGTCATGTGTTAAATTCAAAGTTGTGATTTTAAGGAGGCTCAGTGTACTGCTATGACTTGAAGTTATCAGTCATATGAATTTGCTCAAATCCTTGCATACCATGTGGTTGATCTTAGGCTCCTGCCCTTTTCTCATCAGTGTAGTTGCTTTCATATATGAGCCCTAGAAAGATCATTAATTAGACATACTTAGAAATTCATAACTCACAAGAGCAGCACAAAATCTTATTTTACTGAATCAGTCCATTTCTCTATACCAGTGGATAAACCAATTAAGATAAATTTCCCTGATTATAGTTAATAATACTGTATTGTATACTTGAAAGTTACTAAGAGAGTAAATCTTACATTTTCTCACAACAAAAAATAGAAAACATGTGAAGTGAAGGAAATATTATATAATGCTAAGTTGTAAGCATTTTGCAGTATATAAGTGTGTCAAATCAACACATTGGACAACTTAAACTTACACAATGTTATATGTCAATTATATCTCAATAAAGCTGGAGTAAAAAAGATAAATTTCTTGAAATCTCCCATGGAAGTTTCCAATTTTTTTATTTTTTATTTTATTGAGATCTTGATTCTGAGCTACTTGTTGTTGACTAATGGGATTTTTATGCTTCCTTATCTTTCTGAAACACAAGACTATTTCTTTTTTAAAAGTCAAGAGCTAGTTGTTTTTTATCTTTGCATAAGTTGTCCACTCTGTTGAATTAGGTTTGCTGCCTTTTTCTGGGGTGACTTTCCTCAATTTTTGTTCCTATGAGTCTAATATACATTTAGTAGGACTCATTGTTTGACTGCATCAACTTGATAATCACTCTTATAGAAAGAAAAAGGAAATAAATACATGATTTGGGCTATACTATATTTCTAGTGTAAGTATAATAAGACATTTATCAATTTATTTATATGTTATATCTTCTTGAAAAACTTCCTCCTAACTCCTTAATTTCCAATTTTTTGGTTTATTTTTAGTATTATTAACAGTCATTGAACTTTATTTAAATCATATTGAAATTCAACTGTTTTCTTTGTCACTCATAGACTACAATTTTCTGTATAGTCAATCAAATTTGAATAAAAGTAACTCATTGAAATAAAATATGTATTTCTTCATGTGAGGATAAATACTACTAAAAATGTCTACAGTTAATTTTTTTTTAAATTATTAAGAAAAAAATTGGGGTTCAGTCCAGTGTCATACTGGTTAAGTTTACATGCTCTGCTTCAGCAGCCTAGGGTTCATAGGTTCCTATCTTAGGCACCGTCAAAGCACCATTCATCAAGCCACTCTGATGGCATCCCACATAAAATGGAGGAAGATTGGCACAGATGTTAGCTCAGTTATAATCTTCCTCAAGCGAAAAGAGGAAGACTGGCAACAGCTGTTAGCTCAAGGCCAATCTTCCTGACAAAAAAAGAAAAGGAAAAAATTGTACTGGAAATATGTAGGAACTCTGAAAATATAGTTATAAGAAAATACTTCTTTCTAGAAAATGTATGTTGGGCAGAGATGCAGTGAAATGTTAACATTAGTTATTAGTGTCTGCTAAGATTACAAAAATGTTTAAATTAATATTTTTGGTTATGTGTTACCCCAAATTATCTTTGGTTAATAATTATGACTTTTGTAATAGAAAAAAGTAAACGTCTTTAGTATCTGCATTTAAAAAAATAAACTCTCACTAAAGATAATCTAGTATCCCAGTTCTAAAAATCTTTGTGTTCCTTCTACAGTCTCTCAAATGATAAACCAGAAAGAGTAAACTTTATTGAGATTTACAAATTTTGTAAAATATTTGATGCATTTTAAATGTTAGTTAATTCATTTTAAGTATACTTATGCTATTTCAGAAAGTTTTAAATGTTTCCAGAAAATATAAAAATTGAAAAATTCAGGAATGGGAACATAACAAATCTTTCATGTGATATTATGAAAAATATCAATTTTTAAAATATTATGCAATAATGATGGGAAAAGATTCATAAAACTTAGAGTAAGAAAAGTACAGAAAATTTAGAGACATTAAGGATATCTATAAAAAAAATCTGAGAGTGACATCAGCAACATAGCAGAGTGAATGGTTCTCTTTATCTCTTCCCCTTCAAACTACAACTAAAAGGACGTTCATTGATCAATAGAAGATACTCACACAGCACCTCAGGATGCTTGCGAGATCTGTGCTGCTATACATTAGAAAGTGAATGGACTACCCCCAGGGAGGAGGTGGGGATAGGAGAGAAGTCTCCAGCTCCCAGAAAGCCCAGTACCTGTGAGCAAATCTCTCCAGGATGAAGCAGTCATAGCACCACTGCAGCCCCAAGGGTGGGTGTACAGCTCAGGGTGACTGTGAGAAGAGGTGACTGCAGCCCTGAGCACCCCTATATTTCTCTGGACCAGTGGGAAAATCCACAGTCCCACCACAGGTGCAGGGAGTGACTCAGGCTCAGATTCGGTAGGGAGGCCCTGCCCAAAAAGCACAAAGGCTGGGGTGACCTAGAAGCAGACATAACATGGCTGGGTGAGCAAACTGGGGACTGCCTTAAATGCCCATACCTCTGCTGTATCCCCAATGGAGTAAGTGAAGCTCAGGAGGGCAGTGGGAGTGAGCAGTGACAACCCAGTACCCCAGTATGATCGCTCCTTGGTCCAGTGGGAAAATCCATGGTCCCATGGTGGCCCCTCAGAGAGATTCAGCTTGTATCTAGTGGAGAGACCCTGCCCACCAAGCACAAAGTGCAACCTAGGAGCAGACATAGTACAGCTGCTAATCCAGGTGGGCAATCCAGCAGCTGCCTTAAATGCCCATAGCTTGGCTATGGCTGTGAAGGGGAAAGTGAGATCCAGCATGACTGCAGGAGTGGCCAGGGACAACCCCAAGCCCTAGCATGATTGCTCCTAGTCCCAGTGTGAAAGTCCACAGTCCCACCATAGCCCCAGGGAGTGACTCAGGTTCCATCCCAATAAGAAGTCCCTGTCCACCAAGATCAAAGGCTGGTGTGACCTAGGAACAGATGGTGGAGTATCTTCAGCCTGGGAAAAAGTGACCCAGGCTACAGCAAATAGCCACAGTAGCACTGCAGTGGCAAAGGGTCAGGATGAATGGTGGGACTGTGGTAGCAGGTGACAGCAGACCTGAGCCCCTGTGTGATCATTCTCCCAACCAGTGGGAGGGTATACAATCTCACCACCATTCAAGGGAGTGGCACAGGCTCAGAATCAGTGAGGAGGACCCAACCAACAAGCACAACAGCTGGTAAAACTTAGGACCAGAGAGTGGAGGAGCTGAGTTTGGGTGAACAAGCGTGTGGCTGTCTTGAAAGCCCATAACAATGCTGCAGTCCCTAAGGGAGGGCTGTGTCTTGGTGGGTCTGCAGGAGCAGGTGGCAGCAACCAAGCACCCCTGTGTGACTGTTCTCACAGTTGATGGGAGACCCCCAGAGACACTGTGATCCCAAGGAGTGGCCCAGGCTCAGTCAGGAACAGCTGACAGGGATGCTGTTGGGTGTAGATTACACAGCTCCTGCTCTTTCCCCCCAGTGGCAGCAAGTGGAAGCAGTAAGCAAATTCTATCTCTATGCAGAGGCACAAATCCATGCCATCAAGAAGTATGAAAAAATATATTAAATCTCCAAAACAGAAGGAAAATAACAAGTACCCAGAAAAAAATCCTGAAGGCACAGAAATCCATAACTAAATGACAAAGAACTCAAAATAGCTATCATTAAAAAACTCAATGAGTTAAAAGAGAATACAGACAGACAACTCAATGAGTTCAGGAGCTACATCACAAAAATCCTTGAAACTATGAAGAAGAACCAGTCAGAAATGTTGGAGATGAAAAACACAACGGTTGAAATAAAGAAAAATATGTACTCCCTGAACAGTAGGGCTGACAATATGGAGGACAGAATGAGCAGTATGTAGGATAGGAATAAAGAAATGCTTCAGATAGAGGATGAGAGAGAAGTAAGACTAAAAAGAAATGAAGAAACCTCCCTGAGAAATACCCAACTCAAAAAGGAAATGCAATATGAGGATTATAGGTGTCCCAAAGGGAGAAGAGAAGAAGAATGGAGCAGAAAGCTTGTTCAAAGAAACAATAACTGAGAACTTCCAAAACCTGGGGAGGGGGAAGGAAATCCATGTGACAGAAGCCAATAGATCTCCAAATCTTATCAATGTAAAAAGACCATATCCAAGGCATATTGTATTAAAGCTGGCAAAAGTCAATGACAAATGAAACATATTAAGGGCAGCAAGGCAGCAGAAAATAACCTACAAAGTAACTTGTATCAGGCTGTCAGCAGATTTCTCAGCAGAAATACTACAGGATAGAAGAGAGAATGAAATTATATTCAAAATTCTGAAACACAAAACTTCCAGTTGAGAATACTCTATCTGGTGAAAATAGCCTTCAAATATGGTACAGAAATAAAAACTTCCTCAGAAAAACAAAAGTTAAGGGAGTTCATTGCCACAAGACCCCCGTACAAGAAATCCTCAGTCAGGCCCTCAAAGTGAAAAAAATTTAAAAAAGAAAGAGGTTACAAAATCCTGAGCCAGGAGGTAAGTAGATAGACAAAATCAGAAAATTGTACTCTCCGTCAGAACATGCTAGCCAATGCTTGCTTATAACATTAAAGATAAAGGGAAGAGAAACACCAATAATACATATATTTGTGTCATTTTAACCACAAACTCACAACAAAAGACCAAAAAAAGATGTGACAATAACACTTAGAACGGGAAGAGGGAAGAGATGGAATTGATTTAGTCTAAAGAAATAAGAGGCTATCATAAAATGGACTAGTTCATCTATGAGATGTTTTATACAAGGCAGATGGTAACCACTAAACAAATAATTAGAACAGAGACCCAAATTACAAACAAGGAGAAAACCAGGAATACCAACATAGAAAACTACCGAACTGAATTAGTAGTCCAAAATACATGGGACAGGAAACAAAGGAAAGCAGGAGAACTGGAAAACGAGCACTAAAATTGCAGGATTAGGCCCCCATATTTCAATAATCACTCTAAATGTAAATTGATTGAATTGCCCAATCAAAAGACATAGAGTGGCAGGATGGATTCAAAAACAAGACCCAAAAATATGCTGCCCCCATGAAACACATCTCAGCCCCAAAGACAAACACAGACTCAGAGTGAAGGGATGGGAGATACTACACGAAGCTAATAGCAAGCAAAAGAAACCTGGTGTCACCATACTTATATCAGGCAAAGCAGACTTCAAAACAAAGCAGTTAATGAGAGACAAAGAGGGGTAGTATATAATGATTAAAGGACACTCCATCAAGAAGACATAAATATATATGCACCCAACACAGGAGCACCAAAGTACATAAAGCAGCTATTTAAAAAACAAAAAGGAGATGTCAACAATAATACTATAATAGTAGAGGACCTCAACACCCCACTTACATCAATAGATGGATCATTGAGACAGAATGTCAAAAAGGAAATTGTAGAATTAAGTGAAAAACTAGGCCAGATGGACTTAATAAATAGAACAGTCCATCCAAAAATAGCAGGTTACACATTCTTCTTAATTGTGCATGGAACATTCTCAAGGATATATCATAAGTGGGGAAACAAAGCAAGCCTAAACAAATTTAAGAGGATTGAAAAAGTGTCAAGCATCTTTTCTGACTGCAACACTATGAAACTAGAAATCAATTACAAGAAAAAAGCTGGGAAAGGGGCAAAGATGTGGAGATTAAACCACATGCTAGTGTATGACGAATGGGTCATTGAAGAAATCAAAGGAGAAATCAAATATCATCTGGAGACAAATGAAAATGAAAACACACAATAACAACTCATTTGGGATGCAGCAAAAGCAGTCCAAACAGGGAAATTTATTTCAATACAGGCTGAAGTCAACAAACAAGAAAAATCTCAAATAAGCAATCTCAAGCTACACTTAGAATTAGAAGAACAAACAAAGCCCAAACTCAGCAGAAGGAAAGAAATCATAAAAATTAGAGCAAAATGAAATGAAATCGGAACCAAAAAAGATCAACGAAACAAAGAGCTGGTGTTTTGAGAAAATTAACAAAATTGACAAACCATTAGCGAGGCTCATTAAGAAAAAGAGAAGACCCAAATAAATAAAGTTAGAAATGAAAGAGGGGAAATTACAACAGATACCACAGAAATAAAAAGATTATAAGAGATTTCTCTGGAAAACTGTATGCCAACAAAGTGGACAACTTAGAAGAAATGGATGAATTCTTAGACTCTTAAAACCTCCCAAAACTGAATCAAGAAGAAATAGAGAATCTGAAGAGACCAATCGCAAGTAAAGAGATCAAAACAGTAATCAAAAACCTCCCCCCAAATAAAATTCCAGGACCAGACAGCTTCTCTAGAGAACTCTACCAAAAACTCAAAGAAGATTAATACCTATCCTCTCAAACTATTCCAGAAAATTGAGGAAGTTTCCTAACACATTCTACAAGGCCAGCATCACCCTGATACCAAAGACAGACAAGGACAACACAAAGAAGGAAAAATACAGGCCTATATCATTGATGAATGTAGATACAAAAATCCTCAGCGAAATATTGGCAAACTGAATGTCACAATACATTGAAAATATCGTACACCATGATCAAGTGGGATTTATACCGGTATATTGGAGACACAGGGATGGTTCAACATCTGCAAGCCAATCAATGTGATACACCACATTAACAAATGAGGGACAAAAACCACAGGATCATCTCATTAGATGCAAAGTATTCGACAAGATCCAACATCCATTTATGATAAACACACACAATAAAATGTGTATAGAAGGAAAGTATCTCAAAATAATAAAGCCCATACATGGCAAACTCACAGCCAACATCATACTCAATAGGGAAAAACTGAAAGTCATCCCTCTGAGAAGAGGAACAAAATAAGGGCACCAACCCTCACCGTTCTTATTCAACATGGTACTGGAGGTTTTGGCCAGAGCAATTAGGAAGGAAAAGGAAATAAAAGGAATCCAAATAGGGAATGAAGAAGTGAAACTCTCGCTGTTTGCAGGTGACATGATCTTATGCATAGAAAACCCTAAAAATATCCATCAGAAAGCTACTAGAAATAATTAACAATTACAACAAAGATGCAGGGTACAAAATTGACTTACATAAATCAGTAGCATTTCTATACTCTAATCACGAACTAACAGAATAAGAACTCAAGAACACAATCCCATTCACAATTGCAGCAAAAAGGATAAAATATCTTGGAATAAATTTAACCAAGGAAGTGAAAAACCTATACAATGAAAACTACAAGAGTTTCCTGAAAGAAATTGATGACGACATAAAGAGATGGAAAGACATTCCATGCACATGGATTGAATGAAAAAACAGTTAAAATGTTCATACCAGCTAAAGCAATCTACAGATTCAATGCAATCCCAAATACAACCCCAATGACATTCTTCACGGAAATAGAGCAAAGAATCCTGAAATTTATATGGGACAACAAAAACCAGAATTGCTAAATCAACCCAGAGAAAAAAAGAACAAAGCTGGAGACATCACAATCCCTGACTTCAAAGTATACTACAAAATTATAGTATTCAAACAGCATGGTACTGGTACTAAAACAGGCACACAGATCACCTGAATTGATTTGAAAGCCCAGAAATCAAACCCTACATGTGTGGACAGCTGATCTTTGACAAAGGAGCTGAAAACATACAATGGAGACAAGAATGTCTCTCCAACAAATGGTGTTGGGAAAACTGGGCAGCCACATATAAAAGAATGAAAATAGAGCATTCTTTTATGCCAGTTACAAAAATAAACTCAAAATGGATCAAAGACTTAAAGGTAAGACCTGTAACCATAAGACTTCTAGAAGAAAATATAGGCAGTGCAGTCTTTGATATTAGTCTTAAAAGGATCTTTTCAGACAGCATATCTTGTCAGACAAGGGAAACAATAGAAAGAATAAACAAGTGGGACTTCATCAGACTAAAGTGCTTCTCCAAGGCAAAGGAAACAAGGATTGAAATGAAAAGACAACCCACCAACTAGGAAAAAATATTTGGAAATCAAATATCTGACAAAGGGTTAATCTCTATAACATACAAAGAACACACACAACTCAACAACAAAAAATCGAACAACCCAATCAAAAAATGGGCAGGGGATATGAACAGTCATCCAAAGAAGATATATGGATGGTCATTAGACACATGACAAGATGTTCATCCTCACTGATCATCAGGGAAATGCAAATCAAAACTACACTAAGATATCACCTTAAACCCATTAGAATTTCTATAATTACCAAGACAAAAAGTAAATGTTGGAGAAGTTGTGGAGAAAAACGGACCCTCATTCACTGCTGGTGGAAATTAAAACTGGTTCAGCCATTATGGACAACATTATAGAGATTTCTGAAAAAGTTAAAAATAGAAATACTGGCAGGTGGGACCAAGATGGCAGAGTGAGTAGTCTTCTTTGTCTCTCCCCCTTCGAATCTACAACTAATTGGACATTCATCGGTTAACAAAGGCTATCCATATAGCATCTCAAGACACCTGAGAGACCCATGCTGCTGTACATCAGAGGGCAGATGGACTTCCCCCCCAGAAAGAGGTGGACATAGGTGAAAACTCTCTGACCCCCTACCTGTGGACAGCCTAGTACCTGCAAGAGGCTCTTTTCCAGCGGACTCCCCCATAGCACCGTCTCACACCAAGGGCAGGTGTGTGCACTCACTGGTGGAGCGATGGTGGAAACAGGTGACTACAGCCCTACCTAAGCTCCCTGTGATTACACCTAAGCCCAGGGGGAAACTCCAGGGTCCCACACCCGCTGGCAGGGAAAGCCTCTGCTCGCCATTAGCAGAGAGACCCCACCCAGCATTCAGAACATGGGGAGGCTCCCAAGGAACGGAGTTCCAAGCAGGGCAGCAGCCCGCCAGCCGCTGCCAGGCTCACAGACTCTGGCTGTGTCTCAGATAGTGAAAGAGGCACCCAGAGATCCCCGGGGATGTGCTTGGGGGCTGGGTGGCCCTCCAGTGCCTTGCTCCACAGCCCAGGGGGAAACTCCAGGGTCCTGCACCGGCAACAGGGAAAGCCACTGCTTGCCATTAGCAGAGAGGCCCCACCCAGAATTGAGAATGCCAGGGAGCTCCCAAAGAGCAGAATTACAAGAAAGGCAGCAGCTCACCAGCCGCCGCAGGACTCACAGACTCTGGCGGTGCCCCAGAGGGTGCAAGAGGCAGCCAGAGATCTCGAGGGCATGGTCAGGAGCTGGGTGGAGCTCCAGGGCCCGGCTCCATGGCCCAGGGGGAAACTCCAGGTTCCCACAGCAGACTAAGCAAAAGCCTCTGCACAGCACTATTGGAGAGGCCCTGCCCGGCAATCACAAGGCTGGAAGGCCCTGAGGCAAAAGTAGCACAGCTAGGTGAGCTAACCACAGACTGCAGAAGATACCCAAAGCTCTGCTGCAACCTATAGTGGACAAGTGAGATCTTGTGGGCTCTGACAGAGCTGAAATTATAGGTGATCTTGCTCCTGGGTGCTGGGAAAGCCCATAACACCGCTGCAGACCCCAAGGAGGGAGTGTGTCTAGGTGGTCTGCAACAGTAGGCACCAGCAGCCTGAGGCCCCCTTGTAATTGCCCCCACAACTGAGGAGGGACCCCACAGGACCACAGTGACCACGAGGAGGGGTCCAGGTCCAGTCAGTAACAGCTGACAGGGTTCCTGGTTGGTGCAGTCTAAACAGCAGCTCCTCCCCTACACCAGTTGAAACTGGTGGAAGCAGTAACTAAACTCTATCTCTATGTGTAGACACAAATCCATGCCATCAAGCAGTATGAAAAAATATATTAAATCTCCAGAACAGAAGAAAATGACAAGTACCCAGAAAACAATTCCAAAGACGATGAAATCTATAACCTAAATGACAATGAATTCAAAACAGCCATTATTAAAAAACTCAAGGAGTTAAAAGAGAATTCAGGTAGACAACTCAACGAGTTCAGGAGCTATGTCACAAAAGAGTTTGATACTATAAAGAAGAACAAGTTAGAAATACTGGAGATGACGAACACAATGGAGGAGATTAAGAAAAATTTGGACTCTCTGTAAAGTAGGGCTGATAATATGGAGGACAGAACTAGCAATTTGGAGGATAGGGATATAGAAATGCTGCAGACAGAGGAGGAGAGAGGGAAGTAAGACTAAAAAGAAATGAAGAAACTCTTGGAGAATTATCCGACTCAATTAAGAGATGCAACATAGGGATTATAGGTATCCCAGAAGGAGAATAGAATGAGAAGGGGGCAGAAGGCCTGTTCAAATAAATAATGGCTGAGAACTTTCCAAACCTGGAGGGAGAGATGGAACTTCAAGCGACAAAAGCCAATAGATCTCCAAACTTTATCAATGTAAGAAGACCAACACCAAGGCATATAGTAGTGAAGCTAGCAAAAGTCAATGACAAAGAGAAAATACCAAGGGCAGCCAGACAGAAGAAAATAACCTACAAAGGAACCCCCATAAGGCTATCAGCATATTTCTCAGGAGATACCTTACAGGCTAGAAGAGAGTGGAATGATATATTCAAAACTCTGAAGGAGAAAGGCCCGCAGCCCAAGAATTCTCTACCCAGTGAAAATATCCTTCAAATACGATGGAGAAATGAAAACTTTCCCAGATAAACAAAAGTTAAGGGAGTTCATTGCCACAAGGGCTCCTCTTCAAGAAATGCTCAGGAAGACCCTCATACCTGAAAAATCAAAAAAAAGGGAAGGGGTTACAAAATCCAGAACAAAGGTGATAAGCAGAAGGACAATAACAGAAAGTAGCAGTTCTCCATCAGAACAGGTTAGCAAAAGTTAAATAAAACATTAAAGATAAACGGAAGGGAAACACCATAAATAAATATAACCTTGTCATTTTAACCACAAAATCACCACACAAGAAGGAAGAGGAAAAAAAATCTGACAATAACAACCGAGAAGGGGAAGAGAAAAGGGATGGAACGTTTTAATTTTAGGAAATAAGAGGCTATCAGAAAAAGGACTATCTCATCTACGAGATGTGTTATACAAACCACCGGGTAACCAGTAAATAAATAACAAGAATAAAGACACAAATTACAAATAAGAAGACACCCAGTACAGAAATTTACCTACCTGAATTAGGAATCCAAAATTCATGGGACGAGAAACAAAGGAAATGAAGAGAACTGGAAAAGAAGTGATAAAATGGCAGCAGTAGGCCCCCACGTTTCGATAATCACTCTGAATGTAAATGGATTGAACTCTCCAATCAAAAGAAATAGAGTGGCAGGATGGATCAAAGAACAAGATCCAACAATATGCTGCCTCCAGGAAACACAGATCAGCCCCAAAGACAAACACAGACTCAGAGTGAAGGGATGGAAGACAATACTCCAAGCTAATAATGAACAAAAAAAAAAAACAAAACAGGTATTGCCATACTTATATCAGACAAAGTAGACTTCAAAGCAAAACAGATAAAGAAAGACAAAGAGGGGCAGTTTATAATGATAAAAGGGACACTCCACCAAGATGACATAACACTTATAAATATATACACACCCAACACAGGAGCACCAAAATTTGTAAAGCAACTATTAACAAAAATACAGGGAGACATCGAGAGCAATACAATAATAGTAGGGGACATCAACACCCCATTAACATCAATGGATAGATCATCCAGACAGAAAATCAAAAAGGAAATTATAGAATTAAATGAAAAATTAGACTAGATGGACTTAATAGATATGTAAAGAACACTTCATCCAAAACCAGCAGGTTACACACTCTTCCCAAGTGTGCATGGAACGTTCTCAAGGATAGACCATATCTTGGGACACAAAGCAAGCATCAATAAATTCAAGAGGGTTGAAATAATATTGAGCATCTTTTCAGATCATAATACTATGAAACTAGAAATCAACTACAAGAATAAAGCTGGGAATGGGGCAAAAATGTGGAGACTAAACAACATGCTACTGAACAAACAATGGATTATTGAAGAAATTAAAGAAGAAATTGAATATCATCTGGAGACAAATGAAAATACACCATATCAACTTATTTGGGACGTAGCAAAAGCAGTCCTAACAGGGAAATTCATTGCAATGCAGGCTCACCTCAATAAGCAAGAAAAATCTTACATAAACAACCTCAAATGATACCTAAAAGAATTAAAAAAAGAACAAACAAAGCCCAAAGTCAGTAGAAGGAGGGAAATAATGAAAATTAGAGCAGAAATAAACGATATTGAAACTAAAAAGACAGTAGATAGGATCGATGAAACAAAGACTTCGTTCTTTGAAAAAGTTAACAAAATCAGTAAACCCTTAGCCAGACTCACTAAGAAAAAAGAGAGAAGTCTCAAATAAATAAAATTAGAAATGAGAAAGGAGAAATCACAACATATACCAAAGAAATACAAAGGATCATAAGAGAATACTATGGAAAACTATATGCCAACAAATTGAACAACCTAGAAGAAATGGATAAATTCCTAGACTCTTACAACCTCCCCAAACTGAATCAGGAAGAAATAGAGAATCTGAATAGATCAATCACAAGTAAAGAAATATAAACAGTAATGAAAACCTCCCCAAAAATAAGAGTCCAGTACCAGATGCCTTCTCTGGAGAATTCTACCAAACATTCAAAGAAGATTTAATGCCTATCCTTCTCAAACTATTCCAGAAAATTGAGGAAGATGGAGCACAACCTAACACATTCTATGAAGCCAACATCACCCTGATCCCCAAACCTGACAAGGACAACTCAAAGAAGGAAAACTACAGGCCAATATCACTGATGAACATAGATGCGAAAATCCTCAGCAAAATTTTGGCAAACCGAATACAGCAATACATCAAAAAGATTATACACCATGATCAAGTGAGATTTATACCAGGGACACAGGGATGATTCAACATCCACAAGTCAATCAACGTGATTCACTACATTAACAAAATGAGAAACAAAAACCACATGATCATCTCAATAGATGCAGAGAAAGTGTTCAACAAGATCTAACAT
Source organism: Equus caballus (assembly GCF_041296265.1). NCBI lineage: Eukaryota > Metazoa > Chordata > Mammalia > Perissodactyla > Equidae > Equus > Equus caballus. The sequence continues at coordinate 13,153,655 of NC_091695.1, forward strand.
CCATTTATGATAAAAACCCTCAATAAAATGGGTATAGAAATAAAGTACCTCAACATAATAAAGGCCATATATGACAAACCCACAGCCAACATCATACTTAATGGACAGAAACTGAAACTCATTCCTCTGAGGACAGGAAAAAGACAAGGGTGCCCACTTTCACCACTCCTATTCAACATAGTACTGGAGGTGTTGGCCAGAGCAATTCGGCAGGACAAATACATAAAAAGAATCCACATAGGCAATGAAGAAGTAAATCTCTCGCTGTTTGCAGACAACATGATCTTATATATAGAAAACCCCAAAGAATCCATAGGAAAACTATTAGAAACAATCAATAGCTACAGCAAAGTAGCAGGGTATAAAATGAACATACATAAATCAGTAGCATCTACAAATGCTAAAAATGAACTAACAGAGAAAGAACTCAAGAACTCAATCCCATTCACAATCGCAACGAAAAGAACACAATACTTTGGGATAAATTTAACCAAGGAAGTGAAAGCTCTATACAATGAAAATAACCAGGCTTTCTTGAAAGAAATTGAAGATGACATAAAGAGATGGAAAGTCATTACAAGCACATGGACTGGAAGAATAAACATAGTTAAAATGTCCGTACTACCTAAAGCAATCTACAGATTCAATGCTATCCGAATTAGAATCCCAATGACACTCTTTACAGAAATTGAACAAAGAATCCTAAAACTCATATGGGGCAGCAAAAGACCCCAAATTGCTAAAACAATCCTGAGAAAGAACAAAGCCAGAGGCATCACAATCCCTCACTTCAAAGCATACTACAAAGCTACAGTAATCAAAACAGCATGGTACTGGTACAAAAGCAGGTGCACGAATCAATGGAACAGAATTGAAAGTCCAGAAATAAAACCACACATCTATGGAGAGCTAATCTTTGACAAAGGAGCTGAGGACTTACAATGGAGCAAAGAAAATTTCTTCAACAAATGGTGCTGGGAAAACTGGACAGCCACATGTAAAAGAATGAAAATTGACCTTTCTTTTTCAGCATTCACAAAAATAAACTCAAAATGAATCAAAGACCTAAAGATTAGGCCTGAAACAATAAGTCTTCTAGAAGAGAATATAGGCAGTCCACTCTTTGACATCAGTTTCAGAAGAATCGTTTTGAACACCATAAGCCCTCAGACGAGGGAAACAATAGAAAGAATAAACAAATGGGACTTCTTCAGGCTAATAAGCTTCTTCAAGGCAAGGGAAAACAGGATTGAAACAAAAACACAGCCCACTAATTGGGAAAAAATATTTACAAGTTATTTATCCGACAAAAGGTTAATTTCCATAATATATAAAGAACTCACACGGCTCAACAACAAAAAATCAAACTGCCCCATCAAAAAATGGGCAGGGGACGTGAACAGACATTTCACCAAACAAGATATACGTATGGTCAATAGACACATGAAAAGATGCTCACCATCACTAATCATCAGGGAAATGCAAATCAAAACTACACTAAGATATCACCTTACACCTGTTAGAATGGCAAAAATAGACAAAACCAAGAATGACAAATGTTGGAGAGGCTGTGGAGATAAAGGAACCCTCATACACTGTTGGTGGGAATGCAAACTGGTGCAGCCACTATGGAAAACAGTATGGAGATTTCTCAAAAAGTTGAAAATAGAAATACCTTATGACCCAGCCATTCCACTACTGGGTATCAACCCAAGAACCTGAAATCAGCAATTCCAAAAGTCACATGCACCCCTATGTTCATCACAGCATTATTCACGATAGCCAAGATTTGGAACCAGCCAAAGTGCCCAGCAACCAATGATTGGATAAAGAAGATATAGTATATAGACAATGGAATACTACTCAGCCATAAAAAAGGACAAAGTAGTCCCATTCACCACAACACGGATTGACATTGAGGGTATTGTGTTGAGTGAAATAAGCCAGACAGAGAAAGATGAACTCTGTATGACTCCACTCATAGGTGATAGTTAACATATAGACAAAGAGAACTGATCTGTGGTTTCCAGGGGAAAGAAGGGGTGGGAGGAGAGCACAAAGGGTGAATTGGTGTACCTTCAGCATGACTAACAATAATGTACAACTGTAATTTCACAAGGTTGTTAACTATCATAATCTTAATAAAAAAATTAGAAATACCATAGGAACCAGCCATCCTACTACTGGATATCTATCCAAAGAAATTGAAATGGCAATTCTAAGAGACTTACACATCCCTATGTTCATTGGAGCATTATTCACAATAGCCAAGACGTGGAAGCAACCTAAGTTCCCATCGAGTGGTGACTGGATAAAGAAGATATGGTGTATATATATACAAGGGGATACTACGCAGCCATAAAAAATGACAAAGTCATCCCATTCACAACTAGATGGATGGATCTTAAGGGTATTATGTTAATCTAAATAAGCCAGATAGACAAATTCAAACACTGTATGATTCCACTCATATGTGGAAGATAAACAAACACATGGACAAAGAGAACAGATTAGTGGTTACCAGTGGGGAGGGGAGTTGAGAGTGGGTACAAAGGGTGAAAGGGTGTACCTATACAATGACTGACAAATAATGTGCAACTTAAATTTCACAATATTGTAAACTATCATAACATCAATAAAATAAAATAAAAGCAAACTGTGTTTTAGGTTAGGATCATAGGAATGAGTGTACTATATATTTTCATGTAAATGGACATTAAGAAATTCAGTATAAAAAATCTAGGATGAAAAGGATATCATTATGGAATTGCATATGAGAAATAACCCTTACCACTTCAAAACTGGTCCAGGTGTCTTGACTGGGAAGTCTATTAAATGGTTAGGGAAAATAAAGTAATCAATTCTACGCATTTTATTCTAGAAAACTGAAGTGCTGGTGTATATCCCAACTTTCTTTATGAGGAGAGATATTCCCTGATATCAAAAGCAGACAAAGGTATTATAAGAAAAGAAAACAACAGAGCAATATCTGTCATAACCATTTATGCAACAACTCTAATAGAATTTTATTAAATTGAATCTAGTATTATGTAAAAACAATAATGTGCCATTTTAGGCTTACCCCAGAAATTTACAGTTGGTTTAATATTGAAAAATGAAATAATCATATTAAGAAACTGAAAAGGAAAATTTTTTTAGTACCTCAATAAATGCACCAGAGCATTTTAAAGTTTCAACATCCATTAGGAATAAAAATTTTGACCAGACTGCTATTAAATGGGACTTTCTAAACCTGATAAAGTTCACCAACAGAAAACCTACAACTAACATCATATACTATATTAAAAAATGAAATACATTTCCACTGAGATTAGAAACAAGACAAGTAGGATCTTCTAATTCTATTCAATATTGTACTGGAGATTTTATCCAACACAACATGGCAAGAAGAAAAATTTAATAGAAAGTGTTTAGTTTGGAAAAGAGGAAATAAAATTGTGTTTATAAGTAGATGACAAGATTGTACAGGTAGAAATCTAACTGAATCTACAGAAAATTTATTAAATTAAAAAATGAACTTATCGTCATTTCAAAAGAAAGATTAGTATATGCTGCCCATACAAAATTAGAAATAGAAATTTAAAATACCTGTTACAAATACTTTAAGATGATAAAATACTTCAAAATAAACCTGAAAAGATATATATGAAAAGCCTGAACACTAATAATTAAGAAACATTTTAAAAGATGTTAAATAAACCTAATTAAATGAGTATATACCATGTTCATTTACTGGAATATTCAATATTGTTAAAATATTAAACTTTCTCAAATGTATCTATAAATTCAGTGCAACACTGATAAAAACCCGAGCAGGTATTATTTTTTGGTAGGTTTTGGGAAGATGAAAGTAAAATATGTGAAGAAACACAAAATACCTAAATAGCTGAATTAACTTTAAAAAGGAGGAACAAAGTTCTAATACAAATGCTAAGACAAACAATAACCGCTTTCCAGTTTTATTCCAAAGCTACAGTTCTTAAAATTCTACTTCAGTGAAACGATATTGATAGAACAGGAATGGACCCATGCATATATGAACAGTGAACTTCCCACAAGGCAAAAGCAAAAAGATCATTTGATGGGGAAAAGATAGACTTTGTAAAAGTAGTGATGGACTAATTAGATGCACGTACACAAATATTGAACATTGATCCATAACTCACACAAAGATTCACAGAAAATGGTTCACAGGTGTAAATGTGATACCTGAAAATCTAAAAATTTCAGAAGAAAAATAATTGGAAATATTAAAATGACCTTCGGTTATGTAAAGATTTGTTAGATACAACACCAGAAAGAAAACTGATAAAATAAAAATTTGATACATTGGACATCAAAATTAAATCTTTTGCTCTTCAAAAGATGGTTTTAGGAGGAATTAAAACCAAGGTATATTCTGGGACACAATATTTTCAAGTAATGCATCTCCTAAAGGTCTTGTTCCACACTATATACAGAGGTCTCACGACTCAATAATAAAAATAATAATAAATAGCCGAAATGTTTGAAAAATCACTTTACCAAATAACATATAAAGAGGGCAAATATGCACATAAAAAGTTGCTTGGCATCATTATTCACTAATGAAATTCTATTTAAAACTTCAATAAGATAAAACTATATAACATATGTATGATGACATGTGTGTGTGTGTGTGTGTGTGTAGAGAGGAATAGAGACTTTCATTCACAGTTGGTGGAAAAGTAAAATGGTATAAATATGTGAAAACAATTTGTTATAAGAATCATTGTCTTAAAAATTAAACTTGCATTTAATGTAATTTAGTCATTTCACTCCCATTTAATGAAGACGGAATAGATCTGATTCGGAGTGGGGGTTGCACAGAATGGAATAACTGAAATGATACCATATGCGTTAAAGAAAACAAACAAAAGCAAAAGCCAAGTGGTAAACAGGTGATGGAAACTCAGATAAAATGACAAGTAACGGTAACTAATATCTGTCCCTGAGGGAAAAGTAAAACAACACGAACAACAAATCAAGGAAGCAACCTCATATTTGCATAATGCCTTGTTTTAATTTCCTAAATGTTTTTAAATCATGTAATTAGGCAGTGTTTAAACATTTCTACTGCATCAATCATCCGAGGAGACCTCTGTGGAAAAGCAGACTCTTGATGGGCATGCTCTACAGGTACAATATTTTAATTAAGATTCCTGTATGGTACAAAAGGAAAGTTAATCAAAATTAAAAAATTGGAAGAAAGGCAGGAAGGAAAGAAGGAAGAGAGGGAGGGAGGAAGGAAGAGAAGGAGGGAGGAATTAAGTCAGGAAGGAAGAAAGGAAAGAAAGAAGGAGAAGTCAGTGAATACCAATTGTCCTTGACAAAGGGAAACCTCAGGGCATTTTCTTGTGCTCCCAAATACTTGAGGGATAATCACCAAATTGCTTGGCATGCCCTCAGGGAGAGTTTGAAAAGTGAAAAAGATTCATAAATTGTTCTCACTTTTCCATGAAAGAAACACATGAGGGAGTCAAGACAGAAGCTTCATCACAGGTAAAAAGAATATTTAGTGTGGTGTCTTCTGTTCCTAATATGGACAAATTTCAGGGACACATCCAAAGTTCCACATTAATCCAATGGTGAAGCCCTAGCAAAATGTGACCATTTCTGATTCAGTTCTCTTTGCCTTCTTCTACTCCATAACGCCTGAGCAGGACTAGGACCCCTCTCCTTTAGTCTTCATATTAATGTTTCAAGTATTTTCACATGGGTTGACAGACTAAATGCACAAAAGCACCTTTGAAACATCATCATGCCATTGCTTATAAAATATTCATTTTAAATAAATAATTATATCTTAATGCAGCCCAAAACTGAGATCAAATGAAGCATAACTAGACATGAATTCTTAAAAATTGGAAAAATTAAGAAGCTGCAGGTATTCAGTCTCTCCTTTTGATGTCCTTCCAAATTCTTAGTTATTTCATGTGTCTAGGCTCTTTATTGTGACCTTCATGATATAATTGATTGTTTTATGATTATTTAAATAAATAAATTTAAATAAATTTAGATTCCAGATTTCTTGATGAGACAAAAGAGGATTTTCACCACGCATTGAAGTATGAAAAGTATTATTTGGATATTAACAGACTTTAAGTACCCAGTTTTATAGAAATGGTACAATGTTCTTCAATTTCAAGTGGTATCTGACAGAAAGCAGTTATAATTATCTCAAAGAGAGTAACTTAAAAGAATGTCAATTGGTATTCAACAAAGATATTAAATTGTGAAAAAGCACTGTGGCTCCTTCCACAGAATGCTAAAGCTTGTGAGAAAAAAAGTTTTGTTTTTCTTTACCTTACAGATAAACCTGCAAGGAAACACAAAATCTAACAATGCTAAATAAGTTCATTGTAATGGGTATCACAGAATGCCCTGAGCTTCAGGCTCCATTACTGGGGCTCTTCCTCATCATCTACATGATCTCAGCTGTGGGCAACTTGGGCATGGTCATCCTCACCAAGATGGACTCAAGGCTACAAACATCCATGTACTTCTTTCTCAGACAGCTGGCTTTTACTGATCTTGGATATTCAACAACCGTGGGACCCAAAATGTTGGTAAATCTTTTTGTGCATCAAAATACAATCTTCTGTTATTTTTGTGTTATACAATAGCTTTCTTTTTTATGTTTATTATTAGTTAACACTTTATTCTGTTGGCAATGTCCTATGACTGTTATGTGGCCATCTGTAACCCTCTTCTGTATCCAGTTATCACGTCATAATGTGTTTGTCAGGTGCTTGTGACAATCCCCTCTCTCTATAGCACATGCTTCTGTTCTACTCACTGTAAAGATTTTTAATTTATCTTTCTGTGGTTATAATGTTGTCAGTCATTTCTATTGTGATTGTTTCCTTTGTCATCCTTGCTCTGCTCAAATACACAGGAAATTGAATTGATTATTCTGATTTTGGCCAGTGGTGATTTGATTTCATCCCTTCTGATGTTTCTTGTGTGTTACCTGTTCATCCACATACCCATTCTCAGGATGAACTCTGCTGAGTGTAGGTACAAGGCTTTTTCTACCTGTGCATCCCACTTGACTGTGGTCATAGTATTTTATGGGACTTTGATATTTATGTATGTGCAGCCCAAATACAGTCATTCCTTTGCCACTGATTTGTTTGCAACAAATGCCTTTGCATTTGTTGATTATTAATCTTGGTTACTACACTGTCATTGACTCAAAAATGATAGTAAATTTTGTAGTGCACAAAAATGCAATTTCCTACACCCAGCTAGTATGCCTTGAGATCTTCATTATCACTGAACTGATTATTCTATCATCAATGGCCTATGATCACTATAAACCCATCTGCAAACCTCTTCTCTACTTGGTCATCGTGACAGAGAAAGTGCTTTGGGGGCTGGAACTTACTCCTTATCTATACAGCCTATTTGTGTCACTATGCCCACAATTAAGTTATTTAACTTGTTCTTCTGTGGCTCTAGCATCATCAGTTATTTTTAATGTGACTGCTTCCCTCTGGTATCGTTGTCTGTTCCAACACACATGAACTGGAATTGAGCATTTTGATCTTTTTCAGCTGTAATTTGCTCTTTTCCCTCTTGATTGTTCTAGAATCTTGTATGTTTATCCTTGTGGCCATTCTCAGAATGAACTTAACCGAGAATAGCTACAAAGACTTCTCCACCTGCAGCTTCCATCTGACAGTGGTGATTTTGTTCTATGGAACCTTATTGTTAATTTACCTGCAACCCAAACCCAGCGGTACTTTGATATTGATAAAATGGCCTCTGGGTTTTACACCTTGGTGATCCCTATGCTGAATCCATTAATTTACAGCCTAAGGAACAAAGTAGAAGATACTCTGAAGAAAACTGTAAATTCCTGTTTAATTTAATCTAAATGTTCAGTTGCCAAGGTGAGTTTAAAAATTTTTGTTTGATCCTTGTCAGAAGAATAATAGCATCAAAAAGTAGAAATATTTTACCAGATTAAATTTTCATCGCTTTCTGGACAAAACACTTCTTTCTATATCTCCCTGTACTCTTCTCCACTTCAACGGAATAAATAAGTATTGTAGCCAGATAATGTGAGTCTCAATGATTTTCAAGTTCGTATTGGAACCTATTTTATTTAGAAATAAGGCAAATCATACTACACTTTTGGTGGGACTTAGAATTGCTAGGATAAAAAAGTCTTAAATACTCAAAATAGAGCAAAAGTAACCAGAAAATTTGAAATATATATTTTATAGCAGTCTCTGTGTATTAAAGATAAGTAAGACTGAACCATGAAGACTATGTAGGCTAGATAGGAGACAAAATAAGTAAATGTGAGATTATAACACAATATGAAAAAACTGACTCAATAATCTAGGCTAATTATAAAATAAACCAAACCACCTCAAAATGAGATTTTCAATCAAATTGAGTTAATATTTTATATTTAAAAGATAGAGGGGAAATTTGGGAAAATTTTTGATTAAGAGCCATGACAAAAATATTGGCTAATTGTGGGTCCCCCTTGACAGATGCTCACACTACACCTAATTTCGGTTTATTATAGCCTCTTGATAAACAAGCTGACTTTGAATTGGCAAAGTCAAAATAAATGAGTATCTGGTCATCTACTGGAATGACAATAATGTTTTGCAAAATCTATAGCAATGACAAATGTTAAAGATAAATGATACACTCAATAGTTAATTGCATTTTTTTCATGCCTATTTTACTCCTTCACAAGCTTTTATACACAGTGACAATATGTTGCATGGATTCTGTGCTAGGACAATGCTTCATGCACATTGTGTACTCTTTCAGCAAATGAACAGATGCCTTAGATCTTAGTATTCTCCTTATTCGAATAGACATTTTTTAGATTTCTTAAAGTATATACACTACCCCAGTCATGCTTGTTTCAATCTATCCTAGCATTCAAAGTGAAATTTGTGAGGAATAAGTTAGAATATGTACCAAAGTCTCTCCATCCCAGACCTAAGAATTTTGTTTATTTTCCCTTTTTTAATCTACTGAAGTTTACTTTATTCAAGAGAGTTGACCTTAAGTGTTGTCATTATGAAAAGAAAAAAAAAATTCTCTATGATCTGATAGATATGTTAATTAGCTTGATTTTGGTAGCCATTTCACAATATGTATATATATATATCAAAGCATGATGTTGTACACCTTAAATATATACAACTGTTATTTATCACTTGTAACCTCAACAAAGCTGGAAAAAATTTAAATCAAAAAGTATAGCATAAATTGAGCACAATAAAAGAAATCCAAAATTACTTTCTCTAATCATATCAATTTGTTTACCACATTAATATATTTTTCCCAGATTCCATCATTTCTATTACTATTCACAAACCGAAAGCAAAGTTAAGTAATACTAACAGCACTTTCAGGCATGTTCCATATAGAAAGGGCTTTTAAAAAATCATAGTGCATCATCTTCCTAGCAGCTTTCTTTTCTTATGTAAGAATTCACCATCTTTCTTAGCCAATAAACATTAAATATTACTCTTAATATCATAGTAAATTTCATTTTAATATACAGTTGAGTATAGTTCAATCACTTTATTTGGCCATTCTTTGGTTGATGAATATTTGACTGTTTGCAGCTTTTTAATTCTTTTGCCAAGATACTAAATGTTGTAATAAATAGCCTTGTGCTTGTAACAGATATACTATTGCTTTTTATTTCTAAAATAAATGTATAAGATTTCTTCCACATGCTAATGAGTGCTATTGGATCAATGTTTTACAAATATCCATAATAATTTGACATAAGAAAGAAAACATTGAGAAAAAGTTCTATGCAATGTGATTTTTTGCCAAGTAGTATTTTCCTCTTTTTTTATTTTCAGAGAAAGGATACTAACATTTGCTGACATACTATTTTTATACTGTGATGATAAAATTGCAAAATGGTGATAATAGGTGGGTAGCATCACCTATTTCATATCATAGATACAACAGGAAGGATTCTAAAACATTATCTTCTTTTCTATAGAAAGCTTATAGTATTTCTGACTTCACTGGATGGGGGCATTGTCCCTTATTGCTACAAAGTACATTTTCTCATTATCGTTATATTGACCAATAGTTTAGAAATAATGCTGCCAACCTATGTAAAAATCTTTTAGTACTTGTAAACTCTCAAATTCTTCCCAGAGTTAGAAATTTAGTTTTCTTTTGATTGCTTATTTTCATTCCATATTTAATTAATGACTTGATATAACACAATAATTTAGCTAGGAAATTGGAATATATTTGTATTAATTATTAAATAGCAATACTTGCAAAGCCCTAATGACTCAACTGCAAAAATTCAACATCTGATTTGATTTTTGTAAATAACAAAAATCCTCAATGTGGATTTTCTGCATTGACTCCATAATGATTTCTTCAATTCCCTTCTCATGACTTATTTATGAAGGTAGCAAGATATACTCTTTCTTGAAGGGATTTTCTCAAAGACTTCAAATTTTCCACATGGAACAGGAAGCCTTCAGGCTTTAAAATAATGGAGAGAGATGGCTCAAAAAGTAATTATCTCTTTATTTATTTATTTTATTTTATTTATTTTTTTAATTTTTATTTTTTTCGGATGTACATCATATTTCCAATTCTGTATACATTACATCATGTTCACTACCGGAACACTAATTACAATGCATCCCCTCACATGTGACCCTAACCACCCCTTTTGCCCTCCCCCTCCCCCCTTCCCCAATGGTAACCACCAGTCCAATCTCCAATGTTATGTGTTTTTCTTTTTTTTTTTTTTTGTCGTTTTAATCTTCTACTTATGAGTGAGATCATATGGTATTTGACTTTCTCCCTCTGACTTATTTCACTCAGCATAATACCCTCAAGGTCCATCCATGTTGTCACCAATGGCTGGATTTTGTCATTTCTTATGGCTGAGTAGTAGTCCATCGTGTATAAATACCACATCTTCTTTATCCGTTCGTCCCTTAATGGGCACCTAGGTTGCTTCCAAGTCTTGGCTATTGTGTATAATGCCGCAATGAATATAGGGGTGCAAGTATCTTTATGCCTTTGTATTTTCAAGTTCTTTGGGTAAATATCCAGCATGAAAGCAGTGAATGAACAAAAAAAAATAAGCATTTGGATGCTCTTCTCTCTTTTTCTCCTGAAAGCAGGAAATAAATCCCTCATGTGAAAGGTGCTTTCTCTACATTTTTTTATTAATCACCAAAGTGGAAAAATCAGGGCTGAGAAGCCTATATTAACAAACATTGTTACTTCTTTACTAATTTACTACCCCAAATATAATCGCTGCTTAAGTTCCTTTCTAATTAAGCACTCAAATCTAAGTTTCTTTGTTGGGTCAAATCCTCACAAATTTATAGTTACTTTGTACAAAAAAATATATAAGCTGCCTGCTTTGCTCACTCTCCAAGCATCATTTTTTAGGCTCTCCTGAGCACACATATTAATTTTTTTCCGTTAATCTTGTCTTGTGTCAATTTTATTATTAGTCCAGCCATAAGAACACATGAGATATAGAGGGAGAAATTTCCCCTTCCTAACATAAACAAGGTCCCCCATGTCTGGCTTTACATCTGCTTCTATACAGTAAAGAAAAGATCCAGGATAGCTAAACCATCTTGAAAAAGAACAAAATTAGAGAATTTATAACGCTGATTTCAAAACTAACTATAAATCTATAGTAATCAACATAGAGCAATATTCTATAAAGATAGTAAATACATCAATGGAAAAGAATGAGTCCAAAACGTGTGCACATATGTATGTTCAACTGATTATCAGCTAAGAAGCCAAAGTAATTCAATAGGATCCAGGATATGCATAAATATTCTCTACAAATCAATAATGAAAAGACAAACAACTTAATAAAAATGGGGAGAAAGATCTGAGCAGACAATTCACAGAAGAAAATATGAGTGGTTGATAAACACATACAAAAAAGCCCAACATGCTTAGTCACCAGGAAAATGAAATTACAATAACCATGAGATATTAATTCCCACCCACTAGTCTGGGTAAAATAAAAAATACTAGATTACCAAATGCAAAGTATCATATCAGCTACTATGTTCAGCTCCCGAAATTACCATACGTTGCTGATTGAAGTGCACAATAGTACTTCACTTCAGACAACAGTTTGGCAGGGGCCGGCGGATGGCACAGCGGTTAAGTTCAGGTGCTCCACTTTGGTGGCTGGGGCTTGCTGGTTTGGATCCCAGGCATGGACCTAGGCATTGCTTATCAAGCCATGCTGTGGCTGGCATCCCGCATATAAAGTAGAGGAAGATAGGCATGGATGTTAGCTCAGTGCTAATCTTCCTCAAAAAAAAAAAAAAAAAGAAAGAAAGAAAGAAAGAAAGAAAACAGTTTGGCAGTTTTAAGTAATGTTAAACACATTGCTACCATACTTCCCAGGAATTCCCCTCATGGATGCTAATTCAAGATGAATGAAAACATGTCCAGAAAAATATGTGTATATTACTGTTACCAATGGCTTTATTTATAATAGTACAAAATGGAAATATTTCAACTATCCATCAACAGATAAAAAGATGAATTGTGATATATAAATAAAATACTGCCAGCAATAAAATGGAATCAACCTCCCATACGTGCAATAGCATGGGTGAATTTCAATAATATTCAGTTGAGCAAAAGAAACCAGACAGAAACATACTATGTTATTTCATTTATATGAAATTCTAAAACAAGGAAAATAAATCTACGGTGATGGAAATCATAGTAATTGTAGTCTAGGGATATAGTGTGGGGCCATTTACAACAAAAAGACATTGAATAACATTTTGAGGTCTTGCAAATGATGTCTTATTGTAAGCAGTAGTAACAAAGGTGACATCATTTTTCAAATACCATCCATGCACACTTGGCATTTTATTTCACCCAGAATATAACAATAATTTGTTCTTTTAAAAGAAACCAATGCAATATGATCTTTTTAGTACTATTTTTAATTTTTTTCTCAGAAGCTTTTGAATTTCTATATAATCCATATGGACAAATTTTTATAAGATCTATAAAATTACACTAAAATATGTCTATATTTTACTTGATAAATTTCCAAACCATATATTTAGTTTCTAGTATTTCAACATAGTAATACTCTTATGAAGACTTTTGTATATGTTTATAATTCGTATTACTTCTGCAGAACAGATTTCCAGGAGCAAGTTTTCCATACAATGAAGATATGCATGTTTTGAACTGTTTTTGGACCTAGGAAAAGAAGTTTAGAATAATCATGTTCCTCAGTTCATGATACTTTATTATTATTGGGCCAGGCCAAGCCCATCTCTTTCCTTAAGTTATTTTTTACTCCAATTTGTTGTGGGCTGAATTGTGTCCCACCAAAATTCATGTGTTGAAGGTCTAATCAATAGTATTTCAGGGACTGGCCTGGTGGTGAAGTGGTCAAGTTCATGTGTTCTGCTTTTTGGCGGCCCAGGGTTCGCCGGTTCGGATCCCGGGTGTGGACATGGCACTGCTTGGCACATCATGCTGTGGTAGGCGTCCCACATACAAAGTAGAGGAAGATGGGCATGGATGTTAGCTCAGGGCCAGTCTTCCTCATCAAAAAGAGGAGGACTGGCAGTAGTTAGCTCAGGGCTAATCTTCTTTTTCAAAAAAAAATAGTATTTCAGAATGTGACTGTATTTGGAGACAGGGCCTTTAAAAAGGTAGTTCATTAAATTGAGATGGGCCCTAATCCAATATGATTGATGTGTTTTTTACAAAGAGGAGATGAAGACACAGAGAGAGACACTACACATGTACATAGACCCAGCAATGACCATATGAAGACATAGCAAGAAGGTGGCCATCTGCAAGCCAAGGAGAGGCCTCAGAAGAAATCAAACCCCGCCAACCCTTGGCCTTCTAGGCTCTAGAGTCGAGAGAATATATTTCTGTTGTTTAACCCACCCAGTCTGGGGTATTTTGTTATGGCAGCACTGGCAAACTAATACATCCTTCATCTTTATTTAGAAATAAATTTCCCTCTACCACCATCAGGCAACCATCTCAATATATTTAATGTGAATCTGTTTATGTTCTTGTGTTGCTACAAAAAATACATTACTCTTCCATATGCATGCATTTATACTTTATATAAATCTTTTTGCCATATATCTCAAATTACAAATTACAGCTTTAAATTTAAGGCATACAGAAGAATATCTAGTGACAAAAATATATATATTGCTGCAAGGAAGACTTAAGTCCCAAAGAAGAGAATTGTCCCAGTGAAATTTGCTTTCTATATAATTATATTAGTCATAGGTTTACTTTAGCAACACATACACTAAAATTGGAATACTACGTAATTCTATTAGTCATTAGATGTATAAATTACATATACATAAAATATTCAGCATTTAAAAACATGTTTGCGTGACAGAGAATTTATAGACATGTTCAAATATAACAGAAGGGCTTCATTTTTAAATATTCTCTTTGGCTCTTCTCCAGTAGTTATATTCTACCTTTTTCACCTGAAATCTAATCATAATGAAAAGAATAAAGTAATATTTTTATTGCCTAAAAATTGTTTTTTGGAGAACACATCCTTTTAACATCCACTTTACCCCATTCCTTGAAATAATGACTATGCCAATTGTATTCTTTGAAGTAAAAGTGGAAAAAAAAGATAGTGGTATGATAAAAATACTATTTGTAGATAGAATTTGTTCTAATTTCACTGCTAGATCATTGGTTTCTAGCTCTTCAATACTGCATTTTTGCAATAATGAATCTCAATACAAATGAATTACTTTGACAGACATACTTAAATCACTGTGCCCCTTAGCTGTCATGGAGTTGAACTCACTTCAATAATGTAGGCCCAAATTGCAAAAAAGTCTCATGGGGGTGTGTGGCTGACCTTCTAGAGGAAGACCTTGTTAAGGAACCAACCCCAGGTGGCATCTTCCCCGAGGATGTAAAAGGAAATTTTTAGATGCTTGAATTGCCTGTGCTTTAGAGTTTGGGCCCCAAAGGTTTATAGAGCCCCATCAACTCTCATTGCTACAGCAACAGAGACATTCTCCCTAAGATCTTGAAACAGAGTCTCCATTACTTCTGAATATAAAATATTTATCTTATTTTTGTATTATGGCCTTTAAACGATCCAAAATTATACCTTAAAATGAGCCACTTCTCTTTCATTTTGGAAGGCACTGGGTATTATATATAACCAAATAATACAATAATGAAAGTTTGTTTCCAAGATTTATATCTGTTTTGGGGAACACAGGGTGTCAAATATGATCTGGGATTTGGGACTCCAAGGATTTAATGTTTCTATTGTTGTCATAATCAGTCCTTAAGTATGAAAAAATATCTTCACACTATAATACATTTGCTTTCTTCTCACAAGTTAAGTCAATGTGATAACTCAGTAGTGATTTTAAGATAAATGGCAATACCTCAATGATACTCTCTCAGCAGAAATGATGAGAAATTTGTAACCTCCTTAAAGAGCTCCTGGGAGGTCTTCTGTTTATCCTTGACACTAACCATTATTAATCTTGTTTATGACAAGGGAGCAAATTGGCGTAGCATTGCAACTTAAGCTCTGAGATGCATGTGGGTAGTTACACTGATTGTACAATTGCAAACAAGCCTATGAACTTAATATTCAACAAATCTGCCAGGTGAAATTTATGGATGATTCACTATATAAAGTTTCTAAAACCCTGTATAAAAAGCTATGATATTAGTTTTTCATGACTCTCTGTAGAATGTCCCCTATGATTCAGGCTTTATGTAACTATTTACATCGACATTTTATTTTAGGCTAAACATTATTAGGCAATCAAATTTAATTCTGCAAAAAAATATATAACAGTTATAAAGAGTGAATGGCCTTGCCTAGGAATGCTAAACGTGCCCTTGTGTTAAGTACCATAGTGATTAATTCAACATCTAATATCAGGCCTTAATTAATGGCATTTTATAGCAAGATACAAGTAGAGATGGGACATTTGACCAATTGGCGTAGATCCATTTGTAAATTTAATTAATGAAAGAAAAATGAATATTGTATATTCATAGAATAATTATTTAATATTTTAAACATATAATTTCTGCCTATATAATTTCTATCCTGCTCATAACTCATAGAATGTTATCAAGTTGTCATTTTTAAGCATTCAACACATTATGTTTCATTGAAATTTTTATTGTCTATGCATATCATGTAAAAAGAAATATAATAATCTGCTTTTCGTGCCATTATACAGAAGCACAATGTTATGATAGTAGGAAGTTTTTTAAATAGAAAACTATGGATATATTTACCCAATGAATATAAATCATTTTAACAAATTTCTAGCAGAAATTTTCTTATATAGCTATCTATTATATGGGGAAGGGAGATAAAAATAATTTCATGTTTTCACTTAATAGAAATATAGAATAAAAAGATTTGGTACTAGTCCTAAGAGTAAGAAGATTACTACATTTTATGTTAGAAAATCAGTGAAGGAAATGTCTTGGAAGATGGGAGAAGTTGCTACAAGTTAGTTATCTGAAGGGTATTTATGTTTGTGTTTATGAAGAGGAGAGAAGTCTAGAGAAGAGTTTCTTAAAATGTGCTTACCTACTATTAGCATATTTCAAATTTAGTGAATCTTGCCCAGGATTACCTTGAGGGATAGCCTAGAACAGAGTAGAGCAGAAGACAGGATAGAAAGAAATTAGTTCATCTTAAGTACTGAAAGGACCTAAGATATGTGCACAAATCTCGAGACTAGAAAATGATTGCCATGTTTTAAATACTGATAGAATGCTAATGTGGCTAGAGTATAGTGATCTGGATGGAGATTTATAGATGATTTTGCGGTGAAAAACAGGATCCTTTGAAATTACAAAACAAAGAACTACCATTCTGGAGTCTTGTTCCTCTACCAACCAGCTGAGTGAGCTTGGGCAAGTCATTAAAAATCTTTGTCAGTACCCCATGGCCTTGGGTGTCATCATTTTGTTGAAATGATTTTACTGGACACAAACACACTAGTTAGCAATGTTGATTTCTCCACCATAAAGAGGAGCAAAACATCAATAAAACTCTCTCTTAATCCTTTCTCTCACTGGAATGTCTTAGACCATTGAGCAGAAATCTCTAAGAACAGACACAGTAGCAAAAGAAAATCTTGATATATAAACTGTTCTTTACTAATTCCCTTACTAATTAAGTTATCCAAAAGGTTTCTTCTAAACAACCTGGAACTTAGGGAGAAGAAATGTGAGGCATCCCAGAGAAAAGTTTTCTTTTATCAGTTGCATTAACATTGTGACAAAGGCTTTAGTTGATACTTTGCATTGTCTCGCTTCCTTTAATTTATTACAAAATTATTGATGAATGGCCCTAGTTTAGCAAAGGACAGCTAGAGCAGATGCTTTAGTAGCAAGGAGCCACATAGGCTTTTTGAATCTTTTTATTTCTTAAAATTAGGTATGGGAACTCAGAGATTCACTAAACAATAGGAAAGAATGAAATTATGTAGTGTTTTTAGTATAAAACCACTTGTTAATGAATGCTAAAACATTGATAGCTTTATTCATGACAGTGCAAAATGGAAATATTTCATCTCTTCATCAACAAATAAGAAAAGATGAATGATGGCATATAAATAAAATGAAATACTGCCAGCAATGAAACGGAGAGAACTGCCCATACATGAAACAGGATGGCTGAATTTCAATAGCATTAAGTAGAGTGAAATAACTAGACAGAAACATACTTTATCGTTCCATTTATATGAAGTTCTAAGGTAGGTAAAATGAATCTATGGTGATAGAAATCATAGTTATTTGGCCTGGGGTACAGTGTGGGGTGATTTACTGCAAAGAGACATCAAAAGACATTTTAAGTGATGGAAATACTCTCTACTTGTATTAACTGTATTAACTGTATTAACACAAGCTGTATTAACACAAGAATCTTCATTTTTTAAATGTTATCCATGCTCACTTGGCATTTTATTATACCCAAGACGTACCTTAATAATTTGCTCTTTTAACAAAATCAATGCAATTTGACTTTTTTTTAAGATTTTATTTTTACTTTTTCTCCACAAATCCCCCCAGTACACAACTGTATATTTTTAGTTGTGAATCCCTCTAGCTCTGGTACGTGGGATGCTGCCTCATCATGGCTTGATGAGCAGTGCCATGTCTGTGCCCAGGATCCGAGCCTGTGAAACCCTGGACACTGAAGTGGAGCGCACGAACTTAACAACTTGGACATGTGGCCGGCCCCCAATTTGACCTTTTAAGTGGTGTTTTTAATTTGTTTCTCATCAGTATCCCATGAACTTATATAGCATTCATATAGACAAACTTTTAAAGGATATATAAAATTATGCTAAATATGTATGTCTATAATTTACTTAATGTATTTCCAAATTATATATTTAGTTTTCAGTATTTCACCATATTAGTAATACTATTATGAGGATTTTTGTATATTTTAATAACTTGTATTGATTCTGAAGAACAGTTTTCCAGGAGCAAGTATTCTGCCTGATGAAGATATGCATGTTCAACTGTTTTTGGACCTAAGACAAGAGATTTTGATTAATTATGTTCCTCAGTTCATGATACATTGTCCTTATTAGGCCAGGGAAATCTCCTCTCTTTTCTAAACTTATTTTTTATTGCAATTTATTATGGGCTGAATTGTGTCCCACGAAAATTCATGTGTTGAAGTTCTAAACCTCAGTATTTCAGAATGTGACTGTACTTGGAGATAGAGCCTTTAAAGAGGTAATTAAGTTAAAATGAAGACATTAAGGTGGGTCCTAATCTAATATGCTTGATGTTCTTATAAGAAGAGAAGACTAGGGCACAGAGAGAGACACTATACGTGTACACAGACCCAGAAACGACCATGTGAAGACTAGCAAGAAGGTGGCCACCTGCAAGCCAAGGAGAGGCCTCAGAAGAAAGCAAATCTGCCAACCCCTTGGTCTTGGCCTTCTAGGCTCCAGAACCGAGAAAATACATTTCTGTTGATAAAGCCACCCAGTCTGGGGTATTTTGTTATGGCAGCACTGGCAAACTAATACATCCTTCATCTTTATTTCTATATCCAATTCCCTCTAGCATCATCAGGAAACCCTCCTAATGTATTTAATGGGAATCTGTTTAGGTTCTTGTGTTCTTACAAAATATGCATTACTCCCACGTGCATGCATTTGTATTTTTCATAAATGACATTGTACCATACATCTCAACTTGAAGCCTTAAATTTAAGGCCGAAAGGGGAATGTCTTATCACAAAAAACAGGTTTTGCTGAAAAGAGGACATAAGCCCCAAAGAATAAAATTGCCCCAGGGCAATTTCCTTTCTCCGTAATCCTATTAGTCATGGGCTTGCTTTAGTAGCACATATAGTAAAATTTAAATGATACATAATTCTATTAGTACATGCATAAAATATCTAAATTATTCAGTGTTTAAAAAATTTATTTGTGTGACAGGAAATTTATAGATATGACACAGAGCTCCATTTTTAAATGTTGTGTTTGACTCTTCTCTACTATTTATCTTCTACTTTTTCTCATCTGAAATACAATCATAAGGTTAAGATTAAAATAATAATTCTGTTACCTGAGGATTGTTTTTAGAGGACAAATTCTCCTTTTAACATCCACTTATCCCAATCTTTAAAACAATGACCCTCCTAATTGTCTTCTTTGAAGTAAATGTGGGGAACAAAAACAACAGACATAGTGGCATAATGAAATTACTATCTAGAGATAGTTTATTCTAATTTCACAGCTAAACATTGATTTCTAGCTCTTCAATATTACGTTTTTCAATAATGAATCTATGAATGCAAATGAATTACTTTGGGAGACACACTTTAATCACTGTGCTCCTTAGCTTTCACAGAGTTGAACTCACTTCGATAGTGTAGGCCCAAATTGTAATAAGGACTGATGGGGTGTCTGGTTGAACTTCTAGAGAGTGACCTTGTTAAGGAACCAACCCCAGTGGCATCTTCCCCAGGAGGTAAAAGGCAATTTGTGGATCCTGCAATCACTTGTGTTTCAGAGTTTGGGTCTCAAATGTTTATAGGTCCCCATCAACTCCCATTGCCACAGCAATGTAGAGATTCTCCCTAAGAACCTGAAGCAGATTCTCCATTACAGGTAGGCAGAAAATATTTATCTTTCTTTTTGTATAGTGGCCTTTAGAAAATCCACAACTATACTTTAAAATAGCCCACTTCTTTTTCATTTGGAAGGTACTGGGTAGTATATATAACCAAATAATATAATGATGAAGGCTTGCTTCCAAGATTTATAAGTGTTTTGGGGAACACAGGCTGTCAAATTTGATCCAAATTTTATATTTCCAAATTAGGACTGGAATTATGTATTATGTACTTAAGTTATATCACTAGTGAAATGATGGAATTTTGCTCACTGAGATTGTTCATATAGTAGGTTTATTTCTGCAAGATTAGCTAAAATGAAAACACCATGTTTCATAGAATATCTTGCGAAGGAAAACTGGATACATAGCTACCTAAACTCCAAAAAGTGCTCTTTTTTGAGAACATAATTCTAGATCCCAAATTTTCTCAGGAAGACTTTCCATTAACTCTGAAAACAAACAGGCAAATGTATATATAGAAGAAGCATAAGTAATCAATGCAATAACGGAATATGTTTAGATAAACCATCTCTCTCATGGTGAAATAACGTGCCAACATTTTAGTTAATAGGACCTCCAACAAAAGGGCTTCTGTTTGAGGAAAGCCACTGCATAAGCAAGAGCAAGGCTTTAAAAAAGGCAGACCCGGAGCTGGCCTGGTGGAAGTTAAGTGGTTAACTTTACATGCTTTGCTTCAGTGGCCCAGAGTTTGCAGGTTTGGATCCCTGGTGTGGACCTAGCATCACTCATCAAGCCATGCTGTGGCAGCATCCCACATACAAAATAGAGGAAGATTGGCAATGGATTGGAGATTGGAGATCAAGGCCAATCTCGCTCATAAAAGCAATAAAATTCAGACCGGTAGATTCCTGGTTTGATAGCACATAACTTCTATAACATTGTCTAGGAGGAAATAAAACCCAGAAGAAAAGGTTCATTTCCTCGGTTGCTTTCAGTTCCACTGACCTAAAATAGGATGTTCAAAAATCAATTTATTTTCTTTATATTCTGCCTTATAATTTTACAATGAAAATTCTAAGAACATAGAATCTATTTCTATATACATTTTTAAAGCTATTATTATTACTCATTAGCCATGAAACATCTGTGCTGATTTAAAGACAACTCATCTATCTTCTTACCCTCTCTTTACTCATTAGCATTCATAAGAAGAATGTAAATGACTAGAGTATGAGCAGGAAGGACATTCCTATATACTTCAAAATCAAGTTTGTTAGCTTCTTTTGACTATATTCTTTTCCAGTTTCTGACTGCATGGGGCCACTGCTACGAATGGTAGGCAGGCTTGTTTTAGATAACATGCTACGTCTCACAAATAAGTGGAATAATCTCAGAGGAATTAATATGAATAAGGACATAGAAGGCCAGAGATGAAATTGTGTGTTCAATATGACTGGAAAGGTGATATAGACCTGAATACGGAAAGCATTGAAAATGAGGCAAAAGCCTATTTCAATTATCCTAAAAAAATAGCTCTGATTACACGTCTTAATTACTCAAAAATCTTTAATGGCTGTCATTAGCATACCACGAAATCTGAGAGAATCATGGCATAGACACCAAGAAGGATACAACAGGTAATGACAGTGTTACTGAAAGCTTGACCTGAGAAAATAGAAGAGGATGCTTAGGTAGGTCTGGAAAGTATTACTGGAAATTGGCAGACAATACCACATGGAACTTTGAAAGAAAAAATTAGAGAATGGATATGTTTGTGATTTAAAATGTTTGCTTTTAAAAATTTCTTATTGCAATTTAAAATAAAGTATATAACCAGCAACACAGTAGGTCTCAGCGCAAATAGAGGAGCTAATGCAATTTGGTAGAATTTTTTATGGCTGATAGTGGACATGTTGGAAAAGGGAGACAATGGAGAAACTGAAGGCTGAAGATAAAATTTTAAAAACTGTAAACACAGAGATGGCAAAATGAGAGAGAGGCATGAGAAGCAACACAGAGGCAATATCCTCTAGTGTAGTGTTGGGGATAAAAGGAAAACTACAGTCTTAAAACAGAGGGTTGTCCCTCATTGGAAAAAATGCAAATTGATTGAGAAACATATTAGGAATTTGTGTTACGAATATTTAAAAAGATCTTGAAATAGAAGAAAATAAATACGGTATCATCATCTAGGTTTCTAAAGTTGTGGTTTCTAAAGTTTGCAAGCCTAACCACACCAATGTCCTCCAGATGTAAATATTAGCCTAAATGACTGTTTAAATATTTCATAAGAACTGAAAGCTTAACGTGTTCAAAATATCACTTTGAGCATTCCATTTTAAACCATGTCCTCTAATATGCCACAAATGTCATGATCATTGACCCGGTTGCAAAAAAATCACTAATGTCTTTCTGTATCTAGCACCATATGTCATTCCTTCATATGTCTCTCATATAATTAATAATATTAATTATGCTGAAGATGTTATCTTGTATCTGTTCCCAACAGTTCAATGTACCTTCTTCTATCTCCAGCATCTTCGCTTTGGCCCAACTCAACATTACCTTTCAGCAGGAATCGTATAACAACTAACTGACTCATTTTTAAAAAAATTTTACTCATGATTTATGCCTCTTTCCAATGCTATAATTCATTATTGTCATAAAAGCAAGAGTAATCTTTTTAAAACTTAAAACTGATCATGTTTACCTGTCTTAAAACTTATTAACGTCTAACAATTTACTTTGAATAAAATCTAAATATTTATTGTGACCTACATTATCTGATTCTAGAAATTCTCCACTTCCCCATTATTATCCATTCACATTGATCTCCATTAAGTTCCTCCTCAAAAACAAACAAACAAAACCTCCATTATTTCCTACTCCAGAACAGCATTTTCAGGAAATACACTCCTGTCTGGAATCTTGGAATGTTCTTCCCATGATTTATTAAATAGTTGGCTCCATTCCATTCTTTGAGTTGTAGCTCACATGTCACCCTCTCAGAAAGGCCTTCCTTAACGTGCCAGGTGAAATAATTTTCTCAGGTTACCCTGATGCATCTTTTTGTTAAAGTTCTTTATTATACTTACTACAATCTACAATTGACTTGTTTACATGTTTCATTACCGGCCTTTTGTTTCTTCCTTATCATTAACATAGAATGCCCATGAGGTGAGGGATGAGTAACTTATCTGAAGCATGAGTATTTCCTGGCACAAATAGGAAATCAGCAGATACTTGGTAAATGAATAAATAGGAGGATGATTCAAAGAAACTCAGGGAAAGAATGTTTGGTGTCAGAAACAAACTGATCTCAAATACTCAGCAATGTTAGAAGTTATTTTGGTCTTATTTTTTTGATTCTGTTTACAGTTTCCTCCTTCTTTTTTCTCATTGCAGAATAGTTTTCTGTTTCTATTCTATCCTTCTGTAGACGAGATAATGTCGGTAACCCTGGGCTTTTACAATTCAGATACTCATGATACATACTTTAAAAAAAACACTTTATTGAGGTATGATTGACATATAAAAGCTATACATGTTTAATTTATACTACTTGATGAGTTTTTAGTTAACTATACATCCTTGAAACCAATACCCCAGTCTATGTCATAAGCACATCATTCATCTCTATAAGTCTCTTCCTGTCCTCTTTCTTATTATTTTGTGTGTTTTTATACTTAAATTTTTGGTACATGGTAGATCTTATGTTAAACGATGATATATTCTTGATTCTCTGGAACTGATTACAAATCTTCAGATAAAAGATTAGGACAGGACGTTTTTGGACCAGGTGCCCCCCAAAGGAACTATCAATTGTGATTAGAAAGAGGCTGCAATTGCCTTATATAAGAACAGAAGACCATTCTTCAAACAAAAATCTCTAGAAAAATATTCAATCATACTATAATAGCATACAAATTCTTTAGCAAATATATGCAATGTAATTATTGTAGAAGTCTTTAAAATAAGGATGTTTATTATCATTATAATAATGAAAAATATAAAAATGTGAAAAAAATATCAAGAAACTGTCAACTAAAACCTAAAGCCTGACTTTTTAAATTAATTTTAAAAATAATTCTATAAAACTATATAAATAAAAAATACTGAGTAATAATAAAGCCACAGTAGAAATGATATGAGGAATTGCATTGACTTGTGAGGCAAGAAGGAAAAGTGATATAAGAGAGAAGAAAAAGGAAGTTGTATCCAATAAGGCAAGTGTGATGAAATTTCAAAAATGATAATATTTTCACAGATAGTGTTTTAAAGCTGAAAAGAGAATCAATAAACTGAAAAATAGATCTGAGAACATATCTCCATGTATTTTTGTCTGAGTTAATGAAATGGATGGTAAGAAAAAGCAGTTAACAGATGTGGACTGTAGAATTTGTTAGTTCAATATACATCAAACAGAATATATAGAAAGATTGAGGAAAGAAAATGGATCAAGATTGTTGGTATATCATCTATTCTTGAGAAAAAGCAAGAAATCTCAGATTAAGAAATCACACAGCAACACAGAATTAGTTGGACCATACAATTTCTGAAACCTTTCTCATACTGCATGCACGAGACATAGGAATTGAATCATGGCTTCCATTGTTTGCAAGCTAATAAGATATTCATAATTTAACAAAATTGTGAGGAAGCAAATCCGTAAAATATGCATGATGCTGAATCATCTATTTAATTTACCTTACTTGCTTGTTCTCTTTACCAAATGATTGCACATTTTTATTTGACCTAGAGCCCTGAGTTTAATAACTGAGTTAGATCAATACATGATTGCAGAAAATCTCACTCAAGTAATATTCCTTGCCATCTAAAAGCAGGCCTAGAAAAAATGCCTTAAAATTTGTAACCACTTCTTTTCTTCCACAAATAGATGAATTTATAAACTCTTACATGGCTCCTGGAAATTTCACCCAGGTCACGGAGTTTATTCTCACAGGTGTCTCAGACCGTCCAGACCTCCAGATTCCACTCTTCTTTGTTTTCCTGGTCATCTATGGACTGACTGTGGCAGGGAACCTGAGCATCATCACTCTCACCAGTATTGACTTTCAACTTCAGACCCCCATGTATTTCTTCCTCCGACATTTAGCTATCATAAATTTTGGTAATTCTACAGTCATTGCCCCTAAAATGCTAATCAATTTTTTAGTAAAGAAGAAAACCACATTCTACTATGAATGTGCCACGCAACTGGGGTTGTTCTTGGTTTTCATTGTAGCTGAGGTCTTCATGTTAGCTGTGATGGTCTATGACCGCTATGTGGCCATCTGCAATCCCCTGCTCTACGTGGTGGTGGTATCTCGTCAGATCTGCCTTCTGCTGGTATCCCTCACGTACCTCTATAGCTTTTCCACAGCTGTTGTGACTTCATCTTCTGTATTCTCTGTGTCTTATTGCTCTTCCAAAGTCATCAATCATTATTTCTGTGATACTGTCCCTCTGTTAGCATTGTCCTGCTCAGATACTTACTTTCCAGAAACAGTAGTGTTTATATCTGCAGCTACAAATTTGGTTTTTTCCATGACTGTAGTTCTCATATCCTATTCCAACATCGTCTTGTCCATTCTAAGGATACATTCCTCAGAAGGAAGAAAAAAAGGCTTTTCCACATGTACTTCACATATGATGGCAGTCACAGTTTTCTATGGGACACTACTATTCATGTACGCGCAGCCTCAAACTAACCATTCAATGGATACTGATAAAATGGCTTCTGTGTTTTATACACTGGTGATCCCCATGCTGAATCCCATCATCTACAGCCTGTGGAATAAGGATGTGAAGGCTGCCTTAAAGAGATTTCTGACAAATCCATGTTCTTTTAAATAAATATGATTTTAGAACTCTATTGTTAAATGAAGAAAGCATTAAGAGAGGTTGCCATTATGTCAGAGAAAGCAAAGATTAGGTGGCTGACTTAGAGGTTTACAAGAATGTCATAATCTTGGGAATAAAAGGGGTGAAAATTTAGGAAGCAGTGATTTAAAAAATAAACTGAAGGCCTTGGTGTTATGAGGTTAATATAGAAAGAAAGTATTATTCACTAATTTCGCCAAGTAGTATGCTGGTGGATAGATTGAAAATGATATTTCCAGATATCTGGAGCGATATATGTCAAAAACTACATAAGATTTATAGGAGAAAGTATAAATCTTAGTGAATGAAAATGTTAAAATAAATCATTTAAGAGATCAGAGGATCCTAAAATTGAACACAGAAAGTGACAAAACTATTTACTGTATTAAAAATACATGAAACAATTTCCATGAAGGGGTGGGACAAAAGGTGCTGACCTAGTAATAATGGAAATGAGTGGAATATGTAAAACTAAAGGCAAAGTAACTACATGTGGTACTATACTCTAGTTATAAAGTTAGTTCCCATGTGGACATGATTTAACAATTCTGGAACATGTATACTGGAATTAAACAACTAAGTAAATGGGTGAAAAATAGTGGGGGCAGGTTTCTCATTGTTGGGGTAGGAGGTTACAAAAGACAAAGACAAGAAACCAGAATGATCCATATGATAATGGATAAGTGTCACATACAGAAGCATGAACTCATGCTCAGCATACTATAGATACTGTGGGTTGTAAACAAAAATAGTTATAGATATGTATAGCCACCGAAGTTAGGATAGGCAGTGTATTTCATTTCTCTGTAAGCTGAGAAGGTCTAGAATCTTGTGAGCATTTCACTAGTAACAAGCACATGTGCTGCCCAGATATTAGAATCCTATAACATTTTTCAGTATAAGGAACCAGGGCTCCTGTGAAATTTGACTGATACTAGGACTGTGTGAGAAATTTATATGATGAGCAAAGAGCATATTACAGTGTCTGAAATTAAGAAAGTACTTAGAAAGAAAGAGAGGAAGAAAGGAAGAGAAGAGGAAGGAAGGAAGGACAAAAGAGAGAGAAAGAAAGAAAGGAAGGAAAGAAGCAAGGAAGCAAGGAAGCAAGGAAAGAAGCAAGAAAAAGAAAGAAAGAAACAGTGATAGTGTATGTCAAAATAACACACGAGCCGAATGAACATGTTTCCAATGGCCTAAGCCAGACAATTTGAGTAACAAAGTAGACTTTTATAAGTGAATTATTATCCATGGTTTTCCTCCCCAAAACTCAATACCCCAGTCTAATCATGAGAAAAACATCAGAAAAAGCCCAATTGAGGGATATTTTAGAAAACACTTGATCAGTACTCCTGAAAAATGCCAGTGTCATTAAAAAGCAAGAAAAATCTGAGAAACTGTGACAGCCAAGAGGAGACTAAGGAAACACGAGGACCAAATGTCATGTTCTCTCCTGGATGTGATCCTGGGTTAGAAAAAGGTCATTGGGTAAAAAATGAGAAAGTCTGAACAAAGGAGGTAATTTAGTTTATTAAAAACAACAAGAAAATAAATCTGATATTCATCAAATCATTCTGGTCTCTGAGTCTTACTATGGCATTCCCAGCTTTTCTTCATTATCACTAAATGGACTTTTAATTCAAAACTGAAAATCTGAAAAGTGCACCAATATATATAGCCTATTCTAGTATTTTATTTAGTGCAAACACCTGAGTCTCTTTATTTGGGAGAAGAATGACAAATGAACAGATTCAGCCATCAGGAAGCATGAATTTGACCCCTGATAGAACCACATGACATGAATGACATTTTGGAAATTTATTATTTTTTCTCTCTAGGCTTGCATCTTCTCATGGATATAATTATGATATTGTGGTGGAAATATGGTTTTTTAAAATTATTTTTATATATATGTGTTTGTATATATATATATATATAAACACACACATATATATATTTACCTTTCACAGAGTTTTTTTGTTCTCAAATTAATCATAAATGTAATCCTAATCAGCATACTCCTCTGGTTGACTGAGGTGGCAGGCATTGCTGAATTGTCTGTCTTACACATTTTTCCTGATATCTTTCTCTCAGGACACTCTGCAATGCTCCCTGAGTCTCTCCCATAGAATCACATTCCTGCTCAAAACACTGCCAGGCATTAAGAAATCCTAAAATAAAAAAGAGAATTCTGACTGCTGGGAAACTTTGAAAGCTCATGATTTGCCCTGCTTGGAGAAAACGTTGTTCTCTTTCAAATTTCTAGGTTTACTTTATCTTCAGTAATACTTCTATTGGAAAATTGGATTCAGAAAGTTACTTGTTTCTGATCTAAAATTTGATTTCATATATATTGAAGTCGATTTCACTGACAGATTTGGGATACCAAGGATTTCATTTTCCTATTGTTACCATAATCAGTTAAGTATGAAAAAAATCTCTAAATACTATAATGCACTTACTTTATTCTCACAAATTAATTCAACGTGATAACTCAGTAGGGATTTTAAGATAAATTGCAATGCCCCGATGGCAATCTTTCAGCATAAATGATGAGAAATGTGTAACTGACTTAAAGATCTTCTGGGAGGTCTTCTGTTTATTCATGATGCTGTGCACTACTAATCTTGTTTCTTACAAGGGAGCAAAGTGGTGTAGAATTGTAACACAAACTGTGAGTTGCATATGGACACATGGTTTATGTAACTTTTTACATTAATGTTATATTTTAGGCCTTAAACTATTAAGCAATCACATTTAATTTTTGGAAAAAATATATGTACTACTTAATTATAGAGATGAATGTCTTTGTCTAGGAACACTAATCATGCTCCTGTGTTAAGCACCACAGTTATTAATTCACCATCTAATATCAGACCATAAGTCATGGCATTTTATAATAAGACACAAGCAGAAATGGGACATTTCATGATTTGTGGTAGATTTGTTTGTAAATTTAATTAAGGAAAGAAAAAAGGCATTGTAAATCATAGAATAATTATTGAATATCTAAAAACATAGGGGCCAGCCCAGTGGCACAACGGTTAAGTTCACGTGCTAGACTTTGGCGGCCCGGGTTTCAGTAGTTCAGATCCACAGGTGCGGACATGTGCACCACTTATCAAGCCAGGCTGTGGCAGGCGTCCCACATATAAAATATAGGAAGATGGGCACAGATGTTAGCTCAGGGCCAACCTTCCTCGTTGAAAGGAGGAAGATTGGTGGCAGATGTTAGCTTGGGGCTAGTATCCTCAAAATAAATAAATAAGTAAATAGCTATAAAAATGTAATTGCTGCCTATATAATTTCTATCTTAATCATAACTCATAGAATGCTATCAGGCTGTCATTTTTATGTATTTGGCGCATTGTATGCCCAGTGAAATTTTAGTGTCTATGCATTATGTAAAATGAAATGCAATATTCTGACCTTCTCCCCACTATGTTGAAGCCCAGTGTTATAATAGTTGGAAGTTTCTGTAATAGAAAACTATGTGGTAGATTTACCCAGTAGATATGTTCCTTGTGGATATACATGAATTTAACAAATTTCTAAGAGAAATTTTCTTATCTAGCTATTGTAAGGAGAAGGGGGATAAAGAGAAATTCATGTTTTCTCTTAACAGTAATATAGAATAAAATGATTTGGTACTGATCCTAAGGGTAAGGAGATTACTACATTTTATGTCAGAAAAATCAGTAAAGGAAATGACTTGGAGGGTGGGAGAATTTTCTAAGAGATGGCTACAGGAAAGATATTTATGTGTACATTTATGAAGAGGACAGAAGTCTAGAGAGGTGTTTCTAAAAATGTGCTTATGCACTGTTAGCATATTTCACAATTTAGTGAATCTTGGCCAGGGTTCCCTTGATGAAATAGCCTAGAACAGAGTAATGCAGAACACAAAATAGAAAAAATGAAAAAAAAAGGGGAATCCTATGTAATGAGAGGACCCAAGGTATGAGCACAAACCTTGAGACTAGAAAATCATTGCCATGTTTTAAAAACTTCTAGAATGCCATAGTGGCTAGAGTAAAGCGATCCAGAGATGTGAAGATGAGTCTGCATTGGAAAACGGGGCCCTTTGAAATGACAGAAAAAGAACCATCATTCTAGAGTCTTGTTCCATTACAACCAAATGAGTGAGTTTAGGAAAGTCATCAAAACTCTTTGTCAGTTCCCTATGGCCACTGAGTGTCATCTTTCTGTTGAAAGAATTGTACTGCACACCAAGACACTAGTCAGTAATGTTGAATCCTTTGCCATGGAAGAGGAGCACAAAAATCAATAAAACCTCTTTCTTTCACTGGAATGTATTCACTCATGTCTATCTATCAGTAAGTACAAACACACTAGTAAAAGACACTTTTGTCTAATACACTGTTCCTTACTAGTTAAGTTATCTAAAGGATTTTCTACTAAACTCCGCGGAACTTATGGTGAAGAAATGTGAGGCATTCCAGAGAAAACTTTTATTTTATCAGTTGCACTAACACTGTGACAAAGCATTTGGTTGATACTTTGCATGGTCTCTTCTTTCTTTTATTACAAAGTTATTGATGAATGCCCCTAGTTTAAGAATGGACAGTTAGAGCAGAGGCTCTGGTAAACACGGGAACCTCATAGTGCTTTGGAATCTTGTTTCCTGAAAGCACATATAGGAACTCATAAATCCACTAAAAACAGGAAACAATGAAATTGTGCAGTCTTTTAGTATACATCCACTTGTTAATTAATGTTAAAACACTGATAGCTTTATTCATAATAGTACAAAATGGAAATATTTCAATCTTTTATCAACAGATAAAAAGGGGAATTATAGTATATAAATGAAATGAAATACTACAAACAGTAAAATGGAACGAACTACCCATACATGCAACAGCACAGATGAATTTCAATAGCATTAAATAGAAAATAATAAACCAGACATAAATATACTTTATCGTTCATTTATATGAAGGTCTGAAACAGGTAAAATGAATCTATGATGATAGAAATCATAGTAATTGTGGCTTGCTATACAGTGTGGGGCAATTTACTGCAAAGAGATGTGGAGGAACATGTTTCAGACAAATTTATGCTATTCCTTTAAATCAATGTGATTTTAGAATTCTATAGTAAATAAAGAGAAGGTTAAGATAGGTTGCCATTAGGTCAGAGAAAGCAAAGGGTGGGTGGCTGACCTATAAGTGTACAAGTATGTGTACCTGCTTATTAAAAGTGGCTAGGATTTGGGAAGCAGTGAATTAAAAAATAAACTGAAGGTCTTGGAGTTATGATGTTAATACAGAAACAAAGTATTATTCACTAACTTTGCAAAAGGACATGCAGTTGTCTTGTTTGAAGGAAATATTTCCAGGAGTCAAGAGAGATGTAAGCTAGAAAATTTTAATAAGTTTGAACACAGCCAAAAAATATAGAGGAGAGAAGTAAGTCGATCTTTCTTATTCTTTAGCTTACTTTTTTCTTTCTTCCTGGGTATGTTTGGGTGTAGCAGATCACTGCATCTTGAACTGTAATTACAGATGCTTGAAATCTTTTTTATAGCTAAGCTAGTAAAATTAAACTAAGTATATTTAAAATAGAACTTCCTAACTCTTTCTTAATATATTTAATTGAAAAACTATATACTACTCATGAATTTGTATTCTGAATCATAACCAAATATGATTGAAATTATTTTTATTCCAATTAATATAATTTATATAACTTTTAATAAAAGACCCAGAATATCAGCATAGAATATGCTTTAATTTTGGTTCATATACTTAGTGGATTATCTAATGATTTTTATATCATCCTACTCTAGTATGTCTTCTTTATTGTATGTAATAAATATACTGTATTGTGACATTATTAGACACTCAACAGACCATGCTTACATAGTTCATTATATTATTAAAGAAAACATTTAATTGTTTTCATAAAGACTATCATTCTGTTTTCTGATAGTTTTTGGTCATTGAGCATACTCCAAAATCTATTGTACATTTTTTAACAGATAGAGGTAACTAGACTATATCTCAGACTCATCAAATCAGAATCACTAGATACAGGCCAATAAATCCATATTTTAACAAACTCCATGAGTGCTTCTGACATTTAGCCTTAGGAATGAGTCTTGACAAATAATCAAAGAACTCAATTAGAAGAGATATATGAAAAAACATATTAATATTCTATGGATGTGTTCACTTTATTTATTAATGTATTCCAGCACTGAAGAACTTCTTCAAGTAGAGGGACTAAATTTTATTCATAGTAATTATGATATTAGAGAAGAAATGAAACCTACAAGGCAAAACTACAAGATAAAATTAGACTCATAAACATGGAAAAATTGTAATTAAGTTATCCTCAGATTAACCAAAAAAATGTTTCAAACTGTTTCCTACTAATTCTCTTACTAATTAATTTATCCAAACGGTTTTCTTCTAAATTGTGAAGAAAGAATACGAGGCATCTCAGAGAATGTTCTTTTTTTAAAATCAGTTACACTAACATTGTGATAAAGCCTTTAGTTGATATTTTCCATTGTCTGTTGGTTCCTCTATTATGGAATTATTGATGAAGGGCCCTAGTTTTAGAATGCTTCTAATAATAGATGCTTCAATAAGAAGGAAGCCACCATAGCCCTTTGGAATATTCTTATTTCCCTGAAATTAGCTATGGGAACTCATGTATCCACTAAAAAATAGGAAAGAATGAAATTATGCAGCATTTTTTAGTATATAGGCTTTTGTTAACTGATGTTAAATCATTGATTTTTTTTATTGTAGTCTAATGTTACAAGAGGGAAATCCCTGGGCCAGCCCAGTGGCATGGTGGTGAATTACGCACATTCCACTTTGGCGGCCCCGGGTTTGCTAGCTAGTTTGTATCCCGGGTGCCAACATGGCACCGCTTGGCACACCAAAGCAAATGATATATCTTAAGAATAAGGGGAAGCAATATTCAAATAACATTATTATGATATTAATCTTAAATTAACTAATCCAAAATTAATGTTTAATTCCCCATTACCAAACATTTATAAGAAATTACTTCAGCATGGCTTTCAACCATAAAAAGCCTAATGTCTACCAGAGAAAGGAGTATGGAAGCAGATGGTTGTCATAAATGTGAGAAGAAATATAAGTGAAGTATTCTAAAGTGATTCTAGAATTCAAATATGAAATATAGTAACTCAACATGGGAAGTAGCTCTTCACAGGAGAGGAAATATTTCAATAGACCTTAAAGGATAAAGTTTCCCCTTCAACTTTCCATTTTTTCTTGTAGAGAAGGTTACTAAGAATGGCAAAGCCAAAAGTATAAGTGCAAAGAAGGGCATCTTGTTATTGACAAACCTGGACTAATCGTAGTAATTGGACCCGTGGATGTCCACTGATGGTGGGGAAAGTTTAATGGAATTGGGATTATAAAAATATTCATGGATGAGATTGTGAAAAGTTACATATGCTTTCAAATAAAATTCACACTCTATTTTTAATAAGAGTTAAAATGGTTTGTATGTACAAATATCAGAGTTTTGTGTTTTGGAAAGGATGGATAACTAGGTCTTATTTATCTTAACGTCCATGTTGCTGTAATTAGACATTAAAACTCCATCTGTATTAGAATTTCAAAAAGGAATATATAATTTATTTAGAATAAAATTAAGGTGAATAAGTATTCCTTGAAAGTTATTACTTACCACATAGAGTTTCTCAATAAACATACTGATTGAAACAAACGGAAAATAACTAAATGTGTTTTTGATAAATTAAACAATAGTCATAAGTGCAAAAGAGCCACTAGTAAGTTCTGAAGAAAATTTGAATAAAAACAGATTCTTATTTTATTTGTATTTTATTCTCAGTGTAATTTCCAGACTGTATACAGCAATTTGTATAAGTTTTCCAAGAAAATTTTTTCATTGTTCAAGTATAAAGATGTGTGTGAGAGAGAGAGAAAGAAAGAGAGAAAAAAGGAACAGGAGTAGACAAAAAATATGACATTTGACATTAATAGTAATAACACAGTTCCATAATTTTTACACTTTCCTAAAATAAATATAATTTAAATATTCAATAATTCAATTATGAAGAGCTATGAAAATGAATACAAAAAATAATTAGAAACATATCCAACTTAAACTAAAGTAGGAATACAAAAATTAATACATACACGACAAATCTGTCAAAGTGATGCCATTGCAGAAGATCTATTTTCTTTTGTTATTAATGTTAACGTCTTTTCAATAAAAACAATAGCTTAAACACTTTAACTTGTCAGGTTATAGTTTTAAGTAGCTTATTGCACACGGCCTTTGTACAGACACCAAGGCAATGTGGAGTGTTCCATAGTTCCCATCTTTGTGTGTTCAATGGGTTTGAGAGTAGAGAAATATGCCTTTCCCACATATACCTCTTTCTGCTCTCCCTCTTATTACTAGAATTATGCTAATTATCTCTATATTAGGAATAAAACCTCTTTACAAGATATGAAAGTATAAAAACACTACTTATAGGAATAGAAACTTGAACTTGACACTTTTCTCATCTTCCTCATGCAGATGCCTTGAAGAGACATGGTCAGGTAAATTGCACCCCCATAATATATTCTTGTGGACCTCACAGATAAAAAGGAATTGAAGATACCTCTCTTTGTGATAGTCTTATTCATATACATCTTCATAATAGTATGCAGTCTAGGTTTGATCCTAGTCGTTAGAACAGATAAACGACTCAACACACCAATGTACTTCTTTCTAAGCAACTTGGCTTTTGTCAATTTGTTACTCATCTGTCATTACACCCAAAATGCTTGGGAATTTCTGCTACAAACAAAATGAAATCTTTAATGCATGTGCTGCTCAATTAGGCTGTCTCCTGGCCTTCTTGATGGCAAAGTGCTTGCTCCTGGCTTCCGTGGCCTATGACTGATATGTGGCCATCTGCAGCCTTCTGCTCTATGTAATTGTAATGTTCCCAGGAATCTGCTTCACCTTGTGGCTGTTCCCTACAGCTATAGCTTCCTGGTTACACTATTTCATGCCATCCCTACCTTTCACCTCTCTTATTGTCACTCCAATATTATTAATCATTTCTATTGTGATGACATGCCTCTTTTGAGGCTAACTTGCTCAGACACTTGATGCAAACAGTTGTGCATCTTTGCTTGTGATGATATAATGTTCATTTCTTCCCTTCTGGTTGTCTTT
This sequence comes from Equus caballus, assembly GCF_041296265.1. Lineage (NCBI taxonomy): Eukaryota > Metazoa > Chordata > Mammalia > Perissodactyla > Equidae > Equus > Equus caballus. Next base: position 13,188,929 of record NC_091695.1, read on the forward strand.
GTCTTCTACGTGTACATTATTTCTGCCATCCTGAAGAGGCACTCAGCTGAAGGCGGGTGCAAGGCTTTCTCCATGTGTGGCTCCCACATGCTAGCAGTCACCATATTCTATAGGACCCTGATCTTTATGTATTTACAGCCAAGCTCTTACCATTCCATTGACACAGACAAAACAGCCTCAGTATTCTACACGGTGATCATTCCCATGTTGAACCTCTCAATCTACAGCCTGAGGAACAAGGAGGTGAAAGAGGCCCTGAAAAAAGTCATCTATAGAAACCAGGCTGTTGTGTTCATGAAATTAAGTGACTTGAATAAATGAAAATGGAATTTTCTCCATGGTCGGACTTTCTTTCCTCAAAAAACTATCAGAATTCTTATTCTTAATATGTGATTTCTATATATCTGTTCACTGTATAATAAAACTTTCTACTGATTTTCAGTTAGAATGAGATTTCAGGTGTAAAAGTAACTGTAAAAATTTATATCCATTCTTTCATTTTTCAAATGGAAATGTATTAAAAATAATTAATTCTCCGGTCCCTAAGAATTTATATCAATTTTTCCATTTCTCAAATGGAGAATTGAATCAAAAGCCAGTATCTCGATTTATAACTAGTTACAAGGAGAAAATGGACAAAAGTTGAGACTCTCCCCTCCTCCAAAATCCCCGGTTCCGGATTCTCTGGCATCATTAACAATATCTCATGTGAAAAATAAAGATGCATAGTTTAAATACTTGCTTCTTGATTTGCTAATTTCTTGAAAAAATCATTACAGTATAAAACTGTTCCGTATTCACATTTAACAAATTGTCCTTATTTATGAGAATTGTACTACATCTCCACTTTACCTATGTCATGGATTTAACCTGGCCTTCTACTGGCCTGGATGTCTGGTTTGCTCTGGAAAGACTAACTCTTTAAGTTAACTGCTTTTCTTTATGCCTATGAGACCTCATTATATTTTTTCAGGTTATCTAATTAAAATTAATTCAGAGATCGAATCCCATGGGACTTCATACAATGGAAACAAATGTACTCAAAATAATTCAAACATGAAAGATCTTTTTGCCAGTAACAAGGATTATATGCAGTTACACTAGGCAAACCTTGGGTAAGTTGGTCATTATTGATTAAGGCACAGCTTAAGACATAGTGAACTTAGCAGGCAATTTGGCCTAGTGAAAAGAACATATGCCTTTTAGTCAAAAAATGTGCTCAGTTCCTAAATATGGCATTGAACTATGCGTGAGCTCTCATCAGTTTATCAGTTAAATGAGGACAATGTTACTCAATTTGGGATGTTTTTTAGGATTAAACAACATGTAAAAGGATAACAGACAGTGGTAGGTATTTGCATATCCTCTCCGTTTCTTTTGTAAGCCTAAAGACCTCAGTTTTATTCTCAACTCTATGATGAACTTGAGAGCACAATTTATAAATGACAATTACTATACACAGCTGATAACTTTGATAAAGGTATAGATATGTATGTATATGTTTCAAATAAATGGAATAATTTTACAATTTTCAACTACACAGAGAATGGTTTGAGGATTAATTCAGCTGAAAGCAGACAAAAGGCATTTTCTACTTGTGCTTCCTATGTGACTTCCATCACTATATTTTATGGTACAATCATTTTCATGTATATGCACTCCAAAACAAGGCATTCTCTGGATACTGAAAAAATTGCTTCTGTTTTCTATATTGTGGTAATTCTCATGCTAAATCCTTTAATATACAGCCTGAGGAATGAGCAAGTCAAAAATGCTTTGAAGAGAATTATGGAAAAGGTGTATTCTACTACAAAACAAGTGACCTGTGGTCTAACTGGAAGCCCTCACAGTTGGGATGCAAAAAAAAAAAAGGGAAGAAACAGCACTATAAAACAGGATTTAAATTTTCTTCATTAACATTCTATTAGTAACATGCTTTCTAATGTTATAACATTAAAATGTTAATATTGATGCAGAGAACACATTAATTTTCTAATTTTATTTTCTATTATTAAAACTATAACTCCCACTAATATTGAAAGTCTTGAGAATGAAGTAAATTCAATCACAAATAGTAGGTTAAATTTTTTTTCATAGATCATTTAAAATCAATCCTCTTTTTCATAGAGCTTTAACTTGAATGTTGCAATTCATGAACCTTTACTGGTAACAACCATATCTATTTTAGATCTATAAAGCAGCTGCAAGTAACTAACATTGTCTATAAAATACACACATACACACACACACACACACACACACATACACACACTACCACTAAGATGAATCTGAAAAGAATTATTGGTTCTGATGACCTGACAGCGACATTGGCATCAACACTGGTGGAAAACACCACTTAAAAAGACTAAAAGACGGGCCGGCTCCGTGGCCGAGTGGTTAAGTTCGAGCGCTCCGCTGCAACGGCCCAGGGTTCGGATCCTGGGTGCGGACATGGCACCACACGTCAGGCCACGTTGAGGCGGCGTCCCACATCCCACAACTAGAAGGACATGCAACTAAGGTATACAACTGTGTACAGGGGAGGTTGGGGGAGATAAAGCAGAAAAAAAAAAAAAGATTGGCAACAGTTGTTAGCCCAGGTGCCAATCTTTGAAAAAAAAAAAAAAAGACTAAAAGAGCAACTCAAATTTTAACAAGTGAGACACAACCTTCAGAGCAGAATAAGGTCTGTAGATTAGATAATAATGCAATATCACTGTTATTTTACTGATCTTTATAACAGTGCCATGGTCATTTAAGAGAATGTCATTACTTTTAGTAAATATACTCTTATAAGTCTATACAAGTAAAGTGGCATCATCTCTTCTACTGATTATCAAACACTTCAAGAAAAAATGTGGTAGAATCTTAACATTTGGGAAATCAAGGTGAGGGACGTACAGAAATTCTTTGTAAAGTGTAAGCATTTTTTCTGTAATCCTGAAATAATATCAAAATAAAAAGTTCAAATAGGGGCTGGCCAGGAGGTATAGTTTTGAAGTTTGCTCACTCCACTTTGTCTGTCTGGGGTTCACAGGTTTGGATCCTGTGTGTGGACCTACATATGGCTCATTAAGCCATGCTGTGGCAGCATCCCATATACAAAATAGAGGAAGATTGGCAACAGATGTTAGCTCAGGAACAAACCAAAAAAGAAAAGTTAAAATAAAAATAAGCCCTTTAGCATTTTTTGTTTAATTTTAATTTAATATTTGTTTCAACAGTATCTTTTAACACATTTCTTGTTTCGTTGTTGAAGTTCTAAATTTTCGTAACTTTAAAAAGCTATAACTTCTCACAAATACTTATAAGCAGCATATCTTTCTTTAAGAAAATAAATAAAACCATACATCCATCTTGAATAAAGCTTATTTTAACAAAATTGGCCTTTGCTTGATAAGGACTTATTACTAAGATTGTATTTTTCACCTGTTAAAAACTAAAATAATATACCATACCTTTTTAGGAAACTTTAAATCTCAATTTTATATAATCATTCTTAAAATGATGGCATCTTTGTGAATAACTTCATGATCGGCCACAATATTACAGCCAAGGTATTGAAACGTATCAAAGTCTCTTCTTAAGGATTCAATACTACTGAGAGAGGAGAATGAACCTGGCTCTTACAGGTTCAATTTAATTGTTTCCCATTTGGAATTTAGATACTTTAAAGGAATGAGAGAGAAAAATGAGACTATATGTTTGTCATAGTAATTTTTATTGTGCCTGAAGTGAACTCTGGCCATATCAGAAGATGCTTAAATCACAACCACCACCGGTCTTATTTCTGGCCACTTTTGTTTCAAATGCAGCCAAATTCTACTGTGCCAGCATCACCGATATTACATACTCCTAGAACAGATTTTCTGAAATGTGTTCCACGGTATTATAAGCCCATGGTGATAATCTACAAAAAGATTCAATGCTGAAATAAATTTCAAAAATGTTTTACAGTATAGCCTTTGCTTGAAGACATAATTCCAATTAGTGTAAAACATAAACTGACAAAGCCTCCTTTAATTTGTTTAATTCTTATTTTGCAAACATTTTGATAGCATAAAATTATTTTCAGAAGTTCTGTGGAATGGTGAAAACATTCAGAATATCCATTTTGGACCTCAAGTCCTGCTTATGTGATCTAAATTCTCTGGGCCTCTTTAGAGAGTCAGTTTTCTTATTTTTAAATGAGAGTTTTCCAATGATTTCCATGAGCCTTCAGCTTATTGATGGTTTGATTCAACCCAAAATTGTTAAAATCCTCATTCTACCAAAAATTGGTAATCATTTTATTGTAGAGGTTTAGATGTAAAAACTGTCAAATTTGAAAAAAAAATCAAATTTTTATGTAAATGGAGAGCCAGAATACCAGCTAGCTGAGTCTTTTTCAATTTAAACTCATGAGAAATACCTTTTATCACTTATGAAGATTTAAAAATGCTAAAATTTGACTAAGTGAAGAGAAATAGGGACTATAATATAATATTGATGGTCATGAAAAATTATAGAACTTCTATGGAGAGATATTTGTCAATATCGAGCAAAACTGCAGCAACTAGTAATCCCACTTCTAAGAAAGTGTCCCAAATATATATTGACACAAATACCAAATACATGTGCAAGGTTATTCACTGGAATATTATGTAGATTAGACACAGGTTGGCACCAAATATTTGTAATAGTGACAGTTGTTCTAGAAATGAGGAAGATTTCTATGCTATACAGAGATCATCATAATATGATATTAAAAAGAAAAAATCAACATAATATTGAAAAGATAAATGCATGCTTTACATAGGGCAAGAAAATGAAGCAATTATAGATATGTATGTGTATCTTGTTATATTTGATTAAAAAATTGAAAAATAAGTCAAAATGAATAAAAAGGGTTACCTATAGGAAAGCAAGAAAATGAAGTGGGTGCTGATAGGTACAGAAGTCAATCATTTTTTGAATATACTTTGCGGTGCAGTTTTGGTTTCAGAAGGGTACTAAAATCTTAAAAATTAAAACAAGACAATTGAATCAAAAGTGGAGAAAAATGAACTTTTATTCTAGAAACCTTCTAGTGCATCCCATTTTATTCAAAGTAAAAGCCCAAGAGCTTAACAATGATCCACTAAGCTCTGAATGATGTGGCTGAGGTTAACTCTAGGACTTCATAGCCCACTCCTCTACCCCTTTGTCAGCTCCAGCCTCCATGGTGCTCAAAACAGCAGCCATGTTCCCTCCATAGAGTCTTTCTTTGCAGCTGTTATTCCTTGCCCTGCCACCCTCTTCTCTTGAAGCAATCCACTGACACTATTTTTTTCTTGGGCAACATATTTCAAAAATGTTTTCTACCATGTCGGTGCTCATAAGTAACATTTCCCAAATAATATGTGTTAATCGGGAAAATATGGTACAGGTGGAAACACTTAAAGCCTTTTATCAAAAAAAAATATTGTTCCTAGGTTTTTTCCCTCTTCTCTAGATATCTGCATTCTGTTTTACCCTCATGTTAATCTGGGTTCATTCAAGAACAAAGGTTTTATCTGCAAAGGAGGACTGATTCCTATAGGGGAAACAATAATGTTTTCATTTGATTTATGTATGTCAACAGTGTCCCACAAATGCTGTCTTGAAAGTCAGAGGATCTTCTTGAGTTTTTCTTCCATTCTGAAATATTTTCTCACAAAGGCATTTTAAAATTTCAGCTAGAAAATCTAAGACTTTCAGTGGCTTTTAGTTTCAACAATTGTAATGGATAATTAAGAGTGCCCTTGAGTTTTATATGGTCCTTCAAATATGTGGCCATATCCATGTTGTCTCAACAAGTTGATTCAGTGCTTTAACCATCAGAAACTACAGCAGAGACAGATGAAATAGACAAATAGGAATGCACGAAGACAAATGCTCTTTAATTTTAGTGTGATTAATACGCAGTCATTATAGACCTTAATATCCATAACATTTATGCACTTTCTTAAAAGTTATTATATATATGTGTGTGTTTGTGTAAATATATAAGCCACATGCCATACTCTGATTTTTTTGTGTTACCAACTTCTAATAGGCACACAAAAATGTTCTTTGGTGTTTTTAATTTTTTATTTATTTGTTTGTTTTCCCATTTTGTGTCCTAGACTCTATGCAGTGCTTTGGATGCTGGATAGAAAACTCTGTCCTTGAGAAAAGAATCTCTAAACTTCATATTGGAGGCAGTGAGTTAACAAACCTGGTGATATTAAAACAATGCTTAAAGGAGATTGTTGTATGTGAAATACAAAACAAGATGTTTAATCAGAGCTGAAAAGGGGAAAGAAGGGAAGGAAATTTTCCTGGAAGGTGTTGAAGCAGTAGATTGTTGATAATTACAGCACAATGATGTACTTTACCTAGGCCCATTCATGGCTCTTTGTAACCAAACCAATTGGAATTATTTTCCTCTTCTTTTTTCCCAGCTTTATTGAGATAAAATTGACAAATAACATCGGGTATGTTTAAGGTGTACAAACGGTGTTTCAATATACGTATAACTTATGAAGTGATTACCACTATAGATTAATAAAGAAATCTATTACTTCACATATTTACCAGTTTTCTGTTGTGTTGAGAACATTTAAGACCTACCCTCTTAGCAAATTTCACCTATACAATAATTATTTTTAACTATAGTTGCCAATCTGTACATTACATCCCTAGAACGTATTCATTTTATAACAGAAAATTTGTACCATGTGAACAATATCTCCCCATTTCCCCCAAACTCCAGCCCCTGTCAATGACGAATCTACTTTCTGTTTCTATGAATTCAACTTTTTTATATTCCTCATATAAATGAGATCATGAATCTTTGTCTTCTTTGTCTGACTTAACTTAGCATTATCCCTTCAAGATTCATCCATGTTATAGCAACCATGACTTCTTTACATCTAAAGAGTCATGGACTCATTTACCTTGAGGCCTCTCTAATTGTCAGATCCTCTGCTTACTATCTTTTCCTCTCACAACTTCCATCTTTTTAGATCTGAGACTCAATATCTCCATCCAACAAAGCCTTTTTTTAATTAGGTTTAGACATTTTTCTTGGGATATAAAGCCCCCAGTTTTTAATCCATATTATTTGAGGCTTATTATGAATTGAGTGCTTATCAATTAATGTCAATTGTTTCCACTTGATTATAGGATTCATTGGTATAGAAACTATATGATTTACCGCAGAATACAAAGCACATAAAAATTCAAAGTTCACTTAGTAAATAAACAATTAATTTTAGTGTAATAAAATTAATGTTTGAACAATAAAGTAAATAAATAATTATTTGGCAAAATTAGAAGTCAGGGAAAATTTTGACAAGGAGGAAGCACCACACATAAATTCTAGACATATCACAAAATATGACACATTTGGGAAACTGGATATTATTATGTTTGAGCTTTAACAGAAATACTCATTTTGTTAAACCAAAATATTTGAGACAACTTTGTTTCCCTTGTATCATGCCATATAATTTTACAAAAACAACAACCACAATATATGTTTATGTCTATGTGTAATATAAATATTTAAAACTATCTTTTAGTTTCCAGTCTTTGCAAGGCCTTTTTCAAGTCTTTGTTCCATAGGCTATAAATCAGAGGATTTAACATAGGAATCACAAGGGTGTAAAACAATGATGACATTTTGTCTTCATCTAGGGAGTAGGAAGAGCTCAGCCTGAAATACATGAAGAGCATAGTTCCCTGGAAAATTGCCACAGCAGTTATGTGGGAGATGCAGGTGGAGAAAGCTTTGAACCTCCCTTCAGCAGAGCAGATCTTTAAGACCGACAGGATAATATAGCAATAAGAGATAAGAACTCCTGAAATGGTACTCAGTTTGATGAAGCCAAAAATGGTGAATAGTACCAACTCATTAACCTTTATATCAGAGCAGGAAAGGGTGAAAAGCGGTGGTAAATCACAGAAGAAATGATTAGTCTCGTCTGACCCACAGAACCATAAGCAGAATGTTAATGTTGTGTGTATCAAAGAATCTGCCGTTCCCACCAGATAAACCCTGGCCATGAACAGGTTGCACACCCTGCTGGACATGTTGACTGTATAGAGTAAGGGGTTGTTAATGGCCTTGTACCAATCAAAGGACATCACTGCCAGCAGTAGACACTCAGAATCTGCAAAGACACAGAAGACCAAGAATTGCAGAGCACAGTGATAGAAGGGGATTGATTTGTTCTTGGCAAAGAGGTCCACTAGCATCTTGAGCCCAATTGCTGTGGAATAGCAGAGGTCACAGAAAGAAAGGTGGCTGAGGAAAAAGGACCCTGGTGTGTGCAGCTGGGAATTTATTCTAACTGAAATGATCATTCCAAGATTTACCAGAAGATTAATAAGATAAAAATCAAGAAATATGCTAAATAGGGTCACTTTCACCCCAGGGTTATCGGTAATTCCCAAGAAAATGAAGTCAGCCAAGGAAGAGCAATTTCCTTTATTCATTCTTCTTTGTTCTTGTCTAACGTTTTGAGAAAATGATCAAGAAAAGTATAGGTGCATGTTTAACTCTTCTGGACATCCACAAATGTCTATGAGGCAGAACATAAGTTCTTTCTTCAATTGTCTTTTTATACTTGAAAATTAGTCAGTCATGTGTCACTTTAAAGAGGCATTACAGTCTATAAGACAATAATAAAAAATATCTGGAATAAGGAATTGCAAAAATCTGCTCTAAATCTAGATGTCTTTCATGAAGTATGTGACTTCCACAAGCTCTTTAATTTCTCTGAGCATTACCTTCTTTATCTCAAAGAAGAGATTTGGATGATTTTATATCTCATTATGGCTTCAAAGTGATATGGAAGAAATGCAAATGTTAGAACATGTTTTAGGATATAGGGCTAAGCATTTTCTATGCTTGAAAATATTCACATGGACACAAAAAATGATTACCATTGTTATGTTCTTCAGAAGCAGGATTGATTTAAAAGGTTTTGTGTTAATTCTAGAAACAATGAACATAACTATCTAATAATCATGAAAAGAATTGTTTTTCTGGTCTTGATCTATGTTGTCTTTAGTATTTTGTGAGACATGAAATAAACATTATTGACTTTATCTCTAGAAATGTACTATTACTTTGCCACAACTCACTACGTATTTGTGGAGTGGTCTGGCGCCAAAGGATGAGTCTCTTGACCAGTCAAAGAAGTATGCTAAAAAGAAGTTGAAGCAACAGAATTTAACACATTAATTTGCATCTCTTTGGATTCCAAATAGTATTTTATATTACAAAATCGAAAGAGTATGAGAGACAATAAACACTTTTGAGATATATAGGCTTCTCTTCCTTGTGCATGTGTGTGTTTCTGTGTGTATGTTGTGTCATGTGTTTGCATGAATCTATGTCTTTGTTGATATGTGAGAATTGGAACAAGGGTGATGGATACACTTTTTTAGACTTAAGTAAATATGGCATATGGTCCACATGGTGTTATTTGCACATGTTGTTTTTTGTAGTGTGTTGCCTGAATTACTTTTGAAATAAAACAAGAAAAATCCTTAAATACATGTATACACTTCCCAGTGCTAAAAGGCATAAAGGCTTTCCAGTAAACCCAGAAAAAAACAAAATGATTAAAATGTTATTTTGTGAATATTAATAGTTTCAGTCAAATTATTTCAGTTCTGAGAAGAAAATATCATTTGTGGCCATTAAATCGCACTTTTATTAAATTGAGTAAGCAGGCATAAAATGATTCATTTACAAATCTCTCATTTATTTTCCAAAAAGGTAATTTTTTTCCCTTATATGCTTTAAATTTGGACACTTGTGAACCTATCTGAGATGAACAGGTCTTCAGTAGCTAAACAGTAAGCAGATGGCATTTCATTTTACCAGGTGCATTTGGGACTTAAATCTCTGAAGATATTGCCATTAGGCTTTGGTGTTATGTAAATATGTCATTGATTATATTTCTGGTTCTGTATATTCCCCCCTAAATATAGTGACAACTTTAGTAAAGAGTGAGCTTTACTGCCTCACTATTGTCACCTAACTGGTCTATGTTAGGAAGAAAACCTCAAACCATTTTTATGATTGCTTCACAGCTACTTCCTTCTCTAGTCAAAGCAGACATCCAATGAAACTCAAATAGAGCCTTACTTAATCATTTCCAACTCCTTTCTATTGTTGATTTTGTTTGTGCCATTTTTGAAACTTTCTTCTTTATGACCATGTTTATGAATATTATTAAACTTCAGGGGTATCTTTTGAAATATAATTCATATACTATAAATTCACCCCTTAAATGTGTATACTTCATTGGGTTTCATTATATTCCAAGGTTCTATTGCCATCACCACTATCTAATTCCAGAACATTTTTCATCAGTCCTATAAGGAACCCATGTCTATTAGAGGTTACTTCTCTTTATCCCCTCTCTCCAGCTTCTGGCAGCCACTATTCTACTTTCTGATTCTATGTGCTTGCCTATTCTGTACTTCTCATGTAAACAGAATCATACAATATGTATTCTTTTGTGTGTCAAGCTTCTGTCCCTCAGTATTTTTTCAAGCTTTATCCGTGTGTTTGCTAGTGTTAGAATTTTTTTATCATTATGGCTGAATAATATTTCATGTATAGATATAACACATTTTGGTAATCCATTTATCAGTTGAATATTTGGACTGTTTATCCTTTTTTGCTATTATGAATAATAATACTATAAACGTTCTATTAATGCTAACTTTCAAGGCCACCTTCATTACCAAGCATTTTCTTACTCTCATCCCCTGACCACGTCATTCACATACATTTCATTGATTTTATGACTCCATCACATTCTCCACATTTAGTACTCTCTATTTCAAATTGTATTTACTTTATTCATATAAGAATTTCTTTACCACACTTAAGGCTTTAGGAATAAGATCAATGTTTATTTTTTGTATTCGCTAAAGTCCCTAAAACAGGGTTTTGTAAGGATAATTGCTTTCTAAGTATTTATTGTTAAGTACTTCAGACTATTATAAGTGAAGGGTGATGAACAAAGAGTAGAAATAGACTGGATTTGGGGATTTCTTTCTACAAATATAGCTCATATGCACAAGTATGATTCACTAAAATATGTTTTCATGGATAACACTTTTTCTAAAATTGCTAAGTTACACTGTTTTTCTACAAATAACTTTAGTGTGTAATTATCCTTACTAGTAATTTGCAAATTGAGAAATACTGGAAATTTCACTTTCATGTCCTCTCTAAATACTTTCCAAGAGATAGCAATATTATTGTACATACTTCTTGAACCTTGGTCTACCATCTTGATATATAGTGTGATTTGACTACTTCCAAAGATCCCAGTGCTAATGTTTTCACAGTGACCTGAGATTGAAATATCTGTCACTCTTGTTTCTATAAGTATGCTGTTCAAGTCTTGCTTCATTCAAAGGCTTTACTAAGTATGTCCACAGCAAAAACTAAAAAGAGATCACATACTCATCAATTTAATTAAAATGTTAAAATGTATTCATAAAAGAATCTGGAATATGAAATTTGGAGTCCTACAATGGTCAATGATAGTTTGGGCAGATTAAAGATGGCTGTACACATCTATACGCACTTTTCTTAGATACAGAGTGCCTATTTATTATCCTTTTGAATTTTTGTTGTTCTTTAACTGCTTAGACCAACAGAAACTGGGAGAAAAATTGTATATCACTTCTGAGTCTGGCCTTTAAGAAGATAGTCCCTGAAAGTCATGAGCTGCCATGTAAAAAGTCCAGCTAACCTTCTGGAAAAACTATGTGACAGGCTCTGAGACTACATGGAGTGAGAAGGGGTCCAGTTGCGACATCTTTCTAGCCATTATCATCTTGGTGCCAGTTATGAGAGACCATATAACCTAGCCCAACGTCTAGCTGAGTACCATGTGACCTTAGTCAACATGAAGAAGAAGAGAGTATAACCCAGTGGTCATTATTTTAAACCATGTAGTTTTAAGACAGTGTTTATATAGCAAAAGATAACAGAATATAATGAGATAATTCTTTTCAGGAATCATTTATTATTATTGTTATATACTTTTGTGGAATAATTTAATATTACTATTATGTACTATTATGTAATATAGGTAGATGATAGATAGGTAGGTAGGTAGATTGTTAAATAGATAGATAGACCAACAAAAATATTTGCAAACCATATATCTAACAAAAAATGTATCACTAGAAAATAAAAAGAATCTTATCAAAATAAGAAAACATACAACTCAATAAAAATGGGGAAATTATTTGAAAAAATACCTCACCAAAAAAGATATATAAATGTCAATTTATGCTTAAGAACGTGCTTAGCATCATTAATTATTAGGTAAATGTGAATTAAACCAACAGTGAGAAATTATGACACACATATTAGATGGCCAAAAATAATTAAAAAAAAACTGCTTCTTAAAGAAGAATTTGTGGGACCCAAACTCACATGCACTACTATTGGGTATGTAAAATGCTTTGAAAAACACTTTATAAAACAATTTGACAGTCTTAAAGGATGTTAATGTGTAACATTACATGTTAATACTTGCACTATGATCCAACTATTTCATTCTTGAGTATTTACGCAAGATAATTTGAATCATATGTTCATATAATGAATTGTACATGAATGTTTATAACAGTTTTATTTGTAATAACAGAAAAATTGGGAACACTTCAAATATCCATCAATAAATGAATGGTTACACAAATTGTGGTATATCTATTCACTGGAACACTACTCATTACTAGTAAGGAATAATGTATTGAAACATGAAACAACATGCATGAATCTCAAAATAATTATGTTAAGTGGAAGGAGACACATATGAGAATATATTGTATGATTCCACTTGTAAAAAATTGTATAAAAAGCAAACAAATCTATAGTGACAAAATCCACATCAGCAATTGCTTGAAGTGGAGTGAAAAAGAGGGATGAAAATGGAGCACAAGGAAATTTCAGGAGGTAAAGAATAATTTCATTGTTTTTAATGTGGTGTTGGTGTAACCAAGAATATTTGGCAGAAAGAGAAAAAAACTAGTACCTTCTATTAACTAATAGTTACATATTCATCAAATTATCCAATATCGTTCTCTAAATGGACAACGTGGAAAGAAAATAAGCCTGTTTTTAGACTCAATTCTTAGCCAACTAGCTCTAAGTCTTTGATTCACCCAACATCTCTGTTGCTTAGTTTCCTTACCAGAAATAGTTGATCTGGGCAATTCACAAGAATATTTCTAGTACTGAAAGGCTGGGAAGGAGTCCCAAAAGCAATGTATGACGGGCTAACAGATTCAGAAATAAGCATCTGAAAACAATTGTGCTTACAAGAGCTAAAAATTTTGGTTATAGGAAATTTATTTTTCCTTTTTAGAAATGCACATATGTATGCATATTTGAAATATATAAAAATATATTATTTATATAAACAGGTGAAAATTATTAGGACAGCACTTTCTCTTACTAATCTCATTGATGTACCCTATGTACGAGTCCAAAGAAAGGCCATTCACTGTTCTCCAATTTTGTTATGTACCTTCACATATTTTCATGATTTTCTTAAATTTGCTCTTATCTTAAGAAATTTCTCCTTTGCCTCCACTCATGTTTCTAATTCCATTCCTAACATCATTAAGCTGTTATTTAAAATCAACAAAAAAATCTGACCATTAAGAAAACCCAGATTCAGATAGCTTCATAGTTTTACTAGAAAATTGCTTCATGAAATTGATAAATGAGTAGCATCAATCTTGGCTAAACCCTCCAGAGAATTGAAAAAGAGGGACACACTTCCAGCTTTTGCAATGAGGCTAAAATGACAACAGTAGGAGGAATGGAGAATGTGCATGGACTCAGTAACATGGCCTTTCACTCACCAAGGCTGATCTGGTCACAGCCAATCTGCAGTGCCAAACCTGCCAATACTGGATACAAACATCACACATACATGGCATATTCCCTACAGGTCCAGCCAGCCTCTCACAGATAGATTACATTGGGCTTCATTTATCTGGAAGAATAAGTACTTTGTTCTCACTAGAAGATGACTTTCTCTTGATATGCATTATCATTCTTGCCAAAAATTCTTTTGTCAAAATTACTGTCATAGAATTCTTTATTCATCATCATATTCTTTCACATAGCATTGCTTCAAACCAGGTAGCTCATTGCACAGAAAAGGAAATGTGACAATGTGCTTATGCTTAAAAATTCATTAGTCTTACATCATTGCCCATCATCCTAAAGGATGTGACTTGATTGAATATTTTAAAGACTTTTTGAAGACTCCATTTTGCCACCAGTTAGGTGCCGTCAATTTCTGGGGCTGGGATCATGTTCTCCAGAGTGCAGTACATGCTTTAAACCAGTATTATGTCTGTGAAGAATTTTTTCCCCATATCCAGGATTTCGAGTCAGGGAATCAAAGGGTGGAAAAGGAGGTAGCATCTCTCACTATTATTCTTAATGTTTCACTAACAAAAATTTTGCTGGTCTTTGTTCCACAAAAAAGAAAGAAAGAAAGAAAGAAAGGGAGGGAGGAAGGAAGGGAGGAAGTGAGGAAGGAAGGAAAGAAGAGAGAAAGAATGAAAAGAAAGAAAAGAAAAAGTAATTCTTACAACAGGGAACACATAAATGGTTCCATTGAACCAGATGGCAAGACTGCTACTTGGTCACCTTGAGACACTCATGCTACTTAGTCAACAGGCAAAATGGAGTTTCCCTACTTGTTGGGGTGATTGTTCTTGAACACAAAGGTAACATTTGATTGTTTCTATGCAATAAGTCTAGTAGAGAGTGTTCCTGGAATGCAGAGGAGCCTCTGGGACACATTTTAGAACTCTCATATACATCATTTAAAATTTAATAGAAATCTATAACAGTTTCAAATAGAAGGAACTACTAATGGCATCCATACTTGAGGAATTCAGATTTGGATCACTTCATAAGACAAGAAAACAAAACAACCTAGATGTTAGCTGAGGTTAAAGGGAATATGGAGTAGGGTTACAGAAAAAAGGAAGTGCTATGTGCCTGCTATGAGTGTGTGACCAGTAGCTGAAACCAAGTCTACAGGACTTATGAGTGTTTTTATCTTTTGCTTTGATGTGAATTTATTGGGAGTTATATTAACCAATATTCTCCTCCTCTCTCATTCCCATACTTCCTAACATAAAATATGATAAGAAGTGTTCAACTTCTATCTCAATGTTTTAGCTAATTAGAAGATATCAAAGGTGGAATGTGACTTAACTAGAAGAATCTTAAGTCACTCATATGGATAAAATGACCTATGAAATTTTGTGTATCCTTTTTTCTTTAAGTTGTATGCGTCTGTTAAAAATAAGCATACTTTTGATGCACTCTTTTTTGACAGTTAAATATGGTAAAATGAGATGTGTATGAATGGCAAATTGAAAAGGTTGGATTGTTTCAGATCTTGCTGTTAACTTGTTATTGCTGGAAGTTACATTGCCCAATCCTTCTAATCAGTATGGTTTCAGAATTATTAAATTAGTGAAATGAGTAGAATTAGTAAAAAGAGGAGTTTTCATGAGATTAGAACATAAATCTCCTATTCTCACAATATTTATACTGGTTCTGCTTCTATTACAGACATGAGGATTAAGCAGGCCTCAATAATTGCATAGGACAATACAGGCTTCTGCAAAAATCACAGGGAAAACTTCACTCAAATTATAGGTAAATGAGCATCCTCAGAAAATCTTGACTATGCTAGATCTAAAATACAAATTCAGGCCTTGCTAGCTACCATACAGTCTTGGGAATTTAGCAAGCTTTGGAAGCCTCAGGATGATGAAATACAGGGTGCTACTTGTAGATTGAGGGGTGTAGGCCTTCTAGAAAGCTCAGCAGATGATAGCAGCCCTCAGAGCCTTTACTAAGAAGACACAGCTGAGCCAAGGTTTCATCTGTCTAAATGCTTCTCTGATTTGAACCTTGGAATCACCATTAGACCTTGAAAAAATGCTGATACTCTCTATTTTCAGCTATTCCCTTACTTGGAAATAGCTATATTTTCTCATAAGCGGTATAATATTTTGTGATATAATTATTGAGTGTCAAAAGGCAGTGGCGTAGCAAAAATAAGGTTTTCATTTGCAGCTGGATATGTAATAGTACAATGTAGACATTATCACTCATAGATGTTGGCATATTTTGAGAACATCTGGGGCATGAAAATCTATGTTGTGATATCCTGCATCTGGTGTTGCTCTGTGTGATTCCTCATAATCTTAAAGTAAACCCTGACTAAGTAAATATGAAACAATTTAATATTAGAGAATTTTGATGTGCTGGTGTAGCCATGAGTGACTGTGTTCTCCTCTTACCAAATGACACAACAAAAATACTCGGGAGAAGAATTGTTGGTCAGAAATTCAAGAAAGGATTCTTGGAGGCATTAAAAACCGACAGTGATTTAGGCTGTATCTCGTGGATTTTTACAACAAACAGTGCATGGGTTCAAACACAGTTTTAGGGGCCGGCCCTGCGGCCGAGTGCTTAACTTTGCACATTCCACTTCTGAGGCCCAGGGCTTCGCCTGGTTTGGATCCTGGGTGCGGACATGGCACTACTCATCAACCCATGCTGAGGCGGCATCCCATATAGCACAACCCGAAGGACCTACATCTAGAGTATACAATTATGTACTGGGGTGCTTTGGGGAGAAGAAGAAGAAAAAAAATCAAGATTGGGAACAGATGTTAGCTCAGATGACAATTTAAAACAAAAATATTTCTAAACTTCGATATATCCAGGTCAAATCTTATAAATATTTATTATCATAGAGTCAAAATTGACAATAGTAATAAATAATGTACAGCAAAAAATATCAGTGACTGAAGCACAATTTTCAATGATAAACATCCTCCAATTTCAGTCTTCATATATAAGTTTCCTGTGTGGTAATCCACCACGGCGTGTGGGATGATTTCCCCACAAGGAACCAGGTGATACGTTAAGTAGCTGATTCTGTTTCTGAGATGCCAGAGAATGTTCTACACTCTCAGTAATGCATTTGTGTAAAAAAAAATAAAAGACAGAGAAAAAAACAAATATTTTGCCTTTCAATTAACCTATATTATTCAAGCTGTTGAATAACATTCCAAATTACTTTGGAGTAGATATGGTGTAGAAGGTTATTATCATATTACTAAACTGCACTTAAGAAAATGTATTTGATTTTGTATTATTTCTCTCCTAACGTTCATGACTTTCATTATCTTGTTGTAGAATATACATTTTAATTAATATTGCATATAAAAAATACATATAATTAACATCTATTAAGTGCTCAAAATGGTACAAGTGCTATTCTCAGCATTTATTCAGTTAACCATTCAACAATCAATGACATAGATACTATATTCTCCCCATTTTACAGATAAATTAACTGAGGGATAGAAAAATTAAGTAACATTCAAAGTGCCACTGACTAGCAGGATACAGAGGTGGTGTATGAACCAAGGGAATCTGTCTTTTTCCTTCATCCAGTAATCTACCCTTGTAAATTAGATATTCTACACATGAACACCCACACACACTTTTCTGAGCTATTTACTATATCCATTAAGACAACCCAATATAAGCCATTTTAGCATTAACTCCAGCTGATAATCATTGAAGGGTAATCTACTATTTAGCAGCAATTTCAAAACTTTCAAATATTTTCTTATATCATGGGGTTATTAAATGGCATTTGGCTGTGTAAAAAACAACTGTTTGATAAATTCTCAATGGTGTGAGAAATTGTGTGTGTGCTGGTGAGGTTGATGCAGGTTTCCAATTAGAGTTTGTAATTGGAGATTTAGATGAATCTTGGAATGTTATATTTCATGAGGAATCCACCTTTGATCTTATGGCTTTCTTAGCTGCATCTTTTACATCTTTATTTCTCAAAGTATAAATCAGTGGATTCAGCACTGGGATGAAAATGGTGTAGAACACTGAGATAATTTTATCAGTGTTGGGAGAATAGAGGTAGCTGGGTCGTGAGTAAATGAAGAGAGGAGTCCCCTGATAGATGGCCACAGAAGTCAGGTGAGATGCACACGTAGAGATGGTTTTCTTCCTCCCACTGGAAGATCTGATCTTTAAGACTGAGGGAAGAATGAAAAAGTAGGAGATGATGATGATCATGAAACAGATAATTTCCACTGAGCTGCCGTACGTGGCAAGAAGCCATTCATTAATTGATGTGTCTGTGCAGGATAGCTTAAGCAGGGGAGGGAGGTCACAGAAAAAATGGTTGATGAGATTTTTATCACAGTATTTCAGAATAAATGCGAAGGAGGTGTGAACTAGGGAGCTCATGTTGCCTCCAACATATGACAAGCTAACCAGCCATATACAGATACTCCGACACATCACAACTGTGTAGAGTAAAGGGTACAGAAGGCGACATAGCGATCATATACCATGGCAGCCAATATAAAGGATTCTGTGTCTGCAAAAGTAGAGGCAAAATAAAACTGCAGGGCACAGCCATAATAGGAAATGGATTTGCTCTCTGAGAGGAAATTGATCAGCATTTTGGGAACAATGACTGAGGAATAACAAAAGTCTACAAAGAATAGGTTGCTAAGAAAAAAATACATGGGGGTTTGAAGGTGCAGATCAGTCCTGATTAACATCATCAATCCAATGTTCCCCATTAGAATCAAACCATATAATATCAGAAACACGAGGAATAGGACACTCTGCAGTTCAGGGCGAGTTGGAAACTCCAATAGAATAAACTCAGTCACTAAGGCGTAGTTTCCACTCATAAATTCCATATTCTGTGCTGTTTTTGTTTCATGAGAATTCTAACATCCTAAAATGTTATACTGATGGAAAGAGAAACATAATTAGATATAATTATAAGGTTATTTTATTGTTTCAACAAACAAGCAATCAAATAAAAAATCCAAGCCCAAATTTACTTTCAAATGCAAACTCTGAGAAATATATTTCAGAATTTAGTTGCTATCAGATTTCATGGTTGCCAGTTTTATTTTATTTGCTTGATTAATGACTATTTCTTCCATTGCACAATTTACTCCCTCTATGCAGAGATCGTGTCTGATTTTGCTTACTTTTTTTTTACCCAAAATATAGCACAGTAACTGGCTCATAAGATGAAGGGAAGTAATAAATTAGTTACTAGACCTATGATGATAAGAAGAAAAGAAAAAATATATATCATTAAAAATAAATTGATCTGTAGAATATGCCTTGGAATGATTTATAGACCATTTTGCTCTTTCTTCCAGGGTTTAATAGACAGTTGTGTGCTATTCTCCTGACAGAGCAGATGAAGTGGTAAATTGAAATATATAGCAGTTAATTGTTTTTTAAAAGAATATAATGTAAAAGTGATATTAATGAATTAAAAATCAATGTCAGTAAACATTAGCTGTGAGTATTTTTTTGTTTAAAAAGTTTTACTGAGGTACAACCTACATGCCATAAAGGTCATCTAATTGGGCAATTTGATTATTGGCAGTAAATTTACATGGTTGTGCAACCATGACCATCAGCCGGTTTTAGAACATTTCTATCACTCTAAAAAGATCTCTCATGTCCACGAACAATCACTCCCCTTTCCCCTCTCCCCTCAACTTCTGGCAACCACTCATCTACTTCCTCTCTCTACAGATTTCCCTATTCTCGACATTTCATATAAAAGGAATCATACACTGTGTGGTCTTTTGTGTCTGGCTTCTTTCATTTAGTACGTTTTCAAGCTTCATCCATGTTGCAGTGTGAATGAGAAATTCTCTCCTTTTAATGTACGTTTTTTAAGATTTTATTTTTTCCTTTTTCTCCCCAAAGCCCCCTGGTACATAATTGTATATTCTTAGTTGCGGGTCCTTCTAGTTGTGGCATGTGGGACGCCACCTGGGCATGGCCTGCTGAGCGGTGCCATGGCTGTGCCCAGGATTCGAACCAGCGAAACACTGGGCCACAGCAGTGGAGCACTCGAACTTAACCACTCAGCCACGGGGCTGGCCCCTTAATGTATTAATAATATTCCATTGTATAAATATGTCAGATTTTATTTATCCATTCACCAATTGATGGACACTTGGGTTATTTCCACTTTTTGGATATTGTGAATAATGCTGTGGTATATTTTTGGTAGGAAAGATTTTAGGATAATTTCCGTAATTGTAATCAAGATACTAAACTCAGCTGATTAAATTAATCGTTTCTCTATCTTTGGCTTTTATTTTAATTCTTCTAGCAAGTGCTCAGTGACTGTTAGTTGACTGATTGAGTAAAGTGGGCAAAAAATTCAGCCATAAGTTGACTTATAATTAAATATAATTACTCTATATGGCCTTCTTACTGATTATATGTTATGAGCAAACAAAAATAGATAGCTGTCATTGATGTTTATGATAGTATAATTCATGGTGTTGAGTCTAAGAATTTTGTCAATTCTTGCTTCTGGTGATTCAGAAATTTTCCAGGAGTAGGAGGAACTTGAGAAGAAAAATTTTATCCTAACTTTGAAGGACGGACTTGGGAATATATAAAACAAACAAGCAAACCATCCAATGAGCTACATTAGTGTTGCCGTTGTGGGCCAGGAAGGGAACAAAATGATTTGGGGTCATACAATTACAAAAGTGGCAGTGTTAAGAACTTCATTTGCGTATTTCAGCTAATCATTAAAGCCACTGAATGACAGAGGCACACAGAAGCCTAAGAGAATCAGGAGGGTTAATGTGCTGTCTTATGTTATTGCCTCAGAATGTGTGAATGAGATGCAACACTACGTTAGGAAAGTGGTTAATTTATTCTGATGTTGCCTGTTTTATTTTTTAATATTTTTATCTTTTTTTTTTTTGAGGAAGATTAGCCTTGAGCTAACATCCGCTGCCAATCCTCCTCTTTTTGCTGAGGAAGACTGGCAATGAGGTAACATCCATGCCCATCTTCCTCTACTTTATATGTGGGATGCCTACCACAGCATGGCTTGCCAAACAGTGCCATGTCCGTACCTGGGATCCGAACCGGCGAACCCCAGGCCACCGAAGTGGAACATGCACACTTAACTGCTGTGCAGACCCTGATGTTGCTTGTTTTAAAAGTAATCAAGCTATTTAGAAAAGATAAGACATTACTTTAGAGTTAGTAAGAATTTGGTTAGAATCTCCTCCTGGCCACATATCGTTGTGTGACCTTGTGCAATTTAATGCATATATATGTATATCTTAATCTGTAACATAAGAATGACAACAAATACTTCACAATGTTGCTGTATGGGTTAGATTAGAAAAATTATCTAGTTATCATCTGTATATCTATCTATATATCTATCTGTCTACTTTTTATCCTTCCGTATGGTCACACTTTAGAGAGACTGACACATAGTAAACAGCAAAGATTTGTTTCAGTTGCTCCACTGCTCTCTCTTATTCTTAGCTTATGACTAGTGCTATGTAGCAAGGCTATATTAATAATGAGTATCATTTATATAATGATTACATGCAATGGAATATTCTAAATACCTTACATATAATTTATTTAATTGTCCCCCAAAAAACTAACAAAATTATGGAGCTGGCCCAGTGGCACAGTAGTGAAGTTTGCGCATTCTGCTTTGGTGGCCTGGGATTCCCATTTTCAGGTCCTGGGCATGGACCTGTGCACCGCTTATCAAGCCACACTGTGGTAGGCGTCCCACATATAAAGTGCAGGAAGACGGGCATGGATGTTAGCTCAGGGCCAATCTTCCTAAGCAAAAGAGAGGAGGATTGGCAGTGGATGTTAGCTCAGGGCTAATCTTCCTAAAGAAAAAAATTAACAAAATTATGATGCAGTTACTATCATTACCATCTTTCTTTTACAGATGAGAGAACTAAGGCACAGAGAGTTTGAGAGCTAAGATGTGATAGAAATGGGATTACAACCCAAGCTCCTGATTTCATGCTTTATGCTAGATTGGCTCTCTATAAGTTAGATTCTTATTATTAATTCCATATTTTGGATAGGAACTTTGAGGCTTCGAGTAATGTCACAAGTCATTCAGCTAGTAGTTGACAGGTATGATTCAAATTCAGTTGTGCTCACAGTCAAAGCTCAAGATCAAACATGAGGGTGGTTAGAATATTAATTGTTTGGCCCCTGTGAGACAGGCTTAGTAGCATAGTGTTGCCGAAGGGAGGAATAAATGGCTCATATATCTACTAAACAAAGCAGGGAACATGTTCTTGAGAACTTCACATTGATCATCCTTTCTGACAGTCTAAGAATTCCATTTAGAGAAATGTGAGAGAGAAGAAAAGAAGCCATGACGGTAAAGATAAGAGAAGGTAGAGAATCTTGCATCCTTGCTTTAACGTGGAAAGAACAAAAGATCCAGTCAAAATACTATGATTTACTAAATTCTACCCAAATACATAACAAGAAAAATCTAAGAATAGAAAATAAATTAACTCAAACTATCAGGCAGCCGGCCATGCTTCAGTTCTCTTATCTGTAAAAAAAAGCTTATTTGAACAAAAAGTGTTTCAGATTGCTGTAGAAACTATAAGAGTTACACGAGACAGATGACTTTATGGGTAAAATACTATCTGATATGTGGTTTCCCAATTCTTTGGACACAAATCAGTGGTTCTTCCTCTCAGATTTACAAAAGCCTATTTTGTGACCTTAAAGCCAGTCTAGTAACCACAGAAGCTACTTACCAAGGAAGAAATTGTTTTCCAATTACTTAGGTGAATAAGAACCAGGGGCTCTTATTGCATTCTCATGTCATCGGGGACCCAAGAATTGAAGGATTCCAAACATGATCATTTCCAAGGGACACCTAGGGAATAATTAGCAGGATTATTGCCATTGTGAATTTTTTTTCTAAAAACACATTAGTACTCACAATAGAAACAGTGTTAACTTGAATAGGCAATTTTCACTCTCAGTAACATGGGGGTTATTTTTAATGACACTTGGATCTTACAAAGGACCCCTTTTATTATGGAGGTCTTTTACAAGTAGTTCAAATATTTAAAAATATAACCATTGCAATTTTAATTATTTAAAAAAACACAGGGAATTTCAGGAAGTTACCTACTACTGTCAGTACTAAAAATAGATCCTTTTTTTAATTAATGACATTGAAGAGTGAGTCCAGTGGAGGTTTTGTGCAGAATCTGGTATCAGCAGGTGCTCTCTGAGAAGACGGAAGGACTTAAAAATAAGCATCTGATGCCAGATAGCTTCAAAATGATGCAAAAGCCACCCCAGTTAGTAAATACAGGATCTCATCATCAACTTAATTAGTCTTACATAGATTGTGCATGACAGTTTCACTAAAACAATGATATTTAGGGGCTAAATTCGTGGACTTCCATGAATTACATTATAGGCTCTAAATATTTTTTCACAGCATAAAATGGGTTTGTTGACTCCTATATCAGTAGAATCTTAGAGGGAATCTTGCTAAAACATACATGCAATGCAAAGATCCACTACTAAGTCAAGACTGAAAAATGACCTGACAACTTCAGTTTAATTATTTCTAAGGGCTAGAATTTCACGATTTCAATTCACTGTGAAAATTCTAGCTGTTGAAAAAAGTCTTCATTATGGTGGGCTCAAATCTGAATTTATTTTTCCTCTTTACTTGCAGTGTGATGCTTCTACCTACATGCACGCAATATTGAACTTATTTTGTGACTTGGGACAGTTTAGTGATAGGGTTGCTGAACTGCAAGTAAACTTTCTAAGCAACGGTGAAAGTTAATCATTTTAGCATAATATGGACATACAGGGAATGTAACAAATTATTTATTTACTGTGATAATGATGGATATGAAATAATTTGAGAGATGTTTTTAAAATTTACTGCATAAAACTAATTTTCCAAATATACTTTCTTTACAAATTTACATTTTACAAAATGCAGTTATTTAGAATTTTACCTAAAGGAAAAAATTAATCACTCTTTCCCTAGTCTTACTCCTCAGAGAAGAAAGTGATAACCTAACACTAATTGAGTGATCTGTTGGAACTTGTGGGCAGAGGTCCAAGCCTTTAGGATTGTTGTATAAAGGGACTATTGTCTCCAGTAACAGTAGCATTGCTTCTGTAGAACAATGCTTGCAATCTCTGCATAATTCCTGGGACTCTGCACCACACTTTTGTGAATCTAAGTGTTTCCAACATAGAATTTGGGAGAGAGAGAGAGGAAGGGGGGATGAAGGCATCATTTCTTAACACATTAAGCTAATTGTACTCATTACCCGAGTGTTCTAGAAAATCACAGTTAGGCATATAGATAGAGTTGGAATTTAACTTATCAACATCATATCAACTGGTATATTGCAAGTACTATATTCACTGTTAGTTCTAGAGTTGAGTGTACAAAGGAAGGCACTGGAGATGGTACTGTTTTGCTACATCTGATTTTATATTGTTCCATAACAGAAAATTACACAGGACTTTGTATACAACTGATCAGACATCTCGCACGTATAAATTACTCAAAGAAGAAAGAGATATAGTATATACATAATTCAATTACATCTGTTACTTTCATTAAAAAGTTCAAAAATCTGTAACCCTTTCACTTGAGGTAGGATGTGGTAATTCATAGTAGTTTTTTGCTCCCATTGAGAGCTTCTAAGAAAAAAGAAAGATAAATTACAAATATTTAGAAAGAAAACTGTCTACAGCTGTATTCAACTTGGACACTAAGAACTAAGAACTAACATCATACCTTAATGTCCACATTAGCATGAGTTTGCTATTCCTCTGTTTTCATTAGCTTGATAAGTTTTTCAGGAGTTTGTTGCTCAGGCAAATGTTTTGATTGCTCATTGCGGAAATTTCCTGAACAATCCATGGACTCTTCAATGGAAAACATCAACAGACAGTTTATTCTCTAAATTCTCTGAATCTTCTGCCACAAAATTCTCACTTTGTTTCCAGCAACCTGGACTGTTGTCTCTTGATCTCTAGCCTACTCTAATCAAACTGTTGAAAGACCCACCTTAAACCAAACTTTTGATGCATAATAAATTCTTTTCTTGCTTTCCCTTTCCCCAAGAAACTACCAAAGCAAGCTCTGTGAGATGGTATTCTTCCTTACTAAGGTAAGCGATAAATTCAGACTTGTCTTATCAACCAGTTATGTTACTGATATTTGGGGAATTACCTTTTGTATCATATATATAAACTCATCAATATAGACTAGAATGGCTATAATTCAAAACGTTATAACAATTTAGAGGTAGCTAAAGACCTGTAGATGTCCCTGTTGAAATTTACCAATTATGAACATGGGTGAGAGACTGAGAATGTGTGCTTTTCCAAAGTTTTTGGCAGTTATATAGTGCCAGGATTTCAAAACTGGAAATGTGAGGAACCTCAAACAAATTGTAGATTTTCTATTCTGGACACTTTCTAAATTCAAACCTTCAGCATGTGCTGGATGAAAAGCACTAAAATTTTGGAAAAACAAAGTAGAGTTTCCCCAAATTTCTTAGTGCTTAGGATAGAAAGACTTGATATGAATTTGGGTTCCGAGAATGAAAAAGTATAAAACTCTGGAGGGATTTTTCATTTGACACTGACAGTCATAAACCAGAAGTCTCTGAGAACCTAGGCACATATCAGCCTTAGCTTCATCAGAGAAATGACGGAGCCCTCTGGTGGGAGAAATCGTCTGGAACATCTTCTTTATAGTCACTGTATGGCATATAATAAACAAACAAATTACTACATGTAAGAACAGATAAGACCTTATGACGAAATAACAAGACAAAAAAACATTAAAAACAAAAGCACATCAAACCACAAATTGCCAAGGCAATTCATGGTGGAAAAGGCATTTTTCAACAAGTGGTGCAGGAACAAAGCTTATCTATAAACAAAGGTAAATTTTGCCCTTATCTGATACAATCCACAAACTCAAGAAGAACCTATCCTGAGGCAGAATTTCTTCTTCCTCAGGGAAATCTCAGTTAGGTTATTAGCTAGATAAAACGGATAAATTTTCTTTTGTCCCTGAGAAAAAGATCCAGCTACAGCAAAAAAAAGCCTCAATTATAAGGACAGAAGAATCAAGTCTTTACTTCCCACTTTGAAGGACTTCTGAGAAAGAGGATTGTGAGTAGTGTTAATTTTAGAGAAGTGATACATTTCTTTGCCCTCTTGTAGGTATAAGGAAGACATGTATATAAGCAATCAAATTATACTTATAATGCAAATCTCATCTCCAATGGTAGGCATGGATTTAGTGGATTTAAAACACTGGAAGCCATATTTTACTAATCATTAAGGTGAATATTTTGTTATGATAATACTTAGAATTCTTCCATTTTGGCTCCCACCTCCCTTCTCCACTTCCCTCCCTCCTTCCCTCACTTCTTTCTTTCTCTCATTCCTCCTCTTTTTCTTTCTCTCTTTTTGATGCTTGAATTTTGTCTGTTTCTATTGTTTTATTAAGTAAGTGTCATTTGAGAAATCAAAATGTGCAGAGCGGGGCCAGCCCATTGCCAAGTTGTTAAGTTCGTGCACCCTGCTTCAGCTGCCCAAGGTTTCAGTGGTTTGGATCCTGGGCATAGACATGGCACCACTCCTCAGGCCATGCTGAGGTGGTGTCCCACATAGCACAACCAAAGGCACTCACAACTAGAATATACAACTATGTACCAGTGGTCTTTGGTGAGAAGAGAAGAAAAGAAAAGAAAAAAAAGGATTGGCAACAGATGTCAGTCCAGGTGCCAATCTTTAAAAAAAGAAAATGTGCACAGCCTTATGGTAGATGTGGCTAATACCACCATCTCTGTACTGCATAGCATCCTAATTTCATAGGAACATTTTTGAAAATTTTATATAAAATCATTTAATACAAGTAGAAACAGTCAATCAGAGTTTGAAATATATAGTGGAATTGGAATAGGGTTTCAAACCAGAAACTATTGGGTCTGTGGATTGATGCTTTGTAACTTAGGTCTCTCAAATTTTCTGGGTCATCAAAAAGTTTAAGATTAATTTATTAACCCAGCACCAGTTCTAATCATACATAACATCTTTCAATATAATAATAAACCTGTTTATGAATGGCATTACTGGAATAAAGTGAAAAGTTTTCAAATTCTTAGAGAAAATGAGGAATATTGTTATATTAGGGAAAGATTTTATGATACTATAATATTTGGGGAGGGATTTAGAAATTGGATGGAAATTGCTTAATAATTCTACTTCCTACACTCCCAAAGGCATATCATGTAATAACTTATTTGATATTCACAATGTACAAGGAAAATTTTATAAACATTTATTATTACTATTTTTTCAGAACTTGACTCAAATCTCATTTGAACAAACTTGTGACTCAGCCAGTGGTAAAGTCTTAGTTTCTAATTTGTTTTCCAATTATTTGTTAATTTTACTTTGTTCTGTTTTCTTTTTCCAAAATGCTCACATGTTAGAATATTGGAGGAGAATTAAATTAGGACCTCAGTGTGAGGGGAGAGAGAGAGGTGAACAAAAGACACAGTAATGAGAATAGCATAGGCCACATCAATCATTGGTAGAGTGTATGGTATATACTGGTTAATGATGGAAATTGTTATCCACTCACAAATCAAACGTTTATAGAGTGATTCCCATGCATTAGATACCCAGGAGAATATAGTATACAAACACTATATTCTAGAGTCTCCTGGTATGACCTACTGTAAAAGTAACTTGGATTTTGAGTTATACAAGCCTGAATTCAAATCTCAATAATAACATGTGTTTGCTGTAATCTTGGTTGATTTATATAACATTTTTAAGTTGAATTTTACTTATAAGTAAAATGGTGACACACATGCCTCACAGCCACATTGTGAGGACTAAATAAGATGGTGTCCGCACATGCACCTAATACCTGTTGAATCACGGCAGGTGCTCTTTAGCTTCCCACTTTCACCACCTTCACTGACAGTTTGCAAGCTGATTCCAAATAGCATCTTCCTGTCTTCCTGCACGTAAGCCTAGCTTCAAGAAGATACTTGCTTAAATACAATCCTCAGAGACTGGAATAAGTGCACATTCTTCATTCAGGGCCATAGGAATGATACCACTGAGACCACCAAGATGGATAACTTACCATTCTTCAAGCACTTGGTGAACCAAACACTTGTAGAGTTCAACTCTGTCCTGTTGGTATCAAAGAAAGATTTGTAAGAAGTACTTTAGGGATTTATTAGAGAGAGAAAAACTGTTTGGGGAGACAATAGAGCTCAGGAGACACTTGGACGGTCTAGGAGAACCTGAGAAAGAAACTAGGAATAATGGGCAATTTATAGAATATTTTAGTAAAAAATGATGGAAATAGGAAAAAGGAACATATGATCAGAATTGGGAGGACAGCCTTCTGCTTGGACCAGAAAACTCTCTTAGATTTCTCTTCCTTTGACTCAGGTCTTCAATGAAAAGCATGACTATTAATCTCAGGAATTAACACTCAAATACAAAACTAGTATTTGAGATTTGGTAAATATCTTTCTCCCTCTTAATAGTCAGATCTTTATGACTTTGTTCAGTTGAAATAAACTGAACATAACAAAAGTTAGAATAAAAAAGCCACAGATCACCCAAGAAAATCACTTTCTCCAGCTTATTTTTTAATATAAATACTAACGTCTCAAAAAACATCTGAGACAGCTTAAATGAAAATGTGAATAAATACAATTTATTTTTAAAAGAAATGAGATGAGAAAGAATTGAGGGAAAAGCCCATTCCAAAGAAAATTGTCAAATTTCTTGCTACAATTAATATTTTTGCTGTTTATTTTTTATTTTAATTAACATAATTCCAATTATACTCTGATATTCTTACCATTGAAGCCAAACAACAAACAGTATTACATATCTCGTTATCAGTAACAAGAAAATATAGCCATCTCTCAGCATAACTAATTCCTGATAGGAATTTTTTCTGGTGGGTAATTTTGAATGGAAGAATGAACTTTTTTTTTTTTACACAGGTCAGCATCAAATTCAGATGGTTGTGTAGGCCTGATTCTTAGTGACTATGACTTCTGAAAGTGCAACATACATAATTATATTTGAGCAAATTTCAGCTCAGGCAAATAAAGTGACCTTACATATCGTATTATTTTCACAGATGTTACCCAGAGACCAAATACCAGAAGGCAATTTAACTGTAGTCATGGCATTTGTTCTACTGGGATTTTCTGGTCTTCCAAACCTCCAGGGGTTCCTATTTGGAAATTTCTTTCTCATCTATATGTTCGTCTTAACAGAAAGTTGTCTTATAATAATTGCAAGAGTACCCTGTTGTCCAGACACTCATGTATTTTTTTCTTGCCAGTTTTTCCTCACTGGAAATCTCACTTTCCCCAGGATTCTGGTAAACCTTTGGACTCAGGATAGAAGCATTTCTATGCTGGGCTGTGCCACTCAAATGTACTTCTTCCTTGTTCTGGGAGCCACGGAGGCATTTCTTCTGGCAATGATGGCACATGACTGCTATGTGTCCATTTGTAACCCTCTGAGCAATCCTCTTGTCAAGAACTACAAGGTTTGTATCCAGTTGGCTTTTGTTGCCTAGCTTATTGGAATCCCTGTCCAGATAGGGCAAACATGTCAGGTGTTTTCAGTGCCTTTCTGTAATTCTCACTGAACCAATCACTTTTTCTGTGATGCCCCCTCACTGATCAAGTTGGCCTGTGGGAACATCTCATTTAATGAAATATGTGTCTATGTAGTGGCTGTATTATTTGCCATGATTCCTTTTATATTGATAGTTGACTCTTATGTCAAAATCATTTACACCAACTCAAAGTTTCCCTCAGTCGAGTTTTTCTTATATTCTCCTCTATAATATTTCCTCGATCCCTAGTTAGAGGGCTGGTGTCTGTAATAGTTATAATACGTATCCTGATGATAATTTTTTTTATCTAGAGAACTAACGTGTTATTGGTCTCTTAATGACCACCTGAGCAACCTGAAACTTAGCTGTTGAACCTGTTAAATGTGTTAAACAGTTCAAAAAATTAAAATTTTAACCCAAGATTATAAGTGGAAAATTTTCCTTTATTTTATAGCATGTCACCATCTTTTCTCAATTTTATTTTACATCTTTAAGGTGTGAATAATTTCAAATTTTACTTATAATAAAATGAGAAACTGGAATAAGTCCAGGTGAGATAATGGGAAACTCCCAAGCAAATAACCCATGCATTCTAGGTTTCTATTCTGGGAAAGAAATTTTTTCCAAAACTTAAATTGTTTAAGAATCTTGGTTTGGAGCCAATTTCTCAAGACAAGCATAGGATTTGCTTCCTATTATTTAGTAGTGATTTATAAGGGTTTATGATTATGAAGAGAAAATATTTACAAGAGAGGGATGTCCTATAGTAATTAGATAACAGAGAGGATTAGGAAAGTTAATTACAAAGTAATTAGGAGCCATGTGCCAGAGATCATGGAACGCCAGTGAGGAGCAGTGGTGACAGAGGCTTCACAGGGGACAAGATGTGACAGCACACAGCAAGGGAATGAGAGGCCGACCTGATCTTAGCTATTGTGGATGCACAGCCAAGTGGTTATGTTGTAAAGGAGTTCTAAAACCACATATTTAGCACAGTGTAGTATTATGCATGAACAGAGAGATCTTCTGAGGCTTTAGAATAGAAATTTCAGGAAATAGCTAAAAACAATTGAAGATTTGTCATTTAATAAAGATACACTATCAAACTGGTGAAATATGAACATTTAAAATAAATTATCTTGGGACAACTGGGCAATATTAGAGAAAAATATGATAAAATTTCTTAATACATTATACAATAGAAGGAAACATTCCAAATGATACACAAGTTTAAATATATTACAGAGTGAAATGATGATGCATTCTTTTAGCCCTGAGCTAACTACTGCCAATCTTCATCTGTTTGCTGAGGAAGACTGGCCCTGAGCTAACATCCATGCCCATCTTCCTCTACTTTATACGTGGAATGCCTGCCACAGCATGGCTTTTGCCAAGTGGTGCCATATCTGCACCCGGGATCCAAACAGGCGAACCCCGGGCCCCTAAGAAGTGGAACGTGTGCACTTAACTTCTGTGCCTCCAGGCCACCCCCGATGATGCATTCTAAGAAAAAGGTTTTATAATTTTGGAATACAGAAAGTTTAGCTCTGACTCCAAATTTAGAATGCAGGATACAAAAGTTACAAACAATATCTCAGATAAAGTGCTCTTGGCTTGTTCTTAATTATCGAGGAAAAATCCAAAATATAAATGAACTAAACAGATGAAGTAACAGTTTACAGAAAAGAGACGAAAATAATCTCTTTAACATAGGGACAGATACTCAACTTCATTCATAAAAATAAATAAATAAATTTTAATCTGAGCAATGACCTAGCTTAAAAAAAAACGTGAGACACTTTCCTATGCATTATATATATGTAGGGAGAGAGAGGAAGCAGGCACCACTGACCAGTATCACAATCATGTTTACTCTTTGACTTGATTAGTAAACTGGCATACATTTGAAATTATGCAGTAATGTGATATTGCAACAAGTTTGTATTTGCAAAAGATTGCAAGTCAACTGATTGTGAATAATAATGTGGATTGTATTTCTCTGACTTAATGAGCCTTAATTTTGATATTGTAATCTATTCTTTTTTCTCCCACAGCCATATGATGACTCCAAAATATGAATTTTATACTTTATAGAAATATTTCTAGTGCTTGCAACAAGACTGGCTTGCTGTGACCCAGTGCATCTTAACCAGAAATGGAAGTTATTTCTTTATTTGTTTTAAATGTCATGGATTTTATGTGGCTGTTTTTAAGTATGTCCATTTATACACGTTTGGATTCATTTGTTGATATAATTCAGTAATATTACCATGTTGAATCATATTTTTGTTGTTGATTATTATCTTTTCAAGTAAAAGATAATTTATTTTCCTGAATTAGTTTCAGGAAAAAAATAGAAGCATGGCTTTAACATGATAAAGAGTTATATTTTAAGATCTTTCATTTACCATATCCCATCATGCAGCATTTGATAAAACTTTTTTGACCTATTGGTAGGTTAATTAATAATGGAATAAACTGCATAGATGATATGATTTCAGGAACTCTGCCTAGTCCATGTAACCTGCAGTGTCTCACTATCTGCCATTACTTAGTTGTTCTCATTAAAAATTTATTTTAATAATATATCTGAGATGAAGCATATGGAAATCCAACTTGAACAGCATTAACTATTAAAAAATATAATTATTAGACAGTTTCCCAAAAGATAAAATAGGGATGTGTCAGCTTAAACTTGTTAGTTCTCCTCTTAGGATACAAGAAAGCATCCTATGAGGGAAAAAAATCAAAAGATGAGTAAGAAATAAGAAGTCCCATATTTGTTAATTGTTATTTTAATTCTACTCTTCTTAATGAGAAAATCACTTCTAGAAAGTTATATGTTTTAGGAACAAAATTATAGATTTAATCTCCCTTAACATAGTATATATACATCTTTTTCTGTAGTGATCATATATAAATAAAGATAAAACAGTATTTTGACCAAATAAGTTTCAGTCTGTAGGGGAGGAAGACATTTCCTCTACCCTCTCTGGGTTTATCTGGCCAGAGAATGAATTAAATTCACATGAGACAGAATAGCAGGAGAAAATTAAACAAAGCTTTATAACGTATACATGGGAGAGGCTCAGGCAAGCTGAGCAACTCGCCAAAATGGCTGACGCCCCCACCTTAAATATCATATTCAGCTAAAGGCAAAGGAGGATGTTGGGGGTGGGGGGAGTCAATTACAGGAGGTTACCAGACAAGCACAATAAACAAATGCAGATTTAAGTCCTTTCCTTCCCCATTGATTAAGAGTTTCTAGAGATAAAGTCATCCCCCCTTCTTCCTGTGCAGAGAGGAAGACACTTTTACAGATGGAGATTTCCTTTACAATGTAAATGTCTCCTAACAAAGGGCAAGCAAGTTCCACTCCTCAGAGTCTCCTTCCCTGTCCCAGTTTATTAAAAGTAACCAGCCCAATAAATCTCATGCCAAAGAGGCATATCTTGGGGTAGCAAATGTCAGTTCCCCACAAGTCATTTACCTGACTGATTGACACAAACATGCTGTACTTATATAGGGTTCTATGGTCACCAAAGTGTTTTAGTATCAATTTTACTTTCTATTTCCCCTATTGTAACTAAAGTGAGAAATCCAAATTTTCAGCTTTGATTTCAGTGCAAATTTTGAACAAAAAGTTTTACATGTTGATTATCAATTGAATCTTGATTCTCAGTATCTTACAGTTTTCTAAAATAAATGTAGAATATCAATACAAAAATGTTATTGGCATAAAATGTTATACTTCTTCTTCTAGATTTACTTATAGCTTGTTTATCCCCTCAGGAGAATAGTTTAAGTACATATGCTTATATCTATCTATCCCTCTTTTGTTTTATGGGGCAGGCCCAGTGACGCAGAGGTTAAGTGCCCACGTTCTGCTTCAGCGGCCTGGGGTTTGCCAGTTTGGATCCTGGGTACAGACATGGCACTGCTTGGCACGCCATGCTGTGGTAGGCGTCCCACATGTAAAGTAGAGGAAGATGGGCTCGGATGTTAGTTCAGGGCTGCTCTTCCTCAGCAAAAAGAAGCGGATTAGCAGCAGTTAGCTCACGGCCAATCTTCCTCAAAAAAAAAAAAAAGAAACTTTTGTTTTCATAAGAAATTGATATTCTTTACTCACATCTGAAAATGTATTTTAGACTATATGTGCTTTAAAAATACCAACTTCTCTTTAAATAATAACATTCCTCTTATTCTACTGGTTCTATTTATTTCCCATGTATCACCTTAACAATTAACTTTATACTTCTGTTTACCACTCATTCTAATGAGTTTTCCCAGACATTATGGAAAACGTGGTCCTTCGGAAAAGTCACTCTATGGAAGCCAGGTCCCCTGGCCATCCACCCTACATCCCATACCAGAGCTTGGCAGAGAACAAGCATGCCCTTGAAAAAACAGCATCATTTAAATATCTACTAATATTCACTGGAGAATATTCAAACTTATAATTTTGCATGTCAAACTCTTTTTTACCTCTCCCTTCACTTTTTTTTTTTTTGTGAGGAAGATTGGCCCTGAGCTAACATCTGTTGCCAATCTTCCTCTTTTTGCTTGAGAAAGATTGGCCCTGAGCTAACATCTGTGCTAATATTCATCTATTGTTTTTCTTATGTGGGATGCAGCTACACTATGGCTTGATTAGCAGTGTATAGATCTTTGTCTGGGATGGAACCGCAAAGAATGGGCCACAGAAGAAGATTGCATGAATTTAGCCACTACACCACCGGGCTGGCCCCTTAACTCCACTTTTTTTTTTTGATGTTTCTCCCTTAATTCTTCTGCCTGAGGCTTGGAATATAGTAACACTAGACTTCTCCCACGGTTACATGTGCATGCTTTATTTACTGTGATCTATTTCTTTCTTTTGTTAACTAACACAATCCTGGCTGGAAAATTATTATTATTTTTTGTCATCAACAACATGGGTTCTATTTCAAGGTAAATCGCCAGTTTGTGTTAAATATAAATAGTGTGTCTGAAATATATCAGAGAAAAAAAACTACAGGGCCTGCTGTTATTTCCAATATACTTCCTTAATCCAATGAGATTGTTTGTTCACTGTAACTCAGATGTGTATACTTACTCCCATATCACATTTTCATTTACAATGAAAGGTTTGATCTGTGTTCTTTTTCTTTCTCTCTACTTCATTCTAAGACCAAATTCCCCAAGCTTGCCTCAATTTCTGAATTTTTAAATGAAAGTAAGATAAATTTCCAAGTTACTTTCAGGGTTTTCAAGAAAATCTTTTACCTTTTTCTTTTAATTATTATTGTGATAAATTGTATCAAGCCCCTAAAATGACATGTAGCTTCTGAGGAGCATTGAGTGCAATATTCCTGAAATCAACTGA
The DNA here is from genome assembly GCF_041296265.1 of Equus caballus. Taxonomy (NCBI): domain Eukaryota; kingdom Metazoa; phylum Chordata; class Mammalia; order Perissodactyla; family Equidae; genus Equus; species Equus caballus. The sequence continues at coordinate 13,223,942 of NC_091695.1, forward strand.
ATTAAATGATTTTAGAGATTAAGCAATGCAAAACTTTGGTCATGGTTGCAATTGTAGTTTTTACTGGAATTATGAATGTCTATATGCATGTATGATCATATTTACATACTTACAGAATTCATATTTTCTCAGAATACCATGCATTTCTTTCTGTTATTTGTAGTTTCGGCAATGCTATATACAAAAGACTCGCTTACACTTTAAACAAATGACATCAGATCATTATTTTCTCTTGTATTCCTGGTAATGCCAGTGTTTACTTTGTCTTCCCTCAAGAAAACTTGTCCTGGGTTACTTAGCTCTGTTTTTCAAAGAACTGCTCCATCAAATTTAGCTAATTCCATTTTTTTTTTTAAAGATTGGCACCTGGGCTAACAACTGTTGCCAATATTCCCTTTTTTTTTTTTTTAAAGATTGGCACCTGGGCTAAAAACTGTTGCCAATCTTTTTTTTTTTTCTTCTGCTTTATCTCCCCAAACTCCCCCTGTCCATAGTTGTATATCTTAGTTGCAGGTCCTGCTAGTTGTGGGATGTGGGACGCTGCCTCAATGTGGCCTGACGCGCGATGCCATGTCCGCGCCCTGGATCTGAACCCTGGGCCGCCGCAGTGGAGAAAGTAAACAACCACTCGCCCATGGAGCCAGCCCCTAATTCCATTTTTTAATATTTTGCTTAGTTTTTGCTTTTATATGTTTATAGTTTCTTCTGATTTTTGCATTTGTTTATTTTATAACTGTGGTAGGTACAATTCTAAGATGGCCAAAGATTTCTGCTCCCTGCTATACATATATCTCCTCCTTGCTCTTCAATCACATTCTAATGTAGGCATTATTGTAAGGGAATTTTACAGATGTAATTAAGATCCAATATCAGTTGATCTTAAATTAGAGAGGTTATCCAGGTAGGCCTGACCTAATGACATAAGTCCTATAAATCTAGGTATAGCAGTCAGAGACAGAAAGAATATCAGAGATTCAAGGTGAGGGAAATGGAAGAAGGCAGGATACAGAGAATGCCCTTGGCTTCTAGGAGCTGAGTCATTTCTTGTTATCAGTATTATCATGCTATTGCACAATGGGACAGTCAGCTATATTACTATAAATACCCCAAAAATAATCCATTGAAGATTAGGAATATCAGAAAACCCCAAGAACAAATTCCATCAGTGTAGTGTTATTTGATTTTTTGTTTTTAATTTGTTCTCCATCTTTAGATATAGTAAATTAAAGATGATTGATTCATTAATATTTCAGAACCACATCTTCCTCTTCTATCAACTGGATAGATGCATGAATGTATTTATATAATCTCTTAGATTATTTCCACCACTGCTTTGCTCTGTTTATATGAAAAGAGATTTGAGATTTCAGAAATGAAGTGATGTGTGCAGTTAAAATCAATCCAAGAAATAAAATCTTAATACATATTTTTATTCTCAGATGTAAAGATACGAGAGATAGTGAGAAGTGTGCATTGTTGTTTAGAGCTTATTATGGAGGAATAATATCAATTTATTATATCTAATAATATCTACTCACTCTATTATTGAGGGGAATTATGAAACAGAATTTTTCTATTGTTTTTGTCTGAGTTCATCATTTTTTTTCTATATTGGTTGACTCATTCCATCCTCTTTCAGTTCAAACTTTTTCTCTTAAAGATTTTAATTCTTATTCAAAATGAGTGTTAGGTCCTCTCACTTATGTTTCAATGAGAATCAATTTTCTTAAACTGATGTTTTGATACTAAGGGAATAAATATGTAATATTATCATTCCACTTTGTATACCTCTCTCATCACTTATGCTAAATATTGAAAGCACTAATCCCATCATGCTATTCAATAAACTTCCATATTATCCACTATACAGTTTATCATAAATATCAATTAATATTTAACTCAATCAAGAAATGTGACCCATTCATCAAAATATTGTTTTCATATTTCCCCCCATGCCTATGTAACATTTTATGATCCATTGTCTTCTATTCCCTTGCAATGGACTACAATCTCCTTCTTCGATGTCTCCTTCATAATTTTGCCTAATAAAGTGTAACTTTGATTAAACTCAATTATTATTTACTTTGGGAGTGCAAATGGCCAGAACATATGAATGGGACTGAAAAAAAGTAAACAAATATACACCACATATACACACCATCTTGCTTCATTTCATATTAATGCCATACAATATCAGGCAGTCAACACTGCTTGACAGTGCCCATTATACCTTATTAATATTTGTTCTCTAACTTTCCAAGCAAATATTATGTGTTTTCCTATTTCATCACATCTACTACACCCATCTCCACCTTCTAGCGCCATCAGCTGAAATAGTTTTGCCTTAATACTTTGATAAATAAAGCTGAGCAGACAAATAATGCGTCATATGTCCCTATTTCCATTAGTACTCATTTCAAAATTACCTTAAGTGAATATGTTTTATTGTAAATATCATTATCTGACATGTCTAATTTTATTTTAGTTTATAATTAAGAAAGTTAAGAACTGCATGAGTTATCTTAAGTAGTTAACTCATTTTCAGATAAAGATCTCAGAATTCGATGCTTTTCTGTTTCATTCATTGCATCTTGATCCTCAAATTTAGAACTATCCTTAAACAAAACAGTCTACCAACACAAATATAGCTTACCTTTACAGATTTGCATGAAACTATGTGAGTGTAGATGCTTTTTAACCTATAAACATAAGTTCTTTCATCAGGAAGTGACTGTAATTTTATAATATTCTTGCTAGCTTCAAACATTACTGCTCTGCTCTTAAGTAGGAAGCAGTCATGCTCACCCTTGTGGACATGTTCTCTCGTGTATCAATTTAATTTTGAGAAGACTGCTTTTTTTGGCAATCATTCAAGTTTAATTTTTAAAACTACTTTCTCTGTAGATGACCTGTCCTTCTCTTCAGTTCCTTTGTGGTATAAAGTTCTCCTACTACAGCAGGAGTTTCTAAGTGGAGAAATACCATTTCATTATTTAATATTACTTTCAGAAAAAAGTTAAAAATCTTTCTATTATATTTCAGACCTTCAACAGTTGCTGTGGATTTTTTCCTTCCTCACTTTTACTTTTATGTCCATAATTTTCCAGATATAGATCATCCACACATTTAGAAAAATGTATCACATGTTTCATCACATGAGCATGGTTTGCTTGGTCTCTAAATTACTGGGTGGTGAGACACAATTTTAATGTTGGGGAAAACAAAAATATGTAACAGAGACAATAATATTTGGCCCACAAAGCCAAAATTCTTAATTATCCAGTCCTTCATAGAAAAACATTTGTTAAGCCCTGGTTTAAAATAATAATCATTTAATTGTTCACAATTCTGTAATTCGGCAACTTGGTTGAGTTAAGCTTGGAAGGCTCTTTTGTTCTCTATGTGATATTCTCTAGGCTTTCACAAGTGTGTGGACCTCAACTTGTATGGCTAGGGACACTCTCCATTGTTCTTTCATCCTCCAGAAAACTGGTATGGGCTTTTTCACACAAGCGGTTGAAGAATTCCCAGCAATAAGAGAGTGGCAGTCACAGAGTACACAGGCTTTGCAAGCCTTTGCCTGTGATGAATTAGCTAATGTTCCATTGGCCAAAGTAAGTCACATAGCTGTTCCCAGAGTCAACACATAAGGGGACTATACAAAGCTGTGGATAAAAGCTGTCATGATTTATTAGATGTCATTACTATATCAATCTATCAGAGTCTGCTCCCTAGTATTCACTGCCCTCCAACATGCAAGTATATTTCCACGTTCCAAGACCCATCTAACCATGACAATAGGCTGAGGTCCATGATCTCATGATTCGCATCAGGTCCAAATGTGGGTTAGGCTCCTTATGTGTAGTTTTTCAAGTTCTATTTGATTCATAGATCTGTGAGCTGAATTAAAAAGTATCACACACTCCTATTCCACATACATGCACATTCAACATACGATGATGAGATGAGGCAGGACAACTACAATAGATTCTTGCATTCAAAAATGGGAGGAACAGGGACATAAAAGAGTTACAAGTCCATAATAATTCTTAAATTAGGCACATTTTACAAGGCTCCTAAATCCAGGGGCAGACAATGGTCTAGAGTAGTGCCAAGTCTGCTCTCGGTGATTGGCTCCTCAATCCCTTTTTTTGGCCTCAATGCCTGGCCTTTTCATTCTGCCCTCTGAAGTTTTACTTTTTTTTTTTCCTGTAACAAAAGTCTCCTGTTTGAACAAGAGCTACTTTCCCAGTCTCCTTTCTGTCCATAGATATCTTTGGACCCCAAGATATCTTTTTGTTTTGAGTGGTCTCAGTCCCTTTTAGTTCATGCTGGTGGTACTTCCACAAGTAACACTTCCTTAGAATCTATGGGTCCCTCTGATTCTTATCTGGGTTTAGTTCAACTTCTAATAGCCACTTCCATACATCATTTCAAAATATAATTTCCCCTACTTTGCACATATCAGGCTACTATAGGACAAAACATTTAAAATTGTTAGATACCATTTTTTGTCTGTTTGATAGCACTGCCTTAAGGATTTCAGAGGTGTTACCACAGAGTCATACAACCACACACTTGGTTTAATCTCTATCCCAGAAGATGGAGATACAAAGAAGTTTTGTTTATAATTCAGTGGGTCCTGGTTCTTCTATACTTTCTCTCAATCTTGTTGGCAAACTGAATAGTTCTGTATTGAGCTTGTCTACTTTTTCATTTCTGATCATAGGCGTATAAAATAATTAACATGACACTTGAAAATTTCTCCTGGTAATTTTCTTAGCCAGATTCACAAGTTCATTAGGTACATTTAATGTCTTCCAAGTTACTGTAGGCACTAGTTTGCCAGTTTTTCTTTCTTTGTTTTTGGTTGCTATATAACAATGAATTGCACTTTATACAGCTTCCGTTAAAAGTTTATCACCACTTTTCCACCATCAACTAACAGCTCGATCCTGATTTATTCAGCCTTCTGTAACCATTTACTTGCAACTTTTCCAGTCTCTGCCCATAACTGAATCACAAGGCCGCATTTTTTAGTTTTGATTTTGGAAGCCTCCCATTTTTAGGAACGAACATCTCTATCATTTGTCTATTGCTGCATTTGAGAACCATCCTCAAAATAAACAGATTAAACTAATCACAATTTATTTGTTCATGACTGTCCCTCAGCAATTTCCTCTGCATTCCACACAGTTGGCTGTTCTGTGTTCATTACATTTTTAGAAAATTTTCCTGCAACTATTGTTGTTGGTATGTTTCTCTTTCTTCTATTCTTCCCCTGTCTCCAATCATTTCTATTAGATCGTTAAAGTGCATAATGGGCATATTTTCTGAAATTATTGCTGATTCAATCATTCTTTGCTTTGCTCGTGCACTCTGTACATAGTTTTGTCATCAGGGATGTTAATACACAATCTTGCTGTCTTTTTCCAGGTAAATAGTTGCCATGCACTTCCTCACTCTCTTAGAACCAGGTAAGAGCATATAAATATGAGTAGAACTATCTCTCCTTATTTCTGGGAAAATGCTTTACGAACAGGTGTGTGCTTCACCACATTCTCTTTTAACCATAAGTCCTAGTGACAGGTCATAGTTTCTAAGAGATAGATTCGTTGCATATAGGAAAAATTCACTAGGTAATCATGAGATACTGAAAATGAATGAGTTATTTATTCACTATGAACAGGAAAACAGCAAAAGCAACTATCATCATTTTCCTTATTTATAATCAATCAATTTATGATTTGCTCTTTTATTGATTACATGAAAACACACATTCCTAGTAATCAGTAGCAAACTTTCAGTCAATCAAAGAAAAGATAATGGAAAAACTTACTCTGAGTTATCCACAATAACATAGGTGATCATATTGCTATTCATCATTTTCTATGTATGTATGCAGGTAAGTGGAGTACAGATTTGTGTGTGAAATCTATTTTCATACCAGATACCTATTTTTAAAAATATTGTATTCAAATAACTATTAGACATATAAATAAATAAATACAAATAATGTGTACATTCATATAATATATATTTACATCTATTAATTTAAAATTACACAATGCATTATTTATAGATTTTAGAGTTATTAAATAACTAATTTTCCCATCCCTTCTGAAATCTCTAGGAAAACTATATATATATATATTTTTTATTATAAAGCAATGTTTTCATTTTTTCTTTTTTATTACAATAACATTTTGTTTTATAACATTATATAAATTCAGACATACATCGTTATATATTTCAATTTCTGTGTAGATTACGTCATGTTCACCCATCAAAGACAAATTACCATTGTACACCACACATATGTACCTAATCACCCCTTTCACCCTCTTCCCTCCCTGGTTCTGCTATAGTAACCACCAGTCCAATCTGTGTTTCTGTACATTTGTTCGTTGCTGTTTTTATCTACTACTTATAAGTGAGATCATATAGTATTTGATTTTCTCTCTCTGACTTATTTCACTTAGCATAATACCCTCAAGGTGCATCCATGTTGTCACAAATGGCCAGATTTCATCATTTCTTATGGGCTGAGTAGTATTTTATTGTGTATAGATATCACATCTTCTTCATCTATTCATCCCTTGATGGGCACCTAGGTTGCTTCCAAGTCTTGGCTATTGTGAATAATGCTGCCATGAACATCAGTGTTCATGTATCTTTATGCATTCGTGTTGTCATGCTCTTTGGAAAAACACCCAGCAGTGGAATAGCTGGATATATGGTAGATCTATTCTTGACTTTTTGAGGAATCTCCACACTGTTTTCCATAGTGACTGCACCAGTTTGCACTCCCACCAGCAGTTTATGAGGGGTTCCCTTCTCTCCAGATCCTCTCCATCACTTATTGTTTCTTGTCTTGTTAATTATAGCCTTTGTGATGGGAGTAGGGTGCTATCTCATTGTGGTTTTGATTTTCAGTTCCCTGATAGTTAATGGTGTTGAACATCTTTTCCTGTGCCTGGTGGCCATCTGTATATCTCCTTTGGAGAATTTGTTCAGATCTTTTGCCTGTTTTTTAATTGGGTTGTTAGTTTTGTTGTTGTTGAATTGTATGAGTTCTTTGTATATTTTAGATATTAACCCCTTATCCATATATTGTCCCATTCCCCTTATCAATGCTTTCTGCTCATATATTCATCTTATCTATTTTATTATACTCTCAAAGAGCTTAAATGTACCTTTATAATATGCAGAAGTGTAGCACTTTAAAAGTTATAGTAATCTTTATTAAATGATTAGGAATTCTATCATAGTTTGTGCTTTCATACTATTTCATTATGTACATGTTTACAGGATTTTGAAAGAAGTAAACAGGTTATTTTCCCAGGAAGAGGACACTGCACTTCAGAAAATTTGTCATCAACACAATGCCACATATTTAGTTTGTATGTTTAGTATCAGACCCGGGACTATGTCCTGTATCATTAGATTTCTTTTCCAGTCCTATGCAAATTCTCTTTTCCACTGAGCAATCATTATATTCCAGAGGCCAAACAGCATTCATGTAATCATTTCTTATCATCTAGTTCATTGCTCCAGAACCATTCATTTGTTTACTACAGAAAAAACAAAATCATCTCATTACTTGTCTGTCTCAGAAGACAAGAACTGTGTTTTCTATTTTGAGCATCCCAGTGGACTTGAAGAAGAGCTCAGGAACCTGGTAAAGGGGTCTAAATGCTGAAGGTTCACAGCACACCTGGAATGAGCAGTTCATTTCCACAGGTAAGAAGAAAGATTTTACGAAATATTTTAGTTACAAAATATTTTAAAAGCTATAACCTTGAATGTAAAACTATGTTCTATGTTTTAATATTTGAATCTGACATAGAAATTTCTAGTTAGCTCAGAATCAAATTAAAAATGAAATAAGAGAACTCCAGGGAACATAAAAAGGCAAATAGGTTGGAGCTGGCCTGGGGGCACAGCGGTAAAGTTCGCACATTCTGCTTTGGCGGCCCAGGGTTAGCTGGTTTGGATCTCGGGTGCAGACATGGCACCACTTGGCAAGCCATGCTGTGGCAGGCACCCCACATATAAAGTAGAGGAAGATGGGCATGAATGTTAGCTCTGGGCAAATCTTCTTTGGCAAAAAGAGGAGGATTGATGGCAGATGTTAGCTTAAGGCTGATTTTCCTAAAAAAAAAAAAAATGAGAGAAGGCAAAGAGGAAAGACTCCCATTACATTTAGGTCAATAGAGCTCTAAATTAGAAATTTGCTTTAATTTCTTTGATGGATGATACTAGTTAGAATAAGGGTAGTAGAAATAAATTGTTATATTTAAAATTTAGAAAAACTATTAAATGGAGAAAAGATTACCTATCAACCAACCACTGGGTATATGCCATTGAGGAATCATAATTTTTTTTCATGGAAGGATACAAATGAATTTTAAATGTATTTTATTATTTAGGTAATTCATCTAGGAAGTAGTTCAAGTTTTTATTTTGTTTTGTTTTAATATCATGGTACTTAAGCTTGACAGCTTTATAAAAAAATTCAAATACTCGAGGATATTATTTTGCATTATTTCTAGGGGATCACAGTTCTAGAATTATGGCATGTCACCATGAGTCTGCAGTGTGGTCAAATGAAAATAGCTTAATGTGTGGCAACAGGGAAAACTGGATTGACTCTACTACGAATTTATTATGTGAGCCTGGTCATCTTACAGGTCTAGCTAGTCTTCAGTTTTCTTATCTACAAATGGACACTGAATGGCTTAGTATGCAAGTTGCTGTGTAGATTACATAAGATAATGTACACAAAAAATTCACGTTCTAGTAATGACTTAACAATGTGTGGTAGCTACTTTAGTTTTACTTCTCAAGCTTAGTTCTTGTAGCTCTTCTCATGAGGGTTGAGGAACTGATTGTAATTTTCCAGAATCATAACGTTTTGTTAAAAATTTGGGATGTATATTTTTGTCTTTCTAGCCTCTCTCTTAACGTGAGATTAGCCAAATGTAAACACAATCAGTTATAATCTTCCTAAATATTAGTTGACAGAGATGTCTGTTTGAAGAACACCTTGGAGAAAGTAAATAAACCTCAGGCTTTTGTCTGTTCTCCCCTCAATTTCCTACAGTGAAGTGGATAATTGCTCTAATGGGACACGACTGGGCATAAAACATGTCCCCATTCATAAACCACATGCTTGCCCTACAGATAAGATCAGAGATATTAAGAGTTATGAAAAATTTATTATGGGCCAAATTATCAGAGGGGTTACAAAAACTGATTCGTATTTTACCGACATGTCCAAAGTCAGAATGTAAGGACAGAGATGCATTTTTAAGATGCCTGATAATTAATATTGGGATTCACTGGGCTTAATCTCATGAGACTGATATTTTAATATATATTAAATGTCAAATAACAAACATATGTACAGCTATGTACTTAGGGGCTGGCCCCGTGGCTGAGTGGTTAATTTTGTACACTCTGCTTTGGTGGCCCAGGGTTTTGCCAGTTCGGATCCTGGATGTGGACATGGCACTGCTCATTAGGTCATGCTGAGGTGGCGTCCTGCACGCCACAACTAGCAGGACTCACAACTAAAATGTACAACTATGTACTGGGGGAATTTGGGGAGAAAAAGCAGAGAAAAAAAAGAAATACTTAGCTTCTGGTTTGGAGCTGGTTCATTGCTCAATGCTTAGATGAAAAATTGATTTTACAGCTCTCTATGTATTTTGTTGTAGTTAAATAAAATTTGAAAGCCATTTCATTTATGTGTAGCCTTCACATAAAATCGACACTTTAGTAAGACCTTTTAATGAATCTCATAAACAAGCACTTTGAAGTCACATAATGTTCATGTAGTATCAAAGATATGCCTGAATATTTGGACAATTTTAGCTATTATTAGATTTGGAAGAATAGTTACTTTCCCAAGTTCACTCTGTGAATAGGTATTAAATCTGAGATTTTAATACAGGGTTTTAGTGTCCAAATAAAATATTCTTATTCTTTCACAATTATCTGGTCTTGAACACATCAGTTAAGTAAAGGTTAGAATTGTAATGTAGCTGAGATTTCCTCTGTGTATGTCAGTTAACAGGCATTTTGTAATGGATTCCTTTAGTAGACCACCTATTGGCAAATTTTCAAAATTTGCTTGCATCGTGTGAGTTTTTTCACTGTGCTTCTTCCTGTTTGCTCAATTCCTGTTTGATCCCTGACTCAATAGATAACAAGAATCCATGTATTCTTGAAAGAGAGAAAGAGGGACAGAGAGAGAGAGAGAGCTATGAAGAAAGATAGAAAAATGAGGAAATTTATAAACATAAATGTATTTTTGTGATGACTAAAATATGCATTAATATGTTGTTATTAATTGAGGTTTATGTTATTTTATTAGCATAACCATTCAAACACAACTAAAATTTATTATAATTCAGTTGGGTTTGTGAGTTATTGTGAATAATATGTGAGTTTTTTTAATTAACACAGAGGTAGGTATGTACCTTAGTATTTTTTTACTGTAGAATTCTGTAAGGATTAAATGAGCATTTTTGTTCATAATCCCACCCTTAAAAAGCTATTTATTCCATATATTAGGAAAATCTGTGACATAAAACTAGGAGGACCTCCGGCAAAAATAAAGACGTGACTTTCTTTACCTTCTAATGACAATTTGCTCATTCTCTTCTTGCTGCACGGTCATCTCAATATGACAAAAAATGTGGTGTGTTTCATGTTAGGAACATAAATCATCTGTAGGTCATTGAATTCAGCCAAACCCTGAACATGATAGTTTTTTCACCCCTTTAAATACATTTTGGTCTGTGAAAAGCCAAAGGATACACACCAGTCTCCCTGCTGAAATTTTACTCCTAAATATAATAGATGCAGTGTTTAATAATGCTTCAATGATGGAGACTTTCAATCCAGATACAGGTGACTCTTTAACTTTTTGTTTAATATACACTTTCCGTTCTGTGTACTCCCCCAGAAGAGAAACAATCTGATGGCATATAAAAATATACCAGATATAAAATAGGATATTGTGGTTTAAATAAGGAATTAATTCTGTTGGCAATAGCTTCTATAAACAGTGTATTATCTCTTGTTAGAAGATATTTATTTTATAGAAATTTTAGAAACTTTCTAAGGAGGTATAATGTGTTAAAAAATGGCCATGATTTATTTTGACAGAAATATGTCTCAAAAATACACCCAAGGTCTTTGCAGGGATAATAAGTATATGAATAGAGAAAAATTTTACATTGGTATTTGGTTAAAATTCGAAAAACATTAGCAGTATTATAAATTGTGGAGAACAAAATGGATACTTTAGTATTATGTGTTTCAAAGAAAGAAAATGGAAAGACAAAACAAAACACAATGCTCTATCTTTGTTTCCTAAGAAATTGAATCTACCTCCAGAATAACATCTATTGTTCTATTCACTACTATTATAGAAGTCCTAATGAAATGGGAAAATAGCCAGAAAAGATATCAAATTGTTTGATTGGAAAAGGGTGCTTCATACAACAAGCTGAAAAGTAAGTCTAACACTGCATTTTCTAGCCACCTGGGAATATTTTAAAATTTAAATAATTTTCACGTTGATTTTGTAGTTTATTTCAACCCAATCTTGTGATTTAAGTGTATTTGCTTCAATTTTACTAATTATGAACTTTAAGGAAAGGCTTGTCATGTACACTGTGGAAAACCTGGGATTAAAACTCAGATGTGTAGTACTATCTATTATATACTTTTGTGTTTAAAAATGTGTATATTTATTTGTCTTTGTGAGTTTTAAGGTGATGTAATATGAAGAGAGGAGGGAGTAAGTGTAAGTTAAAATACACTAACAATTAAACCAAGTAAATTGGCTGTTCTTCACATGATAAATTTATCAAGCAACCAAATGAAATAATTACTTTATCGATACAGGGCAATACATCCACTTGAACTCAACTTCTTCATCACTGCCTATTCCTTCACTGCCAAGGATTCCAATATGCTCTTCTCAGAAGCAAACGTGAGGATGTAACTGAGTGCATTCTATTTCCAAAAATATTGCATTTAGAACATAAAAATAAAAACTGAAATGCCAGAGTTGCCATCAGATGTAGATTTATACACAATCCAGGTGAAGAATACCAGTGAAGTTACCATGTTTATATTGGTGGGCTTCTTGGGTGATTTTGAGGTGCAACTCTTCCTATTTTTGCTATTTCTAAATCTATCTTTTCACTCTGGTAGGAAATTTGGGACTGATTGTGTTGGTTATTGGGGATTCCCGGCTCCACAACCCTATGTACTATTTTCTGAGTGTGTTATCATTCTTGGATGCCTGCCTTTCTTCGGTTGTCACCCAAAAATGTTAATCAATTTCCTGTCAGAGAATAAAACTATTTCATTCCTTGGATGTGCAGCACAGATGTTTTTCTATGTTACTTTTGTGACCACAGAATGCTTTCTCCTGGCTGCAATGGCATATGATCGCTATGTAGCAATCTACAACCCTCTGCTATATTCAGTTAACATGTCACCCAGGGTTTACGTGCCACTCATCATCGTTTCCTATCTTTGCGGCATTTTTAATGCTTCAGTGCACACAGGGGCAACATTTACCCTATCCTTCTGTGCATCCAATGAAATTAGACATTTTTTTTGTGACATCCCTCCTGTCCTCACCATTTCTTGCTCTGACACGAGCAAAAACCATCTTCTAGTCTTCTACTTTACAGGCATTATTGAAATTGTCACTATCCTGATTGTCCTGGTCTCCTATGGTTTCATTCTGTTGGCCATTCTGAGGATGCGTTCTGCTGAAGGGAGACAAAAAGTCTTTTCTACATATGGCTCTCACCTAACTGGAGTGTCACTTTTTTATGGAACAGTCTTCTCCATGTATGTGAGACCAAGTTCCAGCTACTCTTTGGACCGGGACATGATAGTGTCGATTTTTTACAGCATTGCCATTCCCATGCTGAATCCCATCATCTACAGTTTAAGGAACAAAGATGCAAAAGAGGCAGTAAAAAGAGTGTTTGGGAAAAATTGATTTATCAATAATATATACTCTTCACACTAAATATTAAATTGAAACCAATTAAAATTCGTGTTCATTGTCTCTATATCAAAAAGTTATGGTTAAAGTATTGTTTTTAGTTTCATAGTTCCTTTCTGTTCTCAGAAATTGTTAAATAAAGGTCATAGTCAACCAGCTATCTATGCAGTGTTTACACATGCAGAAAACTGTTATCCAACTGCTTGTAAGTTTATATATAGAGAGATATAGATATAGATATGTCCCCCAAGTACACACAAACATATATACACACATATATACATATGTATGCTGATATTGGTTGTACTATTTTGCTGGGGCTGCCAAAACAGAGTACCAAAGACTGGATTGATAAAACAACAGAAATTTATTTTCTCACTCTTCTGGATGCTAGACTTTTAGATCAAGGTGTTGACTAATTTGATTTCTTCTGAAACTTCTCTCTCCCTAGCTTGCAGATGACCAACTTCTCCTTATGTCTTCACATGATATTTTCTCTCTGAATGTTTGTTCCTGATATCCTCCTCTTACAAGGCCAGCAGTCATATTGGATTAAGGCCCACTCTAAATGCCTAATTTTAAGGTAGTTACCTCCTGAAAGACTCTATCTCCAAGTATAGTTACATTCTGAGGTACTGGAGATTAAGATTTAAAAATACAAATATTAGTTTATTTACACATACACACAGGCATATATGTATGTAACCTTTACATTAAATTGTAAGTATTATCTTTCATCTCCATATCACTCAAATTTGATAGGCCCCCATAGTGGCAATCACAAGTAACTTTATAATTATAACTGCCTAGCTTGAGCAAATGCCACCTCAATGATAATAAACTCACAGTTCATATAATCCCAATCCACTCTGTACGGAGTCATTGGTATCAGAATCCAGTTCAAAGTACTCTGCTACATGCTTAGATCTATGCATTTGCAGCAATCTAATCCCAGCCTATGGTTCAAGGACCACAGAAAATGTGTTAAAATTCCTGCTGTCCATCATCGTGTTGTTTTTGAGGGAGCACTTCTCCCCTTTTATTATTTTATTATCTCATCCAGAACATGAGCATTAAACCCATTCTTTATTTCCTCTCAAAATACAGAGATTAGTCATTAGCATTTATCAAGATTATACTTAAACTCAAGAATGACAGGAGATAAGCACATCAGAGAATAAGGTACAACTGGCTGGCATATTGGGCTCTTCCCACAAGTAAGCCCTGGCCATCTTTATGAGTCTCCCTGCAGGGGTGATCCTGACTCAGTTTGGACTCTATTTTTTCCCTTGACTCTTTACCCTCTTGTGATGCCCTTGAAGAATCACATCTCCTCAGTGTCTGGGCCCAAGAATCAAAATATAGAAGAGAGTCTTTCCTATGCACATGTTCAGCTCTGTTTCCAACCACCTTATTTGCATTACTAGACATGTCTTCTTCAAAATTTATTATAAGTAGTAGTGTTTTATTCTTCCTTACTTACTCTCATCATTATCACTGTTATTATTATTTCATAAAAATCTATGTAGTAACAACAGAACAATCTCCTAGAAAATAGAGTGCAACTTTAGGATATTTCCCTAAAGTGGGATTATTAAGTTTAAATAACACCTCAGCATTACTCATGTAGAGTTCCTCTTACCACAATAAATTTTCCCCATGGTTTTTCTGCATTTCCTTTCTCATGTTTGGAAGGCTCTGCACACTGGTATTCACATGATTCTGTCCTTCAAAGATCTCTTCTTAGTGAGACTCTTATTGACTACATTATAATTGCAATTTATCCCCGTAGTATCTCCTCATAGTCTACCTTCCTTAAATTTTCCCATGGTGCTTATCAGTATTTTACATAATATGCATTTTCATTTATATTTAATTTATTGTCTAATCTATTTTCCAGAGTCTGGAACCATGTCTGACACATATTATTGCTCGAAATATATTCTCTTAATGAGAAAATATTTTAGCCAGCATTCTGTCAAAACAGCTTATTTAATTCACTTTAGAGATATACATGAAACAGAGATAAAATTTTTCATTTAAATATTTGTTATTCTTTGTAGAATTTCTGGTTAGCTTTTCACTTTTATAATTTTCATCATCCTTCCACTGATCTATTTTGTTATTCTTTTCTAACCTTCTACTTTGGATGTGGATTTTCCACTGTCACCATGTCAGTAGCATTCCACATATCTTACTCTCTCCTCTTTTCATTATCAATATTTCTCACTTTTTCCTTATTTCTCTTTGAATTAGGAGTACTTTAACTATTTTTCAATGGCTAAATGGAGTAGTTTGACAGTCTTTTTATTTAATTGTATTTTATTTCAAAACAGATTGCAGTTTGTATCATTTTCTGTATTCAGACCTCATTTTTTGCTAATATTGACATTTTGCACGAATGCTGCACATAGTCTTGAAAAGAAAAAGAATCTTCTCTTATTCTGGTCAATGTTTGATACATACTTATCTTTAAAAACAATCTTATTGCCTGTGTAGTAATTCTGTTATGTCCTCATTAATGTTTGTTGACTAAAAATATATAACAGAGATGTATTAGGTTTTCCTAACGTTAAAATGATGCTATGTCTGTCTTTGCATCTCCCATATGAGAAATTTCCTGATTTAAGATATTTGTTGCTACGATACTTTTTGCATAGATAACACTCACTGCTAAGTCTTCATTGTGCATTACGTAATCATTGCAAAGTAGTTTTAATTTATTTTGATGTTATTTCCTGCATTCTATATTTCTTGATATTAATATTAGAACCAATACTTCTTCCATGCATATTGCCTAAATATATCTTTTCCTAAGCTTTTATTTTTACCCTTCTGAATCACTTGATAATATATTTAGACTTACAAAACTATACTGAATGTATTTTTTTTAAGGTATGTTAGGTGTATTTTTAATTATTGTTAAACTTATATTTAGTCTTTGGTTTCTCATAATGTCCATATTACAAATATGTCATACACAAACAGAGGCATATACAAGCATGTATATACAGTCATACAAACACACACAAACACATTTAAAAATCACCTTAACGTTATCCCCATTGTCCTTTTTTAGATGCAACTTCTTGGTTTTGTACTATGAGAATATTGATTTAGTAATTAACAGTTACAGCTCAGTTTTGTTACCTTTAATCCTATATTCACATTTGTCTTGTTTTCGGTTTCCTTGATTCCATTTTTCTTGGCATGAAGTACTGCTTTTGAAAAATGTGTTGTCAGTTTATTTTCCTAATCCTTAAAAGTAACAAAGTTTCTGGATCTGGCTTCTGTATAGAAAATACTGACTAATACATATAACTTAATACTGATCATTCTTTACTGACATAGAATATAATGTACTCTTTCAATAGGAAGTTTCAATCTTCTTTCAATTCAGAAAAGAATTATTGATCACAGCTTGTGATGTTTATGCTGTTGCTCTGGCTTAGTTTTCTTCTTTGAGGGATCAATTCATATGCATATTCTACTTTCTTTGTCTATATATTCTTCCTTTCTTCCATTTCTCTTACTGCTATATTTTTACAGGATTAATTCACTTTTTGTTTGTTTCACATGATTTTTTCTTGTCAAATGCAAATGATTTTAGAGATATTTAAGACTTAAGACATAATTTTTAGTATATTTCAAGAATTGTGTATTTTTATCACTCCTAAATGAGAGCTTGTACTGGCTAGCAGTCATTTCCCATTCTCTGACCCCCAAACCTAGGAACCACTAAGGTACTTTTATGTTTTTATAGATTTGGCTATTCTGCACGTTTAATATAAATAATATCATACAATACGTGGTCTTTTCCATCTAACTTATTAAACTTAGAAATATGCTTTTGAATTTCATCCACGTTGGAGTATCTATCAGTAATTTATTCATTTTTTTTGCCCAACAATATTCCTTTGTGTGGATATGCCATTTTTTATTCAACCATTCATCAGTTAATGGGCATTTGGGTCATTTTCACATTTTGACTATTATTAATAATGCTTATAAACTTTTTTGTACAACTGAACGTATGCTTTCACTTATCTTGGGTATACACCAAGGAGTAGGCCCAAGCCCATGTGGTTTTACAGATGAATTCCACCATTTAAATTAGAATAACTATTGATCTTTCATAACTTCTTACAGGAAATAGAAGAAGAGGAAGCACTTATCAACTCATTCTGTGACATCAACACTTATCAACTCACCCTGATGCCAAAAGCAGACAAAGACATCACAAGTAGAGAAAACAAATGGTAAATGTGCTTTAATTATTATGAATACAGATGTAAAGATTTTTCAGCAAAACATTGGCAAATCAAATTTGGCCATGAATTGTGATATTTTGTCATAAAATTTACTTTTATGTCTTATTTAAAATTACAATCCACCAGCAAAAAGTTTTGCTTCGCTCATTTATTTTTGAAGCAATTAAAATTAAAAACTCTATACTTTTTTATTTACCTTTATTTTCACATTTTTAATGTTTTTTTTTTAATTTCTTTGTCTCAACCCATGTTTCCTTCTGTTATACTCCTGCCTGGGAAGTTGGTGAAGCACAAGCTTGCTTGCTGTAAGTTATTTCAGTTTGTGCGCATGTGAGTGTTCACTTGCATGCCTGTGTTCATGTGTGAATTCATGCATTTATATTTTCCTGACAAAGTTTTCATTTGCCTATATATTGGAAAGATATTTCAAATATTTCACTCACTGTGTACAAAATTCTGAATTGATAATTATCTTTCACTACGTTAAATATATCTCTTCATGATTTCCAGGTGTGTCTCATTTCTTTGTAGAGTGCTATAATATTTATGTTTTTTGCTTCAGTATATTATATATATATATATATTTCTTCCTGAATTCCTTAATGTGTCTATATTTATCTTTTTTTAATCAATGATTCTTTGAGTGTAGTCTATTTTCTTTGTTGATTGGTTTGGTTTTTGTGTTTATCTGTAATGGTTAATTTTTCATTCAAATTGGTTGGGCTATGGAGTACCCAGATATTTGGCCAATCATTATTCTGGACATTTCAGTAATGATGTTTTTGTTAAGATTAAAATTTAAATTGGTAAACATTGTGTGAAACAAATTGCCCTCCACACTGTGAATGAGCCTTATCCAATAAGTTCAAGGCCTGAATAGAACAAAAGGACCACCCTTCCCTGTGCAAGAGAGTATTTTCTGGGGCATTGCCTTCAGACATCATCTGCAACATTAACTCTTCCTAGTTCTACAGAAGAGTGCTTAGACTCCAACTGAAATATTGGTTCTCCTGGGTCTCTAGACTTCTGGCTAATCCCCCAAATTTTAGATTTACCAGCCTTCACAATTCTATGAGGAAATCTTTTATAATAATTCTCACTCCCTCTAATTATCTTTCTCTCTGTAAATATATATCCTATTGGTTTTGTTTCTCTGGAGAACACTGACTAATGCAAATGTTGTTACTGAGAATGGTTCTAGAGAATCAGAATTTTAAAGATGAATTTTCTGAATTTGTTCTGGAGTTTCTGAAATTGGATATCTAAGATGATTTAGCATTAGTGTCATTTAAAGACATTAATGACTCTATTTCGAGTAGTAAAGTGAACACTGACAGTCTGAGAGTAGAGATATGCAAAATATTGCCATTGGATATTCCTAATGAAATGCTTATAAGAAGTAAGTGTATGAATGACCATGTATATGATGCTTCCAAACATTTTAATAAAACTAACAAGCATAATAAGATTGGCTTGTTGCTTCTAATATAATTGGACAAAGAGATGAAAGAAAAGGATAGGTTCATGAATTCAAATTCTCAACTTGAGAGCCACATAAATGACTTCAAAGTTTCTGTGTCTGCCCCTGTCTCCTGTAAGTACAGAGCTGAGATTGCTGGAAACACAATCCAGAATCACCCAGCCTTGCAGAGTGTCTACTGTTAAAGTGAGGGCATTAATTGAGAAAAAAAATGGGATTCTGAAGATTGGAATGGAAATGTGAGAACCCTGATGAAGCTGAGGAGATTTATCCCCTAAATTTTGATGTCTACTTGGCCAATAGAAATAGGCTTACCATTCTCATCTGAGGAGGTTAATCTTGCATTGTCTAAAGAAAATGCTATGGCCTCTCCTGAGGCAGTTATCATACAATACAATGCTGATTCTCATCTGTACCCACCTCCACCATCCCTCTTTGCTTCTAGACCTATAAGTATACAAAAGTCCCAGGAGGTCCCTAAAGGTGAAGTATGAAGTGTAACCCATGAGGGAGTACACTACCCTCCAAAAGACCTACTTGAGTTTTCTAATTTATACAGATAGTAAATCGGGCAACATGCATGGATAAAGGGTGTGGGGTAATGTTGGAAGAAACGTAACAGGATTAGGTCAAACTTATTGATATGGGTCTACTGAGCAGAGATTTTGCATTTCATCTTGCAGATCAGGGAGTTAGAAAGGACTCTAACAGTGTGTTTGAATAGTAGGCTGAAACATTGAGCAAAAGGTGGCCCATAGTGAGCAATTGGTAATGTCCAGTCTGACTTGATTTAATGTAGGGAAAGGATTCAATGTTTAGGGGATTTGAATGTTAGAATAGATCTGTCATTTTTTACATACTCACCCTCACTGGGAGGATTCAGTAGACATACCTTTCACCAGCACTGTGAGAAATAAATTTGACAGAGGAGATCCAGCATTCTTGAAGAACTCCCTGATTATGCTTCCTAATAGGCTAAACCTTTACAATGGGAATTGTAGCCATTGAATCAGGAAATCTAAATTCAATGGGAATAATTGGATCCTAGGGTGTCAGAGGCCAACAGGCAGCATTCAATCACGAAAGGCAAGGTGGACATCGTTAGGGTAATTTCCAGTGGAATCAAAGCAGAAATCAAAAGAATCTATCTCACACAGACCTCTGGTGTTGTCTGGTTAATCATGGTTTTCCTAGAAGTGAAATAGGTAGTATTTAACATTATTACTTGATCTGTAAAAGCAGCAAAGATTTATATCAAGTGAATCAAAGTCTAATTAAAATCATTAAAATAGGTAGTCAGAGCCCCTCATTCAATTCACAGGCTTGAAACAGTTTACAGACCCAGAACTCCTTGAATGAAAAGGAAGATGGTTCTGGAAATTCTGGGAGCAAAATGGTGGGGTGAGCTGACCCGGGACTCTCTCCCCTCCAAAGTACAACAAGGGACTGAAAAAAACCCCCCTGAATTTCAGCTAATGAACCTAATGCCAGGACTCAGAGACCTACAGTATCAAAAGACAGAAGATGGAGCCCCTGCTGCCCACTTTGGAGGAGCTGGAACTGGGTAAGAGAGAACATCGCTCCATCCCCTAGAAACCGGGATTGCCACACGGGTCTGGGAAGGAGCGGGGGAGGGGCCGTGTGACCAGGGGATCATCTAGGACTCCCGCCGCCAGTATAGTCGAAAGCCGCTGATGGGGGAAAGCTTCCATGCGCAGGGACCCCATAAATGCAGGGCCCCGGGAGACCAGAGAACAGAACTTGTCAGATTCAGATCGGTATGCAAGAGAAACAGCCCCCGTCCCTGCCCCGGCAAAGCTCACTGGGCGCTGCCATCTTGCCTGAAGGCGGATAGCTCAGAACTTGCAGCACTCTACCCCCATCTAGTGGCGACAGACTGTAACTGCAACCGAATTCTACCACCATGCAAAAAAACCGCTCCTCTACCATCCAGCAATTTATAAAAGCCCCAGACCAGAAGGAAAACCATAAAAATATAGAATCAAGTCCTGAGGACTTGGAATTAGGTAAACTAAATGAAAATGAGTTCAGAGCAGCTATAATCAAAAAACTCAATGAGGTAGAAAGATAGAGAAACAAGCCGAATTCTGGAGTTACTTCACAAAAGAGATTGAAATTATAAAGAAGAATCAAACAGAAGTACTAGAGATAAGAAACACAATGGACCAGATAAAACAGAATACGGATTCCCTGAATGCCTAGGTAGACTCCATAGAAGAGCAAATTAGCATAATCGAAGATAGACAGGCTGAATGGCTCCAGACAGAGGAAGAAAGAGAACTAAGGATTAAAAGGAATGAGGAAAGTATTAGAGAGATAGCAGATTGAATGAGGAGAAAGAATTTAAGGATGATAGGAATTCCCGAGAATGTAGAAAAGGAAAATGGAGCAGAAAGTGTGCTTAATGAAATTATAGAAGAGAACTTCCCAAATCTAGGGATTGAGGGAGAAATGTGTGTAGAGGAAGCTTTCAGATCTCCTAGATTTGTCAATGTAAATAGACCTACTGCAAGGCATATAGTAGTACAAATGGCAAATAGGAATGACAAAGAAACAATACTCAGGGCTGTAAGACAAAAGAGAATTACCTACAAAGGAGCCCCTATCAGACTTTCAGCGGATTTCTCTGCAGAAACCTTATAAGCTAGGAGAGAATGGAGTGACATATTCAAAGCTTTAAAAGATAAAAATCTTCAGCAAAGAATACTCTATCCAGCAAGCATATCCTTCAGATATAAGGGAGAAATTAAATCTTTTCTAGACAAAAGTTAAGGGAATTTGTAACCAAAAGTCCTCCACTACAAGGAATCCTCAAGAAGTTTCTCATACCTGAAAAAAGAAAAAAGGGAGAAAGGGATCACAAACCACAAAGTAGGGAGACAGATAAATAGAACCAGAATAGGATAGCAAATATTCAACTATAGCATTAGGATAAAGTTAAGGAAACTACCAAAGCAAAGATGATCTTATCACTCTAACTACAAACTCATAGCACAAGTTGTAACAAGAAGTGAAAATAATAATTTAGGAGGGGAAGAGCAAAGGGACTAAATTAGTCTAGGCCAAGTAAGTAAGAGACCACCAGAGAATAGACTATATTATACACGAGATTCTAAATACAAACATCAGGGTAGACACTAAACTAAACAACAGAACAGAGACACAAAACATAAATAAGCAAAAGTCTAAGAAACCCAGCATAAAAAAATTGCAGTATCAAATGGGTAGGATAAAGCACACAGGAAGAGAAAAGCAAGAAAGCCAAATAATGAGCAACAGATTGACAGGTTTAAGTCCACATGCATCAATAATCACTCTCAATGTAAACGGAATGAACTCTCCAATAAAAAGACACAGAGTGGCAAAATGGATTAAAGAACAAGATCCAACAATTTGTTTCCTCCAGAAAACACACCTCAGCCTCAAGGACAAACACAGGCTCAGGGTGAAGGGGTAGAGGGAAATACTTCAAGCTAGTAGCAAGGAAAATAAAGCAGGTGTTGCAATTCTTATATCAGACAAAGTAGATTTCAAAATAAGACAGGTAAAGAGACACACAGGGACAATATATAATGATCAAAGGGACACTTCATCAATAAGAAATAAGGCTTACAAATATCTATGCACCCAACATAGGAGCACCAAGATTCATAAAGCAACTATTAACAGACCTAAAGGAAGATGTTACAAACAACACAATAATAGTAGGGGACCTCAACACCCCACTCACATCAATGGACAGATCATCCAGACAGAAAATCAACAAGGAAATAGTGGAGCTGAATGAAAAACTAAAACAATTGGATTTAATACACATATATAGATCACTTCATCCTAAAAAAGCAGAATACACATTCTTCTCAAGTGCACATGGAACATTCTCAAGGATTAGACCATATGTTGGAAACAAGGCAACCCTCTACAAATTTAAAAAAATTGAAATAATTACAAGCATCTTCTCTGATCATAATGCTATAAGGCTAGAAATTAATTACAAGAAAAAAGCTGAGAAAGGCACAACGATGTGGAGTCTAGACAATACACTACTGAACAAGCAATGGATCATTGAAGAAATTAAAGAAGAAATCAAAAAATACCTGTAAACCAATGAAAATGATAACATGCCATACCAACTCATATGGGATACAGCAAAAGCTCTATTAAGAGGAAAATTAATCACAATACAGGCACACCTTAACAATCAAGAAAAATCCCAAATAAGCAATCTTAAACTACACCTAACTGAACTAGAGAAAGAAGAACAAATAAAGCCCAAAGTCAGCAGAAGGAGAGAAATAATAAAAATAAGAGCAGAAATAAATACTATCGAAACGAAAAAGGCAGTAGAAAGGATCAAGGAAACAAAGAGCTGGTTCTTTGAGAAGATAAATAAAATTGACAAACCCCTAGCCAGACTTACAAAGAAAAAAAGGGAGAAAGCTCAAATAAACAAAATCAGAAATAAAAGAGGAGAAATAACAGACTCTGCAGAAATACAATGGATTATAAGAGAATACTATGAAAAACTCTATGCTAACAGAATGGATAACCTAGAGGAAATGGATAAATTCTTGGACTCCTACAATCTACCAAAGCTCACTCAAGAAGAAGCAGACAATTTGATCAGACCAATCACAAGGAAAGAGATTGAAATAGCAATCAAAAACATCCCAAAGAATAAAACCCCGGGACCAGATGGCTTTCCTGGGGAATTCTACCAAACTTTGAGAGAGGATTTAATACCTATCCTTTTCAAGCTATTCCAAAAAATTAGGGAGGATGGAACACTTCCTAACACATTCTATGAGGCCAACATCACGCTGATACCAAAGCCAGACAAGGACACCACGAAAAAAGAGAACTACAGGCCAATATCACTGATGAACATAGATGCCAAAACTCTAAACAAAATTTTGGCCACCAGAATTCAGCAATGCATCAAAAGGATCATACATCATGATCAAGTGGGATTCATACCAGGGACACAGGGATGGTTCAACATCCGCAAATCGATCAACGTGATACACCACATCAACAAACTGAGGAATAAAAACCACACGATCATCTCAATAGATGCAGAGAAAGCATTTGACAAGATCCAACAGCCATTTACGATAAAAACTCTGAACAAAATGGGCATAGAAGGGAACTACCTCAACATAATAAAGGCCATATATGACAAACCCACAGCCAACATCATACTCAATGGGCAAAAACTGAGCGCCATCCCCCTGAAAACAGGAATGAGGCAAGGATGCCCTCTATCACCACTCTTATTTCACATAGTACTGGAGGTCCTGGCCAGAGCAATCAGGCAAGAAAAAGGAATAAAATGAATCCAAATAGGGAGGGAAGAAGTGAAATTCTCACTGTTTGCAGACTACATGATCTTATATATAGAAAACCCCAAAGAATCCATTGGAAAACTGTTAGAAGTAATCAACAACTACAGCAAAGTTGCAGGGTATAAAATCAATTTGCATAAATCAGTAGCATTTCTATACTCCAGTAATGAACCAACAGAAAAAGAACTCAAGAATACAATACCATTCACAATCGCAACAAAAAGAATAAAATACATCGGGGTAAATTTAACTAAGGAAGCGAAGGACCTATATAATGAAAATTACAAGGCCTTTCTGAAGAATTGGATGACGACATAAGGAGATGGAAAGACATTCCATGTACATGGATTGGAAGAATAAACATAGTTAAAATGTCCGTTCTACCTAAAGCAATCTACTCATTCAACGCTATTCCAATCAGAATCCCAATGACATTCTTTACAGAATTAGAACAAAGAATCCTAAACTTTATATGGGGCAACAAAAGACCCCGAATTGCTAAAGCAATCCTCGGAAAAAAAGAACAAAACGGGTGGCATCACAATCCCTGACTTCAAAACTTACTACAAAGCTACAGTAATCAAAACAGCATGGTACTGGTACAAAAACAGGTGCACAGATCAATGGAACAGAATTGAAAGCCCAGAAATAAAACCACACATCTATGGACAGCTTATCTTTGACAAAGGAGCTGAGTGAATACAATGGAGAAAAGAAAGTCTTTTCAACAAATGGTGCTGGGAAAACTGGAAAACGATATGTAAAAGAATGAAAATTGACCATTCTTTTTCACCATTCACCAAAATAAACTCAAAATGGATCAAAGACCTAAAGGTGAGACCTGAAACCATAAGGCTCCTATAAGAAAACGCAGGCAGTACACTCTTTGACATCAGTATTAAAAGTACATTTTCGGACACCGTGTCTTCTCAGAGAAGGGACACAATAGAAAGAATAAACAAATGGGACTTCATCAGACTAAAGAGCTTCTTCAAGGCAAATGAAAACAGGATTGAAACAAAAAAACAACCCACTAAATGGGAAAAAAATATTTGCAAGTCATACATCTGACAAAGGCTTAATATCCATAATATATAGAGAACTCTCACAACTCAACAACAAAAAATCAAACAACCCAATCAAAAAATGGGCTGGAGACATGAACAGACATTTCTCCAAAGAAGATATACTGATGGCCAATAGGCACATGAAAAGATGCTCATCATCGCTGATCATCAGGGAAAGGCAAATCAAAACTACACTAAGATATCACCTTACACCCATTAGAATGACAAAAATATCTAAAACTAATAGTAACAAATGTTGGAGAGGCTTTGGAGAGAATGGAACCCTCATACACTGCTGGTGGGAATGCAAACTAGTGCAGCCACTACGGAAAATAGTATGGAGATTCCTCAAAAAATTGAAAATATAACTAACATATGACCCAGCCATCCCGCTACTGGGTATCTATCCAAAGAGCTTGAAGTCAGCAATTACAAAAGTCCTATGTACCCCAATGTTCATTGCAGCATTATTTACAATAGCCAAGACATGGAAGCAACCTAAGTGCCCATCAACAGATGAATGGATAAAGAAGTTGTGGTATATATATACTATGGAATACTACTCAGCTGCAAAACAGAACAAAATCATCCCATTTGCAGCAACATGGATGGACCTTGAGGGAATTATGTTAAGTGAAATAAGCCAGTTAGAGAAGGATAATCTCTGTATGACTCCACTCATATGATGAATTTAAAAATGTGGACAAAGAGAACAGATTAGTGGCTACCAGGGGAAAGGTGGGGTGGGGGGGTGGGCACAAAGGGTGAAATGGTGCACCTACAACACGAATGACAAACATTAACGTACAACTGAAATTTCACAAGATTGTAACCTATCATTAACTCAATAAAAAATATAAAATAAAAAAAATAAAGGAAGATGGTTCCCCTTAAGGAAGGGCCCAGTCCACTACTGAAAATTGATACTGTTAACCTTTCTCCCAGCCTTCCCTAAATGGACCTATGGACTTATACCAGGGAACCGCACCGGGGAAAAGGAAATAATTATAACTTTTTCATATTACTGGACACTGACTGTGAACTGACATTGATTCCAGGAAACCCAAAATGTCACTGTGGCCCCCCAACCTTGTGGAGGTCAAGTGATCAATAGAGTTTTAGCTGAGGTTCATTTCACAGTGAGCCCAGTGCATCCCCAAACTCATCCTGTAGTTATTTCCACACTTCCAGAATACATAATTGGAATATATATACTTAGCAGTTGGCATAATCCCCACATTGGTTCCCTGACTTTGGAGATGGGAGTATTATGATAGAAAAGTCTACTTGGAAGACATTAGAACTTACTTTACCTAGGAAAATGGTAAGTCAAAAGCAGTACTGCATTCCTGGAGGGGTTACAGATATTAGTGCCACCTACATGGACTCAAAAGATGCATGGGTGGTGATTCCCATCACATTAACATTCAATTCCTCTGTCTGACTTGTTCAGAAGATCTAAGCTGAAGATTGATAGTGGATTATTATAAACGTAAGTAAGTGGTGACTTCAATTGCAGCAGGTGTACCAGATGTGGTTTCATTGCTTGAGCAAACTAACACATTCCCTGGTACCTGGTTAGTAGCTATTGATATTTTATTCTGTATTTGTCCATAAGGCCCATCAGAAGCAGTTTCATTTCAACTGGCAAGGCCAGCAGTTCACTTTCACTGTCTCACCTCAGAGGTGAATAAACTCTCCAAATTTATGTCATAATAAAAGTTTTCAGGAATCTTGATCACCTTTCCTTTCCAAAAAAGATTAACACTGGTCCATTACATAGATGACATTATGCTGATTGAACCTAGTGAGCAAGAAGTAGAAACTACTCAACTTTATTCTAAGATAGTTTCCTATCATAGGGTGGGGAATAAATCTGACTAAATTCCAAGGACCTTCTGTCTCAGTGAAATTTCTAGAGATCCAGTGATGTGGAGCACATGAAGATATCTTTTCAAAGGTGAACTTATTTTTAGCTGCTGCATCTAGTCCCTCCTATAACAAAGAAGTCAGCACAACACCTAGTGAGCCTCTTTGGATTTTGGAGGCAATACATTCCTCAATTAGGTGTGTTACTCAGGCCCATTTACCAAGTGGTCCATAGAGCTGCTAATATTGAGTAGGGACCAGAAAAAGAGAAGGCTCTACAACAGCTCTAGGCTCCTATGTACGCTGTTATGCAACTTGGACCATTTGTTCCAGTAGATGCAGTGGTGCTTGAAGTGTCAGTGGTGGATAGGGATGCTGTTTGGAGCCTTTGGGAGGCTACTATAGGTGAATGACAACACAGTCCCTAGGATTTTGGAGGAAAGCCTTGTCAATCTCTGTGGATAAGTAATCTTTTTTTTTTTTTTAAAGATTGGCCTTGAGCTAATATCTGTTGCCAATTCTCCTCTTTTTTTTGTTTCCTCCCCAAAGCCCAAGTATGTAGTTGCATATACTAGTTGTAAGTCCTAGTTCTTCTGTGTGGGATGCTGCCTTAGTGTGTCTTGACAAGCAGTGTGTAGGTCCACACCCAGGATCCGAACTGGCAAACCCTGGGCCACCGAAGCAGAGTGCACGAATTTAAACACTATGGTATTGGGCCAGCCCCAATTGTCTTTTTTTCAAGAGTGAGATCTTGGCCTGTCACTAGGCCTTAGTAGAAACTGAACACATGACCATGGCCTACAATGTTACTATTAGACCTATGATACCTATTATGAACTGAGTGTCATCTGATAAAAATGTTGAAATTTTTGATTTAAAGACACATATGTATTTCAAGGAAATTAAAATATAAACAAAATATTTAATGTTTGCCTTTCTATTTACTATGTTTCATCTTTTGTCTTTCTTTCTGAGACATGCATTTTCCTCTGGTATCATGTTGCTACAGGCTAAATGATTTGGTTGTCTTCTCCGGTAAATCAAGTTTGGTAGTAATGGATTCTCTTTGCCTTCTTTTACTGACAGTTTCTATGGTTAAATTTCAGCCAATTTTTATTTTTGAATAGCTTCATTAATGTGACACTGAAGCAAATAATAAACAAAACGCACATATCTAAAGCTTATAGTTGACAAATTCTTCATATATACACAGCAGTGAAACCATCATTGCAATCACGATAAGGAACATATCCATCATGCCCAGAAATTTCCTCATATTCCTCCTCTCATCCCCCCAGACAAGAAAAATGAAATTGAAATTTAATTCCATTGTGGCCAAGAACATATTCTGTATTATTATTTTTTTAACTATTGGGACTTTTTTTTAATGGTACAGCTTTTGGCTTATCTTGTTGAGTATTTTCCATAAAAAGGATGCATATGCTGTTGTGTTTGGAAATATAGATAAAAACTTTAGGTCACACATTTTTATGCACAATTTCCATAACTGACAGCATGTGTACTTTTTCCAGTTATTTTATTAGAAATTGCCTTTTACATTTTTTTCTACAGTACTCTGCTCAGAGACTCATTTCAAACTGAGAGTTTTACTTTGTGAAGAAATTTTCAAATATGTAAGGAGTTGGAAAATCAATCACATTTGGGGATTCCTAAAAACAATTAAAATGCACATTTCAATATAGAAGGAGATTAACAAATTTTAAAATTTGACTAATAAGGTGGGCTTGCCTGGTGGCACAGCTGTTAAGTTTGCACATTCGGCTTCTCGGTGGCCCGGGGCTGGCCATTTCAGAGCCCAGGTGCGAACATGGCACCACTTGGCAAAAGCCATGCTGTGGTAGGCATCCCACATATAAAGTAGATGAAGATGGGCATGGATGTTAGCTCGGGGCCAGTCTTCCTCAGCAAAAAATCCGGATGATTGGCAGTAGTTAGCTCAGGCCTAATCTTCCTCCAAAAAAAAAAAATTCGACTAAAATTATATGGCTTAAAAATCTAGTAGAGAATGTTGAATAAACATTTCAAAAGACTTTAAAATAGATATTTAAAGTCTGTTTAAATTTGATTTCATCAATATAGGGTTTATATGTGAATTGTGGCTTCTTACTATTTTTCTTCTCACCCTCCAGGAGTCTAATCTGATTTTCTTGACACAGTACTGAAAAGATTTCTGTTGCTAGAGAAGCCAAGTCCTAATGCCCAAGTGATATTCCTTTTTGTCTAATACCCTAATCACCAAAGACAATCAGATGGCTAAATCAAGAGTCAAGGTGCAAGGGGTGACAAAAAGGCATGGACACAAGAGAGGAGTGACTGACTGGGGGCCATTAACACATAACTGTAAGATGGTCTTTTTAATGACTCCATAATTGTCTATTATATTTATGCACCATATTTATTATAATATTTCTCAATATAAGCACACATTTGTCCAGTTTTTATTGCTTAGAAAAATAGTGCTTCAGTAAACGTTATATTACTCATTTATTATTTGCATTAGTCCTTCTTATAATATATCCTTACACATTTAGCTTTTATTTCTATGAGGAAATCATTTAGTAATGACTGTATCACCTAAGGATGTTTTGTTTCTTTAATGGAGAATGTTAAGATAGTGTCTAGAAAGGCATTGGTGAAAGAATGGAAAAATGGCATGATTTCAATTATAGAACATACTATATATCATATCATCTTGTTTAGACACCTCTATTTTTTAGTTACAGTGAAGAAGAAACTGACCTTTCAACATAAAACTGATAAATAAATGAACACAATTGGCAAAACTCTGACAACATACGGGTCTACTAAAAGAAATTACAGCAATTGTTTATTTAAAAATTTAAGACAATAGTCAAAATTAGATTTCAGTTAAATCTACACACAAATTAAATATATATAACAATAATTTTTGCTAGTTCTAATGTCTCACAAGGCTGATAATTTGCCAAGAAATTTTCTCAGTGCCTTTCTAACATCTTTGTTCCGCAGACTGTATATCAAAGGATTAAACATTGGGGTCAAAATGGTATAGAAAAGAGAGAGCAGTTTGTCCGTTCCTTCATACTGATTAGATTTAGGTTTTAAATAGGTGAGAGTGGCTGATCCATAAAATAAAACTACAACTATGAGATGGGAAGAACAAATTGAAAATGCTTTGGTCTGTCCTGTGCTTGATGGCAATTTCAAGATGGTGGAGATAATTCTGCTATAGGACCTAAGTATCAACATAAAGGGAACAGTGACAAACAATACAGCAAATATGTAGATGAACATCTCATTCACAAAAATGTCTCCACAAGCCAGCTTCAGTAATGGGGGTATGTCACAGAAGAAGTGGTTGATTTGGTTAGAACCACAAAAAGGCAGAGAGAAAATCTGGCATGTGTGCCCTATTCCAACTGGAACTCCATTGATCCAGGAGGCAACCACCAGCTGCACACAGACCTTGTGGTTCATGACAAGAGGGTAGTGCAGAGGGTTACAAATGGCCACATAGCAATCATAGGCCATCAGAGCCAGAAGGAAACACTCAGTGCCTCCTAGTATAAGGAAGAAGCACATTTGTGTAGCACAGGCAAAAAAAGAAATATTTCCTTTCTGTGTCCAAAGGTCCATGAGAATTCTGGGAATTGTGACAGAAACATAACAGATTTCTAGGAAGGAAAAATTGCTGAGGAAAAAATACATGGGGGTCTGAAGAATGGAATCTACTCTTGTTATTAGAATTATGATGCCATTTCCCAACAAGATAATCATGTAGATGACTAAGAATATCCCAAAAAGTAACCAGTGGAATTTGGGAATGTCAGAAAAGCCCAAGAGAACAAATTCCATCATTACAGTGAAAAGCCCAAGAGAACAAATTCCATCATTACAAATTATTTTCCCTCTGTGGACTTACATTTTTTGGCTGCATTTTCATCTTTTATAATTGAATTGGAGCATGGACTTTGGTCTTTATAATTTCTCAAATATTTTCTGACACTTGTATTCTGTAGTTCTGGGAGATTTGATGTGAAACCCACAGCTATGAACTCATCTGCAGAAAAAAAAAAAAATAAACAAAGTGCTTAAATGATTTATAATCTTAGATTTGCATTCTAATTATACCAATAAGATACATAAAGCTAGATATTTTTACTTAACCTTGCAGTGCAAGAAAGGAGAATGCAGATGACCTACTCTGGTCAAAACCCCAACTCAATTAACTATCAATTGATCAAAATTCCAAGAAATTTTCCCAATAAATCTAGTCCATAATATAATATCTGACCTGTGAGATCTAACACAATGTCCCACTGACTATTTGTATTTATGTCCTTTCTATCCTTGATATTACATCCCATGATTCATTCTATAAAGAATATAGCACAATTCTCTCCCCAATGTATTACTCCACATACGATTCTGAATTAAATTAAAAATAGAAATTATTATTAGAATTGGTTATTTTATATGAATTGAGAGAAGGTAATTAAAAATGCAATGAGAATATAAAAGTCAAATATTTAATTTTCAAAGTCATAAGGTTCCAGTAATTCTCATTCTAATTTGTTGATTTTACTGCTTAAAAAACAACTTTTTGGCATTTAACTATTTTCAAACCTAGTAATATTTGGTCATATTGCTTTATTTTGAGCTGAAATTAAGTTTCCTAGGGAAAAGTAAAATCAGTATATAAAAAGTTCCACAAATGTAGTCAGATATTATGTCCAACTCCTGTCATATTTATGATCTGATTTGACTGGGTAACAAAAATAAGAATAGGATATATGACAAAAAAGTTGAGCCAAATATTCTTTTCCAGAAAATTGTAATTTGGGAAAAATACATGCTTCATGTTTTCCCCAATGGTAGGAGATTCCCTAATAAAAGGAGAGTCTTTCTTATAGACATTCTTTTATTTATAATGGCAACATTTACTTTATTATCAGTATAGCAAACTATGCTTAATTAATTTGAATATAATACATCATTCTTTGATGATAGTTTTCTTAATAGATTATTACTTAAAATGAATAATTAACACTATTGTAATTGTTAATATTAGAAAAAACAGGAATTTATATACTTCAAATGCTTCAAACTATTTAACTTTTTAATTCAGAAAGTCAGACATCTACAGGTACTATCTTAATGAATGCATTTTTTACCAACATGTATCATATCATGATTTTAATTGTTTATTATTTATTGAATCTTGATTCTGAAATTTAAAAAAGTCTTGAATTGAATTAGAATACCAACATATCAAAAGTTCATATTTACCTTTTACAACTTACATAAAGTTGCTCCTTTCTCATTCACGACTTTTTCAAAAATGCTAAATTGTTTAGGATCTCTACCATTTTTAAACAAAATCTTTCTCATCTTGCTTTTTAAAGAGCAAGTGCTCCTTACAGATGAAATAATCACTTCTTGCCTGTGGGAATACCTCATTTGCCTATTTACATCTAAACTGCTTTTTAAATGTTCTTGTTTGCAGTTAATTTGGTGTGTTTTTTCAAACAATTCTTCCAAAGTAGACCAGACTTTCCTGCAGCCTCTCTATGGAATATAATTTCATGCACTCTTCATTTCCCATGCCAAATAGAAATGGCAAGCAATAGGAAAAATTGGAGTATATGAGGAAGCCATTTGGTGTAAACCTAATTCGGCCTGACTTTGTTTTTTCCAAAAGGGCCTGACTGTGGCCATTGAGCATGCATTGTATATCTGCTTTAAACATTTACTATGGCAAGAACAAATGCCCTTAAGATAAAAGGTGCAACTTCCCCCCACATTGGCATTTCCTTAGGGATAAGCATCTTTCCTTAGGCTAGGAACTGATTGCTGCACTGGACTTTGACTACCCCACTCACAAGTGACCACCGAGTTTGAGTTAGAGACAACAGGCTAACCACACTGCTGTGTTCACTGAGACAGCAGACCTACCTGCTGTGTCCATCAATTGCTGTGCTGACAGAGCAGTCTCACGACTATTGTAAAAGGGACATTTCAATCCTATGTGAAACATCCTGTTTGGGGGTATATAACCACTCTGTTCACCCCTCTTCTTTGGTGCCCTTTCTTCCTTCTGGAAGAAAGGCCCTGTGCCATGGTCCTCACATTTTAGCTCAGAATAAACTCACCCAAATTTTCATTTATAGATTGTATGGATTATTTTTGTTGACACCCAAATACAGTCAGAGTGCACAGATGTCCTAGAAGAAGAAGTATTCTTGTCTGATGCTACCTGCAGGAAACTGTTCAAATTCATTACCTACTGATTTCTTACTTGTCTTATTTTATTTTCTATGGTTCCTCTGAAGAAAACTTTTCAGCAAATCATGCATGGTTAACATCACCTAGACATGTTCTACTTATTTTCTCATCTTTAAGCAGTACTGGTTTGCTTTGTAGAAGAAGTAGACATTTGTGGGCGTGGGGTAAATTTTATGAAGACAAAGGCCATTCTGTATTACAAAAACTAAGGTTACTTTTTTCAAATTATGATTTTTCTCTCAGACACTGTGGAAGCCCCTGAACAGACAAACCAGGCTCGTTAATGAACTCTATAAACAAAGATTGAGAATAAATATTATCTGGCCCATCCCAGTGGCACAGCAGTTGAGTTCTTGTGTTCCGTGTTGGTGGCCCGGGGTTTACCAGTTCAGATCCCAGGTGTGGACATATGCACCACTTGTCAGGACATGCTGTGGCAGGCACCCCACATATAAGGTAGAGGAAGATGGGAATGGACGTTAGCTCAAGGCCAGTCTTCTTCAGCAAAATGAGGAGGATTGGCAGCAGATGTTAGCTCAGGGCTAATCTTCCTCAAAAAAAAAAAAGTATTTAATAAAAGAACAAATATTATCTGTACAAATTTTTTAAAAATTAGAAGTTCCTCTTTCTTATTGTAACATTTAATAATTTAACCTTTCTCAATTTCAAGGTTCCTCCATACACTTCATGGGGAGCACCACTTCAAGCATGAACCTAATGTTTCAAGCCCCAATTTCCTGCTTTACTGTTGACTAAGACTTGTTTCCATATCAATTTGGTATTGTTTCTGCAACAGAGTTGTTAACAGGTGAGAGACTTTGCTCATCACTCTATCAGGAGAATGTTTCTTCCAACTTTGGGCCTCAACATTTTTCCTTACTCAGGAGGTTATAGTCGCTCTCTATTCTTTCACTACATGTGTTTTTGGAGAAGATAGACACTTCCAGATCTCCGACCTCTACTGGCTCTGACAAAGCACCCCAAAAACCCACTGCCAGGGAGGCAAAATTAGACACTAATAGGCAGAACAAGATATTTGTGTTTTCTGACTCTAGATAATGTGCTCCTGCCATCCTCACTGGTTTCAGCGCCAGCACTGAACAGATAGCAGGTGACAATGGGAAACTTATGACCAACTGATTGTGTAAAACACTGAGTTTTGGCCAGGAGACTCAAGTCACATGTTTTTCAGAGGAAAAGAATACCTAAAAGCCCACCCTACACATAGTGAGAATTTCTGGACTTGACACAAGCCTCCCATGGCCAGAAAAGAGAAGACACATTTTCTTTTTTTTTTATTTTCCATGGAAAACACTCCATCAGGGGGAGAAATTCTGACAAAAGTCTCATTGCTGAATTTGAGAAATACTCTTATTACCAACTGAAGCAATGTGTGCATATGAATGAAGTAGTGAAACAAGATACAGTCAGCCCTCTGCATCCTTGTTTCCGAATTCCAGGATTCAACTGCCAATGGAAAGGGTTACCATAGTTGCATCTGCACTCAACAGGTACATACTTTTTTCTTGTCATTATCCCCAACAACACACTATAACAACTATTTACATTGTATTAGGTAGTAGAAGTAATTTACTGATGATTTGAATCATATGGGAAAGTATGCATATATTCTATCCAAATACTACTTTAAATAAGGGCCTTGAGCATCCGCAGATTTTAGTATCCACAGAGGTCCTGGAACCAATTCCCAGTGATACCGATGGGGTTCAGGGCAGGCAACCCCAAGATACGCCACACTGTTGTATTATCTCAAGCTGAAGAAAATAAAGGCTCAGAAGACTCAGGAATTTGACCTTTCCCCACTAACTGCCTAAAAGAAATTTAAAATAAAGACCTGTCCCCAGGACAGGCCATCACTATAGATAATTCTGGGTATCCGCTAGACTGGGAGGATCCTCGCTAAGCCCACTCTTATCAAAGATCTATTTACCAAACATTGGCTTTTTCATTTCCATGTGAGTTGCCTTCCTGCCATTTGAAGCCCCAAATCACTACCCGCAAAATCCTCCTTGTCTTTAGCTAAAGATACTTAAACAGGCATCCTCGGCTGGTTGGATGAGCTATTCACTTTCTCCTGAGTTTCTCCTATGAATACATGCTATTAATCTTTGATTTTCTCCAGGTAACCTGCCTTTTTAATTGTTTGACCAGCCATAAGAACCTTAAGGAAAAGGTGGGGTGGAATTCTTCCACTTCCCCGATAATACCCAGGACTATATACTATATGTAGTGCATGCAACTGCCTGATGCTTTTTATGCCATCTCGCTGCTATTTATACGCCAGTTTCTACTTTCAACAGTTTCCTGTGACAGTCATCTGTGCTTCTGATTTTATTTTTGATGGATATCTACTTTATGCTCTACACATACACAGCTCCATGATCATTTCCTGATAATCTACTGTATGTTTATTTTTTCTTATTCCTTCTTCTTTCATTCTTTTCTTTTCTTCATCTTTGCACATTCAAAAATATTTAAGGATTTGTTATGTGTAGAATATGTAACTTTTTCATTTCTTTTACTTTCTACCTCATTTATGTCTGTTTATTTAAACTGCAGCTAATTTTGACAGCATATATCTGTGTTCTGCTTTTGTGTTTTAATATCTACCTTTTAATTGGACTACTTAGTCCATAAGTATTTATAATGTCATTATGATGTCCTGTTATTTTCTATTTCTTTCCATTTTTTTCTTTTTTTTTTTTTTTGCTGCTGTTCTTTTCTGCCAATTTTGGGCTTAAATTATTTTCTTTTTTTACATTTTATTTCTCCCCCTGCCTTTTCATACGTGCCACTTTTTATCATTTCAGTGATTGTTTCTGGGCTAAGAATTAAAAATATGCATCTTTAACTTGCCAAAGTTGACCTAGGGTGAAAAGTGTCCCATTTTAATCTTTCTCCTTTAGAAATGATTCTTCTGCTTTTCACATTCCACCTCATCCTTCCTATTTCACACTACCCACTTCCCTCCCAACTCAGACTCCACAAATGTGATAATCTTATAACAGTATAATTCCCTTTCATCAATTTTCATTCTTTGTATTCCTGATATGATCTATTTTACTTGTATGTATATGATAAATTGCAACTAACTCTATCATTATTTTAGTTTTAAATAGTTGTGTCAATATGATGTATAAAGATTGATTTTCTTTTGATTCATTCTAATAGAGTTGTCTTGCAGTTATATATATTTTAGACAATCTGATATTATTCCACCTGTCCTTGAGGCTTGACAAATAAAAAGGGCAAGGAATAGGATATATTGGAGTATATAAGGAAGCCATTTGGTATAAACCTAATTTGGCCTTACTTTGTTTTTCCAAAAGGGCCTAACTGTGGCCATTGAGCATGCATTGTATATCTGCTTAGACATTTTGAGATAAAGGTGCAACTTCCCTCCCCCTCCCAATGTAGGCATCTCCTTAAAGATTAAGCATCTTTCTTTAGGCTGGGAACTGATTGCAGCGCTCATCTGTGACCACCCAACTCGAGGCAACAGACCTGCCACCCTGTGGGGTACACTGAGACAGCAGGCCTGTCTGCTGTTTCCATCAATTTCTGTGCTGACAGAGCAGCCTCATGACTATTGTAAAAGGGATATTTCAATCATATGTGAAACATACTCTTTGAGGGTATATAACCACCCTGTATACCCCCACTTCTTTGGAGTACTCTGTTCCTTTGTGGAAAGACTCTACCGGGTTATAATCCTCAGATTTAAGCTCAGAATAAACTCACCCAAATTTTCATTTATAGATTTGTATGGATTATTTTCGTCGACACGCTCTAATCTTTTTTTTCCTTTGGTGAAGAAGATTGTCCCTGAGCTAACATCTTTTGCCAATCCTCCTCTTTTTGCTTGAGGAAGATTCTCCCTGAGCTAACATCAGTGCTAATCTTCCTCTGTTTTTTACGTAGGTGCTGCAACAGCTTGGCTTGATGAGTGGTGTGTAAGTCTATTCCAGGGATCCAAACCCACAAACCCAGGGCTGCTGAAGAAGAACACACAAACTTAACCTCTATGCAATCAGGCTGGCTCCTCCAATCAGTTTTTAAAATATTTTGGGGGGTTGTATAATTTCCATTATACATGAAATAAATATACAGTGAAATAAATGTCACTGATATTTTTTGAACATCTCCAAATTGCTATAAATCTAATCACAGCAATTTTCATTTCACTTACTTTTCACTTACATTTCATTTCCTCTCATTTGCTGTTTCATTCTAAAATTTTAATTTGGTTCTTTTTTAGAGTTTTTATTTCTCTGATGAAATTCTCTGTTTACTCAATTTTCTGTTTAGTCATATTTTTTAAGTCCTTGGCTATGCTTATAAGAGATGTTTAAAGTCGGCTAACTCCATCATCTGAGATACCTTGGGGTCATTTTCAGCTGATTCTTTTTTTCTTGTTTATGGTTTAGTTATCCTGAGTTTTTCTTGTCCCTCTAATTTTTGCTGTATATTTTAAATTGTCAGTAATTCACTGTACAGACTGGATTCTGGTATCTTCCAATGAAGATCATTAATTTTTATAAAAAGCTATTGTTACTGGATGATCATTTTGACTTCTAAAGTCTTAGTTTTATGTTTTGTTACCATAAAGTTGTCAAAAGCCCATGGTGTTTCCCAGATCCAATTAACTTGGGGAAGTTGACATCCAAATTCTGTCTTCCCTACAGATGTTGTTGAGGCTTAGGTTTCTTTTTTTCTACAGTGGGTCTTGAGAAAGCTAAAGATCTTACTTTAGGGAAAAGGTCTTATTCCACAACCCTAACACATCTGATGACTCAGATGGCTGCTCCAGAAGCTATTGGTGTTAATAGTTCTGGTTAGAATATACTTACAGTGTTTCTGAGCTATGTTATCTCTAGTATCTCAATTCCTTCCCCAACCACATAGCAGTCACTTTCTTAAAAGCCTTCTGTAACCTTCCCCAGCATATGTGTATCCCATCGTTCTTCCAAAGATGTTCTCTCTCACCTTTTATGCCTATAGGCAGATCATAGCCTTTTTAGTTGCCTTGAATGCTGATCTCTGCCTCCTCAGCTCAGTGTCACATATATGCTCTTCTTTGGTTCCAGTTTATCTGTACTTTGATCAGAAAATTGTCCCGAGGCATATAGCCAGAATGATCATAGCATTAACATTGCAGATTTCCTTTCTGTGGTGGAGAGACTCTTAAGGCAGCCCCCATGGTCACTTCCTCCTGATAGCTGTACCTTTGGGGAATGCCATGCAATTGGATATAGATAGTTCTGTGATTTGCTAATAATCTAAGCATATAGCAAGGATAAGTGGATGTGTGCAATTATGTGCACCTGAGTTCATTACATGAGATCATAATGCTCATCTTGCTAGGAGACACTATTGTCCATGCTGGTTTTAAGAAGCAAACTTTCATATTGACGGCTGCCTATATTGAGAGGCATATGAGCTGAGGATGAGAAAGGAAACTCTAGGAGCTGAGGCTTCCCTCTAGACAATTGCTAGCAAGAAATAAAATACTGAGTCTTACAACTGCAAGGACTTGAAATCTGCCAGTAAAACTGAATCCTTCCCCAGTCAAGCCTCAGACAAGATTGCATCCCTGGCTAACACATTGATTGAAATCTTGTGTGACTCTATGCATAGGATCAGGCTAATTAATGCCTAGACTACCATTGACCCACAGAAACTGTGAGATAATAAATGTTTGTAAGTGTGTGTGTGTGTGTGTGTGTGTGTGTGTGTTAGCTGTAAGTTTTTGGTAATTTGTTATACAATAGAAAAATAATATCTCTTTCTCAGGCATCACAATCTTTTTGTCTTATGTATAATGCCTGAGTAGAGTTTTCTCATAAAATTTGTCCTCTTTTATCTTTGTTTATGGTGAGAGGCTTATTCTGGTATTAGTGCTTCAGCATTACTGGAAATATTATTTACTTGGCCTGCATTGCTGTTTTCATATTTTTTATTTTAGAGAGTGAGTTTATATTATCTTTCCATAAAGATATTTCACCAAATATATTCCTTACTCTTTACACTATTTTAATTCAAAACATACTGTAGTGATCTTTTTTCAATACAATAAATTCTCTATTCCATTTACTAGTTTCTAGTTATAGGTTTCTTGATTTATTATGTAGATATTGAGTAGATTATATTTTTATTATAACTTTGCTAGAAATGACACAAATGCAAAAACATTTTCCAGATTACAAGACATTTTAAGTTCCACTCCTTTTTTAAATGATTTTCTTGTTTTAGTAATCCCCACTTAAAAGTACCATAAAAAGTAACTTATTCAAATACGTGATTATAAATCCCCTATCAGGCATGTCTGAAGACATATAGGAAGCCAAGGCAGAGAGTAGCCCTCAGATTCTAGGGAACATTATGAAGTCTTTAGCTAAGTGGGAAAAGTATAGGAAATCTGACATTACTAAATATATATATTTTCTGCTAAATATTACAGAACTGCTTTCTCAGACATTATCTCATTTTTATCATTTATCTCTATTATCTCACATACCTGGATCATTTCTCTTTTTGAGAATACAAAATATAGACTGTTTTTTATTAATGTCATAAAAGTTTATATCATTGTGAAATTTCAGTTCTACGTTATTATCTGTCAGTCATCATATATATGTGTCCCTTTACTCCTTATGCCAACTTGCCAACACTCTTCCCCCCTGGTAGCGCCTAATCTGTTCTCATTGTCCATGAGTTTGTTTATCTTTCACATATGAATGAAATTATATGGTGCTTGTTTTTCTCTGTCTTATTTCACCTAACATAATACCCTCAACGTCCATCCATGTTGTTGGAAATGGGATGATTTTATCTTTTTTATGGCTGAGTAGTATTCCATTTTATATATATACTCCATCTTCTTTATCCATTCATCAGTTGATGGACACTTGGGTTGCTTCATTGTCTTGGCAATTGTAAATAACACTGCAATGAACATAAAGGTATGTAAGCCTCTCTGGGTTGTTAATTTCCTGTTCTTTGGATAAATACCCAGTAGTGGGATAGCTTGGTCATATGATATTTCTATTTTTAATTTTTTGCGAGATCTCCATACTGTTTTCCATAGTGGCTGCACCAGTTTGCATTCCTACCAGCAGTTTGGGAGGGTTCCCTTTGCTCCACATCCTCTCCAATGTTTGCTGTTTTTGTCTTGGTAATTATAGCCATTCTAACAGGTTTAAAGTGACATCCCATTCTAGTTTTTTGTTTTTAAAGATTGGCACCTGAGCTAACAACTGTTGCCAATCTTTCCACACCCCTTCTTCTTATCCTCAAAGCCCCCCAGGACACAGCTGTATATTCTCGTTGTAGGTCCTTCTGCTTGTGCTATGTGGGATGCACCCTCAGCATGGCCTGACGAGTGGTGCCATGTCTGTGCCCAGGATCTGAACCAGTGAAACCCCTTGCTGCCACAGCGGAGCACGCAAACTTAATCACTCAGCCACGGAGCTGGTCTCCATCCTATTGTAGTTTTTATTTGCATTTCCGTGATGATTAATGATTAACACCTTGTCAGATATACGATTTGCAAATATTTTCTCCTGGTTGATGGCTGTCTTTTCATTTTGTTCATGGTTTCCTTTGCCTCGCAGAAGATCTTTAGTTTGATAAGGTCCCATTTTTTTTGTTTTTTCTTTTGTTTCTCTTGCCTGAGTACATATAATATTCAAAAAGATATTTCAAAGACCAGTGTCAAAGTGTGTACCGACTATATTTTCTTCTAGGAGTTTTATGGTTTCACATCTTACCTTCAAGTCTTTAATCCATTTTAAGTTAATTTTTGTGTATAGCAAAAGATAATAGTCTACTTTCATTCCTTTCATATGGCTGTCCAGTGTTCCCAACACCATTTATTGAAGAGACTTTCCTTTCTCTATCGTATGGTCTTAGCTCCTTTGTTAAAGATTAGCTATCCATAGATGTGTGGTTTTATTTCTGGGCTTTAAATTCTGTTCCAGAGATCTGGGTGTCCACTTTTTTGCCAGTACCATGCTGTTTTGACTACTATAGCTTTGCAGTATGTTTTGAAGTCAGGGATTGTGATGCCTCCAGCTTTGTGGTTTTTTTTTTTCTCTCTCTCAGGATTGCTTTTGCTATTAGAGTTTTTTTGGTTGTTCCATATAAATTTTTGGATTCTTTGCTCTATTCCTGTGAAGAATGTCATTGGGATTCTGATTGGGGTTGCACTGAATCTGTAGTTAAGTCATGTTTCCTAAGAATGAACTTGTATAAGCAATATCAATAATATTATAATGAAATATTTTTATAAAATAAAGACAGGATGTTCTACACAGTCTAAGAATTGAAGCAGGGGTCCAGAGCCTTCAATTAGTGGATGAATTATAAGGTAGAGTGTTTAGAGGCAAAGTGAGCAATTCAGAGTTTAGTTCATTATCATAGATTAAAAACAATGAGAATCTAATAAAGGCTAATGGCATTGGGAATGGAGAGGGAAAATGGGAATACCTATAATCCTTATGGTGCATTTGAGCTGAGCTTCTGTTCTTATAGAGTTTATGGACTAGTGGTGAAGTCAGACAGTTAAGTCAGGTGTTATCCTACAATATGCAGAGTGTAGAAAGAATTGCAAGATGTTATGGGAGCATCAGACAATTTCTTAAGGAGGTGATATGTTCTGCTGAGACTTTGTCAGATCTCAAGGTATTACAGAATTACTTTTAAGAAAAGAGAATAAAACATATTCCAGGAAAAAAATGCTTTCATGTCCTTATTCAGTTTTGTATTCCAATAGATAGTCCAGTACTTATATGAAAGATTTATAAATATATCCAGATGGGTAATTGCATGAATGATTTGCCACTAGACTCAGCAATCATGCTTAATTTAACTAGATTTAAGTACTCACTGAAAAACAACTTGACACTAAGTGATTTAAATGGAAATTAGATTTATTTGGGTAACATAACCTTATTTAAATTATCAGAGTTTAATTTTACTCATTTGAAAATATACACAGCAATAACAATATGTAGCTCAGGGAGTTGTTTTGAGGAGTAAATTGTATCATCTATATTAACAATTTGACTTGAAGTAAGCAGTTGAAGTTCCATTAAGCATTGTTATTATGATCATTATCATTTATTTTATTAATCATTATTTTAACTTATATATTTTTTCTTTCTTCTTGATCCTTGCTCATCTTTTATCCTGCACTGAAGTAGTCTTTTCGCAATCTAGAAGAAAGAGGAGACAATGTACATGGTAGTGTTTTGGCAGAAATATTGAGTTAAATATTAGTGAACTATTCTATGCTGGGTGGAAACAAACCAGCACAGTACCTAACGAAAAACCACTGTAATTTAGCGGGATTTTATTTTTAGTTTTTTTCTCTGATTTGTGCAGTATCTTATATTTTGAGCACATAGAAGTAGACTTTATTATAGAAATATAAGCAAAATTAAATTTATAAGTTTAACTCAAATCCCATTTAAGATATGAAAGCACCCTCAGAGATAACTTTGCTTGATTATTCTCTTTTCATAACTTGATCTACTCTTTCCATTAACAATTAATGGTACTTTGGCAGTTCTTACATAGAACATCAGTTCTTCCTCTTCAATTTTTTCCTGTTAGCAGAAAGTACCCTAGCTGTGAAGAGTAGAGATGTCTGATTATTTGAAACTATTTTGTTATTGCTGATATTTTTGAAACTTACTATGTACTAACCACCCTGTTAATGACTTTACCTGTATTATGTCATTTGTTGCATTCTGAATGAAGTAAGAACTGTTGATATTCACATTTTGCATAAAAAGCCAAGGCCTAGGGAGGTTAAGGACTGTGCCCAATGTCAAGAAGCTGGTGTGTACTCTTGCTAACTACAAACTCAGCTGTGGAATGCCAGAGTCCATATTCTTAATCAAAACTCAATGGGCTTCATAGAACCTTCAATAGGAAATATTATATTGATTTTAATATTTGGACTAATATCAATAAAGCTAAAAATATAAAACTTCACAACAGCAAGGTGATTTCATGTCCATTTTATATCTCATTTACTGTTATAAAAATGAAGGACTGATTACTTATATTTACAGTCTGCATATTTCAAGCTGAGAAGATTTATCTCATAAAGGAATCTGATAAGAAGAAAGTGTTTTCTTTGATTTCTTTCAATTTTTGAGTTTTAAAAATACACTACAGTAAAATAAGCAGAGAAAATAATTAATGCTTACATTTTTATGTTATGGAGAAACCAATGTGTTGCTTTATTCTAAAGAATATAGTTTTATATAAATTTCTGGCTTGATTTATTTTAGTAACAAATTGAGCCATTCTTATTTTTCCTTTAAGCTCATACTTAAATCAGTCAGTGCAACTTAGTAGGAAATACACCCTTCTACATTCCCGGGGCATCTTCTCTCCATGAAATGTTGCATTTTTAAACTCAATAATCTGTTGATCAGGTGGTAATTTAGAAAATAACCAATGCTGTCTCTGGTTGGATTAGTGCTGCACTGAAACTTCTCTCTCTATGGAACATGAAAAATTAGCCTCCTGGTCACTCCTCCCTACATCTCTCCCCATCCTGTCCATCTTTGGAAAGCAGAGCAATTCTCCTACTGAGAAAAGTGGTATACGATATTAGCAGTCTTAA
Organism: Equus caballus; assembly: GCF_041296265.1. Lineage (NCBI taxonomy): Eukaryota > Metazoa > Chordata > Mammalia > Perissodactyla > Equidae > Equus > Equus caballus. The sequence goes on from NC_091695.1 coordinate 13,267,985, forward strand.
AGTTGGCTATATATATGTATGAAATCTGAGGTTACTAAATTTGAAATTATTAAAACATCACTTCTTAACCTCAAAGAATGTAACTTGGAATTTATCTAGATTTCATACATCATCTAGAAGTTTTATGTATTAAGGTCATGTGCTCATGCCACAGATAGAATTTCTTTTCAGCTACAATTTGGACAAGAGGATATAGCACACTGAGTCTCAAAGTTTTCTATATTGAGAAGGTGAAGATGGGAAAATAAGATTATAAGGGCTTAAAACTAATAGGAGAGAGAAGATAGAGTGAATTTTTATTATTGCTATGAATCTTTGGTAAGCTATGTAAAATAATTCATGCATTCAGCTTTTCTCTGTTTATTGAAGTATCCAATAAGTATCTAACTATATGAGTTGATATCTAATACACTTCAGGAGGTACAGAAAAGTTTGTACCTTGTAGATTCATCACAATATCTGACTGTGAAACTCCTGTTCATCTTTTAGACTGAGGTTGTATATCACATCCTGGGAAAAGTGGCCCATTATTCCTGCAGTTGAAATTAAATATTTCTAATTTAATGCTCCAATATAACTCTTATCCCTCTGATATAACTTCTGTTTTGACCCATATTATAGTATGTTTTAAGTTTTATTCCATAATTTGACTTTCCTTTGATAAACTCGTTGATTCCAGGGTATTTCCAAGTATGGAGCCATCTACATAGAATATTCTGAAGCTTTTTAGGGACTGAATAATTTACACCTATATGATTTAGTCTTCCGACATCACTAATCATATATTGTGATCTCTTCGATTGTTAGCAGTGAGTAAAATGTCAGAAAGGCGGAAAGAAATAAAAAAACAATATACTTAAGTGCGAAGAAGAGCTTCACAGGGAAAACGGTTAGGAGGTGATTGCAGTCATCTATGTGGGAGATGATAGTGACCAGGATCAGGATTGAAGTAATATATATATTGTGAGAAGTGGTCACAGGATTTGCATAGAGGTTATGCCCAAACACTTTCTTCTGTTTTGATTTTCAATTTTACCACACATAAAATCAGCTGTATTAGAAAATATGACATAACTATCATTCTTCATCTCTTTTATCCACATTTGCTAGTCAGTCATCAAATTATACTGATTCTATCTTCTAAATATCAATTAATTCCACTCATTTCTCTCTATTTTCATGGGGACTTCCTTACTTCTTATCCTTGTAATCTTTTCAAACTGAAATATCTTTTAAAAACTATTCATTATTTGAGGATTATTTCACTTTCATCAATCTTCTGTTTCTTAATTTAAGGATAATATTTGTCTACAAAGTAAATTTAATCATGCCATTTTCCCCCGTAATTCTCTCTGCTGGCTCTATTTGGTCCTCATGATTGTACTGTGTCCAAAGCTAGACACTGATATGCATCTACCAAGTTCAATTCTCCTTCATTTCTCTTTATTTTCCCTATAGTAGCTGGGATGTGTTTCCAGTCTCTCTTGCAGCTTGCATGACCATGTGACTTAGTTCTTTGAAATGAAATAGGAAAGGAAACAATGTGCGCAGACTTACTTGCTCAAGAGGACATCTTATGGAATTCCATTTCACTCTTCTTTGGCTGGCTGGCCAGGGAATGACCACAGCAACCCTGGAAGTCGCCAGAGTAAAATGTGAGTCACTCCTTCCTGAATAATTGTGTAGAGTTGAGCCTCACACTAAACCTGGCATCCTGTCCTAGACTATCCTTCTTTAAGGCCTAAGGTCTAAGAATCATAGAAGTTTCCTAGTTTTCATCTTAGTTTAACCTAATTAGTACAGATACATAGTTTTCTAACCCCCCCCCCATGAATTGTCTAAGAACTTTCTTCGCTCTTATCCCTTACATTTCACATGGTCATTATATACTACATGAGTGCATATACCTGGCCACAGTTAATTGGTTCAACAATGAATGTTCTACCAAATGGTTAAACTAGAACCATTTCCCCCAAATGTTTGAATAAGAACCAAATGAAAATCATTCTTCTGTTTGTAATTACAATTTTTTAAACTTGAGAATTGTCGGGAATATCTCCCTTCATATTGATTGAAGGAAAGGTAGAACTCATCAGGGACATAGAGGAGAATTAAGCAGATGTTCATACGGTAGGAGAAATGATATAAGGAATATGAGTTCTCATTTCAACTTATTCCCTGGACACAGATACTGAATTCAGGATCTAGCAGCTTCGGTGTGTGTGAGTCAACCTATTACTTATGCAATCTACCCCACTATCTTGATTAGGTGCATTTGTTTTCTATTTTTGCAGTTTGAGGTTAGAAATCTAGCTATCACATGTCTCTCCCATCAGTGAAAATGGGCATACAATTAGATGCTGACATTAACTGTATTTATGCAATAATTTTTGAAACTCATCCTCTGAACCCTGAAGTGTCAGGGTCATCCTACTCTCTTCTGCACAGTGAGGTGGCACCAATGAACAATGACATTTTCACTGAGAACATAACCACAGAGTAGTAACATGGAAGTGGTATGAGGAGGCTGGAGCAGAAAATGTGAGCTGGATAAGACTTGAGCATATACGATTTAGTCTGCTTGCCTAATCCCTTTTTGTACTGTTTATCTGGTGCATCAACTCTTCTTGAAACATTTAAAAGTCTCCAACAGAATCAATGTCCATCAACAAACTTTAAGTGTATGGAGTAATTAAAAGTCTATAATCTTAAAAAATCCCATCCATTTCTGTTTTTTTCTTTATAATTCATTTATGCTGCTTTTCACATGGTTTTGTGTTCATACTGTTTAAATATTTAGGCAAAATTATATGTAGTTTAACTATTTGTTGGTAAAAATTAACAGCACATAAACTTCTTTAATGACTTTTGCAGCAACTACATCACTTTCAGTTTGTTGTGTTCTTTTTTATGTTACATTATCCTGTGTACTCAATTTATACTTTCCTTTGGGGCATGCTATTCTGATAAATTTGTAATATCCAAGCAGGTGGGATTGTTCATTGCTATTAATGTATTTTTGTTGGATTGTGACCTAATATAAAAGCCTATAATTGTCTTATGTTTTATAGAATGTATTAATAGTTGCTGTGAGGATGGGACATCCTTAGGAGCTCCAAACCCAGGCCACACAATCCAGTGTCTCCAGGCTGCTGGTTTTCAGTTACCATTGTTGTCAAGCTGCTGGTTTTTAATTTGAGTTGATTTTTGGTAATGATGTAAGATAGGGGTCCAATTTCATTCTTTTGCATGTGCATATATAGTTTTTCGAACACCATTTATTGAAGAGATTTTCCTCATCATGTATTCTTGGTGCCTTTGTTGAAAACAGGCTAACCATATATGAGTGGGTTTAATTCCGGGCTCTTTATTCTGTTCCTTGTATACCTGTCATTTTGCATACTAATACTAAACCATTTTGCTTACTATAGGATTGCAATGTAGTTTGAAATCAGGAAGTATGATGTCTCCAACTTTGCTCTTCTTAATAGAGATTACTTAGCTATAATGGTGTTTATTTTGTTTAGTGTGTGATTGAGCTCAATGTAGTTGGATGCTAATTAATGCACAGTTTCTTTTAAAATGTTTTAGCAAATCAGGGCTCTCAAAATATGTAGCATTGTTCAAATGTATTGTTGCTGGTACTGGTATTTTTTTCATTACTTTGTTTACAAATCAATCAATGCAACAACAGAAATCAATTTGAATCCAGGCAAGGAGTGAACTGAGTCATGATAGAAAGATCCTTGAAATGGACAATGCTGTCATTGACGAAGAAGATGAAGACAGCGGAATCACAGCCTATACTCTCAAAAAGAGAAAGTGAAACTGAGGATGAGATAGATCAGAAGATGTTAGTGAGATGCATACTGGAAACAACCTCTTGGACAGAATCTTCTCTCAGTGACTCAAACTTTAGTATTAAGGGTGTCAGTAGAATGTCAGTGTCTTTAAAATCCCATTGTTTTTTCACATCAAATATGTTATGTTCACGTGAACAGATAATAGTAAATAGCTACTTCATATAAGTCTCATATGAAGTTACACAGCCTTGTTCTCAGGGGAAAATGTAATATGTCTGCAGTTTTAAAGGTAAAAATCAAAATTAAATAAAGGGAATATAGTGTATTTTACAATTTTGTTTACATTTTGAAAAAGAAAATTACTGGCAATGGCTTATTTAAAAATAGAACCTGTTACTTCTCACTTTGCTTCTGATCTCTGTTTACATTATTTTATGAGCCCGTGTTAATTGTCTCTATTGGGCATTACCATTGGAGGATAAAGCTATGTCATTATAACCGTATATATATAATCTTTATTATTTTCTCTTTATGTGCATTGTTTGTTTCTTTTCACTAGCTCTCACCAAACCGAGCACTTGAGATGATTCTGATGCAGTCTTCTTGTGTAACACAAGATTTAGGCATGATAATTTTACGATTTGTAAAACGAAACCTCAACTTTTATTTCACCTTTGCATGCTGCTTATTCAGTCTTTCAGTTAAATAAACCTGTTTACATTTCCTGTACAAGTCTGTAACTTTTCTTTATCTTTCTGCTTCTCTTACTAGTATACTAATGAATCTGATATACCCTCAAAACAAACTGAGCTAATAAATTATATTTTCTTAATTTTATTTGTTATACAACACAAGGGTAAAATGATCATACAATTTCAGGAGGTTGAGGGTTTGGAGTCCAATTCAGAAACTCAGATTTTTTGACATAGATCTTCATCTAGCTGATCTCCTGTTTGCAAAACCTTGAAATTCACTGGTCAATGTTCATCATCTCCTTCTTTAGTAACAAATCTGGGGGTAATTTTTTTTTGTTAAGTGGCTGAAATACCATAAAGACTCTTCTGACATGTAGGAATGGTACATGGATATATACAACATTTTCACAGTGGGATTATAATCACAAAATTTAAAGAGAGTCTTAAAAATAGAACATCACTTTCTGAATCAAAGCAGTAAATTGTATCTAAGTTTAGCAACAAATAATCATATTTCTACATTCTGATGCCACACATTCTATTTGACATGCATTTTATATATTCTTAATAAAGTTATTTGTTTCAAAATTGTTTCAATAAATCTACATTTTACTAAAGCTATATATTTTCAATAAACTTCTTCATACATTCCTCTTAGACAGATTACATATTTTCACAGCAATTTAACTACTTTTTATTTGATTTTTTTCCCCCATACACCCAACCATTTGGGTATTACATTCTTGGCATAATATTGCTTATCTCTGTCCTTTGAAATGTGCTGACCTTGAAATAACACACTATCTTCGATTTTATTTGACCAGGTAATGGGTTAAATGAGTTAAATGAGGTTATCACTTAATTTCAGCACTAGCCTTTATCTAACTATTGTTTACAAAATGTATGAATTCCTGTTTTTAATAGATTCATGAAAATTGCATTGTCGATATTAGTTTAAATTAACAAATTAAACCCAAAATTATTTTTATATATTAATGTCAAATTATCTGTATGCATTTTTTTCTGCCTAAATGCAGGACTCCATCCATTAATAACATCATCTTTTTCTTTTTTGTTGTTTATATAAATCCCTGTGATCCTTGAATATTGATTCTTTCACTCCTTCCAACTTGTTTGCTTATTTTCCAATTTTGTGATGCTCACAGGTTTTTTGAGCTATTCTCTATTTGGCCTTATGGAATCACTAATGAAAACATTGACCAAAGAACAGCCTAAAGGCATACATTTCACACTTCCTTCGTTAATTTTAAGAAATAAATTATCAAAAACCATTGAATAAGGCAAAATATCCCTTGATATGTTTACATTTGGGGAATATGATGACAGTAAACATTCAAGTGAAATAAAGGCCTGGGAAAATTAGGAAAACAGAAAGCAATATAGACAGTATAGCAGAGGCAAAAAGAATGTTACATTCATAGAGGAGAGTTTAATAATTATTGTCAGATTCTAAAGAAAGAAGTAAATGATAAAAATCACACTTAATATAATAATTAGAAGTCTCAATACTTTTGCAATTTAAATTGCACTTGAGTTAAAGAAAATAAAAAATATTTGGAACATTTTTCACATAAATTCATTAGACAATAAAAGCAAGAAAATATGATAAAAATACTTTTACATTAACGATGGGTTCAAGAAATAATCAAAATGTACATAAGAAGCATATGTTTAATGCATTAAAAATTAAGCAACATACTTTGTGATAATAGCTCCAAAATTTAGAAATATTTGTAGACTTTGTAAATAAAACTAACTAAATGTTAGGCAAGCTGAATTAGAGAGCAGAGAATATGGCTCAAAATATGATATATCTAAAAGCCCAAATCTCAGAATAAATGGAATTCATCTCTTAAATATTGCTTGTATTCCTAAGTTTTACTGGAAATTAAAGCAGTTAATTGAAAGAATATAATATTAGTATTTACCTGTGAAAGGTCCTGGTCTTATATATGATTCCATTAAATACATAGGACACTGAAAGCAGAAAGAAACCTGCTGAGCAGTAGCCAGCTGGTGCAGAAGAACGTATGTGAGCCACTCAGTGAAAGAGCAAACCATCTCTGAGAACAGCCTCATCATTTTGATGCAGAGCCTCCAGGGCCAGGTAACTGCTGTGGATCTGTGGGGTGAGAATATGGCCCACAGGTGCACATACAACACCAATGTTTTCAGGAACATTCATCTGACAAAGGTCACCTACATGGACTGTTAAGAACATTGGATGATGAATCTGCATGACCTCTTTGTGACAGGCAATAAGGTCAGCTATACCACATCTCAGGTGATTTGAACATCACAGCTCTATCAGGTGCAACTTCAGCAGCAAGGGTAAGGGAAGGGACATGTGGAATTACCCTTCTAAAACTCTAAGTGTGGCTGTCTCCTTGTCAAGCCCTGGCCCGCTCAGTTTCCTCCAGAGCTCTACTAAGCCACCTCCCTGTCTACCTCCATATTAATGAGGCTTAGCCTTAATGTTAAGATTAATTTTAATTGATTTTATTGTCAATTGATAGAAGATTTCTATGGTCAGGAAATCCATGAGCCTATTGTAAATAACATGTTTTGTATTAATCCATTGAACATTAATCTACATCTTTTGAAACGATTTACTGGTTGAACTCATTGCAGCAACTGAATGTGTGTGCATGCTGCTTTGGGTGCATGTGTCAGTCTGGAAGAGTGAAAGTGAGAGAAGAATTAGAAATTTTTGAGGAGAAGTGAAGGGAATAGAAGGAGAGCTTCTGTAACTGACGCGTTCTAATCTGATAGCAGTTTTCTTGAATTCACACTTTTGCACAAACTTGCACTTACTAAGGAATATATATGCATGTGAGGGATAAGGGAAATAAAAGATAGGGAGTTTAAGTTGCAATGAAATCTATAGTCCTCAAATTTGCTTTAAGTATCTCCCTAGGAGATAATTAAATAAGTTAAAATGGAAGTCTATTTTAAATTTAAAGCATTTTTGACATATATGATATATAATGTCTTAAAATCATAAATAGTGGAAAAGAATGCATGAGAAAAAATAAATAGACAATTGCAACTATTCTACACACCTAGTTTCATGTGATATTGTGACATTTGTGTCTAAACAACGAACCCCATTTGTTCCCTAAGATTTCATTACAATTTTTTGAGAACTCACTAAAGATACAGAAGAATTAGATGAAAGTTCCATGGTATTATTTAAGTTTGGTAATCTACCTTATACCTAATTGGATACATGCTTCAGTATTACAGGACATGATTACTGAGAAAAGAAAAAAATGTTCTAATGAAAAACTGGAGGCTTGAACCAGCCTTTGACAGTTCATCAAATACTCTATTTATTTTGGAAAATTAACCAAGCTATCACAGAAATGAGGGGATTCTTTTCTTGGTAATTATATTCTGTATAGCCTTCTTTACTTCCTTATTCCTGAGGCTATAGATCATAGGATTCAACATGGGGATCACTACTGTGTAGAACACTGAAACCACTTTGTCCTGATTCAGGAGGTAGCTGGAACTGGGTCTCAGATAAGTGTAAATGGAGGTGGAATAGAACAGCATTATAGCTGTCAGATGAGAGGCACATGTGGAGAATGCTTTGTGTCTCCCTTCCCCTGAATGCATACGAAAGATGGAGAAGAGAATGTAGGAGTAGGAGGATAGGATGACTAGCAGAGCTCCAATCATATTCACACCAGCAAAAGTGGAAAAGATACTTTCATTCAGCTGTGTGTCAGAACATGAGAGCTTAAAAAGTGGAGGGCTGTCACAGAAGAAGTGGTGAATGACATTGGAACTGCAGAATGGCAAGCTGCTTACATAACTCGTGTTAACCATGGAGTTCAACAATCCTGCTGTAAAAGCCCCTGCTGCCATTTTAAGGCAGACTGTCCTGGACATGATCGAGGAGTAAAGTAGAGGGTTGCATATGGCCACGTAACGGTCATAGGCCATTAACCCAAAGAGGATGCATTCAGTTGTGGCCAAGGCGATGAAGAAGTACATCTGCAGGAAGCAGCCAGTGAAGGAAATGGTTTTCTTCTTTGATAATAAATCTACCAGCATCTTTGGGGTGATGGTGGATGAATAACAAACATCCACAAAAGACAGACCAGCGAGGAAGAAATACATGGGTGTGTGAAGTCGGGAGTCAATCCTGATTAAGAGGATCATCCCAACATTCCCCAAAACTGTAAGCGTGTAAATCACAAAAAAGACCAAAAAGAGGCTGACCTGTAGCTCCAGCGTGTCTGCTAATCCCAAAAGGATGAACTCAGTCAGTGAAGTATAGTTTTTTCTCATCATTTATTACAGATTTAGTCTGCTTAATCTTGCACTGTGTGTAAATATTTCCCTCTCCAAAGCTTACAGGAAATAGTAGAGATGTTAATGAGGCTATTTACACATCGAAAACAAAACAGCCTAGGATAATACACCATACTAAATAGAATGACTAAAGTAAGAGGAAGATTAGGTGACAAATGGATAAGCATTTGAATTTAAAAAGCAATTGTCTGTATTGAATCTAGGTAGCAGATCTCTCAAACCACTGCTCTAAGTCCAAATATTTCACTTCAGGTCCTGCAAATGCAACATATGTTGTTGTATTCTTTCTCTACCATCCCGCATGCAAAATGCAAAGGATAGAAATATCGTTGCCAAAGTCTCTCCCATTCTCTTAACAAGTATGTGAGTTTAACTCAATTGTATTTTTTTTCTTCTCAAGACCACTCTGTATATTCTTCAACTCCAAAATTCATGTATTGCTTCCCTGAAACCACTCCTGTGTACCCCACGCAGCAAAACTAGTGACCGTTTCAAATAACCAATATTTTGACATCCATCATATTCTTAAGAGTGATTTATTTTTTTAAGAGTGGCACCTGAGCTAACAACTTTTGCCAATCTTCTTCTTTTTCCTTTTTTTCTCTTCTTATTCTCCCCAAGGCCCCACAATACATAGTTGTATATTCTGGTTGTGAGTCCCTCTGGTTGCGCTATATTGGGTGCAGCCTCAGCGTGGCCTGATGAGCAGTACCATGTCCATGTGCAGGATCCCAACCAGTGAAACCGTGGGCTGCTGAAGTGGAGCACACGAATTTAACCACTGGGCCATGGGGCTGGCCCTTTAAGAATGATTTTGTAGTGTTATAAAAATGAACCAAAAAATTGTTCTCATTACAAGGTATGCTATCAAGTTAATGTCATGTGGTAGCAGAGAAGTACCTGTCCACTGCAGTGAAAAAGGCACCAGATCCTTATGTCTTCCTTCCCAGCGTCTTATTTGTGTAGTCTATTTTCTTTTTTATTAGAGTTCTCAGTGAGAGCTTAAAAATAAAAATAAGAAAATAGTTATTTTTTAAATGAAAAGAAATTCAGTAAAAATTTGAATTACCTATTTGTAAAGATTTGAGACATCTTCTGAGTAAATACATGTTGCTGCACTTTTATTTTGTTTTCCTTGAAGAAGATTGACCAACCATGGGGAGTAGATTATAGCTTTTAATTGTGAAGTCAATTCTCTAAAGGTAGAAACTCCAGTCTCAAAAGAATAAAATATGATCACATGTGAACATATGAAATCAAACATTATGTGGGGCTTGCATCATAAAGTGCTTCCTGATCTCTATGTTACTTTAAAGTCTTTTGCCAACATAAAAACATAATAATAATTATTGGCCATTTTCATTGGCTCCCTTTCTATCTTTAGCTTATTCCAAAAGGGTACACAGCCCATTACCAAATTATCATTCTTCTCTTTGCCTGTTTGTGTGTGTATGTGTATGTCAGGGTAAATTTAAGCTTCAACTCAACTCTGTTATTGAATGATCAATGAGAGCGAGAAATTAACTAAATCATTGCACAATGTTTAAATAAATATTTTCCTGGGAGAAATGTGGCAATGGTTAAGAAAACCTAAGATCCTTTGTTCCTTTTTATGATTTAAGAATTTTATTGGCTCTTTGCAATTATTGTCTATGATTCTGAGCCTAGAAGAGAATGAAACTATAGATTTTCCAGATCAATTATGCAAGCAAAACGAGGTGAAATAAACTACATTGGGTGTCCATATGCACGGGGTGTTTTTGCATAGAAAACTCATAATGCATTGAGTACTATATTACCATTTTCCATTTAAGTTCTTAATTAATCCTTACATCAGTCTTTGAGGTTGACATTATTTTACATAGTTTGCAGATGAGGAAAGAAAGACTTCAAGCTATTGTGGGGGCCTGGAATTGGCCACCCCAAGATATGTCTGTTTGGCGTGATGATTATTTGGGGCTGGTTACTTTGCAGACAGGAAAGCAATTGAAAAGTAGAATTTACTTACCCTTTGTAAGAGACATTTATATTTAAAGGAAATCTCTATCTGTAAAGATGTCTCCCTCTATGTACCAGGAAGAAGGGGAGATGACCTTATCTCTAGAAACTCTTAATCAATGGGGAAGGCAAGGGCTTAAATCTGCATTTGTTTATTGCACTTGTCTGGTAACCTCCTGTAACTGAGTCCCCCACCCCCAACATCCTCCTTTGTCTTTAGCTGGATATGATATTTAAGCTGGTGGTTACAGCCATTTTGGTGAGTTTCTCAGCTTGCCTGAGCCTCTCCCATGTATACATTGACAAATAGAAATGGCAAGAAATAGGATATACTGGAGTACATGAGGAAGCCATTTGGTGTAAACCTAATTCAGCCTGACTTTTTTTTCCCAAAAAAACCTGACTGTGGCCATTGAGCATGCATTGTGTATCTGCTTTAAAACATTTACTATGTCAAGAACAAATGATCTTAAGATAAAGGTGCAACTTCCCCCCAACATTGGCATTTCCTTAAAGATAAGCATTTTTCCTTAAGCTAGAAACTGATGGCTGCACTTACCTTTGACCACCCAGCTCAAGACAACAGACCTGCTGCCCTGCTGTGTTCACCGAGACAGCAGAACTATCTGCTGTCCCCTTCAATTGCTGTGCAGACAGAGCAGTCTCATGACTATTGTAAAAGGGACATTTCAATCCTATGTGAAACATCCTGTTTGGGGGTATATAACCACTCTGTGCACCCCACTTCTTTGGTGCCATTTCTTCCTTTGGGAAGAAAGGCCCTGGGCTATGGTCCTCAGATTTTAGATAAAGCTTTGTTTAATTTTCTCTTGCTATTCTGTCTCATGTGAATTTGATTTGTTCTCTGGCCAGAAGAACCCAGAGAGGGTAGAGGAAATATCTTCCTCCCCTGCACTATTAAATGACTTTCCCATGGATAAATAGTTAGGAAGTAGAAGAATTGACTTAAGAACAATCTTCAGCAGAAAGAATACTTAAGTTACCTAATTGTTCTGTCCAGTTCCATTTTATTTTAGTCACTTAGAAGATTATAAGTATATACAAACATATGCATGTGCATAAATACACATATGCACACATATATATGTGTCTTATATACGTGTGTGTGTATATCTTCTAGTAAATCCAATCTTCCAATCATCAGAACAGGTAGAGTAGTTCTGCATCTAAGGAAAGATCTGTAACATCATACAGGATACCATTAAAATTTTGGTTTGTAAAGATTGCATCATGCCATTAAAAACTACCCCTGATTTACATCTATCAAATATATAATATGTATTTGCTAATGTGTGAAAGTTAATCAACAATTTGAGAAGTGGAAGTACTTAAAAAGAGTTTGTAATTGAGCAAACAGAAATGTGAATGAAGAGAGACAGGAGGAGAATCAGTATGGTGAGTTATCACGGAATGAAGGGAAGGAGAGAATTTATGAAGATAGAAGATCCTTAAACCCTAAAGAAAACATGTATCAAAAAGGAGATTGAATTTATTGAACAAAAGATTAAAATTGAAAATCTTGAAAGAAGTTTCATTCAGGAATAAGCAGAAAGAAAAATAAATAAAAAAATTCAATTTAAAAAATGGTTAAAAATGATAAAACAATATGTTAGAAATTGTCAGTTTTTTAAAGTCAGGTTTACTGTGCCATAGTTTTCCTGAAGTAAATTATCATCATTTTTAGGTGTGTGGTTTGGTGGATTTTGACAAGCAGAATCTTGTAACTAAAACTAAAATCAAGGCAGAATATTTTGTCCAGCCTAATAAATTCCATTATAACCCTTTATAGATAATTCTATCCTTCCCCTAGCCTCTGATAGCCACTGGGAAACCATTGATATGATTCTTTTTGGCGTTTCCAGAATGTGATCTAAGTGGAATCACATAATTGTTGGAGGAGGTCATCAGAGGACGTGACTTCCAATTGACCCATGTAATGGGCCCCAGGAATCGAACACTCCTCACCCCCACCCTTGTCATTGAGATGTAGATTCCACCTAGTAGTTCTGTGCTAGTAGCCCTTTCAAGGATGCAACATTGAAAGAGTAAGTGTTGTTGAGAATATCTGGACTGAATACAAGACTGAACCCCATTAAGTCCTCTATTTGTACTTTTAAGATTTGGCAAGCAGGTGGGGAGATCTACTCATCTTGCAGTCACTCAAGACAAGACTCTTATATAAGTTCCCTTGCTTAATAAGGCTGCCACTTACCCATCTGGAGTGCTCTGGCTCTTTCTTCAGTCTCTTCTTGCACTACTTGTGGGACCAGTTTGTGAACTAACAACAGTGTGTAGCCTTTTGAGTCTGGCGTCTTTCCCTCATTGTACATTTGAGAATAAGCCATTTTGCTGCTTTTACAGTATCAGATTTTTTTCCCTCCTATAACTAAGTACAAGTATATTCTATAGATATATCATCAGCTGATGGCCATTGGGTATGTTTCCAATTCAGAACAATTATGTCTAAATCTCCTCTTTGCATGGACTTATGCTTTATTAATCTTAGTTACAAAGGAGTAAAATTGTTGGAACCCATGATAAGTATAAGCTATTTAAGAGACTGACAAACTTTACCAAAATTGTGTTGTTTTGTATTGACATCAGCAATGTTTGAGAGTTCCAGTTGCTTTAAATCATCACCAGCAGTTGACATTTTCTCTTTTGTCTTTTCTTTTTTAAAGTTTTAGCTATTCTAACAGTTAGGAATGTATTTCTCACTTTGATTTTAATTTGAATTTCCATAATGGCTAATCATTTTGAATATTTTTCCATTTGCTTATTTGCTATTTTTATTTCTTCTTTGGTGAAATATCTGTGAAAACCTCTTTCTTATTTTATTTTGTTATTTGTTTTATTATTATTGAGTTATAAAAATTTCTTATATATTCTGGCTGTAGGTCCTTTAATGGATGTGCACTTTGACAATATTTTTTCTAATCTGTGGATTGGCTCTTCTATTTTAAGGTATATTTTTAAAAACAGATTATAATTTTGATTAAATCCAGTTGATTAACTTTTACTTATGCATTTCTGCTTTTTGTGTAATATCTGAGAAAAATATTTCTAGCCCAAGGTCAAAAGATTTTCTCCTATGTCTTATTCAAGAACTTTTATTAAGTTTTATATTCAGGCTTATCCCTTTTCCCTTGATTTTGGAATATGATTTTATATGAGTTATGGTTCTTTGCTTGCTTCCTTCCTTTCTGTCTCTTCCCTTCCTTCCTTCCATTCTTTCTTTCTCCATCCCTCACTGTCTCTCACCTTTTTCCTTTCTTTTTCCTGTTTTTTTTTCTTTTTTAGCAAATTGATGTCCAATTGATCCACTACCAATTTCTTTTTCAAAAGACGATCCTTTTTTCTGTAAATTTACTTTGATATTTTGAAAGATTAATTGGCCCTATATGTGTGGATCAATTTCTGAACTCTATGCTGCTCTTGATTACCATAGCTTTTTTGTACATGTTGAAATCAGGTACTGCGTCATGCAAAATATTTTCCAAGATTTTGGCTATTTTTTGCCTTTTATTTTAACTATTTCATTTCAGACTGTAAATTTCTACAAAGGGGCTACAGGGAGTTGATTGGTATAGCTTTGTATCCATAGATCATTTTGGAGACAACTGATGTCTTAACAGTAATGGGTCTTCCAGGCCATGGCCACTGTACATCTCTCCATTTATATGGTTCTTCAGTTTCTCACATCAATATTTTGTTGAAAGCATACAGTTCTTATACATATTCCATTAGATTTACCCCTAGATATTTCATGTTTTGATGCTATTGCAAATGGTAATTTTTACATTTAAAATTTTGAATGAAGGTACTATTTTTTCTCATGTCCAAACTTTATTCTGTTTTTCTCTTGCTGTTTTACTTTGTTTTTTTTCTTTTTGCCTTGTTGCACTGCTAGAACCACCGGTACAATGCAGAATGTAAGTGGTGAGGCCACGGATTATTCCCTTGCTTCCTACAATGGAGGAAAGTATTCATTCTTTTATCATTAAGTATTATGTTAACTGTAGGGTTTTTGTTATATGCTATTTATCAAGTTCAGGAAGTTCTATTCCTAATTTGCTGAGATATTTTGTTATAAATAAATGTTGGATTGTGTCCAATAATTTTTTTCTGTATCCATTGAGATTCTTTTTTTCTTTTCGAGAATGATAATATAGTGAATTGCATTGATTTATTTTTAATGTTAAAGCAAATTTTTATTCATGGGCAAATCTTACTTGTTAAACATTTTCCATTTGCTCTAAGTTATCAAATTTATTGGCCTAAAATTGTAAGTAGAATTCCATTATTGTCCTTAAGTTGTATTGATATAAAATATTAATTTCATAAATGTCTCTAGTGATGTTCTCTATTTTCTTTCCTAACAATGTGTGACTTCTTGTTTTCTCTTGAATGGTGTGCCTATCAGCCTAACGGTTTTCTAATCTTTTCAAAGAAACTTCTTTTGGTTTAACTGGTTTACTCTATCAATTCCAATGTCAGCACTTATCTTTAGTACCTCCTTGCTTTTGCTGGCCTTGGAGTTAATATCATCTTCTTTGCCCACTTCTTAAAATGAAAGCTTTCGATATTGATTAAAAACCCTTTGTGATTTATAATATAAATATTTAATTCTATAAATTTTCTTCTAAATACTGCTTTAACTATGTTCTATGATTTTTCATATGTTGTGTTTCTAATTTTTTAAATAAAAATTATATTTTATCAAATTAAGAAATTTTAATATCCAATCTGAAAGTTATAATTTAAGTATGCTTTCATTAATATCCATGTCTAATGAACTTCTCTTAAGAAAATTTAGCAACTTGTTTTTCCCCTAAAGACATCATTAGGTGCACCTTAACTGATGTGACTTTTTTTTCTCTCCAGACCTACACTTCCACAATTTATGCTCTGAATGGAGAGTTTTCTTCTTCCACATGAAAGAGGGTAGTTGTGTTGAGCCATTTTCATCTATCAAATATGAGAATCTACTTTATACTAATTATAAGATTACATTCTTGAAGTGAACCCTAGACCCAGGCTCTCCATTGAGCAGGATGATGTGGGGTCATATTTGGAAGTAGGTGAACCCATTGTTAAAATTCATTGCCCTATGTATTTGATGTACTTGCACTTTTGCCTGCATGAGTATACTCATTTACTGCTTCTCTTTTTCATTTAGCTTCTCTGGCTAAAATTGAGTAAGAAAGTCAGATCAAGCCAGCTCCAAACAATAGCTCTACAAGGAGGTATGCCTTAGGTCCATGCAAGAAAATGGTTCAGCTTTGGAATGGGCCATTCTATTGGGCTTCTTTTCAGGGTACACTTTCCATCATGGTTTTCTTGAAGCACTTACTCAGGAACTATTAAAATTTATAAATCGAATTCCCATTGGCTAATAAATTGTGTTTTTATTTCTTCTATATTTTAGAATCTAAATGACAGGAAGTGTGAGTATAAAAAAAACCTTTATTAAATATGTTTGGGGGTGAATGAAGTCTTCAACAAAAAAGCCTCTGCAAGGCAAAGTAAACCATGGCAAAATGCAAAGACAACACATCAACTAGGATAAAATATTTGCAAATCAATTATCAGAAAAAGGGTTGATCTCCAAAATATAAAGAACTCATACAACTGAAGAACAACAGCAAAAAACAAACAACTCAATAAAAAATTCGGGAGGATATGAACAGACACTCTTCAAAGGAAGATATACAGATGGCCAACAGACACATAAAATAATTCTCAACATCACTAATTATTAGGGAAATGCAAATTAAAACTTTAATGAGATACCACGTCACATGAGTCAGAATGGCTATAATTACCAAGATGAAAAATAACAAATGTTGGAGAGGCTATGGAGCAAAGGAACACTCACACACCGCTGGTGGGAATGCAAACTGGTGCAGACACTATGGAGAACAGTATGCAGATTTCTCAAAAAGTTAAAAATAGAAATACCATACAATCCAGCTCTCCCACTACTGGATATCTATCCCAATAGCTTGAAATTAATGATCCAAAGAGATTTATGCATCCCAATGTTCATTTCAGCATTATTCACGATAGCCAAGATGTGGAAGCAACTCAAATGCCTATCTACAGATGAATGGATAAAGAAGATGTGGTATATATATACACAATGGAATACTACACAGCCACAAAAAAGACAAAATCGTCCTATTAGCCACAACATGGATGGACCTTGAGGGTATGATGTTCAGCGAAATAAGCCAGACAGAGAAAGACAAATACTGCATGATTTCACTCATATATGGAAGATAACAAATGACAAATACATGGATAAAGACAACAGATTAATGCTTACCAGAGGGGAAGGGGGTTGGGGGGTGGGCTAAAGGGACAAAGGGGCATATATATATGGTGATGGATAAAAATTAGACTACTAGGGGTCAGCAAGATGAAGTGCATTCAGGAATTGATAAACATAATGTACACCCAAAATTACATGTTCTTATTAACCATTATAATCCCAATAAAATTAATTGGAAAAAATCAATAAAAATACTTAATGCATTTTTTTTAGCCAAACATGTATATGGTCATTTCTTGGAATTTGGTTCTGTTAATTTCTTATGACAGTCTTTCACTGCAGTAATACTTAAAGGATGCACAAACATGAAAATTTAGTCTCCCTTTCTCCCTGATTTATGAAGATATCCAAGAAAATTCTAATTAGGCATCATTAGCTTCATTTTTTAAAAAAATTTTAGTTATTTTTATGAGATATTTTCCTCATATGGCATTCTCTTTATAGAGAAATGCTATTTTTTAATGTTTCTCCTCTATACTCACCCAAAAAGGCATATAGTGTCTTTTACATGCTAATTAAGATCTTCCAGTGTCCAGAAAAACAAGGATCAGTTATAAGACTATAAGACAGGTGATGTTTGGTTGAGGTAAGACTAACATTGTGTATTTATTGAAGAATAAATTTATTCTTAGATGACTGTCTAATACGTATCTTTGAATATTTAACTTTTTCATATGTGTGATATAGTCCAAAATTAGGAAATCTCAATTATTTCTTTTAAGCCATATCTTTAGCTTCATGTCCTTATCTACAACTTCTATAAAGGCTTACCTATGAGAAATCCAGATGCTTCCCCTAACTCTGAAACTATAGGTTGTACAGTCTGTAATGAAATTTGCTGTCATTTCAACTCCTGCTAAAAATGTCAAGTGCAGTCCTAGTGTCTGCAAAAGTTACCAATAGTGAATGCACATTTCAAAAGGCAATTTTTGGCGCCCGCCCGGTGGCGCAGCGGTTAAGTTTGCACGTTCCACTTCTTGGCGGCCCGGGTTCACTGGTTCGGATCCAGGGTGCAGACATGGCACCTCTTGGCACGCCATGCTGTGGTAGGCATCCCACATATAAAGTAGAGGAAGATGGGCATGGATGTTAGCTCAGGGCCAGGCTTCCTCAGCAAAAAGAGGAGGACTGGCAGTAGTTAGCTGAGGGCTAATCTTCCTCGTAAAAAAAAAAAAAGAAACGGCAATTTTTTGTTCATAAGGGACTATAAGTCAAGATGCATCGTATTTTCTTGGGAATCAGAAAGTTGAGAATAATTATAAATATTAGAAATTTTTTGCCCTTGAAGGTGATTTTTTTGCAGAAAATTCTACTCAATGTCCACCCAATTATTGGCTATAAATTCTATAGCCTTAATTATAAACTTATTTTCTCTCTCTATAACATATCTAATAGATTTTAGCAATCACTTCTGAGGGGCCTTTGCATAATAATTGCTCTAATTTACAAAATTAGTTAAGTAAACATCTTCAAGTATTTTAAATGGGAGGTGTAAATTTTATATTTGATGGTAATTTAAATTGTAAACTCTTGGAATTAACAAGAAGTAATAGGAAAACAAAATATTTATATAAATTTGATAAATTAAACAGAGTTAGGAGCTCTTAAGTGTTACAATACTAACAAATTTCAACTTAACGCTTTCAAGACTAAATCATTTCATCATATATACTTGAAAGGATATCAAGGCTTTTACTATAATAAATCAAATTTTATTAAATAATACTAATATAAATAATACCAGATAAGAGCAGATTCCTTGGTAACACATATACAAACTTAGTAAAATTGTCATGATTTTCTTAAAAACTTTTTACACTTAATTTTACATCTTATCATAGTTGAATGAATGTACCCACATATATTGTCATCCCAATGAGGTAATATTATTTCTAATCATAAAACTTAAAAAAGGGTTTGACTCAATCTTCTTTGACCCAAATCTGGATTACAGTTATATACATAATCAATCATCTTTTATCTTCTAAGGAACTCTTGAATGAATTCCACATTTTGTTTATTTTTAACATTTGTAAATGTATAATATTTGAACCTGATGGAATAGTAGAGGATGTACGTATATTTCCCAACAAATGATAAATGCATGTAAGATTGATGGGAATCTTAAACTTATAAATGAATTTTCCACTAAACTTTAAAGGCTTTGAAATTAATAGAAGTCTATATTATTTTGTATTATCTAGATCATTAAACTCTTAGAAATATCTACAATAACAATAAGCAAGCAGGATTTTGTGACTATTACCCTGAGTCATTTCAGTATCACCCAGAAAACCAGTGGCTTTTTAAAGCCATCTACAACTTCTCCACCAGAGGATTGAATATTTCCCTGGGTTCCAATGTCTTCAGGTTCTGTGCAACCAGCATTTCTCAGCACTTCCCTGATCAGCTGACCCAAATCCAGAGTTCGGCACCTGAGTTCATAATATTTGTCATTTGATGATAAGGCTACACATACACACTGAGTCCATGAATACAGAAAGAGGTGGGGATAGGGCTGTCTTCTGGAACACAAACTCACTATATATCTGGTAGTTTTCTCATGACTCCACAGAATAATGAGGAGGTGAGGGGGTATATCTTCTCTTTTGAAGACCTCTGACTTATAAACTTTCCCCAAATCCTGACCCTTAACCCAAACTAATTGTGTGGTGTTTGCCTTCACCTTCCTCACACAATAACTAATTGAAGTAGCCGTGACTTCTATGACTTTGTCAGACTTGAGGAACATCTCATGGGATTATTTTCTTAACGGGGATATAATGTTCATGGGTGCAAACATTACTGTTCTGCCACTGATGTGTTCTCTTGTGATAACAGGAAGAACAGAAAACAGTAGAGGCTACTACAGCAGTAGCAAATTAAAAAATGCTCAGGCAGATTTAGAATCCAACTGGGAAAATTGCCTTGACAGTAACTGAAGTTCTTGGTATTTATTCTATAATAAATCCAATTGCCTTCTATGAAAATAAATATTTTAAGGACTAAAACATTGAATTAATTATTTTCCACAGAGGAAAGGACTGGGAAATCTATCTTTGGGTGGAGGCATTGTAAAGTTTGATACCCCCACATTCTGCATTGTGTCTTTGCTACCAATAGTTTTGTCTTCAATACCATCAGTGACTTGCTTTTTTCTAAGTCCAGTGGATTTAATTCTTTAACTTAATAATGTCTCTGAAGAATTTTACACATCTGTGAAAACTTCCATATATTTACTTTTTTTATTATTATTTTTTCCTTCTGATTATCTTATGAGGTAATATAGACATTGACTTTCATGGGAGGTACATAACAGATATAGCATTCAGAATATTATAGTCAACTGACTGGGTATAAATCGGGTAGTCATCAAAGGGACACTACAGTTTAGGAGATATAGGGTAAATTCTATATTTTCACATGCCACTTACTCAACTATTACCAAAAAACTATATAAAAGAGAGTTTGAAAGGATAATTTTAAATGATATAAGTGATCATTGTTATCTGATAAAGATGATATTCACTTTTCTTGATTCAGATTTCCACATATCTTGATTTTATTACATAAGATTGTTGTATACTCTTACTCGTTGTATAATTAAACTTTTTTAAAGAGTTCAACATCAAAGGTAGAATGAACCTTTATTTACAAAAACTTATTCAATTGTATTCATTGAACATGTTAATAACACAATTTATCATTTTCAGCTATTTGTTTATATTTTTCTAATAAAAATTTTTAGAGCACAAATCTTTGCAGTTATTGACCAGGTTAATAAAACAGTGTCTGTCACATGGAATAACTTCAATAAATATTTATGGATAAATGAAAAAATAGACTTTATTTTATTTTAAAATATAAATTTAAAAATCTTTGTCAGTTTTATAAATGATTACATTTATAATTCATCACTTCGCAGATTGTGAACATTTTTTTTTCTTTTTGATGAAGATTAGCCCTGAGCTAACATTTGCCCCCAATCCTCCTCTTTTTGCTGAGGAAGACTGGCCCTGAGCTAACATCCGTGCCCATCTTACTCTACTTTATATGTGGGACACCTACCGAAGCATGGCTTGCCAAGGGGTGCCACGTCCACACCCAGGATCTGAACCAGCAAACCCTGGGCCACCAAACTGGAACCTGTGAACTTGAACTTAACTGCTGTGCCACTGGGCAGGCCCCGAGATGGTGGACATTTTAATGTATGCAATTTATGTAAAGATGAACCTCAGGATGCTCATATTTTACACTAATAAGTTTATTCAAATTACTAAGGCAAATGTATATAAAAGTTTTAAATTAAGGATGTAAGATATTTAGGTCCTTTATTTCACCATTTTTGTTGTTGAAAGCATGTGTGTTTTTTTATATATAGAAGAATGAAATATATGTTGATTCACTGAATAACTGTAACATCTATTGATTTCTCTTGAGATTAAATAAGAAATAACATAATTAGGAAATATGCTGATGCTGAGTCCCATCTTTTCCCCAGTGCAAAAGGTAGTAATTCACAATTTTCACAGGGATTCATTACACTAAAGTTAAAAATTGTTGTGGAGGAGTCCTCATATCTTTACCATGTATTCATTAATTTTATCTCAGCATAGTCATTGCTTATGGTACTTACCCATTCATTAATAATTGCTCTGCATACTCTTTGAATTTAAGCTAAAAAATGCAGCAAAGATATTTGTTAATGAGGTTCATTGAGCATTCACTTTGAATGGCTAGTCTGTCTCAACAGGTGGCAGCATTAGAACTGCAAATTTGTGAATTACAAAGGTAAAATAAGGATGCTTTAAAAAATAGTGGGTAGTCACCTTTAATGAAATGTCTTCTTTTGCAATAATTCCAAACATTTATGATTTAGTTGTTTGAATTTTTGCCCAAAAATTTATCATCGCAAATGGGGTTTTTTAATCTTCCTTTATGTCAATAAAGGTGCAAGGTAAACCAGACAAATTACATTTGGAGATTCAAACATAATTTCAATTCGTAATTAATATTGAATTGACATCCTATAATCAAAGCTAATAAACAGATGTTTAGTGATACTCAATTTAAAATTATGGAAAAGAGGAGCTGGCCCGGTGGCACAGTGGTTTACTGTGCATGTTCCACTTCCGCGCCCCAGGGTTTGCTGGTTCGGATCCCGGGTGTGGACATGGTACTGCTTGGCAAGCCATGCTGTGGTAGGCATCCCACATGCAAAGTAGAGGAAGATGAGCACTGATATTAGCTCAGGGCCAGTCTTCCTCAGCAAAAAGAGGAGTATTGGTAGAAGATGTTAACTCAGGGCTAATCTTCCTCAAAATAAATAAATAAATAAAAAATAATAAAACATGAAAATTATGTAAAGGACAATGATGTCCAGTGTTGACAACTGTAGGTAATAATTAATTGTTGGAGGTAGTAGCAGAGAAAAAACAAAACTAAATTTTAAAATATATAAGGAATAAACTCATATAAATGGGTAAAATGACAAATTATAAGAATTAATAAAAGAGTTTGGGTTACTGAATATATGATCAATATTTAATCTGAATGTTATTTGCATTACTTCATCGCTGTAGAAAATATTTAGAACGTAATTATTTAAAGGAAATAATGTATAATACATAAGGTCCTTAGGAAAATATCCATAATAAATACTGGGTACTTTTTTTTTTTGCTGAAGAAGTTTCACCCTGAGCTAACATATGTGCCAATCTTCTATTTTGTACATGGGTTGCCACCACAGCATGGCTGCTGACAAGTGGTATAGGTCCACGTCCAGGAACTGAACTCAGGCCACCAAAGCAGTGCTTGCTGAATTTAATCACTATGCCACAAGGTTGACCCCTAGATACTCATAACTTTTATGGAGAAAATGATAAAATGCCATTAAAAATTTTAAATATGAGCCAGCTCCATGGCTGAGTGGTTAAGTTTGTGCACTTTACTTTGGTGGCCCAGGGTTTCCCCAGTTCTGATCCCTGGTGTGGGCCTAGCACCACTCATCAGGCCATGCTGAGGTTGCATCCCACATAGCAGAGCCAGAAGGACATACAACTAGAATACACATCTATATACTGGGGGGCTTCTGAGAGAAGACAAAAATTTTGAATAAACAATATAAATAAACAACGACACCAGGTTTACCAGGATGACTCAATATTTTAAAGATATAAGTTTTACAAAATTAGTCTGTCTTGGTGACATTCATTCTTATACACCCTTTCCCCTTTTTACACTTAGCCTACCATTTCACCCTGCATTTACTTCCATTTACATTTCCATTCTATCCTCCAAGTATCAGGCTACCTGGTATTCTTAAAGATTACTTTATGTTCAGGCAATATAGCAACAACAATGTTGAACCTGGTATTATCTTAATGTTTTAATTGGTTAAATTACCCCTAATATTCAAAGGCAATCCAGATTATGAAAACGCACACACACATACATGCACACACACACACACACACATCTGAATTCTATTTACTAATTGCTTCCACTTCTTTTGAGTTCTCACATTTAAATATGTGTATGTTTTTCATAATTACTACCAATAATAATGTAGAAGCACATGGTCATCAACAAGTGGAACTTCACACTCTTTAAAATGAAAACAATATGTATAACATGCATGTATTTAAATTATGTAAGTCATAATAGTAAACCCCAGTGGAGTTCATTTTTAATAATTCAGTTTTTCCTTGTAGAGCCTCATGTAAGAGAGACAAGAACATATGCAACAATTTTCTCTAAAACTTTGAAAAGGCCAAATCTATAAATGCTACAATTTGGAAAGATAGTGCGGCGCCTTGCTTTCCCCAGACCCCTCTTTAGCTGGTTTAATGAGTAGTAGCATTCCCAGAATCATTGGGGATTCTATCTTCCAAAGTCCCTGAGCCAAATATAAACACAGTCAGGTAACTAAGAGAAAGGGCCAAGCTTCCTCTCAAAGCCAGGTAGGTGTTATAGTTATATGTTCTAACAAAATAATTATAAATGCCTTCTTGGGTTTTCAAAAACAGCAACTCTCAACACATGCTGTGAAGGGACAGTGAAGAAAAACCATCTGCCTCAAATCCACTCCAATTATTAAGATAAGTGAAACAGAATTAGACCATTACCAATTTAACTGGCTGTCTTGAATTAATTAGTGGGTTTATTCCATATTTCCTCAGGTAGCTCTATCTAAAGCTTTATAAACAATGAAAATATAATTATGGAAATTGCAAGAGGGAGTTTATTTGAAAAAATTCTTTAAAATCTAAGATTGATTATTACAAACTGTTGACTTTTGTTAAATCTGAGGAAAAGAGCAGTGATTTATTTGGCCCCATTACCAGAGCCAACCTTTAAACTCCAAGATTAATTTATGCTACGTGATTGATTTTACAGCAAAAGAAAAATGGCATGGAAGGCAGTCCAGAGGAAAATTAGTATTTATTACATGAAAATCAAAGAAACAAATATGAGATCAGTGAAATAAGAATAAACTCATCTTCAAAGTAATAGATTGTTTTGTTTAAAAACAAAGTCCATCAAGGCAAAGCTATGCAAACAAACCTAAATAAGAAAAAAAACAAAGGTGAAAAAAAAATCATCTTAGTCAAAAGCTGTTTGGCCAGTATGACAACATACAGTTCCGTCTCTATTTTCCTTACTTGTTTTACTTTGAATATACAGCAAACATTTAGAGGATATCTATGGTAGCCAATTTTCACATATTTTCTTATTCAATTTTCACAACTGCCTCTTTAGGAGGGTTTATAAATGAAACTAATAGTTAAGCTAGGAAAAAACTAAGAGTTAGACATGAAATCACAGCTTAATGTGGTAGAAAGTGACCAGCCATTCTTTTCAACCAGTGAAATTCTGTAAAATGGACATAATCAAAGCTATCTTTTAGCATGGTTTCCAGTTCTTGAATTGTTGTGGTATAATTTACCTCACACTGATAGTAAAGGGTAGATCTCTAAGCCCATGTCTTCCTTGTTCTTTATTCAATATTAAGGAAGTATTATTCCCAAAATATGAACTGTGGAACACCATATCCATTAATGTTCACTGAAAATAGATTCATTGTCAAATTAACATGAAAAGTACTGTATATTTATTTCTGTTATTGGAAACTTCCAAAGCATACTAGTGTATTTTATATTTCTGTGAGCTTTTCTTAAAAATTTTTAGCCAAGCATTTCCCAAATATATTAAGTATCGTAATCTTACTTTTCAGGTATTCTGGCTTATATGATAAAGTCTAAAATAGGATTAATTTAATGATCTAATTTTTCCTGGGTGAAAAACCAGATCCATGATGCGTATGTGATCTAATGTGCCCAAAGCATGTGCATTGTCCTTAAAATTACATTTGAGACTTTTTGACTGCAAGGATTAAAACATATTGAAAACATTTTCTGATTCAATCTTAATGAAAAAAATCTGATATGGACTAACCCAAGCCATGGCATAATAAATGTGAGGAAACCAGAGGATGAAATGATAACTATCTGTTGGAGTAGAAAAGAATGACTTCTTGGAACAAGTGAGTTTTAACAAATACATAATGTTGTTTGATGAGTGAAAGAACATGTTTGAATTTTTTTCATTCTCTACATTAGACCCTTTTATTTCTCATTTTCTACTTTTATGGATAATCTATAAATTGTATTAAATAATATTATGTATATACGTATATAAACATATATGTATTTCTTCTTTCTTGTTTTATTAATGTGTCATGTATTATTTGTCTCAGTTAAAAGATGTCATAGAGGATAATTTTGCTATATATCTCAAAAATTTACATATTAAATATTGAATTGTTTTGTTGTTCGTTAAGTATTGTACTTCCTTAAAATATAGGTACTTACCTTGTGTTCTGGAATCTGGAATATACTGTTATCCAGGATCCAGCTCCTGAACGCTCTCTGTTAAACAAACATTTCTCTTAGGAATCTTTAGCGGGATTTTAATTTTTCCAGGGTTCCTTGTTGGTGTGTAATGCCAGTTTATATCCCTGGTGAGCCTTTGATCCAATTAAAGTTTTATATCAGGCTAACTTTTCAAACTTGCAAGAAGTGACTTTACTGTGGATTGTTATAATTAAACAAAACTGTGCACTTTTCCATAGATGCTAGTAGATTGAATTCATATATTTCAGATAAACTCTTTGGTTGTTTTCTTTTTCCTCTCATTCCCTGCAGATCCCTCAAAGGGGAGGCAGATAAATGGCTAACAGAAATGTCCGTGTGATAACTGAATTCATCCTCCTGGGGCTGGCTGACAACCCTGAACTAAATACTGTCGTCTTTGTGCTGGTTCTCTTGATCCGTCTCATCACTATGGTGGGCAACATCACAATAATCTTGGCCAGCAACCAGCTCTACTCTCCCAAATACTTTTTCCTTAGCCAGTTGGGTTTCTTGGATTTCTGCTATTCCTTAGTCTTCATTCCTTAAATGTTGGTGACCTACATATCAGGACTGAAAGTCATCTCCTATCACGGTTGCCTCCAGCAGTATTCCTTTGCCAGCATGCTCCTGACCATCAAATGCTTCCTCCTGGCTGCAATGGCCTATGATTAGTATGTTGCCATTTGCCATCCACTTCACTACAAAGGCCTCATGACCCCCAGGTTCTGCACCCAGCTGGTGACAGCTTGCTATCTACTAGGTTGTGCCAACTCATTCACCCACCCGAGCAGCTTGCTCTGTCTGTCTTTCTGTGTGCCCAATGTCATTAACCATTAGTTTTGTGATATCCCTTTATTCTTTCAACTTTCCTGTTCTGACACCCAGTAGAGTGAGGTTTTATTTACTGCCCTCTCTGGAACCACATCAGTGACTACCTTTCTGATAGTGGTTTGTTCCTATCTAGGAATTCTTCTCACTATCCTGAAGATGAAATCTACCGGGAGCAGATAAAAAGCCATCTGCACATGTATCTCCCACCTAATGGTAGTGACTCTTGTCTATGGAACAGTGTGATATTTACTTACCTGGGAACTAGCTCCAGCTGTCCACAGGATACAGCCAAAATCCTGTCCGTGCTGTATACCCTTTTGCTGCCAATACTAAATCTTCTGATAAACAGTGTGAGAAACACAGAAGCCAAAGAAGCAATTAAAAGAATTATTAAGAGAAAAATATTTCCTCAGTGACCATGAATTTTCAAGTATAAATATTTAAGGAATATTTATTGATGCTACAGACAGGTACATTGTTAAATACCTTTGGAACTTGTTGGAGAAAAGAAGGATGGTGTTTTAAAAGCAGCTTATGTGCAAATATATATTCATTATTGACTTCTGGATAATTATATAATAATATGTGTGTGCATATACATATATATATATATATGCAATACATTCTGTCAGAGAGGAGAACATTTTGCTCTACTCTCTTAAGATTACTAATTGCGGTCCTGTGAATGAAACTGACAAAAGACAGATTAACATGAGAAAAGACAAAGTCTATTCATGTGTATGTAAGAGTGCACCAAAAAAGTGCTTTACTCAATAATTAGTGATGGGGTTTATACACCTAATTTAAAAAGGAAAAGAGAGAGGGAATAATGGGTTCCATTGCAAAAACAAGTGGACTTTTAACGGAACAAATGGGAGATAAGAAATTTTGTGATACTGTTTACGCAGGTGCAAGTGGTCCTCTCTGTTTTCTTCCTGGCAGGGAAAATTCCCCAGGGAGAGAGGATTTATGGCAGTCTCACTTGCAGAAGTTTCTGCCTTTAGTTAGATAAAGGAATTTCTGAAAAAGCTTCTTTCTGCATCTATTGAATCCCAACTCTTTTCCGTTCAAAATAATTATACGCCACTGCGTAATTTGAATCCTTTCAATTCTAAAATTATTATTTTGAATTTCTACTAAATTCCTATATAATAAATTTACACTATCTTCTAAGGTTTGGTTAGTTATAAAAGAGGATCTTCAGTTTTTATAAAGGGTATAGTAGAACCAGTAGGTGACAATCACACAAACATACAAATAGAAATACATGCACATATCTTGAGAATCGATTCCAGAGAATAAACTTATTCTTCCTTCTCCTTTACAATGCTGGAAGAGCTGACCCATTTTACAGATGAAGAAACAAAGGATCAATGTAGTTAAAAGCTTACCCAAAAGAAGACAACATCAATATTTGAGAAATAGAATTCAAACACACATATATTCATATACTTACTCACAGGCCTCATCCCATTTTACATAAACAATAGAATTTCCTGTATGTGTTTTGTATGCCATTTTTTATCAGAACTATTAAAATCTGAATATTTAACTTTACAAAATAATTCCACGGGCACAGAAGGGGTTCTTTTTATGGGAACTCCATTTCTGCCAGTTGTTTAACAGAAATACCAAAATGGCAATGCAAAGATCCTCTACTGTATCAGTACTTTGGAATTTGCTGAAAATTAGCCTTTAGAAAACTTCCATAAAACAGTAGTACCATTTAAAAGTGCTAATTTTGTTAAAGAAAATGACGATAGAACCCCATTTTCCTTATGTTCATCATTCCATATAGTGTTTATTGCTCCACTCACTCAGACATGCATCCAAAAACCTAGTCCAGTACCGTTGTTATCACAATTGTTAAGAAAGCAAACATAGCCTTCACTTAATGACACCTTTGCAATATGTAGGGAACAATGGTTTTCAGTTTGGGAAGAGTGTTTATATCTATCAAATGGAAAAATATTTAGCTCATAGCAATAAATCTCTGTTAAAATCTATAAATCTATGGAATCATTATTATTACTTAACAATTGAATATATGTAAATTTGTAACAAAGTGAGTTAAAGCAAGTTTTACTTCATTGTCTCTATACGGTCCATATTTTCTTCCAGAATAATCCCATTGTCAAATATTTTAACTGCATATAACCATAACAGCCATGCCTTTTCCAAAAAAATAATTAAGCACTGTAACTGTTATAACTAAGTTTTAAAAGCAAAACTAGTATTATGACTTAATAAAGGAATCCTTAGGACATGGCAAGCAGCTGTCTGAATGTTATCACACAATCACAGACTAAAATTTAAATCTACATTGGGGCCACGAAAGCATCCATCTCCTGGTGTTAATACTTCAGGTTTTAATGTCATATAAAATAATATATGATATAATGATAATTTCATTTTTCTAATTGTTTCCATCTCAATATTTTTTAATAATGAAATTCTTTGACAAAACACATGGAAATATTTTTATTTTGATACTTTGCTAATTTACTTTCCAAAAGACTTATATAAAACCTAATTCTTTCATCAATGCAATTATATTTATTTAAAAGTTTAGTTATTTTACCTAATAGACATAAATAAATAATGAATGGACCTCATAATAAAATCTCAAGAATGCAAGAAAAAGTCAAAACCAATACTGTGAAAATTAATGAAGATACAATGAGCAATCATGTTCGTCCTTCCTCAAATTATCACTTGATTTCATGAGAAAATATTTGAGAACATAGAGTTTTTCTATTCTTTTTACTCGAAAGTAGACTTGAGGACATAGTCATTGGACCAAAATCAAGAAAAGGAAGGCATATTGAATCAAATATAATGGGTAAAATCCAAGGAAATGGGCATTTTGAAATATTATAGAATGACAGACGTATTGTTTTAGTAATTCCATTAAAACTATGAGGAACCCAGAAGTCTTTAAATATTTCTTACTAAAGCTGTAAATTTGTAGAGCAAATTTTCCCAGTAGATTTAGGTAGAAATATAAAAGGACAGCAACAATTAACTTGTCAGACCTAGCAAGATGGTTTATACACAAAGATAATTTCTCCAACAATCACTAAGGGACCCTAGTCAAGAAAAGATTTCCCTGAAGTTTGCTGCATCTACGTCTTCACTTTTTGGTGATCTTGTTTGTGAGAAAATTTTTATGCTTTTTATTTTTTTATTTTTTTTCTTTTGAGGAAGATTAGCCCTGAGCTAACTACCGTCAATCTCCTCGTTTTGCTGAGGAAGACTGGCCCTGAGCTAACATCCATGCCCATCTTCCTCTACTTTATACATGGGATGCCTACCACAGCATGGCTTCTGCCAAGAGGTGTCATGTCTGCACCTGGGATCGCAACTGGCGAACCCCGGGCCACCGAGAAGTGAATGTGTGAACTTAACTGCTGAGCCACCAGGCTGACCTCTATGCTTTATAAAGTTAAACCAGTAATTTAATCTGATTTAATGGCACATGAGTATATGTAGTCTTTTTGTTTAGATCTATAACCAACCTGAAGATATACGTTTGATTTTGTTGCTGTTACAAGCCTCTGTTAGTAGTGCAATGCTAATAATAATATATTATCAATTTATATCTATGTATCTATATATAAATCTGTCTCTCTTGCTCTATAAATATATATACATATATATATATGTCTGCAGTTTGCATGATAAGATGAAGATATTAAGGTGTTGGGTTCTACTTTAATCTACAGAGGGCAGACAATCCTGAATTAATATATGCAGTTATGGATATTACATATTTAAATGTTCCAATTTGTTTAAGTCATTTTGTATGGGAAAGCAACAAGGATGACAAAAATATGTCATATGGAGAAATGTAGAATTGAAAGGGTCAGGGAACAGATTATAATTGTCTCTTATTACTGAAGAAATGTCATGGGAAGAAGGGATTAGATTTGTTTTGTAGGGTTGAAGGAATACACTGATAAGAATTTTAGAAATTGAAATAAATGCATATGAAAATCAAAAAATTTATCTTTAATGATATCTTGACTACTTGAAGCTGTAGAAACATATTTCGACTCAATGTAATGAGGTTTTGCAATATATAATATCCCAAGATGGTGTGAGATTCACAGAAGATAAAGATCGCTTGCAAGATTGAAGCCAAAGATGGACAACAATTTGGGAGTAGTAGGGAGCAGCCTGAGTATCAGATGGGTGGTTATGTGTGTTGGCCTCCCAGTGTCATTCCAACAATTAGGCAGTCTGCTGATGGCTATGAAATAGATTATAACTTACGAATTTCGAAGAGCTCACAATGGCCTATTGTTTGGCACTATGTTCTTTTGTCATATAAATCATAGAAATTTATAATTGAACGGGACCTTATAATCTGTTATTCTGATGAGAAAACCAAGTACTGAATAGAGGAAAAAATATATATATATTTTATATATATATATATAAAAAATGGGTTATATTTTATATACATATACACACACACACACATATATATACACAGTAGGCCTCATTACGCATTGGGTAATTAGTGGCATTCTAGCTTTCAGCCTAGTTCTCTTTTTATTGCACAGTACTACAAAGCAATTTGTTCAAAAGCTAATTATGATAACTAAGAAAGGTGAACATTCCACATAGCAGCAGGCTCCTGTATCGTTTGCTAGTTTCTGTCCTTGTTCCACACATATAGGTTTTTCTTTTATATCATTCAGTCTTGCTAAAGTTTGGGGTCATCTCAGAGATCAACCCAAGTACTTATTAAAAAAATAATACATTTGGTACCCACTCCTCTTTCACATTTTGAAATGAGGCTGGATTTGCCAGAGAAGCCTATAAGGAAGACATCGATTATTGGATAACATAAAGGCCTCAGGTGATCCTAGTCTTCCTATCTGGCCATGCCATTGAGTCCCAGGAGGTGTGGCTTGCCCCTCTAGTGTGAGGCTGACTACATAGTGGGCACTTACTCCTCCTGGAAGCAGCTGTTGGTACAGCTCAGGAGTAGGCATGTCTTAGCCACTGCTCCCTGGCCATCCACCATACACTTGATCATCAAGAAACCTGGAATGTGATGGCCTCTGAGCATGTTCCCAGCCTCCAGCCTCCACTCTGGTCCAAGACTCAGCTCCAGTCCACCTGAGAGGTCTGCTCTGCACAGCAGCCCTTCCCTCTCCCCTCCCCTTCCCATTCCCCCCCTCTTTCCCTTCTCTCCTTCCCCTCTCTTCCCCGTTACCTGTCCCTGCCTCTCCCCACCCCTTTACCCCCATCCCCCAGCTCCCCAGCCCAAGGAGGGGGAGTTGAGAACCTGGGGTGCTGCTGCTGCTGCTGCCTTGGTTTCTGCATGAATTTCAGCCTGGGCCTGGGTCCCAGGCTGCCTGCTGCCCCTGCTGCTTAGAGCCCACGCACTCTCTGGCCTTGGCCTCCCCTGGAGGATCCTCCAGATCATCAGATTATAAATTTTGTTTTCACTTTTCCAACTCCTCTTCTGGACTGTTTATTCCTGTAAGGAAAAGACCATATCTCATTCAGCTTCACAATTCCAAGATTACTGGGAAATATAGTAGATGTGCAATACTTATTTGTTTAATAAATTGATGGGTTAATTATTTCATAGGAGTTTCTTACCTATCATGTACTAAAATATTTGACACTGAAAAGTAAATAAATAAAAGATAATAACAAAAATAAGAATTCTTCCACCTATCACAGTAAAAAAAGAAAAACACCACCTACTGGAATCAGGTTTTCAATATTTATTTAAAGTGAAGGGCATATAAACTGTAAACCAAGATATGAGGCCGTTTTCTATGCACAGTAATGAAATAAATACTAGATAACCTTTGATTTATGGAGCTCTATTAATTATGGAGCTTGGTAAGATGTAAATAGTCCATGTAGGCAAGGTTACGATGAAACTGATGGTCAGGGGCAATGCTCATGGAAATTAAAACATGCCAGACCACTCTAGCATGCCTTAGGCTAATATGTAGCATGAAGTTGTAGTTTGGGCCCCAAAATACTAGTTCTGGTTATTGATCAAGAGGAAACAAATCAGTATATATTAGGCATTACTTTAAAAAAGAAAGCAAAGAAAAATCATGATTAGTGTAAATGTTCAGCAGTGAAGGACAGAGTTTAATAAATGTGTATTTATAGATATAAAATCATTTATATTAAGGACATGAGACAAATATTGATTGAATGCATATTATGTTCTCAATATCATGCAAGATGTTTTGTATGTATTATTTAATTTCATCTTCACAAACACAGGAGGCAGGTGCTACTATTGTCACTTTGCAGACACAGACAATGAGAGGGTCAAAGAGACTAAGAAATTTTCACATGGTTTTAAAGCATATTCAAAGAGCAAAGCACATACAAGCTAATTTGATCATGGTTCCATTAGCAAAGCTAGAGCAATTTAAGTGAAGAACGAATGATGATAGTATTGGAAAATAACCCAATACCAAAATACTTATCGATAAGAATATGTTGGTATAACTAACTAAATAAATACATACATAGGGAAGAAAGAACAACTCTTCCTTAGACAAGAATTTCTATTAAAAGATGTTGAAAGAATAAGGGAAATGAAAATTTGCTACCAAAACACCATAGTGATAATTGGTAATAGATTGATAGGATGTCAAAAAGTATAGGATGGCAATAGATTGATAGGATGTCAAAAAGTATAAATGAAATATTTACATAGTCTATCTTCCCCAAATGTATCTGTATATATACATGTATATATACATTTATGCATATATAAATCACAAAGATAAGAATCATAATTTTGCTGTAAAAATGTATGGCAGACACTAACTAAGTGATCAAGTTTAACATCACTAGTAGTATCACTTATTGACCTCATGTATCCTCTGATTTGGTGAACAGGGCAAACATATCAATTCACTCGCAGTCTTCCCCATAGGGAATAACCTCAATTTAATCATGAGAAACCATTAGGCAAACCTAAATTGAGGGACTTTCTACCAAAGACTTGACAGGTAATCTTGAAAAGTATCACGGTCAAGAAAGAAAAGCAAAGAAAATTGGACAGTCACAGATTTCAGGAGAATAAGGAGACATCATAAATCTAATTGCAAGATGATGTTCTGGATTGGATCATGGAACAGAAAAAAAGACTTTTTGGAAAAACTGGTGAAACAATCAAATCTGTAGTTTAGTTAATGTTATTGTATCAATGCAAAATTTTTAGTGTTGATTGTACTGTGATTATGTAAGATGTTAACATATGTGAAGCTGGGCAAAGCGTATACAGAAACGCTGTATTTCTAAAAATATCTAAATAAAAAGTTAAATATAACTGATTAACTGCTGGAACTCAAAGTGACTTTACAGGCAAATACGAATTCAAGAGACCAAGCATTTATTAAATGTCCATTGATCCTAGATCGTGGTCAAACATAGCCCTACACCATTTATATATGGATAGCCACTGAACCTACTAGCTCAACAAATATCAGAATATGAAAGAACTGAGACAAATATGGAATTTTTAATGAGGCAATTAACTCTAAGTAATGTGAAAGTAGAGACACTATCATTCTCATGTTTGTAGTCCCACACAAAGCATATCTGTCATTTAGTAGCTGCTCAATAAATATATGTTGAAAGAATAAAGAAAAAGGATGGAAACTTGAGGTTTCAGATACACAACCCAATTCTTTCAAAGTATTATTTTCTCAAGACACATACTAGAGTGGAAAAAAATGTAGTACAGTTTCTTTTGTCCTAACATCTGAATACATTGATCATCAGTAAGAGATTCCATGGAGAAGTGTATGAGAATATGTCAGCTTAGTTTTTCTATTGATTAGGTGGTATTTGCTCAAGCTTGTCAAATATAACTATAAGGTTACTTGTAATTGCAATTTGGGATCCTATCCAATTTGGCTCATATTGAGATGAAAGTTAATACTATACATTTTAAAGAAAAGATTATATGTATACGTGACTGTGTTTGTGTATATATAAGACACTAATACCAATACTATAAGATACTTTAAAGTATATCATTTCATTAGAAAAATTCTTAATGAATTGATTGGAAAACCTCCAATACATCTGTCTTATTTTTAAAATGCCATAGGGAGGGATGGCATGGATATTAACCAATGAGAGTTTCAGACAAGAATTTATATAGATAAGATAAAAATAAATATAAAAGAAATAAAAAACAAACTTTAATGGATATAGTGAAATCAATCTCTGTTTTAATGCAAGTAAGAGTCACAATAAAAAGTTCCAGCCCAATACACATCTTGTCATCAGTTCAATGATAACTTGGTACAAGGAGAATTACCTAGGATTTGGAACCTGAAAATCTGTGCTCCCCATTCAGCTCCATAATTAAAAGACACCTGTGAGATTAGACTTTCCCTCCAAACTTTACTCCTATTTCAAATGGCAATAAATTTAAATGACAAAGCAGATCCAATAAGACACAGCGAGGCAGATTAATTAAATATTGGAAACAATGAATTTTTAAATAATTTACTTTAAATATGTCAATTTTTGGTGTAAATTTAAGATGCCCATATAATTGAACTTTTGTCATCACATGAATTTACTTTTAAAAATTAGCAAATATTGGGCCACAACACTAATTTTATAATTAAATCATTGAAAAACATAGTTGACTAGAGCCTTGAACTAGATATTTCATTCTTAAGCTATATGTAGCAACTATCTTTTAATTAGTAATATGCACTTTAGCACTTTTCTATCAGGTTAAATCTAATGAAGTATATTGTGATTATGATTTTTCTTTGAGGCACTTTTTATGGATTAGGGAATAAAGGAGTTTTGTGAATTGTATGATCTGCTAATACAAAAACAAAATAAAAAACAAAAAATGCACAGGGGTCTCCACAATTCCATTGGCCACACTCCAGTGGGATCAATTTTGCTCTGGATAAATAACATAGTGAAAAATCACAATGTTAAACACTTCAATTAAATTTCTATTAAAACTGTGTTTCTGTTAGATGGGCATGACAAGCAATATTAGCACATATTGAAAGGACTCAGAATTATAAAGAGAAAATTACTATTATTCTTGAACAATTTAATAATATAGAATTAACCTTTATGATTAATGTAAAGCCACTTTCAAAAATTAATAGATACAGAATACTCTAAATATCATGGGCTCAACATTGAAACACTAAGATTGCAAAACAGGAGAGAAATAATAAAAGCCACTTAGGGAGCTGTACGAATGGAATTTTGCACACATTATTACAGCTTATAAGTACCAGAGCCAAGATTCCATCCTAGGCCTCATTCATGGTGCATGTACTTTTCACCATTTTTGACCACGTTTTATTATACCAAGGCTCCATTCTGAAACTGACATTTACCCTCACCATCCCCATTGAAATAAAACAAAACATGATCTTTGATCTATTTGGATTTATTTTAAGCCATTTAAACTAGAGAAACATTATGAAATAAGTAGTATTCTGAAGTGGCACCTACATTACATGGCTAGCAAAATAACCTTAAAAGAATTATTATTTTTCTCACTATATTAAAACATAAGTCCCCAGATATTTGAATTGGTCAAATGTTTTCTTGACCACTATGGATAAATTTCTTGATTGTTTTTACTTGGAGCTAGTCTGTTTTTTCCATCTAGAGAATGAAAGCATCTACTCTATTTGCAGCATTCTCATTACTTCTACAAACATAGTTCAGTATTTTCTATTTTCTTTGCTTTAGTCCAGAAAGTATTATTTTTCAATTCTTAGACACTATATAAACCAGACTGTGATGAATACATTCTATTCATCTATGCACTAGACAACAACTAAGGAGTTAGTACTGAGGATTCCATAACATATTTTATCTTGATATTCTAGGCCCCACCTCTTGAAACATTCTGCAAATGATCTAAAATTTTCTCTTACCTGTAGAACAACAAAGGCATGTTTAGATAAACTATGAATATGATTTTTTAAATTGGTTATATCCACTTCCTCAACTGTTGATAAAACCTACCGGAGATTTCCCCAAGGGGAATATGCCTCGATTATCTTCTTTTTCAAAATAGCATCATGATGATTTACTCAATAATAAAAAAGTAAATGGTTCTTGAATACTGTACTACATGTTGATATTTATAAAATGGATAAAGTTATCTGGTCTTCGGTTTAAAATGGTACCTTAAAAAATATATGTTTTGACACTAGATAAGAATTCTTAATATATAAGACATATTTTTAAGTCATACCTCTGACACTGGGTTGGCATTAACTTCTCTGAGAATCAATGTCTTCACCCTGGCAATATAAGGCATTTTATATTGCAAGAAGTCAGTAAAAATGGTAAACTATTAATATATAGTATAAAACCACAATATATCTCTTGCAAACTCTAGCAGATGGATTTATTGTCAATCAAATTCATTACACTTTTGCTCTGTTAAAATTATAAAGTGTGGTTTAAAGGAAAAAGGATACATTTTGAGCTTATTGGAAGATTACGTTTCAAGGTAATGAGAAAAGTCCAAAAAAAGTCATAGACATGTGGAGGAGACATCAAAAATTTAAAGCTCTGTAGGACTTTATAAGTCATGTAATTCTGTGAATCCTGAATACAATCAGGAGTTTACTGAGATTAAATTTATAAAATGTATTGATCAATCGATTGATAGATATACACACACAGTAAGCACGCACGCATGCACATGCCTAGAACCAAAATAAAGAAATTTAACTTTGGTATAAGAGGGAGTCCCTGTAGAATTTTTCTTTTTCTTCAATTTTCCAGATGGTCCCCACCCCCACCCAGATTCAATCAAAAGTCACAAGGGACAATGAGAGACTGAAATGGTGCTATAGGTCACTGAGTATCTCAGAAATACGCAGCACATACTCCCTTTTAAAAGTAGTGCTTACCTAGGGAGAGAAAGTGCTGAGAAGAATGTCAAATGAGTAGGGGAGACATACTAGGAAGGAAAATTTGAACAGGGATTGACCTTCTGGAAGATGGAGGACTCAGAAAGTACTCTTTTAGCAACATAGTGTCTACAGTACAGCATGCTCCTTTGGAAGGCAAGATCTATTTACACATAAGAAACAGCAGATAGTACTCAAGTCAAGCTTAGTTCTGAGAGTTAAAGTAGATAGACAGTCATATTTTAAGGCCATCATGAAAACACGAGAGTAATTCCCTGAGCATGAAACTGGAAAAGTGACCTTGATATATCTCCAACTTCATATGTACCTACTCCTGATAGTCAAAATGCCCATCATATTTACACATTGAAGGAATGAAAAGATTACTATTGACCTCCATGTGATGATATTTAAATGGCAAAAAATACAAATAACCTAATAATGTTCCAAATATTACTAAATCAGGGCATAAAATGAGGCCATAAACCAATCAAATGAATATCGCATTAAAATATATCTGAAAATAATATAACACAAAAATTTTTTAAACGACTTAAGGTTCAAGAAATACAAATATGTCAGAAATGAGTTGACAAGATGTCAGGAAGATGCGAAATTATCATTAAAATTGGAAATAGGGGGCTAGCCTGGTGCTGCAGCTGTTAAATTCGCATGTTCTGTTTCAGCAGCCCAGGGTTCCCCGGTTTGGATTCCAGGTGCAGACCTATGAGCTGCTTGTCAAGCCATGCTGTGGCAGGTGTCCCACATATAGAGTGGAGGAAGATGGGCATGGATGTTAGCTCAGAGCCAGTCTTCCTCAGCAAAAAGAGGAGGATTGGCAGCAGATGTTAGCTCAGGGCTAATCTTCCCCCAAAAGAAAAAAAAAAAAAAAAAAAGAAAAGAAAATTGGAAAGAGTAAGCCAAAACATAGAAACAAAATAAAACTTCAGAAATCATGAGTGATTCAGAAAAATACGAGATTGAGTAGCCACTATAGGAAGCATGCTTAAGGAAAGAAGCTAGAGAGATACGAACAAACACCAATTTTAAGTAAAGAAAGAAAATTAAGATTTGATAGAAACTGATACACCTAAAGGTACTAAATTTTAATTTTAAAAATGATAAAATATGACATAAAATATAAAATTAACACAGAACAAAAATTTATAACCATCTCATTAAAAATTCTATCAGTAAAATGACAGACTGATACATAGATCATTGAAATAATAGGGATATATTGAGTATATCAGAAAAGTTACAATAAAATAAGATTTTGCTTCCTTTTTAATTTTACTGAAGAAAATATAGAGAGAAGAAAGTTTATATTTCATAGTTGTACATCTTGATGAATTTTGAAACTGAACAGAATCTGTAAACAAGACCAAGACTAAGAAGGACAACCTTGGCAACATCCAGATCCTGTCTTATCCTATTTTCTCATCATTGCCTGCCCTATAAAGATCACACTATTCCGAAGCAACAATTCATTTAGGTAAGAATTTTTTGGGGAAATTAGGTAATTGTCTAGGTTAATTTAGATAATAGTTTTTTAAATATTAATTTAGGTAACAGATTTTAAAGTCACCATTATTGAATTTTAATATAAATACAGAAATTCTACTATTTAAAGGTACCAGTTATATGGGTTTTAATAGACACACATAATTATGTAATCACAATCAAGTTATAGAACATTTCTATCACCCCCCAAAAAAGCCCCTCTTACCACTTTGAAGTCTGTCTCCTCCTTTTACCCTCAGTTCTGGCAACAAGAGACATGCCAGATGTGTTCCCCATTGTTAAAATTTTGCCTTATCCAGAATGTGATACAGGTTGAATCACACTGTAGGTGAGCTTTTGAGTTTTTCTTCTTCCACTTAACAGAATGTATTTCAGATCCATCCTTCTACTGGAAAATACCAGCATTTGTTTCTGCTGACTGCCAAATAGTATTCCATTGTAATGATGTACCACAGTTTATATACTCAGTAGTTGAAGTACATTTGGATTGTTTCCAGTTTTAGAATATAGAGAATAGCGCTGTTACGAATATTGTCATACAGTTCTTTGTGTAGACATATCCCGTCTTTTATCTGGGTCAATGGCACAGAGTGATAGGTACATGAGATCACATTGTGGTCTTAAATTGTATTTCCCCAATTAGAAATGATGTTGAACATTTTTTATGTACATAGTTGCAATCTATGTATCTTCTCTGTTGAAGTGTCTGTTGAAGTTTGTTCCCATTTTTTTTTCCTTATATTTCCTTTTGTTTTCATATCGTTGAGTTTTTGGAGTTCTTTATATATTCTGGATTCATGATCTTTATTGAATAGCTGTTCAGCAAAAATTTTGTACAAATCTGTGGTTTGTTTGTTCATTCCCTCAACAGTATTTTTAATAAAGGAAATTTTAAACATGATGAAATACAATTTATTACTATTTACTCCAAACATTCAGGCATTTTGTGTTTTGTACAAAAATTGATGACTAACCCATATTAACACATGTCCATTTTTTCTCTAGAAATGTTAGAGTATTAGGTTTTATAATAAGGTCTAAGATTCATTTTGAGACAACTCTTATATGATGCAAAGAATGAGTCAATGTCTTTTTTCAGTGGCATGAGGCTACTCGACATATTCAGGGTCATTAAAAACAAAGACTATCCGTCCTCCATGGATTTTTCTTGGAAACTTTGTCAAAAATCAATTGACTATATTGTGTGAATCTATTGCTGAAGACTCTATTCTGTTTCATTGATCTAAATGTCTATCTTTTCAGCAATGCAACTCTCTCTTTATTATTTTAGTTTTGTGGTAAATCTTGAAATCAAATTATATGAGTCCTACTTTGTTATTTTTCAAAACTGCTTTGACTTAGTTCCTTTCCCTTTTTTGTAACTTGTAGAATTACCTTGTCAACTTTTGCAGAATAATTCTAGTTTAATTTTAATTAGGGTTGCATTGAATATATACATAATTTGAGATTGCATTTAATTAATGGAAGCTTTGTTCACAATTGTGCTGCTTATCAATATCATCCTTCCTTTCTTTTTTCTTTTAAAATTCAGCTTTCATGACCAACATTCCCTATCAACTAATTGAGAATCTCTGGGTATAGAGCTTATGCATCTATGTATTTTTCATAACTTTTTGAAGAATTTCTTTAAATATGTACCCTACTACTAGTCTGCAGATTACAATATA
Organism: Equus caballus; assembly: GCF_041296265.1. Lineage (NCBI taxonomy): Eukaryota > Metazoa > Chordata > Mammalia > Perissodactyla > Equidae > Equus > Equus caballus. Next base: position 13,309,063 of record NC_091695.1, read on the forward strand.
GGGTCACCAAGACAGGAAAAGATGCTGCACAACTCAGATTTTGAATTTTAACTCTGCTAGATCCCTAGTATTCTAATGTGCCATTATGTAGAATATTATAGTTATCTCTATACTGCCCCATCTCTGCTGTCAATGCTTCCTATCCATGTATTTTATCTTATCTCCTCTATCAAATGTTCAATGAACTTAACCCACTGAGAAGTGTAGCCCACTAAAAGTTAAATAAGTCTGGTAATATTTATTAAATTGTGAATCCTGTCATAGCTTATAATTTCATATTATTTCAATATGTACGTGTTTACAGAATTTTGAGAGAAGTGAACAGGTTATATTCCCAGTAAGAGGAAATTGGATTTCAAAGAATTTAAATCATCAACCCAATAGCACATAGCTATTTAGTATCACAGCTAGGTCTATGTTTTATATCATTAGGTTTTTTTTTTTTTTCCAAGTCTGATGCATATTCTTTCTCCACTGAAGAAACATTTTATACTAGAGACTAAAGTGCATTGATGTAATCATTTTTTTCACATAGTTCACTGCTCCAGAACCATTCTCTTGTTTACTACAGAAAAAAACAAAATGATCTTGCTACTTTTCTGTCCCAGAAGAAAATTATTGTGTTTTCTCCCTGGAACATCCCTGTGGAATTTAAGAAGTGTTTGAGAACCTACTATAAGAGTCCAAATGCTTAGTATTCATCACACACCTTAACTGAGTGAGCAGTTCATTTCCACAGGTAAGAAGAAAGGTTTCTCCTCACTTACAAAATATTTCAGAAGTCATAACCTTGAATCTCAAACTAGATTATGTTTTAACATTTCAATGTGAGATATAACTATCTAGTTAATTCAGAGTTGAATTAAAAATTGAGTGAGAGTATTCCAGGGACCATAACAGATATAATAGGAAAGACTCTTTATAAATTTAGGTCAGTAGATTTGTAAGTTAGAAACTTGATTTAAATGGCTTGATGGAAGCTAAAAGACAGAATAAAAGTAGTAGAAATAAGGGGCTGTATTTCAAGTTAGGAAAATTATTAAATGGAGAATACACCATTTTGGGATCATAATTTCATCTTTCTCACGGATAGATATATACAAATTTTAAATATGTTTTACTAGTTAGCTAATTGACCGAGAAGCCACGTCAATTTTGTTGTTGTTGTAGTTGTTAATATAACGGTCTTCTTAAGCTTGTGGCTTTACAAAAGAATTCAAACTCATGAGGATGTTAGTCTGTGTTGTCTCTAGGAGGTGCCATTTCCAGAATTATGGCATATCACAATGGGTCTGCAATATGATCAAGTGGAAACAGCTTAAATTTTGGAGACAGAAAAACCTGGACTTGAGTCCTGGTTCTGATAGTAAATAACTGTGACCTTGATCAAGTTATAGGTCAGGTTGGTTCTCAGTTTTCTCATCTATAAAAGGACGCTGAATTAGTTAGTTTGCAGGTTGCTAGATAGATTACATAAGGAAATATTCACAAAACTTCTACCCTCTAGTAGCCGGTTAACATGTGGTAGCTGCTGTCTTAGCTTTCCTTCTTCTCAAGCTTACTGCTTGAGGTAGTGTCCTCTTGGGTGTCTTGTACTTTATGTTTTCTTAATGTATGAGAGTTGAGGAACTGATTTAATTTTAGTTTTGCAAAATTGTCACTTTTTGATAAAATTTCAATATCTTTATTTTTGTCTTTCTAGCCTGTGTCTTTTAAAGTGAAATCAGTATGACATAAACACAATCAGTTCTAATTTACTTAAATATTAGTTGACAGAAACACCTGTTTGAAAACATCTTGAATGAAGTAAATAAATCCCATACTTTTTGTCTATCCTTCTTCAATTCCCTACAGTGAAGGGAATAATTGCTCTAATGGAACAGTATAGGGAATAAAATGTGTCTTCACTCAGGTATGACTTTCTTATAATACACATAAAATAAGAGAAATCAGGAGTTATGAGAAATTTACATACAAAATTATCGGAGGAGTTTAAACAAATGTGCTCTTATTCTCCTGCCATGCCCAAAGTCAGAATTCATTGACAGAGATGTATTTTTAAGGTGCCCGATACGATAGAATATCGAGATTCACTGGGTTTAATCTCATGAGAAAGGGATTTTAATATATCTTAAATATCGTGCTATGTGAAAAACACATATAACTAAAACTAGAAATACTTAGCTTCTGGTTTGGTTCCCATTTATTGCTCAATGTTTTGATGAAAAACTGATTTTATAACTCCCTATAAATATTTTGTAATTAAATACAATTTGGGAGTTGTATTTCATATATATTCATGCTTTACATATAATTAAAACCCTTTAATTTTATAAAACATATTTTAATACATCTCATATATTAGCACTCTGCAATCACACCATGTTCATAAAATTGAACAAGATAAACTTGAAGATCCGGTCAACCTTAGTTATTCTTTGATTTGGAAGGATAAAGTTAATTTTCCAAGGTTGCATTGCCGCTAGGTGCTATATCAGAGATTTTAATACAGGATTTTAGAGTCCAAATATAATGTTATTAATCTTCCACAGTAGTATTATCTCAGACACCTCAGTCAGGTAAATGTTAGAATAATAACGTCACTGAGATTTCAACTGTATACAGTCCAAATGTGTTTTGTAATGGAGTCCTTTAGTAGACCCTCTAATGGTACACTTTGCAAAATTTGATTGTATATTTGTTTCATTTTGTTTTCATTGTGTTTCTTCCTATCTGCCAAATTTCCATTTTGTTCCTGACTCTCCTTCATTAATATTTATACATACATATATATGCCATAGATTCTAGAGATATAGAGGGGGGTGGCGCAAAGAGAATGAGGAATTTTTTAAACAGATATGAATTTTTTATCATGCTCAAATAATACATTAATACATATTTATATAAATAATCGATAATTTTGTTATTTGATTAATGTAACCATTCAAACCAAACTAGAAATTATTAGAAGACATTTGTGTTTGTGCATTCTCAAGAGAAATGTGTGAGTTATCTGCATTTACACAGAAGTCAAAATTTAGCTTAACTATATTTTTTTAGTCTAGAATTCTGTAAGGATTAAATGGGTAAAATTTGGGGGGTGGTTAGTTTCCCCACACTTAAAAAACTATTTGTTCTCTGCATTAAAAAAAAATCCTCCACATAGATCTGGGAAGGTCTTTCTGGGAAAATTAAAACGTGTAGCTTTCTTCTTCCACGAATAGATTTAAGCTAATTGTCTCACTCATTCTTGATGTATGGACAGCTCAATATGACAAAAATATGATGTATTTCATGTCGTGAATATAAGTCATTTGTATATCCCTGGCTGTGTGCACTGCAGATATTTTTGTCATTTAAACAGAATTTGGTCCATGCCACACTGAAGGAAAAACCAGAATCCCAGTGCTGAATTCTTGCTCCTAAACATAGTATATGCAATATTTCATTTTGTTTCAATGATGAAGACTTCAGTCCAGATACAGGTGACTCTTCAACTATTTGTTTTTTTCTTTTACGCACTTTTCTTGTTTCATATTCTGCTGAATAAGAAACCATTCAATGGCATAGGAAAATATACCAGGAATAAAACACTACTTTGTGACTTATGTAGTGAATTTATTCTTTTAGCAATAGCTTCTATAAATTTTATGATCTAAGATCGGGTGGTTTTTCTTTTATAACAGTTTTAAAGACTCCCAAAGAAACTATAATAGATTAAAGGAATGACAATTATTTATATTTGACAGAAATATATCTCAAAAATACACTCAAGGTCTTTACAAGGATAATGAGTATATGAATAGAGAGAAATCTTACATTGATATTGTTAAATTTGGAAACACATTAAGAGTATAGCAAACTATGGAGGCATAAATGGACAACTCAGTGATATGTTTATCAATAAAGAAAACTAAAAAATGAAACAAAACCAGTGCTCTGTTACTGTTTACATGCAGGTGAATCTGCACCCAGAATAAGATCTGCTGTCTGTTCTCCAGTGTTCCAGAAGTCCTAGTGGAATGAGAGAATAGCCAAAAAAGAGAATATACAATGGTTTGGTCAGAAAATGGTACCCCGCATAACAAGTTAAAATGTACATCTAACATCTCATTTTCTATTTTCTGGGCACATTTTAAAATTAAATAATTTTACATTGTTTTTCTCATTTAAATACAACTCAATTTTGTGACATAATTATGTTTACTCCCATTTTAATAATTTTGCACATTAAGGAAAGGCATTTCATGCACACGGTAGAAAATCTAGGATTTGTACTGAGATGTGCACTTTCTACTAAAATATTTTTGAATTTAAAAATTCCTGTATTCATTCATCTCTGTGAATTTTAACAGAATGCAATATGAAACTAAATGGTAGTAAATTTAACAGAAAATAAACTGGAAATTAAGCCACATAAATTGGCATGTCTTTAGCATGGCAAATTTAGTCAACCCTTAATAAAATAATTCTTCAACTTAACAGGGTAATGCATTCACTTGGATCAAACTTCATCAAGGCCTATTCCTTCATTGCCAAGGATTTCGATGTGCCCTTCTAAGAAACAAACAAGAGAATATAATAGGGTGGGTTCTATTTTCAAAAACATTGTTTTAAAACCTATAAGTAAAACTGAAATGTCACAGTTGACATCAGATTTATATTTATACAGGATTCAGGTGAAAAATGTGACTGAAGTTACCATGTTTATATTGATGGGATTCACAGATGATTCTGATGCACGAGTTTTCCTATTTTTGCTATTTCTAGCAATCTACTTTTTAGACTGATAGGAAATTTGGGACTGGTTGTATTGGTGATTAAGGATTCCCAGCTTCACAACCCTATGTATTGCTTTCTGAGTGTGTTATCATTCTTGGATGCCTGCCTTTCTTCAGTTGTGGGCCCAAAATTGTTGGTCAATTTCCTGTATGAGAGGAAAGCCATTTCATTCCTTGGATGTGCAGCACAGATGTTTCTCGCTGTTACTTTGGGGACCACAGAATGTTTTCTCTTGGCCTCAATGGCATATGATCGCTATGTAGCAATCTACAACCCTCTGCTGTATTCAGTTAGCATGTCTTCCAGGGTCTATGTGCCACTCATCATTGCTTCCTATATTGGTGGCATTTTGAATGCTTCAGTGCATACAGGGGCCACATTTAGCCTATCCTTTTGTGCATCCAATGAAATTAAACATTTCTTTTGTGACATCCCTCCTCTCCTTGCTATTTCTTGTTCTGACACTCACACAAATCAGCTTTTACTCTTCTACTTGGTGGGCTCTATTGAGACAGTCTCTATACTGATTGTCCTGATCTCCTATGGTTTCATTCTGGTGGAAATTCTGAAGATTCATTCTGCTGAAGGGAGACAAAAAGTATTTTCTACATGTGGTTCTCATCTAACTGGGATGTCAATTTATCATGGAACAATCCTCTTCATGTATGTGAGACCAAGTTCCAGTTACTCTTTGGACCATGACATGAGAGTGTCAACATTTTACACCCTTGTGATTCCCATGCTGAATCCCATCATCTACAGTTTAAGGAACAAAGATGTAAAAAGGGCAATGAAAAGAGTGTTTGGTAAAAATGAATGCATCAATAAAGTAGATTTTTCAAACTAACTATTGAATGGAAACTAATTAAGAATGATGTCTGTTATCTCCATATCAAGAAGTTGTGATAAAAATATTTTGCTTTAGTTTAATATCTTTCTGTACTTCAACATTTTTAGATAAAAATCATAGTTATACCTGCACCTGTGCAGTTTCCACGCATGGAGAAAAACTGTCATCTATTTGCTTCTTACTTAATTCACTCTCAGATACACACACACACACATATATATCCACACATATGTACATATATGCTGAGACAGATTGTGTTATTTTGTTAGGACTGCTGTAACAAATTACAGAGTGGTGGCTTAAACAACAAAAATGTATTTGTCACTGTTCTAGAATCTAGGATTCTGAGATCCAGGTGATGGCTGGGTTGGTTTCTTATTATTTGTTGAGGTGGGCCCGTATTGCTATGACTATCCCTCCTATAACTGCATTTGCTTTATCTCGTAATAGTTGGTATGCTGTATTTTCATTTTCATTTGTCTCCAGGTATTTTTAATTTCTCTTTGGATTGCTTCATTGATACAATGGTTCTTCAGTAGCATGTTGTTTATTCTCCACATACTTGTGACTTTCCCAGCTTTTTCCTTGTACTTGATTTCTAATTCAAACATTATGGTCAGAAAAGATACTTGATATGATTTCAGTCCTCTTAACTTTATTGGGTCTTGTCTTGTTTCCCATCATATGGTGTATTAAGAATGTTCCATGTACACTTGAGAAGAATGTATATTCTGTTGTTCTTGGATGGAATGCTCTTTTATATCTCTTAAGTCCATGTGATCAGTGTTTCATTTAAGTCCACTATTTCCTTTAAATCTATTATTTGCTTGTTGACTTTCTGTCTTGATGATATATCCATTGATGTAAGTGGGGTGTTGAGGTGCCCAAGTAGAATTGTATTGTTGTCAATTTCTCCCTTTAGGGCTGTTAATGGCCACTTTATATAATTCCATGCTCCTGCGGTAGGTGTGAATATACACATAAGTGTTATGTTCTCTTGGTGGAAAGCCCTCTTTATCATGATATACTGTCCCTCTTTGTCTCTCATTGTCTTTTTTACCTTGAAGTCTACTTTGTTGGCTAAAATTATGGACACATGCATTTTTTTTTTTTTTTTGAGGAAGACTGGTCCTGAGCTAACATCTGCACCCATCTTCCTCTACTTTATATGTAGGATGCCTGCCACAGCATGACTTGACAAGCAGTGCATAGGTCTGCACCTGGGATCCAGTCCGGCGAACCCCAGGTCACCAAACCAGAATGTGAAAATTGAACTACTGAGCCATTGGGCCAGCACCAACACCCACCTTCTTTTGTTTGCCTTTTGCTTAGAGTATTGTCTTCCATCGCTCCACTCTGAGCCTATGTTTGTCTTTAGAGTTGAGATGTGTTTCCTGGAGGCAGCATATTTTGGGGTCTTGTGTTTTAATCCATCCAGCTACTCTGTGTCTTTTGATTGGAGAATTCAATCCATTTACATTTAGAGTGATTATTGCTACATGAGGGCTTAATACTGCCATTTTATCTTTTGTTTTCTCGTTGTTCTATATTTCCATTGCTTATCTTACTTTGTATTACTGAGTGCCATTTCATTTTGATCATTTTCTGTGGTGGTTTTCTCCTTTTATATTTATTGTGGCTCTGCTCTGATTTTCATTAAGTGGTTACCATGACATTTGTATAATGGTGTCATAAAAGAGACAGTCTGTTTTCTGATAGCCTCCTAACTCCATTAGCCTAAACAGGTTCCATCCCTTCCTCTTCCACTTCTGAGTTATTGTTGTCACAAATTATTCTGTTTCGTGTTGTGAGTCTGTGACTAAGTTGAAGTGCTTATAGTTACTTTTCATGTTTTTCTTCCTTTATCTTTTAAGTTATAAATAAGTATTTGCTACCCTCTTTTGAAAGAGAGCTACAGTTTTCTGATTTTTTTCTGTCTATTTATCACCTTGTGCAAAGCTTTGCAGATTTTGCATTTTTGTTTCAGGTATGAGGCCACCCTTGGTCATTTCTTGTATGGGAGGTCGGTTATGAATTCCCTCAACTTTTTTTACCTGGAAAATCTTTTATTTCTCCATCATATCCAAAGGACAGTTTCACTGGATAGTGTATTCTTGGCTAAAAGTTTCTGTCTTTCAGTATTTTGAATATGTCCTTCCATTATCTCCTAGACTGTAGGATTTCTGCCAAGAAATCCACTGAAAGCTTGGTAGGGGTTCCTTTGTAGGTTGTTTTCTTCTGCCTTGCTTCCCTTAATATTTACTTTTTGTTGTTGATTTTTGTCAGCTTTACTATTGTATGCCTTGGAGAAGGTCTTTTTAGCATTGATGTAAATAGGAGTTCCGTTGGCTTCATGTATTTGTATCTCTAGTTCTTTACCCAGGTTTGGGAAGTTCTCAGCTGTTATCTGTTTGAGCAATCTCCCTAGTCCTTTCTAACTTGCTTATAAATCTGGAATACCTATAACACTTATGGTGCTTTCCATAATTGAGTCAGATATGTCACAAAGAATTCAGTCATTTTTAAGAAATCTCTCTTAGTTCTCTATCCCCATCTATCTGAAGCATTTTTGTATTTCTATCCTCCAAATCACAAATTCTTTCTTCCATAATGTCAGCTTTTTGTTTAATCATTCTAGATTATTTATTTCCTTAATTATATTCTTCATATCCAGAATTTCTGCTTTCCCTTTTTTTTGTTTCAAACTCTTTGGTGAAGTATTCCTTCCTCTCAATAATTTCATTGCTGGGCTCATAGAACTGTCTTTCTGAGTTTTCTTGTAACACATTGAGTTTCTTCCTGACAGGTATTTTGAATTCTCTATCATTTAGATTGTAACTCTCTGTGACTTCAAGTCTGAATTATAGAGACTTGTCATTTTCCTTCTGATCTGACTTGATGATGTGGTTTTTCATAGTGTTTGATGAACTAATCCCTTGCTGGCACATTTTTGGTAGTATCAAGTCACAGATTCTACCTGCAACCACTAGGGGGAAGCAGAAGCTGTGCTTATTATCCCATCCAGTTTGCTAGAATGATTTCCCACCTGCCAGGAAAGCATTTGTGTGAAGGCTCAGGGCTTCTGCCATCTCTTCTTACAGTCATGCTAAGGCACATTTCCATTTGTGGGGCCACAGTGGCACAGTTGGCACTCCTGCAAGTCAGGAGAGCATTTGCATGTGGGCTCAGGGCTGCCTCTGCTTTTTCTTATAGTCATGCTGAAGTGTGTTCTTACTTGCAGGATTGCAGCAGCACTGTGGGCACACCTAGCCTGGAAAGCATTCATGCATGCAAACAGGACTGCTGGGGAAGGGTTGGGGAGTTCTTGCCTATCTCCATTACTTCCTAGAGTCCCAGCCCATCCACTTTTAGATGTATAGTTGCTTCTGTCTCTCAGGAACCCTGTTGTGCTGTGTGGGTATCCTTTGTTTGTCAGTGAATTCCCATTTAGTTGTAGTTCAAAGGGGGAGAGATAAAGGGAACAGCTCACTTGGCCATATTGCTGTCATCTTTCCCAAATGTTTTCTTGACTGAAAATGTTTAATAGATGTGTGATAGGTTTTCTGAATGTTAGAATGCTTCTATTTCTGTCTTTGTATCTTCTCTATGGGAAGTTTTCTGCTTTAACATATTTATTGCTACATTACTATTTGTAGATAAGTCTTCATTGTTAATTAAAATCTATCATTATAAAGTATCCTTTTTTATTTTGATATTTTTCCTGCATTCTATATTCCCTAGTAAAAATATGCAACCAATACTTTCTTTTCTTGTCTATTGCCAAAATGTATATGTACTCAAGCTTTTATTTTTACCCTTTTGAAATACTTTATAATATATTTGGCTTTTATAAAACTATACTGAATGTCTTTTCTTTTTAAAAGGTATTTTAGGTGCATTTAAAATTTTTGCTATGCATTTATTTAATCTTGGCTTTATCATAATGTTTGTGTTATAAATATATGTCATACACACACAGACTTATACAGGTATATATACACACAGTCACACACATGCCCACAAACATACGTAAAGTCTTTCCCATTGTAGTCTATCTTCATTACTCTCTCTGTCATTAATTATTTATTTTAGAATGTTTCTGTTTCTTAGAAATATATTTATAAATTTTTAGAAAGTTTTATATTTTTTAAAACAAGCTTTTAAAAAAAAATTACAACGTTTTACAAATTACCTTGATATTTTATGTGTTGTCCTTTCTTTTTTAGATACAACTTCTTGGTTCCTATTATGAGAAATACTGACATTAACAAGGAAGAGTTGAAGTTCATTTGGCTTCCTTTAATCCTCTATTCATATTTGTCTTTTATTGTTTCCCCATTCCTATTTTATCTTGGCATGAAATATTGCTATTGAGAAATGTGGTGTTAATGTCTTTTGCTACCCTTTAAAAGTAACAAGGCCTTTGGATATGGATTCTGTATAGGAAACACTACCTCTACTATATATAATTTAATACTGATCATTTCCAGCTGACTTACTCAGACAACATAGTATCCTTTCAAAAGGAAGTTTCAAAACTCATGGATAAACTAACTATATTACATCCATAGAATGGAGTACTACTCAGAAATTAATAGGAATAACACTGTTGATATATTCAAGCACAAAGACAGACCTTAAATATATTGTGCTGAGTGGAAGAAGCCAAAGCCAAAAATTGCAGACAATACAATTCCAGTTATATCACATTCTGAACAAAGCAAAAATGTAAAAATGGAGAACACACCTATGGGTGGCAGAACTGTATGGTCAAGGCAGACCATTGACTAAAAACTGATATGATGAGAATTTTAGAACGAGGAAAATGTTTTATAATTTAATTACAGTTTATGATTGTATGGGTTTGACAAAATTCATATAACTGGTGCCTAAAAATGGTGGAGTTTTACTAATTTATATTAAAATCTAATAACTCTAACTTAAAAAAAAACTAACTGTTAAATCAATTAGCATTTGCTTCAGAATGGAGATTTCTGTTGTACAGGAGATGGTGACAAGAAGACAGTATAAGGGAGGCATCTAGGGTGTTGACAATATTCTACTTCTTAGTCTTGGTCTTATTTATAGGGTTGTGTTCAGACTGTGAAATTCATCAAGCTGCACCAATGCTATACTTTTCTATATGTATCTTTTCTTCAATAGAATTTAAAGAGGAGACAGCCTTTTATTTTTTTACTATTTCTAGTAAACTAAGTCCCCAATGTGTAAATGATCTGAATAACTTGTTTTCTTACAGATTCTCCTATTAGTGAGAAAGCTAACAAACTTTTGCTATTTGCCACTTTATATTGGTATTAGTCATGTTTTTAACATTTTAAAAAATAAAGTTTAGTATTTTTCTTTGAGTGTTAGTCCTCATTTTGTCAATGTGGTGTATCACATCGATTGAATTGGCTCTTGAACTATCCTTACATCCCTGGAATAAATCCCACTTTATCATGGTGTATGATTATTTTTAATGCATTGTTGTATTTGATTTACTGGTATTTTATTGAAGATTTTTCTATCTTTGTTCTTCAGTGATATTGGCCTACAATTTTCTATTTTGTGTTGTTCTTGTCTGGATTCACTATCAGGGTGATGTTGGACTTGTAGAAAGATTTAGGAATCTGGGGCTGGCCCCATGGCCGAGTGGTTAGGTTCGCGTGCTCCTCTGCAGGTGGCCCAGTGTTTTGTTGGTTCGAGTCCTGGGTGCTCATCAAACAACGCTGAGGCGGCGTCCCACGTGCCACAACTAAAAGGACCCACAACAAAGAATATACAACTATGTACTGGGGGGCTTTGGGGAGAAAAGGGAAAAAATAAAATCTTTAAAAAAAGAGATTTAGGAATCTTTCTCTCCTCTTCAAGCTTTTGGAAGAGTTTAAGAAGGATAGGTATTAACTCTTCACTGAATATTTGGTGGAATTCACCAGAAAAGCCATCTTGTCTTTGACTTGATTTTTGGAAAGATTTTGAGTACTGTTCTGATTTTCTTCCTAGCGATTCGTCTATTCAGATTCTCTATTTCTTCTTGATTCAGTCTGGAAGGTTGCATGATTCTAAGAATTTATCAATTTCATCAAGATTATCCAATCTGTTTGCTTATAGCTTTTCATAGTATTCTCTTATAGTCCTTTGTATTTCTGTGGTGGCCATTGTAATTTCTCTTCTTTCATTTCTGATTTTACTGATTTGAGCCTTTTCTGTTTTATTCTTGGTGAGTCTAGCTAAGGGTTTGTCGATTTTGTTTATCTTTTAAAGGGCAAGTTCCACTGATTTTTCTATCGTATTATGCTCTCTATTTCATTTATTTCCACCCCGACATTTATTATTTCCTTGCTTCTGCTGATTTTTGGCTTTGTTTTTGCATCTTTTCTAGTTCCTTTATGTATATTCTTAGATTATTTATTTGGTATTTTTCTTATTTCTTGAGGTAGGGCCATATTGCTATAAAATTCCCTCTTACTACTGATTTTGCTGTATCCTATAAATTTTGGCTTGTCTTATTTTCATTTTAGTTGTTTCCAGGTATTTTTTGATTTCTCCTTTGGTTCCTTCATTGACACAATACTTTTCAGTGGCATTTTTGTTTAATTTCCACACATTTTTGGCTTTTCCAGTTTTCTACTTGTGAATGATTTCTAGTTCCATACCATTGAGGTCAGAATAGATTTCAATCTTCTTAAACTTATTGAGACTTGTTTTGTGACCTAATATGTGATGTATCCTGGAGAATACTCCATATGGACTTGAAAAGAATGTGTATCCTGTGGTTTTGGATGGAATGTTCTGTATATATCTACTAAGTCCACCTGCTTCAATATGTCATTTAAGGCCAATGTTTTCTTTCTTTCTTTTTTTTTTTTTTGAGGAAGATTAGCTCTGAACTAACATCTGCCACCAGTCCTGCTCTTTTTCCTAAGGAAGACTTGCCCTGAGCTAACATCCATGTCCACTTCCCTCTATTTTATATGTGGGATGCATGCCACATCATGGCTTGCCAAACAGTGCCATGTTGGCACCCAGGGTCTGAACCAGTAAACCCCAGGCTGCCAAAGTGGAACATGTGAACTTAATGGCTGCGCCACCAGGCGAGCCCCAAGGCCAATGTTTCTTTACTGATCTTCTCTTTGGATGAATTATCCATTTATGCAAGTGGAATGTTAAAATCTCCCACCATTATTGTGTTTCTGTCAATTTCTCCTTTTTTGTCTGTTAATAAATGCTTTATATATTTAGGTGCTCCTATGTTAGGTGCATAGATATTTACAAGCGTTATGCCCTCTTGTTGGATTGTTCCCTTTATCATTAAGTAGTGCCCATCTTTGTCTCTTGTTAGAGTTTTTGTTTTAAAGTCTATTTTGTTGATATAAGTATTGCTAGCCCAGCTTTCTTTTCATTTTCAGTTTCTTGGATTATCTTTTTCTATCCCTTCATTTTAAGTTTGTGAATGTTTTTAGATTTGAATTGTGTTTCTTCTATGCAGCATATATATGGGTCTCATTTTTTAATACTTTCAACCACCCTATATATTTTGAGTGGAACATTTAGTCTGTTGATATGTAATGTAGCTATTTATAAGTATGTACTTATAGCCATTTTGTGACTTTTTTCTGGGTTTTTAGTAGTTCTTACCTGTTCCTTAATTCTTTTCTTGCTCCTTCCCTTTGTCATTTGATGACTTACTTTTGTATTAAGTTTGGGTTTCAATCTCTTTATTTTGTGTGTATTTATTATAGGTTTCTGGTTTATGATTACCATGAGGTTCATACATAATAGCCTATATTAAGTTGTTGGCTTTTTATGTTTGACCTCTTAGTAAAGACCTTTTACTCCCCTCCCCCCATATATTATGATTTTGATATTATATTAAACCTCTTGTGTGTGTGTGTGTATTCCTTAGCTTTTTATCATGGAGAAAGACATTTTTACTGCTTTTGTCTTTTGACCTTCACACTTCTTATTCTTATTTGTGTTTTTTTCTTTCCCCTTAAGTAGGATTCTTTAACCAAAGAAGCGAAAGAATTGTACACTGAAAACTACAAAACACTCTTTAAAGAAATCAAAGAAGATGCAAAGAAATGAAAAGATATTCCATGCTCTTGAATCAGAAGAATTAACATAGTTAAATCCTCATACTTCCTAAAGCAACCTACAGATTCAACCAAATCACTGCCAACTCTCAATGACATTTTTCATGGAAATAGAGAAAAGAATCCTAACAACAAAAGATACCAAATAGCCAAAGCAATTCTGAGAAAAAAAGGAGAAAGCTTGAGGTATCACACTTCCTGATTTAAAAATATACTACAAAGTTATAGTAATCAAAAGAGCAAAGTACTGGCACAAAAATAGACACACAGGTCAATGAGATAGGATCAAAAGTCCATAAATAATCTCACACATTTATGGATAGCTAATTCTTGACAAGGGAGCCAAGAACTTACAATGGGGAAGGAAAAGTCTCTTCAATGTAAATCCTATCAATATCTTTTTGAATACCATGTCTCACCAGGCAAGGGAAGCAAACAAAAAAACAAATAAATGAACTACTTCAAACTAAAATGCTTCTCAACAGCAAAGGAAACCATCAACAAAATGAAAAGAGAACCTAACAATTGGGAGAAGATATTTGTAAATAGTATATATGAAAAAGGGTTAATATCCAAAATAGATAAAGAATTCATACAACTCAACAACAAAAAACATCCCAATTAAAAAATGTGAAGAGGATCTGGACAGATATTTCTCCAAAGAAGATATGCAGATGGTGAACAGGCACATGAAAAGATGTTTAAGATCATAAATTATTATGGAAATTCAAATAAAAACTACACTGGGATATCCCTTCATGGTAATAAGAATGGCTGTAGTTAACAAGAAAATAAATAACAAGTGTTGGAGAGCATGTGGGGAAAAAGGAACCCTCTTACACTCCTCGTGGGAATATAAACTGGTGCAGCCAATATAGAAAACTGTAAAGAGATTCCTCAAGAAGTTAAGAATAGCATTGGTGTATCCAGTTATTCCACTTCTGGATATTTATCCAAAGTACACAAAAACATGAATGCAAAAAGATATTTTCACCCCTATGTTCATTGTACCATAAATCACGATATCCAAGACTTGGAAACAACCTAACTGTCCATCAGTGGATGGAGGGATAAAGAAGATGTGGTATATATAAACAATGGAATATTACTCAGCTACAAAAAGATGAAACCTTGCCATTTGTAACATCATGGATGGAACTTGAAGGTATTATGCTAAGTGAAATGTCAAACAGTGAAAGTCAAATATCGTATGATTTCACTCACAACGTAAAGATAAAAAAAATCAATAAGAAACAAACACATAGATACAGAGATTAGATTAGTGGTTACCAGAGAGGAAGGGTGGAAGGAGAAGAAGGAAAGGAGTGATAGAGCACATGCTTATGGTGACAGATTGTAATTAAAAAAAGAGTCCTTATCTATTGTTAAAACATGTATATATATATATATATAAATATATATAAACACTTTATTGAGGTATAATTTACATGCAAGTTAGATATCTTGTATAAGTGGACTTCTGTATTATTTGTCCTTCTGTGATTGGCTTATTTCATTTAGCATAAAATTCTATAAGTCCATCAATGTTGTAGCATATGCTAAGATTTCCTTATTTTTTAATGCTGAATAATATTCTATTACGCATATGTATATACGTATAACATTTTCTTTATTCATCTTTCAATGGACATTTAAGTTTTTTCCATACCTTGATTATTGTGAATAATGGTGTAATAATCAAGGAAGTGCATATATCTCTTTGAGATACAGATTTCAGTTCTTTTGGAAGTATACTGGGAAGTGAGTTTGCTGGATGTTATCATATATAAATTTATTTTTTTTGAGGAATCTCCATACTGTCTTCAATAGTTAATGCACTATTTTGCATTCTCACCAACAGTGCATGAGTTCCACTTCTTCCACATACTCGCTAACACTTGTTATCTCAGTTTTTTAAATAACAGCCATCCTAACAGGTGTGAAATGATACCCCATTCTGGTTTTAATTTGCATTTGTTGAAATGTCCACACTATCAAAAGTGATCTAAAGAGTCAGTGCATACCTTGTGAAAAAGTAAATGGTATTTCTTTTTGCAGAAATAGAAATTTCACGTGATACCACAAAGGAACTCAAATGTCCAGAGAAAACTTGAGCAAGAAGGCCAAAGCTGGAGTCACCACACTTCCTGATTTCAAAATATATTACAAAGCTATAGTAATTAAACAGTATGTCATTGGAATAAAAACAGACATATAGACCAATGGACTAAAAAAAATAAGCTCAGATATAAACCAACAAATATATGGTCAACTAGTCTTCAACAAGGGTGTCAACAATGAACAACAGGGAGGGGATTGCCACTTCTCCAAATTGTATTTGGAAAAACATATATTCACATTAAAAAGAATGTAATTCCATCCTTATAGTACACCATGCACAAAAGCCTACTTAAAGACTTAAACATAATACCTGAAACTGTAAAACTCCTAGAAGAAATCATAAGGGGAAAGCTTCATGACATTTGGCTTGGCAATGATCATGAATATGATACCTTAAGACACAGGCAACAGGAACAAAATTAGATAAGTGGGACTACATTAAATTAAAAATCTACACAAAAGAAAGAATCTACCAAGAGAAAATGAAACCTATGTAATATAAGAAGAAAATATTTGCAAGCCAATTAGATAGCCATTTCTTCAAAGACAACATACAAATCGCCAACAGGCTAATATTAAAAAATACTTAACATCACTAACCATTAGGGAAAGGCAAATCTAAATTATCATTATAAATCAGAGGCCAGAGGACTCTATTTCTTCAATAAATATCAGCATGTAGTGAATTATTCTATACCATTTTCTTTTTTACTATTGAGTAAATCATGTTGCTATTTTGAACCAGAAGATAATTGGGGCATATTCCCCTTGGAGCATCACCTATGGGTTTTTATCACCAGTTGAGTAAATGGATGTATACAATTCAAACTAATCATACTCACAGTGTATCTAAATCTTCCTTTTCTGTTCCACAGGTAAGGGAAAAATTCAGGTCATTTTCAGAATGTTTTAGGAGATAAAATCTAAAATATTAACGTCAAATATGTTATAAATTCCCCAGTACTAAAACCTTTAGTTGATGTCTATTGCATAGGTGAATAAAGAAAATAGAAACCATTGGATTTATATTTGTATAGTTAAGTGAGAGTGCTCCAAATTGAGTGTATGCTTTCATTTTCCTGATGGAAGATGAACGATCAAAGAACAATATGGAAAAGAACAAGGACAATAGGGAAAATTTATCAGTGTAGTGCAAGAAAATATTTGACCTGTTCAAATATCTAATGGCTTATATTTTAATATAATATGGAAACAATCTACTATCCTTTTATTTTTCTAGCTTTTTGGTTCAGAAGCCACTGCAAATTACTACTATTTCATAACATTTTTCTACTCTTGATGTTTAAAAAATATTTAAATATATGTCAAGAATCCTGTGTTACATTACTGGGAGTGACAATTGGGGAAATCAGTTATAGAAGGAAGTCATGGTACTATAGGAGGCAGCATAAAATGGTGAAAGTGCATGCCCTATGAAAGAGACCTGGGAATGAATCTTGTCTCTGTTATTAATTAAGTGTGAGAGTTGCACACTATGCTATAATGTGCCTAAAAGTCTGTTCCTGCTGCATGTGCTCAACACATGACTAATATTATTTTTCTCTTCCTTTGAAAACAATGTTATAATGTTGAGCCAAAGATATTTGGAATTTTCAGCCTTTTATTAAAATAGTATTTTTACAATTCACTTTACCTTAATTTTAAAAGTTGACTGTATATTATTAAATTCTTCACAAATCATAGTCATTTTCTCTTTATAAGTCTCAGTCCTCTCAGTATATTCTAATATTGACTTAGTGATATCTAACTTTTATTTTGGCATCTAGTAGAAATTCCTGTTTCAAGAGAAATTTAGTGGAAGTATTTAACATTGCAATCTTTCACTATTTTATTTAACAAAGTAAACTTAAGCACATTGTAACATAGCAAATGGTATTCTGGTGATCCGTGTGTACTTTTTATCTCAATAGATCACACAATCCACAAACTCTTTATTCTCTAAAGATTAATAGAAAGACATACAGAGTGAGTAAAGGAAAAAAATCACAATCAAAATATGATGCATTAGGTGGCCAGCCTGTTCTCATAGTGGTTAAGTTCACACGCTTTGCTTTGGTGACCCATGATTTTTGCAGGTTGAGTTCCCAGGCACAGACCTAGTGCACTCGTCAAGGCATACTGTGGCAGCTTCCCACATAAAATAGAGAAAGATTCACACAGATGTTAGCTCAAAGCCCATCTTCCTCACACAAAAGATAAATAAATAAAAATACGATTCATTTGACTTAATCCTGATAGAATAATGTTTTGGTGTGTGTTAATAATCACAAAACAAACATATTACATGTAGCTGAAGAATGAAATATATGGCTTAAGGTTCTGGTCACATACATTTTTCAATGATTAGTTATAATTTTACTTTTGTGACTCAATATTTGCTAATGCTTAAAAAATAAATATATCTGATGGTAAAATTTCAGGTATATAGTCATTTTAACATTGTAACTAAAATTTGACATATTTAAATGAAATTGCTTTATACAATTATTGCTTTACACATTCACCTAGTCTACCTGGTTATATGTTGTTTTTCTGTGTGGTCATTCAAATACATTACAATTTTAAAAAATAATAAACTTTGGAGAGAAAGTCTAACATCGTACATGGATTTTAATCATAAACGTAGTCGACGAAAACATACTTTCAGATTCTAAATCCTATATTATTTGCTTTGAATAAGATATGTCATTGAACTGGAGTCAAGAATTGTATTGGGGCTGATCTTTTTCTTGTGACTCCTGGCCACATTTTTAAAAGATATATTTCATTATATTCATCAAATTTTGTATTTACTTCTTTTGATTCTGCTTTTACCTCATGTCCATAATCTCTTTTAACCCTGTATAAACACTCATCTCAAACTCTGTTCAGTTAATATTCATGTCATCCTTCCCAGGATACTTTAAAATAAAGGGGAAAAAACACTATTTGGGAGTTTTCCAATCAAGTTATTAACACATTTTTAGTTAAATGATACATATTCAAACATCTTACAGTATTAGAGCCACTCAAAAGTATTTCATTTAGAGTATGTAGTTTGTGGTTTCTAATTTGTTTTGTTTTTATTTTTATTTATAATAAATAGGATTCAATCTAAATTCTCCCTTCTCTGAACTCTAATGTGAGTATTTCTTGTTTTCTCTGGCTTTATTCCTTTCCAATAATTCAATTAAAATATTTTCTCTTTATATTGACAATTTTTCTAAGATTCTTGACTTTGTCTTTCCCAGGAGATTGTGGAATGTGCTTTCTTCTCCTCCTATAACTATTTCTAATCCAAAGGCATCTTTCTCTTACTGATGGGATCCAGGTCAACATATTGAAGCTGGAGCATACGTTCAAGTGTACACTTGATTTCTGATTTGTTTAATAACGTGATTATATAGGAAATATTTCTGCTATTGTTTTCTCCTTTTTTTTTGATGAAGATTAGCCCAGAGCTAATTGCTGCCAATCCTCCTCTATTCACTGAGGAAGACTGGCCCTGAGCTAAAATCTATGCCCATCTTCCTCTACTTTATATGTGGGATGCCTACCACAGCATGGCATGACAAGTGGTGCCATGTCTGCACCCAGGATCCGAATCAGCGAAACCCAGGCTGCTGAGGTGGAATGTGGGCACTTAATCTCTGCACCACCAGGCCGGTCCCTGTGCTATTCTTTCTTTCATTTCTTTATACTATTTTGCTCTTTTTTCTCTTTTGAGGAAATTTATCCCTGAGCTAACTACTGTCAATCCTCCTCTTTTTTCTGAAGAAGACTGCTCCTGAGCTAATATCCATGCCTATCTTCCTCTACTTTATATGTGGTATGCCTACAATAGCATGGCTTTTGCCAAACGGTGCCATGTCCACACCCGGGATCCAAACTAGTGAACTCCAGGATGAAGAGAAGCAGAATGTGCAAACCTAACCACTGTGCCACCAGGCTGGCCCTTATTATTTTGCTCTTAAATATTAAGTTTTATGTCTTGGTGTAAGCAATGTTTATTTTTGTTATTATATTTTACTTAGTTCCTTTTAAAGAAGGACTTTAATTGTGACTCCAGTAATAATCTACTTGCTATTTCACTAGATCCACAATAAATAATGCCTAAATAAGTATAATACCTTGAAAAAATCATACCATATATTTTTTTCTTAATAATTCTTCCCTTTTCACCACAGATTTTTAGGGAGTTGAAAAGCTTATAGAATTTAGATATCCAAAAGTAATATCCAAAAATAATAGATATGGCCAACTATTTAGTCAAAAATGATGATGTAGTTCTTAGTATTTGAGAAATGTATTTGATTGGTATATAAGTTGTCATACAAGTGCTTAATTCAATCACGGTTTATTGTCCTTAAAAAACTCTTGATTAGTTCTTTCAGACACAATCTAGAAGATCTAATATAGTTAGAAAATGTTTAGAGATTAGCTCATAAAATGTTACACTCCAGGATGTTGCTATTCTGTAGAACCAACTTAGTTCAGAATATTTTATATTTAACATAAATGTAAAGATTGTATCTCATTAACACATTTTATCTTTCAATATTTACTCCAACATTGTAAAATAAATATTAATATTCTTATTCTACAGGTGAGTATATTTTAACAAACCATTTTACACAACTACTGAAAGGCCTAGAATGCTGATGTTCTATTCAAATGCTCTGTACAGTGATATACTACCTCACTTGTTTGCATGTTAGAAGGAAATTAGCTTTTAGCCAATCACTTGGTGTTTTAATGTGATTTAATGTGAAAACAGCTAATAGATGTCTTATGTGATTAATATGAAAACAGCTAATAGAATACAGTGAGAAATTAACGAGTTGAGTTGATGGTTGATGAATTACATGAATTCAGCTAGTGAGTGAACATCCATGTTTTCCATTTGAATCTGCAGTGAATGGCATAAACACTTGACCCCCTGTTGTCACTGTTTCCTCATCTGCAACTGTGAAATTATACATTGCCAAAAAATAAATAGGGGGCAATACCTCACCATCCTATGGGTCAAAATATTGGTTACTGTTTTTGTAGTAAATGAATTATAATTTTATGAATATTTTCAAGTTTATTCCATGGGTTTCAACACGTAGAATGCCACAGAAGTTGCTATATTTGTACTGAATGGCTTCACAGACAATTTTGGACTACAAATCATCTTATTCTTTCTGTTTCTAGCAACCTGCCTGTTTACTCTGATAGGAAATTTGGGACTGATTGTGTTGGTTATTGGAGATTTCTGTCTCCACAACCCATGTACTATTTTAGTAGTGTGTTATCATCAGCACATGCCTGCTAGTCCTCAATAATTACTCAAAATATGTTAGTGGGTTTTATGTGAAAAATAAAGCCATTTCATTCCTGGGATGTGCAAAACAAATGTTTCTTGCTGTTACTTTGGAACCATGGAATGCTTTCTCTTGGCTGCAATGACATGTGATCACTATATAGCAATCTATAACCCTCTACTGTATTCAGGTAGCACGCCACCCATGTGCCACTCATCATTGCTTCCTATCTCGGTGGCATCTTGCATGCTACTTTATATACATTGGCTACACTTAGCCTATCCTTCTGTACGTTCAGTGAAATTAGACATGTCTTTTGTGACATCCCTCCTACTCTTGCCACTTCTTGTTCTGATATTCATGCAAAGCAATTTATACTCTTTTACTTTGTGGGCTGATTTGAAATATCCACTATACCTATAGTCCTGCTCTCTTATGGTTTCATTCTGTTGGTGATTCTGAGGATACACTCTGCTGAAGGGAGAAGAAAATTTTTTTCTGCAAGTGGCTCTCACCTAACTGGAGTGTCAGTTTTTTATGGTACACTTCTCTTCATGTGTGTGACCAAATTTCAGCTATGCTTTGGATCATGACATGGTAGTGTTGTTACAGGCTCTTAACATCAGCCCTGATATCAGTTCCCCCACATTGTACCCAGTGTATACAGCGTATACTGGGGTTAAAACTAAAACACAGAACCCCTTTCCCACTTCTCCAGCTCCACTCATATGTAAATACCTCTTTCTTTAAACTTTTACTCCTTGAGCTTTACAACTAAATGGAAGTTACAAATTGTCAAAAGCACAGGTGGTCTGGAGTTGGAGGCACACTAAAGTTTAGCTAATCATGTGGCCTTGAAGATTGCCAGGAAAGCCGCTGTCTCAAGAATATCAAGGAGTGGAGGCTTCCCAGACCTCAACTCCTCAACTCCCAGCGCTGGAACGCACCTCAAACAGGAATATGAGACAATGGCGAAGAACGCCCACCTGCCATCCTCCTGTCTCACCATGCCCCCTACCTCGCTGCAAGCAGCCTCTCAAGGCCAAACGCAGGCTGGTGGAAAAGCGCTGACATGCACAAGCTACATGTTCCCCTCTCTTACACAAAACACCAAATAAAAATCCCTACCCATTCCTCATCGGGAAGCTAGCAATTTTTGAGGCATGAGCCCTGGCTTTTCTCCCTGTGCCTGGCATAGTAAAAACCTTTCCTCTTCCACTCCACACTCTATTTTCGTTATTTGGATTGTCATCGGGTCCAAAGACCGAACTTTCGGTTACCAATTTGGCGACCAGATGGGACCTGTGGGTGGATCCCACTGAGACCCTCTTGGCTTGACGGATGCTTCAGAGTCGTAATACGCACCTGCCCCAATAGTGGAAGTGGAGGGTTGGAGAAAGTCTCAGGGAGGCCAGGCCACCGAGGGCCAGTGCTTAGCTGGTGGGACTTAATCTCAGGTCGAATCCAGGTCTGTTCCCTTGGCCAGACACCGCGGAGTGCCAGTGACAGCTGGAGGGGCCGCTCCAGCAGCTGCCAAAGCCCATTTTGCTTTGGGAGTCTTCCCTCCTGCCTCCTCCCAGGGCAACTGTTTGGACCTTTTGTTACCAGGGAAACTATCTTGAGGAAAAGGAAAGTGCATTTTTTTGGAGTCGCAACGCCCTGGCCAAATTTTGGTAAGTTCCCCACGTGTGCACAACAGAGTTCCCTTGTCCTTGCTCATCTGGGAACATCTGCATAGTGGATCTTCATTTGTCAGGCACCCCTGAGTGTAGGACATGGACTAAGCTGGGACTGGAACCACTTTGGTTTTCGTTTTTGGCTTCAGTTTGTGGCCGAGAGTTTTTGGGAAAGCACACTTGTTTGGTGATGTGGGGATGGCAAGCCAAAGAATAGAAAGAAAGATTTCTTGGACTCTCAAGGTCTGGCCATAGTGCTCTTTTATTTAGAGAATAGTATGGAATAGCATGGGGACAGGACCCATGGGCAGTCAGAGCTGCTGCTGCAATGTGTTGAGGGTTAGGGCTAAATTTATAAGGCACAGGTATGTGACTTATTTTTACTGGAAAAAGAAAAGATGATGTAAAAAGTCATTAAATGATTTCAGTGCAGGTGGGGTCTGGTTATTGTGCAGTCATATAACTTTAGATACAAATCTGGTCATATAAATCGGCATGTAGGTGAGGATGCCCTGGGCTTCTGTCCCTGGGGCAGCCCTAATTCACACCATAAAAATCCATTGGGTCATATAGATCGGCATGTAGGCCAGGTCACCTTGGCCTTCTCTACTTGGGACAGCCTTAATCCACATCATAAACCCCCCCCAAACCCATTTGGCCCCGAAATATTTTGGGGATATGGACGATGGTTAGTCTTCTGTAACTACTTCCAGCTGTACAAGGTCGTAGAGTTGTCCCTAAATGGGGCCATAGGTACAGGTAGGAGGTTCAGCGGACTGGAAGGCTGCACCCGTGAAGTCCAAGGCTGACAAGGTGTACAGATCCTCTGGAGGTGAGAGAATCATTTGACAAGAGGTGGCCCATGAGGTGAAACTTTGTTGACATGTGGAAGACAAACAATGAAATAGACAACAAATTATAAGAAATACTAGTTATATGATTAACCCAATGAATAAGGTTTGGATAGTAGTCCAGAGACCTGGTCCTGACCAGGAGTTCAACCAATCATTTAGAGATAGGGTAGGGTCAGACATGGATTTAATTTGGTGGCTTATGTCAGATAGGAAGCCAGAGATATTTTGATGGTAGTCAGGAATATAGACACAACATTCAGCTTTTATAATGACGCAAATGCCCCCTTGTGCTCCTGTCAAGACATCCAGTGCCATTCAGTTTTGGAGGACTGCCTTACACATTTGGGATGCTTCTAAATCGAGCAGCAAAAGGCTATGTTGTGTATCATTTAATGCCTTCATAGTAAATTTGTTTAGGACTTCCATGCGCAAGATGACACTTTTGATTCCTAATTGGGGAAGGAAAATTGAGGAAAGATGGTCATACCAGTGGAAGACAGAGCGGGTCCAGCGCTTTTGCAGGTTGGGTAGGTTAGCAGGAGGAGATATAGTAAATGTAGTTCTACCCTGCATCCAGACGAAGCCTAGGGTGCATTGTCCAATCCATCCAGGTGGTAGCCAAGGCCATAAGTTGGAGCCACATAGCCACTGAGTGCCATTAGGGGCTAACCAATGTTTGCTGGGCCATCAATATCAGTCAGTCCCAAACCAATCAGTATTATTTTTAAGGCTATGATATGAGAACACATGTAGCAGGGAATTTTCCCCATAGGTCAGGTACTATTAGGCCATGTATCACAGGTGTGATTGGTTTGTTCCCAACATAGAGTGGCCTTTTGACTGAGTTGACCACTAGTAGGAGTGAGCCAAATATGTTCGTCCCAAATTTGATATAGTCCATCCTATGTGTATTGATAAGCTGGGGACTTTACTTTTGGAACTTGTTGTTTATGATCTACCTGTGACAAGGCAAATCTAGTTAGTATTTGGGCAGTAGTATTGAAGGAAGAGGTTTGACTGTGGCCAGGGAACTCCCAAGTGTCAGAGACGGATGGCCACAAGGAGACATTATGATAAGTAATAGATTAATCTTGTAGAAGAGAAGAGCTAGAATCCAATAGCCATGAATGCGTACTCTAGCTTCCACTGAAACATATTTTTTTCTCTCTAAAATCACCCTCATTTTTACAAAAGATAGCCAAATTAAGATTAACTGGTTTGCAAATAAAGTGTAGTTCCAATACAACTTGGTCCAATTATTTACATAAGTGCAGCAAGAATAGCAATTGATTATACAGGCTCTTTTAAATCTACTTTGCTGGAATTTTTTATGAGGAATCTCAGATTGAACTGTAAAGGCCTTTTGAGGCCAGAAAAGCCAAGCCAACGACTTGCCATCAGATTTTGCCTGCAATACCTACAGGTTTGGGTGGACTCCTCTCTTCTCAAGGTCCCCCAAAATATTCTGAGGTTCCTTGCAGCTGCCAGATAAGCAACCTTCCTTACTTACCAGGCAAGATTGCCAGAATCTCTGCAAACAAGGTACCAGGCCCATGTTTCCCAGTGGCTTTATTTCCAGAAAGTCCAATCTGTGTTCCTGAAAAGCTGTCTTGTCATATCTGTGCCTATATGTTTCTCTCAAATATGGCATTCCAGTCAAAGCTTTGGCAAGATAACCAATGTGCCCTGTTATAAGGAGACCAAATTCTTAGTGAACTTATGTAAATAAATATACTGCCATGAAATAACCATACTCACAAAGAGTTTCCAAATTCTGGAGGGATAAGGTAAGGAGAAAAAGATAAATTTTCAGTTTTGCTCATAAAGGTATAATTTCACTAAACAGCTATAAGGCATAGTTAGCATAAGAGAAAAGAGAAAAAGTTTCCTTAAATCTGAGAAAACAAAACAACACATGAAAAACAATATTTCAAACAGAAGCCATAAAAAAATTATAATCATCCTCATCAGTTCACACAGTCCTGTATAATCAATTCTTGAGTTTAATCTTCTGTTAGCAGATCTCTGAGCTCAGTTTCTCCTTTAGAATTCTATAATTTCTTACCCAGTTCAGTTTTACAATCTGAAAGTTTATCAGAAAGCTGGAGCTTAGAATCTTGTGTCAGAATCCTTTCCGGGAATTTCTCTGAAGATGAAACATATTTGCAAAAGCAAAAAGCATCACAGCAAAACAGCAACTGTCTGTAAATGAACAAGAGACTCAAAAGGGCAATTGACAAGGAAACTTGACTACTTCCTGTGACATACAATGCTTCAAGATAATAACTGGAATTATGACCGATAACCAAGACAGATCAGAATTTTAGGAATGCTATATAATTTTAAGACACCTATATTAATAGCATTTACCCACATAATACCACCTAAGAAAGTTTATCCTCACTTATTTGACAATGTTTCCCATATAGTTTAATAGACCTAACAAGGCTGATTAGTTTAGTATTTTCCTCCATATAGGAAGAGAGAGCGGATTTCTTTGAGAAGTCTCAGGGGCCCTTTGAAAATCCTCAGAGAAATTTTTCTTCCTTCTACCAGGTCAAAAGAGAGCCTTCATTCAGGATTTGAATATTTTTGAGGGAGAAGGTTGTCAAAAATATCAAAAGTTTTTTTTATTAAGATTATGATAGTTAACAATCCTGTGAAATTACAGTTGTACATCATTATTACTCATGTTGCAGGTACACCACTTCACCCGTAGTGCCCTCCCCCCACCTCCCGTTTCCCCTGGTAACCACCGATCAGTTCTCTTTGTCTATATGTTAACTACCATCTATGAGTGGAGTCATACAGAGTTCGTCTTTCTCTGTCTGGCTTATTTCACTAAACATAATACCCTCAAGGTCTATCCATGTTGTTGTGAATGGGATGACTTTGTCCTTTTTTATGGCTGAGTAGTATTCCATTGTGTGTATCTATATCTATATCTATATCTATATCTATATCTATATCTATATCTATATACCATATCCAATCATCAGTTGCTGGGCACTTAGGTTGGTTCCATGACTTGGCTATTGTGAAGAATGCTGTGATGAACATAGGGGTTAATGGGACTTTTGGAAGTGCTGATTTCAGGTTCTTAGGAAAGATACCAAGTATTGGGATGGCTGGGTCATAAGGTATTTCTATCTTTAACTTTTTGAGGAATCTCCATACTGTTTTCCATAGTGGCTGCACCAGTTTGCGTTCCCACCAACAGTGTATGAGGGGACCTTTTTCTCCACAGCCTCTCCAACATTTGTCATTCTTGGTTTTGGATATTTTTGCCATTCAAACAGGTGTGAGGTGATATCTTAGTGTAGTTTTGATTTCCATTTCCCTGATTTGTGATGGTGAGCATCTTTTCATGTGTCTATTGGCCATCCATATATCTTCTTTGGAGAAATGTCTTTTCATGTACCCTGTGTGTTTTTTGATCAGGTTTTTTGACTTTTTGTTATTGAGCTGTGTGAGTTCTTTATATATTATCGAGATTAACCCTTTGTCAGATAAATAACTTGTAAATATTTTTTCCCAATTAGTGGGCTGTGTTTTTGTTTCAATCCTGTTTTCCCATGCCTTGAAGAAGCTCTTTAGTCTGATGAAGTCCCATTTGTTTATTCTTTCTATTGTTTCCCTCATCTGAGGGGTTATGGTGTCCGAAAAGATTCTTTTGAAACTGATGTCAAAGAGCGTACTGCCTATACTCTCTTCTAGAAGACATTATTTCAGGCCTCATCTTTAGGTCTTTGATCCATTTTGAGTTTATTTTGGTGAGTGGTGAAAAAGAATGGTCGATTTTCATTCTTTTACATGTGGCCGTCCAGTGTTCCCAGCACCATATGTTGAAGAGCCTTTCTTTTCTCCATTTTAGGCCCTCTACTCCTTTGCCGAAGATTAGCTGTCCATAGATGTGTGGTTTTATTTCTGGGCTTTCAATTTTGTTCCATTGATCTGTGCACCTGTTTTTGTGCCAGTACCATGCTGTTTTGATTACTGTAGCTTTGTGGTATGCTTAGAAGTCAGGGGTTGTGATGCTTCCGGCTTTGTTCTTCTTTCTCAGGATTGCTTTAGCAATTCGTGGTCTTTTGTTGCCCCATATGAATTTTAGGATTCTTTGTTCAATTTCTGTAAAGAATGTCATTGGTATTCTGATTGGGATAGCATTGAATCTGTAGGTTGCTTTAGGTAGTATGGACATTTTAACTATGTTTATTCTTCCAATCCATGTGCATGGAATGTCTTTCCATCTCTTTATGTCGTCATCGATTTCTTTCAGGAAAGTCTTGTAATTTTCTTTGTATAAATCTTTTACTTCCTTGGTTAAATTTATCCAAAGGTATTTTATACTTTTTCTTGCGATTGTCAATGGGATTGAGTTCTTGAGATCTTTTTCTGGTAGTACATTTTTAGCGTATAGATATGCTACTGATTTATGTATGTTGTTTTTATACCCTGCTACTTTGCTGTAGCTGTTGATTGTTTCTAATAGTTTTCCTATGGATTCTTTGGGGTTTTCTATATATAAGATCATGTCATCTGCAAACAGGGAGAGTTTTACTTCTTCGTTGCCGATTTGGATTCCTTTCATTTCTTTTTCCTGCCGAATTCCTCTGGCCAACTCCTCCACTACTATGTTGAATAAGGGTGGTGAAAGTGGGCACCCTTGTCTTGTTCCTGCTCTCAGAGGGTTGGCTTTCAGTTTTTGTCCGTTGAGTATGGTGTTGGCTGTCGGTTTGTCATATATGGCCTTTATTATGTTGAGGTACTTTCCTTCTATAACTATTTTATTGAAGGTTTTTATCATAAATGGGTGTTGGATCTTGTTGAATGCTTTCTCTGCATCTATTGAGATGATCATGGGGTTTTTGTTTCTCATTTTGTTAATGTGGCGAATCACATTGATTGACTTGCAGAAGTTGAATCATCCCTGTGTCCCTGGTATAAATGTCACTTGATCAAGGTGTATAATCTTTTTGATGTATTGCTGTATTTGATTTGCCAAAATTTTGTTGAGTATTTTTGCATCTATGTTCATCAGTGATATTGGCCTGTAGTTTTCCTACTCTGTGTTGTCCTTGTCAGGTTTGGGGATCAGGGTGATGTTGGCTTCCTAGAATGTCTTATGGAGTGCTCCATCTTCCTCTACTTTCTGGAATAGTTTGAGAAAGATAGGTATTAAATCTTCTTTGAATGTTTGGTAGAATTCTCAAGAGATGCCGTCTGGTCCTGGACTCTTATTTTGGGGGAGGTTTTGGATTACTGTTTCAATTTCTTTAGTTGTGATTGGTCTACTCAGATTCTCTATTTCTTCCTGATTCAGTTTGGGGAGGTTGTATGAGTCTAGGAATTTATCCATTTCTTCTAGATTGTTCAATTTGTTGGCATATAGTTTTTCATAGTATTCTCTCATGATCCTTCGTTTTTCTTCGGTATCTGTTGTGATTTTTCCTCTCTCATTTCTAATTTTATTTATTTGAGACTTCTCTCTTTCTTTCTTAGTGAGTCTGGCTAAGAGTTTATCGATTTTATTAATTTTTTCAAAGAACCAACTCTTTGTTTCATTGATCCTTTCTACTGTCTTTTTTGTTTCAATATTGTTTATTTCTGCTCTGATTTTTATTATTTCCCTCCTTCTACTGACTCTGGGCTTTGTTTGTTCTTCTTTTTCTAATTGTCTTAGGTGTCCTTTGAGATTGTGTATGTAAGATTCCTCTTGCTTATTGAGGTGAGCCTGTATTGCAATGAATTTCCCTCTTAGGACTGCCTTTGTTGCATCCCAAATAAGTTCTCATGGTGTGTTTTCATTTTCATTTTTCTCCAGATAATATTTGATTTCTTCTTTAATTTCTTCAATAATCCATTGTTTGTTCAGTAGCATGTTGTTTCGTCTCCACATTTTTGCCCCTTTCCCAGCTTTATTCTTGTAGTTGATTTCTAGTTTCATAGCATTATGATCTGAAAAGATGCTCAATATTACGTAAACCCTGTTGAACTTATTGATGCTTGCTTTGTTTCCCAAGATATGGTCTATCCTTGAGAATGTTCCATGAGAAGAATGTGCCACGTGCTGTTTTTGGATGAAGTGTTCTATATATATCTATTCAGTCCATCTGGTCTAATTTTTCATTTAATTCTATAATTTCTTTGTTGATTTTCTGTCTGGATGATCTATCCATTGGTGTTAATGGGGTGTTGAGGTCCCCTACTATCATTGTATAGTTGTTGATGTCTCCTTTTAGTTTTGTTAAGAATTGCTTTACAAATTTTGGTTCTCCTGTGTTGGGTGCGTATATATTTATAAGTGTTATGTCATCTTGGTGGAGTGTCCCTTTTATCATTATATACTACCCCTCTTTGTCTTTTTTTATCTGTTTTGCTTTGAAGTCTACTTTGTCTAAGTATGGCAACACCTGCTTTCTTTTGTTCATTATTAGCTTGGAGTATTGTCTTCCATCCCTTCACTCTGAGTCTGTGTTTGTCTTTGGGGCTGAGGTGTGTTTCCTGGAGGCAGCATATTGTTGGATCTTGTTCTTTGATCCATCCTGCCACTCTGTGTCCTTTGATTAGAAAGTTCAATCCATTTACATTTAGAGTGATTATTGAAATGTGGGGGTCTACTGCTGCCATTGTATCACTTGTTTTCTGGTTCTTTTGCATTTCCTTTGTTTCTCATCCCATGATTATTGAATTCCTAATTCAAGTAGGTAAATTTCTGTATTGGCTTTCTTCTTATTTGTAATTTTTGTCTTTATTCTTGTTATTTGTTTAGTGGCTACCAGGTGGTTTATATAACACATCTCGTAGATGAGATAGTCCTTTTTCTGATAGCCTCTTATTTCTTAAAATTAAAACATTCCATACATTTTTTCTTTGCTTTCTAGATTGTTATTGTCAGATTTTTTTCTCTTCTTTTTTGTGTTGTGAGTTTGTGGTTAAAATGACTAGGTTATATTTATTCTTGGTGTTTCCATTCTGTTTACCTTTAATGTTTTATTTAACTTTTGCTAACCTGTTCTGATGGAGAGCTGCTACTTTCTATTATTGTCCTTCTGCTTATCTCCTTTGTTCTGGATTTGGTAACCCCTTTCCTTTTTTCATTTTTCAGGTATGAGGGTCTGCCTGAGCAATTCTTGAAGAGGAGGTCTTGTGGCAATGAACTCCCTTAACTTTTGTTTATCTGGGAAAGTTTTTATTTCTCCATCGTATTTGAGGGATATTTTCACTGGGTAGAGTATTATTGAATGCAGGTTTTTGTCTTTCAGAATTTTGGATATTTCATTCCAATCTCTTCTAGCCTGTAAGGTATCTCCTGAGAAATCTGCTGACAGCCTCATGGGGTTTCCTTTATAGGTTATTTTCTTCTGCCTGGCTGCCCTTAGTATTTTGTCTTTGTGGTTGACTTTTGCTAACTTCACAACTATATGCCTTGGGGTTGGTCTTCTTGCATTAATAAAGTTTGGAGATCTATTGGCTTCTGTCACATGAAGTTCCATCTCTCTTCCCAAGTTTTGAAAGTTCTCAGCTAAAATATTTTTGAACAGGCCTTCTGCACCCTTCTCCTTCTCTTCTCCCTCTGATATATCTATAACCCTTATGTTGCATCTCCTAATTGAGTCAGATAATTCTCGGAGAGTTTCTTCATTTCTTTTTAGTCTTAGTTCTCTCTCCTCCTCTGTCTGCAGCATTTCTATATTCCTGTCCTCCAACTTGCTAATTCTGTCCTCCATATTATCTACCCTACTGTTCAGAAAGTCAAGATTTTTCTTAATCTCCTCCATTGTGTTCTTCATCTCCAGTATTTCTAATTGCTTCGTCTTTATAGTAGCAAGCTCTGTTGTGACATAGCTCCTGAACTCATTGAGTTGTCTATCTGAATTCTCTTTTAACTCATTGAGTTTTTTAATAATGGCAGTTTTGAAATCATAATCATTTAGGTTGTAGATTTCATTGTCTTTGGGATTGTTTTCTGGGTGTTTATCATTTTCCTTCTGTTCTGGAGATTTAATATATTTTTTCATACTGATCGATGGTGTGGATTTGCGCCTCCGCATAGAGATAGAGTTTAGTCGCTGCTTCCACTTGTTGCAATTGGTGTGGGGGGGAGCAGCTGTTTAGACTGCACCAACCAGGAACCCTATCAGCTGTTACTGACTGGACCTGAGCCCCTCCTCATAGTCACAGTAGTCCTGTGAGTTCCCTCGTCAGTTGTGGGGGCAATCACAAGGGGACCTCAGACCTCAGACTGCTGGTGCCTACTGTTGCAGCCCACCTAGATGCGCTCCCTCCTTGGGGTCTGCAGTGGTGTTATGGGCTTTCCCAGCAGCCGGGAGCAGGATGACCCATAATCACAGCTTTTTCACTGTCAGAGCCCACAAGATCACCCTTGTCACTATAGGTCCCAGCAGAGCTATGGGTATCATCTTCAGTCTGTGGTTAGCTCATCTAGCTGTGCTACTTTTGCCCTAGGGCCTTTCGGCCTTGTGATTGCTGGTCAGGACCTCTACACTAGTGCTGTGCAGAGGCTTTCACAGAGGCTTCTGTGAGAACCTGAAGTTCCCCCCTGGGCCACGTAGCCATTCCACTGGAGCTCCACCTAGCCCCATACCACTCTCACGGAATCTCTGGGAACCCCTTGCCTCCTCTGGGACATGGCCAGAGTCCATTGGCCTGGCAGTGGGTTGCAACCTGCTGCCTTGTGGGGAATTCTGCTCTTGGGAGCTTCCTGGCATTTCCAATGCTGTGCAGGGCCTCTCCACTAATGGCAAGCAGAGGCTTTCCCTGCCAGTGGGTGTAGGACCCTGGAGTTTCCCCCTGGGCCACAGAGCCAGGTGCTGGAGCTCCACCCAATCCCCAAGCACGTCCACGGGAAGTCTGGGCACCTCTTGCACCATCCATGCACAGTGGAGATTGTGGGCCTGGCAGTGGCTCACAGGCTGGTGCCCTGCCAGAGAATCCACTCCCTGGGAGTCTCCTGGTGTTCTGTGTGCTGGGTGGGGCCTCCCCACTAATAACGAGAAGTGGCTTTCCCTGCCAGTGGGTGCAGGACCATGGAGTTTGCCCCTGGGCCACAGAGCCAGGCACTGGAGCTCCACCCAGTCCCCAAGCACATCCACAGAAAGTCTGGGTGCCTCTTGCACCATCTGTGCATAGCCAGAGACCGTGGGCCCAGCAGCAGCTGGTGGGCTGGTGCCCTGCCAGGGAATCTGCTCTCTGGGAGCTTCCCTTTGTTCTGATTGCTGGACTGAGCCTCCCTGCTAATGGCAAGCAGAGGCTTTCCCTGCTGGCAGGTACGGGACCCTGGAGTTTCCCCCTGGGCCATGGAGCCAGGTGCTGGAGCTCCACCCAGTTCCCAAGCACGTCCATGGGAAGTCTGGGCACCTCCTGCACTGTCTCGTGCACTGCCAGTGACCATTGGCCTGGCAGCAGCTGGGGGCCTGGTGCCCTGCCAGGGAATCCACTCCCTGGGAGTCTCCTGGTATTCTGTATACTGGGAAGGGCCTCCCCTCTAATGCCGAGCAGAGGCTTTCCCTGCTGGTGGGTGTGGGACCCTGGATTTTCCCCCTGGGCTTAGGTGTAATCATGGGGGGCTTAGGTAGGGCTGTTGTCACCTGTTTCCACTGTGGCTCTGCCAGTGAGTGCACACTCCTTGGTGCCCTTGGTGCGTGGCGATGCTATGGGGGAGTCTGCTGGAAAAGAGCCTCTTGCAGGTACTAGGCTGTCCGGTTTTGGGGGTTGGAGAGTTTTCACCTATTTCCACCTCCTCCCAGGGGGAAGTCCGTCCTCCTTCTGATGTATAGCAGCATGAGTCTCTCATGCGTCTTGAGATGCTATCTGAATATCCTTTGTTAACTGGTGAATGTCCAATTAGTTGCAGATTCGAAGGGGGAGAGACAAAGAAGACCACTCACTCCACCATCTTGGTCCTGCCTCCCCAAAAGTTTTTTAAAATACTTGTTCAAATAGGAAACAACGCCCACTGTGAAACAATGCTCAGGTATCCCTTTAAAGTGACAAAAGAAACAGTCAAGAGCAAACACACAGTCAAGAAGTTTTAGAAGAGAGCTCTTGCTTTCTGAATATAGGAAATTATTTTAACAAAACATAGATTTTCTGTCCTTTAGTTAGAGTTAGAGCAGGCCAAAAGTTCAAGAAAATTATCCTTTGAGAGAAAACCAAATTTTAATTTCTGCACCAGCTTATTTTTAACATTAAAATTCCTTTAGTTAATTGGATTTACTTTAATCTTAGTCTACTTGACTAGGCATAAAACTCCTGTCTGAATTTCTCCTTCACAAACCTTCTACAACTTTCTTTTTACATTCAGAATTTGTTCTATCCTTTCTTTCTTCCCTTCTAGTACATTAGGACAAATTTATCCTTCTTAACCAAACAAACAAGAATACTTCCATTCTTTATACCCTCTTTACTGAAAACATGCATTTTAACTTTCCTTTAATACAGAGCCGTTTTCCTTATTAATTTCCAGTAGCTTTAATTATATATGTTAATTAGAACTTTCAATCCTTAAGAAACCCTAGTAAACACTAAAAAGGTAAACAATTATGAATTATCTTTTATATCAGTAATCTAAACACTTCATAATTTCTATAAACACATCACTTTACAGTAATAGACCCAAAGACTTTTATCCCCGCTGCAATAAGAAGCCAAAAGTAGATAACTAGGATATGTTTAGCAATAATGTTTGTGTTCTATCCAATCCAAAAATGACCCAGATACTCAGATTTTTATCATTTAACTTAACTTGGCAAAACTCAAGATTGTTATCAAAAAGCATTTGGAAGCTGTTTTTTTTGCCCCCAAGTATACAGAACATAAAACAGTTATTATACCCACTTGTATCTATTTAAATTATTTATTTTCAACAATTATGTTCACATTACCTACAAACCTCATGAAACATTAGACAAAACTGGTCATCATTTA
This sequence comes from Equus caballus, assembly GCF_041296265.1. Taxonomy (NCBI): domain Eukaryota; kingdom Metazoa; phylum Chordata; class Mammalia; order Perissodactyla; family Equidae; genus Equus; species Equus caballus. The sequence continues at coordinate 13,343,698 of NC_091695.1, forward strand.
AAGCTAATATTTTCCTGACAAATTTCTAACAGGTAACATGAACTCATTTGACTAGTAAACACAGGCTGCATGTCTGCATCATGTGCAAATACTGACAACTCTGACAAGACTATTTTCAATCAAACCAACAAACTTAAACAAGCTTTCATTTGCCAAAGTTTAATTCACATCACATTACTTTTGAAAGATGCTGAGGTAATTTCTACTACATTTAGAATTTATGTAAGCACTTACTTTAAGCCAATTAAACTGAGTTCTTAATTTTTTTGGCCATACCATCTGCAGATAAAAATATCACACATATAACATACATATAGACACACGTACACAGAGACTGCACAGCTATTGTTTTAAAAATTACTGCTGTGAATCAGGTACAGGAATACAAAGCTCACCAGTTATGAATCCAAACTTTGTTTTGACCCTTTTTACGAATACTTATGGAGAAGACACTTGAGATGCCAGATTTTTTGGCAAGGGTACGCTTATGGCTGTTTTTTCCTTTCCCCTCCTTTTTTTTTTTCCTTCAGTCTTAGGAATTAGTGATGGGCTAGATAGTAGTTCCTTGAGAGGGGAGATGATAATCCTTTTTGAGATGAAGGAACTGGGCAGAATCTGAACTGCCTCTAGAGCTGTATTTCCAGTCTTGCAAGGATTTTGTAAGGACAGTTGCTCTTGATTTCCCAGAAACTGGATTGTAACTGGAATAACATTCTAGGTTGATCTACACGTCCAACTACATCATAAAGGCTCAGAGAAACCACTCAAATTTTCTCCCAGCTGGAGTTTCTGGGGCATAACCCATCCAATTGAAAGTGTTTCTAATTAGTTAGAATGCACCCGAGCGGTGAGTCTCTGGGGTTGCTTGGGGCATTTCCCATGGCAGTAAAGCTAGTGTCCGACTGACAGTGGACTGGAAGAGGGTACCGAGCCCAATTGTGGGTGTCAACCTAGTTACAAGATTTAATCAAGTCCCACTGAACCAGGGCACTTATTCCCTGACCCAGCACAAGGGGAGCCAGGGAAGCAGGAGGCAAAGGCCTGGAACTGGCTGGAGGTTGAGGCTCCCAGCACTAGGGTTGAGTGTTAAGTCCCTGGCAAAAGGTTTTCAAGTTTTCGATTTTACAGAAGGTCTAGGTTCTGCTCACGTCCAGCCTGAACTTAACCTACACTTGGTGATAACAGAGGAGGTGATGAATGAAACAAAGAAAGGAAAAGAAGAGATCATACCTCTCCCTCATGGACTATTCCAGAGGGTTATCAACATAAGAGTCACACAATAGTTCCCATGCCAGGGCACACTACCCCAGCAGGGCAGCTCACAGAGTGAATCACAGGTCTCCTACCCTCATAACCGACTCAGTAGGTGACTAAAATACTCAATGAGTCAACTGCCAAGAGAAAGTACCCTGCTTGGGGTCGCTGGGGTGATCAGGCCCAGAAACCAGAGTGGGGGGGGGACAGCTCCCAGGTGTGGAGCCTTTTACTCTTTAAAGATTTCTTTGTTTCCAGGTTGCAAAACTGAAAAGGAGACCAAAAGGTCCACTGTAACTCTAAGAGAGATTAAAGAAATGGGTCCATTACCTTGAAAAATCCCCTCTGAACGTAGGGCAGCATCCTACCATTGTTCCTCCTGTGGGGTTCCTATAGCAAGGGTGATGGGGGTGTCTGGCATTGCATCCCTTGTATACCTTCCCTATTAGTAACAGGTGCCTGGTGAATGGTCCCCCAGAGAAAAGGAGAACTTTAAGAGAGATGAAATAAAAGGAGTCATTATCTTGAAAATCCCCCCACTGGGGTTCCTGTAGCAAGGGATGATGGGGGCATCCCTTGTACATCTTCCCTATTCTGCCTGGCAGTAATAGGTGCCTGGTGAATGGTCCCTGAGTGAAAAGGATAGAGAAAAACAATGAGGAATTTTCTGCCAGTCTGGGGGACATTCTACCCAATTGCATCCTGGAGCCATTCTCCCAAGAAGCGGTTCCCATACTCAACCAAAGTTTAGAGTTTGGTACTTTCCTTGAACCAGAGTCCCAATTGGGAGTTTCCCGTGGTTTGGAGTGTGGTCAGGAGCAATAGGGAGGGATGCCAATCCAGCCTTACGAAAAGAAACCTTCCATGGGAGTCTTGGAGATTGGTGACCATCCTAATGACTTAAGTGGTCGACCCGTGCCCACGTAAAATTTATATATTAGAGATAGAGCCAGGAAGGAATGGATTAATTCATTCTACATCACCCTGAGGCTTAAGGTACTGATTCTCTTCAAGCTGAATCCCATGATTTGCCCCATAGGGTAACCATGGGCAGCAACGTGGATTCATACAGCTGTCCAAGAAAGCTCCGGATGGAGAACTGAATTTAGATCCATACTTGAAAAAGAGAAAGGCACAAGGGAAAAAGGGCACTTACCAGAACTCAAGCTCACAAGCCAATGAAGCAAGATCCCCGTACAGGTCACCAGAAATGATGTGGGGACGGTGAGCCAAAGAGTCGAAAGAAAGATTTCTTGGACTCTCAAGGTCTGGCCATAGTGCTCTTTTATTTAGAGAGTAGTATGGAATAGCATGGGGACAGGACCCATGGGCAGTCAGAGCTGCTGCTGAAATGTGTTGAGGATTAGGGCTAAATTTATAAGGCACAGGTATGTGACTTATTTTTACTGGAAAAAGAAAAGATGATGTAAAAAGTCATTAAATGATTTCAGTGCAGGTGGGGTCTGGTTATTGTGCGGTTGTATAACTTTAGATACAAATCTGGTCATATAAATCGGCATGTAGGTGAGGATGCCCTGGGCTTCTGTCCCTGGGGCAGCCCTAATTCACACCATAAAAATCCATTGGGTCATATAGATCGGCATGTAGGCCAGGTCACCTTGGGCTTCTCTACTTGGGACGGCCTTAATACACATCATTTGGTATTTGTTTTTGTCTGTCTGTCTGTTTTTTTTCAAAGCATCAACATAGGAGGCGCCATATCTGTTCCAGCTAAGAGCCCCTTGGGGAAAATATTGGCTGATTGGTCGACCCATAGTTATAACCCAATGAAGAAAAATCAAGTGGTATTTTATTGTAACACTGCCTGGCCAAAGTATGTCTTGGAAAGTGAGGAAAGATGGCCATTGAATGGAACTTTAAATTATTACACTATATTGCAGTTGGAGTGGTTTTGTGAATGGTCTGGGAAGTGGGATGAGATTCCGTATGTGCAGGCTTTTATGAGGTTGCATAATCAGGAAGGTGAATGGCCAGGGACCAAGCTGATGGTCCAAAGAAAAGCCAAGCCTCCGGTAGTCAAAGAACCCAACAGGGTACTCCTTTTGGCCAGGGGTCTTCTGGAACGGGGGCAGGGCAATTCCCTCTGCACCAGCTGCCTGTAGGGACAGACAGTCAGGGGCAACCAGCCGCCTACTATTGGACTTACACCCGTTTCTCAACCTCTGATTTGCTAAGTTGGAAAAACCAGAACCTGTCCTACCGGGAAGACCCACAAAAGATGACAGATTTGTTTACAACTATTTTTTCTACCCATCGCCCTACTTGGGCAGACATTCAATCTTTGTTGAGTATAAAGCTTACAGGCAATGAGCGGCGACTTGTAGTGGTAAAAATCAAGGAAGAGGCTCAGCATTTGCATGATGAGGATCCCAATCAAACTCCCACTCCTGACATGGCCATTCCCCAAGACGAGCCCAGTTGGGACCCAAACATGGATGCAGGGAATGCACTATTAAGCCATTACCAAAGGTGTGTGTTGGCTGGACTTAAAAAAGAACTCCCCAAACAAAGGAGCATAAACAAAATTCAGGAACTCCAGCAAGAAACAGGAGAAAACCCTGCAGCGTTTTTAGAACGCATATGTCAGGCCTACAGAAAATATACTGATTCAGACCCAGAAGCCCCTGAAAACCTTCGGATGGTCAACATGACCTTTATTGGACAGAGTGCCCCAGACTTTAGGAGGAAGCTTAATAAGGTCGAAGGGGCCATAGCCATGAGCCCTGGTCAATTAGCGGAAATTGTCTTTAAGGTTTATAATGCTCGGGAGGAGCATAAAGCCAGGCCAGTCAAAGTGCTCTATGCAGCTTCCCTAAACTGGAGAAATGGGGAAGGGGATGCAAGACTGAGGAGAACAAGACGCCGAAAGTAAGAGAGAAATGAGGGTGCCTGTTGCAGGGAGAAAGGGCACTGGAAAAACGAATGCCCTAAGGTAGAAATAGACACCAAAGGGGAAAGATGTCTTCCCCTACAAAGGCTCATGGCCCCTGAAGTCCAGGACGTAGAGGAGGAAGATGATGATTGACGGGGCCTGGGGTTCTTTGCCATGCTGGCAGCTTCCATTCCAATAGTCCCCCACAAGCCCTGGGTACAAATGACAGTGGGGACTCAATTGGTTGATTGTCTAGTGGATACTGGTGCCACTTATTCGGTGTTAAACAGCAAATTGACATCATTAAGTAATTCCTCAATTTCCATTGTTGGAGTCACAGGAGAAACTCAGCAGAGACCCATGCTACAACCGCTGGAATGCAGCTTGGGCGAACAAAAGTGAAAACATAGCTTTTTATATATACAAGATTGTCCCATTCCTCTCCTCAGACAAGATTTGCTTTGTAATCTGAATGCTCAGATAACTTTTTCACCCAAGAAGAAGCAGCTTTACCTGAGAAAATACACTCAGACTACAAGCCCTCCTGGAAAGAACGGAAGAAGGAGAGCACCCAATACCGCCTGAGATCCACGAACAACTGAGTACAGCAGTCTGGGCTGATGGGGTGCCTGGACAAGCCTGATCTGCCACCCCAATAAAAATTGAACTTAAAAAAGGAGCCTCTTGTCCGAGAAAGAAACAATATCCCCTGAAGAAAGAGGCCTTAAAAGGTATCCAACCGGTTTTGCAAAGATTTTCATGGCATGGGTTGATAAGGCCCTGCCAATCACCATATAACACTCCTATTTTACCAGTCAAAAGACCACACTCAGATGAGTACCGGTTTATGCAGGATTTAAGAGCCATTAATGACGTTGTACAGGATATACATCCAACAGTACCAAACCCCTATACACTATTAACTACTGTACCAGGGGAATACGGCTGGTTTTCAGAGTTGGACATTAAGGATACTTCTTTTTTGCATTCCATTAGAAAGAAAATCTCAACTACTGTTTGCCTTCGAGTGGCAAGACCCAGATACAGGGGCCACCAACCAATATTGTTGGACTCTGTTGCCTCAGGGGTTTAAGAACTCCCCTACCCTGTTTAATGAAAATTTGGCAAAAGACTTGAGGGGACTCCAACTCAATCAGGGAACATTACTACAATATGTTGATGATTTGCTGATAGCAAGTCCTAGTTACCAGCACTGCTTGAACAACACCATTATAGTGCTAAATCACCTTGCCTGGTGTGGCTACAAGGTATCCCCCACAAAGGCCCAAATCTGTAAACAACAAGTGGCCTATTTGGGTTTTCAAATAAGCCAAGGCACCTGCAACTTAATGTCTGACCGATGACAGGCGATTTTGCAGGTGAGAGCTCCTCAAAATCTAAGACAGTTAAGGGGATCCTTAGGTATGGCAGGGTTTTGCCGGATCTGGATTCCCAATTTTGGATTGACAGACAAACCATTATACGATGCTTTGAAGCGAAAAGAAGCAGATCCCCTTTTATGGTCAGGAGAATGCCAAGAGGCATTTGAGGCTTTAAAGCAAAAGTTGTTGACTGCACCAGCCTTGGGCCTTCCTGATCTAAAAAAGGAATTCAAGCTATATGTACATGAGAGAGGGAATAGCTCTGGGAGTATTGATGCAATGTCTGGGAGAGGTGCCCAGACCAGTGGCTTATTTATCTAAACAGTTGGATCACACTGCCAAAGGATGACCCCCATGTCTGTGGGCTATAGCCGCCACCTGTGATTTACTCCAGGAAGCAGAAAAATTTACCCTAGGACAGCCTATCAGGGTATATGTTCCCCACCAAGTGCTTGTCCTCCTTGAACAAAAAGGGGGATATTGGCTAACTGCCGGGAGGATTGGCAGGTACCAAGCTATTTTGTTAGATGACCCCAATGTCATTTTAAGGACTGTAACAATCTTAACTCCTGCCACCTTATTACCAACCTCTGAAAATAATATTAACTCTCATAATTGCGTAGAAGTCTTAGATACTGTGTGTTCCAGCTGATTAGACTTGTCAGATCAGCCCTTGACAAATCCTGATTGGGACCTGTTTACTGATGGCAGCAGCTTCACGGGGGATGGGCAAAAATGAGCAGGCTATGCAGTGGTAACAGAAGGCGAGGTTATCGAGGCACAAGCCCTCTCCCCAGGAACATCGGCACAAAAAGCAGAGTTAATTGCTTTTACGAGGGCTTTGCAACTATCCCAAGGGAAAAAAGTAAATATATACACGGATTCTAAATATGCATTCATGATAGTCCATGCACATGGGGCCATATGGAAGGAAAGAGGGCTGCTGACTGTGGGGCAAAAGGAAATAAAATATGCCCCAGAAATATTAGCTCTACTACAAGCAGTAAGAGAACAAAAGGCAGTAGCCATTATGCACTGCCCAGGCCATCAAAAGACTGACTCATATGTGGCTGTTGGAAATTGAATGGCAGACAAGGCTGCCAAGAAAGCCATCAGAGGGCCTAAATTTTGGGGGGCCCTCATCCCGCAATTGGACTTAAGTAAACGTGACCCCTCCTATATGGAGGAGCATTTGAAAAGGGCACAAGAATGAGGGTTTAATAATTGGGATCCTTCTCACAAATGGAAAATAAATCCTCATTGTCTCATTCTATTCCCTGAGGCCCTGATGTGGCCCTTAATAAAATACTTGCATGAATGCACTCATTATGGAAGAGATGCATTAGTGGACCTCTTACGACCTCACCTCAGGATCCTAAGCTACACCAACTGGCTCGAAAGGCCTCCTACTCTAGCCCAATCTGTGCCAGACACAACCCAAAAACAGAAAGGCAACGCTTGAGAAAGGGAACTCAATATTCTGGGGAACAACCTTGTGAGGATTGGCAAGAGGACTTTACACAAATGCCTAAGACAACCATGAATTTCAAATACTTCTTAGTATTTGTAGACACTATTTCAGGATGGATAGAAGCATTCCCCACCAGAACTGAGAAAGACATCGAGGTAGTCAAATGTTTGCTGAAAGAGATTGTCCCTAGGCTCCGATGGCCATCTAGCATCCAGAGTGATAACAGACCCGCCTTTGTGGCTGAAGCAACACAACAAGTAAGTAAAGTTCTTGGGGTCAAACGGAAGCTGCATGCCTCGAGGAGACCACAATCCATGGGAAAAACGGAAAAGATGAATCACACTCTAAAGAAGACAATTGCCAAACACTGTCAAGAAACCCATCTAAAGTGGGACAAAGTGTTACCAATTGCCCTCCTCCATATCAGAGTGGCCCCTAGAAGTGGACTTGGATTAAGCCCCTATGAAATAATATATGGGAGACCCTTCCTAGCTCCATGGGGAAAAGGGGAGGCCCCCCATGCAATTACAGAAATTAGATTAAAGCAGTATGTACAACATCTGGGTCAAATATTAACTTCTATGCATGAGTTTATCTCCTCCAGGTCTCCTCCCCATCTCGAAACTTTGCTACATCCATTCCAGCCGGGAGACAAAGTACTTCTGAAGGCGTGGAAAGAACAAGGGCCAGAACAACAACTTGAAGAAAAGTGGAGAGGGCACTATGATGTGTTGTTAACCACCCACACATCCCTTAAGTTGGCAGGCATAAGACCATGGGTCCACCACACTCGAGTAAAGAAATGTCCAGATAATTTCCAGCCACAAACGTCTTCTCCTGTTAAGTGGGAAAGTAAACCGTTGGAGGGTCTTAAGTTGCTCTTTAGAAAACAATCATGAGATGCTTCATGTTGCTAATCCATTTCTCTTCCTTGCATTTTCTAGTTGCAGCCTGGCTGGATAACTCCTTAGTTCACATTGCACAGACCACTGCTAATGCAACACAAGCAGTGGACTGCTGGATTTGCCTTCCCTGAGCTCAGTCCACTCTGGATCATGGGGACCCCCTGGTACATCCCATATCAGACTTTACTCAGGTTCCCGACGGAGAGTGGGTCCCTACACGAGATCTTAGAGCACGCACCCTCATGTACCGGGTGCGCATTAGTCACCACCTCCTTAAGAACTCTTCTAACATCGCCTGTCTTACACCTCCTCTCTCCTCTAGTACTGCTGTATATTGGACCCAGGGTGCCCAGCGGATACCTGAATACTTTGAAATGACTCTGCCTTCGCCTTTGTGGCAACTCCTCTTGTGTTCCCAGCAGCCCACAAGATACTCTGAGGAAGGAATTAAGGCTATAATTGACTATTAATTTCTAGAGCGGCCCTGGATGGAATGAATTGGATTCAAAGTTGGTTACTATTTCTATACTAATAGCTCTGCAGGTTACCATACTCACAATGAAGGTGAAAGTAAGGTCTTTTCTGCCCCTCCCGGACTTGTTTTTGTTTGCAAAAATCAATAATTACCCTTGGGCTATGGAATGCCTCCGCAATTTCACTTTTCCTGCTCAGTGCCTCCTTGGGAATGTGGTGACTCCTTTTACACTCCACAACCTAAGTGAATCAAAACATTAGGCAAGTTCCTTAAAATTATATACCTGAGTTACCCGAGACTTGCCACGAAACATTCCTGATGGAGATGAATATTTCTTTGGGTATACTCTATTGACCTGGTGGGAGTCGCAGCCCATCAACATGTGCTCCGCAGTCTATCTCGCACCCTAACAATCATAGCAGGTGAAACTGCCAAGTCCCTCCTCAATGTACAAACCTCTCTCGACTCTTTAGCAAAAGTGGTATTAGTTAATCTCATGGCTTTGGACTATATTCTAGCTGAATAAGGTGGAGTTGTGCCGTAGCTAACACCTCTTGTTGCACATATATATAAACACTTCATCACAAGTTGAGACTAGCATTGAAAAGATCAGACAACAGGCTACCTGGTTACAACAAACATTAGATCATCATGCTTTCATCCTAGATGGAATAAACATAGATATGGATGACTGGTTTTCAACCTTATTTTCCTGGATACCAAAAAAATTCCAGTCTGTATTATCTGGCATTTTACATTTTGGTTTATCTATACTTCTATTGATGGTTGGGATATACATTATGTTTAAGTTCCTTTTCTGTTATATTTCCGGTATTTGCAGGACTGCAACTGGAACACTAACCACCCATAGAAAAAACTGGCAAAAGCATGTTCAAGCTTTCCACCACAAGGACCCCCTAGTGTTGCCCCAATATGGTAGGAAGCAGCTAGACGGCCAAGATGCCCCTTTTCCATAGAAATGGAAAGCAAGAAATGACAGTGGGGAATATGTTACAGGCTCTTAACATCAGCCCTGATATCAGTTCCCCCACATTGAATCCAGCATGTATGGGGTTAAAACTAAAACCCAAGACCCCCTTTCCTGCTTCTCCAGCTCCACTCATATGTAGATACCTGCTTCTTTAACCTTTGTCTCCTTGAGCTTTACAACTAAATGGAAGTTACAAATTGTCAAAAGCACAGGTGGCCTGCAGTTGGAGGCACACTAAAGCTTAGCTAATCATGTGTCCTTGAAGTTAGCCAGGAAAGCTGCTGTCTCAAGAATATCAAGGAGCAGAGGCTTCCCAGGCCTCAACTCCTCCACTCCTGGGGCTTTAACTACCTCAAACAGGAAGACAAGACAATGACGAAGGACGCCCAAGTGCCATCCTCCTATCTCACCATCCCCTTGCCTCCCTGCAAGCCAGTTGTATCGTTTACCTTTCCTTTTCTTTTATTTACTACTTTTGAATTATTATTATTATTAAAACACTCATTTTAAAAACTCATTTTCTGGGGGACAGCCCAGCGACACAGAGGTTAAGTGCACACGTTCTGCTTCAGCAGTCCCGGGTTCACCAGTTCGGATCCCAGGTTCCAACGTGGCACTGCTTGGCATGCCATGCTGTGGTAGGCGTCCCACATATAAAGTGGAGGAATATAGGCATGGATGTTAGCTCAGGTCCAGTCTTCCTGAGAGAAAAGAGAAGGATTGGCAGCAGTTAGCTCAGGGCTAAGCTTCCAAAAAAAAAAAACAAACCTCATTTTCTTCCTCAAGGGATATCTCAAAAGGAGACAACTTACTCAGAATTAGAGTCTTTTTAAGGATATGTTTCTAATTTTGGATTATTAAATTTAAATACGTCAAAAATTCTTTTGCAGAATATCTTTTGCTGTCATATATTCCTACCACAATTTCTATGCATTTAGTTTCTCCAGTTTGAAAGGTTCTCCCCACTGCCATTCAAATGATTCCTCGTTTCAAATGTCAAAATTAAAATATGGTCACATGATCATTATCTTTGCATATAGAAACCATGCAATTGAGGACTGTGTGTGTGTGTTTCCGTGTCTGCATATGGTTCATCGTTGAAGAGATCCTTAAACACAACTTAAAATCATAAAGACAGATAAATTTTATGGTATAAAATTTTAAAGGTCTGAAGAAAAAATAATCACAAATATTGTAAAAGAAATAGCCTTAGAGTCAAGAAAATAGATATAATTATGCATTTGTTGAATTAATAAATAATAGACTAAAATTCCTTAAAACTATGGACAAAGAAAACACACAGATAATTCACAAAAAAAGAAACCTCTTTAGGCCAATACATACACTTTACTTTTATAATGAACTGAAAAATGTGACTATAAAATGATATAAAACACTCTTTCACATGTATTACACTAAATAAAGTGAAAAGTCTGGGATGGCCAAGTGATAGCCAGGTGTTGGCATAAAGGAATCATCCCCAATCTGCTAGTGGGGTATAAAAGTTACAACCACTTTGGGAAACAATTGTTAAAAGTCTAACAAGTTTATATCTCAAACAAAATCAGGGAATAATGTATAGTTAAACAAATTAACAAAGGCAAAAGCAAAACCATACGACTGAGTAAAAGAAAAATCCTTGCAGAATAAGACATTCAGTATATCATACACATCAACTAAAATATCTGCAAAATTATAGCATTTTGTTAATGCATATGTGAACATATAGTTAACTAATTACAACTTATATAGGAATGACAAATTTTAAATATGGTTTACCTCTGGTAAAAAAGATAACAGTAGAATCAGGACCAGGATTAATAGAAAGAGGAATGAGTGAAAAAAAGGATTTCAATTTTATAAGACAATAAAATTTTATAGCAAAAATAAATGAAAGACTGACTAATGTGAATATGTAGAGTCAATTTCATACTTAATATTCATTATGAAAAATACATAAGTTTTAATTTAGGAAACTGCATACTTACATTTTAAGGTTAAAGTTAATAGAATCCTCTTTGTTAACTAAAGCTTTTTAAAGTTAGGTGATCTGCAAATGCAAACGAATGTGACTACGCCAAATTTGAAACTTCTGTAAAACAAAAGATACCATAAACAAATTGAAAAGACAACTATTTCATTGCGTATAATAGACAAAAATTTATTATCAAGAATATATACAAACTATATAGAAAAATAAAAAATCAGGGAGCTCACTAAAAAAGACGCAAATAACAAACATGTGAAACTATATCTAAATTTATTTTTAAAAAATTTATTGAAGTGAAATTCAAATAATATTAACCATTTTAAAAGTGACAATTCAGTAGCTTTTATTGCATTCTTAACACTGTGCAACAACACCTCTATCCAGTTTCAAAACATTTCTATCACTGCTAAATATCTATCAAGTAATTTGTCCCCAATTCTTCCTCATTTACAGCCCCCACCTACCACCAATCTGTATTCTGTCTCTCTGAGTTTATCTATTCTAGATATTTCACATAAATGATATCCTACTGAAAGTGACCTCTTGTGTATGGCTTCTTTCACTTAGCATAATGTTTTCAAGATTCACATATGTTGTAATATGTATCACTACTTCATGCTATTTTATTTTGGTTTATTTTATTTTATTGTGGTAAGAATACATAACATGAGACTTATCCTCTTAACAAATATTTAAATATATAATAGAGTATTGTTAACTGAAGGCAGAATGTCGTACAACAAATTTCTAGAACCAATTTATCTTGCTTAGAAGAGATTTATGCCAGTTGACTAGCAACTCCTAATTTCCATTCTCCCCTTGTTTCTGGCAAACATCATTCTACTTTCTGATTATAAGACTTTGACTATTTTACATAAGTCACATAAGTAAAATTTGCAGTATGTGTCCTGTGACTAGCTTATTTCATTTAGCATAAGATCCTCAAGGTTCATTGATGTTGTAGCATATGGAAGGATTTCCTTCTTTTTTAATGTGAATATTATTCCATTGTATGTGTATACCAAATTATCTTTATCCATTTATTCCATGATGGACTTTCAGCTTGTTTCCACATCCTGGATATTGTAAATAGTGCTGCAATGACTATGTATTTTTAAATGGCTATTCAAGATCCTGATTTCAATTATGTTGTATAAATCTCCAGAAGTGAGATTGCTAGCTTATATGGTAATTCTACTTTTAATTTTTAGAGGAATATCCATATTGTTTTTCATAGCAGTTGCGCCATTTTGCATTCTTACCAACAGTGTACAAAGGTTTCAATTTCTTCATATCCTCATCAATACTTGCTTTTCTTTTTTTTTTTTCTATAACAGCCATCTTAGCAGCTATCAGGTGATATTGTGATTTTGTCTTTCATTTCCCTAATAGTGATTTTGAACATGTTTTCATACATTGGTTGGTGACTTACATGTATTTTTTTAAAAATGTCTATTCAAGGCCATAGCCCAGTTTTACATGGGGTCATATGGTTTTTTTTCCTATTGAGTTGCAGGATTTCTTTATATATTTTGAAAATTAATCCATTGTCAAATATATGATATGCAACTATTTTTTCTTATTTAGCAATTTGCCTGTTGCTTTGTGGATTTTTTTTTTTTTTTTTTGCTCTGTGGAAGTTTTCTTTTTGTAATTTGATGTAGTCTCAGTTGTCTATTTTTGCTTTTATTGCCTGTGCTTTTGGTGTCATATCCACAAAATCATTCTCAAACACAATGTCATGAAGCTGTTCCCTCGTGTTTTTTTCTAGGAGTTTTACAATTTCAGGTTTTATGTTTAAGTCTTTAATCTATTTTGAGTTGATTTTTGTGTATGCTGTAAGATAGGGGTTCAAGGTCATTTGTTTGCACTTGGCTTCTCAATTTTCCCATTGCAATTTATTGAAGAGACTGTATCTTCTGTATAGTATATTCCTGGCTCCTTTGACAAAAATTAATTGGCTATACATGTGTGCGTTTATTTCTGGGCTTGCTATTCTGTTCAATTACTCTATGTGTCTGTTTTTATGTCAATACCATACTTTCTTGATTACTATCGTTTTGTAACATATTTTGAAAGCAGGAAGTGTGATGCCTCCAATTGTGTTCCTGTTAAATATTTCTTAGACTATTCATGATCTTTTGTGGCTCCAAAAGCATTTTAGAATTGCTTTTTCTATTTCTTCAAAAAATACCATTGGAATCTTGAAAGGGATTGCATTGAATCTGTATATTTCTTTGTGTAATATGAACATTTAAACAGAATTAAGTTTTTCAATCCATGAACATGGTATGTCTTTCTATTTGTATGGGCTGTCTTTAATTACTTTAATCAAAGTTTTGTAGTTTTCAGCTTACAAGTCCTTCACCTCCTTAGCTAAGTTTATTTATAAGTATTTTATTCTTTTTTGTTATGTTTCATTTCTTTTTATGGATTGACAATATCCCATTGTATGCATATACTACAATTTGTTTACCCATTTATGTTTTGATGGACATTTGACATCATTCCACCTTTCAGCTATTGTGGATCTTACTGCATGTACACGTCCTTGTTTGATTACCTGTTTTCAATTCTTTTGACTATATATCTAGCTTAGAATTGTGGGGTCATATGGTAATTCTAGGTTTAACGTTTGGGGAACTGCCAAACTGTTTCCCACAACAGCTGAACTATTTTATATTTTATTTTACATTGTTGCCAAATAAATCAATTTCTTCACATCCTCACTAATATTTTTTTCTGATTTTATTTCATTCTTATTTGGTGTTGAGTTCTTATCGTGGTTTTGATTTACATTTCCTTAAAAGTTAATAATGTTGAACATCAGGTGCTTATTAGTAACTTGAACATCTCTTTGGAGAAAATTCTATTCAAGTCCTTTGCCCACTTATTAATTGTCTTATTTGACTTTTTATTGAGTTGTAGTGTTCTTTTTATATATTTGAGATGGACAACGCTTATGGAATATATTATTTGCAAATGTTTTCTTCTGTACATTGTCTTTTTACTTTATTGATAAAGTCCTTTGATAGACAAAAGATTTAATTTGGATGAAGTCCAAATTATCTATTTATTCTTTTGTTTCTTGTGACTTTGGTGTCATATATAAGAATCCATTGCCAATTCCAAGGTCATGAAGAGGTACCTCTATTTTTTCTGAGTTTTATAGTCTTAGCTCTTATATGTAAGTTGTTGATCCAATTTGAGTTGTTTTGACAATGGTGTAAGTTAGGAATATGACCTTTTTAATTTGCATGTATATATCCATTAGTTACAGGAGTCTAAATTCATTTTTAATCAGTGCCCAAAGTATAACTACAATGATATATCATTCTTTCTTTGATTTAGCAAAACTTGAATTGATTGGCATTATTAAAAGCTGCTATAAATGTGAGTACATAAATAATCCCAACTTCTCTCTGGAGATATAAGTTGGTGAAATTAATTTAAAGACTTCTTTGCTGTGTCTACTATATTTGAAAATATTTATACCGTATGACCTAATAATTTTCAAGTATCACCCAAGTATATAGACTAGATGCATTATTGTCTGTGAGCAAAATAAGGAATAAAATATATGAATTGCATTATCGTTCCTTACAGAGAAGACTCAGAAGCAACCAAAATGCCCATAAAATTTAAATGCATGAACCAAATCCATAACAATAGAGATCTCAAAATCTTATGTATGAACACAAGAAAAATATATGCGTCAATCACAAAAAGATATAAATGTCATAAATTCATTTACATACATTTTAAAATTACATAATTACAATAGTGTGTATGATTATGTATCTAAGAACAGTAAATTCATTTTTTTTTTTACAAAAAAGACAGTATAGATGAACCTAGAGGGCATTATATCAATTGAAATAAGCTAGTCACAGAAGGACCAATACTACATGGTACTATTTATGTGAGGTGTATAAAATAGTTAAACACATAGAATCAGATAGTAGAATGGTGGTGGTCAGGGACTTGTCAAAGGGGAAAATGGGAGTTGCTATGTAATAGTTATAAAGTTACAGTTCTGCAAAATGATTAAGTTCTAGAGATCTATTATGCAGCATTGTACTTATAGTTAACATTACTCTATTGTATACTTAAAATTTTGATGAGTGTAACTCTCTTGTTAAATGTTCTTACCAAAATGAAAAAAAATCAAAGCTATGGAAAAACAGAAAAAGATTTTAATAGGTAATCGTTGTTGCCTCTAGACAAGGTAAAAGGAATGGAAATGAGGGAGGTTAGATCAATGCAAATTTAGCTTATATGTAATTATATAGTATTTTGAAATAACGAATTATATAAGGTAGGGCTATTTTTTAATGTGGGTGATGGGGATAAGGTCTGTAAATGTTCTTTTTCTGCATATATATATATATATATATATATATATATATATATGCAGGTGTATGTATATGTCTAGAAATGTGTGTGTGTTTCTTACAAATATTTTAAAAGGTGAAATCTTGTGATCCAATGATGATCTTGGCTTAGAATTTCATCTGCTTGACCAAGGTAAGTTTATTAAATAGAATATTCAAAATTTAGGAACAATAAATAATAAGCTTCAAATCAGAGATTAAGCTATAATAGAAAGCATCAATAAGAATGGAAAGAGTAAAAGAAGCAGTTTTTAAAAAAAATCTTTACCATGTTATGGGAAGGCTAAATCGATAGGGAACATGGCAGAACATATGAGGGATTGCGAGTATTGTTAACTGAGCATGGCACAGACTGTCATTGGTCATATGAGAGACTACATACAAAGGACATGACAAAAGAGGGAAACATAACATTCATGTGGATATTTGGACTCTGGAAAGAACCTCAAGGATTTAAATTCATTGTAATGAGTAATTTAAAGTTGGTAAAAATCTTTGTAATTTCCTCTTTATTGTCCACAATTTTTAGGTTACTTCATTAATTTTATAACCTAGAATATATCAGAACCTCAGTAGATATTGGGTACACCAAGTTAAAGAAGGAAAATTTGTGTCCTTCCTTGAAGTAGTGAAAATTCTAGAGAATGATGTGCACGCTATCACTGTTTCTTTATCAAAGTTAATATCACATGAGAGAGATTACAACACTAGGAATGAAAGTCTTATATTCTATTTCAGAATTTTAGGATAGATATTGTATTCATTCATTCACTTATTCATAATTAATTCTATCAGTCAGTCAGTCAACAAATATCTTTTGAACATCTACTCTTTCTTGAATATTATTTCAGAAGGTGTTAATACAAAGGCAAACTATTTCCACATACCCTTTGCAATTGTAAAACTTATAGACTAGCAAACGCATCCAGAAAGTAAAATAAAAAAAGTTATCAGTATTTAATTATGATATTTATATATCCATGAGAAAAGGTCATAGAAGTATATGAAAAAATATATTTCCATCAAAATGATTTTAATTAAAAACCGGAAATAGGGCCAGTTTATGATGGTTGCTTTATGAATTGCAATAAGATAATTGCTGTTCAGTCTCTTACAACCATTTACATTTTTTTTTCTGGTAAGGAAGATTGGCCCTGACCTAAGATCTGTGCCAATCTTCCTATACTATGTACGTGTGACACCACCACAGCATGGCTTCATGAGTGGTCTGTAGGTCCATGCCTGTGATCTAAACCCGCAAACCCTGGGCCACCAATGTGGAGTGTGGAAACTTAACCACTAGGCCACTGGGCTAGCACCAGGGCTTGCTCTTGACACAAGAATGGAGGTTTTGTCTTCAATTTTATTCCCAATATTCACATTAAAATTGAACATAGGGGCCAGAACTCTGTGCTTTCTAACTACTGGAATTTCTTCCATCCCACTACAAGCAATAACACTTGTCAGCAAGTATAGGGGTACAATTCAAAACAAATAAGTAAACAGAAGGTGGAATCATTGCATGTGACTGTTGTTTAATATGATCATCAAAGAGTGTTCCTTGTCTATCTCCACATTTTTCACTTTCTGGATGAAATTTGTGAGTGGAGACCTGACTAATGAGCATCCAATTTGTCTTTCTTTTCCTGATGAGTCAGATATTTATCTGGTAATTGTAGCTCTCATGTTCAGGGACTGGGGCCATAAACAAACATATTTCAGTCTGAAGGTCTTCAGGGACTTCAGACATTTGTAAAACTCTTTGCATGCTTCATGCAGCAACCATAGGAATGTCTCTCAGCGGATCTCTGTGTACAAGTAGGCTAAACCCAAAAATTTACTTATTTCTAATTCTGCATGTGAAGACCAAGTATCTTGGAAGCTTTATCAATTCAAATCAGACTCAGGGCTGAAATGATATCTGCTCTGTTCCTCTTTTGTGAGACTGAAATCTCTGCCCACCGATTGCTAACTGAAAATGATGGTGATATCACCTAAACAATAGTGTCCAGCATCCGTAATGATAAATTAGACTGCTTGAGGATTTATAAAGAACAATGAATAGTCATTACAAAGAGTATATTTCATCTTAGTATAAAAAGGAATGTTTCCTGCCTTTGGACTGGCAGAATTGATGGGTGTTTTAGACAACAAAAGAGGCATCTTAAGTGTTTTTAAAATATAAGATTCTGGGGCAAGACTAGTGGTATAGTGGTTGTTTGTAAGGTCCACTTCAGTGGCTTGGGGTTCATGAGTTTGGATCCCGGGCACAGCTCTACACACTGCTCATCAAGCCATGCTGTAGTAGTATCCCACATATAACGTAGAAGATGACTGGTAGAGATGTTAGCTCAATGGCAATCTTCCTCAAGCAAAAAGACAATGGATGTTAGATCAAGGCCAATGTTCTTCACACAAAAAAGAAAAATAAGATTCTGTCTCCAAGAAAGACCTACTAATTGACTTATCAATTAACACAAGTTTTTATTTTGCTCATGGTGATAAATCCTAAGATAGAATGATTCCTGGCGTCAGTTTCCAGTCAGTTTCTATGTTGCTGGTGGACACCAAGAGCTCATATTGAGATGCTGTTTGTCCATACCACAAACTATGTTTAAATAAATTTCAGACAAATTCTACAGTTAAGGACCCATGGAACATACTTGAAATCATTTCAGAGGCTATTTGAAAATTAATCTGCAATATCATTTCTAATCAAAATTGTAGCATAAAATGATTAAGTGTATTTTTAAAGTTGTATTTGCTAAGAATTTACTATATAGTAGACCTATAAAATCTTTCTTTTCAGAAATGAACTTGAAAAAACAATACGTAAAAAATTAGAATAGCTCTTATCAGTAACAAATGCAAAATCAAATAGGATTCTGAAGAAACAGGAGAAAACTGATGTTTTACTGCAGAAACTTAATTTCAGTGACAAATGCTTACCAAAATGAAAATCAAGCTTAGCTTTGCTATCTGTTGTATTTCAGAAGAGGGAATTAATAACAGGTAAGGATATACAAATAGAGCCAACCCTTAGGGTCTAGTTCTTAAGATTCATCACTTTTACACTGCAACTCAGGTTCCTTTCCTGGTCAGGGAACCACATCATCCATCTGTTGGTTGTCATACTGTGGCAGCCATGTGTTGTTGTAATGCTGAAAGCTCTGCCCAGGTATTTCAAGTCATAGCAGGGTCCACTGGAGCTTCCAGATTCAGACCAGGAAGAAGGGCCTGACCCCTGTTCCTGAAAAAAATTGGCCAGGAGAATCCTATGAATAGCATCAGAGCATTGTCTAATAGAGCACTGGAAGGTGAGAGGATGGTGCAAAAAGACTAGGGAGGGCTCTGCTCTGCTGTGGACAGTCACTAGGAGTCAGGCATTGACAGTATTAACAACAAATATACAAATATTATCCTTTTCCAAAGCTAATTGTCCAAAATTTATTGTAGACAATCTATAATCTCTGTTGTTGATGCTCTTTCTTTGTTCTTGTTAGACTAAGGATAAGTTTATTATATAAATTCCCAGATAATTATCTGAGTGAAATATACACTGAGTTTCTTAATGTGTAGCAAACAAAATATTATTATCAAATTGAATGCTGACACAGTATTTTCCATCAAAAGGTTACCTCTGCAATTCTTAGATTCAGTGGTAGGAGACAAGAGAGATGGGATAGCTGGCACAACACCATCAGATCACCTCCAGACACGTCTTAGGTGTATGGAATAAAGTATCTTTAAGTTAAAATAAACCAACAAACACCACAGATTCAAGAGAGAATAAGGTTGTGGGAGAGCACAATATGATTTGTTTGTTAAATGTATAGATAGATATCGTGTCCGAAATTTTTGCACATGCAAAATTATAATTCTCTTGCTATTTCTATTTCAAATTTAAAAGCTTCAGTAAGGCAGAATGAGTTGCTACAACCCAAATATGAAACCACATTAAAAAATCATTAAGAACATGCTAATAGCAATAACTACTGGTACCTATAATTCTGCATTCGTTGTTACCAGGCTCTTTGAAATAAACCTATATATGTGCATTATCTCATTTAATTCACACAACACAAGAATATAAATATGTTGTAGGAATTTTATAACTAGTAATTGGTGGGCTAACAACCAACCAACAATCAACTAACCAACTAAATGAGCAAATAAAACACATAAAGCAAAACAATAAAACCATACCATTAACCAATATCCTTTGAGTAGCTTATTCTCATTGAGTCTCAATTTTCTTATCAGACATAGAAGTAATTATGTCCATCCTCTGGGACACTCCGGCAGAATAATGAGATCATTATTTTCAAAACGCCTAGCATAGTTCTTGGCACGGAGAATGCTAACGACTGTTAACACTCTCCCCAACTCGTTTCTCTATAGAAGTAAAACAAAGTGATCAAACTTTAACAAATTAAAACTATAAGTAATATTTTAAAAAGTCAAAACAGGTTTTAAAAATTTTTAAAGGAAAGATAAGCTGGAAAAGATGCCAGAACTATGATTATTGTTCTAAGATCCTACTTCAACATTTTCCTTGCCATTTTCAGGATACATTCCTCAGAGGGGTGACAAAAAGTCTTTTCCACATGTGCTTCTTACGTGATGGCTGTTACTGTCTTCTATGGGACTCTTCATGTATTTGCAACTGCGGACCAATCACCCATTGGATACTAATAAAAGGGCCTCAGTATTCAACATTCTGGCAATGCCAATACTGAATCCCCTCATTTACAGCCTAAGGAACAAGGACATGAAGGATGCGTTGACAAGATTCCTGATTACCCATGTCAATCATTCTGACTACTGTAAATTTAAAATAACTTTCTTTATTTAAAAGTTTTTTTTTTACTCTCAGAGATACTACTGTTAAGTGACGAGGCAATGAATAGTTAAAAATTCCATTAATTTTGATGGAAAATTTCTAAACTTTTTTTATCCCAACCTCAAATACCCAATTTTCCCTACAGAAAAAATGCATTAATTGACCAAAGAAAACACACTTATATAGGTAATAAACAATAATTTGAATATAAACACATTTTAAAATAAAATGTATGATGCTGAAAGGTTTTGATAATTTCTCACAGAGAAGAGAAAGCCTGATAGCTGGTGGTAGAGTTATGTGAGAACCACTTCTTGGAAAGTGGTAGAGTCAGATTGTCTTCCTTGCCACAGATAATTTTCATTCAACTATTAAAAAATTTACTTTTTGCAGCATTTATCCATCAATTTATCGATCTTTTTGAACCCATTTTAATCTTGTGCTTAAAATAAATTTATATCACAGAAAAAAATAGCTTTTAAGGGAAAATAAAAACTAAACAAAACATGACTAGATATACATGGAAATAGGACATGTAGCAAAAAAGATTGAAAACTAAATTCTACATTTTTATTCCTGTCACTTGCTGCATGTACACAAAGCAAAATTCGATTTTCATCCTAATGTGACACACAATTATTTTTTTCATGTAATGCTCTTGTACTAAAAATTGTTGTGTAGAGCTGCTTGTCTCTTATGAAGTGATGACAACCTACATCTGCATCTTTTAGCATTTATATTTAATGTGTTTTGGAGTGGAACATTATTAGACAAAAAAAAAGTCATTGTCCTCAAAGTGACACCAACTCTCAAAGGCACCCATAACTAAAAATAAAGTTAACAGTCATTATGTTCCATATCTCTGCCTGTACATGTAAAACACTACTAACATACAATGGAGTGAGGAAAAGTGAGCATGACATGCAAAGTAAAGATAACAGAAATTGGCACAATTTCAGAATTTTTTTATTTCAAAAGTAAAATTGAGAAATTTTAAGGTTTCAAATGGAGATTTTCTTGTCCCTTAAGGTCTAGCGAAATCTGCTTTGAGCAGCTAAGGCCTCCTCCCTGGAAGTCCACAGGCCTTCACTCTGGTTGTCTATCTTGTCATAGGTCACACCTATCATCTCTGCTGTCTGAAGGGCTATTTCCACAAGCCATCTCAACAAAAATGAAAAAGTCCTTTCAGATAAATCATGCAAGACAAACACACAGTGGTGAGCAAATGGCTTACAGACGAAGAGGCTGTGATACCACACCTAACTGCAAAGAGGATGAGGAATAGTCTAGCCATGCGACCAGGAGGAAAAACAAGACATGGAGATCAGCCAGGCTACCCCTGCTGCAGAATGCGTGTCAGATTGTTTTCATCACTTTAACAACTCTTTCATGAGCATTATCCAAAACTATCAATCTTATTACTATTATAGACACATTCAAGTATTAAAACTATATTAAAATCATGTGTTTATCTGTCTCTGTTATAATCTCTGAACTATTTGGATGACATGAATTTGCTTAGTGTATTTTCTATTTCAAATCCAGACCAGTCTTTGGGTTATTTTAAAAAAATCATATGTTAAGACAACAAAAACAATTTTAGTTCTATAAAGTTAAATCTGATTTAGTTATTTTTTGCAAACTCTTACTAGATGTATAAGCAATACATATTTATAAGTTGGATATCTAGAGTATGAAATTCTTGTGTTCTGATGGTGAATGTATATAGATAAAACAAATATTGAAATGTATCCATATTTATTTAAGTAAATTAAACATACTTATTTTTCCCATATCAGGGGCCCACTCTAGGATATAGTTCACAGAGGTGTTCATTCATGGATCAGTGAGGACCATACACAAAGTTCTGAATTGTGATACATGTAGAACTGAAGAGTTGGTAACTAACTAAATGCCTGTTACAATGGGAACAAGCATATAATAAATGGAAGTAGACCCAGATAATAAGAACAAAAGTCAGCAAAATATTGGTGTTCATGTAATAATATGAATATAGTTTAAAAACATGCAGTTGAGTGAGAAACTTTAGGTATCAAAATGAATTATGTAACAACATATGTGTGCACATTAAAACATGTATTATATTGACTTTATAAGGCTGTATTCCTTTTTAAGGGAAAATAGCAACCTTGTAGAGGAAGTACCCATGTGAGAAGGGAAATTGAAGTGAGGTTGGGGAATGAGGACTGATGATGATTATGGGATATGGAATTAGGTTATCATTTACTCCCATAAGTCACAAAAAAGAATTAAAAATAAGTAATGCATATATTCATAATATTTATTCCTTCTGAGTCTTTTAAAACACTATAAACATGTTTAAAGTGTTTTGTCTTTATCTTTAAACATAAAGCTTGGGAAGAAGATATTGTAGTAAACAGTAAATGTTGAAGTAATTTGTGGGTGATTAAAGCATGTATCCAACAAACACACTTACATACAGATATTTGAGTGCATGAAATAAAAATAATAACAAAAGAAAGCAAGTGAATTTTACATAAAATAATATTTCCTCAAAGGTACCCTAGATAATTAACAAAGACCAGCGGCATAATTTCCTGTTCTCAGATGCATTGGGAATAACAAAGAAATTGCATTCAAGTCTCCAGCAGAGTGTCTCAAAGGGGAAAGACACTGGTATATTCTTCCAGTTGCAGTTAGATTATTAATCATATGAGGGAACCAGAACTCATTCCTCATTTTAGGTGAGTAGATGGCACTCATTATCATAATTACCAAATGACTATTTTAGGTTCCTGTTTTCAGTTTAAATTATAGAAAATAGTCACCAATGCCAGAATTAGTACATTATAGCACACGTATTGATAATCTCTTTTCATAAATCTTTTCTGAATAATGATATGTTTTACCACTATTATTATGTTCTTTGTGGATAGTAAGGGATCTCATTTCTATTTGTTATTATTTCTATATTTATGCCAGGTTTCCAAACAATAAACATTCTGCAGGAGGATTAAGCATTTTTTGAAAGCTACACCAAGAATGTTGTCTAAACAAAGATATTGATGGTCATGTCAGGGTTATTGATGCCTTGTGAGTGTCTTTGCCTGAGACAGTAATAGTTTCTGATAATGTAGGATTATCATTATGTCTTATTATCATATATCCATAGAGTGTCATTTGTGCTATAGATGTGTGTGGCCTCATTTTACTAATATCACACAAGAGACTGGGATTGTCAGAGTGTAAATTCCCCCAAGAGCAGACCCTGAGGCAAGGAGGGTCTTTATGATGCTAATTGGGTAGATGATTCCAGGAAGCGAAAATGCGGAAATACAGAATATGAGACCAAGAAGGGAGAAAGCTAATAAAGTGTGCAATGAAGTATAGATAACTGCTATAAGCGGTTAAGTTTCCATTGCTCAAGATGCTGTGAAGTATCCTTCAGACATCCTCTAGGAATTATGTCATGGAAGACCAGGAACCCTTGAGTGTTTATCCATTGATTCCTGACCCTCACTGGTCGAGTATTGTTCCTTGACAGATGAAATCTCAGGCACTTCCAAACTACCTTGCATATGATCTGAGCAAGCTCTCATTGCCCTCAGGAAAAGAAACAAAATTCTTGAGATGGGACTGCCAGCATGCCAGAAAAAGCCTACCATGGCTGTAGGTCAAGTCAGATATGGTCCAGAGTGATGAGGGATGGGGAGACAGATATGTCTGATATAGTGATATTTGTGATACTAAGATGATGGCAAAGCCAAAATAATATAAAATAAACTTTTTGACTTAGGCTAATCTGTCCACACCACCACAATACTAGGATGTCTTTGTCCCTACTACCTTTGTGTTAAATTTGTTTTCATTTGGATAGTGAGGCTAAAGGCTTGGAAATATCTCCTAATACATTCTTAGTGGGGGAAAAACTAAGTTTAAAACCAGTACTATTCAAGGATCAGGGACAACCAATCCTTAGAAGAATTATTAATTGGGTATGTGTATTCTTCTTTCATTATTGATTAACTTGCCATACGTAAATACTTCATTGTTTAAGGTTTGCATATTCCCTCGCCTCTCTCATAATACACCTAAATGCATTAAGGAAATTTTTCTTATTGATCTGTTATTCTTTATGTTATAAATTGCACATACCATAAGTGAATAGGGAAAATTATTTTTGGAAGGATGAGAAGAGGAGGATAGGAGACCTTCCCAGACCTCTGCACAGGTCCCAGTTATACGCTGCAGGTACAACACAAACCATCTCACGCAACCCATAGAATTTTGCTCACATGTTTGAGAGTCTGTCTTAGTGGCATACAATTATAATGAAGAAGTACAGTTTTAAAAAATCTTCAAGGATCATGACAAGCGACATTATGTTTTGGGGATTGGCATGGAATCTCACAGCTGGCGAGTATAATACTGCACATCTTAAGTTAGAAAATTTTGGTATTCACTAAGTAGCATTGGCCAAGCAGTACATTTTTTCAGATTCCAAATTTGAAATTAGAAAAGATTTATATTGATTTTATAACCTTTACTAACACCACACAATTGCAGATTTAGCATTCTTTTATGGAGATAAAGCAGTATATTTTACACAAAAAGGAATGGAAACATAACTGCTCGTGGCCTTACTAGCTGTGTTGGATGAAAAAATATGGATGTCTCTCCTGTTTTATAATTTTAAAACAATATGTGTGTACATTTCTGCTGAAGCTAACTCTCCCAAAGACTGCTGAGCCTGACACACTTTTAGAAGCATTCGAGATTCTTCGTTCTTTTGTCCTCCCTCTTTTTTTCTCTCCCTCCCTTGAATAGGAAGACAACGTTCTCAATGTGACCAACCCATTTATCTCAGTTGCGGTTATTTGCAAAATCTTACAAAATACTTAGTTGACACACAGTGTTTACATCTGCATAAGAGGACATCCTTTGGCATCACGTCCATTTCCCAAGTCCTGGTGGAGTTTTGGATTTTGTGCTTCCGTCAGGTAAGAGTCAGACTTCTTGCAAAGTTTCCCTGTTTCTTTCCAGTCAGTGCTTAGATAGGGGTGGTGAGGGGAGGAGCACATAAATTATCAACACAGTTGCATTTCAGAAGAACTTTGGGGACTTGGAAAATAACACAGTGATGTTGGGATGAAGAGGTTAGCCAAACTGTACAAACTACTATCAAATATTCTTTACTTTGGGTATAACTTTTTTGTAGCTTAAGGCATTAGACTGCCATTTTCTTTCTTTTGTTGCTGCTAATAAATGTTTACTTTTACTTTCTCTGTAAATATTTTGTTAATATTATGAAGAGATTTTTACATAGAATAAACTTTATGAGATTTAATCTCCCAACTTAATCTTGAATTTCTATTCAGATTTTCTTGAAATATCTTTTTCACTTTATTGAGGGACATCCAGAGGATCTACTTTTTAAAGCTATAAGAGTTTAAACATTTTTTTATGACATTAAATTCTTTGCCAATCTAGGATTGACTTTTATGTTGGTGAACTAAAATCCACTTTTATCAAATTCTATATAGATAATCATTTTTACAGCTCCATCTTTTGAATAGACTATTTTTACCTGACTTTCCTAACATGCCACCTCTGTCATACACCACAGTTCTATAAAACAATGGGTCTTTTTCTGAGTTCTCTGTTTTGTTCCACTGGTTTATTTGCCCATCCTTTGTTAATGACACATTGTTTCAATAATTCTAGCTTTATATGTTTTAAAACCTGGTAGTACCTCAGGTCCTTTCAAAAATTTCCTGCTTATTCTTCATAATTTGCTATATTTTTCTAAATATGTTTTAAATCAGTGTCAAATTTTACAAAATCCCCTTGATTGGAAAAGCATTGAGTAAATACGTTACTTTGAGCAGAATTCACATTTTTTATAACACTAGTTGTGCAATCCAGGAACATAGTATTTCTTCCAATTTATTTAGGTTTTCTATAATGTTTTTTAATAAAATTTTACTTATTCTTATTTTAAGAGTAGATGTAGTCTAGTTTTTATAAGACTTTCTATCAAGTTGTGGTATTTCCCTTTTATTCTTAATTTTTATTGATTTCGCACTATCTAAATGGTATTCTCCATCTATTCAAATGCTCAGATTTTTTTTGTCTAAGTCAATCTGATAATATGGTAAATTACATTTATAGATTTTTCAGTATTAAACCATCCAGCCAAACATTGGATCAATCTACCTTGAACATAGTGTACTGTATTATTATACATTTTTAAAATTGATGTTAATGATCTGTTAATATTGTTTAGGATATTCATGTCTATAAAAGTGAAGTGATAGGCCTGAATACATTGTTCATTTATTATATCCTTTTTTAATGTGGATTTTGCTGACCTCCCAGGATGAGTTGTAGTGAGGTATTCATTTTTTATACTCTACACTTTATAATAAATATGGATGAGTTTTTCCATGAAATTTTGGAAGCACCTGCCTTTAAAACAACCTTAAGGGGAAAGGAGTTGGGAAACTAGAGATAAAGAAAATGTAATCTTTAAATTAAAATGTAAAATATGTTAACTCAAGACACTTGGTGTATTCTTTTCTCTTTTCTTTTTTCTTTTTTTGAGGAAGATTAGCCCTGAGCTAACATCTACCACCAATCCTCCTCTTTTTGCTGAGGAAGACTGTCCCTGAGTTAACATCTGTGACCACCTTCTCTACTTTATGTCTGGGATGCCTGCCACACATGACTTGACAAGCTGTGTGTAGGTCCTCAGCTGAGATCTGAACTGGTGAACCTCAGGCTGTCAAAGTGGAATGTGAAACCTTAACTGCTGTGCCACCTGGCAGTCCCTATTTGGTGTATTCTTGATGGAAGATGAAGTAAAGGTATAAGAATAGTATTCAAATTAAAATACAGTGCATATACTCCATTTCTGTCAATGTCATATTCCAATTGGCTTTATTTGGATCAAAGAATTATCTGTTCTATCCAATATACATTTAAACAGGTAACTTTTGAGTGAATCAAAAATGAATCACACATATCTCCTCCTTGTCCCCCATCTCTTTCTTTATATTTCATCCTTATCCTTCATGCAATGATATTGTTTGCCAGCCCCTGAGCCATTTGAGACAGTATTCTCTACTTTAGAGTGATGTTTCTGTTTGTTGGATAAGTATATTCATAGTAGTTTACCAGATGGTTTTAAGTAGTACATGAAGAAATATGTTTAAATGTTTTTTCTTGTCTTTAAACATGTTAGAAAATATATAACTACAGTGTTAAACACATCATTTCAGAGATATTAGTCCAAAGATCAAAGCAAATGTGGGAAGACCTGCTGATTGTTTTCTCACATTGAATAAATTATACATGCAGGCCTTACTTGATATATAAATAGCAAAAATCAGAAACCTCAAAAATCAGCACACAAGTACTGAAGATTCAGATACACTGTATTTACGTGAATTAGAGTGGGCATGTGGAGGACTTTTGCAAGGCAGTTAAATTACTTTCCCTATAAAAATCATCAAACAATGTTTAAAACTCATAAAAGCATAGTGGAACGAGAACACAATTTTAAGAAATCAAGTTGATAGTGGACAGAGAATACCATTTAAATATGCAGAGTCACAATGAAGAGAAGTAAATGAAAGTCTATCGAATGAGTTAAATTATTTTCTTTGGAGATTGGAACTGAAATTGTGGGCACAAGAAGCAGAGAGCTTTTTCTTTTTATTATAATTCATTCTAAAATTTGATATGTTTTAACTAATTCTGTGTATTCTACATGAAAAACATTTAAAAAAAATATTAGGATTCCCACTCTAGGAGAAAACTTTTTCATAACACATTGTTGACAGAACCATAAAGGGACTATACACATCTTCTAATGATGATCAGTATGTGATACAAAGAATAAAATGGCTACTATATATCTTGGGTTGTAATGGTGCCTAAATAGGATCTAGATTTAGTGATGGAAAAGGGTTGTTTTAAATCACTGCTTCTAAAAAGAATTGGTTTTACCTTATACATAATGGCTTTGCATACTAAAAATATAACAGATGATATCTCCTGAAACCCAATGACTCTTCTGATGGTTCTTCCCTCAGTTATTTCTCATAATGGCCAGGATGGACAAATAAAATATAACAATGCTACAAGAATTCATTCTCATGGGAGTCACAGATCATCCTGAGCTGCAGGCTCCATTATTGGGGCTCTTCCTCATCATCTACTTGATCTCAGGGCTGGGCAACTTGAGCATGGTCATCCTCACCAAGATGGACATCAGGTTACAAATACCCATGTGCTTTTTTATCAGGCATCTGGCTTTCATTGATCTGGGTTATTCAACAGCTGTGGGACCCAAAATGTTGGTAAGTTTTATAACAATTCAAAATACGATTCCCTATAATTGGTGTGGTACACAGCTAGCTTTCTACAGCTTCTTCATCATTTGTGAACTATTCATTTTGTCAGCAATGGCCTATAACGACTACATGGCCATCTGTAACCCTCTGCTTTACACAGTTGTCATGTCTCAAAGGGTATGTTGGTGTTGGTAGCAGTCCCGTATCTCTACAGTGCCTTTCTCTCTCTGATAACTACCATAAAATTTTTTATTTCATCTTTCTGTGTAATTAGTCATTTCTACTGTGACAGTCTTCCTTTGTTAACTTTGCTGTGCTCAAGCACATGTGAAATTGAGTTGATAATACTGATCTTTTCAACATTTAATTTGGTTTCATCTCTCGTGATAGTCCTTGTGTCCTACATACTGATCCTCATGGCCATCCTTAAGATGAACTCTGCAGAGGGCAGGCACAAGGCCTCTCCACTTGTGGATCTCACCTGACAGTGGTAATTGTATTATATGCAACTCTATTCTTTCTGTACATGCAACCAAAGTCCAGTCATTCCTTTGATACTGATAAAATGGCTTCTGTATTTTACACATTGGTAATACCCATGCTGAATCCCATGATCTACAGCTTGAGGAACAAAGAGGTAGAAGGTGCTCTGCTTAGGATATGGAAAAACCCATGAAACACCCTAATTAAAGTTCAATATAGAGTGTATATACAATAAACTAGATTATAGACAGCTGTTTATTATATATAATAAGCACTTAGAAAGCTGTAATGTGTAAAAGTCATGGGAAACTAGAAAAGTTTTTCTTATTTTCCATTTACAGCTGTTCAAGCAGTGATCACCCTTCTGGTACGAAGTTTGATTTCTGTCCTCAAGTTTCAGTGAAAGTGCCTGAAATCTGGACCACTATTCTCACATTGCCAAGTGCTTGTTACAACTGAAGGGAAGTCTTTCTTAATGTGTCTCCCATTAGATAATCTTTTTAAGAAGGCATTATTGTATCCTGTAATAAAATATTTTCTTTGTATCTCACAGTCTGTTTAAATACCAGTGGCCATCATGCTGGCTGGCATAGAGAAGATAGCATTTACTGTTTTATGTGCTGTGTATATAGACAGAAATGAAGAATACATCAAAATATCTAACATAGTGATGTTTAACTCTATCTCTCTGTGATGGGTGGAATCTCAGATTTCTGTGAAATTATCATGTGAACTCATATATGCTTGGGGAAGTAGAAATAAAAGTGTAATTATTTTCTAGTGTTATATGGTGTACAGTAAGAATCCAAAAGAATCTTCAAGCTAAAACATTATAAATAATGAATTTTTCAAGGTCAGTGGATATAAGGTCAGCATATAAGAGATCAATTATTTTCCTATATACTACAAAAAAACAGGCAAAAATTAAATTTTAATCTATTAATTACACCAAAAACTCTATAAAATACTTAGGGAAAAATGTAATGAATGATTTGCATCACTTCTTTGCTAGAAAATGTAAAAACATTACTGAGTTATTTAACAAGACATAATGTAACAATATACCATGTCAATTGGGTGAACACAGAACTGTTATGATGAGGTCAGTTCTCGCTAATTTTCCTGTAGATTTAATGTGGTAGCAACAAAAATTCCAATAACATTTTTAATACTCAAATCTATATCAAAATTTGTGTGAAAATGCAAAGGATCAAGAATAGCCACAGCAATATCTTAGAAGAGGAAAGAGTACAGAAGACTTCCAATAACAGATAGTAATTCTTTTAATAAAGCTCAATGATTTAAACAACTGTGCCATCAGTATATGTATGGACAGATCAATAAAATAAACAAAGAAGTCCAAATATAGACTCATGTATATAATTTCACTCTATTTAAAACAAAGTTCCACACATTGAGGTGAGGAAAGGAGGGTGTCTCAGAAAATAGACCTATTTTGATTAGGATTCCTGTGTAAAACATGAACCTTAGTCATTTACTTGCATCCTATGGAAAAATAAATTGAGATATATTGTGACTATAAATGTGAACGCTAAAACTACACAATTTCTTGAATAAAAGTAAAATAATATTTTCATGACGAGAAAAGCAAAGATTTCTTAGGGCATAAAAAATAATATCACTAAAAGTTAGATGAAGAGCACTCTATTCAAAATAAAAACTTTCATTGATCAAAATACATTATAGGAAGGTGAAAAGGAAATTCTGAGATAACACTCTTGAAACACATACGCGCTACAAAGTACTGATAAGAGAAGTTTGAAAACAAAACAGCAAATAAAAACAAAACAACAAATTGCTTAACTCCTAAAATTGTATGATTGAGACAGTCAACCTATTAGGAAAAAGAAAAAGAAAGGCAAGACACATGAAGAAATACTTTACAAAAGAGGATAATAAAACAGCTGAAAACTAAAATACAAAAATGTGTTAAAAAATCATTAATCATTAGATAAATACAAGTTAAGACTCTACTGTGATATCTCTACACACCAACCAAGATGGCTAAAATTCAAAAGTTTGTTTGAACAACAATTCAAAATGTTGAGGAGAATGTGGAGAAACTGAAATTCTTTTACTTTCTTGAGGCAATGTACATTGCTATAAAAACTTTGTGGAAAAATGAT
Organism: Equus caballus; assembly: GCF_041296265.1. Classification (NCBI taxonomy): domain Eukaryota; kingdom Metazoa; phylum Chordata; class Mammalia; order Perissodactyla; family Equidae; genus Equus; species Equus caballus. The sequence goes on from NC_091695.1 coordinate 13,375,265, forward strand.
GGTAAATATTTAATTTTAGTATGTGTATCATCTGTGATGCAGCAATTTCCTTCCTGTGTTATGTCCACTGGAAGATAAGTAATAGAATGTTTTTGGCAGATATTATTATTATAGATGTCACATGCTTATCAAGGATAAAATGGGTGAATATATAATGGAATTTTCAAAAAATGCATTCTACACATCAATGCAAGAAAAAAGAGAAGAGAAGGAGAAGGAGTAGGAGAAAGGGGAAGAAGATGAGTGGATATAATGTGAAGCGAAAGATATCACACTCTGCAAAAATTACACCCATATAAACAAATATAAATGATACTGAGCTGTACTCATAAGATACAAGCACATTATATGTTATACAGTTTGATTTTGAGTGTGTGATACAGTTAAAGGAGTAAAGCATGTAAACGAGAATGCAAGGTGGATATCATATTTGAAAACCAATTACATAAATTACATAAATTAGTATTATTGTAAGTTAAAAGAAAGAATAAAACAGATTTATGATAAATTTAACACCAATTTGTACCCAACTGTAAAGTAGGGCAGAATAGAAGAAAACAATGTTATATGTGATAACCGTAAAAGTCCTACATATATGGGGAGGATGACTAGGTTGAGCACAGAGGATTTTTAGGGCAGTGAAATACTCTGTGGGATATTAGAATGATGTATACATATCATTACATTTTTAAAAACTGTATAAAACTTGGAATAGTGAAAGATTGAAAACTTTCCCTCTGAAATTGCCCCCAAGACTAAGAGACCTAGTCTCACCGTTTATCTTCAGTGTGTCTTAGAAATTGTAGCTGGTTCACTATGATAACGTAAGAAATAAAAGATATAAAGATAGGAAATCACACTTTGCCATATTCTTTTCATTTTTTGGTGAAAGTTATGATTAACAACATTGAGAAAAACCTATAAATAATGTACTAGAAATGATAAGTGAATTTAGCATATTTGCTGGATACAAAATACGTTTAGAAAAATCAATTTTATTTCTACATGCTACCTACAAAAATTAAAAAATAAAATTTAACGAACTATAAGATTTATGAAACCATTTAAAAAGGAAATCTAGTTTAGGAATAAATCTAAGACCTCAGTAATGATATGTATACAAATTTAAAAAGTCATTTAAAAAACATAAATCAATGAATATTCATACCAAATATGTCCATGGAATGGAAAGTTTAATATTGTAATAAAGTTCAATATCTTTAGATTGCTGTATAGTTTCAATACAACCTTAACATAATTCCTTTTTTCCTGCCTTCCTCCTTCCCTTCCCCACCTCTTATTCCCCCTGCTTCTTTTCTGTCTGTCTTCTTCGTTTTAGAACTTTGGATGATGATGAGTGTAAAATTTATTCAGAAAGGCAAAACACCAAAAATAGCAAAGGGAATCTTGAAGAAAGAGAATAAATTTTCATGAGTTATGCTACCAGCCGTCATGATCTGTTATAAAGCTATATAATTAACAAAACATTTTCCTGAGGACAGACAGGCTGGTCAATGGAATAAAGTAGTGACTCCAGAAGCAGATGCACACATATACTGCTACCTAACTTATGACAGAGGTGTTGCTATTTTCCAAAGGAGAAAGAATTATCTTTTTAATGCATGCTATTAGGCAACTTGTATATTTATTTTGAGGGAATGTAAAAGGAATCTGAATATCTACCCATACCCTATACAGAATCATTTCTACCTGGATTAAAGATCTAAATGTGAAAAAAAAAATAAACCTTTTAGAGGAAAACATAGGGGGCTATCTCTGTGATATTGGAATATGTACAAATTTTTAAAGAGAACACACAAAGCAATAAGCATAGAATATTTAAAAAGATTAATTGAACTATATTAAGAAATTCTGTTCATCAAAATTAATAGTGTCAAAAGGGAAACTCTCATAGTGAGAGAGTTTATTTTTATCAGAGCTACATAATCAGACTTGTTTCTGACAGATGACTCATGCAAAATATAGAATAACTCTTACAAATCAACAAATAGTTGACATGTAATACAATAGAAAAATGGCAAAAGATGTGAATGAGCCCTTTTCAAAAGAAAATATCGAATTGGCCTTTAAATACATGAAAAGTTTCTCAATTTCATTCAGCATTAGTATAATACAAACTAAAACCACAATAATACCCATATATATCATCCAGAATGGCTAGAAGGGAAATAATAGAAAATACTAAATCTTGACAAGGAGATTGAAAATCATATCTATTTGCACTGTTAGTAGGAATGTGCATTGATCTAGCAAGTCTGGAAATTTATTTGGCTATATTTACTAATGCTGAATATTCATACCTTATGACTCAGCAATTTCAGGGCAATGAATATACTGAAATAGGAATACATTCAAGATTAAGCCAATCTAGATTGAATATCGGTATGGAAACAAAGGATGCTGGGGTAGCTGATTTTAATTACCATTATCAGGATATTTTCGTATACATCAGTTTTTTATAAACCATAAATGATTGCCTTTAATAGATAAACAAAAAAGCCAAGTTTTATTATTTTATAAATGTGAACAGAAAGCTAGTTTTATGTTCATTAAGGCATGGATGTATTATAATATTTATAATATAACATATATCAGAATATCTATAATATCACTAGTCATAAAACCTCCAAATTAGAACCACTTCTATTTGACAATAAAATAAAGGATAAGTAATTTGTGGTATAATCACAAAAAGGCATTGTACATAGGTGAGACTGAGCTATCTAGAACTACCTATAATGATAGATTAAGTGAAAGAACCCAGACACACAAAAATAACATGTATAGGATTTCTTCTATATGAAATAATAAAAATATGTGAAAATAATTTATGCTGTTGGAAGTCAGAAGAGTGGTTATTCATTTGTGTGTGTGTGTGTAAGAGGACAGTTTATGCTAGAAAGGAGAGTAAAGGACTCTTCTGGGGTACTGATAATGTTTTATTTTATTTTTGTTGTCACAATTGCTGTTTAATTTGGATTATCATTACACAATGTGGTAAGTTTGTAAATGTTATTTATGATGTATGCATATTATGCTTCAATAAGTTAAAACACCACAAAGGAGAAATAGTTATACATATATATTATTTTCCCTTGAGAATTTTTGAAACAATGCAATAAGCATTGTTCAAACATCTCTCCATTATGTCCTCAGCCATAAAGCCATAAAAAGCCACTGTATTAAAAGGAGATAATTGTTACCAGAAAAGCTAAAATGGCTATCCTACAGATGCAATGTTTTGATTTCAGATCTCTAGGTTGCAGTAGCAAAGAATTAATGAAGAGACACTGTGGAAAGGTATCTGACATAACATTATATGGAAATATAAATACGTGTTGTATAATTAGCAGATACTCCATTGGCTTTGTTTGGAGATTTCAAATGCATTAGGCATGGTTAACCAATTGTATCCTTTCTCCTCAGGGAGGATCTCAAATGAGGAAACAAACCCATAAATTCTTATTTTTAAGTTATGGTAGGGACACAAGGAGAGCATAGAGTGATTCCTCATTAGAGGTGTTTATACTACACCTATTTCCAGGACTAGTTTTCAGAGTTCCAGTGACGCTTCATGGCCTTATTTCCTATTTAAACTGTAGTGTCTAATACCCTACCCGGTTGATTTAGCCACAGCTTTAGCAGTCTGTTTTGATAACTGAAGTTTCTGGGCCAGTATGATGTTGTAAATATCTTTTTTTTTTTAAAGATTGGCACCTGGGCTAACAACTGTTACCAATCTTCCTTTTTTTTTTTTCTTTTAAGGATTGGCACCTGGGCTAACAACTGTTGCCAATCTTTTTTTTTTCTGCTTAATTTCCCAAATCCGCCCACCCCCACCCCAGTACATAGTTGTATATCTTACTTTATCTTAGATGCAGGTCCTTCTAGTTGTGGGTTGTGGGACAGTGCCTCAATGTGGCCTGACAAACGGTGCCATGTCCGCGCCCAGGATCCGAACCCTGGGCCGCCGCAGCAGAGCACATGAACTTAACCAATCGGCCACGGAGCTGGCCCCTGTAAATATCTTTATTATTATTTTTTTAATGAAAGCTACAGATTTACTTCGATGCAGTTACTTGATATTCTTTGAATAGTAAAGAATGCAACCTCTGAAAAGGGAGTGCATGTTGTTAAGAAACTCCACCTCCAAATGCTTAAAATTGTCATGATTATTTTCTTTTGCTTGGACCCTTAATCAGGATGTCAGGTATGATATTATTATTTCTAGTCAAGCAGATTTGTTTCAGAATTTTTAACCTGAAATATTAACAGATTTCCATAGTGTTTACAAGTTACTATTAAATTAAAAGGACTATATAAGTATTTTACAATCCTTGAAATTCTGTTTCAGTTGTGCCATATGTTTCCCAGATTTACTTCTTTCATTGAAAGGATCAATGTCATTTGCAAGTAATCACTTTCAGTTGGAGGTGAGGCCAAAGCAAAATATTAAAGCATCTAATTTGCTTCATGGAAGCTCCGTCACACCAATATGTCTGATTAGTAAGAGCACTGCCTCTTCTTCTTTTCTTAGAAGTCTTGGAGGAGTCTTTGAAATGTCATCAAACTGTCCCTTGAATGACCAAATAAAAACTAATAGAGATTGGAACTAAGATTGAAATCTGTACAAACACAGATTTAAACAACGAACAGTCTTTGCAAAGTTATAAAATAGGAATGTGTAGTTTACCTCAAATTAAGGGCTCTTTCCACTCATTTATTTAACACGTCTTCCTAGAACTCTCTTTATTACCACTCCAAAATTACTTCGCATTCAGATAAATATATTTAAATGAGTATTTTATTGATGTTGTCACTTATTTTAGTGTTGAAAGCACTAAAATAAGCAGGGGGAGATATGGTGGGGCTAGGAATGATTTAACTTCCTTAACCTCTATACTAGGGTAGTTTTGTAGTGATGGTCAAATGCTCAGCTTTACCCATTGTAATTTTAATTGTTTTGAGAATCTTGAGACAAAAAAGAAATAAAATCAGTTAGAAATGTCAGAACCAGTCTATCTTCAATAATCACATAAAATAATGTAATTGTAAATAGAACCATGTAAAGAAAAATGCTTAATGCTTTACATAGAACTCTAAGGATGGAGAGAAAAATATCTCATATCTTTTCTCACATAGAGGGAGACACATTTACTAGCATAGATTTAGAAAATAGCACAGTTTTTCAACTTCTCATTTATTAAATCAAACGAGATTTATGGTGCTTTTTATATCCACTAAAATTATGTCCCTAAATGTATTGTCTCTTGATAATTAATTCAATGTCCTGAACAATTCACAACTAATCCAATTTCTGTCTATGGATTTGCCTATTCTGGATATTTCATATAATGGAATTGTACAATATGTGGCTTTTTATACCTGGCTGCTTTCACTTAGCATAATGCTTTAAATAGTCATTCATGTTGCAGCGGGTATCAGTACTTCTTTTCTTTTATGGCTTATTGATATCCCATTGTATGGATATACCACATTTTTTATCCATTCATCAGTTTATGGGCATTTGGGTTGTTTCTACTTTTGATTATTATGAATAATGCTGCTGTGAACATTTACCCACAAGTTTTTGTAGGAGAACGTGTGTTTTTTAAACTTTTGATTACTGTATCTAGTAGCAGAATTGCTAGGTCATAATGATCATTCTACAGTAAACTTATTGAATATCCATCCAACTGTAGTCATGGCATGTTTGTTTCTCTTTTTGTCACCATGAAGATTTTTAATCTGTCTTTCTGTGGGTACAATGTCATCCATAATTTCTACAGTGACAGTCTCCCCTTGTTATCTTTGCTGTGCTAAAATACATGACATTAAGTGATTATTCTGATATTATCAGGTTTTGATTTGCTATCCCTTCTGATAGTTCTTATGTTTTACTTGCTCATGCTCAGAAACATTCTCAGGATGAACTCTGTTGAGCATAAGTGCAAGGGTTTTTCCACCTGTGATTCCTACCTGATAGTGGTCACAGCGTTCTGTGGGACTTTAAAATTTATGTATGTACAGACCAAGTCCAGTCATTCCTTTGACACTAATAAGTGGCTTCCATATTTTATACCCTCATTATCCCCATGTTGAATCCCTTGATCTATAGCCTGAGGAACACAGATGTTAAATATGCCCTACATAAGCTGTCAAAAGATATGCAATATCTTTTCTTAAAGTTCACTGTCCATTGTGATTCCTATAAATTAGGGTATGACTTTAAGCTTTGTTGAGTGTGCATTGGGATGAAAAAGCAAGCACAACTATGTTAATCATATATTAGAGATTGCCTACTATGTTCCAGTCACAATTCTAAGTGCTATAAATACAGTAGTGAAAAAAAAGTAAAAATATTTACCCTCTTCGAGGGAGAACTATAAAATTTAAGCACACTAGTTAAGTAAATTTTATAGCACAATAGAGTGGATTGGGAACTATAGACCATAAGAGCAGTCAAGCAGAGTGGGTATGCTGCTTGGGAGTAAGGAAGAATAGTTGGTACAAAAAGGGCTTCAAATAACTCGTGTTATTCTCAACATTTTGAATAAACTCTCAGGTGCTAATGTGTTTGTGTATGTGTGTGTATTTTTAGGCAAGCACACTTCTATTTTAGCCTTCATACTTTCCTGTGTGGAGTTTAAAATCAAATTTGATTATGGTTTTGACAAATAAAAATGGCGGGGCCGGCTCCATGGCTGAGTGGTTAAGTTCGTGCGCTCTGCTGTGGCAGCCCAGGGTTCGCATTCTGGGCGCTGACATGGCACCGCTCCTCAGGCCACGGTGAGGCCATGGTGAGGCAGCGTCCCACATCCCACAACTAGAAGGACATGCAACTAAGATATACAACTGTGTACAGGTGGGTTTGGGGAGATAAAGCAGGAAAAAAAAACAAATAAAAATGGCAAGCAATAGGATATATTGGAGTATATGAGGAAGCCATTTGGTGTAAACCTAATTCGGCCTGAGCTTGTCTTTCCAAAAGGGCCTGACCGAGGCTGTTGAGCATGCATTGTATATCTGCTTTAGAGATACGCTATGGCAAGAGCAGAAGGCCCTTGAGATAAAGGTGAAACTTCCCTCCCCCTCCCAATGTTGGCATCTCCTTAAAGTTTAAGCATCTTTCTTTAGGCTGGGAACGGATTGCAGTGCTCATCTGTGACTGCCCAGCCTGAGGCAACACACCTGTCACCCCGCGGCATTTACTGAGACAGCAGACCCATCTGCCATTTCCATCAATCCCTGTGCTGACAGAACAGCCTCGTGACTATTGTAAAAGGGACATTTCAATCATATGTGAGACATACTCTTTGAAGGTATATAACCACCCTGTATACCCCCACTTCTTTGGAGTGCTCTGTTCCTTTGCGGAAAGACTCTCCCGGGTTATAATCCTCAGATTTAACCTCAGAATAAACTCACCCAAATTTTCATTTATAGATTGGTTATGGATTATTTTTCGTCGACTGTTTCAAGAAGGCTCATTGTAGTATGATGACTAGAAGTCTACACTCATCTGAGTTTGCTCAAATGCCCGCATTCTGCATGGGGATCTTAACTTCCTGTTTTTTTTCTCTTTGCTCTCATTATTTCACATATGAAACCCCTAGAGAGTCTACTAATGTAACACGCTGGTGTTTCCACAACTCGGAAGATCTTCACTGCATCTAATTTTGTCTAAATCAGTCCATTTGTGTATAATACTGGATATACCCATTAAGATACATTTCTTGAGGTCTCCCATGGAAACTTTCAATTTTTTGAAAATTTTATTTTTTTCAGCATTATCTTGATTCTTAAATGTCTGTTTTTGTTTAGTAGGTTGTTGCTTTACCATACTTCTCTGAAAACTAAGAATAATTATTGTTTTAAATGCAAGCTTTAAATGATTTAATACCTTCACATAGGAGGTCTTCTTTATGATAAAATTTATATTAGTCATACTTCCAAATTTCCTCAAATCTGGTTCATACATGTGTGTATTATTTTTGCATTATTTTAGGATTCATAGTTTGAGAGCATTGTTTAGCTAAATCCTATTGTAGGAAGGAAAAGGAGGAAAATCCATGATTTGGTCTATGCTGTATTTCTAATGAAAGTGTATGATATGTAGCAATTTATATGCTTGTTATGTCTTCTGAACAGACTTCCTCACAACCCTCCCTCAATTCCTCCTTTTTTTGGTTTATTTTTAGTATTTTAACATTCATAAGATTTTATTGACTTCATAGAGGAACTGTATGTTTCTTTCTCCAAGGAATAAAATTTTCTATGTAGTCAATAACATTTGAATAAAATTATTACATTAAAATAAAAAATCTATTAGCATATTGTCACTTGAAGATAAATTTACTAAAAAGTTTATACAGTTGATTTTTTTAAATTTCTAAGACAAATTTTTTTACCAAAATTTGAACTATGCATATATACATATAAGAAATTATTTTTATTTCTTAGCAAATATATAATGGTGAAATATTAATTACTTAGTGGTGGCTGTTGTTATTATTAAGCTAAATTTTTTAAGTTAATATTTTTGTGTATCTGTCCTCCCAAAAATATCTTCAGTGAATAACTATGACTTTTATAATGGAAGATAAAAGTCTCTAATATACAGATTTGAAAAAGGTAACTACTAAACAACACCCAATATGCCACTACTAAAATAAGTCTTGGTGTTCCCTTTGATAGTTTTTCAAATGAAAAACCAAAGAGACAACAAAATATATTGAGATTTACAAATATTGATAATATACTTCATTCATTTTAAAAGTTACTCTCTTTATCATTATTAAGTAGACATATATTATTTCAGAGAGTTTTATATTTTCCTTAGATATTAGAAATTTAAAAGTAGGGAATTGATACTAAGTGAAATTTTTGTTGGAATATTTTGAAGATCAATAAATTTTAATGTATAATACAATAATGATATCGAAAGATCAATAATGGTTAGTATAAGAAAAGTCCAAAAATTTTTACTGATGCTGACTGTCTATGAGTAAAACACAATCTGTGATTTAGATCAGGATGATGATAAGAAAGGGGATATATATATATATATATATATACACACACATTCATGTATATGTATGTATATGTCTATGTATGAATATTATATATATACAATATTCATGTATATGGACACTAAGAAACATTGTAGAAAAATTCAAGAATGAAAGAATGAAGAGGATCTCAAATAAGAGATTTGTATTTAATATAACTCCTCTCTACCCCAAAATCAGGTCCAGGTGGCTTAGTCAACTCTAGATTTCTTTGACTAGGAACTTCCTTTAGGGAAAAAGGAGTAAGCAATTATCTGCATATTATTTCAGAAAACTAAACAGGAGGTGTGATTTCCCAACTTTCTTTGTGAATAGAGCTTCCCCTGAAACCAAATTCAGACAAAAGCATTATACAAAAATGCAAAAACATAGCGATGTCAGTCATGAATATATATTCAAAAATTCTAAAGAAAAAGTTAGCAAATTGAATTTAGCAATATGTAAAAATAATAACACACAATGATTGGTTTGTTGCATAAATATATTGTTGGTATAACATTCAAATTCAATTCATGTCATTCATCATTAAGAAACTGAAAAATAGACATTATATGACATCTCAATAGAGGCAAATATTTTAAAGTTCCAATTTCCATTAAGGACAAAAAATTTGACAAAACTAGTATTCAAATTATGCTTCCTAAAGCAGATAAGGGGCATTGATGAAAAACCTATAGCTAACATCAAAGAAAATAGTAAAAGATAAAATATAGTTTCAATAAGATCAGGAAAATGGCAAGTAAGGTTGGTCTTTTAAATTCTATTCAACATTGTACTGAAAGTTGTCTCCAACTTTGTAGGGTAAGAGAAAAAAAGGAATAGAAAAATCATCCATATGAAAAAGGTGAAAGTGAAACTTTTTATTAGTAGATGACATGACCGTGCATATAGAAAATCTAACAGAATTCATAAATAATTAGGAGAAAAAAGTGAACTTAAAGATTGAAGATGAAAGATTAATATGCAAAATAATGTATATTTCCACATATTACCAATGAAAAATAAGTGGAATTTTAAAATATCTATTGTACAGAAGCATTAAAACTACAAAATACTTAAAGATCAATCTGAGTAAGCATATGGAATTCTGTACTGTAAAACTTAGGAAACACTGGTAAAAAGAAATTAAAAAATGATAAATAAATGAAAAAATATCATGTTTTTTTGCTCAAATGTTCAATATAGTTGATAAAAAATGTCTTCAAATGTATCAGAGCAGCTGCAATAAAATTCAAGTAGGCATTTTTTGGGTACAAATAGAGAAACTGAAACAAAAACATCTAAAGAAATGCAAAAGAACCAGAATAGACAAATCAAAATAAAAAAAATTGTACTACAAACATGAAGAAAACACTAATGAATTTCTATCCTCTTCTAAGGATACAGTTATTAAGACAGTGTGGAAGTGTCATAAAAATTCACAAATAAATGAAAAAGTATTGATAGTCCAAAAATAGACCCACACATATATCTACAGCTAATTCTCCAGAAAATCAAAGGCACAAAAACAATTCGGTGGAAAAAGTATATATTTGTCAACAAATGGTCTTGGAATAATCGAATGTGCATATGCAAAATAATGAACATCAAGCTATAACCCATTCAAAGATTCGCAAAACATCACTCATAGATGTAAAGGTAATACCTAAAAGTCTAAAAATTCTAGGAGAAAACATAGAAGAAAATCTCCATGAACTTTGTTATGCAAAAATTTCTGAGAAACAACACCAAAAACAAAATTACTTGATAAAGTAAATATTTGATACATTTTACAACATCAAAATTTAAGTCTTCTGATTTTCAAAAGATTATCTAAGAGGGTACAAAACCAAGTTATATTCTGGGATACAGTATATTCAAGTAATGTCTCATACAGGACTTAATTCCACAATGTGTACAGGAGTCTCAAAAATCAATAATTATAGAAAGACTCTTAGAATCATCAAAACATTTAAAAAAATTGCTTCACTAAATAACATAGGAAGGTGCCAAACAAACACATAAAATGTGGCTTGGCATCGTTATTCATTAATGAAATTAGGTTTGCAATTTCAATGCATGTTGACTATAGTTAACAATACTATGTTGTGTACTTGAAAGATTCTAAGAGCGTATTTCTTAAATGTTCTTACCACAAGAATGACAAAATGTTAATCATGTGAGGTAATGGAAGTATTAACTAAAAATATCATGGTAACCATTTCACAATATATACATATGTCAAATACCATTGTACACCTTAAACTTACCTAATGCAATGTGTCAATTATACCTCAATAAAATTGAAGAAAGCTCAATGAAATAGCACTGTATATCACAGTATCTAGGTGATAAATATGTGGAGGAACTGTATGTTTCAAACATTGCTGATGGAAAAGTAAAATGGTATAAAGAGTAAAACAATCTTGTTAAGCATCACTGTCTTAAAAATTAAACATTTATCTTTTATAACATTTAGCCATTCCACTCTCTTGTATTTACCCAAGAAATGAAACGACATTTCATTACAAATGCTTGCATGCAAGCTTTATTTGTAATAACCAAAAACTAGGAAGAATCCAAATGTTTATCCAACTGAGAATACAGAAACAAATTGTGAGATTTCCAGGAAGTGAGTATCAGTCAGCAATAAACCATAATAAATTATTGGTACATGCAAAAATATGGATGGCTTTCAAAATAATTATGCTGAGTGAAAGACACCAAACAAAAAGGAATTTATAATCTATAATTACATTTACAAAAAAATACAAACTAATTTATAGTTATACTAAATAGATCAAACTAGAAGTCCAAGAAAGTATGAGTAAAGGATATAAAAGACACATAGCTTGGAAAGAAACTAAGCTGTCCCTATTTGTAAATGATGTGATACCTAATAGAAAATCTCAGGGAATCTACACACACAAGCAAAATAACCTAGAACAAACATTTGAGTTCAGCAAGGTGATATAATGCAGGTTCAACAAAAAATACAAATGTCATATATATATATAATACAATAAACCAAAATATAAAAGAAGAACATTTAAAACCACTCCACATTTAATGAAATACTTCTGTAGAAACTAAAAAAATATACAAAAAGTGTATGCTGAAAATTACAAAATACTGATTATATAAATCAAAGATCTGAATGAATAGGTAAATATACTGAGTTCATAGGTTAGAGGACTAAATGTAGTAAAGGTATCTGTTCTTTTCAAAATGATCCATAAGTTTAATGTAAGCCCAGTTAAAATCCCAGTAAATTTGTCTATAAATCTAGCTGAGTTTACACTAAAATTTACCTGAAAAGCCAAGGTCCTAGCATAGCTAAATACATTTGAAAATGTAGAATAGGGGCCGCTCCATGGCCTAGCGGTTAAGTTCCTGCACTCTGCTTTGGTGGCTCGGGTTTCACTGGTTCAGACCCTGGGTGCAGACATGGCACCGCTCATCAGGCCACACTGAGGCAGCATGCCACATGCCACAACTAGAAGGACCCACAACTAAAATATACAGCTATGTACTGGGGGGATTTGGGGAGAAAAAGCAGCAAAAAAGAAAGATTGGCAACAGTTGTTAGCTCAGGTGCCAATCTTTAAAATAAAGAGAAAATGTAGAATAATAAGGAAAGAAATACTCTACTCCATGTTAAGACTTACTATATAGCTACAGTCTGTGATACAGGTGGAGAGATTGAAACATAAATCAATGGAACATAATTGAGAACACAGAAATAGACCTTTGAAAAGATTTATTAACTCTTGATGGTACAAAGGTAATTCAACAAAAGAAGGATAGCTTTTTTAAAAAAAAATGGCACTGGAATAATTGGAAGTCCACGAGATAAACAAGTAATGTTGATTGAAACCTGATACAACTTAAACTGATTTAAACTAACTCAAAATAGAAAACAATGTAAAACTATAAAATATTTAGACAAAAACATAGGAGAAAATCTATATCTGGGACCTAGAGCTAATGAAGAGCTTATAGACACGACATCAAAGACACAATCTCTAAGTAAACATGCATAAATTGGACTGAATCAGATTTAAAACAACTTACTAAACTCACTCTTGCACACTTACCTCAGGGAAATGAAAACATGTTGAGATGATCACCTTTATGAAAATGTTTATAGAAGCTTTATTCATGATAGCTGAAAACTGGACACAACCCAAATGTCTTTCAATTGGTGACACAAACTGTGTGATTAATACCATGAAACGCTACACATAAGTAATAAAGGAACAAACAGTTGATACACACAAAAATATGAATGGACATCAAGAGGATTGAATTGAGTAAAAGGAGCCTACTGCAGGTTACAAATGCTATTTCCTTTATAAAACATTCTTCAACAGACAAAATTACAGTAATGGAAAACAGTTTAGTGGTTGAATAAATATGTGGGAATGAGAGAATGGAAGGGGACTTGAACATAAAGGAAGGGCATAAGGGATCTTTGTGGTGATGAAAAGGTCTGTACGTTGACTGTTGCAGTGGTCACATAAATGTACATTTATGAGAAAATTGTGTAGAAGTATATATATGCACAAACACACAAATGAGTGCATGGACAATTGGTGAAATCTTAACAAAGTCGGTGGATGGTACTAATGTTAATTTCATGGTCATGATATTGTACTATATTTATATACTGTATTTACTACATTTATTACTACTTGAAGGAACTTAGTGGAACATAGGAACTCTCTGTGCCTTTTTTTTACAACTTCTTGTAAATCTATAATGACTTTAAAAGAAGTTAAATAAAAGCAAATCAAAGACTGCCTGGGACAGTGTGGGGCAAGAAATAGTAGAGTGGAGGTATTAGGGTGTCACCACAAAAATTTGGGCATGCAGATATGTTCATTATCATGATAATTTTAATTGTTTTTCAATGCACACACGTCAAAACTAATCATATTTCAGAATTTGTATACATACTGTTTATTATTTTCAATTATATCTCAATAAAGTGTTTTATTTAATTAGTAAACATTACAGTAAATCAAACCAAAAACAAGGGAAAACGTCAATAATAGAAGCGTACATCTTACAATGATACCAATTAACAAGAGAAAAACATAATTGGGTACCTGCCATAGATGTGAAGATCCAGGAACACTCATGTATTTACTGGTGGAAGAGTGTATGGGTACAACCAAACTGAAATATTTTTTAAAAAATAATTGATATGTTATATCTTCTCTTCCCAAGACATCTCACTACTCTGTGTGTACATAATTGTGGGTGTGTGTAGATGTAAATATAGATACATCTGTATCTATATACATACAAACATACACACAGAAGCAGATATTTGATATTTTCATCACAGAGAATTTGTTTACAACATATTAACATGGAAAGCTCAAGGCTTTTCATTGGATTGTTCACTGTAGTAGTGTTGGTGATAGTTGTGATTACAGGCAAAGAAAATATCTATCAGAAAACATAAATCCATGACTTTTTTTATATATTACTGACTGTAATGAAGAAAGAAGCAAAAATGCCACAATATGGATTCATCACAAATAATTGAAGTTAATTAAATTCAACAATGCAGTTTACAGCAAGATAACATAATGAAACATATGTAAACAAAATATTACATTTTTGCATAACATATTGATCATGTGGGCAGATATCAAGCACAATAGGATATGTATGAAGGGGGACAAAAAGGAACTGGAGTGAGTATTGGACGTTATGGGAAAACAAGAAATGTAATAAAGACAGATATAGTGAAAAGAAGTCCTGAACAGACAGATGATAACAATTCACTATGACACAAGAATGAGAAAGAGGAGTAATTTATTCCTCTCCAAATGGTCTAAAAGAAAAATAAAAGAACAAGAATCAAAAAAAAAAAAAGAGAGAGAGAGAGCCAGAGAAGAAAACAAACACCTTATATGCATAATACATTATTATTTTGTGTTCATTGATATTTTAAATAATGCGATAGGACAGTGTTTAAATACATTTCCACGTGTCATCTCTTTAAAGAGATCATTGCAGAGCTAGAAGAATACTAAAAAGCTTGTTGCATAGAGAAAATATATTAATCCATTTTCCTATATGGTTGTCTTAGTAAGGGTACCACAGAAACACAGAACCAAAAGGAGAATACACACACACACACACACACACACATACACACATATATATAGAGAGAGAGAGAATGAGAGAGAGGGAGATTGATGTTAGGGTTTTGGCTCGTGCAATTGTCAGGGCTAGCAAGGCAGAAAACTGTGGGCAGGCTGGCACTGCAAGAGTTGATAGCTTAGTTTTGAGTATAAAGGTGGGAAACCAGGGTAGAGTTTTTGTATTGCAGATATTGCAGTCTGGAGCAGAATTCCTTTGGAGGTACCAATCTTTTCTCTTTATAACTTCAACTCATTGGGTGCGGCCCGCCCACATTCTGCAGGGGAATTGACTGTACTCAAAATCTTCTAGAATGGTGTTTGACCAAACAACTGGGCACCCAAGCTTTGCCACATGGCCACAAATTTAGTCATCAAAGGGGAAAGAAAAGGAAAGCTAGTCAAGAATAAAATGTAGGAATGCAATATACAAACAAACAAATATATCTAACTCACTTGCTGGTAAATACAAATTGCTCTGGGCAATTAACAAACACACCCTCTCCTTTGCATTCTGTTAAGCTTTCAAATACTTCAGGGACAATCACAAAATTGCTTGGCATCTCCACAGAGATTGAGTCAGAGGATGAAAAAGAACCTATAAATTGTTCTCACTATGACATGTTATGAAGCACACGGGGGAGCCAACACAGAGGTTTCATTATAGGTAAACAGAATATTTTATGTGGTGACATATTTTACTAATATCTGAATAGTTTGGATGACATTTGCAAGATGGCAAAGTATAACAAGATATTAGGATTTCTAGTTCACTTTTGTGTGCATTCTGCTATTGACAATACGTGAGCAGAATAGAACTGCTCTTTTATTCTTCAGATAAATTGTTAAAATATTTTCAGAAATGCTATTGACTATTGGAATGTCAATGCCACATTGCTTATGTAACATTTTCATTTATATAAATAATTAATAAAGTCAATATTAAAGGCTAAAATCAAGAGAGAATAAAGAGTAATTAAAGTCAGGAATAGGGAAAAAAATATATAGATAGCGGAATTGAGAATGTGGACGTAGTCAGTTTCTAGTCTGATATCATTCCAGACCCTTAATCATTTAGTGACTCTATGCCTTTCTTATCTTCTTCTCAAAAATATTGTAATAATTTATATATAATTCAATGTACAAAGGTGAACATTTTTCTGATCTCTTCATGAGCAAAAAGCAAATTTCTACTCAACATTGAGATGCAAAAAGCAATTTTTGGAGGTTAGGAGACTTTTATAACACAGTTTTATGGTGATGGTACAATGAAAAGCATGTTCACTTTCCAGTGGAATCTAACAGAAAGCAGATATAATTTTATCAAAAAACTTTAAAAAATAATATTCTGATGATGAATTCAGATAGTAAACAATGAAAAGGTAATTTGATCTTTTCCATAGAACTCTAAAGCTGGTGAGAGAAAGCCCTTCTATCCTCCTTTATATTATAGGAAATCAATACTTATGAAAATGATTTATTTTCTTTAGCTTTTCATTGTTAGGCCTAGACAGAATTTATATTGCTTCTTATTCTGCAGATTTAGAATATTTTTTTCTAACAGTAGTTCAGTGTTTCTGACATAAAAAGTTGTGTACATCAGGGTAGAATAGGATATCAGAATCTCACAACCTTATAATCAATGTTTTATGTGAGAAAGTGTAGATAACCTGTAAACACACTTATAATTTAATATTATAAATTGTATTTTTCCATTTTCACTCTCAGAACTCACTCAGAGACTCCTGATACTGCTATTTTCCTTGTAATCAGGATCAATTCTATTTATTTTTGTGTTTCTTTCTCTTTTTTTTTAAGGAAGCACCTATACTCACAATTTTTTAAATCACTATTTTTTTTTTTTTGGTGCTTTCGCCTCCCGTGCTCATTCTGCTGTTGTATGTTTTAAACTTGATGGGTGATTAGGGATATCTGTATACATCTTTATTTTGTTATATAAGTCCACGTTAAACGTATAGTGGAATGCTTTGTGGTCTTAATGATGTGCTGATAGACTTCAATTAACATCCTGGAAATCATATGTGTATATGCAGAGTTATTTACATGTTTTTTTCTGTGTATTTTGTCTTTCAGTATGCTATTGTGTAATATAGTGATTTTAACCTTCTCTTTAAAGTAGAGAATCTCTTTAACCATAGGGAATTTATATGAAACTTCATTATAGAAAACTAATTCCACTGACCTCACTTTCTTCTCACTTAACCTTTTCCTTATACTATCCTAGGTTCACCCATGACAAAATATACCTTACATGTTACAAAAAACTTCGCATATGTCAGCTCTATTAAAAATGCACCTGGGCAGGGGCTGGCCCCCTCGCTGAGTGGTTAAGTTCGTGCACTCTGCTGCAGGTAGCCCAGTGTTTCATTGGTTCGAATCCTGGGCGTGGACATGGCACTGCTCACCAAACCACGCTGAGGCAGCGTCCCACATACCACAACTAGAAGGACTCACAACGAAGAATATACAACTATGTACCGGGGGGCTTTGGGGAGAAAAAGGAAAAAAAATAAAATCTTTAAAAAAAAAAATCATCCGTGACATTTAAAAAAAAAAATGCACATGGGGAGGAGTACATATGTTAGTTGTTTAGGTAAATATATATTAAATTTGTGTAAGTTAGAAGATAAATTGTTGAAATGAGAGTACATTTGTGGTACAGTTGTACTCGTGGAGTTGGGTCATGGTGGGGGGTACTGGGGCCAGTTACCTAGATAACACTGCTACATCATCACACCCCTTACAAAAAAGTTAAGACATACAAAAATAATTTATAAGTACACATGTGCAAATAATCCATCTCAGGTAGTAGAGTATCTTCACTAAGAAAATAAAAACAAATGCTCAAAAAATCCTATGTGCTTGTTATTTGAGGGATATTTCTGGGTACCATAAGAACACTGAAACTTTTAATTCTCACTTTTCTTCCCAACAACACTGCGAGAAACAGTTGATTTTGCTGATGTGTATAAAGGTGTTAAGTCACAACACTCGCCCAAAGTTCTCCGTTGTATATATCAATAATATAGGGATGGCAGACACAATATCTACCCATGTATATTTCATGTATTTTTTCTACAAAAAGAAAACTAATCTACTATGATCTGCTACAACTTTCACATATTTATACCTGTGTCCAATATTGAGAAAGTTCATTATCTCATCCTGTTCCAGCTATAGGCATAAGGGCTTTCAGGTCAATATATCTTAAAGCATGGCCTTCTAAATATTTCTACACATCATTGGGATTCGGATTCAAAAATTTTATGATGCATTTCACATATATATTGTGTCATATTATGTGTTTTTAATTTTGTAATGTAATTACACAATTGTAATTATATCAAAGACAACAGAAAATGTTAACAATCACCTCTAAAACTACCACCTACAGTTTATATCATTTTTAATTCCTTTATCTACATTTATATATATATCTGTATCTATATCCACACATATATCAGCATTTTCCAGTCTTGGGCCTTTGGAAATTTGGACCGCATAATTCTTTGCTGTGGGATGCTACCCTAATACAGTAGGAGAGTTAGCACCATCACTAGACTGTAGCCATTGGATGCCAATAACACGTCTCCTCCAGGTGTGACAAGCAAAAGACCTCAAAACATTATCAAGTGTTCTTTGGAGGACTAATATTTTTCAGTGGAAAATTAAAAATCTTTCTGTAGCTCCAACTCTCTCTCTGTTTCTTTTACTAAATATGTGTATTTCATTTGCAGGGGGTGGATTATTTCAAGAGTCTAAATTGTAAATTTGATTTATTTTATTTATACCACATTTTTATACCAAAAAGTCACTAGGTTTTACTACAGGAAAGCTATTGACTATGTTGATGTTTCTATCCAGAATAGGTTTTCTGATCAACCTGGATGGAAAAACACAATCTAACAGTGCTGAATGAATTCATTCTTATGGGAATCACAGACCGTCCTGAGCTGCAGGCTCCATTATTTGGGCTCTTCCTTATCATCTATGTGATCTCACTGGTGGGCAACTTGGGCATGATCATCCTCACCAAGATGGACTCCAGGCTACAAACACCCATGTACTTCTTTCTCAGACACCTGGCTTTTACTGATCTTGGTTATTCAACAACCGTGGTACCCAAAATGCTAGTAAGTTTTGTTGTGGATCAAAATACAGTAACCTATTATTTTTGTGCCACACAACTGGCTTTCTTCATCATGTTCATCATTAGTGAGCTTTTTATTCTGTCAGCAATGTCTTATGACCGGTATGTGGCCATATGTGACCCTCTGCTCTACACAGTCATCATGTCTCAAAGGCTATGTCAGGTGCTCGTGGCAATCCCATATCTCTACAGCACATTTCTTTCTCTTCTAATCACCATAAAGCTTTTTAATTTATCTTTCTGTAGATATAATGTCATCAGACAGTTCTACTGTGACAATTTCCCCTTGTTATCTTTGCTTTGCTCAAACACACATGAAGTTGAATTAATGATAATGATTTTCTCAGCTTTTAATTTGGTGTTCACTCTTCTGATAGTTTTTGTGTCTTACTTGTTCATCATTGTAGCAATTCTCAGGATGAACTCTGCTGAGGGTAGGCTCAAGGCTTTTTCCACTTGTGGATCCCACCTGACAGTGGTCACAGTGTTCTATGGCACTTTGATGTTTATGTATGTTAAGCCCAAATCTGGTCATTCCTTTGACACTGATAAAGTGGCCTCCATATTTTACACCCTCATTATCCCCATGTTGAATCCCTTGATCTATAGCTTGAGGAACAAAGAGGTTAAATATGCACTACAAACAATGTGGAAAAAACTATGCAACATACTTTTTTCAGGTTCATTGTCAATTTGATTCCTATAAATTAGGTTAAGGACTCTACACCTTGCTGTGTGTGCCTTTGGGGGATGAGCAAGCAGAAATAAGTTTGTCTTACATTTAGAGAATGTTTTCTATGTGCCAGTCACATGTATCTATGTTGTGAATGCATTAGTGAGCAGAACAGTAAAAATATTTGTATTTTTTCAAGGGAAGAGATGAAATATAATCATAATTATTATGTAAATTTTATAGTACAGTATAACGGGTTAAGACACATAAGAGTAGGTAAGGAGAGTGGGTTTGTTGTGTGAGAGTGAGGAAGAATAGTAGGTACAGAAGGGGAGTTACAATAACTCTTGGGTTGCTCTCAACATTTACAATAAATTCCCCAGTGCACACGTGTGTTTGTGAATTTGGGCGTGATTCTGTCGTTTCACAAAATACAAAAATTTTTATAGTTGCACAAAAAATTGATTCTGATTGTTTGATGGCATTGACTTGATCATTCTTGTTTTGGAAAATAAAAGGAGACAATCCCATAATTTGATCTATACTATAATTTCAATGAACATGTAGCGTGATATATAGCAATTTATATATGTGTTATGTATTCTGGACAAACTTTCTCCTTACGTTCCACATATTCTTCTGGCTTTTTTTGTTTATGCTTAACCTTCATGGGACTTTATTTACATTATAGATTGACTTGACTGTTTTCTTCATCTTCTACCAAGGAATAAAACTTCTGTGTAGTCAATCAAACTTTATTAAAAAATTTGGAATAAAAAATTGTATGTATGTTTTCATCAGAAGATAAATGTTATTAAAACATTTATACACTTGATTTTTTTTAATTATTGGGAAAATTATGTACTTAATTATGAGCTATGCATCTGTAAAAAAAGAAATTATTTTTGTTTCCTAGAAAACATTTGTGGGAAGAGATACAACAAAATGCTAATATTAGTTATTAATGGCTGCTGAGATTATTAAAGTTTTTAAGTTAGTATTTGCTTATATATTTTCTGAAATATTTTAAGTGGATATTTATGACATATAATAGAAGTTATGTCTCCAATACCTGGATTTGAAAAAATTAGCTGTGAATAAACATAGCCTAATATCATACTCTCAAAATAAATCTTGCTGTGCTTTTTGATAGTCCATCTAATGAGAGAGCAAAAAGAGAACAAATTGTATTGAGATTTACAACTTTTGACAATATGTTTTATTCATTTTAAAAGTTAGCCTTTATTAAGTAGACATTTAAATTCTTTCAGGAAGTTTTCTATTTTTCCATAGAATAGAAAAATTCAAAAAGATCAAGCATTGGTACATAACTGAAATTTTTGATAGGATAATATGAAGATCAATAAAATTTAATGCATAATACAAGACAATTTTAAAAGTTTAATAAAAATTACAGTAAGAAAACTAAAAAAGAAGCTTCATTGACACTAAGATTGTCTATGAAAAAAATTTATGCTTTAGGTCAGAGTGATATGAAAGGGTGTATTATCTATATATTCATGTATATGGACACTAAGAAACACAGGATTAAAAAGCCCGGGTGAAAAGTATCTTAAAATAGAAATACTTATGAGAAATAAACCTCTCTAATCCAAAATCAGGTCCAGGTGTCTTGACCGGGGAACACTACCAAACATTTAGGGAAAATGTAGTAAACAATTCTGTACATTTTCTTCTAAAAAGCTGAAGTGCAGATGCATATCCCAACTTTCTTTAAGAGAAGAATTGTCCATGATATCAAAAGCAGACAAAGGCATTATAAGAAAAGAAAACAAAATGATAACATCAATCATGAATATATATTCAAAAATTATAAGGGAAATTTTAGCAAATTGAATCTAGCAATATGTAAAAGCAATAACACACAATGATTGGTTTACGCTAGGAATATATGGTAGGTTTCATACTCAAATTCAGCTCTTGTTATTAAGGATATTAATAAAATAAATAAAACTCATATGACATCTCAATAGGTGCAAAAATCATTTTAAAAATTCTAATACACATGAGGGATAAAATCTTAGAGCAAACTATTATGCTTCCTAAAACTGTTATAGAGAATTGATGAAAAGCCTACAGCTAACATACAAAACAGTAAAATATTAATGTTTTACTAAGAACAGGAATAGGGCAAGTAGGACTAGTCTTTCCAGTTCTACTGAACAGTGTACTAGAGGTTGTCTCCAACTCTGTGGGAGAGGGAAAAAAATAGATATCATCCATTTTGAAAAGGCAAATGTGATACTTTTTTTGTTAGTTGATGATATGATTGTGCATATAAAAATCTAGTGAAATCTCTAAAAAATTACTAGAATAAGAAGTGAATGTAGCACTAGAATAAGAAGTGAATGTAGCACATTTTCAAGGTGAAATATCAATACACAAAATGATTTATATTTCCACATATAAATGAAATGAAAAATTAGAAATGGAATTGTGGAATATCTGTTTTACAACAACAGCTATAGAGAGAGAAGAAGTATTCCTCAACCTTCTAGGTTCTTCTACGTGGTGAAATAATTAACTTGACATGAGGCAGAATAACAGGAAAAAAATAAAGCAAATTAAATAATATGAATGCATTGGAGAATTCCAGGAAAACTGAGTAACTCACTAAAATGGCTGCAGCCACTAACTTAAGTAACGTCTTCAGCTAAAGAGAAAGGAGGATGTTGGAGGTAATGGTTTCGGAATTCAAAGGGGATGAAGACAATTCACATGGAGGTGGAAAGCAAATGTTTGGTAAAGAAATGTTTGTCATGCGTTACAGAGACAATGAGACATGGAGAGGACTTTGATCAAATGGGCCTTGCTAAACTACTCCCTGTTTATCATGACTCATTTATATTATACTATAGTGATCTATGGTAGTAACTCCTTCCTGAATCAGGCCTCTGTCTTAAGCTCTTAAGGGAGTTAGAGAGAGGCCAGTTTCTTCCTGAATCTTTTGTTCTTTAAGAAATCAAGCTAAAGGGACACATGTTAAGGTGACAAATTCTAATCCTCTGCACTTAAAAACTACAAATTACTTAAAGATAAATTTGAATAATTATATGGAATCTTGTACTCCAACAATTAGGAAACACTGGGAAAAGTAACTAAAAATACTAAATAAATGAAAAGTATTCTATGTTTATTTGCTGAGACATTCAATATTGTTAAGATAGCAAATTTCCTCAAATGTATTTGTGCAGTTCCAATCAGCATCCAAGCAAGGGTTTTTTGGTATAAACTGAAAAAATATGTATAAAGAAGTGCAAAAACCTAGAATAGTAAAATAGAAAGAAGAAAAAAGATGTATTACAATTACTAAGAAAGTACTAGTCAATTTCTAGTCCTTTTCAAAATCTACAGTTATCAAGACAGTGTGGTACTGTCATAAAAATTGACAAATAGGTAAATGATATAATATTGATAATACAGAAATAGACCTACACATCTATGGACAACTAATTTTCAACAAGGGAACAAAGAACATACAATGTAGAAAGGAAAGTCTCTTCAATAAATGGTGATGGGAAAACTGGACAGCCACATGCAAAAGAATGAAAGCAGGTCATTATCTTACACCATGCATAAAAATTAACTCAAAATGAATTAAGGACTTGAATGTAAGACTGGAAACCATGGAACTTCTAGAAGAAAACATAGACAGTATGCTCTTCAACACCAGTCTTAGCAGTATATTTTCAAGTACCATGTCTGACCAGGCAAGAGAAACTCTAGAAACAATAATCAAATAGAACTACATCAAACTAAAAAGCTTCTGCACAGCAAAGGAAACCATCAATGAAATGAAAAGACAACCTAACAATTGGGAAAAGATATTTTCAAACCATATATCTGATAAGAGGTTCATATCCAAAATATGTAAAGAACTCATACATCTCAACAACAAAAAAACTAACAACTCAATTAAAAATGAGTGAAAGATCTGAACATATATTTCTCCAAAGAAGGTACACAGATTGCCAACAGGCACAGGATAAGATGTTTAACATCACTAATTATTAGGGAAATACAAATCAAAACTACAAGGAAAACCACCTCATGCCCATCAGAATGGCTATAATTAACAAGACAGGAAACAAATGTTGGAGAGGATGTGGAGATAAGGGAACACTCATACACTGCTGGTGGGAGTGCAAACTAGTGCAGCCACTATGGAAAACAGTATGGAGAGTCCTCAAAGAATTAAGAATAAAACTATCATACGGTCCAGCTATTCCACTGCTTGGTATTTATCCAAAGAACATGAAAACATGAATACGTAAAGATATATGCATCCATATGTTCTTTGCAGTATTATTCACAATAGCCAAGACTTGGATGATGCCCAATAAGGGAGGAATGGATAAAGAAGTTGTGGTATATATACAGAATGGACTATTACTCAGCCATATAAAAAGAGGAAGTCTTCCAATTTGTGACAACATGGATGGACCTGGAGGATATTATGCTAAGCAAAATAAGTCAGGAAGCAAGTCAAATATCATATGATCTCAGTCATAAATAAAGATAAAAACAACAATAAACAAACCCATAGAGACAGAGATTGGATTGGTGGTTACCAGAGGGGAAGGAGTGAGAGAGAAGAGTGAAAGTGATGATTAGGCAAACGTGTATGGTCAAGGATGGTAATTAGTCTTTGGGTGGTGAACATGATGTAATCTACACAGAATATAATGATGTACATTTGATATTTAAATAACTTTTTAAACCAGTGTTACCTCAATAAAAATAATTAAACTAAAAAAATAAAACAAACCTGAGCGTGTATGTAGGAAAACCAAAAAAGAAAGAAAAATCAACATATGTAAATAAGGGAAGAAAGAAGAAAGGGCAGAGGGAGAAAACCATGATGCAATAAAAACGGTCTTGGATAATCCCACAAGGAGCTTTAGTGCAGAGATAACCCTTTAGAGCTTGTCCTGAGCCACAAGGCCCAGGCCTATTTATCACCAAATTGACCAGTCATTGGATGCCACCTGCTTGAGAAAGAAGACACGATATAGTTGCCTCCCTGGGGAAAGACCAATTTCTGGGGAAGCAGCAACTGTGATATCCGAGCAGCCGTCAGTCCCAGAAGCAGATGAAATGAGCACCTTCCTCATGAAGAGGGATCTGGGTTTCTTACAGCCACATCCACTATAAATCCTTCCCTTGAATCAGATATCTCTATAGCAAGCATGTTGTCTTTAATTCTGAGTCCATTTTAGCTTCTGTTGTAATATCAACAGAAACGATGCCCATCTATGAATTGTTTTAAGGAATTATGTGAGAGAAATCCCTAAACTTCAAACCAAATTCTTTAAATGAGAGTTGTCTAGAAGTCTGGAGTTGCCGAGTTAATGGTAACAACAATAACTGCCATAAATGCAGCTCCTTAACGTTGACAAAATGCTTTCACCTCCACTTGCATCTCATTTGATTCTCTACATAACCCTGGGAAGCAGTAGGAAAAGTAGTTTATCCTCATTTTAAAATGATGAAACACGTGAGGTAAAGGATAGTGCAATCCAGTTCAGCATGTGTTTTTGGTGTAATTCCTTTATTATAATACACAAACCTGACATAGCACATCATTGAGAGGCTATTGTAAAGAGGCAACAGTACTACATGTTATGAAACAGACTGTGTTTGGGTGTCAGATTTTTCTGTACAAACACTTATTCCAATCAGGGTACCCATAAGGGAATATCTTTTTGACTAAAGTCAAACCAGTAGTAATTAATAGAGTAGGCCCTCCAATCTGGATCTTTAGACTTCAAATCCAAGACTCTTTATGCCATGTTTTACTATATCTTTGTGTGATAGGATTTAAGGGATGGTGAATGGCTTATTCCCAGTACCTCCTTTGGAAACTGGTACAACTGAGGCTATGCCAATCCCATTGAGCTTCGCATCAGGGTCTCTCCTTTTTCTGCCCAACCACCTCTCAATCCACAGTGTCTTCATGGAATTTTTTAACTTTTAAGTTTCTCAGGGTATAGATTATAAGGTTCAACCTGGGCATGATGATGGTGTAAAACACAGCCACCATCTTGTCCTCAGTAAAACTTGTGGAATGCCCTAGGCAGATGAAGGGGCAGGGGACAAAAAACAAGATCATCACAGTGATGTGGGAAGCACATGTGCGCAGGACTTGTGCCTCCCCTCTTATGAGTGGACTTGAAGGAAAGCAAGATGAAAGTGTAAGAGCCCATAAGAATGACAAAACAGCTCAGTGAAATCATGCCACTGTTGATCACCACAATGAGCCCCACAACATATGTGTCTATGAAAGCCAGCTTCAGTGAAGGGTGGACATCACAGAAGTAGTGGCTAATCAGGTTGGGGCCACAGAAAGGCAGCTGTACAGTGAGGATGGTCTGGGTAAAGGAATGCACAAACCCTCTTAACCAACAGGTCACCACCACCAGTATGGAGCAGACCTTCCAGTCCATGATGGTCATATAGTGTAGAGGCTTAAAGATGACCACATACCTCTCATAGGCCATCACTGTGAAGATAAAGATCTCTATGCAACCAAACAGGTGGACAGAAGAGAGCTGGACCATACAACCAACAAAATATATCTTTTTGACCTTGGCTTGGAAGTCATTAATCAGCTTAGGGGCTGTAACAGAGGAATAGCAGATGTTGACAAAGGTTAGGAAGCTAAGGAAGAAGTACATTGGATAGTTGAGATTTGAGCTCCTTTGGATAGTCATTATATTGAACAAAATTACAGTCATGACTTTCTAGTCATATGAAAGAGTAAGAAGAAAAAAACCATCGTTGCTACACTTGCTCATTTTGGGAAAGACCTATGAAGATAAATTCAGTAACATTATTTTCCATGGAATCTGGGCAGTTCACAAGAGAAAAACACTTTACCTATAGGAAAAACACCTAAAAAGGCCCATTGGATTTGGGCATGTGGTACCATAATGTTATTAGTATTCTTTTTAAGATTTATTCACAAAATTTCTTACTTAGACTATTGATTGGGGGAAAGTCTGTTTCAGAAAACTAGCAGAGATTGAGAAAGAGGGGAGGTGAAGGGACAAAGAGAAAGAGAGAGAGTGGGAGAGAGAGAGAAAAAAATAAAGCTGGATAGGCTTTAAACAGATTTAGGAATGCAGTCTAGGCTGTCCACTTAAGCATCAGTTGTCTGAATTATCATTGCTCCAGAATTTGAACTATCTCTTTGTTAAATCAAGGCTTTAAGTGATAACCTCTACACTTTTTACTCCAGGATATTTTCTACTCATTTTCCAACTGATGTATGAGAGCTAAGTAACCACACACACAAACACACACACATACACACACACATGTGATCAGAAATACATGTCTTAAAATGTACAATTTTAAGCCAGAACTTAGATATAACTAGCCTTTTATATGGCTATTTGGCCTCACAAATTACTGACACCCTCACTGGTTTGTCATATTTTAGGTTATACCAGGATTTCACTCTTTGTCACTCCTTATATGTCTAAAACTTGGGAAATGGATAGAGGCTTTACAAAAAGCAATTACCATTTGCAAGATGCCCAAGACCTCAGATCCTGGTTAACCTTAGTTGTTATAGGATACGTGGAGAAAATAACTCTCAGCTAGGTTTAGTCTGCCTCTGACCTTGGCCAACTACATGTGAGATCTGGGACATGTTACTTACCTTCACAGAGACGAAGTTTCTTTGGCCATTCGTTTGGACTCTGCATGAACACCAAGGTTTCCTCCAACTTTAAAGTTATATCAAGAAATTTGAGATGATATTTTCAACACAATAAATCACTGTCTTTGAATATAATTTCTTTGTTTTGTTATTTTTGTATTCTTTTGAACCAAAAGATGTGTGGAGGTGGGGACAATGTGTATGTTATTTATTTTTGTATTGTCTGAGTGCAAACACTACTTCCATTAGTTTTGCAAGACTTTTATTATATTTTTTTCCTTCTATTGCACAAACCCTTGTGTCCAAGACCTTGGTAAGTCATTTAAGATTTTTGAGCCTCAGTTTCTTCCTCCTTCAAATGGAAATGCTACTGTCCACTTTTGCTTATTGTTTTAAATACCAAACTTGGCCCAATATATAGTAAGTGCTCACTGACTTGTGCCTTTTCATTTTCCAACTAGATTACCAGTACTTAAAATATTTTATGATGAAAAACTTCAAACATATACAAAATGGGGATAATTATATTATAAGTGCTCATATAATGGTCCTCTATTAAAACATGATTAATATTTTACTACATTTGCTTCATCAATCTATCTTTTTCCTTTCTTTTTTTTGCCAACATATTTTAATACAAACCCCAGTCATCATGTCATTTCAACTTCCACATGCATCAGTAGCCATGTCCCCCAAAATAAGGAATTTTCTTACACAAAAACAAAGACATGATAACATCTAACAAAGTTACCAGTAGTTTCCTGGTATCGACCAATTCCTGCTCTGCTGAAGCCACATTTTATTTCTCTCTCTGCTTTTAGGGATTGGTTGAGTGACTACTAGGTCTGCCTAGTATCATATGGTAGCTTACTGTGGCTACTCAGAAGTTGGAATGCGGATAGTGAGACTAAGAAACTGAGTTTAAATTTTATTAAATTTAAATGTGAAAACTAGAGCAATGTAAAATATTTTGAAGTAATACAAATTGGGGTATATTATGTTAAACAAAGTACTGTTAAATATTATTAAAATTAATTTCACCTCTTTCTTTTGCTTTTTTATGTTACTACTAAAACATTTAAAATGACAATGTGGCTTGTATTCTGTTTATTTCACAGTGCTGTACTAAGGATGAAGTCCTGGTCTAGGTGCTTGACTATATTGTCTAATTTAATTCTTTAAGTCACTGAAGTATGTAGAACTACTATCCTTACTCATATAAGGAATAAAATCCTCCCCTAGAAAGGTAAAGTAACTTTTTACACAGCCATGTAGCTGGACATTGGTGGAACATAGATTCAACCTTGAAATATTATTCTCTTAGCTTGTGCTACATTATACCATATATAAATATACAATTTCCTTTGGTCTTTTAAAAATATTGATGGTAGTTTTATGATACTCTTTATTGTTCTAGCGTCTCTGGGATAGAAATTGCTACTTTAATTAAGCCAAACAAAATTTAACTAGCTAACATAGATACAAATACTCTTTAATACATTAGTTGAGTCCTGATATCCATTCCATTGGAAGACCCATTGGCCTTATAAGAAATCAGTACTTTCTGGTATAGGATCAGCAAGTCTTAGAAAATGGTTCAGATTGCGATGAGAATTATTCAAACTCTGCCATTTCTCCTGCTAGAGTCTGCAACTCAGTAGGGTCCTTTGTCTCACATTCCCTACCCCCAATCTCCATGGTCACCTGCCATATGGTGCTAGGACTAGGCATAGATTTTTCCACATTATGGAAGGCATTAGTATCTTTTAATCTGTAGTTGAACAAAGAAGAAGGCAAAGCCTAGTGATGAGGCCTTAGGCTTCACGAAATGCTAACTTCAATGCCTTGACTAAATGCTGAATCACTGAAAAACTTTGTCAGCAGGTTTTTCCTGAAAGAGGTGGGTTTCCAAAAGTCTGCAGTAGAAGCATTTCTTGACCCCTTTAGATATCCTCTGTTTATTTCTATACTATACAAAATCTCCACCTTTTAGACCATGTGTGTCTCCCCCTACAGTCTATGTGCTACTTAAATGCCAAACCCATTCTTATTTGTATGCATCATCAGCACTTGACCCTGAGACCAGCACATACATTAAGACTCAGTAAACTTTGTAAGAGGCGGGGAGAGAGGCAAAAAGGAAATAGAGTTACTGGTTTATGAATATTTCTAGATAACTTGATTTTAGCACTACCAATTGCCTAGTATAAAAAACTTGTTAAAAGCACAGACTCTTGTTATATAGAGATGGATTTTCAACCCCAGCCACACCAACTACCAGCTGTGTGGCATTAACCAAGTAGTTTTACCTATTTAATCAATGTCCTCATCTGTAAAGTAGAAATAAATATTTCCTGCCTCATATAGTCGGTGTGAGAATTTAAGTAGCTAATGCTTGTTGACAAATGGAGATAGCAAACAATAGGATGCATTGGAGTGTATGAGGAGGCCACTTGGTGTAAACTTAATTCAGCTTGACCTTGTTTTTCCAAAAGGGCCAGACCATGGCCATTGAGCACGAATTGTATATCTGTTTTAAAACATTTCCTATGGCAAGAACAAAGGTCCTTGAGATAAAGGTGCAACTTCCCTCTCCCTCCCAATGTTGGCATTTCCTTAAAGATTAAGCATCTTTGCTTAGGCTAGGAACTGATTTCTGCACTCACCTGTGACCACCCTGCTCAAGACAACAGATTGCTGCCTGCTGTGCCCACCCCCCCCCCGAGATAGCAGACCCACTACCTGCTGTGTCCATCAATTGCTGTGCTGACAGAGCAGTCTTGAGACTATTTTAAAAGGGACATTTCAATCATATGTGAAACATCCTGTTTGGGGGTATATAACCACTCTGTGCACCCCACTTCTTCAGTGCCCTTTCTTCCTTCAGGAAGAGAGGCCCCAGGCCATGGTCCTCAGATTTTAGCTCAGAATAAACTCTCCCAAATTTTCATTTATAGATTGGTTATGGATTATTTTTGTCGACATTATAAAACTTAACATAGTGTCTGATGCAAAGGAAGTTCTTAAGAAATGTTAGTTATTCTTATCTTTATCCTGCATATCATAAAGACGGAAAATATAAAGGAAGAAAGAAAGATGATGAGTGTCTTCACTTACCAGGAGAGTATGGAATTCTTCCCATCATTTTCCTACTTCTCGGTCCTATGAAACCTCTACTCAGCTAAGACCCCTCCAAACACTATTCCTATTTCAATAGTCTTAGATTTCTGTAGGTCAGAGTGTGTATGTTGCTCTGAAAAATAGTCTGTCCCCATTTATTCCTTAAAATTGCTGCCTGGGTCACAAGCCAGAAGTTATTTGTTTTGGAGCCTGAAGCAAAGTAAAGTTTTACATTGTTAAGTTCTTGGCAGGTGCTCAGCAAAGACAGAGGGTAAATACAATAGAAATATGTGACTTTGAGACCATCCCAAATATTAAGTTACTCTCTCACTGAGATCCAACGTTGTCCCTCAGTTAAGTGTAAATGAAGTCAAGAGTCCTGTCCAAAGTCTCTTTCAAATGCAAGTTCTATGGCTTGGGAAGAAGAAAGAAAAGCCCCTTGATACCCAGAGGATGCTGGGTTCTCTGTTGCTGTCCTAATAATGAGCTCCCCTGAGTCTTCAACGTTGCTTCCTCTGTTAAAGTTCTCACTAAAGATACAAGTCAGTTTTCCTGCTGCATTGGACAGGTGAGGGGGCCCACTTGGGATAGGGCACTTCAGAATGTATTCCTCTGGTTTTTATGATCACGGGAGGTGTGTCACCCTGGATTTCCTATCTGACTCCAGTCCTTTAATCTAACAACAATGTATTCCACTGGTTAAACACTTAATATGTGCCCTTCATTATTTTAAGCACTTTATATGCATTCCATGTTTCTTTTGTTCTGGTTTTAGGGCCTCAGTTGAATTGAATTGAAGCAATCATGATTGTTATATTGAGGATCATCATCATTATTGTTCTATTCGTAAACTACTTCAGTATTAACTAACCAACTAGTTTAATAAATAAACAAATATTTGTAAGCCAAAACAATCAAAATGTTAGACATTATGAATAACTTACATTTTTCTGTGTCTGTCTTCCATAGCCCATCCCATTGCCTATCCTCAAATGCCAAGATATAACTATAATCTAAATTCTATGTATTTTACTGTGTTTTAAATTAGAATTTTACTGAGGTTCAACATTTTTTCATGAGTTTCATGCCATTTGGATTTTTTTTGTATGATGCATCCTTTTTTTGTTCCATCTTTGGTTTACCTATCTCCTCTTATTGATTTGTAGATGTTCTTTTTATACAATCTTAATTTTATATAATCTGGGTAAAAGCCCCTTGTCATATCTATATCTATGTCTCTGTCTCTATGTCTATATCATTTCCTCTCCTAGTTTTGTAGCTTGCTCTTTTTTTCTCTTTTAATGGTATTTTTTGATGAATAGAAGTTCTTTAATTTTAATGTTATTTATTTATTATTCCATTATGTTAGTTGTTATGAACTGAATGTCTATTTCCCTCAGAATTCATATGTTGAAATCCTAACCTCCAAGGTGATGGTATTAGGAGGAGAGGCCTTTGGGATGTAATTAGGTAGTAAGGGCAGAGCCTTCATGAAAGACTCTAGACAGCTACCTTGTACCTTCCACTGTGTGAAGATACAGCAAAAGATGCCTTTTATGAACCAGTAAGTGTACCCTCCCCAGACACTGAGTATACCAGTGCCTTGTCTTGGATTTCACTTCATCCAGAACTATGAAAAATAAACTTCTGTTGCTTATAATCTACCCTGTCTATGGCAATTTGTTGCAGCAGCCCAAACAGAATAAGACAATAGTACTTTCTGTGACCTCTTTAAGAAATTCATATGCAGTCAAACAGTATTTGAGAAGGGAGCCAAGAATATTCAATGAAGAAAAGATAGCATTTTCAATAGTGGTACTGGGATAACTGGATATTCACAGGTAAAGGAATGAAACCGGACCTATAACTTACACCAATCACAAAAAATGACTCAAAATGGATTAAAGACTTAAATGTTAGACCTGAAGACATGAAAACTCCTAGAAGAAAACATAGGCATAAAGCTCCTTAACATGGGTCTTGTAGTGAATTTTTGGATATGATACCTAAAGTACAAGCAACAAAATAAGAAAAAAGCAAGTGAGACTACATCAAACTAAAAATCTTCTGCACCGCAGAAGAAACCATCAACAAAATGAAAAGAAAACTATGGAAAGGGAAAAAGTATTTGCAAACCATATATCTGATAAGAGCTTAATCCAAAATATATAAAGGACTCATACAAGTCAATATCAAAAAACCAGATAGCAATTAAAAAATGGGTGAAGGACATGAACAGCTATTTCTTCAAAGAAATGCCAACAGGTACATGAAATAATGCTCAATACCACTAGTCATTAGAGAAATGCCAGTTAAAACCACAATGATATATCACCTTATTCCGTTATAATGGCCATCATAAAAAACACAAGAGATAAAAATGTAGTTGTGGATGTGCACAGTTGATGAAATCGTAAATTGATACAGCCACTATTGAAAACAGTATGGAGGATCCTCAAAAAAATAAAAAATATAACTAACATATGATCCAGTAATTGCACTTCTGGAATATATCCAAAGGAAATAAAAACACTAACTGGAAAAAGTATCTGCATGTTCATAGCAGCACTATTTATAATAGCCAAGACATGGAAACAACCTACCTGTCAATGAATAGATGAATGGATAAAGAAGTTGTGGTAAATATATACAATGGAATATTCACCATAAAAACAAGGAAAATCCTATCATTTGTGACAACAAAATTGGGCCTTGAAGGCATTATGCTAAGTGAAGTAAATCAGAGAAAGAAAAATACTGTATGATCTCACTTATATGTGGCATATAAAAAAATGGAACTCATAGAAAAAGAGATCATATTTGTGGCTACTAGTGGACAAGATTGGGGGGAGAGAGAACAAGAGAAATGTGATCAAAATTACAAACTTCCAGTTATAAGATAAATAAGCACAGACAGTCTCTAACTTACAATAGTTTGTTACAATTGTTTGACTTTATGATGTTGCAAAAGTGATATGCATTCAGTAGAAACTATACTCTGAACTTTGAATTTTGATCTTTCCTGAGGCTGGTGATATTTGTTGCTATAGTCTCTTGTGATGCTGGGCAGCAGCAGTAGGCTCCAGTCAGCCAGTCAATCACCAGGGTAAACACCTGATTCTGTTGTTCACTTTCAGTACAGTATTCAATAAATTATATGAGATATTCAACTCTTTATTATATAATAGGCCTTGTGTTACATGATTTTGCCCAAAGGTAAGCTACTGTAATGCAATATTCTGACCATGCTTAAGGTAGACTGAGCTAAGCTACAATGTTCAGTAGGTTAGATATATTAAATACATTTCTGACTAATCATATTTTAAAGTTATGATGGGTTTATTGGGACATAACCCCATAAGCCAAGAAAGATCTGTACTTGTGATGTAATGTACAACATGATGACTATAGCTAACACTGCAGTAGGATATATATGAAAGTTGTTAAGACAGTAAATTCTAAGAGTTCTCATCACAAGGAAAAAGGTCTTTCCCTTTTTTCTCTTTTTTTTAAATTGTATCTATGTGAGAAGATAGATATTAGCTGACCCTATTGTGTTAGTCATTTCACAATATGTAAATATAACCATGAATCTGTATGCTTTAAACTTATATGGTATGTGTGCCAATTATTTATCAGTAACTAGAGAAAAAAAAGAAATCCTTCCCTATTCCAAGTTCATTAAGATAGTTTGTTACATTAATATCTAGATACTTTATTGTTTTACTTTACACATTTAGATTTAAAATCCATTTGGAATTAATTCTTGGGAACTGTGTGTGGGGAAGGTGAAGATATTTTTTTTATATGGATATTCAATTGAACTAAAATAATTTTTTGGAAAGCCTATCTTTTATCCATAGCTCTTCTGTGCAACTTTGTAATAAATTGAATGTCCACATATGTATGTATCTGCCTCTGAACTTTCTACACTACACTATTGGTTTATTTGCCTATCTTTGCATTGATAATTATAATCTTGTAATAACTTTTGATCATCAGTAGTGTAATTCCACTAACTTTGATCTTATTCAAAGGTAGTTTACCTTTCTTTTTTAATGAGGAAGATTCATCCTGAGTAAACATTCATTGCCAATACACTATGTTGATATCAGACAAAGTAGACTTTACTATGATGAATATTTCCAGAGAAAAGTATAGACGTTGCATAACGATAGGTGGACCAATTCACCAAGCAGACATAATAATCCTAAAAGTTTATGCTCTTTGACAACAAAACCTTGAAAATACATGAAAAAAGAACTGATAGAACTGATAGTACCTTTATAGATGTTTTTGTAGTTTCGGTGGATGAAGTGCATTGTATAATAGATTCCTCAGAAATGCTGCTTTTATTAAGATTATGATAGTTTACAACCTTGTGAAATTTCAGTTGTATGTTATTGTTAGTCGTGTTGTAGTTACAGCACTTGACCCTTTGTGCCTTCCCCCCAGCCCGCTTGCCCCTGGTAACCACCAATCAGTTGTCTTTGTCTATATGTTAACTTACACCTATGAGTGGAGTCATACAGAGGTCCTCTTTCTCTATCTAGCTTATTTCACTTAACATAATACCCCAAGGTCCATCCATGTGGTTGTGAATGGGACGATTTTGTCCTTTTTAATGCCTGAGTAGTATCCACATGCATGGAATGTCTTTCCACCTCTTTATGTCATCATCAATTTCTTTCAAGAAAGTCTTGTAGTTTTCGTTGTATAGATCTTTCACTTCCTTGGTTAAATTTATCCCAAGGTATTTTATTCTTTTTGTTGCCATTGTGATTGGGATTGAGTTCTTGAGTTCTTTTTCTGTTAGTTCATTGTTAGCATATAGAAATGCTACTGATTTATGTATGTTGATTTTATACCCTTCAACTTTGCTGTAGCTGTTGATTGTTTCTAATAGTTTTCCTATGGATTCTTTGGGGTTTTCTATATATAAGATCATGTAGTCTTCAAACAGCGAGGGTTTTACTTCTTCATTGTCTATTTGGATTCCTTTTATTTCTTTTTCCTGCCGAATTTCTCTGGCCAACATCTACAGTACTATGTTGAATAAGAGTGGTGAAAGTGGGCACGCTTGTCTTGTTCCTTTTCTCAGAGGGATGGCTTTCAGTTTTTGTCCGTTGAGTATGATGTTTGCTGTGGGTTTGCCATATATGACCTTTATTATGTTGAGGCACTTTCCTTCTATATCCATTTTATTGAGGGTTTTTATCATAAATGGATGTTGGACCTTGTCAAATGCTTTCTCTGCATCTATTGAGATGATCATGTGGTTTTTGTTTCTCATTTTGTTAATGTGTGTATCACGTTGATTGACTTGCAGATGTTGAATCATCCCTGTGTCCCTGGTATAAATCTCACTTGATCATGGTGTATAATCTTTTTGATATATTGCTGTATTCGGTTTGCCAGAATTTTGTTGAGGATTTTTGCATCTATGTTCCTCAGTGATATTGACCTGTGGTTTTCCTACTTTGTGTTGTCCTTGTCAGGTTTGGGGATCAGAGTGATGTTGGCTTCATAGAATGTGTTAGGGAGCGCTCCATCTTCTTCAATTTTCTGGAATAGTTTGAGAGGGATATGTATTAAATCTTCTTTGAATGTTTGGTAGAATTCTCCCGGGAAGCTGTCTGGCCCTGGACTCTTATTTTTGGGGAGGTTTTGGATTACTGTTTCTATTTCTTTACTTATGATTGGTCTATTAAGATTCTCTACTTCTTCCTGATTCAGTTTGGTGAGTTTGTAAGAGTCTAGGAATTTATCCATTTCTTCTAGGTTGTTCAATTTGTTGGCATATAGTTTTTCATAGTATTATCTTAGGATCCCTTGTATTTCTTTTGTATCCGTTGTGATTTCTCCTCTCTCATTTCTAATTTTATTTATTTGAGACTTCTCTCTTTTTTTCTTAGTGAATGTGGCTAAGGGTTTATCAATTTTGTTAATTTTTTCAAAGAACCAACTCTTGGTTTCGTTGATCCTTTCTACTGTCTTTTTTGTTTCAATATTGTTTATTTCTGCTCTAATTTTTCTTCTTTCCCTCCTTCTACTGCCTTTGGGCTTTGTTCGTTCTTCTTTTTCTAATTCTGTTAGGTGTCGTTTGAGGTTGCTTATGTGACATTTTTCTTGTTTATTGAGGTGAGCCCGTATTGTAATGAATTTCCCTCTTAGGACTGCTTTTGCTGCGACCAAAATGAGTTGGTATGGCATGTTTTCATTTTCATTTGTCTCCAGATAATATTTGATTTCTTCTTTAAATTCTTCAATAATTCATTGTTTGTTCAGTAGCATGTTGTTTAGTCTCCACATTTTTGCCCCTTTCCCAGCTTTACTCTTGTAGTTGATTTCTAGTTTCATAGCATTATGGTCAGAAAAGATGCTCGATATTATTTCAAACCCTCTTATACTTATTGATGCTTGCTTTGTTTCCCAAGATATGTTCTATCCTTGAGAATGTTCCTTGCACACTTGAGAAGAATGTGTAACCTGCTGTTTTTGGATGAAGTTTTCTATGTATATCTATTAAGTCCATCTGGTCTAATTTTTCATTTAATTCTATAATGTCCTTATTGATTTTCTGTCTGGATGATCTATCCATTGGTGGTAATGGGGTGTTGAGGTCCCCTACTATTATTGTATTGTTGTTCATGTCTCCTTTAAGTTTTGTTAAGAGTTACTTTACAAATTTTGGTCCTCCTGTGTTGGGTGCGTATATATTTATAAGTGTTATGTCATCTTGGTGCAGTGTCCCTTTTATCATTATATACTGCCCCTCTTTCTTTCTTTATCTGTTTTGCTTTGAAGTCTACTAGACAAGATATAATCAGACAAGATATATATCAGACAAGATATAAGTATGGCAACACCTGCTTTCTTTGGTCATTATTAGCTTGGAGTATTGTCTTCCATCCCTTCACTCTGAGTCTGTGTTTGTCTTTGGGCCTGAGGTGTGCTTCCTGGAGGCAGCATATTGTTGGGTCTTGTTCTTTGATCCATCCTGCCACTCTGTGTCTTTTGATTGGAGAGTTCAATCCATTTACATTTAGAGTGATTATTGAAACATGGGGACCTACTGCTGCCATTTTATCACTTTTTTTCCAGTTCTCTTGCATTTCCTTTGTTTGTCCTCCCATGATTTTTGGACTACTAATTCAAATAGGTAAATTTCTGTATTGGGTTCCTTCTTATTTGTAATTTGTGTCTTTATTCTTGTTATTTGTTTAGTGGTTACCAGGTGGTTTGTATAACACATCTCATAGATGAGATAGTCCTTTGTCCGATAGCCTCTTATTTCCTTAGATTAAAACGTTCCACCTCTTTCCTCTTCCTCTTCTAGGTTGTTATTGTCAGATTTGTTTTTCTCTTCCTTCTTGTGTTTTGAGTTTATGGTTAAAATGACAAGATTATATTTACTCTTGGTGTCTCCCTTCTTTTTGACTTTAATGTTTTATTTAACTTTTGCTAACCTGTTCTGATGGAGAGCTGCTACTTTCTGTTATTGTCCTTCTACTTATCTCCTTTGCTCTGGATTTTGTAACCCTTTTCCTTTTTTGATTTTTCAGGTATGAGGGTTTTCCTGAGTATTTCTTGAAGAGGAGATCTTGTGGCAATGAACTGCCTTAACTTTTGTTTATCTGGGAAAGTTTTATTTGAAGGATATTTTTGCTACGTAGAGTATTCTTGGCTGCAGGTTTTTGTCCTTCAGAGTTTTGAATATATCATTCCACTCTCTTCTAATCTGTAAGGTATCTGCTGAGAAATCTGCTGATAGCCTTATGGGCTTTCCTTTGTAGGTTATTTTCTTCTGCCTGGTTGCCCTCAGTATTTTCTCTTTGTCATTGACTTTTGCTAGCTTCACTACTATATGTCTTGGGGTTGGTCTTCTTACATTGATAAAGTTTGGAGATCTATTGGCTTCTGTCACATAGAGCTCCATCTCTCTCCACAGGCTTGGAAAGTTCTCAGCCATTATTTCTTTGAGCAGTCTTTCTGCTCCCTTCTCCTTCTCTTCTCCCTCTGGTATACCTACAATCCTTATGTTGCATCTCCTAATTGAGTTGGATAATTCTCGGAGAGTTTCTTCAATTCTTTTTAGTCTTAGTTCTCTCTCCTCCTCTCTCTGCAGCATTTCTATATTCCTATCCTCCAAATTGCTAATTCTGTCCTCCATATTATCAACCCTATTGTTCAGAGAGTCCAGATTTTTCTTAATCTCCTCCATTGTGTTCTTCATCTCCAGTATTTTTGATTGGTTCTTCTTTATAGTATCAAGCTCTTTTGTGACAGCTTCTGAACTCGTTGAGTTGTCTATCTGTATTCTCTTTTAACTTCTTGAGTTTTTTAATAATGGCTATTTTGAAGTCATCGTCATTTAGGTGATAGATTTCATTGTCTTTGGGATTGTTTTCTGGGTACTTGTCACTTTCCTTCTGTTCTGGAGGTTTAATATATTTTTTCATACTGCCTGATGGTGTAGATTTGTGCCTCCGCATAGAGACAGAGTTCAGTTACTGTTTCCACTTGTTTCTACTGGTGTGGGGGTATGCAACTGTTTATACTGCACCAACCAGGAACCCTGTCAGCTGTTGCTGACTGGACCTTCTCATAGTCACAGTGGTCCTGTGGGGTCCCTTGTCAGTGGTGGGGGCAATCACAAGGGTGCCTCAGGCTGCTGGTGCTTGCTATTGCAGACCACCTAGACGTGCTCCCTCCTTAGGGTCTGCAGTGGTGTTATGGGCTTTCCCATTGGCTGGGAGCAGGATCACCTATATTCACAGCTGTGTCACTGTCAGGGCCCACAAGATCTCACTTGTCCACTATAGCTCCCAGCAGAGCTATGGGTATCTTCTGCAGTCTGTGGTTAGCTCACCTAGCTGTGCTGCTTTTGCCCCAGGGCCTTCTAGCCTTGTGATTGCCGGTCAGGGCCTCTCCACTAGTGCTGTGCAGACGCTTTCACTGTGGCTGCTGTGGAACCATGGATTTTCCCCCTTCGTGATTGAGCCAGGCCCCCTGGCCACTCCCATGGGATCACTGGATGACTCTTGCCCTCTCTGGGACACTGCTGGAGTCTGTGAGTCAGAGGTGGCTGGAGGGCTGCTGCTCTGCCCAGGATCATCCTCTCCCGGAGCTTCCCAGCATTCTGATTGCTGGGAAGGGCCTCTCTGCTAAGGGCAAGTAGAGGCTTTCCTACCGCTGGTATGGGACTGTAGAGTTTCCCCCCAAGCCGTGGACCTGGGCCACCAAAGCTCCACCCAGCTACTGGCCACTCCAACAGGATCTCTGGGGTCCCTTGCTCCCTCTGGGACACAGCCGGAGTCTGTGAGTCAGAGGTGGCTGGTGGGCTGCTGCTGTGCCCAGGATCCTCCTCTCTCAGAGCCTCTCAGTGTTTTGAATGCTGAGCAGGGCATCTCCACTAATGCCGAGTAGAGACTTTCCCTGCTGCTGGTGCGGGACAGAGGAGTTTCCCCCTGTGCCATGGAGCTGGGCCACTAGAGCTCCACCCAGCCCCTGACCACTCCCACAGGATCTCTGTTTGCCCCTTGCCCCCTCTGGGGCACAGCTGGAGTCCATGAGTCTGGTGTCATCTGGCGGGCTGATGCGCTGCCTGGGATCCTCCTCTTTGGGAGCCTCTCAGCATTCTGAATGTTCGGTGGGGCCTCTCTGCTAATGGTGAGTAGAGGCTTTCCCTGCCCCTGGTGTGAGACTGTGGAGTTCCCCCCTGGGCTGTGGAGCCTGGCCACTGGAGCTCCACCCAGCCCCAGACCACTCTCATGGGATCTCTGGGTGTCCCTCAAAATTGATGTTTTATTGAAAGACAGCTTGTCAGGGTGTAAAATTCTGGTTTATACTTTCTTAAGTTTCTTGAAAATACTGCTATGCAGTTGTCTTGATTTGTATGCTGTTTTTGGGAACTCAAATGTTATCAGAATTCTCTTGATTTTGTACCTTATTTCATCATTTTGCCTAGAGTTCCTAAGAATTTCTTTCCATAGCTTTAATGTCTAATAGTTTTATTAGAATATGAGTCAGAGATTATTGTTGTGCCTCTATTTTTCCTGGTATCCAGTGGATCTTTACAATGTGTAGATTTAGATATTTAAAAATCTATGGAACATATTTTTGGATTATAGTTTTATATTGGATTCTATTCCCGTATTCTGATTTTATTTTTTGGGGGGCACCAATTACACATATCTTGGGCCTCCTTTGTTTAACTTCCTTTTTTAGCTGTTTCTCTGACCCTTTTTACTTCTTTTAAATCTCATTTTATTTCCTTTGGCTGAGTATGAGACTTACTTTCATGAACTTTATTATATTTTAATTTGAACATTATCCCTTAGATACTTTAATTTTCATTACTGAGATGATTTTTATATTTTTATTTTATTTTTTCTTGAGCTTAATTAACTCATTTCATTCCTTCTTGATTTCTAAAATCCATTTCTGTTGCATTTTGCATTTTTAAATCATTGTTTTATCTTCATATCCATAAAAGTTTGAGTATAGTTAATTCAGCTTAGAGTACTATGTTGCAGATTTCTTTAGTTTTGTGGTTGTGTTTTTAATATCGAATTTTCAGTATTTCTACTAGAAGAAGTACTCTGATTCACATTTTCAGATTTTTTCAGCCTAGTTTTGTTTGCATATAGTTTTTTTTTTAAATTCTTCTTCATTCTGTAGATGTGGTTTTGAGTGTGAGAGTGGTATAGCTCCTTCTCCTTTAGTCTCTTTTCCACACAGTGGGCAGGAAGAGGAAGGAAGGAAGCAGAGTACAGAATGAAGACCAAGCTTCTGACTGGGCACACCAATTAAGCATTACCTCTTTAAAAAACTTTCCAAATCCTCTACCAGTTACCTCTGCTTACATATCATTGGCCAGCCCTGGATCATATGGCCACGTCTAGCTGCCAGGGATTCTGGGATAGTGATTATTTTCGTCTGGGCAGGAATAGAATGGAGTACAGACAATAAAGGTATTAGCAGCATCTGCCACCAAAGAGAATGAAGAAACATTTTTATCAGAGACTTCTTTGTTTTATAAAAGAAATAGTAGTAATTATTTTCAGTCCTACTGTCTGGATTCTAATTTGGTGCCACTTCTCCTATAAAATTTGACACCAAGACCTACACTTTAAATGAGTGCACAAAATTTAAAAATCTGGAATTCATGAGACTATTGTGTTTCATATTTTTACCAGTCTGCAATTACCAGAAGAAATGGTCAGTGGTATGACCTCATAATGAAGAATCCTTTAAAATTCTAAATTATATTTCCTTCCTGAGTTTTAACAGTACAGTCACCAAATTTGGAATTTATGATGTCTATGAGAATCAGACATTTCTGTTTGCTTTCTTTTCCAGGATAGTTTTTCTTTGATTTTTGTAGAGAGTGTTTCTTGAATCTTTAGAAATAATCTATTTTTTTTAAAGATACATTTTAATATAAATACTATAGATATTTTAGAAATATTTCGAAGCTACCAATAATAAATAAAAAATTCTAAACACCCTGATAATTCAACTCCCAGAGATAAACACTAACACTGTTTATGAGTATATTACTTGTATTTAAATACATTTTCTCTTGTGGACTTCAGCATTTTCATTTATTTGGTCTCATTTTTGTCACAATATTTTTTTTTGAAATATAAATAGGACAACTATAAACCCAACCATTGAGTAACCTTGCATAAATAGATGCCTCCTTTCAGATACAGAATCCCAACTGTATGATGAAAATAATAACATTGTATCAGTTAGGATTCTTTATGATTCAATTGACAGAAGATGCTATTCTGTGCATTTTAAACAATAATAGAATTTATGATCTCATGTAACTGAAAAAGCCAGAGGTAAGGCAGGCTCCAGGTGAGACTTGATACAGTGGATCGCATGTTACCACTACCCAGTTTTTTTCCTTCTTGACATTCTTCCCTTTGTAATGCTGACTGTGTTTCATGTGATGGCCCTCAGAAAGCTTATGATTCCTCTTTGTCACAAAGTGGTTGCTGCAGTTCCAGACCAGACAGACTTGCTGAAAACTAAGCAAATATTTCTCTCTTTTCTGATATGATCTGCCTAAGATAGAGTATGCTTCTTACCTGTGAATCCCTCAAATGCCTCCCTATCTCCCTGACTGGGTTGCTTTCCATTCCTAAACCAATATTGTGGCCAAGAGGTGATTTATGGAGATCTGCTTATGCCAACCTGCTTGTCATCTGCTTAAGGCAAGTTTGGCTGGGATTGGGTAGGTGTGGCTTCTGCAAAGCAAAATCTGGGTAGTTTTGACAGGAATAGAGGAAAATAGATGCTATGGAGGAAACAAAAGTGTTCAATAAGAAAATTTGCCTTTCAAGCTTGCTGTGGCTATTAGGGACAATGGCTGCCAAATATCTGGTATAGTGCCTGGCACATAGTAGGTACTCAATAAGTGGCAATTATTGCTATCATCATCATCATTATAATCATCATCATAATGGATGGGGTGTTTCAGGCATATGATTCTAAGTGATGTTGAAGCATAGAATGTTAGCGTGAAAAGGAACATGAAAGATTATCTAGTCTCATTCTGTCATTTTACATCTGTAGAACTTCAGACTGCTGAGGTGAAGGGACTTGCCTAAGTCACCCAGCTGGAAGCCCCTTTCCAAGGACATGACCTCACTTTTCTTCTTCCTTCAGTCTCATACTCCCATGGTGACTCAGAAAATGCAGGCAAAAACATTCCTAATATCATGTCTTTAGCTTCTTTCTCTCAGAACATAATTACTAGATGGTTTTAATCTGTCAAATTTCTCCAACGAAATTAATTAAAATGCATTTTGAACCTTTTTGTAACTCACAATTTCTTGGCAAAGTTTCACACTGGAGATAAGAAATTCCACCGGGAATTAAATACTTTGATCACAGTGTGTGGGTCAGTTTATTTTAAATAGCACAAGTATCTCCAAATTAAAAAATAATCCTTGGTCTTCCAGTGAGAGAGTGTGTTTTCTAAACTGAAAAACAAGATCTAAAATTCACTCATTGGCTGTTTTCAGTAGCTACTTTTCTGTTTCTAAATAATTGATCTAAAGATTGGCCATGAGACTGATTTGCCAAATCCTTCCTTTTGTGATTCATCCACATCACCATACCCTGTTCATTTTCTAATAGATCACAGGACCCAGGAAATTTTGTTGTGTGGAAGCAAGATTGACACTGTTAACTGGCAATAATAATCACAAAATCAAAATCACTAGAAAGGAATCCTAGTATCAGGGAGAGAGTGCCTTGGCAACTTGACCAATAGTTAGCTGTATGACTTTGATAAGTCAACTAAACTCTGTGGCCCTTATTTGCTTCATCTGTAAACTAATTAGATTGAGCAATGGTCTACAAATTTCCTTTAAGCTCTAAAGTTTCTTCAGTTTCACCTGATGCCTTAGCTGAGATGAAGTGACTTAGCCCACTGGGGGCCTTCAATGCAGAGGAAAGAGCCTGGTGGAAGAGTTTTGTAATGAAGAGAGCCTCTTGTGTTCCTGTGCACACCCCTTCAGTCTCCTCAGTGCAGGTCATCCCTTTGAGTGATGAGCTCTTGCAACAGAGGAATAAATTTTTCCTGAGCCTAAAGAGAATAATTTTCATGTTCAACTCCTTGCTCTAAGACTGGGCATTCCCAAAACAAGGTACAGAATGCCATACCCAGAGGATTTCTCAGGTTGACAGAATGTG
The DNA here is from genome assembly GCF_041296265.1 of Equus caballus. Classification (NCBI taxonomy): domain Eukaryota; kingdom Metazoa; phylum Chordata; class Mammalia; order Perissodactyla; family Equidae; genus Equus; species Equus caballus. The sequence continues at coordinate 13,419,861 of NC_091695.1, forward strand.
AGAGGCCACAAAGTGCTGTGTGATCTAGGCTGGGTCACTTTTCCTCCCTGAGCCTCAGTTTCTGCTTGTGTAAAATGGAGATGGCAGGAGAGAATGTGTCCTAAAGTTCTTTTTGGCATTCCCATTCTGAGGTTCCATGAAGTACCACTTGAAAGTCTAGAGTGAATCGTGAGAAGGAGGCCCTTGGGATGTGACATAGAGCTCATAGTAGTAGATCTTACAGGCTCACTACCAATTTATTATTTTGACCTTGTCAGATTTCTCTCATTGGAGCTTCGTGTCAGAGGATAAAATTCTACCTAGGTAAGGTCCAGATTATCATTTACCTACCTAGGCTTTTACATGTAATCAATAGTTTACCCTGTAATCCATGATTCTAGGGTGAAAGTTTTATTTGAGTAAGTGCTGGAGGGAAGAGGAGGTAATTTCTTAACAACTAACTCTCTGTGTTGAGCAAAGGGGGAAGGGAAAGTAGAGAGAAAAGTAAATAAATACCAGGAAATCTGAGCTAATAAGACCTGCTATTTATTGAGAACTTCCTATTTGTCAGGCAACTCTGTTAAGTGCCTTGTATATTTTATCTCACCTCTAATTCTTGCAATGACCATATCAGATATGAATTGTTACCCTATTCCAAGAAAATAACAAAACCTTTTCACAAAGACGCATACTATGTGGGTAGTAGAGCTAAGAGCTGGGGGAGGGGTGATGCACTCAAAATTAAACTGCTCATCTTCCCCTTTTAAAATGGTCTTTCTTGGTCTCTGTTGTCCAGGGAGGGATGTTTCAGCCTCACCTTTGGGTTCTGAGATTTACACAATGGTGTCTTGTCTATGGATACTTGCTAGCTGGGGGCCTAGGGGGATACTTGCTTCTGAGGGGGACTGAATTTGGGAATAACCAATGTTGCCATATTGATAAAATCTATTGGGAATTTTGAGAGGTAACTTCCTTATAATTTTCAAAGCAGAATTCTTATTATTCCCTGCGATTGTTCTCCCACAGTCATTCATACCTCAGTAAATGGAAACTCGGGTCTGATTGCTGAAGTCTAACATTTTATATATTTAAATTCAGGTATAATTGACATAACATTATGTTAGCTTAGTTGCAAGTGTACAATGTAATGATTTGATATTTATATATTTTGCAAAATAATCACCACAATAAGTCCAGTTGACGTCTGTCACCATACATAGTTACAAAAGTTTTTTCTTGTGGTAATATTGTTTGACCTCCACAACAGTGGTGGACTTTCTGTACTTTTGCAGTTCTATCTCATAAGTTGCCTTTTTTCTGTTACATGCAATCAAACCTGCACCTAAAAGGATATAAATAATAAATGGGAATAAATATAAATAAATAATAATTTTTCCCATTTGCATGCTACCAATTTTTCCTTAATGAGATTATATTATATTTATTGTCTAAAAAATACATTTACTGAATGAGAGCTAGTGCCCAGGTCTCCTTTCTCCCTGTTCAGTCCTAGTTTTCAACTCTGTTCATACTCCTTTTCATTCTCCATAGTCCAGTCTGGAAAAAATTCCATTTATGTCCTTCCTTCAACTTTCTTCTCTTACTACCTCATTATTGGGTGCAAAAACTTTAAAGAAATCTCACTAAAGTAACTGAAACAGATTTTGAATCTTTCCCTAAGTCGTAGTTTATTTGGCAAAGTTTCACCTAAGAGAAAGAAAATTCGATGAGGAAGTCGTTCCCTTGATTATAGTGTGTGGTTGAATTTACTTTAAATGGTTCAAGGACCTAAGCATTTAATCATAACTCTTGGAATTTTGTTGGGTGGGTAGCTTTTCCACATGAAAATCAGAATCTTAAAATCCCTTAGTTGGCTAATTTCTGTGGCATTTGTTTAACTTCATGCTGAATTGGAGGCACTTGAGTGCATTTCAGATCCATCTGATTCAATTCTTGTTCTAAGGTAGAATGAAACCACACCATATTTTCTGACCTAAAGCTAGGTGATATGGCTGGAAATAAGGTGCAAAGTCTCTAAGCAGGCATATGACATTGAGCAAGTCAGTTCTTGTCTTTGAGTCATAAGTATTCATTTGTAAAACCAGCTGTTTGGGTTTAAAGATTTTTTGAGTATTGAATTCAGTTTATATATTTATTTTTATTGTGATAACATTATGCAAAACACAAAATTTGATGAACTTAAAGTCTTTTGCAATTTTGGGATTTTGTGAGATACCATCAGGGAACTACAAAGTGGGGGCACATGATTGGGATGGATGTTCCATTACTTCACACTGAGATCGGTCACATTGGCATGTCAAGCTCTCTCTCATTTTATCTGGCCATTGTCTGCAGTCTATAATTATGTTCTGGTCCAGAGTCCAGCAAGTCACCTGATGTAGAGTCTACATGCTCCGATGTTGATTTAGGATTTTACATGCTGGTCACATATTCTGTTCATTTTTGGTGAGGCTGCAATGTGGGGAAAGAGGAAATATTTCTTACTAGCTCAGTGAAAGAGATGGTGGGAAAAGGTGAAGGGTGGGGTAGAAGAGAGAGGAATAAATACAGAAAAGGCAGAGATGACAGAGAAGGAAAAGGTGGTCTTCAAAGAGGAAGGCTGTCAGGTATTCGTTTTCTTAGTGAAGAAGGTTGGAAAAACTGGACCCTACATGATTCCTTTCTTACCTCTGAGTGATCTCTCTGATTGGTCCTAGGCTATTTTTCTTAGTTTCGCTAATGGATCAAAAAAATAATGAGTTCATGCTGATAAAAACATTTCTTTATGTCAGTGAATAAATATACTTTGGACTTCTAACAAAGGATATATTTAGTTTTAACCCTTCATTTTTCTGTTATATACCTAGAAATTGTATAGGGTAGCAGGTAAAAAGCATAGGATCTGTGGTTAAGCTGCTTGGATTGAAATCTTGGCTCCACTGCTATGTAACCTTAGGCTAGTTAATTCACTTATCTGTGCTTCTATTTCTTCATACATAAAAAAAGGATGATAATAATAATGCCCTCATCACAGGTTTTTTTTTTCCTGAGAATTGAGTAAATTAAAGTACATAGAACACATAAAGTGTGTGGCACATGGTATTATTTAAGTACTAGCTGTTATTATCAACCAAAATGCAATTAATAATAAAGACTTGAGGAAAATATTGAACAGATAATTAGGAATACTAGGATAGTGTATCTTTCAGTAGAAGATACAGACACAGAATTACAATTATAAAGAATGTATCAATTGCTGTAAAAGTAGTGGCATCAAAGTATCTTCCAGGTCACACTTGCCTGTAGGTCTCCTTCTACTCCATAGCTATTTCTCATCAGCTGCAACCCTAATCTCTGTCCAAATCTTTTCCTTGGGCTTCTGAGTGAGGATGTGGTAAAAGGTGATTCTTGAGTCTCACAATCTTATCTTTTAATCATTCAGCTACTTGGTTTTCCAAGGTGCTGAGATTGTTCCAGATATTCCTAGTTATTCTGAGTTCCTGGTATCCACAACATTGCTACAGGAAAGGGCACCAACTGATGAATTTAGCAATTTTGCTTGTGTTAGGTCATGGGTATTAATGTAATTTCTCTGCTGCACTCATATTCCTGGAAACTTTAGCTCTTGGGTAGGCAGTTTCTTTCTATTTTCATGAATGACCGATCCCTTTTTCTTCTACACATTGCCATTCCTCTTCTTCTTGTCCCATAGCACATATTCTTCCCAAGAAATTAAATTGCTATCTTATTTGTGTAGACAGACAGTCCTACCACGACTTAGATGAATATTTAGGTTGTTATAGTTTTTCTTTTCCTCTTATAAACCCATTGAGGGAACCACCATTTGTGTATTTGAATAAACTTAATATATTTATCTTTTCCTTGTATGAATGCTTGACTAATTCAGAATCAAGGCATAAGAATAAGGTATTTAGGTTGGGAAAAAATATCACCTTTGTTACTGGAAAAGATTATAATGTAGATTGAGGTTTATAATCTGGTGCAAGTGGCCTTCCTAAAACTGAATTCCACGATTAGGCAAAGGTACCCACCCAGTCATGACAGCATTGGACCTAACCTACAGAGTACCTTGGTCCATATCTCATAGAGACATAGGTCGCCCCTGGGGCAGTATAGAAAGTGTGCTCACTGCAACATCTCACTCCAAGAAAAAGAGGAGAGAAGAAAGGCCCATTTTTGCATTCCTAATCTCTCCTTCCAAATTTGCTCTACTTCCCTTGTGGCGGAGTGGGGCTAAGAGTTATGTTGTTCTTGCTTCCTCCACATCAGGAGGAGGGAAGGAGACATGAGGAGTGGGGAAGTAATGCTCTCTTAGTCTCAAAAGTGATAGTGTGCTGGTAAATGTTTAATCTCTGGCTCTCCTAAATAAAAAGCCCTAATTTGTAGCATTTGCACATTGGAAATCAGCAATGCTGCTGTGGCTGAGTGGGTACCTTTGCCTAATTCTGGAATTCAGTTTTAGGAAGGCCACTTGTACCAGATTATAAACCTCAATAGACGTTATAATCAAGGCTGATTTCAAACTACCAATGTGACATCACTAAACATAGACTTGAGAATAATGTATTCAACAGGTTCTCCTAAGCCAATGTGAGCCGGCTCCAGCACGGCACTACCTCCAACACTTCTGTAATTAACCAGTGTCTCCTTGGAATACTTATTTGAGGCAGAAGAGTGTATATATTTGATACGGTTTTGTCAATATTTGTCAGTTTTCTCTCCAGAATAGTTATACTGACCTCGACTCCTGCAACTGAGTGTTAGACTGTTTGTATTCTCACCTTTACCAGCTCTCCAAGTACCAATCTTTTACTTATAGTTAAAAATAGTATTTTTATGTTTTGTGAGCACTTATTTGATTATTAGTGAGACAAAGTCCTTTCATATGTATATTGATCTTTTTACTTATTATTTTGTGAGTTGTCTGTTTTTGTATTCTTTGTCCATTTTCTATTCGGATACTTATATATTTATGTTAGATTTAGAAGACCATTTTTATGTCAAGTTTAAGCCTGTTCATATATATTTTAAGCCTTTTTACCATTGCTTCATTTGTAGAACAACTTTGTTTATGCTTTTTTGTTGCTCAGAAGTTTTAGTTTTTTTGTATAGTGTAATTCTAACATTTCTGCAAGACTTTCAAATGCCTTTCTACCCCCAAATTATGATTTTATTCACTAGTTTCTTTAACATTTTAAATTTTTACTTCTAGATCTTTAATTAACCATTTATTTTGATGTAAGTAATAAGTTGGACATAAAGTTTAATTGGTTCCAAGTGGTGAACCAATTGTCTTAACATCATCTTTTGAAGAAGCTACTTTATTTCTACTTTTATATCATAAGTTGCTATGTGGAATTATGTCAGCTTCTAAGATTTATGTAATTATCTATTCCTGAACTAGTATCAAAGTGCTGTAACTATAACCACTTAAAAACCTATATCTGAAGGACAATTTTGCAGAACTTTTCTTTGAAATTTTTAAATTTTTAAAGAATATTTATTTAGTATGTTTATATGTATTTTACAATATTTTCTTGAAGTTGAACTTCAGAATAGATATGTCAAATTATAAAGAAAAATTCCATCAGATTTTGATTGAGGATGCACTAAATTTGAAGATAAAGTTAGGGAGAGATGAAATCTTTTTTATGTAGCATATTATTACTTAAAAATATTATTCTGTAAGTTTTTTTGGTGCATGTAAGAATGTATTTCCATTTATATATTCTTTCCTTTTCTCCAGTAGAGTTTTATGGTTTGTATCTGTATATTTATTTGCACAGTATACTTATCTGTAGAAATATTTCACATTTTATTATTTAAAAGAATTAATTTTTCTCTTTTTGTGTGTGTAGTGAGAAAGATTGGCCGTGAGTTAACATCTGTGGCAATGTTCCTGTATTTTGTATGTGGGATGCTGCCACAGTATGGATTGATGAGCAGGTGTAGGTCTGTGCCTGGGATCTGAAACTACAAACCCTGGGGCCCTGAAGCAGAGTGTGAAGACTTAATCACTATGCAGCCAGGCAAGCCCTAATATGTCGCATTTCAAACTTTTTATTTAAAAATATTTATTGGTTATTATAAATGCAATATTTGTTTGGTGGTGTTTTCTTTTTTTTGAGGAATATTAACCCTGAGCTAACTACCACAAATCCTCCTCTTTTTGCTGGGGAAGACTGGCTCTGAGCTAACATTCATGCCCATCTTCCTCCACTTTGTACATGGGATGCCTACCTCAACATGGCTTTTGCCAAGCGATGGCATGTCCACACTCGGGAACTGAACTGGCAAACCACAGGCCACCGAGAAGTGGAACAGGTGAACTTAGCTGCTGTGCCACCGGGCCGGCCCCTCACTTGTGTTTTCTAACTAGTAATTGTATTTTGAACTTATTGTTTTTAGTGATTTTCAGTTCCACTTTTGCTTTTCCCTAAGTTTACATCTTAAGGAATTTCGCTTACAAGAAACAGAAACCTATTCAAGCTAGGTTAGGCAAAAAGGAGCATTTACATGAGCAATAAGGGGCTTTCTCCGGTGCCCAAGTACACAAAGGACTGATTAGGGATTATAAAGTGAAGGATCAAAGATACTCTGTGGATCTGACATGCTATGACCTCTTTATCTACAATTTTCTTGTTCCAGAATATCAGTTTCTTAATTTTATTTTATTTTATTTTTTTTGTTTGTTTGTTTTTTTTTTTTTATTAATGTTATGATAGATTACAACCTTGTGAGATTTCAGTTGTACATTTTTGTTAGTCATGTTGTGGGTACACCACTTCCCCCTCCGTACCCTCCCCCCACCCCCCCTTTTCCCTGGTAACCACCAATCAGATCTCCTTCTCAATATACTAATTTCCACCTATGAGTGGAGTCATATAGAGTTCGTCTTTCTCTGACTGACTTATTTCGCTTAACATAATACCCTCGAGGTCCATCCACATTGTTGTGAATGGGCCAATTTCGTCTTTTTTTTTGGCTGAGTAGTATTCCATTGTGTATATATACCACATCTTCTTTATCCAATCATCAGTTTCTGGGCATGTAGGCTGGTTCCACGTCTTGGCTATTGTAAATAATGCTGCAATGAACATAGGGGTGCAACGGACTCTTGAGATATCTGATATCAGGTTCTTAGGATAGATACCCAGTAATGGGATGGCTGGGTCATAGGGTATTTCTATTTTTAACTTTTTGAGAAATCTCCATACTGTTTTCCATAGTGGCTGTACCAGTTTGCATTCCCACCAACAGTGTATGAGGGTTCCTCTTTCTCCACAACCTCTCCAACATTTGTCGCTCTTGGTTTTGGATGTTTTTGCCAATCTAACGGGGGTAAGGTGATATCTTAGTGTAGTTTTGATTTGCATTTCCCTGATGATTAGCGATGATGAACATCTTTTCATGTGTCTATTGGCCATATTCATATCTTCTTTTGAGAAATGTCTGTTCATGTCCTCTGCCCATTTTTTGATCGGGTTGTTTGTTTTTTTGTTGTTAAGCAGTGTGAGTTCTTTGTATATTATGGAGATTAACCCTTTGTCGGATAAGTGGCTTGTAAATATTTTTTCCCAATTAGTGAGCTGTTTTTTTGTTTCAATCCTGTTTTCCCTTGCCTTGAAGAAGCTCTTTAGTCTGATGAAGTCCCATTTGTTTATTCTTTCTATTGTTTCCCTCAACTGAGGAGTTGCAGTGTCCGAAAAGATTCTTTTGAAACTGATGTCAAAGAGTGTACTGCCTATATTCTCTTCCAAAAGACTTATTGTCTCAGGCCTAATCTTTAGGTCTTTGATCCATTTTGAGTTTATTTTGGTGTGTGGTGAAAAAGAATGGTCAATTTTCATTCTTTTGCATGTGGCTGTCCAGTTTTCCCAGCACCATTTGTTGAAGAGACTTTCTTTTCTCCATTGTAGGCCCTCTGCTCCTTTGTCGAAGATTAGCTGTCCATAGATGTGTGGTTTTATCTCTGGGCTTTCAATTCTGTTCCATTGATCTGTGGACCTGTTTTTGTACCAGTACCATGCTGTTTTGATCACTGTAGCTTTGTAGTATGTTTTGAAATCGGGGATTGTGATTCCGCCGGCTTTGTTTTTCTTGCTCAGGATTGCTTTAGCAATTCGCGGTCTTTTGTTGCCCCATATGAATTTTAGGATTGTTTGTTCAATTTCTGTGAAGAATGTTCTTGGGATTCTGATTGGGATAGCATTGAATCTGTATATTGCTTTAGGTAGTATGGACATTTTAACTATGTTTATTCTTCCAATCCATGTGCAAGGGATGTCTTTCCATCTCTTTATGTCATCGCCTATTTCTTTCAAGAAAGTCTTGTAGTTTTCATTGTATAGATCCTTCACTTCCTTGGTTAAGTTTATCCCAAGGTATTTTATTCTTTTCGTTGCGATTGTGAATGGGATAGAGTTCTTGAGTTCTTTTTCTGTTAGTTTATTGTTAGTGTATAGAAATGCTACTGATTTATGCACGTTAATTTTATACCCTGCTACTTTGCTGTAGTTGTTGATTATTTCTAATAGTTTTTCTGTGGATTCTTTGGGGTTTTCTATGTATAAGATCATGTCGTCTGCAAACAACGAGAGTTTTACTTCTTCGTTACCTATTTGGATTCCTTTTATTTCTTTTTCCTGCCGAATTGCTCTGGCCAGCACCTCCAGAACTATGTTGAATAGGAGTGGTGAAAGTGGGCACCCTTGTCTTGTTCCTGTCCTCAGAGGGATGGCTTTCAGCTTTTGTCCATTGAGTATGATGTTGGCTGTGGGTCTATCATATATGGCCTTTATTATGTTGAGGTACTTTCCTTCTATACCCATTTTACTGAGGGTTTTTATCATAAATGGGTGTTGGATCTTGTCGAATGCTTTCTCTGCATCTATTGAGATGATCATGTGGTTTTTGGTTTTCATTTTGTTAATGTAGTGTATCACGTTGATTGACTTGCGGATGTTGAACCATCCCTGTGTCCCTGGTATAAATCCCACTTGATCATGGTGTATAATCTTTTTGATGTATTGCTGTAATCGGTTTGCCAAAATTTTGTTGAGGATTTTTGCATCTATGTTCATCAGTGATATCGGCCTGTAGTTCTCCTTCTTTGTGTTGTCCTTGTCAGGTTTGGGGATCAGAGTGATGTTGGCTTCATAGAATGTGTTAGGGAGTTCTCCATCTTTCTCAATTTTCTGGAACAGTTTGAGGAGAATAGGTATTAAGTCTTCTTTGAATGTTTGGTAGAATTCTCCGGAGAAGCCGTCTGGTCCTGGACTCTTGTTTTTGGGGAGGTTTTTGATTACCGTTTCTATTTCCTTACTTGTGATTGGTCTATTCAGATTCTCCATTTCTTCCTGATTCAGTTTGGGGAGATTGTAGGAGTCTAGGAATTTGTCCATTTCTTCCAGGTTGTTCAATTTGTTGGCATATAGTTTTTCATAGTATTCTCTTATGATCTCTTGTATTTCATTGGTATCTGTTGTGATTTCTCCTCTGTCATTCCTGATTTTATTAATTTGCGATTTCTCTCTTCTTTTCTTGGTGAGTCTGGCTAGGGGTTTGTCAATTTTGTTAATTCTTTCGAAGAACCAACTCTTTGTTTCATTGATCCTTTCTATTGTCTTTTTTGTTTCAATATCGTTTATTTCTGCTCTTATTTTTATTATTTCCCTCCTTCTACTGACTCTGGGCCTTGTTTGTTCTTCTTTTTCTAGTTCTGTTAGGTGTCGTTTGAGGTTGCTTACGTGAGCTTTTTCTTGTTTAGTGAGGTGAGCCTGTATTGCGATGAATTTCCCTCTTAGGACTGCTTTTGCTGCATCCCAAATGATTTGGTATGTCGTGTTCTCATTTTCATTTGTCTCCAGATAATATTTGAATTCTTCTTTAATTTCTTCAATGATCCATTGTTTGTTGAGAAGCGTGTTGTTTAGTCTCCACATTTTTGCACCTTTCTCTGCTTTTTTCTTGTAGTTGATTTCTAGTTTAATAGCGTTATGATCAGAAAAGATGCTTGATATTATTTCAACTCTCTTGTATTTATTGATGTTTGCTTTGGTTCCCAAAATATGGTCAATCCTTGAGAATGTTCCATGTGCACTTGAGAAGAATGTGTAACCTGCTGTTTTTGGATGAAGTGTTCTATATATATGTATTAAGTCCATCTGGTCTAATTTTTCATTTAATTCTATTATTTCCTTGTTGATTTTCTGTCTGGATGTTCTGTCCATTGGTGTTAATGGTGTGTTGAGGTCCCCTACTATTATTGTATTGTTGTTGATGTCTTCTTTTAGTTCTATTAAGAGTTGCTTTACAAATTTTGGTGCTCCTGTGTTGGGTGCGTATATATTTATAAGTGTTATGTCTTCTTGGTGGAGAGTCCCTTTTATCATTATATACTGTCCCTCTTTGTCTTTCTTTATCTGTTTTGCTTTGAAATCTACCTTGTCTGATATTAGTATAGCGACACCTGCTTTCTTTTGTTCATTATTAGCTTGGAGTATTGTTCTCCATCCCTTCACTCTGAGTCTGTGTTTGTCTTTGGGGCTGAGGTGTGTTTCCTGGAGGCAGCATATTGTTGGATCTTGTTCTTTGATCCATCCTGCCACTCTGTGTCTTTTGATTGGGGAGTTCAATCCGTTTACATTTAGAGTGATTATTGAGACGTGGGGGCCTACCACTACCATTTTGTGTCTTGTTTTCCGGTTTTCTTCAGTTTCCTTTGTTTCTCGTCCCATGGTTTAATCTGTTCTGATGTAGAGCTGCTACTCTCTGTTGTTGTCCTTCTACTTATCTCCTCTGCTCTTGGTTTTGTAGCCCCTTTCCTTTTTTGGATTTTTCAGGAATGAGGGTTTTCCTGAGGATTTCCTGAAGAGGAGGTTTTGTGGCAATGAACTCCCTTAATTTTTGTTTATCTGGGAAAGTTTTTATTTCTCCATCGTATTTGAAGGATATTTTCGCTGGGTAGAGAATTCTCGGCTGTAGGTTTTTGTCCTTCAGATTTTTGAATATATCATTCCACTCTCTTCTAGCCTGTAAAGTTTCTGCTGAGAAATCTGCTGATAGCCTGATGGGGGTTCCTTTGTAGGTTAGTTTCTTTTGCCTGGCTGTCCTTAATATTTTCTCCTTGTCGTTGACTTTTGCTAGCTTCACTACTATATGCCGTGGTGTTGGTCTTCTTGCATTGATAAAGTTTGGAGATCTATTGGCTTCTGTCACCTGAAGATCCATCTCCCTCACCAGATTTGGGAAGTTCTCAGCCATTATTTCTTTGAATAGGTTTTCTGCCCCTTTCTCCTTCTCTTCTCCCTCTGGTATACCTATAATCCTTACGTTGCATCTCCTAATTGTGTCTGATAATTCTCGGAGAGTTTCTTCATTTCTTTTAAGTCTTGCTTCTCTCTCCTCCTCTGCCTGCAACAATTCTATATTGCCATCTTCCAAATTGCTAATTCTTTCCTCCATAATATCGGCCCTACTGTTCAGAGCATCTAGATTTTTCTTAATCTCCTCTATTGTGTTCTTCATTTCCAGTATTTCTGTTTGGTTCTTCTTTATCGTATCAAACTCTTTTGTGACATAGCTCCTGAACTCGTTGAGTTGTCGGTCAGAATTCTCTCTTAACTCAGTGAGTATTTTAATGATGGCTGTTTTGAAGTCATCGTCATTTAGGTTATATATCTCATTTTCTTTGGGATTGATTTCTGTGTATTTGTTACTTTCTTTCTGTTCTGGAGATTTAATGTATTTTTTCATATTGCTTGATGATGTTGATTTGTGCCTCCGCATGGAGATAGAGTTTAGTTGCTCCTTTCACTTGTTTCAGCTGCTGCGGTGGGGGGAGCAGCTGTTTATACTTCACCAACCAGGAACCCTGTCCGTAGTTGCTAACTGGGCCTGGGCCCCTCTTCGTAGCCACAGTGGCCCTTTGGATTCCCTCCTCTGCCGTGGGGGCCGTCACGGGGGGCTTCAGGCTGCAGGGGCCTACTGTTGTTGCCCACCTAGATGCGCTTTCTCCTTGGGGTCTGCAACGGTGTTATGGGCTTTTCCAGCGGCCAGGGGTGGGATCACTTTTATTTGTCACTCGGTTGCTGTCGGCACCCACCAAATCTCACTTGTCCTCTATGGGTCGCAGGAGAGCTATTGGCATCTTCTACAGTCTGTGGTTAGTACACCTAGCTATGCTGCTTTTGCCCTGGGGTCTTCCAGCCTTGTGGCTGGCGGCTGGGTGCCTTCTACTGATGCTGTGCAGAGGCTTTCCCTAAGGCTTCTGTGAGCCTGTAGGGTTTCCCCCTAGGCTACTAAGCTGGGTCTCTGGAACTCTCTCCAGCCCCAGTCCTCTCCGAGATCTCCGGCAATCCCTAGCCTCACCGGGTGGGCAACGGCAGCTGGGGGTCGCCCCGCCCTCTGGGCTTCTCTCCGGGCCTCTGCCGGGAGCTCTGAATGCTCAGCGTGGCCCCTCTGCTACCGGCAGACAGAGAGTTTTGTCTGCTGCCTGGCGGAGCTCCGGCGCTTCCCCTCCGGGTCACCGGACCCGCCTTTGGAAGTTCCCCCGCCCCGGTCCTCTCCGAGATCTCCGGCAATCCCTAGTCCCACGGGGCGGGCAACGGCAGCTGGGGGACGCCCCGCCCTCTGGGCTTCTGTCCGAGCCTCTGCCGGGAGCCCTGAATGCTGGGCGTGGCCCCTCTGCTACCGGCAGACAGAGAGTTTTGTCTGCTGCCTGGCGGAGCTCCGGCGCTTCCCCTCCGGGTCGCTGGACCCGCCTTTGAAAATTCCCCCGCCCCGGTCCTCTCCGAGATCTCCGGCAATCCCTAGTCCCACGGGGCGGGCAAGGACAGCTGGGGGACGCCCCGCCCTCTGGGCTTCTGTCCGAGCCTCTGCCGGGAGCCCTGAATGCTGGGCGTGGCCCCTCTGCTAATGGCAGACAGAGAGTTTTGTCTGCTGCCCGGGCGGAGCTCCGGCGCTTCTCCACCGGGTCGCCGGACCCGCCTTTGAAAGTTCCCCCGCCCCGGTCCTCTCCGAAATCTCCGGCCATCCCTAGTCCCCCGGGGCGGGCGTCTCTCTGGGACCCTCCGGGCGCCCCGAGCACCAGGCCGGGTCTCCCCGCCAATGGCGGGGAGAGACTCTCCCCGCGGGCTCAGGTGTGCAACTCCAAAGTTTCCCTCTGCGTTTAGGAGTAATTGCGGGGGGTTTAAGTAGGGTTCTGGTCACCTGTTTCCACCGTCGCTCCTCTGTTGTGTTCTTGCTCCTGCCCTAGATGTGTGTGGATCCTCTGGGGGCGTCCGTTGGAAGAAAGCCGCTTGCGGGTACTAGGCTGCCCGTCGGGGTCGGAGAGTTTTCACCTATTTCCACATCCTCCCGGAGGAAAGTCCGTCCGCCTTCCGATGTATAGTCGTGTGGGTGTCTCAGACGTCCTGAGATGCTGTCTGGATATCCTTTGTCAAGCGATAAGTGTCCAAATAATTGTAGACTCGAAGGGCGAGAGACAAAGAGGACTACTCACGGCGCCATCTTGGAATTCCCTCAGTTTCTTAATTTTAAACACTCACTGACTTCATTTACTTTCAAATTTCTGCATCTGTCCCTACCTGAGGAATTCTGATACACACTGCTTTGTTTCCATCTATCTGCATCACTGACTTTTGGTTTTTCTGTCAATTTTGGCCCTTACAGTTCACATGTATTTTTACTTCTTCAAAATTATGTTTCTTGAAAATTTCAGTGTGACATTAAAGACAGAGGGAAAAGTAATGAGGATAAAATGTATAGTAGAGAGTAAAAATGTTCATACTTTTTCTTTATTGTTTCTCTTGGAATATGTGTGATGAAAAAATTACTGATTGGCACCTTAATATAGAGAATATTGTTTTGAATCACATGACATTCTTAACTTGAGTGTGTATTGTGATCTGTATTTCTTCTGTATAGTTGGGAGTTGTGTATATATGTATAAGAGGTGCTCACTGAGTATCTGTTCCAGAGGAGTAACATATAGAGGGATCCTCACTCTTCTTATACTTTGCTGCTGACTACCAACTTGGAAGGCAGCCAAGCAGGATTACTAGCCATACCAATGTTCTAGAGGACAAGCTCTCTGAGTTCAGGATCTCTCAGTAGTTTCAGCAGTGGGGGAGGAGGTATAAATATAATAGTGAAATGATGGAGACAAACTAGTAAGTTGAATTCTCTTGAAATGTTTGCACATTTGTTATATAAACATAGTTATTGAAGCTGCAAAGCTTCTGATATAACTGACAGAAGGAAACTGACATAAGTTAAGGGCTGGTATAACTAAGTGAACAAACAGTACAGAGGACCTTTTGGAAAGAGAAGAATTATTGGTAAGAAGATGATTCACTGATTCAGAGATGAAAGAAAGAAGGAATTTAGGAGCGGGAGTGTGTCATGGGGATTCCCCAATAAGATAGAACATTGAAAACACAATGAAGATAATAAAAATATGTGCTATGAACTTCATTGACCCCCAGATTCAGAATATCCATTGCAGAATCAGAAGGAACCCTGGACTGAAGTGAGAAAGCTCAGTTCTGAGTCCGAGAATTCACTACTTTCTGTGGGATCCTGAATAAATAACCGTTTCTCTGAACCTTCATTTTCTAATATGAAACTTTTGTTAGATTTATAATATTTAATGCTGAGTGAGTACATATTGGATAAATGAATGAATTCATGATAAGTTTGTATGCAAAGTGGTTTACACTGTCTAATGTGATATAAGTGAGGCAAATTGGTTGCAATCAGTGTTTGCTTTATTGCAAGTCTCTCCATAGTTCACATCCAGCATATCTGAATGGATTTCCTGGACAGTGCAAATAACATGACTGAGTTAATTATAGCTGGTCTTTTCAAGGATCCAGAGGTTCAGAGAAAGTGCTTTGTGGTGTTTCTCCTGTGTACTTGGCCATGGTGTCGGGTAATGGCCTCATTGTTGTGACAGTCAGTGTCAGTAAGAGTCTGAATCCCCCCATGTATTACTTCCTTAGGTACCTGTCCCAGAGGAGATCAATTACTCATCTACTATTGTTCTGAAATTCATCACAGACCTACTTGCCAAGAGCAAAACCATCTTCCTTGAGGGCTGTCTGGCTCAGATATTCTTCTTCCACTTCCCTGGTGTTACAGAGATCTTCCTTCTCACGGTGATGGCCTATGACCGCTATGTGGCCATGTGCAAACCCCTTCACTAAACAACCATTATGAGGAGGCCTATGTGTCACCATCTGGTGGTTGGTTCCTGGCTTGGGGGATTTTTTAATTCCATGGTTCAGATCATTGCTACTTTCCAATTATCCTTTTGTGGCCCCAATGTGATTTATCACTACTTCTGTGACCTCCTTCCTTTATTCAAGATTTGTTGCACTGACACCTCTGTGTAGTGGGTTATTGTGCTGGCCAACAGTGGATTATTCTCTATCTTCTCCCTCCTCCTCTAGGGGTCTTCCTATATCGTCATCCTGGTCAACTTGAGGAGCCATTCTGCAGAGGGGAGGCGCAAAGCCCTCTCCACCTGTGCCTCTCACATCACCGTGGTCATCTTGTTCTTTGGACCTGCCATCTTCCTCTACATGCAGCCCCCCGCACCTTCACTAAGGCCAAACTGGTGGTTGTGTTCTATACAGTCATCACCCCTATGCCGAACCTCATCATCTATAGGCTCAGAAATGCAGAGGTGAAAATGGCCATGACGAGTTTGTGGGCAAGAAAGTGAATTCAAGGGTGTGATAAAAATGAAAACTTGAAAAAATTAGCATGAACAGTGACCAGTTAAGCTTTCTGATTTTAGTCAGCTGTGAGGAAGATAGTAAATGTTAACCTATTCATATTTTTATCCTATTTTATTTTATTTTTTATAACACTGGCCTAGGATGATGCGTATTAATGTTTCTATTTCTTTACATACCACAAGGATATCTCAAACCCCCTAGTACTTTGTTGCTGCAATCCTTAAACCCTAATTCCCTACAGAACTTGTGTTTATAAATGATTTTCTATCTGACTTCTAACTTTTGTATCAACTTTCATTCTATTTTCACCATCATGAAAATAATAAAATATAAAATTATTTATCTTCTTTAGATATTTGTCATTCCTTAATTTCTGTAAAGTTCATTTTATAAATAAGGATTTGGGTACCAATAAGAAATTTACTGAATGGCCGAAGACACATCTTTGCAAAGTAGTCCCTGAACTTTTCCTGGGAATCCAAGAAAGCTTGACTTTCCACTGTCAGAGAGGGAATAAAATTCATCCCTTTATCAGCCTGGATGGTCTCCAACTTCCCATGCAATTCCAGAGGGGCTTGGCTCCTTCTCTGTTCTAAACATTCGCCATATCAGTCTGTTCAAACTGAGATTCCTTAAAAAGTCTAACAGTCATGTTCTCTTCATAAAACCTTTGGCAATTTACCTGAGTTGGAAAAACCCACTTCCTCTGAAAACTGACTGTCCCTTGCTCATCTGGACTATTTCTTACGGCATTTAGTGCTTTATACTTTATATTATTTATATTTATGGATGTATGTACCTTGAAACCTACTTGATGGAAGATATTTACCTTTCTGTTCTACTTCACTGCTTAGCATAATTTTATGAACAAACTATGTTCTCAGAAAATTTTAGTTGAATAAATGAACAGAAAATTAAATAAACTAGTGGATAATAGAATATAAAAAAGCCATATTGTCTGTGGTGTCCATGTCCTTACATGATGGTGCAAAGGATAAAGAAGGTCCTATGGCTTCAACATCCAATTCTAGGCTTCAATTTCTAGATTGCACATTATGATTATTTTCTTTGTATGGAAATTATGAGATTTTCACTTTGCATTATAAAATCACTCCAATTAACAAACAATCCACATTCAATATCTTAATGTTAATAAATCTGCCATCATCAGAGAAGAAAACACATTAATAAGTCTGAGCAATGATGACAAAAGAAACATTGCTTAAAGACACAATTTGGATGAGATTAAGATACAAATGCCACTTGTTACCATTCTCTATGGAGGATCTGAAATTGTATTCACTCCCAACATATATATATTTTTAAGTAATTTCATTGGGTTTATAATGGTATGTAACATTGTGTAATTTGGGGGTATACATTATTTTTTATCAATTCCTGAATATACTTCATCATGCTCACCCCCAGTAATCTAATTTTTATTCATCACCATAAATATGTGCCCCTTTGTCCCTTTTGCCAATCTCTCAGCCCCCTTCCCCTCTGGTAACCACTAATCTGTTCTGTTTATCCATGTATTTGTTATCTTCCACATATGAGTGAAATCATGCAGTATTGGTCTTTCTCTGTCTGGCTTATTTTGCTTAGTGTCATACCCTCAAAGTCCATCCATGTTGTTGCAAATGTTACAATGTTATCTTTTTATGGCTGAGTAGTATTCCACTGTATATATATACACCACATCTTCTTTATCCATTCATCTGTAGAAGGGCACTTGGGTTGATTCCACAAATTGGCTATTATGAAAAAAGCTACAATGAACATAGGGGTGGATAAGTCTCTTTAGATCATTGATTTCAAGTTCTTTGGGTAAATACCACTAGTGAGATAGCTGGATGGCATGGTATTACTATTTTTAACTCTTTGAGAACTCTCCATACTCTTTTGCATAGTGGCTGCACCAGTTTGCATTCCCACCACCAGTGTATGAGGGTTCCATTTTCTCCATGTCCTCTCCAGCATTTGTTGTTTTTTTTCTTGGTAATTATAGCCCCTCTGATCAGTGCAAGGTGATAGCTCATTGTAGTTTTGATTTGCATTTCCCTAATAATTAGTGATGTTGAGCATCATTTCATGTGTCTGTTGGCTGTCTTCCTTGGAAAAATCTCAGTTCATATCCTTTGCCCATTTTTTGATCAGGTGGTGTTGAGTTGTATGAGTTTTTTATATATTTTGAAAATCAACCCCTTGTCTGATAAATGCACACCCAATATATTTTTTGTTTCTCATATGCCACTTTGATCCATGTAAGATCTGAGGAGGCAATGCCATGTTTGATTTTAGATTAGCACCTTACCCTCATGGCATCAATCATAGCTGTCCCTATTTTCGACAATGTTGAAAATTGAGCTGCCTTCTGTCTCTTTGGTGATCCGTAATGCAACATGCACAGACAGCAGGGAGGGATAACCCAGACTGGAATCACCACTCTATCAACTTCTACCTGTGCTACCTTGGCTTCATTCACTTTTCCTCTTGGGGTTAGCAGGTTGTGGTATAAGGAAAGATTGTGGTATCTAGAGACATCAATTCATGTTTTTCTTTGTCTTTCCCTATTAATGTGATCTTGTGGGAGTCCCTGGAAGGCTTTCTAATTCACTTGGTGTCTGCACCCCATTAATATGTTTATAATATCTGAAATTCCACAGTAGGAGCTTTATTTCATGGGAGTATGGCACTGATAGAATGAAAATATCTCTGGGAGTTGAAAACAATAAAGTTATTATTAACCATTTATGTCTTAATCTGAACAATTTTACAAGACACTTCCCCTTCTATACAGTCATTATCTGGGTGCTGAGGTATGGCTTAAGCTACATCCAGCCTGTTGCCTGTTTTTGTATGTCCTGCCAGCTAAAAATGGGTTTAGCATTTTTAAATGTTTGAGGAAAAACAAGGTAGAATAATATTTTGTAAGACCTAAAAGTTATATGAAATTCAAATGTTAGTGTCCATAAATAAGGTTTTATTGGACTACAATCATGACTATTATTTTACTTTTTATCTCTGGCAGTTCTTGTGGTACAGAGGCATAACTGAATAGTTATGACGGAGACTGTGTAGTCTGCTAAGCCTAAAATATTTACTATGTAACCCTTTACAGAAAAAGTTTACCAACTCCTGGCTTAAGTTGTAACAAAATTATTGCTTACTAAAGAAATTTGGAGGTCCGTGTTTCCAGGGTTGTTTTGTGAATTCTGTGATGCCAGAGCACCTGGTCGGTGCCTCTTCAATTTTCTTGGCTGTCCCCTCATGGCTGAAAGATGGCTGGAGCACCCCCAGGTGTTATATGCTCACATGAGGGGAGAGAGGGGCTCTAATTTTATTTTCCCAGAAATTCCCCAGAGCAATTTTTATTTTTATTTTTATTGATCAGAACTAGGTCACATCTATGCCTAGATGTAAAAGAAACTGGGATAGGGGTTATATATATCTATATATCTATATATCTTATCTATCTATCTATCTATCCATCTATACATATATATTCCTGCAAAGGGGAATGGGATTATATTATCAGTTTAGACTAGGCACTGCATTTCCCCTGGTCTGGGCACATTGGTGCTTGAACAAATTCAGGGTTCTGTTTTTATGGAAAGAATAGCTGCCACAGGGAGTTTTGGTAAGTGGGATATCTTGGAGGGTAGTGTGTAGGGGCATAGTGAGGTGGCTACAGGATTTTTATCTGGTGCTAGAGTGACAGACTGAAACCTAGTTCAACTACTTAGTGACTGTACAACCTCAGGCAAGTGACTGAAATTCTGTGATTCAGTGTCTTTGGCATGGAAGTTTGCACTCAGTTTTCCTGTGAGTGCACCCTGCTTTAATTTTCCACTGGAGGGTAAAGGGGGATCTGGGATACAAGTGATCTTATGGAATTTAAAAAAACTTTTATTACAGAAAATTATATACATTATATATTTACAGATGTGGTCAAAGTAGGATAATGAACTCATGTGTACCCAACATCCAGTTTCAATAATTAGCAATTCAGGACAAATTTTGTTTCATCCCACTAGGGCATCTCAAGAATAGCACTATTCACATTTTGGGTCAGACCATTCTTTGTTGTTGGGAGGTTTCCTGTGCATTGTAGGATGTGTCCTAGCATCCCTGGGCTCTCCCCATTAGATGCCAGTAGCACCTCTTCTCCTCCCAGGTTATGACAATGAAAAATGCCTCTAGATATTGCCAAATGTCCTCTACGGGGCAAAATCACCCCCAGCTGAGAAACACTGATCTATACTCTCTTTCATACCAAAGGCAAGGAGAAGTACTGTTTCAGTTTTCTGACATTTGTGGCCCACATTCCTTAGACCCATCCTTTGAAATGGTGTAATTTCATGTAAAGTCATATTTTTGAGTTCACGATAAGCAGGAGCTATATCGAATTGACCTCCGAACAGCACATAGCCCCATACAGTGTACATGTCCCCTGGTGAATTTAAGTTTTTCACATGTTCTATTGATTTCTGATGTTACCTACAAGGAAGTTTGAGATTTTAGTATGAAGGTTCTACATCCCATGAGGTAGTCATCCTGAATAGGAAGGGAAAGGTATGGCTGTCTGTGGACCAATCTTCTCAATTGATCATCACACCTTCCCCCCTGTTATCTCTCATGTAGAGTGAACTCAAGGCTGGGCTGCCAGAATTTTATCTCTCGGTGGAATATTTGGGAAGCAGCTCCAATTTGCTCTTGTTTTAAATCAGGTGGAAGAGACTCAGTGGCTTAGCCTCAGCATTCCCTGGCCTGAGGCTGCAGGGGGTGCAGCTCCTCCATCTGGTGATTCCTGAGACCTATGAACTTTGATTGGTAGCTGGGCCTTCATGCTAACTGGGAAACCTGCATGAACTGAGGGCTATTCTCCTGGCATTATTTGCATCTCTGTGGTCAGAAGAGAAAAAGGAACTGTGATAACAGCAAAGCCACAGAAACCTTGGGTGAGTTCTGTTTTGTGAGCATGTGCTTATTTTTTATAATGATTACAATCCAATTTGAAAGCAAAGGGAATGTTGCCTTGGAGCACATGGCATTTTACAAATCATTCTCTCATCGGTCTGGTCTGCCTGAGACAAGCACAGTGCTAGGTATGGATTCAGGGATGGAGAAGGTATGGTCTCAGTCCTTGGGGACCTTTGTACTTGAAATATTTACTGAACATCTACAATGTACCAAATACTGTGCTAAGAAGTCTATGGCAGATGTATATCCACTCTTCATTTGTTCTATTTATGATCATTGAATGCTATTTTGTGGAGGCACTTCAGTAAGATCTGGAGATGAAGGGGTAGCAAGATATAATCTCTACTCTCATGAAGTTCATGTTTTAGTGTGGCAGATGGTCACATAACACAGTTAAAATTCAGTATGAAAAGTGCTGTGATTACAAAATATCCTGAAAGAAGAGGGCCATGGACTGTAAGAGTCTGTGGATTGTGGAGATCTATTTCCTGTCTCTGGGATGACTCCAATGTTTCACAGAGTATGGGAACTTATGTGCTCCTGGGATGGGCTGGGAGTGGGATATATCACATCTACCTGTGATGTCGGTATTATCTCTATGCTACAGTTTGGCCCTTGAGACTCTGAGAAGCAAAAGAACTGTCTAGATATCACATAGATGCTACCTGAAGAAACCTGGATATAAACCCAGGAGTCTAGACTGCTAAGAGTGCTTTCCTCAATGAATGGCTTCTTGGTAAAATCCCCCAGCTGTTCTGAGAATTTAGGATTTGTCTCTGCCCTCCATTTGTCTCTGTAATTGTAAATCTTATCAGTGATTTCCTTCTGCCTCATGGTAGTCCTTAATCTCCTGAGCCTGTCCCCAAACCCTGAAGGAAAGAAGCTTTGTGGCATGAGTGGATGCCATGCGCCTCTTAGTCTCAGGTGCCCTGGAGTCTCACTGTACAAAGGCTGGGTTGATACACAAAGACTTCAGTCACCTTGGACAAAGTCCAGCATGGACGGGACTGTCTGCAAATCAGTCAGTGCACATTCTTGGTGATTCCCTGAGGTGTTGTAAGGCTGGAATACATAGAAGCTTGTGTCATAGCAAGAGTGGGCACTCTAGGTGGAGGGGTGGTTTATATTTCCGTAGCTACTGGAGGCATATGATTGGAGCAAATGAAGGTATCAGTAAGGAGAAAAATTGTGCATGAGTTGAGCTGATCCTTAGAAAGGGACAAGATCATCCAGTGACCTGGTGTGGAAGGAGAAAATTAGGAGGAGAAAGTAGAAATAAGACGGAGTACTGAGTGTCAAGGGACATCTGTTCTGAAGACAGTTAAGGGAAGTGGAGTGGTGAGAGTACCATTCTGCAAACCAAGGATGGAAAGAGCAAATGAAGTGGGATGAAAGGGAGATGCAGAAAAAAGGCAAAAGCATTCAACAGCAGCAGAGAGACATCTAACATGGAGACAGCAATGCTATCTTTGTGCCCCATGTCATCCAATAAGGCATTCATTTCCTAATAGATTTCCTCTCCTCTGCTCTATTTCTACTAGTCCAATCTCTACTGAAAAATGATGTTCCTTGCAGTTGACTAACATTCTTGATGATTCCCCATTGTCTGTAGGATAAACCCTAGAGTCCATAACAGTCCTTCATGAACTGGTACCAGACTCTATCTCCACCTTTATCTTTGTGATTCTCTGGTTTACTCCAGCCACACATAGATGAATTTTTATAGCTTTGTGTACTAGTCTGCCTTTTTGGAATGTTCTTCCCTTCTTGTACTTGTAACTAACTCCTACACATTTTTCAATTTCCAGTTCATAAGCTGTTAAGATATGCAAGGGATTATTACGTAATTCAACCAGTTAATGAAGGAGTCTTTTATTTTGTATCATTTCAGATCACCTCACCCAATTATTGCCTCCTGGTGGTGACCTCATGGCTAACATACACAACATGACTGAATTCATTTTTCTGGGACTTTCTCCCAATCAAGATGTGCAGAAAGTTTGCTTTGTGCTGTTTCTGGTCTTGTACACAGCAATTGTGCTGGGGAATCTCCTTATTGTGCTCACTGTCATGACCAGCAGAAGTCTTGGTCCCCCATGTACTTCTTCCTCTGCTAACTGTCCTTTATGGAGATTTGCTACTCCTCTGCTGCAGCCCCCAAGCTCATCTCAGATTTGCTGGCTGAAAGGAAAGCCATATCTCTGTGGGGCTGCATGACACAGATTTTCTTCATTCACATCTTTGGTGGCACTGAGATGTTCCTGTTCACTTGATGGCTTATGACCACTACGTGGCCATCTGTAAGCCCCCGAACTATACCACCATGATGAACCAGCAAGTGTGTGCTGTCCTGGTGGGAGCAGCATGGGTGGGGGGGGCTATGTTCATTCCTTTGCCCAAATCCTTCTCATCTTCCACTTGCCCTCCTGTGGCCCCAGTGTGATCAATCACTATTTCTGTGACCTGCTTCCCCTGCTCAAACTTGCCTGCTCTGACACCTTCCTCATTGGTCTTCTGATCATTGCCAATGGGGGAACTTTGTCTGCTATCAGTTTTGTGGTCCTCTTAACCTCCTATGTGGTCATCTTGGTCCATTTGAGGACTCAAAATTCTGAGGGGCAACGCAAGGCCCTCTCCACCAGAGGGTCCCAAATCATTGTGGTTTCCTAGTTCTTTGGGCCCTGCATCTTCATCTATCTGAGGCCTTCTACCACTCTGTCTGTGGACAAGATGGTGGCCGTGTGCTATACAATGATCACTCCAATCCTCAACCCTGTCATCTACTCCCTGAGAAATGCAGAGACGAAGAAGGTGATAAAGAGGCTGTGATTAGGACAATGGAATTAGATGAGAAATAGAGGCCACATCCTGGTATTGATCATCTGGTTTAGAATGATGCTGAGTCCAAACTGATAGGGCAGAATGGGATGAAGAAAAGTTCACGTTACTTCTTAGTTCTAAAGTTATTGTAACTTATTCCCATCTTCACCAAATTCATTCTAATCATTTGTAAAATAATTCCTCTTATGGATGTAGTATAACTTAATTATACATATAACCATTTTCTGTTAGATGTTTAGATCATTTCTAATTTTTTACTACTATCAGTAATTCTGTGGTAAGTATTCTTGAATAGAAATCTTTATACATGCTATTTTCTTTTAGACTCACTTGGTGTGGTAAATTTACTATTTTAAAAGCTATAATGATTTTATGCATAGTATTAGGTTGGTTCTTATAAAAGTTGTAATAATTCACCTTCCTTCTGAAAGTGCTCTTGACAGAATTGAACGTTGTCATTAAAATTTTGATGAGAAATGAGATTTTACATAGTCTTAGAGTATTTCCCCACAAGATGCTTATTAATTGTGAAAGGGAAAATGTAACTCTACAATGGAGAAACATGGAAGACACTTCCTTAAACAATTACTCAAAGTCAACATCAACAATATTGAGACTGGAGAGGCACACAATATCATTACTCTGGTATTCTTACTGAAAATACGTAACCTGAATCTAATAATGACAAAATATCAGGCAAACCCCAATAGAACAGCATTCTGCAAAATTACTAACCTGCGTTATTCAAAGTATTAAGACAAAGAAATTGAAGTTTTCTAGGTTACAGATAGATGAAAACTAAAGGCAACCTGTAATCCTTGATTAGATCCCATACTAGATGAAGATCATTAGTGGGTAAAAGCACTGAGATGAAATAATAGCATGGTAACAAAGTCAATTTCCTGATGTTGATACATTCTAGTGTGTTTACGTCAGAGAATGTCCTTGGACTGAGGAATTATTTACTAAGGTTTTTAAATATAAATGGTGATTATGTCATCAAATTTCAAACATTTTAATAAAAAATTCTATCTAGCTGTCTATCCATTTATTAATTGAGAGAATGAATAATAAAGAAAATGTGGTAAAATATTAATGTTTGGGCAAATTGGTTTAAGGGTATACAAGAATTCTTTGTGTTATTATTATTACAACTGCTTTGTAAGTCAGAAATTATTTTAAAATATAAAGTTAAAATATTTTCAAATTACATAGATATCTTGTTTAATTTGTATTTTTTGTTTCTTTTTTGTTAGCGAAAGGGGTTGCTTTAATGTTTAATTAGCTTTGAGGGGCCGCTCGGTGGCGTAGCGGTTAAGTGCATACCTTCCGCTTTGGCGGCCCGTGGTTCGCGGGTTTGGATCACGGATGTGGACATGGCACTGAGTGACAAACCATGCTGTGGTAGGCATCCCACATATAAAGTAGAGGAAGATGGGCATGGATGTTAGCTCAGGGCCAGTCTTCCTCAGCAGAAAGAGGACGATTGGCAGCAGATGTTAGCTCAGGGCTAATATTCCTTGAAAAAAAAATTAGCTTTGAGTCATATGCAAAGTTTTCCATTTTTAAGACTTTATATTTATACATAGTAAAATCTATCCATTTTTTTCTTTAGATTCTTCCAGGTATCTGTGTTCAGATTATTTTACATGATTAGTTAAATTTATATTTTCTTTTAAAAATACTTAAAATGTTTAATATAATTCTGTGCAATGGTAATATACCCATAAGATTTTTAAAAATCCACACAATAAGGGGTTGACACTTATTTCGCTCAGTCTGTTTCAGCGGCCCAGGGTTTCGCAGGTTTGAATTGTGGGCGTGGACATGGCACCCCTCATCAAGTCATGCTGAGGGGCATCCCACATGACACAACTAGAAGGACCCGCAACTAAAAATATACATCTATGTACCAGGGGGCTTTGAGGAGAAATAGGAAAAATAAAATCTTTAAAAAAAATCAACAAAATTAAAAGGCACACAAGTACAAACTTTCATTCCATTTCTTTCCCCATACAGAAGTTTCCCCTTTCCCGTGTCCACACTAGATAAGCACTTTTCAGTTTCTTGTACTTCTTTTGGAGTTTCTTTAATGAAACACAAGTATAATATGTATGATAAGTGATATAATATGATAAAAGAAATGATAAATGGTATGATAAATAGATAATGGTCATTTATAGCTACTTTTTGTATGAAAAATAACATAGTATGTAAACAGACCTGAAATTTGCTTTATTTACTTAACGTATCTTGAAGATTTTTGTATATTAGTTTAAAGAAAACTTCCTTCTTCTTTTCTTAGAGTTTGGCAGCATTCATGGAATGGATGTACCATTATTTACTTAACTAGTCATCTATTGATAGATATTTGGATTGTTTCCAAATAATGTTGCAGTGAATAACTTTGATTTAAATATATGCATCTAAACTAGGGTATATCTCCAGAAATGAAACTGCTGGATTATATGTATTCATTTTCATGTGATAGATATTACCAAACTACCATTCTTCACAGTCGTATCTATTTGTATTCTCACCTACAATTCTGTCTTTCCTATAAAACAATTTTTAAAATTTTGGATTTTGCTAATCTGATAGTTGAAAAAATAGGAGGTCAAATAATTTTAATTTACATTTCTCTTATTTTGAATGAAGCTGAACATCTTTTCATACACTTAAAGTCCACTTGTATTTTCTGTAAACTGCTCATATCCTTTTCCCATATTTCGATTATGGTTCTTTTTATTATGTTACAAGAACTAGTTATAAATATATATATATATTTTTTTCTTATCTGATACAAACTGTGGGCTTTCCCTCTGGTTTGCAATTTACTTTTTGACCTTATTGTTTCTTTCTGATATACAGCAGTCTTTGGCTTTATGTAGTTAATTATCATTATATTCCTTTATGTCATCTAGAAAGGCCAAGACCACAGTGTTTTTTATTATGGTAGCTTTATGAATGTTTTACTATCTAGAAGCCTAGTTTCTTCTCTTTCATATTGTTCTGGGAATTGTTTCTCCATATGAACTTTAGATTTAGTTTTACTTCTATTCCTGTTATATATCCCCCCCAAAATTTATTATTATTTTGACTGATGCCATATTACATTTATAAATGTATTTAGCAAGGATCAACATTGCAATGATGTTAGTCCTCCTTTCCAAGACCATGGTTTGTCTTTTCATTTGCTGACGTTTTCTTTTGTGTTCTTCAACAGAGTTTTAAAGTTTTTAATAAATCTTTAAAAATGGTATTCTTTTATTTTATGGCTGTTTGAGATATAATTGACATACAACATTGTGTAAGTTTAAGGTTGTACAGTCTGATGATGTGATGCACTTATACATTGCAAAATGATAACCACAATAGGGATAGTTAATAGCTTCATCACCTCAGATAATTCCCACTTTTTTGTGTGGTGAGAACATTTAAAATTTACACTCTGAGCAACTTCAAGTGTATAATACAATATTATTAACTATAATCACCATGTTGTACATGATTTCCCCAGAACTTATTCATTTTATAACTGAAAGTTTGTACTCTTTGACTAACATCTCCCCATTTTCACCACCTCTGGCCCTGGAAACCACCAATCTACTCTCTGTTTCTGAGTTCATCCTTTCTAGCTTCCATATATAAGTGAGATCATACAGTGTTTGTCTTTCTCTTATTTATTTTACTCAGCATTATGCCTTCAAGATCCATCCATAAAGTCACAAAAGGCACAATTTCCTTCTTTTTCATGGCTGATTAGTATTCCATTGTGTATATATCACGTTTTTTTTATCCATTCATCTTTAAATGGATACATAGGTTGTTTCCATCTTGGCTATTTTGAATAATGCTGCAAGGAACATGGGGAGATACTGACTTCATTTCCTTGGATACACACCAGAAGTGGAACTATTGGATCATATGATAGCTCTATTTTTAATTTTTAGGAAAGTCCATGCTGTTTTCCATCGTGTTTGCACAAGTTTACATTACTACCAACAATGCACAAGTGTTCTCTGTTCTCTACATCCTTGTCAATACTGGTCATCTCTTGTCTTTTTGACAGTAGCTGTCCTAAGACATGTGAGGTGATATACCATTGTGGTTTTGATTTGCACTTCCCTGATTAGTGACACTGAGCATCATATCATAAATCTATTGGTCATTTGTACATCTTTGGAAAAACACCTACTCAGTTCCTCTGCTGATTCTTTACTCAGATTTTTGTCATTATTGAATTGTATGAAACATACATTTTGGATATTAATCCTTTATCAGATATATGATTTACAAATATTTTCCCCCATTCCATAAGTTTCTTTCATTTTGCTTTTAAAATTCTCCCTTTCTTTGCTTTTACACAGTTGCATTATAATGGTCTTGGGGAAAATCATTTTGTATTGAAATTTGGGGATGACCTATTATCTTTGTGAACTTGGATGTCCAATCTCTCCAGATTTTGGAAGTTTGTAGGCATTATTTCTTTAAAAAAGCTTTCTGCTCCCTTCTCTAGCTCTTCTTCTGGGACTCCAATAATTCACAGAATATTTTTGTTAGTAATATCATATTACTTGCAAACAATGATAAGACACCACACTCATCCCCAATTTTCCCTTAAAACCTAACAAAAGTTTATCCTCCCTTTGTTGACTCATACTTGACTATAATTTCCTTGTGCTGAATTGTAATCCCTCTGCTATTCCTGAATAAAATCATGTTGGCTAGCTAAAAAAATAATAAATTTTAAAAAATGATATCCCATTGTTCACATAGGCTTTCTTCACACTTTTTCCTTTTTTTTTTTTTTTAATGTTTTCCCATGACTGGAGAATTTCAAAGGTCCTGTCTTCTATAATACAGATTCTTTCTTCTGCTTGATCAATTCTGATGCTGATGTTCTCTCTTGCATTTTTCTTTTCATTCATTGCAGTCCCCAGCTCCACAGTTTCTGTTTGGTTAGCTTGATTGTGGTAATCATTTCACAATGTATTTGTATATTGGAATAACACATTGTATACTTTAAAAATATACAACTTTTACCTGTCAAACATACTTCAATAAAATTGGAAAAAAATAAAATAAAGCCAGTATTGGTTATTTTTATTACCTTGCTAAGTAAATGGTGTGTGTTTGTGTGTATGTTTGTGTGTGCATGTGTGTGTGAGTGTAACATAAGGAGATTTGATGCGAAACAGAAAGGAAGTGCTCTCTTACATTCTTTCAGGCAGACATAAATGCATGCATGGGCCATTGTTTGCATATCTTCATTCCATTCCATCAGGATAGAGCCCAATCTGATTCTAAGCTGTGCAGTGATGCTGCTTCTTCAGCATTCTGTATCTTTGGCCAAATAAATTATTAAACAATGGTATAAGTGTGACCTCTTCCTCTTAATATAGCCTATCTGAAACACTGCAAGAAATCAAGCCTTTGTTACTCCTAAAAGTCCTTCCCAGGTTCTGGATGTAAGCTAGCCATTAATGATCCAGTGAATTTGCAAACTTTTTTTCTTTGTCTAGGGGATTTTTAGTGAAAAGTTGAGTAAGGCTGCACCCATGACAGTAGCCAATGCCATTTAGTTTGAAACTAATAAATTAGAGAGTTATTGCTGCATATACAGATGGGTTCATTAGTTAATCTCTATTGGGACATGCTTTAGAATTGTTTTCAAAAAGAAGAGCTTATTTATTTTATACCATATATCCCTGCATATACTTCATCCTCTGTACTGTTTATGGGACACCCTCAGTGATACATTGGATTTGAAATAGATGTAGCACCAGATGGACGATTCAAGGATCAAACCCAAAACACTTATTAACATTTATTGAGTTCCCCCCTGCCACTCCCATGCAAGCTGTGACAGTGGATATAAGACAGACTTCAAAAGCCTTGAAAAAGTTAAATCATCTTTTGTTGGAGAGACTTGGCATATATATTTAAAATAGCTAGAGAACAATTTAACTCTTGGTGACAAAGTGCTAGAGATAGAGCTAAGATCTCAAGTCACCAAGGCAAAGGCCTCTTTACTTGGCAGCCCCTGTTTGCTGACACCTGAAACTTTCTCTGCTCTCCAGGGTCTCTATGATCTGCACAGGACATCTGGGTAGAAATTACACCTCAGGAAGGTGAATAATTGAAGTTGCTTCACATTATTGTTCATTTTCTCATGGTTGTTTCTTTAGGTTTTAACTTTTTAGCTTTGCTTTGCCTTTTGTTTATACATGATTCTCTTCTTTCTCCATGCTCTCCCTCCATTATGAAATCCAGCTTTGGATGAGCACTAAGCAGAGGAGTCAATGGATGCTATGAGCAGTGAAGCAAGTATTGGATGGGAGTAGCCAGGGAGGCTAGTCTAGTCCAGGCTCTGCACCAGCCCACTGTGTGATCCTGGGTCTAGATTCTTCTTCCATAAGATAAGGAATCTATGAGTTTACTTCTACATTTAACTGTTCCTAATTACCCAGTAAGAGAAATTAAAATGGAGAGGCCTTACATCGGACTCGTTTCGTGATAGGACATCATTGGAGAAAAAGAGGGAGTAAAGGGATGCTGGAAAAAGCTGGTCAGACCCATCTTACTTTTCAGAACTCCACAAGACATGAAGTTCTATGATAGGAAGTGTATAATGAGAAACCATAAGGTAGGGACCAGATTCATTGGAAAGATTTGAAAATTTTTCACAGAAGTTGTTTATTAGGGCCAAGTTATCTTAAGCTTGTATGTTAATCCCTTTTTTTAGGTTTCTTAACAACAAATCCTCGAAATGTGCAGGTACTTACCATCTAATAACAACATACAGTTGTATTTCAGAGTCATCCTCGGGCCTGTCCGTTAAAAAGTCAGAATTAGTGGGCCGGCCCTGTAGCACAGCAGTTAAGTCCACAGGTTCCACTTTGGTGGCCCAAAGTTCGCTGGTTTGGACCCCAGGTGTGGACATGGCACCGCTTGGCAAGCCATGCTGAGGCAGGCGTCCCACATACAAAGTAGAGGAAG
Organism: Equus caballus; assembly: GCF_041296265.1. Taxonomy (NCBI): domain Eukaryota; kingdom Metazoa; phylum Chordata; class Mammalia; order Perissodactyla; family Equidae; genus Equus; species Equus caballus. The sequence goes on from NC_091695.1 coordinate 13,450,436, forward strand.
AAGGGCACCAATGTAACCTCAGGGCCAGTCTTCCTCAGCAAAAAGAGGAGGATTGGTGGCAGGTGTTAGCTCAGGGCTAATCAGCCTCAAAAAAAAAAAATCAGAATTAAAGTTACCCCACAGATAGCATGTCACTGCCACTGTGAATGACTTATGAGTCTGATGATTTCTTTTTGAAATTGTCTTTCAAATGTTTTCCATTTCAATTTAGAGTTTTGATAAATGTTAATTTCCTTTTCTTTCTTCCATTCACAATCTAATCAGTTTCAAACAATTAATTTATTTATTCATTGAAACATATTTGACATACATTAGTATGTTAGTTTCAGGTGTAGAACATGGTGATTCAACATTTAATTACATTACAAAATAAAATTTGATGATTATACTGTATATACATCTGGCACTGTTAACATTCAACAGCTTTGGAAAGAAAAACACAGTTGATTTTTTTTATCTGAAAACTAAAGTGGCCCTTACAAATCCTCTGAGAGGAATTCTGCCACTGACACAGCAAATTTTAAGCAATTATAGAAATAGAGAGTGTTTACATTCAAACCTGAATTTCACAGGGATTATTCACTTAGTAATAGAGCCATTTTTGCCATCGCAGCAGAACATGTCCGCCTACTATTGGCACATGGCAGAAGGATCAGTTGGGTATAGAGAGATACCTGATGGAGAGGTAAGGAAAGGTCACAACTATGAAAGGAATGTATTATGCCTATTTTATGGATAAAGAAACAGAGGCTCAGAGAGGATTAGTCACTTGCCCAAGGCCAACCAGCTCATTTTGAAATGAGGTCTATATTTTTCAAAAAATAGATGCTTTCACTATCTCTCTTACTCTTGGAGACTGCCTTATATTGGTTGCATAAGAAGGCTATCATATTTGTTCTGCCGTACACCATAAGGTGTTGCCAGTCTTCTTCTGTTTTTTCCCCCCAAAGCCCCAGTACATAGATGTATATCCTAGTTGTAAGTCCTTCTAGTTCCTCTATGTGGGATGCTGCCGTAGCATGGCTTGATGAACAGTGTGTAGGTCTGTGCCCAGGATCCAAATCAGCAAACCCTGGACCGCCAAAGCAGAGCACGCAAACCTAAGCACTATACCACAGGGCCAGCCCCTGAGGTAGAGTGTCATTCCATGTATCATTAACAGTTTGATGTCTAAAGTTCTCTTCTGTTCAAATCTGCTGTCCTTCTTTATCTCCTGTTTTTCCTGCTTATGTCTCTGGCTGTTAGGCCCATTAGTTTTCTCTGTCTTGAGCATCTTAGCTTCTTGTACTTCTCAGCCATTCCAACAAAAGGCCCTATAACCTGCTATCTTGTACCGCCATGTTGCTTTGACGTTCTCCTTCCATGAGCACGCTACTCCTTTTTATTCTTCACTCTGGAGCTGCTTATTGATTAAAGTATAGCTTTAACTGCCCTTGGGTCCTAACTGCTTGTCCCTTAATATTTTAATCATCTTATTTTGAGTGCTACTTCATGTAGTCACTACTCTATACCATAAGAATGTACCTCTAAACCTTAACGACAGTACTGACCCTCACTCCTAGCAGATAATTTTTCCCCACATGATTAATCTAGAAGATTAGTCACCTGAAAGAATTTCACTGATTTCGTCCTTCCCCTCCAAGAAATTTTCAATGACTTTCCATTGCCTTCTGCATCAACCGCAAAATCCAACTGGATATGCAACGCCCTTGAGGCATGATCCTCTCTTAGTGTTTTAGTTTTATTTTCAGTTACTCTCTGGTAGACCTCACTGTTTCCTTAACATCTCCTCATGCCTTCGACCTAAAATGTTTTCCCTATCTCTACCTGTTAACATCTCATCCACCTTCCAATACCTATCTGAAATGCTGCTACCTTTAGGAAACTTTCATGAATATCCCATCTTGATATGTTCTCTTCCTCCTTTGAACCCCCATAGCACTCAGAGGGAATCCTTTAAGACCTTTACTATCTATATTTCAGTGTTTATTTCCCCCAATTAGACTGTTACTCTTTTGAGAATACGGCCTAATGTGGACTTATCTTTGTATCTTCTTGTAAGTGACATATAGTAAAACTCAGTAAATATTTGTTCAGTTTAATTTGTGGAAGTCATTATTGCTTCTGATGTAGCAATGTTTATTATATCTATGTTTTCATTTATAAGTAATATACCAATGATGCATCTCTTAAGACTAACCAATTATCACCCCATTATTGTGTGTGAGAATAATATGTATAAACAAATAAGGAACATTTATATATCTGTGTAATTTACTATTAACCAAGAGAATTCATATATCTTTTGTGAAGAGAATTAAGGTAAAACAATTTTATTATCTCTTTTGACCCTAAAACACTCTGGGGAGGTGGGTATGACTTTTCTATTTTACAGACGAAGATACTAAATGTTTTGGAGGTCAGTGTCTTGGCAAGATCACACAGTTAGTAACTTACAGAGCCTGAGTTCAAATCCAGGTTTACCTGATTTCTAAGCCTTTTCTCTGTACATTCCTTTAGTTCCTTCAAAGAACATAAACGTCTCTATGTTTCTGAATTTCAAATCTGAGGCCTGATAATCTCCTTTTTCTCAGGAATTTCCCTCTGGAATCAATTCAGAGTAAATAAAATTGTTTTAAAAAAATATGGCATGAACTGCCATGTAGGTGTTAACAAGTATTCCCGGGTCTCCAGAAAGCCAGGGATTGAGATGCCATATCTTGAAGTGGAGGTTAGGAAAGTAGGAAGATATGGCGCTTCTGTCAGCTCAGGCTCCTCTTCTCATGTAGGCAACCTGGGCATTGAGCTGCAAGAGTTAACTAATGCATGGAATCCATACTCAATATGTTGGCCAAGAAAAGATTTTTTTCTAGTGACATAATGCTGAAAATGTCAGTATTCTTGAGAATACCATGCAGGTAAGAAAATTGGAAATAGGAATAAAGAGACAAATTTGAAGCGAGCATCCATCAATAAGTTTCCTAAAATTAAACGTCAGGAGAGTGCCGCCCTGTAGGTATGACAATTCTCACTTTGCAGTTGAGGAGACTGCGGGTCAAAGACTTCCAAAGCCTTGGATGTTTTTTTCTACACCAGCTGTCTGTGCACTATGATTCAAAGTGCAGAATTCTTCTGGTATCTCAGGGATTAAGGCAGGAGCAGAGCTGGAGAGGATAGGAGGTAGCTGAACAGGCATGTGTGAAACTACAATCAAGGCAACCGATTATCTCTTAAAATATATTTTTAGTATACACAATTCAAATTCTATAAAAGGTTTAAAACTCATTATTCTATGCTATACTCACACTTCTTTCTTTATTGGCTGTAGCCAGGTCTTCTGCGGCTTGACTATGGAGTGACAGACTGTAGAAAATGACCTCCATTCTGAGAAGGAGAAGCTGGGCCAAGACTTCTCATAAAGTTCAAGTCCAGAGACGCAGAGCAAGAACTTCTTCAATGAGAGGGAAGACGTGTAGCATGTCAATTGGGGTGGACTCTCTGGAGCATATGATGTTGACTCAACCCTGTCTGAAATTGCCCCACCTCTTGGGATGAGACAATTACTGCATCTTTCTATTGTGACTGCAGTCTGTGCCATGAGACTCATAGAATTAAGAGTTTTCTTCATAATGTTTTAAAAATATGTGACATGTGTACAACTAAAAGTTCTATGCTTTAATTTTTTATGCATGGTTAATGTCAAAAGAATTAGGTGAAAGCTATATTATTCCCAAGTTGTACTAAGAATTCTAGGTGTTAAGGCTTTTCATCAGATTGAGAAGCCACTTTTAGAGACATCTGCCTAGTTTCCTCATTTCTTTCATTCTTTTTTTTTTTGTTTTTTGCTGTTGAGGAAGATTAGCCCTGAGCTAACTACTGCCAATCCTCCTCTTTTTGCTGAGGAAGACTGGACCTGAGCTAACATCCATGCCCATCTTCCTCTACTTTATACGTGGGACGCCTATCGCAGCATGGCTTTTGCCAAGCGGTGCCATGTCCATACCTGGGATCTGAACCAGCGAACCCTGGGCCATCAAGAAGTGGAATGTGTGAACCTAACTGCTGTGACACCGGGCTGGCTCCTCCTCACTTCTTATCTTTGGTCATCATCAACTTTCAGTGACATGTCCAGGAAGCAGAAATATCAGATAAATAGAGACATGGCTTCTCTTGGAAAAGTCTGAGAAGCCAGATGTTGCAAGAAGTGAATAATATATATGGTTATCATGGCTTATCTTCTGGAAATGGTGGCTTTTTTGTTGGTGAAAACCTACCCTGGAGAATTACACACATGACTGGAGTTAGGATAGTCAAAGATATCATACAGAGCATCATGTAAAATAGGCACTGGGGAAGGTGTTATTACCCGTATTTCACATAGGTTCTACTAATACTCAGATAATTTTGGCTAAAATCACAAAGTAGATAGGTAGAGTGGATATTTGATCACACAGCTGTTCATTTCTATAAGTCATGCTCTTTTCATAGCCAAGACTTGCAGCATCAGAGGATCTAATTTACACTTTTTTTTCAAAGTAGCAAATTCATAAATCTTCAGTACACCTGAGTCATTTGATTTTCCATCTTTTATTCATTGCTAAATTTGAAAAAATGTTTCATATTTCTTTTTACTTATTAAATCCAGCTTTTTAAAGATATGACCACCCAGATTTGCCTTGGACTCCCCTCTATGTATCCACAGAAATCCAACTCAAATTAAGACTTCTCCAGGAGGCCCCCTGGACACCTGACTCCTAACTCTTTGTTTAGTGAGCACCAGTAGATATTACTTTCCTGATTTTTTTCAATTAATCAAGCCATACATGTGCTATCTCTTCTATTGTTCCTTTTGATTGTGATGTAGATATTTTTATTTGTCTTTAACATGTTCACAGGCTGTCTTCCCAATTCAGTTGTAAACTCTTTGAAAGTAGTACTGTTTTGTTTCTCCCTGTTCTATTCTTCCTCTCCTCTTCTGTCCATTACACAGTGATATATTTGCTAATCTTCAAACTGTAGTCATACTCTATTGATTATTGGACATTTACAGTAAGCTTTGAAGTAAGGTAATGCAGGTCCTCTAACTATGATCTTCTCTTTCATCAAAATTTCATCAGATATTCCACGTCTTATTCATTTCCAGATAAATTTTGGAATAAGTTTCAATGTCTATAAAAAAAACCTAATGAGATTATGACTCAGTAAGGAATTAGATTTTGATCTACATCAAACTGTAGATCTATTTAGAGGCAATGAACATGAACACGGTATAGCTCTCTATAAATTTAGGTCTTCTTTAATTTCTCTCAGCAATGTTTTACAATTTTCAATCTAGAAGTCTAGCATATCTTTTTCAAGTATTCTATTTTTTAGGTGTTTAAGTACCATAAGTTAAATATTTTAAGTTTTTGTTAAGTAGCTTAATTTTTTGAAATTATGCTTAATAGTACCTTAAATTTATAGTGGCACAAATTTCACTCTCTGGTTGTCTGCTTCTAGTATTTAAAAATTGAATTTTACAAGTTGAATTGAATTTTACAAATTGACTTGTATCCTGTGGTATTATATTCACTAAATGTTTTTTTGTAATTGTTTTGTAGATTCCTTAGAATTTTCTACATAAATAATGTCATCTGCAAATAGTTGCAATCTCATTTCTTCATTCTCAAGCTTTAAGATTTTTATTTATCTCCTTGTCTTATTGCACCATTTATGAACTCTACTACAACGTTGAATATAAATATTGAGAATAGATATGACTATCTTGTTCTCAATATTATGAGAAAGACATTCGGTATTTTCATCAGTAAGTTGAGAAAGTTATCTTCTATTCCTAGTTTGCTGAGTATTATTATATTTTTACATCAGGAATGGGTGTTGAATTTTGGTAAATGATTTTTCTGCCTCCCCTGAAATGATCATATGGATTCCCTCTCTTTATTTTGTTAATATAGTGAATTACTTTGATTTATTTTTGTGAGGTTTGATCTTATTCTGTTGTTTGAAATATATTCTTTTGTTTCTTCATTTTGCTTGATTCTCTGTGTTTGTTTCTATGCATTAGATTAAACATCCACCTCTCCCAGTTGTGAAGAAGTGGCCTTGTGTAGGATATGAAACTTACCATTCAAACTTGTCCTAGCTCTTGGTTTTCTCTCAACCCTTTATGATTGTTCAAGAAATCTATTTTACTTTTAATAGTTCCCAATAGTTGAGGATGTGCCAAGACCTAACAGTGTCCCAAAGGGGAGGATCTCAGTCAGCACCTAGATTCAGGCTGACTGGAAGCCAGACACTCAGGCAGGAGTTTTTAAGGTATGCAACTATATACAGTTCTACAGGACTGTACAGATAAGCTTTGCTGGCCACCAAAGCTAGAAGATCAGGAGGTGTTCCTGGGAAGTAGTCACAAAAATCTGGCTCCAAATGATTATAGGAGCTCCTTTCTGGTAAATTCTGGCAAGCTGTAGTGAGGCAGAGGGAGAGTACAAAGATGGCATCCCCATCCCTGTGTTCCCTGAGAACACCTCTATATACCCCTTTAAGTGTGCCAGACCAGAAGCTTGCCCTTCAGGCCAAAGCTCATAGACAAACAAATAGGACTCTTTCTCAGAAAGATTGGGGATGTGTTTCATTCTCTTATCTGTGAAGTGCCTTGGGGCTGGTAGTCTGTGAAAATCTGTCTCTCTGATTGTTACAGTCCCTGGGAACCCAAGAAAGCAAGGCCCCCTGGCCTCTAGGGTCAAGCGATCAAGAGGTGTCCCCTGGGTTGCAGTCAAAAAAACCTTGGCACTGGAAGCATGTAAATGTTCCCCTCCCACAGGAGACACATGCTGTGGAGTGGAAGAGAGGGAGAGTGTAAGGAAAAAATCAAAGAAAAAAGGCTAGAGAAAAATATGATGGCACCCTTTAGCTTTTGCAAGGAAAAGGGAGAGTGTGAAAATTGCACCTGACAACCTTCCTCCTCAATCTATCCCATTAGGATCCTGCACCTACAGCTGATGCTTTAAAATTAATAAACGAATCTCTTTCGCATAAAGTCTGGGTGCTTTTCAAATGACTTCTCCTACACTGGGCCTTGGGGCAGCTGAGTCTGTGCATGAGCTTTTTAAGATCAACTTCTCAGTTTTCTATGGCCCATTGGGTCTCATGGCCCCAAGCTCTGTTGGTTTTCAAAGGCTAGATGTTTTGGGGGCTTGATACTGAAGTGCAGGACTTAAAAGTTGAGGTGCTTGATATGGAGTCCCTACCCTTTACTTCTCAGGGAGAATGTCCAGGTTTGTGACTTCCCTCCCAATTGTGAGTTGCTGTGCTGGGGGTGTGGTTTATGGTGAGATTGTGTCTCAGTCTTCATTACCCACATTGATGTGGCCTTTTGCTTGTTTGCCTGATCAGAAGGAATTGCTCAGCTAGTTTTCAAATATTTTTTAGAGTAAATTGTTCCACATGTAGCTGTAGACAGCGTTTTTGGCAGAAAAAGTGAGTTCAGGATCTTCCTACATGGCCATCTTGAACTGCAGCTTTGATTTTTGAATGTTAAAACAACCTTGCTTTTCTGGGATCAACTCCAATTGGTCATGATATGCTATCTTTTGTATACATTGTGGCATTAGATTTAAATATATTTTACTAAGGGTTTTTTGCATCTACATTCATGAGCGACATTTGTCTGTTATTTTCTTTTTTTAAAAGGATTTTTTGTCAAGGAGTCAAATCATCATCATGATAGAGTGAGTTATGCTCTTTACAGTTCCCCTTTAACTTTAACCAATCAATTGATCAACAAAGGATTCTCTATAAAAGAACAAAAGGACATCTAAGAGATCCATGTGCCTCAGAGGTTGCAAGTGCTTTGTTGCTTACAATCTCGATGCAGTCACAGGAGCCACCACCAGGTTCACCAAGATGCAAGCACTTCTGCTGCTTCTGTGGACGCCTGTGTCTCATATTCCCCTGATGGCTCTCCATTGACTCTCTATGGGCTCAGATTCACCTATACATCCGAAGGTGGGTGGACTGGACCTCTGGGAAGCAGTGGAACTAGGGGAGCATATTGCTCCCCTCACCTGGCAGTGACAATGCTAGGTGCAGATCCTCACACCGGTTTGTGCACCTGTGAACAAAGCTACAGGAGCAGACAAGGGTCAGCTTAGCCACTGCCCCACAACACCAGTGGATCTGGCATGTGTGCTTTTTAATAGAGGATGCAGGAGCAGACATAGCATACTTTTGCTCCTGCCCCACACACACAGTGAATCTATCATGTGGCTGCAAACTGAGACTGTAATGGCAGAATGGCACAACTTAGCCTTTACCCCATCCGCCACCACTAGGGGATGGGACACCTGCTCTGAGAATTCAGGACACAGAACAGAACTGGTGACCCAACCCCCTCCTCTTCCCTTAGCAGTTGCCTGCTCTTTCCAACAGTGGAGACAGCATACAAAGCTGTTTTTCTTGGCTTGGGTGGGGCACCTTGACCTGAGTTTTCAAATCAAATCAAATTGTGGCAGAGACCAGAGGCTAAACATTTTATCAGCAACAAAATCTCAGTGCTCAGCCCCTGTTCACACCCATCAGTGACAGGTGAAACCTATGAAAAGAGGCTTCAAGAACCACAGCATAAGCCGTGATGCTACCCCCACTTGCAGCACCCCCAACACCAACTGTACTAGCAGCAGGGGCTGCATACAAATACCTGGGTCCCCAGGTCCCCAGCAATGATAGTGATATCTGTGACTCTGTAACCACTGGCCATGGTGCAGCCAGCACCCCAAGACAACCTGGGATCAGCAGCATAGGTGATGCATGGAGCAGCAGAATCTGAGCCCATAGAGAGCCCATGGAGAGCCAGCAGGGGAACATGAATCACAGACAACCACAGCAGCAGCAGAAGTGCTTGCAGCTTGGTGAACCTGGTGGTGAGTCTTGTGACTCCAGTGACATTGTAAGCAAAAAGGCACCAGCAACCTCTGAGTCACCAGCAGCACAAGGAGGTCACTGACGTTGACTCTAGCAGAGGCACAGGAAGGTGAAAAGTTCAGACTCTCAAAAACATACAGAAACAGCTCATATCCAAAGTTACCAAAACCTTACCCAAATAAGAAAGATGGTTAATACCAGAAATTCACTGGAATAGTATTAAACTCACATAGTACCATGAAGAACTACAGTAATATGGCTAAAAGAAAGAAAAGAACAACTGTCTGGGAACCAAAATTGGAATCACAGGAGATTACAATCTAATTGACAGAGAATTCAAAATATCTGTCATGAAGAAACTCAATGAGTTACAAGAAAACTCAAAAAGACAGTTCAATGAGCTCAGGAATAAAATTAATGAACAGAAGGAGTACTTCATCAAAGAGGTTGAAACTCTAAAAAATAACCAAACAGAAATTCTGGAGACGAAGAACACAATTAATGAGAGGGAAAATAAAGTAGAAATCATTAAAAATAGAATAGACAATATAGAAGAGAGAATGACTGAGCTTGAAGATAGAAATCCAGAAATGATTTCAGTAAAGGAGGAGAGAGAATTAAAATTTCAAAAAAAGAAGAAATTCTACAAGAAATATACAACTCAATTAGGAAAAATAAAATGAGGATAATATGTATCCCAGAAGGATAAGGGAGGGAGAAAAGAGCAGAGATGATATTCAAAGACATAATAGCTGAGAATTTCCCAAACCTTGGGAAGGAATTGATACATAAGTACAGGAACTAATAGAACTCCTAATTACATCAATGCAAAAAGACTTTAACCAAGGCATAGAATATTAAAACCTTTAAAAGTCAATGACAAAGAAAGAATATTAAAGGCTACCAGAGAGAAGAAAATCATGTACAAAGGAACCTCCACAAGGTTTTGAGCAGAATTCTCAGCAGAAACCATACAGGCTAATGGAGAGTAGAATGTTAAGTTCCAAATACTGAAAGACAAAAGCCATCAGCTAAGAATCCTCTATCCAGTAAATTTATCTTTCAGCTAGGAAGGAGAAATAAATGCTCCCAGACAAACAAAAACTCACAGAAGGAATTGACACTAGACCTGCCTTACAAGAAATGTTGAAAAGAGCCCTCATACTTGAAATAAAAAGGGAAATTTTACAAAGGGTTGATTAAGAAGATAGATGGAGTCAGAAAATAGTAGCTATATATCAGAATGTTATTATAACAATTATAACATAATTATAACATAAAGGATAAAGTGAAAGAAAGAATAAAAAATAACTATAACCACTTCAATTTGGTAACAAACTCATAAGGTAAAAATGAATAATTAGGGGCTCGCCTGGTGGCTGAGTGGTTAGGTTCATGCACTCCACCATAGTAGCCCAGGGTTTCACTGGTTTGTATCCTGGGCAAGGACATAGCACCACTCATCAGGTCATGCTGAGGCAGCATCCCATATGGCACAACTAGACGTACTCACAACTAGAATATACAACTATGTACCAGGTAACTTTGGTGAGAAGAAAAGAGAAGATAGGCAACAGATGTTAGCACAGGTGCCAATCTTTTAATAAAGAAATAATTAGTGACGAGACAAACATAGTGTAGAGGAAAAGGATGGAACCTCCACAGGCTAATGGAGATAACATGCTATCAGAAAAAGGACTGTCTCATCTGTGAGATGCTTTATACAAATCTCATGGTAACCACAAATGAAAAGCATCAGAGCAAAGTCACAAATCATCAATACAGAAAAAACCGAAAAGCTATCAAAGAAAGCCACAAAACAGAAATGGCACACTGAAATACAAGGAAAAAAGAAACAGCATAAATATAGAACAATCAGAAAAAAACCAAAATGAAATGACAGTATTAGGCACTCATACATCAATAATAAATCTAAATGGTTTGAATTCATCAATTAAAAGACAGAGAGTGGATGGATGGATTAAAAAACAAGACCCAACCATATGTTGCCTCCAGGAAACACATCTCAGCTCTGAGTCAAACATAGGCTCACAGTGAAGGGATGGAAGATGATATTCCAATCAAATAGCAAACAAAAGAAAGTGGTTTTAGCTATTATATAAAAAAAAAACATCAAGACACAAAAAATAATAAGGGACAAAGGTGGGCATTATATAATGATAAAGGGAACATTATACCAAGAAAACAAATCAGTTAGTAATATATATGCGTTTAACACAGGAGCACCAAAGTGTATGAAGCAACTATTAACAGACCTAAAAGAAGAATTTGACAGCAACACAATAATAGTAGAGGACTTTAACACTCCTCTTGCATCAACTGATAGATCATCCAGAGAGAAAGTCAACAAGGAAACAGTGGTCTTAAATAAAACACTAGACCATATTGACTTAATAGACATATATATAGAACCTTCCATCCAAATACAGCTGAATACACATTCTTCTCAATTGCACATGGAACATTTTCAAAGATAGGCCATATGTCGGGAAACAAAACAAACACCGGAATTTTAGGAAGATTGAAATCATATCAAGTATCTTTTCTGACCACATGTTATGAAACTAGAAATCAACTACCAGAAAATAGCTGGAAAAGTCATAAATTTGTGGAGGCTAAACAATATGCTACTGAAAAACTATTGGCTCAATCAAGAAATCAAAGGAGACATCAGAAAATATCTGGAGAAAAATGAAAATGAAAACACAACATAGTAAAACTTATGGGATGCAACACAAGAAGTCTTTGGAAGGAAGTTTATAGCAATACAGGTCAACCACAAAAAACAAGAAAAATCTCAAATAAACAATCTAACACTATTCCTAAGAGAAGTGGGAAAAGAAGAATAAACTAAGCCCAAAATCAGTAGAAAAAAGGAAATAACAACCAGAGCAGAAATAAATTAAATAGAGAGTAAAATAACAATGGAAAGGATCATTGAAACTAAGAAATGGTTATTTGAAAAAATAAACAAAATTGGCAAAGCCTTAGCCAGACTTGCTAAGAAAAAAGAGAGAAGGCTTGAAAAATAAAATGAGAAATGAAAGAGGAGAAATTGCAACAGACACCACAGAAATAAAAAGGATTATAATAGTGATTACTATGAAAAGCTATATGCCAACAAATTGGAAAATCTAGCAGAAATACATAAATTCTTAGAATCATACAATTTTCCAAAACTGAACCAAGAAGAAATAGAGAACTGAATAGACCAATCATGAGTAAATAGATTGAAACCGTAATCTAAAATCTCCCAAAAATAAAAGTCCAGGACCAGAGGGTTTCTCTGGTGAATTCCACCAAACTTTCAAAGAAGATTTAATATCTATCCTTCTCAAACTCTTCCAAAATCTTGAACTGATGGGATGATTCCTAACTTATTTTATGAGGCCATTACCGTGATAACAAAACCAGACAAGGACAACACAAAAAAGGAAAATTATAGGTCAAAATGGCTGTTCATAGCTGAAAAATCTTCAACAAAATATAAGCAATGTGAATACAGCAACATTTAAAAGGATTATACAGATTGATCAAGTGGGATTTATTCCAGGGATTAAGAGATGGTTTAACATCTGAAAATGAATCAATGTGGTACACCACATTAACAAAATGAAGAATAAAAAACTGGTGATGCTATTATGAAAAACAATATTGAGATTGATCAAAAAACTTAACAATAGAAATACCATCCAATCCAGCTATTCCACATGGATTTATCCAAACACAAAATATATAATTCAAACAGATATATGTACCCCTATGTTTATCGCAGAATTACTCACAATAGCCAAATGCAGAAGCAATGCAAATGTCCATCAATGGGTGAATGGATAAAGAAAATGTGATATGTATATTATGGAATAGTACCCAGTGATAAAAAAAAGTCAAAACTGTGCTATTCATGACAACATAAATGGACTCAGAGGATTTATGATATGCAAAATAAGGGAGGCAAGACCAGTAACATATGCTTTCACACGTATGTCAAAGATGAAAAAAAACACATAGATAAGGAGAACAGATTGGTGGTTACCAGAGAGGGAGGGGTCGGGGGGAGGGCAAAAGGGAAAAAGCGACATGTATGTATGGTAATGGATAAAAGCTAGACTATTGATGATGAACATGATGCAATCTATACAGAAACTGAAATATAATAATGTACAAGGGAAATTTACACAATGTTACAAACCACTATAACCTCAATAAAATAATTTTTAAAAATGTTTCATGTCAAGTTTTGGTGGCAGAGTTGTGCTGGTCTTATAAATAACTTGGAAAGTTTTCTATTTTTAAAAACATTTGTGTAAATTTGTTGTTATTTCTTGAGCGTTTTATGAAATCAATGAAATCCTCCTGGCTTGGAGTTATTTGGTGTGTGTAATGTTTGTGAACTATAAATTCAGTTTATTAACAAAAATAGGTCTCTTCATATTTTCTGTTTCTTTTTGGGTCAATTATGTAAGTTGCATTTTTCTAGGCATTTAAACTTTTCGCCTAAATTGCCAAATTTGTTAACTTTATTTCACCAAATGACATTAATATTAAAACTCAAGGTTGTCCACAGTATTCTCTTTTTATCCTTTATCGGCAGATTGGTAGTAGCAGAAAATAAAGTAGCTATTCTTTTTCTTTCCCAAAGTTAAATTTATACTTTTCTTTTTTTTTAACCAGCAGCCTGTTCAGAGATTTATTAGTTGTCTTGATATCTTTGAAGAACAATTCTCTGGATTTTGTCAAAAACTTCTTCTCTGTTTTTGTTTTTCATGTGATTCATTTATCTTATCCCTCTTATTTCCTTCTTTCTACTTTGATTGTATTTAAATTTGCTCTTGTTTTTTTAAACTCTTAGGTGTAAACTTAGTTCACAGATTTTAGACCTGTCTTCATTTGTAATGTAATAATTTTAAACTGTAAAGTTTCTTTAAGTAGTGCTTCAGTTGCATCCCATAAAATATCACATGTATTATTATTATTATTCAGTTAACACATATTCTAATGTTTAAAATAGTTTTCTTCCTGATCAATGGATTGTTTACAAGTGTTTTGTTTATTTTCCAAATAATTGTGATATTTCCTTTATATTTTATTGTTATTGACTTATAATTTAATTCTATTGTGAATGATGCCATTCCTTTTACATTTATTAAAACTTTTTTCATGACCTGATATAAAAGTCTATTTTGGTGAATGTAGCGTGTGTGCCTGAAAGAATAAATATTCTTCAGTTTTAAGGTTCAGTGCTCTATGAATAGCAGGTTAAGGTCTTTCATATGTTGGTCAGATCTAAGTGTTTACTGATTTCTTTAAATCTAATCATACTCCCCCTTGCAAGGGGGACAGTAGTGTTAATATCCCCAATTATTATTGTGGAATTGTATATTGATTTCTTTAAGCAGGAGAAAGAAAAGATTGCAGATTACAAAATGGCATCCCACAGACATTAAGCCACTTGTTAAAGGTTATGAATTAACCAGGTGGCAAAACCAGCCTTTAAAGAAGGCAACATGACTCCTTATTCCATGCTTTTAAGCAACATGTTATACTACCCCTTGTATGTCTTATCCTCCTCACAGAGTGGAAATACTTCAATATCGTCCCTGCTATTTAAAAAAAAACAACAATAAACAGATCAATTCATATATAACACCAGCTTATTTTCCCAAAAAGATGTCAAATAAACATGCCCTCTATATAGTAGCTGCTTAATAACTATTGTTGAATGAAGGTGTTTGGGATGATTCAGCATAGAAATCCAAAGCAAGGATAGAAACAGTGGCTTACTTGGTCACTAAAGTTTGCCTGAACCGCTAAGTTAATGTGACAAAGGAGTATGGCTATATCCATGGCCCACTTCTCTAATTGAGATGCCATAACCCTGCGGCTCATTAGCAAGTCTCATGGTAGTTTTGCCAACCATGAATGTGGTATGGCTTCCAAAGCAGAGGTGTTCAAATCCAGCAATGACTCTTGCTAGATTTATTCCACATGAGCTTCCCAGAACCACCAGTGCTTAAAAGTTTACTTCACTTCTCTGGCCAGACTCTTTGGCTTTCACTGCTCAGCTAAAGAGGGTGGAACTCACTAAGGTCAGTTCTCATGTAGTGTTGGTCTTTTGGGGACTCTCTGAATAGAATAAACCTGAACATACCAAGGACCTTTATAGAAAACAAAAGTCCTCACTTGCTTTCCTCTCCCTCTGTTTTGTCCTCAAAGTCCAGGTGAAAGTCCTATTGCACAGTTATCTTGGTATTTCTCAGGTTCCTGTCTTCAGATGCATCAAGTGTGAGCTGATTTATTTTTCAAATTCCCATGGTATCACTAGAAATCTCGTTCAGCTATTTTCTTGCTCGTCCTTTACCTGCTGAGGACATACCCTCTTTGAGTGGTCAGATGCTCCCACTTCCCTAGCCAGGAGTGTTGTATCATGACTAAAAGGAGAGCCAGGTACATTGGGTTGCATTTCTGGCTTTAACTCTTAGTGGTGTGACAATTTGGCCAAAACACTCATTTGCTTTAATTCTCATTTTCCTTATTTGAAAAATAAGAACAATCATAGTAGCTTCCCTAAAGTGATGTTGAGTGGATTAAATTAGATGAAGCATTTAAAGTGCTCTGCACAGGGCCTGGTATACTGCATTCCTCAGCAAATACAAGCAAATATACAGCTCTGGTTACTATTCCCTCTACTTGTGGAGATATTCAAGCTCGGAGAGTGCTTTCCCACATATGTGATTATGTAGAGGCTTCCATATGAATGCACAGCCTGTGGCTGGGGCTGCTGAAGGCACAGGAAAGTGGAGGGATCAGTTTACATTGCATGCTAAGTTCCCTAGCCTTTCCCAAGGGCTGTCCTGGTGTGTGGTCCCTGACACCGCACTAACTTTTTGGAAATTTGAGCAACTCCAGAGTGTATTTCACTGAGGTACAGTCTTGGTACCCTCTGTCCAAAGCCCAGGCCCACCTGACAATTTGCCCTTTCATGTAAATAAATCCTCTGATATTTGAAGCTTGAAAGACTCTTAAAAGACTTATCTACATTTTAATCTTTAATGTAGAAATGTTTCTAAACCGCATTACTAGTGTTCTTCCTCTTTCAACACAGAGAATGTATCTGAAAACTAGTGAGAGAACAGATTCAGTGTAAGGCATGGCAAACATGTAATGTGAACCTCAACCCCCTACCAATCCTCAGACAAAAGGGTGAAAGGAATTAGTAATGATACCAAACTACCTACATGCTTTCTGTTTATTTTTAAATTCATCAAATATTGATTAGCATTATCAGAGAAATTAATTTTTTGGTATATTTCTACTTTTCCAGCTTAGAATCACAGCACTTATTCCAACCATCATTTTGTACAGATAGGAAAACAGAGCACCAAGCAGAGGGAGGGGGATGGTTGAGGGCACTCAGTTACCAGTGAGAAAGATGGCCCTGAAACCAACGTCTTTTGATTTCCAGACCAGGGTCCTTTTCAGGGTGTTGTGCTGCCTCCTTTGGGCAAAGTCAAGTCCAATGTCAACCAACTTGAAGTTTTTCAGTAATGTGAGACTAGAGAAGGTAGGAGGGTATAACAAACAAGCATTGCAAGTGGAGGGGGTAGGAAGATAATTTTTCAATAAGGGAGAAGGGACTATTGTAATAGGAAGAACTCTGACAATAAGATCTGCAAATGTCTCCCAGATTTGGGTATAATTCCTGTTATGGCACTTGCTATCAGAGACCTCAAGTAAGTCACTTAAACACTAAACTTTCGGAGATTCCTTCTCTTCATCTCTAAAGTGAGGATATTGATAGTTATCTTAAAGGGTTTTGATGAGTGTGAAGTAGGATAATGCATAAGCTCATGAACTGTGTCTGACTCACAGCAGCTCCACATGGTGACAGCAGCATGAGCTGCAGGTGGGGAAATCCTTTTCACCTTTATTCAGTCTTGTTCAAGTCCTCACAAACTGCAAGGTTAAAGGTATGTTTCTGTCTTAAGGATGGTGTGATGAATTTGGAGAGTACAATAGAGGAGGAAACTGGGACTGAAATGAGTCCTGGGAGGAGAGTTGAAGGTGTTGAGACATCTAGGTGGGAGAAGAGTGGTCTGAGGTGGGAGTTAATGATGGTTCTTGTTTTGTTAGTGTCTTCTCTAATTCTTGGAAGAGGAAATGACATTGTCTTCATTCTGAATGAGATTATGTCTGAACCCTAAAAATGTTCATGGTCGTCACCTCAGTCTTCTCACTTTAATGAACTGATCTTAAGGAAAATTGTCCAGAGATTTACAAATGAAGGTCATGGACTATAGTATAAAATAGGGATAACGTAAAGTTCATAAACAGAGAAATGGTGAAATAGACTATGGTACTTTTTAAAAATGGACCATTAAAGACCTCTTTTGAAAATTATCACCATGGAGGGGTCAGCCCAGTGGTGCAGCGGTTAAGTGCAAATGTTCCACTTCGGGGGCTCGGGGGTCGCCAGTTCAGATCCCAAGTGTGGACATGGCACCTCTTGACAGGCCATGCTGTGGTAGGCATCCCACATATAAAAAAAGTAGAGGAACCTGGGCATGGGTGTTAGCTCAGGGCCAGCCTTCCTCAGCAAAAAGAGGAGTATTGGCAGCAGTTAGGGCTAATCTTCCTCAAAAAAAAATTATCACCATGGGGAAATGCTTAAATCAAGTGTGAAGGGAAAAAAGCTGGATATGAAACTGTATATACATTTCATTCATATTTGTAAGAAGGGTTTGCATATTAAAGGAAACCACTGAAAGAAATATGCCATAATACGAATGGTTCCTAATTTCTCCTTGTATTTTTCTACTTTCAAAATTATTTCTTATGAGTATGTATGAACCTGAGCAATGTACTTAATCTCTCTGAGCCTCATTTTCCTTATCTGTGAAATGGGAATAAGAATGGTAAACACATAATAAGAATGTTTTGAGGATTAAATAACATAAGGCATGTATTTTATAACACAAACCATAAAAGTAAAACACAAATGATGATGATAGTAGTGATTTTCTCTGGAGAGTCTGGGTTGGAATAGCATCTCATGAATGGAAGGGAAGAGAGAATAAATCTCGACTTGGACCACCTGAGCTTTTTGTTCATTCTTTATCCTTAGAGATATTGGCTTTATGAGCAGGTGGCTGATCATATTTCCCTTTAGGTACTCCAAGATTTATTGTTATTTTACTTGAAATTTAATAAAAATCTTTTTAAATGAATATAAATAAAAACTTTGGAAATGAATCCTATGGCATTGCCCTTATAAACCAATCTCTCACCTGAGTTTGACACAGAACCATTGAGGTCTAATTATGCTTGACATTTACTGAGCACCTATTAAGTGCCAGGGACTGTGCTATGTGTTTTTACAGTATCTCACAATGGCCACCCTAGGTGATTGAATTGTGAGCTCCATCTTAATATGAGGAAACAGTTTCTGAGAGGTCAAGTAAGTTCCCCAACATCATTCAGCTAGAGAGCAGAGAGCCCCAGAATCTGAGTTCAGCACCAGGAGCCTTGCTGACTGTGGTGCTGCCTCCTAGAGCAGTTTTCACATGACAGCCCAGAGACCAACTGTGCAATCTCATGCTGGCCTTTGATCTTACATCAGAAATTCCTTATTGGTTATTTTTGGAGTGTTACAACTACATAGGAGCAATGCGCATACTTTACAGTTACTATAATTCTAAACAAAACCAAAATATGATAGAATTTATTTTTATTGAAAAAATACTTAGGTTAGTTATTTGCTACCAAAATCTTTCTTGGGGTGTATTACTTTTTCTTATAACATTCTTCAGTGGTGGAAACCACCTGGCTGTTGCCAAAGCTCTTTCTCCTCTCTATCCTGTGGGTAAATGTAACCATCTGATCAAACCACTGTCAGAATTTTAGAAGAGAGTAGAAGAGTTTTGCTGTAAAATACATAAATTCCCTGCTAGGAAATTTTGGGGAAATGGAGATACTTCATAAGCCTGGGCAGAATGTCCCAAGTGATGACAATTATTTCTTTGTTCCTGCTTCAAACGTTGTCATCGCTTACTGCTCTCTTAATTTTCAACTTCACCTTAATTTGACTCTTCTAGTGTAAACCCTTTGTGCCAAAATCAGTGAGTCCATGCTGCAGGCATTTCTATTCTTCCTCTTAGTCTTCTGTGCACCCATTACTAGGATCCTAAGTGTCCTAGAGATTCAGAGACTGGAGATTATTGCACTCCTTATAATGTATGATCGAGAATCCTCTTTACTGTTCTGCCATTATCCAATGTCATTTGCCTTGATCTTTTGCAACAACAATAATAAAAAGATTGTGATAAAAGCAATGCTCAAACACAATCCAGTAGGATTTTACTTCCTTTGTCCCTACTCTCTACCAACCTGCCCTTGCAATGAATCATTAATAACTATGAACCATCCTGTAGTTGTTACTGATGTACTCGCAGGAGAGCTGACTGTAGTTTTCAAAGTTTATTGATTGATGTACCAGAAAAGAAGTTGTAAAGCCTAACTTCTTAATGTCAACCTAACTTTCTCCCCTTTAAAAAACAAGTCTTATTTTATCCCTAAAACAACCCAATTGGAAAAGACATTTCATATGGTCCTAGATACTTAAGAATCAGTGACAATCTTTGTTGACACTTAAGGGGCTCAACAATCTGTTGAATTTAATACAATTTTTAATCTTACAATAATTTATTCTCAGACTACTTAGAATCTGAGACAATAATTTATTACTTCATTTATTCATTTGCTCAGCATGTTTTCATTATTTTTTCAGGTCTGTCTCTAGTCTGTGTTCTGACACTATACATGTTCCAGGGTAGACATGTGCATGGAACCTCATGATTTGTAGATAAAATGCTTTCTGCATACTATATTTAGCTGTGGCATAAAAAAAGAAGTTATGCATATAAGTTATGACAAAGGAAGATCTTGAGGAAAAAACTCTGTCTATGTAAAATGAAAGAATAAGTAAAATATATTTCCAAAGGTGGTTGTATTGATTTGAGATAATATAAACAAGGATCTTAGCCTGTATCTGGCACATGTTAGTGTCAGTAAATATTATCTCAGTGAAATCAGATTATGAGCAACTGTAAAGTCTTATATGTGTATAAGTTTTTGTCATTATTTTTGATCTCTGTAACTATCATCCATTCATTTAATCAAGAAATGTTGAGTACCTACAATGTACCAGGCAATGTTCTAGGCACTTGATGCATTAGAGAACAAAACAATGAACCCTGCCTTACGGAGTTCATATTCTAGTCGGGGAGCAGACTATAAAATACAAATGTAATAAATAAATTATGTAATATTTTTGAAAGCATTATGTGCTGTGGAAAGAAGAAAAAGCAGCAAAGAGTACAGAGACTGGAAGTGCTGAGAGGTTGCAATTTTAAAAGGGGATCAAATAACCTCCTCGAGAAAGTGTTATTTGCACAAAGTCTTCAGGGAAGTGAGGCAGTTACCCAATATATATCAAGGAGAATAATGTTCTGGGTATAAAGAACAACCAGTTGCCAAGATCTCAAGGTGGCAGCATGTCTGATATATTTGCTAGATATTTAGGATCCTAGTGTGCTTGGAAAGGAGGAAAGATTGGGAGAATTGGAGAAGAGGAGGTTAGAGAGTCAATGGGGACCAGATCATGTAGGGCCTTGTGCATCATGGCAAAAGTGTGGGTTTTAATTTGAACGGAATGGATACCCACTGCAGGGCTTCTAGGGAGCACTCTGGCTGTTGTGAGAGCACTCTAGCTGTTGTGGGAGCATTCTGGCTATGGTAGGAGCATTCTGGCTGTTGAGATGGGATTAGACTGGAGGTAAGGTATGTGGTAGGAGGAGAATTAGGGGCACCAGTTACGAAGCAAAAGAGAGATGATTGTGGCTCAGAACAAGGTGGAAGCTGTGGAGCTGGTGAGAGTAGATCCTCCTTACATTGTGAAGGTAAAGACAAAAGGATTTCTTGACTGATTAGATTTGAGATATGAGAAAAGAGCATCAACCCACAAAAACAAAAACCAGTTTAAGATTCAAAGCGTTTATCTAGGACCAAAGAATTGCCATTTGAGGGCATAGATTCAGATAGAAACACAAATAATGTCCCACTAGGGAGTAAAAGCCAGGGCCTTTTAAAGGCGAAGAGGGGAGGTTAAATTACCAAGAATTTTCATTGGAATTGGAGGCAGAAGCTAGTCTTGGCTAAACATTGATTGACCATTGATTCATTCTTCGGAAAGTCCACAATCCTTTCTTTGTGATCATGATGTCCGTTCTCCACCTGACTTCTCAAAAATTTTTTTATAAAATCATTACTCTTTTTATCCAGTCCAAAGTTTTGGCCTAGTTCAAGGTTCAAGACAGCAAGACAGTTCCTTTTGGAAAGGCAGATCTGACTCCATTTTAAAATGCCTCCCCTACAGTCAAAATGACAAGAGGAATCAAGGATGACTCCAAGATGTTTAGGTTTAGCATTCAGGAAGTTGTATTTACCCTTAACTGGGATAGATGCCTGTCAGAAGAATACATTTTAGAGGAAATATCAGGAATTTATTTCGGACATGTTGCAATAGACTGGGCAGCTATTTATTTATTCCTTTATTCCACAAACATTTACTGAATGCATACTATGTGCTAGATATTTAAAATTATGTAGACACAAGTGGACAGAAGCCTTGCTATCAGGCAACTCATGGCCTAGTGGAGAGACTAGATATATAAATAAACAGTTACAAAACAATGTCATAAGCATCATGATGATGGTGTGTACCAGGAGCAACGGAACATAGAGGAATTGACAAATATACTTATGTTTTGAAACTTCAAAACTGAGGTCCTCAGAAGTTAATTGATTTGTCAAAGTGCATAGTTAGTATATAACACAGCTGGGAACTTATGTTATTGTGAATTATAGTAAGAAATATATATTTGGTCTTTGTCCCATATACAGCACAGAGCTTCTAAAACCCTTGGAATTTAATGATGGAGGGAGAGATCAAGATGTCTTTTGTTATATTAATGAGGCGACCTTTTGGTTGTTTAAAAATTATTTTAATATTTTATTTAGGTCACATTGATTTATAACATTGTTTAAATTTCAGGTGTACATCATTATATTTTGACTTCTTTACAGACTGCATTGTGTTCTCCTCCAAATGTCTAGTTTCCCTTCATCACCATACATATGTACCCCTCTATCCCTTTTGCCCTCCCCTCATCACCTCTCTTTTGGGTAACCATTAATCCGTTCTCCTTATTTATGTGTTTCTTTGTTTATCTCCCACATATGAGTGAAATCACGTAGTATTTGTCTTTCTCTGTCTAACATTTTTCTTAGCATAATATCCACTAGGTCCATACATGTTGCCACAAGTGGCATGATTTTGTCTTTTTTATGGAAGATTTGTACTCCACTGTGTGTAGTGTCTATCTGTATACATATACCACATCTTCTTTATCCATTCATCCACTGATGGGCACTTGGGTCACTTCCAAGTCTTGGTGTCTGTAAATAATGCTGCAATAAACCTTGGGGTACATACATCTTTTTGCATTAGTGTTTTCGTATTCTTTGGATAAATGCCAAGAAGTGGAATAGTTGGGTCATATGGTATTTCTATTTTTACATTTTTGAGAATAAAATAATTAGGAATAAATTTAACCAAGGAGGTGAAAAACCTATATACTGAAAAGTAGAAGACATCATTGAAACAATTTGAAGAAAACATAAAGTAGTGCAGTTGACTTTTCAAATGCCCCTAAGTCACTGAAGGGGTAAGGAGCTAGTTACCAGGGGAACAGATCCCGTGATTTCAAGGTTAGTACTTTCAGTCCAACCCTTCAAACCCACGTGAGGGAAAGGGGTTGGAGCTTGCATCAGTGGTCAACAGCCATGATTTAATCAATATGTCTATGTAATGAAGCCTCCACAAAAACCCAAAAGGATGGTATTCAAACAGCATCTGGGTTGGTGAACTGGTGAAGATTTCGGGAAAGAGATGCACTCAGAGAGCATGGAAGCTGTGTGCCTTTACCACATACCTTGCCCTATGCATCTCTTCCATCTGGCTGTTCTTGAGTTATATCCTTTTTTAATAAACTAGAATCTAATAAGTAAAATCTTTATCTAAGTTCTGGGAATTGTTCTAGAAAATCAATGAACCCAAGGAGGGAGTTGTTGGAACCTCCAAACATTAGTCATTAGGTCAGAAGCACAGCTGATAAAACCTGGGCTTGCAACTGATGTGAGAAGTGGGAATGCAATCTTGTAGGACTGAACGCTTAACCTGTGGTATCTGATGCTATCTCCACGTAGACAGCATGAACCGTATGAAATTCAACTTGTTTCTGAGAATTGCTTATAGATGTTGGGAACCTCTCTCCCCCAATTAAAACTGAGTATTAGAATCATTACTAGACCTGAATAGAGTTTTCTGACTCCCTAGTTTTGGGAAACTTTCTTATATCATGCGATTTGTGTCTTTGTAGAATTAACATCTTTGTTGGTGCTTGGGGCAGAGAATCCATGGACACCAAGAACAACGTGACTGATTTTGTGTTATTCGGCCTTTTTCAGAGCAGGGAGATGCAGCATGTGTGCTTTGTGGTCTTCTCCCTATTCCACGTCCTCACCGTCCTGGGGAACCTTCTGGTCATCATCACCATCAACGCTAGTAAGAAACTGAAAGCTCCTATGTATTTCTTCCTCAGTCACCTGTCTTTTGTTGATTTGTGCTATCCTTCCGCTACCACACCCAAGATGATTGCTGACACTTTCGTGGAGCACAAGACAATCTCCTTCAATGGCTACATGACCCAGCTATTTTCTGCCCACTTCTTCAGTTGCACTGAAATTTTCCTCCTCACAGCCATGGCCTATGACCAGTACGTGGCCATCTGCAGTACCCTGCACTACACAACCATAGTGAATCAGCAGAAGCATGGCCTGCTGGTGGGGGCCTCCTGGGTGGCTGGCTTTCTGCATTCCATCCTGCAGACTCTCCTTACAGTCCAGCTGCCCTTTTGTGGACCCAATGAGATTGACAACTTCTTCTGCGATGTTCATCCCCTTCTGAAGCTGGCCTGTGCTGACACTTCTGTGGTGGGGCTCATTGTGGTGGCCAACAGTGGCATGATCTTTAGTGTCCTTCATCATCCTTGTCATCTCCTACATGATCATCTTACTGAAGCTGAGAAGCCAGTCATCTGAGGGTTGGTGCAAGGCTCTGTCCACATGCTGCTCACACATTGTCTCTGTCCTTTTGGTCCTTGTGCCCCTCATGTTCATGTACTTTCGTCCCTCTACCACCCTGTTGCTGACAAACTTGTCATCCTCTTTAACATTGTCATGCCACCTTTGCTGAACCCTCTGATCTACACTCTGAGGAATAGTGAGGTGAAAAATGCCATGAGGAATCTGTTGGGGTTAATGGGGCCTTGGGGAAGAAGTGACACTATAGGGAACAGCATCTATCCTGGAACTTGGGAGACTCTCATAGCATCTAACATAGTCTTTGGAGCTCCAGTTTGAAGCTTGTAATGACAACTGTCCTCATAGCTATTTTCATAATAATAATCCCACATGTTCCTTTAATGCTTCATTCATTGAATACTTATTGATTGTCTGCAAAGTGTGAGGCATTGGGAATACAAACAAAAGTAAGATGTAATCTCTACCCTCAAGGTGGTCACAGTCCAGGAGGCTCTTACTGTGATATTTAAGAGCTCATTCAGGAAACCCGTGAGAGCCTGTGAATACGGGAGCCTCTTGGAAGTTCAGGTATGTCATCAATACCATGGAGAATATCACTGGATAATTCCTTTATGGTGGCATACACTGTGCTTGGTGAAATTCATTCTCTTCTCTGTTATGATATTCAAGTCATTTTACTTATCTTGCTTCATTTCATGCTCTCAGCAGGCAGATGAATGAATAAATATGGGGAGGTTAAAGGATTTACTCAAAGTTACACAATAAGTTCAGATCATCGTGAGAGCTAGAATCCAGGTTCCCTAAGTCTGCTTTCAGGGCTATTCCCATCTCAAGATTCCTTGATTAAGTTTGAGTGAATAGATCAAGCAGTACAGATGAGGAGATTTTGAAGGACGGAGGATTGATGGTGGCCTAGGATGATGGGGAGCAAAGCCAGAGAGAACAATTTCTCAGTGTTTGTCCAGCAGTGATGATTCCTTTCCAACTAAGCAGGGACTTCTGCCCCCATTAAACCCCTTTTCTTTGCTCTATTTTGCTGCTAAAGGGAGACACTTTGTGCAAGATGAAATTAGAAGAGCCAGATTTGTCATCCTGCTTAATTAACCATCTGTTGGTCATTTAATCTATTTGGGTCTCAGTTTTCCACATTTACAAATAGAGATAGTAACAATACCAGCTTCAGCAGGTTGTTAGAGGACAGAAGGGACTTTGGAAAGTCCTGCATCAAAGTCTGTTGTGCAGTGGTTGCTTCTGCCTCTGTTTCTTTATAAAGTCTTCTGTTCCCTTTTCTCATCTTATTTCCTACTTTGTCCCTGCCCTTTCTCTGGAAGTCCTTGTAATTACCAGATTGATTATTCACTTCTCAAATATGTATTGATCACTCAGAATAAGGTTAAGTCTGTTCTTTTTATTTCCATCTGTGTTTGTGTTTATTCAATACAGGTCTATGGCTGAGCCCTTTCCCAGCAGTGGGCTGGGGGAACAAAACAAAGGCCACAAAGGTGTGAATATGGGTTGAGGTGGAGCCTGGTGAAATGTGAAGTTGTACATGAGACATTAGCCCCAATCTCAGCTGTCAAACACTGGCCCCCAACTCCCTGCAGTCTCTAGGTGGGGCCAGTGAAGGTGTCCATGAAGAACAGGTCTTAGACCTTCTGCCATCTCCAACCCATCTTCCATTCTTCCCTCTCTCCTTCCTAAGACAGGTCAAAAGACCAAACTCTCAATCTGGCTGGGAAATTGGGGGAAGGAGTGATGGGCAAATCCAGTGTCCAGGTCTCAGGCCATGCCATGATGCTTTTCCTGAGTAGGAACTGGAGGTACAACAGAAAAGAAGCACACAAAGATTCTTGTACTCGTGGAGCTTATATTTAAGTGTATAATAAATAATGACTCATTGAAATCTTCCCATATGCCAGATACTGTAATAGGTGTTTTTAGTGAGCCTAAATCTCTTGAATGAACTTTAGAAGAGTTTCTCCATTTTGTTTTTTCCACCCTTAGGTAGGACAGCATGGCTACAGCTAATAGCAGTTGGGTCTTTTCTTCCCCCAGGTCAGTTAGGCTCCGATGTTACCCCAGCAGGTTAGGTTCTAGTTAACTAGTTTCTCCTCAGAGCAGGCCTTGTTAAGAAGAACAGCTGCAGGGCCAGCCGGGTTGTGTAGTGATTAAGCTCCAAGAGGCAGAAGAGGAGAAAGGGGAGAGGGTAGTGATCATTTTCCCTTTTAGGAGCATTTTTAATAGTGCCACAAAGCACTGTAACTTTCATTTTACTCAATGGAAATTAGTCACATGGTTTCCCTTAACTGCAAGGGAGATGGAAACTCAATTTTTTAATTCTGAGTGGAATTATGTTCTGAAAAAAAAAATCAGGGTTCTGTTGTGTTCCTAAAGAGGAAGGGTAGAATGCATGTAAGGATTGGCACATTGTTTCACGTAGTGGATTACATACAAAATTTCCTATGTAATTAGGCACTTTTCATAAACAGGATTTTTGGTGGTATGATAATATATCACAGTCTAATTGTGGCATAATTTACTTAATCATTCACCCATTTTAGGGCTTTTTGGATCACTTAAGATTTTATTTGACAAGACTTAATGAGCATGTACTATTAGCCAGGCCTTGATGGAGAGACTGAGGCACAGGGAGACTAAGTGAATTATACATGAATCCATGAGTGTTAGATGCATGGTACAATGGAGATAGTCTAGCCCAACTCTGTCATTTATATAGAAGTGGGAACAGGGGAGTGTGAGGAGTATAGAGGTGAAATGACATGGCTTAAGCCAGATGGTTAATCAATTACTGAACCACAGCTAGTGCCCAGAGTCCTGTCTCCCTGTCCAGTCCTCATTTTAATCTCTATTCACTCTCCTTTTCATTCTCAGTAGTCCACTCTGGAAAAACTTCCCTTTATGTCTTTCCTTCAACTTTCTTTTCTTGCTACCTCATTAATGGATGCGAAAACTTTATAGAAATCTCACTAAACTAATTGAAACAGATTTTGAACCTTTCCCCAAGTAATAGTTTAATTGGTGAAGTTTCACCAAAGGGAAAAGAAATTCCATGGGGAAGTTATTCCCTTGAATGTAGTGTATAGCTTAATTTATTTTAACTGGTTCGAGTTTGTAAGCATTTAATCATAAGCCTTGGGCTTTCAGTGGGTGTAGTGGTTACCTACATTATATTCAGGATCTTAAAATAACTAGGTTTTCTGCTTTCTCTGGCTTTTGTATATTTCTTAGATCTTATAAATCCAAATATCAACTAAATAAACATCTCAAGAATTTTCCTGTTTTTGTGGTTCATCTTAGCCACCAGCTACTTTGTTTTCTAAAAGCCCCCAGGAATATTGGTGATTTGTTCTTGGGGTCTGCTCTTTGAATTGCAGTAGCAACCACCACCCAGTGTCATCAGAAGGCAACTTAGTGCTGTTGAAAGAGCACTGGTTTCTAGGTTAGTACCCTGAGACATATCTACTGTGTGGTCTGGGAATCTAATTAACTTCTCAGCCTCTGTCACCTCATCTATAAACAGAGTAGGTCAGAGTAACAGGTCTCTAACTCTTTTCAACACCACTCTTTGCTGAATGTAATGTGGACTTTGCTCATTGGGGGACTTTAATGAAAAATCAGATGGGAGAGTAATATTAGGCAAGGAGCCTTGCTTGTCCACATACCAAGATTCCCAGAGAGGAATGCAATGCTCAATCCCATCCTAGATTTCCTAAACTAGATTATCTCCTTGAGTGATGATTTATTCCAGCAGGGTGGCTAAGTTCACGCTGATTGGAGGCACTTGGGTGCTTTTGAGATCTGTCTGATCCAATTCCCTGTTCTAAGGAAGAACAAAATCACACCGGATTTTGTGATCTAAAGGTAGGTGTTATGGCTGGGAGCCACAGATGTTGGGCAAGTCAGTTCCTGTCTTTGAGCCATATGTGTTCATTTGTAGACAAGGTGTTTCAGGCTGAAGTTTTTTGGGGTGATGAGCAACTATTTTATTTGTTTTTATTGTAAATTATATATAGTATTAAATTTGGTGATTTTTAAAGTCCTTTAAAATTTTGGGGTCCTGTGAGGCACTATTTGTGATGACTAAATGAGAGCATGTGAGCGGGATGGGGGTTCTATTACATTGCTCTGAATTCAGTCACATGGGCATGTCAAGCTCTCTTATATTTTTCCTGGCCATTGTTTGCCTTCTATCAATATGCTCTGGCCCAGAGTCCAACAGGATACTTCATGAAGAGTCTACATGCTCAAAGACTAATTTAGATTTTTACATGCTGATCACCTTTTCTTTGCCTCCTTCCAGATGAGGCAGCATTGTGGGGAGAGAGGAGGCATTTCTTATCACTTCAGTGGGAGAGACGGTGGGAACTGCTGATGGCAGGTAGTGGAGAGAGGCATAAATACAGAAAAGGCAGAGATGCCCAAAAATAAAGGTAAAGGTGGTTTTCAAGACGGAAGGCTATCAGATATTTTACCCTTAGGGTAAATCCTAGAAAAACTGGACCCTACATGATTCTCCTCTTTGAATGAGCTCTCAGATTTGCCCTATTATATTTTCCTTAGTTTCACAAATGGGTAAAAAAATAGATTGCGTTCATGCCTAGATAAGAGGTTTGTGCAGGAAAATACATATACCTTGGACTTCTAATGAAAGGGTATATTGAATTTTCACTCTTCAAGTATGTGTTATGTACCTAGAAATTGTATACGGCAGCGGTTAAAAAGCACAGGATTTGTGGTTAGGCTACTTGGATTGAAATTCTGGCTCTACTACTGTCTAACTTTAGGCCTGTTTAATTAATTTGTGTGGGAGGGATTTTTTTTCTCTGAAGTTGATAGTTCTTCTGAGGGTATTCCCCATTGGTTTTAAAAGCCAGCAAAGTAGGATGTTGTGGGAACTCCTCTTGGTTGTGCTGAATTCAAAGGTTGGGATGACCATTGTGGCATAGATGTCCTGTTCAGATCCCCCCACTTCTCTGGGAAAAGCTTCCTACCTTTAAGGTTACTCTCACTTCATGAAGTACTGTGGCTAGGATGTGTTTTATTCCTCAGCAGAGGTGCATTTTTGCCTCTTCCACTCCTGCCAGTGCTGTCTCTTGTTGTGAGTCCTTTTTATCCAGTTTCAAGATCTCTCTCAGAGATAGTTGTATATTTGTTGTGTCTTTGGGAGGAGATGAGTTCAGAGCCCTCCCACACTGCCATTTTCCCAGAATCTGTCTTTTTAAAAATAGAAACCAATTTTCCTAAAACCATCTTTTAAATAAGCTACCTTGTTTCCACTTTCATATGACAAATTCCTATATATATTTATGTTAGTTTCTGAGATTTAAATAATCATCTATCCCTGAATAAGTAACAGATTTCTTTACAGTCACTTAAGAAAGCAATATCTGAAGGGAAACTCCCCATAGTTAATATTCTTTTCAATTTCTTTCTTTCTTTATGTTTATTCAGACATAATTCTCATATAACACTGTGTAAATTTAGGGTGCACAATGTGCTGGTTTTATACATTTACGAATTACAATGTATTTACCACCATAGTGTAGATAATATGTTTATTATGTCACATAATTATCATTTCTTTTTTGTGGCGAGAACAATTAAGATCTAGTCCATTATCATCTTGGATGTATATAATTCAGTATATTTGACTATAATCACTATGCTGTATATCAGAACTCCAGGATTTATTTATCTGCAGGTTTCAAGTTATAGTCTTAAGCAACATCTCCCCAATCCCCTCAACTCCCAGCCCCTGGTACACACCATTCTACTTGCTAACAATCTGGTAACCACTTGGTAACCATGATTCTACTCTTTTTACAAGTTTGTTTTTTATGTTCCGCATATAAATGATATCATACAGTATTTGTCTTTGTCTGACTTATCTCACTTGGCATAGTGCTATCAAGGTCCATTAATGTTGTCACAAGTGGCAAGATTTCCTTCTTTCTCATGGCTGAATAATATTCCATTTCCACATCTTCTTTATCCATTCACCCATTGACAAACACTTAGCTTGTTTTTATATCTTGGTTATTGTGAATAATGTTTCAATAACATGAGAGTGCAATATATTTTTGATATTTTGTTTTGTACTTAGACCGTTTGCCCATTTTTAAATTGGATTGTTTGTTACTGAGTTGTATGAGGCTTTTGGATATTAACCCTTTTGTGATATATGGTTTGCAAATGTTTCCCACTATCCCATAGGTTGCCTTTCATTTTATTGATTGTTTCTTTAGCTGTGTAGAAGCTTTAAAGTGTGATGTAGTCTCACTTGTTGATTTTTGCTTTTGTTGCTTTGCTTTTGGTGTCACATCCAAAAATTCATTGCCGAAATCACTGTCAATGAGCTGTTTTCCTTTGTTTTCTCGTAACAGTTTTATGGTATATGGTCTTATGTTTAAGTCTTTAATATATGTTGAGCTTCTTTTTGTGACTGGTGTAAAATAGGGGTCCAATTTCATTTTTCTGCTGCAGCTATCCAGTTTTCCAAGCACATTTGTTGAATCCTTTTCCCATGGAGTGTTCTTAGTTCCCTTGTCCAATATTACTTGATCATTTATGTAAGGGTTTATTTTTGGGGTCTCTGTTCTGTTCCATTGGTCTATGTATCTTTTTCTATGCTAGTACCACACTGTTTTAATTACTGTAGCTTTGTAGCATGGTTTCATTCGAAATACCTTCTTTCTCAGGATTGCTTTGATCATTCGGGGCCATTTGTGGTTCCATACAAATTTTAGGATTGTTTTCCCATTTCTGTGAAAATTGCCATTGTAACTTTGATAGGGATTACATTAAATCTATAGATGGCTTTGGACAGTATGAACATTTTAATATTAATTCTTCCAATTCATGAACATAGCATATCTTTCTATTTGTTTTCCCCCTCTTCATTTTCTTTCATCAAAATCTCATAACTATCATTTTACAAATCTTTCACCTCCATCTGCTACCTTTGGACTTTGATTGTGCCTTTTCTATTTCCTTGAGGTGTAAGTTTAGGCTGTTTATTTGAGACCTTTCTATTTTCTTAATATATACATTTATTGCTGTAAAATTCCCTCTCTAAACTGCTTTTGCAGCATCCCATAGATTTCAGTATATTCTTTTTCCATTTTCATTTACTTTGAGGGTTTTTTTTTAAATTTCCCTTTTGATTTCTCTTTGACCCCTTGGTTATTCAGGAGCATGTTGTTTAGTTTGCACATGCTTGCAAATTTTCTATCTTCCTCTTGTTGATTTCTAGTTATATACCACTGTGATCAGAAAGAATACTTGGTATGATTTCAATCTTCTTAAATTTGCTAAGACTTATTTTGTGTCCTATCGTACAATCTATTCTGGACAATGTTCCCATGTGCTTGAGAAAATGTGTATTTCTGTGATTTGGATGAAATGTTCTATAAATGTCTGTTAGTTTTGTTTGGCCTAATGCATGGTTCCAGTCCACAATTTTGTTGATTTTTCTGTCTATTAGATCTATCCGTTGCTGAAGGTGGGTTATTGAAGTCTTCTTCTATCATAGTTAGGAAGAAGGACCTGATGAAGCTCTTCTGAAAAAATTGGCCATGAAAACCCTGGGAATAACAGTGGAGCATCAGAAGGTGAGAAGATGGCATGAAAAGATCGAGCAGGGTTACAATGTATTGTACACAGGGTCAATAGGAATGGAAATCAACTCACTGGCACTAACAACAACAAACATTAGAATATTATTGTCTATTCCCCCAGTCAGATACGTTAGTATTTGATGCATTTTGGTATCCCAATATGGGGTGGATATATATTTATAATTGTTATATCTCCTTGATGAATTGATATTTTTATCATGATAGAATCACCTTCTTTGTCTCTTGTTATAGTTTTTGGCTTGAAATCTATTATGTCTGATATAAGTATAGCTATTCCTGCTTTCTTTTGGTTTCCACATGCATGGGATTTATTTTACATTCCTTCACCTTGAGCCCATATGTGACCTAAATCTGAAGTGAGTCTCCTGTTTGCAGCATGTAATTGGGTATTTTTAAATTTTTTATCCAACTTTTTACTATGTGCCTTTTGATTGTTGAATTCCATTGACTAACATTTCTAGTAATTATCAATATGTAAGAACTTACTAATGCCCATCCTATTAACTGCTTTCTGTTCATTTTATATTTCCAATGTTTCTTTCTCTGTTTCTGCCTATATTTGTAAATCAATAATTTTTATAGTTCTACTCTGTGTTTCCCAATTGTTTATCTGCTCTAGTCTTTTGCTTTGTTTTACCACGAGGGTTACATAAAATATCTTATAGATGAAACAGTCCATTTTTTGGATTAAAGACTTGAATGTAAGACCCAAAACCATGAAACATCTAGAAGAAAACATAGTCAGTACGCTCTTTGTCATCAGTCTTAGCAGCATATTTTCAAGTACTATGTCTGACAAGGCAAGGGAAACAAAAGGAAAAATGAACAAATGGGACTACATCAAACTGAAAAGCTTCTGCACAGCAAAGGAAACCATCAACAAAACAAAAAGACAACCTAACAGTTGGGAGAAGATATTTGCAAACTATATATCAGATAAGGGGTTAATATCCAAAATATACAAAGAATTCATACAGCTCAACAACAAAAAAACCAACAACCCAATTAAAAAATGGGCAAAAGATCTGAGCAGAGATTTCTCCAAAGAAGATATATGGATGGCCAACAGGCACATGAAAAGATGCTCAAAATCATTAGCTATCAGGGAAATTCAAATCAAAACTACAATGAGGTATCACCTCACTCCAGTCAGAATGGCTGTAATTAACAAGACAGGAAACAACAAATGTTGGAGAGGATGTGGAGAGAAGAGAACACTTGTACACTGCTGGTGCAAGTGCAAACTGGTGCAGCCAGCATGGAAAGCAGTATGGAGTATCCTCAGAAAATTAAGAATACATCTACCATATGATCCAGCTATCCCACTGCTGGGTATTTATCCGAAGAACTTGAAAACACAAATGCATAAAGATACTCGCACCTCTATGTTCATCGCAGCATTATTCACATAGCCAAGACTTGGAAGCAACCTAGGTGCCCATCAAAGGACGAATAGATAAAGAAGATGTGGTATTCATACACAATGGAATACTACTCAGCCATAAGAAATGATGAAATCTGGCCATTAGTAACAGCATGGATGGTTCTTGAAGGTATTATGCTGAGTGAAATTAGTCAGAGAGAGAAAGTCAAATACTGTATGATCTCATTCATAAGTAGAAGATAAAAACAACGACAAACAAACACATAGCAATAGAGATTGGATTGGTGGTTACCATAGGACAAGTGGGGGAGAGGGCAAAAGGGGTGATTAGGGTCACATGTGAGTGGGTGGACTATAATTAGATTTTGGGTGGTGAACATGATAAAATCTACACAGAATTCAAAATATATTATGAAATACATCCAAAAGTTATATAATGTTATAATCAATGTTACCACAA
This sequence comes from Equus caballus, assembly GCF_041296265.1. Classification (NCBI taxonomy): domain Eukaryota; kingdom Metazoa; phylum Chordata; class Mammalia; order Perissodactyla; family Equidae; genus Equus; species Equus caballus. Next base: position 13,484,103 of record NC_091695.1, read on the forward strand.
TTAAAAAATAAAAAGAAATAAAAACATGCAGTAAAAGTATAAACCTGTAAAAAAAAAAAAAGTCTATTTTAAGCTGATAGAAAGTTAACTTAGATTACATACAAGAGAACAACTCTTTTGCTCCTCTTTTTATATTTTTGAAGTCACAATGTACTTTTTTATACTGTGTATCATTAACAAATTATTGTATCTGCCCTTTTTTTATTGAGTTAATGATAGGTTACCATCTTGTGTAATTTCAGTTGTACATTAATGTTTGTCATTCGTGTTGTAGATTCACCACTTCACCCTTTGTGCACACCCCCACCCCACCTTTCCCCTGGTAGACACTAATCTGTTCTCCTTGTCCACATTTTTATATTCCTCATATGAGTGGAGTCATACAGAGATTATCCTTCTCTAACTGGCTTATTTCACTTAACATAATTCCCTCAATGTCCATCCATGTTATTGAAAATGGAATGATTTCTTTCTGTTTTGCAGCTGAGTAGTATTCCATTGTATATATATACCACATCTTCTTTATCCATTCATCTGTTGATGGGCACTTAGGTTGCTTCCATGTCTTGGCTATTGTAAATAATGCTGCAATGAACATTGGGATGCATAGGACTTTTGGAATTGCTGACTTCAAGCTCTTTGGATAGATACCCAGTAGTGGAATGGCTGGATCGTGTGGTAGTTCTATTTTTAACTTTTGGAGGAATCTCCAGACTGTTTTCCATAGTGGCTGCACCAGTTTGCATTCCCACCAGCAGTGTATGAGGGTTCCATTCTCTCCACAACCTCTCCAACATTTGTTACTATTAGATTTAGATATTTTTGTCATTCTAATGGGTGTAAGGTGATAACTTAGTGTAGTTTTGATTTGCATTTCCATGATGATCAGCAATGATGAGCACCTTTTCATGTGCCTATTGGCCATCAGTATATCTTATTTGGAGAAATGTCTGTTCATGTCTCCAGCCCATTTTTTGACCGGATTGTTTGATTTTGTGTTGTTGAGTTGTGAGAGTTCTTTATATGTTGTGGATATTAAGCCTTTGTCAGATATATGACTTGCAAATATTTTTTCCCAGTTAGTGGGTTGTTTTTTTGTTTCAATCCTGTTTTCATTTGCCTTGAAGAAGCTCTTTAGTCTGATGAAGTCCCATTTGTTTATTCTTTCTATTGTTTCCCTTCTCTGAGAAGACATGGTGTCTGAAAAGGTCCTTTTAATATTGATATCAAAGAGTGTACTACCTACGTTTTCTTCTAGAAGCCTTATGGTTTCAGGTCTCGCCTTTAGGTCTTTGATCCATTTTGAGTTTATTTTGGTGAATGGTGAAAAAGAATGGTCAATTTTCATTCTTTTACATACGGCTTTCCAGTTTTCCCAGCACCATTTGTTGACAAAACTTTCTTTTTTCCATTGTATGCCCTCAGCTCCTTTGTCAAAGATAAGCTGTCCATAGATGTGTGGTTTTATTTCTGGGCTTTCAATTCTGTTCCATTGATCTGTGCACCTGTTTTTGTACCAGCACCATGCTGTTTTGATTACTGTAGCTTTGTAGTAAGTTTGAAGTCAGGGATTGTGATGCCTCCTGTTTTCTTCTTTTTTCTCATGATTGCTTTAGCAATTCAGGGTCTTTTGTTGCCCCATATAAATTTTAGGATTCTTTGTTCTAATTCTGTAAAGAATGTCATTGGGATGCTGATTGGGATAGCATTGAATATGTAGATTACTTTAAGTAGAACGGACATTTTAACTATGTTTATTCTTCCAGTCCATGTACATGGAATGTCTTTCCATCTCCTTATGTCATCATCCAATTCTCTCAGAAAGGCCTTGTAATTTCCATTATACAGGTCCTTCACTTCCTTAGTTAAGTTTACCTCAAGGTATTTTATTCTTTTTGTTGCGATTGTGAATGCTATTGTGTTCTTGAGTTCTTTTTCTGTTAGTTTGTTATTAGAATATAGAAATGCTACTGATTTATGCAAATTGATTTTATACCCTGCAACTTTGCTGTAGTTGTTGATTACTTCTAAGAGTTTTCCAATGGATTCTTTAGGGGATTCTATATATAAGATCATGTAGTCTGCAAACAGCGAGAATTTCACTTCTTCCCTCCCTATTTGGATTCATTTTATTCATTTTTCTTGCCTGATTGCTCTGGCCAGGACCTCCAGTACTATGTGAAATAAGACTGGTGATAGAGGGCATCCTTGCCTCATTCCTGTTTTCAGGGGGATGGCGCTCAGTTTTTGCCCATTGAGTATGATGTTGGCTGTGGGTTTGTCATATATGGCCTTTATTATGTTGAGGTAGTTCCCTTCTATGCCCATTTTGTTCAGAGTTTTTATCATAATTGGCTGTTGGATCTTGTCAAATGTTTTCTCTGCATCTATTGAGATGATCATGTGGTTTTTATTCCTCAGTTTGTTGATGTGGTGAATCATGTTAATTAGCTTGTGGATGTTGAACCATCCCTGTGTCCCAGGTATGAATCCCACTTGATCATGATGTAGGATCCTTTTGATGAATTGCTGAATTCTGGTTGCCAAAATTTTGTTTAGAATTTTTGCATCTATGTTCATCAGTGATATTGGCCTGCAGTTCTCTTTTTTCGTGGTGTCCTTGTCAGGCTTTGGTATCAGCATGATGTCGGCCTCATAGAATGTGTTAGGAAGTGTTCCATCCTCCCTAACTTTTTGGAATAGCTTGAAAAGGTTAGCTATTAAATCCTCTCTGAAAGTTTGGTAGAATTCCCCAGGGAAGCCATCTGGTACTGGGGTTTTATTCTTTGGGATGTTTTTAATTGCTCTTTCAATCTCTTCCCTTGTGATTGGTCTGTTCAAATTGTCTGCATCTTCTTGAGTGAGCTTTGGTAGATTGTAGGAGTCCAAGAATTTATCCATTTCCTCTAGGTTATCCATTCTGTTAGCATACAGTTTTTCATAGTATTCTCTTGTAATCCGTTATGTATCTGCAGAGTCTGCTGTTATTTCTCCTCTTTCATTTCTGATTTTGTTTATTTGAGCTTTCTCCCTTTTTTTCTTTGTAAGTCTGGCTAGGGGTTTGTCAATTTTATTTATCTTCTCAAAGAACCAGCTCTTTGTTTCACTGATCCTTTCTACCACCTTTTTCGTTTCAACAGTGTTTATTTCTGCTCTGATTTTTATTATTTCTCTCCTTCTGCTGACTTTGGGCTTTATTTGTTCTTCTTTCTCTAGTTCAGTTAGGTGTAGTTTAAGATTGCTTATTTGGGATTTTTCTTGTTTGTTAAGATGTGCCTATATTGCGATGAATTTTCCTGTTAATACAGCTTTTGCTGTATCCCATATGAGTTAGTATGGCATGTTATCATTTTCATTTGTTTCCACGTATTTTTTTATTCTTCTTTAATTTCATCAATGATGCATTGGTTGTTCAGTAGTGTATTGTTTAGTCTCCACGTCTTTGTGCCTTTCTCAGCTTTTTTCTTGTAATTAATTTCTAGCCTTATAGCATTATGATCAGAGAAGATGCTTGCTATTATTTCAATTTTTTTTAAATTTGTAGAAGTTTGCCTTGTTTCCCAACATATGTTGAGAATGTTCCATGTGCACTTGAGAAGAATATGTATTCTGCTTTTTTAGGATGAAGTGATCCATATATGTCTATTAAGTCCAATTGTTTTAGTTTTTCATTTAGCTCCACTTTTTCCTTGTTGATTTTCTGTCTGGATGATCTGTCCATTGATGTGAGTGGGGTGTTGAGGTCCCCTACTCTTATTGTGTTGTTTTTAACATCTTCCTTTAGGTCTGTTAATAGTTGCTGTATGAATCTTGGTGCTCCTATGTTGGGTGCATAGATATTTATAAGCGTTATTTCTTCTTGATGAAGTGTTCCTTTGATCATTATGTATTGTTTCTCTGTGTCTCTCTTTACCTGTCTTATTTTGAAATCCACTGTGTCTGATATAAGAATTGCAACACCTGCTTTTTTCCCCTTGCTATTAGCTTGAAGTATTGTCCTCCACCCCTTCACTCTGAGCCTGTGTTTGTCCTGGGGCTGAGGTGTGTTTCCTGGAGGCAACAAATTGTTGGATCTTGTTCTTTAATCCATTTTGCCACTCTGTGTCTTTTTATTGGAGAGTTCAATCCGTTTACATTGAGAGTGATTATTGATGCATGTGGACTTAAAGCTGTCAATCTGTTGCTCATTATCTGGCTTTCCTGCTTTTCTCTTCCTGTGTGCTTTATCCTACCCGTTTTGTATCTGCTCTTATTTTTGATACTTTTTCCTTTAACCTTTATAATATAGGTAAGTGGTTATAATCTACTTATCATCCTACTGTAGAATTAGAGTTTTCTATATTTACTGCATATTTAGCTTTACCAGTGTTTTGTATACATTTTTATGTTTTCATGTCGATAATTAGCGTTTATTCATTTCAGCTCTAGGGTTCCTTTGAGCACTTCTTGAAAGGAGGGTACAGCTTTTATTTGGAAAAGTATTTCACCTTTGTTTCTGAAGGATAACTTTTCTGGGTGTAATATATCTAGCTGATTATTTTTTTCTTTCAAAACATTTAATATGTTCTGCCACACTCTCCTGGTCTACAGGATTTCTTCTGAGAAATATGCTGATAGCCTAATTGGCATTCCTTTGTGAGTTACAATTCTTTTTTTCCTAGTATTCTCTCTATTTTATTTTTGACAGTTTCATTATTTGTCTTGGAGAAGGTGATTTTACACTGCATAAATAGCGTGGTTTATTGGCATCTTAAACTTGAATGTCAAAGTCTCCTCCAAAGTTTGAGAAGTTCTCAATTATTATTTCTTTGAATGAACTTTCTGTTCCATTCTCAATCTCTTCTTCTTCTAGAACACTGATTATTCTCATATTTATATATTTGATTGAATCTCATAAGCTTTCTTCATTGTTTTAATTTTTTTTTCCTTGTTCTCCTCTGATTAGGTTATTCAAAGTTCCTGTCTTCTAAGAGCACTTATTCTATCTTGCATTTGATCTATTCTGCTGCATATATCTCTGATGTGTTTTCCCATTCATTCATTGAATTCTTCAGCTCCAGAATTTGTTTTTTAAGTGATTTATATCTCTTTGATAAATTTCTGATTTTGTTCACTATTTTTCTGATTTTACTTTTTATGTGTGTATTCTTGTAGATTGTTGAATTTCTTCAAATAGCTATTTTGAATTCCTTATCAGCTAGATTGCAAGATTCTATGCCTTTGCACTTAGTTATTTGAGAATTATTGTTGTCTTTTGTTGATGACATATTTCCTTGATTTTTCATGTTCCTTGTAGTGTTGCATTGCTGCTTTTGATTTTTAAGTATTTGACTCTCTTTAAATCTTTACTAGTTGTCTTCAGATGGGGTAAGCTATCCTGTTATATCTGAGATTTTCTCTCTGCATTAATACATCTACTCCACATTTCTTGCTCCCTCTTGTGGCAGAATTCCAAATTGTATGTCTCTTCTTGGTTCTTACAATTTACCAGGCTGGCTGATTGAAATATCTTTTTTATTTCCAGAAGGTGGTGCTATAGCATGAGTTTGTGATTTCTGTCTTACCTACAGATCCTCATCTGTTTTTCTGATATCACTCCTTTTCCAGGAATTTCTCTTGCCACCCCTCTCGGGAATGTGCACAAGGATCTGGCTGTAGACTGGGAGGTAATGTGGAGTGCCCGGGCCCAATAGGGTGATCCTCCAGTGAGGTGCTCCTATAAGATCCTGGGTGGGCTTTCTCTGAAGTCTGGAGGTCTGTCAGCAGCAAACAACTCTCTTTAATGCCCTTTAATATTCTTATCAGCCTCTTTCCAGATCTCTGCCCTCCTCCTAGTTATGGAGGTCCCACTTCAGTACTCTGGATGTGGCTGGAGAGAAACAGGTTTCTCCAGCACTAACCTGCACAGCTGGGTTAGCCAGGCAGTTACTCACTAATTTCACTTTCCTTGAGGAATAGGTTGCTGTCAGAAATGCTCAGCTCCATGCTGTGTCAGGTGGGCATAAGTGGTGCTGGTAAATTTCTTACCCTCTGCACTCACTGCATACACACTCATATTTATTATTGTTCCAACATCATGCTGGAATCTCTTCTCAGGAAGGCTGGACTACTACACATCCCTTTCATTGGTGAGTATTTGCCCTATTCAGCAATCTCCAGGTTTACCCAAGAATGACCTAACAGGCTTAAGGCACGTTTATTTGCTCTGCTGGTTGGGCAGCCCGTGTCAAGGTCTGCCTGCCTATAACTGGGTACAGATAAGTAAGACTCCTCCTTGGTCACTTGGCATATGTTGCTGGATCCCATAATTCTCACAGAGGCCCTGTTGTTCATGATTGATACCTAATTAGTTGTTTAAAAAAAGGGAGAAAAATGGAGGGTCGTCTTGTGCCACTATGATGCTGTCATCTCTAGTATTATATTTTATTATATTTATAGCTATTTTAGAATATCTATCTTGAAGATTACCTTTTGAGTAATGTAATCAAATCACAAATAAAAATTCATTGGATTTTGATTGAGGTTGCATAAATTTGTAGATCAATTCAGAGACAGTTGAAATCTTCATTATATTGAATTTGACGATTGACCATGATTTTGTAAGGATTTTTTTGTGTAGTGGATGTAAAAGTTTTCCAATTTTTACATGTGTTCTCTTGCATTCCCCAGTACTTTTATGCCTTTATCTGTATAATTATTTTAGATATTTAAGTGCTTTTTATTTTAAAATATCTCTTGGCTTTTGTAAATGGAATATTTTTCAGTTGTGTTTTTTGAGTATTAATTGCATTTGAGCTTGCTTGTTGTTGCTATTGTTTAGTTTTGTCTTAGGCTTATGTATTAGAATGTTTTGCTTGTGAGAAACAGAAATGACTCAAACTGCTCAAGGAAAAAGGAGAATTTATTTGAGGATTAATGGGCATTCTCTGTCACCCAAATGCACAACATACTGAATTAGAGATTCAAAATTTAAGAATCAGCCTTAGAATACAAGCTGTTTGAGTTCAGAATCTCTGAGTGGTTTTAGCAGTGGTGCAAGAGTTGTGAACGTAATAGTGAAATGATGGAGACAAACTAGTAAGTTGAATTCCCTACAGAGTTTTTGAGCATTTGTCATATAATAGTTATTGAAGCTGCAAGACTGGTAAATAAATCTGGCATGTATATTGGTGTAATTGAATAAAGAAACAGTGCAGATGACTTTTTTGAAAGGGGAGACTTATAGTGGGAAGATGAATCCCTGAGGTAGAGAAAAATGAAACAAGCAATTCAGGAATGGAAATGTGTCATGGGGATCCCCTAATAGGACAGAGCTATTGAATGCAATGAATTCCATGTAACTGGAAAGCAAAAGAAAGCAGAGCAGCTATACTTATATCATACAATGTAGACTTTAAACCATAGACTGTAATAAGAGACAAAGATCTTTACATAATGATATAGGTGTCAATCCAACAAAAGGATATAACATTTGTAAATATTTATTTTTTAGTAACATTAATTATTATACTGTATAGATTTCAAATGTACATAATTATATTTTGCCTTCTGTGTAGACTACATCATGTTTCCAATGAAAAGTCTATTAACCATTCTTCAAGGCACACATGTGCATCTTTACCCCTTTTGCTCTCTTCTTACCCCCATTTCTCCCTGGTAACTACCCATCAGTTCTCTGCATCTGTGTTTGTTTATCTTCCACATACGAGTGAAATAATTTGGTATTTGTCTTTCTCCATCTGACTTACTTTGCTTAGAATAATACCCTCAAGGTCCATTCATGTGGTTGCAAATGGCAATATCTCATACGTTTTATGGCTATCTTGTATTTCATTGTGTATATACATACTTTATCTTCTTTATCCATTCATCCATTGATGGGCTTTTAGGTTGTTTCCAAGTCTTGGCTATTGTGAATAATGCTGCAATGAACACTGTGGTGCATATATATTTTTGAACTAGTGTTTTAATGTTCTCTGGATAAATTCCCAGAGGTAGAATAACTGGATTATCTGGTAATTCTATTCCTAAGTTTTTCAAGAATCTCCACACTGTTCTCCATAGTGGCTGCACCAATTTACATTCCAACTAGCAGTGCAAAAGTGTTCTTTTATCCGCATGCTCTTCAATGCTTGTTATTTATTGTCTTTTTTAATAATAGCCATTCTGACAGGCATGATATCTCATTGTTGTTTTGATTTGCATTTCATAATAATTAGTGATGTTGAACATTTTTTTTTTTTTTTTGGTGAGAATGATTGGCTCTGAGTTAACATCTATTGCCAATCTTCCTCTTTTTGCTTGAGGAAGATTGTCCTTGAGCAAATATCTGTGCCAATCTTCCTCTATTTTGTATGTGGGATGCTGCCACAGCATGAATTGATGAGCAGAGTGTAAGTCTGTGTCCAGGATCCACACCTGTGAACCCTGGGCTGCTGAAGTGGAGAGTATGAACTGAACCACTATGCCACCGGCTGGCCCCAGATGTTAAACATCTTTTCATGTGCCTGTTGACCATCTGTGTACCTTCCTTGGAAAAAAGTCTGCTCAAATCCTCTGCCCACTTGTAAATTGGATTTTTTGCTTTTTTTGTTGCTGAAGTGTATGAGTTCTTTATATATTTTGGATATTCACCCTTTATCAAATTATTCATTTACAAATATCTTCTCCCAATCAGCAAGTTGTTTTTCATTTTTTTGACAATTTCTTTAGCTATGAAAAAGACTTTTAGTTTGATATAGTTCCATTTGTTTATTTTTTCTCTTGCTTCCCTTGTCTGAAGAGACATATTCCAAAAAATATTGCTAAGACTGATGTCAAACAGCCTATTGAACTGCCTTTTCTTTCTTCTGGGAGTTTTATGATTTCAGGTCTTACATTCAAGTCTGTAATCCATATTGAGTTAATTTTTGTGTATGGTTTAAGATAATGGTCCACTTTCATTGTTTTTCATGTGGCTCTGCAGTTTTCTCAGGACCCTTTATTGAACAGACTTTTCTTTCTTTATTGTATGTTCTTGATTCTTTTGTTGAACATGAGCTGTCCATAACATTTTTAAATATTTATGTACCCAACATAGGAATACACACACACACACACACACATAGCAAATGCTAGTAGTTCTGAAGGGAGAAATAGATAGCAATACAATAATAAAAGGGGACTCCAATACCCCCTTTCAACAACTGATAGGTCTCCACATACAAAATCAATATAAATACATTGGAGTTAAAGTATACATTACACCAGATGGACTTAACGGAGATTTAAAGATCATTCCAGGCAATAGCAGGGGAATACAAATTCTTCTTAAGTGCACATGGAGCATTTTCTAGGCATGTCATAGTTAGGCCACAAAATAAGTCTTAATAAATTTAAGAAGTTTGAAATCAATCAATGTTTTCTTCTGACCACAGTGGTATGAAACTACAAATCAATTACAAGAAGGAAACAGGAAAATTCACAAATATTTGGAGATTAAACAATATGCTCCTGAATAACAAATGGATCAAGGAAGAATCAGAAGAGAAATCAAAAAATATCTTCAGATAAATGAAAATGGAAATACGTGTTACCAAAACATATGGGATACAGCAAAAACAGTTTTAAGAGGGAAGATCATCGTGATAAATGCCTACATTAAGAAAAAAGAAAGAAGGCCAATATTATTTTACACCAAGAAACTAGACAAAAATAACAAACTACGCCCAAATTTAGTAGAAGGAGGGAAATAACCAGGATCAGAGGAGAACGGAATGAGATAGGAACTAAATAGACAATAGCAAATATCTCTGAAACTAAGAGGTGACTTTTTGAAAAGATCAATAAAATAGACAAAGCCTTAGCTAGGCTTACCAAGAAAATAGATGGAGGACTCCAAGAATTAAAATGAGAAATTAAAGAGGAGACATTACAACTGATACCACACAAATCCAAAGGAAAATTAGAGACCACTATGAAAGATATATGTCAACAAATTGGACATCCTAGAAGAAATGGACAAATTCTTAGAAAAATAAAACCTACCAAGACTGAATAATGAAGAAGGAGAAAGTGTGAACAAACCTTTTACTAACAAAAAGATTGAGTCAATCATCAAAACCTTCCAACAAACCAAACCCAAGGACCTGATGGCTTCGCAGGTGATTTCTACCAAACTTTTAAGAAAGAATTAATACTAATCCTTCTCAAACCCTTCCACAAAACAGAAGATGAAAGAACTCTTCCAAACTCACTTTAGCAAGCCAATAGTACCTTGACATCAAAACCAGGAAAGAACACTACAAGAACAGAAAATTATGCACAGTATCCCTGTGAACTTAAATACAAAAACTCTCAAGAAAATACAGCAAATGAAATTCAATAATATATTAAAATGTCATACCATGTCAAGTAGGATTTATTCCAGGGATGCAAGGATGGTTCTTCATCCACAAATCAATCAGTGTGATACACCACATTGTAAAATAAAAGATAAAAATCATATGATCACCTCAAAAGAGGCAGAAAAAGAATTTGACAAAAGTCAATATCCATTCATTATTAAAAAAATCTAAAAAAATTTAGTATAGAGAGAATGTACTTCAACATAATAAAGGCCATATATGAAAAGTACACTGCTAACATCATACTCAATTGTGAGAAAATGACAGCTGTTCTTCTAGGATCATGAACAAGACAGGATGCCTAACCTTATCTATTTTATTTAATATAGTACTGGAAGCCCTATACAGAGCAATTAGTCAAGAAGAAAAAAGAAAAGACATCCAAATCAGAAAGGAAGAAATAAAACTTTCTCTATTTTTAAATGACATATTACATATAGAAAACCCTAAAGACTTCATGAAAAAGCCATAGAACTAGTAAACAAATTCAATAAAGTTGCAAGATACAAAAATCAATGTACAAAAATCAGTTGCATTTCTATACATTTACAAGGAACTAGGAGAAAGAGAAATAAAAACTAAATTCCATTTACAATTGCAACAAAAATAATAAAACACTTAGCATGAATTTAACCAAGGAAGTGAGAGATATGAACACTGAAAACTGCAAAACATTGGTGAAAGGAATTAAAGATGACACAAATAAATGGAAAGATATTCTGTGTTCATGGATTGGAAGAATTAATATTGTTAACTTGTCCATAATATCCAAAGAAATCTACAGATTCAATGCGATCTCTATCATCATTCCAAGATATTTTCCTCAGAAATATAAAAAAAGTCCTAAAATTTGGATGGAAAAAAGTAAGACCCTGAATAGCCAAAGAAATCCTGAGAAAGAATAGCAAAACTGGAGGAATCATAGTTCCCTATTTCAAACTATATTGCAAAGATATTGTAGTCAAAACAGTATGCTATTTGTGTAAAAAGAGAGATAGATCAATGGAGATACAGAGATCCTAGAAATAAACCCATTTATAAGTGATCAATTAATTTATGACAAAGAAGCCAAGAATAAACAATGAGGAAAGGATAGTCTCATCAATAAATTGTGTTGTGAAAACTAGACAGCCACATGGGAAAGAATGATACCGGACCCTTTTCTTAAATACCACTCACAAAATTAACTGAAAATGGATTAAACACTTAAATGTAAGACCTGAAACCATAAAACCCCAAGAGGAAAACAAAGGGGATAAGCTCCTTGACATTGGTTTTGGCTATGATTTTTTTGGATATTACACCAAACGTCAACTCAACAAAGCAAAAATGAATGGGTGGACTACATCAAACAAAAATCTTCTGCAAAACAAATGAAATCATAAAAAAAGAAAGGAAATCTACAGAATTGGGGAAAAACTGCAAATCTTAGTCTGATGAGGTGCTAATATCCAAAATATTTAATAAATCATATAACTCAATAACAAATAAAAAATCATTTTTTTAAGGAAGATTAGCCTGAGCTAACATCTGCCACCAATCCTCCTCTTTTTACTGAGGAAGACTGGCATGTGCTAACATCTGCTTCGATCTTCCTCTATTTTTTATAGGTGGGACACCTGCCACAGCATGGCTTGATAAGCGGTGTGTAGGTCTGCACCTGGAATCCAAACCGGGAAGCCCCAGGCCACCAAAACGGAGCATGCAAACTTACCCCATATGCCACTGGGCCGGGCTCAACAAAAATCCTATTGAACAACAGAAAGAGGAACTGAATAGACACTTTCCCAAAGAAGACATCCAAATAGCCAACAGATATATGAACAGATGATCAACATTACTAATCATCAGGGGATTGTAAATCAAGATAGCACCTCTTAATTGTTAGAATCGGTATCATATAAGTGACAAAACAAATGTTGGCAGAGAAGTGGAGAAAAGGGAACATTTGTGCATTGTTGGTGAGAATGTAAAGTTGTGCAGCTACAATGGCAAACAGTATAGAGGTTCTTCAAAAAATTGAAAATAGACTTATCATATGATCCAGCAATCCACTTCTGGTATACAACAAAAGAAATGAAAACAGGATATAGAAGAGATATATGCAACTCCATTAATTACAGCATTATTCATAATGTCCAAGATATGGAAACAATGTAAGCGTCCATCAATAGATACCTGGATAGAGAAAACATGGTATATATGTTCATGGAATATTATTCACCCATGAGAAAGAACGGAATCTTACCATTTGTGACAACATGGATAGACCCAGAGGGCATGATCTTGAGTTAAATAAGCCAGAAAAAGAAATATTGCACCACATTACTTATATGTGGAATCTAAAAACAAAATAAAACAAACAAAAAAAACAAACTCATAGAAAAAGAGAGAAGAAAAGTAGTTGCTAGGGTCTGGTGCAGGGGTTAGGTAGAAATTGGTAAAAGGATACATACTTTCAGCTATAATATGAGTAAAATTGAAGCATATAATGTGAGACATAGTGACTATAGTTGATAACAGTGTATTATGTAATTGACTTTTAGTAAGAGAGTAGAACTTAAGTGTTCTTCCAAAAAAAAGTGAGATAAATATGTGAGATCATGGATGTGTTAATTAACTAGATAATGGAAATCCTTTCACAATGTATATGTGTATCAAGTTACCACCATGTGCACTTCAAATATTGTTCAATTCTATTTGTCACTTATTCCTCAGTAAAGCTGGAAAAAGTGGAAAACATAATAGAGAAGAAGAAAGAGATAATATGAGAAAGACGCATTGATGAAAAGAAAAAATGTAAGCTATTAACTTGAATGGATCCCTAATAAGAATATCTTCTGGTGAATTAGAAAGAACCTTGGATTGAAGTCAGAAAGCCTGGTTATTAAGTCTGGGCATCCACCATATTCCGGATGATCCTGAGTAAATAACCATTTCTCTGAGCCCTCATTTTCTATTATATAAACATGTATTAGATTTCTAATATTTAATGCTGAATGAATATGTTTGCTAAATAGTTTGTGAAAAGTGTTTATTGCAAAATGGTTTACACTGTCAAAGGTACTATAAATGAGGTGAATTATTACAAGCAATGTTTGTTTTCTTGCAGGGCTGTCAGTAGCTCACATCCAGCACAGCTGAATGGGTTCCATGGTTACTACAATAACGTGACTGAGTTAATTATCGTTGGTCTTTTCCAGGATCCTGAAGGGCAGACAGTGTGTTCTGTGGTGTTTGTTCCCGTGTATCTGTAGATTATTCAACTGTTTCAACTGGGCTGTACAAGTAAGCTTTCCTTCATTGGTGATATGTTTTCTATTAAATTCAAATTTTATGTCATTTCATAAAAAGACAATGAAATAACCTATCTGTAATGACCCTAAGTCCACTCTTTTCTTTTCTGAATTTTGAGTAAAGTTTCCAAAATTCTGCTTTATACCTGATATTAGGGTTTGAATTCAGAAAAAAGACATCAATAATTAATAAGTAACAATATAGTAATGACAATGAGTCCGGCATAGCAAGTCACCCACCCATTTGGAATTGTGATAAACTTTTTTTTGCATGGTTTCTCCACCTCTCCTCTGCAAGCTCCTTTAATTTCATAAGAATACAAGAAGACAGATAATACAGAATTTTCTAAAACTCTTTCCTAAAAAATTCAGCTTCTTTTTAATCTAAAATATATTTCGGGCATCTTTACATGTGAAGATCAATGGATTTGCCTAGCAATTCTATAGCACCTCGTTCTGAGATTCTGCAGCATTCTATAAAATAAATTCTTTGGATGTTTTTTTTTACTTTCTTTGTTTGTGATTCTCACTATTATGTCTGGAAGCTAGAAGCATCAGCAACGGTCAGTGTGTTGAAATTTATGAGCCCTAATCAACAATTGCACGTCAGGGTTGCAGCTTAGACATAGAGAAGGACATTGCAGAGTTTGTAATAAAGTGTATCCAAGGTTAAGAGGGCTGGGATGGGGTGTAGAAAGTGGTGGAGCACAGGGAGGTGGATGAAGAGGCCTGAGGGGCTGTCAGTCAGGGGCCATGAGGTGGCAGTGGGAAGGGACTTGGTGAGAGTTGAGTGTTTCTGTGCAGTGTGAGACTGACTGCATGGTTCTGAGGAAACTGAGTTTAGCATTTGTGAGTAGATTTATGGTGGTTTACTACTCTTGACATCCAGCTTGGCGGGGGAGGGGGCTCCTCCTCATTCTCATACTATTTCTTGGGAAAATTTCTATCACAGCCTGAATAACATGTGATATGTGAGGATAGGGACCAAGCTTATTTCATCTACTGCCTCCCCAACAAGTAACCACTACCTGACATGGTAGCTGTTGACTGAATGAAGGAGTGAATGAATAGAGGATCTAGGACTTTCTCACAGCTCAAGTCTATTTTAACCTGACTTTGGTTTTGTTCTAGGAAGAGTTGTTTTCTGATCCGCTGAGGGTGTGGGGCTCCATCAGGGTGAAAGCTCATCAGAAAGGGACCAGGTTTGCGAAGACCACAGTCAGGGATTCCACAATCCTCTCAACTGCTCATTTGCTGGGTTAACACTGTAATACATATTTTTTCTTTTTGAAATAAAATATTCATTGGGAAACTCATATCTGTTAGAATCCCAGAGTTGCTTTTTTTTTTAATTTTGTTTTTGTGTTTCACCCTAAGCCTCAATCCTTTCTATAACAAAGCATAAATGGAAACTAAGGGTGAGCACCTGTGCTTCTACATCTAGCTTCTTAAAAGAGGACGACACAACCAGAGAGACCTACAACTAGAATATACAATTATGTACTGGGGGGTTTTGGAGAGAAGAAGCAGGAAAAAAAAAAAAAAGACTTGGCAAAAGATATTAGGTCAGGTGCCAATCTTTAGAAAAGCAAGGACAGGATGCTCTTTGGGATTCTTTGGGTTAGATTTCCCAATGTAATTTATCTTTGGATCCTAGGTCCCAGGTATGAAAGTTCTGATTTAATGAAGTTTTGGCCCTAAATCTAGCATTTATCTAGATTGAGCATCTAGTCCTGCTGGTGGAATCTGTTTTCCCAGCCAACTACAAGTGACCATCTAGTACTTCAGGATCATTCCTTTCAAACCCATGATGTGTATTCAAATGGCTTCAATAAAAGGCCAAACTGGGTCACCTCCTGGTGGTGGGCAGTAAGCTTGAGCATGCTGATTATCTTCTCTTTGATACAACATCTTCATTGTAATGATAGCACCCCTTGCTTTTAGGATTATTGTGGAGATTGAATAAGATAATGCATACAAACAACTTAGTACAGAGCCTGAAATGGATTAAACATCAATACATGTTTGTTTTCACTCTCTAAGAAAAAAAAAAACAAACAAACCTCTATTCCTTGATTGTTTTCTTTCTGACTCCTCCTATCCAGAACCTCTTGTTTGCAGGTAATGCTTCTCTTCCCACTATCATTTTGGTGAGACTTTCCCTCTCATCTTTAAGTCAGAAAATTTTTCTAGAAGCAACCACAGAGTAAACTTTGATATTAAATCTTGCCTGGATGAATGAGGCTTTCCCAATTTAGAAGAAAGTCTCTTGAAACCACAACCAGAGGTTATAGTTTTCTTGGGTTGGTGGATTCTTTAAAATGTGTCTTCTGATGACCAAGATACTAAGATACTGCAGTATAACCAGGAGACTGAAATAGATGTTTGGAGTCCTAGATCCAAGGGTTCCAATCTTTTAGCTTTTTTATGTGCTTTAGGTTGCCGTGTCTGCAAGGAACATGGAATATGTAAGATCAATTGTCTCATTGCTAAGGTTGTAGCTAGGTCTGTTTCCTCCCCAGCTACTAGGGGAAGGCATTTTGGGGCATTGAAATTGTGAGCGGGCCTTTCAAACCTGCTATGAATCCAGAGAATTGTAGATGAATTCCAACTTTATTTGTCTCACAAATAATTTGAATGTGATATTCTCTTTATGGTTTTGGGTAGCTCATCTTTCAAGGTGCATGCAGACTTTTTTGAATACTTCTTTCAGACTTGCAATTGCTGGGGTAACTAACTTTGGGGATGCACAGACCAAAATCAGAGGGTTGGTGGACAGGGATTTAAAGGAGTGATCTTGACGAGAGATGTCCCAGAGGGTCATTACTGTGGAGATAACTGTGGGAAAGAGTGAAAATAGATTTTGTTTCTTTAGAAAAAACACAGAATAGGAAACAGAGGCATTACAAGGTTAAAAACCTGCTCAAGGTCACACCATCAGTAAGGGGAAAGGCTGGGATTCAAACCAGTTATCAGATTATCATGAGATTTATGAAATGAGAACAGTAGCTCACAAATGCAAGGGAAAAGTTCAGTTTACAACCAGTTGCAGTGAGTTATAGGTGATAACCTTTCCTCTACCTCCAGCTTCACAGGTGAGAACACTATGGTTCTGGAAGACGAAGTGAATTTCCAAAGACTTCACAGTTACCTTATGGCAGAGTCAGGACTAGAACCCAGACTTCCTGACTTCCAGTCAAAGTACTATTTCCATCCAATTGTGCTACTTAGGAAAGAAAGACTTATGATGCTCTCAGGCATTTTGACTAACCTAATAGAATGATGAAATGGAAAGCATATGTTTGGCATGGGATATAGTTGTGGTCAAATTCTGTTTTACCGCTTACTAGTCTTGGGATAGTAGGCATGTGAATAAATTTCACTGATATTTAATTTCTTCATCTATGAAGGGGAAAATAAAACCTAATTTTCAGTCTCATTGTAATAATAAAAGTGGTATGATGGATAAGAAAGTGCTGAGTTACACATTCAGAAAAATCAATTAGATGGACATAAGATCTTCTCCACAGGTTCCAACTGATGTTTCAGCAACAAACCTCGAGAGTTATCATGTAGGCAGCTGAGATTGAGAAAGATTGGTTATGCACAAAGGTACTTCTCAGTGCACTCTAAATTACTCTTGATAGCTTTAACAATTTCCAAAGGAGAATATATGGGATACAAAAGCATAGGAAGTTGTTCAATATCACCAGTAGTCAAACAAATGTGAAGTAAGAAGGAAAGATGAAATTTAGTGCAAAAAAAAAAAGGAAAACCCTGATATCCATTACTGTCTAGGGTGAAAGAAATAGGTACATACCACATTTTGGTGATAGCTCTGTAAATTAGGACTGACCCTTTGGTGAGAGATATCAAAACTCTTTAAAATATCTGTAGCCCTCTGTTCAGTATATACATCTGAGAAATTATCCTATGGACCCAGAAACAACTTAATGCATATTGAGATTCTTCATGGAATTAGAAATTATGACTCATTATTAGATACATCTACTTGACAGAATAATGTACAATAAATAAAAGCAATGCTTTCAAAAAGTTATAATGATATGGGAAAATGTTTAAATTATACTATTAATCAGAATAATATATTAAATATATAGTATAGTTTCAAAGTGCAGAGAAGAAGTGAATGAAGATTTGTATATAGAGGAAAGAAAGAAAAAACATTAGAAAGTTGATAATTTTTCTTTTTGATGGTAGTAGTGAGAGTAATTTTGTTCCTGCTCCTTTAAATATTTTCTAAACTGTCTAATCATCATGAACATTCTAATTACTTTTTTCCCGTATTCTTTAGAGGATCTGCTGATACACAGCTTGTAAAAAGCAGAGCTAGCAACTTTCTCTTCTTTCTATTTGTTGTATCATCTGCGTGAGCTGAGTAATCTGGGTTCTGAGAGGACACCTTATGGTATAGGAGGGGGATACAACCTGGGGAGTCAGAAGACATGGGGTCTGTGTTCAATCTGCCACAACTTAGCTTCTGTGACTTGGGCTGATTACTTAATATTTCTAGGTCAATATGTTAGCACCTTTAAATTAAAGACATTTGCACCAGACCACCACAAAACTCACTGGTCTTAATGGCTTTTTAGCAATGACAATGGAAAGTGATGGTTCAAGAGGTCTCCTGTAGCCCATAAATAAATGAGATGCCTTATTCAGTCTTTGAACCCAGATCACTTATCATAGTGGGAGATATCTAAATCAGAGAAGACAAGATTATGAAACCATCCAGTTTCTCACGGCAGTTTTTTCTCCCTGCAGGAATTTTCTTTAATCCTATCTAGTCACTTAATACATACATCATTGAAAGCAGAGGAAGGAAGACCAGATGGACAAGATGACCCATTAAGAATCCTATTGTTTCTATCACTCTGCCATGTTAGCAACTAATAAAAGTTCTCGTAAGAAGCTATCAACCTCCTTAGATCCAGATATTGCAAGTTTCCTATATTTTTTGGTTTTAGTTTTTTATTCATTCAACAAATACTCATTGGGCACAGCTCTAGGTCTGGCAATATGGATATTAAACAAAGAATTCCTGCTTTCCAGCTACTCCAGGAGTAGGGTGGGAAGGTGGTTGGAGAACAATACAACATAGTGTACAAAGAGCTAGGATAGAGTTCAAATCTGAATGTTAGAGGAAAACAACAGAAATCCTTATAATCTAGCCTAGGGTAGCGAAAGAGATCTCCTTCCTTGTAGTTATGATACCTGAACACAGTTTTGAAGGATGTATAAGAATAAATCCGGAGAATTGTGAAAGTGTGTGTTCGGACAAGGGAGATAGCATGTGGAAGGCAATGAGGTGTGAGTGAGCATGACTTGATCAGGGAATTTTGAGTAGTTTAATATGCCTAAAACACATGGTAGTGGGCAGGACTGGGAGCTGGAGTTTAACATGGATAAGTCAGTAGTGTCCAGGGACTTTTAATGGAGCTAAAATGCATAGATTTTATCTTGAAGACAAAGGGGGGCCTTCATAAAATTTTAAACTGAGTAATGGTATGATCAAATGATCGAATTTTATAAATATCACTGTGACCACCCTATGGATGATTAAGTAGGTGTCTAGGTGAGATATAAGGCATGGGAGGCCCCATAAGATGTTGTTAGAACAACCATCAGCTTATTTTGCTAAATGATCTAAATCTTGCACTGAGAACTATGGTTAGGGTATGGTGAGTGCTCAAATATCGTTTTGGAATAAATAAACGAATGGATGTATGGATGAAGTTTAGGGGGCAAGATTCGATAAGATGTGGTGACTAATTTTGGAATTATGAGATAGACTAGTAAAGGGAGAAGTCAAGAATGACTCCATGTTTACGGTGTCTGGTCAAGGAAGTATAGAAAGAGGAGTAAGTGAGATGAGGAATTCAATTTTTGAAGAGATGCCCATGTGCACTGAGAAGTGTAATTGCGAGTTCAAAATGTGTATCTAAAGAAGCAATTGTAAAAAGTATTTAGGGAAATTATTTTCCCATATCTGATTATTGTTAGTATGCTAATGTTGATATATACTGACCTTTTATATGTATATATAAATAAAATTTTATGTTTTATTATGAAAACTCCATAATGATATTTCCAACATAAAAAAAATCATTCTTGGTTAAAATACAAGAGATGTAATATTTAGGGAGCTGTTTATTTTGTCTATTTAACTTTGTACTTTGTCAAAATTACTAATTAGAAAAACAGAAAATGATTCACATTATTAGTGGGCCCTTGTTTGGGGATTCAGGATTTGAGTTAATTATACTCCACAAATGCTAATTTCCTCAATTTCTCGAAATGTCTTGAAAGAGATAGTAACAATTTTTTTGTGGAAATTCTCTTTTTACCCCAGTACTTGCTGTGTCTCAGGATTCATGGATAGTCCAATAAACATCACAGAACTTTTCATGTTGGGACTCTTGCAAAACCCTGAGGTACAGAAAGTTTTGTTTGTGCTCTTTTTCGTCATTTACCTGGCCTCTCTTGGGGCAACTTACTTATCATTATCACCATTGTCTTCAGCCCCACCTTGGGCTCTTCTATGTACTTTTTACTCTCATATTTGTCCTTTATTGATACTTGCTATTCCTCGTGGATGACCCCCAAACTCATTGCTAACTCCTTGTATGAAGGGGGAGCCATTTCTTTTGAGGGTTGCCTAGCTCAATTCTTTGTTGCTCATTTATTTGGAAGAACTGAGATCATTTTGATCACAGTGATGGCCTATGACCATTACGTGGCCAGCTGCAAGCCCCTGAACTACATGACCATCATGACCAATCATCTATGAGCCCTGCTGGTATTGGCGACTTAGCTGGGAGACTTCCTGCATTCATTAGTTCAGCTCCTCCTGGTCCTTTAGTCACCATTCTGTGGGCCCAATGTGATCAACCACTTTGTCTCTGACTTGTACCCCGTGCCGGAATTTGCCTGTACCAACACATATGTCATCAGTTTGCTGGTGGTCACCAACAGCGGTGTGATGTGCCTGTAGAAATGTCTTCATGCTGGCTGCCTCCTAACTTGTCATCCTGCAGTTCTTGACATCCTACAGTGGAGAGGGGAGACACAAAGCCCTCTCCATCTGTGGACACCACTTCACTGTTGTCACCCTGTTGTTTGTGCTCTGTAGATTAATTTACATGTGGCCATCATTTAATTTGTCCATAGTCAAAATTTTGGCTGTGTTTTATTGTATTTTTACACTCATGTCCAACCCTTTGATTTATACACTGAAAATTACAGCAGTAAAAAATGTCATGAATAGTCTTTGGAAAAAATAATCAATTGTGGATGGAAGATACAGGTTCAGTAGGGAAATAAATAACCCATCATTCCTGGTAAGAATTCTTATTGTCATGTTAAGTGCTGAGAGATCATCAAAA
Source organism: Equus caballus (assembly GCF_041296265.1). Taxonomy (NCBI): domain Eukaryota; kingdom Metazoa; phylum Chordata; class Mammalia; order Perissodactyla; family Equidae; genus Equus; species Equus caballus. Next base: position 13,505,190 of record NC_091695.1, read on the forward strand.
ATTTCCAGAGCAAAAATGATTTGAATGTTTGACGTTATGTCTTATCCATCCTATGTCCTGTATTATTGACCAGGCAAATGATTGGACATGAGTTTAATTTATTCTTAACAGTTTACACTAAATTGCATAGCAGAGAAACATTGCCTCTCTCTGTCATGTTTGTCTGAGATGGAGTCTTCATCAATGTGTGGTATTGAGAGTCTATGATGAGCTGTATACCCTTATTGAAATGTTACTATCCTAGTCTTCCAACTCTGCTTTCCAGAATATTCATCAAATCAGTTATTGATGGTTCAGCTACATATGATTTTTATGTACAATAATATCAGAAAAAATCTGTAGCTTGAGACTTTGAGAGCAAGGAAAATATAATTAGGAATGACTGAACTCAAATCATGAAAGTGTGTAAAATAGACTTAAACTAAAATTAGCATAACCATGATTAAATATAATAAACTATGTGTTGTGAAATTCTGAAACAAATGTCTAAACATTGTGTACATGTGACTTCTCGCTTTCTCTCTCACACACACACACACACATACAAAAATGATGTATACGTTATCGAGCATTGACTTGGTGTTAGGCGTTGTGTGAATCACTTTAAAGACAGGATCTCATATTGTCTCATAAAATGTTGACATGGTTTGCTTTTAAAAATGATGAAACTGTATTCACAGAGACTGAGTTACTTAGCCAAGGTTGATCCAGAATTTAAATCCAGATCTTTCTGCCTTCAAGTCTGATCTTGCCAAAATGCACAGTGCTTTTGTATCTACTAATCTTCCTCTGCACATTTTATTTTGTTCATGCTTTCTGCATGTAACCTTTCTGTTATCAGTGTCCTTATCATCAATCTCTGATATGCACTTGCGTAGATTTATTTAAAGTCCAGAGTCATTATTAAGTATATCATCAAGGAGGCTTTGATTCTCTCTAATCCACTTGGTAAAATGCTTCCTTTAGTTACCTGTTACCATGAATTGGTTTCCATTTGTATGTCTCATTTTAACTGGGACTATTTGAGTTCTCTGGTCAGCTGTCCCAGGTATTCTGCTTAAGGGCTGAATTTTGTTGACAATTTCCTTGTGAAAGGAAATTTTAAAAATGTTGCTTTGGAAGGAAGCATAATAAAGACACGGATGAAAAATCTCATTAGATGTAACAACAATTCTGTGTAATACTATTAGATAGTTTTCCTGGTTTTGTTAGCTCATAAATTTACTGATTCATGCCAGTAAGTTATGTATTCCTCCACCATTTTATGTTCCATGGTATACAGATTATGTTTACCTTTTTAAAAAAGATAACATTTATCTATATTTGTTGTCATAGCAAGCATTTACAACACAATATGAATTTAAAACTCAGGTAATGAAACCACATCTGGCCCAGTACTGTAAACTTTTGTTCTTTATTTCTGCCTCTGTAGGTATGGATAGGGATGTGTTTACAAGTAGGTGTATCAAAATGACCACAATACTTAACTTTGTGGTTGGATTCAATTTTACTCTGAAGTTATATTTATAATTTTGTGTTTGTTTTTCATTTACAATAAGCACATGTGATTTTTCAAAAGGGCACATCAAAAACAGATTATACTATGAGGCTGGCCCCGTGGCCTAGTGGTTAAGTTCGCATGCTCCACTGCAGGTGGCCCAGCATTTCATTGGTTTGAATCCTGGGCGCGGACAGGGCACTGCTCATCAAACCATGCTGAGGCGGCATCCCACATGCCACAACTAGAAGAACCCACAACGAAGAATATACAACTATGTACCGGGAGGCTTTGAGGAGAAAAAGGAAAAAATAAAAAAATCTTAATTAAAAAATCTAGAATATACTAGATCCCATAAATAAACTCAAGCTGATTTCTTCATGAAAAACAACCCAGACACAGTCCTTGATTCTGTAGGCAAAGCACTGCATAGAATCACACTAAATCCTGTTCTCAAGGAGTGATTTACTCCCTGGAAATTCTTCTGGAAGAGACATGTACTGAGAGGGTATTTTCTCTGAGAACACAAAGTTCATATTTTATTGTGCCCTCTTTGTATATCAGGTAAACCCCAAAAGATTATCATAAAGATAATTTTATGGAAATGATGGGAAAGAGTAGGGAAAACCAAGTAGGGAGGGTTTTTGTTTTTTGGAGTATGTAAGCATGAGAGATTTGTTAAGGCTTATGGGTTTTAATAGTGTTCTGAATGAGAGACAGGAGGTACCACCTCAGCTCCCATTATGTTCTGTAGGATTAGTGAGTTGAGAAGATGTAGCTATATGCTTATTCTTTAGCCAGCAGAGATTCTCCACCCTAGTCCTTCATTGACTTTTGTTTTGTTTCATCCCCAGAAATTTGATAGTCATCATTGACTCTCCTCTCTCTCTCATCTAATAGCTAATCTATGAGCAAATCTTAACTCAGCTTCAAAATATACCCTACCTTGAAGTTTGAAATATATACTGCACTTAGAGTAGAATGACTTATTTTTTGGCCAGTGATACAAAGTGACCTTGTAGTTTTCCTAATTCTGTTTCGGATTCCAAGAGATGCTAGTGTTGTGGAATCTGAAACGTAGACCCATGTTCATTCCATTTGTTTCCTGGTTTTACATACTCTGACCATGTCCGTGCCCAGGCTTCACCCTTTTAAGCGTATAGCTCCCATGATTTACAATAAACTTATCCTTTGTTTGACAAATAATCTGGAATTCACCATGTTGCAACATATCTACATTTCACACTAAGAAAAAATAGAAATTAATATGAAAAGCAATTTCTCTACTACAAGTATTCAAAATCAGTCTTCAAGAAACAATAAATTCAGAATATCATCAAGACATAATTATTAGTTTATCTCCAAACTTCTATGTCTAACAAAAACAAAAGTTACAGAGTTCTTGGACAAAATATTGTCTTCTTTCAATTTGTCAGATTTTGATAGTTTGATGAATAATAGCAGTATAACTGAGACCTTGAATTATACACTTGTTTATTTCTGCTGTTAGCTATAAAAGTGTAATTGAGCCAATTTTCCAATCAACTAAAAAATATGAAATCCTGATGAGGCTCATTAAAATATAGCCCATCTTTTTGCCAGCTTGTCATAACGCTATCACAAGAGATTCTAAAAAAGTATACTTACTTTAGTTGAAATTTGAAAAGCACCTTTACTTTTAGTACATTTAAAATATCAAATAGCATAAAGATCTGATCCTAGTGTGGTCTTATTACTTGTTGTCCAAATCTTGATTATCAATGGCCCAAACAACGTATGATTGCTAATTATTTTTGAAAAATTTCAACCTGCTGGAATAACACATGAGTAAATATCATCAGTTTTCTATATTATTTAAAAATTATTACTAATATTGTTTACAAATGTAATTGTGTCTCCATTTTGTTTTTATTTTTGTTCTTTTTTTGTTTTTTTAAGGAAGATTAGCTTGAGCTAACATCCACTGCCAATCCTCCTCTTTTTGCTGAGGAAGACTGGCCCTGAGCTAACATCTGTGCCCATCGTCCTCTACTTTATATGCGGGATGCTGATCAGAGCATGGCTTTGCCAAGTGGTGCCATGTCTGCACCTGGAATTCGAACCAGCGAGGCCTGGGCAGAATGTGCTAAATTAACTGCTGCGCCACCAAGCCGGCCCCTCCACTTTGGAAACTATGTAAAATATTTTTTTCCCACAAAAACATATCTATTTTAAAATTTAGAAAATAAGATAAAGATGGGCAACAAATAAGAAAATAGAAGGGTGTGTGTGTGTGTGTGTGTTTAAATCCACCTATAAGCCATTACCTACAGATAATCACTATCAACATTTTGGTAGATATTATTCTAGTCCTCATCATCTTTTTCTCTCCTCAACCTTGTTCTTCAATTCTATAAACTTGGTTCAGCCTCTGCCACCTTAAAAGTTACTCTCAGGGGCTAAATTATTTATTTGTTCAGCTTAGTAGGCATCTTAGGCAAATAAACTTTTCTGATCTTCAATTTCCTTGTCAAAAAATGGGCTTTTAAATCCTTAGTTTATGCCTTTATGAAAGGAAAATGTTTATGAAAAGCGTAGTATCTGACAGGTTGACAGAAGCCTAACAAGTGATAGCTCCCTTCCCTGCCAGTGGGAAAAGGGAAACAGAAGAATAAAGGCTAGAGATAGAGTAAGCCTCTGAATTTTAAGTACTGCTGAAAATATACCTGTGGTGTAAAAAGAGAAGACCTGTATTTAAGATTTTTATTCTGCAGCTCATTGTTATGTGGCTACTGATGAGCTTCTTAAAAAAATAGTGTTTCTCTTCTCTTGAACTCCCCTCCCTCAAGTGGATTGTTTTTTGTTTTTAATGGGCAACCATAGGGTAAGCACACTTTCATATCAAACATATTTGCTAAATAATGTTTTTATTTATTAAAGTAACATGATATAAGCAACAGGCTACTTCTTTATGTACAAACTAGTGCAGATGGAGAAGACAATAATTTCAAAGAAACGTCCTGTTATGTGGAATGCAAAAGTTTCACAGAGTTATATATTACTGACTAGTCACTAGCCGATTCTTTTCCAACTCATATGTTTTCAGCCTGGCCTATCTATGAAGCAAGTCTACCATGAAATTGGTTTAAACAATGAAGGCGAAAGGGTTTCAAGAATAGAGTTACAAAGATTAGAGAGGAATGTAAGAAATTTAACTTCTTAACTGTTTATATTAAGGGGGTGCAAAATAGGTTTCATTAAAGCACAAAGATTTTAGGTCAGATTAGCTCAGATTTGAATTCTGATTCAGTATGTTTTGCCTAATTGATCTTCAGCAATATAATTAATCTTTCCATCCCTTGGTTTCCTAATTTATGTAATTTGAATATCCACATTACTGCATTTATTGAGCTGCAGTGAGAATTAGGTAACAGAAAGAATATAAAGCACTTTGCAAACACTCAGAAAAGCCTGTCATGATATATTTGTACTGTCATTGTTTTATTGATGCTCACACCATCCTATGAGTAGGTCAGAATTATGTCCAAATAGGCTTCAAATAAATTAAGGACAGAAAGAATCTAAGGTCAGAAATTAGCTGCCTCAAAATACATAAACTGAGTGCTTAGGTCAAGACTTATTCACAAAAAGTGCTGAATTAACATTAGCTATGATCCTCTATCTTCTCCTCCTCCTCATTATCCTTATTTTTACATTGTCCAATTTCATTCCATCATTCTTGGGAACTACAACTAGATATCTAAAAGATAAATTTGATTTTTTAAACATACTGTTGCTTGCATATATTTACAAGGTAGTCACACACAGGAATGACATAAAGCAAAACATCCATTTTTTAAAGGTTCTTATATAGGTGAGATCTAACCTGATATAAGGTTCTGAGACCATGAGAAATATCAGCATCACATGATATTCAAATCCCTGGGTAAGAAATTTCCTCCTACAAACAGGTTTCTGAACTTTTCTCTGGGAATCACAAGCTTTTTACAGAGATAGTGTTTTTATTCACAGCACTGGTTTCTCCCTTCTCCTCCTTCTTCTAGAGGACTAGTCAGGATAGAATCCATCATTAATGAGAGGTTTTGAAATTAGTTCTATGTAGACATCTCACAGTGGCTCCAACCATCTCTGCCACTTGTAACCGCAGAGAGATTTAAGAGCATTTTAACCCCAGAATAGATAGCTGGCTAGCTCCTGGTCTCCAGAGACCTGATCATTAGCCCCAATAGCTTTCATTGCTGAGATAATTACTCACTGTTATACTGCCCCTACTTGTAAGTGGAGGGCAATAATGACATATTTTGAAGAGAAGTGAAGCTGGGTCACATGCTTGGTCCTCCTGTGATCATGCTTAATGAAAGACAGTAGCAGGGTTCTTGGTCTCCTGTCATGAACGGTAGTCCCAGGATACCTTATGCACTGGTGACATCTCTGAAAGCTATATAGCATCTCAGAAATTTTCACTATTTTTCAGCTGACTCATTTTTTCAATTTAAATTGCTTAATTCTTACAACTAAAGGAAACATGTAATTTTATCTCCCTTTTATAGATTAAAAAAAAAAAAACAGGTAGAGAGGTGAAGCAACTTGCTTACATTTACAAGGCTAATTAAAGCTGGAGACAAGATGAGAAATCAAGGCTACTTGATCCAAACCTCTTAATCTCTGACTTCAAAGCTTCCATTCTAAAGCTCTTAGAATTTCATTGTGTTCATGATATGGGTTCAATTCTGTAATGCAAATTTGTGATCATTGTCCAGTTCCATGACATCAACTTGTTCTTACATCACTGGTAATTTTCTATAAAAGCTGTTTTGTTTTCAGAGTCTTCTTTTCCTTTGGCTATATCTAAAACATGACTTTAATGTGTAGATATTTTCTGCTTACCCTACAGACTTTCTCAATTATATTTCTTTTGTGCCAGCCAATTCTGATTCTAATTCTTTTTGTAGATGATTGTATGCCACAGGGAATGGTGGAGATGTATTTTTTATAAGTACCTTAGCATGCAAATGCACGTTTCTTCAGATTATAAGTAAAAGAAAAAAAAGTCTTGCTGTGGTGGGAGGACATATAAACCTCCTAAACTTAGGAAGAAAAGAAAATGTATATTTCTGGGGCCAGCCCGGTGGTACAGGGGTTAAGTGCATACGTTCTGCTTTGGTAGCCAGGGGTTCGCCAGGTCAGATCCCAGGTGCAGACATGGCACCGCTTGGCAAGCGATGCTGTGGTAGGCGCCCCACATATAAAGTGGAGGAATATGGGCACGAATATTAGCTCAGGGCCAGTCTTCCTCAGCAAAAAGAGGGGGATTGGCAGCAGATGTTAGCTTAGGGCTAGTCTTCCTCAGGAAAAAAAAAAAGAATATTTCCATTAAAAGTACTTTTTGAAGGCTCTTCTCCTACTGTTCTAAACTTTTTCCATACATAGTTTTTTTTTCTCTTTTAAAATAAAACTTCATTCTAGCTATAGTGCTGGGTATAAAGAGGGTTCAAGATATGGCTGTTGATCTGTTTCATACCCACAATCAGGGCAATGTTATGACTTGTGGGCCTTTGGTACATTTGTCCTCATGGATCCTTTCCTCCACAAAAATATTAAAAATTCTGTTTTATGACTGCATTGGTATAAAGATGACTATACTCCAAGTCTAACTTGGGCTATATTCATTTTGTCTTATTTTAAAAGATATTAACACATTTCAAGGTCTCCTAAAACTATCATATGCTCTGTGCACCATGCCTACTGTGCCCTAATGGATATGTCAGCCCTGCCCACAACATGGGGGATCCTGAATGAAATTGATCCAGCCAGGATAATTGACTGTCCCAAGTGTAATCAACTAGGGGAGGGAATAAATCTATACAAAATATCACTAGATTTTTTTGCCTAAATATTCTATTCACAAGATTTATTACTCTCCAGTTTTCATTAATTGCCCCCAGAGTTTTTTCATGGCATTTTCATTTCTGCATTTCTGAGGGTGTAGATCAAAGGATTCAACAAAGGAGTTACTATGGTGCAAAACACAGTCACAGCTTTGTCAGTGGGAAGGAATTCATGGGTCTTAGGTACAGGAATGAACAAGGTGCAAAGAATAAGATGACAACAGTGACATGAGAGGCACAGGTAGATAAGGCTTTGCGATGACCTTCGGAGCTATGAGTCCTCAGAGAGCGTAGGATGATGACATAGGAAACAACCAGCATAGAAAAAATGAGCAAACAGAGTGACACGCTGTTTGCAGCAATCAGAGGCCCCAAAGTGTGAGTGTCTGTGCAGGCCAGTCCCAAAAGAGGTATTAAATCACACATAAAATGGTCAATGACATTGGGGCCACAGAATGGTAACTGGACCGTGAACAAAATCTGGATCCCTCCATGAAGAAACCCTAAAACCCCAGCCATTCCTGCCAGGGAATCACACACAGGTCTTCTCATGATGCTCATATAGTGCAAAGGCTTACAGATGACTACATAGTGGTCATAGGCCATGACAATTAACAATACAATCTCAGTTCCAGCAAAGAAATGTTCAGCAAAGAGCTGAGTCATGCAGCCACTGAAGGATATGGTGTTCTTTTCAGAGATCAAATCAAAGATCATTTTGGGTGCTATGGAAGAAGAATAGAAACAATCTATAATGGGCAAACAGAACAGAAAAATGTACATGGGAGAACCCAGGGCTGGGCTGATATACATGATGATCAAAATGAGCAGGTCACCTGATAATGTGATCAAGTAGGTGATTAAAAACACAGCAAATAAGAGTTTCCACAGTTCTGGATTCTGGGTCAATCCCAGCAGGATGAATTCTGTTACATTTTTTCTTTTCCATTGATTCATCTTGGGTTGTGAGCACACGATCCATCTGGAAAGATAACAGTATTTCTGAGTGATAGTTTTAATTTAGTTTAAAATATTCAATAATCTCTTTAGTTCTCGTCTTTCAGATTGATGGAGCCACACCTTCCACTCACCTCTGGCATTTTGCAGATAGTTGTAAAGAAGGACGGAAGGAGGTTAATTTTTTCCTTATTTGTATTAATTAAATAGTGACAATACCTTGCAAACACCAGAATACAAGCAGGGTGTTATTACGAATGTTTGACTTCCAAACTTTCTGGCTGTAAAAGTCTTGCAGATGGCTATATTTCAATTTCGGGGACAAATTTGATCCATAATAATTATTTTGAAGTTATACTTTTCTATTGGCATGAATATTTATAGGTATATGAAGACAATATTCTTTTAAATGTCTTCTGTGTATTAGATATAAAAGTACCAAGCCTGTCTGTATCTATATCAGCTGTGTCCTAAGAGCCGTTATTCTTTTCTGTCATGTAAATTTCCATGGACACACAGATAAACACAGCTGCAGATGGAGTTTTTTCCATTCAAAATACCAAGGAACTATCTTTATAAGCGCTCTGTGAGCAGTATTCACTCAACAGCCCCAGATGTTGTGTGCAGCTAGACATGACTCTTTGATGCTCACTCCTTCCACATCTTTGAATGTGGACATGTAAATGGTGCAAATTTCCTTGAAACTTTCTCAATATTTCTCAAGTGAATTTTCTGTGCAGTTGATCTTTCATGGAATATAGAAAGATGCTCTGGATTAGATATATTATTCTACTCACCTTTTACAATTGGAATTAAATGAGTCATGAAGTCACCCTGAGTTTCCTATTGACAATACAAGAATGTTAGGGTCATCTAAAATGATACAATCTTACTTTTTGGCATAAGTTAAAACAATTAAGATGAACTTGAAATCTAATTTCTAACTGGTGGAAATATTGAATGTATACAAGAATATATGTATATGTGTGTATATGTATGTGTGTGTGTGTGTGTGTGTGTGTGTGTGTATGTATTTGAAAGGATCTGTACCTAGTCTTTCAAGAGTGAGTGTATGTTGTTGTTGCAAAAGATCATAAGATATTCTATTCCTCTCCCCTTATTTTTCTTTTTTCTCCAATCCCTGCCAAAAAACATAAGTACATATTTTTCCTCAAAAGTTTGTGAACACAGAATTCAGCATTGTGATCTCTCATCTTCAATAACGGTGAGGAAAGCTGTCTTTAGTTTTCAAGAAAGCTCAGTCTCTGAGTTGTTTCTTCTCTAGCAATGGCTCCAATAGATGGTGACTATGTTGTTGGTCATTTTTAATAGATTTAATTCACAAATTCTAAATTCGTTGTGGCAATGTGGAAGTCCTGAAAGGGGGAAATAATTTCAAAGCATTACAAACATAAATCTAAAGAATCAATCTCCTTAATGAGACATAAATCTTACCTTCCATGTTGTAAAATGACTGTAGTTCTCAACAGTGTCTTGCCTGGCAACCTCACAGATAAAGTTTTCTATTAATTATTTTTAAAGGTTTTATTTTTCCTTTTTCTCCCAAAGCCCCCTGGTACATAGTTGTGTATTTTTAGTTGTGGGTCCTTCTAGTTGTGGCATGTTGGATGCCGTCTCAGCATGGCTTGATGAGTGGGGCCATGTCTGCTCCCAGGATTTGAACTGCCACAACCCTGTGCCACGGAAGTGGAGTGCATGAACTTAACCACTCCTCCATGGGGCCCGGACCCATTTTCTATTGATATTTTGCCGTCATTGTGTCCAAATTCATTTTTAGAGAAAAAGATTAACCTTCAATTCACAGAATACAACTACAGAAACTATTTCAATGAAAATAACTTGGCTAAATTAAGTTAATCAGATTAAAATTTTAGGGAAAGATGTATCACTGACCTTGATCTAGTAGATTGTGGATTCCTCAGTTTTCATATTGAACCCAGTCATTTCTTTCTTCATCTCAGGGCATATGCCCCCCAGCTGCAAATAGACTCCAAGAGCTATCAAGTGAGACACTGAAATTTTTATCTCCCTAGATAACTCTCCCAATCTTGAACATTTTAGTTTATTTTGGTTCACATTTGTTGCTCTGGATTTTCTCAAAAAATGACCTCTTTTATTAAAGAAACTTTGATAGCTCTAAGATTTAATGTCTACTCACTTTCTTGGCTTCCTATGAAGGTATAAATACATCTTCCAAATATATCTAGTTTTTCAGATGTCTTAGAACTATATCCAATCCAAATTAAAAACAGTGGGAACAGTGAAAAATTATTCAAATCAGGAAAAGTTAGTGTATGGAACTACAAAATGTATACAAAAATCAAATCCACTTGTTTAGACACTGTTTTCTTAAATCAATTCTGCCACATTTTTGTTTCCAAAAATGTTCATGAGCAATGTGGAGAGAATTCATTTTATTCCTGATTTAAGCCCTCCTTCTAACCCAGTGAGCAATGTATCCCAAACAAATCTTCAGCTTGTTGGTACCTGACTCTCTTGCTGTCATTTACTTAACGTTCCTTCTTTGTGATTTTCTTCATTGACTCTAGAGAAATGTTTAAATACACTTTCATGAAGTACAGGATTTGGTAATGCATTGATCTCAAAAGTCCTCAGGAGATTAGTAATTGGCTCTGTTGGAGTGGCCTTTGCTGAATGGCCAGCCAACGTCTTTCATTTACTCCCAAGTGGCACCAGAAACATCATTAGAGGCCAGTTTTAGAAATGCAGTTGAGCTTTGGTTAAACCTATTTCTTTGGCTATAGTATAGGATGAGATTTGGGTAAAGCGAGTTGGAAAGCTTCATTATAGCGCTTTACTGCTCATTTTGTGGTAGGAAACCCCAGCATAGATTATGGAGTGGATTTAGGTCTAAGCAAGGGTTTCATAGAATGGATTTCTCTCTGAAAACATGACTGTTCTAAGTGATATGTTTGCCCTGAGAATGGAAATGCTAGTCTTCAAAGTTATGTGCCAGCTTACCCTGGAAAACTAAGGAAAGTTAGACGGCAGGATTTGTAGCTACCAATGGTGGAGTAATTTAAAAGTAATAAACATATAAACTTCCTTTGGGGTGAGTTCTTAGATGACAGATCCTCAGGATGTATTCAGGGGAATATAGCTTTTCTCTCTACTCCACAGAGAGAGAAATTCATGAGGACTTACAGTAAAGTACCACACTTTCACACAGTAGATATTGAGAAAAATCACTCAGCTGAGCACGCATGTGTAAAGACATCCAGAGGTAGAGAATAGAAACGTTAGAGAAAGGATGCTCCACTACAATCTTCTCTCCCTCAGCTTCTGAGGTGATAAAGAATTGGGTGGAACCCTGCAAAGAATCACTTTCCTTTTTATAATCCATCACCTTTAAACAGAATTCACATGCTTCTGAAGTCCAGAACCAGAAAGGGAAGCCATGCCTTAAGCTCTATCCTAATAGTTAACAATTTGCTGCTTTGTTTGCTGCCAACCTCACTCACAGTCTTTCCCTCTCCAATGGTAGTTTTTCTTAATTGTGATAAAATATACATAACATAAAAGTTACCATTTTAGGGGCTGGCCCTGTGGCCGAGTGGTTAAGTTCGCGCGCTCCGCTGCAGGCGGCCCAGTGTTTTGTTGGTTCGAATCCTGGGCACAGACATGGCACTGCTCATCAAACCACGCTGAGGCAACGTCCCACATGCCACAACTAGAAGCACCCACAACGAAATATACAACTATGTACCGGAGGGCTTTGGGGAGAAAAAGGAGAAAAATAAAAAAAACTTTAAAAAAAAAAGTTACCATTTTAACCATTTTTAAGTGTACAGTTCAGTGGCATGAAGTACATTCAAATTGTTGTGCAAACATCACCACCAATCATCTCCAGAATTTTTTCATCTTCCCATATTGAAACTCCAGATCCATGAAATAATTATCCCTCATTCCCCCTTCATCCATCCTCTGAAAACCAGTATTTTACTCTCTGCTTCTATGAGTGTGTTGATTTTATGTACCTCACATAAGTGGGATTATACAATATTTTTCCTTCTATCACTGACTTATTGCACTTTGAATAATGACTTCAAGTTTCATCCATGTTGTCATGAATGGCAGGATTTCCTTCGTTTTGAAGGCTGAATAATATTCCCTGTATGTATAGGCCACGTTTTTCTTTTAAATCCATGCCCCCCTTGATGGAAATTTAGGTTGTTGCCACATCTTTGCTATTGTTAGTAATGCTGAAATGAACATAGGAGTGAAGATACTTACTTGAGATCCCGATTTCAATTCTTTTTAGTAAATACCCAGAAGTGAGATTTCTGGATCATATGCTAGTTCTATTTTTTAATTTTTTGAGAAACCTCTATGCTGTTTTCCATAGGGCTGTACCAATTTACACTCCCACCAATGTTGCGCAAATGTTCCCTTTTCTCCACATCCTCACCCACACTTCTTATTGCTTGGCTTTTCAATAATAGCCATTCTAACAAGTGTGAGGTGATATCTTATTGTGTTTGTGATGTGTATTTCCTTGATGATTAATGATGTTGATCTACTTATTGGCCATTTGTATGCCTTCTTTGGAGAAATTTCTGTTCAAGTCCTTTGCCCAATTTTCTTTTAATTGGGCTACTTTGCTGTTGAGTTGTACTAGTTATTTATTGATTTTAGATATTAACCCCGCATCAAATATACAGTTTTCAAATATTTTCTAACATTTTATAGATCAACTTTTCACTCTTCTTTCCTTTGTTGTACAGAAGCTTTTTAGTTTGATGTAGTCCAATTCATCTATTTTTAATTTTGTTGCTTGTGCTTTTAGCGTCATATCCAAGAAATCATTGATCAGTCCAACGTCAGGAAGGTTTCCTGCTAAGTTTTCTTCTAAGACTTTTATAGTTTCAGGTTTTATGTTTACGTTTTTATCCTACTTGAGTAGATTTTTGTGTACGGTGTAAGATAAGGGTCCAATTTCATTCTCATCTGTGCGGATACTCAGTTCCAAGCACCTTTTATTGAAGAGTTTATCCTTTCCCAATTGTATATTCTTGGCACCCTTGTCAAAGATCTGTTGAAAAGGTATATATATTTACACATATGCATGGTTTTATTGCTGGGTTATCTATTCTGTTCCATTATTCATATGTCTGTCTTTATGCCAGTACCAGACTGTCTTAGTTACTGTAGCTTTGTAATATAGTTTGAAATCAGGAAGTGGAATGCTTTCAGCATTCTTCTTTCTTACAATTGCTTTGGCTATTAGGCATCTTTTGTTGTTTCATCTGAATTTTAGGATTATTTTTCTGGTTCTGTGAAAAATGCCATTGAGATATTGATGTGAGGGGCCAGCCTGGGGTCACAGCAGTTAACTTCTCACTTTCTGTTTCATCCCGGGTGCGGACATGGCACTGCTTGGCAAGCCATGCTGTGGTAGGCGTCTCACATATAAAGTAGAGGAAAATGGGCACGGATGTTAGCTCAGGGCCAGTCTTCCTCATCAAAAAGAGGATGATTGGCGGCAGATGTTAGCTCAGGGCTAATCTTCCTCAAAAATTAATAAAATAAAATTAAATTAAAAAAGATATTGATGTGGATTGCAATGACTATACATTTCATTGAGTAGCATGGACATCTTGACATTATTGAGTCTTACAATCCATGGACATGGGATATCTTTGCATTTGTTTGCATCCCTTTTGCTTTCACCAATGCTTTGTACTTTTCAGTTTGCTAGTCTTTTATCTTTTTAGTTGTTTATTTCTAAGTAGTTTATTCTTTTTGAGGCTATTGTAAATTGGGATTTTTTCTAAATTTACTTTTTGGATAGTATGTTATTAGTGCATAAAAATGCAAATAACTTTTGTATGTTGATTTTGTATCCTGTTATTTTACTGAGTTTATTAGGGCGAGCAAATAATAGATAATAGATGATCTGAACAAAAATCCCAATTTGCTCATTAGGTGAGGGAGTTCCTTGGTGATTTACACAAATAAGATTATGTCATCTGAAAACCATAATACCTTTACTTCTTACTTTCTGACTTGGATACCTTTTATTGCTTTTGTTTGCCTAATTGTTCTGGCTAGAACTTTCAGTACTATTTCGAACGTAAATGGTGAGAGTGTGAATCGTTCCTTGTTCCCAATCTTAGAGGCAAAGCTTCACTTGTTCATTCATTGAGTTGTTGAAGAAAGAAGTTGTTCAGTTGTTGACTATGATGTCTGTGGGCTTGTTTCACATGGCCTTTATTATGTTGAGGTAATTTCCTTCTAATCCTAGTTTGTTAAGAGTTTTTATTGTGGCAAGGTATTGGATGTTTTCAGATGATTTTTACACATCTATTGATAAGATCATATGACTTTTATCCTTCATCCTGTTAATGTGGTGTATCACATTTATTGATTTTTGTATGTTGAACTATGCCTCCCAGGAATAAACCCCACTTGGCTTCGGCGTGTGATCCTTTTAACATGCTGTTGAATTCACTTTGCTAGTACTTTGTTGAGTATTTTTGCATTTGTATCGTGCAGTGATTTTGGCCTGTGGTTTTCTTTTCTTGTGGTGCCTTTATTTGGCTTTGGTAACAGAGTAATGCTGGCCTTGTGAAACAAATTTAGAAGTGTTCTTTCCTCTTTAATTTTTTGTAAGAGTTTGAGAAAGACAGACATTAATTCTTCTTTAAATTTTTGGTAGAATTCACCAGTGAAGCCATCTGGTCTTGAACTTTTCTTTCCTGAGAGGGTTTTGATTATTGATTCAATTTCCTTGCTCATTATTGGTCTATTCAGATTATCTATTTCTTCATGATTCAAATTTGGTAGGTATATATTTCTAGGAATTTATTCATTTCATCTAGGTTATCCAATTTGTGGGCATAAAATTGTTCATAGTAGTCTCTTATAGTATTTCTATTTTTGTGGCATGAGGTGTAAGGTCTTGTCTTACATTTCTGATTTTGAGTTTTCCTCTCTTTTTCCTCAGTCTAGCTAAAGTTTGCCAATTCTGATTATCTTTTCAAATAGCCAACTCTTAGTTTCACTGATTTTTTTCTACTGTTGTTCTAGTCTCTATTTCATTTATTTCTGTTCTACTTTCATTATTCCTTCCTTTGCTAACTTTGGGTTTAGTCATTCTTTTTTTCTCATTTTTCGAGGTATAATATTAGCTTTATTTGAGATATTTCTTTTTTTTAGTGTAGGTATTTATTTCTATAAACTTACCTCTTAATATTACTCTCACCACTTCCCATAGGTTTTGGTATGTTATGTTTTAATATTTCTTTGTTTTGAGATATTTTCTGATTCTCCCTTTTATTTCTTCTTTGATCTATTGGTTTTACCTGAGTGTGTTATTTAATTTCCAAGTATTTATGAATTTTCCAGTTTTACTTCTGCTCTTGATTTTTGGTTTCTATCTATTTTGTTCAGAAAGATACTTTGCATGATTTCAATCTTCTTAATTTTTTAAGACAAGTTTTGTGGGCTAAGATATGATCTAACTTGTGTAATCTTCTATGTGCACTTGAGAAGAATATATATTCTGTGCTAATGGATGGAATGTTTTGTATATATCTGTTAGGTCCATTTGGTCTATAATGTTGTTCAAGACCATTTTGTTCTTATTGATTTTCTGTCTGGATGTTCTATCTATCAGGAAAATGAAGTATTGAAGTTTCCTATTACTATTATCGCATTGTTTTCTATTTCTGCATTCAGATCTAATAATATGTGCTTAATATATTTAAGTGTTCCAGTGTTGGATGCATGTATATTTCTAATTATTATTTCTTCCTTTTGAACTGACCCTTTTATCATTATGCAAAGTTTTCCATTGTCTCTTGTGAAAGTTTTGTCTTAAAGTCTGTTTTGCCTGTCATAAGCATGGACACCCTTTCTCTATTTTCATTACCATTTGCATGAAATATCTTTTTTCATCACTTTGCTTTGAACCTATGTGTGTTCTTAAGCCTTAGGTGAGTATCTTGTATATAGTGATGATATAAGCAAAAGACTAACACTGGAGTAAGCATCAACTCCACCTTGTTCCATTATCCTCCATGGAAAAGTGCACCAGTCAAAAATAAAATGGATCAGCATAGATGTGTAGGTCATCTCACTACTGAGGGAGCCCTGAACAAGAAGATTCCTGCAGTTTTATGGAGCCAGACACCTCATATAGAAAACCTAAGAGTATAAACAACTATTATACATAAGAAGTGAATTTAGCAAGTATAGTGGATAAACACATAACCTTGGCCAGCAACCCAACTTTCACTCTCGATCCAAACAATGAAACAGAACCTCAAATATAATTCTTCCTAATTTCCTCCTCCAACCTATCAGCTCCTAGAAATATGAACCTGCCTCTACTTCTCATATAGTCTTTCAACTGATATTACAATCCTGGTGCAAGAACAGTAGAACTTAAGGAAAAAAGTATAGCATTTGAAACGAGCAAACACTGGGTTTGAATTTGGATTTTGGCTCAGCCATTAAATTGGTATCTGCTTCGTTAGCTCTAAAGTGGGGCCAATAATATATGCTTTCAGAGTTACAGTTGTGATCATCAAAAACTGAAACCATATATTCTAACATATAGTGCTCAGTAGGACGAGGTCAGTGGTATAAGGACTTTCAAAAATTCTCTCCTCCACTAAAGCAATAAGAATACTGAAAAAATTGTCAGAATCAACATTTTCAGAGTTCTGAAAGGTTCCCAAAGTCTTGTAACATTTCAAGGAGTTCGTATTCAAGGAGAATCACTAAATCTCAGTAACAACAGTAAGGTTTGCAACATTCAACTTGACCTATTTCCATGTCCCCTCCCCAGCTCCTCAGTAACCTTACTGTTACAGCCTGCAATCATAGTGAAAACCAGCATCCCTTAAGCTGCTGGAGGGGGCAAAATGGAATTGAAGATCCTCTAAAGCCCTTTTCTCAGAAAAGTATCATTACTTGGCCTGTCTGTCAGTTTATTGGAAGACGTAACTCACAAGACGCTCTTTGTTTTGACTTGGAGCCTCTTCCTGGGGGAATATGTTAAAAACAAAGAGAGGTAACTCTTGAACATGGTGGCAGCCTTAGGTAGTGGATAATAGTTGGAGCAAACAAAAGACTAAGATACCACAAGGAGATTTGAAATTATATGATACTATGACATATTTCTGGGAATTAGAAAGGTATGTTTATGAGTAGAGCTGTGCATATGCCCAGACTGTGTGCACATTCAGGAAAGACTACACTTTCACCTCTGGCTCACCCTGACACTCTGTGGAAGTAATAAATAAAGACTAAATTAAACTTGTAAACTATGTGGCTGAGAGATGAAGGTATGACTCAATATGGACATAACACGCTTTGGCAAAGATTGGAAGACTTATTGGTTCTAGGAATCTAAGAACATTATTTAAGATGAATGCAAACAAGAAGCGGATTCTTTGAAAAGATCACTAAAGTGAGAAAACTAGCTAAATTGACTAAAAAGCAAGGCAGAAGACTCAGTTTACTAAAATCAGGAATGAAAGAGGGGATATTGCTACCAACCTTACAGGAATAAAAAAAAGACTATGAGGGGATATTATGAACAGTTATATGCCAACAATTTATATAGCTTTGATGAAATGGACAAATTATTAGGAAAACACAAAATACTGAAACTGCCTCAAGTGAAATATAACAAGAGATTGAAATAGTAACAAAAAAATAAAACTTCCTGCAAACGAAACCTCAGAGGAGATGGCTTCACTGGTGAATTTTATCAAACATTTAACACAACTTCTTCACAAACTCTTCCAAAAAATAGAAGAGGAGGGAAAACTTCCCAACACATTCTATAAGACCAGTATAACTCTGCTATCAAAACTAGACAGGGTCTGGCCCCATGGCTAGGTGGTTAAGTTTCCATACCACTTTGAGAGCCCAAGGTTTTGCTGGCTAAGATCCTGGGCGTGGAGATGGCATTGCTCATCAAGCCATGCTGAGGCATCATCCCACATAGCACAACCAGAGGCACTTACAACTAGAATATACAAATGTGTACTGGTAGGCTTTGGGGATAAGAATAACAAGCAGAAGGAGACGGAGAAGATTGGCAACAGATGTTAGCTCAGGTGCCGATATTCTTCTAAAAAGCAAAAAAAATAAAAAACCGAGCTAGACAAAGACATCATGAGAAAAGAGCTACAGTCTACATCTCTTATGAATATAGACACAAAAATCCCCAACAGAATACTAACAATCTTAAGCTAGTAGTCTATGGAAAGGATTATGTAGCAAAAGCAACTGAGATTTATCCCAGGAATGCAATGTTGGTTCAATATATGAAAATCAATCAATATAACAAGCCATATTAATAGAAGAAAGGACATAGTTCTCTGTAGTGATAATTGCTATTGTTATGTTTTCCCCAGTTCTCCATCCGCTGCCTAGCCATATAATTAACTATAGCAGCTGCTTCAACTCTGATGATAACTGGTTTAAACAATGCCCTCTCCTCTATGCTGCACAGTACCCTTTACAGTATGTGTTTGAAAATGATAGAATATATTTGGCTGCTCCAAGAACCACTATCCTGAGGTATGTGTGAAGAAAATTTGAAGAAATCTGTTCGCCTAACATTTCTTTCATTGAATGACTGGTGGAATTCCTAGACCTCCAAGAAAAGTCAATGGAAAATCATAAAAATCTGCCTTTTTAGATTTTGACACTGGACAATTTGGCACTGGGATTTTAGCTTCCACTTGGCCTCAAACTCTAGATATCTAGATATCACTCTCCCTGGAAATACATCAAGTCCAAATATTCCTATGAACAGAGTATGTCTTGATGTGTTTATAGTACAGTTGAGGATTGACACAGTATCTCAAGCTCTGATGATCGCAGCCAGTGAGGAAATTTCCCCAGGGACAGGCAACCTGAATGAAACCTCATGTTGTTATTTACACAGAATTTAGACTCCTTCATGCTCCAGTTCATGGTATCCAAAGGCTTATAAGAGGAGTGCATTACCACATAGTTTTCCATACCAGGAATGTAGGCTCTTAATACATAAGTTTAAAGTGTAGGGATAAGAATGATTCAGGTGAAGATGTGTCTGTTGTTCATAGATGAGTTCTCCTAAATATCTGCTTCTAAGGTGAAATCTTTAAAAAACAGAGATAATTCATAGAAGGGCAAAAACATTAGAGACAAAGACAGGTCATTTAATGTGCTCAGTATCTTCTCTAAACACTGTGATTCAAGAAGAAACAGTTTTCTTATTTTAAGAGCAGAATAAGAGGGGGTTATTAAGTGAGAGAAATATTTGTGTTTCTTATTGTATAGTTAGATAGCTCTGTGCTGAAGATCAGAAGATCCTCCTTAGTACCTAAGTACTTTGGGTTTCAAATTCACCATAGCATTTTCTTTTCTTTTGATTTAAATTTCCAAGGCATTAGAGCAGTGAAATGTATGTTGAATCAATTTGAATAAAGTTGTGCCACCTTGACATCCTCTGCTTCCTGTAACATTGCCCAGTCAGTGGAGACTTGAGAAATATACGTTACATGACAAGATGTTTGAACAGATACTTATAATGGTTATTTCTTATTCCTGAATACATTGGGCAACCTCCTTAACTACAGAGGCAATCATGGTAAGTTAACTAGAATTGCTGATTTTTAAAAAGCCAGTTTTTCACATTTTCATCTTCCCCTAAGGGGTTTATAATTAAAATCCTTGAAGCATTACTTTCTGATATTTGATAGGGTATTACTTTTTAGATATTTTACAGAAATATTTGTTCTCACTGTGTATGGATAGATCTATAATTTATCAGAAATAGGTTTACATTTTATGGATTCTGAGTCAATTTCTAGGTCTTTGAGTGTTCACACAGTGAAGTATTGCAGCAGAGTGTAGCTGGATGAGTCATTGAGGGATTCTTCAAAAGATAGGACATATTGTATGATAGTTTGGACAGTCAGAGATTGGCTGCTGTATAGTCACTCATTTCCTTGAAATAATGGTCTGACTTTGACAATTTCCAGGAATAAAAAAACTTTGAACTGATAAGAGAAGATATGAGAGGCATATGAGAATAAAGGAGGCAAATTTGAGGTGAAGCTGAGATAAGGTGTGCAACTTTCATTGTGGTAAAGGCAGGTCAACATGGGAGAAAGGAGAAGGACAGCATTTGGATTATGTTTTCTGATGCAAATATACAGATCTAAAACTGACATCCCAAAGGAGAATGCATGAAAATATAGGATATGCAAGAAAGAATGTACTCTTTGCTGTGGTTAGGAATACATATTAAACTCCAAGATCAAGGGAAATTTTTATTCTGACTATTCAAACTTTCTTAAATTTTGTTCTAGCCAGGCAAGACCTTATTTCTGCTACAAGGAATGTGGTCCCAGTATTATGACTGAATCTCTGCATCCTTGAAATCAGACTTAGCCATTTTTTTTTTGGAGTGTCAAGACAGGTATTGCTAAAGATGAGAAATGAAAGTTAATTCCCTTTGTCACTTTAGGGAGATTTTTCCTTGTATTCACTCATCTTAAGGCATCTTTAGGAAGACAAGATATGGTGGTGAAAAAAATCACTGTATTGGATATTAGAAGACCTAGATTTGTGTTGTGGTCTACTTCTAGTCAATTAGCCACATTTTCATGGACTTTATTTGTCTGGGCCTCAGTGTCTTCATCTTTAAAGATCATATATACTGATAAAATGAAAGGCAGTGGAGGATTTTTAGTAGACAATAATTCTAGGGTCTTGTTCACTGGAAGCTGAAACTCATTAACTTCTGACTCTGCATTTCGTACCTTAGCAAAAGAACTGCTATAGATTACATATAGTCACAGATTTGTGACAGGAGAAGAAATTGATCTTGTGTTTGAGTCTGCCAATTGACACAGGGCATTAAAGACATTAATTTAGATATAAGATCAAGTTGTTTTGTTTGTATGTTTGCTTCTGTGTAGTGTGTGACAAAAGGAGGCATATTAAAACTGTAAAAGAGAACAGCTTTTTAAATATATTCTAATTACTTCAAGATTTGTAATAAACTGAGGTAATGAGTGAAATAATAAAGATGAATGAGTCAAATTTTGTGTTTGTTGTCTAAGTTTTATCATGAAATATGTTATTCATAGACCATCAGAAAATTATAAATCACATTACTTGTTTCTTGGTTCTCCCAAGGGCCATCTCTTCTAGAGAAGAGCTGCCAATTAGAAGTGTATTCAACTTTCTTCTCGAGGTCTCTTGCCATTGGAAGAATTCTATGATACATCAGGATATCTAGAAGGGAGACCACTATCTTGGGGCTTGGAACTCTAAAGCTAGCTTCTAAATGAAGCATTTGTGGGATCATCCGGAAGACATTTTCTTTCCATGTACCTCATTATCTGACTTGCCTACCTGTAACAGGAACAATTCATATTACCTTCACTGCCTTTTTGCTTTAAAGATACATTAAGATAAAGAGAATTAAAGAATCTAAGGCCCGGAAAAAAGTGAAAGTTAATAATGGCAAAACTTAGTTTTAAATACTGTCTTAAAGTTTAATTGAGCCATATGTGTAATCCTCATCAAGTAAATGGAAATAGATTTTGCAGTAAACTGATCCAGTTGACTATTCAAACTTGTTCATTGACTATCAGTATCAGTGATAGAAGTTAAAATCAGAGATCAATAATCTTTGATTAACAGACTAAAGATGGCAATTAGGATGATTGTAGTGATCTATGGGGTAAGTCAGGGCAGGCTCACTTTGTCCAGATCACCTCAAAACAGTTAATACCCAGTCAGGCCCTCATTCTATGCCCATTTGGTGAACTAGGAAGAATTTCATGAATACATTAAAGCAGTTAATTCATTTATATTCAGATAATATTTCCTGGGGTCCCATCATGTGGCGTTGTACAATTCTCTATGTTTGTTTTCCATATACGTTCCACTCAATTTAAAAATTCGTGGCTTAAACTTCAGACCTCTCAGAAAACATGGAAATTATATTTATTTTTGCATCATAAAATTAGTAATAGAAGGTGTAGAAATTTGGAAAATACTAAAAAGTATAAGGAAATAAAAGATCACATATAATCTTACATCCAGGAGTAAATGTCCTAAATATATTAATTTTTTTCTCATAAACTTTTGTATGCAAGCATTTTAACATAGATGAAATAAAACCCATATAAAATTTTATGAGAAATATTTGAATTTGAATTTTATTCCTAAAATATACATATAAAACCTATAATCTTCAAATACTAAGTATTTAACTATTGCTCGCTAGCTTTTCAACTATAGTATATTTACACAATTATAATTAGGATATACAGGATTAGGATTAGGATTAATTAGATATAATTCATCTCATTCCACATATTGTTTTCTAAGTCTTGTTAGTCTCCCAAATTATTACTTCTAATGACTACATTTTCCATTATATTGATGTTCGAACAAAGTTTTGTAAAGATTACTCTGACCCAGGGAAATGGAGTTCATTTCTTCTGGGTGTCCTATGTCTTATAAGAATATTTTTGAGGCCAGGATAACAAAAGACTGAGAGAGTGAACTAAGAAACTTTTGAGTTATCTATTCCTGGGGAGTTTTGTGAAGAGAAGGAATCTTAGGTGAGATTGTCAGAGTACTGTTAAAAGGCAGAGTTTTGGATTATTTAATTCTTTAATAGTTCTTTCTTTTCTTTCGTAGTTTTAAGGAAAGCATTCCTTCTTGAAGTTTTTATCACTTATACCACATAGATGGAGAATAAAAGAAATGTGACTGAATTCATTTTAATAGGTCTTACACAGAGCCCCAAAATGCAGAAACTAGTGTTTGTGGTATTTTTGGTTCTATACATGGTAATGTTCTCAGGTAACCTGCTCATTGTGGTTACCATTAGCACCAGCCACCCTCTGAACTCCCCCATGTACTTCTTCCTGACCCACCTTTCCTTGATAGATGCAATTTATTTTTCTTCTTCAGCTCCTAAGCTGATTGTAGACTCCCTTAATGAGAAGAAAACTGTCTCCTTTAATGGGTATATGGCTCAAGTCTAGGCAGAAAATACTTTTGGTGCTACTGAGATCATCTTGCTGATTGTGATGGTTTATGCGTGCTATGATGCCGTCTTCAAACCTCTGCACTGTATGACTGTCATGAGCCACAGGCTGTACATTCTCTTGCTTGGAGTAGCCTGCACACAAGAATTTCTCCATGCAACAATTCACATCCTCTTTATAGTCTGGCTGCCTTTCTGTGTCCCCAATGTCATAGATCACTTCATGTGTGGCTTGTACCCTTTTTGAAACTTTTCTGCATGGACACTCATACCCTTGGCCTCTGCTGCTATTATCAGTGGATTCACATGCCTGTTAAACATTCTTCTCTTAGTATTCTCCTATGTGATCCTCTTGTGCTCCCTAAAGAACTATAGCTTGGAGGGGAGGCACAAAGCCCTCTCCATCCGTATCTCTCACATTACAGTAGTAGTCTTATATTTTGTGCCCTGCATATTTGTGTGTTTGTGCCCAGTGACCACTCTGACCATTGATAAAACTGTGGCTGGCTTTTATACTATAGGGGCCCCTATGTTAAATCCCTAAACTATGCCCTCAGAAATGCAGGTGTGAAAAACTCTGAGGAAGCTCTGGTGGAGAAAATTGACTTCAGATAATGATAAGCAGAATCATTGAGCATTACAGATAGAAGGAATAGAGGTAATTAAGTCCAAGCCTCTTGATCTATAGATGAAGACATCACCTCTAACAAGAGGTTGGATAATGGTTGCAGATAGCCACTTCAGCATGGAGGTAAAACTTGGACTAGAATCCAGGCTTACTGTCTCCCATGTTACACTCTTGTCATCACAACTTGCATTGTATTAACCAATAAATATTTATCTATTAACTGGGAATCTGAAATATCTTTACAAACTAAAATGTGTGAACCTACAATGTTGGATTCTTGTTAAAATAGTCTTATTATGTAAGAGTGAGATGTTGATTATGACTGATAATTGAAAATAACATGTTTGATGATATCCCTTTACTTTGTGGCCTCAATATAAATTCTTTCCTTTGTGATTTTTTTTGTTCATTAAATCTTGGTTGTATAGTAGAAAGAGATACTATTTATCAAATGCCCATAAGGCTGACATTGTATTAGGTATTTTTATATTATATCAGTCAGGGTCCAATCAGGAGACACACCACATAGTAATTTGAACATGGAAAGTTTACATACAATTATTAACTATATCAGGGCATTAGCTAGAAAGGTATAATGAGTACTCTAAAGAATGTCCTGAGGGGCCAGTCCAGTGGTGCAACGGTTAAGTGTGCATGTTCTGCTTTGGACATGGCACCACATGGCAAGCCATGCTGTGGCAGGCATCCCACGTATAAAGAGGAGGAAGATGGGCATGGATGTTAGCTCGGGATCAGTCTTCCTCGGAAAAAAGAGGAGGATTGGCAGATGTTAGCTCAGGGCTAAACTTCCTCAAAAAAAAAAAAAAAAGAATGCCCTGAGCCTCAGAAATAAATATCCAAGGAGGGATCCTATTAGAAGGTGGAACTCCTCCCCAAGGCTGGGATTCCAAACTCTCGGAGAAAGTCTATTTGTTATCCACTGAATAGTAGAGGTTTACTGTGTTGTCATGGGTCAGAACTAGTTCCTAGTAACTGGACAGAGCCTTGCAGGCAAGAGAAGGCCTGGGAAGCTAGGAGCATACCACTGTGGTGCTGCTGGTCTGAGCTGATGTGCAAACAACTGTAGCTTGGACTGGCAAACAGGAAACAAACCTCTAGGGTACAGGTGGACCAATGCTGACAGGAAAAAAAACTCTACTATGGCATAGCTTAGCCATGTTGGGAAACTGATCTCGTGGGTTTCTGTAGATTTACTGGAATCTGACTGTGGATGTGCCACTGAAACTCAGTGGGAAACTGTTCATGGAGGTATCAGTGTCAGCACCACTAGATGTCTCTCCTGCTCCCCAACTTCTCCGAAAAAAGAAAACACACTGTTGGAAACTACATCATCAGAGCAAGATGAAAAGAGAAGCAAATTCAAGAGGCCATTCCTAAGACCACTGTCAATAAACCGTTTTTTAAAAACGTTTTCTTCTAGTAGTTTTATGGCTTCAGGTCTTACATTTAAGTAATCTAATTTGAATTGACTTTTGTATGTGGTATAAGATAAGAGTCCAATTTCATCCTTTTGCATGTGAATATCCAGTTTCTCCAGTATCATTTATTGAAAAGATTATTATTTCCCCATTAAGAAGTCTTGGCACCCTTGTCAAATATTAATTGACTGTATATGCAAGGGTTTATTTCTGGGTTCTCAATTCTGTTTCATTGGTCAATGTGCTTGTTTTATGCCCGTACCATACTGTTTTGATTACTATAGCTTTGAAACGTAGTTTGAAATCAGGAAGTTAAAGCATGATGCCTTCAGCTTTGTTCTCCTTTCTCAGGATTGGTTTGGTTACTCAGGTCTTTGGTGATTTTACACAAGATTTAGGATTGTTTGTTTGATTTCGGTGAAAAATGTCATTGGAATTTTGATAGGGATTTTATTGAATCTACAGATGGTTTTTGGTACTTTGCACATTTTAACAATATTAATTCTTCCAATCCATGAACACAGAGTACCTTTCCATTTATTTGTGACTTTTTCAATTTCTTTCATGGATATCTTATACTTTTCAGTGTAGAGATATTTCACTTCCTTGGTTAAATTTATTCCTAAATATTTTATTGTGTTTGATGCTATTGTAAATGGGATTATCGTCTTGATTTCTTTTTCATATAGTTTATTGTTAGTGTAAAGAAATAAAAGAAGTTTTTGTTTTGGGTAGAGTTTTTAGAGTTTTCTACATCTATGGTCATGTTATCTGCAAGCAGATAATTTTAATTCTTTCCTTGCAATTAGGATGCTTTTTCTTTCCTTCTTCTTCTTCTTTTTTTTTTTGTCTGTTCTTGCTAGTACTTCTAGTACTATGTTGAATAGAAGTGGTGAAAGTTGACTTCCTCATCTTGTTTCATATCTTAGAGGAAAAGCTGTCAGTTTTTCCCAATTGATTATCATGTTAGCTGTGGGCTTTTCATAAATGGTCTTTATTGTACTGAGGAAATTGCTTTCTTTTTTTTTGTGAGGAGGATTGACCCTGAGCTGACATCCATTGCCAATCCTCCTCTATTTTGCTTGAGGAAGAGTAGCCCTGAGCTAACATCTGTGCAAATCTTCCTCTCTTTCATATGTGGGAGCCTCCACAGCCTGGCTGGTGAGTGGAATTTGTCCACACCCAGGATTCAAACTGGGGATCTGAGGCAGTGAACCCCGGGCCTCTGGAGTGGAGCATGTGGAACTTTAACCACTTGGCCATGGGGCCAGTCCCAGAAATTTCCTTATAAATCTGTTTTGCTGAGAATTTTTATCATGAAAGAGTGTTGAACTTAGTCAAATACTTTTCCTGTATCTATTAAGATGATAATGCGGTTAGCTTTCATTCTCTTAATGTATATATCACATTGATTTACATATTTAACCAATCTTGTATCCCAGCAATTAATCCTAATTGGTCTTGTTGTATTATCCTTTGGATGTGTTGAATTCAGATTGATAGCATTTTACTAAGATATATTTCTTATTAGTAATGGTTGACCAATACATTTTTTGAGTCCTTGCATGTCCAAAAATGTATTTATTTTATTTTTATATTTGAATTCTATATTGCATGACATAGAGTTAAATGTTACAGTTATTTTACATTAAGAACATTAAAGACTTTTCCATTAAATCCCAATTCCTAGTTTTGTGGACAAAAAGTCTGATGCCAGTCTGATTTTTATTTCCCTCATAGCCTGTTTTTATTTTACAGATTTAGTATCCTAGTACTGAATTCTTAGTAATATACAAATTGATATTTTTAGAGTTCTGTTTTGGTGGTCAATCTTTTTTGTTTTTTTCCTCAAGATATAAAATGGCTAGGGATCTTTTCAGAGACCACTGATGTCCACTCATGGTTAACCAAATCACACTCTCCCTTGGTAATGTGTAATACTTGTGTGGCTTTAATTGCCATCTATATTCTGAAGGCTCCTACATTTCTCTGACCTACATCTTTCTGAACATCAGAAACATATATTAAATTGTATACAGCTACTTGAATCTCATTCAGCACATTAAAAACAGATTAATCTTCTCTCTGTTCCATCTATCCAGTAAGCTAAACCAGAAACTGGATGTTACCCATGACTTTTCTATCTCTAACATCTGCTGTCAAGTTCTTTTGTTTATAACTCCTAAATATTTCTAAACGCTTCTCTATCTCTCTGTTAGTTTGGGTTCACTAGATGCAAACCCTGAGATGGAGATTTTTATGAAAGTGATTTGTAAGTAGAAAGGGTTGAATAAAGCTGACTATTGTAAAGGAAAGAAAAGATGTGATCACAAATGGATTCCAGTTTTAACCTGCAGCTACAGGAGCTCTGGAGTATACATTGTACCACTGAACTGGTTCCATCTTGAAGCAAGGGGACCAGGCATTTTTACTCCCACTCCAGTCATTCATTGGCCGCTGGTAGGTCCTGGGATGGTGAGGCTATGAACTGTTAACAGCCCAAGCACAGAACAGCAGGGGACCTGGGTGCACTCTTGGTGATAGGAATTAGGGCTGGACACAGCAGTGTCCACCAAACTCAACATCTTCACTAGAACCACTAGAGGTCAGTCCTCCACACTTTCACACCCAAATCATTACAGTAACCTCCTAACTGCTCTCCTATCAGTCTTGTTGCCTGCAAACCGTTTCCCATACTGTAACTAGAGTTATCATTCTAAAACTCAAATCTAACTGTTTAAAAAAAAACTCAAATCTTTCACTAGGTTAAAAATGTTTGCAATGTTCTTTCCATAGTACTTAGTATTGAGACTTAACACAATTATGAAACCTGCTTTGATCTTACCCATCTTGTCACTGCAGTTTCATGTCTTGCCCTTTACCCCTTTACAAGCTCAGTGTCCAGAAACAGTAGGACATTCAATACATAATTTTTGCATGAAAGGATGAATTAATAGCCATAGCCATATTAAATTAATTAGGTTTTCTGTGTACCCTTTTTTACCTCCTAGAATTTGCTGTATATTCCATCTCCTAGGACACTCTCCTTCCATCTCATGCCTGTTCACTCTGCCAACCAACTTCTTTTAATCCATGCAGTCCTATTTTTGATGTCTTTTCATATAGGAATCTTTTCCTGAGCCCGCAGGTGTTTTTTGTCTGTTACCCCAGTGTGGTTTCATAGCACCCTGTAGTTCCACTATTTTATCATTTATAACACTGTTGTAGTTTTCTGCTCCCTCCTGTGAGTTTTTCAATGGATACTAAGCTCTGTGAAGGCAAAACTTAAGTCTCTTTTTATTCACCACTGAAGCCTCAGCAGCTATCAGTGTGCCTGATACATTCCTTGGGCTCAAAAATATTTGTTGATAATGAATGAAGAATGGAGGAGTGAAAGGAATATATTTATCCTGAAGTTGCTTTCTGCATATATGGAGTAAGCTATTTTTAAAAACAGCTTTCAGTAATGAAATGTTACCAAAAAAGTAATCCGGTTACCAGAAAAGTATAATATAAACCACTCATATTAATAAGATAATAAATTATCCTCAGAGCAAGGAGAATATTAAGTTAAACTATTTGCTGATATGCTGAAAATTGTGTTTTCAATTTCTTTCTTATCCTCAGTTTAAGCAAGAGTAAAAACAAACTATGTTTCCCCCAAGGATTCTAGGCAAAATTCTCCTTAGGGATGAATCAGATAAAAGTAGAAAAGAATTTCTCTGGCTCCAGTACCACTTTTTTCTCTTAATTTATTGAATTTATTCACTTTCCTTTATACTTTCATTTATTCATTCAATATTTATTGGGCACCAGACATTTTTATACCTTGTGGAAGGTAGTATTACATAACAGGCAAGTACGTTAAAGGGAAGGCTGTATATTTAATAAGTATAGATTGCTGTTTAACCTCAAAATATTTTTTATTTGAATCACTACTATTTCAGATGGGTTATCAGCATAAGATGGCTGATATGAGCAATACAAAAGGATTCTGAAGCTTACAAGGAAGTTTGGAAATATGGTATAGTCTTCATTACCTACCCCTCAGAGGTTAAATAGTCGAAGGTTTTACAGCCCTAAAGTAGTTACATACCATAATGTTACAGGCAACATGAGACAATCAATTGTGATATATAAAAACAAGCACAGTTATTAATGAAAAAGTATTAGATTAAACCATTATATGTTTTGTGTCCATCACAGTCCATGCATCAATTAATGGTAACAGTATAGTTATCTGACCTTTCTATCATTTTGTCTGATAGTTAACAGCAGTTAAGCACATGATCTGGGAAATCAGTCAATTCTGGTTAATAGCTTTCCAATAAATCTGTTATAATACCTTCCCCTTTCTGTCATTTTCATCACCTGTAAAATGCTGATGATAGCAGTATTTACCTACTTGGATTTCTTCAGAAATTACTGCTCAATTACAATATATTGTTGTTTCTTAAATATGTTATTAGAAGGATAGCCTGTGAATCCATATACATGGTTGAAGGCAATAATCTAAAGTCTAATTTGATAGCATTTTCTAAATATGGAAAGAGTGGTCTTGGGTTATATTTTTCTCTCTTTTCCTGTACCTATTTCTGCTCTACTCAATGCAGAATCTATGATTCACAGCTCATAATTTTCTTCTTTATTCCACAAGTGTACCTTACTGAGATAATCTACAATGTCCTTTTGGCTCTTGCCTCAGTTGAATCAATGTTGGTCTCCAGGCACATTTATTTCTCACATGAAATAGCTTTCCTATGACACAACTTCCCAATAGCATTTTTCATCTGGGCATTTCTCAGGGTATAGATTAAGGGATTTAACATGGGAGTTATGATATTGTAGGATACAGCAACTGCTTTATCAATCAATAAAGTAGCTGAGGGTCTCATGTACACAAATATACAAGGCACAAAGAATAAGATGACCACTGTGATGTGGGAGGCACAGGTGGAGAGGGCTTTGCGCCTTGCCTCCAAGTTGTAGGTCCTTAGGGAGTGCAGGATGACCACATAGGAGACCACCAAGAGGAGGAAGTTTAACAGGCAGATGAATCCACTGTTGGCAGCAACAAAGAGCCCTAGAGTGTGGGTATCAGTGCAGGCAAGATTAAGCAAAGGATTCAGATCACACATAAAGTGATCTATGATGTTAGGGCCACAGAAGGGTAATTGGAAGATGAAGAGGATCTGTATGGTTGCATGAAGAAATCCTCCCACCCACACCACTCCCACTAGCAGGACACAAACATGCCAATTCATTATAATCGTGTAGTGCAAGGGCTTGCAGATGGCTACGTAGCGGTCATAGGCCATCACAATGAGCAGGATGCTCTCAGCACCTCCAAAAAAATGTTCCCCAAATATTTGGGTCATGCATTCATTGAATAGGATGGTCTTCTTTTCACGGAGTGAGTCTATGATCTGTTTGGGGATACTGACAGAGGGAAAGCAGGCATCAATAAAGGAGAGATAGGCCAGGAAAAAGTACATGGGAGACCTCAGTGATAAGCTGGTGGTAATGGTGACCATGATGAGGACATTTCCTATCACAGTGGTGATGTAAATGACAAAAATCACAGCAAATATGATTTTCTGCATCTTTGGATTCTCTGTGAACTCCAGTAGAACAAACTCTGTTACATTGTTCCGATTTTCCATGTGTTTCATGTGATGGTCAATTAAATCACCTGAAAAGAAAACAATTTTTATTAATGCTACCTTGAATAATTGAACTTTCCATTCTACCATGTAATAAATTATTGGACTTTATTTAGTTTTGAATTCTTTAGCCTGTTGGTGTGTGTGTGTATGTGTGTGTTTGTGCATTGGAAATAAAGACTATGAGAGAGTTCTGGAAGATTGCTCCAATTGCCTCTGATGGGAAGTCTTTGCTAAGGTTATAGACATTAGGAATTTTATTAACAGATAGGCAGGAGAATACCTGTGCACACTTAATCATCCCAGATGACTAAGAGGCTAACTTGAAGTAGCAGATTGCACACACACTTGCATCCAAGCCTATAAAGGAGGTAGAAGATTGATGTAAAGTTCATAAATGCAAAGCTACAGAATTTTTCCTTTAATCTGTAGGAAATTGGAAACCACTGAAGGTTATTGAGAATATGATTGGAAGGATGAAGAGGAATTTGAAGAAGAGGGATTGTTGGATATTATTCTAGTAAAGATCTTTGTGTGCCTTCGATGAAATGGGCTGAGGGTCGGTAAAGGGGTGGAAGGCAGACACAGGAACCGCAGTAGCAGACTATTTATAATAGTTGAATAAGAAGTTACAGGGCATTGGTAATAGGAATGTAAAGAATGGAAACAAGAGCTACTTAAAAGTAGTCATAATGCATGTTTCCTAAATCCAATGATATTAAAATACCTAATAATATATACTTTTAAAAGTTTGATGGCTAGTGATGATATAGTAGCAAATGTTTGCACACATGATCCCTTTTCATATGATAACAACCTGTGTTGTTCGTATTACATCATCCATTTTTCAGATGAGGAAGCAATCTCAGAGACTAATAATAACTATAGTAGCAATGATAATATTACCTAAAACTTACTGAACGCTTAATGTGCTTTAAGTGTTTTTGCAGACATTTATTTAATGCTCACTACAAACCTACCAGATGGTTACCACTATCATTTTTATAGTTATTTTTCACATTAGGAAATAGAAGCACAGAGAGGTTAAAGATCTTGGCCAAGGTCAAGCAGCTAATAAAGGGCGGAACCAAGATTGGATCAGATTATACTTGGTAATTTTTTCCCTCCAAATGCTTAACCTATATGCCCTATGTTGTTACATTATAATAAACAATATTGAACCAGCAACCTTTTTTGTTATAAGCATAATAATTATAAGTACTTTAATGCTACTTCAGAGGCAAGATTATATGGAGAAATTCTATCAGCTCACACACACAACATACATGCACTGACATATTGGAACTCCAAAATGTTAAGAAAAATGTGATACTGCTTTCATTGAACAATGCTTTTATTCTGGCCTCTCCATGATCTCCAGATATTCCTTCTTCCATCCCCCTCCAAAACATGGACTCCAAAAGATATTAAAAACAATTTTCTGAATGGTTAAGTGTATTGGTTTAAGAATCAAAAAGATCAGATTAGAATTCTAGTTCTTCTACTTGCAATATCTTTTCTGGGGTATATTACTTTGGCACCTTACATTCCTAGTTTTCTCATCTATAAAGTGAGAATAATAATATCCACCTCACAGGCTGCTTTGATATTTATTTGAGGGAACATATATGACACATAAACCACAATATTTGGGGCACACATAGAACTTTCATTTTATGACTGTGTATGCACCTAGGAGATAGGAAGAATCGACTGTTTGATCAATACTACAGAGAAACACTTTATGCAATGAGCTCAGGAAGAATTGTGTCCAACTTTTCTCTCAAAGAATCCACAGAGATTGATAGTATCCAGAGCAGTAGATCTTGGGAGGTATTCTCCATCTTTGTGCTTGGACTAAACAGTTGAAGGTTTATGTCATTTAATATTCATATTTATGTCTTTTGTGTATGTTCAGTGTACTCAATTTTTTGTCTATTAGTCTGATGATTAATCTTGTTATTAAAGGAGATGTCTCATGGGAAAAGTATGATATCTTCTATCAGAGAGCTGAGTCCTACAGTTTGCTTAACTTCTATGAGCCTCAAAATTTTCAACTGTCAAATTAGGTTAATGACAATTATGAATTATCTTTTGAAGAATTAGGATGAGGATGAAATACTCTTATAATATCTGAAAAATGTTGAAAAATAATGAGTACTATGTATGGAAAGTAGCAATCTTTAATAAGCATCAGCACTATTGAAAAACTTACCTTAGCGATCTTAGATGATCTCAATGACGTTTGGGGGTGTCCAGAAATAATTCCATATTTAAACTAACCGCCTCTTGTAATAAGTAACTTTCAATATGAAGTATATGTCACACTTGGAAAAAGCCTATTCAGATACTTAACTACCAAATGAATACTTGTTAAGAAATTGTATACATTGAACATGTGCAGTTTATTTTGATATATCAATTTATCACAATAAACCTGTTTAAAAAAGTGTTCATATGAGTCTAAATCTTTCCATCTAGCCTAAAGCCTCAAAAGTTATTCACAGAAAACCTGCTTGTAGAGTGTTTTCTAGTTTTGGCTTTGGAAAGGATTCACTTGAAACACTATGGAGAAATTATCTTCTGTTCATGGCTCTGGTCCAAAGGGCAAGAGGCAGATAGTGTGAAGAAAACACATTCTAAGTGTTTACTCTGCCCATGATGAATCTTGGTCTGGAGAGGTGAACAAAGCAAAAACATTTTCATCTTTCCCTGTAGAGATATTTAAAAAGGTTTCCATAAAGCTTCAAAGAACTTGTCTTGTAGCTACTACTTTCTCTCCCAGGAATTATCTCCATTTCTGGAAAGGCTTTGTATTAGAAACAGGTATTCTGGAGAGACATGTTTGAGAAACATTCATTCTTGAGTGGGGAATTATATTCTCTACACTTGGAGGCTAAGTATGTGGGAGTCCCATTGCTCTATCTGAAACTGAGTTGTTAAGAATGTTGAATGTCATGTGAATAGCAGGGTAATATGAAGGTGGCATAATTACAATACGTGGAGCTGTGATGTAGTTTCCCTGTTGACTCAGGTCACAGAAGAGTTTTTTCTTATCAATATTAAACATTTATTGGAAAACCACTATTGATTGTATGAGAGCTAGGTCAGTGAGAGCATAAAGTTAATGGCAGCCATTTTAAAGTTCTTAAAACTAAAAGCTGTTTTTATTTTTTTTTGCCCAGATTTGTTGAAATGTCATGGACAAATAAAATTATGTATATTTAGGTGTATAATGATCTTTTAAAATTGATGTCATAATAGTTTATAATATTGTGAAATATCAGGTGTGTATTATTTTTGTCAGTCACCATATAAATGTGCCCCTTCATGCCTTGTGCCCACCCCCCAAACCCCCTTCCCTTCTGGTAACCACTAAACTCTTCTGTTTGTTTGTGTATTAATTCATCTTCTACATATGAGTGAAGTAATACGGTGTTTGTCTTTTTCTGTCATGCTTATTTCACTTGCATAATACCCTCAAGGTCCATCTAAGTTGTTGCAAATAGGACAATTTTGCCTATTTTATGGCTGAGTAGTATTCCATTGTATATTTATATACCACATCCTCTTTATCCAATCATCAGTCAATAGGCACTTAGGTTGCTTCCATGTCTTGGCTATAGTGAATACTGCGATGAACATGGGGGTGCATAAGTCTATTTCAATTGATGATTTCAAGTTATTTGGATAAATACCTAGTAGTGATATAGCTGGATCATATGGTATTTCTATTTTTAATTTTTTGAGAAATCTCCATGCTGTTTTCCATAGCGGCTGTACTGGTTTGCATTCCCACCAGCAGTGTATGAAGGTTCCCTTTTCTCCACATCCTCTCCAACATTTGTTCTTCTATTTTGGTGGCTATAGCCATTCCAACAGGTGTAAGGTGATATCTTAGTGTAGTTTAGATTCACATTTCCCTGATGATTAGTAATATTGAATATCTTTTCATGTGGCTATTGTCTATCTGTATAGCTTCTTTGGAAAAATGTCTGTTTATATCCTCTGCCCATTTTTTCACTGGGTTGTTTTTTTGTTTCTCAGTCATGTGAGATTTTTTTTATATATTTTGGAGATTAATCCCTTGTCAGATGTACGATTTGCAAATATTTTCTCCCAGTTGTGGGTGGTCTTTTCATTTTGTTCCTGTTTTACTTTTCCTTGAAGAAGTTCGTTAGTCTGATGAAGTCCCACTTGTTTATTTTTTCTTCCATTTCCCTTGTCTGAGTAGACATGGTATTTGAAAAGATCCTTCTAAGACCAAGGTTAAAGAGTTTACTGTGTATCTTTTCTTCTGGCAGTTTTATGGTTTCAGATCATACATTCAAGCCTTTGATCCATTTGGAGTTAATTTTGGTGCATAATGAAAGATAATGGTCTCCTTTCATTCTTTTGTGTGTGGCTGTTTTTCCAACAGCATTTAATAAAGAGTCTTTCCTGTCTTTATGCTATGTTCTTAGCAGCTTTGTCGAAGATTGGTTCTCTGTAGATGTGTGGTTTTATTTCTGGGATTTAAATTATGTTCCTTTGATCTTGTGTCTGTTTTTGTACCAGTACCATGCTGTTCTGATTACTATACCTTTGTAGTATATTTTTTTTTTAAAGATTTTATTTTTTCCTTTTTCTCCCCAAAGCCCCCCAGTACATAGTTGTATATTTCTCGTTGTGGGTTCCTCTAGTTGTGGTATGTGGGACGCTGCCTCAGCGTGGCTTGATGAGCAGTGCCATGTCCGCGCCCAGGATTCGAACCAACGAAACACCGGGCCGCCTGCAGCGGAGCGCGTGAACTTAACCACTCGGCCACAGGGCCAGCCCCACCTTTGTAGTATATTTTAATTCAGGGGTTGTGATACCTCTGCCTTTCTTCATTTTTCTCAGGATTGCTTTAGCTATTTGGAGTCTTGTGCTGCCTCATATGAGTTTTAGGATTCTTTGTTCTATTTCCATGAAGAATGTCAATTGGATTCTGATAGGGATTACATTGAATCTGTAGGTTGCTTTAGGTAGTATGGACATTTTAATTATATTTATTATTCCAATCCATGTGCATGGAATAATGTCTTATAGCTTTCATTGCATATGTCTTACACCTCCTTGGTTAAATTTATTCCTAGATATTTTATTCTTTTTGCTGCAATTGTAAATAGGATTGTATTCTTGAATTCTCTTTCTCTTAGTTCATTATTAGAGTAAAGAAATGCAACCTGTGTTTTGTAAATTGATTTTGTAACCTACAAACATTCTCTATTTTCATTATTTCCAATATTTTTCTGATGGATTCTTTAGGATTTTCCGTATATACAATAATGTTTTCTGCTAACTATAAATCAACTACAAGAAAAAAGCTGGGAAAGTGGACAGCTTTTTTCTTGTAGTTGATTTCTAGTTACGTAGCATTATGGTTGGAAAAGGTGCTTGATATGATTTCAATATTCTAAAATGTATTGATTCTTGCCTTGTTTACCAACATTTGCTCCATCCTTGAGAATGTTCCATGTGCACTTGAGTAGAATGTGTATTCTGCTGTTATTGGATGGAGTGTTCTATATATATCTAATAAGTCCATCAGTTCTAGTTTATCATTTAAATCCAGTATTTCCATTTTGACTTTCTGTCTGGATGATCTATCCATTAATGTAAGTGGGATGTTGGGGGCCCCTAATATTAGTGTGTTCCTGTTAGTATCTTTAGGTTTATTAATGATAGGTTTGTGTACTTTGGTACTCCTGTGTCGATGCATATATATTTTTAAGTGTCTTCTTGGTGGAGTAACCCTTTTATCATTGTATACTGCCCCTCTATGTCTCTCATTATTTGTTTTGCCTTGAAGTTTACTTTGTCTGATATAAATATGGCAACACTTGCTTTCTTTTATTTGCCATTAGTATCATCTTCCCTCCCATCACTCTGAGTCTCTGGTTGCCTTTTGATCTGAGATGTGTTTCCTGGATGCAGCATATTGTTGGGTCTTGCTTTTTAATCCATCACTGCATTCTGTGTCTTTTGATTGGAGTATTAAATCCATTTACATTTAGAGTTATTATTGATATATGAGTGCTTAATTATGGCATTTTATGACTCATTTTGCATGTCTTATGCATTTCCCTTATTTCTCGTCCCATATCGTTCAGACTATGTATTCACTTTTGTAGCTCTCTATGATGGTTTTTTAGTTTTCTCTTTGCTTATTATTTGTGTCTCTGTTCTAATTATTTGTTTAGTGATTACCATGAAGTTTGTATAAAAAAATGTCATATACGAGATAGTCTATTTTCTGATAGCCTCTTTTTCCCTTAGGCTTAGCTGATTCCATGTCTTTCCTCTTCCTCTTCTAAGTTATTATTGTCACAACTTATTCCATCTTGTGTTGTTAGTTTGTGGTTAAAAATGACGAGGTTGTATTTGTTTTTTATGTTTTCCTTCCCTTTATCTTTAATGTTATAATTAAGTGTTTGCTAACCAGTTGTGATAGAGTGCTACAATTTTATTACTCTATGTATTTATCACCTTGCTAAAGGCTTTGTAACCCCTTTCCTTTTTTTTCAGATATGAGGGACTTCTTGAGCATTTCTTATGGGGGGGGGGGGGCTTGTGGCAATGAACTCCCTTAGTTTTTTGTTTATCAGGGCAAGTTTTTATTTCTCCATCATATCTGGAGGCTATTTTCACTGGATACAGTATTGTTGGCTGAAAATTTTTGTCTTTCAGTATTTTGAATATATCACTCCACTCTCTCCTAGCCTGTAATGTTTCTACTGAGAAATTTGCTGAAAGCCTGATAGGGGTTCCCTTGCAAGTTTTCTTCTGCCTAACTTCCCATAATATTTTTTGTTTATCATCGGCTTTAGTCACCATTACTACTATTTGCTTTGGAGAAGGTCTTTTTATGTCGATATCATTAAGAGTTCTAATAGCTTCTTTCAGTTGTATTTCCAGCTCCTTCCCCATGTTCAGATAGTTCACAGTTATTATTTCTTTGAACAAGCTTTCTGCCATCAGGATTGATTTCTAGGTGGTCATTTACCTTCTGGTCTGGAGTAAAAAATAGAAAATGAGGTGAAGTTCCACAAGGATATAAAATTCAAGAGAAGGATGTAATTCTAAAGATAAGATTTTGGTGAAGATTCTATGATGAAATAAGCTTCATGAATAGTATTGTAACTATTATTATATATTAAATAATATATAAAGATATT
The DNA here is from genome assembly GCF_041296265.1 of Equus caballus. Classification (NCBI taxonomy): domain Eukaryota; kingdom Metazoa; phylum Chordata; class Mammalia; order Perissodactyla; family Equidae; genus Equus; species Equus caballus. The sequence continues at coordinate 13,543,526 of NC_091695.1, forward strand.
TATTTTTTATTTAAAGATTGTTATTATATATAATAATTTATAAATATTATTAGAATTATACTTATAATAAAATATTAATATATTTTTCCTACTGTTTGCGTGTGTTTGTGCCTTTTCTTTTTTTAATTTTTTATTATTTTTTTAAGTGCAGTAAGATTGGATTATAACAATATATAGCTTTAAGATGTACATCATAATACATTTCAAGGTATGCATGCTCACCACCCAAAAACTAATTATAGTCCATCCCTTCAAATGTGATCCTAATCACCCTTTTTGCCCTCCTTCCTTCCCCCGTGGTAACCACCAATCCAATCTTCATTGCTATGTGTTTGTTTGTCATTCTTTTTATCCTCTACTTATGAGTGAGATCACATGGTATTTGACTTTCTCCCTCTGACTTATTTCACTCAGCATAATACCCTCAAGGACCATACTGATACTATCTGGTCACAGATTCCAACTGCCACAATTGGGTGGGGGTCAAGAGCTGTGTATTCTCATTCCACCATGATCCTGGCTCACTCTCTCACAGCTGCTGCTTTTCTATCATATATGTGTGCACTCTGCCTCAGTGGCTGAGCAGCAGTGTTGTGCAGGAGGAAGGGGCACTTTCTTTCACCTGCCCAATCTCTGGGGTATTATCACTCTGACATCCCTATCAGCTGTCCTGGTGTGCAGGCTTGATGAAGATGCCACCTCAATAGCTTAGTCACCTCTTTGTGGGGCTTTCCCACAGGCTGTGAGGGAATTTGGAGGACGAACGTGTTCTTTCAGAGGGATGCCACTCCCCCATCACCTATCAGAGCTGCCTGCAGTCCTGTGCCCTGGGTCACTGCCATTTGAGGAGGGAGAGGAGATCCCCTTACCTCCTTCCACTTCCTGTAGGGGGTCCAACACGTCCACCTTTAGACATATGGCTACCTGTATCTCTCAGACATCTTTTGTGTTGTGTGAATGTTCTATTGATGTATGAATGCCTTTTTTATTGTATCTTAGAGAGAAGAGTCTAAGGGAAGGGTTCACTCTGCCATGATGCTGATGTCACACTTATAACTTGATATTTTGATCTTAGTGTACATTTTGGTAATTGCCATATTTGAACTATTTTGCATATTCATCATTCACATAATTACTATTGTTTTTGTAGTGAGAACACTTAAGATCTACCCTCTTACCACATTTTAAGTATATGATACAGTATTGTTAACCATAATCACATTGCCATACAATATATTTCAAAAAATTCATCTTGTGTAAGTGAAGCTTTGCTCTGCATGATCAACATCTCCCTATTTCTTCCTCCCCCAGCATGTGGCAACCAACATTCAACTCTCTGCTTCTACAAGTTTGAGTATTTCACATTCAACAGATACGTAAAAGCATGCAGTATTTTTTATTTCTGTCTCTTGCTTATTTTACTTAGCCTGATGTCTTCCAGTTTATTTGTCACAAATGGTAAGTTTCCTTCTTTGTAAAGACTATACAACATCCCATTGTACATTTATAAGACATTACCCATTCATGCATCAACAGACATATTGGTTGTTTCCATATCTTGTCTATTGTGAACAATGCTGCAATAAAAATGAGTGCAAATATGTCTTCAAGTTACGGATTTCAATTCCTTTATATACGTAGCTGGAAGTGGGAATGATGGATCAAAATTAGTTCTATTTTTAATTTTTTAAAGAATCTCCATATTGTTTTCCATAATAGCTGTGCCAATTTATATTCACACCAACAGTGCACAAGGGTTTCCTTTTATCCATGTCTTCAACAACACTTGATGTCTTTTGTCTTTTTGATAATTACTGTTCTTACAAATATGAAGTGGGGCCTCATATGATTTTTATTTGCATTTCCCTAATGATTAGTCATGTTAAACTCTTTTACATATATCTAGAGGTATGTCATGGTAAATTATTGTGATTTAATTTTTACTTCCCTGATTTAATGATATTGGGCATTTTCTTTTTCATGTTCTTATTGACAATTTGTACATCTTTTGTGGCATTTATGTTCATGTCCTTTGTACATTTTAAAAATAGGGTTTTCAAAAATTTGTATATTTAATATATTTAGATTTATATAAATTTCTCCTGCTCCTTGGATTGCACTTTAATTCTTAAAAATGGTGATATCTGATGAGATGATTTAAAACTTTGATAAGGTCCAATTTTTCATTTTCTCTTATGTTATACACTTATTGGGTCACATCTAATAAATATTAGTCTACCCCAATAAATATCATAGATGATGATGATGATTATTATTATTATAAATCAGCTTTAATATGTAGCTCTCTGTCTCATTTTGAGTTAATTTTTGTATGTGGTGTAAGGAAATGGTTAGCATTTATGTTTTTCGTTACAGATATCCTATCAACACAATATAATTTTTTAAAATTCTGTTCTTTAACCATGAATTACCTTGACAATGTTGTAAAAAAATGAGTATATTCGAGTTTGTTTCTGTACATTCTATTATTTTTCTGAACATATTTATATCTTTATCGTTATGCCAGTACCACACAGTGCTGATTAGAGAAGACTAAGCTTTGAAATTAGGTAAAGTTCCCCGCCTATTTTTTTGAGAATTAATTGTTATTCTGAGCCCTTTCAAATGCTCTACATTTCTGTATACATTTCAGAATAGATTTTTCAGTTTCTGTAATGATCCTGTTGCCGTTTTGATTGGAATTGCATTGAAAATGTAGAATTGATATACTAAACATATTGGATTTTCTTTCCATCTAATATGGTATAGCTCTCTATTTATTTGTACATATAAATTTCTCAGCAATGTTTTCTAGTTTTCATGCAGAGATGTTGAATTTCTTTTAAAAATATAAACCTAATGTTTCATTTTTTAAAATAGTAGTAGACTATTTTGTCTCTAACTTCAATTTCTATTTATTTCTTTTGTAGAAATAAAATTGATTTTTTATATTGAGGTTGTAACCTGTGTCCTTTCTAAACTCCCTGTTTAGTTTACCTAGTTGTTCAATCAAAATAATGCCATCTGCACAAAATTATTTTTACAATTTGGCTTCTTCCATTCTAAACTACATCTTTTATTTGCTTTTCTTTTGTTATTGCAATGGCTAGAACCTAGAGTATATTATATAATAGTAACGGTGAGTACATTTCCTTGTGTTGTTCCCAATCTTCAAGGGAGAGTAATCATCATTACTATGATGGTGGTAAGAGATTTTACATAGATGCTTTTTACCAAGTTGAGCAAATTCTTTACTATTATTTATTTCTTAACTTTAAAAAAAAGAATTTGAATCTGGGTTGACATTTTTCAATTTTCCTTCATATCTTGAAATCATCATGCATCTATTCTACTTTGTTTTGTTAATTTATTGACTTACAATGAGTGATATTTGAATGTTAAGTCAACCTTTTATTCTTTGGACAAGCTCCACGTGGTTATGGTGTACTATTATTTTTAAAAATCATTGATGGATTTGATTTATTGGCATTTTGTTAAATATCTTGTGCATATGTTCATAATGGACATTTGCTATCAATTTCTTTCTTGTAATGTCATTTGATATTTAGGAAATGCAGGCTTCTTATAAAGTGATAAATAATGTTTTCTCCTCTATGTTCAGAAAGAGTTTGTGTAGGTATTATTTATTTTTTAAATTTTTTGTGGAATTCAAGAGGGAAGCCATTGGGTCTGCATTTATTTTTGAGAAGGATTTTAATTACAAATTCAATTTTTTGAGCTGATATAGGACTATTCAGGTTTTCTATTTCATCTTCATTTAGATTTTGTAATACTTTAACAGCTAACTGGTTTTAAGTTGTCAAATTTATTGGCTTTAATTTATCACAATGTTTCCTATTATCATGCTTATATCTTTAGAATCTGTAATGTTGTACTCTTTTCCGTTCTTCATCAGAAATTTTCCTCTTCTTTCTCTTTCAACCTTTATCTCCCTCAATCACTCCCTATTTCCTCCCCCTCATTATTCTAGCTAAGTCTTTATCAATTTTATTTGTTTTACAAAGAGCCAGCTTTTTGATTAATTGATTTTCTTATTGTTTTTAAATTTTCTCTTTCTTTGAATTTTGTTCTGATCCTTATTATTTCCTGTCTTCTACATAGTTTATGTTTATTTTCCTCTGATTTTTCTACCTCTGTAGCTCAAAACATTTGATAATTGATTTTAGATATTATTTCTTTAGCAATATATACATTTTATGATCCGAATTTTCCTCTAAGTACTTTTAATGCTCCCAGGATGTTCTGATATGTTGTGCTTTAGTTTAATTTATTCATTATAATTTATATTTGTCTTGTGATTTCCTTTTTAAATTTAGATAAAACTTACATGACATAAAATACCATTTTATCCATTTAAAAATGAAAAATTCCTTGGCTTTTAGTACATTCACAATGTTGTGCAATCATCACATCTAATTGCAGAACATTTTCATCTCTCTATACCAATTAGCAGTCAATTTCTATTTCCTCCCTCCCCCTGGTAACCATTAATCTTTCTGTTGCTATGGATTTGCTCCTCCTGGATATTTCATATTCATTGAATGATACAATGTATGTCCTCTTGTGTCTATCTTCTTTCAGTTAGTATAATGTTTTCAATGTCCATCCATATTTTACCATGTAACATTATTTCATTCCTCTCTCTGGCTGAATAATATTCTATTGTATGCATATACCACATTTTTATTATCCATTGATCAGTTGACAGAAATTTGGATCACTTTTACTTTTTGCCTATTGTGAATGTTGCTACTATGAAAATGTTCAAATCTGTTTGAAGACAAATTTTTAATTATTTTGGGTATACGTGTCAGAGTTGAACTGCTGAGTCACATTATATTTCTGTATTTAACTTTTTTTCTTTTTCTTGGTGGGGATGATTGGCACTGAACTAACATTTGTGCCAATTCCCTGTATTTTGTATGTGGGATGCTGCCATAGAATGACTTGATGAGTGGTGCATAGGTCTGCTCCTGGGATCCAAATTGGTGAACCCCAGGGTGCTGAAGTGGAGTGTGTCAACTTAACCACTATGCCACCAGGCTGACCCATGTATTTAAGTTTGTTAGAAACCATCAACTGTCTCCTCACAGCTCTAGCCCATTTTACATTTCTATCAATAATAATATGAGACTTCCAATTGCTCCACATTGCCAACACTTTCTAATTTCCTTTTTTCTCTTATGGCCATCTAAAAGATGTGGAGTAGTATCTCATTGTGATTTTTATTTGCATTTCCATAATGACTAATAATGTTGAGCATATTTTTATATGCCTGTTAACCATGAGTATATCTTATTTGGAGAAATATCTATTCAATATTCTTTGTATATTTAAAAATTGGGTTGTTTGTCTTTTTGTTGTTGAGTGATGGGTTCTTTGTATATTCTTCTTTTTAAATTTTTATTAAGATTATGATAGTTTACAACCTTGTGAAAGTTCAGTTTTACATTATTGTTAGTCATGTTGTAGGTGCATCACTTCACCCTTTGTGCCCTCCCCTCACCTCTCCTTTCCCCTGGTAACCACCAATCAATTCTCTTTGTCTCTATGTTTAACTTCAGCCTATGAGTGGAGTCGTACAGACTTTGTCTTTCTCTGTCTGGCTTATTTCACTTAACATAATACCTTCAAGGTCCATCCATGTTGTTGTGAATGGGACGATTTTGTCCTTTTTTATGGCTGAGTAGTATTCCATTGTTTATATATATACAATATCTTCTTTATCCAATCACCAGTTGATGGGCATTTAGGTTGCTTCCACATCTTAGCTATTGTAAATAATGCTGCAATGAACCCAGTGGTGCATGGGACTTTTGGAATTGCTGATTTCAAGTTCTTTGGATAGATACCCAGTAGTGGGATGGCTGGGTCATAAGGTATTTCTATTTTTAATTTTTTGAGAAATCTCCGTTCTATTTTCCATAGTGGCTGCAACAGTTTGCATTCCCAGCAACAGTGTATGAGCGTTCCTTTTTCTCCACAACCTCTCCAACATTTGTCACTCTTGGTTTTCAATATTTTTGCCATTCTAACAGGTGTAAGGTGATATCTTAGTGTAGTTTTGATTTGCATTTCCCTGATGATTAGTGATGGGGAGCATCTTTTCATGTGTCTATTGGCCATCCATATATCTTCTTTGAAGAAAGGTCTGTTCAGGTGCCCTGCCCATTTTTTATCAGGTTGTTTGACTTTTTGTTGTTGAGCTGTGTGAGTTCTTCATATATTATGGAGATTAACCCTTTGTCAGGTAAATAACTTGGAAATATTTTTTCCCAATCAGTGGGCTGTTTTTTAGTTTCACTCCTGTTTTCATTTGCCTTGAAGAAGCTCTTTAGTCTGATGAAGTCCCATTTGTTTATTCTTTCTATTGTTTCCCTCGTCTGAGGAGTTATGGTGTCCAAAAAGATTCTTTTGAAACTGATGTCAAAGAGTGTACTGCCTATCTTCTCTTCTAGAAGACTTATTGTTTCAGGCCTCGCTTTTAGGTCTTTGATCCATTTTGAGTTTATTTTTGTGAATGGTGAAAAAGAATGGTCAATTTTCATTCTTTTACAGGTGGCTGTCCAGTTTTCCAAGCACCATATGTTGAAGAGACTTTCTTTTCTCCATCATAGGCCCTCTGCTCCTTTGTCAAAGATTAGCTGTCCATAGATGTGTGGTTTTATTTCTGGGCTTTCAATTCTATTCCATTGATCTGTGCTTTTGTACCAGTACCATGCTGTTTTGATTACTGTGGCTTTCTAGTATGCTTTCAAGTCAGGGATTGTGATCCCTCTGGCTTTGTTCTTCTTTATCAGGATTGTTTTAGCAATTTGGAGTCTTTTGTTGCCCTATATGAATTTTAGGATTCTTTCTTCAATTTCTGTAAAGAATGTCATTGGGATTCTGATTGGGATAGCGTTGAATCTGTAGATTGCTTTAGGTAGTATGGACATTTTAACTATGTTTATTCTTCCAATCCATGTGCATCGAATATCTTTCCATCTCTTTATGTCACCATCAATTTCTTTCAGGAAAGTCATGTAGTTTTCATTGTATAGATCTTTCACTTACTTGGTTAAATTTATCCCAAGGTATTTTATTCTTTTTGTTGCCATTGTAAATGGGATTGAGTTCTTGAGTTCTTTTTCTGTTAGTTCATTGTTAGTGTATAGAAATGCTACTGATTTATGTATGTTGATTTTGTACCCTGCAACATTGCTGTAGCTATTGATTGTTTCTAATAGTTTTCCTATGGATTCTTTGGGGTTTTCTATATATAAGATCATGTCGTCTGCAAACAGTGAGAGTTTTACTTCTTAGTTGCCTATTTGGATTTCTTTTATTTCTCTTTCCTGCCAAATTTCTCTGGCCAACACATCCAGTACTATGTTGAATAAGAGTGGTGAAAGTGGGCACCCTTGTCTTGTTCCTGTTCTGAGAGGGATGGATTTCAGTTTTCGTCCGTTGAGTATGATGTTGGCTCTGGGTTTGTCATATATGGCCTTTATTATGTTGAGGTACTTTCCTTTTATACCCATTTTATTGAGGGATTTTATCGTAAATGGATGTTGGATCTTGTCAAATGCTTTCTCTGCATCTGTTAAGATGATCATGTGGTTTTTGTTTCTCATTTTGTTAATGTAGTGTATCACGTTGATTGATTTGAGAATGTTGAACCATCCCTGTGTCCCTGGTATAAATCCCACTTGATTGTTCTGTATAACCTTTTTGATGTATTGCTGTATTCGGTTTGCCAGAATTTTGTTGAGGATTTTTGCATCTAGTTTATCAGTGATATTGGCCTGTAGTTTTCCTTCTTTGTGTTGTCCTTGTCAGGTTTGGGGATCAGGGTGATGTTGGCTTCATAGAATGTCTTAGGGAGTGCTCCATCTTCCTCAATTTTCTTAAATAGTTTGAGAAGGAAACGTATTAAATCTTTGAATGTTTGGTAGAATTCTCCAAAGAAGCCGTCTGGTCCTGGACTTTTATTTTTGGGGAGGTTTTGGATTACTGTTTCGATTTCTTTCTTGTGATTGCTTTATTCAGATTGTCTATTTCTTCCTTCTTCAGTTTTGGGAGGTTGTAAGAGTCTAAGTATTTGTCCATTTCTTCTAGGTTGTCCAATTTATTGGCATATAGTTTTTCATAATATTTTCTTATGATCCTTTGTATTTCTGTGGTATCCGTTGCCATTTTTCCCCTCTCATTTCTAATTTTATTTATTTGAGTCTTCTCTCTTTTTTTCTTGGGGAGTCTGACTAAAGGTTTGTCAATTTTGTTTATTTTTTCGATAAAGCAACTCTTTGTTTCATTGATCCTTTCTACTGTCATTTTTGTTTCAATATCATTTATTTCTGTGCAAATTTTTATTATTTATCTCCTTCTACTGACTTTGGGCTTGGTTTGTTCTTCTTTTTCTTTTTCTATTAGGTGTCATTTGAGATTGATTATCTGAGATTTTTCTTGCTTAATGAGGTTAGCCTGTATTGCACTGAATTTCCCTCTTAGGACTGCTTTTGCTGTGTCCCAAATGAGTTGGTATGGCGTGTTTTCATTTTCATGTGTCTCCAGATATTATTTGACTTGTTCTTTAATTTCTTCAATAATCCACTGCTTGTTCAGTAGCATGTTGTTTAGTCTCCACATTTTTGCCTCTTTCCCAGCTTTATTCTTTTAGTTGATTTCTAGTTACATAGCAGTATGATCAGAAAAGATGATTGATATTGTTTCAACCCTCTTGAATTTCTTGAGGCTTGCTTTGTTTCCCAAGATATGGTCTATCCTTGAGAATGTTCCATGCACACTAGAGGAGAATGTGTTGCCTGCTGGTTTTTGATGAAGTGTTCTATATATATCTATTATGTCCATCTGGTCTAGTTTTTCATTTAATTCTATAATTGTCTTGTTGACTTTCTGTCTGGATGATATATCCACTGGTTTTAATAGGGTGTTGAGGTCCCCTACTATTACTGTATTCTTGTTGATGTCTCCTTCTAGGTTTGTTAAGAGTTGGTTTACAAATTTTGGTGCTCCTGTGTTAGGTGCATATATATTTATAAGTGTTATGTCATCTTGGTAAAGTGGCCCTTTTATCATTATAAACTGCCCCTCTTTGTTCTTCTTTCTTTATTTGCTTTGAAGTCTACTTTGTCTGATATAAGTATGGAGACGCCTGCTTTCTTATGTTGATTATTAGCTTGGAGTATTGCCTTCCATCCCTTCACTCTGAGTCTGTGTTTGTTTTTGGTGCTGAAGTGTGTTTCCTGGAGGCAGCATATTGTTGGTTCTTGTTCTTTAATCCATCCTGCCACTCTGTGTCTTTTGATTGGAGAGTGCAATCTGTTTACATTTAGAGTGATTATTGAAATGTGGGGGCCTAATGCTGCCATTTTATCACTTGTTTTCTGGTTCTTTTTCATTTCCTTTCTTTCTCTTCCCAAGATTTTTAGACTACTAATTCAGTTAGGTAGATTTCTATATTGATTTTCTTCTTATTTGTAATTTGTTTCTTTATTCTCATTATTTGTTTAGTGGTTACCAAGTGGTTTGTATAAAACATCTCATAGATGAGTCCATATTCTGATAGACTCTTATTTCCTTAGATTAAGATGTCTGTCCTTTTCCTCTTCCCCTTCTTTGTAGTTATTGTCAGATTTTCTTTTCTTCCATCTTGTGTTGTGAGTTTGTGGTTAAAATGACAAGATTATATTTATTCTTGGTGTTTCTGTTCATTTTATCTTTAATGTTATACTTAACTCTTGCTAACCGGTTCTGATGGAGAGATGCAAATTTATGATTTTGTTTTTCTACTTATCTCCTATGCTCTGGGTTTTGTAGCCCCTTTCCTTTTTTTGATTCTTCAGGTATGAGGGTCTTCCTGAGCATTTCTTGTAGAGCAGGTCTTGTGGCAATGAATTCCCTTAACTTTTATTTATCTGGGAAAGTTTTTATTTCTCCCTCAAATTTGAAGTATATTTTCACTGGATAGAGTATTCTTGGCTGCAAGTTTTTGTCCCTCAGAGTTTTGAATATATCATTCCACTCTCTTCTAACCTGTAAATTATCTGCTGAGAAATCTGCTGACAGCCATATGGGAGTTCCTTCACAGTTTATTTTCTTCTGCTTTGCTGCCCTTAGTATTTTCTCTTTGTCATTGACTTTTGCAACCTTCACTACTATATGCCTTGGGGTTGGTCTTTTAACATTGATAAAGTTTGGAGATCTATTCACTTCTGTCACATGGAGTTCCATCTCTCTCCACAGGTTTGGAAAGTTCTCAGCCATTATTTCTTTGAACAGGCATTCTGCCCTGTTCTCCTTCTCTTCTCCCTCTGGTATACCTACAATCCTTATGTTGCATCTCCTAATTGAGTGGGATAATTCTCAGAGAGTTTCTTCATTTCTTTTTAGGCTTAGTTCTCTCCCCTCCTCTATCTGCAGCATTTTTATATTCCTATCCTCCAAACTGCTGATTCTGTCCTCCACATTATCAACCCTACCCTTCAGAGAGTCCAGATTCTTCTTAATCTCCTCCATTGTGTTTTTCATCTTCAGGATATCTGATTGGTTCTTCTTTATGGTATCAAGCTCTTTTGTCACATAGCTTCTGAACACGTTGAGTTGTCTATCTGTATTCATTTTTAACTCATTGAGTTTTTAATGATGGCTGTTTTGAATTCATTGTCTTTAGCTTGTAGATTTCATTGTCTTTGGGATTGTTTTCTGGGTACTTGTCATTTTCCTTCTGTTCTGCAGATTTAATATATTTTTTTCATACTGCTTGATGGCATGGATTTGTGCCTCCGCATAGAGAAGGAGTTTAGTTACTGCTTCCACTTGCTTCTACTGGAGTGGGGCGGGGAGCTGTTTATTAATCTGCACCGACCAGGATCCTCATCAGCTGTTGCTGCCCAGACCTGCGACCCTCCTCATTGTCACAGTGGTCCTGTGGGCATCCCTCATCAGCTGTTTCCACTGTTGGTTCACTGATACCTGCACTTACCTGCCCTTTGTGAGTGGTGATGCTGTGAGCATGTCCGCTGGAAGAAAGTCACTTGCTGGTACTAGGCTGTCCATGGATCGGGGTTTGGAGAGTTTTCACCTATCTCTACCTCCTCCTGGGGGGAAGTCCGTCTGCCTTCCGATGTATGGCAGCACAGGTCTCTCAGGCGTCCTGAGATGCTGTGTGGATAGCCTTTGTTGTCTGATGAATGTCCAATTAGTTGTAGATTCGAAGAGGGAGAGACAAAGAAAACTGCTCACTCTGCCATTTTGCTGATGTCTCTTTGTATATGCTTGATACAGGATGCTTATCAGATATATGATTTGCAAATATATTCTCCCCTTCTGTCAGTTGACTGTCACTTTCTTGATAGTGTCTTTTAATGCATACAAGTTTTTAATTTTGATAAAGTCTAATTAATCTATTTTTCTTTTGTTGCTTGTGCTTTTGTTACCATATTTAACAAACCATTGCCTAATCTAAGGACAGAAAAGTTTGCTCCTATTTTTCCTTTAGGAGTTTTAGCTTACTGTTTGGTATGGATCCATTTTTATTTAATTGTTGTTTATAGTATGAGGTATGGTCCTAATTCATTCTTATGTTTTGGATATCCATTTCTCCTAGCACTATTTGTTGAAGACATTATTCATTCTCTAATGAATGGTCTGGACTACCTTGTAAAAATTCAATTGACAATACATGTACAAATTTTTCTGGACTCCAAAGTCTATTTCCTTGATTTATACATATTTCTTTATGCCAGTACTATGCTGTATTAATTACTATAGCTTTTAGTAAGTTCAGAGATTGTAAAGTGTGACATTGTTTGGCTATTTGGGGTTCCTTGCAATGCCATGCAAATTTTAGGATGGGCTTTTCTATTTCTTCAGAAAAAGGCATTGGAATGTTGAAAACGATTGCATTGAATCTGTAGATCACTTTGAAGTTTCATCTTAATTATATTAAATCTTCCAATCCATGAACAGAGGATGTGTTTATATTAATTTAGGTCTTTAATTTTTTTTACAATTGCTTTATATTTTTCAATATAAAAATCTTTCACTGTTTTCTTCAAATTTATTCTCCAGTATTTTATTATTTCTGACAATATTGAAAATGAAATTGCTTTCTTTGCTTTATTTTTGATTGTACATTGTTAGTGTATAGACATAAAATTATTTTTGTATGTGGATTTTGTATCCTGAAATTTTGCTGAACTTGTTTATTAACTCTAACAGATTTTTTTTTTCTTTTTGGTGTGGATTAATTAGGATCTTTATTTACAAGATCATTCTTTTGGAAATACAGATAGTTTTACTTCTTTCTGTCCATTTTGAATTCCTTTTACTTATTGTTTTAACCTAATTTCCATGGTCATAATGTATAGTGAAATGTTGAATAGAAGAGTTTAGAGTGGAAACCCTTGAAATGTTTTGACTTTTTGAGAGATACTTTGTGATATAGTGTAGTTGTTTGTTTGTCTAGTGACTATTTTAAACTACTTTTGTAAAGTCTGGAGGTACCAAATAGAAGAATAGAGAAGAAAAAACAATAGAGTTTGGAAAGGAAGAAGTAAGTTGTGTATTTTCAAAATTTAGGGATTTGTATGTAGAAAAAGCTGTACTGAAATTAATAAGTGAATGTAGACTTATTGTTGAAAATGTCACTATATAAAAATAAATTATGCTCTCTTCATCAAGAATAAAATCATTAAAAAATTAAATTGAAAAACACTTTTCACATTAGACAAAAATGAAAAGATTTGCAAATAAATATAATAGATTATGAGCAAGAGCTCTACTTTGCAAATTTACTTTACCTGATTTCATGACTTAATATGGAGATAAAGTAACCAAGACAGTGTGGTATCAACATAAGGTAAACATATAGATATTTGAAACAAAATAAAGAGTCCAGAAATAGGCCAGTAAATGTATGGCAATTGATTTTCACAAAAAGTTACCAAAGCAATTATGCAGGAAAGAAAAGTGCTTTCAACAAATGGTACTGGAATAATTGAAAATGCATACGGATAATAATTAATCTCAGTTTATCATTTACATCACATTAAATATTAATTTGAGATAAATCATAGTCTTAAATGTGAAAGTAAAATGTATAAGTTTTTTTGAAGAAAACTGTAGTGTATCTTTAAGACTGGAGACTGACAAAGATTTCATAGTTAATATCATTTAATTTCAGAATATAACTATCGATACCCAAAGATCAAATATTTTAGAATAAAATATCGGTTAGTATCTTTGTGACCTTCAGGTATGTGATTTTATTCTTAAAGGAAGCACAAACAGCTTTTTTCATAAAGAAAAAATAAATAAACATCAATATTTAAATTATGGACTGCTGTTAATAGGAAGAACCTTAAAACAAGAGAAAATACAAGACATAAGCTAAAAAAAATTTGCAAGACCTTTAAATCACAAAGCATTATTTTTTAGAACACAAAACAAACTTGTACCATTTGAAAATGCAAAAGGAAAGGGAAAATTGGGTCAAAGACACGAACAGCCATTTTAACAAAAAGAAAGATCTGGTGAATAAACATGTGAAGTGGTAATCAATTCCTTAGTAATTATGGAAATGCTAGTCTAACCCACAATAAGAGAACATTCTATATCCATTTAATTTGTGACTACCATGTGGTAGAAGTTTGTGACTACCATGTGATATAGGTAGGAAGCAATGCGATGCCTTTTACATCATTGCTGTGGGTATATATATATTGATACAAATACTTTGGAAATACCTTGGCACTATCTAGTGATCTTGAACATTCACATAAACTCAATTAGTAGGTTCAACTCCTATATATACACTCAAGCAATAGTTGGCACATATACATCTTTACATGTTTACCTGAGTCTTTGTCTCAGCCTGTCAGTAGTACTGAAAATGTGGAACTACCCATAAGTCTGTCAATCAACATCAACTTTAAGAGCATGGCTTGAGCCCAAAGAAAGTACCCTAAGGTACAGCAACTGCAGACTTGAGCACTGGAGGTCTGCAGATCAAGCAAATCCAGGGAGAGTGACCATATTAGTTCTGTAATAGGAAATAGTTCATGAAGAATGTCTGAGAGGGTAGATTTCTTTAGTCACTTGAAATTTGATATTCTCAAAATTTTTAATGGAAATTTCATCTCAAAGTTGAGATCCTGTGTATTTTTTCTTAGTGAAATATCACTGCCATTTATTGATTTTTTTTCACTGTGAGTCTATTTAATCCTCAAAACAGTGACATCTTTCTTTAGTCCCACTTTGAAGATAAGTAAAACTGAGGCTGAGAAAGGTTAAGTAACTCATTTCAAGGTAAGAAAGCCTGTTTATAGCATACTTTAGATTACAGACCGGGTCTGTGCTTACCCAACGTTTATGTTCTCTAACTAAGCTGTCTTTGCTCACATTTCAGTGAGTCAGTTATAACGGGTTTTTCAGTTGCCCAATGTGTTTAAATTTTTCTGTTCGAGTAATTTCCAGTTAATTGCTAGTGAAAATGAAAGTATATAGTGCATTTGAAGATACATTTGGAAAGTACAGTTGATTGGATTTATCTCATAACAGGGTGGAGCCACAAATGCACTTGGTGGGTTAACCCAGGTACCTTGCTCACTGCTCATTTTCAGCAAATGAAATAGTCCAGCTCAAATCCTCAACTTGCTAACCTTCCCCATTGGATAATATATTTTTGGCTTCAATCTTCAGCATCACTTCCTTAAGAAGACCTTCTCTGAGAATTTCACCTCCAACCCAGTTTAAACCATGTCCACATTACACAGACATAGAGCGCTGTGCCCTTTTTTTATAGTGGTTACCCCTCATTATTTTTTAATAGTTGAGTTCTTTCATCATGAGGGCAGAGACACTATGTGGGTTGTGGAGGCAGATTTTTATTTAAATTTAAATTCTGTCACTGCTCACTTCTGATTCTGGGTAAACTACCTAAACTCCTAGTGCCTCAGGTTTCTCATTGTAAAGTGAGAATAATAACAGTGTCCATCAGAAAGAGTTCCTCACCTAATGTGTTTAATACACAGACTGTCATATAGCACTCAATAGTTAGTGAATGTTATTGCTATTACTGAACAGCACTACCTGGTACACTTTAAATGTTCAATGAACATTTATTTTTTGAAAAAAGAAGAATCCAGATTCTGACTGTAGGCTGATGATTTTTCCAGTTCAGATGATGAGTTCTACCCCTTGTCACAAATGTCATTCTCTGGTAAGAGATACGATAAGAGGCAGGGAGAAGTATTTGGTTGACATTTTGGCAAATCCTCCAAAAATTAATTACTCTTCCCTTGAGAGATTAGCACAGAGGCAAATCACCCACTGCAATAAAACTCATGTCTTTATATTATGAGCATTGAAGGAGTTAAGAAGGGAGGACTGTGAGAATTTCTTGGCAGAGTGAATGACAAAGGCAATGTCTGCGTCTTACCTCTGTGGCTAGACATGGGGTTGGAATTCTTCAAAGGATTTCTTCATTAAAAAAAATCTTAGATCTCTCTCCTCCTGCACATGAAGCATTTCCATATTTCTATCCTCTAAATCATTGCCTCTGCCCTCTATAACATAATCTCTATTTTTTACTGATTCTAGTTTATTATTTATCTCAATTTGGTTCTTCATCTTCAGAATTTCTGTTTGTTTGTGTTTTTTTTAGAGTTTCAATCTCTTTGGTGCAGTATTCCTTCATCTCATTAATTTTTATTCCTGAGTTCATTGAACTGCATTTCTGAGATTTTTTTTGTAACTTATTGTGTTTCCATATGACAACTATTTTGAAATCTCCATCATTTAGATTGTCGCTATCTGCGGATTGTGAATTTCTGTGACTTCAGGTTTGGGTTCTGGACATTTGTCATTTTCCTTATTGTCTGAAGTCTTACTGCAGTTTTTCTTGGTGTTTGATGAACTAGTCTTTTGCTAGGGCATTTGTAGTAGTATCAGATTGCAGATTCCTCCTGCCACCTCTGAGGGGGAGGAGCTATGTTTTCTGAACCCACCATATATGCTGGAAATTGTGCTGGTAGGGCTCATCTGTATTTGCCTGCTGGTTGCAGCCACTTGGTGGGTG
The DNA here is from genome assembly GCF_041296265.1 of Equus caballus. Taxonomy (NCBI): domain Eukaryota; kingdom Metazoa; phylum Chordata; class Mammalia; order Perissodactyla; family Equidae; genus Equus; species Equus caballus. The sequence goes on from NC_091695.1 coordinate 13,559,631, forward strand.
GCACACAAACATATAGGCACTCTGGTGTGGGACAACTGCCTTGCCAGGGTGGTACACTAGGCAGAAGTGAAAGTGCACTTTCTTTCATGCATATGGGCAAGCTCTGTACTCACTGGTGGTTCACCTGAGACGCTGCATTGGTGGGGTTTCCTTTATGGGTGCTTAGCTGTACCACTTGGTGGAATGCATTCCCACTGGTGGGGCCATTGGGGACCGTGGCTGTGTCCACAGTTGGGTTGCGACTCCAAAAGTGAAAGCACTCACATGCAAGCCTGGCTTCCCACCTCCTTCTCATACAGTAACATGCTAGCTTCTGTGTGAGGACCCACAAACTATAATGCTGCTGCCACAATGGGGAAAGTATCCTCTCACCTCTTTCTACTGCTTCATGGGGATCCAGTCCACCCACCTTCAGATGTATGGCTGCATAAATCTCTTAGGCATCCTATTGTGCTTTGTAGGGAATCCTCTGTTGATTAATGACTATCCTTTCAGTCGTAATTTAGGGAATGAGAGGCAAAGGGAGCAAGTCACTCTGCCATGATGCTGATGACACTCCTATAATTTTTTTTAAAATTTATGTTCTTTGATTTTTGGTCTTTTCCATACTGATTTCTATAAGGAATTATATACTGAGGAAATGATCCCTTTTAAATAGTTATTTTTTTTCTGATTTGTGATTTTCTTTTCACTTTAGTATGCTATGCAGAATTTTTTTTGACTATGTAGAATCTTTTAATATTTACCTATTCATATTTATGAAATTCTTTTGCTTTTGTATCTTCCTTAAAATATTTCTCTCTCTGTGCTCTGACCATAATATTCTTCCACATTTTTTAGAAGATAATTTTTGGCGTTTTTTATGGTTTTATATTTTATACTAAATTTTTGATCCATCTGGTATTTATTTTGACATCACAAGTTAAATAGGAATTATGTTTTATTGTTTTCTAAATAAACTTTTTTGTACTTGCAAAGTTATATTTTCACCACTGATTTGAAACCCAGTTTCATGGTATGCTAAAGTTCTGTATATATTTGGACACAATGCATAACTCTACGCTGTTCCACTGATCTCTTCAGTTATGTGCCATTTGATACACAATATAATTGCATTTCTTCCATAATATATTTTGATATTCAATAAGCCTAATACTCTCTAATTACTCTTCTTTTTCAGAATCATGTCTGTTCCTACATATGTTTGTTATCAAAGGAAATTTATAATAATCTAGGCTAGTGAAAAAAGAAAAGTTCTGTTATTTTCCATGTGCTTGGATTTAGGAAGTTGAATTTAGGAATAGTTTATATCTATAGAGAGTTGAGAATTCCCCTCTATGATGAGAGCGTTTATATTTAGTCAAGCAATTTTAATGCTCCTAAGTGGTGCTTTACAATGTCTTTCTGTGTTACTTTTCCCATATAAATGGCTACCATTCTTCTTCCTTACCCCTCAAATGCTACCTAACACTCTTACTGCAAGAAAAAAAAATCTTTGTCAGGAAGGGTATGATTTAATTATTTGCTGAGGATCTTTTCGTGCTGCTGAGGTCATTTTGCTGATGGGGATGACCTATGACCACTATGTAACATTCTTCAATACAAACCATCACGAGTAGATATAGTTGTGGCCATCCCATGGTAGATGCCTTGGCTGGAGGCTTTATTCATTCATTAATTCAGATTCTCTTCATAGTCTCACTGCTCTTTTGTGGCCCCAATGTCATAGATCACTTCATCTGTGACATGAACTCTGTTGAAACTCATCTAGATGGATACATACACTTGGTCTCTTTGTTGCTGCCAACAGAGAGTTCATTTCCTTGCTAAACTTTCTTTTCTTAATGTTCCCCTATGTGATCATAGTATAAACTGAATTACCACAACTTGGATGGTAGGGGCAAAGTTCTCTCTAGCAGTGTCTCTCACATCACTGTGGTGATTTTATTATTTGTGTCCTGTATATTTGTGTATCTGCCTCTCATGGCCACCTTTTCCATCATTACGTGGAGGCTGTGTTTATACTATGATAACTTCTATGTTAAATCCTTTAAACTATACCTTCGGAAATACAGGGTGAAAACTGTTGTGAAGGAGCTCAGAGTCACAAAGTGACTTAAACAGAGAAATAAGAACAACATAAAATATCTTTATCTCTTAAATGATGAAGAGTTTAAAATGATAATTTCTCTCACTCAGGGTCAAGTTAACACTATTTGTCAAAATTATGCTGATTTTGGTGGATAGGCACTCTGTGGAGAGGGCTTGACAGAAATAGTCCATATAAAATATCCCATTAAGATTTATTTATTACTCAATTGTTTGTCAAACTTTGAACTACTCTTAGAATCACTTTGCTTTCTTGTGAAAATGCAGATTTCTGAGACAATGCTCTTGATATTCCAATTTAGTGTAACTGTTGATTGATTGAATTAGCTGTCTTCTAAACAATTGTCCTAATATTTCTGATGTAGGTGATCTCTGAACGCTGGTTAAGTAATAGTCCTATAGATGACATTCACATCCTGAGTCTCTCAATGGATTTATCTTATTAAGGCATTTTCTGGGAAGAATTCTTCCCAGCAGAAGCTGTGAGGATCATGCAATACTCAAAACTTTTTAATTCTTACAAGGCAAACGTTTACCTATGGAATTACATAAGAAAAATAAACATTCTTGGAAAAAATTAATTTGGGATATTTATTCACCAGTTTCTCTTTCTGTACTTTGTAATCTTCTGGCAGATCTTGTCTGATTCTCTGTTTCTTTCTCTCACTCCAGAAGGAAAGATCTACCATCTATTTTTGCTACATTATTTGGACTAAAACTCATTGTTATTATAATCTTAACTATTCATTCACATTGACAACCTTGTTTTTATTTTTTTTGCTGCATGAAGAAGATTGTTATGTATCATATTTTATGTACATTTTTGAGTAATGGGTGATAGTTTAATACATATTATGATTAAGAACACAGTGTTTAAGTTAGACAGTCTTGAGTTCAAATCTTAGCTTTGCCATTTATAATGTGAACTTTGGCAAACCATGACCTCCTTAAGTTACATTTATTGGGGAATGATGGAGATATTTTCAAGATCAAATAAAATAATCTATATAAGATCTTAGACAATCAAATGCTTGTAAATGTTAGTTATTATGAAGGCTTTATTACTGTAAACTTTTAAATTGCAGTGAACTACTCATCTGTCCTAGAGTATTAAGCTATTCTTTTGAACGTTTGGAAGTATTATGCATAATTTCTTTGTGCCTACTGAGAAGAACACTCTGAGAGCTGAACGGACTTGTGAAAATTCCTGGCGCTGGAATGGTCTCCAATCTCCTTGGCCATTCCTGAATTTCTCTCTTGTTCTCTGATCTACATTGGCCCTGTACCTCCAAAGACTTGGTGGTGATGCAACTGTGGGTCTGATTTCCCTGGAAATACCTGTGGGAGAGGTCAAAATATTTTCTTTTATTAACTTTTTTCTTTTTGGTGAGGATAATTGGCCCTGAGCTAACATTTGTTCCCTATACTCCTCTTTTTGCTTGAGTTAAATTGTCCCTAAACTAACAACTGTGCCAATCTTCTTCTATTTTGTATGTAGGATGCCACTAGAGCTGGCTTGATGAGCAGTATGTAGGTCCACATCCAGGTTCCCAAACCACAAACCCCACACTACTGAAGCAGAACTCACAGAGTTAACCACTATGCTACCAGGCTGGGCCCAAAAGATTATTTCATTATGAAAATCCAAACAACAAGAGCATGCAAGCAGAATATGTAAAGACATAAACTACTGAGAGATATTGGTTCAGAAGTGCCATAGGATGTGTGTTTTGTTCAACATCACAAGTCAAGCCTAGAAGAAAGTTTGGCCTCAAATAAATGTTTAATCAATATTCACTGAATGAATAACCATCTCTTTTTAACCTTCTTAAAAATAACTGTCCTTGCACAATGGGCATTTGTTAACTAGAATGCTTTTGAGATTGATTACATTCTTGGTGATGAATTGAAATGGAGAATTTTATGTCTATATGTCATATGTCAAGTTTCTCATCTGATGACACAAAACTATGTCAATCTAGTTTAAGTAGAAGAGATTTAGTATATGCAATTAAATGGCTTAAAGACTCTTTGGAAGGACTTGGTTCTCAAATTCTAGTCTTAGCTACAATTAATAACTTGCAGAAGCACACATGGGCAGGGCAGGGATTCTAAAGGAGATGCTATCCTGTTGATGCCAAGATCATGCTGCCATTGGCTAAATTGCAAAGGTGCCATCACCTCCCTGACATCAGAACCAGTCTGATTCTCAGAAAGTACTTCGCCTCATATGATTAATTTCCACTCAAAGTTTGCACACATGCTCCTGGTTGGCAGAACTCAAGTCACATGTCTGCACCCAAGTGGCAGGAGACTGGGAAACATAGTTCTTTGCATTTCATCCTGTGAAAGTGGATTTATACTTTCGAAACAGCTAAACACTCCCGATTTTCACTAGCACTGGGGACAGGATTTCATAAAATGGATTTAATTTATCACATAGATAGCTGTTTATTCCAAGAAAACTTAAGGGGGTCCCTGTTTATACATTACAAGTAGGAAGAATAGCAGAACTAAAGGACCAGGAGAAATCTGGAGAGCAAAAAATGTATTGATACCATAGATAGTTACTCATATATTCACTCATTTTTACTGAATACCTGTGTTAGTAATTGTGGGTAGTACTGAAGTAGAAACACGAATGAATAAAATAGTCCTAAACCTGCTGGCACCATCATAATATAGCTTATGATTTGGTAGTACTTCTCAAGTAGCTCTTCTATCTTAATTTGGAGATGTTTATTAGATGGAAGCTTTACTTCATTAAAAACAAATTTTTGTCTTACCTTACTGACTCTCATCTTAAAAAAATGGTGCACTAATGTTTCAGGCACTTTAAAGCACTTTCTCTTCATTGTATTTTTTAATCATCATAACTTCTAGAGTAGGCATTATTCATTTCTTTTCACACAAAAGCAAATCAACAACCTTTGTTGCTTAAAGGTGTTTAAAATAACTTTTTCGAGGCTGGCCCCATGGCTAAGTGTTTGTTTGCTCACTGTGCTTTTGCAGCCAGGATTTCAGCTGTTTGGATCCTGGGCATGGGCATGGCACTGCTCATCAGATCATCCTGAGGTGGCATCCCACATAGCACAACCAGAAGACCCACAACTTGAATATACGACTGTGTACCTTGGGGCTTTGGGGAAGAGGAGGAGGAGGAGAAGAAGAAGAAGAAGGAGAAGGAGAAGGAGAAGGAGAAGATGGGGAAGAAGAAGAGATTGGCAACAGATGTTAGCTCAGGTGCCAATCTTTAAAAAAAATGACTTTTTCAATGTTAGACAGTTGTAAGAAGTCTAGCCATGGTCACCTCTCTCCAGGACGTTTGGAATCCTGTTTGAAATCTACAGTCAGCTATGGTCAAATAGTTCAGATCAGAGTTTGTCTTTGAAGTTTTCAAGCAAGCTCATTCCATCTGGCTTCATATTTCTGTCTCCCTGAATCTGGACTCCAAATACAGGCCTCTCAATTATCCAGCTCATCCACATGTAGTTGTGTGATTACTTCTCCTTGTCACTTGTCATTTAAAAGACTCATAAACTTTATTTTTTAAAACAGTTTTAGGTTCACAGCAAAATAGAGCATAAAGTATAGAGAGTTTCCACATATCCCCTCTTGCCTATTATCAACATCTCACACCACAGTGATACATTTATTACAATTGATAAGATTAGATTGAAACATCATTATTGCCCAAAGTCCACAGTTTACATTAGAGTTAACTCTTGGTGTTATACAATCTACGAGCTTGAACATATGTATAATGACATGAATCCACCACTATAGTATCATGCAGTAGGGTCACTGCCCTAGAAATCCTTTGTGCTATTCCTATTCATCCCTCTCATCCCAACCACCCTTATCTTTTCACTGTCTCCAAAATGTCATATTTTTGGAAAAATATGGTACCTAGCCTCTCAGATTCACTTCTTTGAGTTAGTAATATGCATTTAGGTTTCTTTTGTATATTCATAGAGTGATAGCTCCTTTGTTTTTAGTGCTGAGTAATATTTCATTGTCTGGAGTTATTTATGCATTCTGTTAAAAGACATGTTAGTTGATTGATTTTTGGCAATTATACATAAAACTTCTATAAACGTCCATGTGCATGTTTTGAACATAAGTTTTCAATTAATTTTGATAAATTCCAATAAGTGTGATTGCTGGATTGTATGGTAAGAGCGTATTTAGTTTTATAAGAAAGTTGGAAACTATCTTCCAAAATGGCTGTACCATTTTACGTTTCCACCAGAAATAAATGAGAGTCCTTGTTGCTCCACATCCTCATCAGCATTTAAAGTGGTCAGTGTTTTGTATTTTGGCCATTTTAATAAGTGTGTAGTAGTATCTCCCTGTTGTTTCAACTTGCATCTTCATGATTAAATATGATGTTGAACATCTTTTAATATGTTCACTTGCCATCATTATGATCTTTTTGTCAGGTGTCTTTTCAGGTTTTTGCCCAGTTTTTAATTGTTAGTTTTCTTTTCTAAAAGCAACACTTTATAGGGGAATGATTGACATACATAAATCTTTGCATATTTAGTGTATATAACCGGATAAATTTGGAGATAAGTATATATCAATGAAAACATCAATACAGTATATGTCATAAACCTATCTAAACATCTTCTAGAATTTCCTCCAGCCCTCTTTATTATTATGTTTTTTTGTGATAAGCACACTTAATATAAAATCTATTCCCTTAGCAAATTTTAAGGCATGCAAAACTAGTGTTAACAATAGACAATGTACTGTAGATTAGGTCTCTAGGACTTACTAATCATGTATAACCATAACTTTGCACCCTGTGACTTATGCCTCCGCATTTCCATATCTTTCCAGCAGGCCTCTTGCAGTAACATTCCACTCTCTGCTTCCATGAATTTTGTTATTTTAGAATCACCTTACATGTGGTATCATGTAGTTTTTATTTTTATGTGTCAGGCTTATTTCACTTAACACAGTGTCCTCAAGATTCATCCATGTTGTTGCAAATGGAAAGCTTTCCTTCTTTTTAAGGCTAACTTATATTACATAATATGAATATACCTCATTTTCTTTATCCATTTATCTGTTGGTTGACATTTAGTTTGCTGCCATTTCTCGGCTCTTGCAGATAAAGCTGCAGTGAACATGGGAATGCCAATATCTCTTTGAGATCCTGATTTCAATTCCTTTGGATATATACCCAGAAGTGAGATGGCTGAATGATACGATACAGCTATTTTTATTTTTTTATGAAAATCCATGCTGTTTTCCATCGTGACTTCACCAATTTACATTCCAACAGTGCACAAGTGTTCCAATTTCTGCACATCCTTGCCAAAACTTATCTTTTATTATTTTGCTATAGTAATGCTAATAAATGAGACATGATATTTCATTGTAGTTGTTGTGATGTATAATTATTTTTATAGTTAGATACTCTTTGCTAATAATTTGTAGAGGTTTTGTGCATCTATTTCCATGAAAGATGTTGGTCTCTAGTTTTCTTTTCTTGTAGTGTCTTTGTCTGGTTTTCATGTTAAGGTAATAATGACCTTGTAGAATGAGATAAGAAATATTTGTTCTGCTTCTATTTTCTGGAGGAGATTGCAAAGAACTGGTGTAATATTTACCTTAAATGGCTGGTAGAATCCTGGACTGTGAACTTCACCTGTGCTTCTCAGTCCTCCCCTTCTTCGGTGGGCCAAGATGGCTAGAGTAGGCTAGAATTGTGCATTTCTGTTCCCCCATAGCCTTCTGAAAACGCTCCAGCTGGTATGGTTCTGGTAAAATAGTTTCTCCTGAGGGCAGCCTTGTTAAGAACGGAATGCTATGGCATATTTTATAATGGCTCCCTTCTCCTCTTCCTGATGGAGAGTATTTTTCTCCAGTATTCACCATGAGAATTTGGAGGTAAAACTCAAAAGAAGTCAGACTCCTGATGACTGAGTCTGCTTAGAGCTTTCATCTTTCTGCCTAGTCTATTTTGAGCCTCCAGCAGTTCATCAATTACAGTTCAGATTTTCCGACCCCGTCACCGATTCATTCTCTGCTGACTGTTTTTGTGTAATTTGTGATTCTCTGTATCCATTTGTCTCTCTCTCCATTTGGGAGATCAGCTGTTTGTCACGTGACCTCTCTCCTCTGAGAGATGTCAGAAAATTTATTGATTTTTCAGCATATTCAACATTCTACTTGTTGTTAGGATGGAGTTGTGATTTCTAAGTTCCTTACATGCTGAGTGAGAAATGAAAAGTCCTTCTAACTCTCATTTTAAAAGAACTTCTGCCCTTGTACCATGCAAAGACACAGAAAGAAAGCACCTGTAAATGCAAACGAAATTCCTTACCAAATCTGTACTGCCCAGAAGGATTTTGGTTCCTATCTAACTCTTCAATCTCAGTTTGTACTATCTTGTCCATTTCCTATTCACCTTTAAAGATGAGACCTTTCATTGTCTTGAACTTTCCCATTTCTTATCGATTTTGGACCTTAACACATATAACAATGCTTTACACAGTAACAACTTCTCATCCTTTGGATTTGAGCTTAAATGTCAATTTTAAACGTCTCCTCTGATTACTTTATCCAGAATTATAATTTATACTTTATCTAGGTTATAATTACTTTATTAAGATGTTTCTCCTAAATTGCAAATTAAATTTATACATATACAACTCCACCCTTATAGGCAGAAAAATTTAGTATTAGATAAAAGGAAAGAAAACCTTCCTATGGTAAGGTCGGGAAATAAGTGACAGATTCATTTTCATTGGAACAAAATGACACAGCTGATATTTTATTCTTGGCTGGCAATAGTTCCATAATGGTTCTGAGGCTGTTTTTTCTCCTTGTTACATATTCCTCACCCAAGTTATATCAATGGTCTAACAGGTTTTTTTTTTTTTTAATATAGATGTTCTTTTACTATTTTGTGAAACATCGCAGTGAATTTAATTAGGCAACAGTCTTGGACACCTTCCAATTGCAGGACTCCATAACATCATTAGAAGGTATAAAACCTTCATGATCTTTGCCCATATTGCATAGAAAATGCTACTCTCTTAATAAATGATACAATTACTTCCAAAGATGCTTCATTAGGCTTAAAGCACAATATAAAAAGGCACAAATTTCCTCTCCACATCTCAAGAACAACTATTTGGCCATGTTAACACAATAGAGAAAGACTAAACACTTGAATGGTAGTTATTCTGTTTTGATGTTACTAGAAAAGAAGTTACTAAAAAAAATTCCTGGTAAAAAGGGTAGTTGCTACCTGTTTGTGTAGACATGAAATTTGTTTCCATATTTGATAAATTACACTAAAGTGGAGCATTTTTATTTTTCTGTTTGCCTCATGGAATTCCTTTTAAATAGAGCTGGAAGGCAAGTAATCTTTTTCTGAAGTATTTAGAAGACTGCATGGGGAAAATGGACAGACATAGCCATAGGATATCAAATATATTCTCAAAGAATAACACAGACTTTTGGCCTCTGTGGGGATAGTGGATGTAAAAGGTATTTCCAACTCCTTATAATTGAGGTTAAACGTCCTCCTTCAAACTGTGAACAATCTTTGAAAACATAGGACTTTAACAGTTAATTGTGGAAACTAAGCTAAACCATTGTATGAATCTCTTTAATATATAGGAAATTCTATCAGTTGAGTTTATAAGAATTGAGAAGGTTATATATACAACATCTCCTTTATCCATTCATCAGTTTATGGGCAGTTTGGTTATTTCTACTTCTTGGCTATTGTGAATAATGCTGCAATGAACATAAGGGTGCATAAATCTCTTTGAATTGTTGATTTCAAGTTTTTTGGATAAATACCCAGTAGTGGGATAGCTGGAACATATGCTATTTCTATTTTTAATTTTTTGAGAAATCTCCATACTGTTTTCCATATTGGCTGAACTAGTTTGCATTCCCACCAGCAATGTATGAAGGTCCCCTTTTATCCACAAAGGATACCATGAACAAGTAAAAAGACAACCCACTAACTGGGAGAAAACATTTTCAAATCATAATCTGACAAGAAGTTACTTTCCAAAATATATAAAGAACTCATCCAAATCAACGACAAAAAAAACCAAACAACCTTATAAAAAATGAGCAGAGAACATGAACAGACATTTCTCCAAAGAAAATATACAGATGGCCAACAGGCACATGAAAAGATATTCAACATCACTAATTATTAGAGAAATGCAAATCAAAACTACAATTAGCTATCACCTTAAACCTGTTAGAATAGCTATAATTACTAAGACAAAAAATATCTATTGTTGGAGAGTATGTGGAGAAAAGAGAACCCTTTGAGGGTATTATGTTAAGTGAAATAAGCCAAATAGAGAAAGACAAACACTACATGGTTTCACTCTTATGTGGAAGATAAACAATTACATGGATAAAGAGAACAGATTAGTGTTTATCAGAGGGAAAGGGGTTTGGGGAATGGGAAAAAGGGGTAAAAGGCACATATATATTGTGATGGATGAAAATTGGACTATTGGTGTGTGCACAATGCAGTCTATACAGAAATTGATAACTAATAGGATACATCTGAAATTACACAATGTTACAAACCATTATGACCTCAATAAAATAATTGGAAAAGATAATTAAAAAATTTAAAATCTTTGGCTGGCAGTAGAGGGACTTCCAAGTCAGTCAACTTAGATTCCAACTCAAATGTTATTTAAAAATATGTAACTTTGGAAAAATCAATTCTATATTGTGAGCCTAAGTTTTTCACCTGTAAAACTGGGATAACAATACATGCTACCATAGATATTAAATATAATACCTTAATTATAATGATATATATGCATATATATGCACATATATTCCAAGTCATGTATGATATACACACTTTGAGTAAATTAGACCTCTTTCTGTAAACATATCAATGCTATGGCTTATTTAATAACCTAGTATAATAAAACTTTTTGGCTTTCACGGCATATAAATTGTCTCTTCACTAGGAGACAGAAATTCATAGTCAAATGTAATAGTCAACTAGCCAAATGCAGACATCCTCAGGGGAAGTTCAATATCGTTGAGAAATAAATGGAACAAAATTATAAAGCTTCTGGTCAGGATTTATATGATATTTATCATGAATAGATTTAAATTTGAAATGAGGTTAGCAGCATCTTATAACATCAAGATGTATACTTATCTGGAAAAGCAGGAGACTTATGGTGAAAGGTGATTCCTCAGTCAGCACCATCATTTTTGTCTTCTAATCTTATGGCCCCTGAGTTAGACCCTAAGCCTCAATGAATAGGTGAACACTCTAGAATGCTGGGAGTCTATCTTATCTGAAAGGCATGACATAATGTGAGTATTCTATAAAAATGTTTGAATTGAATGAATAAGTAAAGATTAAACTTACAATACACCTTTCCACAATATTTCCAATTATTTTAGAGGTAAATAGCTTCTTAGTTATGAAACTAGCTTCTACAACAAAATAGATGGAACTAAAGAGATGTAAATGTACGTTAGCTATTTGAGGAAGAGCATGAAGTCATGAGCAGAATGAACATGGAGAAATCTAGGATATAAATATGGAGGGGTAGCCTTGTTACAACTCATCTGGGTTCTTATAGGCCAAGGTAAATAGATTGAATTCTATTAAGTATGTGATAGGAATCCACTATAGGGATATGACAAGGAGAGTGATATGATCCGAATAAGATTTAAAGAGAATTATTTGGGCTGCTTCATGAGAATAGATTGTTGAAGGCCAGAGCAAAAGCAGGGAGAACATGCAGGAGGCCATTGGAATAGACAAGGAAGGTAGTGAGTATAGTGATGACAAGTAGAAATGGCAAGCAATAGGATATATTGGAGTATAAAAGGGAGCCATTTGCTGTAAACCTAATTTTGCCTGTCTTTGTTTTTCCAAAAGAGTCTGACATGGCCATTGAGCATGCATTGTATAGCCATTTTAAGCATTTCCTATGGGAAGAACAAATGCCCTCAAGATAAAGGTGCAACTTCCCCCCACATTGGCATTTCCATAAGGATAAGCATCTCTCCCTAGACTAGAAACTGATTGCTGTGTTCACCTGTGACCACCCAGCTTGAGACAACAGAATTGCCACCCTGCTTTGTCCACCCAGAGAGGAGACCTGCTGTGTCCATCAATTGCTGTGAAGATAGGGAAGTCTTGTTACTATTGTAAAAGTCACATTTCAATCATATGTGAAACATCCTCCTTGAAGGTATATAACCACTCTGTATACCCCACTTTTTTGGTGCACTTCCTTCCTTTGGGAAGGAAGGCCTCAGGCTATGGTCCTCACATTTTGGCTCATAATAAACTCACCCAAATTTTCACTTAGAGATTGGTTATGGATTATTTGCATTGACAGCGGCAGTGATCAAATGTCTAAGATATTTAAAAGGGAGAGACAAGAGGGCTTATTAAAGTTTTATTAAGTAAAGTGAGAGGAATAATACAGTAAAGGATATTGTCAGATATTTGGTCTGAATAGTAATGCGTATGGTGGTACCATTTAATTAGAAGGAAAACACCTAGGAAGAAATAGGTCTATTGTGAAAAATTAACAGTTTAGTTTCATAAATACTAAATTATCAAATAGAGATGTTGATTAGGTAGTTGAATATACTGTTTGAAATTAGGTGAGACATAGGACAGAAGGTTCACAATTTTAGAGTGCTTTAGCATTTATAATTCAGGAAAAGGAGGAAGATCCAAGCAAAACACAGTAAGGAGGTTTCACTGAGTTTGTAGTGCAACTGAGACAGTGATTATTATGGGTCACACACTATGTCAGATGATGCAATTAAAGTTCTATTGTGTCTTCCCAAAATTTGTACGATTACCTACTAACCTCCAGTACCTCAGAATGTGACCTTATTTGGGGATAGATTCTTTAAAAGGTAATCAAGTTAAAATAAGATCATAAGGTGGACCATAATCCAAGATCACTGATGTCTTTATTAGGGAGGGAAACGGATACAGATCCGCATCTAGTGAGAACACTCTGTGAAAATAAATATAGTCATTTATATGCGAAGGAAGATTTGGAACAACTCCTTCCCTCACAATCTTCAGAAGGAATCAACACTATCAACATCTGGATTTTGAATTTCAGAACTGTTATATGACAAATTTCTGTTCTTTAAGTGACCCACTTTGTACTAAATAGTTATGGCAGCTCTAGCAAATACATACAGGTTTGGTACTGAGAAGTGGGGTGAGTGCTGTAATAAAAGATAGAAAAAGTCAAGATTGCCTTGAAGAGACTGTTGGTAGAGATATGGACATTGAAAGGTGATTCTGATGAGAGCTCAGAAAGGAATGAGAAGTACTTTAGGCAGATAGAAAGCATCTATCATCTTAGAGAATACATATATCATCATGAACAAAGGTTGCAAGAAATATAAATGACAAGCTGCTTTTGCTTGGGGTCTCAAATGAAAATAAGGAACATGTTACTGGAAACTGGAGGAAAGGTGACCCTTGCTCTAAAGTGGCAGCCCTAGCAACTAATACAGTGACATTTGGTCTATAGCCTTCCATTCCTAATTTGTTCTACTGACTTTGAATACATAAATTATCTTAAGTGCATCTTTTGAATATGCAAATTATATTGTTTGTCACACTTTTGTGACTTTATACATGGTGCACCTTTTTTGTGGAGTTCCCTTCCATCTTCTCTTGTTCTTTCACATCACCTCTAGGAAGAATTCTCAGATCATGGTTTGCTTTAGATGTTCCCTAGCACAACATGAGTATATGGTACTTATTAAATTGGTCTTTAATTGTCTGAGCCCATCATTATATATCAAATCACTGAGAGTAATGCATCATATCTTATCTTATTCCAATTGATAATGCCAATCTCTATTTTGATATTGATGCCCCATAGGCATCTTTTGATTGATGAATAAAGATTAAACTTGTAATACTTCTAAAAATGTTTTTCCTTGTTGTATATGCATACTACTTCTGATATCTTAGATCAGCACCTACAAAGACTAGATGGAAACAAGGAATAATGTGACTTACTTTGTCCTCTTGGGTCTCACACAAAATCCAAAGGAGGCGAAAATCCTTTTAATTATGTATTTCTTCTTCTACATTTTCACCATGGTGGGCAACATGTTTATTGTCATGACTATCACTGCCAGTAAGACCCAGGGCTTCCCAATGTACTTCTTCCTTGCTAGCCTTTCATTTATCAATGTCTTTTATTCTTTTTCTATTACTCCCAAACTGATTTCAAACTTGTTCTTTGGGGAAAATACCTATTCTTTCAAATTTTGTGTGGGCCAGCTCTTTACATAGCACATTTTTGGTGGATCCAGAGGTCTGTCTTCTGTTTTTGATGGCCTATGACCACTATGTGGCTCTCTGTAAGCCCTTGCATTATTCAGTTATCATGAGTCAATAGGTACATGTTGTGCTGCAGGTAATGTCCTGGTTTGGAGGTTTTTTTTGCAATCAGTAGTTCAGCCCAGCACTATTTATGGGCTCCCATTCTATGGCTCCAATGTCATCAATTGCTTTATCTGTGACATGTACCCCTTATTGAAATTCATCTGTACTGACGCTTATGCCATTGGCATCTTAGTGATAACCAATGGAAAATTGATCTTCATTATTATGTTTTTGCTGTTACTCATCTCTTATAGTGTCATCTTGTACTCTCTAGAGAACCTTAGGAAGGGAGATAAAAAGTCCTCCAGAGCTTTGGTTTCCACATCACTGTGGTTGTCTTCTTCATTGTTCCCTGTATTTTCATGTATGGAAGACCTGCAGATATCCCCTCCATTGACAAGTTACTGAGTGTGTTTTATACAATCATAACATGTACATTCACCCATGCGGCATCCACTAAACTAAACTCTGAGAAATTCAGAGATGACAAATAATATGAAGAAGTTCTGGAGAAGAAAAGTTATATGTGATAATATATGTTTGCCATTCTCCATGAAGAGTCATTTGACATTAAGGCCAATCTCATTGGCATGTAGAAATTTTCTTAAATCTGATGCAGAATTCTCTTTTCTACATGAGATTTATGATAATTATAATTAAAGAATGAACTACAATGATATAATTAACATATATATAAGAATTATCTTTACTTATACTTAAAGAATGAACCATATATTTGTGCTGTTAATAACAGTTTCCCTCTAGAATGTAAGCTCTATAATGTGTTACCATTGTAGCTATAAAGGAGAAATGCATGTGCAGTGGTGAGTCAATAAATAATATGTAATGAATTAGTCAATGAAATATCTATAGTTATGCTAGTTTTTAATTTCTGCATTTAATTTTATTACTTTTTTTCTCATTCTTAGTTTTGATTGTAGTTAGATTCTTATCCTTTACCTTCATTCTAGTTATAGCACTATTTAAAATATTTAATATTACATAGACTATCCTCATCCTCTTCATTCAATTTAATTTGCATGTCATATGAAATTTTTAACATCGTACTTTTACTTTCTTAAATAAATATTGAATGCTGGCAGATAAGTATTAAATCAATCAATTTAATTTAATTTAAGTAATTTATTTAATAATATCTTTTTAATTTATTAATTGTATTTTATTTATCATTAATTAATAAGTATAAATTAATAAAATAAACATTAAGAATATAATCCATGCAGAATGGTAATAGCATAGAATCAACCTCCTACCCTATCCATTCCTCACCAGAGTCTCCAGTTCTTCTTTAGATGTAGTCACTGTACTCCATTTCCAAGATTCCACAAGTAATAATCTTTGCTGTTGATGGTGTTCAGGCACGCCACCTCAAGCTGCACCACTCTGGTATGCAGATTATTTCAAGCTGAGGACAATTGAGGCTCAGAAGACTCAGGAAGACTACTTGGCCTTCCCTGAATTTGCCTAAAAGAATTTTAAGTTAGAAGGCCTCATCCAACAAGGAGCTAATACCATGAGATAACTATAGTATAATGTAAAATAAGTGTGATAAGAAAGGCACCAACCATCTTATAGAAACTCTGTCTTCCAGGTCACATTCTCTATAGGTGGCCTAGTAAACAGTTGTCTAACAAAATTTGCTTTTCTATCTTCATGTGAATTTCCTTCCTCTCCTTTGAAGTTCCACACCACTAACCCGACATACTCCTTTGTCTTTAGTGGAGATGATATTTAAGGGGACAGCTTTGGCCATTGTGGTGTGTTGCTCAGTTTTCCCGGGTTTCTCCCATGTACACGTGTTATTAAACTTTGTTTTATTTTCTCCAGCTAACTTACCTTTCTAATTATCTGACCAGCTATATGAACTGTAAGGGAGGGGCTGGCCCAGTGGCACAGTGGTTAAGTCCACATGTTACACTTTCAAGGCCCAGGGTTTACCTGTTCAGATCACAGGTGCAGACCTATGCATGGCTTGTCAAGCCATGCTGTGGTAGGTGTCCCACATATATAAAGTGGAGGAAGATGGGTATAGATGTTAGCTCAGGGCCAGTAATCCTCAGCAAAAAGAAGAGGATTGGCAGCAGATGTTAGCTCAGGGCTAATCTTCCTCAAAAAAAAAAAAAAAAAGCTTAAGTGAAAGGGGGGATTCTCCCTCTTCCCCCACATTGTAAATTATGCCATAAAATCCCACCAATTTGAATGTGGCCTTTTATTGGTTTGATATTTGTTTGTTTATTTTATATGTTTGACTAGATTCTCAAGCTCCTATGAAGGTATTTTAGTCTGTTTAGTTCTTTTCCTCATGTTTCTGTGGGGAATCTAGGGTGTGAAACATCATAATCTGCCATCTTTCTCTGAAGGCAACTTTTTTAGGCATTTCCTGGGAAGTAACCTTCACAACTAAAGTCATAAGAATCATGAGGTGCTCAAATTTTGATAAATCATTCAAAGCAAGCTCTTTGTCTTTGTAATTACAAAACAAATAACCTTGGTATATAGGAACGTTTCAGGTCTGTATTCTCCATATACTTTTTTGTACTTCCTAATCTTCTGTCACATCTCGGCTGATTCTTTGTTTCTCTTTCTGCACCCAAAGTGAGGGTCCTCCACTTATTCTCGCCACATTATTTGGACTAAAACTCATTGTTATTTTTATTTCAACTAGCCATTCACATTGAGAGCCTTTTTTTCTCCGTCACTTTCATAAGCTCATCTTGGAGAAATGGATGATAGTATTTAGTATGTTACAATGATATATGATTACGATCATTCTAATCATGATATATGATATGTTATGGATAGAAAAATTAGCGCACATGGTTTGAGTAACACAGTCCTGAGATAAAATTTCATTCTTTTACTTCAAAAGATTATTTTACTATGAATATGAGGTCAACAGAGCTGGCAGAATAATTTTGTCAGAATACGATCTGACGAAATTAAAGGAAACACTTTTTAGAGAAGATAGCATGGTGAAGCGAGAGAAGAAAAGCCTCTGGAGTCACTTTCCCTATGTTTCTTTGTGATCTGGGAAATTTTTTAAAACTCTCTAAGCCGTAATTTCTTCATCTGTAAAAATAATCATGATAGTACATATCTCCTAAGTTTGTTGGGCCACTTAAATGAGTTAATACTTGTTAAGTGCTTATAACAGTGTCTGGCACATAGAAAACATTATAAATCTGTTTTTAAAAGGAAAACTATTGACTTGTATGGGCAAAACTTCCAGTAGGGGGTTGATCTCGCACTGTCTTTGTCTTCTAATGTGAAAAAGTTACCTTCTTGTATGACCAACCCCACACAAATTATGACCAACATGATTTTTTACTTGAAGTTCAAGCATTTGTGTATGGAGTCTTAGGGACATCATTCAGCCTCTGGAAGTCCTGTAAGCAGCAAAGTTTCAGGTATTATGGAGACACGATGTAGTCTGGAGACAACTGAATTAGTATCGCATTCCATTCACTAGTTAATATAAGCCTGCGTGCATGTAAAAATCTCATTCTTTTATCTCCATATTGTTTTAATCTCAGATATTAAATATAACAAAATGGTAGTACTTAATTCATAGAGTTACTTTAACTATTAGATGAAATAATATATATAACACACCCAGAACAATGTCTGTCATTCAGTAGATGCTTAATTAATGTGACAGCATTTGTTACCTCCCTCACTTCTATATCACTGTACAATTTACCTTACTTTTCTGAACTCTATGATTTATTTTTATGATTCAAGTGTATGTAGATATTATATTAGCAGCAATGAGGAACTTTCAGAAATCTGACAGTAAAGCAAATAAAATTAATGTAAGATGCATGAGATTAACTCTGAATAACTTACCCTAAAAATATCGATGGCACCCAAATTAATATCAAATTAAGAGACATCTCATAATTAAATGAACTTTTTAATGTTGAATAAAAATGCATGGCATAACTGTAATTATTTAAAGGCCATTATTTGTGTACTATAATGCACCATATCCTATTAAAGCATTGTTTTGTATAGTTATCATAAGACCCTTATGAAATAGATGCAATTAATTTTGTTTACCAGAATAAATAACTGAAGTTTGGAAAACTTAAATAGCTCACCCAAGGACACAGAGCTGGCAAATATCTGAAGTAGGACTTGATCCCATGTAGTCTTATTTCAGAACTTGTACTGTTAAAGACTTTGGTAAATATAACAACGACACATACCTGAATAAAGAAACACTTTCTAGTGGTGAGAGATAAGCAATAAATAAGTAAACATATATAAAAAAAACAAAGTAAAATGTTCTTAAAAATAAAGAAGTGATGTAATAGAGAGTGATTCAGAAGACAGGGAACCACTTTAGATTAGCTTTTCAAAGAAGACACAAGAGCAAGAATTTATAGCCACGTCCAGGGATGAGAGACAATGAGCTAAAGGTCATGGGTAAAATCACTGGAGAGGAATTTCTGTATCTGGAAAGGTGAACTGTATGTGACCTGGATGAGTATCATTAACTACGCTTGTCTCTTCTGACTCAAAGATCACCAACCAACCTTAACCTATAATTAATTCATCCCCAATTAAAATCCAGATGAAGCTAAACAAAACATTATATATATCTCTATGTCTATATATGATCTGTCTCATCTATCTATATCACATGCATCCAAACAGATATTACCTCAATATGCTGAGCTAAGTTAATCAGTAGAATGAAATTTATCTAGCCAAATTTACACTAAAATATAACTGGGGTTTTCATAGCTTATAAGACCCTCCACAATTGCTCCTCACTCAAACATCATCTCCTCAAACTTATTCAGTACCACACTCTACCACGTTGCCTATGTTTCAGTCCCAATGGCTTCAGTTTTGCCCTGGAGCCTTTGCACTAGCTCTTCTTTATTACTAAAATGTTTGTCTTCTAGAGGCCCATATGAATGGCAAATTGTCATTATTCAGTCTTCAGTCCAACTGCCACTTTCTAAGAGAGGCCTTTCTTAACCATCCATGTAAAGCCATCCTCTTTCTCCTTGAGTTACTGTCAGCCAACTCTGTCCATTTTCTCTACAGTATTTTCACTATCTGATTTATCTGTTTATTGTTTCTCTCTTCCAACTAGAATGTAAACTCTATAAAAGTAGAGGCACTACTTATTTTGTTCACTACTGCATCTCCAAGCACCTAGAACAGAGATTGGCACAGAGTAAATGCTTAATAAATATTTACTTGGTGAATTGTCATCATCTCCATGTAACACTCTTTAGAATAAATGCATTTGTAAAAACAGGGCTTGTTAACTGCAATGCTTCTGAAATTGATGACATACCACATGGGTGATAAATTGAGATGGAGAATTTTAAATTAGTTTGTCACATGTCACGATTCTTATCTGAAGAGACAGAATCATATCTAGAGAGTTTAACTGGATGGTATTTACTATATGAAATTGTAGCAAAAAGAATCTTTGCAAGGGCGAGTCACAGATTCTAGGATGCATGACAAGGAACAATTTACAGAAGCACACCTGATGGGACTGGCATGCCAAAGGAGATGCTGACACCGTACCATGCTGTCATTGGCTAACGGCAAAGGTGCCAAAACTGCCCTGACCTAGGAACCATTCTGACTCTGTTGATACTATACCAGGACACAGCCTCAGATAATTAATTTCAATTTAAAGACTTTCACAGATAATCCTGGTTGGCAGAACTCAAGTCACATGAGCACACCTACAAGGAGATCTGGAAAATGTAGTGGTTTGAATTTTATGTCAGGAAAGTGGATATTACATCCTCTAGGATGTTGTGTGCATTCAAAGATTTTGGGCAGCCACACACCTTTGATTTTCACTACAACTGGAAATGGAGTCTTGTGTAAAGAGTTTTATTTTGTCTGATAGACAGTTGTCCCTGTTTCTGTTTCTCCTACACATAAGAAAGAAGGGAGACATAAAGGACCACAAGTAAGTTAGTGAGCAATAAAATTATTGATATATTCATTTAATTTTTACTGAACACGTATTCTGTAAGCACTGTGCTTAGTGCTCAAGCAGAAATGCAAATAACTGGGATATTTCTTAAACTTATCAGTATAGTATAGCTTGTGATTTGGTAGCAATTTTAAAATGGCATTTTTAAAAGCAATCTTCTATCTTAATTTTGAAATGTTTTAGATGGAGGGATTCCCAAATTTTTTAAAAAATATCTAAGTTATTTACTCTTACATTAAAAGACTTTAAATAAAATTGAAATTACTTACTAATCTCTGTATTGCCCTGAAGAGTATGGTTGCTATTCCTCTCTTGCATTTCAGTTTGCATACTTCTCTCCCTTCCCTATTATCTCCTTGTATACTGAACTTTCAGTGTCTTGAACTTGCTGTTATTTTCAACATTGAGAGTCTACATGTAACAGTGTTTCCAATGGAAGCAGCTCACCCTTTGAATCTCAGCATAAACATCACCTTTGAAGAAAGGCTTTCTCTGATTATCTTATCCTCAGTAGAATTCTTCCTCTTTTTTTTCTGTCATTTTTGATCCATCCGGAATTCATTTTGATAAAGGAGTTTAATTGGGATAGAATTTTATTTATTTTTTTCTAAATTTTAGGGTCTTTTAAATAGTTGTATAATTATCTTTTTGTCATTGATTTGAAATCCTGACTACTGTATTCTAATGTCCCATATGTATTAGGATCCAATTCAGGATTCTCTTGTATTTCACTGATGTCTTTATTCAGGTACCAATTAACACACACAATATAATTGCTTTGATATGCAACAAATTTTGATATGTGATAGGACTAGCAGTCCCTCATTACTATTCTTTGTTCAGAATTATGTCTAGTCTTGCTTATGCATATTTCAAAATTAAGTTTAAAATAAAGTAATGCATATGAATTAAAATACAATAAATACTATGTTTAAAGTTAATATGTTTACAATTAAATTAAAGTAAGTTACAGATAGTTTAATCACAAAACAAAGTTCAGTTATTATTTTCATTAAGATTCAATTTAAGAAGATTAATTTAGGAAGAGTTTATATCTTTAGAGTATTGAGAACAGTTATGCAAGGAGAAAGTAGATATTTTCATGTCACCTTTTCTTTTATTAAAATTTTGGCACCTGAGCTAATATCTGTCGCCAAGCCTTGGTTTATTTTTCTTCTTCTTCTTCTCCCCAAAGCCCCTCAGTCCATAGTTGTATATTCTAGTTCTGAGTGCCTCTGGTTGTGCTACGAGTCATCTTTTATACCTTTGGGTAGTGTTTCCTTTTCCTGCCTCTGTTACGTACCCTTATAAATAGATTCTGTTCTTCATCTACGACCCCTAAAATGCTAGCTGACACTTTTGCTTTAAGGAAAATCATCTTTTTCAGGAAGTAGACAACTCAAGCCTTTGCTGAGCATCTTTTGGTGCTGCTGAGATCATTCTGCCATTGGTGGTTGGAAGTGACCACTATGTAGGCCATCTGCAAACCCCTGTACTATGAAATCTTGTGATTTGCTGTGTACTATGAACCTCTGTACTGTGAGCAACAGGGATGAGGCTTCCTCTCTCGAGTGTCATGAGCCAGAGTCTTTATCCTTCCAACCATTCAGATCCTCTTCACAGTCTGGCTTCCTGTCTATGGCTCCGATGTCATATACCATTCATCTGTGACTTAAACCATTTGTTGAAACACCTCTGCATAGCCACTCGTACCCTTGGTCTCTTTGTTGCTTCCACTGGGGTATTCATCTGTTAATTTTTTTCCTCTCGATGCCCTCCTATGTAATCATCTTGCACTCTGTGAGTACCTATAGCTTGGAAAGGAGATGCAAAGCTCTGTCCACTTGTGTCTCTGACATCACTGAGGTCATCTTAGTCTTTGTGCCCTGAATGTTTATACATTTGCATGAATCATCATCTTCTCCATTGATAAAGCTGTGGCTGTATTTTGTCAGAATTAGTTAGGTTCTTGTAAAATGCAGATTCTAAGGGCACAACAGTAGAGACTTTAATTTAGTAGTTTTGT
Source organism: Equus caballus (assembly GCF_041296265.1). Classification (NCBI taxonomy): domain Eukaryota; kingdom Metazoa; phylum Chordata; class Mammalia; order Perissodactyla; family Equidae; genus Equus; species Equus caballus. The sequence continues at coordinate 13,582,179 of NC_091695.1, forward strand.
TTTGGATTGTTATATCTACCTTTTGAACATATTACCCAGGTGTATCTGAAGTCAATGATTTTTGCGAGTACTTTGAGCTACTATGTTCAGATCAGGAGCCTATTAACTAAGTCACCTTACTTTTTAAATTTATTTTTTAAATTCTGGTAAAATATACATAACAAAATTTACAATTTTAACTATTTTAAGTGTCCAGTTTAGTGGCATTAATTCACATTTTTATGCAAACATCACCACCATTGATCTCCAGAATTTTTTGTTCTTCCCAAACTGAATCTCCACTTTCATTAAACAATAATTATGGGGCCCGCATGGTGGCGCAGAGGTTAAGTTCACACATTCCACTTCTCGGCTGCCTGGGGTTCCGCAGTTGGGATCCTGGGTACAGACATGGCACTGCTTGACACGCCATGCTGTGGTAGGCGTCCCACATATAAAGTAGAGGAATATGAGTAAGGATGTTAGTTCAGGGCCAGGCTTCCTCTGCAAAAAGAGGAGGACGGGCAGTACTTAGCTCGGGGCTAATCTTCCTCAAAAGAAAAAAGACTAAAAAAAAAAAAACAATATTTCCCCTCCCTGAGCCCCATGAAACCAACATTCTACCTTCTGTCTATGAAGTTGACTACTTTATGTAACTCATGTAAGTGAAATCACACAATCTTTGTTCTTTTGCCAATGTCTTATTTCACTTAGAATAATGTATTGTAGGTTAATCTATGTTTTAGCATATGTTAGAATTTTTCCATCTTTTTCAAGTTTGAAAATATTCCATTGCAAGCATGTACCTAATTTTGTTTATACATTTATCTGATAGTAGTCATTTCATTTTCTTCTATTTTCTGGGTATTGTGAATAATATTGCCATGAAAATGGGTGTAGCAATAGCAGAGTGTTTGCCTCCCTGCTTTCCATTATTTTGGATATATACTCAAAAGTGGAACTGCTGAGTCAAATGACAATTCTTTGTTTAATTTTTTGAGGAACTATCACAACCTTTTCCTAGCAGTTACATCACTTTACATTCCCAGCAGCAATGCACAATTTGTGCAATTTCTCCACCTTCTCTCCTATATGTATTACTTTCTGTTGTTGTTACTATTTTAAATAATATTTATCCTAATGTGTATGAAGCTATATTTTATTATGATTTGGATTTGCATTTCCCTAATGATTAGTGATGTTGAGCAGCTTTTCAGATGCTTACTGACCATTTATATTTTATTTGAAATGTCTTTTCACATCATTTGCTCATTTTTAATTGGTTATTTTTTTGTTTTTTAGATGTAGAACTTCTTTATATATTCTGCATATTAATACTTGATCATATATATTATTTGAAAATCATTTCTCCCACTCCCCACATTGCCTTTTCACTCTGTTGTAGAGTCACTTGATGCACAAAGTTCTTAATTTTGATAAAATACAATTTATCTATCTTTTCTCTTCTTGTCTGTTCTTTTGGCATCATATAGAAGAAATCATTGCCCAAAGCAACTTTTATTCTATATTTTCTTCTATGATTTTTATAGATTTAGCTAGTATTTTAGGTCTTTGATCCATTTTGAGTTAGTTTTTGTGTATGGTATAAGTTAAGGATTCAATTTCATTCTTTTGCTTTTGTACATCCAGTTTTCACATTACTATTTGTTGAACAGGTTGTCCATTCACCATTGAATGCTCTTGGCACCCTTGTTAATATCATTTGAAAACATATGTAAAGCTTTCTTTCTAGGCTCTATATTTTATTCCATTAGTCTATATGTCTGTCATTATGCCAATATCATACTTTTTTGATTACAATAGTTTTGTAGTAAGTTTTAGAATCAGGAAGTGTGAGGCCTCCAGCTTAGTTCCTTTTCAAGATTGGTTTGGCTTTTCAGAGGCCTTTGAGACTTCATGTGAATTTTAAAATGGATTTTACAATTTCTTCAAAACATACTTTTGGGATTTAATAGAGATTGGGCTGAACCTGTAGATCACTTTAAGTTGTATTGACAACTTAATAATATTTAATCTTCCAGTCCATGAATGTCTTTCCATTTATTTGTGTGATATCTATGATATCTTTCCGCAACATTTTGTAGTTTTCAGTGTACAAGCCTTTTGCCACTTTGGTTAAGTTTATTCTTAAGCATTTTATTCTTTTTGATGTTGTCTTAAATGGAATTATGTTCTCAATTTCTTCTTTGGGTCCTTTATAGACAGTATAGAAATTCGACATCCTTTTCTGATAAAAAGCTCTCAAGAAATGGGGTATAGGTGGAATATGCCTCAATCTAATAAATGACATAGAGGATAAATCTCCAGCTAACATCGTATTCAACAGTGAAAGATTGAAATCTTTCCCGCTAAAATCAAGAACAAGTATGCCCATTCGCAACACTACTTTTCAACATGGTATTACAATAAAAATTCCCGTGCAATTTTAATGTTTCTACATATAGATCGTGTATTCTGTGAGGTGAGATAATTTTACTTAACTAATTTTTACTTAAGATCACTACATGTCACAGTGCCACCAATGGTAGCAACTTTCTAGCTTTTGACTCAGCTTAAACATCACCTTCTAAGAAAAGCCTTCTCTGATAACCTTATACATAGTAGACTTCTCCCTTTTATTTTCTGTCACAGTACCCTTTTTTCTGTCTTATCAGCACTGAATAAGATAAGAATTACTTTGTTTAACTGTCCCCTTATTTATTGTCTGACTGTTTTATGAGAATGTAAGGTCAATGCAGGAAGGATATTTTACATGATTTCTTTTCTGTTTTATTAATTTCTATGTCCTCACTCATAGCACAGTTCCTGGTATGGAAATTAATAAAAGAAACCTTAACTAAATTTGAGCCTGGAAGCTGCTAGGTGGAGCGTTCGCGCCCTATCATACATCATCAATTACATCAAACAGGAAGACACCCGTACTTGCACATTCAACAGGAAGGAAGTCTACTTCACTAACAAAGGAAGATTTCTCTCCACCCCTGGCAACAGCCCAGCCAATGAGAAATGCTGCAACTCAGCCAATGAGAAGTCTCTGCCTCCCTGAACTGTTACTTTCACCATGGACTTTTTTTTAGAACAGCCGTTCCTTATTCCTAATTTTCCTCTATAAAAACAAACTCCCCTCATTTGTTTTCTGGGTTTTCCTGTTGTTCCCATAGCACGCATATGCCAAATTACAATTCCTTTGGGTATTCCGAATTAGACTCATTTTGAGGGTGAAATGAGAGGCAAATTCCTTTTTTAAGTTGACACTGGCATAAAATAGGTGCTCTTATTTAAAAAAATATATATCATTAATAATTAGAGCATCAGTTGTCCCATCAAAACTGGTGACAAAGTTTTAAAAATATGTTACCATACTTCAAGGCAGAATAAATTGATTATTAAACAAAAGGAATGAAAAACTTGCTATGGCAAGTGGGGAAATACTTGATAAATTAATCTTCCCTGGTACAAAATGATTTGGATGATATTTTATTCTTGACTGGCAATAGTCTTATAGCACTTCTAACACTTTTCTTTTGCTGTATCTTTCTGATCCTAATTATGTGATTTGGCCTGGTACTATCTTTAAAAATAAGTGTTCTTTTAAATTTTCTGGCAAATCCAAGTGAATTGAATTAGACAAGAATTAGTCTTGAACATATGCCAATTACAGGACTCAATGATAAATGTGGTCAGCAGAAATAAAATGTCAGATTATCTTTGCCAGTCTTGAGAAGAAGATACTATCCTTTTAAGAACTGATATAAAATTTTCAGGAGTTCCTTTGTTAAGCTTAAAGCATGACATAAAAAGTAGAACAAGAATGTCTCTCAAAATCTCAAGTCAAATAGCCTGGCAATGCCAATACAATAGAATGAGAAGGACTAAGTAATTGAAAGGTATTTTTCTATTTTGAAGTTAGTAAAGAAGTTCTCCAGGAAAATTTCCCTGGGAAATGGCTAGGTGCTTTCTTATGGAAACATAAGATTTGCAGGCCTTTTGATAAATTTTCCTAAGATGATATTTTTTTTTGTTTTCCTGTGTGCACCAGAATATCCTATTAAATAATCTGCTGTGCAAATAAAAGCAATCTTCTAAATAACCAGAGGACTCCGTGGAGAACATGGAGAGCTGAATGGAACAAAGTATATCCTCAAACCATGATGCAGCTTTTTGTCCTTTGTTGTCACACTGGATGATTGAAGAATTCTGGGTCATCTGAATGAGTTAAAAAGTCTTCCTTCAGATTGTATACAAGTCACCAGAAGGTAAGACTAACTGTAAATAGTGGGGACCAGGCTGCAAAATTGTGTGAATATCTTCATTATTTAAGAAATTAAATCAATTTGAAATAAATCAAAATTAGATTCTAATTCTAGTTTTATCATGCAGAAATGTGTGATCTTCAAAAAATAAATTAGATTTTGTGAGCCTTGATTCTTCAACTATGAAATGGGGATTACAGTTCTTGTGAATAATAAATGTGACCCATTGAATTGTGAGTCCAAGATTGGAATCCACTATAGAAGTTTAAAGCAGAGGAATGACACAATCACAATAAGTTTTTTAAAGTATCGTGTGGGCTTCTTCAGGAGAATAAATTGTTGGAGGCCAAAATGGAATTGGAGAGACTTGGCAGGAGGCTATTGCAGGGGACCAGGAGGAAAATAGGGGTTGAGAAATGATCAAATTTATGATATATTAGATAGTAGAGTCAACAGGACTTGTTAAAGCTATAAATAAATAATATGATAGCAATAAAGGAGCGAAGGATGCTGTGAGATTTATTGTCTGAGCAATTAGATGGAAGTTGGTGACATTTAATGATGTGAGGATCACCCATGTTTATTTGAAGAAAAATCAAAATTTAGTTTTGCAATGCTAAATTCACATCCTATTGGAGATGTCCAAAATTACAGATGTTGCATATACATCTTTGAAAATTAAGGTGGAGATAGTAGCTAGAGACACATAATTAGAGTGCTTCAGCATTTATAGTTCCGGAAAAGGAGGAATATCCATCTAAAGGACCCAAGATAGAGGTCTCAAAGAGCTCTGAGACAATCCAGGGCAGTGATTTTCCATTAATAATTTGATCTATTCACTTTAAATATGTAAATTACCTTCAATGGGTCTCAAGTATTACATGTTGTCACTTTATAAATATTGCATCTTTTTGTAGAATTCCCCTCCATCTTCTCTTGTTCTCTCACTTTTCCTTTAAAACTCATCTAAAGCATTGCTTCATCTGGGAAGCATTTTCTGATTCTAGTTTGATACCTTCCTAGAGTGTGACCCTAAGTATTGTGTGAATATTTTTATAATGGCACTTATTACATTGCACTGGTTGACTGATCCTTCACTATGCATGGTATCACTGAAGATAGGGAACTATGTCTTAAACAACATGTTGATCACAATGTCTACAACATATTTGACACAAATACGTATGCCATACATATGCTTTTAAATTGAATGAATAAATAAAAGATTGAATTTATAACACATTTAAAAATCTTCCCCCTTGTTTTGTAGGTAAACTGCTTCTAATCTCTTAAATCGGTACCCCTAAGGACCACATGGAACCACACAACAATGTGACTTACTTTGTCCTCTTGGGCGTCACACAAAATCCAACGGAGCAGAAAGTCCTTTTTGTTATGTTTTTGCTCTTTTACATTTTGACCATGGTGGGCAACATGCTCATTGTTGTGACTGTGACTGTCAGTAAAATCCTGGATTCCCTGATGTACTTTCTCTTGCTAGTTTATCATTTATGGATGTCCTTTATTCCTGTTCCATTTCCCCCAGATTGATTTCAGACCTCTTCCTTAGGACAAATACTGTATCTTTCCACTTTTGTATGACCCAGCTCTTTACAGCACATTTGTTTGGTGGATCATAGGTCTTTCTTCTGTTGGTGATGGCCTATGACCGCTATGTGGCCATCTGTAAGCCCTTGCATTATTTGGTTATCATGAGGCAATGGGTGTGTATTGTGCTGCTAGTAGTGTGCTGGATTGGAGGTATTCTGCACTCAGTAATTCAACTTAGCACTATTTATGGGCTCCCATTTTGTGGCCCCAATGTCATTGATCATTTTTCCTGTGACATTTACCCCTTATTGAAACTCGTCTGTACTGACACCTCTGTCATTGGCCTCAGTTTTGGCCAATGGAGGATTGATCTGCACTATTGTGTTTCTGCTGTTACTTATCTCTTATGGTGTCATCTTGTACTCTCTAAAGAACCTTAGTCAGGAAGGGAGGCAGAAAGCACTCCAGACCTGTGGTTCCCACATCACTGTGGTTGTCTTCTTCTTTGTTCCTTGTATTTTCATGTATGCAAGACCTGCAATGACCTTCCCCATCGACAAATCATTAAACGTGTTTTACACAGTTGTAACCCCCATGCTGAACCCATTAATCTATACTCTGAGAAATTCAGAAATAACTAATGCTATGAGGAAGCTTTGGAGAAAAAAAGTCATATCAGCTCCTAAGTAAGTGTGTCATCCATAATGAAGAAAGTAATTTAGCATCAGAGCCATCTCCTTCCAATGTAAAAGTGTTCAGAAATCTGGTGCAGACTTTCCTTTTCTCCACAATGTTTATGATCATTATAATTAAAGGATAAACTCTATGTTTGTGCTATTAATAACAATTTTCCTCCTAGAATGTAAGTTCTATAATATCTTCTTTATTATAGCACCTAGAAAGGTGAAATGTATGTACCATGGGGAGTCAACAAATAAGATATAATGAATTAGAAAATTAAACTTTTATAGTTAGACTAATTTTTAATTAATTTCTGCACATATTTTTATTACTTATTTTCTCATTCTTAGTTTTATTTTAGGCAGATTCTTGTCTTTTATCTTCATTTCTTTAATTAATTATAATATTTAATGATTTATAAAGCATTTCCTTTATTCAATTTCATTTGTATTAAATATGAAGTTTTTAGTGTAATATTTTACTTTTTTAAATAAAAATTGAAAGTATAAAAGATGATCAGGGCCAGCCCAGTGGCACAGTGGTTAAGTTCACACATTCTGCTTTGGAGGCCTGGGGTTCACCAGTTCAGATGCCAGGTGTGGACATGGCACCACTTGGCAAGCTGTGCTGTGGTAGGCGTCCCACATATAAAATAGAGGAAGATGGGCATGGATGTTAGCTCAGGGGTCAGTCTTCCTCAGCAAAAAGAGGAGGTTTGGCAGCAGTTAGCTCACAGCTAATCTTCCTCAAAAAAAAAAAGAAAGTATAAAAGATAATAATAAATATTAAAAATAGAATCTATACAAAATGGAAAAAGGGTACAACAAACCTCTTACCTTTTCCTCACTAGACCGTCCCAGTTCTTCCAGATGCAGTCACTGTTCTCTGTTTGTAAGATTGTTCAAGTAATTCTCTTTGCAAATATAAGCATATTTTCAAATATGTATTTTTGTTTATAGCTCTGTGTATAGATTTAGCATTTTACTACTCAGCCTTCTGAATATCTTTCCATACTAGTCTATATAGATCGAACTCATTCTCTGTTTCCTCATTTTGCTTAATACTCTTTTATCAAGATATGCTAAAATTAATGTATCCAGTCTTATTCATGGTTCTCCTAATCTTTTTCTATGAGAAATAATTCTGCAATGAAGTCTTTATGAAATGTTGTAATTATAAGTTCCTAGAAATGGAGTTGAGTCAATCAGTATACATATTTAAAATGATGACATTCATAGTTATTGCCAAAATGCCATCTGTGAGCTTGCAGCAAACTTCATTACCGCCCTTAGTCTGGAAAATTCATTTTGACCACCTTCTCAAAAATCAGTGTTTGATAAACATTTATAGTGTTTGACGATTTGATTAGCTAAAGGGATTCTGTTCCATTTATATACTTTAATTGAAATTCAATATATATAATTGAATGTGCATTTCACATGTTTATAATGATTAGTACTGCTTTTTTGTGAATTGCTTTTAATGATTTTCCTGTTTTATTGCTTATCTTTTCCATACTGATTTTTATGATTTAATTATACACTAAGGAAGTTATCCTTTGAACCATTGTATGTGTAATTTTTATTTTTCCAGGCTGTGATTTGTTTTTGATGTTTATATACTGTGTGGATTATTTACGGCTCTGTGTAAATATTTTTAAGGTTTGCGTAATCAAATCTATCAATATATTCTTTGGGCCATATGTCTCTTAGAAAGACTTTCCCTATTTCAGTGTTACCAAAATAGTCTTCCAAATTTTGTTAAACATTTAAGTTTTTAGTCTTTTTATGGTTTTATATTTTATGATTAAATTTTTGATCTGTCTACACTTCAGTTTGATGTAAGGAGTTAATTAAGGATTAAATTTTAATTCTTTTTCTAAATGGCCATTTTTGTAGATGCATAATTATTTTTCTCTGCTTTGATATCCAAACTTTGTATCTGAAATAGGGCATATGTTTGGATCCAGTTCAGAGTTCTATTATCTTACATTGATCTTTTTAACATTCTGCCATTTAACACACAATGTAATTGCATTTGATTTATAATATGCTTTGATATCTGATCATTATTGAATCTGATCATATTCATTACTATTCCTTATCAGAACTATGCTATCCTTGCATGTTAATATTTTAAAATTAAATTTCAGTAAGTTCTTCTAGTAAAAACTAACTTTATTTAGTATTATTTATACAATTTTATTTAGAAAGGGTTTTATTCTTTTTTCTTTTTTTGAGGAAGATTAGCCCTGAGCTAACTTCTACTGGCAATACTCCTCTTTTTGCTGAGGAAGACTGGTCCTGCACTAACATCTGTGCTCATCTTCCTCCTCTACTTTATGTGTGGGACGCCTACCACAGCATGGTTTGCCAAGTGGTGCCGTGTCCGCACCTGGGATCCAAACCCATGAATCCCAGGCCACTGAAACAGAATGTGCACACTTAACTGCTGCACTACCCGGCTGTCCCCAAGAGTTTTTATCTTATAGAACTGAGAATTCTTATCCACAAACTGAGTAGGTCTTTTCACTTAATAAGTCTTCCTTTATGTTCACATAGAAATAGTATGTTTCTTTTTAAATTTAATCTTTTTGACTTTTTTTGGTGATATTTTAAAAAGGATTTTATCTTATATTTTCTGAGTGTCTTCTGTTTCAATGTAGGAAATCTTTTTTAAAATTTTAATAAGATATTATCTTCACAGTACATCTTTCATTCTTTTTTAGTCTAAGTTCTGCAAGTTTCAACAAACACAGTTTGCATAATCACCATCATAGTCGATATACAGAATGTTTTCATCACCAAAATATATTTCCCCATATACTTTTGCAATCTTCTTCTTGCCTCACTTCCAGATTCTAGGAAACATTGATCCTCTTCTATCCCTATAGTTTTGTCTTTTCCAAAGTGTCATATATATTAATACAAACTGTTGTCTTTTTTTCTCCCAGCTTTATTGAGGTATAATCGACAAACTAAAATTGTGTATATTTAAGATGCGCAGTGTCAGTATTGGATATATTGTGAAGAGAATTACATTGCATTACCTTGCATTGTGAAATGATTACAAAAATCAAACTAATTAACACATCCATCACTTCACATTATTACCTTTTTTTAGTAAGTATACCATATCTACTCTCCTAGCAGATTTCAAGTATACAATACAGCATTATTAATTATGACCACCATGCTGCATATTAGACCCCCAGGACTTATTTATCTTATAACTAGTAGTTTGTACCCTTTGAAAACCATCTCCCATTTCCCCTACCTTCCAGTCCCCGGCAATCAGCGTTCTATTATCTGCTTCTATGAGTGTGACATTTTTAGGTTCCATATAGTAGTGAGATCATGCAATACCTGTCTTTCTGTATCTGGCTTATTAATGTCCTCTGCGTTCATCCATGTCCAAAAAGGCAGAATTTCCTCCATTTTTATGGCTGAATAATATCTCATTGTTTTTACGTGCCCCATTTCTTTGTCCATTCAGACAAAGATATCTCTTTTAGATACCGTGTCGGTGTCGCAGTCCAATGTACACATCAAGATAGATGCAGAGAGAGCTGATGGCCACTCTGAGTTTATTACAACCAGCGTTTCAATATACACATAGCTTACATCTGTTAAACATACACAGATGTTCTGGACAAAGTAATTAGCGAATGCCAAGAATTCTTAGTGATTTCTCAAGGAGCCTTCCCTTAGCCTCTGTTTTGATATTATCATGTTATTGCTGTGCTCATATATTTTTATCTCAGAGCATGCAAGGCCTGCTAGGCAGAGGCCCCTCCTGCTCCTGATATCATGTCTCCATCTGTGCTCCCAGGCGACCATGCCTGGTTTAGGTTGCCCCACCCTGGAGTTCTTACCCATCATTGGCTAACCGGCCTTCTCACCTCTGGGTCACAGTTTGTTGGCAAGCCTTTTCCAGTGATTATTAACCCTTCCTGCATCAGGGGAGGCTACGTACTGATATCATTTCCTTTGTATGTATAGCCAGAAGTGGGACTGCTGGATCATGTGGTAGTTCTATTTTTAATTATTTTGGGTACTGTTTTCCACTGTGGTTGCACCAATTTACATTCTCCCCAACAGTGTACAAAGGCTCTAAATTTTCTACATCCATTAAAACATTTCTATTTTATGAGGACATTAATTTCATTTATGAAGGCTCCGCCCTGATGATCTAATCAATTCACAAATGCTCCACCTCATAATATTATCATTGGGCATTAGGATTTCAACATATGAATTTGGGGGGGACCAAATATTCAAACCATAGCAAGGGTTCAATTTCATTCTTTTGCATATGGATATTTAGTTTTCCCAACACAATGTAGAGACTTTATTCTCCTCATAGTGTATCCTTGGCCACTTCTCAAGGATAAGTTGATTGTATATGAATGGGTTTATTTCTGAGCTTTCTATTCTGTTCCATTGGTCTATGCATCTGACTTCATGCTGGTAGAACTGTTTTGATTACTATAGTTTTGTAATATATTTTTTAAATCAAGTAGTGTTATGTCTCCAGTTTTGCTCTTCTTCCTCAAGATTGCTTTGGTTATTTGGGGTCTTTTTTAGTTCCATGAAATTAATGACTTTTTTTCCTATTCCTGTAAAAATATGTAATTGGAATTTTTTATAGAGATGGTATTGAATCTATGGATTTCTTTGGATAGCATGGACATCTTAAACATATTCATTCTTTCAGTCTGTGAATATGGAATTGCCTTCATTTATTAGTGTCTTCAATTTGTTTTATCAATGTTATATAATTTTCAGTGTACCAATCTTTCACCTCCTTGGTTAAATTTATTCCTAAATATTGTATTCTTTCTGATGCTATTGTGAATGAGATTATTTTGTTAATTTTGGTTTTTGATAGTTCATTACTAATATATATAATATACTGATTCATTTGTACTTTGAAATCATTGAGTTTGCTTAGTAATTCTAGCAGATTTTGATGGAGCCTTTAGGGTTTTCTACATATAAAATCATCACCAGTATGTAGTCTTTTAAACCTGGATTCTTTCTCTTAGTATATGCATTTGAAACTTATGAATATCATTGTGTTCAAGAATAGTTCATTCATTTTTATTTCTGAGTAGTATTTTATTTTATAGATGCATCAAAGTTTGTTTACCTTTTTTGAAGACAAAGTTTTACTTTCTACAGAAATTTAAATTACGAATAAAACATATAAATAAACATATGTACATTTTTGGGTGAACTTAAGTTCTCCTTACACTTGAATAAATGCTTAGGAGCAGAAAAGCTGGGTTTTCTGATAAGTGTATGTTTGATTCAAAAAACACTTTTGAACTCTTTTCCAAAGTATAGTTTATTGTTTTCCTTCTAGCAACAAGTACTTTTAAGTTTTCCCCACCTTTATCAGAACTTAATGTTATCAAGTGTTTTATTTTAGCCATTCTAATAGGTCAGTAGTGATATCTTGTTGTGATGTTCAGCATTTTTCATGTACTTTTTTGCCATTTATATATTTTCCATGGTGAAATTTCTGTTCAATTCCTTACATCGTTTTACACTGAGTTGCTTATTATTATAGAAAGTTGAGAGTAATTTATATATTCTGAAAACAAGTCCTTTAACAGATATGTGATTTGCAAATATTTTCTCCCAGTCTGTGGTTTGTCTTTTTATTTTCTTTAAAATATACTCTGACAACCAGAATTTCTCAGTTTTAATAAAGTCCAATTTGTCGTTTTTTTCTTTTGTTGATCATGCTTTGTTGTCATATCTAGGAAATTTTTGCCTAACCCAAGGTCACAATGACTTTCTCTGATATTCTCTTTTAGAAGTTTTATATTTTTAGGTTGGGCATTTAGCCCTATGAGACATTTTGTGTTAACTTTTGTTTATGGCTTGAGGTATTGATCAAAGCTCACTTTTTGCAAATAGATATCCAATTATTGCAGCACCATTTATGGAAAACACTATCACTTCTACAATGAATTTCCTCTAGCATAAACCATAAACCATATGACAAACCTCTTGTCATAAACCATAAAATGTGTGGATCTCTTTTTATACTATCCATTCTATTTCACTGATCTACTTGTGTAACCTTTCTCCAATACTACAATTTATATTACGTCTAGAAGGCAGGTAGAGTGAGTCCTTCCACTTTGCTCTTTACAAAGTTATTTTACCTATTTTAGTTCTTTTGCCTTTCCATAAAAAGTTCTGTGGGCCAGCCCAGTTGTGCAGTAGTTAAGTGTGCACATCCTGCTTTGGTGGGCCCAGGGTTCGCTGGTTCAGATTCTGGGTGTGGACATGGCACCGCTTGGCAAAACCATGCTGTGGTAGGCATCCCACATATAAAGTAGAGGAAGATGGCCATGGATGTTAGCTCAGCACCAGTCTTCCTCAGCAAAAAGAAGAGGATTCACAGTAGATGTTAGCTCAGGGATAATCTCCTTCAAAAAAATTGTTTGAACCAGCTTGTCAATTTCCACAAAAATGATTGAAGTGGGAATTTGTTTATAATTGCACTGAATCTGTAGATCAATTTTGGCAGATTTGAGATTTTAACAGTAGTCTTCCAATTCATGATTATGCTATATCTCTCCACATATTTCATTTTCCTTTGATTTTTGCCATGTTTTTTGTAGTATCAGCACACTACAACATATATGTATGTTTTATGCCTAAGAACTTCATAAGTTTTTTGTTAGTTTAAATGGTATAGTTAAAAATTTCAATTTCAACTTGTTCCTTGTTAGTGTATAGATATATGATTAAATTTTTACCATGTGACTATGACCTTAGTAAACTAACTTGTTAGTTCTAGTAGCTGTTTTTGCAGATTCTTTGAGATTTTCTAGGTTTATAACTATTTTGTCTGTGAGTAGGGACATTTTGATTCCATCCTTTCCAATATGATAGTTTTTCTCTTCTTCTTGCCTTATTGCTTCACTTAGGTTCTCTATCTCGTGTTGAACATAAGTGTGAGAGAGGCCGTCTTTACCTGGTTCCTGATCTTAGGATGGAGAATTTGAGCTTTTGCGATTAAGTATACTGTTAGCTATAGGGTTTTGGAGATGCCTGGTATCATATTAGGGGAGTTGCCTTCTATTCTTAATCATTTAAGGGTTTTTATCATAACTAGAAGTTGAATTTTGTCAATATTTTTTGCATCTGTTGAGATGATCAAATGATTTTACTTTTATAGTCTGTCTATATGGTGAATCACATACATTTATTTTCAAATGTTGAATCAGTCGTGCATTCTCAGGATAAATCCCACTTGGACATTATGCATAATTTTGATTTGGTAGAATATTGTTGAGTATTTTCGCACCTGTGTTCATGGAAGAATCTACACTTTTCTTTTAAGCTTTGTGTCTACTTTGAGTATCAAGGTATCTCTGGCCTTGTAAACTCATTTAGGAAGTGTTTCATACTCTTCTATATTCTGGAAGAGTTTCTAGAGCATTGATATTTTTTCTGCCTCAAATGTTTAGTAGACTACATGAATGAAATTATCTACCTCTGGACTTTACATTGTTGGAAGGATTTTTACTATGAATTCAAGTTTTTTCTTAACAAAAGGGATGTTCCCGTTATTTGTTTCTTTTTGAGTGAGATTTGACAGCTTTGTGTGCTACCAAGAATTTTTCCCTTTAAGTTGTCACATTTATGAGCATAGAGCTGTCTGTTCAATTTGCTTATTATGTTTTTAATGTCTGTAGGTTGGTGTTATGTCATCTTTTTCATTCCTGATATTTGTAATTTTTGTGTTTTTTCTTTTTGTTTCTATATCAATCTCATTTGAGGTTTATCAGGTTTATTGTTTTTTCTTAAAGAATCAGCTCTTCATCTCATTTTTTTCTCTATCCTTTTTCTGTTCTAAGTTTCACTGATTTTTGCTCTTCATTATTTCTATCTTTTTCCTTGTTTGGATTTAATTTGTTGTTTTTTCTTCGATTTTTTAGATAGGCATGTAGATAATTAATTTGGGCTGTTTCTTCTTTTCTAATGTATGCATTTAATGCTAATTTATGTTTAAAGACCATGTGATGGTAATTTATGTCTGACTGTTTAAGCTGCATCCGATAAATTTTGAAAGTTTTTATATTTCATTAATTATAATATTTTTGAGCTTCACTTTTGATTTCCTCCTTGGCCTTGGTTATTTATAAGTTTGTGTTTAATTTCCGAATATTCCAATATTCTTTTTACTGCATGGTTAATTCACGTTAGTGGGAACCCTTTCAAATGCATCCTCTGTCTTTTTGACATTGTTGCATCAGTGTTTGAGAGCTTCCTTGTTTTCTTACACTACAAGATAGCCAAGCCTCATCTTTTATATTTTTTCACTGTGCCTGGAATTAACCATTTTTTCTGAAAAGCCCTGATACCTTTGAGTGATGAATAATCTTTAGAGATTATAACCTGAGTGTCAGTTTTCATAGTGCTACTAGATTTTATTAGTTATAGGCATTTTGAGTGGGTTGGGGTAGAAATCAATATTACTAGAGAGAATACAAATTGTGAATTTTCCTACTGATATTTTTAGTTCACAGTTTATTAACTTATTTGATTTCCGATATGACAAATCTTAGTTCATTAATCTGTTTCAACATTACCTACTTATTTTATCCTACAGTATATCTATACAATTTTAAAATAACAATAGTAATATTACTGCTAAAATATGACTACTACTCATACAGTTTAAGGTTTCTTTGCCGTTCTTTTTGACTATATAATACATTCCAGTAGAGATTTACAATTAGAATATTGTGTTTTAAATATATTTAGATATTAATTTTTCTCTGTTGTTATGCCAACAACTTTATGAAAGATATACTGATTTGCTCATTTTTTTTTCAAATTTCAGGAATTGCTTCTTTTTCTCTTTCTGTTTTTCCAGGTACAAAATTATATCATCTGCACTATCTTCTGCATTTGTTCCTTTCCAAATTCCAAAACTTCTAATTTCTTTCTTTTGTGGAGTTGCATTCGCTGTTACACCCAGTACAGTATCACATAATGCTGGTGGTAGCTGAAATTTCCCACAATTTGTATTTTAGTGAGTTTTTTACAAATTGAAAATCATATTTTTTTTTCAAAATGCCTTCTCAGCAGTTATTGAGATGACTACACTATTCTCTTCTTAAATATATTAGTGTGACTAATTATATTAGAAGATTTTATTGTATTGAATCATCCTTGTATTTGTGGAATAAACTTTACTAGGTTAGGCTTACATTGTCTTTTTATATTACTGGATTCTGTCAGATCTTTTAAAGCATTTCTGCATAAATTTTCATCAGTTACAATACATAGAGACGTTCCTTATCTCTCTGTCACAATTAATGTTTTCTTTCTTACTCAATGTTACCACTTTTGACTAGCTAGCACAATATTTTACTTTTGAAATGCTGTGTATTATCTGTTCTCCCACTACAATGTAAGTTGACTGTTCGTTCCTTAGCACTTATAGAAGTGCTGGACATAGTAAATAATTGAATAAATGCCTTATAGAGAGAATTAGATGTTTTACTTTTTAAAATAATCTACTTGATTAAATTGTTTAAATAGCATTGGAATATTTTCTTTGAAGGTTTGTGAGTAACAATCCTACTTAGCATGTATTATATTTTTATTAGCATTTGTTCTTATTATCTTTCTCTTTTAACTGATATTTTCCACCAAAATAGTCAAACACCGTCCAGCACAGAATAAAAGAACAGAATATGCAGCTTGTTTGTGCTGCACATATTGTGAGTGCCGAGGTCTTCTACAAAAATGCTTGCTAGAGGAGAAGAGACTGGAGGCCTTGGGACATTCACAATGATGTCCTATTTCTTCACCTCACACAGTGTAAGCAGGCATATTTTATTGAGAGTTTGGAGAATTCAAATCCTATAATTCTGCTTTTTGGCTGAGATTCATATTTTTTCTTTACTGCTAGTTCTGAAGAGGGTCAGAAGCATTCTTAAACATTATTATCCTTATCATATCTTAAGTATTTCTGTTATTAAATAAACATAAAAGCTCACACAAATAGGAGGGAAATTTTGCTTTTAAAATTACCCTGATATGAGAAAGATAGTTTTTAGTGTTTCGCTATCAAACACTTTACTGATTTTGTGCTTAAGGTTTATACTTTTATTTTAAGGTGAGAAAATTCATCTGTTCTCATAATATATTTTTTGAAAGTGAGGTGGAATTGATTAAGCATGCTTAAGTACCTATAAATATGGTCATATATTTTCCTTGACTTTTTTCCATGAAATATAGATAATTTTTTTAATATGTAATTATTTATTAATGGAGATATCCCACATACAAGCTAGAGGAAGATTGGCATAGGTGTTAGCTCAGGGTTAATCTTCTTCAAGCAAAAAAAGAGGAATATTGGAAATGGATGTTAGCTCAGGGCAAATCTTCCTCACACACACAGAAAATACATATTTAATTTAGACTGTGTTGCTTAATTCATTAATAATTGGGAAATATTGTTATATTATTCTTGTAAATTTCTAATTGAATTACATTATTCTAAGATATATATTCTGTATGATTTAAGTCCTTTGAAATGCATCAAAACTGTTTTGTGGCCAAGTGTATTGTCTATTTTGGTAAACATTCCATGGGTACTTTGAAATAAATGGAATAGTCCCACAACTGTTTTCTCTTTCCCCACTCCCATACTAAGACAGATTCTATCAACTTGCCTGTCTGAAACTTTGTGGCAAACTTCATCTCCATTTGAAACAGGTTTTAAATAACTTGTTCTGAAATTCCTGTTCATCTTATGGAAGTCACTTCAGCTGTCATCTGCAAACATATAGCTTAAATTTAAACACATTGACTGTTTTGAAGGTCATGATTATACAAAATAATTTTTATATATTTCACTTTCCTCCATACTGGACTTTTCCCTTTTGGTGATTTGACCTCAAGTTCTTCTTTTATGATTTTCTGCCCAGAAGATGTGGTTCTGAAAGTTCTCCTCTATGTGGTGATTACGCTGGTAGCATCTCTGGAGATGCAGTCTGCCTTCAAAATTATGATTAACGTCCTGGTGACATAAATTAAAGAAGAATCATTCCTAGAGAGGAATCAACTGAATGACTCAATAACATGTGCTATGGTTCAAATATAGACAAAGTGTGTACAGATCTTTTCCCTTACCTCAGAGAGGTCTGTCTGTATCAGTATTCACATGAGTGGCTTTCTCAGGAATTGGAATGATGGATGGAGAATATAATAAAGTATGTATATAAAATTATTCTCCATCCTTTAGGCAAAACAAATTCAATGATGATGTATGAACACAGGCCAATATATCTGTTTGAGAATCAAAATATTGTAAAGGCTATTTCACTTTAATTGATGTAAAACACAAACTGAAAACTAGTTTTCTAAACAATTCCAAATTTTCTCTCACACAAAGTTACATTTTTCAGCATCAAAATATTTATTTAATATTTGTTATTAGGAGAAATTCTACCAACAATGAGTTTTTGATCTTTTTATTCACAATCAGGATTCA
Organism: Equus caballus; assembly: GCF_041296265.1. Lineage (NCBI taxonomy): Eukaryota > Metazoa > Chordata > Mammalia > Perissodactyla > Equidae > Equus > Equus caballus. The sequence continues at coordinate 13,600,199 of NC_091695.1, forward strand.
GACTTCTTTAGGTTACAGAAACTCATATTCATTTTGAAAATCCCAACAATTTAAAAGGTAGACGTTTTCTGAAAGACTGAAATGAATCAGACTTCTGCATGCATGGAAAGAAATTGGTTACATGGAAAGTGATCAAGGTACATTGATAGTGCATGTGCTATCTTCACAGATGGCAGCAGTGCATGAAGGACAAGAGAGAAGGGACCACAACCTGGAACGTGGGTAGAATGACTCTCTCATTATGCAGCTAACCCAGGAAGTGTATTTATGCATAAGATTCGGAACTAGGCTTTATATTTTGCAAGAGTGCATTGTTGGTATGGAAACTCACAGATTTTTCAAAGGTCTCCTAGGTAGTTCTGATAATCAGCAGTATTAGAGATCCTTTGTGATTACTAAAATATATGGGGATTGAGTCAAATCTGTAATACTGTTTTGCAAATTTTCGTATGAAAAAGAGTTCAAATAAATTTATATCCTCTTAGCACAGTATTTTTAAAAAGTAATTTCAAGTGTGACTATTTAGTGATATTGTAATGGGCAGATAATTCTAAATCTCGTGATAGTTTCAAGTGATACGTCTGCTAAACATTGTTTGTTAATCTGATAATATATAGAGGATGATGTAGCATGTTACTTCAATTCCTATTTTTCTCTTCTCAGGTGAATTTCAGCATCCTGCGCTATGTTTTTTGGCCATTTGGATGTACTCTTCATTGGATTGCTTGTTTATGTGATTTCCCCACTTTGCAGTTGGTTTGTCTGTCTTTTGTTTGTTAATTGCTTAGAGCTCTTTGTCTATGTTGATGTTAACTCTGTATATGTCCCCTAAAATGTAAAACTTTTCCCCAAACTGCTTTTATCTATTGATGTTATGTATATTTTCCTAAATCCTTAAATTTTTTAAAATTGTCAGATATGTGATTTTTTTAATTAAAGTTATGAAAGTTAACATCCTTGTGAAATTACAGTTGTACATCATTATTAGTCATGTTGTAGGTACACCACTTCACCCCTAGTGCCCTCCCCCTACCCCCTTTCCCCTGCCAACCACCGATCAGTTCTCTTTGTCCACATGTTAACTACCACCTATGAGTGGAGTCATACAGAGTTCCTCTTTCTCTGTCTGGCTTATTTCACTCAACATAATACCCTCAAGGTCTATCCATGCTGTTGTGAATGGGACTACTTTGTCCTTTTTTATGGCTGAGTAGTATTCCATTGTATATATATACCACATCTTCTTTATCCAATCATCTGTTGCTGGGTACTTAGGTTGGTTCCATGACTTGGCTATTGTGAATAATGCTGTGATGAACATAGGGGTGCATGGAACTTTTGGAATTGCTGATTTCAGGTTCTTGGGATAGATACCCAGTAGTGGGATGGCTGGTTCATAACATATAACTATTCTTAACTTTTGGAGGAATCTCTGTACTGTTTTCCATATTGGCTGAACCAGTTTGCCTTCCCACCAACAGTTTATGAGGGTTCCCTTTTCTCCACAGCCTCTCCAACATTTGTCACTCTTGGTTTTGGATATTTTTGCCATTCTAACAGGTGTAAGGTGATATCTTAGTGTAGTTTTGATTTGCATTTCCCTGTGGTTAGTGATGATGAGCAGCTTTCCATGTGTCTATTGGCTATCCGTATATCTTCTTTGGAGAAATGTCTGTTCATGTCCCCTGCTCATTTTGTAATTGGGTTGATTTTTTATTGTTGAATTGTGTGTGATCTTTGTATATTATGGATATTAACCCTTTGTCGGATAAATAACTTGTGAATATTTTTTCCCAATTAGAGGGCTGTTTTTCTGTTTCAATCTTGTTTTCCCTTGCCTTGAAGAAGCTCTTTAGTCTGATGAAGTCCCATTTGTTTATTCTTTCTATTGTTTCCCTCATGTGAGGGGTTATGGTTTCCAAAAAGATTCTTTTGAAGCTGATGTCAAAGAGTCTACTGCCGATATTCTCTTCTAGAAGACTTATTGTTTCAGGCCTAATCTTTAGGTCTTTGATCCACATTGAGTTTATTTTAGTAAATGGTGAAAAAGAATGGTTGGTTTTCATTCTTTTACATGTGGCTGTCCAGTTTTCCCAGCACCATTTGTTGAAGAGACTTTCTTTACTCCATTGTAGGCCCTCAGCTCCTTTGTCAAAGATTAGCTGTCCATAGATGTGTGGTTTTATTTCTGGGCTTTCAATTCTGTTCCATTGATCTGTGCATCTGTTTTTGTACCAGTACCATGTTGTTTTGATTACTGTAGCTTTGTAGTATGTTTTGAAGTCAGGGATTGTGATGCCTCCAGCTTTGTTCTTCTTTCTCAGGATTGCTTTAGCAATTCAAGGTCTTTTGTTGCCCCATATGAATTTTAGGATTCTTTCTTCAATTTCTGTAAAGAATGACATTGGAATTCTGATTGGGATAGCATTGAATCTGTAGATTGCTTAGCTAGTATGGATATTTTAACTATGTTTATTCTTCCAATCCGTGTGCATGGAATGTCTTTCCATCTCTTTATGTCATCGTCAATTTCTTTCAAGAAGGTCTTGTAGTTTTCTTTGTATAGATCTTTCACTTCCTTGGTTAAATTTATCCCAAGGGATTTTATTCTTTTTGTTGTGATCATGAGTGGGATTGAGTTCTTGAAATCTTTTTCTGTTAGTTCATTGTCAACACATAGAAATGCTACTGATTCATGTATGTTGATTTTATACCCTGCAACTTTGCTGTAGTTGTTGATTGTTTCTAATAGTTTTTCTATGGATTCTTTCGGGTTTTCTATATACAAGACCATGTTGTCTGCAAACAGCAAGAGTTTTACTTCTTTGTTGCCTATTTGGATTCGTTTTATTTCTTTTTCCTGTCAAATTGCTCTGGCCAAAACCTCCAGTACTATGTTGAATAAGAGTGGTGAAAGTGGGCACCCTTGTCTTGTTTCTGTTCTGAGAGAGATGGGTTTCAGTTTTTGTCCATTGAGTATGATGTTGGCTGTGGGTTTGTCATATATGGCCTTTATTATGTTGAGGTACTTTCCTTCTATACCTATTTTATTGAGGGTTTTTATCCTAAATGGATGTTGGATCTTGTTGAATGCTTTCTCTGCATCTATTGAGATGATCATGTGGTTTTTGTTTCTCATTTTGTTAATGTAGTGAATCACGTTGATTGACTTACGGATGTTGAACCATCCCTCTGTCCCTGGTATAAATCCCACTTGATCATGTTCTATAATCTTTTTTGATATATTGCTGTATTCGGTTTGCCAAAATTTTGTTGAGGATTTTTGCGTCTATGTTCATCAGTGATATTGGCCTGTAGTTTTCCTTCTTTGTGTTGTCCTTGTCAGGTTTGGGGATCACGGTGATGTTGGCTTCATAGAATGTATTAGGGAGTGCTCCATCTTCCTCTATTTTCTGGAATAGTTTGAGAAGGATAAGTATTAAATCTTCTTTGAATGTTTGGTAGAATTCTCCAGAGAAGCCATCTGGTCATGGATTCTTATCTTGGGGGAGGTTTTTTATTGCTGTTTCTATTTCTTTACTTGTGATTGGTCTATTCAGATTCTCTGTTTCTTCCTGATTCAGTTTGGGTAGGTTGTATGAGTCTAGGAATTTATCCATTTCTTCTAAGTTGTTCAATTTGTTGGCATATAGTTTTTCATAGTATTCTCTTATGATCCTTTGTATTTCTTCAGGATCTGTTGTGATTTCTCCTCTCTCGTTTCGAATTTTACTTATTTGAGACGTCCCTCTTTTTCTTTTAGTGAGTCTGGCTAAGGATTTGTCGATTTTGTTAATTTTTTCTAAGGACGAACTCTTTGTTTCATTGATCCTTTCTACTGTCTTTTTTGATTCAATATCATTTATTTCTGCTCTAATTTTTATTATTTCCCTCCTTCTACTGACGTTGGGCTTTGGTTTTTCTTCTTTTTCTAATTCTTTTAGGTGTCATTTGAGGTTGTTCATGTAAGATTTTTCTTGCTTATTGAGGTGAGCCTGTATTACAATGAATTTCCCTCTTAGGACTGCCTTTGCTGTGTTCCAAATCATTTGGTACGGTGTGTTTTCATTTTAATTTGTCTCCCAATAATGTTTGATTTCTTCTTTAATTTCTCTAATAATCCATTGTTTGTTCAGTAGCATGTTGTTTAGTCTCCACATTTTTGCCTCTTTCCCAGCTTTATTCTTGTAGTTGATTTCTAGTTTCATAGCATTATGATCAGAAAAGATGCTTGATATTATTTCAACCCTCTTGAACTTATTGATGCTTGCTTTGTTTCCCAAGATATGGTCTATCCTTGAGAATGTTCCATGCGCACTTGAGAAGAATGTGTAACCTGCTGTTTTTGGATAAAGTGTCCTATATATATCTCTTAGGTCCAACTGATGTAATTTTTCATTTAAGTCTATAATTTCCTTTTTGATTTTCTGTCTGGATGATCTGTCCATTGGTGTTAATGGGGTGTTGAGGTCCCCTACTATAATTGTATTGCTGTTGATGTCTCCTTTTAGTTTTATTAATAGTTTCTTTATGAATTTTGCTGCTCCTGTATTAGGTGCGTATATATTTATAAGTGCTATGTCATCTTGGTGGAGCATCACTTTTATCATTATATACTGCCCCTCTTTGTCTTTCTTTATCTGTTTTGCTTTGAAGTCAACTTTGTCTGATATAAGTATGGCAACACCTGCTTTCTTTTGTTCATTATTAGCTTGGAGTATTGTCTTCCATCCCTTCACTTTGAGTCTGTGTTTGTCTTTGGGGCTGAAGTGTGCTTCCTGGAGGCAGCATATTGTTGGATCTTGTTCTTTGATCCATCCTGCCACTCTGTACCTTTTGATTGGAGAGTTCAATCCATTCACATTTAGAGTGATTATTGAAACGTGGGGGCCTACTGTTGCCATTTTATCACTTGTTTTCTGGTTCTTTTTCATTTTGTCCTCATGGAGAGCTGTTACTTTGTGTTAGTGTCCTTCTGCTTGTCTGCTTTGTTCTGGATTTGGTAACCCCTTTCCTTTCTTTGATATTTCAGGAATGAGCTTCTTCCTGAGCATTTCTTGAAGAGGAGGTTTTGTGGCAATGAACTCCGTCAACTTTTGTTTATCTGGGAAGGTTTTTATTTCTCCATCATATTTGAAGGATATTTTCGCTGGGTAGAGTATTCTTGGATGCAGGTTTTTGTCCTTCAGAGTTTTGAATATTTCATTCCAATCTCTTCTAGCCTGTAAGGTCTTTCCTGAGAAATCTGCTGATAGCCTTACGGGGTTTCCTTTGTAAGTTATTTTCTTCTGCCTGGCTGCCCTTAATATTTTCTCTTTGTCGTTGACTTTTGCTAGTTTCACTACTATATGCCTTGGGGTTGGTCTTCTTGCATTAATAAAGTTTGGAGATCTATTGGCTTCTGTCACATGAAGTTCCATCTCTCTTCCCAAGTTTGGAAAGTTCTCAGCTATTATTTTTTGAACAGGTCTTCTGCCCCTTTCTCCTTCTCTTCTGCCTCTGGTATACCTATAATCCTTATGTTGCATCTCCTAATTGAGTCGGATAACTCTCAGAGAATTTCTTCATTTCTGTTTAGTCTTAGTTCTCTCTCCTCCTCTGTCTACAGCATTTCTATATTCCTATCCTCCAAATTACTAATTCTGTCCTCCATATTATCAACCCTTTACTGTTCAGAGAGTCCATATTTTTCTTAATCTCCTCCATTGTGTTCTTCATCTCCAGTATTTCTCATTGGTTCTTCTTTATAGTGTCAAGCTCTTTTGTGACATAGCTCCTAAACTCATTGAGTTGTCTATCTGAATTCTCTTTTAACTTGTTGAGTTTTTAATAATGGGAGTTTTGAAATCATCGTCATTTAGGTTCTAAATTTCATTGTCTTTGGGATTGTTTTCTGGGTGCTTATCATTTTCCTTCTGTTCTGGAGACTTAATATATTTTTTCATACTGCTTGATGGCGTGGATTTGTGCCTCCGCATAGAGATAGAGTTTAGTTGCTGCTTCCACTTGTTCCGTCTGGTGTGTGTGTGGGAGCAGCTGTTTAGACTGCACTAACCAGGAACCCTGTCAGCTGTTACTGACTGGCCCTGGACCCCTCCTCACAGTCACAGTGTTCCTGTGGGGTCCCTAGTCAGTTGTGAGGGCAATTGCAAGGGGGCCTCAGGCTGCTGGTGCCTATTGTGGCAGCCCACTTAGACGCGCTCCCTCCTTGTGGTCTACAGCAGTGTTGTGGGCTTTCCCAGCAGCCAGGAGCAGGATCACCTATAATCGCCACTTTGTCCCTAACAGAGCCCACAAGCTCACACTTGTCCACTATAGGTCCCAACAGAGCTATGGGTATCTTCCGCAGTCTGTGGTTAGCTCACCTAGCTGTGCTACTTTTGCCCCAGGGCCTTCCCACCTTGCGATTGCCAGTCAGGACCTCTACTCTAGTGCTGTGCAGAGGCTTTCACTGAGGCTGCTGTAGAAACCTGGAGTTCCCCCCTGGGCTACGTAGCCATTTCACTGGAGCTCCACTCTGCCTCACTCCACTCTCATGGGATCTCTGGGAGCCCCTTGCCTTGTCTGGGGCACGGCCAGAGTCCGTGGGCCTGGTGGTGGCTTGTAAGCTGCTGCCTTGTGGGGAATTCTGCTCTGGGGAGCTTCTTGGTGTTCCGAATGCTGGGCAGGGCCTCCCTGCTAATGGCGAGCAGAGGCTCTCCCTGCTGGGGGTGTGCAGGACCCTGGAGCATCCCCCCGGGCCTCAGAGCCAGGTGTTGGAGCTCCAACCCTGTCCCCAAGCACATCCACAGGATGTCCAGATGCCCCCTGCACCAACCAGTGTGCTGGAGACCATGGGCCCAGCAGCATCTTGCGGTCTGGTGCCGTGCCAGGGAATCTGCCCGCCAGGAGCTTCCCTTTGTCCTGGATTCTGGGCATGGCCTCCCTGCTAATGGCAAGCAGAGGCTTTCCCTGCCAGGGAGGTGCGGAACCCCGGAGCCTCCCCCTGGGCTGCAGAGCTGGGTGCTGGAGCTCCAACCATGTCCCCAAGCACGTCCATGGGAAGTCCAGATGCCCCCTGCACTGACCCATGTGCTGGAGACCGTGGGCCCAGCAGCAGCTTGCGGTCTGGTGCCGTGCCAGGGAATCCACCCACTGGGAACTTCCCTTTGTTCTGGATTCTGGGAGGGGCCTCCCTGCTAGTGGTGAGTGGAGGCCTTCCCTGCTGGTGGGTGCAGGACCCTTGGAAGTCCCCCTGGGCTTAGGTGTAATCACGGGGGGATTGAGTAGGGCTGTTGTCACCTGTTTCCACCATCACTCCACTGCTGAGTGCACACTCCCACGCTTGGTGTGTGGCGATGCTATGGGGGAGTCCACTGGAAGAAAGCCTCCTGCAGAAACTAGGCTGTCTGGGGGTTGGGAGTCGGGGGTTGGAGTGTTTTCTCCTATTTCCACCTCCTCCCAGGGGAAGTTCGTCTGCCTTCCGATGTATAGCAACATGAGTCTCTTAGGTGTCTTGAAATGCTACCTGGATATCCTTTGTTAATTGGTGAATGTTCAATTAGTTGTAGATTCGACAGGGGAGAGACAAAGAAGACCACTCACTCCGCCATCTTGGTCCCGCCTATTAGCACACTCTTATTGCAATTGTCTTCTTAATTGGGTTGGTACCCAGTGTAGCTGGTTCCTAGGCTCAGGGGCATACAGTTGTGATAGGCCTGAGGCCAACAAGGCTGATGTCTGTTCTCTTAGGAGTGCAGCTGAGTAGGGCTAGCCCTTGGCATGGAGGCACTCAGTTGTTTCAGTCTTTGGAAGGTGGGGCTGATCCTTTTTATGGCTATTTGTGAAACACAAGTCTTCTGCCGCTGAAAAGCCTCACCCCCCTCTGGACCACATACACTGTCAGCACAGTCCTGGTCCATGCACACTTCTCAACTCCCTGGAGCATACTCCACTGCCACACCACAGAGGCCCCCACCTCTGCCCCAATGCCACACACAGTCCACCAGGTCCTCACACAAGCCCTGCCCCGCAGAGGCAGACACCTTTGCCTGCCTGTAGAGGATCAAGGCATTCAGTCAATGCAGGCTGAGAAGTAGCCTGAGGGTTTGCTGTTAGGTGGGGCAAGTTCCTAGGGTGAGTTGCCTGCCCTGGCTGAACTGGATTAAATCTGTGCTCTAGTGGGTGTGGCAGACCCCTGGGCTAACAGCCCAAGGGACGCACCTCAATGGCCCCCACCTGTGTCCCTATCAGCACACCTGGACCAACTCAGAACAACAGCCCCCACCAATGTCTCAGTCTCTGGGGAGGATCCTCCTCTCACCAAGATGCCCCTAGAGCCCACCAGGTGAGTCTCACTTCACCAAAGGACAGTCAGCCTTCTCTCTCGTGATTTTATGTTGCTGCAGTGAGTGAGTTTATGCATAGTCCCTTTAAGACCTGGATCTTTTTGGCTTTCGGCCGATAGCTTTTCTGGGGTGTCCTCGCTGCAGTTAATAGCCAGCAAAGCCAGACAGTAAGACTCCCGTCTCAGTTGGGCTGAGTCCGAAGGATGGTTATAGGAGTATTGCCCCTGCTCCAGACCTCACTCCTCCAGGGATGGCTGCGTACCTTAGGTTGTCTCCCGCCTGGCCAGCTGAGAAGGTTGGCTGCTCCCAAAGGTGGCTTTTTTCCTCTCTGGCTGGAGTTACTGCCTCTTCTGCTTTTGTCAGGACTGTCCCTTGTTGTAGGGGTTCTTTTTATCCAGTTTTCAATTTTCAATCCAGTGTGATTCATCCTAAAATTGTTGTAACCTGGTTGTGTTTGTGGGAGGAGGTGAGTTCAACGTCTGCTCACAGCACCATCTTGACCCCACTCGACCCCAGATATGTCTATTTTTTAATTCAATTTTTAGTTAAGAAGATTTCCCTACTGCTAGAATGTAGAAAGGCATTTCCTTTATTAACTGGAAAGTAACTATAAGTTAAATCCTGCTTGAGTTCTTTATTAAAACTGTAATTCATTTTGATTTCATTTTTATGTAAGGCATTAGCCACATGTACAATTTTATTAGCTTCCAGATGGAAAGCTTGGTGTGGCAACCAATTTATTTTTAATGTGTCCTTTCCTATATATGTCTCTAATGGCTTGTCTCTCTATTAGTCCTAAGATTACTGAGGTTAGGCACCATGTTTTAAGCAGCCTTTTATTCTTATAATCTCTGAATGCACTGGAACATGATAAATAATAATGCTTATCTGTTGAATGAATAAACAAATTATCTTAAGACTTCAGGAAGTCACTAGTAATAATCATATTTACAGGTAATTTTGTCCCTAACTCTGAGATAAGACATAGAGAGGAACCTATGGAATGAAAGAACAACGTGACTGAGTTTGTCGTCTTGGGACTCACCCAGAGCCTACAGGGTCAGAAGATATTATTTGTAGCATTCTTGCTCATATCTACATTGTAACAATGGTGGGCAACCTACTCGTTGTCGTGACTGTGGTGGTCAGCCCTATCCTGGATGCACCTATGTACTTCTTTCTTGGCTACTTATCATTTATGGATGCTATTTATTCTACAATAGTCACCCCAAATATGATTAAGCTTACTTTATGAAAAGAAAACAATTTCCTTCCAAGCTTGCATGAGCCAGCTGTTTATATGGCACTTATTTGGTGGTGCTGAGATGTTTCTCCTGGTGGTCATGGTCTATGACCGCTACATGGCTATCTGCAAACCCTTGCCTTATTTGATGGTCATGAATAAATGGGTGTGTGTTCTGCTGCTTCTATTGGCTTGGGTTGGAGATTTTTTGCATGCTACAGTTAAACTTCTCTTGGTGTATAACCTGCCTTTCTGTGGCCTCAGTGTCAGCGACCACTTTGTCTGTGACATGTACCCCTTATTAAAACTTGCCTGCACTGACACCTACATTGTTGGTGTCACTGTGATTTTCAATGATGGGACAATCTGTGTGGTCATCTTTATGATGATACTTATATCCTATGGGGTCATTCTTAAGTCCCTGAAGAATCTCATCAGGAAGGGAAGCGCAAAGCCATATCCACCTGTGGCTCCCACATCACTGTGGTGGTCTTCCTCTTTGTACCCTGTATTTTTGTGTACTTGAGACCTCCTTCTACCTTACCCATTGATAAATCCTTGACTGTGTTTTATGCAGTTATCACCCCTATGTTGAACGCTTTGATCTATACTCTGAGAAATGAAGAGATGAAAAATGCCCTGAGAAAGCTCTAGAGGAGAAAAAGAAAATGAAGCAGCAGAGAAATGTCTCAGTTGTTTTCAGTGAAGAATTGCACCTTCCAGGAAAGCCATGGGTGATTATTTAACGGTAGTAAATTTCTCCTCATGTTTAATAACTGGTGCATGATGTAAAACATTAATTATGTGAATACATCCCATGACCAAAATACATTTTTAAGATTTTCAAGAAATATATTTTGTTTAAAATATATTTTTAAGCTTTTCATAATTTCTTAGGACTACAACTGTTCAGTTTTTGCCTGTGAAATGTCTCCATTGAGATTGTAGATTTGTGTTCTATGTTATGAGTTATACTATAATTAATACTATAAATTTATTTTAATGGGAGATTTTCTCATATTTCTCTCTTAGATAATGTAACATTTTACAGAATTAATAGTGTGTATTACAAATTTCAGAAAAGGTAAAACACAAAATAAGACAAATAAATTGTTTCACTCACTCCTCTCCACACAGACAGCCCATCTTAATATTTGAAGTATATATCTTGTCTTTGTATCTGCAAGATTCTTTAAATGTATAATTTCATTCATATTGCTTAGCATATTAAAGTTGAAGAAGAATGATGCCTCAGAGTTCTAATATTAATCATAGGGAGGCTAAGTATATAAAAAGATTTGAATAAGCAAGGCAGATATGCAGAAAAATAACTAGATCTTGTGAATTGTTCTGATTGGAAAATTAAAGTATCTCCTCAAGTGGAACAACTGTGTTTGGTGTTAAATGTTCATAAAGATGATCCTTTAATCTCCCCAGATAGTGTAGAATATCTGATAATACCTCAGCTATTTTTCAATATCCCCATCTCCTTTTTTTTTCTTATACTGACCCAGACCCTAACTTTCATACGTAAAATTAGGATATCTATAATTCATGAGCTTCAAGTATGCTATTCAGAACCCTACACCAGATATTTTTGGTGATATTATTGTTAAGAAAGATGCTGACCATATACCTATTGTATATTGGAATTCTTACATCTCTTATTAATATAATATACATTTTTAGGTCACAGAGAGGCCAGGATAGATTGTTTTATTTGACAGAGACCTCAGGCACAAAATCCACTCTCTCTCTGAATCAGGCTTGAAACAGAATATTAACTGCCTCCAAGATAGTAGAAGTGGGTGGACAAAGAAATTCATGATTAGGACTCCCCTATTTAGTCTGAATTGCTAAAGGGCTAATGCTATGGGGTAATGGGTACTTTTCATTGGTAAATTACACAGTATGAAAAAATTTATATCCTGATTTTTTTGCATTTTATTTATTTATTTATTTATTTATTTATTTTTGGGGAAGTTTGGCCCTGAGCTAACATCCGTGCCCATCTTCTTCTACTTTATATGTGGGACGCCTACCACAGCGTGGCGTGCCAACCAGTGCCATGTCCACACCCAGGATCCGAACCGTTGAACCCTGGGCGGCTGAGAAGTAGAACGTGCGAACTTAAAGGCTGTGCCACCGGGCTTTATTTTTTAATTTAATTTAATTTTTTTCAGATGTACATCATATTTTGAATTGTGCTTACATCATGTTCACCACCCAAAAACTAATTATAGTCCATCCTCTCACATGTGAGCCTAATCACCCCTTTTGCCCTCCCCCCTCCTCCCTTCCTCAATGGTAACCACCAATCCAATCTCCAATGCTATGTGGTTTTTGATTTGTCGTTGTTTTTATCTACTACTTATGATTGAGATCATATGGTATTAGACCTTCTCCCTCTGACTTATTTCACCCATCATAATACGCTCAAGGTCCAACCATGTTGTCACAAATGGCTGGATTTCATCATTTCTTAGGGCCAAGTAGTATTCCATTGTGTATAAATACCACATCTTCTTTATCCATTCATCCCTTGATGGGCACCTACATTGCTTCCATGTCTTGTCTATTGTGTATAAAGCTGCAATGAACATAGGGGTGCAAGTATCTTTATGCCTTTGTGTTTTCAAGTTCTTTGGATAAATATCCAGCAATGGAATAGCTGGATCATTTGGTAGATCTATCGTATATACTGATGTTTATTTTATTGAGGTCATAATAGTTTATAACATTGTGACCTTTCAGTTGTACATTATTACTTGTCAGTCACCATATACATGTCCCCTTTTACCCCTTATGTCAACCCCAACCCACTTCCTTTCTGGTAACCACTTATCTGTTCTATTTGTCCATGCATTTTCTTATCTTCCACATAATAGTGAAATCATATGGCATGTGCATTTATTTCTCTGGCTTATTTCTCTTAACATAGTACCTCAAGCCCCATCCATGTTGTTGCAAATGGGAAGATTTTGTCTCTTTTGTGGCTGAGTAGTATTCCATTGTATATACATAGCACATCTTCATCCATCCATCAGTCAATGGGCACTTGGGGTGCTTTCCTGTCTTGGCAATTGTGAATAATGCAGCAATGAACACAGGGATGCATGAGTCTCTTTGAATTGTTGGTTTCAAGTTCTTTAAATCAATACCAAATGGTAGAAATGCTGGGTCATATGGCATTTCAATTTTTAATCTTTTGAGAAATCTCCCTACTGTTTTCCATAGTGGCTGCACCAGTTTTCATTCCCACCAGCAGTGAATGTGGATTCCCTTTTCTCCACATCCTCTCCAACATTTATTGTTTTTTGTTTAGGTAATTATAGCCATTCAAATAGGTGTAAGGTGATAGCTCATTGAAGTTTTGTGTTTTTTTGGTTTTCTTATGAGGAAGATTGGCCCTGAGCTAACATCTGCTGCCAATCCTCCTGTTTTTGCTTGAGGAAGATTGTCACTGAGCTAACATCTGTGCCAGTCTTCTTCATTTTAAGGTAAGATGCTGCCATAAAGTGTAGTTTGATGAGCAGTGCTAGGTCCATTCCCGGGATCCAAACGTGCAAACTCCAGGCCACCAAAGCAGAGCATGAAAACTTAACCCTAACACCACCAGGACAGCCCCAGCATTGTAATTTTGATCTGTATTTCCCTAATAATTAATGATGTTGAGCACCATTTCATATGCCTGTTGGCCCTCTATGTATCTTCCTTGGAAAACTGTTTGTTCAAATGCTTTGCCTATTTTTTGATCAGGATGGTTGTTTTTGTGTTATTGAATTACATGAGTTCTTTATATATTTTGGAGATTAACACCTTGTCAGATATATGATTTGTAAATATTTTCTCCAAGATGGTGAGTTGTCTTTTTCCTTTGTTCCTGGTTTCCTTTGCCTTCCTGAAGCTCTTTAGTATGATGAAATCCCATTTGTTTATTTTTTCTTTTGTTTCCCTTGCTCGAGTAGACACGGTATTCGAAAATATCCTTTGAAGACAGATATCAGAGAGTGTACTGCATTTATTTTCTTCTGGGAGTTTTATCATTTTATGTCTTGCCTTCAAGTCAATCCATTCTGAGTTTACTTTTGGTGTATGGCAAAATATAATGGTCTACTTTCATTCTTTTCCACTTGGCTGTCCAGTTTTACCCACATCATTTATTGAAGAGACTTTCGTTTCTCCATTGTATGTTCTTAGCACCTTTGTTGAAGATTAGCTGTCCACAGAAGTGTGGTTTTATTTCTGGGCTTTCAGTTGTGTCCCATTGATCTCTGTGTTTCTGCAGCAGTGCCATGCTGTTTTGATTACAAGAGCTTTGTAGTATATTTTGAAGTCAGTGATTGTGATGCCTCCAGCTTTGTTTTTTTTTTTTCCTCACAATTGCAGTGGCTGTTCAGAGTCTTATTCCATATAAATTTTAGGATCCTTTTTCTATTTCCATGAAGAATGTCATTGGGATTCTGATTGGGGCTGCTTTGAATCTGTAGATGGCTTTATGTAATATGGACATTTAACTATGTTAATTCTTCCAATCCATGTGCATGGAATATCTTTCTGTTTCTGTATGTCTTCTTTGATTTCTTTCAGTATGGTCTAATAATTTTCATCATATAGGTCTTTCAGTTCCTTGCTACCTATAATATTATTTTTATTGTGATTGAAAATAAGATTGTATTCTTGAGATATCTTTCTGTTAGTTTGTTATTAGAGTATCGAAATGCAACTGATTTTTGTAAGTTGATTTTATACCCTTCAACTTTGCTGTAGTGGCTGATTATTTCCAATAGTTTTCCAATGGATTCTTTAGGGTTTTCCATATATAAAATCATGTCATTTGCAAACAGTGAGAGTCTCACTTCTTTGCCAATTTGGATACTTCTTATTTCTTTTTATTGCCTAATTGCTCTGGCCAAATGCTTCAGGACTATGTTAAAAAAGAGTGGCCTGAATGGGCTACCTTGTCTTATTCCTCTTGTCAGAGGGATGGCTTCCTGTTTTTCCCCATTGAGTATGATGTTGGCTGTGTTTATGTCCTATAGCTTTTATTATTTTGAGCTACTTTCCTTTTATATCCAATTTATTGATAGTTTTATCATAAATGGATGTTGGATCTTGTCAATACTTTCTCTGCATCTATTGAGATGATCATGTGGCTTTTGTTCCTCATTTTGTTAATGTATTGTATGACATTGATTGACTTCCAGATGTTGAACTATCCCTGCATCCCTGGTATAAATGCCACCTGATATATGAGCCTTTAAAGGTATTGCTATATTTGGTTTGCCAAAATTTTGTGAAGGATTTTTGCATCTATCTTCATCAGCTATATTGGCTTGAAATGGTCCTTCATTGTGTTATCCTTGTCTGGCTTTGATAGCAGGATGATGCTGGCCTCATAAAATGTGTTAGGAAGTGTTCCATCTTCTTCATTTCCTTGGAATAGTTTAAGAAGGATAGGTATTAAATCTTTGAATGTTTGGTAGAATTTTCCAGAGAAGTCATCTGGTCCTAGACTTTTATTTTTGGGGAGGTTTTTGATTACTGTTTCAATCTCTTTACTTGTGAGTAGTCTATTCAAATTCTCTATTTCTTCTTCATTCAGTTTTGGGAGGTTGTATGAATGTAAGAATGTATCCATTTCTTCTAGATGGTCCAATTTGTTGGCATATAGTTTTTCATAGTATTCTCTTATAATCCTTTATAATTCTTTGGTATCTATTTTAATTTCTTCTCTCTCATTTCTAATTTTATTTACTTGAGGGTTCTCTCTTTTTTTCTTAGTGACTCTGGTTAAGGGTTTGTCAACTTTTTTTATCTTCTCAAAGAACCAGCTCTTAGTTTGAGTGATCCTTTGTACTCTTTTTATGTTTGAATTTCTATTTCTGCTCGTAATTTTATTATGTCTCTCTTTCTACAGACTTTAGGCTTTGTTTGTTCTTGTTTCTAGTTCTGTTAGGTGTAGTTCAAGATTACTTATTTTAGATTTTTATTCTTTATTAATTTTGGCCTGTATTGCTATGAATTTTCCTGTAGGACCACAATTGCAGCATCCCATATGAGTTGGTTTGGTATATTTTCTCATTCATTTGTCTCAATATATTTTCTGATTTCTCCTTTAATTTATTCACTGACCCATTGGTTGTTCACTAGCATGTTTTTCAGTCTCCACAAATTTTGACTTTCCAAGCTTTTTTCTTGCAGTTGATTTATAGGTTCATAACCTTATGTTCAGAAAATATGCTTGATATGATTTCAATCTTCTTAAATTAATTGAAGCTTGCCTCATTTTCCAATATATGGCCTATCTTTGAGAATGTCCCATGTGCACTTAAGAAGATTTGCATTCTGCTGACTTTGGATGTAGTGTTCTATATATATCTGTTAGGCCCATCTGGTATAATTTTTTGTTTAATTCCACTATTTCCTTGTTGATTTTCTGTCTGGATGATCTTTCCATCGATGTAAGTCGGGTGTTGAGGCCTGCTACTATTATTCTGTTGTTGTCAATTTCCCCTTTTATTTCTGTTAATAGTTTCTCTATGTACTTTGGTGTTCCTGTGTTAGTTGCATATATGTTTATGTGTCATGTCCTCGTGGGGAAAGTCTTTTGTTCTTTTTTTCTTTTTGAGGGATATTAGCTCTGAGTTAACATCTGCCACCAAGCCTCCTCTTTTTGCTGAGGAAGACTGGTCCTGAGCTAACACTCATGCCCATCTTCCTCTATTTTATATGTTGGATGCCTGCCACAGCATAGCTTGACAAGGGGTGCCTAGCTATGCACACACGATCCGAACAAGCAAACCCTGGGCCGCCAAAATGGCATGTGCATACTCAACCACTGTGCCACAGGGCTGGCCCCATGGAAAGTCTTTTTATCATTATATACTTCCCCTCTTTGTCTCTTACATTCTTTTTATCTTGAAGTCTACTTTTTCTGGTATAAGTATGGCAATGTTACTTTCTTTTGTTTGCCATTAGCTTGGAGTATGCCCTTCTATCTTTTCACTCTGAGCATGTGTTTGTCTTTAGAGCTGAGACGTGATTCCCGGAAGCAGCATGTTATTGGGTCTTGTTTTTTAATCCATCCAGCCACTCTGTGTCTTTTGATTGGAGAATTCAATCCATTTCCACTTATAGTGATTAATGATATATGAGGACTTAATGCTGCATCTTATCACTTGTTTTCTGATTGTTCTGTAGTTGCCTTGTTTCTCATCCCATGTATTTCCTAAATGTCAGCTCAGTTTGGTGTTACTTTCTGATAATTTTTTCGGTTTTATCTTTATTTATCATTTGTGTCTCTCTTCTAATTTTTTTTTTTTTAGTGGTTACCGTGGGGTTTGTATAAAAGACCTCATAGATAAGATAGTCCATTTTCTGGTATCCTGTTATTCCCTTACTCTAAGTAGTTTCCATCTCCTTCCTCTTCCCCATCTAAGTTATTGTTGTCACAACTTATTCTTTTTTGTCTTGTTTATGATTAAAATGAAGTGCTTATATTTATTCTTGATGTTTTCCTTCCTTTTATCTTTAGTGTTTTAATTAAGTGTTTGCGAACTGTTCTGCTTCATAGCTTCATATTTCTGATTTTGTCTATTTATCTCCTTGCTCAAGGCTTTGTAAACTGTATCATTTTTTTCAGGTATGAGATCCTTCTTTATCATTTCTTGCTGGCTGTTCTTGTGGCAATGAAATCACTCAGCTTTTCTTTATCTGGGAAATTTTTCATTTCTCCATCATATCTGAAGGATATTTTCCTGGATAGAGGATTCTTGGCTGAAGGTTTTTGTGTTTGGGAATTTCAAATACATCATTCCACGCTCTCCTAGCCTTTAGTTTCTGCTGGGAAATGCACTGAAAGCCTGATAGGGATTCCTTTGCAGGTTATTTTCTTTTGCCTTGCTGCCCTAAACACTTTTTCTTTGTCATTGACATTTGCCAGTTTTACTAATATACGCCTTGGAGAAGGTCCTTTCACAATGATATAACTGGGAGTTCTATTGGCTTCTTTTACTTGTAGTTCCAGTCCCTTCCCCAGTTTTGAGAAGCCCTTACCTATTATTTCTTTGAACATGCTCTTTGTTCCTTTCTCTCTCTTTCTCCCTATGGAATACCTATAAACCTTGCATTGCATTTCATATTTGAGTCAGATATTTCTCAGAGAATTTCTTCATTTCTTTTTAGTCTTAGTTCTCTCTCCTCCTCCATCTGAAGCATTTCTATATTCCTGTCCTCTAATTTGCATATCTTGTTCTCTTTAACATCAGTTCTTTTACTTAAGGACTTTATATTTTTCTTTATCTCAGTAATTGTGTTTTTCATGTCTAACAATTCGGATTTTGTTTAAACATCTTTCTGAGTTTTCTTGTAACTCATTGAGTTGTTTTATGATGGCTATTTTGAATTCTCTGTTATTTAGATTTCAAATTTCTATGCCTTCAAGATTGATTTCTGGGTGTTTTTCTTTTTCCTTCTGACTTGGAGTATGAATATACTTCTTCATACTATTTGGTGGAGGGGATTTGTGCCTTATCATAGTGATAGTAACAGGAAATAGATTCCACCTTCTGCCACCTGGAGGGGCAGGAAAGAACTGTGCATTCTGAGCCCACCATGGTCCCTGGTAGCTGTGACTGTCCAAACCTGTGCCATTCCTTGGTACCACAGCAACACTATGGGCTCTCCCATTGAAAGAGAAAGCAGTCACACAGGTGCTCAGGACTGTTGCCACTTGTTCCCACAGTCCTTCCAAGGCATGCTCCCACCTTCTGGGATGCAGCAGTGCTATGGGCATTTGTAACAGCCAGGAAGTCATTTACTCGGGTGTGTAGATTGGCCACCACCTCTTCCTAGGTTGCACTGGTGATTGTGCTTGGTGGATAGCACCTCCTCACTGGATCTGAGCCTGGGCCACTCCCTGGGACTGAGGTAGCATTGTAGGCTCTCCCACAAGATGGGAGTGAGATCTCATGGGAGCTCAGGGCTGCCAGTACATGTTCCCTCAGTTGCATCAAGTTGCACGACTACCCTCAGGGCCACAGCATACTATGGACACTTCAGCCACGAAAGCAATTTCATATGAGCACAGGGGTGCTAGGAAGGCAGAGAGTGCTCACCTTTCTCCACCACCTTGCTGGGGGTAGTCCATTCACCTCCGGATGTATAGCTATGTCAGTCTCTCAGGTATTCTGTTGTGCTGTGTGGGTGATACTCCATTGATCAATGGATGTCTATTTAGTTATATTTTGAAGGGGGAACAATAAAGGTAACAGCTCACCCCACCATGCTGCTGACATCACACTCATATATCCTGATTTTTATCCCTGTTATTATTACTTGGAGTTGTCATGTCAAAGTCTTCCAAAAATAATACTATTCACCAAATGATATCAAGCATTTGACTTTATCAGAATTTATGTAGTTAACTCCTTCTCTTTTAGAGATTGCTATAGACTGAAAGTTTGTGTCCCCCCAAATTTACAAGTTAAATCTCTTATAATGTGGTGGAATTTGGAGGTGATTTTTGGGGAAATGATTAGGTCATGAAGGTGGAGCCCTCTTGAACATTATTAGTGTCCTTATAAAAGAGACCTTAGAGAGCTCACTTGACCCTTCTGCCCTTGAGGACATGGCAAACAGATGGCTGTCTATGAAATAGAAACTGGGTCCTCACCAGACATGAAATCAGCGAGCATCTTGAACTTGGACTTCCTAGCTTCCAGAACTGTCACAAAGAAATGTTTTTATTTAAGCCACCAGTCCATGGTAGTCTAAAATAGCAGCCCAAATGGACTAAGACAGACGTTTAGTTAATTTTCAAGTTTGTATAGTTATTTCCATTGATAAGACTGAAATCTTCATTAATTGCCTGTGTTCCTTGGTCTATAAGCTTCCAGAAGTCAGGGAAATTTGCTTAGTTGTCTTTCTGTTCCCTGTTCTTTGCAAAATGTCTAGGACATAGAATTCACTCCATAAACTTTGTTGTTACTTTTATCCTCGAATTCTTTTTCTATTGGAGTAAGAATCTTTACTGATGAATTTTGATGAACTCTTTCTATGTTAAGTGTATATATACATACTACAAACATTTATTCTTCTTTGACATGCATTGCAAATATTAACCTTATGCAATTTATGCTATAACTGTGGGTGTTTTTATATAAAGATTTTATATTTTAATATTCATCTACTCTTTTATTTCTTCTATCACATCACTCTAGGATAATTCCATTTTATTCAGTGATTTTGTAAATTTAACCTCTTGGTTTTTTCTTAATAACTTTTCCAAAAAAACTTTTTTAAACCCATCTAATATTTAAGAAATAGATAAGCTTATTTCCTGAAATAGGTAAAACAATTTGTCAACATTATTATTAATTTCAGTAACAATTTGAAATTTCTCTATGTAATATGTCAAGTTTTGTACATTTATAAAGTTTAATTTTGAAGCCATTTTTCCTCCCTTTTGTCCTGCTCCTCCTTCTTCTTATTTTTTTTTCTTTTCTTCTCCCCAAAGCCCCAGGTACATAGTTGTATATTCTAGTTGTGAGCGCCTCTGGTTGTGCTATATGGGATGCCGCCTCAACATGGCCTGATGAGCGGTGCCATGTCTGTGCCCAGGATCTGAACTAGCAAAATCCTAGGCTGCCAAAGTGGAGCACACGAACTTAACCAGTTGGCCATGGGGCTGACCTCCTTCTTCTTATGCTCATTTTCCTTCTTCTTCTTTGATGTATTCCCTTACCACTAACATACTGTTTCAGTGGCCAAGGATTTTCAATGTGTACCTATATTTAGTAGGGATTGTCTCTCCTACTTACTCATCTTTTTCAAAACTTTTCTGTAATTCCCAATTATTTATTTTTCCTGATAAATGGTAGGGCCATTTTGTAAAGTTTCAAAACTTCCAATAAAAATATATTTAGAATTTCATGACTCTACATAGTTATTTTAAGCCAAATGGCATGTTTTAATATCTTATTTTCAACTGATAGTGAGTGGTCTCTAGCATCTGGGATGTCTTAAATCACATTCATGGTATTTTGGAAGTGATGATTGGAAGGACCTATGGGATCCCTCTCCCTGTCCATTTAGATACAGGGCCATAAGCAGTATAGTCATATTTTGTACGTGATGCTCAGGGATCCCAGTTTTAGAAAATTGAAGATATCAGACCAGCTAAGGCCTATGTCCACAATTACCATACTGCCACTTTTACAGTCTTCTATTGATCAAAGCAGTCACATGGCCTGCCCAGATTTTATGTAGTGGAGAAATAGATGACAACGTTTGATGGGGGAGTGGCAAAGTCACATTACAGAACAGCATGTTGGAATGGAGATAGTGTCATATCCATTTTTGGAAAATACAGTTGTTTACATCTCTGAAAGGGCATGCTAAATTTCATTTAGGTTGAATTGAATCTATAGATATTTTGGAGTGATTATTATCTTAATAATGTCTACTTTTCTAATTCCTGAACAAAATATATCTATTTAAGTATATTCAAAATTTATTTTTCAAAAGTAGCTTTTAGTGTATGGATGCTGCTCATCTTTTCCTAGATATTTATGTTTTCAGATGCTATTTTAAAGGGTGTTTAACATTTTTCTTTCAAATTGGTACTGATGCTAATACATAGAAATACAATTTAATATTTTACTTGGACCTTGAGTCCCACAAACTTGCTAAAATCACTTATTTCAAGTAATCTCTGTAGGTTTATTCAGATTTTCTATGACACAGTGATGTTGTCTACAAAAAAGGGACAGTTCATTTCTTCAGGAGACACAAAAGTGCTTACCTTTTCAATTTTGAGTCACTTTCAGAAGGATGTTTTTCCTATATTTAACCTATTTTATCTGACTTGCTGAATTTATTGGAATAATATTTTAAATAAAATCCTTAATTTTTCATTTAAAGTCTGAGGGCTATGTATGATGTTTATCTCCTCTTTTATTTTAGATATTGGTAATTTGGATTTTTCTCTTTTCTCTTGATCACTCTTGCTAGAAGTTTATCATTGTTGGTATAAAAGTACCCAATATTGGCTGTTTGGTTTTCTCTATTTTATGTTTTCTAATTTATTGATTTTTTTTTATCTTTATTATGTCCTTTTACTTTGGCTTTACTTTACTCTGCTTGTTCTGGCTTCTTAAGATAAAAGTTTAGATAGCTGCTTTTAAGGCTTTATTACTCCTTCCATGTGAAGTGCAAAACCATATATACTGCTCAAACTACTGTTTACTGGGAGGATTCTCCTTTACTGCAATCCTTCAAGACCATCTTCAAGTGAGAATGCAGTGCAGTTGCCTGCTTTGGGTGGTTGCTGCCATACTATGCAGATTTACTCATATACTTGCTCTCATTTTTATTCTTTCCATTCGTCTGTTATTTGGGTTTCACTTTGTGTCATGTTAATAACTTCTTGAATATATGTTTAGTACATGGATGTTTCAAGATTTATCATTTTCTAGTACACAAAAATAAGATTCTAGCTGGCTCTCACAAGTTTTGGTATGTTTTATTTTTATTACTGTTAAGCTCAAAATGATTTCTGATTTCTGTTGTGATTTACTTTGCCCGTGGGCTACTTATAAATGTACTGTTTAATTTTCAAACACAGGAATTTTCCGGTTACTTTTAGATTTTTATTTTCTAGCTTATTTTCTTCATGTTCAGAGACATACCTTGAGATTTAATTCTTTGGAATTTGTTGAGAATTTCTTTATGGACCAGCATATAATCAATTTTGAAAGAAATCTTCCATGTACACTTAAAAAGAGTATGTATTTTGCAGTTGTGGGGTGCATTGCTTTCTTCTGTCAATAGATCAAGTTTGTTAATGATGTTGTGTACATTTTTTGAATGTTTATGAATTTTTGTTGTGTGCATGTTCTTGCAATTATGGAAAGTTGTGCTAATATCTTTCTCTACTACTGTTGATTTATCTTTTATTCCTTTCACTTCAATCCATTTAAAAATATGTTATGATGCTATGTTTTAGGTGCATACCAAATTATAATTGTTATATATTTCTGCTATATTGACCTTTTTGCCATTTTAAAACTTTTATATCTGGATAAGCTTCTTGCCTTGAAGTCCACATTTTTCTGATATTAGTATAGAAACAGTATACTTTTTCAGTTAGAGTTTATGCACTTTGTTCCACTATTTTATTTCCACCTTTTATCCCCTTATTGAAGATGTTCAACTCGTAAGGCTCATGCAGTTGAATTCTGTTTCTGTTTGGCACTTTGAAGGTATCATTCTTCTAACTTCTTGCTCTCATTCCTTTTAAGAAGTTGGTTGTCAGTACTGTTGTTACTTCCTTGCATGCACTGTCTCCTTAAGATTTTCTCTTTGTCTTTTGGTTTTATTATGCTGTACTTTTTCTATTTATCCTTCTTTGAAAATTTATCATCTTAAAATTTTATTCTTCATGAAATGCGTAAATCCCCATAAATATAGTTTAATGTCTTTCAATCATTTTGTAAAAATCTTTCAGCCATATCTCTTCAAATATTTTGCCTACCCTAATCTCTTTCTTTTCTCTTTCTGGAATTGTAATTAAATTAAATGTATGTTGGAGCTATCCACTGTACCTTTTAAATGTATGTTATGTTATTTTCTGCATTGTCCATCCTTTTATCTCTCTGCTTTTGTTTGCATAGTCTCTTTTCATCCTACTTTCCATTTACTAATTCTCTACTCATATGTGTCTAATTTGCTGTTAAACCCAATGGCTGAGTTCTTAATTTCCATTACAAAATATTTTAGTTATCAAATTTCTTTGATTTAATTTATTATCAACCTTGTGCTTTAATTACTTTAACACACTAAGTTTATTTTAAATTGCTATTTTTTTCATAGTCTGGATCATCTATAGCTGTTTCTATTAATATTTCTTTACAATTAGGCCTTATATTCTTCTATGCTTTATTTTTGTTTTTGTGCCAGATTTTATATTTAAAAAGTTGTAGAGATAATTCAAGGATTTCATGATGATTTATGTAAAAGAGGATTTCTTTTTGTTTCTAGCTGTCAGCTAGGCCTGGGGGAAAAAAAACCCCACAGATAACTTAATCTAATCAAGAAATTAGATGATCCAAGTTGTCTTGAATTTCTCTGAGGACTAATCTATTTTCTATTCACCCTGACTCTAAGAGTAAACCCTTTTGTTGTCTCAAGTGAGAGTCTAGTTGTTTATAAAAGCCTCTTTTCCTTGATAGACCTTGAATCCCATTTGTTGTCCCCCAGGGTAAGGTATATGTAGGAAGCATCTGTAGGCATCTGTAGCATCTGTAGGAAGTTCCGTGTAGCTTTTGCCTTTCACATGTGCATTTTATGATTTTCGGGCTCTTCCAGTTGTTCTTATTGGGAGATATGGTGCAGAACGTGCCATTCTTGATTTTCCAATGACAAATATTCTCTCTCCATTTAATTTTCTAGTTGTGCAATGGGTGTGGCTTACAGAGAATTACTGTGGGTTATTGCATATTCTGAGACAATGTGTAAAACAGTGAATATTTTCAGTGTATTATTCTTATTGGAGCACATAAATTCAGCTTCTAGGTTGCTGTAGACATCACCTATCTAACAAATTCTTTCACTTCATTCAGTTACATAGAAAGCATTAATAGTTCTTGCATTCAGCTGGGACATAGATATAGAGAACTGTACCTATGCATATATTAGTTCACCATCTCTGAGTTATAATTTAGTTCACAGTAACCTTGATCATACCAGATAGTTCTTCTAAATCAAGGATAACTTCTGTATCTTTTGCCATTCACCAGTAAGGGAGGAACACTACTTAGATGTAGTGTTTAAATCTTAGGAATAATGTATGTAACATTCAAGGCTGTTGTATTTCCTCCATTTATTAGGTAAACTGAAAACCTCCAACTTCTGGTGTGGTTTAGCACATAACAAAGATCTTCAGCTCGTTCATATAGGTATTTGATGACTCTTTATCTAACACCATTATGACCTAGAAAATGCAACATTAAACTAAATATAGTGGAGATGAGCATGCTCAATGGAGCCCATAGTTAGTCATATTAAGAGAAATAACAATGGAAGCTCTCAGAAATTTGGTGTACATGCAGGCTCTTGTTGAAAAATAATACCTTGCCTCTAGAATCAGTTAATCAATTGATACTGGATTAACATTAAGGGACTGAGTTAATGGACTGAAAATCATTATGGTTCCACCTGACATTGATTCAGGCCTTGATCAACAACATCCACACCAAGCCAGAACTACAGGTATGTGATTACTTGTCTTTTCAATAGTTAAATGATAATCAACTTCAATTGCTTCCCAGTCTCAAGACTTTCTGCTTCTGAGCCTCAGGGCCTCTTGAGCAAAGGCTCTAACAGCTAGAGTAAGAATCTTCTTTATTGGGGATATGAACGGATAAGGAAGGCTGAAACAGATTTTCCTTTAATTTTGGTTGAAATATAATTTGCCTTACCTAAATACTTCCTAATATGGAGCTCACAATTTATTCACTTTGTTTAACAATTTTTCTTTTCAAATTACTGGCTTTTCATATTTGGCTGTTTTCTACTGTTTCTTGGCCAAGAGAGACATCTTTTTTTTCTCTAAGGATTGTTTTAGGGGAGAAAATTGTTCAGAAGAGGTTACTTTATTTGAGTTTATTCCAAATGGTCTAATAAAATACTCTATAATGACTTTACACTACCTTTCATTTAAAACAGTAATGATGTAAAAACCATCAGCTGTGCCCACACAAATAAACAGAAGAATGATGTTCCTGATAGAATGGCCCAAGAGATTTCCAGATTAGAGTCTATCTTCAACAAGTATCTAGACCTCTGTGTGTTTTCTTGTTATATTTTCCTCTTCATAGATACCTCTCATTGCTTGTAGAAATTTAGGTAAGTTCCCAATTTCCTGGGATGAAGTTGGAGTGAGGTAAAGACATGTTTTTAATTAGGGGGGAGCAACCTTAGGGATACGCTGTTTGAATGGTTGAAAGGCTAAGGAGTACTACCATTACCTGTGGGAATGCTCAGGCACTGGCTATTCTAGGAAGTTAAATATCACCATTTGCCTTTTTAGCAACAGAGACATATTAATGGTCAGAGACATGAATGTTATCCTAAATCATCAAAGTAAAGTACTTTTTGGTAGTCTAGCTGTAATTGACTGAGAAGAGATACATTCAAACAACCAATATCAGTGATTCTAAATTTGTGGGGGTTTTGTTTTGGCAAATAATGGGCTTGGCCAAATTAATTTCCACTAATTAGGTCAGTTTTTACGTAGTCATAAGAACATATCATCTATGATTTTCTTTGAAGAAATTTTCTCAGAAGATCAAAATGTTCAATTATCTCTTCACAGTAAATATTTATGTTGTATTTAAGTGTCTTTATATTCTAGGCGTCCATATTGACTACTTCTAAATTTATGTAAAAAGACTGAGATGATGGGGAACCTGCATGGTCGTCTGGAAAGTGTGGCCACTTGAAACTATCTCTAGATCCACTTATCAGCCATGCATTATTATGTATTCTATGGCAACACATAGATACATGAGGTACCTCCAGTTACCTCATGTAAAGTAAGGAAAAACTGATTTTAAAGACCAAGGAAAAAGACCCAAGGGGTGACTTCTTGCAACAACCAACAAGGGATACTCATTGAAAAGTCACATATTTAATTTTAAATATATCTAAATATAGCTAATTCTTAAATATCACATATTTTCTTGGGAGGAAGTTTGAACTGAGTAAAGTAAGCTAGCAAAACATGGAAATTGAGCAGAATATAAAAAATGTATTTGCTTTTTGTATTACAGCTTGACAGATGTTTATGGTCCATTTTACCAAATAACAAAGAAAACATGTAACACACTAGAAATACACTAATGGATTTATAATCTTGCTTCATGGGCTATTATATTTTGTGTGATATGTTAATATTTATAATTACTCTTAGATTGAGAATTTAAGATCATATATCATAGCAAGTTGATATGGAACCTGAAGTGAGTTCGCTCACCCATTGTGCAGCAAACCAATCTCTGACACAAGGTGTAGTGGAAGACAGTAGGAATTTTATTATTTCACAACACTGAGCATGGAGAGAGGGCAGCTAACACTGAAATCCCAAACTCCCTAAAAAGCTAAAAAGAAAGGTTTTTATTTGGAGTTTTAGGTAGGGGAAGGGGAGCATACGGCCTTGTTGGTTGGAGCTTTCCCACCAGCATGTGTTTGGCTTTGAGACTACTTGCAGAGAGGAGGGAGCCTGTTACCTTGCTGGTCAGCAGCTTTCCCACCAAACTGTATCTCTTTGTAGGGATGAGATAGTGAATGCAGTTGCTTGTCCTTGGAAGTGTCTGTCTCCATGGAGGATAGTGGATTCTGGAGCCAGGAAGCCAGAGAGTAAGAAAGGAATGAGTGTTTTGCTTTTAACTCTGCATAGGCTGGATTTAATGTGGGGGAACCAATATCAGTTTTGGTATCAAAGTGTGTTAGAATATAAAGGAATGAATGGCTATTTCGTTCTGGGGGCTGGATCAGAGCTTGTGTGAATATTTTTTAATCGTCACAGCAATCATGTTTTTACATATTCATAAAGAAACCCATGCTCAAGTAAGGACCTTGATAACTGTCACTTAGTGAGGCATAAAATTGTAGTTATAAAGTACGGTAGTATTTTTCTACATATAGAATTTTAATTTGTCTTTTTTAACAAACGTATTCTTAAGAACCTATATTAAATGATATTTTTAAACTAGAGAAGTGTTAACTTAGTGGTTTAAGTTGAAAATCTAGTAATACTGTCTTTTGGGTTTTGTACTATCAAATCTTTGATGAGTTACACTATGGAGAGTAGTTTATATACCAAATTTTCACATGTAGATAATTTACCTGGCTAATGAAGATTAATCCTGGTGAAATCCAATATTGATGATTGATAAGAATAGTAGGAGTAGGTTCTGCAGAAAGTAAGGAGTGAAAAAATTTATTGGATATACATGACCTTCTACTCTTATGTTCTTAAACAGGTGTGCATATATCAATGTAGAGTTTCCACAATGATAGAATTTCTGAATTCAGTGAAAGCAGTGGTGTGAGTGAGCTTGTGGAATGTTCCTTAGAGAGGGGTTCTAAAGAAAGCTCACTTTTCTGCAGATGTCCTCCTCCCACCAAATCCATTTGAAGAGAATAAATTTGTCTACTTTTGAGCTTTAGTAATTGTGGAATTTTTTTGAGCAATGGAAAATCTGAAAGTTTAGGGATGCATTTGCAGTTTTACAATTCTTCTCTCTTGTTTAATTTTGTCCTAAGCAACAGATGTAAAGCCTCTGAGAGATCAATGTTTCTTTTTTTTTCTTTTAGAATTTTCTTTTCTTTTTCTTTACTAGGATGTGCTCTGTGTTTATTTGTTATGGCTTCCCCAGAAGCCTCCTGAGTGACCCCTGGATGCCTCAGAGAATTGGGCTTCCAGCACTTCCTCACTAAAGGATGTATTTGTTAAGAAATAGTTTTTAAGAATATGACCTCACTTAGCTGTCACATTAATATTAATATTGCTTGTGGATATCCATTTATTAAATATAATTTCTCCTTCCTGATTTGATCTTTCTTTGCTCTAATTTTTCAATGTCAACTAGCCTTGAGGCTCTGCACAAAGGAAGTGAAGGGTAAAGTAGAATTATAAACTACTTGCTGGAGCAATGAAAGCATGCCCCAATACACACACATAACCCCTCACAGATCCTGGGAGACTGATTGGATTAACATATTTAAGGAAATCTTCATCCAGTAATTAGCTGACCACTAAACGAATTGACCAAAGCTTCAGGGGAAACACATGAGAAAGAATACAGATGTTAAAATTAGTTCAGGAAAGCCAATGAAAGAACAAGTTGCCGCAATAACAAACAGGAACTACAAGAAATTCTGAGTGGTAGTGGTGGGCCAAATATGATTTCCAGAGTTGCCCCATTATATTACTTAAATTTCCCTTTTTCATCAAAAAAATAAGACGTGCAAATAAACAGGAGTGTGTGGTTTATACAAAGGAAAAAAGAATCAGTCAACACATGCTGTCCCTAAGGCAGCCTAGATGGTGGACTTATTAGACAAAGACTTTCAATTAGTTATTTAAAAATATTCAAAGAACTAAAAGAAACTACTAAAAGAAACCATGTCTAAAGAGCTAGAAGAAAGAACTATAGAACAATGCTTTAACAACTAATGACTTTTGTCAATAAATGGATGAAAATTTTAAACAAGAGAGAAAATAAATTCTAGACTTGAAAGTACAATAATTGAAATGAAAAATCCACTAAAGTGGCTCAATACTAGAATAAACAATTGATGAGTTTAAAGATATGTCACTGAGATTATCCAGTCTGAGGGACGGAAAGAGAAAAAGAATGCGGAAAAATGAACAGTCTCAGAGACCTGTGGGACAACCACAAGAATACCAACACACACATATAAGAGTGCAAAAATAAGGAGCCAGAGATGTAAGGAAAAAATAATGATTATGTTTTCATAATTTGATGAAAAGCATTTTCTGCAAGTCTAAAAAGCTCAGTGAAGGCCAAGTGGGATAAACTTGAAGAGATATACCAAATACATTATAATTGAACTGTGAAGATGAAAGAAAAAGAGAGAACATTGAAAATAGTAAGAAGAAACAACTCTACCTACCTACAAGTTCTCCTCAATAAGATTCATAGCCAATATCTCATCAAAAACCATGGAGGCCTGAGGACTGTGGGATAACATATCCATTGTGCTGAAGAAGAAAAAAAAGGGCATTGTCAGTCCAGAATTATACATCATGAAAAACTATCATTCAAAAATGAAGAAAAAAATATATTCCCAGGTAAACAAAAATTGAGAGAAATAATTGCTAGTAGTCTTACCCTAAAACAGATACTGAAGGCGATCTTTCAGGCTGAGATGAAACCTCACTAGATAGTATCTTGAATCCACAGCATGAAATAAAGAGCATTGGTAAAAATAACCACATGGGCAAACATAAAAGACAATATAAATATAGATATATCTGCTTTTAGACCTTTTATTATGTGATTTAAAAGACAATAGCATAAACAATAAGGCAATACCTATGTGAATGCCCTTATGATATATAGACATGTACTTTGTATGATGATAAGAGTACAAAGGAGGGGGAAAAGGAATGGAGCTATATAAAAGCAAACATTTTATTTAATCACTTATCATAAAATTCAACATTCTATAGCCTAAAATTTGGTTGATTTTAGTGTGTTAACACAGTTCTGCCACCATTGCTACTATCTAATTCCCGAATGTTTTCTTCATTCCAAAAAGCAATCAAGGGCAGAGGATTCTGGGAAGATGATGGAGTAGGAATCATTGGGAATCTGCCTCCCTACCTGGACAATAATTGCACTGGCATAATCCGTCTGATAGAACTTTTCGGGCACTCTGGAGTCTCTTGAAGGCTTACAACTTCCAGGGGAAAGCTTGGTTGGTAAATTGTCGTCAATTTCAGCTCTTGGCAGAGTAGCAGCTCCACATCCCCCCTATCCTCAGCCGTGTGGCAGGCAGCTGTGCATGTGATCCTGTAGCAGATCGACACAGCTTTTGGGAGCCAGAGAGGGCAAAAATGACCCCAAGCTCCATATCACAATCTGTGCTCTGATCACTGATTAATGTTTCTGATCACAGAGGTGCAGACAGAGAGGTGGTGGCCATTGTTGTTGCATCTCCTCCCATTGTTGAAAGCTCTTACTTCTCTGTCTGAAGTGAGTTCCAGGATGTTTAAAGGGGGGTGATACCTTTTTCTCTCTTTCCTTTCTCTCTTTTTCCCTTTAACAGCAGGATATCAAAGAATAGGACATTAAAAATCAAGTGCATATACTAGGGAAACTAGAAAATCACCCTTCACACCTAGGGGCAGGATAAGGCTCAGAAAAAACCTGGGAAGACGTTAAAGTTTACACCTTAGGCTGATCCTTGGCACAGAGACAGTCTACAACAATAAAAAACAAAATAAAACAATAACAACAGCAACTAAATCAAAAAGAAAACCAAAAATCAGCAAATCTGGGCAAGAGGGGAGAATCTGAGTTCCAGAGTTATCACACTGTTAGACTCAAAATATCTAGTTTTCAACATAAACTCATGAAGCACAGAAATAAACAGGAAACTATGGCCGATTTAAATAAAAAAATAAATAAACCAACAGAAATTATCCCTAGAAAGACCCGATGACTAGACAAAATCTTTAACACCACTGTCTGAAAGATGTTCAAGAAGTAACAGAAGATGTGGCAAAAGTCAAGAAAATATGTATCAATAAAATGGAAATATCAATAAAAAGATAGAAAACCTCTTTATCAATAAACCTTCATAAAAAGATAGTGTGTTTTCAGTTCGTGTGTAAAGAGATTCAGATTTAATGACCTGACATTTTTATGTAAAGCCCATCTGAACATCAAGTGTCAGATATTTCTGGATTTAGTGTTTGTGTTTTTTTCTTATATTACTTTACCACAGTTTCTTTCAAATTATGCCTCCTAGTTACTTGCTTCCATATTCCTTTTTAAGAAAGATTGTCCTCTTTAGGGCAGAACTTCTGAGTTGGAATGTTTTATGTGGATGTTATCTTGTCTGTGTTGAATTAAAACTTTTAGTAAATTGATTTGCAACAACCTTGTGCTATTTTCATTAAATTTATCTGCCACACGCAAACAATTAAGCTTTTTAATTCATTCCAGTGCCCTCTTGGATTTGAGAATTTCAAATATAAACTGATTCATTGAAAATAAAGGGTTCTTGTTCATGCAATCTATGTCTTTGCTATTAATAAGTGACTTGCTCTTTGCTGTCAGATTGCTATTTTTTTCACTTGATTTCTCTAAAGTGATTGGCCAGGAGAAGCCTCTGAAAATATAGAATTCACTGGAAGGATCACGTCGAAGTTCTCAGTTCTCTAGTGCTTGATTCCTCAGTGAATTTAATTTTGAACAATCAACCTTGGGGACAAACTGTTTTAACAACTCAGTGAAGTGATTTGTTGTTCATTGGTGATTAAGTGCCCAGTCACATCTTCCCTTGCCTAAGAGAAGATTTATTCTTGGGTATTAATACTACTATCAAGATGTACAATAACAGCTATTACTTTACGGGACATGAACTACATTAAAACTGTCATATGAATGCTTTAAAAAATATCTAAAACAAAGCCTATTTCTTTTATTATCCAGCTTTCTGCGTTATTGACTAAAAATGCTTTCAAAGATTTGTTCCATTAACTTGATCACTTAAGCATAATAATTGGGTTTAAAACTTGATTCTTGATACTTATTCTCCATGACAACTTTCAAAGTTGGTGATTCATCACTCACACAAACTATATTCTTGATGCCAATCTGGATAATTTCATAATCAAAACTGTAATATGCTTATGAATGGTGAAGAAGATGGTCATGCTTTGTGCAGGTGTAGAGAGAGAGATCTGTGTGTGAGAAAGCATTTCTAGCATTTCTAGCCATGTGTGAGAAAGCATTTCTAGTATTTCTAGTGACTATGTGCACCCTGATCTTTCTCTGCAGTCACACCTGGATTCATTTGGTGGCAGTCCTGACTTATCTCCATCAAACTAAACTGTCATCTTCCCAGGCAAATGATAGAATTTTAGAAGCTTGGATTTAGAACAAGCGATCGAAGAGGAAATAGAAAACCCAGGTAACATATTCACAAAAACTCTTCACTGCTATGAGAATAGACCAAAGTAGACTTAGTTGGAATGAACTATGTATCTTTCTTGAGAAGCAGGTTTTGTCATTTGATCCAAAAAATTTTATGCCAGAAGCCCCTAGAATAAGGTAGCACATGCAATTTCTCCATTTTATAGAATATTATCAGAATAATCACAATGGAAATAATTTTCTCCAATATTTTGTATTATAATTGTTTAAATGTATACTGAAATACGGAGAATGCAGAGCAGAACATAGCATATAACATAACATAATACACAATATAACATGGCACATATATGTTCTTTAAAATAGCTTTTTTAGGTTTCTGTATATAATATAGAGAATTGAAAAATTATTTATTTTGGATCTTAGTATATTGAAGATAGTAATGATTACTATAGCTTTTTATAAATTATTACCTTGTGTATGGTATCTTTAAATGTCCTGGTTATGTGTAGATGTTTTATTTCTGTTGGTAACATTTTTATTGTGGTAAAATATACATAACACAGTATTGTGCATTCATCACCGTTATCCATCTGCAGAACTTTTTCATTGTCCCAAACTGAAACTGCACTCACTAAACAGTAACTCCACATTCCCTCCTCCCCTCACCCCTGGCGACCCCTGTTGTCATTTCTGTCTCTCTGCATATGACCACTCCAAGTACCTTATAAAAGGGATCATAAAATATTTTCCCTTTAGCGCCCGGTTTATTGCACTTATAACAATGTCTTGAAGGTTCGTCCATGTTGTAGCATGTATCAGAATTTACTTCATTTTTAAGGCTGAATAACTTTTCTTATTGTATGTATATACCTCAATTTGTTTACACATTCATTACTTGTTCGACTTTTGGGTTTTTACCCCCTTTTTGCTAATGTGAATGATGCTGCTATGAATATTGGTGCTCAAATATCTGTTTGAGTCTCTGCTTTTTATTCGTCTGTGCATATACTCCAAAAATGCCATTTTGATATGTAAATTAAGAGCACTTTATTACAAAGGGAAACTCAAAACAGACCATGTGGAAATGAGTTCGGAGAAGTTTAGATATTTGTTCCATTTATCATCCTGTAATTATACATTATTAGAAAGTGAATTTCAGTGTCTGTGGAAAGAGAATTTATGAATTTTGTTAGATACAAGAAATACAGAATCTTAAAGAAAAGCCAACATCTATTTCTGCCTTTGGGTTAATTATGTGGATATTTTCTCATTTTTAGGGTTTTAAAATTATTGTGAGTGAAACTGGACACATTACGTTATGCACTCAGTTGAACTCTCAATTTATAAAAAGGAGATGCCTCAGGTTAAATTTAGTTTTAATGATACATTTCAAAGAGCAGAATGAAATATGGAGAAAGACAGACAATGAAATTCCCACAGTAATGAGAATGGTGAAGAAGGAACAGCTTCTATAACCGTATACAGTAATGACCCCGTCAACCTACCTACTTCTCAGGGAATGCTCCTATGGGTAATCAGAGAAAAGAGTGGACTTTGGAGAAATTCATGTAAAACTAATTGTAGAGATGCGGCACTAAAGTTACATGGGGAAGCAAATAATAGTTAATAATATCTTGAATTTATTTAGTGCTTATTAGTCAGACAATTTTTGGAGAGCATTATTTGAATTATCATATTTAATCCTTAAAACCATCCTATGTGTGAGGTGCTATTATAAGTCTCATTATACAGATGATGTTGAGTAATTCAACCAAAGTCCACAGAGTTGGTAAGTATAGATTATGAGGCTCAAATTCCGAATCAGAATTTAGAACATTAAGTCTCAAAAAGTGCACTGTGCTGGTGTCCCAGTCCACCTGTGCAAAATTACAAAACAAACCTGAGAAAGTTATCTACGAGATAGGCAGTCTATTCTCTCAGATTGCTGTTTGTGTCTGTATTTGTCCTCAAAGTCTATTCAACCACATTCAGGTTTTACAGGTAGAACTTTTCCTTTACTAAGAAGAAATTAACCTGGAAATTTATATTTCTTTACAATTTATCCTTTTAAAAAGACTGAATCAGCTGACTAAATGTTTATTAGGATCTCAGAATTTTTCTGCATCATTTTTTATGGTCGTTGCTCAATCATTTTTAAAAAAGCTGTTGCTTAGATGGGATACAGGTTTTACTATACAGACAGGTAAATAGAAACTTCTTTAGGCGTTGTGATCATATGTTTTAAAAGGATCTGGACTAAAACTCAAAATATGAGAATCTATAATTTCCAATATCCTGTTGAGTGAAAGTATTTCCCAGTGTTTTACACCTAGAAAACCATACAAGTGGTCTGTTTTTCTGCCTCAAGTTGTTAAATTTGACGTAGTTTAGATACACTTAATTTATCTTATTTTAGTTGTCATTGTGGGATACTTACCATGGATTTACATTTTTTGAGCATTCCTTATGATTTATTTTTTCTCACTGAATATGTTCAGAAACTTGAGGGGCCAGGCCAGTGGTGCAGTGGTTAAGTTCTCACCTTCTACTTTAGTGGCCCAGGGTTCACCGGTTTGGATCCCAGGTGTGGACATGGCACTGCTTGGCAAAAGCCATGCTGTGGTAGGCATCCAAAATATAAAGTAGAGGAAGATGGGCACAGATGTTAGCTCAGGGTCAGTCTTCCTAAACAAAAAGGGGAGGATTGGCAGCAGATGTTAGCTGAGGGGTAATCTTCCTAAAAAAAATAAAAATAAAAGAAATTTGAAGAATCTCATGAATATTTGAATCAGATATATTTATTTTTAATAAAACAAAGTATGGGAAAAGTGCAGAAATTTCTATCAGTGCAAGTCAAATTAATAATTTTCAATAGTTTAGAGTAATAATTAGGCTCATAAGAACATTTTTAAGTCAAATATTTATTAATCACTTAAGATGTATTAGACACGTTCATAGATTCTGGAGACTATAATCATTAATAAGATACGTTTACTAACTTGACAACAGATGATACTGGACAACTCAGCTATAAACAAATAAATGTTGTAAGGACTCAACAGGTCAAGGGATTAGACCCTCCTAGTAGAAGCTATCTCTTGAATGCTCAGACTACTCCTATAAATCGCAACTATTTATTTTCCATTGTGTATGCTGTTTAACTCTATAATTGTGAGTGAAGATTTTTAATTATGTGTATATGTAATGAACTGCCAGAAGCCCTGAAGATGGAACTTTTTGTTTAGGTAGCTGATCTTCTCTACTGGTATATCTTAAAGCTTGGAAATTTATTTACTCATTTTTCTTTGATTTGTAAGTATAAGATTCTGAAAGGTAAGCACTGGTACTGATGCTGAGTTATCCTTCAGGCCACATCCGGATTCACAGATCAGGAAACCTGAAATTTCCTCTACTTCCAGTTCATTCAGGGCCCCCCAAACCAAACTGCCTCTCAATTTCATAGCAAATTTCATTCAGTGTACGGTCTTTGTTGGTTTCTCTCTGCCTTTTATCTATTATCTCTTATTTTCTCTCATCTATGATTTTCTCTCTCTGACGTTTGAATAAAAATTTGCCTAATTTCGTGAAGGATAGAAGAGTCTCTTTCTCTTTACAAAGCATCATTTACAAATGTGGACACTGAAACAGAGCACATTTAAAATAATTCTGCCAATATGAATCTCAAGCAAACATTGCTTTCATTGGACTTTCTTGGCTGTGGAGAATTTAATAAATTTATCTCTGCTCAGTTGCTTTCTTATTAGAGTTGATATTCAGTTTAATGTAATAAAATTCAATAAGCATATAATGAGCATTCACACTATGACCTGTTTTATTGTTGTGGGTGACTTATTCCTTGAGTCTTGATGCTCATAGTAAAGTAACTGAGAAAGGCTGTTACCTAAACTTCAGCTATAATTTTATGCTCCAGGCACTAGGTATTACTTTATGTAAATATATGAATGAAGTTATTAGAGATGCCATTGTTTTTAAGGAGGATCTCAGAAGTCAATAAAAGTTTAATGAAAAAAAGAAATGATAATGTCAAAAATGTCATCTTTCTGAAAGAGATTTTGGAGAAAGTAGCTTTGTGTTGTTTGGTGGATCATCTCACAGACATGCCCACTTGGGTATATCTTCCAGTTAGATTACTGAAGTCTCATCAGTGTAGTTGATTGTGAAAAGGAATGGAGTAATTTGGAGAGATTCCAAACTCTCATTTTCTAAAGAATTACTCTGTGTGAGACTCTTTGGAGCAAATATTGTTGACTAAGTCATCACAATTTTGACACAAAGCTTGTGATCCTCTTAAATTAATTACTGATGCTTTTGCTTGCAGCTTCTGATACCCAAGTTCAACACCTTCAGAAGAACACATGGAATATAGTAATAATGTGACTGAGTTTGTCCTGCTAGGGCTCACACAGAGCCCTGAGGGGCAAAAAGTTCTGTTTGTTGCATTCTTACTCATCTACATTGTGACAGTTGTGGGCAATCTGCTCATCATTGTAACCATCATTGCCAGCCAATCACTGGGTGCCCCCATGTACTTTTTTCTGGCTTATTTATCATTTATTGATACGGTCTATTCTACTGCCATTGCTCCCAAAATGATTGTAGACTTACTTTATGAGAAAAAGACTATTTCCTTCCATGCTTGTATGACTCAAGTCTTTATAGATCATTTATTCGCTGGTGCTGAAGTCATTCTTTTGGTGGTGATGGCCTATGACCGATATGTAGCTATCTGTAAACCTCTTCATTATTTGATCATCATGAATCAGCGGGTTTGCGTTGTCATGCTGCTGGTGGCCTGGACTGGAGGCTTTCTGCACTCATTGGTTCAATTTCTCTTTATTTATCAGCTCCCTTTCTGTGGCCCTAACGTCATTGACAACTTCGTGTGTGATATGTACCCCTTATTGAAACTTGCTTGCACCAATACCTACCTCATTGGACTTTCTATGATAGCTAATGGAGGGGCAATTTGCACTGTCATCTTCTTCATTCTCCTAGTTTCCTATGGGGTCATATTATACTCCCTTAAGACTCAGGGTTTGGAAGGGAAATCCAAAGCCTTCTACACCTGTGCATCCCATATGACTGTGGTCATTTTATTCTTTGTTCCCTGTATCTTCCTGTATGCAAGGCCCAATTCCACTTTTCCCATTGATAAATCCATGACTGTGGTATTAACATTCATAACTCCCATGTTGAACCCCTTAATCTATACCCTGAGAAATGCAGAAATGAAAAATGCCATGAGAAAACTTTGGAGCAAAAATGTGACTTTAGTTGGAAGAAGGCTGTATCCCTCATGCATAACATAATATTCATTATTTCACAGAAGCATGGAATACTTTCACTGTCAGTAATCATGTCTAAAAATAACTTCCTTTTGGTCATTTAGCTTATTTATTCTGAAACAGTCATATAAGTTATTCTTATCTAAGTGGAATATGTTATAGCCCTTAGAGAGCAAGAGAATTGCATAATTTAATCTCATATAGGCAATCACATTGTATTAAGATCCTTTAGTGGACAAGAAGTTTTTGGTTTTATTTCAGGTTCTTGTTTGTGGGATACAGTATCTTCCTGGTACATAAATGTGACCAAATGGAACTTGTTCCCTTTTCTCCAAAAAGAGTAAAATTTTAAAATTTAAAAATGAGGTTGCTAAAAAATGTTAATTAGCTGTAAAAATAAATATCTTGATTAAACTAATTTATTTAAAATTTCACAGTACACATTCACAGCCGAGGATAAATCCATGAGAAATGAATTTTACACTGTGATGGTAGCATGTGGTTGATTTTGTATGTTCTGATCTTGTTTTGGACTGAAAAATCAAATTGTTCAACCCCATTTTGTACGTCTAGATCAATTGGCCTCCTCTAATAGTTGAAAAACATATTTAAGTAATTCATCTCACAGTAGAGACTCAGAGTCTGCCTACATTCAATCAAATTCTCCGGCTACACTCTTTTTTAATGCAATGCATGTTTAACATTTTGGGAACAGATTCTTTTGTTTTACATAGGAATGCTTTTTTTCATTTTCTGTGAAATATATGTTCTTGACCTAAGACATAAATCAAAGGTGTCTTCTCTGTTCACAATTTCTCTATAGCAGTTTTGGGGATAAAATACTGTATTATGTATATCATACTTTTAAGGCCTTGGC
This sequence comes from Equus caballus, assembly GCF_041296265.1. NCBI lineage: Eukaryota > Metazoa > Chordata > Mammalia > Perissodactyla > Equidae > Equus > Equus caballus. The sequence continues at coordinate 13,638,652 of NC_091695.1, forward strand.
GTTGCATGTTTCTTCTTAGAATTCACCCTGAAAAATAGATACTGAGGTATAAAATATGCATCTTTTTTGCGCTTTATGATCAGATTCATTTTGTGTGCCTAGCAATAGTAAAACCTCCACTTAGTTAACACATATTGAATAAATGCCGGCCTTAAAGTTTCATTTATTTTTCAGTGAAGGAAATATAAAGTACTCTAGATCATTTGATCAGAAAGAAATCCAACACAGTGAATTAAATAATTCAAAATTATCATAATTGGTGGAGCTGACATCTTGATACTGGAGTGAGCATGGTTGAGATCAAGGATTCACCGCCTAAGCTATGATGCAGAAATGAGGATGCCGGACTCAAGATGAAAGATGTCTTCATGTACTTCTCAAAGTCTTTCCATACCCTGAGTTTGTAAAGATAATCTCCTTTAAAATTTTTACTTTTTATTCTCATTTACATCTTTACCCCACATAGGATATAAATATTCAGGTGTGGTGTGAGATGTAAGTATATTTTCCTTTCTTATTATAAGGATAAATAATATTCCCAGTACTTTCATTGAATAAATATTCTGTTTCCCAATACCCTGCAATACCACAACTTTCATATACAAAATTGTGTATTTCTATGATTCTATTTCTTAGCTTTCAATTTCATTCAATTAGTGCTAGCCAATACTTCAGCATCTAAATTACTGCAATGTTTCAGATATTACTGCAGTACTAAAAATCACTCCAGAATTTAGTGACTTAAAATACCAATGTTTACTTTATCGTTTCAGATGGTTTTAGTAGGTTGGAAATTTGATCAGTTCAGCTGGGTACTTCTGGCTCATTATCTTTCATGAAGTTGCAGTCAAAAATTGCCTGAGGCTGAAGTCATTTAACAAATTTATTCACACAAATATATCTGGTACTAGGCTTGAAAGTCTTGAACAGTGGCGACTGGACTAGCTGATACTCCTTGAGATCATGAGGGTGGGGCCATAATTCAATAGAACTGGTGTCCTCCTAAGAAAAGGAAGGGACACCAGAGCTCTCTTGCATGTGTGTTCACAGAGGAAAGGCCATGTGAGGACAGAGTGAGAAGGTGGTCATCTACAAGATAGGAGAAGAGGCCTCACCAGAAACCCACCCTGCTGTCACCTTGATCTTGTACTTTTAGCCTCTATAACTGTGAGAAAATAAATGTCTGTGGTTTAAGCTACCCAGTCTGGAGTATTTTGTTATGGCAGCCCAAGCAGGCTAATATGATGATGATGATGATAAAAAACATAATCTGATTTTGGAGCAGAGGCCTGAATTGAATCACCAGCTTTCAATTCTGGAAAATCATAGCTTTTCATCCAATCAACAGATGTGAATAATTTCCGAATCCAGATAATTTTGAATGAAAGAGCCATCAGATATCCTTGAATAAGTACTCTGTGACATCACCAGAAATATATGGTGTAAATAATAAAATAAATTTTCTCTGAGAGGTCTGAGATCCTTTACCAGGGCAACTGTGCACTGGGCAAAGAGAAATACTCAAATCTTTCTGGAGATTACTGGGAATAGGTTCTAAACTAATGCTCATTCATGGGTGGCAGAATGTCACTATTGTGCACTGGTCAAAAAGTAGAGGGAAGGTGAAAGAATATTAGCCCAAAGCTGTCACACTGGGCCAGTTCTGCCTCTACAGTTAGACTAAATCTATTCTACAGGAGGCATAAATTTCCATAGTGTGTTCCTGATCACTGGAGTAGAGTTATCATGGTATGAAGGACGGAGTAGAAGTATTTAGAACTAATCTCCTTTCCAAAATAGTAAGCAAGAAGCAACACTATATACTTGGGCTACCAGAAAGATTTGACAGATGCAGACAGTGAGTCTTAACACACTCCCGTTTAACTTACTTGTTTGTGAATAAAATAGAGAGACAGGCTAAATATGAGTGGAAAATGAAAGTTTAAAAAATTATGTATCATAATCGTAACATTTTGTGATTTGCCTTTATATGAGAAAATCCTATAGGAGAGAGTCAAAGGCTATATTTGATTATGATCTTTCAGCATCGTCATTTCCCAAGCCAGGTCTCACTTGGAGAACAATGAGGTTCATTGAAGTAATTATATAGATCAATTAGGCAAACAAAACAACGTGTTTTGTTTGAATTATTGTTTCACAAGTGAGAATTCCAGCTATTCCATGTAGGAAAATGATAAACAATTTGAGAGTTATCAAATCTAAATTCTTATCCTTAATTTGTCACCATCTGAATATGCAATTTAAGGAATGTTTCTGTCTTTTCCTGGGTCTCAATTTCTTCATATGAAAAATGAAAAGAATGAATAAGATACTCTTTACTAATCCATTTAATTCTCAATAACTAATGTTTTAAAATTTATTTAATTATAGATCAAACTATGGCTTCCATGTACTGGAATTCCCAGAATATTCTCATCATAATATAATTTAAAATCCAGCATTAGTATTCTAGTTCAATTGAAATATGGTTCAACACTTTCCAGAGACTTCTGATATTGGAAAGCTTTTAAATTACTCAGAGAACACTGGAAGCAAAAGAGCAGAAACTGGTTTATAGTTTTACCACTTACCAGTTACACTATCCTGGATAAGTGAAATAAACCATTCTAAGACAGTTTTTCTATCTATGAATTGAGAATAATGTATTAATTTCATAGGGTTATATGAGATTGAATACGAAAGAAGATTGCCAATAGTATAAACTCAATATGAGATGCTTCCTTTTAATAGTGAATTTAGGACAGATTAGAAAGGGACAGGGATAGTAATATGTCACTAACTGACTTCACAAAGTAAAAAGATAAGTAATAATAATTCTAAATTCTACAAGAGGAGAGATGTGAAACTCTCAGAGGAAGAAGTGGACATATTTCAAATCCCCAAGAGTTTTTTGAATCCATTTATTAATGACTCCAGGAGTTAGAATGACAAACAGTCTTTTTAAAGCCTTTGTTGAAAGATGGATGTTAAAGAAGGATCATGCTAACTACCTCACTAAGTGTTTATGTGGGAGGTAATGTGGGGCCAAGTTCAAGATCAAGAGTTGAGTCCAGACAGACTTGAATTATATCCTCATGTCTTCTCCTCACTAACGTTATGTCCATGGGTCCAAGACTTAACTCTCCTTGTCTCAACTTTTCATATCTGTAACATGGAAGGAGCAACCTTTCAAACACATATAATTCTTTTTTGACAAATATTAAGTGAAATAATTTATGTAAACTTCCTTGCACAATGCCTCTCATATATGAAGCAGTCCATATTAGTTTGGATCAATGCTTATAATAATAATGACTAACTTTCACACAGAAATCTATAATTTACAAAATAATCAACATGTCTTAAGAGGAAAGTGGGCTTAATTTCCTTAGTCTTAATTATCTCAGAACTTTAATGTTTCTGACACAACAGAAATGGAAATAGAGATGAGAAAGAGCTATTAGAAGATTTAGAACAGTATTAAAATTTCCATAAAAAAATTTTTTCTAAAATTAGAATAATATATAATCATCAGAGAAAAATATAAAATACAGATAAGTAAGAAAAAGAGAAGGATATTACTTTCAGCATTACAATAAACCTATAAAATAGTACAGTTTTGCTGTATTAACTTTCTGTATTTTTCCATGTGTACTTTTGCATAATTGTGCCTAAATTTTTCCAAAAAACGTGCAACATTTAACAATATAGTAAATGAACATATTTATACCAGATTGAAAGATTTTGGATGAATGTTTCTTTAATTCCTGAAGACAAAAAGGGGATGCCTTATTTAATTGCACTGAAATGGCTTAGAGCTTTTGTACTAATAGACTGTTTTGTAGACCTTTTCTTTCTTGACTCATAGATAGCTTGGTTTTTAACGGAGAGCATTGCTGGCAGAAGTGCTCTTGGTTGTTCCACTTGTTTTATTGTATGAGCGAGGTCAGTAAAAACACCATGGTTATTGGTGGAAGATGTGGCTTCTCGTATCACATTTGAAAGCAATCAAACCTAAAGACTTCTCTCTCTCCAAGAGTTGGGATAATCTTACTTGATAAAATACAGGAAATTATTGGAGCCTCACTGTTTCCAAATTCTTAATCTCTTTGCACAAGAAATAGCACTCATTTGCTTTCTGAAGTGATGGGAAATTCAGGTGGTTCTTTCAAGATCAGGCATTTGGAATTCTACTCCCTACTTTAACAGTTCACATAATCTTCAGTTCAAAATATTGAAGTGTCTATCTCAGCATGCTAGTCACAAGGACATGATCCAGTGTTACATCATCCTGGGCATCTGAATTCGATTATATGGCCTTTCTATATATCTTGAGTACATATCTCTGACTCTCAATTTTTCTCTCTTTTTCATTAGGATATTTGTTGTACATATCACAGACTGGGCGCTCTTTGAGAGCAGGCCCATCTCTCTGCATCATTCCTTGTAGAAGACTTCCTGTCCCTTACATACATTAGGGGCTGAATACACGGTTGTTGAATTAGCATGTGAATCAATGAAAGTTTGGACAGTAAGAAAATGAATTAATGGATGAATGAATGAATAATGGGTTCTAAGAAATAAGGAGTGATTTTCATAAAAGGAACAATTGGTTTTTATCTGGTTGTGATAGTACCGCAACTATAGCTTACTTGATAACTTCTCTCTTAATTCTCCAGAATGTTTAGTGCAAGCCAGAGACCAAAGCACTCATGTTTGCAAGAGAGAAAACATTGAATTTTTTTAACTGGATATTCTCTCTTTGGCTCACAATGAAACAAATTGCTTCCTTGCCTTGTCTGATATATGGTGATAATGCCTGTTAATATACTTTTGTTTTTGAGCCTGAAGGCTGAAAAAAGGAGGATTATTAAGTCCCAGCGGTATAGCCATCCTACTTTCCATATTATTACATTCATCACTGATGGGAACAGAAAAGGATCTTCACGTTTTTTGGCCCTCTTGGTAGCTATGTCTCTACTAGAGGCTAATAAGAATATTCTCACCAGAATTTCTTCAAAAGATAATGTAGCAATATTTTCTGGGGCTCTATGGACAGAAATACAATTTACTCCTCGAGGATACTTTATTATAGTTACAGTAAATCTAGCAAAACAAAATCTAGAGGCATAAGAAGGGAATGGAGGGCAGTGGACAAGTAAAGATTTCTTTTGTGGGGCAGGGAGAGTTCTGAGCAAAAAGGTACAAGACAAAGGGTTTGAAGGAGAAAGTATCAGAGAAGGACAACACATAAGTAAATCTATTTCGTGATGTCAGAATAGCACAATTGACATTCATATTAAAACTGTAATCGTGTGACAAACACTGTCTCTGTCTAATGTCAAACTTAACTAATTCTGATGTGTATGGAGTGTGGGTATATTTGTGTGTGTGTTAAATAGCTTAAGATAACTTTGCTAAAGAACTAAAAAAGGATTCATGCTGGGTGGTTAAAAGCCATGCAGATAAGGGATAGACAAACATGTTCTCATTCTTTTTAATAATTCATTGCTTTGGACGGCGTAGATACAGCCTCATAGAAAGAACATGCTAATATTAATAGTCATAGTCTGTGACTGTGACAGTCACATTCAGTAAGGATAATCTACTCTTCTAAAAATATTTAATAAGTATTAAAATATCTGATATTCCAGCTAGTTACTTTGTGTGTAGTTTGTGCCAATTCCTGAGCTAGTAGCGCTCTCCCTCTCAGACACCCTTTAAGTCAATTGTCTTCATTGTACAGTCAACAGTCAATAGATTCAAAGTTAAATGCATTTTATAAAATTATTTTTGCTCTTTATTTCAATATATTGCAAGGATTCCAGCTTAATGAGTTACACTTAACAGCTTCTTTACCCTCCCTAAGTCTTAGTTATTTCATGTCTTAAATAAGATCTGTTAAATAAGACACTGATAACAGTGTCCGACTCAATGTTGATATAAAGATTAAATGTGTTTGGCACTTGATAAACACTCAAGGAACTATTGAGTGTTAGTTGTGACATCTAGCTGTGGAATTGTCTCAATAAATGACAGCACTGTCTTCAGGTGATATCTTCCAAAAACTTTGGAGTAATTTGTATTCTTCTCTCTCTTTACATCCACATCAAGTCCATCAGCAAACTCTATTGGATATGTTTTTATAATACATCACCCTCTACTACTACCATCCTGGTCCAAACCACCATCACTTTTCAGCTGGATGGTTACAATAACCTCTAAATTAGTCTGTCTGCTTCTACCCTTGCTCCTCTATAAACTGATCTCCATGTACAGCCAGAACAATCCACTTGACAGTTAAGTCAGAATCTGCCATTCTTTTGTGAAAAACCTTCAGATGGCAGTACTTGTGAATTAGAATAAAATCATGTCTCTTACAATGATCTAAAATGCTGTACAAGATCTGCCATCAACCACTCCTTATTCATTCCACTCCAGCTACACTGGCCTCCTTTGATGTATTATATCAGCTGTGCTCCATCCTCAAGGACTTTCCTCCTGCTGATCTTCCTATCTGGAACTTTTTCTCCTTAGATATCTTTGTAGCTCCTTCCTAACTTTCTTCAAGTTTAGCTTACGCATTTCCTTCTCCAAAAAGCCATCTCTGACTACCTTATGGAAAATAACACTTCTTCCCAGACTCTATGTACCCTTCAAGTTGCTTTATTTTTCTCACAGCAGTTATTAATATTTGACAGTATATAATTCTTTTTTTATTTGCTATCTTATGCCTCTATCTACTAAATTGTAAGATCCATGAAAGTAGAGACCTTATCTGGCTTTTTGTTTTGTTTTGCTTGTCAACTGCTATATCCCTATTTCCTAGAGTGCTGGGCATGTAGTAGATAATCAATAAATATTTAGAGGGGCCAGCCTTGTGGTATAGCAGTTATGTTCACTGAGCTCCACTTCAACAGCCTGGGCTTCTCTGGTTCTGATCCCAGGCACGGACCTACGCACTGCTCATCAAGCCATGCTGTGGCAGGCATCCCATACATAAAGTAGAGGAAGATGAACACTGATGTGAGCTCAAGGCCAGTCTTCCTCAGCAAAAAGAAGAGGATTGGCAGCAGATGTTAGCTCAGGGCTAATCTTCTTATGCTACCAAACAAACAAACAAAAAAACCACACACACAAAATTGGAAATGAGCTTATAAATGTGTGATTTAATAGAGCATAAAACTCCATTCCATTCCATAATCCCTTCTCTATATACATACCCTCACACTCAGGCACAAAATGGCCAAATTGACATAATGGGTTCAACATCTTCGTTTTAGTTTGATTGATAAGGATCCTAATGTTAGCTAAATCTAAGTGGGAGTGGAATTGAGATGTTCAGAAAAACTTTTTTTTCCTTTGAGGAAGATTAGCCCTGACATCTGCTGCCAATTCTCCTCTTTTTGCTGAGGAAGACTGGCCCTGGTATAACATCCGCGCCCATCTTCCTCGACTTTATGTGTAGGACGCCTACCATAGCAGGGCTTGCCAAGCAGTGCCATGTCCGCACCTGGGATCCAAACCGGCGAACCCAGGGCTGCAGAAGCAGAACATGCGATCTGGCCCCAATAAAAATGTTTTTTAATAACTGTTTGTTTCTATTTGCCTTCAAAGCAATTTTTAAAGGAGATTTTTTAATAAATTAACTAAATAAAAACAAATCTCAAACAAAATAAAACAGAAACGTCCATGGTGAAATAACATATGGAGTAAAAATGTCTGGATTTTTATGAGTCTTTTAATTTCTCTCTCTAGAAGATAACAATCTCTATTCTAATATTCAAAGGCCAACGAATTTTTAGAAAAATGAAATCATGACTCTCATACAGATATAAAATGAACACCATAAAAGATTTATTTTTAGTTCATTAATTAAGGAGGAAACTAATAAGATGTTATATTTAGCTTAAAATAGAATTCTATGTACCACACATTGTTCAATCATGGATATACAACAAATTTACAAAGAAATGCAAACCTGGGATTATTTATAATGTTCAAAGAAATCAATTGAACTTCCACCAGAAAACACTTACATTTCTATAGACAAGACTTATTTGCATTACCAGTTTTCTACAAATTAATGAGTTGTAAAATAACTCAAAGGTAGTAAAAAGCACAAAACCTATAGGATTATAAAATCCCAAAGAGAGTGCTATAGATAATGTATATATTTCCATTAAAGACATCCAGTATCTTTATAGTACATTTCAAGGTCTTGTACAATATTTTTTCCTGACAGAATTTAAATTTGTTTAGCAGTTATACATCAAAAGAAGTAAAGATGCTTTTCAAATAAAATAAATCTATACAAAGGGAAAACTATTTTTTCACTTATTTTTATTTATTTACAAATAAAAATACAGACTTTCTCCATCCATATAAGTCCTGAAACAGCATATTCTAAACGAGAGATTAAAAAGAGTGTAATTGTGATTATTATCAAGGTATGGATGGGATTAAAGGAAGTTAATAAGGGATGATAAAATATCCCAAGGCAAAGGACAGTGGAAAGTCATTCCCACAACTAGGCCTGAGAGAGAAGGGGAGAGAGTGGTCACAGGGAACCCAGAGGGTCCACCCAGAAGAGTGTGGCCTCAGTTAAGGCACATAGTCTTTGACAGATGACAGGAAGGGAATAGGATAATAAATACCCTGGCATTCTTTCCTTCTCACCTGCCCTCTAGCATTGAGCTAGTACTACCTGTTGGCCAAAAGTTAAGGGAAAAAGACCAGGGGTGACAGCTGCTCAAGGTGGAGAGAGTGAGAATAGAACTGAAGGGGTGAAAGGAGTATATGTAGTTCACAGTCCAACAGTTTATCAATCTTTTTCTATGAAAGAGAGCAAACACTCTTATTGGAGTTTGCTGCAAAAAGCAAACACAGAGGACATAAGTAAAGAGTCTCCAAACTTATTCACTTAATGTTTATTGAATAAATAAATGAATCAGATATAGAAAAAGTACTGAGGATAAAAAGATGAAAAAGACAGATACATCCTTACTTCTCTGTGACTTATTTAAAGGAGTTTGAAACTGAAGAGGGGATGAATTAGACGTAATCTGTGTATCAACATTGTCCAAAAACAGAACTGATAGTTGTACAGATGGTTTTATTTTCTTTTGATATTTAAGGAAAAGTATTTAACACCTTTTACTGGCTGAGAGGCAGTCCAGTTTACTGTATGGTGAGCTCCCTGTGCCTGGGATCTTCTCTAGCAAAGGCCGAGTGACCACTTTTCAGAAGATGTTGAAGAAGGATTTCAGCATCCTTGTAGGAAGCTGAACTGGCTTCAAATGTTCACTCTTTTTATAAAATAAAAAAAAGTAGCTTGTTCTTCTCCTCTGGCATACCATGAAAGAAAATAGCTTATATTATTAAAATACTTTGGACTTATCTGAAAACCCAAAATATAAAGTTCTCATCATCCTGCTATTGAAAATATTCTCTTTACAGATTAATTCACCACTTCTGAATTTATCATCAGCTTTGAAATGAAGGAAGACGCAATGAATATGACTGAATTCATTATAATGAGACTTGGAATCTTCAGATGCTGGAAATACAATTTTTGGTGTTACTTATCACCTACATTGTCACTGTTATAGGCAGCCTGCTAGTTGTGGGTACTTTCATCTGCAGCCAGACTTTGGATTCCCAGTGTATTTCTTCCTGACCTTCTCATTTTTGATAGATGCATGCTATTCCTCTTCCATAATCCCTAAAATGCTAGCTGATTTGCTCTTGGATTAAAAGCTGTCTCTTTCCATGGCTGCATGACACAGCTCTTTACTCAACATTTCTTAGGAGCTTCAGACATTGTCCTTCTTGTGGTCATGGTTTATGACTGCTATGTGGCCATGTGTTGACCCCAGCACTATGTGACCATCATGAACCACCACATATGCTGCCTCCTTGTGGGGGGCGTGTTGGGCAGCGGATTTTCTCTATTCTATTGTACAGATTCTAGTTACTTTTTGGCTACATTCTGTGGCTCCAACGTTATAGGTCACTTCATGTATATTTTCCCCTGATACAACTTGCCCGCCCTGACACTTTCCTTATTGGTCTCTTGGCTGCTGCCAATGATGGGGTAATTCCTGAGATTACTTTTGTAATGTTATTGGTATCCTATGTGGTCATCCTGTGCTCCTTGATGACTCACAGCTCTGCAGGAAGGAAAAAGGCCCTCTCTACCTGTGGCTTCTACATCGCAATTGTTGTCCTGTTCTTTGTGTGCTGCGTTTTTACTTAACTGTGACTAGTTCCTACCTTTCCCATGGATAAGGCCATAACAATAATCTAAATTCTTGTTACTCCCATGTTAAACCCTGTTATTTACACTGAACGGAATACAGAGGTGAAAAATACCTTTAGAAGATTATTAAACAGTAATACAATTTCACATAATAAATGAACCAAGATGAACATTTTATTTCTATCATGATCTTTGCATTTGTTATCTTTTATACCTTAAAGCCCTTCCCATACCTCTCACCTGACACAGCTCCTTTGCAAGGTAGGTATTGTTATGATTATTCCTATTTTACAGATGAAATAAAATGAAGTTCAAAAAAGTTAAATAACCAGCCCAATGTCAGAGACAGAGCTAGTATTCAGATCTGCATTCTTTTAAATCCAAATCTGATGCTCTTTCAACTACTTCAAATGTTATTGGAACAAGGGCAGCATTTATATCAGAACCTCTCTTGTTTTGTAGCAAATTGAAACATTTTCTATTCTAATTACAGAGCTGTATAAGGTGCCTGCATAAGTAAACAGTTGCTATTCAAAAAACCATATTGTTTACTGGTGTCTAGAACACTGTGGAAATATAATTTAGAATGAAGATACTTGCCAATATCCCCTTGGCACACAGTTAATATACATAATGTTTAAAATTACATTGGGTTTCTTATTCTGTTGAGGAAAAATTGTCAGTGATTATAAAAATTAATTGTATTTAAACATAGGTAAATTTTTTAAGTGTCCTCACATGGTCACAATAACCTTATAAAATTGAAATCTAGTTTTCGTATTTTACAGAAAGAATGGAGGATCTAAAAGTTTAAGTAACTAGATCGTGGAAGATGTAAGTTAACCTTGAGCCCAAATATTCTTATTCCCTATCCTGTGATCTTTTCATTATACAAATTCCTTGGGGCTAGTATTTGATTATGCCTTGCTGTATTAAAATATTTTTGATTATATACCATAGGAAGCAACAATTTATTAGATTAGAAACTATTAGTGGCAATTAAATGCAGGTTATATTCAAAAGCAAATGGTAAAATATCTCTGAAAAATAATTTACTATTAAAACGTTGTGTTTGTATTTAATTATTTGAATCTGGAATCTTCTTTGAAAACTGCTTTATAAAGGATATATATTTAAAAAAAACAGGAATCATTACTCCATAGTTGACGAAAGAAAGTATGTCTTAGCTAAACAACTTACCTAACTTATAAGACTTTGTTGTGAATTAATTTTGGCTCTTTATAGAAGTGAAGTCTGCTACCAAAGTACAAATGTGTATATATGTCATAGATGTGTTTACAGCTTCCTCCTTTGACCGAAAGATCCAGTTTCCCACCTCATGGATACAATATATTTCATTGAAAAATCAATGGACGCCATGATGTAACATCATTTAGCAAGCATATTATGGTTGTGGAAACATGATGGATAGTAAGAACACCAGCTTCAGGATCAGGAGAGAAACATTTTATTTCTCATTGTGCCGTCATCTATGACCTTAAAAACTCTTTCCATTTCAACAGATAGTTTGCTTAGGTAATTTAGAAGGTGTTCCAAGTTCCATCATTCTGTTGGTGCCAATATTTTTATTGTTATAATTATTGTTATTTTGCTTCTACTTCAACTACAAGTAGTAAAATTGGAAAAGTTATAAAAACTATGTGTCTGTAGGCTGGTAATTGACCACAGCCCACCTCCCCGAACTTTTCCACTCCTGGTAAACAACTTAGGAGAAGTCCTTCTGGAATGAAAGGATCCTTGGATTGGATTAAGACAATATGAGCTCTGCTCTCAAGAGTTTTGTTAGTTTGAGAACGTATTCCTCTACCTATTGAAATGCACGAAACCGCCAATAAGAAGAACACTTTGGCAGGTAGCTGGGTTTTATGAACTTAGTCCCTGAACCCACGAAACATCAAACCATACCTCAAGTACTTTTTGACCAACTGGGATGCGATCCATATATAATTTACTCTGCTATCATTTCAATTTACCCTTCTAGTTTGAAAATCTGTGTTGCTGTCTTTCCAGGTTTTAAACCTCTCTGTGCTTAGGTTTATATTATAGAAACAGATTCTTCCAGGAAGAGTTCCAGGAACTTCTCTTTTGAAAAATTATGTTCAGGGGCAGCCCTCACTGATTTAGACCTAAATCTGCACATTTTCCATTTTGTGCTATGCCAGGCCATGGGGAGCTAGACTAGGCAGGCGTATGGGTTCTAAAGAAATCTTTCTACCAAACATTGTAGCTGTATTATTTTCATCAGTATCATCTTAGTCTAATTTCACAACAGGCACAAGAAACAACTACTTTGAAGAAATACTGTAAGCTTTACCTGGTGCAAAGTGTCAATATTATAATAGGGTTTGTAACTATCACTTAATGTACATCTGAAAACAGTATTTAAAATTTATGGGGGCCGGCCCAGTGGCACAGTGGTTAAGTTCGCACGTTCTGCTTCTCAGCTTCCCAGGGTTTGTCTGTTCGGATCCCGGGTGTGGACATGGCACCGCTTGGCACGCCATGCTGTGGTAGGCGTGCCACATATAAAAGTAGAGGAAGATGGGCACGGATGTTAGCTCAGGGCCAGGCTTCCTCAGCAAAGAGAGGAGGACTGGCAGTAGTTAGCTCACGGCTAATCTTCCTCAAAAATAAATAAATAAATAAATAAAATAAATAAAACAAAAATTATGATCACCATGAATGGCAAACTGATCAAAAAATAAAATATTATAATGAAAAATTTGAGTCAGATAGTTACCTACCTAAATGTTTGATTTCTACAGTATCAAATATATAGACTCCATAATGAGTTCTTGTTATTCAAATATACAAATTTAGAAGTGATCGACTTTTTTTTCTCTTGTCATGGTGTTTTGTCTTTGTAGACTTAAGGAAGGAGTTAAAAATTAAAGATGCATGCTATAAAAGTTCTTTTCTTAAGTTCACTAAAGTTACATGGAATAATTGGGTTGTTGGGAAGAGCTGCTAACAATGGTGAAATACCCCTGAGATCTAATTAGCTACAGCTAAAAAACTTCACAGGATTTACCTACAAATAAGATATGTGTTAACATTTGTAAGGCTCAAGAGAAAGGCCTTATCCAAAGGATGCCATTTATAAATCAACCAAGGCACTTATTGCAGCTGAGCAAGTTGGCATTTTTCATCTTACAACTTTACTTCTTTCTTGGTGAACAAACAGCTGCCTGGGGCCCTCGCCGTGGAGCTATTTCAGAGAAGTTCATAGGTGAGATTTTTTTCCCCCAGGAAATAATATAATTACAGAATCTCAGTTTTAAAGGAATCTTACAAATCACATAATCACACCTCATCCCTACCAATCTGAGTTTTAAATCTTTTCTTTAGTATGTCAAGCATCAAGAATGATAGACTGAGGGGCTGGTCCACTGACTTAGCAGTTAAGATTGCACACTCTGCTTCAGTGACCTACAGTTTGCTGATTTGGATCCCGGGCATGGACCTAGCACTGCTTATCAAGCCATGCTGTGTCAGGTGTCCCGCATATAAAATAGTGGAAGATGGGCATGGATGTTAGCTCAGGGCAAATCTTCCTCAGCAAAAAGAGGAGGATTGGCGGCAGATGTTACCTGAGGGCCACTCTTCCTCAAAACAAAAAAAAAAAGAATGATAGAATCAATTACAATACTATCAATTTAGAAGTAAAAATGTTTTGGGGTCATTTTACTTATTGATATGTATTTAAATCAGTTAGACTCACATTATCCATTCCAATTGCCTCAAGATTTTTCCCGTTTTTTTATTATAACATAAGAATTTTGCTATGATATTGCACAATTTTTAAAAACATCTGTGTTAGAAACTACACATTATTAAAAGAAGTGCCCTATAATGTAGTTATCAATTCCTCTAATGTTGGACACTCTATGTAGTTTGTAATTTTACACAACTCTTAAAAATTGGATCAAACCTATTTGTACAGAATGATTTTTCTCTTTTAAAAATATTTTCTTTTCACATTTACTCCTTAGAAAGGTTATTGTGGAGTCAAAGTAAAAAGACAAAGTGATTTCTATGTCTCCAGAGTTATTGCTAAATCTCTTTTATTAATTTTGTCTTATTCTTACTTTATGTCACTGTACTCTTCTGATTTGTTGGGGAGTCCACCTCAGAATAAGGGAATGCAGTAAAGCTGGGCACATTGTGTGCACATATGTATAAGTTCTTCATTTTGGATAATCAAAAATGAAGCTCTGTACCCATTATCTTTGAAAGGAAAATAAATACTTTTGGCAAAGCATATTTTATTATATTGATGTTTTCTCTTATATTCCCTTTGGGAAATTTTCCCCAAAATTTCCTCATTCTATTAGCGATGCAATGTCCTGTAACTAGGACTGATGGATGATGGATGTCATGGGAGGATGGGAGAAGAAGACATGAGAATGCATATGGCAGAAATATAATGGAGTGGGAGGATCTCAAGAACGGAGGAGCTGCTGCTGTTTGGTAATAAAATGTCAGGAGGGATCACTAAAGGATTTAACAGGGATACTTTTTATGACTTTATATGGACAAACATACATTAATATACATAGTAAGTGTCCAATAAATATTTATTGACTGAGTGAACTTACAGTGAGTAATAGATTTTCTATGTGTTTGTGTGTGTGTACATGTATGGTACTTTATCTATCTTATCTAGTAGACTATTTCTGTCTATTTTCCACATTAAATTTCTATTTTTAAAACTTGAGTTTCCTTTGCTTGATAGAACTTCATATATTGAACACCTATCCAAGAGTTGTTGTTTTTTCATCCCAGTCTACTAAAGCCATAAATTTACTGAATGTGACTATGTTAAATTGTATGTTGTACAGAATTTTGAAGAATAAAAATATTAATTAATGAACATAATAATTATGTTGAAAGTAAAATGACAATGGTCCTAAAGGCATTTGATATTCTCATACCCTACAAATTATGTCAGAAACTATTAAACTGGAATGCAGCTTCCTTTCAAAAGTAAATTTAAAGTTTTTTCATAAAGTAGAGAGTAATGATAAACAGAGTGAAAGGATGAGAGCACTCGTGTGCCTAGGATTATGCACTGGGGAAGCATGCATATTTTTACACACAAAGAAGTGGCAATTCACTAAGCATTTAATCATCACCCAATAGGTGACACATACTACAGATATTATGCCAGGCACTATGGTAGGCACAGCAAGGAACCACACATGAACAGCATATGCATTATAGTAGGTACCAGGGAGGGTGTCACCAATGTCTTATATATTTCCCTAATCTGTCTGACAGATATTTATTGACCTTGACTTTCTTTCCATAGTTAAAGCTGTGGGTTCAAATGTGAATTCTCCTGGAAGAGAGAATAAGCCTACCTTACAAAATACATCTGAGAGTCACAATTTGTAAGCTTGCAGACACAGAGAAGTGTTGAGAAGGACAGGGAAATGAAATGACTAAGTAATTTCACAAATTGGAACCAGAAGAAGAGTCCAGATATCCTGTACATAGCCCAGTATTTTCTCAGTAAATTACCCATCAACTGTTGCCCTATAGATGATTTTTAGGTGACAGATACTAGATGTCTGAAGAGATGGAAAACATCATTGAGGAAATAATAAAGAACTGAAACAACTACTGGGGCCAGGAGGTCCAATGACATGCTCCACATTTACAGTGAGTACTCTATTTTTCTACTATACAATGCAGAGTACAGTCCTTTCATGATTAGTAAGTATCTTTCTTTATCCCATTGTAGGTAATTTAGGCCCCAGAAAGTGGTTACTTCCTAAATGGATCACCTCATGTCTCCCAACAATGTGACTGAATTTATCCTCTTGGGACTCACGCAGAATCCACACTTGCAAAAAATACTCTTCATTGTTTTTCTGTTCATTTTCCTATTTACTGTCCTGGCCAATTCGCTCATTGTCATTACCATTTCCCTCAGCCCCGTACTTTCAGCTCCCATGTACTTCTTTCTTACTTACTTGTCCTTCATAGATGCCTCCTTCACCTCTGTCACCACCCCCAAAATGATCATTGACATGCTGTACCAGAGGAGGACCATCTCCTTAAGTGGCTGCCTGACACAAATCTTTGTAGAACACTTCCTGGGAGGATCAGAGGTCATCCTGCTCATTGTCATGGCCTATGATCGCTATGTGGCCATCTGCAAGCCCCTGCACTACATGAGCATCATGCGACAAGGGCTCTGCCGCCTCCTCGTGTTTGTGACCTTGATGGGTGGAATACTGCATGCCACTGTGCAGATTCTTTTCATGGTTAACCTGTCTTTCTGTGGCCCCAATGTCATTGACCACTTCATGTGTGATTTCTTTCCACTGCTGGAACTTGCCTGCAAGGATTCCTACATGCTCGGAATAGTAGTGACAGCCAACAGTGGGGCTATGTGTTTGCTCATTTTTTCCATGCTGCTCATCTCCTGCATAGTCATCCTGAGCTCCCTGAAATCTCAAGGCTCCAAAGGACGACGCAAAGCCCTCTCTACATGTGGCTCCCACTTTACTGTAGTTGTACTCTATTTTGTGCCTTGCATATTCACCTACACACGTCCTGTGGCCACCTGCCCTCTGGACAAGTTGGTGACTGTGTTCTTTGCTATCCTCACTCCCATGTTAAATCCTATCATTTACACAGTGAGAAACACAGAGGTTAAAAATGCCCTGAGGAGTTTGTTGAAGATGAGAGTAACTTAGGCTGTTCGTAATGACGAGAAATTGACTATATATATATGGAGAATATTACGTGTTGTATATTGTTAAAGAAAATTAACAAATTTTGCAGATCACTGATGGAAAATAATAATCCCAGATGCTAACATTTATTAAGTACTTAATAGTGGCCAATCTCTTTGATATGTGTTTTGATAGTTTTTAATGTACTTTACCAAGGATTCAACGTTTATGTGCATAGATTAAGGATATGCAATGGAGAGAACAACTATAAATCCGTGGTTTGATGATTCTAGAGTGTATTTTTCTCCAGAGTCCCACTGCTACTTTACTAAATTTTTCATACATATGTTACTTGGATGAAATTCACTTTTTCATAGAAAAAGCCTTGATCTCAGAGCTTCTTTTGTTTTTGCTTTGCCTGCGGTAAATAAAAAAGAGAATAGAAATTCTTAGATATATATATGGAGAAGTAACATATGGGAAGTGAAAAATTCACTAATGATTTTTTTTTTTTTGGCACTATGGATTGACAAAAACCAAAAGGAAAGACATTCACAAAAGAAAGAAAGAATAAGTTATAATCTATCTCTATTTTTTTCTTGTCATAAGAAATAAGCAAGAAGTTTTGAAATTACTCTTAATTTGGTCTTATTTTCTTAAATATTCTTATAGTTCAGAGTTTTTCTTGGATATGAAGGACGTTTTTCTTTTACCTTACCAAGACTTGAGGAGTAATTTGAAGAAACAAGGGTAAACATTCTTTTCTTTCATCTCAACATAAAGGCATATAATTATGTTGTGAAGCTATTGTTCTGTAGGTGTGATACACGTATTTACATTAAATGAACACTATTATCTATTGGGCATATTCACATTTTTAGGTGATTTTTCATGTATTAAATTGGTAGTTCCAATATTACTATCCCCATTATATAGAGAAATTGATGCCAAGAGAAATTTACTAATTTACTTGCCTCAGGTCACACATCTAAGATTTTCAGCTACAAAATTTTAATCCAGGTCTTTCAGATCTCAGCCTTCGTTTCTTTGAAATAAAACACCATTGACCATCACGGTATGTTTACGTCTATAGACAAGAAACTTTTCTGCAGTCTTAATGATTCACTTTATCCTTCAAGAAAGATGGTATCAAATTTGTTGTAGCCTTTTCTCTCATGTAGCAATATATTTAAGCAATAATGATCCTCTTTGTACATGGAAAATATTAGATCTTTCTACATTACTACATAACAATTTATAAATTAAAGTTTCTCTGAATGTAACACTCCAACATGTGTTACTTCTCACAAACGTCCCTTTCTCAAACTCACGGGTCATATAGAGCTATTTTTTAATTTGATCATACAGTAATGTCAGAGCAAGGTACACTGTTCTTTGGGGTGACAGGCTGTTTTAGCTTATGCATGGCTGTCTCACATTCGTGAGAAATAGAACACTTCCCACAGAATCTAAGCCTGGAAGATCATATAAATAGCATGTGATCTATTAAAAATGATCAAGTTTGCAATTGCTGGTAAGAATTAAACATTTCAGCAGAATGTGGATTAAATGATGTGGTTCATTTTGACTGTCAGTTAGGAGATGAGAGTATTCCAGGAG
Organism: Equus caballus; assembly: GCF_041296265.1. Lineage (NCBI taxonomy): Eukaryota > Metazoa > Chordata > Mammalia > Perissodactyla > Equidae > Equus > Equus caballus. Next base: position 13,657,240 of record NC_091695.1, read on the forward strand.
TAAGGAGAGGATGAAGTATTGAGTAAATGTTCTTTCTACTCTAAGACAAAAGGGAAGGTTTGAAGAGGGAAACTAAGGCCAGTAACTGTGTTTTCAAGGTGACAATAAGTGCTCAGTGGAGGAGTGAGAAGATTAATAAGAGACAAATTATAAATTGTCAATAGAAAACTTGGAAGGTGTAAGAACTGAAGGCAGAAATGTACGGCAGTCTGACTTTCTCAGTAGATGGAATCTTGCTGGTATGTGAATAACTGTAAGGAATGTTAAGATGTCCTTTTGTACTCATCATCAGGAGTATCTCATGAGGGCCAACTGACATCTGATTTTTTATGATACTTAAAACAGCATATAAAGAAGTAAGCATATTTACTCTAATAATTAATAAGATAAATAATATCTAGATCTGTTCTGTAGGATGCTTTGGTTTATATGGGCTTTTAATTCAGTGAAAATATTAGGCGTTAAGTGAGAGGAGTGAGCTAATTCTTATTGAAGGCCAAGCATGATACATAAATTTTGATAGGTTCTTTACATACTTTAACTCTCTTATTTTAACAAGTTTTATTAGCCTTTACTCCTTTTTATACAGAAGACAATGAGACTCAATGAAGTTAAGCAACAGTATCAAGTCTTATATACTCTGTCATCTCTACTCGTCCCGCTTCACAATACTCCTTGTGAGAATGATGTGAAAATATCAAATCACAGAATTGATCATTGGCTGCATTGTCAGGATTGCCTTTGAGGCAGTTTTCCCTTATTTTTGGGGGGCACGTTCTTCTCGTAAGCTGTCCCTTGACCTCTCCTTCCCAGGTTATTTGGTCTATCTTGATTCCTCAGTTGTCAGAGAAAAGCCGTATGATGATCTCATTTCCACTGATGTATTTGCCTTCATGGGCATCATGAAAAGTAGAATGTAATGGGCTGGAGAAGTAAAATTGAAATGATTGAATTTCAAAGAAAGTGACACATGAGCAAGAGAGATGTTTGGAGAAAGAATAAGGAATTCAATCACCAAGGAGGCCTATACTCTGGGCATAAGGATAGCACCTAGAACAGCAAAATGTTGTTTCTACAGGACTTTTCCCAATAGTATCACATGATGTAAATATTATTTGAAAAACGGCTCATGATCATTTAAATTGACATTTTGACTTATTTCATTTATACAAAAGATACTGATCTGTGCCTACACTGTGCTGAAGAGTTCTGACAAGTGCCGCGTTTGTGTGGAATTTAAATTCCAGTGGGGAATAGATGGATAATAAACAAGCTAACAAATAAATAAAAACTGTAATTGTGTTTGTAATAATTCTGCTGAAAAACACTTATTAAGTGGGTGATACAGTACAGTAGATAATTGGATATAGATTTGTGTACTTGTTTGAAGCACAGCTAGAATTTTAGTTAGGCCCAAGATTAAAAAAACATATCATTTCCCCTCTTTCTTTTTATAAGGTAGTTACTCTAACACATGCTTTTGCAATGGGGACGTTAACTCTGCCAAGTAGGCAAAAATGATTTCTTGGGAGATGAAAATATGCTACTGTTTTTACATATACAGCGTAGATATACATAAAATACATAAATAGTATATCTGTGGTGTTAAGATTTTTGGGGGTGATTAGGTAACAGAATGTCTAAAAGGGGTCTTAGGTGGGCAATAGTGAAAAAAAAAAAAAAGGTTGAGGAGCACTGCCTAACACATGGTTAAGTGAGAACATGGAGTGGTTTTAGAATGCTATTAAATATAATCCAAGCACAGAGGTTGGCCCATCACCTGTGAAGATCATATTTAGTAAAACTGAAACTCCTTCTCAAGAGAATTCCCAGGCGGTATGGTCAAATATGTTACTGAAGCAGTTGAAATCTGTGAAGAACACTGTAATTGTAGGATACTGATAGTTTTTCTATTGAAGGTGGAAAAAGAATAAAGACTGTAACCCCAAATATTTCTAAACTGAAAACATGTGATTTGGGAGTACAAATTGTTATGGAATGAGACAGAATTTAGTCTTTATTTTTTCTGGCTGAGATATATTTTTTAATCCTTAATAATGTCAACTGGAGGCCGACCCCATGGCCTAGTTCTTAAGTTCCAAGCACTCTGCTTAGGTGAGCCTGGTTCGGTTCCTTGGCATGCACCTACAACACTAATTGGTGGCCATGTTGTGGGGCCACCTACATACAAAATAAAGAAGACTGGAAACAGATGTTAGTTGAGGCCAAATCTTTCTCAGCAAAAAATAAATAAATACATAATGTCAAATGTTCTTCAGTTAGATGTGACACAATTTTAACAATACACTTAAAAGTTCAAAGCGCACCAGATCATGTGATAGAAAACTTTTGTCTTAGTACTTGCTAGATAGCCAAGAAGAAATACTACTGACTTTTCTTCATTTACGTTATCAGACACATGGATCATTGTGTGGCCATTCTGTTACTGAAGAAGAGACCTTGGTTGTGGAGTGAATAATTGAATGGTTAATACCATGATCTGGCTTTGAGTTTGTGGAACATCAGCTTGCCTGGCTCCAGTGAAGTTCAGCCCCTGGGCAAAGCAGATCATTGCAGGGCTGGACAGGAATTCACTAGAATGGTGATTAGCTCCTTAGTCAGTAGAGACACAGCCTCAAAGGGATGCAATTAGAATGAGGCAAGTCTACTCATTTTGAAATTCTGTGCCATTTGATAATGGCACTCTGCCTCCTTTTAGCCCAGGTCTATTGCCCAAAGGGGCATATCCTGTTAATGATGTTTCTTCCAAGATGTGGATTGGAAACTCTGTACAAATTAAGCTCAATATGCAAGCAAATGACAGACACAGTCCCATGAATGATTTTCTTAGCAGCTTAGCTGGCTGTCTTTTTTTGGAAACATTTTATATTTAGATGAAATTTAATTCCTCTACCAACCAGAGGGTTTTTTCCCTTCTGACCACTTCAAGTGTTTCCCTTCTGACCACTTGAAGTCTGACCACTTCAAGTAGTTGTTTTACATCTTTCTTTAAAATCATTAGAAACTCTGATCCTATGGATTTGCTACATTAAAAATCTAATGTCATGATACTTAGGTTTTTTCTAGATGAAAGTTGATTTGAGTGCATCCTGGATGAGGCCAGACCTCTGGAGACTCTGGCATTATCCTAGAAATTTTACTTGCATAATGTCAACTTTCTACTTACTGTGTCCATCAGGTAACTTGGCTTTTGGATGTCACAGAGATGACATCAGACTGAATTTTGGAGGTGACTTTAAAAACTTATTTGAGTATTAAATATGTTCATATTAATTTGAGCTATCATTTTGAAATTACTGAAATAATTGAATCATCTATACACACAGACAATCATGTTATACTTAAAATGTGTCAGTGGTTTATTTGTTTTATCTATATACACAAATTGCAGCCTTGGGTTGGAAAACCTTGAGTTATCAAAATTTTTAGCTTGATTTACTTTAATTTATTTTGGCAAATTATCAAATCTTAAGTGTCTACCTCTTGACCTCTATCCAGTTGATGAAATTAGCAAATAAAACAGTGAGTTTGTGTTTTAGAGATGAGCTTTTAGGAAGGGAAGGAACAGGATTAACTGGGCATGTCTAGGATGCTTTTAGAGAGATTTTTGTTTCCCTTGTTTCATGCAACTCTGTCTCTCTCTCTATGTGTGTGTGTTCGTATATGGATATAATACAAATATATACATTGTATATGTGTTACTGATTTCCTCTTGTATCAGTTTCCTTTTATCTTTATTTTTCCACTAATCATTTTTGAGAATTAACCTAGGTGATGTTTTTGTTTCTATTTTAATTAGTTAATTATACATTAAATTTCTGGCTTAATTAATTTTTTTTGAGGAAGATTAGCCCTAAGCTAACATCTGCTGCCAATCCTCCTTTTTTTCACTAAGGAAGACTGGCCCTGAGCCAGCATTCATGCCCATCTTCCTCTACTTTTTACATGTGGGACGCCTACCACAGCATGGCTTGACGAGTGGTGTGTAGGTCTGCACCTGGGATCTGAACTGGCAAACCCTGGGCCGCTGAAGAGGAATGTGCGAACTTAACCACTGCACCACTGGGCTGGCCCTTCTGGCTTTAATTTTTAATGTAAAGATGAATTGGAATTTAAAAATATATTTCTCTATCTCTATAAAAGCACGCACATTTGTTTGTGAGCAGCTCTGCCCGCCAGGGTGGTTTTGGTGCTGGTGCTAAGAGTGGTACTGATGATTTGTTCAGAGATAGGGTGGTAAAATCAAGAAAGGTCATTGAGTGATTAAGCCCTCTCCCTCCAAAAGCATTCAAAAAACGTTAGTTTTTGCATCTACAATGGTATAGTAATTTTCACTGTATAAATGTGCTCAATCTTCACACGTCAATCAAGGAAAGCAAAGTGAATTAGGAAGACTTACCACCAGGACAAGTCCTTTTAAAGCCTTTAATTAGAGAAATATACTATTGATGATGTATGTGCCCAGGATGCATATCTTCTGAGGAACACAGGGCCACTGATTATTCAATAAAAAATGATGACTCAGGGCCAGTCCCAGTTGCCTAGTGGTTAGGTTTGGCAAGCTCTGCTCTGCTTTGGCTGCCCAGGTTCAGTTCCCTGGGAACAGATCTACACCACACTGTTAGTGGCCATGCTGTGCTGGTGGCCCACATATTAAAAAACAGAGGAAGATTCCCATAGATGTTAGATCAGGGTGAATCTTCTTCTTCAAAAAAAGATGGCAGCTCAAAGGTCCTTACTAAACACATTGCTATTACTTCATGTTCTCCAGGACTTTATTGAAGAAATTATTTTGCCCCATAAGAAATTAAGACACAAGTAACACATTTCAACTGTAAAGTCAGCATATTGCATTCAAATCTAGTCTTTATCACTTACTAACTGTATAGCCTTAAGAAAACTGTTTATTCTGTTTTTTCAAGCTATAAACCATGTCTAAATATAGCCAGATGTAAGGATTAAATGAGAACACATGTATAAAGTACTAAGAAAATGTCTGGTACAAAAATTACTTATTATTTTTTGTTAAACAATGATATCTGTGAATAGACTATATATTTCTATATAGATATGACACTGCATTTAATTTACCTTTATATGGATACCATTAACATATTTATTGTTTATGTCATCAATGAAATTCTGGGAATTTCGTGGGTTCTAGGAATTCTAGGATTGAATGAACATAAATTAAGGTGAGATAGAATTTTTCACCCAGCACTTGGTTAATATGATAAAGATTGATAATATTTAGTGTTAGAAAAGCTATGGGGAAAATTATTCTTTAATTATTTTTCTTTCAGGCAAATTTCATAACATAGAGATAGCATGAACTTATTTGCCTAGTAAACCCAGGTAGATGAAGTTGCATGTTTGCATTACATTTATTATTGACAATTCTGAAGACATGCTTGTTTTTATTAAAACAACAAACTGATACTAGCGTTTATTTATCAAAGATTATCCTGATCATTTGAAATTGAAAACCATTTGGGTTTGATTATGTATTTCTGAGAGTTTTAGGAATACTTAATTTATATAGGTGTTTATTTTTGTTTAAGCCAATTAAATAGAACTCTCTTAAAAATTTCATGTACATAGTATACATAAATACAGAGATATACATAAACATACGGATAGACACAGAGATCTTATAGCTTTTATTTGAAACTTTTAACCATGCTTCAGATATAATAAAACAAAACTCAAAAGAATAGCTGGATCCAAATTGTGTTTCTGCCAGATGGACTAACTTAAGGTTATTGGCTCAGTTGGCGACAGTTTTTAGGATTTTTTATTTGTGAACTATAAGAATTCTTTTAGAGAAGCTATTTTTGGATTCATTTTGTCTTTTAGAAGTTTCTGCAAACCAATCAAAGAATGTATTCCACTGTCTCCAAGAGGTCTAAGATTTCTTTTCAAGGGTGCCCCTTAAGGTGGACTACCTTATCTAAGTTAAAGTTTTCCTAAAGTGGCCACAACAATTCTAAATTATCCAAAAATTTAACCATTTTTCCAGAAATCACAAGATCCAGGTCCACACTGAGTATAAGTGTAAGAGACAGGAGTCTTTTTCATTTTCCTTTTCTTTTTCTTTTTTTGCTGAGGAAGACTGGCCCTGACCTAACATCTGTGCCAATCTTCCTCTATTTTGTATGTGGGTCACCACCAAAGCATGACCACATTTGAGTGGCAAAGCACTGCACCTGGGAAGTGAACCCATGCTCCCAAAGCAGAGCATGCTAAACTTCACCAATAGGCCATGGGCCCAGCCCCAAGACAGTAGTCTTTAAGAGAAGAGGAGAAGGGAATTTTGACCAGGTGAAACTCATCTCTGCATTTAGATTCCCTGAAACAAATAATCCAAAGGAATCCTGGTAATTTTCCTGCTGCCTAAAACCCAGGGAATCATGGGTTTTCCCTCTTACAGACAGAAGGATGACCTACCAAGTAGATTCAACAAACAAAATACAGGTATGCAGAGTAAATCTGGAGAGCTCACATGCAAAGCAAGCAGAGCTGGGATCCGAGAGAGACTTACCATTAAACCCCAGGCTCTGTGAGAAAGCAGTGAGCTCAGTTAACTCTCTGCATACCAGCACATGGCTTCTCACCAGCCTCAGAGTCTTTAAGGGTGTTCTTTGGATCCCACTTCTGATGCCATAATCTGTCAAAATTTCATAAATAGCAAAATTCAACTCATCAAATCAACAAATAGTCTTTAGTTAGAATTGACTGTGCACGTAAGACAGTTTGTGAAGTGAGAGCTTCATATTAGTCTTTGAAAGTAGAATGGATCTATCTGAAGTACAATATACATGCTGTAAATACATTGCACATGATTCATCTTCAAAGTAAATTGAAAGAGTAGAAGCTATAAGCTCTCTATTGGATATTCTCTCTTTTTGTTGAATTAATGAATAGCAATAAAGTACATAAATAGGCTTCTGCTCCTGGATGAGATTCAATAACTTGTGGCCAAAAGTGTTTTTGCCATGAACAACTAGAAAAGCCAGAAACAATAGAAAAATAGTACCTCACCTGTATGAGGTACCGGAGACCTGCTGAGGCAACCGAAATTGAAAGGGAGACAAGACCTTCAATAAAGTGAGTAGAATCCTGTGGCTGCTTTTACCCTGGGAGAATTTTTTCTTTCTCTGGATAGACATCCTGTCTGAGGATGATAGCCTCATCCACGCTGAGAATCTTGGTTTTTTTATTGTATAGTTCTTTCTAAGGATATGAGGGAACATAGGTAGCCAGGCTGTGGTGGTGACCCACATACAAAACAGAGGAAGATTGGCACAGATGTTAGCTCAGGGCTAATCTTCCTCAGCAAAAAAAGAAAAAGACTCCTGTCTCTTATATGTATACTCAATGTCGACCAGGATCTCGTGCTTTCTGGAAAACTGAGTGAACTTTTGGATAATTTAGAATTGTACTGGCCATTTTACTCAAGAAATCAGGTGTATGAGGTCCTGGAGACCTCCTGAGGCAACAAAAACTGAATGGGAGGCAAGACCTTCAATAAAGTGAGTAGAATTCTGTGGCTGCTTTTACCCTGGGAGCATGTTTTCATTCTGGGGACGGACATCCTCTCTGAGGAGGTAGCCTCATCCAGGCTGAGAGTCTGGGCTTTACAACAGTGGATTGTTACTTCTGGGGCTTGGGTGAGGGCAGAGAAAGAAGCAGAGCTTTTGGAGGAAATTTGGAAAGCCTCAATCATACAGTATTTTTCCCTTAAGACATGTCTCCACCTCTAGAGGATGTAGAGAGTGTGCTATGGGTTGAATTATATCCCTCTCAAAAGATCTTGAAGTCCTAATCCTCAGTGGCTGTGAATGTGAATTTATCTGGAAAAAGGGAATTTGCAGATGATCAAGTTAAGATGAGATTATTATGGTGAGCCCAATCCAATATGACTGAGATTCTTATTAAAAAAGCAAAATTCAGACACAGAGACAGACATGCACACAGGGAGAATGCCATGTGAAGATGATGACAGATTGGGGTGATGCATGTATAAGCCATGGTACTCCAAAGACTGCCAGAAACCCACCAGAATTGAAGGGAGAGGCATGGAACAGATTCTCCCTCATATACTCAGAAGGAACCATATCATAAAACCAAATAATAAAGAGCAGAAAGCAAAGACATAGAATATAAATAAGAAGAGAGCATACATAGACCCTAAATCTGGTCTTTGAATTAGAAGAATAAAATTTATAAACTTCTACCATGTGTTGGTAGTTATGTGAGGGTGTACACCTGTCAAAAGTGATCTACTTTACGTTTAAAAATTATACATTTTATTGCATATAAAGTATATCTTAAGAAGTTGGTTTGGAAATATAAATATATAAACACATTTTTTCTTTACATTCTCTCTTTCTCTTCTTCCCTCCTTTACCTACTGACTTCAGAATGTTTTAGAAATTTTATTAGTAGTTTTCATTGTAATTATTTGTATCATAATGTATTTTATTAGAATTATTAGGTTTTATAATTATTATATTTAACAGTAACATTTTCTAAAATATGGAACTGAGAGGAGAAACTTAGCTAAAGTCACAGAAACACAAATAATGAGGCTATAATTCAATTATATTACATCTATTTGAACTTTTACCTGGACCCAGAGCTTTGTCTGTCATTAGAAAAGATTTGATTTAAAGGAAGAACCTTTGGTAACTTTTAGTTGGGTTTACCTCAGTGTGACTTTGAAAGTGTGTTTTTTTCTTAGAGCATAGTGTGTGGGTGGAAAACTTGGTAACTGAAATGGGAGTGGACGCTCAGGAACAACTAGGAGAGGAGGAGGGCTCTGAAGAAGAATCTGCCTGTTGACAACATTTTCTGGGATTAATTGGCCCCATGGTTTGCTGTGATCTTGAATTAACTGAGCTAAGTAGCTCATGGAGCAAATCCTTCAGAGTTGGGTGGGAAGAGCGGAGTCCTCGTCCATCCAGAGGCTGGCCTTTGTGAAATTTTATGAAATTTCTACAAATATCTGATGGAGGCAGAAGAAATATTTAACTCCGGTGTTCTGCCAAGGAATGCTTCGGGGTTTTAGAGCTGGCTTCAAAGACGTTTCCATCACAGAATAGTGGGCATATTTCTTTTGTATTCCAGAAAATTCTAAAAGTTGAAGTAGAAAACTTTCTGCCAGTAAACAGAATCTTTTGGAGAGTCTTACTGAGGCTTTTTAAAAGAGTTGGCTATCTGTGGAATATCTTCCCTCCCCATAGATCCTGCAAGAGAAAGCAGAATGAATCTATTTAAGATAAAATGTACTTGTAGCAAACACAGTGTGCATGATTCATCCTCATAGGAAATCAAATTGAAATAGCAAAAGCTATGAGGTCTCAATTGGATATGATCTTTTTTTATAAGAAGAAAAGTAAGTTTTCTAGCCCCACTGAACTATTATCTTTTTATTGCCTCCCACTTAGGACTGGGTTCTAGGCAGTTGCTATCATCCAGTTCTGTCTCCTGAGAAAACTTAAGTTCCAGGAACATACTTCCCATAGTGATGAGATGATTCTGATGTTTCAGGGTTCCCCAGCTTTTACTGGCCTCTGCTTAATGCAGTACTGTCTCATGCCGAATTTTTATTGAAATGAGAGGTACATTGAAAGGAGCCAAGTTATAGTTTCCTACACATGCAGATTTCTTATTTACAAAGCTGAAGGTCAGGAGAAGGTGAAGAATGCATACCGATACTACTATGATCCCATTATACTGATTGTCCTGATATTAACAATGCTAATGTTGGCTGCCCAGAACCCACTATCACCCCTACTAACATCCAAACATTACATTCTCTTTCTGCGCTTGGAGTAAGGATAATACGAGAAGTGGAAGAGAGAAGTAAAACTCTCTAGTGAAATCCTAGGACAAACTACTCTTTATTCCTAACATGGCTCTTTGCTCACCCGCACACTGTGGGATTTTCCTGTCCCCTCCCTTGATTCTTTTTCCTTGTCAGGTTTTTTCCACAATCACATTTGTCCCTTGGGCTCTGATACCTGCCACCATTCTCTGACCTCTCTGTCCCCTCCTCCTCACTATTATTTTTTAAATTACACATATAAAATGCCGATCTCTTTGTTTGACTCATCCTAAAGTGTGTATCCATTTGATAATCAGGACATGTATTGAACATGCCAATGGTTTTCTTCTTTACCTGTTTATGATTTCATGGCTTTCTGCTGGCTCTGCTCAGATGGTTGGACACTGATACTTCGTATGTCATTGTGGGGTGGAGTGTTAGAGAGAGAGATTACTATGGGGCCATGAATGCTTGGGTTCTGGTTTGGGTTCCTATCTGATTACTTTCTGCTAAACTCTGCCACCCCGTTTAACCTGAAGTACAAAAAATAAAGCAGCATGAACTTGCCTTATGAGATATTGTAAAATCGAATGAACAAAAGATATTAAGCAAAAGTGAGAGAAGACTGTAATTCAGGATTGGATGATTCAGTAAACACACACACATACTTTAATACTGGAAGCCCATTAGCAAGAAAATCTTTTGGTAAAACGTGGAAGGGTTTGCTGGATACTCTGTGCACAGATAGAAATGGATATCAGAGGAAGGTCATTTGCTACTAAGAAAGATGGACATTCGGAGAATGAGATAGTCTAGGGGCATTTATGAGGGGCAGCAGTTTCAGGCATGGTTGGAGTATCTTTAAGCAGAAGCACTGGGATGAAAAGGTGGAAAGCAAGATGATGGCACAGAGAGGGCTTCGGAAGTCACAGTGAGTATACCAGCCATTGCATTCGAAAACCATCATAACCATTTTGTTATATTTATGACTCATTATACATTTAAGGCGCCCACTTTTCCTTTTTAAGGTGTATCAAGGAGGTAAAAAGAGGGAGAGGACAGAATGAGTGAGGAGAAGAGGGAATACCTGAAATCGTGTCCTTTCTTTCTGTTTAGAAACAGAATAGGCCTGTGGGATTCCACTTAATGAACTGTAGGATTGGCCATTTGGAATAATGATGTTTGTGAAATATCAGCCTGATTTTGTGGTATGTGTGAGCTAATAATTCTCAGAATGAAAATTCACCTAGGTATCTCATTCAAAGTGTTATTTTTCTTCTGCTAAATTGTGTGAGACAATTTATTTAGAGTTTAATGAGTATTAAATACTATATGAAAGGAATTGTTATGTTGTATGTTTTGGGTATATAAAAATGGTCCTATTTTTAGAGCAGTAAAAATACTATTCATGAGACCTAATGATAGACACATGTCATTACACATTTATCCAAACCGTAGAATGTATACCACCAAGAGTGAACCCTAAGGTAAACTATACATTTTTTGGGTGATTATGATGTGTCAGTGTAAGTTCATCCATTATAACAAATGCATCCCTCTGGTGGGGGATGCTGATAATGGGGAGGCTTATGAATGGGTGAGGCAGGGACAATATGGGAAATCTCTATACCTTTCCTTAATTTTGCTGTAAACTTAAAACTGCTCTAAAAAATAAAGTCTTAAAGACAACAACAACAAAAAGAGATCCTGTTAAAGCTCAGGAGAGATATTTAATTTTGCCATTCCCCACAGAGGCTAATTAAAGGTGAGCACCTATGATCTTCTCTAAGAAAAGAAGTAACAAGTCTGAAGCCTCTGATGAATCATATTTTGGATGCCTGCAGGCACTATCTTACTTTTGTTGGGGCCATCATGAATCATGTTGTATGGTTTTCACTGAGTTTCTTAGTGTAGGGGATAGAAAGACAGACGTCTATAGTGGAACTCTGATAATCTTGAAGGAGTTAGATACCTCCTTACAGATGACCTCAAAGTCCAATTAGCCTAAATTTAGTAAAAGAAATTTAGTAAAAAGAAAAAAAAAAGAAAAGAAAAAAGATTAAATTTCATTAAAGAACTTTGAGTGATTTTTGTTAAGTACTGAGAAAATCTTTTTGGTGCAGAAGATTGGCCCTGAGCTAAAATCTGTTGCCAATCTTCCTCTTTTTTTTTCTCCCCAAAGCCCCAGTACCTCGTTGTGTATCCTGGTTGTAAGTCCTTCTAGTTCTTCCATGTGGGCCACCACAAAATCACTTGATGAGCAGTGTGTATGCCCACACCCAGCATCCAAACTGGCGAATCCCAGGCCACAGAAGCAGAGCACATGAACTGAACCACTATGCAACCGGGCCAGCCCCACTGAATAAATCTTGATAAAAGCTATTCTAATGCTTTTTAGGCCTCCAAATTTTATATTTCACCAATAAAAATATATTCAACTTCATAACCTGGCTTTCATGGCTTTCAACCAGGAGGAGAGCTTTCTTTTCCAAGCTTTTCTACATGACTTTTGAGTCTGGCTAAACTACAGTTTTCATGTTGGCCTTCTTTCTGTTTGCCTGATAAAGTTTGCCTTAGCAATTCTATTAAAATTTTGATTTCATTTCTTTCATCCCAAATGTCCTCAGCCCTCTGATTTTAATATATCTGGGTCCCTTACTTTTTTTTTTTTTTTTTTTTTTTTACTGTTATGATAGATTACAAGCTTGTGAGATTTCAGTTGTACATTTTTGTTAGTCATGTTGTGGGTACACCACTTCCCCCTCCGTACCCTCCCCCCACCCCCCCTTTTCCCTGGTAACCACTGATCAGATCTCCTTCTCAATATACTAATTTCCACCTATGAGTGGAGTCATATAGAGATCGTCTTTCTCTGACTGACTTATTTCGCTTAACATAATGCCCTCGAGGTCCATCCACGTTGTTGTGAATGGGCCAATTTCATCTTTTTTTATGGCTGAGTAGTATTGCATTGTGTATATATACCACATCTTCTTTATCCAATCATCAGTTTCTGGGCATGTAGGCTGGTTCCACGTCTTGGCTATTGTAAATAATGCTGCGATGAACATAGGGGTGCAAGGGACTCTTGAGATATCTGTTATCAGGTTCTTAGGATAGATACCCAGTAATGGGATGGCTGGGTCATAGGGTATTTCTATTTTTAACTTTTTGAGAAATCTCCATACTGTTTTCCATAGTGGCTGTACCAGTTTGCATTCCCACCAACAGTGTATGAGGGTTCCTTTTTCTCCACAACCTCTCCAACATTTGTCGTTCTTGGTTTTGGATGTTTTTGCCAATCTAACAGGGGTAAGGTGATATCTTAGTGTAGTTTTGATTTGCATTTCCCTGATGATTAGCGATGATGAACATCTTTTCATGTGTCTATTGGCCATATTCATATCTTCTTTTGAGAAATGTCTGTTCATGTCCTCTGCCCATTTTTTGATCGGGTTGTTTGTTTTTTTGTTGTTAAGCAGTGTGAGTTCTTTGTATATTATGGAGATTAACCCTTTGTCGGATAAGTGGCTTGTAAATATTTTTTCCCAATTAGTGAGCTGTTTTTTTGTTTCAATTCTGTTTTCTCTTGCCTTGAAGAAGCTCTTTAGTCTGATGAAGTCCCATTTGTTTATTCTTTCTATTGTTTCCCTCAACTGAGGAGTTACAGTGTCCAAAAAGATTCTTTTGAAACTGATGTCAAGGAGTGTACTGCCTATATTCTCTTCCAAAAGACTTATTGTCTCAGGCCTAATCTTTAGGTGTTTGATCCATTTTGAGTTTATTTTGGTGTGTGGTGAAAAAGAATGGTCAATTTTCAATCTTTTGCATGTGGCTGTCCAGTTTTCCCAGCACCATTTGTTGAAGAGACTTTCTTTTCTCCATTGTAGGCCCTCTGCTCCTTTGTCGAAGATTAGCTGTCCATAGATGTGTGGTTTTATCTCTGGGCTTTCAATTCTGTTCCATTGATCTGTGGACCTGTTTTTGTACCAGTACCATGCTGTTTTGATCACTGTAGCTTTGCAGTATGTTTTGAAATCGGGGATTGTGATTCCGCCGGCTTTGTTTTTCTTGCTCAGGATTGCTTTAGCAATTCGCGGTCTTTTGTTCCCCCATATGAATTTTAGGATTGTTTGTTCAATTTCTGTGAAGAATGTTCTTGGGATTCTGATTGGGATAGCATTGAATCTGTATATTGCTTTAGGTAGTATGGACATTTTAACTATGTTTATTCTTCCAATCCATGTACAAGGAATGTTTTTCCATCTCTTTATGTCATCGCCTATTTCTTTCAAGAAAGTCTTGTAGTTTTCATTGTATAGATCCTTCACTTCCTTGGTTAAGTTTATCCCAAGGTATTTTATTCTTTTCATTGCGATTGTGAATGGGATAGAGTTCTTGAGTTCTTTTTCTGTTAGTTTATTGTTAGTGTATAGAAATGCTACTGATTTATGCACGTTAATTTTATACCCTGCTACTTTGCTGTAGTTGTTGATTATTTCTAATAGTTTTTCTGTGGATTCTTTGGGGTTTTCTATGTATAAGATCATGTCGTCTGCAAACAACGAGAGTTTTACTTCTTCGTTACCTATTTGGATTCCTTTTATTTCTTTTTCCTGCCGAATTGCTCTGGCCAGCACCTCCAGTACTATGTTGAATAGGAGTGGTGAAAGTGGGCACCCTTGTCTTGTTCCTGTCCTCAGAGGGATGGCTTTCAGCTTTTGTCCATTGAGTATGATGTTGGCTGTGGGTCTATCATATATGGCCTTTATTATGTTGAGGTACTTTCCTTCTATACCCATTTTACTGAGGGTTTTTATCATAAATGGGTGTTGGATCTTGTCGAATGCTTTCTCTGCATCTGTTGAGATGATCATGTGGTTTTTGTTTTTCATTTTGTTGATGTAGTTTATCACGTTGATTGACTTGCAGATGTTGAACCATCCATGTGTCCCTGGTATAAATCCCACTTGATCATGGTGTATAATCTTTTTGATGTATTGCTGTAATCGGTTTGCCAAAATTTTGTTGAGAATTTTTGCATCTATGTTCATCAGTGATATTGGCCTGTAGTTCTCCTTCTTTGTGTTGTCCTTGTCAGGTTTGGGGATCAGAGTGATGTTGGCTTCATAGAATGTGTTAGGGAGTTCTCCATCTTTCTCAATTTTCTGGAACAGTTTGAGGAGAATAGGTATTAAGTCTTCTTTGAATGTTTGGTAGAATTCTCCAGAGAAGCCGTCTGGTCCTGGACTCTTGTTTTTGGGGAGGTTTTTGATTACCGTTTCTATTTCCTTACTTGTGATCGGTCTATTCAGATTCTCCATTTCTTCCTGATTCAGTTTGGGGAGATTGTAGGAGTCTAGGAATTTGTCCATTTCTTCCAGGTTGTTCAATTTGTTGGCATATAGTTTTTCATAGTATTCTCTTATGATCTCTTGTATCTCATTGGTATCTGTTGTGATTTCTCCTCTGTCATTCCTGATTTTATTAATTTGCGATTTCTCTCTTCTTTTCTTGGTGAGTCTGGCTAGGGGTTTGTCAATTTTGTTAATTCTTTCGAAGAACCAACTCTTTGTTTCATTGATCCTTTCTATTGTCTTTTTTGT
This sequence comes from Equus caballus, assembly GCF_041296265.1. NCBI lineage: Eukaryota > Metazoa > Chordata > Mammalia > Perissodactyla > Equidae > Equus > Equus caballus. Next base: position 13,672,696 of record NC_091695.1, read on the forward strand.
TTCAATATCGTTTATTTCTGCTCTTATTTTTATTATTTCCCTCCTTCTACTGACTCTGGGCTTTGTTTGTTCTTCTTTTTCTAGTTCTGTTAGGTGTCGTTTGAGGTTGCTTACGTGAGCTTTTTCTTGTTTAGTGAGGTGAGCCTGTATTGCGATGAATTTCCCTCTTAGGACTGCTTTTGCTGCCTCCCAAATGATTTGGTATGTCGTGTTCTCATTTTCATTTGTCTCCAGATAATATTTGATTTCTTCTTTAATTTCTTCAATGATCCATTGTTTGTTGAGAAGCGTGTTGTTTAGTCTCCACATTTTTGCACCTTTCTCTGCTTTTTTCTTGTAGTTGATTTCTAGTTTAATAGCGTTATGATCAGAAAAGATGCTTGATATTATTTCAACTCTCTTGTATTTATTGATGTTTGCTTTAGTTCCCAAAATATGGTCAATCCTTGAGAATGTTCCATGTGCACTTGAGAAGAATGTGTAACCTGCTGTTTTTGGATGAAGTGTTCTATATATATCTATTAAGTCCATCTGGTCTAATTTTTCATTTAATTCTATTATTTCCTTGTTGATTTTCTGTCTGGATGTTCTGTCCATTGGTGTTAATGGTGTGTTGAGGTCCCCTACTATTATTGTATTGTTGTTGATGTCTTCTTTTAGTTCTATTAAGAGTTGCTTTACAAATTTTGGTGCTCCTGTGTTGGGTGCGTATATATTTATAAGTGTTATGTCTTCTTGGTGGAGAGTCCCTTTTATCATTATATACTGTCCCTCTTTATCTTTCTTTATCTGTTTTGCTTTGAAATCTACCTTGTCTGATATTAGTATAGCGACACCTGCTTTCTTTTGTTCATTATTAGCTTGGAGTATTGTTCTCCATCCCTTCACTCTGAGTCTGTGTTTGTCTTTGGGGCTGAGGTGTGTTTCCTGGAGGCAGCATATTGTTGGATCTTGTTCTTTGATCCATCCTGCCACTCTGTGTCTTTTGATTGGGGAGTTCAATCCATTTACATTTAGAGTGATTATTGAGACGTGGGGGCCTACCACTACCATTTTGTGTCTTGTTTTCCGGTTTTCTTCAGTTTCCTTTGTTTCTCGTCCCATGGTTTAATCTGTTCTGATGTAGAGCTGCTACTCTCTGTTGTTGTCCTTCTACTTATCTCCTCTGCTCTTGGTTTTGTAGCCCCTTTCCTTTTTTGGATTTTTCAGGAATGAGGGTTTTCCTGAGGATTTCCTGAAGAGGAGGTTTTGTGGCAATGAACTCCCTTAATTTTTGTTTATCTGGGAAAGTTTTTATTTCTCCATCGTATTTGAAGGATATTTTCGCTGGGTAGAGAATTCTCGGCTGTAGATTTTTGTCCTTCAGATTTTTGAATATATCATTCCACTCTCTTCTAGCCTGTAAAGTTTCTGCTGAGAAATCTGCTGATAGCCTGATGGGGGTTCCTTTGTAGGTTAGTTTCTTTTGCCTGGTTGTCCTTAATATTTTCTCCTTGTTGTTGACTTTTGCTAGCTTCACTACTATATGCTGTGGAGTTGGTCTTCTTGCATTGATAAAGTTTGGAGATCTATGGGCTTCTGTCACCTGAAGATCCATCTCCCTCACCAGATTTGGGAAGTTCTCAGCCATTATTTCTTTGAATAGGTTTTCTGCCCCTTTCTCCTTCTCTTCTTCCTCTGGTATACCTATAATCCTTACGTTGCATCTCCTAATTGTGTCTGATAATTCTCGGAGAGTTTCTTCATTTATTTTAAGTCTTGCTTCTCTCTCTTCCTCTGCCTGCAACAATTCTATATTGCCATCTTCCAAATTGCTAATTCTTTCCTCCATATTATCGGCCCTACTGTTCAGAGCATCTAGATTTTTCTTAATCTCCTCTATTGTGTTCTTCATTTCCAATATTTCTGTTTGGTTCTTCTTTATCGTATCAAACTCTTTTGTGACATAGCTCCTGAACTCGGAGAGTTGTCGGTCAGAATTCTCTCTTAACTCATTGAGAATCTTAATGATGGCTGTTTTGAAGTCATCATCATTTAGGTTATATATCTCATTTCCTTTGGGATTGTTTTCTGTGTATTTGTTACTTTCTTTCTGTTCTGGAGATTTAATGTATTTTTTCATATTGCTTGATGTTGTTGATTTGTGCCTCCACGTGGAGATAGAGTTTAGTTGCTCCTTTCACTTGTTTCAGCTGCTGTGGTGGGGGGAGCAGCTGTTTATACTTCACCAACCAGGAACCCTGTCCGTAGTTGCTAACTGGGCCTGGGCCCCTCTTCGTAGCCACAGTGGCCCTTTGGATTCCCTCCTCTGCCGTGGGGGCCGTCACAGGGGTCTTCAGGCTGCAGGTGCCTACTGTTGTTGCCCACGTAGATGCGCTCTCTCCTTGGGGTCTGCAACGGTGTTATGGGCTTTTCCAGCAGCCAGGGGTGTGATCACTTATATTTGTCGCTCCGTTGCTGTCGGCACCCACCAAATCTCACTTGTCCTCTATGGGTCGCAGGAGAGCTATTGGCATCTTCTACAGTCTGTGGTTAGTACACCTAGCTATGCTGCTTTTGCCCTGGGGTCTTCCAGCCTTGTGGCTGGCGGCTGGGTGCCTTCTACTGGTGCTGTGCAGAGGCTTTCCCTAAGGCTGCTGTGAGCCTGTAGGGTTTCCCCCTAGGCTACTAAGCTGGGTCTCTGGAACTCCCCCCAGCCCCAGTCCTCTCCGAGATCTCCGGCTATCCCTAGTCCCACAGGGTGGGCAACGGCAACTGGGCGTCGCCCCGCCCTCTGGGATTCTCTCCGGGCCTCTCGCGGAGCCGTGAATGCTCAGCTTGGCCCCTCTGCTAACGGCACACAGAGAGTTTTGTCTGCTGCCCGGGCGGAGCTCCGGCGCTTCCCCTCCGGCTCGCAGAACCGGCCTTTGAAAGTTCCCCCAGCCCCGGTCCTCTCCTCTCCGAGATCTCCGGCAATCCCTAGTCCCACGGGGCGGGCAACAGCAGCTGGGAGACCTCCATGCCCTCTGTGTCTCTCTCTGGGACCCTCCGGGCGCCCCGAGCACCAGGCTGGGTCTCCCCGCCAATGGCGGGGAGAGACTCTCCCCGCGGGCTCAGGTGTGCAACTCCAAAGTTTCCCTCTGCGTTTAGGAGTAATTGCGGGGGGTTTAGGTAGGGTTCTGGTCACCTGTTTCCACCATCGCTCCTCTGTTGTGTTCTCGCTCCTGCCCTAGATGTGTGTGGATCCTCTGGGGGCGTCCGTTGGAAGAAAGCCGCTTGCGGGTACTAGGCTGCCCGTCGGGGTCGGAGAGTTTTCACCTATTTCCACATCCTCCCGGAGGAAAGTCCATCCGCCTTCCGATGTATAGTCGCGTGGGTGTCTCAGACGTCCTGAGATGCTGTCTGGATATCCTTTGTCAAGCGATAAGTGTCCAAATAATTGTAGACTCGAAGGGCAAGAGACAAAGAGGACTACTCACGGCGCCATCTTGGCTCTCCTCTGGGTCCCTTACTTTTTTACAGTCATGGACTTATTTCATTTTTACTTTCCTCTCATATTGGGCCCCATATACTGAAGCTGATATATACTTTTCATGTATATTTTAACATTTGTTACAGATATTTGGAATTGTCATTCCTAGCTTCTGATCACCATAAGAAAACCAGTATGATAAACAGTGCTGATAAGATTTCAGCCACTCAGTAAAGGAACTTAATGTTTAAAATATTTGTGCCACTCTCTTACCAATAAATGAGCAATTTAAATTAATATTTTTGAAAAATGGAAAGTACTTCTTGAAAAACCAATACCAATAATCATAATGAAAATAATCACTCTAAATGCAGGTAGTGTATACTTGCATCTTTTATATGTTTGTCTATATGGAATTATATAACCTTCATAACAACTCTGAGAAGGTATATTATTTTATTATTTATGTTTACAAGTGAAGAAAATGAAGCACTGAGATGTCAAGGGACTTGTTAAATGTCACACCATGATAGATAGTTGTGTGGGGTGTGAATCAGGGCTATGTGGCTTCAGACTTTACGCACTGATCTCTGTGTTAACCCACCTCTCAGGTCTACTTTTGAATATTTGCACTTAAGAAAACCTGGCTTTGAATCTGACTCTCTTCAGTTAACATTATAATCCATCCTTTAATAATTCTGGTTTTTTTTACTACCAATTTATCTACTTTTGGGAATTTGTACTCTTCTCTCTGCAGACAGTTTCATTGTTCTAACACTAATTACATGGGAACTTACATAGTTAATGATCTTATCTAAATTTATCTTAAAATTCATATTAAATTATTAAGAAGAGTGGAGTATTTTCCCCATTCCTCACAATATCTCCAGATAATTTTGATTCAATATTTGAAATAAAAGGTAATCCTGTCGTTATGGAAGATACGTCAATAAATATAATAATTTTATAGTATGTTGAAGTAATACATTAAATTAAAATGGACAAATTGAAACTTGCACTTTATAAAAAGGAAACAAAATTCACAGAAACAGAGAAAAAGCATAATCATAATAGTGAAAGAGGAAGAGGCTGAGATGAGTAGCATAGTTCTTAACTTATTATGAGCCAGATCTTTTCTCATTTTATCTGTATGGTAACCATGATTATGTCTAAAGTGGCTTTCTCAAGATCATGCAGCTAGTAAATAGTGGAACTGGGATTTGAACTCATGCCGTATGAATCCAGCAACTGTGTTCTTAACCAAGAAAGAATTATTTTGCTAGAGTAACAGCAGTGCTAGATAAAATATTGCTTGCAAAATATGAGCTCACAAAAAATAAAGGATTCTCAGAAAGGCAATATTTTCACTTGAAATGTAGTAAAAATGTAAAATTTGGTTGGTGATAAAAATGTATATGCATGTTATAAAAATACAATTTTTTTCCTACTAAACAACAGAGATAATAAGACAACATCACCAGATAAACTGTTTTTTGTTTGCAGGTTCATCAGCTTTTCTGCAAAATCACCAACATTGAAATATTGGCCATACTTGCTTATATAAAAAAATATTACAGAGACACACACATATGCAAGTATATTTATACAACGTTTCTGGAAGGACATACGAGAAACTGAAAGTAGTTATTTCCAGGGAGTAGAATTATAGATTCAAATATTTGAAGATAGATTTTAATTCTTATCCTGACATTCTTCTGTTCACTTTGAGTATTTATGGTGATCATGAATTACCCTATAATAAAAAAACACAAAATATTGAAAAACTCTTTAATACTTTATAGCAATGATAATCTCTAGCATTTGTGGCAGCAATATTGTATTTTGGAAATTATTCTAAAGCACTTTGTAGAATTATTATTTATGAGAGTGAGATTTGGAAGCAATAAAAGTATCTCAATTGACAAATGGTTAAATAAATCCTTCTTATAAAGTTTATACAACAGGCCATTCAATTAATAATTAAATTATGGAAAGTATGAGAACATGGGAAGATCTTTTATAACAATTCTAAATAAAAATCAGAACACAAAATATTATATGATGATTTCTATCACATGAGTTATATATACTATGAATCAGGACTTGAAATAGAAAAATTATAAAATTGAATACTGGAATTATGGGATTTTTTTTAATATAATATTTTTAGAAGAAGTGTCCTGGGCGATTCAGGGTAAAGACAAATATTTGAGAGTAAAAACACTACTTACATCAGAGGCATATTAGAAAATTTATATCAGATCAAATTCATAGGCAGAGAGTCTCAATTTTCTTTTAGGGTACGTTCAAGAGTATAATAAAGAGGTAAAGAGTAGATTCCCAAATTATGACAACCTCAGAGTATTATCCAGGCATTTGTTCTCCAGACAGATTATTATCCAGACAGTTATCATGACCATCAGTGAAGCTGATGTCTTGAACACAAGAGGCATAGGTAAAGGGTTGTCAAAGTAAAGCATATTTCATCGAAGACCCTTAAGGGGTCAGGGATAATGAGCATAAAAATGAGTGAACCAAAGTGAGAATATTTTCTTCAGGAGGGATTCTCCAACAAAAGTAGCTCTTAATTGCATTGGAATAGTGTTGTTCAGATTTCAAAGCAAACAGATAGAATGAAGAATACATGAAATATTCATGTGTATGTGTGTGTATACGTACGGGCATAAAATCTTTTTTTCAGTTCTTAGGAAAACTCAAAGTAATGGCAAGTATTTGTACTCTACTTTTTTATATGAAAGCTAAATTTCAAAGCAGTTAAATCACTTGCCCAAAAAAGTACAAGTTCTACAGTTCTCAATCTTGATAGGACTGAAACATTTTAAAGAACGTTTATTTTTTATTTATACAAAAGCTTTGTTCCAGGAGCCAGCCCTGTGGCCGAATCATTAAATTGGTACACTCTGCTTCGGTGGCCCAGGGTTTTGTTGGTTCAGATCTTTGCCGCTGACATGACACCGTTCATCAAGCCATGGTGAGGTGACATCCCACATAGCACAACCAGAGGGACTCATAACTAGAATATATAACTATGTACTGGGGGGCATTGACGAGGAGAAGAAGTAGAAGTAGAAGGAGAAGAAGAAGAAGAAGAAGAAGAAGAAGAAGAAGAAGAAGAAGAAGAAGAAGAAGAAGAAGATATCCATCAGATCTTAGCTCAAGTGCCAATCTTTTAAAGAAAAGATAGGCATTGAAAAAAAAGGCTCTGGTCTAATGCAATGAGTTTCTGAATTAAGAGCTGTATCTGGGAGATGCTTGGACTTCTGCAGATTTGCAAAGATTCATAGGAGATTAAAGGAAGTTGGAGGTAACAGGATGATGTGGAAGCAAGTAATTCAGAGTTAAGTCCACTGATCTTCTTAAGATGTCACTTCTTTTTCTCTCTACAGATTAAAACGTTGTCAACTGCATCTTACCTATACCCACTAGTATGGCGATGAATAACAGTGTGATTTAATTCATTCTGTTTGGGTTGACACAGGATGCAGGAATGCAGAAAGCAATGTTTGGAGTCGTCTTGATTCTTTACCTTATGACACTGTTATAGAACTTTCTTACAGTAGTGAATATCAAAACAAGCAAGACTCTTGGGAATCCCATGTGCTTCCTATTCTATCTGTCATTTGCTGATGCCTGCTTCTCTACAACCACAGCCCCCAGATTGATTGTGGATGCCTTCTCTCAGAAGAAGACCATTTCCTTCAATGAGTACATGACTCAGGTCTTTGTGGTCCATTTCTTTGGCTTCACAGAGGTCTTTGTGCTTATCCTCATGGCCTTTGATCACTATGTAGCCATTTGTAAGCCCTTGAAACACACAACACTCAGGCACTGGCAAATCTGTGTTGTGTTGGTGATTCTGGCCTGGGTGGGACATGGTATCTACTCTTTAGCACAGATTTTCCTGGCATTGAGATTGCCCTTGTCTTATCCTAATGTGATTGACCACTATTTCTGTGACTTGCAGCCCTTGTTGAGACTTGCCTGCATGGACACTTACATGATAAATTTCATAGTTCTTTCTAGTAGTGGGGCCATAAGCATGGGGAGTTTCACAATTCTGCATGACCTATGTTGTCATCTTGTACTCTGAGAAACCACAGTGCAGGAGGAAGGCAAAAAGCCCTTTCCACATGCACCTCTCACTTGATTGTGGTTGTCATATCTTTGGATCCATGTATATTTATATACACATGTCCTCCAACCACATTTCCAACAGACAAGATAGTGGCTATGTGATGAAGGCAGGAGTCTCACGTTTGGATGTGAAAGGCAATATTACCATACAGTTGCCTTTTCATGGTCTTTCACGTTGTTCTTCACAAAGGTCAGGGAAGAGGCTGTAAGAGAGTTTAGCAGCAGGTATAGGCAGAAGGGAGGGTAAGGGAAGAAAGTAGAATAGATAATGCATGATGAGAGCAGGGAAGATGTGAAAGGAAAGTGGAAATTTTATCCATGTGGGAGAAATTTATCATCCTTAAATTTTGAGAATCACTTTTGGGTATATGAACATTTGCAGGAAAAATGATATTTCAGGAAATTTCTGTATCCATGACCTAGTGTAGCTTAGCTTCCTTGGCTATTATGTTTATTTGGGTATTAGAAAAGAAGGATATATTTTTAGTTCTTGTTCCTAATAGTATCTCAAAATTCAAAATTCAGATTTCTTGGGAGAACCTGAGATTGAAAAATCAGCTCTAGTGCTCTTCAACTTTGATCTTTTAGTTTTAATGTGAAAATTATTTAAAATGTGTATTTTCATTTGGAAGATAATCTAATCTCTCTGTGTAATACAAACTCACCAGCACCAGCACCACTTCATAATATAATAACACATACTCTCATGCTGTTTCAGTACCCATCTTTATAATTCCCATTAAATTGGCACCAAGAAATTTTACTTTAAGTGATATAGGCTAATGAGAAAAGAACACAATGAATTTCGTAAGTAAGTAGAACATTTCTACTAACTGAAGACAAATGTTACCAAGTCACACTAAATATTCTCAATACTCCCAATATAGCTAATGGTGGCAGCATAAATATTTAAGTCCCAAAGAGGTCACTTATCAACCTCTCAGTACCATATTCAAGAGGCAATTTTGTTTCACAGCCCCTCCAAATAAACACTCCTAATTTTCCTAGTTTTATGTCTTACTTTTCCATTTTTAAAGCATTTGAATCCAGTGCTATGAAGGTTATATTTCAGTGTAATTGGTTTTTAACTAACTGTGACATAATCAAGAGAAAACTATAATTCTGATCTCTTGTTGCTCCATCAAATTTAATTTAATGGGAGAAAATTTTCATCTGTCCCTAAATGAAAACTCAGAATGTTTCAGGAACTTTTTTCGCATTATTACATAATACAGAGTGCAGAGTCACTTAGATTTTATTTATTTTTTATTTATTTATTTAAAATTTTTGTTTTTTTCAGATGTACATCATATTTCAAATTCTGGATACATTACATCTTGTTCACCACCTCAACACTAATTATAGTGCATCCCCTCACATGTGACCCTAATCACCCCTTTTGCCCTCTCCCCTCCCCCCTTCCCCAATGGTAACCACCAGTCCAATCTCCAGTGCTATGAGGGTTTTTTTTTTTGTCGTTTTTATCTTCTACTTATGAGTGAGATCATATGGTATTTGACTTTCTCCCTCTGACTTATTTCACTCAGCATAATACCCTCAAGTTCCATCCATGTTGTCACAGATGGCTGGATTTCGTCATTTCTTATGGCTGAGTAGTGGTCCATCATGTATAAATACCACATCTTCTTTATCTTCTTTATCCATTCGTCCCTTGATGGGCACCTAGGTTGCTTCCAAGTCTTGGCTATTGTGTATAATGCCGCAATGAACATAGGGGTGCAAGTATCTTTATGCCTTTGTGTTTTCAAGTTCTTTGGATAAATACCCAGCAGTGGAATAGCTGGATCATATGGGAGAAGTATCCTTAATTTTCTGAGGCTACTCCATACTGCTTTCCATAGTGGCTGCACCAGTTTGCACTGCCACCAGCAGGGAACAAGGGTTCCTTTCTCTCCACACCCTCTCCAACATTTGTTGTTTCCTGTCTTGTTAATTATAGCCATTCTGACCAGAGTGAGGTGATACCTCACTGTAGTTTTGATTTGCATTTCCCTGATAGCTAATGATGTTGAGCATCTTTTCATATGCCTGTTGGCCATCTGTATTTCTTCTTTGGAGAAATCTCTGTTCAAATTTTTTGCCCATTTTCTAATTGGATTGTTGGTTTTTTTGTTGTTGAGCTGTATGAGTTCTTTGTATATTTTGGATATTAACCCCTTATCTGATATGTGGTTTGCAAATATCTTCTCCCAATTGTTAGGTTGTCTTTTCGTTTTGTTGATGGTTTCCTTTGCTGTGCAGAAGCTTTTTAGTTTGCTGTCGTTCCATTTGTTCATTTTTTCTTTTGTTCACTTAGATTTTAGACATGGGCTTAATTTGAGAGGGTGGAAGAAGCAATGAGGGAACAAATAGGTCTTACTTGACCTGGTATCTTAACAAGCTGGCTTATTGTCTCTGGGCTTGGCAGATGTTGAAAGCTCTTTCTTTCTCTTCCTTTGTGGGCCTTTGTAGGCCTTCTAATTCTAGTATCCTTGATGTAGGAGGACATGTCTATCCCTTATGATCACTGGCGACTCCTTGCTTAGCCCTTTGAAAGCCAGTGATTACCTTAAACGTTCTGTACCCTTCAAAGTGACCCCATTGGACTGATCCCTATAAAATCATCTTATGGCCCCTCTATGGCAGCCCATGTGGAAACATCTATGCATCTCTGCCCCTCAGGAGTACTATTAATGTAGAATCACTGTTAATGTGGGCTGATATCTACCAGGCACCCTCTCCTGACTCCATCAGTAAGTCAACCTGTCTATCTTCCTGCCTCGAATTTCCTGATCTCAGTGCCTTGGGCCCACTAATATGGAGGGTTGCAGGGTACATTCTCAGAATAGCTCCATCACACACAGTCACGTGCACACACACACCCACACACGCATGTTAAGTTTAGGGTGAGAGACATATCATTAGCAATTTCCCCAAAGATGTTCTCACAAACCAATCTCCCACTTTACACTCTGATGAGGTTTATGTCCTTTATCTAACCGTGGGGAACTTATTTTTATCATTTCCTCTGGTTTAGAGATAGGCAACGGTGATTTGGACACACTTTGTAATTTCACATCTATTGTGTCTAGTCATAATTTCAATTATAATACCTTGTTACACAAGAAGTGTTAATTCATAAATAGTTTGTATTAACACTGGACTTCAAAACAATTTATTTTCATTTAGAAAGGTATTGCACATTATTTCAATTTGAGAAACATTTCTTTGCACTCACATAAGAGATATATTTTATGGAGAAAAGTTTGTACAATTAAAACTTACCTGTAAACAGGGAAAACTTCAAAGGGAATCAGGCAAAGACTGACTTTAGGAATGAGTAATGATAAAAGAAGAAGACAAATCCTTCTAACCATAAGAATCGGAGGCAGGAAAGGACGTATGAAAATCCATCCAAAGTGACAGTGCATGGACCAAATTCACTTAAAAATGTATAGGTTTGTTTGATCCAAAATTGTTATTTAACATAAAGTTTAACAAATGGATCAGTTATCAACATATTCAAATCATTAAAATTCATATAAAATATGAATGCCTGATTCCTTTGAAACCTGGATATGTTGCAAATTTGGACATTCAATTCCCATAAGGCAGCAACAGACCAGAGCTGAGTCATGGCAGACCTTTATAGGGGGCAGGGTTTTATCCCTCTCAAGGGGTTGCAAATGTCTTAAATGTCTGTGCACAATTTGGCTTTTGTCATTTGTTTCATATTTCTGGCCACTGTAGGTATATGAGATTGAGATCTCTGCATTAGACATTCAGTAAAGTATATAGTAATAGCATTACAAAAGGTGGCTTTGGGGCCTGCCACGTGGAGCAGCGGTTAAGTTCACACGTTCCTCATTTTGGCAGCCCGGGGTTCACTGGTTCGGATCCCAGGTGCAGATATGGCACCACGTGGCAAAAGCCATGCTGTGGTAGGTGTCCCAGGTATAAAGTAGAGGAAGATGGGCACGGATATTAGCTCAGGGCCAGTCTTCCTCAGCAAAAATAGAGGAGGATTGGCAGTAATTAGCTCAGGGCTAATCTTCCTCAAAAAAAAAAAAAAAAGGTGAGCTTGTCTTATTCTTGAATTTAATGGAAATTAATTCAGGAATTTCTAATTCACTTAATTTACAATTAACGATGATATTTTCTTCAGGTATCTGGAAACTATTCTTTCATCAAGTTAAAGAATTTCATTTTACTTTTAGCTTACTGTGTCTTAATTATAAGTCAGACTAAATTTTATCAAATCCCACTTTGGCATCTTGGAAATTATCTATTTACAAAACAATATAATTTAATTAACAGAAAATCCTAGTAACAGAAATCAATCAACCAAAGTTTATATCAGAAAGCCGAATATAGGGGCTGGCCTGGTGGTGTGGTGGTTGAGTTTATGCACTCTGCTTCAGTGGCCCCGGGGTTCAGTGGTTCAGATCCTGGCTGTGGACCTATGCACTGCTAACCAAGCTATGCTGTGGCAGCATCCCACATAGAAGAAGTAGAAGGACTTACAACTAGGATATACAGCTGTGTGCCAGGGATTCGGTGAGAAAAAAATTAAAAACAAAATATAAAAGAAGCAGAGTCTATAAAAAGTTTCCAGACCTTATTTGGTAAAATATATTTAATGAGAAATAGAGGGACTCTATTTTATGGGAATTAATATTAGTCATCTATGCAAAAGATGTCAGCAAACTGGCAGGTGACTTTAAATTATAGAATGACAAATTCCCAAAAGTATCTCATTAATATGATGCAAAGCAGAAAATTTAAGCTAGCATTACACTATTTCTTTGATTGACCCTTATCAAATTATTACACCTCACATATTACACAAATATAAATTCAAAGACCTCACTCCAAGGTTCTTCCTAGTATTTGCATCTTATGATTATAATTAAATAAAGATTGTCCTAATGTTTTTCCAAAGGCCCAGGTAATCACACTATTATGGATTCTCTTTCTTCTTACTGATATATGGAAAAATATAAAGAACTGTAGAGTTAAGAGGAGTATTTTACTCTGAAATATTTAAAAAGGGTACTGCGAAGTTTATTCTACAACTGAAAATTAAAGGACAAATAGAAGCAGGCTGCAAAAGCTTTTCACAACATGTTGCCCAAGGCCTCTATAGCACAGAAGCTAGAGTCCATCTACACTCAGAAAGAAGTTTTAACACTAGGTCATTTTTAAGTGGTAATAACACTCAAGTTCTTTGGGGATTCAGGAAGGGCTAGACAGATCACCATTACGTGATCTGATCACTGTGTAAATTTCTGGTTCTGCTTCTGGCAACTCGCTGCTTAGATCATTATGTTCCACTCACTCTGATCTTTCATAATTCCTTGAAAAATACGCGGGTAGTTCCTGTATTATAGTTTTCTCTCTCATGAACCTCCATCCCTCTAATCCTGATATGGCTGTTTCTTTTCAATCATTCATGCCAGTTATTGGTGATCCTCATTATTAAACTAACCAATTAATATATTTCATCACTTTTCCTAAGAATATCGCAGCAGAATTCAAAATCAGCTGAAATGTTACCTGCTAATAGAATCCTTCTCTGACTTCTCAACGTGATGTATCCTCCATGAAATAACCATAGCCTTGTATTTCCATTAACTCTGTGGTAATGATCACTCTCTGCTATTTTTTGTGCTGTTTTGTTTATTTTTAGTTACCTATTGATTGTCTCTTTTTTATCCCTAACCACCTGAATTTGGCTATTTGGAAAAAAAAGATGCTTGCATTATAGTCATTCCAAAGATATTTATTGAAAACCTAATAGGTGCTGAGCATAAATAAAATAAAAACACTTTCCTCACAGATGTCCAGTCTAGAGAGAGATGGGAAGAATCAGAAATCAAATGATAATTATACAAAATAATTATACATTTGATCATTGTTGGTAAGAAAATGTAGGTATTGACATACTGAATAATGGCAGAAATGGAAGTCATTGAAGAGAGTCATGGAGGAAGGCTTTCTGAGGTAATGGCACATAGTCTCTTAATCTAGGACCAGAAGTTGGAGGGAAACAGCCCTGAAGAAGATGAGGGCTTGTTTTCAGAGAGAGAAAGGAAAAAGTACTGAGTTCAGAAAAGGCTTGCATAGCTCTAAGGGCAGATGAAAAAGCCCAACATGGCTGATGAGCAGTGAGGGAGGAGGTGAAGTGCTCAAGATGTGGTTGGAGAGATAGAGGCAGTAGAAATATTAATCAGGGGACTCTAGGACAAGGCAAGAGTTTCTAAAGGCAATGAGAAGCCAAGGAAGGATATAAAGCACTAGACTATCATAATCCTTAGGTTGTAAATACCCTAACTCATAAATCAGATCTCTCTCTCTCTCTCTCTCTCTCTCTCTCTCTATATATATATATAATATATATATATATATATAAAATGTTATTTTTTTAAAGATTGGCACCTGGCCTAACAACTGTTGCCAACCTTTTCTTTTTTTTAATTGCTTTTTTCCCCCAATCCCCCCAGCACATTGTTGTATATTTTAGTTGTGGGTCCTTCTAGTTGTGGCATGTGGGATGCCACCTCAACATGGCCTGATGAGTGGTGCCATGTCTGCACCCAGGATCTGAACCGTTGAAACCCTGGGCGGCTGAAGCAGAGCGCACGAACTTAACCACTTTGCCATGGGGCCATCCCCAGATTTATATTTTTAAGAGATCCTTCTGGCTGCTGCTGGAGAATGGACAGTTTTATTTCTCATGTATTCCCTTTTAAATTTTGCTAGAAAAGAATATTTTATTTTTTTAATTGAGGTAAAAATTTTTCCAAAACTTTTTATGGTAATTATGTTTGTGATGGATGCTAACTAGACTTATTATGGTGATCATTTTGCAATATATACAAATATCTAATGTTTATGTCTCACACTTGAAACTAATATAATGTTATATGTCAATTACATCTCACACATTTCTGAGAGAATGACTTCTTATGGGAAACACATGATGCTCTCAGTATGACAGCTGTTTGCCAACCAAAGTGCCTTGTTTCCTCGACAGTTTCCTTATGGCATTTTTTACCTCTGTGTTCCTCAGGGTGTAGATCAAAGGATTTAACATGGGTGCAATGATAGCATTAGACACATTCATTGCCTTGTCTATGGGGTAAGTAGCCATAGGTCTTACATACAAGAAAATGCATGGTGCAAAGTACATCATGACCACTGTGAAGTGGGAGCCACAGGTGGAGAGAGCTTTGTGTTGCCCTTCAGAGCTGCAAGACTTCAGAGAGCAGAGGATGACCACGTAGGAGCTGATGAGGATAAGGAAGACAGTCATACACATCACCCCACTGTTGAGGATGACTAAGAGCCCCAGGATGTGGGTGTCCATGCAGGCCAGTTTCAGCAATGGAAACAAATCACACAGAAAGTGATCTATGATATTGGGACCACAGAAAGGTATTTGGTACATGAAGAGAAGCTGTATTACTGCATGGGTAAATCCGCCCACCCAGGCCACTCCCAGCAACAGGCAGCACATCCGAGGGCTCATAATGGTCATGTAGTGTAGGGGTTTACAGATGGCCACATAGCGGTCATAGGCCATAACAGTGAGAAGGATGCTCTCCACACCACCAAAGAAATGCTCTGCAAAGAGCTGGGCCATGCAGCCTTCGAAGGAGATGATGGTGCTCTCAGAGAGTGAGTCTACAATCATCTTGGGGGCGATAACAGAAGAGAAGGCAACATCCAACAGGGACAATGAAGTAAGGAAAAAATACATAGGTGATCTCAGACTCTCACTCATGATCATGGTTACTACAATGAGTAGGTTTCCCAAAACAGTGGACACATACATGATTACAAATAAAACAGAGAACACTTTCTTCAGGTCCAGTTTCTCTGTAAAACCCAAAAGTATGAATTCTGTCACATTGTTTTGATTTCCCATTTATTGGGTGTTGATATTAGATTCAGCTGAGAGTTGGAAAACCTAAAAAAAGCAACATATGATTTATAATTACTGATTATTTGGCTTCGTGTATTTCCAGGACCTCAGGGAACTTTTGTTTATTTTTATTCATTTATTCATCATCCAAGCCATTGACTTTTTAGAGCATGCTAAATAAAGAACTAAAAAGATAAAGACCTCATGAATGCACAGTTTCCTCCAAGCCTTTCCGCCTCCCTTTTCAACGGTTCTTCCATGTGAAATAGGTTTTTCCTCCTCCTCCCTTTGATTGTTATCGTTATTAGCCAACTTTTTTGAGCACCTGTCTTACCCAGTTGCTAGATAACCCTATGATTGACTTGATATTACAGATGAAGGAACTGACTAATAGAGTTTAGGAAGCTTAACCAAGGTTGCATGGCTAGTGGATGGTGAAGCCAAAATGTGGACCATGTTTTCTGACTCAGGAATCAGCAGCATCAAGCACCAATATTGCTTCTCTAGTAATTATGCTGTGAGTTTATCAGTTACCAATCACTGAGCTAAGTAATATTACAATTATTATCCTGTTTTATGTCAAAACCATCTGAAGTGTATTTTTCTTGCTGTGTTCTTTTCCAAGCAATATGACAATTCTTATGTAATTTTGTGCTGTAATTCTAAATATTAACTGATCAAAATACACCTAAAACTAGTGATTCTACAATTCCTGACTAATATGTCATTCAGTGATGAAGATTAGAAACCATGATGCTCTACAAAGATACAGACCCCCAATATAACTGACTCAAACCTGAATCCGCCCAAGACATTTCTCTCAGTTTCCTCTGTTCCTTAAATGGAACAAAGGATCTTAGAACATAGTAATAACAATAATCAAACAATTGGCTTTTAAGCTTACTAACTATGTTTCTGGGCACTCTGCCAAGTATGATGTATGTATTACCCCAGTTAAATCTCATGATACCATATGAAGTAGGTACCATTACTACTCCCATTGTAAAAAGAAGCAACTGAGGTCTTAGGAAGTTAAATCACTTGCATATGATTATATAACTAGTGTTCTGTGGAGTTGGTATTTCAACCACACAGCTCAGATTCCCAGCTACTATGTTCCACCACTGCAGAAGAGAAGAGCAGATTATGTGACATTTCAGGAGAGTTACTGTTGCAACATGGAAGAAAAGTTACAGTGAAAATATGCCTCATGCCTCATATTACTGGAGACTTTTAAGCAGAGGCTGGCTGCCACATTTTAGAAATTTTGCAAAGAGCATAGCTTCCAGTTGATATTTGGACTATCAAACTGTGAATGCTGAGGGGTCACTCTTGCTATTCGATAACCCACCTCCACGCCTAGACCTTAAACAAAATGCAGAGCATCTATAGGAGACTGTGGAAGTGCCATTTTATTCACATTACCTAATCTCATCCTCTCCCTCAAAGCCCAATAATTGAGGTCTTTCTTGCAAGAGCCTTTGTGAATTATAAGAAGTACTGTCTCAGGAGTCAGGAAGTAAGTGGGTTTTATTCCAGGTAGTGTCACTAACTTAGTCTGTTATTTGGGCATGTTGCTGGCATCTCTGATCTTCAGTCTCCTCACTTGCAGTATAAGAATGGTTCATTGGATGAGTAACAACAGAAAAGACCGTCCTCTTCACACACAACACTCAGTTCTAAATTGCATTATTTGTTTATGCTTCTCGGTAAGATTTCCTAAAGAAGATTCAGGGGCTGGCCCTGTAGCTGAGTGGTTAAGTTCAGGTGCTCTGCTTTGGTGGCTGGAGGTTCACCAGTTTGGATCCTAGGCATGGACCTATGCAGTGCTCATCAAGCCATGCTGTGGTGGCATCCCCCATAGGGGGACTAGAATGACCCTCAAGTAGGATATGCAACTATGTATTGAGGCTTTGGGGAGAGGTAAAAAAGAGGAAGATTAGCAATAGATGTTAGCTCAGGGCCAATTTTCCCAGAAAAAGAAGAAAAAAAAAAGAGAGGATTCATTCCACGCTAAGAAAAAAATTGGAATTCACTGCTCTAAGTAATATGTAATGCCCTTTCTGTCCTTATGGCTTGGAACTTATGGTGACTCCCTATCAAATACCGTCGAGAGTTTAATTTTTCAACCTAACATTCAACTCTTGTCACCAGCACCTCCTTACTTACTCAAGTTCATTTGTCTGTTCTCCTCACTTTAATAAATTAACTAATTAATTTTGTGAGGAAGATTGCCACTGAGCTAACAGCTGTGCCAAGCTTTCTCTATTTTATGTGGGCTGCTGCCACAGGATGGCTTGAGGAGCCATGCCAGGTCTGCACCCATGATCCAAACCTGTGAACCCCAGGCCTCCAAAACGGAGTGCATGAACCTAACCACTATGACGCAGGGCTGCCCCTCCTTACTTTATTTATTCCAGTGTCATCTGCCGTGCTCCTGCCAGACTCACAACATTTGTTTCCACATCCAACTTTCTGTTTGCAGGAAATGTCAGTGGATTCAAACCTGCTTCTAAATCACAGCCAGGTCACTTATTTCAGCCTCCTCAAGCCTCAATTTCTACAGCATCACAGTTAGCAAAAGAAAAACCACAGATACCATATATGTGGTGCTGAATATCTAAGTGCAATGCACACAGGACGTTTTTTCATTTAATCATGACAAACAGCCATACAATGTAAGTATTATGATTGTGTGGATTTTCTGAAGCAGCAACTGAGGCTTAGAGAAGTTGTGTTACTTCTTCACTGTTTCTTTGCAGGTACACGACTAACTCCAAAGCATATGCTATTAACAATTATGTTTTGTAGCCCCTCGTTACTTTAACCTCCTGCCTCACAGAGCTGCTGTGAAGGCCAAAAGATGTAACACACATGAGAAAGCTGTGAAAAGCAGTATACACACATTTATTTTCATGATCATGCCATTATGT
This sequence comes from Equus caballus, assembly GCF_041296265.1. Taxonomy (NCBI): domain Eukaryota; kingdom Metazoa; phylum Chordata; class Mammalia; order Perissodactyla; family Equidae; genus Equus; species Equus caballus. The sequence goes on from NC_091695.1 coordinate 13,691,162, forward strand.
CTATAGGCTCTAGGCTTGCCTACTGCCTTTGTCCGTTCCCTCCATCAGCCAATCCATCACCAGGCCTCTGTCATGCTGCCTTATCTCCTTCACTCAATGCCCACCTTCAACTTCATCTTCCTGAATATTCATTCTACTAACTCATAAAACACCTTTTCTGCATGTCATTATTTCACGTTTCTCTTATTTCCAAAGGGAAATGTTTAAGGATTGCTACTTCTTTCATATATCTCATAGTTCCTAATAAATTAGTAAGGATGCAATTGGCATCAATAGAATCCAAGACATTTTATCAATTGGAAGGAAACTGCAATGTGTTGTAGGACACAGGTAACGCTAGTGCCAGCTCAGGGTTGAAAGCAGGTCTGTTATCAGAGTCTGGTAGCTATTTCTCTGTCAACCAGACACAGTGATGTCATTTACTGGCTGTACTCCTTACCATTTGGCTTCCTAGATATATGTCAGTGAAAACCAATAATTAAACAGTACCTTAAACGTCCAGTTCAGTGTGAATCACATCATCACATGCCTTCATGTTCCTTTCACAGCAGGCCAGTGAGGAGATGTATTTTATAAGGCTGTTCAAATGAAGACAGAGGCAATTATAATGAATGCTTTTCTTTGTTTCTTTTTATCTTGGCCACCCTACTTCCCTCACATTCCCTAATTATTTAAGTAGACAGCATTTTTTTTTTTAATTTCAAATGTGGTCCATTTCCTTAAATAAGAGCAGGGCTAGTAAATTTAAAATAATAACAATAGAAATCATTGTGAACTGAAGAAATGAAAGAAAAATAAATAATTTAAGTCTTAAAGCTAAACTGTGGCTAAAATAAAGGAAGACTAAGACTATTCCTAGCAGAGGAAACAATGTCGGCAAAGTCCCTGACATGGGGATGAGAGACGTTGTGCAATGTAAAGTACAAAGTAAGGGGCTGGAGTAACAGATGCCAGGTCTAATTTGGCTTTTGGAATACCTTTTAGCTGTATAATTAACTAAGTATGATTTATTCTTTCAGGGGTGCATTTGTATTTAGAAATATTAAGTTTATTTATATTGCAATATATACATATAATTACACAATAGGTTCACATATAAACTGCACTTTTACTTTTAATAAATACTTCATCACTTTAGGCATTCCATGTTAGGATATGGAATGAAGGATATGAAGATTTATTTCAATTTTCTGATATTTCAACAATGCTGCAGGGAAAATCTTTGCATGTTTGTGCATATATATATATATGTATATATGTTTCTGTAAGATAAACTTTTATAATAGAATTGCAGAATCAAAGGGGATGAACATTTTAAATTGGAATACATATTGGTAAATTCTCCTGTTAAAATTCTTATTCCCATCAATAATGTATTAGACAGCTTTGCTCTTTCTGTAGTATTTTGTCTTTCTTCTTTCTATTTCTTACTTTTCAAATGTATTATGTTTCTTTTATCTTATTGTTATATAGGCATACATTGTATATTATAAAAGTATTCAGAAAAATTTTCAGCTTTATCTTTAAATGAGTATGTTGATGAATCTACACAAAATTATTCCCACTATATTTTTTTATTTGAGGAAGATTAGCCCTAAGCTAACTGCCACCAATCCTCCTCTTTTTGTTGAGGAAGATTGGCCCTGAGCTAACATCTGTGCCCATCTTGCTCTACTTTATACATGGGACATCTACCAAAGTATGGCTCGCCAAGCGGTGCCATGTCCACACCCGGGATAGGAACTGGCGAACGTTGGGCCACGAAGCAGAACGTGCGCACTCAACTGCGGCACCACCGGGCCGGCCCCACTATTTTTTATATAAAATTAGTTTAAATGTTTGCTGAATTTTTCTCTGAATTATTTATTTATTTATATATCATTTATGCATATATTATATATCACAAATTTTAAGAAAAATAGCATTTCAGTTTTTTCTCATTAAGCAGAGGCCAATAGTATGAAAGGAAAGAGAGAAAGAGCCTTGGATGCTAGGAAAGAGGAGATAGAAAGAGAAGGAAAGAAAGGGAAGAAAGTTGGAGAATCAGACCTATACTCACAGGGAGAAAGAGAAGTGAAATTGGAAAACAAGGGCACAAAGAATCTCCTTGTAACTATTTCCAGTTACATTATCCACTCTCTTTTTTGCTGCCTATGAGCAATCTTTGGAAACCTACACATTTTATTTTATTTACCAATTCTCATTTTTTAAGATAGAAGCCCATTCACTTATTTTTTTTTAAATTTGCTCAAAAGTGTACAAAAATAGATCAAGCAAAACAATATGAACTTACTCTAGTTGGAACTCAAATATAAACTCAAATTCATTATTCAAGTTTCCTTACCCAGAGAATAAATATTGCTTACAGATAAAGCATATGGGCATTGACTGTGAATTATTGACATAGCGTAAGAGTAATAGATATGTATGCATTTATTCAATTCAGTTTATTGTCATATTTTGGAAGTAGATTCTAAGATATAATTTTATGCAATAACTAAAATCTTCATAGTAAATACTTAATCAAATAATAAACATGATTCTTAGAGCCTACTTTTTATAGTTGGTCAGAAATGGAAAGTTGTATAAATACAGATTCTAAGGTCATCTCAGGTCTAATCAAGGATTTTACCAAACTCAAGATTCATTCACATGAAGTAACTTCAGAGAGTCCAAGAACCGAGTGAAATTATTCCAGCTTGTTTTTTCTAACTGTGGAGGCAGGCTGCCTGGGATATAAATGAGGGAAAAGTCATCGAATTAATATGTCTTAGTCAAATTTGTAGAACTAGGATTTTTATTGCTTTCAAAGAGAGATGAAAAACAGCAGCTTTAAGTATTTGTGATCCTAATGAAGAAATAACATTTCTGGTTTACCAAGGGATTTACATCCTCTCCAATTAAGGATGATTGCTAAAAGGTATCCAAGTAAGTGTTTACCAAATCCTTCAAGTCCCTTTTTGAATCTTAATTGACTTTATTCTTAGGTCAGAGTAGAAACACTTTTCGTTCAGCTTCTGAGAACATTATGAATATAATGTTCTCCTCTGGGTGACGGACCTGGGTATAAGAAGTCAGACTGCCTGTTTGAGCAGAGGTTTCAAAAAGATTTTGAAAAGTTTTGCAAATGTTTTGGTGACTTGAAATCTAGTCTAGATTTGTTTAATTTTAGTTCAATTTATTTTCACTACATGTGATCAAAGAACTGAGTCTACCAAGTTTATTCCTGCTTTGCTTCTACACATTTTGGAAATTTATTTATTCTTTCCATAAATATTTATTGAGTAACCACTATGTGCCAGGCATATTTTAGGTGTTTTAGATAAAACAGTGAACAGATTAATGATTCCTGACCCCATGAGTTTAGATTGTAGCAAGGGAGAGAAAATAACAATAAACTAACAGTTAAGTAGATAGCATGTTTTGTTAGAAGTTTATAAGTACTATGGGAAAATAAAACGTAAAGGATGGTAAAAAAGATTAACAGGGCTGAGGGAAGTCTTCAATTTAAATAGTCTTGGTGGAGGACACTACGTTTGAATAAATATTTCAAGTGAATGAGAGAGTCAGTCACGTGAGTATCTGCATGAAGAAGTGTGTCTGGTGAGTTCAAGGGACAGTAAACTGGCCAGTGAGGTGGGGACCAGAGACTAGTAGGAGACGAGGTCCGAGATAGGGTGGTGGTCTAGATCACGTAGGACATAGTACATTGAATTGATTCACTTTTTTAATGAAAGAAATTCTTTTCTGATTGCTTAAAGGTTTTTTTTTTTTTTTGTGAAGTCAAAAGTAAATTCATTGGTTGAGACTGAGGAAAGAGAAGAAGATATTGGGGTTTTAAAGATAGAGGGAGAGGTGGAAATAGGCCTTTGGGGTATACAGTCCTTTGTTTTTAATAGTCCCAATAGTCCTGAAGTCATTTTATGACAGAGAGATTAAAAAGACTGTGCACCTGCTGTGTGATGGTCTAGGCTCATCAAGGGCTCCCTTGAGAACCAGGTCATGAATTTAAAGTGAAACCGGTTCGTGTGGTCCCCAAAATACCACGCACAGGATGAGGTACAACTTGATTAAAAAGTCACACAGTCCAATAGCGTTTTCTGAAGCCAGGCAAATCTACAAAATCCTCCAGGACTACGTTAAACGAAGGTACTGCTGCTCGGTTTATTACTTGACTTGTCCGCCACCTAGTGGGAAGGTTGCGTAAGGGCCAAATTAATCAAAAGGGTGCAGAACTACAGAAATGACCATTAAACAGGTTGCCAGAATCTGAGCAAAGATGAGATTGTGTGGTTTGTTCCTCTACCTATTTAGGAAATCATCTTGGGGACTAGTCTTAATCTGACCATTTATCATAGGCTTTGCTTAGTGTATTTGTCCACAGATGTGACAAATTCCCACTTTTAAAAAATCTGTTGTCAACGCTCTTTTGTAATATTTTTTCCACCAGGTTTAGAGTCTTTCTCTTTCTATTTTTCTTTGAAAGGTCTGAACAGCGTTGTGCTTCAGTCGAAAGTTCTGTAAATAATGAATTTGGCACCTTCTCCAAACAGATTTCAAACATCTTACATCTGGCAACAAGGAAGATGTCAAAGTGTCTACTGCTGCCCCAGAAGCAGGCCCAGAGCATCATTTATTCCTGATTTTATCCCAATATTTGTTGCTAACTCTTCCTATAATTAGCAAGCTTCCTTCATTTTATTGTACCTATGATTGTAATTGTGTTTCAGATCAGTTTTTATGGGATGCATTGTTAAAGTCACTTTTCTTACAGCTTCATTTCTCGCCTTGACCATGTTACAGTCCCAGGACTGCAGGTCTGGCTCACTTTGCTTCTGATTTCCAGTCTCAGAGGGCAGGACATTACTTAAGCTGATAGATATCTGACAAAGCAGCATTATTATATTACAGAACTTGTCCTTAATATCTACTTGCTCTTTCCTTAAGATGAGGACAATTTTTGATACATTTCTGATGTTTCTCACAGTCCAGGAGGCTTTAAAGATTATAATATACTCTGCTTTGAGCCGGGTTTGGAGGTGATTTACAGGGGCAGCATGCATCACTTTCAGGAGATTTAGGAGGGAGGTTGTGGCTACATCAAGAGGGCATTTAAATTTGGGTTTTTAATATTTGACACATAGATGGGAAAACATTAAAATGGAAATTCTCTTGTGACAAAACGCACGTTTTGCAATAAGAAAAAATGAGTTAATGTTGACTTTTGCTGACACAGAAATCACATTATATATATATATGTGCCTATATCTACCACTCTTAGTGGCCTTCATTCCTTTCCCTGGATCCAGACTTCCATTTGATATTATTTGTTTTCTGACTGAAGCGCTTCCTTAACCTTTCTTGTAGTGAAATCTACTATTGATGAATTCCTTGACTATTGTGCATCTGGAAGTCTGTATTTCATCTTTGTTTTTGAAAGATATATTCGATAAGTCAAATTCTAGTTGGGCGATATTTGTTGGAGAACATTAAAGGTATTGTTCCACTGTCTTCTGGTTTATGTTGTTTCTCAGGAGAAGTTTGCTGTAATTTTTATCTTTAATCATGCGTACATAAAGTGTCTTTTCTCTTTGGTCACTTTTAACATTTTCTCTTTGTCACTGCTTTTGACCAATTCATAATGACATAGCTTTTACTGTAATTTCTTCCATGATTTTTGTGGTTGGGGTTTGTTGGATTCTTAGTTATGTGGATTTATAGTTTTCATTAAATTTGGAAAATATTTGACCATTACTTCTTTATACATATTTTCTATCCCTTCTCCCATTCTATCTTTTGAGGATTTCCATTACTCCTATGTTAGGCTGTGTGAAGATGATGCTCAATATTCATTTTCAGTCCATTTTATCTTTGTTTTCATTTTAGATAACTTCTGTTGCTATGTCTTCAAATTTCCAATCTTTTCTTCTTCAGTGTCCAACTTTCTGTTAATCCAACATCCAGTATGTTTCTCATTTCAGTTATTGTATTTTTCATCATTAGATTTTCAATTTGAGTCCTTTACATTTTCCATGTCTCTACTTACCATATGCAATCTTGTCCCTACTTTCTTGAAAATATTTAATATAGTTATAATAATTGTTTTCATGTACCATCTTAGTAATTCTATAGTCATTGGTATTTTTGTGTTTGTTTGAAGTGATTGTTTTTCCTCCCCAGAATGTGGATTATGTATTGCTGCCTCTTTACATAATTGGTAATTTCTGATTAGATGTTAGGCATTATGAATTTTACCTTGGTTGCTGGATATTTTGCATTCCTATAATTATTCTTGAGCTTTCTTAAGTGGGACTACATAGTATTTAGATTATGGTTAGTTTGTACTCAACTTTTACTCATTATTGAGACAATGCATTTCTGAATACTCTACCTGGTGCCATGTGAATTATGAGGCTTTATATTCTGCTGGATGGAAAACCCAAGCTACTCCAGATTCTGTGTGAGTTACAGGGTTCGGTTCCTCTAACATCACTAATGCTGTCTAATATCCTAAAGACACTCAACATCCTAAAGATTTCAATTCTCCACAAGCTAATTTATACATTAAAGTGTTCCCAAATAAAATTAGTAATTTATACTTCTAATAGACAGCTTTGTTCATATTGAAATATAAATATGCAAAATATATTAATTTATGGACAGGTAAATTTGAACAAAAAATAGAGGAAAGGTTTACCAATATTAAAATATAGCACACAGCTACAATAATTATCAAAATGTGTTATTAGCAATAGAATACACATATCAGTTTAATTGAACACAACCTCCTGAAATAGAGCATAATAGGGATGAGATTTTGGAATAAGGTTGAGGTGGTATGTAAAATTACTGGAAAACAACAAATTATTCAGAAAGTTAATGGAAAACATTCCTTATGCCATGGAGAATAAAAGTAGATAAAAATTTAAATGGAAACTGTCAAGTTAGTCAAGGAAACTATGGTGAAGTTATTTTAGAACTTTACAGTAGAGCAGGCTTTTCTAATAATGATGTAAAGGCAGGAGGGAGTCAGGTGTTTCACAACAAGATTAAACAGATGGGAAAGTTAAGGACTGAGGAGAAGTGAGAATGGGAAAAGGACAGTAAGATGATAATTTTCTTGAGATTGTAGTGAGGAGAAGGACCTGTGATTTATACTTTTGGGACATCTTCCAGTCATATGAGTGTTTGGGGAAAGAGATGAATGATCTAAGAAGTCTGACATCATGTTCTCAGAAGAGCTCGGTTTCCTATGATCCAATGGGTTGGAGAATTTAACTGCCCACAGACACCTTTTACACCTCAGGTTTATCAGAAATCTAGGATTATGGGGCAGGGTGGTGATGGGAGAAGGTGGTATCTGTAGCAGCTGCTGCAGTGGGCTGGAATTCCAATAAGTTTATTGGGTTCGGGAAGCAGAGAAGGATTGCTGTTGGGGAAGTTCTGGGAATTTGAGCCTTTTTGCAAGTTTTACATTTTGACATCTTATAAGCAGATTGAAGTAAATATACGTATTTATTTTTACAAATGCAAAATGCTCCAATACTAGTGATGATCTTGAAAGCTGTAGTATTACATAGCTCAGATACGCTTAAGAGATTTCAAATAATTAAATAGGAAAACACATTGATAGCTAATGTAGATATTAAAAGATTGTGTTGGCTCCATACAATATTGAGAAGATTGTTGTACTGTTATGTTTTGTTTTGTTTTTTTGGAGGAAGATTGGCCATAACTTCTGCTGCCAATCCTTCTCTTTTTGCTGAGGAAGAGTAATCCTAAGCTAACATCTATGCCCATCTTCCTCTATTTTTTATAGGTCAAACGCCTACCACGGTGTGACTTGATGAGCAGTGCATAGGTCTGTGCCAAGGATTCAAATCAGTGAACCCCAGGCCGCCAAAGAGGAGCCCACAAACTTAACTGCTACACCACCAAACCGACCTCTGTTATACCCTTTTCGAGCCAAGACATGTTCTCAAAAATTCAGATAATTTTAAATCAAGGAGAATAGTAGTGGTTAGAATATGCTAAAATTCTAATCTTCATATAAAAGTATTATTTTTTTTTATGGAAGATTAGCCCTGAGCTCACTACTGCCAATCCTCCTCTTTTTTCTGAGGAAGGCTGGCCCTGACCTAACATCCATGCCCATCTTCCTCTGTTTATATGTGGGATGCCTACCACACCATGGCTTGCCAAGAGGTGCCGTGTCCGCACCCGTCATCTGAACTGGCAAACCCTGAGCCGCCAAGAAGCGGAATGTGAGAACTTAACCACTGCTCCACTGGGCCGGCCCCCAAAAGTATGATTTTTAGCATTTATAACATTGACAAAAATAACTTTTAATAATTTTATAATTTTAATAATTTTAGTTTATTTTAAAATATTTAATTAATTTAGCCCAAAGATCTTTCAAGAAAAAATGCCCTTTGGAAATTCTGCATACTTGATTGTGGTAAATCAAAAAGGTAAAATGTCTACTGTGCCATCTCAAAATATCAGTAGAAGGAAAATTACCAAAATGCACAGCAGTGTATGTGGTAAATTGTATTTTAAAAACTCAGACATAATAAATAGTGCAAAGAAAAAATATTAGAAAAAATAAATTAGGTAAGCTCATTGATCAAACGTAGATCCAGGCAGCTTGTTGGTTTTGTGAACTCTGACAAGTGGGATGGGAGCAGAACTGGCTAAATATGAGTTTTGTGTCATTTGTTTCCGTTCCACAAACACATAGGCCCTGAAGTTAGAGTTTGTTAGCACAATGCCTAATTGACCAAGAGCTAGCAAATGATGACTCCGAAACTCACCAAAGTCCACTCCAATCTGAGAGCACATTTTGTTATTGATTCCTGTGACATAATGGGGGGAGCTTTGATCTCAAGTTCCGGGGGCCTGTGTATCCATACAATATACCCCACAGAGCTGATTCCAGATATCAACCATGATGAGTCAGCCCTACCATACATCACTGATTTTAAAGTGATCTCCCTACATACTCACGTGTGCTAGCACCCTTCTTTAACGCCAGACAGCAAGAATAGAAATCTTGGCCATTATTAGTTCCCAGTCTCATTCTAGTAGCTGGAAATCATAGGTCAAATTCTGCCTTAGTGTGCCCCGCTGGGGAGAAATCCAAAGATATCATTTTGGAAACTCTTGTTGGTACCTGAAGTGGTACCTAGAACGTCCACTGTCCCCAGGTGGTTTCATGCAAAGCTAGGTTATTTTCCTACCCCCCAAAAACTGTACATTTTTAATTTAGTCTCCTGCATCTTAATGTTTCTTTCTCCTCTTCCTCCTTCCTGCCTTATCTTGGAAACTTTCTTCAACATTTCGCTGTAATAATTCACTACAACACCCTGCAGTGGTGATCAATCTCTGCAAATGTCCAAACAAACAAAAAGTAAAAATATTTTTAAAAGATAAATTCCATTTATGTTAAGTAATTTAACTATTACTGAATTAAATATCACAATTTAAATATTACAGAACTGTACTAGGCCTATTAGATAATTTTATTAATTTGAAGCATGAAGAAGAAATTGGATTCCATTCTTTGTCAATGAGGTTTATATATTAAAAACAATGAAGGGAGAAAATAGTTGTGCAGTTGCAATTTGCTTCGTGATCCTATTTCCTTGATCCTGAAGTGATTTACTCTCAGTTTCAGCTGTGGTTGTCATATCTGTGTTCACATCTTGGAAAAGAGTTTAGTATTATAATTATAGGTATTGTAAGAATGTTGATCTGATTAATGTTTCATATCCAAAAGAAAATCAAAATGAAGAAAATAAAACAAATAAGGAGCTTGTCCCTCCAAGTCACACTTAGAATGTTCACCCATATTTGAGTAAATATTCATATATTAATAATGAACCTGAATGCCATGACTAACTAGTAATAGTACCATTATGCAGATTGGACATGATGGTAACCTATGCAGTCACATCTCTGAAAGGCAGAGATGTCACAAATGACACTCATGTAGGCATTTAGCTCTTCGGCCTTACAAATGCTGAAGTCTAAGCTGATAAATGATTTTGGCTGAATACCAAGGCTGAAGCTGACCTTCAGAGCATTACTATTTAAAAATATTCTGCAAGATACTCAAAGTCGACAAACAATTGTCTACACATTAAAAAAATATCCTTAGGAGTTACGTCTCTAAACAATGTGAAACACATTTTGACTGTGAAGATGGTTCTGTGCCCATGTTCTGTATGACAGAAAAGGGGAGAAGAGTGATCTCAGGATAATATTCTGTGTAAAGGCAGACAATTGGCATTAACTCATGAACTGAGAAGAAAGAAAAGAGGCCTCAGTTGCAGTTCTTGACTGGGCTGGGCACTACTGACAGAGACATCTTTCAAGGTGGCTGATGTAATGTCTTCAGAGAATCTTTTATTGTGTTGGAGGAATTGGGTACTGCTAGTAAGAACCATTTTCGCTAGGTTAATATTAGGATTCAGGTCTGAAGCTTCTTGTCAAGAAAGTATTGGTCACTAGAAGAAGTTATCACTGGGGATTGGATAAACAGAAGTGCCTGTTAGTGTAGAAATGGTTTTGGCAGCAAGCATTCTGAATAATTAAAGCATTGCATCAGCATTCCGAATAATTAAAGCATTTCATCAGGAAAGACCAAGAGACCATGGTGGAAGGAGACATTGACCACAGTTCTCCATATACCTCAGAGAATACACTTTTTCTTTTCATGCTTCATGACTCAAAGGCAGGAACTGGAATCCCAAGGTGTCTCAGTAAGTAAGCCTGATCTAAAGAATGCATGATTGTCATTGCTTCAATATAGCTCATGACCCTAAGGAATTATGTCTTAAACACTTGGCATATGTGTATAAAATTCTATACATCGCTCATAAATCATAAAGGGTATTTTTAATTAAAGATTTTATTTTTTTACTTTTTTAGAGCAGTTTCAGGTTTACAGCAAAATTGAAAGAGATTTCCCATATACTCCCTACCTCAGCACATTCATAGCCTCCATTATTATCATTCCCTAGCAGAGTGGTGCATTGGTTACTATTGATAAACCTGCATTGACACATTGTAATCACCCAAAGTCCATAGTTTACCTTAAGGTTCTCTCTTGGTGTTATTCATTCTGTGGATTTGCACTAATGTATAATGACATGTACCCATCATTGTAGTATCATAAAGAGTGTTTTCACCGCCCTAAAAATCTTCTGTGCTTCACCTATTCATCCTCCTCATCACATCTTCATAGTGGCTTTTTAAATTATGAAATAGGATCAAGGTGATTCTATCTTTAATTAGGCCATCTCTTTGAGTTCTTCACTTTTCAGGAATTTCTTATAGGCTCAAGTACCTGCAGACAGTCTGCCATTAGAAGGTAATGGAAGTTCATCTATTTATAGAACTCTTTAACAATCAATAAGAGAGTAAAGATGAAACATCTCATTATCATTTTCCAAACAGAAAATCTTGTTCTACTTGGCTAGGCTTTTGAGACCAGGCTATATTCTAGGGAACACATAACTTTATGATATCATGCAATACTCTAAGATCCTTCATTACTATGCCACTATTAACCTTTGTAAGTCTTCTTTAATTAAATAGGTATGTAGGAATAGATGGAAATATTTTATAAATATGATTCTCATTAGTAGAAGCAAACACCTCAAATCCAACTTTCTAAGTAATATATTTAATAATATTTAATAAATAAGGGGTAGTCTTTCAGCATCAAATAAATTCTCTTCCCTTCACAGGACACTAATCTATTTTAATATTCAAAGATTTTATCCCAAATATGACACAAAGTAGCTAAGAATTGACATGTTTAAATTTACATTAAAACATATAGACTACTTGTGATAAATCCCTAGTTCCAGGGTGAGTGATTCTGTAGCCCATACCATGGAACCTCTGGTTTCCACCCACCACATTTCCTTCCTGAGCAAATAAATTGAATTTGCAAATAAATTACAAGAGCTAGAAAAGTTTGTCTCCTAATGCACAGAGGGGAAATTTAGGGAGCTAGGTGACAACAGAGTAGTTTCTTGCTATCAACTTCCTTTTTTACCCAAGACACTGTTTTTTTCTTCTTCCTGTTGTCTATTATTTGTGTTTTCCTCTTTTTCCCTGGTATCTTTGGTCAGTATGACATGCCTAATATCCCCAAACCGTTGTTTGTATTTTGTTACTGAGTTTTAGGAGGGTTAACTTTCTCTTCTGTGGGCTAAATGGACAAACTAGAAATTAAACTTATTATAGCATCTAGGATGTTTCTGATTGCAAAGCAGAAGAAGCTTGAGGGATTTCTACTCTCTAGGATGCTAATATTTTACATCATTAGACTTAAAACATTCCCTCAGGAACTCATAACAGGATTTTTTCCCAGGTATACTGTGGGATGACTGCTTTCAAAAAGGGATGGAAGGACTTGACACTAATTCAAAGCGTTCTAACAGGTAAGTGACAGATTGCTTAAATCTTTCTCGTCAGAGAGACATCATTACAGAATAATTGAACATAATTTTAAAATATATTTCTACGTGTCTTCTGACTATATTACTCCTACATCCTCCGACAAAAAGAATGGAAAAATAGATTTTTAAAAGTTTACTGTTAATATAGTAAATAAGTGGAATGAAATATAAACTTTAGAATGAAACGATCTTTTGAACCCAAGAAATATTTTATGACCACTAGGTATGTGGAAAGCCATCATTACTCTGTGTAGATACAAGGATGCATTCCATGTCCTAAGGTTTATTACAGTTTCTTGAGATGGCAGAGTGTAGAAAATTTCACAAATGCTTTTCCTGTAAGTTAGCTGAACAAGATAGATCCTCCCTATGGATATTAAAAGTTAGAAGAGATTATAACTGATTAGAAATTAGAGAAAAGATTAATAGTGGTAGTGACCTTGACATAGCTTCTGGAGAATGACAGCTTTTCTATTACCAAGGGACAACTTTAAATAGAATTTTGTATATATCACAGTACAGAATTATTACTCTTCGCACGTTTCTAAAATTATAGCATAAGAATATAATTTTCAGTTTACATGCATCTCAGATTTAGTTTGAAAAGCTGAATAACTATTCCTCATGGAAAGTTCAGAGGAAATATGACAATGTAGAGGCTAAAATCTATGTAATGAAGGTGAAAGATAAATCATGCCATGTATGTGGGAGGGTAGTTTTTAAAATCATTCTTTAATTTGGGCTTTTGAGGAATAAAGAGTCTTGGGATAACTTGTTAACCTTTCCACAGAGAATGGTAAATTTTGCATAGAAACAAATGTGTGTAGGTATTCTCCCAAAGATAGAAGTCTGGTATAACCGAATCAAGGAAGATTGGGTAGTTTGAGAGACAATCCTTAAGGAAAGCAATGATTCTCATGGTGGCCTCTGCAATAAAACAGGTTTTTTTTAGGATAGAATGAACCACCTAACATTCTATTGCACCCTCATCTATTTTCCACCTTTTTCTATCTGTTTTTCTTTCAGCTCTCCTCTGTTACCTCCCCACCAAACACATTGCCTGTTTATTATTGTTTTGACTAATTTAGCCATTCTAAAGTTGGCTGAACTTTTTTAAGTAAGTACAGTAGTTATTATAAGATGTGCTATTTTATTAGTGTTGTTTCGTCTCCAGGTCAGTCTTACCCATTTTTGTCTCAGATTCCTTTGAGAACCTGATGAAAGGTGTTAGACCTCTGGAAAAAAAAATGGACCTACAGTTGTCCACAAAGACATTCACAAAAACATACGTCAATATCAGGAAGAGATGAAAAATGTTAAGGTTCTCTTTGCATTATTTAAGGGCCAAAGATTCATGTAAAAAAATGTCAGATGCCTAAGTTGAACATTTTTATGGGTGTCAGAGTCCCTAAATCTTGCATGGCCTTGTGGTGCTGTTCAGACTACAACATCTGGTCCAGGTTGTGGAGCTGATTTACTAAGGTATTTAAAATTGATCTGAGGTTTTTATCTTTTTTTTTCTGAGTTTATAAATTGGGAGCATTTTTCTCTGTCTATCCTACATGATAGATAGAAGGCCACAGTAGATTAATAGCGCGTATGCGTTTGGTAATCAGAATAGTACTAAAACAATCAGGTAATTATTATTTGTTAAGAGGTAATTGAAAAATTCAATTTAAAAACAAATACCGAGCTCCTACACTGTACAAGGCATTGGGTTTTGAGCTATGGAGAATAAAATCCTGAGAATATGTAATCTTCAGTGATTCTTATTACAATAAGGAAGCTAAAGGAAGAGCATACATGATTGAATTTAAGTAATAGTATGCTATGTAATAAGAAAAGCTATAAAAGAAGCCATTAGAGAAAAGGAGAGAGAATTTCATTTATCACAATCGAATCATTGAAGGCCACCAAAGACGCTTCTTAAAAGTTGGATCTTAAAATTTCAAACCAGTTGAAGTAGTTAGAATTGAAATGACAGTTCAGGAAAGAAGGGGACTATTGATTAAACTATTAAGTACTTGATGTGAACTCACAATTATTAACAAGTTGAAGAAAATATATGCATTATGATTCTTATTTTATCTTAAAAATGTATGTCCAAATGTCTAAATAAACTTCTTCTAGAATTGAGCATTCTAATGGGATTGATGATATACAAATCAAAAGCCACTCACTTAAAAGAAAGGCCACAATCATGGGCCTTATTTTCAACTACAAATATTTCATGATGGTCACTCTTTCAAATGAATAAGGAAAGAATGAGGTTATTGTATGGATTAAGATACCAAGTCTCAGTTTCCTCATAGTTTAAGATGCTTGGCAAAGAATACACAGTCCAAATAGAATTTTTAAAAAATTTGGAATCCTAAATTAAATTACTTCATCAGACACTTTCCCAAGAGTACTCTTTGATTTGGAGGGAGATAAGATATATTTCAAGTTTGCTAGGAGAAGAAAACTTACCAAGGGAGACGAAAAAATATATATAAGGGAAATTTTATATCTGTTTAATCTATCTTAGTCTGTGCTTTGGCCACTTACAACTTTCAAGACAGTATATTGAAGGCAGGGATGGGATCGAGGAAGAACACAATGGGATAACTAAGTCTTCCGAGTTATATTTAAACACATTACGTTTCAGTTTGTATTTTAACTTGCATACAGTATCCTTTTGAACATCATCTTGACGAGAAAGATCTAGAGAAAATGTTCTGTTCTAAGAAGTGAAACCAGTGATAACAGCCCTTTCCAAATGCAAAACAAAAAAAGAAATCTTCACTGAAGGAAGTGAAATTTCAACGTTGAACAATTATTGACTTTGCCAGGACAGAAAACAAATGGAACAAAGTCAGTTACTGACTATGTACTATTCCTCTTGTCTGAAATTCAGTCAGCCTCCCTCTTGTGAGTCTCCGCTTTATTACAAGAACATGGGGTTTTCAAGTACCTGGATAATACAAACTCAACTGGAGATTACAACCATGATCTGATCTTACACGAACTGCATGGTGACATCTCCCCAAATGATCTCAGATCTAAAATGCTTAAGCTAAACACTTGAATTGTGAAAACGTGAACTCTTGAGTAATAATACCCACCCCTTTCATTTATATGTAACCTCAGGGACTTTGGGTCCACTAAGGGGTACTTTTCAGAAGTGGGAAAAAGGAAAATAGAAATGGGGCTATTTGTGATACTACCAACTATCAAAGATCATTCACTTCTCTACCTTAGTGTTAGTGTATGTCAAATACTACATATGATAAGTGTGCTTCAAGGTAACGGTACATTATTTAGAGGCTATAAGTGTTTCCTATTTCTTTTTTCAAACTATAGTATCTGGGAGTGAGTGTATGGTGCACTGGAGCATATTATATATTTATAAAAGTATAAGTTTATAAATATATATAACAAATACATATATAAAGAAGACGTTCTTTATTGGGTGGAAGTAAGGTGTGATTTTTGCATTCACATCAGGAAATTTCAAAAACAGTCAAATATATCTAAAATACCAAATGATACCCCAACCAAACACGGGCCCCAAGATTCATTGCATGTGGAAAAATAAGTTAATAATAAAAGGGAGACGTACATTTAAAATTTATAGTGAGTTATGAAGATTAATAAGAACCATGTAAAAGCCACAAAGGGCTATATTTTAATAGTTCTGTCAGAAAGTATAAGATTCATAAGCTTATTTGAGACACATCATGACTCTATGAAGCGGTCATTACAAATTGTGGAACAAAGTGTTGACATGACTTATTAAGAAACCACATCTAAAATGCCCATGATGAAGAATATTTATTTTTATTAAAATATTTCATAGCACCACATTTCACAGCATTAATTAATACTTTTATTTTTTTGCAGAGAAACCATTTCACAATCACCCCTACACCTCATTCTTGAATTATGCAGCTGTGTAATAATGTGACCGAGTTCATTATGCTTGGTTTGGCACAGGATCCTGTTAGGAAGAAACTAGTGTTTGTCACTTTCTTGCTTTTCTATTTGGGGACACTTCTGGGTAACTTTCTGATTATTACTACCATCAAGACCAGCCGGGCACTTGGAACTCCAATGTACTTCTTCCTTTTCCACTTATCCTTATCTGATACCTGCTATTCTACTTCCGTAGCCCCTAGAATGATTGTGGATGCCCTTTTGAAGAAGACCACTATCTCTTTCAGTGAGTGCATAATCCAAGTCTTTTCATTTCATTTCTTTGGCTGCCTGGAGATCTTCATCCTAATCCTCATGGCCCTTGACCGCTATGTGGCTATCTGTAAGCCCCTGCACTACATGACCATCATGAGCCGACAGGTTTGTGGTGCACTGGTGTTTGTGGCCTGGGTGGGATCCTGTGTGCATTCTTTAGCTCAGGTTTTTCTGGCCTTGAGTTTACCTTTCTGTGGTCCCAATGTGATTGATCACTATTTCTGTGACTTGCAGCCTTTGTTGAAACTTGCCTGTACGGACACCTACATGGTCAATCTACTCTTGGTGTCCAACAGTGGGGCCATCTGTACAGTGAGTTTTGTCGTGCTGATGTTCTCCTATGTTATCATCTTGCATTCTCTGAGAAACCACAGTGCTGAAGGGAGGAGAAAAGCCCTCTCCACCTGCGTTTCCCACATCATCGTGGTCATCTTGTTCTTTGGTCCTTGCATATTTATATACACACGCCCTGCAACCACTTTTTCCATAGATAAAATGATAGCTGTGTTTTATACACTTGGAACTCCTTTGCTCAACCCTCTGATTTATACACTGAGGAATACAGAAGTAAAAAATGCCATGAGGATGTTATGGAGCAAGAAGTTAATCTCAGATGACAAAAGATGAATGCATGTTTCAAATTTTTCTTCATTGTTTGTATTCATCTCACAGTCCATAGAGTGTATTATCTTCTTATTGTGGAGTTAATATAATCCTAACCTGTGGCATAAGAATTAGTTCCTTCTGGAAAATAGGGAATGTGAACTCATACACTGGTTAGTGTTCAGTCAATCTTATGTAGAAGAAGATACAGTACTAGGTACAAACAGCCATGTAAGACATGCTGCGTTGGATGTTCCACACGGTGTTCCTGCCCCTCTTGCCTGCTTAGTATCACTTCTGGTTTTGATCTAATGTTTTCCCTTCCCTTCTTTGTGTTGACTTCTGGTATCTCTATTTATAGTTACACATCTATATGTTTATGTTCACCACCTGGCAGGTTTTCTGTCTCGATGGTGCTTTTATTAGATACTGGTCTCATAATATCTGTTCATGAAACTTCAGTTTGGTTGTTTTCCCTGACTCAGGAGAAAGCACCAGATTCATATAACTGTATAATTTTCATTTTTAAGGGACAAGATATATAATCTAGGTAATCTCCCTTCTATATCTTGGGGTTATACTTCAAATTCTTATCATATGTCTACCTTGATCCTTCTAGAGCAGTGACAGAACACAGGGAGAACATTCACCCTTCTGAAGTAGTCATTTTATCTTAGGAAGGTTCTCACTGTTAAGGTGGTACTCATATTATTCTTTTTGTATACATTACTTTTTGCTCCTAAAATGATCCCTTTTAACTTCGGGGAAGTATTAAGTTTTCCTTTGAATCATACCAACTATAATAATTTGTTTATAATATTGGATTATTTTGATTGTATCACAGATTGCCAAAATTAAGTTAGATATATTTATGTGGGTTAAAAGTTAAGAGTACATGCAGTTGATGATAGAGAGTTTGAAAATAATAACTGATTAAACAAAGACTGTTATAATCCAGAGGAGAATTTTTAGGCTTTAAAATAGAAATAACTACATCACAGATATGAATTATTTTAGTGAGTTTTAATATAACCCAGAAAATAGAGTAATTTAAGAAAGACTGAGATATTTGAATGCAAATTGTATTTATGCAATGGAGATAAATATCACCTTTCATCACCATCCATCAACACCATGGTCTATAATTACGTGTTCACTAGGAATCTTTCTGGTTTCAGTTTGTTATTTTGCTTGTATTTTTAACCATAAAGCAATTCAATATGATAATTTTTGTTTATTTGGAACTTCTATTTCTAAATTACTAAATTATATTAAAATTACTAAATTTGTATTAATTTCATTGTACCAACAACTTTAAAATTGCTTTAGCTTGAGAAAAAGCTCATTTGATTCTCCATGTAAGAGTGGAAACCTGCAAATTCCGCCATGAACTCTAGTGACATATGTACATTGCTTCTTTTCAGATTCTGTGATTTTCATGGCTAATCCCTCTCAAGAAGTTTATCACTGATCACAACTGCTACACTTTGTTTCTGTTCTTGTAAGGTTTGCACCTTAGCAGATTCCAGTTGGCAGAGTTTTAATTGAAGTTGTCTTCTATTTTAAGATAAGGGGAATATGAAAAGAGGTGTACATTAGATATAACTTAGGTACCGCCCCAGTTACACTCTATGTAATATGTCTTCCAGGCATTGTTTTAACATAGAGCTTCCATGTCACTTGTCACCACATATCCTGCAGAGATTATGCTTTAATTTTAGTCTAGGGTTTTATAATAAAGGTAATAGAACTGCAAAGATGACTGAATGTGCAACCTCACCAGGATGTTTTTGTTGAAGTGTGTGTATATGTATACACAGTGGAATATTACTGTGCGATATACAGATGAAATAATGCCATTTAATTTACACAAGATGGATGGAACTTGAGGGTATTATGCTAAGCAAAATAAGTCAGAGAAAGATACATACTGTATGATTTCATTCACATGTGTAAGATAAACAAATATACACACAGATAAGGAGAACAGACTGGTAGTTACTAGAAGAGAAGGGAGTTAGGGGAGGCAAAAGAGAGTAAAAGGGCACGTATGTATGGTGACTGTTGGAAACTAGCCTTTTTATGGTGAACATAATGCAGTCTATAGAGAAGTCAAAAATTGATGATGTATACCTGAAATTTTCATAATGTTAAAAGCTGACGTAACCTCACTAAGACAATTTTAGGAAACGAAACAGAACAAAATAGGTCTTTACAGAGGTAATCAAGTTAAAATGATGTCTTTATGGGGAGCCCATGTTATCCAACATGGTTGGTGTCCTTGTAAAAATGGAAAATTGGACACATACAGACACAGGGAGAATGCCAGATGAAGATGAGGGCAGAGATTGGTGTGATACATCTACATACCAAAGAATGTCAAAAATTGTCAGTAAATTACCAAAAGCTAGGAACAGATTATCCTCATAGCTCTCAGAAGTAATTAACCTTTCCAACTCCTTGATCTCAAAATTTCAGCCTCCAGAACTGTAAGACAATACATTTCTGCTGTTTAAGCCACCCAGTTTGCTGTACTTTGTTATAGCAGTGCTAGGAAGCTAGTACTGATATTCTGATTAAAACAACTAGATCTGACTCTTTAAGGCATATACAGAATGGTAGCTGTATTGGTTTTCTATTGCTGCTGTAAAAAATTAGCATCAACCTGGTGACTTAACACAACACAGATTTATTATCTTATAGATCTGTAGGTCAGAAGCCCAGCATGGTTCCCACAGGGCTAAAATCCAGATGTCAGCAGGGTTTTGTTCCTTTCTGGGACAAAAGGGGAGACACCACTTCCTTGGTTTGCCTTCTTCTAGAGGCTGCACACATTCCTTGGCTTTCGGCCTCTCAACTCCATCTTCAGTGTAATAAACGTTGCATCTATTTGACTATTCTTTCATTGTCACATCTCCCTCTGACTCTCTTTTCTGCCCTCCTCTTCTGCTTTTAAGAACTCTTATGGTTCACTGGGCCCACCTGGATATTCCAGGATAATCTCCCTGTTTCAAGGTCAGTTTATTAAGAACATTAATTCAATCTGTAATCTTAATGCCATTTGCCATGTAAACATATTTTCATAGGTTCATATTTTCATAGGTTCCAAGGATTAGAATGTAGACATCTTTAGGGACTATTATTTGGCCTACCACAATAAAACTCAGTAAATCTAAGGCCAGAGAACCCAGAAGCTTACTGTTTTATGGGAGGGTCCAGAAGACACTCGCTTCACCAACACAATAAGCTTGTACTGGTAAGGGAAGTACAAATGTACTTGAGAAGCTTCATGGTTTTAATAGATGAAGATGCTTCCCTAGAACTTTGCTGTTTGGTATTTTTGGAAATGGTGGGATTCTAGAACAGCATTAAGTAGCAGTTAATAACTTCGATATTACAGTTAATAACTATAAAGTGGATGCAATTATCATAATGATGGCAAAACACGAGAGCAATAAGGTGCCTTTTCTTGTAGGGCTCTGTGACAATGACAAATACATCATGGTGTTGTCAGGGGCTATTCCTTAGTCCTAGTGCCCAAGAATCCTCTTACTACCTCCCATATCAAGTGCTCTTCTTTATCTCATCCATTATGTTCATGTTAGATCTTCATCTTCCATTAAGCCCTCCATCTCCCTTTCCCATTCCCTCAGTCCATTTAGACTCAAGGAAAAGAAAATTTGACTATAAACAGGCATAATCATATTCATACTTAGGCAGATATCGTTGAAGTCTTTTTGTTTTCTTTTTCTTTTGCATGAGCTGAAAGGGGAAAAAATAAGTTCAAGTTAACAATGATAGAAAAGAGAAGAAGAGAAATGGACATAAAACAAGTTTATTTTCTTATGTGACCTTCCCACATCAGTGTGGTATTCTAGAATTCTAATAGTCTCTGATCTACTCTTTTTATATCTTCATTTCTTTCATTTACTTGCCATTCTGACAATTTATTGTCAGATAATATTTTAACTTACTGATAAATATAAATTTTTTTGGTTAAATCGCTTGACTTACTGTTTTAATTGTTTTTATACCCTTGGAACCATCCAACTGTGTCTTTTATGTATATAAGAAGTGTATCTAAGATCTGTTCTTGACATGTTATCATATTTTTACCAGCACATCATGTTTGATATACTTGAATTATTTGTGCGTGTGTGTGTGTGTACCTAGACTACAAAGGAAAAACAAATCTGTCTTCTTCTAGAAGCCCTCAGCTGTTTTAAAGAAAAATTTAACAGAATTTCTATCACTTTTAATGCACTATTCTTTGCTATGTTTAGGTATATTGATAATAAATCTAGAAGCTAAATTAAAACTAAACTAAACTTAGGTAATAAACTAAACTTCTAGATAATAAATCTAGAAGCTAAGTAGGTATTTTGACTGTTCTAGGTTCCTATTGCTGCATAACAAATTACCACAAAATTAATAGCCTAAAACAACACCCATTTACTATCACCACGCTTCTTGTCTGGAGTTTGAGTGAGCTGGTTTCTGTCATTGATAAGGCAAAAACCAGGATCTACTGGGCTGGGATCTTATCTGGAATTTCTGAGAATTGATCCCAGGCTCATTCATGTTGTTGGCAGAATTCAGTCCTTTCTGATTGTAGGACTGAGTCCCCAATCTCCTGGGTGGCTGTCAGCTGGGAGTCACTCTCAGCTCCTAGAACTCCCTGCATGTGGCCCTTCTGTCTTCAAGGCCATCAATGGTGCATTTAATTCTTATTTAAATCTCTCTAATTTACTCTTATGTTACTAGCCAGGAAAAATTCTTTGTTTTTAAAGAGCTTATGGGAGTAGAGTCCGAACATATAACTCAAGGTCAACTAATTAATAACTGTAATTATATTTTTATATCCTTTTTGACATATAATTTAATATAGGTGTGATACATTATCATATTTACACTCCTAAGGAATAGAGGAGGAAATCTTTAGGGGCATTTTGGAATTATATCTACCACAGTGATAACAGAGTTTTGAAAAATCATAGCTTAACTGGACAGCCACATGCAAAAGAATGAAAGTAGACCATTCCCTTATACCATGCACAAAAACCAACTCAAAATGGATTAAAGACTTGAATGTAAGACCTGAAACCATGAAACTTCTAGAAGAAAACATAAGCAGTAGGTTATTTGACATTGGTCTGACCAGCATATTTTCAATTCAAATGCCTCACCAGGCAAGGGAAACAAAAGAAAAAATGAACAAATGAGACTACATCAAACTAAAAAGCTTCTGCACAGCAAAGGAAACCATAAACAAAATGAAAAGACAACCTAAAAATTGGGAGAAGATATTTGCAAACCATATATCAGATAAGGGGTTAATATCCAAAATATACAAAGGACTAATACAGCTGAAAAACAAAAAAACCCCAACAATCCAATTAGAAAATAGGCAAAAAGAACAGAGATTTCTCCAAAGAAGAAATACAGATGGCCAACAGGCATATGAAAAGATGTTCAACATCATTAGTTATCAGGGAATGCAAATCAAAGCTACAATGAGTGGTATCACCTCACTACGGTCAGAATGGCTATAATTAACAAGACAGGAAACAACAAATGTAGGAGAGGGTGTGGAGAGAAGGGAACCCTTGTTCACTGCTGGTGGCAGTACAAACTGGTGCAGCTGCAATGGAAAGCAGTATGGAGTATCCTCCGAAAATTAAGGATAGATCTACCATATATTCCAGCTATCCCACTGCTGGGTATTTATCCAAAGAACTTGAAAAAACAAAGGCATAAAGATACTTGCACCCCTATGTTCATTGCAGCATTATATACAATACCCAAGACATGGAAGCAACTTAGATGCCCATCAAGGGATGAATGGATAAAGAAGATGTGGTATCTATACACAATGGATTACTTCAGCCATAAGAAATGATGAAATCCGGCCATTTGTGACAAGGATAGACCTTGAGGGTATCATGCTGAGTGAAATAAGTCAGAGGGAGAAAGTCAAATTCCATATGGTCTCACTCATAGGTAGGAGATAAAAACAATGACAGACAAACATGTAGCACTGAAGATTGGATTGGCAGTTACCTTAGGGGAAGTAGGGAGGGGGAAGGGCATAAGGGGTGATTAGATTCACATGTGAGGGGATGGACTACAATTAGTTTTCAGGTGGTGAACATAATGTAATCTAAACAGAATTCAAAATATATTATGAGGCACATCTGAAAATAAACAAATAAAAAATAAATTAAAAATAAAGAAACACCATAGCTTTATCACAAGAATCAGAGAATGTATAACTCAGTATTTCTAAAATGAGGATAGTTCTACTCTATCTATTAAATATGCTGCCTTTGCATCCTCTACCAAAATATTATCAATGATTAAATAATGATTAAATATGACTTTCCCTTAGGCGAGGGGGATTTTGTAGGAAATATAAGTGACATTTTATAGCAGTTTAAACAATCAGTGAATCCAACTAAATATATGATGGTCTTCAAATATCTTCCACAATCAATAACGAATTGTCTACACACGTAAACATGTAAATCCCATGGATGAGGGCCTAAAGTGGGAACTGAAATTTTAGTTCCACATAGTTTTGCATCGTGAGCTATTGTCTTATTTTTCCCTTACATGTCATTTACTTCAGTCTGAAGATTGTGATCTGAATGCTTTGTCTTTTAAATATTTCAGAGTTCCCTTCACTAACTTTCCTGGAAATTGCATCAGAAAGCTTCTGAAAATAAGATTAATCTGCTACTACTACTAACAACAATATTAACTATAATAATAATGGATAATGCCTATTACTTATGTGTGATAAAATACATATTCTTATTGCATTTATAAATGAAGATTCTAGGGAGGTAAGTGTCTTACCCAAAGGCACATAGCTGGTTATAGGCACATCAGGAATTCAAACTCAGACACTGGCTTCAACAACTGAGGTGATAAACATTAAATCACCCCTGACAAGCTCTCTATGCTGCGTCTTTCAACCATACTCTTGCTACCATTCACATGACATATACACACAAACACACTCATACATTTTAACATAAGCATTCCTCCTTGCAATGTTTCTGAAATCAAAAGCACAACAATTAAATAATTTAGGCAGTCAACAACAATTATAAGAGTAGTTCAATAAAAATTTTTAAAAATAAATCTTTTAAAGTATATGTTGCTTTACCATCATCAAATATAATCAAAATTATGAAAATTTTCTTAGTAATTTGTTTTGTTGTTGCTATTGAAATTCTACTATGAATGGACTGTATAATTTGGAGAAAAATGTATAACATGAATCCTGTGTAATTTAAAATTTAAACATGATTTTGAAATATTCAGCACAGTATTTTACTATCTTATTTTAAATTGAAAATTCAGAAATATTTATTGAGTGTTGTACTATGTGTAAAGTGTAGCAGTGCTGTTCAAAGTCATTGTAGTGTTAGTAAGCATCTTAGCCAAGGTCAAATTCTAATATACTAGTCACTTGCTTCCTAGACTTGTCAATTTACCTCTTGTGCCTCTGTAGAAATATTAATAGTACCATATCATTTGATCACTATGTGCATTAAAATGAAAAATCCTTTTAAAGTCCTTACCATGATTACTATCACATTGTAAGGACTGTTTTCAATTATTGCTGTTTCTCTGGCCATGATTAAAAATTAAATTATTAGAGGGGCCAGCCCAGTGGTGTAGCGGTTAAGTTCGCGTTGTCTGCTTAAGTGGTCCAGGGTTGGCAGGTTCTGATCCTAGGTGCTGGACCTATGCACCACTTATCCAGCCATGCTGTGGGAGGCATCCCACATGTAAAGTAGACGAATGCAGGCCAGATGTTAGCTCAGGGACAATCTTCCTCAGCAAAAAAAGAGGATTGGTGGTGAATGTTAGCTCAGGGCTAATCTTCCTCAAAAAATAATAATAATAATTAGATAGAAGATGAGAAAGAGCAGAGCCTGATTTCATTGAGGTAATAGTCTATGGAGAAGATCAGAGAAGAATACCAATATGTAAAAATACAAACACAAAAATGGCCAAAAAATATTCAGACTGTCTATGAAAGGGGAATCAAATGGTCTGGCAAAGATAGGTATTAGGAGTGTAATGGAATGACCTGGGGTGTGAAATTATGTTGGAGGAAAGACAATATAATGAGGATAAACTTTGTGGAAATGGAAACATTTAAGTTTCCCCTTTATAAGTTAAGAGAAATCTGGATACCTTCAATATTAGTAATTAATTAGCTTCGGTAATAGAAGCAGATGAAGACTCTTAATAAATATAATGAATGCAACAGGGTTTATTTTCTATATAGAAAGTAATAAGGCTACTTTTAAAATTTGTCATTGACCATAAAACCTACTTTTGATATTTAACAACATATATTTGAAGCGATCTAAAATAATATATTTAAAAAGGCACAATTGAAAAGCCAAAGCAATAGCAAATTAAAATCAGCAGAGTTTAGTTTTACTTGCTTTGTCCAAGAATTACCATAGGGACTGACATTGGGATCGCAGCACCAAGGTACCTGCAGCGCCTTGAAATACTCCTGAGTTTCAGTGCAGCTTCTCTAAGAGTCACCGACTCCTGAGTGTGAAGGGACTTTGTCTTTGCTGCTCACTATTGCATCAGAGGGAAAAGAGACAAGAGAGAAAGGCCAAATGAGTTTGACATTTTCCCTGCAGTTTTGTGATATAATTCTCATTCTCATTTTGAGTATGCATAAAGCTAGTTTTTAAGATGTACTTATTTTAAGTATATTTTAAAAGCTAGATACGAAGAATGAGACTTTTTTCATTGTGTTTTTTCCCCTAAAAGATTTCCGTATTATTTTTGTTTGCAATAGAGATTTGTTTTTCATTTGTTCTCATGAGTTCAAGAAGACAAAGATATCCTTTCAAATACTGATTGGAATTGGCTGATACTAAATATGTGAGTTGGTTTTTTGTTTCCTTTTTCTTTCTTTCTTTTTTTTTATTTTGCATGCCTGAGTCTATGTGAAGTCATCTCTGAATAGCTATAGAATCATCTATCCTTGTTTGCTTATTATTTAAGGGAATTATTTTTTCCATGAATATGTATTATAAAAATATATCTGCTTTGTAACTATTTCTTTTATAACCTTGAATGTTTTATAATTCATGTCACAAATTGGCATTATAAGTGTTTACAAAACAACTTCAGGAGGTTTGTTCTAATAGAAAACCGACAATGGGAATGCTCTCTTGAAATCCTGTTCCTAACATGGGACTGTTTGATGCTGAGACAGAAGGTTAAGGGAATATTTTGTACTCTACTTAGGATAGAAAAACATTGATAAAAAACCATGAAAGTCTGAAAAAGATAAAATAATTGAGTAAGACAAGTAGTAAGCAGAATGAAGACAGTCAGAAAATTATGGAATTGATAACATCATTTTGATTAATTACTTGATAAATCATTTGATTTAGAAAATTAGTTCTTTGCACCTGGAAGAATTCATGAAAACTATAATTCCTCATTGTCT
Organism: Equus caballus; assembly: GCF_041296265.1. Taxonomy (NCBI): domain Eukaryota; kingdom Metazoa; phylum Chordata; class Mammalia; order Perissodactyla; family Equidae; genus Equus; species Equus caballus. The sequence continues at coordinate 13,717,967 of NC_091695.1, forward strand.
TAAGAAGAAATAAGTACCCATAGAATTGAGGGACTTTTTCACAAATCACATAATTAGGGAGTGTCCAATAAGGACCAAAACCTCTGCTTCTTGCCTCACTGTGTCATAGGTCTATAATACTTTGCAAAACTCCCTGATATTTGAACTGGATAGGGTAGTATAGAAGGAAATTTCAGTGATCACAATTGGAGAACTTCAAATTACATAATTAATGACTATTTCTTTAACAAAGGTAAATCAGACATGTATTATTAAAATTGAAAAAAAAACTGCAGAGAACTACAAAATAACCTAAGTAAAAGATTGGGGAAAATAATTATTTTCTTGAAAGATTTGATTCAATTATTCTTAGAGCGATGATCTTTTCTAGTGCACTATAGGCCTTCATAAATGAATTTTTGCCTTGATTTCAGTTCTCTCATCTGTGAAGTGGGAAATCCCATTACCTACCCCATGTCCTGGTAGTAGTCTGGGATTTTCAGCAGTGTTGTCAAAATATTTTATAACTTTGGAATTTGTTCAGTGATATGTTAAACTCACTGGAGAAAATCTATTCTCTGAACTCCTCTTGTCTTAGAAATGGTGAAACATTCATAGAATATCAATCCTTTTTCAATTAATAATTAAGGAGTCAATATTTACCTAATTCTTACAATGTATTAGATGCACATATCTGTACCTAAATGTTTTATATGGATATTTTATTTTAATTCTCAGAAGAATCCTGTGTGGTAGGTACTATTATCATCACTGCTTTACACATTAAAAAAAAAAGGCTCAGTGTAAGTAACTTGATTAGATTAGGCAAGAGTTAACTAGTGGACCATATATTGGAGTCCACTTACTGAAACTCAAGCACTCTCACCCACCATTTATAGCTTGTCTCATTCAAAGATGCAGTTGACAATTTTATTCTATTTATTTATTTATTTATTTTGAGTAAGATTATCCCCAAGCTAACTTTTGCTGCCGATCCTCCCCTTTTTTACTGAGGAAGACTGGCCCTGAGCTAACATCTGTGCCCATCTTCCTCTACTTTATATGTGGGATGCCTACAACAGCATGGCTTAAAAAGTCTTTTGTGGGTCCGCACCTGAGCTCAGACATGGTGAACCCCAGGCTGTCGAAGGAGAATGTGCGAACTTTATTGCTGCATCACTACACCAGCCTCTGACAATTTTATTTTGAGAATTGGAGATTAGTCAGTCTCATTTCCTAAGAAACATTTTCTGTGAGACTACAGAAACCAAGATGACCATGAAAATCAGGGGTTGATATTTTTCCCTGTTTTAAGGCAGGATGAACATTGTGTCCTGACTATCCCATTTGGATGCTGTCCAGTCTAGATTTTCTTAGTGAACTTGTTGCAGCAGAGATGAGGATTTTAGACCGAAGTTTTAACGATGACAGCGTTTCTATTGTGTCCACACATATCAGAGGCTGTTATCCCTTCATGTAGCAGACCAAGATTATTCAAATTTCGTTGAAAATTTATTGTTTCTTTCTATTCAAACTATAATAAGAGCCAGTATTAGTTTAGCAAAATTAGGAACCACGAAAAACAGTAAATTATATATGTGAGTCTTTAATAATAACAGCTATTAGATTTAGCAGATGATCTTGGAATTTCTTTAAATCCTATCAGAATTATAAAAGTGTAACTATTTTTAATGATGATATAAAAGCCAAATCCAGAGATAGGTGTAAAGAAAGCGTGCAGATATTGGTATAAATATAGATGCAGATATAGATGTTTTCTATTTCCTTATGTCAAATATCTCTTCCTGGAGGAGTGGGGGGTAAGAAAGGATGTGTCTAATTATATTTATATCTTTTACGACAATTGACAGCATATAATGCTTGGATAATAGCATCTATGTCTACATTTATTAAAGAAATAGAGGCACCATTGTGGTAAGTTATATGAGTTTACTGAATTGCAATAAAGGATTATGATTCATATTTTGTTTTAATTCCATTCATTATTATATTCTTCTCAAATCATATTACAAAATAATGTTTTAAAATTAACTTTGTTTACAGAATACTGAAATAATTGCTTTGATAGGGAAATCATAATATTGTATAACACTAAAATCCCCTCTGACCATTACCATTTTTGTTTGTAACAAGTAAATCTTTCCTTCCAAACCTTTTCATATTAAGTTATAAGCACAGAGTTTCTCACGAAAACTACATGATATTCTGTGGGTGTGATTTTTTTAACACACTAGTTATCATATTGTGATTATCTTTGTACTTTTTTTATGTTTTCCACTAAAAAATATGTTAGCGATTTGTATCATGATAGATGTGCAAGATTTATCCAACATTTAAATTTCTGCCTAGTTTTCCATAAGAAGAATGTACTACATACTATTTCCATTCTATTGGCAGGAATTTATATCATTTCCATTTTCCAAGTTTGAATGTCTGCTATGAATATGTTTTTATATGCTTTCTGGTGTAGTTTTACTGGGTAGCTTACCAAAATGTTATATGAACAGGCTTTTAACTTTTATTTTTATGAAGTTGACAATTGAGAATAGTATCTTGTTGTTTAATCTGCTTCTGATGAGGTTGAGCATTTTTATATGTTTTTTGCTAGCTAGTAATTTCCTTTCTTTGTTTTGCCTAGTCAAATGTTTTGCTCTTTTAGAAATTTCACTTACTTATTTTTATAATATTGATTTATAGGATTTATGTTTACTCCAATTAGTTTTTAAAATATTTTGTTCATATGAAATTGTGCCATACAGCAATTTTAAATATATTGTTTCTTATAATTTTTTTTGTGCTTTGCTTAAAAAATTTTCCCTAACTTATAAATCCATTCTAATTACCTCTCAAATATATTTTCTAGCTTTGTTTGATACATTTATATTTTTCAATAATTCAGTATATAAATTTTTTATGCCTTATGAAGCGTTTTGCTGTTTGATTTTTTACCCGCAGAGGGAGATTCAAAGTCCTAACCTCAGTTACTGAAAAGTTCACAATTTCACATCAATTTGAAATTTCAACTTAAGTATAGAATAAATTTCAATATACTTACTTGTTTATTTATTGGCTATCTTCAAGTTCAGCAATCTTTCACTAACAAATCTTTAATTGTCATAGTTTTATAATATACTTCAATTCTAAAAAGTATGTTTATACTTTTTGTTCTTTCTTTTATAAAGTTAACTACTATAGACATTGTTTCTGAAATTTGGAAGCAGATTTTGAAGTTTTATAAAAAATTTTGTCAGAACTTTTGTTTTAATTATTGAATACATGGATTAATTTGGGAAGAATTTACATCTCTTCTATATTGATCCCCTGTAACCATTAAATGTGGTATTTCTCTTTAATTGCTTCAGTATTTTATTATCTTTTAACACAACTCTTTATTCAAGGAGATAATTCATTTTTAAGGACAAGTAACCCACAGTTAAAAGAATCTTTAACTTTTTATTTTAAAGAAATCATACCACAACTCAGAACCATTGAAGTTGGAGTTTCACTTGTGTGACAGCCACACTTCCGGAGATTTTGCAAGAAATCACACCACGGGGTATTAACTTGGCATTCACAGATGGATTTCAAAGCAAAAGTCCATACTTTTCCTTAAAATCTTATTGGAAATCACTTTGTATGTCCAATGTGCATTTTTCTAAAGTAATGTAAAGGGAATTCAGAGTAAACAGCAATGTTCAATTGCTGTTATAACTCTCCACAGGCTGGCAATTCTTTGTCAATATGTAGGGTTCATCTTTGTATAAAACTCAGCCTTGAGTTTAGAAGTTTTGTGATAACGTTTTAGATCAGGTTGCAGAAAGGAAGTAAGAGATGTAGTGTACTTTCCACCAAAGTAATAGTCCCTTTTTAACTAAAATATTCCCGGACTTGGCCCCAGGTGAGTTTAATAAGCCTGACAAAGAAAGCAAGTGGTTGAAGGGCTGGTCTAGTGGTGTGGTGGTTGAGTTCACACTCCACTTGGGCAGCCTGGGATTCCCAGTTTCGGATCCCACGTGTGGACCTAGCACTGCTCATCAAGCCCTGCTGCAGTGGCATCCTGCATAAAATAGAGAAAGATTGGCAGAGATGTTAGATCAGGGCCAATCTTACTCACACACACAAAACAAGCAAGTTAAGAGGTTCAATTTAAAGAGATACAAGGTGGCAAAACAGATTAAATGAAGAAGACTCTCTGGATGCAATTTGCCCCTCCAAGGATGTTGTCATAAAAGGAAGTACAGAAAGTGTGACCAAAGGATAAAAATGATAAGGACTCCTGAGCTATACTGGGAGGTGAACTGAGAAATAGGGTCAATTTCAGGAAGCTGTAAATGTACTAGAAGCCCATGCAGTGGAGCAAAACTTGTCATCTGCTTGTTGTTCTTTCTCTCCCTCCCTTTTTTTTAATGTTCATGAAAATGTTCTAAAGGCACTTTCTGAAATTAAAATTATGAGCTCATTGAAGTCTAGTGACATCACTGAACTTTCAAGATTCAGCACAGATTAAATCACTGGGAAGTATTGAGAATTATAATGACATTTCACCCTTTGAAGCATAGATAACCTCAGTGCTGTTTTACACATACTGGAGATTCAAAAATCACTCCTAAAGTATAATGCTGAAATTACATCTCAAAATTGACCTGGAAAAGAGCATTTGATCTTTTATGTTTTCATCTTGTGGTTCATGGCAAGTGAGAGACTTTGGAACTCAGCATAATTGTAATTAACTGATGATGTGTGCTATTATTGTTACTGTATGTCTGCTCTACTGAACTTCACGTCACTTGTGGGTAGAGATTATATGTATTTTGTACACTGCTGTACCCTTAGCCAATTATGGTGATTGTATTATAATAAACCTTCAATACATATTTATTGAATAAATGAATGACTTTTAAAATAAATCAATAATTTCAAATAGTTGAGTGTTTCAGGTATATTAACTTCCCCCTCTACAGGATCAAACCCACAGAAGTAATGGGACATCAAAACATCACAGAATTTATCCTTCTAGGACTTTTCAGTGATGAGGATGTGAAAGTTGCCTGCTTTGTCGTGTTTTCTCTTTGTTATGTTGCAATTCTTTCAGGAAACCTGCTCATTCTCCTCACTATCAGGTGGAGCCGCCTCAGTGAGCAGCCTATGTACTTTTTCCTCAGCTACTTGTCCCTCATGGATGTCTGCTTCACCTCCACGGTGGCCCCCAAACTGATCACAGACTTACTGGCCCAGAGGAAGACCATCTCCTACAACGACTGCATGTCCCAGATGTTTTACGCCCACTTCTTTGGTGCCACTGAGATCTTCATCTTGGTGGCCATGGCCTATGACCGCTATGCAACCATTTGCAGACCCCTTCACTATATGGTCATCATGAGCAGACAAGTGTGCTATGTCCTTGTGATGGCCTCTATTATTGGAGCATTTATCCATTCAATCCTGCATGTATTGATTATTATTGAACTTCCGTTCTGTGGCCCCAATCAGATAGACCACTATTTCTGTGACGTATTCCCCTTGCTAAAGCTGGCCTGCATGGACACCAGTTTGTTGGTCATTGCGATCATTACCACAACAGGGGTGATGTCCATTTTGACTTTTGTTGCTTTGCTAATTTCTTACATCATCATCCTGTCCACCCTGAGGACCCATTCCTCCGAGGGCCGCCACAAAGCCCTCTCAACCTGTGGCTCACACATCACTGTCGTGTTCATGTTCTTCTTGCCCCTCATCTTAACCTATGTCCCAACAGCTGATTCTGTCAGTAACGACAAGGTTTTTGCCCTATTTTACACCATGATCGCCCCCATGTTCAACCCTCTTATCTACACACTGAGAAACACAGACATGAAGAATGCCATGAGGAAAGTGTGGTGCCGAGAGAAACCATTTGAAGGGAAATGAAGCCTCTGGTGTTCAAGCCCTTAGGCAAATCCTGTTCTATCTACAGAATCATTAATGTCACCAAATACAGCAGGTACAGAGGAGTGGTGTGTAGTCACCAAAAGTTGCAATGCCATTCTTGGATCAGCCATCTCAATAATGTCATGTAGCACGCCACCCCAAAACTTGTGGCTTATATGACAAACATTTAATTCTCACTTATGTGTCTTTGGGTAAGCTTGGGTTCAGCTGATCTAGGTTGAGCTTGAAGGGGGTTAAGTGCAGACGTCAAAGTAGATTCAAATATATTTCATGTAGTTCTTATCTTTTTCATGCATAAAATAGAAGATTTATCTTACCCTTTGCTGAAATTATAATTTTATGCTCTGTACATTAATGTTTCCCTGTACCATTAACTGTTATGGAAGTTCAGCATTGTATGTCTCTCTATACTATGTGGCAGACTTAATTTGTAGATTTTTCATACTAAAGAATATACAATAAATACTGTTTTGAAGATTTGAATAAAATGATGATGTTGAATTATACCTCAAAACAAAACAAAACTGGTCACCATGCAAGAAGTGGACACATCAGAACACTGTCAAAATGAGGCATTCCTACTCAGTCACTATAAAAAGCAGTGTAATTCTAGAGGCTCTGACATGTGATAAATGTTTTAATATCATGAATATTTTAAATGAAAAAGAGATATGCTGCAAAACATAAAAGCTATCCTTACATATTCAATTCAGCAGAGCATGGAAAAATGTTTAAATAATTTATGCTGCTCCAGGGACAGAAGTATAATCACTGGTTAGAAGAAACAAGGAGACACACTTATTGTTTTCCACTATAAAATAAACTAATTTATTCATCTGGAAAATGAGAAAGGTTGCCATTTATTTTTGTCAGTGAAGGCTTTAATCCAAGTCATACCTGCCTTCGTATAACACCAAGGTTATAAAACTATAAAGCTGGTAGACAATGTTGTCATCATACATCCATGAAACAAAATAGTGTTGTTGACCAGACTCATCCTTATTGAAACTGGAGAGAGTCTGAGTTCTCGTGATTCTTGGCCATTTATTTCCAAGGAGCCAAGAGGAGACTCTATAAGCTCCTCTGATAGGGATTGACTCTGAGGAAATTTGTGAACAGGAATATGTTTATAAAGTCACTGGTAGAAACTTGAATATTATTTTATATGTTCCACTTCTTGATCTTTGATAGTAATAAATATGTTAGCTTTTATCTTCTTGGGGACTTCATATTTTCAATATCACTAATATCTAGTGATAGTCCAGATTTTAGTGCAAATATATGAAAGAAAGAGAATTGTGGAGAAAAGTTACCAGTTGGATAACAGTTTTCTAAATTCTGTTCAAGTTTAGCTCCCTTTGTGTTAGTTAGCAGAATCCATGGGGCTATATATATCCAAGGGAGGGCTCTTTGGATTTCATTGACTCATAGACCTCTTGTACTCTAAGAACATCAAGTATCACCAATCCCAGTGTTTCCAAATCTAAGTTCCCAGATGTACCACTGACTGTATAAAAATTACCAGAGAAGCTTTAAAAATGCACATTTTGTATACCATTTAACCCTGGCCTACTGGATCAGAAACTCTTAGAATAGATACTGTCATCTGTCCAAAAATCTCTCAAGATGCTTCCAATGATCAGAAAAGTTTGAGAAGCGCTGACGTAGGCATTATTTTAAAATTGAGCAAATGGGGGTGCATAGACATCCAGTGAGGATATGTCCAAGCTGGGACAATAAACATGGATTTGTGTGGTCCAGGGCAAGGATTTCTTAATTATGACTCCTAATTCAGATGTGTTTCTGCCTTTTGATCTTTCTTATCTTTAATTCTGTGAATGCATCAATGTCAGAGATCTTCTTTTTAAAACACTATATACAGTCCTTCACATACATACACACATAGAGACACTTGCACAGATACACACTCTGCAGCCATAAACATAACCACGTGTAGGTAGTAACGGGAATAATCAGATTTAAGGAAATGGCAATAAAACAATGGCAAAATGATAATCAGGGATGTATTCATTTGCTATAGAAAAATAAAGCTCAGTTTTCACAAAGTAAATGAGGGATGTGTTACCAGGACAAATGTTGTTCATATAGGAAAGTCATGATTTTTGTCAAGAATGAGTCTCTCTGGAGTCCAGAGTTGGAAATTGGGATGCCAGTAAAGGAAGCCATGATACATGGCTCACCATATTCAGTGAAGCTGCTTGGTTCAAACATTGGAGGAAATATGGTTTCCCAATCATGAATCTCAGCAAATTGTATTTACCCTGTTGATTGAGTGACAGTCGCCTATTCATCACAGGTCACTTTGTTTGTCTTCAGATTTATTAGTTGTTCCTGTTAGTCATTTTAAATGTTAGGGACCACTGGATGCAGATGGCAAGTAAAGATTAGAGTCAGTTACAGAAGCATATTAATGAGATGTTACAATTAAAATGGGGATTTTAGAGTCTCTTCTTTTTTTTTCAATTTCCTTATTGTTTGCGTAAAGAAAATGAGTTCTAGAGAAAGGAAAAAGTTTTTCCCAAGACCAGAGGTTGAGAACAGGTCTTTTGTTTTTTTAAGCTTGAGTTTTCTCTCTTTCACATTCTGCACATACCTCCCTTCCCATTCCAACCTTACTAGGTTTAATTTTCACTGAGCTTTGGAGGGCTTGCATCAGAATGCTGTAGCTCAGATCTCTGTTAATTTTCATACAATATACACATATTGAGTATTTAGTATGTACTAACTGCAGTTCTGAACATAGAAAACAGCCATAAGTCCTCCATAGTAGACTCTCATTCTTTAAGGAAAATGATGAAAAAGGCAAACATGGGGAGAAGAAATTAGTGGTGCTGAGTATAATCATGCTGTGCTTCTGAGTTGAATAAGATTTTTATGGCCTAGCTATTTCAGAGAATTATCTGATTGTGAAATATTAGAACAAATATAATAATAAATAACAACTTCTATGTGTAGAGTGTGTTATTGTCTCATTTTTTCTGCAAAAAAATAACCTGTGAGGTTTTTATTGTCTTCATTGTACAGTTGAGAAAATTTAAGATCATCCAGCTTAAATTGATATTTCCAACTCTTTAACATTAGCCTTCTAGAAAACCTTCCTGACCCACAGTTTCCTCACTGCATTCTTTACTTCCACATTTCTCAGTGTATAAATCAGGGGATTTAACATGGGGCTGATAATGGTGTAAAATGCAGTCACTAACTTCTCCTCTGAAAAGATAGTATCGGGAAATGTATATGAAAGTACAGGGAACAAAAAAGATGATGCCCACAGCAATGTGGGAGCCAAAGGTGGAGATAGCTTTGCACTTGCTTTCTGCTGACTGCTGTCTCAGGGACACCACACTGATGGTATAAGAGGTTAGCAAGATAACAAAACTCTCCAGAGTAATGATACCTACTGTTGGTTTTCACAACACCACTAACAAAATATTTGTCTGTGCAGGCAGGTTTCAGCACAGAGTGGACATCACAAAAGTAGTGATAAATCTCATTGGGTCCACAAAAGTGTAGTCAGACTACCAGAGCCACTTGGATAAGGGTGTGTAAGAACCCAACTACCTAGTTCCCTGGCAAAATTTTATTGCCTCTTTCCTGGTTCATGAGGGTTATATAGTACAGGGGTTTACAAATAGCTACATAACAGTCATAGGCCATTACAGTAAGGATGAAGATCTCACTGCAACCAAATAAATGCCCCCCAACATGCACCCCACATAGGAGGTAGTTTTTCTCTTGGATAATAGGCCAAGAAGCATCTTAGGAGCTGTGACCAAAGAGTAACAAATGTTCATAAAAGACAAGGAATTGAGAAAGAAATATATAGGAGACTCGAAAAGATTGCCCTCATAAACTGGCAGCATGATAAGGAGGTTTCCAAGAAGAATGACTGTGTAGAAGAAAGAAAATACCACAAAACAAACTTCTTCAACATCTAGGTTCTTAGAAAGACCCTAGAAAATGAATTCAGTTGCATTGTTAACTTTTTTTCCTGGAATTAGTCTAGGAGGTCAAGATCCCAAGAGACAATTAAATTATCTGAAAGAAAAACATAACAAGGACTAACAACATTTACTTCTAACTCAAAACAAATGGAAAATCACTGTTGTTGAAAATGGAAAAAAAGCTACTTACTGCTTCTTAGCATGCATATTTCAACAAATTGAAATACACATTCTGATAATCTTACTTCCATATGATGGCCCATTCATCTACTCCAGAAGAGGAATCAAAGTCCAGTGAGATAAAGTTAATCCCCTAGTCACACATCTAACCAAGAGTCTCACCTGCCTTATCTTTTATTAAGGTTTTTGCATCTGTTTGTTTCTAAAAATTTACTTAGTTCTTCTTCTGTGTAAGGCACTCAACCTAATTTTGAAACAACTTCTGTGTCTGGTGATATGGTAACATTTATGTATCTGGAAAGATTTGTCTAAACTTTGACTCAGAAAGGTAAACGTATTTTTGCATTTTTAATTCTGAATACTGCCATGAGTGTTCAAGTAGTTGAAACTAGGTGACCTCTGCAAGTTCTTATCATGAAACTCAGATCTTTTTGTACAGGAATTTATGGTCCCCTGTCTGATATGAAGCTCTTATAGTCAAAAGGTGTGTGGTGTAGTAGAAAGAGGACAAGATACAAACCTAATTCTGAGATAACGGTGCTATAACTCTAGATGAATAATTTCTGTCATCCCATTTGTGAAATGAGACCGTTTCAATTTCATATCATCTATCATATTAACGATTATTTCTACCACGAATTAAATCAATTCTGTCAGCACAGAATAGCCATAAAATTCTGATAAGAACTCAGAAAAAGATAAGACAAAGCATTAACATAAACCTCTGGAGACAAAGAAAGCTCTGTTTGATTTGAAAGGAGGAGAGGGGAAGCCTCTGGTAATTTCTCCATCTTCCAACTCAGTGATTGAGGATTCTTCAAGAGTTGCTTTGCCTTGATATTTTAAAGATTTGTCTAAGTGAGAAAAAGAGAAAAAAATCTGCCTTTAATTTCACCATTGCTTCATGCATCCTTTTAATCTTTCAAGTTTCACGCTAGTCGATATTAGTTACCCGACTTAGGATGAATTAAGTATTTCGTTATTTGCTAAATTTAAAACTCAATCAATTCTTTCATTTAACACCATAAAACTAATCCAAAGAATTTCAGTAAACAGAAATAATTGTAACAGAAGTGGGAAGGGAAGAAAGTGAAAAGGGTAATAGGGCATATGTCTATGGTGACAGATAGTAATTGGTCTTTGGATAGTGAGCATGATGTAGTCTACACAGAAATTGAAATAAAATGATATATACCTGAAACTTATATAATGTTATGAACCAATGTTACCTCAATAAAAATAAATAAGTTGAACAAAAAAGAAGTAATCATTCTGTGATTGTTCATTGGATTAATGTGCTTCTATATATATTAGATATTAAATATTTAATATAACATATGATAAAATATCTCATTCGGGAGTATTTCTCTCTTGAATTTTAATTATTCTACTCTTTTGAAAATTCTACATGATTTGAAAATAGTGGCTTCAATAGTGCTATTGAGGTTCACTGCTTTTCTTTTTAATTGAATCTGCTGATTTCTGGACAACTTGATGGGTAGTTCATTTTCAGCCTATGTCTGAGATGAATCATAGTGCAGGCTTTCATTCCTTTACTTTTCGATTGTAGACCATTAAAGTTGACTCTTGACCACTAATATTCTTTCATATTTTTTCCTATTCCTACTCTTTCCTTTCCCTTCATTCTTGCTTTACTTTTTTTTTTTTTTTTTTTTTTTTTTTTTTACCATTTCTACCCTCATCTAACCTCCTTCTTCCTTTTTCTTACAATGTCCAAAAAGTCAAACATACTCTTAGTTGTTCGTACTCTTAGAGGGAACTTATGCACTGCCCACTACTTGGTAGTAAGCACAGCTGATTTCTTGATCCACTGCACCTTTTAAGAGAGGCTATATGTTCCTTTTTCAAACCATCTGTAAATAGCTGGAGAGGAGAAAAATGTATCCATTGTCTCCCCTTTCCTACTGCCCAAAGATCTCCCCACAGTGGACCATTCTCCCTGCAATTTCTGTCTATGTCACTGGACCCTTCCTGCCGTTGTAAGAGAAGACAGAGTTCAAATTAGCATCGGGGTCACTCTTAGCAGGAGGCTAGCTTGATGGGAAAGCCATTGGGCATATTTAGGCTCAAATCATGTTGCACAGTATCTACCAGTTCAGCAACAACAAGGAATCTCTGAAGTAGGATTTCAGAAGTGCCCACATGGGTGTGAGCCAAGGTCCTATCAAGTCAAGCCCATTAGTAACTTAAAGATGGATAGTAATTTCCATAGGCCTCTTCATCTATGGTCATGGTGAAGCCAGGCCATTGGGAGAGTGTCTCAGGCTACAAGCAAGGCAAGTACAGGAATCTGGGTTATCCTTCCAACAAATGAAGTCCAGTACAGTTGACCCGTGTGCCACTTATACCTGCTTGTATTTTCTAATGATATTGGGGTCTTGTTGGAGAGTGAATTACAATTACCTTTTTCCATGAAAAGAGATGAAATCGGAGGTACAACTCAACTTCTTCAAGGAGGTGACCATTTCTAGTTTCCTCAGAAGACTTAACGTGGGTTAAAAAAATCAAGCTCAGTTCCCTACTACTGCAGCTGCTTTTAGGGTTATAACTGATGCTTATCAACTTACTTCTCCAACCATCCGGGCTTCTTCTCCCTCACATTCAGGTGTTATCTCTCAGTCGCTTAACAGCTCAGGTGACACTTTCACCCAGAATAGATCTGATTATTTCCTGCTTTGCCCTTGTCAGTGAATCCCACTGAAAACTAGCAGTCTCCCTAGTCACCTTATACGTGATTTGGAGTAGCACCACCCCCGATACAGTATGTGTTTTCTCCAAAATTTAAAAGCCCATTAAGTAGTATGTCTTTTTCCTAATGATAGAAGATAGAATAGAAAACTCCTTCTTTATTGAGACAATCTCTGCATCCCCAAGACCACTGGATTCCTAAGAACTCTACCCATGTTACAATCCCATGAAATTTCACAGCATTTATTTTCCACGTCCTGCTTCTGTGCACTTAGTAGGTTTATAAGTTACCAATTGCAATGTACTGGCAAACAATGCTAAGGCAAAAAGAGTGGCTTAAAATCACGAAACCAGGACATAAAGGCTTACAGTAAAAATAGTTTATTTGATTATGATTCAGCAATTTAGGTTGGATTCAGCTGGGTAGTTTTTCCACTGGTTTTACCTGGAAAAACTCCCATAGTTTGACTGGAGTAGATGTTCCAATGTGGATTCATTTATACATCCAGAAATTGGCTTGGGTGCCTCAGTTCTCTTTGATTCTCCAGTGGCATAGATTGGGCTCTATCACACCAAGTTGGTTCAGGGCAGTGTTTGTTTCATGAAAGCTAGATCTTCAAGGCCTCTCAAGCCACAATGCAGGAATTGTATATTACTTTTCACCACATTCTACTTATGTGGTTAAAAGGTTACATATGACATGTGTCACAAGGTTAGCCCAGATAAAAGTATAGAGAGATAGATTCCACTTTTTGATGGAAGAATTTGCAAAGTAGTTGTGACCATTGTGTACACTGGATTGTACAGGATACTTTCTAATTCTTCTCAACAGGCTATTTAGCATAATGGTATCAATATAGTGGCTCATTTTTGCACAATGTTCACAAGATTATATTCCCTGGGATTCTAATATGAAAAAAAAAGACAAGAGATAACATGGTTCTCAGGCAAGAGTCTATCATCCTTGTCATGTGAGGTGAGTTCATTTTATTCTACTATCTCATTTGGTTGGAGAAGAGCTACAAATCAAGTGCTGGAGGCTCTGATACTTTAATAAAGTTAACATGGCACACTGAATCTTCAACTGGGTATACCACCTAAGTGATATCACAGTAGTACATAGTCAGATGAGTCATATGCTGCAATCCATCAGCGTTTTGCATGCATCATATCAATTAATTAAATGGTGATATTATAGGGAACTTGAATTTTTCAAATCTTTTGCGGTTAATTTTATCTCTGAAATTCCTTCCATCATAAGGTTTTGCTTCTGATTTTCTGCTTTGATTAGTGATTAGTGATGTTGACCGTCTGTTCAATATCAGTGGGCAATTTTCATGTGTTCGTTGGAGAAATGTCTATTCAACTATTTTGTCCATGTATTAATTGAGTTATTATTTGTTACTGAGGTGTAGGAATTCCTTGTATATTCTGGATATATCAAGTATATATTTGCAAGAATTTCTTCCTAACCAACGGGTTGCCTTTTCTCTCTGTTTATTGTGTCCTTTAATGCATAGAAATTTTTACTTTCAATGTAGCTCAATTGATCTATTTTTTCTTCTGTGGTCTGTGTTTTTGGTGTCATATGCTAAAAATTGTCACCTAAAGTAATATACTGAAGCTATTCTCTCTACTTTTTCTATAATTTCATACTTTTAGATCTTCTGTTTAGGTCTTTAACCTATTTTGAGTTTATTGTATATACTGTATAGGTTAAGGGTCTACCTTCATTCTTTTACATGCTGATATCTAGTTCTGCCAATATCATTTGTTGAAAAAACTGTCTTTTCTTCATTGAATGGTCCTGGTACCTTTGTAGAATGCCATTTGACCATTCATGTGATGGTTTCTTCCTGGACTCTATTCTATTCCATTGGTCTATGTGCCTGTCTTTTTGCCAGCACCACGATGTTTTCCCTACTGGAGCTTTACATTAAGCTTTGAAATCAGGGAGTTGGAGACCTCCGACTTTGTTTTTCTTTTCAAGAGTTTCTTTCCTTCGGGGTCCCTTAAGATTCTATATTAATTTTTCAGATATTTTTTCTATATCTGCAAAAATGTCATTGGAGTTTTGATAGCATTTGTATTGAATTGGTATAATTTTAAGTATTATTGACATATTCACAATATTAAGTTTTCCAATCCACAAAAATGTAATATCGTTCAGAATTAATACCACATATACACGCATGTACTGCATAATGATATTTTGGTCTATGAGGAACTACATATATGATGGTGGTCCCACAAGATTACTACTATATATCACAGTGGTGCCTGATGAGCAGGGCTAGGTCCTCACCTGGGATCCGAACCTGCAAACCCTGGGTGGCTGAAGTGGAGTGAGTGAACTTAACCACTAACCTACAGGGCTGACCACCTGCTGCAGCCTTTCTTAACTCCACCAGTTACAACGTTAAATGTGGAATCTCTGCTGCCTGAACCCATATCAATAAGTTCAGCCTGATCAAACTTTATGATTCTTCTGTAATTATCCCATACTTGTAATACCTATTCCCATATATATTTCCCAGATTTCTGTCTGAATAAATTAGAAAACTCAAGCAGTTATTTTGAAGTGTAGTGCACCTCCTCATGTGTCACACTTTGTACCTTAAGTTTAGGGGCCTACTAGGACTTGTGTCTAGTTATAGGTCTGGAAACAAGGAGGGAGAAGAGGTGAGTCCTGAGAAAAATCAGCATTGTCTTTCACGGCAACTGCCTGAAGGGAAGCCATAACAGTTTCCTCAGGTAATGCAGGATTAATCCTTCAGAAATAGGGGGAGAAGCCAGTGTCACTGAAAGTGGAGAGGCCTCTTCCGTTAACAAAGAATATTTGTCTTCTTTCTGTTCCATCTTCATTGTTTCCTCATCCATCCAGTGATCTAAGCCAGAACCTGGGTTTTGTTTATTATTCGTCTTTGGAAAATCTTCATTCTATATCAAGTTCTTTTTTTTGTAACTCCTAAATGTTTCTTGAACCATTCTCTATCTCTCCATGTTAGTTTGAGTTTCCTAGATGCATAGCCTGAGGTGGGGATTTTTATGAAAGTGATATATAAGGAGAAAGGTTGAGGGAAGCTCACTACGGTAGAAAAGAAAGGATGTGGTCTCAACTGGAATCTAGCTTCAAGCTGGATCCATGGGAGCTCTGGAGTATACATTGTACTACAGAAGTGATTCCACCCTGAGGCAAAGGGACCAACATTTGTTACCCTTGCTCCAGTCATCCATTGGCCATTTTTGGGCCCTGGGATGGTGGGCATAATCACACAGGTGAAACAGCTTCAATTTTCTCTGATGCCGTTGTTGAGAGACAATGAGGCTGTAAGCTATTAGCAGCCCAAACACATAGCAGCTGGGTCCTAGGAACACTGGCAGTGCTGGATGCAGCAGTGTCCAACACACACTGCATCCTCACGGCAACATCAGAGTTTAGGCTTTCATCTTTTCATACCCAAATTATTGCAAAACATCCTAACTGCTCTCCTGCTGCCTCTCCTGACCCCTCCAATTCATTTCCCATACCATACCTAGAGTTGTCATTTTAAAATTCAAATCTAACTGCATCATTCACTAGCTTAAAAGACCTTAAAATATTTCCTCTGTGGTATTTAGCATTAAACCTTCATTTGAGTATGAGACCCCTCTTGATCTTCCCTGTTCCTGTGTCTCCAGCTTCACATCTTGCTATTACCCATTATTAAGTTGGTCCCCAGCATGTTGCTTGGCACACAGTGGGCATTCAAGAAATAATAGTTGAATGAATAGATGAACTAATGACCACAGCTATATTGAATGGATTAGGTTTCCTGAATACTCATTTTAACCTTCCGGGCTTTGTTATGTATTCTTTCTCCTAAGAAGGCTCTCACACTGACTGATGCCTATTCAGTCTGCTGACTCTTTTTCTTCCTTCAGATCCCATTTTTTTCTATGTCTTTTATTCTTGGAATCTTTCCTGAACCCCCAGGTCTTCATTGTGTGTTCCTCATGCATGCTTTCATACCACCCTGTGCTGTCACTATCTTAACATTTATAACAATATTGTAATTTTAAGCTCTCTTCTGGGTGTCTCTCAGTGGATCTTAGGCTCTGTGAAGGCAAGACTCGGTTTCCTCTTTAATCATCACTGAAGTATCAGCCAGTATCAGTGTGCCTGAAACAATCCTTGTGTTCAAAATATTTGTTGGTTAGTGAATGAAGGATGGAAGAAATAAATGGAATATATTTACCATGAAATTGTTTTTTATGTAGACAGAGCTACACATTTTTAAAAGGAGCTTTTCATAATGAAATGTTACCAGAAAGTATACCAATTTACAAAGAATTATAACAAAAACAGCCCACATTTATAAGATGATGAAATCTTGCTGAGCAGAGAGAATATCAAGGTAAAGCATTTCTTTATTCACTGAAAATTTCAGTTTCAATTTTTTCCCCATGACATAGTTGAAGTATGAGTAAAAAAAAATTTTGACGTCCCTCATAGATCTACCCTGAATTCTCCTATCAGGCTGAATCACATGAAGGTAGTAAAAAAAATTCCCTAGTTAGCAGTATCATGATTTGCTCTATATTTTGTTGACTTTATTCATCATCACTTATACTTCTACTTATTCATTCAATATTTATCATATACCAGATGTTATTCTTCTTATAGAAACTATTGTTAGTTAGCAGGAAAGTACTTACGGAGTACGACTGTATATTCAATAAATGGAAATTCTTCTCTGACATTAAGATATTCTTTTATTTGTCATCACTTTTTCTGATGGGACATGAGCATACGATGGTGACATGAGCAATACAAAATGATTCTGAACCCTACATGGAAATTTGGAAACATAATGTAATATTTGTCACTTAACTATTAGAGGTTAAATGGCACATTGATTTTAGATTCCTAAAGTATTTATATGCCAAAATATTGCAGTAAGCGTATTACCATCAACTGTGATATATAAAAAAGCAGAGTTATTAATAAAAATATTGCAGTTTGTTGTATGTGTTTAATGCATACTATATTATGTTATAATATATGCATATTATAATATTTATTATATATTATACATACATATATTGTGTCTATCAGCTCAGTCCCTAGGTCAATAGATGGTAACTGTTACAATTATCATACTTTTCTATCATCATTGCCCGGCAATGTATCATAGCAGTTAAGAGCATGTCTGAGAAATCAGTTAGATTCTGATTAGTGGCTCTTCCATGCATCTTTTTCCATACTTCGTCTTTCTGGCTGTCTCCTCTCCTGTAAAATGGGGATAATAGCAGCACATACCTCTTTGGATTGTTATAGAGATTACTGCTCAATATCAATATATTTTATTAAGTCTTTTATTTTATTTTTATTAGAATGAAAGATTATGAATCCATATACATGGATGAACTAGTAAAACTAAGCCCCATTTTGGTAGAATTTTCCAAATATGCAAAGAGCGGTGCTGGGTTAGATCTTTCTCCCTTTTCTTGCAATCTTTCTGCTCCTTTCATTGTAGAATCCATGATTCAAAGCAGTCCATTCTTTTTCTTTATCTCATAGATATTCTTTGCTGAGACCACCTAAGACATCCTTTTGACCATTACCTCAGTTGAATCAGTGTCAGGATCCAAAGATATTTATTTTTCACCTGAAAGAGCTTTCCTACTACACAATTTCCCAATGGCATTTTTCATCTGGGTATTTCTTAAGGCATAGATTAAGGGATTTAACATGGGGGTTATCATTGTATAGAATACAACAACTGCTTTATCAATTGATAAAGTAGCTGAAGGTCTCATATACACAAATATGCAGGGCACAAAGAATAAGACAACCACTGTGATGTGGGAGACACAGGTGGAGAGGGCTTTGCACCTCGCCTCCATGCTGTGGGTTCTAAGAGAGCGCAGGATGACCACATAAGAGACCAACAAGAGGAGGAAGTTTAACACACAGATGAATCCACTGTTAGCAGCAATGAAGAGGCCTGGAGTGTGAGCATCCATGCAGGCAAGACTGAGCAAAGGATTCAGATCCCTCATAAAGTGATCTATGATATTAGGGCCACAGAAGGGCAATTGGAAGATGAAGAGGATCTGCATGGTTGCATGAAGAAATCCTCCCACCCACACTACTACGATTAGCAGGCCACACACCCACCGATTCATGATGATTCTATAGTGCAAGGGCTTGCAGATGGCTACATAATGGTCATAGGCCATCACGGTAAGCAGGATGACATCGGCACCTCCAAAGAAATGTTCCCCAAAGATTTGGGTCATACATCCATTAAATAGGATGATTTTCTTTTTATGGAGTGAATCTATGATCAGTTTGGGGGTACTGACAGAAGAATAGCAGGCATCAATAAAGGAGAGATAAGCCAGAAAACAGTACATGGGGGACTCCAGTAATGGGCTGACAATGATGGTGACTACAATGAGCACATTTCCAACCATAGAAATAATGTAGACAACAAAAAACACAAAAAATATGATTTTCTGCATCTTTGAATTCTCTATGAGCCCCAGTTGAACAAATTCTGTCACGTTCTTATTCTCCATGGGTTTTGTTTTGGGTAATCTTATTACCTGAAAAAGATCAGTTTTTATTAATGCAATCTTGAATTTATTAAACCTCTCCATCTAATAAATAATAAATTCCTAGATTTTATTGAGTTGTGAATCTTATGAGATTTTTTGACATAGAAAAATGTTCTGAGTTATTGAACCTTACTCAGATTATGTTCTGGATAAAGATTCTGTTAAGGGTATAGACGTGAGGAAATGCAGAAGCATAGAAGCAGGAGAATATCTATGTGTGCTTAATCAATCACCTGAGGTGACTAAGAGCTGACCCTGAAGTAGATTGCACACATAGCGGCAGCTAAGCTTGAAAACGGAGTTAGAACATGGATGTAACTGCTGTGAATGCAAAGCTAAAGAATTTTCCCTTTAGTTTTAGGAAATGGGTAACCATGGAAGGCAATTGATAATTGAGTGGAAGGATGAAAAAGAATTTGAGGAAAGAGGAATCGTGGATATAACTATAGGAAAGATCTTTGTGTGTCTTGGATGACGTCGACTGAGGTTTAGTAAGAGGATGGAAGCCAGAGAGAGGAACCCGAATATCATGCTATTTGTAATAGTTAACGTTAATTATAAGAGGGCATTGGTGAAAGAATGTCATGAAAAGATACAGGCGTTACTGTAAAATAATTGATAATGCATATTGTCTAAATTGAATAATAGCTAATAAATACATTTTTTAATTACAGATTGCTATGTGCATGCTATGGTAGCGACCTGTGTGGTTGGTATTATTTCATCCACATTGTAAATGCGGAAAAAATCTCAGAAACTAATGTTAATAATAATACTACTGATAATATTATCTAAAATGTACCGAATGCCTTCTGTGCTCTAGGTATTTTTGCAAACATTTGGTTATTTAATCCTCACTATAAACCTATGAGAAGATTACTACTCTGGTTTTTATACTTATTTTACACATTAGGAAATAAAAGCATAGAGAAATTATGGATTCTGCCCAAGTTCGATCATATAATAAAGGACAAAGAGAGGATTAGTTCAGATTATACTTGTTAACTTTCCTTCCTCCAAATTCTTAATTCATGCCCTACATTACCATATTAGGATAAACAATGCTGAACTAGCGATCTCCTTTTGATATGACCCTAATAATTATAATTGAATTAATACTACTCAGAGACAAGTGTATATGAAGCAATTTCATCAACACATACAACGAGTAACATAATGGAATCCCCAAATATTAATAAAAATGTGATACTGATTTCAGTGAAGCTCCCCTTTAACTTTGCCTCTCCCTCAGCCTCATTTCCTTCCTTCCCAATCCCCCTTCACAGTGTGCACCCCCAGAATTTTCTGCAAAATGTTGAAAATAACTACCACACTGGTTAAGTGTGTTAGTTTTAGAATCAGAAAGACCAGGCTGGAGTTTTGTCTTTTCCGCTTGCTACTCCTTTTAACTGGGGAAGGTTACCTTGGCCCCTTCCATCCTTATTTCCTCATCCATAAAGTGAGAATAATGCTAACTACTTCACAGGTTGTTATGAGAGCTGATTGAAGAAATATATATGAACATACTCTCCACACTGCTATAGACACATAAGGATGTCCATCTATTATTGTGATTGTATATGCACCTAGGAAATGGGAAGAACTGACATTTTGAAGATAGTACAGAGAAACATTTAGCCATGCAATAAATTCAGGAAGATTCATCTCCAACTTTACTTTTTTTAAGTAAATTTATTGGAATTATAACAGTTTAAAAGATTATGTAATTTCAGGTGTACACTACTGTTCTCAATTCCTGAATATACTTCATCATGTTCACACCTAGTAGTCTAATTTTTATCCATCACCATACATAAGTTCCCCTTTGTCCCTTTCACCAACACTCAACACCCTTCCCCTCTGATAACTAGTAATCTGTTCTCTTTATCCATGTATTTGTTATCTTCCATATATGAGTGAAATCATGCAGTATTTGTCCTTCTGTCTCTGGCTTATTTTACTTAGCATCACACCATCAAGGTCCATCCATGTTGTTTCAAATGGGACAATTTTGTCCATTTTTATGGCTAAATAATATTCCATTATATATATATGTGTGTGTTATATATATATATATATATATATATACACCACATCTTCTTTATCCATTCATCTGCAGAAGGGCACTTGGATTGTTTTGACATCCTGGCTATTGTGAATTGTGATGCAATGAACATAGGGGTTCATAAATCTCTTTGGATAATTGATTTCAAGTTATTTGGTTAAATACCTAGTAGTGGGATAGCTGGACCATATGATATTTCTATTTTTAAATGGAAAGACAACCCCAAAACTAGGAAAAAATATTTGAAAATTATTTATCAGACAAAGGGTTGATATCCAAAATATATAAACAACTCAACAAAATAAAATGAAGCAACATAATAAAAAATGAGCAGAGGAAATGAACAGACATTTTTACAAGGAAGATATACAGATGGCCAACAGACACATGAAAAGAGGCTCAACATCCCTAATTATTAGGGAAATACAAATCAAAACTACAATGAGATATCACCTTACACCAGTCAGAATGCCTATAATTACCAAGAAAAAACAGCAACAAATTTTGGAGAGGATGTGGAGAAAAAAGAACACTCATACACTGCTGGTGGGAATGCAAACTGTACAACCACTATGGAGATCAGTAGGAGATTTCTCAAAAAATTAAAAATAGAAATACCACATGATCCAGCTATTCCGCTACTAAGTATTTATCTAAAGAATTTGAAATCAACTTTACTTTTAAAGAAGACACAGAGACTTATTTTATCCATAGCAATTTATCCCAGGATGGGTGCTACATGTTTGTGCTTGGATTAAATATCTTATGATTTATGTCATTTAAAATTCATGTTTATGTATTTTCCGTGCATGAAGTGTAATTGAATTCTATTTAATTCTTATGATTAGTCTTGATTATTAAAGGAGGTGTCTCATGGCAAAAGTAAGCTGTCTGATGTCAGAGAGCTGGGCCCTACAATTCGCTTAATCTCTATGAGCCTCAAATTTTTCATCTGTAATATTAGGTAATGATATTTGCCAAGTAAATTTGAGGAATTGGGATGAGAATGAAATGCTCTATTGCTAAATTTGAAAAGTGTTGAAACATAATGATTACTATATATGAGAAGTTACAATCTTTAAGATGCATTAGCATTATTGAAAACTTACCATACAGTCTTAGATGGTCTTGATGTTTCTGGATGTTCAGAAATAATTCCATCTTCAAACTGACCTCCTCTTGGGATAAGAAACTTTCAATATGAAAGACATGACACATGAGGAAAGAGACGTTTCAGGTACTTCAATATCAAATCAATAGTTGTTCAGAAAGTGTTTTTCTAAGTCTAAATCTTCCCTTCTAGACTAAAGCCCGAAAAAGTTTTCACAGAAAACCTGCATTTGAATTTAGAATGGATTCATTTGAAACTATGTAGAAAAGGTCTTCTATGGGTGGCTCTCTTCCCATAGGTAAAAGGCAGAAATTGTGGAGGGAGCACCTTCAAATGGTTTATTACATCCATGATGTCTGAATCTTGCTCTGGAAATATAAACAACCAAAAGATATTTTCACCTTGCAATGCATGGATATTTAAAGAGGTTTCCATAAAGGCTGAAGGACCTAGTCTTGTAGTTGTTGCTTTGTCTCTCAGGAGTTAATTATCTGTCTTGATGGAAGGGCTTTGTCTTAGGAGTGGGTATTCTGGAGAGACACGTTTGAGGAATACCCAATTTTGAATGGAGAATTGTATCCCCTGCAATTGGAACCTAAACATGTGAGAATCCCCTTTCTCTTTCTGAACCTGGGTTTCTAAGAAAGCTAAATGTTATGTGAATAGCAAGACAGCATTAATTTCAGTGTGGAGGCTTGTTATGTAGTTAACCTGAAGGCTCATGTCACAGAGAGAACTTGTTATCTCATTTCCCTGCTTACTCCTGTGTATATCAACCTGCAGCTTCCCTTATCTCACCATCCTCCTTTCTACAAGCAGCTTCACAAGGCCAAACACAGGCTAGTGGGAAAGCACCAACCACCAAGGCCACAGTCTCCCCCTCCCTATAAGAAGCCACAAACCTTTCAACATTTAAAAACCCTTGCCTCTCATCTTTTGGGGAGATGATATGAATTTGAGGGTTCACTTTCGTTGCCTGGCTGACATCAACTGAAATAAAAACCCTTTCCTTGCCATAAGCCTGTCATCCCAGTTTTCATTTGGCCCCTCTTGTGTGGTTGATAAAGAGCCTGTGTTTGTGGCTGGAAAGAATTCTTTTACTGTAAAATGAGCTATAGTATGAATTGGATCCACTTCAAGGAAAATTGAACTAATGGCTGTTTTCTTCAACCCTCTTTTTGCAAGGCCCTTGGAATATATTATAGGAGAATGACAGGTTTTTCTTAACTTCATGCTCGCACATTTTAATCCAGCTCATGTATTAGGTCTGCAGAGATTAAATACATTCTCACATGTAGATATTCAAGTGGTCCTGACAGGATGTGATGGGCAAGGATGTGGTGTAGTAGCCAGGATTTTAAAGTCTGGAATCAGAAAAACCTATTAATGAGAGGATAGTTGTGTGACCTTGATTAATCCACATGAAGCACCTCACACAATTTTTGGCATGAGGTAAGTATTCCGTATGTGATTGTAGATGCTCATCTTGTGACTAGAGATGCATTTAGGATCTCAGAGGATTTACATCTTCTCCCCAGATAAGTTAAATAGTGTGGCTAGTATGAGATTGTATCCAGGCTCTCTGACTTTGGATTTCAAGTTTTTAACTACAGTACAGATTACTTCCCCAGTATCATCAACAGTAGTTCTACTCATCAGAGAAATTAGTAAAAGATGCTCAAGTGTTTGGTTCCTTCAGCATCTCAAGCCATCTTTTGATGAGAAGAGGGAGATAAAGATGTTAGTGATTTTCAGCCTGACCTTACCTAGAACTGGACTGGAATTTCCTTCAGATGATGGAGGTGATGTTCTGACTTCATTTTTTCCTCAAAAGGAGGAAGAAGCTTGAAACATCTTTAAAGGTCCTGCCTAGTGGTCTGGCACTTTTCTCTAAATATCCCAGAGGTCTGTCAGTGGTACTGCTATTTTGGATACATACATCCTTTGTGATTGAAATCCCAAGCACTTATACCACTGTATTTCCCAAGCATTCTTAATATTTTTTAACATTTTGTTTTCATTAGTTAGTTATTTTCGCCATCCCCAATGTTGTAATGTTTTGATAACTTTGAAATAATAGATGCTTTCACTGTGCAATTACACTTAAGGCATAAGATTGTGCAGACACAGTTGTTTTACTAAAATTTATTTCTTCCTTCACATTGCAAAAGATTTGTTACTGTACTAAGACATTCATGAGGGCTCCTTTACATAGAACTTATTTTCTTCCCAGCTGCTCCTTTTCCCGGTGCAAATATACTTTCCTCATACTCTCCCTTCAATTCTTTCAAATAATCAAGCTATAATTTAATTCAGGTCTGGATTTATTTTTTTGATTTTTGATTTTTTTGGTGAGGAAGATTGTCCCTGAGCTAACATCTGTGCCCATTTTCCTCCATTTTACATGTAGAATTCTGCCACAGCATGGCTTGGGAGCAGTGTGTAGGGCAATGCCCAGGATCCAAATCCATGAACCCCAGGCTGTGAAGCAGAGCACACAAACTCAACCATTGTGCCACCAGCCAGCCAGGGTCTGGATTTATTTTGAGAGATTTTCACATTAAAATCTTTAGGCCCATTGCAGATAGGATTCTGGACTTTCAGACTTTCTGTAATACTGAACTTGTCCAGTGTGCTGACATTTATCTTCCATGGATCTCATCCAAATGATTACATGTTGGTAGGAAGATTGGCCTTATAGTTTCTGGTTTCTGACACTGAAATGGGTATATAAGCTCACTAAAGTAGAAGGATAATTTATTTCTCCCTATTTGAGCCTAATTTGCTCATCTGTTCTCTGAAAGTTATGGCAAACAAGATCAGGTATTCAAGCTCATTCTACTTAATCTTCCTTCTAAGATCATATATGGTTCTGTATCTACCCTTCAAATTGATGATGTATTAGAGCGAATCACTCAAATACATGGAATGGTAGATAAAAACATAGAAATAAATTTTTAGGTCATAGGTCATGGCCACCTTAGTAGATATTGTCAAAAAGTGTTTTAAAGTGTTTGTACAAATTTACACTATTACCAGCACTATATAAGATTCCCATTTCTAATACTAGCAATCTGTTTTTTTTTCCCCTCTCTTTTCTCTTAATTGATCTTGCCAGAGTTCTTTGACTTTTATTAATCCTTTCAACAAAACTAATGGCTTTGGCACTGTTTTCTATTTAGGATTGTTAATTATGTCATTGATTCTTTTCTTTATATTGTTATATCTTTATTGTTTGGATTTATTTTGTTATTTTCTCAGGTTTTGATACATAAGATGCTCAGCTCATTTATAACCAAAATATTTTGTTTCTCATGATAGAAGTGATATTGCTACACTTTCTACAGATTTTAAAAGGACAATAAGAGAATATTATGAACATATTAAGGCCAATAAACTCAATAACTTATATAGAAGACACAAATTTCTTGCACCATATATACTAACAAAACTCATTAAAAATAAGGAACATGGGCCAGCCCTGTGGTATAGCAGTTAAGTTCACATGCTCCACTTTGGTGGCCCAGGGTTCACTGGTTCAGATCCTGGGCTTGGACCTAAGCACCACTTATCAAGCCATGCTGTGGCAGGCATCCCACATATAAAATAGAGGAAGATAGGCACAGATATTAGCTAGGGTCAATCTTCTTCAGCAAAAAGAAGAGAATTGGTGGCAGATGTTAGTTGAGGGCTAATCTTCCCCAATAAATAAATAAATAACAGATAATCTCAATAGTGCTATGTCTCAAAGAAATTGCACTTCTATCTAGAGGTGGGAAACTGGCTGCCATAAACTGCACTCTCCAATGCAGTGAGGACAACTCCTCCACTGGGCCTCTTTACTTGGCAACCATCCAGTTCACAACCAGCAAAACAATTTCTTGCTCAGTGACGTCAGCAGCATGGCTGAGTAAGTTGTTCTCTTCATTTCTCTCATTTTGAACTACAACTAAATGGGCACTCACTGACCAGCAGTGGAAGCCCACAGAGCACAACAGGATGCCTGAGAGACACATGCAGCTATACATCTGAGGGTGAATGAACTGAGCCCCCAGGAAGTGGCAGAGATAGGTGAGCACACCTTGCTCTCCCCCTGTATCCCTGTGCATGCACACAAACACTTTCCAACGTGTTACAAGTGCCCAGAAAGTGGGAACACACAATGGGGTGACTGTAAGAGGAACAGGTGGTTAACCTTAGGTTGACCTCTTCGTCATTCTCTTGGTGGATAGAGGGAGCCCACCATGTCCCTGTGCCATAAAGGAGCAGCCATAGCCTGGGTTTAAGCAGGGAAGCCCCACCAGCCAAGCTCAGTGGCCCCATGGACTGCAGATCATAAACAGGGACCTCAGCAGATTTCCACGCTGAGACAAAAACTCCCCAGGCACGTGTGAATGCTCACAGTGCAGCTGCAATCACAAAGTGGGAACATGTCTGGGTAGCTGTGGGAATAGGTGCGGCAGTTTTGAACACATGTGCTCTTACTTTCCTGGCTGGGAAGGTGAGCCCACTGTGCCCCTGTGCCATAAAGGAGCAGTTATAGTTTGGGTCCTAGCAGAGAAGACCCACAGGGCAAGCTCAGCAGTCCCTGGACTGCAGATCATAAAAAGGGACCTCAGCAGATTTCTGCACGGGGGCAAACATTTCCCAAGCACATGCAAACACTCACAGTGCAGCTGCAGCCCCAAAGAAGGAACGTGTGGGCAGCTGTGGGAATAAGCGTGGCAGTTTTGAACACACTCATGCTTACTTTCCTGGCAGGGAGGGGGAGCCCATCATGCCCCTGTGCTGTAAAGGAGCAGCCATAGCTTGGGTCACAGCAGGGTAGCCCCACCAGCCAAGCTCAGCGGCCCCATATAATGGGGATCATAAACAGGGACTACAGCAGATTTCCACACTGAGGCAAATGCTTCCCAGGTGAGCAGGAACACTCACAATGCAGCTGCACTACCAAAGAGGGAACATGTCCTGAGGGCAGCCTCAGGAACAGGCGTGGCAGCTTTGAGCCCACTAGTGATCACTTTATGGCAGGGAGGCAGATCTCAGAGAACCCCTGAGGTGCCAAAGAGTGGCCCTAGCCTGGCGAGGAAGCCCCGCCAGACAAGGACAGTCCACACAAGTGCCTGAATGCATCCCATGCTGCGGCAATCACCCATAATACTCCCACAGCTTCCAGCAGATGGGGTGGGGCCTGAAACACTGCTCCTGCTCCCTCATAGTGGTAACAAGGGAAATCTGCATCCTAGGAATACTGCAAATGCCCCAACAAAAGATTTGTTAATCAAACACCATGCAGTTAATCAAACACTGCAGCAACAATTCAGACCAGAAGGAAAATGACAACTCTCCAGGAGCCAACACTGAAGACACAGAAATATAACAGCCTAAATGACAGGGAATTGAAAATAGGCCTCATGAGGAAACTCAATAACTTACAAGAAAACACAGAAAGACAATTCAAGGAGCTCGGCAATAAAATGAAACTCTTCACCAAAGAGATTGAAACTATATAAAAAATGAAGCAAAAATTCTAGATATGAAAAACGCAATGAAATAGATACTAATATAGAATCATTAAGAAGTAGAATTGATTTTTATGGAGGAAAGAATTAGTCTTGTTGAGGATGCAAATGTAGAAATTTTACAGGTGGAGGAGAAGACAGATCTAAGACTTAAAAAAACAAAGGAATTCTTTGAGAAATATCCAACTCGATTAGGAAAAGCAGCATAAGGATTTTATAGGTATCACAGAGCGAGAAGAGATGGAGAAAGGAGCAGAGAGCCTGTTCAAAGAAATACTTGCTGCGAACTTCCCAAACATGGAGATGGTTTCAGATTTACAGGTAAACGAAGTTAATAAAACACCCGACATTATCGATGTGAGAAGACCCTCTCCAAGGCATATAATAGTAAAAAATGGCAAAAGTTTGGGGTAAAGAAAGCATATTAGGAGTAGCAAGGAAGAACAAAATAACCTACAAAGGAAATCCTATCAGGCTTTCAGCAGATGTCTGGGCAGAAACCCTACAGGCTAGGAAAAAATGGAATGATATATTCAAAATACTGAAAGGCAAAATCTTTCAGCTAAGAATACTCTGTCCAGCAAAATTTTCCTTCAGATATGATGAAGAAGTAAAAGCTTTCCCAGATAAATAAATGCTGAGGGAGTTCATTGCCACTAGACCTCGTCTACAAGAAATAATTAAAGATGCCCTCACACCAGCAACAAAACGGCAAAGGTCTACAAAGCTGTGAGCAAGGAGATAGACAGACATGAGCAGAAACCTGTAGCTGTCTACAAGAAGAGGGAGGCAAAGGCTCAATTTCAACTTAAAAGAAAAAGGGGAAAAAGCATCAAAAGTAATGATAAGCACTTAAACTTAGTCGTAATCTCACAAAATTAAAAACAGAAAAATATGTAACAGCAATTACTCAGAATGGGAGAGGAAAGGGAAGGAACCTGCGTTCCTTCCCTTATGGGGATAAGAGGCTATGAGGAAATGGTCTACTTCATTACCCATATCTTTCATACAATCCTCATGGTATCCACTAAACGAAAAATCAGAGCACAGCCACAATTCACAAAAAGAGAGAGAACTGAGAACTCCCTCTCAGAAAACCAGCAAAATGAAATGTCGGTCACAAATACAAAGGAAGATTAACAATGGAAACATAGAGCAACCAGAAAACAGGAGATAAAATAGCAGCATTAACCCCTCATATAAGAATAATCTTTGCAAGTGTAAATGGACTGAACTCTCTAATCAAAGGACACAGAGTAGCTGGATGGATTAAAAAACAAGAGTCAACAGTATACTGCCTCCAGTAAAGCCTCCTCAGCTGCAGAGACAAACATAGGCTTAGACTGAAGGGATGGAAGACAATGCTCTGCTTTGATTCATTCTCTTGATGAGTCACTTTTACAGGAAATTACAAGTTTTGATGTATTGAGTGATACTCAGTTTGAGTTATTTACAAACACACTTATGTAAGTTAATTTTAAATCAATTTGTTTAATGTAAAGAAATCTATCTGTAAAATAAGATGTATGCCATCTCCTATACAAGGAATGAGCATTAGCTATAAGGTAAGGAGAAAATCAATCAATAATCCAAAAGCTTATTACTCTCTATTTAAGTAGTGTGAGCTGTTGAACACTATGAGCCTGATAATTATAGCTTTGTTAACAAAATAAAATAGAAGTTAGGAAGCCTTATAGCAATACTAAAGTCATAGCAGGAACAAATTAAATTTTTCTCTTTGATGAAATTAGAGTTGAATGATCATTTGAGTTGAATTGCTTTCTCACAATATAGACCATTTTTTAATGCTGTGCCAATTACTTATTCACGATTCAAAATGATCTTAAAGATACAGGCTTGAATTCAATATTTGCAGGATTTGATAGCTTTTAAATAACTTTGCTGCAAAAGTATTCTGTGCTTTTAAGTCTCCCAGAGAGCCCAGATATGGTGGCCACATTGACTCAGACTATGGTCGAAAGTGTGCCACAGTGTTTGCATCCCCTTTGGGTGTCAGTTAATTCCTTAACACTTAGAAAACAGCTCTCAGAGTTAATTTTCCCTATTCTACATTCTATTTCCTCTAAATTATGTCCCAAGATTGTACAAAGTTTGCAAATTTGTGAATTGCTCATCAATTCATTAATGCAACAGATTATCACTGAGTGCTAAAAGAAAATTCTCTTAGAGCTCCATTCTATATCATCTTCTTTTATTGACTTTTATTAGCTAGATTGCATATAAAAATGACATTTCTAGGAAAAGGCACAGAATATGAATAAATCAAATGTGCTTGAGACATTTCATTTTATCTTTCCTTTACCATTTGTGATCATACATTTAGTGTAGCTTTAAATAAAAAGTTATGCTAGTGTGTAAAATGTAAGTAGGGGAAAATAAAGAATTTATTGATTATTTTTCACAACTTCAGTCAGTTGACAGACTATGTTTTGCTGCATGCTTTTCAACCATTAATTCTTTCTTAATATGCCTAAAAACATTAGTTTTAAATGTCCAATTGCTGGTGTTTGTTCACGTGTCAAGGAAGATCATCCTTTACACAAATTAAACAATTCAAGTTGATGTGTTTTAAATAAATCGGCACTTCTGAGGATACCCTCCCAGATAATTCTGGGAATTTTTCTAGATCATCCTAGAAGTAAAAAAGTGAAAAAATAGAAGCAGTAAATTTGACCCTATGGATAAGGCACAATTTTTTAAAATGTTAACAAAATGTGTTTTTCTTAATTATGTAAATTAAACTTTTATTGCTATCTAAATGATAATATTTTTAGAAAACACCTGATAATTGTAGACAGATTCATGAACTGGCTGTGCATTCTTAGCCTTCCTTTACTTAGAGAGTTAATTTTATCTAACATCCTTAATATGCTTGAGAGGGGATAGGAAGGTATTTCAGGAATTTTTAATCTCATATATATATAATTTTGTTTGAGAAAATTCAAAGGAGCAAAAATTGTTTTAAGAATTATTCAGGCTTGTAGTATATATTCAACATTATAATTGTGTTCAAATTAAATAGCCTTTCTTTCTTATTGGCAATTTCTTACTGTAGTCTGATTTTGGGAATCTTCAGAAGCTACTTCTCAATAATTGGTCTTTAAATTAATTCAACTTTTTAAAATTCAACCATGGAAATGAATGCCTTTGTTTTAACATTCCAGCTCTATTACAATGTGATTATTCGTTGTGTGGGTGACAATGTTAACTTAATCAGTAATAGGGCAATTTGAAGAAGAAATTTAAGTAGGAATTCATCGAGAAGCCAGGTATGTGGTTAGGGCAGAAATTGTATAATATGACAATTTAGACGTTTGGAAGACATCTGGTCTGGGTTTATCCTAAAAATTTTGACTTAAAATTTATAAAGAATTTTATGGAACACATTCTTAGTCATTCAGTGTCATCTTTTCAGAAGCATCAACACTCTAACAACTTAAGTGAACACCTGGTTGTGTCACCATCTGCTGCAATGGTTCTGATTTATTAATCAAATCCTGTTGGCTTGTTATCCTTTTTGATGATTTTGGAGGAGGTTCACACTATTTATACACATATACTTTCCCTTACCTTTAAGTTAAGAAATACATAGCCCTGAAAAACAGAAGGGTAAAAGAAATTTGACTTGCCAAGTGTAATATACAGAGTTGAGGGCAAAACTTTAATATAGCACTGCCTTCTACTCAGCCTTTTAATGACTGTACCTGCAGGTTTATTTGGTGCCTCATTAAAGTGTGTTGTTTTCATTGAATTAATCATAAGACTAAACATCCTTATGTTTTAAAATATTGGCACATAAATTTCACTAAACCACTAAAAACAGATAAAGAAGAAAGGAAATAATATCAAAATATTTAGACCAGCCTCTTGAAGAGGAAGCTCTCCATTTTAAAACATTTGTCTATAAATTCACTTACTTTTTATTTTTATGCCTCCTCATTCAGAAATGGATTTAATATAATGTATATTCCACTAATAAGAACAGCTTAAATTTCACATTTTCATGTACACGATTAAGCAATAATTTCACTATGTGACTTCTCTTGATTCTTTAATAACTTTTGAGTCAAAGAGAGTAAGAATGATATCCTTTGCAAGGAATTATTGTATATATTACATTAGCCTTTGGAAATAGGTATTACATGAATTTTCTTTTTTCTTTTTTTCTTTTGAAGATTGGCACCTGAGCTAACAACTGTTGCCAATCTTTTTTTTTTCTGCTTTATCTCCCCAAATCCCCTCTGGTACATAGCTGTATATCTTAGTTGCAGGTTCTTCTGGTTGTGGCATGTGGGATGCCGCCTCAACGTTGCCTGATGAGTGGTGACATGTACTCGCCCAGGATCCGAACCAACAAAACCCTGGGCCGCCGCAGCGGAGCACATGAACTTAACCACTCTGCCATGGGGACAGCCCCGGAATTTTAATATTTAATATTGTTGATTAGTCAAAGGAATTCATGTCTACTGACGCAGATATTGATCACAATTTGCTGTAGAGTTAATGTAAATCAGCTAGCAGAAGCATGTTCACACAGTCTTATTAGAGAGTCATTCTAATTGTTCATCTGATTTTTATTCTTTGAAACACTTGGATGAGGTCAATAAAACCTAGTTTCTTGAATAGAATCTGACCATCATTCTTCTCAGTAAATACTTTTAAATATGGGCTTATGAATTACATCAGTTCAGGTGATTGATGTATTCTATCTACACTGGACCACAGAAAAAAAGCAGTAATGTCTCTGCAATTATTCTCTTGGTACTTTCCCAAAACAACAGCATTGACATCCTCTGCTTTGCATTATTTTTATTTTGCCAAATTATTATTTGGATAAGAAACTTGTTCCTAATGATTTCTATCACATGCAGTCAGCTAATTGAGCAACTCATGTATTTCTTCCTTAAATCTGTCACTTGTTATTAAGTTGTATAGCTCTTCATAAATTTTCAATATTAACCCCCAATTAGATACATGATTTTCAAATATTTTCTCCCATTTCATAGTTTGACCTTTCATTTTGTTGATTTTCTTTTGTAGTGCAGAAGCTTTCTTTTCATTTTTTAAAATAGATATAGATATATATTTATATATGAAATAGTTTCTTGTGGTAGAGAAGCTTTTAAAGTTGATGTAATCCCCATTGTCCTGAAGGGTTTTTTCTATGTTATCTTCTGGGAGTTTTAAAGTTTCAGGGCTTATGTTTAAGTCTTTAATCCGTTTTGAGTTCATTTTGTGTGTCTGGTGTGATAGAAGAGTCCAATTTCTTTCTTTTACGTGTGAATATTCAGTTTTCCTAACATCATATATTGGGGAGATTTACTTTCTCCATTATTTAATCTTAGCATCCTTGCCAACTTTCTATTCACTGCCTATGAGTGGGTTTATATCTAGTCTGTCTATTCTGTTCCATTGGTCTATGTCTGTTTTTATGCTATTACCATGTTTCTATGCTACTGTAATTAAACCAGTGGCTTTGTAATTTAGTTTGAAATCAGAAAACCTAATGCCTTTAGCTTTATTTTTCTTGCTCAAAATTGCCTTGTCTATTCATGGACTTTTGTGGTTCTATGTGAATTTTAGTATTGTTTCTTCTACTTCTGTGAAAAAATTCCTTTGGGGCATTTATGGATATTTCATTGTATCTATCAACCACTTTGGGTAGCATAAACATTTTAACCATATTTAAGTATCCCAATTCATGAATGCAGGATGTCTTTCCATTTGTTTGTGTGTCCTTTAATTTTTTTCATCAGTGTTTCATAGTTTAAGTGTACAAGTCTTTCATCTCTTTGGTTAAGTTTATTCCTAAAAAGGTGTTTTATGTTACTATAAATGGGATTGTTTTCATCATTTCCTTTTCAGAAAATGCAACGTTACTATAAACAAAACCAACTGATTTTTGTATGTTGATTTTTTTTTAAAGATTTTATTTTTTTCCTTTTTCTCCCCAAAGACCCCCCGGTACATAGTTGTATTATATTCTTCATTGTGGGCCCTTCTAGTTGTGGTGTGTGGGACGCTGTCTCAGCATGGTTTGATGAGCAGTGCCACGTCCGCACCCAGGATTCAAACCAACAAAATACTGGGCCACCTGCAGCGGAGTGTGTGAACTTAACCCCTCGGCCATGGAGCCAGCCCCTGTTGATTTCTTATCCTGCAAGTTTTCTGAATTAGTTGATTAGTTCTAACAGTATTTTTGTGGAGTCTGTGGGGTTTTCCAGACATAAGATTATGTCCTCTGTAAACACTGATACTTGTACTTCTTCTTATGTGGTTGGGTGCCATTTATTTATTTTTCTTGCCTAATTACTCTCGCTTGGACTTTGAGTACTATTTTGAACAGAACTAGAGAGAGGGGGGTTCTTTGTCTTGTTCTGTTTTTTAGAGTAAAGCTTTCAATTTTTCACAACTGAATATGATGTTAGCTGTGGGCTTTTCATATATGATCTATATTATGGTGAAGTAAGGTTTTTTTATAACTAATTTTTTGAGAGTTTTTATCATAAAAGGGTACTAAATTTTGGAAAAGTTTCCTGCATCTACTGAGATGACAATGTGCTTTTTATTCTTCACTCTGCTAATATAGTGTATCACATTGATTGATTTGCATATATTGAACCGATCATGCATCCCAGGGATTAGTCCCACTTTGTCATGGTGTATGATCCTTTTAATTTACTATTGAATTCAATTTTCTAATAATTTTTTTAGGATTTTGCATCTATGTTAACCAAGGATATTGGCCTTCTGTTTTCTTTTCTTGTGGATCTTTGTCTGGTTTTGTCGTCAGAGTGATGAGGAAATATTGGAGGTGTTCATCTTCTATTTAAGAAAGATTGATGTTATCTTTGTTTAAATATTTGATCGAATTCACTTGTAAAACTGTGTGGTCCTGGGCTTTTCTTTGGTGGAAGATTTAGGTTAGTGATTGTAAATACTGTCAGTTGTTGGTCTGTTAAGGATTTATATTTCTTCTTGAGTCAGTCTTGGTAGGTTGTATGCTTCCAGGGATTTATAATTTCTTCTAGTTTAACCAATTTTTGACATATACTTATTCATAATATTCCCTTATGATATTTCTTATATCTGGCATTAGCTGCAATGTCTCATCTTCCAATTTTATTTAATCATTTGAATCTTTTCTCTTTGTTTCTTTGTTAGTCTCCCTAACCATTTGTTGACTTTATTTATCTTTTAAAAGCACCAAAGCTTATTTTCATCAATTTTTTATATTGTTTTACTATCCTCTACTTATTTCTTTCTGCTTTAATCTCTGTTATTTCCTTCCTTCTGTTAACTTCAAGGTAAGTTTGTTCTGTTTCTGATTCCTTGAGGTATAATGTTAGGTTGTTTACTTGAAATATTTCTTCTTCTTAAATTTAATGCTAATCACTATAAACTCCCTTGTTAATAATACTTTTTGCACATTCCATAATTTTTGGTATGCTGTGTTTTCATTTTCATTTCTTAGATATTTTCTAATTCCTTTAGACTGCTTCTTTTGCCCAATGGTAGCTCAAGAGTGTGTTATTTAATTTCCATGTATTTGTATTTTTTTTCTATTTCTTTTGCTATTTATTTCTAGTTTAACTACACTGTGTTCAGAAGTGATACTTGGAATAATATCAGTCTTCTTAAATTTGTTAAGGCTTGTTTTGTGCTATAACATATAGTTTATCCTGGAGAAAATTCGATGTGCCCTTGAAAAGAATATGTGTGTTACTCTTATTGGTGGAATGTTCTGGATGTGCCCGTTAGGAACATTTCACCAACAGTGTTGCTCTAGTCTGTTTTTCCCTTATTGATTTTCTTTCTAGATGATCTGTCTGCTCTTGTAGGTGGGAGGTCAATATCTATGACTAATATTGTATTCCCATATATTCATTCCTTCAGATCCATCAATATAGACTTTTTGTATTTTGATGTCCTGATGTTGGATGCATATATATGTGTTATGATTTCCTATGGAAATGACCCTTTGTCATTTGTAATGACCTTCTTTGTCTCTTTTGTCTATTTTTTGCCTGACATTAGTTTAGCCATCTTGCCCTCTATGGGTTACATTTTGCATGGAATGTCTTTTTCCTTCCCTTCACTTTCAGTCTAAGTGTGCTTTACACTTAAAATGGGCCTCATTTAGACAGTGTATAGTTAGACTTTTTAAAATATTTTTTACAGCCATAGTTTCTTCAAAAACTTAAAAATAGAACTATCATATGATCCAGCCATTCCACTTCTGGGTATTCATCCGAAAAACCCAAAAATACTAATTGAAAAGATATATGCACCCCCATGTTCATTGCAGCATGACTTACAATAGCCAAGATACAGAAACAGCCTAAGTGAATGAGTGCAGAAAGAAGATATGCCATACACACACACACACACACACACACACACACACAATGGAATACTATTTTGCAATAAAAAGAATGAAATCTTGCCACTTGCAACAATATGGATGGACCTTGAGGGCATTATGCTAAATAAAATAAGTCAGACAGAGAAATACTTGTACTATATGATCTCACTTATATGTGGAATTTAACACAAATAAAACAAAACAAGCAAAGCTCATAGATACAGAGAATATACTGGTGGTTACCAGAGGTGAGGAGAGGCAGAGTGGGCAAAATGGCTGAAGGGGTTCAGAAAAAAATCATGTATTTTGCTATTACTGGAGAAAAACTATTTAAAAAAATCGTTTTCACTTAGATGTGTGTAGATATGAATGTGTCCATGAAAGTTGTATGTTAAAAAGAGAAATAAAATAATAAAGTAAGAGAAAAACACATTTTAAATATGTAAATATGCAGTATTAAAGACTATCATGTGGAATATAGCTAAAGTCTTTTAAAGAAATTTTTCATGATTGATAACATCATTTAAATTAATGCTTGCAAGTTTATAATAATATCTCAATTGAAAATCTTTTTCAGACAGAAAAAGACAATCTTCTTTTTTCATTAATGATACCAGTATAGCTACAAGAGTAAACTTGAAGATATCAATATGTGGCTTACTAATAAATATACTTGTATTATATAATGAATTAGTATAAAAATAGAATATTTTTAACCATGGTAGTAAGACAATAAGCTTTCCCTTGTAAATATAACTTTTAAAAATAAACTTTATTTTTCAGAATGGTTTTAGGTTTACAGAAAAATTATGGAAAAATTAAGGTGAGTTCCCACATATCTGCTCTGTCCCTCCGCAGTTTCCCCATTTACTGACATATTGCATTAATTTTGTTCATTCATTACACTGTTGAACCAAAATTATTACATTTGTATTAAAGTCCATTATGTTACATTAAAGTTTACACTATGGCATGCACTGGGTATTGTAGTTTTATGGGTTTTGGCTTATGCATTATGCCATGTATCTATCATTACAGTATCATAAATAGTAGTTTCCTTTCCCTAAAAATGACCTGTATTCTGCATATTCGTCTATTCTCCTCTCTCCCTGAACCCCTGGCAACTGCTGAATTTTTACTGTTTCCACAGTTTTGCTTTTCCAG
The DNA here is from genome assembly GCF_041296265.1 of Equus caballus. Lineage (NCBI taxonomy): Eukaryota > Metazoa > Chordata > Mammalia > Perissodactyla > Equidae > Equus > Equus caballus. The sequence goes on from NC_091695.1 coordinate 13,755,603, forward strand.
AAAGGAAATTTGTAATTCATAACAGTTATGTAAATATTGCTGTTTTAAAACCTAAATATCCTCCTCAGTTTATCTCATTCATTGTTTTATTCTATTAGTATTTTAAAATTCAGTAACATTGATGGATTACTCTCTCTACTTCTCTACTCTCACCCTTCATTTGGGCCTTCTATGGTAGAATTAATGTATATAATTCAAAAGAATCTTTAATACCACTCCCCTCAAGTTAGAAGGATTCAAGTTAGGAGCATAATGTAGATTTTGCCAAAAGAATACAATTCTGAGAATAAACCCAATAGACAAAGCCTTCTTACGATCAAAGACTTATCTCAGAATGGTGAATTTCCTCATTGTTTTTACTGTTTGAGAAAGATCTAGGTAAACACATGGTTTATATTTGGAGCAAATGCTCAAGAATAGGAAGGGAGATTACTAGATTTTTTATTAGCCCTTACCAAATGAACTTTCTACAATTATTTTAATGTGGTATATTCTGCCAAGTCAGGAGGACAAGTAAGCTGAAGATCCATGATCAAACATGATGAGACAGAAGTGTCTAATAAATGAAAAACTTTGGAAGAGGTAAAAACAGCTAGGCTGTGGATATAAGCATAAGGGGAGGAGGTAAATCTAGAAGTAGGAAAAAACATAATTCAACATGATGAAGAGCAGGAAAAACATTAACTCAAAACTGGAAGTGATACTACTGAGGCCAGAGGCAGAGACACAACGGTGAGTGGTAAATAAGGCAATGGTCCTTACATATCAGTTAGTACATAGAGCTGTCTCTTCCTCTTCATAAATTTGACTCAAAACTGGACAATTTCTGTGTTTACATTACTTATTTTCCTGAAGGAACTAATTCTCATGCCCCAAGTTAGGATTGTAATAATTCCATTGTGAGAAGTTCTTATCCTCTATGAATTTCTAGGTCAATCCAAACTGTTAAGAAAAATTTGAAACTTCCATTCACCTTTTGTCATCTGAAATCAACTTCTTGCTCGATAACTTCCTCATGGCATTTTTTACTTCTGCATTCCTCAGTGTATAAATCAGAGGGTTTAACAAAGGTATTCCAATTGTATAAAACACAGCTATCATCTTATCCATGGGGAAGGTGATTGCAGGACGTGCGTATATAAATATGCAAGGACCAAAGAACAAGATGACCACGGTGATGTGGGAAATGCAGGTGGAGAGGGCTTTTCTTCTCCCTTCAGCACTGTGGTTTCTCAGAGAATACAAGATGATAACATAGGAGAACATCAGCATGACAAAACTCACCATACAAATGGCCCCACTGTTGGACACCAAAAGTAGATTGACCACATAGGTGTCTGTACAGGCAAGTTTCAACAGAGGCTGCAAGTCACAGAAATAGTGATCAATCACATTGGGACCACAGAAAGTTAAATTCAAGGTCAGATAAATTTGAGCAGAAGAATGCACACAGGACCCCATCCAGGCCACACCCACTAATGCACAACAGACCTGTCGGCTCATGATGGTCATGTAGTGCAGGGGCTTACAGATGGCCACATAGCGGTCAACAGCCATAAGAATTAGGATAAAGACCTCTAGGCTACCAAAGTAATGCAATGAAAAGACTTGGATTATGCACTCACTGAAAGAGATAGTGCTCTTCATAGAAAGAGCATCCACAATCATTCTAGGGGCTGTGGAAGTAGAGAAGCAGGTATCAGATAAGGATAAGTAAAAAAGGAAGAAGTACATTGGACTCCCAAGTGCCTGGTTGGTCTTGATGGTAATAATAATCAACAGGTTACCCAGCAATGTCCCCACATAGAAAATCAAGAATGTGACAAACACTATTTTCTTCCTAACAGGATCCTGGGTCAACCCAAGCAGAATGAACTCAGTCACATTATTGTTCAGCAGCATGATTTCATGAATGAGGAGAAGGGATCAGTGTGAAATATATTATCTGCAAAAAAAGATCGAATTAATTCACAATGTGTTATGAGATATTATAGAATATTTTGAGCAAATTAATTTATGATACCATGTGGTATTATGGAATATTTTAAGCAAATACTCTTCATCAGGTGCATTCTAATTGTGATTTCTCTTTCTTTTTAAATTTTTCTTTTGGGAAGATTAGGCCTGAGCTAACATGTGCCACCAATCCTCCTCTTTTTGCTGAGGAAGAGTGCCCCTGATCTAACATCTGTGTCCATCTCCCTCTATTTTATATGTGGGATGCCTGCCCCAGCGTGGCTTGATAAGTGGTGCCTATGCCTGAGCCCGGGATCTGAACCCGTGTACCCCAGCCCGCTGAGGCAGAGCATGTATACTTAAATTTACACCACTGGGGCAGCCCCTGATTGTAATTTCTTAATGTCTCTTCAATACCTTATTCCTCAAATTTTATTGACTCATTCATTGGGTGTATTGAGCCTCAAATAAACTTATGAATGTGATATTTTCCTACAGCTCCCTTCAAATACAACCCTTTGTTAACATTGATATCATTCTAATTAATATTGTCAATTCAATAACTACAAAATTGAGATATTTCTTGTTTTCTTATTTCCTTAATTTTGTTCATTTTAATAAATCTTGAAGCCCACATATTGCATGATGTATTACTTGGCATTTAGGATATACATGACTGCCCTTGTATATCATGTATAATACTGAACAACTCACATACCACTCCCAACAAGATAAAGAATGTATTCTTTATACATTATCGATTCATATATTACATATCGTTATACACATTTATATGAATATATATTATTTAGAAATATACTCTGCACTTTCTCTCCCAGATATTCCATTTTGAAAGGAGTGACAGGAAGCTCTGATGGCCTTTAAATAATCTGCTGCAAACTTCAAGCAAGATTGTGATATTAGTTCTTGACAAGTACTGATGAGCAGAAATGAATGCTGTTTGATAGTTGCTAATATCTTAAGTACAACATTTCTATTTGAGTTTCTTCAATTTCTGAAAAACACCCTTTAGAGATCCTAAAATTACATATACAATTTAAAGGGGATATATTACCTGATAGTTCGTTTTCATAATTCAAGTTTTTAGCTTAAGCATTATAGCTCTAGAGTGGTTGTCTGTTGGGGTGGCACCAGGCAGATGGTGTAACCAGATCATGATTGCAATCCCCCAACCCCATGTTCATGAAACAGAGCAGACAAGCATGTGGTTTTAGAAAGAGGCATGACGGATAGTCAGTAACTGACTTCTTTATTATTTTTCCTTTCTGTCTTAGTAAATTCAATGATCATTGAACTTTGGAATGTAAACTCTTTCAATGAAGATTTCCTTTTTCAAATTCAAAAAGAAATATTGTGACCCTTATTTCCAAGAGAAAAATCTTTTCTATAGATATTTATTGCCAAGTTGATGTTGGAAGTGACACTACGTGCAAGCAAAAATCTAAACTGAAATCTAATATATTTAAATAAAATCTGGAAGACTTACTTATCATATTGTCTTCCTCCCCAAACTTTGCCATACCTCCAACACATTGTCTTGGAAGTTGTGAGTTGACCAAAGCTCAGTCGAGGATGGACTAAATAAACACAGAATTACCCTTAGATAATTTTTGCCTCCTTTAGTAGATTTTCCTCTCAATACACTTGAAATTTACTTAGTCTTTCTTCAAATCAAAAACAACTCTTGGGAAAATATCTGATGAAGTTATTAACTTTGGAGTGCCAAGGATAAAAAAATCTTTTTGAGCTTTGTGATCAAGGACAAAGATCTGAAAATACAAGATAAGTGAGTCTTGGTATCTCACGCATTACTATTAGGTTATCCTTTCCTTTATTCACTTAAGTGAGTGCTGTATCATATAATGTTAGCATTTTAAAATATGGAAGGCAGTGGAAGCAAGGTGATGGGGAAGTCTCGGTCTATTTAGTCAATGACTTTGATCACTGTCTTGAGTGTGTAGTTTTTGATTTGGATATTACTGATTCTATTAGCCTGTTCAATTCTAGGGCAAATATTTCTGTTTTACATTTGGATGTATATATATATACTTAAAAATTAATAATAATACGTATATGGTTTAGTTAACAATAATAGCTGTGGGTCTTAATCAAATATTTAATCAATAGTTTCATAATGACATTAAAAGTCTGTACTGCAATCTGCATTTGTAAAACTCATTTCTATCCATTTATGTTTCAAACAATCCAGACTACTTTAGTCATATGTTTATTAATTTCTTTGAAAAATTGTCTCTGTGGCCTCAAGTACATTACAAGGATCTCTTTCTGTGGAAACAAAAAGATTTTTAACCTATTTTATAATCTAATAACCTATGATCTAGAAAAGGGAGAATAGAATTCTCAAATAAGCACATATTTATTGAAATCTGTGTATAAACAGGGTATGTTCACAATGTAATTGAAACATACAAAGACTAGTAAATACATCAGCTGGAATTTCTGTAATGGAAGTAATGTATTAGCCAAGGATTAAAAAAAAAATAGTTGTAGCAGATCCAAACTCCTCGTACCTTCTCTTTTCTTACTGTAATGCCTTTCCATTTCTAGCTGCTTGAATCTCTGTGAGGAGGGAGATTCATTCTCCTGCCCCTTAAAGGCTTTCTTTACAGTGTTTCTTGGAATATTAGATATTGTTGCTTATAACACAAGAATAAATGTGCTTATTTTAGCTTCCTTCCAGGATTTAGAATATTGGAAAACTATTCATCCTTAGGATTTTATTCTCCACAATTCCAACCTGATGTCTTCTGCTTTGGAGGTACTCAGTGAGAGCTCTTAAATTGAATATTATCCACTACCCCTTAAAATATTTTTCTTCTTCTTGTTGTACTATACTGATTACACAACAGATTCATGACATAAATTTACTACAACCTTCCATCTATCGTGTATGGTAGAGAGACAAATAAGCCTCCAATTTATAAAGCCATAAAAAGGAAAAAAAGAACTGACATCAATTATAACTAACTTTTGAATTGCTGTACAACATGGAGTAGAAGATGTACTACAAACAGCATCACATGGTATGTAAGACATTGAAACTCTGAAACCCATAAAAATGATCATTTTAAAGCATTTTTTGAAAGAATCGTAGGACCTTAGGGGTACAAAGACAAGACATTTTTCATAGTCTCGTAATATGGATTTCTGCTTTTGAGTGTAGTATGTTTATGTCCACATGCCCATTTTTTTATTCTCTGGAGTAGTGTTAACACACTCTGACACAAAAGCAGTTTATAATGATCCATAGACAAAACAGCATCAGTAGCATAGCACATCTTCTTACAACTACTATACTCATTTCAACTCTTCAAACATGATAAGCAAACTTTAAAGTGGCTAAATTTAGCAAACCAATAATAAGAAAACTTATTGGTTTGAAAATGGGTGGGTAACAAAGAACTTCTGAAAGAAAATCAAACAGGAAAAGGTGGAATATACAGTGTGAGGCGGCTTCTTCTGTGTTTCTTTGTTTTATTGCAGATGCTACAGTGAAAAGCATTGCTTTCCTTAGGCACTGTCTCTTAAACTACCCACATCAGCCTAATCAAGTTACATTAGACTTCTATCTTGGGAAGAATACTACACTCACCTTTTTCTTCACAGAATTTACCTCTTTCTGTCAGAATATTAACAAGTTGCCCTGAGATTCTTTACCTCTCAATGTTCAAATAGAAGCATAATACAATCTACTTTCCTTGAACTCCTCACTCTGTGTAACTGAATCAAATAAATCCTGCTTATCTGTTCAGAAGATGTCCTGGAAAACAGCATATCTCAAAAGCAAAAAATTGTCATGAAACTTAATACCCATTATTCTTTGTTGCTATATCTGCTGGCCCAAAATGACATGATATTAATATTTCATCTTTTCCTCTTTCCAAATCCTACTAAAGACAGCAGAAGCCTTAGAGAGGGGCAAAGGTAGGTAAGATCACATGTGCAAGAACATTGGACAGGGACAAAGATTGCTGAAAAGGGTAGATATTTACTCAAAATATTTTCAGGAATTCCCTTCCCATACATAAGACATGTTATCTTTTACCTTCACATATGGCATGCTATCTTTCAGTTTTTAGCCTCTTCACTGTCATGTTTCCTCTGAGCTCTCTCTGAGAAGTAGTTACTTTACTTTTATTTTTTTAATTTTTATTTTTTTCATATGTGCATCATATTTCGAATTCTGTATACATTACACCATGTTCACCACCCGAACACTAATTGTAGTGCATCCCCTCACATGTGAGCCTAATCAATTACATCTCAGAAGTGTGTCAATTGAAAATTATAGATTTATGATATTTTAGAAGCATACATGGAGTAATGACTTTATAATTTGATATAGAAATTCTATTCATGGATGTCTCTTGGAGAGGGAAAAGCTGTCATTCTCCAGAAGCTGTATGAAAGTCACTACCTCCACTGAGGTTGTGTGTAACTTCTAACCAGATGCAATTATTTTTAACTTTCTAGAACCCAGAGGTCTTAGTGAGGACTTATCGCATCACACTACCTTACATCAAAATCTTTTGTGAACACTTCTACACTCTGCCATCTCTAGAAAATTTAATAAATCTTAATAGATGTAATACCTTCCACTATTTCTACACGGCAATGATGGCTTTTCAGGTACCTGATGCTTATAAAATATTTATTGTGTTCAAAAGATGTTTGCTCCCCAACATTTGTATGTTTTCTATTTATTTATTACATTAACATTAAGGCTCAAAAAACGTTGGATTGTTCTTTTTTATTGCTTTATCAGAATATGTGGAAATACTATAATCAAAATTAATCTGGTAATATGTTAGAAAATTATTTTGGATTATTTTGTAATTAATGATGTCTCTCTGCATAAAAAGATGGAGATAATCTGTCACTTACCTGTCAGGAGACTCTCTGAATTAGTGTCAAGTCTGACCATCCTTTTTTCATGGGCAGCCTTATTACAGAAAACTTAAAAAAATGTTCTTGTCTGCATTCCAGGGGGAATATTTTAAGAAATAATGATGTAAGTTCTTAGCATCCTAGAGAGTATTATTCCCTAAAGGTTTCCTCACTTTGCTAGTCAGAACCATCTTACCCGTAATAAATTTAACTTTTGATTTGTCTATTCAGCCTCCAAGTATAGCAAGTTAATCCTTCGTATGCTCATTACACACATAAAAACAAGGATTCAGAGCTGTTAGGTGCTTCAAACTGATGAATAGTATGAGGGAAAAATAAAAATCAAACAAATGAATGCTGGAGAGAGTGGTAAAGAACAGACAGAAAAAAAAATAGTGTCATTCCTAAGAAAGAAATGGATCACCCAGAAACGATTCTTCTCCCAATCAGATTCCTAGCTTAGCTTTTCCCTGGATTTATCAGTAAAACCCTTGCAGAAGAGAAGAGTGTGAGATAATATATTCAATGTGTTGAATGAAAAAAAATTGTCAACCAAGAATTCACTACCCAGAAAAGTGTCTTTGAAAATACAAATGACATATATTTCCACACAAACAAAAGCTTAGGGAGTTCAACGTCACCAGACTTGTCTTGCAATAGAGGCTACAGGAGATATTCCACTTAAAAAAAAGGGCAGTAAACAACAACCAGAACATATATGAAAGTATAAACCTCATTTTATATAGCTATTTATGAAGACAAATACAGCGTACTTTACTGCTTTAATGGTGTTATATAAATATCTCTTAATTTTAGTGTAAACAAAAAGGACAAAAGTTTTATGAATAACTATAACTACAAAAGTCATTTAATGAAGACATAGTATAAACAAATATATGTTGTGGTATCCATAACATAAAGTTATTATAAAGTGTGAGGGAAGAAGTATAAGTGTAGATATGATTGATGTTAAGATGTTATCACTGAAATGCACAATTATCACAATGAGATGCTTTATGTAAGTATTACGGTAGCCACACATAAAAATATTTATAGATGATATAAAAGAGAACAGTGGTGGCCAGCCTGGTGGCATAATGGTTGAGGTCACGTGCTCTGCTTCAGTGGCCTGGGGTTCATGGCTTCAGTTGCCTGGCATGGACCTACACACCTCTCATCAAGACCTGCTTTGGTGGCATCCCATATACAAGATTGAGGAAGATTGACACAGATGTTAGCTCAGGGACAATCTACCTCACCAAAAACTTTTTAAAAAGTGAAAAATGGAAGGAATCAAAGAATATAACTGCAAAAAATGAACAAAATACAGAGGAAAACTGCAAGAGAGAAACAGAGATACAAATGATAATACAAGACACACAGCAAATAAGTTACAAAATGGCAATAAAAAGTCATTCTCTGTTGATAATTAGTTTTAAATGTATTTAGATTAATCTCTCCAATCAGAAGGTATAAAGCAGCTGAACGGATTAAAAACAAAAAGCAAGACTCTATTATATGTTGTCTATAATAAAACCAACTTTAGTTTAGGGACATGCATAGTTTGAAAATGAAGCTATGGGAAAAGTTATCCCATGCTGATAATAAGTAAAAGGGAGCAAATGTGGCTATGCTTATGTCAGACTAAATATTCTTTAGTCAAAAATGGTCAGAAGAGACAAAGGATATTATGTAATGATAAAAGGATCGATTCAAGAGAGCATAAAATTATAACTATATGCGTACCCAATATCAGAGCCATGGGTCAAAGTGGAATTCTCTAGGGAAATTGTAAAAACAATTATTTAACACTAAATGAACATGCATCATATTAAAATTAGTGGGATGCAGTTAAAGCAGTGCTTAGAGAAAATTTAAGTACTAGAAGTAAGCATTTAAAAAAATCTAAAGTCAATAGCCTAAGTTTCCATCTTAGAAAATTAGAAAAAGAAGAGCAAATAAATCCCAAACCTTGCTGATGGAAGAGAATAATAAATATTAAAAAGGAAATCAGCTAAATTGTAAACAGAAAAGTAATACAGAAAATCAACAAAGTCAAAACCTGGTTCTTTGAAAATAACAATAAAATTGACAAACCTCTCCCCAGGCTACTCAAGAAAAAAGAGAGATGACACATTGCCAACATCAAGAATGAGAGAGGGGGACATCAGCTCTCATCCTACAGACATGAGAAGCATATTTGAACAACTTCATGACATACACTTGACAACTTATTGAAATAGACAAATTCCTTGAAAGACATACACTACTAAAACTCACTAAAGAAGAAATGTATAACCTGAGTAGCTTTACATCTATTAAAGAAATTGAATTTGTAGTTAAAACCTCCATCCAAAAAAGGAAACTCCTGGCCCAGATGGCTTCAGTGTTGAATTCTACTAAACATTTAAAGAAGCAAAAGTTCTGATTCTACACATTCTGTTTAAGTGAAAAAGGAAATTTCTCAACACATTTTATGAGATCAGCATTCTGCCAGTAGCAAAACCAGACAAAAATGCTGCAAGAAATGAGCACTGAAGATCATTATTGTCATGAATATAGACGTAAAAATCTTTAACAAAACATTAGTAAATCAAACCCAGCAATAAAAACCAATATATCACAACAAAATAAAGCTCTGATTGTCTTTTATTCCCAAATTCTTTCTTCCCACCCTAATACTATTAAAATGAGAATGTCTACTCCTCGTGTATTAATTTAATTCAAGACAATTTTGAGCGTTTATTTAACTCTCTTTCTCCATGAATGAGAATAGCACACATGCTCAAGCATACCCAGGAAGAGTCAATTCTTCCACCAGGGAACGTTCTCCTTTTCCTCAGTATCTCTGGGTGCTTCTCTCCTGAAAGGCATCTCAACCTGCCCTGTATCATGGTTTTTAGGGGTAGTGCTAGCTTTGTTTTTGTCATTTTACTGAGCTTCTGGAGGGCAGGGCCTTTTGTTTTTGGCTTTGTTTTCTCAGAAGCTCTTAGCATGGAGTCTCGCCCATAGACAGACCTCAGTAAATGGCTATTGCCTTGAACTGGCCCATCTCTGATTTTGCTTAGCATTTCCTTTCCAGCTAGTGGTCTTATCAATTCAAAACAGCTTGGCAACAATTATTTTTAATAAAAAAAATTTACACCTTGGTGGATTTTCATTTTTGCTCATATTTCCTGCTTATTGCCATCCTGGTTCATCTTGTGACTCCTCAGTCCTTTTCTCCAATTTATCTGTTTTATTTCAGTCACTCATTATATATCATCTACCTTTCCCTCCACTAGCTTTCACTCATCTTTCAAATATCCGTGTCCTCCAGAGCCAGCTTACACTTTTCTTAAAGAGATTTGGAATTCATCTAATCTCTCTAACTCTTTGATTGTGTATTCACCTTCCTTAGCCTAAGTGTTTATGCATTCTTTTCTTGTCCTGCCGATTTGCTTACTTAGGGAAGACACTATGTTGTAATTACTTCTTGAATAATAATTGCCACATTAGGAAAGTTTGAACAGTTTTTATCATCTCTGCTGGCAGAAATAGCTTAATAGATGTTCACAATATATCTATAAGCCTAGGCATAAATGAGTTCATCTCAGGTTGTGAAAAACAGTTTACTAACGTCAGAAACAAATCAAAACAGATATAAGGTTTAGAGGTCATTAGTTTTCATTAAACTTCCAAGGACACCTGTAAACAAGCTAAAAATACCTTCGGGGAATTATATGAAATGCCATCTTCAGTGATGTGCAATGTGGTAGTGGGAACGTATGAAGCTAAATACTAACTTATTTTTCCTAATCTGCTGGCCTCTCTGAATGAAAATGTAGATAACGCATTGCTTGGAATTATTAATAGAGGAGACACAAGAAGTTTTCTGCATAAATTCTACCTTAATATCTTGTCAAGGTCCACTTATGGTAGAGCCAAACAGAGTCTCGATTAAATAACTATCATTAGATATATTTTGAAAAATAATATAATACTGTTGGAGGTTTACTATGATATTGGTTTTTACATGAGAATGAAAAAGGCGAATTAGGGGAAATATAAAACTATTTGATGAGAGAAGCAGGATGTATAAGACATTAAAAACAGAGATTAGATTTTCTTCTCAAAGTTGATGTTTATCCATAAGACATTCCTTGAGCAAATGTGTCTTGTGTGCTTAACGCCAAGCACTGGCGTCAGCATCATGAAACTCATTCTCTTGGAAGATGAGCATTCTTGCAGAAGAAAGACTGATGCACAAAATCAGATGGAAATCTCATAAAGGTGGTACAAGAATATCTGTAATAATTGAAAGAAAATATTATTTTGGCTAAGAGGTATGGAAAGTCCTGGTGGAGGGAGAATGTTTGAGATCATCTTTGAAAATGGGGTACATTTTAAATAGAAGAGCATTCCTAGTCGAGAGAAGCCACAGACAAGGATGAAAAGAGAAGAACTACGAAACTTGAATGGTAAACAGTGAGTTCAGTTTGGTTGGGGTTCAGGGAACAATGCTGGGAGACAGGCTAAAAACACAGCTGTGACTGCATATGGGGTTTGAATAATATTGGGGATAGCAACAATAATATAATAATAATAACTTCCTTCCAAGGTCATTGTAAGCATTGGGAATAAGAAGGAAATGTCCTTGTACCGTACCTGTTACTGAGTATGCACTCTGTAATATTTGCTATGACTGGTCTTAGGAGGGCAGTAGGTTGTTCCCTGTGTTTGAGAAGAGATGTGACACAGTCATGATCCTTGGAAGGTTGGAGCATGTGCCTGATGGAATGGAGTGGGGAGACACTTGAGGCAACTGGGAAATAATGAGAGAAAACAGGGTATGACCTGTGCCTGACTTCCATAACCCATTTCTGTATATAGCCTCTCTCTTGGTTGGAAGTCAGAGACAGATGATGATAAGAGAGGAGATGAGAGGATTTACTGTAGAGGGAAGAAGTAATGAAGGATAGAAGAGGCAGGAAACCTCACACGTCCTTACCTTTTATGAGAAATTCGGTTATTTTCTCATTATGTTCTATCCACATTTTACACATTCCACTTCAGAATCTAAAAATGCCCTGCACAGTGCCAGAACAAGTGATGATGAATCTGAGCCATTGAGATAAATAAGCAGCCCATTTACCTAGTGGAAGAATGAAGAGAACCCAGGTATCTTGGATCAGTCTTCTCTTCGTAAATGGTTGCTTCAGCGTTTTTTCCTCATATTTGTGCAAATTTATCAAGGTTATGCAAACCTTGATAAGTGAAATAACTGGAATCTGTATCAAGCACTTTGTTCAGCAATTTACAAGAATATCTCAACCTTATTTGAAAGATAAGAAGACTGATTTTGGGAGATCAAGAAATGAAGACAACAGCTACTCACCAGTATGCAATGAAGCTAAGATTCATTCAAGTCTCATCATTAGTCAGCTAGAACTCTTAACTGTGATGCTATATTACCTCTATTCATTCAATAATAATAATAAAAGAGGAAAGTTTGCTATGATAGGATGCTTAATAAAATGTTATTTCTTTTGTAAATGAAGAAAAGAGTATTGGTCAGGTGTCTATTATGGTTAGCCTAGCAGATATTGGTGGCTTGCTCTAGTGCTACATGCTGTGTAATGCATGTGATAATTTTTTCTTGTTGTGCCCTCTTGGCAACTTTAAGACGTAGGTATAATTATCTCCATTTTACAGAGTTAAAATCTGACAGTGACTTCCTCAGGTTCACCCATACTTTGTGGCAGAGGTGGGCTGTGTACCTAGGTCTTACTCATCTCTGGTCTTTCCACTGTACCATGCTGCGAAGAAGTAGCAGGTTAATAAAAACAGCACTCAGTGTTCAACTTTTTCATTAAAAAATACAAACAGAATATGTAAGGGAAGATCCAAGATGGCGCCGTGAGTAGTCCTCTTTGTCTCTCCCCCTTCAAGTCTACAATTATTTGGACACTTATCGCTTGACAAAGGATATCCAGACAGCATCTCAGGATGTCTGAGATACCCACGCGACTATACATTGGAAGGCGGACGGACTTTCCTCCGGGAGGATGTGGAAATAGGTGAAAACTCTCCGACTCCGACGAGCAGCCTAGTACTCGCAAGCGGCTTTCTTCCAACGGACACCCCCAGAGGATATACACACATCTAGGGCAGGAGCGAGCACACAACAGAGGAGCTACGGTGGAAGCAGGTGACCAGAACCCTACCTAAACCCCCCGCAATTACTCCTAAACGCAGAGGGAAACTTTGGAGTTGCACACCTGAGCCCGCGGGGAGAGTCTCTCCCCGCCATTGGCGGGGAGACCCCGCCTGGTGTTCGCGGCGCCCGGAGGATCCCAGAGAGAGTTGTGGAGGGTACGGAGGTCTCCCAGCTGCCGTTGCCCGCCCTGTGAGAGTAGGGATTGCTGGAGATCTCGGAGAGGACCGGGGCTGGGGGAACTTTCAAAGGCCGGCTCTGCGACCCGGAGGGGAAGCGCCGGAGTTCCGCCCGGGCAGCAGACAAAACTCTCTGTCTGCCATTAGCAGAGGGGCCATGCCGAGCATTCACGGCTCCGGGAGAGGCCCGGAGAGAATCCCAGAGGGCGGGGCGACCCCCAGCTGCCGTTGCCCACCCCGTGGGACTAGGGATAGCCGGAGATCTCGGAGAGGACTGGGGCTGGGGGGAGTTCCAGAGACCCAGCTTCGTAGCCTAGGGGGAAACCCTACAGGCTCACAGCAGCCTTAGGGAAAGCCTCTGCACAGCACCAGCAGAAGGCACCCAGCCGCCAGCCACAAGGCTGGAAGACCCCGGGGCAAAAGCAGCATAGCTAGGTGAACTAACCACAGACTGTAGAAGATGCCAATAGCTCTCCTGCAACCCATAGAGGACAAGTGAGATTTTGTGGGTACCGACAGCAATGGAGCGACAAATATAAGTGATCCCACCCCTGGCCGCTGGAAAAGCCCATAACACCGTTGCAGACCCCAAGGAGAGAGCACATCTAGGTGGGCTTCAACAGTAGGCACCAGCAGCCTGAAGCCCCCCTGTGACGGCCCCCACGGCAGAGGAGGGAATCCAAAGGGGCACTGTGGCTACGAGGAGGGGCCCAGGCCCAGTAAGCAACTGTGGACAGGGTTCCTGGTTGGTGCAGTATAAACAGCTGCTCCCCCACCGCAGCAGCTGAAACAAGTGAAAGGAGCAACTAAACTCTATCTCCATGTGGAGGCACAAATCAACAACATCAAGCAATATGAAAAAATACATTAAATCTCCAGAACAGAAAGAAAGTAACAAATACACAGAAAACAATCCCAAAGGAAATGAGATATATAACCTAAATGATGTTGACTTCAAAACAGCCATCATTAACATTCTCAATGAGTTAAGAGAGAATTCTGACCGACAACTCAACGAGTTCAGGAGCTATGTCACAAAAGAGTTTGATACGATAAAGAAGAACCAAACAGAAATATTGGAAATGAAGAACACAATAGAGGAGATTAAGAAAAATCTAGATGCTCTGAACAGTAGGGCCGATAATATGGAGGAAAGAATTAGCAATTTGGAAGATGGCAATATAGAATTGCTGCAGGCAGAGGAGGAGAGAGAAGCAAGACTAAAAAGAAATGAAGAAACTCTCCGAGAATTATCAGACACAATTAGGAGATGCAACGTAAGGATTATAGGTATACCAGAGGGAGAAGAGAAGGAGAAAGGGGCAGAAAGCCTATTCAAAGAAATAATGGCTGAGAACTTCCCAAATCTGGTGAGGGAGATGGATCTTCAGGTGACAGAAGCCCATAGATCTCCAAACTTTATCAATGCAAGAAGATCAACTCCACAGCATATAGTAGTGAAGCTAGCAAAAGTCAATGACAAGGAGAAAATACTAAGGACAGCCAGGCAAAAGAAACTAACCCACAAAGGAACCCCCATCAGGCTATCAGCAGATTTCTCAGCAGAAACTATACAGGCTAGAAGAGAGTGGAATGATATATTCAAAAATCTGAAGGACAAAATTCTACAGCCAAGAATTCTCTACCCAGCGAAAATATCCTTCAAATACGATGGAGAAATAAAAACTTTCCCAGATAAACAAAAATTAAGGGAGTTCATTGCCACAAAACCTCCTCTTCAGGAAATCCTCAGGAAAACCCTCATTCCTGAAAAATCCCAAAAAGGAAAGGGGCTACAAAACCAAGAGCAGAGGAGATAAGTAGAAGGACAACAACAGAGAGTAGCAGCTCTTGATCAGAACAGATTAAACCATGGGACGAGAAACAAAGGAAACTGAAGAAAACCGGAAAACAAGACACAAAATGGTAGTGGTAGGCCCCCACATCTCAATAATCACTCTAAATGTAAATGGATTGAACTCCCCAATCAAAAGACACAGAGTGGCAGGATGGATCAAAGAACAAGATCCAACAGTATGCTGCCTCCAGGAAACACACCTCAGCCCCAAAGACAAACACAGACTCAGAGTGAAGGGATGGAGAACAATACTCCAAGCTAATAATGAACAAAAGAAAGTAGGTGTTGCTATACTAATATCAGACAAGGTAGATTTCAAAGCAAAACAGATAAAGAAAGATAAAGAAAGATAAAGAGGGACAGTATATAATGATAAAAGGGACTCTCCACCGAGAAGACATAACACTTATAAATATATACACACCCAACACAGGAGCACCAAAATTTGTAAAGCAACTCTTAATAGAACTAAAAGAAGACATCAACAACAATACAATAATAGTAGGGGACCTCAACACACCATTAACACCAATGGACAGAACATCCAGACAGAAAATCAACAAGGAAATAATAGAATTAAATGAAAAATTAGACCAGATGGACTTAATAGATATATATAGAACACTTCATCCAAAAACAGCAGGTTACACATTCTTCTCAAGTGCACATGGAACATTCTCAAGGGTTGACCATATTTTGGGAACCAAAGCAAACATCAATAAATACAAGAGAGTTGAAATAATATCAAGCATCTTTTCTGATCATAATGCTATTAAACTAGAAATCAACTACAAGAAAAAAGCAGAGAAAGGTGCAAAAATGTGGAGACTAAACAACACGCTTCTCAACAAACAATGGATCATTGAAGAAATTAAAGAAGAAATCAAATATTATCTGGAGACTAATGAAAATGAGAACACGACATACCAATTCATTTGGGATGCAGCAAAAGCAGTCCTAAGAGGGAAATTCATCGCAATACAGGCTCACCTCACTAAACAAGAAAAAGCTCACATAAGCAACCTCAAACGACACCTGAAAGAACTAGAAAAAGAAGAACAAAGAAAGCCCAGAGTCAGTAGAAGGAGGGAAATAATAAAAATAAGAGCAGAAATAAATGATATTGGAACAAAAAAGACAATAGAAAGGATCAATGAAACAAAGAGTTGGTTCTGCGAAAGAATTAACAAAATTGGCAAACCCCTAGCCAGACTCACCAAGAAAAGAAGAGAGAAATCGAAAATTAATAAAATTAGGAATGACAGAGGAGAAATCACAACAGATACCAATGAAATACAAGAGATCATAAGAGAATACTATGAAAACCTATATGCCAACAAATTGAACAACCTGGAAGAAATGGACAAATTCCTAGACTCCTACAATCTCCCCAAACTGAATCAGGAAGAAATGGAGAATCTGAATAGGCCAATCACAAGTAAGGAAATAGAAACGGTAATCAAAAACCTCCCCAAAAATAAGAGTCCAGGACCAGACGGCTTCTCTGGAGAATTCTACCAAACATTCAAAGAAGACTTAATTCCTATTCTCCTCAAACTGTTCCAGAAAATTGAGAAAGATGGAGAACTCCCTAACACATTCTATGAAGCCAACATCACTCTGATCCCCAAACCTGACAAGGACAACACAAAGAAGGAGAACTACAGGCCGATATCACTGATGAACATAGATGCAAAAATCCTCAACAAAATTTTGGCAAACCTATTACAGCAATACATCAAAAAGATTATACACCATGATCAAGTGGGATTTATACCAGGGACACAGGGATGGTTCAACATCTGCAAGTCAATCAACGTGATACACTACATCAACAAAATGAAAAACAAAAACCACATGATCATCTCAATAGATGCAGAGAAAGCATTCGACAAGATCCAACACCCATTTATGATAAAAACCCTCAGTAAAATGGGTATAGAAGGAAAGTACCTCAACATAATAAAGGCCATATATGATAGACCCACAGCCAACATCATACTCAATGGACAAAAACTGAAAGCCATCCCTCTGAGGACAGGAACAAGACAAGGGTGCCCACTTTCACCACTCCTATTCAACATAGTACTGGAGGTGCTGGCCAGAGCAATTCGGCAGGAAAAAGAAATAAAAGGAATCCAAATAGGTAACGAAGAAGTAAAACTCTCGTTGTTTGCAGACGACATGATCTTATATATAGAAAACCCCAAAGAATCCACAGAAAAACTATTAGAAATAATCAACAACTACAGCAAAGTAGCAGGGTATAAAATTAACGTGCATAAATCAGTAGCATTTCTATACACTAACAATGAACTAACAGAAAAAGAACTCAAGAACTCAATCCCATTCACAATCGCAACGAAAAGAATAAAATACCTCGGGATAAACTTAACCAAGGAAGTGAAGGATCTATACAATGAAAACTACAAGACTTTCTTGAAAGAAATAGGTGATGACATAAAGAGATGGAAAGACATTCCTTGCACATGGATTGGAAGAATAAACAGAGTTAAAATGTCCATACTACCTAAAGCAATCTACAGATTCAATGCTATCCCAATCAGAATCCCAAGAACATTCTTCACAGAAATTGAACAAACAATCCTAAAATTCATATGGGGCAACAAAAGACCTCGAATTGCTAAAGCAATCCTGAGCAAGAAAAACAAAGCCAGCGGAATCACAATCCCCGATTTCAAAACATACTACAAAGCTACAGTGATCAAAACAGCATGGTACTGGTACAAAAACAGGTCCAAAGATCAATGGAACAGAATTGAAAGCCCAGAGATAAAACCACACATCTATGGACAGCTAATCTTCGACAAAGGAGCAGAGGGCCTACAATGGAGAAAAGAAAGTCTCTTCAACAAATGGTGCTGGGAAAACTGGACAGCCACATGCAAAAGATTGAAAATTGACCATTCTTTTTCACCACACACCAAAATAAACTCAAAATGGATCAAAGACCTAAAGATTAGGCCTGAGACAATAAGTCTTTTGGAAGAGAATATAGGCAGTACACTCTTTGACATCAGTTTCAAAAGAATCTTTTCGGACACTGTAACTCCTCAGTTGAGGGAAACAATAGAAAGAATAAACAAATGGGACTTCATCAGACTAAAGAGCTTCTTGACGGCACGGGAAAACAGGATTGAAACAAAAAAACAGCTCACTAATTGGGAAAAAATATTTACAAGCCACTTATCCGACAAAGGGTTAATCTCCATAATATACAAAGAACTCACACTGCTTAACAACAAAAAAACAAACAACCCAATCAAAAAATGGGCAGAGGACATGAACAGACATTTCTCAAAAGAAGATATGAATATGGCCAATAGACACATGAAAAGATGTTCATCATCGCTAATCATCAGGGAAATGCAAATCAAAACTACACTAAGATATCACCTTACACCCGTTAGATTGGCAAAAACATCCAAAACCAAGAGTGACAAATGTTGGAGAGGCTGTGGAGAAAAAGGAACCCTCATACACTGTTGGTGGGAATGCAAACTGGTACAGCCACTATGGAAAACAGTATGGAGATTTCTCAAAAAGTTAAAAATAGAAATACCCTATGACCCAGCCATCCCATTACTGGGTATCTATCCTAAGAACCTGGTATCAGAAATCTCAAGAGTCCGTTGCACCCCTATGTTCATCGCAGCATTATTTACAATAGCCAAGATGTGGAACCAGCCTACATGCCCAGAAACTGATGATTGGATAAAGAAGATGTGGTATATATACACAATGGAATACTACTCAGCCATAAAAAAAGACAAAATTGGCCCATTCACAACAACATGGATGGACCTCGAGGGTATTATGTTAAGCGAAATAAGCCAGTCAGAGAAAGACGAACTCTGTATGACTCCACTCATAGGTGGAAATTAGTATACTGATAAGGAGATCTGATCGGTGGTTACCAGGGAAAAGGGGGGGTGGGGGGAGGGCACAGAGGGGGAAGTGGTGTACCCACAACATGACTAACAAAAATGTACAAGTGAAATCTCACAAGGTTGTAATCTATCATAACATTAATAAAAAAAAATACAAACAGAATATGTAATATATCCCCTTGTTAAAAGCGTGGCTCATTACTTATGAAAATATTACAAGAAAATAAAATGAAAGACAGTTATTGCCCAGGAATATAAACATGATAATCTTTAACAATTAGTAAATCTGATCCAGTAATAAAAACCAATAAATCACACCCAAGCCATGTTCAGCCAAGTAATAAAAGTCTTGTTCATTTGAAAAACAATCAATGTAACTCACTGCATTAATAGACTAATAAGAAAAAGTATATGATTGTATCAATAGACGCAGAAATAGTTTTCAACAACGTTCAACAACCCTCAGAAATCTAGGAACAAAATCAATTTTCTTAGCCTAATAAAAATATCTATAATTAACCAATAGCACACAATACTTAATGGTGAGAGACTAACTTACTTTCCTGCATGATCTAAAACAAGGCAAGGGTGTCCTTTTTCACCACTTATTATCCAACATTCTTCCAGAAGTCCTAGCTAGTGTAAGAGGCAAGAAAAATAAATAAAAGGCATATAAAGTAGAAGGATAAATAAAACTCTTCTTATTTCTAGGCAACAAGGCTGCATATGTTAAAATCTCAAAGAATCTAAAAAATATATTGGAACTAATAAGTGAGTTTATCAAGTTCATAGAATACATTGTCCACGTACAAAATCAATTTCATTCCTATATACCAGCAATGGAAAATAAAACGTAAAATTAAAAACATTTACAATAAAACCTATTTGCAAAGAACTTTCATGAAATATGTGCAAAATCAATTTGCAGAAAACTACAAAACAATAATGAAATATAGCAAAGAAAGTTTAAGTAAATTTAGAGCTACACATTGCCTTTCCATTAGAATATTCACTATTGTTAGGGTGTCAATTTTTCCAATCTGTTGTTTAGATGCAATACAATCACACTCAAATTCCATGCAAGCTTTTTTTGCAAATATCAACAAGCTGATTCTCAAACTCATCTGAAAAGGTAAAGCAACTAGAATAGCCAAAATCATTCTAAAAGAGAAAAACAATTTTGGAGGACTCACTATCCCATTTCAAGATTTACTATAAAGTTACAGCAATGACACTGTGGTATTGGTGGATAAGGTGTATACACTAGGATCAATGGAACAGAATAGAGAGCCCATAAATATACCCATCCAAATACAGTCAACTGATTTTTGACAAAAAGCAAAAGGTAATTTGATGGAGAAAATATAAAGTTTTAAAGAAACAGTGCGAGAACAACTAGACATGCATACGCAGAAAATAAACCTAGACCCATGACTCGCAATTTACAAAAAAATGTAGCTCAAAATGCATCATAGATATAAAAGTATTTTTTCAAGTTGATTTTAAAGGACCCAGGAGTATATATGTAGATCCTTTTTGCTAAGGGAGAAGGTAATCCACAGAGTAGAAGAGATTTTTGAGTAAACAAGTATAGGTAGAAAGAATGGGAAATTGATGCCAAAAGTATGTAGGAAAAGAGAATAGGAACATGGAGGATCCCCTGGAAAAAATTCAGACATCTAAAGGAAATGTAAAATCATGAATTAAATCAAGATTGAGGGAGACAGCTAACAGGCAAAGCACAAAAGATTAAAAAAAAAAGTAAATGAATTGTAGGAAACAGATCATAAGTAGATCTCCCAGAAACCTTTGGCAATTTGCACTTTACAGGCAAAGTAAACATACAGTTTGTGTTAATTTTCAGTACCTTGGGCTATGACCTTTGGTTATTTTTATACTTTTATTATTTTAACCTTTTAACCATTAGATAAGATAACCAGGAAAATTTTAACGTACAGAATAATGAATGATTATAACGTAAGCTCTCATATAACTCTTAGGACAAGAAAACAGTGTCACTATCCCTTCACAGTAATACATTCTTTCCCCCTGTAAATGTGACCTCTATCTCATGACAATGACTTATTTGCACTGTAACTCTTCTATGCCCCAGTTTCTTCTGTGAAATGGGCTTCATAATAGTATGTATTGCATAAGATTTTTGTAAAGCAAAATAAGCTAAATTCCATCAGTCAGTTCATGTCTGACATAGAGTACATGTTCACTAAATAAAACTGCTATGATTAGTGGAGCTCAGAAAGCAAAGCGGAAGCAAGTGTTAGTTTTGACTATATATGTAAAAAGAGGAAAGGCTATTGAAAATGATGTAAAACTGGAGCAAAATCACAGAATATTCATCTCCACTATTGACAATTTATTTCAATGTGCATTTTGTAACTCCAAAAGACATGAAAGAAGGTCAATAAATCTGTAACTTTCCAGAAATTCACCTTAAATGGAAATACATTAAAGAACACATGCATCTCTTTTTTTTCCCCAGAGAAATGATGAAAACACTATGTAGGGATGGATGGAAATAATTTCTTAACATAAGGACCAGAATGAGAGGTTTCCCCTCAGATTTTAACAAAAGGAAAAAGAAACTCAAATTGCATAAAAAGCAGATCTCAGTCACCAAGGAGTTTTTAATGAATGGGAGTCACCATTTTTACTAAGCATTTATAATCCAGTTGCAGAGTTGCCCTGGAAACTTGGATCTAAAAGGGTGCTTACTAGTGAACTGATTACTTGGGGATGTAAAATACTTAACCTGAGCTAAGTAAGCAACACCTTGGGAGAAATCAAATGCACTTTTAGGATATAAACTTGACCTAAAATTTTACTTAGCATTTGAGCCTTAAAACCCTCAGGAATAATGTGATGATACACATGTAGAGTCTATATAAACCATGATTTGACTTGTATGGAAAACAAAGTTACCTTCCTGTCTTCAAGCTTTTTTCTGTGGGGTGACTTGACATTATTTATTTGATTTGATAGTATGGCAGGTGACCGTAGTTACTGAAATGGTATAAATTTTGTAATTTTTATGTATAAATTGAGTGAAATTGGAAAGTGAAACTCATCAGTAGCACTCACTGTGCTGAGAAAAGTTCAAGTTTGAGAGTTGCAAAGAAATCATCTAAATAGTTAAAGGATGGCTGGAATTTCAATGAATAGAGAACAGAAAAGACTATGAAAGAAGAATAGATTCAAAATAAGTGCATAGAAAAATGTGAGTAAATTCTTTCTTTCTCCCTTACCATTATCTTGCATAAATATGTGATATTTGTTGAAAATATATATTTTAACTACTAGGTTAAGACAACATTGATTAGCAGCTAGTTTAAAAAATGGGCTTTACTATTCTATAGTCTAAGACATTTTTCGATTAAGAAAGCACTAAATTCAAGGAGGATCTGGTGGTCCAATGAGGGGAGATGACATGTTCTGGAAAAATAAGATCAAAGTCATATAAGAATACTGCCTATTTTATTAGATGACTGCGTATAGAAAAGGACAGACTATTACAACTCCAAGGAGATGATCATTAAAACATTCACTAAGAAGAAAGTAATTTTAATTCTGAAAAAGACGTCATGATCAGAAGGATTATTGAAGGTAATTGAGGCTTGTGCACTCATTCTACAGATGTGAGACTTTTGAGCCACAAGTATACAAGGTCACAAATATAAGAAGTGGTAATTTTAGGGCATGCACACACATATTTTTCCTCCTACCTATTTTTCTTACCTGGTCAGTAGCTGGATGCAATATCACAACTCATGCTTGAGAGAATAAGAAATATATTGCTTCTTAATGAGAGAATAAGAAATATATAGAAGTATGAAAACTGTACATTTGTTACTTTCTAGAGTTGGCTTCAGAATCCTGAACTGACTCGGTTTGTGGTTTTTCACAGAGACTTTAGCCTAAATTATAGCTCTATGTTTCCACTTACACATTTCCATTTAAATTTGAATGGCTAAGATGAAACAATGATCTATTCGAAAGGTAGCCTGGTTTTTTCTATAAGGTTCAGAAATGAATGCCAACCTCAGAGTTGGGACAGCCAAAGTTAATGTTAAGTTTATCTTGTTTCTTCACTTTTTCCATTTTGAGAGGAAGTATAGTGGAATGGCTATAAACACAGGCACTAGAGTCAGAAAACTCAGTTTATAAATCCTAGTATGCTAAGCACTCGTTGTGTTACTATGTACAAGTTCCCTAACATCTATAAACCTAAAGTAATTTGAAGTTAATTTGTTTTGTGAGCATTAATTTTAATACAATAATACTGTCACATGTACAGTGTTTTTTTTAAAGGTCTTTCTCTGGCCAGTCGCAGTGACCTAGTGTTAAAGTTTGGCACATTCTGCTTTGGTGGCCCAGGCTCAGTTTCCAGGCACAGACTTACACCACTTATCTGTTAGTGGCCGTGCTGTGGCAGCGGCTCACATACAAAAAGAAGAAGATTGACCGTGGATATTAGCTCAGGGCAAATCTTTTTCAGAAAAAAAAACCTCTCTCATCTATGATCAAAATTGAGTCTAAGAACCAATCTGAATTACATAGATAAAAATATATTTCCCTAGGTTTCAAATGAAGAAAAAACTTTTTGAAAGAAGTTAGTTAATTTTCAAAGATCATATCTGAAGTTAGGGGCTGAATTAAGACATATAATCAATGATGGCCTCAAAACTACAATGAAAGATTAGCTTGGACTCAGAGTTTTTTAAAAATGTGAAAAGATGTGGCAGTTAATCATGATAGTCCTATGTCTGTGAGGAAGTTCAATCAAGGAGGATTGCCAGGTAGATTAAGCATAACAGTGGCCTTCTGAACCAAGACAACTGGAGATTCAAATAAGAATTTTAGCAAGCTCTTAATAAATGCAGACATTTGATGAACTGGTTTTGCCTGAGAGCATTCCCGGTTTTCATGTACTTAGAGACTTAAAATATGTAAAAGCCTTAAGACACTTGAGGGGGAATAAGGAATATATTTCAGGTATGTTTACTGAATAAGTCAAGCCCATGGTATATTCAGCATTATTATTTTATTCAAATTAAAATAAACAGCCTTTCTTATGCATTGACTAATATTACCGTAGTCGGATTTTGGAAATCATCAGAAGCTATTTCTCAATAATTTGTCTTTAAACTAATTTAAATTCCTAAAATTCCACTATGGAAATAAATGTATTCGTTTTAGAATTCTATCTCTACTATAATGTGATTATTCATTGTATGGGTGACAATACGAACTTAGTAATGAGGAGAGTTGAAGAGGAAATTTAAGTAAGAATTTATTGAGAAGCCAGATATGAGGTTAGGGCTGAAAATATATGCTATGAAAGTGTAGACATCATGAATACATCAGGTAAGGATTGATCCTAATTTCTTTTAATTTGAGATTATAAAAATATCTGATGGAACACATTGCTAGTCCATTAGTGTTGTCTTCTCAGCAGCATCCAAGACTCTACTGTGGATTGATCAAAAGCATTCATGTTGACTAAGGCGGACACTGATCACAATTTGCCGCAAGATTTAATGGAAATCATTAGTATATGTTCACAGTGAGAGTCATTAGAGTCATTGTAATTGAATACCTGATTACTGTTCTCTGAGAGACTTGAATGAGGCATACCAAACCAAGTTAGTTCCTTGAATATAATTTTTTGGTCACTCTTCTCAATAAACATTTCTAAATATAAGCTCATGAATTATATCATTTCAGGTTATTTATGTATCCTATATACACTGGACCATGGAAAAAAGCAGTAATGTCAATGTATTTATTTTCTCAGGACTTTCCAAAAACAGGAATATTGAAATCCTCTGCTTTGTATTATTTTTATTTTGCTACATTGCTATTTGGATAGGAAACTTGCTCATAATGATTTCTATCACATGCAGTCAACTAATTGGCCAACCCCTGTATTTCTTCCTTAATTACCTCTCACTCTCTGACCTTTGCTACACGCCCACTGTGACACCCAAATTAATATTGACTTATTGGCAAAAAAGAAGACCATTTCTTATAGTAACTGCATGACACAGCTGTTTACCACCCATTTCTTTGGAGGCATTGAGATCTTTGTCCTCACAAGGATGGCCTATGACCACCATGCAACCATCTGCAAGCCCCTGCACTACACCATCATCATGAGCAGACAAAGGTGTAATGCCATCATCACACCCTGTTTCACTGGGGGATTTATACACTCTGCCAGTCAGTTTCTTCTCACCATCTTCGTACCATTCTGTGGGCCCAATGAGATAGATCACTACTTCTGCAATGTGTATCCTTTGCTGAAATTGGCCTGTTCTAACACACACATTATACGTCTCTTAGTCATCGCTAACTCTGGTCTAATTGCTTTGGTGAGCTTTGTTGTCTTGATGTTTTATTTTTTTATATTGTACAACATCAGGGTACATTCTTTGGAAACTCGAGGCAAAGCTCTTTCTACTTGCAGTTCTCATGTAGCAGTTGTAGTCTTGTTTTTTTGCACTAGCATTATTCATTCACATTAGACTAGCCACAACTTTCCCAAAAGATAAAGCATTGGCTCTTTTTTATACCGTCATTGCCTCCATGTGAAACCCTCTGATCTATATCCTGAGACACATGGAGATGAAGAATGCTTTGAGGAAAGTTTTGTGTCATCATAAACTCTTGGAAGAAAAGTAACTTTTCAGAAGATTTTCTGCATTTCATGCCATGGTTCCATGAAACCATGACTATAAATAAGATTTATCGTCACCATCTTCCTGGCCTTACTGCTTGGCGAGCTAAGGGAACAAAGAGGAAGCATATAACCTCTGGAGATGTATGCTTCTACACTGAAACCTCATGAACAAATTGAACATTATTTTTACTCATACTTTTCTCCCTCTGACTTATCATTAAGAATTGTGCTCACATAATATGAATTAACCAGAGGATATTATAAGTATAAAAATTGTATCACCTATTTGTCATTGTATTGAAAAAATATAAAACAGATCATGTATTTTTCACATCTTAAAATGCTGAAAAGCTGAAAAAATCTTACTTTCAATTTTTAAACTTTTACTCAACTAAAAATACAGAAAATTGCACATAATCATGCATGTACAATTCATTAATTATCATGAACTGAGCAATATTCTACAATCAGTAACCATATTGAGTTAGAAATTAACAGTATACCTGAAGTCCTTCTCATTTATCTTTCTAATTAACACCTCCCAAAGGTAATTAATATCTTCATCTCTAAATTGTTTAGTTTTACACATTGTCATATTTGTAGAAAAATAACGATACAGATTGTACTCTTCAGTGTCTATCTTCTCTTTATTATGTTTATGAGATTCAATCCTTATGCTTTATGCATTTTCTGAGTGTTTTCAGTGATTTACAGTATCTCATGGTTACATTAATATGTAACAAATAATTTATCCATTCACTTGCTGCTAAACATTTTGTAGTTTCCCATTAAAGGCCATTATGAGTAGCACTGTTATGAACATTTTGGAACATATCTTTTGGTGAATTATGTGTTCTATTATTTCTTTAACATGCTTTATATTGTAATTAAGACAAAATTTTAAGATAGCGGTTGTACAGTTGTGTTAATACTCTCCCCTAACATATTCCTGACATAAAGTATATTAAGTAAAAAATAATTATCAATAAAGAAACACTAGTGTGACTTCAATAGATGGTTTAGAAATATGTAAAACTTCTGGTGCTTCTACGATCCATATGATGGGCACGTTATGTAATGATTAATGCAAATCAACTTGTCAATAATAGATAAAAAGAAGAAAGCTCTGATAAAGTATATACAATGAAACTGAGAAAAAATCCCAGGAATACAGCGTTGTATTACGTTAGAAAGGTTAAGATATCAGTAATCAGAACTGGGAAATTTTAAAAATAGGATATTCAGTGGAACATGTGAAGTTGATTGACACAATAAGCAAAACTGAGAAAATTCTTTATTTATGTCTCCAAAGGAAAAAAATATATTTTGGTGGGCTACAAATAAGGACAGTGGTTCCAGATAAAGAAGGTATACTATAAGTAGATGCTAAGGCTAGATTGCCACATAAACACAAACACATGTACACATATATATGCACAAATGTAGTATAGAAAATAAGGTCTTCCAAAGGCTTCTATTTCTCTCATAATTGGAATAAGCATCCTTGAATAGAAAATGAAAAAAAATGGAGAAAATATTAAATTTTTGTGAAAAAGTATATAATCACACAGCAAAAATTACTGACATAGGAGGAAACTATGTTGGAAACAACTGTTACAGAGTATGTCATTCAATGATTACCTTTATTGCAGTTAGAAGACAAAATACAATACGATATATCTATTATATTAGAATAAAAATTAATTTTAAAAGCATGATTTAAGAAGATGAATCTCATAATTGTCCATGGTGTTAAAAAATTAAAAAATAAATAATTTAAGAAATAAAAAAGAATATTTTAATTAGAGATTCAATGGATAAAACAGAATAGCTATATCTTAAGAAAGATCCAGCAAGTGGAAATTATATAATAACAAATTAGCAGAACACAGAATTAGAGAGACAAGAACATGGAAACAATTAAAGATATATTAAGAGATTATAAATGAAGTAAAAGAGAGTGACATATGAATATCAGACTCCAGGATCTGGGTAATAGTGAGAAAGAATACCTCAAGAAATAATAATGTATAATTTTCCAGAATTGAAGAAAATAAACCTTAGAAAATAATCACGGGAAAGAAAAAGAGTTGTTCTCAAAAAGAATCATAGATACGTGACTACTAATTAATAATAATTTGCTTTGGTAAGAGTAGAAGACAGAAGAAATAAATTACCACATTAAAATACTAAAAGAAAAAATGTCACCCCTGACATTCACGTTTTTTGAAAAACAAGAGTAAAACAAAGAGTTTTCAGTACAACAAAACAACAATAAAAAGCAGAGAGTTTACTACAAACCTGCTCTCACTAAAAGAATTGTATAGAATGTTTCATAACACAAGAAGATGGCTAAGAATGAAGATAGGACATTTCAGAAGAAATGGGGAATGAGGAAAATGGAAGTTTTATATGTAAATGTAGAAAATGTGTTAAAAGTAAAAATCTTGTCTAATTTGTGAGATAAAATACAGAAAAAAGAACAAAAATTCTGGTTTACAACATCATGCAAATTCGAAGAGAATGATCAGAAAAGAATGTTCCAAGAACCTTATAGTGTTCAGTAGCGGGGTAAATGTTGATCAAATTCAGACTTGTTAATGCTCATGTGCAGACATGATTTCTTATAGATAGAATAGTAGGAAAAAGATAGCAGGTAGAAAGGTGGATAGATGGATGAGATAGATAGATAGATCTATAGATGACAGATAAACAGATTAAATGTATTGAAGGAATGAAAGGAGATCAATCCATTTAAAAAGCAAGAAAAGAAGGAGGGAATAAACAAATTGGGGAAAGTAGAAAGCAAGAATAAAAAATCATAGAAGTCAATTCAAATATATAAGTTAAACACAATCAACACAATGGACTAAATCCTCTAGTGGGAAAACAAAGATCATCATTAATGATTAAAATACAATCAGATGCTTTTACAAAAGATGCATGTAAACTATGAGACGTGAAAAAAATAAACTTAAAGCATGAGAAAGAGCAGGCAAACGTGATAGCATTTGAAGCAGTGGTGCACATACAAATACACACACACGCACACAAGCAAACGTGAAAAAGTAGGCAAGTCATTAGCAATTCTTAAAATTATTTAATATTGGTAGAATTTGCAACATGGAAACATTTACAAATCCTAAATTTGTATGGGTATAGAAGGGCATAGAGGATATGATCCAAAATAATATGTAGCATTGATGGTGAGTACATGTGGATTATCTAAAAAATTTGTCCTGTTTTTTGCCACATATTAATGTTCAACAAGTGTCAAAGAATCTGCACCACACAGACAGATGATCTAATGACAATTCAATTAAAGTAGAAATCAAGCACAGAAAGGTAACTGTTACTCATACATATATGGTAATTTTTAAACAATTTTTTATAAAACTACTAAGCCAAGAAAGAAATCATAATAGAAATCAGAATATGTTTAAAGATAAAATTAATAAAAATAGTATATATCAAAAAAGTATGTAATGCCTAGTGGGAAATTTCTAGCTTTAAAATTCTCAAAACTGTTAAAGGAGAAACATACTTTGCCATCTTAATAGATGATTTGTTATAATTTAACTGCAAATGGAATCCAAAAAATATTACCTATAAAATTTCACATCAAACATTGTGTTGAAGGGTGAAATACTAGAAGTTATTCCTTAGCATTCAGGAACAAGAATTGAAGCTTATCGTCACCAGTTCCAATAAATACTACTCAGTATTGTACTGAAGGTCCTAGCCAACATAAGATAAGCAAACAAGAAAAAGAAAGTTTTAAGTATTGAACCAGAAATGAATGGGATACTATTTCTATAGATCTTGCAGATATTAGTAGTCGAAAGAGAATATTATGAACAACTCTGTGGCAAAATTGAAAGAGGCGAAGTTGTGGAGAAACTGGAACTCTCATACTCTGCTGGTGGAAATGCAGCATAACCACTTCTGAAAATATTCTGGCAGTTTCTTAAAAAGTTAACATACTCTTACTACGTGACCCAGCAATTTCACTCTTAGGTATCTGGCCAAGAGAGATGAAAACATATGCCCACACCAAAACTTGTACTTGAATGTTTATAGTAGCAGTATTAATTATGACCATCAACTGGAAACAATTCAAATGCCCACCAACTGGGGAATGAATATACGAATGAACTGGTATATCCACATAATGGAATCCTATTCAGTAATAAATATGAGTAAACTACCAATAATGCAAAACAACATGAACTTATAAAACACTGTTGTGAAGGAAAAAGGTAGGCAAATTTATATTTGGCTCCTGCAAAGCAAATTTCCTCCAAGCATAGGCATAAAAGAGATGACTCCTAGGATTCATTTATGCACATGCCTTTACCAGCTGTTTAAAAATATTTCTTGTTTACTCTTGAGTCATATCAGGTAAAGAAATTGTACGTGCAATCAAAAGACCAGACAACATCCCTGTGGAATGAATACATGCTTTTCTGTGAATTCAAGATAGATATCTAACTCTTGATTCCCCTTGCAAAACAATAGGATTTCTTCCAGAAAAGCAATCCTGAAGATAACTTCAGAGATTTCATCTGGCTTTATTTTGAATCACTGGTTTATAGTCTTTCATTCCATCTCAGATTTATATTCCAGAGAAGAGTTAGCACATGGAGCACCAAAGGTGGAAAATATGCAAAGCAGATATTTCCCTGACGAGCCGAAAACTAACCTGATGTCAACTCAGTGGGACTCACTTTGATAGTTTTTGTTTTAGGCTCATTACATACTGTTTATCATTTGTTCTTTTTAATTCTTACTGTAAGTCTATAAATTTAACTGTGGTATAAAGATTTGAGTAAGAGTAGCATGTTTTAGTGATGTTTACTTATAATTACATATTGCAAACTGAATTGGAGCAGGAAATAAAAATAGCATTAAAGTTTTGAAATGTTCAAGTTACCAGTGACTTTTGAGCATCCAATCTATAGAAAACTTCTACCTTTCAAATGATAATCCTCCTAAATAAATTAGGTTTACCAGAATCAACCAAGGTAAGTTAATAGAATGGAAAGGAAACCTGTTTTGTGGTTATGTACCAGGTACCATTCTAAGGAACTTCACATCATTATCTCATGTATCCCTCATTATTTTCTCTAATAACATATCAATATCAGAGTGTTATATATGTGGATTCAGAGGTTTAGATAGATTAAACGTCTTTCCCGAAGGATTCTGGAGAAAGTAAAAACAGTTCACATTGTTCTTTATTAAAAGTTCTTACTAAAACTTTACAGAAAGTAAAATGTTTAAAACAATTATTTGGAGTAAAGTTTGGCAATTGTCTAAACTTATGCTGGATGATAGATTTTTATCTCCTACTAATCCAGAAAGAAATTTTTGACTTGATGGCAGCTTCTATGTAAACCCAAATATTAAAAATGGACCCTAAAAATTAGCCCGGCATAGGGATTTATTCTTCTACCTAATGGCAATTGTATGCAGGTTGGAAACATCTAAGGACCGATGATCTGTCTTGTTGGATGTTCACTGTTATATGGACAGAGTTTGAATCAATGCAGTTTGTTCTCCACTTTATTTTACACTACTCAGCTTCTCTAATTCTTTCTATATCGCCTTTATAAAAAAACGCTTACACATTCATTGTATATGCCTTTAATGTTTTGAAAGTTTTCCATTAGTCAATGTAAGGTCAATTTCTTCCTTTACTATAATTCCACCTCTTCAGTTTACTCATGAGATTGATTACATTATTGTCAGTACCTGTCGCAACATCTAATTAGTAGTTAACCTTTAATTTTCTTAAGAATATTTAATTAATTAACAGTAAATAATTCCTCAACTGTACTGGCTGGGATAGTAAAAACTATTATGGTCAAATTGGAGGCAAAAATTATCCAAAATAATTTGAAATCATAGAAGTGCTTATCTAAACCTTCGTTTTTATAAATGTGAAGATAGATTTTCACAGTGATTTGGCAATATCATTTTTTGTGCTGTAAGTAATATGAAATATAGATTCAAATAATTCCAACCACTGCTGTCCCCCTGATTACTTGTCTCCTCTGCTTTCATCTAAAGGAGGCAGTGCTGGACTGGGTAAAAATCAGACCCAGTTTCTATGAGCTACCATTTGTTAGTTCTCTGATTTGGGAAATTGACTCAGTTAATTTTGATCAAATTCTCTTCTATTATTTAAGTCTTTCTAATAACTATCCTCCTTATTTAATAATTCTCTTTAAATCAACTCACTTTTATACAAATTTGTTTAAATGGAAGTTACATATTTTATATGACAGATATGACTTTTAACTCTGTGACAATAGATTTTTAATTAATCAGACAAAATTAATATATTTTATTTAGGTACCATTATCTGTGGGTAATCTGAGAATGAGACTGTTGTCTTTTTGTTAAAAATGGAGATTAACAAGTCTTACATATTAAAGATATGGTATACCCAAATCAAAATCTTATCCCTCATGTAATAAGATATATTAAACTAAAATTGTACTAAAATAATGTGTTTTACTCCCGTGTCTTTTTGTTAGCTAAAATAATTTCAAGTATTTTCAGTAATATAGCTACATGGTTTTGGTAATGCCAGACTGGTTGATCTCTACATAGCTTTGCAACAAAAAATTCTGTGTTTTTAAAAATCTGTGTCTGTGGTACCTTTCAAACATGATCTAGGAGTTACATAGAAAGGCCCTCTGGATCCCACATAAGCCCCCACCAATGGGGAGAAAAGCACTTAGATGGAATTCTCCTCTATAGTACATTCCTTTCAGTCCTACATATTTCATGTCATACAATCAAACAGAAAATGGTGTATGCAAATTCATGGATCAGTCACTCATTCATTCAACACATAATAGTTGAATACCTACTGACCATAAAGTATGCTTTATTATTGTTTTGTAACATCATTTAATGACTACATAGTAAACATACAAGCATATAAAAGAAATAAAAGGAATGGAATTCAAACATAGTCATACAATTTAAGTTTTCTCTTTCCTTTACTTATTGTACCACTAATTTTAACAAATGTTCAGTTTACCACAGAAGTATTGGCTTTAACACTTAAAAGGTAAATAGGAGAGATGCATACATTATACAATTATTTTTACAATGTCATTCATTAGCAAGCATTCTAGTGTTTGCAGTTATATATTCTAGTCATTTGGCTTTCACAATAAGATTAGTTCTCAGGTTGATAAGGTTGTTTCTTTCCCTTGTGGCAAAGGAATTTACCCAGTTTGCAAATTAATCATGCACTCAAGAAGTTCAAAATTCAGGCAAATACATCATAAGTTTATTGGTATTCCTTGCTCGTGTGCACACAGAGAAAACAAGGAGGTATTTCCCTTTCTGTTCGAGAAAGAAACATGACATAAAATGAAAACTTCACTATGAATAAAAAATACAAATTTAAAATAGCCATATATCACATACCCAGAAATAAGTAAATAAGTGATTATTTTCCTCTAAATGTGATGATTAATAGTAATAGAATTTTCTCAATTAGGAAATAGTAATATGTTAATCATTAAAATTTAAAACTGGAGAACACTGAATAAAATACACATTTCATTTCATCAATATAACAGAGCACTTGAGTAAAAATGAAAACTGTAAGGGAGATAAATTAGCAATAATTCCGAAGAAGAAATATAACCAATATTAACAATTGATGAATTAGTTTCCATGATTTGTTGATAGTTTTTATATGATTGTAATTTCACTGCAAATATTTTCATCCAAATACATTTTTTTCTTTCAGATAGTAAACTATTTGTGCATAACAACAATAAACTCACCACATAGGAAATCAAGAAAATATCAGTATTCATTCTTATAGGCCTTCCCTCTGACCAGAACATACAAATATTTTACTTTATACTCTTCTTGTTTTGTTATCTTGTCATCTGGTGGGAAACCTTGTAATCCTTATCCCTATTCGACACAGTGCCCTTTTTTTCACCAACCAGTGTACTGTTTCCTCAGCCCCTTGTCCTCTATGGACATCTGCTATACCTTCTGTCTGACACCCAACTGATCAGTGACCTGTTACTGGGAAGAAAAAACATCTCCAATTATAATGGCATGTTTCAGGTTTTTCCACACACCTCTTTGGCATCATCGAGGTCTTCATCCTTACAGTCATGGCAGTTGATCCCTATGTGGCATCTGCAAACCTTTCCGTTACATGCTTATCATGAATAGCAAAAGATGCAATCTTCTAGTCTCAGCTACTAGGGCTGCTGGGGCTGTCTATTCCTTTTCTCGGTTTTCAATGATGATCCATTTGCCCTTCTGTGGCCCCAGCAAAATTGATCACTACTATTCTGAAATTTTCCCTTTGCTGAAAGTCATGTTTAATGATGCCTACACCACTGATGTCCTTGTGTTTGCCATTTCAGGAATGGTCACCTTGGAAACCTTTGTTCTCTTATTTGAGTCTTACACTATATTATTCACCTTAAGAAATCACTGAGCAGAGAGAAGGCACAAAGCCCTCTCTACCTCTGGATCTCATACCTCTGTGGTTGTTTTATTTTGAGGGACTTCAATTTTGCCTACCTCAGACTCCCTACCACTTACCCTGAGGCCAAAATATTTGCTGTAGTTTACACCATCATGGCTCTTTTTGTTCACTCCCTCATTCTTTACGTTGAGAAATACAGAGACGAAACAGGCCATGAGAAAAGTTTGGTGTGAAAAGATCTTTTCAGATGAGATACACAGTTGAATTTTTTCCTATTCAATTATTAAGGAGTAAAAGTGGACTCGGAATCAGAGAGCCCTATTAGCTTTCAGATCACTGTTGTTCACTTTATAAAAATCAGAGATGATGAGCTGAAGAATTATAAGTAAAGTGACAATTTCACTAGTGGCTTTGAGATTGGGTAGGATCATACATGCATCAAAAATATTTTAGGCTAATGTAACGATGATAATGTCAAATAGAGTAGGCAATTCTGAGGCTGAACTTGAATTTTAATCATTTGCATATGAAATTTATACTTGGAGACTAGGCAACTTTTTGGCATTCTGTGGAAATGAAGTATATTGAAAGTGTGATTTGGAAATTTAAAAAAATAATATTTTTTTATTATTGGGCTTTATTTCCTCACAAGATGTTCAAATAAATCTTGATATGATGGCACTGTGAAATTATGTAATGGAAAAGTTCACAGAAATCATTCAGTTTAAAGAGTGAAGGGAAAAGGGTGATCAGATCCATTCTCGGGGAGTTACAGCATCCTCTCCTCATCTCTCTTAAAGTGTCCTAGGCAGGCACAAAGGAAATGATGACAACTTATTTTTCTACTATAGTGTTTATTACATCACATATACTCAGAATGTGGAAAGACAGGTTGAGAAATTTAATAGATCTTATCCCTTTCCAGTAAAGTTCAATTATCTAAGTGACTACAAGACTGCATTTGGGAAGAAACTGCACATACCAGCTTGTCCTGATACATAGACATTAGAAATGAATTCAATCTCCATCCTCGTGGACAAGCAATATGCCCAAGTGAAATTCTTTAAAAATAAATTTTCTTTTACCATAATTCTTTTTGTATATATTTTAATTCCTCTTAAGATGAGAGAAAAATATAAACAGAAAAATACAACAGTTGTTGATATTAAAAAACATTCTACCCTTGTACATGGATAAAACAGTATTATTAAATGTTCTGAAGAGTTGATTTCTAAGAAAGATTTCCCAAGGGAGCCAGAAAAAAGATAAGAAAATATTTTTGTGGATTTCTATGAAAAAGAACAGACAATCATAAGAAGGTGGATAACAGTTTAATATTAAAGATAGAGTTATTTGAAAAACATGAAAATTATTTGAAAACTTAAAATGCAATAGAATTTGAAAAAATAATTTCAATAATAATGCAAAATCAATGGGAAGGGAAATGAGAGAAAATTATATGACAGACAAATTATAATGGATTTAAATTAGAGAAGAATTATATAAATTACAATTCAGACAAGTTGCTAACACTTACGTTGTTATAATATTCCTTTCAGTAAGATTTTTGCTTAAAAACTTGATCGCAAAGAACATGTGGGCAGTAAGCCAAGCAAATGTGAAGGTGTCTTTCACTTTCCTGCAAGAATGAAAGACAATAGAACTAAGAATAATGTTTATCATTCTCCGTCTTTTTCTTTCAAGACCTGTAAACTGCCACATTGCTGTTTAATACTTGTTATAGGGAAGTGGTCTAATCCAGCACAATATTCATTTCTTTATTAGTAGCTTATCCAAATTGTAACTCATATAACAGAGCCCCAAGGATGTCTGCAAGAACAGAGAAGGGGAAGCACAGAGAGAATATCATGAAAGTTCTATGTTAAGAATAGGATGAGGCCGGTCCAGTGGAGCAGTGTTTAAGTTCGCACATTCCACTTCGGCGGCCCGGGGTTCACCGGTTCGGATCCCAGGTGTGGACGTGGCACTGCTTGGCATGCCATGCTGTGGTAGGCGTCCCACTTATAAAGCAGAGGAAGATGGGCACGGATATTAGCTCAGGGCCAGTATTCCTCAGCAAAAAGAGGAGGATTGGCAGCAGGTAGCTCAGGGTTTGTCTTCCTAAAAAAAAAAAAAAAAGAATAGGAATATGGTACAAATGTTCAGTTATAAGAAGAATAAACTTCTGAGGATCTAATGTACAGCATGATGACTATAGTTAATGATACAGTTTTGTATACTTCAAAGTTACTGAGAGTGGATCTTAAGCATTCTCACCACACAAAACGAGTTAAATACGTGAGTGGTAGATGCGTTAATTATATTAGTCTTGGTAATTTTTCTAAAATGTTGTAATGTATATGTATATAAAATCATCACATTGTGCACTTAAATTACTATAATTACGTTTGTTAATTATTCCTCAATAAAGCTAAAAGAAAAACCAGGTTTCCTTAGGAATGTAGGAAATGGATTATATAAAAATAAAGTACTTAGACTTCCTTTCAAATGAATTCTTTGGAGGCCAATCAAACTTCACTCTTTTGATGTATCTGATGTGGTTTTTAGGGTTATCTTAGATGTTTTTCACATATTTAAATTTTGAAACAGGATAGAAAAAGAAGTTTGCAAAACAGAGAGAAGGCTACATTGGAAAAATCCCTTTAATGTCCACATGAATCAAGACATAAAACACTGTCATCATCTCCAATGTCAATGATAGGTCACTTCCTCTCTTTACTCCTTCCATTCCTTTGGAATTAGCCATCCTACTGACTTTTGGTAATCACTTCCTTGCCTAGCAACTTTGGGCAAATCATATGTCTTATGTGTTATATCTTATCTGTTGACAGAGTCTTCTCCTGTGTAAGAAAGGACACTCATAGTGCCCATCTCACTGAGTCCTTTTGAAGATTAAATGAGAACCCTTAGCATATGATCCACAGTAAATCATCAATATGTACTTGTTATTTATTCTGCTCACAAAACACATTGGAAGTCAACTCAATCTTTGTTTATAGATGTATTCATCAGCGACGTACTTATCTATCAATGATATGATGATCTGAGAAAAAATCAGCACATACCAAATATCATACAGATCAGGAAGATGTGGCTAAGACTCAAAATTAAATTTGTGCTAGCACTTCTTAATATTTCAAGGCAGAATGTAAGAGTCTGTCTGTCCTCAAGAAACTTAGGACCATGCAATTAAGCATGTATGCAGTTTACTTTGGCATAGATTAAAATTGAAATGTCAGAGTCAGTGAAACCCTCTGTTTTAAGAAATGATATTGTGAAATAATTACTGAGTATACTGTGTATCAGGAATTGTGCTAAGTGTATAACATTTTGCTAAGTATATGGCTAAGTGAATACATGTTGTTTTAGATTTTGATTGTATATTACTTATTAGGTTTATAATGAACCCAGAAGAGGAAACTGAGTCAGAGAGGAATTAAATAATTAATAATATTAATTAGTAAGTAAATTAATTATTAAGTAAATATTAATAGTATTTAATAGAGTTATTGTGAAGATTAAACAAGATTATACCTATAAAGTGTTTAGAAGAATGTTAGGTACACGGGAATGCTAAAATTGGAAACTAATAAAAGAATGATTAGATCTATTGATCGCCAATGTGATTAAGCAACATACTGATGTCATATGCTTATTCATAGCAAAACCACAGTATCAACCCAAGCAATTTCAATTCATTATGTTTAAGGTTTCCCAAACTTTAACTTTAACAATGGTAGAAAACCCAAAAGTTATGCAAAATCTTAACTGAAATGTATTTTATAAATCACTAAACCTTGATTCATCATTTTACAGATGGGGACTCTAGAACCATGAATACAAATTCCTAAATTGAGTGAAGAGCTATTCTGGAGAATGAATTAATCTCTTTTTTTCCTATCCATGTTCTTGCATAGGCACTCTTTGTGGCTGTGATAGCATTGTTCATGTTTGAGAGAATGAAGAGATTTAGTGGATTTTCTCACATATATAGCTTTCTTACCCTTTATAAATGACCTACATATGTAGGAGGGAGGGACTGATTGAGCTTGTACTTTTTGTTTATCATCTATGTTTTCATATATAGAGAGAGTTTAGCTTAATTTATTATCTCCTTTGGTATATGTATATCGAAATATTCTGATTCAAGAACAATAACTTTGAAGGTTTTGAGTTTTGCATAAAATAATTAGTTAACTGTGATAAAGCAGGGTTTTTAACACTACATTTATTATGTTGCTTTGACTCTACATCTTTTATGTGTTAACTCAGGCTCTAGACTTAGAAAACACTGATTTCAAGTTCTGGTTTGCTAATCACTAGTTAAGTGTTCTATGTATACTTTATCAGGAAAGTCTCAACTAATTTTTAACGTATCTAAGATATTATTACTCTTGTATCTGCATCAGACTGAACTGAAACTGCATTCAGTTGCATAATGTTTTATTTTTTTTCAAAGATCTTATTCATCTATTTTTAAATTTGAAACTCAAACTTTCCAATTTATTTAGGAGAGAAATGATTTTTCTACATTTTAGATAAGGAAAAGTCAGAAGGAAATGAACTTAGGAGTTTACACTTAAAATTGATGACTGAATCAAGATTAGAGACTAGAGCTCTTCTCCCACTCTAAAATTGAGAAAGTAGAAATACAGGTGGTGGTGTACATGTGGGAAACTGCAAGTGTATGGGGAAGTGGAAATGAAAAGAGATTACCAAGAAGGAAAATAAAACGTCACCTATGGCCTTGAAGAGTGGAGAAATTGAAGATTCAAATATGTATTTGGCAAAGTTATTTGGTTAGAAGTTGAGAGAACATTTAATTAGCAGGGAAATTAATTTTGTAACAAATGAAGACAGAATGATTGGCTTTGCTTGAATATTCTAACGGCCTTAGTTTC
This sequence comes from Equus caballus, assembly GCF_041296265.1. Classification (NCBI taxonomy): domain Eukaryota; kingdom Metazoa; phylum Chordata; class Mammalia; order Perissodactyla; family Equidae; genus Equus; species Equus caballus. Next base: position 13,794,733 of record NC_091695.1, read on the forward strand.
TTTGGAGGCTTAATTTTGTGTATAAATCAAAATTTTCTTGTTCAGCTTTGGGGAGGGTAAAAAACTTGTCTTTTGTTTTATCTCCATGCATATGATTAAATTAATGTTATTGTTTATGTCCATTCAAATGAATAAGTGACTACATTAAGAGTTGATGAAACCAGTATTTTAAATATTATTTTAAAAATAGTCTTTATTTATTTACAGGTAAGGAAATCTTTTCATTATATAATTGGAAAAATAAAGTATTCCTTTTCAATGACTTCTCTATAAGCTATTCCTAAATCTTAAAATTGCAACATAGAAATAAGTTCATTTGTTTTAAAGCTCCATGACAAAGGAATTTTTTGTTTGGAAGGTGACACAATTAACTTGATCTGTAAAAGAGAGCTATGGGGAGAGCATTTAAAAATTAATTGACAAGAAAATGTAGCTACAAGATTAGAGGAGAAGATACATTACAAAATTGAAAGAAAAGTTTCAAATATTAATGATGCATTTTGAAGTCAAAATTTGTAGTAAACACAATTAGTCCGTGTGGTTATCAGTTCTATGTAATTTTTTCAATAGCGATGAGGTTCAAATTAAGTTAGCAGAAGCTATGATCAACCTAAGCTGAATTGTCTGTATTTTTGTATATCAAATTCTCTCGATTTAATATAATTGCTAAATGAGAAAGAGATTCAAACTACCGTTATTCATTATATATATTTTCTATATACTTTTAATTACAATTATTCTATATAAAACTAGGGAATTTGATTAGTATCTCAACGTTTTCTACTTGTTCAAAATAATTTTATCATTTAAAATATCATTTTCTATAATGTAGTCATATTTACTGGACTTTATTATTGTCAGCTTTAGATTACTGATTTGTAACACTAACATTGAGAAAATAAAATTAGCAATTAATATTTCTATGTTAATGAAGCAATGACCATTTATCGATTTGAGGTTCACAACTATTTTGTGACAAAGTGCAGAAAAAGGTTTCCTCGTTTTTCACATGAGATACCTTAAATTCAAAGAAATTAGCCAAATTCACACTCTGATAATTAATAGTAAAACTGGGTGCCAAATGTTTATCTTTACATAAATTTTTACTGTAAACTTTTCTAAGAATTATGCAGTATCAAGATTCTTTATGGGTTTGGGCAAAAAGCACAAATTGGACAAATAGAGAATATAAACTCATTCTCTCATTCAAACCACTGAGAAGAAATTAATTTGCAAAATATAGCATACTGAGTCAAGAGCAAAACCATGAAGATAAAACTGCCTTCTCCCTCTCTTATTTAGTTTTAACTAATGCTTTATTTTCTGGTTCATTTATATACACGATTTTTATTGATGTGCCTATAGAAATCAATATACTCCTAATATAAAATATCAGCATTTTACTGCCACAAATAACTAAGAAAAAGATAAAGAAGCTTTCAAAAAATTGTTCAAACCAATTGCAGAGACCTCTTGCAGAGTTTCTATTTTCCACTTTGTAAATATATATGTATCATCACAGAAATATTTTATTTTCTACCTCATTTTAAAATTATTATGAGGAGCATATATTGCAATAGTGACCACTGTTAAGCTTTACATTTGCTTGTATATTATTAAACAAAACTTTGTATGACTCATAATTGCATCTTTAACAAATTTGAATTTTTAAGGATCCAGAGTAATGTCCTTTCCAAGGACTTAGTTGTATAGTCCTTTAGAATAGGAAAATATTTAGCAACTTATAGTAATTTTTAGAGTTTTTTGTGTGTATTTGAGGAAGATGTCCCTGAGCTAACATCTGTGCCAGTCTTATGTGGGATGCCACCACATCATGGCTTGAGGAGCGATGCTAGGTCCATGCCTGGGATCCCACTCTGTGAACCCCCAGCCACCGAAGTGGAGTATGTGAACCTAACCACTAAGCCACCATGCTGGCCCCTATACATTTATAAATACTTGATTGAATGTATTTTATTAATGTCAAGATTGAACATAGTGTCCTGAAAGATTGACCTAAGAAAATCATTATGAGAGTAACCAGAAAAAAATTATTAAATATCAGATTTTTATTTTCTGAAACACTGTGATCATGTCCCTTAAACATAGTTTAATGAAGTTAGTTATTGTCAATTTTCTGCATGAGCATTTCTGATATTGACTTATGCATTATGTCTTTTCAGGGGACAGGTAGGCATTTTTACTGCACTGGACCACAGAAAATAGGCGTAACATCACTGTGTTTATTCTATTGGGACTATCTCAAAACAAGAACATTGAGATCCTCTGCTTTATATTATTTTTATTTTCCCACATTGTTATTTGGATGGGAAATGTGCTCATCATTTTTTCTATGACATACAGTCAGCTAACTGACTACCCTATATATTTCTCCCTTAATTGCCTCTCACTCTCCAACCTTTGCTACACATCACAGTGACACTCAAATTAATGACTGATTTACTGGCAGAAAGGAAGACTATTCCTATAATAACTGCATTATACAGCTCTTTATCCTTCACTTTTTGGGGGGCATTGAGATCTTTATCCTCTCAGGCCTGGCTTATGACAATTATGTAGCCATCTGCAAGCCCCTGCACTACACCATCGTGAGCAGATGAAGGTGTAATGGAATCATCGTAGCCTGTTGTCCTGAGGGATTTATACACTCTGCCAGTTAGTTTCTTCTCACCATCTTCTTACCATTCTGTGGGCCCAATGAGATAGATCACTATTTCTGTGATATGTCTCCTTTGTAGAAAGTAGCTTGCACCAATATCTACAGAATTGGTCTCTTGGTAATTGTTAATTCAGCTCTCATTGCTTTGATGACTTTCATGATTTTGATGGTGTCTTATTTTCTGATATTATACATCATCAAGGCTTACCCTGCAGAGAGCCACACCAAAGCCCTTTCCACTTGTAGTTCCCACATCATAGTTGAGGTTCTGTTCTTTGTGCCTGTTTTCCTCATTTACATTGATCAGCCACAATTTTTCCAGAGGGCATGATGTTCGCTCTTTCCCACACCATCATTGCCCCAATATTCAACCCCCTGATCTACATGTTGAGAAACTTGGAGATGAAGAATGCCTTGAGGAAAATGTGGTATCATCAATTGTTTCTGGAAGAGAAGTAACTTACACAGTCATTGTAACTATAAATTTTTCGCACTTAGTAACAGCAGAGGCCAGATGAACCTTTGTGAAGGAAAGTACATATTGTTCAGACCTTGCAATAACCTTCATCTCTACCACCATAGCTACTTTATATTTAGATCAATGAGTAAGAACTTGGGTGGCTGGGAAAAAAGGTTGACTGAGAGCTCCAAAACATATAATCTGGTCTACCATCATTGATAATTTCCTCTGCAGTGTACATCATATAGTGAGCATTTATAGGACTCAGATATTTTCATATTTTGTCCATGAAGTCTGTTCATATGTCTCTTTTTCACACCTTTCATCCTATGCTTTCTAAATCCCTAGGCCTCCAGTGAAAATATCAGCAATTACCATGAACTGGAATAGAGCTATACCTCTAGTTATCTCTTGGTCTATACCAAGGCAACAACTAACTGCACTGGTTGAGGTTTAGCTAACTGAGAAGATTTTCCTTAATCCATGTCTTTTTAGGGACATTTATATTTGGGGATGTAATGCTACCACATCCCATTTCTGTTCGCCCCAAATTTTCATGTAAAACTAAATATAAACAGATACAATCATATTTCCTTCTCAGCCAACTGCTCATAAGGCCACAACTAGTGACAGAGGAAGGAAGACAATTTGGCAAGAGTCTCATGAACGTTTCTTGAGCCTACCAGACCTTAAGAAAATAAGCATAATTTTGCAGGAAAATAGCTCAGGTGAGGTTATTATATGATCTTCAGGCAATGAGAATCTGTTCTCCTCTGGAAATGAGGAGGGAGCTGATTTTGTTTGTCTAGAGGTTTCAGGGAAATTGGGCCATCAAAATTCTCATGTTCACCCCAAATGTCACTGTCTTAGATTGCTGAGTCCCATGTTTTTTCAGGCCTTGTTGTTAACATAAGAGATTGTAGAACCTGTCCTTTCAGTCTCACGTCCAGCTGTGCCATACTCACAATCAAATCCTAGGCCTCATTTTCATTTTAAAGGTCTTTGTTTTGGCTTCTGGAGAGCAGAGCTGCACCACAAGATTTCATGTCTTACAGTACTCCTTAAGTTTCAGGGGGCCAAGTATAACTATCCTATTGTTTATATTAGGGTTCTGCTCCCAACATCAGAAGTCAGACCACTTCACAATCCTTATAATTATGTTATACTCATACATCATTCAAGCTCCACAGTCATTGCAGTACTCAGTACATCAACACTGTTTATGGGAAATAAGTAAAATGAAATTTTGTGAAAAAAATAAAAATTTCTTTATAAAAAATATGAGGCAGCCACTTGTGATTTGTTGTTCAGATCCTGGGTGCAGACCTACACACCGCTTGACAAACCACACTGTGGCAGGCGTCCCACATATAAAGTACAGGAAGACGGACATGGATTTTAACTCAGAGACAGTCTTCTTTAGCACAAAGAAGAGGATTGGTGGCAGATGTTAGCTCAGGGCTAATATTCCTCAAATTAAATAAATAAATAAATAAATATAAGGTTAAAATTGTTATAGCAGAAGCACTATAGTTTTCTCTCAAAATACTAACTTATATGTTCTTCTAATTAACAAATCATTATTTTTCCCACAGAAAAGAATGACCAACATGGTTTTCAAAGTTATTCCAACTATGGATGCCCTGAGACAACCAAATTCCTCACTTCTCTCCTAAATAAGTCACTTTACTATCCTTATCCAGTCCCAACCATCACCTATGCATCATTTTGAGGTATGCTCAATTCTGTCCCAATTCCTTGCTCATATTGTTCACCTCAGCGAGAAAGTCCCTAAGTTATATCTTGCATAATCACAGACTGTATGCAACTCAAGCTTCACTTCAGTTATGAAATACTTTCTAGATATTTTTAACCATCTGTTATCTATTGTATATCTTTTTTTAATTGATTTCCCAAATTACAAAAAAAATCTTATTTCTTTTAGAGGAAAGTTTTCTAAATTTTACTTAACACAAATTCTTATCATAGTATTTGTAAGAGGAAGGCCTACAAACATTCACCTGGTCTGAGAGTTAAATCTGTCAAAAATTTTATTTGCAGGTTGCTACTGCAGGGCCTGGAGGAAGGGGTGGGCCACTCAGATGTGAAGTGGCACAAGAGAAATATTCTACCCATTGTTCAGTCAATTTATTCTGCAGTACAGCAAACTTCAAAACCTGATTCCCATCTCTCTGACCTTAGGCTTCTTTTTCATTTTCTAGTTTTACTTCTGTTCAGACCCTATTCCTTACTGTTTCTTCAGAATTTGTTTCAACATAAAGGAAATGGCCTATCAAGAATGAGTGTAGTTCTCGTCAAGATGGCGCTGTGAGCAGACGTTGAACTCACCTCCTCCCATGATCACAATCAGGTTACAACAATTTTTGGAAGAATCACCCTGGATTGAAAACTGTAAACTGGATAAAAAGAACCCCCACGACAAGGGACAGTCCTGACAAAGGCAGAAGAGGCAGTAACTCCGGCCAGAGAGGAAAAAAGCCACCTTTGGGAGCAGCGGAGCTTCTCAGCTGGCCAGGCGGGAGACAACCTAAGGTACGCAGCCCTCCCTGGAGGAGTGAGGTCTAGAGCGGGGGCAATACTGCTATAATCATCCTTCAGACTCAACCCAACTGAGAGGGGGGTCTTACTGTCTGGCTTTGCTGGCTATTAACTGCAGTGAGGACACCCCAGAAAAGCTATTGGCTGAAAGCCAAAATGATCCAGGTCTTAAAGGGCCCACACACAAACTCACTCATTGCAGCAACCTAAAATCACCAGAGAGAAGGCTGACTGTCCTTTGGTGAAACAAGACTAACCTGGTGGGCTCTGGGGGCATCTTGGTGAGAGGAGGATCCTCTCCTGAGACTGAGACATTGGTGGGGGCCATTGTTCTGAGCTAGTCCAGGCTTGCTGATAAGGACACTGGTAGGAGCCATTGAGGTGCCTCCCTTGGGCTGTTAGCCCAGGGATCTGCCACACCCACTAGAGCACAGATTTAATCCAGTTCAGCCAGGGCAGGCAACGTACCCTAGGGACTGGCCCCACCTAACAGCAAGCCCTCAGGCTACTTTTCAGCCTGCATTGACTGAGTGCCTTGATCCTCTACAGGCAGGCAAGAGTGTCTGCCTCTGTGGGGCAGGGCCTGTGTGAGGACCAGGTGAACTGTGGGGGGCATTGCGGCAGAGGTGGGGGCCTCTGCAGTGTGGCAGAGGGGTACGCTCCAGGGGGTTGAGAAGAGTGCACAGACCAAGACTGTGTTGACAGTGTATGAGGTCCAGAGGGGGGTGAGGCTTATCAGCCGCAGAAGACTTGTGCTTCACAAATGGCCATAAAAACGAGCAGCCCCACCTTCCAAAGCCTGAAACAACTGAGTGCCTCCATGCCAAGGGCTAGCCCCACTCAGGTGCACTCCTAAAAGAACTGACATTAGCTTTGTTGGCCTCAGGCCTATCACAACTGTACACCCCTGAGCCTAGCAACCAGCTACACTGGGTACCAACCCAATTAAGAGGACACTTGCAATAAGAGTGTGCTAATAGACTTTGTAGCCAACAGTGCTGAGGCCCCTCCAAACCGGATTTACAAACAGCTGGCCAGGGAAGGAAAGATCAGACTCCCTGTGTACCTGCAGTGGGAGAAAACCTGCCACAGCAGAAGAACACAAGTAGCCAACAAAGGGGTCACTCCTGGTTCTTATGGTCTGGTGATGAGAGGGAAGCACACTGTTGGGCCTCATAAGGCATCTCTTACATAAGGCCACTTCTCCAAGATCAGGAGACATAGCCGACTCACCTAGTACAAAGAAAATAGCACAGAGAAAGAGGCATAATGAGGAGGCAAAGGAATACTTTCCAAGTAAGGGAACACTACAAAACACCTGAAAAAGAACTAAGTGAAACAAAAACTAGCTACCTCCTTGACAAGGAATTCAAACAAAATATAATGAGGATGCTCACAGATATGCAGAGAAGAATGGATGAACACAGTGAGCACATCAGCAAAGAATTGGAAGATATAAAAAAGAACCAATCAGAAATGAAGAATACAATACTTGAAATGAGAAATTCACTAGAGGGACTCCATAGCAGCGTAGAGGAAACAGAAGAATGGATCAGCGAGCTAGAGGAAAGATTAGAGGAAATCACCCAAGCAGAACAGAAAAGAGAAAAAAGAATTAGACAGAATGAGAACAGTGTAAGGGAACTCTGGTACAATATCAAGTGTGCTAACATTCGGATTATAGGGGTCCCAGAAGGAAAAGAGAGAGACAAAGGGGCAGAAAATTTATTTGTCAAAATAATAGAGGAAAATTTTCCTCACCTGAGGAAGGAAACAGACATCCAAGTTCAGGAAGCACAGAGAGCTCCAAACAAGAGAAGCCCAAAGAGGCCCACACCAAGATATATTATAATCAAAATGTCTAAAATAAAAGACAAAGAGAGAATCCTAAAAGCAGCAAGAGAAAGGCCACAAGTGACATATAAAGGGAAGCCCATCAGGCTGTCAGCGGACTTCTCAGTCGAGACCCTACAGGTGAGAAGAGAATGGCATGACATATTTGAAGTGATAAAAGGAAAAAACCTACAACTAAGAATATTCTATCCATCAAGGCTGTCATTCAGAATAGAAGGAGAGATAAAGAGCTTCCCAGACAAGCAAAAATTAAAGGAGTTTATCACCAAGAAACCAGTTCCACAAAAAATGCTGAAGGGACTTATTTAAGTGGGACAGTAATGACCACAAATAGAGATAAAAGAAAAAAATTATTAAAAAACCCCAAAACAACAGCAAGAAAAAACAGGCAATAAAATCACTTGTAAGGTAAAAGTATGGTAAAGGCAGCAGATCAACTACCTGTGAAGGTAATATGAAGGTTAAAAGACAAATGTACTAAAATTACCTATTTCAATGATGAGAGAGTAATGGATATACACACACTAAACAAAAGATTATATATGATGTGAAAAACATATAATGTGGGAGGAGGGGAGTGAAAAAGTAAAGCTTTTAGAAAGATGTCAAGCTAAAGAGTCTATCTACTCAATATAGACTGTTACATGCATAGTATATTAAATAGGATCCTCATGGTAACCACAAACTAGAAACCTATAACAAGCAGGAAAAAAAGTAAGACAAAAGAAATCAAACATATTACTAAAGATAGCCATCAAACCGCAAGTGAAGAGAGCAAGAGAAAAAGAAAGGAACAGAGAAGAACTACTAAAACACTCAAGAAAAAGAAAAAGTGACAAAATGGCAATAAATACATATTTATCAATAGCTACTTTAAATGTCAATGGATTAAATGCTCCAATCAAATGCCATAGAGTGGCCAACTGGATAAAAAAAAACAAGATCCATGTATATGCTGCATACAAGAGACACACTTCAGACCTACAGACACTCACAAACTGAAAGTGAAAGGATGGAAAAAGATATTCCATGCAAATGGAAAAGAAAAGAAAGCAGGGGTAGCAATACTTATATCAGACAAAATAGACTTTAAATCAAAAACTGTAATAAGAGACAAAGACGGGCACTACGTATGATAAAGGGAACAATCCAACAAGAGGACATAACACTTGTAAATATCTATGCACCCAACATAGGAGCACCTAAATATATAAAGCAATTATTAACAGACATAAGGGGAGAAATAGACAGTAACACAATAATAGTAAGGGACTTTAACACTCCACTTACACCAGTAGATAGATCATCCAAACAGAAGATCAATAAGGAAACACTAGCCTTAAAGGGCACATTAGACCAGGTGGACTTAGTAGATATATACAGAACATTCCATCCAAAAACCACAGAATACACATTCTTTTCAAATTCCCATGGAACATTCTCCAGGATTGATCACATATTAGGCCACAAAACAAGTCTCAATAAATTTAAGAAGATCGAAATAATACCATGCATCTTTTCTGACCACAAAGGTATGAAACTGGAAATCAACTACAGAAAGAAAACCAGAAAAGCCACAAAAATGTGGAGATTGAACAAAATGCCACTGAACAATGATTGGGTCAATGAAGAAATCAAAGAATAAATCTAAAAATTCCTGGAGACAAATGAAAATGAAAACACGACATGCAAAAATCTGTGGGATACAGCAAAAGTGGTTCTATGAGGGAAGTTTATAGCAATTCAGGCCTACCTCAACAAAGAAGAAAAATCCCAAATAGACAATCTAAAAGTGCACCTAAAGGTACTGGAAAAAGAAGAACAAACAAAGCCCAAAATCAGCAGAAGGAAGGAAATAAAAATCAGAGCAGAAATAAGCAAAATAGAGACTAAAAAAGCAATAGAAAAAATTAATGAAACCAAGAGCTGGTTCTTCAAAAAGATAAACAAAATTGACAAACCTTTAGCTAGACTCACCAAGAAAAAAAGAGAGAAGGCTCAAATAAATAAAATCAGATGAAAGAGGAGAGATTACAATGGACACCTCAGAAATACAAAAGATAATAAGAGAATATTATGAAAAGCTATACTCCAACAAATTGGGTAATCTAGAAGAAATGGATAAATTCTTAGAAACATACAACCTTCCAAAACTGGACCAAGAAGATGTAGAAAATTTGAATAGACCGATCACCAGTAAGGAGATCGAAACAGCAATTAAAAACCTCCCAAATAATAAAAGTCCAGGCCCAGATGGCTTCCCTGGTGAATTCTATCAAACATTCCAAGAAGACTTACTACCTATCCTTCTCAAACTCTCCCAAAAAATTGAAGAGGAGGGGAGGCTTCCTAACTCCTTCTACAAAGCAAACGTTATCCTGCTACCAAAACCAGACAAGGACAACACAAAAAAAGAAAATTACAGGCCAATATCACTGATGAACATCGATGCAAAAATCCTCAGCAAAATACTAGCAAATTGAATACAACAATACATTAAAAAGATCATACATCATGATCAAGTCGGTTTCATTCCGGGGATGCAGGGATCGTTCAACATCTGCAAATCTATCAACGTAATACACCACATTAACAAAATGAAGAATATAAATCAGATGATCATCTCAATAGATGCAGAGAAAGCATTTGACATGATACAGCATCCATTCATGATAAAAACTCTAAATAAATTGAGTATAGAAGGAAAATACCTCAACATAGTAAAGGCCGTATATGACAAACCCACAGCAAATATCATTCCCAATGGAGAAAAACTGAAATCTATCCCTCTAAGAACAGGAACCAAACAAGGATGCACACTGTCACCACTCTTATTTAACATAGTATTGGAAGTCCTAGCCAGAGCTATCAGGCAAGAAAAAGAAATAAATGGGATCCACATTGGAAAAGAAGAAGTGAAACTGTCACTCTTTGGAGATGACACGATTTTATATCTAGAAAACGCTAAAGACTCCACTAAAAAACTTTTAGAAATAATAAAGGAATACAGTCAAGCTGCGGGATACAAAATCAATGTACAAAAATCCATTGTGTCTCTATACACTAACAGCGAAGTAGCTGAAAGAGAAATCAAGAATACAATCCCATTTACAACTGCAACAAAAGAAGAAAATACCTAGGAATAAACTTAATGGAAGAGGTGAAAGATCTGTACACTGAAAACAATAAAACATTGTTGAAAGAAATCGAAGAAGACACAAAGAAATGGAAAGATATTCCGTGCTCTCGGATTGGAAAAATTAACATTGTTAAAATGTCCATACTTCCTAAAGCAATCTATAGATTCAACGCAATCCCTATCAAAGTTCCAACAACATTTTTTACAGAAATAGAACAAAGAATCCTGAAATTTATATGGAACAACAAAAGACCCCGAATAGCAAAAGGATTCCTGAGAAAAAAGAACAAAGCTGGAGGTATCACATTCCCCGAATTCAAATTATACTACAAAGCCATAGTAACCAAAACAGCATGGTACTGGCACAAAAACAGACACACAGATTAATGGAACAAAATTGAGAGCCCAGAAGTAAACCCACACGTTTACGGACAGCTAATATTCGACAAGGGAGCCAAGAGAATACAATGTAGAAAGGAGAGTCTCTTCAATAAATGGTGTTGGGAAAACTGGACAGCCACATGCAAAAGAATGAAAGTAGACCATTCCCTTACACCATGCACAAAAATCAAGTCAAAATGGATTAAAGACTTGAATGTAAGACCTGAAACCATGAGACTTCTAGAAGAAAACATAGGCAGTACGCTCTTTGACATTGGTCTGAGCAGCATATTTTCAAGTCCCATGTCTGACCGGGCAAGGGAAACAAAAGAAAAAATGAACAAATGGGACTGCATCAAACTAAAAAGTTTCTGCACAGCAAAGGAAACCATCAACAAAATGAAAAGACAACCTAACAATTGGAATAAGATATTTGCAAACCACGTATCAGATAAGGGGTTAATATCCAAAATATACAAAGAACTGATACAGCTCAACAACAAAAAACCCAACAATCCAATTAGAAAATAGGCAAAGGATCTGAACAGAGATTTCACCAAAGAAGATATACAGCGGGCCAACAGGCATATGAAAAGATGCTAAACATCATTAGCTATCAAGGAAATGCAAATCAAAACTACAATGAGGTATCACCTCACTCCTGTCAGAATGGCAATAATTAACAAGACAGGAAACAACAAATGTTGGAGAGGGTATGGAGAGAAGGGAACCCTTGTTCACTGCTGGTGGCAGTGCAAACTGATGCAGCCACTATGGAAAGCAGTTTGGAGTCTCCTCAGAAAATTAAGGATAGATCTACCATATGATCCAGCTATTCCACTGCTGGGTATTTATCCAAAAAACTTCAAAACACAACGGCATAAAGATCCTTGCACCCCTATGTTCATTGCAGCATTATACACAGTAGCCAAGACTTGGAAGCAACCTAGGTGCCCATCAAGGGATGAATGGATAAAGAAGATGTGGTATTTATACACGATGAACTACTACTCAGCCATAAGAAATGACGAAATCCGGCCATTTGTGACAACATGGATGGACCTTGAGGGTTATTATGCTGAATGAAATAAGTCAGAGGGAGAAAGTCAAATGCCATATGATCTCACTCATAAGTAGAAGATAAAAACAACAACAGCAAAAAAACCACATGGCATTGGAGATTGGACTGGTGATTACCATTGGGGAAGGGGGGAGGGGGGAGTGCAAAAGGGGTGATTAGGGTCACATGTGAAGGGATGCACTATAATTAGCTTTCCGGTGGTGAACATGATGTAATGTATCCAGAATTTGAAATATGATGTACATCCAAAAAAAATAAAAATTATAAAAAAATGTAAAGAATGTGTGAAAGTGGACTCTTGGTTTGTGATCAAATTCCTTGGAATATAAAGGATTATTAACCATGGCATAACTCTTTTTTAATGACTTGAGAGGAATGAAGCCACTTTCAGCTGTACATTGGACAACTTTTCTTTGGGGAATTGTCTCATCCCATAAACAAGTGAGAGGGAGGATTGGGGTTAGAAACTCTCAGGTCATCTATTTAAATGTCACTTGGATATTAAGTAGAAATTTTAATAGGTACATTTCCACTCCTGAAACCACAGTGGAGACACAACTTTTTTGTAGAAAAGAGCACTTTTCAACTTAAATGCCGGTGATGATTTTATTTACTTCTATTTTCAAAAATGTGGAAAGAATGCCTCTCTCTATAAAGAAAACAGGAAAATCCTAGAACAAGGATTTGCATGGGCTGATTGCATGGTGAAATTCATTAATCTTTAGAAATGGAATTAAGCATTTATTCTGACTGCATTAAAAATACTGAATGCCACATTTACTCAGGGATATAGGAAGTCATCTAATGAGATAATCACCCGGTAAGTAAAAATTCAAAAACCTATAATAAATAAATATTAACTTTCAAATACATATATATATAACACAACAATTTCATCTATTAAGAGACTTATTTTATTTGTGCATTTCTCTCTTTCCTTCAAGTTCTGCAGACATTTTGTATAGTAACTTTCCATTACTTAAGTACAATGCAAAGAATAATTTGTGACACATGCCACAGCAGATGTCAAAATGAAGCAGACTTTATATAAAGATTTTTGGAAATCCATGAAAGAAATTAATGATAGCATTTGTGTCATATATGGATGTATGAGAGAAAAGTAAAAGTAATTGGCTAAATCAAGTGAGTGGCTCTCATTTTACAGAGAAGAGAAAAAAGTAAAGAGAAAAGAGGTACAAATTAAAAGAAGTTGAGAGAATGCAGTAGAGTGGAGATTCATCGTTCTCCTTCTACCTCCTTTGCTAGTCTGTATAATAAGACACATGCAGTGAGTAATTATGAGCATGAAATGTTACAATTCAGAAAAAATTAATATCAGAGGACCCTGCACATCAATACGGAACAAGTTTGATGAAGAAGAATGAGAATAGTGTGAAAAGTAAGAACGGAGAAACAATTAGTTCAGCTAAGACTTGGTGCTGGTGATAGGATAAAACTTTGAAACTGTTGGCAAAAATTCAGTACAACCTAGACTTCTTAGGTGAGACCACTTGGTTGCAGAAATAAATAACAAAAACAGATAAAATATCCCTAGAATAATTCTAAAATTGGTTTGAACCTGACAACAAAATTATCAGTATCCAGATAGTGAGAAAATAATAAAAAACATGCCTAAAAATAGTCTTTAGAATCTATCAATATTTATCTAAATTGTATAGAATACTTGGTTTCCTTTTTCCAAAACAGATAATAAAACGATCATTGGGCTTGTGTTAGTATTAATGATCCAATACATGTAAAATGTTTAGAACTGCATCTAGGTTATGGTAAGCATTAAATAAATATTAGATATTAATATTATTTATCTTTTGTATCTGTGCAAGACCTCTAATAATAACAATCAAGTTGACAGGAATTATTATAGCTTCCATTTTTCTCTTAACATTTTGGTGTACTTTTGTTTATGCTTTTTTCCATTATTGGGTACCCAATCTCTACATAATGATGTGAGGAAAAGCAAAGCGATAGAGAAGATAATTTGTGCCTATCATATGCTATGTACCTGGTAATTCAACCTACACAACCATGGAACATTCATATTACAAATGCCCAAATTAAAAAGGGAGAAAATGATTGTCAGACAGCTTAATTTTCTTACTCTAGATCCCATGACCAGATCTCTAGTCTGGTATTTTTCCTGTATCCAAAGTTGATGCATTGACTGTGATGGCAAATTATCAAGGACAAGAATACAAAGCATTGTCACTGCCTGACTGTCTGAAGAACTACCTTGGAGGAATTAAATAAGAATTAATTTCTTGGACGTTCATTATTATTTCAATAATGGGATAAGTGGAAGTATTTTAAAGAGGGTTAAGGGGATAAAATTTTATATAGGTTTAAAGAGCCAAGGAAACTTTCCAGACATATATGAACAAGGAGTGGATTTTGAGCATGGATCTGAAGGGAGGAACCAAAATTTTAGTGTATAATCTAGCATGATATGTCAAGTGAATTACAAGGAATAAGAAGCTATTAAAATAGAGGAAGAATACCTCTCTCATACTGAAGGAGGCTAGCCTGGGTGGTTATGTGATACGTTACCATCAGGAACAAGATGTGACTCAGAGCAGGAGGGAGCCTGAATTATAACCCCCAAAAGGTGCTTTAAATTATCTATTAGGTGCAAAAGGATGAGGAAAACAGTTTGTTAGTCCATACATCCTGAAAAATTATTATTATATTTTTAAATCAAGGAATGGATCTTTCACAGAACTTAAGAGTTCTTGAAAAAGATTGGTACAATCCTTACATTTTAAGAAATAGGAAACAGTGTCTGGGAAAGACTGGACTCCATGGCATATGACTTAATATAGCAAAGACAGTTTAAATAAAAAAAAAATCTCAGCCTCTAATGTAGTTCTTTGACTAGATGTAAAATTAGGATCAAAATATCATTGCCCCATTTGAGATATTCTACTGGGGCTAATTCTTCCTACCATATGCATGTAAGCTGTACCTTCCAGGATTTTCACAGGTTTTGCAGAGTTAAGGAAGATGAGATGACTGATCAATTAAGAAGTGCCAGTTTTAGTTTTTCTATTTCTGTTTCATATATTTATTGTGTGAATGTTTGTAAAAGCAGAGCATGTTTATGCAATGTTTCCATCTTTGAAACTAAATCTAAATAATGAAGTTCCATTTTCTTTCTGAAATTTAGTTTGCTTTTCTAAATTTAATCACCATGAATGTCAAGTATTAAGTTGGAGGGCTGTCAACGGGAAACATTCAACTAAGGGAAAAAGGGAAGCAGCATATCATTTAATTATTTGCCCATTTTGTCAGTTTAGGATATAGTTAACATGAGAGAGAGATAGCTAGAGAGACAGAGTGAGACACAGGCAGAGACAGAGAGAGAGAGAGAGACAAAGAGAGTTTCAAACTATCATGCCAATTAATGAAATTTTTCTAATTGTATTTTTTTCCCAAAAGAATCATGTTTATCTTCAAGGACTGTATGAGCAAAGCATTAATGTCACCTTAAATCCTGGGAAAGGACTCAATGTATGCTTATAACTATAGAAGCATATTGGCAAATTAATTGGAAGTGAGCATACCCACAGTCTAAACTAAAGCTATTTTTACAAATAGATTTATATATTGTTTTCTGATTATGGGCACACTAAGAATATATGTAATATTATGAATAATATGTCTTGGGATGCACTATTAATGAAATTGTTATTTATAAAGGAAGTAATTCAGATACCTTTAAAAAATAAGAAGAGAAAATAATGAAATAATAATTTATTTATCAACTCATGTAACCCTCAATTTATCCAAAATCAATTGAAGCCCAATGCATGTCAAGCAAGTGCTATTCTCACCTGTATGCATTGTTCTAGCTTAACTTGTAGGCAGTCTTTATTTCTCAATTTTACACATTTAAGTAATATTATTTTTCCATCTATTTAAATCAAAGGAAATGTCACAGCCACTTAGGTTCCACCTAGTGTCACGTTTTCTTTACTGCTCTCTATAACGTTGGTAAATATATAATGGGTTCAACTCAGCATCAGGAGTATGATGAGGCAAAGGAGATACTCACCTTGTGGGGAAACAACTCAATAATCCAGATAATAATATTTGAATGAAATATTTTAAAATGCAAATTACACAATAAAAATATCAAAGTTTTAAATAAAGACAGGATACTATATGGGAATTGTACAATTCACCTCATTCACTTCACTTTAAGTCTGGCTGTTTCAACCTATCAAGCAAATCAGTTACTCCTGAAAAAGAAACACATCCTCCCTAAGCTCAACCTTGCATCTCATACATAAGATGATTGTGCATCTTTGTTTATGACTTGAACAATTGTAACTATTAGTACTATTCCCTTTCAGTGTAGACAATAACCTACCTGTTAACTTATATGGTAAGCCTATCCATACAAAGTTCAGAATTAATTACTTTCAAACATAGTATAGAAAGCTGATTAAATAAATGAATTTATTTCTACAGCACTCTGAGTTACAGCATGCTTAGCCAATATTTTTCAGGCAGACCTGTTTAGTCTTAACTACATTAGACCATGGAAAATACCAACAATGTCACTGAATTTGTTCTTTTGGGTCTTTCCCAGAATAAGAAAATTAAAAGCTTGTGCTTTCTACTATTCTTACTTTGTTACATAGCTATTTGGATGGGAAACTTGATCATAATGATTTCTATTACGTGTAGTCAGCTAATTGAACAACCCATGTATTTCTTCCTTAATTACTTTGCTGTCTCAGATCTATGTTACACCTCAATAGTGACACCCAATCTAATCATTGACTTACTGACAGAAAGTAATGTGATTTCTTATTCTAGCTGCATGGCACAGCTTTGTGCCATGCACTTCTTTGGAGGCATTGAGGTCTTTATCCTCACAGTTATGGCCTTTGACCGCTCTGTGGCCATCTGCAAGCCCCGGCACTATACTCTTATCATGAGTAAGCATAGGTGCTATGTTATGGTCACGGCTTGCTGTAATGGAGCATTCCTGCATTCCTGTGTCCAATTTGTCCTCACCGTCAACTTACCTTTCTGTGGTGCCAATGAAATATATCACTATTTCTGTGATGTGTATCCTTTGCTGAAACTGGCCTGCATGGACACATACACTGTTGGGATCCTGGTGGTTGCCAATTCGGGCATGATGGGTTTGGTGACATTTGTGGTCTTGATGCTGTCTTACTTTTTGATATTATATACCATCAGGGGTTACCCTGAAGAGAGCCACACCAAAGCTCTTTCCACTTGCGGTTCACACATCACAGTTGTGGTTCTGTTCTTTGTGCCTGTTCTCTTCATTTACATTAGACCAGCCACAACTCTCCCAGAAGACAAAGTGTTTGCTCTTTTCTACACCATCATTGCTCCCATGTTCAACCCTCTGATCTACACACTGAGAAACACGGAGATGAAGAATGCCTTGAGGAAAGTGTGGTGCCAGAAATCACTTTTGAGTGGAAGGCAAATTGTCTGAAGGCATGTTCTCGCCTCACTACATTCCTTATTGAAGGGATATTTGGTTCCCCTTAACTTTATTAAGCCATGAACTTTGCTCTAAAAAAAACAAGCACAGATACAGGCGTCAGTTCATTAACACTATAATTCACTTTGAAGTACTTCTTTATTGATTTATGTTTCTTATTTATATCTTACCCTAGCTATTTGAGTCATCCTTTTCTTGTTCAAGATCTGTTACACTTATTTTTCATATATTTTTCCTGTAGATTTTATCTGTTAGTTACTACCCGGAGGACACTTTTCTAATCCTCCTATACTTCAGTTCCATGAATAACTCTCCAAATGTACCCAAGCTAACAAATATCGATCATCCCAGACCTAAAGGGTCCATATGACCTGGTTATTTCCATATCCTCCTTTCATTTCTAATCGAAAAGGAGCATTAGAAATTTAGAATCATATTTTCCACTTAGTTCATGATTTTCCATATTTGTTGGAACAATTTAAATAACAGAAAATATTTGTGTAGGTTTAAATAATAAAAATATTATTTAAGAAATAAGGGTTATAGAAAAGTTGGAAGAGTTTTTGTAAGATGATTTTAATGAGATCATATTAAAAAATCATAAAACATTAGTAGTTGCAGAAATATTTGCTATAAATATCCCATTTATATAGCAATGAGAAGATGGTATTGATAATAAGTAAGGTAGCTATGTAATTTATTATTCAAAATGAGCCACATTTGAGTGTAAAAGAGGGGTCTACTAATAATTATGCTGAAATAATAGACATAAAATGAGATTGCGTCAGAAAAGTAGGATGCCTGGCTACTTTTAAATGTCTGAGAAGTATGGACAGCCTAGTGAAAAGGTTTGTGGCAGTGATATTATGGAATGTCCATATAATATTACTTGGAGCGAATGGAACTGTGAAAACAAATGTAAATGCTCGTACTGAAACTACTTTATCTAGATTCTGCTGCAATTTGGTTTTTTCCATGACCATCAAAATGAAAACTACAATTTCCAATTTCTACAGAAATTCTGTACACATGTATATGCACAGGTACCTATGGAATTTAAAAAGTTTTTCAAATACTTGAATTAAATAATTACGTTTCCTTTAACTATTCAGTAAAATAGGGAATCGTTGAATATCATGAAAATAACCTTATGGAGTGGAGTAAGGCATTATATTGCTTTGGTTAGGGAGAATATAACAAACATAGATTGAATATATAAATGAATATATAAAAAGAAAGGCAAAATAATGCCATAGCACGGTGGATGATGAAAACTTTGAGAGCAGTGCAAATGGATAAATTAGAGAGTTGTCCTTAAAAGGGGCACAATTGTACAGGTATTAAAAAATGAAGAGAATTGTTACTAGGGCAATTGATAACCTTATTCAATCTTCAATGAAATTACTATTCTGTCTACATCATGATATATGCCAGTTTGTCCTAGTTGATTAAAGTAACTCTTGAAGCAATGAGAAAATTATTAACAAATGTTTTGGTTTTAATACTTTATTTTGGATTAAACTCAAATTTATTGTCTAAAAATGATTTTTGATTAAAAATTATTGAGTTATTGAAAAGATAAACTTATAACAGAGATTATAATTATGATTCAAGTAATTTCTTATCATGCTCAAAATAAAAAATATGAAGTTAGGAGCAGCTGACAACTAAGCATGCAGATGAATAATATCTTCCTAGTTAAGGGACCCTGGAGAGGTAATTATACTTTCCTTCTTTTCCTTCTTCTTCCATAAAATAGAGATAATAGTATCTATCTCATGAAGTATTTGTGAGGATGAAAGTAAATGAGTATTGTTCTTAGAAAAGAAACTGCTCAAAAGTACTTTGTTACTGTTGGTATTATCTCTAATATCTCTAAATTACTTGTGAAACGTTTGAATTGCGGTTTATCATAGACATTTCATTTTATACTTTAAAAATTTTCATAATATTAGAATTATAAGCATAAGGATTTTGTGTCTTGCATCCATACTTGTTTCAGCAGCATTATAATAAAATTTCATTTCAATGAACACAAGGTATATGTGAGAATTTTTTTCTTAAATAGTTCTATAAACTTTAGTTTTGAAATAATGATCTAATTATCTGCTTTATTTTACACATCAGTAAAATGAATCTCAGAGGATTAAAATTTTTCTAAGCATCATATTGAAACGTAGAGAGGCAGTTAAATAGGTAAAGAAAAAATCTCATATAAATTGATAGCAACTGTCAACATTTTGTCAAGCTTGTCAGCAAGGGGGAAGTCTTCATAAAAGCCAGATCAAGATTTCAGCGGTGGTCCTGACATGTATAGGAGAAAAAGTAGAAGATAGAGTTGGATGAGATTTTTAGACTAGATATAATGAAGGAATGTCTGGTTAAAATTTTTAAGCAAAATATATAGCTGGATGAGTGAATTCAACTTCTGCAAAGATGCTTTTAATTGCACTAAATTTCTTCAGAGAATTATTCAAATATTTTCCTCCCCAGAAGTTCTCTGAAGATTGTCAGATATCCTTCCCGAAATATGAGAAAATGTTTCTTCTTTGGAAACTTCTTTGATTGATGCAATCTTGAAAGATTTTTCACCAAAGAAACAGTTTTCTCATATTGTGATTTTGTAATAAATCATTATTTGGATATGCTACTTAGACATTTTTAGATTTGGAGTTGGATCATTTAGGTTTGCACTTGAGCTTGATATATATTCCAAACGCAAGCCCTGGCAGTAATATCACTATTCTACTCTCTCTCTCTCTCTCTCTCTCTCTCTCTCTCTCTCTCTCTCTCTCCCTTTATACATATATATATATATATATGGATGTATTCCAAAGTATGTTAGGGATGACATTTTGCAAACAGATCCCATAGTAACTTGCTCTTCAGAGCAAGATGCCATATAGACTGTGGGACTAGGATTTACAGATATATGATGTTCAGATTAGATCTGTGTGTTCTTTTTAATTGGGTACAATAATAGTGGCTCACAAATAGACAAAGACCCTCTAATATTTGGTGAAACATCTAGAGCTATAGGATACAAGGCCAGGTAATTCATTTCAGAGTAGAGTTTACAAATGTTATTGTTTCTATTTTCCTATGATCATTTTTTAATGACATTATTATCATTTATAACTTGAGGCCAAGTAATGAGGGCTTGATGACTCTCCCTGGTTTAGCCTTTCAGTACCTGCTGGATCACTCTTCTTTCAACACTTTTCAATGTGTTAAAGTTATTGACTTGCTGTTGAAGAAGTAAAATTCTTGACTACCTCAGGCTGGTACTCAGTAAACTCTAATTTTCCTGAAAGGATTCATAGACATTCTTTTCATAAGTGAAGTGTTGTCTTTAACCTTCAGTCATAGGCTTGTCATATCTAATTAAGTAAAATTTACCTTTAAATGAGGGGGCACTGACATAGTCAAAAATAAAAGCTTGATTTCTCCAATTATGTCCTGGCAGGAAGGACAGTGACTGACTTTGAGCCTACACAAATACCTATTTTGCCATCCAAACTAAGTGAACTTATCATATTACCTATAGAATCAAGACAGATTCAATCATTAATCCTACTACTTTCAAATATGATTTCATTGTTTACAGATGCATTGCATTTAAATGGAAAATTTAATGCAAATTCACTTATCAAAAGGTAGTTGTGACTTTTTAAACCTTAACCTATTGTAAAAATATTCCTCCTAGTTCTTCTATTTAAAGAATGTTCTTAAAGCTCCCTTAATGATTAAAAAATTGGCTTGGGTTACCTAGAAAACAAAATCGGAGGCAAAATTTGTGTGCTAACTCTCTATTCAGAAACATAATTCAGAGAAATAGATGTGAGGGAAAATGACAGTGAAACAGATGGAAGGAGATCCAATACAAAGGAAGGTGTTATAGAGCTAGTTACAAGTTCACATCAACCACAGCTTGTTGATTGGGTCTCAAAAGGTAGGTAAAAACAATTCTGCACATTGAAACCATTTATGGCAGCATTAAAGTGAAATGGAATTTACCTGCCTGTGTTTCTCCTGCATCTTGGAATTTCTTACTCAATATTCACCCCACACAGATAACTCCCATGGGTTTCTGGGTTGCATCATTTGGTTCTTTTAATGAGTCTCAGACTGAAGACCTCAGATCCCATAGCCTCATGGATTACCCAACTTTAGAAGTGGTGGGAGGACCCCTCAAAACTCCAGGCATGATCAGCTTTGCATACAGTGCCAAGTTTGTATTCTTGGAATTTCACCAGCAGACAGTGCACAGATTTGTGGAACAATGGCTCATAGTCAGTGGACTGATATGTGCTAGCTGGACATGCTAAAGTAGGTACTGTTACACCTTCTCGGGGCAAGAGAAAAACTCAATTACATGTTAATAAAATGCTGATTTTTCAAAGACAATCATAGATTTCCCAGGAAGCTTGAATGAAAAAGGGACATCATGAAATAAGCCAAAAGAAACAATGTGGTAATGAAAGAGTTTCTTACATTCGGAGAGGGAAGAGGTGATTCGTTGGCAAGGGAATAAACTAGTTTTAAGAGAGAAAAAAAAGAGACAAACATTATAAGAATATAAAACACTTTGACAATGAAGAAAGCTACTCATTAAAGCCAGTAAGAAGTACAGGAGGAAGATTTCCAGAAGATAATGAAACCCTATGTTTCTTAGTGGCTAACCTTTAAAAAATGTATGGGATTCAGCTGCTGTAAAATATATAGTGTAAAACAGCAATTGCATTGGCAAAAAAAACTGATAAATTTACAATTTGTTAATAAAAGTTATGATCATCAATGTTGAGAAAAATTAATTAATATAACATTATAATAATCCCCTTTGTAAAAGAACACCTTTTTTTGAGGACATGGACAGGGCTAATCAAGCCACAGCATGGCTTGATAAGCAATGCATAGGTCCACGCCTGGTATCCAAACCTGTGAACCCTGGGCAGCCGAAGCAGAGTGCACAAACATAACTGCTATGCCACCAGGCTGGCCCCAAGGATACGTTCTTAGTTGTTAAATCTTCTCAATTTCCTCTCTATGAGAATGTGTAACTCAGAGACTTCCATCACTAAACCTATGTTTTCTGTCAAATATTATTTTAGGATTATTTTAAACCTGAATTTAAATAGTAAGTGAAAAATATATTTGACTTTGAAAAAAGTAATTTATTTTGAGAGATTTATATTTTCATTAATTTTGTAGCAAAGCTAGTCGTGGTTTACTCCTTGATCATATATAGCTAATGTGAAACAAGTTACACTATAATAAGTCCAGCCTCCATTACTTATCAAGTAGGACAATAGAATCATCTCAGAGGCATATTGAACTTGTGAGGAATCAAATATATATCTTGAGGAAAATAGTGGGTAAAGAAGATAAAGGAGGAAATAATTTAAAACTTAGGGAAGGTTGTGCACTGACCAACATTACAACCAATATTAGAGTATGCATAGGATGTGAGATGCTATTTTCTTACCTTTTTATGATGAGATACCTCTAATGGTACATGTATCTTGCAGAGATGAGTGGTTGAATATGACCTTTATTATTTACTAGTTGTGTGATATTGGATAACTTTAACTGCACTCAATGTTCATCTCATATATTGACTTTGGAACCCAATGCATATAAGACGCAACTTTACATTTTAATAATAACAATATATGAAAAATACACAAATATATATAAAGATAAATATCTGAAAGTTCCTAGATTTTCTACATACTAAGTGTAACTAGTCAGGATGAGAAAACATAATGGAAACATACATTCTGAATAACAAAATAAATGAAATATCTAGGAATAGCAAGCTATACAAGAAGATTTCAATAAATTGATCCATAACATGCTTTTGGATGAGAGAACTGTTATAAAGATGTCAATTCCTACCAAATTAATTTACATGTATTACTGCAATCAAAATCCCAATAGAGTTATTTTTGGAATATGAATAAAACATTCTAAAGTACATCTGGAAGACAAACAAGCAATCATAAGTAATATATTTTTAGGGGGAAAAAAGAGTGGATTAGCTTTGCCAGAAAGTAAAACACAACAGAAAATAACAATAATATTGTTAATTTGTTTCTACTACTAGTGTAGTTTAGTAGAAAAAATAGATATGCCAGAGATAACGTAGAGAATATAAAATATGATGCTGATAAAGACGGCATTACAAAACCAGAAAGAATGGAAAAATTTTCCAATAATTGGTGCTAGATATTGGTGTTGGGTAGGAGAGGACTGAAGGAGGGAATAGAGAGAAACTGTTTTCCTGAGTGTATTTTTCTACATACAGGGGCTGCAATTAGAGTCACACTATGGGCTTCTCTCTCAAGCCCTCAGATTCTCCCTCCCAGAGTAGGAGAAAGGAGATACTTGATCAACTATTTTAGAAGAAATAAAGTGCACGTGGCTCAGGGGTCTCCTCTCCGTTTTGGATGTGCCTGCCTGCAGAGAGGCTGGGTGCAGTTTTGCTCTCTGTTCTGTGGTCCTTTAAAGAGGCAGTTCTTAGGGGATGCCCTTAGGGGATTCAGTGAGGGTCCAGCATGGCCCAAAATTGGGTATGTGAGACAGCTAAACCTAGGGGTGAAATATACTAGCAGAAAATTTGGCTGTTTATCTAAAATTACATGTTCTAATCAGGTTGAGTTAGAAATAAAGAAGACAATACCTGCTCTCCTCTCAAACAAGTTACTTTACTATAAAAACTATCTGTATTGTAAAAATAATGCTAAATAAAAAATAGATATAGTTACAAAATGTTGACTAATTTCAAGCTCCTAGGGCTATAAAGAGAAATCCTGGAGTTAGGAAAAAATCACTGGTCTATAATTCACAAATAAAAAAATGAGTTCCTTTTATTACCTGCTATCCAATATTTTTGAATACCTTTGTTTTATATAAAATAATTTAAAGATTTATGTTATGAAATAATTATAAAATGGGTTGACATAGGAGGTTTTAAAATAAAGATTTAAAAGTACAAAGGCATACACACTGTCAGTGTCTTTTGCCACCATACAACCTTTTTCAGCACTACAAAAACCAAGGGAAAAAAAGAGAATTTCAATAAGACATCTTAATTCGGAGAGCTTGTTTGTGATTTGACTATTTTTATATAAATCAGCTATTTATTTATAAGAAGAGACTTTATGAATAGCAAATTTAGCACATATTGAAGCTCTGTTAGAAAATTGGAAAATGAGTATGTGAATAAGCCTAAAATAATTGACCCAGTACTGTACTATGTTTTGTGATTTCTGGGTGTCTCAGCTGGCTAATTGGACCCAGAGTGTAATTTATTCTTGTCCACAGTCATAGCTATATTAAGGCAAAATATATTGAAGTAGAGAAATAATTTAAAAGTAGTATGTATCAGCAAAATGGTAGCATTTAACGTTCAAGTGGGTCACTCAACCATGAGAGTGACTCCTATAAGTGATGAGAAGCAAAGCTATATGAAAAGATATTCATATATTAATTCATTAAATATTTATTGAGCTGCTAATACATGCTTTTGGATGAGAGATCACTTTGCCTATTACTAGGAAATTAGCAGTGAAATAAATATGACAAGACACCTACTTCCTTGGAACTTAAAATTTACTGAGGAATGAGAACAAGGCAAGCACATAAGGAAAGTAGTATGAAAGAGGAAAACCGTTAATGGAAGCTGTTAGGCTTGGCTTTTACAAGTTCTGACTGATTCTCCCATTGGCAGGAGGGAATCAAAGAAAGGAAGTGTGATGTAAAGATGTCAATTCACATCAAAAGATCATTGATTTTCCTTTTCATTGCACCAAACTTTCCTTATTATATTTTTCATATCCATGTTTCTAAGGGTGTAGATAAGAAAATTGAGCATGGGGACGATAACTGTGTAGAAGAGTGTAAACACTTTATCTTCTGGTAAGGTTGTGGCAGGTCTAATGTAAATAAAGATGTTGGGTGCAAAAAACTGGATTACAGCTGTGACATGGGAACTGCAAGTGGAAAGTGCTTTGTGGAGAGTTTCTGCAGAACATGATTTCACATTATATAAGATCATAAAGTAGGAGGCCATCAAAACCGAGAAGATCACTAGCCACATCAGACTGGAAGTGGCAATGACTAAGAAACAGATCTTGTGTGTATCAGTGCAAGACAGTTTTGATAAAGGATATATGTCACAGAAATAGTGATCTATTTCACTGTGGCCACAGAAAGGTAAAAAAATACTAAGAAGAAACAAGCCAAGGAAATCCAGTAACCTCCCCACAAATGATGCAATGAGATTGAGATACACCTTTGCCTATTCATGATGATGGCATAGTCAAGTGGTTTTCAGATGGCCGTATAATGGTCATAGGCCATTCCTCTCATAATGATGACCTCGACCCACCCCCCCAAAGAATTGTGTGGTAAAAAACTGTTATGCAATTTTTGTAGGATATGACGTTCCTTTCTGCCAGTAAATTGGTCATGATTTGGGTGTCAAAGTGGAGATGTAGAAGAGGTCTGAGAGCGCAAGGTAATTAAGAAAGAAGTACACGGGTTCATTAATTAGCTGACTGCATGTAATAGAAATTATGATGACCAAATTTATGAGCCAAATCACTAGGTAACAAAGCAAGAAAAATAGAAAGCAGAGGATCCATACTTTCTTTTCTTACATAGACCCAAGAGAATAAAATCAGTAACATTATTCCTAATTTCCGTGGTCTGATGCTCAAGAAAGTTATCTAAAATTACAAAAGTAAAGAAAAAAATCATTGATGAGAAAATGAAAATCTAATATGTAAAGTGACACTAATGCGTTTTTTTAAGACCTCAGCCATTTTGAGATCCATTGACTCACTCATTCATTTAACAAAATACTTTTGAATATCTAGTCCCAATATTCTTCTAAGAACTGAGGATATAGTGATAAATTAGACAAAGTTCCAACTTTTGTGTAATTTAAATTCTTTTATGAGAAAGCAATAAAGTATACTCATCAAGAATAAAACATTGTAATTCAATTAGTGTTAAGTAGGGTGAACACACAATGTGTCATTTTAGGGTATAAAATGGAGATTACCATAGACATTACCTGAGGGATTGGGTCAAAGTGGTAGCATAGGCAAATGCTGAACTCATCTCCTCCTACAAACACAACCAAGTTACAACTCTTTTTGGAATAATTACCCCTGAGAGAGAACTGAAAAGTGGATAAAAAAACCCTCACAACCAGGAACAGTTCTGACTGAGGGAGAAATTCCTTTCTTGAGAGAAAAAAGTCACCTTTGTGAGTCATGGGGCTTCACAGTTGGCTGACCAGGAGCAATCCTAAGATATGCAGTCTTCCCAAGGAGGAGTGGGGAACCTGAGCAGGTGAGTATTTCCACTATGAAGCACTCAACACAACCGAGGCAAATCTCATAATATCTGGCTTTTCTGGCTATTACCTACAACAGGGAATAGCCCCAGAAAACCTATCAGACATAAGCAGAAAAAAGCAAGGTATTAAATGGCCCATGCACAAATACACGCATTTCAGAAAACAATGGAAAATCACCATAAAGAAAGGTGGACAGTCCTTTGCTGAAAAGAGCCTCACCTGATAGTCTCTAGTTGCATCTTGGTGAGAGGCAAGACTTCTCCAGGGACTGAGACATTGGTGGCAGACATTGTTGTAACCTAGTACACGTGGACTGACACACACCCTGACAGATGCCATTAGATTTCTTCCCCCAGCATGTTAGCCCAGGGTCTGCCACACCCACTAAAGTGCTGATATAATCCAGCTCAACCAGGGAAGGCAGCCCACACTAGGGACTGGCCCCACCCAACAGCAAGCCCTTGGGAAAATTTCTGGCCTGCATAGACTGAGTGCCTGGATCCTCTGCAGGCAGGTGAAGAATTCTGTCTCTGTGTGGCAGGGCATGTGTGAAAAGCAAGTGGAGATTGTGGGGCATCGGTGGAGTGTGTGGGTGTCTCTTCAGTAGGGTGATTGGGTCTGCTCCAGGGGGTTAGGAAATGTGCATGGGCTTGGATTATGTTGAAGATGAGTGTGGACCTGCAGGTCATGGGGCTTATCAGTGACAGAAGATCCGCATTTCTAAAACAGCCACATAGGGAATCAGTTCCACCTTCCAAAGACTGAAACAATTGGGTACCCCCCTGCCTGAGGCCAGTCCCCTTCAACTACAATCCTGAGAGCTGACAATCACCTTGCAGTCTTGAGGTCTACAGAAATTAAAAGCCCATGAGCCTTGCAACCAGCCCAGCTGGGGGCCTGTTCATTTAACAACAACAACAACAAAAAAAAAAACTGCAACAGGAATGTGCTATTAGACCTCACAGCTAATAGTGCTGGGGCTCCCCCCCAAACCTGACAAACTGATTCAAGTTTTCATAGAAGCCACATAGACCTGAGCCTACAACCAGCCAGTCAGGGGGACAGGCTAGACTCCATGGGCACCTGCATTAAGTGCAACCCTTCCACAACAGAAAGACACATGTAGCCCCCACAGGGATCACTCATGAAACATTTGGAACTGGTGACAAGAGGGAAGCACACTACTGGGCCTCAAAAAGTGTCTCCTACATAAGGTCACTTCTGCAAGATCAAGAAATGTAGTGGAACCACATAATACATAGATATAACCACAGAGAAAGAGGCAAAATTAGGAAGAACAGGAATACATTCCAAACAAGGCAACAGGACAAAACTCCAGAAAAATAATTAAATGAAAGAGAAATAAACAATCTCTCTGGGAAAGAGTTAAAAAAAAGTGATAAGGATGCTCCCTGATCTTGGGAGAAGAATGGGTGAGCACAGTGAGAACATGAACAAAGTATTGGAAAATATAAAAAAAAATCAGAAGTAAAGAATGCAATACTGGAAATGAAAATTCACTAGAGGGACTCAATAGCAGAGTAGATGATACAGGATAAGGAACCAGTGAGCTTGAAGAAAGATTAGAGGAAATCATCCAAGCTGAACAGATAAAATTAAAAAAGAATTCAAAAGAATGAGAAGACTCTAAGGGAACTCTGTGACAACATCAGGCACACTAACATTCATATTATAGGTGTCCCAAAAGGAGAAGAGAGAGAAAAATGGGCAGAGAATCTATTTGAAGAAATAATAGCTGACAATTTTCTTAACCTAAGGAAGGACAGAGACATCCAAGTAAAGGAAGCACAGAGAGCACCAAAGAAGATAAAACCAAAGAGGTCCAAATCAATAAAGATTATAATTAAAATATCCAAAATTAAAATCAAGAGAGAATCCTAAATGCTACATGAGAAAGGCAACAATTGACATACAAAGAAAACCCCATAAGAATATCAGCTGACTTCTTCACAGAAAATTTGTAGACTAGAGGAAGTGGCACAATATATTTAAAGTGCTGAAGGGAAAAAGCCTGCAGACATGAACAATCTACCCAGCAAGGTTATCATTCAGAATGGAAGTTGAGATAAACAGTTTGCCAGACAAGCAAAAATTAAAGGAGTTCATCACCAGGAAACAAGTTTTACCAGAAACTAAAGGGATATATTTAAGTGGGAAAGAGAACACCACAAATGGGAACAAGGAAATCATCAAAAAAGGGAATAAAATCACTGGTAAAGGCAAAAAATCCCCAGTAAGTTAGAAGATAAACCACCTATGAAGATACTACAAAGCTCAAAAGACAAAAGTACATAAAATTACCTATTGTCAATGATAAGAGGGTAATGGATACACACACAAAATAAGAGGTTAGATATGATATAAAAACATAACATCCGGGAGGAGGGGACTTATAGTGTAGAACTTTTACAAAAGAGCTCAAACTAAAGAGATCATCAACTCAATATAAATTGCTATATGGGTAGATTATTTATATATGAAACCCATGGTGATCACAAACCAGAAACCTATAATATATGCACAAATAATTAAGAGAAAGGAAGCCAAATACAATACTAAAGAAAACCATCAAACACCTAGGGAAGAGAGTAAGACAATAAGAAAGGAACAGAGAAGAACTAGTAAAACACACAGAAGAATGTACCAAAATGGCAATAAGTTCATATTTATCAATAGCTACTTTAAATGTCAATGAACTAAGGGCTCCAATCAAAAGGCATAGGGTGAACAATTGGATAAAAAAAAACAAGGCCCACATCTATGCTTCATGCAAGAGACACGCTTTGGACCTAAAGACACTCACAAACTGAAAGTGTAGGGATAGAAAAAGATACTCCATGCAAATAGCAAAGAAAATAAAGCTGAAGTAGCAATAGGTATATCAGACAAAATAGGCTTTAAAACAAAAACTATAACAAGAGAAAAAGAGGGGCACTACATGATGATGAAGGAAACAATCCAAAAAAGAGGATATAACACTTGTAAATATCTATAAACCTAACATAGGAGCAACTAAATATATAAAGCAGTTATTTTTTTATTTATTCTTTTGAGGAAGATTAGCCCTGAGCTAACACCTGCTGCCCATTCTCATTTTGCTGAGGAAGACTGGCCCTGAGCTAACATCTGTGCCCCCTTCCTCTACGTTATACATGAGACACTACCACAACAGGAATTGACAAGCGGTGCATAGGCCTGCACTCAGATAATGAACAGGCAAATCCTGGGCTGCTGAAGTGTAATGTGTGAACTGCTGTACCACCAGGCTGGGCCCTAGAGCAATTATTAAAAGACATAAAAGAAAAATAGACAGTAGCACAATAATAGTAGGGTACATTATCACTAGACTTACACCAAGGGATAGAACACTCAAACAAAAATCAATAAAGAAACATTGGCTTTAAATGACACATTAGACCAGAAGAGCTTAGTAGATATATATAGAACATTCCTAAAACCACAGAATACACATTCTTTTCAAATGCACATGGAATATTTTCTGGTATTTTTCAATATTGGGCCACAAAAAATGTCTCAATAAATTTAAGACTGAAAAGACACCAACCATCTTCTCTGACCACAAACGTATGAAACTAGAATCATCTACATGAAGAAAATCAGAAAAGCCACAAATATGTGGAGATTAAACAAAATGATATTTAACAATGATTGCCTCAATGAAGAAATCAAAGGAGAAATCAAAAGATGCCTAGACACAAATGAAATTACAACATGACAAAATCTATGGGATATGGCAAGAGGAGTTCTAAGAGAAATGTTTATAGCAAGACAGGCCGACTTCAACAGACAAAAAAAATTCCAAGTAAACAATCTAACAGTGCACCCAAAGGAACTGGAAAAAGAAGAAGAAATAAAGCCCAAAATCAATAGAAGGAAGGAAATAAAAATCAGAGCAGAAATAAATGAAATAATGACAAAAAAAAAAAAAACCCAGGAAAACAATCAATGAAAACAAGAGCTGGTTCTTTGAAAGATAAACAAAATTGACAAATCTTTATCTAGACTCAGCATGAAAAAAAGAGAGAAGGATCAAATAAATAAAATCAGAAAAGGAAGAGGAGAAATTAAAACAGACATGTCAGAAATACAAAAGATTATGAGAATACTTTAAAAAGCTATATGCCAACAAATTGGATAATCTAGATGAAGTGTATACGTTCTTAGAATCATAAAATCTTCCAAAACTGAAACAAGAAGAAATAGAGAATTTGAATAGATCAACTACCGGTAAGGAGATTGAAACAATGCTCAAAAACTTTGCCAAAACTAAAAGTGCATGACCATCAGCTTCCCTGGTGAATTCTACCAAACATTCAAAGAAGATGCAGTACCTATCTTTCTCAAACTCTTCCAAAAAACAGAAGAAGAGGAGAGGCTTTCTACCTCATTCTATGAAGGCAACATTACCCTGATACCAAATCAGACAAGGACAACACACACACAAAAACTACAGGCCAATATCACTGATGAATATTGATGCAAAAATCTTCAACATAATACTAGCAAATTGAATACAACAATACATTAAAAAGACCAAACAGCATGATCAAGTGGGATTTATTCCAGGGATGCAAGGATGATTCAGCACCTGCAAATCAATCAATGTGATACACCATATTAAAAAATGAAGAATAAAAATCACATGATCCTCTCAATAGACGCTGAAAAAGAAGTGACAAGATACAGCATCCATTTAAGATAAAACTCTCAATAAAATAGGTGTAGAAGGAATGTGCCTCAACATAATAAAGGCCATATATAAAAAACCCACAGCTAATAGCATTCTCAATGGAGAAAAATTGAAATCTATCCCTCTATGAACAGGAGGCAGACAAGGAGGCCCCTTTTCACCATTTTCATTTAACAAAGCATTGGAAGTCCTAGCCAGAGCAATCGGGAAAGAAAAAAAAAATAAGAGGGATCTAAATTGGAAAGGAAGAAGATAAACTGTTACTGTTTGCAGAGGGCATGATTTTATATATAGAAAACCCTAAATGAATCCACTAAAAAACTTCCAGAAATAATAAATGAATATGGTCAAGTTGCAGGATACAACATCAACGTACAAAAATCAGTTGTGTTTATATACACTAACAACAAAGTAGCAAAAAGAGAAATTAAGAATATAATCCCATTTACAATTGCAACAAAAAAATAAAATACCTAGGAAAAAACTTAAGCAAAGAGGTAAAAGATCTGTACAGCGAAAACTATAAAATGCTGTCAAAAGAAATTGAAGCATACACAAAGAAATGGAAAGATATTCCATGCTCTTGGATTGGAAGTATTAACACAGTTAAAATGTCCATACTTCCTAAAGCAATCTATAGATTCAACACAATCTCTATCAAAGTTCTGACAATCTTTTTCAGAGAAATAGAATAACAAATCTTAAAATGTATATGGAACAAGAAAAGACCCTGATTAGCCAAAGGAATCCTCAGACAAAAGAACAAAGCTGGAGGTTTCACACTCTCTGGTTTCAAAAATATGCTATAGTAAGTAAAGCTATAGGAAACAAAACAGCATGCTACTGGCAGAAAAACAAGCACTGATCGATGGGACAGAATCAAGAACCCAGAAATAAGGCCAAACATCTATGGACAGCCAATTTTTGACAAGGTATACAAGAACATACAATGGAGAAGGAAAGTCATCAATAAATAGTGTTGGGAAAATTGGACAGCCACATGCAGAAGAATGAGTGAAGACCACCATCTTATCCCAAACACAAAAATTAACTTAAAATGGATTAAAGATTTGAATGTAAGACCTGAAACCATTAAAATTCTAAGAGAATACATATGAAGTATGTTCTTTCACATTGGTCTTAGCAGCATACTTTTAAGTATTATGTCTCACCGTGCAAGGGAAAAATAGAATAAATAAACAAATGGGGCTACACCAAACTAAAAAGATTCTGCACAGCAAAGGAAACCATCAACAAATCAAAAAGACAACCTAACAATTGGGAGAAGATATTTGCAAATCTTATATCTGATAATCATATATCATACGAGAGATGATACATTTGGCATATGAGATCATACATCTCAATGCCAAAAATCTAACAACCCAGTTAAAAAATGGGCAAAAGACCTGAACAGACATTTCTCCAAAGAAGATATACAGATGGCCAACAGGCACATGAAAAGATGCCTGTTAATGATGTTGACATCATTAACCATCGAGGAAATGCAAATCAAAACTACAATGAGATATCACCTCACTCCCATCAGAATGACTATAACAATACAGGAAACAATAAGCGTTGGAGAGGATGTGGAGAGAAGGGAACACTCATACACTGCTGGTGGGAGTACAAACGGGTGCCGTCACTATGGAAAACTGTGTGGAGATTCCTCAGAAAATTAAAAATAGATCTACCATGCTATCCAGGTATTCCACTGCTGGGTATTTATCCAAAGAACCTGAAAACACAAATGCATAAATACATATGCACCCCTATGTTCACTGCAGCATTATTCACAATAGCCAAGACTTGGAAGCAACATAAGTGCCCATCAATGGATGAATGGATAAAGAAGATGTGGTATATACACACAATGGTATACTACTCAGCCATAAGAAATGAAGAAATCCTGCTATTTTTGACAACATGGATGGACCTTGAAGGTATTATGCTAAGCGAAATAAGTCAGAGGGAGAAAGTCAAATACCACATGATCTCACTCATAAGTAGAAAATATAAACAACAACAAACAAACACATAGAAAGAGAGATTGGATTGGTGCTTACCAGAGAGTAAGGGCGGAGGCATGAGAGTGAAAGGGGTGATTAGGCACATGTGTTTGGTGATGGATTCTAATCAGTCTTTGGATTGTGAACATGTTGTAATCTACACAGAAACTGAAATATATAACAATGCACACCTGAAATGTATATAACGTTATAAACCACCATTACTATAGTAAAAAGAATTTTAAAAAAGAATACGTTTAGCCTGAGATGACACAAAAATATAACAGAAAATGTTTTAAATTAGAAGGGAGTTCATCAATCTTATGCAACAAGAAGTCAGGGGGCAGGCGGTCCAAAGTAGGTATGACGGCTCAGTGATACCATGGCCAACCCAGATTCTTTCCTTTTGCTCCGCCCTGTCATTATCCACAGGTGGCTTTTGAATTCATGTTTACTAGCTCATGGTAAAATGGCTGCTCCGCCTCTAGCCTCATGACTGTGTGACAGGCAGTAAGAAAGGATAAGGGTAAAGGGACGCAATGGTCAGCCCCTCCAAAGACTTTCATTTACATCTCAGTAGAAATATGTCATGCCATTCCTAGCTACAGAGTAGGCTGAGGAATTTTGAGTATTTTACGTTTCCTGCCTCTCTGATAAACAAAGCTAAGGGAAAGTAGCCAGTTCACAGTGTCTGTCATAGATCTATTGATGGCTTTGGAGTAGAGGAATAATAGAATCGAATCTGTGCTTCTTGACAATTAATTTGGCTACGATATATAACTGGACTTGGAGATAATGGGTGGAAAAGAAAGAGGAGAATTCTAAGTCACAGAGAGATTAAGTGATGGATTCATAATCATATATTAGTAAATGGTAGAACTGGGATTTGCACCCAGGCTGGTGGCTACAAAGCTCTTTCAAGCCATCTCCTAAAGCTGACTCTAAGGATTTTATCTTCATGATTGAGAAGGGCCCTTAACAGAACTCTCTCTTACGTAGAGTCATGTGCACAAGCACCAAAATTAATAAGCTAATCATTCATTTATTCATCCAAACCTGGTTTAATTACAACTATTGGTCTTTCACAAAGAATCCTGAGAGAGTCTTTAATGAAGTGGAAATGATTAGAGTTCAGAGAAAGATGGAGATGGGTTCAAAGCCCAAGTGTTCCTCTTTCCAGTGCTATGATTTTGGGTTCACCATATAAATTCTTTGACCTTGATTATCCTTAAATATAAAATGAGAAGGATAATAACAATGACAGAGACATGTAAAAGAAGATAATGTGGGTATGGCAAAAATACAGTCTCATGGGTTACTTGGCCCAACCTGTATTCTCAAATTTCTTCTCCAAGAAATTACAACCAGGGTTGTTGTATGTTACCATTCTGGCTAATCAGACACAAGTGAAGTTGTCTATATTTTTAAGAACGTTTTTACATTTCTTATACAGATTCCTTCCTGTTTTCTTTCTTCCTGATGGTGGGTATGATAGTTGGAGCTGATGAAGCCATCCTGCCACAACTAGGAAAATGCCATAAGAATACCAGAGCTTCATCATGGATAACAATGAACAATTGGACCAGTATTAGCAGTTGTCAAGCCCTAGACCTCTCATTATGTGACAAAAATAAACTACTTGACAAAAAAAAAAAAAACCACTAAAGTAGAGGGTTCCTAATGATGGCAGAAAAGGGGTGGAGGGTGTGTGGGTGATTTATACAGTGCTCAGCATATAGTCAATGTGAAATAAATATTAACTAAAGAAAAATTTGAGAAGTAAACAATGTGCTATAATCTTGAAGGAATAATATGTCACTAGAAAAAACCTATCATCCTTTATGCAAGTAGTTCATGAAGAATCTGAACAAAAAATAATTTTTCTGAATTGACGTGTAGTCTTTCTGGACTTCTAAGAAGAAATTATATAGAAATTATTCCATGAAAAATTATATTTATTAAAATGTCTACTCTGATTTTTGTTACTTCTGTCCTTCTGCTGATTTTCCAATTTGTTTGTTCTTCTTTTTAGAGTACCTTTAGATGCACTGTTAGATTGTTTATTTGGGATTTTCTGTCTTTTTTGGGGTAAGCCTGAATTGCTATAAATTTCCCTCTTAGAACTGCTTTTGCTGTATCCCATAGATTTTGGCATGGTATATTTTCATTTTCACTTGTCTCCAGGAATTTCTTATTTCTCCTTTGATTTCTTCATTGACCCCATCATTATTCAGTAGCATTTTGTTTAATCTCCACATTTTTTGGCTTTTCTGGTTTTCTTCCTGTAGTTGATTTCTAGTTTCATACCTTTGTGATCAGAAAAGATGCATGTATTGTTTTGATCTTCTTCAGTTTGTAGACACTTGTTTTGTGGCCTAATATGTGATCAATCCTGCAGAATGTCCCATGTTCATTTGAAAAGAATGTGCATTCTGTGTTTTTTCAATGAAATATTCTATATATATCAACTAAGTCCATCTGGTCAAATGTGTCATTTAAGGCCAGTGTTTCATTATTGATTTTCTGTTTGGATGATGTATCCATTGGTGTAAGTGGAGTGTTAAAACCCCTACTATTATTGTGTCACTGTCTATTTCTCCTGTTATGTCTGTTAATAATTGCTTTATATATTTAGGTGCTCCTATGTTGGGTGCATAGATATTTACAAGTGTTATATTTTCTTGTTGAATTGTTCTCTTTATCATTGTGTACTGTCCTTCTTTGTCTCTTGTTACAGTTTTTGTTTTAGTCTATTATGTCTGATATACGTATTTCTACTGCCACTTTCTTTCTTTGCCATTTGTATAGAATATCCTTTTCCATCCTTCCACTTTCAGTTTGCGAGTGTCTTTAGGTCTGAAGTGTGTCTCTTATAGGCAGCATATAAATGGGTCTTGTTTTTTTATCCAATCAGCCATCTTATGCCTTTTAATTGGAGCATTTAGTTCATTGACATTTAATGTAGCTATTGATAAATATGTATTTATTGCCATTTTGTTACTTTGTTTTTTTCTCTGTGTTCTGTAGTTCTTCTCTGTTCCTTTCTTGTTTTCTTGCTCTCTTCCCTTGTGGTTTGATGGCTTTCTTTAATAATATGTTTGATTTCTTTTGTCTTACTTATTTGTTACTTATTACAGTTTCCTGATTTGTGATTATCATGAAGATCCTATATAATATTCTGTGTATATCAGTCTATATCATGTTGATAGACTCTTTTGCTTGATCTCTTTCTAAAAGCTCTACTATTCACTCCCTTCCTCCCACATTTTATGTTTTTGAAATAATATCTAATCTTTTCTTTTGTGTGTGTCTATCCATTACCCTCTTCTCCTTGAAATAAGTAATTTTAGTACTTTTGTATTTTAACCTTCATCTAATCTTCACAGGTGGTTGATCTGCTACCTTTACTATATTTTTACCTTTACCAATGATTTTATTGTCAGTTTTTTTAGGGTTTTTTGGATAATATTTTATCACTATTTGTGGTCATCACTTTCCTGCTTAAATAAGTCCCTTCAGCATTCCTTGTAGAACCTGTTTCTTCGTGATAAATTCCTGTAATTTTTGCTTGTCTTGGAAGCTCCTTATCTCTCCTTCAACTCTGAATGACAACCTTGATGGATAGAGTATTCTCGGCTGTATATTTTTTTCCTTTTAGCCTTTAATTACATAATGCCATTCTCTTCTTGCCTCTAGGGTCTCAGCTGAGAAATCAGCCGATAGTCTTATGGACTTTCCTTTGTATGCCACTTGCTGCTTTTCTCTTGCTGCTTTTAGGATTCTTTACATTTAATTTTGGAAATTTTAATTATAATGTGTCTTGCTGTGGGCCTCTTTGGGCTTATCTTGTTTGGAGCTCTCTGTGCTTCCTGTGCTTTGATGTCTGTTTCTTTCCATAGGTTAGGAAAATTTTTATCTATTATTTCTTCACATAAATTTTCTGCCCCTTTGTCTCTCTTCTCCTTCCAGGAAACCTATTATACAAATGTTAGTGCACTTGCTATTGTCCCAGAATTCTTTTAGACTTTTCTCATTCTGTCTAATTCTTTTTTTTTTTTTCTCTCTTCAGCTTGGATGATTTCCTCTAGTCTTTCACCTAGCTCATTAATCCTTTATTCTGTATCCTCTACTCTGCTATTGAGTCCATCTAGTGACTTTTTCATTTCCAGTATTGTATTCTTCATTTCTGATTGTTTATTTTTTTATATTTTCCAGTTCTTTGTTGGTGAGTTCACTGTGTTCATCCAGTCTTCTCCCAATATCTGTGAGCACCCTTATGAGATTTTGTTTGAACTCTTTGTCAGGTAGATTGCTAATTTCTGTTTCATTTAGTCCTTTTTCTGGGATTTTGCCCTGTTCCCTTGTTTGGAATGTATTCCTTTGTCTCTTCATTATGCCTCTATCTCTGTGCTTATTTCTACGTATTAGGTGAGTTGGCTATGTCTCCTGATCTTCGAGAAGTGGCCTTATGTAACAGATGCATTACCTCTCATCACCAGTCCAAAAGACCCAGGAGTGACCCCTTTGTGGGCTACTTGTGTCCTTCTGCTGTGGCAACATTGCCTTTAAGGCAGATACCCAGGGAGTCTAGTCTTTCCTTCCATGGCCAGCTGTTTGTAAATCTAGTTTGGGGAGCCTCAGTACTGTTGGCTACAAGGTCTAAAAACACACTCCTGCTGCAGTTTTCCTACTAATTGGGTAGGTACCCAGTGTAGCTGGTTGGTTGGCTCAGGGGTTTACACTTGCTATAGGCCTCAGGCCTATTAGGCTGTTTTCAGATCTCTTAGGAGTGCAGTTGAGTAGGGCTGGTCCTAGGCATAGGAGCACTTAATTTGTTCAGGCTTTAGATGGTGGGGCTGATCCTTTTTATGGCTATTTGTGAAGCACAGGTCTTCGGCCACTGATAAGCCTCACCCATCATAGGACTTCACACACCATCAATACTGTCCT
Source organism: Equus caballus (assembly GCF_041296265.1). NCBI lineage: Eukaryota > Metazoa > Chordata > Mammalia > Perissodactyla > Equidae > Equus > Equus caballus. The sequence goes on from NC_091695.1 coordinate 13,833,457, forward strand.
GGTCTGTGCACACTTTCCAATACTCTGGAGTGTACTCTGGTGCCCCGCTGCAGAGGCCACTACCTCTCCACCAATGCCCCCCACAGTTTACCTGGTCGTCATACAGGCCCTGCCCCACAGAAGCAGACACATTGCCTGCCTGTAGAGGATCAAGGAACCCCATCAATGCAGGCTGACAAGTAACCAAAGGGCTTACTTTTGGGCAGGGCCTGTCCCTAGGGCCGGCTGACTGCCCTGGCTAAACTGGATTAAATCTGATCTCTAGTGGGTTTGGCAGACCCCTGGGCTAACATGCCAGGGGAAGAACCTCAACGGCATCCACTGGTGTCTGTGTGAGCACAGCTGGACCAGGTCAGAACAATGACCCCCACCAATGTCTCAGTCTCCAGAGAGGTTCCTCCTCTCACCAAGATGCCCACACAGCCCACCAGGTGATTCTATTTTCACCAAAGGACTGTCAGCCCTCTCTCTGGTGATTTTAGGTTGCCAAGATGGGTGAGTTTGTGCATGGCCCCTTTAAGACTTGGCTTATTTTGGCTTTCATCAAATAGCTTTTCTGCGAGTAACCACACTGCAATTAATAGCCAGTGACAGCAGATGGTAAGGCTGTCATCTCAGTTGTGCTGAGTCTGAAGGATGCTTATAGCAGTATCAAATCCCGGTCTGGAATTCACTCCTCCAGGCAGGACTGTAGACCTTAGGGTGGCTCCCAACTGGATAGCTGAGAAACAACGCTGCTCCCAAAGATGGCTTTATTTCTCTCCAGCAGGAAATTCTGCCTCTCCCACCTTAGTCAAGACTGTCACTTGTGGGGAATCTTTTTATCCAGCTTTTCAGTTTTCTATCCAGGGTAATTTTTCCAAAAATAGTTGTAACCTGGTTATGCCCATGGGAGGAAATGAGTTCACAGTCTGCTTATGCTGACATCTTGATGAGATCTGATTACTCTAGCTTTATACTAAGTTTTGAACTTAAGTGTGAGTCCTCAAACTTTGATTTATTTTTCAGGAAGGTTAACTCTGAGGTAACATCTGTGCATGTTGATAGCTTTTTAAATTTTTTTGTTTCTGTTTTTTACTTCTCAGGTATTACAAATACTGGCATTATGAAGAATTTTGCTATATTGTTTGGTGAACATAAATATTTCTGTGAGGTATAGACCTGGGTAAATTTCGGCGTAGTAAGTTATGCATGTGCTCATCTATTTTAAATATTACAAAACTAGGTACAAATCTAAATATCTTTAAAGCAAGTTCATTCAGCTATAATAATATGACAGTATATTTTAAGTAAAATAAAATTACTAAATATAAAGATGATTATTTCATAATGATATAGAATGCTACTAAGAAGAGATTACAATTCAAATATCCTTACACTTGATAATAGACATTCAAAGTAGGTAAAGGAAAACTCCAGAGCTATAAGAAACAATAGATAAGTTCTTTATCACCATGTAAGACTTTGACATACTTCTCCAATTGATTAATAAGCAAGTATTGTAATGTCTAAGGACATAGAAGTCCTGAATGACATGATTGACGTATTTGACCTAATTAACTTTTACAGAAAATTAGCAACAAAAACAGCATGTACATGTTTTTTAGTACACATAAAAAATTTACCACAATTGATCATTTGCTGAATCATAAAGCAAATCACAGCAAAGGTCAAAGGATTCAAATCATTCAGAATATTTTCTGTGACAATGAAATTAATTTAGGAATCACTAACTTATTCTTTAACTTTGACTTGACTGAATCTCTTTGCTTATGAATTCCTCATGTATATAGAACCGTGTTGAATTTAGCTTTGTCATTAAATCTGCTAATATAATCAATATGTTCTGTTTTGGTTCTGCAATATTTGATCATGTATATGATATTTTAAAGCATACATGTGTGCATATGCATGTGAATATGTGATACTCACATGTCTATATATAACTAGATAAATGACTTTTCACCACTTAGTTTGTCTTCTTGCTCTGCTTTTAGGAAGGTTTGTATTTTTGTAAGGATGTTCATCTTTATACTAATATCTGTATATATTATTATTCCCCTTTTTATTTGTGTATTTACTTATTATAAACGTATTGAAATGAACTGTTAATGCTCTTTATTACTCAAACTGTGTGATCATGTAAGTTACCAAGGGCCAACACAATACTCTCAGTTTAACACTAATAAATGGGAAAACAAGATAAAAATAAAAGTTGAGTTGAAGCTTGAACTGGGTCAATAATTTATCACCTTTGCAGATGTATTACGTTATCCCTGGAGGGAATGGGGGAGGAATAAATGATCTTCAATGTATATTCAGACTATGAACATCTTATTTTCTATTTCTTTCTCTGTTACTGTCTGCAAAGCAATTAAGACTGAAATTCTACTGTCTTGATTTAAAATATGATGTCAGTCTGCCATCTAGTGGTTACCCTATTTGTATCACTTGTAAGGGAAAGACAACTTCATGCTCTGCTACCATTTTCCAAAGGGTTTTGTACTACTGAAACTTATGAAAAAAATTCTACCAATTCCTATACAATTTGGTTGAGAGTGAGACCACAAATAGATGAGAGCTTAATTGGAAGTGTTGGGGGTAGGTAAAACCAATATGTATTTTGCGTTATGTCAAATTAGAATAAACTTGAAAAAAATTGCCTCTTATGTAATAAGAAATAATACTAAAATGAGATGTAAGAGATTTATTATCAGGTTTACATTAACTCTTTAATATTTTCTGAAATATGCGCCAGATTTGAGACTCAGCTTACATCAAAGAAATATGAAGACAGTTGCCTATAATCACCTTAATTATGAGTTATCCCAGACACAGAGCACTACTCACGGGCATATACTTTATACTCTGCATTCTCAGAGGTATATATATATCTATATATCTATCTACATCTATACCCATGTCTATATCTATATCTATAACTATATATCTCTTTCTCCAGCTATATATGTATGTATCATACTGGATTTGGGAGGCTATTTAGAATTGAATTTCTCACTTCTTATTGTATGGTATCCTTATGTACTTATATATGCTTGCATGAACGGTCTTCTCAGTTACAGGCAAGAATTAATAAATCTTACATTGAACCAAATGCTTATTAGTTAGGAAGGTTAGAGTATGCTACTTAATCACTATAATAGATTTCATTGAGAGGGTAGTTAAACCAATCTGTTAGATAGGTATAACTTCTCAGATTTGAGAAAGATAGAAATAATTTAAAAACAAGGGGTATTTTGAGAACATGAAAAATGAAGTGATCTCAGAGCTCTCTACTAATATAAGGATTAGTCGCAGAATATGGGAAATGCAGAGAGACATCGTGGAGTTTTAGTGTTTTGTCTACATTCCTCCTCAAGAGCCACCTCTTTCCTTTTACTTACATCAAAGTTTTTATCTTTATAGCCACTTCTTATATCCTATAAGTGAAATTGAGCAACACAGGGATGCTAAAAGTCATTCATACTATTCTATTTTTGGACACTATGGAGAGAAAGTTTTGTTTTTAATTCTGAAATTGGTTTTCCTTTGGATTTTAATCTAGTGGAATTAATTCTCTCAAGAAGACACAGAAAACAAGACCAGCCATTCTTTCACATTTTAGCTTTGAAATATTTGAAGACATTGGTCAGAGTCTCCTTTGTTGTTGTTATGTATTCCAGATATCTTCAGGACCTTGAGTGACTAATTAGATGCTCTAGTTACATATATACTTCTTGCTGTTAATTACTTGATATTGCAGGGTACCTATACAACTATTAATAGTTATTGGGAACCACTGGCTTACACAACGAGATGCTATCCAAAACATAATGTTCCCTTCCAAAATAAATGAAAGTGGGACTTACCTCTTTCTGTTTACATAATCTATTTATGCAGTCAAATTGACTTCCTTGATTATAATATTAAAACTGAATCAATTTCTTTCACAATACCTATGGCTTTCTATACCCACAAACTCTTCATTATTCCATCCTTGTCCTGTTGCCAAAAGCCCTATTACAGTGTTCAACAACATACACTGATCCCAACTACATTTTGTACACAATTTGGCTCCTTGATCTTCCAGGCTTATCTCATACTACTACCTGCATAAACTCTACTTCTAATTGATAGGAACATAAACATCCAAATTTCTACAATGGCGCAGACTATCTTCTGCTTAAAAAGTCTTTTGTTTTTCTTTCTTGTCCCTACAATCCCATCTTAATTTATAGTTCAGCCCAAAGTTCAAAACCTTATTGTGATTCTGCCAATCAGAAAAAATCTTGGATGTTATTCAATTGTCTGAAGAGCAACCTTAATATACCTGACAAAAGTTTAAAGTAAAAAAAAAAGTTAGTAAAACAAAGACCCTTTGTGCATAAGGCCCATGCAAAAAGTGCAGTATATTTTTAAACAAATTATTACTTTTTACACTATAGTATAATTACCTTAAAATAATCACATTACTATAAATCACAATTTGGAAAGAGGCCAGGTCCATGTATCACTACTCAGAGGACATCTTCCCACTAATCTGGAAGTAATTTTGGACCTTGCACAATCAAGAAATAAATTTCTATTGCATGGGATGAGAAACTATGGCTCACAAACCAAATCTGGCCCACTGCCTTTTTATAAATAAAATATACAAAATATAAATATAAAATATGTATTTTATTGGAACAAGCCTATTGATTTATGTATTCCTATGGCTGCATCTGTGCTACAACATGTAGAACTGAATAGTTGGGATTCAGACTATATGACCCATAAAGCCTAAGACACTTACTATGTGGCTCTTTACAGAAAAAGTTTGCTGACATATGTTCTATTAAATCAAGTCACTGAGATTGAGATGTTTAAATCTTAAGATGTGGCAGCTTCTTAAATAATGCATTATCCTTCCTATAAATGCATTTTATAAACTGAAAAATAAAATATCCACTTTTTAAAAATTCTAACAGTTAATATAAGAATTGAATAGCATTTTTATCATATTTGGAAGAGTAATGCAAATTGTATTATCTTAAGAAAATTAATGGTTTTTATAGAAAATGAAGCTTATAACACAAAGTTAAAGAAATGATAATACATAATTTATCTATAATATGATACTTAGAATATGTTTTACATCCAGATACACACTGATAAATATATATCGATATATAGAGAGAAAACCAGAAATGCAAAAATGATTAAGAATAGTTGTCCCTGGACTGTTGCTCAATAGCTGATTCTTCTTCTGTGCATTTATGTACTTTATTGGTGTTTAAAGACAAAATATTTTTTTCTAGTTCAACATTTTTAATAGATCAATGGATTAAAGTTCATAATGAAATTATTCCCTGAGATTTAGAAGTAATTATATGCAAAGAAAATATGACATTGTTCACTACCTCATCTAATTGCTCTATCTCTGGTCTCCAAGGCAAGATTTCAGTGAGGTTCTCCAGGGTTAACATCCCTAAGGTCCTGGTGGCATACATGTGTGACACAGTTTGATGTTAAGATTCAGCTTTCTGGTCTCCTTTTCACTCTGAGATCTCTGAGTTTATTTGGGATAGATTAGAGGAAAATTCATTTCCCTGAAACATTCATTGTAATATACTGTCGACTTCTGTTACTAGTTTTTTCATGTTTGTTATTCTATTAAATAAAATTGAATTCTCATCCAGAACATTCCTGGATACCATTAATCTTAGTAAAGATGCATTACTAAATGAATAAGTCAAATTATTTGGTATACTTGTGAGTTAATTCAATTCTTATTTTATTTAGCTTTAAAGGAAAATAATGTGTTCAAATAACATTTGGAGGAGGCAAACATCTGTGTAAATCTAACTTCCATGATAGCCTGTTAGTTCAGCCACCTAGAAGTAGTATCTGATTCCTTGAGTCTTTGCAGGACTCAAGATGTATCTCAGTGCATTGTGAGTTTACAGTGTGATGCTGATATTACAGGAAAGTTTAACTTCCTTAGTACTATTATGAACTTTTGCTACAATACATGTATGTTATATGCCTAGAGTTCACTCATTGACGTACTCATATATTCATTTATTTCATAAATGTTACAGCGTACTTACTCTGTTCTAGTGTCCCATCTTTTCTTTCATGAACTTTATTTTACTGTGGAACACACAATGTTAAAATATTAAATGATAAAAAATAAGTACAATAGGTATCATGTTACAGATGTGGATAAAATTGGCATTTTTGATGTTTTATAATTATTGATAAAGGATAGTTAAAAGTATGACCATGGTAAATGAGACAAGTGGAGGTAAAATTATTGGAAGGTCAAGTAACTAAGAAAACAGGGCATTGAAAGGATTACCTTTATGTCTATTGAAACCAATTCAGTGAAAGAAAATCCCTAACCAAATAAAAACAAAATATTATAACTCAGAAGCAGCGGCCATCTTTGGAGGTGGTGACATACACTGCAATGACCTTCGAGTGATGATAGTATAGAAAAAGCCTCCAAGGTAATAAAAATAGTCTGGACATATTATAATTAAGCTTATTTCTACCACAAATCTCTCTAAACACCTGATATTACAATACACCAAGAAAAGATAACAGATTTTTACAATTTTCAATAACTAGGTAAATGTGGTTGATCAAGTGCTTTATTCTTCCACAGAAAATATTTAAAACATAGGGGGAGAAATGTATGACTGAGTATTGGGAGGTTACTGGAAGGGGAAACACAGAAATACTTATAGCTACAATAGTAGAAAAAGTTGTAATGACTATTTTGCTGGGACATTACTTATTTTTTGAATTCTCAGTTCTCATAGTTAAACGAGTTAGGGAGGGAAAAAAATTGCAGAAACTTATGATATGTATTTCTCCCAAGAGAAGAATTTTAACTAAACTCAGATTCATGCAAAAACTAGACCAGTCTTCTCATGAAGACACGAGTCCAATCACTTGAAATATAACAAGGCCAACTCTATTCTTGTTCTTCCTCTCTCAGCTTCATTCTTTTATTATTGCATTTGCACAGATTTAATAACTACTCTATAATTGTGATATTACTAAATTCTAGCTTTTGAAATAATGTAACAGTTAAATCTAAGTATTTTCAAGAACCTTATTTACAGATAATCACTAAGTCTCTCAACATTTCCTCATTTTACCCTGCCATATCCAAATTTTGTTTCTCATTTCTGTGAATCAACTTTCCTATTTTGTCCAAGGAACCCAGAAAACTACAGTGAAAAAGTCACTTTCATTCTCTCAGTTTCTTTAGAATATCCAGAACTCCATGTGCCCTGTTCCTGTTATTCTTAACCATCCAAAGTCACTGTGCTGGGGAACCTGGGCATGATCATGGTTATCAAGACCAATCCCAAACTCCACAACCCCACGTAGCTTTTTCTCAGCCACTTATCCTTTGTTGATTTCTGTTACTCTACCATGGTTACACCCAAACTACTAGAAAACTTGGTTGTGGAAGACAGAACCATCTCCTTCACAGGATGCATCATGCAGTTCTTCTTTGCATGCATATTGTGGTAACAGAAACATTCGTGTTGGCAGTGATGGCATATGACCGATTTGTGGCAGTTTGTAACCCTCTTCTCTACACAGTTGTAATGTCCCAGGAACTTTCTTTTTTGTTGGTGGCTGCATCATATTCTTGAGGTACAGTCTTTTCCCTGATCCTTACCAACTTTCTATCAGAATTATCATTCATAGCAACTAATACCATAAATAACTTTGTGAGTATGCTGCCTTTACCTCTGAGTCTTACTCTGACCCTTACATTAGTCAAAAGATTATTTAGTCTCTAACATATTTAACGAAATAAGCAGCCTGATGATCATTCTTTCTTCCTAAGTTTTAATTTTTATCTCTGTCAGGAAGATGTCTTCAACTTAGGGGCACCACAAAGCCTTCTCCACATGTGCCTCCTACCTGACTGCTATTACTTTTTTCCATGGGAACATCCTATTCTCTACTATGTTCCTAATTCCAAAAGTTCACAGCTCATGGTCAAGGTGCCTTCTGTCTTTTACATGGCATTCACCATCATGCTGAATCCACTGATCTACTGCCTCAGGAAAAAATACATGAAGGAAATTGTCAGGAGGTTAATTAATACCAAATTATAATGGCATTAATATAAGATGGTAACATTTACTTCTTCATTTTCAAGAGTGTTGTGGAAAATTGTCCAAGTGGTGTCACGTTTTCCTACTTCAAGTTCCTTTTTTTCAAAAAGCAAAGCAAAAGGGTGTGCCGTCAGCATCATGGCAGAGTGAGCTCGCCAGGGACTCTCTCCCCTCCAAAATACAACCAAAAGGAACAACCACATTCTAACAAAAAATCCTAATATCACAGAAATCGACAGAGACCCATAGCAGCCAAATGACAGAGGGCAGAAAGGCTGGAGCTCCCCTTGGAGGAGCTGGGATGGAATAAGAGAGATCTTCACTCCAACCCCTAGAGACTGGGATGGCTGCTGCAGTAGGCTCCGTGAGGGAACGAGTGGGGGAGGGGCCGTGTGTCTGGCAGATTGTCCAGGACTCCCACAGGTCTGTGCAGCCCAGACAGAAAGCCTCTAATGGAGGAAAGCTTTCACCTGAGGGGAATCCATCAAACTAAGGCCCCAGGAAACCAGAGAGCAAGAGCTGATTGGAATCCTGGTAGTGTGCAAGAGAAAGTGCCCCTCCTCCCCCAACCTACACTGTGCACTGCCGTCTTGGCTGAAGGAGAAGATGTCAGAACACATAGCTCTCGACCCCCTTCTAGTGGCAACAGGCTGTAACTGCAACCAAATAATAGCATTATGCATAAAAACTGTTCCTCTAACATCCAGCAATTTATAAAAGCTCCAGACAAGAAGGAAAACAATAAAAACACAGAATTATGTCCAGTAGACTTGGAAAGAGGTAAACTAAGAGAAAATGAATTCAGAATAGCTATCATTAATAAACTGAATGAGGTAAAGGGAAATATAGAGAAACAAGTCAACAAGTTCTAGAGTTACTTCACAAAAGAGATTGAAACTATAAAGAATCAATCAGAAATACTAGAGGTGAAAATACAATGGATCAGATAAAACAGAATACAGATTCCCTGAATGCCCATGTAGACACCATAGAGGAGCAAATTAGCATAATTGAAGATAGTCAGGTTGAATGGCTCCAGACAGTGGAAGAAATAGAACTAAGAATAAAGAAAACTGAAGAAAATCTCTAAGAAATAGCCAACTCAATGAGAAAGGCAAATTAAGAATCATCAGAATTTCTGAGGGCGTGGAAAAGGAAAATGGAGCAGAAAGTGTGCTCAACGAAATAATAGCAGAGAAATTCCCAAATCTACAGATTGAACGAGAAATGTGTGTGGAGGAAGCTTTCAGAGCTCCTAGATTTGTCAGTGTAAAAAGACCTACTGCAAGGCATATAGTAGTAAAAATGGCAAAAGCGAAGGACAAAGAAAGAATACTCAGGGTAGCAAGGCAGAAGAAGATAACCTACAAAGGAACCCCTATCAGACTTTCAGCAGATTTCTCTACAGAAACTTTACAAGCTAGGAGAGACTGGAATAACACATTCAAAACTTTAAACGATAGAAATCTTCAGCCAAGAATACTCTATCCATCAAAAATAGCCTTCAGATATGAGGGAGTAACTACATCTTTTCCAGACAAACAAAACTTAAGGGACATCATAGCCACGAGACTCCCCCAAATGAAATCCTCAAGAAGGCCCTCATATTAGAAAAAAGAAAAAAAGGGAGAAAGGATTCACAAAACTCACAGTAGGGAGCCAAATATATAGAATCAGGATAGGATAGCAAATATTCAACTATAGCATTAGGATAAAGGGAAGGAAATCACCAAAAACAAAGACAGTCTTATCAATCTAAACACAAACTCACAACACAAGAGATGAAAATAATAACTTAGGAAGGGAGGAGGAAATGGACTGAATCAGTTTAGGCTAAGGAAGTAAGAGGCCACCAGAAAATGGACTATGTTATGCATGAGAATCTGAATAGAAACTTCAGGGTAGCCACTAAACTAAAAAACAGAACAGAGCCACAAAACATAAATAAGGAAAAAGCTAAGAAACCCAGCATAAGAAATTGCAGAAATCAATGGGTAGACTAAAACACACAGGATGAGAAACAAAGGTAACACAGGAAAACCGGAAAACAAGTGACAGAATGACAGGATTAAGCCCTCATGCATCAATAATCACCCTCCATGTAAATGGATTAGACTCTCCAATAAAAAGACACAGATTGGCAAGATGGATTAAAGAGCAAGATCCAAAAATTTGTTGCCTCCTGTAAACACACCTCAGCTCCAGGGACAAACACAGGCTAGAGTGAAGGGGTGGAAGACAATACTCCAAGCTAATAGCAAACAAAAGAAAGTAGGTGTTGCAATGCTTATATCACACAAAACAGATTTCAAGATAAGGCAGGTAAAGAGAGACATAGAGGGGCAATATATAATGATCAAAGTGACACTTCATCAAGAAGCAATAACACTTATAAATATCTATGCACCCAACAGAGGAGCACCAAAGTTCATACAGCAACTATTAAAAAAACTAAAAGAAGATATCAAAGATAATACAATAATAGTAGGCAGCCTCAACACCCCACTCCTATCATTGGACAGATCATCCAGACAGAAAATAAACAAGGAAACAGTGGAAGTAAATGAAAAGCTAAAACAGTTGGACTTAATAGACATATATAGAACACTCCATACCAAAACAGCAGAATACACATTCTTCTCAAGCATTCATGGAACATTCTCAAGGATAGACTATATGTTGGGAAGCAAGGCAAGTCTCTACAAATTTAAAAAAAATTGAAATAATAACAAGCATCTTCTCTAATCATAGTGTTATAAAGCTAGAAATTAATTACGAGAAAAAAGCTGAGAAAGGCACAAAGACGTGGAGACTAAACAATATGCTATTGAGCAAGCAATGTATCATTGATCAAATTAAAGAAGAATTCAAAATATATCTTGAGAAAAATTAAAATGATAACATGCCATACCAACCCATATGGGATACAGCAAAAGCTGTATTGAGAGGGAAATTCATTGCAATATAGGCATATGTTAACAAACAAGAAAAATCCCAAAAAAGAAATCTTAAACTACACCTAACTGAATTAGACAAAGAAGAACAAACAAAGCCCAAAGTCAGCAGAAGGAGAGAAATAATAAAAATCAGAGCATAAATAAATGTTATTGAAACAAAAAAAGGCAGTAGAAAAGATCAATGAAACAAAGAGCTGGTTCTTTGAGAAGATAAATAAAATTGACAAAGCCCCAGCCAGTCTTAAAATGAAAAAAAGAGAGAAATCTCAAATAAACAAAATCAGAAATGAAAGAGGAGAAATAACAAGACTCTCCAGAAATACAATGGATTATAAGAGAATACTATGAAGAACTATATGCCAACAAAATGGATAACCTAGAGGAAATGGATAAATTCTTGGACTCCTACAACCTCCCAAAGCTCACTCAAGAAGAAGCAGACAATTTGAACAGACCAATCACAAGGAAAGAGATTGAAACAGCAATCAAAAGCATCCCAAAGAATAAAACCCCAGGACCAGATGGCTTTCCTGGGGAATTCTACCAAACTTTCAGAGAGGATTTAATGCCTATCCTTTCCAGCTATTCCAAAAAATTAGAAAGGATGGAACACTTCCTAACACATTCTATGAGGCCAACATCACGCTGATACCAAAGCCTGACAAGGAAAACACGAAAAAGGAGAACTAGAGGCCAATATCGCTGATGAACATAGATGCAAAAATTCTCAACAAAATTTGGGCAACCCGAATTCAACAATTCATCAAAAGGATCCTACATCATGATCAAGTGGGATTCATACCAGGGACACAGGGATGGTTCAACATCCACAAACTAATTAACGTGATTCACCACATCAACAAACTGAGGAATAAAAACCACATGATCATCTCAATAGATGTAGAGAAAGCATTTGACAAGATCCAACAGCCATTTATTATAAAAACTCTGAACAAAATGCGGATAGAAGGGAACTACCTCAACATAATAAAGGCCATATATTACAAATCCACAGCCAACATCACACTCAATCAGCAAAAACTGAGCGCCTTACCCCTGAAAACAGGAGCAAGACAAGGATGCCCTCTATTCTCACTCTTATTTAACATAGTACTGGAGGTTTTGGCCAGAGCAATTATGCAATAAAAAGGCATAAAAGGAATCCAAATAGGGAGGCAAGAAGTGAAACTCTCAGTTTCCAGGCGACATGTTCTTGTATATAGAAAACCCCAAAGAATCCATTGGAAAACTTTTAGAAACAATCAACAACTACAGCGAAGTTGCAGGGTATAGAATCAATTTACATAAATCAGTAGCAATTCTATACTCTAATAATGAACTAACAGAAAAAGAACTCAAGAACACAATACCATTCAAAATGGAAACAAAAAGAATAAAATACCTTGGGGTGAATTTAACTAAGGAAGTGAAAGACATATACATGAAAACTACAAGTCTTTTCTGAAAGAAGTAGATGATGACATAAAGAGATATAAAGGCATTCCATATACATGGATTGGAAGAATAAATATAGTTAAAATGCCCATTCCACCTAAAGCAATCTACAGATTCAATGCAATCCCAATTAGAATCCCAATGATATTCTTTACAAAGAATCCTAAAATTCCTATGGGGCAACAAAAGACCCCGAATTGCTAAAGCAATCCTGAGGAACAAAAATAAAGCTGGAAGCGTCACAATCCCTGACTTCAAAATATACTACAAAGCTACAGTAATCAAAACAGCATGGTACCAGTACAAAAACAGGTGCACAGATCAATGGAAGAGAATTAAAAGCCCAGAAATAAAAACACACATCTATGGACAGCTAATCTTCAACAAAGGAGCTGAGGGCCTACAACGGAGAAAAGAAAGTCTTTTCAACAAATGGTTCTGGGGAAACTGCAAAGCCACATGTAAAAGAATGAAAATTGACCATTCTTTTTCACCATTCATGAAAATAAACTCTAAATGGGTCAAAGACCTAAAGGTAAGACCTGAAACCATAAGGCTTCTAGAAGACAAAGTAGGCAGTACCCTCTTTGACATCAGTATTAAAAGAATCTTTTTGGACACCATGTGTTCTCAGACAAGGGAAACAATAGAAAGAATAAATAAATGGGACTTCATCAGACTAAAGAGCTTCTTCAAGGCAAATGAAAACAGGATTGAAACAAAAAAACTACCCACTAACTGGGAACAAAATATTTGCAAGTCAAACATCCGACAAATGGTTAATAGCCATAATATATAAAGAGCTCACACCACTCAACAACAAAAAAATCAAACAACCTGATCAAAATATGGGCAGGAGACATGAACAGACATTTCTCCAAAGAAGATATACAGATGGCCAATAGGCACATGAAAAGATGTTCATCATCACTGATCGTCAGGGAAATGCAAATCAAAACTACACTAACATATCACCTTACACCCATTAGAATGACAAAAATAACCAAAACAACTAGTAACAAATGTTGGAGAGGTTGTGGAGAAAAAGGAACCCTCATACGCTGCTGGTGGGAAAGCAAACAATATGGAGATTCTTCAAAAAATTAAAAATAGAAATACCATATGACCCAGCCATCCCACTACTGGGTATCTATCCAAAGAGCTTGAAGTCAGCAATTCCAAAAGTCCCATGAATCCCAATGTTCATTGCAGCATTATTTACAATAACCAAGACTTGGAAGCAGCCTAAGTATGCATCAACTGATGGTTGGATAAAGAGGATATGGTATATATATACAATGGAATACTACTCAGCTGTAAAAAAGAATAAAATTGTCCCATTTGAGCATCATGGATGGACCTTGAGGGAATTATGTTAAGTGAAAATAAGCCAGATAGAGAAGGACAATCTCTGTATGACTCAACTCACATGGGGAATTTAAAAATGTAGACAAAGAGAACAGATTAACGGCAACCAGGGGAAAGTTGGGGTGTGGGATGGGCAGAAAGGGTTAAGGGGTGCAGCTACAATGCAACTGACAAACAATAACGTACAACCGAAATTTCACAAGATTGTAAAGTATCATTAACTTAATAAAAATTAACTTAAATAATTTAAAAAAGCAAAGCAAAACATATGTTTAATGTAACTTCTTGGGGGACAGATCATTCAACCTCTGTTCAATTTAAACTTTAGTAAATTAGCCATAAAATGATAAGTAAAGTTCCAAGAACTTAAATGAAGTCTCTACACACGGAGTTTGTCATGTAAAGATTTCTGAGTTAGTACACATTACCATTTGGCTGCCTACTAAATCTTTCGTTCTTTTTCTAAGTCATCACAGAATGGGTTTATAAAGTTGTTCTAAAAATTTATAGCTTACCATCAGGGAGGATACATCAAATGCAATATAGTAAACTAAGAGTTATTCCACACTCAGACATTAAATTTAAAAGAAATATATATATATATTTTTAAATCCACATACGAAGCATTGGTACATTACAAGTACAAAGAAAGCATATCTCTGCCCTGACACCGTCCAGAATATTGTTTGCTTAAACTGTATTTGTTAACATAAATTTTATTTGCGCTTTGTATACAAAACATCAAAAACTAAAAATTAAAAACCACACACTTCAGAAGTAGTTATTGCTTAATCTAAAATTGTCAGTCTTGCCAATCTTGAGTTGTGTATAATATAATTATTGATGCATTATAATGAACGAAGTTAATTGATATGTAACATTAGGCAATTTTTATTTTTTATTGGGGGATTTATTGGAGCAGCCCTGCTAATATCAGCTACAGCATCTTGGTTAACCTGTTAAAGTCTTTCCAAACTAGCAAAGTCACCTCTATCCTGTAGATCTGTGTGGTGATTGAATAGCTCTGCTCTGTGTACCAATGGGCTAGAGTATTTTCTTGCATTGTCAATGGCTGAGTCACAAGACAAAATGTGCTATAACAAAAGCTAGTTCAAGCTCCCATTTGTGTCGTCTTTTAACATTCTATTAGCCAATGCAAATCATATAGCTGAACACAAAGCCAATGGGTGAGAAAGTATATCTTCCTTGTAGAACTGCAAACTTATAGGACAATGAGCTTAGATACAGGGAGGAATGAAGAACTGGGCCCGATATTTCAATATACCTAAAGTTTATGCTCAATTTTACTGAATGGAAAATATTCTTCTTGTATATTTCAGATAAAAACTGTGCTGTAGTTTGACAGACTTTTCCATAAATTGATGGGCCATTTGATTAGCTTCACTAGGTGACTATCTTTGCTAATTGTTTCTGATCATGTTTGACATCTCTCAGGACAGACAAAGTTTTGGTAACTTTCCAGGTATCATGGTTTCAGTCCAACTGCAGACTATGAATGATGTTACTGGCTTAACCCAAATCATGGTATTTTATCTCCAAATAAAAAATTCCAGGGGCTGGCCTGGTGGTGTAGTGGTTAAGTTTGCACACTCTCCTTCAGTGGCCCCAGGTTCGTGGTTTCAGATACCAGGTGTGTACGTACACACTGCTCATCAATCCATGCTGTAGCAATGTCCCACATACAAAATAGGGGAAGATTTGCACAGATTTTAGCTCAGGGCCAGTATTCCTCACACACACACACACACACACACAAAATTCTAAGTTCTATTATAATGAAGATTGCTGTCAAACTTTGTAACCTAACCTATTTGCTTGATTGTTTAGCAATATATAATGTTTTCAACAATTTGTGATATACAAATATAGAGTTGCATAATTTATTTAACTTCTAATTCTCTGTCAACCAGATGTCATACACACTCAACTAAGTCAACAAGTCTTCTAATAGTCTGTTTGTATGTTAATAAAAATATGCATATTTTTGATTGGTACCTCAGCTAACATCCATTGCTAATCGACTTTTGTTTGTCCTTCTTCTCCCCAGAGCCCCCTAGTACATAGTTGTATGTACTCCTAGTTGTACCATGTGGGATGCTACCCCAGCATGGCTCCATGAGTGGTGCCATGTCTGCGCAGAAGATCCGAACCAGGGAAACTCCAGGCCACTGAAGCGGAGTGTATAAACCGATGCACTTGGCCATGGGGTCAACCCCTAATAAAAATATTTTAATGAATAAAAAAGTATTTATAGGGTGTGAACACAGTGTAGAGTGAACTATATTTGACATATACTATAGACACATGCATTTAAGAAGCTAACCTTTAAAAGAAAACATAGATTATATAAATTAGGTAAATTATAATTTTGAACTATGATTAGGTTTCTGTTTTACAGGCGAAAAGAAAACAAATTATATATTTTAAAAAACTTCTAAATAGCTGCAAACTCCTTTAGAATATATTGTTAGTTACTGTGGAAAATGCTTTTGAATAGATATTTATGTACACAAATATAATTCAGATATTCTCCAGAATTTCAAAATTATAATTTCAATCTGAATGCACACATTTTAAATGATGAAATGAGTGTATGTCTGTTAATAGAAATGATTTCATTAAGTGTTCTACAAAGTACTCATGATGGGATTTTCATTTCTCAGTATGAATTTTACTCTTCTTACTTTAAATTCTTATTAGTGGTTTGGATAGGTGCAGCTCTTTTGTTTCATTTCTGAAGAGCTGTGTGAAGTTTTTCGATGAAGGTGTTCACAAGATTATAGGAAGAATTTACAGAATTAATAGTCGCTTAATGGTGAAAATGTTCTAAGTTGAATGTAGACTACAGTGTGTAAATATTAATTTTCATATAAGATTTAGTAATAATCAAGACTTAAGGAAATTTGCAATGCTGGAAAATTTTCCTATGAGCATTCCAGGGGTAGTTCTTAGGTGATATTCTTGCTGCATGGCTGATCTTCCCTACTATTCGTCATTTTAGAAAAAGATTGACCCTGAAAGAGGAAAAGGAAATTTAGATGGACAGCAAGGGGAAGGATTGTGGAACACCTAGATAAATGCTCTTTCTTGAATATTACTGCCTAAACACATAGTTGATGCTAGTTCAAGGACAACCTTATTGATGAAAAAAGTTGCGTTATAAGCACAAAGATAAAACCCAATAGAAAGTATATGAAACTAGTTATGAACTTGTGCATCTGAGAAAAGCAATACATAGGAATGATTTTCTAGTTATAATTGCTGTTTATTTCCCTACTACTATCATCAAAATTCCAGGAAAGCCTTATAAAAAGTTATAGCCTTATCCCCATGGCTGGCCTGGCAGTGCAGTGGTTAAGTGTGCACGTTCCACTTCTTGGTGGCCCAGGGTTCGCCGGTTCAAATCCTGGGTATGGACACGGCACCACTTGGCACGCCATGCTGTGGTAGGCGTCCCACATATAAAAGTAGAGGAAGATGGGCATGGATGTTAGCTCAGGGCTAGGCTTCCTCAGCAAAAAGAGGGGGACTGACAGTAGTTAGCTCAGGGCTGAACTTCCTCAAAAAAAAAAGTTATAGCCTTATCCCCAATGTAGATGGCACATTAGAGAAGATGTAATTCCAATCTTACATAAACTTACACAAACAACAGAATAAGTAGAGAACACTTTCCCATTCATTTTATGATGCCAGCATCACTAGATAGGTAAGTTACAGAACAACATATCATAAATATATACTGACAAATAGTTAAAATATCAAATCAATTCATCAAGATATAAAATAGATAGTTCATCACATTCAAGAGGGATTTAATCCAAGATTTCAAGTTTGGTATATCATTTCTAATCCATCAATGTGATTCATCACATTAACAAAATAAAATAGAAGAACATATAGTCACCTCAACATGTGTGAAGAATAGTTAATAAAATTAAGCAACTATTCATGATAAAATACTCAGCAAACTAGGAACACAAGGGACAGAGTGTTATAACAAAAAATTCATTTACTTCTTTCTGGATAATAAATTATCAATAGTATGGAAAATTGAAGCAATGGAATTTCAGGTAAGGGAAGGACAAGATTTTTGCCTTTGACAAATTTGACTCAATTACTGCAGAGACTGAGGCTGAGGAAAAATATAGGATCAAATCTCATTCCCTTTTCATAGCTGGCTTTTTTATTGAAATGAAATTCTCACAATATTAATAATTTTAAATTAAAAAAACATTAATCACGTTAAAATACCCACCATATTGTGCAACCACACCTCTAACTAGTTCCAAAATATTTTCATCATCGCAAAAAATATCATACCCATTAAACATTTTTTCCCAATTTTCCCCTCCTCCCAGGTCCTAATAATGAGCAATCTACGTTCTGTCGCTATGTATTTGCCCATCCTATTCATTTCATATAAAGAGGATCATGCAATATGTGATCTTTGTGCCTGGCTTATTTCATTTGGCATGCTGTTTCAATATACATCCACATTATCATATCTATCAGCACTTTATTTCTTTTTATGATTAAATAATATTCCAACACCTATAAATACTACATTTAGGGTATCCATCAATTTATTGAAGGACATTTGGTCTGCTTGACCTTTCGTCTAATGTGAATAGTGCTGTGGGGAACATTCATGTGTGAGTGTTTGTGTGCCTGTTGTCAATTCTATTTGATATATAGCTAAGAATGGAATTGCTGGGTACCTAGAGTTAGCCAAACTGTGAGGTTTGAGGGCACAATGTCCAGTAGTGCACTCAATTCTGACACAAAATGAAAGCCTGAGGAATTCCCAAAACCACTCTTAGGTACACTAATTTCCAAGATATTTCAAACAACTAACTGAAAACTATGCTAAGAGTTATAGTTCATCACAAGCTATGGATACAGATCAATAACACAAGGGAAGAGACATATTGGACAGAGTCTAGGAGGAGTCCACAAGAGAAATTCCCATAGTGCTCAGAATATGTTATCATCCCAGCATTAACATTGTACAATAAACATGAGTTATTCCCAACCAGGGAGGTTCACATGAGCCTCAGTGTTCGGTTTTTATTAGGACTCTATCACATGGGCTTGATGGCTTGATTGTCCAAATGGTTGATCTCAGCCTCCAGGTTGATTGATAACCCATATCTAAAGGCCTCTGCCCTAAATTATATGGTTAATCTTTCTGGTATGAGCAATCTCTACCTTAAGATTGTCTAATATGACCAGCTCCACCCTGATATCAGGGGTGGCCAGATGCCCTCCCTAAACAGACACTACTATTAGGTAAGAGATAGATTTCCTCCCAGAAATTGAGGGCAAATGCCAACTTCTCTTTGTCCAAGACAAAAATTTTTACTATGCATTGGATTTAATAGTAATTCTATGTTTGTCTATGTGAGGAACCAGCAGACTGAATTCCACAGTGTCTGAGCCGTTTTGGATTCCCATGAACATTGTATGACAGTTCAAGTTGCTCCAAATCCTTGCCAACACTTGCTAATATATGTTTGTTTTTTAGTCATCCCAGTGGATGTGAAGTGCCATCTCATTATAATATTGATTTGCATTTTCCTAAAATCTAAAGATCTTGAGCATCTTTTCATGTGCTATTTTGACATTTGTAAACCTTGTTATATATCTTATTTGACTTTTTGTTACTGAGTTGTAAGAGTGCTATAGAAATTCTGGATACTAGACTGCTATCAGATATTTGATTTGTAAAGCTTTTCTCTTATTTTGTAGGCTTTTTATTCACCTTATTAATAATTTATTTGAAGGAGATTATCCCTGAGCTAATATCCATGTCCATCTTTTTATAATTTATATGTGGGACACCTGCCACAACATGACTTAATAAGTGGTGTGTAGGTCCCTACACAGGATTTGAAGTAGCTAACCCCAGGCCACCAAAACAGAGCTTGTGAACTTATTAACTGCTGTGCCACTGAGCAGGCCGCTTGATAATGTTTTTTGATGCGTAAATATTTTAAATTTCAAGGAGTCCAATTTATCTATTTTTTTTTTAAAGATTTTATTTTTTCCTTTTTCTCCCCAAAGCCCCCCAGTACATAGTTGTATATTTCTCATTGTGGGTTCTTCTAGTTGTGGTATGTGGGACGCTGCCTCAGCGTGGTTTGATGAGCAGTGCCATGTCCGCGCCCAGGATTCAAACCAACGAAACACTGGGACGCCTGCAGCGGAGCGCGCGAACTTAACCACTAGGCCACGGGGCAAGCCCTATCTATTTTTTTCTTTTGTGGCTTATACTTTTGTTCTCATATCTAGGAATCCATTACCAAATCCAAGGCCATGAAAATGTACCTCTGTTTTTCTTCTAAGTGTTTTATAGTTTTTGCTCTTGCATGTAGGGATTTGTTCTGTCAATGCAGTTTAGCAATTACCATTCTAAAGATAGAAGAGATAACTTGAGATTTTCTTTGAGCCAAGCTGATGATTATAACCTGGGAAGGCAGTTTCCACACAGGAAGAAAGTATTCCAGAGAAGCATTGTTTTCAGTACAGTTTTATACCTTTTTAGAACTAAGAACACACATTAAACATGCCCAGGATACATATTCATCAAAGTTTCAAGGAGGTATTCAGTTGCAAATTAGCAGGACAACATGACCTTGATGTACAGGAAAAGGAATATATCCTGAGCAGTACTGATACAGGTGTTACCCATACTGGTGTTGTAGGAGGGGAAGCATGTATTCTTATCTTCAAAGAGTGCATTCTTTTACTTTAATTATTAAAGCAGATGTACAATGTGTATTTGATAGGGCATAAGTCAAGCTTCTATACTTCAAGCTGAATCAGTTTTAAATGAGAATAACTACCTCATATACTTCAATATGTGAAAATTTCTTGTCCATTCAATTTTGAGTCAATTGTTCTGTGTGATATGTAGGTGTACAACCTCATTATTATTATTATTTTTTTTTTGAGGAAGATTAACCCTGAGCTAACATCTGCCACCAATCCTCCTCTTTTTGCTGAGAAAGATTGGCCCTGAGCTATAAAATCCATTCCCATCTTCCTCTGTTTTATACGTGGGACACCTGCCATAGCATGGTTTGATAAGCAGCATGTAGGTCCACACCTGAGATCCGAACCAGTGAACTCTGGGTTGCCACTGCTGAACATGCAAACTTAACTGCTGCACCACTGGGCTGGACCCCAACCTCATTATCTTACATGTGAATTTCCAGTTGTCTTGGCACCGCTTATTAAAGAAACTATTCTTTCCCCATTGAATGTCCTAGGAAGCCTGTTGAAAATCAATGTTCCATAGATATGTGGGTTTATTTCTGGATTCTCAATCCTATTCCCGTACTTTGAATATTTATCCTTTTCCTCGTACTATGCTGTAGTTTTGTGGTTAAGTTGTGAAATCAGGAATTGTGAATCCCCCAAATTTGTTGTCTTTCAAGTTTGCTTTAGCTATTCAGTCCCTTAGATTTCCTTATGAATTTGCAGATCAGTTTCTATTTCCACAAAATTCCCTTGGGAATTTTGATAAGGATTGCATACCACAAATTGTGGTAGTATTTTCAGTTTAACAATATTAAGTCTTCCAAGCTATTGTAGAGGAGGGAAACTTTACCTCTACCCATTTTAATTTTTCAGTTTGAGCTTTTTAACAAAAAGACATGTTAACGAGAAAAACAGTTAATTAATGCATACAATGCACATCACATAGGAGAAAACTCAACATAGAGAAACTCAAAGGGACACATTAGAACTGTGGCTTAGGTAGCATCTTCAAGAAGGAACAATAAATTTAGAGAGAAATGACAAGACAAAGGAAAGCAGTTTTTGGCTTTGTAAGGCAGCAAAATCTCGGAAGGTAAGTAAATGGATGGAAAGCGATTGAGTAAGGTTTGTTTACAAATGTCTTTGGTGCCTTTGAGCTGGTAAGAGTCTGTCTCCAGTAAAAGAAGAATTAATATCTTGCCTTTTAGGAGAAAAAGGGAGACTAGAGAGAGCTTTTCCTGTATTTGCTGCCTCCTACTTGCCTTCAACTCAAAATAATGTTTATGTAAAAGGCATATTTTAGGATAATATAATCTGGTTTCCTTCACTATGAACACACAATACCTTTTCATTTATTTAGCTGTTCTTTCATTTGTTTCAGTAGTGGTTTTTAGTTTTCAGTGTACAAGTCTTTCACCTCCTTGTTAAGTTTTCTAGGTATTTCATTCTGTTAGGTGCTACTTAAGTGGAATTATTTTCTTAATTTCTGTGAAGATTGCTCATCTCTGCCTTATAGAAGCACAACTGATTTTTTCCCGCTTATTTTGTACCATGTAACTTTGCTGAATTTGTTTATTGGTTCTATTAGTTTTTTGTTGTCATTAATTCTTTGGGAGATATAAATATATATATAGATATAGATGTATCCTATGAATAGACATAGTTTAACTTGTTTCAAACTTGGATGCCTTTCGTTTCTATTTTTAGCCTAAGTACACTGGCTAGAACTTCCAGTACAAAAAGGCCAGGAGTGGTGAAAGTTGCATCCTTGTCTTCTTAGTAGAAAGCTTTCAGTCTTTAACCATTTCTTATGCTACTGGTGGAATTTCATGAACAGCTTTTATTAGTTTCGTAATAGGCTTTATTAGCTTGATAAAGTTCCCTACTAGTCATAGTTTTCTGAGCGTTTTTATCGTGAGAGAGTGCTTGAATATGTCTAATGCTTTCCCTGTGTCAATTGAGGTGATCACGTGGTTTTATTCCTCTGTTCTCTTAATGTTGTACAGTGCACTGATTGGTTGTTTATGTTGAACCAGACTTAACTTCCTGGAACAATCTCACCAGATCATGTTATATAATCCTTTCAGTATGCTATTGGATTCAGTTTGCTAGTCTTTTGTTGAGGATTCTACCAAACATTTAAGGAATCATTGATATCAGTCCTTCTTAAAGTCTTCCAAAAAGTAGAGGGAAAACTTCCAAACTGATTTTCTGAGCCCAACATTACACTGATACCAAAGCTACACAAAGATCCCACGATAAAAGCACAGGCCAGCATCTCTGATGAACACAGATAAATATTTAGAGATGCAGTTCCTCAGGTGTAGCGTTTCTGAGACTGCTGAGTGTCGCTTGTCCTTGATTTTCCTCTGTGCTGTGTGAGGTCAGCTCCAATGAGATCAAGCTTTTCTAAACAAGTATTTACAGGGTTGTTCTATGATTGCCTCTTCTTCATTTACAAAAGAGAACCATAACCTCAGAAGCACCATAATGATGGTGAGCCACAGACAGGGAGAAACCTGAGCCCCTATAATATTATAAGGAGCAGAGCCATGAATGTTCAGGAATGCATTTTTGGTCTTGCTTTAGTGAGAAATAATCATCTACTTCATCAAGTCACTGGTAAATTTGATTTGTCTTTAAAAGCACTGTGGAAAGTGTTACCAAAATTAGTGATCATCTTTTTCATAAACTGATATTTTTAGAAAACATATGATCCAAAATTTTTTTCAAGGTTCAATAGTAAATATGAACATCTGAGAGCACTCTACTTACATTTAAAAGGCCAATGCAAATTGTTTTCTATTAATAAAATCAATAGAAATGAATAGTGTGAATAGAAAATCACTTTTACAATATATTACTAATTAACAAAGAAAAAATAAACAATGTGGCTTATTGTGTAGGCAGCTCTATATTTAGAAACATGGGAAGATAAAAATACCTTCATAAGAAAATAGAAAAATAAATTAAACATGAATTAATAATTGCTCTCTCTAGCTATTGTTTTATAGACACTTTTTCCCTTGCCCATTTCTGTTTTCTACATCCATGTAAAGTTAAGATATATAAAATCTTGTTTATTTTTCTTAAGATTAATTGAGCAAACTTGATAATACAAATGCCCCAGGAGAACTTTGGGAAAATAATATACATCGAAGATGTCACACCGGACAATGTTATGTCTAATTACTAGAATTGCAGTCTTCAACACAATCCTTCAATGATATTCTATAGTCTTTACATCCCTAAGGTCTTGATTTATATATTTGCAACACAGTTTGCTGCTAGAATTTAGTTTTCAGATGTGATCTTATATCTGATATCTCTGAGTTTTCCTAATATGTTGGAAAAAACGTAACTTATAGGAAACATTTAATGAAATATTCTTGGGACTCCTACTACTGTTTTCAGATCTGTTTCTATTAATCAAATACCAAGCAGGAACAGTCCTGGATTTCCTTAACATTAGCAGAGAATTCTTCAGTAAATGACTCACTCAAGTGCTTCTGTATTTAGGTGAGTTGATTTAGTCTTCTTTTATTTACTTTAGAAGGGATATAGAGGCTCCCAGGAATCATTGCAGTAGATAAATACATGTTTGGAACAGTGTCCACAAATCCACTTAGTTTGACTAGGAGAGGGATTATGGTGTTATATTCTGATTCCTTTTTTCTTTCAAATGATATTCATCCTGGTTTTCTCATTGGGGGGCCACAATGTAGCCTGCAATGAAATAAACATTTTGGAAAATAGACAATAATAAAAAAAAATGGGCCTTGTATTCACGCTTCTTATGATCTCTGAGGAAGAAAGTGACAATAACCATGTTTGGAAATGACAAGATACAGCATATGGAATTGTGAGTTATAAATATTAAGTATGTATGTGTACAAAAGAGAAGAAACAATGAGAATGTTTATAATAGTAGGTTATAAAATAAAACATTATAAGTGTGAGAATAAAATGGGACAATAAACTATAAACAAATGAGCATGTGCTATGTAGCTGAACTTGCCAAATCCGCCATGACTAAAAAAGAATGTTAAATGTTAATGAGGTTGAATTTATAGATACAAGAATTTTTGGAAAAGCAAGGATGAACAATGTAAATTTCATGTATTAATTAATAAAAAGTATTTGGCATCTTAAAATTCATTGGTTCTCAGCTAAATTAATCATGGAAAATTGTTCTGGCAATGTTGCATAGAACATTTTAAATGGAAGGAATGTGATAGGGAAATATGTCCATAATCTATCTTTCCAGTGGCTAGATTTATATTAAGCATTTTTACAGAGGAAGGATCTGCCATGGGAGTGATTTTTGGAAAATAACTTTCCTATGGGCAGAAGCATGTGGGAATCAGAGAAAACTATAGTGTAATGAAAAAATCTGTAGGAGAATGGGGAATACTTATTATGCATCTTAGATGAAGTGCCCAAAGAAATCCTACATTGTTTGTGTTGTGTGGATTCTCTAGGAAAGAATTTCTACATTGTATTCCCAAATGACCCCACCTGTTGACAGGTGTCCATGCTTGGGCCTGATTTTCACAACCAAGTAAGGTTTTTGAAATCATATCAACTACGCATAAATCCAATAAATAAGAAAGCTGGATATCTGCTGTGCATCACATCACATCTTACAGCTTTTAATTTCATTATCAAAATACCTATTTCCTTTCTAGTAACTTAGATTTTGTATTATTACCATGCTCATTTTACTGTTGAATAAATACCTACTGGCATCAGGTAATATTCAAGAAATATTATGGTGCACTATTTGAGGTGGGTCTGTATCCTGACACTGGTCCTTGGAAAAGATTCAAACTTAATTTTTCCTGCAGCTTGAAACTTATATGCATCATCCAGTATTTTCATAGTTCTATTATTTGTCACTTACCCAACTTACAAAATTTACCACATTGGAAAATGAAGATCTTTTTGTTCAATATTGTTTCAACTATTATCACTGAAGACACAGCACATATTTTGTTGTGAACACCTCCTGAAGAATAATGCAATATGCCATCAATAATAACATTTAACTATTTTAAAAATTAGTTCAACATGAGTGAAAAGATTAGAATACTTCTACAGCACAGGACCAGAATGTATTGAGACCATTGTGTTACTAAGAGTCAGAAGGGCACTGAAAAGAACGTAGTACAAGTAAGAAAGTATTAAATTGATCATTTTGTAAGAATGTTACCATTTAAAAAATTTTTTCCGAGACGTAAGTTAATTATCTCACAGCTTAAGAGGTGAGGCAGGGAAGAAATTGTAGAAACTCATGATATACATTTCCTCCAATACAACTATTTTTACTAAGCCGAGATTGAACCATGTTAGATTGCCCCTTCTCATTATGTCAGCTGCCTATGATGAAAAAGTATTGTTATTTGAAATATATTGGGATCTACTCTCTTTTTTATTCTTCCTGTCTTAACTTTGTTTTTGATTATTCCACTCACACAAAATCCTTATTCACTGTGTAATAATCACATAAGAAAAGACGACCTTTTGAAATAATGTAACAGTGGAAGTCCAGCATTTTTAGCATCACCCTTAATAGAGATCCATTGAGCCTCTCAACTTTTCTTCTATTCTCTTACCAATTTCAAATCTTGGTTCTTACTTCTCTGGGTCAACTTTCATCTTTTATCCACAGGAACCAAGAAAATCAGAGTGGTGGAGTCACCTTTGTTCTTTTGGGCTTCTCAGAATACCCAAAACTCCAGTTGCCTCTGTTTCTGGTATTCCTGACCATCTACACAGTCGTGCTGGGAAACCTAGGCATGATTGTGATTATCAAGATCAACCCCAAACTCCACACCCCCATGTACTTTTTCCTCAGCCACTTATCCTTTGTTGATTTCTGTTACTCTACCATAGTTACACCCAAACTATTAGAAAACTTGGTTGTGGAAGACAGAACCATCTCCTTCACAGGATGCATCACGCAATTCTTCTTTGGATGTATTTTTGTGGTGACAGAAACATTCATGTTGGCAGCAATGGCATATGACCGATTTGTGGCAGTTTGTAACCCTCTTCTCTACACAGTTGTCATGTCTCAGAAGCTTTGTTTTTTGTTGGTGTCTGCATCCTACTCTTGGGGTATAGCCTGTTCTTTAATATTCACATGCTTTTTGTTGACCTTATCCTTTTGTGGTAATAACTTCATAAATAACTTTGGCTGTGAGCAAGCTGCCATAGTTGCTGTCTCCTGCTCAGATCCATACGTTAACCAGAAGATCATGATAGTCTCTGCCACATTCAATGAAATAAGCAGCTTAATAATCATCCTTACTTCATATGTTTTCATTTTTATCACTGTCATGAAGATGCCTTCAACTGAGGGACGCCAAAAAGCCTTCTCCACATGTGCCTCCCACCTGACCACCATTACCATTTTCCATGGGAGCATCCTTTTTCTCTACTGTGTTCCTAACTCCAGAAGTTCATGGCTCATGGTCAAAGTAGCCTCTGTCTTTTACACAGTGGTCATCCCAATGCTGAATCCCCTGATCTACAGCCTCAGGAACAAAGATGTGAAAGATACAGCCCACAAGTTAGTCAATACTAAATCGTTGTGTGATGAATTATAAAAATAGAAATGTTCTTTGTTTCTTTTGAGAGTAGTGGATAGAGTTGTTCTATAGCAAAGCAGTACACAAATCTACGATAACATTGTAGTTGACAGTCCAATATCTATTTGTTCTAATGTTTAGTAAAATAACATTACAAATAATACTAGGTATAAAACCATAGACTACTTAAACTAAGTCTTTGATTCAAAAATTGGAATATAAAGGGTTCTGTATGGTGTGTATCACAGTATGATTGCCCAGGACAGATTTCAGTTCAATTTAAGTCATTTGGGATTTTTGAGAAGATATGAGGGATTATTGGTTACAATGAGGAAGTATACTTCTTAATATAAAAGTGGTACATTAAGAGCTGTTCAATGTAAGACCCTAAATATCTAAAAAAATTATATTTAGTTCCATAAGAAACATCTTAGCACTGGAAGAGTCATAGACAAGCATAAATAAATAAGGAATATATTACCCTTAAAAAGTTCCAAATATGATGTAGTTAAATTATAATTGGTAGTATAATCAAATATATAATATTTTATTTCCATGCACTAGCACAAGAAAATGGTACATGTGTTGGAAATATGGCCCATCACTCTAGTTTTTCCATTTATGTCAATGTGGTTGTATATTTCATTGATTGATTTATTTGTTTATTGAAATTTTATTGAGGTAATTTTAATTTATTTGTTACAATAAATAATATAGAGAGATCTTGATGTGCTTTACCCAGTTTCCCTGATGACAGTACAATACAGCAACCAGGATATTGATAATAAAATGCATCAATCTTATTCAGGGACCAGTGATTTACTTACAAAAACCAAACAGTCTTGAACTCCATTGGGATGCAGCAGTAACAATCCTTTTGAATCAGTGACTTGACAGAGGTCACTCTGCTGATACCAACTGGGTCACTTTAGTGTCAACACTGAGCTCACCAGATGAACTAACCTTCAATCTACAGGCCTGCTTGTATACCATCTTTGTTGGACCATTTAGCTACTGGTCTGTGTTGAATGCTGAATCACAGTAATGTATGCCCAACAAAAGAACATATTTCAAGCTCCTGTTTGAGTCTCACCTGCTATTATTTTATGAATCAAAGGAAAACACATGGCTAGGCCCGAAGTCAAAGTGTGAGAATGTTACCTACCTCTTGGAGAACTGTAAAGTTACAAGTCAATGGTCAGGGTTATATGGAGAAGTGTAGAGTTTGGTTCAAACTCTAGCAAAGACTGATTAAAACATTTATCTCAAGGAACACATTCTTTCTCGATAAGGCCAGATAACTCTATGGCAGATAACAGATAACTCATGACTTGGACATATTTTACCAAAGTTTTCTAATAATTGATAGGTCATTGGGTTGCTTTAAGCAAATGACTGGTTTAGATCAAATATAAGAACTTGCCTTTTCTACTTGTGTCTTGCTAATCATGATTAAGCTTTACAAGCAGAGAATAGAGTGATATCCATGTGTTGTGGTTCTAATTCAACCCATTAAATGTTACTTGTTTCTCTCCATGATTTAGAGTTTTATATTCATACAGAAATTGAATGCTCTTTTCCAGAATGCTTTACATCAAATCATGTCTTATGTAACTTACTCTTTAAGGATATACTGCAACATTCTCGATACTCAGTGAATTGCAATGGTAACAAAGAATTTACTGTAATTTTTAATTCTTTTTCAACCAGGGGATGTAAGTAAATGTTCATATCAGGTACTATGAAAACCTGTGTGTGTGTGTGTATCTGTGTGTTTGTATGAGTGTGCATAGTTTAGTAAATATCTTTAAAAAAGCAAAAAGTATTTAGGAGGTTTGAGCATGCATCATGGAATATTTGGTATATTCGGTAAGGTTTATAGGGTAAATATTAGAATATATTATTCTTAAATATTGATTTTGAAGTTATACTTGTAATTGTATACTTGTAATTTGAAGTTATAACTTGTAATTGGGTACTCAGGTTTTCTGTCTTGTAACGGAAAGTAAAACAAAAGCATGAAGCTGGCCCCACAATGGTTAATTTCGGTGTGCTCCATTTTGGCTGCCTGGGTTCACAGACGGATCCGGGGCATGGACCTATGCTATTCGTCAGCCATGCTGTGAAGGTGACCCATATATAAAATAGAGGAAGGTTGTCACGGATGTTAGCTCAGGGTGAATCTTGCTCAGCAAAACAAAAACAAAAAAATAGTAAACAGTTGCAAAATCCTTTTAGAACAGGATGTTCTTTTATTTTTGTAAACACTCTAGAATGAGAAGTTAATTTACACAAATGTAATGCAAAATTCTTTTCAAAAACTCTTAGGTTATGCTTTCAGCCTAAAAGTAGACATTTTAACTCTACAGCTAAATGTATGTTACATAATGTGTTAGTTCACTAATGGTTCTAGTAAATGTTGGTTTTAGTTTACTATTTTTCCTACTAATGAATTTATATGATGCTCTTCTTTTGAAATTTTGGATGTAGTATGTATGAATGTGGCTGTTTTTCCTTGAAGTCCTGTGTCAAGACAGGTCAACAATTAGGACTATTTTCTTTCCTAACTAATTTGTGTCCTAGAGGAATAGGTACAAGAATCACATAGATGGATTTAAAACATCAGGACTCTGGTCTCTATGGCTGAACTGAAGAATACAGCTAGATCTATAGACAAGATGGGGGTAAATAGCATATAGCCCCTCTCCCAACTCCCAGCTGAAGAAATGCATATTCAGGCTGTAACGAACAATAAGCCTAAATGGTTGAATGTAAAAATATGTACAATAATGTTAAATGTGTTTCCATAAAAATACATGTGCCAAAACTTAAGCAAAATAAAGAGATTAAAGAGCATATCATATCAACTATAATGAAGTTGGAGTCATTGGAGTAGATGTGACTGTCATTTTTTCATGATTTTAAGAAGTATCGCCTCTATACAAAGGTAAATTATTTTTAAGACATAAAGATCCACATGTTAATGATTGAGAAGAAATTATATTCTAAGTTGCAGAAGAGGAAGTTTCTTCTAATTATTTTGTTTGTAGTTCATGACAAAAGACTCTGTCGGGATTCTCCAAGGCCTATGTCCCCAAGGTCAGATACTTAGACATAAAACACCCTGATCATGGAGTATAGGATCCAGGTCTGTCTATTCCTCAAGGACATGTCTATGCTTCCTCCAAAACTTCTTGACAGTTGCAAAAATTATGTTTCTTGGTATCTTTATTAAGTAATGTTTTGCAAGAACCATCAACTGTCTAACTAAACGATTGGGAAAATCTAGAAAAAAATCAATTTTGAGTCAATATTTTATTCAGTTTATTAACACTAGCAAGGAAGCCTTCAAGAAAAAAAAAAAGATACATCAGGAATATCTGACTTTTGGTGAGTTGATTCTACCTAGGATCGTCTTTTCATTCTGAAGTGAGGGATACTGGAATCTAGCAAATTTTTGACAAGAGAAACCTACCTGAGCTAAGAGCAATATCTACTTAGTTCATGGTTATAATCAACAGGCTAAATTCTACATTCATTGTTCCCAGGACCATTGTCCTGAACTCGAAATATGTCTATTTTAAGCACATTCGGTGTCATGGAAGAAATGTTAATAAGTCTTATTCTAAAGAAATTATATTCTTCAGGGAAAAGGCTAACGCACAGACATACATACACCCCCACATGCACACAAACACATACCTGTAAAAATAGCAAAATATGTGAGCCATTGTACAAACGTTGTGATGATATGAGTGGGAAAATAAGAGAAAAGACATGTAGATTACCCAGCGATGTTTTCTTGGGAGAGTTACGTAGTAACTCATGAATGATGGCACAGTGTAAAAGGACAAGTGTAGAAGTGCCATTTCAGAGGCATAGACAGTGGAAGATTAGAAGATACAAATGGCTTGTTTTTGTACAATAAAGTTTTTAAATACTGTTGTGAATGAAGCAGTATGGTAGTGACAAAGGGATGTGGTTATATATATATTCCTGGAGATACTATAGAAATCCAGGCTGAAGATTTTCAATTTGATTCGTTTAGTATAAAATATCTTCCCAAACCCCTACCCTATTGCATTCCAGGCTGAGTGAGAGTAAACAGAACTTAATCTTACAGATTGGACAGTAGTTTAGCAGCATAGTTGGGAATCTTATATCCAGATGAGTGGATAGTTGGTAACAGTGGAAATGAAGAGGGAGGACATTTTGACTATTTCTCTTTTTTTCATTTTTCCAAGATTGCCTTTTCCACAGTCAAAGACATAAGCTGGCACAAAGAAAGTCAGGGAGGACAAGATGGGATTAGGAAAGCAAGGGAAAAATGAAGATTATATATAAGTGGATTAAAAATGGATACAATTGTGAGGCCCAGATTGAATGAAAAATCTGAAATTAGAAGGAGTCCAGGATATGAGAGTCTTTTAAAAATAGCTTCCCAAATTTGCTCTGCAAACTTTTTCAAGACTTGGAACCGATGCTGTTTTCTTGGAGATCAACAGCATTAAAGAATCAAGATGGAAGGGACCTGATATTTGTGGAGGCTTTACCTAAGTGTGGGATTTATTCTCAGATATTTTAAAGTCAAACCTCATTTAAGATGTCCACTCTAAATATTAAATGATCTAGCATGGTGTTGTTATCCACATTTTGTAGATGATAAAATTGAGGCTCATAAAATTAAACAACTTGTTAAAACTACATAAGTAATGAATGACAGAGGGTGAATCTGAACTAATGGGATCTGCTTCCAAAGTCCATGTTCTTTACAAAATGGCATGATGTGATGGCGCTTTTTCTCCATCCATTCAAATCTCATCTCTGAATGAGGAGAAAAAAATGGTTGATATTAGAATTTTATAAGAAAAGTTTCAGATAAGAAAAAATAAATGGGATGCTTATTTTCTTTTTTCTGTGCTGTTAACAAAGAAGTAGTTTATTCATTCAAACTCAATTATACCCTCAGGTACCAAGCTAAGTTAGTTAAACACAATACTCTAACTACTTTGATAAAATTATCGCCATAACATTCTTAACAATTATTTTCTTATTAATTCATTTTTAGTACCTGTTTTACTTGTAAACTAATAAATAAACAATGTGAGCCTGGCTCTCAAATGATTGTGAGATGGGTGAGGAAGTGTTACATTCATTATCAGTGATATTTAACTCTTCCGGATTAAGACTCCTTGTGATTATTCGACTTAAAGTTCGTGTTGAGTACAACATGTTGAACAGAACCTGCATAGTGTTTAAAAGTGGACGTAAAAGAACATTTAACAAAAATTTAACAAATAGCCCAAATAGCAAGGAGAATGGAATGGGCAATGACAATTGGTAGTACTGAAGGAAGCTGAAGAAATGGCAAAGGCAATTGAGGCAGACAGAGCGGCCTGAGTAAAAACAAGAAACAACGTGGTCAGCAGTCAAGCTGCTTAGAATGGAAGACCATGCAAGGAGCAAGAGGAGAATAAAAGAATGAAACAATGCATGAGATTTAATAATAAATGCACAATCCTCAACTTTGTCTGAAAACTTCAATTGCATATGCATGGGATTTGTTACTGGTAAATCATAGACAAAGTTTGGCGAGGCAGTAAATTGACCTAACACTGTTCAAATATTTGACTGCAAATGCTCAGTTAGACATTAATATTAGAAAGGTAGCGAATAACAGCAGATTGCTGAGTTCCATGTTGCTTGGCCTGAAAGGAAATTCCTGAGAAGATATGTTTAGTTCTAGTTTCAGTATCAGCTCAGAAGGGTCAGCGGTGTACCCAAAACATTGAGTAGATCCTCTGGAATATTTAGAAACCAGTGTGAGGAAGAAAATGGAAAACACACACATACATGAAACCAACAGTAAAAATATTTACCTAGAAAGAAAGAGCAAGAGATTAATTTTAAGTATCTTCAAATATTTGAATGTCTATAACATAAAAGGGTGTTAGATTTAATTTTTGTGAACTCCAGAGATAGATTTAGATCCATTTGGATCTGGAAAGCACCAGAAAATACATTAAGAATACTGGTTAAGAGAAATTTTCAAACATAGAATTGACTATGATGGTTTCTGCTTTGGTAAGTTTCACTTACAGTTTGAAAAAGGATCATTAGCTGCAAGGATGGAGCCTTAATGTAAGGAGGAGCAGCAGAAGTATTGCTAATGAAGACTGAACACAAGGTGAATGAGAATATTCAGGAATGATATGCTTTTTAACTGTGCCAAGTCTTGTCTTAATCTTGGTTTAGAATCTTTCAAGAAGATCTTAGTTTCTAACATGATCTAACAATTCCAGGGATTCTTTCCAATCTAAGTTCTAGAATCTTTGCTGATAGAATGCATTCATCTAGTTTTCTTTCTTTCCTACTTTCTGGTAGCAGATTGTAGCTCAAAATTTTTAACTTGCAGAGATGTGATCCAATGAAAGCAATCTAAGTTACCAAAATAGAGAAGCCTTTTTTATCTACACATGTGACTAAATACATGCAGTTCACAAAAGGTCAACCCACTCTTCCATGTAATGGAAAATGTGGTTGCACAGCTGATGGTTTTTGCCTGGGGTTAGTGGTAGATTTGATTACAGGCTGTTGCTTGTTGCAAACAAAGCCAAAATCGGTGCCACTTCATAGATGGGTTTAAGACAGCACTGTTATACTTGTTACAGCTCCACATTCATTTCCAGAGTCAGGGTTTCTTAGGTTTAATCATGTGAAATTCCTAATATTTAAATTCTTTTTGGTTTACAAAAGTGAAATATTTATATTTTTGAAGCTTACACATTTTTTCATTCCTCATTGGCCACCACACCTAAGTTTGTCACTTCAAAAAAAGATTTTTGTGTATTGTTGTAAGAGATATTTCTTTTTTAGTACTACTTGTTTGTTTTATAATCGCTAACAAATAAGCAGATTTTTTTTCTTTTTAATACAGTATGCAATATAAACAGACTGCATAACCAACAAAAGATATTCAATGTGAAACTTTCAAGAAGATCTCTAAAACTCTTCCTCAGAAGACAGTTTTAAATCATTGAGCATTTTGAGCCTTTAGTGAACATACAGTGGGTATGTAATTGAGAAAACTTAATTATCAGTGGAACTTTTTGCCAGACTACTTAAAGATCATTTCAAGTAGATATTCTATGAGTCCTTGATAATGGGATATACCTGGAATACACAAACATTCAATCTATCAATACAGAATTGTGAATGTCTGATGATACATTTTTCCCCAAAGAAATTTACTATTTTTTTAATGTAAAAGTGTTTAATTTCCCAAGGCCACTTCTGCCATGATCATATGACTACTATGATCTATTTGACATTTTTCTGATTTCACTCCATGTTTACTTTGTTCTCGTAAGTTATATTTTATCATAGGATATTCAATGCTCTAAATAGCACACACATTTATAGATCGCTTATAAAATAATACTATTGATGAGTACTAGTTTTTTCTTGTTTTCCAGATGAGGAAACTAAAGTACTGAAGGACAAAGCTAACTGTCCATAATCAAAAACTAAGTTTTCAAGCAAGACTCCAAAGTAGAGCAGAACACTCACAAATGCACAGTGACTGCGTTGCATTCAACAGTTTATGTGGAATTTTGCTGAGTTCCTCTTACCCTACCTTCTCAAGTTAAGCTGATCAGGTTTCTTTTTTTTTTTTTCCTTTCTTTTTTCCTTTTTTTTTTTTTTTTTTAAATCGGAGCCATGGTACTGGATGAGGGAAATCAGATCTCTGTGGCCATTTTCGTCCTCCTGTGCTTCTCAGAATACCTACACCTTTGATCACCCCTCTTCCTAGTGTTCTTGACCATCTACGCAGTCACTCTGGTGGGGAACCTGGGCATAATTGTGTTCATAAGGATCAATCCCTAACTCCACACACTCATGTACTTTTTTCTTAGCCATTTATCTTTTTTGGGAATTTGTTATTCCAGTGTATTCATACTCAAACTGCTAGAAATCTTGGTCGTGGAAGACAGAACTATCTCATTCAAAGGATGCATAGTGCAACTTTTCATTGGCTGCACATCTGTGATTACAGAAATGTTCATGTTGGCAGTGATGACCTATGACCAGTTTGTGAATGTTACTAATCCTCTTCTCTACACAGTCACTGTGTCTTAGAAACTCTGTACCCTCTAGGTAGCTGGGACCTACACATGTGGTGGAATATATTCCATGATAATCACATATTCTCTTTTGGAATTATCCTTTGTGGTTCTAATACCATAAGTCACTTCAGCTGTGAGTATTCTGCCATCCTCTCTTTATCCTGTTATCACCCCTACTTTAGTCAGACGACATGTTTAGTTATTTCTATATTCAGTGAGGCTTGTAGCCACCTGATTATCTTCTTCTCCTATCTTGTCATGATTGTCACAATCATCCAGATGCCTTCTACTGGTGGACTCCGAAAACCCTTCTCCACCTGTGCTTCCCAGCGGGCTTCCATCATCATTGTCCATGAGATCATCCTTCTTCTCTACTGTGTGCCCAACGCCAAAAGCTCCTGGCTCCTGGTCAAAGTGGGCATTGTGTTTTTTACACTCATGATCCCCATGCTGGACCCCCTTATCTACAGCCTTAGAAATGAAAATGTGAGAGTGATGGCCAGGAGTTTAATCAACTCCAAACTGCTTTCTCATTCAATATAACTCACGTGAATATATTTATTTATGTTGTACTTACATCCAACAATTTTTCATATATATTTTTGATGCTTTATTTTAAGTAAGTATACGATTATGTTTTAAATCAATTAAATATTGCACTTTCCGTGTTTTTGGTGGTCAGGACACTCTGAATGAATGTAGAAATAATCCATTCTAACACACTTAATCTCAGCTGGTTTCAGAAAAGAAAACGTATTTCAAAATCTTCCGGTTAGACATTATGAGAGTCAGAATGACAAAGAAGGGATATATATTTAAAGACTCATTACTTATGCTATAGTTTAAGTTGTGCTTTATAAAAGTGCTGCAAAAACACAGACAATAACTGCCTTTACTGGATCTGCACTCAGGTTCTCATAACCAATTCTTTTGACCCAGAAAGTTCTATAAAACAGAACTTTTTGTTCCTCTTACTACTTTACTGCATTCCAAGTGAAGTGAGGACCTGGGAGTTTGCATTATGAGAAATATTATCTGACTTTGAGCACATTCCGAAAATATTAACTACTGTCCATATGTACCACTTATTTTTGAGTATCAATGTAATATTTTATTCATTAGAACGTTTTGAAAATAATACTGAATAATAAGGAAAAGTTTAACTTATTTCTAAGAAGACATATCCATTTCTCAGAGATAAAAAGACTGATATTAATAAAATATAATTTTCAATCATCCATTCTCAACAGTAAACTTCCCACCTATAATTTTCTTTGTATCAGTACATGACATCCACAACTACTCAGTTGCTTAAACAAGCAAAGGAGAAGGCATTATTTATTTTGATTTACTATTCTGTAGACTCTCTCAAGGTTCTGTCAGTCTGTTGTATTGTTTCTGTCCCCAAAATGGAAATACGTCTTCATGTTTTCTGAGTTATCATTGTCATTAAGGGAGTTTTTAGTAGTTAATACCAAATTAATATACTTCCCACATTTCTTAACCTTATATAAGGCAGGAATCTCAGATAATCTGTAGTGATTTTTTAAAAGTATAAAACCATTTATTTTACTTATCAGCTTAGAATTGTACAATAGTTTTTATTACATTTATTATTTTAATCTAACTCTTTGCAAAATGTAGGATCTGCTTAATTCTCTGGCTTCATCATTTTAGATTTAAACCTTCTGAAACATATTTTTCAAACAAACATCCATGTAACTCTCAAGTAGATCAATACATAGAACACGAGTACCCCAGAGTCAATTATTGGCCCTTTCCTCCCTCTCTCAGCGAGTCAAAGGGATGGATTTTATCCAAATGATGCAGTGGCTTTTCTATATAGATTTGATATCTACCTACGCCTCTCAAAACTACAAATTAATATTCCTTCTTTGCAAACTTTATGTAAAGGAAATCGTGCGTTCTGTATTTTGTGTATCTGACTTTTATGAATGAATGTTATGTTTTATAAATCATGTTGCATATATTTATAGTTTATTCAATTTTGCTTCTATTATATATTTTATATTATAAATATTTCTGATTTTCTTTATTCCATTTGGGGTGTTTCAATTTGGGAGCATGTATACCACTACACTGCACATAATTACTCTTTAGAATGAGATTTATACCCAGAAGTATTATGTATTTATTTAGATCTTAATTATTCAATATGATTTTATCAATTTAGACTCCTAAAAGGAATGTTTGAAAGTTCTGAAGTTATAATTCACTTCCTTGGCAGTGTTTAGTATTATTAGATGTTATGATTTTTACCCATTTATTTGATTTAGAATATTTCATGTGTGGTTTTAATTTGAATATTTATGATCATTGAAGTAAGGCACATTTTAACATATTTGCGGATTTTTTTTCTTTTCACAGTGACTTCTTAGGGCGGTTACCAGTTTTCATTTAAATTATTATGCCATTGTTATTATTTATTCAAAAATTTATTTCATATTATGAAAATAATCTTGGCCATTAAGTACCTTGAAAGTATTTTTGCATTTTGGCTTTACTTTTCACCCAGCTAACGTCCTCAAATAAAGAGCAAGTTTTAATTTTAACTTAGTCAAATGTATTACTTTGTAATGTTTTTCTAATTGTTGAAGATTATATTTATCTACCCTTGAGGTGTAGGAGACATTTTTCTATATCATATTCAAAGATATTTGTTGTTCTTCATATTGCTCTAGGAGTCTCCTGAAATTCACTTTTGTGGTGGTATGAGGTTTGGGTATATAGTAGATTGTTTTACTTGTTCAACATTGTTTGTTCTTTCTTTGTCTTCGTCATGCTTTTCTGTAGGCAAAGAGAGAACAATTCTAATGTGGCTTGCTTGGGACAATGGAAAGTGAATGTGTCATAAGTTCCATAATAGAAGAAGCTTTAAATGCCCCTACATGGTTTGAATCTTTCCTCCTTGAGCTTATGCATTCAACTTTGAGAAGAGCATACCACAAAATAGTGCATGTTCCTTCAGCCTGGTCCTGGAATGAGAAAACAAGGGAATTGAGCCAAACTTAACCAAACACAGCATAGCAGAGCTATAGTCAATCACCACCATTCATGGTACTACTTCGTTTTTAAGCAGATGGATATATCATTGCCACATGCTGTTTACTGAAAAAAATCCATTCTCTCCTTCTTACTCTGTAATACAATCTTGTCATAAATGAAGTGCCCATATGTGTGTTTATCAGTATAATTGTTAGCTGTTGCCACAATAACTCTGATAAAAAAAAACAGCAAGCAACCAATAGCTTAGAAGTACAATTATTTATTTTCAAACATCAGGAGGTCATCTGAAGTCGCTCTACCCTAGACTATGAGACTAGGAATGTTTTGCTTCGCACCACAGTTCTGTGAATATAGATTGCTCCATATGTCTTTTATCATTTTTAGAATATTTGGCTATTTGTCTTGTGGAAATGTCAGAAAAGCAGTAGAACAAGTGAAAACATTCTAGATCTCTTAAAGCCTAGGCTTAGAACTGCCATACTTTCTTCTCTGCCAGCAGATCATTAAACATGTCACAGGACTGGACTCATAATCCAAAGATGAAGAAATACACTCCATCGATAATAAAGTATGTAGAATTTACAGATGCAAGGAGATGGTGGGTAACTGGACCCAATCATTCAATCTACTTCAGGCAGCTTTTTAACTCTCTATTGCATTTCATTGAAGTATTTGTCATTACTACATATTCTTAATTATTTTAGTTTGAAATAAATCAATTAGAAAATTTCTTTCATCATTTGCACTTTCATACAAACTTCAAGATTTACTTTGGTCATTTATTACATACTTTTGAAGCCTGAGCCCGCTGTGGGCTCTAACTATTATACTTATTCTTTAGATCTCCACTTTAATGCATTCTTAGCTGTAGCTATGCCTTCTCTGCTTCATTAATCTATACTCCTCCATCCTCTTTACATCTTTCTGAAATATGAGCTGGCTTTTATTTTAAACGCTGTCTTTATTAGTGTGACTTTGTTATTTGATTTATTCCTTCATTATCATTTCTCTCTTTGATCAAGTTTATGATGGAGGGGAGAGGCAACAAAGATATATAGATTTTAATATATTAAAAAATCCACACTTTCTTTATCACTTCATAGCTGGATGATGGATAGACAGATAAACCTATAAGTTTATTTATTGGTAGACATGCACAAAGTTTGAAAAGTTTAAAAAATAAAAATTAATATTATCTTTGTTGTTGGCTTATCAATTCTTTTTTTATTTCTCACTATAATATCAGCTCAGTACTGAAAAGGCAACTACAGAATGGGAGAAAATATTTGCAAACTATATATCTGATAAAAGATTTATATCCAATACCTATATAAAGAACTCATACAACTCAATAGCAAAAAAAATCATAATCCAATTAAAAAGTTGACTAAGCACTTGATTTAGACATTTCTTCTAAGAAAATGTGCCGATGGCCAATAGGCATATGAAAAAAATGTGTGATACCACACCAATCATAAGGGAATAACAAATGACATTCATAATTAAATATCATCCCACAAATGTCTGGATGACTACTATTAAAAAATCAAAAGACAAGTGTCGGCTAGGATATGGAGGAATTGGAAGACTTGTGCATTGTTGGTGGGAATGCGAAATGGTGCAGCTGCTATGGAAAACCGTATGGAGGTTCTTCACAAAATTAAAAATTGAAATACTATATAAAATAGTAATCCAGCTTCTGGGTATTTATGCAAAATAATTGAAGTCAAGATTTCAAAAAGGTATTAACATCCCCACATTCACTGTAGAACTGTACAAAATATTCAAGATGTAGAAACAGCCTAAGTGTCCATGGATAGATAAATGGATAAAGAAAATGGGGTAAATATATACAATAGAATAAAATTTAGCCTTAAAAAAGAAGGGAATTCTGCAATATGCGACCACTTGGATGAAGTTTGAGGACATTATGCTAAGCGAAATAAGTCAGTCACAGAAAGATAAATACTGCATGACTCCACTTACATGAGGCATCCAAAATAATCAAATTCATAGAATTAAAGAGTGAAATGATAGTGGCAGGGGGCTGGGAGAGGGAGAAATAGAGAATTACAAAACAAGGGACATACATAAAATTTCAATTAAGCAAGATGAATGAGCTCTGGAGATCTGCTGTACAAAATTGTGTCTGTAGTCAACAATATCGTATTGTATAATTAAGGATCTCTTAAGAGGATAGTGCTCATGTTAAGTGTTCTTACCACAAGAAAATGAAATTAAAGAAAGAAACATTAGTACATTATGATCACTAAAATCCAAACTTTATTTGGGTTCCATCAGTTTTTCCCATTATTTCACTTTTCTCTTCTGGGATCCAACCCAGGGTATTACTTTCCAT
Source organism: Equus caballus (assembly GCF_041296265.1). Taxonomy (NCBI): domain Eukaryota; kingdom Metazoa; phylum Chordata; class Mammalia; order Perissodactyla; family Equidae; genus Equus; species Equus caballus. The sequence continues at coordinate 13,874,254 of NC_091695.1, forward strand.
TTAGTTGTCATGTCTCCCAAGTCTCCTCTGGTGTGTGACAATTTTTCATTCTTTTCTTGTTTTTCTCGACTTTGACAGGCCTCAGGCATACTGGCTAGTCAGCCTGTAGGAGGCTTCCAAATTTGGATTTGTCTGATGTCTTTCTGATATTAAACTGGGATTACGGATTTTAGGGGAAGAATATCACGGATGTGAAGTCTTTTGCATCACATCATATCAGGGCATAAATGATATCCACACTGTATCACTGATGAAGGCCACATTTATTCTTTGTTTAAGGTAGCATTGGACAAGTTTCTCCACTCTAAACTTGAATGTGGAATTTGAAGCTCAGTTGAGTTAATAGCAGCTATTTCTGAATTTTCCTTTTTTTCTCATTTAAAACTCAACAGTTTACATTATCTTTAATCAATATGTATTATTTCAATAATTTAATATCTACAAGAAATTAATGGAATAGACTCAGTGATGTAATTATTCCTAATGATTTAGAAGAAAATGCATCTACCACAATGACACAAGGGGTATTGTTTCTACTAATTGTATGTTTCATCACCCACTGAGTAATACTTCAATTATGATTCTCTGTAGTTTATATCTCCACAATCATAGAGGCAGATATAAGATGCAGAGTTTTGCAGAGTTTAGACTGTGGTTTCAGCTTTTAGCTTTTTCTTTATATTCTCTGATATTTCTTATGTCTTGGAAGTATAACGCCATTTTACTGGTATACACATTGAAATATATTGCCACTTGTGTTACAAACGTCAAGCCTTGCTGTCTTAAAGAATGTTTGACTACAGAGAAGGAATATGCCTGAAGTTCATTAACTGTCAAAAGAAATGCTCAGTAAAATAATCAAGATCTTCTGGCTTCAGGTCATTTCATTTCTCTTTTGTTAAATTTCTCTTTAGGCGGAAAACATGGAGCTACAGCTCATATAGATTATTCCAAAAATTATAGATGATCCTTTTTATGGTGAGAGACTTTTTGTGTGTGAGGAAGATTGGTTCTGAGCTAACATCTGTTGAGAATCTTCCTCTTTTTGCCTGAGGAAGATTGCCTCTGAGTTAACATGTGTGCCAATCTTCCTCTATGTTGTATGTGGGATGCCACCACAGCATGCCTTAATGAGTGGTGTGTAGGTCTACACCCAGGATCTGAACCCACAAACCCTGGGCCACCCAAGGAGAGTGTGCAAACCTAATCACTACGTCAGTGGACTGGCCTTATGGTCAGAGATATTTTAATTGTCACTAACAGGCACGAAGTGTTTCTGACAGTTAAATTTTGTATTACAGAAACTAGCAGAAGTTAGCAATGGGTAAGTCATAGAAAATTTAGGTGATATATGGTGATTTTTGAAATTTTATAGGCCTAGTTTAAATTTGAGTACAAAACTAATCCTAATCTTTGATTTTCATGAAAACTATTTGAAATCATTTCAGGGATAAAATTCTGTAACGAATTCTCAAGCATTAGGTGAAAGGCACAAACTAGTTACATTTTAAGATTCATACCAACAGATAAATTCTGTGGGCATTTAATTCTGCATTATGTCTAGAAATGGTCAAAATATAAAATAATTAATACTAAAATTTATGTGGCACCACTTGCAATGCCAAGTTATCTCCTTGATAGTGTGATTCTTAGAACCGTAACAACGTACCCTGTGCTTCTATTCTGGCTCTTCTGTGTTTTTACAGTTTCTTTCATTCTGGAAATTCATGTTTCAGTACTACATTAAAAATCCTAACAAGAGCTGAATTTTAAACAATAGGCTCATTACTACATATTTTCTATATCAGTGGTTCTCATAATTTAGCATGCAACAAAATCACCTGGAGGTCTGGTTAAATCACAAATTGTGGGCCCCATACCAGAGTTTTTGATTCGGGAAATTTTTGATGTGACTAGAGAATTTGCACCCCTAACAAATTTTCAGGTGCTTCTGCTGCTGCTGCTGCTTGGGAAGCATACTTTGAGAATCACTGTTCTATACCAACTTCAGAGAGAAATATGAAGCCTCTTTCTTTTCTGTTTCTCCTTTCTATTCATTTATATTTTTAGGAATAACTATTAGTTCTTTATTCAATAGGAATCATGATGTTATCTAAAGGAAATCAAAGTACCATACCTATTTTTATTATCCATTGTTTTTCAGAATATCCAGAACTCCAGGGGCTGGCCTGGTGGCGCAGCGGTTAAGTTTGCACATTCCGCTTCTTGGTGGTCTGGGGTTTGCCAGTTCAGATCCCGGGTGCGGACATGGCACCGCTTGGCACACCATGCTGTGGTAGGCGTCCCACACATAAAAAGTAGAGGAAAATGGGCACGGATGTTAGCTCAGGGCCAGGATTCCTCAGCAAAGACGGGAAGGACTGGCAGTAGTTAGCTCATGGCTAATCTTCCTCAAAAAAAAAAAAAAAAAGAATATCCAGAATTCCAGATTCCACTCTTCCTGGTTTTCTTGTCTACCTACACAGTCACTATAGTGGGAATTTAGGCATGATAATAATCATCAAGATCAATACAAATCTCCATATGATCATGCACTTTTTTCTTAGTCACTTATTCTTTATAGACTTCTGTTATTCTATTGTAGTTACACTTAAACTGTTGGAGAACTCAATTGTGGAAGACAGAACCATCTCTTTCTCTGGTTGCATTCTACACTTTTGTTTTGCTTGCATATTTGTAGTAACAGAAACTTTCATGTTAGCAGCGATGGCCTATCACCCATCTTCTGGCAGTTTATAACTCCTTGCTCTATCCCACTACTATGTCTCAGAAGCTTTGTGTGCTGCTGATGTCCGAGTCTTACTCATGGGATATAGTGTGTTCCCTGACACTCACATATTTTCTTCTTGTACTATCCTAATGTAGGTCTAGCATCGTATATAATTTTATCTGTTACCACTCTGTAATTGTTTCTTTCTCCTGCTCATACCCTTATATCAGCCAGATGCTGTGTTTTATCATTGCCATATTCAGTGGGTTGAGCAGCCGGATGATTATTCTGCTGTCCTATATACTAAATTTTATCACTGTTATAAGGATGCCACCAGTAAGTGGGCGCCAGAAATCTTTCTCTGCCTGTGCCTCCCACTTCACAGTCATCACCATTTTGGGATCCATTCTTTTCCTTTACTATATCCCTAATCCTAAAACATCTTTGCTCATAGTTAAAATAGCTTCTGTGTTTTACACAGCAGTGATTCTCATGCTGAATCCCTTCATCTCCAGTCTTAGGAACAAAGATGTGAAAGACACATTCAGAAAATTAGTTGTCACAACATTGCTTTCTAACTCAATATAATATTGTTAGATTCATTATTTTGTTTCTGAAAAAATCAGATTTATTATGCTACAGATTAATCAACTCTTGTAGTGTAATTGATAATTCCAATCATTTTATCAATAGGCCATTAGTTAATATATCTGTGGCAGCACATTTTATGATTATGTATTTTTTCATACATTAATTTTCAGTGAAATAGCTCTAAACCACATGGAAACTAAAAATTTAGAAAATAAAATTCTTGGACTATATTTTACAATATTTGGAAATTGTCTTTGGATGCTTTATCATATAGTTAATTATATACGTGTGTTTCCAAAATAAAACTAATTCGTTGTTCATCCCTAAATTCATATATTATTTTATTCCCAAAAAATTGTGTAATAAAAGCAATATGATATTACAGTAGTAAGTTCCAAAATGGTTTCAGGCATATGCATTCATCTAAATTTAAATAAACATGCCATTATAATTTAATGAAGAGATGATTTTCAGCAAATAATGCTGAGATAACTGGATATTCATACGGATAAATGAGCCTTAATCTTTTCCTCACACAATACACAACTATTAGCTTGAATTAAATGAAATGAATCATAAATCTAACATAAAAATTAAAACTAGAAATTTTAGTATAAAACAGAAAAATTTGAAATTTTTGGCAGCAATTTTTTTCAGATAAAATGTGAAAAGTATAGATCACCAAAAAATTGAGAAAAGAAACTTCCATCAACATTCGTATCTTGTGGTAAAAGTTTCCTATTGATGAAAGACACGATTAAGAAAAGAAAAATGTAAGTCACAGGCCAGGAGTAAATATTTGCAATATAGATGTTTGACAAATTGTTTGTACGTGGAAGATATAGAGAACTTTTTACACTCAAAACAAGACAAACAATCTGCTTAAAGAATTGGAGAAATATTTTAGCGCTTGAAAAATCAAGATATACAAATCATCTATAAACACATGAAAAAATACTAAACATCATTAGTTATCAATGAAATTTGTGTTAAATCCACAATGAGACACCACTGTATACTAGTTAGAATGGCTGAAATTAATAAGACTGAAATACTAAGTATTGATGAAAATGTGGAGCAAGCGGAATGCTCATACATTTCAGATGGGAGTAAAGGGTAAAATTAATTTTAAAATAGTTTACAATATCGTAAGAGGTTGTGCAAAAACTTCCAACACAGCTCAACAATTCCTTTCCTAGGTATTCACCCATGAGAAATGAAATCCAATATTTTAGCTTAGGAGAAAATTGATTTCTAGAGTATATGACATAGGGAAGGGAAAAGAGTAAGGAGAGTGATGTTTGTGGATATTTTTGTGCTTTTATGAACTTTTTTTGGCTTTTTTATTTTAAATACATGATTTTGGGGGCCGGCCTGGTGGTGCAATGATTAAGTTCACACGTTTTGCTTTGGCGGTCCAGGGTTCACCAGTTCAGATCCCAGATGCGGGCCTATGCACCGCTTGTCAAGCCACGCTGTGACAAGCATCCCACATATAAATTAGAGGAAGATGGGTATGTATGTTAACTCAGGGTCAGGCTTCCTCAGCAAAAAGAGGAGGAGTGGAAGCAGAAGTTAGCTCAGAGCTAATCTTCCTCAAAAAATAAGCAAAAAATAGTGATTTTCCTAGAAAATGTGGATTTTCTATCCATGAAGACCTGTTTCCATAGACCTATCAAGGTTAAACAGGAAATGACTGAAGAGATATGGAAAGATCTTGGCTCTTAACATAGAGAAATATGTATATATATATATATGCACAAACACATCCATAAATTTATACACACCTGAATAAATTATGGTACTATATACATATACTTGTTAGCATATGTAAATCTTGTCCTACGTTGTGACTATGATTGCCTTCTTATAATATCTATGTTACCAAGCCTTTGAGAACCCTACTGATGAGGTATAATTGCCCTCTCATGTAATTGTCCTTTTGAGGTTCATGAGAGTTTAGTTTGTACATAAAAGAACAATTTTCAAATTGCTATTAATACTGAGAACAATCAGATCCTGTTTATATGAGTCAATGTCTAGTCAAGACATAAAACAACTATTCTTGGTTTTTAAGGCGAGGGAAATTAGAACAGTGATTTGTCTTAAATGTACTGGAAGGACTGCTGGAAGAAAAAGGGGGAAAGAGATCTTCCAGAGATTAGTAAAGAAGCCATCAAACTCAGCAGGCTGGAGGCAAAAATTTTTCTCAAGACTCAGCCCTCCTATTGCCTTCGCTGCTCTTTGAGTTGGCTGGGGTTTTGAATGAGACCTGACAGATATGTAGCTCCCTCAGTTATGAAAGGCTCATAACGGTTGAGCTCTACCTTCTGATATTTGAGTTCACCACTCTCTCTTGCTACCCCATGCAGCTTAATAGCCAGACAAATATTGTGAGGGGGAGATGGTAAAGGTTTTGTGAAAGGTCTCAATTCTCTAGTCAGATTCTTTTCTCCTAAGTACCATGACATTTATGTAGAACGTTTCAGTCTGCCTTTCTGATTCAGGTCCCCAGCCCCCCATGCCCCCTAGAATATAACACATGCCCTGTGGGAAATATTGGTCATGACTTTTGGATTTCTTTAGTTTTCGGTTCATGAATAAATTATTGTGTCTCCACAAAGCATTGCTGTATTCTTTGTTTTCTCAGTAGTATCCCTCTGCAAGCCCCAAATGTGAAACTCAGCATTTTTTCAGAATCAGAAAAAGTTGGCAGTAAAGGAAACAGCTGGTGATAGCAGGTTCACCAAGGAGGATCTCTTTCCTCTATGAAATTTTGATTTGTTTGTCCTAGTTTTTTTAATTTTTCTCTTTAAAATAATTTTTGCAATTTCTCTTTTTAAAAATGTTATTTCTTCTAAGTTCTTAGTTATTGCATTTACATTTTGGTGAGTAAACCTGCATTTTAAAAAATATACTATAAATAAAACTTTCGTTAATACAGAAAAAAAATGTTATTTCAGGGGAAATGTGGATCTGCAGTATCTTCTCATCCTACCTGAATTAGAAGACAATGACTGACTCTCCAATGAACAATGGAAGGTAGAAGACAATGAGTGACAATGTTAAATTGGTGAAGAAAATAACTGTAAAACTATGATCCTAAGCCTAAGAAATATTCTTTAAAAATATAGATGGAACAAAGCCTTTTCAGAAAAAAAAAAGCTAAAGAAATGTCTTCAGTGGGTTTACAGTAAAAGAAATCATAAGAAGAGTTCTTCAAGCAGAATGAAACCTGATAGATCTTGGAGCATGACTGTTGACTATGGAAAACTCAACCAAATAGTTGCCCTTGAGCAGATGAATGTGGCTTATGGAATATAGTATTCAATCACTGATTTGGCAAATGCATTATTTTCATTTTTAATTTTAAAAGAAAAGCAGAAACAATTCACATTTCCATGGATGGATAAAAGTATTTCTGTAAAGTTTCGCTCAGGGCCATGTTAATTCTCCAGCTACCAAGAGGTAGTTAGTGTGCTGAAGGCCTTAGTAAGACACAAAGGAATGAAAAGATTCAGAGAACTGCAACATCAATGATGTGTTTAGGGTTTAAGTAAAGAGAAATAGTCCAACATATCCTCCCCAAAATAAAAGACGAATTATTGCATTTTCTGTTCCCCACCAGAAGTGAGAAAGCACAACTCTTAGAAGAACTCTTTTAAGATTTAGAGGCAATACTTTCCTGTAAATACTGCTCTTACTCTTATACCGGGTCTGATAAACAACCCTTAAGGTAATTGATTACCACTTCCTGGAGTATATAACTTTGTATAATCTCCTCCCATTGTGTGCAGGTGAGACCTGTGACTTGCTTCTAAACAATACAATATGGCAAATGTAATAGGATGTCATCACCTTGGTTAAGTTATGTTATATAGCAAGAAGAAGAATACTGCATGTGCAATTAAACTCCAAAAGCTCTTCCTTTTCAGTTAATTACATGGGGGTTTATCCTGGGGGGGCTTGGTTTAATTAGTGAAAGCCATTGAAAGAAATACTAGGACCTTCCTGAAGTTAGAAAGACTCTTTTCATTGCTGACTTTGAAGACGTAAGATACCATGCTGTGAGAGGGCCTACAGAGAGGACCATGTAACAAGGAACTGCAGGTGGCTTCTAGGATCGGATCAACAGCCTGCAAGAAAATGGGTACCTTAGCCCTATATCTGCAAGATTAAATATACCAACAACTTGAAGAGCTTGTAAGGGGATCTTTCCCCTGTTGAGCTTCTTATCAAACCACAACTCTGACTGACATCTGAATTGCAGCCTGATAACACCCTGCAGAGTCCAGAAAACCCAGGTAAGTGGTGCCTGGACTGCTCCCCTGTAGCAACTGTGATATAAAAATGTGTATTACTTGGGGCTGGCCCCGTGACCGAATGGTTAAGTTCGCGCGCTGCGCTGCAGGCAGCCCAGTGTTTCGTTGGTTCGGATTCTGGGCGCAGACATAGCACTGCTCATCAAGCCACGCTGAGGCAGCGTCCCACATGCCGCAACTAGAAGGAGCCACAACGAAGAATATACAACTATGTACAGGGGGCTTTGGGGAGAAAAAGGAAAAAATAAAATCTTTAAAAAAAAATGTGTATTACTTTAAGCCAATCAGTAGGCAGTAATTTATTCTGCATCATGGAATCATCATATCATCATACTCATATATCAGGTGACACAAAAGTTTCCATCTTTGACTGGCTCTAGGTCAGAAATCGGCTTCAGAGCTGGTCCAGGGTGCAGAGGTTAGTGGTGGGAACAACATGCAGTGTGGAACACATGTCTATCCCAGTGGGAAAATAACAATGCAGATCCCTCGGATTCTGAAGCAAGGCCATTTCATCTATAATAAATAATTCTATGCCTTGTGATAAGTAGCCACAGTTGTGTTATGGCTTTCTGAAAGAGTCTGGAAAGGGTTAGTCAGATTGTCAGGGGCCAAGAGAAAGCATAAGTGGATCTAATTGGGTGATATTTGAGTGTGGTGGAACCAATAGATTGGTTGACACCCAGTGGTTTTAGATAGTTAAATATGCTTCTAGTATACATTTGTCATTTTTAAGAAGGTATAGATTAATTGTATTAATTGTACTAATAGAAGCTTGGAAGAGTAGATTGCCCATATTTGGAAGAAATGCAAATTAGTTCCAATGAAGTGAAACAATGATTCCAAGAAAAATAATGATTATTTTATGTTAAATGAAAAAGACAGAATCCAACTTATGTTGCTTATGGATTTCAAGACCCACGTATTATGCATAGAAAAATCCAGAAAAATAATACAGCAAATATTAACAGCAATTATCTCTGAATGGTTGCTTTTCAGCTGATTTAGCTTTCCCCTTGCTGTTTGCTGTGGTCACCAGGTATTCTAAGCCAATTTGTATTTTGTCCATAATTAATATTCTATTTTATTTATTTATTTTGAGGAAGATCAGCCTTGAGCTAACATCTGCCACAAATCCTCCCCTTTTTGCTGAGGAAGATTGGCCCTGAGTTAACATCCATGCCCATCTTCCTCTATTTTATATGTGGGATGCCTGTTGCAGCATGGCTTGATGAGTAGTGCATAGGTCTGTGCCTGGGATCTGAACTAGTGAACCCCGGGCCACTGAAGTGGAGCATGAGAACGTAACCGCTATGGCACTGGACTGGCGCTTTTAATTAATATTTTAAAACAGATTTATGAAGTGGGCTTGAGGAAGCATTCTCTCCAGCAATTTACAAGGAATTACATTCTTGTAAAATCCAACATAGGAGAGCATTCAATCTAATTTCTAAGTTTGTGATATAAGACGAAACAATTCAGCAAAGATTCTCTAGAGTCTAAATCCCTGATGTCATGGAGGCGTACATAAGCCCTACAGTTTGACTCCTAGGAGTCAGATTCAGCTTCCAAATCTCTCTCCCTTCCTCTCTGTCTCTTCCTGACTTTTTTGGGATGTTAAGGGAAATATTATCATCACATTAATTAAAATTTATTGTTGACTCCTGCTATATTTGCAAACTTCTTAATGTTTTAAATGATGTTTGAATTCTGAGTGGTAACTATTTCATGACTATTAATACTAGGAACAGGATCTTAAGGTGAGGTAGTTTCAGTTTGGGTGATTTATCTTGTGTTATCTTTCTCTTACGTGGAGACTGAAGCTCTGCAACCTTTGAGGTGGGGAACACTCTTCCTTAGTCTAAATGCCATAATGTCTCCTCAGTCTATTTTCCCCAAGTCTCACATTGCTGAGGTTTGATCTCTCCCTACCTTCACACATTATGTAAATATGTGTAAAGTACATATGCAAAGTAATAATGAACAGAATATATCATGAAATTTCAATTTCCTGAGTAATGTCTGTAGGTATACCAGGAATGTGGAAAATATTGCTGGAGTGAAAAGGGAAAGTCTCTTTGTGACGGTGATTTTCGTTTAAAGCTTTGGATATTGTAAGTGCTGCATCAGTACACTGGGAAAAGAGGAAGTTAAAGATAAAAAAAGAGAAAAGTAAAATAACCCAAGGAATAAATGAGCAAGGGTTGTTCATTATATGCTGAGAATATTGGCGTGATTGAAGAAGATTGAGCAGTAGGGAACAGCTGGAGTAAGGCTTTAGGTAAACTGAGAAGAGACATTTAGAATTAGCTAATAGGGAGAAATCAAAGCTTTCAGAGCCAAAGACTGTCATAATAACCACAGTAATCAAGGGAAGAAGAAGCTGATGTTCTCACAGTGCAAGCTAGCAGCAACACAGGAAAGTTGGCTGTACCTCAGCTACAGTAATCCACCTGAGTCACGATTGCAGCCTGCTAAGTCTCCCACCGGCACCAACCTGAGATTAGAAAGAGAGGACAAGACAGTCATTATAATAATGAGAAAGCACGGGAAAAAATGACAATTTATTGAAGGACAGTAAGGGGTGAATTAAGAAAAATAGAGTGAAGAGAAGATCCAAGAGCGAGCTGAGATACCCTTTGACATCCCAAATTGTACCCACATGTTCATTACTGCCCACTTTGGTTCTTGATCTGTTTCTTAGATTTTTAAAAATAATATAAGAATTCTAAAATAATACCAATCCGTTATAGTACTAAGAATTAAAGGGGGAAGTGTGGACAAACTTACATATCCTGGACTCCACAATTGTCAGACTTTGTGGTAGGTATGTTAACATCATTTCCTAATTTAATACTTACACATGTGTGAAATATGTATCATCATGTCTTTATTACCGATAAAAAAGTTGAGGCTGAGAAAATTTCATTAATTCACCAAAGATAACACAGTAAATGACAAAGCCTGGAACTGAATTTAAATCTATGTTTCCAAGCCCATGCTTCTTTCATTATGCTGGTGTGTCATTAGCTCTTTGTTACTTTCCTTCCCATTCTTTTTCTACATGTAGGAAATACATTCTTTTGAGTGTCACCAGTAGCATTTAGCTGTGAAGGAGATGATAGATTCTTTCTATCTTGACCTGGTCAGACAAAACTAAAATGGTGTCTTCATCTATGGGAATAATGCTAATAGTATTTTGTTAACCTGAACATGTCAGACATTGCTTGTTATTGACACATGACACATGTTATAAACTTACTTTTACAAACATTGTTAAATGATTAAAAATACTTTTGATCTTTTGAACTGCTTGAGAATACAAATGCTTTTGTTTTCTCAAAATAACATATACAAATATAACAAAGATCGCATGCCTCAAAACAAGATAATCGCATATGTAGCTTTATTCAAAACCAATGTTTACATCACCAGAAATTTGGAGGGTTATTATGTAATCATTGGTGTTTATTACCATATTACCTTAAAAATATAGAAAATACATATTAGAGAATATAGAAGGCTCTGGAGAATATAGAAGGCTCTAGAGAATATAGAAGCCTTGAGCAAACCACAGTATAGGTTACTCCCCACCAAATTTTCTTGATCAAGCAAGTCACAATTCCCATTTAATGGATCCATCACTCTGTTCCCCAGTAGAAGCATTACTACTCTAAACTACTAGAGTTCACAGTTTCACTTATGAGAAACAGAGATTTAGCTGGCTGTCACTAAGGATAATATGTAGAAGACCCACTCCTATTTTCACTCTGGACCTATAAATTCTGGGTCCCATAAATTATTAGAGAAACAGCAATGTATAGTGGTTTCCAATTTCAAGCATATAACACATTCGGAGGGCATTTGTTCTATCCCTCTAAACTATTGTGAACAGAGCTTTTCCCATAATTAAATTTAAAAAATCTTATTCCAATTTTCCCGGTACACTTTTTGAATTTTTGAATACTAGATGAATTTTCCTTTGCCACTGTCTTTCAGGAACACTGAACGGCAGGAATGTAGTGCTACAAATGTTCACTTTTGTGTGGTGCCCGCATATTATGCAGAATCATCTGAAAATAAGACCCCAATGCTTCCTTCCATATTCAGGTTGTCATAGGGAATACCTTATGAGGCTACAAGTTGAGGCTGTGAAAGAGAAAGCAATGTAACCAAAGTATTGACTGCAGACATTGTGGCCACTTGCTCAGGAACAGGAGTGCTGTTGGCTGCTGTGCATGCCTAATGTTACAGATTGGTGAGGTAGACAACAGCCGGTTCCTGATGGAAAGTGTAGGCTCCACAGTAACTTAGTAGCCTATTGTCAATCACTGAGTCTCTGTTAAGGTGCATTAAAAAGTCAGAAGCTGTTTCTCAAAAGGTGACTAGTTAACTGCAGAGGCACTTATTGCTTTGCTTTAAAATTCTAAAGGTCTGATCTGTAATTCAAAGTTTATCCAAAGTTCTGAACAATGCTCATCTGCAAATACACTTCAAGGACAACCATCTATACCGGGTCATATGGCCCAAATACAACAGCAGCTTGCTGGGAGACTGGACTCATGAGAGTTTTCTCTTGTTTAGGAATCCACTCAAAATGTACACCATTTGGGTGACTTCATAAATGGTTGCAATAACTTGTCTAAAATTGGTATATGCTGCCTATAAAATCAAAAGAGGCCCACTGAATTTTGTTGTAGATCAGGGGGGCTTTGAGTAATACTGCATTACCTTAGTCTTACTAATTCAAGAGGGCATTTTAATTATGTGCAAACAAAGCCTATTAGTCAGTTTCAAGATGCCATTTTTCTGTGTAGTTTGAAGGAAATTCCAGTCATTGAAAATGGCACAAGGGAGCTGTCATTTGCCTTAATTACTTGTTTTAATGCTTGTAAGGAATAAGCTGTCAGTGATTATCCAGAGTTTGAGTCTCCAGGGCTACAAAATTAGATGTAAGAGGCTTGGGCTCCCAGTTATACCCATGTTATGGAGAAACTGGAGGGTGGTGGCCTGTTTCTCGACAGCAGGTAAGTGCATTCAGGTTTTCTATGAAACAGTTAAAGTATTATTTTCTTCATATAGTAACCAGTGTCTTCTTTTATTTTCATTTTTATATTAAGTCACTATAAATGCTATCCAATTGCGAATCCAATAATGTTAAAGAAAAGTTAACACTCATGGAAATAATTGGCTTCAAGTCCATTGACACTCATTTCACAAAGAATAGAATTAAACTTTCCACCTGGAAGTTGTTATTTATCCGTCTCTGTGTATATACACTGCTGGTGGGAAGGCAAACTGTTGCAGCCACTATGGAAAACAGTAGGGAGATTCCTCAAAAAACTAAAAATAGAACTACCATACGATCCAGCCATCCCACTACTGGGTATTTATCCAAAGAGCCTGAAGTCAGCAATCCCAAAAGTCCTGTGCACCCCAATGTTTATTGCAGCACTGTTTACAATAGCCAAGACGTGGAAGCAACCTAAGTGCCCATCAACACACGAATGGATAAAGAAGATGTGGCACATATATACAATGGAATACCACTCAGCTGCAAAACAGAACAAAATCATTCCATTTGCAATAACATGGATGGACCTTGAGAGAATTATGTTAAGTGAAATAAGCCAGCAAGAGAAAGATAATCTGTGTATGACTCCACTCATATGAGGAATTTAAAACTATGGACCAAGAACAGTTTAGTGGATACCAGGGGAAAGGTGGGGTGGGGGGTGGGCACAAAGGGTGAAGTGGTGCACCTACAACATGACTGACAAACATTAATGTACAATTGAAATTTCACAAGATTGTAACCTATCAATAACTCAATAAAAAAAAATTGGAAAAAAAAAAGTGCCATGGATGGTGCACAGATTGAGGGAATCAGGTGAGACTAGAAATAGGTCACTGGAGGAAGGTTTATGTACAAAAGGATTATTTACAAAAGTGTAGGTATAGGAGAACTTCAAGGCATGATGCATGGTGACGTAGAGAGAATAATGGTCCCAATGATGTCCACCTTCCAATCCCCAGAACCTATGAGCGTGCTACCTTCCCACGGCAAAGGGGACTTTGCAGGGGTGATTAAGGCAAGGGTCTTGGGATGTGGAGAGTTCCCTGGGTGATCCATGTGGCACCAATGGCATCACGAGGGGCCTAATAAGTGAAAGAGGCTGGTGGTAGGGTCATAGAGGGAGATGTGGTGACGGATAGAAACAGATATCACAGATGAGAGAAGGTGCTGGGTGGCTGGACATGAAGATGCAGGAAGGGGCCACAAGTCAAGGATTGTAGGTGGCATCCAGATGCTGGGAAGTCAAAAGGAGACTCCAGAAGGCACTAGCCATACAGACATCTTAAATTTAGCTCAGTGAGACTGATTTGGTGATAGAGGGCATCCTTGTCTCGTTCCTGTTTTCAGGGGGATGGCGTTCAGTTTCTGCCCATTGAGTATGATGTTCGCTATGGGTTTGTCGTATATGGCCTTTATTATGTTGAGGTAGTTTCCTTCTATGCCCATTTTGTTCAGAGTTTTTATCATAAATGGCTGTTGGATCTTGTCAAATGCCTTCTCTGCATCTATTGAGATGATCATGTGGTTTTTATTCCTCAGTTTGTTGATGTGGTGTATCACGTTGATTGATTTGTGGATGTTGAACCATCCCTGTGTCCCTGGTATGAATCCCACCTGATCTTGATGTATGATTCTTTTGATGAATTGCTGAATTCTGGTTGCCAAAATTTTGTTTAGAATTTTTGCATCTATGTTCATCAGTGATATTGGCCTGTAGTTCTCTTTTTCCGTGGTGTCCTTGTCAGGTTTTGGGATCAGCGTGATGTTGGCCTCATAGAATGTGTTAGGAAGTGTTCCATCTTCCCTAATTTTTTGGAATAGCTTGAAAAGGATGGGAATTAAATCCTCTGAAAGTTTGGTAGAATTCCCCAGGAAAGCCATCTGGTCCTGGGGTTTTATTCTTTGGGATGTTTTTGATTGCTGTTTCAATCTCTTTCCTTGTGATTGGTCTGTTCAAATTGTCTGCCTCTTCTTGAGTGAGCTTTGGGAGACTCTAGGAGTCCAAGAATTTATCCATTTCCTCTAGGTTATCCATTCTGTTGGCATATAGTTTTTTGTAGTATTCTCTTATAATCTGTTGTATTTCTGCAGAGTCTGTTGTTATTTCTCCTCACTCATTTCTGATTTTGCTTATTTGAGCTTTCTCCCTTTTTTTCTTTGTAAGTCTGGCTAGTGGTTTGTCAATTTTATTTATCTTCTCAAAAAACCAGCTCTTTGTCTCATTGATCCTTTCTACTGCCTTTTTCTATAGTATTTATTTCTGCTCTGATTTTTATTATTTCTCTCCTTCTGCTGACTTTGGGCTTCATTTGTTCTTTTTTCTCTAGGTCAGTTAGGTGTGCTTTAAGGTTGCTTATTTGGGATTTTTCTTGTTTGTTAAGATTTGCCTGTATTGCGATGAATTTTCCTCTTAATACAGCTTTTGCTGTATCCCATATGAGTTGGTATGGCATGCTATCATTTTCATTTGTTTCCAGGTATTTTATTATTTCTTCTTTAATTTCTTCAATAATCCATTGCTTGTTCAGTAGTGTGTTTAGTCTCCACATCTTTGTGCCTTTCTCAGCTTTTTTCTTGTAATTAACTTCTAGCCTTATAGCACTATGATCTGAGAAGATGCTTGTTATTATTTCAATTTTTTTAAATTTGTAGAGGCTTGTCTTGTTTCCCAACATATGGTCTATCCTAGAGAATGTTCCATGTGCACTTGAGAAGAATGTGTATTCAGCTCCTTCAGGGTGGAGTGATCTATATATGCCTATTAAGTCCAATTGTTTTAGTTTTTCATTCAGCTCCACTATTTCCTTGTTGATTTTCTGTCTGGATGATCTGTCCATTGATGTGAGTGGGGTGTTGAGGTCCCCTACTATTACTGTGTTGTTTTTAACATCTTCCTTTAGGTCTGTTAATAGTTGCTTTATGAATCTTGGTGCTCCTGTGTTGGGTGCATAGATATTTATAAGCGTTATTTCTTCTTGATGAAATGTCCCTTTGATCATTATATATTATCCCTCTGTGTCTCTCTTTACCTGTCTTATTTTGAAATCCACTTGGTCTGATATGAGAATTGCAACATCTGCCTTTTTTTCCTTGCTATTTGCTTGAAGTATTGTCCTCCACCCCTTCACCCTGAGTCTGTGTTTGTCCTTGGGGCTGAGGTGTGTTTCCTGGAGGCAACAAATTGTTGGATCTTGTTCTTTAATCCATTTTGCCACTCTGTGTCTTTTTATTGGACAGTTCAATCCATTCACATTGAGAGTGATTATTGATGCATGTGGACTTAATGCTGTCAATCTGTTGCTCATTATCTTGTTTTCCTGTGTTTCTTTTCCTGTGTGCTTTAGACTATCCATTTAATACTGGAATTTCTTATGCTGGGTTTCTTAGATTTTTCCTTATCTATGATTTGTGACTCTGTTCTGTACTTTATTTTAGTGTCTACCTTGAAGTTTGTATTTAGAATCTCGTGTATAATATAGTCTATTCTCTGGTGGTCTCTTACTTACTCGACCAATACTGATTTAGACCCTTTGCTCTTCCCCTCCTAAATAATTATTTTCATTTTTTATTCCAACTCGTCTTATTAATTTGTAGTTAGAGTGCTAAGATCGTCCTTGTTTTGGTAGTTTCCTTATTTTTACCCTAATGCTATAGTTGAATATTTGCTATCCTGTTCTGGTTCTATCCATTGGTCTCCCTAGTCTGTGGCTTGTGTCCCCTTTCTCCCTTTTTTCTTTTTTCAAGTATGAGAGCCTTCTTGAGGATTTCTTGTAATGGAGGGCTTTTAGTTACAAATTCCCTTAACTTTTGTTTGTCTGGAAAAGATTTAATTTCTCCCTCATATCTGAAGGAAATTCTTGCTGGATAGAGTATTCTTGGCTGAAGGTTTTTATCCTTTAAAGCTTTGAATATATCACTCCATTCTCTCCTAGCTTGTAGGGTTTCTGTAGAGAAATCGGCTGACAGTCTGATAGGGGCTCCTCTATAGGTTATTCTCTTTTTTTCCCTTACTTCCTTGAGTATTCTTTCCTTATCATTCCTATGTGCCAACTTTACTATTATGTGCCTTGCGGTGGGTCTTTTTACACTGACAAATCTAGGAGATCTAAAACCCTCCTCTACACACATTTCTCCATTGATCCCTAGATTTGGGAAGTTCTCTTCAATAATTTCGTTAAGCACACTTTCTGCTCCATTTTCCTTTTCCATATTCTCGGGAATTCCTATGATCCTTATGTTCTTACTCCTCATTGAATCCATTATCTCTCAGAGATTTTCCTCATTTTTTTTAATTCTTAGTTCTCTTTCTTCCTCTGTCTGGCGCCATTCAGCCTGTCTGTCCTCGATTATGCTGATTTGCTCCTCTAGGTTGTCTACACGGGCATTCAGGGAATCCGTATTCTGTTTTATCTGGTCCATTGTGTTTTTCATCTCAAGTAATTCTGTTTGATTCTTCTTTATGATTTCAATCTCTTTTGTGAAGTAACTCCAGAACTCGGCTTGTTTCTCTATCTTTCTCGCTACCTCATTGAGTTTTTTGATTATAGCTGCTCTGAATTCCTTATCACTTAGTTTACCTAATTCCAAGTCCTCAGGACTTAATTCTGTGTTTTTATTGTTTTCCTTCTGGTCTGGGGCTTTTATAAATTGCTGGATGGTAGAGGAGCGGTTTTTTCTCATGGTGGTAGAATTCAGTTGCAGTTACAGCCTGTCGCCACTAGATGGGGGTCGAGAGTGGCATTAGCTCTCCGCCTTGGGGCAAGATGGCTGCGCCCACTGGCTTTGCTGGGGGGGAGTGGCTGTTACTCACACGTGCTGGTCTGGGTTCAGATCAGTTCTGTTCTCTGGTCTCCCAAGGCCCTTGATTTATAGGGTCCCCACGGACGGAAGCTTTCTTCCCGTCAGCAGGTCTCCACTGAATCAGCGGCAGCAGTCCTGGATGACCCCTGGTGGCGCAGCCCCTCCCCTGCTCCTTCCCGACCGGCGCCGCAGCGATCACAGACTCTAGGGGAGGGAGCGATGTTCTCTCCTACCGTTCCAGCGCCTCCGAGGGTGTAAGCAAGGTTATGATCTCCGCCTTCTTGGTATTGTAGGTCTCGAACGAGCTGGCATTATGTTTATTCTCTGAAATTCAGTTCTTCCAATCTTTTGCTGTATTTTGGAGGGGAGAGAATCCCGGGTCAGCTCACCCCGCCATTTTGCTCCGCCCCTCTCTATCTGATACATGTTTTGAGAATATTTTCTCCCAGTCTGTGGCTTGTCTTTTTATTTTGTATGAATTTTTCAAAGATTGAAAGTTTTTAATTCTGATGAAGTCCATTTTATCACTTTTTCCTTTTATCATTTGTGCCTTCTTATTGTCCTACTTAAGAAATCTTTTCTTAACCCAGGACACTAAAATTTTCTCCTGTGTTTTCTTCAAGAATTCCTATGGTTTTCTTCCTTTTGGGTTTATACCCTATTATGAATTTCTTTTCCCATATATAGTGTCCTGTAAGAGTTGAGAATTATTTTTCTGCCTATGACACCATTAGTTTAAAAGATTTTCCCTTTGCCCATTGAATTGTTTTGGCAACTTTGACTCAAATCAATTCACCCTGTACATGTAGGTCTATTTCAGGACTCTCTATTCTGTTCTATTGAGCTATATGACTATCTTTTCACCAATAACAAAGTGTCTTGATCACTGTAGCCTGAGAATTAATTCTTCCAACTTTGTCTTTCTTTTTTAAATTTCTATGGCTATTCTATATCCTTTGATTTTCGATATAAATTTTAGAATCAGTTTGTCAATTCCGATAAAAAAGCCTGCTGTGATTATGACCGGGATAGCACTGAATCTATAGATTGAATTGAGGACAATTCATATCTTAACAATATTGAATCCCCTGATCCATGAACATAATATATCACTTTATTTCTTTAACCTCTCTCAACAATATCTTGTTGTTTTCATACATATCTTTTGTCCACTTTAGCCCTAATATTCCATATTTTATGCTATTGTATATAAGTATTTTTTTAATTTAAATTTCCAATTGTGTGCGGCTGGTATTTAGAAATACAACTGATCTTTGTGTGTTCGCCTTGTATCATATAACATTGCTGAATTCATTTCTTGCTTCTAGCATCTTTTTGTAGGTGGAGAGTACTTAGGATGTTGTAGATAGACAGTCAAGTCATATACATAAGAAGACAGCTTTCTGTCTTCCTTTCCAACATGCATGTTATTTCTTTTTCTTGCTGTATAAAACTGGTTGAGAACTCCAGTCTAATGCTTAATAGAAGTAGTGAGGGCCGACATCCTTGCTTGCTCCTGACCTTTGGAGAAAAGCATTCAGCCTTTCCAACATTAAATATTATATAAGTTGTAGATTTGTCATAAATCAGCTTTTATCAGGATAAGAAAGTTTCTTGCTATTCCTAGCTTCTGAGAGATTTTGTCATGAATAGATGTTAGCTTTTGTCAAATCCTTTTTTCTCCATCTACTGAGAAAATCATATGGTTTTTTTTCTTCAGTCTGTTAAAACGGTGAATTACACTGAACTCTAAACACTAAACCAATCTTGCAGTCCTACAAAAATCCCACTTGCAAGTGAGATATTATCCTTTATATATACTGAGGATTCAGTTTGCCAAAAATCTGCTACAACTGAGAAATTAAAACTCTGTAAAGCACTAAAATCCCGGAACATAAAAAAAAGGTCAATATACATATGAATACCTAACCAGAAGTAATAATTCTAAATAATGTCACATAAATTATAAATATAATTCAACTGAGACATCAGAAGAAAGAACCACCGATAATAACAAACTGCAATAACAGGAAGCAATAGGTCCAAAAAGTTTCATGTACAAACTGGAATGATTGAAGGAGTTTTTCTTAATTTCTCTGGAGGTATGAGGGGTTGTCAGGTGATCTGAGTTCCCTTTTAAAAACGGCTTGTTTATCAGCCTGACATTTTATAGCCCAACGATTATAGCTTAAAAAGCTAGTTATAAATCAAATTATATTCCCACTGGCTTGTATTATAAATGTTTCATATATTTACAGTAAAAGTAGTTTTCAAAATTATACACTAAAAGAAAACTATAGTTTAATAATGTATCATTACTACTAACAATAGGTCACACAAAGTTCAAGACTTTACTGAAACCTAAAATTTTAACTTCTATATCTTTGAGACTAGTTCCCTATAGGGCTACAAATTCTTTAATGACAAGACCAGAAAAGCCCTATACTCAAGCATACTATCTCCATAAGCAATTTTTTTCCACTAAGTATGAATTTCTGCATGCAAATCAAGTCTTATCTTTTTAAAAGCTAATATAAACAATATAATAACAGACAAGAGTTGACATCTGGTACTTACTATGTACCAGGCCCTTCTATGCCCTTTATGTGTTTTATCTCATCTGATTCTCACAGTAACTCTATAAAATAACTGCTGTTGTTACTTACACTTTTCAGATAAGCAAACTGAACAAAGACAGATCACGTAACTTGCTCTAGGTTCACAGCCAGAACCTAGACAATCTGGCCCTGTGTCTGAGCTCTCACATTATGTTGCCTAACAACATTAACTTACAAAATATAAGTTATACATTTGTACTGCAAAGACAGCCAGTGCAAAACTAATCTTCTCAAGGGCTTATCTACAGAAACAATAGAAAAACTTTTTGATTTCTACACAAGTTTTCAGCAGACAATTGAGGAAAGACCTTGAATTGTAAATTGTAACCTATAAAGTTTACTGAAATTTGACAACTCAAAAGGAAGGAAAAAAGCAATTACTAAAGTGAGATTAATGGGTTGACCTTCAAGTTTGACACTGTTTCACACTTGACGGGCAAGTGCTCCTAAAACAAGCACAGATAATACAGGAAGACCATATCATACATGCTCTGCTTAAAAATCTTTTTGTATTTTACCTTTTGGTTTCGGGGTAAATCTTGAGCGTGATGGAGGCTTATAATTCAGGAGTAATCTTCTAAATTCCAAAAGACTGAATAATGACTGAAAAAGAACAACAATTTAAGATAACTAAGGGAAAATTCTATTAACAAAACCATAAAAATATGACGGATCTTAGAGATTTGTTTTTGACAATTATACTGCTTATACACAGAACAGATGCAATTAGCATAAGACTATTTTCTCCCCAAGAAAAAGTCAAATTTCTTATACCTTAACATACTATTCTTGATCATTAACAATATTTATTGTGTTGCAAAGCAGAAAAGTATACATGGACAATGCAAAAATAAAACCCCACACCATATTATATTACTAAAGCTTTCTTTATATTACTACGTGCTTAACAGTTTCCTCAAAATAGAAGATAAATGTAAAGTCTACAACTTTTCAGACACGTTATGTTCACTATGAGTTATCTAGACGTATCAATTCTACAAGGATATAGCACAAATAAACTTATAATAATTTAAATTTATTTAATAATATTATTATATATTATATTATATTATTATATTATTTATTATAATATATTATATTATTTATTATATTATCTGTTATAATATAATGATAAATAATTTATTTTATAAATAATTCTAATTCATTTAAAATAAACAAATTTATTTATAAATAAATAAATCAGATGCTCAGTGATAGCAGAGCAAAGAAATTACATATTATCTCTGTGCTCAAGGAGACACACAACCTAGAAGGAGACACACATATAATTATAACAATAGAAATATGATTCCAAAATACTCTAATTCAGATCATACAGAGCATAACGAGAGCATATGAAAGACGTCCGTGTGAAGGTTTCCTGGAGCTGTTTTTTAAACTATAACTTATAATCCATTAATGTTATCACGATGAACATGTTTAAAATATGAAATAAAATGCAATGGAAAACATCAGAACATATCATACACTGTAAATTCACCACAGGATATTGTTTGTAAAATTTTTCTTGTATATATTTTATATACATGTGTACATGTAAAGTGTTTTACAATGTAGACTGTCTTCCTTTCTGAGAATCACAGTTGATAAAGTTTGAAAATCACTGGACAGGAGACAATGATGTATTAAATCTTAGTAAAGATGGGTTAGCCAACTTGACTAACACATAGGTAAAGGTGGCACTACAAATAAAAACAAAGTTTTGTTTAGTAGGTGGGTGTATGGAAAATTGGCATAGTATATATAAGAAATAGAGTCAGATATAGATATATAGATATAGATGTGGATTAAAGGCCTAAATATGAAAGGTAAAACCATAAAGCTGATAACAGGAACTGTAGGAAAATATTTTGGTTATCTTGCGATCTGGAAGTATTTCTTAATGCAACAATATGAACATGAGATAATGCATTTATTTATTCATTTAGCAAATATTTATGGAGCACTCACTACATGGCCAGACACAAGGAAGACAGGCAAAAGAGAATAAAATATATTAAGTCTCTGCCCTGATCACAATCTTGTGATTGCAAGTTAAAACAATGAGTATAGACGTTACAAATCAGAAAAAATGTGAATACAATAATAGTAGACCAAGCTCAGAACCCTAGGGAAAAAGAATCACTTAAAAGCCAGAGGAACGATGAGAAAGACAAAATAAGAATAGTAAGGGAAATGGAGAGTATGAGATCACAGAAGAAAAAGGAGTAGAGAAACCAAGGGCTTTCACATATAGCTGTGTATCAGAATAACAGTGGAGCTTTCAAAGGAACCTGTGCCAGGGGCCTCTCAACAAAGACACAAAGTACCACAGAAGATTCTGAAGCACATCAAAGAATACCGGCAAATTTTAAGAAGGACAAGATGAGCATTACTCTCAAAGGTTGCCACATTCCAGTAAAGTAAGGGCAGGAAAAACAACCTTTGGATTTGTCAATTAGAAAACCATCTTTTCAGTAGAATGGGAGAAGAACAGCAGTAATAAGTACTGAAGAAATGAGATATAAGTAAGGGGGCAAAGTATGGGCTGTTCTTATGAGGAATTTAAATTGGAAAGAGAATATGGACAAATTAGGAGAATCCCAGTCCTATTTCTGTGCTCTGAGTTCCCGCTGGAGAACATTTTCCTGCTTCCTGAACACCCAGTAGAATTTCATCTGGTGTAGGTCTGCTGGTGGTGAATTATTTCACCATCTGCTAAAATGAAAATTGTTTTTACTTCATTTTTGTAATATTTTTGCTAGTTCTAGAATTCTATATGGCCAGTTAATACTTCCAGCACTTTAAAGATCGCATTTCTGTTGAGAGGTCAGCTGTTAGATTTATTTTTGCTCCTTCATAGAGGTGATATATGTCTTTTCCAACTGGCTACTTTTAGTATTTTCTCTTTGTCTATAGTTTTTTCCGTTTTATTATGATATGCCTTGTCACAGTATTCTTTATGTCCATACTACTTGATTCCTATTCCTTCCTGAATCTGTAGCTCAATCTCTTTCATTAGGTTTTGAATACTCTCACTCATTTCTTCAAATATCACTTTTGCCCTATTCTCTTTTTACTCTCCCTTGAACCACAAATACACTATGTTAGTACTATTCACCATGTTCAAAATCTCTTATATGCTCTTATCTGCATTTCATGGCTTTAATCTGAAAATGTTCTTCAGACCAACTGTCTAGCTGACTAATTCTCTCTTCAGCTGTTTCTAATATGCTGCTATAATTCATCCATTGATTTTGTGACTTTGTTATATTTTTCAGTTCTAAAATTTCTATTTTTTTAATAGTTTTTAGTTTTCTATCAAAATTCTCAATCTGAAACAAACACACACATAGATAAGGAGAACAGATTAGTGGTTACCAGAGGATAAGCGGATGGGGGCAGGCAAAATGGGTAAAGGGGCACATGTGAATGGTGATGGATAAAAACTAGACTATTGGTGGTGAGCACAATGCAATCTATACAAAAACTGAAATATAATAATGTACACCTGAAATTTACACAATGTTAAAAGCCAGTTAGACCTCAATAAACAAAAAAAAAAAAAATCCTCATTCTGGTTTTTAATTCCTTGAGCATATTAATAGTTATTATATCAATTCAATTTTCAGGATTTCCTGTGGGCATATTTCTATTGCCCATTATTTTCTATTAATTTTTAGACACATCTTATTTGCTGATATGACTGATTACAGCTGATGTGAGTGCTAGACATTATACATGACAAACTGGAGAAAATTCAATGATGATATTATCTTCCAAAAGAATTTACATTTGCTTCTGGCAGGAAGCAAGAGTGAGGCCATTTGCAGTCCAAGATCAATTTCATCCAATCAATTCTGAGATGAAGGTGGAATTCAGAAACTATAAAGCATGCTTTATTTTTGGGTCTCAGTTAATCCTAGGTTCTAGCCCTTTATAATTCTAACTGAAAGTCTGAGGTGTTTACTAGGGCTCTAAATCTGTGCAAAACTTTGCTTAGTTTCCCAGCCATTCAGCAACTATTTCTGGAATTGCCTCGAGAATAAAATCAGCCCAAAATGTGAAGCTTACTCTCTGAACATCTTGTTTTCTCAAAGCTTAGACTCAAAATTACTCACTGCTTTAGGGTTATGTGATGTCTTCAAAAAGCTGTTTTTGTCTTCGTTTTGTTTTGTTCTGCAGTCCAGGAAAATATGGTCAAGAAGATGGTCTAGAACAACCTAACAAGTTATCACCCAAAGTAGAACTTGTGACCATCACACAAATCATAGAAATTAACTTTTTTAAGTCCAAAACACTCTATACTCTAAATCACAGTCATAATAGTAGTGGTCAACATATTCCTCCAAAAGGGGTGGGAAAGGGTAAATATCACTACTGCCTAAATTGTGTTTATGATTGATGCACACTGAAAACAAGTATTCTTTCATTCAGTCTAAAGCTAAAATGTGAATTCTGAAGAGCACTTGCCAAAATGGACTTTGGCTAAACTCCTGCTAACAGCAGAGAGCTATGAGAGATGAGAATTCAAACAATTTGTGGAAAACAAAAAGAATAACGACAAGAGAGCAAAGGAAGATATCAACTGTCTGTAATGGAGGATACCAAGGAGAAGCAAGATAAATTCTCCTTGGTAGATTAAAAAAAAAAATTAAATGGTACCACGTAAGTTTCAAGGTAAGGTAGGGACTAAATGTAGATGGCCTGATTACAAGATGTATGTCTGTATACAGAGCAATTAAATCCCTCTGTCCTTCCCAGACCCAGAAGATCAGACAACTACTACCTCCTTGTGTGGGATACAGAAAGTTTAGTCTTTGGATGTAACTAAACTTAAGTGACTGAGGTTCAGAAAAATCAGTCACAGTGTGTGTCATGGTAGGGAGAGGGGATG
Organism: Equus caballus; assembly: GCF_041296265.1. NCBI lineage: Eukaryota > Metazoa > Chordata > Mammalia > Perissodactyla > Equidae > Equus > Equus caballus. The sequence continues at coordinate 13,899,290 of NC_091695.1, forward strand.
AGATTCTGGGCTACAAACAGGAGGATTAAGTAAAAACTCGCAAACTGAGCCCCAATCGACCCTTCCCGTCTCCCCTTTCTCTAGACCTGCTTCTGGAAAGCCAGCAACAGTGCTTAAAACAAAAAGAATCACAATCCAGTCTGGATTTGAGGCAGGGCAACCTTCTGTGGCAAAGTACTCCCCCAACCCCTCTAAAAATGGATCTAATATGTTCGAGCAAATAAAACATATTATTGATAAGACCATAACAGAGATGTTGGAGCATATAGAAAGTTTTAAGAACAAGTATATAGAAAACAGAAAGGAAAAATAATGGCAATTGACAATTCCAGGAAAACAAAAGATTTCAAAGGGGTAGTCGTAGTAAATCAGTGTAATATTTAAAGTCACAGAAAACATCAACACTACTGACTATTTTTAACTTGTAATATAAGTTATGTTGGGAGATGAAAGGAAAGGCAATTCTAGGCAGCTGAAATGAAAGAGCTAAATCCTCATTCTTCTCAGCAGGAAGGCATGTCATTTAGAAAAATGAGATAGGAGAAACAGCTAGAAGTGGCTGTAGTTGCCTTTAAGGAGTATGAGATAGGGAGGTTTGAGGCTGATTACTGTTGTTTTTCACTGTAAGCCTTTTATTGCTATGGGATTTTGGTTTTCTGTTTGAACTATGTACTTACGTTCTTTGATGAAGATTAAAGAGATAAGAGCAAGTAATGTGAATAAACATGTTAAATGATATCCTGAGATTTTTTGAAAACTTGCCACATCTTTTCAATCCCATACAGCATTAGGGTGATAGAAGCAATTAAAGTCTTCAATTCCACCATAAATAATATATGGTCCTTTTTGGTTCATTCACTCACTCATTCAATAATTACTTAAAAGGCTCCTCCAATGTGTCAGACACTGTACTATATACTGGTATAGAACAATAACCTAGAAGATATGTTCTCTGCCCTCAGGATGCTTGTATTTTAGTCAACCTGTAGTTACATGATTTATGAGTAGGGTGACCATATCCTTCATTATCCAAGGATGAAAGAGGGCTTTATGACTAATTAACAGGCACTAGTGGATCTACAAGAGGAATAAACTGGACTGTACCAGGCAAACTGAGAAGCATGAGCACCTTACTTCTGAGCATCTCAGAAGCATCCAAATAGGAAAGGTGCTAAGGATCATCCTGAGAATCTACGGATTACACTCCAAACTAGAGAGAGAGGAGAATACATACCTCTAAATAACTACCTCATTCACGGATACCCTAGTGGAGAAAGTAGCCCCACTGAGTACTTTTTACATAAAAATTCATTTGAACAGGATTAAAACAGTCCTGACTAGATAAGGGGTCGATGCTCAATCTAAAGACAGTCAGGCTAATATTGCTAGCATCCAAAAGACTATTTAAGCTATTCTCTGTAAAATCTTCTCTTTGCTTCTTATAATCCCTTTCTGATACTCTACCACTTTTCTCCCAAATTATCGGTCCCAATAGCTAAAAGAACAAGTACAATAAAGCTCTACCTTTTGTAGCCTACTCCCACTACCTACTCCGAAGTTAGCAGTTTATAATCTCAGTAACCTTCTATAATTGGTAGATATACTTAGAAGGAAAAGAATCCCAGTTGCTTCCTACAAGTCCTGCCAACTAAGTAAATTCCATCCCTGAGAAATTTTGTAATTGAAACTTTATAGTACATTTACGTCACAGTTTGAACAAGCTCCAACTCACTTTAGAAAATATAATAAAACACTTCCAACACTAATACAGGCTTCCTGCCCAGCTTTTCTTTCAGAAGTGAGAAGTTCCAATTATGATGATAAACTGTTATATCTCAGATTATGTCTATGGAATTAAGGAATAATGTCAGAAAATGAAAAAATAAAAAGTTTTTATTACTAGAGATGAAAATAAAAAACTACTTAAAACAGAATAATTACAGGAAGGAAAAAAGAAAAAAACCACGAAGTGATCTTCAGACAAATTTTTTCCCATCCACAATTTTCCAAAATTTGACACTTAACATTTTTTTCCAAATCCCCAAGTCAATATCTTAATAATTCACTATAACTCAAATTTTTTAAGGTTAGAGGTTACTTCTCCTAGGTGTCTAAATCTCTCCAAAAGAAAAAATAAGTAATTCTGAAAACCTTATACTTGTCTATGTTAGGAGTGTGGTAAAGCCATGCTACCAGTTAAGTAGCCACTAATCTAAGATAAAACTTAAAAATTAGTAAAATTACTTCAAATTTTGAAAACAAGGGATTTTTCTAGTTCATTCTGCTCTCTACCAAAAAACACCAAAAATTTGAAATGTAAAGCAAAATCTAAGGTCAGCAAATAACACTTAAGATAGAAATAGACAACTGATTCAAATTTGAATTAAGATATGAGAGGAGTTTAGCCTATGAAAATGATAAGTTATGATCCCCATACCTATTAATAGTAATTTAGTTATCATTTCAAACAGGCCTTACAATACGCTGTGGAAAAATAAAGAACTCCTCTTCTAACAAACAAATATTGATTATTTCCAAGTACTTTCTTTCTTCTTAAAGTTTTCTAAGAGAAGTGTCTAATCAATGAGCCTCACTTATTGGCCATAATAGTGCAGAGATAGCATCCACTTGTCCAAATAGAGGCAGCGAAGCATATTCATGAACACTCAGATCACAGCCTTCATAGTGAGCTTCATATTTTAAAATGATGTCTAAATTATAAAATTTAGATTGGACAGTGAAATGTAAAACCCCTTACTAATAGTGCAAGTAAAGTAAAGCAAGATAGCCTATCAGGAAGATCTAAGAGACTCTAAGATAGCAAAGAAAATGTTAGATATTGTTGGGATGTAAGTGAATAATTAATGTGTAATCAAGGCTAGGAACAAAGCTATTATTACAGATTTAGGTTAAACCAGGTATTCCTTAATATTTCAATAGCTTGGAAAAGAAATATACATACATACTACATGCTAACTAGTGTTTACCACAGTATATTGAAGAGAGAGGCATAAATCCAGAAAGCTAAAGGAATTCAAATTGCATGGTATCATGTGCCAGAAGCAAAAAAAGTGGGGGAAAAAGTTGAAATTTATTACACTGAAGTGGAAAAAATGGTAAAATTACAAATTAATATCCTACAGAACACAATTAACCTTATAGAAAATGAACTACATAACCAAGTTAGCTGCTTTAATATCACATGAAAATTTACACTGTCATACATACAGGTTTGGAAAGCTACAAATGAAGAGATATTTTTAGTATAAAAAGAAGTGGCATAGACATCCAATGATTTTATTATTTATTTATGTATTTTGAGGAAGGTTAGCCCTGAGCTAACTACTGCCAATCCTTCTCTTTTTGCTGAGGAAGGCTGACATCCATGCCCATCTTCTTCTACTTTATATGTGGGAAGCCTACCACAGCATGGCTTTTGCCAAGTGGTGCCATGTCTGCACCCGGGATCCAAACCGGCGAAGCCTGGGCCGCCGAGAAGCAGAACATGCGCACTTAACCATTGTGCCACTGGGCCGGCCCCTACATCTAATGATTTAAAAAGTACTCATCAGGAACACTAATTAATAAGCTACAATTCTACTGTATTAGCAAAATAAACATAAATATTAATTTTCCTAAAGGGTTATTATTCATAGATTAAGGAGATTGTTAAGGTTTTGCAATCTAATAACATTATTAATGTCTAACTGAGAATGGTAAAGAATTATGACAATAGTCATCACATAAAAGAGTAAGAAAAAAAGAAAAGAAAATTAGTTAAAATTGAGAAGAGGACAGATATCTATGCATACAAAGATTTTTCATTTTAGAATAAGGGGCTCAAAAAACATTCCATGAAGGGCTTCCCAAGTTAGAAGGAACATGTGTTATTCGTGATTCATCAATATTTATTCTTTACATCATTTTCACCTATACATTGAGAATTATCTGCCAATCTATACCCTCCTCAAATGAAATGCTTCCTTGTATTAAAAATAGTATTTAAATGACTATAATTCTATGAATAACACTTTCCATGATATACAAATAAATCTAATCACAAAAGAAGCAGTTCTAATTTCACATCTTGGTTACATCCTTCCCTTAATTTGCAAGACATACAAAAATATTTTCTTTACATTCTGACAACAATTCTTAGCCGGGAAGGAGGGGAAATTAATTCAAAATAATTTCAAATAAAGCACAGATAGTACTCTATTGTTAAAACTCCATACTGGGAGAAGGAACAGAGTGGGGTGGGGAATACTGCAATCCCCAAACTAGTTTATTAGATAGAAAGGCATATTAAAACTTAGCCTGCAGTTATGTTTCAAGTATACAACTTAAAAGAAACACAACCCCAAGCCAGTTTCTATTGCTATCGTGCCCACCAAATAAGATCTGCAAAAAGACCCTTACCTGAATAACAGCACTAAACCAGCAAGTATTACCCACATTCTTTAGTCCAACAGGAGCTTTGTCCTGCCTTTTTCTATCGTAAGGGTTTCGAGAATCCCTCCAAACCTCCGTAGGTGTCCTCTTCAAACAGGCTTTATTTTCTGCTGTGCTGGCTTCAAGAACTCTTAAGCCATGGGGAGAAAATGATGAAAAAAAAATAAAGTATTAATCTAGTGCCGTACCCTAGGAAATAGCATATCACAAACTAACTATTTTAATTACTTAAGCTCTGGATAACGTATTTGAGGAAGTAATATTTAATGCCAACTTTACTCAAGTAGAGGTTAGCTTTCTTTAAGAATATAGCAGCGGCAATGCCAACAGATCAAGAGACATGCAGTTTTCCTCAGAAAAATGAAATTTCAAACACAAAAAGACAATGTTACATAATATAGAAAGTATGTTAAATTATGTCAACCAATTACAAGTTTAGTACCAGGAATATAGCACCTAGACAAGTTTTCTGAGTAATCACTTTATTAAAGTATATATTTAAAATATAACATAATGACTAGTTTTTATAACAATTACTTTGAATCATCAAGAAAACATCAAAAACTGGACAAACTGCACTTTTACTCCTCTGACCATTAATTTCCTTGCCTATAAAAAATGTTAAATAACGTAAACTCTGGGATTCTTTTCAGTTCTAGATATCTATGACTCTATGACAGTTAAATAAAGGCAGAGAATACTTAGTGTTCACTTCTTCACCCAAAAGTTTGCCTAGCGAAAAATCTAGTGAAACAAATATCTACACATCAGAATAATAAAAGGTTAACCTCCTGAAAATAAACTCAGCCTACAGAATATCTTAAATATATCTAAACGCAGAAAGAGTAATGCTACTTTGCTCAATGACGTTTTTCTTGCTCTTAAGCAAGTAATTACATGCTGGAAAACTGCCTGCTCAAGACATGTGTTACTTAGTGTTCTAAATAAGCCTTAAGTAATATTCAGGTGTCTTAACCCATTTTATGTTAATTACAAAAACCTCAGCAAGAATGAGTTTTTCCAATTGTTTGGCTTCCTGAGATAATCTCATTCATGCTACATCATCTTTATGCTCAAGATTTTGCCCGACTAGATCAATGTCAAAATAATATAGCTATATTTCTTAATGATGGGGAAAAAGTGAATTGTTGTATTAGCTCTCACTGCAGTATTTGCAACATGACATTAGACACAATGTAATAGGACTCCAAATCATCATTACTTAAAATAACTTATGTGAATATAGAATAAAGTCTTTCTTTGGGACACAACGAAACCATATACTAAAAAAAAGTAAGTAACAACAACAGTTGTTAAAATGTAAAGGTCAAAGTAACCTTATATACTTAAAAATAAACGGGTTACACCTCTGTCACTTTTAAGTGTGATCCATCATTAGCAGCAGTATTCTCTGCCCCAAAACTAACTCTCACATGCACCCTCCACCCCTGGGCTTTTTCTCTTAAACTATTTACTACTAAAGTATACCAGAATTTCTTGGAAGGTATTTAGGTAGATAAATTGGGTCAGAAGAAAACCAGAATTTATCTAGAACATCCCACTGTGGCCAGAAAGCAAGTTTTCAAGAACCTAAGGGAAGATAAAAAGTCAGAGCCAACTTGAGAGGCTTCCTACTGTTCAACGGCACAGTTCAGGATAAGACAAAACAAGAGCAATAATACAGTGGATTATGTACAAAGCAACTAGGTTATGCTCAAAAGAGAAAAGTTAACAGTATGCAAAAGGTATATGTAACACAAAGACTGCTGTATATAGAAAGGTATATTTAATTTCTTATTGACTTTCACAAACGGGAGTGTTTTCATTTGCAAGTTTTGTTCCTTTTGTAATGCACATGTACATTTAGAAGTTTAAATAAAGGAATCTTATTTGTATCTTGGCAATTCAAGATGAATGAACAAAAACAAGCAATGAGTTCTGGGGGAAGAAGCAACAATACCACAAACAGGAAAGAAGAATTACTGCCAGAGGTCATATACAAGAGAGAGAAGAGGCATCCGGCAATTGACCAGCACCTGTGGGCATGCACAATCACCATTTAAAATGAGGATTCTACAACATACTGTAAAAGTATAAACTGGTCAAAAGTCTAGGAAAACTACACTCAATCCTGAATCTCCTGGTGGATAAACCTCTACCATTACATATTTTTAACCTACTATTATAATAAAATACCACTAAGAAATGAACCCTTAATAATGTCAACAGACCAGATCACATCCATCATAACGACCAGGCAATGGGTCACATAGACATTTGTTATGAAAAACATGAGAATACCTAATTTCTACAAAATACACCCAATCTGCAAAAATTAAAATGCATATATGAGTCACACGAAGTAATAACAAAAGGAAATTCAGCCTCAAGACCAGATTGACTTAAACTAGGTCTCATGTTGCCCACAAATGTCAACGACCCAACCCAAATCTACAATCCAGACTGCCCTGAGATAATGATATTCTTCTTATTCTAGATCTGGTTAAGATTACTAAAATCCAGGAAGGTTTTTTTTAATGTTTTGATGCAATCAATTCCCTCACCCTCCTTTTCTGCCCCTCTCCTACAAAGAAAATACACCTCTTGATTTGTATGTTTACACACAAATTTGTATGTTAAACATTACATTAATGGAATGAGCTAACTTACGTAAACTTTTTGGTTCCCTTGCCTAATCTCTCCCCATAGGACTGGGAGAATGTATGGCCTCAAATGTACTTTCTAGGACCAAGTAGCTTGCCTGCACTGTTTGTTATACTATTCCTCAAAGCAAGTGGGAAGGGAAAGAAAGTCAAGGATATAAATTGAAGATACCATCTCCCCAGCATTCCTATGTACCCTTTTTTACAGAGGTAAAATTAGGTACAAACTGTAATAACTGTTTGATTAGGACTCAAGAGATACATGCTCATTGCTGCTCAAAGTTACCTAAGATACAAAAATAAAAGAATATCCACTTCCTAAATTATATTTTGTGTGTATATGTGTACGTATATATAATTATTCATATAACTCAATTCTGTCATATGGTAAATATCATTCATTATCACAAAAGTATAGGTGTTAAAGAAATAGGCTTATTATAAATTCCTTAGCCACACCATATGGTGAAATTATGGTACTAAAAGATGGTGGATGAAAGAATGCCATGACTTTGTGATCCCCTTGATTTAGAGGTTACAACTCATTCAGTTTTGTATCACCGGGGACTTACAACATGCTTCAGTGGGTTTCCTCCTACCGCCTCCTCCAGGATCATGAAGGACTTTACAAACACATCTATTACACTGCACCAAAAATATGTATTAATTACTCAGTCTCTCCCATTAGCATGTGGAGGGTAGAAACACAGATCTGTTTCTTCGCTAGAGCTTACATGATAAATATAGGGGCTAAACGAGTGTTTAAAGTAAATGGATGATTAAGATGTTAGATGATGCTATACCTCTCTTATTTTTTAGCAAAAGCCCATCTCCAGCTAAATATTACTCTATTCCCAAGCCCTTGACCCCTTCTATAGTCCAGTACTGGTTTAATGAACATAAACTTTCTATAACGCCAATTTCTACATAAGGGTCCCTTCCCTGGACTCACCAGACTAAAGCCAGTGATACCAGCCAGGCTTTAAACTAGTAAAGAGTATGCAATAACTATATTCTAGGCATTAAAGCTGCCAGGAGAGAGAAAGAAAAAAAAGGAAAAACAAAAAACAATGCAAATCTCAGAGAGCTCAGAAACAGCTTATAACAAAATGCCCAGAGAGGCAACCCCAAAAGCCACAATCAAAAACCAAACCCCCTACACATCACCTGCTTTCTTATCTTCCCAACACTGGTCATGACCATAGCATTCAGCAATAGAAAAAGACGACAAAATGTTTTGTGTCTCTTTTTCTCCCATACTGAATGTTCAGAGAACTTAGGGTAAATGTTCACCTTCCCAGTGAAATTTTATTGCAGTGATTGGGGGGGGGAAGGGTTTGCTTGTTTTACTTTGTTTTGTACTGTTATTTAAACCGAATTATAGCAGTAATCTTGAAAACATTCCACTTTAGATTATCTAAGTCCATTTTGGGGAAGAAGCATACTCACTGGAAAACAAGCATTATCATTTAAGCTGTATAGATCATCCAAAAAGAAAAGAAAAAAGCAGGAAGTGAGGGAGAGAAGGAGAGACAGAGAGTGGAGGGAATCATCTTGTTGACTGCCTTCAAAAAAACCTATTGCGGTACCTGGCCTGGGGCTGAGCGGTTAAGTTCCCGCGCTCCACTTTAGCAGCAGTTATATTAGTATATGAACTCACAATCATATACTAATCATATACTTTAGCACTTTGGCTTTAGTTTCGCCAGTTCGGATCCTGGGCAAGGACATGGCACCACTCATCAGGCCATGCTGAGACGGTGTCCCACATGCCACAACTAGAATATACAACCATGCACTAGAGGTTTTGGGGGAAGGAAAAAAAAGATTGGCAACAGATGTTGGCACAGGTGCCAGTCTTAAAAGAAAAAAAAAAACCTATTGGTATTTTGATCAGATCACACTAAACTGTAAGTCAATTTAAGGAGAACTGATCAGTTTTACAACGTTCGGTCCTCCAATTTGTGAAATAGACTATATTTCCAATCATTACATATTCATTAATGTGTCTCAATGATATTTAACAATTTTCTTGGAGTATGTGCACATTTCTTATTAGATTTATTCCTGGTCTTTAATAGTTTTATGTGTTTTAAATGGTAGCTTTTAAAATTTCACTTTCTCATTCTTTCTTATGCATAGAAATATAATTTTTTTATATTGATTATTAATCAACATAGCTAAATGTTCTTTTTTTCTTGGTAGGAGTACTTTAGGGATAATTTACATATAATAAGATATAGAAATCTTAAATGGACAGTTCAGTGAAATTTTTCTAGATATGTATACACCCATGTGACCACCACAGACGAAAATATAGAAAATTTCCATTATTCCAGCAAAGCCTCTCATGCCCTTTTTCAGCCAACAGTGCCGTCTTCTCCATCCACCAATAATCACCATCCTGACTTCTATCACCATAAATTAGTTCTGCCTGTCCTTAAACATCACGTAAACGGAATCACGCAGCAGTTACTCTTTTACGTCAAGTTTCTTTCACTCAGCATTTTGCTTTGAGGATTCCTCCACATTTTTGCCAGTACCAGGAAAATGTTTTCCATTATATTGCTTACTATTCCATTTTTTGAATATACCACCCATTGTTTACTATTCTCTTATATTTGGTCACTCAGTTTTTAGTTATTATCAATAAAGCTACTCTACACTCCTTTCTCAAGGGTCCACACCTAGGAGTGGAAATGCTAAGTCCTAGCACAGTATGTGTTGAAATTCATTAGAAATTCCCAGTTTCCCAAAGTGGTTATGCCATTATTCATTCCTACCAACAGTCTATGACAGTTCCAGTTGCTCTACATGCTCCACACTTGGTATTGTCAGTCTTTTTAATTTTAGCCATTGTGATGGATATACAGCGGTGCCTGTTCTCTAATGAGATGACTTTCGAGCCTGCACTACCCAGATCGCCACCATTGCTTCAATCTATCATCACATCCACCACAGCAACATGTCCACAATTATATACTCAGTACCATTTAAGGGACTCTCTGTTTCTAACATAGAAGCTACCACTGCATGTCAGACATGTGACTCCTGCCAAAAGTTGACCTGTTTCTCTCATGGTGAAGGAGGCCACATTGCTTGGGGTGTGGCTGCCCACTCCTGGCAGACTGACTATATCAAACCTTTGAACAGCCCCCTCCTGCCCCAATCCTTCTTAGGACTATCAGTGGTACTTCAGTGTTGTTGACACTTTTTCAAGTGACACTGGTGCTGTTCCAGTCTGATCAGGCAACTCTGGCCCTTAGAACTAATATGCTTCATATTTCCAACCATTCCAGACCACTTGTAATCTGACACTGGTGTACCTCTTACCATAAAAAACACTCAAAAACGAATGATAGTCAAAGCAGTCAATGGACCTCCTATGCTCCCTATCATCCAGACAACTGGTATTGTTGAGCATTAGAATTCTCCTCATAAATCAACTTTAAAAAGGCTGTAATTGCCTCCCTCACTTACTCCTGTTCCACACATATTCTTAAGGCAGCTCCCCCTTACAGCTGCTTCCCAGGTAATGATCAGAATGAAAATGAGAGGAGTTATGGAGAGCAACTTAAAAATTCAGAATTCTACCCTAACCATTCCTGGATATGATGCTCTTTTCTTTCTCCAAAGGGCAACTCTAGGCTGTCCTGGTTGGTAAACCCTCCAGGAGGCTCCCAAACTTAACTCCAGTTCAGATACCTGGATTTCTGTGTTGAACTGAATGGTCTTAGAATGCAAAGATAACCATTATTTGGTTGAGTGCACTGCTCACCTAGTTCCCCTACAGTGGCAAAGTGGGAGGCACAAGTCCGTGTTAACTTTATAAAAATGTCTTTGTTCCTCTTGTACCTGCCCTTCTGGAGGAAAAGTCAGGTACAAGTAGGAAATTACTGGGAAAAAAGGTAAAATTACTGGGACACACAGATTTTGTGGCAGTGGAGGCAATATAAGCACCCCACGTCTAGGGGTGTAGGAAACATGGAAACAGGAGGGATAGTAATAATCTTTGTCTTTCAGAACTGCCCTTGAAACCTTAATCACAAAGAAAAGTGCCTTGGTGAGACTACCCCACACAGTTTCAGAGTATAAAATTCTGGCAGTTATTTTCTTTCCATTCATTTTTGAAAATCATTTTCTTATTTTCATGTGTCTTATTGCTGCGTCAATTTGTTTCATTTGTCACTAACTTTAGGATACTTCCACCTTTCTTCTCTGAAAACTTTTAAGATTTTCTTAGTCTTTTCCTTTTTTTCTTCTTTTCTGCTGTGGAAGATTCACCCTGGGCTAAAGTCTGCCGCCAATCTTCTTCTTTTTGTATGTAAGCCTCCACCACAGCATGGCCACTGACAGAGGAGTGATGTAGTTTCACAGCTGGGAATTGAACTCAGGCCGCCACAGAGGAGCACACCAAAATTAACCCCTAGGCCACCAGGGCTGGCCCAAGATTTTCTCAGTCTTAAGTGCTCTGGACTAACACTATAATGAATCTGCGTAATGGTTTCTTTTAATTTTCCTGACTGCCATTTGTTGGGCCTCATGAAATTACAGGTTATCTTTTCACTTCTGAAAAATTCTCAGTAATCATCTCTTTAAATTTTGCCTAACCCACTCTCTCCTCTCCTCGGGTGTAACACCAATTAATGTATGTTAGACCTACTCACTTTCTTCTCCATATTTTCCATCTTTTTAGCTGTCTTAGAAGTTGGATAATTTTTCCTCATATATCTTCCAGTCTCCTAATATGTCCTTTAACTACATCCAATCTGCTACTAAACCTAGGTCCTGTACATTTTTTTTTACTACAGTAATTCTGGTTTTCATTTTCAGAATATATTTTCAGTTCTTTTTCAAATTTGTCAGGTCATATTTTCAAGCATTTCTTGTCTCCTTTAAAAGCTAAAGTATAGTTCTATCGATCACAATATCTAAACACATGAGCGCATTTTTGCTGCCTATTATTTTTGCTGATTCTCACAGTGACTTTTTTCCAATTATGCTTGGTAATTTTGACTAGTGGAACTTGCAGAACTTCTAAAGTTACTGAAGGGGATTCTTTGAGGCCAAGGATAAAGACAACTTCCTAGAGAGAGAACGCATTTTTGATTCTGCCAGGACCTATGGACGACACAAATCCAACACCATTTAAAACTAAATTCCCAAGTCGGTATTTATTGGACCATTGAAGTGACACAAATTAGCTGCAAAACATGGTACAACTTCTCAGGGGCAAGTCTCATCACCTCCAACAGCATCCTTCAGAGCCAAGGTAACCATCTTTGTAGTGCTCTAGGAGTTCTGAAAGAGGGGAATACTTCTGACTTACCCTTATTGTGAATATGTCACCCTTTGACAAACAACTTAATAAGGGGCAAGATCTCCTATTAAAGTTCCTTACCATATACAATGTTCTTTGACTTATTTCTTCCACGTTCAACAAGGATATCATAACTGAAGTTTATACACATAAGCCAATTTATATACAAGCAAATATTATCATGTCAAAAACTGACTTTCAGTGTGCTGAACTTACTTCTTTGGGTTCCTGCTTTCACCCTGATTTCAGTAAAATTTTACAATATTTTATATCCAACAGAAACAACACAAAATTCTGGTTGTTTCCACTAGGAAATGTGTCTTAGTCTACTATATTTCTTGAAATAGTTGGAGATGTGTTTTTTTGTAACGGTTTTAACTAGAACCTAGCCCTACCTTCTATCCAGCTAGTTCAAAGTCATTTCACGAGGCAAGCCATTTTCACAAGAAATATGCCAGAGACACAAACCAGTCCCAATGTAGCTTATTAGTAAATTTCAACTAACCATACTCTACTTGTTCTCTATCTAAGCAATGACAACCAAGAGAGAACTATAATATAATACATCCAATGCAGACATTAAGGAGTAATTATATTAAGAATTACACTTCCAAGATGTTCAACTTAAAAAATTTTACCATGAAATTTATGAATGCCTAAACACAGGATTGTAAGATATAAAAAGATAGGCTTTATCTCATCTAATTATACATAATAATGTAGTATTCCAATTGTGTGAATTCATATTAAAGTATATCTATTGAAATATAACCACAGTCAGATGATTCTAGGATTTTATTTTGGCAAGATTTTGTCATATGAACTTGGGTAACGAACAAGTAGTTAAATTTACTTTTAAGCATGATATATAATTTGCATCATTTTCCCTTTTGAATTTAGACTTCCAAGCCTTAATAAAACCCATAGAAACAAACACATCTTTGCTAAATGTTTAGCTAGAATCCTGACATTTCCTTTTTACTGATACAATGTGATTTACATATGTGCTTATTAACTGCCTATTTTGCATTTGACACTGTTAACTGTAAATTATAAATCTTACACATAACAAAAAAATAACATTTAGCAACAGTAAATTAATATGACTTTTTACTTCTACAGAGTATGATTTTATGTAAAATTTTACAGCATATTACACTATGCCAAATCTCTGTAATGTTATCTACAATAAAAGTATTTATAAAATATATACTATTTTAACAGTACATTAAAATGTAAAATACCAAGAATAAAAAAGAGCATTATCTTATTTTCTTTTCCATGTGGACAAAAATAAGTATCTAAAACAATATATAACATATACATTGAACTTAGTAACAGATTAGGAATAGTTTTAATCCCTTAACTTTTAAGTTATTTCTACTGTTTATTATCTAATTAATTAGTACATGTTCTTTTAATTAGAAAACACATAATATAAAAGTACTGATACCACTTGGTATATAAGCTTCCAGAGTTTTTAAAATTTATATACTACTATAAATTCATAAAAAGTACACTCTTTAAAATAATATTTGTAACACAGTATATATTCTGTTTTATAACCTCCTTTTTACATAATAGATCATTCCCCTTAAATATGAAATCCAACTCATGTATTTCATGATTAAAATATTTCTCAACAAAGCTGAAGTACTGTCAAGTTTTATAATATTCAAGATAATTATTTCATTCCAATCTATTTCTTTAAGACAAAACCTAATTTTATAATTTCTCCAAATCCTTTACAAAATAAGCCTAACTAAAATGTCTAAAGATAGTTTATGTATTTTTGGCTTTCATTTAAAATTACTGGCGTTAAATACTATTAACTGCAATAAAAGAGAATAATGAATTTTAATTGTCTTTCCATCTTAAAATAATGTCTTAAAAAGTACTTTCCGAAGTATCATTTAAAAACATTAAAAAGTATTACTAATAAAAATTATGTGCCTTTGCTAAACATAGCATTTTGAGACAACTCCTACGATACAGTAATCTCAGATTACTTAGAAAGATATATACTATTGATACTGTGCCAAGGGAAATTATGTGAGGAAGCTGGCACATTCTGCTACCAAACAACTCTGCTACAGAGAAAAGAACACTGGAGTCGTAAGACCCATCTTAGCTGCGTACCTTTGGACAATCATTTAACCTCTTAAAAGATATATTTCTTCTTCAGTAAGACAGAGTTATCACTGCTGGCAAAGAGTTGTTTAGAAGATTACACAGTCATGCGTCCCTTAACGACAGGGATACATTCTGAAAAATGCATCATTAGGTGATTTCGTCATCGTGTGAGCATCCTAGACAGTACTTACACAAACCTAGATGCTATAGCCTCCCACACACCTAGGGTATATGGTACTAATCTGATGGGACCACCATCATATATGCGGTCCATCATTGACCACAATTTCATTATGCAGCACATGACTGCAGTTAGTTATAATTTAAAGTTTTTTTTAGTCAACATTCTTTTGTGATAAAATCAAATTTATTTATTTGATCCTTCAGTAGATCAAATTGCTTTAAACTAAAAAGTTTTCCTTATTAAATCAAAAGATGCATTTTATCACATCTCTTAGAATCTTGCCTAATTCTTTAAAAAAAAAAAAAACCCTATAAACATACTACCATATTATAGATCATAGGTTGGTAAACTGCAGCCCATGGACCAAATCCAGCTGGCAGCCTATTTTTGTAAATCAGGATTTACTGGACCACAGCCACACTCATTAAATAATGTATTATCTATAACTGCTTTTCTACTACAACACCAGACTGAGTAACTGCAACAGAAACCATATGGTCAACAAAGCCTAAAATATTTACCATTGGCCTTTTACAGGAAAATGTCTGCAGACGCCTTCTATAAAAGACTATAAATTGAATTGGACGATGTATCCAAAAGGGATTAGGAGGAAAAAAGAAATCAGAGAAACATTGAAACATACACCTAAATTTAGTGCCCATAATGCCACTCCAAAGTCCTAAAAATCTAAGCTTCAAACGCAATTGGAACTAGAAAATGAAAATTTTGGTTACATAAAATATAAAAAAATACTGAAATATATTCATAATTTATTTAGAATAACAAAGTATATTTTGTGCCTCTTGAAATTAATTAAAGCCAATTATTATTTCTATTATAAATAGAACTTACATCCACTTTATATAAATTAGGTTTTCACCTGCTAACGGCTTGCTCCTCATCAGTCATTCCAGTCTCCCTGAACGCCCTGTTTGATTCCGCCAAACTCAAGGCAATTGCTCTCTGAAGATCATCTTCATCATCTCCAGTGAGATCAATCACATCTGAAAAGCAAAACTAACTGTCTCAAAATGGAAAGTCAAACAGAATGAAAGGTAATTCTTATCATGGAGACTTTACACCCACTATACCCTTTCAAACCAAAGTCAGCACCAACACAATTCTCTATAAGATCCTTTCTGAAGAGAATACGAACATTTGAAATAGAACATACTTCGAAACACTGTTCCTCTCTGTGAAATATAGCTAAAAGCAGTAAGGGCATAAATATTTTTCATTACAGAGGAAACAATATTTACTATGAAGTCCCTGATTAAAAGTATATAATAAGCAGAAAGACTGCTAAAAAACTTCTTTACCAAAACAATTTGAAATTAACGTAATTAAACATTTGCATTTCCGCTTTTGGAAGTTAATCCAAATGTCCACACGTTACAGTTCCTCCACACGACCCCTAGACGCTGTCTGTCAAAGTACAACAATTAACAACTGAGCTCCCAAAAGTCATGTTCCAGAAACTAACTGACCGCAGATACATATACGTTCACATCCACATTGTTTTAAAGTCTGGAAGAACGTGCCAAATTGTTAACAGTGGCTAAGTCTGATGAAGAGGGTTATGGAGGAGGAAGTGTAAGGATCCCTCACTTTCTATTTCAAACACTTCTCTACCATCTGAATTATTTAATAATCATTCAGCTTACTAAATAATTTTAATTTAAAAAAAGTTTGCATTTCACAAAAAGAAATACACTAAGCAAAGAAAATAGTTTTGATGCTATAAGTATTCTTTTTCCAAAGAATAAAGGCTACAACTATTACCACCTACAGAAAATACACTTTTTAACCAATTTCCCAGTAGATATTCATCAATTTCCTTAACCCAAAAGATGCCAATAATACTCACATTATTGTTTAAACAATGGTAAGAACCATAATATGTTGCCAAGTAGGGGATTATAAAACAATATGATGAGAAAGAAAAAACCATATCTGTTATTACCTTATCTTTGTGTGGTTGGGATTTTGCTTCTGGGTATTTTGGAAAAGTTTTGTATTCCTTTTGTTTATTTGTATTTGAGACATGTTAAAAACTAATTTTTTTTCATTGTAATCCTAGAATTTTATAAAAGGGAGACAAACAAAAAGGAGTAGGTGATGGGAGATAAGATGCTTGCATTTTACCATCTAGCTATAGGGTTACATACAGAGGCTAGAAAAGAATATTCCACACTTAATAAGAAATAAATAATATATATTGGCCTATTTCTATTGTTATCCACACTTTTTCTCCAAAGGGTAGCTTACAAGGATATTAAAAATATTAGAAATAATAGTTGGCCATGGAAGATTTTTTTTTTTAATGTTCTTAGAAAGTATAATAAAACCTCACAAAAATGTAGTAAGTAGGGTCCAAAAAAATTCAGTCAAGTAAAATGTAGAACACATAGCAAGGTAACTGAAATGGTGGAGCATGCCTAGATCTATCAGCAGGCCAAAGGCTTTCTGAATCCGGCTTACAAGACCTAAGTACAGGTCGACCACGGCTGAACATGGGTGTCACTGGGGTATAACTATCCAATCCAACTTAAATATTGATGAAGCAGAAGTCAGGACTAGAGAGGGATGAAATGGCCTTATGAAAATGAGAACCACCTTGGGCATTAAATAATGACTAGAATAGAGGTGAGTAAAGAGAGAATAACGGAAGTAAGGGAAACAATTTGAAAATCACCAAGCAGCAGAAAAACAGGTTTTGGGGATATGATCAATTAGCCCTCAGACTCCATTCTCTCATCCTCCAAGTATGCTTTATTCAATGATAGAAGCTGGAAAGATTAAAAGATACAAACAAATCTATCTTCCCAATTCACGTGCAGTTAAGGTTCTGGATAAAATTTAGGTTCCACCAACTGGATGCACTAACAGGAGCTTTGGAAGGCAGAGTGAGGGGGAAGCCCTACTCCTGCTGCTTTTGGCTGTTCTCTCCAGCATGACTGACGAGATGTGGGTTGTTCCACAGTGGCATTCCAGTGTCCAATTTCCAGCTTCAGGGATGTCAAGAGATAAGAGTAGAAGCGGCAACTAGACTCTGCATTCCAATGTCCAGGCAGAGCTCAGCGGCAGCTACTTAATCTTGGATGCTTATTCTTCTCTGGGCTGCAGCTACAGAAGCATGTTCTTGAACCCAGGAGTCCCAGAGGCAGCCTCCTGATTCACTCACTCACTACCCTCCTGATTGTGGCAGAGGGAGAGCTTCCCTGGCTGGCGAGCCCCACAAGAATCCAGGAGTCATTTCTGAAAGCTGAGCTAGAGATCCTCTCTCCAGTGCTTCCAGTGATTTCTTTAAGAACCTAATCCTCTGGATTAAATTTCTTCTATGAAACTATCTAGAGTGTTTACTGTTTCATGACTGACAAGTAAACCAAACCAGCTAAGGCAGAAACTCACTCAGAAATAGCAACAACTTAAACTTAGAGCTTTTTCATAATTTATCAATTGTAACTCAAGCAACACAAAAGCAAAACACAAGGCAAGATATTTTTAACTCTATCTGATACAAGAGACAGATAACTGACATTGTGAGAAATGAAGTATATCATCATAAGAATAAAAAATGGCGGCGAGACTTCAAATTTAAGTCTTCTATTAAATCCAGTGGCTTTCCTCCATAGTAGCAGTTCTCCAAGTGGAGTCCATGGATCCTCAGGGATCCCCTATGGCCCTAGGAGGGAAAGGAGGTCCTTAAGTAAAATATATTCTCATAATAGTACTAAGGTGTCATCTGCCTTTTCTACCGTGGTCATATTGGCACTGATGATACGAAACAACAATGCATTAAACTGCTGCATCTTAGCACACAAATCAAGGCAGTGGCACCAAGTTGTGTGAGCAATTCATTGTTATTACTCACAAATAGGCACACTTGTTACTCAAAAAAGAAAAAGCCAGTTTCTCTTAAGTCCTTGATAAAAAGGGAAAAATCAATTTTATTAAATCTCAAATACTGATTTAAATTTTCTTTTAATTCTACATGACAAATAAGAAGTATGCACAGTACTTCTGCTGTATATCCAAAGCACACTATTGCTAAAGAAAAAACACAAGTGCAACGCTTGAGTTGCAAACTGAACTGATTTTTTTTCATGGAACACTATTTTTACTTGAAAGAACAACTGACAAACCACAAGCTATGATTATGCAGACTTGAGTATTTGACAGATGTTTTCTCGAAAATAAAGTGAACCTGTCACATGAGGGAGAATGAATGACAGCATTTGTTGACAATGACTAACACAGAATTTTCAAGCAAAAATCAGAATTTTGGAAAACTTGTTTCTACCATCATGAGCTTGATATTTCCCCAATACTTAAAGGATTTCTGGTGAAATCAGGTGATATTGACAATTTTAATTTGTTTTATGATGCAGACGTTCTTCCAAGATTTGGAAGGAAATCTTTTCCAAATTACCAATGCACAGTATTACAAAATCATGCATAGGTAAACAATCCATTCAAAGAGCAAGGTAAGCCATAAAGACGCTTCTAGCATCTTCAGTCTTTGACCCTGGATCCTGACACAGAGCTTCTAAATCACTTGGAACTTCCTGGGTGATAGGAGCATCTTTTGTTCTAATGAGATGACTCTTGGTGGCCTCCTGTATAGCTTCAGGGTGGGCACTGATCACCAGAAAAACCAAACCATGATTAGAAGCTTGGAACTTTGAGCCTCATCTCCCATCCTCTGGGAAGGAGAGAGAGGCTGGAAATTAAATTAATAATCAATCAAGCCCACCTGATGAAGTCTCCATAGAAATCCCTGAAGTACAGGGCTCCGAGAGCTCCTGGGTTAGTGACATATCCACATGGTGGGAGGGTGGCGTACCCCAAATCCATGAGACCGAGGCTCCTGCACTCAGGACCCTTCCAGACCTTGCCCTATGCATCTCTTCATCTGGCTATCCATCTGTATCCGTTATCACATTATTTACTATATAATAAACGGGTAAATGTGTTTCCCTGAGCTCTGTGAGCGACTGTAACAAATTATCAAACTTGAGGAGGGGGTCATGGGAACCCTCAATCTGTAGCCCAGTCAGAGAGAAGTGTGAGTAACCTGGGAACCCATTACTTGTAACTGGCATCTTAGGTGGAGGCAGTTGTGTGCAACTGAGCCCTTAACCTGTGGGATCCGATACCAACTCCAGGTAGTGTCAGAATTGAACTGAACTGCAGGACACTCAGCTGGTATCAGAAAATTGGTCGGGTGTGGGGTAAAAACTCACATATCTGGTGTCAGAAGTATTGAGTGAGGGCAGAGGAAGAAACAAGCAATAGTAGCCTTTGATGCTAGAAAGGTTGGTTGGAGAGAAGTTATTGGTCCTTAACTGAAAAGCTGAGACTTTTTCCTTTAAGCAGTGGAGAAAGTTTATTTATTATTTGTAGCTTCACTATAATCATCATAATTTTTTCCAGGATGTTCCCATTACTCCATAAATCCTCTTCTTTCCAGAAGATATTTTAGAACAATACAGCAATCGTGAAAGACTATTATAACTTACTCACATACTAAATACAGATATGATTTTAAAACCAGATATTAAGAAAATAAAATGTTATTTCACTAGAATGGTAAAACCTGAATTTCTTCTTTTTCTGGAGTTAGGGGAATGACTTCCAAAAACACGTAATGAACTATCAATTTCACAATGAAAACTAGCCCTCTGTGATTTTCTTATACGCTCACACTCAAAAAGGAACATAGAATAAACTTGGCGTAAACAATTTCTAATTGGCCAAACTAAATAAAAGTTTAGCCTATGTAAAAATCCCATCCAAATACCAAAGTATTATAAATATTTTTATATCTGTACCAAGCGAGGACCTTGGCAAAACACTCAAACTTTGTTTTAACCAACCCTCCCTCTAGTATTAGTGTGAACACAACTCAAGGGCACAAGCATGTTAGTGTTAGTTGGATACCAGTGTAGAAAATCACACATTACAAAAGCCTATGAACAGGAATCTTCAACATGTTCAAGACTGCTCAAATTAAAACATTTTTTCTGTAAGGTCACAAGTATATATACCAAAACATAACACTCAACCTAAAAAAATCTTGTACATTCCAAAGAGTTAGCATTTGAGTAAAACTTAAATACCAACTACCAAACATTTTTCTGCTAAATCCGAAATACAGGCAATCATCAACTGGTCAATGAAGCAGACTTTAACTGTATGCATTGTTTACAACTCATAACTCATTTTCCCATGAAGACAGTGTATGAAATGACAAAAGCCTTCCAAGTTAGTTCAAAAGAAATCCACTTAGCCCATAATCTAATTGAACTACAATATATGCAGAGATTTTGACTTTAGAAGAAAGTGATTTTCCTTGCTTTCCTTATTTACATAAGCCTAGGCATAGGGGAAACACTTTTTTATATAACCACATTTATATTTACCACCAGCGAAGATCTCTAGGCAGGGGAATGATATGAGCAGAAAGAACTCTGTTTTGAGAGTGAGGAGGTTAAGTGTTGAACAACAGTTGGAGAAGAGTTGTAGTAAGAATATGTATCAGGGCAGGAGCAACTAAAGGAAAAGTACGCAGACAAAAACTCATAGAACTGCAGACTAAATGGCTGTCTTGGGAGATTAGGAAGAGCAGTAAAAAAAACAAAACCTTTAATACAAAATAAAATCACTGGGTCCCCAGAAGGATGGCGATGCCCTTAAGAGAGAAAGGCAAATACGAACATAGGGATGGTCAGCAGGAGCTGAGAAGGGAGAATACTACCATTCTCGCCCTCACTCATTCTGCTTCAGCCACAGTGACGTCCTCCCTATTCATCTCCTGAGCCAAACATACTCCTGCCTGGAGGCCCCAGCCTGGGATGCATTTCCCTCAGACATCCACGAGCTTCCCTCCCTCACTTCACTCAGGTATCTGTATAAATGTGACCTCATCCAAGAAACATTCCCTGACGGATCCTCTATCTAAAGTAGCATATCCCATGCCTGACCTACAACCGCACCCCTGTTACCATCTGTCCCTTGACCTTGCTCTCTTGTTCTTCATGAACTTACCACTGCCTGACATTATTTATTTATTGCTTAAATGTCTGTCTTCCCCCTATGTAAACTGACATTTTGTGTTTTTTCTAATGGCCTAAAAACCTATCTAATACATATTAGGCAATCAATAAATATTTGTTAAGCAAATAAAGGTTGATATCTAGACTATGGAATAGAGATAAAAATTAGTGAGTCATCTTCATAGTGGCACTAACTAGAAGACTTAAGAACATAGGCTTTATCCATATAAAATTTTTTCTAGTAAGTCAAAGGACAAATAGAATAAGGTATCACGTTAAAAGAATACTTAAAATCAAGAAGACATAAATAATGTAAATTGTGTTTCCTACCTGACTCTCCCATTCTCCTCTGCCCTCAGTCAGCTCTCTTAAGATGTTCCCACTTTTCTAATCTTCTTACTGCGGAACTCAGATTCTCTACAACAGTGCTCTCCACTAGAACTTTCTATGATGATGGAAATGTACTATTATCTGCGCTGTCAGGTAGGGTGACCACTAGCCACATCTGCCTACTACTGAGCATTTAAAATGTGTCTAGTGCAACATAGGAACTGAATTTTAATATTATTTAATTTTAATTTATATTTAAATCTAAGTTGTCACATGTGCCCGTTGGCAACTATGTTGAACAGCTCAGCTCCAAATGATCTTGTTCTGTTTTTAATAATTCCTGCTAAAATTATAATGGCAGCATTGGTAAGAAGGGAAAGTGAATAGCAAAGGAGCCATTTGGGAATTCTGTCATCAACTTTACTATGTTTTCAAACTAAAATTGTGAAAAAAAATTAAAGTTAACATCCTATATGAGTCAACAAAAAGTACAAAGGTCCATGGCTACCATTCTTCCCTAAAATTAAAGAAAACTCACAAAGTTATACAAGTCATTCTACAGAACATTGTAATAGAATGTAAGCCTAATTGCATGCAATCATTTACAAGTAACTTTCAGAGCATTGTAGAATCTCATTTTTAAGCTTAACCTTAACTTTCAGTGAATCATCAAAACAGTTTTATACATTAGAAATCTCTACGGAAAAAGAGATTTAACTTTCATGGCATTAATTTTTTTCTATCTGAAGTTACTTGTTTAACAAATGTGGGGGGTGGGAAAAATACCAGGGTTCAGTTAATAAACTCCTAAAGTGCTGAACATACGTGATTTGCCCTCAGCAGAGATGAGAGCACTAGACCTGGATCTGTCACTTGTCCTTTAGATCACTTTTAGGCTGGCCAAGCAACATCACTAAGAGCAGAGTTCTAGGACAGAACTTCAACATTTTTCTCACTTTCTATGCAATCCTTACCAAATAAACTGATTCTAAATTGGTAACACTTAACACTTATTCCAATGTGTTATGTCAATTTCTCTAAAACTTAAGCCAATATGTGGCATTATTTTCTGTGCTAAAATTGCCTACCCAAATCCCTCTTATCTTTTGATCCATTCTTTGATTGCTCAATTGTAGCACATCTCGTTCTGGTGGGCATATACTGTTTCTTTCCTGTTTTAAAAAAGTTCAAAAGAATTTAATGATCATGAAAGAAAGAATATTACTATTTAATTTCAAGTGGGCAAAAGCCTGGTATGGTCATGTCTATGACAGAGTTTGCCATCACACAAAAACTTCGAAGAATCTCTCCTCTGACTATTAAGTTCACCTACGATATCTTAGTATCCTGCATTGCTACCTCCTTGCATTTGCATTTTTTACTGCCAAACTCCAACACAATTTTATTTCCAATTTAAGCTGGAGGTGGGAGGCACTCATCTGACAATTCACAATATCCAATCTGGACAGGAAATCCAAGTAATGAAAAAAAGTACCTAAAAGTGTTGTTAATACTCTAAATGATTTGGGCTTTTTCCCAGAATTCAACAGAGTATTAAATTACAGTATAGAATGTTACCAAAACAATATCAAACACCAGGTACACCACTTCTTAATTCTCTATGATACAGAATACAAGCTTTCCTTGAAATGTTTCTTTTTTTTCTCTCAAAAATGGAAGGTGAAAATGCACTAAAGGCCAATCATTGTCCTACTAACTAGTGAAAATGTAACAACTTCTTGAATATTAAGTGAAGGTTCAAAAATATATGTTCTTCAAATCAAGTGACATAATTTACTTTATCTTCTGATGTACCCAGGTATGAATAAATGAAAATTTCCCCACAAGCCCCAAATGTAACTTCTATGGGATATTTTAGTTTAAAAGCTAAATTTTTCTAGTCATTAAAAACACATGTATTTTATTCCTTCTAACAGAGACGCCCAGTCATAAACAGTTATAGTCTAGCTTATACAAGTAATCATATGTATTTAGCATTAGAGACTCTCACGTCAAAATACAGATGTTTTGTCAGTACTACAACCAATAGATGACACACTTAAAATTAGCCAGGCTCTGTCTATGCTATAGTCCTGTCTGTAATAGACTTTTTACTTAAAAAAGAAAACAAGGAATTAAAAAAAATAAAAACTCCTGCCATATTTGAAGAATTAGTTAAGCCATGGTCAACTTTCAAATAAAAATATATTTCACATAAAGTTAAGAAAATGTTCAAAAAGAGTTTTCCTATCTAGAACATTGCCTTGAAAACTTCCTCAGACTCTGATCACTCCAATACTCCACATGCCTTCAGCGCGCAGGTAGTGTTTTCAAAGGAGGCCTGTGTCTGAATATACATCTTTCCTTCCCACGTTTTACCACTCCTTTCAAGAATTAAAAATACATGAAAGATTTCATTTCTTATCAGCAATATAGCATAATAATTTAAAGAATCTGCTAAATGCATGACATCTCCTTACTTTCTCAGTTTTAAACCATGAAACACTATTATGACACTGCCAAATTTAAATGCTGGATCAAGACTATCTCCAAAAGGCAGCTGTACTTCTTAGAACTTGATAAAATAGGGTACAAATTTGTTAACTGGAAAAGAATTATTGTTATTCATTGGCTACTTTTTCCCAGTTTGATACTAATATTATTATAATGAAATCACTGCATTATAGTTCTACAACAGTTTTCCTCAATAATCTCAAAGCAACTTTATGGACACACTATCCAAATTATTGAATTCTTTTTTTTTTTTTTAATTTTTATTTTTTTCGGATGTACATCATATTTCAAATTCTGGATACATTACATCATGTTCACCACCCGAACACTAATTATAGTGCATCTCCTCACATGTGAGCCTAATCACCCCTTTTGCCCTCCCCCTTCCCCGCTTCCCCAATGGTAACCACCAGTCCAATCTCCAATGCTATGTTTTGGTTTTTTTTTTGTCATTTTTATATTCTACTTATGAGTGAGATCATATGGTATTTGACTTTCTCCCTCTGACTTATTTCACTCAGCATAATACCCTCAAGGTCCACCCATGTTGTCACAAATGGCCGGATTTCGTCATTTCTTATGGCTGAGCAGTATTCCATCGTGTATAAATACCACGTCTTCTTTATCCATTCATCCCTTGATGGGCACCTAGGTTGCTTCCAAGTCTTGGCTATTGTGTATAATGCCGCAGTGAACACAGGGGTGCAAGTATCTTTATGCCTTTGTGTTTTCAAGTTCTTTGGATAAATACCCAGCAGTGGAATAGCTGGATCATATGGTAGATCTATCCTTAATTTTCTGAGGATACTCCATACTGCTTTCCATAGTGGCTGCACCAGTTTGCACTCCCATCAGCAGTGTAGGAGGGTTCCCATCTCTCCACATCCTCTCCAACATTTGTTGTTTCCTGTCTTGTTAATTATAGCCATTCTGACGGGAGTGAGGTGATACCTCATTGTAGTTTTGATTTGCATTTCCCTGATAGCTAATGACGTTGAGCATCTTTTCACCGTGGGTGTGTATGTGTGTGTAGCTCTTGAAAAATATCCACTAAGTAATTTTCTATTCCACTTGAAAGAAATGGTAGAGAAATGGAGTTTCTGGTTTATCTCAATTAATTGTCATACTGAGCAGATTGCTTGCTGTTGTGGTTTCTTTATCAATAAAATGGGCTGTGCTTCTAACCAGGATACTAATTCATATTTAATATATTTAAAATACAGATGTCTGGGCCCCACCCAAGAGCCACTGAATCAGAGCCTGGCAGGGAGGAGCCCCAGCACAAGGAGATCACTACTGTGCTGTCTTTCTCTTTGCGTTGTCTTTCTAGGAGCCCTTTTCTGGGTATAGCAACTTCATGTCTTTACCTTCTACCTTGTGACTCAATCTCTTACTTCCCCACAAAACGTGCTTGTAACTGAGTCGAACAAACATAGGCGTTATTTATCTATAATTCACAAGATGATTTCAATCTTTGAAATCTACATTACTTGGACTCTTGCAAAAAGATTTTCAAGAGCAGTCCCTTCTGGTTCCTCAATAAGTTGGAAAGGCCTTGACTTTAATCCAACATATTTGGTGTTATGTTATCCCTGATATCATTCAGTTCTTACTGTGAGCTTCTCAAAACAAAGATGGCTTCTATTTGGCCTGGAAGAAGGAATGTGAAATCATCTGAACCAAAAACGTGATGTCCTCACTCTGGCTAAATTGACAAAATAGTGATGATTCTTCAACTGTCCGAGGCTGCATTTAGATTTGGATTGAAATCATGTTGTCTATTTTTCTCATGAGCTTATATATTTTTTAAAATGTTGCACTACTATTTGGAAAAGTTTGAACTCGTGCAAGGTATTAGTTTTGTGACTATATAATTTCTTGTCGTAACTGGAGCCATTTTAGGAGTGTAAAGGGGAGCTATCCATAACATGCCAGGGACAAAACAAGCACCAACAGAGCTGTCCAGACAGCAGTGGGATGTGAGCCCACCTTTGCCATCTGTGACCCAGAGGCAGGAGACATGGGGGTGAGAGCAGGAGTCAGTCCCACCTTGGTCAGACACGTCCAAGCCTGGCTTTGTTCTGGCCCTGCCCAGGTCATGGGTTAAAGAGTCTGCTGTGTCTGCCGAGAGGAGGTCGATGGGAGGAAGCATGGTGACCTGGGCCCAGTAGGAAGGACGGTCAGCAGAGTGACAGTGACCCAGGGAAGAGAGAGAGTGGTGGTTTATACTGGAGGGTGGTGGCAGAGATGGAGAGAAGAGAACAGAGGGAGTTTGAGGGAAATATCTATGGACTGCCTGATGCATTGGATGTAGACGGTGAGGAAAAAGGACAGGTCAAGAGGGGTTTCCAGGTCTGGGCTGAAAGCGAGGGGACGTGGGGGGCTGTGGACTGACTAGAGCATTCTGAAGCTAAAGCAAGTCTTCCGTGGCTGGCTTCCCCAAGAGCGACCCCAAGTCTGTGGTTCCTCATGCTCCTCTGAAACAGGTCGTGTAATTGGGACAGGATCCGTCCATGTAGTTAGCAGCGTTTGAGAGGATAATTGGGAGCAGATTTCCTGCAGAAGTTGTACATCTGCTCTGCCAGGCTGTTTGTACCTTCCTGTCTGTGTCTGCGCAGAACCCTGACCAGAAATGGCACTGTCCTCTTTATCTTCCCTACACTTTTCCTCTCATTCATCTCAAGATCCTTGTTATTCTATGTGGATTCCCAGCATGGACATCACTTGGGAGCAGTGCAGGGACTCGGGCCCACCCAGGACCTTATGAATTACGATCTGCTTTGTAACGAGATCTTCAAGTGATTCGTATGCCCCTGAAAGTGTGTAAAGCACCGTGGATAACTCCTCCTTCTTCTTCAGCATTCAGCTCAGGACCACGTCCTCCAGAGACCCTCCCTGACCTCCCACCCAACACCCAACCTGTTGCAGGGACAGTTCGAGAGCCGGGCACAGAGCCAGCAGTGGGTGCACACGCCACCTCCATGAGCATTTATAGTCCGTGAGTCTTTCTCTTCCACTGGCTCTGCGCTCTGCTGCAGGCCATTGAGTGTTCATCTTGGCATCTCCACGAGTAGCATCATATCGGCTCCACTAAGGCAGTGGACGCATCAACCTTGGGAACTCTCACCCTGCCCTCGAGCCCCTCCTGGAGCTGCCCTGGGAGCCCCTGTTGTAGGAGCGCCTAAGAGGTGAGACCCTCTGATCCCCAGGGCCTTCATGGATGGTCGAAACCTCATGGACGTCCAAATGGACATGACTACTCCCCTCTCTATTCCTTCGAAAAAAGCTTTTCACTCAGTGTACTACATCCACACACAGCTGACTTTTTTTCCGGATTTCCCTGCAAAGATTTTACTATGATTTTCTTAAAGTACCGCAGATAATATACGTGTGATCATAAAAGTTCTGAGTCCTCCTTCATTCCTCTTCTCAGACCCCACAACAGTCAAACACTGCCCCATCAGGCCTGCTCCTCCACCTCTGTGATGACCACCCCAGTGCCAGCCCCAGGGCTCCCTGCAGACCCCTGTGAGGCCCCTCACCAAAACGCTGCCCCCTCTTCCCCTACCCCACATTCCACTGTCTCGAAGCCACAGAGATCTATGTAGATAGCACATCACAGTATACCCCCATCCACCCTCTGTCTCCTCCCCAGGTCTACACCCTTCCCTGGTGTCACTCCCCTGCACTACAGAGACATCTATGCAGTGGGCCCTGGTCCCTGCCCACCTTCCCTCCCCCTCACCTCAGTCCTATTTCCGCTGCCCCAGAAGCCACCTCTCAGGTCTCTATACTTCCTGTTCTGTCTGCCTGGAACATTCTGCCCATGACCTCCCAGGCTAATTCCTATTACCTTTCATCTCAGCATAAATGTCACCCACTGAGTGTTAGCCTGTCACCGCCCTTACCATCCCCCTATAGGAATCGTCTGTAGAGCACGTATTTCCCTCCTTCGTCTCTTGCTCTTTATGATCTAACCTTGCCCCTCAGTAGAATGTAAGCTCTGGGGCCCCCAGTCCTCATCGGGCTGTTTTCTTTCATGCATCGCTGCATCCCCAACACCTGGAACAGCACAGAAGACATCACAGAAGCTCCAAGTGTAACAATGAAGGGATGGGAAGGAAGGCAATAACACCATCGCACTTCGGATTCAGCAGAGTCCAGTGTGCTGGTCACTCTCCAGATTCCTTCGGGGCCCCTCTCTGGCCGGCTCTGTGCCCGGGCTGACTCCTCTGCCTGCACTGCCCAGGCCTCTGGGAGGCTCCTAGGCTTCAGCAGGAGGTGGGACGACAGGAGGACAGAGGGCTGGGGCAGTTTTCCCTGTTCCCCTGACAGCCCCTCATGGGCCCAGAGGACACCACTTCCCCTCCTCCCTCCAGCCCAGGGCTGGGAACAGCTTCCCTCTCGCTGGCCTCTGGGAGCCCCGCATCCCTGGCCCTTCCCTCCTCCCTGTCTCAGCTCCGGAAATGGCTGCATCTCAGTCTCTTCATCTCCACCATTGGGGTGAAGTGTTTGTAGTGGGAATTTTGTCGGGTACATCAGGCACCTCTCCTTTTCTGTGTACAGGACTTAGGATTCTTTTGTGTACATCGCGGTGGATTGCATGATCTTTTTCTTTTATTTATTTTAAATAATTTTTCAAAATTGAATCTCTTAATTTTACATTTTCCTTAGGTACTGAAATAACAAAGTATTCTACATCTGTACTGTAGTTTGTGTGTGTCTGTGTGTGTGGGTGTGGGTGCATATGTGATTGCCACCAAGGGAAAACGGCATAAAATGGACTGCAAAACATTGAGAAAGAAACACTATCTTAAACAATACAACAAAGATTTAAAAAATTACAGAACAAAAAACAGAGTGCAAATTATCTAAAATTACCCTCTAAATTAATCTATAAATTTAGGAATAAATCAAAACATTATGAAATGTCAACGGGAGTATGTTGAAGTCTTTTTTTTTCCTGCTTTTCCATTGGTTTTTACTAACCATCTAATTCATTCAGGCAAATATTGTCACTTCGCAGATTCCTAATAAGGGCTCAGAGCACACAGAAACAGTCTTTATTGTTTTCTGCATCTCTATGTCCTACTCTAATGATGGCTTAATGAATAGTGACCTTTCATTTAAATCTAAACTCAATCCTTATACTGTCTTATTCTAGAGGGTCCAAGGACAGAGAATGCAATTGATAAGCAATGTATTAAATGAAACTTTATTTGAAAAAATATCTTACACATTAGAATGCTTTATCTACTTGAATAAGAATAATTAAGTAATAGGAGCTAAACTAAAAACAGAAAAAATCAAAATTCCTTTGAAAAGAGAACACCCGTGCAGATGTCCTGCTGTGGCTGGGGTGCTGAAGGCCCAGCTGCTGTGGATGCTGAGTCCAATCTGCAGGTGACCCCAGGCCCCTGAGGCCTCATGGCAGGGCCATCCTCCTTCCTGGGGGGGTCCTACCAGCCCAGGGGATCCCCCACACTTCTGGGCCTCTGGGGACCGTGGGAGGAGCAGCTGGAGGAAAATTGCCTCTTGGCAAAGGCTGGAACGAGGCCTCCAACATGGCCAGCCTTTGCCTGTTGTGCTCGTTTTCTCGTCTTAGCTCCTCGAGCTTTCTCTCTGCCAACATGGCTGCCCTCCAGCTTTCTTTGGCTCTTTGCATCTGGAAGAGGTTCTCCTTGTGATAATAGGAAGTGCACGTCTTCACTTCTTGGGCCAGGTCTTCAGCCATCTTCTTGTAGAGGTTGCGAAGCTGGTACGTGGAGTTCATCTCCCAGCACACGTTGAGGAGCTTCTTCTTCAACTCGGAGCAGACCCTTTCCTCCTCAAAGAATTTTCCATAAAGTGACCCAACTTCTTCATCATGTAGCTCATGCAGATTTTGAAGTTTGAGCTTCAGCTGCTGAATCTCACCTTCGAGCTTGGTGTTTTCGTGCTGCAAAGTTGCTTCCTCGGTTTGGAGGGAGAGGATTTCTCCTGGAAGCTCTTCCTCAATTTGCTTTTGTTGCTGCAACCATCTGGCTCTTTCCTGATGTTCCTCTTCATCAGTTGCTTTGGAGACTTTAACAGGCAGGCTCTTCAAAGCCTTTTCCAGAAGGTCGACAGTGTCCTGAAGTGCTGATGTGCTCAGGATTGTATTCATCGCTGCCAAGCACAAGGTTCGTAACGGGAGAGGACTGGCCTCCACCCGAGGGCACTGAAGGGCTTCCACAGCTCGGTTCTCAGGTCGGTATTCTCCCCACATTCTCCACTGACTTCACCGCGGGCAGAACACCTTTCGCCTGGAGACTTCCCTCTCGTGAAAGTGTGTCCTGTCTTGACTATCAAAGCCACCACCACAGTACATACCAGGACCTCCCAGGGGAACGCAGGGAGACCTGGACCCTGGCTCAAGCTGTCCGAAATCACCAGAAGAGCACACCACAGGTGCCCCAGGATCAGGTGGAAAGCGGACGCGATGGCAGGCAGCAGGCCCTCCATGGCTGGGGAGAGCTCCGCAGCTGTGCCTCTGAGTGCCAGTGCCCTGTGGGCCACAACTGACCACTCGGAACCCTGAGGAGTGTTCCATCTCCAAAGTAAACAGGTGGCTGGAACCAGGGTGTGTCAGTTGGTTGGGGGAGGGGAGGCCAGCTAGGGTCTAGGAAACAGACCCCTAAGTGAGCTCTGAAAGTAGAAGGGGTCTCACTTCTCCAGGCACTGGGGGAGGTGGACAGGGCTGATGGCAGCCTGGCTCTGCCAGTCTAGGCCCACCTGGCCCTACAGCACACCTAGGGGACAAAGCAGGGCCAGGCCACGTCCCTTTTTGTGCACAAGAGCAAGTGATGGGGGCCATCCCTGGGTGAGGCCCACTCTCCTCCTGTTTTCAAGTTTCCTTCTGTGCAGGGACACCTGGGACTGCCCACACAGCTCCCCAATCTTCCTAGTCTGAGGCTCCCTCTGTCCTTCTGGTTGGTCACTGGGGACAAGCAAGGGCAAAGACTGAAGGATGTCCCTAAAGGTATGAACTAAGAGACCAGGATTCCAATCCAAACAACTCAAGAGTCATCAATATGAACTGGCAATCTTATCATTTTATGGATTTTGGTTGAGACAATATGTCCTCATTCAATCCAAGTGTTCCTGGGTGGAAGTGACTCTCCTGGGGTGACACAGTGACCAGGGCTCCTTTCCTCATGTGGCCCTGCCATCTTCAGTATAAGCTTCCCAAGGTGGCCCTGAGGAGGGTCCAGTCCACCAAATTGTCTTCAGAGGTGGGCCTCTGGGGATGGCGTTTTTACACATATTATCAAAAATAACTCAACAAACACTTTTTGAGAAACTATGACATTCTAATATGATCATGGGAACATCAATAGTCTCTTGCCCTGTTAGGCTTCATGTTTGGTAAGCAAGAAAGGCACAAGCAAATAATTTTAAAATAACACAGTACTCATTAAGACACAGGTATGCTCTGGGTGCTGGAAAAGCACTTGGTCCAAACTAGAGGCCAGGGGAAACATTCTAGAGCCATTAGCTCCTGAGCTAAATCCTACAATGCCAGAAGAAATTAGGCTGGGGGTAAAGGCTAGAAGGGATTCCTTCGAAGGAAAAGCAAGCATAAAGACAAAAGAAATTAAATAGCACTGGGTGGATGAGAACTTCAAGCCATTCTGCATCATCACAGTGTAAAGAGAAAAGAACAAAACAGTAGAAAACGAAGTCAGAGATGCAGACAGGAGTCAAGCCACAGTGTGTCTTCAACTTGGACACAGCAACTGGGTCTGTCTTACACACATAAAACTTCTCCCGATTATCACCTATTATCTGTGTGAAGTAGGAGTATTCCAGGCTTAGCCGACATAAGATCATTTGTAGAGCAAAAATACTAAGATTATCCTGAAAACTTGAAATCAACCAACATTAAACAGTATTTAATGCCAATTAATAGCTATAAACATCTATGTGAATGGGTTCTTCCTGGTTATTTCCTAACTTTGAGAAAGTCTATAAACAAAATCAGAAATTCTCTTCCAATACAAGTTAGTAATCAAACTTCTCTAATTGAGAATGCATAAAAATAAATACCTACATTTTATATAATACAGTTACACCACAATGAGATATGGAGGTAACTGAATGTATTTTGAAAAACTCAGTGCTATATAAGCACAAAGTATTCATGTTATGAATAAAAATTAGTTCATAAAATTTTCCATATGGACCTGTGTGTGCGCATGTATGTGTGCTTATTTTGTTACATGGTAATAAACCTTTCTCCAAAATCTTTATTTTGGGGAGGGGCAGGGATTGAAAGAAGGGAAATTCTACTAAATGGTAAAGCTATCAGTAATTAAAAATACTACTTTATCTTCAAAAATAATACTAAGCCTCTACCAACACTTAAAATCCATAAAACAAATGATTTTGCCCATTTAAAATTCTAGAAATTTTTGTTTCTTTAATGAGTAACACTGTAGCTGTTCCATATTTCAAAACAATGAATACTCCATGAGGTGCTCTATGAAAGGATATACCAATGAAATACAATCTGGAAAAAAATATAATGCAGCTAATTAAAACATGCTCCTTTCAAATACACTAAGAAGAACCAAGGTTAAAGTAGTCTTTTCTTTTGTCCTTTACCTCTGCTTCAACAAAATTAATATATCCCCAAGGAAAATTTTTTATTACATTCCTGTCAAAATATTAAGAAAGAAGTAAACTTACTCGCATCTGCTTGGCTTCCCACACTGATGTATCTATCACTGCCAGGAAGCACGGTTTGGTAGTAAGTTGTCTCCTCCTGCTGAGGGGTCTTGGCATTCTTCGCAGTGAGGAAAGCCACTGCCAACTCCAAGTTTCCATTGCTATCCTTCAAAGATCAAGAACAGAACATCAAATATTTTGGAATAACTCTGTACATTCTCACATGATTTATGTAAGCTTTTCCATAACAACTAATTCTCAAAGCAAAAATCATTTTCAGATTCAAAATCATTCTGTGTGATTCTGATTTTATAGTATAAATTCATCATAAACAAAGAACACTATATCAATGGTAATTCCTTTATTAATTAAAACTACTAATATAACGTAAAAATCAACTCTATAACTAATTTCTCAGTTTTCCATTACTTTCATATCTGCTTAACAAAAGCCAATCACAAACTTATACTTCTAAACAAATGAACAAACTAAAACATGTTTTCTGGAACTTGCCATACACAAGGATGAAAAATGAATTTTTAAAACAGTGCTTCTGCAAATAAGAACAAAAAAAGGTATTCCCTTTAAAATGGGTGCTGAACACATACCTAAAGGCAAACTTAACAAGGAAATGTCAAAGACTTATAGGAAGAAAATAGCAAAATGTTCTGAAGCTTGACAGTATGGAGAAACACAAAGAACTCCTAGACAGAAATACTCAATACTGTCAAGATAACAATCCTGCCCAAATTAAATATAAATTTTATGTAGTTCTCATCAAAAGCATACCTGGACAAAATTCTAAAGTTAATTTAGAAGGAAGTAGCTGCTAAAAAACTAAGAATTTTTGAAACAGTAAAATAATAAGAGACCTACCCAGTTATATCTCTATATTTTCTGTCCAGTTAACAATAAATCTAACACTAGCTCTATGACAGCTAGTTGAAACAACATTAGGAAATCCAGGTATTAATAATGAAGTTATCTCTGTGACACAAGGCCAGAACACATTAAGATTGTGTAGGCCTTAAGAATTTTAGGATACGAGAGGAGTGTAATAGGAAGCCAGTCGAGGGTTCTGCCTAGAAATGACCTGGTATGACTTACATTTTAAAAGGATCATTCTGGCTGTGTGTTGAGACTATAGGAGAGAAAGGGCAGAGAGTCTCTTATTTGCTATCATATTAAATGTAGGGGGTGATAGAAGGAGAAAGATTAGAATGATTCCAAGATTTGAGGAGTGAACAACTAGAAGAATGAAGTCCCCAACCCACCTCGACTCCAACTCTAGGAGCTGCTGAAGAGATAAAGTAAGAGTACAGTTGGAAAAGCACCACTGCTTTCACCTTTGTTATCTGTCACAACCACTGTAAGATTCTCAAATGACTCATCCAAAATACAGGTATAACATATCCCATAGTTAGATAAGTAAACTATAGTAAAACAACTTGCAATAACAATGGCTAAGATTTACTGAGCAGTAATATGTGCCAAAACATGTGCCAAGTACTCTTCACAGACTACCTCATATAATAATTAGCTGACTACAACAGGGACTTACACAACGTGAAGGTCACTTACTTTGCGAAGCTAAAAACAGATGCTCAAAATAAATACAAGTGCTGAAATCAATCAACGACATGTGGTTCCCAAAAGTAGACTCCATATCAGTATTTTACTGAGAGACTCAACTCATTAATAACCCTCTTACAAATTTATACCGGGAAACAGTTAAGGTTTAAGTACACTGTTTTCACTTCCAGCTACTGAGAACTGAAATGAAAGTTAAAAAAAAAAACTAAGGTCACACAGCTTACCTCAAAGGAAATGTGGACAAGAATTAATTGGATTAATTCTTTACATTTATTTAATTAAACATATTCTACATGTTTCCCAAGTCAAGAAAAAGAAAAGTGCCCTGACAAGGTACCGAGTGTAGTGTCACACTCACTGACACATAATGGAAAAAGTACATTCTGAAAATAGACAGGATTTAGTCATATTTATCACAATAAAGAAAGGACTAGTGGGGCCGGTCGAGTGGTTGAGTTCGCGTGCTCCACTTTGGCAGACCAGGGTTTTGCTAGTTCGGATCCTGGGCGCAGACATGGCACCGCTCATCAAGCCATGCAGAGGCAGCATCCCACATGCCACAACTAGATGGACCCACAACTAAAAATACACAACTATGTACCGGGGGGCTTTGGGGAGAAAAAGGAAAAATAAAATCTTTAAAAAAAAAAAAAAGAAAGGACTGGCAATCATCTAAACATCATCATATAAACTGACATACAACACATTTGTTTCCTCCCTAAATGCTTACAGTGGCTTCATAAACCCTGCATTAATGCTCTAAACAGTACTGCTTCATCACTGTCCTGATGAGGCCAAAACGAAGCAAAGCCTCTAGTGAAAGCAGAAATTAAGTGTGATGCTCTGGGATCAGGCCACTTGGTTTCTATTTCAAACTCCTCCACATACTAGCTGTGTGATCTTGATCAAGTCACTTTAACCTCTGTTTCCTTATCTTTTAAAAAGGGATGAAAATAATACCCCATGGAGTTATTAGGAATAGCACCTAGTACTGTAAGTGCTTACTAAGTGCTAGTTGTTATCACTACTATTATGAGGATTATGATTACACTCACCTAAAAGATAAATTGCTTCCAGACACAAATGAAGAACTTTTGTGTCAACATCAAAAATTACATAATTTTGTCTCATGGAGCAAATGCCAAAGGATTGAAGCTGTGTGTATGCCTACAGTGGCAAAAGGCTCTCACTGCTAGCCTTTGTAGCTATATATATATATATAGTTCTTGAACATCTTTCACTCGCTTGATCTTTTCCATGTGCATACCCATGTGATTTAACTCATGTGAGTGCCTCTGTGTGGAAATGAGGGTACTTCATAAGATACAACAAAATGATGCATCTTATCTGTTGCATATACTCAAAAGTTTGATGTTGAATGTTCTTAAGGTAAATTACTTGAATGTTAGCCAGTTTCTATTTCTCCTTCTTGGAAGGAAAAAATGTAAGCTTTTGACTCTCTATTAATTTTCTATTTCTCCCTCCTCCTCCTCTCTCTACTCTCCCGCACCCTCTGCCCCTATTTAAACTCTAAAATCATGGTTCTTGAGGAAAACCAGCCATTAGCATTTGGATTCACATCCCCCTATTTTGCATGAAAAGTGTTTCCTATGGAGAGATGTCATCTGTCACTCCAAGGTATGCTGAAAGCTAACATGCTCAAAATTGCAGTATATGTTAGCTAAGGCTCTTACTTTATACAAGTTCTTTCCTATATCTCTACTACTACCACACAGTATAACTAAAAAACTCAACTTTCAAATACGGCAGGCAGTAGAGATGAGGGTGTAACACAAGTGTAGGTCATAAAACAGAGGCCATACTTTCAAAGCTTGCTGTAGTATCTGGGCATCGTTGATCCCAGTAATTTCTCTCAGCTGATTCAAAAATGTCTGCTGGTGCTAGAAGAGAGGAAAAACCAAAATCATTACACTCTGAAATCTGAAAATATACAAGGACAAGAAAATAAATGACCTTTGGGCAAACAAACAGAAAACAAAATAAACTAGAGTAAAAAAGAAAAACAAAAACAGGGGCAGGCCTGGTGGCACAGCAGTTCAGTTCCTACACTCTGCTTTGGCGGCCCGGGGTTTACTGGCTTGGATCCCATGTGCAGACATAGCACTACTTGTCAAGCCATGCTGTGGTAGGCGTCCCGCATATAAAGTGGAGGAAGATGGGCACAGATGTTAGCTCAGGGCCAGTCTTCCTCAGCAAAAAGAGGATTGGGAGCAGATGTTAGCTCAGGGCTAATCTTCTTCAAAAAGAAAAAACAAACAAACAAACTTGAGAGAGACTGAACAAATTTCATTCTTTTAGGAAGAAGGAACCATGCTGTGGGGAGCCCTTATTCCATTTTCATGTTTCCAAAAGGGAACTTCTACATTACTTCCCAAGAAGAAGTCTTACTGAATTAACAATTTCTGGTCCATTCTTCACCACCTCATTTATGCCACCCAACAAGAAAAGGAGTGGTTAGCATGAGGCTAAGCCTGAGAAACTAAGGAAACAAGTATCCATTGGGTTACTTTAACTAGGGCATGGGACCAGTGATGGAGATCGAGGCAGCTCTGGTAATCTCTCCCTGTCCCTATGGACAGGCAGCATCCAGGCCCCTGGGATATGTGAAAAAGACACGCTTTTGGCAGGCCATGCACTAGGTGAGTATATTATATCACTGGCATCCTACGATCTGTCTGAGGAAAAAGAGGACCATCTCATGCTCCCATCCGTCATAAAAGATCCTAAACAGAATTGATCATTTGCCCCCAGTTGCTTCAGATCTGTTTACAGTCTACTGGTCTATGTACCATATAATCTATTACACTCTATTGGGGGGATAGCATCCCACTACGAAACCCTTCCCTGAACTTCCCTAATTAAGAACCATGTTCCTCCCTACATCTCTGTATTTCTCAAAACAAGTTCCCAAAAACTGTAAGACAGCACCACGACATAATGCAAGCTCAAGGGATATGATCTGGAAGACAAGTCGTCACTAGAATGAAAGGATCTGCAGAAATCTTTCTTGAAAATGTTTTACAGTCATCTCAGTAAGAATTTTATGGGGTGAAAGTTTAATGAGAAACAGTATAGTTACACAGTTTCAAATTCTTCCTACAAATTATAAAGGGAGAAAAGGTAAATTTATACTGAAGAAATCTAACAGATACCAACTCAACCAAGTGATCAGAGCTAATATTACCAATAATGGGACTGACAGCGTGTGCCTCTTGATATGATATGATACACCAAGAAGACAATATCACCTGTGGTTTTCCTGCCAAAAACCATAACCTGAATCTAATCTTGAGGAAGTATCAGACATCCAAACTGAGGAACATTTCGCAAAATAATTATTGGGTTATCTTCAAAATGTCTATATCATGACAAAGGACAAGTTTCCAGATTAAAGGGGACCAAAAAGGCATGGTAACCAAATGTACTGCAGGAGACCACATTACATCTCAAACTAAACGCAATACAGGATATTATTCGGACAACTGGAGAAAGATGAATGTGGACTGCTTAGTAATGATATTTTATTAATATTAAATTCCTGAATTTGATAATGCACTATAGTTATTTAAGAAAATATCTTTTTTCTTAGGAAATACACCCTGAAGTATTTCAGAGGGTAAAGGGACATGATGTCTGCAACTTACTCTCAAATGGTTCAGGAAAAAAGTTATGGGAAGTTCTCTGTACTAATTTCGCAACTTTAAATTTGAAATTACTTCAAAATATAAAGTTTTAAAATGTTATGCATACAGATTTGTTGATGTCAGGATTGTAAAACGTGCGTTTCAAAACATGCTTGACAATTTAAACATGCATAATGTATATACATTCAGAAGTGAAGGGTCCTAAAGAAATTACAAAATGAAATGAAAAAAATAAATAAATAAAAGCAATTTGAAAGTCAGGTTAGAGAGAACGTAGTCGAGATATCTTTTACAAAAGCCACACATATAAGTTACAAATTATATTCAGCTACATGTAACAGAGTCCCATCTAAATAGTAGCTTCAACATACTGCAGTGTCTTTTCCTAATATAATTAGACTGGAGGTGGGCAGTCCAGATCTGATAAGGACACCCCACAAGATATCAAAGATCTAAGCTCCTTCTGTCTTCCCACTAAACATTCCTATATATGACATTCAGCAAGTGTCTGTCACTCCATGTCTCCTCCTCCAGCATCCTGTCCAAGTTCTAGGTAGGACAAAGGGAAGGGCAAAGGACAAAAGGTGTCTGACAAATGATTCTGCCTTCTTTATCAAGCCCTTTCTGGCGACTTCCACTTAAAGCCTCACTGAACACACAAAGCCTCCTGGCCACTCCTAAGTGCAAAAGCGGTTGGGAAATGTATTTTTCAGCAATGCAAAAAGGCACTCTGAAGATGAAATCAAGGCTCTGTTTGTTAGGGAAAAGAAAGAACGTATATTGCATAGGCATTGGCAGTATCTGCCATGCCATCAATGAATTTTCATTTCCATAAAAATCTTATTAAAGAGTTGAGATAACCAAGACTATCTAACAATAAAATAGATAATAAAGTACATAAACAAGGTCATATAAATGCCAAGAAGAATCAAAATAGTTGAATAAAAGAACCAAATTGCCAAATTTCCAGGGCTGAAATACAAGAAAAATAAATTCTTTTTAAACTTGTCAACTTTTCTACTTTCTTTTAAAAAGTTAACAATAACTAAGCAACAGAACCATGACTAAGTTACATAATACCCAACATTACAAATTAAAGATGTATAAAAATTTTACAGAAATTCTCCTTATCTAATTCAAGGCTTTATTTTAGTGAACATAAAATACTTGAAAGATTTTATAAGCCTGTTTGCAATTTCACCACCACCAGCACTCCAAACTCCATCCTTTACACAGAGCATTATTTTCCTCAACTGCGAATTATTCAATCGTGCATCGGGAAAGACTATTGAATACCCCAAAGAAATTACTCATTTGTACAAACGTCGCTGGCTATTATTTATAATGCTGGAAAAATGAAAAAAGATGCAAATGTCCTTCCACTAAGGAAGACATTCTAAACTTTAATGTACAGAAGAATGACCTGATGAGTTTTCTAATAATGATGATTCCCCGGCCCCACCCCAGAGACTGTGATTCCAGGAGGGTGTGAGTTAAGGCTAATAAATCTGTATTTTTAATAAGCATCTCAAATGATTTTGATACAGATGGACAAATCCAAACAACTGTATATTTTTAAGTAGTGAATCTATATAGAAGGTTATCTTCACAAAATCGCATTAAGCTGAAGTGATAGGATACAAAATAGTATACATATACATTAATGACAAGATGAAATGTAAATACAAATGTAAAACCCAGAAAACATTACAGGGCCTGTGTTAGACTCCCAATTCTCCCATCTCTGCTCTCACACCTTTTGCAACTTTTCCCTTTCTCTCACTAGAGATACCATATATTTCCTTGCTGCATTGAGGAGCTTGACCATGTGACACACTTTGACCAATGACATAATAGCAGACAGCATGCAAGCAAACATGAAATGTGCTTACATGGTTGGGCTTGCCCTCTTCATCTTCTTCCTTAAGAAGAACATGACCTGGGAAGCCCACTTGCCCCAGAAGAATGAGGCACTTGTAGAGAAGAGCCACTCCAATCGACCCACAAATCTGTGAACGTGATGATAATATTTTGGTATGTCACCAACTTTTGGAGTGAGCTGTTATGATGTTAGTTGACCGATACAGAGTGCAATAAGAACATTGAGTATTTTATCAAGAAAAGCAACATCTTTGAAATTTTGTTATGGTTTGGTATTTTATCATCTTTCACGATTAAGTCAGCTAAAACCTAGGAAAAAAAATAATCCAGATGTATCTCTAGCATAGTTTTATGACCGCATGAATTTTGACTGAAAATGAAACAATGAAGAGAAAAGGATTAAGGTGCCAAAGAAGGCTGAGCAGGAAGGAGAGAAGGTGAAAGAACTTTCTCAGCTAAGTTACCAAGAAATGGGAGAGAAATCGAAAAAGGTGACCTATGAGAAAAATTCTCAGTTTATGGCAGAAAAACCACCTCATTTGTAAGGTTTTCCCCTTTGTTATTGGCATCTTACAGCTGTGCTTTTCCTGTCTTTGAAAACCTGCACCTTCATTTCCCGTAATCATATGTTTTTATTGCTGTTATTTCTGTTGTGATTAAGACCCTGGTCTTTCTTTCAAGGTTTGCATTTTCCTATTTACCAAACTTCTGGTCTGTGATACACCCTGATCCTCAACTGAAAATGTCTTGCATATGATTCTCTCCTCCTTGACAAGCAATTTGGGATCCAAGGTGGATACAACCCACTTGCATGTCTAGAGCTCCTCTTCTGAGCTCTGAGGTCTTCCTTGTACAGATTTCATATCGAATAAGCACAAGGAGGTGGGTGCAACATATTCACACTTGTTAAAAAGAAGGCAGCAGGGGCCAGCCTTGTGGCCGAATGGTTAATTTCACTTGCTCTGCTTCAGCGGCCTCGGGTTCGCAGCTTCAGATTCTGGGCACGGACTTAGCATGGCTCATCAAGCCATGTTGTGGCAGCAACCCACACAGAAGAGCTAGAGTGACTTACAACTAGGATATACAACTGTGTACTACTGGGGCTTTGGGGAGAAAATGAAAGTTGGCAACAGATGTCAGCTCAGGGCCAATCTTCCTAAATAAATAAATAAGGAGACAGCAGGCCCAAAATGGAGTCACTAATGTTAAGGCCCCACAGTCAGAAAACCAAGACTTAATACCTAACCTAATTTGCAGTTTCAACTCCCCAGGAATGTAACCTTGGACCAGTCAACACAGAATTTCCTGCTCAGCCCTAGTGGGTTATCCACTGATAGACCACTTCCATTCCCCTTAGGAGGGCAACCTTGCCTAAAACAATGCATTCTTTGGTAATAATTGCCTTTTGTCCCCTCCCTCTCTGCCTTTAAAATCATTTCTTTTCTGCAACTCTATGGAGCTCCTTTCTATTTGGTAGACAGGATGCTGCCTGATTCATGAATCGTTCAATAAAGCCAATTTGCTCTTTCAAATTTACTCAGTTGAATTTTTTGTTGTTTAGAAGATTTGGTGGCAGCAGCAGAACTAAAGGAGACTTCCAGTGGCATTCAGGGACAACAAGAAACACAGGCATGGTAGTTGCAAACCCGTTTTTGAGTTCACTGCCTTTCTCACCATTTCCAAGGGCTGTGGGTAAGTTCCCTCTGGGTTCTGAGCTCGGCTCTCTTTGCACTGAGCTCCCAATCTAACTGGCTTTCCAGTTAGTTCCCCATTTGTCTAGAATCACTAGTTCCACGTTGGGAGCTGCTAGCAGTTTGGACCACAGATCCCTATTTGATTGGAAATCCTAGCCCTTGGTTATGTTTCCAGATTCCGGGTTGGGAACTGCTGGTGGTTGAGTCTGCAGTCCCCATTTGTTTGGGATCCTTCCCCAGATTCCACGGTGGGAACTGCTAGCAGCAAGTGCACTTCCCCATCTGTTTGGAATCAGTCCACAGTCCCCATTTGTTGAGGTCTGTTGGTTCAGTCGTTCCCCAGTCTCAGGTTCCAATGTTGGGAACTGCTGGTTTTGCACACAGGGCCTTTTCTTGGCCAGCAACAGTAACATCTCTTGGTTACTGACGATACATTAAGGTGCACCTGTCTGTCTTGTTTCATGCAGACAAAGGCTAACGGGAATCTCTGAAGTCAAAAAATCACAAAAATCATGGGCACAGATCAAGTATTTAAAGGCTGTTAGAGAGTTCATCACCTAACTCAAAGACTCCTGTCAGGAGAAGGTGCTCACGGAACAGGTTAGATTGACACCAGGCCACCTGCCAACCTCAAGAAAACTTCCATGCAACGAGGTATACTGTAAAACACACACAATCCTCAACCCAGCAGCACACTCTTTTTACACATTAATTTGGCTCCAAAAAACCCAAAGTCTTAGCTAACGGGATCTTTAAATTCTAAAGAGTCAAGCATGCCACCTTCTGGCACACCTATTTATTTTATGGCTAAGAACTATGGCCCAATAATAAATCGCTCAATAAAGTCAATTTGACTTTTTAAATCGACTGAGCTGAATTTCTTTTCCTTGTTTTCTTTTTTGAGGAAGATTAGCCGTGAGCTAACATCTACCACCAATCCTCCTGTTTTTTGCTGAGGAAGACTGGCCCTGAGCTAACACCTGTGTCCATCTTCCTCTACTTTATATGTGGGATGCCTGCCACAGCACGGTTTGATGAGCAAGCGGTGTGTAGGTCTGTGCCCAGGATCCAAACCAGCAAACCCCAGGCCGCCGAAGCCGAGCACGTGAACTTAACTGCTGCACCACCAGGCCAGCCCCCTGAGCTGAATTTTTTGTTGTTTAACACACTGCTCGACCAAGAAGGGCAAGGCACAATGTTCAAAGAGATTCAGTGGCTTGCAAATACCACAAAAATCAATAAGGAACAAGCCAAGACTACCTACAGACCTTCAGATTCCTTCTTCAAAGTAATTTTTACTACATGATGACATCCTTAAGTGCCTACTCTGTGGAAAAGACAGTAGTATACACTCCAGGGAGAAGGAGACATCAGTAATTTCAATATAAATTAAAGATCAGAGGGTTTCATTGAAATTCTTTCCTCCCTCAGTTGACCCTACTTAATGTTGGGTCTGTTTTAAATCTGTTTCAGTAAAGACTACAGAATATTTAACATCGGTATAACTTTTTGAGGATCAAAAAAAGGGGATCACTGGTTTAGGCCAAGGAAAAAGATAAGCAATTATGCTCTTGCTGTATGCCAGACTCTGCTTTAAGTGTTCCCAGCATACAATCTCATTTGACACATGCAAATGTGCACATGCACACACACACCCTCTAGGAAGTTCCTCTCATTTTATAGCTAACGGGCTTCAAGAGATGAACAAGTGCAGAGACAGGAATGAAAACAGGGTTTTCAAATCCCACAGCCCATGTCCTTTCCATATTTTCTCTCCTCTACGGTACCTGATTTTGAAGATTAAAGATGCAGTAAAAAATGAAAGCGGTGGAAAAATCTCCTACCATGTTGATGTAAAACACTTAGATAGCGGTACGAGAAGACTGGCGCACTGCTGACTAGAAGGCAGGAAAGCTTTCTGTGTTAAGGGGTGAATGCCTCATAAGTCAGTCATTGGTGCCTTTAACTGCATTTCCAAATATAAATAAAACTTGGTTTAGCGCAAAAGAAACAAAGTCAAAGGTCTCCCTCTTCAGGGGAAAAAAAGGCAACTCTTAGAATGACCTCTAAAAAAACTTCCAAATTCTCTTAGAAAAAAGGAAAAAACCCCAATGAGATAGATAATCCCAAGGCATTCTTAAACTTCGAATCATATGCACTAAAGACTAAAGTATTTCCGGCACTGAGTGGTAAGCAGGTCAAAGTTACCTATCAATGAAAGGATTAATAACACCACTGCCTTTAAAGTACATAACCATACGCACATCTGTTTCCACAAATACCTTCTGCGTCTACCTGATAACACTAAACTGCCCTAGTTCGTATTATCTCACCATAACAAGAAATCCCCAAACTTCGTTGACAGATAATTCCTAGTACACGTGTCCTTCAAATAGCTCTTCATAAGCCCCAAACCTGCCCCTGGCCAGCTAAAAGCTATAAGCAAAAAACAAAAACAAAAAACTTTTATTTGCCGAGCCTTGTCTTTTATTTTTCTCTCTCATTTTAAGGAGGACAACATGATCTTTCATTTCCTTCACATGTAATATTCCGTGAACTCTCTGAGAATTTTCCTGCAGTGCAATCCTTATCACGGCCTC
Source organism: Equus caballus (assembly GCF_041296265.1). Classification (NCBI taxonomy): domain Eukaryota; kingdom Metazoa; phylum Chordata; class Mammalia; order Perissodactyla; family Equidae; genus Equus; species Equus caballus. The sequence continues at coordinate 13,944,065 of NC_091695.1, forward strand.
ACGGGCTGTCTGCAGGCTGCGGCTCTCTCTAGCCTCACCTTGCACTACTTTCCCATCTTCCTCTTCCCTCTGACTTTTATTCAGGGTCTACAAAATACCACTCTGCTTCCTAATTCAAAGATCTGTGTATATTCAGTTGCCTTCTGTGAAGGTTAGAGGTTCTCCTGGCACTCACCACATTATAATAATATACTACGGTTAATCACCAGATTCTAAGTCCAAAAGGAGCACAGTCTGTCTATTTCACTCATCACTGTATTCCTGGCAACTAGTACCAGTGCTGGCATGTGGTAGGCACTCAATAAATATTGACTGAACAAATGAACATAGCAGAGTTTACAGAGGGTAAGTGGACTAAGTCAGATCACAGGGCTTGAACTCATCCACAAGAAAGAGGTACTAATTACTGGAGACAGGAACAAGAGGCATACCTAAATCAGGCCCACTTACTAAACAAACTTTCTGCACTCTCGTACAGTCTATCTAGAATTTCCCAGAAGGCTTCCTTTCTTAGTTCTGGTCCTGTCAATCCTGCTTGAAGGTGAGTGTACAGGACAATATTATTGAAATTCTCCACTGCAAATACCCCAAATAGCTATCTCATGAATGGCTGGGGTACCTTGTACTTCCTACTGGCACAGAGCCAAGGTTTATCTCAACCTTTTTGAGTTAACAGCACGTCAGTGTTAAAGTAAATTAATCATATATCCCTCTGGGTGTAAAAATCTGAAGATGTGCTCTTTTTTTTTTATATAAATGAAGCAGGTAGTTTTTGTTTTTTTTTAAGATTGGCACCTGAGCTAACAACTGTTGCCAATCTTCTTTTTTTTTTTCTGCTTTGCTTTATCTTCCCAAACCCCCTGTACATAGTTGTATATCTTAGTTGCATGTCCTTCTAGTTGTGGGATGTGGGACGGCGCCTCAACGTGGCCTGACGAGCGGTGCCATGTCTGCGCCCAGGATCTGAACCCTGGGCTGCTGCAGCGGAGCACCCAAACTTAACCACTCGGCCACGGAGCCAGCCCAAAGATGTGCTTTTTTATACTTCACTATTTACATTTAGACTTAGAAATGCCAGAATTTCTGAATTTAAGAAACCTTTTCCTACCTTTTTACAGAATCCCAGAGCTACAAACAATCTTTAAGCATTCACATAATCCAAAAAAAAGAAAAAGGAAGAAAAGTAAAGAAATGAGATGCTTTACGGGAAACAGGTAGCAAAGAGCAATGTACATAGTTGGTCCTCAGTAAATGTTTGTTTCCATCCTTCCTCACCTCAGAGTTCATACCCCACCTGCCACCTCAACCCTTCAACCAATCTAACATCCACATAATGTCCATGCCCCTAAGAGAATCCCCCATCCCTATTAACTAGTAGACAAAAGAATGCATCATAAGTAGAAACTCTACATGCAAAAAATATTGTTTCACTGCACTATAAGCTAAGTCCATACAGAGTTAAATACATTTCCAGGCCAAATAAGAACCCAACATGATGAAACATGGTTTCTATGGGAACATGCATTTTGAGTTTCAAAAACGCAATTTGTAAAAGCTTTTGGAACAGTGTGCTTTTAAATTAGAGCCCCTATATTCTGGAAAACATCTGGGTAAAAAAAAGTTTTGTGAATCAAATGACATCCTTGAACTATGACATAAGCAGTTTAGACAAAATATATTTAACTTGTTTTTGGTGCTAATAATCTAACTGATTCCTAATATATCTCTCTCGTCCAATTAAATCTTTACATATCTCTAGTTTCCATACTTAAATTTTCATAACTAACTTACAGTCCAAAAATAAAATCCCTACACTAATAAAACAAAATAAACTACAACACTATACGATTCCTAGCAGCTACATCTGTCACAAACAATTCCTTACAGCAAATATAGTTTTTGGTCATACTAATTCCACACATAACACACCCTCCAGACTATCAGAAACTCCATTCATCTAGATAAAATGCTAGGTGTAAAAAAGCATATGCTCTATACCACTTTCTTTCCTGGACCCATAAAACAGCTACTGGCAGAAGTGTCCCCACCTCCAGCACCTCAGCAAACTTGCCCGCTATCCAGTGGGCTTCAATCACAACCTCTCCAACAAAACCTGAATCTGAGCCTCAGGGCTCGTGGAGGACCTCTCCAAAACTTACTCCTCCTTTTCTTCTCTAGAGTTTTCAGTCTTTAGTAGCCAATCACCGTTACTAGTGAATCGTATTAAACTTTCCCTGTCCAAATTATTGTGTGTTTTCTGTGTCCTAACTGGACACTTACTGATCTAACTTCCTTACAAGCAATTTTTGTATTCTAACAATATATTCATGATGTAATTCTGTATTCTTAGGAGACTAAACATCAGAAAAAATTAGGAAGGAAAAAAGTTAACCATACATGCAAAGTTCTATCCTAAGAACTCTCATTTACTATGCACTTATTAAAAGTATATAAAGCACCAGAGATTTCATTATGTAGGCACAATTCATTGAAATTATTGGCCACTGGTGACTGAACTCACTCTCCAGCCCCTCTCCCCTCCCTGGACTGGGGAACCGGCTGAAAGTTCTAACCCTCTAATCACAGTGGTTGGTTTTTCTGAGGTCCAGCCCCTCTCCTGAAGCTATCTTGTCCTCCAACCACAAGTTTTCTCATTAGCATACAAAAGACAGTAAATTTCAAGAGTTACAGGAGCCTTGTAACAATGACCAGAAAAAAGGACTAAATAGTACACATTAGTGTACAGTTGGGCAAAATCCTCTAACACAAATCCTGTTTAATAACAAAGTGCTGAATATCTCGTGTAATTTATTGAGTATCGTACTGAAAGCGAAACACATAATGGTTTATGGGTTCAGGACTGTTGTAAGTGTTATCAGCCTCGTGATCGCGTGGCTGACTGGGAGCTGTGGCTCGCTGCCGCTGCCCAACGTCACAACAGAGGAGTGTACCACATACCGCTAGCCTGGGAAAAGATCAAAATTCAAAATTCAAAGTACAGTTTCTACTGAATGCATTATCAATTTCACACCAATGAAAGTCGAAAAATCCTAAGTAGAAACATAGTAAGTTGAGGATCATCTGTATCCCACTCTACACTAAACCACACAACCTGTTCAGTTCAACATTCTGCTTGAGAGATACAGCAATAATTACAGCACATTTACAGTAGTCTCCCCTTCCCTGTGAGAGATACGTTCCAAGACCCCCAGTGGATGCCTGAAACCACAGAGAGTAGCAAATCATATATATACTGGTTTTTTTCTATACATACACACCTATAATAAAGCTTAATTTATAAACTAGGCACAGTAAGAGATTAACAATAATAAAATAGAACAATTATAACAATATGGCATAATAAAAGTCACCCAAGATCTTAACAACCTCAGCATAAGATTTTTTTCTTTTCTTAAGTTGAGAACTTTTACCTTTTTACTTAAAGCTTCCCTTTGGCATATCCGAATTGCATCCTCACTACTCTTGCGCTTTGGGGCCATTATTAAGTAAAATCATGGTTACTTGAAAACAAGCACTGTGATACCACAACCATCAATCTGATAACCCACAGCTACTAAGTGACTAGAGGTGGGTAGCATATACGGTGTGGATATGCTGGACAAAGGAATGACTCACATCTTAGGTGAAATGGAGTGAGACTTCATCAGGCTATTCAGAATGATGCACAATTTAAAACATGAATTGTTTATTTCTGGAATTTTCCACTTAATACTTTTGGACCACGGTTGACCGTGGATAACTGAAACAATGGAAAGCAAAACTGTGGATAAAATGGGACTACTATACCGAGGTATAGCAAAAAATAAAAAAAAGTTTTAAACTATGATCAAACCTGAAGGCACATCTGTGAAAACTACAACAAAAAGGCTGAGAACCCCACTCTAAGACAACGGCTGTCAACTGAGTACCAGGGTCAAAGACGTAAAGTGGATGACAATGGCAATAAAATCTACTCCCAAACTTTAACAATAACTATTACAAGAATATCCTGATGCACATGTATTAATTTCCTTGGCTGAAGATGGAAGTGCCAAATTAGCTTCTGTAAAACACTACCATTCTGTTAAAATTAAGTTAACCTTATTCTTCCAAATTTTACTAATTTTTTAGTTTTGGTTATATCTAAGTTATTAGTTGGGTTTTGGTCTTGGTGCATAAGAGTTATATAATAAAACATAATAAATTTATGCCTCGTTTACATTTACGCACACTTCAGTAAAACTATAATGAAAAATACTTTAATTCAAGGGAGAGTCCCTGAGACCTATTTTAAAAAGTCCCAATTCAAGGATAAAAAATATTGTCATCAGGTGGAGCATTAATGAGGAGGAGGAGAAATTTTTCAATACAGTTGCTGGTTCTCCAATCATGAATTTGGACACCTATGCAAACAATATGCCCAAACTTCAAATCCAAGTGGAATAAGACAAATACTGAAGGCAAAACAAGAAAAAGACTAGAGGACAATAAAAGAGAGTATCTTGGGGCCACCAGGTGGCCTAGTGGTTAAGTTCACCACTCTGCTTTGGTGGCCTGCAGTTCAGTGGTTCGAATCCCAAGCATGGACCTACACCCCATTCATCAAGCCAGGCTGTGGCAGCATTCCACAGACAAAACAGAAGATTGGCACAGACGTTAGCTCAGCAACAATCTTCCTCAAGCAAAAAGAGGAAGATTGGCAACATATGTTAGCTCAGGGCCAATCTTCCTCACAAAAAAAAAAAAAAGAGAGAGAGAGAGAGACCATCTTAATGAAAGAGTATGGAAGTTCAAATAAAGAAAACTAATCACATATGAGACTAAATTGAAATGATCTTCTATTCATGAAAGAATAGCATAAAGGGAGTAAAAAGACACCCTGAAAATGGGAAAAGATATTTTCAAAATATCTAAGTAGAAAATAAAAATTATCTTTAGACTAAAGAACTCCTTCAAATCAAAAAGGGAAAGGTAAAACCACCCAAAAGAAAAAACAAACAAGAGAAACAAACGTAAATTTCACAAAAAAAAATCTCAAAGGTCCATGAACACATAAAAAGATAACCAAATAGTTTACCAACAGTAGGATGGTTAAGTTCTGGTGCATCCAGAAGTAAAGATGAACTATAACACAAGGGCCATTTATTTCATATAAACCTGAACTCTTCCACCTCAGAGCACACACAAAAACAGACTCCACATAAATTACAGACGTAAATGTAAAAACTAAAATGATAAAACATTTTAGAAGAAAACACAGGAAAAAAGTTTTTGCAAATTAAGTTTCAAAAATTTGTTAAAGCATTAACCGTAAAAAAAAAAAAAGTGGTATAATGAACTTCACCAGTGTTAAAAAACTTGACTTCATAGAAACTAATAAGAAAATGAAAAGAACCTACATGCTGAGAAAAGATATATTTATAATTTATAACGACATATTCAGAATATATAAATCCCTGCAACTCAATAACAAGATATATCTATAGAAGATATAACAACGGTCAGTAAGGAAAAGACAAAGGCAGCAGGTTCCCAGTACCTCCCGGCCACACTCCCTGACCACCTCCCACCCTCGCTCCCCCTCGCCCCCACAGAAAGCCCCCTGAGGCCCTAAGACAGGCGGAAGAGGAGGAACAGAGGCACTGTTAGTCAGCCCCTCCCTTCGCACATTAAACCCGGAGAGCTCTGCCCTCTCTTCCAGCAGTGCAAGGGGTATGAAGGGTCCCTGAGCACCACCAGCACAGCCAAGAATGCACAGAAGGGCATTCACTTCCATCCAAAAACTGCAGACCCTGAGTTGAGAATTTGCCTGAGGCAACCCCCAAGATGGCCAAGTAAGCTAATGGCAACATCAATGTTCACAGGGCCCTAGCACCACACCTCCTCGCACGGGACCCCAGCCCTTGGCAGGCTACTCTGATCCCCACGTCCCCAGAAGCCTGGGCCCCTATCCAGCAAACATCACAGAAACCACAAAGCTGACTCCAGCCTGAGCTACGCCACCTTCATCTATCCAGCCACAGCCCCACAGCACAGACGCAGTGAGCCTTCCCTCTGACACCAGCAGCAAGGACGGAAATACTGTGAGTTCTGTTAGTTCCGCAGTCTTATCACCGACTGGAAGTCCCCGCTCTACTGGGGAAGAAGCCCAAAAGTCAGTTCTGAGAACCTGAATGATGTGACCAGAATAGGCACAAAGAGTGTCCACTGACCCCAGGAGGCCTGTGCAGAGAGCTGTTCCGTCCTCCAAAAACTGGGAATTTTAAACCCGAGGAAGTGGACTGGGCCGAAGCTGGGTACCTGAGGGTCACTGTAGATATTAAACCAATTTGCCGTTTCCTGTTTAACTTGAGGGTGTGACTCAGGGGTCTCGAAGATTTGTGAGTTCGTTTTGTAGAAGAAGGAGAATGCACTCAGCAGCCATGGAATTGCGGAAGTCAGATTGTCCAGGGGCTTTCCCACCTTCTCATTTTGGCCAATTCGAATAAAATCTGTCTCCATCTACAAACACCAATGTCTCAGTGTTTGGCTTGCTGTGCATCGGGCACACGAACTTGAGATTAAGAGGTGTGGTATCACTTCTGGTTTCCTTTCAATCCTCTTCCTTGGCCTTGTTCTGCCCCAGAGGCTTTCTGTAAGGCCTAATGGGAAGAGTGGGGCCTACTTGATGAGAAACGCAGACCAGCTCAGATGCTTCAGTGGAGGACACAGCAAGCCCCACACCTCCAGCCCAAACTCGCTTCTGTAGCTCCACCTCAAAGAAATCAAACATTTGATCTTGCATGTATTCTGGCATGAATTATAACACACCAACTTGTGTATATGTGAGTGGTTCTCACGTTACTGTTACCATAGTAACAGATCCTGGCCACTAATGGTTCTTCATTCCTGCTCCCTCTCTCCCTACTCCTCTACATCCTTCCTGCTTCTCTGAGGACTTAGCTCTCAGCTGGAAGTCAATCCTGCCCTCAGGCCTAGCGTAGCTCGCCCACCCCACCCACTTCCAGGCTGAACAGCACCAATAAAAACCCAGCAAACAGGAAGTGTTTTCCTTTCCAGTTCAAAACGAGCTCCTCTTCTTTCTGATTCTCACATGGACCAGAAACTGTAAGAAAAGTCTTTCTTTGCCCAATTGCTTACCTCTCCACACTTCCTCCCACCTGCCATTGGTCCTCCAGGCCCTTTCCAAACTTCCAAACCAACTACAGTGTGAAAGTATTTTGTACCCTGTGAACAAAGTATACATCACAGAGATTTCTCTTATGCGCACAATTAACTATCTATGAGATTGACTCAATGCTAGTTTGAGGTATGAAGAAGAGAAAGGCCTTCCTTCTTCAGCAGTGAGCCTTTTTATCACGTATTAGTTTAAAAAAAATAAAATGAAGAAAAAACTGTGCAATTTCATTTTGTTTCGAGAGCATATCAGTACTTGCTCCTAAAATGTTTTAACTCTAGCAATATCTTCAACTTTTTTGCCATTTTCAGACTTGGAAGAACAACTAGCTATTGTTATTGCTAATCCTTTAAGAACATAAAACTGGAAAATGCATGAGAAGCAATATTTAAAAATCATCCAAAAATGGCCAATAAGCACCTGAAAAGACTTTAAAACCATGAGCCATTAAAGAAATACAAATTAATATCACAATGAGGTACCACTATATACTCGCTAAGATGGCTAACACATAAAAGTTGACAGTATCAAGTGCTGCCAAAAATGTTGACCAACCAGAACTCTCATACATTGCTGATGGGAATGGACAGTGATACCACCGCTTTAAATAACCATTTAGCAATATTTTACAACAATTCCACTGCTATGTATTTGCCCAAGAGAAATGCAAATATGTCTACTCAAGACTTGCTTACACACATACACGTGGCAATATTATTCATAAAAGCCACAAACTGGAAACAACTCAAAAGTTCACCAATAGGTACATATTTACACAAGTTTCAAAATATTCATATAATAAAATATTACTCAGCAATAAAAAGGAACAAACTACTAACACATGCAATAACATGGCTGAATCTCAAAAACAGTTTCCTGAGCAGAAATGTCAAATGCAAAAAAAAAAAGAAAGGAATTTTTATGATTCCGTTTATGTGAAGACCTAAAACAGCCAAAAGCGATCTACTGTGATAGAAATCCAATAAGTGGTTATCTGGAAAGGGAGGGTGGGGATACTAAATGGGAAAAGTGATGCAAGAAAATCTTCTGGAGTGTCAAAAATGTTCCATATGCCAAAATTCATCTAATTAAAACAGTTTCAATGGGTGTTTTCATTTTATATTTTCTAAATTACACTATGGTAACATCAACCTGGAAAAGTCAAGATAGCAGCTAGAGGGATGTGGAAGGAAGGGACAGTTCGGATGAGGCACAAAGAAAACTTCTGTAATAATAAGATGTTCTATTTCACATCTAAGGTGGTACAAAGGGCAGTAATCTTATTACGTATCTCTGAGGTATACATACGTTCTCATACGCTATGTTTCTCACACACAAAAAAATCTTTCAAAAATGATTCACACACACAGACCCCAAAAAGAAAAGAAACAGGGAGACTGCAACCTTAGCATGTACAATAGCTTCCCAACTCCCTGACATATGATTCAATGAATAAAAAGACAACTAACTTTGCCCTATTTGGGTTCAGGGTTCCAGTGTCCCCTGGGCACCTGAAGCTTTGGGTTTCCAAGAGATGGTGGCCATGATAGCCTGATGGAGGCGGCATTTCCCTTACAACAGAAAAGCAGGTCAGTGTAAGTACACTGATGGGGACAAACACTCGAAATGTAAGAAAGCCAATGTGTTCAAAGAGACTCTGCTTGCGTGTTAAATTGGGTGTACTGTAATAATTCAACCTCTGCAATCAATTCACACAAGTGCTAAGGCACTCTCATCTTCAAGAATACTTTCAACTAGTGCTCCTCAAACTTTAAGTGCAGAAGAATCACTGATTCTTGTTAAGAAAGTAGTCCAACCATCAGAGTCTTGAAACAACAGGTCTGGGGTGAGGCACAGAATTCTACAGTTGTAGCAAGCACTAGAGGAAATGAAGATAGTCCACAAATCACACTGTAAGAATAAGCTCTGATCTACACCTGTTTGAACAAGGCTAAGGAAACAAGGAAAACGTACATTTTAAAATATTCAGTGGCTCGAAAGACCAAGACTATAAACAAAGCAGATAAACTGTATTAAAATAGTTAGTCAAGGAGGAAAAAAGAGAGAGAAAACTTAGAAAAATTACTTACACAAGTTTGCCAAAATAAACGCAAGAGGTCATTTCATAAATTCAACTTTCACATCATCTACTTACCCACACTGCATAGTGACATTCCAAAACTGGCTTTCAGAGGCCAGATTTGGTCTTTCATAAACAGGCATACCTCGAAGATATTGTGGGTCTGGATCCAGACCACTGCAACAAGCAAATACTGCAATAAAGCAAGTCACACGAACTTTTTGGTTTCCCAGTGAATATCAAAGTTATGTTTACAGTATACTGTAGTCTATTAAGTGTACAAAAGCATTATGTCTAAAAACGCAACGTACATATCTTAATTAAAAAATATTTTATTGCTAAAAATGCTAACCATTATCTGAGCCTTCAATGAGTCATAATATTTTTGCTGGTTGAGGGTCTTGTAAAAAATACAGTATGTGAGGGCCAACCCAGTGGCATAGTGGTTAAGTACACACACTCTGCTCTGCGGCCCAGGGTTCACGGGTTCGGATCCCAAGCACAGACCCGCACATCGCTCATCAAGCCATGCTGTGGCGGCATCCCACATACAAAACAGAGGAAGACTGGCACAGATGTTAGCTCAGCGACAATCTTCCTCAAGCAAAAAGAGAAGACTGGCAACAGATGTTAGTTCAGGGCCAATCTTCCTCACCAAAAAAAAAAAAAAAAGAAAAAAGAAAAAGAAAAAACCCCCTGCAATATTTGTGAGGTACAATAAGGCAGAGCACAGTAAAATGAGGCATGCCTGTATAACACAAATCAACAATTATTATGAGCTATGTCACCATACTCATCACTTATATTTGCAGGAAAAAGGCAGGCCACTGCTGCAAGTCAGTGCTCATGCTGTCAGGGACTCACTGCTCCAAGGAACTCAACGGTGGGGTCAGAAGCATTTAACTGTTAAGAGATGCAATCACCAACCAACCTGAAGCAGACTGAGCCCCAGCACAAGGGCGAGGCCTATGACCTTTGCCTCATTTTTAATGCTAAAATATCCGCTCTGGGAGGAGCTTAGGCCTTACTGTCTTAACCTGCAGTGTATGTGGAAGCATGTTTTCCAACTGAGCCTGAGCAAGCGAATACCCACCTCTCTGTTTTGAATATTCATTCCCATCCAAAATAAAAGGCCCCTGCTTCCCTTTGTTGGGGATGCCATGACTTTGGAAATGATTCTGCGTGGCCTCCTCTTTGCTGCAAACATGCCCTACTTTGTGTGACAACTGCTTCTGGTGGGGGTCTGATTCAACTCGCCAGGAAGGAACCCACTTTGGTTTCAGTAAAAATGGTAGTTCTGTGACATTAGAGAGTAAGTGTGTGTGTAGTGTCAGGGGAAAGACTCTTGTAACCACTCTTACACTAAGCATATCAGGGCAGAAATGAACGATTGTGAAGTGGTCGCTGGGAAAAGAGAGAAAGGACTGCCCATGATAAAAAAGAAATGCAATGCCTCACTTTAGAGGCCCTAGGATGACAGAGAAATGGCTGACAAACCAGCTATTTCCACACCAGGATGCCTAGAGCGAAAATTTTCACAAGAGTCACCAGCACTCAAAGGAAAAAGTACATGCAAGCATCAGAATTTAAAATACTACATATCTTTTAGTTCTTTAGAAATAGAACCCTCTTTATAACATACGAGTTTGTACAACTAACACGTGTAAATACTTTAGAAATGCCTTAGGTACCAAAGTAAGGAACTGTCCTTTAAAATCAGCAATAAGACAATATCTACTATTACTGCTTCTAGTCAGTATTATTACTTCTTAGACGTCTCATCTAGCACAACAAGAAAAAAATGAAATTACAAGCATAAAAATTGGAAATAAATAAAACTCTCATGATTTACTCACAGTATGATCTTTTACAGAGAAAATCCAAAATCATCTCTGGAAAAGTGTTAAAATAGAAAAATTTAGCAAGGTGGCTTGATATAAGAGCAACATACAAAAGCCAGTTGCATCTGTACACACCAGTAACCAATAACAAATATTTTAAAACGCTACATATAATTGTTATAAGAAATTAGCAACTATCTAGGACAAATGATGTGTTAGAATTCTACAGTTAAAATTAAAACTGAATAACAGAAATGAAGAAAGATCTAAATAAAGGAAAAAGTATACTCTGTTCACAAATAGGAAGACTCAATATTGTAGAGATGTTAATGATCCCAAATTGGTCTAAGATTCAATGGAATTAATCAAAAACTCCAACAAGAGTTTTTCAGAGAACTTGGTAAGATTATTCCAAAATTTCCAAGGAAGAATGAAGTGCCATGAAACCTTGGAAGAGGAGGAGCCCACTTACTTTTCCAGTAGTAGAGATCATTAGGAAGCTACAGCAATGAAGACAGGATGCTATTCACAAAATGGATGATGGAACAAAACTGAGACAACAGGGGGAAAAAAGAACACTTTACATAAAGCTTCTGTATATGACAGAGATGGCACGTCAGTTCATTGAGGGAGAGCATTAACTTTTCAATAAGCTACGACTAACAACAATAAATCATATACATAACAAAAATTAAACTGGATCCCTATCTCACACCAAGTACAAAAATTAAGTAAAGATGGAATAAGGTTTAAGTGTTGCAATCATATCTCTAAACTTCTTAGTAGAAAACAGAGGTGAATATCTTTTAGATATAGAGGTAGAAAAACGTTCCTAAAGTTAAAACAACTAAAATTAAAAATATATACCTTCAAGAACTCATATAGAGATGCAGTAAAAAGAAACCAAAGGGAGAATGAACGCAGGATTCAACATGATTACAATCTCAAATTAAAAGAGAGGGATGGGATAAGGGGACTATGATTAGATATAGATTACCTTCAAAGTTGCAGCTTTTGTTTTAAGTAGGGGGTTCATGTGTGTTTATTATTAAAAATTGATAAGAAATTTCATAAACATTTTCATGGACAGCTATTATGAACCAATGTTTATAATTCTATTATTATTATTATGCACTTTAGAACCAACTAAAAATGTATACTATTAAAACAAACCCCCAAAAGATCTGACCACCTATGGAGGCAGTAAATATAGAACTAGCATAGATGATCAAACTGAAAAGTTATCTGAGCATATAGGACAAAAAGGGAGAGAAAGAAATTATAAAATAAAATTTGAAGCAAGGAAAAGACATGAATGGTATCTAATATTCAAATAATGCAGTTATAGAAGGAAAAAAAAGAATACAGTAGAAGCAATAATTTTACTGAGAAGAACACTAACATTTTCAGATCAAAAATCCTAGGCAGAACTGTTAAAAAGATAAACACACACCACACACACACACACACACACACACACACACACACAGTGAAATTTCTGGATTCCAAAACCAAAGGGGAAATGATACAAGCTTACACAAAGAGTCAACAACAATAAAAACAAAGAGTAACATGAAACAGTATTATACTATACAGAAAAACATATAGTTAAAATAAAATAATTTTTAAAAACTAACTGCTAATGTGTAACACAATTAAGTAATATTTTTGACATAAGGTATACCCTAAGAAATTTAAAATGTCATCATTTAGAGAACAGATGAGTGGTTACCAGAGGAGAAGGGGGTGGGAGGAGGGCCAAAGGGGGAGAGGGACATGTACATATGGTGATGGATAAAAACTGGACTGTTGGCAGGGAACACAATGCAGTCTATACAGAAACAGAAACAGAGTGATGTGTACCTGAAATTTACACTATGTTGTAAGCCAATATGACCTCAACAAAAGAATTTTTTTTTTAAGAAGTCATCATTCAGAATCACATTCAATATTATCCCAACAAAATCAGGAATGCTGTAAATAAAAATAAGCTAAAAAGTTTTATCTTATTGAGAGTAGAGGGAAGGAGGGAAAGCTAATTATCAATTTTTGACTCTACCAGAAAAATACGTTTAGATATATTTGTTTAAAATTAAAAGAGCAGAAATGAGACAGCGATTTCCAAATCATGACAGGCTGTAAAAATGAAAGGGTAAGGGAGGTGACACAAGGAAAATCTGATCAATCCATGAAAACTGAGCAGGCTGGTTCAGACCCTGGGCACAGACATGGCATCGCTCGTCAGGCCATGCTGAGGCGGTGTCCCACATGCCACAACTAGAAGGACCCATAACTAAAATAGACAACTATGTACTGGGGGGATTTGGGGAGAAAAAGCAGGGGGGAAAAAAAAGAAGACTGGCAACAGTTGTTAGCTCAGGTGCCAATCTTTAAAAAAAAAAAAACTGAGTAGGGAAAACAAGACTAATAAACAGAAACTCAGATGACAATAAAAAAATTTATCAATTATCACCATATATGCAAATGATGAAATTCTACTAAAACACCAGCAAAGACACACAAGTTTGGATTAGATCCATTAGAAATACAAAGAGAATTTGATGAAATTATATTAAAAGGAGAGATATCACATCCCTAAGAATTTAAGAGATAAAGGAAAAAAACATGAAATATTCAAATCACACTGTGTTCATTTAATATACAAATAAAGAACTCTATAACTTTTTCTTTTAAGATTTTACTTTTTTCCTTTTTCTCCCAAAGTCCCCCAGTACATAGTTGTGTATTTGTAGTTTTGGGTCTTTCTAGTTGTGACATGTGGGATGCCACCCCAGCAAGGCTCGACAAGCAATGCCATGTCTGCACCTAGGATTCAAACTGGCAAAACCCTGGGCTGCTGAAGCAGAGCTCTCGAACTGAACCACTAGGCCACGGGGCTGGCCCCAAACTCTAAAACTTTCAAAGAATACCCATCCTTTTCATATGCTCCTTAAAACCTCATGTACATAAGAAAATCTTTTTCAGTGTGTGTGAGGAAGATTGGCCCTGAGCTAACATCTGTGCCGATCTTTCTCTATTTTGTATGTGGGACACTGCCACAGGCTGGCTTGATGAGCAGTGTGCAGGTCCATGCCCAGGATCCAAACCCACGAACGCTGGGCCACCAAAGCAGAGCGCACAAACTTACCACTACGCCCCCGGTGCTGGCCCCAAGACAATCTGAATAAATTTCTGAAACTATTATAAATCATGTTCTCTAAACACAGTATATGGAAACTAAAAGTTAACAATTTTAAAAATGCAACATCTTGGAAAGTAAACCAAAAAAAATCTTTTAAAGAGTGAACAAAAAATAAATTCAAATTCAAAACAAAACTGATGAAAATCCACAGCCCAAAGTGTTTTTCATTAAACATGATTGGAAATTCACTAAACATTGAATATAAGTATAAAAAGAATAATAACCATCCAAAAGAGTAGAAAGGTGGAATTACTAAAGAAAAATAAAAGTAAATTAGAAGACAAAAGTTATAAATGAAACAAAGAGCTGAATTTTGCAAAGACCAATAAAATAGATCAACTTCAAACATCACTGAGAAGAGAACAAAACTAACAGGAATGAGAAAGAGATCTATCTATATACCCACAGATTTAAGAGAAAACATCAGATCCATATACATATCTATATGGAGAGAAAGCTAAATGAAATAAAATCCACATCTAAAAAACAATTTTAAAATTGACACTGGAAGAGGTAGAAAACCTAAAAAAAAGATAAAATTTGGAAAGTTCATCTAAAATTTGCTCTAAATAAAAGTCAGCCTGATATAGTCATATTCATCAACCTTTCAAAGTAGCAAGTACTTAGATTGAATGACAAAAAATGCTTAAATGTCCCCAATTTTGAATGGTTTAACCCAATCCTACAAAAACATACGAAAACACAAAAAGCTTTCTAATAATTTTATGAGTTAATTTTACCTTGTTACCCACTTAGACAAAAGCAAACCGTGTAACCAATCTCATTTAAGAATACAGATATTAAATTCCAGATTAAAATTTAGTATATTGAATTTGGAGGCATCACGACTACATGAGATTTTACCAGAATGCAATCCATCATAATGGGGGGCTCGAGAGTCTCACAGCCCTGAGTTAAAGCCCACCCTTCACACACACCAGCAGTGAAATGTTGCTTTAGCTCTTAGCTTCTCTAGTACTGTTTCCTCAATCACAATATGAAGGGAAAAAATAGTGCTCACCTAATAAGGCAGTTAGGAAGATGAAATGAAAAACAGTCTAAAAAACTCTCAGCACAATTCCTTAACATCGTACATAGTCAATATCCCATAAACGTTATCTATTACAATTGTTGCTCTTATTACAATTCCTTAACATAGTACATAGTAAATATGCCATAAATGCTATCTATTACAATTGTTGTTCTTATTGACACATAAAACACCACATCAGTCGTTGCAACAACAAAAGAAGACATTTGATAAAGAGTCAACATCTAAATCTGATTTCAAAATATTTTTAAAACTTAGGACTATAGGGAAATTTCCATATCATAATGAAACAATACATACAGACACTAACATCAATCCTAGGAGTATTCTGCAATCTTAGCTAAAGCAATAAAATAGTAAATGAAAAAATAAATCTGAATATTGACAAGGAAGAGGTCAGAATGATAATTATTCACAAATGATATGGACTGTATACACAGAAAAGTAAAGAAAACTCACAGAATATTTATCAGATCTGATGAGAATTCATTAAGGCAGCTGGATACAATGTTAGTATACAAATCAAAATGAGGTGAGAAAGGGAAGGAATAGGTGGGAATAAGCAGCTGGCTCCCCATCTCTCTGCCCAAACGAAGGCATATGCTGATAACAAGATAACCAACTATTTAGTACTAAGGAATATCAGTTGTATATAATATTTACAGCAATTTACAAAATGTTAACTGTCCCTTGAAAGGCTCTGCTTTATTTCTATAACTTTAGATGATAACCTCAATTAGAAAATACTCCATTATTTTAACTAAGAAATTTACTCTGAATCCAGTTTGTATTATTTTTCAAGTTTTGTTTTAAACTCTTAATTTGGTTAATCTGTGATTGGTTAATCCTGCCCACCTAACCCCTCCCTCCCCCCCCTGTAATTAACTGAAAATTGTTGATCCATAAAATTCCTTCTGCTGCCATCCCCTACTATTTTTTTTAAACTCCCTGTCTGGAATAAATGTATGCTTAGCTCCACCGAACACGCAGATCTAAAAAAGTTGCTAATGTCTAATCATACTAAATTTAAGGCTTTAAAAGAAGATTCAGAGGCATTTAATGACTTGTCCAAGGTCACAGAAAGGTGATACAGATCCAACCATCTTTTCACTACACTGCCTAAATTCCAACAGCTGTCCGCAGTCTTGAGCTTTCACTGTTTCTCAATAATCTTAAATCTGAGATTCAGTTAGGGAACTAAAATAACTACTGCACTTCTCATTCTTCTTAGAAAACATTCACACACTGCTTCACTCATCAAATATTTACTGAAACGTACTATGTGCAAGGAACCAGGGTGAAACAAAACAGGCAAAATACCTGCCCTTAGGAACTTTATATTTTATTCAACTCAGAAAGATACATTTAATGTAAATGGTATCCAGCTCACTTCACTCTATAAATTAATTTGGTCCCTGGGACGAAGCCATCTATTGCTGCCCTAAAGAATCCTCTTTGGGACCTGAATCTAGGTATCAAATTTCTGAGATCTAAAGATCCTGCACTTAGGTAAATATCAAGCTCAAAGGCTGAAGACATGTTCAAGACCAAAATTCTGACAGGATTTAACTGCAGCTAATCTCCCCCCAACTCCACCTCACTTGTATCCTTTAAACCTCAGAAAAGCAGCTCTCTGCAGTTTTATTACATGTCACAACGCCCGGCCACGGCCAAACTTCAGCCATCACGCAAAGAACACATCAGAGAAAAGACAGCCCCTCTCCTTACAAATATACTGTGACAAGCTACCTTGCAGGTGAAAAGGGATCTATGAAAGTTCTGTGGCACGCTTTTTTTAAATAAAGGATTATTATAGTATTTTATGAAAGAGTCATCCTTCTGGAAGGAAAAAAAAAGAATCTTGAAAATATAGGGAAGCGTTCCAATCCCCAGAACACAGCTATTCACATAAAACTAATGTTGTATACATACATACACACACACAAGTATTTTGAGGAGAGCAGAAAACAGGCTCAATTTTGGTTATGCAATATGCACTAGTTACCTCATTTGACTGACAATTCATAAAGTTTCTAAGTGAAAACAGAGAGTTTCACTTTTGTCTCTTCTAAAGTTTGAAGTTTACTTCCTAGTTACTAGCTTAAGTCCACTTCCTAGTTACTAGCTTGGTGGATTTAAATCTACCAATTTATTTGAAGTAGATGGCTTAAAGTATTTATACCCATACAAATATTTTTTAAATAGTTCCAATATGAGTAAAAATATAATACTATGTTAATATGGAAAGCAAACAAATATATTGTTTCTTTTTAAAAAACACACGAATACCTTGATGGAAGTATAAAAATACACGCATTATACTGCTCCAAAAATATTTCCCCCCTCGGGCTGGCCCATGGGGTAGTGGTTAAGTTCCGGCTCCACTTCCTTCTGTGGCCAGGCGTTTGCAGGTTCCTATGTGGTCGGCGACCTAGCACCGGTGGTCAGGCACACTGTGGTGGCAACTCACATGACAGAGAAAGACTGGCACAGATGTTAGCTCAGCGACAATCTTCCTCAAGCAAAAGAAGGAAGACTGGCAACAGATGTTAGCTCGGGGCCAATCTTCCTCACCAAAAAAATTTCCCCAATACCAGTGAGACAATCTGACACACACACTGAAAACAGCAGCACAATGGTAATACTTTGGATTAACAACTACTGCCTTTGTGTAAGGAGGAGTTCATTAAACTAGGAAATTAAACTTGATGGCCAAGACCACTTTCAGTAATTTGATTCTCGATCCTACAATTTTATGCCTAAACTTCTGAAGCAGGCAGATCTGCATTATCTGATTCTATGTTAAAGAAGTACTCTAGTCAAAACCAATTTTAAAAACTCACACACTTCTTTCCACTGTTCACATTTAAGAGATGTGAAAAATATGAGCTACTTTTCCCACTTTGAAACAAATTGGCTGTGTTGAATAAATACTCAACACTGAAGAGAACTATCAGCAAAAATGATACCAAATCTATTAAATATTGCTTAGTATACATATGACCACGAGATCCTGCTTTAAGTACTAACACTTTATCACATACTCAACATCAAAAACTAAAGTTTAAGGTATTCAAAGTAGAATAGAGGGGATTAGCAGATAAACTGTTCTAACTCCCAATATTAAATCCAAAATTATTTCCCTGTAAATAAACTGCAGCCTGCAATAATCTTCTAAATTTAACCAGTAACAGTTAACTAACACACAAGAGCTCCAAAATCAACTTTCCCAAAGTGCCTAAAATAACAATGCACTATCCTTGCTTTCCAAAATTCTTGAGCATCTTCAATTACCTCAAGTACTACCATAAAATTCTAAAAATAATCTCAAAGCAGAAATTTAGCAGGCTGTGAGTATATACACAGTCCATTTTAGGACAGCAGACCCTATTCGAAAACCAAGCACAGGTAGGAGATAACTATGCCAAAACTACAACAGGGTGGGGCGTTCGTTACTCACCCTGATAAACCAACACAGCTTCGGGAGCTGCTCACAATAAACTCCAGTTACCCCCGTAACCCCAACACGACTAAAGCAATGTTATCCTTTTGCCCAAAATGCTTTTCACCCGAAAGACAAATAAGTCATAGCCAAATACTCTTCAGGATATGGTGCAAGCCATGATAGTGCACTTCACATCCTGAAAGCAAAATCCAGAACAAAAGGAGCATTTCTCATTACTCACTATAAAAGATTTGAAGCTTCAAAAACAGATTTTTTTTTTTTTTTTAACTTAGGTGAGTGACCATTTGAATGAGTGGCTGAGTCAAGAGCAAAGGGTAAACGATGGAACAAGGTCAAACTCAGGGGACAAAAGATTCCTGGAGTAAACATGGCCAGAAAGGTTTCCCTTCTTAAGGACAGTTTCTATACTCAATGGGGGGAAAACGGGAAAAAGAAACAGAAAGAGGAAAAGGAACCAACTGAACCCTCTACTTCCACAGAGAGTCACCTGGTAAACGGACCTGCCCCGCCAGGCAGGCAATTCGGTCCTGCTGGAGACCCTTTTGCAAAGAGCAGGCCCAGAAGGCTCCCACCTTCAAAACACAAACCGTGCTCATCAGGGATGACCAGTGGCTATTCTATTGTTTTAAAAAGGAAGGAGGAGGAGAAAGTTTAATTAAGCAGCCAGATAGAGGAGTGTAGGAATGTAAGGGTCGCTCCCAATAAAGACCCGGCACCGTCTGCTCCAGGAAAACAATCGGCCAGAAGGGAGCGGATGGAAGCCCGCTAAGTGCACCCCGCTTCCCACACGCAGCCCGCCCTGGGAACGACGCCCCAAAGGCGGCGGGGCGGGGGGCGCGGGGAGGAGGCCCTGGCGGCGGGGCCGGGGCAGGGGCGGGGGCCGGGCCGGGGGCCGCCTCACCTTCTGCGCCGCGCTCTGCTGCAGCACGTTCTGCTCCACGGTCATGGCCCCCGCGGCGCCGGCGGCCGGCTTCTCGAGCCTCCGCCGGCCCTGGCTGCCGCGCTCCGCCGAGCTCCAATGCGCGGCGCGGACGGCCGGGCAGGACAGCGCCCCCGCCAGCCAGGCGCGAAGACGATGGCGGCCGGCGTGCGCGGGCACCGCGGGGGGGCGGCGAGGCGCCGACAGCGAGGGCCACGGCGGCGGCCCCACGACTCCGCGCGGCCCGCCTCAGAGCGGCTCGCTGGCCGCGGCCCGGGCCAGGAGCGGACGGACGGCGGACGCCGGCGGGGAGCGAGCAGGGCGGGCCGCGTCAGGCGCGCGCTCCTTCGCCGGCGGCTCGCCGGCCACTGCGGGGCAGGGAGAGGGGACACAGGGAGCGGCCGTCCGGAACGGCGCTGTCCTCCTGCCGCCGCGACTCCTCCTCCCTCCCAACCGCCGGCTCCGCCCCCGCCGAGCCGCCCCGAGCCCCGCCCCGCCCCGCCCCGCCCCGCCCCGCCCCGCCGAGCCCCGCCGAGCCCCGCCGAGCCCGCCCGCCGGCCGCCCTAACCCTACACTGTGACCCGCGGGGCGGGGAGGCGGGGCGGGGCCGCCTCGGAGCCCCGCCCCCCGCTCGCGGCTCCGCCCCCGCGCCGCGCGGGGCCCGGTGCTCCAGCGGTGGGGCTAGGGCGCGCCCCGCGGGTCCGGCCTTGGAGCCCCCCCTGCGGCAGGTTACGCGACGCCTGCGCTTGACTCGGCGAAGCTCCAACCCGAGGCTGGAGGGCAGCTTCTTCCCCGTGCCCAGGACTTGTGGGATCGCTGGCTTTCCGAACTCCTCCGCGACAAAATGTTTCCCTTCAGGCCCAGTAAGGTCCCCAGACCGCGCTGGGTCCGGAACGCCGGCTCGTCTCTGAGTCCTCTCCCCTCGCTTTTCTAGGAATTTCACAAGCCATCAACTTGCCTGACAGGAAAAGTCAACTGTGATTTATGCAAAGGGCTGTCCGAAGTTCTTATGCTGAAACGTACTTTTTTCCTTAACTAATTATTACATAAATGAATATTGACATTCTCCGTCTACTTCATTCATTCAAACATGTGCCAGTCACTGCTAGGCTCTGGGAAAATAAGATTTATTTCCCGGAGATTTGATACAAGTGAAATATGGTCTATACAACAGGCAACATTACAAAGTTTCACTGCCTAGATGGTACAGAATTCTAATTCCCAGTTGCCAATTATCAGTTAACCACCCCGCATGGAATATTTGACTCTATATGGAACTATAGAGAAAACCTAACCTTAAGAAACCAATCTCTGGCCTCAAAAATATCTCGAGTTTCACAGCTAGTCCGGGGATAGGAGGTGAGGATGCGGCTGTGGGAGGGGCGGAATAATCAGTGCACATTGTTACAAATACAATATCACATATGCTAATCCAGGCATATTTTTTAATCTGATGACAAGAAAAGCAAGCTAAGAAAATGATCATTGAAATATTGTCTGGCTTTATTTAATCTTCATGGATCATTGTAACTCAAGGCTTTGTAACAAATCTGTGCGCTTTACGGCCGTCTTGGCAGTGTACCCTAGATATCTTCAACCACCTTTTAAGACCTTTTTCATTTGATTTTAACAAATTGCAAATTTTATTTTATCGATACCTTATGCCTTTGCTAGAAGAATTTGTAAAGTTGTGAAATGGTTGGAAACCCAGAATTTTAGGAATAATGCAACACTCGTGATAGAATGCACAAATTTTTATGAGAGCACTGAGACCCAAAGAAGGCGACTTGTCAAAGGGAGCATACCAGAGTCCATTTTTTCTCATTTATAGCCCAAAGTTCTTTCCAACATATCGCTTCACGTTTCTCTGTATTTTAGGTTTAAAAAAAAGATCTATCCAGTTCATGACATTTGAATTTAAGAAAGTTTAAATGTAACGTAAAAATCTAGTAGTGTGGTTTAAAAAAATATTGCCAGATGCTAAAGTTTAGTTTCAAGAATTTGGCAATAAATGTTCCTCTGAGTTAAATTTTTTAGTTCCATGAAAAAAACTACTTATCAACGCTCACTACATAATCATCAAATAAAGCCCTTTATCGCGTAGTCATACTTGCCCACATTGATATACCTTCCCAGCTTGCTTCTAATGATTTTCTACTTATCTTTATTTTTTAATATTAACTGTTCTTTTGTAAAACTTCGAGGAGAAAACTTCCAGTTTCCTTGTAGACAATATTTTTTAGAACGTGTACAATTGGAATGAATTGAGGATGGGAATTTAAGATAAAATTGTACATAAGACCCATTGCCAGATATCCTAATTGCCAGACAGCAATGTCAGTTTTGCTGCTCATGAGTCAGTCTTAATATGTATGGCTGTTGGAATCACTTATTCTCAGGACATTACTTAATAATTCCTAAACTGTTGCATTATTCTAGGTTGTTGACACTCAAGTAAACAGGTAAAGTGGTAGATCTCATATAAAATTAAAAATATAGTTCTTAACACCAAGTCTATTTTTCTATTTTGGATCAAAGTGATGTTTCTAAGAATATTCAGTGTGTGCCTTGTATGTGAACCAAGGAAACTGGTATTCTTCTATCTTGGCTATTCATTTCTTTTTATTTAGAACGTTTTGAAAAATCCATTTCTGGACACCAAAAGTCTAACATGTTGCTAAAGCACATTTGTGAGACATAAATAAGAGAGAAACATTCAATTCATAGTGTAGATTGGAACAATGTCCATGACAAAAGAGTGGTTTTTAAATCTACTTTGAGGAGGACCAGAATTATTTTCCGTCTTTATGTATATTGAGATTCTGGGGTAATTTTATTTCCACCAATAAGGGAACCATAAGCAATCATTCAAAGAGGAAGTTGCTGTGATGTCACCATTGTGATAGAGATGTCATTCAGTGACAAGGTGTTCATAGATGAGAACCTGTAAGAGAACTATCTGCCTAATACATGCACAGTACAATGCATATTGAATTAAATGGGCAGCCATGAAGGAGAGAAAACAAGTTTATTTATGCTTTTACAGTGCATGTCTAACTCTAGCTTTTCATTCCAACTGGAACAGCTTTGTGGTCCTGGCAGCCATATTGTTTTATATGATAAAGGATATCATTATTGGCATCTCCAGTCATCAGTGGTGCCTCACGCACTGAGTCTCCAGATGTCGCTTCTTCGGTCAGTTGATTAGCTTACTAGCGCAAGCTAGGTGGTGTTGACAACAGAAATGTAATTTCTCACGGGTCTGGAGGCTGGAAGTCAAAGACCAAGGTACCAACAGGGTTGTTTTCTCCCATGTCCTCTCTCCTAGGCTTGCAGATGCCACCCTCTTGCTGCCCCTTCATAGATGTTTGACTGTCTGTACACACTGGCCTGGGGTCTCTTCTTCTTACGAGGACACCAGGCAGATTGCATTAGTGCCCACTCTAACAGCTTCACTTTAACTTACCTTTTTAAAGACCTTCTCTCCAAATACGGTTCTATCCTGAGGTTCTAGGCATTGAGATTTCAACATATGAATTTTGAGGGGAAACAATTCAGCCCACAGCAGTGATGTTCAGTCTGCTTTACTTAATCCTCCACTTCATACCTAAATGCCATCAACTGTCTTTTTTCCTGCCCCATCCCATAACCTCTTAGGTTTGTAAGAGATGCATTAACGTGTTAAAGGATAGTATCTCCAAATTTTCTGCTAATATAGACACTTTCAATTGGAATAGTTTGGGGGAAAGAGTTCTGTGAATTGAAAAAGGAATCTAGTCTAATGTGAACTATTTCTTTGTAAGGATTCCTTTGAAAGCAAGGGCTACATAGAGAAAAAGCTACACTTTGTCAACCAAGAACGCAAAAGAAGCGATTTCTTGGATCGTTTGCTCCCCTCACCTTGAACGTGCCCAAAGGCATACTCTGACACTGAAAATGGTTTAAAGTCCCCAGACCCTTCCTCATTTCTTACCTTTCTTCCCCTTCTATAGTGGTAAGCACATGTTTCCCTGAAATTACCCTAAGACATACATGGACAGAGAAACCCACACATCAGAAACTGACTATCCCTGCATGTCACATGCTCTCAGATCAGCTGGCTTCAGAATGGATTTGGCCAATGAGAGGCATAGGTTGGGGATTGGGGGATTAGACAAAGGGAGATGCCAGGCTATTTGCTTTCTCCTTCTCCTCCTCCCCTTGGGTGGCATCTCCTTGGGCTATACAGATGGTCCATGACTTACAATGGTTTGATTTACCATCTTTTAGAAGAAGATTTCATTTTACTTTTTCCTTTTTCTCCCCAAAGGCCCCCAGTACATGGTTGTATATTCTTAGTTGCAGGTCCCTCTAATGTGGGATGTCGCCTCAGCGTGGCCTGATGAGCGGTGCCATATCTGTGCCCCGGATTCGAACCGGCGAAACCCTGGGCCGCTGCAGCAGAGCACGCAAACTTAACCACTCAGCCACAGGGCACATCCCTGATTTACCATTTTTTGACTTCATGATCATGTGAAAGTGATATGCATTCAGTAGAAATCGCACTTCAAATTTTGAATTTTGATCTTTTCCCAAGCTAGCGATTTGCCGTATGATACTCTCTCATGATGCTGGGCAGTGGCAGCGAGCCACAGCTCCCAGACAGCGCCACGATCACGAGAGTGAACAACCAATCCACTTGCAACCATCCTGCACCCAGACAACCGTTCTATTTTTCACTTTCAGTACAATATTCAATAAATTACATGAGATATTCAACACTTCATTATAAAATAGGCTTTGTGTTAGATGGCTTTGCCCAACCGTAGGCTAATGTAAGTGTGCTGAGCATGTTTAAGCTAGGCTAGGCTAAACTATGATGTTCAGTAGGTTAGGTGTATTAAGTGCATTTTCAACTTATGATACTTTGAACTTAATGATGGGTTTATTGGGATGTAATCCCATTGTGAATTGAGGATCCATATGTATCTCTTTGGTGCTTCCAGCTCTCACCAGACTGGCCTATGCTGGTTCAGGGTCCTCTCAGTGAGGTAGTTCCCTGAGCTCTGGAAATCTTGCCTCCTTCCATCACCCCTCCAAATTAAGAGTCATAACAATTTCTTGCTATTGCTAAACCCTAGTTTAACTCACTGCCCCTTTTGACTTCTTCCATTACCTGTAAAACCAATTCTTCAGTATCATTTGATTTAAATATTTACAGAGCATTCTATTTTTCTGACATGAGCATTATTGACTTATGCTCTCTGGTCAGTTCTGTCATCTATAAAACGAAAATAATAATATAGGGTTATTTTGAAGATTAAATGATTAAGTACATGTAAGATATTTAGAACTCTGTAAGGCACAAAGTAAGTATGTAATAAATGTGAGCAAGTTCATGCTATTATTATTATTAGGGCTTCCTTTTGACCTATAAATTGAGAAATTAAAACCATTAAATGACCATGAAGAAGAATTAGGTTGGACTGAATATTCTGAGTCCAGGAAAACAAGGCAAGAAGCTGAGTGAAGTGAGGTCAGTTTACAAAATCTGCCAGTCTAAGAAGGGGCTGTCCCACTGACATTTCTGTGATAGTTTCATATATCAAATCATGTACAAAAGAACTTGTTTAGTTATTCCTAGGCTTTGTTGCTAGCTTCAGACCCTTGGTGATTATTGGTGTTCTCTCTTGGATAGTAGAAAAGATGCAAAGTTCAGAAGTAAATGTCTTTAAATTTAAAAAATACATACTAGAGATATGGCAAGCCTGAAATTGATTTTTTGATAAATGAAGCTATTAGCAAGTAGAAACAAACCAAAAATGCACATATTAGGCAGAAATGCTATTCATTTTGGATTCTGCATAGAATCCAAATCTTTACACTGAATGGTTGCTTAGTAAGTGTAATTAAAATTAATTTATAAACAAAAATAAAAGCAAATTTTAAAAACCTCCTTTCCTACTTTCTAGGCTTTCAGAAAATGTTTTTAGTATATTCAGTATATCTACCATCACCTTATAAAATTAAATATACAGTAATCGACTATTGTCTCAGCATATTAGTTTGGTCTGTTTCTCATTGAGAACAATACAGGGAATTTTTTTATGTGAAGATTATTAAACGATTCTGTTCAAATCTACCACAGCTTTAAGTTTGGGCTATCGTGTTATAAACACCCATAACTGTATGGGAGTACTGACTGGGAATAAATCCTGTATAAGTGAAAATAGGATAGCCTATTTTAAAATTAGATCCTACTGGTTTCAATTTCAGGACCTTCCCTCTAAGACTGGACTTATGTCAGGTGAGTTGGGATGGCTCTTGTAGGCCTTCTATTTTGAGAGGCGTACGGGAAACAGTCTGTGATACATCAGAGCCAACCACTATTTCGTGTACACTTACTATGTCCCAGGACCTGTGCCAAGCACTCTACACTTCAAGAAATTTGATCTTTACCACAACCCCATGAAGCTGGAGTTATTATACTCTTTTCACAGAGGAAGAAGCTATGGCTTATTGTTTAAGTAATTACCCAAGGACACACAACCCAAACATATTAAACCCGTTTGAACCCAGAAAGGAAGTCTGTCTGACTTCAAAGCTTCTGAATTTAAACCCCCTGCACTGTAGACCACCCATTTTCTAAGTGTGATTGATGGATTTCTAGGGGTCCTCAAAACTCTTTCAGGGGTTGGCAAAATGCTCCCTTCTGCATCTATATGTCTATGTAAGACTAAATTTTCCTTGTATACTTCGACCAAAACAACGTATGATAACAGATAAAATACAGAAGATTAGAGAATTCCATCGTCTTCTGTCAAACCAAATATTAGAGATTTGCAAAAATGTAAAACAATGTCATTCTTCTCCCTAATCTTTTCTGTTTTGGGAAGTATGGTTATTTTTCATAAAAGTAATATTTACGTTAAAACATAATGGGTTTCTTATTTTTAAATGAAATAATAAACATTTTTGAAATTTCTCCATTTTAACTTTGTATACAAAAAAGAGTAATAGATGTAACCTACAGACATAAAATCTCATGGGGGTCCTCAATAATTTTTAAGAGTATAAAGCAGTCCTAGGACCAAAAATGTTGAGACCCACTGCTGCAGACTTCCATTGTCATCAGGCATTTTGCAAGAACCAGAAATAAAACTGATCTGACAGCTCTTTATGTTTCTCAGGTGTCATGCATCACTATTGTGATCCTTCGAGAAAGTGAGGTAGAAATACAGTAAACTGAATCAAAATTTCTTCCTTATCCAAGTACCATTTAAAAGCTAGTTTAGCTCTAGGTTTAGAAATTATCATGTAGAAAAGTAGAACCCTAAAACTGTGTGGATGAAAATGTGTGAAACCACCTTCTTTGTTGTTGAAAGATGAATTATTTGAAAGTACTCTGAAAATCGTTAAAGGCAATTCAAATGTATGATATTGTTATAATTTATTATAATATTTTTGAAATTATGAAATTATGGGAGTAAGGGATTGGCTTTGAGAGATAACCTTAGTGCTAGTTAATAAATATAACTTTGTTGTGCTAATATAATTTATAACTATATTATATATGTGTTATAACTAACATAATAAATGCAATAACTTTATGTTTATTTAAATGCTTTGCCATATATAAATCACTTTAATATACAGAGTTTCTCATTTGAATCTCACTAACTATGCTATGACACAAGGCAGGACATACTCTATATCCGTTCTACAAATGTGGCAACCTAGTCTCAGAGTAGGTGAATGACTTGCCAACAGTACAACAGTACACAGCAAATATATGATTGTTTTAAAACTTGTAGCTAGCATAATACCTCAGCAAATATTTATCAAATAAAAAAATTAAGAAGTCAGGTCTTCTGACTCCTAGTTCAGTGTCTTAGCTCTGGCATATGCTGATTTAAAAGGGTAATGGATTTTGCAACATGCCTCATTTGCCAAGAGTATTCAAAATGAATTCAAAAAGGCACATGGTGGTATTCAGTTAGCTCTCACTTATGCAGATCTTTGTCAGGAGAGCAGTAACAGATGAAGATGATATGCATTCTTATATCAAAGGCTTATATTCAATCTTCAAATTTATGTTTTTCCATCTTCAAAGAGTAAGTGATGTAATGCTAACTCTTTTTCATCTGGCGTGTTAGGATTAACTTCCAAAAAACAGAAACACACACACACACACACACATGAGTTTCATTGGAACTTTAAAAGTATGATAATTTTACCAAATAAATGGAATTTAGCATACATCTTGTTTATGACAAGTCCACTGAAAACAAACCAATGATCCCACCCTATTGGCTCTTTCAAATTTCAGTACCATGGACAAAGTCGGAAATAAAACAAATGCTCTCTACCCCCTGGAAGCATACAGCCTGGTGGCGAGTCAGCTATAGAAACAATGTCCTAGCATACAAGAAAATGAGGAAACCAAGAATAGGGTGTCTCTAACCCTGCCTAAAGAAGACATTTTTGCTCTGACAGTTCACAATCTGGTATAAGAATCAGGAATATCAACAACAGAATAGGAGCTGTTAATAAGCAAATTTATTTGCAAATTACTGGAAGTCAGAGGGAGAAATGGACTCAGTCTGAGAAAATGAAGCAAGATTTCACAGAGAAGGTGGCATTCTGGAGAAAGAACGAAGTACAAGTAATTGACAGCACAGGCCTCAGGTCCCAGCCTACTGAATGAAGGCACTAAAAACGACCTTATCTTTCCCTTTGCATCGTAGAAAGTTGAAGTAAAAGATCACGAACCTATTGTGTTTGTTTTGAATCAATTATCTGCATGTGATGAGTAGGAACTCCCATAGGCAGAGTCTCTATAACAGTGAGATTAGTGAGTAGGAGACGTTGGTGGGGAAAAACACCCTTGAGAATGGCAATCACACTTCTTGAACATTGCAGAATCTTCATTCCACTTAAATGGAATTATCCACAGCTGTGCATATAAATGGCAACTTCTGGGAAGATGAGACGTCTCCAGAACCATTTTGTGTTATCTCCTTCTTTGTGTAACTATTGCCAAGTACGGCCGTACACTTGGCCATTAAATAATCTTACTTTCATGTTCTAGATTTCTCTGCCCTTATTTCAAGTCGTTCTTGAAACTCATATCCGCTGCATATTTTCTTTGAATAATGTTGTCAAACAAAGCCAATTTCTAGAAAAAAACACTTTGTACTGTATGTATTAGGGGTTGTATTCTTGGGTGGGTGCAGCCCACTATCTGAACCCTATGTTTGGGCAGTTGGCCCTTGTGTCTTGGTGAAAGGTAGGGCCACATCTACTGCCCCCAAAACCAAAAATTCCAGATACTTGCTTTCTCAGAGCCATAGAATGAACTCTGCCAATCAGATGCTTCCCCAGGCCCACTGAATCTTTAACTAATGAGGCAAAGAAAGAAATGATTTAGAATTCTTTCTGATGGTAAGAGTGGTGAGGGGGTAGAAGGGTGGTGGTGGTGAGGGCTTCATGAGTGGTGCCCAGTGTCAAGGCAAGGATGTAGCAACACACTGCACTGGTTACTTAAAGATCATCTCTTTAGCTGGAGTTCTAACCTCCGCCTTCCCCAGGTCCCTACCCATTTTCTGAGCCAAATTGTCTATCCTTCTTTTTGTTCTATCAACAAAATGAAAAGACAACCTAACAATTGGGAGAAGATGTTTGCAAATCATATATCTGATAAGGGGTTAATATCTAAAATATACAAAGAATTCACACATTTCAAGAACAAAAAAACCTACCAACCCAATTAAAAAATGAGCAAAAGATCTCAACAGACATTTCTCCAAAGAAGATATATAGATGGCCAACAGGCATATGAAAAGATGTTATACATAATTAACTACCAGGGAAATGCAAATCAAAACTATAATGTCAGGACGTCTATAATTAACAGGACAGGAAACAAGTGTTGGAGATGATTTGGAGAAGGGAATTCTCATACACTGCTGGTGGGAGTGCAAATCTGTGCAGCCACTATGGAAAACAGTATGGAGACTCCTCAAAAAATTAAGAATAGAACTACCTAAGATCCAGCTAGTCCACTGCTGGGTATTTATCCAAAGAAGATGAAAACACGAATTTATAAAGATGCGTGCACCCCTATGTTCATTACAGCGTTATTTACAATAGCCAAGACTTGGAAGCAACCTAGGTGCCCATCAAGGGATGAATGGATAAAGAAGATGTGGTATATATACACAATGGAATATTACTCAGCCATAAGAAATGAGGAAATCCAGCCATTTGTGACAGCATGGATGGACCTTGAGGGTATTATGCTAAGTGAAATAAGTCAGAGGGAGAAGGTCAAATACCGTATGATCTCATTCATAAGTAGAAGATAAAAACAACGACAAACAAAAGCACAGAAACAGATCGGATTGGTGGTTACTAGAGGGAATGGGAGGAGGCAGGAGGGCAAAAGGGGTGACTAGGCACATGTGTGTGGTGATGGATTGTAATCGATCTTTGGGTGGTGAACATGACGTAAACTACACAAAAATCGAAATATAATGATATACCCCTGAAATTTATATAATGTTATTAACCAATGTTACTGCAATAAAAAAAGTAAATAAAGAAGGTGGTCCCATAAGATGATAATGGAGTTCAAAAACTCCTATCACTTAGTGATGTTGCAGCCATTGTGACATCATTGTGACATCATTGTGTATTGCATTACTCACATGTTTGTTGTGATGCTGCTGTAACCAAACCTACTGCACTGCCAATCGTCTAAGAGTATAGCACATAGAGTTATGTACAATACACAATATTTCATAATGATAATAAATGACTATGTTACTGATTTCCATATTTACTATACTATAATCTAGTGTTGTTTTGTTCATCATGGCCCCTAAGCATACAAAATCCACTGCTAATGTTGTGAGTAAGAAGCCACATTGAGTGACTAGCCTGGAAACAAAATTCAGTGACTAAGTACTACAAAGACTGAAAATCAGTCAAGGTCGTTGCTCACCAGTCAGGCATGTCCCTTTCCTCCACAGCTATGTGAAGAACAAGAATAAAGTGAGAGAAGCTGTTGAAGAGTCTGCATCATGAAGGCAAAGAGACTAAAACAACTTTGAGAAGGGCCCACATCAGACACGGAGAAACTTCTGATGCCCTGGATTAAAGACCAGACAGAGAAGCAAGTCTCTGTCAGCACCATGACCATCATAGCCAAAGCAAAAAGTTTGTTTTTGATGTAGAAAGAAAAGACTGGACCTGACTACAATGTTGAATTTACTGCCAGCTCTGAGCGGCTTAAACAATTCAAGAATCCTTATTCATCACATAATGTGAAAGTGAGCGGTTAGTCTATGAGCGCCGATGTGAAGGGAGCTGAGGAAATTTTGGAAACACTAGATGAGCTGATTGAGGAGGAAAATTACTTGTCAGAGCAGATATTCAATATGGATGAAAACGCCCTATTCCAGAAACAAATGCCTGAAAGGACTTTCATCCATAAGGAGGCCAAGTTTGCCAGGTTTCAAAGCTTTTAAGGACAGGATAACAGTCTTGCTTATTGCAGGCTACAAATTGAAACCCTTTGTGATCTGGCACAGTGAGAAGCCCAGGGCCTTCTAGCATATCAATAAGGACACATTGCCAGTGTACTACAGGAGCAATGAGAAGTCGTGGATGACCCAGCTGCTCTTCTAAGAGGCCCTCTTCAATTACTATGAGAGTAAAATGGAGAAGTACCATTTGGAGAATAACATCCCTTTCAAGATTTTGCTTATTGCTGATAATGTTCCTGGACATCCTCCTTTTCTTGGTGATCTTTATCCTGATATTAAAGCAGTGTTTCTCCCTCCAAACACCACCTCTTTGACTCAAACAATGGATCGGGGAGTTATAAGGCCTACAATCTGAC
Organism: Equus caballus; assembly: GCF_041296265.1. NCBI lineage: Eukaryota > Metazoa > Chordata > Mammalia > Perissodactyla > Equidae > Equus > Equus caballus. Next base: position 13,975,685 of record NC_091695.1, read on the forward strand.
AAAGACCTTTGCCCAGGCTATTACTGCAACTAAGGAAGATGCTGTGAAGACACTGATGCAATTCTGGGAGAATTACCACTATGTAATTCTATGGCTGCATCAGGAACCTTGTTTGGGCTTGGAGTAATGTCACCAAGGAGTGTATGATTGGCATCTGAAAGAAGATGCTGAAGACATTCAGTCGTAATTTCAAGGGATTGCCAAGTATTAGGAGGTTGCAAAAATCAACGAGGCTGAGGTGGAGATGGCAAGCAACTTTAACCTGGGTGTGGATGAGGATGACATTGAGGAGCTCCTAGAGGTGGTTCCTGAGGGATTGATGAATGAGGAGTTCTTGGACCTGAAACAGGAATGCATGGCTGAAGAAGAAGCAAGAGAACCTTTTGTCTACACTACCAGAGAAGAAAAAGAAGAACCTCCAAGAAAATTTGCAGGGTAGGGTTTCGCAGACACTTTTGCAGACCTCAATAGGCTCCTTAAAAATTTGATAACATGGGCCCCAACACTGAAAGGTTTTTATTAATAGAGAGAAATGTTTATGGTGGAGTATCTGCTTACCCGCACTTCTACGATGTGAAAAAAAAAACAAATCAAGCAAAGCATCATGGACATATTTCTGAAAAGGGTGACACCTTCTCAAGAAGAGCCTCAGACAGATCATTCAGGAGGTGTTCCAGAAGAAGGCCTTATTATCACAGGAGATGACAGCTCCATGCGTGTTATTGGCCCTGAAGACGTTCCAGTGGGAGAAGATGTGGAGATGGAAGACAGTGATATTGATGATCCTGACCCTGTGTGGGCCTAGGCTAATGAGTGTGTTTGTGTCTTAATTTTTCTTTTTTTGAGGAAGATTAGCCCTGAGCTAACATCTTTGTACGTCTTCCTTTACTGTATTTGTGGGACGCCTGCCACAGCACAGCCTGACAAGCAGTGTGTATGTCTGCACCCGGGATCCGAACTGGGGAACCCCAGGCCCCTGAAGTGGAATGTGAGAACTTAACTGCTGCGTCACCAGCCCGGCCCGTTTCTTAAGTTTTAATAAAAAAGTTTTTTAAACCTTGTAATAAAAATTTTTTTAAGTAAAAGAAACCTTATAAAATAAAGATCTAAAGGGGCTGGCCCCGTGACCGAGTGGTTAAGTTTGTGCGCTCCGCTGCAGGCGACCCAGTGTTTCGTTGGTTCTAATCCATGGCACTGCTCATCAAACCATGCTGAGGCAGCGTCCCACATGCCACAGCTTAGGTGGACCCACAACGAAAAATATACAACTATGTAACGGGGGGCTTTGGGGAGAAAAAGGGAAAAAAAATAAAATCTTTAAAAATAAGGATCTAAAGAAAGGAAATATTTTTTACACCCCTCCAATGTATTTGTGTTTTAAGGGTTATTACAAAAGAGGCAAAAAGTTAAAGAAATTTAAGTTTATAAAGTAAAAAAGCTATGGTACGCTAAGGTTAATTTATGATTGAAAAAAGAAAATTTTTTTATAAATTGAGTGTAGCCTAAGTGTACAGAGTTCATAAGGTCTACAGTGGTGTCCAGTAATGTCCCAGCCTTCACAGCCACAAGCCACTCACTCACTGACTCACCCAGAGCAACTTCCGGTCCTGTGAGCTCCATCCATAGTCAGTGCCCTACACAGGTGCACCATTTTTTATCTTTTATATGTTTAGATGTGCAAATACTTAATGATTATGTTACAATTCCTTCCAGTATTCAGTCCAGTGACGTGCTGTGCAAGTCGGAGCCCAGGAGCGATAGGCTGTACCATAGAGCTTAGGTGTAGTGGGCGATACCATCCAGGTTTATGTAAGTGCACTCTGTGATTTTTGCACAAAAATGAAATCCCCTGATGATGTACGTACCCCTGCCATTAAGCTATGCGTGAGTGTAATTTGCTACAGCAGGGATAGGAAAGGAATGCAGCTTTCTGATATTCCTCCAAAGTGCCACCTTGTCACCCCCTAAAAACATAAACATCCCTTTTTCCATGTTCCCAGTATAGGGGATTGTGGATGGGCTATGCCTCCAGAATTTTTTCTGCAATCCTATGTCCACATGTTATTTTGCATCTTCCTGTTTGACGTCATAACATATCCTGGACCTCTTTGTAAGAATTGTTTGAAGTCCATTTCACTCTCTTTGGGACTGGCACGGCCTTTGGGAGAATATTATCATTTCTTTGACCCATTTTTGATCCTTTATAAAGACCAACCACTTGCAGTAGCAGAGTTGGCTCCTGTTGCCCTGAAAGGAGTCTGACATCCCCTGGGAAGGGCCACTGTCCCCAAGCCCACTCTGTGTCCCATGGAGCTCTTGAGCCCTGATACCCTCAACACCTTTAAATAGGACTCAGATGACAATTCTCTCACTTCCCTTTGACTAATGAGAGTACGGAGCAGCCCCTCACGGCAGAATCCCAGGGATGGACTAGAGGGTCTGAGCCCGGCCCGGTGAGGCGGTGTGATGAAATAAAAGATGCAAGAGAGCCAGAAGAGGACCCGGGCCCTCCCCAGAGGCCGACTTCTGAAGACCATGTGGCAGACGGCACCCTCCTCAGGGCCACCTTGGGAGGCTTGTGGTGAAAATGGCAAGGTCACATGAGAAAAGGAGCCCTAATCACTGTGTCACCCCAAGAGAGTCACTCATACCCAGGAACACTTGGACTGAACCAAAATCCATAAAATGTTAAGACTGCCACTTCCCATTAATGACTCTTGAGTTGTTTGGAGTGGAATCCTAGTCTCTTAGTTCATATCCTTGGGGACACCCTTCAGTCGTGGGCCCCAGTGACCAAGCACGAGTAGAAAGGGAGCCTCAGACTAGGAAGATCCTGGGAGGTTTGCGGGCAGTTCAAGGTGTGCCTGTGCAGAAAGGAACTTTAACACAGGAGACTGGTTCTGGCTCAGGGACGGCCCCCACCACTCTGCCCTGACTTGCTCTTGTGCAAGAAAGGGACATGGCCTGGCCCTGCTTTGCCCCCTGAGGGGTGTGGTAGGGCCAGGTGGGCCTCGACTGGCAGAGCCAGGCTGCCATTAGCCCTGTCCACCTCCCCCAGTGCCTGGAGAAGTAAGACCCCTTCCACTTTCAGAGCTCACTTAGGGGTCTGTTTCCTAGACTCTGGCTGGCCTCCCCTCCCCCAACCAACTGACACACCCTGGTTCCAGCCACCTGTTTACTTTGGAGATGGAACACTTCTCAGGGTTCCGAGTGGTCAGTTTTGGCCCACAGGGCACTGGCACTCAGAGGCACAGCTGTGGAGCTCTCCCCAGCCATGGAGGGCCTGCTGCCTGCCATTGCATCCGCTTTCCAGCTGATCCTGGGGCACCTGTGGTGTGCTCTGCTGGTGATTTCGGAAAGCTTGAGCAAGAGGCCAGGTCTCCCTGCGTTCCCCTGGGAGGTCCTGGTATGTACTGTGGTGGTGGCTTTGATAGTCAAGACAGGACACACTTTCACGAGAGGGAAGTCTCCAGGCGAAAGGTGTTCTGCCCGCGCTGAAGTCAGTGGAGAATGTGGGGAGAATACCGGACCTGAGAACCGAGCCGAGGAAGCCCTTCAGTGCCCTCGGGTGGAGGCCAGTCCTCTCCCATTACGAACCTTGTGCTTGGCAGCGATGAATACAATCCTGAGCACATCATCACTTCAGGACACTGTCGACCTTCTGGAAAAGGCTTTGAAGAGCCTGCCTGTTAAAGTCTCCAAAGCAACTGATGAAGAGCAACATCAGGAAAGAGCCAGATGGTTGCAGCAACAAAAGCAAGTTGAGGAAGAGCTTCCAGGAGAAATCCTCTCCCTCCAAACCGAGGAAGCAACTTTGCAGCACGAAAACACCAAGCTCGAAGGTGAGATTCAGCAGCTGAAGCTCAAACTTCAAAATCTGCATGAGCTACATGATGAAGAAGTTGGGCCACTTTACAGAAAATTCTTTGAGGAGGAAAGGGTCTGCTCCGAGTTGAAGAAGAAGCTCCTCAACGTGTGCTGGGAAATGAACTCCACGTACCAGCTTCGCAACCTCTACAAGAAGATGGCTGAAGACCTGGCCCAAGAAGTGAAGACGTGCACTTCCTACTATCACAAGGAGAACCTCTTCCAGATGCAAAGAGCCAAAGAAAGCTGGAGGGCAGCCGTGTTGGCGGAGAGAAAGCTCGAGGAGCTAAGAAGACAAAACGAGCACAACAGGCAAAGGCTGGCCATGTTGGAGGCCTCGTTCCAGCCTTTGCCAAGAGGCAATTTTCCTCCAGCTGCTCCTCCCACGGTCCCCAGAGGCCCAGAAGTGTGGGGGATCCCCTGGGCCGGTAGGACCCCCCCAGGAAGGAGGATGGCCCTGCCATGAGGCCTCAGGGGCCTGGGGTCACCTGCAGATTGGACTCAGCATCCACAGCAGCTGGGCCTTCAGCACCCCAGCCACAGCAGGACATCTGCACGGGTGTTCTCTTTTCAAAGGAATTTTGATTTTTTCTGTTTTTAGTTTAGCTCCTATTACTTAATTATTCTTATTCAAGTAGATAAAGCATTCTAATGTGTAAGATATTTTTTCAAATAAAGTTTCACTTAATACATTGCTTATCAATTGCATTCTCTGTCCTTGGACCCTCTAGAATAAGACAGTATAAGGATTGAGTTTAGATTTAAATGAAAGGTCACTATTCATTAAGCCATCATTAGAGTAGGACATAGAGATGTAGAAAACAATAAAGACTGTTTCTGTGTGCCCTGAGCCCTTATTAGGAATATGCGAAGTGACAATATTTGTCTGAATGAATTAGATTGTTAGTAAAAACCAATGGAAAAGCAGGAAAAAAAAAGACTTCAACATACTCCCGTTCACATTTCATAATGTTTTGATTTATTCCTAAATTTATAGATTAGAGGGTAATTTTAGATAATTTGCACTCTGTTTTTTGTTCTGTAATTTTTTAAATCTTTGTTGTATTGTTTAAGATAGTGCTTCTTGCCAAAACATTTCTCAATGTTTTGCAGTCCATTTTATGCAGTTTTCCCTTGGTGGCAATCACACATGCACCCACACCCACACACACAGACACGCACAAACTACAGTACAGATGTAGAATACTTTGTTATGTCAGTACCTAAGGAAAATGTAAAATTAAGAGATTCAATTTTGAAAAATTATTTAAAATAAATAAAAGGAAAAGATCATGCAATCCACCGCGATGTACACAAAAGAATCCTAAGTCCTGTACACAGAAAAGGAGAGGTGCCTGATGTACCCGACAAAATTCCCAGTACAAACACTTCACCCCAATGGTGCAGATGAAGAGACTGAGATGCAGCCGTTTCTGGAGCTGAGACAGGAGGAGGGAAGGGCCAGGGATGCGGGGCTCCCAGGTGCCAGCGAGAGGGAAGCTGTTCCCAGCCCTGGGCTGGAGGGAGGAGGGGAAGTGGTGTCCTCTGGGCCCGGGAGGGGCTGTCAGGGGAACAGGGGAAACTGCCCCTGCCCTCTGTCCTCCTGTCATCCCACCTCCTGCTGAAGCCTAGGAGCCTCCCAGAGGCCTGGGCAGTGCAGGCAGAGGAGTCAGCCCGGGCACAGAGCCGGACAGAGAGGGGCCCCGAAGGAATCTGGAGAGTGACCAGCACACTGGACTCTGCTGAATCTGAAGTGCGAGGGTGTTATTGCCTTCCTTCCCATCCATTCATTGTTACACTTGGAGCTTCTGTGATGTCTTCTGCGCTGTTCCAGGTGTTGGGGATGCAGCGATGCATGAAAGAAAACAGCCCGATGAGGACTGGGGGCCCCAGAGCTTACATTCTACTGAGGGGCAAGGTTAGATCATAAAGAGCAAGAGACGAAGGAGGGAAATACCTGCTCTACAGACGATTCCTATAGGGGGATGGTAAGGGCGGTGACAGGCTAACACTCAGTGGGGGACATTTATGCTGAGATGAAAGGTAATAGGAATTAGCCTGGGAGGTCATGGGCAGAATGTTCCAGGCAGACAGAACAGGAAGTATAGAGACGTGATAGGTGGCTTCTGGGGCAGCGGAAATAGGACTGAGATGAGGGGGAGGGAAGGTGGGCAGGGACCAGGGCCCACTGCATAGATGTCTCTGTAGTGCAGGGGAGTGACACCAGGGAAGGGTGTAGACCTGGGGAGGAGACAGAGGGTGGATGGGGGTATACTGTGATGTGCTATCTACATAGATCTGTGTGGCTTCGAGACAGTGGAATGTGGGGTGCGGGAAGACGGGGCAGCGTTTTGGTGAGGGGCCTCACAGGGGTCTGCAGGGAGCCCTGGGGCTGGCACTGGGGTGGTCATCACAGAGGTGGAGGAGCAGGACTGATGGGGCTGTGTTTGACTGTTGTGGGGTCTGAGAAGAGGAATGAAGGAGGACTCAGAACTTTTATCATCACACGTATATTCTCTGCGGTACTTTAAGAAAATCATAGTAAAATCTTTGCAGGGAAATCCGGAAAAAAAATCAGCTGTGTGTGGATGTAGTACACTGAGTGAAAAGCTTTTTTCGAAGGAAAAGAGAGGGGAGTAGTCATGTCCATGTGGACGTCCATGAGGTTTTGACCATCCATGAAGGCCCTGGGGATCAGAGGGTCTCACCTCTTAGGCGCTCATACAACAGGGGCTCCCAGGGCAGCTCCAGGAGGGGCTCGAGGGCAGGGTGAGAGTTCCCAAGGTTGATGAGTCCACTGCCTTAGTGGAGCCGATATGATGCTACTCGTGGAGATGCCAAGATGAACACTCAATGGCCTGCAGCAGAGCGCAGAGCCAGTGGAAGAGAAAGACTCACGGACTATAAATGCTCATGGAGGTGGCGTGTGCACCCGCTGCTGGCGCTGTGCCCGGCTCTCGAACTGTCCCTGCAACAGGTTGGGTGTTGGGTGGGAGGTCAGGGAGGGTCTCTGGAGCACGTGGTCCTGAGCTGAATGCTGAAGGAGAAGGAGCAGTTATCCACGATGCTTTACACACTTTCAGGGGCATATGAATCACTTGAAGATCTCGTTACAAAGCAGATCGTAATTCATAAGGTCCTGGGTGGGCCCGAGTCCCTGCACTGCTCCCAAGTGATGTCCATGCTGGGAATCCACATAGAATAACAAGGTTCTTGAGATGAATGAGAGGAAAAGTGTAGGGAAGATAAAGAGGACAGTGCCATTTCTGGTCAGGGTTCTGCTCAGACACAGACAGGAAGGTACAGACAGCCTGGCAGAGCAGATGTACAACTTCTGCAGGAAATCTGCTCCCAATTATCCTCTCAAACGCTGCTAACTACATGGACGGATCCTGTCTCAAGTACACGACCTGTTTCAGAGAAGCATGAGGAACCACAGACTTGGGGTCGCTCTTGGGGAAGCCAGCCACGGAAGACTTGCTTTAGCTTCAGAATGCTCTAGTCAGTCCACAGCCCCCCACGTCCCCTCGCTTTCAGCCCAGACCTGGAAACCCCTCTTGACCTGTCCTTTTTCCTCGCCGTCTACATCCAATGCATCAGGCAGTCCATAGATATTTCCCTCAAACTCCCTCTGTTCTCTTCTCTCCATCTCTGCCACCACCCTCCAGTATAAACCACCACTCTCTCTCTTCCCTTGGTCACTGTCACTCTGCTGACCGTCCTTCCTACTGAGCCCAGGTCATCATGCTTCCTCCCATCGACCTCCTCTCGGCAGACACAGCAGACTCTTTAACCCATGACCTGGGCAGGGCCAGAACAAAGCCAGGATTGGACGTGTCTGACCAAGGTGGGACTGACTCCTGCTCTCACCCCCATGTCTCCTGCCTCTGGGTCACAGATGGCAAGGGTGGGCTCACATCCCACTGCTGTCTGGACAGCTCTGTTGGTGCTTGTTTTGTCCCTGGCATGTTATGGATAGCTCCCCTTTACACTCCTAAAATGGCTCCAGTTACGACAAGAAATTAGATAGTCACAAAACCAATACCTTGCACGAGTTCAAACTTTTCCAAATAGTAGTGCAACATTTTAAAAAATATATAAGCTCATGAGAAAAATAGACAACATGATTTCAATCCAAATCTAAATGCAGCCTCGGACAGTTGAAGAATCATCACTATTTTGTCAATTTAGCCAGAGTGAGGACATCACGTTTTTGGTTCAGATGATTTCACATTCCTTCTTCCAGGCCAAATAGAAGCCATCTTTGTTTTGAGAAGCTCACAGTAAGAACTGAATGATATCAGGGATAACATAACACCAAATAGGTTGGATTAAAGTCAAGGCCTTTCCAACTTATTGAGGAACCAGAAGGGACTGCTCTTGAAAATCTTTTTGCAAGAGTCCAAGTAATGTAGATTTCAAAGATTGAAATCATCTTGTGAATTATAGATAAATAACGCCTATGTTTGTTCGACTCAGTTACAAGCACGTTTTGTGGGGAAGTAAGAGATTGAGTCACAAGGTAGAAGGTAAAGACATGAAGTTGCTATACCCAGAAAAGGGCTCCTAGAAAGACAACACAAAGAGAAAGACAGCACAGTAGTGATCTCCTTGTGCTGGGGCTCCTCCCTGCCAGGCTCTGATTCAGTGGCTCTTGGGTGGGGCCCAGACACCTGTATTTTAAATATATTAAATGTGAATTAGTATCCTGGTTAGAAGCACAGCCCACTTTATTGATAAAGAAACCACAACAGCAAGCAATCTGCTCAGTATGACAATTAATTGAGATAAACCAGAAACTCAATTTCTCTACCATTTCTTTCAAGTGGAATAGAAAATTACTTAGTGGATATTTTTCAAGAGCTACACACACATACACACCCACGGTGAAAAGATGCTCAACGTCATTAGCTACCAGGGAAATGCAAATCAAAACTACAATGAGGTATCACCTCACTCCCGTCAGAATGGCTATAATTAACAAGACAGGAAACAACAAATGTTGGAGAGGATGTGGAGAGATGGGAACCCTCCTACACTGCTGATGGGAGTGCAAACTGGTGCAGCCACTATGGAAAGCAGTATGGAGTATCCTCAGAAAATTAAGGATAGATCTACCATATGATCCAGCTATTCCACTGCTGGGTATTTATCCAAAGAACTTGAAAACACAAAGGCATAAAGATACTTGCACCCCTGTGTTCACTGCGGCATTATACACAATAGCCAAGACTTGGAAGCAACCTAGGTGCCCATCAAGGGACGAATGGATAAAGAAGACGTGGTATTTATACACGATGGAATACTGCTCAGCCATAAGAAATGACGAAATCCAGCCATTTGTGACAACATGGGTGGACCTTGAGGGTATTATGCTGAGTGAAATAAGTCAGAGGGAGAAAGTCAAATACCATATGATCTCACTCATAAGTAGAAGATAAAAATGACGAAAAAAAAAAACACATAGCATTGGAGATTGGACTGGTGGTTACCATTGGGGAAGCGGGGAAGGGGGAGGGCAAAAGGGGTGATTAGGCTCACATGTGAGGAGATGCACTATAATTAGTGTTCGGGTGGTGAACATGATGTAATGTATCCAGAATTTGAAATATGATGTACATCCGAAAAAAATAAAAATTAAAAAAAAAAAGGAATTCAATAATTTGGATAGTGTGTCCATAAAGTTGCTTTGAGATTATTGAGGAAAACTGTTGTAGAAATATAATGTGGTGATTTCATTATAATAATATTAGTCTCAAACTGGGAAAAAGTAGCCGATGAATAACAATAATTCTTTTCCAGTTAACAAATTTGTACCCTATTTTATCAAGTTCTAAGAAGTACAGCTGCCTTTTGGAGATAGTCTTGATCCAGCATTTAAATTTGGCAGTGTCATAATAGTGTTTCATGGTTTAAAACTGAGAAAGTAAGGAGATGTCATGCATTTAGCAGATTCTTTAAATTATTATGCTATATTGCTGATAAGAAATGAAATCTTTCATGTATTTTTAATTCTTGAAAGGAGTGGTAAAACGTGGGAAGGAAAGATGTATATTCAGACACAGGCCTCCTTTGAAAACACTACCTGCGCGCTGAAGGCATGTGGAGTATTGGAGTGATCAGAGTCTGAGGAAGTTTTCAAGGCAATGTTCTAGATACAAAAACTCTTTTTGAACATTTTCTTAACTTTATGTGAAATATATTTTTATTTGAAAGTTGACCATGGCTTAACTAATTCTTCAAATATGGCAGGAGTTTTTATTTTTTTTAATTCCTTGTTTTCTTTTTTAAGTAAAAAGTCTATTACAGACAGGACTATAGCATAGACAGAGCCTGGCTAATTTTAAGTGTGTCATCTATTGGTTGTAGTACTGACAAAACATCTGTATTTTGACGTGAAAGTCTCTAATGCTAAATACATATGATTACTTGTATAAGCTAGAATATAACTGTTTATGACTGGGCGTCTCTTTTAGAAGGAATAAAATACATGTGTTTTTAATGACTAGAAAAATTTAGCTTTTAAACTAAAATATCCCATAGAAGTTACATTTGGGGCTTGAGGGGAAATTTTCATTTATTCATACCTGGGTACATCAGAAGATAAAGTAAAGTACGTCACTTGATTTGAAGAACATATATTTTTGAACCTTCACTTAATATTCAAGAAGTTGTTACATTTTCACTAGTTAGTAGGACAATGATTGGCCTTTATTGCATTTTCACCTTCCATTTTTGAGAGAAAAAAAAGAAACGTTTCAAGGAAAGCTTGTATTCTGTATCATAGAGAATTAAGAAGTGGTGTACCTGGTGTTTGATATTGTTTTGGTAACATTCTATACTGTAATTTAATACTCTGTTGAATTCTGGGAAAAAGCCCAAATCATTTAGAGTATTAACAACACTTTTAGGTACTTTTTTTCATTACTTGGATTTCCTGTCCAGATTGGATATTGTGAATTGTCAGATGAGTGCCTCCCACCTCCAGCTTAAATTGGAAATAAAATTGTGTTGGAGTTTGGCAGTAAAAAATGCAAATGCAAGGAGGCAGCAATGCAGGATACTAAGATATCGTAGGTGAACTTAATAGTCAGAGGAGAGATTCTTCGAAGTTTTTGTGTGATGGCAAACTCTGTCATAGACATGACCATACCAGGCTTTTGCCCACTTGAAATTAAATAGTAATATTCTTTCTTTCATGATCATTAAATTCTTTTGAACTTTTTTAAAACAGGAAAGAAACAGTATATGCCCACCAGAACGAGATGTGCTACAATTGAGCAATCAAAGAATGGATCAAAAGATAAGAGGGATTTGGGTAGGTAATTTTAGCACAGAAAATAATGCCACATATTGGCTTAAGTTTTAGAGAAGTTGACATAACACATTGGAATAAGTGTTAAGTGTTACCAATTTAGAATCAGTTTATTTGGTAAGGATTGCATAGAAAGTGAGAAAAATGTTGAAGTTCTGTCCTAGAACTCTGCTCTTAGTTATGTTGCTTGGCCAGCCTAAAAGTGATCTAAAGGACAAGTGACAGATCCAGGTCTAGTGCTCTCATCTCTGCTGAGGGCAGATCACGTATGTTCAGCAGTTTAGGAGTTTATTAACTGAACCCTGGTATTTTTCCCACCCCCCACATTTGTTAAACAAGTAACTTCAGATAGAAAAAAATTAATGCCATGAAAGTTAAATCTCTTTTTCCGTAGAGATTTCTAATGTAGAAAACTGTTTTGATGATTCACTGAAAGTTAAGGTTAAGCTTAAAAATGAGATTCTACAATGCTCTGAAAGTTACTTGTAAATGATTGCATGCAATTAGGCTTACATTGTATTACAATGTTCTGTAGAATGACTTGTATAACTTTGTGAGTTTTCTTTAATTTTAGGGAAGAAGGGTAGCCATGGACCTTTGTACTTTTTGTTGACTCATATAGAATGTTAACTTTAATTTTTTTTCACAATTTTAGTTTGAAAACATAGTAAAGTTGATGACAGAATTCCCAAATGGCTCCTTTGCTATTCACTTTCCCTTCTTACCAATGCTGCCATTATAATTTGAGCAGGAATTATTAAAAACAGAACAAGACCATTTGGAGCTGAGCTGTTCAACATAGTTGCCAACGGGCACATGTGACAACTTAGATTTAAATACAAATTAAAATTAAATAATATTAAAATTCAGTTCCTATGTTGCACTAGACACATTTTAAATGCTCAGTAGTAGGCAGATGTGGCTAGTGGTCACCCTGCTGGACTGCGCAGATAATAGTACATTTCCATCATCATAGAAAGTTCTAGTGGAGAGCACTGTTGTAGAGAATCTGAGTTCCGCAGTAAGAAGATTAGAAAAGTGGGAACATCTTAAGAGAGCTGACTGAGGGCAGAGGAGGATGGGAGAGTCAGGTAGGAAACACAATTTACATTATTTATGTCTTCTTGATTTTAAGTATTCTTTTAACGTGATACCTTATTCTATTTGTCCTTTGACTTACTAGAAAAAATTTTATATGGATAAAGCCTATGTTCTTAAGTCTTCTAGTTAGTGCCACTATGAAGATGACTCACTAATTTTTATCTCTATTCCATAGTCTAGATATCAACCTTTATTTGCTTAACAAATATTTATTGATTGCCTAATATGTATTAGATAGGTTTTTAGGCCATTAGAAAAAACACAAAGTGTCAGTTTACATAGGGGGAAGACAGACAGTAAGCAATAAATAAATAATGTCAGGCAGTGGTAAGTTCATGAAGAACAAGAGAGCAAGGTCAAGGGACAGATGGTGACAGGGGTGCGGTTGTAGGTCAGGCATGGGATATGCTATTTTAGATAGAGGATCTGTCAGGGAATGTTTCTTGGATGAGGTCACATTTATACAGATACCTGAGTGAAGTGAGGGAGGGAAGCGCGTGGATGTCTGAGGGAAATGCATCCCAGGCTGGGGCCTCCAGGCAGGAGTATGTTTGGCTCAGGAGATGAATAGGGAGGACGTCACTGTGGCTGAAGCAGAATGAGTGAGGGCGAGAATGGTAGTATTCTCCCTTCTCAGCTCCTGCTGACCATCCCTATGTTCGTATTTGCCTTTCTCTCTTAAGGGCATCCCCATCCTTCTGGGGACCCAGTGATTTTATTTTTTATTAAAGGTTTTGTTTTTTTTACTGCTCTTCCTAATCTCCCAAGACAGCCATTTAGTCTGCAGTTCTATGAGTTTTTGTCTGCGTACTTTTCCTTTAGTTGCTCCTGCCCTGATACATATTCTTACTACAACTCTTCTCCAACTGTTGTTCAACACTTAACCTCCTCACTCCCAAAACAGAGTTCTTTCTGCTCATATCATTCCCCTGCCTAGAGATCTTCGCTGGTGGTAAATATAAATGTGGTTATATAAAAAATTGTTTCCCCTATGCCTAGGCTTATGTAAATAAGGAAAGCAAGGAAAATCACTTTCTTCTAAAGTCAAAATCTCTGCATATATTGTAGTTCAATTAGATTATGGGCTAAGTGGATTTCTTTTGAACTAACTTGGAAGGCTTTTGTCATTTCGTACACTGTCTTCATGGGAAAATGAGTTATGAGTTGTAAACAATGCATACAGTTAAAGTCTGCTTCATTGACCAGTTGGTGATTGCCTGTATTTCAGATTTAGCAGAAAAATGTTTGGTAGTTGGTATTTAAGTTTTACTCAAATGCTAACTCTTTGGAATGTACAAGATTTTTTTAGGTTGAGTGTTATGTTTTGGTATATATACTTGTGACCTTACAGAAAAAATGTTTTAATTTGAGCAGTCTTGAACATGTTGAAGATTCCTGTTCATAGGCTTTTGTAATGTGTGATTTTCTACACTGGTATCCAACTAACACTAACATGCTTGTGCCCTTGAGTTGTGTTCACACTAATACTAGAGGGAGGGTTGGTTAAAACAAAGTTTGAGTGTTTTGCCAAGGTCCTCGCTTGGTACAGATATAAAAATATTTATAATACTTTGGTATTTGGATGGGATTTTTACATAGGCTAAACTTTTATTTAGTTTGGCCAATTAGAAATTGTTTACGCCAAGTTTATTCTATGTTCCTTTTTGAGTGTGAGCGTATAAGAAAATCACAGAGGGCTAGTTTTCATTGTGAAATTGATAGTTCATTACGTGTTTTTGGAAGTCATTCCCCTAACTCCAGAAAAAGAAGAAATTCAGGTTTTACCATTCTAGTGAAATAGCATTTTATTTTCTTAATATCTGGTTTTAAAATCATATCTGTATTTAGTATGCGAGTAAGTTATAATACTCTTTCACGATTGCTGTATTGTTCTAAAATATCTTCTGGAAAGAAGAGGATTTATGGAGTAATGGGAACATCCTGGAAAAAATTATGATAATTATAGTGAAGCTACAAATAATAAATAAACTTTCTCCACTGCTTAAAGGAAAAAGTCTCAGCTTTTCAGTTAAGGACCAATAACTTCTCGCCAACCAACCTTTCTAGCATCAAAGGCTACTATTGCTTGTTTCTTCCTCTGCCCTCACTCAATACTTCTGACACCAGATATGTGAGTTTTAACCCCACACCCGACCAATTTTCTGATACCAGCTGAGTGTCCTGCAGTTCAGTTCAATTCTGACACTACCTGGAGTTGGTATCGGATCCCACAGGTTAAGGGCTCAGTTGCACACAACTGCCTCCACCTAAGATGCCAGTTACAAGTAATGGGTTCCCAGGTTACTCACACTTCTCTCTGACTGGGCTACAAATTGAGGGTTCCCATGACCCCCTCCTCAAGTTTGATAATTTGTTACAGTCGCTCACAGAGCTCAGGGAAACACATTTCCCCGTTTATTATATAGTAAAGAATATGATAACGGATACAGATGGATAGCCAGATGAAGAGATGCATAGGGCAAGGTCTGGAAGGGTCCTGAGTGCAGGAGCCTCCGTCTCATGGATTTGGGGTACGCCACCCTCCCATGTGGATATGTCACTAACCCAGGAGCTCTCGGAGCCCTGTACTTCAGGGATTTCTATGGAGACTTCATCAGGTGGGCTTGATTGATTATTAATTTAATTTCCAGCCTCTCTCTCCTTCCCAGAGGATGGGAGATGAGGCTCAAAGTTCCAAGCTTCTAATCATGGTTTGGTTTTTCTGGTGATCAGTGCCCACCCTGAAGCTATACAGGAGGCCACCAAGAGTCGTCTCATTAGAACAAAAGATGCTCCTATCACCCAGGAAGTTCCAAGTGATTTAGAAGCTCTGTGTCAGGATCCAGGGTCAAAGACCGAAGATGCTAGAAGCGTCTTTATGGCTTACCTTGCTCTTTGAATGGATTGTTTACCTATGCATGATTTTGTAATACTGTGCATTGGTAATTTGGAAAAGATTTCCTTCCAAATCTTGGAAGAACGTCTGCATCATAAAACAAATTAAAATTGTCAATATCACCTGATTTCACCAGAAATCCTTTAAGTATTGGGGAAATATCAAGCTCATAATGGTAGAAACAAGTTTTCCAAAATTCTGATTTTTGCTTGAAAATTCTGTGTTAGTCATTGTCAACAAATGCTGTCATTAATTCTCCCTCATGTGACAGGTTTACTTTATTTTCGAGAAAACATCTGTCAAATACTCAAGTCTGCATAATCATAGCTTGTGGTTTGTCAGTTGTTCTTTCAAGTAAAAATAGTGTTCCATGAAAAAAAATCAGTTCAGTTTGCAACTCAAGCGTTGCACTTGTGTTTTTTCTTTAGCAACAGTGTGCTTTGGATATACAGCAGAGGTACTGTGCATACTTCTTATTTGTCATGTAGAATTAAAAGAAAATTTAAATCAGTATTTGTGATTTAATAAAATTGATTTTTCCCTTTTTATCAAGGACTTAAGAGAAACTGGCTTATTCTGTTTTGAGTAACGAGTGTGCCTATTTGTGAGTAATAACAATGAATTGCTCACACAACTTGGTGCCACTGCCTTGATTTGTGTGCTAAGATGCAGCAGTTTAATGCATTGTTGTTTCGTATCATCAGTGCCAATATGACCACGGTAGAAAAGGCAGATGACACCTTAGTACTATTATGAGAATATATTTTACTTAAGGACCTCCTTTCCCTCCTAGGGCCATAGGGGATCCCTGAGGATCCATGGACTCCACTTGGAGAACTGCTACTATGGAGGAAAGCCACTGGATTTAATAGAAGACTTAAATTTGAAGTCTCGCCGCCATTTTTTGTTCTTATGATGATATACTTCATTTCTCACAATGTCAGTTATCTGTCTCTTGTATCAGATAGAGTTAAAAATATCTTGCCTTGTGTTTTGCTTTTGTGTTGCTTGAGTTACAATCGATAAATTATGAAAAAGCTCTAAGTTTAAGTTGTTGCTATTTCTGAGTGAGTTTCTGCCTTAGCTGGTTTGGTTTACTTGTCAGTCACGAAATTGTAAACACTCTAGATAGTTTCATAGAAGAAATTTAATCCAGAGGATTAGGTTCTTAAAGAAATCACTGGAAGCACTGGAGAGAGGATCTCTAGCTCAGCTTTCAGAAATGACTCCTGGATTCTTGTGGGACTCGCCAGCCAGGGAAGCTCTCCCTCTGCCACAATCAGGAGGGGAGTGAGTGAGTGAATCAGGAGGCTGCCTCTGGGACTCCTGGGTTCAAGAACATGCTTCTGTAGCTGCAGCCCAGAGAGAATAAGCATCCAAGATTAGGTAACTGCCGCTGAGCTCTGCCCGGACTTTGGAATGCAGAGTCTAGTTGCCGCTTCTACTCTTATCTCTTGACATCCCTGAAGCTGGAAATTGGACACTGGAATGCCACTGTGGAACAACCCACATCTCTTCAGTCATGCTGGAGAGAACAGCCAAAAGCAGCAGGAGTAGGGCTTCCCCGTCACTCTGCCTTCCAAAGCTCATGTTAGTGCATCCAGTTGGTGGAACCTAAATTTTATCCAGAACCTTAACTGCACGTGAATTGGGAAAATAGATTTGTTTGTATCTTTTAATCTTTCCAGCTTCTATCGTTGAATAAAGCATACTTGGAGGATGAGAGAATGGAGTCTGAGGGCTAATTGATCATATCCCCAAAACCTGTTTTTCTGCTGCTTGGTGATTTTCAAATTGTTTCCCTTACTTCCATTATTCTCTCTTTTCTCACCTCTATTCTAGTCATTATTTAATGACCAAGGTGGTTCTCATTTTCGTAAGGCCATTTCATCCCTCTCTAGTCCTGACTTCTGCTTCATCAATATTTAAGTTGGATTGGATAGTTATACCCCGGTGACACCCATGTTCAGCCGTGGTCGACCTGTACTTAGGTCTTGTAAGCCGGACTCAGAAAGCCTTTGCCTGCTGATAGATCTAGGCATGCTCCATCATTTCAGTTACCTTGCTATGTGTTCTACATTTTACTTGACTGAATTTTTTTGGACCCTACTTACTACATTTTTGTGAGGTTTTATTATACTTTCTAAGAACATTAAAAAAAAAATCTTCCATGGCCAACTATTATTTCTAATATTTTTAATATCCTTGTAAGCTACCCTGTGGAGAAAAAGTGTGGATAACAATAGAAATAGGCCAATATATATTATTTATTTCTTATTAAGTGTGGAATATTCTTTTCTAGCCTCTGTATGTAACCCTATAGCTAGATGGTAAAATGCAAGCATCTTATCTCCCAACACCTACTCCTTTTTGTTTGTCTCCCTTTTATAAAATTCTAGGATTACAATGAAAAAAATTAGTTTTTAACATGTCTCAAATACAAATAAACGAAAGGAATACAAAACTTGTCCAAAATACCCAGAAGCAAAATCCCAACCACACAAAGATTAGGTAATAACAGATATGGTGTTTTCTTTCTCATCATATTGTTTTGTAATCCCCTACTTGGCAACATATTATGGTTCTTACCATTGTTTAAACAATAATGTGAGTATTATTGGCATCTTTTGGGTTAAGGAAATTGATGAATATCTACTGGGAAATTGGTTAAAAAGTGTTTTTTCTGTAGGTGGTAATAGTTGTAGCCTTTATTCTTTGGAAAAAGAATACTTATAGCATCAAAACTATTTTCTTTGCTTAGTGTATTTCTTTTTGTGAAATGCAAACTTTTTTTAAATTAAAATTATTTAGTAAACTGAATGATTATTAAATGATTCAGATGGTAGAGAAGTGTTTGAAATAGAAAGTGAGGGATCCTTACACTTCCTCCTCCATAACCCTCTTCATCAAACTTAGCCACTGTTAACAATTTGGCACGTTCTTCCAGACTTTAAAACAATGTGGATGTGAACGTATATGTATCTGCGGTCAGTTAGTTTCTGGAACATGACTTTTGGGAGCTCAGTTGTTAGTTGTTGTACTTTGACAGACAGCGTCTAGGGGGTCGTGTGGAGGAACTGTAACGTGTGGACATTTGGATTAACTTCCAAAAGCGGAAATGCAAATGTTTAATTACGTTAATTTCAAATTGTTTTGTAAAGAAGTTTTTTAGCAGTCTTTCTGCTTATTATATACTTTTAATCAGGGACTTCATAGTAAATATTGTTTCCTCTGTAATGAAAAATATTTATGCCCTTACTGCTTTTAGCTATATTTCACAGAGAGGAACAGTGTTTCGAAGTATGTTCCATTTAAAATGTTCGTATTCTCTTCAGAAAGGATCTTATAGAGAATTGTGTTGGTGCTGACTTTGGTTTGAAAGGGTATAGTGGGTGTAAAATCTCCATGATAAGAATTACCTTCATTCTGTTTGACTTTCCATTTTGAGACAGTTAGTTTTGCTTTTCAGATGTGATTGATCTCACTGGAGATGATGAAGATGATCTTCAGAGAGCAGTTGCCTTGAGTTTGGCGGAATCAAACAGGGCGTTCAGGGAGACTGGAATGACTGATGAGGAGCAAGCCATTAGCAGGTGAAAACATAATTTATATAAAGTGGATATAAGTTCTATTTATAATAGAAATAATAATTGGCTTTAATTAATTTCAAGAGGCACAAAATATACTTTGTTATTCTAAATAAATTATGAATATATTTCAGTATTTTTTTATATTTTATGTAACCAAAATTTTCATTTTCTAGTTCCAATTGCGTTTGAAGCTTAGATTTTTAGGACTTTGGAGTGGCATTATGGGCACTAAATTTAGGTGTATGTTTCAATGTTTCTCTGATTTCTTTTTTCCTCCTAATCCCTTTTGGATACATCGTCCAATTCAATTTATAGTCTTTTATAGAAGGCGTCTGCAGACATTTTCCTGTAAAAGGCCAATGGTAAATATTTTAGGCTTTGTTGACCATATGGTTTCTGTTGCAGTTACTCAGTCTGGTGTTGTAGTAGAAAAGCAGTTATAGATAATACATTATTTAATGAGTGTGGCTGTGGTCCAGTAAATCCTGATTTACAAAAATAGGCTGCCAGCTGGATTTGGTCCATGGGCTGCAGTTTACCGACCTATGATCTATAATATGGTAGTATGTTTATAGGGTTTTTTTTTTTTTTAAAGAATTAGGCAAGATTCTAAGAGATGTGATAAAATGCATCTTTTGATTTAATAAGGAAAACTTTTCAGTTTAAAGCAATTTGATCTACTGAAGGATCAAATAAATAAATTTGATTTTATCACAAAAGAATGATGACTAAAAAAAACTTTAAATTATAACTAGCTGCAGTCATGTGCTGCATAATGAAATTGTGGTCAATGATGGACCGCATATATGATGGTGGTCCCATCAGATTAGTACCATATACCCTAGGTGTGTAGGAGGCTAAACCATCTAGGTTTGTGTAAGTACTGTCTAGGATGCTCACACGATGGCGAAATCACCTAATGATGCATTTTTCAGAATGTATCCCTGTCGTTAAGTGACGCATGACTGTGTAATCTTCTAAACAACTCTTTGCAAGCAGTGATAACTCTGTCTTACTGAAGAAGAAATATATCTTTTAAGAGGTTAAATGATTTTCCAAAGGTACACAGCTAAGATGGGTCTTATGACTCCAGTGTTCTTTTCTCTGTAGCAGAGTTGTTTGGTAGCAGAATGTGCCAGCTTCCTCACGTAATTTCCCTTGGCACAGTGTCAATAGTATATTTCTTTCTAAGTAATCTGAGATTACTGTATCGTAGGAGTTGTCTCAAAATGCTATGTTTAGCAAAGGCACATAATTTTTATTAGCAATACTTTTTAATGTTTTTAAATGATACTTAGGAAAGTACTTTTTAAGACATTATTTTAAGATGGAAAGACAATTAAAAGTCATTATTCTCTTTCATTGCAGTTAATAGTATTTAACGCCAGTAATTTTAAATGAAAGCCAAAAATACATAAACTATCTTTAGACATTTTAGTTAGGCTTATTTTGTAAAGGATTTGGAGAAATTATAAAATTAGGTTTTGTCTTAAAGAAATAGATTGGAATGAAATAATTATCTTGAATATTATAAAACTTGACAGTACTTCAGCTTTGTTGAGAAATATTTGAATCATGAAATACATGAGTTGGATTTCATACTTAAGGGGAATGATCTATTATGTAAAAAAGAGGTTATAAAACAGAATATATACTGTGTTACAAATATTATTTTAAAGAGTGTACTTTTTATGAATTTATAGTAGTATATAAATTTTAAAAACTCTGGAAGCTTATATACCAAATGGTATCAGTAGTTTTCTATTATGTGTTTTCTAATTAAAAGAACATATGCTAATTAATTAGATAATAAACAGTAGAAATAACTTAAAAGTTAAGGGATTAAAACTATTCCTAATCTGTTACTAAGTTCAATGTATATGTTATATATTGTTTTAGATACTTATTTTTGTCCAAATGGAAAAGAAAATAAGATAATGCTCTTTTTTATTCTTGGTCTTTTACATTTTAATGTACTTTTAAAATAGTATATATTTTATAAATACTTTTATTGTAGATAACATTACAGAGATTTGGCATAGTGTAATATGCTGTAAAATTTTACATAAAATTATACTCTGTAGAAGTAAAAAGTCATATTAATTTACTGTTGCTAAATGTTATTTTTTGTTATGTGTTTTATAATTTACAGTTAAGAGTGTCAAATGCAAAATAGGCAGTTAATAAGCACATATGTAAATCACATTGTATCAGTAAAAAGGAAATGTCAGGATTCTAGCTAAACATTTAGCAAAGATGTGTTTGTCTCTATGGGTTTTATTAAGGCTTGGAAGTCTAAATTCAAAAGGGAAAATGATGCAAATTATATATCATGCTTAAAAGTAAATTTAACTACTTGTTCGTTACCCAAGTTCATATGACAGAATCTTGCCAAAATAAAATCCTAGAATCATCTGACTGTGCTTATATTTCAATAGATATACTTTAATATGAATTCACACAATTGGAATACTACATTATTATGTATAATTAGATGAGATAAAGCCTATCTTTTTATATCTTACAATCCTGTGTTTAGGCATTCATAAATTTCATGGTAAAATTTTTTAAGTTGAACATCTTGGAAGTGTAATTCTTATTATAATTACTCCTTAATGTCTGCATTGGATGTATTATATTATAGTTTTCTCTTGGTTGTCATTGCTTAGATAGAGAACAAGTAGAGTATGGTTAGTTGAAATTTACTAATGAGCTACATTGGGACTGGTTTGTGTCTCTGGCATATTTCTTGTGAAAATGGCTTGCCTCGTGAAATGACTTTGAACTAGCTGGATAGAAGGTAGGGCTAGGTTCTAGTTAAAACCGTTACAAAAAACACATCTCCAACTATTTCAAGAAATATAGTAGACTAAGACACATTTTCTAATGGAAACAACCAGAATTTTGTGTTGTTTCTGTTGGATATAAAATATTGTAAAATTTTACTGAAATCAGGGTGAAAGCAGGAACCCAAAGAAGTAAGTTCAGCACACTGAAAGTCAGTTTTTGACATGATAGTATTTGCTTGTATATAAATTGGCTTATGTGTATAAACTTCAGTTATGATATCCTTGTTGAACGTGGAAGAAATAAGTCAAAGAACATTGTATATGGTAAGGAACTTTAATAGGAGATCTTGCCCCTTATTAAGTTGTTTGTCAAAGGGTGACATATTCACAATAAGGGTAAGTCAGAAGTATTCCCCTCTTTCAGAACTCCTAGAGCACTACAAAGATGGTTACCTTGGCTCTGAAGGATGCTGTTGGAGGTGATGAGACTTGCCCCTGAGAAGTTGTACCATGTTTTGCAGCTAATTTGTGTCACTTCAATGGTCCAATAAATACCGACTTGGGAATTTAGTTTTAAATGGTGTTGGATTTGTGTCGTCCATAGGTCCTGGCAGAATCAAAAATGCGTTCACTCTCTAGGAAGTTGTCTTTATCCTTGGCCTCAAAGAATCCCCTTCAGTAACTTTAGAAGTTCTGCAAGTTCCACTAGTCAAAATTACCAAGCATAATTGGAAAAAAGTCACTGTGAGAATCAGCAAAAATAATAGGCAGCAAAAATGCGCTCATGTATTTAGATATTGTGATCGATAGAACTATACTTTAGCTTTTAAAGGAGACAAGAAATGCTTGAAAATATGACCTGACAAATTTGAAAAAGAACTGAAAATATATTCTGAAAATGAAAACCAGAATTACTGTAGTAAAAAAAAATGTACAGGACCTAGGTTTAGTAGCAGATTGGATGTAGTTAAAGGACATATTAGGAGACTGGAAGATTTATGAGGAAAAATTATCCAACTTCTAAGACAGCTAAAAAGATGGAAAATATGGAGAAGAAAGTGAGTAGGTCTAACATACATTAATTGGTGTTACACCCGAGGAGAGGAGAGAGTGGGTTAGGCAAAATTTAAAGAGATGATTACTGAGAATTTTTCAGAAGTGAAAAGATAACCTGTAATTTCATGAGGCCCAACAAATGGCAGTCAGGAAAATTAAAAGAAACCGTTACGCAGATTCATTATAGTGTTAGTCCAGAGCACTTAAGACTGAGAAAATCTTGGGCCAGCCCTGGTGGCCTAGGGGTTAATTTTGGTGTGCTCCTCTGTGGCGGCCTGAGTTCAATTCCCAGCTGTGAAACTACATCACTCCTCTGTCAGTGGCCATGCTGTGGTGGAGGCTTACATACAAAAAGAAGAAGATTGGCGGCAGACTTTAGCCCAGGGTGAATCTTCCACAGTAGAAAAGAAGAAAAAAAGGAAAAGACTAAGAAAATCTTAAAAGTTTTCAGAGAAGAAAGGTGGAAGTATCCTAAAGTTAGTGACAAATGAAACAAATTGACGCAGCAATAAGACACATGAAAATAAGAAAATGATTTTCAAAAATGAATGGAAAGAAAATAACTGCCAGAATTTTATACTCTGAAACTGTGTGGGGTAGCCTCACCAACGCACTTTTCTTTGTGATTAAGGTTTCAAGGGCAGTTCTGAAAGACAAAGATTATTACTATCCCTCCTGTTTCCATGTTTCCTACACCCCTAGACGTGGGGTGCTTATATTGCCTCCACTGCCACAAAATCTGTGTGTCCCAGTAATTTTACCTTTTTTCCCAGTAATTTCCTACTTGTACCTGACTTTTCCTCCAGAAGGGCAGGTACAAGAGGAACAAAGACATTTTTATAAAATTAGCACGGACTCGTTGTGCCTCCCACTTTGCCACTGTAGGGGAACTAGGTGAGCAGTGTACTCAACCAAATAATGGTTATCTTTGCATTCTAAGACCATTCAGTTCAACACAGAAATCCAGGTATCTGAACTGGAGTTAAGTCTGGGAGCCTCCTGGAGGGTTTACCAACCAGGACAGCCTAGAGTTGCCCTTTGGAGAAAGAAAAGAGTATCATATCCAGGAATGGTTAGGGTAGAATTCTGAATTTTTAAGTTGGTCTCCAAAGCTCCTCTCATTTTCATTCTGATCATTACCTGGGAAGCAGCTGTGAGGGGGAGCTGCCCTAAGAATATGTTTGGAACAGGAGTAAGTGAGGGAGGCAATTACAGCCTTTTTAAAGTTGATTTATGAGGAAAATTCTAATGCTCAACAATACCAGTTGTCTGGATGATAGGGAGCATAGGAGGTCCATTGACTGCTTTGACTATCATTCCTTTTTGAGTGTTTTTTATGGTAAGAGGTACACCAGTGTCAGATTACAAGTGGTCTGGAATGGTTGAAAATATGAAGCATATTAGTTCTAAGGGCCAGAGTTGCCTGATCAGACTGGAACAGCATGAGTGTCACTTGAAAAAGTGTCAACAACATTGAAGTACCACTGATAGTCCTAAGAAGGATTGGGGCAGGAGGGGGCTGTTCAAAGGTTTGATATAGTCAGTCTGCCAGGAGTGGGCAGCCACACCCCATGCAATGTGGCCTCCTTCACCATGAGAGAAACAGGTCAACTTTTGGCAGGAGTCACATGTCTGACATGCAGTGGTAGCTTCTATGTTAGAAACAGAGAGTCCCTTAAATGGTACTTAGTATATGATTGTGGACATGTTGCTGTGGTGGATGTGATGATAGATTGAAGCAATGGTGGCGATCTGGGTAGTGCAAGCTCGAAAGTCATCTCATTAGAGAACAGGCACCGCTGTATATCCATCACAATGGCTAAAATTAAAAAGACTGACAATACCAAGTGTTGAGCATGTAGAGCAACTGGAACTGTCATAGACTGTTGGTAGGAATGAATAATGGCATAACCACTTTGGCAAACTGGGAATTTCTAATGAATTTCAACACATACTGTGCTAGGACTTTGCATTTCCACTCCTAGGTGTGGACCCTTGAGAAAGGAGTGTAGAGTAGCTTTATTGATAATAACTAAAAACTGAGCGACCAAATATAAGAACAGAATAGTAAACAATGGGTGGTATATTCACACAATGGAATAGTAAGCAATATAATGGAAAACATTTTCCTGGTACTGGCAAAAATGTGGAGGAATCCTCAAAGCAAAATGCTGAGTGAAAGAAACTTGACATAAAAGAGTAACTGCTGTGTGATTCCGTTTACGTGATGTTTAAGGAGAGGCAGAACTAATTTATGGTGATAGAAGTCAGGATGGTGATTATTGAGGGATGGAGAAGACGGCACTGTTGGCTGAAAAAGGGCATGAGAGGCTTTGCTGGAATAATGGAAATTTTCTATATTTTCGTCTGTGGTGGTCACATGGGTGTATACATACCTAGAAAAATTTCACTGAACTGTCCATTTAAGATTTCTATATCTTATTATATGTAAATTATCCCTAAAGTACTGCTACCAAGAAAAAAAGAACATTTAGCTATGTTGATTAATAATCAATATAAAAAAATTATATTTCTATGCATAAGAAAGAATGAGAAAGTGAAATTTTAAAAGCTACCATTTAAAACACATAAAACTATTAAAGACCAGGAATAAATCCAATAAGAAATGTGCAAATACTCCAAGAAAATTGTTAAATATCATTGAGATACATTAATGAATATGTAATGATTGGAAATATAGTCTATTTCACAAATTGGAGGACTGAACGTTGTAAAACTGATCAGTTCTCCTTAAATTGACTTACAGTTTAGTGTGATCTAATCAAAATACCAGTAGGTTTTTTTTTTTTTTCTTTTAAGACTGGCACCTGTGCCAACATCTGTTGCCAGTCTTTTTTTCCTTCCCCCCAAACCTCTAGTGCATGGTTGTATATTCTAGTTGTGGCACGTGGGACACCGTCTCAGCATGGCCTGATGAGTGGTGCCGTGTCCTTGCCCAGGATCCGAACTGGCGAAACCCTGGGCTGCTAAAGTGGAGCGCGGGAACTTAACCACTCAGCCCCAGGCCAGGTCCCGCAATAGGTTTTTTTGAAGGCAGTCAACAAGATGATTCCCTCCACTCTCTTTCTCTCCTTCTCTCCCTCACTTCCTGCTTTTTTCTTTTCTTTTTGGATGATCTGTACAGCTTAAATGATAATGCTTGTTTTCCAGTGAGTATGCTGCTTCCCCAAAATGGACTTAGATAATCTAAAGTGGAATGTTTTCAAGATTACTGCTATAATTCGGTTTAAATAACAGTAGAAAACAAAGTAAAACAAGCAAACCTTCCCCCTCCCCAATCACTGCAATAAAATTTCACTGGGAAGGTGAACATTTACCCTAAGTTCTCTGAACATTCAGTATGGGAGAAAAAGAGACACAAAACATTTTGTCGTCTTTTTCTATTGCTGAATGCCATGGTCATGACCAGTGTTGGGAAGATAAGAAAGCAGATGATGTGTAGGGGGTTTGGTTTTTGATTGTGGCTTTTGGGGTTGCCTCTCTGGGCATTTTGTTATAAGCTGTTTCTGAGCTCTCTGAGATTTGCATTGTTTTTTGTTTTTCCTTTTTTTTCTTTCTCTCTCCTGGCAGCTTTAATGCCTAGAATATAGTTATTACATACTCTTTACTAGTTTAAAGCCTGGCTGGTATCACTGGCTTTAGTCTGGTGAGTCCAGGGAAGGGACCCTTATGTAGAAATTGGCGTTATAGAAAGTTTATGTTCATTAAACCAGTACTGGACTATAGAAGGGGTCAAGGGCTTGGGAATAGAGTAATATTTAGCTGGAGATGGGCTTTAGCTAAAAAATAAGAGAGGTATAACATCATCTAACATCTTAATCATCCATTTACTTTAAACACTCGTTTAGCCCCTATATTTATCATGTAAGCTCTAGCGAAGAAACAGATCTGTGTTTCTACCCTCCACATGCTAATGGGAGAGACTGAGTAATTAATAAATATTTTTGGTGCAGTGTAATAGATGTCTTTGTAAAGTCCTTCATGATCCTGGAGGAGGCGGTAGGAGGAAACCCACTGAAGCATGTTGTAAGTCCCCGGTGATACAAAACTGAATGAGTTGTAAGCTCTAAATCAAGGAGATCACAAAGTCATGGCATTCTTTCATCCACCGTCTTTTAGTACCATAATTTCACCATATGGTGTGGCTAAGCAATTTATAATAAACCTATTTCTTTAACACCTATACTTTTGTGATAATGAATGATATTTACCATATGACAGAATTGAGTTATATGAATAATTATACATATGTACACATATACACACAAAATATAATTTAGGAAATGGATATTCTTTTATTTTTGTATCTTAGGTAACTTTGAGAAGCAGTGAGCATGTATCTCTTGAGTCCTAATCAAACAGTTATTACAGTTTGTACCTAATTTTACCTCTGTAAAAAAGGGTACATAGGAATGCTGGGGAGATGGTATCTTCAATTTATATCCTTGACTTTCTTTCCCTTCCCACTTGCTTTGAGGAATAGTATAACAAACAGTGCAGGCAAGCTACTTGGTCCTAGAAAGTACATTTGAGGCCATACATTCTCCCAGTCCTATGGGGAGAGATTAGGCAAGGGAACCAAAAAGTTTACGTAAGTTAGCTCATTCCATTAATGTAATGTTTAACATACAAATTTGTGTGTAAACATACAAATCAAGAGGTGTATTTTCTTTGTAGGAGAGGGGCAGAAAAGGAGGGTGAGGGAATTGATTGCATCAAAACATTAAAAAAAACCTTCCTGGATTTTAGTAATCTTAACCAGATTAGAATAAGAAGAATATCATTATCTCAGGGCAGTCTGGATTGTAGATTTGGGTTGGGTCGTTGACATTTGTGGGCAACATGAGACCTAGTTTAAGTCAATCTGGTCTTGAGGCTGAATTTCCTTTTGTTATTACTTCGTGTGACTCATATATGCATTTCAATTTTTGCAGATTGGGTGTATTTTGTAGAACTTAGGTATTCTCATGTTTTTCATAACAAATGTCTATGTGACCCATTGCCTGGTCGTTATGATGGATGTGATCTGGTCTGTTGACATTATTAAGGGTTCATTTCTTAGTGGTATTTTATTATAATAGTAGGTTAAAAATATGTAATGGTAGAGGTTTATCCACCAGGAGATTCAGGATTGAGTGTAGTTTTCCTAGACTTTTGACCAGTTTATACTTTTACAGTATGTTGTAGAATCCTCATTTTAAATGGTGATTGTACATGCCCCCAGGTGCTGGTCAATTGCCGGATGCCTCTTCTCTCTCTTGTGTATGACCTCTGGCTCTAATTCTTCTTTCCTGTTTGTGGTATTGTTGCTTCTTCCCCCAGAACTCATTGCTTGTTTTTGTTCATTCATCTTGAATTGCCAAGATACAAATAAGATTCCTTTATTTAAACTTCTAAATGTACATGTGCATTACAAAAGGAACAAAACTTGCAAATGAAAACACTCCCGTTTGTGAAAGTCAATAAGAAATTAAATATACCTTTCTATATACAGCAGTCTTTGTGTTACATATACCTTTTGCATACTGTTAACTTTTCTCTTTTGAGCATAACCTAGTTGCTTTGTACATAATCCACTGTATTATTGCTCTTGTTTTGTATTATCCTGAACTGTGCCGTTGAACAGTAGGAAGCCTCTCAAGTTGGCTCTGACTTTTTATCTTCCCTTAGGTTCTTGAAAACTTGCTTTCTGGCCACAGTGGGATGTTCTAGATAAATTCTGGTTTTCTTCTGACCCAATTTATCTACCTAAATACCTTCCAAGAAATTCTGGTATACTTTAGTAGTAAATAGTTTAAGAGAAAAAGCCCAGGGGTGGAGGGTGCATGTGAGAGTTAGTTTTGGGGCAGAGAATACTGCTGCTAATGATGGATCACACTTAAAAGTGACAGAGGTGTAACCTGTTTAGTTTTAAGTATATAAGGTTACTTTGACCTTTACATTTTAACAACTGTTGTTGTTACTTACTTTTTTTTAGTACGTGGTTTCGTTGTGTCCCAAAGAAAGACTTTATTCTATTTTCACATAAGTTATTTTAAGTAATGATGATTTGGAGTCCTGTTACATTGTGTCTAATGTCATGTTGCAAATACTGCAGTGAGAGCTAATACAACAATTCACTTTTTCCCCATCATTAAGAAACATAGCTATATTATTTTGACATTGATCTAGTCGGGCAAAATCTTGAGCATAAAGATGATGTAGCATGAATGAGATTATCTCAGGAAGCCAAAAAATTGGAAAAACTCATTCTTGCTGAGGTTTTTGTAATTAACATAAAATGGGTTAAGACACCTGAATATTACCTAAGGCTTATTTAGAACACTAAGTAACACATGTCTTGAGCAGGCAGTTTTCCAGCATGTAATTTCTTGCTTAAGAGCAAGAAAAACGTCATTGAGCAAAGTAGCATTACTCTTGCTGCGTTTAGATATATTTAAGATATTCTGTAGGCTGAGTTTATTTTCAGGAGGTTAGCCTTTTATTATTCTGACGTGTAGATATTTGTTTCACTAGATTTTTCACTAGGCAAACTTTTGGGTGAAGAAGTGAACACTAAGTATTCTCTGCCTTTATTTGACTGTCATAGAGTCATAGATATCTAGAACTGAAAAGAATCCCAGAGTTTACGTTATTTAACATTTTTTATAGGCAAGGAAATTAATGGTCAGAGGAGTAAAAGTGCAGTTTGTCCAGTTTTTGATGTTTTCTTGATGACTCAAAGTAATTGTTATAAAAACTAGTCATTATGTTATATTTTAAATATATGCTTTAATAAAGTGATTACTCAGAAAACTTGTCTAGGTGCTATATTCCTGGTACTAAACTTGTAATTGGTTGACATAATTTAACATACTTTCTATATTATGTAACATTGTCTTTTTGTGTTTGGAATTTCATTTTTCTGAGGAAAACTGCATGTCTCTTTATCTGTTGGCATTGCCGCTGCTATATTCTTAAAGAAAGCTAACCTCTACTTGAGTAAAGTTGGCATTAAATATTACTTCCTCAAATACGTTATCCAGAGCTTAAGTAATTAAAATAGTTAGTTTGTGATATGCTATTTCCTAGGGTACGGCACTAGATTAATACTTTATTTTTCTTTTCATCATTTTCTCCCCATGGCTTAAGAGTTGTTGAAGCCAGCATAGCAGAAAATAAAGCCTGTTTGAAGAGGACACCTACAGAGGTTTGGAGGGATTCTCGAAACCCTTAGGATAGAAAAAGGCAGGACAAAGCTCCTGTTGGACTAAAGAACGTGGGTAATACTTGCTGGTTTAGTGCTGTTATTCAGGCAAGGGTCTTTTTGCAGATCTTATTTGGTGGGCACGATAGCAATAGAAACTGGCTTGGGGTTGTGTTTCTTTTAAGTTGTATACTTGAAACATAACTGCAGGCTAAGTTTTAATATGCCTTTCTATCTAATAAACTAGTTTGGGGATTGCAGTATTCCCCACCCCACTCTGTTCCTTCTCCCAGTATGGAGTTTTAACAATAGAGTACTATCTGTGCTTTATTTGAAATTATTTTGAATTAATTTCCCCTCCTTCCCGGCTAAGAATTGTTGTCAGAATGTAAAGAAAATATTTTTGTATGTCTTGCAAATTAAGGGAAGGATGTAACCAAGATGTGAAATTAGAACTGCTTTTTTTGTGATTAGATTTATTTGTATATAATGGAAAGTGTTATTCATAGAATTATAGTCATTTAAATACTATTTTTAATACAAGGAAGCATTTCATTTGAGGAGGGTATAGATTGGCAGATAATTCTCAATGTATAGGTGAAAATGATGTAAAGAATAAATATTGATGACTCAAGAATAACGCATGTTCCTTCTAACTTGGGAAGCCCTTAATGGAATGTTTTTTGAGCCCCTTATTCTAAAATGAAAAATCTTTGTATGCATAGATATCTGTCCTCTTCTCAATTTTAACTAATTTTCTTTTCTTTTTTTTCTTACTCTTTTATGTGATGAGTATTGTCATAATTCTTTACCATTCTCAGTTAGACATTAATAATGTTATTAGATTGCAAAACCTTAACAATCTCCTTAATCTATGAATAATAACCCTTTAGGAAAATTAATATTTATGTTTATTTTGCTAATACAGTAGAATTGTAGCTTATTAATTAGTGTTCCTGATGAGTACTTTTTAAATCATTAGATGTAGGGGCCGGCCCAGTGGCACAATGGTTAAGTGCGCATGTTCTGCTTCTCAGCGGCCCAGGCTTCGCCGGTTTGGATCCCGGGTGCAGACATGGCACCACTTGGCAAAAGCCATGCTGTGGTAGGCGTCCCACATATAAAGTAGAAGAAGATGGGCATGGATGTCAGCCTTCCTCAGCAAAAAGAGAAGGATTGGCAGTAGTTAGCTCAGGGCTAACCTTCCTCAAAATAAATAAATAAATAAATAATAAAATCATTGGATGTCTATGCCACTTCTTTTTATATTAAAAATATCTCTTCATCTGTAGCTTTCCAAACCTGTATGTATGACAGTGTAAATTTTCATGTGATATTAAAGCAGCTAACTTGGTTATGTAGTTCATTTTCTATAAGGTTAATTGTGTTCTGTAGGATATTAATTTGTAATTTTACCATTTTTTCCACTTCAGTGTAATAAATTTCAACTTTTTCCCCCACTTTTTTTGCTTCTGGCACATGATACCATGCAATTTGAATTCCTTTAGCTTTCTGGATTTATGCCTCACTCTTCAATATACTATGGTAAACACTAGTTAGCATGTAGTATGTATGTATATTTGTTTTCCAAGCTCTTGAAATATTAAGGAATACCTGGATTAACCTAAATCTGTAATAATAGCTTTGTTCCTAGCCTTGATTACACATTAATTATTCACTTACATCCCAACAATATCTAACATTTTCTTTGCTATCTTAGAGTCTCTTAGATCTTCCTGATAGGCTATCTTGCTTTACTTTACTTGCACTATTAGTAAGGGGTTTTACATTTCACTGTCCAATCTAAATTTTATAATTTAGACATCATTTTAAAATATGAAGCTCACTATGAAGGCTGTGATCTGAGTGTTCATGAATATGCTTCGCTGCCTCTATTTGGACAAGTGGATGCTATCTCTGCACTATTATGGCCAATAAGTGAGGCTCATTGATTAGACGCTTCTCTTAGAAAACTTTAAGAAGAAAGAAAGTACTTGGAAATAATCAATATTTGTTTCTTAGAAGAGGAGTTCTTTATTTTTCCACAGCGTATTGTAAGAGGCCTGTTTGAAATGATAACTAAATTACTATTAATCGGTATGGGGATCATAACTTACCATTTTCATAGGCTAAACTCCTCTCATATCTTAATTCAAATTTGAATCAGTTGTCTGTCTATTTCTATCTTAAGTGTTATTTGCTGACCTTAGATTTTGCTTTACATTTCAAATTTTTGGTGTTTTTTGGTAGAGAGCAGAATGAACTAGAAAAATCGCTTGTTTTCAAAATTTGAAGTAATTTTACTGATTTCTAAGTTTTATCTTAGATTAGTGGCTACTTAACTGGTAGCATGGCTTTACCACACTCCTAACATAGGCAAGTATAAGGTTTTCGGAATTACTTATTTTTTCTTTTGGGGAGATTTAGACACCTAGGAGAAGTAACCTCTAACCTTAAAAAATTTGAGTTATAGTGAATTATTAAGATATTGACTTGGGGATTTGGGAAAAAATGTTAAGCGTCAAATTTTGGAAAATTGTGGATGGGAAAAAATTTGTCTGAAGATCACTTCGTGGTTTTTTTTTTTCCTTACTATAATTATTCTATTTTAAGTAGTTTTTTATTTTCATCTCTAGTAATAAAAACTTTTTATTTTTTCATTTTCTGACATTATTCCTTAATTCCATAGACATAATCTGAGATATAACAGTTTATCATCATAATTGGAACTTCTCACTTATGAAAGAAAAGTTGGGCAGGAAGTCTGTATTAGTGTTGGAAGTGTTTTATTATATTTTCCAAAGTGAGTTGGAGCTTGTTCAAACTGTGACGTAAATGTACTATAAAGTTTCAATTACAAAATTTCTCAGGGATGGAATTTACTTAGTTGGCAGGACTTGTAGGAAGCAACTGGGATTCTTTTCCTTCTAAGTATATCTACCAATTACAGAAGGTTACTGAGATTATAAACTGCTAACTTTGGAGTAGGTAGTGGGAGTAGGCTACAAAAGGTAGAGCTTTATTGTACTTGTTCTTTTAGCTATTGGGACCGATAATTTGGGAGAAAAGTGGTAGAGTATCAGAAAGGGATTATAAGAAGCAAAGAGAAGATTTTACAGAGAATAGCTTAAATAGTCTTTTGGATGCTAGCAATATTAGCCTGACTGTCTTTAGATTGAGCATCGACCCCTTATCTAGTCAGGACTGTTTTAATCCTGTTCAAATGAATTTTTATGTAAAAAGTACTAAGTGGGGCTACTTTCTCCACTAGGGTATCCGTGAATGAGGTAGTTATTTAGAGGTATGTATTCTCCTCTCTCTCTAGTTTGGAGTGTAATCCGTAGAGTCTCAGGATGATCCTTAGCACCTTTCCTATTTGGATGCTTCTGAGATGCTCAGAAGTAAGGTGCTCATGCTTCTCAGTTTGTCTGGTACAGTCCAGTTTATTCCTCTTGTAGATCCACTAGTGCCTGTTAATTAGTCATAAAGCCCTCTTTCATCCTTGGATAATGAAGGATATGGTCACCCTACTCATAAATCATGTAACTACAGGTTGACTAAAATACAAGCATCCTGAGGGCAGAGAACATATCTTCTAGGTTATTGTTCTATACCAGTGTATAGTACAGTGTCTGACACATTGGAGGAGACTTTTAAGTAATTATTGAATGAGTGAGTGAATGAACCAAAAAGGACCATATATTATTTATGGTGGAATTGAAGACTTTAATTGCTTCTATCCCCCTAATGCTGGATGGGATTGAAAAGATGTGGCAAGTTTTCAAAAAATCTCAGGATATCATTTAACATGTTTATTCACATTACTTGCTCTTATCTCTTTAATCTTCATCAAAGAACGTAAGTACATAGTTCAAACAGAAAACCAAAATCCCATAGCAATAAAAGGCTTACAGTGAAAAACAACAGTAATCAGCCTCAATCCTCCCTATCTCATACTCCTTAAAGGCAACTACAGCCACTTCTAGCTGTTTCTCCTATCTCATTTTTCTAAATGACATGCCTTCCTGCTGAGAAGAATGAGGATTTAGCTCTTTCATTTCAGCTACCTAGAATTGCCTTTCCTTTCATCTCCCAACATAACTTATATTGCAAGTTAAAAATAGTCAGTAGTGTTGATGTTTTCTGTGACTTTAAATATTACACTGATTTACTACGACTACCCCTTTGAAATCTTTTGTTTTCCTGGAATTGTCAATTGCTATTATTTTTCCTTTCTGTTTTCTATATACTTGTTCTTAAAACTTTCTATATGCTCCAACATCTCTGTTATGGTCTTATCAATAATATGTTTTATTTGCTCGAACATATTAGATCCATTTTTAGGGGGGTTGGGGGAGTACTTTACCACAGAAGATTGCCCTGCCTCAAATCCAGACTGGATTGTGATTCTTTTTGTTTTAAGCACTGTTGCTGGCTTTCCAGAAGCAGGTCTAGAGAAAGGGGATCCGGGAAGGGTCGATTGGGGCTCAGTTGGCGAGTTTTTACTTAATCCTCCTATTTGTAGCCCAGAATCTCATCCCCTCTCCCTACCGTGACACACACTGTGACTGATTTTTCTGAACCTCAGTCACTTAAGTTTAGTTATATCCAAAGACTAAACTTTCTGTATCCCATGCAAGGAGGTAGTAGTTGTCTGATCTTCTGGGTCTGGGAAGGACAGAGGGATTTGATTGCTCTGTATCCAGACTTTCATCTTTTAATCAGGCCATCTACGTTTAGTCCCTACCTTACCTTGAAACTTACGTGGTACCATTTCATTTTTTTTTTAAATCTACCAAGGAGAATTTATCTTGCTTCTCCTTGGTATCCTCCATTACAGACAGTTGATATCTTCCTTTGCTCTCTTGTCATTATTCTTTTTGTTTTCCACAAATTGTTTGAATTCTCATCTCTCATAGCTCTCTGCTGTTAGCAGGAGTTTAGCCAAAGTCCATTTTGGCAAGTGCTCTTCAGAATTCACATTTTAGCTCTAGACTGAATGAAAGGATACTTGTTTTCAGTGTGCATCAATCATAAACACAATTTAGGCAGTAGTGATATTTACCCTTTCCCACCCCTTTTGGAGGAATATGTTGACCACTACTATTATGACTGTGATTTAGAGTACAGAGTGTTTTGGACTTAAAAAAGTTAATTTCTATGATTTGTGTGATGGTCACAAGTTCTACTTCGGGTGATAACTTGTTAGGTTGTTCTAGACCATCTTCTTGACCATATTTTCCTGGACTGCAAAACAAAACAAAATGAAAACAAAAACAGCTTTTTGAAGACATCACATAACCCTAAAGCAGTGAGTAATTTTGAGGCTAAGCTTTGAGAAAACAAGATGTTCAGAGAGTAAGCTTCACATTTTGGGCTGATTTTATTCTCGAGGCAATTCCAGAAATAGTTGCTGAATGGCTGGGAAACTAAGCAAAGTTTTGCACAGATTTCGAGCCCTAGTAAACACCTCAGACTTTCAGTTAGGATTATAAAGGGCTAGAACCTAGGATTAACTGAGACCCGAAAATAAAGCGTGCTTTATAGTTTCTGAATTCCACCTTCATCTCAGAATTGATTGGATGAAATTGATCTTGGATTGTAAATGGCCTCACTCTTGCTTCCTGCCAGAAGCAAATGTAAATTCTTTTGGAAGATAATATCATCATTGAATTTTCTCCAGTTCGTCATGTATAATGTCTAGCACTCACATCAGCTGTAATCAGTCATATCAGCAAATAAGATGTGTCTAAAAATTAATAGAAAATAATGGGCAATAGAAATATGCCTACAGGAAAACCTGAAAATTGAATTGATATAATAACTATTAATATGCTCAAGGAATTAAAAACCAGAATGAGGATTTTTTTCTTGATTTTTTTTTTTATTTTATTGAGGTCTAACTGGCTTTTAACGTTGTGTAAATTTCAGGTGTACATTATTATATTTCAGTTTTTGTATAGATTGCATTGTGCTCACCACCAATAGTCTAGTTTTTATCCATCACCATTCACATGTGCCCCTTTACCCATTTTGCCTGCCCCCTATCCGCTTTTCCTCTGGTAACTGCTAATCTGTTCTCCTTATCTATGTGTGTGTTTGTTTCAGATTGAGAATTTTGATAGAAAACTAAAAACTATTAAAAAATAGAAATTTTAGAACTGAAAAATATAACAAAGTCACAAAATCAATGGATGAATTATAGCAGCATATTAGAAACAGCTGAAGAGAGAATTAGTCAGCTAGACAGTTGGTCTGAAGAACATTTTCAGATTAAAGCCGTGAAATGCAGATAAGAGCATATAAGAGATTTTGAACATGGTGAATAATACTAACATAGTGTATTTGTGGTTCAAGGGAGAGTAAAAAGAGAATAGGGCAAAAGTAATATTTGAAGAAATGACTGAGAGTATTCAAAACCTAATGAAAGAGATTGAGCTACAGATTCAGGAAGGAATAGGAATCAAGTAGTATGGACATAAAGAATACTGTGACAAGGCATATGATAATAAAATTGAAAAAACTATAGACAAAGAGAAAATCCTAAAAGTAGCCAGTTGGAAAAGATATATATCACCTCTATGAAGGAGCAAAAATAAATCTAAAAGCTGACTTCTCAACAGAAATGCGATCTTTAAAGTGCTGGAAATATTAACTGGCCATATAGAATTCTAGAACTAGCAAAAATATTACAAAAATGAAGTAAAAACAATTTTCATTTTAGCAGATGGTGAAATAATTCACCACCAGCAGACCTACACCAGATGAAATTCTACTGGGTGTTCAGGAAGCAGGAAAATGTTCTCCAGCGGGAACTCAGAGCACAGAAATAGGACTGGGATTCTCCTAATTTGTCCATATTCTCTTTCCAATTTAAATTCCTCATAAGAACAGCCCGTACTTTGCCCCCCTTACTTATATCTCATTTCTTCAGTACTTATTACTGCTGTTCTTCTCCCATTCTACTGAAAAGATGGTTTTCTAATTGAGAAATCCAAAGGTTGTTTTTCCTGCCCTTACTTTACTGGAATGTGGCAACCTTTGAGAGTAATGCTCATCTTGTCCTTCTTAAAATTTGCCGGTATTCTTTGATGTGCTTCAGAATCTTCTGTGGTACTTTGTGTCTTTGTTGAGAGGCCCCTGGCACAGGTTCCTTTGAAAGCTCCACTGTTATTCTGATACACAGCTATATGTGAAAGCCCTTGGTTTCTCTACTCCTTTTTCTTCTGTGATCTCATACTCTCCATTTCCCTTACTATTCTTATTTTGTCTTTCTCATCGTTCCTCTGGCTTTTAAATGATTCTTTTTCCCTAGGGTTCTGAGCTTGGTCTACTATTATTGTATTCACATTTTTTCTGATTTATAACGTCTATACTCATTGTTTTAACTTGTAATCACAAGATTGTGATCAGGGCAGAGACTTAATATATTTTATTCTCTTTTGCCTGTCTTCCTTGTGTCTGGCCATGTAGTGAGTGCTCCATAAATATTTGCTAAATGAATAAATAAATGAATTATCTCATGTTCATATTGTTGCATTAAGAAATACTTCCAGATCGCAAGATAACCAAAATATTTTCCTACAGTTCCTGTTATCAGCTTTATGGTTTTACCTTTCATATTTAGGCCTTTAATCCACATCTATATCTATATATCTATATCTGACTCTATTTCTTATATATACTAGGCCAATTTTCCAAACACCCACCTACTAAACAAAACTTTGTTTTTATTTGTAGTGCCACCTTTATCTATGTGTTAGTCAAGTTGGCTAACCCATCTCTACTAAGATTTAATACATCATTGCCTCCTGTCCAGTGATTTTCAAACTTTATCAACTGTGATTCTCAGAAAGGAAGACAGTCTACATTGTAAAACACTTTACATGTACACATGTATATAAAATATATACAAGAAAAATTTTACAAACAATATCCTGTGGTGAATTTACAGTGTATGATATGTTCTGATATTTTCCATTGCATTTTATTTCATGTTTTAAACATGTTCATCGTGATAACATTAATGGATTGTAAGTTATAGTTTAAAAAACAGCTCCAGGAAACCTTCCCACGGCCGTCTTTCATATGCTCTCATTATGCTCTGTATGTTCTGAATTAGAGTATCTTGGAATTATATTTCTATTGTTATAATTATATGTGTGTCTCCTTCTAGGTTGTGTGTCTCCTTGAGCACAGAGATAATATGTAATTTCTTTGCTCTGCTATCACTGAGCATCTGATTTATTTATTTATAAATAAATTTGTTTATTTTAAATGAATTAGAATTATTTATAAAATAAATTATCATTATATTATAACAGATAATATAATAAATAATATAATATATTATAAATAATATAATAATATATTATAATATAATATATAATAATATTATTATTAAATAAATTTAAATTATTATAAGTTTATTTGTGCTATATCCTTGTAGAATTGATACGTCTAGATAACTCATAGTGAACATAACGTGTCTGAAAAGTTGTAGACTTTACATTTGTTTATCTTCTATTTTGAGGAAACTGTTAAGCACGTGGTAATATAAAGAAAGCTTTAGTAATATAATATGGTGTGGGGTTTTATTTTTGCATTGTCCATGTATACTTTTCTGCTTTGCAACACAATAAATATTGTTAATGATCAAGAATAGTATGTTAAGGTATAAGAAATTTGACTTTCTCTTGGGGAGAAAATAGTCTTATGCTAATTGCATCTGTTCTGTGTATAAGCAGTATAATTGTCAAAAACAAATCTCTAAGACCCGTCATATTTTTTTTTTTTTTTTTTTTTTTTTTTTTTTTAATTTTTTTATTTTTTTATTTTTTTATTTTTTTATTTTTTTATTAATGTTATGATAGATTACAACCTTGTGAGATTTCAGTTGTACATTTTTGTTAGTCATGTTGTGGGTACACCACTTCCCCCTCCGTACCCTCCCCCCACCCCCCCTTTTCCCTGGTAACCACCAATCAGATCTGCTTCTCAATATACTAATTTCCACCTATGAGTGGAGTCATATAGAGTTCGTCTTTCTCTGACTGACTTATTTCGCTTAACATAATACCCTCGAGGTCCATCCACATTGTTGTGAATGGGCCAATTTCGTCTTTTTTTATGGCTGAGTAGTATTCCATTGTGTATATATACCACATCTTCTTTATCCAATCATTAGTTTCTGGGCATGTAGGCTGGTTCCACGTCTTGGCTATTGTAAATAATGCTGCAATGAACATAGGGGTGCAACGGACTCTTGAGATATCTGATATCAGGTTCTTAGGATAGATACCCAGTAATGGGATGGCTGGGTCATAGGGTATTTCTATTTTTAACTTTTTGAGAAATCTCCATACTGTTTTCCATAGTGGCTGTACCAGTTTGCATTCCCACCAACAGTGTATGAGGGTTCCTCTTTCTCCACAACCCCTCCAACATTTGTCGTTCTTGGTTTTGGATGTTTTTGCCAATCTAACGGGGGTAAGGTGATATCTTAGTGTAGTTTTGATTTGCATTTCCCTGATGATTAGCGATGATGAACATCTTTTCATGTGTCTATTGGCCATATTCATATCTTCTTTTGAGAAATGTCTGTTCATGTCCTCTGCCCATTTTTTGATCGGGTTGTTTGTTTTTTTGTTGTTAAGCAGTGTGAGTTCTTTGTATATTATGGAGATTAACCCTTTGTCGGATAAGTGGCTTGTAAATATTTTTTCCCAATTAGTGAGCTGTTTTGTTGTTTCAATCCTGTTTTCCCTTGCCTTGAAGAAGCTCTTTAGTCTGATGAAGTCCCATTTGTTTATTCTTTCTATTGTTTCCCTCAACTGAGGAGTTACAGTGTCCGAAAAGATTCTTTTGAAACTGATGTCAAAGAGTGTACTGCCTATATTCTCTTCCAAAAGACTTATTGTCTCAGGCCTAATCTTTAGGTCTTTGATCCATTTTGAGTTTATTTTGGTGTGTGGAGAAAAAGAATGGTCAATTTTCAATCTTTTGCATGTGGCTGTCCAGTTTTCCCAGCACCATTTGTTGAAGAGACTTTCTTTTCTCCATTGTAGGCCCTCTGCTCCTTTGTCGAAGATTAGCTGTCCATAGATGTGTGGTTTTATCTCTGGGCTTTCAATTCTGTTCCATTGATCTGTGGACCTGTTTTTGTACCAGTACCATGCTGTTTTGATCACTGTAGCTTTGTAGTATGTTTTGAAATCGGGGATTGTGATTCCGCCGGCTTTGTTTTTCTTGCTCAGGATTGCTTTAGCAATTCGCGGTCTTTTGTTGCCCCATATGAATTTTAGGATTGTTTGTTCAATTTCTGTGAAGAATGTTCTTGGGATTCTGATTGGGATAGCATTGAATCTGTAGATTGCTTTAGGTAGTATGGACATTTTAACTATGTTTATTCTTCCGATCCATGTGCAAGGGATGTCTTTCCATCTCTTTATGTCATCGCCTATTTCTTTCAAGAGAGTCTTGTAGTTTTCATTGTATAGATCCTTCACTTCCTTGGTTAAGTTTATCCCAAGGTATTTTATTCTTTTCGTTGCTATTGTGAATGGGATAGAGTTCTTGAGTTCTTTTTCTGTTAGTTTATTGTTAGTGTATAGAAATGCTACTGATTTATGCACGTTAATTTTATACCCTGCTACTTTGCTGTAGTTGTTGATTATTTCTAATAGTTTTTCTGTGGATTCTTTGGGGTTTTCTATGTATAAGATCATGTCGTCTGCAAACAACGAGAGTTTTACTTCTTCGTTACCTATTTGGATTCCTTTTATTTCTTTTTCCTGCCGAATTGCTCTGGCCAGCACCTCCAGAACTATGTTGAATAGGAGTGGTGAAAGTGGGCACCCTTGTCTTGTTCCTGTCCTCAGAGGGATGGCTTTCAGCTTTTGTCCATTGAGTATGATGTTGGCTGTGGGTCTATCATATATGGCCTTTATTATGTTAAGGTACTTTCCTTCTATACCCATTTTACTGAGGGTTTTTATCATAAATGGGTGTTGGATCTTGTCGAATGCTTTCTCTGCATCTATTGAGATGATCATGTGGTTTTTGGTTTTCATTTTGTTAATGTAGTGTATCACGTTGATTGACTTGCGGATGTTGAACCATCCCTGTGTCCCTGGTATAAATCCCACTTGATCATGGTGTATAATCTTTTTGATGTATTGCTGTAATCGGTTTGCCAAAATTTTGTTGAGGATTTTTGCATCTATGTTCATCAGTGATATCGGCCTGTAGTTCTCCTTCTTTGTGTTGTCCTTGTCAGGTTTGGGGATCAGAGTGATGTTGGCTTCATAGAATGTGTTAGGGAGTTCTCCATCTTTCTCAATTTTCTGGAACAGTTTGAGGAGAATAGGTATTAAGTCTTCTTTGAATGTTTGGTAGAATTCTCCAGAGAAGCCGTCTGGTCCTGGACTCTTGTTTTTGGGGAGGTTTTTGATTACCGTTTCTATTTCCTTACTTGTGATTGGTCTATTCAGATTCTCCATTTCTCCATTTCTTCCTGATTCAGTTTGGGGAGATTGTAGGAGTCTAGGAATTTGTCCATTTCTTCCAGGTTGTTCAATTTGTTGGCATATAGTTTTTCTCTGTCTGCCGGTAAGACCCGTCATATTTTTATGGTTTTCTTAGTAGAATTTTCCCTTAGTTATCTTAAATTGTTGTTCTTTTTCAGTCATTATTCAATCTTTTGGAATTTAGAAGATTAGTCCTGAATTATAAAGCCTCCATCACATGCTCAAGATTTACCCCGAAACCAAAAGGTAAAATACAAAAAGATTTTTAAGCAGAGCATGTATGATATGGTCTTCCTGTATTATCTGTGCTTGTTTTAGGAGCACTTGCCCCGTCAAGTGTGAAATAGTGTCAAACTTGAAGGTCAACCCATTAATCTCACTTTAGTATTTGTTTTTTCCTTCCTTTTGAGTTGTCAAATTTCGGTAAACTTTATAGGTTACAATTTACAATTCAAGGTCTTTCCTCAATTGTCTGCTGAAAACTTGTGTAGAAATCAAAAAGTTTTTCTGTTGTTTCTGTAGATAAGCCCTTGAGAAGATTAGTTTTGCACTGGCTGTCTTTGCAGTACAAATGTATAACTTATATTTTGTAAGTTAATGTTGTTAGGCAATATAATGTGAGAGCTCAGACACAGGGCCAGATTGTCTAGGTTCTGGCTGTGAACCTAGAGCAAGTTACGTGATCTGTCTTTGTTCAGTTTGCTTATCTGAAAAGTGTAAGTAACAACAGCAGTTATTTTATAGAGTTACTGTGAGAATCAGATGAGATAAAACACATAAAGGGCATAGAAGGGCCTGGTACATAGTAAGTACCAGATGTCAACTCTTGTCTGTTATTATATTGTTTATATTAGCTTTTAAAAAGATAAGACTTGATTTGCATGCAGAAGTTCATACTTAGTGGAAAAAAATTGCTTATGGAGATAGTATGCTTGAGTATAGGGCTTTTCTGGTCTTGTCATTAAAGAATTTGTAGCCCTATAGGGAACTAGTCTCAAAGATATAGAAGTTAAAATTTTAGGTTTCAGTAAAGTCTTGAACTTTGTGTGACCTATTGTTAGTAGTAATGATACATTATTAAACTATAGTTTTCTTTTAGTGTATAATTTTGAAAACTACTTTTACTGTAAACATATGAAACATTTATAATACAAGCCAGTGGGAATATAATTTGATTTATAACTAGCTTTTTAAGCTATAATCGTTGGGCTATAAAATGTCAGGCTGATAAACAAGCCGTTTTTAAAAGGGAACTAAGATCTCCTGACAACCCCTCATACCTCCAGAGAAATTAAGAAAAACTCCTTCAATCATTACAGTTTGTACATGAAACTTTTTGGACCTATTGCTTCCTGTTATTGCAGTTTGTTATTATCAGTGGTTCTTTCTTCTGATGTCTCAGTTGAATTATATTTATAATTTATGTGACATTATTTAGAATTATTACTTCTGGATAGGAATTCATATGTATACTGACCTTTTTTTTATGTTCTGGGATTTTAGTGCTTTACAGAGTTTTAATTTCTCAGTTGTAGCAGATTTTTGGCAAACTGAATCCTCAGTATATATAAAGGATAATATCTCACTTGCAAGTGGGATTTTTGTAGGACTGCAAGATTGATTTAGTGTTTAGAGTTCAGTGTAATTCACCGTTTTAACAGACTGAAGAAAAATAACCATATGATTATCTCAGTAGATGAAGAAAAAAGGATTTGACAAAAGCTAGCATCTATTCATGACAAAATCTCTCAGAAGCTAGGAATAGCAAGAAACTTTCTTATCCTGATAAAAGCTCATTTATGACAAATCTACAACTTATATAATATTTAATGTTGGAAAGGCTGAATGCTTTTCTCCAAAGGTCAGGAGCAAGCAAGGATGTCGGCCCTCACTACTTCTATTAAGCATTAGACTGGAGTTCTCAACCAGTTTTATACAGCAAGAAAAAGAAATAACATGCATGTTGGAAAGGAAGACAGAAAGCTGTCTTCTTATGTATATGACTTGACTGTCTATCTGCAACATCCTAAGTAATCTCCACCTACAAAAAGATGCTAGAACCAAGAAATGAATTCAGCAATGTTATATGATACAAGGCGAACACACAAAGATCAGTTGTATTTCTAAATACCAGCCGCACACAATTGGAAATTTACATTAAAAAAAATACTTATATACAATAGCATAAAATATGGAATATTAGGGCTAAAGTGGACAAAAGATATATATGAAAACAACAAGATATTGTTGAGAGAGGTTAAAGAAATAAAGTGATATATTATGTTCATGGATCAGGGGATTCAATATTGTTAAGATATGAATTGTCCTCAATTCAATCTATAGATTCAATGCAATCCCAGTCATAATCACAGCAGGCTTTTTTAGCGGAATTGACAAACTGATTCTAAAATTTATATCGAAAATCAAAGGATATGAAATTGCCATAGCAATTTAAAAAAGAAAGACAATATTGGAAGAATTAATTCTCAGGCTACAGTGATCAAGACACTTTCTTATTGGTGAAAAGATAGTCATATAGCTCAATAGAACAGAATAGAGAGTCCTGAAATAGACCTACATGTACAGGGTGAATTGATTTGAGTCAAAGTTGCCAAAACAATTCAATGGGCAAAGGGAAAATCTTTTAAATTCATGGTGTCACAGGCAGAAAAATAATTCTCAACTCTTACAGGACACTATATATGGGAAAAGAAATTCATAATAGGGTATAAACCCAAAAGGAAGAAAACCATAGGAATTCTTGAAGAAAACACAGGAGAAAATTTTAGTGTCCTGGGTTAAGAAAAGATTTCTTAAATAGGACAATAAGAAGGCACAAATCATAAAAGAAAAAAGCGATAAAATGGACTTCATCAAAATTAAAAACTTTTAATCTTTGAAAAATTCATAGAAAACAAAAAGACAAGCCACAGACTGGGAGAAAATATTCTCAAAACATGTATCAGACAGAGAGTGGGCGGAGCAAAATGGCGGGGTGAGCTGACCCGGGATTCTCTCCCCTCCAAAATACAGCAAAAGATTGGAAGAACTGAGTTTCAGAGAATAAACATAATGCCAGCTCGTTAGAGACCTACAATACCAAGAAGGCGGAGATCATAACCTTGCTTACACCCTCGGAGGCGCTGGAACGGTAGGAGAGAACACTACTCCCTCCCCTAGTGTCTGCGATCGCTGCGGCGCGGTTCGGGAAGGAGCGGGGGAGGGGCCGCGCGACCGGGGGATCATCCAGGACTCCTGCCGCTGATTCAGTGGAGACCCGCTGACGGGAAGAAAGCTTCCGTCCGTGGGCACCCTATAATCAAGGGCCTTGGGAGACCAGAGAACAGAACTGATCTGAACCCAGACCAGCGCGTGTGAGTAACAGCCCCTCGCCCCCAGCAAAGCCAGTGGG
The DNA here is from genome assembly GCF_041296265.1 of Equus caballus. Classification (NCBI taxonomy): domain Eukaryota; kingdom Metazoa; phylum Chordata; class Mammalia; order Perissodactyla; family Equidae; genus Equus; species Equus caballus. The sequence continues at coordinate 14,020,446 of NC_091695.1, forward strand.
AGCAGCCATCTTGCCCCAAGGCGGAGAGCTAACACGCCACTCTCGACCCCCATCTAGTGGCGACAGGCTGTAACTGCAACTGAATTCTACCACTATGAGAAAAAACCGCTCCTCTACCATCCAGCAATTTATAAAAGCCCCAGACCAGAAGGAAAACAATGAAAACACAGAATTAAGTCCTGAGGACGTGGAATTAGGTAAACTAAGTGATAATGAATTCAGAGCAGCTATAATCAAAAAACTCAATGAGGTAGAGAGAAAGATAGAGAAACAAGCTGAGTTCTGGAGTTACTTCACAAAAGAGATTGAAATAATAAAGAAGAATCAAACAGAATTACTTGAGATGAAAAACACAATGGACCAGATAAAACAGAATACGGATTCCCTGAATGCCCGTGTAGACAACCTACAGGAGAAAATCAGCATAATCGAGGACAGACAGGCTGAATGGCACCAGACACAGGAAGAAAGAGAACTAAGAATTTAAAAAAATGAGGAAAATCTCAGAGAGATAATGGATTCAATGAGGAGTAAGAACATAAGGATCATAGGAATTCCCGAGAATATGGAAAAGGAAAATGGAGCAGAAAGTGTGCTTAACGAAATTATTGAAGAGAACTTCCCAAATCTAGGGATCAACGGAGAAATGTGTGTAGAGGAGGATTTTAGATCTCCTAGATTTGTCAATGTAAAAAGACCCACCACAAGGCACATAATAGTAAAGTTGGCAAATAGGAATGATAGGGAGAGAATACTCAGGGAAGTAAGGAAAAAAAGAGAATAACCTATAAAGGAGCCCCTATCAGACTGTCAGTGGGTTTCTCTACAGAAACCCTACAAGCTAGGAGAGAATGGAGTGATATATTCAAAGCTTTAAAGGATAAAAACCTTCAGCCAAGAATACTCTATCCAGCAAGAATTTCCTTCAGATATGAGGGAGAAATTAAATCTTTTCCAGACAAACAAAAGTTAAGGGAATTTGTAACTAAAAGCCCTCCATTACAAGAAATCCTCAAGAAGGCTCTCATACTTGAAAAAAGAAAAAAGGGAGAAAGGGGACACAATCCACAGACTAGGGAGGCCGATGGATAGAACCAGAACAGGATAGCAAATATTCAACTATAGCATTAGGGTAAAAATAAGGAAACTACCAAAACAAGGACGATCTTAGCACTCTAACTACAAATTAATAAGACGAGTTGGAATAAAAAATGAAAATAATTATTTAGGAGGGGAAGAGCAAAGGGTCTAAATCAGTATTGGTCGAGTAAGTAAGAGACCACCAGAGAATAGACTATATTATACACGAGATTCTAAATACAAACTTCAAGGTAGACACTAAAATAAAGTACAGAACAGAGTCACAAATCATAGATAAGGAAAAATCTAAGAAACCCAGCATAAGAAATTGCAGAAGTCAATGGGTAGTCTAAAGCACACAGGAAAAGAAACACAGGAAAACAAGATAATGAGTGACAGATTGACAGCATTAAGTCCACATGCATCAATAATCACTCTCAATGTGAACGGGTTGAACTCTCCAATAAAAAGACACAGAGTGGCAAAATGGATTAAAGAACAAGATCCAACAATTTGTTGCCTCCAGGAAACACACCTCAGCCCCAAGGACAAACACAGACTCAGGGTGAAGGGGTGGAGGACAATACTTCAAGCAAATAGCAAGGAAAAAAAGGCAGGTGTTGCAATTCTCCTATCAGACCAAGTGGATTTCAAAATAAGACAGGTAAAGAGAGACACAGAGGGACAATATATAGTGATCAAAGGGACAATTCATCAAGAAGAAATAACGCTTATAAATATCTATGCACCCAACACAGGAGCACCAAGATTCATAAAGCAACTATTAACAGACCTAAAGGAAGATGTTAAAAACAACGCAATAATAGTAGGGGACCTCAACACCCCACTCACATCAATGGACAGATCATCCAGACAGAAAATCAACAAGGAAATAGTGGAGCTGAATGAAAAACTAAAACAATTGGACTTAATAGACATATATAGATCACTCCACCCTGAAGGAGCTGAATACACATTCTTCTCAAGTGCACATGGAACATTCTCTAGGATAGACCATATGTTGGGCAATAAGGCAAGCCTCTACAAATTTAAAAAAATTGAAATAATAACAAGCATCTTCTCAGAGCATAGTGCTATAAGGCTAGAAATTAATTACAAGAAAAAAGCTGAGAAAGGCACAAAGATGTGGAGACTAAACAACACAGTACTGAACAAGCAATGGATCATTGAAGAAATTAAAGAAGAAATAAAAAAATACCTGGAAACAAATGAAAATGATAGCATGCCATACCAACTCATATGGGATACAGCAAAAGCTGTATTAAGAGGAAAATTCATCGCAATACAGGCACATCTTAACAAACAAGAAAAATCCCAAATAAGCAACCTTAAAGCACACCTAACTGAACTAGAGAAAAAAGAACAAATGAAGCCCAAAGTCAGCAGAAGGAGAGAAATAATAAAAATCAGAGCAGAAATAAATACTATTGAATTGAAAAAGGCAGTAGAAAGGATCAATGAGACAAAGAGCTGGTTTTTTGAGAAGATAAATAAACTTGACAAACCACTAGCCAGACTTACAAAGAAAAAAAGGGAGAAAGCTCAAATAAACAAAATCAGAAATGAGCGAGGAGAAATAACAACAGACTCTGCAGAAATACAACAGATTATAAGAGAATACTACAAAAAACTATATGCCAACAGAATGGATAACCTAGAGGAAATGGATAAATTCCTGGACTCCTACAATCTCCCAAAGCTCACTCAAGAAGAGGCAGACAATTTGAACAGACCAATCACAAGGAAAGAGATTGAAACAGCAATCAAAAACATCCCAAAGAATAAAACCCCAGGACCAGATGGCTTTCCTGGGGAATTCTACCAAACTTTCAGAGAGGATTTAATACCCATCCTTTTCAAGCTATTCCAAAAAATTAGGGAAGATGGAACACTTCCTAACACATTCTATGAGGCCAACATCACGCTGATCCCAAAACCTGACAAGGACACCACGAAAAAAGAGAACTACAGGCCAATATCACTGATGAACATAGATGCAAAAATTCTAAACAAAATTTTGGCAACCAGAATTCAGCAATTCATCAAAAGAATCATACATCAGGATCAGGTGGGATTCATACCAGGGACACAGGGATGGTTCAACATCCGCAGATCAATCAACGTGATACACCACATCAACAAACTGAGGAATAAAAACCACATGATCATCTCAATAGATGCAGAGAAGGCATTTGACAAGATCCAACGCCATTTATGATAAAAACTCTGAACAAAATGGGCATAGAAGGAAACTACCTCAACATAATAAAGGCCATATATGACAAACCCATAGCCAACATCATACTCAATGGGCAAAAACTGAACCCCATCCCCCTGAAAACAGGAACAAGACAAGGATGCCCTCTATCACCACTCTTATTCAACATAGTACTGGAGGTCCTGGCCAGAGCAATCAGGCAAGAAAAAGGACTAAAAGGAATCCAAATAGGGAGGGAAGAAATGAAACTCTCGCTGTTTGCAGATGACATTATCTTATATATAGAAAACCCTAAAGAATCCATTGGAAAACTGTTAGAAGTAATCAACAACTACAGCAAATTTGCAGGGTATAAAATCAATTTGCATAAATCAGTAGCATTTCTATACTCCAGTAATGAACCAACAGAAAAAGAACTCAAGAATACAATACCATTCACAATCACAACAAAAAGAATAAAATACCTTGGGGTAAATTTAACTAAGGAAGTGAAGGACCTATATAATGAAAATTACAAGGCCTTTCTGAGAGAATTGGTTGACGACATAAGAAGATGGAAAGACATTCCATGTACATGGATTGGAAGAATAAACATAGTTAAAATGTCCATTCTACCTAAAGCAATCTACAGATTCAACGCCATCCCAATCAGAATCCCAATGACATTCTTTACAGAATTAGAACAAAGAATCCTAAAATTCATATGGGGCAACAAAAGACCCCGAATTGCTAAAGCAATCCTGAGAAAAAAGAACAAAACTTGAGGCATCACAGTCCCTGACTTCAAAACATACTACAAAGCTACAGTAATCAAAACGGCATGGTACTGGTACAAAAACAGGTGCACAGATCAATGGAACAGAAGTGAAAGCCCAGAAATAAAACCACACATCTATGGACAGCTTATCTTTGACAAAGGAGCTGAGGGCATACAATGGAGAAAAGAAAGTCTTTTCAACAAATGGTGCTGGGAAAACTGGAAAGCCACATGTAAAAGAATGAAAATTGACCATTCTTTTTCACCATTCACCAAAATAAACTCAAAATGGATCAAAGACCTAAAGGTGAGACCTGAAAGCATAAGGCTTCTGGAAGAAAACGTAGGCAGTACACTCTTTGACATCAGTATTAAAAGGATCTTTTCGGACACCATGCCTTCTCAGAGAAGGGAAACAACAGAAAGAATAAACAAATGGGACTTCATCTGATTAAAGAGCGTCTTCAAGGCAAATGAAAACAGGATTGAAACAAAAACACAACCCACTAACTGGGAAAAATATTTGCAAGTCATATATATGACAAAGGCTTAATATCCCTAATATATAAAGAACTATCGCAACTCAACCACAAAACATCAAACAACCCAATCAAAAAATGGTCTGGAGACATGAACAGACGTTTCTCCAAAGTAGATATACTGATGGCCAATAGGCACATGAAAAGATGCTCATCATCAGGGAAATGCAAATCAAAACTACACTAAGATATCACCTTACACCCGTTAGAATGACAAAAATATCTAAAACTAATAGCAACAAATGTTGGAGAGGTTGTGGAGAAAAAGGAACCCTCATACACTGCTGGTGGGAAGGCAAACTGGTGCAGCCACTATGGAAAACAGTATGAAGATTCCTCAAAAAACTGAAAATAGAACTACCATACGATCCAGCCATCCCACTACTGGGTATTTATCCAAAGAACCTGAAGTCAGCAATCCCAAAAGTCCTGTGCACCCCAATGTTTATTGCAGCACTGTTTACAATAGCCAAGACATGGAAGCAACCTAAGTGCCCATCAACAGACGAATGGATAAAGAAGATGTGGCACATATATACAGTGGAATACTACTCAGCTGCAAAACAGAACAAAATCATTCCATTTGCAACAACATGGATGGACCTTGAGAGAATTATGTTAAGTGAAATAAGCCAGCGAGAGAAAGATAATCTGTGTATGACTCCACTCATATGAGGAATTTAAAACTACGGACCAAGAATAGTTTAGTGGATACCAGGGGAAAGGTGGGGTGGGGGGTGGGCACAAAGGGTGAAGTGGTGCACCTACAACATGACTGACAAACATTAATGTACAATTGAAATTTCACAAGATTGTAACCTATCAATAACTCAATAAAAAAAAAAGAAAACCCAACTGAAAAATTTTCCCATTACAATAACCAAGAAACTTTTTAAATAAAAAGCACTTAAAAATGTGATACAGTTATGCGGAGAAAAACGATAAAACTGCTAACGGACTATAAGAAAATACATGTATAAAAAGGAAAAAATACATAACATCCAGCAAAAAATTTCTTACAAAATCATGTTAAAATGATAAAATTCAACATAATGATTTCAACTCACCCTAAGTTTATCTACAAGTTTATATAAGCTAAAGCAAAATCCAGTGGAATTTTTCTTTGTAATTTATATAATTACTATAAAACTCATTTGCAGAAAGAAAGGAGGAATTCAGCCCTCCACAGAAGCAAAAGAAACTGCCCAAACAAGAGCTAAAGTTCCCAGGAAGGTGGGTGCAGCAGAGAAATTACATTGATACCCAGCACCTAACACAAGCAACATTACTAAATTCATCAGAGTGTGGTGCCCTTTCCCGTAGGAGCAGTGTTGTGGCCACTGGGCTCGCAAATCATTAGGAATATCTGGCACCATCTCAGCACCTTGGAAAATCAAGTACCTGAATGGTTAGAAGATAAGATTGTGAGACTCCTCAAGAATCTCCTTTTACCACATCATCACTTATGAGCCAAAGGAAAGGATTTGGACAGAAATTAGGGTTGAAGCTGATGAGACTAAGCTATGGAGTAACAGGAGACCTGCGGGCAAGTGTCACCTGGAAGATACTTCGATGCCACCATCACCCTCCAAGCTGTCCCAACTGTAGCTTGGATGTCATATATTACCCACACCCCCTTTCATTCCCATACCCATCAGATCCCATGAATTTTATCTTTAAACTACCTCTCCTGGGCCCTTTCTCTCCATTCTTGCTGCCAACATCCTCTCATATGCTGTCAGCTGATACCTAAATTAACAAAGCACCTTAGTCCCCAGATGCTCCCATCCCATCCATCCTGCACAGTGCAGCAAGAAAATTGCTTCCTGACTCTTCTTTCCTTAGATTCTCCACCGCATGGGAATGAGCCAGGAAAAACCTGAACTTCTATGACTCACTTTTAAAGACTTGCACAGACTAAACCACCTCAACAACCACCCACTTACCCACTAAACTTCACCTCACCTCTGTTCAACTCAGGGTCATCTCCACATCCCACAAGCCTACCCGCTCTATTCCACCACTGAACCTCCCTTCACTGAAATGCCCTCACCTGTTCTTTCCAAACCTACCCTCCTTCCAAGCCCAACTCCAGTCTCATGTGTTCAGTGAAGATTGTCTTTAATACACCAACCCACGTGAATCTCCTGTTCTCTGAGCATTGCAAATACTTTGGTGATTTTCCTTTAATGCATATTATATCATATACTACTTTACCTAAAATCTATCAACACAACCCCATTGCCCACAGCATTAATTCCAATATACTTAGCATGGATTCTAGGTCCTTCTTGAACTGGCCACTGCCTATTTTTGCACCCTTATTGTCATTCCCTAAATGAACATAATACAGCTATTTCCTAACTCAAGGTGTCCTTTCTCCCTTTTGTGTGTTTGGTATTCCTTCCTCTATATTGCATGAAGATCCTCACCTCACTGTAAGAATAATATATTCTCCCCCTCTTGCTCCTACAGAAATTTATCATACTTCTTTTACAGCAATTAATAGATTCTCTATAATTGCAACTCTAGTGTCTATATCTAAGAAATATACTATCCTAGTATTCAAAATCATCTGCTTAATATTTTTCTTGAACCTTTATTACTGAGTGCATTTTGGTTGATAATAACAGCTAGTATTTCAATAGTACCATGTGCCACATACTTTATGTGTTCTATACACATTAATTCATTCAACTCTACTGTGATGTGGGTATTACTATTATCACCCCTTTTATAACAAATGAGAAAAACAAGCCCAGATAACTGGTCTAAGGTTGCACAGCAGTGGAGCCAAGATTTCAATCCAAGCAATCTAACCACAGATCCTATGCTGTCTAACCACTGCCCTATACAATTTCTAGGATTACAACACGTAAATGTAGAGCTGAAATTAAATATGCCCTTTTGTTAGAAGTCCAAGTTATATGTGTTCACCAACGCATACAAATATTTCGTATATGAGTATGAACTCGATTTTTGATCAATTAGAGAAACTAATGAAAATATCCTAGGATCAATCTGAGAGATTACTCAGAGATGAGAGGAATCATGAAGGATCCAGTTTTTCCAACCTTCATCCCTAACAGAAGGAATAACTCCTGGCCTCCTCTTTGAAAGTCACCTTTTCCTCTTCCGTAATTTCTGCCTTTTCTGTATTTATTCCTCTGTCTGATACCACACCCCTCACCAATCTTCATCATCTCCTGCACTGAACTGGTAAGAAATATCTCCTATCTCCACACAATGCAGCCTCATCAAGAATCCTAGAAAGAAAATGTGACCAGCATGTAAATGCCTAAATCAGTATTTGAGCATTTAGACTCTCCATCATGTGACCTGCTGGACTCTGGACCAGAGCATAATTATAGACTGAAAACAATGGCCAGGATAAATATAAGAGAGAACTTGACGTGCTGATGTGACTGATCTCAGGGTGAAGTAGTGAAACGTCAATTTCAGTCACGAGCTCCCCCCTTCATAATTCCCAAATGGTATCTCACAGAATCCCAGAATTGTAAAGTGCTTTAAATTCATCAAATTTTATATTTTGTATAATTTTACACACAATAAAAATATACAAATAAGTTGAATTAATTATTTAAAAAATATCTTCAAACCCAACCAGCTCATTTTACAAATGAATCCTTGTGGCTCAAAAAGAGTAACTGATTTCCCAACATCCTATGGCTGCTTAGAGACTTTGCACCTTACTTCTAGCCATATCACCTACCTTTAGATCTGAAAAACTAGCATGGTTTCCTTCTGCCTTAGAATGAGGAATTGGATCAGACGGATCTCAAATACACTCAAGTGCCTCCAATTTGGCATGAAGTTAGCCACTCTGCTGGAACAGATCATTACTCCAGGAGATGATCTGGTTTTGGAAAACTGAGATTGGATGAAGCGTTGGATTTCTCTCTGGGAATCCTAGTCCCTGGACAAGCAGGGTTCCTTGGCTAATATTATGCAACTAGTTGATTTTTCACTGAAGTCCCCCAGTGAGCAAAGTCCAGGTCACACTCAGCTATGAGTTGTGCTGAAAGATTTAGAGACCTTGTACTCTGACCTCATCTGTTCATAAAAGAGATGACAGAGGCTGAGAGGTTAACTGGCTTTGTGGGCCACACAATAGATATTTCCCAGGTTACTAACCCAGAAATCAGTGCTCTTTAAACAGCACTCAGCTGCCTTCTGATGGTACTGGGCGGTGGTTATTACTGTGATTCAAGGATCAGACTTTGTCCCTAACATCAAATCACCACTGTCCCTGGGAGCTTTTAGAAAATGAAGTAGATGATGTCTACGATGAATCACAAAAAAACGGAAATTCAGGTGATCTGGATCTAGGTTGATATTTGAATTTATAATATCTAAGAAATAGACAAATGCCACAAAAAGCAGAAAACTGAGAGATTTTAAGATCTTGATTTTGATGTAGAAAACCAGCCCACCCACTAAAAGTCCAAGGGTTATGATTCAATGATTAGATCCTTGAACTATTTGAAATAAATTAAGCTACACTATAATGAAGAGAACAACTTCCCCATGGAATTTCTTTTATCTTGGGTGGAAGTTTGCCAATTAAACTATGACTTAGGATAAGTCTCAGTTTAGTGAGATTTCTATAAAGTTTTTCACCCAAGAATGAGGCAGTAAGAGAAGAAAGTTGAAGGAAAGACATAAAGGGAACTTTTTCCAGACTGAAATACTGAGAATGGAAAGGAGGATGAATAGAGAAGAAAATGAGCACTGGACAGGGAGCCAGGTCACTGGGCACTAGCTCTGGTTCAATAATTGATTAGCTATCTAACTTAAGCCACATCGTTTCACCTCTCCACTTCTCACCCTCCCCTGTTCCCACTTCTATATAAAATGGCAGAGTTGGGCTAGATTATCTCCATTATACTCTCCATCTAACACTCATGGATTCATGTATAAGTTTCTTAGTCTCCCTGCACCTCAGCCTCTCCATCAATAAGGATAGTGGCAATAGTAATGTAATCTAGTGAGAACTTCCTCAGACAGAGGTGTCATTCATCCATCCATTCATTCAAATGTTCATTCAACAAATAGGATTGAATCCTATTACGTGCCAAGCACTTTTCTGGGTGTGGGAGAATCAACACTGAAAAAACAAAGTCTGTGATACAGGAGGTTACATCCTTCATATCCCCAACAAGATAATGCAGGTAGAAAAAGACAAAAAAAAAAAATAAAACTTGATATGTAAGTCAACCAGTAATAAGTCCTAGAAGAAAAATAAAACAGGTTAAGGATAATAGTGAATGCTGCTGGGTATTGTTTTATTAGGGTAGTAAGAAGAGGTCGTCTCTTGTCAAGATCTGTGTGCTGTCTTAAGAATAAGGAAGGGGAAGTGGGAAATATAGGAAACAAGATAGGAGAAGATCACGTAATCCAATCAAGAGATGATTGTTACTTAGGCCAGGACTACGGCAGTGAAGGCTTTAGGAAGTTGTCAGATTCTGGATAAATTTTGAAGGTAGAAGTAATAAGATTTGCTGACGTTTTGGTTGAAAAGAGAGAAAAGAAGGAGAGGAATCAAGGATACCACCAAGGTTTTAGACTTGAGCAAACAAAATAAAATAAGTGAGGCAGAAAAAGATAAAAACTATATGATCACACTTATATGTGGACTCTAAAAACAAAACAAAACAAACACAAATGAGCCCATGGATACAGAGAACAGATTGGTGGTTGCCTGAGGCAGTGAGTGGGGAGTGGGCAAAATGGATGAAGGGAGCTAAAAAGTACAAATTTCCAGTTATAAAATCAATTAGTCTTGAGGATGTAATGTACAGCATGATGACTATAGTTAATAATACTGTATTGCATATTTGAAAATAAATAGGAGAGTAGATCTTGAAAGTTCTTATCATAAGAAAAAAATTTGTAAGTATGTATGGTGACAGATGTTAACTGGACTTACTGTGGTGATCACATTGCAAAATACACAAGTATCAAATCATTAGGTTATACACCTGAAACTAAACAAATATAATGTTATATCAATTATACTATATATATATAACAGACTTGAGCAGTCAGACCAGAGTTAGCCTTTACTGAGATACAAATGGCTGTGGGAGAACCAGAACAGCAGGGAATAACAAGAATTTTGTTTTGGATTTTTTAAAATATTTTTTCCCTCCAACCCTTTATTTTTATTATTTATTTTATTTATTTTTTGTGAAGAAGATTGGCCCTGAGCTAACATCTGTTGCCAGTCTTCCTCCATTTTATGTGGGATGCCACTGCAGCATAGCTTGATAAGCAACGCTAGGTCTGTGCCCAGGATCCAAACCTCAGAACCCCCAGGCCACTGTAGGGGAGCACATGAACTTAACCACTATACCACTGGGCCAGCCTCTTGTTTGGGACATTTTAAGTGAAGTTGCCTTTCAAAATCTCCCATAGATTTCATTAATGTGGTGACACAGGTTATTCCTAATTTCAGTTCCCCTGACAAGAAGACCAACCAGGAATTACCCATAAATCTCAGAGCCCAAAGGTGAGGCTGAAGCACTCCTCTCTAGACAATAGAGATCAAGAATGATTGCTTTGGAAGGTTAAGATGAGCAATTTAACATCAACTGCATTGCCCCTCCCCAGACCAACTGCACTGCACTGCACTGAGAGGGCCCCCCTGGGCCTATAGTTTCTCCAGCAAGAAAAGAGAACCCAAGGCAGACATCCAGCTTCTCCAGCATTGTGGGACACTTCCCAGGAGGCCCACTCAGGTCTCACCTCATGGGGATCACTGTGTGAACCTGCAGAGTTAAAACACTGGGGATCATATAGAGACAGAAAAGGGGATGAGGCTTATAGTAACCAGCATTCGGATCTTGGAAGACAAAATTCCTGCTTGCAGTGGCTCCCAAGCAGAAATCCCAGCCAGTGAATCTGCCCATCTGCATAGCCAAGCCAGTGTCCCTGTCTGGCCAGGGAGCTCAGTTGGCAGTTCTGCCTAATTCAGATCCCCAGCCAATGGGCCAAACCAACTGTGGAGCCTGTTCTATGACCCTCACTGGGCAGGTAAGAAAATTCCAGTCTCGTCCAACTGCACAGCATGGTCTCCAGTGCACCCTCTGGGAAGCAAGGCCACAGATACCCAGCAGCCATGGAGCACATCCTTTGGTCCTCCAGAGAAGAGGAGCATATTCACTGTCCTGCCCAACTACTGAGCATAGCCTCCAGTCCTGTCCCTCTGGAAAGCATGGCTATAGACACCTGGTAGCCATGCAGCACATTCTATAGCCTGTCCAGACAGGGAGCCAAGCCAGCAGCCCTGTACAACTGTTGAGCTTAGCCTCTGGCCCAGCATAACCAGAATGAACAGTAACCCTGAGCAGCCTCAGAGCCCAATCTAAGTACCACCTAACAATGGAGCCCAGCTTACAACTCTACCCAGCAGCAGAGCCAAGCATACAGGTCTAGCTAATTGCTAAACTCACCTTCAGCCTTGACTAGGCAGGGAACTGCCCAATCACAGGTCATAACCTGCAGCCCCACCCAACCAGGCAGCAACCTTACATAACCATGGAGCACAGTCTGCAGCCCTACTCAACTTCAGGAAACAGCCTGAGGCCCCACCTAAACACAAAGCACAACCAGTGGCACCATCCAATTGGGGAGCACAGCCTGAGGACACACTTGACTATGAGCTATTGGATGGTATTTTCTAAAATGTTGAAAGAAAAAAACTGTCAACCAAGAATACCATATCCAGTAAGTCTGTCCTTCAGAAATGAAGGAGAGATAAAGACTTTCCCAAACGAATGAAAATTGAAGGAGTTCATAACTACTAGAGATGTCTTACAAGAAATGCTAAAGGACATTCTACAAGATGAAATGAAATTAACATTTTACTAATTAACATACTAAAAACATATGAACGTGTAAAACTCATTGATAAAGGCAAGTATAAAGTCAGATTCATATTGTAATTGTGATACGTAAATCAATTACAGTCTGGTAAAAGTTAAAAAACAAATGTATAAAAATAACTATAACTGCAATACAATTAGAAGAACTGGTTAGTGAGAGATGAGACAAAAGTATTCAGCCACAGCTGGGTACTGGTACGCAGGAGCAATCTTGCCCGTGATCCAGAGAAACAGCCACAAGTTTGCAGCAGAGGTAAGTACTAAACTGTTGTAGACCTGTGCTATCCAATGTGGTAGCCACCAGACACATGTAGCTATTTAAATTTAAGTTAGTTAAAATTAAATAAAATTAAAAATTCAGTTCTCCAGTCATGCTAGGCATATTTCAAGTACTAATTAGCCTCATGGCTAAGAACTACCATGCGTTAGCATAGATATAGGACATTTCTATCATCACAGAAACTTCTATTAACAATGCTGATCTAGACCACAGGAACTTAAGAAAGCAGAATGTTTACCTAAAATGTAAGCCCCACGTAGGCAGGGACCTTCTGTGTCTCATGTACCTCTGTGTGTCCCTAAAACTTAGAACAATGCCTGGCACATACTACACGCTCATTAAGTCTTGTTGAATGAATTATTAAATGAATCTAAAAGCCCTGAAATGAGTGATTGATTAAGAAAATTATGCTACAACTGGACTTTGAATACTACCACGCAATTATAAATCTTTTATGAAAATTTTTAATTGCTCTGGAAATTGGTATGTAATACACTGCCTGAGAATATATGCCAGTCCTTACATCCATTCTTCCCTTCCTCTTTAGGAAAAGAACATAACTCTGATTTTTAAAGACAATTCCACACAGAATAAAGATTATAGTTGCCAGTCTGCTTTGCAATTAAGGGTTCCTAAATGATTACTTTCAATCAAATAAGATGAGAGCAAAATTGCTGTGTGGCACTTTTGGGAAACCTCTTAAAAGGGAAAGTGACCAGTTTATCTTCCTTCCTTCCTCTTTACTTCTTCTTGGAATATAGATGAAATGCTAGAGTGGTGTTGTGCAATATGCATCTAATTGCCACATGCAGTATGTAAATTTAAACTTATCAAAATTCAAGTAATATGTAAAATCCAGTTCCTTGGTTTAACTAACCACATGTCAACTACTCATTTCACTACCCTATTGGACAGCACAGACATAGAACATCTCCAGCACAGCATAAAGCTCTACTGGACAGCACTCATATGGAGCACTGGCAGCCCTTTGAGGTCATGAGGTTGAAGCTACAGACTGAAGATGGCAGAGTGTAGATTTCTGATAACATTGTTGGACCTCCACAACAGTGCTGGATTTTTCATCTCTGTACTTTTGTAATTCTATCTCATAAGTTGGGTTTTTTCTGTTATATGCCATCAAACCTTACCTAAAAGGACACAAATAATAAATGGGGGAAAAAATACAAATTGTTTATGCAAGGTAGCTTGCAGCATGTTACCAGTTTTTCTTTAATGAGATTACATTATGTTTATTGCCTAAAACATTACATTTTTTTAATGCTATGACAGAATCAACAAGAGAGAAGTAGCTACATGGTCTCCAATGCTAAATGGTATAATTAGATTGTTACTACTTCTGTGGCTTGAGTAGGCATTTTTAAAACGTTACAACACTCTCTGTCTCTTAAAGCAATGGGAAAAATGCTTCCCTTTGGTTCCTGTGTGTTTCCAGTGAGACCAGAACAAAATGAGTAATTAGCTCTCAATAGACCTACCGATTCTCCACCCTCAGTAGGTGAGGTAATCCCAGAGAATTTTGACAGTGCAGTTACAGTAGATATTATCTGCCCACGCAGTATCCAATGACTCAGAGCTCATTGATGATGTTCTTTCCATAGCTCTCAGGGAGGAAACCAAACGTGCACATGAGTAAGGGGCTCCTGTCCCAGTCTACACCCTGAAGGCCTACCCTGCTGCAATACAAGTAAGGCATCCAGAGAAAGGGAGGGTAGCTCCACTGAGTTTGGCTCCAGACCTGATTGCCCTAAAGTACACATTGACGGAATATAAGTACATTCAGCATAAAAGATAATGGGGAGGCTGTGTTACAGTTGATATCTATTTAACAAATATTTATTTAGCACCTACAACATGGCAGGTACTGTATGAGGCACTCGAAAGCAATTAAACAACAGAGAATGTTCAGCTGAAAGAAGTCTCAAAACAGAAGGATTGAATGGCCTTCAAACACTTGAAAGCCTTTTGGGGTGCAATCAAGGCCTATTTTGAGTAGCTCAAAAGGACTAAAAGAAGACCTATGTGTGGACAGACATACTGTTCTCGTGTAAAATAAAATTAATCACCAGTAGTAATGATAATGATGATGATGGTGATATTTATTGAGTCCACATCACAACTCTATACTATGTTCTTTACTAAAACTTTTACATGTATATTATCTTATTTAATATTCAGAATAATCTTATGAAGTTCATACTACTTTTAATCTTATTGTACTTCTGCAACAACAGGTGCTCAGAGAAGTTAAGCAGCTTGGATCTTGGGGTGTGGCTGAGAGGCAGTTGGAACAGCCTGATGAATTTCAGAGCCTGAGCTCTTCATATTTAAACAATAAGAGAAGTGCTCCACACTGTGAAATGGATTCAGAAAGAATCAGTAAGAACTGATCTAGAAAGGATTCCCCATGGGCCTGAAGGGTTGTTTGTTCAGCAAGCACTTAGGAAGCACCAGCTGTCTATGTGCATGATATTTAGAGCTGCAAAGAAGGAGGTTAGTGGATGGTCCTGCCCTTGAGAGGTTACAGTCTACTGAGAGAGAAGCACACGTTAAATAATACAATCAAAGTGATAAGGGCAATGAGAAAAGTATGTAAAAATAACCATGCACAGGAGACACAAATTCAAGCCAAGGAGGAGGGAGGACAGAGAAGGCCTCATAAGAGAGATGAGTTTAATCTAGGACATGAAGGATACGTAGGATTTTGCCATAAGGAAAGAGGTGGTAAAGTCATTCCACGTAGAAGTGGTATTTACTAAGGGAATATTGATGGCCATCCATGGCCATAATTAGTGGGGACACCAAGGGAAGTGGGAAGATTTCCTGTTCCCTTTAAAACCACTATTCATCTATCTGCTCAACCTAAGCACTAAGGAGAAAGAGAAAAGTCCCTAAGGCCTATAGCACAACTGTGATGCCCCATCCTTCTACAAGGAAGCTGCTTGCAGTACTTCATCTGATCCTCAAGGAGAGGTGGAAGGACTGAGGGCAAATGCAAAGCCATTCTGTGTAATTCCAAAGCCAGCAAGTTCCAATTTTTCAATATTCTCTAAATTGTTCACAATGATATGGGGTGTTCACAATGATGAGAGGTGAAACAACGCTGTAGACACAGACTGTCTCATTTCACTTCACCAAGAAACACCAATAGGCATGAAAAGATATGGACTTGGCATGTTCACTTAGAATAAAGGACAGAGTCTGGAGTAGAAACATACATGGACAGTATTTCCTTCCACTGCATTCTTCAATTTAAGCCTAAAAGCATTTTCTACACTCTGTGGTTTTTTTTACATCTGATTAAGCTAAAAGAGATATCCTTTTTGTTAAAAAGGTTGACTTGATCTTTCCCTGTTGATAGCTAGGATCTATGGCATTTTGATATTTCGTTGTTGTTGTTCAGGGAAGTTGAACATTGCAAGAGGACTCACAGAGACTTAAGGACTATCTTTTGTGCCAACATGTCACAAGAACTAAAATTGCTCCAGGGATTTTTCAAATACTTGTGATCAAATAGTCTATGGTACAAGATGCCAAGAACCAACCAGGAGAATAGAAAAATTTATGCACTCAATTTTCAAAGATGCTCTTGTCCACATTGGAAGAGAACAGATTGGTACCCTCATCCAAAATATCCACCAACAATTCTTCTATTTGGTTTCCTTTCTTAATGAAATCTAGGTTGTTATCATGAGGGAGATTGAACAAAGGGAGGAAAAGGAAGGAAGGAAGGAAGAAGAAAGGAAAGAAGAAAGCATGGATGGTGGTCAGAGGAAAAAGTGAATAACCTACAAAATATTTGTCAAGATGTTCTCCTTTGCATTTGCACTTAGTTTGAGTCTTCATGTTACCTAATACCAGTATATTGTTGGATATCATCGAGCCAGTCTGACCTCTGTCCCTTGGAACACTAGATAAACATAGCATAGTCTTTGGTTACTAAGGACAATCACATCAGCAGTTACGTTAAGTCCTTATATTTGTTTCCGCCATGTGTGAATGTCCCACTAAAATCAAAATCCATTTCAAGAACAGGGAATAATCAGACACACATTTTTTATTCACTTTCACATTTTCACTCCATCCCTACGTTTTCCTTTTTGCCCCTCAACCTCCTCATGGCCATTTTCACCTCAGCATTTCTGAGTGTGTAGATGATGGGGTTCAGCATTGGGGTGATGACAGTATAGAACACAGCCACTAGTTTGTCCTCAGTGAAGGTGGAGGAGGGTCGCATGTAGAAGAAGATGGCAGGTCCGAAGAACAAGATGACCACTGTGATGTGAGAGGCACAGGTAGAGAGGGCTTTGCGCTTTCCCTCTGCAGAATGGTTCCTAACGTTGACCAGGATGACAATATAGGATGTCACCAAGATGAGGAAGGAGCACAAAGCAATTAAGCCACTATTGGCCAACACAATAACCCCCTCCACAAAGGTGTCAGTGCAGGTAAGCTTGAACAATGGCTGGAGATCACAGAAGTAGTGGTCAATCACATTGGGACCACAGAAGGGCAATTGGATGGTGATGAGAATCTGAATTATGGAGTGAACAAAGCCTCCCAGCCAGGAACCAGCCACCAGTACTTGACACACTTGGTGGCTCATAATGTTCATATAATGAAGAGGCTTGCAGATGGCCACATAGCGGTCATAGGCCATCACCACAAGCAGGAGGATCTCAGTGACTCCAAAGAAGTGGAAGAAGAATATCTGAGCCAGACAGCCCTCCAGGGAGATGGTTTTAATCTTGGCAAGTAAGTCTGTGATGAATTTAGGGACAACCGTAGAGGAGTAACTGATCTCCACCAGAGACAGCTGGCTTAGGAAGAAGTACATGGGGGAATTGAGACTTTTGCTGATGCTAACCGTCAGAACGATGAGGCCATTGCCCACCACTGTGGCCAAGTACACAATGAGAAATGCCACAAAACACACTCTCTGCACATCTGGATCCCGGAAAAGGCCAGTGAATATTAACTCAGTCACGTTATTTGTACTGGCCATGGATTTCACTTGAAGAAGTCAGATCTCAGAGAAGAGCCCTGTGACAAAACAAATACAATCATAACACCAATTTTTCATGTTTATTTAGCATTTGCCTATTGATGGAACCCTTTCACATGTAACATCTGACTGATTTATTTATTTGTTTGTTTGTTAATATAGCAAATGTTTATCCATTCACTGCACAATAGCCCACCCCATGCAAGACACTATTCAATCTACCTCACAAAAACTCTGTCATCCCCAAATCCTAAGTGAAAAAACTGAGACTCAGAGAGGTTATGAACTAGCCAAGGCCCCCATTAAGAAATGAATGCAGGTGCTGGCCCCGATGCGCAGCAGTTAAGTTCGCACGTTCCACTTCTCGGCAGCCCGGGGTTCACCGGCCCAGATCCCGGGTGCGGACATGGCACCGCTTGGCACGCCATGCTGTGGTAGGCATCCCAAATATAAAAAATGTAGAGGAAGATGGGCACGACGTTAGCTCAGGACCAGGCTCCCTCAGCAAAAAGAGGAGGACTGGCACTAGTTAGCTCAGGGCTAATCTTCCTCAAAAAAAAAAAAGAAAAGAAAAGAAATGAATGCAGAACAAGAACCAGATCATTTCATTCAAAGTAGTATGTTATTTCAAGTATACCACACTGAAAAAATAATCAACACTTTCAGTATTAATAAGCATCCATATTAATTACTAACATTTCTCCTGTTCTCAATGTTTTCTCATCATGCCTTTGTTTTAGAAATTCTCAAATGATCTTCTCCTCCTGGATCCCTCGTTTCCTCCAATTATTTCCCAGAAATGCCAATCTCATTAATATTTCTGCCTTTCTAAAGAGTGTCTTCAATATTTTCCTTACACGAACTATATAAAGTTTCTGAATTCTATCAGGCCTTATGATTTTGCCCAATCCCACAGTTTCATAAATTTTTACAAACATTTTGAGAAAATTTTGACACCCGGGACCAAAGTGGACATGTAGAAGTTGTTAAGAACATAGCTCACTCTCAAACAATAATTCAAACATAACATATGGGGATTCGCCAGTCTGCTTGTTTCTGCCTTCCAGTCTTACCACCATTGGCAAACATTTTTGTTAGCAGCAGGTGAGGATTTATTTTAATTCAATTCTTTGACCAAATGTTTTATTAAGCACCTACTATATGCCTATGCGATTCAGGACACATGAAGGAAGAAGGAAAGATGGCTTTTGCTCTCAGGAAGCTTGAAAAGTCATGCAATTTAACAGCACATTTATAAAATGAGGCAGAGAAAAATCTCAAGACTTTTCTCTGCTTTTAAAACTACTTTGAAATATTCCTTATTCCTCTTATTTTCCCTTCTTCCACTTGTGCTTCAATACTGAAATAGATTAAATACCTCCCCTGGCCAACTTTTCTCCTCATGAGAATTTGAAGACATTCACTAGTTGAAAAAGTGCTTAGAGAATCCTCAGCAAGTCACCTCGCTAAAACCAGAGAAGAAAAAGGGGATTGCATGGAATAAAAGAAGGGCACCCAAGAAGAATGACTGAACAAGAGAGAGGAAACAAGATGGGGCTCCCTTATTGGTGCAGAGGAATGTAAACAAGACATCAAGAACCAACCAAAGAGGCTGTGCTATAGTTTGGCAGTCTGAAGGAAACTAAAGCATGTGGTTACCTGATGGTCACCATTTTCATTGTCATTCCAAGAACCACAACAGCAGACACTGCTGCCCTTTATTAGTATCCATTGTGTGCTGGATTGTGGTAAGCACTTTACAGTCGTTCCCTCATTTAATTCTCCCTGTTCCACTTTGAGGTAACTAATTGATAGATGAGGAAATTGCAGTTCAGAGAGGTTAAGTAACTTGCCCAAATAAATATCGCTTGTAAGTGATTGAGCCAAGGCTGAAACCCATGCCTATCTCAAATGGAAGGGAAAGCCTCCATGCCTCAGCCAGAGGAGAAAGGGGTGAGGCCCTCCCATACCTGAGAGAAATGATATCAAGACCACTGGTTGGTACAAAACCTACCCAAATCCATTTATTATACCTTCCCTGTGAATAGCAGGAGCATTCCAGGAAACTGCAAGTTATTGGGAATGTGTCAGTGCTACCATCTCTGGAACATGAGAGATGAAGAAGCTATGTGGGATACTGAGCAGAGTGTGAGGAATGGGGATGTCCCTTTCTTCCTCCATCCCATGGTAGGGATTCGTACAGGGGTGAGAGCCGCAGCTGGTGAGACTGGGCTATGGAATCTGTCATTATCTCCCAGCAGGGGTGACTGACAGAACTCCTCTTCACACCTAGTCTTACAGCAGCACCACCATTCTCCGTGGCCCTCAGGCTGGAAACCTTAGAGTCAACTCCAACTCATGCCTCTCCTGCATTTCCCATATTTACACAATCCCCACATGCTGTGGATATTACCAGTTCCTTCCTCTGTCTTCCTGGAGCCTCCATCTTCAGGTGGGATATAAGCTCATGTGAGGATGACTGCAGCCTTTATGTGCTCCAACCGTCTCCAGGTGTCTCCAGTCTTCATCTCCCCACTTTATTCTTTATACTGAAGTCGAAATTCTTACTGAGTCTCCCTCTGCTTGGATCACTCAGAAACCACCACTGTCTCCCAGTTTCCTGGAAATCAGGCCTAAATTCCTCTACCTGAGTTTTAGAACCTTCCAAAGTGCTTCCCCATATTCCTTCAAACCAATGTTACTGGCCACTAAACAACACGTCATTGTTCTATTGAGAGGTCTCCTCACCTTCTCATGAACACAACTGTTACCCACCACAAGAGCATCCCTTTTATTTTTCACATTGCACCGTGAGCCTGGCTCTCTTTGCCTCCCTCTCCAAGTCCTACCCACTCTATAATGTCCATTGTCTAGGAAACGTTGCCTGGTTCCTTCAACATTAGTTCATTTATCTCAGCTTTCAACACTGGAAATTTAAGTGATCTTTCTGTTAAATACAGTAAGACACAGAGTATTCAGCCCATAGCGAGCCTTCAATACATGCAAGTTATTATTATTATTTCTATACTGTTAAATGCAAATTTGAACAAGTTATGCATTGACTTGAAATTTATCAATGGTTTCCCCTTGCCTACAAGATTAAATCCAACAGTATTAGCACAGCGCATAAGAACTGGAGCTTGTTCATTTATCTAGCTTCAATTGTCATCACATTCCCTGGAGCCTACATTCCAGCTCTTCTGAAATATATATCATTCTTCCAAACTTGCTCTTTACATATATTGTTCCCTCTGCATGATGTTACATGTAAAAGCCTAGGTAGATAAGTGATGGTCTGGACCCTAACTAGGTAGAATTTTATCCCCTGACATAAAGCCTCAGAGACAGAAATCTGAAAAGAACAAAATAATAAAGTGATAGAGAGCCTGGAAAACCTATTGCTGTGAGCTCATATTCACATCACAAGGGCATCCTTTCCATGACTCACTCTGGACCTTCAAGTGGTACTTCACGGAATCCCAGAATGTGAATACCAAAAAGAACTTTAGGACACCTTCCCTCCAATCCTCTCCTTTTTACACAGGCAGAAACTAAGGCTCAGGGAGGGAAAGTGATTCACCCTAGATCACACAGCGATTTGTAGCCTTTCATTTTCAGTCAACCTGAGAAAACCTCTGGGTATGGCATTCCCTACCTTGTTTGGGGAATGCTCAGTCTTAGAGCAAGGAGTTGAACGTGAAGTTTCTTCTCTTTAGGCTCAGGAAAAATTGCCTCTTCGTTGTGAGAGCTCGTCACTTAAAGGGATATCCTGGGCTGAGGAGACTGTAGGGTTGTGCCCTGGAACACAGGATGCTTTCTTCACAACAAAACTCTTCCACCAGGCTCCTTCCTCTGCATCGAAGGCCCCCAGTGGGCTAAGCCACTTCATCAGGGGAAACCAAATAAACTTTAGAGCTGAAAGGAAATTTGTAGACCATTAATCCAATCTCCTTAGTTTATAGATGGAGCAACTAAGGGCCAGAGTTTAGCTGACTTCTCACACAGATAGTTTTTGGTCAAGTTTCTGAGGTACTGTCTCCGTGATACCAAGATTCCTTTCTAGTGATTTTGATTTTGTGATCGTTATTGCCAGTTAACAGTGTTAATCTTGCTTCCACACAACAAAATTTCCTGGGTCCTGTGATCTATTAGAAAATTAACAGCCTGTGGTGGTGTGGAGAAGTCACAAAGGAAAGGATTCAGGAAATCAGTCCCAAGGCCCATCCCTAGATCAGTCGTTTAGAAACAGAAAAGCAGCTACAGAAAACAACTAATGAGGGAGTGTCAGGTCCTGTTTTTCAGTTTAGAAAACCCACTCATTTGCTAGAAGACTGAGGATTGTTTTTCAATATCAAGATGCTTGAACTATTTAAAATAAATTGAACCACAAGCTGTGATCAAGGGACCTAATTCCCCATGGAATTTCTTGTCTCCAGTGTGAAAACTTTGCCAAGAAACTGTGAGTTAGGAAAAGGTTCAAAATGTGTTTCAATTTATTTAGTTAGAGAACTTTGAGAAATTAAAAACATCCAGTAATTACGCTCTGAGAGAGGTAAGTTAAAGACATGACATTAGAAGCGTTTTTTGCCCCAATTTTCTGGGTCACCACGGGAGTATGAGACTGAAGGGAGAAGAAAAGAGAGATCCAGGGGAAGGGGCTGCCAGCTGGGTGACTTTAGGCAAGTCCCTTCGTCTCTACAATCTGCAATTCTACAGACATAAAATGTCAGAATGAGACTAGATTATCTTTCATGTCCCTTCTCACTCTAGCATTCTATGCTTCAACATCACTTCGACTATGACGCCTTGAACACCCCATAAGTGATGATGATGATAGTGATGACAATCCCGGGAACAGTAATTGTCATTTACTGATTACCTGCTATGTGCCAGGCACTACGCCAGAAATTTTGCAGCCATTGTCTCTAATAGTCACAGCAATATTGCAAGGCAAATTTTCTTATTGTGCATTTTTTTGTTTCTTCCATAGCATCTGTTTTCCTCTATTCCTGTCAAAACTACTCAGATTTTGCTTTGCAGGAACCACACCACCCCAGTCCCAGCCAAGTGATTTGGATGATATTGAGCACGTAGATGTAGGTCTCGACTGGCTTAAGCAGCTCTAATAAACCACCCACTGGCCAAAATATTGGTTGAGGGATGGAAAGTCACACAGTCAGAGAGACAGGGAGGCATTTGCTGGATTCACAGGCAAGAAGCATACTCTGTCTTAAGCAGAACCCATCAGAAGAGACAGAAACATTTGCTTAAATAGTTTTGAGTGAGTCTGTCTGGTCTAGAACCGCTGCAGCCACTTTGTGACAAAGGGACTCATGAGCTTCCAGAGGGCCGCCACGTGAGAGTAGAAAAGTAGTCAGCGTGACCAAGGGACGAGCGTCAAGAAGAAAAGAAACCGGGCAGTGGTAACATTCGAGCCACTGCAGCAAGTCTCACCTGGAGCCCGCCTTACCTCAGGAATTTCAGTTACATGAGTGCATTCCCTTTCAAAGTACACACAATAGGATTTTTTGTCAGTTGAATCGTAAAAACTTCCAACTGGTACAATATTATTATTTTGATCTTACAGTTGGGATTCTGAGTCTGGAAGAAGCTACCTATTTATGCAAGGTTACCCAGCAGCTGGGTTTATAGCTATCCTCTCTCTACTTCCCAAAAAATGTTGTGACAAAAAATGAGACCAGGGAGATGAAAATGCTGAAGTCCAAAAGTGGAAGATGTATTTAAACACAGTAATATACTCATAAACAGTGTTAGTGCTTATCTCTAGGCGTTGTATTATAAGTGTGGTTAGAATTTTTTCTTTATTATTGGTAGCTTCCAAATGTTTCTAAAATATCTATAATATTTATCTTTTAAAATTTTTTAAAAATTTTATCTTTTAAAAAATTATCTTTTTAAAAAACAATAGATTATTTCTAAAGGTTCAGGAAACACTCTCTACAAAATCAAAGAAAAACTGTCCTGGAAAAGAAAGGAAACAGAAATTTGTACTTCTAGAGATATCATAAACTTAAGCTCCAGATTTAAAGACTATTCTGAGCAAATTCAGGAAGTAAACATAATTTAAAATTTCATAGGATTCTTCATTATGAGGTCATACTACTCACCGTTCCCTTCCACCCATACTTGTTTCTGGTAATTGCACACTGGTAAAAATATCAACCACAATAGTTTCATGAATTCTCTGAGCTGCATCATTCTCTAACTTTAATTACACATTGAAAAGTAGATGTCAATTCTTGGGGAAATATTGCAGATGCCATAAAGGATAGCTTTTGTACCCGTGAGGAAAGGGAACTTTTGGAACAAATTAATGGCACTTGCACACTAGTGAAGATATACCGCCATGACTAAAAATGATCTTCAAAAAATGTTTGGTTTTGAAAGAAAACATAGCATAATGGAAAGACCACATCAGGAAAAAAATGTTTTCAGATTTTGTTTCCACCACTTAGTAGTTTTGCAACTTCAGAAAATTAATAGCTTTTAGTCTCAGTTTTCATATCTGTTAAATGGGGCTAATAATACATACCTTCAGGATTGTTAGAATGTGAAATGAAATAACCTGTCTTAAAATGTTTATCTAACACAATGCTTGATATATAGTGGTTGTTCCACAAATGTTAATTTGGATTTTTAAATTATTTACACCCATTCAAAGTATACGTCTTTGTGTCAAATTTTATAGGAGAAGGGGCACTAAATTAAAATCTAATCAGTAGCACTGAAAATGATTACCACTATTTCTTTTATAAAACAAAGAAGTGTCTGATAAAAAATATTTCTTCCTCCTCTTTGGTGGCAGGTGCTGCTCAAAACCTCTATTGTCTTTACTCCTTTCTATTCGTGCCCACAGGAAAAATCACCTTCCCAGAATCCTTAGCAGCTAAACATGGCCATATGATCCAGGACTGGCCAATGAAATGTGAGCAAAGGTAACCTGTGGGGCTTTTGGAAGTTTTTTTAAAGAGGTCATGCGTAATTGGTATCCCCAGTCAGCACCTTGCTCTTCAGCCTTTACTCTTCTTCCTTCCTTCCTCTTCCTGCTACAGTGTGGATATGAGACTAAAGGAGAAGGAGCTATGTCTCTCTCACACTCAAGACCATGTCTAAGGAATTAATAGGAATTTTTTTTAACTATATACAAATAAAACTACTGTGAAAAAATCTGAAAAGGTAAATCAGGGTACTTCTACTGATACAAATACTGAAAATTCTCCACCACAAACACATTCACAAAGCTAAAGAAATCTGCACCATAGTACTCAAAGCTGAATTAAATATAGTCAAATAAACTTTTATGGATATGAAAATAAAACATTCAGTTAGAAATGCAATAAAATAGAAATGGATTTTAAAAATCAAAAAGTAGTGAAATGAGAGTTAATTAAGCTCAAGAAAAAGTAAAATAAAAATACAAAACCATGTCAGTAATTTTGGATTAGTTGTACATTTTTTATGATTCCCTTTTACCTTACTATTTGTTTATTATATATACTTCTTTTTAAAATATTTTAGTATTTGCCCTCTGATAAATAATATGCATTTTTAATTAATCACAGTCTACCTTTAAACATTTTTATAGAACTTCACATTTATTCTAAGAACCAAACAACAGTATACTTTCAAATCTCCTGCACTTTTTGTGTTGTTTTCATATCATTTACTTTTACATATGCTATAAACCCACAATATATTGCCACCACTTTTGCTTTAGACAATTGCCTTTAAGAGAAACTAAGATAAGAAAAAGAGTCTTTATATTTACCCTTTTTTAACCATTCTGGAACTTTTCATTTCTTTGTGTACATCCAAGTTTCTATCAGATAT
The DNA here is from genome assembly GCF_041296265.1 of Equus caballus. Lineage (NCBI taxonomy): Eukaryota > Metazoa > Chordata > Mammalia > Perissodactyla > Equidae > Equus > Equus caballus. Next base: position 14,046,122 of record NC_091695.1, read on the forward strand.
CATATTCTTCTTGCCTGAAAAATGTTAATATTTCTTGTAGTATAGATCAGCTGGTATGAATTCTATAAGTTTTTGATTGTCAAAAAATCTTTACTTTACCTTTGTTTTTTAAAAATATTTTCCCTGACATAAAATTATGGCTTGGCAGGAGTTTTTACTTTACTAAATACTTTAAAGACATCACTCTATTTCCTTCTAGCTTGCACAGCTTCTGATGAGAAGTTTGCTGTAATTCATACCTTCTTTTTTTATATAATGTGTCTTTTTTCCCTGGATGCCTTCAAGATTTTCTCATTGTCTTTGATTTTCAGCAAGTGAAATATGATGTGTCAATGTGTGGTTTTACTTTTCATTTCTTTTTGTTATTGTTGTTTATCCTGCTCGTGTTCTCTGAGATTCTTGGATCCGTGATTTGATATATTTCATTATTTTTGGAAATTCTTAGTCATCATATTTTCACATATTTCTTTTGCTCTATTCTTTCTCTTTCAAGATTTTTGTTATTGTCCCAGAGTTACTGGATACTCTGTTCTTCAGGTTTTTTCCTGCTCTTTTTTCTGTTCATGTTTCAGTTTGGTAATTTATATTAACCTATCTTTAAGTCACTATTCTTTCCTTTGTTCTTTCAAGTCTACTGTTGAGCCAGGCCAAAGCATCTGTGATCTGTTACCATGTTTGTTATGACAGCCAAATTTTGACTTGTATCTTTGGTGGGTCTTGCATGGCAGATTTTACCATCCCTCCCCCAGCCAGAGAAGACCTTAAATTGCATTGGCATAGGAATCTGGGTCCAGGCCTTTTTGCCTGCTCCTCCTCAATGGTAGAATATTCTTTTCTTTCACACTTCACCCTGCCCCAGTGGATCTTGACATGTACCCTGGGGCAAAAGGCACCTTCCTCAGAGGCCTAAAGCTTTTTTTCTAAGTGAGAAGGGTCTGAGTCAGGCTATGTGTTTTTCCAACAATGGCAGCTGCTCTCCTCATCCAAGCCTGTATGACCAATGTAGATTTCCTCCAGTCTCTGCCCTGCCCCCAATACTTCTCATGAACGCCTAGTGGGGGTCTCTATAGAGAAGATCCTGTGAGTGAGCATGAACTCCCTTTGTGTCTATGGCTCGCAGGCATTCTGTAGTCTCATGCTAGCCTACATTTGGCCATTAGGCAATTTATTTTTTTAAAACTTAGCTGTATTTTTCTTACCCAGTTCTGTTGCTCTTGGTATTTTTTCCTTTGATGCTCTCCCAATGAGCCAGTGCTTGTGTTCCATCTCTGCTTGGATGGATTTGTATTTCCACATTTCGGGATGTTTGGTTACTCTGCAACCTCAACACTCTGATAAGTTCAAAGAAGTCATGAATTTGTCCTTTATCTAGATTTTTTTTCTGTTGATAGGCTAGGAACAACACCATTTCCAGTTTTCTACATCCTAGGCAAATCTAGAAAGTAGAAAGTCTAGAAATAAATCTTCAAAATGCTGTATGAAACTCAACAATGAAAAATTAGAAAACATCTTGAAAGCATTTAGAGAAATTAAAGACCTAAATAAATTGAGGGATATACCATTTAAGATTTGACCATTTAGGATCTAAGATTAGTAAAACGCTCAGTATTCCAAACGCGATCAATAGATTCATTGCAATTGAAAATAAAATCCCAGAAGATATTTTTATGGAAATTGACAAGCATATTCTCTAATGTGCATAAAAATGAAAAGGCCAAGTTAAACTACCTTTGAATAAGATCAAATTAGTAGACTTACACTACTGATGATCAAGAATTATTAAGGGGCTGGCTCCGTGGCTGCGTGGTTAAGTTCGCACGCTCTGCTGCGGCGGCCCAGGGTTCGGATCCTGGGCGCAAACATGGCACCGCTCGTCAGGCAACGTTGAGGCGGCGTCCCACATCCCGCAACTAGAAGGACCTGCAACTAAGATATACAACTATGTACCTGGGGGGTTGGGGCAATAAAGTAGAAAAAAAAAAATAAAGATTGGCAACAGTTGTTAGCCCAGGGCCAATCCTTAAAAAAAAAAAAAAAAAAAAGGAAGATTGGCAACAGTTGTTAGCCCAAGTGTCAATCTTGAAAAAAAAAAAAAGAATTATTAAGATTACAGTTATTAAGACAGCGATGGATGCAAAGATAGACAAATAGACCAATAGTGTAGTGTAGTCAAGAGGCAAATACATATTATATGTGAACATTCAATTTTCTCCCAATTGCACAGAAGAGCTACGGATAAAAAATAGGCTTTTAAATAAATGGTGATAGCTCAATTGAATATCCATATAAAAAAAATCTTTGACCCTCCCTCGCAGAATGTCCAAAAATTCATTCCAGGTGGGTTTTAGATATAAATGTGAAAAACAAAAAAATAAAGCATCTAGATATTAATGTAAAAGTATCTTTATAAATTTGGAATAAGGAAGGATTTCTTTTCTTTCTCCAGTTACTAAGAAATAGTTCACATACATCACTGTGTAAGTTTAAGACATAGAGCATGATGGTTTGATTTACATATATTGTGAAATGATTAACACAATAGGTTCAGCTAACATCCATCCTCTCATATATATACCATTAAAAGGAAAGAAAGAAAAAAACATTTTCCTTGTGATGAGAACTCTTAGAATTTACTCTCTTAACTTTCCTATCTATATTACAGCAGTGTTAGCTATAGTCATCACGTTGTAAGTTACATCACTAGTAGAGATCTTTCTTGACTCCTGATGGGGTTATGTCCCAATAAACTCATCATAAGTTGAAAATATCGTTAGTCAAAAATGCATTTAATACATCTAACCTACTGAACATCATAGCTTAGCCTAGCCTAACTTAAGCATGCTCAGAACATTACTTTAACCTACAGTTGGGCAAAATCATCTATGTTATAATAAAGTGTTGAATATCTCATGTAATTTATTGAATAATGTACCGAAAGTGAAAAACAGATTTGGTTGTTTACTGTTGTGATTGAGTGGCTGACTGGGAGCTGTAGCTTACTGCCACTGCCCAGCATCACAAGAGAGTATAGTACTGAATGTCACTAGCCTAGGGAAAGATCAAAATTCAAAGTACAGTTTCTACTGAATGTGTATCACTTTTGCACCATCGTAAAGTCAAAAAAATTGTAAATTGAACTATCATAAATTAGGGACGGTCTGTACTTAACTATTTTACAACTGGAAGTTTGTGCTTTTCACCACATTTCTCCAATTCCCCTTGCCCCCACTCTTGGGCTCTGGTAACCACGAGTCTGATATCTTTTTTCTATGAGTTTCATTTTTTTTTAGGTGCCACATATAAGTGAGATCATACAGTATTTGTCTTTGATTTATTTCACTTAGCATAATGCCTTCAAGGCCCATCCATGTTGTCACAAATGATAGGATTTCCTCATATTTTGTGGCTCAAAATTCTGCTGTAAATATATAGCACTTCTTTATCCATTCATCCATCAATGGACACAGGTTGCTTCCATGTCTTGGTCATTGTAAATAATGCTGCTATGAACATGCAGATATCTTTTCCAGTTAGTGTTTTCATTTCCTTTAGATATATTCCAGAAGTGGAATTTCTGGATGATATGGTAGTTCCATTTTTAGTTTTTTGAAAATCCTTCCGTACTGTTCTCCATAGTGGCTGTAGCAATTTACAATCCCATCAACAGTGCACGAGGGTTCCCTTTTCTCCACATCCACACCAACGTTTGTTGCCTCTTGTCTTCCGCATCATGGCCATTAGAACAGGCATGAGGTGATATCTCATTGTGGTTTTAACTTGCATTTTTCTAATGACTAGTGATGTGCATTTTTTCATGTAGCTGTTGGCCTTTTGTATATCTTCTTTGGAGAAACATCTATTCAGGTTCTTTGTCCATTTTTTAATTGGGCTATTTGTTTTTTTGCTATTGAGTTGTATGAGTTCTTTATATATTTTGGATTAACCCCTTATGAGATATATGGTTTGCAAATATTTATTCCCATTCCATAAGTTTTCTTCTCACTTTGTTAATGGTTTCTTTTGCTGTGCAGAAGCTTTTTAGTTTGATGTAGTTTCACTTGTTTATTTTTAAAATAAAAAATAGTTGCCTGTCCTTTAAGTATCATATCCAAAACTTCACTACAAAGGCCCATGTCAGGGAGCTTTAAGCCTATGTTTTCTTCTAGGAGTTTTCATGGCTTCAGGTTTTACATTTAAGTCTTTAATCCATTTTAAGTTATTTTTTGTGAGTGGTATAAGATATGGGTCCAGCTTCATTCTTTTACAGGTGAATATCCAGTCATCCCAGTACCATTATTGAAAAGGCTATCTTTTCTCCTTTGAGAATTCTTGGCTTCCTTGTCAAATGTTAGTTGACTGTATAAGAATTTCTTAAAGAGGACACAAAAAGTACTATTGTCTTAGTCTTTTGGGCTGCTGTAACAAAATACCATAGATTGGGTAGATTATAAACAACAGAAATTTATTTCTCATAGTTCTGGATGATAGGATGTCCAAGACAAGGCACTGGCATATTCAGTGTCTGGTGAGGGCCCACTTTATGGTGCATATAAGGCATCTTTTGATTTGTCTTCACATGGTGGAAGGGACAAGGTGGCTCTGTAGGGTCTTTCATGAGGACTCTGCCCTTATGACCTAATCACGTTCCAAAGTCCCCACTTCCTAATAACATCACCTTGAAGGTTAGAATTTCAACATATAAATTTTCAGGGGCAAAAATATTCAGTTCATAACAACTAACATCAACTAACATAATGGAAAAGATCAATAAATTATATTAAACTGAAAAGAACTTCTATTCATCAAAAAAGACCATGAAGGGGCCAGCTCTATGACCAAGTGGTTAAGTTCATGTGTTCCACTTGGGTGGCCCAGGGTTCGCCAGTTCAGATCCTGGGTGCAGACATAGCACCACTCATCAAGCTTTGATATGGCAGCATCCCACATAGAGGAGCTAGAATGACCTACAACTAGAATACACAACTATGTACTGGGCTTTGGGGAGGGAAAAAAAAGGAGGAAGATTGGCAACAGATGTTTGGTGAGGAGATGCCAATCTCCTCACCAAAAAAAAATACCATTTAGAGAGAGGGAAAAAAGGAAGCTACAAAATTAGGAGAGGAGATGATACATAGGTAGAGATAGACACAGAGACGTAGATATAGATATGACAGGGTACTTTTACCCAGATTATATAATATCCAGATTATATAAAAAGAACCCCTACAAATCAATAAGAATAGATAAGTAACCCAAAAATGGGACCAAGAAAAAGGCACATCATAAAAAAACTAGCTAAATGGCATTAAAGTCATGAAAAAATGTTCAATATCAGCAAAATTCTAATTTAAAACAGTAAAATACATAGAATTTAGAATGCAGTTATCTCTTGGTATTTGAGGATAGGCAATGGGATGGGGTAAGGAAGGGACACACAGGTAGATGTAAGTTATTCATAATGTCTAACATTTGGGTATGTTTTGGCTTATAAGTATTTATTTATTTATTAAACTAATTAATTAATTAATTAATACTGAAGTAGATCACGCGTGGAACAATGATAATAATGAGCCTCCATACAACAATTCATGCTTCAATTCAATTCAACTCAGGCCCTAAACACAAAACAAAAGAAACCATGGAATGCATATAAACTGTTTATAATAATGTAAGACATATACTAAGTTTTTAAACAGTGGAATCCATTGTTATTAGATTAAAGAATGGATGTCAGAGAGGAAATCCAGGGTGATCCACCTCCAGTGACCATAAAAGCCAGAGGAATCCATTCTGAGAAGCCCTCCCCAAGTGGGCCCCCACACTTGACCAACGCAGCAGGAAAACTTACATGTATCCTTGGTGAGAAGTTTCAGCAGAGGAAGCAACTTAGAAGGCTCATGGGAGCTCATTACTGAGGAGAGCCACAGAGAACACAGCATCAACTGGGCATCAAGGGGCTTTTCTTTCTCCTTCCCCAGCCATAGAATTCGGATTTGAGAGAGACTTTGGCCAAGACTCTTGACTGGATTGACACTGAGCTGAGGGAAAACTCTGGATCTCTGGGAGAGAGTAAGTTAACCTTCGGAATTGATCCCAAAGTCACATATTTCTATCATATTTACTCTCTGTCCTTGCTGATAACTAAGCACCTGCCAAAAACTTAACAATGTAAAACTTCACTTTGCTTCAGGCTCCAAAACAAATAGCCTCTGCTTTGTGACCCAGGCAGCAATTCTAAGGAATAAATGGGGACAGACTATTTTTCAAAGCAACATACAGAAATCTGAGACGATTGGAATAGGAGTAGTGTTTGGACGGGTCATGGCTGGGTAGAGGATTTGTAGGACCCAGAAGTAGGAAAATGATGGGAATATTTACATACTCTCCGGGTAAGTGAAGTCACTTTTATCACCTTTCTTTTTCGCTTTATATTTCCCACCTTTATGATATGCAGGATAAAAATAAGAAAACTAACATTTTTTAAGAACTTCCTGTGGACCAGACACTGTGCGAAGCTTGATATACATTAGCTATTTTAATTCTCATATCCACTGCATGAGGCAGGATTTATTTAGCCCTATTTTACAGATGTGGACAATGATTAAATAGGTAAAATTACTTGGTCAATGCCACACAACTGGTAATTGGTGTGGCCAGAGGTTGAAAATCCAGCTCTATATAGTAAGAGTTTGTGCCTTTAACAAATTTTCTATGTTAGAAAATGGGCAGTGCTAAAACCAAGTTATCTAGAAAGATTCATAAACCAGTAACTCTATTTCATTTCTCCCTCTCTCCCTCCTGCCTTCAAAGTTCACTGAGTCCTAATGTGTATGCTAGTCTCAGGGCCAAGTGCTTGGGATCCACACAAATAAGAACGGTTTCTGCATTTAAGTAGCACAGAGTCTATAGTGGGAGACACACAAGTAGCCTAAAAAGTCGGAGATTTTAAGTACTATAGAAATAAACAGAGGATACTTAAAGGGGTCAAGAAATGCCTCTACTGCAGACTTTTGGAAACCCACCTCTTTCAGGAAAAATCTGCTGACAAATTTTTTCAGTGATGCAGCATTTAATCAAGGCATTGGAATTTAGCATTTGGTGAAGCCTAAGGCTTCATCTTAGATTTTGCCTTCTTCCTTATTCAACTACAGGTTAAAAGGTACTAATGCTTTTCAGAATGTGAAATAACCCATGCCTAGTCCCAGCACCATATGGCAGGTGGCAATGGAGGGAGGGAGGGCGAGATGAAGGATCCTACTGAGTCCCAGACTCTGACAGGAGAAATAGGAGAATTTGAATATTCCTCTCCACAATCTGAACCATTTTCTAAGACTATACCCATCCTATACCAGAAACTACTGATTGCTTATAAGGCCAGTGGGTCTTTCAAGGGCACAGATATCAGTATTCCATTAACTTATTAAAGAGTATTGGTATCTATCTTAGTTAATTGAATTTTGTTTGACTTAATTAAAGTAGCGATTTCTATCCCAGAGACCCTAGAACAATAAAGAGGATCCCAAAGCTTTATCAATATTTTTAAAGGCCAATGTAAATTGTACATTTATATACGGTATAATGTAGCACCAGCTAAGAGAATATATCAAGGCTGAATCTGTGTTCCACCAATGACCAGCTACATGATTGCAGATAAAGTTAGTTTACTTTTCTAAGGAAGGAGTTTATTGCTTATGTGAACAATGGGAATAGTTCTACATACTTCATTGAGTTACAGGAACTCAATTAGGCAGTATAGCCAAGTGCTTAGACCAGGGCCTCATCCTTAGTACAGCACCATGAAATAAAAACATAACACAAGCCACATTGTCATTTTAAACGTTTTAGTAGCCACATAAAAAAGCAAAGGAAACGGGTGAAATTAATTTTAATAATATCTAATACCACTTTGTTTAACCTAATATACCCACATTTTTATCACATCAAAATATTTTACTTTGCTCTAGTTTTCAAATTTAAATTAAATTAAATTGAAACTTCAGTTTCTTAGTCTTACTACCCACATTCCAAGTGTTCGGTAGCCACAGTGAGCCACCATGTGGTACCGAGCAGACCTAGCAGGCACTCAACCAAGCACTGGAAGGAGAGAGGGGAGCAAAGTGTGGCTTCAGCAGAGCAGGAATTGGTTGATACCAGGAAACTACTGGTAATTTTGTTAGATGTGATCATGTCTTTGTGTTTATGTACGAAGATTCCCTATTTTTAGAAACACAGATACTGAAGCATATTGAAGTTGAAATGACATGATGACTGGGATTTGTATTAAAATACTTTGGCAGAAAAAAAAAAGAAATGGGGCCAGCCCCAGTGGCCTAGTGGTTAAGTTCAGTGTGCTCCACTTCAGTTGCCTGGGTTCAGTTCCCGGGCACAGACCTACACATTTTGTCAGTGGCTGTGCAGCTCTCATACAAAAAGAGGAAGATTGGCAACAGATGTTAGCTCGGGGCAAATCTTCCTCAGCAAAAAAAGAAAGAAAAGAAAAGAAAAAGAGAGATTGATGAAGCAAATGTAGCAAAACATTAATAATGTTTTAATCTAAATGACAATCATATGAGAGTTTATAATATAATTATCTCCATTTTGTATATGTTTGAAATTTTTCATAATAAAATATTTTAAGTACTGGTAATCTAGTTGGAAAATGAAAAGGCATAATTCAGTGCGCACTTACTATATACTGGGCTAAGTTTGGTGTTTAAAATTCTCGAAAGTAGTCAGTATCATTTCCATTTGAAGAATGAAGAAACTGAGATTCAAAAAGCTTAAGTGACTTGCCAAAGCCTTGGACACAAGGGTTTGTGCAATAAAAGAAAACAAAATAATAGGGGCCGGCCCCATGGTTGAGTGGTGAAGTTCATGTGCTCCACTCCTGGTGGCCTAGGGTTTCACCAGTTTGGATCCTGGGCACAGTAATGGCACGGCTCATTAGGCCATGCTGAGGCAGCATCCCACATGCCACAACTAGAAGGACCCACAACTAAATATACAAGTATGTACCAAGAGGATTTGGGGAGAAAAAGCAGGAAAAAAAGAACACAAAATAATAAAAGACTTGCAAAGCTAATGGAAGCAGTATTTGTACTCAGGCAATACAAAAATAAACAAACATACACATCATCCCCACCTTCATACATCTTTTGATTCAAAAGAATGCAAAGATAACGAAACAAAGAACTCACATTCAAGGACTGTGATTCACTGTATTGAAAAGATCATCCCAAATTTTATGATATAACATAAAAACTGGGGGAAATCTTGGTGTTCATGTATAACCCAACCCAATGACCAAGAAACTGCATCTCTATGAAGGTGAGCAACTTACCCTGGATCTCACAGTTGGTCATTGTCAGAGGCAGACTAAACTTAGCCCAGAGTTATTTTCTCCCCATATCCTATAACTACTAATGTTAACTAGAATCTGAAGTCTTGAGCATCTTGCAAATGGTGGTTCCTTTTTGTAAAGCCTCTATGCATTTCCCAACTTTTAGACACATACGGAGTGACAAAGAGTGCAGTCCTGGCATAATCTAAAATAAGACCAAACCAATCAGGCTGTCAGTAATTTGGGAGGCCAAAGAGCCATATAAAAGGTTACTTATATCCCCGGTCTGACTCAAAGTTTTACATTTTAAGACTTCCTTATTTGTGATCACAAACGTGTGTGTGTGTGTGTGTGGTTACTTAGATTCCAAATATCAATTGGAAAATAAGTAGAAAGTATCCTGGAGTAAAAAAAATGGTGGTTATCACTTGGAGCCTTGATTTAACAGAAAAACTTAATTCGAATTCTGGAGCAATGATGATTCAGACTACTGATGCTTAAGGGGACAGCCTAGACTGCATCCCTGAATCTGTTTAAAGCCTATCAAACTTTAATTTTTCTTTTCTCTCTCTCCCACTCTCTCTCTCATTCTTTGTCTCCTTCCCCCACCTCTCTTTCTCAATCTCTGATAATTTTATGAAACAGACTTTACCCAAACCAATACCTTAAGTAAGGAATTTTGTGAATAATTGTTAAAAATAATACTAATAATGTTATGGTACCATGTGCCCAAATCTAATTGGCCTTTATGTATTTTTTTCCTATAGGTAAAGTCACAGGGTGTTTTTCTCTTGTGAACTACCCAGATTCCATGGGAAATAATGTTACTGAATTTATCCTCACAGGTCTCTCCCAAAATGAGCAAGTGCAGCAACTATGCTTCTTTTTGTTTTTACTCTTTTATATGATCCTCATGACTGGAAATTTTTTTATTGTAATGACTATCCAAAGGAGCCTAAATCTCAACTCTCCAATGTACTTCTTCCTTAGCTTCCTATCTTTTGTTGACATCTGCTATTCCTCTGTTACAGCCCCCAAGCTGATTATTGACTTCCAAGCCAAGGTCAAAAGGATCTCCTTTGTTGGTTGTATGGTACAGCTCTTTTGTGTCCATCTTTTTGGTTGTACGGAGATCTTTATCCTCACAGTGATGGCCTATGACAGGTATGTGGCCATCTGTAAGCCTCTACGTTATACAACCATCATGGACTGGAAGGTCTGCTCCATACTGGTGCTGACTTGTTGGTTAGGAGGCTTTGTGCATTCCTTTATCCAGACCATTCTCACTGTACAACTGCCTTTCTGTGGCCCCAACCTGATTGACCACTACTTCTGTGATGTCCACCCTTTACTGAAGCTGGCTTGTACAGACACATATGCAGTGGGGCTCATTGTGGTGGCCAACAGTGGCATGATTTCACTGAGCTGCTTTGTCATTCTTGTGGGCTCTTACACTGTCATCTTGCTTTCCTTCAAGACCCGCTCATCAGAGGGGAGGCACAAGGCCCTCTCCACATGTGCTTCCCACATCACTGTGGTGATCTTGTTTTTTGTCCCCTGCCTCTTCATCTACCTAAGGCCTTCCACCACTTTTACTGAGGACAAGATGGTGGCTGTGTTTTACACCATCATCACACCCATGTTGAACCCTATGATCTATACCCTGAGAAACATGGAGGTGAAAAATGCCATGAAGAGACTGTGGTTGGGCAGAAATAGGAGATACCCTGATGTGAAGCTCAATGGGGTTGGTACAGCCTGAGTCGTACCAGTTTCCAAAGAAGGTGCTGGGAATAAGTCAGTGATCATCCCCTAAATTTTATCACACAAAGAAATAGTATAATACAGCATAAAGGGTCTTGGACTTGAAGTCTAAATATCTAGTTTGGAGGGCCTACTCTATCAATTACTAGTAGTTTGACTTTAGGCAAAAAGATATTCCCTTACAGGTGCCCTGGGTAAGTTAAATGTTTGCACAGAGAAATCTGATGCCCAAACGCAGTCTGTTTCATAACATATAGTACTGTTGCCTCTGGGCAATAGCCTCTCAGTGATGAGTTATATCAGGCATGTATATTCTAATAAAGCAATGACACTAAAAACAAATGCCACAATGGATTTCACTATCCTTTTCCTCACCTGTTTCCTCATTTTAAAATGAGGATAAAGCTACTTTTCCTACCACTTCCCAGGGTTATACAGAGAATTAAAACAGATGGAAGTGGAGGTAAAAGCATATTATCAATGGTAAGGAGCTGCATTTATGGCAGTTATTGTTGTTACCATTACCTTGGCAACTCCAGACTTCTAGACAACTCTCACTTAATTTGGTTTGGGAGATCTCATCAAGATGGCAGTGTAGGCAGACTAATCTCACCTCCTCCTATAAACACAATCAGGTTACAACTATTCTTGGAAAAATTACCCCGGAGAGAGAACTGAAAACTGGACAACAAGAACCCCCACAACAAGGGACAGATCGGACTGAGGTTGAAGAGGCAGAAATTCCTTCTGGAGAGAAAAAAAAAAACACTTTCTCGAACAGCAGAGCTTCACAGCCAGCACGGCAGGGACCCCCTAAGGTACACAGCCTTCCCTGGAGAAGTGGGGACCTGAGTTGGGGCACGTTACCACTATAAGTATCCTGCAGACTCAGCACACCTGAGATGAGTGTCATACTATCTGGCTTCACTGGCTACTAACTACAATGGGGAATACCCTCAGAAAAGCTATCAACATTAGTGGGATAATGCCAGCTGTTAAAGGGCCCACACACAAATTCACCCATCTCAGAGAGCAACCTAAAATCACCAGAAAGAAAGGTGCACAACTCTTTGGTGAAAAGAGACTCCCTTGGTAGGCTCTGGGTGCATCTTGGTGAGAGGTGAGACCCCTGCAAAGACTGAGACATTGGTGGCAGCCATTGTTGTGACCTAGTACAGGTGTGCTGACACAGATGCTGGCAGACATCATTGGAGTTCCCCTGGCCTGTTAGCCCAGGGGTCTGCCACATGCACTAGAGTGCAGATTTAATCCAGTTCAGCCAGGGCAGGCTGCCCACCCTAGGGACCAGCCCCACACATCAGCAAGCCCTTGGGCAACTTTTCAGCCTGCATAGGTCCTCTACAGGCAGGCAAGTGTGTCCACCTCTGTGGGGTACGGCCTGTGTGAGGACCAGGTTACCTGTGGACCAGGTAAATTTGTGGAGTGGTGGGGGCCTCTGTAGTGGGGAGATTGGGTATGCTCCAGGGGGTTGGGAAGTGTGCACAGGCCAGACTGTGTTGATGGTGTGTGTGGATCTTTGGGGGGTGGGGCCTATGAGTGGCAGAAGACCTGTGCTTCACAAACAGCCACAAAGGGGATTGGCCCCACCTTCCAAAACCTGAAACAATTGGGTGCTCCCATGTCTGTAGCCAGCCCCACTCAGCTGCAATCCTAAGAGAGCTGACAACAGACTTGCAGGCATGACACCTAAAGCAACTATAAGCTCCTGAGCCTAGAAAGCAGCTACACTGATTGCCTACTCATTTAACAGGAAAACTGTAACAGGACTGTGTTATTATACCTTGTAGCCAACAGTGCTGGGGCTCCACAAATCTGATTTACAAACAGCTGGCCGGGGGGAAAGCCCAGACTCCCTGAGTACCTTCAGTAAGAGCAACCCTGCTGCAGCAGAAGGACACAAGTAGCCCACACAGGGGTCACTCCTGGAACATTTGGACTGGTGATGAGACAAGAGCACACTGCTGGGCCTCAAAATGCATCTCTTACATAAGGCCACTTCTCCGAGATCAGGAGACATAGCTGACTCACTTAATACATAGATATAAGCACAGAGAAAGAGTCATAATGAGGAGGCAAAGGAATACATTCCAAGCAAGGGAATGGGACAAAACCCCAGAAAGAGAACTAAATGAAACAGAAATGAGCACTCTACTTAACAAAGAGTTCAAACAAAAAGTCATAAGGATGCTGACAGATATTGGGAGAAGACTGGATAAACACAGTGAGAACGTCAATAAAGAATTGGGAAATATAAAAAAGAACCAATCAGAAATGAAGAATACAATACTGGAATTGAAGAATTCATGAGAGAGACTCAATAGCAGACTACATGGTACAGAAGAACAGATCAGTGAGCTGTATGAAAGACTAGAGGAAATCACCCAAGCTGCACAAATAAAAGAAAAAAGAACAAAGAATAAAAAGAATGAGAACAATCTAAGGGAACTCTGGGACAACATCATGCACACTAACATTTGTATTGTAGTTGTCCCAGAAGAAGAGAGAGACAAAGCAGCAGAGAATCTATTTGAAGAAAGAATACCTGAAAACTTTTCTAACTTAAGGAAGGAAAAAGACATCAAAATACAGGAAGCACAGAGAGCACCAAAAAAGATAAACTCAAACAGGCCCACACAAAGAAAATTATAATTAAAATGTCCAATATTAAAGATAAAGAGAGAATCCTAAAAGAAGCAAGAGAAAGGCAACAAGTGACATACAAAGGAAAGCCCATAAGGCTATCAGCTGACTTCTCAACCTAAACCCTACAGGCTAGAAGAGAGTGGCACAACTTATTTAAAGTGCTACAAGGAAAAAAACCTGCAGCCAAGAATACTCTGTCCAGAAAGGTTATCATTCAGAAGGGAAGGAGAGAGAGTTTCTTAGACAAGAAAAAACTAAAGGAGTTTACCACCAAGAAACCAGTTCTAGAAAAACTTCTGAAGGGACTTATTTAAGAGGGAAAGAGAAGACCACAAATAGGGATAAGAAAATTATCCAAAAGAAAAGGCAATAAAACCACTGATAAAGGCAAAAATACAGTAAAGGTAGAAAATCAAGCACCTATGAAGATAATATGAAGGTTAAAAGACAAAAGTACTGAAATTACCTATTTCAATGATAAGAAGGTAATGTATACACACACACAAAATAAGAGATCAGATATGATTTTAAAAACACAAAATGTGGGAGGAGGGGAGTAAAAGAGTAAAGCTTTTAAAAAGACATCAAACTAAAGAGACTATCAACTCCGTATAGATTGCTATATATGCAGAATATTATATATGAACCTCATGATAATCACAAACCAGAAATCTATAATAAATAAACAAATAATTAATAGAAAAAAATCAAACATATTACTAAAGAAAGCCATCAAACCACAAGGGAAGAGAGCAAGAGGAGAACTACTAAAACACCCAGAAACAAAGGGTCACAAAATGGCAATAAACACATATTTATCAACTAAAACAACCAGAAACAAAGGGTAACAAAGTGGCAATAAATACACATTTATCAATAGCTACTTTAAATGTCAATGTACTAAATGGTCCAATCAAATACCATAGGGTGGCCAACTGGATAAAAAAAAACAAGATCCATGTATATGCTGCATACAAGAGACACACTTTAGACCTACAGACACAAACTGAAAGTGAAAGGAAGGAAAAAGATATTCCATGCAAATGGCAAAGAAAAGAAAGTGGGGGTAGCAATACTTATATCGGACAAAATAACTTTAAAACAAAAACTGGAATAAGAGACAAAGAATGGCACTAGACAATGATAAAGAGAACAACACACCAAGAGGATAGAACACTTGTAAATATCTATGCACCCAACATGGGGGCACCTAAATATATAAAGCAATTATTAACAGACATAAAAGGAGAAATAGACTGTAACACAATAATAGTAGGGGACTTTAACGGTCCACTTACACTAATGGATAGAGCATCCAAATAGACGATCAATAAGGAAACACTGGCCTTAAATGACACGTTAGACCAGATGGACTTAGTAGATATATAGAACAGTCCATCCCAAAATCGCAGAATACAAATTCTTTTCAAATGCACGTGGGACCATCTCCAGGATTGATCACATATTAGGACACAAAACAAGTTTCAATAAATTTAAGAAGATTGAAATAATACCAAGCATCTTTTCTAACCACAAAAGTATGAAACTAAAAACCAACTACAAGAAGAAAACCAGAAAAGCCACAAAAATGTGGAGAGCAAACAAAATGCTACTGAATAACGACTGGGTCAATGAAGAAATAAAAGGAGAAACCAAAAATACCTGGAGAAAAATGAAAATGAAAATAAGACATGCCAAAATCTATGGGATACAGAAAAAGCAGTTCTAAGAGGGAAGTTTATAGCAATTCAGGCCTACCACAACAAACAAGAAAAATCGCAAATAATCTAACAGTGCAGCTAAACAAACTGGAAAAAGAAGAACAAACAAAGCCCAAAATCAGAAGAAGGAAGGAAATAATAAAAATCGGAGCAGAAATAAACAAAATAGAGACTGAAATAACAATAGGAAAAAATCAATGAAACCAAGAGCTGGTTCTTTGAAAAGATAAACAAAATTGACAAACCCTTAGCTACACTCACCAGGAAAAAGGAGAGAAGGCTCATATAATTAAAATCAGAAATGAAAGAGGAGAAACTACAATGGACACCTCAGAAATACGAAAGAGTATAAGAGAATACTATGAAAAGCTATACACCAACAGATTGGATAATCTAGAAGAAATGGATAAATTCTTTGAATCATACAACCTTCCAAAACTGAATCAAGAAAAAGTAGAGAATTTGAATAGACTAATCACCAGTAAAGAGATTGAAACAGTAATCAAAAACTTCCCAAAAAATAAAAGTCCAGGACCAGATGGCTTCCCTGGTGAATTCCACCAAACATTCAAAAAAGACTTAACACCTATCCTTCTCAAACTCTTCCAAAAAGTTGAAGAGGAGGGGAAGCTTCCTAATTCATTCTACAAAGCCAACATTATCCTGAAACCAAAACCAGACAAGGACAACACCAAAAAAGAAAATTACAGACCAATATCACTGATGAACATTGATGCAAAAATCCTCAAAAAAAATACTAGCAAATCAAATACAACAATACATTAAAAAGGTCATACACCATGATCAAGTGGGACTCATTCCAGGGATGCAAGCATGGTTCAACATCCACAAATCAACCAATGTGATACACCACATTAACAAAATGAAGAATAAAAATCACATGATCATCTCAATAGATGCAGAGAAAACATTTGACAAGGTACAGCTTCCATTTATGATAAAAACTCTGAATGAATAAAATGCGTATATAAGGAAGGTACCTCAACATAATAAAGACCATATATGACAAATCCACAGCTAATGTCATTCTCAGTGGAGAAAAACTGAAAGCTATCCCTCTAAGAACAGGAACCAGACAAGGATGCCCACTTTCACCACTCTTATTTAACATAGTATTGGAAGTCCTAGACAGAGCAATCAGGCAAGAAAAAGCAATGAAAGGGATCAAAAATGGAAAGGAAGAAATGAAACTGTCACTACTTTCAGGTGACATGACTTTATACATAGAAAATCCTATAGAATCCACTAAAAAACTTTTAGAAATAATAAATGAATACAGTCAAGTTTCAGGATACAAAATCAACATACAAAAATCAGTTGAATTTCTATACACTAACGATGAAGTAGCAGAAAGAGAAATTAAGAATGCAATCCCATTTACAATTGCACCAAAAAGAATAAAATACCTAGGAGTAAACTTAACCAAAGAGGTGAAATATCTGTACACCAAAAACTATAAAACATTGTTGAAAGATGTTGAAGAAGGCACAAAGAAATGGAAAGATATTCCATGCTCTTGGATTGGAAGCATTAACATAGTTAAAGTGTCCATGTATCCTAAAGCAATCTATAGATTCAATGCAATCCTATCAAAGTTGTAACATTTTTCACAGAAATGGAACAAAGAATCCTAAATTTATATGGAACAACAAAAGACCCCAAATAGCCAAAGGAATCCTGAGGGAAAAGAACAAAGCTAGAGGTATCCCACTCCCTGATTTAAAAATATACTACAAAGCGGGCCGGCCCAGTAGCACAGCGGTTAGGCGTGCACGTTCTGCTTTGGTGGCCCAGGGTTCACCAGTTCAGATCCCGGGTGCAGACATGGCACCACTTGTCAAGCCATGCTGTGGTAAGCATCCAACATATAAAGTAGAGGAAGATGGGCACGGATGTTAGCTCAGGGCCAGTCTTCCTCAGCAAAAAGAGGAGGATTGGCAGCAGATGTTAGCTCAGGGCTAATCTTCCTCAAAAAAATATATATATATGTATATACTACAAAGCTATGGTAACCAAAACAGTATGGTACTGGCACAAAAACAGACACACACATCAATGGAACAGAATCGAGAGCCCAGAAATAAACTTACACATATATGAACAGACAATTTTCCACATGGGAGCCAAGAGCATACAATGGAGAAAACAGTCTCTTCAATAAATGGTGTTGGGAATACGGGATAGTCACATGCAAAAGAATGAAAGTAGACCATTATCTTACACCATGCACAAAAATCAACTAAATATGCATTAAAGACTTGAATGTAAGACCTGAAACCATAAAAACTTCTGGAAGAAAACATAGGCAGTACATTCTTTGACATCAGTCTTAGCGGCATTTTTTCAAATATCATGTCTGACCGGGCAAGGGAAACAACCGACAAAACAAACAAATGGGATTACATCAAACTAAAAGCCTTCTGCACAGCAAAGGAAACCATTAACAACATGAAAAGACCACCTAACAATTGGGAGAAGATATTTGCAAACCATTTATCAGATAAGGGGGTAATATCCAAAATATACAAAGAACTCATGCGTCTCAACAACAAAAAAACCAACAACCCAATTAAAAAATGGGCAAAAGATCTGAACAGAGATTTCTCCAAAGAAAATATATGGATGGCCAACAGGCATATGAAAAGATGTTCAAACATCCTTAACTATCAGGGAAATGCAAATCAAAACTACACGGAGAAACCATCTTACTCCAGTCAGAATGGCTATAATTAGCAAGACAGGAAACAACAAGTGTTGGAGAGGATGTGGAGAGAAGGGAACCCTTGTTCACTGCTGTTGGGAGTGCAAACTGGTGCAGCCACTATGGAAAAAATTATGGAGTTTCCTCAGAAAAATAAGAATAGATCTACCATATGATCCAGCTATCTCACTTCTGAGTATTTATCCAAAAAAATTTGAAAACACAAATGCATAAAGATACATGCACCCCTACCTTCATCGCAGCATTATTCACAATAGCCAAGACTTGGAAGTGACCTAGGTACCCATCAAGGGATGAATGGATAAAGAAGATGTGGGATACTACTCAGCCATAAGAAATTATGAAATCAAGCCATTTGTGATAATGTAGATGGACCTTTAGGGCATTATGCTAAGCGAAATAAGTCTAAGGGAGAAAGTCAAATACCATATGATCTCACTCATAATTTGAAGATAAAAACAACAAGCAAACACATAGCAACAGAGATTGGATTAGAGGTTACCAGAGGGGAAGTGGGGAGGGGGGAGCGCAAAAGGGATGATTAGGCACATGTGTGTGGTAATGGATTGTAATTAGTCTTTGGCTGGTGAACATGATGTAATCTACACAGAATTTGAAATATATTACGATGTACACCTGAAAGTTATGTAATGTTATAATCCAATGTTACTGCAATAAAAAGTATTAAAAACAAATAATTTGGTTTGAGGTTTAGGGGTTTCTCTCATATAATTCTCTTTAAACAGTTCATAGGTGGGAATTGTTTCTGTTGATATTATAGCGGAAGCTACACTGGACTCAAAATTAAAGACAACATGCTCACTATAGGGATATCTGATTCAAGGAAAGAGTTTGTAGTAGATGTTGTTGTAAGCAACCCAGATGCCTCTTCAGGATAAAGGTGCTCATTCCCTCAGCTCTAGGAGTGATGGCTGCTCAGAGCTCACAGTTGCTGCTTCCTCCAGAAATTGGCCCTCCCCCAGGGAGGTACCAATATCATTCTCTTCCTCTAGTAGGCTGCAATCAATGACTGGCCAATTTATTAGTAAAAAGGCCTGGGCCTCTTGCCTTAGCTTAGGACAACTCTCTAGGGCCATCCCAGCTCTAAAGCTCCTTGTGGTATCATCCAAGACATTTTTTTGTTACTGCATCATGGTTCAACTTCTCCCTCTGCTCAATTCTGCTTCCCTAACTCCTTTATAGATGTTGACCTTGAGGGCACTTCCCAGTAAATTTTTACACACACACTCAATCTCAGAGGTGTTTCCTAGGGAACTCAACCTACAGATCTACAATCAAAGAGGAGAAAACATATGAAAATATTAAAACAATTGAAATTGTTTTTGCCTGACTTAGAGAGAAGAGAGTTCTAACTTTTGAGCAGGCTTGCCAAGCTTGTTTAACAACAATATGCATAAACCAAAATGTGTATCTTAAGTCTTGAAATACAGGTGTGATTAAACAAAACATTTGATTTTTATCTAGCTGTCTAGCACCTTCATAACCTCCCATCACTGAAACCCGAGAAATCTGAACAGTTCTGAGTAACTGTTTTTTTCTTTTTCTCTCCCTGGCTTCTGTCAAGCCCTGGATGGAGAACCAAAAAAATTTAAGGAAAGTGCTCCAAAGCATAGGGTCTCCTGAGGCATAGGACCTGGAGTAGGGGCTCCACATGCCTGTGTCTAAAGGCAGCACAGGCTATGAGTGTCAGTTTAGGCCTATTAACTAGCTACAGAAGGAGGAACTATTCTTTTACGCTGATTGTTTCTATCTTCCCTTTTTTCCCCACTTCCTTATATCAAGAGCATGGTGGTAGCTAACATTTTAGGATTCAGATGGGATAAAGATTGAATTAACAGCATCTTATTGAAGTATGACTAAGTCCCCTGTGTAAAAGACATAAAATTTTTATACAAAATGAGGACAAGTGTAGACACTGAGAGGCATCAGGGTGGACTATCCTGAACACTCTCTGTTTGCACACCAGCTCCACTCTTCACTCTTATTCACCATACTGTATGTCTGTGAGGTGATTTTCATGGACGGCTTCAATGGGTTCTTCTACACTATGGTTCCTGACTAGGTTTAGCCAATGTGGTGTGCACCAACATGAGATCAGCATGAGAGGAGAGTGAGTCTGGTGTGTTTGCTCTCCTGGAACCTTCTTCATAGGCCTGTGTGTTGGCAATGACTGCATTGCTCTAAAGTCCACAGTTCCTGTCCATCAGCCCTCTCCTACAGCTACAACTCTCCCTCCTTTCTGTCTCCATCAGCCCAGAAGTAATACAGAATTTCAACTGTTGTTAGCCCCTGGTTCCTTCACCATTCCTTGTTGTCTTCCCTTGAGCCTGCTACTCTAGACTATCTAATGAGTTATCTTCATTTATCTCATCCAAGTGTGTGCAGTTTCCTCTCATATCCTTGACCAGTACAATCCCCATGGGTGCCTCATGATCATAAGATGCTACTCCACCTCCAGACTCACGTCAGCATTTCAGCTGGGAAGAGGAAGGAAGTGAAGAGCAGGAAATATTGGTATCTGTATCATGAAAGGAAACTTGTCCAGAAGTCCCCACCAGACTTACCTTTACATCACATTACCCAGAATTATGTCACGTGACTGTGTGCAGAATAATGCGTTTTCTGCTGCTGCTGTTGTGCGGAGTGTTTTAAAGACACCAGTTTGGTCCACTTAGTTGATACTGCTAGTCTTGTATATCCTTGCTGATAGTCTGTCTAGTTGTACTATCCATTATTGAGAGTAGGGCATTGAAGTCTCCAAATTTATTGTTGAATTATCTATTTCTTCCTTCAATTCTGTCAGTTTTTGCTTCAGGGACTTGGAGCTCTGTTGTTAGGTGCATATATGTTTATAGTTGATATCTATAATTGTTAAATCTAGTACTTTTTTTTGTCTCTAGTAAGACTAGTAAATCTAGTAAGATTCTTTATAAAGCTATTTTGTCTGATATTAATATTGCCAATCCAACTCTCTTATGGTTAGAGTATTCACGGTATATCTTTTTCCATCCTTTTACTCTTATTTGTGTGTTTAAATCTTAAGCATATCTGTGGTAGAAAGCATATAGTTGGATCTTGTTTTTTTATCTAGTCTGGGAATTTCTGCCTCTGGTTGGTTTGGAGTGTTTAATCTATTTATATTTAATGTTAGCTAAGTATTGATATGGTTGGGTTTATAACAGTTATTTTGCCATGTCTTCTTATGTTTCATATCCTTTTTCTCTGTTCTCCCCATATCACCCTCTTTTGTATTAAATATATGTTTTCTAGTATACCACTTCATCCCTTGGTTGATATTTTTTAGGTTTTTTAATTTAGTCATTACTCTATGAATTATAACCTGTATCTTAACTTATCATAATCTACTTCAGATTAATACTAACTAAATTCCAGAAAATGCAGAAACTTTGCTACAATATAGCTTCATTCTCTTCCTCTCTTTTGTGCTACTAATGTTATATTTATTACTGTATTTAAATCCAAAAATACAGTGTTATAATTATTGCTTTATGCAATTTTGTCTCTAAAGAATATCTTTAGAAGATATCTTTTGTAAATACCTTTTCTAAAGAGAAGAAAGGAGCAAAAACATATTTTTAGAGTCTTCTATATTAACCTGCATATTTATCATTTCCTGTACTCTTCATTTCTTCCTATGGATTCAAGATACCATCTTGTGCCATTTTCTTGCTCTAATATAGGTCCATTTCCTTCGCCTCTTTTGTGCTCTTATTGTAAAATATATTATATCTTTATAAGTTATAAGCCCAACAATACAATTTTATAATTTTTAATTTGTGTAATTATATTTTAAGTTAAGAGAAAAATATATATTCATGCTATCTTTTATAATTTCTTATGTAATTACTTTTATTGACACTCCTGAGTTTTTCATGTGGATCTGAGCTACCATGTGAGACCAGTTCCTAAAACACTTTAACTCCTTTAATTCCTTTAATATTTCTTTTAAAGCAGGTCTACTAACAATAAAATTTTCTCATTTTATCTGGGAATGTCTTTATTTTGCCTTCATGTTTAAGGATAGTTTTTCTGGATATAGAATTCTTGGCTGATTTTTTTCAGTTTTTCAAATATGTAATCTCCCTGCCCTTTGGCTTATGTCATTTCTCATGAGAAGTCATTTAGCTAGACTTGCCAAGAAAAAAAGAGAGGGGACTCAAATAAAATTAGAAATGAAAGAGAAGATATTGCAACTGACACCACGCAAATATAAAGGATCATAAGAAACTACTATCAACAATTACATGCCAACAAATCAGACAATTTATAAGAAATGAATAAATCTCTAGGAACATACAATCTACCAAAACTGAATCATGAAGAAATAGAAAATCTGAACAGACCGATTAAGAGTAAGGAGATTGAATCAGTAATCAAAAACCTCCCAATAAAGAAACAAACTAATTATCCATCAATGGTTGAATGGATAAACAAGAATGTAATATTATTTAGTCTTGAGAAAGAAGGTAATCCTGCCATTTGTGACAACATTGGTGGACTTTGAGGTCATTTTGCTAAATGACGTAAGTCAGAGTAAGAAAAATACTGCGTGGTATCACTTACATGTGGAATCTTAGAAAAAGTCAAACTCACAGAAACAAAGAGTAAAAAGTGGTTGCCAGAGGGCTGGCCCTGTGGCTGAGTGGTTAGTTTTGCGCACTCCGCTGCAGGCGGCCCAGTGTTTCTTCAGTTCGAATCCTGGGCGCAGACATGGCACTGCTCATCAAACCACGCTGAGGCAGCGTCCCACATGCCACAACTAGAAGGACCCACAACGAAGAATATACAACTATGTACCGGGGGACTTTGGGGAGAAAAAGGAAAAAAATAAAATCTTTAAAAAAAAAAAAAAAGTGGTTGCCAGGAGCTTGAGTGTAGGAGAATTAGGGAAAGGTTGTTAAAAGGGTACAAATTTTCAGCTATAAGATGAATAAGGTCTGAGGATTTAACGTGTAACATGGTGACTATAGATGATAACACTATATTGTATAATTGAAATTTGCTAAGACGGTAGGACCTAAATGTTCTCACCAAAAACAAATTACTTCAAAGATGAAGATATGAGGTTGTGAGGTGATGGATGTGTCAATTAACTAAATGGGGAATCCTTTCACAATGTATGTGTATATCAAATCACCATGATGTTCACTTTAAATATCTCACCATTTGATTTGTCCACTATACCTCAACAAAACTGAAATAAAAAATAGAAATAAAAAAAGAATAGTACTACGGACTGAATTGTGTCCTCCAAAAATTTGAATTCAAAATACCAATATGCTGGTATTTGGAGATGGGGTCTTGGGGGGCAATTAGGTTAGATGAGGTCATTAGGGTGAGGCCCTCATAATGGGATTAGCAGCTTTATAACAGGAAGAGAGAAAGAGTTCTCTCTGTGCCATGTGAGGACACAGCTGGAAGGCAGCCTTTGCAAGCCAGGGAGAGAGCACTCCCCAGGAAACCAAATCCACCAGCATCTTGACCTTGGACTTCCAGCCTCCAGAACAATAAGAAAAAATTCCTGTTGCTTAAGCCACATAGTCTGTGGTATTTTGCTATAGCAGCCTGAGCAGACTAATACAGATGAATACATCTAGATAGACTGATATTGAAAGAGCTCCATAATATATTAAGTAAAAAAAAAGTTGAAAAACTATGCATAACATAATACTATAAACATAAAAGATAATAACTTGTTGATTGAGTCCACATATTCTCAATTGTTTCCACTAACCCTCCAGATATTGGCCTCTATATATTTAGTAGAAAAAGTTCTCTGCTGCTACAAATATCACCAAGGGAAGAAAAAGGGCCAATTAGTTCTCTGTTCTGTGAGTTCAATGATCAGTCAGTCCTTTACTTTCTGGGGCCCGAGCCAAGCTCTATGGCATGAGGACAGACTTTGGAAACTAATTATACTCTAAGGAGCTGAGGCAAAGAGTTAGGAAAAGTTTGCAAAGGAGCAAATTAGTGTCATCCCTGGGGGGTTCTTCAGAGCTGCCTGAGAAATTCTTTCACCTCCTTGAGATTCTCAGGAGCTTCAGATAAGTAATTAAAGGTATGATCAGAGGCTGCAAGAACACATCCTCAGTAAATGTGCAAGTTGCTGATGAGCCAGAACTTGCAGTTGCAGACTGCTCCTGTGACTGTACTGGGACCAAAACCAGGACTCGACATCTCCCAGTACCTCTGTTATATCCATAAAACAAGACATTCAGGAGCAGCTGGGTCGCCATGCCAGTGCAGGAAAACAGAGGCCTTTTCTTTCCCAACTACTCCTTCCCCAGCCAGGTGGCTCTGGAAGGGAGGAGGATACCACCATTTATGGAATCTCTACCATGTGCCAGGCACCATGCTAAACACCTTATCCATTGGCCTGACCAGAACACCAATATCCACAGTTCTCTTCTTCCTGGGTACACAGCAAAATGCTATTTCCCAACCAATAGAATGTGGATAAAAATGATATATGTCGCTTCCAAACCTGGCTCATAGAAACTTCCCACACATTGTCTCTCTCCTCATTTGTTAGCTGGATGGTGACACTCAGGATGACCTTGAGAGGCTAAAGGTGGTGGAACCTGTACCAGCGTAGGTCCTTGAATGGTGGCAACCACACTAAACTGTGACATAGGTATAAAGGCATTGAGATCTGGGAGTTATTTATTATAACAGCAGTTAGTTCACCCAACTCATGCGATCTATTTCACCATCTGGAAAATACAAATTAAATCACATCTTTTATTTGCCCAACTAATGGCCCCTAGGCCACATCTGCCTTAATAGCAGAAGTCCATTATCTCTCACACACTTCTGGACCCTATATCCATCTCCAACCACCCAAGAACTTCTGAAGAATACTCAATCTATTGGACTCCTGCTTCCGAAGACCAAGTAGGAAGAAAATTAACAGTCTGACCAGGCATTGTCTTTGGTCATTGCCGCATCATCGGTCCTGCATAATCTGATGGGCATAGGTCTGCCACTCACTGCCGCAGTGCTGCTGCTGCAGGCCTAGACCCCTGCCGTGCCACGGCCAGACTCCAGATAAGAACTCCCAGGCCATAGTTCTGTTTGTTCACCCTCCCATGCTCAGCTATTGCTCCCCCAAAACACAATGGTCCAGGATGGCTGGATCCAGAGGGGCTTCCAGCCCCAGGCACATGCTGCAACATGCACTTCCCATATACGCCCCAATGCTGAACCTGCATCCCCAACACAGATACCCCATTCCCTCATGGGGGGCTCCCTCTTTAATATTCTTTTACACTGATGGATCATGGTCAATGTCACCCTGAACCAACAAAAAGGTTTCTTTAACTGCAAATCTCAGAGACCAAAAGTTAGGGAGTCTCAGCACTTTCCTTCCCAGAAAGCCTCTTGCTCTGTATGAAAATTGTGCATACCAAGGGGAGAGGCACTTTGTGCTCTGCCTCGGGAAAGACGTAATAATAATAGGCTCCTACACTCACGACATCTGCATTATTAAGTAGGGCACTCAACTTCTCAGAGCAAAGACATATACTCCAAGGGAACGTCCTGCCTCCGCCTATATAAAGAAGCAGCTAGCAGTTAACCATGAATTTTGCACACATTATTTCATTTACAGGTGTAAATGCTTTTATTATTCTCATCTTACAGAAGAAGAACGAGAGGCCCAAAGAGGTGGAGTGGCTTGTCTGCAGTATCACAGTTAGTAGCTGGTCAGCTAGGACACCAACCAGGTCCATCTGAGCCCAAAGCCAAAAGCAGTCTCTGACGCTCAGGAATCTGGGGGTGGCTTAGCCAGGTGGTTCTGGTTCAAGGTCCCCAGGAGGTTGCAGTCAAGCTGTCGGCCAGGCTGCAGTCATCTGAAGGCTTGCCTGGGACAATCTGCTTCCAAGATCACTTGGCTCTTAGCAGGAGGTTCAGTTTCTCAGCAGGTGGGCCTCTCATAGGGCTGAGAGAGAGAGAGAAGCTACAGAATCTTTTACAAACTAATCTCGGAAGCAACATACCACCACTTCTGCTGTATCCTGTTGGTCACACAGACAAAACCTGGTACAATGTGGGAAGGGACTACAGGGGGGTGTGAAGACCAGGAAGCAGTATCATTGGGCGCCATCTTGATAGTTGGAGACTACATAGGATTTTTTCTTCTTGTTTTTTCTTATCAAAATTTCCTAAATTTTTTTACTGTGAACATATTATATGATAAATTACAAGGGAAAAAGCTACCGACTGCTGGCAAGGGCACTTCCTTAGCCCTGTTGTTGATTTTTAGGCATCTTCTCTCAACACCTTGGTTCTTTTTCCAATCCTCTTTTCTCCATTGCCCTCTCGCAACCTCAAGGATTGTTTCCTCAGCACGGTCCTCTGGCACCATCTAGTGGCTACATTCAAAACTGCTGCGCGCACCCAACTGCTGCTCAACTCCTACAAGAAAGTGACTTTGATGGGGTGTAATGGGTAAAGCCTACGGTCTCATGTTTTTCTCAGAGCTTCCAGGGATCTTCCACGTTCGGCCCGGAAGGGAACTGTGAAATCCCAGAAGGGATGGGAGGGCTGTCAGAACTTTGGGGAGCAGTGCCTAAACCTCTATTCTCCCTGCCTCCTAAGCCTTCTGGTCCCCAGATGCCAACCAGCCTTCTACCCTGGCAGACCCACACACAGCCAGGGGCAAGAAGGTAGTCCCTTGTTTCCTCCAGCTTTATAGCTCAGAACCTAAGATCCAAAACTTAACTTTCGTTTTTAACAAACTGCTAGAAACAGGAGGTACTCCAAAAAAGTGAATTCACATTCTTTTTAAAGAACTTTGTAAAACTTAACAAATATATTTAAAAATATCATAGCTTATTTTTTGAGTCAAGGAGAAAAAAATGCTAAGGTTTAAATTAATTTTTTTTTTTTTTGCTGAGGAAACTTAGCCCTGATCTAACATCTATTGCCAATCTTCCTCTCTTTTTGCCTAAGGAAGACTGGCCCTGAGCTAACATCTGTACCAATCTTCCTCTATTTTGTATGTGGGTCACCACCACAGCATGGCTGATGAGTTGTGTACATCCACACCGGGGAACTGAACCCGTGAACCCAGGCCACCAAGGTGGAGTGCACTGAACTTTAACTACTATGCCATGGGGCAGGCTCTCTTAATTAACTATTCTTAATAAGTATGCCATATTCACTGAGAGAAATTAAAAAATTTAGGCAAGCAGAAACAAAGTAAAATCCCACCGTTATATTATTCTGGAGTTGTCTTTCTTTTATGCATTTTCCTAATTTTTAATGAGATTATTCTCTCCTTGTAGTTCTATAAATTGCTTTTCTCGTTTAAGCTTTACGTGTTCTAAGAGCACAGGTGATCTTTGGTTTTTATCTCCCACGAAGCCTCAGTTTCTTGGCTGTACCTGGCAGTCTTCATCAAACTAAGTGCTAGGAGCAGAAGACACTTGAATGTTGGGGCATTTTTCACGTTAGCCTGTTTTTTTAAAAAAGTCCACAGCTAACAACTTGCATCCTCTTGCCTCCCCCAAACCCATAGTGGATGCAGAAGACTCTGGGAGAACTTTGGCCTGAATCAGAGCATGAAGACTGTTGATCTGTTCCCCCAGCCCAAGTGATGGCTCTGAGCAGCAAGCCCAGCAGCGCTAACTACATCACGATCTTCAGCGAAGTCCTCGAGGGTACACGTGTGGGCAAAACCTGACTGTTTTCTTTCATGTGATAGATATCTCCAGGTTCTGCTCCTAATTTTCTGTGTTAAGAAATTGACTGTTTTAAATACAATCATCTACTGTTGAAAGCGATGACTAGGATCCAAGCATTGGAGTTGATTCAATTCCACTTCTACCAATTACTTGCTGTGAAGCTAAGTGTTTTAGTTATTGCCACAAAAATGCTACATAATAAATGACCCCAAAGTCATAGATTCTCAAGGAATAAATTATTGTCATGGACGTGCAGGTCAGCCAGGGGCCAGCTAACCTGGGCAGGGCTGGGCCAGGTGTCTCTGCTCCAAGGTAGAGCCCAGCTGGGCTTGGCTGGGACAGCTCTGCTCCACAGGTATTCATTCTGGGCCCAGGCTCATCGGGCAGCAGCTGCCCAGGGGAGCTTCCTTCCATGGCAGTGGTTGAGGTACAAGAGGGTGAACAAAACAAGCAAAGTTCCTTATGGTCTATGTTCAGAAATGGTACTGTCACTTCTGCCCACATCCACGGTCCAAAGCAAATTGCACAACCTTGTCTTGAGTCAAAGACAAGAAAGCTGGGGAGGGCATCTGCCCACCGTCATCATATACCTCCAATTCACCATCTCTCCATCTTTACTGCCACCAACCTCACCAAGTTACCATCGGTTATTTCCAAAACCATTGCTAAACCAGACCCTCTGACAGCTTTCCCTGTTTCCAGTCTTCCCTCCTACAATCCATTCCCCACACAGTGACCAGCACAGTCAAAACACTCCCTTTGGAAACCCTGATGGCCTCCCACTGCTCATAGACTAACGTCCCATCTCTTTACTGTGGCTTATGAAGCCTGACACGATCAGACCCCTGACTCCCTCTCTGGCTTCATACTGTGCTCTCAGCTCCCTCTCCAGCTATGCTCCAGGGACCGCAGTCTTCTGTTGTTCAAAAGGGCCAGACTCCTTCCTGCCTCAGGGTGTCGGCACACTCTGTCCCTTCTGTCCACTTCCTCCACGGCTGCCTTCTCATTCTAGCTGCAATGTGTCAGCAATACATGTTCAATTTTTTTTTTTTTAATTTCCTGTCTCTCCCATAGGCCCTTAAATTCCACAAGGACAGTGATCATGCCAGTCTTGTACACAAATGTACATACCCAGAGCCCACTGCCAGCCCACAGTAGGTGATCCATAAAAATTTAAATTGATAAATGAATAGCAACCACTTATTGGGTGTTTCATAGGTCCCAGGCAATATGCTGCATGTCTCAGCATATTATTGCATCAAAATTATAACCAAATTCATTTGTACAGAAAATTTACCTGTCACCTTGTTTCTTACTGAACTTACCCTCAAGCCCCCTCACTGCTGAGCAGTAGGGTCCAAGACATGAGGGTGGACCCCTGGACACTTTCCAGTTGAAGGTGTGATGGCCAGATGACATTGGGGCTCAAAACACCCATGGGAAGATGTCCTCTGAGGGACCTAAGTCTCTAAACTTCCTCAGCTTTGTGGAAATCAATTTTTAAAAACTTCAGTTAAATGGAGTTGAGAAGGCCTGTAGGGGGAGCTCTCACGTCTTAGCACACAAGATCAATTACACCAAACAGGAAGAAATGGAGGCTCCCATCTTAGACAGGAAGTAAAACGACTTTACTACTGAAGGAAGACTTCTCTCTCCACCCAGCCACAGCCCAGCCAATGAGAAGTTATTGTCACCTTGAGCTGTTACTTTCCCCCAATGGACTTACCTTTAGAACAGCCCGACCTCCTACTTTTTCTCTATAAAGGCAGCTCCCCTCCTTTGTTTTCCACATTTGCCTGTGGGTTGCCATAGCATGCACATCCCAAACTACAATTCTTTTGGCTGTTCTTGAATAAACTCATTTTGAGGATAAAATAACAGGCGAATTTGTTTTTTAAGTTAATAGCTTTAACGAGACGTCAACCCGTGCCCACATCTGTTCAGGCACGCAGGGCTGTGTATTCAACAACCCACAGATGCTGCACTCCCAACACTCTGGACAACCTTCAGCTCTCTGCCACCTAATGCTTATCAAAAGTAGAAAGGTTCTGTGATTTCCACTCAGTCACTCTGGGTAGGGAAGAACTAACGCTCGGGCCTCCTAACTTTTGGATGCATACCATTCTCTGTACCACAGTATATCCACAAGCATCCTTTTAAAAGCAAAATACTTTCTATCCTCAGTCAGGGGAGTATTTCTGTCTGTAATAATTAATTTGTGATATGCTCCAGATCTGTGCTTTTTGCCTGATCAGAAAAGTATATACAGCAACAGACCTTGGGCAGATGTGGACATACTGAGGGATGCCGTGCCTAGAAAACTGATCTTATTTCACCCAGTAATTCCCAGTAGACAACTCAGGAATGTGCTGGAATTGTTACTAGCTCTTTAGTACTTGGAAAGCAGGCCAGCATTTAGCTTTAGTCTCCAGATGGTTGGGAGAGGTGAGGAGGATGGGAGAAAGAGAGAGAGAAAAAGAAAGGGAGTGAGGGGAGAGGGAGAGAGAAGGTCAAGGCCAACTCCTGGAAAGCTCTGATAGGACCCTGCCTGCTCTGCCCACTGTCGATGACCACCGAGAACCTGGGGTGACCTAAGGGCTAGGGAAACGTGTCCCACTGAAAGTGCTGTTCTGTGTGGTCAATTATGTCCTTTACTCCTACTAACCAGCCAAGAGTCTGATGGTGTCCTTCCTTCCACCCTATCATGGTCACCCTTGTGACCACCATGCAGTTTCCATCAAAGGAAATTCTTGTTGTTAGTACTATTGACTCTTATTGACCCTGTGTACAGCAGAGCAGACCCTGCCCCGTCTTTTTGTGCCCGCCTCTCACGTGGTTCCAGCACTCTATCAGACTATGCTCCCCTGCTATTCATAGGATTTTCATGGCCAATTTTTTCGGAAACGGGTGGCCAAGTCCTTCTTCCTAGTCTGTCTTGGTCTGGAAGTGCCACTGAAACCTCTCCACCATGGGTGACCCTGCTGGTATTTGAAGTCCCAGTGGCAGATCTTTCAGCATCACAGCAACATGCAGCGACCACAGTATGACAACTGACAGATGGGGGGGTGTGGTTCCCTGACCAGGAAATGAACCCGGGCCACAGTGGTGAGAGTGCTGAATCTTAACCACTAGAGCACCAGGGCTGGCTTCCAAAGAAAACAGTGAAGGTAAAATTGTGTGTGTGTATTTATGTATCTGTGCCTGTCTTTACACGTGCATATATGTGTATGTCTGCATGCACACACGCACATGCCTGGTATAGTGTTTCAAGGTTAGACAGTTTCGGTCAACAACACACAGAACCCTAGAGCTATTACCTTTCAGGGTCATCAGCCTCACCTCACCTAGCCTCACCGCACCCTCCCCGCCTGCTCAGATTCCAGTCACTGGGAAGCACTCACCATTCTCTAGGCAAAGCACGCGCTTCCACACCCCAAACCTTCCCCACCTTTTATCCTCCTGCTCAAATTCCACTTAAGACTCAGCTCAGATACCACCCCTCTTCATTCTTCTGAGATCCCTGTGACCTGTTCCTTTAAGCCTCCTCTGGTATTTTGTGGGGTTCGTTTTGCATTTGCATCACACATGTTTCGGGCCCCTCCCTCTGGACTGTCCACTTCTTATGGGCAGAACTTCCGCTGCGTCCATCTTAGTCTCCCGGACGGGACGGAGAAGCGTGCACTGCAGCTGTACAGTCTCTCTGTTTCATTTTCCCCCAGAGCAGGGATTGTATGGAGAACATTGCAGAGAGCTTCCTCCTGACACGGTGTAACCACACTGCCTGTCCTGTGAAAATGACGAGTTGGGGCATCAGGGTGTGAAATGCTATTTTTCTCCATATTTTCACAAACATAATAAAGATTTTATTCACCCATGTTGTTTGTCTGGCTCCATATCGTGAGCTCCATAAGGGCAGAGAGTTTGGCCCATTTTGCTCACCTTTGAATCCTCAACCACTGAGGTATAGCGCCTGCTGCACAGTAGGCACTGAGGTACAGTGGCTGGTGCATGGTAGGCACTGAGGTATGGTGGCTGGTGCACAGTAGGCACTCAATCCATCTCTGTTGAAGGGACTAATTAATTTGTCTCAGGCAAGAGGAACAAGAGAGATCTCAAAACAAAATCATCCTAGTCTGCTTAGAGTGTGCATCAAGGCGTAATGGGATTCCCCAAATCCATTAAGAGAAAACCCTCTAAAACTCCTGGGGACTTGCCTAAGGCATGTGTGCCACCACCAAGTGGGTGTCTATCCGTCTGCAGACCCACACATCTGACCCTCTGAGAGCACACACAGTCCCATCTTGGATGCACACCCACTTCTTCCAAGTCTCCTTTTCACTTAATCACCCTGGATGCATGTTTGGGGCTGACTTATGTCCCCCCAAAATTCAAGTTAAAGTCCTAACCGCTAGTACCTCAGAATGTGGATATAGTTGGAGACAGGGTTTTTAAAGAGATAATCAAGGTAAAATAAGGTCATTAGGGTGGGCTGTAATCCCATGACTGGTGTCCTTATAAGAAGAGATTAGGACACTGACACTCAGAGGGAAGACCATGAGATGACAGAGGGAAGACAAGCCAAGGAGAGGCCTCAGAGGAAACCAACCCTGCTGACACCTTCATCTTGGGCTTCCAGCCTCCAGAACTGTGAGAAAACAAATGTCTATTGGTTAAGCCCCGAGTCGGTGGTACTTTGTTATGGCAGCCCTGATAAACTAATTCAATGTGGAAAATCCCCAAAGAAAACCTGTTTTTGTTAAGGATGCCCCAGTTGAATGCAGGCGGGTAAGCTGCTTGGTAGATGAAATGGTGTGGACACAAAGTAAAGACGGAAAGAAAGGAAACAAACCAAAGCACAATGTGTTGACATTTTTTGTATTTGGTATTTGTAAGTCCTTTTAAAAAATTTTTTCAGGCCATTTTTTCCTTAAAAA
Source organism: Equus caballus (assembly GCF_041296265.1). Classification (NCBI taxonomy): domain Eukaryota; kingdom Metazoa; phylum Chordata; class Mammalia; order Perissodactyla; family Equidae; genus Equus; species Equus caballus. Next base: position 14,079,016 of record NC_091695.1, read on the forward strand.
ACAAACCAAAAAAAGCAACCGACAGCAATACTCTGTACAAGTATAACAAACATTAGAAATATGCATCATTCCAAAATAGTTACAAGAAAATTACAGTTTTAGAGTCCACATCAACACGTCCTATCCGTATGTGCCCCCAGGGGGAACAGCTACAGTATGTGGAACACTCGGCTGCTACACAGTCTGAAAACTCAGAACTTTCGAGGCAAATCAGCATCAGTCACCAAGACGTGTTAGCTCAATAAGCGCAATCAAGCATTTCAACAGAAAACCAGGCTTTTCCATCCCAGATGAAAAGCGAACGTGAGTCAGCTGCATGGCTGGCCCCCATCCCCCAGGAGCCTCTGACTTGATGGAGTCCAAATCCAGTGGAGTCAACGATGCCACAGTCTAGCTGGAGGTCACTACATGGCCACAGTGAACAGACCCCAAATGTCATTTCCTTCTGGTGCCAATCGTCACTAGATTTGACTTTGGAGGCAAAAGGTCCTTGCTCTTGAGAGAAGAAATCAGCGGGCCATATCCCTCAAACTAACTAACCACCAATCTTTAGTCTTTTCAACTAATCTGACTGCTTTCCTGTAAGCAACTGTCAAATATTAAGCAATGGCGATCACACCATCCCCTCAATTCCACTGGACTCCTCACATTCTACTTTATTGTTCCTGGAGGGTTTGGAAAAGGAGCTCAAAAACACCTTCTCTTTTCTATGACCAACCCCCAGCCCATGTGTCCTTTATATTTACACATCAATCTTCCCTTTTCAATCACTGTGCTATAAATACCCTCACCACCCCCACTGGCCCTGTCCCCAGCCCTCTTCAGGATGCAGAGAAGTATCATGACCTTCCTGTGACCTGCCCATTTGGAATCCAGACCTCTCCACCACAAGCCTTCCTCCCGGGAGTGGGAATGACGTCCAAGAGTGGCTCGTGGGGCTGCTGCCCGTTTCCCAAGCTTGCACCAAATGGAGGAGAGGAGGGTTTCTGTTTTTGTGTGTTTTTATACAATATGTTTATAATTATTGTTGTTTTAATCTTTTAAAGGAATTTTTAGAGCCGAGTTCTTCCCTCCGACTTCTCCATGGCAGCCAATGTGGCAGGACAGGGCAGAGCATTTACGGGGATTTGACACCTAGGCATCCATCACAATGGTTTGTGAGTGGGGAAGGGTGTGGCCCACAGAACTGCTGCCTGAACAGGGCCTCCAAATGAAGTTAGGGAACTCTCCAAGATCTGCATGCATTGAAGGGCAGACTAGCGTGAAGGTTTGGAAGCAATCTGCCCAAACCCAGCTTCACTCAACACCCCAGGACGGCATGGCCTCCCTGATTCAGACCTACAGAGCCAAAGGCCCCTCCGAAGTTGAGTCAAGAGGGCCCAACATGGCCTGGCCAACCCACTCCTTTAAGGGCCTCACACTACCAAAGAGAGGAAAGGCTTCAGCAAAAAGTGCAATTTCCATTTGGAAAGTAAGGTTCTCCCAAAACGTGACACCACTTTCACCACCTCTCCTTTTAATCCTTTAAGTACCTCAAAGGGAAAGGGAGACAAGACGTATAGCATGAACCCTCTGAACCAAATCAAGGGCTTTCAGTACGTTGTGGTTCACCCTTCATAACCCTAAACACCCACGACCACGTCCAGTCAGTTAGCAAAGTGCCGGCGAGCTGAGGAGCACGGCAGGGTCAGGAGAGGGGCTCCCACAGGTCAACAGTGACCGGGACCCTCAGAGAAGACCCCGCTCTCATTTTCAATAGGACACAGTGTCCTAAGTTTACAGCAGGATTTATTACTGTGGAAAACAGCCACAGGACTCCAGGGACTTCGTAATTCCTTCATAAAACCTTGTATACTTCATTCCTATTGGAGGAAAACTCAAACTTCTTCAAAATATAACCTGAGCCACAATATAAAATAAAAAGAAACAAATCCTTTCATGTTAATGCCTTGAGAAGTTGACAGATTATGTACCAATAAAATAAATCCACATAAATTCTGAAATTCTTGGTGGATACACACCTGAAGCAAAAAAAAAAAAAATTTAATCTACATTAAAAAAATCAAAGTAATTACAGCAGCAGTATAGTGAAAAGAGGTTTTAAAAATAATAATTACACCTTTGATACAAATTCAAACTTTGTACACCTCAATTCAAAGGAATGACTGTTTTAAGAGTTTAGTATATATTTATACAGTAGATACCAATATGTGTCACTGCAGATACAAACTAAAGCCAGTGGACTTCGAGGAAGGAGGAATTGATTTGACACTGTTTTCACACTGAAGTGTTCACAGATCGCCACACTTTTAAAAACACACACACATATACACTGACACACAGACACATAAATTGCCAACCTGAGTAAAACGTTACTAAAAACCTAGAGCCTCATGAATCACTAAGTCACATATTGCACCTTTAAATAATCCTTCTTAACAAATACAGAATTGAGAAAAAAAACAACGCAGGGAGAAGAAATGGACATTACATCACTATAGGGTCCCTCTGCTTCGCCCCCCCCAGAGATTCTCAGGGTGATATTTAGTTCCCACGCTCACTCAACCAAGGGGCTGAAAATGTAGCCAACAGAGGTGTCTTTGGGGAAAACTGGGAGGGAAAGGAAAGAGAATAAAGCACAAAATGGGGGTGTGGGAAGTGGGGCAAGGGCCTCCTCTGATCAACAGGAATGTTACTGAGAAGGCTGAACCTCTGATACTAAGCTACTGTTTAAATATTTTGTATATTCCAATTATGAGATTCAATACAAAAATATAGATATCTACTGAGTTTTGCCTGTGGAAGCATAATTCAGAAAAGGCACATGTTCAAATAGAAAACCCAAGCAGAAGAGGCACCACGTACCCCTCCCTACATGATCTCATCCACAATTATGTACTTTCCATCAGCTAGATCCCAAGATACAGTAGGTAAAAATAGACCTCTGATACTTAAAATATATTCAACCCAACACAATCCTGGCTTTAGCATGTGAATCATATAAAATAGTCTTTTTTTAAAAAAAGAATCTATTTTGAAAAAAAAAGAAAATCACAGCTCACTTTTCCTGGTGTTCTGTAATTCTTAAGAAAAAACAAAAAGTGAACTCATCCCATTGGTAATCAGGAATACAGTTGATGTGCTCACCACCCATCCACAGCCCCCGACAGCCCCAACTTCTCATCGGTCATGTTTTACGTGTGCAGCTTCACGCCCTCAAGTTAGTTCTAACAAAACAGAACAAAGAATTAAGTTATTAGACATATAAAAACATGTCAACATCGGGGCATTTTCCTTTGCTGTGGGTGTGATGTTCTGGTTAACTCCAGAAAGGTTTTCCTTTGGAATTAGGCAGTGTAACCATTTGTCTTCCCAAACGTGCTCACTGGGGCAATGTTTTCATAGATTGTCATTGCGTTTGTGTTCTGGTAGATGAGATCTACTTTTGAGTCCCTCTGGGATCTGATAATGTCCAAAACACACTGATTGAGGAAAACGTACTGGTCCTGTTAGAAAAGAAAAGGGAGAGAGCAAATGAGCACAGGTTCCAGAGAGTAGCACCCAAGGTTATTTTCAAACAGATAACCAACCCCCCGACCCCACCCACCAGTGAACACTTCAAGTTAAGACGTGTCAAGAGGTACAAGATTCTGGTGAAATCTCAAACCACAGAGAACAAGATTCTCATCATCAGTGATTCTCAACCACATGGGAGACTCCCCACACCTCCCCTCCCCAAGGAGAAACATCAGAATCTTGGGGAGGAGCAAAGAGAGAATGTAGAGGAAATAAACCACAGGTACATTCAAACAACAGAAAGTTTTGGCTAGTGAGGATGTGCGGAATAAGGAGTAAATTGTGGTTCTCAACAGAGAGGATGGGCTAAGGGGGATGATCGGGGTAGAGCTAGGCAGAGACCACCCTTCAGGCAAGCCTATCAGACTGTGCAGGTAGCCATTAGAAAGAGGAAGAAGAGGGCCCGGCCCGGTGGTGCAGTGGTTAAGTTTGCATGTTCTGCTTCGGCAGCCTGGGGTTCGCTGGTTTGGATCCCAGGGGCAGACCTACACACCGCTTGGCAAGCCATGCTGTGGCGGGCGTCCCACATAAAAAGTAGAGGAAGATGGGGGCTGGCCCTGTGGCCGAGTGGTTAAGTTCGCGCGCTCCGCTGCAGGCGGCCCAGTGTTTCGTTGGTTCGAATCCTGGGCGTGGACATGGCACTGCTCATCAAGCCACGCTGAGGCAGCGTCCCACATGCCACAACTAGAAGGACCCACAACGAAGAATATACAACTGTGTACTGGGGGGGGGGGGGGGGCTTTGGGGAGAAAAAGGAAAAAAAATAAAATAAAATCTTAAAAAAAAAAAAAAAAAGTAGAGGAAGATGGGCACGGATGTCAGCCCAGTGCCTATCTTCCTCAGCAAAAAGAGGAAGATTGGCAGCAGATGTTAGCTCAGGGCTAATCTTCCTCAAAAAAAGAAAAACAAAAGAGGAAGAAGACGTATATGCTGACACAGAAAGATATCCATGATGCTGTAAGAGAAAAAAAATTACAGGGCAGCATTATATATAAAATAGGATCCAATTTTTAAAAAATACTGTGTGTGTGTACATGTGTTTTTCTACAGATGTACATAAGGAAGACAAAGATATACACAAACTGTAAACGTTGGCTACCTCTATGAAGTGGGATTGGAGAAGAAAAAGTAAAAGAGAAAAATATATTCTATATGATCCTATACTGTTAAGTTTTTTAATATGAACAAGTTTTATTAGTTTCAACATTTTTTAAAAGGGACAAGAAAAGAATTTGTTGCAGGTATAAGATTTCTGTGTTTCTCAAGAGATAAAAGATTGAGAACTACTACTCTATATCATCACAGCAGAAGAAAGAAAATCTCTCTTCTGACCAACACAAGAGGTGAATTCCACTCTTTCCACCACAGCCACCACTGTTCACCCCACAGCACACAATGTACCCAGGCCTCCAGAACATTCCCTGCTAGACTCAAAAACACAGCGCATATTCATAGAGTTCTAAATTGGTACAGGGTGACAGTCTGATGCAAAATTAATATTCTGCTCTCATCCTGGCCCAGGAGCATTCAGCCTACAGCGCTGAGGAAGGCTGTTTCTCAACACGCCTCGAAAACAATGTTTATCAGCAACATTTCAGGGAAAGCCAAATCCAGCAGTCTTACACAAATGGCACCACAGACATCAAGCTTCGTTTTCTCAATTGGCCAGCCATCTTCTTTTAGCTATGCTAATGGACATTTTTAACATTCACAAGGCTGGGTGAGGGCACATTGCTGCCTTAATACTTAAAAGCAGCATGATGCTGTTTCATATCGTTAATATTTGATAAGTCCATTTCATTAGTGTATGTTAAAGATGGTCAGACTTTCTTAGAAACAAAGAGTGAAAATACCAGTTCTACGAGTTTAAAACCTGGGAGCCAAAGTTCAGAGATTTCCTAAGATTATTTGATGAGTCATGGCTGAGAGGTAGAGATCCTGATACCATCTTGGTTTGTAGCTCCATTGCTCATATCAGCGCCACCGAGGCACTATATCAGATAATTCAACTCAAGTCAGTTTAGGATCTTAAAGAAATCCAGTGTTACCTCACAGCTGAGAGCCAGGAAGATTTGGAAAGGTGAAATATTTTAATTCAAGTGTGTGACACGATGCAACCTTTTAAAAACGGATGGGACGGTGGACTGCCCAACACAGATCTTGGCCTCACCTCTGTTTGCACCATTAAAGGCCTGTGCATTCGAAGGTCATACACAATCCCGTACACATCCACAGTGTTCTCATTCTCTATCTGATAGATAAGACGATCAATGGCAATGAAAGTGCCTGTCCTTCCAACCCCGGCACTGAAAGACAGGAAAATGAGCACATCACTGTGGGTTACCTCTCCTGTAAACTCTCAGATTTCCCCAGTTGTACGTATATCTTGCTCTCCTCCACTGTCAGGCTTTGAGGGGAATGCCCAGGATCATTAGACATTTGCTCTAATGAAACCTCAGTAAGTCAGACTACACTAGCTTGGAACTGAGGGCCAAGTCCTAAAGTACTTTTGAGTCAAATGCCACAAATAAAACACCTTCCTGGAGCTTCCTGAATTGCAGTCCAACCCAAGTTGCCACCATAACCTAGAATGGCAGGTTTCATCAACTTATTCCCCATAGAGCGACAAAGCCCCTCCTTTCTTCTGTCCTAAATTAATTCCTTTAGCATTAAAGCTAATTTCTTTCTGTTCTAGAAGAGGGAGAGGCAAACATTTTCTGTACAGAGCCAGATAGTAAATATCTTCAACTTTGCAGACCAAATGGTCACTTTCTGCCATTGTAGCATGAAAGTAACCATGGACACTATGTAAACAAATGAGCATGGCTGTGTTCCAATAAAACTTTATTTATAAAAATAGGCAGCTAAAGAGATCATGGTGATGGTTTCATGGGTGGATATTTATCTCCAAACTCATCAAGGTGAATACATTAATTATGTACAGCTTTTTGTATGTCAAAAAAATACTTTTAAATACATAAATAAAATGGGCTGGAGCTATGTGTTTCAACATTGTTAAACACCAAACCAAATGCTGAATTAGAAAGCAGATTGCAGAATAATGTATCGATCATAAAGTCTGGCAAAAGTTTAAAGCTACATAAATCCATAGAGATACGCATATATGTAATAAAATATAAAAGCACACAAGGGAATGATAAGATCAACTTCAGGACCACGTTTACCTATGTAGGAAGGAGAATAGGATAGGAGACGAGTAAGCAGAGAATTTAATTTTATCTGTAATGTAATATGAACAAAAGGAACAGATATGGCTTCACGTCACGCTTTATTAAATTATTATTATTCTCTATATTTTTGTAAGGTTGAAATATTTTACAAGAAAATATTACAAATAAGAAATAAATTAAAATACATTATGGTTTAAAAAAATTCAAGCAGCCAACCAGACCTGGCCCATGGCCTATAGTTTGCCAACCCCTGTTCTAAAGTCTCAGGACCTAGGGAATAAGTCCCTTATCCAGACCTGTCCTGAATTCGTAAATTCCTTTTGTATTTCCTCCTCTGTTTGCTTTCCAAAAGTGCCCATATCTGTAATTATGTTTGAAATCTGTGACACACAGAGCGCCATCTGCATACCTGCAATGCACCAGAACCGGCGATTCGGGAGGACTCTGCTTCATGTAGTCACAAACAAGGTACCGAAAGTTGATGAGCAGGTCAGTGGTGTCAGGAACGCCGTGGTCCGGCCAAGAGGTGAAATGGAACTGTCGCAGAGGGTGACTCTCACTTGTCTGGATCTAAAAGCCAAAAAAAGAAGTCAGATCCAGAGAGAAAGGCTCCCTAACAACATCAGAAAGGCAAGTGAAATCAAGCAGTCCTTGAATGCTGAACTGCACGGGGCAGCTGAAAGGCAGCTACACGGGAGTGCTTACTACTAAAAATGAGAATTTCACGTTAGTACAACAGCTGAGAAAGTGTTTACACACACCTTAACGTGCTCATCAAATCCTCATCATATGCCCAAGAGGGAGGGTTCATTAGGCCCTCTAAAGACAAGGCAGCAAAGGTTCCAACAAGGGAAGTGACTTCCCCAACACTCAGTTCAGACGTAGCTGAAGTCCCTCATCCTCTGATTCTGAGTTCAGATCTCTTCCCCTCCCGCCAAGCTGCCTGTCAATAACGTACTCACATTCTTACACCTTCACCTCCTTAGAGCTTCATAAACCCCATCCCTGAGCCCACCCGGGAACGTCACCGACCAAAACACCAAACGTGAATCACACACATACAATTATGATAATCAGTCTTCATAGTTCCAATCTTCCAGAGAATCTAATAAGTGAGAGGCAACTCGCAAGCACCAAGTAAATATTTAGAACTGAGAAAGGACCCCCCAAAGAAACCACCCATTTCAACATCAGCCAGACAACAGCAAGTGGACCTTGTCGTAACAGAGTGAGTTATTACACAGACTGGTTTCCCATCAGAGACCGAAGCATGTGCCTCTAATTACCAGAACTCTGCCCAGGCTGGAGCATTCCTGTCCCTGATTCAACTGTACTCATCAAGCCCACACTGGGGCACTGACCTCCCACGTGTGCCTCCATCCGGACTGCAGGCATTTCCATCTCCTTTATGACAGCTACCTGTTGACGCTTATTTATTTTTTAAAAATGTGTCTACATTATAAAAGCAGCCCATTCACATTATTCAAAACGTGAAAAACAGTAGGAAAAAAAGGAAGAGTGAGGGGAGAGTGAGAGGAGAGGGTCTCATCATCACAGACATTAACATTCAGAAATTTAACCAAAGGTAGTCATCCAAAGAAAGTAACCAGCCACGAGAGATATGACAGGGGTCGGGGGGAAGTCAGTCTTTTCAGCATTATCTCAGCAAAAGGGCCAAGGGGTCCAGATTAGGGGGGACAGTCAAAGGAAACTTTTAGCTCTATCTGTTATGTTCCCACTTTTAAAAAGGAAAGTACAGGGGCCAGCCAGGTGGCACAGTGGTTAAGTGTGCACATTCCGCTTTGGTGGCCTAGGGTTGGCCAGCTCGCATCCCGGGTGTGAACATGGCACTGCTTGGTAAAGCCATGCTGTGGTAGGCGTCCCATATATAAAGTAGAGGAAGATGGGCACGGATGTTAGCTCAGGGCCAGTCTTCCTCAGCAAAAAGAGGAGGATTAGTAGCAGTTAGCTCAGGGCTAATCTTCCTCAAAAAAATAAAAATAAACAAATAAATAAAAAGGAAAATATATTCTTGCATTTTGTGTAACTAAAAAGTAATATTTTACTAAACGCCATGTAGTATCTTGGAGTGTATCCTGGAACAAGAAAGGGCTTTAGTGGAAAAACATGAAATTGAAAGTCTGGAGTTTAGTTAATAAAAAATAATAGTAACAGTAATTTTTTTAAATGATGTGGACAATTCCACCCTCAATTCCCCTCCACAAGGGTAAACGCCAAGCAGTGAAAGCAACCCCTCCATTAAAAATGGGTGAAATCTACAAAAATAAGTATGACATTTTAAGGGATTCTCAACTATTATGAATTGCGTTAATGTGGCCAATTCAGTGCTTAACAGCTTTGACAGCATCTCCAGGAGAGGAACTGAAATATGAATTGAGGTCAGAGCCTTGGAGACACAGCACTTAGTAAAAATTTAATACTTAATATACTGTACTCTATCCATGATTTATAAAATCAAGGATAATTCTCAAAAACTAGAACCTAACCTACCAACCCCCCCATAAGATTCAACTCCTCTGAACCCACTTCCAGGCTTTTCTTTTATGTACTTTTCACAATATGCATAAAATTTTGTCTCCTTGTATGTTTCTCTTAATTACACCCTAACTTCTCATGGTAATTATGCGGTCTACATAATCATCATTTCTAATAGCTGAATAATGATACAGTGACTAGATAATCGACAGTTTAGTTATCCATTCTCTGAAAGCTAGGTATTTGCATGGTTTCCAAATTTTCCCTCCATTATAAATAATGCTGAGATTCACCTTAATGAATGATAGACCTTCTCCGATATTTCAGATTGCCGCTTTAGGACAGATTCTCAAACTTGGAACCACCAGATCAAAGAGGAATGGACATTTTTATGCCCTCGATATAAACTGCAAAGGGTTATGCCAATTTACACACCCATCAAAAGATAGCAATGTTGCTTCACGATATTGCTTCTATTTTTAAACAGCCTTAAAAAAAGAAAAAGGACACTGACTTCCTAGAATGCCTACACAACTTAATTGGATTTGTTTTCATAACTTTACGGGGGAAGGGAGGCCATGTGTATGAGCCCTGGAACCCTATTGACATAACTGTTATCCTAAACTGCTCCCGACAGCAATTTTCCACTCCTGACACCATATTTCCAACCAAATAATCCAAAAGGGTCTTTGTTGGTAACAAAAATCCTATAAGTCAGTCACCTGGAAGTGAAAGGAAATGAGTTACTGATGCTGAGCCACGCTCTTAAGATTCATTTTATTCAAGAACAACTTATGAAATTCTCCTTAATACATAAAGCTTCTAAAGGGTTGCCTTAGAGTAGACGCAGCTTAGAGGAGATATGCCTTAGGGTATGTAGATACGGATTGTTGTATTCAGCAAAGAAGAGAGCAAAAATATTTTTCTGATGCATTAAAAAAATGGGCTAACATCAATCTAAAAAGACTCACCCCAAAGTTTATTTATAGTAATTTTATGAGAGACCTATCCATCTCGACATCTTACTTACATTTTTCACTGTGAAGTCTCTGATGGTCCATTCCGGGAGAACGCTTTCTGACGTCATTGCCACAGTTATGTCCCCATAGTCCTGAGCCTGCTTGGAGGGCCAGTACTCCTCACATTTGGTCTAGAATAAAATGGGATTCTTACATAAAGACTCAGATCACGCCATCTGCCATCACTACAGCCTCACAAGAGAGACCAGATATTGAAAACTGAACAGTCCCTTAGTTGGCTTCTGTTTTGACTCTTAGAATTGTTTTAATTTACAATTTATATGTTTACCATTTACAATTATTGCGAACTCTTTTAAAATAGGGAGTTTTCTCACACAAATCCAGATTTCTGGATTCTCTTGAAAAGTCAGAATTTCTAGCCCAAACTGAGCCCACATTTCTGCATGAAAATTGATTTAGAGTGGCTGTTCCTTCACAGGGGACACAGTGCCACCCAGCTTCCTTCAGCCTCAACAGTAGCCGATCCACAACTGTTCACCGAACTAAACTTCTCTGATTGACCCACAACCCCCAGCAGCTAGAAGAAATGAGAATTTTCCACAGTTCTTTTAGAGACACATGAGTTGCAATACAAATACAGACACCAACAAAGAGGAGCAAATGAAACCATTTTGGGGTCTTTGATTTTTAGAAAGTCGGTGAGGAGATGTGAACAGAGACAAAAATCAGGAAACAGCTGCACCCAAGAATATCTGAACCCCCATTTGGCAAATGACTTAAAACGTGCACGCGCACACATGCACACACCTTCCTGAGGAGTGCCCCACTGCAGGTGATTTCCAACCTGATCGATTACCTGACTCACCCGGGAGGTCTGTTTTGCTTTAAAAACAGATGCCTGGGTCCCGCCTCCAGAGATTCAGACTCTGGCCAGGGATCTGTATTTGTTTAAAGATCCTGGTTTCTGGACCCCTGCTCCAAGAAACATCATGGAACTGGGACTCCAACTCCATCACTGCCATGGAGTTGATGCCCAGCTTGGTCTCTAAGGATGCCCAGCTGGATTTTCGTTGCTATCTTGTGGGGAAGAAGATAGGAAGATAGGGGAGAGTTCTTGAACTCTCTGAGCCTCGGTTTCGCCAACTATAGAATAATAACACCTTACAGGGTTGTTATAGGAAAGAAATAACACATATGGAGTATCTGGTGCAGAAAATACACTGGCTCCCTTCCCCTTCCACCCAGAGTCCTTAACATCCACTTCTCTCCTGACTTAAGATGAACAAGGGCCCGTCTAAATTCACCTTCTCATTCTCCATTAATTTAACTACATCATTTTCACTTGTCTAACAGATATTTATGAGAATGTTCCATGTGCGAGGCCTGGGCTCAACAGCACCATAAGGTTTATCTGGGTTCATAAACAGCGTTCTTTTGTTTGCATGAAAGCCTGTTCTCCTGATGCAAAGGAGTGGCTGCAGAACCCAACCTTCTGTATCACAAGTAATGTGAAGATGGGGCCATCTCTTACTGCTCTTTGTTACCTTTCCCTCCTCTGGCCCCAGGCCCTGGTTCCACCATATACACACTTGGGGCTTGACAAATATGTGCTAAATTAAAGTGATATAAAGAACATTAAGAGAAATGCTGCCTGACGGGCTCCCACTATCCCCTAGGACAGGGCTACTCAAAGTGAGCACACTGGAGCAGCCAAAACAGCAGCACCTAGGAATTGTCAGAAATACAATTCCGGGTCCCAAGACAGACCTGCTGAATTAGAAACTCTGGAGGCAGAACGACCTTCCAGGTGGTCCTGATGCACATTAAAGTTTGAGGACCGCTGGTTTAGAGACTGGACTCCTATCCTAATTCCTCAAGTAATGAACCTACATGAAAAAATTCACAGAGCAACATTGCGTCCCATTCCTCATATGCAGATTTTCTCATTTTGGCATGCCACCAATTCTCTTTGATCCATTTACGGAAACATGGGATTTTATCACCAGAAGAAATCGTATCTTTGATGGAAGTGGCCGTGGGATTCCAGGCCATCACAGTGGGGCAGAAACTGCTGAAACTTATCTGCGGATAAGTTTGAGATTTTGTGTAAAGAAAGGGTCCCAGTGCTAAACACTAAGTTTGAAAATCACCGAGTTGGTCCAATCCCTCATCTCAAAGATGAAGAAGCTGGTTGCTTAGAGACAGGATGGGCGTGCACCATCAACAGAGCTGATGAAGGACGGAGCTGTCCTGTGAGCAGCATCTTCCTGCTCCAGGCCCAGGAGCTTTTTCACTGCACTAACCCAACTCCTGCTATTTACTAACTCCAGCAGCAGTGACTTAATGAATAATGAACATTGATATTTGTCCGCAAAGGAAGGTAACAATAAAATAGGGTTTTTTAAAAACTTTTCTCTCAGAGAAGACAAAGACAGAAAACAAGTTTCTAAGAATAGAGGTACTAATGTTTGGAGGAGTGTTATTTTTAAAAAGACAAATGGTTTTGAATATCCTTACCCTTCCACCACAATAAAAGTGAATGAATTAATTTTTTTAAAAAAGGTACTTACCCTTCCCTGTTCAACACATTTGGTCAACATAACAATGGCATATATGTTTTTCTCCCAAACCATACGCCAAAAGTCTTTCAAGGTGTTGGGTAAAGGTCCTTGTGTGGCAATAAAATCTCTCTTGGAATGGTAGCCCTAAAAAAGGAAAGCAACATGTATTCGATCTCAAAGACACAGAAAGAGGAGCTCTGAAGATTTCATCCTAAAAAGCCAGTGCTATGAGAATCTCCCCACTTACAGGCATGTAGTTGGCATTGATGTAATCATCAGTTGAATGGGTCTGGATTGAAAGCTTGACACGGGAAATGTCATCTACAACATTAAGAGAAAAGGGTCCTTATTAAAAGTAAATGTTTTAGGAGAGTTACATACAAGAGACACAAAAGAAGTAGAAAATGGCACCATGGGGCTTCTGTCACACCTTGAGAGCTGGGCATTTTACATATCTGACCTCATTTAATCCTCACAGTCAGCATATGTGACTGTGGCACACAAGTTACATGATTACCTGGGGAGAGCTAGTAAATGGCAAAGCCAAGGTTCCAACCCCAGCAGCCCAGCACCAGAGCCCAAACTCTTAACCACGCCAGACCACCTTCTCAGATGAAACAAACCTACTACCATTAACGTCCTAGGGGGTGTGCCATGAGCCAGGGAATGTCCTAAGCAATTTTATCCACTCCTCAAAACCCTACAAGCTTTTATGCCCATTTTACAGGTGAGGAAACTGAGGGTCAGAAAGATCAAGTGATTTCTCCAAGCAACATCTGGTAAATGGTGGAATTCAAATCTAGTGCCCTTTCCACTAGGAATAAATAAAATTGCCCTAGTGGGTAGACACCCAGGTAAACTTTTCCACCCTTTTCACACTTTCTCTATTCTCATAAAAAAGTTGTTATAAAACGACAGTATCAACTTCAAGAATAAACTGAATGTATAAGACTACTATGAGTGGAAGGATCCAAAACATAAAATCCTCTTGTTTTCTAAATATTGTCATCCTCAAAAACACACGCACAAACCTGTCCAACTCAAGAAATGAAATGATATCCTTAAAATTTCAAGTGTCAGGCTGAGCTATAAGCAGCACCACCCATGTTTCCCTGTCTTTGACAGGACACTCGCTCACCCTCCCCCGAATGAAATACTAGAACATTTCTAAACCCAGTTACCAAAGTGAATTTCAGCCTAAAATCTCCGCAATAAAACCAAGACCAGAGGGGCTGGCCCCGTGGCCGAGTGGTTAAGTTCGCGCACTCCACTGCAGGCAGCCCAGTGTTTCGTTAGTTCGAATCCTGGGCGCGGACATGGCACTGCTCATCAAACCACGCTGAGGCAGCGTCCCACAGGCCACAGCTAGAAGGACCCACAACGAAGAATATACAACTACATACCAAGGGGCTTTGGGGAGAAAAAGGAAAAGAATAAAATCTTTAAAAAAAAAAAACAAGACCAGAACTCTGGATCTGAAAGTCCCCACAGACCTTCACGAGAACAGGCCAACAGTCCCGAGCGACCCCTAGACGGGCAGTGTTGGGGCACGTCTCACCAGCTCAGTTTCACAAGCATTTCTCTCAAACATGGGTCAATGCCCGCTGTCAGTACAACAGGGGAAAATGAGGAAAAAGAAGACAGGAACTAGAAAATCCTGCATCTAAGCAGAAGTTAATGTTTTAGGCCAGCAAAGAAAAACACAACTTCAAATAAAAAAGGCAACGTCTCCAGATGTCCTGGTACAAAAATTATGAGCAAAGCCAACAAATTTCAGCTAAATCAGAACAAAACTGCGATTTGCTGACACGTCTTTCTGAGGCCTAATTCCCACTCAAAAGAGAGGCCACAAAGAACTTTCTGAGAAGGATTTACATTCCATTTCAATGGACAATGTAGTAAATAACTCTCACTTTAAATTCAATTTGTTGTTATCCCTGTGTGTTGGGCTGCAGACATTGTTAATTCTCAACAACAGGAAGGAATCCAAATACACTTCACATTTAGCTGTGGAACGCACTCAGCCAACCAGAGACGTGTCTGGACAAGCAGAAGCAGTACTCCCTGCCTGTCCTCCTCCTGCTCCCTTTCACTCCAGAGCTATACTGACTGAAATAAAGGGGCTGCGAGATAGAGGGGTTAAGAGCACAGACTCTGATATTTTTTCTGAATGACACTGATAGACCTGGTCCAAAGCCTGATGCTGCCACAACTATCTGTGTGACTTTGGACAAATCACCTGCCCACTCTGTGCCTCATTTTCCTCATCCACAAAAAGAATACTCTACTACCTATTTCATAAGATTGTCGTGAGGACTGAATACAACGGAATATGCCTAAACCAGTGCTTAGCACATGGGAGGTGACTAACGAATGGTTGTGGAAGTGGCTGGTTAGTACCATTGATGCCCCTCCCTCTACTGTTAGAGCTGTGATGGCCAGTGACAGAAAAAAGGGGAGATAATGTGGATCAACCAACTTACAGGGCAGAACATTATTATAGCGATTCTTTCCTCTATTCTCAGCCAGTTCAGCTGCATATTTGGGTAGATTAATTCCAACAATCTTCAGATCCTGAAAACAAAACAAATGAGTTGTTCGTTTATTTAGTGTTCAGATAGTATTCCTACTGAGCATAGAGTATGACAGAATAAAGTGGGAATACAGGGATATTATGGGTTAAATTGTGTTCCCCAAAAAGATACGTTCTAGCCCCCGGTACCTGTGAATGCGACCTTATTTGGAACTACGGGTCTTTGCAGATGTAATGAGATAAGATGAGGTCATAGAGGAGTAGGGTGGGCCCTTAATCCAATATGACTGATGTCTTTACAAGAGGAGAAGAGACACTGAGATCCAGACACGCAAGGGGAGACAGCCATGTGGAGATGGAGGCAGGCATTAGAGTCACCCTGCCACAAGTCAAGAATGCCTAGAGCTTCCAGAAGCTGGATGAAGCAAGGAGCAATCCTCTACCAGAGGCTTTGGAGGGAGCAAGGCCCTGCTAAACAGCTTCATTTTGGATTTCTGGCCTCCAGAACACGAGAGGATAATTTTCTGTTGTTCTAAGCCACCAGTTTGCGGTAGTGTGTTATGGCGGCTCTTGGAAACTAACACAGAAATGAAAAGAAAAAGGACAACCTTGCCTTCAAAGAGCTTACAAGCTGGGAGAGAGGTGTAGACAGAAATAACCAACGTTACGACAAGGAAGAATTAAATTAACGCTGAATTATCAGTGACAAGCAACACATCACAGGGGAAACAGGCATGAGGACAGAGAATTCAAGTCCTCCTAATGACATCAGAGAAAATGACCCAGAGGAGGTGACACTGCATAGCAGGTTGAACGGTGGCCCCAAAAAGACATGTCCACGTCCTGACTCCTGCAACCTGCGAATGTGACCTTATTTGGAAAAAGGGGACTCTGCAGATGTGATTAAGTCAAGAATCTTGAGATGAGATCATCCTGGGTTATCCAGGTGGGCCCTAAATCCAATAACAGGTGTCCTTACATGGGACACACAGAGGAGAAACACAGGGAGGAGGAAGAGGAGGAAACAGAGGCCAAGATGGGAGTAACACAGCTCTAAGCCAAGGAACGCTGGAAGCCAGCAGAATCTGCAAGAATCAAAGAAGAGTTCTCCCTGTAGATGCTCCAGAGGATGCAGTGCCCTGCTGACTCCTTGACTGGGGACTTAGAGGATGCCCTCCAGAACTGTGAGAATACACTTCTGCTGTTTTAAGCTTCCAGTTGGTGGTGATTTGTTATGGCAGCACAGGAAACTAACACAAGTGGTGAGCAGGATCTCAATGAAGGCAGAGATGCTGCCACAGGGGCAGCACATGGAGGATGAGGGTGCCTGGGGGGGTGGGGGGGAGTTCCTGGGCTGGTTTGTGGGGGAGAGCATATGGGGACTGAAAAGTAGAAACTCTTTCTGCAGGATTTCACATAATCCTCAAGAGTCAACCGTGACCCCACAGTCATCAAGCTTCAGCCCCCTAAATGCCCCATCTGGTTTCTTTCCAGCTCATACAGCCTCCTAATTATTCTAGTTAATAGCCCTCAACTTGAAGTCCTAGTTTCTCTGTCTCTCTGGATAATCTTCAGGTATCAACGAGATTAGACATAATCCGCTAGAAGGAAGATACGTTTTCGTGCTCAGAGCCAACCCGGTGACAGTGGAATCCCCAGGAACATGCAAGAGCTTCTCTCTCCTCCAAGAGGGCTTCCTCTTACCCAAAGCTTCACCATAAAACAAAAACCAGCAGTTTTCCAACTTTCAGGAAAACGAACTATAAAGCAAGTAAAAACACACTATTTACAACCCCATACTTCGTATTCTTCTGCAAATCCACAGCTGGAGTCGGCTTGCTGTTTCTTAAAGTAGGCCTCAAAATTCTCCACTTTGATTAACTTGGATCTAAGAAAACAAAACGACGTATTAGGGTTTTTGACATTCAACAAAGTTAGTACTCAAAATAGAAAAATACAAGTTAGCAAAAAAATTAAAGAGCTTACTTACTTTCTAGGTCTTCATCATAGAAAGGGAAAGAAAAAAAATACACCGTTAGAAAAACTGAGTCAACCACAACTCTGGAGATGACAGTAAACAACTTCCCAAAAGAACAAAAACTATAGTATAATTGGGGGGATTGGGGGGAGGGGTCAGCATAATGTTATTTACAAACACTGAAATGTGAATCAGGACATCTGACTTCTAGATCCTATCACGTGACTGATTGGCTTTGTGACTTTGAGCAAGTCCTCTCCTCCGAGATCTTGATGACCCATTTCTTTCAATCACAAAATATATATTTATTGGTAGAATTATTGGTGGAACGATACTTGCCATAGTAGAACATGGCAGGAAGCTAGCTTCAGCAGACTAATGAACACAGATTCCTTGCAGAATAACAAAGGCAGCAAGGACTTCTGGAAGATCATGGCCAAACGGGTCAATCAAGAAAAATGACAGCAAGTTCCTTCAAAAATCCCCTCGACAGTCACTGAACAGATTGGGGAATTAATGTCTTAAAATAAAGCTCATAACTCAAGAGACTTACTTTATTTGAGAAAAGGACAGTTCATTGTTCTTTGCATCTTTCCTGTTTTGAAAGGAAAAAAACCCATTAGACAAAAAGTTTAATTTTGTGCCTTGCCCCCTCTCATGTACCTACAAAATGCCTTTGCCCTGAGCATCAGTTCCTATGCAACAGTCAGTCCCTCTCACTAACACTAAGCTTAATGGTCTAAGTAGCAAATTCTGATCATGAATCTGTGAAGTCACTCTCTTTTATAGCATCTAAAAGTATGGAAGAATCTTAGACGAGCAACTTTTAGGAATTTCCTTGGGTAAATAGATATATCAGCAGCCTTATCCTATGGTAAACTGAGACTCATTATTTCATACTCTGCTTTTGAGATAGCCTTCCTGACAAGTTAATGGAATGAACCAGACAATATATCCAGTGCACGGGGCCGGCCCGGTGGCATAGTGGTTAAGTTCACCCACTCCATTTCAGCAGCCCAGGGTTCGCAGGTTCAGATCCTGGGCACAGACCTAGCACACTTGTCAAGCCATGCTGTGGCGGCGTCCCACATACA
Source organism: Equus caballus (assembly GCF_041296265.1). NCBI lineage: Eukaryota > Metazoa > Chordata > Mammalia > Perissodactyla > Equidae > Equus > Equus caballus. The sequence continues at coordinate 14,097,425 of NC_091695.1, forward strand.
AAATAGAGGAAGATGGGCACAGATGTTAGCTCAGCAACAATCTTCCTCAAGAAAAAAGAGGAAGATTAGCAACAGATGTTAGCTCAGGGCCAATCTTCATCACACACACACACAAAAAGAAATATATATATATATGTATATATAACCAGTGTTGACAAGGTGGTGGGGGACCTGGTGCCCTCCTGCACAGCTGGCTAAACTCCATATTGGTGTTTTTTAAAAAGCTTTCTGGAAGGCAGTTTGGCAGTACAAAATTGGAACAATGCGTACCCTCTGACCAAAAAACTGCCCCGCCTGGAATTTACCCTAAGGGAATAAATCATGAATGTACCCAAAGATTTAGGCACAAGAATAAGAAACCATGAGAAAAAAAAACACTGAAAACCAGGAAACTGTTAAATCACATCCAGACAGTTCAATACTCTGTAGCCACTTAACAGGAAGAAGAAATGAAGCCTCCACAATGTCTTAAGAGAATAGAGCAGATTAGAAAATAATATGTATAGTATGATTCCATTGGTGGGTGTGTGTATTTGTGTGTGAGCTTTGTAATCAACGCACACCCTCTTGCCCAACCGTGTGGCATGTGAAGCCTGTGCATCGGCTGGGAGTCATGGGCTGTCATCAGGTGCTGCCAGCCAGGGCATTTTCATCCCAGCCCAGGGTCCCTAACGCACTCCGCCCGGTTCTCCTGCTGTCACCTGCCTTACTGAGTCGACAGGCAGTGCTGTGTTCCAGGTTTTTGCATTAGATTCTGATTTTTTTTTTTTTTTTTTTGCAAGAGAGGAGTAAAAAAACTGTTTTATTGTTTCTTGTTAAAATAAAAGTAATACATGCTTATGGTGAAAACAAATACAGAAAAGAAGAGCAAAGAAAGTAGATACTCCGTTATCACAGCACCCCCACAAAACTACTCAACACTGGTTTCATTCTTCTTTCCACACTTCCTACACTCGGCTGCAGCATCCTTGCAATGGGGTTCACAACACCACCTCACAGAGCCTCAGGAGTGAGAGAATTCATGGACAGCACAAATCCAGGCACAAAGTACGCGCTCAAAACAGTTGCTATTTTAACTATTTAACTACCCAAAAGGGTAGCTGTAGAGATAAAATAATAATAGCATATGAGGTACAAGACACTGTCAGAGCATCTCATTTATTTAATGCTCCTCAGCGTCACAAGTAGGCACTCTTATTATCCCCATATCATAGATTATCATAGACATTAAGGCTAAGATCCCTGACAGCCAGCCAGAGACAGAGCACGTGTTCAAACTTAGTTAACTCTAAAACACAACCTCGTCCCACTATGAAACTGATTTGTGACCTAGAATGCACCCTTTGACAGAGGCACCCTACGTTGCAGGGTCTCCCCATGACCTGATGTCAGGGCTGGGACCTACTTTAAAATCCTGCAGCTTGGGGGCTGGGATGAAATAAGACTGCTCTGAGAGCCAAGATTGTGGATGATAGGAACATGGGGGCTCACTACACTATTCCTTCCAGTCGTGTGAATGTCTAAAACTTTCCATCATAAAAAGCTCCCTTGAAAAGTAGGGTCTTATTATTAACATAAGCAATAGTCACCTTTTCTTTCTCCAGAAGATGAAGCCTCCCACGGCCACAATAACCAGGGCACCGAAGATACATCCAAAAACCGCTCCACAGATGACACCTGGGAAAAGTCCAAATGGGAGGCAGTTCAGGAGGTGTTCACTAACAACTGGAACAGCCTCGAACCAGAGACAGAGAGAGAGAGAGAGAGAGAGAGAGAGAGAGAGAGAGAGAGAGAGAGAGTGTGTGTGTGTGTGTGTGTGTGTGTAGCAGAGGACAGTTAAATCACTTTAGACCTAAAACCAGTCGGGGCATTTGGGAGTGGATTCCTTGTTCCCAGTCCGCCACTAACTGGATGGTCTGAGGAAGTCACTCCTCCTCTCCAGGCCTCTTCCTGAACTGCAAATTTAGGGAAGTGGGCTAGATCAGTGATTTTCAGGTTGTTCTCACCCACGGACTTCTTTCTTCAAATGCAACGGCCTACAGCAGCCCAATAAATAAAATAGAAAACCAGGCAGAAATGCTTAGGTGAGGTAGGGTGGGGGCATCTCAGGACTCAGCCGTGGGCCGGCCCGGTGGCGCAGTGGTTAAGTTTGCACGTTCCACCTCTCGGTGGCCCAGGGTTCGCTGGTTCGGATCCTGGGTGCGGACATGGCACCATTTGGCACGCCACGCTGTGGTAGGCGTCCCACATATAAAGTAGAGGAAGATGGGCACGGATGTTAGCTCAGGGCCAGTCTTCCTCAGCAAAAAGAGGAGGACTGGCAGCAGATGTTAGCTCAGGGCTAGTCTTCCTCAAAAAAAAAAAAAAAGGGACTCGGCCGTGTTTGGTGGAACAGCCACTGTTTGAAACCAACTAGACGAGATGTTCCACATGGTTCCTGCCGCCTCTGACTCTGAGACTAACACCCACGTACGAGCAGCAGCACTGTGCTCAGGTGACATAAAACCCAGGTGTTTACTGGAGAAGGGTGTGGGGACTCCCTGAACTTTGCTGAATTCCTTCCTGCAGCCAAACAACTACTGAGTATGAAACCAAACTAACAAACCAGCTGGCCAACTGCCTCTGGCCTGAAGGTAAGGGATGTACCCTCTTGGGTCCTGAAGCTCCTACATCACTTCACTCTGTGTAGTAAAAGACAGGAGCACTTGACGAGGAGTCTGAGACCAGAATGATAGGCCTGTCTCTAAGCCACTGTGTAACCCTGGGCAAGTCACTGCCTCTCTCTGGGCCTTAACAGCCTCATTTCTAAAAGGAAGGTTGGACAAGACTATTTCTGTGGCTCCTTCTGATCCTAATATTCAAGGGTTCTATGCACCAAAAGTCACATTGCACATCTGGCACGTGGGCACCCAAATGACTACACTGAGAAGAAAAGGACTAAATAGTCTTTGCAGATTGGAAGCACAGCTGGCACTCAGAGGAGGGAGAGCAGGGGGCAGGGGTGTTGGGACCCCAGAAGAGAAAGCTGAGCTGGGCATTGTTGGCCAAGTGACATCTCAACCTCTGAGAGGAGAGATGAGGCTCTCAACCCTCCTGGGGACCACAGGGAGGCGTGCAGACACCCGGCCTTCGGTGGACGCTGGAAGCCAAAACCCACTCAGTTGCTAACAGCATTGTGGTTCTTCCTCTACCTGGATCCTGGGGCAAGAAAACAGCATCTGAACAGCGACCGAAGGACACGTAGCTCTTGGCCCCGTCTATGAGTCCGTCATTGGAAGAGCGAAAGATAATATTGGTGAAGCCAGCCACACAAGCCCTGTGGGATGACAAGAGGGAAAGGAGGTGGCTGAGATGTGTCCAGTGCCCCGGCATGTGAAGCTTTGCATGCAGGAGGCTCAGCCTTGAAAGACCAAGAAGGAGGAGCCATTACCGATAGGAGCCCAGGGGTTCCAGCTTCCCGTTGTAATAGCCGTGCGTGGTTGACTCATTCCCAACATCAACTTCGTATTTCAAGACTTCAGACAAGCCCTGAGAGCGTCTCTTTCCTTCTGTTGTTATGAGGTATGTCACGTAAGCGTCTGAGTCCCCCTTTTTGAAATCTTCATACGTATATCTCAAAGCATCTGTAGACGGGTGAACAGCTAAGAAAGGACACACAGGAGGAAAAGTCATCAGAAAGTGATGGCAAAGACATAAGTCTCCGATTCACCTAACGAATGATGTTGACACTGGGTGACAATGATAGGTACACCTCTCAAGGATGCTTTCTATGCCAGGCTTTACTGATATTAAGTACTAAGTGCTTTACAGACATCAACTCATTTAATGTCCACAATAATCTCAACATGTAGGCTTACCATCCCCATTTTACAGATGGGAAAATGAAGGCACAGAAAGCTAAAAGGACTGAAGGCCACACTGCCTGTGTGGTCTAGTTGTATTTCTAACAGTGTAGCAGACCATCAGATTGGGAGCGTGTGGTCTCATCCACCACAGGCTGGTATCAGTCAGTCTGGTCACTAAGCAACGATGCCTCCCTCTTCAGCAAAGGTCTTAGCCTGGGGTTTGCTGAAAACCTTCACAGCAAAATGACTGGGTTTGAAACAGACCCCAAACAAAAAGACAGAGAGAGAGATCTAAACATCACTATGTGAATTTTGCCGCAGGTTTACAACACCAGCAAATTCCCTGTTTTCCAGGATCCCCACACTCCTGACAGTGGGCTTGAACTCTGCTGCCCTCGAGGAGATGAGGACAGTGTCACAGGCTGAGAGGCTGACGGGAGTGGCACTGCACTCCTGACATTCAGTTCAAAGGATCACCGAAAATGACAAAATTTGGCACTTTAAACCCAGGCCTTGTGTGAAGCACCCACATGCAGCTAACAAAGACGCCGTGATTCAGCCCCTCCTTCCCACCCAAGCGCGTGAGGGAGCCCTTTAAGGAAAGGTGGCCTTTCCTCCACCCCTTCTCTCATCTGTGAGGATGCTCTTTGCAAGTTCTCACTGCAAATGCAAATCATTTTCTGTTTTCTTGCGAGAGAAAGTCACCCTATCAGGATGATTTGTGTGTGTGTGTGTGCGCGTGTGTGTGTATGCACGCACGTGTGTGTGTGACAAAGTTGTTTAAGGCTAATATTCTGCCACCTGAAAGACCTTGTGTTGTAAAAGAGATGAAAAACCTAAATCAGAGGTCAGCAAGTTAGGATCCAAGGGTGCAATCCAGCCACCCACCCATTTTAGTAAATAAGAGTCACACTCATTTTTATGTATCTTCTACAACTGCTTTCACACCACGATGGCAGAGCTGAATAGCTAGGACAGAGATTGCAGGGTCTGTAAAGCTTCAAATATTTGCTATCTGGCCCTTTACAGAAAGTTTGTCAACCTCTGACCTAGGTGATCAGGCAAATAGCTTACCCTCTCCCACTCCCATCTGAGTGTCAAAGCGTGGGCGACAGTGTAAAAACAGACACATATTTGTATCACTAATGTGCCTCAGTGGGCACGGAAATGGCGCCCAGTAAGGGTATCACTCACTGGCTGTTTGACCTTTGTCACTTGGCATAATGATCCCTCCTTACCTTCCCCAGTGGTGAGAACGAGAGCGTAGGCTTTGATGGGTCCATGGCTGGCTTCAAACCCACTGAACTTGACCTTGACTGAATTGTGACTGACAGATGTAATATTAGGGGATCCATCTGGAGAAGGGGGGTCTGAAACAGAACAAAACAAAACATGATCACCCAATATTTAAAACCAAAGAAGGAACAAAATTATGAAGGTGAGAATTTGCTGGAATGCCTCCCTCAAGATCTGCCCTTGATCAGAAAGCTGTGTGCTAGGCTCATGCAAAGTAAGTCCAGAAGCAAGGGGCAGGGAAGAGAACTGGTGGAGTTCAAAAAGGGTAGATCCCGGGCTGGCCCCGTGGCCGAGTGGTTAAGTTCGCGCGCTCCGCTGCAGGCGGCCCAGTGTTTCGTCGGTTCGAATCCTGGGCGCGGACATGGCACTGCTCATCAGACCACGCTGAGGCAGCGTCCCACATACCACAACTAGAAGGACCCACAATGAAATATACAACTATGTACCGGGGGGCTTTGGGGAGAAAAAGGAGAAAATAAAATCTTTAAAAAAAATTAAAAAATAAAAAATAAAATAAAAAGGGTAGATCCCTGGGGAAGCCTGCCTAGCTCACCATGGCCCCTTCAGTGTGGCAGCCACATCCCTGAGGACAGGTTTGCAGCAACCTTATTGGTTGAGAATTACCTGGCTTTTCTATCTTCCCCTGACCCCCTCCCCCGACCCAGGTGAGACCCAGAGGGCCAGGTTCCTTACCCTGAGAACTGGAGAAAAAGGAAAGTGAGAGAGAGACTGTGTGGGTGCAACTCTAAAGTGGGGACTTGGGAGCTGTACACAGACATCTTCCCAACACCCGACTTGGCCCCAGATGGGTTGGTCAGCTGAGAACAGTGATGGAGCAGAGACGACACAGACAGAACGCACTTCCTCCTGAGACCTGGCTGCATTCCTGCTCCACGTCCTTCACACTAAAGTCCTCACTTTTGCTGAAGTTGGTTTAAAACAGCACCTAGAGAAACCCAACCAACCCTCTTCCTAGACACCAGAAAAGCCCACACAGGAGTATTCCGTGGGTGACCTTCATGATGAGGTACCTCGCCTTTCCAAGCTAGGCTTGGGAATCCACTCTCTGAATTAACACAAAAGGAAGAAGACACTGAATTAAAGGTCATCTCTCTCCACACGCTCTCTCTCTACCTAAATTTGTCTCCCACATGCAGTTGGAGTGCTTTCTTATTATACTCAAGATTCAGGGAGACTGAGAAAACTGAACTCCAAAAGAACCACAGCACAATTCTCCAAACTTGCGCCGTCCAATACGGCAGCCACCAGCCGCACGCAGCTGTGGAGCGCTTGAAACGCGACTAGTCCAAATTCAGATGTGCTATACGTGTGAGACAGAGACTGGATGTCAAAGACAGTGTGAAAAAAGGATGCAAAATATCTCATTAATAACTTCCTTTATACAGATTACATGTTGAAATGATAACCTTTTTAACATACCGAGTTAAATAAAACGTGAATGAAACTAATTTCAGCTGTTCCTTTTTATATTTTCTTAATGTGGTTCCTAGAAAATTTTAAATTATACATGAGGCTCATATTATTTTCTATTGGAAGCAGAGATCTAAAAACCTGCTTCGGCAACCTCTCACGTAACTGACAGCAGTGGCCACTTGGAGGCGCTGTCCCCATGTCTGTCAATGGCCTCCCCAGAGACTTCCTAACACAGTTCCCAGCAGCCCCTATGCTCCAGGGGCCTCTCTGCCCAGTGCATGGTGTCCCTTATCACCGTCCCCCACCACCCAGCACACAGTAAGCAGCCAATGGATGTTGACTAAAAGACCATCATTCCAACTCTCTCAGATTGACCTACCCGCCAATGCTTCCTACCTTTCTCAGAGAAAATGCAGTTCTAGTTTTATGTTAAATTAAAAACGTATTAAATTTGTACATTAAACAAGCATGTTAAAATTGTACGTAAAAATCCACCTGAGAAAAAGCAGCTACAGATCACGGAGTGAGAGAATCACTGGACTAGATGAGAAGTGGGCATTATCCATCCCTCACACCCATGGTTCAGCCTCAGGAATGACGAATTCTGAGGAGCTGGTCCTCTTCACCACTCCCTGTGCGCAGCCCTGAGACACCAAATCAGACACGGTTTCTGTTCCTCAGTGGCTTACACCCACTGAGGAGATGACAGCATGCAGCAGAGAACTACAAAAAAGTACCCATAAGGGTCACTGTCTCTATCATGTTGTAGAGTGCTGCAGAAACCAAAGGAGTGTGACTCAGGGCCATCCTGTGCAACTGTGTCCTACACACTCCACGGAGCTTCAAGCACATCGTAGTCCGTATGATGGTGTCGCCTGGAATTGTGCAGTGCATCACCTGAGCGGCCACATATGGCAGCTCTGCAGTGGCCTTCCACACACATTACCTCATCTAATGTTTACAACATTCCTAGAAGGGAGGTATCATTTCCTCTTTTACAACTAAGGAAAACAAGGCCTAGAGAGATTAAGCAACTTTTCTGAGATCGCACAGATGGTAAAAGGCAGATCTTAGAATCAAACTCTAGTCAGCCTAAATCTGAGGCTCTGTCCACAGAACCCCTCCACCACTTTCCACGTCAGTGTCTCTGAAGTGAGAGGCCTTTTTTTCTCGCTATTACAACCACTAATTCTTTAGGAATTGTCTGGAAACATTCCTGTACTCCAAAGGAAACATACCTAGGAGTCAAAAAGCACAAAGCAAAACCAACTCAACCAGGTTGATCTAAGACATAACTTTGGCAGGACATGGGGAGCAAAAGACGGACAAACATGAAGCAAAGATGTAAGAAGCAAGATTTTCCAAAAAAAAAACAACCATATGTGCATGAAGATTAACTAGGGGGACCCCCGTGCAGGAAGTGATCCTGTTTCCCAAAACCACTGGGGCACTTGTGAATACAGATGCTGTCTTAAGGAACTGTAAGTAGGGAAATAGGAATCTTGACTGAATATTTGCTAATAGCGAAAAAAAAGATTAAGTTTTCAAGTGTTATGGTAATAATAATGGGGTTATGTCTGAAAGAAAGAGAAAAGAAGTCCCTATCTTGCAGCAATAAATACTGAAATATTGACACATAAAAATACAGAATGACTAGGACTGGCCTCAAAGCAATCAAGTAAGGGAGGAGGGGACATGAATGAAACAAAATTGGTCAAGTGCTGACAAATGTTCAAGTGGGTGGTGATGGGCATGTGGGTTTCTTTCTACTGTCCTCTACTTTTATGTATATTTGAATATTTCTATAAAATGCTTCTTTTTAATGCAGTAAGGGAACTCACTACTTAAAAGAAAATGTGGCAATGAATTATTCTGTTAAGAAAAGGAAAATTTGTAATGTAAAAATGATTCCCTCTTCTCTGCTTTTGTAGACTAGATTTCTATAGAATTGGGTTAACAGTCCATGCCAACAAAAACAAATATTTTAGCTGAAATTTAAAAAAAAAAAAAAAAGCAGATTTCTGGGCCACACTTGCAGACCCACTGGGTCAGCGTCTCCAGGGGTGACCACAATGCCGCTTGGCCACCCTGCTGCCACGAAGCCCACCTGTGATGCCAGTGAGGCACGTGCTTTGGGAGGGGGGTGCCGTCTTGTTACAGGACAAGGCAGTGATGCTGATGATGTACGAGGTAGAAAAATTCAAATACGTGACTTCCGTCCTGTACTCGGTGTTGTTCTCCGAGGAGCAGCTCTTGCGGTATGTCAGATTTTGCCAGGCCTCACAGCTGATCTCCAGCCTGAAGCCTGCGTTGGTGCCGGGAGGGCAGGCCCACTTGAGAACCAAGGTCGGCTCTTTGGGGACGACCTCACAGTGGAAGGAGGCTACTGGTGCAGGATCTGCAAAGCAAGCACAGCACATTGTGAGACTCTGGGACATCTGCCTTTGCAAACACTGACACGTGCGGGGCAGTAGAATTCTGGCCCATTTGCAAGGAGGAGTCCTGTGGTATGGGAGAAGAGGCAGAGGCTGACCTTGAATCGGGTATTACTGAACTGGGTGACCTTGGGTCAGTCACCCAACTGCTCTGAGCCTCAGCTCAGGCCTGTTTGAGGATTAAATGAAACAGTGGTTGTCAGTCACTGAGCTGGAAGAGAACAGGGCTCCATGAGAGGTAGGTATATCATACCATGGGTGGAGCAGCTTTTTCACCTGTGTCATCTCATTTTGGGGCCCTCTCGACAATCCTTCTGGAACAGGTAGGGCTAGGACTGTCCCATTTTGCAGATGAATCAACTGAGGCCTAGAGAGGTGAAGTAATTTGCTGAAGAAGTGGCATGGCTGGTAAGTGGCAAAGCCAAAGCTGGATCCCAGGTTTTCTAAATCCCAGTCCAGGGCATTTTCTAAACACACAACATGCTCAATGATCAATGGTAAATGGCATGAGTTTCCTCATCTTTAAAATGGGGTGTTATTTGTTTCTACCTGAGGATCAATAGAGGTTTCTTGAGGGCCAACATGAAACTGATGTAAACGGAAAACTCTCTATTAATATCCTGGGGGAGAATATTATCATTACTTTTATGTTGCCGAATTTTAGAGCAGGAAAAGCACTAATAAGTCACGTAGTGCCTCTCCACACTCTCTGCCGGAGGCCTGGAAAGGTAGCCTCCCCAGTTCATACCTTCTCCCACAGCTGCTGTTCCCTCCACCCCCAGTCATAAATGCTCACATATGTTTTTCTCCTGCTACAGGCTGCCATGATTATGGCTAAGAAAAGTATCAGCAATGGAGGCCACCCAAATACCAAAGATCAGAGTCTAGACCAGGTGGCTGGAGCCTGAGGCAGCAGAGGTGACTCAAGGCTTCAGGGATTTCTTTAGCCACTCCATGTGAAAGGTCAGAGGGTCATCGAGGTTCCCACATGACCAGGGAGGCTGATCCAATGAGACTACACCCCCCTCTAAATCAGTCTGAACACACTCGAATAGCTTGGTCTAAGGAAGGGAAGATGTAGCTGAAAAGAGGATAGAGAATAAGGTGATACAGGGGCATCACAGTGACAAAGGCGCCACAGTCAGAACTGCAAGCAGAAGTCCTCACAACTCTGCAGACATTCCCTGGGTTCCTTTCTGAAAGTCCTCAGTTAAACCCAGGGCTCTTCTCTTTATCACACTTTTTGCTTTGAGAAATAAGGATCAAGAAAGTAGAAAAGGCTGAGCATCCATTTTAACAATATCCTTCCCACCTTCTTCAGTGTAAAAGCCAAACTATGAACTACAAGCCTGGAAGTCATCCATGCCCTAACTCATTACCTCCTGGTTCTCACCACCTACCCCTCGCCCTCTTGTTCCCATAGATCCACTCCTGCCATCCTGGCCTCCTGCTCTGCCCTCAACACAGCAGGCACTCTCCAGCCTCAGGGCCTTTGCACCGGCTGCACCTCTGCCTGTAACGCTCTTCACCCTGACATCCACATGGCTGGCTTTTTTACTTCCTTCAAGTCTTGGCTCAAAAGTCACCTTTTCTTTGAGGCCTTCCCTGGACACCCTAGGTAAACATCTCATTCTCCCTTCCTTGTCTTTCTTGGCCTCTCTCTAGCAATAATCATCACCTGATAATTTATTCACCTTGTTTTTTCTGTCTTCCCCACCAGAATAAAAGTCCCCGGAAGGCAGGGACTTGTCTGTGTCATTTGCCAGTGCCTGGTATTCAAGAGGTGCTCAATAAATATTTGTTGAATGAATAAATAATGAGGGCAACAAGATAGCACTAATAAGCTAACAGGAGGTCTCAGAGAGCTCAGTGTCCATTTTTGCACACCACACAAAACCTGATATACTAAGGATTGTGGAGGACCAGCCTGCAAGGTAAGCACCACACAGGAAGGAGTCCAAGAAGCACCTGGGGCTACTTACCTATACAAAATGACTGCCAGCCAGGTACCAGTGACTCGGTGACATTCCCCACTTGTGTGAAGATCTCTACTGTGTATGATGAGCCAGGTATTAATCCAGTGACAGTTACATAAGTGACGCCAATGACTGTGACTGTTGCGTGGCTGGAATTTCCATCCTTCCCAATAAGAAGGCGGTAGGTGTACCTGGGAGAGGCTTCCTCAAAGTTCTGTCAATTTAATGTTACTGCTATGGTGTTGGTACTTATTTCAATGTTAGACACAGTGCTGGGCCCTTGATTTAAAATAAAACAAAATAAAATAAAGCATGGATTAGCTCGAATCCCAGAACTTTTTTATTTATTGCATCTAAAAAGAGCCTGAGTCTTTTGGGAAATGAATGAATAAAGCTAATATTTGTTGGCTCAAAAGATGGAAGTCTTCCCAAGAAGACATTCAGAAAATAACTATACAGGTTAAATCTCAAAGGAATTAAAGTTTTTCAGGCTTATTTTCACATTTTGAGTTTACCTGAAATATATTTTCAAGATATAGTTTCCTGTTTGTTTTTCAAATCTGATTAATGAAAGGGAAAAATATACTAAAAAGAAACTATAAACTACCATCCCTACCACATATTTAGATCACATATGAGCAAAACACCCCCTCCCCTGTTGCATGCAGAGCTCCTCATTTGAGCAGTATCTTCCAATGCCAACATGACAAGGTGACCTCCTCTGGTCTAGATTCCCAAGGAATGAATGCAAGGTTAGGTTCTCCATGACTTATGGGATCACTTCCTGCTTCTCAAGACAATTCCAAGTTTACGTGGCTCAGCACCAGTGCCCCATGAAAACGGCAGGACGTTTGCTGAGGCTGATGTTTTCAGCTTAAGCAGTTTCACATTCTACCTGGAGCCCAGAAACACCATGGGCTCTGACCGCATCATCTAACCAATGCTTAGTTCTCACCCTCCAAGTGAAAGTCGGGGAGACTACTCCCTTAGGTGGGCATCCTAAGACACTTACGTGTGTAGTGTTTGGTGAAGCTGTAGATCCCACGAACATGGTTCACTTCTGGAGAGATAGTGATGTTTTATAAGGTGCCTGGGATCAGGCCCCAGAGAGTGACTGCTCTGTGCAAACTGTTTGTCTTATTAGAGCCATGCTCAGATGGTATGAATAGATGGTAGGTGTACTCAGAAGTACTGTCCGTATTCTGCCACTCCAACACCATTTCGGTCATGGTGACGCAGATCACGCAGATATCAAATACTACACTGGGGGCTGGTCAGAAGAAATGAGGAGAAAAGGAAATCTGTTCATGACCGTCATAACATCCAGCTTTATTTCAATCTGTCTGTCAAAAGAACTTGCTCTTTCACCATCAAACTCTCAAAGGAGTTCACAAAGGGCAAACCCCAAAACATAGGTGAGAAACAGACACGCTCAGTTCTTTCAAGACTTTTGGCTCTTCTGTAACACAGATGAACTTTCCAGTTCATTGTATCAGTTCTCTGGTCTTTTGCTTTTGTCATAAAAACACCCCCTCCTGGGGTCTTCTGGACTGGGAATCATGTTCAGTTCTTGTTCTGAGGGTTGGTGACCAGACAAGTAGAGTTTGTCGAAATTCATCAAACTATACACTTAGGATGTATGTGCTTTACAGTAAGTATATTATATCTCAATAAAATGTTTTTAATCAATGTTCTTTTCTCAAAAGAAAACATCTTCCTATAACATGGTCAGGCATACTGGAGAGAAGAACTGAAATGGGGAGTTGACATTTACTAAGTGGGAGCATTGGAGGGGGGAAGGGAAAAAAGACACACACCCTTCGATCCCAGAATTGGGAGTCAGAAGAGAAATCACCCACATGAGTGCCCTGGGGACTGTTATCTGACTGTCTCACCTGACACACTGAAGCAGTTGCAATACAAATGCACAATCGAGGCTGAGAAATAACATATGCAGGGTCTCTCTACTGCCCTTGTTTTCAAAACTTTTGTCTCTTGACCCAGTAACCAAGGTCACTTCCAGTGAGAAGAAGTGGGTCATTGGGGGACAAAAGAAGGAAACATTTTCACTGCAAAACCTTTTGTATTTGTTTTTAATTTTATACTACATGCATGTGCTATCTATTCCAGAATCAATTTTTGCTTTTAAAATGAAATCTCCTAAAAGGGAGGTAGCTTCTAGAGTCTTCTTCCCCTACACCCAGATTCCTGATGTCAAAAGGATTCCACAGACAAAAAGCCAGGAAATGCAGCCACTTTCTGTAAACATAAATAAACTACAAATAACTTAAATACTACATAAGAAGAGAAGGGCTGTGTAAACTGTGATCTGGCTCCATGATGAAATATTCTGCAGCCACTAAAAATAGGAAGACCATACTAACTACGGGGGAGGCTATAGTATGCACTGAGAAAAAAAGTTGAAATACAAAATAAAATTATTTTCATAATAGTTACAATGGTGTAAACAAAACATATGACTGTGGACACAGAAAAGGAAGTTATTTGGGTTAGAAGAGTGAAGTTATTTTGTTTCCCTTGCCTCTTATGTGGCAAAATATCCATAATAATATTTATCATTTTAACCATTTGTAAGTGTACAACTCCATGGCATTAAGTACATTCACAATGTCATGTAACCATCACCGTTATCTGTACCCAAACCATTTCATCACCCCCAACATAAACTCTGTTCCCATTAAACAACAACTCCCCATTCCTCCCTCCCCTAACCCCTGGAAACCTCTGTTCTACCTCCTGTCTCTATGAATTTGCTTATCTTAGGTTCCTCATATAGGTGGAAGCATACAATGTTTGTCCTCCTGTGTCTGTCTGATTTCACTCAGAATGATCTTTTCAAGGCCCATCCATGTTGTACCATATATCAGAATTTCATTCCTTTTTATGGTTGAATTGGTTCCATTGTATGTAATATAGTACATTTTGTCTCTCCATCCATCTATTGCTGGACAATTGGTTGCTTCCATCTGTTTTCTATTGTGAATAATGCTGCTATCAACAGTGATGTACAGATAACTGTATGAGTCCCTCCTTTCAATTCTTTTGGAAATATTTATGCGCAGGAGTGGAATTTCTTGGTAATATGGTATTTGTTTCCCTTTTTCAAATTTGCCCTTAATGTTGTTACACTGACTTCCCCAATAATAATGAATGTTGTTCAGTAATTTAATGGTATTCCCTAGGAGTCTAGTGCCTTATTACAACTCTTCTTGACTTCCATTCAAAGGGACCAAACTGTAGGCTGTAATACAAAAGATATTTTCTCATCAAGAATAGTCCTAAATTACCTTGCAGCTGTGCCATAGCAAAGTGTCAGTCCACATTGTGGTTAGGACCTCGGTCTTCAAAGTCAGACAGAGGCCATTTTACTAACTGGGCCAGTTACTTAAGCTTGCAGAACTCCCATTTCCAACTCTGGAAACTGGAGATGCTAACAATAGCTACCTCATGAAGTTGTGTTAAAAATTTTAAAATATAAGATGAGAGACCAGCACATTATAGATCTCCAATAGATTATATTATTATTACATTTAGTTGGAGGCAATGGCAATACACACAATATCAAGAGTACCCCCACAGAGGGGATCCTCTTATCATTATCAATAGTCTCCAAAAGAAAGAAGTAATATATTTTAATATTAAGACCCTGCTTTAACAGTCTAATCTAAAATTCAGACTTGAAAAGGAATTACTACATTTCATCTGACAGATGCATTTTAGCGGTTCCCTTTTTCTGCAAGCAGATCTTTTCAAGTAACTATCAATGCTTAACTCAACCAGCAGGGTTGAAGAAACCTACACAACGAGGATCTCAAAAAACCAACTGACTTCAATGCAGCTTAAGGAATCAGTCTCATTTTTTTATTCTTCCTCTCCTTATAAAGGATTTCAATCTTGCAATTAAAGATCAAGGAATACTGTATGTTTTCCAAGTTTTGTCAAAAAATGTATTTCAAATTTTATAAACATAATGAACACCAAATTATTTTCATGAAATACTTTCATCAATATCAATTAGCCTTATAGAAGTAACAAAACTATTGCATCACAATGTTGTTTTTGAAATATTGTAAATAATCTACCTGTCCAACAATAGGGGAACAGTTAAATAATTTATAATACATCCAGTCCAGAGATTCTTAAACTTTTGGGTCCCAGGACCCCTTTACCTCCTTAAAAATACTTAAGGTTCTCATCGATTTTTTAATGTAGCTTATATTTATGGAAGGAGAAATACGAAATGAGGAAATTGTTAAAACATAAGAATACACAAGGAATATAATGGAATAATACTCAGCCGTAAAAAAGAGAAAATCGTCCCATTCACAACAACATGGATGGACCTTGAGGGTATTATGTTAAGCAAAATAAACCAGACAGAGAAAAACAAACACTGTATGTTTTCACTCATATGTGTAAGATAAACTAACACATAGACTAAGAGAACAAATTAGTGGTTACCAGAGGGGAAGGGGGTTTACGAGTGGGCATAATGGGTAAAGGGGCACATTTATATGGCGACTGACAAATAATAATGTACAACTGAAATTTCACAATGTTATAAACTATTATGACCTCAGTAAAATAAAAAATAAAATACTGAACTATATTAGCAACAATAAAATGTTTGAACCTGAAAGAAAGAATAAAGAATACACAAGCATATGTACCATTAGCCGTCAGACTGATGATATCATCCCTTGTTCTTCAGCATCTGGAAAACTCTACTGTACACCCATGATGAGAGAAAGAGAGTGAAAAAGCCAAATAACATTTTAGTGTTATTATCATAATAATACCACACAGGCTCCTTGAAAGAACCTTGGGGACTCACAGAGCTCCCTGGATCACCCTTTGAAACCACTGATCTAAGCCAGGGGTCAGCAAACTTTTTCTATAGGGCCACAGAATAAATATTTTAGACTGTGTAGGCTATATATTCTTTGTTCCAACTACTCATTTCTAGCACAAAAGAAGCAATAGACAGTATATAAACAAGTAAACCTGGTTGTGTTCTAATAAAACTTTATTTATAAAAACAGGCAGTGGGCCAGATTTGGCCCAGGGGTCAATATTATCTGTTGACGTCTGATTTAGACAATGGAATGCCAGGCAAGCACTAAAATTATCCTGCAGAAATATTTATATTGACAGTGAAGAATATTCATAATAAACTGGTAAATGGAAAAAAGCAGATTATAAAACCGCATGTATAGGATGACTTCAATGTTTGTAAAAGAAAATCAATCAATCAACATATATGTATATATATATATACACACACACACACATGCACACACCTGTAAATATTATAAAATTATAAAACATTAGACACCAAAATTTATCAGTGGTTACCTCTGGTTGATTGTTTACATGTGATTTTTTCTTTTTGTTTGTTTTATTTTATACAATAAATATGCATTACTGTTTTAATTTCTTTTAAATATTTTTCTTAGATAATATGATAAACAGAAATACTTGGAAATCCTGACATCTATAAATTACACTGATTTTCTTTAAGAAATATCCTATTTGCTTACCAGTTATACTATAAAATGTCTAGGAATCCCCTTCAGTTCCATTTGGTCCTTGTGGCAATAGTTCAAAATAATGCTTGATTCCAGGGTATAAGCCACCAATGACAGTACTCTGGTTGGTCGTTCTTTCCAGCTAAGGTGCTCCAGCTCCACCCCGTGTGGTAAGTATCTTAAAGGAATCTGAGTTGTTGCTGCTCCAAGCTAAGCCACTCTCCCTCATGCTGACATCACCAAAAGTTGGGAACTAGAACAGGGGCTAAGGGAATAAAGTAGACAAATAGATTAAGAATCTATTTCTCCAGAAGACAAAGGTGACTGAACCTCAGAAAACATTTACCCTGAGATTAAATGCACACTTGGGACACCTGAGCTCTCCTTCTGTCTTCTTCGTATTATCACCTACAACACCAGCCCCTCAGAAACTGGTATTTCTGGCCACTGAGAGGACACCTGGCTACAAGAGCGCAGAAACTGTGTGCTTAGGTTGTACAAAGTCATTCTCAGGAAATGAGAGGAGGCGTGAGGCCCCATAGGCAAGGGCTCAGTCTGAAGTAGGACTGGCTGCTGCTGGCTACTTTGTCTTATATACATTACTAAACCTTCCAGAGCCTCCTTTTAGGGACGAGTAGTAGAGGCTGCGGTTGGCCCCCAAAATCCATTCCCCTCCTCTTTTTATTAGTCATACCCTCCCAGATTTTTAGCTGTGTACATGGCTGTTGGGTATAAAGACTATATTTCCCAGCCTCCTTTGCAGCTATTTTAGCCATGTGGCTAAGTTCTAGCCAATGGCATATGAGCAGATGTACTGCATGACATCTAGGAAGCATCCTTAAAGCATGGAGCACTACCTTCTGCCCTTCCTCGTTCCTGTAGCTGGAATGTGGATGTGATGACTGGAGCTCAGGCTGCCTAGCTCTAGAACCAACATTGTGGGTGTGGTGGTGGCTGCAACTTCCTGACCCCAGGACTGCAGCTCACAACATACATTCCTGGAGCCAGCAAATACAGCCAGAGCTGCTGACGGTGACAAAGCAGGTGACTCCACAGGTGGGGAGTTCTGCACCCTTAGTTATGGAGTCATTTCTGGGTCCCAGC
The DNA here is from genome assembly GCF_041296265.1 of Equus caballus. NCBI lineage: Eukaryota > Metazoa > Chordata > Mammalia > Perissodactyla > Equidae > Equus > Equus caballus. Next base: position 14,115,064 of record NC_091695.1, read on the forward strand.
CTTAAAGCCTGCTCTCTAGCTGTTGTGAGTTGAATTGTGTCCCCTCAAAATTCATGTGTTGAAGTCCTAAACCCTGTACCTCAGAATGTGACTGTATTTGGAGATAGGTCTTTAAAGAGGCAATAAAGGTAAAATAAGGTTATTAAGGTGGGCCCTAATCCAACATGACGAGTGTCCTTGTAAGAATAGGATATTAGAACACAGACATGCACAGACCAAAGTACAACCAAGCAAGGACAAAAGGAGTAGACAGCCATCTACAAGCCAAGGAGAGAGGCCTCAGAAGAAACCAACCCTGTGTCACCTTGATCTTGGTCTTCTTACTTACAGCCTCCCAGCCTGTGGTACTTGTTATGGCAGCCCGAGCAAAGTAATACACTAGCCTTCAAATGGGTCTATAAACCCTCAATTCCCAGGACTAAATCCCACTCAGCTTAAAGCAGCTCACAGTTTCTGTTTCCTGCAACTGAGCCCTGGCTGACACTCGACCACCCCATCCTGCCTAGTGCTGGGCTTCTTTTACAACAAGAGAGAAATAAACTCCTGTCTTGTTTAAGCCATGAATACTTGGTGAGATTTTTGTTACAGCTGAAACTAATCCTAACTAATAGAGAGATTAAACAGTAAAAAAAGTAAAAAAATGAAGAAGTTAGTAGATTCCGTTTACCCCAATTAGCCAGTACAGAACACATCTGTAACGATGCCTAAGGTGTGTTTCCTGGGAAGCAATGGACACTTGAGGAAAGCATTTTTGTGGGATGAGCCCTGGGTCCAGAGTCAGGAACCCCTGGGTTCAAGTTCCTGCTCTGCCCCTTGGTCTTTGGGAAATTGTTCAGCCTGCTGGGCTGTAGTTTTCTCATCTGCACAGGTATCTTAATATCCACCACGAAGGCAATTGCAATCCACGTAAAGCTCCTGGCACAGTGTGATACCAATACTATTATCTAGCATACTACTGGTGCACCATTATTGTTTTATTTTAAATTATTTGATCTTCTCTGGAAGAGAAAGCTTATTATTTTCTGCCTATCTTCTTATCTTTAAGGGACAGTTAAGCAAAGAAAGGAGGAGATATAGCCATGTTCTGCTTCATTATAATGTCAGCATTAAAAGGAGAAAGGGACGTGAATATCAAGGTTCTTTTTGTCTCCATGTATTAATTTGCTCTAGGTCTCTACCACACTGGAATAGTCACTATAAGCATGGGCTGGAGTCAAGACAGCTTATCTGTCTAATTCCACCTCTGCCACTTACCAGGTGTGACACCTGCCTACAGCACCTCTCTCAGCCTTGGCTTCCTCCTCCATAAAATAAGGCTAATGCCAAACATGTCACAGATTTGTGACTATTAAAAGAGACAGTGCAAGGAAATCAAATTGCAAAAAAAATAAGCTCAGAGATTTTTCTTGTATCTGGGCCTGGTACATGGAAGGTGACTAAGAAAGGTTAGAAAAGCAATGAGTGAACTCATGGGCATACACTTGGATAAAGCCTGGCATGCCTTTGGAACCATCACCAATGAAAGGATGCACTGTGATGGAGTGATGACAGCACAAGTCTCATTGATGGTGAGAATGAGGGAACTGATCTCCATAGCAACTTGTATCTCCTAGGTATAGACAGAGGATGACTCATTATCATTGATTTTCCAGGTCAGGGTCATGCTTGTGGCACTAATGTTAACAGCTTCGACAAGCAAAAACCTGACTGGAGTCTGTGAAGACATGTGAGGTATTCACAATGACCAGAATGACCAAGCCACGGAAGGAGAGAGAGAAGCTATCATCTGGGTATGTCATAAAATCTAAGAAATACTCTTGGAAATTATCCCTTCCTATTCTACACCATTTAACCACAACCACAACAAACACAAACGTATTGGGGTCCCAGCAAAAGTCAGGCATCATCTTAGGGGAAGAAACAACCTGGACAATTACATCCACATAGCTACTCTTTGTTCTTCTTGTGAATTGACTCTTAGTGGTACAATGGACTACTCAAAGAAAACATGGACTTTTCACATGCCATGCCTTGCAATCAATTAAAAATCACAGACTTTAGCATGAGGAAGGCCTGGGTTCCAAGGTTAGCTCTGCTTTAATAGCCAGGTGGGTCTTAGGAAAATCACCTGAGCTCAGTTCCCTCACCTATAAATTGGGATAACAATCCTCACTTCAAGAAAAAATAACACGAGTGCTAATTATTTGCCACTTGCTCACCTCACCCTCTCAATCCATCCTCTGTTCTTCTTCCCGACTGCTCTGTGCCCCAGGAGGCTGACCCCTTAATGTTGCTTCTTTGGTACAGGTTAGGACCCTGCCCGATGGTCTGGGATCAGGTATTGCCAATGTGCAATATGGGCAGGTTACTGGGGGGCTGGAGCAGAAAGCAGTGAAGTCTTCCTCCCACTTCCACCTCTCTCTGGGCTGCCTGTTCTGGCATGGCTGCATCCTCCACTGCCCCAGCCCTCAGTGGGCTCCAGAAACACCACTTCCTCCCTCTTGCTCTTCAGCCTCAGAGGCAGTCTTCTACCATGACTAGTCTCAGGTGTCTCAACATCCTCTGATGGTTCCCTTAACCCCATCCCACCTAACTAGTCACTTGAAAAATGCCTGATATGATACATGTATGTGCATGCATGTGTATGCACATGTATGTATTATGTGGGGTCTATCCCCTACACATATGCAAACCAAATAGAGAAGGTTAACACTACTGTAATTATTATTTATCAAGTACGAAGACAGTTAAACACAAACCAGTCTGTGTATGCACCCAAACGACCAAGAACCTAAGATGCAATCACTACTACTTTAATTCTGCTCAAGCTGCTTTAAAATATAGGGAACCCAAGGCCCTCACTAATCCACATGATCCATTTTAGCAAATCAGTCAAAGGGCCCTCCTCTGGAAGGACCCAGCCCAGGGATGCATGGCTTGGTGAGGAGCCCACAGGCTAGATTTCAGGCACATTCACCCTCCTGCACAAGCATCTGTGTAGGACAGCCCCACCACTGTCAATGGCACATCTGGAGGAGCCCTTTCCTCTTCCTCCTCCTCCTCACACCGTAGCCATATACTAGACACCAAGCTGTCCTCACCTGGGAACCTCCCACCTACCAAACTGCTGGGGAACAGGGCCCCATGCGGCCAAGTGGCCTTTCCTACAGTTGCATCCTCCCCTCCCCCACCCACACATTAACATCACCAGTGGAAGAGGAAAGAAGGAAAGAGGACACAAGTGGATCTTTCTTAAATGTGGATAACACAAAAGCAACAATTCCTTACAGACATGACTTGTCACAGGCTTCTTGTCCAAATTTTCTAGCCCCATGAAAGTAATACAGCCTGGACAGTAATTGCTACCAAGTGGTCTACAGCATGCACCTCCACTCTCCGAAGACAAGAGAAATAACTCACAAAGCATACAAACAATGTCTCTCTAAGAAATAGTAAACCTTTCCCGAATTATCAAGGCCAAGATGTCACCAAGTCCCAATGCCTCCTTACCTCAGACATCGGTGTTCATCCTCTGGACCTTTACTCATGATGTTTCCTCAACTGACACGTCTTCTTCCTTCTCTCCATTTATCCAGATCCTGCCCTCCCTTCCAGGCAAGTTCAAATCCTTCCTATAGAAGAGGCCCTCCCTGGGGATTTGATGTTGAGATCCTGCTCTAGCCTTCCAATGTCCACAGCACTTAGTGGGCAGCTATAGCGGATGGTGGCCATGTGTTACCTGTGAAGCACACAACCCTCTCTTCCAAACAGCACCTCAGTCACCCTTGGTGGGAGGAAGTGCTTGCCACTCACGTAGAAGCTGGTGGGACAGCGGCTCCTTTCAGTTGTCCAGAAAGCAGGGGTGTGACCTCCTCTCCATCCTGAGGGAGTATCACCAGGTCCAGGGTGGACCAGCCTGCAGAGCTTCCTGGAGGCTAATCTGGTCTCTGACTTTGGTCCTCCAGGCCCCACATCCACTCCCCTCATTCTGTGCATCTATGACATCATTTCACAATAGAGATAGTTTGGTTAAAATAACCAGAATCAGTTCATGCTGCTTTAACCCAAGCCCCTGAGGGCTATGACGCTGCAGCATTTGTTCCTGAAACCTCAGACCTGACCATGTACTTGTCCATGTATGTCTTCCTCGATCCCCCACCTATACTGAAATTCCCTGACAGTTAAGAACTGTGCACTGCTTTACCCCCTCATCAGCACCAATCCAAAAAGCCTCCAAATATTGGTCAATTTACAGAGTGGGAGAGCTAACAAATTATAGGTAGAAACCAGCAATGTTCATATCAACAAGTTTCAATAGAAAGATTAGTATGCATTCCAAGGTCAGGCCAAAAAAACCCTCCTTTTCTGATCTCAAGAGGAAAATACTTAAGCAACTTGACAAAATGAATTTCTGTTTATAAGAGAAAAAATATTATGCATTGGCTGGTAATTGTGTTGCCCCATTGACTAGAATGCAGAGATATGAAATAAAGACAGGAGGCAGCAGCTAATGTTTGCACAGAGCAGCTGCTCAGTATGTCTTATTGAGCTGAATGAAAGAAGTGTCTTGGCTAAAGAATTAAGAAGAAACTCACTGGATCTGCTCTGTCCAAAATCTCTTGCAGAAAATTCCCTCTTACAACAAAAGTACCTGTGAAGCAAAAGACAACCCAGAACCAGAATCACAGAAGACAAAACTTTGTGCTAGAAAACTCTGACTGAAGCCATTTTACAAAATTCAACATACTTGTCCTGAACTTAATGGCCTGGGGCTGTACTTTGGTGCCATCTGCTGCTTAAGAATAAACAGTGGCCTTGTACCTTGTGTTAGATTTTAACCCAAATAGCAGGACTTCCCTGTCTTGGGTCAGAGGATGGCTCTCCAGATTCTAGGTGATATTTGATCACAGGAGCAGTGGGTCTTCTGGGTCATTGGGGAAAGTTGTCTGTCTTGTTGATATCTGTTTCAAACACAATAGGCAAAGGCATTAACTGTAACAGAAGTACATCCCTGTCTTGTTTCAGCTCTTCTGCTCTCCCTCCCGTAAGATGACACATCCACAGTTGGACTCCACAAATATCTGTTCCATTCCTCCCCTAAACAGAGGTACATCCTCCTGAGTCATTTCACGTTGTACTTTTATTCCAGGTAGCACCACAGATATTTGTGCTTGTCTTTCAAACTGAGCTATTCGACTTTCTCCTCCATATTTTGGGAAATCGTCTCCTCCCACCCAACTCAAAATGGGGTCTTCCAGGGACAGCCACATGATTCAGACTTGGCTAATCAGAAACCACTCAAGGAATTTTTCCCTGGACCATATCCCGGTTGATAGAGCGTGAAACAGGGGAAATTCTGGTGGCCATTTCTCCTTGAGTTGTATGGAGGGAGCCACTCTAAGAACAAAGCTGACAGAAAGAAAGAAGCAGGAAAGAGAAGAGAGTCACCTCGTCTCTTTCTTCAAGACTTTGCTGCCCACAACAGGGAAATATACATGAGCCAATAAGTTGCTCTTTTAGTTGAAGCTATCCAAAGTCTGGTTTCCCTCATTTGTGATCAAGAATCCTAAAACCCATTTTGTAGCCATGTTTCCTTATGTGTAAGATGTGAATTAAGTACTTGTTCTTCTCAGTTCGCAGGGTTACCTCTGAAAATGCTATGAAATCTGTAAATGACTACTCTACTGTTAGTGCAGAAGACATCTGCTAAATTGGCCTGCTAAGCATCCCTTTTCTCCATGGATCTGGTAAGTTCCTCCAATGGCCCTACTTGGGTAAATCATCTGTTATTTGTTCAACTGAAATTTTAAAAAAGTTAAGGGGGCCGGATTCTTTCCTGGATTCCAGGCTCCAAAAAGTTTCAACTCCCACTATCAGTCTGAGACCAAATGTGCTGACCTGTAAAATAAGAACATTTTCCCTCCTCCCTCAATAAGGCGTGGGGTCAAACTATAAACCCTCTAGAAATTCTAAAACTCTATACATATATAAAAACAATATTTTAAAAAACTGTTAAGTTACTGAAATTCAAAACCACAAGGCAGAGGAGAGGCACACTTTTGTAACTCACCTAACCTACTTTCTGTAACCAAGAGGTCTCTCTGTGCTCATTTGATTTTGAAAAATACAAGGTGACCTTGTATTGAATCTCTGGCTTCATCCCTGGAATATTGACTGCTAAATCTTGAGGTATCTCATTCCAGCTTCCAATGAGTTCAAGGAGCATCTGGCAGGTGACAGTGTCATTATCATTCCTCCCTGTAAGAGGCCTTGCATCACATCCAGGAAGGCAAAGTGAAGACCAGAAACTAGACTAGGCTCCATTTTTAAAACACACAATATGCATTGATAGGACAAGATATTTGTAGGCATCTTTCATTAAGAATGACTGCAGTCATTGATGTTTTAATGTGACCCACTAAAAATCCTTCCTTTAGATCAAGAGTCCAGTGCAATCCCATCATTTTATAACAGGAAAAAAGCACATGATTATGCAGGAAGGAGGAGAAAAGAATAAACCTTAAAGCCAAAATGTTTTAGGATCTGTACTATTCTCTAAGACTGTTAACTCCAACAGTGATTTGACAGTCTTCTAAATTGTCACTTTTAAACAGCAGCATTTAATTATATTTGTTTTAGACATCGGGAACAAAGCATCAAATAAAGTGGTTGTTTGCTACATCTAAAGATCTTCATTCAAAATAATACAAACAGTATCATTTCATAGTACCAACACATTTCAACTAAGGAATTTGTCCTTGTGTTCCAACCCAAGGGGATTTTTCAGAAGACATCCAACCTATACTTTCCTCCACTGTTCTTTCCATCACCTTATTTGGCTGTCAGTGACATAAGTCAAACTATGTCAGCCAAAATGACATCCACTCCCTTCATTCTTGACATGAGAACATGAAGATACAGAGAGGTCGAGTGACTTGCTCAAGAATGCATACTACCGGTGTCATTGGGGGAACTAGAACCCAGGGCTCCAGGTTTAAGTAAACAAAGCCCAGGTGGTGTTGCAGATAGAGCAACAACCCTGCCTGACATCTGCAGGTGCCTGAACTCCTAGATACCAACCTAGGTGACTGTAAGGAATCGTCCAGCTCTGAAGCGATTTGATCAACTCTGTGATTCCATTCTTCCTTCATATCAAACGTGTTTAATGCAAAGATTTTAAATTGGGTCACTCATGTGTCATATTTTTTTTTAAAGAAATGTAACACCAATAAACTAGCCAGGTCAATGACTCTGGGTCACCGTTACAAATATCATTGTACCATGGTAGTTGGCAATCAGGCTCCCTGGGTTTCCACCACTTGATGCTCACTACCTCTGGGACCTCAGAAGAAGCTTATCTTCTCAGCATTACAGTTTCTTCCCCTGTAGCCCTCAGGGTTGCTGTGAGAACAAAATAATGGTTTGGGACTGCTAAGCACAGAATGCATGCTCCATAAATATTAGCTGATGAATCCAGCCCTGTGCTCAGAGGATTTAAGCTGGAGGAAGGATACTCAGCTCCTAGGATGCTGCTTCCTGCCTCCACTCCACCTTCTCTTTCTTATAGTCACCAATTTTATATCACCTTATCTTCATCACCATTTCTAAATTCTGTCTTCTTTTTTTCTCTTTAATTCCCTTCTATCTTGTCTGTGTCCTCTCCTTCTTTTCCTCTCTCTTTCACAATATAATACAGCAAATCTTTATTGTGTGTGTGTGTTTTTTTCCCCTCTAAAATCGTGCTCTGAGGAGCCGGGAGGTTTTTTTGAATGTACCTGTGACACTCCATCCCTGTAGCTCCTCTCTCTCCAGTTCTTTTTAATTATTCAGCCAGGCAAGATTTTATTTAAAGAAATAGTTTCCAGGCTAAAAGGAAATGTTGAAAACCACTGGTCTAGTGTTTTCCTGCTCTGTGTGCAGAAGGTGCTGCACTAAGTGGTACCTTCAACCCCTGGGCTCCAAGAGGTCAGGCTTCTATGGCCTTCACCAGCCAATGAGATCACAGCTCTAGATCAAAAAACTAATAGAGGACCTCTTTTTTAAATTTTTCATTCCTCTTAGCTGAAAAAGAGCTTCTCATCTCTTTTTTTATATTTTTGGTTCTTTTCAGCTTAAAAAAAGAGGTAAATTTGCAGCTATAACAGGTGGCTCAGGGCATTGAGATCTAAGCTAAATAAAAATTGAAATAAATCAAATGTCACTGGACTCCTATTTCATTTGAAACACACATTCCTCTACAAAGTATGACAAAATTTAATTCCTAACAGAAACTCCTGGGGACATAAACGCAGCATCAGCTTCCCTGGGGAACTTAAAAGAAGCCTAGTAATTACTGACACCATTGAGACACAATCCTAATGGGGTCTCTGCTACAAAGTCTTAGCTGAAAAATAAGTATTAACCAATAATAACAAAATATTTTTAAAACTGGGCAGTTGGAAATAGGTAAAATACCTCAAAACACATAAGACCTTAATACTGAATGATCCAGCCACCTGAACTCCTGGGCTTGAAACAATACAGAATCTTTTTTCCTCTTCCACAGTTAATGAAAACCAATCTCTTTCCAATAGGCTTGAAAGGACCAGGCTCTAGGATACAGGACAAGAAGGAATGGTTCATGATAATTCCTAGGAGCTGGTCATTTTACCTGTTGTAACACTTATGCCCATGTAATCTCCATACCTCTAACTGTTGGTACAGATAACACCACCTTAGTGCTGTTGACTATTCCGGAGTGATGGAGGGTGGATGTAAAGTTGCTGAACTTAAGCCTGTGTTGTTATCCTTTGTTTGATTTGCAATAAGAATTGTTTACCCATTTTCCATCTCATTCTTCACTTTATACTTGTCATTAGAAGCAGCTGAGTCATTGTTTTTCCATGTTAGCGTCACATTGGTTGGACTGATGGAAACAGCTTCAGTGTCAAACACAGAACAGGATTCTATTTCAATATTGTTTCCCCCCAAAAAGAAAGAAGATAAGAAAATATGTATTTAAAAAACAAATGTAAGGGTAAGAACTGCTCTATTTTCCAGAAGTGAAATTCGCAATTATGGGATTTCATTTCCCTCTATTTGCTCCCTGGACTTCTCTCAAAAAAAATACATTGAGACACGTATCCACACATGTATACACATGAGTTAGTGAAACAGAGTGCTGTAAAACAGAGAAAAGTGACAGAGTTTGGCCGTGTTGGCTTTGACTTGAATGTGGGTTACACCTGGATAGAAGCCAATACAAAAAGAGACCTAAGATGCAAAATGAGTCTATCTCCTGATTCTCAGAAAACACTGCCTGTGGAGAGGTGTTATATCGTGCAGAAGCATGTGATAACTTTTTCTCCAAACCTTGATAATTAGGAGGAAGCTCTCAAGATTTCTGGCATAGAGATGGCAGCATAAAGAATGTAACATCTCAAAAAGAAACGCATAAAGAGAAAATGACTTGTCTTGGAATCCAGATCTGGACATAAAGACCTACTCTTCCCCTTAGCTATGTGGCCTGGAATTAGTCCCTTATAGCCTATCAGCCTCAGGTTCCTCTGTTGACAGCTCTAATACACTATATTAAACACAAAGGAATATTGTTAAGGCATGATATAATAAACAAGGTCATTGGATTTGGACATTAAAAAAATCTGAGTTCAGAGCCCTGCCTGCTAGTCATCAGCCGTGTGATGTTATTCAAAATCATCTCACCTCTCTGAATCTGACTTTAATCATCCGTCAAATTGTAGATGTATGGGACCTTAAAATAATGGAAGCCATTATGGTTATTAACGATAACTAAAACTTCAAAATGGATGCATCCTAGTGACATTCGAGACCGAGGAGTGACAACTAGCAATGAAAGAGAAACCATAGGCAATAAGGCCCTTTTTCTTCTTAAGGACCTAGGGATTGACCCCAGCAGAGTAAAGATGGTACAGGTAACACCACCTTGGCATGCACATGACCTTCAAATGACAGCATGGAGAGTGTGCCTTACCTGGCTCCTGGGAGACACATACATTTACCCATTCAGTGGAAAAGGGTGGGAAAGGAAACAAGATAGAGGAAGAGGAAACAAGACAGAGGAAAAAGGAACAGGCGAGGAAGAATCTTGTGGCCTACAGTTCAATAAACTTCATGCCAGGAAGCCCCTCCAGTCTTGAGCTTCCTTTTTATAAAGTGCCAATTTCACAGGGTCAAGTAACATTTTTGGCAGATTATTATGGTACCACTTACAATCAATGCTGATGATGGTGAGAGGATATTAATAAATCAATAACCACAGTTGCAGGGTGGTGGCAGCAAGAAGAGCAGCAGCCCTATTTTGGGGGCTGATCATGTCTCAAACATGGTACTGGGTGCTTATTTATGCTTCACAACAACTTCATGAGGAAAGATATGACACTATTTTAAAGAAGGAGAAATGTGTTAAGAACTAAAGCTTGTTGATTCATACAGGGATTCCGGGAAGGTTTTGGAAAAGCAAGTTGTTAAGTTTTGAAAGTTCAGAAAATAAGGCACGTTTAAAAATATGTTTTAAAATGTGGGTATCTTTTTTTTTTTAATAAAGATGAAGAAACTGAGTTCCAAGAGGAGCAATGACTTGCCCACGGCCACACAGTTAAAAACTGACAGACACAGGAAGCAAACCTGGGTCTCCTATTCTGAGTCTGTGTCTTAACTTCTACACCATTGGTGTAGTGCTCAAAGAGGAAGCAGAAAGACAAGAGGGAGAAGCTGGCCGAGGAGCCAGGATACTCACACCAGGCTACACGGCCAAAAATGGGGAGAGAAGAGATACAAGAAGTAGTGGCTTTTTACTGCAAAGTTCAGATAATGTGATCTCAAATACATTGCAGACGTGAACACATTTATGTTCTCTAAACCCTAAAATCCATCCAAAAGAAAAGTCTCACTCACTTGTTTGCACTTGTTGGCAGCAGGTACTAGAGCCATTTGAAAAGCTGATAAAATAGCTGGTCCCAGGAGCCAGGCCCTCAAATAAATTCTTCCTGTCTCTGTCTCCTCAAGAACTCCACTGAATCTGGCCACTCAGACTGGGCATGTTTACTACTGAAAAGTTTCCTGGGGCTTCACTGATATTGATCTTGGTGGCTGTAGATGTGAATGAAACCAGAGCACAGTTGGAGTCTAGAACCTAGGAAAGAAAAACATGCAAACTAATAATGTGGCACTTCTCACCATATACTGGCTATTCAACAAGTTTTTTATTATAATCTTAAAAACGTATCATAGTTCCTTCATCTGTCCTTCTCTTCCTCTAAAATACCACCTGTATGCATAGGTGTTTTCTTTTTTTGTTGAAGATTGGCGCCTGAGCTAACATCTGTTGCCAATCTTTTCTTCCCCTCCCCCTCCCCCACCCCTTCCTCCGCCTCCTCCTTTTTCCCCAAAGCTCCCCAGTACATAGTTCTATATTCTAGTTGTAGGTCCCTCTGGTTGTGCTATGTGAGACGCCACCTCAGCATGGCTTGAAGAGTGGTGCTTGGTCTGTGCCCAGGATCCGAAACAGTGAAACCCTGGGCCCCTGAAGTGGAGCATATGAACTTAACCACTGGGCCACGGGGCTGGCCCCAGGAGTTTTCCTCCTTTGCACAAGTGATTCAAGCCTTCACAAGGTACCTACCAGCTTGTTTACCAAAATGATTAACAAGAAAGAAAAATCAACCACAGAATTCTCCCATTGTTTACACAGGCTTGCATAATTACTGTTGTTAATTGAGATTTGCCTTATTAAAGGTTTCAGGGGGTCAGCCCGGTGGTACAGTGGTTAAGTTCACATGCTCTGCTTTGGCGGCCTGGGGTTCGCTGGTTCTGGTCCCAGGTGCAGACCTATGCACTGTTTGTCAAGCCACGCTGTGGCAGGAATCCCACTTATAAAGTGGTGGAAGATGGGCATGGATGTTAGCTCAGGGCCAAACTTCCTGAAAAAAAAAGGAAAGATTTCAGTAAGATCTGCCTTCTTTATGTGGCCTGGGAGAACATTCTAATTATTTGATCTCTATGGTGTATAGATTTTAGATTTTACCAATCAGAAAGAAAAAGTCCCCAAATTTTGAGGACAGACAAAAATTACCAATATTTTATTTTTTCCAAAAAGTACATTAAAAATTACCAAAGGGGCCGGCTCCGTGGCCGAGTGGTTAAGTTTGTGCAGTCTGCTGCAGCGGCCCAGCGTTCTGATACTGGGTGCAGACATGGCACTGCTCGTCATGCCACGTTGAGGTGGCGTCCCACATCCCACAACTAGAAGGACCTGCAACTAAGATATACAACTGTGTATGGGGCGGGGTGGGGGTTGGGGAGATAAAGCAGGAAAAAAAAAAAATATTGGCAACAGTTGTTAGCCCAGGTGCCAATCTTTAAAAAAATAAAAAAATAAATAAAAGGAAGATTGGCAACATTTGTTAGCCCAGGTGCCAATCTTTAAAAGAAATAAAATAAAAAAATTAAAAATTACCGGGGCTGGCCCCGTGGCCGAGTGGTTAAGTACGTGCGCTCTGCTGCAGGCGGCCCAGTGTTTCGTTAGTTCGAATCCTGGGCGCGGACATGGTACTGCTCATCAGACCATGCTGAGGCAGCGTCCCACATGCCACAACTAGAAGAACCCACAACGAAGAACACACAACTATATACCGGGGGGCTTTGGGGAGAAAAAAGGAAAAAATAAAATCTTTAAAAAAAAAATTAAAAATTACCAAATATTATTAATTTTATTTCTTATAGGAATGAATTATGACAAAAAAATTAGTAAGAACTTTATACCACACTAAATGGCACTTTTAACTGAATATATTTAGCCTAATTAAAAACTTATAATCAGGGTCTTGTCTGATGGTGCAGCAGTTAAGTTCACACATTCTGCTTTGGCACCTGGGGTTTGCTGGTTTGGATCCTGGATGTGGACCTACACACTGCTGTTGGGCCATGCTGTGGCAGTCGTCCTATATATAAAGTAGAGGAAGATGGGCATCGATGTTAGCTCAGGGCCAGTTTTCCTCAGCAAGAAAAAGGAGGATTGGTGGCAGACATTAGCTCAGCGCTAATCTTCCACAAAAGAAAGAAAAAAAATCTTACAATCACACCCTTACTGTTTTAAACATCTGTATTTTATAGACGTTCTATGAAAATTACATTGCATATATTTGCTAAAGTCTCAGCATACTATCATAATATAACTGAATAATTTCCTAGAGATATTTGTTTCAAGGGTGGTCACCTCCTCCTGTCTAAGAAAATTAGAGTCCCTTTCGGTCTCTCAGCATGGCCTGAAGAGTGGTGCTAGGCCTATGCCCGGGATCCGTACCTGCTAACCCCAGGCTGGGTGAAACAGAGCAAGTGAACTAAATCACTACACCACCAGACTGGCCTCCATCTTTCTGTCTCTTGATGGGCCATTGAAATATTTCCATTTTGTACTATCATGAATAAAGCTACCCATGTTTTAACGTTCATAAACAAGTAGGTGTATATTAAAAGAGCTTTAACGACTTGCCTAAGTGCACTCAGTTTGTTAGTAGGGGAACAAGACTCCAGAATGATGGCTCTTTGTTTTGTCATTTCGAGGGGCCCTGTTTCCCACTACAGACTCATCTGCAAATCTCCAGCTGGCTCAATACACTCTAGCCATGTTGGCATTCTAGCACTTTTTAAAACGTGGCAAACATTTTCTAGTCTCAAGGTTTATGCATATATCTGAAGTCCTTTCATTACTTGGGATGCACTAATTTCTTTCTATTCTGTGTTAGAACACTACTCTATTCTTTGCTACTTCCTCAATGGAATCCTGGTCAAGACTCACGAAATTTGGAATATCCTAATTGTGCATGAGTACATTCTCAGAAACCCCTTTCTAGACTTCTCCTCATAAACACAAACATAAAAACCCTTCCTGTAACCATCTCATAGCAACTTCTCCCATCCTCCAAGACATTTCCTTCACAGATTTTCTTACATAAATTATAGTAATCTCCATACTCTTAGGACCTGTCTGAAATCTTTTTACTCTATATTAAGTGAAAACATGAAATTCCCTTTTCCTTACAACAGATAGATTGATAAGAAAATTTGTTATAAATTTGTTAAATTCATTTATATCCAAAAGGAACATATCTGTTGGGTAAATCTACCACGTAGATTTCTATTAAATAAACTTCCAACTATCATAACACTGGGTTTCTATATAATGAGGAGAGAGACAGAATATTACATTTCCTTTATATGATGCAGTCATTAAAATTTTCACTGAAGCATACAATGTATCAAATACTTAAAAATAACAGCCTGATAATATTCTATGAGTTATGATCAGGATGCGATTTTTATAGGCAGAAATTATGTGTTTGAGATCCTAAATACTTATTCTATGAATAGACAATGTCTGTGTTTCTTTCATTAATTAAATTTAAAAACAAATCTACCACAATTCGTCAAATGTCACATCTCTGCCTGTGTCTTGTTGTAAAATGCTATGAGTTATGGTCTGATATTAGATGGTGAATTAGTAACTGTGGTGCTTAACATGGGAGCATGGTTAGTGTTCCTAGACAAGGCCGTTCACTCTCTATAATTAAGAGCTATATTTTTTTCAAGAAATTAAAGTTGATTTTCTAATAAATTTGGCCTAAAATAAAACATCAATGTAAATAGTTACATAAAACATGACAAACACAGGACATTGTATAGAGAGTCAGGGAAAACTAATATCACAGTTTTTTATAAAGGAGTTCAGACACTTAACACAGTGAATCAATCATAAATTTCACCTGACATATTTCATTAATATTAAGTTCATAGGCTAATTTAGAATTGTAACAACCAGTGTAAGTGCCCACATGCAACTCATAGCTTAGATCACAATGCTACACTGATTTCCTCCCTGTTACAAAAAAGATTAATCGTGCGTAGTGTCATGAATAAACAGAAGGCCTCCCAGGAGGTATTTAAGGAAATAGCAAATTTCTCATCATTTCTGCTGAGTACCATTGGAGCATTGCCATTTATCTTAAAATCCCTACTGGGTTATCACGTTGAATTAATTTGTGAGAAGCAAATAACTACATTACAGTATTTAGAGATTATTTCATATTTAAGGACTGACTATGACATCAATAGAAAAATGAAATCCTTGGAATCCCAAATCTGTGAATGAAATTGACTTTGGTAATATATACGAAATCCAAATTTAGATCAGAAACACGTAATTTTCAGAATTCAATTTTCCAATAGAACTGTTAATAAAGATAAATCTTGAAATTTCAGAAAGAACAATTGGTTCTCCAAGAAATATAAACCATCAGATTTAAAATTTTCTCTGCAGTCAGGATTCTCTTTATCATTTTAGGATTTTTTAATGCCTGGTAGTGTTTTTAGCAGTAATAGTATTCTGTGGGAGTGACTCAAGGAGCGTTGCAAAGTGAGCTGAGAGAAGGATGTCAGGAAAAACGTGTAAGATAATCAATTCAGCAAATCTTTGTGTCGGCCACCTCAATTACCCAGAGAAGTATGTTGATTAGTATTATCTTTTTAGGATTAATTTGAAACAAAAGAGTTCTCTGAAAAATCGATAAATAATAAACAAACCATATTTCTAGCACAATATCATAGTTATACCCATGAGGAAATGCAAGCCTAGAGAGAAAAAGTAAATTTCCAGAATGTCACTCAGCACATGGTGTTTCTTTCAGGAGTCCAGTCCATGCTTCCTGATGGCCCAATCTGTTCATCTGTCTCTCTTCTCCCGGAATAAAAAGGACCCCGGTGTCCACAGTAAACAAAATTCTAGAATTGGCTATGTGTATTGGTGCATTCTTCAGATTTTTATGTTTGAAATAAGACTCGATTTACTGATAGGAAGAGAAGCTGAGGATGCCACAATAAGACTCGGCCACCTGAAAGATTTGACAAATGTCACATATTTTGTTGTTGTTGTAAATAAATTAAAGTGTATCCTTTTTTCAGATTTTCTTAGATTTTCTCCAATGAGCTTTTTCTAATTCAGGATCACATCCAGGATAAAACATGACATTTGGTCCTTATGTTTCCTTAGTGATCTCTTGGCTGTCACAGTTTCTCAGCTTTTTCTTGTTTTTTAAGACCTTGACGTTTTTGAGGAGTACTAATCAAGTGTTTTCTGAAATGTCCCTCAGTTGGGCTTTGTCTGATGTTTTTCTCATGATTAGACTTGACTAACAAGTTTTGGGGAGGAAAACCTGTGAGTGAATTGATGTTCTCATCACATCATAAGAAGAGTACATACTAGCAACATGAATTATCAGTGCTGATGGCAACCTTGATCACCTGGCTGAGGGAATGTTTGTCAGGTTTCTCCACCATAAAATTACCCCCTTTCCTTTCTATATTATACTTTTTGGAAAGAAGTCACTATATGCAATTCACACACAACGAATGGAGTGTCATGATCCACCTGCTTGAGGGCAGACTATCTGCATAAATTATTTGAAATTTTCTGCCTGTGACATTTCACTGTTTTCTCTCTTCATAATTTATTCAATCATTTATTTATATCAGTATGTTATCATGGAAACACTTCATATTGGGATAATAATTCAACTCTAAAATTCTACTTTATTTTGTTGCTCAAATTATTCTGGCTTTGGCCATTGGAAACACTTTCAGTTGGCTTCTGTGTTATTTTGACATACCCCATCATTGCTTTTCTTTCTTTCTTTTTCTGTCTCTTTCTTTTCTTTCGTTCTCTCTTTCTTTCTGTTCTTTCTTCCTTCTTCCCTTCCTCCCTACCTACCTTCCTTTCTTCTTTCCTTCTTTTCTTCTTTGCTTCATCTCTTTTTTTCTTATGATTTCCTTACTTTCAGACACAATAATATGCTCATTCTGTAAATCTCCAGCCTAGTCCTAGAATCAGTCAAACTTAAAAAAGCCCCAGTTCCTTACATTCAAAAATATTATTAGAATTTAATATCTTACCAGCAGATGACTTTGTTGCTAGTGAGATATCCCCAAGCTTCTAGACCTTATTAGTTAGCAGAGTAAGGGAATATATATTTGTATATTAACTCATGTGTATATATTTATCTATAACTATTTCTCTTTAAAACCCTCAGTATCTACATAATGCTGAACAAGAGTTCATGCTGATGTCTCTGACACTGATCCATTATCACACGGATCATTCTGGCTTCGTCACTTTGCTTTGCTTTAACTTCCTACACAGTTAGAAACCTGGTCCCACCATCTACCACCTATTTACTCAGTTTTTTAATTCCAGTATATGTGTGTAGTCGTTCCAGAATTCTTAAACCACATCCCTATGAGAAAAAGATTTATAACTGAAATACAGTGCGACATACCATCATTTTTGCCTTTAGTCCTACATATTCCACCATTTCCAATGTTACTTAGGTCAGCACCTTTCACGCCACCCATCCAAAGAAATCATTTCATACATTTTATTACACTAGATTGTTTTAGCACTTTCTGCATTCCATTCTGGCTTGTCCTACCTCTTAAATGATTTATTTCAACATTTGCATTCATTAAGATTTATACTTCGTCCCATAAATCTCTATGGGTATTTAAAAAATACATAGTGTCATGTATCCACCATTACCTTACCATACACAACAGCTTCACTACAGGAAAATAAATCCCTTGTGCTTCACCTATTTAACCCTTCATTTCACCACTGAGTCCTTGGCAACCACTGATCTGTTTACCATCTCTATAATTTTTCATTTTATATAATGTTGCATAAATAGAATATTGTAGTCTTTTCCGACTAGTTTCTTTCACTTAGCAACATGCATTGAAGATTCATCAGTGTCTTTCTATGGCTTAATAGCTCACTGCCTTTTATTGCTGAATTGTATTCCATTGTACAGATGTATCACAATTTGTTTATCTATTCACCTATTGAAAGATATTTCATTGCTTTCAGTGTTTTCCATTATGAACATAACTGCAATTAAACACAATTTTATATTGAGTAAATCAAATCAGTTATGTAAATATCTAGAATATGGTTGTGGGGCAGACATCAGGATCTATAGCTTTGCTGCTAGAAATGGGCTGGTTTGATCTGGAGTGGAGCTTGAAAAAACCTATGCCCATGGGTGTTTTCAAAACAATTGCGATGTCAGTGGATTTCTCAGCAAGGTGAAGTTATAGATAGTGTGAGGCCACAATACTGGTTTGTATAACCAACAGTGTAGCAAACCAGCCATAGATTTAATAGAGTGATCATGCTCTGTATCATCAGCTATTAAAGAAATGAAAACTAAAACCATAGTATGGTGCCACTACATACCTACTAGAGTGGCTAATCAAAATGACTGATGTTGCCCGGCCCGGTGGCTCAGCAGGTAAGTTCGCATGTTCTGCTTTGGTGGCCTGGGGTTCGCCGGTTTGGATCCCGGGTGTGGACATGGCACTGCTTGGCAAGCCATGCTGTGGTAGGCGTCCCACATATAAAGTAGAGGAAGATGGGCACGGATGTTAGCTCAGGGCCAGTCTTCCTCAGCAAAAAGAGGAGGATTGGCAGCAGATGTTAGCTCAGGGTTAATCTTCCTCAAAAAAAAGAATGACTGATGATATTTATACTAAGTGTTATACCCAGTGGGGATGTGAAGAAACTGGAACATTTATACTGAGTGTTTTACCATTCTGGTTCCACTTGACGTCCCAAATGAAATTGAGTATATTTTTTAGGATATTCTTCATGTACCAGGAAGATGACTAATCTAGGGTTTTAAACATTTTTAGTAAATTAATTTCAAAGAAGGATTATTGTTCTGCTTTGGAAATGCCCAAGATGGTTACATGCACTACATAAACAGTACTCCATTAATTTAATATTACATTGGTTAACTCAGTTCTCATTTGATACATCTGAGATATAATATGGTCAACTCTATATATTCAAAGATGTACAGTAGATTTTAGTGCACACTCACTGATCAAAATGCTATCAGAAAACAGAAAAAAATTATAAATCAATTAAAGCATTCCTCCAATAACGTAAAGAAATTTCGCAAACATGGCCCATTGAACGTCTAATAGTATACCATTCAGTACATTTATTATACACACTAAAGAAGACTGATACTTAGAACAATGAGAAAGAAAAACTTTTACAGAATCCACGAAGATTTTCAATGAAATAATACCCAGTAGGAGAGCCTATTCAATAATCACACTCTGTATCTTTCATAAAAATGTTGTATAAATTATATAAATTGAAATAAAAATATTTTCAATTATATTTTGGTTAACATTCAGAATATAAGTTCATTGGTAATGTATTTTTGTAATTCAAATGATATTAAGAAAGTGTTAGGGAGTTTCGTTTTAAATATAGCTGTCAATTTAATTTTGCTAACTTAGCTTTAGTAAGTTTTTGGTCAACCGCAACTACAGTTTTTCAAGGTTCATTGACGAAACACATCCAGGAACCAAAAAGGAAGCCAAATAGGAGAAATGGACTTACTTTTCTGACCCATATGTTGTTGGTCTGTTTTAACTTATTTAATTTTTTAACTTATATCTTTCCTGAGTCTTGGAGATATTTATTTCAATCTAGCTACCTGCAAACTCCTTGGCAAAGTTAGTAAATAATCCTTTGCTTCTGTATTAACCTGATAACTTCTAGAGTTTCCGTTTTTTTTTAATTCACTGGTTCCTGATCCTAGCCCCTTTTAATTCACAGGATTAAGTACTTGTAAAGAAAGGAGGTCAGCCACCTACCCTTTTGCTTTCTCTGCTGTAATGACAGCCTATCTTGATCTTGTCTTCATTTAACTATAGAGATCTAAATTCACATTAATTTAAAAGAACAGCATGAGTTTGGCAGAAATCTCCAAAGGGCAGCCTTCACATCCTTATTCCGCAGGCTGTAGATCATGGGATTCAGCATTGGAATCACCACTGTGTAAAACACGGAAGCCATTTTATCAGTATCCATTGAATGGTTAGTTGGAGGCTGCACGTACATGAAGAGCATTGTTCCATAGAAAACCGTTACTGCCATCATATGTGAAGCACATGTGGAAAAGGCTTTTTTCCTTCCTTCTGATGAGTGTATCCTTAGAATGGACAAAACAATGTTGAAATAAGATACAAGAACTATAATCATGGAAAAAAACAAATCTGTAGCTGCAGATATAAAAACTACTGTTTCTGGAAAGTAAGTATCAGAGCAGGACAATGCTAACAAAGGGACGGTATCACAGAAATAATGATTGATGACATTGCAAGAGCAATAAGACA
Organism: Equus caballus; assembly: GCF_041296265.1. Lineage (NCBI taxonomy): Eukaryota > Metazoa > Chordata > Mammalia > Perissodactyla > Equidae > Equus > Equus caballus. The sequence goes on from NC_091695.1 coordinate 14,135,323, forward strand.
TGGAGAATATAGAAGATGAAGCCAGAAGAGCTATGAAAAAGCTATAGAGGTAAGTGAGGGATACCAGCAGAAGGCAGACCTGCCGAGATACCACCACCATGTAGAGGAGGGGATTGCAGATGGCCACATAGCGGTCATAGGCCATCACAGCTAACATGAAGACCTCAGCTACAATGAAAACCAAGAAGACTCCCAGTTGGATGGCACATTCATAGTAGAAGATGGTTTTCTTCTTTACCAAAAAATTGATCAGCATTTTTGGGGCTATGACAGTAGAATTGCCAAGATTGATGATAGCCAAATGTCGGAGGAAAAAATACATGGGGGTCTGAAGTCGAGAGTCAACACTGGTGAGAGTGATGATGCTCAGATTTCCTGCCACAGTCAGTCCATAGATGACCAGGAAAACAAAGAAGAGTGGAATCTGGAGTTCTGGACGGTCGGAGACACCTGTGAGAATAAACTCAGTGACCCGGGTGAAATTTCCAGGAGCCATGTAAGAGTTTGGAAATTCATCTGTTTGGAGAAAGAAAGGAGAAGTGGTTACAAACGTTAAGGGACTCTTTTCTAGGACTGCCATTTGATGGCAAGGGCAAGTCCTTGGGTGAGAATTCCTGCAATCCTTTATTAACCTAATCCAGTTATTAAACTCAAGGTTCTAGGTTTTATAAATACAGCTTGCAATCATTTGGGAGATGGAAAAAACAAAGATGGTCAGTTAAATGGATGGTTCACCATCATGCATATTTTGAGGACTTACTACCTCACAATTTTATTAAATTATGCGTATCTTATTAGCTTGCAAACAATAGAAGTCATGATTCATGTCTTATGTCTCTTGCATTGAGTGTGAGAAAGGCTTGAGGAATTGCATGTGCCATATAATTCAATGTTGCTTTGTGATTTCTTATTCTGAGATTTCTTGCTTTCTCTCAAGAATAGATGATCTAGCCACAATCCTGCTCCATTTTCTTTCTTCAATCTTTCTATAACTTCTAATCAATGTGCATTCAACTTGCACATACTACCAACCATATATGTTAACTGTTTTTTCCCATTTTTAACTTTATTAGCACAGACAAAAATATATGAATACACGTCTTCAGCTGTATTTTTCTGTTTACTGATTCTCTTTTCAACTTCTAAAAAATGATATATGTGAAAATGTTATCATTTTTTGCATCTCCATCATGCACTATGCTCTAGTGTATTCAACTTACTTTTGCTTCCATCTCCTAACTCTATTTTATTGCCCCACAAGTTGATGCAATTCATCATATTCTTTCCACTGTTTATTTATTTTCAACTAGTATTTTTATTTATATAATTTTATAACATTATTTTAAAAATATATAAAATATATCTGGCCTTAAGTTTTAGTTGGTCTTTTCTTGATAATTTTCACATTTTGATATTTTTCATTATTGCCATAATGTTAAATGTCCTTATTTTATAGTTTCCATGATAATTCCCTTGCATGTATTTTCCAGATAATCAGTAAGCTGTTATACTATGAGTGAATATTTTTCTAGATGTGAGTTAGAAGGATGGTCACCTGCTTCTAGCTAAATCAATTACGTCCCTTTCCAATCACAAGTGATGTTTCCCAGGGTGGGCACCTTGCCCAAAAAGTCCTGTCATTGTCTCTTGTCTGAAGATTTGGACTTCACTGCCAGAGAGTCAAGACTATATCAGCATTTAACATAAGAAATACCTTTTAACAAAAATTTAAGTATACATACACACAAAATAATAACGATGATAGTAATAATAATAATAAACAAAGAGGCAAAAGGAAACTTTTGAAAATGAAGGAAATGATTATAGCCTAAACCATGGTGATGGTTTTAGGGATGTAGGCTTATCTCCAAACTCATCGAGTTTTGTACATTAAACAAGTACAGCTTTTTGTTTGTCAATCTTAACTCAATAAAGTGATTTTTTTTTAAGATTATGTATCATGGATGCCTGAATTGTAAAATCCCAGAGTTACTCACATTATCTCTCCTAAAAAAGGCTATAACAGAAAGAAAAATAGAAAATTATTCTACAGTGAGAAAAAAGAATGAAGTAACAATGCAAAAGGAATTAGAGAAATAAGACCAAAATATCTTCCAACATTGTTGAGTAAATTATATCAGTTTGTTTCTGACACCAGACATCATTCTTTCTCTGTTTCTTTGAATCATCCTCTTATTTACTTATTTACCAAGTATTTGTTGATTTCCTATTTGAGCCAGACAACGCTCAAGCTTCAGATAAGTTACTTGTTCCTCAATTCATGGGCCTTCTTGTTTGATAATAGAAGAGAAAAAAGGCTGATAACAGAACATATAGACAAAGGATTATAAATTGTAGTAAGTACAATAAGAAAATTCAACAAAAACATGCATCAGTATAACCTGGGAGAATTATTTCACAAATCATGTCAAGGCAAGGCCTTTCTGAGAGGGTGACATGTGAACTGAAAACTAAACAAGCCATGGAACCAGCTATTTAATCAATCACAGGAAGAACCCTCCAAGGTTCCAGGCAGAAGGGTATTTCTTGAAAATGCTGCTGTGCGGTAGAAAAGAAGTTAGTTTTTTTGTTTGTTTTTGAGAGGAAACTTACTGGAGACCAGTGTGACTGGATAATAATGAGAAAGTGGAGAATTGCTAGAATTAGAAAATGTAGGTCAAAATAAGTATTTGGTTTTTATTTTAAGTGAATTGTAAGGTATTGATAAGTTTTAAGGTGGGGGAACATAATCAGCTTTAAGTTCTAAAAAGCTTTCTCTTGCTGTTATGAAGATGATGAATTATAGGATTTAAAGTATAGAAGTTATGAGTGGAAATAAAAACAAATGAGTCAAACAGTTGGTTGAGGATTCCCAGTATAAGATAATGATAACTTGGGCCAAATTGGAGAAGGTGGACATACAGAGAAGGTACACTGAACAGCTGGAACCAGAAACAAGATGATATCTTAAATAATTCATGTTATGAATTACGTGAGAGGGATGTGAGAGAATGACAGTTGGGGGTCGAACAAGAAAGACTTCAGTGACGTTTTTGCAATTGGGTCAATGACCATAATATTTTTTGCATATTAGAGGATATGATTTAAGATGGACTGATCAAAGTGAAATTTTGAATAAGTTAAATTTTCAGAGTGCTAATGGGACATTTAAGCAATCATTTAGGCAGCTAATGTTTACGGCTGGAGCACATAGGTGTGGTTAGGTTTACAAAGCTAAGAAACCTCAACCTAGATGATGATACCATATTGTTTTTCATCTATTTCAAGATCTTTTAACTTTGTTAAACAAACGTTCCTAATATATTCCTCAATCTATCTGCATTATTGTCCTCTGAGAGACAACCCTCTGTTTTGAGATTGTAGCTTACCTATCTCCAAACACTACACTGAAAGATATCATTTCTGTGTCCCCTCCTATGCATTTTTCATCTTGTCTTCTCTTTGCAGTTTTTAATATTTTGTCTGCAGCATTTAGTCTCTCGATTGCCTCCCTTGGCAAACATTTCAACTATCAGCCAAAACAATGTTTCCAAATTATATTAGCTCCTGTATTTCTGCTGAAATCTAGAGTGCTGCTTGTTATACACTTTATTTTAAACTTGAAATAATAAATTTTAAAAAGCAACCAGTTTAAATCACAAAAATGTATCCATCCTGTAATTTTCTTTCAAAGCTCCATATGTTGTTTTGTGCCGATTTCCATGAATACTTTCCTGTCCAAAGCATCCTCCTCTTCTACTTCCTCAGGTCAAGCTTTCATTGACATTGTTATTGACTTTTGTATCCTTCTTGGTCTCTATGTTATGATTGTCTCACATTAGCTGGCAGGCAAATGAAAGCCATTAAATCTTTTTGAATAATTAAGACATGTAATCTCAGCTATCTTTTAGGATAATTGAAATATGCTTTAGCCTCATTTTCCATGCATTCCACAATGAGTTCCACATCTCCTTTCTAGTCATAATACCTTCCCAGGCATACATTACATATATATTTTCATCTCTGACCATCTGTATCTTTACTCATATTGACTCTTCTGAGATTACTCCACTTTTTTGTGAGGTGGCATATTATCTCAAAGAAGTCTAGCCACCATTTGTAGCACTGGCCCCATGTGATCAGAAACTGGAAATGAACATAGTATCAAATGAGGATGAAAAACTTGATTTTGGAGTATTTAAGCATGCTATTCCTGATACTTCTCTAGGCATTTACAATCTTCTTTTGAATACTAATGAGTAAAGGGAGGGTAAAGAGATAGGTGAATTGTCTATAAATTAGCACCAATGTTTTATGGCTCATAAGTAATAATAATAGCATTTAAAAGTGTGTACATAGATAGCTTCCATGTACTTTTTTATTATAAAATGATACGACAAAATATAAAGAAAATAAATTTATTTAGGAACATCCTATTTTAGGTCAGTTGAAGTAAGTAAAATCTAGGTAATCAACATTGTCTTCGGGGTTTTATTTCCTCCTAAAGAATGTTATAGAGATTCTGTTCTATCAAACCAAGAATCTACAGGTCTGCATTTCTTAAAGACTTGATCCTATTTATGCAGTGACTTTCTTCAAAGAGAAGTCTTTCTTTTTGAGATCTTCTCAACTAAATGTTGGTGGACTATTTTACTATAAGGTAGATGGTTTATCTCAATGTGTTTCATTATTGCATTGATTACTTCTCATGCTTCTCTACATACACTTGCATGTATGCTTTCAGAGTGAATGGAAAAATTTCCTGAGAAAATTTGTGGTCTAGAGTTATATTCTCAAAAAGGAGCATCATTTGGAGTCTGGGTAGTTGTTTGTCCAGGTTTCTTTCACAGGATTTCCTATGAAACATTTTGTTTTCATTTTAGGTAATATTGTGGGAGAAAACTACGATATGAACAATCTCAGTGAGCAAAAGTCCATTATTTCAGTAGTGATATAATTTATTTAAGTACGTAAGGCACAAAGATGGCAGTTCTAATTTGGAAATATAAAAGCTGGATCATAATTAACATTCTGTGTTCTCCCAAACAGTTGTAAATCTTGAAAACAAACCTTACATTAAACACTGGATTATTTGATTATATATAATATCCAGTGCCTTCTAAAATAAAAGTGTAGTGGCTCATTTTAAGGTATAGTTTCAGATTTTTTAAAGGCCATTATGCAAAAATAAGATAAGTGATTCCTACCCACCTATAGTGGAGAATCTGTTTCAGGTTCTTAGTGAGACTCTCCACGTTGCTGTGGCAATGGGTGTTGATGGGACTTTATAGACCTTTAAGTTCCAAACTCTGAAGCACAGGTGATTTAACGATCAACAAATTGCCTTTTACATCCTTGGGGATGATGCCCCTTGGGGATGCTTCCTTAACAAGCTGTTCCTCTGGAAGTTCAACCAGGCACCCTGTGAGTCTTTGTTGCATCAGCCTACATTATTGAAGTGAATTCAACTTCATTACAGCTAAGGGGCACAGTAATTAAATTGTGACTCTCAAAGTAACTCATTTGCATTCATAGATTCATTATTGCAAATTTCAATATTGAAGAGTTGGAAACCAAAGCCCTAACATTGAAACTGAAACAAACTCTATTGATAAATAGTAATTTTATCATGCCACTGTCCTTTTCTTTCACTTTTACTTCAAAGAATGCAATTAGCATAGTCATTATTTCAAGGAATTTGCTAAAGTGGATATTGAAATGAGGAGGGGTTCTCTGAAAAACAATCATTAGGTAAGAAAAAAATTATTTTATTCTTTTCTTTATGATTATATTTCAGGTGAAAAATGGATAATATACCTTCTAGAGAAGAACCAAACATAATATTTAAAAATGGAGACCTTATGTTATATTTGAATATGACTATAAATTCCCTGTCAAAAAAGCACATTGTTAAATGCTGAATATTATAGAAATATACATTTTATCCATGCAAAGACTAATAGAATTATACATCATTTGGATTTTAGCATATGTGTTGCTTAAACAAACCTATGACTAATAGAATTATGTAGTACTCAAATTTCCCTGGGAAAATTCTCTTCCTTCAGGCTTAAGTCTTCTTATTTTTTTGTCCAAGATATTCCTCTACAGGCCTTAAATTTAGAGATGGAAGTTGACATATATGGAATAATGCCATTTATAAAAAGTATAAACACATGCACACGGAAGAGTAATCTATGTTTTATAAGAACAGAAGAAAATAAACAGATTCTCATTAAATATATTGGGATGGTTACTGGTGGTGGTAGAGTGGACTGGATAAAGAAATAAAGATGAGAGATGTATTATTTTACTAGTGCTGCCATAATCAGGTACCACAGATTATATGGCAGCAACAATTCAAATATGTTTTCTCAGTTGGAGCCTAGAAGGCCAAGATCAAGGGGTTGGCAGGTTAGGTTACTTCTGAGGCCTCTCCTTGGCTTGCAGATGGCCCCCTTCCTGCTGTGTCTTCACATGGTCATTGCTGGGTCTGTGCACAAGTCTAGTGCCTCTCTTTGTGCCCTTACCCCCTCTTTGTATAAAAATATCAACCATATTAGATTAGGGCCCACATAATGACCCCTTTTTAATTAGCTACCTTTTAAAGGCCCTATATCCTAATGCAAGTCACATTCTGAAGTACTGCAGACTAGGGTTTCAACACATGAATTTGGTGGGTGACAATTCAGTCCATAACAAATCAGAATATAAAATAAATTAAGATAAGATAGGGGCTTTGCCTGGCTCAATAATGATAAAGTGTCATAAACTGAGGAAAATAATTATTCTAAATCTCTTGCATTAGGTCCAAAAACAGTTGAAATGTGCATATCTTCATTGGGAAGCAAACTTGCTCCTGGAAATCTGCATAAGTAATACAAGTTATTAAAATATACAAAAATCTTCATAAGAGTATTATTAGTATGTTGAAATACTGGAAATTAAATATATAGTTTGGAAATGTAGTCAGCAAATTATAGAAGTATATATTTAGTATAATATTATATTTCTTATAAAACTTTGTCCACATGGGTTATATAGAAATTCAAGAGCTTCTGAGAAATGAATTAAAAATAGTACTAAAAACGTCATATTGCATTGGTTTCTTTTAAAACACCAAATTATTAAAGTATCTTTTAGTTACAATAAAATGTCAAGTGTAACTGGATGGCATTTGAAAAATGATTTCACCTGCGTTACTACTGCGTCCAATGAGAGAGTATTCCCAATATGAAAAATGTTCTTCAACGTCTCGTTGTAGTAAGTTGCCTGACAATATAGCCCAGACCACAACTGCTAGGATTTCTCTTACCATAGATTTATTTTGCTTGTTTTAGAATGTCATACAAATGGAATAATGTAGCATGTTTATGTGTGGTTTCTTCTGCTCAATTTAATGTAATTGAAATTCATCCATGCTATTGTATATATGGGCAGTTCATTCCATTTTATTGCTGAGTAATATTTCATTGTATTTATATATCACAATTCATCTTTTTATCTCTTGATGGACAGTTGAAATATTTCCATTTTGTACTATTATATATAAAACCACCAGTAACATTAATATACACATATTTTTCTGGACACGTTTTCATTTACTTTGCATTAGCATCCGTGAGGGGAATTCTTGGGACATATGGTAGTAATGTGTTAAACTTTACTTAAAACTGCCAAACTTTTTTCCAACGTGAAGTATCTTTGTGCACTCAATCAGCAACGTATGATAATTTCAGGAGCTGAACATAGTAGCTGATATGGTACTTTGTATTTGATAATCTAGTGTTTTTAATTTTACCCAAACTAGTGGGTGGGAAGTAATATCTCATTGGCACTGTAATTTCATTTTCCTAGTGACTGAGGATGTTGGACTTTTTAAAGTGTTTATTGACCATTCATATTTTCTTCTGTGAAATGTCTTTTCAAGTCTTTTCCCTCATTTTCATTAGGGTGTTTGTCTTTTCGTTATTAATTTTTAAAGAATATTTATATATATCTTGGATCCCTTTGAGTTACTTTGGCTTCTTATCTGATATTTTAACATACACATGCACACATGTTTTAGCGTCTTTATTCTTTTCCATTCATCTATTTACTATTTTTATAGAATATTTCTCTGTATTGATTACTATAGATTTACAATTAGTCTTGAAATCCGTATTATAAGTTCTCCAACTTTTTGTTTTTCTAGATGCTTTAGCCATTCTGAATCTTTTCTCTATTGTATAGAATCAGACAGAAAGCAGACATGGGGGATCTTGTTTGTGTTGGGAAGAGGAAAGCTTCCCCTTCTACCCATCTTGAGTTCTTATGGCTAGAATAATTATAAAAGTGACACAAGTCCAGATCAACAGGAAAAAACAATTTAATATGTATGCAGAGGAGATCATAAAAAATGATGCTCAGAGAGGAAACAAAGTAGGCAGCTTATATATCTTTTTACGCAAAGTAGCAATAAATTTGTGAAGATTTGACAGGACAAAGACACTTAGGTTTGGGTGCTTTATTAGCAAGGAATTTAAGCAGAGTCTGGGTTTGGGGTAGTAAATTAGTAAACAAGTAACAATGCTTGTTTATATAGTCTTCTCTGCCCTGATCTTCCCAGTCTGGTGATAAAAATGTAGGGAAAGCACCTCTCACATGGGAGGTTTATCTCCTGATTTCAGCGGGGAAGAGAGAGGAGGGTCAAAATGCCTTTTTTAAAAAAATTTGATGTCAACTGCTTTTCAAGTAACTTTAATTCAAAATAATCAATACGACATTGGGAATATTTTAGGGTGGCCTGGACTGGGCCCCAACAATTGTATACAAGGAACTTAAGTCTAGACCTGTTTGCTATGACAATAGTCTCATTTGGTAGTAGTAATTAAATTATTTTAATATTGAAACTTGTTCCGTAACTCAAAATTGAGTCGTTAAAAGTTGCACCTTGGTCTCAACACTATGGTGTTAAATTGAGGGATGAATAATTTGGAACCTTAGCATAAAATATTAAAAGAGATAATTTTTTGAGCCATCTCTCTCCATCATCTTAAAGCCAGAATGGTTCCTTTTCCATGTGTGAAATTTGGACTCTTCGAGAAAATCCCTTCAAGAAAGAGTATATCTCGCTGTCTTCATAAGGAAGTCATGGGATAGGAATAGAAGAAATCATTGCAGAGTCCATGTAAGAAATCAACTTTGAGGATTTTTAAAAATAATCAGAGCTTGAGTTTATGCAATTGAGTCATCAGAGCTTTGGAGGAATTGCCATTTGGGAATTAATACAAATATATTCCAATTTCCTAGCTAAAAGCATTTGGTATATCAAGGCATTAATTAGATATGGAGTCAAAACAAGTAATCAAAAAAAACCCTAAACTTTCTAGCTCAGGGAAGATTTTGAGAGTGTACAAATATTAAAGGATTTTCATGTTGGTTGGCAGCATTATTTCTAAATTATTCATCATCATAATGATGATGAGAAAATATGCTTTGTGGCATTTAGTGTAACTGGCCCTACCCAGTAAAGTCTGGTATGCTATAAACTTTCTGTAGAAAAGAAGGCAATGTTTTAGAAACCTTCCTGTTGTATCTATGATTTCAAATATGTGATGCTACCCACTTATTACAATCATTTTGCAATTTTATCATCACACAATGAAAATATGTCAGTAAATCTTAGTATCCTTTCTTTGAAAATAAAAAAAAATACTGGATGGCAAAAAGTTACAATGCATAGTACTTTTGCTCTGTGTTTTCTTTTTTTATTTCAGACTATTATGGATATTTGTAAAACACTGATCCAAGAGCATATCAGCATGTGGAAGAAGCCTTATACATCTATTTTAGAAATAAAAAGCAATAGTATATCATGTTATTAGCACAGGGCTATTTATTACAGCCCTTTTTATAGTGGTAAAAGAAATAAAAAGCTGCAAACGATCAAATATTTATCAAAGAATGTCTAAACACACAGTGATTGATCTATACTCTACTGTATATTAAAAAGGATATTCAAGCCGGTATTAAAAATAATATTTAATATGCATTGGCTGACAAAGATGTTGATGACGACTTTTCATGTAACTAAGTTACAGGGAAGTTGATGTATTATGTTTCTGTAAAGCCCTTTCTATGCAGATGATATTGGAAAATGCTATCAATATTATTTAACTTTATTTTTGGTTTGTGAATAGTAATAGAAAAGATAGAATCTGGAAAAAAATATCCTGACCAAAAAGACTATGCAGTATAATATAAAATGTTACTCTATAAAATAAAATTTATTCATAACAATAAATATGATTAGGGATAGGATCCAAAGCTAATGTGATAAACAAATTGATGTGATTGGAGAATGTAATTTTGTATTTCTTTTATTGTGTTCAATTTATGTTTTATTTTATTTTTTGCTTCAAAAAATTTCCCCCAGCTTTGTGGAGTTTAGAATCAATAAATAAAAGTTGTGTATATTTAAGGTGTACATTGCGATTTTTTTGTTTGTTTTTGTTTGGAAATTGGCCCTGAGCTAACGTCTGTGCCAATCTTCCTCAATTTTGTAGGTGGCATGCCGACACAGCATTGCTTGATGAGTGGTGTATAGGTCTGTGCACAGGATCCAAAACTGCAAATCCCAGGCCACCATAGTAGAGTGCATGAACTTAAACTCTATGCCAATGGAATGGCCTTGAATGTGATGTTTTGATATATGTATATATTGTGAAATTTGATTACCAAAATCAAGCTAACTAACATATCCATCACCTCATGTAGTTATTTTTTTCTTTTTGTGGTGAGAGCACTTAAGATTAACTCTCTGTCACAAAGTAAACTTCAGTGCATTAAAAAAGGGAAAAAATAAACAAAATTCTTGGGTCTGGGATAAAGAGACTCTGATTCATTCTCTGATTTAATTCCCCACAATTTTCACTAAGAAGACTAGGGTAGATGGAAACAAGCATGCTTGAGGTGGTCTATATAGTTTTAAAAATCTAAAAAACACTTATTCAAATGAGGAGAATACTAAGATGTAAGGAATCTATTCATTTGCTGGATGAGCACACAATGTGAATGAAGCATTGTGTTAGCAGAGAATCCATGCAAAATATTGTCATTGTGTATAAAACTCATGAAAGATTCAAATAGACATGAAAGAAAATGCAATTCACCCTCGAGTATATCATTTACATTTAATATTTACCACTGCTCTAGGTTTTTCAAAACAGTGATGTCATTCCAGTAGATGACCAGATAACTCATTTATTTTGACTTTGCAAATTCAAAGTTAGCTTGTTTATCAAGAGGCTATCATAAACTGAAATTAGTTATAGTGTGATGATCTGTCAAAGGGGACCTAGAATTAGCCAATATTTCTTTCATGGTCCCTAATGAAAAATTATCCCAAAGGCCCACTGTATCCTTGAGATATAAAATATTAAAGCAATCTGATTTAAAATCTCATTTTTGAAATGTATGTTTTATTTTCTATTTAGCCTAGATTATCAGATCAGTTTTTTCATGTCGTGTTATAATCACACATTTACTTATCTCCTATCTAGCCTACATAGTCTTCATGATTCAATCTTATTTATCTTTAATACACAGTGACTGCGATAAAATACATATTATTAATATTCTGGTTAATTTTGCTCTATTGTGAGTATTTAATTTTTATCTCAGCAAGTCTGAGTTTCACCAAAAATTTGATATGACTTGCCTTACTTCTAAATAAAATAGGTACAAATATGACCTTGAAAGCCACTTGAGAATTATATGATCTGGCTATAATGTTTATTTATTCTATTGAAGTGGAGAAGAGTACACAGAGATATAAGATGAAGTCTTCTGTCTAGAAAAAGAGGAAAAAATTTTGTAAAATAGTCTTTCTTTTTGATGCTGTAATTGCTCTGACAAAAGATTATACAAAGATTTTTGGACCCACCTTTGCAATGGAATATTAAGATCAGATTAAATGAACATTTTACATTGATTAGTTAAAGTTCTTTTCAGAGCATCTTTTACGTCTTTGTTCCTTAAGCTATAAATCAATGGATTCAGCATAGGGATCAGTAAGGTATAAAATACAGAAGCCATTTTATCAATATCAAAAATGTGGCTGGATTTGGGTTTCAGGTAAATAAATAATAATGTTCCATAGAACACAGCCACCACTGTCAGATGGGAGCTACAGGTGGAGAAGGCTTTGTACCTCCTCTCAGTTGAGTTCATTCTGAGAATGGCCACAAAAATAAACGTATAGGATAGAAGAACAATGAAGAGGGAAGAGAGCAAATTGCAGCCTGAAAAGATCAGGATGATCAATTCTAATTCATGTGTGTCAGAACACAGCATGGATATCAGAGGTAGACTGTCACAGTAAAAATAACTGATGATGTTAGAGCCACAGAAGGATGAGTTAAACAACCTAATTGTGAGAAATAGTGAAACAAATGTACTGTAGAGATAAGGAGTGACTACTAGTCCCCAACACACTTTCTCTGCCATGATGATCACATAGAGAAGAGGTTTGCAGACAGCTACATAGCGATCATAGGCCATTGCTGAAAGAATAAACAGTTCAGTGATGATGAAAATCTCAAAGAACACTAGCTGGATGGCACAGCAAGTGTAGGAAATTGTATTTTTGTGCACTGCGAAGTTTGCCATCATTTTTGGGCCAATGACAGTGCAGTAACCAAGATCAGTAATCGACAAATGTCTAAGGAAAAAGTACATGGGAGTATGTAGCTTGGAGTCTAAATGAGTTAAGATAACCATGCCCAGATTACCCATCACTGTGACCAAGTATATGATGAGGAAGACTCCAAGGAGAGGTGCCTGCAGCCCAGGGTTGTCAGTGATCCCCATGAGAATATATTCAGTCACCTTGGTCACTGCAGTATGATTCTGGTTCTCCATATGATTCATCTTGGTAACCTGTGTAAGGTATAAAATCAATACTTATTGTATTTGAGATCCTATCTTCTAAGAGAATTTAAAACATGATTTATGAGATATAGAGACATTTTGTCTCAAATTATAAATACAGACTCCTCTTCCCATCAGGCCAGAACTACACAGACCTACACTCACATTGCAGTCTAAGTGCCTAACAATTAGCTTTTTGTATTACAGTGTAAGTGCCTGCTATTAAGCTTTTGATTGCCATGGCATCCATTTGAAAAATATTCATCTCTAATAAACATATTGTCAGCTACATAAATAGATAAAGAGGTAGGCTGATCCACCCATGAACTTCACCTTATAAAAATCCCTGGGTGACCTAGATAGCTGACTTCTTGAATGACCCTGTTTTTCCCTCCTTGTCCATTAATCCCTGCTCTTATGTTTTAAATTCACTGATAAAGAGTAAACCCAGGGCAAAACCCTAATCCCTGACTCTCACCCCCAATAAAGGCAGAACACCAGGTCCATACTCTCTCTCTCTACCTGTGACCTCGCTGTGTGGCCCCAGTTATGCTGTGTACCCTCCATGACCTAGGTAATGAATTTTGTTTGTTCATGGTTCCGTGATGGCTGTTGCTGAGGTGTGTCTTACAATCATGATAAGAACCATGACGACCACAACATTGTCTAGCACACAAAGTCCAGTCTCAACGCTGGCTTTGGTTGGGGGACATATCTGTGGGGGCTTGCCGCAACTAGTACAGGCCCAGCTGAGTGCCCCCAGGCATTCCTAGCTGATAGTATCACCTTCCTTAGGCTGAGACTGACGCAAACCACACGTTCATTGAAACTTTGGTAAAGTGCGCTTTAGAAGGGGAAAAATATTTTGAAGTGGTTGTTTTGATACAGCTACAATGACCTATTTCTTTTGACCCAAAATAATTTTAAGTGTGACAAAAGACCTATTATATTTCAACTTTTTAAAATTTTCAAGTAATTTATAAAACAAACATCTACACCTAAACCATAAACCTTAAATAACTGACAATCCTCAAATGTGTTTAGGGGCCAGTCCTGCGGCTGAGTGGTTAAGCTTGCACACTCCACTTTGGAAGCCCAGGGCTTCTCTGATTTGGATCCTGGGCACGGACCTTGCACTGCTCCTCAAGCCATGCTGAGGTGGCATCTCACATAGCACAAAGAGAAGGACCTACAACTAGAATCTATAACTATGTACTGGGAGATTTGGGGAAGAAGAAAAAGAAGAAAAGAAGATTGGCAACACATGTTAGTTTACGTGTCATTCTTTAAAAACAAAATGTTTAAAAGTAGCCAGATGTATATAAAAAGACTTTCTAAACTGTTGGTGAAGTGATGAATCAGGTGGTGATTAGGAAACCTCTGATCATTAAATACATATTTCAATACTTTTCACTGTAAGTTCAGCTTGCTTACCCAATACAAAGTCTAATGCTATGTTTTTACAATTTTGCTATTAATATCTTGTCCATATTTGCCATGTCTGTCATTTTGCTTATTGAATCACTTCTTCTAATGATCCTCCAATCATACATCCCTCTTCTGCATAAAAAGGACTTAGCCATTCTTATTTTTTACGACTTCTTGATGGAGATTCATGTAGAGGCCCGGTAGAAAGAACACAAATGAATATCAAGCACTGATAGAGAATCAGTTATGTACCAGGCACTTTTCTGAGCACTTTACAAATATTAACTCATACCATCCACACAATAACTCTAGGTAGTAGACAGTGTTACCATTTCCATTTGAGAGTTGAAAAAACTGAGGCACAGGGTGTTAAATAACTTAACTAAGGTCACTAGGATAGTAAGCAGTGGAGTCAAGATTCAAATAAAATCATTGTGTCATCAGAATATTTTCTCATAAACATAATAGAGAGGTATGCTGCCTCTCTATTAAGGTCACCCTGAGAAGAGAGGAAATGGAAAGTGGGACAGGGGCTTCACCAGGTAAATAAAGATAGACAGTGATCCTTGTTAACATAGATGACTGAAGCAGTAAATTTATTTAAAACCTAAAGTGGTCTAAATGCACACACAGAGTATCAGGGACTCTCTAACAGGTCTGTCTTACATGTTAATCCTATTGATGAAAGAAAAGCATATTGCAAAGGAAGAACCTGTTTCAGAGTTTAATGCCCTTCACGATCTTTGGTGATGATCCAGTTTAAGCTGTATGCCCAGAGAAATTTTCAGAGACCAGTGTTTCCTACTCACCTTGATAGAGAATCTGCTTTGGTTTGCTACTGTTTTAATCCTCATCCATTGTTGCAGAATGGATTTAAGTTTTTTTCTACCCCTTTGAGACTCATTTTGTGGAAGCTTTAATCTGATTCAAGGATAAACAAATTGCACATGGTTACCTGAGGGTGAATGTTTGGTTATCTGTTAATTATTCCCAGAATGTCTCACTAGGAAAAGTCAAAAGTATTTCAAGCCTAAGTCTGAGTAAATAAATTATATAATATCATTAAACACTGGAAATCATAAATATGTCTTTGTCAGCATCTCAGTTACAAAATATCATGTACATATTAGGTATATTATACACACATATAGACACAATATGTGAGTAAATAAAAGAATGTCTTCCTAGAAAAAGATTATGCAATATTTGATAATACAACATCCATTAACCAAGGATATTTTTGCTGGATAAATAATTATAAGTTGGCCTAAGACAATGTCTTATGACTTGTATTGTTTCTGCCAATAAATCAGTGGTAAATCTTTTCTTCATCTGTTCATAAACTATTTTTTAATCTCTATTTTTAAGGATTTCTATTATTGGTTTTCTAAAACTTGGTAGTGAGGTGTGTTTTTGGCATAATTTCCTTTTCCACTTCTTCTGCTTAGAATTATTTTAGCTTCTTATATCATTGGAATTTTTTTTTCTTTTTAATTAATTTGGAAAAAACTCTGGCCAACATTTCTTTCAAAGTTTATTCTGGACCATACAGTCTCTTCTTTCCACTTGGACCTATATTTAAATGTACAGTTATGTAGGTTGTTATTGTTCTACAGACCACTGAGATTTTTTTCATGTTTTTTTTTTTCAAGTATTTTGTTTTTTCATAGGTTTCACTTGGGGTTATCTTTACTGTGATATGTTTAAGTGTAGTTATTTCTTTTTCAGTGTATAATCCACTGTTACTCTCATTCAATAGATATTTGTTTATATCTAATATTGTATTTTAATCTCTACAGATCTCATTTGGTTATTTTTATTTTTTTTGGTGAAGAAGATTGGCCTTGAGCTAACATCTGGTGTGAATTTCCTTTTTTATTTTTCTTCTTCTCCCCAAAGTCCCCCAGTGCATAGCTTTATATTCTGTTGCCACCCTGTGACAGTTGGCAGAATTCTAGAAATCTATTAATTTTTGGTGTTGATTTAAGCAGTCTGATCCAAGAAATGGGGCTGGGGGAGGAAGGCATCACTGGAGATCAGTGAGCCACTTTTATCCCTTTTTCCTAGTTCAAGTTGTCTGATGTTGCTCCATTGAGTCCCACTCTACTTTCAGATCCTTCCCTCTTTCACAAATAAGAACTAAGAGTTGCAGAGCCTGCTATCATTCATATTCTGTAGAATGGGAGATACACTGGATTAAGCAAAGGAATTCAGAATTCCAGTACCAGTCTTATCTCCTTGAAGATTTCAACTCTTTCCTAAGAATTATTCTAGTGTTTATTGAGTTTACCTCCATTTTCAGTGTCAGTTACTACCTTCCTCTGAAGATATCTAGATTCCTTTACCCTGCCCAGTCTTCTTTTTTACCTTAATTATATTGTGATAAGAATACTTAACATGATTTCTACCCTGTTAAAAGATTTTTAAGTGTACAATACAATATTGTTAACTATAGGCACAATGCTGTACACAACATTAAGCACAATGTCGTAGGATCTCTAGATCTTATCCATCTTGCATAACTGAAACTTTATACCTGTTAATTAGCAATTCCCCATAAGATCCAGCAAGCCCACTTCTGGGTATTTATTGAAAAGCATCGCTATCAGGATCTTAAAATGATGATAATATCCTGCTCATTCTTTCTATTTGGAAAAATACATCTAATCAGTTGGAATATCTTGATGAATGCATTTTAAATAGTTTCATTTAGGGTAATTGTTAAAGAAGACAGGCTAGAAAAAGTATGCAGAATGGTGACTGACTTTTCAACATTTACACATGGTGGTATCGGTTAGGAATTTTTTGAGGTTCACGGCTTTCTCCATGACTCTTAAAAATAATTCTATTTATTTGAAAGTCTACTCAATCAGTCTCCAAAGCTTATGCTAAAAAAAAAAAAAAAAGTAAACTGTGTAATAAGCAGCCCTGTAGGGAAAACAACAACTAAAAAATCCACATGTCCATGCATGGGAGTTTATCCTTATGCAAAAGCAGATATGAATCTTTATATTAAAATTATTTTCTGTTGGTAAGATATTGCATTGGTAATGCATATTTTAAAATTTTTTTTCAATCATTTCATGTAAAATTTTTATCAAGTATTACATGGGACATATACTCAGAATTATGTGTTGTTCATCTCAAATTCAAATGCAACCAGGCGTCTTGTATTTTATCTGGAAATGCTAACCTTACTAGATTCTAATAGATGAGATCGGTAATAATTCTTTCAGATATTTCTAACTTTTTCTTCACTTGCAATGTACAAATGCTACTATTGACTCACAAATCAAATGTATCTATGGCATCTAGTTAATTCATAAGATTTCATGACCTGAAAATAACATACTACTACAGGAAATCCAGTTAGCAAAGGAAATAATGAATTTTTGTGGTGTAAAGAATCAGCTGCCAGTGACTATAAGAGAGTTCATATTCAGAAGCCAGGAGTCATGGGAAATTACCAACGCCCATGTGTTAATCTAAATCAACAATTCTTATTCACTTGCCTTTAATGAAAAATTGGATTTTATTCTCCTAAATTACTTTACCTTTTCTTTGGGGAGGGAGAATTTATGCACGTACTCTCTCTTAATGATATTCCCTGAGGAAGTAGCACGTTAATTCATTCAGATGATTATGCCCAAATCATCTGAGAGATTTTTAAAAATTGCCTTTTGGCGCCTGATACTTATGAGGAACACTCTACAAATTCCCAAAAGAGAAAATATAAGGGACAATTCAAGGAAAGGGACAAAATGACATGAATGATCTGTGCAGTTCCATGAAGACCTACATGATGTAATGGTACTTACTCATCTGCACAGAGTCAATGATTAAAATAATAATAGAAAATACCTTAACATTGGCTTTATCCCACTAAGACTTGAACAGTCCCCAAATTGCAAATGGCGTTATTATCATCACATAGAACTTTTTCTTTGAAGTTATTGTTCCAATAAAAATATGTAATAGGCACTGAGTTAGAAACATTTCATTGAACCTATGTGAGATAGATATTATTATTCCCTTATTCAGAGGGCAAGATTATATAGACCATGTAAATTGCCCAAAGTCATATGATTGATAAGTAGAAGATTTTTAAATTAATCCCTCATCTTTAAATGAGTGAGATATATGCCTTGTTCTTTCATATGGCTAACCCATAACAATTGTTGTAATGCAACATGTTATTATAATGATTGCCTCAACCATAATATAATCTTAACTCAGATCCTACCACTCTTGGATAATGTTCAGTACAACCTCACTGAGAGTGAAGTCTAATATAAGGTAATCTCATAAATTTTATCCATGTCTTCTTCTTATGACTTATAAGAATTGAGGGATATTTACACACATAAACATGAACCTACATTGTACAAATTGATGTTTTGAAGTGTATTTCATTTTTTGTTAATACTAAAATCAAGATAGAACACATTTTCAACACGAAGGAAAGTTCCCTAAAGCTTTGTTCCTCCCACACTCTAGGCCACTCCCATCATAAGGAAATGTTCCTCATACCATAACTCTCAAACAATATCCTCCCACCCCCAACAGCTACCACTCTCATTTCTATCCCTAGAAATATTTTTCCTGTTTCTGAATTTCATGCAAGTTTAATCACACAATACATAGTCAATCTGGCTTCTTTCACTCAGCATAGTGATTTTGAAATTCATCCATGTTGTCTTTTTATTGCTGTATGATATCCCATTGGATAAATATACCACAATTCTTTAACCATTATTCTATCAATGGATATTTGAGTTTTGTGTTATTATGAAAAGTCTAGAATAAACACTCCTATTAAGTGTATTTGTGGACACATGTATTAATTTCTCTTGACTATAGAGCTAAGAGTGGAATAACAGGTTCATAGGGTAAATGCGTATTTAACTTTCTAAGAAACTACCAGCTTTCCAAACTTATTGTAGCATTTTACATTTCCAATAGCTAAGTATGAGAGTGTAGTTTTCTCCACACCTTTGCCAATATTTGGTGTAGACTTTTTTTTAATTTAAAGAAAATAATTTTATTATTATTATTTTAAACAATTTTAATTTAGAAATGATGGGGGCCAGCCTTGTGGCTGAGTGGATAAGTTCATGTGCTCCACTTCAGTGGCCCAGGGTTTTGCTGATTCAGGTCCTGGACATGGACATGGCACCGCTCATCAGGCCATGCTGAGGCAGCGTCCCACATAGCACAAGCAGAGGCAGTCACAATTAAAATATAGAACTGGGGCTGGCCCTGTGGTCGAGTGGTTAAGTTCCCTCACTCCAGTGCGGTGGCCCAGAGTTCAGATCCTGGGAACGGATGTGGCACTGCTCATCAGGTCACGTTGAGTCGGTGTCCCACATGCCACAACTAGAAGGAGCCACACCTAAGATATACAACTATGTACGGGGGGGGGGGGGTTGGGGGAGATAAAGCAGGAAAAAAAAAACCAAGATTGACAAAAGTTGTTAGCTCAGGTGCCAATCTTTAAGAAAAAAATTAAAAATAAAATAAAATATACAACTATGTACCAGGGGGCTTTGGGGAGAAGAAGAAGAAAAAAACAGAAAGAAGATTGGCAACAGATGTTATCTCAGGTGACAATCTTTACAAAGAAGAAAAAGGAAGTAAAAATTGGTGTAACATGATATCTCATTATAATTTCAATTTTAATTTACTTGGTGACTAACAATAATGAACATTTCTCTTTGTACTTGTTGGTCATTCATGTGTCTTCTTTGTAGGATGTCTAAACTTTTGTCCATTTTAATTTGGGTTTTCTATTGATTCTTTTGAATTTTTATATGTGTTCTAGTTAAAACTACCTTGTCAAGTTTTCTTCTAGAAGTTTTACTGTTTTGGTCATTATGTTTAGTTCTTTGGCCCAAGATCTTGCCATGATACAAAATAGAGCTGTGCTACCACTAAGGAGGGCAAAAAGCTCTCTCCTGCCTGAGAGCTCTACATATAAAAACAGATTTGGATCAGAGGAGGCAGGACCAAGATGGCAGAGTGAGTGGTCTTTTTTGTCTCTCCCCCTTCGAATCCACAGCTAATTGGACATTCACTGGTTAACAAAGGATATCCAGATAGCACCACAAGATGCCCAAAAGACCCATGCTGCTATACATCATAAGGCGGACGGACATACCCCGGGGAGGAGGTAGAAATAGGTGAAAACTCTCCGACCCCTGACCCCCCAACAGCCTAGTACCTGCAAGAGGCTCTCTTCCAGTGGACTCCCCCATAGCATTGCCACACACCAAGGGTGGGAGTGTGCACTCATCTGCGGAGCAACAGTAGAAACAGGTGACAACAGCCCTACCAAAGCCCCCTGCAATTACACCTAAGCCCAGGGGGAAACTCCAGGGTGCCACATCTGCTGGCAGGGAAAGCCTCTGCTTGCCATTAGCAGGGAGTCTTTTCCCAACAATCAGAACACAGGGAAGCTCCCAGGGAGCTGATTTCCTGGCAGGGCACCAACCCGCCAGCCACTGCCAGGCCCATGGACTCCAGCTGTGCACAGGATGGTGCAAGAGGTGCCCAGACTTCCTGTGGACGTGCTTGGGGGCTGGGTGGAGCTCTAGTGCCCAGCTCCGTGGCCAAGGGGAAATCTCCAGTGTCCTGCACCCACTAGCAGGGAAAGCCTCTGCTCGCCCTTAGCAGAGAGACCCTGCCCAGCATTCAGAACACCAGGAAGCTCCCAAAGAGCAGAATTCCCCACAAGGCAGCAGCCTACCAGCCACTGCCAGGCCCGTGGACTCTGGCCATGACCCAGATGGGGCAAGGGGCTCCCAGAGATTCTGTGGGAGTGGTTTGGGGCTGGGTAGAGCTCCAGTGGAGCAGCTATGTGGCCCAGGGGGAACTCCAGGTTCCCACAGCAACCTCAGCAAAAGCCTCTGCACAGCACTAGTGGAGAGGTCCCAACCAGCAATCACAAGGCTGGAAGGCCCTGGGGCAAAAGTAGCACAGCTAGGTGAGCTAACCACAGACTGCAGAAGATACCCATAGCTCTGCTGGGACCTATAGTGGACAAATGTGATCTTGTGGGCTCTGCCAGTGACAGAGCTTCAATTACAGGTGATCCTGCTCCTGGCTGTTGGGAAAGCCCATAACACTGCTGCAGACCCCAGGGAGGGAGCGTGTCTAGGTAGTCTGCAACAGTAGGCAGCAGCAGCCTGAGGTCCCGTTGGGATTGCTGCCACAACTGATGAGGGACCACACAGGACCACTGACTATGAGGAGGGGCCCTGATCCAGTCAGTAACAGCTGATATGGTTCCTGCCTGGTGCAGTGTAAACAGCTGCTCCCCCCCCCCCACACCAGTTGCAACAAATGAAAGCAACGACTAAACTCTATCTCTATGTGGAGGCACAAATCCACGCTATCAAGCAGTATGAAAAAATATATTAAATCTCCAGAACAGAAGAAAAATGATAAGTACCCAGAAAACAATCCCAAAGACAATGAAATCTATAACCTAAATGATGATGATTTCAAAACAGCCCTTATTTAAAAACTCAACGAGTTAAAAGATAATTCAGATAGACAACTCAATGAGTTCAGGAACTATGTCACAAAAGAGCTTGATACTATAAAGAAGAACCAATTAGAAATACTGGAGATGAAGAACACAATGGAGGAGATTAAGAAAAATCTGGACTCTTTGAACAGTAGAGTCGATAATATGGAGTACAGAATTAGCAATTTGGAGGGTAGGAATATAGAAATGCTGCAGAGAGAGGAGGAGAGAGAACTAAGACTAAAAAGCAATGAAGAAACTCTCCGAGAATTATCCGACTCAGTTAGGAGATGCAACATAAGGGTTATAGGTATACCAGAGGGAGAAGAGAAGGAGAAGGGGGCACAAGGCCTGTTGAAAGAAATAATGGCTGAGAACTTTCTAAACTTGGGATGAGAGGTGGAACTTCATGTGACAGAAGCCAATAGATCTCCAAACTTTATCAATGCAAGAAGACCAACCCCCAGGTATGTAGTAGTGAAGCTAGCAAAAGTCAACAACAAAGAGAAAATGCTAAGGGCAGCCAGACAGAAGAAAATAAACTACAAAGGAACCCCCTTAAGGCTATCAGCAGATTTCTCAGGAGATACCTTACAGGCTAGAAGAGATTGGAATGAAATATTCAAAACTCTGAAGGACAAAAACCTGCAGCCAAGAATACTCTACTCAGTGAAAATATCCTTCAAATATGATGGAGAAATAAAAACTTTCCCAGATAAACAAAAGTTAAGGGAGTTCATTGCCACAAGACCTCCTCTTCAAGAAATGCTCAGGAAGAAGGTCAGACCTGAAAAATCAAAAAAAGGAAAGGGGTTACAAAATCCAGAATAAAGGAGATAAGAAGAAGGACAATAACAGAAAGTAGAAGCTCTCCATCAGAACAGGTTAGCAAAAGTTAAATAAAACATTAAAGACAAATGGAATGGAAACCCCAAGAATAAATATAACCTAGTCATTTTAACCACAAATCACAACACAAAAAGGAAGAGGAAAAAAATAAATCTGACCATAACAAACTAGAAGGGGAAGAGAAAAGGAATGGAACATTTTAATTTAAGGAAATAGGATGCTATCAGAAAAAGGACTATCTCATCTACGAGATGTGTTATACAAACCGCCTCATAACCACTAAACAAATAACAAGAATAAAGACACAAATTACAAATAAGAAGAAAGCCAATACAGAAATTTACCTACTTGAATTAGGAATCCAAAAATCATGGGATGAGAAACAAAGGAAATGCAAAAGAACAAGAAAACAAGTGATAAAATGGCAGCATTAGGCCCCCACGTTTCAATAATCACTCTAAATGTAAATGGATTGAACTCTCCAATCAAAAGACATAGAGTGGCAGGATGGAGCAAAGAACAAGATCCAACAATATGTTGCCTCCAGGAAACACACCTCAGCACCAAAGACAAACACAGACTCAGAGTGAAGGGATGGAAGACAACACTCCAAGCTAGTAATGAAGAAAAGAAAGCAGGTGTTGCCATACTTATATCAGACAAAGTAGACTTCAAAGCAAAACAGATAAAGAAAGACAAAGAGGGGCAGTACATAATGATGAAAGAGACACTCCACCAATATGATATAACACTTATAAATATATATGCAGCCAACACAGGAGCACCAAAATTTGTGAAGAAACCATTAACAAAACTAAAAGGAGAAATCAACAACAATACAATAATAGTAGGGGATCTCAACACCCCATTAACACCAATAGATAGATCATCCAGACAGAAAATCAACAAGGAAATTACAGAATTAAATGAAACATTAGACCAGATGGACTTAATAGATATCTATAGAACACTTCATCCAAAAACAGCAGGTTACACATTCTTCTCAAGTGCGCATGGAACATTCTCAATAATAGACCATATCTTGAGAAACAAATCAAGCATCAATAAGTTCAAGAGGGTTGAAATAATATCGAGCATCATTTCGGATCATAATGTTATGCAACTAGAAATCAACTACAAGAATAAAGCTGGCAAAGATGTGGAGACTAAACAACATGCTACTGAACAAACAATGGATTATTGAAGAAATTAAAGAAGAAATCAAATAGTATCTGGAGACAAATGAAAATGAAAACACACTGTAACAAGTGATTGGGGACACAGGAAAGGCAGTCCTAAGAGGGAAATTCATTGCAATACCAGTTCACCTCAATAAGCAAGAAAATTGTTACATAAACCACCTCAAACGACACTGAACAGAATTAGAAAAGGAAGAACAAACAAAGCCCAAAGTCAGTAGAAGGAGGGAAATAATAAAAATTAGAACAGAGATAAACGATATTGAAACTAAGAAGACAATAGAAATGATCAATGAAACAAAGAGTTGGTTCTTCGAAAAAATTAACAAAATTGATAAACCCTTAGCCAGACTCACTAAGAATAAAAGAGAGAAGTCTCAAATAAATAAAATTAGAAATGAGAGAGGAGAAATCACAACAGATACCAAAGAAATACAAAGGATCATAAGAGAATACTATAAAAAACTATATCCCAACAAAGTGAACAACCTAGAAGAAATGGATAAATTCCTAGACTCATACAACCTCCACAAACTGAATCAGGAAGAAACAGAGAATCTGAATAGACCAATCACAAGTAAAGAAATAGAAACAGTAATCAAAAACCTCCCCAAAAATAAGAATCCAGGACCAGATGTCTTCCCTGGAGAATTCTACCAAACATTCAAAGAAGATTTAATACCTATCCTTCTCAAACTATTCCAGAAAATTGAGGAAGGTGGAGCACTCCCTAACACATTGTATGAAGCCAACATCACCGTGATCACCAAACCTGACAAGGACAACACAAAGAAGGAAAACTACAGGCCAATATCACTGATAAACATAGATGCAAAAATCCTCAACAAAATTTTGGCAAACCGAATACAGCAATACATCAAAAAGATTATACACCATGATCAAGTGGGATTTATACCAGGGAACAGGGATGGTTCAAAATCCACAAGTCAATCAACGTGATTCACTACATTAACAAAATGAGAAACAAAAACCACATGATCATCTCAATAGATGCAGAGAAAGCATTCGACAAGATCCAACACCCGTTTATGATAAAAACCCTCAATAAAATAGGTATAGAAGGAAAGCTATCTCAACATAATAAAGGCCATATATGACAAACTCACAGCCAACATCATACTCAACGGACAAAAACTGAAACCCATCCCTCTCAGAACAGGAACAAGACAAGAGTGCCCACTTTCACCACTCTTATTCAACATAGTACTGGAGATGTTGGCCAGAGAAATTCAGCAGGAAAAAGAAATAAAAGGAATCCAAATAGGCAAAGAAGAATTAAAACTCTCACTGTTTGCAGACGACATGATCTCTTATATAGAAAACCCCAGAGAATCCATAGGAAAACTATTAGAAAAAATCAACAGCTACAACAAAGTTGCAGTGTATAAAATCAACATACATAAATCAGTAGCATTTCTATATGCTAACAATGAACTAAAAGAAAAAGATCTCAAGAACTCAATCCCATTCACAATCACAACAAAAAGAATAAAATCCCTTGGGATAAATTTAACCAAGGAAGTGAAAGATCTATACAATGAAAACTACAAGACTTTCTTGAAAGAAATTGATGACGACATAAAGAGATGGAAAGACATTCCATGCACATGGATTGGAAGAACAAACATAGTTAAAATGTCCATACTACCTAAAGCAGTCTACAGATTCAATGCTATCCCAATCAGAATTCCAATGACATTCTTTACAGAAATTGAACAAAGAATCCTAAAATTCATATGGGGCAACAAAAGACCCCGAATTGCTAAAGCAATCCTGAGAAAGAACAAAGCTGGAGGCATCACAATCCCTGACTTCAAAACATACTACAAAGCTACAGTAATCAAAACAGCATGGTACTGGTACAAGAACAGGTGCACAGATCAATGGAACAGAATTGAAAGCCCAGAAATAAAACCACACATCTATGGACAGCTAAACTTCGACAAAGGAGCTGAGGGCCTACAATGGAGAAAAGAATGTCTCTTCAACAAATGGTGCTGGGAAAACTGGACAGCCACATGTAAAAGAATGAAAATTGACCATTCTTTGTCACCATTCACTAAAATAAACTCAAAATGGATCAAAGACCTAAAGATTAGGCCTGAAACAATAAGTCTTCTAGAAGAGAATCTCGGCAGTACACTCTTTGACATCAGCTTCAAAAGAATCTTTTCAGACACCATAACCCCTCAGACAAGGGAAACAATAGAAAGAATAAACAAATGGGACTTCATCAGACTAAATAGCTTCTTCAAGGTAAGGGAAAACAGGATTGAAACAAGAAAACAACCCACTAATTGGGAAAAAAATATTTATAAGTTATTTATCCGACAAAGGGTTAATCTCCATAATATATAAAGAACACACACAGCTCAACAACAAAAAATCAAACAACCCAATCACAAAATGGGCAGGGGACATAAACAGACATTTCTCCAAAGAAGATATATGGATGGCCAATAGACACATGAAAAGATGCTCATCATCACTAATCATCAGGGAAATGCAAATCAAAACTACACTAAGATATCACCTTACACCTCTTCGAATGGCAAAAATATCCAAAACCAAGAGTGACAAATGTTGGAGAGGCTATGGAGAAAAAGGAACCCTCATACACTGTTGGTGGGAATGCAAACTGGTGTAGCCACTATGGAAAACAGTATGGAGAGTTCTCAAAAAGTTAAAAACAGAAATACCTTATGACCCTTCCATCCCACTACTGGGTATCTATCCTAAGAACCTGAAATCAGCAATTCCAAAAATCCCATGCACCCCTATGTTCATCGCAGCATTATTCACAATAGCCAAGTCATGGAACCAACCTAAGTGCCCAGCCTAACTGATGATTGGATAAAGAAGATATGGTATATATATACAATGGAATACTTCTCAGCCATAAAAAAAGGACAAATTCGTCCCATTCACAACAACATGGATAGATATTGATGGTATTATGTTGAGTGAAATAAGCCAGACAGAGAAAGACAAACTCTGTATGACTCCACTCATAGGTGGTAGTTAACATATACACAAAGAGAACTGATCAGTGGTTACCAGGTGAAAGGGAGGGTGAAGGAGGGCACTAAGGGTGAAGTGGTGTACCTATAACATGAGTAATAATAATGTACAACTGTAATTTCACAAGGTTGTTAACTATCATAATCTTAATAAAAAAAACCAGATTTGTATGTAGGGATGCAGTGGGTAGGAGAGGCCAGAAAATTAATACAGCCAAACACAAGGTAAACAAGACTCTCTGAAGACTGAGAAGGAAGCAGGAGAACTAAGAACCAGTCTCTTATCACTCCAAGGACAAAGTTTGCAACAAGCTTAGTAATATCTAAGCACTTGTCACTTGGTTATTCTATTGAGTAAATTCTCTTAAATTATTGTTTTTATTATATTTTACTGAATTAAAGAATTCCTCCATCGCTTACTTGACATTTTCTTAACTTTATAGCATTTTAGTTAACTGTATCCTCTAGGGAGATATATGAGTCATGGGAAATTGTGAAATCCCTTAAGAAATAGAGTGTTTCCAAAGGTTTCATTTGTTGCTGTATAACATTTAAGCTGTGACAGAGTTCATTAGAGGCTGATCTAAATGTGTATATATATATATATATATGTATATAGCTGTCCCTTCTATCTATATTTGTCCTCTTAGAGGAACAAAAAATTAAATGTGTTAAAACTTTATTCGTTAGTTTGTTATTCTGATTTTTGTGTGTTAATAATTAAGATTTACTTTCAATAATTTTGCCTGGAGTTATCTCCAGCTACATACTATTCAAATATTTAATA
Organism: Equus caballus; assembly: GCF_041296265.1. Taxonomy (NCBI): domain Eukaryota; kingdom Metazoa; phylum Chordata; class Mammalia; order Perissodactyla; family Equidae; genus Equus; species Equus caballus. Next base: position 14,163,067 of record NC_091695.1, read on the forward strand.
ATGTTGCATATAGTATAATTATTAACTGAATTTTTTTTGAGTAAAGGGTAAGAAACTATGGAAAAGGACAGGAAGTTTCTAAAGCTGAAATTTTAAAATATTTTTTGGTAAGTTAAATTTATGCTGTTAAAATTGATTTTCCCCTTTTATTTGATTTTCCTCATATTTAGTACATTAGTCAGAAAGTTTGTTTTAAACCTGATAGAATCATATGACTGGTATGAATACTAGAGGTTATTTACTCTAACTCCATATCTTATCATTCATTTCTGTTTACAACATCACCTTAAATTTTGCAGAGAATGGGCATCCTCGAATAAATGATATAATTGAATTTCTAAATTTCATTTGGAAATTCCATTTGCTTAATTATGCTTGCATTCAAACTACTTAAAATAGATAATCCTTCCTTAAGAAATTGCTATTCAGTTGGTATTCTAAAGAGATAAGTCAGAGAGTTAGATGAGAGCTCTTATTAATACAACTTTCTGCAGTGACGGAAATGATCGGTAACCTGTGCTGTTCAATATAGTGGCTACTAGTCACATACGGTTAACGAACAACTGCATTGGGACTAGTTCAAAAAGTAAAATTTAATTTGATTTAATTTCATTTAGTTTTAATTTCTATTTAAATATTCACATGAAGTTACTAGCTACAGCATTGGACAGTTTAGATGTGACGAACTGATGTAATAATCAATTTTGAAATGTAATGCCTTCACATTATTGGTTGAAAGAACTTATGCATTTTGGTAGATATTTTGGTAGTTTTTAAGCTGCATATGAGAAATTGTGAAAATGTATATGCTAATAATTTATCAAAGAAAGTTCTAAGCCATCCATCTGTATTTTCATTTAATTATCAGTTTAAATAAAATTAACCAGAGATTTAAAATAGAGGAAAAGTAATTGACTAAAGTAATTTCTTTCATGATGTATACTCACATATGCCCTCCCTAAAAATACTCATGTATGAATTATCAATATATTGCTTATCTACCTACTTATATACCTACCTATCTATCTTACTATCTATATTTGAGTAGTTATATACCCAAAGTGACAATTGCTATTTTACTTGCAATATCTCCTATTTTCTTTCCATGGATCACGTGATATAGGTGTAATTATACACATGCCGAAAGAAGATGAGAGAATTTCCCAAAGTCACTAAGTCAATAAGTGACAGCAACATATTTTAATCCCAGGTTGGGCTAATGCCAAACACTTCCCTTTTGTGGCAACTGAAATATATTAATTAAAATTATTTTATAGAATTATCATAGGCCAAAGTTTATCATTGTTTGTATTTCTTTATTTTTAAAAATGTGATCTATTAACTAAACATGGAATATGGGAGAAAGAGTTCTATTATTGACATATTAATTCTTCTAGAAATATAATACAATTGAATAAAGAGTATAAATAAGTGAACTACATAATGGAAACTGGATTTAAAAAACCATAATGGTCATATATAGTTATCATTATAGGAAGGATATGAATAAGTATTCCAGATCAATAGGTGGTTGTAATTATCCACATTTAAAAGTTTGTGTTTTCTATATATGTGTGTGAGTGTATATAGAGTGTTATATTTATATATACATGTACAGAGCAAATAAATGAATATGTTAAATATTATACATTACCTGTGTAGGCATTTATATAACAGCAAATTTATAGCCAAAAATAAATATTTAATTTATTTATTCAGGGCCTCAGATAGCTTATGAAACCTCTAACTTCTCCATTTAAGCAAAACATAGTTTTCTATGTTTTGAGTCTTAGGGCTGAGTGATTCCACTGAGGGCTCCTTACATATTGCTGGTAAAGAGTTGTCATTAGAGAACAGAGATTTATGCACTTTGAAGAGTATCATGCCATCATCTCTGGATGTCAGCCCCACTGACCCATAATCTTTGCCAATTCTCTTGTTATATCATAGTGCTTTTGTGATTTAACTACATAGTTTACAGTACAGTTGATTTTAGACCTCTTGTAATTTACTTCTTTTATTTCCAAAATGAAGAGTTCAAAAAAGGACTTAAATTTAATTTTGAAAATGTCTTTCACTCACCATCATTATCCCCCTGGCCAGTATTGTCTTCATACAGAGATAGGCATTTTAGAGACAGACCAAAATTTTTGAGAACCAGAATGATTTTTCACTTATTTCCTTATGGGACAGAATCATAACTAGCACTAAAAAAACAGAGACAATCAAGTCAAGCTCCTACCATGCATGATCAATGAGGAAACTTTGGTTCAGCAAAATAACATATTTATCCAAGGACATGTGTATAAGTGTTTCTATTTGCTTTTTTAAATACTGGATTCTCCTGTGTCCATTGTAATTTCTTTATTTTTATCACTTTAGATTTCGAGATAAAGAATTAACAAATGGCTGAAGAGAATTTGACGGCTGTTACTGAATTTATTCTCTTGGGACTGACGGACATTGCAGAACTGAAAGTTATGCTTTTTGTGTTATTCCTAGTGATATATGCCGTTACCTTGGTGGGGAATCTGGGCATGATCTTCTTAATGCAAATCACTCCCAAACTCCACACACCCATGTACTTTTTCCTCAGCTGCCTTTCATTTGTAGATGCCTGCTATTCATCAGTTATTGCGCCAAAAATGCTGATCAACTTCTTGGTTGTGAGTGAAACCATATCATTCTCTGCCTGCATAGTGCAGCATTTGTTTTTTGGTGTGTTCATCACCACGGAAGGCTTCTTGCTCTCAGTGATGGCATATGATCGTTATGTGGCCATTGTCAACCCTTTGCTTTACACTGCAGCCATGTCTAAGAGGAAGTGTGTAGGGCTAGTCATTGGGTCATTCATAGGTGGAATGACTAACTCATTGACACACACGATAAGCTTAGGGAGACTGTCCTTCTGTGAGTCTAATGTTGTCAGCCACTTCTTCTGTGATGTTCTCCCACTGCTAAAGCTGTCTTGTTCTGACACTTCCATGAATGAATTGTTGCTCTTAACCTTCTCTGGAGTCATTGCCCTAGCCACCTTCTTGATTGTGATCATTTCCTATGTATTCATTGCTATTGCTCTCCTGAGAATCCACTCAGCAGCAGGCAGACGGAAAACTTTCTCTACCTGTGTCTCTCATCTGACTGCTGTGACCATATTCTATGGCACCTTAAGTTTTAATTATATTCAGCCAAATTCCCAGTATTCTGTAGAACAGGAGAAGGTGGTTTCTGTGTTCTATACACTAGTGATTCCCATGTTAAGCCCACTGATTTACAGTCTTAGAAACAAAGAGGTAAAAGATGCTGTGAGAAGGGCCATAGAAATGAAACATTTCCCCTGCTAATTTCAAGTCCCTGTTAATCCTAAAACATTCCACCAATTGGTTCTCACTTCCACGAATTCCATGAATGTTAAAGCTTCTAAGGATTGTACAGATCTTTTCATTCTATGCACTTGTCATATTGCAGACGAAAATAATCCATAACCAATCTATAAATGAAAATTTGGGTGAGTTTATTCTGAGTTTAATCTGAGGATTATAACCCAGGAGAGTCTTTCCACAAAGGAACAGAGCACTCCAAAGAAGTGGGGGTGTACAGGGTGGTTATATACCCTCAAAGAGTGTATTTCACATATGATTGAAATGTCCCTTTTACAATAGTCATGAGGCTGCTCTGTCAGCACAGCGATTGATGGAAATAGCAGATAGGTCTGCTGTCTCAGTGAATGCCGCAGGGTGGAAGGTCTGTTGCCTTGAGCTGGGCAGTCACAAATGAGCACTGCAATCAGTTCCCAGCCTAAAGAAAGATGCTAATCTTTAAGGAGATGCCAATGTTGGGAGGGGGAGGGAAGTTGCACCTTTATCTCAAAATGTCTAAGCAGATAGACAATGCATGCTCAATGGCCACAGTCAGGCCCTTGTGGAAAAACAAAGTCAGGCCAAATTAGGTTTATACCAAATGGCTTCCTCATGTACTCCAATATATCCTGTTGCTTGCCATTTCTATTTGTCAATACGAAAAAGCAGCCAGAAAGGCAAAGTGGTTTAATTCATACAGCTGCATCACAAAAATGATAATCTATTGCATCGGCCTTCTGATAATCTAGCTTATGAATCTCTGAATCAATACAAAATACAGTACTACATTTATATTTTTTGTTATTTATAGGAAACATTGTATAATAATCCCTGAATTTAAGGACATAAAAACATAGTACTTATTAAGAAAAAAATAATTGATTCTCAAGTTTCCAAGAACATGGATATAATTTTATAGCTGAAATTTGCATTCATTGACATATTTTAACTAGAGAGTGGTTGTGATATTGCGATTTATAATAGGAAATATATATTTAGTCTTTGTCCAGCTAATGTCACAGAGCTCCTAAAACCCTTGGAATTTCCTTAGTGATGAGGGTCATAAAGGTATCTTTTTTACGTTAATTAAGTGATTTTGCAGAACACCTAAGGATGGGGGCTAGTTACCAGGGGAAGCAACCATGAATAGATGTTTGGGACTTTCATTTCCACATCCTGATTTCCAGGGAGGAGAGTGGGGCTGGAGGTTGAATGAATCATCAATGGCCAATGGTTTCATCCATCTTGCCTATGTAATAAAGCCTCCTAGGAACCCAAAAGACATGAGTTCAGAGAGATCCAGTATGTTGAACCAGGACGCTTCCACGTGCCCCTGTGCCAGGCCCAACTCAATGAGAACAGAAGCTTCTTTGTTCCCTATCTGGTTCTATGTATGTTTCCATCTTGCTGTTGATTTGCATCATTTGATATCCTTTGTAATGAACTGGTAATCTAGTGAGTAACCTGGTTTCCTGAGTTCTGTGAGTTGCTCTAGCAAAGGAGGGAGGTCAGGGAAACCTTTGATTTATGCTCACCAGGTCAGAGGCATAAGTAATAAGCTGGACTTGTGATTAGCATCTGAAATGCAGGGCAGTCTTGTGGGACTGAGCCCTCAGTCTATGGAATCTGATGCTAACTTTGTAGATGTTGTCAGAATTGAGTCGAACTGTAGAACTCCTAGCTATTGTAAGAGAATTTCTTGCCACTAACCTCAGCAGAATCAGGCTCACCATTCCCTGCTGCCTGGATTGCAGCATAAAGAGAACAACAATGGAGGCCGAAAGGAAAGTATGAAAGACTTCTCAGGCTGCCGAGACCTATCTGAGCAATTTCAGAAGTGCTCATTTCTGACCACCAGTATGTGATGTTCTGGCTGCAAATTACATAAAGCCTTTAATTGTGAAAAAAAATGTTGGAACCCCCCGCACACTTTGAAATTTGGGGGGCAGAATCATTAGTGCTAGACCCCCAGGCAAATATAATGAGAGCTGTCCACCTCAGCTCTTCCAAAAACATGTTATTTGATTAAAGTTTCTTTTTTTCTAGGTCTTAATCTCTGAAAAGGGAGGGTGGCTGTCCCTATGTTTACTTTTGAGATTATAACAGAAGCCTTAAGATTGAAACTTCAGATTTTAAAATTTCACCTACAAATGTAGGATGAGTTAAAGAGTAATTTGGAGTACTTAAAATTCAAAAACAATTTCTCCTCTCCTTTTAAGCATCTTCTTCCTCTTTACACATGATGTTTAAAAAATTACCAAGCAGGTATTTCACATTATGGAAACATCATTTACAGAAATGCCATTGAATACACTTATAATTAGACTACATAAGCTGACACCCACTTACTGACTTAGTTCTGTAAGTATTCACTCTATGATTATATAGTTTTTCTTCATTTAATAATGTCAACATTTACCATGAACAAACAAAAAGAAATGTGAAGAAATATATTTGCATTAAAATTAGATGGAATTAAATACATTTTCTGTATTTTTTAGCTCCATTACTGTCAAGATTAGTAGTGGCAGTCTGGAATTCTTAAAGCCCATGAGACAGTTGAAGAAATATTCAAATAAGTTTATTGTTGATAGCTCATAGTTGTTAGGTCAAGCACATTGAGCCTGCTAACAATCTCTCTACATAAAAAAGAGAAAAGAGTTTTAAGTATTCCTATAATATAAAATATAATTGTAAAATGATTGTTTTTACAAATAGATTTTGGAGTGTATATGAGATGGATATGTTAGCAAGTCCTTCCTTCCTGAGGGCTTCTTGTACACATTTTGATTCATCAGTTCAACATTCAAATATCAATAATGTAATTCATCATGTTGTCAGAATATGGAAGAAAGAAATATATGAATTTCTCAATTGATACAGAAAAGGATTTGATGAAATTCAGTATCCAATTATGGTATAAAATAAAATTAAACCCTCAGTAATCTGAAAGCAGAAAGGAGCTTCCTAAAAAATGATAAAGAACATATACTATAAAACTTATAGTTTTATTATAGACAAATGAGAAGATGAATGTTTTCATACTAAATTTGGAAAAAGGCAAAGCTGTTTTCTCTCACTACAACTATTATAGAACGTAAAGGAGATCCCAGCCTTTGCATTAAGATGAAGTAAATAAATAAAAAGACATATAGATTTGACACAAATAAATGAAATTCTCTCTATTTGTAGATGACAAGATTGTTTATGTATAAATTGAATCTGCAAAAGTTATTAGAACTAACAATTGTATATAGCAAGTTCACAGTATGCAAGACCAACATACAGAATTCCATTGTATTTCTGTATATAAGCAATAAACAACTGGAATTTTAGATAAATGTATAACTTATAACTATAAAGGCAAAAAACATGAAATGTTTATAAATCTAACAAAATATGCACAAGATCAACACATTCAACACTGCAAAACACTGATGTAATAAATCAAATCTATGTAAATGTAGAACTATATTTTGCTCATGGATTGGAAAACACAATATTGTTAAGATGTGAAGCATCTAATAATTGAATTGGAGAAATCAACAAGCTGTTTCTAAAATGTAAACAGAAGGGTAAAGAAATTAGAATAGGCTAAAGAATCTGACAAAAATAAGAAGAAAGTTAGATGACTCACATTCTCCCTTTATTTTTTTTCTTGTTGTATGTGAATAACACGCTTAGAGTAAGGCAAACTCACAGCTAATTATTCAAAACATAACAACATAGTAAAACTAAATAGTCCCAGGAACAGAAATAGATTCCAAGACATCCAAAGAGATTGAGCAAATTGATGTTTTGTTACCTGAGGGTTAAATTTTACATACAAGTTTCTCTACCTGACATCATAATGTGAGGTTATCAGAGCATAATGAGATTTTGTCAGTATCAAAATCTGAAGTGTTTTATTCTGCATGCATATTGCCATTACACATTATCAATAATATTATAATTATGATTGTCATTATTATGGTTGGAAATAATTTTACAAAGTCCTCAGCAGCTCAGGCTTCCAGTTGTTAGTGTGAAGCACTACCCATCTGCTTCCCACAGGGACATCACTGTTTTTATTCTGAATCTATCTGATTACAAAAAATTATTCTATTGTATATGTGTGAGTTCCTTTTTAATTTGTGACACTTTGGCTGTAAGGGAGCAAGTGATGTCTTGCCAGACTGTAGGCTGCCCATAGTCTTCCCACATATATACACATATACCCCATTAGCCTAAGTCTGACACTTAAATCAGATTTCATTGCAATCAACATGTTAGCAAGTCCTTCCTTCCTGAGGGCTTGTTGTACACATTTTGATTCATCTGTTTAATAACACTTGCAGGACAATTGTACATTGCCTCATCAACTTTATAAGTCAACTTAAGCATGGCCAGTTTTCCTAGATGAGAGCCTGCTCTAGTTTCTCTGTCTCTACCTGGATAAACATGTTTTTCTTATGGTGGTGAATTCTTAGAACAAGATTCCTGATGGAGTCAGCATAAGACGACTGGCCCCCAAGGGCCTCAAGCCCCTCTTAGAATGCTGCAGCCAGTCAGTTAAGCCACTGTAAGTGGTGTTGCCATTGAGTATTTGCAGCAAAGGAGCAACTCGATTTTAATGATGCACTCAGAAGTATTTTGTCATATCATGGGGCTGGCCCTGTGGCCTAGTGGTTAAGTTTGCACGCTCCTCTTCAGTGATCCAGTGTTCACAGGTTTGGATCCTGGGCACAGAACTGCACGCTGCACCTCAAGTCATGCTGTGATGGCACCCCACAAAGAAGAGCTAGAGTGACCTACAACTGGAGTACACAACTATGTCCTGGGGTGTTGGGGAGGAGAGAGAAAAAAAGAGGAAGACTGGCAACAGATTTTAGCTTAAGGCGAGTCTTCCTCACCAAAAAAAAAAAGCATAAAAAAAGTATTATGTCATATCAGAGATTATGAGAAGCACATGTTCAACTCCTAGGTACAATTCAAGGCTTCCCACAATAGGATAAAGTTTATTCATTTATCTAGTCATAATGTTTGTCTTTTAAGTGGAGTCCTATTCTATTCACATGTAGTGTAATAAGTGGCATGATAACTGAAATATTTGGGCCTAAAGCTGCCATTTACCTAGTGCTTTCTATTTGTCTCACCTTTTCCGTGTTCTTTTTTCTTTCTTTTCTTGATTTCTTCTGAATTAAATATTTCATTGTTACATTTTCTTTTTAGTCTCACCATTTTATTCTTAATTTTTACATCATAGAGATATTGGGATTTGAATCAAGAAGACATATAAGTTTTGTTCTCTATAAATGAGATAGGGCAAACCAATAGGCTTTGCCATAGGTTGTGTAAAATTTGCCCAGCACAAGGCAGAATGCATAAGGCTACCACTATCTGAGCTCTTTTTCAAACTTTAAAAGCTAAGACACTATGGATTTCATTTTATATCATTCTAAATAAACTCATAATTATGCCGAGATTTTAATCCAAAGGAAAATGTTGAACTCAAAATAATCCACACTCTGTGGTCATGGGATATACGTAGCCATTTGACAACGCTATATTGTTACTTTGAAGTTATTCATAGGCTCCTTCCTCTTTTAGTTAACCATCAACCTAATATGTTGATGTCACTGCTCTTTATTTTAAGTAAATATAGTTATTTAAGGAATACTTCAACATTTTGTAAATAATTTAACCATGGATGTGATTGAAGTTTTAAAAGGGAGAATGACTCATCAGATCAGATTACAGGGGCAAGGGCATTTTACGAGGTTTGCCAGAGGACATTGATTTTTGTAAACAATAATCAGGCAAAAGGGTAAAATATGTATAAAGCAATCCAGAAGAAAAAGCTTAAATATATGAGTGTGATTAAAAAATCAATTCTGTAAAGCAAGTGATATTCATGAAAATTAAAAGAAAAAAATAAATGGTTTAATATATAAAAATGTGAAACAAAACAACTATGGAGACATCAACAATTTCCAGGTGTGTGCTATTCAAGGAAAAAAAACTTTGGCTTTATAACAATGTGGAATTATAAGGATAGTGCTCTCTGCTTATATTTTGCTTCAATATGTCTCTGGCTATGGAAGCAGTGTAGGGCCTGGGCCTAACTTGTTCGGCAGAAACCCCCAGGCCCATTGCAACTATGTGTATTTCTGGCTCCTTTCTGGACAGGCAGCCCAGCTATGGAGATTTGTAAGGATCTGGGCCTGGCCAGCCTGGATCCTCCCTTATCCCACCAGAACATTGCATCTTACAGGACACAAAGCCCCTCCATGTGAGTTACTGTTCCTGGGAATGCTGGTTGTACCAACGACAGCCCTTTGGCAAGCATGCAGCCTTTGTTCCTTTGCCTACTTAAGCAAGCATCTATTAGGGGCCGGGTGTGGGTGCACACTTCCGTCCGGCCGCCACTGGACGCTCTCCATGTAAGTAAGCCCCAATAAACCTACATGCCTCGCTCACAGTCTCTGGGTCGTTTCTTTGGTCTCCCAGCAAGATATCCTGCCACCATAGCCCAGCTGGGCTTGTGGCCTTACACCCAGCCTCATTGTGATTAACTGAATAGTCGTTGATTTAGATTCAAGGCACATTTTTATTAAACACCTCCACCGGGCCGAGCTAGTTATTTTGAGCTGCTCACCTGGTGTTCACAGTGATGCTTTAGTTTCCATATTCAACTGCCACGCATTCCTAGACATGATATATAAAAGGAACTTGAGAAGAAACTGAAAGGTGGAAAGAAGGCAGACTACCAGGGAACCTGGAACCCGAGGAATAACACAGTGGAATCAAGGGGTTAAGCTGTGTATAAGCCACCCTGTGAGAGTCAGAAACCACATTTACTCGTTGGTATTAAATTCTTTATGTCTAGACAAAATTGATGAGAATTTAATGTCTTTGTTAAATATAAAGCCTTGAAAGAAATCTCTGTATTGTTCTAGTTACAAATCATTTTTTAATAAGTCCATAATTTTTATAGAATCAACGTTGACCGTAATAGCCAAGGAATAATTCCATGGAGAGGTGAGTTTTAAAAATGCCAACATTTTCTATGACAGAATAAAACCTGAAATTTTACTTTGTCTCCTATATGGTTGACTGATCTCTATTACTCTGAGTTATAAACCAATATATTGATACATGAATTATGTAGACACATCTGATCACATAATTTGTTATTATTTCATGTATTATGTCATGCAAGTTTGTTGGGATTTAAAGAATATCATACAGAATATGTTAATACTTATCAAGGGACTAATAAAGGTAATATTGACTATAAATACAATAATATATATTGTATTTAATACATATATTGTATTTAATAATACTGTATTTAATATATATTGTATTTAATAACATAATAAATACTATACTTCTGCTCAAATATAAGAAATATCATATCCCCTTCGGAAGGGCATGCCCCCGATAGTTCCAGGGTATGCCACACACATGTACTCAGTATTAGAATAGAACTCCTCCTGTTATATGATTCTGAGACCTTTCCATCTCATAGCATTCCCATTCAGCTCTCCAGTGATTACTTTTTCTCTAGGGAATCCTGAGATATATGTGAAACCAATTTGTCATCTCCTGTACACTCCTTTCCCAGTGGTATGTTTCTCCAATTATAAAACCATATGCATGTGCAATTTGACACTTGGGAGTATTAGGATTATTGTGGGTCTTTATTTAATGAATCAGATTATTTCTTATTCTAAAGATAATAACATTTAACTCTCATCTTCAAACTTTTCAATTAATATTCTTTTTCTTTCATGTTTTCAGGATCTCTTTCAATGACAAACTGTGTAGGTTGATTAGCGAACTTTCTTTTCAGGATGTTGATAGATATTCTTGAGATGTATGGTGGTCCTTTTATCTGTCTAATCACTGTGGTGGGCAGCCCTTGGACGTTTACATGAATCAAAGGGATGCTTAATATATTGTACATCTTTGGGGAGGTTTTTTCAAATCTTAGTCCATATGAATGGCACATCCTAAAATAACATGATGCCTAACTTTCACAACTGCATGCGGCATTAATCTTTTCCCTACTGTATCACTTAGGAATGCTTTTCCCATTTAATGTGTCACTCAACAAATACTGGTTCAAGGAAGAGGACAATTAAAAATAAATGATCACCTGTTGGGCCTCATGTCTTTCACTGTTTCAGTAACTCAACAATATTGGAATCAATATATTCTCTTGTCCTCAAATTAATTTCTAAAATGGCTGAAGCTCATATAAAAAGTTCCTTCAAATTCTGAGAAGCAGAAAGTGATGGAGAATGAATATTCCTTACACAGACCTGTCTTTTTTGGGAAAGAACATTTATATCTTATATTGTCCCTGGTAGAATTTTTCCTACAAATCATTAGCAATTGATATTTGAATTTTTTGTAATTCTGATTCTTCTCAATTTTCATTTCTTAAAGACAACTGAACTTCTTAGAACAGAAATTGTTTCTTAAAATGGGAACCTCCTTGTTTATTTCTTTTTCAGCATATTTCTGATGACCTAATGGCAATTCCTGCCCATTCCCCAATTTATTATAGGTCTACTCAGACTTTGCCTTGCATTCACTTTGTTATGGCTTTTTATTTGAGCAAATAACTCATGCAAAATGGTCTAATTCATTTATATTTCTGTGACTCAATTTATCTATTTTTAATTAATTATATCTTTCTTGAATTCACTTTCTGTGCCAGACATGCACTTCACTGCTTTTGTTTTTTTGTTTTTTTTTTTAATCTCTCTCTTGCTTCTCCTCTTCCAATATGTTATCTACCAAAGTGACGTTTTACTCTCTGTCATCTCTGGGATGACATCAGCAAAGCATAAAAAAGGCATAAGAGACAATATAGGGTACTTATTAAGAGCATGAATCCTCAAGCATGAACTAAACCACCTGTCTTTTAAACCTGGCTCTAACACCTAATACATTTGTGGATTCTAACAATTTACTTACCGTCTCTGAATCATCATTTTATAATGAGAAAAATGGAAATTTTAATTGAACCTGTCTCACACAGACTTTCTGATGACTAAATTCATCAAGACATGAGGAATGTCTGTCATATAGTACTCAAAAGTGTCAGAAATTATTACCTGGTAGTCTTTACGACCATTGCAAATATTCCTTTTAACTGCATCAACATTTTCATAATATTTACCTCCTATGTCACTGTATCATGCACATTTTTTGTACTTTGAAACTTTTTAGAGAAGTTTTAACTTGACAGGAAAATTAAGAACAGATGTTTCCCATAAACTCCATGCCCCTACACTTGCATAGAGTCCCCCATCCCATTATCCATGCCCCCCACCAGAGTGGCACGTTTGTTACAGCTGATGAACCTTCATTGATGCATCATTCTCAGCAGGGCTCCATAGTTGGCATTAGCGTTCACTCCTGGTATTGTACATTCTATGGGTTTGGACAAATATATAATGACTTGTATCCACCATTATAATTTCATACAAAGTAGATTCACTGCTTTAAAAATCCTCTGTACTCCTCCTATTTGTCCCTTCCTCTGCCCCAACTCCTGTCAACCACTGACTTTTTTACCATCTCCATAATTTTGCCTTTTCTAGAATGTCATAGACTTAGAATCTTACAGTATGCAGCCTTTTCATATTGGCTTCTTTCACTTAGACGCATGCATTTAAGGTTCCATTTTATCTTTTCAAAGCTTAATAGCTCATTTCTTTTTAGTGCTAAATAGCATTCCATTTTCTAGATGTACCATGGTTATTTACTCATACACCTACTGAAGAACATCTTGGTTATGCTGTATCATGCACTTCGTAAATTTTATTTCAATAAAATATTTTTATTAAATGTCCATTGGCTAAACAGAGAATATTGATTCATCATGGTGAACAGAGCAAATATTGTAGACTAATAGTTTCAGTGAAATCCCAGAAATATTAAGATCAATGAAAGTAAGAAAAAGAGAAATTTAAAAAATGAAAGCAAGCATATGGGGAAATGTGGGTAGTGAGTTGGAGCAATAGTTAAGCACTGAAAGTCAATTAAAATACAGTGCGTAGTCAATATTGATGAAAATTGGGAAGCATCAACCTAAGCAGAGAGGCAACATAATTAATTCAACACAGAATAATCCTCTTACCCAAATAAAACAACTGGAACATAATTTTTAAGCATGGATAACTACGTTCTCTCACAAAGAAAAGGAAATGTTAGAATCTTCTAAACCAAACACCCGATATTAAGCAAGTTAACCACTTTCAAGGGGGAGTACAAACTTGGGAGATTCTGAGTGCCCTGAGCAAACTAATACAATTGAATACTTCAAGTTATCAGATGTCACAGAACAGTCAATATTAAGCATAATTCTAAAGTATAGCAAGGAAGAGTATGAAGGCTAAAACAGAAGGAAAAGACAAGACTTACACATACAGGTGCACACACAAACACACACAGATTCTATAATTTTATTCTTCTAGGTGAGGAAAACACCAGAATCGTTGACAACTATTTTTGTCTGCATCCACTCTGTCTACTGTCTACAGTCTACTGTATTGTAAAATCTACTTAACTTATATATTTAATCTCTCTTTCTTTCTCAAAGAAGTCCAATATTTTTACTATCTTGGGCATTAATCTAACTCCAGGAACTACACATGCCTGGAATAGAGAAGAAAAACTATAAATATATGTTGAACTCTTTTGTGCTTGCTGTTTCTTTCGGAGGCACATAGAGGAAACATTAAATCTCATAACCTAATGTACAGAAATCACATTGTGCATTAACTTTAAGCAAAAAGATTGCATAGATTTTTCCACATCCTTTTTAGTGAATATTTTACATCTTTGTTCCTCAAGCTATAGATCAAAGGATTCAACATGGGGATAATGAAGGTGTAAAATATGGAAGCGACTATATCAGTGTCAAAGGCATGACTGGATTTGGGCTGCACATACATAAATATCAAAGTTCCATAAAATACTATGACCACAATCAAGTGGGATCCACAGGTAGAAAAAGCCTTGTACCTACCCTCAGCAGAGTTCATCCTGAGAATGGCTACAAGGATGAGTAGGTAAGACACAAGAACTATCACAAGGGATGAAATTAAATCAAAACCAGCTAAAATCAGAATAATCATTTCAGTTTCATGCGTATTTGAGCAGAGCAAAGATAACAAAGGGAAACAGTCACAGTAGAAGTGATGGAATGACGTTGTAGCCACAGAAGTATAAATTAAAAATCTTTACAGTGACCAAAAGAAAAACAAATGTGCTGTAGAGATATGGAATTGCCACCAGCACATGGCATACCCTTTGTGACATGATAACTGTGTAGAGCAGAGGGTTACAGATGGCCACGTAGCGATCATAGGACATCACTGACAGAATAAAGAATTTACTAATAATGAACATAAGAAAGAAAGCTAGTTGTATAGCACAAAAATAATAAGATATTGTATTTTTATCCTGAACAAAATTTACTAACATTTTGGGTCCTACAGTTGTTGAATAACCAAGATCAGTAAAAGCCAGGTGTCTGAGAAAAAAGTACATGGGTGTTTGTAGCCTGGAGTCCATCTTGGTGAGGATGACCATGCCCAAGTTGCCCACCACTGAGATCACATATATGGTGAGGAAGAGCCCAAATAATGGAGCCTGCAGCTCAGGTTTGTCTGTGATCCCCATTAAAATGAATTCATTTAGCATTGTTAGATTTTGTGTTTCCGTGCAGGTTTCTCTGTAAGGTAAAGAAAAAGAGAAGTTTTTTTTCTCACAACTTTTATCATTTTGTGTAAAAATCATATTTATTTTTCATAGTAACATCTTTGTTGAATATTAATTTCTATTTTTTTAAAGCTATGCTCTTTGAAATAATTATAGCTGATTTCTGTCAGACCCCACTTGAAAGTGAAGAATCTGCTGAACATTGTACCATTATTATAAAACTGGGTACCTAAATGTCTGTTAATATCCAAATAATACTTCTCACATCTCAGTGTGGGTGAAAATCCACTTTTACCTCATCAAATGATCTGGAAAGAATCATATTTATACATTTATTTAAATTGTCATAAAATATTAAATTATACTGAGAGGGTCACAAAAAAGAGCCTAGAGCCACTAAGTAACTAAAAATGTGAAAGGATGTCAAAAGGATATCAGAAGAGTGAATACGAGCAGCTTCTCAACTTTTCCAGTTTTTAAAAATTCATGCCTCTTTAGTTATGCTCCATTCATTCTAAGTTTTGGCCTGTATTAGAGATATAATTAGTCTTATAAAATGAATATTTTATAAGCAATAGCATGATGATATTTCAAAGATGCTTTTGAGCATTTAGTCTGTCAACCTATGTGAAAATACTCAAAAAATTAAAATGAAAAGGAAAGGAGTCCTGTTCTTGCTCAAGCATATGGAGTAGTAGAAGTTAAAGGGAACTGAAGCAGAAATGGTTGCTTTTTGCTAGGGCTTTGCCATTTAATTAAAGTGGAACGTCGCATATGTCGCTGAAACATTGTCACTATTGGTAACTTAAGGCACCACATGAAATATTTTATCTTTTTACCTGTAAAGAAGCAGCTGTCTTGGCTCTCTCGTGTGTTTCACTTGTGGCACAGTGAGAACAATTTATGGATTTTTTTCACCTTTTGAAACTCTCCCTAAGGAGACGTCAAGCAATTTGTTGATTACCCCTAAAGTATTTGAGAGCACAACAAAATGTCTGTAGGTTGTCCTTTAATTGTCAGGAACAATTTGTATTCACTGTCTTTTCCTTCTCTCTTTCTTTCAGGTTTTCATTTCTGACTTCCTACTTTCTTTCCTCTATTTCCTTCCTTCCTTCCTTCCTTTCTTCTTAGCTTCCTCTTTTTTACTCTTGGTGAACTTTCCTTTTGTACCACAAATGACTCTTGTTTAAGATATCGTACCTATAGGGCATGATCATCAAGAGTCTGCATTGCCACAGTGGGCTCCCCAAATGAGTCACCCAGTGTAGAAATGTTTAAAAATTGTCCTATTACGTTATTTTAAAAGTTTTAGGGAATTAAAATAATACATTATGCAAATATGAGGTGTTGCTTCCTTGATTTGTTCCTCATGTTGTTTTTACTCTTGCCTCAGGGACAGAAACTAGTTACTGTTCCTTCTCATTTCACTGTGAGTTTCCATCATCTATTTACCACTTCTCCTTTACTTTTGCTTTTTTCCTTTGCTGCATATTGCACCATTTCAGTTATTCCATTCTGTGCAACCCCCACTCCAATATTGATTTATTCCATCACCACAAAGTTCCCTTTGGCTGTCCCTTCACAGCCACACCCCCTTCCTCCTCTTCTGCCACTGTTCCTAAGCCCTCATTATAGTTTTTGTCATTTAAAAAAGTTTTATAAATAATATTATATCATTTGTGATCTTTTGGGATTGGCTTTGTTCACGCAACATAATTCTCCTGAGATGTATTTGTGCTTTTGCGTGTATAAATCATTTGTTACTTTATTGTTGGTGAGAGGTATTCCATGGTATTTATAATAAAATTTATCACATGAAATTTGTTTATATATGTATATATATTCTGCATAAAGGAACAGGAACTTTCACACATTGTTGGTAGGAAAGTAAAATGGTATAAATATTTGAAAACAATTTGCTATAAGTGACAGTGTCTTAACATTTAGACATGCGTGTGACATAATATTTAACCATTCCATTCCCATGTATTTACCCAAGAAAAATGACAGCATATTTCCATATAAGACTTGTATACAAATGTCCATAGTAACTGAAGTTTAGCACATGTCACTCCACAATATGCTGTTTGGACATATTGATTATTTTGAGCTAAAGATAGGAAAAACAACAGGAGCAAGAAGGGCACTCTGAACTTTTCTTCCTGAAAGCAAGAGATAAAACTATCACATCAAACATGCTCTCCTTATACCAGGAGAAAAGCATTCCACCAGAGATGGAGACTTGAGGTCAAGAGAAATCTGTGCAAACACGTGGTTAAAATATCTTATATGCTGGGAGTCTCCCCATATACCATATATTTTAGTTACTTTTCTACACTCTCAGTTCAACCTAACATATGAACACTTAGGCTTAGCCACTTCTTTGGGTCTTCATTACTCTTGAGAGGACTCACACATACACACAAAAATTACTAAATACAATATGCTTGCTTTTGTCCTGTTATCTGTCTTATGTCAGTTTAATTCTTATGCCTGGCTAGAATCCCTAATAAGTGTAAAGTAGAAATTTTTCTTTCCCTTCAGCTTTATTGAAGCTTTATTTGTAATGGCCAAAAACCAGAAACAGTCCAAATGTTCATCTACTGGAGAATGGAAAAATAGATTGTAGGATATACAAGCAAATGAATGTCACTAGCAATGGAAAGTAATGAATGATTTGTACACACAAAAATATAGATGCTCTCAAAAGAATTATGCTGAGTGAAGGACGCCAGAACAAAAGGACTAAATAATTTATAATTACATATTCAGAAGACATCTAAAAATGCAAAATCATCTATAGGTACTCAATGAAGAGCAAATAGGAATTTCCAGAAAGTGCAAGAAAAAGGGCATAAAAATACATACAGTTGGAAAGGAAGAAATGAAATCTTTCCTATATTCAAATGATATATTGTCTAATAAAATATTTCCACAAATCTGAAAATAAATCTAGGAAAAAATATGAGTTCAGCAAAGTGTCATGAAACATGATTAAAATACATACAGAAACCAACTAAAAAATAAAACTCTTTATATTCACCCCATATATAGTAAAATGTGTAGATAGAAACTAACAAAACATAGATAAGATCTGTATGCTGAAAAGTACAAAATACTTACTAAAGAAATAAAAGAGCCCCATAAATTAGTAGACATATTGAGTTTGTAGATTAGAAAACTCAACAGACTAAAGAAGTCAATTCTTTCCAAACTGATCTATAGATTTAATGCAAATCCAAATAAAATTCCAGCGAGATTTTTTGTAGAGGCTACTTTAAACTGAAATTTATATGAAGGGTCAAGGACCTAGCATGGGGAAAACAAATTTAAATTGTGGCTGAAATGAAGAAAATACTGTATTCTATGTTGAAGTTTATAGTACAGCCACAATAATCAAGACTGTGAGATATTGGTGGAAATACAAACACATAAATCAATGGAACAGAATAAATAACATAGAAATACACCTTGGCAAATAGTTCAACTAATTTCTCATAAAAATATGAAAGTAATTCAACAGAAGGAAGATAGCCTTTAAAAACGTTGCACTGATATAATTAGGAGTACAGAGGCAAAAAACAAACAATGTTGATCAAAATCTTATACAAAAATTAACAAATATGATAAAATTTATCTCACATATATATATAAACAGATATATAGATCTCATATTTATATATACACACATAGATGTATGTGTGTGTGTTTATATATATATCTATGTGTATAAATATATATATCTTACACACAATATATGATATATGGTGTTATCTCATTGAGGTTTTAAATTGAATTTCATTAAGGGATAATGATGCTGAGCAACTTTTCTGTGCATATTTGCCATCTTTATATGTTATTTAGTAAAGAGATTATTCAGTTGTTTTGCCTATTCTTTATTATTATTAATATTATTAATATTGAGTTATGAGATCTCTGTATGTATTGTGGAACAAGCCCTTCATGAGATGCATTGCTTGAAGATATTGTCTCCCAGAATGTGCATTTGTTTTACATCCTTTTAAGAATGTATTTTTAAAAGTAAAAGATTTAATGTTCATGTTGACCACTGTATCAAATTTTTATCTTATCAGTTTTACTTCTGGTGCTGAATCTAAGAAATCTTTACACAACCCAAGGTGAAGAATATTTTCTATTAGGTTTTCTTCTGAAATTTTTAGACTTTTAGGTATTACATTTACATCTGTAATCCATTTTCTGTAAATCTTTGTATGAGTTATTGATCAATGTTCAATATTTGCATATGTATATCTAATTAGCTCATCATGATTTCTTAAAAAGTCTTTTCCCCACCAAATGACCTTTTTTTTCTTTTGCTTTGTGGAAAATCCATTTTTCATATATACATGAGTCTATTTCTGGTCTATCAATATCATTTCATTGATGTGCACTCTTTTGATAACTGTAGCTTTAAAATAAAACTGTAAATTAGTGTTTGTCTTAGTGTTTGTATTACAACTTTATTCTTCTTTTTAAAGTTAATTCAGCTATACAAGATCTTTTGTGTTTCTTTATATATTTTAGTTTCAGCTTCTCAATTCCTACCAAAAGATAAAGCCTGCTTGGATTTTCATTGGGGTTGCATTGAATTTAGAGGTACATTTGGGTAAGTTTGATATTTTAACAATATTAAATATTCCAGCAAATGAACATGGTATATCTTTCATTTATTTAGGTCTTCTTTAATGTCTTTCAAAAATGTTTCTTAATTTTTATTGTATAGGCTTTTTATATTTTTTTTAGATTTATTTTATGTATTTTAACCATTTTGATGCCTTTGTAACAGGTATTTAAAAATTTTACTTCTAATTTTTATTGGCAGTGTAGAGAAATAAAATTTTTGTATACTGATCTTTCTTTTGCCATATTGAATTCACTTTTTAGTTTCGACTTTTTTTCCATAGGTTCCAGTAGATTGCTACCTGCACGATCATGTCGTCTACTAATAAATACAGTTTTACTTCCTCCTTTCCCAACTGAATACTTTCTATTTTTTTTTCTTTTCCATGTAGTGCTCGATATGACCTCCAGTACAAGTTGACTAGAATTAGGAAGAAGATCCTACTCATCTTGCTCCTAATCTTAGTGGAAATGTATTTGATTTTTTAATATGCTACATGATGTTAGTTGTAGATTTTTCATTGGTGCCCTTTATCACTTTTACAAAGTCCCACTTACTACTTGTCTGGTCAAAATGTTTATTACTAGCAGATATTGACACTTTAAAATGATCTGTCTGCTATATTTATTGAGATGTCAATTTTTTTGTCCTTTTTAGTTTCTTAATATGATTTCATTTTTGAATATTAAACCAACCGTACATTTCTGGAGTAAACATAACATGGTGCATTCTTGTATTTACATATTGCTAGATTAAATTTACTAAAATTTTTGTCAGAATTGTTGCATAAATTGTCTTGACTGATATTGCTCTGTTGTTTTCTTTTCTTATAATGCCTTTGGCTGCTCTTTATTATATTACACTCATAAGAACCAATATTGAGGAAAGTCACCATATAAAGAGGCAACAAACCTTATTCAACATAGAGTAGACTTTTTTTGCAAAGAAACAAAAACAATTATAGTGTGAACTTTAAACAAGAAGTATTCTAGGTTATCAGAAAGATAAGGAGGTGTAACAATCTATTAGACAAAAACAAGGAGTTCAGAATCAAGACCCCAATAAATTATAAAACAAAAAATAAAAAATTGGAAGCTTCCATGGCAAGCTTCAAGAAATTTTTTTCTCCAGTTTTATTGAAATATAATTGGCATATAACGTTGTGTAAGTTAGTGTATAGTGTGTTGATTTGCTACACACATACTGTAGTATGATTAGAATTTAGCATTACCTAACATCTCCATCACTTCACATTTACTATTTTTTTGTTGTAAGAAGATTTATTTACTCTCTTAATAACTTTCAAGTATTAAATACAGTATTGTTAACTATAATCAAGGAAATGTATCCTAATTGGTATATCCTCTTGTATAGAGAAATGGACTGATTCAGAAAATCCTGTGAGTTACTAAATTGCTGAGTATGCTGAGTTAATAGACTTTCTAGGGCTCACATATGAAAGCAACTGTGCTGATGAGAAAAGAGCATGACCCTAAGATCGCCCATGTGGTATGGGAGCATCTGAGCAAATTCACATGGTGGATGACTTTAAATCATTGTACTACACTGAGCCTCCTTGAAACCACAATGTTTGATTTTAATACATGCCATAGAGTATGAAGCCTAAAACAGAAGGATGTGCTTACGCAAACACACACAAAGACATGCACAAACACACGCATAGACACTGGGAAATTTATTCTAATAGTTGAGAATAACACGAGTCATTTTAGTGTCCCTTCTCTACCAACTATTCTCCCTTACTCCCACACAGCATGCCCATTCTCTTTATCTTGTCCTATGTGTCCTAACCATTCTACTGTGCTATAAAATTTACTTAATTCTAATCTTATATTTCATCTCTTTCCCTGAAAGAAGCAAAGATTTTTACTATTCTTCTCACTAATATATTTACAGCACTTAGTGTGACTGACACATAGAAGATATTATCTAAATATATGATATACTTTTTTGTATTTGCTTTCCCTCTGAAAGCACACAAAACAAGGCTTAAAGTCTGAACCTAGTTTATAGAAATCACGTTGGACATTGAACCTTAAGAAAACATATTGAATAGTTTTTTCCACATCCTTTGTAAAGCATATTTGACATCTTTGTTCCTCAAGCTATAGATCAAGGGATTCAATGTGGGCATAACGAGGGTGTAACATATGTAAGCCACTTTATCAGTGTCAAAGGAATGACTGGACTTAAACATTAAAGGTTCATAAAACACTGTGACCACTGTCAGGTGGGAACTACAGATAGAAACAGACTTGTGCCTAACCTCAGCAGAGTTCATCCTGAGAATGGCTACAAAGATGAACAGGTAAGACAAGAATTATCAGAAGTGAGAAAATCAAATTAAAAGCTGAGAAAATCAGAATAGTCAATTCAATTAGTTGTGTTTGAGAAGAGCAAAGATAACAAGGGAAGACTGTCACAGTAGATATGTCTGATGACATTATACCCACAGAAGAATAAATTAAAAATCTTTACGTTGACTACAAGAGAATCAAATGTGCTATAGAGATATGGGATTGCCACCAGTTCCTGACATAGCCTTTGGGGCATGATGACTGTGTAGAGCAGAGGGTCACAGATGGCCACATAGTGGTCATAGGACATTGCTGATAGAATAAAAAGTTCACTAATAATGAACATGATGAAAAAAGCCAGCCGTGTGGCACAAGTATAATAACATATTGTATTTTGATCCACAGCAAAATTTAGTAACATTTTAGGTGCTTCCAGTTGTTGAATAACCAAAATCAATAAAAGTCAGGTATCTGAGAAAAAAGTACATGGTTGTTTGTAGCCTGGAGTCCATCTTGGTGAGGATGACCGTGTTAGGTTACCCACCACTGAGATCATGTTTATGGTGAGGAAGATCCCAAATAATGGAGCCTGCAGCTCTGGGTGATCTATGATTCCCAAGAGAATGAATTTGTTCAGCACTGTGCGATTGTTTTTCCATCCAGGTTGATCAGAAAACCTATTCCGGGTAGAGATGTCAGCATACTCAATAGCTTTCATGTAGTATAATATGGTAATTTTTTAATATGCAAAGTTGCTATAAATAAAATAAATCCAAATTTACCATTAAGACTCTGATAAAATAATCCACTCCCTGCAAATAAACCATATGTATTTAATAATAGAAACCGAAGTAGAGATATAATTGGTGATAGAGAGAGATTTGTCATTTTCAGCTGGGGAAGCTTTGTCCCCCAAAAGACATTTGATAATATTTGGAGGAATTTTAGTTGCCACAGCTGAAAGAGGGATCCTACTGGCATCTAATGGTTAAAGTCCAGTGATGCTGCTACTTATATTCCTATATTAGGGTAGCCCCCCTCAACAAAGAGTTTTACAGTTCAAAATGTCAACAGTGCCAACGTTGGCAAACCCTCATATATATATAGATATAGATATAAATATAGATATAAGTGTAATAAAGCAAAAATGAATAAAAATGATATAAATTGCAACTGGTAGTTTTAGAGGTGACAAACTTTTTGTTTTGTCTTTTATATAATGACAGTAGCATAATTACACTTACAAAATTAGAATTACATAATATGACATGATAAATCTGTTAATTATATCACAAAATTTTAAAATGCAAATTCCAGTTATGTGTGGAAATATTTAGAAGCCCCTGCTTTAATGCATATTCATGTGAAGGCCCTTATGCCTTCAGATTACAGGATGAAATTAATGTGTTGACCAGTATTGGACAGAGGTCTAAAAAGAAGAAAATTCTGAGAGATTATAGTAGATTATTTTTCTTTACATAGGGAAACATCTCATGAAATATACGTAGGTTGATATACTCACTACTACACCTAAATTTTTGTTGTATATAAAGCAGTACTGTGGATAAATGTTGTAAATTATCTTAATCTCTTTATTCACACCAGGAAAATAAACTGTTTCTCGTAGGGTTGTTGGGAAGATAAGTGAGAATTATACATTTCAGTGTGTTTGTGGCACCTGGAAATATCCCTCAATGTCAAGTACATAGGATTCTTTGTGTGTGTTTGTTTTAATTTCTTGGTGGAGAGAGTGAGTTACCTGAAATGGATTATTTTAGACATGTACATATAAACTCTTTCTGTATGACTTAACTTCTTTGTCAGGGATATGTGGATGCATAGAGGGAGCGGTGTGTTGTCCAGGTAACTGTCCCCAGTACCCCTCCACCATGACCCAGCTCCGTGACTACAACTTGACTATCAATGTGCTCTTCTTTTGGATAATTTATCTTCTACCTTACTTAAGATATTTAACATTCATTTATCTTAAAACTAACATATTTCTAGAGGTCTGGAATCCCAGCCAGAGGCAGTGCCCCTTAACAGAGATTGAGCACTAAATTCACGACTGAAGGGCTAAGGTTTGGAATTTACCCTCTTGGAGAAGTGCTGTCAGGATGGCTGGGTTGCCTAGGTAATGATTCCTGTGACTTCATTTAGAGGCTATGACAAAAAGTGAAGAGTCATGCCCCTTCTCCTTGGCTACTATGAATTTTGCTGACACAAAGAATGTCCTTTCTCTGGTGTTGGGTAAATCCTAAGAACTTGCATCTTTCTTGCATTAGCTTGAGAAACTGCTGTCAACTTGTTGGGGTAAAAATCTGACTAGAAATTTTGGGGAATTTAAATATCAGTCAGGATTCACTTCTTAACTTTGTCTTAAACAAGTACATTTTTTAATCAAAGGATTCCAATAAAATACTTTAAAGCAAATTAAATAAAACTAACATATTTCCTCTTCCCCAGTGCATTTTTATTATAACTGATGAATACTACCTTGTTTGTAACACAAAGATATGTTTTGTGATGGATGAACCTAGAATAGTATGAAGACATAAGCAAATTGGGCAAAAGTGAGGTCACTGGAATCAGTTTCATATAATAATGTTTCACATACATTCTTTTTGGATAAAGAGATTTTCTACTTTAAAGGAAAAAATAGGTTTAAAATCACTATATCACATAATAGCGTGATGGAAGATAAAATACACAGACTATAAATTCTGGGATGTTATTTGAAGTCTGTCTGCACATTAAGGTCACAAAGGACTTCTCTACACATTTAATTTAATGCAGACGTCCATAAGTATAATGAAATAAATACATATGTGAATGTGCCTAATAAACCACCAAGCTTAAAACATAGCAGAGTAGAATGAGGATGGCAGGCTAAGGTAAAAGAATTAGTGTTTTAAAAAATTGTGAGTATAAAGATTTCCACAAAAAAAGACATGCATACATACATACTTAAAAAGAATTGATCCTGATTACAAGGAAAATAACAATGTCAGGAGTCTCTGAGTGAGCTCTAAAAAAGCAAATAGAAAAATCTTTATAACATTAAATTACTAATCTTTATAACGTAAACATTAAATTATAAAGGTTTTCACAGGAAATCTATACTTTCTCACATAAATCATTGCTTACAAGTTTGTGAGCTTCTGACATCCTACCCTGTCCCATGTACTTACCCTTCTTATGTCAGAAATACTGAACATATTTCCATGTTTGGAAAAAATATTTTAAATCAATGGAATAAGAAGCAATATAACTCTTGTTTACGTGCAATGATGAAAAGCTAAAGAAAACAAAGCACATTGGGAAGCGCTGAATTCCTGGATGATGACGGAGGATAGACGGGCTTTCTCTCACCAGCTGTAGACGTCTACAGAATGCATCAAACCACCTTTTCATTGTGCACTATCTGGATTATCAGATTATTTTCGAAAGCTATACTCTTTGAGAAAATTACATCAGCTTTCTGCCAGATCCCACTGGAAACTGAACATGCTGTCCATCGTACTATCACCATAAGACTGGGTACTTGAAAGTCTCCTAACCTCCAAAAATTGCTTTTCACATCTCAGTGTAAGGTGGAAATTTCCTTTTCATCCATCAAGAGATCAGAAAAAAATTCACATTTATACATTGTATTAAATCTATATTAATTATTACAATATTTTTGAGAAAGGAATAAGAAAAGCCTAGCGTTGCTAAAGGACTAAGGATTTAGAAAGGTTTCAGACTAGAAACTTAATACTTGAAGCTTCATAATTCTGCCATATCTGTATATTTTTCTATTCCTGGCTCCTTAGTTAGGCTTTATTTTCTTTATTTTTGGCCTCAAATATTCATGTGATTAAGTATTTGTAAAAACATAAATATTACATAAGCCATATGGCATTGACATTTCAAATATTCTTAATAGTATTTCTGAAAATGTTTTAACAATTAATCTGAAGAGAAAGAAGAGCAGTCCTATTCAGCTCATGCGTTATCATAGCAGAATGCACACGGAAGTGAATCAGAAATCTCAATATTTTGTTATGCTTTGCCATAGAATAAATGTGTTCTTGCTGATGTCACTCAAACTATTCAGATATTGGTAAAATATGGCACCAAGTGAAATATTCTGTTTAACTGTCATGAAACCTCTGTTTTGGATCCTACATGTGTTTCATAACATGGAATAGTGAGAACAATTTATGGATTGTTTTTCACCCTCTGAGACTCTCCCTTTGGAGAGGCCAAACAATTCCATGATTGTCCCTGAAGTATTTGAAAGCTTAACAGAATGCAAGGGACAGCGTGTGTCTATTAATAGCCCAGAACAACTTGTATTTATGAGCAAGTGAGCTAGATTCATTTTTTTGTTTGTATATTATATTTCTACCTTTTACTCTTGATTAACTTTCTCTTTTTTTTCCACTTTGATGACTAAACTTGTATCCACTTCGATAGGCTATGGTGCTAGTTCTTTGGTCAAACATCAGTCTAGATGTTGCTGTGAAGATATTTTTTCTATGTTATTAATGTTTGCATCAATAGATTTAGAGTACAGCCAATTACCCTCCGGAATGTGGGTGGGCCTCATCCAATCAGTTTAAGCCTTGAAGAGCAAAAACGGATATTCCCAAAGCAAAGGGAATTATACTCCAGACAGCAATATCTACAATATAGAAATTCTATCTTAGTTTCTCACCTTTGTACTCAAGACCGCAGTTATCAACTCTTACAGTGCCAGCCTGCCCACAGATTTCTGCCTTAACAGCCGTTACAGTTGCATGACCGAATTCCTTAACATCAATCTGTGTGTGTGTGTGTGTATGCATGCGTGTGTGTGTATTCTCCTTTTGGTTTTGTGTCTGTGGATTAGCCTTATTAACACAACCACATAGAGAAATGGCTTAAATATATTTACTCAATACAACAAGCTTGTTAGTGTTCCTCTAGTTCTACAATGACTCCTCAAATAGATGACATGGGAGAGATGTATTTAAACATGGTCGTATTGAATTATTTAAAATATAAGTGAACTAAAAATAATATATTTTCTATATAAGGTGTTTGTTTTCTTCTTCTTTTTTAATTGTTTTACTTTTGCTTTGGGACATTGGGAGAGAAATTAGTTACTCCTCTCTCTCATTCTCATTTTGTAGTGAATTGTCATCACCTGTTTAGGGCATCTCTTCACTATAGTTGCCTTTACTTTTTATTTTTTTGAAGAAGAAATTAGCCCTGCGCTAACATCCACTGCCAATCTTCCTCTTTTTGGTGAGGAAGATTGGCCCTGAGCTAACATCTATGCCCATCTTCCCCTACTTTATATGTGGGATGCCACCACAGCATGGCCTGATGAGCAGTGCTAGGTCTGCACCTAGGATCTGAAGCAGTGAACCCCAGGCTGCTGAAGTGGAGCACACAAACTTAACCACTACCCCACCGGGCCAGCCCCTTGCCTTTATGTTTCAATATTTATTGTTTTTCCATATTGTCCAATAATCATTCCAATCCTTCTTGTCCACCTTCACACATATCCTACTCTGCTTGATATATACACATATTATCAATACTTTCTGCTAAAATGTATTTTTTATGTATATTTTACTATGTTATTTTGCTGTAAATTGTGTTATTGAATTTAATTCACTCTAATTATTTGTGATGAATCCATGTTGTGACATTTTTCTTATTTATTCATTACAGTCAATAAATATATTAAAATTTCATAGATCCATATTTTATTGATAGATATTTTGTTTGTAACCTTGGCTGTCACCAACACTACTAACGTTTGCAGTCCAATGAAAAATCTTGAGCTTGTCATGTTAATATGTTGTGAACAAATTCTCCATGTGAGACATATCAAATATCTGCTTGTGTGTGTGTCTATGTGGATATAGACATTGATATATCTATACTTACATCTACACACATATTCACACTTACGCACTCACAAAATTGAAAAATGTTGGTAATAGAATGTATAATACACCAGGTGATTTTGTTAAATATTTCAAGTTGATTTTATTAATACGTTCCTCCACCATTAAATTCATAAAGTTTCTTGGATCCTCACATCTGTGACCAGAGCCTAAATTATATTCTCTCTTGTTAATTGGTATTATTATAAGATACATGTTTCTGTTAATGACTTTTCTTCTTATGTTTGGTTTTGTTTCTTAGCATGTTTTCTAATTAAAACACTTTATTAAGGTATCACTAAAATAATAGACAGTGCATACACAAAGTCTAATACTTGATTAATTTGAACATATGTACGCATTGAAAAACAATTAAAACAATCACAATAATGAATTTATCTGCACCCCTAAGTTTCTTAGTGTCTATGCAATACTCTCATTCTACTCCTTTCCCCACACTATCTCAGGCGTCTTTGATTTGCTTTTTTAACTTCTTTTTAAGTAATCATAGGTTTACAAGAAGTTCCAAAAAACAAAAAGACCACAGAGAATTCCCGTGTCCCACTTAGTTTCCCCAAGTGGTAATAAATGTCATAATAACAGTACATAAATACAGTAACAATATTACCACCATGAAATTAACATGGGGACGAGCCACTGACTTTGTTCAGATTTCACCAGTTTTGCATGCATTCATTTTTCTGTTTGCGTATATGTAATTTAAAGCAATTTTATCACATGTGTATATTTGTTTAACTCCCACAGCAGTCAACATACAGACCTGGTTCATCACCACAAAGTTCCCTCACGCCCTTCTTTGATAGTCATACCTCCTTCTAGTCTCTCATTCCCTAGTCTTTAGCAAACCACTAACCTAGTTTCCCATCACTATAATTTTATCTTTTAAAGAATGTTTTATAAAGTAAATACCATTTGTAACCTTCTGCAATAAGCAGTTTTTATTCAACATAATTCTCTTGCGGTCCGTGCATGCTTTTGTGGGTATCAATTGTTTGTTCCTTTATTATTGTTATGTTGTATTGGATGGTACTGATGATAGAGTTTGTTCAACCATTCACCCACTGAAAGACAACTGGGTTGTTTCCAGTTTTCAGCTATCACGAATAAAGCTTCTATAAACATTTTCATAAAGATGATTATCTGAACATAAGTTTTCATATCTCTAAGGTAAGTGTCCAAAAGTGTGATTGATAGGTTGTTTTAATTCTGGTGAAGTCCAGCTTATCCATGTTTACTTTTATGGATTGTGCTTTGATGTCATGTCTATAAACTCACCACTAGACATACGTCCTAGATATAGATTTTCCCCTACGTACTTGTCTGAATATTTTACAGTTTTACATTCTATATTTGTGTTCAATTTTGAGTTAGTTCACATTAGCTTGAGTTGTATAGGCTTAGATCAAGTTTATATCTTTATTTGTTTTTCCTATAAATGTCCAATTACTCCAGCGCCATTTTTTAAAAGGCTATCCTTTAACTGAATTATCTTTGTACCATCATGAGTTTATCAAACTTTTCAAAGATCTATTTCTGTGTTCTCAATACTGTTCCATTGATTTATGTTTCAATCTCTCCACCTCTACCACATAGTCTTGATTGCTGTAGCCACATGGTAAGTCTTAATGTGGAGTAGAGCATTTCCTTCCTTATTATTCTACATTTTCAAATGTGTTTTAGTTATGCCAGGTCATTTTCCTCTCATATAAATTTTAGCATATGCTCAGCTATATCTGAAAAAACAATCTTACTCGAAGTTTAACAGGCCTTGCATTAAACTTATAGATCATTCTAGGAAGAACTGATATCTTTACTACATTTGCTTTTCAAATTGATCATCTCAGTATGACTACGTATTCATCCACATCTTTTTGGTGGGGAAGATTGACACTGAGCTAACATCTAATCCCAATCTTCCTCTTTTTACTTGAATAAGACTGTCACTGGGCTAACATCTGTGCCAAATGTCTTTTATTTTGTATGTGGGATGCAGCCACAGCATGGCTTGATGAGTGGTGCATACGTTTGTGCAAGGGACCCACATCTGTGAACCCTGGACTGCCATAGTGGAGCACACAAACTTAACCACTACACTACTGGGCCAGCCCCTATTTTTCAGTTTTTAATATCTATAGAAAATATATAACTTTCTGAAATAACATATGTCCTCTTAATAATGATGCAGAGAATAACCTTTAAAATGATTGAAATATATTATTAATATTTGTAAATCTCGATATATTTTGTTCTTTCTTTGGTTTATCATTTGAAGGACAATCAAAAGGACTAGCAAAGTCTTATTTTAGTACCAGGATATTGAGTCATGTTCAGTAGTTCATTTTCTAAAATCTAAATATTTGAAAATTTACCTTCTTCTGTTATAAAAGTCATAATTATTCACAAAAGATATTTTGGGGAAAACAGATAAGAAAATATATTAAATTCAAAAAGTTAATAATGTCAGCAGCCACCAATAGCTGATTAATATTTCACTGTATTTTTGGCCATTATACATTTTCTAGGAAACAAAAGTAATTTCTTATACGTATATATGTATAGTTCTTATTTTGGTTTATAATTTTTCTTAATTAAAAACTATAAATTTTTTAGTAATATTTATCCTTACATGATAACATACTAATATTTTTTATTTTAATGACTTAATTTCATTCAAATTTGATTGACTACATAGAAAATTTTATTCCTTGATGTAGACAAGGAAAGAGTATAGTCCCTCTATGATGTAAATAAAGTTCTGTGAATGTTAAAATTCTAAAAATAAGCGAAAAAACAAGGAGGAATTTAGTTAGGGTTGGGAGGAAGTTTATTCAGAAGACTTGTATATAAATTGCTTCATATCATACTACAATTTTGCTAGAAATGTGGCATAGACAAATAACGGAATTGTCTCCTTCTACTTCCTAAAAGAGGAATTATCAAAACGATGCTTTTAAATAATGGATCCTAATCCAAAAATAATACACATCCATATGAACCAAATTTGAGAAATGTCAGAAGTATGATTAATTTAATTTATCATAAAGTAGACCTCCTATGCAAAGATACAAAAACACTTAAAGCTTGCCTTTAAAATTATTCTTGTTTTCCAGAGAAGCAGGGAAAAGTAAGAATCCATTACACAAAAACAGGCATTTAAGAATTGAGATCAAGCTGGTAAAAACATAAAAAGAAAATTTTGTGCAAACTTGAAAGCTTCTATGGGAGAACTCAAGAAATTTATCGTAATTGATATATCCACTATCATAGACAGATGTACTGATTTGGACACAATCAGATGCAGTGCAGACCTTCTGAGTTGCTGAAATGCTAAGTGTGTTGAGTTAATTGACTCTCTAGGGCTTATACGCGAAATAATGGGACGGATGAGAAAAGAACGGGATTCTAAGATTCCCATGTGGAATGGGGGCATTTGAGCAAATTCAGATGACTGTTGCCTTCAAGTCAACACACTACAATGAGCCTCCTTGAAACCACAACCAAGTTTGATTTTAACACTCCACACAGAAGAGTATGAAGGCTAAAACAGAGAAATGCTCTAACACAAAAACACACATGCACAAGCACACAGAAAAACTTGAAAGTTTGTTCTAAATGTTGAGAACAACACAAGAGTCATATGAACTCCCCTTCTGTACCTACTATTCTTCCTCAATCCACAAAGCAAACCCATCTCCTTGCCTGCTTTTATGGTCTATAGCCCCCAACACATTCTATTGTTCTATAAAATTTACTAAATTAGTGTGCTTAAATTTTATCTCTCTCCTTCGAAGAAGACAAAGATTTTTACTGTTTTGTTCACTAATGTGTTTATAACACTTAGAAATGTGACTGGCTCAATGAATCCAATCTCTAAATATATGATGAACTTATTAGTGTTAACTTTTCCCTCTGAAAGCATAATGAACAAAGCTTAAAGTCATAACCTAACTTATAGGAATCACATTGAACAATGAACCTTAAGAAAAGATATTACATAACTTTTCCACAGCTTGTTTACGGCATATTTAACATCTGTGTTCCTCAAACTATAGATCAAGGGATTCAACATGGGGATAATGAGCGTGTAAAATATGGAGGCCACTTTATCAGTGTCAAAGAAATGAGTGGACTTGGGCTGCGCGTATATAAATATCAAAGTCCCATAGAACACTGTGACCACTGTCAGGTGGGACCCACAGGTGGAAAAGGCCTTGCGCCTACCTTCAGCAGAGTTCATCCTGAGAACGGCTCTAAGAATGAGCGAGTAAGACACAACAACTATAAGAAAGGATATCAAATCAAAACCTGCTAATATCAGAATAATCATTTCAATTTCACTTGTGTTTGAGCACAGTAAAGATAATAAGGGGAGACTGTCACAGTAGAAATGATGGATGACATTGTAGCCACAGAAGGACAAATTAAAAATCTTTATGGTGACTAGAAGAGAAACAAATGTGCTGTAAAGATATGGAATTGCTACCAGCACCCTACACACCCTTTGTGACATGATGACTGTGTAGAGCAGAGGGCTGCAGATGGCCACATAGCGGTCATAGGACATTGCTGACAGAATGAAAAGTTCACTAAGAATGAACATGCTGAAGAAAGCCAGCTGTGTGGCACAAAAATAATAGGATATTGTATTATGATCCACAACAAAATTTACCAACATTTTGGGGCCCACAGTGCTTGAATAACCAAGATCAGTAAAAGCCAGGTGTCTGAGAAAGAAGTACATGGGTGTTTGTAGCCTGGAGTCTGTCTTGGTGAGGATGATCATGCCCAAGTTGCCCACCACCGAGATCACGTAGATGATGAGGAAGAGCCCAAATAATGGAGCCTGCAGCTCAGGATTGTCTGTGATCCCCATGAGAATGAATTCATTCAGCATTGTTTGATTATGTTTTTCCATCCCGGTTCATCAGAAAACCTATTCTGGATAGAGACATCAGCATAGGCAAAGTTTAGTATATAAAGTTAGCATAAATAAAATAAATTGAAATTTACCATTCATATTCTAATAAAATAATCCACCTCCTGCAAAAAAAACCCCACAATATATATATTTGATAATAGAAACAGAAATAGGGGTAAAGTTGGAGATAGAGAGAGACTTGTAGTTTTCAATTGGGGGAACTGTCCCCAAAAGGTATTTGATGATTTTTGGAGGAATTTTATCTGTCACACCTGCATGAGGGGTGCTACTGGCATCTAATGGTTAGAGTCAAGAGATGTATCTATTTATCCTACATTATTAGGGTAGCAGCCCAAAACAAAGAAACATACAGCTCAAATGCCAATGGGTCAAGGTTGGCAAAACCTGATATATAATAATAGATTAGATACAGGCAGATGTCAATGTAGATAAAGAAAGCAAAAATTAAAAATTGTAAAAATTTTATGCATTAAGTTTCTAGGTGTTTGTTAAAATTTATTTGCCTTTTATGTAATGACAAATACATAGTTACATTTACAAAATTAAAGTTACATAATATGACAATACCTATGTTAATTACATAATAAAATTTTTAAAATTCGACTTACAATTATGTGTGGGAACATTTAGAAGCCCCTACATTAAAACATATTCCGGGGCCGGCCTGGTGGCTCAGCGGTTAAGTTTGCACATTCCACTTCTCGGCAGCCCTGGGTTCGCTGGCCCGGATCCCGGGTGCGGACATGGCACCACTTGGCGCACCGTGCTGTGGCAGGCGTCCCACATATAAAGCAGAGGAGATGGGCACGGATGTTAGCTCAGGGCCAGGCTTCCTCAGCAAAACGCGGAGGACTGGCAGTAGTTAGCTCAGGGCTAATCTTCCTCGAAAAAGATAAAAGAGGGAAAATGTATTCCTATGAAAGTCGTTGTGAATACAGATGGTACAGGATGAAGCAATTAACTAGTGAACAATCTTAGACAGAGGTGTATAAATAAGAAACTCTAAAAGATCACAGTAGAGTCTGTTTGTTTTTATATAGGGAAATAGTCATAGGTTGATACAGTCTTTGCTATACCTATATTTGTGGTATTTACAAAGGAGTACCTTAGCAAATGATGTAAGATTTCTTAATATCTATACACATCAGCACAATCAACTGTTTCTTGGAGGGTTTTTGGGAAGAGGAGTGAGAATTAAATGTTTAATGTGTTTAGGGCTAATGGAAACATCCCTCAAATATCACATCAATATGGGTTATTTTGTGCGTTTGTTTTTACTGTTTTAAGTGGAGACAGTGTGTTGTCTGAAATGGATTATCTTTACACATGTACATATTCATTTTCTGTGTATGACTTAGCTTCTTCATCGGGGTATAACGACAAATAGATAAGCAGTGTGTTACCCAGTTTAACTGTCCCCAGTTTGTTCCTGCCTCCTGACCATGACCCAACTTCATGACTACAACTGCAACATCAGTGTGCTATTCTTTTCGATAAATTATCTTCTATATTTACCTAAAATATTTAATAAAAATTTACCTGAAACAACATTATTTCCTCCTCCCCAGGTGCATTTTCATCATAACTGATGTATACTAAGTTGTTTAAAACACATAAAGTATATTTTGCCATGGAGGAACCTAGGCTAGTATTAGGAAATAGAGCAAATTGAGAGAAAGAATAGGTTTTATATAATGAACTTTCATAAACATTCCCTTTGGATAAAGATACCCCCTACAGAAAATCACTACATTACACAACATCATATTGGCAAGATAAAATACACACCATATATATATGTATATATATGCATATATGGATTTCATGATGTCATTTTAAGTCTGTCTGGACATTAAGGAAACAAAGAACTCCTCCATAGTAAGATATAACATTTAATGCAGTCATAAATAAGTATAATGAAATAAAGATGAATAGAAACATCCCTAATAAGCCACCAATTAAGAAAAACGCCAGAGTAATAGAAGACTAAAATAAGAATGGCAAGCTAAGGTAAAAGAATTAGTGGTTCAAAAAGTGTATCTATGCCTCCTTAAAAACAAAGAAAGAAAGAAAGAGAACTGATCTGGCTACAAGGAAAATAATATTGTCAAGAGTCTTTGAGTGAGTTCTAAGAAAGCAAATAGAAAAATACAGCATTTTAAACGTTAAATTATAAATGTGTTTACAGGAAATCCACGTAAACATTGTTTATATAGTTATGAGCTTCTGACATCCTATCCTGTCCCCATGTACATACATTCACATGTCAGGAATACTGAACAACTGTTAGGAAAAATATTTTAAATCAAGGGAATAAGAAGCAATATAAATCTTGTTTAGGCTCAATGAAAAGCTAAAGAAAACAAATGACATTGGTAAGTGCCAATTTCGTGTAACATAAGGGAGAATAGAAGGACTTTCTATCTGTAGCTTTAGAGTTCTATG
The DNA here is from genome assembly GCF_041296265.1 of Equus caballus. Classification (NCBI taxonomy): domain Eukaryota; kingdom Metazoa; phylum Chordata; class Mammalia; order Perissodactyla; family Equidae; genus Equus; species Equus caballus. Next base: position 14,198,439 of record NC_091695.1, read on the forward strand.
GAATGCATCAAATTACTTGTTCCTTGTTTACTATCTCTTTGATCAGATTATCATTTTATAAAGCTATACTTCTTGAGAAAATTATATGTGCTTTCTGACAGATTCCACTGGAAATAGACATGCTGCTCATTGTACCATCACCATAAAACTGGGTACTTAAAATTTTTGTTTCCTAACCTCCCAAAATTTCTGTTCACATCTCAATGTAAGGTGGGGGCTTCCTTTTTGCTCATCAAGAGATTAGAAAAAGTTCACATTTTTGCATTGATTTAAATATTTATTAATTATTACAATATTTTTCAGAAGAGAATAAGAAGAGTCTAGAGTCACTAAATGTAGGACTTGGAAAGACATCAAATTATAAAACCCGCAGTTTTATAATTCTGCCAAAACTTTTAGGTTTTGTTCCTGACTCTTTTGTGGGGCTTTCTTGTCACTTGATTATTCATATGATTAAATATTTGTTTAAATATTAATACTACATAAGCAGTATGGCATTGACATTTCAAATATTCTTAATGGTATTTCTGGAAATATTTTAACAATTAATCTGAAGAGGAAAGATTATCATCAATAATAATTGATATTATCAATATCATTCGCATTATCAGTAGCAGAATGCACACAGAAGTAAATCATAAATCCTAATATTTTGCTATGTTTGGCCATAGAAAAAAGGGTTATCTTGCAAATGTCACAAAAACTATTTGGATATTGGTATAATATGATGCCACACGGAATATTCTGTTTACCTGTCATGAAACCTCTGTCTTGGCTTCTCCATGTGCTTCATAACATAGCATAGTAAGAACAATTTATGGAATCTCTTCCATCTTCTGAGACTATCCCTGAGGAGATGCTGAGCAATTTATTGATTATCCCCAAAGCATTTGAAAGTTTAACAGAATACAAAGCAGAGGGTGTGTTTATTAGTAGCTCAGAACAATTTGTATTTACCAGCAAGTGACTTTGATTGATTTCCTTGTGTATTACATTCCTATCTTTTACTCTTGATTTAACTTTCTTTATTTTATGCCTTGATGCTTAATTTTTGTGTTCATTTGGCTAGGCTTCGTACCCAGTTGTTTGGTCAAGCATCAGTCTAGATGTTGGTGTGACAATTTTTTTCATGTGATTATCATTTAAATCAATAGAATTTGATTACAGGCAATTACCCTACAGTATGTGGAGGGGTCTCATTCAATCAGTTGAAGCCTTAAAGAGCAAAGATTGAGGTCCCCCAAGGAAAAGAAATTCTACTCCAGACTGCCATATACGAATTATACCTTAGTTTCCCACCTTTGTTCTCAAGACTTCAGTATCAACTCGCGCAGTGCCAGCCTGGCTACAGATTTCTGCCTTTCCAGTCCCAAAAATCACAGAAGTCAATTCCTTAAAAATCTATCTTTACATATACATGATGTATATTATAAGTATATATGTTATATACATAAATATAATCATCTACTTTGGGTTCTGTTTCTCTGAAATGCCCTTACTAATACAATCATATAAGGAAATGGATTATTTCATCTCTATGACAAGCTTGTTAGTATTTCTCCAGTTCTACAATGGTCTCCTCACATGGATGATATAATGGAGATGTTTTTAAATGCTGTCCTATGGCATTATTTAAATGATGAGATGAATTAAAAATAATAATATATTATGTATATAAAGTGTTGTTTCCTTAATTTTTTGATTGTTGTACTTTTTTTTTCTTTTTGACCATAGAGAGAGGAATTAGTTATTCCTACTTCTCATTCTCATTTCACGGTGAGTTGTGATGATCTGTTAAGATCTTCTATTTCACTATATTTGCCTTTATTACATTTCAATCTTTCTTGTTTTCCCATCATATCCGATACTCATTCCTATTCTTCTTGTCTACCTTGACACATATTCTACTGTACTTGATATATCGCCTGCATGATCAATATATTCTGAAAAAAGTATTATTTTTATGTATATATTTTGCTACATTATTTTGCTGTAATAAATTGTATTGTTACATTTTAAATCACTATAATTATTTGTAATGTATCCATGTTGTGGTTTTTACTTTTTTCCTCATTACAGTCATTACTATATAACCAATTTCATGGATCTATTCTTTATTGGTAGACATTTGTCTCCAACCTCAATTATCACCAACACTACTACAGTTCAATGAAAAACCTTTAGATCACCATGTTAATATGTTGTACGCAAAATTATTCATGACAGTTATTTTATAGATCTACCTCTGTGTGTGTGTTTATGTACATACAGATACACATACACATACACATATATCCATACATAAGTACACACACAGAATTGAGATATCTTGGAAACAGAAAATATAATACGACCTTTAATTTTGTTAAATATTTCAGATTGGTTGTACCAATACCCTCTTTCACCAGCAAATAGATGAGGTTATTGGATCTTCATATCTATGATAAGTGACTGAACTATGTTCTCTCTTGTTAACTGAATAATATTGCAAAATGTGTGCTTCTATTATTGACTTTTTCTTTGTTTATGGTTTTATTTCTTGACATGTTTGTTAATTAAGTAAAACAACTTTATTAAGGTATCATTGAAAATAAACAACACATATATAAAGTGTGAAATTTGACTAATTTTGAAATATGTATGCACCTGAAAATCATCAAAATGACCAATATAATGAACATATCTATCACCCCCAAAGTTTCTTATTGTCTCTCTACGTAATATTTCTGTTCTGCTCCTTCCAGACCCACACTGTCTGAGACAGACTTAAATTGAATTTTTTTGAACTTCTTACTTTGGAATAGTTATAGAATTACAAGAAGTTGTGAAAAAAAGTGCAAAGAGAATTCCTGTGTCCCACTTGGTTTCTCCAAGTGGTAACAACTTGCGTAAATACAGTACAATATCATGACCATGAAATTAACATTGGTATAATACACTGACTGTGTTCAGATTTCATCAGTTTTGCATGTATTAATTTGTGTGGGTGTATACATACATACCTATTTCTATTGCATTTTTTCATATGTGTACATTTGTGTAACCACCCAACAGTCAAACACAGACCTACTCCATCACCACACAGGTCCCTCATGCTCTTCCTTTATAGTCGTGACCCCTTCCCTTCTGTCATCCTCCTGTCCATAAGCCCTGTCAACAACTAATCCATTTTCCATTACTATAAGTTTATCATTTCAAGAATGCTGTAAATGAAGTGCTGTTTGTAATCTCTCGCAATTGGCTTTTATCAGTAAACATAATTCTCTTGGTGTCCATTGTATTTTTATGTATCAATTGTTTGTTCCTTTATTATTGCTTTATTGTTATGGTTCCTTTATTATTTCTTGGGACTGATTATGCATTTTGTTCAGCCATTCAACAATTGTAAGACACTTAAGTTTTCCAATTTTCACCTATTACAAAAAAGCTTCTATGAACTTCTGTGCAAAGGCTATTGTATGGACATAGATGGGTCCAGAGCAGTGCTCAGTTTGGGGTTAATTATTCTCCTCTACTGAAGTAAGAACTTCTTGAGTACACTACCTAATGACTCTTGAATTATGAGTTTTTCTCCTCTCTATGTAACAAATGGAGACTATTCCTGCCTCTGTTTGAGTTCTGGGAGCTCTGTCTTTAATCCTTTCATACGATTCTCTATTTATCCTTGGATGGTTTCCACTTGCATATGTTGATGCAATGGAGGGGGATTCTCCACAGAGATTCAGTGTCCTTTCTTCCTGCAACTCTTTCTCTTTCATGCTCTGTCTTGCAAACTCTGCCTACCTTGGTCTCACTGGATTCTCAAGTCTGTCTCTTCAGCTCAAGGATTCTTCTAGGTTTCACTTTGGTTTGCCCTTTTGTAAGTGGATCATGGAAACTCTTTTAAGACTGGAAGGTAGGGCAATCATAGGATTCGCCGCATTTGTTTTTCATCTCTCAGGGAAACATTCCTTCATTGCTCAATGTCATTACTTTGAAAAATTATTGTTTCTTGTATTTTGTCTTTGTTTTCATTTTGGTTTATTTTTATTGTTTTAATGGGAAAGTCAAGCCAGTCTCTATTACTCCACTCTAGTTGGAAACCAAAAAGAATACACACAGCCCCTCACTAATGATGATTCAGCTTACGATTTTTCAACTTTATGATTGTGCAAAAGTTATTTGCATTCAGTAGAAACTGTACTTCAAATTTCGATCTTCTTCAGGGCTAGTGATATTTGGTAAGATAATTTCTCCTGATGTTGGGCAGTGGCAGCAAGCTACAGCCTCCTTTCCGCCACGTTATAAGGGTAAACAAATGATACACTTTCAACCATTCTGTATTCATACAACCATCCTGTTTTTCACTTTCAGTACAGTATCCAATAAACTACAGGAGATATTCAACACTTTATTGTAAAATAGGCTTCGTGTTAGGTGATTTTGCCCAACCTTAGGCTAATGTAAGTATTCCGAGCACATTTAAGTTGTGCTAAGTTAAGCTATGATGTTCAGTAGGTTAGGTGTATTAAGTGCATTTTTGACATGATATTTTCAACTTATGGTGGCTTTATAGGGATGTACTTCTATTATAAGTCTAGGAAGGTCTCTATTTGGATATCGTAAAGGGAGCTCTGCAACTAGTCTTTCCATTCTTTTAATTATTCTTTTTTAAAACTTGTTCCTTGCCAAATAAATATGAAGAACTATTATTGACAATTTTAAAATATATTTTAAGAATCTAATCACTTCTCATCCTCTGACTGTTCCCACCCCAGCTTAAGCCTCAGTTCTCTCCCAAATTTATCATAATGAAATCCCTCAAGATTTTCCATTTCTAAATCTTAGTATCCTAGAGTCTATTATTTGCACAGGAGTCACAGCTGTCCTTTAATGAAAGATAGATTAAATCACCCCTTAGTTCAAAATTCTTCATTTTTTCTATCAATCAAAATAAAAGGCAAGTTTTACGATGGCCTAAATAGTCCTCCAATGTGGAATTCTAAGTTACAAGTCTATCATTATCTCTTCTACTTAATATTTTATGCCCCAACCACCACTGACTCTGATTTTCCCCAACACAACAGTCATATTTTCGTTTAGGAACAGTTGCATCGATAGTTCTCTCTACCTAGTATGGTCTTCCCCTAGATATCCACATAGTTTACTCACTTAATTTCTCAAGTGTTTGTCTAAATGTCATCTTTGTAGAGGGGTCCCTGAAAATTAAAATTTAATCTCCATCCTGACTACTTGCTCTATTTCATTTTCATGGTGCTCATTACAATCTATTGTACTGTATAATTCACTTTTCACTCCACCTGTTTTCTGAAAGTCTTATAAAGAGAAGGATTTGAGTTCTTAAAGTTAACAATATCAATTTACTTGCTTGAATGAATCCATTTATATAATACCTATCAGGCATCCTTATGCCTTTTTCTGTTCTAGGCAGTAAATGTAAAATTGTGAGTTCAACGTACAGAGTCTGAGTCCTTATAAAAATAAATGTTTAGTGGAGGAGACATACAAACAGGCTACACATGAGAACATGTAGGAATGGCACCTAATCTGGATTTGAAACTAAATAAAAGTTAATGTATGAAGTATGGACCAAAATTAGCCATCTGTTGGTGATAGATTTTGGTTTGGAAATAGCAAATACATTTCTCTATTTCCACGTGTATCAAATATTGATTCTTGTCCATCACATGGAGGCAATAGTACAAAGTAAAACAATGTTAGCTATAGTATACATTAGCTAGTTCATCATTTATTGTTAGTGTATCCTACAGTTAATTTTAAATAAAATATTTGCACACATATTCCAGGTTCTATGTAGGGCATTTTTCACCTCTTTGTTCCTTAAACTGTAGATCATGATATTCAGCATATGTATTACCAAACTATAAAGGAAAGAGGACATTTCATCAGCACCAATGGAATAAATGGACTTGAGCTGCACGTACATAAGTAATACAATACCATAGAATATGGTGAGATCCACAGGTAGAGAAAGCCTCGTGCCTGCTTCTGCAGAGTTCATCCTGAGAATGGTAACAAGGATCATCATGCAGGATACAAAGACTATCAGAAAAGATGAAACCAAAGTAAAAGCTGAAATTGTCAGAATTATCAATTTAATTTCACGTGTGTCTGAGGAGAGCAAAGATATCAGGGGCAGACTATCACAGTAGAAATGCTTGATGATATTGCATCCAAAAAATGATGAAATGAAAATTTTTATGGTGGTCAGTAAAAACGAAAAGACACTCTATATATAGGGTACTGCCACCAGAAACTGACAAATTGTTTGTGACATGACGGTGTAGAGCAGAGGATTACAGATGGCCACATAGCAGTCATAGGCCATTGCCAATAGAATGAAAATTTCACTAGTGATAAACATACTGAGAAAAGAGAGTTGGGTACCTCACCATTTATAGGAGATTGTATGTTGACCTAAAACAAAATTTGTTAGCATTTTGTGTCCCACAGCTTTTGAATAGCCAAGATGAGTGAAAGCCAGGTATCTGAAGAAAAAGTAATGGATGTTTGCAGCCTAGAGTCTATCTTGGTGAGGATGATCAAGCCTACGTTGCCCACTACTGACACCATATAAACAATAAGGAAGAATCCAAATAATGGAGCCTGCAGCTGAGGGAGGCCCATGATTTCCATTAGAATGAATTTATTCAACATTGTCATATTATTTTTATTTATGCAGGCCATATATACTATACTATATATATATATATAGTACACTGGGAAACCTATACTGGGAATAAATATAAAAATAATCATTGACTTGCAGGAGGTATGATTGAGGTTACTGCTGTAACATATGATTAAAGTCTTAAATCTTTCATTTATGGCTTGTTGCTTTAATTAGCTACTGTAACACCTGTCAGCTCAATGTTCTCATTCCCAGGTCAGCTAAGCTTTTGATGGTTTTTTAGATATGACACCAAAAGCACAAAAAACAAACGTAAAAATACGTAAATTACACTTTATCAAAATTTAAAAAAAAAAGATGAGCTTTTTGTTCATCAAAGGACATTATCAAAGAATGTAAAGATGACCCACACAATGAAAAAAATTACAAATCATGTATGTGGTAAGGATCCAGAATAGAGAATATACAAAGGACTCTTACAGATCACCAACAAAAAGAGAAGAAAACCAAATTAAAAAACAGGCAAAATACTTCAATAGGCATTTCTACAGAACACACACAAATTGCCAATAAGCAGATAAAAGATGTTCAATCCTATTAGTTACAGAAACACAAATCAAAATCACAGTGAGACACTACTTCTCAATCCCTAGGATGGCTATAAAAAAAAAAAAGAAAATTACAAGTGCTGACAAGGGTGGGGAGAAATTAGAATCTTTGTTCATTTTTGTTGAGAGTGTAAAATGGTGCAGTCACTTTGAAAGCTGTTTGATGTTTACTCAAGAAGTTTGCCATAGAATTACCGATATGATCTAGCATTTGCATTCTCAGGTGTATACCCAAAAGCATTAAAAGACACAGATGTTCAAACAAAAACTTGTAGGTAAATCTTCATAGTAGCATTATTAATAATAATCAAAAGGTAGAAACAACCTAAACACCCATCAATTGAATGGATAATAAATGTTTTAAATCAATAACATAGAATATTAATGTCATAAAAGGAAAGAGATATTGATACATGCCACAATAAGAATGACCCTTTAAGACATTATGCTAAGTGCAAGAAGCTAGGTATAAAAAGCCATATATTGTACAATTCCATTATATGAAATATCTGTACTAGGCAAATCCATAGTGACAAAAAACAGATGGGTTGTGGATTGTTCACGATCATTGAATAAATTATCAAGACATAATTTTAGTGGATAGAAAAAGCATTATAAATCTCATCCGACTGAATAAATGAGATGTTGAAAAAACCGTGGTCTTTTCTTCATCCATGCTCATAAATACCAATCTTGTACATGTGAGAAAAGGCATGAGATGTTTTCCTCACCGTCTTTAGAATTCTATGCAAAGCACTGAACTTTTTTACATGGTTCTATTTATATTTACGTTATTTTATATGATTATTGAGGATGACCTTGTTCTGGTATTTCGAACTTTTGTTTTTCTTTCAAGACTCTTAGAACATGTAAAAAATACACTCGGCAGAGCTGAGCATTGGGCTTTTATTGGAAAACCACTCTAAGTGTAGATGTTAGAGAAATTAAATCATTTCTCAGTCCTGCTTCTGTTCCTCTGCTAAATACAGCTTTCAACATGAAAATAAAGACAATATATGTTTCCTACAATGAGAGATGAGTAAAATATGCATTTAAATGCATATATTTAAACACCAAAGTAATTTTTGATTGGGAATAAAGAGAATATTAGAAAAAGCTATTAAATAAATATGGAGTGGAAAAGTCACCTTAATTTTAAGTAAAATACATATTCTTCTTTCATAATTTCGAAGAGACTGTTCTTTGTTTAAATCTGTGTTTGTGCAGATTTTAATCTCAGTTCCAATCTCCATAAATGTGCATTTGGTCATTCCAGAGATAAGTTCATGACATTTCAAAGACTCTTCCAAGACTTGTAACCAAAAAAGGATAGGCAGCCTTCTTCCTGATCAGTCACTATGGTGTGATGGAGGATCTAGATAGTGAAATGGATACTTATATTTTGCTTTGGCCTCGCCTCCAACTGAAAGTGGGGATTTGCAAATGAGATTAATCCTTTCAATGATATTGGTAAATTTGGGAAACACATGGCATATGTGAAACAGAGAAATTTTGAGGATTGTAAAATATTGATGTAATCCTTTTAATTTAGATGTAACTGGAAAACAGTATGGAAACCTGTTATTATTCGAGGTTAAAATTTCTGAAACAAATCAGATTAACTATGAATAACTACAAATAACAGCATCATATTTGACATCTTGATTAAGGGTCCAAGTGAAAGAAAATAATCATGAAAATTTTAAGGACATAGAACTGGAGTTTCATAACAACACCAACCGTCTTTTCAGAGGTTGCATTTTTTTTCACTATTCAAAGAATACCAAGAAACTGCTTCAAAATAAATGTCTAGCTTTCATAAAAAATCATAGTGGGGCCAGCTCAGTGGCTCAATGGTTAAGTTCACACGTTCCACTTCTCGGTGGCCCAAGGTTCGCCAGTTCAGATCCTGGGTGAGGACATGGCATCGCTTGGCATGCCATGCTGTGGTAGGCATCCCACATATAAAGTAGAGGAAGATGGGCATGGGTGTTAGCTCAGAGCCAGTCTTTCTCAGCAAAAAGAGGAGGATTGGCGTAGTTAGCTCGGGGCTAATCTTCCTCAAAAAAAAAAAAATCATAGTAAAGGTGTTGACAGCAACATACTAGCCCAGAAACTTCAGTTATCGAAGAACATTGTTAATGCCATGGCTAAATCACCCAGATAGGGTATCAGAGACTACAGTTTAAATTAGAGATGGGTCATGAAGAGTCACTGGAATGCTGAGTCACAGAAACAGGTGTAGTCTACTCATCTCTAACTAGCAATCCTTCTGTGCTCCCCATGTGTCCTTAACATAACCCAACGAGAACAATTTATGGGTTTCTATTCTCCTTTGAGGCCCTCCTTTAGGAGAAAAAAATGCAATTTGTTAATTATGCCTAACACATTTGAAAGCTTCAAACAAAGGCAATGGGATAGCTGCTAATTATACAGGATGGCTTTGTTATCCATACAAATGAAGTGATGTTAGATACCCTTCCATAGTTTCTCTTTGTTAAGTCTTTCCTACTGCGACCCAGAGATCTTAAATTAAAATATTGTATCTGTAAGACAGGTATTTTAATTTTTCTTTCAACACTTAATCATCTTCTTGTAATACAGTAGCCTTTTATGACTTTACGGCTGAGGACATAATGAAGAAATGTTTGAACAACGCTCACTACATTGTTTTAAAAAGTCAAAAAGGAAAATAATATATATTTGTAGCTCTTTTCTCCTTTGTGGTGTTTTAACTTATTACTGAAGTTTAATGCACATATTTACAAACACATATATCATAAATAAAATTTTAAAAGCTTACCATATCTGTGTAATCAGAATCGAAATTAAAGGGCAATCGCAACAACAAAAATAACATAAAAGATTATCAAGACCCCAGAAGAATCTTTCATTCACCTTTCTACCATAAACTGTCCCGTTACATGCACAGACATGCACACACACATGCTCACATACAATTACACAATTAACCACTATTCTGACGTCTAACCTCATAGATTATTTTCAACTATTTTTGTTACTTTGTATAAAAGAAATCCTATACATGTCATTTTTTTGCATATGAGCTCTTTCACTTGATATATTCTTTCTTATACACAGTTCCAGGTTGTTCATTCTCATTTTTGTGTACAATTCCTTTTTATGAGTATACCATCAATTAGTTAGCTATTATTCTATCATTGAATATTAGAATTTGTTCTAATTTGGAGGGTTTATTTTTTTAAGATTTTTTTAGTTTTCCTTTTTTGCCCCAAAGCCCCCTGGTGCATAGTTGTATATTTTTAGTTGTGGGTCTTTCTAGTTGTGGCATGTGGGATGCCTCCTCAGCATGGCTTAATGGGCAGTGCCATGTCCGTGCCCAGGATCCGAACTAGCAAAACCCTGGGCCTCCAAAGCGGAGCCTGTGAACTTAGTCACTGGGCCACACGGCCGTCCCCCCAATTTGGAGGTTTTATAATTAGTGATATTATAGACATTCTATTGCGTTCTCTGTTTTGATAAACATAAAACTTTTTTCACATTTTGGGGGCTTTATAAAATAAATATTGGCTTTCGTCAAGTATTTATTAAATATAATCATTTACAATTTATAAAATTATTGCCCTGTTATACATGAAAAATTCTTGGTAATGGTAATTACAAACAGCTACTTTCATACCCATTTTCCCACAACGGTATTCAATCTAGATTGGCTTATTCTTGAATGTATTTCTATTTGGGTATATTCTTTGCAGTGAAATTGCTGAGTCATAGGGTAGGCATATTCAGCATTGGTAAATACTTTCAAATGAATTTCCAGGGTGTTTATAACAATGTGTATTCCTACTAGCTGTGCAAATAGCTATTATTGCTCAATATCTTTGTCAAGATTTAATGTTTTCCATTATTTTCCTTCTAGCCACTCTGGATGATGTTTATGGGTATCACTGTGGTTTTATTTTGCATTATCCTAATACTGAATGAAATTGAGAGACTTTCATGTGTTTAACAGATACTTCCCTTTGAAAAGTGCTTGTTCATGTCTTTTGTCATATTTGTATTGTATTTCATGTCAACTATTTATTTATCTGTAAGAGTTATTTTTATATTTTGCATATGAGTTCTCTGTCAGATATATGTCTGATTATGCAGTCTGATAAAAATATCCTCTCTCACTATGAGAGTTTCCCTTTTCACATTATTAATTTTGATGAACAGAGTTTCTTGAAATTGTTCAATTAATTTTTTTAAATTTTACATAGTTATTGCTTTGTGTGTTCTGTTTGAAAATTTGTACACATTCCAATATTACAAAGATGCCCACTGTTTTCATCAAACAGGTTTATTGTTTGCATTGAACATTTATATCTTTAATCCTGGCAGAAGTGATTCTGTATAGGGTATGTGTAGGTGTCTACATTACTTTTTTCTCAAAACAAATATACAAGTTACCCAATAGCATTTACTGAAAAGATTATTCTTTATTCTTTTGAAAAATAATGAGGCCTCTATCATGAATTAGATATCAGTTTATGTCTGCAGCTGTTTCTGGAGTCACTATTCTGTTCCATTGATCAGCCTGTCTGTCCTCAGGAAAATCTTTTCTTGATTACTATAGCTGTATAGTAGTCTATGGCATCTGGTAGTGTAACTCCTGCAACTTTATTCCCTTTCTTCAGGATTATCTTTGCTATTTTTGGTGTTTTGCCTTTCTGAATAAATTTTGCAATCAGTTTTCAAACTTCAAAAGGAAGAAGAAAGACATAAAAAAATGAAGGAAGGATGAAAAAAGGAGGGAAGAAGACAAAAACAAAGGATTTATGTTGGGATGATATTGAAACTATAGATGTATTTAAAGATATTGGACATTGACCCATTCCATGAACATATTTTGTGTAGATTTTCATTATCTGTTTTAAATACTTCACTAAAATTTATACATATCATTACCGAAGTCTTAGATTTTTTTTATTAGACATATTCCTAAATTGGGTTTAGTTTTTTTAATGGTTTCATTAGTGTTATATTTCCTTCAATTTTATTTTGCAGTTGTGGGTAGGATGTAGAAATACAGTTGATTGTCTAAGTTTATTTTGTATTCAGAAAATTTGCTAAATTCACTTATAATTTCTAATAAGTTATTTATAGATTTTTCTTTATGTATTTAATCATAGCATTTACCAAAAAGAAAATGGAAGTTTGTGATTTCCTACCTTTATATGTTTTATTTCTTATCTTATCATAGTGAACCAGCTACAATGTCCAATATGCACTGAATATAAATGGTGAGATTGGGTCTCCTAGTCTCGGGACCAATTTCAGAGGGAAAATTTTCAATTTCTCAACATTACATTACAGGTTTTATGGAGGTCCTTTAAATGCAATGATTTGTATCCATCATCATAATATTATACATAGTATTTTAACTGCCATAAATATCTTCTGTGCTCAAACTATTGATTTCCCCTATATGTAGGACTTTTATAGATATCATTTATAGAACTGTATTTTTCTGTTCTGCTCTGCTAGACAGTTTGTTGCAAAGTCGAGCTGAATTTTATTGTAAACCTATTTTATTTTTTCTTTTCACTTAGTTAATTTATGCATTTGGTTTTCAAATATGAAATCAATCTTGCATTCTTGCTTACATGCAATACTTCTTTAACTGTACCACATTCTGAAACAAAATGTATAACATATCAAATGCCCAGATCTCATGAGTACAGTTCAGGATCATTTGTATTTGCATATATGGGTGTAATATTTAGGAAGACTGGTGTCTTTCACTTAACATGACATCCATTCATCTTTATCCCCCTCCTCCTCATCCTCCTTCTCTCCCTCTTCTTCTTAAAATTCTTGTGTAGAATACATTTTTTTGAAAAGTCCTTTATATATTTACCCAATCCACCCTTGATAAGCATTGAACATCTATGATGACTACATCTGCCAAGAAAACTCTATTAATTATCCTCCAGTGGCCATCAAAACTCAAAAATGGAATTGCTGCATCATAGAGGATACACATACTAAAATTTAGTATTTACCATGACATTTTCTCCCAAAGATTTATAGCAATGTACACTCCCTCAAGAAAGGAAAAGAATTTTAGTTTCTCTACATTCTCATCAACACTTTGAATTGTTGTTGAAACAAACTTTTGAATTTTAGCCATCCTGGTGATTGTGTATGGTATCACAGTATAGTCCTGCATTTATCTAATGATTAATTATTTTTTTAACACATTCATGTATTTTTTGGCTGTTTGGATATCCTCTTTTGTGAAATATTTCTTCAGGTGTCTTGCACTTTTTTTTCCTCAATAGATTGACTGTCTTGATCATACTGATTTTAGGATTTAGGCAATATATTGTTGTTTTACTGTTGTTGTGTTTTGTTTTGTTTTTACAAATTTCTGATATCACTACTTTGTAGGGTGTATGCGTTTCAAATGTGTTCTCTCAAGATTTCATTTTCACTCCCCTATACTGCATTTTGAATCAATGTAAGTTTTTATTTTGGATGAGTGCTAGTTATCTAACTTTAATGTTATTATTTTTGTACACTTCTTAATGAATTTTTGCTTTTCCCAAGTCATGAAGATATTATTTTCCTTTTTTGAAGAAATTTTGTGGTTTTAGCTTTCATATTTATATTCATAATATATCTCAATTAATTTTTACATGTAATTCAAACAAATGAGTAAGGTTCATGTTTTCAATGAATTGACCCAATTCAATTTGGTCAGTTTTCTCAGAAGCCCTTCTTTCCTCGTTACATTGTAGTGGAGGCTTTATTTCAAATCAAGTTAAATTACACATGTGAGTCTATTTTTGGACTCTATTTTTATCTCTTTTATTGGTCTGTCTGTCCATAGGTGTACTCATGACATAATTTTTCATTTTTTGCTGAGGAAGATTCACCCTGAGCTAACATCTGTCACCAATCTTCTTTATTATTTTCCTTGCTTGAGGAAGATTAACCTGGAGCTCACATCTTTGCCAATCTTCCTCTGTTTTGTATGTGAGTCACTGCCACAGCATGGCTGATGAGTGTTCCAGGTGCACACCCAGGATCCAAACCCATGAACCCTGGACACCAAAGTGGAGCTTGACAAACTTAACCACTATGCCACAAGTCTGGACCCCACGACACAATTGTTTAAATAAAATAGCTTTATTAGATGAATTGATGTTTGATATTGGAAGTCTTCTGTATTCTTTCTTATTCTAAGATATCGCCCTGGGTATTCTTGATCCTTTGCTTTTTCACCTAAATTGTGATGTAAATCTAAGTATTAAAAAATACTATTGGAATTTTGATTGTTACTGCATTGAAGCTATAGGAAAATTAAGGATAACTGACCTGATCACAGCATTCATGTCTTTAACCAATGGACACGATATATTGCTACATGTATGTCTTCTTTTATAATTCAGTAATGTTTTTATAGTTTCTAGCAATGAAATCACTAAAATCACTCATTAGATTTTCCTCTATATATTTTACAGATTTTTTGGTGTAATAGATACTTTAAAATTTCATTTTAACCTGTTTTTTGTAGTATACAGCAAAATAATTGATATCTTACAGGCTGACCTCATATCCAGCAGCCTTGCAAAACTCATTATTCACAATGTTTTCGCTTGAAGATTCTTTTGGATTTTTAATGTATGTAATACACCACTTGAAAATAATTAGACTTTTATTTCTGCTTCTCCAAGCATATATATGTTCACATATCATAATTTAACAGAAATCTGAGATTCCACCAACCACAAGGGAGATAGAGTTAAAATATCACTAATACAGATATTTTGATGTATTTGTCTTTTCTGTATGTATGTCCAGCACATAGAACAGTAACTGCAATCTTCTATATGTCAGTAGGCCAGTATGATGGTCACTGGTATTTAAAGAGTGTGTGAGACACTGAAAATACTTTATTAAAAAACACAAGAATACCTTTAAAAAAGATTATGAAACGGATGCATTAAGAAAGATTTCCTTTTAATTGCGTCATAAGCACTTGTCACTGTGAGAACCGTGATCCAGACTTCAGGCTTTTGTACTGAAACTTGAAGACAATTCAAAGTTGATACCAGAAGGATGGTCACCATTTGAAAAGCTGTAAGTTGAAAATAAGAAAAATATTTCTGGTTTCTCATGCCTTTTACACATTACTGCTTCTAAATTATTATTATATGTAATAAACAATTCTCTATAACCTAATTTATTGTATATACATTCTCTATTGAACTTTATATACGGAGTTTGAGCAGATTTTTCCAAAGCCTATGGAAGACATCTTTTACCTCTTTGTTCCTCATGCTGTACATCATGGGATTCAGCATGGGTATAACAAAAGTGTAAAATACAGAGGAGATTTTATCAAGATCAAAGGAATGACTGGTCTTGGGATGCAAATATGTAAAGGATAGAGTCACATATAATACAATTACCACTATCAGGTGAGATCCACAGGTGGAGAAGGCCTTGAGCCTGCCCTCCGCAGCGTTCATCTTAAGGATGGCCATAAGGATCTGTATTTAGAACACAAGAACTATCAGAAGAGATGAAATCAAATTAAATGCTGAAAACATTAATATTATCAACCCAATTTGGCATATGCTTGAGCACAGCAAAGTTAACAAGGGAAGACTGTCACAGTAGAAATGACTAATTACATTATAGCCACAGAAGGATGAAATAAAAATCCTTATGGTGGTTATCAGAGAGAGAACGGCACTATACAGATTGGGGACTGTCTCAGCATGCAACATACCCTTTGTGACATGATGACTGTGCAGAGCAGGAGGTTACAGATGGCCACATAGCAATCATAGGCCATTGCCGACAGAATGAAAAGGCCACTAATGATGAACAAAATGAAGAAAGATAGCTATGTAGCACACCAATTATAGGGGATTGTATTTTTATTCGCTACAAAATTTACCAACATTTTGGGTCCCACAGCTGTTGAATAACCAAGATCGATGCAAGCCAGATGTCTGAGAAAAAGGTACATGGATGTTTACAGCCTGCAGTCCATCTTGGTGAGAATGACCATGTCCACCACTGAAATCATGTAGATGATGAGGAAGAGCCCCATTAATAGAGCCTGCAGCTCAGGATGGTTTGTGACTCCCATGAGAATGAATTCCTTTAGCAATGTTAAATTTTGTTTGTCCATCCAGGCCATTATGAAAAATAACTGAGGGGAAAATCATCAGAAGAGTCATTGGGTTTATGGAAATGATATCTGTTAAACTTTTAATATGCAAAGCCATTATGTGTAAGATAAATCCAATTTTTTTTAGATGCAGTGATTTACCCTTTTATTTTTTTTACTTTATTATTTTTTGTGAGAAAGATTAGTCCTGAGCCAATGTCTGCCACCAATCCTCCTCTTTTTGCTGAGGAAGACTGGCCCTGAGCTAATATCTGTGCCCATCTTCCTCCACTTGATATGTGGGATGCCCGCCACAGCATGGCTTGACGATCAGTGCATAGGTCCGCACCTAGGATCCGAACCGACCCTGGGTGGTGAAAGTGGAATGTGCAAAGCTAACTGCTATGCCACTGGGCGAGCCCCGATATGCAGTGATTTAAAACAGGATCCATTCCCATCATTAAATCTAGATCCAATTTAGAAACCATTGCAAACTAAAAGATATAGTAGCAATTTTATTTTTTGCGTCATGTAATAGTTATCATTACAAAGTGTATGCAGTTCCTTTATGGTTCTGTCAACAATGCATTATTGGAAAAGTTTGGCCTAGAGTGGGAATTCTGATTTTTTTTTCAAAAATGTTTTTCGTTTAGCATACACAGAACTAGTTAAAACATATCAAATTTTATAATGAATTATAATAAAAAGTCATAGCCTTCTACTTCTTGTTCCCACAACTTCAGTCCCAATCTCCAGATAAAACCATAATTAACTAATTTAATAGAATTTGATTTACTTTTCTACATGTAGTTGCACATGTTTAAATGGTATTCTCATTCTAATATCCATTTGATCTTTTTAAATTATATTCTCATTCTACTGTGCCTTAATGAGTTTTAAATATTGTTTAGTGATTTTTTATAATGATAGAAAATAATTTAGCTAACTTGCAGAAGTCCCCAACATGTTCACTCTAATGCACATAAATAGCTTTTTTAATTCCTCTAGAACCATGTGTCTGAAACTTTAGCACTTGTGTGCTGATTTTGAAGTTTATGATGTTTGCTATGTTACATATCAAGTAAGGTCTGTATCTATAGTTTATTCAATCTGAGAAAAAATAATTAGCAGGCATTCCCACATTTCCTTTACCTTTAGCACTAGTATCTTTGAAATGATGGGTTTAATGCTGTAGTTATATTTCTCTAACACAGTTTAAGACAAGTAAAAAAATTATTAAAGCATTTCCTAGTGAATACCTAAAACCTCCTGGTAAACTACTATGAACATACTTATTTGATAAAAAGAAACATCACTCTAAGGTAGAGAATTCTCTCAAATGCCTCAGGGTCTGGTAAACAATAGCATTGCATGGAGTCTAAGGACAAAAGGTAAAGAACGTGATAGGGAACAAGGGGAATGAGAAATCACAAGGTTGATTTCAGATTCACTCAAGTTTTACGTCTTTAAATGTACATGAACAGGACAGATAAATATTTCATCCATGTAAAGTGAATTGGATGTGAAATTTATAGAAATAGAGTATATGCACTATACTTCAATTTGAATATTATTCTTACAACTTTATTACATCATCCATCAAGAATACATCAAATATTTTGATTTAACACATTTTAATTTAAGGATTGCATTTTCGGTTTCTCTGCTTCCCCAACTCCTTTCCTCTTCAGATCGTTTTAAAGAGAGGTGCTTCCAAATGTTCATGGAAAGAAATCATACGTGGTTATTACAAACTCTCCCAGAGTTTAAAAAATGTGGACCATACTGCAACTCATCCTAAGAGGACAGCAAAATTCTGATTTAACAGTATATATACAATAAAAAACCAATGTATTCAGGCCTATCATTTAACATACATAGATGCAAAAATCCTAAAACATATTAAAATATTATTGATAGCGATTTTAAAAATGTATTAGAAAATTGTACATTATATTTACGCTGGGTTAGTCCCATGTTTGGCTGGTAGGTTTAATTCTGGAAAATCTATACATATAATTCACTGCATTATCAGACTGAATTATAACAAAAATACATAAGCCTTTGAATAGATGAAGAAGTAATATCATTTAGATAGGACACAAACAATAAAAATTAGAATTAAAAGAGAACTTCCATAATGACAGAAAATTTTATAAAAGCTAGATGATCTTACTCTTAAAAGGAAAATGATGAGGATTATTTTAGGCTGATTACTTTTAAAAACTGCAGATGAGAAGGGGGCTCTCAGGAGTGGAATTTGCTTGCCCTTTGACGAGAGACATTTGCATTTGTGAAGGAAGTCTCCAGCTGTGGGGGGTGTCTTGCTCTCTGCACCAGGAGGAAGGGAGGATGACCTTATCTCTGGAAACTCTTAATGGGGAAGGCAAGGACTTAAGTTGTTTACGGTCTGACAACCTCATGTAACTGAGCCTCACCCCCCCACCAACATCCTCCTTGTCTTTAGCTGAAGATAATATTTAAGTGGTCGCTTTTGCCATTTACTTAATCTGGTTTGATTATCTAAAACTCATAGGACCACCCATTAACCAGACCCTACCAGCACTGATAACATTTTAACAGTCCTTTTTACATATTCTTTCCTTTGTCTTGTAAAGAGATAACTCACATACCTATGCCTTAAATTTAGCCATACTCTCCACCCATGTTTGCAGCAGCAGCAGTGGCAGCAGCAGCTCCTCCTGCCCGTGGGTCCTGTCCCCGTGCAGCAGCTCTGACTGCCCGTGGGTCCTGTCCCCATGCTATTCCACACTATTCTCTAAATAAAAGAGCACTACTGCCAGACCTTGAGAGTCCAAGAAATCTTTCTTTCGACTCATCCACTCACCAACCCCACATCAGAAAATAATTAAAATTCTACCGAGAAACATTATGCAAGTTCTAAATAAATTGGTAGAAAAACTATGTTCCTGGATTGCACAATTTGGTGTTATAAAAATGTCAATTCTCCTCAAATTACTCTATTCGCTCAGTGCCTTCCCAATCAAAATCTCACTAGGAGATTTTGCAGAATTCAACACTGATTTAAAATGTATTTAGAAAATGAAAATTATAAAGAATAAGCAAGATACTTTTGAAAAGACCTGAGGTACCAGGTATTCAAACTCATAACGCTAGAGTTATTGAGACAATGAGGAACTGGCACAAGGATGGGTAAATACGTCAGTGGAACAGAATAGAAAACTGAGGAAAAGACCCATGATTGTATAGAACTGTGGTGTATGACAGAGGGGGCATGTCAGGATGGTGAAGCAAAAATGGTCTATACAGTAAATGGAGCTGGATAAAAGGATTATCCATATAGGAGATGATGAGATTGGATGTTTAGTTCATCCATATAAAAATCAATCCTAGTCAAGAACTTAATGTTATAAGAAAATGTTTAACCACTTACAGCCTTAAAAACTAAAACCTCTGGATCTCTCTAAATAAGCAGAAATTTTGCAAAAATCAGATGAGAAATTCAAGATTAACTTGTCAGATTAAATCTACCTCACAAAATTACTCTATCCAAAAATCTATTCACAGTATTAACAAAATATTTGCAGAAAGTAAAAACAAACATTCATTAATAGTAACCAAACAAGGAGAATGTCAAACTATAATGCCTTAAGATACAAAAAGTTATACCCAAAGGAAGGGATATTGCACAGTAGTTAGTTCAGTTTGGCCAACCTCTTCACCCCAACATCACAGTACTGTGATTTTACAAATCCTTCAAGCTCTTCCGAAACACAACTGAGTTGATCATTTATGTACTCCTTCTCCCACCGTCCCTACCCAAGGAATGACTTGAAAGACACAGGGAAAATGAGCAACAGGTCATTTACCTGATGGAAGCAGAAACTTCAGAGCTGTACCAGGAGTTGGGGAATAGATCTGAAGCCCAAGGATATCCTCCCATGCAAATGCAAACACCCAATGCAGACTAAGTATTCTACAAGATCTTGCAAATAGCCTCAAATGAGCAAAATGGGTTAGTCGCATTGAGAACATTGTCTTCTCATTCAAAGGTGGGAGAGAATGGAAGAAGGTGAACAATGAAGGAAGAATCTTGAATGGCTCTAAAAATTGTCAGGCTCAGTGGTCTTTGGAGTGTGTCAGCATCACAGACATATATACACATATTATTTTAAAATCATTTAAAAAGGACAAATACCCATACTTCTTTCATCCAGCACTGCTAATAAGGCCATGAGCATTTATATACATTTCCATTCCTTATTGTGTAAAATATACTGCATTATCTCTATAAGAGCACACTAAATCTGCAATAAAGTGGCATTAGTGAAAGATATAAGATCAATATAAATCTTTTCTAGTTACAACTTTGGAATCTGATAAAACGTGCTGCTTGGCCAATCTGACTTGGTGAATACCAAAGTTTTGGAACTTAAGATGTGCTGAATTATGCCTTCTAGCTGTGTGATTCAGTGCCAATCCCCAAGCCACTATTATGTGGCTTGTCATGATCTTTGAAATTTTTTTAAAACTGTGCTTCATTATAATTATATCCCTTTATGCTAGACAAAATTTTACGTGCTGAGTAATATGGCTTGTGCTGCACCAGTGCTGCACATATAACTGGGACTGTGCTGATGCATGGGAAGGTCTCCTACACTCCTCTTCCCATCCTTCAAAAATAATTTTCCGCATTCACTTGTGGTGTGTGCAATTTATAGCATGAAGAACAACAGATCAATAAGAAAATTTCCCTTAATACACTTAGGTACATTATGAGAAAGAAAAGGGAATATGCAAACCTTGAATAGGGAAGTGCTTAAGGTGTGGTAAGTTCACCAATACTGAAAGCAGAACACATGTACCTGACTAATAATTCTTCCAAAGATTGATCTTCTTTGACCATTTAATTGCACTGATTTTAAACTTGGTTTTGTCCCCACTATAAATATGTTAGGAGATACTTCCAAGCCTTTAGCCTCATTGATGCAGGCTTGATGAGCCAAGGAGTGAAAAGAAATACTTCTTGGACTCTCAAAGTCTGGTGGCAGTGCTCTTTTATTCAGAGAAAAGCATGGGAACAGGACCCATGGGAAGTGAAGAGCAGCAATCTGTTGATGGCAGGGCTAAATTTATGAGGCATGGGAGATTTCATCAAGATGGCAAAAAGCATAGGAAGACTCTGAACTCATCTCCTCCCATAAACACAACCAGGTTACAACTATGTTTGGAAAAATTACCCTGGATTGAAAACTGAAAACTGTATTAAAAGAACTCCCATAAAAAGAGACAGTCCTGACTAAGGCAGAAGAGGCAAAAATTCCTTCTGGAGAGGAAAAACCCACATTTGGGAGCAGTGGAGCTTCTCAGCTGTCCAGGCAGGAGTCACCCTAAGGTACACAGCCCTCCCTGGAGAACTGAGGTCCAGAGCAGGAGCCGATACTGCTGTAAGCATACCTCAGACTCAGCCCAACTGAGATGAGGGTCTTACTGTCTGGTGACAAATGAAAATGGCAAGCAATAGGATATATTGGAGTATATGAGGAAGCCATTTTGTGTAAACATAATTCGGCCTGACCTTGTCTTTCCAAAAAGGCCTGACCAAGGCCATTGAGCATGCATTGTATATCTGCTTTAGAGATTCCCTATGGCAAGAACAAAGGCCCTTGAGATAAAGGTGAAACTTCCCTCCCCCTCCCAACATTGGTATTCCCTTAAGGATTAAGCATCTTTCTTTAGGCTAGGAACTGATTGCTGCACTCACCTCTGACCACCCAGCTCGAGACAATAGTCTTGCCTCCTGCTATTCCCTCTGAGATAGCAGACCCACTACCTGCTGTGTCCATCAAGCTCTGTGCTGACAGGGCAATCTTGTGACTATTATGGGAGGGACATTTCAATCATATGTAAAGCATCCTTGGTGGGGGTATATAACCATGCTGTATACCTCACTTCTTTGGTGCCCTTTCTTCCTTTGGGAAGAAAAGCACTGGGCCATGGTCCTCAGATTTCAGCTCAGAATAAACTCACCCAAATTTTCAATTACAGATTGGTTATGGATTATTTTCATTGACACTGGCTTCACTGGCTATTAACTGCAGCAAGGATACCCCCAGAAAAGCTTTCAGAAGAAAGCCCAAAAGACCCAGGTCTTAAAGGGCCCACGCACAAACTCACTATTTCAGGAACCTAAAATCACCATAGAGAAGGTTGACAGTACTTTGGTGAATCAAGACTCACCTGGTGGGCTCTGGGGGCAACTTGGTGAGGAAGGACCTCTCTGTAGATTGAGACATTGGTGGGGCCCATTGTTCTGACCTGGTCCGGGTGTGCTGACACAGACCCCAGTGGATGCCATTGAGGTTCTTCCCTTGGCCTGTTAGCCCAGGGGTCTGCTACACCCACTAGAGCATGGATTAAATCCAGTTCATCGGGCAGGCAGCCCACCCTAGAGAATGGCCCCACCCAACAGCAAGCCCTCAGGCTATTTGTCAGCCTGCATTGACTGGGTGCCTTTATCCTCCACAGTCAGGTGAGTGTGTCCACCTCTGTGGGGCAGGGCCTGTGTGAAGACCAGGTGAACTGTGCTGGACATTGGTGGGGGTGGGGACCTCTGCAGGGGGACATTGGGGTACTCTCCAGTGGGTTGGGAAGTGTGCACAGACCAGGACTGTGTTGACAGTGTGTGTGATCCTGTGGGGGAGAGGCTTATCAGCCGCAGAAGACCTGTGCTTCACAAATAGCCATAAAAAGGATCAGTCCCACCTTCCAAAGCCTGAAACAATGAAGTGCTCCCATGCCTAGGTCCAGCCCTACTCAGCTGCACTCCTGAGAGAAATGACAACAGCCTTGTAGGCCTGAGGCATATAGCAACTGTAAACCCCTGAACCTAGCAACCAGATACACTGGGTACCAACCCAATTAAGAGGAAAACTGCAATAGGAGTGTGCTGATATACTTTGTAGCCAATGGTGCTGAGGCTCCCCCAGCTGGGTTTACAAACAGCTGGCCAGTGAAGGAAAGACTAGACTCCCTGGGTACCTGTATTAACAGCAAGCCTGCCACAGCAGAAAGACACAAGTAGCCCTCAAAGGGGTCACTCCTGGATCATTTAGACTGGTGTCAAGAGGGAAGCACACTGCTGGGCCTCATAAGGCATCTGTTACATAAGGCCACTTCTCCAAGATCAGAAGATATAGCTGACTCACCTAGTACATAGAAATAAGCACAGAGAAAGAGGCATAATGAAGAGACAAAGGAATACATTCCAAGCAAGGGAACAGGACAAAACCCCAGAAAAAGGACTAAATGAAACAGAAACAAGTGCCCTACTTGACAAAAAGTTCAAATACAATCTCATAAGGATGCTGACAGATATTGGGAGAAAACTGGATGAACACAGTGAGCTCATCATCAAAGAACTGGAAAATATAAAAAAGAACCAATCAGAAATGAAGAATACAATGCTGGAAATGAAAAATTCACTAGAGGGACTCAATAGCAGAGTAGAGGATGCAGAAGAATGGATCAGCAAGCTAGAAGAAAAACTAGAGGAAATCATCCACGGTGAACAGGAAAAAGAAAAAAGAATTAGACAGAATGAGATTAGTCTAAGGGAACTCTGGGACCATATCAAGCACACTAACATTCAGATTATAGGTGTCCCAGAAGTAGAAGAGAGAGATAAAGGGGAAGAAAAATTATTTGAAGAAATAATAGATGAAAATTTTCCTAACCTAAGTATGGAAACAGACATCCAAGTACAGGATGCACAGAGAGCTCCAAACAAGATAAGCCCAAAGAGGCCCACACCAAGACACAGTGTAATTAAAATGTCCAAAATTAAAGATAAAGAGATAATCCTAAAAGCAGCAAGAGAAAGGCAACAAGGGACAGACAAAGGAAAGCCTATAAGGTCATCAGCAGACTTCTCAGCGGAAACCCTAGAGGCGAGAAGAGGATGGCATGATGTATTCAAAGTACTAAAGGGAAAAAACCTACGGCCATGAATACTCTAGCCATAGAGGCTGTCATTCAGAATGGAAGGAGAGATAAAGAGCTTTCCAGACAAGAAAAATTAAAGGAGTTTATCACCAAGAAACCAGTTCTACAAGAAACGCTGAAGGGACTTATTAAATGGGAAAGCGATGACAACAGAGATAAAAACAATTATCAAAAGAAAAAAAGGCAATAAAATCACTTGTAATGGTAAAAGTATAGTAAAGGTAGAAGATCAGCTACCTGTGAAGATAATATGAATGTTGAAAGACAAATGTGCTAAAATAATCTACTTCAATGATAAGAGGGTAATGGATAGAAACACTAAACAAGAGACTATATATGATTTCAAAAACATAAAATGTGGGAGGAGGGGAGTGAAAAAGCAGAGCTCTTAGAAAGAGGTCAAGCTAAAGAGTCTGTCAATTCAATATAGACTGTCATATACATAGAATATTATATAGGATCCTCATGGTAACCACAAATCAGAAACCTATACTAAGTGAGCAAAAAAAGTAAGACAAAAGAAATTACAACATATCACTAAAGAAAGCCATCAAACCACAAGGGAAGAGAACAAGAGAAAAAGAAAGGAACAGAGAAGAACTACTAAAACACTCAGAAAACAAGTAGCAAAATGGTAATAAATACATATTTATCAATAGCTACTTTAAATGTCAATGGACTAAATGCTCCAATCAAAAGGCATAGGCTGGGGGCCAGCTCGGTAGCACAGTGGTTAAGTGAGCACATCCCACTTCTGTGGCCTGGGGTTCGCCAGTTCGGATCCCGGGTGCAGACACGTCACCATTTGGCAAGCCATGCTGTGGTAGGCATCCCACATATAAAGTAGAGGAAAATAGGCATCGATATTAGCTCAGGGCCAGTCTTCCTCAGCAAAAAGAGGAAGATTAGCAGCAGATCTTATCTCAGGGCTAATCTTCCTCCAAAGAAAACCATGTGTGTATATGTATATATATGCTTTTAGAATACGTAAGTGTATGTGTATGTATATTTTTTTTAAATAAGATGAAGCAACTGAGTTCTAAGAGAACCATTGACTTGCCCAGGGCCACACAGCTGAAAACTGACAGACCCAGGAAGCAAACGTGGGTCTCTGATTCTGAGTCTGTACTCTTAACTGCTGTTTCCATTGTAGTGGTGCTCAAAGAGGAGGCTTAAAGACAAGTGTTAGATCAGCTGTCAGAGGAGCCAGGACACTCCTCACACCAAGCAACAAGATCAAGAATGAGAAGAGAAGAGATCCAAGAAGTGGCTGCTTTTTACTATTGAAGCTCAGATAACGTGATCTCAAATACATTGAAGATATGAACACATTTACGTTCTCTAAACCCCACAATCCATCCAAAAGAAAAGTCTCACTCACTTGTTTGCACTTGGCAGCAGGTACTTGAAGCATTTGAAAAGCTGACACTATAGCTCCTCCCTGGAGCTAGTCCCTCAAAGAAAGTCTTTCTGTCACTGTCTCCTTGGCAACTCCACTGAATCTGACCACTCTGACTGGTCACATTTACTACTGAAAAGGTTCCAGGTCCTCACTGATATTAATCTCAGTGGCTGTAGATGTGAATGGAACCAAATCACAGTTGGAGCCTAGAACACAGGAAAGAAAAACACACAAACTAATAAAATGTCACCTCTGAAATTCAACAAATTTTTTATTATAATTTTTAAAACGTATCATAGTTCCTTCATCACCCCTTCTCTTGCTTTAAAATATCACCTCTGTGCATAGATGTTTTCTTCTTTTGCACCATTGATTGAAGCCAGCACAAGGTACCTACCAGCATATTTACCAAATGATTAACAAGGAAGAAAAAGCAGCTACTCTCCCCACTGTTCGCACAGGCTATGCATAATTGCTGTTCTTAATTGAGATTTGTTTTATTAGATGGTTTCAGCAAGATCTGCCCTGTTTATATGGCACTGGGGGAACATTTTAATTATTTTATCTCTATGGTTCACAGACTTTGGGATTTTACCAATCAGAAAAAAAAAATGCCCCCAAAGTTTGAGAAAAGACAAAAGCTACCAATTTTATATTTTTTCCAAAAGGTACATTAAAAAAACAAAACTACCAAATACTATTAACTTTATTTCTTATAGACAGGAATTAGGACCAAAAAAGTTAGTAAGGTCATTATCCCAGAATAAACAGTGCTTTCAACTGAATATATTTAGCCTCATTAAAACTTACTGTAATATTCTTTTTATAAACATCCTTATTTTATAGAATTTCTATTATAATTGCCTGTATTTTCCAAAGTCTCAGCATACTATTATGAGATAACTGAATATTTTCCTAGAGATGTTTGTTTCAAAGACATTCACCTACTCCTTTCTAAGCCAAATAGAGTCACTTCCCAATCACGATGGATAGCTCCAGTGGGGAGCACCTGGCCCAAACAATTCCTATCATAGTCTCCTATTAGCAAACATATCAACTATCAGCCAAAACAATTACTTCCAAATTCTATCAGCTCCTGTATTTCCACTGAAATCTAGAGTGTTGATGGTTATGTACTTTATTTTAAACTTCAATAAGAAATTTTAAAAAGCAGCTGTTTTAAATCACAAACATATTAATTGTCTATTTTTTCTTTCAAAGCTCCATATGTATGATTTACCTAATTTCCATGAAAACTTTAAATACTTTCCCATCCTAAGTATCTCCTTCTTCTACTTCCTCAGGTCAAGCTTTCATTAACACTGTCATTGACTAGTGTATCCTTCTTGGTGTCCAGGCCATGACTCTCACATTAGCTGATAGGTAAATGAGAGTCATTAAAGCTTTTTGAGTAATCAAGACGTAATCAGAGTTATTTTTTAGAATAATTGAAATATGCTTTAGCCTACTTTTCAATGCATTCCACAATCAGGTCCATATCACATTTCTAGTCATATTGCCCTACCTAGCACCATTGAAGATTTTCATCTCTGGCCTTCCAAGTCCTTACTCATATTGGTTTCTCTAAGTGGATTACTCCACTTTTTTGTAAGAAACAGCACGTTATCTGAAAGAAGTGTGCCCACCATTTGTATCAGTGGCCCCATGCGATCAGAAACTGGAAATGAATAAAATGTCCAATTAGGATAACACACTTGACTTTGGAGTAGTTAAGAATGTCATTCCTGATAATACTCCCGGCTTTTTCAATGTTCTTATGAATACTGATGAGTAGTGGGAGGGTGAAAAGATGAGAGAGTTGTTCTTAAAAAGCATCGTGTTTTATGGCTAATGAATAAAAATAATAGCCTTAAAAAGTGTATATAGAAAAAATTTCTACGTATGTAGAAATATTTTTATTAGAAAATGATAAGGCAGAATATAAACAATGTAAATTTATTTTTGAATATCTTATTTTAATTCAGTTGAACTAAGGACTACTTAGGAAACGAACATTTTCCTTTTAGGTTTTATTTCCTCCTTGAGAATGTTATAGAGGTTCTGTTGTATCAAACCGGAAATCTCTGGGTCTCCAGTTTCTTGAAGTTTGCTCCTGCTTATGCAGTGACATTCCTCAAAGAGAAGTCCTTCTTTTTGAGATCTTCTCAAGTAAAATGTTGGCAGATTATTTTACTGTGGGTCAGATGGTTTAGCTAAACATATTTTATTATTGCATTGACTACATATTACATGTATAGATATACATATACATACATTTGCCTGTATGTCGTCAAAGTAATGGAAAATTTTCCTAAGAAAATTTGCGATCTACAGGTATATTCTCCAAAAGGAGCATCATTTGGAGTTTGAGAAGTTGTATATCCAGTTTTCTATCACAGGTTATCCTGTAAAACATGCATTTTTCATTTTAACTAATATTACAGAAATAAAACTAAGATATAAAAGAACTCTGTGAGCAAAAATCCATTGTTTAAGTGTTGATATGATTTGTTCATGTGCATAAGATGTAATGATTCCAGTTCTAATTTGGAAACATAAAAGCTGGATCATATTTGACACTCTGTATTCCAAAAAAGGTTATAAATCTTGGAAACAAAACTTAAACATTGTGAAAATGATGTGGCTCATTTTAAGGTATAGTTTTGTATCTTTTTAAGGCAGAATCTGTTTCAGGTGCTTAGCAAGAATTTCCACGTTGTTGTGGTGATGAGTTGATGGGGCTCTGTAAACCTTTGAGAGCTAAATTCTAAAGCACAGGTGAATCAAGAATCCACAAATTGCCCTTTATATCCTTGGAGAAGATGTCTCCTGGGGTCGGTTTCTTAAGAAGATATCCCTCTAGAAGTTCAACCAGACACCCCATGAGTCTTTGTTGCACTCTGGGCAACAAAGACTGAAATGAAGATGGGTGCAAGCAATGGATGGGTTCTGTGGATCCTGACCAGGAAATGAATTCAGATCACAAAAGTGACAGCTCCAAATCTTAATCACCAGACCACTGGGCTGGCTCCACACTATATCCTAGGTCACAATTACTACAATTTCTATCACCATAGATTCATTTTACGTGTTTTAGAAATTCATATGAATGGAAATACATTATTGAAGTGAGTTCAGCTCCATGACAGCTAAGGGGCACAGTGATTAAAATGTGCCTGTCAAAGTAACTCATTTGCATTCAGAGATTCATCTTTGAAAATGCAACATTGAAGAGCTGGAAACCATGGTCTAGAAGTGAAATTAGAAGAAACTCTGTCTATAAATAATATTTTATGCCACTATCTCTGTTGTTATTGTTTTTCCCACTCTTACTTCAAAGAATACAATTAGCATAGTCCTTATCTCAAGGAATGGGGTAAAATGAATGTTAAAAGGAGGATGTGTTATCCAAATAATGATCCTCAGATAATAAAATTATAACTTTACTCTTTTCCTTATGATGTATTTCAGGTGGGAAAAGGTAGAAGATAACTAGCAGGGAAGAGCCAAACACAGTGTTTAAAAATGAAGCCCTTTCATCATGTCTATAAATTTCCTGTCACACACAAAACATTTTTAAACACTGAATACTTTAGACATATATTTTCTTAATGCATGTAATGGCTAATAGAATTATGTAGATACGAAATTGCCCTGGGGCAATTCTCTTCTTTGAGACTTGAGTCCTCTGCAGCAAAACATATTTTTTGTCATAAGATTTTCCCCTTACAGGCCCTAAATTTAAAGCTGGAAGTCGACATATATAGCAAAATGTCATTTATAAAAAGTATACATTTATGTCACATGGAACTGTAATGTATATTTTGTCAGAATCAAGAAAACAAAAAGATTCATATTTACATTAGGATGCTTACTGGTGGTGGTAGAGGGTCTGGGTAGAGAAATAAAGATTACAGGTGTATTATTTTGCCAGCACTGTGATAACAAGATAGCACAGACTGGGTGGCTTCAACAATAGAAGTAAATTTTCTCAGTTGGAGACTAGAAGGCCAAGATCAGGGAGTTGGCAAGTTTGGTTTCTTTTGAGGCCTCTTCTTGGCTTGCAAATGGCCCCCTTCTTGCTATGTCTTCACATGGTCATTGCTGGGTCTGTGTACATGTCTGGTTTCTCTCTCTATGCCCCAATCACCTCTTCTTATAGAGATATCAACAAGATTGTATTAAGACCCGTCTAGTGACCCCATTTGAATTTAATTACCTCTTTAAAGATGCTATATCCAAATAGACTCTCATTCTAAGATACTGGGGATTAGGGCTTCAACATCCAAAACTTCATGGGACACAATTCAGCCCATAAGAAGTTGGAATGAAAAATAAATTGAGAGAGGGGCTTTGCCTGGCCCAATAAGTGTCATGAACTGAGGACCATAATTATTCCTAATTTTTTGCCTGAGGTCCAATAACAGTTGAAAATATGCGTATCTTCATTGTGCAGAAAAGTTGCTCCTGGAAATCTGTTCTGCAGAAGTAACACACATTATAAAAGATATAAAAGTCCTCATAAGAATATTAGTAATGTAGTGAAATACTGTAAACTAAATATAGTTTGGAAATTTATCATGTAACTTATAGGCATTGGTATTTAGCATAATTTTTTATATCCTTTAAAGTTTGGCTATGTGAATTATATAGAAGTTCAAGAAAAGATTCTGAAAAGCAAATTAAAAATAGCATTAAAATGTAATTTGCATTGGTTTCTTTTAAAACAACTTATTTATATATATATATTTATTTTTTTAATTGAGATTCATAATAGTTTACTTCATTGTGAAATTTCAGTTGTACATTATTTCTTGACTGTCACCACACAAGTGTTCTCCTGTGCCCACCCGCCAGCCCCTTTCCCTGGTAACCACTGAACTGTTGTCCATGTGTTTGTAAAACAACAAATTATTAAGGCATATTTTAGTTATAATAAAATGTCTACTGTGCATAGAGGACATTTAAAAACTGACAATGCACGTTACTACTGCTGCTAGTTAAAGAGTATTCTCATCATGCCAAAATGTTCCTCAATATATCTTTGCAGTAAATTGCCCCACACTATATTGTTGTTAGTGCCACTAAGTTGATTTCAACTCATAGTGCCCCTGAATATGGCAGAGGTGAATCTTTCTGGATCATTTTTACGTCATCCTCCCATCTTCAGGTGCTTTATCAGGCAATTCTCTGCTGTTATTCATAGATTTTCATGGCTGTTTATTTTGGAAGTAGTGGCCAGGTCCTTCTTCCTAGTCTGTCTTAGTCTGAAAGCTTCACTGAAAGCTGTCCAACATGGGTGCTTCTGGTAATACAGGAATGACCAGTGGCATAGCTTTTAGCATCACAGCAACATGCAGCTGTCACAGTGTGACAACCAACAGATGAATGATGTGGATCCCTGACCAGGAAATGAATTCAGGTCAGAAAAGTGAAAGCTCCAAATCTTAACTGCTAAACCACCAGGCTGGCTCCACCTTATATGCTAGGTCACAATTACTATGATTTCTATCAATTTACATTCATTTACCTGTTTTAGAACTTCATATAAATGAAAAGACAAAGTATGTTTGTATCTGGTTTCTTCTGCTCTACTTAATGCTATTGAAATTTTCATCCATTCTGTTATATGGGTACTTCATTCCATTTCATTGCTGGTAGTATTCCATTTTATTTATATATCATAGTTCATCCTTTTATCTCTTGATGGACAGTTGACATATTTTCATTTTGTACTGTTATGAATACAGCTATCAGTGTTTTAATATTCATTAACAAGTGGGTGTATATTAAACGACACTACATAATTTCATTCTTTGGTGCCTTTTAGTGGATTTCTGAGTTTCCATTCTTAATTTCAGGAAATAAAAATATTCCAAAGGACTATGTAGCGCACTTGCTTACTAAAGCTTCTGCTCTAGCTGCCCATTCTTAAACAAGGGCCATTCATCAACAATTTTGTAATAAATTGAAGAAAACAAGAGCCAGTGCAAAGTATCACTAAAGACTTCATCACAATTTTAATGCAACTCATAAAAGAAAACTTTTCTCTGGGATGCTTCATATTTCTTCTCCCTAACTTCCAGGGAATTGAGAAGAAACCCTTTGGGTAACTTAATTAGCAAAGGAATTAGTAAGGAACAGCTTATTAGACAAGAGTTTCTTTTACTAGTGTGTCCATTCTCACTGATACCTTCCTGATGGATAAAGACACTCCAGTGGAAGAAAGGATCAAGGGAAGGTTTTATTGATTTTATCCTCCACTTACATGGTGAAGAAATAAACATTGCTGACTAGTGTGTTGTTTTCCAGTAGATTTTCAACATAATGATGACACCCAAATTCCATGGGGAATAAAGAGCTTTAATGACTTTCCTAAGTTCCCTCAGCTGGCTGGCAGTGGAACAAGACTCCAGGATGATGGTTATTTGTTTTGTAATTTCAAAGGGCTCTGTTTTCTACCACAGACTCATCTCCAAATCTCTGTCTCGATCACTACACTCTAGCCACATTGGCATTCTAGCAGTTTTTAAAACATGGCAATCATTTTCTAGTCTCAAGGTTTATGCACATATCTTATGTCCTCTCATTACTTGGGATGTACTAATTTCTTTCTGTTTTGTGTTCTGCTCTACTCTGTTCTATGCTAATTCATCACAGGAATTCTTGTCAAGATCTACTAGATTGTGAAATATGCTAATGGTGCATAAGCACATTTTAAGAAATCCCTCTCTAGACTTCTCTTTATAAACGCAAACATAAATACCCTTCCCGTAACCATCTCAGGGTAACTTCTCCCATCCTCCCAGACATTTCTATTACTGATTTTCTGACATATAATGTAGTAATGTCCTTACTCTTAGAACCAGTACTAAGTGTTTTTACTCTATATTTCTACCAAGAGAAAACATGAAATTCTCTTTATTTCTCTTCTCCTTACAATAGATAGCTAGATAAAATTTCTGCTAGAAATTTGTTAAACTGATACATATTCACAAGGATTATATCATCTGTTGGGTAAATTTACCACATAGTTTTCTATTAAACAAACGTCCAGCTATTATAACACTGGGCTTCAATATAATGGAGAGAGGGACAGAATGTTACATTTCTTTTTAGATGATGCATAGACACAAAAAATTTCACTGAAACATATAATATGTCAAATTCTTAAAAATGAGAGTCTGGTAATATTCTATGAGTTATGATCAATATAAGAATTATATATGCAGGAATTATGTATTTGAAATATTAAATAATTATTCTTTGATTGGTATATTTTTCTTTCATTAATTAAATTTATAAACAAATCTACCACAATTGGTCAAATGTCCCATCTCTGCTTGTGTCTTATAAAATGGCATGACTTATGGTCTGATACTGAGATAGTGAATTAATAACTATGATACTTAACACAAGAGCATGATAATGTCCCTGGCAAGGCTATTCTTAAGTAGTATACATATTTTTTTTTCAAAAATTAAATTTGATTGCTCAATGGTTTTTGGCCTAAAATAAAATGTCAGTGCTAATGGTTACAAAAAATATCATTCAAAGACGACACTGTGTAAAGATCCTGAAAAACAGGTACCATAGCAATTTATATGGCAGTTCGGAAGCCTTATACAGTGTATCATCTATAGAATTCACCCAACAGATTTTTTTTAATATTAAGTACATAGGTTTATTTAAAATCGTAGCAACCACTGTAAGAGTCTACATTGCGACTCACAGCTTAGGTTACAGTGCTACACCAACTTCCTCCCCTGTGGCAAACAAGGTCAATAATGGATAGTGTCATGAATAAATAGAAGACCTCCCAGGACCTCTTTAAGGAAGTTACAAACGTCTTATCATTTCTGCTGAGAGAGTACTATCGCGGCATTGTTATTTATCTTAAAATTTCTACTGAGTTATCACATTGAATTAATTTGTGAGAACAAAATAAACACATTATATTATTTAGAGATTTCTTCATACTGAGGGAATGATTATAACAACAATAGAAAAATGGAATCCTTGGAATCCCAAATCTATCAGTGAAATCAACTTCAACATATGTGAAATTAAATATTAGATCAGAAACATATAACTTTCAGAATTCAATCTTCCAGTAGAACTGTTGTTAAAGATAAAATAAACCTTGAAATTTCAAAAAGAACAATAATTTCTACAAGAAAAATGAACCAACATAATTCAAATTTTCCCAGAATTCTCTTTATGATTTTAGGATTTTTTAATGTTGGGCAGTGCTTTTAGCAGTAATAGATTTCTAGAGGGTGACTCAGGGACCATTGCCAAGTGACCTGAAAGAAAGATATCAGGGAAAATTTGTAAGACAGATGATTCAGTAAAACATTGTACCTGCCACCCCAATCAACCAGAGGAGTATGCTGATTAGTGTAGTTTTTAGGATTTAATAAATAAACAATCCATATTTCTAACACAATATCATAATTATGCCCATGAGAAAATACAAGCCTAGAGTGAAAAAATAATAAATTTCCAAAACGTCATTCAGCATATGGTTCTATCAGCAGTCAAATCCATGGTTCCTGATGGCCCAATCTGTTCATTTACACTTCTTCTCCCAGAATAAAGAGGCCCAGGTGTTTACACTAAAGAATATACTAGAATTGGCTAAATATATTGGTGCATCTTTCAGATACCTTTCTTTGAAATAAAAGTCCATTTACTGATAGGAAGAGAAGCTGTGGATGCCACGTTAACAATCAGCCACCTGAATGATTTGATGAATGTCAATATTTTTTATTTTGTTGTTAATTAACTAAAGTACATCCTTTATTAAGATTTTCTTAGTTTTTACCCAAGGACATTTTTCTGAGCCAGGATCACATCTGGGATACAAGACATTTGGTCTTCAAGTTTCCTTAGTCTCCTCTTGGCTGTGACAGTTTCTCGGATTTTTCCTGTTTTTTATGACCTTGACAATTTTGAGAAGTACTGATCAAGTGTTTTCTGAAATGTCTCTCAACTGGGCTTTTCCTGATGTTTTTCTCAGGATTAGACTGGAGTTATGAGTTTGGGGGAGGAAAACCATGAAAGTGAATTGACATTATCATCACATCACAACAAGAAAACATACTATCAATATGACATCACTGCTGATGGTAACCTTGATCACCTGGTTGAGAGAGAGTTTTTCAGGTTTCTCCACTATAAAGTCATTCCCTCTCCTTTCCATACTATACGTTTCAGAGAGGAACTACTATGTGCAACTCACACAAGGAGTGGAGAGTTCTGCCTCACCTCCTTGAGGGCAGAGTATCTATACAAATTATTTGGAGTTTTCTGCCTGTGACATTTGACTGTTTTTCCCTATTTGTAATTTATTCATCATTTATTTAGATCAATATATTTTTGTGAAACATTTCATACTTGGGATAATAATTCAGCTCTAAAGTTGTCCTTTATTTTGTTGCTTAAGTTGTTCTGGCTTTGGCCATTGGAAAGCTTTCAGTGGTCTCCTGTGTTATTTTGAGATACCTCTTTTTCTTTCTTCCTTTCTTCCTTCCTTCCTTCCTTCTTTCTTTCTTTTCTTTCTTTCTTCTTCCTCCCTTCCTGCCAGCCCTCCTTTTTTCCTTCCTTCCTACTTTTCTAAGCACTTTCTTAATTTCAGGCACTATATTATGGTGTTTGCACATCATATAAATTTCCTACTCAGTTGTAGCATCAATCAAATCTCAAAGGAGCTCTGCTTCCTTATACTGAAGAATGTTATTAGAAACTAATATCTGGGCAGTAGGTGTGTCTGTTGATACTGAGATGTCCACAAGCTTCTAGACCTTCTCAGCTAACAGAACAAGTAAATACACAAGTGTATACTGACTGACTCATGTGGCTATAAATATCTATAACTATTTCTTTTTACAACCCACAGTTTCTATGTTAAGCTGAACGTGACTTCATGCTAATATCTGAGACACTAATCCATTATTATATGGATCATTCTGGTTTCCTCTCTTTGTTTTTCTGTAACCTCCTTCCCTAACAGTGAGAAAACTGGACTTACCATCTGCCATCC
Source organism: Equus caballus (assembly GCF_041296265.1). Taxonomy (NCBI): domain Eukaryota; kingdom Metazoa; phylum Chordata; class Mammalia; order Perissodactyla; family Equidae; genus Equus; species Equus caballus. The sequence goes on from NC_091695.1 coordinate 14,234,286, forward strand.
ATTTACTTAATTGTTTAATTCCAGTATACATGTATAGTGGTTCCACAATTCTTAAATCATATTCATGTGAGAAATAACTTTATGACTAGAATACAGCGCTACATACAGTTACTTTTACCTTTCGTCTTTCTTACTCCTCTCATTTTCACTGTTACTTAGGTCAGCATCTTTCACTCCACCCCCTTCAGGGAAATGGTTTCAAACATTTTTAATACATTAGATTGTTTGGTTATATTCCACATCTGATTCTGGGTTTTTCTAACCTTTTAAATGATTTATTTTAACATTGGCATCCATAGAGATTTACACTTTGTCCCATAACGTTCTAGGGGTGTTGGAAAAGCTATAGTTCATGAATCCACCATTACCATATCACACACAACAGCCTTTTCACCACAGGAAAAAAAAAAAACTCCCTTGTGCTTCCCGTATTTAAGCTTTTCCTGAGCCCTTGAGCTCCCCGCAACCACTGATCTATTTATCATCTCCATTGTTTTGCCTTTTACATAATGTCATATAAATAGAATAATGTAGTTTTACAGACTGCTTTCTTTCACTTAGCAATATGAATTGAAGACTCATCAGCATCTTTGTATGACTTGATAGCATACTTAAATAGTATTCCATGGTATAGATATATCACAATTTGTTTATCCATTAACCTACTAAAAAATATTTGATTGCTTTCAGTGCTTACCAATTATGAACATGGCTGTAATAAACCAAATTTTATTTTGGATAAATCAAATCAGTCAGGTAGTTATGTAGAATGTCGTTGTTGGGCCAGTCATGAAGATCTATCGCTTTGCTGCTAGACGTGGGATGATTTGATTTAAAGTGGCGCTTTAGAAACCCTTTGCGTAGGGATGTTTTCAAAACAATTGTGATCTCATTGGCTTTCTCAGAAAAGCCAAAGTTATAGATGATGTGAGGTCACAATTCTGGCTAGTGTAACCAACGGATTAGCACACCAGCTACAGGTTTAATAGAGTTATCATGATCAATATCATCAGTTAATAAAGAAATGCAAATTTACACCACAGTATGAAGCTGCCACATACCTACTGGAATGACTCTAATCAAATGACTGATGGTATTTATACCAAATGTTAGTGAGGATGTGAAGGAACTGGAATACTCACACTGAGTATCTTAACATTCTCTCTCTATTTGATGTTCCAAATGAAATCAAGTATATTTTCTGGGATATTCCTTATGTAGCAGTACACGGCTAGTCTAGGGGTCCAACCATTTCTTTTAAATTAATTTCAAAGAAGGATCATTGTTTTTCTTCATTGGAAATGCCCAGCATGGTAATATATACTGTGTAAACCTTATTCCAGTGATTTATCATTGCATTGGTTAACCCAATGCTCTGATTTGATAAGTCTGAGGTATGGTCTTGTCACCTCTATATATTCAAAGTTATACAATAGGTTTTGGTATACGTTCACTGATTAGAAACTCTCAGAAAAGATAAAAAAAACATTTTATGAAAACAATTAAATCTTTCCTCTAATGATGAAAGGAAATTTCTCAAACATGGCCCATTGAATGTCTAATAATATCACAGCATAGGACATTTTTTCCACATGCTAAGGAAGACTGATACTTAGAGAAAGGGGAAAGAAAAACTGTTTCAGAATCCACAAAGTTTATCCATCAAACAGTACCCAGAAGTAAAGTATGTTAGATAATGGTACTCTGTGTCTTCAATAAAAAAGTTGTAAAAATTATACCAACCAGAATAAAAATAATTTCAATTATATTTTGGTTAACACTCAGAATAGAAATTCATCAAGAGTGCATGATTTCATTCCAGCAATATTAAGAAAGAGCTAGTGAGTTTCATTTTAAATACACTCATCAGTTTAATTGTGCTAACTTCATTTAGGAAGATTTCCAGCAATCTGCAATTACAGTTCTTCTAGATGCAGTGGTCCTCTGTGGAGGGTCAGATATACTCTCAATATACAATCAAAAAGACTCAAAATACAATATACCAAAAAATACTCAGGGAGAAAAAAATCCCGAGAACAGAAAGACGGACTTTCTTCTCTTCTCTGTATTTTGTTGCACCATTTTTTTTTTTATTAATGTTATGATAGATTACAACCTTGTGAGATTTCAGTTGTACATTTTTGTTAGTCATGTTGTGGGTACACCACTTCCCCCTCTGTGCCCTCCCCCCACCCCCCCTTTTCCCTGGTAACCACCGATCAGATCTCCTTATCAATATACTAATTTCCACCTATGAGTGGAATCATATAGAGTTCGTCTTTGTCTGACTGGCTTATTTCGCTTAACATAATACCCTCGAGGTCCATCCACGTTGTTGCGAATGGGCCAATTTTGTCTTTTTTTATGGCTGAGTAGTATTCCATTGTGTATATATACCACATCTTCTTTATCCAATCATCAGTTTCTGGGCATGTAGGCTGGTTCCACGTCTTGGCTATTGTAAATAATGCTGCGATGAACATAGGGGTGCAACGGACTCTTGAGATTTCTGATATCAGGTTCTTAGGATAGATACCCAGTAATGGGATGGCTGGGTCATAGGGTATTTCTATTTTTAACTTTTTGAGAAATCTCCATACTGTTTTCCATAGTGGCTGTACCAGTTTGTTGCACCATTTTAACTTTAATTTTTCTATTAATTTAAATCTCTCCTGACTCCTGGAAATATTTCTTTCATTCTGGCTACCTGAATAATCTTTAGCAAAGCTAGTGAATAATGTCATGTTGTATATGTCAACCTCATAGCTCCAACACCTTCAGTTTAATTTTTAATTCACTGCTTCCCCAATCCTAGCACCTTTTAATTCCCAGAATCTAACCTTGGTTTCTCTTACACAATGGTAGTCTATCTTAAACTTCTCTTCATTTACCTATAGAGTGCTAAGATCACATTGACTTAAAAGAAGAGCATGGATTTGTCAAAAAACTGTGTAAGGCAGCCTTCACATCCTTATTCCGCAGGCTGTAGATCATGGGATTCAGCATTGGAATCACCAGTGTATAAAACACGGAGGCCACTTTATCAGTATCCAATGAATGTTTACTTCGAGGTTGCAGGTACATGAATAGCAGCGTCCCATAGAAAACTGTAACTGCTATCATATGTGAAGCACATGTGGAAAAGGCTTTTTTCCTTCCTTCTGATGAACGTATCCTTAAAATGGACACAACAATGTTGAAATATGATACGAGAACTATAATCATGGAAAAAAACAGATTTATAGCTGCAGATATGACAACTACTGTTTCTGGAAAATAAGGATCAGAGCAAGACAATGTTAACAGAGGGACATTGTCACAGTAAAAATGATTGATTACATTGGAAGAGCAATAAGACACAGAGAATACACAAGATGAAGCCACCACAGCTGTGGAAAAGCTATAGAGGTACGTGAGGGATCCCAGCAGAAGGCAGATCCGCCGAGATACCACCACCATGTAGAGCAGGGGATTGCAGATGGCCACAGAGCGGTCATAGGCCATCACAGCTAACGAGAAAATCTCAGATACAATGAAAACCAAGAATCCTCCCAACTGGGTGGCACATTCATAGTAGAAGGTGGTTTTCTTCTTTACCAAAAAATTGATCAGCATTTTAGGGGCAATGACAGTAGAATTGCCAAGATTAATGATAGCCAAATGTCGGAGGAAAAAATACATAGGAGTCTGAAATCGAGAGTCAACACTGGTGAGAGTGATAATGGTCAGGTTTCCTGCCACAGTCAGTCCATAGATGACCAGGAAAACAAAGAAGAGTGGAATCTGAAGTTCTGGACGGTCTGAGACACCTGTGAGGATAAACTCAGTGACCCGGGTGAAATTTCCAGGAGCCATGTAAGAGTTTGGAAATTCATCTGTTTGAGGAACAAAAGGAGAAGTGGTTAGAAAATTTGAGGAATTATTTTCTAGGACTGCCATTAGATGGCAAAGGCAATTCCTTGGGTGAGAATTCCTGCAATCATGTATTAATCTAACTCAGTTATTAAACTCAAGGTTTTAGGCCTAACAAACTTTGTGATCATTTGGAAGAGAGAAAAAGCAAATATGGTAAATTAAATAGATGATTCAGCATCTTGTATATTTTGAGAATTTAATTCCTCACAACCTTATTGAATTATGAATATCTTGTTAGCTTGTGAGCAACAGAAGCCATGATTCATTTCTTCCATCTCATGCATTGAGTGTGAGAAAGGCTTCATGAATTGAATGCCCCAAATAATTTTATGTGTGTGATTTCTTCATCTGGGATTTCTTGTTTTCTCTCAAAAATAGATGATGTAGCCACTATCTTGCCTCATTTTCTTTATTCAATCTTTCTATATCTTTTATTCAACCTACACTGAAGTTGACAATTCTACAATTCATGTCTGTTAACTGCATCTTTTCAAATTCCATTTTGTTAACTGAGGCAAAAATACATGGACATATGCCCTCAGATCAGGTTGCTGATTCTCTTTTCAGCTTTTAAAAACTGATATCTGTGAAAAAGTTATGATTTTTGCAATTCCATCATCCTACGTTTTGCTGGATTTGATTTCCTTTTCCTTCCCTCTCCAAACTCTTTTCTTCCTTGTCCCACAAGCTGATACAATTCCTCATATTCTTTCTACTGTTTTTATTATTAATCAGTATTTTTATTTATATAATTTTACAGCATTATTTTAAAAATATATGAAACATATCTGGCCTTAAACATTTAGTCGATCTTTTCCTTGACATTTTTCACATTTTTTTATTTTTAATTATTGTAATGTTAATAAGAATCCTTATTTGATACAGTTTATAATTACATTGTACATATTTGCCAAGAATCAGCACACTATTTTAATGTAACTGAATATTTTTGAAGGATTTTTTTTCAGGGATGATCACCTGCTCCTATCTAAGCCAGAGTCCTTTCCCAATCACAATGGATAGTTCTAGTAGGGGCCACCTGGCCCAAAAATGTCCAGCCATTACCTCTTATTCTTTTTGGTTTTTTTTTAAAGATTTTAATTTTCTTTTTTCTCCCAAAAGCCCCCCAGTACATAGTTGTGTATTTTTTAGTTGTGGGTCCTTCTAGTTGTGGCATATGGGATGCCGCCTCAGCATGGCTTGATGCGCAGTGCCATGTCCACGCCCAGGATTCGAGATTCGATCCAGCGAAACCCTGGCCCACCGAAGCAGAGCACGCAAACTTAACCACTCGGCCACGGGGCAGGCCACTGTCTCTTATTCTATAGATTTAAATTTAGGTCCCAGAGAGTCAAGACTATTTCATTATTTAACATTATATCTGAGCTTTAGGAAAAGCTTTCGGTCTCTCCATTGGCAAACATATCAACTATCAGCCGAAACAAATGCTTCCAAACTGTATCAGCTCCTCTATTTCTGCTGAAATCTGGCATGTTGCTGGTTATATACTTTATTTTAAACTGCAATAATAAATTTTAAAAAGCAACCATTTTAAATCACAAACATCATATTCATCCTCTAATTTTCTCTTTCAAAGCTCCATATTGTATTATTTTACAATTTCCATGAATAATTTCCCATCCTAAGCATACCCCATCTTCTTCCTCAGGTCAAGCTTTCATTAACACTGTCATTAACTGTTGTATCCTTCTTGGTCTCCCTGTCATGATTCTGTCAGATTTGCTGGTAGGCAAATGACAGTCATTAAAAATTTGGGTAATTGAGATATGTAATTAGAGCTATTTTTTAAAATAATTGAAATATGCTTTAGCTTTATTTTCAATTCATTCCTTAATCAAGTCCATGTTACCCCTCTAGGCATACTACCTTACCTGGCACCACTGGACATTTTCATCCATGGCCCGCCACATCCTTACTCATATTGATTTCTTTGAGATTACTCCACTATTTTGTGAGAATTGGGATGCTTTATGAAAAAAGTTTGCCCACCATTTGTATCAGTGGTCCCATGCAATGAGAAACTGGAAATGAATATAGTGTTAAATGAGGCTTACACACTTGATTTTGGAGTATTTAAGAATCTCATTCCTGGTCATACTCTAGGCATTTACAATTTCCTTATGAATACTAATGAGGAAAGGCAGGGTAAAAAGAAAGTGAGTTGCCTTTAAATTAGTGCCAGTGTTTTATGGCTAATAAGTAATAATAATACCCTTAAAATTGTATACAGAAATACTTTCTACATACTTTGAATTCCTTTATTATAAAATAATAAGGCAGAATATTAAAATATTAGTTTTGGACATCTTATTTTAAGTCAATAAAACTAAGAGTAATCCAGGAAATGTACACTTTCTTCTGGTATTTACTTCCTCTTAGAGAATGTTATAGAAGTTCTGTTCTATCAAATTAAGAATCTACGTTTTTGCATTTCTGAAAATTTTGTTCCTGCTTATGCAGTAACTTTACTCAAATAGAAGTCCTTCTTTTGGAGATATTCTCAGCTAAAATGTTAGCAGAATATTTTATTTAAGATACATGGTTTATCTAAACACATTTCATTAATGCATTGATTAATTATTATGTTTCTATATGTACATCTGCCTGCATGTTTTCAGAGTTAATGGAAACTTTTCCTGAGAAAATTTGTGATCTATAGTTATATTCTCCAAAAAGAGCATCGTTTGAGGTTTGGGTAGTTGTGTATACAGATTTCTTTGACAGGATATTCTGTGAAACATGCTGTTTTCATTTTAGGTAATATTGCAGAAGTAAAACTATGCTATGAACAATCTCAGTGAGCAAACATCCATTGTTTCGATAATGATATAATTTATTTAAGTACATAAGACATAATGCTGCCAATTCTAATTTGGAAACATAAAATCTGGATCATATTTGACATCCTGTGCTCCCCAAAACAGTTATAATTAGTTGAAGTGTTGTATTATTAGGTTATATATAATGCCCAGCGACTTTCAAAATGAAAGAGAAGTGGTTCATTTTAATGTAGAATTTTGGATCTTTTAAAGGCCATTATACAAAAATAAGATAAATATTTTCTACCCACCTGTATGGAGAACCTGCTTCAAGTTCTTAGTGAGAATCTCTATGTTGCTGTGGCAATGGGAGTTGAAGGGGTTCTATAAACCTTTGAGACCCAAAATCTGAAGCACAGGTGCTTCTAGGATCCACAAATTGCCCTTTACATCCTCGGGGAACATGCCTCATGGGGTTGATTCCTTAACAAGATCCCCCTCCAGAAGTTCAACCAGACATCCCATGAGTCTTTGTTGCAATTTGGGCTTACACTACTGAAGTGACTTCAACTTTGTGACAGCTAAGGGGCACATTGCTTAAAGTGTGCTGTCAAAGTAACTCACTTCCATTTGGAGGTTCATTATTTTGAAAAGGCAATATTGAAGAGCTAAAAACCAATGGTCTAGCAGTGAAATTAGAGAGAACTCTACCAATAAATAATAATATTTTATGCTGCTAGCTCTGCTGTGTATATTTTCCCCACACTTACTTCAAAGAATACAATTAGCATAGTGATTATTTCAAGGACTTGCTAAAGTGGATGTTAAAAGCAGGATGTGTTCTCCAAAATATAATCCTCAGGTAATAAAACTATTTTACTCTTTTGTTTATGATCATATTTTATTTTATGTATTTGAGAAAGATTAGCCCTGAGCTAACATCTGTGCCCATCTTCCTCTACTTTATATGTGGGAAGGCTGCCACAGCATGGCTTGACAAGTGGTATGTTGGTTTGCACCAGGGATCTGAACTGGTGAACCCTGGGCCACTGAAGCGGAACTTGTGAACCTAACTCCTGCACCACCAGGCTGGCCCCATGATTGTATTTTGAGCGAGAAAGGTAGAAGATGGCTACTAGAGAAAAGTCAAACACAATGTTTGAAAATGAAGTCCTTGTGTTATGTTTGAACATGTCTGTAAATTTTCCGTCACACAAATGCATTTTAAAACACAGAATATTTTAGTCTATATTTTTAAAGAATGTAATGACTAATAGAATTACGTATCATTCTAATTTTAGTATATGTGCCCCTGAAGTAAGGCCATTACTAACAGAATTTTGTAGAAAGGAAATTGCCCTTGGGCAATTTTCTTCTTTGGGGCTTAAGTCCTCTTTGCAGCAATACTTGTTTATTTGTCATAAGATTTTCCTGTATAGGCCTTAAATTTAAATCTTGAAGTTGATATATATGGCACAATGTCATTTACAAAAAGTACAAATGCATTCACATGGAACACTAACATATATGTTGTAAGAACACAAGAACACAAACAGACTCGCATTAAATACATTGGGATGGTAACCTGGTGGTGATAGAGGAGACTGCACATAGAAATAAAGATGAAAGATGTATTAGTTTGGTAGTGACAAATAGAAATGGCAAGCAATAGGATATATTCGAGTATAGGAGGAAGTCATTTGGTGTAAGCCTAATTCAGCCTGACTTTGTTTGTCCAAAAGGGCCTGACGTGGCCATTGAGTATGTATTGCATATCTGCTTTAAACATTTACTATAGCGAGAACAAATGCCCTTAAGATAAAGATGCAACTTCCCCCACATTGGCATTTCCTTAGGGATAAGCATTCTTCCTCAGGCTAGGAACTGATTGCTGTGCTCACCTTTGACCACTCAGCTCACTTGTGACCACCCACCCAGCTCCAGACAGCAGACCTACCATCCTGCTGTGTCCACTGAGACTGCAGACCTACCTGTTGTGTCCATCAATTGCTGTGCCGACAGGGCAGTCTCATGACTATTGTGAAAGGGACATTTCAATCCTATGTGAAACATCTTCTTTGGGGGTATATAACCACTCTGTACACCCCACTTCTTTGGTGCCCTTTCTTCCTTTGGGAAGAAAGGACCCAGGGCATGGTCCTCATATTTTAGCTCAGAACAAACTCACCCGAATTTTCATTTATAGATTGGTTATGGATTATTATTGTCAATAGTAGTACTCTCATAACAAAATACCACAGATGGGATTAAACAACAGAAATATATTTTCTCAGCTCTCGAATCTAGAAGGCCAAGATCAAGGAGTTGGTAGCTTTGGTTTCTTTTGAGGCCTCTCCTTGGCTTGAAGATGGCCACCTCCTTTGCCTATTCATTGCTGGGTCTGTGGATGTGTCTGGTGTGTCTTTCTGTGTCCTAATTTCCTCTTCTTATAAAAACATCAACCCTATTGGATTAAGTCTCTCCTAATTACTCATTTTTATTGAATACCTCTTTAAAGGTTCTATCTCCAAATATGATGACATTCTGAAATACTGCAGATTAGAGCTTCAGCACATGAATTTTGGTGGAACACAGAGAGATACACCCATAACAGATTCAGTTCAGCCCAGAACAAATTGAAATAAAAAATAAATTAAGAAAAGAGAGGGACTTTGCCTGACGCAATAATGATAAAGTGTCATGAACGAAGAACATCATTATACTAACCCTTTTGCCTTAGGTCCAAAAACAGTTGAAAACATGCATATTTTCATTGAACAGAAAACTCTTTCCTGGGAATCTGTCCTGCAGTAGTAATACAAGTTATGCAAATATACAAAAATCTTAAGAATGTTATTAGTATCGTGACATACTAGATGCTAGATATAAAATTGGAAATTTATCAATTATAGACACATGTATTTAGTATAATTTTCTATATCCTATAAAATCTTGTCCATTTGAATTATATAGAAATTCAAAAGCTTCTGCAAAACAAATTAAAAAATAGTATTAAAAAAGTCATATTTCATTGCTTTCTTTTAAACCAACAAATTACTAAAGTATATTTTAGGTACAATGAAATACGAAGTGTTTATGGAGGGTATTTGAGAAATGATGTCATCTGTGTTACTACTGCTTCCAATGAGACAATCTTTCCAATACCTCAAATGTCAAAATGTTCAAAATGTTCCTCAATGTCTCTGTGTAGTAAATTGCCCCAGACTATATCCCAGGCCACAATTGTTATGATTTCTATTACCATACATTCATCTTACTTGTTTTAGAATTTCATATAAATGGGATAATATAGCATGTCTGTGTCTTGTTTCTCTTGCTCAACTTAATGCTATTGAAATTCATCCATGCTTTTGCATGTATGAGAAGTTCATTCCATTTTATTGCTGAGTAGAGTTTCATTTTACTTACTTATCATAATTCATCTCTTTATCTGTTGATGGACAGTTAAGATATTTCCATTTAGTACTGTTATAAATAAAGCCATCAGTAACATTAATATACATGTGTTTTTTGGGGCATGTTTCATTCATCTTGTGTTAGCATCCATAAGGGGAATTCCTGGGATGTATGGTAGTAATGTGTTGAACTTAATAAATTGCCAAACTGTTTTCCAAAGTGAAGTACCTTTGCGCTCTTAAATAAGTAATGTATGATAACTTCAGGAGCTGAACATAGTAGCTGATATGATACTTTGGTAATCTAGTATTTTTAATCTTACCCAAACTAGTGGTGGGAATTAATATCTCATTGTTATTGCAATTTCATTTCCCTGGTGAGTAAGTATGTTAGGTCTTTTTAAGTGTGTTTATTGATCGCTCATATTTTCTTCTGTGAAACGTCTTTCAGATCTTTTCTCTCATTTTTGTCAGGTTGTTTGTAATTTTCTTAGTGATTTGCAGAGAATATTGATATACATCTTGGATCCCATTGAATTACTTTGGCTTCGTAGCCGATAATCAGTGGAACATACATATGTGCATATTTTGGACTTTTTATTCTGTCCTGATGGTCTATTTGCTATCTTTGTACAATATTGCTCTATCTTGATTGCTATATGTTTTTAGTTAGCCTTGAAATAGGTATTGTAAATTCTCCAATTTTGTCCCTTTTTAAAGATGCTTTAGCTATTCTGCATCTTTACTGTATAGAAGTTGACCTAAGGCCAGACAGAGGGGACCTTGTTTGTATGAGGAAGGAGGAATTTCTTCTACTTACGCCTCTTGAGTTCTCATGCCTGGACTAATGATGAAATTGACACCAGACCAGATCAACAGGAGAATAATCAACTTAATATGCGTGGGTGGGAGATCATAAAAATGATGCACAGAGAGTAAACAAAGCAGGCAGTTTATAGATCTTTCTAGAAAAAGTGACAATAAACTTGTGATGATTTGATAGGACATGGAAACTTAGGTACAGGGGCTTAATTAGTAAGGAATTAAAGCAGAGTTTGGGTATGAAGTAGTAAATTAGAAAATAAGTAAAATGATTTGTTTATATAGGATTCTTATCCCTCAATTTCTTAGCTCTGGTGATAAGAATGTAGGGATGTACCTTTTACATGAGAGATTTATTTCCTGTCTTAAGGGGAACAGAGAGGAGGGTCAAAATGTGTTTCTTCACATTGGCTCTTCTCAAGTGACTTTAATTCAAAATAATCAATACGCCACTGTGAGATATTTTGAGATGGTCTGCTCTGGGCCCCAACAATTGTGTACCATGAGGTTAGGTGTAGACCTGTCCACTCTGAGAATAGTCACACTTAGTAGCAGTTATTAAATTATTTTAATATTAAAATTTGATCCCTAATTTAAAATTGAGTCTTGTTAAAAGTTGCACCTTGGTCTCAACAGTATGGTGTTAAATTAAGGGATGAATCATTTAGAACGTTGGGATAAAATATTAAAAGAAATAATTCTTCTTTTTTGAGTCATCTCTCACTAATGTCTTAAAGCCAGAATGGTTTCCGGTTCCATGAGGAAATTTGAAGTCTTTGAGAAACGCTCTTCAAGAAACAGCATATCCTGCTATCTTAATAAGGAAGTTATGGGATAGGAATTAAAGAAATGTTTCCAGGGTCCATTTAGGAAATCAACCTAGAGGATTTTTATTAATAATCAGAGGTTGAGTTTATGCAGTTGAATCATTATGGCTTTGCCATTTAAGAATTAATAGAACTATATTCCAATTTCCTAGCTAAGAGATCTTGGTGTATCAAGCCATTAATTAGATATGGAGTGAAAATAAGTAATCAAAAGAAAACTAGAGCCAGCCCTGCTGGTCAAGTGGTTAAGATTCAGCAGTTATGCCACCACAGCCCAGGTTCGTTTCCCAGTCGTGGAATCAGGCAGCTCACATAGAGAAATATAAAACTAACAACTAGGATACACACCCATGCACTGATCCTTTAAAAAAAAAAAAAAGAAAAGAAAACTAAAATTTCTGCTTCTGGGAAGAATTTGAGAGTGTACACATACTGAAGGATTTTGATATAGGTGGGCAGTATTATTTCTAAACTACTCATCATTATAAGTATGATGAGAATAGGTACTTTGTGGACATTAGGGCCAATGACCCTATCCACTGAAGTCTGGAATGCTATACTCTATCTGTAGAAAAGAAGGCAATGTTTCAGAACCATTCATCTTGTATCTATGATAGCAAGTAGGTAATGTTACTCATCTTTTATCACCATTTTACAATTTTACCACCAGATGAAAATGATATGCCAGTAAATGTTAGTATCCTTTCCTGGAAAATGAAAAAAAAAAAAAAGAAGGAAACAATGCATAGAACTTTTTCTCAGTGTTCTCTTTTTTATTTCAAATTATTATGGACATTTGGAAAATTTTTACACAACAACACAGTATTCGAATGTAGAAGAAAACTTATACATTTATTTTATAAATAGAAAACGATATATTTTCTTATAAGCACAAGGTTATTTATTACAGCATTTTTATAGTCATAAAAGAAATAAAAAGATGCAAACAATCAAATGTCCATCAATCAAAGAATTATCAAATATAAAGTAATTGATCTATATTCCACTGTTGTATGCTGATATTAAAAATATTTAGAGTTTATTGACCAAGAAAAAAGTGGATTGATGATGAATTTCCACATAAGAAAATAAGTTGCAGGGGACACGATGTATTATAATCTTTTGAAACACCTTTCTACATGGATGATATTGGAAAATGTTATTAATATTATTTAGTTTTACTTTTGGTTTCTAAATAGTAATAGAAATGACAGAATTTGGGAAAAACTATACTTGACCAAAAAATACCGTGCAGTATAAAATAAAATATCACTCTAGAAAATAAAATTTATTTATAGCAATAAATATGCTTAGTGACAGGGTCCAAAGCTAACTTGGTAAATAAATTTGTATGATTTAAGAATGTGATTTTTGTATTTCTTTTTGTGTTCAATTTTTATTTTATTTTATCTTTTTGATTTAAAAAAAATTCCAGCTTTGGATCAGGCCCTGTCGCTGAGTGGCTAAGTTCATGTGCTCCACTTTGACGGCCCAGGGTTTCGATGGTTTGGATCCTGGGCACAGACATGGTGCCACTCATCAAGCCATGCTGAGGTGACATCCCACATGCCACAACCAGAGGCACTCACAACTAGAGTATACAACTATATACCTGGGGGTTTTGGGGAGAAGAAGAATAAAAAAAAAAGAAAAGGTTGGCAACAGATGTTAGTTCAGGTGCCAATCTTCAAAACAAAAAAAATTCCAGCTTTGTTGAAACTGCAATTGATAAATAAAAATGTTTTGATATATTTATATATTGTAAAATACTTACCACAATCAAGCTAGTTAACATATCCATCACCTCACATAGTTAATTTTTTTTCTTTTTGTGGTGAGAACACTTAAGGTCAACTCTCTTAATAATATAAACTCTAGTACATTAAAAATGGGAAAAAATAAAATTCATCGGTCTGGAATAAAGAGACTCTGGTTCATGTTCTGATATAATTCCACACAATTATGACTTTGAATACAAGGGTAGATTGAAACAAGCACAATTGAAGTGGTGCATATATTTGAAACATCTAAAAAATGCCTATTCAAATACCAAGGAGAATATTAAGATGTAAGGAATCTGTTCATTTGCTGAATGAAGGGTTGTATAAGCACAGAATCCATGCAAGATATTGTCACTGTGTATACAAGCTCATAGAAGAGTCAAAATAGACACAAAAGAACATGTAGTTCACCTTTGAGTGTATCATCTATCTTTAATCTTTATCACTAGTATAGATTTTTCAAAGCATTGATGTCATTCCATTAGGTGACAAAATAACTCATTTATCAGCCTGTTTATCACGAGGTTACCATAAACTGAAGTTAGGTATAGTGTGAGGAGCTGAGGATCTGTCAACGGGGACCCAAAATTAGCTAATATTTTTCTCATAGTCCCGAATCAAAAAATTTCCAAAATACCCACTCTATCCTTGAGATACAAAATATTAACTAAATCTAACTGAAAATTACATTTTGAGGTGGCATTCTTTATTTCTTATTTAGCCTACAATCTTGAATCAGTTTTCCATGTGTTATAATCATACATTTACTTATTTTGCCTCATTTCTAGCCTACATAGTCTTCATGGTTCAATATTATATATCTTTAACATACATTGACTGTATTAAAAGTCGTTATTAAAAATTCAGCCATTACAAGTATGGCTGGATTTAGGTTGCAAGTAAATAAACAGTAATGTTCCACAGAATACAACCACTACTGTCAGATGGGAGCTACAGGTGGAGAAGACTTTGTACCTCCTCCCAGTTGAATTCATTCTGGGAATGGCCACAAGAATAAACATGTAAGATACAAAAACAATCAAGAGCGAAGAGAGCAAATTACAGCCCAAAAATATCAGAAGGGTCAATTCTAATTCAAGTGTATCAGAACAGAGCATGGATATCAGAGGGAGGCTGTCAGAGTAAAAATAACTGAGGATGTTAGAGCCACAGAAAGACAAGTTGAATAACTTAATTATGAGAAAGAGTAACACAAATGTGCTGTAGAGATAAGGAGTAAGTACCAGCCCCCGATGCACTTTCGCTGCCATAATGACCACGTAGAGAAGAGGTTTGCAGATGCTGCACAGCAATCATAGGCCACTGCTGATAAAATAAACAGTTCAGTGATGATGAAAATCTCAAATAACACTAGCTGGATGGCACAGAAATTGTAGGAAATTGTATTTTCATGCACCACAAAGTTTGCCATCATTTTTGGGCCAATAACAGTGGAGTAACTAGGGTCAGTAATGGACAAATGTCTAAGGAGAAAAGTATGCAGGAGTAGCTTCGGGTCCAAATGCGTCAAAAAAATCATGCCCAAATTGCCTGTCAGTATAACCAAGTATGTGACAAGGAAGACTCCAAAGAGAAGTGCCTGCAGCCCAGGGTTGTTGACAATTGCCATGAGAATAAATTCAGTCACCTTGGTCACTGCAGTATGATTCTGTTTCTCCATATGGTTCATCTTGGTAACCTATGTAAGGTATCAAATCAATACTTATTATATTCGACATACTATCTCCTAAGAGAACTTAAAGCATGTTTATGAGATATAGAGACATTTTCTTTGTCTCAAATTATAAATAGAGGCTTCTCTTCCCATCAGGCCAAAACTACCATACCTTTACTCACATTGCAGTGTAATTGCATGACAATTAGCTTTTTTGTTTAAAATCTAAGAGCCTGATACTAAGCTTTCGATTGCCATGACATCCATTTCAAAAACATCCATCTCTAATAAACACATTGCCAGTTACACAATTAGATAAAGAGCTGGGTCACTCCACCCATGAACTTCCCCTTTTACAAAGCCCTGGCTGACCTAGATAACAGACTGCTTGAAGGACCCTCCTTTTCCCTTCTCACATATTATTTCTTGCTCTTATGTTTTCAAATCACTAATAAAGAGTAAACCTGGTACAAAATCCTGGGTCCCCATGCTTTACCCCAATAAAGGCAGAACCCCAGGTCCACATCCTCTCTCTCTACCTGCTGCACAACCCTAGTTGTGCTGTGAACCTTCCAGGACCTGAGTAATCTCGCTTTTTCAAAGTTCCTTGATGGTTGTTGCTGAGGTGCATCTTGCAATCATAAGAAACATGAGGGCCAGAACATTGACTACCACACAATGGTCAGCACAGTGTCTACCACAAAATTGTCTAGCACACAACGTGTAGTTAAAATATTAGCTCTGGTTGGGGCAAATCTGGTACAGGCCCAGGTGAGTGCCCCAGGCATTCCTAGCTAACAGCATCACTTCCCATAGGCTGAGACTGACACAAAACACACCTTCATTGAAAATTTGGTAAAATATGCTTTAAAGGGGCAACATATTTTGAAGTGGTTGTTTTGACAAAGCTAATATGACCTACCTCTTTTGACCAAAATCAGTTTAAGTGTGTCAAAAGACCTACCTATTATATTTCAACTTTTTAAAATTTTCAAGTAATTTGTAAAACAAACATCTACACCTAAACCATAAACCTTCAATTATTGACAATCATCATTATGTTCAAAAGCAGTAAGACATAAATAAAAGCACTTTCTAAATTGTTGATGGCATGATTTATCAGGTGGTGATTAGGAAATCTCTGAAAATTAAATATATATTAAAGTACTTCTCACTGTAAGTGCAACTTGTTTACCCAATACAAAATCTAATGCTGTAATATGTTAACTTTAGAATCTTTTAATTAATATCTCATCCACATTTGCCACATCTCTTGTTCTTGCCTATCGAATCATTTCTTCTCATGATCTTCCAACCCTATATCCCTCTTCTGCATAAAAAGGACTTGGCCATTCTGATTATTTATGAACTCTTACTGCAAGTTCGTGCAGAGGCCCAGCGGAAAGAATATGAATGAATATCAAGTACTCATAAAGAACTCATCATGAACTAGGCACTTTTCTGGGCACTTTACATATATTAACTCATTTGATGCACACAACAACTCTAGGAAGTAGATAGTATTACCATCTCCATTTAAGAATGGAGGAAACTGAGGCACAAGGTGTTAAATAACTTAACCAAGGTCACTCAGATAATAAGTCATGGAGTCAAGATTCAAATAAAGTCATTCTGTCTTCAGAAAATATTCTCATAAACACAATGGTATGCTGCCTCTCTATTAAGCTCACCCTGAGTAGATAGGAAATAAAAGGTGGTCAGGAGATTCACCAGGTAAATAGGATAGACAATGATCCTTGTTAAAGTAGATGGCTGAAGCAGTAATTTTATTTGAAAACTAAGGTAGTCTAAAAGCACAGCACAGGGTGTCAAGGACTGACAGGTCTGTCCAACACACTAGTACTAGTGATTATAGAAAAATATATTGCAAAGGAAGAACCTGATTTGCAGAACTTAATACCCTTCAAGATCTTTGGTGATGATCCAGTTTAAGTTGTATGCCCTGAGAAATTTTCAAAGACTGGGGTTTCCTACTCACCTTAATAGAGAATCTGATTTGGCTTACTACTATTTTAAACCTCATTCATTGTTACAGAATGGATTTAAGTTTTTTCTACCCCTTTGAGACACATTTTGTTGAAGTCTTAATCTGATCCAAGGATAAACAAATCACACATAATTACCTGAGGGAGAATGCTTTGGTTATATGTTAACTATTCTCAGGATGTCCATTAGGAAAAGTCAAAAGTATTTTATCCCTGAGTCTAACTGAATGAAGAAATTATATATCATTAAACAGTGGAAATCATAAATATCTTTGTCAGCATCTCAGTTATACAACATCATGTACATATTAGATATGTTATACACATACACACACAATATGTGAATAAATGAAAGAATGACTTCCTAGAAAAAGATTATGCAATATTTGATAATACAACATCCATTGTTGGATATATACACCCAAGGATATTTTTGCTGGATATGTAACTATAGGTTGACATAAGACAATATCTTATGACTGGTATTGTTTCTGGCAATAAATCAGTGGTAAACCTTTTATTTATAACTATTTTTATCTGTCTTTCTAAGGAGTTTTCTTTATCACTGTTTTTCACAAATTTGTGATGTGTGTGTTTTGGTATAATTTCCTTTCTACTTATTATACTTAGAATTATTTTAGCTTCTTATATCTTTGCAATTATAATTTGTTTCTTTTTAATAAGTTTGGGAAAAATTCTGGCCAAGATTTCTTCCAATGGTTTTTCTGTCCCATGAAGTCTCTTCTCTCCACTTGGACCTACCTTTAAATGTACAGTATGTAGCTTGTTGTTCTAGAGATCATGGAGACTATTTTCACAGACTTTGCTCAGTATTTTGTTTTCTGTCTGGCTTCATTTTGGGTAATATTTACTGTGATATGTTTAAGTGTAGTTATCACTTATTTTTCAGTGTATAATCTAGTTACTCTCATTCAATAAATATTTATTCATGTCTAATATGATATTTTAATCGCTATAAGTCCTATTTGGCTATTTTTTCATCTTTCAATTATGTCTTCAATATGTTAGTGTTTTGTTAAATCATTCAGTATATTGAACATATTAGTCTTTGCCTGATAATTCTGTCATCACTGTCATTTCAGGACCTATTTAGTTGACTTCTGAGTGGGGTCACTTGTTCTTGCTTTCACATATATTTAGTGTTTGTGATTGGCTGCTGAATATTATGAGTTTTATGTTGTAAGTGCTGTATTTTTTTTCTCTCTTCCTAAAAGAATGTTAAATGTTTTAAACAAGGATAAGTTGGTTCTTTTTCAGACTTGTTTTCAAACTATATGAGTAGGGGACTAAAGTGGCTTTTAGCTCTAAAATCTCTACCGGATGCCCAGGTTTTGAACAAGAGCTGTACTCTCTGGCTTTCTGGAACTGTAATGTCTTCCTGCCCTGTATGATCTCTGGAATTGTTCAGCTTACAATTGCATGATCAGTCTTTTTTTTTTTTTTTTTTTTTTAAGATTTTATTTTTTTTCCTTTTTCTCCCCAAAGCCCCTCTGATACATAGTTGTATATTCTTCGTTGTGGGTCCTTCTAGTTGTGGTATGTGGGACGCTGCCTCAGCGTGGTTTGATGAGCAGTGCCATGTCCGCGCCCAGGATTCGAAACAACGAAACACTGGGCCGCCTGCAGCGGAGTGCGCAAACTTAACCACTCGGCCACGGGGCCAGCCCCTCCATGATCAGTCTTTTAATAGCCTTGTGGACTTTCACTATAGGTGTGTTCAAGTTGGTGTTCAGCCACAAACCTAAGGAGATCTTATAATGTAAATAAGACTAAATTCTCTAAAGGTAGAGATTGGTAGAATAGGTTAAAAAAAATCGTGATCCAACCATGTGCTGTCTGCTAGAGATTCACTTTGTTTACACTGCTGTTTTAGGTTCAGAAAATACAATGAAAACAAATTGAAAATATACATGCCTTAAAAAAAACCTGACAGAAACAAACATGTAGTTTACTGATTATAGAGTTTAATAAGTGTTTCTGCTGGGGAAAATGTGAGGTTCTATGGGAACATTGACTCAAAAGCTAGGAATGTTGGGGAGAAAGTGATAGTTAATTGAGATCTCAAATATGAAGATTACAGGGGCTGGCCCTGTAGCCACGTGGTTAAAGTTCTGCTTGCTCTGCTTTTTGGTTCAGGTTCATAGGTTCAAATCCCAGATTCGGACTTACTCCACTCATCAACCATGCTTTGGAGGCATCCCACATACAAAGTGGAGGAAAGCTGGCACAGATGTTAGCTCAGGGCTAATATTCCTCAAGCAAAAATAAATAAATCAAAATAAAAGATGAAGATTAATTTAGCTGAATATAATGGAAACAATCTATTTGTTTATATATTATGGTTAGTCTTTGCTCTGAAACCAAAAAGAATGTAATTATACCTATGAGAAATGTTATTAAGTGATATTTGCTTTTATCTTAGTTTATAGAATCTTCTACTTTGCAAATGGAGTGATCCATATGACACACCTGCAGTATTATGATATATTAAACTCCAATTAGAGTCAGCAACGTTTGGAGCATATAGATTGACTTAGAAAAGACATATAGCCATTGATATAGAATATTAGAGTTAATTTTCTCTACAAAATGGCATCATAAGTTTTCTTTAGTACACTTTCATTTTTGTCTGAAAATTTTTGTGGAATTTTGATCTTTTTAAAGAGAGAAGCAGAAATAATACAAAGCTAATAAAGTTTAAGATTTAGGGTCCCTCATTGGCACTTTCAAGACTGTAAGTGGGGCCTTAGCAATGAATTCATAAAGGGATATATCTTTGTAAAAGTTACAAATTTAAAGTATTTTAATCTTGATCAGTTAAGCCCTTTCTCTTTTCAGAGTGACATCTGCTCCATCACGTTTTAATTAATGTCATGATGCATTGACATGTCTGCAGGTATTTCTAGGGTCCAGCTAAGGGGAGAATGAGATAATGATTTATTTCACTTCATGGTTAGTGGTTATATTTATATGGTTCAAAATCAATGGCATTTATCATTGAATGCTATCTATTCTGGTGTAGAGATGGCTTCTAAGAACACTCCTGCTACCAAATATGCTGAAATGTGTCTAGAATTTCATTGATAAAAATATTATATTTATATATTTTATGATGTTTGTGACTATTTGTTTAAAACTGAGCTTTTAAATATTCAACTTTATACTTCAAATTATATGCATAATTTTATTTCTTTTTTAAAAAGGGAAACCCTCAAATTAGTATAAGCTTCAAGATACATAAGATCTGGTCTGATTCCTGCTAAAATATATGGTTTATAGCAATATTCATGGATTTTGAATATTTAATTTTATATTCTTTGTTTCTTCTAAATGCTCATTTATATACATTAATTTATTCATCCACTGTGGATATGATAGGGTCTACAGAGAATTTAAAATATTTATTTGAGCATTCATTACATCTTATATTACTGTCAATTTATTTCCAAAATTGTTCAATTAATAAGATCTAATGTCCTAAACATAGCATATTACTACAGGAAACCTAGTTAACAAAGGAGGTAATTAATTTTTGTGGTGTAAAGAACCAGTTGTCAGTGACCATAAGAGTGTCCATAGTCAGAAGCCAGGAATCATGGGAAATTACCAACATCCAGGTGCTAAAGTAAATCAACAAAAATTACTAGTCACTGAGCTTTAACGAAGAATTGGATTTTCTTCTCCCAAATTACTCGTGCCTTTTCTTTGGGTAGGGGGAATTTATGTGTTTCTCCTCACTCTTTGTGATGTTCCCTGAAGAAGCAACATGTTATTCATTCACATGATTATGCCCAAATCATCTGAGAGCTTTCTAAATATTTCGTTTTGATGTCTATTAATTATGCAGAACACCCAACATATTCCCTAGTGAGAAAATGTAAGGGACAATTCAAGGAAAGGAGAGAAACAACATAAATGTTCTGTACAGTTCCATGGAGACCTACATGATATAAATGTACCCAATCACACAGAATCAATGATTAAAGTAATGATGGAAAATAGTTTAACATCAGCTTTATCCCAGGAAAACCAGAGTAGCTCCAAAACTAAATGACATTATTATTATCACATAGAACTTTTTCTTTGATTTTATTGTTCCAATAAAAATACGTATAGGCACTGAGTTAAAAACATATAATTGGCTGAGTGAAATAAGTCAGAGGGAGAAAGTCAAATACCATATGATCTCAATCATAAGTAGAAGGTAAAAACAACGACAAACAAACACATAGCATTGGAGATTGGATTGGTGGTTACCATGGGGGAAGGAGGGGAGGGCAAAGGGGGTGAATAGGTTCACATGTGAGGGGATGGACTATAATTAGTTTATGGGTGGTGAACATAATGTAATCTACACAGAATTTGAAATATATTATGATGTATATCCAAAAGCTATATAATGTTATAACCCAATGATACTGCAATTAAATATAAATAAATAGAATTAAAAAAACACATATAGTTGAACCTTGATGAGATAGATATTATTATTCCCACATGCAGAAAACGCTAGGCTCAGATGAACTATGTAATTTTCCTGAGGTCTTATGATTGATGACTAGATGATTTTAGATTAATGCCTCATCTTTAAATGAGTGATATGTATTCCTTGTTCTTTCAAGTGGCAAACCCCTAATAATTATTGTTAATGCAACATGTTATTATGATTGCCTCAAACATAGTGTTCCCTGAACTGAGATCACACCACTCTTGGATAAATTTCAGTACAATCTCATTGAGAGCAAAATCTGATATAAGATAATGCGTTGCACCTCTCATAAATTTTACCCATTCCCTCTTTTTCTATGACTTCCATATGTATAAGAATTGAGGGAAATTTACATACAGTTAAACATGAATCTACATTGTACAAACTGATGTTTTGAAAACTGTATTCAATTTTTTTCTAATACTAAAATCAAGATCGAAAATATTTTCAAGAACAAAGAAAGTTCCCTAATGCTTTTTAACCCCCACATCCTAGGCCACTCCCATCGTAAGGAAGATTTCCTCATACCATAACTCTCAAACAACATCTTCTCACCCCTAGCAACTGCCACAAAGATTTCTATCCCTAGAAAAATTTTTCCTGCTTCTGAATTTTGTATAAGTGGAATCACACAATACATAGTCTCTATCTGGCTTCCTCCATTCATCAAAGTGATTTTGAAATTCACCCATGTTATATTTATATTTCTTCATGATATCCCATTGCATAAATATAGCACAATTTTTTAACCATTCTTATCGATGGATATTTGAATTGGAGGTTATTATGAAAAGTGTAGTACAAACAATCCTATTAAGAATATTTGTATACATATGCATTAATTTCTCTTTGTTACAGATCTAAGAGTGAAATTACTGGATCTTAGAGTAAATGTATATTTAACTTTTTAAGAGACTACCAGCTTTCCAAAAGTGTTACAGCATTTTACATTACTTATATCTATATATGATAGTCCAGTTTTCTCCACATCCTTGCCAATATTTGATGTATAATTTTTTTACTTTTAAATAAATTTATTTATTTGCTATTATTTTAAACAATTTTAATTTGGAAATGAGAATTGGTATGAAATGATATCTCATTGTAATTTTAATTTTCATTTACCTGATGAGTAACAGTAATGAACATTTTTATGTGTACTTCTCATTCATGTATCTTCTCTGTACAAGATCTAAAGATTTGCCTATTTTAATTTGGGTTATTTTTCTTGTTGATTGTTTTGAATTTTTATATGTGTTTGAGGTAAAACTACTCTTTCAGAGTTTTCTCCTAGCAGCTTTGTTGTTTTGACTCTTATGTTTAGTTCTTTGGCCCAAGATCTTGCAGTGATACAAAGCAGAGTTGGTCTGCCACTAGGGAGAGCAGAAAACTCTCTCCCACCTGAGAGTTCCACATATAACAACAGATTTGGCTACAGGGATGGAGTGTGGAGGAGAGGTCAGAAAGTTATTAAAGCCGCAACACAAAGTACACAGAACTCTGAAGATTGAGAATGAAGCAAGGGAACTGAGGACCAGTCTCTATTACCACTTAAAGGCTTGTTCTAATTTTCTTGTATATTTGTGAGTCAAGGGATTTTGGATATTATCTTGGACATTGTGATACTATGCTGTGAAAATGTCTAACTTTTGTTATATTCTTCTTAAGAGTGTTGATTTTGTTTGTTTTAAAAAAATTACCAGGAAATTAGCACAGTTTGTCTCAAACTGCAAACTTTGTGTCATGAGTGGTAATACAAATATCAGTTCACATTTTAGCCTTATCTGGGATACTGGAAACTGCCCCACGCTTACGTGGTTCAGGCTCAGTGAATTGGATGCTTAGTACCCAGAACATGGGTCTAACTCTCCCTGGCTGTTTCCTTTATGAAATTCATCCTTAATTTTCATGTGACCGTGGTTGTCCCAAACTCTGTCTTATTTCAGAAAGATTGTGGGATGTATACAAAATTCTATCAGAAGTGTGCAGACAGGGGCCTTCCTTCAAAATAGAAGTTGTAAAATAGGAAAATCACCTGTCTAATAGGTTGCTCCATTTTCTTCTAGCTTGCATTGTTTTTGTCACAAAGTCTGTGTTCGTTCTTATCTCTTTTTTTCTGTATGTGACACATTTTCTATAGGTCTTTCATATTTCTACAATTTTCATGCTTTTTTTGTCTTTTGTTAGTTAACTCTGAATAGTTTCTATTGTCCTATGTTCAAAGCCTCTAATATTTTTTTCTGCAATGTCTACTCTGTAATATTAGAAATGAGCATTCCATTGCTCATTTGTTAAAAGATTCAGTCCTAGTAATTCAATTTATTTTCTATTATAATTCCTATTTCTCTTCTTTAATATCCTCATTTGCCTTTAAACTCTTGCAAATATTCATAAATGTTTTAAAGTCCTTGTCTGCCAATTCCATCATCTCTATTATTCCTGGGTCTAGTACTGATGATTTATTTTTCTCATAGTTATGCATAATATTTTCCTGCTCCTTCAACCTGCAAATAAATATTTCTTTGGATGCTGGGCATTGTGAGCCTTCTGTGATTGAGTCAGAATTTTAAAATGTTTTTTTAAACAGTGCTGTTTTGTTTTTATAGGCAGTTTATTTACCTACACAAATTCACATTATCTTTTTGAGAGTTAATGTTGAGCTCTGTTAGAGTGGAATACAGCAAATTCTTTCCTCTTCTCCTTTCTCCATTCAAAGCCCTAGATATTCAGTGAGTTTCTTTACTAAGGTTTGAACATATCCCAACCCTTTGTGAACCGATAGTTTTCATCATACAGATACCCGGTAGTTTCTCTTTCCTTGGTAGTTGTTCTTGATCTAGCCTTATGGAGTCATATCTTAATATATGCACTTTAAGAATCATTCAAAGTCTCAAACATGCTTCAGACTTCATGCCAATCTATTAATCACTTTGCCTGCTGAGGTCTCTCCGCTCCGCTACTCAGCTCCTCATATTCCAGGCAGCTCAGACCTTCCTGACCTGATTTTGTGTCTTCAATTCAATATGCCTAATGTGTTCTCCATTTGAACCTTCACTATCCCATGTTAGAGGCCAGCAAATGTGTCCCTTCTCTCACGCATTATAGTCCTGTACCACCAACTGTCAGATATCTGAAAACACTTGATATATGCGTGTTCCTCAATCTTCCAGTCATCATCAAGAGCAGAGTTATTAAAATCTATGATTCCCATTACAGAGATTGACAAAAGCCCCCAGGAAATGCATACTACCAGCTTCCCCTTATCAGTCTAATTTTTAACATCTCTCTCTTCTTCTCCCATGATGGTTATCCATTCTTTAGAACAGCTTTCTAGATATTCTGATATAAATGTATTAGGAAATATATTTATTCTCCAATCTTTCAAAAAAGGAATATCCAATCATTTTCATAACCCCTTTATCTCTAGTGTGTAATATAATGCTTAGAGTAGTATATCATCCATTAGTTTGATGAGTATAAGCATTGAATGTAAACCAGTTTTCTAGCAGAACTCTTCACAACTCATTCTGCATGTTAAATTAAGAAGAGAGATAGGCATACTAACCATCAGAAATTTGCTGTGAACTCTGTGTGTGTATGCTCCTTTTAAAGGAGGCTTTTAATGTAGTAGCATTTCTCTGGCTCCTTGTCTTATACATCTGCATAAAGACAAAGTTTGCAACAAACCTAGTAACATCTAAGCATTTATCACTTAGGTAATTCACTGTTCTCTTGAGAAAATTATTTTAAATTATTGTTCCTGTTATATTTTACTGAATTCAAGAATCCCCCCATCTTTTACTCAATGTGTTCTTAAATGCTTTACAGCATTTTAGTTAACTATACCCTCTAGGGAGATATATGAGCCATGGAAAAATGTAAATACCTTAAGAAATAGAGTGTTTCCTAAGGTTTATTTGTTACTATCTAATGTTTAAGCTGTGACAGAGCTCATTAGAGACTGATATAAATGAATACGTATAGCTGTCCCTTCTATCCAAATTTGTCTCTTAGAGGAAAAAAAAATAAATATGTCAAGACTTTATTTGCTAGTTTGTTATTCAGCTTGTTGTATGTTAATAGTTAAGATTTACTTTCACTTATTTTACCTGGAGCTATCTTCAGCTATATATTATTCAAATATTTAATAATCCTGCATATCCTATAATCAAAACTGAAATTGTTTTTTGAGTAAGGGATAAGAAGACACGGAAAGGGACATGAAGTTTCTAAAGTTGAAATTTTACAGTATTTTCTTTTGGTAAGTTGAATTTATTTTGTTAAAATTGATTTTTCCTTTTTATTTGACTTTCCTCATGTTTAGTAGATCAGTTAGGAAGTTTGTTTTAAGTCTAATAGAATCATATGAGTGGTAAGAAAATGAGAGGTCATTTGATCCAACTCCATATCCTGTCATTCACTTCTCTTTACCACATAACCTTAAATTTTACAGAGCATGGGCATCCCTGAATAAGTAATATAATTGAATTTCTAAATTCCATTTGGAAGTTCCATTTCTCTAATTATGCTTGTAATGAAAACTATTTACAATAGATAATCCTTCCTTGAGACGATGTTATTCAATTGGTATTCTAAAAAGATGTCAGAAAGATGAGTAGAAAATCATAATGGTCATACATATTTATCATTATATGAAGTATATGAAAAAGTATTCCTGAGCAATAGGTGATTGTGATTATCCACATTTTAAATTTTGTCTTCTCTACATATTTGTATGAGTGTATATATACAAACCTTTATCTATACACGTGTATAGCAAATAAACATTAATATTATGCATTACAGTGTACAACATTATCTGTATAGGCATTTATATCACAACAAATTAATAGCAAATAATAATTATATATTTTATTTATTCAGGGCCTCAGATAACTTATGAACTCTTCTAACTGCTCTATTTAAGCAAGACATATTTTTCTGTGCTCTGAGTCTCAGCACTCAGTGATTCCACTGAGAATCTCCTTCCACGCTGCTGATAAGGAGGTGTCAGAGGACAGCAGAGATTTATGCACTTGGAAGAATATAGTGGCATCGTCTTTGGAGGTCAGGTTCACTTGTAACCGAAAGTTTGGTCTCTGAACCCAATGCCGATCCAAATACCGAGAACAGAGTCTTGAGTAGAGAGGAAACATTTTTACTATGCCACGCACAGGGAGCAAAGCAAGGGCTCATGCCTCAAAAATTGCTAGCTCCCCGATGAGGAATAGATAGGGATTTTTATTTAGGGTTTTGGGAAGGGGAGGGGGGAACATGTAGCTTGTGCAGGTTGGTGCTTTCCCACCAGCCTGCCTTTGGCCTTGAGAGGCTACTTGCAGCAAGGTGGGGGAGAGGGTGAGATAGGAGGATGGCAGGTGAGCGTCCTTCGCCGTTGTCTCCTTTTCTTGTTTGAGGCAGGTTCCAGCGCCTCCAGGAGTTGAGGAGTTGAGGTCTGGGAAGCCTCCGCTCCTTGATATTCTTGAGACAGTGGCTTTCCTGGCAAACTTCAAGGACACATGATTAGCTAAACTTTAGTGTGCCTCCAACTCCAGGCCACCTAGGCTTTTAACAATTTGTAACTCTCATTTAGTTGTAAAGCTCAAGGAGTCAAAGTTTAAAGAAACAGGTATTTACATGTGAGTAGAGCTAGAGAAGCAGGAAAGGGGGTGGTAGGTTTTAGTTTTAACCCCGTATACGCTGGGTTCAGTGTGGGGAACTGATATCAGGGCTGATGTTAAGAGCCTGTAACACACTGCCTCGTAATCTTTGCCAATTCTCTCATTACATCATAGTTATTTTTGTGGATTCACTACATAGTTAACAGTGTACCTGATTTTAGATCTTCCTGTAATTAATTCTTTTATATCCAAAATGAAGAGTTTAAAAAGGGCTTAAGTTTAATTCTGCAAATTCCTTTTACTCGCCATCATTGTCCCTCATGCTGTTATCACCTTCTTACAGAGGCAGGCACTTTAGAGACAGACTGAAATTTTTGAGAGCTAAAATCCTTTTTCAAATGTTTCCTTAAGGGGTATAGAATCATAACTAGCACTGAAAAATTAATAAATAATCCAATCAAGCTCCTACTATTACAAATGAGGAGACAGGTTCAGAAAAATAATGCATATTTCTTTTTTTTTCTTTTAGAACCCTGCACCCAACCATAAAAGACTTTTAATTCTGCTCAAAAGTACATGCAACATAGATTTTTGAAAATTCAACATATATGAGGCAGCAAATATTAAAGAATCTAGATCATACAGACTGTGTTCTCTGATGACAGCACAACAAAATTAGAACTCAGTACAAGAGGATAGTTATCCCCTCAAATACATACATGTAGAAATTTTATTTTTTAGTTTATTTTTAATTTTCGGATGTACATCCTATTTCGAATTCTGTTTACATTACCTCATGTTCACCACCCGAAAACTAATTATAATCCATGTGAGCCTAATCATCCCTTTTGCCCTCCCCCCCTCCCCCGTCCCCTATGGTAACCACCAATCCAATCTCCAATGCTATGTGTTTGTTTGTTGTTGTTTTTATCTTCTACTTATGATTGAGATCATATGGTATCTGACTTTCTCCCTCTGACTTATTTCACTCAGCATAATACCCTCAAGGTCCATCCATGTTGTCACAAATGGCTGGATTTCGTCATTTCTTATGGCTGAGTAGTAGTCCATTGTGTATAAATACCACATCTTCTTTATGCATTCGTCCCTTGATGCGCACCTAGGTTGCTTCCAAGTCTTGGCTATTGTGTATAATGCTGCAATGAACATAGGGGTGCAAGTGTCTTTATGCCTTTGTGTTTTCAAGTTCTATGGATAAATACCCAGCAGTGGAATAGCTGGATCATATGGTAGATCTATCCTTAATTTTCTGAGGATACTCCATACTGCTTTCCATAGTGGCTGCACCAGTTTGCACTCCCACCAGCAGTGAACAAGGGTTCCCTTCTCTCCAAATCCTCTCCAACATTTGTTGTTTCCTGTCTTGTTAATTGTAGCCATTCTGACCCGAGTGAGGTGATACCTCATTGTAGTTTTGATTTGCATTTCCCTGATAGCTAATGATGTTGAGCATCTTTTCATATGCCTGTTAGCTGTCCTTATTTCTTCTTTGGAGAAATCTCTGTTCAGATCTTTTGCCCATTTTCTAATTGGACTGTTGGGTTTTTTTGTTATTGAGCTGTATTAGTTATTTGTATATTTTGGATATTAACCCCTTATCTGATATATGGTTTGCAAATATCTTCTCCTAATTGCTGGATTGTCTTTTCGTTTTGTTAATGGTTTCCTTTGCTGTGCAGACGCTTTTTAGTTTGATGTAGTCCCATTTGTTCATTTTTTCTTTTGTTTCCCTTGCCCATCAGACATGGGACTCGAAAAGATGCTGCTCAGAGCGATGTCAAAGAGCATACTGCCTAAGTTTTCTTCTAGAAATCTCATGGTTTCATGTCTCACATTCAAGTCTTTAATCCATTTTGAGTTGATTTTTGTGCATGGTGTAAGGGAATGGTCTACTTTCATTCTTTTGCATGTGGCTGTCCAATTTTCCCAACACCATTTATTGAAGAGATTCTCCTTTCTCCATCGTATGCTCTTGGCTCCCTTGTTGAATATTAGCTGTCCATACACGTGTCGGTTTATAATGTATATTTCTGAGTACATGAGTCTATAAATGTCTCTGCTTGCTTTTAATAAATATTAAATTCTGCTGTGTCCATTCTAATCCCCTTATCTTTTTCACCTCAGATTTGAAGATAAGGAATTAACAAATGGCTGAAGAGAATTTTACAGCTGTTACTGAGTTTATTCTCTTGGAAATGACAGACCATGCTGAACAAAAGATATGCCTTTTGTATTGTTCCTGGTAATTTATAGCATTACCTTGGTGGGGAATCTAGGCATGATCTTCTTAATCTAAATCACTCCCAATCTCCACACACTCATGTACTTTTTCTTCAGCTGTCTTTCATTTGTAGATGCCTGTATTCATCTGGTATTGCACCGAAAATACTGATCAACTCCTCGATTGTGAAGGAAACCATCTCATTCTCTACCTGCATAGTGCAGCATTTATTTTTGGTGATGTTCATCACCACAGAAGGCTTCTTCCTATTGGTGATGACGTATGACCATTATGTGCCATTGTCAACCCTAGGTTTTACACTGCAGCCGTGTCTAAGACAAAGTGTATAGGGCTGGTCATTGTGTCATTCATAGGTGGAATGACTAACTCACTGACACACACAATAAGCTTAGGGACACTGTCATTTGTGGGTCCAATGATGTTAGCCACTTCTTCTGCGATGTTCCTCTGCTACTAAAGCTGTCCTGTTCTGACACCTCTGTGAATGAGTTGTTGCTCTTAACCTTCTCTGAAGTCATTTCCGTGGCCACCTTCTTGATTCTGATCATTTCCTTCGTATTCATTGTTGTTTCTGTCATGAGAATCTGCTCAGCAGCAGGCAGACAGACAGTCTTCTCCACCTGTGCCTCTCACTTGACTACTGTGACCATCTTCTATGGTACTTTAAGCTTTAATTACATTCAGCCAAGTTCTCAGTATTCTGCAGAAAAGGAGAAGCTGGTTTCTGTGTTCTATACACTAGTGATTCCCATGTTAAGCCCACTATGATTTACAGTGTGAGGAACAAGGAAGTAAAGGATGCTGTGAGAAAGGCCATAGAAATGAAACATTTCCCCTGTTAATTTCAAGTCCCATTTATCCTAAAACACTCTGCCAGTCAGTTCTGTGCTTATTAACATACACATGAATTCAATGAATTCTAAAGTTTCTAAGTATAGCACAAATCATTTTATTCTCTATTGGAAGACAAAATACACAGAATATGTACATATATATGTACACAGTGTGATTGTTTATATATATATATGTTTTCTGGATGTTATTTTAAGTTTATCTGCACTCTAAAGCCACAAAGAACTCTACTATACGTTTAATTTGGGCATAGATAAGTATAATGGAATAAAGATGTATATGAAGATCCCTAATAAAGCACTGAGTTTAAAACATACCAGAGTAGAATGAGGATGGCAGGCTAATGTATAAGAATTAGTGTTTTAAAACATTGTGAGTATAAGTGCTTCATTTAAAAAAAAGAAATAAATAGAATTGATACAGATTAGAAGGAAAATAGAGTCAGGAGTCTCCAAGAGAGCTCTAAGAAGGCAAATAGAAAAATACGATGCTCGTAACTAACTTGTAAAAGTATTTACAGGGAATCCACACTTTCTCATACAGAGCGTTGCTTGTAAGGTGATGAGGTTATGATATCCTATCATATCCCCATGCACACACCTTTCTATGTAAGAAAGAGTGACCTATTGTAAGAAGAAGTTATTTTAACTCAATGGAATAAGAAGCAATATAAATCTTGTTTAGGTGCAGTGATGAAAAGCTAAAGAAAACAAATCGCGTTGGTAAGTGTTGATTTCCTGCAAGAGGAGGGAGGGTAGAGGGGCTTTCTCTCACCAGATATATGTTCTAAGAAGAGCATCAAATTAGCCTTTCATTGTTTAATATCTGTGTTGATTATCAGATTTTTTTTTTTTTTAAATCTATACCGTATGAGAACATTGCATCTGCTGTCTGTTAGATTCCACTGGAAACTAAACTGTTTTTCATTGTACCATCACCATAAAACTGGGAGACTTAGAAGTCTTCTAATGTCCAAAAATTGCTTTTCATGTCCCAGTGTAAGGTGGGAAATTACTTTTTTGTCATCAAGAGATCAGAAAAAAATTCACATTTATTCATTGAATTACATAAATGTTAATTATTACAATATTTTTGAGAAGATAGTAAGAAGAGCCTAGAGTCACTAAATGACTACAGATTTAGGAGGACATTAGACTAGAAACTGAACATCTGCCACTTCATCATTCTGCAAAATATATATATGCATATATTTTTATTTTCCTAGCTCTTTACTTAAGCTTTATTATCTCTTGATTTTGACCCCTATTATTTATATTATAAAGTACTTGTATAAACAGAAATATACATAAATAATGTTGACATTTCACAGATTCTCAAATAGTATATGAAAATATTTTAACAATTAATCTGAAGAAAAAAACAGTTCTAGTCTACTCATGCATTATCAATAGAGAATGCACACAGAAGTGAATCATAAATCCTAATATTTGGTGTTCTTTGACCTTGAATAAATATGCTATCTTGCAAATATCACCCACACTATTTGGATATTGGTGTAATAGAGCACCACATTAAATATTCTATCTGTTTACCTGTCATGAAACCTCTTTCGTGGCTCCCCTATGTGTTTCATAACAGGGCATAGTGAGAATATCTATGGATTCTTTTGTACCCTCCTATACTCTCACTGAGG
The DNA here is from genome assembly GCF_041296265.1 of Equus caballus. NCBI lineage: Eukaryota > Metazoa > Chordata > Mammalia > Perissodactyla > Equidae > Equus > Equus caballus. The sequence goes on from NC_091695.1 coordinate 14,266,405, forward strand.
AGATGCCAAGCAAATTATTGATTATCCTTGAAGCATTTGAAAGCTTAACAGAATGCAAGAGGAGTGTATATCAATTGTCTGGAACAATTTGTTCTTATCTGTGAGTTAGACTTATTTGTTTGTCTGTGTATTGCATTGCTATTTTTCACTCTTGATTAGCTTTCCTTTCTTCCCACTTTAATGGTTAATGTCTGTGTCCATTTGAGTAGGCTATGGTACCCAGTTGTTTGGTCAAACATCAGTGTAGATTTTGCTATGAAAATTTTTTTTAGATGTGATTAACATTTAAGTCAATAGACTTTGAGCACAGCTAATCCACCTCCAGAATATGGGTGGGCTTCATCCAATCAGTTGAAAACTTAAAGAGCAAAGACTGAGGTCTCCCAAAGAAAAAGAAATTCTGCTCCAGACTGCCATATAGTAATGCTACCTTAGTTTCTCACCTTGGTACTCAAGACTTCAATATCAAACCATAAAGTGCCAGCCTGCCCACAGATTTTTGCCTTGCCAGTCCCAACGCTCACATGAGTCAAATTCTTAAAAATTTCTCTGTCTTTATATATACATATATTTAATGTATGTGTCATAAAAATATATATTATATAGATAAATATAATCTTCTCCTTATGGTTCTGTTTCACTGAGGTACCCTTACCAGCAGAACCTTATAGGGAAATGGATTAATATATTTTATCTATAAAACAATCTTGTCAGTATTTCTCCAGTTCTACACTGGTCTCCTCAAATGGATGACACAATGGAGATATTTTTAAACACTGCCCTATTGCATTATTTAAAAAGTTAGGTGAACTAAAAATAATAATATATTGTGTATGTGTGGAGGTGTTTAATTATTTTTGAATTGATGTTCTATTTTTTTCTCTTTTTTGATGGTTGGGAGAGAAATTGGTCACTCTTACTTATTATTCTCATTTCATTGTGAATTGTCATCATCTATTTAGGTCTTCACTTTCATTATATTTGCCTGTATTACATTTCAATATTTCTTGTTTTTGCATCATGTCCAATACTCACTCCAAGTCTTCTTGTCTACCTTGACCCATACTCTACTGTGCTTGATATATAGCCTGCATCATCAATATATTCTGCAAAATGTAAAATTTCCTCTACATTTGTTTTCTATGTTATTTTGCACAAATTGTGTTGTTGCATTTTGTCACTTTAATCATTTGTCATATATCCATGTTGTCACTTTTTTTGCTTCTTTCTTCATTACAGTCAATAATATATAATGCATTTTATGAACCTAATCTTTATTGGTAGATATTTGTTTGTCTCCAAAGTCCGTTCTCATTACCGGCACTACTACAACACACAGTTCAGTGAAAAGCCTTGAGCTCAACATGCTAGTATGCTGTAAACATAGTTTTCCATGATAATTATTTTGCATATCTGCCTCTGTATGTGTTGATATGCATACAGATATACAGATCCTACACATTCACTCACCTGCACATCGACTCACACATAATCACATAAGCACAAACACATTAGTGAGGTCTCTTGGAAGAGAAAATGTAAGAAGACATTTAATTTTGCTATAGTTCAGTTTGCTTGTTCCTCTTCCACCAGCAAATAGATGAGGTTCTTGGATCTTCAAATCTATGACAAGTAGCAGAATTATATTCTCTCTCGTTAATTGAATAATATAGTAAAATGTGTGTTCCTATTATTGACTTTTTTTCTTGTTTTTGGTTTGATCTCTTGGCGTGGTTAGTAATTAGGTAAGACAACTTTATAGAGGTGCCATTGAAAATAATAAACTGTAATTCTATAAAGTTGTGAAATTTGATTCGTTTTGAAACATTTGTGTTCCTGAATATCATCAAAACAAGATAATGAACATGTCCATCACCTCTAAAGTTCTTGTGTCTCTCTATTTAATATTTCCATTCTAGTCCTTTTTGCCCCACACTGTCCCAGATAGCCTTAGATATATATTTTTTTTAACTTTTGTTTTGGAACATTTATAGAATTATAAGAAGTTGCAGAAAAAACAGCAAAAAGAGTTCCCGTGTCCCACTTCATTTCCTCAAGTGATAACAACTTGCATAAATGCTGTACAACATTATGACCATGAAATTAAAATTGGTACAATTCACTGACTTTTCAAACTTCACCAGTTTTACATTCACTTTGTGTGTGTGTGTGTATGCTTATTTATATATGTATTTCTATGCAATTTCTTCATATGTGTACCTTTGTGTAAACACCACAACAGTCAACATACAGACCTATTCCATCACCACAGAGGTCCCTTATGCCCATCCTTTATAGCTACATCCCCTTTCTTTCTCTCATTTTCCTGCCTTTAACCCCTGTCAACCACTGATTCATTTTCCATCACTACAACTTTGTCATTTGAAGAATGTTGTATAAATGAAATACTGTTTGTCACCTTCTGTGATTGGCTTTCTTCAATCAACATAATTCTCTTGAGGTCCACTCTGTTTCTATGCATCAATTGTTTGTTTTCTTATCATAGCTGTATTATTATTGTTCTTTTATTATTTCATGTGACTTATCGTGCAGTTTGTTCAACCATTCACGCATTGAAAGATACTTAAATTGTTTCTAATATTCAACTATTACAAACAAAATCTCTGTGAACTTTTGTGATAAAGTGATTGTATGGGCATATGTTTTCATTTCTCTGGGATGAATGTCCAAGAGTGTGATTGCTGGTTTGATATAATTTTAAAGTGCAATTCACAATTTGTACTTTTAAGGATCATATTTTTAAGGTCATGTCGATCAACTGTTCACTAAGCATTAGTTCCTGGTGACAGATTTTCTCTTATGATTTCCCTAAAATTTTATAGTTTACACTTTACACTTGTGATGATTTATCTTCAGTTAATTTTTGTGCAAAGTTTAGGTCAACATTCTAAGTTCGTTTCTTTATTTTTTTTTAGTTTTTGCCTATGGACATCCAATTGTTCCAGCACAATTTGTTAAAAGTGGCTATCTTTCTTTCGTTGAATTACCTTTGCACCCCATGAAAACTTAGTTGGCCTTTTCATAAGGATCTATTTCTGGCTTCTCAATTCTATGTTATTGATATACGTGTCTGTACCTCGACCAATATCACTCAATCTTGATAACTATGGCTATATAGTAAATCTTAACAGACTGATCCTTTCCACATTATTCTGATTTAAAAATGTATTTTAGCTATTCTACGTCTTTGGCACTTCCTACATATTTCAGCCTAAACTCATCTATTATCTACAAAAAATATTGGAACAGAATTGAAAGCCCAGAGATAAAACCACACATCTAAAGACAGCTAATCTTCAACAAAGAATTAAATGTGATTTTAAAACACAACAACAAGAATAATACATCTTGGAATACATTTAAGCAAGGAAGTGCAAGATCCATAAAATTAAAACTGCAAGACTTTACTGAAAGAAATTGATGATGAAATAAAGAAATGGAGACATTCCCTGCACATGGATTGGATGAATAAGCATAGTTAAAATTCCCACACTACATAAAGAAATCTGCAGATTCAATGCAATCCTATCAGAATCTCAACGACATTCTTCAGGGAAATAGAACAAAGAATCCTAAAATTCATATGGGACAACAAAATACCCCAAATTGCTAAAGCAATCCTGAGAGAAAAGAATAAAGCTGGATTCATCACAATCCCTGACTTCAAAATATACTACAAATCTATACTAATCAAAACAGCATGGTAGTGGTACAAAAACATACACATAGATCAATGGAACAGAATTGAAAACCCAGAAATGAAGCCACACATCTATGGACAGCTAATCTTCAACAAAGGATCTACGAACATACAATGGAGAAAGGAAAGTCTCTTCAGTAAATGGTGTTGGGAAAACTGGACAGCCATATGCAGATGAATGAAAGTAGACCATTATCTTATTCCAGTCATAAAAATAAACTCAAAATTGATCAGAGTTGAAGATAAGACCTGAAACCACAAAACTTCTAGAAGAAAATATAGGCAGTATACTCTTTGACATCAGTCTTAAAAGGGTCTTTTTGAACATTGTGTCTTCTCAGATAAGGGAAACAAAAGAAAACTAAACAGTGGGACTTCATCAGACTAAAGAGCTTCTACATCAAGAGATGCCAGAATTGAAACGAAAAGTAAACCCACCAACTGGGAAAAAATATTTGCAAATCATATATCCAAGAAGCAGTTAATCTCCTTAATATATAAAGAACTCACACTACTTAACAACAAAAAAATAAACAATCTGGTCAAAAAAATGTACAGAGGACATGGACAGACATTTCTCCAAAGAAGGTATATAGATGGCCAATAGGCACATGAAAAGATGTTCAACATCACTGATCATCAGTGAAATGCAAATCAAAACTATACTAAAATATCACCTTACACTCATTAGAATGGCTATAATAACCAAGACAAAAAATAACAGATATTGGAGAGGTTGTGGGAAAAAGGGAAACTTCATACACTGGGAATGCAACCTGGTGCAGCCAAAATGGAAAACAGTATGGAGAATTCTCAAAAAAGTAAAAATGGAAACTATATGATCCAACTATCCTACTATAGGGTACCTATCTGAAGAACTTGAAATCAACAATTCAAAGAGACTTAAGCACCCCTATTTTCATTGCAGCAGTATTCACAATAGCCAAGACATGGAAGAAACCTAAGTGCCCATCGACCAATGATTGGATAAAGAAGATATGGTATATATATACAATGGAATACTACTCAGCGATAATAAATGACAAAATTGTCCCATTTGCAACAATATGGATGGACTTGAAGTTATTATGTTAAGGGAAATAAGCCAGACAGAGAAAGACAAACACTGTGTGATTTCACTCATATGTGCAAGATAAATGACCACATGGACAAAGAAAACTATTTAGTGGTTACCAGGGGGAAAGGGGAGGAAGGGTGTGCACAAAGAGTGAAGGGGCACACCTGTATGGTGACTGACAGATAATAAAGTACAACTGAAATTTCACAATGTTGTAAACTATCATAACCTCAAGAAAAAGAAAAAAATTAAAAGAAGGAGGAAATTCAGCAGTCAAAAAAATTTTAGTCAGTACCAGTTTCTGATTTTTAAATTTTTATTTCCTATGGAAACTATAAAACTTTCTGAAATAACATGTATCTACTGAATAAGGAAAGAAAGAAAAACGTTTAAAATGAATGAAATATATTATTGATATTATTGTAAATCTCAAAACATTTTGTTCTATCTTTGGTTAATTACTTGAGGGACTATCAAAAGGAACATCAAGACATTTTAGTAGTGGAATATTTAATTATGTTTAGTCAGTTTATTTTTTCAAATCTCAATAGTAGAGACTTGTACTTTCTTCTGTTATAAAAGTCATAATTATTCACTGAAGATATTTTTGGGATGACAGATAAGCAAAAATATTAAATTAAACATTTCAATATTAGCAGCCGTCAACATCTAGTACTGCACTTCACTGTTTCTCTCTTCAACACTAATTTTCCAGTAAAGAAAAATAATTTCTTATATATATGTATGCATGGTTAATACTTACATATACAATTTTTCCCAATAATTAAAAAAAATCTACTGTATGAACTTTTTAGAAATATTTGTCCTCACATGACAATATATATATTTTTATTTGAATGAAATAATTTTATTTAAATTTGACTGACTACATAGAAAATTTTATTCCTCGACAGTGGACTAAGAAACAACAAGGTCCATCTTTGATGTAAATAAAGTCCCATGAATCTTAAAATTACTTAAAATAAACAAAAAAATTGGAGGATTTTAGGGAGGGTTAGGAGGACATTTTTCCATAAGACACAACGTGTATATAAATCGCTACGTATCATATCACACTTTCACTATAAATACAGCATAGACAAACTCATGGATTATCTCCTTTTACATCCTGAAAGTGGAATTATCAAAACTATGTTGTCAAACAATGGATCCTATTCAAAATGTAAAACACACCTATGTGAATCAAATTTGAGGAAAGTCACAAGCATGAGAGACAGGCAACCAATCCAATTCATCAAAAAGTAGATCACTTACATAAAGATTTAGAAACATTTGGAGCATGACTTTTAAACAAGAATTACTGTTTTTTAGAGAAATGGGAAAAAGTAACAATCCATAACATAAAAATAAGCATTTAAGACTCAAGACCAAGCCGTAAAGAACTGGAAGCTTACATGGGAAAACTCAAGAAATTATTCCTAACTGATATCCTATGTTATAGACAAATGGACTGATTTAGACAAAATTAGACACAGTGCAGCCTTTCTGAGTTGCTGAAAAGCCAAGTATGTTGAGTTAGTAAACTCTGTAGGGCACATATGTGAACTAATGGCAATGCTAAGAAAATAACAGTACCCTAAAATCCCCACACAGAATGGGAGAACATGAGCCATTTCAGATGACTGTTGACATCAAGTCATTGCACTACCATCAGTTTCTTTGCAACCATAAACACGTTTGATCTTAACAGACCACATAGAGTAATACGAAAGCTAAAACAGAAGAAATGTGCTTGCCCAAACCACACACATGCACAAACACACAATGAGAAAATAGAAAGTTTATTTAAAAGGTTGAGGATAACACAAGTTAGTTGAACTTCTCTTCCGTATCTGCTATTCTTCCTCACTCCCACACAGCATACCCACTCTGCTTGCCTGCACTTCTGTACCATAGTCCCTAACCCATTCTACTGTACTATAAAATTTAGTTAGTTATTGTGTTTATATTTCATCTCTCCCCCACAAGGAAAGCAAAAATGTGTATTATTTTGTTCACTAATGTTTTACAGCACTTAGAAGTGTGACTTACACATAAAAGGCAATTTCTAAATACATGAAGAACTTATTTATATTTGGTTTTTCTTCTTAAGGCACACATAAGAAGGCTTAAGGTCATAACCTAATGTATGGAAATCACATTAGACAGAGAACTTTTTTTTTTTTGAAGATTTTATTTTTTCCTTTTTCTCCCCAAAGCCCCCTGGTACACAGTTGTATATTCTTCGTTGTGGGTCCTTCTAGTTGTGGCATGTGGGACGCTGCCTCAGCGTGGTTTGATGAGCAGTGCCATGTCCGCACCCAGGATTCGAACCAACGGAACACTGGGCTGCCTGCAGCGGAGCTCGCAAACTTAACCACTCGGCCACGGGGCCAGCCCCTAGACAGAGAACTTTTAAAAAAGATATTACAAAACTTTTTTGAGGGTTTATGTAGGGCATATTTAACATCAGTGCTCCTCAAGCTATATATCAAAGGATTTATCATGAGGATAACAACGATGTATAATATTGAAGCCACTTTTCAGTGTCAAAGGAATGACTGGGCTTGGGCTACACATGCATAAATATCAAAGTCTCATAGAACACTGTGACCACTGTTGGGTGGGATCCACAGGTAGAAAAAGACCTGCACATACCCTCAGCATAGTTCATCCTCAGAATGGCTGTGAGAATGAGCAGGTAAGACACAAGAACTATCAGAAAGGATATCAAATTAAAACTCACTAATATCAGGATAGTCATTTCAATCATGTTTTCAAGCACAGCAAAGATAACAAGGGGAGACTGTGACCGTAGAAATATTGTATGCCATTGTAGCCACAGAAGGACAAATTAACAAGCTTTATGGTGAATAACAGAGAAATAAGCATGCTGTAAAGAAATGGGGTTAACACCAGCACCCAACATACCCATTGGGACATTATGTCTGTGTAGAGCAGAAGGTTACAGATGGCCACATAGCAGTCATAGGATATTGCTAATGGTATAAAAAGTTCACTAATAATAAACACTAGACAGAAAGCCAGCTGTGCTGCGCAAAAATAGTAGGATATTGTATTTTGACCCACAACAAAATTTTCTAATATTTTGGGTCCCACAGTTGTTGAACAACCAAGATCCATAAAAGCCAGGCATCAGAGGAGGATGTACATGGGTGTTTGTAGCCTGGAGTCCATCTTGATGAGCATGACAATGGCTAAATTGCTCATCAACAAAATCACATAGATGGTGAGAAACAGCTCAAATAATGGAGGCTGCACCTCAGGGTGGTCTGCGATTCTTATGAGAATGAATTTGTTCAGCACTGTCAGATTGTGTTTTTCCATCCAGGTTGACTATAAAACCTATTCTGGATAGAGACATCAGCATAGTCAACAGCTTTCATGTAGTATAATCTGGTAATTTTTGAGTATACATAGTTGTGATAAAGTAAATCAAAAATTTCCCATTTTGACTCTAATAAAATAATCTACCTCCCACAGATAAGACATACATATTAAGTAATAGAAACAGAGAGAGAAGTATAACTAGAGTTGGAGATACAGAGATATTTGTGGTTTTCCATTGGGGAAATGTTGCTCCCCCCAAAATACATTCTGATCGTATTTGGAAGCAGTTTGGTTGCCACATGTGGAGGAAGGGTGCTACTTACATCTAACAGGTAGAGTTCAACGTTATTGCTAATTATCCTGCTATATTTTGGTAACCCCCAACAACAAAGAATTATGCAGGCCAAAATGCTACTAGGGCCAAGACTGGCAAACCCTGGTATATGAATGGATATAGACGTAGATAAATATAAACAGAGATGAGGGCAGCAAAAATGGCAAAAATTTGGGGCATTACATTTGTAGGTGTTTGTTAAAATTTTCTGTTTGTCTTTTATACGAGGACAAATACATAATTACATTTACCAAGTTATGATCACATAATATGACAATGCATATGTTAACTACATAATAGAATTTGAGAAATCAAGATTTCAACTAAGTGTGGACACATTTACAAAGCCCTACTTTAAAACATATTTCTATGAAAGTTGTTGTTCCTACAGGTAGTACAGGATGAAACAATTAACCCACAACTCATATTGGACAGAGGTGTATAAATAAGGCAACGGTAAAGAATCAGAGTAGAGATTGTTTGTCTTTACACAGGGAAATATGCATAGGTAGATATAGTCTCTGCTATGCCTATATTTGTGGTGTATCCAAAGAAGTACTTTGGGCAAATGAAGTAAGATTTCTTAATCTCTATACACATCAGCAAAATCAACTGTTTCTTGCAAGGTTTTGGGGAAGATAAGTGAGAATTAAATGTTTTAATGTGTTCATGGTACCTGGAAATAGCCCTCAAATATCAATATATATGGGTTATTTTGTGTGTCTATTTGTATTTGTTTAAGTGGAGACAGTATGTTACCTGAAATGGGATGTCCTCTTCCTAATCAGACATTAAGGTGTGATGGAGGCTCTGTGTAGTGAAATAGATTCTTTAATGTTTTGCTTTGGCCCCACCTCCAACTGGAAGTGGTGACTTGCAAATGACATTGATCCTTTCAATGATATTGGTAAATTTGGGAAACATATGGCACATTTGAAACAGAAATGTCAAGGATTATAAAAATACTGATATAATCCTTTTAATTTAGAGGTATGTATGGTTTTGATTTAACGTTTTGTCAGGGATCTAATGATGACTATATAGGGTAGTGTGTTATCCAGGTAAGTGTCTCCAGAGCTGTCCCTATGACCCAACTCCATGACTACACCTGGAATTTCAATGCACTATTCTTTTGGGTAACTTATCTTCTACCCTATTTAAAATATTTAATAAATATTTACTTCAAACCTAATGTATTTCCTCCTCCCCAGGTGCGTTTTCATTATAACTTACATACGCTAAGCTGTTTGTAACATATTAGGTATATTTTGTCACGCAGGAACCTAGGCTAGCATGAGAAAATTGAGCAACTTAAGACAAAGTGAGATCATTGATATAGGTTTTATATATGAACTTTCATAAACATTCCTTTTGGATAAAGAGTTTTTCTACAGAAAAAATTGTTTAAAATCTCTATATTTTACAACATCATACTGGCAAGATAAAATACACAAATATGTGTATGGATTCCACGAGGTTATTTTAAGTCTGCCTGCACATTAAGTCCACATACAACTCCTCCATAGTATTATATAGCTTTTTTTTTGAGGAAAATTAGCCCTGAGCTAACTGCTGCCAATCCTTCTCTTTTTTTCTGAGGAAGACTGGCCCTGAGGTAACATCCGTGCCCACCTTCCTCTACTTTATATGTGGGATGCCTGCCACCGCATGGTTTGCCAAGCAGTGCCATATCCGCACCTGGGATCCGAACTGGGGAACCCTGGGCTGCCGAGAAGCGGAACATGTGCACTTAATGCTGCGCCACCGTGCCAGCCCCTAATATAGCATTTAATGCAGACATAAATAAGTATAATGAAATAAAGCTGCATATAGATACCCCTATGACCCTCCAATTAAAAAAAAAAATACTAGAGTAATACCAAAGTAAAATGAGGATGGCAGACTAAGGAAAAGAATTAGTGGTTGAAAAAATTATTCCTATGCTTCCTTAAAAGATTAAGAAATAAAGAGATTTGACCCTGGCTATAAGGAAAATGGCAGTTAGGAGTCCATGAGTAAGCTCTAAAAAAACCCAATAGAAAAATACAGCATATACAACATTAAATTATAAATGCATTTACAGGAAATCCACACTTTCTCATATAAAGCATTGCATATAAGGTTGTGAGCTTCTGATATCATATCCTATCTCCATGTAAACACTTTTCTATGTCAGAAATACTGAACTAGTGTTAGGAAATAAATTTTTAAATCGATGATATGAGAAGCAATATAAATCTTGTTTAGGTACAATGATAAAAAGCTAAAGAAAACAAATCACATTGCTGATTTCTTAAATAGGACTTTCTCTCACCAGCTTTAGAGTTCCATAGGCACCATTAAATTATGTTTTTATTTTCTACTATCTGTGTTGGTTATGAGATTATTATCTTTAAAGCTGTACTCTTTATGAAAATTATGTCAACTTTCTGTCAGATTCCACTGGCAACTGAATGTGCTGTATATTGTATCATCACCATAAAACTGGGTACTTAAAAAGTGTAAAATAAAGAGGCCATTTTATCAGCATCAAATGAATGACTGGACTTGGGTTACGCATACATAAATAATAGAGTACCATAGAATACAATTATCACTGTCAGGTGAGATTCACAGGTGGAGAAAACCTTGTGCCTGCCTTCTGCAGAGTTCATCCTGAGGATGGCAACAAGGATCAGCATGTAGGACACAAGGACTACCAGAAGAGATGAAACCAAAGTAAAAACTGAAAAGATCAGAATTATCCGTTTAATTTCATGTGTATCTGAGCAGATAAAGATCAGTGGCAGACTATCACAGCAGAAATGTCAGATGACATTATAGGCACAAAATGATGAAATGAAAATATTTTGGGTCGTCAGCAAAGACAAAAAGACACTATATACATAAGGTATTGCCACCAGCAGCTGACATAATCTTTGTGACATGATGACTATATAAAGCAGCAACCTAGGCCGTTGCCAACAAAATGAAAACTTCACTAGTGATAAATACATTGAAGAAAGTGAGTTGGGTAGCATGATAATTACAAGAGATTGTATGTTGATTGACAGCAACATTTACTACTATTTTGGATCCTACAGCTATTGAAAAACCAAGATCATTGAAAAGTATCTGAGGAAAAATTGCATGTATGTTTGTAGCCTAGAGTTTATCTTGATTGAGAATGGTCATGCTTAAGTTGCCCACCACTGAGACCATAGGAACAATGAAGAAGAGTCCAAATAATGGAGCCTGCAGCTCAAGAGGTCGGTGATTCCCACTAGAAATAATTCATTCAAAATTGTTACATTGTGTTTGTTCATTGAGACCATTCAGAAAATCCATACTGTGAACAAATATAAAAATAATCATTAACTTTCATGAGGTATGACTGAGAGTTCCATTGTAACACATGAATAAAGGCTTAAATCTTTCATTTATAGTTTATTGCTTTAATTGGCTACTCCAACACCTAGCAGCTCAATTCTCAATCTCCCAACTCAGCTAAACCCTTGAAGGTTTCTAAGATATGACACCAAAAGCACAAACAACTAACGCACAGGGAGATAAATTGGACTTTATCCAAATTTTAAGAAACAAAACTAACTTTTGTGCTTCAAAGGACATTGCCAAAGAATGAAAAGATGACCCACACAATGAAAAATATTACAAATCATGGTTCTGGTAAGGGTCTAAAAGATAGAATACTAGAAGGACTTACAGCTCAACAACAAAAATTTTTGTTAAAACCCTCAAATTAAACAAATTAAAAAACAGGCCAAAGACGTGAGTAGATATTCCTCACAGAAGATATGCAAATGGCCAATAAGTAGATAAAAAGATGTTCAAAATTATTAGTCATTAGGGAAATGCAAGTGAAAACCACAGGGAGATACTACTTCACACCTCTTGGATGGCTACTGATAAAAGGAAAATTATAAGTGCTGACAAGGGTGTGGAGAGATTAGAACATTTGTACATTGTTGTTGGGAGTGTAAAATGGTATAGCAACTATGCAAACTATTTTATGGTTACTCAATTAGTTTACCATAGAATTATTATTACGACCTAGCAATTCTACTCCTAGATCTATCCCCAAAAGTATTAGAAACCACAGGTGCTCATAAAACCTTGTAGGTAAAGGTTCACATCAGCATTATTTATAATAATCAAAAGGTAGAAACAACCCAAATGTCCATCAACTGATGAATGGATATCAAATGTGGTATATCCATACAATGGAATATTGATAAGCTATAAAAGGATAGAAGTATTGATACATGCTACAACATAAATGAGGGTTTAAAACGTATGTAACTGAAAGAAGCCAAATATAAAAAGCTACGTATTGTAAAATCCCATTATATGAAATATTCAGAATAGGTAAATCCCTAGAGACAGAAATCAGATTAGTTTGGCTTGTTCAGGAACATTGAGTTAATAATCAAGAGACAATAGATTTAGGGAAAGAATTTTAGTGGATCAAAAAACATTATAAATCTCATCTGACTGAAAAAATGAGATGTTGAAAAACTGTGTTTTTTTCTAAATCCAGGCAGGTAAATACCAGTCTCCCTCTATGTGAGAAAAGATTTGAGATATTTCTCTCACTATCTTTAGAGTTCTATTTAAAGCACTAAAGTATTTTTTTACATATTTATATTTACATTATTTTATATGATTATTGAAGATTACCTGGTTCTGATATTTTAAATCTTTTTTTCCCAATCAAGACTCTCAAAGCTTGTAAAAAATAAAATGGACAGAGGTTAGCATTGGAGCGTCACTAAGAAACAACCCGAAGTATATACATTAGAGAAGTTAAATTATTCCCCAGCCTTGCCCTCTTCCCGCTGCCAAATCCAGCTTTCAGCACTAAAATAAGTGACAATATATGTATTCTACAATGAGATCAGTAAAATACACATGGAAATAGATATATTTAAACATCAAAATTATTTTGGAGTGGGAATAGAGAGTTTTAGAAAGATCTATTAAATAAACAAGGAGTGGAAAAGACACCTTAATTTTAGGTAAAATATACATTCCTGTTTTATAATTTTGCAAAGACTCTTTGTTGAAATCTGTGTTTTTGCAGATTTTAATCTTAGTTCCAGTCTCTATTAATGTGCATTTGATCTTTCAAGGGACAAATTGATGACGTTGCAAAGACTCTTCCAAGACTTGCAAGGAAAGCGGGAGAGCAGTCCTCTTACTGATCAGACATGAGGTGTGATGGAGGCTCTGTGTAGTGACATAGATGCTTTAACATTTTGCTTTGGCCCCACCTCCAACTGAAAGCGGTGACTTGAAAATGACATTGATCCTTTCAATGGTATTGGTAAAGTTGGGAAACATATGGCACACTTGAAACAGACAAATTTCAAGGATTATAAAAATACCGATATAATCCTTTTAATTTAGAGGTAACTGGAAAATTGTATGGAAATCTGTTATCAGTTGAGGTTAAAAATTCTAAAACACGGCTGATTACAAATAAAAATATCATATTTGACATCTTGATTGAGGGTCCAAGGGAAAGAAAATAATCATGACAATGTTAAGGTCTTGGAGGTTCAGTTTCTTAACAACACCAACGCCCTTTTCAGAGGCTGCATTTTTTCACTATTAAAACAATACCAAATAACTGCATCAAAGTAATAAATGTATAGCTTTCATAAAAAATCATAATGGAGATGTTTACAACATTATACTAGCCCAGAAACTTCAGTTATCAAAGCAGATTGTTAAAACTGTGGCTAAATCACCAAGGTAGGGTATCAGAGATAAAAGTTTAAACGTGAGATGGGGCCATCAAGAGTCGCTGGATCTCTGAGTCAGATGCAGAGACAGGTGCAATCTGTTCACCTCTAACGAATCCGTCTGTGCTCCCTCTGTGTTCCTAACGTAACCCAATAAGAACAATGTATGTGTTTCTTTCCTCCTTTGAGATCCTCCCTGAGGCAAAAGGATACAATTTGTTAATTATATCAAATTTATTTGAAGGTTTCAAACAAAGCCAGTGGGATATCTGCTAGCTATACAACACATCTTTATATTTCCATGCAGATGAAGTTATGTTATATACCTTTCCAAGTTTCTCTTTGTTAATTCTTTCCTACTGCTACCTAGAGATCTGGAATCAAAACATTGTATCTGTAGGACAGGTGTTTTAGTTTTACTTGCAACCCTTAATCATCTCCTTTTAATACAGTGGCTTTTTATGACTTTATGGCTGAGGACATAATGGAGAAATGTTTGAACAATGCTTATGGCATTGTTTTGAAAATTCACAAGGGGAAATAATATCTATGTGTAGCTGTTTTCTCCTTTGTGGTATCTTATCATTGAATAATAGTGTACATATTAACAAATGCATTCATCATGAATAAATTCTTACAAACTAACCACATTGTATAATCAGAATCCTAATTAAACACTGCAACAACAAAAATAAAATAAAATAAAATATTATCAGGACCCCAGAAGAATCCTTCAATAAATTTTCTACCATAAACTGTCCCCTTACACACGCACACACACCTGCCCACCCACGCAAATCAATAACTACTATTCTGACTTCTAACAGCCTAGATTATATTCAAGTATTTTTGTTACTTTAAATAGAAGTAATCCCATACATGTTGGGTTTTTTTTTTTTGTGCCTGGGTTCTTTCACCTACTATATTGTTATAGGTAGTTCTAGATTGCTCGTTCTCATTTTTGTGTACAATTCCATTTTATGAATGTACCACAAATTAGTTATCCATTATTCTATTGTTGAGTATTATAATTGGTTCCAATTTGGAGGTTTGATAACTAGTGATACTGTAAGCATTCTAATCCAAGTCATATTTTGATGACCATAAAACTTTTTGTTCACATTTTTGGGTCTTTATAAAATAATAAAAATTGGCTTTTGTCATGTACTTATTAGAGATGATCATTTATAATTTATAAAAACTGATGGTTACAAAAATTTCCTGACAGTAGTAATTAAAGGCAGTTACTCTTACACCCGTCGTCACCATGTCCACACCAATATTCAATCTAGATTGGTTTAATCTTGAATGTATTTCTATTTGGGTGTATTCCTTGCCCTGAAATTGCTAAGTCATGGGATATGCATATTCACCATTAGTAAATACTGCCAAGTAAACTTCCAGAGTGCTTATATCAATATGCATTCATACTAGCCGTGGAAACTAGATATGATTGTTTAATACCTTTGTCAAGATTTAGTATTTTCTATTATTTTCTTTCTAGCCGTTCTGGATGCCATCTACGGGTATTATTTTGGTTTTAGATTGCATTATCCTAATGCTGAATGAAATTGAGAAACTTTTCATATATTTAATGGCTATTTAGATATTTTATTTTGAAAAGTGCTTGTTCATGTCTTTTGTCATTTTTGTATTGTATTTCATGTCAACTACCAATTAATTTGTAAGAGTTGTTTTTGTATTTTGCATGAGTCCTCTAACAATACGTCTGATTATTGTAGGTCTGATAAAAATATCCTCTCTCACTATGAGAGTTTCCCTTTTCGCATTATTAATTTTGAGGAACAGAATTTCTTAATATAGTTCAATTAATCTTTGTAAATCTTATGTATTTATTGCTTTGTGTGTTCCGTTTAAATATTTGTACAAGTTCCAATATCACAAAAATGTCCCATTATGTTTTCCTCTAAAATGTTTATAGTTTGCGTTTCATATTTAGAATGTTTATCCAGGTAGAATTCATTCTGTATAGGGTATGGGTCGATATCCAGATTCCTTTTTTCCCTCAAAATAAATATACAAGTTACCTAATAGCATTTATTGAAAAGATCATTTTTTCTCTTTTGGAAAATAGTTACACTTCTATCATAAGTTAGGTAACAGTATATATGTGCATCTGTTTGTGGAGTCACTATTCTATTCCATTGATCAGTCTGTCTGTCCTCAGGAAAATGTTTTAATTATATAGGGTTTATAATAGACCAAGATGCCTGGTAGCATAACTCCTGAAAGTTTATTCTCTTTCTTCAAAAATTGTCTTTGCTGTTTTTGGTGTTTTGCCTCTCTGAACTAATTTTACACTCAGCTTCCAAAGTTCTAAAAGGAAGAAAGACATAAAAGATGGAAGGAAGAAAAGGAGAGAGGGAGGGAAAGAGGAAGCTATACAGCAATCTAAAGATATTAAACTTTATTACAATATTAAACTTTCCATTCCATGGACATATTTGGTACAAATTTTCATTGATTTATCTGTTTTAAATGCCTTGTTAAATATTTATACCTATCTTTACTGAGGTCTTAGATTTTTTGATTGAGGTCATGATAGTTTCTGACATTTTGAAACTTCAGCTGTACATTATTATTTGTCAGTCACTCTATAGGTTTGCCCCTTCACCCTTTGTGCACACCTCCCGCCCCTCTTCCCCCTGCTAGTTGCTAAATAGTTCTCTTTGTCCATGTGTTTGTTTATCTTGGACACATGTTTGAAATCATAGAGTGTTTGTCTTTCTCTGTCTGGCTTCTTTCGCTTACCGTAATACCATCAAGGTCAATCCATGTTGTTGTGAATGGACAATTTTGTCATTTTCTATGGCTGCATAGTATTCCATTGTGTATATATATATATATATACACCCTACCTTGTTTATCCAGTCATCAGTTGATGGGCACTTGGGTTGATTCCACATCTTGGCTATTGTGAATAATGCTGCAATGAACACAGGGTGCATAAGTCTCTTTGAATTGCTGATTTGTTAAATTCTTTTATTAGATTTATTCCTAAACTAGGTTTCTTTTTTAATGCTGTTGTTTGATAAACTTTATACTTCAATTTCATTTTCTAATTGTTGTGGGTAGGATGTAGAAATAAAGTTGATTTTTCTAAACATATTTTGTATTGGCAAATTTGCTAAATTCACTTATTTCTAATAAGTTATTTATAGGATTTTTCTATATAGTTAATAATAACTTTTACCAAAAAAATTAAAAATGCCAGTTTGTGATTTGCTATCTTTATATCTTTTATTACTTTTCTTATCATAGTGAACCAGCTACAATGTCCAATACATACTGAATATAAACGGTGAGACTGGGTCTCTTAGTCTTGCGGCCGGTTTCAGAAAGAAAGCTTTCAGTCTTTCACTGTTACAAGATTTATGTAGTTTTTTTTAAATGTAATGATATGTATCCATCAGTTTAATATCATACAGAGCATTTCACTGCTCTAGAAATCCTCCATGCTCAACTTCTTCATCCTTCCCGCATATGTAGGATTTTTATAGATATCATTGATAACATTGCTTTCATCTATTCTGCTCTACTGAGCAGTTTATTACAAACTAGTGTTGAATTTTATCATAAATCTATTTCAGTTTTTCTTTTAAGTTACAAAAATATTAATTTATGTAATTGGTTTTCAGATATGAAGTCCACCTTGCATTCTTGCTTATATGCATTACTCTAACTGTATCAAATATTCAAAACCAAAATGTATAACATATAAAGTGCCCTTATCTTATAAGTACAGCTCAGTATCGTTTATATTTTTATATATGGACGTAGTTTTTGCAGAGTGTGATGTCTCTCACTTAAGATTATGTCCATTCATCTTCTTCTCCTTTCTCCTCCGCCTTCTCCTCCTCCCCCTCGCTTTTCTTCTTGCATTGCTGTATAGAATACATTTTTTGAAAATGCCGTTATATATTCACCCATTCTACCCTTAATAAGCATTAACATGTATAATAATAACATTTGCTGAAAACATTCTTATCCTCCAGTGGACATAATTACTCCAGAATGAAAGTGCTGCATCACAGAGGACACAAGTACTAAATTTAGTATTTATCAACCTTTTTTCCCCAAAGTTTTTATAGCAATACATACTCCCTCAAGCAAGTAAAAGATATTTAGTTTCTCCGCATTCTAACCAACAATTTGAATTGTTGTTCAAACACACTTTTGAATTTGAGCCAACCTGGTTGGTGTGTAGTGATAACACAGTATAGTCTTAACTTGCATTTACCTAATTTAAATGATTTTTTGAACACTTTTTTTGTCCTTTATTTTTGGCTGTTTTGATATCCTCTTTTCCAAAGTATTTCTTCAGGTGTCTTGCCTTTCTTTTTCTTTTCCTAATAGGTTAACTGTCTGGTTCATACAATTTCAGGAGTTAACTAATTTGTTGTTGTTTTGGGCTTTTTCCTTCCAAATTACTGACATCAGTACATTGTAGGGTGTATGTTTTTCAAATGTATTCTCTCAGAATTTGCTTTTCACCTTCCTTTGATGCATTTTGATCAATACCAGTTTTTATTTTGGATAGAGCGCTATTCATCTAATTTTTAGTGATATTATTTTTGTACCCTGTTTAAGAAATCTTTGCATTTCCCCAGTCATGAAAATGTTATTTTCCCTTTCTTCAAGAAATGTTGTTGTTTTTGCTTTCACATGTGTTTCACAATATACCTCAATTAATTTTCGCAGATGGTGCAAATAAATGACTAAGGTTTATGCTTTACACAGGAATCCTAATCGAAATAGGTTGGTCTTCTGAGACATCCTCCTCTCCTCACCTCATTGTGTGGAGTTTTGTTTCAAATCAAGTGAAATTATAAATCCGAATCTATTTTTGAACTTTACTTTTATTTATTTTATTGACGTATCTATGCATACATGCTCTGATGATGCAATTTTTTGAATAATTGAGCTTTATTAAAGGAATTAATATATGTTATTGGAAGTCCGCTGTATTCTTTCCTCTTCAAAGATATTTCCCTGCCTATTCTTGATCCTTTGAATTTTCACATGAATTTTTATATCAACTTGAATATTAAAAAAATATTATTAGAATTTTGATTATTGCCACATAAATCTATAGCAAAATTAGGAAGAACTTACCTCATTGCAATATTTATGTCTTCAACCAATGGACATAGTATATTGCTACATTTATGTCTTTCCTTGATTATTCAGTAGTGTTTTTATAGTTTCTAGCATTGAAGAAACACAAATTATTCATTAGATTTTTCCCAAAGTATTTTACAGATGTTTTTCGGTGTAATTAATGTTTTAAATTTTCATTTTTACTCATTTTTTGTAATATATGTCAAAATAATTGATCTCTTATATGCTGACGTGATGTCCACTGACCTTGTAAAACTTTAGTTTGAAGATTCTTTTGGATTTTTAATGTACACAATATGACACTTGAAAATAATTACACTTTTATTTCTACTTCCCCAAGCATATACATGTTCACATCATAATTTAACAGAAGTCTGAGATTCCACCCACCACAAAGGAGATAGAGTTAAAACATCACTAAGTCAGATATTTTGTTGTATTCTTTA
Source organism: Equus caballus (assembly GCF_041296265.1). Taxonomy (NCBI): domain Eukaryota; kingdom Metazoa; phylum Chordata; class Mammalia; order Perissodactyla; family Equidae; genus Equus; species Equus caballus. Next base: position 14,286,221 of record NC_091695.1, read on the forward strand.
TTGCTGTACATTTATGCCCAGCATGTAGAACAGTAAATGACATCTCCTGTTTGTCTGTATGCCAGGATTATGGGCACTGATATTTAAATGACATGTGAGACACAAAGAAAATATTTTATTAAAGGACACAAGAATGCCTTTTTAAAAAAATTATCAAATGGGTGATCCATTAAGAAAGACTTCCTTCCATTGTACCATAAGCACTTGGCAATGTGAGAATAGTCATCCAGATTTCAGGCTCTTGCACTGAAACTTGAGGACAAAAATCAAAGTTGATACCAGAAAGATGATCACTACTTTAACAGCTATAAATTGAAAATAAGAAAAGCATTTATAGTTTCCCATGCTTTTTACACAATATTGCTTTCTAAATGCTTTTATATATAATAAATAGATATCTATAATCTAATTTATTGTATATACATTCTCTATTGAACTTTACATATGGAGTTTGCACAGATTTTTCCATATCCTATGCAGGGCACCTTTTACCTCTTTGTTCCTCAAGCTGTAGATCATGGGGTTCAGTGCGGGTATTACTAAGGTGTAAAATACAGAAGCCATTTTATCAGTATCAAAGGAATGACTAGACTTGGGCTGCATGTACATAAAGAACAGAGTTTCGTATAATATAATTACCACTGTCAGGTGAGATCCACAGGTGGAGAAGGCCTTGTGCCTGCCCTCAGCCGAGTTCATTTTAAGGATGGCCATGAAGATCAGTATGTAGGACACAAGGACTATTAGAAGAGATGAAACTAAATTAAATGATGAAAAGATCATTATCATCAACTCAATTTCACGTGTGCTTGAACACAGCAACGTCAACAAGGGAAGACTGTCACAGTAGAAATGACTAATGACATTATAGCCACAGAAAGATGAAATAAAAATCTTTATAGTAGTCATCAGAGAGAGAAATGCACTGTAGAGATAGGGAACTACTACCAACACCCAACATACCTTTTGTGACATGACAACTGTGTAGAGCAGGGGGTTACAGACGGCCATGTAGCAGTCATAGGCCATTGCCGATAGAACGAAAAGTTCACTAATGATGAACAAGATGAAGAAAGTTAGCTGTGTAGCACACCAATTATAGGAGATTTTATTTTGATTAGCTATAAAATTTACCAACATTTTGGGTCCCACAGCTGTTGAATAACCAAGATCGATGAAAGCCAGGTGTCTGAGAAAGAAGTAGATGGGTGTTTGTAGCCTGAGGTCCATCTTGGTGAGGATGACCATGCCCAAGTTGCCCACCACTGAGATCATGTGGATGATGAGGAAGAGCCCAAATAATGGAGCCTGCAGCTCAGGACGATCTGTGATTCCCATGAGAATGAATTCTTTTAACACTGTTATATTTTGTTTGTCCATCCAGGCCATTATGAAAAATAACTGAGGGAAGAACCATAAGAAGAGTCCTTGGATTTCAGGAGATAACATCTGTTAAGCTTTTAGTATACAAAGCCATTATATGTAAGATAAATCCATATTTTTTTAGATGCAATGATTTTTTAAAAACCCATTCCCATCATTAAATCTAGATCCAATTTAAAAACCATTACAATATAAGATATATGGTAGTCATTTGATTTTTTGTGTCACATACTGTTTATCATTACAAGGTGCATATAGTCCCTTTATGGTTCTGTCAACAATACATTGTTAGAAAATTTTGGCCTAGAGTACGACTCCTGATATTATTTTCAAAAATGCTTTTCATTTAGAATACACAGAATTAGGTTAAAAATATCGAGTTTTAGAAAAATTATAATACAAATAAATTGTCCTCTGCTTCTTGCACCCACAACTTCGGTCCCAATCTCCAATGAAAACCATAATTAACTCATTTAATAAACTTTGATTTACTTCTCTTCATTGTAACTCTGCAAATCTAAGTGGTATTCTCATTCCACTATCAATTTGATTTCTTAAAATCGTATTCTTATTCCATTGTGCTTTTATGAGTTTTAAACATTGTTTGACGATTTTTATGATAGAAAATAACTTAACTGTCTTGCAAGTGTCCTCCACGTGCCCACTCTAAATCACATAAATACAGTGTATCTGAATCTTCAGTACTTGTGTGCTGACTTATGAGGTTTCTGATTTTTGCTATATACATATCAAGTAAGGCCTGCATCTATAATTTATTCAATCTGAGAAAGAAAAATTAGCAAGTATTCCCACATTTGCTTTAATCTTAGCACAGACATCTCTGAAATGATAAGTTTGATGCTTTAGTTTATTTTTCTAACTCATTTAAAGACAAGGAAAAAGATTAAAACATATTTCTTCATGTACCACTTAAAACCATCTGGTAAACTACTATGAGTATACTTATCCAACAAGGAGAAACATCACTCTAAAGTAGAAAATGCTGTCTCAAATGCCTCAGGGGCTGGCAAACATTGTCATTGAATGAAGGATGAGGATGAAAGATAAAGAAAGAGATGGAGAACAAGGAGGATATATTGTGTGATTCATTTGAAATTCACTCAAAATTTACCTGTTTAGATCTACATGGACAACACAAATAATTATTTGATCCTCATAAAGCCTATTGGATATGACACTGATAGAAATGCAGTATATGCACTATATTTTAATTTGAATACTATTCTTATACCTTTATTTCATCTTGCATCAAGAATACACCAAATGTCTTGAGTCAACATATTTTACATTTTAATTTAAAGATTACATTTTCTATACCTCTACTTTCCCAACTCCTTTCCCCTTCAGTCTGTTTTAAAGGCACTTACTTCCAAACTTTCATGGAAAATCTCATCCATATTTATTACAAAGTCTTCTAGAGTATTAAAAATGAGGACCACAATGCAACTAATCCTAGGAGGCCAGCAAAATCCTCATTGAAAAGAGATATAATAAATAAACAATGCATTCAGACATATAATTTCACTTATATAGACATAAAAATCCTAACCAATATTACCATATCATTAACATCAATTTTTAAAATGTATAATAATACAGTACATTATGTTCAAGCTGGGTTGATCCCATATTTTACTGAATGGTTTAACATTGAAAAATCTGGAAATATAATTTACCATATTATCAGACTGACTTAGGTAAAAATATATGAGCATTTGAATAGGTGAAGAATACCATTTAGATAAGACAAAAACAATAAAAAATTAGGAACAAATGGGAAATTCTATAAACTGATAAAAAATCTTATAAAAAGTAGACCAAACCAACTCTTAAAAGGAGAATATGTAAAACTTTATTAAGAAACATTATAGAAGACCTAAATAAACTGGTAGAAATTCTATGTTCCTGGACTGCACAACTTGGTGTTATAAAAATGTCAATTATGCTCAAATTAATCTATTTACTCAATTCTTTTCCCATAAAGGGGCTTTTGTAGAATTTGACACTAATTTAAAATGTATTTATGAAATGCAAATTATAAAGAATAAGCAAGACATTTTTTAAAGACCTGAGGTACCAGGTATTAAAACTTATAAAGCTAGAAGTATTGAGACAATGTGGCATTGGTACAAGGATGCGCAAATACATCTGTGAAACAAAACAGAGAACTCAGAAAGGGCCATGCTTATATAGAACTTTGATGTATGACAGAGGTGGCATGTTAGGACAGTGAGGCAAAAATGGTCTATTCAATAAATAGAGCCCTCCATAAGGGAACACTAACTCTGCAATTATGTGGCATCAGTAAAAGTCATAAAATCGATATAAATCTTTTCTAATTACAAATTTGGAATCTGAAAAAAATGTGCTACTTGGCCAATGCTACTTAGCAAATACCAAAATTTTGTAACTTAAGATGTGCAGTGTTATACTAACCAGCTTGTAGGATTCAATGCCAATCCCCAAATCACTATTATGTGGCTTGTCATGATCCTCAAAGATTTTTTAAAACTGCACTTCTTCATTATAGTTATATCCCACTATGATAGATCCTCAAACATGTGAGCAAAATTCTATGAGCTGAGTAACATGATTTGTGTCATCCCTGCGCTATATAACTGGGACCTGTATGGAGGTCTGGGAAGGTCTCCTACACTCCTCTTCCCATCCTTCAAAAAATAATTCTCCCTATTCACTTGTGACATGAGCAATTCATAACATGAAAAATGACAGATCCGGAAAAAAAATTCTTTTAAATAATTAAGTATATTATGAGAGAGGAAAGAGAATATGCAAACCTTAAAAGACGAAATGCTTGAGTTGTGGCAAGTTCACCAATACTGAAAGCAGAACATATATACCAAATTAATAATTCTTCTAAGGATTGATCTTCCTTGACTCTTTAATAGTACTAGTTTAAAATTTGGTTTTGCCCCAACTATAAATATCTTAGGAGATCCTTTCAAACCTTTAGCCCCATTATCCAAATGAAAACAGATTTAACACAAAGACAGTAGGGACAAAGACATCCTAGTATTGTGGTGTTGTGGTCATATTAGCCTAAGTCAAAAAGTCTATTTTATATTATTTTGGCTTTGCCATCACCTCAGTATTGCAAATGTGACTATATCAGACATATATGATTCCCTATCCCTCGTCACTTTGGACCATGACTGACTTAGCCTACAGCCATGGTAGACTTTTTCTGGCATGGTGGCAGCTTCCCCTCTCAAGTATTTTACTTCTTTTCCTGAGGGTAAAGTGTCTTGAGAGCTTGCTCAAACCAGATGCAAGGTAGTCTGGAAGTGCCTGAGATGTCATGTGTCAAAGAACAATACGCAACAGTGAGGATCAGGAATCAATGGATAAACACTCAGGCGTTCCTGGCCTTCTTTTACATAATTCCTAGAAGAGTTCTGAAGGATACATCAAAGCTTCTTGAGCAATGGAAACTTAATTGCTTACAGCAGTTATCTATACTTTATTGTACCCTTCATTAACTTTCTCCCTTTTCAGTCTCACATTCTATGTTTCCTCATTTTTGCTTCCTGGAACCATCTACCCAATAAACATCATAAAGCCAAGTCTTTGCCTTAGGCTTGGCTCTTGGGGGAAATTTACACTCTGACGATCCCAGTCTCTTGTACGGTATTAGTAAAATGAGGCCACACACATCTATAGTGCAAATGACACACTATGGATGCATGACAATAAGAGATAATGATAATACTGTAGTGGTGGATAAATGGAAGCACTAACAGAAACTATTAGTATTTGACCATCAGTATCTTTGCTTAGACAACATTCTTGGTGTATCTTTTAAAAAATGCTTCCTCCTCTTCAGAATGTTTATTGCCTAGAATCTCAGTATAAGTATAAAAACAATAACAAATAGAAAGAAAGTCCCTTACTATCCACAGAGAATATAGTAATAGTGGTAAAAACATATCATTATCGAGCAAATATAGTTATGAAAAGAGATTATTAATATGCATGGTAAAATGCACTAATTCTGGCATTGGTGACTCTACTTATATTTATAATTTAAACTGAAGACAGGCATCAAAAATAGTCACCTAGTAATCATGATAACGAGTGCCAACTACTCACCTAAAATGAGGACTGAGTTCTGGTTCCCTCATGTGATTAACAATCTAACTGCAGCCGGGAGAATATATCAGTGTCTTCCCTCTTTGAGACACTCCCCTGGAGCCTTGGATGCAATTTCTTGTTTATTCTCAAAGCACTTGAGAGCAGGAAATGATGCCTCTGGTGTTTGTTAATTATCTAGTGTACCTCTGATTTTCCTATTGAGGAGATATTATTTTATGGACTATTCACCTGCTTTCCTTTGTTATTATTTTTATTGCATCCACTCAAATACCTGGATGTAAGTATATTTGTTGGATACGTGTTTTAATCACCCAGAAATTACTTCAACATTCTCCGTTTTCTGCAATGTCTTTTTCCCGAGCCTTATGTCTAAGTATAAAGACAAAACACTTTAAAAGTGTTTATAGTGTTTTAAAAAATTCAAAAGGAATAAAAATTATGAATATGTGCATAGCTCTTATTTTTAATTCTTTTTGTGACTTAAAGGACTAACTTGAGTTAATGATATCCTAATTCCATATCCCATAATCATCATCAGTCCTCATTCCCCATCCTTGCTTCAATTTCCCTCCCCCACCGGGTACCTCCTCCAAAAGGTTGATATATGCCCTTAAAAAGGAATACAGCCTTATAAAGTAAATATAATGTGTGTTTTAACGTGTACACATATGTTATTACATAACTCATTTTGATACCTAAAGGTTCTCACTCAATTATACGTTTTTAAACTATATTCATTTTACTACATAAACATGAATATTTTGCTGACTTTCGTTATTATAATCTGGATCTACTTCCATTTATTATTTGTTTGTTGCCATAGTAATAGGCATTTATTTAGTTACCAACTCTTCACTTCTACATGTATCACCACAATTAACAACATTTTGTGTGGTCCTCATTGATCTGTGAATGAACATCTGCCTGAAGGATCTCCTAGAGTGAGTCCCTGATACGGGAAAAATAAGCACATTTAATTTATTTAAATAGGTATGGATACATTTCAATATTTATTTTATCTATATGCATTCCACCATCAGAACACAAGGATTTCATACTCTGGACACCCATCTTTTAAATATGTACTGCTTATACATATAGTAAGGTATTGTAATAAATAATTGAATCAGATTTAACTTTATAGAAGTAAAATTGTTTCTCTTGTCTCTTTTTTTTTTTTTTTTGAGGAAGATTAGCCCTGAGCTAACTACTGCCGGTCCTCCTCTTTTTGCTGAGGAAGACTGGCCCTGAGCTAACATCCATGCCCATCTTCCTCTACTGTATATGTGGGACACCTACCACAGCATGATCTGCCAAGCATTGTCATGTCCGCACCTGGGATCCGAACCAGCGAACCCCAGGCCACCTAGAAGCAGAACGTGTGAACTTAACTGCTGCGCCACAGGGCCAGCCCCTGTTTCTTTTGTCTTAATACATCATTTGTTAAAATAATCCAAAAACTGGTCTGGATTTGAAATAAAAAGATATACTAAGCACAGTTCATGTCAATCAAAAATTTCAGAGATTATAACAGAGACCGATAAAAACATGATTTTAACATAGTTTTAATATTTGAATGTCTATAATAGTGATAAGATGGACAATTTTGGATAACACTGATGAAGCAGTTATTAAAGTGACACAAAAATGTGGCACATTCTCTAGCAGAGGTTGCCTGTCTGATCTCCATATCTTGTTGCTCTTCTTCCTGTGCACATGGCTAGACTATTCCTCATCCTCCTTGCAGTAGGTGTGGTATCACAGCCTCTTCCTCTGTAAGCCATTCTCTCACCTCTGTGTGTTTGTCCTGAATGGTGTTTCACAAAGCCTTTCTGTTTTAGAGCTCGTAGTTTCCTATTGTTGACCTGTAAAAGGTTGATAGAATCTTGAAAAATTGTGAGAGAGGAAGCAAACAATGAGAAAAGTGATTACAAAAGAAGCGAAGGTGCCACAATAATCAAGGAACTGTTTGAAGCCATATTGATTATTCAGTGATCAAGAAGCAGTATTTACACATTCATTTTTGTTAATTTTTTAAATTTCTTTCAAAGACTGGCTCCTGAGCTAACATCTGTTGCCAATCTTCCTTTTTTTCCCTTCTTCTCTCCGAAGCCCCCAGTACATAGTTGTATATTCTAGCTGTAGGTCATCTGGTTATACTGTGCAGGATGCCACTTCAGCATGGCCTGATGAGTGGAGCCATGTCTGCACCCAGGATCTCAACCAGTGAAACCCTAGCAACTGAGTTGGCAACTGAAGCAGAACACGCGAACTTATCCACTCTACCACAGGGCTGGCCCCCAGGAAGCAGTATTTGAAGCCTCCATATCTTAATATGAAAATTTCTTACCTGGATATGTCATCAACAGTTTTAAATTAATATAATCTCATGAAACTTTGTCTTAAATTAATCACATTTTATAATTGTGTAAACATTAACAACCTTTAGTGTTCAGTTTCAAATTTGGTTTAGTCACACTAATTTGTATTTGAAAATTACTCAACTTAAAAACAATTAGTTAAGTACAGGGATTCTATTAACTTTAATGTTAACAATGGAACTATGCATTTTCCTAAATTGAGACATGCTTGTTTTTCATAATGAATATTAAGTAGGAACAAAATTAACTTTATATATTCACATTAGTCACTCTTTATTTTTGCCATAAAATTTTCTTTTCTTATAAAATTGAAACCCTTTGTACACTCTTTCCTCTTCCTATTAATCCTGGTGCTGATCTTACCAAGTTATCTTCTTTATCAGAGGTAAGCCCTATCTACAGATTGTTATTCGTACACAAGTTGTAATTGGTTAACTATATATTTATGTACTCATTAAGAAAAGACTATAATTTTGCAGATATTTCAATTATTTTATATGATACTGAATATCTTGCTCTGCAAAATTCTTTTCTTTTTTACTCAGATGTATGATTTTGGTCTTATTTGTGAAAATTAATTTAGAAATATATTGTTCTCTTATTTTCCTGGGTAGATACACTTATTAGCCTTTTAAAAATTGTTTCCTAAAGTGATTGAAACTTTTACACTTCCACCACCAAATTGAAAATAGTTCCTTTAATCTATCTGTTCACCATGACTTGGCCATCACAGACGTTTCAATTTTTTTCAGTATCATGAGTGTGAAATAGTTTTTTATATCATTTTACATTCACCTTCTACAGATTATTATTAAAGCAAAGTGTATACATTGGCCTAAAGAGGTTTCGTCTTTTGTGAGTTGTCTGCGTGTATTCATTGTCCATAGTTCCATGGAATTTTGGTCTATTATTTATTAATTCAACATATACATATTACATCTATTTTCTTGAGTCTATGGCTACTTCTTTTACTATATTTGTGATTATTTTTTCATTCAGATCTTTACAATTTTAAAGCATGAAATTTATCTAGGTTTGTGATTTTAAGTTGTGTTTAAAGATCTATACAGCGCTGAATCATACACACACACTCACACACACACACACACAGCCATGGGGGTCAGTCCTCATTTACATGGTTTAGATATGCAAGGATAATGAATCAGTGACCAGGGTTTGATTTTAGCATTTGAAGAAAGGAATAATTTGAAGAGCAGTAGGGAGAAACTTTCAAACTTGAGAAAATATAAGCAGAGAAATTATGGTAGAATTATATGATGGTAAGAGATGTTCTGCATAAGAACTCTTGAATTGTTATTAAATTTAATAATGCCAAATTAGAGAAATATCCTTAGGTTGTACTCTTAATTCTAAGGAGATTGTCTCTTTCAAATCAAACAATGATAGCTCTTGGGGAAGAAAATGAGTTTTCACAAAATAATAGTTAAAAATTAATAAATAAAGATTAAGGAAGGAAGAATGAACTCTACAACTTAAAATTATCTTTGAGGAAGATGTGTCTTTGCAATGAAGGGGACATCTGTTGGAAGCAGGGTTAAACAAGTGCATAGGAGAGACTCTTCTGTACCTTGGTTCTTGAGCTGGGGCACTGAGAAGTGGTGGGATCTGCAAGGATATCACAGAGGGGAAAGGGTCAAAGGTAGAGAGAGGTAAAAGTTGATTGGGGGCCAGGTCTGTAAGAAATCCCATAAAGATGGGCCAGGGCTTAGTTGTGGGAAGAGGCAACCTGCCTGCCAGTTACATCTTACTCTCTGAATTGTGCTTTTCTTTTGTTATTCTTGAGTTTAAGTATAATCTTCGTAAATCTTAATGTCTAGACTTTCTTTTCTGTGAGAATTTAAAGATAGGCTTAATGTTCATGAGTGCCCTCACAAATCAGCATGGTAATGACACCAGGAATTTGAACACATTCTCTGTGTTCCCTGAACCACCATCTGTGATTAGATTGGTGTCAAAGCATAAAGCTAAGGATAGAGGCAGAGTGCTTTGAACTGGACTCTGCGAAGTGTTCTTAGAGTACCTGAGCTGTGTTTTTTCTGTTTATTAGGTGTCATTTGATCAAACTAGTCAGATATAATTATAATGCTACTTATAATTGCAACTATGGGAGTATATAAATTTGAGTTATATGGAGAAGAAAGAAAACAATACACAACATTGGAAAGTAAAGATAAATACATATAATCTTGTGTGTGTGCACTTGCGTTATCTAAATCATAAGCTTCTTCATACATATATGTGTATGTATATGTGTATATACATATATCGGTAGAAACATATTAAGAAGCAAATCGATGATACATTTTTTCCTCATACAAAACCAGCATAGGTAGAGGTTTAACTATGATCTTTATTTTAAAATATCTAGGAAAAGAGAAATACATTAATATACTAAAACAAACAATTTTCATCATATATTGAGGCACAGAATATAACTCTCAATTTTTTAAAATCAATTTTTACTGTGAACATTTACTTTACTGATAAGCCATTTTTTCAAAACATTTTTTCCAGTGCCTGTTTTTCATCTTTTTTCCTTAATCTATAGATGATGGGATTCAGCATAAGAATCACAATAGTGTGAAATATTGACCTCATCATGTCATGATCCAAAGCATAGTTGGAACTTGGTCACACAAACATGAAAAGTTTACCATGAAAAATTAGCACTCCAGGTAGATGAGAACCACATGCAGAAAATACTTTTATCCTCCTTTTAGCAGAATGTATCCTTAGAATCAGCAACAGAATGCAACCATAGGAGATGAGGACAACCAGGATAGCAAAGACAGGAGCAATGTCACGAAAGACGTATCTAATTTCATTGGATTCATAGGATAGACTAAAAGTAGCCACTGTGAATAAGCAGCATGCAAGATACCTCTAAATAGGAAGCAATGTTGAATGGCACATCGACTCAGGGTGACATGCTAAGTAAACACAGGAAAGGGTTATAGATTGCCATATAGTGATCATATACCATTGCAGCCAAAAGAAAGCAAAAGTAATAGTGAGAAACATCTGTGTTGCACATCCAAGGAATGAACCGGCTTTATTCTTTGACAGAAAACCTATTAACATATTTGTAGTAATTGCTGAGGAAAAGCAGGCATCCACACATGATAACACACTCAGAAAATAATACATGGGGTTGTGTAGCCTGGACTCCCCAATAACCAATACAATCAGTCCCAAATTTCCCATCAGAGTAAACAGAAACATTGCTAGAAACAGGAAGAAGATGTAGCTCACAGTTGTCTGTGAAGCCCTTCAGTACAAATATAGTAACTTCAGTCACATTCTTCATGTGGACACTTTACGGAACAAACTTGAAAATATTCATTAAATTATAATTCATTTACTACAAAAAGAATAAATAAAATTGTGACTCAATATTGTGATTCAAGGGACGGTGAGCTGTGTTTTCATATTTATTTTTTGGCATGTATAATTTCCCAGTTATGGACCAGGAAGCAGTGACAATACATTGGGTCGAGTGTTTATGCCACTTACTGCAGAATCAAATGGAAAATATGAGTGTTCACTCACTGGTTGACCTCATGTAATTTTAAAACCATCAGGCGAACTGGTTAATTTACCACCCTATTCTGCTAGTTGTCGTCATATTAAATCACGTTACAGCACCAAGTGACTGGCTGAAAAATACTTTCCTTCTGACATCCAAACTTGTGAGATTGTCTACCTGTATCGAGCATTGGAACAGAATATCAGCATTTTAGACCTTTCAGCAATTGTGTAAAATTATTTACTATAATCTACTCACCTGTAGAACAAGAACGTTAATAATTATACAATATTGGAGTAAATATTAAAAGATAAAAGGTGTTAACGAAATTGAATCTTTATGATGTTAAATATAAAATGTTCTGAATTAAGTTGGTTCTACAGAGTAGCAGCCTCCTGGATTATCACATTTTCTGAGCTAATCTCTAAACACTTTCTATCTCTATTAGATTTCCTGCAGTATATCTGGAAGAATTAATCAATATTTTTCCAGGATGATAAGACATGATTAAATTAAGCAATCGCTTAATAATGACAACTTATATTTCATTCAAATTTGTTTCTTAAATACTAAGAATTACCTTATCCCTTTTTTGACTAAATAATTGGTTATATTTGTTACTTTTAGATATCTAAATTCCATATGCTTTTCTACTCCCTCAAGAGCTGTGTTCAAAAAGGGAAGAAATATTCTTAAAAAGCATATGATATAGTTCAAGGTATTATATCTGTTTAGGTAGTGTTTATTGTGGATTCAGTGAAATAGCAACTACATAATTATTATCTGAGTCACAATTAAAGTCATTCACAGCAAATAGCAATTAAAATATAACAACAAAAATAAAAAAGTTACACCACGACATAAAACTCAATATTAAAGAGCAAAAAAGCAGAAAGAAATGAAAGAAGGAATACCAGAAATCTTTCTTGGATAATCCCATTGTCAAACAAATTAGGAGTCAAATGTCCAATGAAATCCAAACTTTCAATTACTAGCTCATAGTACAGCACGAGGTGAAGGATAGATTTTATTCAATTATTATTATTTTAGTTTTTGTATAACCACCCACAGGAAATTTGAATCTGTCTTGGAGGCACACAATCTGCTGCGTATACTAGTCTGTGCATTATTTAAATTTATAATGCAAACCAGGCTCCACATCCAATATTTTGACGTGGATCCCACCAGTAAGTGAAATTGTCATTTGGATTAGAAATAGTGACAGAAGGAGAACAAAGCACAGACCAACAACTTTCTGGGAAAGACAAAGTCAGGATTCACTAGAAGAATTGTCAAGATCAAGATAAAATATTTTTATAGAATTACTGGAAAGAAAACAGGCAGAGAAAACCAGAAATACTCATATGAGATGTCAGAGAAGGCAGAATTTAGTTTGAATCCTATGTATTGGAAATGAATTGACAACAAAACAACTTAGGGTTCTCAAACCACTTACTCTAATTAACTATTACTGAGTGACTCTCACAGTATAGAATGCTTTTAAATATACCATTTAATTTCAAATGTGTTAATAATTTGATTAGAAAAACTCTAAATATGTGGGCATTTTGTTATTTTAACTGTCATGGGAAGGAATATAAACTGAACAGAGGTTGAGACAAGTGATTATATAGGGGTGAGGAGATTATAGATGTGAGGTAATAGGCAAATTAAAAGAAATAAAATAAAAAATTTTGATGAATATGATGTAATTTATTTTTTTTAATGTGACCAGGAGTCACAAGAAAAAGGTCAGCCCCAATACAATTCTTGACATCTGTTCAAGATGAATAACAGGATTTAGAATCTGAAAGTATGTGTTCGTCAGCAAAGCTTATGACTAATCCACGTGTGATGGTAGACTTTCTTTCCAAGTAAATTTAAGCTCACTGTAATTTAACAAATGGAGTTGTGGTGAGCTGAGAGTATTTTCGGAATCAGCAGATCACATATTCTCAAAACTTCTTTATTCTCTAAAGAATAGTCCAGAGACATAAAGAGTGAGTAGAAAAAAAGAATCATAATCAAAATACAATCCATTGGATTTAATCCTTATTTAATTCATTGGTTTTGGTGTATACTAATAATCACAAAACAAACATATTATAACGATTAGTTATTGTATTAATTTTGTGCCCCAATATTTGCTTATGTTGTAAAAATAAATACATCTGATGAAAAAAGTTCAATTTTATGGTCATCTTAAATTTGTAACTAAAAATGGGCATATTTAAAGGAAATTGCTTTATATATTTATTGCTTTATACATTTAATTAGTTTACTAGGCTGTATATTAATTTTTGTTCATAGTCCTTCAAATATATTACTGTTTAAAGAGGAGTAAACTTTGGAGAGAAAGTCATTGAAGTTTTGACTTCTATTTGTCTAATAATTACTGATGTTGAACATCTTTTCATGTGCGTCTTGGCTATCTGTATATCTTCTTTGTGAAAATGTCTATTCAGGTCCTCTGTCTGTTTGTAATTTTTTTATTGTTACAACATATGAATGTTTTATGTATTTTAGATATTAACTCTTTATCAGATGTATGAATTGCAAATATATTCTCTTAGTTGTTAGATTGCCATTTCATTTTCTTGATGATTTCCTTTGCCATAAAGAATCTTTTTAGTTTGATGTAGTTCCGTTTGTTTACTTTTTATTTTGTTTCCCTTGCCTAGTGAGACACAATATTCAAAAAAATACTGCTAAGACTGAGGTTGAAGTCCATACTACCTATATTTTCTTCTAGAAGTTTTATGGTTTCTGGAGTTACATTCAAGTCTCATCCTTTTTGAGTTAATTTTCATGTGTAAGATGTAAGATAATGTTCTACTGTCATTCTTTGCAGGTGGCTTTTCATTTTTCCAGACACCATTTATGGAAGAGACTTTCCTTTCTCTGTTGTAGGTTCTTGGCTCCCTTGTCAAAAATTAGCTGTCCATAGATGTGTGAGTTTATTTAAGGGCTTTCAATTCTGTTTCATTGATCTGTGTGTCTGATTTTGTGTCAGCACTATGCTTTTTTGATTACTATAGCTTTGTCATTTATTATGAAGTCAGGGATTTTGATACCTCCAGCCTTGCTTTTTTTTCTAAGGATTGCTTTGGCTATTCAGGGTCTTCTGTTGTCACATAGAAATTTTAGGATTCTTTAGTCTATTTCTGTGAAAAATTTTGTTGGGACTTTAATAGGGATTGCACGGAATCTGTAGATTGCTTTAGGAAGTATGAACATTTTAGCTATGTTAATTCTTCCAATGCATGAGCATGGAATATCTTTCCATTTCTTTGTGTCTTCTTCAATTTATTTCAACAATATTTTATAATTTTCAGTGTACAAGTATTCTACCTCGTTGATTAAAGAACAAAACAAAAGAACAAAATTTATTTTTAAAGAAATGGATAAATTCTTAGACTCATACAGCCTTCCAAAACTGAATCAAGAATAAATAGAGAATCTGAATAGACAAAGCACTAGTAAGAAGATCAAAACAGTAATCAAAACCTCCCAAAAAACAAAAATCTAAGGGCTGGCCCCGTGGCCGAGTGGTTAAGTTCGCTCGCTTCGCTGCAGGCGGCCCAGTGTTTCGTTGGTTCGAATCCTGGGCGTGGACATGGCACTGCTCACCAAACCACGCTGAGGCAGCAACCCACATGCCACAACTAGAAGGAGCCACAACGAAGAATATGCAACAATGTAGTGGGGGGCTTTGGGGAGAAAAAGGAAAAAAATAAAAAATCTAAAAAAAAAAAAGTCTAGGACCAGAGGGCTTCTCTGGTGAATTCTACCAAACATTCAAGAATACTTAATACCTCTCCTTCTCAAATTCTTCCAAAAAATTGCAGAGAAGGCAATGCTTCCCAACTCTACGATGCCGACATTATTACCCTGATAACAAAACTAGACAAGGACAACAAAAAAAGGGAAAATTACAGATCAATATCACTGATGAACACATGTGCAAAAATCTTCAAGAAAATATTAGTAAATTAAATGCAATACATTAAAAAGATCATACACCATGATGAAGTGGAATTTACTCAGGGATGCAAAAATGGTTCAACATCTGCAAATCAATCAACATGATACACCACATTAACAGGATGAAGAATAAAAATCACATGATCATCACAATAGATGCAGATAAAGCATTTGTCAAGATACAGCATCCATTTATGACAAGAACTATGAATAAAATGGGTGTAAAAGGAAAGTACCTCAAGATAATAAAGGGCATATATGACAAACCCACAGCTAACATCATATTCAATGCTTAAAAATTGAAAGCCATCCCTCTAAGAACAGGAACTAGACAAGGATGCTCACTTTCACCACTCTTATTTAACAAAATATTGGAAGCTCTAGATAGAATGATCAGACAAGAAAAAGAAATGAAAGAAACCCAAATTGGAAAGGAAGAAGTGACACTCTTACTATTTTCAGATGATTTGATTTTATATATAAGAAACACTAAAGAGTACAGTAAAAACTATTAAAAAAATAAACGAATGCAGTAAAGTTGCAGGGTGCAAAATCAGCATACAAAAGTTGGTTGCACTTCCATACACTACCAGTTAAATAGCAGAAAGAGAAATTAAGAACACAATCCCATTTACAATGGCAACAAAAGGAATAAAATACATAGGATTAAATTTAACCAATAGATAAGAACTCTTAAGACATGAGACATAATCTCACGTCACATCTCTGATACTGAGTTATTACGTAACTTCTCGGAGTTTCAGGTCCTAATCGTGGCAACCTAACTTTTTTATTTCACAACAAGTCAGTTTACATGGAAAAGATCA
Source organism: Equus caballus (assembly GCF_041296265.1). NCBI lineage: Eukaryota > Metazoa > Chordata > Mammalia > Perissodactyla > Equidae > Equus > Equus caballus. Next base: position 14,302,477 of record NC_091695.1, read on the forward strand.
AAGGTAAAATTACATTATATTCCTTACAAGGTACAGCATGTGTATTTACAGTCACCCAAATTCATTAAACTTCCACTCCATCCAAATTATAAAGTGCTGTGTTTGAAATGAAAAAGACATAAATTTTGAACTTATTGAAATGTTTATTATTCATGTGATAAAATGTACAAAATGCTATAAGCATGTGGAGTAGGAGACAGAAAACATTGAAAGTTCTGTAAGACTTCAGAAGTCATGCAAGATTATGATTCTTGAATAGTAATCTATAGCATATTTGAAAGACATGCTAATATCTATTTATGTGTATATATACACACACACACCCCTAGGAAATAAGTGCAGAAATTCAACACTGATATACAAAGGAGATAGATACTTAATATTTTTACTTTTCTTCAATTATCCAGATGCTCCTGATAAGCAGTTGAGTTGGAAACAACATATCAAGTGAACAACTTCTCACTTTATTGATAAGAAAATTGAGCCCAATTTAGTAAATCGATTTGACAATCATTCATCTATTTATCTGTTCAAAAATACTTTTGAGAGCCTACTATGTTGGGGAGAAACAGAAAAATAATGTCAGGGACTATAGACACCATTAACAGAAGCAATGTTGAGAGGGGGATAAAGTATAATGTTGTTGTAAGGATAGGACATATTTTAGAGGTGGTACAGTGTATATCTTTATGATGATATGATGGTGGAAACAAATCTGAATGAAGCAATGTAACATGGCATCAATAATTCCTTTCAATGACCCACTTGTAAAGATGGGCAGACAACATATATTACCAGAAATTTGAGTAAACTTTCTACTATAAAAAGGAGAAAAAAAGAAACAAATCTTAAAATAAAAATTAAAAAGGTCCAATTTCCAGTTCTACATGTAAGGAGCTTGGAAGTTGCCACTCCATCCTATCAACAAGTGAAAAGCTGAACACACTGAAAACTCAGCAACACTTTTTGAATTCTCAAAACAGTGTCCTCTTATTGGAGAGACAAACAGGTGAATATAGAGAGTCAGGCTTTCCTGAGCAGAGACTCAGAAGCAGAAACCACCATGGGAACCACTGCCTGAATGGGAACCTGAACTGTAACAAATTGCTGGAGGCTCAGTGTGGACAACTCTGAGAGTTAAAATTTGGAGGAGAATCCAGTCATAGGAGGGCCCCCAAAATATTGTGAGATTTACCTCCAGGAGCTTGACCAGGTTCCCACAGTATGTATCAGATAAATCCCTTATGTTTCCAGCAGAAGGAAGCAAAAGGAATCATTTTGAAAGATGCAAAGCATTCTATTTTTAACAAAGCCTGCCCTCACGAGAAACTGGTAAACCAGAGACTAGCCTGCTGGGATATTACCTCAGTCTAACTAACTTGGGAGAAGGGACATACCAAATTTCAGCTCACTCTAGCGATCCAGTCCCAACCAAGGGCAAAGAAAAAGACTAAGACGTGTTTTGAAGTTCATAGTCCAGAGGCATAGGCTTACTAAAGTACTGAGACCAATCACAAGACTGCAGAACACTTTCCCAACTCCCACACCTCATCACACCATTAATAAAGGTCTATGTATAGCAGTTCCTTTTATCCAGTACATTTTGTCTGGCTACCAAGAAAAAGTGACAGTTCATACTAAAAGGAAAAAAAAAAACATAATTTGAAGCCAAAGACTAAGTTTCAGACTCAGAAATGGCATGGATATAAGAAGTAAATATCAGATCATGAATTTAAGATGACTCTGATAAATATGCTAAATATTCTAATGAATAAAGTAGACAACATGAAAGGACAGATGGGTAATAAAAGTAGAAAGACAGAAATCCTAATAAAGAACCAAACAGAAATGCCAGAGGTGAAAAATATTTTAACTGTAATGGACAATGCCTTTAATGAGCTTACTAAGTAGACTAGACGTGGGAGAGGAAAGAATCTCTGAACTTGAGGCTATATCAATAGAAACTTCAAAAACTGGAAAGCAAAAAGAACAAAGATTGGAAAAAAAATCATAGAGAATATCCAAGGTCTGTGGGAAAAGGAAAGAAGAAATATTTGAAAGAATAATGAATGAAAATTTTCCCAAATTAATGGCAGACACCAAACCACAGATCCAGGTTCAGAAAGCTTAGAGAACACCAAGCAAGATAAATGCCAAATAAAAACTACACGTAGGCATATCACATTCAAAGTACAGAAAATCAAAGATGAAGAAAAAATCCTGAGAGAAGCTAGAGGAAAAAACGATCTCATCTATAGAGGAACAAAGATAAGAATTACATCCAACATCTCTTCAGAAACCAATCAAGCAAGTAGAGATTTGAGTGAAATAACAGAGTAGTCGGAAGAAAATGTATATGTTTATGTGTATATCTTATGTGTATACTTGCTTATGTATGTTTAAATATAAGTGAAATAAATGACCAGCAATGACAAAAGAGAATGGACGAATGAATTACAAAACTAAACATACTTTTACTATATAATACATTAATTCCACTCCTTGGTATTTACCCAAAGGAGCTGAAAACATATCCACATAAAAAGCTGCACACAGATGTTTGTACCATCTTTATTGATAATCGCCAAATTTGGAAGCAACCAGCTCTCCTTCAGTAGGTGAACGGATAAATAAGCTGTGGCACATCCAGACAATGAATGATCATGCAGTGCTAAAAATAATGAGCTATCAAGGAAGGAAAAGACGAGAGAAGGAAACTTAAATGCATATTACTAAGTAAAAGAAGCCAATCTGAAAAGGCTACCTACAGTGCAATTCCAACGATATGACATTCTGGAAAAAGAAAACTATGGAGACAGTAAAATGGTCACTGGTTGCCAGAGGTTTGGGAGTGACAGGATGAAGAGGCAGAGCAGAGAGGATTTTTAGGACAAGAAAAATACTCTGCATAATACTATAATGATGGATTCATGCCATTATATATTTTTTCAAACTATAGAATATACAACACCAAGAGTAAACCCTAAGGTAAATGATGGACTTTGAATGATTATAACATGTCAATGTAAGTTTATCAATTGTAAAATATGTACCACTTTAGTGAAACGTGTTACTAATGGGGAAGGCTATACACTTGAGGGGACAGGGCGTATATGAGAAATCTCTGCACCTTCCTCTTAATTTTTCTGTGAACCTAAAACTGCTCTAAAGAAAGTAAAGTCTTAAAAATAAAAGAAAATTACATAAAACTGAAACAAGGCAGACAGAGAAAAATTACAGAAAATTCTCATTAATAAACCCAGAATTTGCCCCAAAACACTTCCTTAATAAAATATGTACAAACAACAGCAAACAAATTAAAAATGAAAAAAGAAAAAAGAGAAAGAAAAATAAATAGATGACTACTTTGACAAATTATATCACAGAAGACCTCTATTAATACCACAGCAAGGACTTTTAAGGTGTCAAGGCACCCCAAAGCAGCTGAATCTTGTTGGAGTCAGTGCTTTCTTGGCAAGTACATGGTAAACATGAAAAGGGAAGTATTAACAGGATCTATGACCCTTGGGACCTAGAAATTTAAAAAACCCAACACCTCAAGAAGAGGACAATTTACAGAGTGGGCATCTCAGCTCAATCAAGCTGAGAAAGTAGAAAAGCCCTTACTTGCTCCGAGTGGCACACACATCCAGGCTCAATGAGGGATTCACAAAGAGACTGTAGGAGTCCAAAATGTTTGGTGGTGCAGGTCATGGAAGATCTTAGAAAGATGCAGTACATACTCCCTTCCAAAATGGCAGGACTTCACCTTGAGGAAGAACATTCTAAGAGACAAATGTCAATGAATAGGGAAGAAACTCTGGGAAGGAAAGTTTGAAATAAAGAAGGGGCTTCTGTAAGATGTAGGTCTCAGAAAGTACTGTTAGAGCAACATATAATATCTAAAGCGCAGAGTGTCACTTTGAAGGTAAGGTCTATCTGGTTATGGGACTCAAGGAATTCAGGTAGAAGTGCTAATGACTTAGGCTTAGCTATGAGCGTCTAAGCAGTTATATAAGACAATATTTTAAGACAATGAAAATATGTGAGTGAGTCTTTGAGCATGAAACTGGAAAAGCCAGCTTGACCCATCTCCAACCTACACATGTACCTTCTTATGATAGTCAGAATGCCCATGACTAAGAAGAAGCATTAAGTAGAAGACATGAGGTCAATAGAAGTGTAGAGAGTCTTCCAAACTGGAAAAAAGAACTGCAGAAAAGTTGTGAAAGTAATATATTGTGTAAGAGGTGCTGTGTAATGTATTGTTGAGGTAATTTAAAGTTAATAATCCTTTAATGGGATGCCCTAAAAATAACTCCCTAAAATGAGAAAAGTCCTTAGGTTATATTTGATGTTTTAAGGAGATTGTCTTATTGCAACTAAGGTGATTTTACACACACAAAAAAATTAATGATAATGAAAGGAAGGAAGAAAGGAAAAACACAGCCATATATAATTAACATTAAATGAGGATTCTTTGCAATGAAAATGAGGTCTGCAGGAGGCAGGGCTAAACATGGTAGAGACTCTTCTGTATCCTAGTTCTTGGGCCTTGTCACTGAGGAGAGGTGACATCTTCAAGGGCATCACAGAGGGATAGGAGTCAAAGAAAACTGGAGTCCAAGCTGAGTCAGGACCAGGCCTGTAGGGAAACCCACAAACATGAGCCAGGGCTTAGTTTGGGAAGAGCCCAATCTGCTGGACTACTGCAACTTATTCTCTGAATTGTGCTTGTCTTTTGTCATTCTTGAGTTTAAGTATAATCTTCGTAAATGCTAATGCCCAGTCTCTGTATTCTGTGAGGAAATAAAGAATGGGTTTAATGTCCATGCTCTGGATGAAATAATAAAATAATAAACGGGGGAGAAATGTACCCTTACAAAAAGCATGGTAATGGCACCAGGAATATGAACACATGTCTGTGGTCTCCAAACCACAGGTTGGGATTAGATTGCTGTCAATGTGTAGATCTAAGGATGGAGCAAAGTTCTTTGAACTGGAGTCCAAACCAACAATTCCATGGAGAGTGCTCTGAGATTCTGTGAGCTGTGGTTTTGCTATGGATTAGGTGGTACTTGAGCAAGCTAGTCAGGTATAATTATAAAGTTACTGACAATTGTAAATATTGAAACAAACAATTTGAGTCATATGAGATGAAAGTTAATACTATACATTTTAAAGTAAAGATTACATGCATATCTGACTCTATGTGTATATACCTGTACAATATAGGCCAATATTCATATGTTAAAATCCTAACCCATGTAGCTCAGAATGTCAGTATGTTTGGCAGTACTGTCTTTTTGGAGATAATTAACTTAAAATGAGATCCTTGGAGCTGGCCGAGTGGTGTAGTGGTTAAGTTTGTGTGCTCTGCTTCGGCAGCCCAGGCTTCACAGGTTTGGATCCTGGGCGCAGACCTACACATCTCACATCAAGCTATGCTGTGGAGGTGTCCCACATACAAAATAGAGGAATATTGGCACAGATGTTAGCTCAGGGACAATGTTCTACAAGCAAAAAGAAGAAGATTGGCAACAGATGTTAGCTCAGGGCCAATCTTCCTCACCACACACACAATAATAATAATAATGAGATCCTTTAGAGTGGACCCTAATTCAATATGACTGCTGTCCTTATAAAAAGAGTTAGAACAGAGAAATACATGGAAGAATGATGATCTGAAGACAGAGGCAGAAAATTGCTTTCTTCAACCCATGGAGAAAGGCCTCAGAAGAAACCAACCCAGCCATCACCGTGATCTCTGACTCCTAGATTCTATGACAGTGATAAATAAATTTTTGTTGTTTAAGCCACAATTCTGTAATTTGCTATAACAGCCCTAAGAAAATAACACAATCTGTATCAGCATATATGTACATATAAGTAATTTTATGTATATACGTATGTGTGTGTGTGTGTATATCTGAGAGTGAATTAAGTAAGAAGCAAATAGATGACAGTTTTTCTGCATGTGTGGAAACTGCATGGGTAGAGGTGTGACTCTCATCTTTATGCAAAAACATGTAAGAACAACAGAAAGATACTAATAAACTAAAACAGAACATTTTCATCATAACTTCTTGATATGGAGATAATGAACATCATTCTCAACTGGTTTCAATTTAATGATTAGTGTGAAAAATCTGCTTTATTGACACATTAATTTTTACCAAACACTCTTTTCATTGCACCTTTTACATCTTTGTTCCTTAAACTGTAGATGATGGGATTCAACATGGGAATCACAATGGTGTAAAATGTCGACACTATCATGTCATGGTCCAAAGAGTAGCTGGAACTTGGTCTCACATACGTGAAGAGGATTGTTCCGTGAAATATTGACACTCCAGTTAGATGAGAACCACATGTAGAGAATACTTTTTGTCTCCCTTCAGCAGAATGAATCTTCAGAATGGCCACCAGAATGAAAGTATAGGAGATCAGGACAATCAGGATAGTGACTATCTCAATAATGCCCACAAAGTAGAAGAGTAAAAACTGGTTTGTGTGAGTGTCAGAACAAGAAATAGCAAGGAGAGGAGGAATATCACAAAAGACATGTCTAATTTCATTGGATGCACAAAAAGATAGGCTAAATGTGGCCCCTGTATGCACTGAAGCATTCAAAATGCCACCAACATAGGAAATAATGATGAGTGGCACAAAGACCCTGGTTGACATGATAGCTGAATATAGCAGAGGTTTGTAGATTGCTACATAGCGATCATATGCCATTGCAGCCAAGAGAAAGCATTCTGCGGTCCCAAAGGTAACAAAGAGAAACATCTGTGCTGCACATCCAAGGAATGAAACATCTTTTTTCTCTGACAGGAAATTGACCAACATTTTTGGGGTCACAACTGAAGAATGGCAGGCATCCAAGAATGATAACACACTTAGAAAGTAGTACATAGGGTTGTGGAGCCGGGAAGTCATAATCACCAATACAACCAGTCCCAAATTGCCTATCAGAGTAAATATATAGATCGCTAGAAATAGCAAAAATAGGAAGACTTATACCTCAAAATCATCTGTGAAGCCCATCAATACAAACATGGTGACTTCAGTTACATTTTTCATCTGAATCCTGTATAAATCTAAATCTGATGTCAACTGTGATATTTCAGTTTTATTTATAGGTTTTAAAGCAATATTTTTGAATACAGAACCCACTCTATTATATCCTCTTGTTTGTTTCTTAGAAAGGCATGTTGAAATCCTTGGCAGTAAAGAAATAGGCAGTGGTGAAGAAGTTGGGTCCAAGTGAATGAATTACCCTGTTAAATTAAAGAACTATCTTATTCAGGATTGACTAAATTTTCCATGTTAAAAACATGCCAATTTATGCAGTTTAATTTCCAATTTATTTTCTGTTAAATTTACTACCATTTAGTTTCATATTGCAATCTGTTAAAATTCGCGGGGATAAATGAATATAGGAATTTTTAAATGCAAAAATATTATCGGAGAAAGTAAACATCTGAGTACAAATCCTAGATTTTCTACAGTGTGTGTGAAATAACTTTCTTTAATGTTCAAAATTATTAAAATGGGAGGAACCATAATTATATCACAAAATTTTGTTGCATTTAAATGAAAAAAATCAATGAAAAAGTTATTTAAGTTTAAAATCTTTCCAGATAACTAGAAAGTGGGATAAATTAGATTTACATTTCAACCTGTCATGCACGATACCCTTTTCTGACCAAACCAAGGCAGGTTCTCCTTTCGGCTATGATCCCATTCCACTAGGACTTCTGGAACACTGGAGAACAGACAGCAGATGTTATTCTGGATACAGATGTACCTGCATGTAAACAGTAACAGCATTGGTTTTGTTTTTTAGTTTTCTCTCTTGATCTGCATATCACTAAGTTGTCCATTTAGGCCTCCATAGTTCACTACACTCTTAATGTTTTTCCAAGTTTAACTCACTATCAATGTAAGGTTTTTCTCTATTCATATACTCATCCTTTCAAAGTCCTTGAGTGTATTGTTGAGACCTATTTCTGCCAAATCACGGCCATTCCTTTAATATATTTTAGTTTCTTAGGGAGTTTCTAAAATTATTATAAAAGAAAAACTACATGATCATAAAATTTACAAAAGCTATTGCTAAAAGAATAACTGATTACATAAGCCACAAAGTAGTGTTTTATTTCTGGTGTATTTTCCTACACCATCAGACTGTTTCTCATTCAGTGGAATACGAAAAAAGAAAAGTGCATTAAAAAAAAGTGGAAGAGTCACCTGTATGTGAACTGAAGGCTACATTACTGAAACAAAATGAAATCCTTCGTCTACCATGTTTAGGAGAAAGTTTTCAGGACTGGGATTCTTGTTTTTCCTTCAGTGTGGCATAGACCAAATTCTATTTAAAGGAGTGAAAAATCTGCAGTATACACAGCCAGGGACATACAAATGCTTTATATGCATGACAAGAAACGCATCATATTTTTGTCATATTGAGCTCTCCACACATCAAGGAGTGAGAAAATTAGCTTAAGAGTATCAGAAGAAGAAAGCTGCAGGATTTTATTTTCCCGGAAAGGTCTTCCCAGATCCATGTGGAAGATTGTTTTTTTAATCCAGAGAATAAAAAGCTTTTCAAATGTGGAGAAATTAACCCCCCCCCCCAAATTACCCATTTAATCCTTACAGAATTCTAGACTAAAAAAAAATAGTTAAGCTAAATTTTGACTTCTGTATAAATACAGATAACTCACACATTACTCTTGACAATGCACACACACAAATGTGTCCTAACAATTTCTGGTTTAGTTTGAATGGTTACATTAATAAAATAACATAACTTTCAATTAATTATGTAAATATGTATTAATGTATTATTTGAGCATTAAAAAAGTCATTTCTATTTAAAAAATTTCTCATTCTCTTTGTTCCCCCCTTCCTCTCTCTGTCTCTCTAGAACATATGGGTTATATACAAAAATATTAATAAAAGGCAGTCGGGGATAAAGTGGGAATTAGGCAAATAAGAAGAAACACAATGAAAACAAAACAAATATGCAAGCAAATTTTGAAAAATGCACCTATAGACCTAAATACATAAAGGAATCCATCACAAAATACATGTTGATTGTTTACAGGTGAAATTTCAGTGACATTACTATTCTAATACTTGCTTAACTGTGGTAGAAGATTAAGAACATTATATCTGGAAGCTAAATTCTGTATTAAAATCTCTGATACAGCATCTAGTGACAGTGTAACTTGGAAAATTAACTTTATCCTTCCAAACCAAAGAATAACTAAGGTTGACCAACTTTTCAGGTAGATCTTGTTCAACTGCATGAATATGGTATGATTGCAGAGTGCTTATATATAACATACATTAAACTTATATAAAATTAAAGTGTTTTAATTATATGTATTAAACTTATATAAAATTAAAGTGTTTTAATTATATGTGAAGGATGAATACTTATGAAATATGACTTCTACATCTGAACTACAAAATATTAATAAGGAGTTATAAAATTACTTCTTCATCAAAACATTGAGAAATAAATAGGCACCAGACCATAAGCTAAGTATTTCTTCTTTTAGTTATGCATTATGTTATATAGCACGACACTTAAGATATACTAAAAATCCTTTCTCATGACATTAAAACCAGTGAATCCCGATATTCTATGGTATTGGGCACCTTCAAAATACATCTCTGTCATTGCATTCTGACTTTGGGCATGACAAGAGAATAACAGCATATTTGCTTAAATTCCCCTGATAATTTTGTACATAATTAATTTCTCGTAACTCCTAATTTCTCTTATTTTATCTGTATTATAAGAAGATGATGCCTGAATGAAGATATATCTTATTCCCCATTACGTCCCATTAGAGCAATTATTCCTTTTACTGTAGGGAATTGAAGAAGGATAGACAAAAATTTTTGGATTTATTTAATTCATCCAAGATGTTTCCTAAACAGGCATTTTTGTTAGCTAATATTTAAGGAAATTAGAACTGTTTGCTTTTATGTCTGAATGATTTCACTGTAAGAGATAGAGTCTAGAAAGACAAGAATATAGATGTTGAATTTTTAACAAAATGTGACCATTTTGCAAAACTAAAATCAAATCAGTTCCTCAACTCTCATACATTAAGAAAACAGACAGCCAAGAGAACGCTACCGCAAGCACCAAGCTTGAGAAGAAGGAAAGCTAAGAGAGCAGCTATCACATGTTGTTAACCGGCTACTAGAGGGTACAAGTTTTGTGAACATTTTCTTATGTAATTTACATAGCAAACTGCAAACTAATTCAGTGTCCTTTTATAGATGAGAAAACTGAGAACCAGCCTGACCTATAACTTGATCAAGGTCACAGTTATTTACTATCTGAACCAGGACTCAAGTCCAGGTTTCTCTGTCTCCAAACTGTAAGCTGTTTCCACTTGACCATATTGCAGACCTATTGTGATATGCCATAAGTCTGGAAATGTTATCCCCTAAAAACAGCACGAAATAATATCCTCATGTATTGGAACTCTTTTATAAAGCCACAAGCTTAAGCAGACCATTATACTAAAAAAACATATTGAAGTATCTTCTAGACCAATTAGCAAATTAGTAAAATATATATAAATTCATTTATATCCTTCCATGAGAAAGATAAAATTATGATCCCCAAATGGCATATACTCAACGGTTGCTTAATAGTTAAATTTTTCTCCATTTAATAATTTTCCTAATATGAACTATAGCCCCTTATTTCTACTACCTTTATTTGGACTATTATCTTCAATCAAGCAATTTAAATCAAGTTCCTAACTTGCAAATCTATAGACCTAAATACATAAAGACTATTTCCTCTTGACCCTGCTATGTTGCCTGGACTTCTCTCCTTCAATTTTTAATTCAACTCTGAGTTAACTAGAAATTTCTATCTCATATGTAAATTTTAAAAGCATATAATCTAGTTTGAGATTCAAGGTTATGACTTCTGAAATATTTTGCAAGTGTTGAAAAACCTTTCCTCTTACCTGTGGAAATGAACTACTCACTCAATTAAGGTGTGGGATGAATACAAAGCATTTGGACCCTTATACCAGGTTCCTAAACTCTTCTTAAAGTCCACAGGGATGTTCCAGGGAGAAAACATAATAATTCTCTTCTGGGACAGAAAAGTAACAAGATAATTTTGTTTTTTTCTGTGGTAAACAAGAGAATGGTTCTGGAGCAATGAACTACATGATACAAATGGTTACATGAATGCACTTTGGCCTCTAGTATAAAATGTTTCTTCAGTGGAAAAAGAATATGTATCAGAAGGGAAAAAAAAAATCCGATGATACAGAACATAGACTTAACTGTGATACTAAATATCTATGTGCCATTGGGTTGATGATTTAAATTCTTTGAAATCCAACGTCCCCTTCCTGGGACTATAATCTGTTTACTTCTCTCAAAATCCTTTAAACATGTACATAATGAAAGAATATGAAAGCCTAAGCTATGACAGAATTCACAACCACTTAATCAACAGTACTAGACTTAGTTAACTTTTAATGTTCTATGTGCTTCTAGGTGGTATGAGAGATATATTTAAGTTCATTAATTATTTAATAGAGGAGATAAGATAAAATATATAGATAGGAAGCATTGGCAGAGGAGATGGAACAGTATAGAGATAACTATAATATTCTATGTAATGGAACATTAGAATATTAGAGATCTGACAGAGACAAAGGTCAAAATTTGAGCTGTGCAGGGTCTTGTCCTGTCTTGGCGACCCTATATAATAATCTGTAGACTAGTACTAGGATATGTACTTAAGCAAATTCTTCAAAAAATTATGAAAAATACATAGATGCCTAAGCTCTACACACAGAGATTCTAAATTAGTTCATAGGGACTGTTGGTCATGGAATCTGAATTTTAAAAGAAAGAAGAAAAGAAGGAAGGAAAGAAAGATGATACTGATAAGCAGCAAAACTGTGAACAAAGGATCTATTAATTAAATGCAATCTCAAATTATCTATATATTCATTGCAATCCTAATTAAAACTGAATAAGCATTTTTTTCCAAAAATTGACAATTCTACAATTTACAAAAATGGCAAAGGAACTAAGATAGTCAAAGTAATTTCGAAAAAGAACACAGTAAAACTCACATAATTTGATTTCAAGATTTACCTCAAAGGTAAATAATCAAGGGAGTGTGGCATTGGTGAAAAGATAGACATTTGGATCAATGAAACAGAATAGAATCTTCAGCAATAGATTGACGCAATATAGTCAAATGAATTTTGATGAAGTTCCTAAGGAAAATCCATGTAGGACGGATAGTCTTCCTTTTTTATTTAATGATGTTGAATACGTCAAATAGCGTCATGCTACAAAAAAGACACATTGACTCATTCTTTGCAGTTGTCTCAAAATGAATCTTAGACCTCAATATAAAATCTAATACTCTACCATTTCTAGAGAACGAATAAGTCATTTGTGTTACCAAGGGCTAGTCACCAATTTTTGTACAAAACACAATTGGAGCAAGAAATAATAAATTGAACAACTGGACAATTGGAGCAAGAAATAATAAATTGTACTTCATCACATGTAAAATATCCTTTGTGAAAGACACTGTTGAGGGAATGAACAAACCAGAGACATGTACAAAATATTTGCTAAACAGCTTTTCAACAAAGAACATGAATCCAGAATATAAAAAGAACTGCAAAAACTCAACAATATGAAAACAAAAGGAATGATACAGGATACAAAATGGAAAGAAACTTGAGCAGACACTTCAACAGAGAAGATAAACAGATTGCAACTAATAACATAAAAATGTTCAACAACATTTGCAAGTAGGGAAATACAGTGTAAAATTACAATGTGATCCCATGTGCCTATCACTCTGTGTTATTGACCTGGATAAAAGAAAGAATATGGATACAATAAGAACTGTATGCTAGTAATTATAACAGCTCTATTCACATATTCTAAAACTGGAAATAATCCAAATGTCCTTGAACTACTGAGTCAATAACCTGTGGTACATCTTTACAATGGAATATTATTTGGCAATTAATAGGAACATACGCTGGTATTTTCAGGTACAAGGATGGATCTCAAATACACCCTGTTAAGGGGAAGAAGGCAAACTGGAAACCTCACCTTCAGTGTGATTCCACAGCACTGAGCAAGGAGAGAGGGCAGCTAATGCTGAAATCCCAAACTCCCTGAAAAGCTAAAAGGAAGGGTTTTTATTTGGGGTTTTAGGTAGGGGAGGGGGAGCATATGGCCTTGCTGGTCGGAGCTTTCCCACCAGCCTGTCTTTGGCCTTGAGACACTTGCAGAGAGGAGGGAGCTTTGACCTTGCTGGTCAGCAGCTTTCCCACCAGCACCTATCTCTTTGTGGGGAGGAGATGGTCCAGGTGCTTGTCCTTGACGGTGTCTGTCTCCATGGAGAATAGTGGATTCTGGAGTCAGGAAGCCAGAGAGTAAGCAGGGAATGAGTGTTTTGGTTTTAACCACATATATGCTGGGTTTAATGTGGGGAAACTGATACCAGGGTCGGTATCAGTAGTAGAGCCACTGAAAAATATTCAGTTAATTAGAATAAGTGATTTGACTGCCCTATTTTTTTTGTTGTAACTTTTATTTCTAATACATAGGATTCAACTTAAATTCTGCCTTCTCCGATGTCTCATAGGAATATTTCTTATTTTCTTTGCCTTTAATCTTTCCAATAATTCTATTAAAATATTTTTTCCTGATATTGACAATTTTTCTAAGGAATCCTGACTTTGTCTTTCCAAGAAGATTGTTGGTCTATGCTTTCTTCTTCTATCTCTATTTCTAGTTCAAATCACTCTTTCTCTTCCTGATTGGATCCATGTCAAAGTATTGAAGCTGGAGCTTGATTGTATTATGAACTTAAATAATGTATTATTCGCAGCAGATTATGTGCCTTCAAGACTGACTCAAATTTTCTATGGGTGGATATATAAAAAATAAAATAAAGAGCTGTAATAAATAACTTGAATAAAATCTATCCTCCACAGGCTGGCCGGTGGCCCAGCAGTTAAGTTCACATGTTCCACTTCAGCAGCCCAGGGTTTGCCAGTTCAGATCCTGGGTGCACACATGGCACCACTCAGCAAGCCATGCTGTGGTGGGAGTCCCACATATAAAGTGGAGGAAGATGAGTATGGATGTTAGCTGAGGGCCAGTCTTCCTCAGCAAAAAGAGGAGGATTGGCAGCCAATGTTAGCTCAGGGCTAATCTTCCTCAAAAAACAAGTCTATCCTCCAACTTGTGCCGTATTATGGACTAATAATGGAACTTTGAATTCGGGTTTAAGTAACACTTTAACTCCTAATTTGATTAACCATGGGATTATACAGGAATGATTTTTTTCTATGCCTTCTAACTTTAATTTTTTACTATTTTTTTACTCTCAAATGCTAAGTTTTATGCCTAGATGCAAAGATTGTTTTTTGTTGTTATATTTTTAATTACAAATCTTTATGAACTTATTTGTTACTTTTAGATAATATTTACTTGTTATTGCACTGAATCCAAAATCAACAATATACAATCAAGCATAACACTCTGAAAGAAAAATCATATTTTTAAATTTTTTCCTGTAATTCTCTCAATTTTACCATAGAATTTTGAAAAAGTAGAAAAACATAGATTAGAAAGAATTTAGATTTACAAAAACAATACATATGACCGAACATTTACCTAAACAGGACAAAATAATGCTAAGCATATGAAAAAAATAAGACAATGTGACATTAAAATGCAGAAGAATGAGAAGTCTAGCAGTAGACAAACACATATGCAACTTGTTCTACAAGAGTCACTGATATGCAGAAGAGAAAGATGCTTTTTATTTAATTTTAATGAATTTTGCTAGAGAAATTGGATAACTACATAGAGAACAAAATGAAAACTTATGTCCCAGGACTTCCCCCTAGATATGAATGTGTATGTCCACAATAACACATGAACAAAATTGCTCTTAGCAGTTTTACTTATGATTTATGTTATCAACTATAAACAAAAAAAGTCTATTATTAAGAGAACAAATAAATAAATTTTGATATAAAGAAGTTAAATTCCACTATGATCAGAAAATATACTCTATATGATTTCAATTATTGAAATTTGTTTTATGATGCAACATAAAATAAATTTTTAAATATTGCATATGTGTCTTAGAGAATGAATATACTGTAGTGCATAATTTTCTAAGCATTTCTACCAGGTCAATTAAATTGATCATGCTGTGATTTCATTTTTATTTAATTGTTGTATAAATTACTCAGAGAGCTATTTTAAAACCCCAAGCTATATTTGTGAATTTTATTATCTCTCTTCCATCAGCTTTCCTATAAGTATTTTGAAGGTATTTTTTCAGGCAGATAAAAATTGAAGATTATTTTTCCTTCCTATTTAAGTTGTTATTTTACCATTAAGAAATATTCCTTTTTATGAATAATAATGTTTTTACCCTTTAATGTTTGACTTTTCTGGTATTAATATAGTGACATCAGCTTCCTTTAAGCATGTGTTTACCATGGTGTAACTCCTTGCATCTTTTCATTTTCAGTCTGTCTGTGTCCTTGGAACTCTTGTAAACAGCATATATTTGGCTTGTGCTTTTTGTTATTGGTTGGTTGGTTGTTTTCTTAATCTACTCCAGTAGCACTTAACCTAGGCAAGTTTGACTTCCAGGGGAGATTGACAATGTCAAGAAACATTTTTGGTGTCCTAACTGGGGAATGGGAATACTGCTGGCAGCAAATGTTAACCTCCCACGAACAGGACAACCTCCATAGCAAAAAATCATGCAGCCCCAAATGGCAATAATGGCGAGCTTGATAGACCCTGATTTACTTTGGCAATCTTTGTTTTTATATGTAGTAATTGTCATGGCTGATTTTACATGGAGCATCTCACTATTAGAGTTATATGTTTTCTCGGAACTTTGTGTCTTCCTTGTTGTGTACTGTTAAGTTAATCAAGATTTCCTTACTCAGTTTTGTCTCATTTATTAGAGACTTTTATCTAAATATTTTGATTATTTTATTGGTTACAAGAGAAATTACAACATGTACTTTCCTTATTACAATCTTTTAAAACATCAGTTATTTACCACATTTTACACTGGAAGAAACTTACAGAAGGTTAATTCACTTATTCCTTTCTATCATTTATGTTATTTTGTCCTGTATTTACTTCTCCACATGTTGTCATCCCCTTAGAAAATCATTTTTGGTATGGCTTTAAACAGTCAATGTTGTTTAATATTTTTCAGGTATTTAACCTTGTGAATTTTGTTCTCAATTATATTCTGTATTTCCATTGGGATAATTTCCTTCTGCCTAAAACTTCTTTTGGAATGTCTTACTATATAGTCTTAAAGATTCTCTCGGTTTATTTTTGTTGATAATAGCTTTATTTTTTCTGTCTATTTTTGAAAAGTTTTTCCCTAAGGATAGGCTATTAGGTATTTACTTTATTTTTCTTTCATATCTCAAAAATCTCAATCCGTTTCCTCTACGTTTTACAGTTGAAAAGTTTATACTTTGACTAGTTTATCTAATTCATACTGTTGTTCCTTTGATCGTGATGATCCTATGTATGGGTTTCTCTGCATTTTTTGACTTTTGGGATCTTCTTCCCTTCTTGAATATGTTTGTTGAGTGTTCATCAGTTTTGGAAAAATTTTAGTCCTGTTATCTTAAAATATCTATTCTATCCATTCTCTCCTTTTCTTCTGGTACATGTGTACATGAACTACACGTATTTCACACCATTTCATTGGGTCACACATATCTCCTATGCTCTGCTCTATCCTCCTAATTTTTTTCTCTCTCTCTGTGCTTTAATTTAGATAATTTACATTGTTTTGTGTTTGAGTTTATCAATCCTGTCTTCCACTTTGTCTGCTATGGTCTTAAATCCTTCCTGTGAGTTCTTATTTTCAACTTTTGTGGGGGTGTTTTAGCTTTAGAATGCCTTTTGTTTCAGTGTTTTTTAAAAAAATGTTCAATGAGATACAACTGCACAGAAAAATGCACATATTTAATGTATACAATTTGATGAATTTGGACATATTATATATTCATGAAATCATCACTGTAGCCAAGGTAATAGACATATCCATCACCTTGAAAAGTTTCCTCCCACTTCTTTGTTTTCTTTTTTTTCTTGTTGCTGTGGGAACACTTAAAATGAGATCTACCCTCTTAAATGTTTAAGTGCACAAAACAGTATTGTTAACTATATTATTCATAGTTATTATATAGATAGAATATATGTATACAACATAGAATATCGTTATTCATCCTGCATAACTGAAACTTTATATCCATTAAACATAGGTGCTCATTTCTCCCTGCCCCCAAGAGATACCTGCACTCCCATGTCCACTGTGACATTATTCATGATAGCCAAGACATGGAAACAACCCAAATGCCCATCATCAGATGAATAGTTAAAGAAAATATGGTATATTCATACAATGGAGTATTATTCTGCCTTCAAAGAAGAAGAGAATACTATCATTTGTGATAACATGATTTAACCTGGAGGGCATTATGAAAAGTGAAATAGGCCAGTCACAAGAGTACAATACTGCATAATTCCACTTACATAAGATATCTAAAATAACAAACTCAAAGAAGCAGAGAATGCAATGTTTCTATTTTATTTAATTCTCTCTTGAAGTATTTTATCTTAAACCATTTTTCTAACTTTTCTCTATTTTCGTTAATATGTTAATCACAGATTACATAAGGACCATAGAAACTAGAGATAATGTTACTTTTCGGGGAGGTTGAGGGTTTCATTCTCTCTTGTAGACACAAAGGATAAGTGGCTGACTATGTCAATAATTCAATTATTAATCAGGCTGGTATTAGACTGGTGTGGAGTTAGACCTCATTTTTTCTTCTGGCTTGTCCCAGTTTCAGTAGGGAAGGTTTTCCAAAGTTTTGATTAACAGATAGGCCTTTCTGTCTCTCTCTCCAGCCCTTGACCACTGCTGAAAATTTGGTTTTAACTCTTTGGAGTATGAGCTTAGCTTCCTGCCCTTCCACCTTCAAATCACAGCAAATATCTTGAGAGGGCTGCTGGCCTTGTGTTTGCTGCAGGCTTCTACCTCTGGTGGGACGTTATCAATCAAACAGGCAGAGACAGAAAGATGTCACTTTATTTTTCCAGCTCAGTCTGAATCTCCTTGTGCTTCAGAAAGTAAATTCTATTCCTCTGTGCCTGGCTTCCAGCAGGATCAAAATCTGGCAAACGTTTTGAGAAAGAGATCTACATTACATTTGTTTTTGACTCTTCCGTCTACCAGAAATTTGTGTCTTCTAAGTGCAGCAAGAGTGGCAGAAATTTCACTGTGCCTCTGTGGCCCAGAAAGAGCTTCTTACAGACTCCACCCTGTCCCATCCAATTTCCCAGGGGGAAACAGTTGGATGTTTAAGGTCCTTTATAATCCATTTCATCTTGTCAGCCCACATAACTGCTTAAAGCTCCACTGTTTTCTCTTTCCCCCAAAGCAGCTGCAGGGTGCATATTCAGAATCAGTAGCCCTTCTTTTGGTAGCTCACAATCTGTAATATTTGTATTGTTTGGGGCACAATCAAAAATTCATCTTTATAGAAGAATTCTGTACAGAAAACTTCTGCTTTACAGAAGTTCTCCACCAAATTCTATCTGTCTATCTATCTATCTATCTATCTACCTACCGATCTACTAATCTACCATCTATCTATCATCTATTGTCTCTCTGTCCCTCTATCTATTTATTTACTTACTTGTACTCCAGGCCTGATCAGTCTCAGAATATGCATAATGCTCTGAGAGGAAATGCAAGCAAGTGTGGTGAAACCTCCAAAGTATCTGCCAAAACTCTACTGGTTCCCCTGAACATTTGCAGAACCCACTATGAATGACGTCTGTATTTTCAAGTGTTCCCTGAACTAGTGGGACAAAACTCAGCTCATTTCTCCAAGTTTACATCCCTCTGAATTTTAAGCCACTGCACTTCTCTTTTCCTTAATAGCTACTCACTTTTTTCAAGAGATAACTTCTGTATCTTATCTTGCTTTTCTTGTTATTTTTGCGTAAATGCTGTTTTCATCATAAGGTCTTGAATGCATCCAGAAGTAAAAGTGCTCCTGTCATTTTATAAGCACTTTTCCTTGTTTTCCTAACTTTATATTGAAATATTTCACACTTATAAAAGAAATTCAAGTATATCTTCAGGACGTTTGGTCCTGTCCAAAACATCCATAAGACATTTGGTCCATAAAATATTTGATCCATAAGGTATTTGGTCCAGGCCAAAAAGTCCTTAATGTTTGGTCTTGTCCAAAATATCCTTGAGCCTATTTGGTCTACACTGAATGGTTTTGGACATGACCAAATCTCAAGGACATTTTGGCCTGGACCAAATGTGTTAATGGCCATTTTGGACAGGACCAAATATCTGCTAACCCAAGAATAATACAAACTTGATAGAATAGTTAAATAACCACTTACATACCCCTTATTTATAACTCTAATTTTAATTGCTACATTTGCTTTAACACTCTCTCAATCTCTGTCTTACTATATGCACATATATATATATACATATATTTAATTTTATGTAGTAATAACATAATATTATTTTCTAATATCCAGTACATATCCATGCTTTTCCAAAGTTTGAGATCTAAAGTTAGGTAATACATTCATTTTCTCACAATACTCTGCAAGCTTTGTTTAGTGTGCTATATCACAAAATCGTGTTTTATAACTTTGAAATTTTTTTAAACTCATGTTTTTTAAATGTCTGATATCCTTAAACTTGACAGAATTATTCATCTTTTAATATTTTTCTATCTTGCAGAATTTCAGCTCTTAGGAGATACTAAAATCACATTAAACTGTGTATCTACTCTGTATTTATCTATATTTGTCTATATATCATCATCATCATCTGTCTAATCCATCTACCTATCTACGTATGAAACTTTTTGAAGTGGTATAATTATTTTCTCTTCACAAGTGAAAAAATTTAATTTAGGAAATTTAAGTATCTCATCTACTGTTAAAGAATTAGTACACATCCTTCGATGCATATTGAGGCTTTTTTTTGGTCCTATCATACGATCAACTTTGCCAGTATCGTATATTTGCTTGAAAACATACACATATTGTCGATTTTTGGTTGTGTTATAATAATATTTTGTTAGCTCATTTTGGAGTCATTTTTGACTCTTCTCTTTCCCTCACAATCCTGCCAGGTCTAGCACCAAAATATATCTCATATCAGCTTTTCTCAAGAATTTCACTATGATAGCTCTGGTCTGACATGCCATCAACTCTTGGCTGAATTATTGTGCAGTCTCCTGCCTGGACTTCTGTCTTCCACTTTTGCCGTTCTATGGTCTATTTCTTATCAATACAGTAGCCAGCGTGAACTTGTTAATCTGTAAAGTGGATCATACGACTCTTATGCCTGACTGTCCCTGTGCCTTTCTCTTCACTCAAATTCAGAGCGCCTACATACACCCTACATGATCTGGATCCCTTTTCCTCTCTGGCAACATCTCCTGCTATATCTCTTCTTGCTCTCTGCTCCAGTTTGGATCTTGAACACTTCATGAAACCTCTCACCTCTTTGACTTTGTTATTGATTATGCTCTCTTCCTAGAAAGCTCTTCCTTCAGAAATTCTAATGACACACAGATTCTTAAGTTTCTTATTATTTCTCTTAATCAATCCATCTTATTAGGCACATGGGTTCAAAACCTTCCAGTCATGTAAACATTTGCTTCTCAAAGAAAAAATACTCTAATCATTTCTCAAGTCCTATTGATGATTTTCGCGAACTATCATTTAAATATATCCTCTTCTCCATGTTACTCATGTATAACATTTCTTACCTCCCTCTGAGTATTTTTTTCTCTTCACATTCACAATAATTTTTTCCAAATTTGTTCTTCTACGTTCCAATATACCAATAACAGTGGCATCACAGGAATTTTCTTAAAGTGTGCTATTTGCATTTAATTTAGGGTTTAAAATATAGCTATTGAGGGAATCTTAAAACAGGTTATACTGGCACTACTAAGCCTTCATACATATGGCCCTAAATAACTTGCCAGCCTTATTTGTTAATGCTTTTGGTTAAAAATTCCATGCTGGAGCCAAATTCATATATATTCTTTAAATACTCTTTCCCATTTACCATATTTCTCCATTTCCTGTTCCTCTAACATCTTTTGCTCTATACTTTAAACCTCTCTACTTTTGGATCACACAGAGGAACTGGTACAATAAAAGTACTCAGTAGAAGTACATTGAATGAATAAACTATAAGTAACTAGAATTACTTTTTCGATAGCCATTTTTATAAGATATGGTTAAGATACGTAATTTAAATACAAAATTTAAGATACATATTTTTACTTAAATGACAGCATTTGTAGAACAAAAAGTAATGGTATGAGCTAAGAAAATCATGGCAAGGGAAAACTTAAGTTTTTCTCCAAGATAACAATGCATTTAATAAATGCTTACTGCTGGAGTATTCTTTTGATTTAAGTCAATGTCAGATTCCTTTTAAATCCAAGGTGAGCTCTGTTAGAGTTTATCATGGGGCTTTGTTGGAAAAAAATATTTATCAGCTCTTGAGAGAATGAAACTATTAAGCTACCAAACAGTGAATAGTGAAATAAAGTGATATTTAGTCTTCAGATCAAACTCAACCCTCATGTCTCAAATTGCTTGAGAGTATCCTCATTATGGTTTTGCTTGTGATCGTTTCTGTGGTACAATTTTAAACAAAGTCTATCTGTTTGTGGGCTAATGTTAGGTTAACAAAGCTGTAGAAAAGAATGAGTCAGGTGGGAGTTCTCTTCCAGAATATTGAACTTTTTGCTGTATCTTTCATATCCTTATTCCTTAGGCTGTAAATCAGTGTTTGTGGCATGGGAATCGTCAGGTATAAAACACGCAGAGGCCTTCTCCTGTTCCAGGGAATACTGAGAGCTTGGCTGGATGTAACTAAAGGTCACAGACCCATAAAACAAGGTCACGTCAGTCAGTTGGGAGGCACAAGTGGAGAAGGCTTTGTGCCTTCCCTCAGCTGAACAGATTCTCTGGATGGCAATGATAATGTGAATATAAGAGACCATGATGATAATGAAAGTGAACATTCCAGTGACTGCAGAGAATATTAAAAGCAAGATTTCATTGTTATAGATATCAGAGCAAGAGAGTCTCAGAAGAGGGGGAATGTCACAGAAATAGTGATTCACAATGTTATGACCAGAGAAGTCTAGTTTGAGCAAACATATTGTGTGTGTCAGTGAGTTAATGAGGCCACCCAAGCAAGATGCAAGGACCATCTGAATACAAAACTTTTGGGTCATAATGACTGTATACAACAGGGGATTGGCTATTGCTACATAGCGATCATAAGCCGTCATAGACAGGAGATGCCCTCTGTGGTCACATACACTGCAAAAAAGATACTCTGTAGGACACAGCCAGAAAATGTGCTGGACTTGTGTTTTGATAGGAAGTTGGCCAGCATCTTAGGAGCAAAGACAGTAGAGTAGCAGATGCCACAAAGAGAGGTTGCTAAGGAAGAAGTACATAGGAGTATGAAATTGGGCACTTAACCAGATCAATATGATCATCCCACAGTTACCTACCAGAGTGATGAAATAAATAAGCATGAAAAGCAAAAGAGAGGGATTTGCAAATGAGGATTTCAGTTAGACCTACCAGAAGAAATTCTTTCACCTCTATATGATTCCAACTGGCCATAGATGCAGGTCTATATAACTCTTTAGTGGCAGAACAAGATGATATCACTCAGATGAAAAAAAAAAATGATCTCCTCCATGACCTTTAGTCCATAATAGCATGGAGTATTTAAGTTTACCCTGTAGTTGGATGAAGATAAAAATTAACTTCAGGGGCCACCCGGTGGTGCAGCAGTTAAGTTCCCACGTTCTACTTCTGCAGCCCAGGGTTCGCCACTTCAGATCCCCGGTGCAGACATGGCACTGCTTGGCAAGCCATGCTGTGGTAGGTGGCTCACATAGAAAGTAGAGGAAGATGGACACGGATGTTAGCTTAGGGACAGTCTTCCTCAGCAAAACGAGGAGGATTGGCAGCAGATGTTAGCCCAGAGCTAATATCCCTCAAAAAAAAAAAATTAACTTCAGCAGTGGACAACATGTGTACTAGACAATTCATTTATAGTGACTCAAATGTTTGGAATTAGAGAAAATTTATTTCCTACTTTTCATTTTTCACATATAAAAATTGGGATAAGTAAACTCTCACAGATCAAAAAAGTATTAATTGTCAGAACGGAAAGTCACCCAGATATGCCTTGTACTAAAGCTCTGATTCATTCTATGATGTACACAAGTCCTCTGCTTCCATGGGCTGCAAACTGTGGCACCCTATGACAGAAATTATTTCCTCATCCTCTGGCTATTTTTCTCCTATATTTTCACAACTAGTTAACTCACAACACTGACTTTCACAGTATGCAATGCTCTTCTTTTCCAAATCTCAAACACAAAAACTTGTTTTTGGCTGACTTTCTGCTCAGATTCCCCAGATGGAGAATTAATTACTGTGCCCTCCAAAAGAATTGCATTAGGAGAAAGAGATGGAGAAATCTTTTCATTTACTACTTAGTATTAATGATAATCCAAAAATAGCAATGGAATTTAACTTGAAAACCCTTTCTTTTTGCATCTTTCTATAAATTCACTTTTACATCTCTGTTTTTTATCCGCATTACAACAGGAAACCCAGAAACCCAATGCAGAGGCAAGGTGGGAGTGTGAGCTACCAAAACTCTATTGGATATGTCCTACTTTCAAAAATATAGGTTGTCACCTACTTTCACTTCTTTTTTTGACATAGCAAAACACCAATTCAACAATATTTATGGTTAAATATTAATACATTCATTCATATATGCTTTAATACATTTAATAAATATATATTACTTACTACTTGAGCCAAGAAATATGTGCTAGAGATGAAGCAGCTCACAGGACAAATGTCATACTTTGAAGGAATTCACATTATATTAGGGAAATAAATAAGTGCATACTGATATACTATATATGTATTGATATATTATATACAATAATGTTGAGTTTTATAAAGAAAAGTAAAGCAAGGAAGGGTGAATAGATAGAGATGATAGGTACTCTGTTATATAGTATATTCATTCCTATTGCTACTTTAACAATATACCAAAAAAATCATGGCTTAAAACAACAAATATGCCTTTCCTGCAAGGCACTATGTTAGGCATTAGAGACCTCAAATAAGATATATGGTTTGTGCTCTCATGAAACTTGATGTCCACTGAGGTCAAAATTTGGGTAATCTTGTGATGCAACCTTCAAATATTACTAAATCAAAACCAAAATCTTCATGCTATGGGTATTGTCATGTGGGGGACTGGAATTGGCCACCCCAAGATATGTTTTTTTGGTGTGAGGATTATTTTGGACTCGTTACTTTTAAAAAACTGCAGACAGGAACGAGACTCTGAAAAGTAGAATTTACTTACCCTTTGCTAAGAGACATTTACATTGTAAAGGAAATCTCCATCTGTAAAGGTGTCTCCCTCTCTGTACCAGAAAGAAGGGGGGATGATCTTATCTCTAGAAACTCTTCATCAATGTGGAAGGCAAGGAAATTAGATCTGCATAATAATCTTACTCTTGTTTACTGTACTTGTCTGGTAACCTTCCATAACTGACTCCCCCCACCCCCAACATTCTATTTTTCTTTAGCTGAAGGTGATACTTAAGGTGGTGGCTTCAGCCATTTTGGCAAGTTGCTCAGTTTGCCTGAGCCTCTCCCGTATATACATGTTATAAAGCTTTGTTTGATTTCCTTCTGTTATTCTGTCTCATGTGAATTTAATTCATTCTCTGGCCAGAAGGACCCAGAGTGGGTAGAGGAACTGTTTTCCTCCCCAACAGTCCTATCCCTCACAACCTGAGGTTATGTATTAGATCCTGTCTATATTTTAGATCAGTGGCCTTGGGAAGCACAGTGAATCCAAGTCTAACTGTATCCAAGAAAAAGAGGGAATAATTTGCTGGAAATACCAAGGAATTTTTTTTCTGTTAACAAAACAAGATTATAAAATATAGATTCAGAATTTTATAACTTGAAATAAGCTCAATTTAAAAAAAACTAGAGATTAAGGGATATTTGTGTGTATTTCCTAATGGCAAACTTTTCCTTCTGCAAGGCTATTTAGTGTAATAGAAACATCACATCACTGGAGTATATTAGAACTACGATGACTTGGGTTCTAATATGACTCTGTCCTTGATTTGTTACATATGGTACTTGTCTAAAGCAAACCATATTGAGGAACCAATACACCAGAGTTTGTATAATGTTCCCATTTATCATTTAGAGAAAGAGAGGAAAAAATGGAGTTCCTGCTAGTTTGACTAACATAAGATTTCACGAAGTGGATGTAACAATGATATGACACATGATACTGATGGTCATGTCTCAACACCAGGACACAGAAAAGCAGAAGCCATGTGGAGGAGGAGAAGGAGGAAAGGAGGAAAACAAGTGTGACTCCACTAAGTTAACAGTAGGATTTCCAGCAACAGCTTTATCTTTTGAATTCATAAAGAAAACTATAAATAGAGAAAAGTATTACCAGAGATCAAGGAATGATTTTTTCTCATGCTGGAACACAGATTCATTCTGTCACTAAATGTGGTGCTTTTGCCATCACTCCCTGTCTTCTTCCTGATAAAGTAAGAGGCTACTTTAGAATATTAACAGCATGAGTGTTCTCTTAGGAAAATAAATACTGGAAATATCATTTTTATAACCTAATAGTATGCTCAAATGCAATTTTTCCAAATTTCACATCAATATCTTGAAATGTCAGGACAAAATAAAGGTATTTTTTTGTTTAAAATAATAAGAAATTCCTTCACTGTAATTTCTTTTTGATTTACAACTCCAAAGGGACATTAGAAAATACATGATCATCATTGATCAAGGACACAGTTGGTGATAAGGATATTGGTGAGAGAAATCACAAAGTTAAAAGCATTTTTATTATAGTAAAAAAGGGAACCCAGCCAAATGCATATCAGAAGAGTTAATGATTTTCAAGATAGTGGTCTTTCCACATTGTAACAACCACAAGTTGTTAATTAAAACTGAAATATCTCACTATATGCTCTTATGGATCTTTGCCCATGAAATATCATTATGTTGACAAAATATTTATAAATAAATACATTATAATGATTTTATGCAAATTTTATATTTCATTCATTGTTCATATTACTGTTCATGTTATTATATAATGTTATATACAAATAGATATATAATTGATTAAGTATGTGGATTATGTCATATATAAATTCATGATTCTATAATTTCATAAGTATATGCATGTATATATAACTTAAAATGATATATACTGAATAATTTATAACTAAAGATTATTTGTAAGAAAAAAGAAGCAAAATTCCAATAAACATACACAGAAACAAACAACAATCACAACTCAAAATTTTGAAAACCAATTTCCCACAACAACAATCTCAACATACAGAAAGACCTGAAACAATAGTTTAGTTGGTCTAATTTAAAAACAATATGCATTGATTTGAAGACTATTTTATTCAAGCACACTAGTGTTAGCAGTGAGAATAAGTAACAGCTTGTAGCAAAGCAGTCCTGAGCTCTGGGCAAGTATCTGAGTGAAGCTTGGTTGTCACGGGATATAGTGACAGACTAAAGAAAAATAGAAAGAAATTCTTAAGATGTTATTATTGGAATCATAGAATAAAATTAGGTCTCAAATACTTCCAAAAACTATTACGAATAAGATTGGGAGGAAATGATTTTCCTTGTGATATAGCTAAAATATATTACAGTTCTCAGATATCCCATTTTAAGTAATTTTCCATAAATATGCAAGCAGCCTTATGTTATAATATAAACCAAATATTAAATTCCTTAAACACACACACACATATATACATACACAGGAAAATATTGAATACAGGTATTATGTAAATATAGACCTATTTCTATAAATGAGAAGATCTTTCAAAGATAAATAAACCACAGGTTAGGAAACTGTTTTCTGGCTGTTTGAGAACAGTACTGAAATCATACAGCTGGTAACAGATTATTTTAGTGTGAGTAGATAGGAAATATTAAAAGTTTAAAATAAACCTCCATTATCATCTCCTAAACATACTCACAACTAAGCAACGTCCAGAGAAATAGACTATCAAAAGACAAAGACCAGGTTTTCACATTTCTTAAAGGACTCATCATTGAAATGAGAGACTTTTTACATTTGATTTCCTTCTTTTGGGAAGACAAACTGCAGCTCATGGTACAGATGTGAATCTCAGACCTCCACAGGTTGGATGAGCATCCTTTCTGGTTTCTTGACACCAGAAATCATCATAGACATGCCGGTGTTCTCAGTCACTGCTCAGTAGATGCCTCTGCTTTCACTTTGATAGAAAGTACTTGCTTTCACAAATAAAACAATTTTAAAATTCAATATGTTCTCTAAAACTCAAACATCTTGGGATAAAGGCACAATACAGACAGTAAATGCAAGTGCAGAAACTAAAGGAATATGGGCCCAAATCATCAATTCTACTCAGAAAAGTCTTCAAGTGTTTTAATGATGGAACAGCTGAAACTGTCTTTCTTCCCTTAAAATGAGAATATTTGTATACGCTCTACCAGCTTCATTGATTCATTATGAAATTGATGTAAGTTAATGCATGATATCATACTCCAAAAACTTTAACAATCACTCATCTTACATTTTTATGAGAAATTTCACATACACACACAGAATAAAATTGTATGTTCTCCTTTTGGATTATTTATATAAAAATATATGCTTTCTTCTCTCCAATAATTTAACAGTCACATAATACAGTATGTGTCTACTTTTACTTAGCTCTACTTAGCTTTTCACAGAACTTTATATTTAGCTCTCTTCAATCATACAAACATATTCATTATTTGTGTGTTTGGGAGAAGGTGGCAGATGGTTTTGTTAAGTTCTGTTGTTAACTCATTAGCTATGTCTTAGGTATTTCAGCATAAAAGAAGAGTAAATTACAATATATGCAGATAAAATAATGAAGCCATAAGTCAATCAAAATCTACACAACTCAAGGAATTGTCAGAAAATTATACGCAGTTGTGAAAACCTCAATACGACAATATTAGAGTGTCTTTAGACACAAATTGGAAGCTACTACGATGTAATAAGAGAAAAAATAGTTTCAAAATCCAATAAAATGGTCAGTAGAGGAATGAAGTTAGCTACATGATGGATTAGGGTTGCAGATTAAAAGCAGGAAAAAATATGATTAAATGTAGTGAAATAAATGGCACATATTGTAATCCAATTCCTTTATAATTTATGAAGTCCTTCTTATAATAACTCTAACAAGGGATGTGTTAATGGCAAGAAAACAATTCCAGATGATAGCCAAAAGTCTCTTGGCTGATATACAACTTGGGTCTTCTGAAATGGAATCATGACATTCTTGAGATCGTTTAATTGCTTTGTAATGAGTATTTTTGACTCCAAGAAGCTTGTATTTAACATAGAAATGATGAACTGAAACACACTAATCACAGTGTTTAAGATAATTAATAGATTAGGTCATCTGATTGGCCATGTTTGTGAGAAAAATTTCAAATACATAATTCAGAAATTGACTTTGAATTTGGTTTTTTGTTGAAAAGTGAAGGGAAATTTCTGTGTTTATGCATATTATCAAAGTAGATGTTAGAAATGAATCAAAATTAAGGAATAATGCACAAGAAAATAAATAAAATCACATCTGAGATGTTCTTACCAAATTATTTTTCTGACTTATTCTCAGGATGTGACTCACTCTCATGGATTTCATTTGCCTTATCATCTTGAGCAAGTTTAATGGTTCTCACCCAGGGATAATTTTGCCTCCAAGGAGATATTTGGTAATGTTTGAATATATGTTGTTTGTCATAAATAAGGAGGAAGCTGCTGGCATCTAGTAAGCAGAGACCAGGGATGCTGCTAAACACCCTAAAATGTACAAGGTAGGTCTCTCCCCACCTCAACAAAGAAATATTGGCTCAAAAGGTCAGTAGTGCTGATTTTAGAATCTCTGGGCTAGATAAACTCTTAATAATTGTATAGTTTACAAATACATTGTAAACTACTTATCTTAGGCTAACTTATTTTGCAAAATTAAAGCAAACCTTAGCTTTAATGGGTGTCTCTTAAGGAAGTTGGTGGGTTTCTTCATGCAAACATATGTCCATTAGCACCATGGAGTACGCTGTACTTTGTACTCTGACGAAGTCTTCTTAGTAGGGCAGATGTTTTAACATGATGAAGAATCCTTAAGTTGTATATTGAGTTCTTTTTTGGTTTTTTTTTTTTTTTTTTTTTGCCCTCTGTCAACATCTCAGAACATTTGGAAAGCTTCATAGATATTTAAAAAATGCCTAATTTCTCCTAGGGAATCAACACCTAACTGTTGTCTTGAAATCAAAAAATCATATAACAGTGGTAAAATAATGAACAACAACACCACATTACATTATAATAGGCATTTTCTAAGAGCTTTACATACACTCTATGAGATCATTTATGCATATTTGATCACCTCTCAACTCATACATATACTAGGATCTTTATATATATTAGTTCATTTACTCCTCAAAGTAACCCATTACAGTGGGCAGTATCTTATTGTCTCCATTTTCAGGGTTACATCCAGTGTAAACTAACCCAGTCATTTAAATTTGCATAATTACTACGAAATAAACAATATTGTATATTCACGTGTTTACAGTTTATTTCTTCAAATTTGTCAAGATAAAACAAAAAGAAAATGGAGACTGAAGGATCAAAAGCAACCACAGAAATAGTCTGATAATTTAATCATTGAAATCGATCCCAAAGAGAGAAATGCTTGTATTTCAATTAGTTTGCAGTGTCAATTTATGGAATAAAATGATTGAGGCAAATATTCACCTGTTCTTAAAGATAGAGTCTCAAAGATTATGTCAGTAATGTTTGTGCAAATAATTAGTAATGTATATGGTTTATAATCTTGATGCTCTTCCCAAACTTGTTTGGTTTTCACATGTCCCACTGGAATGGAAGAGTAGAGGATCTCTTACAGTAATCACTCTAGCCCAGAGGGAAGCAGTGTCTTATAACTTCATGCAGTCCTGATATTAGCAGACTATTGCTATGGGCCTTCTATCTGATTTCCTGAGAGCCAGTGAAACCACCATCACCCATCATGAGTAATATCAGATTTTCCTGATTGTAGATGTTCTGTAAGTGCAGAATATAGACTTATTTTCCCAAATACAGAAAGCTGCATTACTCATCCATTCATCCATCCATTCCATCCATTCATCTATTAAACACATGTGTAATAAGGATGTGCCATATACCAGGTACTATACAGGTATTGCACAAATAAAACAAGAAATATATTCCCTGCTGCCAAAGAGTTTCTAATATGGGAGAGTTGACAGACAACTCAACATATACCTTCAATACAACATGATAAACAATATAATGAATCAATGTGCAAAGTATTTTGGAAAGCTAATTGGGGAACGATTATTACTTATTTTAATTCAGGAATTTTTCACAGAGTAGAATAATTTTGGAGAGAACATTTCTGCAAGAGAGGACAAATATTTCAAAGTATTGAAGATGAAATATTATCATTATTTCTGAAAAATGGTGATAAATTGAAAATATTTGACATATAAGGCTTTCATGGCATGGCACTGATAATGAGACTGGACGGGCAGGCTATGACTTGAATATTCTTAAATGATTTAAATTCTGATTCATTTGAAAGTCTAGTTTCTTTCTAATAGCTTTTTGAAGGCGTTTTTTACATCCTTGTTTCTGAAACTGTAGATTATTGGGTTCAACATGGGAAAGACAACAGTATAAAACACTGCAACTATCTTGTCAGTGTCTAGGGAATAGCTGGTGGTGGGACGTAAGTACATAAACAGTAGTGTTCCGTAGAATAAAGTGACTGCTACAAGATGGGATGCACAGGTGAAGAATGTTTTGCTTCTACCACCTGAGGACTTGATACTCAAAACAGTGATGAGGATGCAGAAGTAGGAGATAAATATGAACACAAAAGTAGTGGTCTGAATGAAGCCACACAAGGCAAAGAGCAGAAGCTCATTGAAATGAGTATCTCCACATGATAAAGCCAAGAGAGGTGGGATATCACAGAAAAAATGGTTGACAATATTGGAGTCACAAAATGGCAGCCTGAATGTGAGGCAAACATGTACCATCGAAGTCACACTTCCACTGAAGTATGCCAACACAATGAAACAGATACAAACTCTCCTGGATATAAGAGTAGGATAGAGCAATGGGTTACAGATGGCTGCATAGCGGTCATATGCCATTGCTGCCAGGATAAGACACTCAGCATCAGCAAAACAACCAAAGAAAAACATTTGTAGTGCACAGCCATAGGGAGAAATGCCTTTCCTGGATGCTAAGAAATTCGCCAGCATTTTAGGAGTGATTGCTGTAGAATAGCTGATGTCTAAGAAAGACAAGTTGCTGAGAAAGTAATACATGGGGGTTTGAAGATTGAACTGATATTAACTAGGATTATTAAACCCATATTTCCTACCAGAGTTAGTGTGTGCACCATGAGAAATACCAAGAATAGTGTGACTCTGAGAGGTAGAGAATCTGTGAATCCAACAAGTAGGAACTCCATTGGCATGGTATAATTACTCTGCAGCATCTTCTTGATTTTCTCATTTTTCTCATCCAAAATAGATGGGATCAGAATACGACAGTTGCCTTCAGTTATCGATGAATGAGGAATATCTTTATTCTCCCTTCTAAGAATGCAAATGGAAAGATAATAAAATCAGTTATAGCAATTTCTATGACATATTTGATTTGTTTTGTTTTCTTGTCATTTTCCTTAAAAGAGATAATCTTCATTGATACCAGAGGATGCTATTCAGAGATGTTGTTTTGAGGTGCAGTAACTCATTAAAAGCTGTGCACATTGAGAAATGATATTAGTTCCTTTCAGGCTGAAAGGGGATGGATGTGACTCACTTGGTAAGTCCTGGTAGAATCATGAGAATTGATAAAATCTTCAGGGGTAAAGCTTTATTTTCCAGTCCTAAAATCACATTCTTTCATGTAAAGGAAAGTAAAGTTGAGAAAAATTCTAGGAAAAAATTATCCACAGGTAAACTAGATAACTCCATAGATGAATATCTGTGATCTTGGGAGTTAGTTCAACATAACGGTTAAAGCACAATAGTTATGCAATAGAAGACTAGGTTCAAATGTTGGCTTTGCTGCTTACTGATTGTGTGACCTTCATAAAGTTGTTTAACCACTCTGTGATGGTTAGAGAAATAAATGAATAGATATTTGCAAAACATTTATGTAACTGACATAATCAACACTAATATGAGTACTTATTAAATAAAATCTGTTAAAAGAAATAAATTGACTTTTTCGTTTCTTTTTAATTGCTTACTCAATGGCATGAAATACTCAGTTGTCTCAAAATTCATCTTACATTTGTCATGCTGGACACATGATCTGTGGTCTCTTAGAAAGGAAAGCTGTGTGCATGTGTTCTATTCTATCCAAATGCATTGTCTGGCAGAAGAAAATCTTTTACATGTGCCTTATAATTATTGCTTTTCTCTTTTTAGGTTTATGTCTCATATCTGAGGTAAGACAATGCCTGGTGTGAAGTTCCAGAAACATTAAGTGTTTTGAAAAATAACTCTATCTCTACACTTACTAATGAACTTCTAAACTGGGGCTCTATGAAAAAATGTATATTATAGAGTCTGAAGGAGAAATAATCAAGGGAACAAAATGATGGCTGCAAATAAAAAATAAATTATAATGGGATGGAATATTTAGTGAGAAGTTAAAGATTTGTAATTTTGGAAGTGGTTTAAGTGAGTAACAGTACAGTGAGTAATAAGGTAAATAAGTAATGGAGAGCTATTCTCTGTGTCACACCTGGTGAAACCTCAGAATTTCTCCTCCTCCAACAACATGACCTGTGACCTTCTAGGTGCACTGAAAAGTCAGTTTTCTTTGGGTACCAGATCTTAAAAAAGAAAAAATTAGATTGGGAAAAGATGGAAGGTAGGTGGTGAAACTATAGTGAAGAAATTTAAAACTCTTAAGGGAGAAAAACCTTTGTGTCCATGCTGTGCAAATGTCATGTCTAAGCTTTACATAATATTCAAATTCTCACTCTTGAATCCTTTTCTTTTTTATTCTTCTGAAATAATGATTAAAAAGCAATTCAGTGGTTAAATAATCTGCAATTAATTAGTCATATATATTCTATATTAAACTTTGAATAAGGAATTCCATGGTTAAAGAATCAATTAAATAATCATAAAAAAGGTTCCTCTAAGTCATTTTTGTCGAATTTCTAACTAAAGAATTAATATTAGGGTCCGGCCCGGTGGCACAGTGGTTAAGTGCACATGTTCTGCTTCGGTGGCCTGAGGTTCGCCGGTTCAGATCCTGGGTGCAGACATGGCACTGCTTGGCACGCCATGCTGAGGCAGGTGTCCCACATATAAGGTAGAGAAAGATGGGCATGGATGTTAGCTCAGGGCCAGTCTTCCTCAGTGAAAAGAGGAGGATTAGCAGCAGTTAGATCAGGGCTAATCTTCCTCAAAAAAAAATAATAATTAATATTAAAGAATCTATAAACACCAAAGGTATATCAAATCTAGGAGATTCCATGTCTTTGGTTCCCAAAGATTATATCTAGTGAGATATCACTACTAGCATCAGCCTTTTGATTATGAGTTAACACTCTAAACTGAGGCTTCCTGATTATCATGTTTGCCTGCTTAATGGGCTTGATTTGTTATCACCGATACAGAACAGGCAGCAGCAAGGAAGAGTAGGAAAGAAGTAAATGAGTGTGTGGAGACCTGGACTCCAATTCTGATTCTACAAGTACAAATCACTTCACCTTTATGTCATCATATGCTCATTCATAAAATCAGACCTACTCTATTTATCACAAAGAAGTGCCATCTAAGCAAATGAGACTGTGCATATACAAGAGCTTCATAATTGCTCAGTAAACTTTTATATTTTTTAGAGATTTATTAATAGAAATTGTTAAAATCCAGCACGTTTATCAAAACATGCTTTATTTCCTCACTAGAAACAACAAACAAATGAACACACTTGCAAAAATTAAAAACTACACAAGCTCTCACCAGACAGAAATAAAGTATAACCACCATCACCACAAAGGGAA
Source organism: Equus caballus (assembly GCF_041296265.1). Taxonomy (NCBI): domain Eukaryota; kingdom Metazoa; phylum Chordata; class Mammalia; order Perissodactyla; family Equidae; genus Equus; species Equus caballus. The sequence continues at coordinate 14,336,886 of NC_091695.1, forward strand.
ACTGTGACTTTTCTTTTCCTTGAACAGTTTTCATTTGGGTTTTCTATGAACTAGAGTCCTAGTATATTCTGCTACATTGCCTAGTTATCTGCATTAATGACAACAACAATGATGATGAAAGCAATCAATACTAGCACAAATTATGAAAAATGGCCCAAGATATTTTCTGAGCACTTGACATGCATCATTCTACTTAATCCTCATACTGTCCTATGAGATGGATTTTATTATCCCTGTCTTTACAGATGATAAAACTGAAGCATAGGGATGTCGTTAAATTCCCAAGTATATATAGACAGATTCTAGGTCTCACTTCTTAACTACAATACTATGGTGCCTCTAATGTAGAAATATTTTCTCCCTCTGTAGGAATTTTTTGATACTTTATTTAAATATAGAGTCTTAGTGCCAAAAGGAATTATCAAATTCACACCTTTATTTTTCAGATGGGGCGACTAACTCACCTTCAAAAGATCATCCAGCAAGTAGCATGTCTATTAACGATTTTATTAAGTGTATATCTTATATCCATAAATAAGTTATGAGGTCAAAGTTTGACTTTCCTTCCTGGAGTCCCCATAAAACCTGTGAAACTGTCTAGAGGGTTTCTGTAGTCAATTGTTGAATGTGTGAGCATCACAGAGCAATTTCACTTTTCTTGAAGGATTCATCTCACACTACATTAGACTGGGATCAGAGTAATCTCCTAGAATAAGTTGAGCCCCACCGATTCTCAGGGAAATCCTATCTGACAGAGCTGCTATTTCTAAAAGGTGCCCGTGAATGGATTTTTATTTGCTACTCTGTTTGAAGTATGAATGTAGAATATAGAAGAGAGAAAAATAAGAGCTAAATGTACACAATTTGCTGCCTCTCCTTTTCAAATGGCGTTGTGCTGTAGTCGTTAAATACACAGGATTTAGAGTTAGGCAGGATTGAGTTTATCCTCAGATGTGACATCTAATGTTGTACAGGTCATTGAACTTCTCTATGACTAAAAGTCTTTGTTTAATTAGCATAATAATATACCATAAGGTTAAAACCAAGATTAAACTAGGTAATTCATAGCACTGTTTACAGAGCTTGCTATATTATAGATTCTAGCATGAAGATGTACCCATTATTATCTATTATTACTATTGATGCCTTTATGATTATTTAATAATTCAATATATGATCTCAAAATCATAAGTTCCCTGAGTTGATAGTTAGAGGAAAAATCACAAAACAGTCATTCTGAATGTGAATATGAATATGTGCTCATAGAAACTGAGGTTTGGATTACTGATGAGGTTTAGCGTAATTTAGCCTACTAAATTAACTAGGCCGTTGAATTTCCTCAAATTCCAAAATAGGCAGAGTCAGCTTCCTCGTCATGGCAATAAGGGGCACAAATGAAAAGACAGTGATTCTTGGAAAATGCCTTGGATAAGATAAGGTCAGATTTATGCACCCACCGACTCCCACTCATTCTCTCAGCCCATGCACACACACAAACTAAGAAAATCCCACGCAAAGTCAGTGAAGATACATTTCATCTAAGGTAAATCCATTCTCTTTGCAACACTCACAACAGATATTTTGTTGGTGCTTTAGGGAATCAATCACCTACCTTTGCACCATCTGGAATTTTGAATTATAGAATTTATTTTGTACAAGAGGCTGACAGCATTTCTCTCCAGATTTACAAATAGGTCTTACAAGGGATGAGTATTTATCTTCCAGTCTGTGACAAGTGGGACATTACCTCAAGATAATCCCCACCCCCAGGAGACCTTTGGACAAGCAATTACTGTCTTTCCAGTGATGTGACATGAATGATTTGTTTTACATGAGAAAGATGAAGAATTGTAACATAATGGACTATAATGAAGCCAGTTACAGCATAACATACATCTCATAACACCTTGCCATTACTGAGAGATCTTTGCTTAAAAAACAAGAAGAATACAAATTCATTAATTATAACAATGGAGGAAAATGGAGGAAAGAAAGTCTCTTCAACAAATGGTGCTGGGAAATCTGGACAGCTACATGTAAAAGAATGAAAATCAACCATTCTTTTTCACCATTTACTAAAACTCAAAATGGATCAAAGACCTAAAGATTAGGCCTGAAACAATAAGTCTTCTAGAAGAGAATATCGGCAGTACACGCTTTGACATCAACTTCAAAAGAATCTTTTCAGACACCATAACCCCTCAGACAAGGGAAACAATAGAAAGAATAAACAAATGGGACTTCATCAGACTAAAGAGCTTCTTCAAGGCAAGGGAAAACAGGATGGAAACAAAAACACAACCCGCTAATTGGGAAAAATTATTTACAAGTTATTTATCCAACCAAGGGTTAATCTCCGTAATATACAAAGAACTCACACAACTCAACAATAAAAAAATCAAACAACCCAATTACAAAATGGGCAGGGGACATGAAAAGACATTTCTCCGAAGAAAATATACGGATGGCCAATAGACACTTGAAAAGATGCTCATCATCACTAATCATCAGGGAAATGCAAATCAAAACTACACTAAGATATCACCTTACACCTGTTAGAATGGCAAAAATATCCAAAACCAAGAGTGACAAATGTTGGAGAGGCTGTGGAGAAAAAGGAACCCTCATACACTGTTGGTGGGAATGCAAACTGGTGCAGCCACTATGGAAAACAGTATGGAGATTCCTCAAAAAGTTAAGAATAGAAATACCTTATGACCCAGCCATCCCACTACTGGGTATCTATCCTAAGAACCTGAAATCAGCAATTCCAAAACACCCATGCACCCCTATGTTCATCGCAGCATTATTCACAATAGCCAAGTCAAGGAACCAACCTAAGTGCCCAGCAATGGATGATCGGATAAAGAAGATATGGTATATATATATACAATGGAATACTACTCAGCCATAAAAAAGACAAGGTTGTCCCATTCACAATAACATGGATAGACCTTGAGGGTATTATGTTGAGTGAAATAAGCCAGACAGAGAAATAAGAATTCTGTATGACTCCACTCACAGGTGGTAGTTAACATGTGGACAAAGAGAACTGATCAGTGGTTACTGGGGTAAGGGGGGTCGGGGGAGGGCACTAGGGGTGAAGTGGTGTACCCACAACATGACTAATAATGATGTACAACTGTAATTTCACAAGGATGTTAACTATCATAACGTTAATAATTAAAAAAAACAAGAATACAAATTCATTAATTATAACAGCCAATGAAAAAGAATGATTTCTCCTATAAATTCTTCCATTTCTTTCATATACTTAAAGATGCTTTACAGCATTTAGTTATATCAGAGAATTCTAAAGTACAATCTCAATATTATTGAGAAGAATCCAAGACACTGCAATTTTTGTTTTTTTTTTTTCCAGTTATGTGGGTTATTATAAGGAAATAGGCCTTAAATGATAAGACTAAGATGCCAAGTAAGAGCTTATGACTCAGGCAATCTGGATTTAAATGTTAGTTTTGCCATTTCACAACTGTGACACATTGAGTTCCTCATTTAATCTTATTTTAATAATTTTTTAATTGTGACTAATAATTGATCACCTCAGATTCTCGTGAGGATTGGGATAAAACATGTTAATATCAGCCCCTTGTTCAGCAGATTGTACTCATTTAATGAATGTTCACTTTCTTATGCAATTATTGCACTATGTACAGCAGTATTTCTTATTGTTTTTAAATGTATTCTAAATTTTAACTTTCTTTAAATTATTGACAATGGTGTAGACTCTATACTTTAAGATAAGGGGGACAGAGTGATGAATGGATTAATACAGTTTGCCAGACTTGTTGCAAACAACTGCCTTCTTTCCTAAATTTGGTGGAGAGATTGAAATAAGTTTCGTTGTTATTAGAAGGCTTCTTATCAGATGAAGATCACTGTATTTAGAAAAAAAGATCATCTTTCATCAATCAAAACAGAAATGTGTATGAAAAATGAAGAGCTGGAAAAATACAGCTTAAAAAATTTCAGAGTGAGGGGGCCAGCCCTGTGGCTAAGTGGTTATGTTTGCGCACTCTGCTTCACTGGCCCAGGTTTTCTCTGGTTCAGATACTGCCCGTGGACATGGCACCACTTCTCAGGCCACACTGAGGTGACATCCCACATGGCACAACTAGAAGGACCCACAACTAAAATATACAACTATGTACCGGGGGTATTTAGGGATGAAAAAAAGCAAAAGAAAGAAAGATTGGCAACAGTTGTTAGCTCAGGTGCCAATCTTCAAAAAAAAAAATAAATTCAGAATGAGAGAAGTTGCGAAAATTATTTTGCTTTCTTTATTTTCTTTCTTTTTCACTTAATAAATCTATGCATCTGGCAAAAATAAATAGTAAAAAAAAGATACTAATGTCCTAGTTGTATTTTTTTGAAATGTAACTATAAAGACAATTTCTATTTCAATAAGGAATGCATGTGTTATTAAAACAAGAGGTTTATCCCTAACTTTAAGGGTACTAGCATATTTTCTTAAACAGTGATATTGGCACAGACCGCCATCAACCAGTGTTGGTCATTAAAGCTGAAAATGAATGTGCTGAAAGGATATTGGATATTATGAGGAACCTGGGGAACTAGTTGTGAAAACACGCAGGAACCAAAGAAAATAAGAGTGAGAATCTCACTATAGGAATTTTGCTTCACATAAAATTGCCAGCCACTTGCACTGCCAGCTGTTTTGAATAATCTCTCATTTTGCTTCATTTTCAAAAGAAGCAAAAGTCAGGAATGGAATGTTTGTTTAGCCTACAGAGGTGCACATACCCAAGCCTTAGTTTCTAGGGAGCAATGAGAGGAAATATCTATCTCCTTAGCCTTAGTTATGGGACCTGAAAAGTCACTGCAGCATTCTCTGCTTCCAATTCAGTGGAATCACCATTGGGTACTTTAGAGGACATATTGCTCTTTTGCTTAAGAAATCCTCTAAATTGCTGAGCCAAGAGTTACAGATCAGAGAAGAAACATTTTTATGAGTGTGTTATCAGTTGAATACAGTCCATCTCAGGAAGTCCATCCTCATACAACTTCCTTGAACCTCCCCTTTCATTACCAATTTATTCCTTCAGGTTTCTGATCTCCTGGCCAAAACAAAATAGATCTCCTCTACTAAGTAATGTAGATGAAAAATGTTCATTTCTGGAAGCTGTACTAATTGGATAAATTCTTCAATATTATCTAATATTCTTTGGAAATTACCTAGTCTGGGGTAATAATACTGCAGTAAACTCTTCTTTGGCATGTAACCACTACAGCATGTAGAACAAGGCAGCCAGCAGGCTCAGTTTTTTTTTTTTCTTAGCTCTTCTGTTAATTGGTCATAGAAAGGTCCCTTGGTGCTACTTTGTGTGGAAAAGTAACTGAAAGTTTCCTGAAAATTGCTTGGGCCTTCAGGATTTGCTCATGCCCAGCTCCACATATGCAAATTCCAGGAAATAATAAGGTTCTTCCCAGCCTGACTTGGTCACTAAAAGAACCTTATATCTTCATGCTTATAATAAAGAATTTAGGGCATATAATAACCTGGTGTACATTGGCCAGGTATTCTATCTCAACCAGAACCCAATAGTAAGACAATGTTTATTCCTCAAAATGAGAGAGATAAATTTGCTGACCAAAAATCTGATTCAATCAAAATCTCTAAAGGCTTCTCTGCTACTGCATATAATGCCTAGATATGGCAGTATCAATTTCACGACAACTGTATGAAAAGGGCTGAGGTATAGAACTGCTTGCATTGCGGTCTGAAGCACCCTTTCTTGCTATGCATCCTATACAACATTGTCAGCTTTGAAGAGGACCTAGTGAGTAAGTCAAAAGTTCATTCACCCATATAAAAGATGTAGTCTACAAAACTGAAAGCAGTTTATCTATATGTTGTGTAGGGGAGGAAGATATTTCCTCTACCTGCTCTAGGTCCTTTTGCTGGCTGGGCTACAAACTAAATTCTCTTGAGACAGATTAACAGAGAAAATTAAATAAAACTTTATAACATGTATACATGGGAGAGACTCATACAAACTGAACAACTCGACAAAATGGTGGAAGCTCTCACCTTAAATACCATTCTCAGCTAAAGACAAACGAATATGTTGGGGATAGGGGAAGTCATTTATGGGAGATTACCAGAAAAACACAGTAAACAAGAGTAAGGTTATTATTTAGATTTAAGTCCTTGCCTTCTGCACTGATAAGAGTTTCTAGAGATAAGGGCACCCCCCTCTTCCTGGTACAGAGAGTGAGACACCTTTACAGATGGAGATTTCCTATACAAATGTAAATGTCTCATAACAAAGGTAAGTAAATTCTACTTTTCAGAGTTTCTTTCATGTCTGCATCTTTTAAAAGGAATCAGCCCTAAATAATCCTCATGCCTAAGAGTCATATCATGGGGTGGCCAATTCCAGTCCCAACAGTTGCATCTTTTATGTGTTGGGGAATATAAGGTTTAGAAAAGGCTACCTCCACTTAAGGAGTTGGTGATATGTGATTTACAATGAGAAACACGTACTTGAGAAACTCCAGTTTCTAGCACAGAGCTTCCAAAACCTTTGGAATTTCTTAAGTGGTGGGAGAGATAAAAGTGTATTTCGTTATGTTAGTTAGCTGACTTTTGGAATGCCCCTAGATCACATAAGGATGGACATTGATTTCCAGGGGAACAAACCCTGTGATTAAAAATTTTAGTTTCACCCCTTGACCTCCCAGGAAGGGAGAGAGGAATGGGGCTGGAGGTTGAATCAATTACCAATGGTAAATATTTTAATCAATCCTGCATATATAATGAAGACTTCAGAAAACTCCAAGCCAACAGGGTTCAAATAATTTAATATTTGGTTGACACATGGAAGTGATGGGAGAGTGGGATGCTCAGAGAGGGCAGGGAAACTCCATGCTCTTTCACCATACCCTGCTCTATGCTTCTCTTCCATACAGCTGTTCCTCAATTATGTCCTTTATGATAAAGCAGTGATCTATTAAGTAAATGTTTCCCTGAGTTCTGTGAGCCACTCTAGCAAATTAATCAAACCCAAGGAAAGAATCATGGGAACCTCTGTTTTATAGCCATTTGCTCAGAAGCAAAGTGACAACCTGGACTTGAGACTGGCATCTGAAGGGGGAGGCAGTCTTTTGGCACTGAGCTCTTAACCTTTCGAATGTAGTGCTATCTCTGGGCAGATAGTGTTAGAATTGATCTTAAGCGTAGGAAACCCAGCTGATGTCCAGAACATTTCTTTCATGCTGGTAATGAGGGGAACCCTCCCTCCACATATTGGAAATTGTGTGCAGAACTCTGAATAGAGGACATCCTAACATGCCCCAAATAACTGGCCCCAGAGAAACAAAGCTTCTAGATTGCTGATATTTCCAGTTTTGCATATTATATTGTAGGGGAGGAAGAGAAATCCTCTAATCTCTAGGTCCTATTGGCTGGGATACAAATTAAATTGACATAAGACACAGTAACAGAAGAAAAATCAAATAAGTTTAATAACATGTATACATGGGAGAAACCCAGGAAAACGGTAACTCAGTCAGATGGAGGAGCTGTTACCTTCACTATCAACTTCAGCTAAGGACAAAGGAGGATGTTGGGGGTGGGGAGAGTCAGTTATGGGAGATTACCAGAAAAGCACAGTAAACAAGATTAAGGTTATTATGCAGATTTTTCTTGTCTTCCTCATTGATAAGAGTTTCTAAGGTAAGTTCATCCTCCCTTTTCCTGGTACAGAGAGGGAAATGTATTTACAAATGGAAATTTCCCCTACATATGTAAATGTCTCTTACAAAGGGTAACTTCTACCTGGTTTTCAGAGCTTTTCCCGTGTCTGTAGTTTTTAAAAGTAATCAGCCCAAAATAATCCTAATGCCAAAGAGACACATTTTGGGGTGCCCAGTTCTGAGCCCACGCAATATTCTGGTCTTCAATATTGTGAATAATTGTATCCTTTCTTGAGATCGTGAGAGGTAAACTAATTTTTATTTTTCCTGAACCAAGATTTACATATTTAAAGGCAAAATTTTGAAAATTATTGTTCACCTTGCCAAGAAAAAGCAAAATGATTCAGGAGATTTGTTTTTCTTTTGTGACGTAGGGAGGGAGAAAAAACATTATCTAGCTTGAAAGCTGCATACCATGTACCATGGACTGTACTGCAAAAGGACCGTATTTGGAATAGTAGTTATAAATGGAGAGAGTCAGCTGAAAAACTTCATAAAGAATAGTTAACTCATATTTGAAGATTCATTCATTTTCTGTACTTGCAAAACTAGACAGCCAAATTACAATCATGTAAGAATCATTTTCACTAAGTTTTTTATATTGGTACTATACAGTGATGGGTTCACTCAATCAGCCTGGGCTAGCCAAACTCTTCATATTCCAAAGATCTTAAGGGCTGGCCTCTGACTGGCTCCTGAATGATAACCTTTGAACCTTGGAATACTATTCTTGATAAGAGCATTTTTGGGGACTGACCCAGTGGCCCAGTGGTTAAGTTCCCATGTTCCGCTTCTTGGTGGCCCGGGGTTCTCTGGTTCAGATCTCGGGTGTAGACATGGCACCGCTTGGCAAAACCCATGCTGTGGCAGGCGTCCCACATATAAAGTAGAGGAAGATGGGCATGGATGTTAGCTCAGAGCCAGCCTTCCTCAGCAAAAAGAGGAGGATTGGCAGTAGTTAGCTCAGGGCTAATCTTCCTCTAAAAAAAAAAAAAAAAAAAAGAGACCATTTTTGGATCATGGAGCCCACATCAAACAGTTTATGCTAATGGTGTGATTTCTGGTGAATACCTGGGGGATTTTTGTACCATTTGTGCTAGGCTGTATCAGACTGAACTCTAACGTGGGGTGCTTGGAGTCTAAGAAACTGAGGAGAATTATGTGTGCTCTCCATGCCTATGTACTGACCTCCAATAAAACCCTGGACTCGAAGACTTAGTTAATCTTCTCTGGTTGGCAGTACTTCAAACAAGGCATTAGACAACACTGCTGGGGAAATTGAGTACTGTCTGTGCGACTCCACCAGAAGAGGACAAGTGGAAGGTCATACCTGATGTCTCCTGGACACCACGTACTCAACTTTTTCCTTTGCCAATTTCAATCTATCTATGTATATGTTAAAAGCCATAGCTCTAAAAACTATTCTGAGTTTTGTGAGTTCTCCTAGTGAATCATTGAACCTAGTGTTGGTCTTTGGCACCTCTGACACAAGTACTAAATTCAAACAGTTTTCTCAAAATTTTTTTCTCTTTTTTAAATTAAGATTTCAAACTTATTTTTATATTATGTAAAATTTGAAAATTTAGTTCATTCTAAAATATAAAATAATTTTTTAATTAGCATAAGAAATAAATGAATACATATAAATTCACTGCCCATATTAAATACAAACAAAGAACTTCTAGTATTGCCAAAACTGGAAGTTCTCTCTGATCACTCCCATAACCCTGCTCCCTTGACAGTGACAAGCACTCTTCTATATCTTTTATTATTCCTGAGCTTTCAATTCTAAAAGTAAACTCATCCATATTCCTAAAATTATATTTTTAATAAATCTCCCCTTTTATTTTTGAATATTATAAATGTGATGTCATATAGTTTGTCCTCTGCATTGCTTTTGTGTTTCTTCAATATTATGTTTCTAACATCCTACCACATTCATACATTTTCCTGCACTGTTTAATTTCACAACTTCGTAGTATTCTTTTTCTTTAAATCATCAAAATTAAATTGCCTGTTACCTTCTATTATGACCAAAGATGATGCTTTACATGTCACTTGGTGCACAGGTACAAAACCTTGTCTATGTGCATCCCCACATGTGGCATTGATTGGATATACGGTATACCTATGTTCAACTTTAAAATACAAAAAGCTGTTTTCTAAATTTCTTGTTCTTATTTATACTCTCAACAATAGCGCATAATACCTCAGGTTTCATAGTCTTGCTGACACTTGTTATAGTCAGAAATTTAACATTATTTTGCCAGTGTAGTTAGGGTGATGGAAGCTTAAATCTTTTACACATCTGAAATTATTTTTTGTCCATCATTTTCAGTAGGGATCTTTTCTTTTCTATTTTTCTTTTTTCATTTTTTTTTTTTTTTTGGCTGAGGGAGATTTTCTCTGGACTAACATCTGCTGGCAATTTTCCTCTTTTTCTATGTGAATCACTGTCACCAGGGCCACTGACAGACAACTGGCATTGGTCCATGCCTGGGAAGCAAACCTGGGCCGCCAAAGTGGATTGCACCAAACTTGGCACTAGGCCACTGGGGCTGGCCCAGGATCGTTTTTCTTTTGAATGCAGGCAGCATATTTATATATATTTTAACATATGTTCATCCTCAAAGACACCTTCTGACATATTAAATTTTAATTTATATGTAGATCTGTTTCTGTACTCTCTATTTTGATCATCAGGCTATTCAAACTTTTTTCATTGGCAATCTTGCCTTCATACAATTGCATTGATATCTGCTAGATAGTTCATCAAGAATGGCTTGGTCTTCTTGCTCTGGGTTATTCCACAAAAAATTTACAATTGGCTTGTCACTTTTAGAACATATTTAAGTTGTTTTTGGAATTGTGTTGTATTTACAGACTACCTTTATAAAACTTATATCTTTAAATATTGAGTCATCCTCATAAACATAATGTCACTGTTTATTTAGATTATTTATTCAAAATCTTTTAATTATGTTTAGTAATTTTCTCCATAAAAGTTTTGAGTATCTATTGTCAGATCTATTTTCCTAAGGACGTTGTGTATTATAAATGTTATCCTTTAAAAGATTATATTCTACATATTTTCTACAGTTAATATTCAGATTAAATATTGATCCTATATTCAGCAATCCAAACTCTTTTATTAATTCTCATAATTTGTCATTTTATTTGTTTACATGAGTCTATCCCTTATATTTTTAAAATTTTGGGCTTTTTTCTCTGCCAGCTGCACCCTCCAGTGAATTGTTACCTACAATTTTCAACATTGGACATCATTACCTTTTATATAATTTTAAATTGAGTATCACCAACCGTCTATTTATTAGCTTTGATTATAAGATGTCAATTCAATCTGAAGTACTAATTGAAATGATGTTTGAACCACCAAATGCAATACATCTGGGTTACCCTGCACCTTTATTGATGTAAAGGATGATAGAAAAAAACTCATTTGCAATGATAAATTTTTGGAACAAAAATTTAAGCAACTAAATTATAAACGTTTAGCCATTAAATTGCAAAAGAAGACATTACATTAAAGGTGACTGTCCACCGTTTTTGAAAGCACTGCCATTTTACCTTTCTAATTCACAAACTTTGGGGGCTAATGATGCCCCCTGTTGAGACAGACTAACCATTCAAAGTGAATACCCAATGAGTCTCATTAACAAAACAGTCTGGTGAATCTTTTAGCTTAAATTCAAAGGGAATAAAGAGCTATTATTAATGAATAGTTAATAAATTGTAAATATTATGAGCAATTTTTATCCTGAGAGAAAATTAATGAATATATGGAAAGATATGAGGACTTCTCCACAACTTTTTTTACTTCAGTATAATTAATCCCTTTGAAAATTGTGAATTACTACGTTTTGCATTGGGGAAAATATAGGGCTCAGCACCAGAATATTTCCTAATTATTTTATTTCTTATCAAATCTCAAGAGAAATCAATAGACATTGCAGTTATTTAATGAGTCAACATATTTTTCCTCCTTCTATTAAAAAACACACATACATTTCAGCAACAGAAACGATGAAATAAAGGACCTAATTATCTTATATTTTTAATTTACAATTTTTACATGCATTTGTCTTATTAAGTTCAATAAACTTATTAGAGTAAAACATTAGACTCCTGAGGTTAATACTTAGATAAGTGATGTACATAAAAATGTTCACAATCTAAGAACTGATGAATCATAAGTCTAATCATTTATAAAACTGACAAAATTTTTTAACCTATATTGTAAAATAAAGTCAAGCTTAGTCATTCATTCGTATATCCACATTTATTGAATGTCTACCACATGACAGACACTCTTCTATTAAGCTGATCAATAATTGTAAAGGTCTGTGCTCTGAAAAAGTTCATTAGAAAAATAAACAAAAATGTGAACAAGTAACTGAAAATGATAAATTCTATTAACTTGTCCTATGAATAAAATTGAGTAAGTTTTATGAGAGTTCATTCGCCTTTGATGTTGAACTCTTTAAAAAATTTTGATTACAGAGTATTTAAACAAACAAACATCTCATAAAATCAAAATGTGTGGAGATCTGAATTTATAAAAAATGAATATCATCTTTATCAGATAACTCAGTGATTAAGAAAGATATGCAGCTCATTCAAAATAATCCTTTAAAGCTCCATTTCATGTAGTTTTTTGTTAATAGTTGAGTGACATGTGAAAATATACAACTTACCCTACATACCATAAACTGTAATGTCCCTTTGATGAGTACCCAATTTATATCTAGTCAGCAGACTATAATTGTCTGAACATTAGAGTTTACCTCTTATGCATCTTCTGGGAAAATCAAAGTCTCTATTACCTCATAAGATAATCAGAAGGAAAAAATTATAAATAAAACATAAATACATAGAAGTTTGCATATATGTGTAAAATTCTTCAGAGACGTTATTAAGTTAAGGATTAAAATAAATCCATTAGATTTAGCTAAAAGCGAGCCACTGATGGTATCCAAGAGAAAACTATCAGTGGCAAAGACACAGTACAGAATGTAGGGGTCTCAAACTTTATGATTTCTCTACCCAAAGACATATTTCCAAGTACCTCTGTCTGTGGAAAATAATCCTAATTGGCTTAACGTTTTAGTCTCTAAAATATTTACTTTTATATAATGCAAATGAATACATTATAAAAGAAATACAACAACATTAGTTATAGTCAAGGAAATTTTCCCAGCTGCATTCCAAGTCAGTCTGAGCATTTTTAATTTGCTACTGCTGTAGTAGCCTTTTGTTTTCTATTTTTCCTGTATATCATAAGATGAGGCATCAGTGACAGAACGGTAACGTTTTCACCTATGAACATTATAACCCCTGTTAATAAAATGAGCCCATAAGATGTTCCCCTAAGTCTGATAAAGTCACAGAAGTCACAGCTGCTTCAACCAGTTATCATGGTGAGGAAACTGAAGACAAACACCACACAATTCTTTTGGGTTAAGGATCAGGATTTGGGGAAGTTTATAAGCCAGAGATCTTCAAAGGGGGAAACATATCACCTCACCTCTTCATTAATCTATGAAGTGATGGGAAAACCATTAGATATGTAGTGAATTTGCATTCCAGAAGACAGCCCTATCCCTGTTGCTTATTGTTTTATGGGGTGAGTATGTGTGTGTGGACTTACCATCAAATGACAAATATGATGAACTCTGGTGCCAGAGTCTGGATTTGAGTCAACTGTTGAGCAGAGTATTGAGAAATGTCAGTTGCCTAGCATCTGAAAACCTGGGAACTCAGGGAAAGATTCAACCCTCTGCTGGAGAAGGGTCTAGATCATATAAAAAAGTCACCAGTTACCTGGAAACTCTGAAATGACTCCTAGGGTAATAGTCACAAAGTCCTGCCTGCTCATAGTTATTGTAGATTTGCTAAGAGTTTAAAAATCTGGATGATATAAAATAATATAGGTTTCTATTAAATTCAAAGCCTTTAAAGTTTAATGGAAAATTAATTTCTAAGTTATAAGAGTCCCATCAATCTTACAAGCAGTTAACATTTGTTGGGAAATATAGTTACACCTTCTACTATTCCATCAGGTTCAAATATTATACACTTATATACATATCTTAAAAATAAATAGAATTCCTACAGGAGTTGTTTAGAAAATAAAAGACGATTGGTTATGCACACAACTGTAATCCATATTTGGGTTAAGGAAGATTGAGTCAAATCCTTTTTTAAATTTTCTGATTAGAAATGATATTACCTAAGTGGAATGAAAATATTGTTATATGTGAATACATTCATTCAGCTATGGTAAGATGTAAAATTAACTGTCAAATGTTTTAAGAAATCGTGACCATATTACTAGGTATGTGTGTGTGCTAACAAGGAATATGCATATCTGGCACTATTTGTGCTAGTATGATTTCATAGAATTTCATTTATTATAGTAAGAGATTTGATTCCCCTCCACATATGTATGATGAATTCCTTTAGATGTGCAAGTGTAGGCTGAAATCTGTTATTACTGTTATTAGTATTGTAGCATGAGGTCTTAAATTGTCTACTTATAAATTTAATTCCTTAGATTTATACAAATTATTTATTTTACTATTACTTCTTGTTACTGCAAAGAGTTTGCATTTTAAAGTGAAATCAAATATAAAATGACACCTTCCATTTAAAATACTTGAAGAGGGGCCGGCCCCATGGCAGGGTGGTTAAGTTTGTATACTCCACTCCAGTGTCCCAGGGTTTTGCTGGTTCGGATCCTGGGAGCAGATATGGCACCTCTCATCAGGCCATGTTGAGGGGGCGTCCCACATGCCACAACTAGAAGGACCCACAACTAAAAGAATACAACTGTCTACTGGGGGGATTTACTGGGGGAGAAAAAAGTGGAAAAAAAAAAGATTGGCAAGTTGTTAGCTCAGGTGCCAATTTTCAAAAAAAAAAAAAAAAAGACTGATTCTTTCTTTAAAAAAAAATAAAAATACTTGAAGATTTTTAATTAACTAATTTTTTAAATGAGAGCAATCACTATGCAAAGGTTCCTCAAAAGTGATTGTTAAGATTATATATATATAAAATATGCTTTTAATAAAAGTTATAAAATTTATAGTCAATAACTGGATAGATAGCGAATAAACGTGTGCAAACAGAAACCAGCTTCAAGGGCATAAAAAAATCTCATAGCAATAATTATCCTCAACTTTCTGAACCCCAAGGAAAAGTTATATATCTCACTTTACAGTTCCTCATGAACCACACATAGCCTTTTGAAATGTATCCTCATACTCACTATTGGTAACTTTGGCAGATACTATGTTTGGACTTGACGTTTTTAGCAGGAGTGGAAAGGACAGCAAATTTTATTATGGACTGCACTAGCAGTAGTTTCAGAGTTAGGAAAAAATCTGGATTTCTTGCAGGTAAACTGTTATACAAGTTGTAGCTAAAGATAATAAAACAAAAGATCTGGCTTAAAAGAAACAATTGAGACTCTCTACCTTTGGACTATATCACACATATGGAGGGCATAAATATGCAAAGCTACATGTTAGATGGTCTTCTAAGAATGGATTTATCTTTGAATAAATACATGATGTCAGTCTTACTTCAACCAAATGTCATCCATCTTATAGTCTTCTAAATGATCTTTTCTGGCCACTGGAAGATCTTAATTACCAGGTGAAAGAACAGTATATGACTTTTGGGGCAACTACATAGGAGAAAAATGAATAAAAACCAGTATTTCTCCAGAAAGGGGATACTGTGTGTGGAAAGTAACTCATAAAAATAAAGACGCAAAACAAAAAAAACACTAAAGCTAATGGTGACTAGTCAATTTTCTTGGATATCTTCATAAATCAGGGAGAAAGAGGTACAAAACTCAGGTGTTTGTGCATCTTTTAAGTATATCTGAAGTGAAAGGCTGTTATATGAAATTACTAAGACAAAATTCCAAGAAATGACCATAAATAGGTTTAGTTTATGAAAACATGTTTTAAATATTTTTGATCTACTTTATGGAAACCATCATTGATCCAAAAACATTTAATAAACATATTTTTGTACTCACACATCCTCTCATTTAGATTTTAAATGATAGAAGATATAGACACAACTTACTAGCCAATAGGAAAGTACTTTAGAAATTTTAATATTCCTGAGTAAGTGCTTCAAGAAAACCATGATGGAAAGTGTGCCATGAAAGGAAGCCCAATTGAATGGCTCATTTTACAGCCAAAACATTTTATTGTGTGAATCTAAGGCATAGCTCCTTGCAGAGCTTGATTTTGGAACTGGCTTGACCTTACCTTCCTACCCAATTTGAGGCAGGGAAGCTAATAGAGAGAAACAGTAAAGCGCTGGACACATTCAGGCCAAAGTGCAAGTGCATCAAATGTACAGGAGAGTGAACTTTAACAGTATATGCACCCACTTGCAAATATGACCCAATCCTATTCATTGATCCTTCAGTGAAGAGCCCAAGTCTAGTGTTCACTACTAGAATCTAACCTTGTAATTAGCCTTAAGTAGAAGTTGTCTTCGTTTTTTTTTTTGGATTTTTTTTATTGAGTTATTGATAGGTTACAATCTTGTGAAATTTCAATTGTACATTAATGTTTCTCAGTCATGTTGTAGGTGCACCACTTCACCCTTTGTGCCCACCCCCCACCCCACCTTTCCCCTGGTATCCACTAAACTGTTCTTGGTCCATAGTTTTAAATTCCTCATATGAGTGGAGTCATACACAGATTATCTTTCTCTCGCTGGCTTATTTCACTTAACATAATTCTCTCAAGGTCCATCCATGTTATTGCAAATGGAATGATTTTGTTCTGTTTTGCAGCTGAGTAGTATTCCATTGTATATATGTGCCACATCTTCTTTATCCATTCATCTGTTGATGGGCACTTAGGTTGCTTCCACGTCTTGGCTATTGTAAACAGTGCTGCAATAAACATTGGGGTGCACAGGACTTTTGGGATTGCTGACTTCAGGCTCTTTGGATAAATACCCAGTAGTGGGATGGCTGGATCGTATGGTAGTTCTATTTTTAGTTTTTTGAGGAATCTCCATACTGTTTTCCATAGGGGCTGCACCAGTTTGCATTCCCACCAGCAGTGTATGAGGGTTCCTTTTTCTCCGCAACCTCTCCAACATTTGTTGCTATTAGTTTTAGATATTTTTGTCATTCTAACGGGTGTAAGGTGATATCTTAGTGTAGTTTTGATTTGCATTTCCCTGATGATCAGCGATGATGAGCATCTTTTCATGTGACTATTGGCCATCAGTATATCTTCTTTGGAGAAATGTCTGTTCATGTCTCCAGCCCATTTTTTGATTGGGTTGTTTGATGTTTTGTGGTTGAGTTGCGAGAGTTCTTTATATATTAAGGATATTAAGCCTTTGTCAGATATATGACTTGCAAATATTTTTTCCCAGTTAGTGGGTTGTTTTTTTGTTTCAATCCTGTTTTCATTTGCCTTGAAGAAGCTCTTTAATCTGATGAGATCCCATTTGTTTATTCTTTCTATTGTTTCCCTTCTCTGAGAAGGCATGGTGTCTGAAAAGATCCTTTTAATACTGATGTCAAAGAGTGTACTGCCTACGTTTTCTTCCAGAAGCCTTGTGGTTTCAGGTCTCACCTTTAGGTCTTTAATCCATTTTGAGTTTATTTTGGTGAATGGTGAAAAAGAATGGTCAATTTTCATTCTTTTACATGTGGCTTTTCAGTTTTCCCAGCACCATTTGTTGAAAAGACTTTCTTTTCTCCATTGTATGCCCTCAGCTCCTTTGTCAAGGATAAGCTGTCCATAGATGTGTGGTTTTATTTCTGGGCTTTCAATTCTGTTCCATTGATCTGTGCACCTGTTTTTGTACCAGTACCATGCTGTTTGATTACTGTAGCTTTGTAGTATGTTTTGAAGTCAGGGACTGTGATGCCTCCCGTTTTGTTCTTTTTTCTCAGGATTGCTTTAGCAATTCTGGGTCTTTTGTTGCCGCATATGAATTTTAGGATTCTTTGTTCTAATTCTGTAAAGAATGTCATTGGGATTCTGATTGGGATGGCATTGAATCTGTAGATTGCTTTAGGTAGAATGGACATTTTAACTATGTTTATTCTTCCAATCCATGTACATGGAATGTCTTTCCATCTCCTTATGTCGTCATCCAATTCTCTCAGAAAGGCCTTGTAATTTTCATTATATAGGTCCTTTGCTTCCTTAGTTAAATTTACCCCAAGGTATTTTATTCTTTTTGTTGCGATTGTGAATGGTATTGTATTCTTGAGTTCTTTTTCTGTTGGTTCATTACTGGCGTATAGAAATGCTACTGATTTATGCAGATCGATTTTATACCCTGCAACTTTGCTGTAGTTGTTGATTACTTCTAACAGTTTTCCAATGGATTCTTTGGGGTTTTCTATATATAAGATCATGTCGTCTGCAAACAGCGAGAGTTTCACTTCTTTCCTCCCTATTTGGATTCCTTTTATTCCTTTTTCTTGCCTGATTGCTCTGGCCAGGACCTCCAGTACTATGTTAAATAAGAGTGGTGATGGAGGGCATCCTTGTCTCGTTCCTGTTTTCAGGGGGATGGGGTTCAGTTTTTGCCCATTGAGTATGACGTTGGCTATGCGTTTGTCGTATATGGCCTTTATTATGTTCAGGTAGTTTCATTCTATGCCCATTTTGTTCAGAGTTTTTATCATAAATGGCTGTTGGATCTTGTCAAATGCCTTCTCTGCATCTATTGAGATGATCATGTGGTTTTTATTCCTCAGTTTGTTGACGTGGTGTATCAGGTTGATTGATTTGTGGATGTTGAACCATCCTTGTGTCCCTGGTATGAATCCCACCTGATCCTGATGTATGATTCTTTTGATGAATTGCTGAATTCTGGTAGCCAAAATTTTGTTTAGAATTTTTGCATCTATGTTCATCAGTGATATTGGCCTGTAGTTCTCTTTTTTCGTGGTGTCCTTGTCAGGTTTTGGTATCAGCGTGATGTTGGCCTCATAGAATGTGTTAGGAAGTGTTCCATCTTCCCTAATTTTTTGGAATAGCTTGAAAAGGATGGGTATTAAATCCTCTCTGAAAGTTTGGTAGAATTCCCCAGGAAAGCCATCTGGTCCTGGGGTTTTATTCTTTGGGATGTTTTTGATTGCTGTTTCAATCTCTTTCCTTGTGATTGGTCTGTTCAAATTGTCTGCCTTTTCTTGAGTGAGCTTTGGGAGATTGTATGAGTCCAAGAATTTATCCATTTCCTCTAGGTTATCCATTCTGTTGGCATATAGTTTTCTTGTAGTATTCTCTTATAATCTGTTGTATTTCTGCAGAGTCTGTTGTTATTTCTCCTTGCTCATTTCTGATTTTGTTTATTTGAGCTTTCTCCCTTTTTTTCTTTGTAAGTCTGGCTAGTGGTTTGTCAAGTTTATTTATCTTCTCAAAAAAACTGCTCTTTGTCTCATTGATCCTTTCTACTGCCTTTTTTGTTTCAATAGTATTTATTTCTGCTCTGATTTTTATTATTTCTCTCCTTCTGCTGACTTTGGGCTTCATTTGTTCTTTTTTCTCTAGTTCGGTTAGGTGTGGTTTAAGGTTGCTTATTTGGGGTTTTTCTTGTTTGTTAAGATGTGGCTGTATTGCGATGAATTTTCCTCTTAATACAGCTTTTGCTGTGTCCCATATGAGTTGGTATGGCATGCTATCATTTTCATTTATTTCCAGGTTTTTTTTATTTCTTCTTTAATTTCTTCAATGATCCATTGCTTGTTCAGTAGTGTGTTGTTTAGTCTCCACATCTTTGTGCCTTTCTCAACTTTTTTCTTGTAATTAGTTTCTAGCCTTATAGTACTATGATCTGAGAAGATGCTTGTTATTATTTCAATTTTTTTAAATTTGTAGAGGCTTGCCTTGTTTCCCAAAATATGGTCTATCCTAGAGAATGTTCCATGTGCACTTGAGAAGAATGTGTATTCAGCTCCTTCAGGGTGGAGTGATCTATATATGTCTATTAAGTCCAATTGTTTTAGTTTTTCATTCAGCTCCACTATTTCCTTGTTGATTTTCTGTCTGGATGATCTGTCCATTGATGTGAGTGGGGTGTTGAGGTCCCCTACTATTATTGTGTTGTTTGTAACATCTTCCTTTAGGTCTGTTAATAGTTGCTTTATGAATCTTGGTGCTCCTGTGTTGGGTGCATAGGTATTTATAAGCGTTATTTCTTCTTGATGAAGTGTCCCTTTGATCATTATATATTGTCCCTCTGTATCTCTCTTTACCTGTCTTATTTTGAAATCCACTTGGTCTGATATGAGAATTGCAACACCTGCCTTTTTTTCCTTACTATTTGTTTGAAGTATTGTCCTCCACCCCTTCACCCTCAGTCTGTGTTTGTCCTTGGGGCTGAGGTGTGTTTCCTGGAGGCAACAAATTGTTGGATCTTGTTCTTTAATCCATTTTGCCACTCTGTGTCTTTTGATTGGAGAGTTCAATCCATTCACATTGAGAGTGATTATTGATGCATGTGGACTTAATGCTGTCAATCTGTGGCTCATTATCTTGTTTCCCTGTGTTTCTTTTCCTGTGTGCTTTAGACTATCCATTTAATACTGCAATTTCTTATGCTGGGTTTCTTAGATTTTTCCTTATCTATGATTTGTGACTCTGTTCTGTACTTTATTTTAGTGTCTACCTTGAAGTTTGTATTTAGAATCTCGTGTATAATATAGTCTATTCTCTGGTGGCCTCTTACTTACTCAACCAATACTGATTTAGACCCTTTGCTCTTCCCCTCCTAAATAATTATTTTCATTTTTTATTCCAACTTGTCTTATTAATTTGTAGTTAGAGTGCTAAGATCGTCCTTGTTTTGGTAGTTTCCTTATTTTTACCCTAATGCTATAGTTGAATATTTGCTATCCTGTTCTGGTTCTATCCACCGGTCTCCCTAGTCTGTGGCTTGTGTCCCCTTTCTCCCTTTTTTCTTTTTTCAAGTATGAGAGCCTTCTTGAGGATTTCTTGTAATGGAGGGCTTTTAGTTACAAATTCCCTTAACTTTTGTTTGTCTGGAAAAGATTTAATTTCTCCCTCATATCTGAAGGAAATTCTTGCTGGATAGAGTATTCTTGGCTGAAGGTTTTTATCCTTTAAAGCTTTAAATATATCACTCCATTCTCCCCTAGCTTGTAGGGTTTCTGTAGAGAAATCGGCTGACAGTCTGATAGGGGCTCCTTTATAGGTTATTCTCTTTTTTTCCTTACTTCCCTGAGTATTCTCTCCCTATCATTCCTATTTGCCAACTTTACTATTTTGTGCCTTGCGGTGGGTCTTTTTACATTGACAAATCTAGGAGATCTAAAACCCTCCTCTACACACATTTCTCCGTTGATCCCTAGATTTGGGAAGTTCTCTTCAATAATTTCGTTAAGCACACTTTCTGCTCCATTTTCCTTTTCCATATTCTCGGGAATTCCTATGATCCTTATGTTCTTACTCCTCATTGGATCCATTATCTCTCGGAGATTTTCCTCATTTTTTTTTAATTCTTAGTTCTCTTTCTTCCTCTGTCTGGCGCCATTCAGCCTGTCTGTCCTCGATTATGCTGATTTGCTCCTCTAGGTTGTCTACATGAGCATTCAGGGAATCCGTATTCTGTTTTATCTAGTCCATTGTGTTTTTCATCTCAAGTAATTCTGTTTGATTCTTCTTTATGATTTCAATCTCTTTTGTGAAGTAACTCTAGAACTTGGCTTGTTTCTCTATCTTTCTCTCTACCTCATTGAGTTTTTTGATTATAGCTGCTCTGAATTCCTTATCACTTAGTTTACCTAATTCCAAGTCCTCAGGACTTAATTCTTTGTTTTTATTGTTTTCCTTCTGGTCTTGGGCTTTTATAAATTGCTGGATGGTAGAGGAGCGGTTTTTTCTCATGGTGGTAGAATTCAGTTGCAGTTACAGCCTGTCGCCACTAGATGGGGGTCGAGAGTGGCGTGTTAGCTCTCCGCCTTGGGGCAAGATGGCTGCGCCCACTGGCTTTGACTCACACGCGCCGGTCTGTGTTCAGATCAGTTCTGTTCTCTGGTCTCCCAAGGCCCTTGATTTATAGGGTCCCCGCGGATGGAAGCTTTCCACCCCCCGTCAGCGGGTCTCCACTGAATCAGCGGCAGGAGTCCTGGATGATCCCCCAGTCGCGCGGCCCCTCCCCCGCTCCTTCCCGACCCGCGCCGCAGCCATCGCAGACTCTAGGGGAGGGAGTAGTGTTCTCTCCTACCGTTCCAGCGCCTCCGAAGGTGTAAGCAAGGTTATGATCTCCTCCTTCTTGGTATTGTAGGTCTCTAACGAGCTGGCATTATGCTTATTCTCTGAAATTCAGTTCTTCCAATCTTTTGTTGTATTTTGGAGGGGAGAGAATCCCAGGTCAGCTCACCCTGCCATTTTGCTCCACCCACTCTCTGTCTTCATTTTGATATATGAAAAAGGCTCCACACAACTAACTTCTTCATATCAAAAAGATAAACCATTCCATTCAAAGCAAAAATTGTGAAAGTGTAGGTCTGGAGGTCAACAAAAGTCACATCAGTTAAGAAGCACCTTATGATGTCTTTAAGGGAAAAAGAAGTTGCTAAATTTTCTGAAGACAAGTTCATTAAAAATATATGTTAATGGAAGCATACCAAAATTCAACTTTCAAATATTGGATATTAAAGTTCCCTAATTGATAAAATGAAAATATTTTTTAGTTTAGAGAGATTAGAAACACAACATATCAAAAATCATGAAACAATGTTAAAGCAATATTTAGAAGAAAATTTATAGAATTAAATATTTACATTATAAATCAAAAAAAGTTTTAAATGAATATCCAAAGCTTTCATTTTAAGAAAGTGGGTGAAGACAAAATTAAATCCAAGCCAGTAGAAGCAAGGAAATAGTAGAGATAAGAACAGACATCAACGAAATTGAGAATGAAAACAACAGAGTAAACCAGTCAAAGCAAAAACAATTTTTTTGAAAAGATTAATAAAATTGTTTAGCCAGAATGCATACAACTCGGTAAAAAAGATAAGTCACAGGTAAGAAAAAAATAGAGAACATCACTGGATACATTAATGAAATTTATATGTATGACTTAAGGACAATAATCGGATTTTATCTGCAATTTCAGGCCAATAAATTTGACAACTTACACTAAATGGAAAATTGTTAACATGTATGATTGGCCCCATGAATACAAATTTATTTTAACATTAAAAAATTAATCAAGACAGTTCACCGTATTATCATCCTAAACAAGAAAAAAATCTCAATAGAAACAGAAAAAAATTATTGGATATAATTCAACATTAATTTGTAACAAAATATCTCAGAAAATTAAGAATAAAATGGAACTTCCTGCATGTTATAAAGGGCAAATACCAAAAACTCTACAGTTAACATAATACTTAATGATGAAAGAATGAATGTTTTCCTCCAATATAGGAAACAAGACAAGAATGTGTGCTCTCACTACTTCCATTCGACATTGTACTGGTGGTTCTAGCTGTGCAATAAGGCCAAAAAGGAAAAAAAAAGAGAGAAAAAAAGAAATAAAAGTTGCAAAAGAGAAAGAAATAGTATCTTCTTTCAAATTTTTAAATGTGAAAATTACCATTTGCAACAGCAGCAAAGCATGAAATACTTATGAGTAAACCTAATGAAATATGTAGAAGAGCTTTATGCTTTCAACAAAACATTGATGTGAGCAACTGAAGAACCATATAAGTGGAGAGATGAAATGTGGCCATGACCTGGAAGATTCATTACTCCTAACACATTGGTTGTCTCCAAATTGATCTGCAGCTATAAAGTGACACAAATCAACTTCTGGAAGTCCTGTTGTAGAACTTCAGAATCTGAAACGAAATAGTAAAAGCAAAGGCCAAAAGTAGTCAAATCTTGGAAAACCTGTTGCGTGATTTCAACATGTGCTATAAAGCTACAGTGATCAAGAGAAGCAGAAAGAGTTCAGAAATTGATCCACACATATGTGGTGAATTAATTTTACAAATTACCGAAGTAAAACTATAGAAAAAGGATATTCTTTTGGAAAAAAGGGTAGTTAATCAAATGAACATTATTTACTAAAAAAAAAAGAAGAAGAAAAGAAAAGAAGAAGAGAAGGGAGAGAGAGAAGAAGGGAGAGAGGGAGGGAAGGAAGTAGACATGAAAAATAGAAGGAAGGAAGGAAGGAGATTAGGAAGGTAGGAAAAAAGAAAGGAAGGAAGAAAAGAAAGAACCATAAATCTTACAAGAAATTGCATTTCAAAATCCAGGGAAAAGTGATACGCCTAAATATAAAACCTAAGAAAAATTTCTTGAATAACACATAGGAGAAAATCTTCTTGACCTTGAGTTAGGAACATTTTCTTATATATTACATGAAAAGCACAAATATATGAGTAAAAGGTAATAAGTTAAACTTAAAATTATAATCGGCTTTTAAAAAGATACTGTCAAAAAATGAAGAGCTAAGCCACAAATTAGAAAAAATACTGGCAAAGTGCATATCTATTAAAGACTTTTGTCCCGAATAAATAAGGAATTCTTATAACTCAATAATAATGAAACAAACAACCAAATAAGGAAGAGGTTTTCACAGGTATTTCACCGAAGAAAAAGTACAGATAGCAAATAAGCACATGGAAAAATATTCAAAATGATTAGCCAGTATGGAAATTCAAATTAAAATCACAATGAGAAATACATTCCTAACTGTTAAAATAGCTAAAACTTTAAAAAAGAAAAGGAAAAAAAAAGAAAATGCCAAGTGCTGGTGACGATTTAAAGCAATAGGAACCCTCAAACACTGCTGGGATCAATACCAAACCGCACAATAATTTTGTTAAAGTTTGTCAGTCTCTTAAACAACTTATACGTACAATGGGTTCCAGCAATTTTACTCCTATTTATCCGAGATAAGTTAAAACATAGGTCGACACAAAGAGGAGATTTATACATAATTTTTCTAAATTGAAGGTAGACCAAATGGCCATCAACTGGTGACACATTTATTGTATGGACATCTACTTAGTAATAAAAGAAAAAAACCCTGATACTGTAAAAAGAACATGATTGAATCTCAAATACATAGTAAGCCAGATTCAAAAGGCTACACACTGTTATTGGTTCACAAACTGGCCAGGTACAAGTAGGGCAAGAAGAGAATGAAGAAAGAGCCAGAGCACTCCAGATGGGTAAGTGGAAGTTTTATTAAGCGAAGAAACTTACATAAGAGATTTGTCTTGGGTGACTGCAAGAAGAGTAGATCTCTGCACTTGCTTGCCAAAGCTTAAAATTTATGTAGAGGCCTTAATAGGCTTCAGCCAAGTATTTAGTCCAGATGGTCTCAACACCTTACTCTCTCAAGTCTGTGTCCTTGACATTCCTACTACAGGAATACTAGGTGGAATGTACATTCCAATGACGGTGGAGACGGGAAGGAACCTTTGATTACCTGGGGCCGGCTCATGGGTCAACCCGCAGTCATGTCCTCTTGATGACCTCCTCCAACAACTGTAAAATTCCAGTTAGGTCACATTCTGAAAATGGCAAAAACAGGACATGAATCACACCAATGGTATCCCAGTAGCTGTAAGAGGCTGGAAGAGGGATAGATTGTCTATAAAGGGGAACAAGGGAATTTATTAGGATGGAGGAAATATTCTGTCTTGATTGCGGTGTTGGTTTCAAGACTGTTTGTGTTTGTCAAAATTCACCAAACTGCAAACCTGAAAGTGGTGGTAATTTACTGTAGGAAATCTATGGCACAATAAACCTGACTTTAAAAACCTGACAATTTCCAACTCATTATTTTACGATTTTAACCATTTCTTAAATTGAAATATTTTTTATTTATTGTTCTTTCTGCTTCTTCCTGAATGAAACTCCTTTCAAGATTTTCAATTATAACTTTTTGTTCAATAAATTCAATCTCCATTTTTATCCTGGTTTTCTTTAGGGTTTAATAATACCTCTTTTTTCTTCATAAATTCTCTTCTTCCCTTGCTTCCATAATAACTCACTATACTGATTCTCCTCCTATCTTTCTTCATTCACTTTTCTGTTTGCCTCATTACAAATTATTTTTATGTACTCCCATTTCTTAAATTGTTAATTTAGTTTCATACATTAGTAAATAAGGATTATGTATTTGACAGATGTCAATCAGGGGGTAGTAGTTTTTAATGGCCTGATGGTGATCTTTGCAAGCCAATTTTTAAATAGTATCCTGCATAATATCACAGATCTTTCTTTAGATGCAGAGGGACTCTACCTGCTTTGATGATTGGAAGATTGGATTTACTAAAGATACACACACACACACATATAATGTACACATATATTTGTATATATGTACATTATGTGTATATGTACATGCATATGCATGTATATATTTATAATCTTTTAAATGAGTAAAATAAAATGGAATTGGACAGGAAAATTAGGTATCTAAGTATTAATCTTTTCTGTTGAAGATGGTGCTTAAGTCAATTCTTCTGCTTCCTAAGAGTTTGTCCATTGGAAAGTCATTTAATAGCTTGAAGTCTTGCTTTCCTCTTCTGCAAAATATGTAAAATAACGTCAACCTCAAAGGCTGATGTAAAGATTAAGAACTTAACTGGAAAATTGTAATTCATTACTTGATGCATTATGAATTCTCTATGCAAATAGACCGCCCGTGCATATAGATACACAATGTGGTTTATTTCACCTTGTTTTACTTGTGCATTTAGATCTAAAAAATCTATAATTTCATTCTCCTGTAGGCTCAGAATCACAGACAATAATTGCAAAGAGTCAACACAAGTCTGAAATCATAAAATAAGTTTATTTTTCTTATCCATTGCTCAGGTTATAGTACTTCTTTAAACGTTGTACAGTGGATTTATTAATTTCTCCTTCTCATTAATTTCACTCAAGAGCAGAGTTGGATTTCAGGTTAAATTTACCCAGATAAAGGGAGGGGCACATACACACACGGGCAAAGGGAAGAATAATAATTTGGTCCTGGGCTATGGACCCTTTTGGAATAAGGCAAAAACACAAAGTAAAAGGGAATGTAAATAGCCAAATATAATTAATTTTATTTTTTACTTTGGCAAAGGACTTTAAAGTAACATAGAGATCAGGAAGCACTTCATAATGCAATCCCTGCATAATGTTTGATTGCATATATCTTCATGTGATCATATTTTATTTTCCTTTGAGACTGAATTTTCTGCTTTTAGAGGACTGACTTCACAATTAAAACTACTATAATCTACTCTCCATGGTTACTCAATCCTCTTTATAGAAAGCAAAATTAAAGTTCAGCAACATGTATTTGCTTAGAAGTAAATTTACTCAAATTTTTACAAATAAATAATTCAAATTTTTACTTCATTTTATTTCACTTAAAAATGAAATTTTTCTTCTTTTTATTTTTAAGTCTGAGAACCTCTAATAAAACATAAAATACTAGACTACATAAATAAGACACTGGAAATGAAGCTATAAGGATTTGGTGCAGTGGACAAGTACTGTGTCTGCTACCACATGACATTAATTTGATAGTGTACTTTGTAATGACAACAATTGTCTGGTTCATTTTTATTTTTTTAATTCTTCTTTTTTCCCCCAAAGCTCCCCCGACCCAGTACGTAGTTGTATATTCTAGTTGTGAGTGCCCCTGGTTGTGCTATGTGGGACGCTGCCTCAGCATGACCTGAGAAGTAGTGTCATGTCCAAGCCCAGGATCAGAACCAGAAAAATCCCGGGCTGCCTAAGCAGAGCACTTGTACTTAACCACGGGGCCAGCCTCCTGCTTCATTTTTAAAACACTATGAAATCATTCTTAAGAATATGACAGATGTCAAAATATTGGTTATTTGGAAAGGTCAATATTTTTGCTGCTTGGGGTGCACAAGAGTGAGTTCTGGGAGGCAATGCACAAATTTTGGAGTTAAAGAACACACAGAGTGGTCTTGAGAAGAAAAAAATACAATTCATTTAAACTCACATACTTGTTTGCGAATGGGAGGGAATTCAGTAAGGATATTTTCCTTGCATTTTGGATGTGGGCTGGTAGAGAAAGAATAGAACAACATATGCTGCATTTGCAGAACCTGAAGTAAAATATTTGGACTTAGAGCAGTGATTTGAGAGGTCTACTACCCAGATTCAATACATAAAATTGTTTATTATATTCAAATGCTTGCCCATTTGTCCACTAACTTTCCTCTTTCTTCAGTCATCATACTTACAATGGTGTATTATTCTAGGCTGTTTTTTCTTTTTATGTGTAAATAACCTCATTAACATTTCTACTCTCTCCTGTAAGTTCTGGAGAGGGAAATATTTACACCAAATGCAAGTTTAAGTAAACTACATTTGTAATAAATGACCAGAAAAAATTAAATTTCACTGACTGAGTTCATCCTTTTGGGATTGGCAGACATCCTGGAGCTACAGAACATCCTCTTTTTGCTCTTTTTTGTGATTTACACATTTACAGTTTTGGGGAATGTTGGGATGACCCTCTTAATCAGGATTGATTCCTGACTTCACACACCCATTTATTTCTCCCTCGCTAACCTGCCCTTTGTGGATGTTTGTTATTCATCCACCATCACCCCAAAGATGCCAGTGGACTTATTATCAGAGAAGAAAACCATCTCCTTCACTGGCTGCTTCCAGCAGATGTACGTACTTCTTCATTGCCGTGGCCACAACTGAATGCATTCTCTTTGAGCTAATGGCCTATGACCATTATGTGGCCATATGAAACCCTCTCCTTTACTCGTTGATCATGTCCAGGGCACAGTGCCTTAAAATGGCAGCAGGGGCTTTTCCAGCAGGATTGTTGAACTCCATGGTTAACACGAGTTATGTAAGCAGCTTGCCATTCTGCAGTTCCAATGTCATCCACCACTTCTTCTGTGACAGCCCTCCACTTTTAAAGCTCTCATGCTTCAGACATACACTTGAATGAAAGTATCTTTTCCACTTTTGCTGATGTGAATATGGTCAGGACTCTGCTGGTCATCCTCACCTCCTATCCTACATTCTCTTCTCTACCTTTCATATGCATTCATGGAAAGGGAAGCACAAAACATTCTCCCTGTGTGCCTCTCACCTGACAACTATGATTTTGTTCTGCTCCACTTCCATCTACCTACATCTGAGACCCAGTTCCAACTACTCCCTGAATCAAGATAAAGTGGCTTCCATGTTCTTTACAGTGTTGATCCCCATGTTGAATCCTCTGACCTATAGCCTCAGGAATAAGGAAGTAAAGAAGGATATATAGTGTGATTACCAGGAAAAGGATCCCTTCATTTCTGTGATTGTTTGATAATTTTCCAGAATAAATAGAATATTTGATGAACTTTCAAAGCCTGGTTCAAGCCTACGGTTTTTCATCAGAAAATGTTTTCTTTTTTAAGTAATTGTGTTCTGTGATATTGTAATAAGTATATGTATCCAATTAGGTATAAGGTAAATTACCAAACTTATATAAGTCCATGGAAATTTTATCTAATCATTGTATATCTTCCCTGAGTCCTCAAAAATTGGTAATGAAATCCTAGTTTGGCAACAAAAGGGATTAAGTGTTTAGAGACAAAAATCACAATATCACATGAAACTATCTATGTAGAATATTTTTAATTGTCCATTTATTCTCTCTCATACATTCTTTTTTGCCGTTTATGATTTTAAGAGATTGTTATATCACATATGTCAAAAATGTTTTAAATTTAAATAGATTTATTTTTTAATTTATTGAATTATCTCTGAGGGAGACACTTAAACCAGATTTAAGGACTTTAGTTTTAATTGCACCTTAAACTTTCCACCTTTTATTTCTCTTATCCCTCTCACACACATATATATATTCCTTAAAGAATAAGTGTGAGTTTGTGAAAAACTATGCAATCAAGAAAACTGCTATCTGACTAGAATGCACCAATTACAACAGCTCTCCTTCTATTAGCTTCCCTTCTCCTCAAAAATTTCCAATATTTTTCTCACTTTCTCTCTTCTAGACTGACACGTGCACGCAAAGCAGCATGCACACATGTTCAGCTGCTGCAAAGGGTTTAATCAGTGCAGTGTTCCAAAGTGTATAGATTAATGTTCAATGGATTAATCCAAACATGCTCTTTACAATAGGCTTATGGATTTCCTGCATAAAGAAATATTCCATCAATTGCCAATAAAAATAAAAATTGATCTTACCATTAAGGCTAAGCATTATTAATATAGAAGTAGACAGGGAGTTGGTTTAAAAGAGCTCTGGAGCAAACTGAGTGAGTCCAGGGCTTGATAAGGAGACAGCCATACTTATAGTTTTTTGGAGAGAAATTCTCCATGTCCCTACCCTTATGCTTGTTGCTGATATTGCACCTGATAGAAATTGTGATGTTCAAATCATCTGAAATGCGGCATAGCTGACCTCATGACATGTCACAAAAAGGTCATCCAGCTTGACCATCCAATACTCTTAACAGTCCATGTAGGTGACCTTTGCCAGATGAATGTTCATGAAGGCACTGCTGTTGCACGTGCATCTGTGGGATATGCTTTCACTCCACAGACACCAGTGGTTACCTGGCCCTAGAGGCTCTGCAGCAGAATGGTCAAGCTGTTCTCAGAGATGGTTTGCTCTTTCACTGAGTGACTTACCTAGATTCTTCTGCACCACCTGGCTTCTCATTGGGTAATTCTTCTTTCCCTGTCCTGTGTATTTAATGGAATCATATATAGGATCACAACATTTCACAAGTAAATACTCATATTGCATTCTTTCAATTAAATGCTTTAATTTCCAGTAAAACTTAGGAATAAAAACAGTGTTTAGGAGATGAAATCCATTTATTCTGATATTTGGGCTTTTAGATATGTCATATTTTAAGCCATATCCTCTGCTCTCTAATTCAGCTTTCATACATTTAATTTGTCTTATTTACAGGGTTTGCAAATATTTCCAACTTTGGGAGCTATTATCGCTAATGATATTACTTACTGTTTAATTCATTGGATATATGCTTCTTATGTAAATTTTGACTATTTGTTTAACCCATCATTATTTGTGAAAACATTTTTTATATTATCACATTTTCTTCCTTATTGCTCAATAAATTTATGTGAAAAATGTTCCAAATGTTTTTTATTTTACTTAACTCAAATTTAAATTGTAAAAGCACTAAGACTTCTAATTATTGTATTGAGTATGATTTTTATCATTCTCTTCTTTCTTTAGAATCTGATAATATTTATTAAATTTTCCTCTATGAATGTAATATTATTTTTACCTTTGCTGTACTATCTATATTGCTCATGTTTTTCTAATTTTCCCAGTCTTTTATTTCACTTGAATGTTTACTGTTATCAGAGTCCCCAAAAATACACTTATTAATCAATGTTTTGCCTTATTCAATGGTTTTTGAGTATTTTTTTTGAGGAAGATTAGCCCTGAGCTAACGTCTATGCCCATCTTCTTCTATTTTATATGTGGGACGCCTGCCCTAGCATGGCTTGACAAATGGTGCATAGATCCACACCCAGGATCCGAACCAGCCAACCCTGGGCCACAGAAGTGTAACATGCGAACTTAACCAGTGAACCACTAGGCAGGTCCCACTGAGTAATTTGTGTCTAAAAATTAATGAAGGAAGTTTGAAATGCATGCCTTTAGGCTGTGTTTGGGTCAACATTTTCATCAGTGATTAGATGAGGCCAAGTAGGGAATAGCTTACAAATCCTGTGAATATCACAAAGGAGGAAAATAAGCAAACAAATTGGAAGGAGTGAAAATAACAATATTCAAGAATCATAGAGATCCAAATAAACAAGCAAAACAAGAAAAGGCTGATGTTATTAACAAATGGAGTCCTGCATTTAGGCAGAAAAAATGTGTACAAACAGTAAGATATTAATATATAAAAATAATTTGGACTTAATTTGTTAATGAAAACTAATATGGACAATGTTATTTTCATAGATCTATTAAAAATGAGAAGTCATACATTTTGTAAGCAATAATTAGATAAAGGCTAGTGCTGAGATTAACTGAAATGATAATTTCATTTAACTCATGGGTCAAATAAAATCAAAGATAGTGTGTTAATTCATAGTCACCACATTTCAGAGGCAGAGGTAAACAATCTTATGTTCACAAGGTAATATCCAAATGGTTGGGTGTATGGGGAAAAAATAAAATAGAAAGCAATTGAATTCATATGCAAATATGTAATCTGTACAAGAGGAAGATATGAACAAATTTGGTGAAAATATATAGCTTAGTAAAATATATAGCTTTACTGAAACAATTATGAAACAAATAACTTTATTGAAAATACGTAGAAGGCATGTCAAATAGAATGTGTGGCATCAGAAAGTAGAAATGTGGTTATTCATTACTAAACAGATAGAATTTATCATTTTGGCTTGGAAATTGACATGAACTATTTTTAAGATTCTATTTAAATTTTGTGATTATAATCCTTCTTTGAAAATGTTACATATATCCAGGTACCATCTTAAATCTAAGAATAATCCTTGTGGTATTTCAGCCACTTAACAAAAATTATTACCTGTAGATTTGTTACTAAAGAAAACGCTGAATGTTGATGAAGATATTTGAAGGTTTTGAAAATCGGAGACCAACCTGATGAAAATCTGAGTTTCTGAATGGGGCTCGAAACCCTCAACTTCCTGAAATTGTATGACTATTTTAACTTTGTGTTGTAAAACAAATGAAATTAATGAAATATAATTTACTAGCTCAGTTTGTTTTGAGGGAATGTCACATTCATTAACATATTGGTAAGAGAAACAGAAAGAGAGATAAAAGGTACAGACTTGTAGATGATATGGAAATAGGTTTATTTAACTGGAATACAGAATGGGTAAAATGAAATGTGAAATAAATTTTGAGGTTTTATTTTATAAATCATAAAATTCTTATGCAATTCATATACAAATGATTGTAATGACGTAGCTTTATCCTCCAATCGTAATACCCAATTCCAATAGAGAAAACTAACACGGGCTCATAAAATGATGCCAACAGAGATCAGAAGCAAAGTGACAAGAAACAGGTTCTATCTTTAAATGGGCCATTGCCAGTAATTATTTTTCTAAAGTGTCTAAAAATTGCAAAATACGCTCTTTTCCTATTTCTTAATTTTGATTTTTCCCTTTAAAATGCAGACATATTACATTTCCCCAAGGATAAGGCTGTATAACTTCATATAAGATTCATATGAAGTAGCTGTTTACCATTGATCTGTTCAGATGATAATAACATATTTGATGTGAACAAAAAAACACATGGGAGTTTAAAGACACTGACATTCTACTGAGAACCTTAATACTGAAGTTTGAGTCACTGAGAGCAGACTCTGTCCAATAGGTTGTTTGCTGTATACATCTCACAAATATCTTGTGGTCTATCTCTTCCTCAATTTCACTGTCTCTTATCAAAAGTATAGTCTGTGATACGATTCTCTTCATCTTCTTTGTCAATGATATCATTGTCCATTTCAAGGATCTTTATTGATGGATTTGTAAACAGTAAGGAAAAAATACGAGTATCAGCAGCAATGCATTTGCACAATGCTACTTATTTTGAGAGTTATGATTTGCTAAAACGTTTTAAAATTAACTGGCATCCATCAACATTGAGCTCAATTATGCACTAAACAACATAAACACCTTTATAGCTAAATAATCTCAAACAAGAAGAGCAAAGTTGGAGGCAACACATTTCCTGATTTCAAACTATATTACAACAATGTAGTAATGAAAACGGTTTGGTATAGGAAAGCAAATGGATATATAAATTAATAGAAGAGAATAGAGAACCCAGAATTAAACCCACTCATATATGATCAGCTAAATTTCAACAAAGACACAAAGTATACACAATAGGGAAAGCCTCTTCAATAAGTGGTGTTGGCAAAACTGGATATCCGCATATGAAAGAATGACACTGGACCCCTATCTTACACCATAGACAAAAATCAACTCAAATTAAATTAAAGACTTAAATGTGAAACCTGAAGCCATAAAACTCCCAGACGAAAACATAGGCAAAAGGCTCCTTGACTTTAGTTTTGGCAATGATTTTTTGGATCTGACACCAAAAGCACAAGAAACAAAAGCAAAAACAAACAAGTGGGATGGCACCAAACTAAAAAGTGTCTGCACAGCAAGGAAACAATCAACAAAATGAGAAGGCAACCTATAGAATGAGAGAAATATATTTACAAATCATATATCTGATAAGGGCCTAATATCCAAAATATATAAAGATCTTATAACTCAAAAGCAAAACGAAACAAAATAACGTGATTAAAATTTGGGCAGAGGACCTGAGTAGGTCCTTTCCAAAGAAGACGTAAAAATGACCAACAGGTGTGTAAAAACATGCTCAAGATCACTAACGCAAAAGCAAATCAAAACCACAATGAGCTATCACCTCTCACACCTGGTAGGACATTTATTATCAAAAAGACAAGAGAAAACAAATATTGGCAAGTATATGGAGAAAAAAGAACACTTACACACTGTTGGTGGGAATGGAAATTGGTACGGCCACTATGGAAAACAGTATAGAGGTTCCTCAAAAAATTAAAAATAGAAATGTCATGTGATCCAGTAATCCCACTTCTGGGTATATATCCAAGGGAAAAGGAACCACTGTCTTAAAGAGATATCTGTACTTCCATGTTTATTGCGGTGTTCTTCACAATAGCCAGAATATGGAAACAATCTAATTATCCATCAACAAATGAATGGATGAAGACGATGTAATATACACAATGGAATATTGTTCAGTCTTGAAAAGAAAGGAATCCTGTCATAGATGAACCTGGAGGACCATATGCCAGGACAATACTGTATAGTATCACTCATATGTGGAATGTATAAAAAAAAATCAAACTCATAGAAACAGAGAATGGAAATCATCGTTGCTAAGGGGGCAGAAATGGGAAGATGTTGGTCATCCTAGTTGTAAGCCTTCTGTTATAAGATGAATAAGTTCTGGGGATCCAATGTGCAGAAAGGTGACTACAGTTAATAATACCGTATAATATACTTAAAATTTGCTAACAGAGTAGCTTTAAGCATTCTCACAAAAAATAAATAAAAATGACAACTAGGTGAGGTGATAGATGTGTTAACTTTATTGTGATAATGATTTCACAATGTATATGTATATGAAATCAACTTGTACACTTTACATGTATTATAATTTTGTATTTTATATTTTTTTGTCAAATGTGCCTCAATAAAGCTGGAAACAACAACAAACAGCATTATAAATACCATTCCATTATTTCCTAGCATGATTCTAAAAAGTTCAAATTATGTGAATGTCTTGACTAAGTAAAGAAAAATTATCAAAATGACTGTGTTCTTTTGTCTCTCTAATAAATTCAAATTTCATTGTGTTTTGTGTTATCCTTTATTTACATCAGCACTATTTTTTTTTTTTTTTTTGGTGAGGAAGTTTGGCCCTGAGCTAACATCTGTTACCAGTCTTTCCCCTTTTGTTTTCTTGCCAAAGCTCCAGTACATAGTTGCACATCCTAGTTGTAAGTTCTTCTAGTTCTTCTATGTGGAATACTGCCACAGGATGGCTTGATGAACAGTGTATAGGTCTGTGCCCAGGACCTGAACCAGGAATTCCTGGGCCATCAAAGCGGAGCCCATGAACTTAACCACTGTGACACTGGGCAGGCCCCACTATCTTTTGAATTTCCGTTGCATGTAGCCTTGAATAGAAATGCCATCAATACCTGATAGATTTAGTAGGTGTGGGATGGTCTCTAGAAGACTTCTTTAACTCGCACACCAAAGCAGTATAAAATACTGGTCTAGATATAATCTATATTCCATGGATTAGAGGCCACACTCACTTTTTCTCATCTGCAATGGACAAAATTTTAACATTCTTCCATGGAAAAAGGTAAAGTGACATTTTAAAATTTTTATCACCAAATAGTCTTATAAAAAGTTGTACATCCCAACAATACAAGTATTATTTTGTATTCTTTCCACTGATGATTACCAAATTATCTTGATGCCTGGAAGATAAAAAATATATGGATCTGTATGATAATGAATGAGCCTAATGACTAATTGTGATTGTTTTCCATGAAATGAAGAAATATGATGGATTTCTGTAATGATGGTCTGAGGACCTCTGCAATCCTCTCTTCAGTAAAGCAAAGAAACCAGTGACAAAAATTTAAATTAACTTATTCAGAACTCTAGAAATCAAGTATAAGTTTGAAACAATTACAACAGTTTTATTTACTCAATAAAAGCTGCTGACCTTGGTAAGAATAACAGGTTTGTGGTGTTGCAACTTGACCTAATCCCGCTACAGTTCTCACAGCTATGCAGTAGTCACAAAAATCGCCATCTTGGCAACAATGGTAACTGAAAACCAGGAGCCTTGCAGACACTGGAGTGTGTAAACTGGGTTTGGAGCTCCTAAGTATGCCCCATCCTCAGAGGAATCGTTAACACATTCTATGAAACATAAGTATAATACAGGCTCTTATATTGGATCATAATTCAATAAAAAGACCTTAATAGCAATGAAAAGTCCCATCTATGTAGATATTAAAAATTTATCAGACCAGAGTCCCCAAAAGGAAGATATAAACTGTATATACAGGATAATGTAACATAAAAAAGAGTACTGCATATTAAAAGTGATGCAATTGCTGCAAAAGTCAGTAGAGGTGTTTATGCGCTCTTAACATTAACCAGGATGTAATTAAAATATCTTACTTTTGGTTCTGTCTTAAATAATTAGAAGTTATGAAAAAGAAACTATGTGAAAAGCAGTATATATGAATTAAAAAAGAGAAAAACAGAAATGGGTGAGATTTTATGAGTGCGTATTTTCTACTGGTCCATGCATTTACAATGTGTTGATTTGAACTTGATTCAATTGAGGATTTTTAAATGTTTCAAGAGGAGTTGATGCATCAGATAAACAGTACAGGATGAGATTAGGCAGACAGACTAAATCATATATGCTCAAAAACTATCCAGCTCGCATTTTCTGCTACAGCCTCCCTATATCACTTCCCTGTTATTACTCTGTGTTTGCTGCTTTCAATGAAAATGTAATTGTCGTTGGTACCACCTCACTGTTCAGAAGAGAGTAGGATGACCAGGAGACGTCAGGATCAGATGATAAACATTTCACAAATTACTTCATATATACAGTTAATGTCATCATCTAATTGTATGCCTGTCTTAGCTGAGGCTACACATGGGAGAGACACGTGATAGCTAGATTTCTAATTACAAATTGCAGAAATGCAATACAAACTTACCTAATCAAAATAATGAGATATAATGCATGCATAATAGGGTGTCTCATAGGACCCACAAAACCCACAGGAGCCTGAATTCAGTACCTGTACCCAGGAAAAAACGTGAAGCAAGGACATATATTCTTTTATTTATTTATTTGTTTACTTTATTTATTTATTTATTTATTTATTTATTTATTTATTTTTGATGAGAAAGAATGGTGCAGAGCTAACATCTGTTACTGACCTTACCCTTTTTGCATGAGGAAAACTGTCGCTGAGCTAACATCTCTGCATTTTGTGTCTGGGACACTGCCAAAACATGTTGTGATGAGCAGTGTGTAGGTCCACACCTGGTATCTGAACTCATGAACCTCATGAACCCTGGGGCACCAAAATGGAGAACGCAACTTTAACCACTACAGCACTGGGACGGCACCTCCCATTTTTTAAAAATTGTGATAACATTGGTTTATAACGTTATATAAATTTGGGGAGTACATCATGTTTCAGTTTCTGTGTAGGTTACATCATGTTCACCATCCAAAGACTAATTGCAATCTATCACCACACAAATGTGCCTAATCACCCCCTTTGCCCTCCTCCATGACCCCTTCCCCTCTGGTAACCACCAATCAAATCTCTGTCTCTATGTGTTTGCTTGTTGTTGTTTTTATCTTCTATTTATGCCTGTGATCATATGGTATTTGTCTTTCTCCCTTAGATTTATTTCACTTAGCCTAATACCCTCAAGGTCCACCCACGTTGTCAAAAATGGCCAGATTTCATCTTCTTTTAAGGCTGAGGAGTATTCAATTGCATATATATGCTACATCTTCTTTATCCATTCCTCCCTTGATGGTAACATAGGTTGTTTCCAAGTTTTGGCTATTGTGAATGATGCAGCAAAGGACATAGAGGTGCATATATCTTTATTTATTCATGTTTTAATATTCTTTGGATAAATAATCAGCATTGGAATAGCTGGAATATATGGTAATTCTCTTCTTAATGTTTTGAGGGATCTCCATACTCTTTTCCACAGTGGCTGCATCAGTTTGCACTCCCATCAGCAGTGTATGAAAGGTCCCTTTTCTCCACATCCTCTCCAACACTTGTTATTTCCTGTCTTGTTAATTATAACCATGCTGATAGGCATGAGGTGATAAGTCATTGTAGTTTTAAAGTGCATTTTCCTGATAGCGATGTTGAACACTTTTTCATGTACCTATTGGCCATCTGCATATCTCCTTTGGAGAAATGTTTGTTCAGGTCTTTTGCCCATTTTTTAATTGGGTTGTTGTTTTTTTGTTGTTGAGATGTATGAGCTATTTGGATATTGACCCTTTATCAGATATATAGTTTGCAAATACATTCTCCCAATTGTTAGGATGTCTATTCATTTTGTTGATGGTTTCCTTTGCTGTGCAGAAGCTTTTTAGTTTGATGTGGACCCATTCATTTATTTTTTCTATTGTTTCCCTTGGCTAGTCAGACATGGTACTTGAAAATATGCTGCTAAGACCAATGTCAAAGAACATGCTGCCTACATTTTCTTCTAGAAGTTTCATGGTTTCAGGTCTTAAATTCAAGTCTTTACTCCATTTCGAGTTAATTTTTGTGTATGGTGTAAAATAATGGTCTATTTTCATTCTTTTGCTTGTGGCTTTGCAGTTTTCCCAACATCATTTATTGAAGAACGGAAACCTCTTCAATAGGTTTCCCTTTCTCCTTTGTACATTCTTGGCTCCCTAGTCAAAAATTAGCTATCCATAGATAAGTGGGTTTATTTATGGGCTCTCACTTCTGTTTCATTGATCTGGGTATTTGTTTTGTGCCAGTACCATGCCGTTTTGGTTACTATAGCTTTGTGGTATATTTTGAAGTCAGAGTATTATACTTCCAGCTTTGTTCCTTTTTGTCAGGATTCCTTTGGCTATTCAGGGTCTTTTGTTGTTCCATATAAATATTATGATATTTTGCTCTATTTCTGTGGAAAATTATTTTGGAACTTTTGTGGGGATTGTGTCGAACCTGTAGATTGCTTTAGGACGTG
Organism: Equus caballus; assembly: GCF_041296265.1. Classification (NCBI taxonomy): domain Eukaryota; kingdom Metazoa; phylum Chordata; class Mammalia; order Perissodactyla; family Equidae; genus Equus; species Equus caballus. The sequence goes on from NC_091695.1 coordinate 14,376,044, forward strand.
TAAAATTTTAACAATTTTAATTCTTCCAATCCAACAGCATGGAAAATCTTTCCAATTTTGTGTGTTTTCTTGAGGTTTTCAACAACATTTTATAGTTTTCAGTGTACAGGTCTTTCACCTCTTTGGTTAAATTTTTTCCTAGGTATCTTATTATTTTTTTTTTCTGCAATTGTAAATGGATTATAATCTTCACTTCTCTTTCTGTTACTTCAGTGTTAGTATGTAGAAATGCAACTGATTTTTGTATGTTGACTTTCTATCCTGGAACTTGATGGTATTCATGCATTATTTCTAAAAATTTTTTGCTGAATTCTTTAGGGTTTACTGTATATAAAATCACGTCATCTGCCAATAGTGACAATTTCACTTCTTCCGTTCCAATTTGGATCTCTTTCGTTTATTTTTCTTCCTAATTGCTCTGGCTAAGACTTCCAATACTATGTTAAATAAGAGTGGTGAAACTGACCAGCCTTGTTTTAGAAGGGCAGCTTTCAATTTTTCCCCATTGATAATATTACCTGTGGTTTAGTCATATATGGCCTTTTGTGTTGAGGTACTTTCCTTCTATACCCATCTTTTTCAGTGTTTTTATCTTAAATGGATGCTGTATCTTTTCAAATGCTTTCTCTGCATCTATTGAGATGATCACATGATTTTTATTCTTAATTTTGTTAATGTGGTGTATGACGTTGATTGATTTGTGGATGTTGAACCAACCCTGCATCCATGGAATAAATCCCACTTGAACATGGTGTATGATGTTTTTAAAGTATTGTTGTTTACAATTTGCTGGTATTTTGGTGAGGATTTTTGCATTGATGTTCATCAGTGATATTGGCCTGTAATTTTTTTTGTGTGTGTTGTCCTTGTCTGGTTTTGGTATCAGGGTAATGTTGCCTGCGTAGAATGAGTTAGGAAGCTTCCCCTCCTTGAGAAGGATAAGTATTGTCTTCTTTGAATATTTGGTAGAATTTACCAGGGAGGCCATCTGGTCCAGAACTTTTATTTATTAGGAAGTTTTTGATTACTCTTTTTTTTTTTGAGGAAGATTAGCCCTGGACTAACATCTGCCACCAATCCTCCTCTTTTTTTTTTTTTTTTTTTTTTTTGCTGAGGAAGACTGGCCCTGAGTTAACATCCATGCCCATCTTCTTCTATTTTATGTGTGGGATGCCTACCACAGCATGGCTTGCCAACTGGTGCCAAGTCCGCACCCAGGATCCGGACCAGCGAACCCTGGGCCACCAAAGTGGAATGTGCAAACTTAGCCGTTGCACCACCAGGCCGGCCCTTGATTACTCTTTTGATCTCCTTACTGGTTTATTCAAATTCTCTACTTTTTCTTGATTCAGTTGTGGAAGTTTACATGTTTTGTTTACTTGTTTTTGTGGAGTTTTGTCCTATTCCCTTATTTGGAATGTATTCCTTTGTCTCTTCACTTTGGCTCTTTCTCTCTGCTTAGATCTATGTATTAGTTGGACAGCTACATTGCCCCATCTTGCAGAGATGACCTTATGTAAGCAATGCCTTATGAGCCCCAGCAGCATGCTTCCCTCTCATCACCAGTTACAAATGTTCCAGGAGTGTCCTCTGTGTGGGCTACATGTGTCCTTTTGTGGCCAGGTTGCTCTTGTTGCAGGTGGCTGGGGAGGCTAGTGTGTCCCCCTGGCTAGCTGGTTATAATGCTCAGCTGCATGTGGCTGCTGTGGACTCTTCAGTTACTTTGTTGGGTTTGAGGAGGCCCAGCACAGTTGGCTTCCAGGTCTATTAGCACATTCCTGTTCCAGTTTTTCTGTTAAGTGAGTAGGCCCCCAGTATGGATGGTTGCTAGGCTCATGGGCTTACAATTGCTGTAGGCCTCTGGCCTGGAACACTGTTGTCAGCTTTCTCAGGGTTGCAGCTGAGTGTGGCCAGCCCCAGGTATTGGAGCAATTATTTCAGGCTTTGAAAAATGGGGCTGATAACCTATGTGGCTGTTTAAGAAGCACGATTCTACTGCAGCTGACGAGGCCTACCACCCACAGGGCCACACACCCTATCAAAACAGTCCTACTCTGTGCACATGCCCTGACTCACTGAAGTGAACCCAGTCACACCACTGCAGAGGCCCCACACACTCCACCAATGCCCCACAAACTCCACTACCTCTTCATCCTTGTCCTGCCCCACAGAGGCAGATCTACTTGCCTAGATGCAGAGCTTCCAGGTACCTGGCCTATGCAGGTCCACAAGTTGTCCAAAGGCTTGCTGTTTGGTGGAGCCAGTCCCTAGGGTAGGCTACCTGTCCTGCATGAGCTAGATTAAATCAGTTCTCTAGTGAGTGGGGCAGGCCCATCAGCTAACAGGCCAGGGGAAGAACTTCAATACTGTCTGCCAGCATCAGTAACAACACACCTGTACTAGGTCACAGTAGTGGCTGCTGGCAATATCTTGGGCCCTGGAGAGGTCTCACCTCTCATGCAGATGCACACAGAGCCTTTCAAGTAAGACTCTTCACCAAAGGGTTGTGCACCTTTCTTTCTGGCGATTTTATGTTGCTTTCTGAAATGGGTGAATTTGTACATTGACTCTTTAAGAGCAGGCTTTTCTTCCCTTTATGTCTGATAGCTTTTCAGGGCATATTCCCATTACAGTTATTAGCCAGTAAAGCTAGATATTATGACACTTTTCTCAGTTGTGCTGAGTCCAAAAGCTGCTTATAGTAGCAATGGCCCCTTCACTCAGATCCCCACTCCTCTAAGGAAGGCTTCATACCTTAGGATTTCTCCCAGCCAACCATGATGTGCCACAGCTTGAAGGTGGCTTTTTTCTCTCCAGAAAGAAATTTCTGCCTCTTCCACCTCAGTCGGCACTGTCCCTTGTTGCAAGGGTTCTTTTTATCCAGTTTTCAGTTCTCTCTCAGGGGCAATTGTTGCAAGAATAGTCGTAAATTTGTTGCATCCATGGGAGGAAGTGAATTCAGAGTTCACCTACACCATCATCTTGACACCATCTCTCAGGACTCATATTCTTTATATGATTTCTGCTATGGTTTGCACAACTGCTTGATTTTCTTCTATGTCTCTGATTTCTTTCTTTCTTTTTTTCTTTTTAAAGATTGGCACCTGAGCTAACAACTGTTGCCAATCTTCTTTTTCTTTTTTCCTGCTTTTTCTCCCCAAATTCCCCCCAGCACATAGTGGTATATTTTAGTTATGGGTCCTTCTAGTTGTGGCATGTGGGACACCATCCCAGCATAGCCTAACGAGTGGTGCCATGTCCACAGCCAGGATCCAAACCTGCAAAACCCTGGGCCACTGAAACGGAGCACGTGAACTTAAACACTCTGCCACGGGGCTGGCCCCATGTGTTACTGATTTCTGAGTTCTACCTTTTCTCCATCAATATGGATGAAGATATAGCCAGCGATTCCCAAGTTTAAAAAGTTGCAACTATAGGGGCCAGCCTTGTGGCACAGTGAAGTTCACATGTTCTGCTTTGGCAGCCTGGGGTTTGCCACTTTGGATCCTGGGTGCAGACCTATGCACTGTTTGTCAAGCCATGCCATGGCAGGCATACTACATATAAGGTGGAAGAAGATGGGCATGGGAAGATAGCTCAGGGCCAGTCTTCCTCAGCAAAACAAGAAGAGTCTTGGAGGTAGATGTTAGCTCAGGCCTGATCTTCCTCAAAAATAAAAAAAATTACAGCTATAGAGAGAAGAATAATTTTCTCTTCGTTTATATTCATACAATTGCAGGAAAATTATTCTGGTTGAAACATATTTGGTAGAACATCCAATGTTGAGCCAATCAACTGTGCTTAAGTATGTGCCCTCATGTTGTGTATAATAACCATGTGATACATAAGGGATGAGAGCGAAGAAAGTTCTTAGATAATTCATGCAGTTGGTGAGTAGAAAAAGCAACGCACTTGTACTAATTAGGTTAAACTAAGCTAAAGAATAGGAAACTTTTACAATTCTAAGTTCTGAGGACCTTGAAGAAGTATAATCTAAGACAGGATTCCAGGTTTAGTGTGAGGCTCAACTCTAAACAATAATTCAGGGACAAGTGGCTTTGACATTTTCCAATGGTGAATTCTCTAGTCTCTGTGGTCATTCCCTGGTCAGCCAGGCAAGTGGGGAGAAGTGGAATTCCAGGAGATGTTCTCTTAAACAAGTAAGTCCATACACATTATTTTCTCTCCTATTTAATTGCCAAGAACTAAGTCACATGATCATGAGAGCTGCAAGAGACACTAGAAACACATTCCAGCCACTATGGAACAAAAAAGAAACTAAGGAGAATGGAATTTGATAGACATATTAATCTCTGGCATCAAGCACAATATAATTGTGAGTACTAAGGAGAAGTGGTAAAGGTAATTAAGGAGAAAAATGACATCATTCAATTTACTTTATAAATAAATATTATCCTTGAATTAACAAACAGAAGGTTGATGAAAGTGAAATAATCCTGAAAAGAAAGAATAATTTTTAAAAACTATTTCAGTTTAAAAACTTTACAAAGATATGAATGAAGGAAGTCTCTAAGAAAATAGAGTGGAACAAGTGGAGTTAATTGGTATTTAGAATACAGAGTCAGCATAATTTGTGATCAGATAGAAAATGTGCATAAAAGAAATGGAGAATGATAAATATGTTATATTTTCTAATATGGCTGATTTTGTGTTTGGGCATAACCCCTGCGTAAATCCTGTGACCACTTTTCACAATATATACACTGCTTCAACCCTGATCCTGGCCACTGTAATCTCCCATAAAGATTATTGCAATCACTTCCTAACTATTCTCCCTGCTGACACTCTTGTTCACACTAATATATATTGTGTTCTTATTTCATACCACATTTCAGATATTTTATCCATTGCTAACAATGGAAGCAAACACAATATATATGATTAGTGATATGGAAAAATTAAATGATGTAAGTGTAAATTATCAAGTCCCTCAATGTCCAACAATGTTCTATGTAGAGGGCTCCATACTTGAAAATGCCCTGGAATCAAGTAGTTATGAGAGGAGATAAAGTCAAATTATGTAATAAAAATTAAAACAAAATATTTGTGAAAATAGAAGTTGTATTGGAGAGATATGAGTTATATTGGAGCATTACATTAGAAAATTTAATTTTGCCTACAGGAATAATGGGTCACTTTTCATAGGATGGGATATACCAGCTCAATCTAAAAGATTAACAGGAGCTTGGCAATCAGACATGAGGTCAATGTATAGGTTACAAACTTTTCTGTGCCTCTTGAAGAGTATAAGACGTAAACTTACATAGTTAGATATTTATTGAATACTTCAATAAATACACAAAAGCTGAATGAAAAAACTAATTATTTTACATAACTTACCAAAGATTTACAGCAACAATAAAACTTCACTCTGTCCTCTCTCTCCTATGAGTTTTAAGCCCTCACAGTGTCAGTTTCCCATCCTCACCTTCTCAACATCGAAAACTCTGAGACTCTGTGTACTATATCTTCTTGTTCAAGTTTATTTTTTTCTTATATAAGTACCTGTAACTGAAAAGAAATTCTATCCATGAAATGAACAGAGGGCCTTAACACACAAAAATTCTAGATAATACACAAAATCTAGATAATTTCCAAGTTACATTCTTTGAAGTTAAGAAATGGTGTTTTAATAGTTTCAAATTTAGTAACCCTAGATTTCATATATAGATATAGACCAATTTCAAGACTGTGATTATCTTACACAGCCTTTCCCAGTAGAGGAATTGCTCTACTCTCCAAAGACTAAGAAGATGGGGAGATAGGTAGGGAGGAGTGGCCAGTAGGCTCATGCTCGTCAGACCATATTCCATAGAGAGAGAAACTTCAGTGTAGCACTAATCCAACTAGACACAGCCTTGGTTACCTTCTAAGTTACCACTTGATAAACAGATTATTGCATTTAAAAATGCAACACGTCAGAGAGAGAAGATGCCCCAACAATTAATAAGGGGCTATCTTCTACTAAGGTGCACTGATGGATTTAAGTGAAGCATTAGCTTCAATGAAAACTGAGAATGGCTGTATTTGTTACTTGAATGATTCAAACCAGAAATTTATATAAGGCCATATTCTTTATAAAAGAGCAACACACAATGATTTCTCCATAATAAAAAAAAAAAGGTAAGCAGTAATTATTTTACCCTGCTTATTTTTATTGTATTGTATTTATTTTAAACACAAGAAATGAAAGTATCAGGGCCGGCCCTGTAGCTGAGTGGTTAACTTCACATGTTCCACTTCTGTGGCCCAAGCTTTCGCAGGTTAGGGTCCTGGGTGTGGACATGGCACCACTCACCAAGCCATGCTTAGGCGGCATCCCACATAGCACAACCAGAAGGACCTACAACTAGAATATAGAACTATGAACTGGGGGACTTTGAGGAGAAGAAGAAGAAGAAAAGAAAGAAGATTGGCAACAGATGTTAGCTCAGGTGCCAATCTTCAAAAAACAAATAATAAATTGAAAGTATTGAAGAAAACACTTCCTCCCATTCAAATTCATTTATGAGATAAATCTTATGGACTTGAAATATACAGACTGTAACTATAAGCAGTTTTTAATTTTTATAACTGTAAATCAGATATAAGATGCACATAAAGTTCTTATTTCTTAGTTTTATTGATATTATTCAGAATATTAAAGTCAAAATAATATTTCCTATTGAATGTTCTATGAAGCACATTGAGTTTTTATTAAGAATATGGATTCTGGCATTAAACTGCTGATTTTGAGGCCAGCAAGGTCACAAACTATCTTCTTGATATTGGACAAATTTCTTAATCTCTCTATGCCTCTGACTTTTTATGCAAAATATGAATAATCACAATGCTTACTTCATTCAGAATGCAATAAATGAGATAATTAAATGAGATAATACAGATACAATCATTAACAGTGTGGTTATCATGTAATACATGTTTAAAAATGATCAATAATAACAAAATAGTTTCAAATAATCAGACCTCTCTACTCTCCATAGCTAGGCTAGTGCTGCTAACAGACAAAATGGAAGAGAAAAAACTTAACCTCTCATTTTAGAACTACCAAAGTACCATAATTGTTAATGGAGAGAGTAGATCAAGCTCAGAAAAGAGAATAATCAAACAAAATTCTCTCTGAGGGTGCTTTTATGTCTTAAATAGGATTTGAGCTAGACTTTTAAATTTAATTTTGCTCATATTTCTATAATAAAGTCTACTTCTCTTACATACTTAAAATACAGTTGACTGGCACAGATAACAGAAAAATACTAAAAATAAAAGCCCAATAAGTCAGAGTGGTATTTCCCTGGATACAGTTGCTGGTTTGTATCCATCCAATACAGAATAGTGCACTAATTTTAAGCTCAGTATTTCTGTCAAAATATTACACTGTACATTTTCTTTTCTCCTAGATTGAGAAAAGGATATTCCTGTCCAGGATAAAAGATGAGCAAAGTTCAAAAAGAAAGAAAATGGATATCTTAAAATAATAAGGATAAACACAATAAATATGGTAATGATCATAATGACAATGCTTAATGCAACTACAACTGCCTATTTCAAGTCAAGCTGATAACATAGCTTATGCTACTCCTCAAAGCAACTCCCTGAGTTACATACTATTATTACTGTGTGTATTTTCAAACAAGGAAAACTAAGCTCTGATAATTTAAATAAAGACATATTATCAGAATATATCTAATTTCCATTTTAAATCACTCAGTATAAATTCTTTGGTCAGTGAGTACTTAAATCTAGTTAGATCAACGATGATTGCTAAGATTCACAGGAAATCATTCATGTAATTACCCATTTAGAAACATTTTTAAACCACTGAGTCATGTTAAGCACCACATCACCTATTGGAATACAAAACTGAAGGAGGACATGAAAGCATTTTTTCCCCCCTGGAATATGTTTTATTGTCTTTCCAAAAATAGAATGATTCAGTGATATCCTAAGATCTGTCAAAGTCTCAGAGTAGACGTCCTTTCCTTAAGGTATTGTTTGGCGCTCCCATAACACCTTGTAATTCTTTCTCCTTCGACTCTGCATCTTGCAGGGTAGCACCTGACTTACCTGTCTGATTTCATCACTAGTCCATGAACTCTGTAAAGACGGAAGGTGAGCTCATATTATTTACCAATATTATCCTTCATATTTAACACACTTTGTATTTAACATACATTTAGTATTTATCCATAATAAACTTCAATATATACTACAAAATATATATTGATTGACTGCCTGATATATTCATCAAACATATCTGGATCACTGAAAATTCAATTTTATTTCTGCTTGAGTTGTTTTTCATAAGGTATAACTTCTGAAGAAAAAGATATAGGGAGGGCGATGTAGAATCTTGAAAGTTTTGAAAAGATATAAAATGAGGAAATTACCAAAATGTGAAAAGAGGAGAAAACAAGAGAGAAAGATCAGAAAAATCAAGTTAGAGATAAAAAGAGATTTTTGGGGGTGCACTCAGTCTCCGTTTATAGAGATTCTCATATTATTTGGATCTGAATTGCCCTAGGTCCTCGGTCCCTCTTCTTGATATTTCTGAGCCATGAGCAGAGAAGAGCCAGGACAGAGCATTTATCTTTAGGGTATGCTGTGGAAAATTAAAGTTGGAATAGAAGGTTCATTGAACTAAGATGGGAGGCATTTAGAATTAGTGACATTTGAGAAACCGAAAGTGGAAATTGTTGTTTCAGTCCTTTGGGATTTGTGAGAGGGAAAGGGAACCGGGGATCTTAAAAAAAGAGAAATTGTATTCTGTAAGAAGCAAAGATGAATTTGGGGTTTAGGAAATGGAGAAGAAACTTCAAATCTCATGACAATGTGGATTTTGGAGTATGTGACAAACCGTGAAAAAGATCTTAGTTTAGGATTAAGGAAGGCAAAAGTCAAAAAAAGTGATATCTAGGATCCAGTCCAGTGGAGGAGAGACAACTTATTTTGTCTAAAAATGCTTAATTCTCTCTTTTTTTTTTTTTTTGAGAAAGATTAGCCCTGAGCTAACTATTGCCAATCCTCCTCTTTTTGCTGAGGAAGACTAGCCCTGAGCTAACATTTGTGCCCATCTACCTCTACTTTATATGTGGGACGCCCACCACAGCATGGGTTTTACCAAGCGGGGCTATGTCTGCACCCGGGATCTGGGCCTGTGAACCCCAGGCCACCGAGAAGCGGAATGTGTGCACTTAACCGCTGTGCCACCAGGCCGGCCCCTAAAAATGCCTAATTCTTGAAGAAGCAGATTAGACTAAGACTATACCACATTTAGCATTGTGCTTTCTGATAGTTATTCAGACATAGGTATATAGAAAACGTAATAAATCTATTTTATGTTTATGATACATACTTAGTACTTACATATAAAAGACTACAATATATATCACAAAATATATATCAATTGACATGTTCATAATATATATATTCTATATTCACAATATATTCTATATTTGTGATATATGATATATTAAATGCATTCAGAAACTCATATTTAGAGGTAGTAAAAAGGTATACAAAGGCAGATTTTACATTTTGTCTGGTGTCAGGTATATGAACTCTCTGATCAATTTCTTTTGCACCATGTATTTTCCTTTTTCATTCTTTAATTACCCTGTAAAGGCCCTAAACATACCTAATTACTACTAAAGGCCTAGAATTTGGAATATAAGTAGAGTTAAGATTATTTTGTGCCCGTGATTGTGTTGAGGGCATATTACAACAAAATCTTACTTACTTTATTTCACATTCTAAACCTCAGGTGGACATGTAACTTGCTATAAAGCATTATTTCCAATACAAATTTGTTTGATATATTAAGTGGAATATTTTTCTATGATGGAAGCAAAGTGGTATTCCTTATTTTCCTCATCAGTGTCTAACCCTCTTTTCCAGATAGTGGTGGCCCAGGCTGACCTGAACTGGGCCTGGCAGTGGAATCTTATTGACCACCTTGGCCTTTGGTTATCAGAGATGCAGTTCACAGGAGAAACATCAAATCATCCAGGAAAGAATCACGCGGATTGTAAATTGAAAGATGTTAGGCAGAAAAAATACAAATAAGAAGCAACAGAGATCAGATTGATCAGAAAGGACAACATTTCTCATTAGAGAATGCCACCTGCTCCCTCCAGCAATTCTTACGCTGAGAATAGACTACCTGACATGTTTTGCTCTTATTTTATTTTTATTTATTTTTCTGTGTAATTCATTTATCCATATTGTTGATATAGGCAGGAAGAATAGAGTTTAAATGTTTTTACATTTTGGAATTCTAGGATATTGGATTTGAAACATCTTCCCAAAAATACAAAACAAACAAACAAAACACTGGATATCTATTCTGTATCAGTGGATTTGAAATCATCTATTTAATTTGTCTCAGTTGGCCTTTGGGTTCAGCAGATTGAGGTGACTTCTAAACCCTGAAATCATTTTGTTCATAGATGGAATCCACAGGACAAACTCCCCCACAGAGGAACCTCACTATGTAGGTGGAATTCATCCTGTTTGGTTTTTCTGATGTTCCTGACCTCCAAGGATTTCTTTTTGGGGTGTTTTTGATAATGTATGTGATTATTCTGATGGGCAATGGCCTCATTATCATAATAACCAACGTTGATCCTTCCCTCCACACTCCCATGTATTTTTTCCTTAGGAACTTTTCTTCTTTGGAAATATGTTATGTGTCAGTCACTGTCCCCAGATTATTAATAGATCTTTGTAGACAAAAGAGAAATATTTCCTTTCTCGCCTGTGCTGTACAAATGTATTTCTTTCTTGTCTTGGGAGCCACTGAGTGCTTTATTCTGACGGCAATGGCCTATGACAGGTATGTTGCCATTTGCAACCCATTACTCTACCCTCTCATCATGAACAATAGGCTGTGTAGCCAACTGGCAGCTGGCTGTTGGATCAGTGGAATTCCAGTCCACATAGGATTCACCTATCAGCTGTTCTCTCTCCCCTTCTGTGGATCTAACCTGTTGAATCACTTTTTCTATGACATACCTCCAGTACTTGAGCTTGCCTGTGGGGACACTTTTATGACTCAGATATTGATTTACATGGTTGCTGTTCTAGTTGTCAATATTCCTTTTATGTTGATACTTGGATCTTCCGTAAATATAATCTCAACCATCCTGAAGCTGCCTTCAGCAACTGGGAGAGCCAAGGCCTTCTCCACTTGCTCTTCTCATCTCATGGTTGTGGCTTTATTCTTTGGATTAGGCATCATTACCTATATGAGACCAAAGTCCAGCCATTTAAAAGGAATGGATAAATTCCTTTCTCTTTTTTACACCATTGTGACCCCAATGCTAAACCCTATAATATATTGTCTGAGAAACAAAGATGTCATGGTGGCATTGAGAAAATTCTTACCAAAATGGATTGTGCTATGACTTAAAAACAAAACTTCATAAAATTTGTTTCTTATTTATCACAGTCTCCATACATTAATATTGATTCTTCTCAAATTTTATTAGGAATCTTAATTATTCTGATTGATCTTATACACTTATCACATGAAAGAAACTCTGCTGCTACTTTTAAATAAAATAATAATCCCAAACTCAATCCAAGATATTGAAATATCTCAAATAACACATTGGAGTCTTTAAGGTTGCTGTTACTTTTTAAGATTTTAGAATATTGGCTAAATGTTTTATTTCACAAAAAATGCTTCATCTTTATATCTCCAGTTCCAACATATTGTCTGAAAAATGTTAGACATTTAGTTAACTTTGTTAGATTGAAAGGAAGACTAATAGCAAAAGTTTAACTATTGATATTTTACCTGCTCATGATCAATAATTGCATTATAATCAAGAAAGTTAACACAAAGAAAGGAAGGATTTGAAACCAACAATAGTGAGTAGAATTGATGTGTTAAGCAGAGTTAAAATTCTATCTGTTCTTATTGGTGATTCATCAGCTACTTCCCAAAAGCCAAATTCATATAAGAAAAAGGGGGCCACTTTATCTTGGTTACAGAATTCAGTCTTCCTGTAGAATTCTACCTAAATTGCCTTCACTTCTATTGTGTTAAATAGAATACTTGATTTTAATTTTCATATGGAGGTTTTAATTTCACAAAGATGGTACAAGTTGTGGGGGTTTGGGAGAAAAATAAAGGTATTTGAGAAGCCAAAACAGGGAATTTATATAAACCTACTAAAATGTTAGCTCTGGGCTGTGTGAGAGTCATTTTTCGTACCGCCAACTCCCTTCTTGAGGTAGAAACCAGCAATTTCCCTTCCTTCTTTCTTTAAAGAAACAGTATAGAGTCTTAATAACAAAGGAATGCCTGTATAGGAAGACAGGAAAGGGTAAATTTGAACATTAAAGCAGCAAAATCACAGGCATTTCCTTCACATAGTTGTGCATTCAGTAAACTTCTTGGTACCAACCTTTGCAGTGTCTTAGGTGCTGTCACCAGGCTTCCTGTGGTGTTCCTTTCAAAATACAGAACATTTTTACTTGCCGCCTACTTCTCCTTCACTCCTATCACATTTATCTCCAGTGTTCTTTAGAAGGTAGTGTGATGTTACATATAACACAAGTTCTGTACAATTATTTCCTGTCATAAAGCCCCAGCTTAAAGAGAAAAGGTGAAAAAAGTAAAAGAAACCATTTTCAAGATCATAATAGTATCCAATTTTAACAAAATATAGCTTTGTCCTTTCATCACAATAAAAGAGTACCAAACATATCACAAATAAATAGATATTGGAGATCTTAAATTTTGTGTGAAAGGGCTATCAAAAGACATATTGGGGAATTTTTTATATATAGTTGTTTGGCAGTGCTACTTCTGAAGCTGCCTCCTCCCTCAATAAGATCAGAGCTGTCTATCATGTTTGGAATATTGATACTTTGAAAGATCTGTGCAGTAGCAGAAGAAGACATGGGTATTGGTATATACAATGATTATATTCTAAATTATGTATTCAGTCAACATATTAACATCCAAATTTTATTTCCTTTTAAAATATTTAAAGTTAGTATTTTGTATTACATGTTACATATTAGAAATCCCGATTGAGGAAAATGAGAGGAACAAGAATAGTCATAAAAGGACTATGAAAAGTGGCAAAACCTTTGGCTGGTCCAGAGGATTGTCCTGGTCATGTTACTGCAATGCAGAAGGATGAACTTTCTTGGCATAGGAATTTGGTTTCTTAGACAAGGAGAGCAGGCACGATGCTGTTGAGTCCTATATGAAGACGATCGCTTGAGCTGCAAAATACTACATGGTTTTTAGAGACATGAAATGTTAACTTATTGGAAGTTTGACCTCTGCTGACTCCAGAGAACAAAGGGAGAAGCAGTAATAATTTGCTATATTTGAAACGAAGAAAGCTTTCCAAATTTTTCTGGCAGAATGTGTCAAGACAGGTCAGGAAGTTGTGGTTATTTACCTTTACAACACCTCTCACGAAGGCAACATTTGGAAGAGGCCTTCTAAAGTGAAGAAATGAGACGTTGGAAGACGATGTCCTCTAAAGCTGTCAGTATGGGTTTGACTGAAGTGATGAGAGGAAGTGGTGGCTTTATTATCTTCTAATTTAGGAGGAATTTTACCTGTGTTGATAGATACCAATGAGTCTGTGACATAGAGAATCTGTAATGCTCCTACCCACACTCCAATTCTGTAGCAAGAATTAGGGATGTTAGAATCTGAGGATTCCAACATTTATGCTGGTGAGGCATCCTCAGACATTGGTTTCTGAATATAATAGTCAATCAGATAGATACTGTCTTCACAAGGAGAATATCTTTGTTTCATATATTAGTAAAGACATTGTTTTGGTCAGTGCTTGGTGCAAAAGAGATATTTTCCAACAATGGACAACTCATTTCTCACCTGGATACAAGGCTACTCCTATAGAGATTTCTTTCAACACAACATGTAGAGCAAATTTTCCCAAATATGACTTTCTGCTACTGATCACTTACTCAAGCTCCATAATCCTATCTGTAGCTGGCTGCTTCTCTCTGAATATGTCTTTAATATATTGCATATGATTGTTTGCTTTTGGATGTCCTTATCCTTCCTTAAATTTCCAGGTCACTTTGGAAAGTGAAGAGGTTCATTTTACTCTTAGATTAGAAGCCAAAGTTAAATGATGTTTTGTAAGAATAAACTTGTATGAGCAATATCATGAATATTACAATGAAATTTCTTTACAAAATAAAGACAAAATGTTCCACAAAGACAAAGAGTTGGAGGAGGAATCCAGAGTCTTTGATTAGTGGCTGAATTATAGGGAAGAGTGTTTAAAGGCAAGGTGAGAAATTTGGACTTTGGCTCATTATTGTAAATTAAAAATGACAAGAATTTAATAAAGTTCAGTGGCATTAGGAATTTAGAGAGAAAAGGGAAACAAAGACATTCCCAGAAGGAGAAAAATAATTTGACTTTCAGTTTTAATTTGGGGATGAAGGCATCATTCTCAGGTTTCAGCTATTTTTTTAGACTAAAATGGGCAGAGTGTATGTCTATGTGTAGATGGGGGAGGAATAAGGTAGTTTTGGAGGAAGTTAGTGTCTTCAGTTTGGAACCTGTCTCGAGAACAATTAGATAAGGTCATCCTGAACATTTTTTTTCATGTTTTGCCATGTATAATACACGCTCAATTCAGGAAACTGACACAATCTCTGACTGACACTGTTTTCTTCTGATAAAAAGGTAATATGTCCACATACATCAGTTGCCCTGCTTTTTCTTCTGACTTTTGATGTGATTGAAACTGACGGAGTAAAGAATATATCTTATGACCCCTATTAGCCACCTTCAGGCTTTGAAGCAGCCAATGGAGCGGTCTGGGGTAAACCTTGTTCAGAATTAGGGTGGCCCGGTGATCAACTGACCCTATCACATTCTCCTTTGGTCTTTTAACTATGAATTCAACAGAGAAAGGAGGTGGAAACATAAAGCAAGTGGCAAAGATCTAGAATCAGACTAAGTAGAGGAGTAAAGATCAAAGGTCAAGAAACAAAGGTGGAGCTGTAAGCTCCAGTCTCTTGGCTGTAGAAATGGAGAGAACCTAACCAACTCAAGAAGGGGTCAAGAATAAGGTGTACATTCAGATGGAGGAAAAAATGTCGGGTCTACTTCTACTAGCCTTTCTGATATCTCCCAAGGTCTTTGCATCCCTGTTACTTCCCTTCCAGGAAATATGTGACTTTACCTCTTTGTGGAAAAATTTTCCAGCTAGAGTGAAGTGGGGGGAAGTCTAAAATATTCTTGTTACTTTTGTAGTCCAAGAATATACACTTATATGGGGCAGATGATAGCATGTTAACTATTTTTCTTTATTTTTCCTGCGATCTTGAGCATGAAATAATTTAGACATTCCAAAGTTTTACTTTATCACGCACGTTTCATTAAACATTTCCTGTAGTATCTACTGGCTCTTGTGGTTATCCAGTGATCAATCTTATTGATTAATAAATGAGAAGATATTAGGTTTCTCAGCTCACCCCCATCTTCCCACTTCAGATCTACCTGCAGAGAGGATTTGTCCGGTTGTTCTCTGTTGTGTTAAGAAACCTGCCTCTATGAACAAAGCTTATGATTGTCCAGAATTTCCAGTAACTGGATGGATAAGTCTGCCTTGTTAAATGATGAAAGGCTTCAAACACACTCTGCTACACAATGAAAGTCCTGTTCTCAAATTTTTTTATTTTGAGTAATAATAGGTTGACTTCAGTGAATCTATTTCCTGTCTCACTTTTCAACATGTTCTGAAATCTGGTGAGCAAAGAGAAATGATCAAGATATCTTAAAACCTTAACGTTAGAGAGATTCCAGAGTAACCAAAGAATATGAGAGAACTGGCAAAAATCAAGAGACGTTTTAAATTTGGTTTGTGAATGACTCCGCTTTGATTTTTTCTTAAGGAATTCAAATATACTTTCTCAGCTTCTTCTTTTTTTTTAATATTTCAGCTATTGAACATGACAATGCATGGAGTTTTGACTGAATTGCTGTATTTATAATAGCATTATCTTTAGTGAAGTTTAAAATATGAGTGGATAGTGTTTATTGAGTGCTTCACTAAATGTCAGGCATTATGCTACAAACTTTATAAAATTTAATTTTCACAGCTTTAAAAGAAACAATGAAGCTAAAATAATTAAAGTAATTTACCAATCACACATAAGAATTTCTCCAGCTCTAAAACATACCCATATATACTCAATTATGCTACATATATACTATATTTACTACCATGTGTCCAATGAAAACTCATAAGCTTTAGTATCTGAGGACTATTGTAAGTCTAGATCCTATCATATATTATCTGATCATGCATTGAATAAGGGTTGAAGAGAGCTGCCTCACCAACATTTATCTGTTTACTATGGTGCAAATGTTAATATTAAAGCTAAAAATTATGGAGAGGCATGTAAACAAGAAAGACTTAAGATCATATTTATGTGTGAGGGGGAAGAATTAAGTGTTGATAGGTCAGAAATGGAAAGATGAAGACCAGGGGTGTTCTTATTCTTGTCCCCTCAGTCTCGTGTTTGTGATTTGGTTGATGAGTCCCTAATACTAATTATAATGTGATCTTATGTAGTACCACAGTAATATAAATCCTCATCAATTTATGGGAAGACAGTATCAATGATCCCCATTTTGCTAATGAGCAAAATGACTCATTAAAAAGTGACCCATCTAAAAGTGGCAGAAACAAGCTTAGAACTTGTGCCATCACACTCTGAACTACTATGTTGCCTTTGGACATAGTATTTGGGCCAGAACAGATAGTATACTTAGATTGATTCATCTAGTCTCATTGTTTAAGTCCTGTGTTAGCTACTACCAAATATGGAAAATGTGTAACTTAGATCTGACAACTCATGCATAGCATCACCTTTTGTCCAATACTAGCTAAGCAATTCTTTTGCATTAGTATGCAAAGTAGATTTTATTGATAATTTTGCTGGGAATAAGAGAATATGTTTAACACAGTTCCCCTCTTGAAAACTAATTTTTAAATCCTCAACTGATTTATCTGTTTGCTCAACTTCCTTTTTCCTAGATGTTCTTAAGACCTGTTCTCTGATCCTCTGCAAGAAAGTGCTCAAATCGCATTATTGTTTTTCCCCTGAAATACACCAAGCACTGTAATTGTTCCCTCTTCTATTACTCAAATCAATTTAATGTAGTCTGAATATTTAACTTCAGAGCTTGTATTTCCAGCCCCTTACAAGCCTAAGAAAATAAGTACTTATCAAGGTAATAGAAAGGACCCATCTTATAAGGTAGTAAAATATGTAAATAAAAAAGCACTTTTCAGTTACAAAATCTCATGGTGCTTTGCAGGGAGTAAGAAAGTTAATCTCTGAAAAATTTGAAAACTTAGAAGTGACAGATGGATATGAGAATATGACAATGTTGTATTCCTGGAGTAGTCACTTTGTACCAGTGAAGAAACAGACTTTTCCCTTGCTGAGATATTAATGCAAGTTTCCATTTAATAAGGATTACTATGCCAGGCTCTTTGCTTAGTACGTGACATACATTATTTCATTTAAACTTTACAGCATATTGGAAGTTTGATGTAATCAATCTAATTTTATTTGTGAGGAAAATGAAATGCAGGAAGTCAAGTCACAGCCTAATTTCAGTTTAAAAGCCTGAGTCTTAGAGAGTAGAGCAATTTCTAATAATGACACGGAAGATAATTATGGCAAAAGAAAACTCAAACTCTCTTCTCAGACTCTAGAGCCAACACTTTTATCCACTATACTGGAAGCCTCTGTTCCCATGTTAAGGGGCTTACTTAGAATTTGAATGTGAAAATATGCACATTATCAGGGAGATAACAAGGTTAGAATTTCCCAGGTCACAGATATAACTCTCAGGCTATGTATTTGTTGGAGGAAAGTCCTCTCTGGTGAGCTCTTGGGGAAGGCACAGAGTTGGCTTGAAGCATGAAAAGAGGGTGAAATTATCATAGGCAGTAGAAAACAGAGAAGCATTTTAGGCCAGAGAAAATAGGAAAATGCGTGCATGTTTGAATGCCCATAGTATAAGCAGGAAACTGTTTTGAACAGAACACTGTTTTCACTTGCAGAAAAGTTGAGGAAACAATCACTACTGCTATCACTGGTGATGCAGGGTCAGTGAGCCAAGGAGTTGAAAGAAAGATTTCTTGGACTCTCAAGGTCTAGCAGTAGTGCTCTTTTACTTAGAGAATAGTGTGGAATAGCACGGGGACAGGACCCATGGGCAGTAAAGAGCTGCTGCTGCATGGGAACAGGACCCACGGGCAGGAGGAGCTGCTTCTGCTGCAAACATGGGTTGAGAGTAAGGCTAAGTTTAAGGCCTAGGTATGTGAGTTATCTCTTTACAAGACAAGGGAAAGAATATGTAAAAAAACAAAAAGTTGTTAAAATGGTATCAGTGCAGGTGGGGTCTGGTTATTGGGTGGTCTTGTAACTCTAGATAAGAATCAGACCAGATTAAGTCATAATGTGCTATGCTTCCCAGAGGATGCTGGTCGGGGGTAGTCAGCTACATGAGTTTACCAGACAAGCACAATAAACAAGACTTAAGTCCTTGCCATCACCATTAAGAGTTTCTAGAGATAAGGTCATCCCGCCTTCCTCCTGGTACAGAGAGGGAGATACCACCACAGATGGAAACTTCCTTCACAAATGAAAATGTCTCTCATCAAAGGGCAAGCAAATTCCACTCCTCAGAGCCTCCTTCTCATCTGCAGGTTTTAAAAGTAACCTGCCTAAAATACTCCTCATCACTAGAAACAAGAATTTGAGGCACATTTGGAGTGACAAAGAAGCCATGAATAAAAAATTTTGAAATTTAATTTGTGTAAAATAGTTTTTATTTTATTTTAATATATATTTTATATATAGATTCATATATATTATATTTACATATATATATTGCCATTTATGGAAAACTTGAGAAATTCAGACTGGTAAGAGATTTTGAAGGTGTATATCCTAAAACTTGTGTGCTACAAAGAATTATTATACAGTAAAAAAAGAAAGATTTGGGGACAACATGAAAGTGATAATGCCTACTGGATAGAAACAAATGTTACAATTTTTGAAGTGTTTTAAGTGTTTTGAAAAATAAAATATAAGGAAATAGAAATCATGGTGAAACATAAAAAATCTCAGTTTTATTACTTTAGCATTTAAATTTCTTTTATCTCTTCCAGCCATGCTTGCCTCCTGTTGCTGCTTGAACTTATTGAGCTCCCACGAGCTTCTCCCTCTATCTGTATTGCTATATTGTTCTACCCACAAATATTCACATCTCTTTTACCCACTCACTTATTTCCATTGTTTATTTAAATGGCATTTCTCAGTGAGACATTTACCCAAAATTTCAATTCTCCTTCACGTTTCTTAAATATTTGTCTACTTCATTTTTTTCTCTTAAGCTATTATCACTCTAGATAATATGTTACATGTTTCTTATTTTGTTTAATATCAATCTTCTTCACTAGTGTCTAAATACCAGGAGGAAAGTGACTTTTTGCTGATATTTTCAATGTTTCACCTCAGTGCTTAAAAAGCATCTGCTATACAGTTAGGGCTAAAAATAAATATTGAATAAATGAATGCATGAATAAAAATGTATCTATATCTAGAGAAATAAAAATATTTATTTCAGGCTAAATGTAGCAATTTAAACTATAGTTTTCTGCTTATTTATTTTTGGGTGATTTTGTGTGCTAGACAGGCTTTACCAAATTAAGCAAATATGCATAAAAATCATAAAACCTATGTCTCATTATTGAAAACACACCTTTATTGTAGACATATATATGTCTAATATATATATATTATATCAAGTTGTGCATAGCACAAGGCCATTATCATTACCATTAATGATATTATGATAACAGTTCATTTTTAATAAACTCTGTCTAAAGAAATAAAGAAGGAAAAAGAATGCAGTAGACCAGAATTTTGAAAATATAACTATACAAACGAAGCAGAAGAAAAATAGTTGAGACTTTTTTTAAGGAAACCTAATCTGTTAATAATGAACGTGGAATATTAAAGGGAAATCAAGTAATATGTTCTTCAAGTAATAACTCTCAATTCAGGACATGAAGTACAACATTCTTGTCCAAAATTAATTAATGAATAAGTGTTGAATGCACACATATATAATCAATACTTTCGATTTAGATGAAGAGAATGTTGACATCATTCTCTGAATACATTTTCTATGAAAAAATTTGTTTATGGGGGTAAAATTTTCATCAGGTCCAAATTAATTGCCCAACAGTATTAGGGATCCACTTCCATCTCATGTAAAATGCCTAAAAATTGATCTAAGAAAGAAGCATAAGTGAATTAGAATGGCCTTTTGATTTTTATTTCAAATAGACTTTCATTTCAAAGAAGATAATGGCCTTATCTGCTTTGCTACTATCTGTAAATCAATAAGGAAGATCATTAACAATTGTACTATTTCTCCAAAATATCAACGCTACTGAAAAAATTGCAATTCAAGTATCCAGCTGTCTCTTATATATCAATGACAGTGTTTTCTAGTTATCCAATGGTGGATTCATTATTTGATGTTTTTTCAAGATAATGGCTATGAAGCAATAACAGAAGAAATATGTTGCAATTTCCTTAAATTGTAGCCTAAATTTCTATACATTTTTATGAAAATATGAAGTGATTGAACTTATCTTCTGCCATAAATAAGTTGAATTAGTATGAATTCAATCTTATAATGGTATGTACTTATATGCTGAGGGCTATGGTGGACCACAAGAATGAAATATCAAAAATCCAAAACTCTATCAGACTTTCAGTGGATTTCTCAAGAGAAACTTTACAGGATAGAAGAAAATGGAATGATATATTCAAAATACTGAAAGACAAAAACTTTCAGCTGAGAATACTCTATCCAATGACACTATCCTTCAGAAACAATGGAGGAATAAAAACTTTCCCAGACAAACAAAAGCTGAGGAAGTTCATCGCCACAACACCCCACCTAAAGAAACGACAAAGAATGCCTTCATAACTGAAACAAAAAGGATGACGGTCTACAAAGCCTTGAGCAAAGAGATAAACAGACAGAAAAATCAGAGAATTTCAGCTCTCTATCAGAGCAAGTTAGCAAATATTTAATTATAGCATTAAAGATATAGGGTAGGGAAGCATCAAAAATACCTATAAACACTTCATTTTAATCACAAACCCCCAACACAAAATGGAATAATTTGTGACAACAATAAATTAGACAAGGAAGAGGAAAGGGATGGAACCTCCTTAGTCTAATGGAAATAAGAGGCTATCAGAAAATGGACTATCTCATCTATGAGATCTTTCATATAAACTTCATGGTAATGACTAAACAGAAAATCAGAACAGAGATGCACATGATAAATATTGAGGAAATTATCACAGAAAATCAACAAACTGAAATGGCAGTCAGAAATACACAGAAAGAGAAACAAGGAAAATATAGAACAACTGGAAAACAGGAGATAAAATGACAGTATAAAGCCCTCATATATCATTAATCACTCTAAATGTAAATCAATTGAATTCTCCAATCAAAACACACATAGTGACAGGAGGAATTAAAAAACAAGACCCAGAAATACGCTGCCTCCAGGAAAGACATCTCAGCTCTAAAGACAAACAGGCTCAGAGTGAAGGGGTGGAAGACAATACTCCAACCTAATGACAAACAAAAGAAAGCAGGTGTTAATCTTACTTACAGCATACAAAGCAGAATTCAAGATAAATAAGGCAAAGAGAAACAAAAGGGGCAATGTATAATAATAAAAGGGACATTCCACCAAGAGGACATAACACGTATGAATATATATGCATTTAAAACAGGAGCACTAAAGTACTGATAAAGAATATT
Organism: Equus caballus; assembly: GCF_041296265.1. NCBI lineage: Eukaryota > Metazoa > Chordata > Mammalia > Perissodactyla > Equidae > Equus > Equus caballus. The sequence continues at coordinate 14,397,960 of NC_091695.1, forward strand.
AACAGACCTGAAGGGAGAAGTTAACAGCAAAATAATAATAATAGTGGACCCAAACACCCAAGTTACATCAATAGATAGATCATCCAGATAGACTGTCAACAAGGAAATAGTGGAATTAAATGGAAAACTAGACCAGATGAGCCTAATAAATATATAGATAACATTCCATTGAAATATAGCACAATACACATTCTTCTCAAGTGCACATGGAACATTCTCAAAGATAGACCACATGTTGGGAAGCAAGGCAAGCATCAAAAAATTTAAGAAAATTGAAATCCTATCAAGCACCTTTTTCAACCACAATATTATGAAACTAGAAATCTACTACAAAAAAAAATCTGAGAAGTGACAAATATGTGGAGACTAAGCAACATGCTTCTGAGTAACTACTGCATCAATGAAAAAATCAAAGGAGAAATCTAAAAATCTCTGGAAAGAAATGAAAATTCAAATACATCATACCAACACTTATGGGATGCCTCAAAATGATATCTAAGAGGGAAATTCATACCAATACAGGCCCAAGTCAAAAAACAAGAGAAATCTCAAATAATATTAAACTAAACCTAACTAGAAAAATAACAAGTAAAGCTCAAAGTCAGCAGAAGGGAGATAATAAACATTAGAGCAGAAATAAATGAAATAGAAACCAAGAAAATAGTAGAAAGGATCAATTAAACTGAGAGCTGGTTCTTTGAGAACAGAAGAGACAAACAGCCAGATTCACTAAGAAAAAAATAGAGGGCTCAAATAAATAAAATTAGAAATGAAAGAGGAGAAATTACAACAGATACCTCAGAAGTGCAAAGGATTATAAGAGAATACTATGAAAAACTATTGGATAACCTGGAAGAAAGAGATAAATTCTTAGACTCATACAATCTCCCAAATCTGAATCAAGAAGAAATAGTGAATCTGAATAAACCAATCACAAATAAAATGATTGAAAGAGTAATCAAAAATCTCCTCAAAAATAAAAGTCTAGGACCAGATGGCTTTACTGTAGAATTTTACCAAATATTTAAAGAAGATATAATACCTGTCTTTCTGAATTTCTTCTTTCCAAAAGATTGAAGATGGAACACTTTCCAACACATTCTATGAGGCTGACATCACTCTTATTCCTAAACCAGACAAGGGCAACAAACAGAAGTAAAATTATAGCCCAAGATCACTGATGAAAATAGATGCAGAAATTCTCAACAAAATATTCATGAGCCAAATACAGCAATAAATTAAAAGGGTTATACACCATGATCAAGTGGGCTGCAGAGATGTTTCAACATTTTGAAATCAATCAATGTAATAAAGAACATTAACAAAATGAAGAATAAAATTCCAATGGTCATCTCAATAGGTGCAGAGAAAGCATTTGGCAAGAACCAACATGCATATATGATATAAACTCTCATTAAAATGTGAATAAAAGGAAAGCAGCTCAATATAATAGAGCCCACACATGACAAAACCAAAACCAACATCATACTTATTGTAGAAAAACTAAATGCCATCCCTCTGAGAGCAGGAACCAGACAAACGTGCCCACTCTCATCACTCATATTCAACATAGTACTGGAGCTTTTGGCTAGAGCAATTAGGCCAGAAAAAGAAATTAAACCTATCCAAATTGGAAACTGTAGGGGAGGAAGACATTTCCTCTACTCATTCTGAATCCTTCTGGGCAGACAATGAACTAATTTCACATGAGACAGAATAACAGGTGAAAAATAAACAAAGCCTTATAACATGTATACATGGGAGACACTGGGGCAAAACTGAGAAACTTGCAAAAATGGCAGAAGTTCTCAACTAAAATACCACCCTCAGGTAAAGACAAAGGAGGATGTTGGGGATGGGGGGAGTTGATCATGGGAGGTTACCAAAAAAGCACAGTAAACAAGAAGAAGGTTATTAGGCAGATTTAAGTCCTTGCATTCTGCTTTGGTAAGAGTTTCTAGAGATAAGGTCATCCCTCCTTCTTCTTGTTACAGAAAGGGAGACTCCTTTACAGATGGAGATCTCCTTTACAAATGTAAATATCTCTTAGCAAAGGGTAAGTAGATTCTACTTTTCAGAGTTTCTTTCCCACCTGCAGTTTTTAAGAGTAACCAGCCCACAATAATCTTCATGCCAAAGAGACATATCTTGGGGTGGCAAATTTCAGTCCCCCACAAGGGGAAGAAGTGAAACTCTTGTGGTTTGCAGGTGACATGATTCTATGTATAAAAAAACCCTACAGGATCCATCAGAAAACTATTAGAAACAATCAAAAACTATAGGAAATTTGAAGTACACAAAAGAAACCTACAAAAATCAGTTGCATTTCTATACTCTAATATTGAACTAGCAGAAAGAGAACTCACGAATACAACCCCACTTACAATCACAACAAAAAAATAAAATATCTAGGAATAAATTTAATGAAAGAGGTGAAAGACCTATGCACTGAAAATCATAAGACATTATTGAAAGAAATCGAAGATGACATTAAGAAATGGAGAGATATTCCATGCACGTGGATTGGAAGAATAAACATTGTTAAAATATCCATATTACCTGAAGCAATCTACAAACTCAATGCAATGCCAGTCACAATCTCAATGACATTCTTCACAGAAATAGAACAAAGTATCTTAACATTTATATTGAACAACCAAAGGCTCTGAATAGCGAAAGTAATCCTGAGAAAAAAGAACAAAGCTGGAGGCATCACAATCCCTGTCTTCAAAATACAGAACAAAGTTATTGTAATCAAAACAGCATGGTACTTGTACCAAAACAGATACTCAAATCAATGGAACAGAATCGAAAGTTCAGAAATAAAACCACACATCTATGGACAGCTAATCTTCAACAAAGTAGCCGAGGACATACAATGGAGAAAGGAAAATCTCTCCAATAAAAGGTGCTGGGAAAACTCGACAGCCACAGGCAAAAGAATGAAAGTAGACCACCGTCTTACACCATATACAATAATTAACTCAAAATGGATTAAAGACTTGAAGGTAAAACCTGAAGCCATAAACCTCTTAGAAGAAAACATAGGGAGTATACTCTTTGACATCAATTTTAGTACCTTTTCTAATATCGTGTCTACTTAATCATGGGGAACATAAGAAAAAATAAACAAATGGGACTACATCAGACTAAAGAGCTTCTGCAAGGCAAAGTGAACTATGAATAAAATGAAAAGATAACCCACCAACAGGGAGAAAATATTTGCAAATCATACATCTGAGAAGGGGTTAATCTCCACAGTTTATAAAGAACTCATAAAACTCAACAACAAAAAACAAACAACTCAAGCAAGAAATGGGCAAGGAATTTGAACACACACTTTTCCAAAGAAGATATACAGATGGTCAACAGGCACATGAAAAGATGTTCAAGGTCACTAATCATTGAGGAAATGCAGATCAAAACCACAATGAGATATCACCATTGACCTGTCCGAATGGATGTAATTACCAAGACAAAAATAGCAAATGTTGGAGAAGATGTGGAGAAAAGGGAACACTCATACACTGTTGGTGGGAATGCAAACTTGGTGCAGTTAATATGGAAAACAATTTGGAGATTTCTCAAAAGATTACAAATAGATATATCCTATGATCAAGCTACCCAACTACTGGGTATTTATCCAAAGCACTTGAAATCAACAATTCGAAGAGATTTATACACCCCTATATTCATTGCAGCATTATTCACAATAGCCAGGGTGTGGAAGCACCTGAAGTGCTCATCAACAGATGAATGGATAAAAATGTGGCATATATATACAATGGAATACTACTCAGCCATAAAAAAGACAATGTTATCCCATTTACAATCACATGGATGGATCCTGAGGGTGTTTTGTTAAACAAAATAAGTCAGACAGAGAAAGACAAACAGCTCATGATTTCACTCACATTTGGAAGATAAACAAACACACAGACAAAGAGAACACATTAGTGATTACCAGAAGGGGAAGGGGTGTGAGAGAAAGAGGTAAAGGAGCACAGATTTATGATGATACCTCCAGCTGGTTATGAGAATATTTTGTAGTTCCAGCAAGGAGTCCTTTCTCATAATTTCTCCCAGTGATGGACTGTTATGTATGGGGAAAAAAATGAATCTTCTCTTTTCTGGCCATAGTGGGCTTGTGTGGAGCCTATTCATAGTCCCCTAATTCTCACTATGTATAAATTGTACATTTAGATATTCTTTTAGTATGAAGAACATGTGATTGAGTCAGATGGCCAAAATTTGCTATATTACACAATCAGTTATAAGTTTCCCTTTGACACCTCCTAGCTGATAAACACTGTCCCTGAAACCAGTGGGGACAGCAGGAGCACATTATTTGGAGTCAGAAAACATGAAGACCTACCTCTGCCCATTAGTGTCTAATTCTCCCTCTTTGGCAGTGGAGTTGGGGGGTGCTTTGTCCAGCCAGTGTAGGTTAGAGGTCTGAAGCAACTCCCATCTCCAAATACAAGCGCAGTGAAAGAACTGAAAGGAACTCTAACCTCCTGACTAAGAAAAAAATGCTATGGACCAAAGTTGGAAGAAATATTCTTCTGATAGAGTGACGATGAGGAGAGTCTCCCACACAAAAATGACTGTTACAGAAGCAATAGCAAACTGAAATGGAAACAAAATTTAATTAACAGTAAAGCAATAATTTGGGGTAGGAAATATTAGGTTTATGATTGAAGTAGTTCTCCCCATAAAGTGCATGGTGGAGGGTTAAAATTGAAAAATGTTAAATTATTAAAAGTTGTAATAAGAAAGAGGGAAAGTTTTTAAAACAAATTATAGATAAGACTTGTTCTTTTTTTCTGTGTGTGTGAGGAAGATTGGCCCTGAGATAACATCTGTTGCCAATCTCCTTTCTGCTTGTGCAAGATTGTCACTGAGCTAACATCTTTGCCAATCTTCCTCTATTTTATGTGAGATGCCACCAAAGCATGGCTTGACAAGTGGTGCTAGTTCCACATCCGGGATCCAGACCTGTGAACCTTAGGCCACAGAAGCAGAGTGCATGAAGTTAATCACTATGCTTCTGGGCCAGCCCCAATAATACTTGTTCTTAATCCTTGTTTATAGGGTCCATTAATGAGCTAGGTTTATCTAGGCCAGGGCTCCCATAGTGTCTTAGAGAAAATGATAATTTGAATAAAGTAATCTTAGTTTCTACAATACAGAATTGCTTTTGCCTTCAAAATTTACCCCACACCCACAAATGTCTACTTCAACAAAGCAAAGTATTATCCCTTAAAGATGACAAAATAAGAGAATATGTTCATGTGATGTTAAAAATGCATGATTTGCTGAAAAGGTCGATTCATAGGAATTAAAGAAAATTAATTAAGACACATAAGAAACCAATAAATAAGGAGTTAGAACACTTTCCTGCAGGTGATATCAGACCATTAAGAATGTTTCTTCCTGGTGGCACAGTGGTTAAGTGTGCACCTTCTGCTTCTTGGCAGCCCGGGGTCCTCCGGTTTGGATCCTGGGTGCAGACATGGCACCGCTTGGCAAAAAGCCATGGTGTGGTGGACATCCCACATATACAGTAGAGGAAGATGGGCATGAATGTTAGCTCAGGGCCAGTCTTCCTCAGCAAAAAAAAGAGGAGGATTGGCAGTAGTTAGCTCAGGGCTAAACTTCTTCAAAAAAAAAGAAACATGTTTCTTCTTCTAGGACATCCATGTGCAATGGCTATGTTAGTTCATGAAATTATATTCCATAGAGAGACTCAAGGAAACTCTGGTCTACTATAGAAGAATTTTTTTGAAAAATAAAACAAATTAATTGCAAACAGGAGTATTTAACTAGCAATGTAGATGTAAAGAGGGAAAAGAAACATTCCCACAGGCAAGCAGTGACTATTTCCTCTGTAAAGAACAGCTGCTCTTTAAAAAGCAATTTAATTTCATATTTAAAAATGGTATAGATCCTGAACAATTTAATATTTAAAAATATGAAAAGTCATGAATGAGAAAGAAGGAAATTCAGCAAAATTGAAAAAAGTAAATAAGAACCATTGATGTGTTGATAGTCTGTTTCAATTTAATGTGAAATTTTAACTTTAGGATGAAGATTCAATAAATAATATCAAACAACTAAAGTCGTGAGTATATGTTGGTTGAAAATGCATTCATTATTTAAGACAGCATCTGTAGACTTCTGATGTTCTGAATCAAAAATGTAAATTAAATAATATGTTTGAAGCATTTGAAATATGTAAACTCCTAACTTGTCTATTGTTAACAATTACAATAATGTTAAAATTATTCATTTTAAGAACTGACATATTATGAAAATATAATCAAAGAATGACATTGCATTCAAATTAAACATATTTTGCTACACTGATAATAAAGTAAATGTTGTCTTTATAAATAAAAGAATTTCTATAAGGACTCTCCTTTTATTAGGGAATTGCCTTTTATTGCAGAAAATATGACACATTAATTTAATCCACTTTATAATTTCCTTGCAAAACTATGTGCACAATGTTTCTGGCACATAGCCCATTGTTTATGTTACCCAATCAAATCAGATAATTAACCTGGCAGGATTTGGACTCACTATCTGACTATATTTCCTAAACTTTTCATATACTGATTTTACTTTTCCCTATAAATATTTAATTTTGGCTCAAAATAAAGCAATGTACTTGTATGGGAGCAGATTTTGCCATATTAAGACATGTCTCTTTGGCATGAGGATTATTTTGGGCTCTTTTTTGTTGTGTGAGGAAGATTGGCCCTGAGCTGACATCTGTGCCAATCTTCATCTATTTTACATGGGATGCTGCCACAGCATGACGAGCAGTACTAGGTCTTGCATCCAGGATCCAAATCTGCCAACCATGGGCCACTGAAGCAGAGCAGGTGAACTTAACCACAACAACCACTACACCACCAGGCCAGCCCCTTGGGTGGTTTTTGTTTTTAACTGCAGAAGGGGAGAAAATTTGAAAACCAGATAGAAGTTACTCTTTGTAAGAGATATTTACATTTGTAAGGGAAATCTCCATTTGTAAAGGTGTCTCCTTCTCTGTACCAGGAAGAGGGATTGGCCTTATCTGTAGAAATTCTTATCAATGTGGAAGGCAAGGTCTTAAATCTGCATAATAATCTTATTCTTGTTTACTCTGCTGTTTCTGTTAATCTCCCATAACTGACTCCTCCGATCCCCAAAGTCTCCTGCTTTGTCTTTAGCTGAAGAATTTTTTTCTTTTTTGGCACCTGAGCTAACAACTGTTGCCAATTTTTTCCTTTTCTTCTTCTTCTTCTCCCCAAAGCCCCCAGTACATTGTTGTATATCCTAGTTGTGAGTGCCTCTGGTTGTGCTATGTGGGATGCTGCCTCAGCATGTCTTGATGAGTGGTGCCATGTCTGTGCCCAGGATCTGAACTGGTGAAACCCTTGGCTGCCTAAGCGGAGCATGTGAATTTAACCACTGGGCCATGGGGCCAGCCCCTGAAGACGGTTTTTAAGGTAACAATCTTCATTATTCTGGCAAGTTACTGAGTTTTTCCGGGTTTCTCCCATATATATATGTTATAAAGCTTTGATTTTCTCCTGATATTCTGTCTCATGTGAGTTTAATTCTTAGACCAGCCAGAAGGACCTAGAGGGTAGAGGAATTGTCTTCCTCCCCTGCAATGTCTAAATATTATTAGGATTAAAAATGATTAAATGCCAAAATTGTGTTTTTAAGCAGCAAAATCCATTTTATTTCAACAATTAGAATGAGAATTACTTGAACTTCATGACATTGAAAATTAAAGATTTGTCATTTATATTTTCATTGTATTTTTAATTACTCTCTCTCACTTCATAGAAAACCAATTCTAACAATAATTTCTACTTTTAATTTAATTCAGATTCATATATGGAGTAACATATTAGGGGAGAGCCTTGTGCTATATTCTTTATAGAATGAATTATGGGATGTAATGTCAAGGGTAGAAAAGATATGCATGCAAACAGTCAGTCAAATATTGTGCTAGATCTCATTTGCCAGGTGTTATGTTATGGACTAGATTAATTGGGAAGAAGTTCATGAAAGCTGGTCAATTGATAATTGAGTTGGGGTTTTGATTGGAAGAAATAGCTCATCTGCATTCTCCCTTCTCACACTGTGAAATTAAATAAAAATGTCCAGTGGCTGCCCCAGTGGCATAGTGGTCAAGTTCACATGCTCCACTTTTGTGTCCTGGGGTTCACAGATTCAGATCCTGGGTGCAGACCTACCCACCATTCATCAAGCCATGCTGTAGCAGCATCCCACATATAATGTAGTGGAGGATTGATACAGATGTTAGCTCAGAAACAATCTTCTTCCGGCAAAAAGAGGAAGATTGGCAACAGACATTAGCTCAGGGCCAAACTTCCTCACCAAAAATAAATAAATAAATGAAAGTGTAGCTACATGGATCTTATTGATCTAATTACAATGCAAATCTAACATTATAAATCAGTTAAGCATTTTATTTATTAAATTAATTCTTTTTTTAGCAGATGACTTTATAGCTCCTGGTTTCACATCAAATCTCCCAGAATTACAGAATACAAGTGTCAGAAAGGAGTTGAGAAATTATAAAGACCAAAACAAATGTCCCAATCCAATTGTAAAAGAGGAAAATGCAGCCAAAAAATGTAAGACCACAGAGAGAAAATAATTTGAAAATTATAGAAACCAACTTCAGTATAATGATTGAATTTGTTCTCTTAGGCTTTTCTGATATTCCCCAATTCCACTGGTTTCTTTTTGGGGTATTCTTAGTCATCTATATCATTATCCTGTTGCGAAATGGCATCATAATTCTCATAAAACGAGTAGATTCCACTCTTCAAACCTCCATGTATTTTTTTCCTCAGCAATTTTTCCTTCCTAGAAATCTGTTATGTATCTGTCACACTTCCCAGAATGCTCATGGACCTTTGGACCCAGAAAGGAACTATTTCTTTTTTTGCCTGTGCTACACAAATGTACTTCTTCCTTATGCTGGGAGCCACTGAGTGTTTCCTTCTGGCTCTGATGGCCTATGACCGCTATGTGGCCATTTGTAATCCTCTGCACTATCCTCGAGTCATGAACCACAAGGTTTGTGTCCAGCTGGTGGTTGCCTCCTGGATCAGTGGACTTCCAGTCCATATAGGGCAAACATGCCAGATTTTCTCTCTGCCCTTTTGTGGTTCCAATAAAATAAACCACTTCTTCTGTGACATCCCCCCATTACTGAAACTGGCTTGTGGAGACATCTTTGTGAATGAGATGGTGGTCTACATACTTGCTGTATTGTTTGTCACTCTTCCTTTTATGTTGATACTTGGATCCTATAGTAGAATTATCTCTACTATCCTGAAATTGCCATCAAACACGGGACAGACCAAAGCATTTTCAACTTGCTCTTCCCACCTCATAGTTGTAGTTTTGTTCTATGGATCAGCCACTGTCAACTGTTTAAAACCTAAATCCAATCACTATGGAAGAACTGAAAAACTACTGTCTCTTTTCTATGCCGTTTTGACCCCAATGTTCAATCCTATGATATACAGTCTGCGGAACAAAGATGTCAGAGAGGCACTGAGAAAAGTACTTCACAAATTTTCAGCATTGTGAGACATTTGAACCCATAAATTATTGTTTTATATAATTAATTTGCATGCAGATTTAATTGCAATCTACTGTTCACTATTTTCCTAAATTTTTAAATAAGCTAGTGGTGTAGTTCCCTTGAGTAGATTCTTATTTTCCTAGAGTTATGAAAATTGTGTTCATTTATTTAACAGTTTTGCTTAAGATCAGTTTCCTCTTCACTGTAAACTACTAAATGAAGATGTGTAACTAAACAAGGTGATGTGATACATAGCATATTCTATAATTGAAACCATACCTTTTTTATTCTCTTGCTGATGCCTTTCTAGACATTATCTTAACATTCTCTATTAAAGAAATAAAGCATCCTTGGATGCTACAGAGTCCATACTAAACAATTCTTTTATAGAAATAAAAGCTTAAATGCAAAGGATATATGTAGAAGAAGGACTAATGAAAACAGTGAATGGCTAATTAATGTTTATTGCAGCACTATTTTTCCAAGCAAAAAAACTAGAAAAACGAACATTTCTGTTGAGAAATATTTTAGTAAATATGGTATAAATATAGTAGATGTTTATGGAGTTATTAAAAAGACCACGTTACACCTGTATAGTAATAGCCCCCGATAAATCACTTCTTCTCGTATCCATGCCCTTTCGTCATCTCTTCCCACCTTGACTCTAGATTTATCCATGTGATTATCTCTGGTGAATGGGATATTAGTAAACATGAATAGTACTTGGGAATTGACTTATCTTTTTCAGCAATGGAAATCTTTCCATCACTAAGTCAAAAAGACCAGACTGGACTCCTGGACAATGAGAAGGAAAACAGAAAGAAGCCACAGCTTATATACAAACCATATAATGATAAAAATCAAATTTAAACAGAATTACCATATGCTATTTTAACAGTTTGAAACTGTTATGTCACATACTCTACTAAATCTTTAAGCCATATATTATTCACAGACTTTTAAAATTTATCTCTTTCTATATTTAAATGTACATTTTAGTTGTTTTTCCTAGAAATGCCTACATGTGATAGACTTTCTAATTCCTTGTATGTCTGAAAATTTCTTTCACAAAATAAAACTCTCTGGTTTTAAATAAAAGTCTCTGTGCTGAGTACTATAAATAAAAGTTAAAATGGCCATTGCTAATAATATAAAGGGGAAAAATATACATGCTGTCAGATATTGAATTTGTGGATAAAAATGTATGACCTAATTTTTTTATCTACAATTCCCCAAAACAGCATATGTATCCTTTTTGAGCAAAATATTTACCAAGATAAACCAAAAGTTGTACCATTAAAAAAAAGTCTCTGTACTTAAAAAAGTAAGAAGAATATGGAATATGTTCTCTGATTACAATGGAATTAAATTTCAATTTCATTTTACTTCTGTGGGGCAGATTGAGGGGGGAATTATGAGGAAATTTCTGGGTTTGATATATATGTTCCTTTTCTTGGTTGTGATGATGGATTCTGGATGTATATATATGCAAAATGTGTCAAATTATAAGCTTTAAATATGGGTTTTTATTATGTTTCAATGAAACATTAACAAAGCTCTTCAAATAGTTAAAAAAAGCTGAAATCAAAACAGAAATTTTAAAGTAAAAAAAAAAGTGCAATCCGTTACTACTAAACTTGATCTACTAGAACTGCCAAACAAACCCTTTAGCCTGTCGTACTACGGTTCCAGAGAAAAGCATGCACCTTATAAAGAAATAGATAACATGAAGCAATAGTAAATGTAAAAATAAACTTTAAATATTGTGCTTTTATTTTAATTTCCTTAAAATGCATATGATCTTTAAAGCAAAAATTTTAACATTTTTATAACACCCAGTACAAAATTGGTATCTTAGGTCATGTGGTAACTTGGTGGCTCATGGTCAACCATTCAGTTTTTACTAAGGCCCAGTGGTAGGCCAAGAGCTCACTCTCAAAAAGGAAATTTATCCACAGGGAATGACAGGGCCTTGCTTCAATATCTAAGGGCTATGCTGTAATTCACCTATAGGGACCTGTCAAAGGTGCCAAACAACATCCCTATCTGCCACTGATACTTCAAGAACCGTTGGATCTACTGTAGCAACTGGTCCAAGAGACAGAGCAGTTTACACAGTAGCCTGGAGCTGTTGAAGAGTCTTCTTTTGTTGTGGGCACCACTCAAAACTGGAAAATTTGGGGTCACTTGGTAAATAGATCAGAGTAACACACCTAAATAAGGAATATGCTGCCTCCAAAATCCTAAGAGGCTCACTAGGTATTCTGCCATTTTCTTTGTTGTACCAGAGACTAGATGTAGCAGCTTATCATAACTTCACTTTAGAAGCACTGTCTCCACATACCCCACATTAGTGGACCTCTAGAAGTTTCACTGAGATAGAAGGCCCCAGGAATTTAGTTGGATTTGTTTTTCATCCTATGGTAGAGAAATATCATACCAATGATTAGAGTTGTTGCTACCTCTTGCACACTAGGTCCAATCAGCATAGCGTCATCTATGTTATGGGCCAGGGTTATTCTTTTTTGGAAAGGGAAAGGTGATCAAGATCCCTGAAAACTAAATTATGACAGCCAGTTGGAGAGTTTTTACACCCCTGAGGTGAGAGAATGAAGGTGTATCGCTGGCCTTCCCAGCTGAAAGCAAACTGCTTCTGGTGAGCCTTAGGGACAAGTATGGAGAAAAATATCAGCAACTACATAACAGGTACCAGAGCATGTGTTAGTTTGCTCAAGCAATGAAACTACATCTGGAACAACAGTCGCATTTGAAGTCACCACTTGGTTAATTTTATGATAATCTACTGTCATTCGTCAACATCTATCTTCTGCACAAGTCAAATAGAAGAGTTGAATGTTAATATGATTGGAATCATCACCTCTACATCTTTTAAGTCCTTGTGGGTGGCACTAATCTCTGCAAGCACTCCAAGAATGCGGTACTGCTTTTTATTTGCCATTTTCCTAAGTGAGTTTTAAGGGCTCCCATCTGGACTTTCTCCCCTTAATAGCCCCCACTCCACAGGTCAGGGAAGCAATGTAGGGATTCTGCCAACTGCTAAGTATGTTTATTCCAATTATGCATTTTGGAACCGGGAGAATAACCACAGGATGGGTTTGGGGACCCACGGGACTCATTGTGAGATGAATCTGAGCTAAAACTCTATTGATCATTTTACCTCAATAAGGCTCTACTATGACTAGAGGGCCACAGGGATATTTTGGGTCTTCTGGAATCAGTATCAGCTCACAGTCAATGCCCAGTAGTCTGGTAAAACTATGATTATTTCCTCTTCTCCTGTGCAGTTACCATGACATATGTTGATGGGTCCCTTTAGGGAAGGCTGGGAGAAAGATTAACAGTATAAACTTTGGGGTAGTGTACTGGGCCCTTCCTTAGGGGGACCCAACTCCTTTTCATTCAAGGAGTTCTGGGTCTGTAAACTCTATCAAGTTTGGGAATTACCTGATGGGCTGTGACTATCATAGTGACTTTGAGTAGATTTTGGTTCACTTGATCTGGAGACTTTTTGCTTATCCAGATCAAGGAAGAATTTAATGAACTCATCTATTTCACTTCTAGGAAAACCATGATTAGCTAGTCAACACTAGAGGTCTGTGTGAATTAGACTATTCTGATTGCTGCTTTGATTCTGCTGTCTATTTCCATGACTGTGCCCACTCTGCCTTTGGTGGTGCATGCTGCCAATTGGTCCATGACACCCTAGGATCCAATTATTACCATTGCATTTAGATTTCCCAATTCAGTGGCTAGAGTTCTCATTGTAAGTTTTGGCCTATAGTGAAGACAAGTCAGGGAGTACTTCAGGAATGCTGAATCTCCCCTGACAGATTTATTTGTCACAGTACTGGTGAAAGGTATTCTTCTGAATACTCCCAATGTGGGCGAGTAGATCTGAAATGACGCATCTACTCTAATTTTCTAATCCCCTAAGACTTTGAATCCCTTTCCCTACACTAAACCAAGGCAAACTGGACATTTCCAATTTGCTCATTATTGGCCACCTTTTGCTCAATGTTTCAACCAAGTATTCAGACAAACTCTTACAGTCCTTTCTAACTCCCTGATCTGCAACATGAAATGCAGAGTCTCTGCTTAGTAGATTCATATCAATAAATTTGGCCTGATCCAATGTTACGTTTCTTCCATCATTATCCCACACCCTTTATCTCCACATATTTTCCAAATTACTGTCTGTATAAATTAGAAAACTCAAGTAGTTCTTTTGGAATGTAGCGTACCTCCTCAGAGGTCACATTTCATACCTTACCTTTATGGGTCTATGGGGACTTGTGTCTATTTCAGTAAAATGCGAATGAAAGAGAATACCTACAATTTAATATAGAGTTAAATATATATATATATGCTTCTGTGTGTGTGTGTAATTAAACTGGTATTTCTATGTTGACCTCTTAACCCTCAGTATCTTGGAATAGAACTGTATTTGGAGACAGAGTCTTTGAGGAGGTAATTATCTTAAAATTCGGCATTCAGTGTGGGCCTTAATCCAATATGACTGTTAAACTTATAAGAGGAGGACATCAGGATATGAACATTCGGAGAGAAAGATCACGTGAAGACGTAAAGAAAAGATGGTCTTCTGCAAGGCAGGGAGAGAAAGGCTTCAGGAGAAATCAACCCAGTGAACACCTTGATCTAAAAGCCTAGCATCCAGTAGAGTGAGAAAATAAATTTCTGTTCTTTTAGCAATCCAGTCTTTGGCATTCTGTTATGGCAGCCCCAGCAGAACAGTACAACTGGCATCAGCATCTATACGTATACATGTGTGAACGTAGGTTTCTGTGTATGCGGGGGATATTTATATACATAAACATATATATGTATAAACTTAGAAGCAGATGGATGACAGCTTTCTGCATGTGTAAAGGCTGCATAGATATTGGATTGACTATGATCTTTATTCAAAATTTCTGAGAAGGACAGAAAGGGACTACAAAACTAAAAAGGAAAAACCCTTTAATCATGACTTTTCAATATTGGAGACAAAAAACATTAATCTTAATTGGTATCAATTTAATGTTTAGTTTGAAGAGTATACTTTATTGATAAATCAATTTTTTCCAAACACCCTTTTTACTGCCTCCTTTACATCTTTCTTCCTTAAACTGTAGATGATGGGATTCAGCATGTTAATGGCAATGCTGTAGAAAATTGACACTATCATTTCCCAGTCCCAAGAATAGCTGGAACTTGGTTTCACATACATGGAAAAAACTGTTCCATAATAAAGTGACACTCCTGTTAGGTGAGAACCATATGTAGAGAAGACTTTTCATCTCCCTTCAGCAAACGCAACCTCAGGATAGCCAACAGAATGAAACCATAGGAGACCAGGACAGTCAAGATGGTGACTATTTCAATAACGCCCGTAAAGTAGAAGACTAGAAGATGGTTTTTGCTCATGTCAGAACAAGAAATGGTGAGGACAGGAGGGATGTCATACAAAAAATGTCTAATTTCATTGGATGCACAGAAGGATATGACAAATGCCGCCCCTGTGTGCACCATGACTGTGTGTCTTAAATAATTGTGTTTAAAATGTTTATTCTGAGGTGGCTTACATTTTCAATAAGCTAGATAACCTCTCTGATGCCCAAGTAGACATCATAACATAAGCGAAACCGTCCAGATTTTTGTCAGCAGACAGGACATGATTTAATTTTCACAAAAGTTAATCGAGGAACAGAGCGTTCCACTAAGAAAATGGATCTACTACCCGATAGTTTAAAGAGACAAAGCAAACCATGTTGATGTGATGAAACATGACACACTTTTCTAAAGACATGGATGATCTACATCTGAATGAATTACAGAACTAAAATTAAGGAAGGCAAGACTCCACGCCAATTGTTCAAGTTCTGAAATGCAATAGATAGAAAGATTTTTTTTTTCCTGAAAGTAATACTAGACAATTAAGTGGTATTTCTCCGCAAAGCAACTCTCCCTATTATAGGGGAACTTTATGCCACTGAGGGGTTGAAGAGAAGGACAGGTCATCAACAGAGAAGGTAGTTTTAAAAATTATATCTGAATGGTTGCCAAAAAGAAGTAGTCTTCTAGAAATTAATTTGATACGTGAGAGAAGATGTTCCCCAGGGTGAGCATGACTACTTCATCTTTAAGATCAGCTAACGTTGAACCTAGCAAGAATATTATAGAATTGCGGTGACTTCCTAACACAAAAGAACTTACAAAGTTTATAGGATAAAAAAACACTTGCAGTCACATAGATAGTTTCAAGCAAATACATAAAGGTAAGCTATATTTGTGTCATTAGACTATTTTGTTTTTAGGATAGTTCTAAATTTGAAGATCAAGATACAAAGAATAAAGGAAAAAAGCATGAAATTCTGAGATATTTATCTAAAAATGAGTTAACCACTTAAGATAACTCCTGTAGTTCTTAACATTCTTAATTATAAAGTAAAATAAAATTAGACACGTCAAATAATAATAAAAATCTTCACTTAAGGTTATTTTGAAAACTAGTACTAATGGAAATAGGGAAATGTGAGAGAATATTTTCTCAGTTTTATTTAGTAAAGTATTAAGGTAAAAATATCAGCTGGTGGGGTGAGAAGATAGAGACGGGTGTAGCAGATTTGATGAAATAGGAAAACATATGATACTTGTTTTGGAAAGTTGGATAACAAATATTAATAAAATATAATGAGAACTGTCCAGCAGTGTTGACAGTCTAATATTGGATAACCTTAATACAAAGCGAAACAAGACAGAGTGTGTATGTGTGTGTGTATTTCTTTTTTTTTTTCAGTATCATGTATATGCTCTGGCCGTTTGCATGCATGAAGTAAATAATAATTGGGTTTAATCAAAGTTACGCTTTATTAGGCAAAATTATGAAGGTGAAATAGAGGAAGGGGATTGTACTCATTTGCCAGGGAATTATATGACAATGGATCGTAAAATCTTACATAAGTATGGAGGGAAATATGAGAAAATATTGTGATGAATAGGTCACATTTCAGGATTGAGTTGAAGATTAATTGATATTTATCATAAACTGTATAGTGTGTCATGGGGAAAGTTATTGAAGAGCATGATGGGATTAATGCTTTCCATATTTAGTATAAGCGATAGGAGAGATATATAAAGTGGAATGATAATATTGCATATATTTATTCCCTCAGTAACAAAGAATTGGTTTAACAAAATTCATTCTCATTGGGATGTAAATGGGAGGACATAAAACTCATTTTGAATAAGAATTAAATAAAAGCTTTAAGGGAAAAGATTTGGATTGAAAGAAGATGGAAAAAGTCTATCAATATAGAAAAAAATGATGAATTTAGCAAAAACAATAGAAAAAGTCTGTTTCATAGTTCCATTCAATGATAGACTGATTAGATATTATTAGACACAATAATTAGATATTATTACTCCATAATAAGCTCTAAATAACAATGGACACCTCTCCTTATCTCTGGCATTGCTTCATCCAAGTCTAAAAAATATATATTCAAATTGTATTTCTTGGACTGATTTTAACTTCACATCATTTCTTGTTTCAAATCTCTTTTCCTAGAAACAAAGTATGGTGGGAATAATTTAAAAGATTATATAAATACATTCATGCACTTACCAAGTTAATAGAAAAGGAAAATGTGGTTCAGAAATATTAACCATCTTTAATTTACTATATCTGCAGATGAAGCACAAATTAAAAACAGAAAAATCAAATATCACTACAATGTTGGAGTTTGTTCTCTTGGGGTTTTCTGATTTTCCCAATCTCCAATGGATTCTTTTTGTGATATTTTTAGTCATCTATCTGACTATTGTGCTGTGCAATAGCATTATAATACTGATAACAAGAATTAACTCTGCTCTCCAGACCCCCATGTATTTTTTCCTTAGCAATTTTTCCTTTTTAGAAATCTGTTATGTAACAGTCACTATTCCAAGAATGCTCATGGACCTGTTGACTCAGAAAGGAAATATTTCTTTCTTTGCCTGTGCTACACAAATGTGTTTCATCCTTATGCTTGGAGGCTCAGAGTGTCTCCTCCTGACAGCAATAGCCTATGATCGTTACGTGGCCATTTGTAACCCTCTACACTATCCTCTAGTCATGAACCACAAGGTCGGTGTTCAGCTGGTGACGGCCTCCTGGATCAGTGGAGTTCCAGTTGTAATTGGGCTAACATGTCAGATTTTCTCTCTGTCTTTTTGTGGGTCTAACAGAATTAATCATTTCTTCTGTGACATCCCCCCAGTACTCAAACTTGCTTGTGGAGATACATTTGTGAATGAGATCGCAGTCTATGTAGTTGCAGTAGTGTTTATCATGGTTCCATTTCTTCTGATTGTTGTCTCCTATGGCAAAATTATCTTAAAATCTGGAAATTGTCATCATCCAGAGGGAGGGCTAAAGCCTTCTCCACCTGTTCCTCTCACCTGATAGTTGTCATCTTATTCTATGGAACGGCTACTATCACTTATCTACAACCCAAATCTAATCAATCTGAAGGAATTGGGAAATTGGTCTCTCTTTTCTACACTGTGTTGATCCCAACCTTGAATCCCATTATATATACTCTGAGGAACAAAGACATCATGGTGGCACTGAGAAAACTACTAAGTTATTAACGTTCACTCAAAGACTTGAAATTACAGAAACAATTTGCTTATATGTTTATCAAGTAGATACAACAGAAAATGTCTTCTAATTTTGTTTCTATTTTCCTAAATAATGAAAATTAATATCATCATAGCAACCTCACATTATGTTACAGGACCTTAGTTTCAGATGATTAAATTAAGGACTTCTGTATAATCAAAGCACAAATTATCTCAATTGCAACCATTTAATTCAAAGATCCATCTTTCCTCTCACTATGAACTAGTGATTTAAGATATTTCCTCACCAATACAATTATAGATAACTGAGCGTGGCATGTAACGAGGAATTGGGGTCATGCTCTGTGATAAATTTTCTTTCAGATATATTTACTGCCCTTCTCTGTACCTATGATTGGACTCAGCTAATAAGAAAAACCAGCAGCAGCCAAGATGGTGGAATCAGGGGAATCTTAGTGTTTTCTTTGCATTTTTTCTTCTTTCTATCTATTCTTGCTGCTCATGTTGCTTTAAGACTACAAACCCTGAGAGTGTTACCTCCTCAATTATCCCAGCACTTTTTTTGTTCTCCGGTAACATCATTATTTCCCCTTGTAGCTTCTGGTTTTACTTTGTTAATATCTATTTAGTATTAGAAGGTTCTGGAATTTTCACTATAGGCTCTGCATGTCAATGTACAGTGACTTGAATATTGGTCCCTCTAAATATATGCCCTTCCAGAACCTGTAAGTGTGAAGTTATTTGGAAAAAAAGGCCTTTGCAGTTTTAATTAAGTCAACAATTTTGAAATGAGATCATCCTGGTTGAAGGTGGGAACTAAATTCTGCAGCCAATGTCCTTATGCTAAAGAAAGGCAGAGGAAGTTTAGAAAATAAATACAGAGACACAGAGAAGAACATCATGTGAAGATGGAGGCAGGGATTGGAGTGATGCATCATGAACCAGGGAAGGTCAAGTGACATCACAAGCTGGAAGAAGTAAGAAATGATTCTTCCTTAGTGTGTTCAGAGGGAGTGAGACTGCCAACACTGTGATTTTGGACTCTGGCTTCTAGATCTGTGAGAAACTAAATTTTTATTGTTTTAAGCCACTCAATTGTGGTAACTTGTTGAAGTAGATCTAGCACAGTAATATACCATATAAATAGTCTTTTCATTAAAGTGCTTTTATACTAATTTTCTGGAATGAATTCTGTGTCTTTTGGGGGCAGCAATTTGGCATTGTTTTCTTTTTTTAATTTTTTTTTTTTTGAGGAAGTGTGACACTGAGCTAACATCTGCTGCCAATCCTCCTCTTTTTGCTGAGGAAGACTGGCTCTGAGCGAACATCTGTGCTCATCTTCCTCTATTTTATATGTGGGAGGCCTGCCACAGCATGGCTTGATAAGCAGTGCATAAGTCCACACCTGGGGTCTGAGCCAGTGAACCCCGGGCCACTGAAGCAGAGCAAGTGAACTTAAACACTGCGCCACTGGACTGGCCCCAGCATTTTTTTCTTTTGAAAGAAAAACTAGAATATTTATCCTTTTATTCTAAAAACTGTAATAATAAAACTTCATATTGTAGAAATAATATTGTCCAAGAATGATTAGTTCATATGTTTGTTTAAGAGTGTTTATTAAACATGTATTTGCTCAAGAATATTTATTAAAAGATTTTTTTTAGGACAGTTGCAAACCATCAGTAAACTGATTGGGGTCTCCAGAGTAGTGTTAGATCTTACACAGCATATCATAAAGTCCAGTGGTCTTATCTTGACCAAGAGTCAAATAGGAGGCGTCCAGACATTCCCAGAGAAAAATACAGGACTTTTCCAGGGCAGGTGTATATCAACTTTATCTCCATAATGGTAACAATTAAACTCAATACTTGTTAAGTTATTGCATTAGTTTTTGAATGCTAAATAACAAATAATCACAAACTTAGCAGCTTAATACAACACAAATTTATTATCTCACTGTTTCTAAACGTCAGAAGTCTGGCATGGTGTGGCTTGTATCTCTGCTTAGGTTCTCAGAGCCTGAAATCAAGGTGCTGGCTGTGCAGAATTCTTGTCTTGGCTCTGGGGAAGAATGTTTGATGCTAGGTTCTTGGAAGAATCCAGGTCCTTGAAGTTGTGAGACCAGATTCGCTTTCCTTGCTGGATGTCAGCTAGGGACAATTGTCAGCTCCTAGAAGCCAATGGCATTCTATGTCTCCTGCCTTCTTCCATTTCCCTCACCTTGAATCTCTGATATCTCCGGATATATCTTTATCTATCTATCTGTCTGTCTATCTATCTATCTATCTATCAATCTATCTAATCTTTTTTCTATCTCTGGATGCTATACTTATATTTAAAGGACTTATGTAGTTATATTAGGGATAGCCTCCCTAATTTAAGCTCAACTGATTTTGGACCTTGATTACATCTGCAAAATTCCCTTACAATAATGCCTATGTGATTGAACAGCAAGGAATAGTTGTGTGTATAGCAGGGAGCAGAAATGTTTGGCCATCTATAACTGTAGTTACCACAGTTATAAAATAAACAATTTCAAAAATCAGAAGAAATTATAAACATATATAAAAACAAAAATTAAATAAAATATTAAAAATTAGAACTTGCTAAATTTGATGGAGCAGTACTTTGAAAAACAGAGCCAAGTACCCTGGGACAAGTTGTACTGAGGGAGGACAAGGCAAACATGATCATACCTAAGAAGATGAGAGAAAATATGATCCAAGGAACTGATGTTATTTGTTTAAAATCTAGGAGAATTTTCCATGTATAACGTTGAAACTACAAATAACAGAAAGAAATGCACAATATTCCAAGAAAATGTGAATTCTGTATGTAAATATGTAAATACATATATATATATATACATTCATAGTTCCAGTAAAAATCACAATTGCAACCATGACCAAATCAAAGTTTTGCATTGCTCAATATTTTAAAATCATTTAATTCAGTGGATTTCAAGAGTATTGTATTCAATGATCACTACAAGGTAGATATCATTTTAGGGGCTTGATATATTTTATCACATTAATAAATTGTTAATGACAAAAATAATAATAATTTTACAGTCAGGATTGTGTTAGTTAAAAAAAGAAAAGTAATAGATCACAGTAAATAAAGCATGCACACGTAATGGTGGGAGAAGCCTAATATGGCTATATTCCAAGGCCCAAGTAGAAGAATCAAGGGAAAAACATTTAAAAGGGTAGAGAAATGAAAGAGTCTCACACGCACAATTTTGGGTTTGAACATTCTCTAGTGAATATTAGTGGACAATTAAGTGATGCTGCTTTCTCAAGGGCATTCTTGTTCCCCGCCAAGATCTGGTATGGGTGGAAAGGTGGATGGCCAAGGTACGCGAATCCAAAGGGTGATTGTCCAGAAGGATGGCTTTGGCCAGAATGGCTGGAAAAACTAGTTAGAGTGAGTGGTAAACAGAAGTATAAAGTTAAATATTAAGGTGGTAAGTGGAAAATAAATAAAACCAATAGAATAAGAGGAATGTTTTTATTTAAAGAGAATTTTGTATTTTGAAAGCACATATAGCCTGAAATAGATATGACATTCAGTTATGAGATAAAATATCAATCTCTTATTAAAACAAAAGTTTCGTACAAGTATATAGATAGATAGGTAGGTAGATAGACGTAAGCATACACACTTAAACTGTTCTATTGAGGGGAAAAAAGAAGCTATAACTAAATCTAGAAGAAAAAGTATAGCTTATTTTATGTTAATAAGAATTTTGATTTTCTATATTTAATTTAGAAAACTGTAAGACTCTGAGAACCAAGATTCAATGGATACTCAACATGTAAAGTTTTTATGTTCAAACTTTGCACTCAAATCAAAGCTAAAGATTTGGATTTCTCACTTTAATTGCAATAGGGGAAATTGAAAGCAAAATTTATACTAAAACACTTGGGTGATCATAGAACCCTATATAAGTACAGCATATTTCTGTTAATTGATCAGGTAAATAACTGAAACTTATTTGGACCAAATCCCTTTTAATAATCAAAATGCTGGTTTATCTTTATTTATTTACATATGCTTTTATGATGCACTACAGAAAATAATGTATACTATGTTAAGGGAGATTAAATCTATAATTTTTCCCAAAATATACAGCTTTCTAGAAATGTTTTCTTATTCAGAATGGTAGAATTAAAATAGTAATTTACAAATGTGGGACTTCTCATTTCTTAGTCATCTTTCGATTTTTTTCCCTCATAGGATGGTTTGTTGTATCTTAAAATGAGAACTAAAAACTTCAAGCCAACATTTCAGTGTTTGATCCTTTGGGCAACTGTCTAATAATTATACTTTATAGTAATTAATATTGTTCAGTTTGGATTTTCATATGCTTCATCTCAGATATATTATTAAAATAAAATTTTAATGAGAACAACTAAGTAATGGTAGATAGTGAGTCACTGCAGATTACATGGACTGGGCAGAGTTCCTGAAATCATATCATCTATGCAATGTATTCCGTTATTAACTAGCCAACCGATAGGTCAAAAAACATTTATTGAATATCTACTGCATGATGGGATATGGTAAATGAAAGATCTTGAAATATAATGCCTGGTGGTAATTATCTTTGTTTGATTTTGATAGATGAAAGAAACTGAAATACAATTTCAGAGCAAAGTTCATGCAGAATAAGTACTATAGGTAAGGAAAGGCATATACTGTCCTTGCAAAAAGTTCCATGGAAGAGTTGCATTACCGAAAATTATACTTCCCAGTCCACTGGGAATTGTGACAGATATAAAAGTTTCTGCTGTAGGATTCTGTTTGTTATTACATGGAGTAAAAAGACTCACATTGTTCTATCCACAAACAAAAAATGAAAATGCATATTTCTAGAACGCTTCAATTCTATTAAAATACAAACCTACTAGTGCATGTTAAATGTGTTGATATGTTTAGGATTTAGCAAACACTCACTATTGGACTCAGTTTTGCTCTTTGATGTTAGGCTATAAAGTGCTGGAATTTGAATGGAGATATGACACGTTATATTACTAATTCCTAAAACTCCTCTTGACAATAGAAAACAAACCAAAAGGATAAAAGACTAATTTCATTGTTTTTACAGATGGAGCACCAAAAAAAAAAACCAGAAGCAAATCTCACTCTAATAATGGAATTTGTTCTTTGGGGATTTTGTTGTATTTTCAAACTCTGAGTATTTCTTTTTGTGAAGTATTTCTTGCTTATGTGATAATCTTCATGGGAAATGGCATTATTATTCTCATAGCCAGAGCTGACCAGGCTCTCCAAACCCCCATGTATTCTTTTCTCAGTAATTTTTCCTTCTTGGAAACCTATTATGTATCTATCACTCTTCCTAGAATACTCATAGACCTTTGCACCCAGAAAAGAAATGTGTCTTTTTTTGTCTGTGCCACAAAAATATACTTTCAGTTCATGCTTGGAAACATAGAATGTTTTCTGCTGACTGTGATGGCCTATGACCACTTCATGGCCATTTGTCACGTTCTGCCATATCCTCCTGTTATGAACCACAAGCTCTGTATCCAGCTGATGATGACTGGTTCTTGGATCAGTGGAGTTCCTGTTGAGATAGGGCAGACCTGTCAGATTGTTCTTTCTGTCATTTGTGGATCTAACCAAATCTATCACTTCTTCTGTGATATCTCCTCGATTCTCTAGTTGGCCTGTGGGCACACTTTTCTGAATGAGATGTTGGTCTTTACAGTTGCTGTGCTGTTTGTTATTATCCCTCTTCTGTTGATATTTGGCTACTGCACTAAAATCATCTCCACCATCTTGAAGTTGCCATTGGCAACAGGAAGATCCAAAGCTTTCTCCACCTGCTTATCTCACATCATGGTTATGGCTTTATTCTGTGCATCCAGGATCGTTACATTTTTATGACCCAAATCCAAACATTCTTCCAGAACAAATTTCTCTCTCTTTTCTATACCATTGTCACTCTGATGTTTCACATGATATACAATTCTGAAGAATAAGGATGTCATAATGGCCTTGAGAAAATGCTTACTTCAATTTTTAGTGCCTTCGTCCCTGATTTGAACTTATTACCTGTTTTCCCACTTAATTCTGCTGTTGTCTAATCAGAAGTTATCTTGTGGTTTACCTTGCTGCCTTAATATGGATTGATTATCATTACTTATTCTTGAACTTGCCGTTTTACATTAGAATTCCTGATATTAGACTTATATCCCGAGTGGTATTTACGATAAACGAATTTTTCAGTAAATCTCATATTTAGTGAACTAGTCTGTCAGCCCAAATTCACTGCCAGTTTGAGACTGTTTACTGAAAACTACAGTCTCTTTTATCTTGTAATTCATGTTCCAATATCTTTTCCATGAAATTATTAGTGTATATCTTGGTTCCTCTCCCATTTATTATCATTTACGTAAACAAAAGATTTCATATGGAAAGCCTCTAGAGCATATTTGTCGAATGACTACAGAACATGGACGCACTTGAACATGTAAAAGGTTATACCACAGAACAGTGTAGAAAAGATGGTCTTTTAGTAAATTATCTTAATTTAATTGTATAAAAATGAAGAACTTGACCCTTACTTCATATAATTTATAGAGAAAATAATTCCAGATAATGTGTAAACCTAAATATGAAATACAACATAATGAATCTTTCAAAGGTAATGTATATTAACCTCATGACCTTGGTGTAAGAAAAATATTTTTAATAAATTTATTAACTATAGTGCATAACACTGATAAGTTGAACTGCATTGACTTGGAAGCACTCTTCATGCAAAGCAGCTGTTCAGAGTGAAATTTTTCAACAGCGAGGGTTTAAATACATCATATATAAAGAAGTTCTGCAAATCAAAAAACAAGGAAAACTAGGACGAAAATTGACAAGAAACTTAAAGAGGGATTTCACAAAGAGGATAATCTGGATGGCTAGGAGAAAAAGAAAATAACTCATTAGTAACAGTGAAATGCAAATTATCCCTACTGAGAGCTTTGACACACTAATCAGACAGATGAAAATTAAGAAAAAACACCCAAAAATCTAACCACACTAGATGTGTAAAGGATGTGAATTAATGGCAGCTTTTATCACATGCTGGTGTTTGATTTGGTGCACCACTCTAGCAGACAGCTCGACTTTACCTGGAGGATCTTACTCCTAGGAATGTAGCAGCAGAAGTGCATGAGTATGTTTGCCATCAGACATGTCCAAGAATCTTCAACTTTGCATCATTCATAATGCCAAATTCTTATCAAATTAGAATGGAAATGATTGTGATAACTGCACACAGAAGAAAACCAGAGTGATAAAAATGAATAAAACACAATTACATACATGTGGATGAAGCATATTTTTGAGCCATAATCACACTGTCCATATCTCTGCACATCCTCTCAGTTAAGGTTAAAAGACACTATTTGGAATGCCCATTTATTATAAATGTATATATACACATATAAATATATATATTTCATTGTTCCCTCTATTTCCTAAATTTTCACTAATGAATATATCATGTTTATAGTGAAAAGAAAAACCTGATACTCTATAATTTTTATGTCATGCTTCTATTTTTTCCTGAAACTAATTCAGAAAAATAAATTGCCTTTTACCTCAAAAAAAATAGTAATCAATAACAAAAATATGGTTCAAGACTGGGGATACTACGCAATCATTTTGAAGAAATGAATGAAAACTTCTATAAATAGACATACTTAAAGCCAACGTGCATATGATTTCCAACATTTAAAACAAATGAACAACTTCCATTTCTTTTTAAGATACCCTGAGTCACAGCATACCAGTCTTCTTGTTGCAAGCACTAGAAAAATTTGGATAAATTATAAAATTCATATTTTGGAGGTATCATATAGCTGCGGGAGAAAAAGAATAGATGACAATACCAAACTTAAGACTCATTAAGTCAAAGAGAGACAATGCACATGATTATTCACAATCGGTTGGTTTACAACTTTTGTAAGTACAAACTTGTTGCAATAGCACATTCCTGCATAACTTCAAATGTGTGCCAGTTTATTGATTGATTCAAAGAATAAATATAATTGTGATATTAGTCAATGGTTCCTTCTTCCTCTCTGTATATATAATTACAAAGTTAGTGGAGGTGCACACAGCACGCAGAGTGAAACATAGCAGTAAATATCTTCCCTACGTCTGCCCACAAACCTGCACACAGGTAATGAACACACTCCAGGCCATACCTGTTTTTCTAGGGTTACCTTCTTTATTATTTCTACCTGTATCTGTGGTTTCAGGCAACTTTTCCTGAATAAAACCCTCCTGTCTTCCCCACTTAGTATCCTACCACAAGATAATTATTTTATTCCCCCATGCACAATAAAATAAAATTTTCTGTCAATTATTTGTAGGAAAACTGCCTGACAATATAAACTGTATAATAAGGACACATATGCTCAAGATCATCAAGTGATAGAAGGGAAATGAAGGGTTGAAATCGGCAGTTGAAAGTGTGTGGGGAAGACAATTTCTGATACAATTCTCCTGAGGTGTGATAGGGAAAAATCATAGAGAAGTACAATAGGATTGTGAAGATACATAAGTAATTAAAAGTGAGATACTATGGCAAAGATGTGGGTCTATCCCTGAGTTGCCACTTTTTCCAGTGTCTGTGCTGAGCAGGAAATAGCTTATTTGATCCTGGACTGTAGGCAGGAAGTATATGGAATGATGTTAAAGGAAATTTCAAGGGAGTTTGTACAGTGATAATCCATAGGATCTAAACTAAGAAAGGGGGAAATACATAAGTAGTAACATTATTAAATTAGAAGCAATTGCAGTGTTCATGAAAACCAATCTTGATATCCTGATGCAATTTAAAGAACAGGCATGGTCCATGAAGGTAAAATAAAAATCACATGCTAAATTTCCCCTTTCCACAGATGAAACACCAGGAAAAGACACCAGAAGAAAATCTAACTGAATTGATGAAATTTGTTCTCTTGAGCTTTGATGATGTTCCCCATCTCCAGTGGTTTTCATTTGGATTGTTCTTAATCATCTATATCATTATCCTAATGGACAATGGCACCATATTTCTAATAACAAAACTGGACTCTGTTCTCCAGACGTCCATGTATTTTTTCCTTGACAATTTTTCCTTTTTGGAAATCTGCTGTGTATCAGTTACTGTCCACGAATATTTTGACCCAGAGAAGAACAAGTTTTTGAGTCGCGCACACTGCATAAATGTGCTGCATTCTTGTGCTGGGGGCCACAGAGTGCTTCCTTCTGGCAGTGATGCTTATGTCCACTACATGACCATTTGTAACCCTCTGTACTATATTCTAGTCATGAACAAAAAAGTTTGTGTCCAGCTTGTGTCTACTCTAGTCCAAATTGGGCTGACATTTCAGATTTTTTCTTTGCCCTTTTGTGGTTCTAACCTTATCAACCACTTCTTTTGTGATATCCTCCCAATACTCAGGCTAGCCTGGTGGGACACCTTTGTGAATGAAAGGATGGTCTACATAGCTGCTGTGTTATTTGCTATGATTCCATGTCTGTTGATACTTATCTCCTATGGCAAAATCATCTCCATAATTCTTAAACTGCCATCAGCTACAAGTCGTCCAAAGCCTTCTCAATCTGTTCATCTCATCTTATGGTTGTGGCGTTGTCCTTTGGATCAGGCTTTATTACTTATTTAAGACCCAAGACCAGTCACTCAGCAGGAACTGACAAAGTGCTTTCTCTTTTCTACACTATTGTGATTCCCATATTTAACAGCATTGTATAGTCTAAGGAATAAGGCAGTCATTATCACACTGAGAAAATTGCTATGTAAGAAATTTACTTCATTAAAAAATGAGCTATACTTGCAGGAATTAATTCCCTTATATTGGTATTGAAATTTCAATAGACATTTGTATTAAACAATGTTTACCTGTCTATACAATTGTAATTCTTTCCAAATTAAAAATTACTTGTATTGTTTTAATGCCTTAAATACACATTTATGTACATGTCATCAAACAGCAAATCATTCTATTGGTAATTCTATAATGTCATTGTGCAATGTCCTCTCTCAGTAAGAACTTTTGACAAGGATTAATGTAAAAACTTCCACTGTGATAGAGACCCTGTTGTATCACTTATTGGAAACCATATCATTCATTTCCATCGAACTGTAACAGCCATTTGAAGAACTAGGTATGCAATGGACATTAAATACATATATATAAATATATATATATTTTATTTTTGGTCTAGCGATGGCTCTACAAAAAATCATTTTATAGATTAAAAGAGCCACCTTTCCTTAGGAATGTAGTGTTATAAATGATTTTGGTAAAGAAATAGTAGTGAATACTAAACATGATTTATGTTTACATCAATTAAATATTTGTACATAATATGGTCGCATGATTTGATAAAAATAAATGCTATTATTAAAATATTTGCATATGATAAGACAAGAGAAAGTCATGGGCATATTTTTACAATACATTTTCCCAGTGATGATAGTAGTGATGATAAATTTGAGGAAAGGAAATAAATTTTCATAAATATATCTGCTATGAAAACACAGAGATCATACACAGAATTGTATACCACATACACACACATTGGAAATGATCAGTAAAAATATGATAATCAATGATAATTGTGGGTATCTCAGAGTAAAATATTCTTTTTTCTACTGATATTTGTAGTTTATTACAATAAGTCTGTGTTATTCATGTAATTATGAAAAGTAAACAATAAATCTGTAATCATTGTGTATCAAGAAAATCATTATGGACAATTGCTTGTTTTGATACAAGTAATCATAGTTATTTTTAATACTTGTGCTTATTTATTGAAATATTTGTGTATGTGGGTAACACATCTCTAAGGAACCATGACCTGTCACTACCACTTAAGGTTGAAAAAGAATGTGGTGAAGCTCGCACCTGTTATTACAACTTTAGCCCATAAGTGAAAAAGTGAGTTCTAATCACATGTATATATGGGCCTATCAGAAACCATAAAAATATTATGGGCATAATTGGAGATAAGAAAAGAATACAAGAAGGAGAAACATAAAACAACAACAAAAAAATCCAGGAAAACTTTCAAGCAGAAATTGGCTAACTCCTGAGCTATGAGATGTGGAATGGAGTCAGACAGATATTTTGAAGTTCTTTCATTTTCATTGGTCCTCCTGCCTAATATAGGGAAGAAAAAGTTGAGAAGGAAGAGATAACTAACAAAGGGAAAAACATTTATGAAATATTAATTGCTCTAATGGATATGAACTAATCTAACTCTTTATAGAAGAGCAAATAAGAGCTATGTTCTTAGAGCCCTGTCATTATTTTTTTTGCTAGATAATGATGTCCCATAGCCCCTAAAAAATCTGTGAATAGTATCAAAAATTATTTTCTCATTTATCTAGACAACTTATAAACAAAAATCTGAGGTAATCACTTCTTCCAGTGGTAATAATATGCCAAAAGTTTTTGTACCACCAACTTTTTAAACACGATGAATATATACAGCTAATATATGTGTTTTGTAAATTATCAATATCTTTGTCATCAAGATAATCTTTTGTTCCTATTATTTGAATTGTACTATTCCTGGAACAATTCAGAGTTCTAAAAAACTTACTTTTATTCTTTATAAACACAGACATTTATTTATGTAGGTACTCACTTCTGTGTGTGTTTGTGTATACAAGTTGTGTGTGCACTTCAGAGAACAGGAGTGCTTTCCTGGACAGACACCAATTGATAAGGTGAGAGGCGGAGATCAGCAATATGAGTGGAAACTTTACACAGCTTGGTTTTGGGAAGGAAAAATTGAATGTATTTACAATTTAAATTTGTATTTGTAGCTGTGGATTCTTGGCTGTAAAATAATATGCAGGTGTAATGGTAGACAATCTACACATGTGGACACAGAATAATACAATTAGAAGATAAAAGGAAGGTGATCTTACGGACTAAAGTAGAATTAGGAAAAAATAAATTATATAAATCATGGAACAAAGTTTCTGGAAAGATAATGCTGAAAGTTCAAAGATGTAGAATTGCTGAAATTTGCCATAATAAGCTGTATGCACAAAAGGTACACATATATATGTATGCACGTTTACCTTCTGAGGGTATGGCAGATGATAGAAGATACGTAAATAGATAGATAGGTAGATAGATAGATAAATAGTTTGTATGTACATGTGCACAAACACATTTGTTTGCTTAATTTCTAGATGGTTTCATGCAACTAATTATATTTCTGATGGTTATAGTTGTCATATACATATACTGATATATATGATATGTCTTTGAGGGGCATTATTCTAAGGAATCCAAAATATTTGGCAAAACAGTGAGCCTCTTAATTACTAACTAGGCTGCCCTATACATTTAGTTTCTATATCAAAGGTACATGTAAACATTAGAAAACTATTTTATATCCTACATAAAATAAAAGGAAGAGATTTCAGAAAATCTTTGCCCTTTTCTCTTTAAGTGAGGTCACATTTACAATAGTAAGTAAAATAAGAAAATTAACAAACTGTCTGATTTCTTTCAGTGTGATAAGGAATGATAATTGGAAATTTATTAGAAAAATATAATTAATTAATTAGAAAACATTTCTAGAGGCTGATACTTTGAAAATCAATTTACTAGAAGCAAGAAGAGATCATAAATATGAGAAAATAGTATGATCTATGGAGAATTGATATAAAGCTAAATTATGTTCCACGTCTACAAATAATAACAGCCCCTGGAAGCCCAGAATCCCGGGTTTTTTCATGCATAACTTGAGAAGCCAAAGCAGAATAAACTCTGCCCAAAGGTTTAAAAGTACAGGGAAATCTGGAAGCTGTTATGGAAGGATTTTCAATGACATTAAGTTAATGCCAGAATAATTTCCATGTTTAAATATGTAGGCTTCGTTCTCCAGAAAACTAGATTTTGACAAATGCCTCCTTCTCCAACATTCTTGAGTTTTCCAAGACTCCTTGGAACCAAGATCATGATTATATTTCTGTGAGATAGTGATATTAGGCATTATTACCACTTTACAGGCAGAGTAGTTGATACAAAGGATAGTTTACTTACTCAAGAATGCTCAGCTTAAAGTAAATTAGAAATAAAAATCGGTTTTCTTGATTCCTAAACTAATGCTCTTTTCATTATACCATGTCATGTGCTTATCTAAGAGCAGAAAAATAGCACTCCCACAAATATTGGAATTATCTTCAATACCATCATTATTATCACCATGAAGAATGCATTTAATTTTTGATACATGCAAGAAGATATGTGAGGTAGATTACAATATTTACACTCATACCTACATACAAAAACAAAGATGTTATAGGGCTTCATGTTAACTGATGGAAGGTTAAAGCATAAGCCCTTGAAATGAAAATTCTAATTTATAAACCAAACTTTACAATTAAAATGTAAGCCCTTATAAAGAGAAACTAATCTGAAGAGGCAAAATATTTACAAGCATAATTAAATCTATAAAGTGATATGATTGTTAGATAAATGATACAGTCTGCAAGTATTAACAGAAATTTTTAGAAATAGAGACTGAGTATCCCAAGTTGCACATTCAAAACAGAAAAGTGAGTGTTAAGTGCAATGTTGTTAAATTCCTCATCTTTTTTGCCTGTTAGGATATCTATGATTGACTAGTTCTGGATTTTATCTGTACTCTTTGGTAAATTTCAAATAAATAAGAGAAAGATACAATGGGCAAGATTAGTTACAGTCATATTAAATTAAATACAACTTGTAGGTACATGGTATTAGGCATCTGCATTTTGTGTACGTTATTATTTGTGATGCTAAGTAATTAAGCGTGAATCTTTGTTTTAACTTTTTTCTTTCTCCCTTTCTAAATTTCAAATGTGTTCTTTTAAATTAATTATAAGAAAAGTCATATATTTGTGCATTGCATCTTTGATAAATCAAGTAAGCTATAGCAAAGGATTCTGAGAAATTGGAAATGCATTTCAGAATCCAGTATGAAGCACAATGATGAAACATATTTAAAGCAGGATGATAGAACCAGGTCAGATATTTGATATTCAATTGCCATACACTCTGGGCAGAAGTGGGAAAAAATGATCCAGTTGTTCAGCTTCCTCTAGATACACATGGAAACATTTTCTTAATTCATATTGAGAAAGTGGGTGCAACTAAAGATTTTCATTTTGTTTTTAAATTCTTTCATAATTAAATATTTGATTTGTAATTTAGTTTTGTGTTTACTCCCTCAACACATACCTAATGTAAACTTACCATGAAAAAGTGAACGTGTCATGAATATAAATGGGAATGCCTGCATAATATTTTTAAATATTTGACAAATTGTAAAGGCAAACCCTATTTCTTCTATAAATTCTTAAACACAATCCTAACAGTTTAAATTATCTGAGCATTTTAAAGGTAGATAAGTTTATAATATGTTGTGAAAAAGAAGATTTGTCCTAAAGACTAGCGCCTTTGAAAATTGACTAATTTGCTTATGAAAGATGAGATCATAAGTGACTTTGGCCAGGGAATCTAAAATATATCATAATTGTAGATAATTACACCATGATTGTTAATGATTACACCATCACTAAACATGGGTAGAGTGAAATTTAATTGTATTTCCGTGATAGCTATGTGACCAATGCATTGAAGAGCTACCTTTAAGATGCTCATGCTGGGGGCCTGTCCAGTGGCACAGTGGTTAAGTGCACACGTTCCACTTCGGAGGCCCAGGGTTCTCCAGTTTGGAACCCAGGTGTGGACATGACACTGTTTGGCAAGCCATGCTGTGGTAGGAATACCACATATAAAGTAGAGGAAGATGGGCATGGATGTTAGCTCAGGGCCAGTCTTCCTCAGCAAAAAGGGGAGGATTGGCAGCAGGTGTTAGCTCAGGGCTGATCTTCCTCAAAAAAAAAAGATGCTCACACTGTTCTCTTGAGTAATAATTTTTTCAGTGCTACAATCACATCCTTGTTCCTTAAACTATATATCATAGGGTTAAACATTGGAGTCACAATAGTGTAGAAAAGAGAGAGCATTTTGTCAGTTCCTGCAGAGTGATTTGATTTTGGCCTTAAATAGGTGACAGTAACAGAGCCAAAAGATAAAACCACTACTATGAGATGGGCAGAAGAGGTGGAGAAGGCTTTGGACCGACCTGTGGCAGAGGGTAACTTTAGGATGGTGGAAATGATTTTGACAAAAAAGTCAAGTATCAATAGAAAAGAAATCATGCCAAACAATACAGCAGCTACATAGACAAACATCTCATTGAGTGAAGTGCCCCCACAGGCCAGATTGATTAATGGGGGGATGTCAGAGAAGAAGTGGTTGATTTGGTTAGAAGCACAGAAGTGCAGTGAGAACACCTGACATGTTTGTTCTATCTGGATGGGAATTCCACTGAGCCAGGCACCAATAGCCAACTGGGTGGACATCTTGTGGTGCATGACAAGAGGATGTGCAGAGGGTTACAAATGGACACATAGCAGTCATAGGCCATCACTGCCAGAAGAAATGCCTCTGTGGTTCCCAGAACAAGGAAGAAGCACATTTGATCGGCACAGCCCAGGAAAGAAATGCTTCTATCCTGAGTCCAAGGGTTCACCAGAATCCTGCGAAGAGTGACAGACACGTAACAGATTTCCAGTGAGGAAAACCTTGCAAGAAAAGAATACATGGGTGTCTGGAGAACAGAGTCTACCCTTGTAATTATTATGATAAGACCATTTCCTGTTAAGACGAATATATAGATGAGAAAGAAAATTCCAAATTCGGAGCACCTGGAGGTTTGGGAGATCAGAAAATCCCAGGAGAACAAAGACCACGACTGAAGATAACTTGCCTTCTGCTGTTTGGTCTCTGGGAAGCATCTGTGAAAATAAAGAATTGAATATGTAAAGTCACTTCCTCTGCCTGAGGAGCAATTTACTGAAATATAATTAGGTACATTGTGTTTCCAAAAATCACAGTCACTAAGTGTGAGTCCTATAAAAACATCTGAATTTGATGTTGAACTGTGGTAAAAAAAATATATATATATAGATATTCATTCTTTCGCTAAAATTATCCATCAGAAAGCATTCCTAACAGAAATTAGGTATGCTGAGAGGAGGCTATATATTATTGTTACTGATAAGGCGTTATGTAATATTGTATGTTGTTATTTGCCTTTGATGATAGGAATGTCAGAATCTAATTGGAATAAAAATAAACAAAAAATAAAAATAATAAAATATTATAGCAAGTAATTTGACAATTTTGTTTCGAATGACCTTTTCCCTTGATTCTTTCTCATCTTATTTCTTTAAAAATAATTGCATTTATTCACATTTTGACTTGAGCTGTCTCAAATATTACTTGAGAGGTGGAATTATATTCAAAAATATGCTGGAGAATTGATTTTCCTGCACAAAACCTGATTTTTTTAATTCTAATAGCTGTTATATTCAGTTTATTTCAACTGAAAGGTGTCATAAAGAGCTGACTATCAAAGGGGAAACCAATATTTATCAAATCTCAAATACTGGTTTTACATTTGAGTGCTAATTCCTGAAACGCTTTTCGTTAAAGACTTAAGTAAAGGAAGATAAATCTAAAAGCATTTTCCGGTCCAGACAGAAAGCTGTGCTTCTAACTCTGATCGTATGTTCATTTTGTGTATTTCCATCCTTTTTCACTAAAGTATTCTGTAAGTTGCACATATGTCCCAATTTCTTATCAGGTTCTCCTAGAACATCCAAGTGTTTCCTGAGCTCTCTTGTCTCCCAACACACTTTCTTTCTCTGATAAACTGCTAAAATACATCTTACAAATCTTTCTGTGATACCCACAGCACACAGTTGAACTCCACAAGTGTTTGGGTCACCCAGTGCTTGACAATTGAAAGTTATTCATACTGGTGACCTTGATGGTATCATTACTATGGCGCTGAATGAAGGATGTGCACTTATTCTAGTACCTGAGGATTGTATTTTAAGTATGTAGCTTCTTGAAGATAGACTTATGTGCAGAGAGGCAGGAAGAAACTATGTGAAATCAGCTTGCAAACTGTCAGGGCAGGTGGTGAAAGTGGGAAGCTAAAGAGCACCTGCTGAGAATCAACAGGTATTAGAGCATGTGCGGACACCGTCTTATTTAATCCTCACAATGGGGCTGCGAGGCATGTGTGTCACCATTTTACCTATAAGTAAACTTCAACTTAAAAGTGTTATATAAATCAACCAAGATCACAGGAAACAAATGGTATTATTGAGATTTGAACTCAGGCTTGAACAACTCAAAATCCAAGTTACTTTTACTACAATGAGTAATACCAGGAGACTCTAGAATATAATGTTTGTATACTGTATTCTTACTAGGTATCCAATGCATGCAGATAACTCAATAAGCATTTGATTTATGACTGGATAACAATTTACATTATTAACCAGCGTGTACTATAGAGTCCAGCAATGATGGATGTGGGATACGCTATTCTCAGTATTGTGTCTTTTGTTCACCTCTCTCTCTCCCCTCACACCGAGGTCCTGTCTTAATTCTTCTCCAATATCCTAACAGATGAGTATCTGTTTTGGAAAAAGCAGAACAAAATAAAATTAGCAAATAATTGGAAAAGAAATTAGAAACTTGTAATCTACAACTGACGGAGTCACAAAATTGTTCAAATGGAATTTGAGGCAAGTTCTGAAAAAGAAATACCAATGTATATTTTAAAAAAATTTTCCACACACAATGTGAATATCAAATGAGTTATTGCATGATGAAGACTTTGGAAATGTAGGAAGTAGAATTATTAAGTAATTTCTATCCAATATCTAATTCTTCCTTAAATGTTTTAGTATGATAAAATCTTTCCCTAATATGACAATATTCAACATTTTCTCTGTGAATTTGGAAATTTTTCAGTTTATTCCAGTAATGCAACTCACAAACAGACTTATTACTATATTAAAATATATTAAATATTTATTAGACATTGTGATGGGTTAATAAATTAAGCTTAAACTTTTTAATAAACCAGAAAATTTGAGAGAGTTAAGTTTCAGAGAATCAATCCACAGACCAATCAGAGACTACAAATCTTTTCTAATTCCACTATATATTTCAGACTTTGATTGACAGTTTCTATGTGTATTAAATTAGTTTATATTTAATTTCCAAAAATTTTCCAATGAAATTACAATGCTTTGCAATACAAAGATGGCAGTATTATCCGCATCTACCATAAGGTTGTGCATATTTTATCTTTTCAGAGGACACAGGCGATAATAGAACAGGAATCAGATGAAATTCAAGCAACAGAAAGAGAAAGAAAGAAAGAGAGAGGGGAGAGAGAGAGAGAGGAAATGAAAGAAGGGAATTAAGGAAGGAAGAAAGAAAGAAAAGAAGGAAAGAAAGAAAAAAGGAGAGAAGAAAAGAAGGAAGAAGGAAAAAAGAAAGAAGAAAAGAAAGGAAGATAGAAGAGGAAAGCAAGCAAGAGGGAAAGAAGGAAGGAGAGAAGGAGAGAAAGACAGGAAGGAAAGAAAGGAAGGAAGGAAGGAAGGAAGAAAGAAAGAGAGAAAGAGAAAAGGAGAGGGAGGGAGGGAGGAGGAAGGAAGAAAGAAAGCAAGTAAGAAAGAAAGAGAGAGAGAGAAAGGAAGAGAGAGAGAGAGAGAAAGAGAGAGTGAAAGAGAGCTAGGGAAGGACGGAAAGGCCACAACCTGAGAATTCTTCTAAGTATTTTCATAACAAAATAGCCACCTTAACAATTAGTAAAACTTCCAGTATTTTAAATTAACTAAATCCATGCCAAACATTGGAGATGAGATTTGTATAGTAAGAATAATTTGATTTCACGATTGTATTCCTTCATTATACACAGAAGACAGCAAAGAAATGTCATATCACAACTCTAAAATTAACATGACTCACAATCCTCTTTCTCAGAAGTCCTTCAAAGTGAAAGGTAAACAGAGACTTGCTTCTTTCCTCCTTTTAATAGAGGCTTTTCTGCTGCAGTTGGATTTTTTTCTCAGGAACACAGGATAATTTCTCTGTTCATCTAGCTAATGAGCTCAGCTCTCTAAATTCATCTGATTTTGTAGTATTTCTTTAATCAGAAAAGTACAGTGTCAAAAAAATTTTTTTAAATATCCTGAAAGTTTCAGATTCCCTTTCAAGAAAGTGTTTCTTTAAAAATAATGATTTATTTCATTGATGGTAGGGTGGTCATTTAGCTTTAAAATATCCACTTATTGCCTTGTTCAGTAAGTTTTCTTATATTATAATTTTTTTCAAAATTACCCAAGTTATCATGTTTTGTTACACTATAACTAATAAAATATTTCCAAAAATTGCATTTCAACATTCTTTTAGTCATTATCTCACTGATCTTCTAACAGAAAAACAGGAAAGTGCACGTTGCCTGAAATACAGTTTTGACTTATCAAGTTCATTATATGATTCTCTTAATATTCTGTAAATATTTGTACTCTCTTATCTCTGATTCTTAAGATATCATTAGCTCAGAAAACCAAGCTAAAATGTAAATAAGACCTTCGATGAAAAAATTCACTCTTACCTTTATGGATGGGAATTAATTTATTTCTTTCTGTGATAAAGAGAGTTTTAAATGTTGTTCTATTGAAATCCAGTTTTAAGCTATTTGAATGCTAGGAAAGGCAAATATCTTTCTAAACCCTTTTTTCTTTCAATCAAATAGTGCTCTTTAAGTAAAAGATATTTATTTCTATCTTGTGAGAATTTATACTCTGCCATATTACTTTTTAATTGAACTGACTCATTACACTTACTATTCAAATATTTTGGAAAACAAACGAATCCCTGCGGATAACATTCCTTCTCTGATGTCTTACTCGACCATTCTTTCAGGCGCTTTGCCACTTTTGTGTTTTGGTCTTTGTATTTGTAGCTTTCCCCAATAAACAATCAAGTATTTTTAACTATTTAGATATTCTGTAGTGTTTTTAATAAATGCCTTTATTAGACTACTGATTTTCAGGTATTCTTTTGAACAGTTTTATAGTTTATACTAAATTTACAGTTTACAAGTACTCTCCTGACATTGATAATGGTCCCTAATTTGTTACTCACATACAAAGTGTTCATGTGAATAAATTAAAGATGCATCATAAGTAGAAGAACCTATAAAATCAAAAGTATTTGTGAAGGGAAATATCACTGCCAGGATTTTGAGGAATTGTGAATTATAAATAAAACACAGTGGATGGTTAAATTGAGAAATAAAAAATTGATGTTTGTAAGGACACAAGACTAGAACCGTGGCTCTTTTTTTCCTCTTAAGTCATGTAAAATTTCAAATACATATACAAAAGTGAAGAGAAAAAAATACAGGTAAACCCCTTGAAACAAGCAAAACATAGGCAATCTTGTTTCACTAACGTCACCACAACTCCCATCCCTCACTGGATTGATTTTAAACTAACTTTTGTGTAGAGTTTGAGGTTTATGTAGAGGTTCAGTTTTGTGTGTTTCTTTTACGGGGGGCTTTGCGTGTCTAATTTTCAACACTATTTCTTGAAACAATATATTTTCTCAGTGGCAGGTTTTGAACATTTGTCAAAAATCAGTTGGTCATTTGTATAGGGCAATTTTTGAAGTGTCTTAAATTCCATTGATTTGGTGTCTATCTCTCCACGAACACTTTACTGTCTTCATTACTCTAGACAGTAATGTATACAATCTGTGCATGTGTGTGTGTATGTGTGTGTATTTATATATATATCCTGTTGTTAAATTCAATGGAAAACTACAACAAGCCAATTGAGGAAGAACTACTAATGGCCCAGACCCTTCAGGAATGAAGTTTTGGATCAGCCAATCGAAATTACCGTGACCACCTGAGGTGCTTTCTGAAGGCAACGGGAATATGGATTGGATGTTGGAAGGAGAAACTTATAGATACCAGCTATGACCAATGACTAGCGGCAGAAACAAGGACTGTAACTATTATGAGTATTTCTTCCTCATTTTGTTATGAATATATCAAAATATCAAGAACCACAGTAAAATCACCCAAGGACTTTGCATCTTTCTTCTGGCAAAATGCTAAACATGTTTTCAGTTGCATATAGAATACTTGTATCATGTGAAGTGATATTTTGGCTTTGTATTGTCTTTGTTTGGAGATTAAGTCTGGTTTAAGGGGGTTAGTATGGTTGCCAAGTTGACCAGGGATGGACTCGAGTGGGTGGTTTTATATGTTCACATGTCTAGGCCATAGTACCTAGGTATACAATCAAACAATATGTAACCATTGTTCTGAAAGTAATTTGTAGATATAGTTAGCAGGTAGAATAAACTAATTTTGAGTAAACGAGGTCATTCTTGAAAATGTGTGCTTCATCCAATCAGTTGAAAGGCCTTACAAGCAAAACTGAGATTTCCCTGAGGAAGAAGAAATTCTGCCTCAAGATATCTTCTTCCTAAGAGTTTCAGGAGTCTGACTTGCCCTACACATTTTAGACTTTAGAGCCCCCCAAAACACATAGCCAATTTCTTGAAACAAGTCTATGTGTTTTATGTGTGTGTCTGTATATTCATATGTCTGTGATTGTCAGTGCTGGTTTCTGCTACTAGCATTTGGACATGTAACCACATGCCTCCTAGGACCAGTTCAACTGACCCCATCTTATCAACAGAATAATTGAACGACTTTTAAGGAACTGAGAGTTGACTACTTGTCCAGTTCAGGCAGCTTGAGACCATCAGCCCATCAACTGTACCTGAACAATTGCCCAATAAGTGATCCTTTTGAAGTCAAGGGGCTGAAAGCTACATACTCAGATTATACTGACACCACAATTTTGTGAATGTGCATCGTATGAAGGGCTATGAAGCTTGACTATGCTTGACTATGGGTTCTGATGTGCCATACTGTCTTTCACTGCTTCTATTTATTAATTGTGATTAACAGAATCAAACGAAAGGTGGTTAGGTGGTTATTTTAAATGGTCAGTTAATTGAATAATCTCTTGAAAAATTGACAAAGATGTGAAAAGGAAACACAAATTACCATTATCAGGAATGAAAATGAGGATATCGCTACTTGAAAAACAGACATTGAATGAATATAAAGGAATACTCATAAGAATATGAAACAAATTGTCTAACACTGACAAACTATAACTGTTAAAAATTAAATTATTAGTTAAAACTCTTCCAGAAAAAAAATCTCCAGGCCAAGATGGTTTCACTGATGAATAAGCACATTTTTTATACAAGATATAATATCAAGTCTCCACAGTATCTTCCAGAAAATAGCTGAAGAGGGGAAACTTCTCATTTTTGAAGCCAGCATTTTGTCAAAAGCAGATAGACAGCCAAAGCCAAGAAATAATACCAGATACTAATATCCTTCACTAATCAAGAAACAAAATAATCAATAAAATATTAACAAACAAAATCCAGCAATATATGAAAATAACACTATACCAACTCAAGAGTAATTTGTCTTGGGAATGAAAGGCTGAGTCAATATTTGTAGTTCAATATATTAAACTGTAATGAAGATAAAGTACTTATGATCTTTTTCGGTGTAATGTATATTAAAATCTTTTGTACGTTTTTAATGAAGTTATTTGTTTTTTACTGAGTTGAACCAGTTCTTTAAATACTCTGCATACAAGTCCTCTACCAAATATATGATATGCAAATATTTTCTCTATAGCTTGCTTTTCCCCTCTTACTGATTCTGCTTAGAATGTAAAGGTTTCAAATTTTGATGAAGTCAAATTTATCATTTATTTTATTTTTTGGGTTTTGCATCTAAGACTTCTGTGTCTAAACCACTACCGTAAAGTTTCCTTCAATGTTTTCTTTTTAAAGTTTTCTCCTTTTAGCTCTTACATTTACATCTATGATTAATTTTATATTAATTTTTGTGCATTTTGTGAGATAAAGCTGAAATTCATCTTTTACATATATATCTATGATCCTAGCACTGCTTGTTGAAAAGGAATCATTTCCTCTGTTGAATTGCCTTGGGGACTTTGTGAAAAGGACTTTTCAACTTTTTTGGAAAAGGAGTTTTTTTCTGGCCTTGAATTTGGTTGCATTAATTTATGTTATCAATTTGTCAATTCTACACTATCTTAATTAATATATCTTTGTAGCAAATTTCTAATCAGGAAGTTTAATCATCCAGTTCGTTCTTTTTTAAGATTCAGTCTGTTAGATTTTCATCTGAGTGTTGGTATCAGATTGTCATTTCTGCAAAATGCCAGCTGAGGTTTGGATGGAGGTAGTTTAGAATATAAAGATCACCTAGGGAAGAATTACCATCATAATGGTATTAAGTATCCCAATACATGAATAAGGGATTTATCTCCATTTATTTAGACTTTCAAAGATTTATTTCAGCAATATTTTGTAGTTGTCAATGTATAAGTATTGCACTTTTCCAGGAAAATTTATTCTTAAACATTTTATTAATTTATCCTCTTGTAAATGGAATTGAACATTTAATTTCATTTTGTATTGTTCATCAGTAATTGCATTTATTACAATTGGTTTTAATGTCTTTACTGAGATAATTCTCATAAAAAATGACATTTAAAATTTACCATTAATAAGAGGTGATCAGGCACTTGTGTATGGTGATGGATTGTAATTAGTCTTTGGGTGGGGAAGAGGGTGTAATATACAGAGAAATTGAAATATAATGATTTACACCCAAAATTTATATAATGTTATAAACCAATGTTACCACAATAGAAAAAATAAAATTTACCATTCAGTAATTTTAGTTGGTTCATAGAATGTGCAACCATCATCACTCCTTATCTTGGCGTCACCCTCTGCAGCCCTAGTCAAGCACTGGTCTACTTTTGTCTCTATAGAT
Organism: Equus caballus; assembly: GCF_041296265.1. Taxonomy (NCBI): domain Eukaryota; kingdom Metazoa; phylum Chordata; class Mammalia; order Perissodactyla; family Equidae; genus Equus; species Equus caballus. The sequence goes on from NC_091695.1 coordinate 14,440,129, forward strand.
TTGCCTATTTTGCACTTTTCACATAAAGGTAATCATACAATATCTGACATTTTTAGTGGCTTAGGACAACAAACATTTATTATCTTACAGATTCTGTGGGTCAGGAATCCAGGCATGTCTGGATCAGAATGCCTGACTCAGGATCTCTCATTGAACTGCAGTCAAAGTATGGGCTGAAGCTGCAGTCATCTCAAAGCTGCACCAAGGAAGATTGGCTCCCAAGCTTACTCTACAGCGATGGCAAGCCTCAGGTCTTCACTGCTGTTGGCAGCAGACATCAGTTTCTTGGCCTGTGGGCCTCTTTATAGGTCTACTGACAACATGGCAGCTTGCTTCCCTTAGAGTGAGGACTGAGAGAGAAAGAGACAGACAGACAGACAGAGGGAAGGGAAATGCATAACAAAAGTCATGGTCTTTATTTAACCTAATCTTAAAAGTGACATCCAATCACTTTAAGCTTTTTCCATTAATTAGAAGTGAGTCATTGGGTACAGCCCTCCTTGAGTGTGGGGGGTCTGAATACCAGGAAGTAGGGAAACTGGGGCCATTTTAGATTGTACCTACCACACCATTACATCACATCATTCACAAAAAGAGCTTGAAATGAATCATAATCCTAAACAAAAAAGGAAAACAATAAAACTGCTAGAATAAACCTGAAGAAAACCTGCGGTAAGCCAAAATTTCTCACATAGGACACAAGAAGAACAAATAAAATAAGAAAAAAAATTGCTAAATTGGACTACATCAAATTAAAAACCTCTGCTCTTCAAAAGACGCCATTAAGAAAATTAAAACAAGACACTGAGAAAAGATGTACAATTAGAATATCTGACAAAGGACTTGTTCAGATTATAAAAAATAATCTTAGAACTCAGTAACAATAATAACAGTTTGGCAGTTTACTACAAAGTTAAATGTGCACTTACCATGTGGGCATATGATTTTACTTATAGGTATTTACCCAAGAGAAATGAAAATATATATTCATACAAAAAACTTGTGCAAAATGTTTGTAGGTGCTTTATTTGTAATAGCCAAAATGGGGGAAGAAAACAAGCGTCCATCAGTAGATGCATGGGTAAATATCCAGCAATAAAAAGGAGAAAACTACTGATACATGCAACAACATGAATGAATCTCAAAAATGAGGTGAAAGAAAAGCCAGGCAAAGAAGGGTGCATGCTGTATGATCCCATTTATATGAAATTCTACAAAAGACGATTCTAATCTACAATGACAAAACAATTTCTTGGATGTCTAGGGCTGTGGTTGGGGATGAGGCAATGACTGCAAAGGTTCATGAGGCAACATAAAACATATGATCTTTTGTAAATTTTTTTCCACTTAGCATAATGTTTTTCAGTTTACCCACCCTGTAGCATATGCGTATACAAAATTTTGTATATCTATTCATCAGTTGATGGGCATCTAGCTGTTTCTAAATTTTCGCTACTGTAAATAATACTGCTATAAATATTTATGTTCAAATTTTTATGGGAACACATTTTTGTTTTTGGGTGTTATATACCTAGGAGTGGCATTGCAAGATCATCACGTAAGTCTATGTTTAACACTTGAAGGAATGGCCAAACCCTTTGCAAAATGGCTTCTTTTTACATCTAGATAAGGAATATATGAGAGTTTTAATTAATTCATATACTCATCAACACTTGTTATTATCTGTCTTTTTGGTTATAGCAATTCTATTGGGCATGAGGTAGTATCACATGGTGATTTTAACTTCCAATTCTCTTCTGGTTAATAATATTGAGGATCTTCTATGTGCTGTTGTTTATTTGTATATCTTCTTTAGAGAAACATCTATTCAAATCCTTGTTCCACTTTAGTTGGGTCATGTATCTATTTATAATTGTAATCTGAGAGGGTTTTTAGTATATATTTATTATATATTCATATGTATTATGTAGTATATTTATTTTAATTGTATATTTATTATATAATATAAAATATTATATGTAATTATAAAGGATCATTTTTTCTGAAAATACATAGAGTTTTGCTGCTTCTTTTCCAATCTAAATGTCTTTTATTTCCTTTTCTGGCCCGATTGCACCACCTCAAACATCCTATACAAGGTTAAATATAAGGTTATTGTGAACCTTCTTGTTTTATTCCTGTTTTAGGTGTAGATCATTCTGTTTTCCACCAGTAAGTATGATGCTAGCTATAGATTATTCATAGCTTGCTTTTATCAGGTCCAGAGGTTCCCTTCTTTCCTAATTTGTAGAGAGTTTTAATCATGAATAAGTATTGCATTTGCACAAGTGCTTTTTCTGCATCTTTTGAGTTGATCATATATTTTTTGTCTTTCATTCCATTAAATTGTGTATTACCTTGATTTCTAGATGTTAAAGCACATGTGTAGTACTGGGATAAATTCCACTTGGTCATTGTGTATAATCCTTTTTTATATATTTTGGATTTGGTTTGTAATATTTCACTGTGGACATTTTCTTTATATTCATGAGGTATATTGCTTTGTAGTTTCCTGTTCTTGTTAGGCTTTTGCATGGTTTTGGTAGGACTTTTTTCATAAAATGATTTGATACCTCTTTTACCATTTGTTTTGGAAGACTTTGTGAATGACTGATATTATTTGTTTTTACTATTTGGTAGAATTCACCAGAGAAGCCACCTGGTCCTCAGCTTCTTTGTGTGGGAAGTTTTTTAAATTACTAATCCAGTAACTGTAATTGTTACAGATCTATGTAGATATTATACTTTCCTTCTTGTCTGTGTCATTTCAGGTGTTGCATCTTTCGAGATATGTGCCCATTTGTCTAAGCTGTCTAATTGGTTGGTTGAAGCTGTTTATGCCATCCTTTATAATCTTTTTATTCTTTAGAATCAGTCATGTTGTACACAAAAATGCAGTTTTTAATTCTTGCTTTTGAACTACTGTTTTAAATATTTGTCATTAAAAGTTTTAAGAGGGAAAATAGAAAAATATATGTTTGTACCATGCTTTATAGTTGTTTATGTAATTACTTTTACCAAGGCTCTCTTTTGATTTTTGTGAATTTGGGTGACTCTGTGGAAGTCTGGGAAATTGATTTTTGATAAAGCTACAAATGCTCTTCAGGGGAGAAAGGCCATTCTTTTTAACAAATAACATTAGAATGATTGAAGACTCATTTAATATATCTAAACCTAAAATTCATGCCTTGCACAAAAATTCACTTAAAGTGCATCATTAATTTAAAAGTACAGTGTTCAATTATAGAATTATTAGAAGAAAACATAAGAGGAAAAGATTGTGATCTGAGATTAAGCAATAGATCTTAAATGTATTACCAAAAATACAAGCCATAGAAGAAAATATTTATAAATTGGACTTCATCAAATTTAAAATATTTTGCTCTGATATTGACATTGTTCAGAGAATTTAAATACAGGCCAAAGGGGAAATATTTGTGCACCATTACTCCAAAAAAGAAAATGTATATAGAATATCCAAAGAACTCTCAAAACTCAATAGTAAGAGAAGTAACAAGCTAATTCCCAAATGTATAATAACTTTAACAGATCTTTTACTAAAGGGGGTATATAGAAGTCAAATGATCACATGAAAGATGTTCACCATCAATAGACATTATTAAAGTGCAAACTAAAAGCAAAGTGAGATTATGATACATATGTATTTTAATGGCTAGAATTAAAATAAAATAAATCACAAAACAATTAGCTCGAAATTGCTGAATGAATATATAGCCCTTGAAGAGTGAGAGCTTTCAATGAATGCACCATGATGTTTCTAAAATCTGCTTACTATCTCTCTATTTATTAGTCTTTATACAAGTATAAATCTATTCCTGCTTCCTTTAATTAGACATAATACTCTCCTCCCTTATATTTTATAAATGTGTGTCTATGTGTGTGTTTTTTGTAGAAGTTATTATAGGAGCTTTTTAAATTATTTTATAATCACTACACTGAGAGGAGCGACAATTAACCTGAGGACATCCGTGGCTGGGAACTTGATGCAATAACTACTTGGAATTTTAGGTTTTGACAATTGAAGGTAGTTAATGACAGACATAGGGAGTCTTAGCTGCTCACATGGCAGTATGGCTAGAAATATTTTCTAGTTTGTCCTCCAGTGATCGGTGGTCTTGTGACTAAATTAGACCTGAGGGATTGTGCCAGGAAATTCTGCATGCTGTTTCTAGTTTGTACATCTAAAAAGGAATAAGCAGTGCTCTCCTTTATCCCCCTTCCTCCTTTCTGTAATCTGGGAGATGACACAGTATACCTGGCTAATGTAGGTGTGGAGATAGAAGATTTATGTTGAAGATGACATAACCACCCGAACAGCCCTACACTTCTTACTCCTGAATTTTTGATGACAGAGAAGTAAACTTCTGTTTAATTTTAGACACTATACATTTGGGTCTTTATTAGAAGATCTTAGTTTATATAAAAAGTAACATGCAATTACAAATTTGTTATTTTACAATGCCTATATTTCTTGATAATCACAAAAAAATTAAGAGAGGTAGACAATTTAGAGAAGGAGTGGTATGGATAGATATGTTTTGGTGGTTGTACCAAACTCCTTGAGTGGCGGGCAGAATGGTTTAGTTCAATTAAAAAGCACCATGGGGAAGAAGCTGCTCCCAAGGGTGAAGAATATTTCCTACTTAAAGAGCACTAGTTTTTATGGCCATAGAACATATTTAAGAAGGTGATTAACCTCTATTTCAAATAAAAGTCAATTATCCAATCTTCAAATAAGACCCAAAGAAATAAAAAAAAACACTTCATTCTCGTTTTCTCTCTGTCTTTCAGCTCGATTGGTAAAGGGAAGTGTTGTATTTAACTTCAGTCTGAACAGGTAAGCATGAATTGTTTTTGTCCAATACCAAATTTATTTTTACACATAGCTCTATTTTTGTTATTAGAAAATAATTCCCATTTACAGAAAATTTAGAAAGGAACTCTTTTTTGTTATTGCTGTTGTTTAATTTTACAACACTTACTCAGATAGCCTGTGTCTTTTTACAGTTTTGATTATAACATTAAATGAGAAAATACAAAGTACTTTGTAATATAACGGGACAACATATCAAAGATTACTATCATTGTCATCATCATCGTAATCATCATTATCATCATCTTGGTTGCAACAATTTATTAAGTGATTACTATGTATTCGGCATGTGTTTAAGTATATTGCATGTATTAAATCTGGAAACCATATCTCATAAAAATTTAGTTATGTGTAACTAAGGAGCAAATTAGTGAATGGACTTTATTTAAATGGCTTTGCATCCATCTAGTACCAATAAGATTCCCCGTTTGTTAAGTTCTATGATAAATGAATCTGATAATACTAGAGTTATTGCATGTTTTTAGTTTTAGATTTACAGACGTATTCTGAAGGAAAAAGCCTTCTGAATCGCATTCACCAATTTTGATTTGTATTTCCTATCTTCAATTTGATTTAATAAACATGCTCTGAATGTAAGCACTACATACATTGTGATGATAGGTGGTATAATTAATATCACAAACTCCAAACCAAAGAAAATCATTATTACAGTGAGAAAAATCAGAAAAATAAGCATTAAGTATTTGAATAAAAATAAATGGCTACGTTTAGCTGAATTATATCTTGGTTTTCTTTCTGACTTGTATAAAGAGAAGCATCTAAAGGTTTTCAGAAGTCAGAGAAATCAGTAGCTGTATTGCAAGTTTTGAGGGAGAATTTTGGGGGGAGATTGTTTTTAGAAGATAAATACAATTTGGATAGGATTTGAATAATGATATTTCTTTTTACTTTACAAATGGTTTTACACTGATAATTCTATGTAATACTCGTAAAATTCTTGCTCCATTTGACGAAAGTTGAGGCTAAAGAAAAAAAATTTCAGTGGATGTAGACCAGTATATTCTTGATCGTAAGTTCTGTTATTCTTGCTTCTACTTGGTAATATTTTTGGCACCCTAGTTTCAGTTCATTTTTCAAATGTACTGCCCTGCTTGAACAGTAAGGAATAATTTAGAAGGGGTATTAAAAAATGAGAGAACATCTTACCATAAGAGCAGACACAATAAGGAGAACAAAGAGACTGGCAGTTCCGGAGGGCAAAGTTTAGCTCATCAAATGTGGGTGAATGATGCATTCTAGTCTAGAAAGATGTGGTGATTCACTCCACAAACAATTTTAATCATGTCCAAGTATTAGACTCTACATTGAATTAAATAGGTAAATAAAACATGGTTAAAAGAGTGCAGGATGGTGCAGTGAAAAAAAGTGTGGCTGCGTGGACTTATACACATGAAATCATATGTTAATAATGTCACCTATAAGCTGCTAGTTTCTGACCATCTTAGAGACTCAGTTATAGCATTTTTCTACCTGTACAGTCAAATTTTCATTGGGAGAATTGTATAATAATGGGGAAAGATTTAATTACCCTTAATATCTTATTATGCAGTCTGGAATACTGTAGATTGTAAAATAAATTATTATTTAACTTTCCTTTCTTTAGTCACAGAAAGTCCTCAGGAACCCAAGTTTTTCCTGGACTATTGCTCCTCCCCCATTTGTGTCTACGTTTTTGTAGCTGAAATCTTGACAATTGCCCACACTTAGCATCCTGAGAAGATGGTTATAAATGTGTCTCTTCTTTGCAGTGAGTTAGTCTCTATTGGCTATCAAATTACTTATCGCATAATATGGAAGTTATCTAGAAAATACTGGAAACACTGAAGTAATTTACACTTCTGCAAGAGCGAATGAAAAGAGTCTAATTCTTACACACACACGCACGCACACACAGAAGGCATGCTTGATCTATGTCAGAAGGGATGGAGAGGGAAGGTCTGCATCTTGGGTAGGAGCCCATGCTTCCACCTTGGGGAGTATTCCAAAGAAACAACCCATTTGATCCACTTGAAATTTATTCAAGAAGTTAGCAAGTCACATTTTGTGGAACAAATATAGTATGCACTGCATAGAAAGATGTGTAGAATATCAAAAGAGGCTTATAATCTAGTTACTGCAATGAGAAAAGTACATAATAAAGATGAGCAATCTCACCCCAACACACTCGCATGTATGAAACACACATGAAAGTACTCAAGGGAAAGAATGAATGGATTAAGTGAGGTCAGGATAATAGTGGTTATTGATATGAATAATTTAGGAAGGTCTCAGAGATGAGTTGTGGTTGATGTGTCTTTTATATGATAAATGTGTGAGGGGTGTACATTCTAGTAAGAATTGCTTTCTTGAACGTAAATGCTAGATGAACTTGGCTTCTTGAGTGCTCCTAGACAGGAAAACAATCTTAGGGTTTCTTTTATCTCTACTGCAAAATCTGAATAAAAATCATGACTTCCAATTTCATAGACTTTACATTGAAATACACAGTTTTAAAGATTAAATAACATCTTGTATGTAATATTTACTGGTCCGCTGATCAATTTTTTTAATAATAAAATAAATATGCAGCATATCAAAGCTAAACAAGACTCTGGAAATGCCACAGGAAAACCACCACTTTTAAAATTAATTGTAGTCATCTCTAAAATTAGTTTATATAGCTTACAAAATATTTACTGGTGCAATGAAATTAACTTTGAATTAAAAATAATAGAAAATAGAATTGACAGGTGAGGAGGAACAAAATGTCAGCTAAAAGAATGGAATCACTACTACAACTGAACATAAATTCAGATTTTGCATTTTTGACTGTTCAGATGAATAGTAAAATTATAGTTATATATCTTCATACACAAAGAAATATGATAATCTGTAGCAGAAAAGAAAAGAGTAACAGGATTTTTTCTTGCCAATACATCTAATAAAAATGAAAAATATACTTTACCACACTTTTAGAGAACCTGGCAGTTATAGGTTTTGTTTTCATAGGGAATTGGAAAACTTTGAAGGCGTACTGTCCCATTTATTCATAAGAAAACAAAAGCCAAGGAACGTTAAGTAACTTTACTTCTAATTAAATCATTCTCACAGATGGAATATGAAGAGATAAAAGCAGAAGACAACGTTTCCACAGTGATTCAATTTGTACTCCTGGGATTTTCTGACCTTCCAAATCTCCAAGGGTTACTATTTGGAGTGTTCTCAATCATTTACATTATTATCTTATTTGGAAATTGCCTCATAATAATAATAACCAGGCTTGACTCTGCACTACAGAAACCTATGTATTTTTTCCTTTCAAATTTTTCCTCATTGGAAATGTGTTATGTGTCTGTCACTCTCCCTAGGATTCTAGTAAACCTCTGGACTCAGGATAGAAGCATCTCTATCCTAAACTGTGCTGCCCAAATGTGCTTCCTCCTTATGCTGGGAGCCACTGAATGTTTCCTCCTGGCTGTGATGGCTTACGACCGCTATGTGGCCATTTGTAACCCTCTGCGCTATCCTCTAGTCATGAACCAAAAGATGTGTATCCAACTGGCTATTGGCTCCTGGATCAGTGGCATCCCAGTCCAGATAGGGCAAACATGTCAAATTTTCTCCCTGCATTTCTGTAATTCTAACCAAATTAACCACTTCTTCTGTGACATACCCCCCATTCTGAAGCTGGCCTGTGGAGACACTTCCATACATGAGATGTCAGTCTATGCAGTAGCCATGTTGTTTGTTGCAGTACCATTCATGTTGATACTTGCCTCTTACAGCAAAATCATTTCCACCATTCTGAGGTTGCCAACAGCCAGAGGACAAGCCAAAGCCTTCTCCACGTGCTCTTCCCACCTGCTGGTTGTGATTTTATTCTTTGGATCTGCTACCATTACCTACTTAGGACCAAAATCCAATCATTCTGCAGGAACTGACAAACTACTCTCTCTTTTCTACACCATAGTGACGCCAATGTTTAATCCCATGATATACAGCCTAAGGAACAAGGATGTTATTGCAGCACTGAGAAAATTATTACTTAAAAAGTAGTGTGATGAGTTTAATTGTAAGTGATTTAACTGCTTGCCACACAGTTATCAGGGAAACATTTCAAATCCTCTACATTCCCCCTTTAAAAAAATAACCACTTCAAGTTTATGATGTACTTATAGATACTTTTATATACTAACCTAAAATTTATGGTGCTTGGGTGTATACTAGGCAAATTAACATATTTTCAATGCTCCATGCCTAAGGAATATTCTTGCCTCATGAATAAAATAGTAATGTGCATCACATATTCCTTATAAAAACTAAAAATAGAATTCAATCTGTTATGATTTTTGGCCTAAATATACTGGAGAGTATACAAGATTACCTACCTAAATAATTTCCTAAATCTTCACACTTGTTTTTATTAGCAATCTTTGGTTCTATAGCACAGAGACTGGCTAATATCAGTTGAATAATGAATGTTTATTGAGTGTGTGATTAAATGAGTGAATGGATAAATGAATACTACTTTGCCCTACCTCAGACTCTTGGCAAAATCTAGAGATTTTAGAACATCAATAAAGGGAGTGTATTTATTTCACCTACTATGCACCTGTGTGGAATTACTCTAAAAATAATACCAAAAGAAAAGTTTGCATGCACTTAGTTTTCTTCCTAATAACTTCCTGCCAAAGCACATGACATAACAGAACACTCCCACCTATCTCAACCAGTTTACTTTGCACATATTTCTATGGCTTACTTAGCAGTTATGGTCCCCAAATAATTTACTTTGGATTATTTCATCTCTTTCATAACTGCACTTCAAACAGCTACTCCGATTCCAATATATATTTTTAAAGGAAAATATCAATGAGTTTAAAAGTGAAGGGAGGTGTTAGAAGTTGTTTTCAGGATCATTCAAAGTCCAAAAAGTTGCATTTACCTTGTTGTGCATAATCTCCCATGTCTTTAACCCTTTCTAAAGCATTTACAGTTATTAAACTTTTGAACTGGTATTATCAAGGAAAGTGAGCATCCGTCAACAGAGCGATTGATGGCTGTTCTCCCAATTACAGATTCTTAAATCAGTAACTTACATTAAGAGATTATTTACTGCATCCATCTCCGAGAACTTCTGTTAGCAGTTCTTTTGATAAACATGCCATTCTGTAGTTTTACTTATAGTTGTATATATGCATGTAAGACAATGCTATATCTTGTTCTATAGATATTTATAGTTTACTTCAACTCATTTATATCCTCTGCCATGTAATGTAACATAATGTACTATATTTATTTATTTATGTATTTTATTGATGGAAATATATATGTTCATATCCCTTCTCATTTAATTTTTTATATATTATAAGACTTTCATACATGGTCCATGATGATAATTATAATAGTGATAATAAAATTGATGATTATGCTGGAGATAGTAGGGATGGTAATTTTTATTTCTGAAATTTAGTAAAGCGGGAATCACAATGTAATGGGGACAGTGCTGTCCCAGGAGTTCAGATAATTGATTTTTAATCTTCTCTTTACCCAAATCTTGAGCAAGTCACTTAGCTACTTTTCATTACATTCTGTTAAAGAACAAGAATTCAACTGAATAAATTTTTTTTTTTTAAGATTTTATTTTTTCCTTTTTCTCCCCAAAGCCCCCCGGTACATAGTTGTGTATTCTTCGTTGTGGGTTCTTCTAGCTGTGGCATGTGGGACGCTGCCTCAGCGTGGTCTGATGAGCAGTGCCATGTCCACGCCCAGGATTCGAACCAACGAAACACTGGGCCCGCCTGCAGCGGAGCGCGAGAACTTAACCACTCGGCCACGGGGCCAGCCCCTCAACTGAATAAATTTTAAAGATCTTGTTCAGCAATCCATGAGTCAGGCAGCATCCAATCCAGCAGATAGAAAGGAACTCCAAAGAACTATGCAAGGCAAAAGATTTTATAGGCAGAAGGGAGCAGGGTCAACGAACTTATAGTAGGAAAAACATTGGATTGATTATTGTAAAGTACTTTCCTTATAGGGGATGGCAGAGCATTATTAAGTAGATTACCTAACTAATGCAAAGCAAGCAATAGCTGATTGATTGGATTAAGATTTCATTTCTGGGAGAGCTGAAGCTGGAACCAAGCTAAATTCCAGTTTGGTGATGTGAGGATTAGCATAAGCAACTCCATTTGTGGCCTATGGTCTTGTCTTTAACAATTTACAATTAGTAAAATACTGAGATCAGACTATTTCCTGTGAACTCCAAGGATTATTATAGGGCTCAAATATCCACCTAGCATGGAAAAGCATTTAGAAAAGCTTAAAGCACCAAAATTGAAGTGTTGGCTGTATTTAGGTAGAGTTCTTAATGGAATTACTCTCTCTGTTGTATTTTATATTCAAATTGATGAAGATAATCATTACAGTGCTATTTTTGAGGAAAAGGACATTCCACAATATCAATTACCTAAGGAAGAAAACCCACTTTTTTACACACTGGAATTATTTTCTTTTCACTAAGGTGTTATGTTTAGCTTTTCAAAAATGTGCTTGTCAAGTCTTTCCTCATCTAAACAGGGACTATAGAAAAGAGCTAAATCTTTGTTAATACCCAAAGAAAATATTAATTATCATTTATATCATGATGAACTCAGGTTCAATTAGCAAAAAGTATAGGATTATGACCTTCTTCATACTTTTATCAAATTCCTCGAGACCTTTGCATTTTCTCCTTTTATTTCTCTACTCCCTATCTTCGCAATCTGTTAACTCACAATGACCAGCATCTAGAAATTATTCCCTAGACTCATTTAATTATTTATGTGCTATCCATTACCAGCTAATATAACTAGGGCTGATTGGAAAGAAATTTATGACATAGATTATAGAAACATTCATCTGATTTTTCATATGGTTCTTTGACTAGCCCATGAGTGCGACCTAGGGCTCCATTTATTTCTTGAAGTAAAGACCAAGAAAATATTCTCAAGTGTGTTGCTTAATTTTTAAACACACCAGTTTTCTGGATAATAGAATTTACTGACCTCTGGCCACAAAACATATGGGGATCCAATGTACAACGTGTGAGCCACTTGCTGAAGATTTAGATTCTCCGTTATGTTAAAATAGTGGCTTCAATAAGCGCATCATCAAAAATATTTATTTAATGAGAAAGGAAACATGCACATTCCTGTCTGGATTTATTTCATACTACTGTTGCTATATGTAGAAGATTGCCTCTCTACAAAGAATGCTTATCTTGTTTCTTTAACAATGGTAATACTTTTTCCATAATATCCCTGCAAAGAAAATATTTGCAAAACCTAAGCATGATTATCCATAAGAATGTTGTAGTTGATTATAATTTACAAAAGCCTGTTTTATCAATTACTTTTATGACATATGACAAATATTTATCTGTGGAGGATATATAAAAAGATTTTAACATAGTGACTTTAACCCACAAAATAGTATGCGGCCTGTTTTCTCTGAACTACATTCCTAACACATTCTGTATACTGATTGTCTCAATATATCACTATCTTCCAAGGATGTAGTAAACTTTAGTAATAAGAATTAAAGTTCTGGTAAATCTTTTCACATTGCTGTTTAGACTCCTTACTCTCTGGTTGCTTGGAAGAGTGTTACATTAAATGGAATTGCCAAAGAAGACTGGTTCTTAAGTGAGGATAAAAAGCACTAGTTAGATTAAAAATTGGAAATGGCCACTGCTTTAGATACAATTATATATATTATTTACATTGTTAAATAAATATATATAAAATTATGTAAATACTACATTTCATCATATATGACATAATGCTACAATGTACACCATTATATATAACTCAGTGCTTATTTTGACATTAGGTGAATCTGCATTTAGTGACAAGATCCATTCTACCACCACACCTCTTAAATGCTAAATCCAGTTGGAACCATTTTCCTGTTCACACTAGACAATTGTTTTTTTGCTAAAGTAAAGTAGCTGAGGATTTGACAATGTGCCTCGATTGTCATAAATGGTTCTTACCTGATGAGGTTGGTGGATTTATTTTACAATGCTTCACTATAGGCTTATTAGATCTTTAAATTACATGTCTGCTCAAGTTACATGCAGGAACTTGTGGATGTGCGAAGGAATCTGCATCCTTACATCACTAAGGACCAATGGACCAGACAGGAGAAGGTGAACTTCTTCAGATTCCTAAGCCCATGAAAAAAAACCCCAAACAAACAACTATATGAAACTTTGTATTGATTTCCCACATGAAAGGCACGTGCTGTGAATGAACTATTTGACTATTTCACTGGCTATCTCCAAGTCCTGTCTGAGAATATTTGATATATAATTTTGTATCTGATGCAAACAGTTTTACCTTGGTCTTCTGTCATTGACTTTTGCAAAATCTTTGTTCAATGATTTTTGAATGACTGTATGCTCATAATGATACCAATCAAGACAATGAACAGTAACAACACATACATGAATCGTTTTGCAAATAAATCCAGCAAGGAATGTTTTTGCATTTACAGCCAAAATTCTCTCTGCTTTAGATATACAATTTCTCTTTGTAGAAATCTAAGGACCAAGTGTCATTTGAAACCTGGCAAGAGAAACCATGTGACAATCAGTATCCTGAGGTTGACCAACTATCAGCAGAGAGAGATGAATCTCAAATGTTGGATTGGAGTTTTCTTGATTGACAGAGGGGGATTAATAGCTCTGTCATCTTGTCTCATGAATTGCAATCTTCACAGTCTTTACCAGATGACCAAAGGGAAATTTTTTTAGAGCTAGATATGAGAATAAACTTTCTTAGTAAACAACAAATTATTAGGATGTGGTTAGCAATAAAGAGCAGCATCTAGCGCTATGCCATGAGGATGGCAAGTGAGTAGTTAAAGGAATGATACCAATCTAAATACATTAGATATGCCAGTCTAAACACACATCTAAATTGGTAAATTGGCAGGCTGGACAAGTGTTAATGAATTGAGTGCCTGGACAAGTCAGAAGGAATCTGTCCTTGGTGCTCTTCTCCTAAGATTTGAACTTTGAACTTAATATATAAAACTCATCGACTAACATGAACACAATAGAGTTTGACTCCTATGTGACTGAACCAGCTTTATCCTGAAATATAATCCAGATGCATCAGTGAATCATTTATGGCAGTTATTGATCCAATCAAATGAAGAGCACATTAGCTAATCATCCTACTTCATTGTAAGATTGTGACAGAATGATGGTTCCCCAGAGATGAACAAGGCCTGATCCCTGGAATCAATAATCTGTGAATATGCCACATAATATGACAAAATGGACTTTGCAGAGATATGATTAAAGTTAAAGGTCTTGAGATGGGGAGATTATTTGGGTAGGCCCAGTCTAATCATATGAGCTCTAAAAAGGGGAAGTGAAAGAAAGAAAGGTAGTCCAAAGATATGTTGCGACAGAAAAAGTAGAGAAAAGGAGGATTCAAGTGGTCATTGCTGGTATTAAAGACTGATGGTATGGGGTCATAAGCCAAGCAATGTGGTGATCTCTAGAAGCTGAAAATGATATTTGGCTGACAGTCAGCCAGGAAACAGGGTCTTCAGTCCTATAACCTAAAGGAAGTGAATTTTGCCAATAATCTAACTGAGCAAGAATAATGGAAACCCCACTAGAGTATACTGAAAGAAAGGCAGCCATGCCCACGAATTAATTTTTGCTCAGTGAGCTCTATTTTGGACGTATGACCTACAGAGCTGTGAGATAATAAATGTGTATTGTTTTAAGCGACTCAATTTGTGGCAATTTATTACAACAGGAATAGAAGACTATACATTGACTCATGCAAAATGATGTAGGAGACATTGTAGACCTGGTATTTAGATATACCAATCTAAACCTTCTATCCTGTAAGCAATTTAAATGTAGAGTTTGGGGGTTTGAAATATTCAGTTTCCCAACCTCCTTTCCAGATAAGTATGAGGAGATGTTTCAATTCTTGCTAATGAGATGACTTTAGATGTGAGCAAGTGCTATGTCTTTTGCTTCCATTTCCTTTCATTCCTGGAAGGTTGCAGAAGTCAATATAAGAATGGGAAAGGAGGAAGATGCAAGAAAATTGGCACTGTGACATCATTATTTTAAAAACACTAGCCTATTCACACAATCCCTCTAGAAATTTTGCCGTATGTAGTAACTAATTGTTTTTTTGTAGAGGCTTGAGTGTGATTCTATACAAGAAAATATCTACAATAGTAATGTTTCACTATGTTTGGTGGTGGATAGTACCTCCTAGTGTCTTTTCTGCTGGTGCAGAAGTCCTTTTGTGGTAGGAAACATTTCTCAGGAATGTGGATCTTGGTACTTTTAGTAAGCATGGTATGATTGAACACTTTAGGTGTTCAAAGAGCGCTTTTCTTTGCAAAGCTTGTGTTTAACATGATTTCATCTGATGAACTTTGGTGGATATATACAGCTGTGGTACAGACACATTTCACTAGTACTTTTCAAGAATTTAGCATACTCCAAGTAGCAACAGAGGAGTAGCAAGAAAGGTCTTAGAATGACCTATTGATATTTCAAAGAAAAGAGTTGCATGTTTCTTTAGGTGTGGATTATGATAACCTACAGCTAGACATTTGATGATTTGAAAGCAGTTTCTGCACAAATTTCTTACGTTTTAAAAGATATTTCACTTTGTCATCAACTTTGTTGCTCCTCCTGTATGATTTTGACATTAAACAGCATTATTAAAACTGCAGAATTTACAGCTTTTCTTTATAACTTGGCTTACAAAGAATATGACCCTTTCACCATTATTTTAAGATAATATCCTAAAGTAGGGAAAACTATTTCAAGAGCTTGTGATTAATAGTATCTGTATCAGTACAGATTGTGGTTATGATTCAATCTATCTTTCCTTTGAACATTCATACAATCATGATAATAAGTTCCTATAACTGTAATTTCATCATTAAGATAAAGTCTGCTAAATACTCACAAATGGTCTCATAAGAAAGAATTAGTTGTGCTCATGTCTTCACAGATTTCAGTTTGTTGTATTTGAAATATGGCAATTTTCACAATATTATTCAAATATCTTAATAATATTTGTGACATAACAAACTACACATATTTTGTTCTATCATTCACCACTGTCTATCTGTATTGGCCAAGTGCATGAGAATGTCCAGGATAAACAAGTGACCTTTGGTGAGCAACAAAGACCTCCTGCCAATATCGGAGTTTATTATGAAATATGCAGGCTGATCTTGGATGATAGTTTCTTAAATGGAGTTGCTAAAGGAGATTAGTTGTTAAATGACAATAAAATGTACTTTTTAGATGGATTGGGGGAATGGCCATTTATAATATCATAGCAATTGTAATACTACTAAGCAATATAAATGAACAGACTATATTGATACATGCAATGACACCGTAATGCCAAATGTTTTATGCCAACTCAAAAATTAGACTTAAAAGCCTTTACTATGTGCTTCCATTTGTGTGACATTCTGGAAAGGCGAAAACAATAGGATAGATTACCCGGTCATAAAGTTGGTGGGAGTTGTTAACCACAAAGGGACAAGAAGTGAGAATTTTAGAGAGTGATGGAACTGTTCCGTATTTTGATCATGTTTGTGGTAACACAATTCTATGGATTTGTCAAATCTCATAAAACTTACACCAAAAATAGTATATTTTACTTTGTATGCAAATTTAAAATTTACTGTGTCTAAGTTAAAAAAATAAATAAATACTGTCAAGTAAGAAAGCCATTACTATGATGTTATATCTTAATTTACAAGTTTTACTTAAGCCAATTTACCCTCTTACTCACACATTGGCCCAATTTTAGCAAAGCCTCCTAAAAAGAGCTTCTAGAATCTATCCAAATTGCAGCACACTGGCTCACGCATTGGTGCGTCCAAGAGGCTCCTTCATTATAGGTACCTTAGCAACTTCCTCATGATCCTAGAGTCTTGGGATCTCCCAAGATGGTCATAAATTGACAAGGAATTCTGGTACAAGAAACTGCCCTCCTCAGGTCCATGCTACACACCATCAGAGTGGTAATTGCAAGGGACTGGGCTCTCCTGAAAATAAAGGCTTTTACAGGCCTCTACTCTTAGGTGTCCATTATGACCTTTGTCATGAAAGCAGCACACCCACAAGCTTAGTGCAGCCTCTGGGGCCTCCCTGCTAAGGATAGAGCTGACCCTGAGCTCTCTGGTATATCCTACTTACAGAAGTGTGTGGCCTCCCGTGTCCTCAGTCCCTTGGCAGAGACCATGGTGGTCATTTCCTTCCTAGACCATTTGGAATCAGTTGAATGAACAGGAAAGGGAGTTTATACTAAGGACAGCTTCCCTACTATTGCACAAGATGGAGCTCCCCAGAGCAGTTGCTTTTTGTGCCTCAATCAGGGCAACACTAATCACAGATGAGAATCAAGTATCAGGGGCTGGCCTGGTGGCACAGGGGTTAAGTGCACACATTTGGCTTTGGTGGCCTGGGGTTCACCAGTTCGGATCCTGGGTGTGGACATGGCACTGCTTGGTTAGCCATGCTGTGGTAGACGTCCCATATATAAAGTAGAGGAAGTTGGGCACAGATGTTAGCTCAGGGCCAGTCTTCCTCAGCAAAAGGAGGGGGATTAGTGGAAGATGTTAGATCGGGGCTCATCTTTCTCAAAAAAAAAAAAAAGAATTCTTGCTAAAAAAAGTTGAACTTGAATCCATTGAAGCCTTTACTTCTAGTTGCTACTAGCTCATAGGAAGTACCAAAATGTAAGGAACAACGTAAATAATACCAGAATTTGAACTCAAACAATTTGAAAGTTTTGAATATCCTGTAAGACAACTGACCAGGTATCTCTAACAAATCAATAGTTTTAAAATGGCCATTAAATGGACCATTTGGGGATTAAAACATAATAAGTTGTCACTAAATAGATTAAAATGAGAGATGAATATTGCAAAATAAAAGTGACCTGAGAGAATACCAAACAAATGCAATGGCTGGATCTTGTCTGTTTGATAATAAAAACAACCAACTGTAAAGAGATCACTTTGAGAAAATGAAATCAAAGATTCTATTAAATATAAGCGGCCTAAACGCAATAAGCAAATGGTAAAGATTTTCAGTTTGGATAGAAAGCAAGACCACACAATATGCTTGCTGTTTACTAAAAGAAAACTGGTTGAAATATAAATAAACTGATATTCCAAAGTGAAGGAATGGACATCAATATATGATGCAAACACTGATAAAAAGTGAGCCAGTGTAAATATATTGATAAAGCAGACTTCAGATAAATAAATATTACCAGGAATAAAGAAGACTGTAGCATAATGAAAAAGGAGTCAATTCACCAAAAACACATAAAAACCTTAAATGTGTATTCACCTAATAAGAGAAATTCAAAATTCATGCACAGGAAAATAAAGAAATAAAAGCAAAATAAACAAATCTACACTTTAATTAATGAATGCAATTTATTTCCCCCATTACTCAATATAAATGTAGACAGATAATCAGTAAGGAGTTGGATGGCACTGACTTACACTATTAACCAATTTGACATTAATGACAAAAACAGCAGAATATCCATTTTCTCCAAGCTCATATGTAATATACTCCGTTCACCAAAATAAACTGTATTGGGACTAAAAAATGATGAATTCTTAAGAAATTTGGTCATACCATACTCCTTGGCAAAAAAGAAAATAAATCAAAAATCAATAAAAAAATCTATGAAATCTCCCAAATATTTGGAAATAAAACGACAAACAGAATATATATATTCTTCTCAAGTGAACATGCAATATTCCACAAGATAAAATGGTAGTAGATAATAAAGTAGACCAAATTTCAATTCAATGGTAAAAAGAGAATAATGCAACTATGAAATACAACCAAAATTTTAGAAAATAACTAAATGCAATCCCTATTTAATTCCTATATCGAAATAAATTCCAGATGGATCAAAACATTTGTTTTGCTTTTTACTTTTTGGTTTTTTTAAAGATTGGCCCTGAGTTAACATCTGTGGCCAATCTTGTTTTTCTTCTTCCCAAACCTACCAGTACATAGTTGTAGGTCTTTCTAGTTCTGCTATGTGGAATGCAGCCCCAGCACAGCTTGATGAGTGGTGTTAGGCCCACGCCCAGGACCCGAAGCAGCCAAACCATGGGCCACCAAAGTACAGTGTGCAAACTTGACCACTCAGTCATGGGTCTGGCCCCTCAAAAGTTTTAAAATAAGGTAAAGACCAGAAAAATGCTTAAAAAAATAAATGCTAAGTAATAGTTGAAGAAAATATTGTTAGGAGTGAAGTGGGGATAGTCTTTTTAAGAGTGACACAAAAACAAAAAAAATTAAAGAAAAAAATATTACATGCCAAAAGCAATATATGTACTATAACAAGTCAAAACATAATACAAGCCAGAAAAATAATAATTACATATACAATAGTAAAAAGAATATTTTTTAGTATAAAATAACTCACAAAAATCAGTATGCAAATGATCAACTGAATAAAATAGATAAAAGATATTAATACACATTTTACAGAAAAAGAAACACAAACTATGTTAAACATGTGAAAAGATACTCAAACTCAAGGATCAAAAGAATTTTTTGTAAATGAAATAAAATAACTTTGTTCAGATATCATACACCATAAACATTTATCAGGTACTTGAGAATGTGGACAAAAGTGTTCTCAAAGATGGTGGGTGGGAGTGCAGCAATTAGCACAACCTTAAGGATTGCAGTTGGGCACGAACTATGAATACCAACATTTTATGTAGATACACTATCTGACCATTGATGCAAATACATATATGACAATTTCAGTTCTAGGAACTCATACTTACATATATTTAAAAACATACATTTATTGCAAAATAATTTGGCATAGAAAAAGATGAGGAACAACATGAAGACGGATACATCCATTTAATTTTAGTATGTATTTATAAGGCAGCATAATACAATAGGAGAAAAAATAAAAGTTAGATCTATATGAACTTGTTTGGAAATATCTTCAAGATGTTGCATAGTAAAAGCAAATATTTACATACACAGGAAGAATCACACATATATTTGAATACATTTGCATTTTAAAAGGTTATTTGAACAGATCTTAAGAAACAAATTAAGTGACTGCCTCTGTGGAAGAGGACTGGAGATTATAATGAGAGACAAATAAGAAATTTATTCCACACTTTATCCCATTTTGTATGGTTTTCATTTTTACTACCTATTATTATCTATCACTTCTATTTTCCTTAAAAAGGTAGAAGTATTGCACTAAAAGCGTTATTCATAACTGAAATTTCATAGAGAACACTGTCTATACAACATTAAATATCTTAAATACAATGATAATAAGACAAATGACAAGAATATAAATAAAAATGATACTAAGTCTCAGAAAAAAGAAAAAAGAGAAATACATATTTTGATTAAAAATTACTGTAACTATATAAAAATTTCCTCCCTAATTCATTACATATTATCAGCTCCTTCTATATAGGCATTACAGCTTTCTAGCTGAAGTGGTAAACAAGACATTGTAGACCTTACAATCTAGCAGGGAGAGAAATAGTGATTAATGGTACAATCACACAGTTCATTCCCTAATCATAATTATCATCAATTCTTTGAAGAAAGAAAGCAAGTATCAGATTTAAGAACAAAAGTGCATTTCAAGGAAGTGGACCATAATGTCAAATGACTGTCTTCATGGTAGATGATGTACTTATTTACCACAAGATACGACATTTCTTCTCCAGAGCTTCTTCATAGCATTTGTCACCTCTGAATTTCTCAGAGTATAGATTAATGGGTTCAGCATGGGGGTTATGACTGTATAAAACAGACTCAGTGGTTTGTCAATGGAGAAGGTCTTAGCAGGTCTCACATACATGAAAATACAGGGAAGAAAGAAGACAACCACAGTGATGTGGGAAATACAGGTCTGGAAGGCTTTCCACCTCCCTTCATGACTAAGTTTCTTTAGAGAGTGCAAGATGACACCATAAGAGATGAGTAAGAGCAGAAACACAATAGTGCAGATCAGGCCTCCATTGACCATTACTAAGTAGTGAATGACATAGGTGTCAGTACAGACGAGTTTCAATAAGGGGTACATGTCACAGATAAAATAATCAATAACATTGGGGCCACAGAATGGGAGCCCATAAATAATAGAAAGTTGAATTACTGAGTGCAGAAAGCCTCCAATCCAACACACTAATAGCAGCACAATACACACCCATTGTCTCATGATAACCAAATAATGCAAGGGCTTGCAGATGGCCACATAGCGGTCATAGGCCATCACCAACAGAAGAAACACCCCTGATCCACCAGAGAAATGCTCTGTAAAGAGCTGAGCCATACAAAATTGGAAAGATATGGTACTATTCCCACAGAACAAGTCTGAAATCAATCTGGGAGTAATGGAAGAGGAATAAATGACATCCATAACTGACAGGCTAGCAAGAAAAAGGTACATTGGGGATTTCAGGGACTTAGTGAAAGTTACAGTCACAACAATGAGCATATTGCCTACCATAGTCAAAATGTAGAAGAGCAAGAACATAACAAAAAGGATTTTCTGCTCCTTTGGATTCTGTGTGAGGCCCAAGAGGACAACGTAAGTCACATTATTCCTTGGTTCCATCTAATCTTTGTAGGTGCTGACTTCAGATATAAGAAGCAGTTTACCTACAAAGCAAGAGGGAAAACTTTTAAATGTATTATAAGTTTAATATTTTGTTTATTCATTCAATTATTAGAATGTGTACAGAGTATCTGCTTGTGTAATAGACACTGTGATTACAAAGTTGAATAAGACATAGTTGTCTACCCTCAGTGATTTGATATACAAAGAAGGATAAATCAAGTCTAGGTTAATCCTAGGCTAATAAGAGCCATTATAAAAATATTCACACAATGCTAAGGGTCACAGCATAAGAATATATCAATCAAACTCGAATCAGAGAAGGCTTCCTAGAGGAGGGAATGTTTTAGCTTAGTTTTCAAGGAAAAGTGAAGGAACAAGAGAAGATGGGAAGGGAATTCCATGAAAATGTACACTATTCATAAAATCACAAAAATGTAATACTTGCAACCCATTGAAGGGTTGCAATTTAATTGCAATTTAATTTAATTTCCATAGATTAAATTGTGAATGGAAGATCACCATCCTGCATTGTCTCAGTTCTCATTGAGGCCACTTCCTTAGAGTCTTTATATGTATTTATTTATTTATTTATTTTATTGGTGAGGCAGATTGGCCCTGAGCTAACATCCATTGCCAATCTTCCTCTTTTTGCTTGAGAAAGAGTCTCCCTGAGCTAAAGTCTGTGCCAATCGTCCTCTATTTTGTGTGTGGGGTGCCACCACAGCATGACTTGATGAGCAGCGTGTAGGTCTGTGCCTAGGATCTGAACCTGTGAACCCCAGGCTGCCCAAGCAGAGCATGCAAACTTAACCACTATGCTACTGGGCAGGCTCTTAAGGTCTTTAGATGGATAATTCCCTTTTGTGTGACAAATAAATTCTTAAGCACTTAAATTTTGTGTCTCTAGTCCCCATCTCTCCCCTATTTTCAAACATGTATATGCAGCACCTCCAATTTTAGACATCTCTAATTGGATGCCAATTTAGTATTATAAAACTAAATTTTCAATTTTACACAATAAACGTGTTCTTCATCTCATTAAATGGTACCACCTTCCATGTGATTGTTCAGACAACAAATCTCACAGTGTCCTTCACTCCTCTATTGCTCTTATATTTACTTAATAACTTTAACATGTCCTATTGACTGTACTTTGTAAATATATCACAAATTTGATCAGTTCCCACCCCCTGTTTTCTTCCTGGACCAATGGAATAGCCTATTGCCAAGGTTCTCCACCTTCATTCAGCCCTCCACCAATTTCTTCTCCTTAAGTAGTGTAAACGGTTCGTTTTTAAATCTTATTCTGGTTATATCACTCTGACGTTCAACAGTGGATTAATAACACACAACCACAATTTAAAGTATCACATTTAATATTTACAGTAACAAGAACTGTAATCCCGATTTTGTATTTGAAGAACTTGAGGCTCAGTGCCTCTAATTAATTTTCCCAATGTCACACATTTTTAAGTGATAAACCCGAATTGGATTCTAAATTTGACTTATTTCAAAGTTATTTAACTTCTTACATAATGAAGAAATTCACATGATTAGGAACCCTGATTCCCACTATTGACAGTTAGTCTTACCTTGTGAAGGCTTTTCCACAATCTGAAGGAAGACTTTTTCAGTCATTCAAAGGGACCTAGAATTCTTCATTCATCCAGTATAACAACAGAGGACAAAAGGCCACATTATAACTTGAGTATATATTTTGTTCCATTCAGCTACCTGTCCATTTTCTCCAAGGACTTCTCTGATTATTTAGAAGATTGTTTTTACTTGCACAGCAGATTATTTAATAGGATTTCCATAGTAGATACAGAGAAACAAAAATGTGTCATGTTAGGATCATTTATCAAAAGGGCAAGTAAATTTACATGAGAATAGCTAAAAAGCCATTTCCCAGGGAAATATTTCTATAGTAACTTCTTTCTTACTAACCTCAAAATAGAAAAGTACCATTCAATTATTTAGTCCTTCTCATTCTACTGTGTTGGGAGGGCCAGTCTATTTGAACTGAGATTTTGACAAAAATTCTTGCTTTTGTTTTGATATTACACATTAAGCCTAAGAAAGGAGCTCTTGAAAATTTCTCAATTCTAAAGCATCTTCTCCCCAAAGGAACAGAAATCATTGGACATTTTATCCCTTCCAACCACATTCATCATTGAGTCCTGGAATTGGCTTATGTCCAAGACTAACTTTTGCTTAATTAAATTCACTGGGATTTGACACAAAATTAAAAAACAAAAACACATAGGTAAAGTCAGTACTAGTCCAAACCACATAATTAGGATCATAAATATGTAACATGGAGGGAAAAAAAAAACTTTAGAACCATTATAAGACTATTGTGAGTCAAGAATAAAATATCAGCCCATTTTGTTCCAGTGAAGATTAATTTATCAAGTATTTCCTCACTTGTCATAACAAGTTTTCCCTTCCTTTTATTTAATGCTCAATTTATTTTATCTTCAAGTGTGGTAACATGTTAAAAAGAAATTGTCACTAATTTAGTTGTAATAACTGATTAGTTATCCAATGATTCATTATTTTTTAAAAAAGTTAAGAGCACTTATTTTATGCCATTGCCAACTTAAAAATAAAATTCACCTGTTATTTTACCCTCAAAATGAGTTTATTTGGGAATAGCCAAAGGAATTTCATTTTGGGAAGTGCATGCTATGGAGAATCATAGACAAATCTGGAAAACAAAGGAGGAGAGTTTGCTTTTATAAAGAAAAAGGTGGAGCAGACAGGGCTGTTCTAGAAGGAAGTCCCTGAGGGAAAGTAACAGTTCAGGGAGGCAATGGCTTCTCATTGGCTGAGTTACAGCATTTCTCATTGGCAGGGCTGTTGCCAAGTGGGCAGAAGAATCTTCCCTGAGTAGTAAAGTACATCTGCTTCCTGTTGAAGATGTAAGCCCAGGTCATTTCTTATTTGGTGTATTTGAGAATGTTTGTGAGGGTGTGAGTGTTCCCCCTACAGGCTTCTGGACTCAAATTTAGTTAAGGGTTGTCTGAATAATTTCTATACCAGGAACTGTGCCATGAATGAGGACACAGTAATTAATAAAACAGAAAAATAGTCACATGAAAGGTGCTTCCTACATGGGCCTGACATACTTAAGATAGAGTCAGATAAAAGATAAGTGGACGGTTTAATAAGTTAATATTTCTTATTCAGTACTTATGAGACAGCAAACAGGGTAGAAAGACAGAAAATAAGAGGAAGAGTTCTACCATGGATAAGGTTATCAGAGAAGGACTTTCTTAAATAGTGATGTTAAAGCTGAGATCCAAAGGATAGGAAGTTGCTGCCATTGGAAGTGCTGCTACAACTAGTAATATGAAGTAAAACTTAATTGAGTAAAACTATCCCACCTCACAGATGACATGATCCATATGTGAAAAAATAAAAATTTCACAGGAGTTTTTATTGCACTATCATGTTGAAACAGAGCAGTGAGAATGGTCGCTTTTATCTTGTTCCTGATTTTAGTGAGAACATTTTCAGACTTTCACTGTTCAGCATAACGTTAGCTGTGGATTTGTCATATTTGACATTTATTATGTTGAGGTATATTCCTTCTATACTCAATTTCTTTAGGTTGTTTTATCATAACACGATGTTGAATTTCTATAGAATCTATGAATGACCCAAAAATGAGATTAAGAAAACAATTCCATTTACGGTAGCATCAAAAAGAATAAAATACTTAAAAATAAACTTAACCAAGGAGGTAAGAGGTTTGTACACTGAAAACTGAAAAATGTTGCTGAAAGATATTATAGAAGACATAAATGGAAAGAGATTCATGGACTGGAAGATTTATTATTATTAAGGTGTCAAACTATCTAAAGTGATCTATGGATTCAATGCAATGCCTATAAAATCTCAGAAGTGTATTTTGCAGAAATTGAAAAATCTATCCTAAAATTCACATGGAATCTCAAGGGACCCCAAGTAGCCAAAACAATCTTGAAAATGAACAAAGTTGGGGGTCTCACACTTCCTGATCCTAAAACTTACCACAAAGCTATGGTAATCAGAACAGTATGGTTTGGGCATAAAGACAGACATATAGACTAATGGAATAAAATAGAGAGCCTAGAAATAAACCTTTGCATATATTTTGAATTGATTTTTAACAAGGGTTCCAATAGCCTCCAATGGTGATAGGACAATCTATTAAACAAATGGTTTTCTGAAAATTGGATATCCACAAGCAAATGAATGAAATTGAACCCTGACCTTATACCATATACAAAAAATTAAAATGGATGAAAGAACCTAAAATACCAGCTAAAACTATAAAACTCTTAGAAAAAAGTTGTATTTGGCAATGATTTCTTGGGTATACACCAAAGCACAGCAAGAAAAGAAAAAACAGACAATATTGTACTTTATCAAAACTAAGAACTTTTGCACATCAAACAACTTTATAACAAGGTGAAAAGGCAATCCACTGAAAGGGAGAAAATATTTGCAAGCAGTATATCTAATAAGGCATTAATATGCAGAATATATAATTAACTTCTACATCTCAACAACAGCAACAAAGTAATTAACTGATCAAAAATGAGCAAAGAACTTAGACTTTTCTCCAAAGAAAATATATAAATGGCCAGTAAGCCCTTGAAAAGGTGCTCAACATCACTAATCATTAGGCAAATGCAACTCAAAACCATAATAAATTTCAGCTTCACACCCATTCGGATAGATATAATTAAAACATCAACAACAACAGAAAATAACACACATAGAAAATGTGGAGAAATTGGAACAATTTTACATTGCTGGTGGGAATGTAAAATGATATCATCTCTAGGGAAGCCTTATCATTTAGAACAGTCATGTTTTCAGAGAAATCAATTCTCTGAAATCTGACCTATGCCTAAAACCACTCCATATCCTATGTCAGGCTCACTAACGTAAAATGAGCAACAAAGCCCTATAATGAATCTTTCCAACTTACCTTATCCAAGTCTAATCCTATATTGTAGCTAAAATATGTTTAACCAAAATTCAACTGCATTTCTAAAAGTGGCCTCTAATGATGTTTGTGGGTGCCAAGTGGGAGTAAATGAAAGACCTTAGCTGAGGCTTCAGCAACGACTCAAACAGGGCCAATTATTAATTCTCTGAGTTCTTGTGAGGTCAATGCATTACTAAATTCTTCCCTTCAATAAAGTCTATTTAACCATTTCTCTGGAGTAAATGAAGAAAAATTACAGAGAAGGATCTTTAAGTAAAGGACAGCAACAGTTGATGTACCAACACGGTGAAGATTTGTTTGGGAAATACTGTTCCCAAGCCTGGTGGGCTAGAAGGAGGGCTTAAATCAGGAATAAAAGGCACTCTCTCCACATTGCTCATGGACTTTTTGGGAAGCGAAAATTTGGCAGAATTGATTTAAGAAAAAAATGTTCAATTAAGTGTATTTGATTCACTTATACATTTTATAGTTACCTACCTAGCTTTTCCTTATTTGAAGAACTTTTCATTGTTCCTATTTGTTTTTAATTTGAATTGGATATAGTTCTAAGAGATCTAAATATATATATGTTTTGAAGATGTATTTAGACCTTCATAAGAAGCCAGAAAAGTGAGTAGAAATTAAATCCTAGAGCTATCACCATTTCTTAACTGATAATGGGAACCAAAATAAACTTGTTCAAGATTAGGAAAGTTGTCTAGAGAGATAAAAAATTCAGTGTCTCACTTGACAGCTCTAGGAGTCTATTTGGGGCTATGGTGCACACGCCTTGAGGGGAAGAAAGTAATGAGGGGGCTCAATCTGAAAACTGAGGAATCCACAATCAGCTAGATCCAGGTGAGTGATAATTAAATCTTTTACCCTGATTTTAATCAGATTAACATAATTTAACCAATTTATTTTCATTCAAATAGGTTTTGTAGTTATAGTCTGTGAATTGAAGGTTACTCTTTTTCTCTAAATGCGAATATGGACACAATGACATGAAAATTTCAATGGAAAACACTATCTGTAATGTTACCAAATAAGACATTGTTGAGAACCACTAAAGTCACTTTTACAACATTGAGGTTAACATTTATGTTTCACCATGTAGATTGATTCTGTAGATTTTTGTTTGTAATGATTTGAAATTCTTCCCCCCTTTCATGACTTCCATGTCACCACATTGATGTTAGGATTTGTGAATTAAATCTATTGAAAATGACTGAACATATAGTCATCATCTATTGGAGCCAAGGATAGAGAAGAAGCAACTCAGAAACTGAGCTTTCTTGAAAACTAAAGATATCTTTCCTCTCCTTTATTGAAGCTGAGAGATCATGATGCTGAATTCTGTGATTAGAAATTTTTGAGGAAGAATATGTGCTTATGTTTTTTGGCAGGGATTGGAGAAAAAAGAAAAATAAGGAGAAAGGAATAAAATATTTAAGATCCTTTGTAACAACAACATGTATTCACTCTTGCAAGTCTACGTACAGATCCTTCCAAAAAATATATATATATATACTTGTATATATTCAATATTTCATATGTGATGAAAGAACAACTGCAGAGAAAATTCATTAAAGAAATATTGAGAACATTTCAGGGAAATTTGCATCACTTATGTGTCCACATTCAAAGATGTGGAAATTGAGAGCATGAAGGAGCTATGTCAAGTCACACACAACATCTGGGGCTATTGAGTCAATGCTGCTCAAAGAGCTGTTATAAAGATAGTGCCTTGGCATTTTGAAGGGAAAAAACTCCTTGTGCAGCTTTGTCTCTATCTGTGTGGGCATGTGCATTCAACAGTTCACAGAACACTGCTGGTATAAATATAGTAAGGCTTGGTACTTTCATATCTGATACACAGATGACTTTAAAAGAATATTTTGTTCATATACTTATAAATATTCATGCAAATAGACAAGTATAACTTCAAAATAAATATTATTTATGAAATTTGTCCCAAAAAGTGAAATATAGCCATCTGAGAGACTTTTAGAGTCAGAAAGTTTGGAAATCAAACATAAGTCAATATTCGTAATAACACCATGCTTGTATTCTGGTGTTATTAAGGGATTGTCACTATTCAATTAATATGAGTAAGGAAAAATGGCAGTGATTGGAATGTTTAGCTACATCAATCCCAGAGACCAAGACTAAGAAGATGTTGGAATATTTTAAACTGAATTAAAAATATCACTTAGAAAAACTGTGATCTTTCCAGATGGAGCATGTGCTCACAGCCCAAGCTAACACGATTGAAAAGATAAACAATGTAACAGAATTCATCCTGCTGGGTCTCAGAATCCAGAACTGCAGAAACTCTTATTTGCTGTGTTTTTTATCACCTACTTGATCACATTGTCAGGTAACCTGCTCATCTTAGTCACCATCTTCATCACCCCAGCCCTGGATTCTCCTGTGTAATTTCCTCTGTCCTGTTTGTCCATGATAGATGGTTTCTGCTCTTCTTCCATAGCACCCAAAATGATCTTTGATTTGATCTCTGAAAAGAACACCATATCCTTCAATGGCTGCATGACTCAGCTCTTTGCTGAACATTTCTTTGCTGGAATTGAGACTGTCTTGTTAATTGTCATGGCCTATGACTGCTATGTAGCCATCTGTAAGCCCTTGTACCTCATGAGCAGACCTGTGTGTGGTTTCCTGATCGGAATGGCTGGGGTTTTAGGGTTTCTTCATGGAGCGATCCAGATCCAGTTACCATTCTGTGGCCTCAATGTCATTGACCATTTTATGTGTGATTTAATACCTCTTCTGGAGCTGCCATGCACAGACACTCATACTTTGGGGCCTCTGATTGCTGAGAATAGTGGGTCACTCTGTTTGCTCATTTTTTCTATGCTGGTTGTTTCCTATATCATCATCTTATGCTCCCTGAGCTCTGAAGGGCGTCACAAAGCTCTATCTACTTGTGGCTCTCACGTCACTGTTGTCATCTTATTCTTTGTACTTTGTTCATTCCTGTACCTAAGACCCATGACCTCCTTCCCCATTGACAAAGCTGTGACTGTGTTTGCACCATAGTAACTCCTATGTTGAATGCTTTGATCTATACCTTCAGAAATGCAGAAGTGAAAAATGTCATGAAGACACTCTGAGGGCAAATAATGAAACCTAGAGGTAAATAAATCTTGTGATTACAGT
This sequence comes from Equus caballus, assembly GCF_041296265.1. NCBI lineage: Eukaryota > Metazoa > Chordata > Mammalia > Perissodactyla > Equidae > Equus > Equus caballus. The sequence goes on from NC_091695.1 coordinate 14,469,887, forward strand.
ATTTAGGCAAAAAACATCTAGTGATATTGTACAGAGATTTATTCCCTGTCTTAGTTTATTACACTTGGGACAGTCAATTATCCTGCCTGGAGCAATGTTCTTCAGGAGCCCACATGTTGTGGGCAAGGCTGACATATTCATTAGGGCACAGTAGTCACAGTGTCCAGGGCCTATCATAGTTTTAGGAGCCCTTGAAATGTGTTAATTTCTTTTAAAATAAGAATAAAAAATGAAGGTAATCCAAATCCAACTTGGAGTATAGTTTTCTTTATACCAATGCAGTCATAACATATAATTTATACTATTTTTATAGAGGAAAGAATCCAGGAGGACACATATACCAAGGGCCCACAAAAGTTATATCATTGCCCTGATGGTGGGTATGAAACAGATCAACAGCAATATTCTTGAACACTCTTTGTACCCAGCACTACAGTTAGAATGGAGTTTTATTTTATTTTTTTATTTTTTAAAGATTTTATTTTTTCCTTTTTCTCCCCAAAGCCCCCCGGTACATAGTTGTGTATTCTTCGTTGTGGGTTCTTCTAGTTGTGGCGTGTGGGACGCTGCCTCAGCGTGGTCTGACGAGCAGTGCCATGTCCACGCCCAGGATTCGAACCGACGAAACACTGGGCCGCCTGCAGCGGAGCGCGCGAACTTAACCACTCGGCCACGGGGCCAGCCCCTGGAGTTTTATTTTAAAAGAGGAAAAAGCAACTATATATGGAAAAAGTGTAGAACAGTAGGAGAAGAGTCTTCAAAAAGTACTTTTAATCAAAATGTACTTTTTTCTTATCTTCCTAAATTTAAGAGGTCTTTATATGTTCTCCCACCACAGCAATAAAAAACAATTTTTACTTATCACTATCTGAAGAAGAGTGCCTTTGCTTCCAAAGGTGCTTTTAAAAAATTACATTTCCACCATTCCTTTAGCACATAATTGTCTACAAACCAGAATTAGAATTAGAATTGGCTGGTGAAAAGAAAACATAATTGAGAGTTAAGGCAGAAACTATTTGTACATTAAAGTCTTGTTTTAGACACAGACCAAGGAAAAGAAGACTCTGAAAACAAAACAGCTGTTATAGACAATTACCAGTGATGTAAGAACAAATTTGTGTCATGGAGCTGGACAATGATCACAAATCTGGATTAGAGAGAAGAACCCATATCATGAACATAATGAAATTCTAAGAGCTTTGGAAATAGAAGCTTTGAAGACAGAGATTAAGAGCTTTGAATCAGGTAGTCTTGATTTCTCATCTTGTCTCGAGCTATAATTAGCCTTGTAAATGTAAGCAAGTTGCTCCACCTATCCACCTATTTTTTGATTTGTAAAAGGGGCACGACATTGCATACTTCCTTATGTTGTAAGAATTAAACAATTTAAGCGGAAAAAAATGAGTCAGCTGAAAAACAGTGAAAATTTCTCAAGTGCTGTATAGCCTTCAGAGATTTCTCCAGGGCATAAGGTATTCTGGGGACTGCGCATCCTGACAGAAGAACACTGCTCACTAACCACGATCACAGAGAGACCAAACATGTGACTCAGCCTCACTTCACTTCAAAATATGACAGAAATGTCATCCACTTACAAGTAGGAAAAGCATAATGGTAATTACCTCAGCAAGGAAACTTAATGGGGTCAATGATCAGCTCTCTGGACATTAAGAGCAAGCCCATCACCAGCTATCTATTCTGGGATTAAAATGCCCTTAAATATATCTGCAGTCATAAATGGGAGAGCTGGTGTGAGATGCATAAGTAGAACTAATTTCAAAAGCACTCACTAATGATGGATTCTGTCCTGTCCAGTTCTCTGGAAGAAAGAAGATAAGGCCGAACCCCGGGGTGAGACTAAAAGACATTCCTCTGTATAGAGCTGGTGATTCCTGAGGAAGAGCTCAGAAATCTGTTTTCAGGAGGACGTTTCTCACCCAGGGATTTTAATATCAGGTGATGCTGATATTTCTCATGCTCTCAGAACTTATATAGGTTAGATCTCACTATATACAAATATATATAAAAAATAAATGTTTTGCCATAAATTCTTATTTGTGACCATCCTGCAAATATAGGCAAGCAACAGTATGTTTAAAACATCAAATTTATCATTTAAAAATCTAGTTGTAGTCCCCAAGAAGGATGGAACGAGAAAGGACAACGTAAAAATGAGGAAGAAGAAGAGGAGGAGAAGGAGGAGTATGACGGCTAATGGTAATTGAGCACTTTTTGTGAATAAAGTCTTGACCTATGCACTCACATTATATGTTTCAGAGGCAACTTATTTCTGACCCTAATTTTTTTCTGTCCTTAATTTATGTGAAGCCCCAAATTATGGAACTTACCTCTGTCTAAAACATTTCATTGTTTGGAAATAATGATGACCCCTACATAGGATGGTGTGAGCAGCAATAAAACGATTGCACAAATAATTATGACAGCTGTTTTAATTGAGTGTTTACTATGTGCAAAGTGCTTTATATCCCTTCTCTTATTTAATTCCCACTAAAGCTCAATTAAGTGCAGTAATTTGATATTCTCATTTCATAAATTAGGAAACCCAGGGATGGAGACGTTAATTACATTGATCAAGATCAATTAGCTAACATTTGGCTGAATCAAATTCAAACCCATCTGACCTAAACGCTTTGTGCTTTATGAAACCCATTTTGCATCTCTTTAATATAAAACAGACAAGAAGTGAAATTTCTTACATTTCTCTCTAATCTTTGGAATTCTCTTCTTGAAATCCTTTGGTCTTCATTGTTTAAACCAATTTGAAGCTGGACTTGCTTTCATAGATAGGCCAGTCTGAAAATGTATGAGTCTGAAAAGAACCAACTCATGACTAGCTGGTAATATATAACTCGATGAATGTTTTGAGTTCCACATAACAAGAAATTTCTTTGAAATTATTACTTCCCCGTCTGCTCTAGTTTGTACATAAAGAAGTATCCAGTGAGTTATATAGTACTACTTTCTGCTGATAAATGAAAACAGAAATTAGCAAATATGTTTGATATGAATGTATGCTCATCCTATGGTTGTCCATTACACAAAACAAAAACTCCACATGAGGGAGGGGAGTTCAAGAGAGGTGAAAAACTATCTTTTTATGTAGCTCACCAGTAGCCAAATAGCAATGAGTTTCAGAATAAAAATTTCAAATACAAGTTGTCTCTTTTTGCTCCACTAGTATATTTTAAACAGTACTTAAAATTCAGAGGCTTACATTATTTCTACCTTTTGTGTCTCTGTTTCTATTTTCCCACTGGCAGTGAAAGGAACTACCATTTATTATACACCTGTCAACCTGTCAGACACTATTCTCTTCATATACATTCTCCTTTCATAAGGGCATAAATAAAGGATTAAAATGCCCATTTTTGGACAAGGAAACTGAGTATCAGAAAAGTTTATTTGCCTAAGATGCCTGGTAAACTGAACAAAGAAAGAATTTAGCCCCTGAGAGTAACTTTTAAGATGGTAGAGGCTTAACAAAGTTTATAGAAGAAGTTGAAGAAGAGGGTAGGGGAGGAGAAAAAATAATGAGGACCAGAAGGCTAGCTACTAAAATGTTGATAATGATTCTCTCTAGGTAGTGGGCTTATAGGTAGATCGGCGTGCGCGCGCGCACACACACACACACACACGTACATACAGCTCTATTTTCTAACTTCTGCCCATCTTTATTTTCTAAACTTCAAAATAGATGTCTATTTGGAGGGAAAAATAGTTTACATAGTCTTCCAAATAGAGACACCATTACCTTTGTAAACAAGATTAGTAATAATTTTTAAATCATATACAAAACTTCTGGTGATATTTACTCATGTGTTTATTCTAGCAGGTTGATTTTTTAAACAAATAGGCAGTATTCATAAGTTAGTTGAACCATTATGATCTGGACAAGAAACAAGGACTTTATAATCATGATTTGGTCAAGAAAAAAGGCTACACTAAGATCAGCCTTTATGCCATTTGAAATTTTAACTGTACTAAAAAGAAAAGTGATTTTAAAATTTCAACTAAACTGAGTATATTTCTCTAGAAATCTCTTCAGATAAAATTGTGACAAGGGGACAAATAGATAGGCTACTTTTTAGTGAGCCTCATCATACTTTCATATTTCTTAGTTCATTGGAAAATTGGCTCAATTAAACTTTTATTATCTAACAACAGAAATGAATGGATATAGAATCAATGTCTCAGTTACATCTAGCTATTATACTATCAAAATATGACAAAGTGAAAGAAGACAATATTTATTTTGCCTGAGAACTCTGTAACTGTTGTTTTGTTAGACATAGATGTTCGGAGGTAAAGTAATAATTATTTCTTGATGATCTCCTGAATTTATTGGCTTTTGGAGAATACTTTTGAATGCTCAGGGTAAAGAAATTGCTTTTTGTATTAATTTCTAGTTGCTTTTTTTCTTAGGGTAAAAAGTAGATAAAGTTGCAACATGGTGAATTACACAATATTTGTCAAAGGATAGGTTTATTATAAATTATTGGAGCCTACACTCTTAAAGTGTGAAACCTGGGAAGGGTTATGGTCAGAGCTGGTAAAACCAGAAAACAAAAAGAATGAACATGGACATATGTTTCAGAACACTAGCATCCTTAGGAATTTGAAACAGAGAGAGTTAGAAAAAATACAAGGAAATACTACTTTGTATCATTGGCCAATAAACAAGCCATTCTACTCTAAGTGTAGCATATATTTCAAACTTTGTAGAGATAAAAAGCAAAAGAAAATGAAATCTGTGTGGAAGGTTAGGAAAGGGTTGAGGTAGATATAATAATATCAAGTAAAACATATTGGGCATATATGTACCAGGAACTGGATTAAGAACTTCACATAGGTTATCTAATTTAGTACTCAATATAACACTTTAGACATATATTATGTTTATTTTTGTCTTTATTTTAAATACAGCCATCAGAGTCTCATAGAGTTTTGGTCACTTACTCAAGGTCATCCAAAAATTAAGTGTGGGAAATAAGACTGAAACTCAGGTTGATCTATCTCCACGCCAGAGCTTACCCTCTCTGCTGCAGTGTAGTAGCGATACTGCTGATATCATAAAGGGTGATGAGAAAGGATGGAAGCCAGGCCTACATGCACATAGACTGCTAGCTATGGCTAAGTGTGAAGTTATTTGGTTAAGTTGCATTTTGCCTTACATTTCTACTACTCAATTAATTGTCAAACAGACTCAAAGGATATCATCATGAATTACTATTTAAAGATCTGGATGATGGATCAAAAATAACTGATTTTGAGTTTTGGCTGATGTATGTCAAAGCTAGATAACCTTGATTAATTAATTAACAACACCAGGAGACACAATTTTCCCATTTCTAAAACAGGGATAATAATCCTCCGTGACATATATAGTTCAAACAGTTGTTTTATAAGCAAATTATGCAATTCAAGTGAAAAGACTAAGTAAACCATAAAAGTCTATGAATGTGAAGGAATGGATAAGATAATATAGGATTAAAATACAAACATTGAAAATAATGTCATTTTTATTTCCTGCTTTACCGCTTATCATCTATCTGCAATTCCTTACTGCATGAAGAGCTTTCTCATGGCATTTTTTTACCTCTTTGTTTCTCAGAGTATAAATGAGTGGATTCAACATAGGTGGATTCACCTTTGTCTACAGATAAAGTTGACGTTGGACGTATATAAGTAAATACACAGGGTGCAAAGAACTAGGCAACAACAGTGAAGTGGGCCCCGTAGGTAGAGAGGGCATTGTGTCTCCCTTCTGCACTATGGGACTTCAAGGAGCACAGGATGTGAGTGTAAAAGGCAACCAGCATGAAGTTCAACAGGCAGGTCACACCACTGTTGGCAACCACCAGCAAACCAAGGGCATAAACATTAGTGCAGGCAAGTTCCAGCAATGGGTAAAAGTCAGAGACCAAGTGATTGATCATATTGGGCCCACAGAATGGCAACTGAAGGACCAGGAGGAGCTGAACTGAAGAATGTAGGAAACCCTTCAGCCAAACCACTCCCACTAGCAGGGCACAGAGATGCCTGGTCATCATGAGCATGTACTTCAGGAGCTTGCAGAGGGTGATCTAGTGGTCACAGGCCATCACTGTCAGCAGAATTATCTCAACACCTCCCAAAAATGGGCTCCAAAGAACTGAGCCATTCAGCCTTTATAAGAGATGGCTTTCCCTTCGTACAAAGAGTCGGTAATGAGTTTGGGGGTCATAGAGGAAGAATAACAGGTGTCAATAAAGGACAAGTTGGCCAAGAAACTATACAGGGGGGAAGCCAGGATGGAGCTAGAGGTGAGGTGATGGTTGCCACAATAAGCATGCTGACACAAACTGTGACAACACAGGTGATAAAAAAGACCACAAAGAATTCTCTATACCTCTGGGTTCTATGAGAGTCCTAGCATGAAAACTTCTGTGATATTGTGTGGTATTTCCACAGAGGCCAAGAACACTGGCAATGTTCTGGTACAGTACACTGGTACAGTATTTCCTGCAAAGTCAAGAGAGAAACATAATTGTAACAGAATTAATTCCAGGGGAGAAAGTTTTTCAAGGTGTCCTTTAGTTACACCCAATTTCCTTTATCACTCTAATCCTTTCTGTTCCAAAATTCTTGTATCAGTTCATTCTGTCAACCCCAAATTGTGAGCGTATTTCTCTCTGTTAACCTTAGCGTCACTGGGCACTAGATATCTAAGTTCTTACACAAAAATAATTTATCTAAATTTTAGTTTCTTTTGTTACTACTAACATTTGGCAGATTGATTTTCTAAGTCAATTGAAGGACATCTGACTAGTTTCAGCATGGTGCCTCATAGATACAATGGTACTTGGGAAAACTATGAAATATTTAGGATTTCCTGAAATTTCTGCATATGTAGCCCATACGCTTTGAAACAAATCTTTCTTCTTGGACTTTGCAAGGAGGCTTGCTACACTCTCTGTCAGAGTTTGCAACAGTAACACAAATTGATGTAAAACAAACTGAAATAGGCTTGGGAGAAACTTATTTGCCTAACTTCTCCATTTTTCTCATTGCTCATTTACTCTCACTCTATGCCTATGCTGTGGACAGCATCAGGTCTACGAAGTCAATTTAAGTTACTCTTCTCTTTTCTTTCCCTGGGCTTGGTGAAGTCCTTCTAGTTAAAGGCTGCTAGCTCCTCTGAAGTCTACAGGGAGAAGTCAAAGTTGAAAGAAAAAGATTGGTGAGCATCAGCGAAAGATCTACTAAATGATGATCTGCCTATCCAGGACATAAAGGAAGCTACGGGGCCGGGAGAACAAATTTCCAGTCCTAAACAACTAGAAATCTCAATCTCATCTGGCAGAATATTCCTACTCACCTCTGCTGTCCTAATGATATTAAGGAAATGCTTATGGCTTAGTTACCGATTAAATAAAAAACTAACCCCACCCACCGCCAACCTATTATTCTCCAGGAAACATAGAGCTACTTAAACTAATTAAATCTTCCAGCTTGCTGAAGAAGTGATGCTCAGTATAATAAGAATTGAGAGAGAATCATTTAGTGTCAGAAGCAGAAGAGACACCCAGATATAAGAAACACTGGAGAGAAGATTCCTGTGTTGATCGGGAAGCTGCCCCCTTTTTCTCTCTCCAAGCTTTACTGTTGGAAGGCAAATACAGCTTCTGCAAGTGAGAAGTCTGATGGGGACCCTTTCAGATTAGAACATTATGTCCAAGAGAAGACAGCAGTAATAAGAGCAAACACCTGTGTAGCACTTAGTCTTTGCCCAGCATTGTCCTAACTGCTTTGCAGCCATCAGTTTGTTTAATCCTCACATCATCCCCATGAGGTAGATTAGTGTTTTTACCCTCGTTGTGCAGAGGAAGAAGGTGAGACACACATTTTGCAACATACAGAAGCATATTCAGCTAATCAGTGGCAGAGCTAGGCTTTGCATCCAGGAAGTCTTGCTATAGAGTCTGTGGGCTTTGCTTTACTTTACTGTGACTTAAACTCATCTTATTTTGAATCCTTCCTCTGCCATTTGCTAGTTGTGCAATCGTGGACAACTTCTCAAAACTTCAATGTCCTTATCTATAAAATAAAAATAAGAGTACTGCTCTACCCTCAGATTGCAAAGAGGAACAAATGAAAACAGTGCATGTTTAATGTTTGTACAGAGCCTGGATGTGGTAAATATTCCATAAATGGCATCTGTTAGCAGATGATGTTAGCATCATCAACATCATGGGAAATAAATTCTTCACGTGGCTTAAGGAGCCAAGGACCTAAGTAACTGCATCCAACACTAAGCAGGTATTGATATGGGTATAATTTTATTATAAATATTAAAAATGTCCTTATACCAATCCCCATACAGAATATGAGAGTAGAGGAAATACAATCAATATGAATATTATACAGTTTAGCCAAATAATGAATTTACATGCAACAAAATAAAAATGTTAAGCTGATTTATCTCTGTGATTCAAATTTGCAGGAGTACAATATAAATTATTTGCTAAAAACCAGCAAAAATAGAAATCTCCTGTTTGAATTACCCATGAGAAAATTATTTCCCACAAATTAATGAGAATTTAGTAAAATTACTCCGCTGCACTTTTGTTTGAGTTGGATTTTTCTTTAATTTTAAAAATAGATTTTAGAAAACTTATACTGACTGACTTATATTGACTCAGAGGACACCAACAGGTCACCAGGTTTTGTTGTCATCGTTTTTTTTAACATCCTAACATCATAGAATGGTCGGCCTGGAAGTTGTCTTAAGGGGTCATCCAGGCCAGCTCCAAGCATAGCATCTCAAATTTCACTGTTTTATGTGATTGAACTCCTGGGTGAAATTCAAATTTGTTTTTACATTGAGGCAAAACACAGATTGGGCAATTGCTCCCGATTACAGAAACTCATCTGAGCTCAAACTTTCTTAGAATAGTGCTGGATGACAACCCAAAATGGAGTTATTTAATTACCAGCAGCTGGGAATTATTTCCATTATCCATTTCTCTTTTATTGCTGAAGAACCCTATGACATTTAAAATAATCTTTTCCAATTGTCTCCTTTTTAAGGTGGTGGATTCAAGACTCAGAAAGATTAGTTGCAGCTGGTACAAAGTCACATGTGTGATTCATGGCAGAGGTGAGGCTGGAACCCAGGTTGCTTGTTGCTGGAGCCTGTGATCTTTCAAATATAACCTCCACCCTCCATTATCTACTCTCTCTGTGTTTGACAAGCCAAAAAAAACAAAAAACAAAAACACTGCTGCTGATATTAGGGAAGACGACCTCACAGAAGGAGTAGCTGGCTTGTTGGCTCTGCATTCTGCTAAGAATACCCATCAGCACAGTCTCAGAGAAAATATTTCTCCTTCCACCAGAATGAGTAATTTATAAGGTGGGAGTGATGACATAGGGATTATCAATACTATGGGCTTTCTGTCTCTCTAAAGGAGGCTAATTCTCCCCTCATAGGATCACTTTCTGAAGCAGTGTTGGAACTAGCTTTTGCCTCATTCACAGGTTAGAACGATATTGATGCCATCATTTAATTAAACCTTTTGAATACAGCTTAGGTCTCAAAGAAGTGACTTATATTTTGTCTCCTAGAAGTGCCCAGTGTCCTTCTAGTGTCTAGACAGAGGTCATAAATTGGAGGAAAAGGGAGTTAGGATATTTCAGGAATTGGTATTGGAGTGTCAGCATCTTTAGGAAAATCGCTGAGTGAGCAACAACAAAAATCAATATCACATATTGAGCATCTTCTGTGTTCTAGAAGTGGATCCTAGGCCCTTTCACATATATCATCTCTTTCATCTACCCCCATAAAGCCTGGAGAAATGCACCACTGTCCTTTATCCTTACCTCTAATGTGTGGAATGCTAAAAGATCAAGAAAACCAGAGTCAGAATGACCTAAATTGGAATTACACTTCCACCATTTCAATCATTCAATAAGTATTATTTTAGGCCCCACCTAATAAAAGATAGCATTCTGGTAAATTCCAAGAATATCATAGTGAATAAAACAGACACTGCCCTTGTCAGCCTGGAGCACATGTTCTAAAAGGGTCAGTAACCACCTCTAAAACCAGGCAGGGGCATAAACAAATAGGACAATAACAAAATCAAATATGTGAAATTGCTCAATTCATATATTTTATGTATATTTTAATGCTGATAAGTATTGACAGAGATATACATGTTTAATACTTATTGATATATGCAGCAAATTTTCCTCCATAAAATTTCTAACCATTTACATTTCCAACACTCTTGCCTGTTCAGCACATGTGTAGAGCAATTCCCCAGTACTGCATGAATCTTATTCTAAGCCTTCTGCAAACCTGTTCCCTGAAAACTTCTAGAAAAAGTCACAAAATAGGGAGGATTTAGTCCACTATAAATTCACATCACCAACTTCAAAAGGCCCATCAAAGTGGCCCAGCAATCCTACTATATTTCTTTAATCAATATATTTTCCCAATTCTCCACAAGAAACATTTAAAATCTGCTTTAATTTCTTCAAGATTCCCTTTTCCACCTCAGTCTGAGTTAAAAAGTGTGAAAAAACTTTCTTAGAACTACGTTGCTGTCTATGACCTTCCTTCCTTCCTTTTATCCCTGTCTGCTTCACAGGAGTCAGACCCACATCACTCCTGGTGGCTCTTCCCACCTTCCCTCACCAGAGGTTCCCCCAGTAAATCTCTTATACAGCTACTCTGTCTTAGTTTCTGCTTTTCAGAGAACCAGGACTGATAGAGATTATATTAATAAGTCTTACAAAGCAATAGGATAAACACAGACAACCAAATGAGATTTGAATAGAACTTCAGCAAAGAAAATCTACAATGGTCAGCAAACATATAAAGGGGGCTCACTTCTTGAATCATCTGAGAACTATGATGTAGAACCACAATAAAATACTACTGCAATGTCCCTTCCACGTGGCTAAATGAAAAGGGCTGTCAATACCTAGTGTTTGATATCAATATGGATGAATTGTATCTCTCATATGCTGCTGGTGGAAATATGTAATTGTTTCTAAGTACCTGTTGAAAAGCTACTCAAGATTGCCAGCCAATGTCAAATATACATATAATCTATGACTGAGAAACTCCACTCTGAGGTCTAAATCCAAGAGAAATGCGTGTACCCGTGCATTGGAAGACACATCACTATGATTGCTAATAGAGCTATTTGTGATAGCACAAAACTGGTAACAACCTAAACATCCATCCTCATTAGAATGGATAAAAAATGTATAGTGCATTCATACAATGGACTAACAGATCAATGAAAATAAATGAACTACAGGTGCATTTAACAACATGAATGAATCTCACAAATGCAATGTGGAGCCAAAGAATCCAGTCTTAAAAGATTACAAACTGTATGATTGCATTTACTTAAAATTTTAAAATAGACCATTCTAGGGCTGTATACTTAGGTGGTAAATGTATAAAAGTATAAAGAAAAAAAGAAGTTTCATCATGGAAGAGATAAATGGAAGAGAAAGAAATGGGATTGGGGAAGAGATATAATGGGTCCTGGAAGGGCTAGAAATCTTCTCCTTCTTGACATGGTTGTGGTTATATAGGTATTGCACCTTACAATTCAGAGATTTTTTCTTTGGCTTGGTTGTTAAGAGTTTGATTATGATGTATCTGGGTGAATTTCTTTTCTTTTTTTTTTTTGTCTGAGGAAGATTAACCCTGAGCTAACATCTGCTGCCAATCCTCCTCTTTTTGCTGAGGAAGACAGGCCCTGAGCTAACATCCATGCCCATCTTCCTCTACTTTATATGTGGGACGCCTACCACGGCATGGCTTGCCAAGTGGTGCCATGTTGGCACCCGGGATTGGAACCAGCAAACCCCGGACCACCAAAGCAGAAAGTACAAACTTAACCAGTGTGCAAAGGGGCCAGCACCCTGGGTGAATTTCTTTAAGTTCATCCAGTTTGAGATTTGCAGAGCTTCTTGAACCTGTAAGTCTTTATGTTTCACCAATATTTGGAAGTTTACAGCTGTTATTTTTCAAATATTTTTCTCTGAACTACATTCTTTTCTTTTTCTAAGACTCTGATAACATGAATGTTAGACATTTGGTATTGCCCCACAAGTCTCTGAGACTCTATCCTTTTTTTAAAATCTCCTTTTCTCTTTGTGCTTTGATCTATCTTCAAGTTCACAGACTCTTTCATTTATATTTCCATTGTGCCACTGAATTTTTAATTTTGGTTATTGTATCATTCAGTTCTCAATTTGCAATGTTATTCTTCTTTATAATTTCTATTTCTTTGCTGATACATTTTATCTTTCATTTGTTTCAAGTATGCTTGCCCTTATTTATGGGATCATGGTTATAGGATTGCTTTAAAGTCTTTGTCTGAAAATTCCATTATCTATGTCACTGCAAAATTGGCATCTGCTGATTATCTTTCCTTTGTAGGTTAAGGTTTCCTGATTCTTTGTATACTGAGCAAGATTGGATTGTATCCTGAATATTTTGAATATTATATTATGATACTTTGGATCTTTTTTAAATTAAAGAGAACATTAAATTTTTAGTTTTAGCAAGCAATTAATCTTGTTAGTTGCAGGTGGCAATTTCCAACCCACCTTCTGTGGGTTGTGATTCCAATGTCAATTCAGTTATCAAATCTTTTGTAGTGTTATTCAGACCTGTCATGTATTGCACCCAGTGGCCAGTCTAGGACTTGGGTTGTGCTCAAACCTGTGATGTCATTCTCAAAGATTGGTATGTTGTCTAAGTTAAGATCCACACAGTTGCAGCTCAGAGGTGGGCCCTGGAATGCATACACAACTTCCTGGGGTGACTCTCTTAAGTGCTCTCAACTCTTTGATCTCACTGATGCTTTCTGCCTCTGGAAACTTTGCTTTAGTTTTCTCATTGTGCTGCACACTTCCCACAACCTAGTCTATGTCAATGAGGAAGATTCAGGAGTAGGCAGAGAGAATAAACTCAATGAGGATTTGTCCTATGCTCTCGAGATGATAGGTTCTATGGCCAAGTAGAAAGATCTTCCTCCCTAAGAGATTTAGGCACCTGCTCAGCCACCATTGTTGCCCTTGTCACTGCTTCTCTGCCACAGGATTGACTGGCATCTGGGACAGGAGAGAAAATTAAAAAAATGGAAAACAAAGAGGTCCACCCCATGACTCTCTGGCCCATTTGTCTGACCAAGAAGAGACAGGTTCTCCTGGAGTTCTTTATATATGTACCCAGTACATACTTCCAGGTCTAGACTTCTTTTGAGTTCCAGCCAGTGATACAGAGGGGAAAAAATCAGAAACTTCAAATCTGATCTCCTTCTCCAATGTTTCTGCAATCATTTACTTTTCACAGTGCTTAGGTATCTTTTCCATGCATTCTATGCAGCGTTTATAGCTGTATCTCTGCAAGAAAGAAAGGAATGACTGTGCTTACTCCATCTTTTCCGGAACAGAAGCTCTTCAAGATAGAGTACAATTTGAAGTTGAGCTAAGAAGATTTGCTCAGAGATTAGCTGTTAGAAGAAAGAGAGAGAGAGAATACACAAGGATGACTCCCAAATTTGGGGTGCTGAGCCAAAAGAACAGTGAATGAAGGGCTGGCTTGAAGACTCTCTGCTGGAAAATAAATAGGCATATAGCTACATCTTCTCAAGTCCCTAATACTACAGAATTTAATGGTAGCTGAGGTGGCACCTCCTGTCTTTCATTCACAAGACCATTATTAAAACCCACAAACCTTAAATCTCTCATGATTACATACTCAAAAAGAAAAAAAAAACCTGCCTATTTGTTTTTCTCTAGTCTCTTCCATCATTCTCATAAAATTAACTTTCAGATAACCCTTTGGGGTTTATCTGACATAAGAAAGAAGGCACAATAAAATACTGTCTTTTGGTATTCAGACCAAATCACCTGCAAGGACATCTCCCACCCCCCAGAAGAATTTCCAGGGACAAAGTCACTGTTTAAGGACGGGATTTTAGTGGGATTCTATCAGTGCTGTGCTCCCAGAATCTAGGACAGTGCCTGAGCTGTTGTTTTTCATCAAGAAACTAGCATGAGTTTATGAGTTCTAGTATATTCTGTTTTTAATGTGCCTTTTGGAAAAATCTCTTGTGCTTATTTTAAATGAAAACCAAAGTATAAATAAAATTTCAAAGTAAAGTAGAATCCAACCACCAAATTAAGTACCATTGTCACTTCGATAAGCCTACTTGCAAGCACATCGCTATCTGTACCAGCAGAGGCAGAAGTTAGTCACAAAATTTTTATCACTGGGCCACATGTCGCTTCATAATCTGAGTTTTAAATTCTGTATTATGTTGTAAATACCTTCTATGACAACAAATACAGATAAATGTCATCTTTTTAAAATAGATAAACATAATCTGTGTACTATGGAATACAAAATTGTGGGGGAACATGTAACTTATTTATATTAGATGGGAAACAGAAAAATTACGAGCTTCAGAAACCAGGAAAAACATATAATAGTATTGCGTAGGAAATGTTATTACATTTAATGAGATTTTCATCTGTGCCTAAATTGTTCTTCCTTCCAAAGAAACATTTTTAAAATTTCCTTTCACTGTATTATCAACAAAATTCAGGCTTGAAACAGAATGCCTGGGACAGCTGACTAGGGAACTCAAAACGTTCAAGTTATGATGACACATACAAATGGAAAGCAAAGGCATCTCATTATAACTAGGAACCAGGAGCAAGCATTTTACTAAGCAGATTAGAGTGAATCAAGCATCCTTGATGATGTACTTGATAATGCCTGGACTTTAAATAAATCTGCCCAAGTGCACATCAGAGATTGTTTATAGGGACATTGATAACAGGAAGCTTACAAGCAGATAGTATGAACAAAATAAAAAATGCAGGGGAAGATAAGAAGATACTAAGGCACTGTGCATTTTGGCAAGATCAGACTTGAATGCATAAAGATCTGTATTTAAATTCCAGCTCAACCTTGGCTAAATAATTCAGCCTCTGTGAACACAGTTTCTTCCTTTTTTTTTTTTTTTTTTAAAGATTTTATTTTTTGCTTTTTCTCCCCAAAGCCCCCTGGTACATAGTTGTGTATTCTTCGTTGTGGGTTCTTCTAGTTGTGGCATGTGGGACGCTGCCTCAGCGTGGTCTGATGAGCAGTGCCATGTCCGCGCCCAGGATTCGAACTGACGAAACACCGGGCCGCCTGCAGCAGAGCTCGCGAACTTAACCATCCGGCCACGGGGCCAGCCCCACAGTTTCTTCCTTTTTAAAAAGAAAATCATGTCAACTTCTTATGAAGACAATATGAGATCTCATTTATAAAGTGATTAGCACAATGCCTACCACCAAGTCAGCACTCAATGAACTATACACTATGTGTGTGAGTGTGTGTCTGTGTGAGGTCACATGTCCACAACATTTAGACATTTGTTTTAGAATTTCATGACACATCATAGTTTATTATATACAACTGTACTTATGTTAATTTGAGTACAAGCCTATTCCATACATTTCAATGGCTTGAATTCAATCATTCCTAACTTAATTTTCTTTAATCTCAAAGTCAAAAACTACAGATTCTTTCAGATATTATTGTAGATAGGAATCAAATATAGGGGAACCATCAACAACTACTTTGACCAATATTCTGGCATACAGAGTTGGAAGACTAGGTTAGCAACATTTCAACAAGGGGATTCTGCTCATCATAGACTCTCAATACGCCAGACTGATGAAGACTCCATCTCAGACAAAGGTGAGGGAGAGATAGGTAGTATTTCCATGAAATTTAAATGGTATATAATAATTTATCTGGTCAATAACGTAGAACACAGGATAGATTAGACATAATGTCAAACATTCAAATCAATTTTACTTTGAAAATGTTTGATGTTCTCTCAGTTGTCATCATGACAATATGAATTGTTAATAAAAATGACTGCATATTTCTTTCCTTATTGAATTTGTACCCTCCATCCACAATTGCTTATTTTTCCAAAGATTCCTCATGGCATTTTTCACTTCTGCATTTCTCAGTGTATAAACTAAAGGGTTGAACACAGTGTAAAAATACAATAAAACACAACCACTAAAGTAGATGATAGCCCCATGGAACTAAATATACAAGGCACAAAGAACTGGGCAACAACAGTGAAGTGGGCCCCACGGGTGGAGAGAACTTTGTGTCTTTCCTCTGCACTTTGGCATGTCAAGGAGTTCAGGATGACAATGTACAAGGAAGCCAGCACCAAATTTCAGCAGGAAGATCATACCGCTGTTGGCGACCAACAGCAGACCAATGACATATGTGTTGCTATAGGTGAGATCAAGCAAGGGGTACAAGTCACAGACAAAGTGATTGATCACATTGGACCCACAGAATGGCAACTGAAGGTCCAGGAGGAGCTGAACCAATGAATTTAGGAAGTCCCCAGCCAAGCCATCCCCACCAAGAGGGCACAGAGATGCCTGATCATGTAGCTCAGGGGCTTGCAAATGGCCAGGTAATGGTCATAGGCCATCACTGTGAGAAGAATGATCTCAGTTCCTTCCAATAAATGGGCAATAAGGAATTGAGCCAGGCATCCCTCAAAAGAGATGGCTCTCCCCTCATGTAAGAAGTCAGCAACGAGTTTAGGGGTCATACATGAGGAAAAGCAAATATCGATAAAGGACAAATATGAGAGGAAAAAGTGCATAGGAGACCCCAAGGTGGGGCTGAAGATCATGGTGATAATGATAAGTAGGATGCCCCTATCAGAACACCAGTTAGACCACCAAAAGAGGACAGATAAAAGTTCCTGTACCTTGGGGTTTCATGAGACTACCACCACGAAAACTTTCCATGATGTTTCATGGACTATCCATGAAAGCTGAGCTACAGCAAGGACTTGGGTGAAAAGAGAATTTCGAATAAAAATCTGTTACCACCTTTTTCAAGACATTCCAAGAAATTGGGGAAAATTAGTGTTCTTGGAATATAATTAACCCAGATTGTGAATCCAAAAGCAAGAGCTTGCTAATAACACAAATCTTTTGTATATTTCTAAGCAACAATTTTGACAAAGTACAAAGTTAAGTAACAGATAAAATAAACAATTCCCAAAATATTACCTTTCTTGAATTTTAACCAATAATAATGAATTCTCTTTTTCAATTTGAAAATACCTTCATGGAGTTTTTTGTATTTAAAATTATCATTATTTATATATATGTATCAGTTATAGTTCATTAAAAAAAGTTATGGGAAAATAATTTCTCTAAATAATTCTTACAGTTGCTTTTTTAGAGCCACACTTTTAATTCCCAATTGCCCTTCTCAATGCACATGGGCATGTCCTCAAAAACTGACTTCCTCTTCTCACCCCATTTCACTTGCTCCTCTATCTATATTTCCTCCACCACCCATCATATACATGGGAGTCATCTTTGATTTTTTCCCCTCTACTAGTCCACTTCATAATTTGAAAATTAATCACCAGAATCTTAATTGAATCTTGTTCCCTAACCTTCATCCATCCATCCACCCATCTATCCATCGATCCATCTATCCACCCATTTATTTATTCCAACAACATTCTTGAGCAATTACCATACCCAATCACTGTTCTTGGCACTAGATTTAGAGAAATTAGTAAGATAAGCTCATGATTGCCCCAATAACATCATAACTTGTCTCCCCTGCCTCATATCTCACCCAAATACTTCTCAATCTACACTGCGTCCACAGTGATATTTATAAAATTCAATCATTCAATCCTGCCATAACCCAGTTTAAAATTCTCCAAAGGCCCCTCTTTGCCTTCAGGATAAAATCTAGGCATTTTATTCTCATCACTAGTCCCTGGACTCTAATAAGCTACCCGTGTTATCTTTCACATTCTACCCTTGTCCAATAACATGTGCTTTAGCCACATTAAACTATCCTAAATTCCCTGATCAAGTCATGCTCAATACACCTTACTGCCTTTCACATGTTATTCCCCTCATCCTATACACACTTTCCCAATTCTACTGGCTGACTCTTATACATACTTCAAAACTATGTTCAGATATCATCTCCACAAAGAAAACGATCTCTTCCCAGAGGCTATGCTAGATTATAAGGATTTGTACTGTATTCCTATACCTCCCAGTTTGCATCTCCATCCTAGCTCTTTGTACATTGTGTTGTATTGGTCTCCCTCCATCCTGCTACTCTATAATTGGATTATCTTTAACACAGGAATTCTTTGTGTTTAATATCCATATTAATAGGTCTAGATCTGTGCTCAATAAGTATTTGATGAATGGACAAAAACTAAAACCAATAAATATATGAAATTTTACAATAGCTGGATCTAACGAGGTTGATGACTTCTTATCAAAATTTTCATTACATTCTAACATGGCAGAGTGATAGAACCAATAGGATTCTTATCAGGTCCTCTGGTACATCCTTCTGTGTTATCTGGTCTTCCTTCCCCTGTTTTGAATGATGTGTGTGTAAAATACATAGATAGGATTAAAGAAACTTCCTGCAGGAAGAAAGAAACTACAGTGAGAAACTGTATGGTTTCATAATCTTTTCCTCTCTGACTTACAAATCTCACACAATCATAAGTGATCTGGTTTCAAAAAACTGAACGAGGAATCTCACCCATTTATGGTCTACAGGGGATATTTGATCCATCACTTTCCATTTTGTTTGCTAAAAAGCCATTACGAACAGTGATTTTGTGATAATCTGGTGCAAACATCTTCGGTTTTAAAATTCTAACGTTTGACCTAGAAATATTAAACAGCCAGCCCAAGTCAAAGAAGGTAAATTGTGGGAGATTGAACACAGAGCCCACGTCTTCTAACTCACCAGCCTGTACCTCCTACACTATAATGTGTCCTCTCAGAATCCAGATTACTCAGCCCACAGAGAGGACAAAGAGAACAGAAGACAAAGTTGCTAGCTCTGGTTTTTTCCAAGGTTGTGTATCAGCATATTTTAGGAAAAGTAATTAGAAAGATAATGCATGGTTGTTAACAGAGTTTAAAACTCAGCACTTTGTTATACACCATACTGTTTTATCATTACAATGAGACTAAAAAGTGGGTTTTATTTTCCCCTTCATAGATGACATAATTACATACCAAGGAAATTTCTTCTCATACCTACTATCCCAAGGCTAGTAAGTAATAAAACAGAATTTGACCACAGCTATATCCCATGTGAAACCCACGTGCTTTTCATTGCATTATTCTAGAAAGGGTGGTCAAACTACCTGAGTTACATAATTCTTTCTTTCCTAAGCAGAGACAATTTGTTGGAAATAGTGCCTGACTGGGAGTCAAGAAGTCTGGGTTCTAGTCTTGACTCGGCCACAAGGTAACTGGCAGAAATTCACTTAATCTTGGAAATTCTCTTCATCTGCTTGAGCCATAGTATTCACATCTCTAGAATGTGGAAAGCTGGACAAAGTGTTTTCAGCTATAACTCACTGTCTGTTAGTAAACTGAAATTTCCTTGCATTTGTGAGCCATCGCTCTCATTTTACAACCTCACCGTAATCTAAGTCCCAGGTTTGAATCTCAGATGTGGCACTTACTATTGGACACTTACTTGAGCAGATTTTTTAACCTTTTTATGCCTGTTTCCTCATTTGTGTGTTATTTAAAGGAACAGAATCTGTTTTCACCTTTTTCGCCAGTCATCCCTGCAGAAACAACCCTCAGGGACCTCTCTCATCCAAATCACTAATTTAAGACCCTGGCCACACACCCACTGAGTTTGGCATGTACGTGTGCAAAGTTAGTTATCTTAGAAGTTGCGGGTCTTACAGAAGGATTCTAAACATTCTGCATGTAACCTGAAAGATGAGGCACAGAAAACCATGAAGGAAATATCACATTCAAATTATTTTTCAGCTAAATGAAGTTGGAGTTCATCTATAGCTCCATGGGTTAACTATAAGTTTCAAAGGCCCACCCACAATTACTCAGCTCCAACAAAACTTCCCCTGGTAGCTGGGAAGAAAATGGACCTGGCTAAAACCTTGTCACTGAGAGAATTTATCTTCCATGTTCTATGTTCTTTGCAGACATGTCAACCTAAAACACAGAAAAGAATTTAAGGGCTCTAGGGCTCCAAACATATATTTCTCTCTCCTAGTTGTATATAGTATGTTGGTCATGTAGAGACACATTTTAGGGAATCCACCATTCCAGGAAAACTATAACCTCTGTTTGGGGTTTCAAGAGAATTTCTTCTAAATCAGGAAAGCTTCATTCATCCAGGCAAGGCTTAGTATCAAATGTTACGCTGTGGTTGTTTGTAGAAAAAATTTCTGACTTAGATGAGAGGGAAAACTCTCACTAAATGGATGGAGAGGAGGAGTCAGAAAAAGAACAATCAAGGGATACAGAGTTTTGTTTTTCTTTTTAGGGAGAGTAAAAACAAACATATATTGATTTTTAATACATTTCAGGCTCTGTGCTAAGCTCTTTATGTGTATTATCTCATTCAATCTCCACAACCATCGTAAAATGACCGGTGCTAGCTTTACAATGAAGAAGTTGTATCAAAGAGAAGATAAGTAGCATACTCAAGCTTACTTCCCACCACCAGGAAGTGGCCCAGATGAGATTTTTGAGTTTGAAAACAAATGATCTTGAAGTAATAAAAGGTTAGTTGTGGTTGGCTGGGAATATCAGACAGATTCTTCCAACAGGAGTGGATGCTTACTCTAGGTAAATAAGAGATTTAGTGGCTAAAATATCATTAAATCAGAACATTCATAGCTGTAAACTCCTGTACTATATAACCATCATAGACCGGTACAGATGCAATAAAATGTTGCTGGGCACCTGGGTAGGAGAGTTCTTACACTCCATTATCCAAGTGGCTCTGTTAGTCCAACTACCCTTTTCTGGACCCAGTGAGTTGATCACTACTTTTGTGATGTCCACCCTATGCTGAAACTTACCTGCACAGACCCATAAGTTGTTGAGGTTGTTGTGACAACCAACAGTGGTACCATCGCTCTGGGGAGGTTTGCTATTTTGCTCACCTCCTACACCATCATCCTGGTGTCCCTGCTAAAGCAGTCAGGAGAAGGCAGGTGCAAAGCTCTACCTGTGGCTTCCACATTGTTGTGGTCATCAACGTTTTTGGTCCCCGTACTTTTATCTATTCATACACTGATACTACCTTTTCAGAGGATAAGATGGTGGCCATATTTTACACTATTGTCATCAACACCCACCACCACCACCACTGTGCTAAATCCTCTGACTTATACACTGAGAAATGCAGAAATAAAGAATGCAATGAAGGCTGTGGGGAAGGATGTTTTCTGGAAAGCTAATGATAAATACTTGGAACTAACAATTTAAGCTGAATGATCTTAAATTTTCTCACCTGAACAATGAAGACGATAAAAAACCTCACAGTTTTGTTTTTTGCTTTTTTAGGAAGAAATGAGATAATAACACATTCTACAGAAATAAGATATTATTTATTATTGTTATATTTGTTCTAATATTTCAGAATCAGATAAAACTCTGAAATATATAGCCCTGACAAATCTTATTAAACTCAGAAATTCAGCATGATTATACTCAGCACCATTATTTTCTCCTCCTCATTCTTGCCTTTTGGTCATTTTCTTTAAAGAATGAGAGTTTACTGTGAAGTACTTAAGGCTGTTTTCTATATTTACAACTGCAATTGGTACATAATAAGCACTGAATATGTATATATTGTATGAAAAATAATAGAGATCTGAGCTAAAGCATTCTATATGTCCTTCAAAACACAGTGAAAACTAAACCTAGTAAGTTTGGAATGGGAGGAGAGGTGTGTGCAGAACGTGGAAGTGATAAAAGACAGACTTAAAAAACAAAAGACCTGTTCTCATCCTCTCATCTTGGGAAAAGACTTTTCCTTTCTCTAGAACTCATTTTCTTTACCCCAAAAATAAGGAAATAGGAAAAGACATATGTCTAAGTCCTCATTTTAATTATAACCTCCCATTAATATATCTCTGTTAAATGATTCTAATCTTTACCTCTCATCTGTAGCCAGTGGTCCCTGTTATTGTAAAGTGACTAACAGGAATAACTAAAGAAACTGAATAGAAACAAAGACACCTGTGATGAATAAGTGACTGTCACTCAATCAACAGGGTAAATACAATTTGCTGAAACGCATGGTTGGGAAACCATATTTCCTCCAATGTTTGAACCAAGCAGTTTTACTTAATACAGTGAGCCATTTATCACTGCTTCCTTGAGTAACCTAACCCAGTTTCCACCTATGGACTCCAGAGAGACTCATTCTCGACAAAAAGATGACTTTCTTTTATGTGAACTGATACTCACCCTGGTGACACATTTCTCCTTGACTTTGTGCAACCTGAGCTTTATTTTTCTATAGCAAACAAATACATCACTGATTGTCTCTTTGCCATTGTTTTATTGTCTTTTCCACAAATCTGATTATTCAATTTACTGCCTATACCTGGATATGTATTTATGGTTGTAAGAGTATGTATGTCTGGGAGTATGTATGCGTGTGTACGGTCCACAATGGACTGTACACAGTGCTTTAAAAAATGATCTCTGATATTAGCGAATTTACAGAATTAATGATAGGAAAGATTAAAAGGTAGAAAGACATCTGGATTAGAAGTTATAATTAATAAACCCTTGCCCTGGACCTCACAAATCCATGTTTATTGTCCCAGTTTGGACATATACTCACAGAACTTTTGTAGACCTCCATTTGCTCAATTCTAAAATGATAAGTAGGTCAGTGCTTCTCAAACTTTTCTGATCACTGGAATCAACTTCAGAGATTTTCGAACAGATAACAGTGCCTATTCTAAGAGTTTCTGATCCAGGATGCCAGGGTTAAAGGGTATACAAAGATCTGTACTTTTAGCAAATTCTTCTGGTAACTTTTATACAGTCAGTGGCACTTCTGGGCAGTTAGATTTGGAAACACTGGGACTAGATGATACTTGATGTTCTTAGAGCACAGGAGATCTATGAGTCAAGGAAATCCAAAGAACCTTACCTTTGGATATATATACTCCACGGTTCTGCTAACTAACACAAAGGGAGCTAAACTTGAACTGAATTTAGAAAACTGTTATCCATTTGATAACTTTTCTCCACAATTCTCTTTTTTTATGTCTTTGCACTAAAATCTTGACTATCAATAGATATTAGTGATGTTGAAGGTATGAAGTCCCTAACAAGATAAAAGCTGGCAGGTTCATTACTCTCAAAGACCAAGAAGTGGAACATTTAAAATAGCATTCAAGTTTCTACCAGTGACTTTATAAATATTTGTATTTACAAAAGTTCCTCAGAGTCAGTCCCAATCAGAGGAGCTTGGTGAGTCTCCTCTTGGCTCCTTGGAAAGAAATGGCCAAGAATTATGAGAACTCAGACTCTCCCCAGTTTCAGTGGGGGTGAGTCTGGTCAATAACACCATTTTATTTTGTAGAGTATGATCACGACCTTGACTGCCAGCTTTATAGTTTTATAACCTTGTTGTTACAAGATGGCAGGTGTGACTGTGATTATAGCCTTCACTGATGAAAATAAATGGCAACATTTCCCATTTTCCAGGTGAATAAATTAGTATATTGTATAGTGGAAAACAATAAAAATATGTCCCCCTGTATCTTCTAACCAGTGATTATACTTCTGTCCTCTGGAGTAGTGTAAAATATTTTAAACAAGTCCTCATGCACTGCTGAAGTGAATATATAAAGATAGCTTCTGTGTTCTTCTATATGTTATCCCTTCTTCATTCAAAGATATCCAGTAGATTAAAGCAATTACAACATGTCAGAGCCTCCAGAATTTCACTATTCTTATAGTAATTGAATGGGAATGCCTCATTTTGACAGTATTCTGATGTGTCCAGTTCTTGCATGGTGACCAGTTTTGTTTTGTTTTGTTTTGATGTATAATGCAACTTAATCACTTTGTTCAAATCTTCAAAATAGCTTTTATTATACATTTTTAATATACATTTTAAGTTCACCACAATGTAGAGAGAGACATACAATGCTGAGTTTCCATAGAAGTTAATGGTACAAACATCACATGTGCAGAACATAAAATTTCAGTTTCAACAAACACTAAGATAGCACATCTATTTTACGCATGAGAAAAATAAGAACCTCATGAAGTATATCTGCACTTACCTTGAGGTCTGACATTAAGTCCAGTCAAGCCTGAAATAGATTAGCAGTACCCCAGTTTACCCAAAGACACATGAGTGAGAGTTAAATGCTTATTGTATAAGCCATGAGTATTGGAATGGCTTGTAACATGACATTATTAAGCTGGCTAATCCAAGAATAGCATGGTCAAATTGTAGAAGTGGAGATTATGAGGTATATTCTTGAATTAATAAAACCTCCAATATCTTTAGTGTATAAAAGGCCAATCTGTAGAGAACACACATGAGGGACAAAAGATAACCTTGGTTATATATATAAAGGACAAATTGTAGATGCCTAATTTACAACCAGCCTCCCTCCCACTATTTCATCCATGGATAGCACATAGGAACAAAAGGAAATATTACTAACCAGACTTGAGTAGATTCCTTTTTAACCCTCTTTTGATGAAAAATTATAAGAAGAGAGTTAACAAAAGATAAATATGAGCCATATTCAAACCGACTTCTGAAAGGTCTATGTTAAAATTCATGCAGCAGAGAATAACAGAAATTAAAGCAAATACACAAATCAACAAATTTAAGTACAAATTCAATTAATTTCTCCCATTAAGAAGTATAAATGTAGACAGATAATCAATGAGATGGATGACACTCAATTCCACTATTGACAAAAACATCAGAATATACATTTTCTCCAAGTGCATAAGTAATACTCACCATTCATCAATATAAACCATATTGGAACTACAAAAATATGAATTCTTAAGAATTTTGATCATCCATACCATATTATTTAGCAAAGGGTAAATTAAATTCAAAATCAATAACAAAATAATCTATAAAATCTACCAAACATTTGGAAATTCAAAAAAATACATATACATTCTTGTCAATTGAACATGGCCCATTCCCCAAGATAAACTATGTTCTTGGTCATAAAAAATACATTAACAAATGCAAAAAGATTCAATTCATACAAAATATATTCTTGGATAGTAGTGAAATTGAATTAGAAATCAATAATAGAATAATATCAGGAAAAATCATCAAATAGTTGGAAATTAACACAAACTTCTAAGTAACCCAAGGCCAAAGAAGAAATCAAATGTGAAATTCAAAAATATTTTAAATTAATTAAATATGAAAAACAACATTTCAAAATTTGTGGGGTGCAGCTAGAACAGTCCTTAGACATAAATTACCATTACAGAGACCTTAGAGGTAAATTAACTTTAAATGCATATATTAGAAAAGAAGAAACATCTCAAATCAATTAACAGCCCACCTAAAAAACTGAAGAAAAAACAATAAATTAAATCCAAGCAAGCAAAAAGATAGAAATAATGAAAAGCACAAATCAATGAAGTTGAGAACAGAAAAAAAGATAGTGAAAAAAGAAATGAAATGAAGAGCTGATTCTTTAAAGGAAAAAAAATCAATAAAACTGATAAACTTCTAGCCAGACTGATCTAGAAAGAAAAAGAGAAAACACACAAATTACAAATATCTGTAATGAAAAAGAAGACATCTTAGAAACCTATAGAAATTAAAGAGATAATAAGGAAATACAATAGATAGTTCTATGCTCATAAATGTGACAACTTTAAGGGAAAATTCTCGGTAGCACACAAGGTGCCAAAGCTCATATATGAACATCTCAATAGATGCAAAGAATAGTGAGACAAAATTCAACTTCTTGTTATGATAGAAACCCTTGGCAGATTAAGACTAGAAGATAACTCCCCCAAATCCCTATAACTAACATTTTACTTAATCACAAAAATCCAAATGCTTTCATTTCAAATCTACAAACAAGAAAAAGATGGTCTATCTCACGTCATGTTCGACACCAGATGTAGGACCTAACTGAAGCAATAGGGCAAGAAAAAGAAATAAAATGTATCATGTGGGAAAGGATAGCATAGAAATATTCCTATTTGCAGACAAAATGGTTTTTTACCTAGAAAATCTCAAAGAATCAAGAAAAACAGCTACTAGAACTAACAAATGAGTTTAGTAAGGTCATAGAATACATGGCCAAAAATTAATCATATATCTGTACACTAACAAAGAACAATTTGAAATTGGAATTTTTAAATGCACCATTTAAACTAACAACAAATATGAAATTCTTGGGCATATAACTGATAAATACGTGCTGTAATGTGCTGAAACTACACAATATTGGTGAAAAAAATCAAAGGAAAATGAGACATGTGGAGATATATTACATAGTCATGAATTGGAAGACTCATTATTGTTAAAATCTCAAATCTCCTCAAATTGATCTATAGTTTAAATGCAATTGTAAACAAAATCTCACTACAAATTTTTTGTAGAAACTGACAAGCTGATTCAAAAATTTGTATGGAAAGGCAGAAGAACTCGAATAGGCAAAACAATTTTGCAAAGAACAAAGCTGAAGGACTCACACTAGCTGCTTTCTAGAACTAATATGAAGTGTAGTATTGGGGAAAGGTTACACATGAAGATCAATGAAACAGAATAGACAGTCTAGAAATAGACCCACATATTTGATGATTGATGACAAGTGCTAGAGGTAATTCATTGTAGAAATGATAGTCTTTTCAATAAATGATGTTGCAATAATTGGATATTTATTTGCAAAATTGAACTTTGATCAATTCCTCAAGCCATAAATGAAAGTTAACCCAAAATGGCTCATAGGGCTAAATGTTAAACTTAAAAATATAAAACTTCTAAATTGGAACATCAGAGAAAACCTTTGTGACTTTTGGTTAGGCAAAAATGTCCTAGATATGACAACAAAAGTGTAAATAATATAAGAAGAAAAATGACAAATTTGACTCCATTAAAACTGGGAAATTCTGCTCTTCAGAATACGTTTTACAGAAAGCAAAAAAGACAAGCCAGAGATTAGGAGAAAATATTTGCAAATCACTTATCTTATAAAGTACTTGTTTTCACAATATATAAAGTACTCTTGAATTTCAATAGCAATAAACAATTCAGTATAAAATAGTCAAAAGAATTGAATAGAAATTTGACCAAGGAAGATATACAAATGACAAAAAAGCACATGAAAAATGCTAAACATCACTAGTCATTAAGGAAATGCAGATTAAACTCATAACAAGACATAACTACTGAACTATTAGAAAGGCTAAAATAACAAATATAACAATACCAAGTTCTGACAATGATGAAAGCCTAAAAATATCATGTGTGTAACAATTGACTTAATTCCATTTCTAGGAGCTCATGCTTACAAACTTTCATAAAGACTTCATTGCAGAACTATTTGTCATAGAAAAAGAATGAAGGAACATGAAGATGACTAGATACATTAATTTTAGTGTATCTGGTTAAGGAAATATTAAGAAATATGAGGAAATTGAAAATGAGTTCAGTCTATATAGACTAATAGGGAAAGACGTTTGAGAAGCTGAGTAGTAAAATGTAAAATTTATACACAAAAACATAAACAAAAACACATACAGAAAATATGCTTATATTTGTCAAAATATCACTTGAAGAATCTTACAGAGAACAGTGACTGCATCTGGAAGGACGTGGAGACTCTAGTGAGGAATGGGTAGGAGATTTATTCTACACTGTTACGATTTTGTATAGATTATATTTTTAATATTTATATTTTATAGTTTCAACTTTTATTTAAAAATGTAAAACATCACACTAAAAATTTCATATGTAATGCAAATGAAATTGAATAAAGGAAATATTCAATAAATCACTAAATATTTTAACAAGTACAATAAAAAGAAGGAAAGTAAAAGAAAAATCTGAATAAATATAACTAAGAATGAAAAAATAAGTAATAAAAATATGTGCAGAAAGTAAAAATTACAGTAAATATATAAACATTTCATTGACTAATTCATTACATAGCATTTGTTGACTCCGTTCTGTACATTCATTTCACCTTTGTAGGTGCTGTAATAAACAAGATATTATAGAAGTTACATTCTGGGAGAGAAATTATTATTAATAGTACAAACACAGAGTTCACCCTTTAATTATAATTATCATAAATCCTTTGGAGAAAAGAAAAGTCTCCATCAGATTTATGAAGAATTTTACACTCAAAGGATGTGGCTGTAGTGCTAAATTACTTTCTTCATTATGGATTATGCACTTACTTACTAGTTGATGTGACATTTTTTCTCCAGAGCTTCTTCATAGCATTAGTCATTTCTGAATTTCTCAGAGTATAGATTAACGGGTTCAGCATAGGGGTTACAACTGTGTAAAACACACTCAATGATTTGTCAATGGGGAAGGTCTTTGCAGGTCTTACATAAATGAAAATACAAGGAACAAAGAAGAAGACAACCACAGTGATGTGAGAACCACAGGTCTGGAGGGCTTTCCGCCTCCCTTCCTGACTAAGGTTCTTTAGAGAGTACAAGATGACACCATAAGAGATGAGTAACAATAGAAACACAATAGTACAGATCAGTCCTCCATTGGCCACCACTAAGAGGCTGATGACAGAGGTGTCAGCACAGACAAGTTTCAATAAGGGGTACATGTCACAGGAAAAGCGATCAATCACATTGAGGCCACAGAATGGGAGCCCATAAATAGTGCTAAGTTGAATTACTGAGTGCAGAAAACCTCCAACCCAACACACTACTAGCAGTACAACACACACCCATTGCCTCATGATAATCAAATAAGGCAAGGGCTTGCAGATGGCCACATAGTGGTCATAGGCCATCACCAACAGAACAAAGACTTCTGATCCACCAAACAAATGTGATGCAAAGAGCTGAATCATACAACAATAGAACGATACAGTATTTGTCCCAAAGAACAACGTCAAAAATCAATTTGGGGGTAATGGAAGAGGAATAAAGGACATCCATAAATGAGAGACCAGCAAGAAAAAAGTACATCAGGGAATCCAGGGTCTCACTGACAGTCACCGTCACAACAATGAGCATGTTTCCCACCATGGTCAAAATATAAAAGAGCAAAAACATAACAAAAAGGACTTTCTGCTCCTTTGGATTCTGTGTGAGGCCCAAGAGGACAAAGTAAGTCACATTGTTCCTTGGTTCCATTTAGTCCTTGTAGATTAGAAACACTGCACCTACAAAACAAGGGGGAAAACTTTTAAATGCATTATAAGGTTAAACTTTTATTTATTCATTCCAATAAAACAATGTGCATGGCATGTCTATTTGTGTCACCTATGTCATAGACATTGTAATCAGCAATTTGAATTACATAGTTCCCTACCCTCAGTGATATGATGCATAATGAGGGATCAGTCAACCAGGGAAATGCAACAAATGTCATTATAAAAATTTTCACACATGGCTTAGGGTCACAGTGTAGGAAGATATCAATCAAACTGGAATGAGAGAAGGCTTCTGAGAGGAATGCTTTAGATGAGTTTTAAAGGAAAAGTGAAAGAACAAGAGAAGATGGAAGGGAATTCCTGGAAAAGATCCAATTTTTATAGAGTCACAAAATTGTAACACTTGAGACTCATTGAAGGTAATTTACATATTTAAAGTGAGTAGATCATATTATTAATGGGAAATTACTGATCTGGGTTGTCTCAGAGCTCTTTGAGACCTCTTTCTTAGAGCCTTTAGATGGATATTCCTCCTTTTCCTGAAAAATCAATGCTGAAGCATTCCAATTATGTGCCTCCAGCCTGTATCTCCCTGCTAATTTTCAAACCTGTATATGGAACTCTTCAATTTTGGACACCTCCAATTGGGTGTGAATTTAGTATTATTATAAAACTAAATTTTTAATTTTCTTCAATAAACAGGGGCATTCCTCATTTCATTACATGGTGCCACCTTCTGTGTAATTGCTTAGACGATAAATCTCATAGTATGCTTCACTCCTTTGCTCTCGTATTACTTCTTTGATAGCTTTAACAAGTTCTTGTGATTCTACTTTCTAATATATCACATATTTGATCAATTCCCAGCCTCTATTTTATTCCTGGCCCCCTGTAGTAGCCTTCTGCCAAGTCTCTCCACTTCCATTCTGGTCTCCAACAACTTCTCCTGAAGCTGCCCTAATGATCCTTTCTGAATCTTATTGTGATTATATCATCCACTGATCATAACTCCTACTGTGGATTCCAGTCTTACACTCACAATTTAATATATCATATCTTATATTTATAGCAACAAGAACTGTAATCCCCATTTCATAGTTGAATAAATGAAGATTCAGAACATCTTATTAATTTTCCCAAGGTCACACATATTTAAGTTATCAAACTAGAATTGGAATATGTTTGATTTATTTCAAAGAGATTTAATTTCTTACACAATGAAGAAGTTCACACAATTGTAAAGCCTGGTCCCCACTATTTACAGTTAGTCTTACCTTCTGGTGACTTGTACACAATATGAAGGAGGACTTTTTAACTCAGTGAGAGGACCTGAAATTCTTCATTCCTCCAGTATGACAACAGAGGACAAAAAGCTGCATTATGACTTGAGGATATATCTTGTTTCGTTTGACTGTCTCCATGGATTCTTCTGATTATTTAGAAGATTGTTTCTATTTGCAAAGCAGATGATTTAATAAGATTTCTGACTGCACACAGAAAAACAAAACTTTATCATGTTAGGATAATTTATCAAATGGCCAGCAAATCCTATGTTTCCATAAGAAGATAGCACCTAACCATTTCCCAGGAAAATTTTTCTGGAGTAATTGCTTTCTTACTAACTTCAGACTATAGAAATATCATTCAATTGTTTAGTCCTTCTCATTCTATTGTATTGGCATGGTCTGGCTATTTGACTTGAGATTTTGAGAGATATTCTTGTGCTTTTTTTATATCATGCTTTAAGACTAACAAAAGAACTCCTGAAAATTTTATATCAGTTTTTAAGAGGATAGCATCTTCTTCCTGAGAGTGGTAAAGACCATTGGACATTTTATCTCTTCTGACGACACTTATCATTGAGTCCTGGAATTGGCATATGTCCAAGACTAATTCTTGCTTAATTAATTTCACTGGGATTTGCCAAAAAATTTCAAAGAACGTTTATTTAGAAAGATACTACCAGGCCAAGTCACATAATATGGCTTCCACTCATGTCATCTTTCACAGAATTATAATAAATCCTGATCAATTTCTGATATTGACCAAAGTGGTGACAAAAATGCAGAAATGAAAAATCAACCTTTGCTAAAGTTGTTGCACCATTTACAGGAGAAAATACAGAACCAGAAATCTAACTGACCACATTCACATAACACAGAAGAGTGAAGGCAGAGGGTTTAGAAATTTAAGTCTCAACCATCATTAGGTAGAAATAAAATGCAATCTGCCCATTGTTCATTTATCAGAGATAAGAACAGAAAGTGTTACTTATTTTAGGTTAGTTTCCAAATGGATAAATTTGAAGAATATGGGGAAAAGCCTTATTTTTGGAAAAATGAGGAATTAAGTATTAAGGAATTTGTAAATGAGACATTTTATACCTGCTTACTCTGTCTAGTATTCTCTGTAATAGGACAGCCTAACAAAACTATTTCTTTGTTAGACCTGCATGAAATTTACTGACCTCATTTATCATTTGAAGAAGGATAAAGATTTCTCTTATTAATGTTTTAGTTGAGACTTACAAGTAAATCATTACTTTGTATCACTGGGCAAGTGGTATTGTGTATGTAAGCTTAAGATTTGTTCCTGTCTTTTTCAAATAATAATAGAGATAACACATTATGAATACTAACATATGTAAATCCAGGTCCATATGAACTCCAAGCCATAATGTTTAAGTCTAAAAAAAGTCAAAATCAGATCACCATCCACACTCAGATTTTGATATATCAACATACACACACACTAACATAATGCATACATAAAGAACAGATGGAACTCTACTTATCAGGAACATTTATTTTTCCTCTTCCCTTATTATTTTAATTGAAAAGTCAACTTAAAATCCAAAGAGTTGCAAATTTATGCATTATAAGCTGTTGTTTCTGCTTCTTTTGACCACTTCTTTTTGACTTGTCAAAGGATTTGTCTGTTGGCAGAGATCAGACATACAAATAGCTTATAAATGCTGTAGCAAACACCTGGGGATGAGTGACGGAATTGTTCAATAAAATGTCTTTCATGTCTCAGTCAACACTAAAGATGCCATACCGCAGAGAGAATATCATAGAATTTTTCATGTGTTAACTTATATGGAATATCGTTGTAGGTGATAAAATCAATTATATTTCTTGTGTAATGCAATAAATGTGATCCTTTTTGTCAAACATATATTGCCCAGTATCTTCTGGCCTTTTCTACCTAATTTTGCTTTTTCTTTTATATTATTTCGGATATATAAGCTCAGAATGAGCTTTCAGTTTATTCAAATCTACTATGTGACATTGTGTGACAGATGCCAAGGTTAATCACATGTTTCAGGAATGACATCCATACTTACAATCAAAGTTTATCAACACTCTATCCCAGACACTTTTGCTTTTTTCATAAGACAAACATATCTCTTTAAAAGTGACGTTCTATTTTCTGATGGTAAGAAAGACAATTTACAGGCACAAATCATGTTCTGTATTGCAGACTTTTTTTTGGCATCCAAAAGAGTCAAATCCTGATCTATCATTTTATGTATCATTTTAAAACAAAAAAAAAGAAGAAATTCCAAGAGAAATTGCTCCTTCCTTGGCTGACTTCTCTCTCTAGGGAATTACCAATAACCATGGGATGAAAGTAACCCCGTTGAGCACATTTCTGGTTGTTTATCTCAAATCTCCTAGTAAATTTGGAGTGATCATTTTAACTAGAATGAGTCATCAGCTGTATACATTCGTGTGCTTTTTCCTCAGCCACCTCTGTTTGTGTGACATGTACTATTCCACAGCATTTGGGCCCCAAGATGCTGGTGGACCTATTTGCCAAGAAAATCAATTCCCATCATTGGTTGTGCTCTGCAAGTCTCCATCTTCTGTATCTTTGCAGATTCTGAGTGTCTACTCCCGGCAATAACGGCATTTGATATGTACAGGGTCATTAGAAACCGCTTACTCTATGCAGTCAACGTGACCAGCAGAGTGCGCTGCCTGTTCACAGCTGGGATTTATCTGGTGAGAATGGCAGATGCTTTGATAAACAAAACATTAACATTCCACGCATGTTTCTGTGGGTAAATGAGAGTAACCATTTCTTCTACTATATCCCTCCTCCCTTATTGCTCTCTTGCTCAGATACACAGGTCAATGAGTTAATTTTCTTGGCTTCGTTCAACTGAGTACCATTTCAGGAGTTCTTAGCACTTACTGATGTATTATCTATTAGTCTTGTAGACACACTCTGTTGATGAGAGGTACAAAGCTTTCTTCACCTGCCCTCCCACTTAAATGCTGTGGTAATTTTCCAGAGAACTATGCTCTTTCTTCTCCTTAGATCAATACAAAATGACCTCATTGTTTTACACCCTTGTGATTCTCGTATTAAATACACTGATTTGTAACCTACAGAACAAGGATGTGAAAGAGTCCCTGGCAAAAGTAAAATATAAGGTTTGTTTCTGAAGTAAAAAGATGTAGACTATTAATAAACATGTATTTACATACATATAGACACACAAACATGACCTTGTACTTTTTAAATATTTTAAGTTATGACATAATGTTGTTTCAAATACTTTATTGTTTAAATTTTTATTGCAGTTACATTGGATTATAACATTATATACCTTTCAGGTGTACTTTGTAATATATTTCAAATTCTGTGTAGATTACATCATGTTCACCACTCAAAAACTAATTATAATCCATCATAACACACATGAACCTAATCACCCCTTTAGGCCTCACCCCTAACCCCTTCCCCTCTGGTAACCAGCAATCCAATCTCTGTTGTTATGGGTTTGTCTGTCTTTGTTTTTATATTCTACTTACGAGTGAGATCAATGGTATTTGACTTTCTCTGTCTGACTTACTTCACTTAGCATAATGAACTAATGGATAATGAACTAATCCCATAAACTCCAGGTCCATGTAGTTGTCACGAATGGCTGGACTTCATCCTTTCTTATGGCTGAGTAGTATTCCACTGTGTACATATACCACATCTTCTTTATCCATTCATCCCTTGATGAACACCTAAATTACTTCCATGTCTTGGCTATTATGAATAAGGCTGTGATGAATAAAGGGGTGCATGCATATCCTCAGGCATTTGTGTTTTCAAATTCTTTGGATAAATCCCCAGCAGTGGAATAGCTGGATGACATAGTAAATCTATTCTTAGTTTTCTGAGGAAACTCCATACTGTTTTTCATAGTGGGTGCACCAGTTTACACTCCCACCAGCAGTGTACAAGGGTTCCCTTCTCTCCACATCCTCTCAGACACTTGTTTCCTGCCTTGTTAATTATAACCATCGTTACTGTAGTGAGGTGGTATGTCATTGTAGTATTGATTTGCATTTGACGGATAGCTAACGATGTTGAACATCTTTTGATGTGCTCATTAGCCATTCATAAATCTTTGGAGAAATCTCCATTCAGATCTTTTTCCCATTTTTTAATTGGGTTGTTGGTTTCTTGGTTGTGGAGATGTATGAATTCTTTGTATATTTTGGATATTAACCCCTTATCTGATATATGGTTTGCAAATATATTCTCCTACTTGTTAGGTTGTCTTTTTGTTTTGTTGATGTTTTCCGTTGTGGTGCAGAAGCTTTTTAGTTTGATGTAGTCCCATTTTTCATTTTTTATTTTGTTTCCCTTGCCCTGTCAGACATGGTAGTTGAAAATATGCTTCTAATACCTATGTCCAAGAGCATACTGCCTATGCTTTCCTCTAGAAGTTTCATGGTTTTGGGTCTTACATTCAAGTCTTTAATCCATTTTGAGTTGATTTTTGTGCATGGTGTAAGAGAATTGTCTCCTTTCATTCTTTTACTTGTAGTTGTCCAGTTTTCCCAACACCATTTATTGAAGAGACTCTCCTTTCTCCATTGTATGCTCTTGGCTCTGTTGTTGAATATTAGCTGTCCATAAATGCGTGGGTTTATTTACAGGCTCTCAGTTCTGTTCCATTGATCTGTCTTTTTTTGTGCCAGTAGAATGCTGTTTTGGTTACTATAGCTTTGTAGTATATTTTGAAATCAGGGAGTGTGATACCTCCACTTTGTTCTTTTTCCTCAGGATTCCTTAGGTTATTTGGGGTCTTTTGTTGTTCCATATAAATTTTAGGATTCTTTGCTCTATTTTTCTGAAAAATGTTGTTGGAACTTTGATAGGGATTGCACTGAATCTATATTTTGCTTTAGGAACTATGGACATTTTAACTATGTTAATTCTTCCAATCCAAGAGCATGGAATATCTTTCCATTCATTTGTGTCTTCGATTTCTTTCAACAATGTGTTATAGTTTTCAGTGTGCACATCTTTCACCTCTTTGGTTAAGTTTATTCCTAGGCATTTTATTCTTTTTGAATGCAAATGAAAATTAGATTGTCTACTTAATGTCTCTTTCTGCTACTTCATTGTTAGTGTATCAAGTGAAACTGATTTTTGCATGTTGATTTTGTATCCTACAACTTGACTGTATTCATTTATTATTTCTAAAAGTTTTTTAGTGGATTATTTAGGGTCTTCTAGATATAAAATCGTGTCATGCACAAATACTGAAAGTTTCGTTTCTTCTCTCCAATTTGGTTCCCTTTTATTTCTTTTTCTTGCCTGATTGCTCTGGCTAAGACTTTCAATACTATATTAAATAAGAGTGGTGACAGTGGGCATCCTTGTCTGGTTCCTGTACTTAGAGGGATAGCTTTCAGTTATTTTCCATTGAGAATGATATTAGCTGTGGGTTTGTCATATATGGCCTTTATGATGTTGAGGTATTTTCCTTCTATAACCAATTTATTTAGAGTTTTTATCATAAATGGATGCTGTACCTTGTCAAATGCTTTCTTTGCATCTATTGATAGGATCATGTGATTTTTGTTCTTCATTTTGTTAATGTGGTGTATCACCTTGTTGATAGATTTGTGGATGTTGTACCATCCCTTCATCCCTGGAATAAAACCCACCTTTTCATGATGTATGATCTTTTTAATGTATTGTATTCGATTTGCTAGTATTTTGTTGAGGATTTTTGCATTGATTTTCATCTGTGATATTGGCTTGTAATTTTCTTCTTTTAGATTGTCCTTGTCTGATTTTGGTATCAGGATAATGTTGGCTTCTTCAAATGTCTCAGGAAGCATCCCTTCCTCTTCAATTTTTTGAAACTTTGGGAAGGATAGATATTAAGTCTTCTTTGAATGTTTGGTGGAATCCACCAGGGCAGCCATCTGGCCCTGGACTTTAATTTTGGGGGTGATTTTTGATTCCTGTTTTGATCTCCTTGCTGGTAATTGGTCTATTCAAATTCTCTACTTCTTCTTGGTCCAGTTTTGGAAGATTGTATGCTTCTATGATTCTATCCATTTCATTTACATTATCCAATTTTTTGTCGTATAGCTTTTCATATAATTTTTTAATAGTTTTTTGTATTTCTGAGTTGTCCATTGTAATTTCTATTCTTTCATTTCTGATTGTATTTATTTGAACCTTTGCTCTTTTTTTCTAGGTAAGTCTAGCTAAAGGTTTATCAATTTTGTTTATCTTTTCATAGCATCAGCTCTTGGTTTCAGTAATTTTTTCTATTTTTTTTTTTAGTCTCTATTTCATTTATTACTGTTCTGATTTTTATTATTTCCTTCCTTCTGCTGATTTTGGGCTTTATTTGTTCTTCTTTTGCCAATTCCTATAGATGTGCTGTCAGATTGTTTATTTGGGGTTTTTCTTCATTGTTGAGGTGGGGCTGAATTGCTATAAACTTCCCTCTTATAACCGAGTTGGCTGTATGCCATAGACTTTGGCATGGCATATTGTTATTTTCATTTGTCTCCAGGTATTTTTTGATTTCTCCTTTAATTTGTTCATTGATCCAATCATTGTTCAGTAGCATTTTGTTTAATCTCCATTTTTGTGTGGGTTTTCTGATCTTCTTCCTGTTGTTGATTTCTAGTTTCATACCTTTGTGGTCAGAAAAGATGTGTGGTATTATTTCAATCTTTTTAAATTTATTGAGACTTTTTTGTTGCCTAATATGTGATCAATTCTGGAGAATGTTCCTAGTGCACTTGAAAAGAATGAGTATTCTTCGTTTTTTGCATAGAATCTTCTATATATATCTACTAAGTCAATCAGCTCAAATGTGTCATTTAAGGCCAGTGTTTCCTTATTGATCTTGTTTGGATGACCTACCCATTGTTGTAAGTGGAGTGTTAAAGTCCACTAGTATTATTGTACTACTGTCTATTTCTCCTTTTATGTCTCTTAATAATTGCTTTATATATTTCGGTGCTCTTATGTTGGGTACATAGATATTTACAAGTGTTTACCTTCTTGTTGGATTGTTCCCTTTACCATTATGTAGTGCCTGTCTTTGTCTCTTGTTATAGTTTTTGTTTTAAAGTGTATTTTTTCTGATGTAAGTATTTCTACCCCTGCTTTCCTTGGCTTGCAATTTGCATGGAGTATCTTTTTCCAACCTTTCACTTTCAGTTTGTGAATGTCTTTAGTTCTAAAGTGTGTCTCTTTTATGCAGCCTATATATGGGTCATCTTTTTTAATCCAATTGGCCACCCTATGCCTTTTGATTGGAGCATTTAGTCCAATGACATTTGATAAAGAACTATTGACATTTGACAAATAGCTATTGACAAATAAGTATTTATTGCCATTTTGTTACTTTTTTCCTGGATGTTTTAGTAGTTCTTTTCTGTTCCTTTTTTTTTTTCTATTGCTCTCTTCCCTTGTAGTTTTATGGCTTTCTTTAGTAATATGTTTGATTTCTTTCATCTTACTCTTTTGTTTACTTATATATGTTTCTGGTTTGTAATTACCAGGAGGTTCCTATATAATGTTCTACCTATGTAGCAATCTACATTCAGTTGATAGTCTCTTTACTTTGACCTCTTTCTAAAATGTCTCCTTTTTCGACTCCCCTCCTCCTACATTTGATGTTTTTGAAATCATATCTAATCTCTTGTTTTGTGTGTGTCTATCCATTATCCTCTTATCATTGCAATATTTAATTTTAGTACTTTTACCTTTTAACCTTCACATTGTCCTCATAGGTGGTTGATCTCCTACTTTACTATATGTTTACCTTTATCAGTGATTTTATTGCCTGGTTGTTCTTTTTTTTCTGATAATTTTCTAATCTCTATATGTGCTCATTGCTTTCCCACTTAAATAAGACTCCTCAGCATTTCTTGTAGAACTGGTTCCTTGGTGATAATCTCCTTTGATTTTTCCTTGTCTGGGAAGCACTTTATCACTCCTTCCAACCTGAATGATAACCTTGCTGGATAGAGTATTCTTGGCTGTAGGTTTTTTCCTTTTAGCTCTTTAAATATGTCATGAAATTCTCTTGTGGCCTGTAGGGTCTTGGCTGAGAAGTATGCTGATAGCCTTATGGACTTTCCTTTGTATGTCACTTGTTGCCTTTCTTTTGCTGCTTTTAGGATTCTCTCTTTATCTTTAATTTTGGACATTTTAATTATAATGTGTCTTGATGTGGGCCTCTATGTGCATATCTTGTTTGGCACTCTCTGTACTTCCTGTATTTGGATGTCTGTTCCTTTCCTTAGGTTAGGAAAGTTTTCAACTATTATTTCTTCACATAGATTTTCTGTTCCTTTGTCTCTGTCTTCTCTTTCTGGGACACTTATATTACAAATGTTAGTGCACTTGATATTGTCCCAAAGTTCCTTAGACAGTTGTTGTTCTTTTTTCTTTTATCTGTTCAGCTTGGGTTATTTCCTCTAGTCTTTGTTCCAGCTCACTGATCCATTCTTCTGTATCATCTACTCTGCTATTGAGTCCCTCTAGTGACTTTTTCATTTCCAGTATTGTATTTTTCATTTCTGATTGGTTCTTTTTATATTTTCCAATTCTTTGTTGACAATCTCACTATCTTCATCCAGTCTTCTCCCAATATCAATGAGCAGCCTTATGAGTAATTAATCTTTAGCCTCTGGGAAGAGATGCTTTTCCTTAGAGAAATGCCAATATGGGAGGAAGGTACATCCCTTTCTTTAAGGTCATCATTCTTGGCTTTGAGAAGTTGTAACTGTTTAAAGCAGATATACAATGCATGCTCAACAGGCCACATCAAGTCTTTCTGGAAAAAACAAGGTCAAGCCAAATTAGTTTTAAACCAAATGCCTGCCTCATATACTCCAATATATCCTATTGTTTGCAATTTATTCATCTAAAGGACACAAATAACTATATGATTAGACAGAAAATGCTCAGAGTCTTACAAGAAGTATGTAAGATTCTAGTGAGGTTTAGAATTTGAGTTGTCATGTGTAATGAAGAGTGGTCAGAAAACTCATATAGGAGTTATTATTTGAGGAAAATTTTTAGAGTGAATACAATTTGAACAGCTAAGCTACAAGGTGCAGATACTCATATGGAAACAATTAATTGAAAAAGAGTGGAGTGAATTGCACTTATTTTCTTTCACAGGAAGAGGGTTTTGATATGGTAATGGCTTATCCAGTATTGGGAGTAATTGTGTTAAAAATTTAGCATGGAGACTCTGGCCCAGTGGCATAGTGGTTAAGTTCACATGCTCTGCTTTGGCAGCCCAGGTTCATGTGTTTGGACCATAGGTGCCAACCTACATGCTCCTCATCAAGCCGTGCTCTGGTGACAACCTACATACAAAGTATAGGAAGACTGGGACAGATGTAAGCTCAGGAACCATCCTACTCACAAAAATAAATAAATAAATTAGAATGAGGAGAAAAAATGAGTAAGAATATGAGATTTAGAACATTTAGGTGCAGGGTAAATCTACCCTTCAAATAAATATTTAAAAATTCAACTTTACTTTTTAGCCTGTCTCCTACTAAGAGACATTTAGTTTGTTTTCAATCATTTTCTACTCCAAACTATGATGCAATGGATACTTTTGAAAGTGGTGAACTTTTATAGGTTCAATTCCTAGAATTGTAATTACTGGATTAAATGGTTCATGCATATTTAATTTTCATAAGTTAGATGGATTATCCTTCATATGAAATGTTAGAAAATCATCCTCCATAGACAATACTAATTTACAAGACTACCAATAATCAAGGAATATGCTAAAAATTTTAACTTTAAAATTATTAAGAATTAAATATAATACAACTGATGTAAGAGGACCTGCTTTTGATGTTAATGCTCTGACCCCATGCTATAGTTGAGGATTCATGACCTGCAGAATTGGGGAAGATCCGTATTAAACTGACTTTTTCATCAGTTAGAATCAAAAGTCAAGAAACAGATTGAAATATTGTCAAACTCAGTTTCATCTTTTTTTAAGAAAGCAATTTTTGGCTAATCACTCTCCTGAAGGCATTTTTGGTATCTTTCTTCCTTAGATTGTAAATTACGGGGTTCAACATAGGTTCAAATAAGGTATAGAACAGAGAGGTCACTTTGTCCATATTAAAGGAATGCTTAGTCCTGGGGCACAAATAAATGAGGAGCAGGATACCATGATAAATAGTGGCTACAGCCAGGTTGGAAGCACAAGTGGAGGACCGTTTTATTTTTCCCTCAGCAGAACCTGTTTCAACAATAGCTGCTGTGATGCAGATGTAAGAGAGAAAAACTGTTAGAAGGCAGATGGCCTGCATCAAACTAGCAAAGACCACCAGAACAATGTCATGTATGTAAGTATCAGTGCAGGACAGAGAGAAGAGTGGAGAGACATCACAAAAGAAATGGTTAATTTCTTTAGAGCAGAAGATGGAAGGTATTAGTGGTATGAATAATTGAGCTCATGGTGCCCACAAAAATGCTCCAATGGCAAGCTGAGAGCAAATCCTCTTGGACATAATAACAGTATAAAACAGTGTGTTGCACATTGCTATGTACCAGTCATAGGCCATGGCAGCCAAGAAGAAAGATTCTCTGTCAATCAAAGAGCAGAAAAAATATAACTGTGCAGTACAGCCCTTGTCAGAAATGGTCTCCTTATTGGAAACCAAGTCCACAAGTAATTTGGGGACAATAACAAAAGAGTAGCATGCATCTAAAAAGGACAATATGCAGAGGGAAAAGTACATAGAGATATGCAATTGGGAACTGATTTTGATTAATAAAATCACCCCATGGTTCCGGATCAGGGTAAGTTAATAGATGAAAAAGAAAAAAAAAAAAACAGCAAAAAGAACACTCTGCAGTTCTGGATGGTCACTAAATTCCAGGAGAAGGAACTCAGTCTTCACAGTGCCATTCTTCACCTCCATTCTCTAAAGCGTTCCTGGACTTCTGTAGTTGTGACAAAGTAATGATGGCAATATTAATAATAACCTCAAGATTAACAGAAAAATAAAAAAGAAAATGATCAAAATAAATAAAACAATACTTCTAAATCCACTTGGGCATCCTGATAGCACCTAGGCATATATACAGTTGGTGTAGTATAATGCATAAGTTTTTCACTTTTTTATTGAATTGAGAATTCACCACTTCTATTGTTTAAAACTATTGTTTTTCACATTAAATAGCACTACGATCAAACCAGTTGCTGAACTCCAAGCCTGGGCTTCACTCTTACTTCCTTTCCATTTGTCCTGTTTTTGTTTATTTCCTCAACAGATAGAAGCATTGCTGTTCCAGGTGAAGCCTTGTATACATAGAGGTGAATAAGTTTCAAATTTCTCACCTTTTGATGTGGCCTTGCTTCTGAGGAGCAAGGGACTCCTTAGAGTTGTTTGAAAGCCACTGATAAAATTCAAAGAAGAAAGATTCTGATTTAGTTATATAACTGACTGGATCCTTGCTATATTACTAACTAATTGTGAAACATTGGGGAGGAGAATTAATCGCCGAGTTTCAGTTTCATGATGTATACTAGGAGAATGATAGTACCTTCCTCATCAAATTAAAAGTGTTAATGAATTTCCTTCTACAGGGGATCTTGTCAAGATGGCAGCAGAGGCAGACTCTGAACTCACATCTCCCCACAGACACAACCACGTTACAATTATTCTTGGAAAAATTACCCTGGAGAGAAAACTGAAAACTGGATTAAAATAACCCCTCAAACAAGCAACAGTCCTGACTGAGTGGAAGAGACAGAAATCCCTTCTGGGGAGAAAAAAGCCACCTTCTTGAGCAGCAGGCCTTCACATGGGCTGGGCAGGAGCCACCCTAGGTACTCAGCCTCCTTGGAGCAGTGGGGACCTTAGCAGGGGCACATTACTGCTATAAGCAAGCATCCTTCAGACTCAACACAACTGAGATGAATGTTCTACTATCTGGCTTCACTATCTAGTAACTGCAATATGCCCCCAGAAAAGCTATCAGAGGAAACCCAAAAAACCTGGCTGTTAAAGGGACCATATACAAATTCACCCATCTCAGAGAGCAACCTAAAATCACCAAAAAGACAGAGGCACAGACCTTTCGTGGAAAGAGAATCACCTGGTAGGTTCTGAGTGCATCTCGATGAGAAGTGAGACATCTCCGGAGACTGAGACTTTGATGGCAGCCATTGTTGTGACGTAGTAAAGGCTTGCTGACACATATTCTGGCAGACTCCATTGAAGTTCTTGCCATGGCCTGGTAGCCCAGGGGGCTGCCACATCCACTAGAGCACAGATTTAATCCAGTCCAGCCAGGGCAAGAAGCTCACCCCAGGGACCAGCTCCATCCAACAGCAAGCCATAAGGGTACATGTCTGCCTGCATAGACTTGGTGCCTTGATCCTCTACAGGCAAGTGACTGTGTCTACCTCTTTGGCACAGGGGCTTTGTGAAGACCAAGTGAAGTGTAGGGGCCATTGGTGGAGAGATGGGGGCCTCTGCAGTGGGGCAACTGGGTATGCTCCAGGGGTTAGAGGTGTGCATGGACCAGGACTGTGTTGATGGTGTGTGTGAACCTTTGGGAGGTGGAACTTCTCAGTGGCAGAAGACCTGTGCTTCACAATCAGTCACAAAGAGGCTTGACTCCACCTTCCAAAGCCTGAAACAATTGGGTGCTCTCATGCCTAGGACCAGCCCCACTCAGCTGCAATCCTAAGAGAGCTGACAATAGCCTTGCAGGCCTGAGGTCTACAGCAACTGTAAGCACCTGAGCCTAACCACAGGCTACATGTATAGTCAATTAACAGGAAAACTGCAATAAGAGAGTGCTACTAGACCTTGCAGCCAATGGTGCTGGGGCTCCCCAAACATAATTTACAAACAGATAGCCAGAGATGGAAAGACTACATTCCCTGGAGACCAGCAGTAAGAGCAACCCTGCCACAGCAGAATGACACAAGTAGCCCAAACATGGGTCACTCCTGGATCATTTGGACTAATGATGAGAGGCAAGAACACTGCTGAGCCTCAAAAGGTATCTCTTACATAAGGTTACTTCTCCAAGATCAGGAGATGTAGCCAACTCACCTAATGCATAGATATAAGCACAGAGAAAGAGGTATAATGAAGAGACAAAGGAATACATTCCAAGCAATGGAATAGGACAAAACCCCAGAAAAAGAACTAAATGAAACAGAAATTAGCAACTTACCTGACAAAGAGTTAAAACAAAAGCTCATAAGGATGCTCACTGATATTGGGATAAGACTAGATGAGCAGAGTGAGAACATTAAGAAAGGATTGGAAAATATAAAAAAGAACCAATCCAAAATGAAGAATAAAATACTGGAAATGAAAAAGTCACTAGAGGGACTCAATAGCAGAGTAGATGATACAGAAGAATGGATCAGTGAGCTGGAACAAAGACTAGATGAAATCAGTCAAGCTGAACAGATAAAAGAAAAATGAATTAGACAGAATGAGAAGAGTCTAAGGGAACACTGGGTAAATATCAAGTGCACTAAGATTCTTATTATAGGTGTCCCAGAAGGAGAAGACAGAGACAAGGGGGCAGAGAATCTATTTGAAGAAATAATAGCTGAAAACTTTCCTAACCTACGGAAGGGAACAGACATCCAAGTACAGGAAGCACAGAGAGCACCAAACAAGATGAACACCAAAAGGCCCACACCAAGACACATTATAATTAAAATGTCCAAAATTAAGGATAAAGAGAATCCTAAAAGTGGCATGAGAAAGGCTACAAGTGACATACAAAGGAAAGCCTATAAGGCTATCAATGGACTTCCCAGCCAAATTCCTACAGGCTAGAAGACATTGGTAAGACATATTTAAAGTGCTGAAAGGAAAAAAAAAAAAAAAAACAGCTAAGATTACTCTACCCAGCAAGGTTATCATTCAGAATGGAAGGAGAGATAAAGAGCTGCCCAGACAAGCAAAATTAAAGGAGTTTATCATCAAGAAACCAGTTCTATAAGAAATGCTGAAGGGGCTTATTTAAGTGTGAATGAGAAGAACACAATTAGAATAAGAAATTATCCAAAAAAAAAAAAAAC
This sequence comes from Equus caballus, assembly GCF_041296265.1. NCBI lineage: Eukaryota > Metazoa > Chordata > Mammalia > Perissodactyla > Equidae > Equus > Equus caballus. The sequence goes on from NC_091695.1 coordinate 14,514,557, forward strand.
AGGCAATAAAATCACTGGTAAAGGCAAAATTACAGTAAAGGTAGCATATCAACCACTTATGAAGATGATATATAGTTTGAAAGACAAAAGTACTAAAATTACCTATTACAGTGATAAAAGGGTAATGGTTAGACAAACACAAAACAAGAGATTAGATATTATTTCAAAAACATAAAATGTGGGAAGAGGGGATTAAAAGAGTAGAGCTTTTAGAAAGAGGTCAAGCTAAAGAGAATAGCAACTCAATATAGATTGCTATATACATAGAATATTATATAGAAACCTCATGGCAATCACAAACCAGAAAACTACAATAAGTAAACAAATAAGTAAGAGGAAAGAAATCAAGCAGATTACTAAAGAAAGCCATCAAACCACAAGGGAAGAGAGCAAGAGAGGAAGAAAGGAACAGAGAAGAACTACTAAAACACTCAGAAAAACAAGTAACAAAATGGCACTAAACACATTTTTATCAATAGCTTCTTTAAATGTCAATGGATTAAATGATACAGTCAAAACACATAGGGTGGCAAATTGGATAGAAAAGCAAGCCTCCTATTTATGCTGCATAAAAGAGACACTTCAGAACTAAAGACACTCACAAACTGAAAGTGAAAGTATGCAAAGAGATACACAATGCCAATGGAAAAGAAAAGAAGGCAGGAGTAGTAATAACTTATATCAGACAAAATAGAATTTAAAACAAAAATTGTAAGAAGAGACAAAGAAGGGCCTTACATAACAATGAAAGGAACAATCCAACAAGAGGATATAACACACGTAAATATCTATGGACCCAACATAGGGGCTCCTAAATATAGAAGGCAACTATTAACAGACATAAAAGCAGAAATAGACAGTAACACAATAATAGTAGAGGAAATTAACACTCCACTTACACCAATGGATTGATCATGCAAACAGAAGACCAGTAAGGAAGTACTAGGCTTAAATGACACCTTAGACCAGATGGACTTAGTAGATATATATAGAACATTCCATCCCGAAACTGAAGAATACACATTCTTTTCTAACGCACATGGAATATTCTCCAGGACTGATCACATATAAGGTGACAATACAAGTCTCAATAAGTTTAAGAAGATCAAAATAATACTAAGCATCTTTTCTGACCATGAAGGTGTAAAACTAGAAATCAACTACAGGAAGAAAATCAGAAAGGCCACAAAAATAGTGGAGATTACACAAAATGCTACTGAACAACAATTGGATCAATGAAAAAATCAAAGAAGAAATCAAAAAATACCTAGAGACAAATAAAAATGAAAATACAACATGCCAAAATCTATGAGGTACAACAAAAGCAGTTCTAAGAGGGAAGTTTATAGCAATTCAGGCCTATCTCAACAAACAAGAAAAATTCCAAATAAATAATCTAACAGTGCACCTAAAGGAACTGCAAGAAGAAGAACAAACAATGTCCAAAATCAGGAGAAGGAAGGAAATGATAAAATTTAGAGCAGAAATAAATGAAATAGAGACTAAAAAACAATAGAATTAATTAATGAACCCAAGAGTTTGTTCTTTGAAAAGATAAACAAAATTGACAAAGTTTTAGCTAAACTCACCAAGAAAAAAATAGAGAAGGTTCAAATAAATAAAATCATAAATGACAGAGGAGAAATTACAACAGACATCTCAGAAATAAAACATATTATAAGAGAATATTATTAAAACCTATACGCCAGGGGCTGGCCCCTTGGCTGGGCAGTTAAGTTCGCATGCTCCGCTGCGCTGCAGGCGGCCCAGTGTTTCGTTGGTTCGAATCCTGGGCGTGGACATGGCACTGCTCATCAAACCATGCTAAGGCAGCATCCCACATGCCACAACTAGAAGGACCCACAATGAAGAATATACAACTATGTACTGGGGGGCTTTGGGGAGAAAAAGGAAAAAAATAAAATCTTAAAAAAAAACCTATACGTCAACAAATTGGATAATCTAGAAGAAATGGATACATTTTTAGAATCTTACAACCTTCCAAAACTGGATCAAGAAGAAGTAGAGAATTTGAATAGACTAATCACCAGTAAGGAGATTGAAAAAAAAAAAAATACCAAAAAATAGAAGTCCAGGACCAGATGCCTTCCCCAGTGAATTCTACCAATCATTAAAAGAAGACTTAATACCCATCCTTGTCAAAACTCTTCCAAAATATTGAAGAGGTAAGGAGGCATCCTAACTCAGTCTATGGAGCCAACATTATCTTGATATGAAAACAAGACAAGGACAACAAAAAAAAGAAAATTACAGGCCAATATCACTGGTGAATATCAATGCAATATCCTCAGCAAAATAATAGCAAATACAACAATACATTAAAAAGGTCATACATTATGATCAGCTGGGTTTTATTCCAGGCATGCAAGGATGGTTCAAGACCCGCAAATCAATCAATGTCATACACCACCTTAAGAAAATGAGGAAGGAAAATCACATGATCATCTCAATAGATGCAGAGAAAGCATTTGACAAGATACAGAATGCATTTATGATAAAAACTCTAAATAAAATGGGTATAGAAGGAAAATACCTGAACATAATAAAGGCCATATATGACAAATGCAGAGTTAACATCATTCTCAATGGAGAATAACTGAAAGCTATCCCTCTAAGAACAGGAACCAGACAAGGATGCCCACTTTCACCACTCTTGTTTAACATAGTACTGGAAGTCCTAGCCAGAGCAATCAGGCAAGAAAAAGAAATAAAAGGGACCCAAATTGGAAAAGAAGAATTGAAACTGTTACTATTTGTGGATGGCATGATTTTATCTGTAGAAAACCCTACAGAATCCACTAAAAAAACTTTTAGAAATAATCAATTTACACAGTCAAGTAGTAAGATACAAAATCAACATACAAAAATCGGTTGCATTTCTATACACTAACAATGAAGTAGCAGAAAGAAAAATTAAGAATACAATCCCATTTACAATTGCAACAAAAAAGAATAAAATACCTAGGAACAAACTTAGCCAAAGAGGTGAAAAACCCGTACACCAAAATCTATAAAACACTGTGGAAAGAAATTGAAAGAGGACACAAAGAAATGGAAAGATATTTGGTGTTCTTGGATTGGAAGAATTAGCATATTTAAAATATCCATGCTTCCTAAAGCAATCTATAGATTCAATGCAATCCCTATCAAAATTCCAACAATGTTTTTCCAGAAATAGAGCAAAGAATCCTAAAATTTATATGGAACAGTGAAAGACCCCGAATAGCCAAAGAATCCTGAGGCAAAAGAACAAAGCTTGATGTATCACACTCCCTGATTTCATAATATATTACAAAGGTATAGTAATCAAAACAGCATAGTACTGGCACAAAAATAAACACATAGATTAGTGGAACAGAATCAAGTGCCCGAAAGTAAACCCACAGATATATAAACAGCTGACTTTCATCGAGAGCCAAGAGCATACAATGGAGAAAACAGAGCCTCTTTAATAAATGGTGTTGGGAAAACTGGACAGCCACATACAAAAGAATGAAAGTAGACCATCCTTTTACACCATGCACAAAGATCAACTCAAAATGGATTAAAGACTTAAATGTAAGATCTGACACCATGACACTTCTAGAAGAAAACATAGGCAACACACTCTTTGACATTAGTCTTAGCAGCATATTTTCAAGTATCATGTCTGATTGGGCAAGGGAAACAAAAGAAAACATAAACAAATTGGACTACATCAAACTAAAAAGCTTCTGCACCACAAAGGAAACCATCAACAAAAAGAAGAGGCAACCTAAGAATTGGGAGAAGATATTTGCAAACCATATATCAGATAAGTGGTTAATATCCAAAATATACAAAGAACTCATACATCTCATCAACAAAAAAACCAGCAAGCCAATTAAAAAATGAGCAAAATATCTGAACAGAGATTCCTCCAAAGAAGATATACAGAAGGCCAACAGGTACATGAAAACATTGTTAACATCATTAACTGTCAGGCAAATGCAAATAAAAACTACAATGAGATATCACCTCACTCTGGTCAGAATAGCTAGAACTAACAAGACAGGAAGCAACAAATGTTGGAGAGGATGTGGGGATAAGGCAACCCTGTACACTGCTGGTGGGAGTGTAATCTGGTGCAGCTACTATGAAAACTGTGTGGAGTCTCCTCAGAAAATTAAGAATAGATCTACCATATGATCCAGCTATTCCACTTCTGGGTATTTTTCCAAAAAACATAAAAACATGAATACATAAAGACACATGCACCCCTATGTTTGTTGCAGCATTATTCACAATAGCCAATACTTGGAAGCAACCTAGATGCCCATCAAGGGACGAATGGATAAATAAGATGTGGTATATATGCACAATAGAATATTACTCAGCCATAAAAAATGATGAAGTCCACCCATTTGTGACAATATGGATAGACCTTGAGGGAAATGTGCTGAGTGAAATAAGTCACAGGGATAAAGTCAAATACCGTATGATCTCACTCATAAGTAGAAGATAAAAACAACAACAAACAAACACATAACAACAGAGATTGGATTGATGGTTACCAGCAGGGAAGGAGGGCAGGAGGATGTGGAAAGGGGTGATTGGGCACACATGTGTGGTGATGGATTGTAATTTGTCTCTGTGTGGTGAACATGATGTAATCTACACAGATTTCAAAATATGTTATTATGTACATCTGAAAGTTATATAGTGTTATAATCCAATGTTACTGCTATAAAAATTAAAATTAAAATTAACAAAAAATTTCCCTCTACAGTCACAATATCACCACCATCTTGTTCCTTCACTGTTCTAAGGTTGGCAACATAGCAATTCTGAGTCAATCCAGACATCTATTTTATTTTATCTGGAATCCAATCTATGGAATACAACTAGAGAAATCTTCATCCTTATAAATTTATTAAATTCAATCCAGGCAATATGATAATGATATTCAAGAATGTTTCCATGTCCCCTGTAGTGAAAAATAGTAAGAGATGTTGAAAAAGAATCACCTACCTACTTCTCTGACTTATCTCTGCTTTTCATTGCCCTTGCCCTAGATTACAAATCTCTACCTTGTAGATAACTGATTTCAATACAAGTGATACATGTCTATAGACATGCACATTTTGTCCACTGTACAGACCATTGATTACCCTATGGAAAATTCTAGTTTTGTACCTATTTGTATACTTATTTGTGAATTCCTGATCTATAATTCTTTGAATTATGTTTTATACTAGCTTAATCAATTAACTAATTAAATAAAATCTTTGACATGTTCATTTTATAGTTCTATAAAAGTTATAATTTTAAATTGGATACATATGTACATATTTTATATATGTATATATATATATATATATAGTATTACACACCGCTATTTCCCTCATTTAATAGCTACTGCAAACCTTCATGTTTCTGTTTAGGTCTCATTCTATGAGCTTCTTTTCACTGCCAGAAAATGATTTCTCTTTTGTGAAGAAAAATATAGAATAGCAAATAATTATATCCAAAACTATGTCACTGAGTCATCGTATAAGCATTTGAATTCATCATTGGCTCCCTTTCTCCCTCTCTTCCTTTTCTGGGAAAAATATGCCTACCCTCTCGCAGGTTAATCCCTTCATCCGTGCACCCAATTCTATCCGTGTCAATTAAGATACTTTATACTATTACTACTAATGTTTCTCTCATAAACCTTTAGTGCATAACATAATTCAAGTCAATTTCATCTTTAAAAATATTACCCTGTATCTACTTTCACTTGTTTTCCTTCATTTAATTGCAGTGTTTTCTTACAGTCATCTACACTGGTTTCCACTTTCTTATTTCAGCCTACTGAGATAGGCTTTTGTCCCAACAAAGGGTTTAACCCTCTTTCCTCCATATCCCAAATCACAACCTAGCTATAAAATTCAAATAATTTTCAATACGTAATACATTATTTTTCTCTATTCCATATTATAGCTTTGGCCTCTCCTTTTTTCTTAAAATTCCCTTCTCTGTTGGCTTCTAGACACCTCTCTTGACTTCACACCTTCTTACTACACTGTTGATAGCATCAGCTCATTTTTGACTGGAAAAATCAACTTTGGCAGTTCAAAGATTAAGAAACTGACCCAAAACAACATTTTCCATAATTCATTTGGGCAGGCCTTCTGTGTTCATAGAAGAAATCTTTCCTCCCTTAGGAAGGCTGTGATTCCTGAGTATAATGCAAGATCTTTTATATTTTACTTTGAGGTTTTTGAGATTAGTTTCTGATCTCACATCAGATCCCAGGAACACACACACTCTGACATTCAAATCCCAGTGGGAAAAGATATGTGAGCAAGTAAAAAGTTATACTGAGGAGCTGATTAAACAAAAATGAAATATTGTAATGTGTTTTTCTACATTCTGAGAATGTCTCAAGGAAAAATATATTTGGCTTTCAAAATGGTAGATTGTTATATATAAGGTTAGATTATAATATTTGCTATCTAATTTGAGTTAGCCAGCTCAAAGCAATTTGTCAGGGTCTGCCCAGTGGCAGAGTGGTTAAGTTTGCCTGCTCTGCTTCTGCAGTCAAGTGTTCGTGGGTTCAGATCCCACACATGCACATACACACCACTCGTCAAGCCATGCTGTGGCAGCATCCCACATAAAATACAGGAACATTGGCACAGATGTTAGCTCAGGGCCAATCTTCTTCACAAAAACACACAAAAAGCAACTTTCAAACAGCTATCAAATTTTTCTATGGGATAGGATGGTGGAATAAACTGGAAACAGGATCTATCTAGCTATTTAGAATTAGAAGTTCTTGAAAGTCCACATGTAGATGTAACACCAATTATGAATGAAGTTAATGACTATGGTAAGTGCTATTTGTACATTCATTTTCAAATGAAATTCTGACCATTCAAGACCAGACTAGATCAGAGAGTTTTCATGTAAAAAATACATTTGCTCTGTGAATATGTTGTGCCAGGTTGTGTTCTAGATAACAAACAGAAAAGTGGGATAACTTGAACTCGACATTAAGAATTTTGTCCAATATAGAATAGTAAGTGAAAGATGGTAGAGGAAACAACATAAGCAGTTACACGGAGCTTGGAAAGTTGATGACATGATAGGAGACTTGGAAATGACATTTATAGAGATTGTGTTGCCTAATGAAGAAATATAATACTGGAAATTTTTAGGAACACTCAGTGCACCTCAATCATTTCCAGACAACTAGGGGAATTTCCCATGAAGTATCATTGGAAGGCAAAGAGAAATTTGATATTTCAAGTTTTTGTGAAGCTGAATGCAAAGTAGACATATTTTTTGCTAATAAAACAAAGCAATCAGTGTTCAAATATAAAAAGTGTGTCTATATCTTAGTAGGACATAGAGACCAATAGTTATCCATACTAAAGTGAGACTAACTCTGTTTCACTGAAGACTTAACATCCAGGGTCTCTGAAAGTGACATTGCAGATTCTAGAGAGAGATCAAATTAATAGCTGACTAAAATACAAGCACCTCTGTAGCTGAAAAGACAAACACAAGGTTTAATATTGAAGTTTCCTCTAAAGATTCTAGGCCTCTAGTATATTGATGCTTTCTAGTTCAGTGACTCCCAATTCAGGTGATTTTGCTCCCTAGGCGAGATTTGAAAATGCCTGGAGATATTTTTTTGTGTCAAAAATGTAGGAGTAGGTCCTGACACCTGATGGGTAGAGGTTAGAGATGCTGATGAACACCCCATAATACACGGGACAGACACCCACAGCACACAATTGTCTGGCTCAAAATTTCAACAGTGCTAAGATTGAGAAATCCTGTTCTAATTAGAGGACCAAAGGATAAATATGTTTTTTCTCACCTCATCTTAAAATACACAGACTCATGGGTGATACGGGAAATCTCACTCCATTTAAAACCTTTGAAAACTAATACAGAGCCATGTTTGTATCATGAGCACAATATACCACCACTCTTTTAGTCATTACTTATTCATTTGTTTCAGTAAATAATGAATAGCTGTCTTCACCAGGGATACTAGAATATTTCTAAATGATTCTTACCCTCAAAGAATTCTTTATAAGAATCATTGCGTGAATTATGTGTCACAGGTCCTTGTGGTTTTGATATTATGTTTAAGTCCAACAATAACTCTCTGAGGCAGGCAGCTTATCTTCAGTTTATATTTAAGAGAATTGAGATCAAGCAAGTTTAAGTGTCTTTCTCAAAATCACTCTTCTGGATCTAAATCTGGACCAAGGATTTTAATCTCAAGTCAAGTGTTCTTCCTACTTCACTAAAGAAACAGGACCTATGTTGCATTTAAATAAGTAAAAATATAGACAATAACAAATACGAAATGAAATCTTTAGAAAGTTATAAAACAAAGAAGTGTTAACATTGTAATAACATAGGAAAGGTAAATTATGATTTGACCTTTAAAAGATGGGTCTGTCAAGCTTGAAAATGGACTCTTGTATATATATCAGGTTCTAATTTCTGGCACTTGTAAATGTCATCTTATTTGGAAAAAGATTGCTTACACGTGTGATTAGGCTAAGGATCCTGGATTATCTAGATATGCTCTGAATGCCATCACAATTGTCCTCATAAGAGAGAAACAGAAGATTATTTCACACACACACACACACATGCAAGTGTATGCAGTGAAGATGGAGAAGAGAGAGGTTTAAAGACGCTAGCGTTGAAGACTGAAGCAATATGACCACAAGTCAAGAAATGCCTGCAGCCACCAGAAGCTGGAATAGATAAAAAGAGTCATTCTCTAGAACCTTCTGAGGGAGTATGGTTCTGCTGACACCTTGATTTTGGTGCACTGATATCAATTTCAAATTTCTGATCTTCCGAACTTTAAGAGAATAAATGTCTACTGTTTTAAGCCACCAAAGCTTTAGTAATTTTTTTCAGAAGCCATGGGAAACTAACACAATTGGTTTAAAATATAATAGATTTAGAAAATATAGTGAATGCTTAAAATATTATCAGATAGAGCAAAAAATATTACCAAGGACATGGAAACTGAAACAGGCATGGCAAATATATGACCCATGTGTTTAATCAAGACTTAAGGTAAAATAGAGAACAAAGGATAAAAGTAAAGACAACAACAGAAATAAGAGCAGATAATTTATTAATCAGTTATAATGTACCATATATAGTGTTAAGAACTTAATATATTCATTTAATTTTCATGAAAGTTTTATTAGAAAAGTAGAGTATTATTATCACTATTTCGCAGAAGAGAAGATTTTAAAAGTTCTAAAATTATTACCTTGCAATTGGAAAAGCAATAAAAGAGAAATTAAACAAAAAACTAAAAAATAATACTCAGAAATACACATAAAACACATAAGAAATTGACTTCAAATTTTCATCAAAAAACAGAGAATATAAGACAAATGTATACTCATTCCATGGGAAAAAAATGATGTCAATTTAATAAGAATGGTTGTATGCTTTAAGGATAATGACAAGATATATCTCTTCGTGTGCACTTTGTTAGAAATATCTTGATGTTACCTCAAACCAAGAAACCCAGTCTAACAATGTAACCCCAAAAACCCAGTGAAGGCAGTTAGAGATCTCCGTGGAAGAAAGTGATCCCAGAGTCCTCCTCCAACACCATCTTCCCAGCAATCCCTCTTCTCTTTTGCTTCTGAGTTTCAAATTATAGTTATTTTTACTATTTGATATTGTTACCCAGGTCTTAAGTGTTTTTCTTTTCTTCACTATTTTTTTTGTGTGTGTACAATTTGAGGTGTTTCTTATTGATCTCTCCTTAATTTGACTAATTCTTTCCTCATCTATGTTGAAGATATTGCCATGTCATTTAAAATATCCTTTATCTCTGTTACTTTTTCTAACATTTTTATTTGATTCAGTTTTATAGTTTCCATGACTTTGCTGAAATCCCCATCTATTCATTCATGTTATCTACCTTTTCCACTAGAGCCCATAGGAATCATATTTACTTTAGATTGCCGGTCTGCTGTTTCTAATGTCTAGGTTATCTGAACCTAATTGTTAATATCTTTGTCTTTTTTTAGTGGGTTGCTTTCTTCTGGTTATTTATGTTACCAGGTAATTTTTGCATAAGAACATATATCATTTGTAGGACAACAGAGAATGAAGGAAGTGGCATTTTTGCCAGGAAATTAACTCACTTCTTTTGCTTAACATTAAGTGTAGGAGTTAATCTGGGCTTCAGTGTTGTCAACACTATAGCCACCTCAGTGCACCATAAGCTTCAAATTTCTAAATATAAGGGGTTATATTTAGAATGAAGGTTGGCTTATATTTTCAATGTCTAACCCACTTTGAACTTTAAGTCTTCCCTTTGCACGTGTCCCCCACAGAGGATCTCCTTCCTGATCCTTCCCCCTCTCCTAATAGAATGCTACTGCTGGTAACTCTGTGCTTGTCTTAGTTGGTTACCCAGTGACCCCAGCTATCCAGGGGATTCCAAAAATGTTTGAAGTTTGTGGAATATCTAACTCTTTGTGTCATAATATTGGAAGAAAATCTCTTTCTAGCGTGCTGCCTCCTACCCTTAAACCAGAGACTGATAATATTGATTAAAGAAAGATTTAATTAAGTGAAATTGTAATACATTTTTAAAATTATCACTTAATAAATCATAGAGCCTTTTTTATAAACTTCTAAAGAACTAAGAAAGTGAACTTCTCCACTGACTGCATAACAATTTCTTTTTTTTTTTTTTTTTTTCATTAGTGACTAAATTCTTTTTTTTTTTTTTTTTTATTAATGTTATGATAGATTACAACCTTGTGAGATTTCAGTTGTACATTTTTGTTAGTCATGTTGTGGGTACACCACTTCCCCCTCCGTACCCTCCCCCCACCCCCCCTTTTCCCTGGTAACCACCAATCAGATCTCCTTCTCAATATACTAATTTCCACCTATGAGTGGAGTCATATAGAGTTCGTCTTTCTCTGACTGACTTATTTCGCTTAACATAATACCCTCGAGGTCCATCCACATTGTTGTGAATGGGCCATTTTCGTCTTTTTTTATGGCTGAGTAGTATTCCATTGCGTATATATACCACATCTTCTTTATCCAATCATTAGTTTCTGGGCATGTAGGCTGGTTCCATGTCTTGGCTATTGTAAATAATGCTGCAATGAACATAGGGGTACAACGGACTCTTGAGATATCTGATATCAGGTTCTTAGGATAGATACCCAGTAATGGGATGGCTGGGTCATAGGGTATTTCTATTTTTAACTTTTTGAGAAATCTCCATACTGTTTTCCATAGTGGCTGTACCAGTTTGCATTCCCACCAACAGTGTATGAGGGTTCCTCTTTCTCCACAACCTCTCCAACATTTGTCGTTCTTGGTTTTGGATGTTTTTGCCAATCTAACGGGGGTAAGGTGATATCTTAGTGTAGTTTTGATTTGCATTTCCCTGATGATTAGCGATGATGAACATCTTTTCATGTGTCTATTGGCCATATTCATATCTTCTTTTGAGAAATGTCTGTTCATGTCCTCTGCCCATTTTTTGATCGGGTTGTTTGTTTTTTTGTTGTTAAGCAGTGTGAGTTCTTTGTATATTATGGAGATTAACCCTTTGTCGGATAAGTGGCTTGTAAATATTTTTTCCCAATTAGTGAGCTGTTTTTTTGTTTCAATCCTGTTTTCCCTTGCCTTGAAGAAGCTCTTTAGTCTGATGAAGTCCCATTTGTTTATTCTTTCTATTGTTTCCCTCAACTGAGGAGTTACAGTGTCCGAAAAGATTCTTTTGAAACTGATGTCAAAGAGTGTACTGCCTATATTCTCTTCCAAAAGACTTATTGTCTCAGGCCTAATCTTTAGGTCTTTGATCCATTTTGAGTTTATTTTGGTGTGTGGTGAAAAAGAATGGTCAATTTTCAATCTTTTGCATGTGGCTGTCCAGTTTTCCCAGCACCATTTGTTGAAGAGACTTTCTTTTCTCCATTGTAGGCCCTCTGCTCCTTTGTCGAAGATTAGCTGTCCATAGATGTGTGGTTTTATCTCTGGGCTTTCAATTCTGTTCCATTGATCTGTGGACCTGTTTTTGTACCAGTACCATGCTGTTTTGATCACTGTAGCTTTGTAGTATGTTTTGAAATCGGGGATTGCGATTCCGCCGGCTTTGTTTTTCTTGCTCAGGATTGCTTTAGCAATTCGCGGTCTTTTGTTGCCCCATATGAATTTTAGGATTGTTTGTTCAATTTCTGTGAAGAATGTTCTTGGGATTCTGATTGGGATAGCATTGAATCTGTATATTGCTTTAGGTAGTATGGACATTTTAACTATGTTTATTCTTCCAATCCATGTGCAAGGGATGTCTTTCCATCTCTTTATGTCATCGCCTATTTCTTTCAAGAGAGTCTTGTAGTTTTCATTGTATAGATCCTTCACTTCCTTGGTTAAGTTTATCCCAAGGTATTTTATTCTTTTCGTTGCGATTGTGAATGGGATAGAGTTCTTGAGTTCTTTTTCTGTTAGTTTATTGTTAGTGTATAGAAATGCTACTGATTTATGACTGCATAACAATTTCATTTTAAAATTAGAAGATTAGCAGATGCACCTTAAACAAGAAATGAGATGCATATAATTTTACTTGGTCAATTATTAAAATCATCATGAATGATAAGAGCTCATGAGAATTTTGACTTAACATGTGTGTGATGTTAAAAAATATTGAGTGACATCCCTACTACAAAAACCATCACTATTTTGTTCCCATCTTTCTTTTTGTAATATCATTAAATTTAAGTGTGCTGAAATCTCTATTATTCTAGCAATACAAATATTCATCCATAGATAGTTTGAGTAATTGAAATGAAAATGAAAATCATTCCAATCAGTATCATTAAGAGATGTCTTTCAAATGACATTTTATAGTTTATCTTTTAAAAATTTACAAAAATTTGTAACACACTTTTTATTAAATACGTGTAAGGTAATGATTGTTATATTGAAAAATGTTTATGTAACAATCACTTCGAACTTTATTAACAAGGGAAATAAAAGGTAAATTTACATATATTTTTGTTGCAAAGTACTATGCTCTTAGGATTATTAAGGGACAGAATTGTGGAGAGTAAGTGAATTTAAATACGGGTTCAGGGCCAAAAGAAATGATATGAAATCTTATGCTTTGTATATTTCAAATTAATTATTATGAACATAAGATAGCCATGGTATGCATTGTATATTACATTTTCATTTTTCAATTAAATTTATGATGATTTATTTTCAAAGTCAATTGAAAATTCTAACAGCTATATAGATTTTTACATTAATTTACTTAAGAAGCACATGAGTTAATAAAGATTGAATAACGCTAATAAAAATCCTGTCCTATAGAAGTTACCAAAGATAATTTGAAAACTAAAGTTGGAAAATGGAAGAATATGAAATTTTACATCAGTATTAAATGAAAAGCGTTAGGGCCTGTAGGGTTGAAGTCTCAAATTATTGTCTTGATTATGTCACACATTAATTTTAAAACAATGATCAGAGCACTTAATACGTATTTCCATTTCCTCAGGAAAAAAATAAACGGATTGTGTCTCTGATGTCACAAAAACTTAGCCATCATTTGCCAAGATAGAAAAGAAACATAAATATTTATTCTCTGAAAATGGATTAGCCATCACTGATTCCAATCAACACCTATGTAACTTTTCTACTACTTATACACGATTGCCCTAGTTCAATTAAATTGTTCTAGTTCAAGTAAATAACAATGTGTAGAAGAACAGAGTTTACTTGTCAATATATGAAATTATGTTAGTTTTCATTACATATCCGAATAACTGGAAAAAAAGGTGATATTAATCTATCATTTTAAGTTTAAAACCATATAACCGTTTCAAATTATTTTATGGAAGCAACATAAAATTGTTGCCCAGTTTTCCTTTTACCTTCACAAAAACAGTGAGAATTTGTTCTCTCAATATTTTACTAACTAGATTTAAAATTTCGTGCAGACACAAAAAATATAAAAGACAAAATGTTTAAGTAGGTCAAGCAAAATTAGTGATAGAAGAGATAAAAAAATCAACATGGTGCTATAAAATTTCTAAATTAGATGCTTGTCTATGAGGACATCTTATAATAAATATTACAATTGTTAGAGGAAAAGTTAATCCTTCTTCATCACACAGTAATCTAGGTTTGATTCTTTCTTTGTTTAGATTATAATTAAATATTAGAGTTAATTTAAAGCAACATTCAAGTACAAGAAAAGTAAATAGCTCTCAATACTTACAACAAATAAATTCAATTGTTTTATGAAGACTTCCTAGAGTGTCCTGATGAAGAAAATTGAGATATACACTTGGTCAAGCTACCATATGAATTAATAATATATTTATGCTAATTGGTGTCTGAAAGAAAGGAAACATAAAACATAGAACATCAATATATATTAATATATTTTCTTCTTTTTGTTCTATTTCAAGAAGCAAGCTAATATTGCTAAACCTCTTACAAATCCTTTCATCTTACACAAAGTAACTCTTTTGTGAGATAATTTAGAATAATAGCTATAATTTATGCAAATTTTCATTCCTTTGGGCACCTAACAAGTTACTTTGTGTGCATATAGCATAAAATAGTGGCTCAAAATATTTGTTGAGTCATTGACTTAATGATATGTACTCACCTTTGGAACATCACTCATGCTCTTTACTCCTCAAGAAAACTACAGTCTTCTTCTCTTGTTTTTCCTAAAAACATACCTATCCTTCAGGGCCAAGAAAAAGAAACAGGCAATTATGAAGCAATCCCTGTGATAGCCACAAATGACACTCTCTCTCCCCACCAACCCTATTTTTCTATTTCCTAAAAATCTGGATTGTGAGATTCTTGAAAGCGAAGCTGTTATCTTTTTGTCATCTATTTCACTAAATTTAAAATAGAAAATTGTTTTTTTTTAATTTAGCATCTACAATCTGTCAGTTAGCGGGGAAGAAAGGATAAGATAACTAGCATTTATTGCAAATATACAACATACCAGATATATTGTCTACATTTTCTTTTGCTCCCTGCACCACATTAAAAACTAAATCATATTACATCATTTTTGTAAATAAAGACCTACTGAAGATAACTGGTTTTCCCTGGTTTATACAATCAGAGCCAGATACAGTCTAACTTAAAGCTCATCTTCTTTCTTTTTGAAAATCCAAAATGATTTCTGAAAATGAACTCTTGATACACAGTTTATTCAGAAATCAGAAAGGTGTTCTGCAAGACCTTCATTAAATATTTACCCATTCATACATTCCATATGAAAACAATTTGTTTTTGTTATTTTACCGACTGTATCCTTGACATCTTTATTTCTCAGACTGTAAATCAGAGGATTCAACATGGGGATCACCACTGTGTAAAACACAGAGGCCACTTTGACTGTGTGCCTGGAGTTTTTGGAGTTGGGCACACAGTCCAGAAAGAGAATGGTGCCATGAAATATGGTGATGGCGGTCAAGTGTGAGGCACAGGTGGAGAAAACTTTGCGGTGCCCACCAGCTGAACGAATCTTTAGGGTGGTGACAACAATGAACACATAAGATGTGAGAATGATGAGCAGTGTGCTCACCTCATTAAAAGTGGCAACAATGAACAGAAACAACTGACTGAGATAAGAATCAGAGATAGAGAGGGAAATCAGGGAAGACAGCTCACAGGAGAAGTGGTTGATTCTATTGAAACCCTGAAAAGATAATTTAATAGCAGAACATGTGAGTAGCAAAGAACATCCTATGCCCCATGCATATGATACAAATACTAGCATGGCACAGAGTTTCTGTGACATGGCAACTGTGTAGAGCAGAGGGTGGCAAATGGCCACAAAGCGATCATAGGCCATCACAGCAAATAGGATTAATTCAGTCACCACAAAGGTGCAAAAGAAAAAGAATTGCACCATACATCCTGAAAAGGAAATAGTTCTGTCTTCTGCAAGTAGATACACCAGCATCTTGGGAGCAATGATGGAAGAATAGCAGAAATCCACAAATGAGAGATGGCTGAGAAAAAAGTACATGGGGGTCTGTAGTTTGGGGTTAATTTTGATGATCACAATCATTCCAAGATTCCCTACCACACTGAAGCTGTAAATGGCCAGAAATACCAAGAAGAGGGGTATTTTCAGTTTGGGGTAATCTGAGAAGCCCAAGAGGGTGAATGTGGCCCCAGCAGTTAGATTTCTCTCTGCTAGAAACATCTTTCCTGATGGTAGGATCTGAAAATCAGTCCTGGGAATAAGACATTATGGAGAGCGATGGACACGTAAAGCATGGTTGACTATCCCCTGTGTAGAACATAAGGTGAGACAAAATAGATCTGTGTTATAATCCTGAGAGGTGTAAGTATCCAAGACAGGAATATCTAAGGTTTCAGAAAAGAATTACTAGTTAATTCTACTTTCTCAAAAATTGTATAACTTAATTCTGTTCTTATCCTAAAATATAACTTTAAAGACTTACAAATGGCATAATTATGAACTCAAGAAATTTATGTGGTAACATCTAATCAAATCATCATGTAAGACATTCTAATCTCACTGATTTCATAAATTCTACAAAGAAAGGTCTAGTAAAGTGAAAAAAAGATTTTCTATCCTGTAATTACTAATGAAAAGTGAATCATATGAAATACCTCATAATTAGAACAAATTTCTATAAAATCTGAGCACATATTGTGATATAAAGAAAGAATAGTCTGTATACTTAATTATATCCACATTTTAAATATCAGTTTAGCACTTTAATGATCATTCTTCCTTTTGGCTACATAAGGCAAATCTCAAAGTAAATAATGATTTATGTTTTTCAGTAAGGACTATCTATTGAACCCCTTTTTCTACAGGTAAGCGCACAGAATCCTGAAGAAGTCATGACTTGCTGAATGACATGGAAATTGGATGATCAATCTACAACCAGAATCCAGATTCTTAAATTCAGTCATGTACTCATCACTCTGTGCCAGGCTCAGATCCACATTACAAATTGAGATATTCACATTTTTATTTTGTAAAGATCACATTTTTACACATTTTTGCTAATTCTTTCAACCAATTTCAAGACAATCTTCATACTATAAACTATGGAAACTAGTCCAATGAATGTGTTGAGGGCCATGTAGCTCTTCTGAAGATCTATGTCAAAATGAAATGTACTGAATGGAAGTTAGAGAAACATCCTTGTTCAGGAATAAGTATGGCAAGGACCCTTACATATTGAGAAAGACTCTTGCCTTTTCTAGATCCTTCTCTCCTCTTTCTGTATTGCTCCAATAGTACTTATTTTGTCCCCCATTAACTGTCAACAATATAGATGGGAGTTAAGATGTATCCACACTCTAAAGACATTTATGATAAAGGAATTCTTAATACAGATAGAATGGTGGGATGCATCAAATTGGTTATGAGATAAAACCCCCAGTTAAATTTGAATCTTAAATAGATAACAAATTTTGTTGTGTGTGTCTGAAATATTGCACAGATATACTCATACTAAAAAGTTATTCATTGTTTATCTGAATTTCAAATTAAATTTAGCATTCTGTATTCTGTATTGCTAAATCTAGCAATCCTATATCCAGAACAACTCAGAATGATGTTATGGTGAGGAACACAACCCAGTTCTCCTGAAACTTTCCTCTTTTTAATACTGTAAATCAAGAATACCAGGAATTCCTTCTATTATAATTCTTTATAATGAAGTTTTTTCTCAGACTATCATTTCTGGTAAGGTCATCTCTGTTTCTGCAACTCTAGAGTCAGATGGCTCTAGATGTTCCATCACTAAAGATCAGAGGCCTCCTATCACACTGAGAATTCTCAATGGCCCTATATGTTCAGATATCCAAGGATTTAAAGATCAATCAGAAGGCAATGTTTTCCAGTCAATCATCAGTATTGTAAAATTATTTCTTAATTCCCTTTTTCAGAGTTTCTCAGCCTCGGCACTATTGAAATTTTGTGCTGGATTTTTTTTTTGTTGTTATGGGGAGATGGCCTCTACATTGGACCATGTATAGCAGCATTTCTGGCTTCTATCTACTAGATGACAGTATCACTCTTATCCCCAGTCCCTCCATTGTGACAATCAAAAATGTTTCCAGAGAGGCTGGCCAACTGGTGTAGTGGTTAAGTGTGTGTACTCTGCTTCGACAGGGGAGCCCAGGGTTCACTGGTTCAGATCATGGGCACAGATCTACACACTGTTCATCAAGCTGTGATGTAGTGGCATCCCACATAGAAAAACTAGAAAGATTTACAACTAGGATATACAACTATGTACTGGGGCTTTGAGGAGAAAAAGAAAAAGAGAGAGAGAAACAAAGATTGGCATCAGATGCTAGCTCACAGCCAATCTTCTTCACCAAAAAAAAAAAAATAGTAATAATGCATACCTTTAAAGCCATTAATGTGAGTGGCAGGGAAAAATGAAAAACAAAAAAAAAGTCACCAGGCATTGTCAAATGTCCCCTTGAGGGCAGAATGGGGTACACAATGTAGTTGAGAACTATTGCTTTATTTCCTTGGTTCTGATAAATTTTCACATTTGCCTGTTTGAACTCAACGTTAAACTAATGTGCAAATTAAATATTATGATTGCTTATCTCCCAAATTATGTTATTTTATGGATTAAACAATTTGCATTATCTTTGAATCTGTGAAGTGGTATTTATAAACTTCTTCTTATCCATTCTTCCCTTTTTTTCTCTTTTTCCCTTGAGGGCTAGTATATTTTTTTCATGCTCTAAAATGTTATTTAGAGTAGGTCCTATTTATTATAGTTCTCTAGCAGTTTCATTTTATTATTTTCAATTCTATTTTATTTAAATATCTCCTATTCTCCTTGCACAGCTCTTCCAAAGAAAATCACAGAAGCTCAGAGGCATATACCTGAAAACTCTCAGGGCCCTTCTATTCTCCTACTCTCAGGAAACAGTTGTTCCACACACCGCTATGGAGGAGCTCAGCTAAGCCAGGCCCTCGGTACAAAACTGCATAAAGAGAAAGTATTTGTTCCAGTTACTTAATGTTTACAGTGGCTCAAAAGTTTCTCTAAATGATTTTTCCTGTGAAGAACTGACTGAACCTAGGCATCTTCTTCATATCTCACATGAAAAAGAATATCCATATCTTCTCTGAGCTACAAACCAACCTCCTGGTGGAAAAGGCAGCCCCTCTCCTGCCTCTGGAGAGCTAGCTTGGGGGGAGATGCTAAGACTCTTATATCTCCTTCCACTCCCTGTGCCGCCAGGACCCTAGAGACAATTGCTCATCTTATTCCCCAGAGGACTTAAAACAAGCAATTAAAATTACTGATTGTTTTCTGATGTAATTCTGGTTTCTTGGAAAACCTGAAGAAAAACAACGGAAGCTTTAGAAACATTTTATATAAAAATTAATTGAAAGTTTAATTGTCTTCTCCTCATGCTCCATGATCATTCTCATAGTCTCCCCAAATTATTGTGTCATGTCAAAAGTTATCTTTTTTATTTATTCAACAAATATTTTTATCTTTTTTAGTACATTTTTAAATTCTTTTTAAATTTTTTCTGGCTTTATTGAGGTATAATTGACAAATAAAAATTGCGGATATTTAAGGAGTACAACCTGATGCTCTGATATACATATGCATTGTGAAATAATCACCACAATCAAACTAGTTAGCATATCCTTTACTTCAAATTACTATTTTCTTTCTTTATTTTTGGTGATAATATCTAAATTCTACCCTCTTAGCAAGTTTCAAGTGTACAATACAGTATTGTTAACTTTAGTCACGATGCTGTACATTAGATCTTCAGAATTTATTCAGCTTGCATCACCGAAACTTTGTACCCTTTGACCAATATGTCTCCATTTCTCCCTCCTCATCCCCTGACAACCACCATTCGACTTTCTGCTTCTATGAGTTTGACTGTTTTAAATTGCACATATAAGTGAGATTTTGCAGTATTCGTCTTTTAAGAAATATTTCTAAGAATCTACCACGTCCCTCCTCTGTGTAAGGCTTAACTGCTCCCAGTTACACTAACTACACTGAGGGAGTGGGAAGTGCCTGCTAACGTCCCTCAGGACTTTGTTATGGTACTGCTAATGGTATTAGGAGCAGAGCATCACCTCATACATATTACTGATAGGACTACAAATGGGAATTTGGTTTCTCATTGTCACCAGAAGAAGCTACATCAAACTAGAACCACTACATTAGGATTTCTAAAGTTATTGCAAATATCATGGATACCTGATAAACAAATACAGTGTATACTGTTCACAGTATATTATCTTTTCTTCCACCTTATCATAAACCTTTCATCCAGAACTCTGCAATCCTTTTAAAGACAGTGCCACAAAATTCTTGATCCATCTTCTCTATCATCACTGGCATTTCTTTAGATCACAGTTTTATTGTTTCACACTTGTACTGTTCAATAGTTTCCAAGTTGGTCTTTAAGCCTACAGAATCACCCTCTCATATCTGTCTGCCACACTGCCACTAAAACAATTCTTTTCCAAGGAAATCAACTTATATTTAGATATTTGTTTAAATATGCATAAAATATATCTGGAAGTATATATTAGACATTTTTCACATGGTAGAGAGAAAAGAAGAGGTAGATCATGCTAATATATCACTTATTCCAAAAGTAAATACATTAAATAAGTGTAAACTAAATTAAAATAAATAAGTGAAAGCTATAATGAGCAAATCATTCCCCAGATTGTAAATCTGAGTGACTCATAGTCACTTCTAGGTGCATATTCAAGTTCATAAAATTTCTTCCTAGGTTGTCTCTCCCAAACTTATCCTTGTTCACGTTCTGTACAAATTTCTGTCTCCATATATCCTTATATATATCTCTCTCTATGTATCTCTATCTCTCTATCATCTATGTATCTATCTATCTGCATGCTGTTTTACATATCTGCACATTTATGCAATGTCTTATCAATCTACATACCCGTAACTTACCACTTATCACATTTATCCACAAAACACGACTGAGTCATGAACCTTTCCAAAAACGATTTCTAACTTCCCCAGACAAAATTCCTTATTTGAAAGTCACAATTTCTATGACTCATCCTTTAATTGTTGGTTGGACTCCAGTGTGATGTAGTTATTAGTTTATATTTACATGGCTTTCTCTCCAGCTAGAGTGTGGGTCCCTAGAGATAATGGAAAAACTTTCACTTGTGTATCCTCCTCACATATTTCTATGTCTACCCAAAAATAGATGTATCCAGACATAAGTATTATTTTTTTTTTTATTTTTTTATTTTTTTAAAGATTTTATTTTTTCCTTTTTCTCCCCAAAGCCCCCCAGTACATAGTTGTGTATTCTTCGTTGTGGGTTCCTCTAGTTGTGGCATGTGGGACGCTGCCTCAGCGTGGTCTGACGAGCAGTGCCATGTCCGCACCCAGGATTCGAACCGACGAAACACTGGGCCGCCTGCAGCGGAGCGCGCGAACTTAACCACTCGGCCACGGGGCCAGCCCCCAGACATAAGTATTATTGAAGCACAACCCTTAGCTTTATTTTCTTCATCTGATATATTTGGGATAACGCTGATCTAATTCACACGAGGAGTAAGAATGTGCTCAATCTTCAAGTCCATGTATCAGTTCTGCAGCCAGACCTAGATCTCAATTCTATCTTCTACTCTTCTAATCCTTCTTCTACATACTACACTGACCTTCAGCCTGTAGAGTCAGGATCAAATAATCATGGATTGGAAAGCATGGATTTAGCTAGGAAAATCAAATTTAAACTGTATAATGCAATATGGATTCAATTGTTTAATTTTGTTTTGTTTTCATGACAGAATTCTAGAGCAAAGCATTGGCATTTGAATCCATACTATGTTTCATCTATTTTTAAGATCTATTTTCACCTATTATATCATCTCTGAGGTTGGAGATATCTTACAATTAATGATAAAGAAATAACTGTCTCATATTTGAAAATGTAAAGATTATTTTTGTGTATACATTTAGTGATGGTGACTTTCATAATACTTGAACTGTGAAACGTTAATGGACATAGAGAAGAAAAGTGTGTGGAAAGAAGCATTTCAGAGGTGAATACTTGAGAAACTTGGAAACAGTGTCTTCATCTATCCAACTGGGATAATCACGGATATGTTATGTCTAATTTGAAAATAAAATGAAATTTATTCCTGTCAAAGTCCTGTCTTTCAAAAATAAATGCTATGGGTGAAACTGAGGCCACAGACTCTAGTGGATTTGTCTAAATTCACAGTTGGTGACATAAGCAAAAGCTGCAGTAGAATAACTTGCTGTGTTTTTGTTGTTATTTGTCTGTTTGCTTGTTTGTTTTGCATATGCATGAGCTTAATATCATTCCTTGGTGACCTAAAAAATCAAAACAAGCAAACAAAAAATTCTGATATCAGGGTTAACTTTAAATTCATAAAGTATGTTCTACTGTAGACTAACAACATCCTGAACATGCTCTAATTCCTATATTTTCAAGAATGATTCTGCTTAGAAACCATATCCCAGCAAAGTGATTCTAAAAGAATTAAACAAGTTGGTAGATGGGAATAAAACTTCAGATTAAGGGTCATTTTAATCTTTGTAATTATTTCCCCAGTTCCTAAATTAGTTATTTGTTTAAAAGTTTAATTCAATTTTCAAAAATATTCTAAACTTTACTATTTGCTGTTTATTGATTATTCTTTCCAAAAGTAATTTTTAATCTGATATGAGTAAATACTCATATGATTGAGTTCATTTACTTCTTGGAGTGTCTATACTAAATAAATCAGCTGTTACAGCAAAACATTTGCAAGGAACTTTGCTACTTGTTCCCATTAAATCTGATGTTTAATTTTTGTTGCTGTTTATAAATGTTTCCTTCACTGAGGATTATTGTATCCAGCTAGAGTCATAATGTAGTTATGTCCATGTATTACTATGAAAATGGCTAATAGAAGAGATGTAGTATATTTCACAGTCTTACATAATACCGATCAGTCTTGCAGAGAAAATTTTGTACTTTGAATGTTAAATAGTGTTATAAAATAACATATCCTTTACTCTTTATTAAAGAAGATGGAATAGGGACCGTGGCATATTTTCCAGGGTCTGGCAGAAAGATCAATGTTAAGAATATAATTTATTTAATATATGATAATGGATATATTACATACCAATAAGAAAGAAAAGGATTCTCAGTAAATGGTGGTGTAACATTACTATATAGTTTGGGAAAGGGAGTTGTACAATGCCTTTGTAAGTATTCATTCATTCAGCAAACATATGCAAAATAAATAATAACCAATAAATTTAATACTTACTAAAATATGGATGGCCAATAGGCACATGAAAACATGTTCATCATCGCTGATCATCAGGGAAATGCAAATCAAAACTACACTAGGATAGCACCTTACACCCATTAGAATGACAAAAATAACTAAAACAAATAGTATCAAATGTTGGAGAGGTTGTGGAGAAAAAGGAACCCTCATACACTGCTGGTGGGAATGCAAACTGGTGCAGCCACTATGGAAAACAGTCTGGAGATTCCTCAAAAAATTAAAAATAGAACTACCATATGATCCAGCTATTCCGCTACTGGGTATCTATTCAGAGAGCTTGATGTTAGCAATTTCAAAAGTCCTATGCACCCCAATGTTTATTGCAGCATTATTTACAATCGCCAAGATGTGGAAGCAACCTAAGTGCCCATCAACAGATGATTGGATAAAGAAGATGTGGCATATATACAATGGAATACTACTCACCCATAAACAAGAACAAAATCGTCCCATTGGCAACAACATGGATGGACATTGAGGAAATTATGTTAAGTGAAATAAGCCAGATAGAAAAGGACAATCTCTGTATGACTCCACTCATAAGAGGAATTTAAACCTGTGGACAAAGAGAACAGATTAGGGGCTACCAGGGGAAAGGAGGGGTGGGGGGTGGGCACAAAGGGTGAAGGGTTGCACCTACAACACGACTGACAGACAATAATATACAACTGAAATTTCACAAGATTGTAAGCTATCATTAACTCAATAAAAAATTTTAAAAAATAATACAAATAAGAGATAAAATATAGAATGGAACAGGATTTATTTTCACTACATTCATTTTTTAAGTTGACAAAAATTGAATATAAGTACATAAAAAAGTAAACTACACTTCAAGAAGCATGCCAAATACATAAAATTAAGTGGCATTACCAAATTATGATATTTTGCAACTATTAATCTCAGTGGTTAATGTTTTTTAAATATAAAATGTCTTGTAAATTATGAAAAACATTAACACCCAGTGGAGGTAGGAGCAAAGTGAACAGAAACCTCAGAGAAAAGAGTTTTAAAATAATTGAACATTAAATCCTTCCATTTTTTGAATTCCTCTTTTTTTCTTGTCTCACCCTACTATTTAGATTGACACAGAAATAAGTTATCTTTTGAATAAAATCATCATTAGGAGGTTTTCTAAGTCTCACTATATACAAATATATGTTATTATAGACATAATGTTTCTTTATACACTTTTTCTTGTTGCTTTATGTATTTTGACTATATCATTCAATTCGACCCAAGACAAAACATAGAATTAAACTTGAATGCTGTATCCACATCTCTATAATTCAGTAATTTATTAATGCAATTCAGTAATTTATGTCCATTCCTCACCCCTTTCCCAAATACTGGAGGTTGTATATGAATCAGTGTTGAAACAAGAAATGTGATTGAGACACACAGAGAAAGGGTGGAAAAGGTTGTTTCGTCAAGAGCAAAGACACAACAAAGAACGTAAACAAAGTTTAGAAGTCCATTTATCAGTCACAGTAGGCATTTGATCCACAATATTGTAAAATAAGCATGAAGATAGGAAGTGAAAGATAAAGTGAAAAAAGAGGCCTAAGTCAGAAATGCTGCTACTCATAACAATGGTTGTGAAATGATTGCAAATATATATAAACATATTACATGTAATAAAACATGTTATATGAGAGAGACAGAGAGACAGAGTGATGCAGAGAGAGACACAGACAGAGATAGAGACAGAAAAATAATTATACGCCAGGAATTAATGTAAGCTCTTTGCTCATGGCATGTAATTTAATTTTTCTAAGGTTTCTGTAAAATAATTTTTACTAATGTTTCTATTTTTCATATATGATAGTATCTGAAGTTCCAAAAACACCGGAAATAGCAATAACAACAAGAAGAATAATAAAGGAAGCAAGAAAAAAATAACAAACAGGTTTTGTACATATATGGGAATCTCAGTCTGTGCATAGACTGAGAAATATGTGTTCTTCATTGTAAAATAGCAGGGATTCAATTTGGAACTGAATAATATTTTCCATGATGGATACTGAAATAAAATGTGACTCGTGATTTCTTCATTAAGCTTATGAAGGTTTTACAGCAAACTAAATGTGTGTCTTAACAGTCAATTAATCATATTCATTTAAATCATTTTAAACTGAATAAAAGTAAAGAAGTAGGCTGAAAACTTTAAAACAGGCTAAATCCTACCAATGTACACAGAAGGGGCAGAAAGATAAGAGAATCAAAAAGATGCACTTATAACTCCCTACCGCTTGACTGCTATGTCCACTTTAACACCGAAGCCCATTGATGTACCCTTTCACCAGCCCCACTTTGGGACACTGAGTCCTGTTAATAAAATATTCTCTAGGAAAATACTTTGCAGCCCACTACTTTTCTGAGAGCTTCTTTCACATCCTTGTTCCTCAGGCTGTAGATCAGGGGATTCAGCACGGGGATCACTACAGTGTAGAACACCGTGGCTACTCTGTCAGTATCCATATTGTTGCCAGAACTGGGCTGGCAATAAATGAAAAGGATTGTCCCATGGAAGACAACAATGGCTGTGAGATGGGAGGCACACGTAGAAAAGGCTTTGCATCTTCCCTCTGCAGAGTGCATTTTCAGGATGGTGATGAGAATAAACAAGTAAGAGGTGAGGATGATCATGATGGTGATGATTTCATTGAAAGTGGCCACAATGTATAGCAACAGCTCATTCATAGTGACATCAGAACAAGCAAGAGATAAGAGAGGGAGTAGATCGCAAAAAAAGTGATTAATCACATTTGACCTATAGGATGGGATCTCAACAGCTAAACACAAGTGAATCAGAGAACACGCAGTCCCACAGAGGTAGCAGCAGGACACCAGCTCCACACAGAGATTCCGGGACATGATGACCATATACAGCAGTGGGTTAGAGATGGCCACAAAACGGTCATAGGCCATCACAGCCAGCAGGATGACCTCACTTACCAGACATGTGCAAAACAAGTAGAATTGCACAGTGCATCCCAGGAAGGAAATAGTTTTGTCTTCATTTAAGATATTAGCTAGCATCTTTGGCACAATGATTGTGGAGTAACAGAAATCCACAAAGGACAAGTGACTGAGGAAAAAGTACATGGGTGTGTGAAGTCGAGAGCTGACCTGAATCAGTGCAATCATGCCCAAGTTGCTAAAAACTGTGACTCCATAGATGAGAAGAAACAGCAGGAAGAGGAAGACTCTCAATTCAGGGACCTCTGCTAATCCAAGGAGAATGAACTCTGCCACAGTGGTGCAGTTCTCCTTGGCCATGTCCCCACTTTATTGAGATGGGAGAACAATATTAGTAGTTATTCTCCATTGTATGATCCCAAATTCCATTTTGACTGTCTCCTAAAAAAGACATTAGAATAAGTAGGATAGTTAATTTTTTCCAGCAAAGAATTAAGACGTTGCTCTGGGGAAGTTTAGGAAAAGTTCAGGCACTGTAGCATACAAATGCATAGAGCTCACAGTTAAAATCACAGATCACACAAAAGCATTCACATCCATAAAAGCCTATACGATTCCTTAAACTAGTCCTATACACTTTAGAGCTTGAAACTGTCGTTAAAAAGACAGCACATATTATTTAATTAGCCGCATTATTTTATGAAATTCAAATCTATTTTCTGCTTTAATCAGTACTGGAAATATTGGGATCCCAGGAAATACTTTTTTATAATACATAATACCCTTGTTTGTTTTCCACTGAAATGATGAGAAATATGCTTATTTAAGTGTTAACCCACAAGTGTTAATTTTTTTAAAATATGTTTTAGATGGAGAAAGCAGATTTTATACTCCATATTAGCATTTTTCTAAAAAATTAACATGGTGATTTTGTTAATTATGCAGTTCATTGTCAACCATTGTTCATGTAATCGGTACTCAGATTCAAAACTCCTGTAACTGTGACTCTGAAGCCTTATAAAGACCTGGTTGACAAAGCAATTCACTGCTTTAAACCTATTTGTGGAACTGATCGAAGATGTGAATATGAAATTATTAACACAAATGCTTGCTGCTGCATGGCAGCATTATTTGTGATAGTTAAAACTTAGAAATAAAGTGTCATACAAGAGGAAAACGGCTAACATTATGGTACATATGTCTTATGGAAAACTATGGAGCTATTAAACTAATATTTTTGAAGAACTTTTAATGAGCGGTAAAATGACTATGATAAAATGGCAAGTTAAACAATGGTAAGCCTGATTGCACAGACAGAATATTATATATGCTTACCTAAGTTGCATTATGTATTTAATCCCCATAACATCATGACACATAGATATCTTATTCCAATCATTTTTTTAAATAACAATTTAGAAACGAATGAATTCTCACAAAACATAAGGTTTATGGAGTAGAGTATGGAAGGAGTGTGTGATTTTTTTTTAAGGGATGGATATGTTCAAGGCCTTTGACATATAGAAAATGCCAACAGATGGTGAGAACACTCATTTTTCCTCTCCCTCCTGACCCTTGGTAGATATATTCGTGACTGTAGAGCACTGGTTGGTTATTCCTGAAGGATAGAGAATCTGAACTAAACCCAACACAGCCAGGTATTTTCCTCCTTCTGCAAATGATTTCAAAGAGGTGAAGGATACGTGACTTAAGAAATCCTAGTTTGAAAACCTATAATTATTCTGATGACATGGTTTCTCTTTTCAACAGCTAGTAAAAGTGAGTTGTTTTTCTTTTCTTGAATTCAAAGTAAGACATAACTTTAAAATCCTTTTCCTGTTTTCAAGTCTAAAGATGAAAAATCAGCCTATTGATTATTTGTAGAGCAGTGGTTCTTTACCAGGAGTTATTTTGATCTCCATGGGACGTGTGGTGATATCTGGAGACATTTTTGGTTGTCACAGTAAGGAGTGGTGCTACTGACATCTAGAGGTTTGAGACTAGGGATGCTGCTGAACAGTCTATGTTGTACCTGACACTCCCACCACACATACACACCAATGGCACATGCAAACACCAAAATATTATTTGTCCCAAAATGTCAGTCATACCAAGGTTGATAAACCTGCTATGTAGAGACATTTCAAAGTGTTTTGCACAAGGCCAAAATAATTCCTCTCCTTTCTGCTTCAGAGGTGGTTCCCATGTCTGTTTCCCCACATGAGCAGTCCTGAGGACCCCTTACTTGTGCCCTCAGCATCAGAGTGACTGTCAGTAGTATTTCCACGTAGATTTTGTAAGATTTCACAGATGGAGTTAGTATGAGAGAGGAGCAAGATGGAAGGAGAGAGAAATCAAGTGTTCTTCCACTTTGTTTACACTATTTTCCCTCTTACGCTAATAGGTGTTGCAAGATACTTCATTCTGAAGATTAAGTTGTTCCCATTTCCCACTGAGCTTGTCTTCCAATACAGAAAAGGAAAATATTTTCATAAACGAGTGCTCAGAACATGCCACGTCTTAAAACACTCTCTAATTAAGAGAAGGCTAAATACAGATTTTTAAAAATATGTCTAATACCACTGCCATAATTTACAATTCATCCTTCTCTTACACATGACTATAATAACTTATTTTCACAAGAAAAAAAATTCAAAATCCCGGGAAGTATCATTCATATCCATTCCCAAAATCCAGAGTGTATTCCAACCAACCAACCCGTGGGATAGACATTGCTTCCCCTGTTTCTGAAGATGTCATGATGGAAAATGTTTCAGGTTTTATGTTTTTTGTGTCTGTATATCTCTGGGGACTATGCTTCCTAAGCTTCCCAAAATAATCATTGATCTCTGTGGGACATCAATAAGATATCAAGAAAACAACACTATCTTGGGACTCAAACAGTAATGATTTCTATGAGATATAAACAGGGGAAAATACTATCACAGTATGGTACATGTTATTATAATTCAACATGATTACTTCCAGAGTTCTTGATGAATTGCAGGGCATTGCACGCTGCACCCAAGCATTGCTCTGTGAGCCAGGGATCACATTGCTGCTGTGAAATATATGAATAGGTCTTACAAACTTTGCCTGTCATACTCAAAAGCACCTTCCTAGAGAGCATAAATTCTGAAGTCACACCACAGTTCTGCCAAATGCCAGAAACATATGGGGGTAATGAACTTCTTTTACTGAGCATACTAATAATTGCTCACTTTCATTGACCACTTCCTATGTTCTAGGTAATGCTCTGAATACAACTATTAACAGATTTCATCTTTATAAAAATAAGTGAGATTGGTACAGTTATGTAACTTTAAGCATCAGGTAACTGAGACACAAACAAGTCTAACTTGCCCAAAGTCACACACAGATTCACTAATAGAATGAAATCATATGCTGCTTTTTGGGTTATGTCACACATACGACCCTGCGAGGAAGAACAGAGCTACTGAATGGTGCTGGAATGTCATACTCCTTACTCAATGCCAGAGACCATTAAATGGGATTGGCTCAAGGATCTCTCCCAGATCTGCTCATTTTCCAAGCATACAGTGTCTTCCTAAACCAATAGTGTTTAAATCACTGTCTGTGGTTTGTGCCCTTGGATGTACCAAACATTTCAAGAATTCTATGGATGTAATTAATTACAGGTAATCAGTTTTGAAATTCTCAACAACCTACATATGTTTTGCTAAAATTGATCCATTTGATAATTTTCAGAGTTTGAGGAGTGTTTCTGGGTCTCCTTTCCACCTAGCACTCTCACAATTCCATTTCTCTCATTTTTCCAAAGTAAGATTTCCTTTTTTCAATTCACATAT
Organism: Equus caballus; assembly: GCF_041296265.1. Taxonomy (NCBI): domain Eukaryota; kingdom Metazoa; phylum Chordata; class Mammalia; order Perissodactyla; family Equidae; genus Equus; species Equus caballus. The sequence goes on from NC_091695.1 coordinate 14,544,695, forward strand.
TACTACTTGAATTACCCTGATTAGGAAAACGAAAGCAAACTTCCAAAACCTAAAACATAAAAACAATTTGAAATATTGTTTTTCATGAAAGTTGAAGTTTTCTTTAATCAAGACACTTCAAAACCATGGTATAACTTCTTGTTTCTCTCTGGCATATACACATTTCTTTTCCTGGAATTTGATAGCATGAGACGTGAATTTTAGCCAAGGCAGCAGTGTTTTGAAATCAGATATATAGTAGATTGATGATAAAAATTTTTAACATCTATTCTTTTGTTCTTAATGAACCCTGGAACTATTGTCACAAAATGTATCCTCCTAAAGGAGGGATTCTCATGGCAGAAAAACTAAAAGATTATCCATGAAAAGTATCATTGGCAGTGATGTTTTATATCATCTGGGCAACCCTCTCACAGGAAAGAAACTGTGCTTAACTATTTGTCTTAAAGACATGGCAGGTGTTTTTTGAAAATTAATTTAAATATAAATATTTTATTGAAATTAATTGCATGGTAATTATCCATAAATTGAATAATATCAATATAAAGCTCCAAGTTTTTTATGAAATGTATTTAAAACACATACAATAATACTATTTTAGTAGAATATTGTATTTTTTCAAGGTTCAATGAAATCAACCATATGTTAAATTTTCTAAACTTTTTAACTCTATTCTTTTAATCAACACGCCTCTAAGTGGAAGAATTACAGATATGCTTAATTATTATCTGGTAAAACTTGGAAGGTCTTTGTGGTAACCTTTTCAGAAAATAAGAAAGTGAGTGGTTCTAATGGTTGCATTACAAACCACTCCAAAACATATTAGTTAAAATTAATACCAGCCCTGACATCAGTTTACCTACGTTAAACCCAGCACATATGGGGCTAAAACTAAAACATTCATTCTCTGCTTACTCCCTGGCTTCCTGGCTCCAGAATCTGCTATCCTCCATGAAGACAGACACAGCCAAGAACAAGCAATTGGATTCGTTATCTCCTCCCTGCGAGGAGATACAGGCTGGTGGAAAAGCTGCTGACCAGCAAGGCCATATGCTCCCCTCCCCTAACAAAACCCCAAATTAAAAACCCTTTTAGCTTTTTGGGGAGTTTGAGATTTCAGTGTTAGCTGCCCTCTCTCCTTGCTCAGTGCTGTGCAATAATAAAATTCTTATTTTCTTCCACTATACCTGGTGTCAGAGCTGTGCAACAGGTGAGCCCTTCAGGTTCAATATCAAAATCAACAACTACTTATTACATTGGTCATATGAGTCAGTAAGTTAGTTCTGCTGAAGTGATCCTGACGTGGCTGATCTTGGCTTGATTTGCTATGTGTATGACTTCAGCTTGGCAGGTTAGATGATCTAAGAGGCTTCACTCTCAAGTCTGGTGACTGTTTCTCATTATCCAATATGATAGTCTGTGCTTATTCATAAAACAGCTTTTCTAAGAGACTGTGAAAGTTCCAAAAAGATTGAGAAAAAGTTACAAGGCCTCTCAGATGCTTAAAGTTGGCACAGTGTCATTTCAGCTACATTCTGTTAGACAAAGCCAGCCACAAAAGCAGCTTACATTTCAGATGTGCAGAAACTGATTCCACCATATGATCAGAAAATTTGCAAAGAAGTGTGGATATAGGGAGGACTAAAGTATTTGGACCATGTTTTCTACCACACTGGGCAACAAATACTTTTGAATGTTATAATTTCTAATATTTGGGTCATGAACAAAATTGGAGACAATCTAATTTTGTTTAATACATTATTAAAAAAATTCTGATGAAAGATCATCATAAGAAATTGGCACATAACTTGGATGGAGTTGAAAGAATTGAGTGACATTTGTGTTACAGCATAATTTCCGGCAGAGTTTTGATTCCCATTTACCTTTAATATGACCAAATACCCTCAGTATTTTCATCTATTAAAAAGTAGAAATAGAAATGATGCTGAACCTTCCTGCTTTCTAACATTAAGTGATGTCTTTGTGATGGTGCTTTAATAAATTGAAATGGAAAATCCAAACATATACTTATAATATTTCTAACACAAAGAAATGTTTCCAAAAATATTTTTATCATTTCATTTTTCTTTTTGAGGAAAGTTAGCCTTCAGCTAACATCCGCCACTAATCCTCCTCTTTTTGCTGAGGAAGAGTGACCTTGAGCTAACATCTGTGTGGATCTTCCTCTATTTTACATGTGGGACTCCTGCCACAGCATGACTTGATAAGCAGTGTGTAGGTCCACTCCCGGGATGCGAACCAGCAAACTCTGGGCTGCTGAAGCAGAGCACACAAACTTAAACACTACACCACTGGGCCAGCCTCATTTTTATCAATTTCTATTACTTGTATTTTACCCAAATTTCCAGTGCAATTATATTTTTAATTAATGGTGTAATTATTATTGCACCATTACAAGGTTGGCAATACAGAAATAAAATGTTTTGATTTGCACATAACCAAAAAATGTGAAGACTACTAATATGAGTCATGTTCTAGATAGAAGCAACAGAATCTACCATAAAGAACCTGAAATGTTAGAACTTGAAAGTGAAAAATGTATGAGTTTGCCAGTGTTTCCTGGAAAAGGTGCTTCTGATGTGTCTGTAGTCTTCAATGAGTTCATTAATTCTACCAACAATTTCTTTTACGGTGTTGGCCAGTTCACTTAAAATCATGGACCTTGGTTTCCTCAAAGTAAAAGCTAAATGGATTGTGTTGATTCTATCACAAAACCTGATCATCCTTGGTCTAAGCAGGACAGAAGCAAAATAAAATCTCTATAAAGAGGCATTAACTAGAATTGATTCAATTTAATATTAATATGAATAATTTCCTAATTCCAAATAAAATTAGACATTGTATAATTGCCAGATATATAGTGAAAGATAAATTTGTGAACATCTAGAGAAGGAGAAGTCAATAGGAGAGAAACACATCCCTAATCATACATCCAATATCTAAAACACTGTTTCTTACATATTTTATTTTTCAATATAAAATGGTTATTTAATAAATTCATTATCATATAATATATATGAATGTATCATTTTAATAATGATCTTAAATTTAAAATAACCTTAACATTCTAAATAACTTTATTGAATCTATATAAAATTGTTCTTCAGCTTATTTTTTATCCTTTAACAAAATACCTGGAAATATATTTCATCCATTATATTGATGACTAGTTTTGAATTTTATCTAGACATATTGACTAAAGAGAGGGAGAAAGGTATACAAGTCATTCAAGCAAAAGTGAGTTATTAATGTTAGAGAGATCTAGTATTTTTAATTTGCCAGATGAAATAGGTCTTAATGCTGATGACTGCTTGGTTTTCATCTTATTTTGAATGTGGTTATACAGGGGATCAATTTTCAACACTTGAGGCAACTCCAGTTTTTTTTTTTTTAAAGGAATTTCAGTTAAGGATTGAGAGATTATGCTCATGTTCAGAGAAACGAATCATAAAGAATTGATTGTGCTTTTGATGTCTTTCTAGGCAGAACTATAGTATGAAATGCAAGTCAGGTGGACACTCATCATGCCTACTTTTTTCCTATAGGAATTTTGAGATCCAATATACTATTTTTAAGCCATAGTGGACCCTATTATAGCTTATCATACTGCCACATAAGAGATCATTTGAAACATATTCAGAATAAAGACCATACCTTAGCTAGTTTCCATTCATGCCAAGTAACCTCTGTATACAATACTACACACATGCACACACACACACACACACACGCACATACATGTTATAAAGTATTTGCTCAATTAAAAACGTGTTGGATAATTGATTCAGTATTACATTTTGACCTCCTTGATTTTGCCTTGCTGTCATCTCCTAAATAAAACTCCTTGATGAAATGTGTCTCCTAAAATTCTGTCCATTCTTTATCCAAGGACAAATTCCAACAATACCTATTTTCTGAAGACATGTCTCTAAAGTCCCTAAATGGATTTGACCTTTTCTTTCCCTCAAATACTCTATGATACTTTTTATTTTCTACCTTATACAATGGCCAGTTTTTTCATGGCCCTACTGTCAACACTGGATTTTGCATTCCTGGAAGGATGAAGACTCGTCTTATTTTAACTGCTATTTATGGATTTACAAGAGAAATGCATATGTTTATTGAAAGTCTAGTCTACTCCAGGTATAAGAAAGGAGATTAAATTGTTTATTGAGATTATACAAGGTTTTACAGATTATATCTATGTAACCTTTTAATCTTCACAATAAGACTAAGAAGTAGTTTATATTGTCTCAATTTTGTAGATGGAAATTTAAGGATGAGAGAGACAGATGTTTTATTTTCCAGTAATAGACAGAGAAAAGTTTAGTGTCTTCGAACCAAAATCCCGTACCTTTCCCTTGTACAACACTAACTCTTCATAATTTTAAAGGTGTCTTTAAAATCAATCTTTATGGAAACGCTTTATTTACATGTCAGGGACAAACTCTACTAAAATAATATACTCAATAAGAAAAGACTTTAATGTCCATTGTTCTGCTGACTGTATCTTTGACATCCTTATTTCTCAGACTCTATATTAGAGGATTCAAGATAGGGATCACCACTGTGTAAAACACAGAGGACACTGTGACTGTGTTCCTGGAGTTTTTGGAGTTGGGCTCACAGTAAAGAAAGAGGATGGTGTCATGGAAGATGACGATGGTGGTCAGGTGGGAGACACAGGTGGAGAAGGCTTTGCAGCGCTCACTGGCTGAATGTATCTTGAGAATGGTGACAACAATAAACACATAAGACATGAGGATGATGAGTAGTGTGCTGACCCCATTAAAGGTGGTGAGAATGAAAAGCAGCAACTGGTTGACATAAGCATCAGACCAAGAGAGGGACAGCAATGAGAAGAATTCACAGAAGAAATGATCGATTTTGTTGAAACCCCAAAATTATAATTTGATAGCCAAATATGTGAGTATCAAGGAACAAGCTACTCCTCATGAATATGATCTGACCACTAGCATGGCACAGAGTTTCAGAGACAGGGCAATTGTGTAGAGCAGAGGGTTAGAAATTGCCACAAAGTGATTATATGCCATAACAGCTAATAAAAATAACTCAGTTACCACAAAGGTACAAAAGAAAGAATTATACTGCACATCCTATAAATGAAATATTTCTGTCTTCCAAACTATATTCACCAGGTTCTTGGGAGTAATGATGGAGGAATAGCACAAATCCACAAATGAGAGGTAGTTGATGAAAAAGTACACAGGGGTGCTCTGTTTGGAGTTAATCTTGATTATTACAATCATCCCAATATTCCCTGCAACAGTGACACTGTAGATGGCCAGATAAATCAATAAGAGGAGGATTTGCAGTGCTGGGAAAACTCAGAAGCCCAAGAGAGTGAACATGGCCAAATTTTATTTCTCTCTGACAGTAACATGATTTCTCCTTTTAGAATCTGAATCAGTCCTGAAAACAAAGATATTAAGGAGAGTGAGAATATAAGAAGCTGAGATAACTACCCCATACCAAGACGGGAAGGTTAAGCAAAACATCTCTTTCAGAATTCCTATATGTATTTTTATGCAAGGTATGCTAACTGTCTAAATTTTTATATTTATTTATTTATTTCTATTGAGGTTATGTTAGTTTGCAATGTGAAATTTCAGTTACCAATTATTATTTGTCAGTCACCATATAGGCACCCCTTCACTCTTTGTGCCCACCCCCTACCCCCCTTACCCCTGGTAACCACTAAATAGTTGTCTTTGTCCACGTGTTTGTTTACCCTCCACATATTGTCTTCCTTTCTGTGGCTTATTTCCCTTGATATAATACCCTCAAGGTCCATCCATGTTTTGCGAAGGGGACAATTTTGCCTTTTTTATGGCTGAGTAGTATCCCATTGCATATATGTACCATATCTTCTTTATCCAATCATCAGATGACGGGCATTTGGGTTTCTTCCACACCTTGGCTATTGTGAATAATGCTTTAATGAACATAAGGGTGCATAAGTCTCTCTGAATTGTTGATTTCAAGTTCTTTGGATAGATATCCAGTAGTAGGATAGCTGGGTCATATGGCATTTCTATTTTTAGCTTTTGGAGAAATCTCCATACTCTTTTCCATAGTGGCTGCACCAGTTTGCATTCCCACCAGCAGTGTATGAAAGTTCCCTTTTCTCCACAACTTCTCCAACATTTTTCATTTTTTGTTTTGATTATTATAGCCATTCTAATGGGTGTAAAGTGATATGTTAGTGTAGTTTGATTTGCATTCCCCTGATGACTAGTGATGTTGAGCATCATTTCATGTGCCTATTGGTTACTTGTATATCTTCTTTGGAGAAATGTCTGTTCATATCCTCTGCCCATTTTTGAATGGGTTCTTTGATTTTATTTTGTTCAGTTGTGTGATTTCGTTATATATAATGAAGATTAACCCCCTGTCAGATATATGATTTGCAAACATTTTATCCCAATTAGTAGGTTGTCTTTTCATTTTGATCCTGGTTTCCCTTGCCTTGTAGAAGTTCTTTAGTCTGACGAAGTCACATTTATTTAATTTTACTTTTGTTTCCCTTGTACAAGTAGACATGGTATTCAAAAAGATCCTTTTAAGACCAATGTCAAAGAGTACTGCCTATATTTTCTTCCATAAGTTTTATGGTGTCAGGTCTTACCTTCAAGTCTTTGCTCCATTTTGAGTATGTTTGGTGTATGGCACAAGGTAATGATGTACATTCATTCTTTTACATGTGGCTGTCCAGTTTCCCCAACACCAATTATTGAAGAGACTTTTCTTTCTCCACTGTATGTTCTCAATTCCTTTGTCAGAGATTAGCTGCCCATAGATGTGTGGTTTTATTTCTGGACTTCCAGTTCTGTTCCATTGATCTGTGTGCCTGTTTTTATACTAGTACCATGCTGTTTTGATTACCATATCTTTGTAGTATATTTTGAAATCAGGGATTGTGATGCCCCTACCTTTGTTCTTTTTTCTTAGGATTGCTTTAGCAATTCAAGGTCTTGTGTTACCCCATGTGAATTTTAGGGTTCTTTGTTCTATTTTCATGAAGAATATCATTGACATTCTTATTGAGATTGCATTGAATCTGTAGATTGCTTTAGGTAGTATGGACACTCTAATTATGTTTATTCTTTAAAAGAGTGTGCGTGGAATATCTCTCCATTTCTTTATGTTATCATCAATCCCTTTCAGTAATGTCTTATAGTTTTCATTGTATAGGTCTTTCACTTTCTTGGTTAAATTTATTCCAATATATTTTATTCTTTTTCTTGCGATTGTGAATGGGATTGTCTTCTTGAGTTCTCTTTCTGTAGTTCGTTATTAGCGTATGGAATTGCAACTGATTTTTGCCAGTTGATTTTGGACCCTGCAACTTTGCTGTAATTGTTGAGTATTTTTGATAGTTTTCTGAGGGACATTTTAGGGTTCTCTATATAAAAACATGTTGTCTGCAAACAGCAAGAGTTTCCCTTCTTCTTTGCTTATTTTGATTCTATTTATTTCTTTTTCTTGTCTAATTTCTTTGGCCAAAACCTCCAGTACTATGTTGGATAGGGTGGTGAGAGTTGGCACCCATGTTTGTTCCTGTTCTCAGAGGGATGTTTTTCAGTTTTTCCCCATTGAGTATGTTGTTGGCTGCAGGCTTGTCATATATCACCTTTATTTTTTTAAGGCACTTTCCTTCTACATCCATTTTATTGTGAGTTTTTATAGCAAATTGATGTTAAATCTTGTCAAATGTTTTTCTGTCTATTGAGAGGATCATGTGGTTTTGTTCCTCATTTTGTTAATGTGGTGCTTCACATTTATTGGCTTGCGTATGTTGAACCATCCCTGTGTCCCTAGTATGAATCCCACTTAATCATGGTATATGATCTTTTTAATGTATGTCTGTATTCGATTTGCCAATATTTTTTTGAGGATTTTGCATCTATATTAATCAGCAATATTACCCTATACTTTTCCTTCTTTGTGTTGTCCTTGTCTGGGTTTGGTATCAGAGTGATTTTGGCTTTCTAGAGTGTGTTAGGAAGTATTCTGTCTTCTTCAATTTTTTGTAATAGTTTGAGAAGGATTGGTAATAAATTTTCTTTAAATGTTTGGTAGAATTCTCCAGAGAAGCCACCTAGTCCTGGACTTTTATCTTTGGGGATGTTTTTGATAAATGTTTCAACCTTTTTACTGTGATTTTTCTATTCAGAGTCTCTATTTCTTCTTGATTCAATTTTGGGTGATTGTAAGTGTCTAAGAATTTATCCACTTCTTCTAGATTGTCCAATTTGTTGGCATACATTTTTCATAGTATTGTCTTATAATGCTTTGTATATCTGTACTATCAATTGTAATTTCTCCTCTTTCATTTCCAATTTCATTTATTTGAGACTTCTTTCTTTTTTTCTTAGTAAGCCTGGCTAAGCGTTTTTCAATTTTGTTTATCTTCTTCAGGAACCAGGTCTTTGTTTCACTGATCCTTTCTACTGTCTTTTTTGTTTCAATTTCATTTATTTCTCTTCTAATTTTTATTACTTCCCTCCTTCTACAGACTTTTTGGGCTTTGCTTGTTCTTCTTTTTTCTAATTCTGCTGGGTGTAGCTTGAAATTGCTTATTTTAGATTTTTCTTGTTTGTGAATGTTAGCCTCTATTGTGATGAATTTCCCTCTTAGGAACACTTTTGCTGCACCCCATATGAGTTGGTATGGTGTGTTTTTGTTTGTGTCAGAAAAGTATCTCTCCCTTTTATCACAGAGCATATCCATCCTTATCTCCCAACAAAGACACAATGCTTCAGTAACTTGCAACATAAATAACCTCAAGGGATTTCAGTTTACCAATTTGCAATATATTAACATCACAGTCACCGATAAAAACCTCGTGCAAATATATGCTATAGGTTTTAGAAGGCTCTGTTCCCATTGTTCTTGGGATTAAAAAAATCTTTTGAGATTGGTTCAGTGAAATGGGACTTTTGTGTCTATTAATTTCTGGAAGGCATCCTTAGCATCCTTCTCTTCTTTATCCCTCAAGTTGTAGAGCAGAGGGTTCAGGATGGGGTTGAGCAGTGTGTAAAATACAGTGGCCACTTTGACAATTTGCTGAGAATTTTTGGAGTTGGGCTCACAGTAGAAAAAAAGGATAGTCCCATGGAAGATGGTGATGGCTGTCAGATTGGAGGCACAGGTGGAGAAGGCTTTGTGACACCCACTGGCAGAACAGATAATGAACACAATCACAAAAATAAATACGTATGTATCAAGGTTGATGAGTAGTATACTTTCCTCACTGAAGGTGGCAAAACCAAAGAACTGTAAGTGAGGACTGTGTATATCAGAGCTCAAGACAGCAATTAAAGCAGTATATTCATGGAAAAAGTGGTTGATTAAGTTATGTTCAGAAAAGTTTGGCTGGAGAGCATAACAAAGGAGTACCAAGGGGTCAAACATACTGCAGAGATATGACCCAGCCAACAGAAGGGCACAGAGCCTCCGTGACATGACCACTGTATAAAGTAGAGGATTACAGATGGCCACAAAGTGGTCATAGGCCATGACTGCCAGCAAGAAGCACTCAGTCACCACAGAAGTGCAGGACAGGAACTACTGCAACTTGCAGCCAGAGTAGAAAAGGGTTTTATTGGCCATGATCAAATCCTCAAGCAGTTTAGGAATAATGATGGAAAAGTAACAAAAATCAACAAAAGAAAAGTAACTAAGGAAAAAGCACATGGGAGTGTGAAATTTTGGGTTAATCTTGATGATTATTATCACCCCAAGATTTCCTACTACAGTGATAACATATATGATCAGATATACAAGGAAGAGAGGAATCTGAAGCTCTGGGTAATCTGTGAAACCCAAGAGGACAGAAGTTGTCTCCACACCCAAATTTCTTGCAACCATCACCACAATGCCTTTGAAAGGAGAAGGTGGGGGAAGAGAGTTGTTTCTGCTAAAAAGAAGATTTATGGAGGTGAGGGACAAACATGTCCTGACTTCCTATGGTAGACAAAAGAAAATGTGAAGTGTTGTTGGTCCCAGTGTCCTCCATACAGAACATGCCTCATGCAGACAACTGCCATGGATATCCCAAACCAAGCTGAGTCTCTGAAATACCTTCGCATTTCCATTGCAATTTGGGTTTCCATAAGAAATACTTATCATATTGTAGTGTGCACAGTCACACATTATCTAGTAGTATAGCATGCACATAACTGATAGGAAATATTTGCACATAAATGCTTAAACTAGTGAAGGAATCTGTGAAAAATGTGAAATGTTTGGCTCAAAGAGTAACATATATTGCTACTGTATTTTGCCCATACACACAAATCAACTAAAATCTTTAAGAGAATATGCTTTTACTTTATGGATAAAGTAAAATATTAGAGAAATCTGGGAAAAGAATATATCAATCCAATCTTAGCAGCCTTTCTTCAGTAAAGGCTATATCTCTTGTTGAATAGATTAGTGGCTAAGGGGTGGAAAAGTACAATGGCTCCTTTTGACCTCTGAGTATAGCATGCACTTTATTAGGATTTATAATCTATGGTTCACTTCTGTTACAACCCAGACATCACACAGATATCTCTTAAGGGTCTCAAGATTTACCAGGTAAGAAGTCTTTCAGAGCTAACTAACTTTCATTCTTGTGAGAGGTTATATACCAGTTTAAGGTGCATATACACAGAGACGGATAAATAACAACTTCCAGGTGGAAAGTTTAATTCTATCTTTTGTGGGACGTTTGTCCTCCAGAATTGCAAAATAATAAATTTGTGTTGTTTCAAGCCACCAGGTCTGTGGAAATTTCTTACAGCAGCAATAAAAACCAATAGGTAGTAACAAGGGGTCCTTACAGCCCAGTTGTCACCACCTACAGGCCTCAAGGAATCAAGAGAAGAGAGCCCAAGGAAGAGAACCATGCTGAGTCAGCCCTTGAGAGGAGCTGGGCCTCTAGCCACAGACGGAGCCAGCGCAAGGCCATCTTTTCAGGAAGTAGCCAGGAGGTTCAATGCTTGGGCTCACACTCCTGCCTCCCTCCAGTCTGTTCTTGGGCTTCCCCATTGGTGACTCCAAAGGGAGCTGGAAGGATATGAATCTGCTTGTGGCCAACACCCTACAGGTCGGCAGCAGACAGCAGGTGGAGAAGGACAGAGAGTGGATATGAAAGGACATACTGATGACATCTTAGAACAGGAGGTCATGAGCTGTCGGAAGCGAGGGACCCAAGTGCTGGATCAGAGGAAGGCACAGGCCCTTTCAACATAGGCCTAGAGTTGATGGCTTACGACAATGTAGTTCATCTTTGCCATGCATCAGAACCCTGAGAGAGACTTGGAAAAAATACAAATTTTGGGGTCCCACCCAAGAGCCCTGAATCAGAGCCTGGCAAGGAGGGGCCCCAAAGGAGAAGGTCACTACCTCCCTATCTTCCTCCTTGTGCAGTCTTTCTAGGAGCCCTGTTTTGGGCATAGAACTTCATGACTGTCCAGGGTTGCATTTGGATTTAGATTGAAATCATGCTGTCTATTTTCTCATGAGCTTGTATTTTTTTGTTAAATTTTGCACTACTGTTTGGAAAAGTTTGCACTCATGCAAGGTATTAGTTTGGTGGCCATCAAATTTCTTGTCAGAACTGGAGCCATTTTATGAGTGAAAAGGGGAGCTATCCATAACATGCCAGGCACCCACCAAGCACCGCCTGAGCTGTCCAGGCTGCACTGGGATGTGTGCTCACCCTTGCCGTCCATGACCCAGAGGCAGGAGACAGGGGGCTGAGGGCAGGGGTCAGCCGCACCTTCATCACACGCACGTCCAAGCCTGGCTTTGTTCTGGCCCTGCCTGGGTCATGGGTTAAAGTCTGCTGTGTCTGCCGAGAGGAGGTCAATGGGAGGATGCATGGTGACCTGGGCCCCATAGGCAGGACAGTCAGCAGAGCGACAGTGACCCAGGCAGGAGACAGAGTGGTGGTCTGTACAGGAGGGTGTTGGCAGAGATGGAGAGAACAGAGGGAGTTTGAAGGAATAATCTATGGACTGCCCGATGCATTGCATGGAGAGGGTGAGGAAGAGGAACAGGTCAGGAGGGGTTCCCAGGTGCCTGGGCTGTGTGAACAGGGAAGGTGGAGCTATCGACTGACTAGGGCATTCTGGAGGGAAAGCAGGTCCTCCATGGCTGGCTTCCCCAAGAGTGACCCCAAGTGTTTGGTTCCTCATGCTCCTCTGAAACAGGACATGAACTTGGGACAGGACCCATCCATGGGAGATAGGAGTGTTTCAGAGGGTAATTGGGGGCAGGTCACTTGCATAAGTTCTACCTCTGCTCTCCCAGGCTGTTTGGAGCTTGGCGTCTGTGCCTGGGCTGAAATGTGGCCAGAAATGGTGCTTCCCCCTTTATTTTTCCCACACTTTTCCCCACAATCATCTCAAGATCCTTGCTATTCTATGTCCAGTCCAAGCATGGATATCACTGGGGAGCAGGGCAGTCTCAGACCCACTCAGGACCTGATGAACTGGGCTCTGCCCTGTAACCAGATCTCCAAGTGATTCCTGTGCCCCGGAAAGTGTGTAAAGCACTGTGGATAACTCCTTTTCTCTCAGCATTCAGCTCAGGGCCACCTCCTCCAGAGACCCCTCCCTGACCTCCCACCCACCGCCCAGCCTGCTGCAGGGACAGTTAGAGAGCCGGGCACAGCGCCTGCAGTGGGTGCACACGCCACCTCCACGAGCACTTCTAGTCAGTGAGTCTTCCTCTTCCACTGGCTCTGCGCTCTGCTGGGGTCCACTGAGTGTTCATCTTGGCATCTCCACGAGCAGCATCGTATCGGCTCCACTCAGGGAGCGGATGCATCACCCTTGGGAATCCTCACCGTGCCCTCGAGCCCCTTCCGGAGCTGCCCTTGGAGCCCCTGTTGTGGGAGCGCCTGAGGGGTGAGACCCTCTGATCCCCAGGGCCTTCAGGGATGGTCGAAACCTCATGGATGTCCAAATGGGCATGACTACTCCCTACTCTATTCCTTGGAAAAATAGGCTTCTCACTGGGTGTACTTCATCTGTGCCCAGCTGCCTTCTTTTCGGATTCCCCTGCAGAGATTGTACAAAGGTGTCCTTAAAGTAGCGCAGGCAATACACAGGTTATCAGAAGCGTTCTCAGTCTTCCTTCGTTCCTCTTCTCAGACCCCACAACAGTCACACACACTCCTCATCTGAATGACAAACACCCCAGTGCCAGCCCCAGGGCTCCCTGCAGACTGCTGTGAGACCCCTCACCAAAACGCTGCGCCTCTCCCCCGACCCACATTCCACTGTCTCCACAGCCACAGACATCTGTGTAGAAAGCACATCACACTATGTCCCCAGCCACCCTGTCTCCCCTCCAGGTCTACACTCTTCCCTGGTGTCACTCCCCTGCACTACAGAGACATCTCTGCTGTGGGCCCTGCTCCCTGCCCACCTCCCCTCCCCCTCATCTTAGTCCCAATTCTGCTGCCCCAGAAGCCACCTCTCAGGCCTCTGTACTTCCTGTTCTGTCTGCCTGGAACATTCTGCCATGATCTCCCAGACTAAATCCTCTTACCTTTCATCTCAACATAAATGTCACCCACTGAGTGTTAGCCTGTCACCGCCCTTATCATCCCCCTATAGGAATCGTCTGTAGAGCACGTATTTCCCTCCTTCATCTCTTTTTCTTTATTATGTGACCTTGTCCCTTGCTAGAATGTAAGCTGCGGGTCCCCAGGCCTCATTAGACCGTTTTGTCCATCACTGCATCTTAAACACCTGGAACAGCGCAGAAGACATCACAGAAGCTCCACATGTAACAAAACAATGGATGGGAAGGAAGGCAATGAAACCCTCGCACTTCAGATTCAGCAGAGTCAAGTGTGCTGGTCGCTCTCCAGATTCCTTCGGGGCCCCTCTCTGGCCGGCTCTGTGCCCAGGCTGACTCCTCTGCCTGCGCTGCCCGGGCCTCTGGGGGGCTCCCAGGCTCCAGCAGGAGGTGGGACGACAGGAGGGCGGAGGGTGGGGGCAGTCTTCCCTGTCCCCCTGACAGCCCCTCATGGGCCCAGAGGACACCACTTCCCCTCCTCCCTCCAGCCCAGGGCTGGGAACAGCTTCCCTCCCGCTGGCCCCTGGGAGCCCCGCATCCCTGGCCCTTCCCTCCTCCCTGTCTCAGCTGCGGAAACAGCTGCATCTCAGTCTCTTCATCTGCACCATTGGGGTGAAGTGCTTGTAGTGGGAATTTTGTCGGGTACATCAGGCACCTCTCCTTTTCTGTGTACAGGACTTAGGATTCTTTTGTGTACATCGCGGTGGATTGCATGATCTTTTTCTTTTATTTATTTTAAATAATTTTTCAAAATTGAATCTCTTAATTTTACATTTTCCTTAGGTACTGAAATAACAAAGCACTCTACATCTGTACTGTAGTTTGTGCGTGTCTGTGTGTGTGGGTGTGGATGCATATGTGATTGCCACCAAGGGAAAACTGCATAAAATGGACTGCAAAACATTGAGAAATGTTTTGGCAAGAAACACTATCTTAAACAATACAACAAAGATTTAAAAAATTACAGAACAAAAAACAGAGTGCAAATTATCTAAAATTACCCTCTAAATTAATCTATAAATTTAGGAATAAATCAAAACATTATGAAATGTGAACGGGAGTATGTTGAAGTCTTTTTTTTTTCCTGCTTTTCCATTGGTTTTTACTAACAATCTAATTCATTCAGGCAAATATTCTCACTTCGCAGATTCCTAATAAGGGCTCAGAGCACACAGAAACAGTCTTTATTGTTTTCTACATCTCCATGTCCTACTCTAATGATGGCTTAATGAATAGTGACCTTTCATTTAAATCTAAACTCAGTCCTTATACTGTCTTATTCTAGAGGGTCCAAGGACAGAGAATGCAATTGGTAAGCAATGTATTAAATGAAACTTTATTTGAAAAAATATCTTACACATTAGAATGCTTTATCTAGTTGAATAAGAATAATTAAGTAAGTAATAGGAGCTAAACTAAAAACAGAAAAAATCAAAATTCCTTTGAAAAGAGAACACCCGTGCAGATGTCCTGCCGTGGCTGGGGTGCTGAAGGCCCAGCTGCTGTGGATGCTGAGTCCAATCTGCAGGTGACCCCAGGCCCCTGAGGCCTCATGGCAGGGCCATCCTCCTTCCTGGGGGGGTCCTACCGGCCCAGGGGATCCCCCACACTTCTGGGCCTCTGGGGACCGTGGGAGGAGCAGCTGGAGGAAAACTGCCTCTTGGCAAAGGCTGGAACGAGGCCTCCAACATGGCCAGCCTTTGCCTGTTGTGCTCGTTTTGTCTTCTTAGCTCCTCGAGCTTTCTCTCCGCCAACACGGCTGCCCTCCAGCTTTCTTTGGCTCTTTGCATCTGGAAGAGGTTCTCCTTGTGATAGTAGGAAGTGCACGTCTTCACTTCTTGGGCCAGGTCTTCAGCCATCTTCTTGTAGAGGTTGCGAAGCTGGTACGTGGAGTTCATCTCCCAGCACACGTTGAGGAGCTTCTTCTTCAACTCGGAGCAGACCCTTTCCTCCTCAAAGAATCTTCTGTAAAGTGGCCCAACTTCTTCATCATGTAGCTCATGCAGATTTTGAAGTTTGAGCTTCAGCTGCTGAATCTCACCTTCGAGCTTGGTGTTTTCGTGCTGCAAAGTTGCTTCCTCGGTTTGGAGGGAGAGGATTTCCCCTGGAAGCTCTTCCTCAATTTGCTTTTGTTGCTGCAACCATCTGGCTCTTTCCTGATGTTCCTCTTCATCAGTTGCTTTGGAGACTTTCACAGGCAGGCTCTTCAAAGCCTTTTCCAGAAGGTCGACAGTGTCCTGAAGTGCTGATGTGCTCAGGATTGTATTCATCGCTGCCAAGCACAAGGTTCGTAATGGAAGAGGACTGGCCTCCACCCGAGGGCACTGAAGGGCTTCCTTGGCTCGGTTCTCAGGTCCGGTATTCTCCCCACATTCTCCACTGACTTCACCGCGGGCAGAACACCTTTCACCTGGAGACTTCCCTCTTCTGAAAATATGTCCTGTCTTGACTATCAAAGCCACCACCACAGTACATACCAGGACCTCCCAGGGGAACGCAGGGAGACCTGGACCCTGGCTCAAGCTGTCCAAAATCACCAGCAGAGCACACCACAGGTGCCCCAGGATCAGCTGGAAAGCGGACACGATGGCAGGCAGCAGGCCCTCCATGGCTGGGGAGAGCTCCACAGCTGTGCCTCTGAGTGCCAGTGCCCTGTGGGCCACAAGTGACCGCTCGGAACCCTGAGGAGTGTTCCATCTCCAAAGTAAACAGGTGGCTGGAACCAGGGTGTGTCAGTTGGTTGGGGGAGGGGAGGCCAGCCAGGGTCTAGGAAACAGACTCCTAAGTGAGCTCTGAAAGTGGAAGGGGTCTTACTTCTCCAGGCACTGGGGGAGGTGGACAGGGCTGATGGCAGCCTGGCTCTGCCAGTCGAGGCCCACCTGGCCCTACCACACTCCTCGGGGGCAAAGCAGGGCCAGGCCATGTCCCTTTCTTGCACGAGAGCAAGTCAGGGCAGAGTGGTGGGGGCCGTCCCTGAGCCAGAACCGGTCTCCTGTGTTAAAGTTCCTTTCTGCACAGGCACACCTTGAACTGCCCGCAAACCTCCCAGGATCTTCCTAGTCTGAGGATCCCTTTCTACCTGTGCTTGGTCACTGGGGCCCACGACTGAAGGGTGTCCCCAAGGGTATGAACTAAGAGACTAGGATTCCACTCCAAACAACTCAAGAATCATTAATGGGAAGTGGCAGTCTTAACATTTTATGGATTTTGGTTCAGTCCAAGTGTTCCTGGGTATGAGTGACTCTCTTGGAGTGACACAGTGATTAGGGCTCCTTTTCTCATGTGACCTTGCCATTTTCACCACAAGCCTCCCAAGGTGGCCCTGAGGAGGGTCCCGTCTGCCACATGGTCTTCAGAAGTGGGCCTCTGGGGAGGGCCCGGGTCCTCTTCTGGCTCTCTCGCCATCTTTTATTTCATCACACCGCCTCACCGGGCCGGGCTCAGACCCTCTAGTCCATCCCTGGGATTCTGCCGTGAGGGGCTGCTCCGTACTCTCATTAGTCAAAGGGAAGTGAGAGAATTGTCATCTGAGTCCTATTTAAAGGTGTTGAGGGTATCAGGGCTCAAGAGCTCCATGGGACACAGAGTGGGCTTGGGGACAGTGGCCCTTCCCAGGGGATGTCAGACTCCTTTCAGGGCAACAGGAGCCAACTCTGCTACTGCAAGTGGTTGGTCTTTATAAAGGATCAAAAATGGGTCAAAGAAATGATAATATTCTCCCAAAGGCCGTGCCAGTCCCAAAGAGAGTGAAATGGACTTAAAACAGTTCTTATAAAGAGGTCCAGGATATGTTATGACGTCAAACAGGAAGATGCAAAATAACATGTAGACATAGGATTACAGACAAAATTCTGGAGGCATAGCCCATCCACAATCCCCTATACTGGGAACATGGAAAAAGGGATGTTTATGTTTTTAGGGGGTGACAAGGTGGCACTTTGGAGGAATATCAGAAAGCTGCATTCCTTTCCTATCCCTGCTGTAGCAAATTACACTCACGCATAGCTTAATGGCAGGGGTATGTACATCATTAGGGGATTTCATTTTTGTGGAAAAATCACAGAATGCACTTACACAAACCTGGATGGTATCGCCCACTACACCTAAGCTCTATGGTACAGCCTATCGCTCCTGGGCTCAAACTTGCACAGCACGTTACTGGACTGAATACTGGAAGGAATCGTAACATAATCATTAAGTATTTGCACATCTAAACATATAAAAGATAAAAAATGGTGCACCTGTGTAGGGCACTGACCATGGATGGAGCTCACAGGACCGGAAGTTGCTCTGGGTGAGTCAGTGAGTGAGTGGCTAGTGGCTGTGAAGGCTAGGACATTACTGGACACCACTGTAGACCTTATGAACTCTGTACACTTAGGCTACACTCAATTTATAAAAAATTTTTCTTTCTTCAATAATAAATTAACCTTAGCGTAGCATAACTTTTTTACTTTATAAACTTAAATTTCTTTAACTTTTTGCCTCTTTTGTAATAACCCTTAAAACACAAATACATTGGAGGGGTGTAAAAAATATTTTCTTTCTTTGGATCCTTATTTTTAAAGATTTTATTTTTTTCCTTTTTCTTCCCAAAGCCCCCCATTACATAGTTGTATATTCTTGGTTGTGGGTCCACCTAGTTGTGGCATGTGGGATGCTGCCTCAGCATGGTTTGATGAGCAGTGCCATGGATTCGAACCAACGAAACACTGGGCCGCCTGCAGCGAAGCGCGCAAACTTAACCACTCGGTCACGGGGCCAGCCCCTTTAGATCCTTATTTTATAAGGTTTCTTTTACTTAAAAAAAATTTTATTACAAGGTTTAAAAAACTTTTTTATTAAAACTTAAGAAACAGGGGCCGGGGCTGGTGACGCAGCAGTTAAGTTCTCACATTCCACTTCAGGGGCCTGGGGTTCCCCAGTTCGGATCCCGGGTGCAGACATACACACTGCTTGTCAGGCTGTGCTGTGGCAGGCGTCCCACAAATACAGTAAAGGAAAACGTACAAAGATGTTAGCTCAGGGCTAATCTTCCTCAAAAAAAGAAAAATTAAGACACAAACACACTCATTAGCCTAGGCCCACACAGGGTCAGGATCATCAATATCACTGTCTTCCATCTCCACATCTTGTCCCACTGGAACGTCTTCAGGGGCAATAACACGCATGGAGCTGTCATCTCCTGTGATAATAAGGCCTTCTTCTGGAACACCTCCTGAATGATCTGTCTGAGGCTCTTCTTGAGAAGGTGTCACCCTTTTCGGAAATATGTCCATGATGCTTTGCTTGATTTGTTTTTTTTTTCACATCGTAGAATTGCGTGTAAGCAGATACTCCACCATAAACATTCCTCTCTATTAATAAAAACCTTTCAGTGTTGGGGCCCATGTTATCAAATTTTTAAGGAGCCTATTGAGGTCTGCAAAAGTGTCTGCGAAACCCTACCCTGCAAATTTTCTTGGAGCTTCTTCTTTTTCTTCTCTGGTAGTGTAGAGAAAAGGTTCTCTTGCTTCGTCTTCAGGCATGCATTCCTGTTTCAGGTCCAAGAACTCCTCATTCATCAATCCCTCAGGAACCACCTCTAGGAGCTCCTCAATGTCATCCTCCTCCACACCCAGGTTAAAGTTGTTTGCCGTCTCCACCTCAGCCTCATTGATTTTTGCAACCTCCTAATACTTGGCAATCCCTTGAAATTACGACTGAATGTCTTCAGCATCTTCTTTCAGATGCCAATCATACACTCCTTGGTGACATTACTCCAAGCCCAAACAGGATTCCTGATGCAGCCATAGAATTACAGAGTGGTAATTCTCCCTGAATTGCATCAGTGTCTTCACAGCATCTTCCTTAGTTGCAGTAATAGCCTGGGCAAAGGTCTTTGTCAGATTGTAGGCCTTATAACTCCCCGATCCATTGTTTGAGTCAAAGAGGTGGTGTTTGGAGGGAGAAACACTGCTTTAATATCAGGATAAAGATCACCAAGAAAAGGAGGATGTCCAGGAACATTATCAGCAATAAGCAAAATCTTGAAAGGGATGTTATTCTCCAAATGGTACTTCTCCATTTTACTCTCATAGTAATTGAAGAGGGCCTCTTAGAAGAGCAGCTGGGTCATCCATGACTTCTCATTGCTCCTGTAGTACACTGGCAATGTGTCCTTATTGATATGCTAGAAGGCCCTGGGCTTCTCACTGTGCCAGATCACAAAGGGTTTCAATTTGTAGCCTGCAATAAGCAAGACTGTTATCCTGTCCTTAAAAGCTTTGAAACCTGGCAAACTTGGCCTCCTTATGGATGAAAGTCCTTTCAGGCATTTGTTTCCAGAATAGGGCGTTTTCATCCATATTGAATATCTGCTCTGACAAGTAATTTTCCTCCTCAATCAGCTCATCTAGAGTTTCCAAAAATTCCTCAGCTGCCTTCACATCAGCGCTCACAGACTCACCGCTCACTTTCACATTATGTGATGAAGAAGGATTCTTGAATTGTTTAAGCCGCTCAGAGCTGGCAGTAAATTCAACATTGTAGTCAGGTCCAGTCTTTTCTTTCTACATCAAAAACAAACTTTTTGCTTTGGCTGTGATGGTCATGGTGCTGACAGAGACTTGCTTCTCTGTCTGGTCTTTAATCCAGGGCATCAGAAGTTTCTCCGTGTCTGATGTGGGCCCTTCTCAAAGTTGTTTTAGTCTCTTTGCCTTCATGATGCAGACGCTTCAACAGCTTCTCTCACTTTGTTCTTGTTCTTCACATAGCTGTGGAGGAAAGGGACATGCCTGACTGGTGAGCAACGACCTTGACTGATTTTCAGTCTTTGTAGTACTTAGTCACTGAATTTTGTTTCCAGGCTAGTCACTCAATGTGGCTTCAGACTCGCAACATTAGCAGTGGATTTTGTATGCTTAGGGGCCATGATGAACAAAACAACACTAGATTAAAGTATAGTATAGTAAATATGTAAACCAGTAACATAGTCATTTATTATCATTATGAAATATTGTGTATTGTACATAACTCTATGTGCTATACTCTTAGACGATTGGCAGTGCAGTAGGTTTGGTTACAGCAGCATCACAACAAACATGTGAGTAATGCAATACACAATGATGTCACAATGATGTCACAATGGCTGCAACATCACTAAGTGATAGGAGTTTTTGAACTCCATTATCATCTTATGGGACCACCTTCTTTATTTGCCTTTTTTATTGCAGTAACATTGGTTAATAACATTATATAAATTTCAGGGGTATATCATTATATTTCGATTTTTGTGTAGTTTACATCATGTTCACCACCCAAAGATCGATTACAATCCATCACCACACACATGTGCCTAGTCACCCCTTTTGCCCTCCTGCCTCCTCCCATTCCCTCTAGTAACCACCAATCCAATCTGTTTCTGTGCTTTTGTTTGTCGTTGTTTTTATCCTCTACTTATGAATGAGATCATACGGTATTTGACCTTCTCCCTCTGACTTATTTCACTTAGCATAATACCCTCAAGGTCCATCCATGCTGTCACAAATGGCTGGATTTCCTCATTTCTTATGGCTGAGTAATATTCCATTGTGTATATATACCACATCTTCTTTATCCATTCGTCCCTTGATGGGCACCTAGGTTGCTTCCAAGTCTTGGCTATTGTAAATAATGCTGTAATGAACATAGGGGTGCACGCATCTTTATAAATTCGTGTTTTCATCTTCTTTGGATAAATACCCAGCAGTGGACTAGCTGGATCTTAGGTAGTTCTATTCTTAATTTTTTGAGGAGTCTCCATACTGTTTTCCATAGTGGCTGCACCGATTTGCACTCCCACCAGCAGTGTATGAGAATTCCCTTCTCCACATCATCTCCAACACTTGTTTCCTGTCCTGTTAATTATAGACGTCCTGACATTGTAGTTTTGATTTGCATTTCCCTGGTAGTTAATTATGTGTAACGTCTTTTCATATGCCTGTTGGCCATCTATATATCTTCTTTGGAGAAATGTCTGTTGAGATCTTTTGCTCATTTTTTAATTGGGTTGGTAGGATTTTTTGTTCTTGAAATGTGTGAATTCTTTCTATATTTTAGATATTAACCCCTTATCAGATATATGATTTGCAAACGTCTTCTCCCAATTGTTAGGTTGTCTTTTCATTTTGTTGATAGAACAAGAAGAAGGATAGACAATTTGGCTCAGAAAATGGGTAGGAACCTGGGGAAGGCAGAGGTTAGAACTCCAGCTAAAGAGATGATCTTTAAGTAACCAGTGCAGTGTGTTGCTACATCCTTGCCTTGACACTGGACACCACTCATGAAGCCCTCACCACCACCACCCTTCTACCCCCTCACCACTCCTACCATCAGAAAGAATTCTAAATCATTTCTTTCTTTGCCTCATTAGTTAAAGATTCAGTGGGCCTGGGGAAGCATCTGATTGGCAGAGTTCATTCTATGGCTCTGAGAAAGCAAGTATCTGGAATTTTTGGTTTTGGGAGCAGTAGATGTGGCCCTACCTTTCACCAAGACACAAGAGCCAACTGCCCAAACATAGGGTTCAGATAGTGGGCTGCACCCACCCAAGAATACAACCCCTAATACATACAGTACAAAGTGTTTTTTCCTAGAAATTGGCTTTGTTTGACAACATTATTGAAAGAAAATATGCAGCGGATATGAGTTTCAAGAAAGACTTGAAATAAGGGCAGAGAAATCTAGAACATGCAAGTAAGATTATTTAATGGCCAAGTGTACGGCCGTACTTGGCAATAGTTACACAAAGAAGGAGATAACACAAAATGGTTCTGGAGACGTCTCATCTTCCCAGAAGTTGCCATTTATATGCACAGCTGTGGCTAATTCCATTTAAGTGGAATGAAGATTCTACAATGTTCAAGAAGTGTGATTGCCATTCTCAAGGGTGTTTTTCCCCACCAATCTCTCCTACTCACTAGTCTCACTGTTATAGAGACTCTGCCTATGGGACTTCCTACTCATCACATGCAGATAATTGGTTCAAAACAAACACAATAGGTTCGTGATCTTTTACTTCAACTTTCTACGATGCAAAGGGAAAGGTAAGGTCGTTTTTAGTGCCTTCATTCAGTAGGCTGGGACCTGAGGCCTGTGCTGTCAATTACTTGTACTTCGTTCTTTCTCCAAAATGCCACCTTCTCTGTGAAATCTTGCTTCATTTTCTCAGACTGAGTCCATTTCTCCCTCTGACTTCCAGTAATTTGCAAATAAATTTGCTTATTAACAGCTCCTATTCTGATGTTGATATTCCTGATTCTCATACCAGATTGTGAACTGTCAGAGCAAAGATGTCTTCTTTAGGCAGGGTTAGAGACACCTATTCCTGGTTTCCTCATTTTCTTGTACGCTAGGACATTGTTTCTATAGCTGACTCCCCACCAGGCTGTATGCTTCCAGGGGGTAGAGAGCATTTGTTTTATTTCCGACTTTGTCCATGGTACTGAAATTTGAAAGAGCCAATAGGGTGGGATCATTGGTTTGTTTTCAGTGGACTTGTCATAAACAAGATGTATGCTAAATTCCATTTATTTGGTAAAATTATCATACTTTTAAAGTTCCAATGAAACTCATGTGTGTGTGTGTGTGTGTTTCTGTTTTTTGGAAGTTAATCCTAACATGCCAGATGAAAAAGAGTTAGCATTACATCACTTACTCTTTGAAGATGGGAAAACATAAATTTGAGGATTGAGTATAAGCCTTTGATATAAGAATGCATATCATCTTCATCTGTTACTGCTCTCCTGACAAAGATCTGCATAAGTGAGAGCTAACTGAATACCACCATGTGCCTTTTTGAATTCATTTTGAATACTCTTGGCAAATGAGGCATGTTGCAAAATCCATTACCCTTTTAAATCAGCATATGCCAGAGCTAAGACACTGAACTAGGAGTCAGAAGACCTGACTTCTTAATTTTTTTATTTGATAAATATTTGCTGAGGTATTATGCTAGCTACAAGTTTTAAAACAATCATATATTTGCTGTGTACTGTTGGCAAGTCATTCAACTACTCTGAGACTAGGTTGCCACATTTGTAGGACGGATATAGAGTATGTCCTGCCTTGTCTCATAGCATAGTTAGTGAGATTCAAATGAGAAACTCTGTATATTAAAGTGATTTATATATGGCAAAGCATTTAAATAAATATAAAGTTATTGTATTTATTATGTTAGTTATAACACATATGTAATATAGCTATAAATTATATTAGCACAATAAAGTTATATTTATTAACTAGCACTAAGGTTATCTCTCAAAGCCAATTCCTTACTCCCATAATTTCATAATTACAAAAATATTATAATAAATTATAACAATATCATACATTTGAATTGCCTTTAACCATTTTCAGAGTACTTTCAAATAATTCATCTTTCAACAACAAAGAAGGTGGTTTCACACATTTTCATCCACACAGTTTTAGGGTTCTACTTTTCTACACGATAATTTCTAAACCTAGAGCTAAACTAGCTTTTAAATGGTACTTGGATAAGGAAGAAATTTTGATTCAGTTTACTGTATTTCTACCTCACTTTCTCGAAGGATCTCAATAGTGATGCATGACACCTGAGAAACATAAAGAGCTGTCAGATCAGTTTTATTTCTGGTTCTCGCAAAATGCCTGATGACAATGGAAGTCTACAGCAGTGGGTCTCAACATTTTTGGTCCTAGGACTGCTTTATACTCTTAAAAATTATTGAGGACCCCCATGAGATTTTATGTCTGTAGGTTACATCTATTACTCTTTTTTGTATACAAAGTTAAAATGGAGAAATTTCAAAAAGGTTTATTATTTCATTTAAAAATAAGAAACCCATTATGTTTTAACATAAATATTACTTTTATGAAAAATAACCATACTTCCCAAAACAGAAAAGATTAGGGAGAAGAATGACATTGTTTTACATTTTTGCAAATCTCTAATATTTGGTTTGACAGAAGATGATGGAATTCTCTAATCTTCTGTATTCTGTTATCATACATTGTTTGGGTCGAAGTATACAAGGAAAATTTAGTCTTACATAGACATATAGACAGAAAAGGGAGCATCTTGCCAACCCCTGAAAGAGTTTTGAGGACCCCTAGAAATCCATCAATCACACTTAGAAAATGGGTGGTCTACAGTGCAGGGGGTTTAAATTCAGAAGCTTTGAAGTCAGACAGACTTCCTTTCTGGGTTCAAACGGCTTTAATATGTTTGGGTTGTGTGTCCTTGGGTAATCACTTAAACAATAAGCCATAGCTTCTTCCTCTGTGAAAAGAGTATAATAACTCCAGCTTCATGGAGTTGTGGTAAAGATCAAATTTCTTGAAGTGTAGAGTGCTTGGCACAGGTCCTGGGACATAGTAAGTGTACACGAAATAGTGGCTGGCTCTGATGTATCACAGACTGTTTCCCGTATGCCTCTCAAAATAGAAGGCCTACAAGAGCCATCCCAACTCACCTGACATAAGGCCAGTCTTAGAGGGAAGGTCCTGAAATTGAAACCAGTAGGATCTAATTTTAAAATAGGCTATCCTATTTTCACTTATACAGGATTTATTCCCAGTCAGTACTCCCATACAGTTATGGGTGTTTATAACACGATAGCCTAAACTTAAAGCTGTGGTAGATTTGAACAGAATCGTTTAATAATCTTTACATAAAAAAATTCCCTGTATTGTTCTCAATGAGAAACAGACCAAACTAATATGCTGAGACAATAGTCGATTACTGTATATTTAATTTTATAAGGTGATAGTAGATATACTGAATATGCTAAAAACATTTTCTGAAAGCCTAGAAAGTAGGAAAGGAGGTTTTTAAAATTTGCTTTTACTTTTGTTTATAAATTAATTTTAATTACACTTACTAAGCAACCATTCAGTATAAAGATTTGGATTTTATGCAGAATCCAAAATGAATAGCATTTCTGCCTAATATGTGCATTTTTGGTTTGTTTCTACTTGCTAATAGCTTCATTTATCAAAAAATCAATTTCAGGCTTGCCATATCTCTAGTATGTATTTTTTAAATTTAAAGACATTTACTTCTGAACTTTGCATCTTTTCTACTATCCAAGAGAGAACACCAATAATCACCAAGGGTCTGAAGCCAGCAATAAAGCCTAGGAATAACTAAACAAGTTCTTTTGTACATGATTTGATATATGAAACTATCACAGAAATGTCAGTGGGACAGCCCCTTCTTAGACTGGCAGATTTTGTAAACTGACCTCACTTAACTCAGCTTCTTGCCTTGTTTTCCTGGACTCAGAATATTCAGTCCAACCTAATTCTTCTTCATGGTCATTTAATGGTTTTAATTTCTCAATTTATAGGTCAAAAGGAAGCCCTAATAATAATAATAGCATGAACTTGCTCACATTTATTACATACTTACTTTGTGCCTTACAGAGTTCTAAATATCTTACATGTACTTAATCATTTAATCTTCAAAATAACCCTATATTATTATTCTTGTTTTATAGATGACAGAACTGACCAGAGAGCATAAGTCAATAATGCTCATGTCAGAAAAACAGAATGCTCTGTAAATATTTAAATCAAAGGATACCGAAGAATTGGTTTTACAGGTAATGGAAGACGTCAAAAGGGGCAGTGAGTTAAACTAGGGTTTAGCAATAGCAAGAAATTGTTATGACTCTTAATTTGGAGGGGTGATGGAAGGAGGCAAGATTTCCAGAGCTCAGGGAACTACCTCACTGAGAGGACCCTGAACCAGCATAGGCCAGTCTGGTGAGAGCTGGAACCACCAAAGAGATACATATGGATCCTCGATTCACAATGGGATTACATCCCAATAAACCCATCGTTAAGTTCAAAGTATCATAAGTCGAAAATGCACTTAATACACCTAACCTACTGAACATGATAGTTTAGCCTAGCCTAGCTTAAACATGCTCAGCACACTTACATTAGCCTACGGTTGGGCAAAGCCATCTAACACAAAGCCTATTTTATAATGAAGTGTTGAATATCTCATGTAATTTATTGAATATTGTACTGAAAGTGAAAAATAGAACGGTTGTCTGGGTGCAGGATGGTGGCAAGTGGATTGGTTGTTCACTCTCGTGATCGCGGGGCTGCCTGGGAGCTGTGGCTCGCTGCCACTGCCCAGCATCATGAGAGAGTATCATACGGCAAATCGCTAGCTTGGGAAAAGATCAAAATTCAAAATTTGAAGTGCGATTTCTACTGAATGCATATCACTTTCACATGATCATGAAGTCAAAAAATGGTAAATCAGGGATGTGCCCTGTGGCCGAGTGGTTAAGTTTGCGTGCTCTGCTGCAGCGGCCGAGGGTTTCGCCGGTTCGAATCCGGGGCACGGATATGGCACCGCTCATCAGGCCACGCTGAGGCGACATTCCACATTAGAGGGACCTGCAACTAAGAATATACAACCACGTACTGGGGGCCTTTGGGGAGAAAAAGGAAAAAGTAAAATGAAATCTTCTTCTAAAAGATGGTAAATCAAACCATTGTAAGTCAGGGACCATCTGTATAGCCCAAGGAGATGCCACCCAAGGGGAGGAGGAGAAGGAGAAATCAAATAGCCTGGCATCTCCCTTTGTCTAATCCCCCAATACCCAACCTATGCCTCTCATTGGCCAAATCCATTCGAAGCCAGCTGATCTGAGAGCATGGGACATGCAGGGATAGTCAGTTTCTGATGTGTGGGTTTCTCTGTCCATGTATGTCTTAGGGTAATTTCAGGGAAACATGTGCTTACCACTATAGAAGAGGAAGAAAGGTAAGAAATGAGGAAGGGTCTGGGGACTTTAAACCATTTTCAGTGTCAGAGTATGCCTTTGGGCACGTTCAAGGTGAGGGGAGCAAACGATCCAAGAAATCTCTTCTTTTGCGCTCTTGGTTGACAAAATGTAGCTTTTTCTCTATGTAGCCCTTGCCTTCAAAGGAATCCTTATAAAGAAATAGTTCACATTAGACTAGATTCCTTTTTCAATTCACAGAACCAAACTATTCCAATTGAAAGTGTCAATATTAGCAGAAAATGTGGAGATACTATCCTTTAACACGTTAATGCATCTCTTACGAACCTAAGAGGTTATGGGACAGGGCAGGAAAAAAGACAGTTGATGGCATTTAGGTATGAAGTGGAGGATTAAGTAAAGCAGACTGAACATCACTGTCGTGGGCTGAATTGTTTCCCCTCAAAATTCATATGTTGAAATCTCAATGCCTAGAACCTCAGGATAGAACCATATTTGGAGAGAAGGTCTTTAAAAAGGTAAGTTAAAATGAAGCTGTTAGAGTGGGCACTAATGCAATCTGCCTGGTGTCCTCGTAAGAAGAAGAGACCCCAGGCCAGTGTGTACAGACAGTCAAACATCTATGAAGGGGCAGCAAGAGGGTGGCATCTGCAAGCCTAGGAGAGAGGACACGGGAGAAAACAACCCTGCTGGTACCTTGGTCTTTGACTTCCAGCCTCCAGACTCGTGAGAAATTACATTTCTATTGTCAACACCACCTAGCCTGCGCTAGTAAGCTAATCAACTGACAAAGAAGCGACATCTGGAGACTCAGTGTGTGAGGCACCACTGATGACTGGAGATGCTAATAATGATATCCTTTATCATATAAAACAATATGGCTGCCAGGACCACAAAGCTGTTCCAGTTGGAATGAAAAGCTAGAGTTAGACATGCACTGTAAAAGCATAAATAAACTTGTTTTCTCTCCTTCATGGCTGCCCATTTAATTCAATATGCATTGTACTGTGCATGTATTAGGCAGATAGTTCTCTTACAGGTTCTCATCTATGAACACCTTGTCACTGAATGACATCTCTATCACAATGGTGACATCACAGCAACTTCCTCTTTGAATGATTGCTTATGGTTCCCTTATTGGTGGAAATAAAATTATCCCAGAATGTCAATATACATAAAGAAGGAAAATAATTCTGGTCCTCCTCAAAGTAGATTTAAAAACCACTCTTTTGTCATGGAAATTGTTCCAATCTACACTATGAATTGAATGTTTCTCTCTTATTTATGTCTCACAAATGTGCTTTAGCAACATGTTAGACTTTTGGTGTCCAGAAATGGATTTTTCAAAACTTTCTAAATAAAAAGAAATGAATAGCCAAGATAGAAGAATACCAGTTTCCTTGGTTCACATACAAGGCACACACTGAATATTCTTAGAAACATCACTTTGATCCAAAATAGAAAAATAGACTTGGTGTTAAGAACTATATTTTTAATTTTATATGAGATCTACCACTTTACCTGTTTACTTGAGTGTCAACAACCTAGAATAATGCAACAGTTTAGGAATTATTAAGTAATGTCCTGAGAATAAGTGATTCCAACAGCCATACATATTAAGGCTGACTCATGAGCAGCAAAACTGACATTGCTGTCTGGCAATTAGGATATCTGGCAATGGGTCTTATGTACAATTTTATCTTAAATTCCCATTCTCAATTCATTCCAATTGTACACGTTCTAAAACATATTGTCTACAAGGAAACCTGAAGTTTTCTCCTCGAAGTTTTACAAAAGAACAGTTAATATTAAAAAATAAAAATAAGTAGAAAATCATTAGAAGCAAGCTGGGAAGGTATATCAATGTGGGCAAGTATGACTACACGATAAAGAGCTTTATTTGATGATTATGTAGTGAGCGTTGATAAGTAGTTTTTTTCATGGAACTAAAAAATTTAACTCAGAGGAACATTTATTGCCAAATTCTTGAAACTAAACTTTAGCATCTGGCAATATTTTTTTAAACCACACTACTAGATTTTTACATTACATTTAACTTTCTTAAATTCAAATGTCATGAACTGGATAGATCTTTTTTTTAAACCTAAAATACAGAGAAACGTGAAGCTATATGTTGGAAAGAACTTTGGGCTATAAATGAGAAAAAGTGGACTCTGGTATGCTCCCTTTGACAAGTCGCCCTCTTTGGGTCTCAGTGCTCTCATAAAAATTTGTGCATTGTATCACGAGTGTTGCATTATTCCTAAAATTCTGGGTTTCCAACCATTTCACAACTTTACAAATTCTTCTAGCAAAGGCATAAGGTATCGATAAAATAAAATTTGCAATTTGTTAAAATCAAATGAAAAAGGTCTTAAAAGGTGGTTGAAGATATCTAGGGTACACAGCCAAGACGGCCGTAAAGCGCACAGATTTGTTACAAAGCCTTGAGTTACAATGATCCATGAAGATTAAATAAAGCCAGACAATATTTCAATGATCATTTTCTTAGCTTGCTTTTCTTGTCATCAGATTAAAAAATATACCTGGATTAGCATATGTGATATTGTATTTGTACCAATGTGCACTGATTATTCCGCCCCTCCCACAGCCGCACCCTCACCTCCTATCCCCGGACTAGCTGTGAAACTCGAGATATTTTTGAGGGCAGAGATTGGTTTCTTAAGGTTAGGTTTTCTCTATAATTCCATATAGAGTCAAATATTCCATGCGGGGTGGTTAACTGATAATTGGCAACTGGGAATTAGAATTCTGTACCATCTAGGCAGTGAAACTTTGTAATGCTGCCTGTTGTATAGACCATATTTCACTTGTATCAAATCTCCGGGAAATAAATCTTATTTCCCCAGAGCCTAGCAGTGACTGGCACATGTTTGAATGAATGAAGTAGACGGAGAATGTCAATATTCATTTATGTAATAATTAGTTAAGGAAAAAAGTACGTTTCAGCATAAGAACTTCGGACAGCCCTTTGCATAAATCGCACTTGACTTTTCCTGTCAGGCAAGTTGATGGCTTGTGAAATTCCTAGAAAAGCGAGGGGAGAGGACTCAGAGAGGAGCCGGCGTTCCGGACCCAGCGCGGTCTGGGGACCTTACTGGGCCTGAAGGGAAACATTTTGTCGCGGAGGAGTTCCGAAAGCCAGCGATCCCACAAGTCCTGGGCACGGGGAAGAAGCTGCCCTCCAGCCTCGGGTTGGAGCTTCGCCGAGTCAAGCGCAGGCGTCGCGCAACCTGCCGCAGGGGGGGCTCCGAGGCCGGACCCGCGGGGCGCGCCTTCGCCCCACCGCTGGAGCGCCGGGCCCCGCGGGTCACACTGTAGGGTTAGGGCGGCCGGCGGGCGGGCTCGGCGGGGCTCGGCGGGGCTCGGCGGGGCGGGGCGGGGCGGGGCGGGGCGGGGCGGGGCGGGGCGGGGCTCGGCGGGGCGGGGCGGGGCGGGGCGGGGCGGGGCTCGGCGGGGCTCGGCGGGGCGGGGCGGGGCTCGGCGGGGCTCGGCGGGGCGGGGCGGGGCGGGGCGCGGCGGGGCGGGGCGGGGCTCGGCGGGGCTCGGCGGGGCGGGGCGGGGCGGGGCGGGGCTCGGCGGGGCTCGGCGGGGCGGGGCTCGGTGGGGGCGGAGCCGGCGGTTGGGAGGGAGGAGGAGTCGCGGCGGCAGGAGGACAGCGCCGTTCCGGCCAGCCGCTCCCTGCGTCCCCTCTCCCTGCCCCGCAGTGGCCGGCGAGCCGCCGGCGAAGGAGCGCGCTCCTGACGCGGCCCGCCCTGCTCGCTCCCCGCCGGCGTCCGCCGTCCGTCCGCTCCTGGCCCGGGCCGCGGCCAGCGAGCCGCTCTGAGGCGGGCCGCGCGGAGTTGTGGGGCCGCCGCCGTGGCCCTCGCTGTCGGCGCCTCGCCGCCCGCCCGCGGTGCCCGCGCACGCCGGTCGCCATCGTCTTCGCGCCTGGCTGGCGGGGGCGCTGTCCTGCCCGGCCGTCCGCGCCGCGCATTGGAGCTCGGCGGAGCGCGGCAGCCAGGGCCGGCGGAGGCGCGAGAAGCCGGCCGCCGGCGCCGCGGGGGCCATGACCGTGGAGCAGAACGTGCTGCAGCAGAGCGCGGCGCAGAAGGTGAGGCGGCCCCTGGCCCGGCCCCCGGCCCGGCCCCGGCCCGGCCCCGCCGCCAGGGCCTCCTCCCCGCGCCCCCCGCCCCACCGCCTTTGGGGCGTCGTTCCCAGGGCGGGCTGCGTGTGGGAAGCGGGGTGCACTTAGCGGGCTTCCATCCGCTCCCTTCTGGCCGATTGTTTTCCTGGAGCAGAAGGTGCCGGGTCTTTATTGGGAGCGACCCTTACATTCCTACACTCCTCTATCTGGCTGCTTAATTAAACTTTCTCCTCCTCCTTCCTTTTAAAAAAAATAGAATAGCCACTGGTCATCCCTGATGAGCACAGTTTGTGTTTTGAAGGGGGGAGCCTTCTGGGCCTGCTCTTTGCAAAAGGGTCTCCAGCAGGACCGAATTGCCTGCCTGGCGGGGCAGGTCCGTTTACCAGGTGACTCTCTGTGGAAGTAGAGGGTTTGGGTGGTTCCTTTTCCTCTTTCTGTTTCTTTTTCCCGTTTTCCCCCCCTTGAGTATAGAAACTGTCCTTAAGAAGGGAAACCTTTCTGGCCATGTTTACTCCAGGAATCTTTTGTCCCCTGAGTTTGACCTTGTTCCATCGTTTACCCTTTGCTCTTGACTCAGCCACTCATTCAAATGGTCACTCACCTAAGTTAAAAAAAAAAAAAAAATCTGTTTTTGAAGCTTCAAATCTTTTATAGTGAGTAATGAGAAATGCTCATTTTGTTCTGGATTTTGCTTTCAGGATGTGAAGTGCACTATCATGGCTTGCACCATATCCTGAAGAGTAGTTGGCTATGACTTATTTGTCTTTTGGGTGAAAAGCATTTTGGGCAAAAGGATAACATTGCTTTAGTCGTGTTGGGGTTACGGGGGTAACTGGAGTTTATTGTGAGCAGCTCCCGAAGCTGTGTTGGTTTATCAGGGTGAGTAACGAACGCCCCACCCTGTTGTAGTTTTGGCATAGTTATCTCCTACCTGTGCTTGGTTTTCGAATAGGGTCTGCTGTCCTAAAATGGACTGTGTATATACTCACAGCCTGCTAAATTTCTGCTTTGAGATTATTTTTAGAATTTTATGGTAGTACTTGAGGTAATTGAAGATGCTCAAGAATTTTGGAAAGCAAGGATAGTGCATTGTTATTTTAGGCACTTTGGGAAAGTTGATTTTGGAGCTCTTGTGTGTTAACTGTTACTGGTTAAATTTAGAAGATTATTGCAGGCTGCAGTTTATTTACAGGGAAATAATTTTGGATTTAATATTGGGAGTTAGAACAGTTTATCTGTTAATCCCCTCTATTCTGCTTTGAATACCTTAAACTTTAGTTTTTGATGTTGAGTATGTGATAAAGTGTTAGTACTTAAAGCAGGATCTCGTGGTCATATGTACTAAGCAATATTTAATAGATTTGGTATCATTTTTGTTTATAGTTCTCTTCAGTGTTGAGTATTTATTCAACACAGCCAATTTGTTTCAAAGTGGGAAAAGTAGCTCAAATTTTTCACATCTCTTAAATGTGAACAGTGGAAAGAAGTTTGTGAGTTTTTGAAATTGGTTTTGACTAGAGTACTTCTTTAACATCGAATCAGATAATGCAGATCTGCCTGCTTCAGAAGTTTAGGCATAAAATTGTAGGATCGAGAATCAAATTACTGAAAGTGGTCTTGGCCATCAAGTTTAATTTCCTAGTTTAATGAACTCCTCCTTACACAAAGGCAGTAGTTGTTAATCCAAAGTATTACCATTGTGCTGCTGTTTTCAGTGTGTGTGTCAGATCGTCTCACTGGTATTGGGGAAATTTTTTTGGTGAGGAAGATTGGCCCCGAGCTAACATCTGTTGCCAGTCTTCCTTCTTTTGCTTGAGGAAGATTGTCGCTGAGCTAACATCTGTGCCAGTCTTTCTCTGTCATGTGAGATGCCACCACAGTGTGCCTGACCACCGGTGCTAGGTCGCCGACCACATAGGAACCTGCAAACGCCTGGCCACAGAAGGAAGTGGAGCCGGAACTTAACCACTACCCCATGGGGCCAGCCCGAGGGGGGAAATATTTTTGGAGCAGTATAATGCGTGTATTTTTATACTTCCATCAAGGTATTTATGTGTTTTTTAAAAAGAAACAATATATTTGTTTGCTTTCCATATTAATATAGTATTATATTTTTACTCATATTGGAACTATTTAAAAAATATTTGTATGGGTATAAATACTTTAAGCCATCTACTTCAAATAAATTGGTAGATTTAAATCCACCAAGCTAGTAACTAGGAAGTGGACTTAAGCTAGTAACTAGGAAGTAAACTTCAAACTTTAGAAGAAACAAAAGTGAAACTCTCTGTTTTCACTTAGAAACTTTATGAATTGTCAGTCAAATGAGGTAACTAGTGCATATTGCATATCCAAAATTGAGCCTATTTTCTGCTCTCCTCAAAATAATTGTGTGTGTGTATGTATGTGTACAACATTAGTTTTATGTGAATAGCTGTGTTCTGGGGATTGGAACGCTTCCCTATATTTTCAAGATTCTTTTTTTTTCCTTCCAGAAGGATGACTCTTTCATAAAATACTATAATAATCCTTTATTTTAAAAAAGCGTGCCACAGAACTTTCATAGATCCCTTTTCACCTGCAAGGTAGTCACAGTATATTTGTAAGGAGAGGGGCTGTCTTTTCCTCTGATGTGTTCTTTGCGTGATGGCTGAAGTTTGGCCGTGGCCGGGCGTTGTGACATGTAATAAAACTGCAGAGAGCTGCTTTTCTGAGGTTTAAAGGATACAAGTGAGGTGGAGTTGGGGGGAGATTGGCTGCAGTTAAATCCTGTCAGAATTTTGGTCTTGAACATGTCTTCAGCCTTTGAGCTTGATATTTACCTGAGTGCAGGATCTTTAGATCTCAGAAATTTGATACCTAGATTCAGGTCCCAAAGAGGATTCTTTAGGGCAGCAATAGATGGCTTCGTCCCAGGGACCAAATTAATTTATAGAGTGAAGTGAGCTGGATACCGTTTACATTAAATGTATCTTTCTGAGTTGAATAAAATATAAAGTTCCTAAGGGCAGGTATTTTGCCTGTTTTGTTTCACCCTGGTTCCTTGCACATAGTACGTTTCAGTAAATATTTGATGAGTGAAGCAGTGTGTGAATGTTTTCTAAGAAGAATGAGAAGTGCAGTAGTTATTTTAGTTCCCTAACTGAATCTCAGATTTAAGATTATTGAGAAACAGTGAAAGCTCAAGACTGCGGACAGCTGTTGGAATTTAGGCAGTGTAGTGAAAAGATGCTTGGATCTGTATCACCTTTCTGTGACCTTGGACAAGTCATTAAATGCCTCTGAATCTTCTTTTAAAGCCTTAAAGTTAGTATGATTAGACATTAGCAACTTTTTTAGATCTGCGTGTTCGGTGGAGCTAAGCATACATTTATTCCAGACAGGGAGTTTAAAAAAAAATAGTAGGGGATGGCAGCAGAAGGAATTTTATGGATCAAGAATTTTCAGTTAATTACGGGGGGGGGGGAGGGAGGGGTTAGGTGGGCAGGATTAACCAATCACAGATTAACCAAATTAAGAGTTTAAAACAAAACTTGAAAAATAATACAAACTGGATTCAGAGTAAATTTCTTAGTTAAAATAATGGAGTATTTTCTAATTGAGGTTATCATCTAAAGTTACAGAAATAAAGTAGAGCCTTTCAAGGGACAGTTAACATTTTGTAAATTGCTGTAAACATTATATACAACTGATATTCCTTAGTACTAAATAGTTGGTTATCTTGTTATCAGCATATGCCTTCGTTTGGGCAGAGAGATGGGGAGCCAGCTGCTTATTCCCACCTATTCCTTCCCTTTCTCACCTCATTTTGATTTGTATACTAACACTGTATCCAGCTGCCTTAATGAATTCTCATCAGATCTGATAAATATTCTGTGAGTTTTCTTTACTTTTCTGTGTATACAGTCCATATCATTTGTGAATAATTATCATTCTGACCTCTTCCTTGTCAATATTCAGATTTATGTTTTCATTTACTGTTTTATTGCTTTAGCTAAGATTGCAGAATACTCCTAGGATTGATGTTAGTGTCTGTATGTATTGTTTCATTATGATATGGAAATTTCCCTATAGTCCTAAGTTTTAAAAATATTTTGAAATCAGATTTAGATGTTGACTCTTTATCAAATGTCTTCTTTTGTTGTTGCAACGACTGATGTGGTGTTTTATGTGTCAATAAGAACAACAATTGTAATAGATAGCATTTATGGGATATTTACTATGTACTAGGTTAAGGAATTGTAATAAGAGCAACAATTGTAATAGATAACGTTTATGGGATATTGACTATGTACGATGTTAAGGAATTGTGCTGGGAGTTTTTTAGACTGTTTTTCATTTCATCTTCCTAACTGCCTTATTAGGTGAGCACTATTTTTTCCCTTCATATTGTGATTGAGGAAACAGTACTAGAGAAGCTAAGAGCTAAAGCAACATTTCACTGCTGGTGTGTGTGAAGGGTGGGATTTAACTCAGGGCTGTGAGACTCTCGAGCCCCCCATTATGATGGATTGCATTCTGGTAAAATCTCATGTAGTCGTGATGCCTCCAAATTCAATATACTAAATTTTAATCTGGAATTTAATATCTGTATTCTTAAATGAGATTGGTTACACGGTTTGCTTTTGTGTAAGTGGGTAACAAGGTAAAATTAACTCATAAAATTATTGGAAAGCTTTTTGTGTTTTCCTATGTTTTTGTAGGATTGGGTTAAACCATTCAAAATTGGGGACATTTAAGCATTTTTTTGTCATTCAATCTAAGTACTTGCTACTTTGAAAGGTTGATGAATATGACTATATCAGGCTGACTTTTATTTAGAGCAAATTTTAGATGAGCTTTCCAAATTTTATCTTTTTTTTAGGTTTTCTACCTCTTCCAGTGTCAATTTTAAAATTGTTTTTTAGATGTGGATTTTATTTCATTTAGCTTTCTCTCCATATAGGTATGTATATGGATCTGATGTTTTCTCTTAAATCTGTGGGTATATAGATAGATCTCTTTCTCATTCCTGTTAGTTTTGTTCTCTTCTCAGTGATGTTTGCCAGAAGGTGATCTATTTTATTGGTCTTTGCAAAATTCAGCTCTTTGTTTCATTTATAACTTTTGTCTTCTAATTTACTTTTATTTTTCTTTAGTAATTCCACCTTTCTACTCTTTTGGATGGTTATTATTCTTTTTATACTTATATTCAACGTTTAGTGAATTTCCAATCATGTTTAATGAAAAACATTTTGGGCTGTGGATTTTCATCAGTTTTGTTTTGAATTTGAATTTATTTTTTGTTCACTCTTTAAAAGATTTTTTTTGGTTTACTTTCCAAGATGTTGCATTTTTAAAATTGTTAACTTTTAGTTTCCATATACTGTGTTTAGAGAACATGATTTATAATAGTTTTAGAAATTTATTCAGATTTTCTTGGGGCCAGCACCGGGGGCGTAGTGGTAAGTTTGTGCGCTCTGCTTTGGTGGCCCAGCGTTCGTGGGTTTGGATCCTGGGCATGGACCTGCACACTGCTCATCAAGCCAGCCTGTGGCAGTGTCCCACATACAAAATAGAGAAAGATCGGCACAGATGTTAGCTCAGGGCCAATCTTCCTCACACACACAGAAAAAGATTTTCTTATGTACATGAAGTTTTAAGGAGCATATGAAAAGGATGGGTATTCTTTGAAAGTTGTAGAGTTTGGGGCCAGCCCCGTGGCCTAGTGGTTGAGTTCGAGAGCTCTGCTTCAGCAGCCCAGGGTTTTGCCAATTTGAATCCTAGGTGCGGACATGGCATTGCTTGTCGAGCCTTGCTGGGGTGGCATCCCACATGTCACAACTAGAAAGACCCAAAACTACAAATACACAACTATGTACTGGGGGACTTTGGGAGAAAAAGGAAAAATAAAAATAAAATCTTAAAAGAAAAAGTTATAGAGTTCTTTATTTGTATATTAAATGAACACAGTGTGATTTGAATATTTCATGTTTTTTTCCTTTATCTCTTAAATTCTGAGGGATGTGATATCTCTCCTTTTAATATAATTTCATCAAATTCTCTTTGTATTTCTCATGGATCTAATCCAAATGTGTGTGTCTTTGCTGGTGTTTTAGTAGAATTTCATCCTTTACATATATGGTGATAATTGATAAATTTTTTTATTGTCATCTGAGTTTCTGTTTATTAGTCTTGTTTTCCCTACTCAGTTTTTTTGTTTTTTAAAGATTGGCACCTGAGCTAACAACTGTTGCCAGTCTTCTTTGTTTTCCCCCCTGCTTTTTCTCCCCAAATCCCCCCAGTACATAGTTATATATTTTAGTTATGGGTCCTTCTAGTTGTGGCATGTGGGACACCGCCTCAGCATGGCCTGACGAGCGATGCCATGTCTGTGCCCAGGATCTGAACCAGCCTGCTCAGTTTTCATGGATTGATCAGATTTTCCTTGTGTCACCTCCCTTACCCTTTCTTTTTTACAGCCTGTCATGATTTGGAAATCACTTTCTCATTTCTGCTCTTTTAATTTTAAACATGTATATCTAAACGTATTTTTCTGGTAGAGTCAAAAATTGATAATTAGCTTTCCCTCCTTCCCTCTACTCTCAATAAGATAAAACTTTTTAGCTTATTTTTATTTACAGCATTCCTGATTTTGTTGGGATAATATTGAATGTGATTCTGAATGATGACTTCTTAAAAAAACAATTCTTTTGTTGAGGTCATATTGGCTTACAACATAGTGTAAATTTCAGGTACACATCACTCTGTTTCTCTTTCTGTATAGACTGCATTGTGTTCCCTGCCAACAGTCCAGTTTTTATCCATCACCATATGTACATGTCCCTGTCCCCCTTTGGCCCTCCTCCCACCCCCTTCTCCTCTGGTAACCACTCATCTGTTCTCTAAATGATGACATTTTAAATTTCTTAGGGTATACCTTATGTCAAAAATATTACTTAATTGTGTTACACATTAGCAGTTAGTTTTTAAAAATTATTTTATTTTAACTATATGTTTTTCTGTATAGTATAATACTGTTTCATGTTACTCTTTGTTTTTATTGTTGTTGACTCTTTGTGGAAGCTTGTATCATTTCCCCTTTGGTTTTGGAATCCAGAAATTTCACTGTGTGTGTGTGGTGTGTGTTTATCTTTTTAACAGTTCTGCCTAGGATTTTTGATCTGAAAATGTTAGTGTTCTTCTCAGTAAAATTATTGCTTCTACTGTATTCTTTTTTTTCCTTCTATAACTGCATTATTTGAATATTAGATACCATTCATGTCTTTTCCTTGCTTCAAATTTTATTTTATAATTTCTTTCTCTCCCTTTTTGTCCTATATGCTCAGATAACTTTTCAGTTTGATCATCTATGCTAGTTCTATATTTACTGCCTCCATAGGTGGTCAGATCTTTTGGGGGTTTGTTTTAATAGTATACATTTTTAGTTGGTTCTAAAGTGCATAATAATAATAATAGAATTATAAACATTGGTTCATAATAGCTGTGCATGAAAATGTTTATTTATGAAATTTCTTATCAATTTTTAATAGTAAACACACATGAACCTGCTACTTAAAACAAAAGCTGCAACTTTGAAGGTAATCTATATCTAATCATAGTCCCCTTATCCCACCCCTCTCTTTTAATTTGAGATTGTAATCATGTTGAATCCTGCGTTCATTCTCCCTTTGGTTTCTTTTTACTGCATCTCTATATGAGTTCTTGAAGGTATATATTTTTAATTTTAGTTGTTTTAACTTTAGGAACGTTTTTCTACCTCTATATCTAAAAGATATTCACCTCTGTTTTATACTAAGAAGTTTAAAGATATGTTTGCAACACTTAAAGCTTATTCCATCTTTACTTATTTTTTGTACTTGGTGTGAGATAGGGATCCAGTTTAATTTTTATTATGTATATGATTTATTGTTGTTAGTCGTAGCTTATTGAAAAGTTAATGCTCTCCCCCAATGAACTGACGTGCCATGTCTGTCATATACAGAAGCTTTATGTAAAGTGTTCTTTTTTCCCCCTGTTGTCTCAGTTTTCTTCCATCATCCATTTTGTGAATAGCATCCTGTCTTCATTGCTGTAGCTTCATAATGATCTCTACTACTGGAAAAGTAAGTGGGCTCCTCCTCTTCCAAGGTTTCATGGCACTTCATTCTTCCTTGGAAATTTTAGAATAATCTTACCAAGTTCTCTGAAAAACTCTTGTTGGAGTTTTTTATTAATTCCATGGAATCTTAGACCAATTTGGGATCATTAACATCTCTACAATATTGAGTCTTCCTATTTGTGAACAGAGTATACTTTTTCCTTTATTTCGATCTTTCTTCATTTCTGTTATTCAGTTTTAATTTTAACTGTAGAATTCTAACACATCATTTGTCCTAGATAGTTGCTAATTTCTTATAACAATTATATGTAGCGTTTTAAAATATTTGTTATTGGTTACTGGTGTGTACAGATGCAACTGGCTTTTGTATGTTGCTCTTATATCAAGCCACCTTGCTAAATTTTTCTATTTTAACACTTTTCCAGAGATGATTTTGGATTTTCTCTGTAAAAGATCATACTGTGAGTAAATCATGAGAGTTTTATTTATTTCCAATTGTTATGCTTGTAATTTCATTTTTTTCTTGTTGTGCTAGATGAGACGTCTAAGAAGTAATAATACTGACTAGAAGCAGTAATAGTAGATATTGTCTTATTGCTGATTTTAAAGAACAGTTCCTTACTTTGGTACCTAAGGCATTTCTAAAGTATTTACACGTGTTAGTTGTACAAACTCGTATGTTATAAAGCGGGTTCTATTTCTAAAGAACTAAAAGATATTGTAGTATTTTAAATTCTGATGCGTGCACGTACTTTTTCCTTTGAGTGCTGGTGACTTTTGTGAAAATTTTCGCTCTAGGCATCCTGGTGTGGAAATAGCTGGTTTGTCAGCCATTTCTCTGTCATCCTAGGGCA
This sequence comes from Equus caballus, assembly GCF_041296265.1. Taxonomy (NCBI): domain Eukaryota; kingdom Metazoa; phylum Chordata; class Mammalia; order Perissodactyla; family Equidae; genus Equus; species Equus caballus. The sequence goes on from NC_091695.1 coordinate 14,585,183, forward strand.
TCTAAAGTCAGGCATGGCATTTCTTTTTTATCATGGGCAGTCCTTTCTCTCTTTTCCCAGCGACCACTTCACAATCGTTCATTTCTGCCCTGATATGCTTAGTGTAAGAGTGGTTACAAGAGTCTTTCCCCTGACACTGCACACACACTTATTCTCTAATGTCACAGAACTACCATTTTTACTGAAACCAAAGTGGGTTCCTTCCTGGCGAGTTGAATCAGACCCCCACCAGAAGCAGTTGTCACACAAAGTAGGGCATGTTTGCAGCAAAGAGGAGGCCACGCAGAATCATTTCCAAAGTCATGGCATCCCCAACAAAGGGAAGCAGGGGCCTTTTATTTTGGATGGGAATGAATATTCAAAACAGAGAGGTGGGTATTCGCTTGCCCAGGCTCAGTTGGAAAACATGCTTCCACATACACTGCAGGTTAAGGCAGCAAGGACTAAGCTACTCCCACAGCAGATATTTTAGCATTAAAAATGAGGCAAAGGTCATAGGCCTCGCCCTTGTGCTGGGGCTTGGTCTGCTTCAGGTTGGTTGGTGATTGCATCTCTTAACAGTTAAATGCTTCTGACCCCACCCTTGAGTTCGTTGGAGCAGTGAGTCCCTGACACCATGAGTACTGACTTGCAGCAGTGGCCTGCCTTTTTCCTGCAAATATAAGTGATGAGTATGGTGACATAGCTCATAATAATTGTTGGTTTGTATTATACAGGCATACCTCATTTTACTGTGCTCTGCCTTATTGTACCTCACAAATATTGCAGGGGGTTTTTTCTTTTTCTTTTTTTTTTTCTTTTGGTGCGGAAGATTGGCCCTGAACTAACATCTGTTGCCAGTCTTCTCTTTTTGCTTGAGGAAGATTGTCGCTGAGCTAACATCTGTGCCAGTCTTCCTCTGTTTTGTATGTGGGATGCCGCCACAGCATGGCTTGATGAGCGATGTGCAGGTCTGTGCTTGGGATCCGAACCCGTGAACCCTGGGCCGCAGAGCAGAGTGTGCGTACTTAACCACTATGCCACTGGGTTGGCCCTCAAATACTGTATTTTTTACAAGACCCTCAACCAGCAAAAATATTATGACTCATTGAAGGCTCAGATAATGGTTAGCATTTTTAGCAATAAAATATTTTTTAATTAAGATATGTACATTGTGTTTTTGGACATAATGCTCTTGTACACTTAATAGACTACAGTATACTGTAAACATAACTTTGATATTCACTGGGAAACCAGAAAGTTCGTGTGACTTGCTTTATTGCAGTATTTGCTTGTTGCAGTGGTCTGGATCCAGACCCACAATATCTTCGAGGTATGCCTGTTTATGAAAGACCAAATCTGGCCTCTGAAAGCCAGTTTTGGAATGTCACTATGCAGTGTGGGTAAGTAGATGATGTGAAAGTTGAATTTATGAAATGACCTCTTGCGTTTATTTTGGCAAACTTGTGTAAGTAATTTTTCTATGTTTTCTCTCTCTTTTTTCCTCCTTGACTAACTATTTTAATACAGTTTATCTGCTTTGTTTATAGTCTTGGTCTTTCGAGCCACTGAATATTTTAAAATGTACGTTTTCCTTGTTTCCTTAGCCTTGTTCAAACAGGTGTAGATCAGAGCTTATTCTTACAGTGTGATTTGTGGACTATCTTCATTTCCTCTAGTGCTTGCTACAACTGTAGAATTCTGTGCCTCACCCCAGACCTGTTGTTTCAAGACTCTGATGGTTGGACTACTTTCTTAACAAGAATCAGTGATTCTTCTGCACTTAAAGTTTGAGGAGCACTAGTTGAAAGTATTCTTGAAGATGAGAGTGCCTTAGCACTTGTGTGAATTGATTGCAGAGGTTGAATTATTACAGTACACCCAATTTAACACGCAAGCAGAGTCTCTTTGAACACATTGGCTTTCTTACATTTCGAGTGTTTGTCCCCATCAGTGTACTTACACTGACCTGCTTTTCTGTTGTAAGGGAAATGCCGCCTCCATCAGGCTATCATGGCCACCATCTCTTGGAAACCCAAAGCTTCAGGTGCCCAGGGGACACTGGAACCCTGAACCCAAATAGGGCAAAGTTAGTTGTCTTTTTATTCATTGAATCATATGTCAGGGAGTTGGGAAGCTATTGTACATGCTAAGGTTGCAGTCTCCCTGTTTCTTTTCTTTTTGGGGTCTGTGTGTGTGAATCATTTTTGAAAGATTTTTTTGTGTGTGAGAAACATAGCGTATGAGAACTTATGTATACCTCAGAGATACGTAATAAGATTACTGCCCTTTGTACCACCTTAGATGTGAAATAGAACATCTTATTATTACAGAAGTTTTCTTTGTGCCTCATCCGAACTGTCCCTTCCTTCCACATCCCTCTAGCTGCTATCTTGACTTTTCCAGGTTGATGTTACCGTAGTGTAATTTAGAAAATATAAAATGAAAACACCCATTGAAACTGTTTTAATTAGATGAATTTTGGCATATGGAACATTTTTGACACTCCAGAAGATTTTCTTGCATCACTTTTCCCATTTAGTATCCCCACCCTCCCTTTCCAGATAACCACTTATTGGATTTCTATCACAGTAGATCGCTTTTGGCTGTTTTAGGTCTTCACATAAACGGAATCATAAAAATTCCTTTTTTTTTTTTTTTTTTTTGCATTTGACATTTCTGCTCAGGAAACTGTTTTTGAGATTCAGCCATGTTATTGCATGTGTTAGTAGTTTGTTCCTTTTTATTGCTGAGTAACATTTTATTATATGAATATTTTGAAACTTGTGTAAATATGTACCTATTGGTGAACTTTTGAGTTGTTTCCAGTTTGTGGCTTTTATGAATAATATTGCCACGTGTATGTGTGTAAGCAAGTCTTGAGTAGACATATTTGCATTTCTCTTGGGCAAATACGTAGCAGTGGAATTGTTGTAAAATATTGCTAAATGGTTATTTAAAGCAGTGGTATCACTGTCCATTCCCATCAGCAATGTATGAGAGTTCTGGTTGGTCAACATTTTTGGCAGCACTTGATATTGTCAACTTTTATGTTTTAGCCATCTTAGCGAGTATATAGTGGTACCTCATTGTGATATTAATTGGTATTTCTTTAATGGCTCATGGTTTTAAAGTCTTTTCAGGTGCTTATTGGCCATTTTTGGATGATTTTCAAATATTGCTTCTCATACGTTTTCCAGTTTTATGTTCTTAAAGGATTAGCAATAACAATAGCTAGTTGTTCTTCCAAGTCTGAAAATGGCAAAAAAGTTGAAGATATTGCTAGTTAAAACATTTTAGGAGCAAGTACTGATATGCTCTCGAAACAAAATGAAATTGCACAATTTTTTCTTCATTTTATTTTTTTAAACTAATACGTGATAAAAAGGCTCACTGCTGAAGAAGGAAGGCCTTTCTCTTCTTCATACCTCAAACTAGCATTGAGTTAATCTCTTAGATAGTTAATTGTGCGCATAAGAGAAATCTCTATGATGTATACTTTGTTCACAGGGTACAAAATACTTTCACACTGTAGTTGGTTTCACACTGAAGTTTGGAAAGGGCCTGGAGGACCAATGGCAGGTGGGAGGAAGTGTGGAGAGGTAAGCAATTGGGCAAAGAAAGACTTTTCTTAGTTTCTGGTCCATGTGAGAATCAGAAAGAAGAGGAGCTCGTTTTGAACTGGAAAGGAAAACACTTCCTGTTTGCTGGTTTTTATTGGTGCTGTTCAGCCTGGAAGTGGGTGGGGTGGGCGAGCTACGCTAGGCCTGAGGGCAGGACTGACTTCCAGCTGAGAGCTAAGTCCTCAGAGAAGCAGGAAGGATGTAGAGGAGTAGGGAGAGAGGGACCAGGAATGAAGAACCATTAGTGGCCAGGATCTGTTACTATGGTAACAGTAACGTGAGAACCACTCACATATACACAAGTTGGTGTGTTATAATTCATGCCAGAGTACATGCAAGATCAAATGTTTGATTTCTTTGAGGTGGAGCTACAGAAGCGAGTTTGGGCTGGAGGTGTGGGGCTTGCTGTGTCCTCCACTGAAGCATCTGAGCTGGTCTGCGTTTCTCATCAAGTAGGCCCCACTCTTCCCATTAGGCCTTACAGAAAGCCTCTGGGGCAGAACAAGGCCAAGGAAGAGGATTGAAAGGAAACCAGAAGTGATACCACACCTCTTAATCTCAAGTTCGCGTGCCCGATGCACAGCAAGCCAAACACTGAGACATTGGTGTTTGTAGATGGAGACAGATTTTATTCGAATTGGCCAAAATGAGAAGGTGGGAAAGCCCCTGGACAATCTGACTTCCGCAATTCCATGGCTGCTGAGTGCATTCACCTTCTTCTACAAAACAAACTCACAAATCTTTGAGACCCCTGAGTCACCCCCTCAAGTTAAACAGGAAACGGCAAATTGGTTTAATATCTACAGTGACCCTCAGGTACCCAGCTTCGGCCCAATCCACTGCCTCGGGTTTAAAATTCCCAGTTTTTGGAGGACGGAACAGCTCTCTGCACAGGCCTCCTGGGGTCAGTGGACACTGTGCCTATTCTGGTCACATCATTCAGGTTCTCAGAACTGACTTTTGGGCTTCTTCCCCAGTAGAGCGGGGACTTCCAGTCGGTGATAAGACTGCAGAACTAACAGAACTGACAGTATTTCCGTCCTTGCTGCTGGTGTCAGAGGGAAGGCTCACTGCGTCTGCGCTGTGGGGCTGTGGCTGGATAGATGAAGGTGGCGTAGCTCAGGCTGGAGTCAGCTTTGTGGTTTCTGTGATGTTTGCTGGATAGGGGCCCAGGCTTCTGGGGACGTGGGGATCAGAGTAGCCCGCCTAGGGCTGGGGTCCCGTGCGAGGAGGTGTGGTGCTAGGGCCCTGTGAACATTGATGTTGCCATTAGCTTACTTGGCCATCTTGGGGGTTGCCTCAGGCAAATTCTAAACTCAGGGTCTGCAGTGTTTGGATGGCAGTGAATGCCCTTCTGTGCATTCTTGGCTGTGCCTGTGGTGCTCAGGGACCCTTCATACCCCTTGCACTGCTGGAAGAGAGGGTAGAGCTCTCTGGGTTTAATGTGCGCAGGGAGGGGCTGACAGTGCCTCTGTTCCTCCTCTTCCGCCTGTCTTAGGGCCTCAGGGGGCTTTCTGTGGGGGCGAGGGGGAGCGAGGGTGGGAGGTGGTCAGGGAGTGTGGCCGGGAGCTACTGGGAACCTGCTGCCTTTGTCTTTTCCTTACTGACCGTTGTTATATCTTCTATAGATATATCTTGTTATTGAGTTGCAGGGATTTATATATTCTGAATATGTCGTTATAAATTATAAATATATTTTTTCTCAGCATGTAGGTTCTTTTCATTTTCTTATTAGTTTCTATGAAGTCAAGTTTTTTAACATTGGTGAAGTTCATTGTACCACTTTTTTTTTTTTTACGGTTAATGCTTTAACAAATTTTTGAAACTTAATTTGCAAAAACTTTTTTCCTGTGTTTTCTTCTAAAATGTTTTATCATTTTAGTTTTTACATTTACATCTGTAATTTATGTGGAGTCTGTTTTTGTGTGTGCTCTGAGGTGGAAGAGTTCGGGTTTATATGAAATAAATGACCCTTGTGGTATAGTTCATCTTTACTTCTGGATGCACCAGAACTTAACCATCCTACTGTTGGTAAACTATTTGGTTATCTTTTTATGTGTTTATGGACCTTTGAGATTTTTTTTGTGACATTTACGTTTGTTTCTCGTGTTTGTTTTTTCTTTTGGGTGGTTTTACCTTTTCCTTTTTGATTTGAAGGAGTTCTTTAGTCCACAGATAATTTTTATTTTCTACTTAGCTATTTTGAAAATATCTTTTCCCATTTTCAGGGTGTCTTTTTACTCCCTTTATGCTATTCTTTCACGAATAGAAGTTCATTTCAATTTAGTCTCATATGTGATTAGTTTTGTTTATTATTTGAACTTCCATACTCTTTCATTAAGATGGTCTCTCTCTCTCTTTTTTTTTTTTGGTGAGGAAGATTGGCCCTGAGCTAACATATGTTGCCAATCTTCCTCTTTTTGCTTGAGGAAGATTGTTGCTGAGCTAACGTCTGTGCCAATCTTCTGTTTTGTCTGTGGAATGCTGCCACAGCCTGGCTTGATGAATGGGGTGTGGGTCCATGCTTGGGATTCGAACCACTGAACTGCAGGCCACCAAAGCAGAGTGCTGAACTTAACCACTATGCCACCTGGTGGCCCCAAGATACTCTCTTTTATTGTCCTCTAGTCTTTTTCTTGTTTTGCCTTCAGTATTTGTCTTATTCCACTTGGATTTGAAGTTTGGGCATATTGTTTGCATAGGTGTCCAAATTCATGATTGGAGAACCAGCAACTGTATTGAAAAATTTCTCCTCCTCCTCATTAATGCTCCACCTGATGACAATATTTTTTATCCTTGAATTGGGACTTTTTAAAATAGGTCTCAGGGACTCTCCCTTGAATTAAAGTATTTTTCATTATAGTTTGACTGAAGTGTGCGTAAACATAAACGAGGCATAAATTTATTATGTTTTATTATATAGCTCTTATGCACCAAGACCAAAACCCAACTAATAACTTAGATATAACCAAAACTAAAAAATTAGTAAAATTTGGAAGAATAAGGTTAACTTAATTTTAACAGAATGGTAGTGTTTTACAGAAGCTAATTTGGCACTTCCAACTTCAGCCAATGAAATTAATACATGTGCATCAGGATATTCTTGTAATAGTTATTGTTAAAGTTTGGGAGTAGATTTTATTGCCGTTGTCATCCACTTTACGTCTTTGACCCTGGTACTCAGTTGACAGCCATTGTCTTAGAGTGGGGTTCTCAGCCTTTTTGTTGTAGTTTTCACAGATGTGCCTTCAGGTTTGATCATAGTTTAAAACTTTTTTTTATTTTTTGCTATACCTCAGTATAGTAGTCCCATTTTATCCGCAGTTTTGCTTTCCATTGTTTCAGTTATCCACGGTCAACTGTGGTCCAAAAGTATTAAGTGGAAAATTCCAGAAATAAACAATTCATGTTTTAAATTGTGCATCATTCTGAATAGCCTGATGAAGTCTCACTCCATTTCACCTGAGATGTGAGTCATTCCTTTGTCCAGCGTATCCACTCCGTATATGCTACCCACCTCTAGTCACTTAGTAGCTGTGGGTTATCAGATTGATGGTTGTGGTATCACAGTGCTTGTTTTCAAGTAACCATGATTTTACTTAATAATGGCCCCAAAGCGCAAGAGTAGTGAGGATGCAATTCGGATATGCCAAAGGGAAGCTTTAAGTGAAAAGGTAAAAGTTCTCAACTTAATCAAGAAAAGAAAAAAATCTTATGCTGAGGTTGTTAAGATCTTGGGTGACTTTTATTATGCCATATTGTTATAATTGTTCTATTTTATTATTATTGTTAATCTCTTACTGTGCCTAATTTATAAGTTAAGCTTTATTATAGGTATGTATGTATAGAAAAAACCCAGTATATATATGATTTGCTGCTCTCTGTGGTTTCAGGCATCCACTGGGGGTCTTGGAACGTATCTCTCACAGGTAAGGGGAGACTACTGTAAATGTGCTGTAATTATTGCTGTATCTCTCAAGCAGAATGTTGAACTGAACAGGTTGTGTGGTTTAGTGTAGAGTGGGATACAGATGATCCTCAACTTACTATGTTTCTACTTAGGATTTTTCGACTTTCATTGGTGTGAAATCGATAATGCATTCAGTAGAAACTGTACTTTGAATTTTGAATTTTGATCTTTTCCCAGGCTAGCGGTATGTGGTACACTCCTCTGTTGTGACGTTGGGCAGCGGCAGCGAGCCACAGCTCCCAGTCAGCCACGCGATCACGAGGCTGATAACACTTACAACAGTCCTGAACCCATAAACCATTATGTGTTTCGCTTTCAGTACGATACTCAATAAATTACACGAGATATTCAACACTTTGTTATTAAACAGGATTTGTGTTAGAGGATTTTGCCCAACTGTACACTAATGTGTACTATTTAGTCCTTTTATCTGGTCACCGTTACAAGGCTCCTGTAACTCTTGAAATTTACTGTCTTTTGTATGCTAATGAGAAAACTTCTGGTTGGAGGACAAGATAGCTTCAGGAGAGGGGCTGGACCTCAGAAAAACCAACCACTGTGATTAAAGCGTTAGAACTTTCAGCCGGTTCCCCAGTCCAGGGAGGGGAGAGGGGCTGGAGAGTGAGTTCAGTCACCAGCGGCCAATAATTTCCATCAATTGTGCCTACATAATGAAATCTCTGGTGCTTTATATACTTTTAATAAGTGCATAGTAAATGAGAGTTCTAGGATAGAACTTTGCATGTAGGGTTAACTATTTTCCTTCCTAATTTTTTCTGATGTTTAGTCTCCTAAGAATACAGAATTACATCATGAATATATTGTTAGAATACAAAAATTGCTTGTAAGGAAGTTAGATCAGTAAGGGTCCAGTTAGGACACGGAAAACACACAATAATTTGGACAGGGAAAGTTTAATACGATTCACTAGTAACGGTGATTGGCTGCTGAAGACTAAAAACTCTAGAGAAGAAAAGGAGGAGTAAGTTTTGGAGAGGTCCTCCACGAGCCCTGAGGCTCAGATTCAGGTTTTGTTGGAGAGGTTGTGATTGAAGCCCACTGGATAGCGGGCAAGTTTGCTGAGGTGCTGGAGGTGGGGACACTTCTGCCAGTAGCTGTTTTATGGGTCCAGGAAAGAAAGTGGTATAGAGCATATGCTTTTTCACACCTAGCATTTTATCTAGATGAATGGAGTTTCTGATAGTCTGGAGGGTGTGTTATGTGTGTAATTAGTATGACCAAAAACTATATTTGCTGTATGGAATTGTTTGTGACAGATGTAGCTGCTAGGAATCGTATAGTATTGTAGTTTATTTTGTTTTATTAGTAGAGGGATTTTATTTTTGGACTGTAAGTTAACTATGAAAATTTAACTATGGAAACTAGAGATATGTAAAGATTTAATTGGACGAGAGAGATATAGTAGGAATCAGTCAGATTATTAACATCAAAAACAAGTTAAATATATTTTGTCTAAACTGCTGATGTCATAGTTCAAGGATGTCATTTGATTCACAAAACTTTTTTTTACCCACATGTTTTCCAGAATACAGACGCTCTAATTTAAAAGCACACTGTTCCAAAAGCTTTTACAAATTGGGTTTTTGAAACTCAAAATGCATGTTCCCATAGAAACCATGTTTCATCATGTTGGGTTCATATTTGGTCTGGAAATGTATTTAACTCTGTATGGACTTAGCTTATAGTGCAGTGAAACTATATTTTTTGCATGTAGAGTTTCTACTTATGATGCATTCTTTTGTCTACTAGTTAATAGGGATGGGGGATTCTCTTAGGGGCATGGACATTATGTGGATGTTAGATTGGTTGAAGGGTTGAGGTGGCAGGTGGGGTATGAACTCTGAGGTGAGGAAGGCTGGAAACAAACATTTACTGAGGACCAACTATGTCCATTGCTCTTTGCTGCCTGTTTCCCGTAAAGCATCTCATTTCTTTACTTTTCTTCCTTTTTCTTTTTTTTGGATTATGTGAATGCTTAAAGATTGTTTGTAGCTCTGGGATTCTGTAAAAAGGTAGGAAAAGGTTTTTTAAATTCAGAAATTCTGGCATTTCTAAGTCTAAATGTAAATAGTGAAGTATAAAAAAGCACATCTTGGGGCTGGCTCCGTGGCCGAGTGGTTAAGTTTGGGTGCTCCGCTGCGGCAGCCCAGGGTTCAGATACTGGGCGTGGACATGGCACCACTCGTCAGGCCACGTTGAGGCGCCGTCCCACATCCCACAACTAGAAGGACATGCAACTAAGATATACAACTATGTACGGGGGGTTTGGGAAGATAAAGCAAAGCAGAAAAAAAAAAAAGATTGGCAACAGTTGTTAGCTCAGGTGCCAATCTTAAAAAAAAAAAAAAACAAAAACTACCTGCTTCATTTATATAAAAAAAAGAGCACATCTTCAGATTTTTACACCCAGAGGGATATATGATTAATTTAACACTGACGTGCTGTTAACCCAAAAAGGTTGAGAGAAACCTTAGCTCTGTGCCAGTAGGAAGTACAAGGTACCCCAGCCATTCATGAGATAGCTCTTTGGGGTATTTGCAGTGGAGAATTTCAATAATATTGTCCTGTACACTCACCTTCAAGCAGGATTGACAGGACCAGAACTAAGAAAGGAAGCCTTCTGGGAAATTCTAGATAGACTGTAGGAGAGTGTAGAAAGTTTGTTTAGTAAGTGGGCCTGATTTAGGTATGCCTCTTGTTCCTGTCTCCAGTAATTAGTACCTCTTTCTTGTGGATGAGTTCAAGCCCTGTGATCTGACTTAGTCCACTACCCTCTGTAAACTCTGCTATGTTCATTTATTCAGTCAATATTTATTGAGTGCCTACCACATGCCAGCACTGGTACTAGTTGCCAGGAATACAGTGATGAGTGAAATAGACAGACTGTGCTCCTTTTGGACTTAGAATCTGGTGATTAACTGTAGTATATTATTATAATGTGGTGAGTGCCAGGAGAACCTCTAACCTTCACAGAAGGCAACTGAATATACACAGATCTTTGAATCAGGAAGCAGAGTGGTATTTTGTAGACCCTGAATAAAAGTTAGAGGGAAGAGGAAGATGGGAAAGTAGTGCAAGGTGAGGCTAGAGAGAGCCGCAGCCTGCAGACAGCCCGTGAGGCCCTGATAAGGATTGTACTGCAGGAAAATTCTCAGAGAGTTCACGGAATATTACATGTGAAGGAAATGAAAGATCATGTTGTCCTCCTTAAAATGAGAGAGAAAAATAAAAGACAAGGCTCGGCAAATAAAAGTTTTTTGTTTTTGTTTTTTGCTTATAGCTTTTAGCTGGCCAGGGGCAGGTTTGGGGCTTACGAAGAGCTATTTGAAGGACACGTGTGCTAGGAATTATCTGTCAACGAAGTTTGGGGGTTTCTTGTTATGGTGAGATACTACGAACTAGGGCAGTTTAGTGTTATCAGGTAGACGCAGAAGGTATTTGTGGAAACAGATGTGCGTATGGTTATGTACTTTAAAGGCAGTGGTGTTATTAATCCTTTCATTGATAGGTAACTTTGACCTGCTTACCACTCAGTGCCGGAAATACTTTAGTCTTTAGTGCATATGATTCGAAGTTTAAGAATGCCTTGGGATTGTCTATCTCATTGGGGTTTTTTCCTTTTTTCTAAGAGAATTTGGAAGTTTTTTTAGAGGTCATTCTAAGAGTTGCCTTTTTTTCCCCTGAAGAGGGAGACTTTGACTTTGTTTCTTTTGCGCTAAACCAAGTTTTATTTATATTTGGAAATGCAGTTAAAGGAACCAATGACTGACTTATGAGGCATTCACCCCTTAACACAGAAAGCTTTCCTGCCTTCTAGTCAGCAGTGCGCCAGTCTTCTCGTACCGCTATCTAAGTGTTTTACATCAACATGGTAGGAGATTTTACCACCGCTTACATTTTTTACTGCATCTTTAATCTTCAAAATCAGGTACCGTAGAGGAGAGAAAATATGGAAAGGACATGGGCTGTGGGATTTGAAAACCCTGTTTTCATTCCTGTCTCTGCACTTGTTCATCTCTTGAAGCCCGTTAGCTATAAAATGAGAGGAACTTCCTAGAGGTTGTGTGTGTGCATGTGCACATTTGCATGTGTCAAATGAGATTATATGCTGGGAACACTTAAAGCAGAGTCTGGCATACAGCAAGAGCATAATTGCTTATCTTTTTCCTTGGCCTAAACCAGTGATCCCCTTTTTTTGATCCTCAAAAAGTTATACCGATGTTAAATATTCTGTAGTCTTTACTGAAACAGATTTAAAACAGACCCAACATTAAGTAGGGTCAACTGAGGGAGGAAAGAATTTCAATGAAACCCTCTGATCTTTAATTTATATTGAAATTACTGATGTCTCCTTCTCCCTGGAGTGTATACTACTGTCTTTTCCACAGAGTAGGCACTTAAGGATGTCATCATGTAGTAAAAATTACTTTGAAGAAGGAATCTGAAGGTCTGTAGGTAGTCTTGGCTTGTTCCTTATTGATTTTTGTGGTATTTGCAAGCCACTGTATCTCTTTGAACATTGTGCCTTGCCCTTCTTGGTCGAGCAGTGTGTTAAACAACAAAAAATTCAGCTCAGGGGGCTGGCCTGGTGGTGCAGCAGTTAAGTTCACGTGCTCGGCTTCGGCGGCCTGGGGTTTGCTGGTTTGGATCCTGGGCACAGACCTACACACCGCTTGCTCATCAAACCGTGCTGTGGCAGGCATCCCACATATAAAGTAGAGGAAGATGGACGCAGGTGTTAGCTCAGGGCCAGTCTTCCTCAGCAAAAAACAGGAGGATTGGTGGTAGATGTTAGCTCAGGGCTAATCTTCCTCAAAAAAGAAAACAAGGAAAAGAAATTCAGCTCAGTCGATTTAAAAAGTCAAATTGACTTTATTGAGCAATTTATTATTGGGCCATAGTTCTTAGCCATAAAATAAACAGGTGTGCCAGAAGGTGGCATGCTTGACTCTTTAGAATTTAAAGATCCCGTTAGCTAAGACTTTGGGTTTTTTGGAGCCAAATTAATGTGTAAAAAGAGTGTGCTGCTGGGTTGAGGATTGTGTGTGTTTTACAGTATACCTCGTTGCATGGAAGTTTTCTTGAGGTTGGCAGGTGGCCTGGTGTCAATCTAACCTGTTCCGTGACCACCTTCTCCTGACAGGAGTCTTTGAGTTAGGTGATGCACTCTCTAACAGCCTTTAAATACTTGATCTGTGCCCATGATTTTTGTGATTTTTTGACTTCAGAGATTCCCGTTAGCCTTTGTCTACATGAAACAAGACAGACAGGTGCACCTTAATGTATCGGCAGTAACCAAGAGATGTTACTGTTCCTGGCCAAGAAAAGGCCCTGAGTGCAAAACCAGCAGTTCCCAACATTGGAGCCTGAGACTGGGGAACGACTGAACCAACAGACCTCAACAAATGGGGACTGTGGACTGATTCCAAAAACATGGGGAAGTGCACTTGCTGCTAGCAGTTCCCACCGTGGAATCTGGGGAAGGACCCCAAACAAATGGGGACTGCAGACTCAACCACCAGCAGTTCCCAACCCGGAATCTGGAAACATAACCAAGGGCAAGACTTTCCAATCAAATAGGGCATTGTGGTCCCAACTGCTAGCAGCTCCCAACGTGGAACTAGTGATTCTAAACAAATGGGGAACTAACTGGAAAGCCAGTTAGATTGGGAGCTCAGTGCAAAGAGAGCCGAGCTCAGAACCCAGAGGGAACTTACCCACAGCCCTTGGAAATGGTGAGAAAGACAGTGAACTCAAAAACGGGTTTGCAACTACCATGCCTGTGTTTCTTGTTGTCCCTGAATGCCACTGGAAGTCTCCTTTAGTTCTGCTGCTGCCACCAAATCTTCTAAACAACAAAAAATTCAACTGAGTAAATTTGAAAGAGCAAATTGGCTTTATTGAACGATTCATGAATCAGGCAGCATCCTGTCTACCAAATAGAAAGGAGCTCCATAGAGTTGCAGAAAAGAAATGATTTTAAAGGCAGCGAGGGAGGGGACAAAAGGCAATTATTACCAAAGAATGCATTGTTTTAGGCAAGGTTGCCCTCCTAAGGGGAATGGAAGTGGTCTATCAGTGGATAACCCACTAGGGCTGACCAGGAAATTCTGTGTTGACTGGTCCAAGGTTACATTCCTGGGGAGTTGAAACTGCAAATTAGGTTAGGTATTAAGTCTTGGTTTTCTGACTGTGGGGCCTTAACATTAGTGACTCCATTTTGGGCCTGCTGTCTCCTTATTTATTTATTTAGGAAGATTGGCCCTGAGCTGACATCTGTTGCCAACTTTCATTTTCTCCCCAAAGCCCCAGTAGTACACAGTTGTATATCCTAGTTGTAAGTCACTCTAGCTCTTCTGTGTGGGTTGCTGCCACAACATGGCTTGATGAGCCATGCTAAGTCCGTGCCCAGAATCTGAAGCTGCGAACCCGAGGCCGCTGAAGCAGAGCAAGTGAAATTAACCATTCGGCCACAAGGCTGGCCCCTGCTGCCTTCTTTTAACAAGTGTGAATATGTTGCACTCACCTCCTTATGCTTATTAGATATGAAATCTGTACAAGGAAGACCTCAGAGCTCAGAAGAGGAGCTCTAGACATGCAAGTGGGTTGGATCCACCTTGGATCCCAAATTGCTTGTCAAGGAGGAGAGAATCATATGCAAGACATTTTCAGTTGAGGATCAGGGTGCAGCACAGACCAGAAGTTTGGTAAATAGGAAAATGCAAACCTTGAAAGAAAGACCAGGGTCTTAATCACAACAGAAATAACAGCAATAAAAACATATGATTACGGGAAATGAAGGAGCAGGTTTTCAAAGACAGGAGAAGCACAGCTGTAAGATGCCAATAACAAAGGGGAAAACCTTACAAATGAGGTGGTTTTTCTGCCATAAACTGAGAATTTTTCTCATAGGTCACCTCTTTCGATTTCTCTCCCATTTCTTGGTAACTTAGCTGAGAAAGTTCTTTCACCTTCTCTCCTTCCTGCTCAGCCTTCTTTGGCACCTTAATCCTTTTTCTCTTCATTGTTTCATTTTCAGTCAAAATTCATGCGGTCATAAAACTATGCTAGAGATACATCTGGATTATTTTTTTTTCCTAGGTTTTAGCTGACTTAATCGTGAAAGATGATAAAATACCAAACCATAACAAAATTTCAAAGATGTTGCTTTTCTTGATAAAATACTCAGTGTTCTTATTGCACTCTGTATCGGTCAACTAACATCATAACAGCTTACTGCAAAAGTTGGTGACATACCAAAATATTATCATCACGTTCACAGATTTGTGGGTTGATTGGAGTGGCTCTTCTCTACAAGTGCCTCATTCTTCTGGGGCAAGTGGGCTTCCCAGGTCATGTTCTTCTTAAGGAAGAAGATGAAGAGGGCAAGCCCAACCATGTAAGCACATTTCATGTTTGCTTGCATGCTGTCTGCTATTATGTCATTGGTCAAAGTGTGTCACATGGTCAAGCTCCTCAATGCAGCAAGGAAATATATGGTATCTCTAGTGAGAGAAAGGGAAAAGTTGCAAAAGGTGTGAGAGCAGAGATGGGAGAATTGGGAGTCTAACACAGGCCCTGTAATGTTTTCTGGGTTTTACATTTGTATTTACATTTCATCTTGTCATTAATGTATATGTATACTATTTTGTATCCTACCACTTCAGCTTAATGCGATTTTGTAAAGATAACCTTCTATATAGATTCACTACTTAAAAATATACAGTTGTTTGGATTTGTCCATCTGTATCAAAATCATTTGAGATGCTTATTAAAAATACAGATTTATTAGCCTTAACTCACACCCTCCTGGAATCACAGTCTCTGGGGTGGGGCCGGGGAATCATCATTATTAGAAAACTCATCAGGTCATTCTTCTGTACATTAAAGTTTAGAATGTCTTCCTTAGTGGAAGGACATTTGCATCTTTTTTCATTTTTCCAGCATTATAAATAATGGCCAGCGACGTTTGTACAAATGAGTAATTTCTTTGGGGTATTCAATAGTCTTTCCCGATGCACGATTGAATAATTCGCAGTTGAGGCAAATAATGCTCTGTGTAAAGGATGGAGTTTGGAGTGCTGGTGGTGGTGAAATTGCAAACAGGCTTATAAAATCTTTCAAGTATTTTATGTTCACTAAAATAAAGCCTTGAATTAGATAAGGAGAATTTCTGTAAAATTTTTGTACATCTTTAATTTGTAATGTTGGGTATTATGTAACTTAGTCATGGTTCTGTTGCTTAGTTATTGTTAACTTTTTAAAAGAAAGTAGAAAAGTTGACAAATTTAAAAAGAATTTTATTTTTCTTGTATTTCAGCCCTGGAAATTTGGCAATTTGGTTCTTTTATTCAACTATTTTGATTCTTCTTGGCATTTATATGACCTTGTTTATGTACTTTATTATCTATTTTATTGTTAGATAGTCTTGGTTATCTCAACTCTTTAATAAGATTTTTATGGAAATGAAAATTCATTGATGGCATGGCAGATACTGCCAATGCCTATGCAATATATGTTCTTTCTTTTCCCTAACAAACAGAGCCTTGATTTCATCTTCAGAGTGGCTTTTTGCATTGCTGAAAAATACATTTCCCAACCGCTTTTGCACTTATGAGTGGCCAGGAGGCTTTGTTGTGTTCAGTGAGGCTTTAGGTGGAAGTCGCCAGAAAGGGCTTGATAAAGAAGGCAGAATCATTTGGCAGACACCTTTTGTCCTTTGCCCTTCCCTTTGTCCTACCTAGAACTTGGACAGGATGCTGGAGGAGGAGACATGGAGTGACAGACACTTGCTGAATGTCATATATAGGAATGTTTAGTGGGAAGACAGAAGGAGCTTAGATCCTTGATATCTTGTGGGCTGTCCTTATCAGATCTGGACTGCCCACCTCCAGTCTAATTATATTAGGAAAAGACACTGCAGTATGTTGAAGCTACTATTTAGATGGGACTCTGTTACATGTAGCTGAATATAATTTGTAACTTATATGTGTGGCTTTTGTAAAAGATATCTTGACTACGTTCTCTCAAACCTGACTTTCAAATTGCTTTTATTTATTTCTTTCTTTCATTTCATTTTGTAATTTCTTTAGGACCCTTCACTTCTGAATGTATATACATTATGCATGTTTAAATTGTCAAGCATGTTTTGAAACGCACATTTTACAATCCTGACATCAACAAATCTGTATGCATAACATTTTAAAACTTTATATTTTGAAGTAATTTCAAATTTAAAGTTGCGAAATTAGTACAGAGAACTTCCCATGACTTTTTTCCTGAACCATTTGAGAGTAAGTTGCAGACATCATGTCCCTTTACCCCCTGAAATACTTCAGGGTGTATTTCCTAAGAAAAAAGATATTTTCTTAAATAACTATAGTGCATTATCAAGTTCAGGAATTTAATATTAATAAAATATCATTACTAAGCAGTCCGCATTCATCTTTCTCCAGTTGTCCGAACAATATCCTGTATTGTGTTTAGTTTGAGATGTAATGTGGTCTCCTGCAGTACATTTGGTTACCATGCCTTTTTGGTCCCCTTTAATCTGGAAACTTGTCCTTTGTCTGTCATGATATAGACATTTTGAAGATAACACAATAATTATTTTGTGAAATGTTCCTCAGTTTGGATGTCTGATACTTCCTCAAGATTAGATTCAGGTTATGGTTTTTGGCAGGAAAACCACAGGTGATATTGTCTTCTTGGTGTATCATATCATATCAAGAGGCACACGCTGTCAGTCCCATTATTGGTAATATTAGCTCTGATCACTTGGTTGAGTTGGTATCTGTTAGATTTCTTCAGTATAAATTTACTTTTTCTCTCTTTATAATTTGTAGGAAGAATTTGAAACTGTGTAACTATACTGTTTCTCATTAAACTTTCACCCCATAAAATTCTTACTGAGATGACTGTTAAACATTTTCAAGAAAGATTTCTGCAGATCCTTTCATTCTAGTGACGACTTGTCTTCCAGATCATATCCCTTGAGCTTGCATTATGTCGTGGTGCTGTCTTACAGTTTTTGGGAACTTGTTTTGAGAAATACAGAGATGTAGGGAGGAACATGGTTCTTAATTAGGGAAGTTCAGGGAAGGGTTTGGTAGTGGGATGCTATCCCCCCAATAGAGTGTAATAGATTATATGGTACATAGACCAGTAGACTGTAAACAGATGTGAAGCAAATGGGGGCAAATGATCAATTCTGTTTAGGATCTTTTATGACGGATGGGAGCATGAGATGGTCCTCTTTTTCCTCAGACAGATCGTAGGATGCCAGTGATATAATATACTCACCTAGTGCATGGCCTGCCAAAAGCGTGTCTTTTTCACATATCCCAGGGGCCTGGATGCTGGCTGTCCATAGGGACAGGGAGAGATTACCAGAGCTGCCTCGATCTCCATCACTGGTCCCATGCCCTAGTTAAAGTAACCCAATGGATACTTGTTTTCCTTAGTTTCTCAGGCTTAGCCTCATGCTAACCACTCCTTTTCTTGTTGGGTGGCATAAATGAGGTGGTGAAGAATGGACCAGAAATTGTTAATTCAGTAAGACTTCTTCTTGGGAAGTAATGTAGAAGTTCCCTTTTGGAAACATGAAAATGGAATAAGGGCTCCCCACAGCATGGTTCCTTCTTCCTAAAAGAATGAAATTTGTTCAGTCTCTCTCAAGTTTGTTTGTTTGCTTTTTCTTTTTGAAGAAGATTACCCCTGAGCTAACATCTGCTCCCAATCCTCTTTTTGCTGAGGAAGACTGGCCCTGAGCTAACATCTGTGCCCATCTTCCTCCACTTTATATGCGGGACGCCTACCACAGCATGGCTTGACAAGTAGTGCTATGTCTGCACATGGGATCCAAGCCAGTAAACCCCGGGCCGCCAAAGCGGAGTGTAGGAACTGAACTGCTGTGCCACCAGGCCTGCCCCTGTTTTTGTTTTTCTTTTTTACTCTAGTTTATTTTGTTTTCTGTTTGTTTGCCCAAAGGTCATTTATTTTCTTGTCCTTGTATATTTTCAGATTTCAGAGTGTAATGATTTTGGTTTTTCCTCTCTTCTAGCACCAGCAGACATTTTTGAATCGGCTGAGAGAAATTACTGGGATCAACGATGCCCAGATACTACAGCAAGCTTTGAAGGTATGGCCTCTGTTTTATGACCTACAGTTGTGTTACACCCTCATCTCTACTGCCTGCCATATTTGAAAGTTGAGTTTTTTAGTTATAATGTGTGGTAGTAGTAGAGATATAGGAAAGAACTTGTATAAAGTAAGAGCCTTAGCTAACATATACTGCAATTTTGAGCATGTTAGCTTCCAGCATACCTTGGAGTGACAGATGACTTCTCTCCATAGGAAACACTTTTCATGCAAAATAGGGGGATGTGACTCCAATTGCTAATGGCTGGTTTTACTCAAGAACCCTGATTTTAGAGTTTAAATAGGGGCAGAGGGTGCGGGAGAGTAGAGAGAGGAGGAGGAGGGAGAAATAGAAAATTAATAGAGAGTCAAAAGCTTACATTTTTTCCTTCCAAGAAGGAGAAATAGAAACTGGCTAACATTCAAGTAATTTACCTTAAGAACATTCAACATCAAACTTTTAAGTATATGCAACAGATAAGATGCATCATTTTGTTGTGTCTTATGAAGTACTCTCATTTCCACACAGAGGCACTCACATGAGTTAAATCACATGGGTATGCACATGGAAAAGATCAAGCGAGTGAAAGATGTTCAAGAACTATATATATATCTATCTATATATATAGATATATATATAGCTACAAAGGCTAGCAGTGAGAGCCTTTTTCCACTGTAGGCATACACACAGCTTCAATCCTTTGGAATTTGCTCCATGAGACAAAATTATGTAATTTTTGATGTTGACACAAAAGTTCTTCATTTGTGTCTGGAAGCAATTTATCTTTTAGGTGAGTGTAATCATAATCCTCATAATAGTAGTGATAACAACTAGCACTTAGTAAGCACTTACAGTACTAGGTGCTATTCCTACTAACTCCATGGGGTATTATTTTCATCCCTTTTTAAAAGATAAGGAAACAGAGGTTAAAGTGACTTGATCAAGATCACACAGCTAATATGTGGAGGAGTTTGAAATAGAAACCAAGTGGCCTGATCCCAGAGCATCACACTTAATTTCTGCTTTCACTAGAGGCTTTGCTTCGTTTTGGCCTCATCAGGACAGTGATGAAGCAGTACTGTTTAGAGCATTAATGCAGGGTTTATGAAGCCACTGTAAGCATTTAGGGAGGAAACAAATGTGTTGTATGTCAGTTTATATGATGATGTTTAGATGATTGCCAGTCCTTTCTTTTTTTTTTTTTTAAAGATTTTATTTTTCCTTTTTCTCCCCAAAGCCCCCCGGTACATAGTTGTGTATTTTTAGTTGTGGGTCCATCTAGTTGTGGCATGTGGCATGCTGCCTCAGCATGGCTTGATGAGCGGTGCCATGTCTGCGCCCAGGATCTGAACCAGCAAAACCCTGGGCTGCCAAAGTGGAGCACACGAACTCAACCACTCGACGGGCCCCACTAGTCCTTTCTTTATTGTGATAAATATGACTAAATCATGTCTATTTTCAGAATGTACTTTTTCCATTCTGTGTCAGTGAGTGTGACACTACACTCGGTACCTTGTCAGGGCACTTTTCTTTTTCTTGACTTGGGAAACATGTAGAATATGTTTAATTAAATAAATACAAAGAATTAATCAAATTAATTCTTGTCCACATTTCCTTTGAGGTAAGCTGTATGACCTTAGTTTTTTTTTTTAACTTTCATTTCAGTTCTCAGTAGGTGGAAGTGAAAACAGTGTACTTAAACCTTAATTGTTGCCCGGTATAAATTTGTAAGAGGTTTATTAATGAGTTGAGTCTCTCAGTAAAATACTGATATGGAGTCTACTTTTGGGAACCACATGTCGTTGATTGATTTCAGCACTTTTATTTATTTTGAGCATCTATTTTTAGCTTCGCAAAGTAAGTGACCTTCTCGTTGTGTAAGTCCCTGTTGTAGTCAGCTAATTATTATATGAGGTAGTCTGAGAAGAGTACTTGGCACATGTTTTGGCACATATTACTGCTCAGTAAATCTTAGCCATTGTTATTGCAAGTTGTTTTACTATAGTTTACTTATCTAACTATGGGATATGTTATACCTGTATTTTGGATGAGTCATTTGAGATTCTTACAGTGGTTGTGACAGATAACAAAGGTGAAAGCAGTGGTGCTTTTCCAACTGTACTCTTACTTTATCTCTTCAGCAGCTCCTAGAGTTGGAGTCGAGGTGGGTTGGGGACTTCATTCTTCTAGTTGTTCACTCCTCAAATCTTGGAATCATTCTAATCTTTCTCCTTCTATCACCCCTGACATTTAATATGATAGCAAATAATAGACTCTCTGCCCTTTCTCTCCTATAGTCTCAACACACAGCCAGAATGATCCTTTTAAAATGTAAGTCATACCAGGTCATTTCTAGGCAGAACCCTCGACTGGCTTCCTATTGCACTCGTATCCTAAAATTCTTAAGGCCTACACAGTCTTAATGTGTTCTGGCCTTGTGTCACAGAGATAACTCCATTATTAATACCTGGATTTCCTAATGTTGTTTCAACTAGCTGTCATAGAGCTAGTGTTATATTTATTGTTAACTGGACAGAAAATATAGAGATATAACTGGGCAGGTCTCTTATTATTTTACTGTTTCAAAAATTCTTAGTTTTTTAGCAGCTACTTCCTTCTAAATTAATTTTAGAATTTTGTCCAGGTATGCTTTTGATGAGAACTACATAAAATTTATATTTAATTTGGGCAGGATTGTTATCTTGACAGTATTGAGTATTTCTGTCTAGGAGTTCTTTGTGTTTCTCCATACTGTCAAGCTTCAGAACATTTTGCTGTTTTCTTCCTATAAGTCTTTGACATTTGCTTGTTAAGTTTGCCTTTAGGTATGTGTTCAGCACCCATTTTAAAGGGAATACCTTTTTTTGTTCTTATTTGCAGAAGCACTGTTTTAAATATTCATTTTTCATCCTTGTATATGGCAAGTTCCAGAAAACATGTTTTAGTTTGTTCATTTGTTTAGAAGTACAAGTTTGTGATTGGCTTTTGTTAAGCAGATATGAAAGTAATGGAAAACTGAGAAATTAGTTATAGAGTTGATTTTTACGTTATATTAGTAGTTTTAATTAATAGAGAAAGGAATTACCATTGATATAGTGTTCTTTGTTTATGATGAATTTATACTATAAAATCAGAATGATTTTGAATCTGAAAATGATTTTTGCTTTGAGAATTAGTTGTTATGGAAAAGCTTACATAAATCATGTGAGAATGTACAGAGTTATTCCAAAATATTTGATGTTCTGTTCTTGATCTTTGAAGGATAGCAATGGAAACTTGGAGTTGGCAGTGGCTTTCCTCACTGCGAAGAATGCCAAGACCCCTCAGCAGGAGGAGACAACTTACTACCAAACCGCGCTTCCTGGCCGTGATAGATACATCAGTGTGGGAAGCCAAGCAGATGCGAGTAAGTTTACTTCTTTCTTAATATTTTGACAGGAATGTAATGAAAAATTTTCCTTGGGGATATATTAATTTTGTTGAAGCAGAGGTAAAGGACAAAAAAAAAGACTACTTTAACCTTGGTTCTTCTTAATGTATTTGAAAGGAGCATGTTTTAATTAGCTGCATTATATTTTTTTCCAGATTGTATTTCATTGGTATATCCTTTCATAGAGCACCTCATGGAGTATTCATTGTTTTGAAATATGGAACAGCTACAGTGTTACTCATTAAAGAAACAAAAATTTCTAGAATTTTAAATGGGCAAAATCATTTGTTTTATGGATTTTAAGTGTTGGTAGAGGCTTAGTATTATTTTTGAAGATAAAGTAGTATTTTTCATTACTGATAGCTTTACCATTTAGTAGAATTTCCCTTCTTTCAGTCCCTGCCCCTCCCCAAAATAAAGATTTTGGAGAAAGGTTTATTACCATGTAACAAAATAAGCACACACACGCATGCGCACACACAGGTACATATGGAAAATTTTATGGACTAATTTTTATTCTTAACATGAATACTTTGTGCTTATATAGCACTGAGTTTTTCAAAATACATTCAGTTACCTCCATATCTCATTGTGGTGTAACTGTATTCTATAAAATGTAGGTATTTATTTTTATGCATTCTCAATTAGAGAAGTTTGATTACTAACTTGTATTGGAAGAGAATTTCTGATTTTGTTTATAGACTTTCTCAAAGTTAGGAAATAACCAGGAAGAACCCATTCACATAGATGTTTATAGCTATTAATTGGCATTAAATACTGTTTAATGTTGGTTGATTTCAAGTTTTCAGGATAATCTTAGTATTTTTGCTCTACAAATGATCTTATGTCGGCTAAGCCTGGAATACTCCTACTTCACACAGATAATAGGTGATAATCGGGAGAAGTTTTATGTGTGTAAGACAGACCCAGTTGCTGTGTCCAAGTTGAAGACACACTGTGGCTTGACTCCTGTCTGCATCTCTGACTTCGTTTTCTACTGTTTTGTTCTTTTCTCTTTACACTGTGATGACGCAGAATGGCTTGAAGTTCTCATCCACCCAGTGCTATTTAATTTCTTTTGTCTTTATGCTTGCTTTTCCTTCGAAGGAATCCCTTCTAGCCTTTACCCCCAGCCTAATTTCTTCTGGCGTTGTAGGATTTAGCTCAGGAGCTAATGGCTCTAGAATGTTTCCCCTGGCCTCTAGTTTGGACCAAGTGCTTTTCCAGCACCCAGAGCATACCTGTGTCTTAATGAGTACTGTGTTATTTTAAAATTATTTGCTTGTGCCTTTCTTGCTTACCAAACATGAAGCCTAACAGGGCAAGAGACTGTTGATGTTCCCATGATCATATTAGAATGTCCTAGTTTCTCAAAAAGTGTTTGTTGAGTTATTTTTGATAATATGTGTAAAAACGCCATCCCCAGAGGCCCACCTCTGAAGACAATTTGGTGGACTGGACCGTCCTCAGGGCCACCTTGGGAAGCTTATACTGAAGATGGCAGGGCCACATGAGGAAAGGAGCCCTGTTCACCGTGTCACCCCAGGAGAGTCACTTCCACCCAGGAACACTTGGATTGAATGAGGACATATTGTCTCAACCAAAATCCATAAAATGTTAAGATTGCCAGTTCATATTGATGACTCTTGAGTTGTTTGGATTGGAATCCTGGTCTCTTAGTTCATACCTTTAGGGACACCCTTCAGTCTTTGCCCTTGCTTGTCCCCAGTGACCAACCAGAAGGACAGACGGAGCCTCAGACTAGGAAGATTGGGGAGCTGTGTGGGCAGTCCCAGGCGTCCCTGCACAGGAGGAAACTTGAAAACAGGAGGAGAGTGGGCCTCACCCAGGGATGGCCCCCACCACTTGCTCTTGTGCACAGAAAGGGACATGGCCTGGCCCTGCTTTGTCCCCTAGGTGTGCTGTAGGGCCAGGTGGGCCTCGACTGGCAGAGCCAGGCTGCCATCAGCCCTGTGGACCTCCCCCAGTGCCTGGAGAAGTGAGACCCCTTCTACTTTCAGAGCTCACTTAGGGGTCTGTTTCCTAGACCCTAGCTGGCCTCCCCTCCCCCAACCAACTGACACACCCTGGTTACAGCCACCTGTTTACTTTGGAGATGGAACACTCCTCAGGGTTCCGAGCGGTCAGTTGTGGCCCACAGGGCACTGGCACTCAGAGGCACAGCTGCGGAGCTCTCCCCAGCCATGGAGGGCCTGCTGCCTGCCATCGCATCCACTTTCCAGCTGATCCTGGGGCACCTGTGGTGTGCTCTGCTGGTGATTTCGGAAAGCTTGAGCCAGAGGCCAGGTCTCCCTGCGTTCCACTGGGAGGTCCTGGTATGTCCTGTGGTGGTGGCTTTGATAGTCAAGACAGGACATATTTTCAGAAGAGGGAAGTCTCCAGGCGAAAGGTGTTCTGCCTGCAGTGAAGTCAGTAGAGAATGTGGGGAGAATGCAGGACCTGAGAACCGAGCCGTGGAAGCCCTTCAGTGCCCTCGGGTGGAGGCCAGTCCTCTCCCGTTACGAACCTTGTGCTTGGCAGCGATGAATACAATCCTGAGCACATCAGCACTTCAGGACACTGTCGACCTTCTGGAAAAGGCTTTGAAGAGCCTGCCTGTTAAAGTCTCCAAAGCAACTGATGAAGAACAACATCAGGAAAGAGCCAGATGGTTGCAGCAACAAAAGCAAGTTGAGGAAGAGCTTCCAGGAGAAATCCTCTCCCTCCAAACCGAGGAAGCAACTTTGCAGCACGAAAACACCAAGCTCGAAGGTGAGATTCAGCAGCTGAAGCTCAAACTTCAAAATCTGCATGAGCTACATGATGAAGAAGTTGGGCCACTTTACAGAAGATTCTTTGAGGAGGAAAGGGTCTGCTCCGAGTTGAAGAAGAAGCTCCTCAACGTGTGCTGGGAGATGAACTCCACGTACCAGCTTCGCAACCTCTACAAGAAGATGGCTGAAGACCTGGCCCAAGAAGTGAAGACGTGCACTTCCTACTATCACAAGGAGAACCTCTTCCAGATGCAAAGAGCCAAAGAAAGCTGGAGGGCAGCCGTGTTGGCGGAGAGAAAGCTCGAGGAGCTAAGAAGACAAAACGAGCACAACAGGCAAAGGCTGGCCATGTTGGAGGCCTCGTTCCAGCCTTTGCCAAGAGGCAGTTTTCCTCCAGCTGCTCCTCCCACGGTCCCCAGAGGCCCAGAAGTGTGGGGGATCCCCTGGGCCGGTAGGACCCCCCCAGGAAGGAGGATGGCCCTGCCATGAGGCCTCAGGGGCCTGGGGTCACCTGCAGATTGGACTCAGCATCCACAGCAGCTGGGCCTTCAGCACCCCAGCCACAGCAGGACATCTGCACGGGTGTTCTCTTTTCAAAGGAATTTTGATTTTTTCTGTTTTTAGTTTAGCTGCTATTACTTACTTAATTATTCTTCTTCAAGTAGATAAAGCATTCTAATGTGTAAGATATTTTTTCAAATAAAGTTTCATTTAATACATTGCTTATCAATTGCATTCTCTGTCCTTGGACCCTCTAGAATAAGACAGTATAAGGATTGAGTTTAGATTTAAATGAAAGGTCACTATTCATTAAGCCATCATTAGAGTAGGACATAGAGATGTAGAAAACAATAAAGACTGTTTCTGTGTGCCCTGAGCCCTTATTAGGAATCTGCGAAGTGACAGTATTTGCCTGAATGAATTAGATTGTTAGTAAAAACCAATGGAAAAGCAGGAAAAAAAAAAAGACTTCAACATACTCCCGTTCACATTTCATAATGTTTTGATTTATTCCTAAATTTATAGATTAATTTAGAGGGTAATTTTAGATAATTTGCACTCTGTTTTTTGTTCTGTAATTTTTTAAATCTTTGTTGTATTGTTTAAGATAGTGTTTCTTGCCAAAACATTTCTCAATGTTTTGCAGTCCATTTTATGCCGTTTTTCCTTGGTGGCAATCACACATGCACCCACACCCACACACACAGACACGCACAAACTACAGTACAGATGTAGAATACTTTGTTATGTCAGTACCTAAGGAAAATGTAAAATTAAGAGATTCAATTTTGAAAAATTATTTAAAATAAATAAAAGAAAAAGATCATGCAATCCACCGCGATGTACACAAAAGAATCCTAAGTCCTGTACACAGAAAAGGAGAGGTGCCTGATGTACCCGACAAAATTCCCAGTACAAACACTTCACCCCAATTGTGCAGATGAAGAGACTGAGATGCAGCCGTTTCCGGAGCTGAGACAGGGAGGAGGGAAGGGCCAGGGATGTGGGGCTCCCAGGGGCCAGCGAGAGGGAAGCCCTGGGCTGGAGGCAGGAGGGGAAGTGGTGTCCTCTGGGCCTGTGAGGGGCTGTCAGGGGAACAGGGAAAACTGCCCCTGCCCTCTGCCCTCCTGTCGTCCCACCTCCTGCTGAAACCTAGGAGCCTCCCAGAGGCCTGGGCAGTGCAGGCAGAGGAGTCAGCCCGGGCACAGAGGCGGCCAGAGAGGGGCCCCGAAGGAATCTGGAGAGTGACCAGCACACTGGACTCTGCTGAATCCGAAGTGCGAGCGTGTTATTGCCTTCCTTCCCATCCATTCATTGTTACACTTGGAGCTTCTGTGATGTCTTCTGCGCTGTTCCAGGTGTTGGGGATGCAGCGATGCATGAAAGAAAACAGCCCGATGAGGACTGGGGGCCCCAGAGCTTACATTCTACTGAGGGGCAAGGTTAGATCATAAAGAGCAAGAGACGAAGGAGGGAAATACGTGCTCTACAGACGATTCCTATAGGGGGATGGTAAGGGCGGTGACAGGCTAACACTCAGTGGGTGACATTTATGCTGAGATGAAAGGTAATAGGAATTAGCCTGGGAGGTCATGGGCAGAATGTTCCAGGCAGACAGAACAGGAAGTATAGAGACCTGAGAGGTGGCTTCTGGGGCAGCGGAAATAGGACTGAGATGAGGGGGAGGGAAGGTGGGCAGGGACCAGGGCCCACTGCATAGATGTCTCTGTAGTGCAGGGGAGTGACACCAGGGAAGGGTGTAGACCTGGGGAGGAGACAGAGGGTGGATGGGGGTATACTGTGATGTGCTATCTACATAGATCTCTGTGGCTTCGAGACAGTGGAATGTGGGGTGGGGGAAGAGGGGGCAGCGTTTTGGTGAGGGGCCTCACAGGGGTCTGCAGGGAGCCCTGGGGCTGGCACTGGGGTGGTCATCACAGAGGTGGAGGAGCAGGACTGATGGGGCTGTGTTTGACTGTTGTGGGGTCTGAGAAGAGGAATGAAGGAGGACTCAGAACTTTTATGCTCACACGTATATTATCTGCGGTACTTTAAGAAAATCATAGTAAAATCTTTGCAGGGAAATCCGGAAAAAACATCAGCTGTGTGTGGATGTAGTACACTGAGTGAAAAGCTTTTTTCGAAGGAATAGAGAGGGGAGTAGTCATGTCCATTTGGACGTCCATGAGGTTTCGACCATCCATGAAGGCCCTGGGGATCAGAGGGTCTCACCTCTTAGGCGCTCCTACAACAGGGGCTCCCAGGGCAGCTCCAGGAGGGGCTCGAGGGCAGGGTGAGAGTTCCCAAGGTTGATGCGTCCACTGCCTTAGTGGAGCCGATATGATGCTACTCGTGGAGATGCCAAGATGAACACTCAATGGCCTGCAGCAGAGTGCAGAGCCAGTGGAAGAGAAAGACTCACGGACTATAAATGCTCATGGAGGTGGCGTGTGCACCCGCTGCTGGCGCTGTGCCCAGCTCTCGAACTGTCCCTGCAACAGGTTGGGTGTTGGATGGGAGGTCAGGGAGGGTCTCTGGAGGACGTGGTCCTGAGCTGAATGCTGAAGGAGAAGGAGGAGTTATCCACGGTGCTTTACACACTTTCAGGGGCATATGAATCACTTGAAGATCTCGTTACAAAGCGGATCGTAATTCATAAGGTCCTGGGTGGGCCCGAGTCCCTGCACTGCTCCCAAGTGATGTCCATGCTGGGAATCCACATAGAATAACAAGGTTCTTGAGATGAATGAGAGGAAAAGTGTAGGGAAGATAAAGAGGACAGTGCCATTTCTGGTCAGGGTTCTGCTCAGACACAGACAGGAAGGTACAGACAGCCTGGCAGAGCAGATGTACAACTTCTGCAGGAAATCTGCTCCCAATTATCCTCTCAAACGCTGCTAACTACATGGACGGATCCTGTCCCAAGTACACGACCTGTTTCAGAGAGGCATGAGGAACCACAGACTTGGGGTCGCTCTTGGGGAAGCCAGCCACGGAAGACTTGCTTTAGCTTCAGAATGCTCTAGTCAGTCCACAGCCCCCCACGTCCCCTCGCTTTCAGCCCAGACCTGGAAACCCCTCTTGACCTGTCCTTTTTCCTCACCGTCTACATCCAATGCATCAGGCAGTCCATAGATATTTCCCTCAAACTCCCTCTGTTCTCTTCTCTCCATCTCTGCCACCACCCTCCAGTATAAACCACCACTCTCTCTCTTCCCTTGGTCACTGTCACTCTGCTGACCGTCCTTCCTACTGGGCCCAGGTCACCATGCTTCCTCCCATCGACCTCCTCTCGGCAGACACAGCAGTCTCTTTAACCCATGACCTGGGCAGGGCCAGAACAAAGCCAGGATTGGACGTGTCTGACCAAGGTGGGCCTGACTCCTGCTCTCACCCCCATGTCTCCTGCCTCTGGGTCACAGATGGCAAGGGTGGGCTCACTTCCCACTGCTGTCTGGACAGCTCTGTTGGTGCTTGTTTTGTCCCTGGCATGTTATGGATAGCTCCCCTTTACACTCATAAAATGGCTCCAGTTACGACAAGAAATTAGATAGTCACAAAACCAATACCTTGCACTAGTTCAAACTTTTCCAAATAGTAGTGCAACATTTTAAAAAATATATAAGCTCATGAGAAAAATAGACAACATGATTTCAATCCAAATCTAAATGCAGCCTCGGACAGTTGAAGAATCATCACTATTTTGTCAATTTAGCCAGAGTGAGGACATCACGTTTTTGGTTCAGATGATTTCACATTCCTTCTTCCAGGCCAAATAGAAGCCATCTTTGTTTTGAGAAGCTCACAGTAAGAACTGAATGATATCAGGGATAACATAACACCAAATAGGTTGGATTAAAGTCAAGGCCTTTCCAACTTATTGAGGAACCAGAAGGGACTGCTCTTGAAAATCTTTTTGCAAGAGTCCAAGTAATGTAGATTTCAAAGATTGAAATCATCTTGTGAATTATAGATAAATAACGCCTATGTTTGTTCGACTCAGTTACAAGCACGTTTTGTGGGGATGTAAGAGATTGAGTCACAAGGTAGAAGGTAAAGACATGAAGTTGCTATACCCAGAAAAGGGCTCCTAGAAAGACAACACAAAGAGAAAGACAGCACAGTAGTGATCTCCTTGTGCTGGGGCTCCTCCCTGCCAGGCTCTGATTCAGTGGCTCTTGGGTGGGGCCCAGACATCTGTATTTTAAATATATTAAATATGAATTAGTATCCTGGTTAGAAGCACAGCACATTTTATTGATAAAGAAACCACAACAGCAAGCAATCTGCTCAGTATGACAATTAATTGAGATAAACCAGAAACTCCATTTCTCTACCATTTCTTTCAAGTGGAATATAAAATTACTTAGTGGATATTTTTCAAGAGCTACACACACATACACACCCACGGTGAAAAGATGCTCAACATCATTAGCTATCAGGGAAATGCAAATCAAAACTACGATGAGGTATCACCTCACTCCCATCAGAATGGCTATAATTAACAAGACAGGAAACAACAAATGTTGGAGAGGATGTGGAGAGATGGGAACCCTCCTACACTGCTGATGGGAGTGCAAACTGGTGCAGCCACTATGGAAAGCAGTATGGAGTATCCTCAGAAAATTAAGGATAGATCTACCATATGATCCAGCTATTCCACTGCTGGGTATTTATCCAAAGAACTTGAAAACACAAAGGCATAGAGATACTTGCACCCCTGTGTTCACTGCGGCATTATACACAATAGCCAAGACTTGGAAGCAACCTAGGTGCCCATCAAGGGACGAATGGATAAAGAAGACGTGGTATTTATACACGATGGAATACTGCTCAGCCATAAGAAATGACGAAATCCAGCCATTTGTGACAACATGGGTGGACCTTGAGGGTATTATGCTGAGTGAAATAAGTCAGAGGGAGAAAGTCAAATACCATATGATCTCACTCATAAGTAGAAGATAAAAATGACAAAAAAAAAAAATAACACATAGCATTGGAGATTGGACTGGTGGTTACCATTGGGGAAGCGGGGAAGGGGGAGGGCAAAAGGGGTGATTAGGCTCACATGTGAGGAGATGCACTATAATTAGTGTTCGGGTGGTGAACATGATGTAATGTATCCAGAATTTGAAGTATGATGTACATCCGAAAAAAATAAAAATTAAGAAAAAAAAAGAATTAAATAATTTGGATAGTGTGTTCATAAAGTTGCTTTGAGATTATTGAGGAAAACTGTTGTAGAAATATAATGTGGTGATTTCATTATAATAATATTAGTGTCAAACTGGGAAAACGTAGCCGATGAATAACAATAATTCTTTTCCAGTTAACAAATTTGTACCCTATTTTATCAAGTTCTAAGAAGTACAGCTGCCTTTTGGAGATAGTCTTGATCCAGCATTTAAATTTGGCAGTGTCATAATAGTGTTTCATGGTTTAAAACTGAGAAAGTAAGGAGATGTCATGCATTTAGCAGATTCTTTAAATTATTATGCTATATTGCTGATAAGAAATGAAATCTTTCATGTATTTTTAATTCTTGAAAGGAGTGGTAAAACGTGGGAAGGAAAGATGTATATTCAGACACAGGCCTCCTTTGAAAACACTACCTGTGCGCTGAAGGAATGTGGAGTATTGGAGTGATCAGAGTCTGAGGAAGTTTTCAAGGCAATGTTCTAGATACAAAAACTCTTTTTGAACATTTTCTTAACTTTATGTGAAATATATTTTTATTTGAAAGTTGACCATGGCTTAACTAATTCTTCAAATATGGCAGGAGTTTTTATTTTTTTTAATTCCTTGTTTTCTTTTTTAAGTAAAAAGTCTATTACAGACAGGACTATAGCATAGACAGAGCCTGGCTAATTTTAAGTGTGTCATCTATTGGTTGTAGTACTGACAAAACATCTGTATTTTGACGTGAAAGTCTCTAATGCTAAATACATATGATTACTTGTATAAGCTAGAATATAACTGTTTATGACTGGGTGTCTCTTTTAGAAGGAATAAAATACATGTGTTTTTAATGACTAGAAAAATTTAGCTTTTAAACTAAAATATCCCATAGAAGTTAGATTTGGGGCTTGTGGGGAAATTTTCATTTATTCATACCTGGGTACATCAGAAGATAAAGTAAATTATGTCACTTGATTTGAAGAACATATATTTTTGAACCTTCACTTAATATTCAAGAAGTTGTTACATTTTCACTAGTTAGTAGGACAATGATTGGCCTTTAGTGCATTTTCACCTTCCATTTTTGAGAGAAAAAAAAGAAACATTTCAAGGAAAGCTTGTATTCTGTATCATAGAGAATTAAGAAGTGGTGTACCTGGTGTTTGATATTGTTTTGGTAACATTCTATACTGTAATTTAATACTCTGTTGAATTCTGGGAAAAAGCCCAAATCATTTAGAGTATTAACAACACTTTTAGGTACTTTTTTTCATTACTTGGATTTCCTGTCCAGATTGGATATTGTGAATTGTCAGATGAGTGCCTCCCACCTCCAGCTTAAATTGGAAATAAAATTGTGTTGGAGTTTGGCAGTAAAAAATGCAAATGCAAGGAGGTAGCAATGCAGGATACTAAGATATCGTAGGTGAACTTAATAGTCAGAGGAGAGATTCTTCGAAGTTTTTGTGTGATGGCAAACTCTGTCATAGACATGAACATACCAGGCTTTGGCCCACTTGAAATTAAATAGTAATATTCTTTCTTTCATGATCATTAAATTCTTTTGAACTTTTTTAAAACAGGAGAAAAACAGTATATGCCCACCAGAACGAGATGTGCTACAATTGAGCAATCAAAGAATGGATCAAAAGATAAGAGGGATTTGGGTAGGCAATTTTAGCACAGAAAATAATGCCACATATTGGCTTAAGTTTTAGAGAAATTGATATAACACATTGGAATAAGTGTTAAGTGTTACCAATTTAGAATCAGTTTATTTGGTAAGGATTGCATAGAAAGTGAGAAAAATGTTGAAGTTCTGTCCTAGAACTCTGCTCTTAGTGATGTTGCTTGGCCAGCCTAAAAGTGATCTAAAGGACAAGTGATAGATCCAGGTCTAGTGCTCTCATCTCTGCTGAGGGCAGATCACGTATGTTCAGCAGTTTAGGAGTTTATTAACTGAACCCTGGTATTTTTCCCACCCCCCACATTTGTTAAACAAGTAACTTCAGATAGAAAAAAATTAATGCCATGAAAGTTAAATCTCTTTTTCCGTAGAGATTTCTAATGTATAAAACTGTTTTGATGATTCACTGAAAGTTAAGGTTAAGCTTAAAAATGAGATTCTACAATGCTCTGAAAGTTACTTGTAAATGATTGCATGCAATTAGGCTTACATTCTGTTACAATGTTCTGTAGAATGACTTGTATAACTTTGTGAGTTTTCTTTAATTTTAGGGAAGAAGGGTAGCCATGGACCTTTGTACTTTTTGTTGACTCATATAGAATGTTAACTTTAATTTTTTTTCACAATTTTAGTTTGAAAACATAGTAAAGTTGATGACAAAATTCCCAAATGGCTCCTTTGCTATTCACTTTCCCTTCTTACCAATGCTGCCATTATAATTTTTAGCAGGAATTATTAAAAACAGAACAAGACCATTTGGAGCTGAGCTGTTCAACATAGTTGCCAACGGGCACATGTGACAACTTAGATTTAAATATAAATTAAAATTAAATAATATTAAAATTCAGTTCCTATGTTGCACTAGACACATTTTAAATGCTCAGTAGTAGGCAGATGTGGCTAGTGGTCACCCTACTGGACAGCGCAGATAATAGTACATTTCCATCATCATAGAAAGTTCTAGTGGAGAGCACTGTTTTAGAGAATCTGAGTTCCGCAGTAAGAAGATTAGAAAAGTAGGAACATCTTAAGAGAGCTGACTGAGGGCAGAGGAGGATGGGAGAGTCAGGTAGGAAACACAATTTACATTATTTATGTCTTCTTGATTTTAAGTATTCTTTTAACGTGATACCTTATTCTATTTGTCCTTTGACTTACTAGAAAAAATTTTATATGGATAAAGCCTATGTTCTTAAGTCTTCTAGTTAGTGCCACTATGAAGATGACTCACTAATTTTTATCTCTATTCCATAGTCTAGATATCAACCTTTATTTGCTTAACAAATATTTATTGATTGCCTAATATGTATTAGATAGGTTTTTAGGCCATTAGAAAAAACACAAAGTGTCAGTTTACATAGGGGGAAGACAGACAGTAAGCAATAAATAAATAATGTCAGGCAGTGGTAAGTTCATGAAGAACAAGAGAGCAAGGTCAAGGGACAGATGGTGACAGGGGTGCGGTTGTAGGTCAGGCATGGGATATGCTATTTTAGATAGAGGATCCGTCAGGGAATGTTTCTTGGATGAGGTCACATTTATACAGATACCTGAGTGAAGTGAGGGAGGGAAGCTCGTGGATGTCTGAGGGAAATGCATCCCAGGCTGGGGCCTCCAGGCAGGAGTATATTTGGCTCAGGAGATGAATAGAGAGGACGTCACTGTGGCTGAAGCAGAATGAGTGAGGGCGAGAATGGTAGTATTCTCCCTTCTCAGCTCCTGCTGACCATCCCTATGTTCGTATTTGCCTTTCTCTCTTAAGGGCATCCCCATCCTTCTGGGGACCCAGTGATTTTATTTTGTATTAAAGGTTTTGTTTTTTTTACTGCTCTTCCTAATCTCCCAAGACAGCCATTTAGTCTGCAGTTCTATGAGTTTTTGTCTGCGTACTTTTCCTTTAGTTGCTCCTGCCCTGATACATATTCTTACTACAACTCTTCTCCAACTGTTGTTCAACACTTAACCTCCTCACTCCCAAAACAGAGTTCTTTCTGCTCATATCATTCCCCTGCCTAGAGATCTTCGCTGGTGGTAAATATAAATGTGGTTATATAAAAAAGTGTTTCCCCTATGCCTAGGCTTATGTAAATAAGGAAAGCAAGGAAAATCACTTTCTTCTAAAGTCAAAATCTCTGCATATATTGTAGTTCAATTAGATTATGGGCTAAGTGGATTTCTTTTGAACTAACTTGGAAGGCTTTTGTCATTTCATACACTGTCTTCATGGGAAAATGAGTTATGAGTTGTAAACAATGCATACAGTTAAAGTCTGCTTCATTGACCAGTTGATGATTGCCTGTATTTCGGATTTAGCAGAAAAATGTTTGGTAGTTGGTATTTAAGTTTTACTCAAATGCTAACTCTTTGGAATGTACAAGATTTTTTTAGGTTGAGTGTTATGTTTTGGTATATATACTTGTGACCTTACAGAGCAAATGTTTTAATTTGAGCAGTCTTGAACATGTTGAAGATTCCTCTTCATAGGCTTTTGTAATGTGTGATTTTCTACACTGGTATCCAACTAACACTAACGTACTTGTGCCCTTGAGTTGTGTTCACACTAATACTAGAGGGAGGGTTGGTTAAAACAAAGTTTGAGTGTTTTGCCAAGGTCCTCGCTTGGTACAGATATAAAAATATTTATAATACTTTGGTATTTGGATGGGATTTTTACATAGGCTAAACTTTTATTTAGTTTGGCCAATTAGAAATTGTTTACGCCAAGTTTATTCTATGTTCCTTTTTGAGTGTGAGCGTATAAGAAAATCACAGAGGGCTAGTTTTCATTGTGAAATTGATAGTTCATTACGTGTTTTTGGAAGTCATTCCCCTAACTCCAGAAAAAGAAGAAATTCAGGTTTTACCATTCCAGTGAAATAACATTTTATTTTCTTAATATCTGGTTTTAAAATCTTATCTGTATTTAGTATGCGAGTAAGTTATAATAGTCTTTCACGATTGCTGTATTGTTCTAAAATATCTTCTGGAAAGAAGAGGATTTATGGAGTAATGGGAACATCCTGGAAAAAATTATGATAATTATAGTGAAGCTACAAATAATAAATAAACTTTCTCCACTGCTTAAAGGAAAAAGTCTCAGCTTTTCAGTTAAGGACCAATAACTTCTCGCCAACCAACCTTTCTAGCATCAAAGGCTACTATTGCTTGTTTCTTCCTCTGCCCTCACTCAATACTTCTGACACCAGATATGTGAGTTTTTACCCCACACCCGACCAATTTTCTGATACCAGCTGAGTGTCCTGCAATTCAGTTCAATTCTGACACTACCTGGAGTTGGTATCGGATCCCACAGGTTAAGGGCTCAGTTGCACACAACTGCCTCCACCTAAGATGCCAGTTACAAGTAATGGGTTCCCAGGTTACTCACACTTCTCTCTGACTGGGCTACAAATTGAGGTTCCCATGACCCCCTCCTCAAGTTTGATAATTTGTTACAGTCTCTCACAGAGCTCAGGGAAACACATTCACCCGTTTATTATATAGTAAAGAATATGATAACGGATACAGATGGATAGCCAGATGAAGAGATGCATAGGGCAAGGTCTGGAAGGGTCCTGAGTGCAGGAGCCTCCGTCTCATGGATTTGGGGTACGCCACCCTCCCACCATGTGGATATGTCACTAACCCAGGAGCTCTCGCAGCCCTGTACTTCAGGGATTTCTATGGAGACTTCATCAGGTGGGCTTGATTGATTATTAATTTAATTTCCAGCCTCTCTCTCCTTCCCAGAGGATGGGAGATGAGGCTCAAAGTTCCAAGCTTCTAATCATGGTTTGGTTTTTCTGGTGATCAGTGCCCACCCTGAAGCTATACAGGAGGCCACCAAGAGTCGTCTCATTAGAACAAAAGATGCTCCTATCACCCAGGAAGTTCCAAGTGATTTAGAAGCTCTGTGTCAGGGTCCAGGGTCAAAGACCGAAGATGCTAGAAGCGTCTTTATGGCTTACCTTGCTCTTTGAATGGATTGTTTACCTATGCATGATTTTGTAATACTGTGCATTGGTAATTTGGAAAAGATTTCCTTCCAAGTCTTGGAAGAACGTCTGCATCATAAAACAGTCAATGTCACCTGATTTCACCAGAAATCCTTTAAGTATTGGGGAAATATCAAGCTCATAATGGTAGAAACAAGCTTTCCAAAATTCTGATTTTTGCTTGAAAATTCTGTGTTAGTCATTGTCAACAAATGCTGTCATTCATTTTCCCTCATGTGACAGGTTCACTTTATTTTCGAGAAAACATCTGTCAAATACTCAAGTCTGCATAATCATAGTTTGTGGTTTGTCAGTTGTTCTTTCAAGTAAAAATAGTGTTCCATGAAAAAAAATCAGTTCAGTTTGCAACTCAAGCGTTGCACTTGTGTTTTTTCTTTAGCAACAGTGTGCTTTGGATATACAGCAGAAGTACTGTGCATACTTCTTATTTGTCATGTAGAATTAAAAGAAAATTTAAATCAGTATTTGAGATTTAATAAAATTGATTTTTCCCTTTTTATCAAGGACTTAAGAGAAACTGGCTTTTTCTTTTTTGAGTAACGAGTGCGCCTATTTGTGAGTAATAACAATGAATTGCTCACACAACTTGGTGCCACTGCCTTGATTTGTGTGCTAAGATGCAGCAGTTTAATGCATTGTTGTCTCGTATCATCAGTGCCAATATGACCACGGTAGAAAAGGCAGATGACACCTTAGTACTATTATGAGAATATATTTTACTTAAGGACCTCCTTTCCCTCCTAGGGCCATAGGGGATCCCTGAGGATCCATGGACTCCACTTGGAGAACTGCTACTATGGAGGAAAGCCACTGGATATAATAGAAGACTTAAATTTGAAGTCTCGCCGCCATTTTTTATTCTTATGATGATATACTTCATTTCTCACAATGTCAGTTATCTGTCTCTTGTATCAGATAGAGTTAAAAATATCTTGCCTTGTGTTTTGCTTTTGTGTTGCTTGAGTTACAATTGATAAATTATGAAAAAGCTCTAAGTTTAAGTTGTTGCTATTTCTGAGTGAGTTTCTGCCTTAGCTGGTTTGGTTTACTTGTCAGTCACGAAACAGTAAACACTCTAGATAGTTTCATAGAAGAAATTTAATCCAGAGGAGTAGGTTCTTAAAGAAATCACTGGAAGCACGGGAGAGAGGATCTCTAGCTCAGCTTTCAGAAATGACTCCTGGATTCTTGTGGGACTCGCCAGCCAGGGAAGCTCTCCCTCTGCCACAATCAGGAGGGTAGTGAGTGAGTGAATCAGGAGGCTGCCTCTGGGACTCCTGGGTTCAAGAACATGCTTCTGTAGCTGCAGCCCAGAGAAGAATAAGCATCCAAGATTAGGTAACTGCCGCTGAGCTCTGCCCGGACTTTGGAATGCAGAGTCTAGTTGCCGCTTCTACTCTTATCTCTTGACATCCCTGAAGCTGGAAATTGGACACTGGAATGCCACTGTGGAACAACCCACATCTCTTCAGTCATGCTGGAGAGAACAGCCAAAAGCAGCAGGAGTAGGGCTTCCCCCTCACTCTGCCTTCCAAAGCTCCTGTTAGTGCATCCAGTTGGTGGAACCTAAATTTTATCCAGAACCTTAACTGCACGTGAATTGGGAAAATAGATTTGTTTGTGTCTTTTAATCTTTCCAGCTTCTATCGTTGAATAAAGCATACTTGGAGGATGAGAGAATGGAGTCTGAGGGCTAATTGATCATATCCCCAAAACCTGTTTTTCTGCTGCTTGGTGATTTTCAAATTGTTTCCCTTACTTCCATTATTCTCTCTTTACTCACCTCTATTCTAGTCATTATTTAATGACCAAGGTGGTTCTCATTTTCATAAGGCCATTTCATCCCTCTCTAGTCCTGACTTCATCAATATTTAAGTTGGATTGGATAGTTAAACCCCGGTGACACCCATGTTCAGCCGTGGTCAACCTGTACTTAGGTCTTGTAAGCCGGACTCAGAAAGCCTTTGCCTGCTGATAGATCTAGGCATGCTCCATCATTTCAGTTACCTTGCTATGTGTTCTACATTTTACTTGACTGAATTTTTTTGGACCCTACTTACTACATTTTTGTGAGGTTTTATTATACTTTCTAAGAACATTAAAAAAAGAAATCTTCCATGGCCAGCTATTATTTCTAATATTTTTAATATCCTTGTAAGCTACCCTTTGGAGAAAAAGTGTGGATAACAATAGAAATAGGCCAATATATATTATTTATTTCTTATTAAGTGTGGAATATTCTTTTCTAGCCTCTGTATGTAACCCTATAGCTAGATGGTAAAATGCAAGCATCTTATCTCCCATCACCTACTCCTTTTTGTTTGTCTCCCTTTTATAAAATTCTAGGATTACAATGAAAAAAAATTAGTTTTTAACATGTCTCAAATACAAATAAAAGGAATACAGAACTTGTCCAAAATACCCAGAGGCAAAATCCCAACCACACAAAGATAAGGTAATAACAGATATGGTTTTTTCTTTCTCATCATATTGTTTTGTAATCCCCTACTTGGCAACATATTATGGTTCTTACCATTGTTTAAACAATAATGTGAGTATTATTGGCATCTTTTGGGTTAAGGAAATTGATGAATATCTACTGGGAAATTGGTTAAAAAGTGTATTTTCTGTAGGTGGTAATAGTTGTAGCCTTTATTCTTTGGAAAAAGAATACTTATAGCATCAAAACTATTTTCTTTGCTTAGTGTATTTCTTTTTGTGAAATGCAAACTTTTTTTAAATTAAAATTATTTAGTAAGCTGAATGATTATTAAATAATTCAGATGGTAGAGAAGTGTTTGAAATAGAAAGTGAGGGATCCTTACACTTCCTCCTCCATAACCCTCTTCATCAGACTTAGCCACTGTTAACAATTTGGCACATTCTTCCAGACTTTAAAACAATGTGGATATGAACGTATATGTATCTGCGGTCAGTTAGTTTCTGGAACATGACTTTTGGGAGCTCAGTTGTTAATTGTTGTACTTAGACAGCGTCTAGGGGTCGTGTGGAGGAACTGTGACGTGTGCACATTTGGATTAACTTCCAAAAGCGGAAATGCAAGTGTTTAATTACGTTAATTTCAAATTGTTTTGTAAAGAAGTTTTTTAGCAGTCTTCCTGCTTATTATATACTTTTAATCAGGGACTTCATAGTAAATATTGTTTCCTCTGTAATGAAAAATATTTATGCCCTTACTGCTTTCAGCTATATTTCACAGAGAGGAACAGTGTTTCGAAGTATGTTCCATTTAAAATGTTCGTATTCTCTTCAGAAAGGATCTTATAGAGAATTATGTTGGTGCTGACTTTGGTTTGAAAGGGTATAGAGGGTGTAAAGTCTCCATGATAAGAATTACCTTTCATTCTGTTTGACTTTCCATTTTGAGAAAGTTAGTTTTGCTTTTCAGATGTGATTGATCTCACTGGAGATGATGAAGATGATCTTCAGAGAGCAATTGCCTTGAGTTTGGCGGAATCAAACAGGGCGTTCAGGGAGACTGGAATGACTGATGAGGAGCAAGCCGTTAGCAGGTAAAAACATAATTTATATAAAGTGGATATAAGTTCTATTTATAATAGAAATAATAATTGGCTTTAATTAATTTCAAGAGGCACAAAATATACTTTGTTATTCTAAATGAATCATGAATATATTTCACTATTTTTTTTATATTTTACGTAACCAAAATTTTCAATTTTCTAGTTCCAATTGCGTTTGAAGCTTAGATTTTTAGGACTTTGGAGTGGCATTATGGGCACTAAATTTAGGTGTATGTTTCAATGTTTCTCTGATTTCTTTTTTCCTCCTAATCCCTTTTGGATACATCGTCCAATTCAATTTATAGTCGTTTATAGAAGGCGTCTGCAGACATTTTCCTGTAAAAGGCCAATGGTAAATATTTTAGGCTTTGTTGACCATATGGTTTCTGTTGCAGTTACTCAGTCTGGTGTAGTAGAAAAGCAGTTATAGATAATACATTATTTAATGAGTGTGGCTGTGGTCCAGTAAATCCTGATTTACAAAAATAGGCTGCCAGCTGGATTTGGTCCATGGGCTGCAGTTTAC
This sequence comes from Equus caballus, assembly GCF_041296265.1. Classification (NCBI taxonomy): domain Eukaryota; kingdom Metazoa; phylum Chordata; class Mammalia; order Perissodactyla; family Equidae; genus Equus; species Equus caballus. The sequence goes on from NC_091695.1 coordinate 14,625,570, forward strand.
CGACCTCTGATCTATAATATGGTAGTATGTTTATAGGGTTTTTTTTTTTTTTAAAGAATTAGGCAAGATTCTAAGAGATGTGATAAAATGCATCTTTTGATTTAATAAGGAAAACTTTTTAGTTTAAAGCAATTTGATCTACTGAAGGATCAAATAAATAAATTTGATTTTATCACAAAAGAATGTTGACTAAAAAAAACTTTAAATTATAACTAACTGCAGTCATGTGCTGCATAATGAAATTGTGGTCAATGATGGACCGCATATATGATGGTGGTCCCATCAGATTAGTACCATATACCCTAGGTGTGTGGGAGGCTATAGCATCTAGGTTTGTGTAAGTACTGTCTAGGATGCTCACACGATGGCGAAATCACCTAATGATGCATTTTTCAGAATGTATCCCTGTCGTTAAGTGACGCATGACTGTGTAATCTTCTAAACAACTCTTTGCCAGCAGTGATAACTCTGTCTTACTGAAGAAGAAATATATCTTTTAAGAGGTTAAATGATTGTCCAAAGGTACGCAGCTAAGATGGGTCTCACGACTCCAGTGTTCTTTTCTCTGTCGCAGAGTTGTTTGATAGCAGAATGTGCCAGCTTCCTCACATAACTTCCCTTGGCACAGTATCAATAGTATATTTCTTTCTAAGTAATCTGAGATTACTGTATCGTAGGAGTTGTCTCAAAATGCTATGTTTAGCAAAGGCACATAATTTTTATTAGTAATACTTTTTAATGTTTTTAAATGATACTTCGGAAAGTACTTTTTAAGACATTATTTTAAGATGGAAAGACAATTAAAAGTCATTATTCTCTTTCATTGCAGTTAATAGTATTTAACACCAGTAATTTTAAATGAAAGCCAAAAATACATAAACTATCTTTAGACATTTTAGTTAGGCTTATTTTGTAAAGGATTTGGAGAAATTATAAAATTAGGTCTTGTCTTAAAGAAATAGATTGGAATGAAATAATTATCTTGAATATTATAAAACTTGACAGTACTTCAGCTTTGTTGAGAAATATTTGAATCATGAAATACATGAGTTGGATTTCATATTTAAGGGGAATGATCTATTATGTAAAAAAGAGGTAAAACAGAATATATACTGTGTTACAAATATTATTTTAAAGAGTGTACTTTTTATGAATTTATAGTAGTATATAAATTTTAAAAACTCTGGAAGCTTATATACCAAATGGTATCAGTAGTTTTCTATTATGTGTTTTCTAATTAAAAGAACATGTACTAATTAATTAGATAATAAACAGTAGAAATAACTTAAAAGTTAAGGGATTAAAACTATTCCTAATCTGTTACTAAGTTCAATGTATATGTTATATATTGTTTTAGATACTTATTTTTGTCCAAATGGAAAAGAAAATAAGATAATGCTCTTTTTTATTCTTGGTCTTTTACATTTTAATGTACTTTTAAAATAGTATATATTTTATAAATACTTTTATTGTAGATAACATTACAGAGATTTGGCATAGTGTAATATGCTGTAAAATTTTACATAAAATTATACTCTGTGGAAGTAAAAAGTCATATTAATTTACTGTTGCTAAATGTTATTTTTTTGTTATGTGTAAGTTTTACAATTTACAGTTAACAGTGTCAAATGCAAAATAGGCAGTTAATAAGCACATATGTAAATCACATTGTATCAGTAAAAAGGAAATGTCAGGATTCTAGCTAAACATTTAGCAAAGATGTGTTTGTTTCTATGGGTTTTATTAAGGCTTGGAAGTCTAAATTCGAAAGGGAAAATGATGCAAATTATATATCATGCTTAAAAGTAAATTTAACTACTTGTTCGTTACCCAAGTTCATATGACAAAATCTTGCCAAAATAAAATCCTAGAATCATCTGACTGTGGTTATATTTCAATAGATATACTTTCATATGAATTCACACAATTGGAATACTACATTATTATGTATAATTAGATGAGATAAAGCCTATCTTTTTATATCTTACAATCCTGTGTTTAGGCATTCATAAATTTCATGGTAAAATTTTTTAAGTTGAACATCTTGGAAGTGTAATTCTTAATATAATTACTCCTTAATGTCTGCATTGGATGTATTATATTATAGTTATCTCTTGGTTGTCATTGCTTAGATAGAGAACAAGTAGAGTATGGTTAGTTGAAATTTACTAATGAGCTACATTGGGACTGGTTTGTGTCTCTGGCATATTTCTTGTGAAAATGGCTTGCCTCGTGAAATGACTTTGAACTAGCTGGATAGAAGGTAGGGCTAGGTTCTAGTTAAAACCGTTACAAAAAACACATCTCCAACTATTTCAAGAAATATAGTAGACTAAGACACATTTTCTAGTGGAAACAACCAGAATTTTGTGTTGTTTCTGTTGGATATAAAATATTGTAAAATTTTACTGAAATCAGGGTGAAAGCAGGAACCCAAAGAAGTAAGTTCAGCACACTGAAAGTCAGTTTTTGACATGATAATATTTGCTTGTATATAAATTGGCTTATGTGTATAAACTTCAGTTATGATATCCTTGTTGAACGTGGAAGAAATAAGTCAAAGAACATTGTGTATGGTAAGGAACTTTAATAGGAGATCTTGCCCCTTATTAAGTTGTTTGTCAAAGGGCGACATATTCACAATAAGGGTAAATCAGAAGTATCCCCCTCTTTCAGAACTCCTAGAGCACTACAAAGATGGTTACCTTGGCTCTGAAGGGTGCTGTTGGAGGTGATGAGACTTGCCCCTGAGAAGTTGTACCATGTTTCGCAGCTAATTTGTGTCACTTCAATGGTCCAATAAATACCGACTTGGGAATTTAGTTTTAAATGGTGTTGGATTTGTGTTGTCCATAGGTCCTGGCAGAATCAAAAATGCGTTCTCTCTCTAGGAAGTTGTCTTTATCCTTGGCCTCAAAGAATCCCCTTCAGTAACTTTAGAAGTTCTGCAAGTTCCACTAGTCAAAATTACCAAGCATAATTGGAAAAAAGTCACTGTGAGAATCAGCAAAAATAATAGGCAGCAAAAATGCGCTCATGTGTTTAGATATGGTGATCGATAGAACTATACTTTAGCTTTTAAAGGAGACAAGAAATGCTTGAAAATATGACCTGACAAATTTGAAAAAGAACTGAAAATATATTCTGAAAATGAAAACCAGAATTACTGTAGTAAAACAAAATGTACAGGACCTAGGTTTAATAGCAGATTGGATGTAGTTAAAGGACATATTAGGAGACTGGAAGATATATGAGGAAAAATTATCCAACTTCCAAGACAGCTAAAAAGATGGAAAATATGGAGAAGAAAGTGAGTAGGTCTAACACACATTAATTGGTGTTACACACGAGGAGAGGAGAGAGTGGGTTAGTCAAAATTTAAAGAGAGAATCACTGAGAATTTTTCAGAAGTGAAAAGATAACCTGTAATTTCATGAGGCCCAACAAATGGCAGTCAGGAAAATTAAAAGAAACCGTTACGCAGATTCATTATGGTGTTAGTCCAGAGCACTTAAGACTGAGAAAATCTTGGGCCAGCCCTGGTGGCCTAGGGGTTAATTTTGGTGTGCTCCTCTGTGGCGGCCTGAGTTCAATTCCCAGCTGTGAACCTACATCACTCCTCTGTCAGTGGCCATGCTGTGGTGGAGGCTTACATACAAAAAGAAGAAGATTGGCGACAGACTTTAGCCCAGGGTGAATCTTCCACAGCAGAAAAGAAGAAAAAAAGGAAAAGACTAAGAAAATCTTAAAAGTTTTCAGAGAAGAAAGGTGGAAGTATCCTAAAGTTAGTGACAAATGAAACAAATTGACGCAGCAATAAGACACATGAAAATAAGAAAATGATTTTCAAAAATGAATGGAAAGAAAATAACTGCCAGAATTTTATACTCTGAAACTGTGTGGGGTAGCCTCACCAACGCACTTTTCTTTGTGATTAAGGTTTCAAGGGCAGTTCTGAAAGACAAAGATTATTACTATCCCTCCTGTTTCCATGTTTCCTACACCCCTAGACGTGGGGTGCTTATATTGCCTCCACTGCCACAAAATCTGTGTGTCCCAGTAATTTTACCTTTTTTCCCAGTAATTTCCTACTTGTACCTGACTTTTCCTCCAGAAGGGCAGGTACAAGAGGAACAAAGACATTTTTATAAAATTAACACGGACTCGTTGTGCCTCCCACTTTGCCACTGTAGGGGAACTAGGTGAGCAGTGTACTCAACCAAATAATGGTTATCTTTGCATTCTAAGACCATTCAGTTCAACACAGAAATCCAGGTATCTGAACTGGAGTTAAGTCTGGGAGCCTCCTGGAGGGTTTACCAACCAGGACAGCCTAGAGTTGCCCTTTGGAGAAAGAAAAGAGTATCATATCCAGGAATGGTTAGGGTAGAATTCTGAATTTTTAAGTTGGTCTCCAAAGCTCCTCTCATTTTCATTCTGATCATTACCTGGGAAGCAGCTGTGAGGGGGAGCTGCCCTAAGAATATGTTTGGAACAGGAGTAAGTGAGGGAGGCAATTACAGCCTTTTTAAAGTTGATTTATGAGGAAAATTCTAATGCTCAACAATACCAGTTGTCTGGATGATAGGGAGCATAGGAGGTCCATTGACTGCTTTGACTATCATTCCTTTTTGAGTGTTTTTTATGGTAAGAGGTACACCAGTTCAGATTACAAGTGGTCTGGAATGGTTGAAAATATGAAGCATATTAGTTCTAAGGGCCAGAGTTGCCTGATCAGACTGGAACAGCACGAGTGTCACTTGAAAAAGTGTCAACAACACTGAAGTACCACTGATAGTCCTAAGAAGGATTGGGGCAGGAGGGGGCTGTTCAAAGGTTTGATATAGTCAGTCTGCCAGGAGTGGGCAGCCACACCCCATGCAATGTGGCCTCCTTCACCATGAGAGAAACAGGTCAACTTTTGGCAGGAGTCACATGTCTGACATGCAGTGGTAGCTTCTATGTTAGAAACAGAGAGTCCCTTAAATGGTACTTAGTATATGATTGTGGACATGTTGCTGTGGTGGATGTGATGATAGATTGAAGCAATGGTGGCGATCTGGGTAGTGCAAGCTCGAAAGTCATCTCATTAGAGAACAGGCACCGCTGTATATCCATCACAATGGCTAAAATTAAAAAGACTGACAATACCAAGTGTTGAGCATGTAGAGCAACTGGAACTGTCATAGACTGTTGGTAGGAATGAATAATGGCATAACCACTTTGGGAAACTGGGAATTTCTAATGAATTTCAACACATACTGTGCTAGGACTTAGCATTTCCACTCCTAGGTGTGGACCCTTGAGAAAGGAGTGTAGAGTAGCTTTATTGATAATAACTAAAAACTGAGCGACCAAATATAAGAACAGAATAGTAAACAATGGGTGGTATATTCACACAATGGAATAGTAAGCAATATAATGGAAAACATTTTCCTGGTACTGGCAAAAATGTGGAGGAATCCTCAAAGCAAAATGCTGAGTGAAAGAAACTTGACATAAAAGAGTAACTGCTGTGTGATTCCGTTTACGTGATGTTTAAGGAGAGGCAGAACTAATTTATGGTGATAGAAGTCAGGATGGTGATTATTGAGGGATGGAGAAGACGGCACTGTTGGCTGAAAAAGGGCATGAGAGGCTTTGCTGGAATAATGGAAATTTTCTATATTTTCGTCTGTGGTGGTCACATGGGTGTATACATACCTAGAAAAATTTCACTGAACTGTCCATTTAAGATTTCTATATCTTATTATATGTAAATTATCCCTAAAGTACTGCTACCAAGAAAAAAAGAACATTTAGCTATGTTGATTAATAATCAATATAAAAAAATTATATTTCTATGCATAAGAAAGAATGAGAAAGTGAAATTTTAAAAGCTACCATTTAAAACACATAAAACTATTAAAGACCAGGAATAAATCTAATAAGAAATGTGCAAATACTCCAAGAAAATTGTTAAATATCATTGAGACACATTAATGAATATGTAATGATTGGAAATATAGTCTATTTCACAAATTGGAGGACTGAACGTTGTAAAACTGATCAGTTCTCCTTAAATTGACTTACAGTTTAGTGTGATCTAATCAAAATACCAGTAGGTTTTTTTTTTTTTTTCTTTTAAGACTGGCACCTGTGCCAACATCTGTTGCCAGTCTTTTTTTCCTTCCCCCCAAACCTCTAGTGCATGGTTGTATATTCTAGTTGTGGCACGTGGGACACCGTCTCAGCATGGCCTGATGAGTGGTGCCGTGTCCTTGCCCAGGATCCGAACTGGCGAAACCCTGGGCTGCTAAAGTGGAGCGCGGGAACTTAACCACTCAGCCCCAGGCCAGGTCCCGCAATAGGTTTTTTTGAAGGCAGTCAACAAGATGATTCCCTCCACTCTCTTTCTCTCCTTCTCTCCCTCACTTCCTGCTTTTTTCTTTTCTTTTTGGATGATCTGTACAGCTTAAATGATAATGCTTGTTTTCCAGTGAGTATGCTGCTTCCCCAAAATGGACTTAGATAATCTAAAGTGGAATGTTTTCAAGATTACTGCTATAATTCGGTTTAAATAACAGTAGAAAACAAAGTAAAACAAGCAAACCCTCCCCCTCCCCAATCACTGCAATAAAATTTCACTGGGAAGGTGAACATTTACCCTAAGTTCTCTGAACATTCAGTATGGGAGAAAAAGAGACACAAAACATTTTGTCGTCTTTTTCTATTGCTGAATGCCATGGTCATGACCAGTGTTGGGAAGATAAGAAAGCAGGTGATGTGTAGGGGGTTTGGTTTTTGATTGTGGCTTTTGGGGTTGCCTCTCTGGGCATTTTGTTATAAGCTGTTTCTGAGCTCTCTGAGATTTGCATTGTTTTTTGTTTTTCCTTTTTTTTCTTTCTCTCTCCTGGCAGCTTTAATGCCTAGAATATAGTTATTACATACTCTTTACTAGTTTAAAGCCTGGCTGGTATCACTGGCTTTAGTCTGGTGAGTCCAGGGAAGGGACCCTTATGTAGAAATTGGCGTTATAGAAAGTTTATGTTCATTAAACCAGTACTGGACTATAGAAGGGGTCAAGGGCTTGGGAATAGAGTAATATTTAGCTGGAGATGGGCTTTAGCTAAAAAATAAGAGAGGTATAACATCATCTAACATCTTAATCATCCATTTACTTTAAACACTCGTTTAGCCCCTATATTTATCATGTAAGCTCTAGCGAAGAAACAGATCTGTGTTTCTACCCTCCACATGCTAATGGGAGAGACTGAGTAATTAATAAATATTTTTGGTGCAGTGTAATAGATGTGTTTGTAAAGTCCTTCATGATCCTGGAGGAGGCGGTAGGAGGAAACCCACTGAAGCATGTTGTAAGTCCCCGGTGATACAAAACTGAATGAGTTGTAAGCTCTAAATCAAGGAGATCACAAAGTCATGGCATTCTTTCATCCACCGTCTTTTAGTACCATAATTTCACCATATGGTGTGGCTAAGCAATTTATAATAAACCTATTTCTTTAACACCTATACTTTTGTGATAATGAATGATATTTACCATATGACAGAATTGAGTTATATGAATAATTATATATATGTACACATATACACACAAAATATAATTTAGGAAATGGATATTCTTTTATTTTTGTATCTTAGGTAACTTTGAGAAGCAGTGAGCATGTATCTCTTGAGTCCTAATCAAACAGTTATTACAGTTTGTACCTAATTTTACCTCTGTAAAAAAGGGTACATAGGAATGCTGGGGAGATGGTATCTTCAATTTATATCCTTGACTTTCTTTCCCTTCCCACTTGCTTTGAGGAATAGTATAACAAACAGTGCAGGCAAGCTACTTGGTCCTAGAAAGTACATTTGAGGCCATACATTCTCCCAGTCCTATGGGGAGAGATTAGGCAAGGGAACCAAAAAGTTTACGTAAGTTAGCTCATTCCATTAATGTAATGTTTAACATACAAATTTGTGTGTAAACATACAAATCAAGAGGTGTATTTTCTTTGTAGGAGAGGGGCAGAAAAGGAGGGTGAGGGAATTGATTGCATCAAAACATTAAAAAAAACCTTCCTGGATTTTAGTAATCTTAACCAGATTAGAATAAGAAGAATATCATTATCTCAGGGCAGTCTGGATTGTAGATTTGGGTTGGGTCGTTGACATTTGTGGGCAACATGAGACCTAGTTTAAGTCAATCTGGTCTTGAGGCTGAATTTCCTTTTGTTATTACTTCGTGTGACTCATATATGCATTTTAATTTTTGCAGATTGGGTGTATTTTGTAGAAATTAGGTATTCTCATGTTTTTCGTAACAAATGTCTATGTGACCCATTGCCTGGTCGTTATGATGGATGTGATCTGGTCTGTTGACATTATTAAGGGTTCATTTCTTAGTGGTATTTTATTATAATAGTAGGTTAAAAATATGTAATGGTAGAGGTTTATCCACCAGGAGATTCAGGATTGAGTGTAGTTTTCCTAGACTTTTGACCAGTTTATACTTTTACAGTATGTTGTAGAATCCTCATTTTAAATGGTGATTGTACATGCCCCCAGGTGCTGGTCAATTGCCGGATGCCTCTTCTCTCTCTTGTGTATGACCTCTGGCTCTAATTCTTCTTTCCTGTTTGTGGTATTGTTGCTTCTTCCCCCAGAACTCATTGCTTGTTTTTGTTCATTCATCTTGAATTGCCAAGATACAAATAAGATTCCTTTATTTAAACTTCTAAATGTACATGTGCATTACAAAAGGAACAAAACTTTCAAATGAAAACACTCCCGTTTGTGAAAGTCAATAAGAAATTAAATATACCTTTCTATATACAGCAGTCTTTGTGTTACATATACCTTTTGCATACTGTTAACTTTTCTCTTTTGAGCATAACCTAGTTGCTTTGTACATAATCCACTGTATTATTGCTCTTGTTTTGTATTATCCTGAACTGTGCCGTTGAACAGTAGGAAGCCTCTCAAGTTGGCTCTGACTTTTTATCTTCCCTTAGGTTCTTGAAAACTTGCTTTCTGGCCACAGTGGGATGTTCTAGATAAATTCTGGTTTTCTTCTGACCCAATTTATCTACCTAAATACCTTCCAAGAAATTCTGGTATACTTTAGTAGTAAATAGTTTAAGAGAAAAAGCCCAGGGGTGGAGGGTGCATGTGAGAGTTAGTTTTGGGGCAGAGAATACTGCTGCTAATGATGGATCACACTTAAAAGTGACAGAGGTGTAACCTGTTTATTTTTAAGTATATAAGGTTACTTTGACCTTTACATTTTAACAACTGTTGTTGTTACTTACTTTTTTTTAGTACGTGGTTTCGTTGTGTCCCAAAGAAAGACTTTATTCTATTTTCACATAAGTTATTTTAAGTAATGATGATTTGGAGTCCTGTTACATTGTGTCTAATGTCATGTTGCAAATACTGCAGTGAGAGCTAATACAACAATTCACTTTTTCCCCATCATTAAGAAATATAGCTATATTATTTTGACATTGATCTAGTCGGGCAAAATCTTGAGCATAAAGATGATGTAGCATGAATGAGATTATCTCAGGAAGCAAAAAAATTGGAAAAACTCATTCTTGCTGAGGTTTTTGTAATTAACATAAAATGGGTTAAGACACCTGAATATTACTTAAGGCTTATTTAGAACACTAAGTAACACATGTCTTGAGCAGGCAGTTTTCCAGCATGTAATTTCTTGCTTAAGAGCAAGAAAAACGTCATTGAGCAAAGTAGCATTACTCTTGCTGCGTTTAGATATATTTAAGATATTCTGTAGGCTGAGTTTATTTTCAGGAGGTTAGCCTTTTATTATTCTGACGTGTAGATATTTGTTTCACTAGATTTTTCACTAGGCAAACTTTTGGGTGAAGAAGTGAACACTAAGTATTCTCTGCCTTTATTTGACTGTCATAGAGTCATAGATATCTAGAACTGAAAAGAATCCCAGAGTTTACGTTATTTAACATTTTTTATAGGCAAGGAAATTAATGGTCAGAGGAGTAAAAGTGCAGTTTGTCCAGTTTTTGATGTTTTCTTGATGACTCAAAGTAATTGTTATAAAAACTAGTCATTATGTTATATTTTAAATATATGCTTTAATAAAGTGATTACTCAGAAAACTTGTCTAGGTGCTATATTCCTGGTACTAAACTTGTAATTGGTTGACATAATTTAACATACTTTCTATATTATGTAACATTGTCTTTTTGTGTTTGGAATTTCATTTTTCTGAGGAAAACTGCATGTCTCTTTATCTGTTGGCATTGCCGCTGCTATATTCTTAAAGAAAGCTAACCTCTACTTGAGTAAAGTTGGCATTAAATATTACTTCCTCAAATACGTTATCCAGAGCTTAAGTAATTAAAATAGTTAGTTTGTGATATGCTATTTCCTAGGGTACGGCACTAGATTAATACTTTATTTTTCTTTTCATCATTTTCTCCCCATGGCTTAAGAGTTGTTGAAGCCAGCATAGCAGAAAATAAAGCCTGTTTGAAGAGGACACCTACAGAGGTTTGGAGGGATTCTCGAAACCCTTAGGATAGAAAAAGGCAGGACAAAGCTCCTGTTGGACTAAAGAACGTGGGTAATACTTGCTGGTTTAGTGCTGTTATTCAGGCAAGGGTCTTTTTGCAGATCTTATTTGGTGGGCACGATAGCAATAGAAACTGGCTTGGGGTTGTGTTTCTTTTACGTTGTATACTTGAAACATAACTGCAGGCTAAGTTTTAATATGCCTTTCTATCTAATAAACTAGTTTGGGGATTGCAGTATTCCCCACCCCACTCTGTTCCTTCTCCCAGTATGGAGTTTTAACAATAGAGTACTATCTGTGCTTTATTTGAAATTATTTTGAATTAATTTCCCCTCCTTCCCGGCTAAGAATTGTTGTCAGAATGTAAAGAAAATATTTTTGTATGTCTTGCAAATTAAGGGAAGGATGTAACCAAGATGTGAAATTAGAACTGCTTTTTTTGTGATTAGATTTATTTGTATATAATGGAAAGTGTTATTCATAGAATTATAGTCATTTAAATACTATTTTTAATACAAGGAAGCATTTCATTTGAGGAGGGTATAGATTGGCAGATAATTCTCAATGTATAGGTGAAAATGATGTAAAGAATAAATATTGATGACTCAAGAATAACACATGTTCCTTCTAACTTGGGAAGCCCTTAATGGAATGTTTTTTGAGCCCCTTATTCTAAAATGAAAAATCTTTGTATGCATAGATATCTGTCCTCTTCTCAATTTTAACTAATTTTCTTTTCTTTTTTTTCTTACTCTTTTATGTGATGAGTATTGTCATAATTCTTTACCATTCTCAGTTAGACATTAATAATGTTATTAGATTGCAAAACCTTAACAATCTCCTTAATCTATGAATAATAACCCTTTAGGAAAATTAATATTTATGTTTATTTTGCTAATACAGTAGAATTGTAGCTTATTAATTAGTGTTCCTGATGAGTACTTTTTAAATCATTAGATGTAGGGGCCGGCCCAGTGGCACAATGGTTAAGTGCGCATGTTCTGCTTCTCAGCGGCCCAGGCTTCGCCGGTTTGGATCCCGGGTGCAGACATGGCACCACTTGGCAAAAGCCATGCTGTGGTAGGCGTCCCACATATAAAGTAGAAGAAGATGGGCATGGATGTCAGCCTTCCTCAGCAAAAAGAGAAGGATTGGCAGTAGTTAGCTCAGGGCTAACCTTCCTCAAAATAAATAAATAAATAAATAATAAAATCATTGGATGTCTATGCCACTTCTTTTTATATTAAAAATATCTCTTCATCTGTAGCTTTCCAAACCTGTATGTATGACAGTGTAAATTTTCATGTGATATTAAAGCAGCTAACTTGGTTATGTAGTTCATTTTCTATAAGGTTAATTGTGTTCTGTAGGATATTAATTTGTAATTTTACCATTTTTTCCACTTCAGTGCAATAAATTTCAACTTTTTCCCCCACTTTTTTTGCTTCTGGCACATGATACCATGCAATTTGAATTCCTTTAGCTTTCTGGATTTATGCCTCACTCTTCAATATACTATGGTAAACACTAGTTAGCATGTAGTATGTATGTATATTTGTTTTCCAAGCTCTTGAAATATTAAGGAATACCTGGATTAACCTAAATCTGTAATAATAGCTTTGTTCCTAGCCTTGATTACACATTAATTATTCACTTACATCCCAACAATATCTAACATTTTCTTTGCTATCTTAGAGTCTCTTAGATCTTCCTGATAGGCTATCTTGCTTTACTTTACTTGCACTATTAGTAAGGGGTTTTACATTTCACTGTCCAATCTAAATTTTATAATTTAGACATCATTTTAAAATATGAAGCTCACTGTGAAGGCTGTGATCTGAGTGTTCATGAATATGCTTCGCTGCCTCTATTTGGACAAGTGGATGCTATCTCTGCACTATTATGGCCAATAAGTGAGGCTCATTGATTAGACGCTTCTCTTAGAAAACTTTAAGAAGAAAGAAAGTACTTGGAAATAATCAATATTTGTTTCTTAGAAGAGGAGTTCTTTATTTTTCCACAGCGTATTGTAAGAGGCCTGTTTGAAATGATAACTAAATTACTATTAATAGGTATGGGGATCATAACTTATCATTTTCATAGGCTAAACTCCTCTCATATCTTAATGCAAATTTGAATCAGTTGTCTGTCTATTTCTATCTTAAGTGTTATTTGCTGACCTTAGATTTTGCTTTACATTTCAAATTTTTGGTGTTTTTTGGTAGAGAGCAGAATGAACTAGAAAAATCGCTTGTTTTCAAAATTTGAAGTAATTTTACTAATTTTTAAGTTTTATCTTAGATTAGTGGCTACTTAACTGGTAGCATGGCTTTACCACACTCCTAACATAGGCAAGTATAAGGTTTTTGGAATTACTTATTTTTTCTTTTGGAGAGATTTAGACACCTAGGAGAAGTAACCTCTAACCTTAAAAAATTTGAATTATAGTGAATTATTAAGATATTGACTTGGGGATTTGGAAAAAAATGTTAAGCGTCAAATTTTGGAAAATTGTGGATGGGAAAAAATTTGTCTGAAGATCACTTCGTGGTTTTGTTTTTTTCCTTACTATAATTATTCTATTTTAAGTAGTTTTTTATTTTCATCTCTAGTAATAAAAACTTTTTGTTTTTTCATTTTCTGACATTATTCCTTAATTCCATAGACATAATCTGAGATATAACAGTTTATCATCATAATTGGAACTTCCAACTTATGAAAGAAAAGTTGGGCAGGAAGTCTGTATTAGTGTTGGAAGTGTTTTATTATATTTTCCAAAGTGAGTTGGAGCTTGTTCAAACTGTGACGTAAATGTACTATAAAGTTTCAATTACAAATTTCTCAGGGATGGAATTTACTTAGTTGGCAGGACTTGTAGGAAGCAACTGGGATTCTTTTCCTTCTAAGTATATCTACCAATTATAGAAGGTTACTGAGATTATAAACTGCTAACTTCGGAGTAGGTAGTGGGAGTAGGCTACAAAAGGTAGAGCTTTATTGTACTTGTTCTTTTAGCTATTGGGACCGATAATTTGGGAGAAAAGTGGTAGAGTATCAGAAAGGGATTATAAGAAGCAAAGAGAAGATTTTACCGAGAATAGCTTAAATAGTCTTTTGGATGCTAGCAATATTAGCCTGACTGTCTTTAGATTGAGCATCGACCCCTTATCTAGTCAGAACTGTTTTAATCCTGTTCAAATGAATTTTTATGTAAAAAGTACTAAGTGGGGCTACTTTCTCCACTAGGGTATCCGTGAATGAGGTAGTTATTTAGAGGTATGTATTCTCCTCTCTCTCTAGTTTGGAGTGTAATCCGTAGAGTCTCAGGATGATCCTTAGCACCTTTCCTATTTGGATGCTTCTGAGATGCTCAGAAGTAAGGTGCTCATGCTTCTCAGTTTGCCTGGTACAGTCCAGTTTATTCCTCTTGTAGATCCACTAGTGCCTGTTAATTAGTCATAAAGCCCTCTTTCATCCTTGGATAATGAAGGATATGGTCACCCTACTCATAAATCATGTAACTACAGGTTGACTAAAATACAAGCATCCTGAGGGCAGAGAACATATCTTCTAGGTTATTGTTCTATACCAGTATATAGTACAGTGTCTGACACATTGGAGGAGCCTTTTTAAGTAATTATTGAATGAGTGAGTGAATGAACCAAAAAGGACCATATATTATTTATGGTGGAATTGAAGACTTTAATTGCTTCTATCACCCTAATGCTGTATGGGATTGAAAAGATGTGGCAAGTTTTCAAAAAATCTCAGGATATCATTTAACATGTTTATTCACATTTCTTGCTCTTATCTCTTTTATCTTCATCACAGAACGTAAGTACATAGTTCAAACAGAAAACCAAAATCCCATAGCAATAAAAGGCTTACAGTGAAAAACAACATTAATCAGCCTCAAACCTCCCTATCTCATACTCCTTAAAGGCAACTACAGCCACTTCTAGCTGTTTCTATCTCATTTTTCTAAATGACATGCCTTCCTGCTGAGAAGAATGAGGATTTAGCTCTTTCATTTCAGCTACCTAGAATTGCCTTTCCTTTCATCTCCCAACATAACTCATATTACAAGTTAAAAATAGTAGTGTTGATGTTTTCTGTGACTTTAAATATTACACTGATTTACTACGACTACCCCTTTGAAATCTTTTGTTTTCCTGGAATTGTCAATTGCCATTATTTTTCCTTTCTGTTTTCTATATACTTGTTCTCAAAATTTTCTATATGCTCCAACATCTCTGTTATGGTCTTATCAATAATATGTTTTATTTGCTCGAACATATTAGATCCATTTTTAGGGGGGTTGGGGGAGTACTTTACCACAGAAGATTGCCCTGCCTCAAATCCAGACTGGATTGTGATTCTTTTTGTTTTAAGCACTGTTGCTGGCTTTCCAGAAGCAAGTCTAGAGAAAGGGGATCCGGGAAGGGTCGATTGGGGCTCAGTTTGCGAGTTTATACTTAATCCTCCTATTTGTAGCCCAGAATCTCATCCCCTCTCCCTACCATGACACACACTGTGACTGATTTTTCTGAACCTCAGTCACTTAAGTTTAGTTATATCCAAAGACTAAACTTTCTGTATCCCGCACAAGGAGGTAGTAGTTGTCTGATCTTCTGGGTCTGGGAAGGACAGAGGGATTTGATTGCTCTGTATACAGACTTTCATCTTTTAATCAGGCCATCTACGTTTAGTCCCTACCTTACCTTGAAACTTACGTGGTACCATTTCATTTTTTTTTTAAATCTACCAAGGAGAATTTATCTTGCTTCTCCTTGGTATCCTCCATTACAGACAGTTGATATCTTCCTTTGCTCTCTTGTCATTATTCTTTTTGTTTTCCACAAATTGTTTGAATTCTCATCTCTCATAGCTCTCTGCTGTTAGCAGGAGTTTAGCCAAAGTCCATTTTGGCAAGTGCTCTTCAGAATTCACATTTTAGCTCTAGACTGAATGAAAGGGTACTTGTTTTCAGTGTGCATCAATCATAAACACAATTTAGGCAGTAGTGATATTTACCCTTTCCCACCCCTTTTGGAGGAATATGTTGACCACTACTATTATGACTGTGATTTAGAGTACAGAGTGTTTTGGACTTAAAAAAGTTAATTTCTATGATTTGTGTGATGGTCACAAGTTCTACTTCGGGTGATAACTTGTTAGGTTGTTCTAGACCATCTTCTTGATCATAGTTTCCTGGACTGCAAAACAAAACAAAACGAAAACAAAAGCAGCTTTTTGAAGACATCACATAACCCTAAAGCAGTGAGTAATTTTGAGGCTAAGCTTTGAGAAAACAATATGTTCAGAGAGTAAGCTTCACATTTTGGGCTGATTTTATTCTCGAGGCAATTCCAGAAATAGTTCTGAATGGCTGGGAAGCTAAGCAAAGTTTTGCACAGATTTAGAGCCCTAGTAAACACCTCAGACTTTCAGTTAGAATTATAAAGGGCTGGAACCTAGGATTAACTGAGACCCGAAAATAAAGCATGCTTTATAGTTTCTGAATTCCACCTTCATCTCAGAATTGATTGGATGAAATTGATCTTGGATTGCAAATGGCCTCACTCTTGCTTCCTGCCAGAAGCAAATGTAAATTCTTTTGGAAGATAATATCATCATTGAATTTTCTCCGGTTTGTCATGTATAATGTCTAGCACTCACATCAGCTGTAATCAGTCATATCAGCAAATAAGATGTGTCTAAAAATTAATAGAAAATAATGGGCAATAGAAATATGCCTACAGGAAAACCTGAAAATTGAATTGATATAACTATTAATATGCTCAAGGAATTAAAAACCAGAATGAGGATTTTTTTTCTTGATTTTTTTTTTTTTTTACTTTATTGAGGTCTAACTGGCTTTTAACATTGTGTAACTTTCAGGTGTACATTATTATATTTCAGTTTTTGTATAGATTGCATTGTGCTCACCACCAATAGTCTAGTTTTTATCCATCACCATTCACATGTGCCCCTTTGCCCATTTTGCCTGCCCCCTATCCGCTTTTCCTCTGGTAACCGCTAATCTGTTCTCCTTATCTATGTGTGTGTTTGTTTCAGATTGAGAATTTTGATAGAAAACTAAAAACTATTAAAAAAATAGAGATTTTAGAACTGAAAAATATAACAAAGTCACAAAATCAATGGATGAATTATAGCAGCATATTAGAAACAGCTGAAGAGAGAATTAGTCAGCTAGACAGTTGGTCTGAAGAACATTTTCAGATTGAAGCCATGAAATGCAGATAAGAGCATATAAGAGATTTTGAACATGGTGAATAGTACTAACATAGTGTATTTGTGGTTCAAGGGAGAGTAAAAAGAGAATAGGGCAAAAGTAATATTTGAAGAAATGACTGAGAGTATTCAAAACCTAATGAAAGAGATTGAGCTACAGATTCAGGAAGGAATAGGAATCAAGTAGTATGGACATAAAGAATGCTGTGACAAGGCATATGATAATAAAATGGAAAAAACTATAGACAAAGAGAAAATCCTAAAAGTAGCCAGTTGGAAAAGATATATATCACCTCTATGAAGGAGCAAAAATAAATCTAACAGCTGACTTCTCAACAGAAATGCGATCTTTAAAGTGCTGGAAATATTAACTGGCCATATAGAATTCTAGAACTAGCAAAAATATTACAAAAATGAAGTAAAAACAATTTTCATTTTAGCAGATGGTGAAATAATTCACCACCAGCAGACCTACACCAGATGAAATTCTACTGGGTGTTCAGGAAGCAGGAAAATGTTCTCCAGCGGGAACTCAGAGCACAGAAATAGGACTGGGATTCTCCTAATTTGTCCATATTCTCTTTCCAATTTAAATTCCTCATAAGAACAGCCCATACTTTGCCCCCTTACTTATATCTCATTTCTTCAGTACTTATTACTGCTGTTCTTCTCCCATTCTACTGAAAAGATGGTTTTCTAATTGAGAAATCCAAAGGTTGTTTTTCCTGCCCTTACTTTACTGGAATGTGGCAACCTTTGAGAGTAATGCTCATCTTGTCCTTCTTAAAATTTGCCAGTATTCTTTGCTGTGCTTCAGAATCTTCTGTGGTACTTTGTGTCTTTGTTGAGAGGCCCCTGGCACAGGTTCCTTTGAAAGCTCCACTGTTATTCTGATACACAGCTATATGTGAAAGCCCTTGGTTTCTCTACTCCTTTTTCTTCTGTGATCTCATACTCTCCATTTCCCTTACTATTCTTATTTTGTCTTTCTCATCGTTCCTCTGGCTTTTAAATGATTCTTTTTCCCTAGGGTTCTGAGCTTGGTCTACTATTATTGTATTCACATTTTTTCTGATTTATAACGTCTATACTCATTGTTTTAACTTGTAATCACAAGATTGTGATCAGGGCAGAGACTTAATATATTTTATTCTCTTTTGCCTGTCTTCCTTGTGTCTGGCCATGTAGTGAGTGCTCCATAAATATTTGCTAAATGAATAAATAAATGAATTATCTCATGTTCATATTGTTGCATTAAGAAATACTTCCAGATCGCAAGATAACCAAAATGTTTTCCTACAGTTCCTGTTATCAGCTTTATGGTTTTACCTTTCATATTTAGGCCTTTAATCCACATCTATATCTATATATCTATATCTGACTCTATTTCTTATATATACTAGGCCAATTTTCCAAACACCCACCTACTAAACAAAACTTTGTTTTTATTTGTAGTGCCACCTTTATCTATGTGTTAGTCAGTTGGCTAACCCATCTTTACTAAGATTTAATACATCATTGCCTCCTGTCTAGTGATTTTCAAACTTTATCACCTGTGATTCTCAGAAAGGAAGACAGTCTACATTGTAAAACACTTTACATGTACACATGTATATAAAATATATACAAGAAAAATTTTACAAACAATATCCTGTGGTGAATTTACAGTGTATGATATGTTCTGATATTTTCCATTGCATTTTATTTCATGTTTTAAACATGTTCATCGTGATAACATTAATGGATTATAAGTTATAGTTTAAAAAACAGCTCCAGGAAACCTTCCCACGGACGTCTTTCATATGCTCTCGTTATGCTCTGTATGATCTGAATTAGAGCATCTTGGAATCGTATTTCTATTGTTATAATTATATGTGTGTCTCCTTCTAGGTTGTGTGTCTCCTTGAGCACAGAGATAATATGTAATTTCTTTGCTCTGCTATCACTGAGCATCTGATTTATTTATTTATAAATAAATTTGTTTATTTTAAATGAATTAGAATTATTTATAAAATAAATTATTTATCATTATATTATAACAGAAAATATAACAAATAATATAATATATTATAATAAATAGTATAATATATTATAATGTAATATATAATATTATTATTAAATAAATTTAAATTATTATAAGTTTATTTGTGCTATATCCTTGTAGAATTGATACGTCTAGATAACTCATAGTGAACATAACGTGTCTGAAAAGTTGTAGACTTTACATTTGTTTATCTTCTATTTTGAGGAAACTGTTAAGCACGTATTAATATAAAGAAAGCTTTAGTAATATAATATGGTGTGGGGTTTTATTTTTGCATTGTCCATGTATACTTTTCTGCTTTGCAACACAATAAATATTGTTAATGATCAAGAATAGTATGTTAAGGTATAAGAAATTTGACTTTTTCTTGGGGAGAAAATAGTCTTATGCTAATTGCATCTGTTCTGGGTCTAAGCAGTATAATTGTCAAAAACAAATCTCTAAGATCCGTCATATTTTTATGGTTTTGTTAATAGAATTTTCCCTTAGTTATCTTAAATTGTTGTTCTTTTTCAGTCATTATTCAATCTTTTGGAATTTAGAAGATTAGTTCTGAATTATAAGCCTCCATCACATGCTCAAGATTTACCCCGAAGCCAAAAGGTAAAATACAAAAAGATTTTTAAGCAGAGCATGTATGATATGGTCTTCCTGTATTATCTGTGCTTGTTTTAGGAGCACTTGCCCCGTCAAGTGTGAAACAGTGTCAAACTTGAAGGTCAACCCATTAATCTCACTTTAGTAATTGCTTTTTTCCTTCCTTTTGAGTTGTCAAATTTCAGTAAACTTTATAGGTTACAATTTACAATTCAAGGTCTTTCCTCAATTGCCTGCTGAAAACTTGTGTAGAAATCAAAAAGGTTTTCTATTGTTTCTGTAGATAAGCCCTTGAGAAGATTAGTTTTACACTGGCTGTCTTTGCAGTACAAATGTATAACTTATATTTTGTAAGTTAACGTTTTTAGGCAATATAATGTGAGAGCTCAGACACAGGGCCAGATTGTCTAGGTTCTGGCTGTGAACCTAGAGCAAGTTACGTGATCTGTCTTTGTTCAGTTTGCTTATCTGAAAAGTGTAAGTAACAACAGCAGTTATTTTATAGAGTTACTGTGAGAATCAGATGAGATAAAACACATAAAGGGCATAGAAGGGCCTGGTACATAGTAAGTACCAGATGTCAACTCTTGTCTGTTATTATATTGTTTATATTAGCTTTTAAAAAGATAAGACTTGATTTGCATGCAGAAATTCATACTTAGTGGAAAAAATTGCTTATGGAGATAGTATGCTTGAGTATAGGGCTTTTCTGGTCTTGTCATTAAAGAATTTGTAGCCCTATAGGGAACTAGTCTCAAAGATATAGAAGTTAAAATTTTAGGTTTCAGTAAAGTCTTGAACTTTGTGTGACCTATTGTTAGTAGTAATGATACATTATTAAACTAGAGTTTTCTTTTAGTGTATAATTTTGAAAACTACTTTTACTGTAAACATATGAAACATTTATAATACAAGCCAGTGGGAATATAATTTGATTTATGACTAGCTTTTTAAGCTATAATCGTTGGGCTATACAATGTCAGGCTGATAAACAAGCCGTTTTTAAAAGGGAACTCAGATCACCTGACAACCCCTCATACCTCCAGAGAAATTAAGAAAAACTCCTTCAATCATTACAGTTTGTACATGAAACTTTTTGGACCTATTGCTTCCTGTTATTGCAGTTTGTTATTATCGGTGGTTCTTTCTTCTGATGTCTCAGTTGAATTATATTTATAATTTATGTGGCATTATTTAGAATTATTACTTCTGGTTAGGTATTCATATGTATATTGACCTTTTTTTTATGTTCCGGGATTTTAGTGCTTTACAGAGTTTTAATTTCTCAGTTGTAGCAGATTTTTGGCAAACTGAATCCTCAGTATATATAAAGGATAATATCTCACTTGCAAGTGGGATTTTTGTAGGACTGCAAGATTGGTTTAGTGTTTAGAGTTCAGTGTAATTCACCGTTTTAACAGACTGAAGAAAAAAAACCATATGATTTTCTCAGTAGATGGAGAAAAAAGGATTTGACAAAAGCTAACATCTATTCATGACAAAATCTCTCAGAAGCTAGGAATAGCAAGAAACTTTCTTATCCTGATAAAAGCTCATTTATGACAAATCTACAACTTATATAATATTTAATGTTGGAAAGGCTGAATGCTTTTCTCCAAAGGTCAGGAGCAAGCAAGGATGTCGGCCCTCACTACTTCTATTAAGCATTAGACTGGAGTTCTCAACCAGTTTTATACAGCAAGAAAAAGAAATAACATGCATGTTGGAAAGGAAGACAGAAAGCTGTCTTCTTATGTATATGACTTGACTGTCTATCTACAACATCCTAAGTACTCTCCACCTACAAAAAGATGCTAGAAGCAAGAAATGAATTCAGCAATGTTATATGATACAAGGCAAACACACAAAGATCAGTTGCATTTCTAAATACCAGCCGCACACAATTGGAAATTTAAATTAAAAAAATACTTATATACAATAGCATAAAATATGGAATATTAGGGCTAAAGTGGACAAAAGATATATATGAAAACAACAAGATATTGTTGAGAGAGGTTAAAGAAATAAAGTGATATATTATGTTCATGGATCAGGGGATTCAATATTGTTAAGATATGAATTGTCCTCAATTCAATCTATAGATTCAATGCAATCCCGGTCATAATCACAGCAGGCTTTTTTATCGGAATTGACAAACTGATTCTAAAATTTATATCGAAAATCAAAGGATATAGAATAGCCATAGCAATTTAAAAAAGAAAGACAATGTTGGAAGAATTAATTCTCAGGCTACAGTGATCAAGACACTTTGTTATTGGTGAAAAGATAGTCATATAGCTCAATAGAACAGAATAGAGAGTCCTGAAATAGACATACATGTACAGGGTGAATTGATTTGAGTCAAAATTGCCAAAACAATTCAATGGGCAAAGGGAAAATCTTTTAAACTAATGGTGTCATAGGCAGAAAAATAATTCTCAACTCTTACAGGGCACTATATATGGGAAAAGAAATTCATAATAGGGTATAAACCCAAAAGGAAGAAAACCGTAGGAATTCTTGAAGAAAACACAGGAGAAAATTTTAGTGTCCTGGGTTAAGAAAAGATTTCTTAAGTAGGACAATAAGAAGGCACAAATCATAAAAGAAAAAAGCGATAAAATGGACTTCATCAAAATTAAAAACTTTTAATCTTTGAAAAATTCATACAAAATAAAAAGACAAGCCACAGACTGGGAGAAAATATTCTCAAAACATGTATCAGATAGAGAGAGGGCAGAGCAAAATGGCGGGGTGAGCTGACCCGGGATTCTCTCCCCTCCAAAATACAGCAAAAGATTGGAAGAACTGAATTTCAGACAATAAACATAATGCCAGCTCGTTAGAGACCTACAATACCAAGAAGGCGGAGATCATAACCTTGCTTACACCCTCGGAGGCGCTGGAACGGTAGGAGAGAACACTACTCCCTCCCCTAGAGTCTGCGATGGCTGCGGCGCGGGTCGGGAAGGAGCGGGGGAGGGGCCGCGCGACCGGGGGATCATCCAGGACTCCTGCCGCTGATTCAGTGGAGACCCGCTGATGGGGGAAAGCTTCCGTCCGTGGGCACCCTATAAATCAAGGGCCTTGGGAGACCAGAGAACAGAACTGATCTGAACCCAGACCAGCGCGTGTGAGTAACAGCCCCTCCCCCCCAGCAAAGCCAGTGGGCGCAGCCATCTTGCCCCAAGGCGGAGAGCTAACACGCCGCTCTCGACCCCCATCTAGTGACGGCAGGCTGTAACTGCAACTGAATTCTACCACCATGAGAAAAAGCCGCTCCTCTACCATCCAGCAATTTATAAAAGCCCCAGACCAGAAGGAAAACAATAAAAACACAGAATTAAGTCCTGAGGACTTGGAATTAGGTAAACTAAGTGATAATGAATTCAGAGCAGCTATAATCAAAAAACTCAATGAGGTAGCGAGAAAGATAGAGAAACAAGCCGAGTTCTGGAGTTACTTCACAAAAGAGATTGAAATCATAAAGAAGAATCAAACAGAATTACTTGAGATGAAAAACACAATGGACCAGATAAAACAGAATACGGATTCCCTGAATGCCCGTGTAGACAACCTAGAGGAGCAAATCAGCATAATCGAAGACAGACAGGCTGAATGGCGCCAGACAGAGGAAGAAAGAGAACTAAGAATTAAAAAGAATGAGGAAAATCTCAGAGAGATAATGGATTCAATGAGGAGTAAGAACATAAGGATCATAGGAATTCCCGAGAATATGGAAAAGGAAAATGGAGCAGAAAGTGTGCTTAACGAAATTATTGAAGAGAACTTCCCAAATCTAGGGATCAATGGAGAAATGTGTGTAGAGGAGGGTTTTAGATCTTCTAGATTTGTCAGTGTAAAAAAACCCACCGGAAGGCACATAATAGTAAAGTTGGCAAATAGGAATGATAAGGAGAGAATACTCAGGGAAGTAAGGAAAAAAAAGACAATACCTATAAAGGAGCCCCTATCAGACTATCAGCCGATTTCTCTACAGAAACCCTACAAGCTAGGAGAGAATGGAGTGATATATTCAAAGCTTTAAAGGATAAAAACCTTCAGCCAAGAATACTCTATCCAGCAAGAATTTTCTTCAGATATGCGGGAGAAATTAAATCTTTTCCAGACAAACAAAAGTTAAGGGAATTTGTAACTAAAACCCCTCCATTACAAGAAATCCTCAAGAAGGCTCTCATACTTGCAAAAAGGAAAAAGGGAGAAAGGGGACACAAGCCACAGACTAGGGAGACCGATGGATAGAACCAGAACAGGATAGCAAATATTCAACTATAGCATTAGGGTAAAAATAAGGAAACTACCAAAACAAGGACGATCTTAGCACTCTAACTACCAATGAATAAGACGAGTTGGAATAAAAAATGAAAATAATTATTTAGGAGGGGAAGAGCAAAGGGTCTAAATCAGTATTGGTCGAGTAAGTAAGAGACCACCAGAGAATAGACTATATTATACACGAGATTCTAAATACAAACTTCAAGGTAGACACTAAAATAAAGTACAGAACAGAGTCACAAATCATAGATGAGCTTGTATTTTTTTTAAAAATTTTGCACTACTGTTTGGAAAAGTTTGAACTCATGCAAGGTATTAGTTTGGTGGCCATCAAATTTCTTGTGAGAACTGGAGCCATTTTCTGAGTGAAAAGGGGAGCTATCCATAACATGCCCGGCACTCACCAAGCACCGCCTGAGCTGTCCAGGCTGCACTGGGATGTGTGCTCACCCTTGCTGTCCATGACCCAGAGGCAGGAGACGGGGCTGAGGGCAGGGGTCAGCCGCACCTTCATCACACGCACGTCCAAGCCTGGCTTTGTTCTGGCCCTGCCTGGGTCACGGGTTAAAGAGTCTGCTGTGTCTGCCGAGAGGAGGTCAATGGGAGGATGCATGGTGACCTGGGCCCCATAGGCAGGACAGTCAGCAGAGCGACAGTGACCCAGGCAGGAGACAGAGTGGTGGTCTGTACAGGAGGGTGTTGGCAGAGATGGAGAGAACAGAGGGAGTTTGAAGGAATAATCTATGGACTGCCCGATGCATTGCATGGAGAGGGTGAGGACGAGGAACAGGTCAGGAGGGGTTCCCAGGTGCCTGGGCTGTGCGAACCGGGAAGGTGGAGCTACCGACTGACTAGGGCATTCTGGAGGGAAAGCAGGTCCTCCATGGCTGGCTTCCCCAAGAGTGACCCCAAGTGTTTGGTTCCTCATGCTCCTCTGAAACAGGACATGAACTTGGGACAGGACCCATCCATGGGAGATAGGAGTGCTTCAGAGGGTAATTGGGGGCAGGTCACTTGCATAAGTTCTACCTCTGCTCTCCCAGGCTGTTTGGAGCTTGGCATCTGTGCCTGGGCTGAAATGTGGCCAGAAATGGTGCTTCCCCCTTTATCTTTCCCACAGTTTTCCCCACAATCATCTCAAGATCCTTGCTATTCTATGTCCAGTCCAAGCATGGATATCACTGGGGAGCAGGGCAGTCTCAGACCCACTCAGGACCTGATGAACTGGGATCTGCCCTGTAACCAGATCTCCAAGTGATTCCTGTGCCCCGGAAAGTGTGTAAAGCACTGTGGATAACTCCTTTTCTCTCAGCATTCAGCTCAGGGCCACCTCCTCCAGAGACCCCTCCCTGACCTCCCACCCACCGCCCAGCCTGCTGCAGGGACAGTTAGAGAGCCGGGCACAGCGCCTGCAGTGGGTGCACACGCCACCTCCACGAGCACTTCTAGTCAGTGAGTCTTCCTCTTCCACTGGCTCTGCGCTCTGCTGGGGTCCACTGAGTGTTCCTCTTGGCATCTCCACGAGCAGCATCGTATCGGCTCCACTCAGGGAGCGGATGCATCACCCTTGGGAATCCTCACCGTGCCCTCGAGCCCCTTCCGGAGCTGCCCTTGGAGCCCCTGTTGTGGGAGCGCCTGAGGGGTGAGACCCTCTGATCCCCAGGGCCTTCAGGGATGGTCGAAACCTCATGGATGTCCAAATGGGCATGACTACTCCCTACTCTATTCCTTGGAAAAATAGGCTTTTCACTGGGTGTACTTCATCTGTGCCCAGCTGCCTTCTTTTCGGATTCCCCTGCAGAGATTGTACAAAGGTGTCCTTAAAGTAGCGCAGGCAATACACAGGTTATCAGAAGCGTTCTCAGTCTTCCTTCGTTCTTCTTCTCAGACCCGACAACAGTCACACACACTCCTCATCTGAATGACAAACACCCCAGTGCCAGCCCCATGGCTCCCTGCAGACTGCTGTGAGACCCCTCACCAAAACGCTGAGCCTCTCCCCCGACCCACATTCCACTGTCTCCACAGCCACAGACATCTGTGTAGAAAGCACATCACACTATGTCCCCAGCCACCCTGTCTCCCCTCCAGGTCTACACCCTTCCCTGGTGTCACTCCCCTGCACTACAGAGACATCTCTGCTGTGGGCCCTGCTCCCTGCCCACCTCCCCTCCCCCTCATCTTAGTCCCATTTCCGCTGCCCCAGAAGCCACCTCTCAGGCCTCTGTACTTCCTGTTCTGTCTGCCTGGAACATTCTGCCCATGATCTCCCAGACTAACTCCTCTTACCTTTCATCTCAGCATAAATGTCGCCCACTGAGTGTTAGCCTGTCACCGCCCTTACCATCCCCCTATAGGAATCGTCTGTAGAGGACGTATTTCCCTCCTTCATCTCTTTTTCTTTATTATATGACCTCGTCCCTTGGTAGAATGTAAGCTGCGGGTCCCCAGGCCTCATTAGACCGTTTTGTCCATCACTGCATCTTAAACACCTGGAACAGCGCAGAAGACATCACAGAAGCTCCAAGTGTAACAATGAATGGATGGGAAGGAAGGCAATAACACCCTCGCACTTCAGATTCAGCAGAGTCCAGTGTGCTGGTCACTCTCCAGATTCCTTCGGGGCCCCTCTCTGGCCGGCTCTGTGCCCAGGCTGACTCCTCTGCCTGCACTGCCCAGGCCTCTGGGAGGCTCCTAGGCTTCAGCAGGAGGTGGGAGGACAGGAGGACAGAGGGCGGGGGCAGTTTTCCCTGTTCCCCTGACAGCCACTCACGGGCCCAGAGGACACCACTTCCCCTCCTCCCTCCAGCCCAGGGCAGGGAACAGCTTCCCTCCCGCTGGCCCCTGGGAGCCCCGCATCCCTGGCCCTTCCCTCCTCCCTGTCTCAGCTCCGGAAACGGCTGCATCTCAGTCTCTTCATCTCCACCATTGGGGTGAAGTGTTTGTAGTGGGAATTTTGTCGGGTACATCAGGCACCTCTCCTTTTCTGTGTACAGGACTTAGGATTCTTTTGTGTACATCGCGGTGGATTGCATGATCTTTTTCTTTTATTTATTTTAAATAATTTTTCAAAATTGAATCTCTTAATTTTACATTTTCCTTAGGTACTGAAATAACAAAGTATTCTACATCTGTACTGTAGTTTGTGCGTGTCTGTGTGTGTGGGTGTGGGTGCATATGTGATTGCCACCAAGGGAAAACTGCATAAAATGGACTGCAAAACATTGAGAAATGTTTTGGCAAGAAACACTATCTTAAACAATACAACAAAGATTTAAAAAATGACAGAACAAAAAACAGAGTGCAAATTATCTAAAATTACCCTCTAAATTAATCTATAGATTTAGGAATAAATCAAAACATTATGAAATGTGAACGGGAGTATGTTGAAGTCTTTTTTTTTTTCCTGCTTTTCCATTGGTTTTTACTAACAATCTAATTCATTCAGGCAAATATTGTCACTTCGCAGATTCCTAATAAGGGCTCAGGGCACACAGAAACAGTCTTTATTGTTTTCTACATCTCTATGTCCTACTCTAATGATGGCTTAATGAATAGTGACCTTTCATTTAAATCTAAACTCAATCCTTATACTGTCTTATTCTAGAGGGTCCAAGGACAGAGAATGCAATTGATAAGCAATGTATTAAATGAAACTTTATTTGAAAAAATATCTTACACATTAGAATGCTTTATCTACTTGAATAAGAATAATTAAGTAAGTAATAGGAGCTAAACTAAAAACAGAAAAAATCAAAATTCCTTTGAAAAAGAGAACACCCGTGCAGATGTCCTGCTGTGGCTGGGGTGCTGAAGGCCCAGCTGCTGTGGATGCTGAGTCCAATCTGCAGGTGACCCCAGGCCCCTGAGGCCTCATGGCAGGGCCATCCTCCTTCCTGGGGGGGTCCTGCCGGCCCAGGGGATCCCCCACACTTCTGGGCCTCTGGGGACCGTTGGAGGAGCAGCTGGAGGAAAATTGCCTCTTGGCAAAGGCTGGAACGAGGCCTCCAACATGGCCAGCCTTTGCCTGTTGTGCTCGTTTTGTCTTCTTAGCTCCTCGAGCTTTCTCTCTGCCAACAGGGCTGCCCTCCAGCTTTCTTTGGCTCTTTGCATCTGGAAGAGGTTCTCCTTGTGATAGTAGGAAGTGCACGTCTTCACTTCTTGGGCCAGGTCTTCAGCCATCTTCTTGTAGAGGTTGCGAAGCTGGTACGTGGAGTTCATCTCCCAGCACACGTTGAGGAGCTTCTTGTTCAACTCGGAGCAGACCCTTTCCTCCTCAAAGAGTTTTCTGTAAAGTGGCGCCACTTCTTCATCATGTAGCTCATGCAGATTTTGAAGTTTGAGCTTCAGCTGCTGAATCTCACCTTCAAGCTTGGTGTTTTCGTGCTGCAAAGTTGCTTCCTCGGTTTGGAGGGAGAGGATTTCTCCTGGAAGCTCTTCCCCAATTTGCTTTTGTTGCTGCAACCATCTGGCTCTTTCCTGATGTTCCTCTTCATGAGTTGCTTTGGAGACTTTAACAGGCAGGCTCTTCAAAGCCTTTTCCAGAATGTCGACAGTGTCCTGAAGTGCTGATGTGCTCAGGATTGTATTCATCGCTGCCAAGCACAAGGTTCGTAAGGGGAGAGGACTGGCCTCCACCCGAGGGCACTGAAGGGCTTCCACGGCTCGGTTCTCAGGTCCGGTATTCTCCCCACATTCTCCACTGACTTCAGCACGGGCAGAACACCTTTCACCTGGAGACTTCCCTCTTCTGAAAATATGTCCTGTCTTGACTATCAAAGCCACCACCACAGTACATACCAGGACCTCCCAGGGGAACGCAGGGAGACCTGGACCCTGGCTCAAGCTTTCCGAAATCACCAGCAGAGCACCCCACAGGTGCCCCAGGATCAGCTGGAAAGCAGACGCGATGACAGGCAGCAGACCCTCCATGGCTGGGGAGAGCTCCACAGCTGTGCCTCTGAGTGCCAGTGCCCTGTGGGCCACAACTGACCGCTCGGAACCCTGAGGAGTGTTCCATCTCCAAAGTAAACAGGTGGCTGGAACCAGGGTGTGTCAGTTGGTTGGGGGAGGGGAGGCCAGCCAGGGTCTAGGAAACAGACCCCTAAGTGAGCTCTGAAAGTGGAAGGGGTCTTACTTCTCCAGGCACTGGGGGAGGTGGACAGGGCTGATGGCAGCCTGGCTCTGCCAGTCGAGGCCCACCTGGCCCTACCATACCCCTCAGGGGGCAAAGCAGGGCCAGGCCATGTCCCTTTCTTGCACAAGAGTAAGTCAGGGCAGAGTGGTGGGGGCCGTCCCTGAGCCAGAACCGGTCTCCTGTGTTAAAGTTCCTTTCTGCACAGGCACACCTTGAACTGCCCGCAAACCTCCCAGGATCTTCCTAGTCTGAGGCTCCCTTTCTACTCGTGCTTGGTCACTGGGGCCCACGACTGAACGGTGTCCCCAAGGGTATGAACTAAGAGACTAGGATTCCACTCCAAACAACTCAAGAGTCATTAATGGGAAGTGGCAGTCTTAACATTTTATGGATTTTGGTTCAGTCCAAGTGTTCCTGGGTATGAGTGGCTCTCTTGGAGTGACACAGTGATTAGGGCTCCTTTTTTCATGTGACCTCGCCATTTTCACCACAAGCCTCCCAAGGTGGCCCTGAGGAGGGTCCCGTCTGCCACATGGTCTTCAGAAGTGGGCCTCTGGGGAGGGCCTGGGTCCTCTTCTGGCTCTCTTGCCATCTTATTTCATCACACCGCCTCACCGGGCCGGGCTCAGACCCTCTAGTCCATCCCTGGGATTCTGCCGTGAGGGGCTGCTCCGTACTCTCATTAGTCAAAGGGAAGTGAGAGAATTGTCATCTGAGTCCTATTTAAAGGTGTTGAGGGTATCAGGGCTCAAGAGCTCCATGGGACACAGAGTGGGCTTGGGGACAGTGGCCCTTCCCAGGGGATGTCAGACTCCTTTCAGGGCAACAGGAGCCAACTCTGCTACTGCAAGTGGTTGGTCTTTATAAAGGATCAAAAATGGGTCAAAGAAATGATAATATTCTCCCAAAGGCCGTGCCAGTCCCAAAGAGAGTGAAATGGACTTAAAACAGTTCTTATAAAGAGGTCCAGGATATGTTATGACGTCAAACAGGAAGATGCAAAATAACATGTAGACATAGTATTGCAGGAAAAATTCTGGAGGCATAGCCCATCCACAATCCCCTATACTGGGAATATGGAAAAAGGGATGTTTATGTTTTTAGGGGGTGACAAGGTGGCACTTTGGAGGAATATCAGAAAGCTGCATTCCTTTCCTATCCCTGCTGTAGCAAATTACACTCACGCATAGCTTAATGGCAGGGGTACGTACATCATTAGGGGATTTCATTTTTGTGCAAAAATCACAGAGTGCACTTACACAAACCTGGATGGTATCGCCCACTACACCTAAGCTCTATGGTACAGCCTATCGCTCCTGGGCTCAAACTTGCACAGCACGTCACTGGACTGAATACTGGAAGGAATCGTAACATAATCATTAAGTATTTGCACATCTAAACATATAAAAGATAAAAAATGGTGCACCTGTGTAGGGCACTGACCATGGATGGAGCTCAGAGGACCGGAAGTTGCTCTTGGTGAGTCAGTGAGTGAGTGGCTAGTGGCTGTGAAGGCTAGGACATTACTGGACATCACTGTAGACCTTATGAACTCTGTACACTTAGGCTACACTAAATTTATAAAAAATTTTTGTTTCTTCAATAATAAATTAACCTTAGCGTACCATAACTTTTTTACTTTATAAACTTAAATTTCTTTAACTTTTTGCCTCTTTTGTAATAACCCTTAAAACACAAATACATTGGAGGGGTGTAAAAAATATTTTCTTTCTTTGGATCCTTATTTTTAAAGATTTTATTTTTTTTTCCTTTTTCTCCCCAAAGCCCCCCGTTGCATAGTTGTATATTCTTCGTTGTGGGTCCTCCTGGCTGTGGCATGTGGGACGCTGCCTCAGCATGGTTTGATGAGCAGTGCCATGGATTCGAACCAACGAAACACTGGGCCGCCTGCAGCGGAGCGCACAAACTTAACCACTCGGTCACGGGGCCAGCCCCTTTAGATCCTTATTTTATAAGGTTTCTTTTACTTAAAAAAATTTTTATTACAAGGTTTAAAAAACTTTTTTATTAAAACTTAAGAAACAGTGGCCGGGGCTGGTGACGCAGCAGTTAAGTTCTCACATTCCACTTCAGGGGCCTGGGGTTCCCCAGTTCGGATCCCGGGTGCAGACATACACACTGCTTGTCTGGTTGTGCTGTGGCAGGCGTCCCACAAATACAGTAGAGGAAGACGTACAAAGATGGTAGCTCAGGGCTAATCTTCCTCAAAAAAAGAAAAATTAAGACACAAACACACTCATTAGCCTAGGCCCACACAGGGTCAGGATCATCAATATCACTGTCGTCCATCTCCACATCTTGTCCCACTGGAACGTCTTCAGGGGCAATAACACGCATGGAGCTGTCATCTCCTGTGATAATAAGGCCTTCTTCTGGAACACCTCCTGAATGATCTGTCTGAGGCTCTTCTTGAGAAGGTGTCACCCTTTTCAGAAATATGTCCATGATGCTTTGCTTGATTTGTTTTTTTTTTCACATCGTAGAAGTGCGGGTAAGCAGATACTCCACCATAAACATTCCTCTCTATTAATAAAAACCTTTCAGTGTTGGGGCTCATGTTTTCAAATGTTTAAGGAGCCTATTGAGGTCTGCAAAAGTGTCTGCGAAACCCTACCCTGCAAATTTTCTTGGAGCTTCTTCTTTTTCTTCTCTGGTAGTGTAGAGAAAAGGTTCTCTTGCTTCTTCTTCAGCCATGCATTCCTGTTTCAGGTCCAAGAACTCCTCATTCATCAATCCCTCAGGAACCACCTCTAGGAGCTCCTCAATGTCATCCTCATCCACACCCAGGTTAAAGTTGTTTGCCGTCTCCACCTCAGCCTCATTGATTTTTGCAACCTCCTAATACTTGGCAATCCCTTGAAATTACGACTAAATGTCTTCAGCATCTTCTTTCAGATGCCAATCATACACTCCTTGGTGACATTACTCCAAGCCCAAACAAGGTCCCTGACGCATCCATAGAATTACATAGTGGTAATTCTCCCAGAATTGCATCAGTGTCTTCACAACATCTTCCTTAGTTGCAGTAATAGCCTGGGCAAAGGTCTTTGTCAGATTGTAGGCCTTATAACTCCCCGATCCATTGTTTGAGTCAAAGAGGTGGTGTTTGGAGGGAGAAACACTGCTTTAATATCAGAATAAAGATCACCAAGAAAAGGAGGATGTCCAGGAACATTATCAGCAATAAGCAAAATCTTGAAAGGGATGTTATTCTCCAAATGGTACTTCTCCATTTTACTCTCATAGTAATTGAAGAGGGCCTCTTAGAAGAGCAGCTGGGTCATCCATGACTTCTCATTGCTCCTGTAGTACACTGGCAATGTGTCCTTATTGATATGCTAGAAGGCCCTGGGCTTCTCACTGTGCCAGATCACAAAGGGTTTCAATTTGTAGCCTGCAATAAGCAAGACTGTTATCCTGTCCTTAAAAGCTTTGAAACCTGGCAAACCTGGCCTCCTTATGGATGAAAGTCCTTTCAGGCATTTGTTTCCGGAATAGGGCGTTTTCATCCATATCGAATATCTGCTCTGACAAGTAATTTACCTCCTCAATCAGCTCATCTAGAGTTTCCAAAAATTCCTCAGCTGCCTTCACATCCGCGCTCACAGACTCACCGCTCACTTTCACATTATGTGATGAAGAAGGATTCTTGAATTGTTTAAGCCGCTCAGAGCTGGCAGTAAATTCAACATTGTAGTCAGGTCCAGTCTTTTCTTTCTACATCAAAAACAAACTTTTTGCTTTGGCTGTGATGGTCATGGTGCTCACAGAGACTTGCTTCTCTGTCTGGTCTTTAATCCAGGGCATCAGAAGTTTCTCCGTGTCTGATGTGGTCCCTTCTCAAAGTTGTTTTAGTCTCTTTGCCTTCATGATGCAGACGCTTCAACAGCTTCTCTCACTTTGTTCTTGTTCTTCACATAGCTGTGGAGGAAAGGGACATGCCTGACTGGTGAGCAACGACCTTGACTGATTTTCAGTCTTTGTAGTACTTAGTCACTGAATTTTGTTTCCAGGCTAGTCACTGAATGTGGCTTCAGACTCGCAACATTAGCAGTGGATTTTGTATGCTTAGGGGCCATGATGAACAAAACAACACTAGATTAAAGTATAGTATAGCAAATATGTAAACCAGTAACATAGTCATTTATTATCATTATGAAATATTGTGTATTGTACATAACTCTATGTGCTATACTCTTAGACGATTGGCAGTGCAGTAGGTTTGGTTACAGCAGCATCACAACAAACATGTGAGTAATGCAATACACAATGATGTCACAATGATGTCACAATGATGTCACAATGGCTGCAACATCACTAAGTGATAGGAGTTTTTGAACTCCATTATCATCTTATGGGACCACCTTCTTTATTTACTTTTTTTATTGCAGTCACATTGGTTAATAACATTATATCAATTTCAGGGGTATATCATTATATTTCGATTTTTGAGTAGTTTACATCATGTTCACCACCCAAAGATCGATTACAATCCATCACCACACACATGTGCCTAGTCACCCCTTTTGCCCTCCTGCCTCCTCCCATTCCCTCTAGTAACCACCAATCCGATCTGTTTCTGTGCTTTTGTTTGTCGTTGTTTTTATCCTCTACTTATGAATGAGATCATACGGTATTTGACCTTCTCCCTCTGACTTATTTCACTTAGCATAATACCCTCAAGGTCCATCCATGCTGTCACAAATGGCTGGATTTCCTCATTTCTTATGGCTGAGTAATATTCCATTGTGTATATATACCACATCTTCTTTATCCATTCGTCCCTTGATGGGCACCTAGGTTGCTTCCAAGTCTTGGCTATTGTAAATAATGCTGTAATGAACATAGGGGTGCACGCATCTTTATAAATTCGTGTTTTCATCTTCTTTGGATAAATACCCAGCAGTGGACTAGCTGGATCTTAGGTAGTTCTATTCTTAATTTTTTGAGGAGTCTCCATACTGTTTTCCATAGTGGCTGCACCGATTTGCACTCCCACCAGCAGTGTATGAGAATTCCCTTCTCCAAATCATCTCCAACACTTGTTTCCTGTCCTGTTAACTATAGACGTCCTGACATTGTAGTTTTGATTTGCATTTCCCTGATAGTTAATTATGTGTAACATCTTTTCATATGCCTGTTGGCCATCTATATATCTTCTTTGGAGAAATGTCTGTTGAGATCTTTTGCTCATTTTTCAATTGGGTTGGTAGGTTTTTGTGTTCTTGAAATGTGTGAGTTCTTTGTATATTTTAGATGTTAACCCCTTATCAGATATATGATTTGCAAACATCTTCTCCCAATTGTTAGATTGTCTTTTCATTTTGTTGATGATTTCCTTTGCTGTGTAGAACCTCTTTAGTTTGATGCAGTCCCAGTTGTTTATTTTTTCCGTTGTTTCCGTTGCCTAGTCAGACATGAGGACCACCTTCTTACATGCAATTCATTGTTGACTGAAACGTCATTATGTGGCACGTGACTGTAATTGAATTCACAAGAAACTTCTGGGCCCCTTAGATGTGTGCTAGGGTGCTGAAAGTGTTAAGAGGGTTGGCAGGTAGGGAAAATAAAGATGAGGAGAGAAGCTACTAAATTCACATTTTCTATTATTTTACCCTCTGACAAGAGTTAACCCAAAGATGAAATAGACAATCTCTACCTCATGTCTCCTCATTTTTGGCTAAAGGTTTTGAAGTAGCCCCTAGTCTCTTCCGTTTCTGGTTTATCTTCTATTTTGTTGTCTGAAATTATTCTAATTTATAAATAGGAGTAGTGTCTGGTAATAATAAACACTGAAATATTTGTTGAATAAATAGAGTTTCCTCTCATGATTAAAATCCTCCCATGGCTTGCAATCACCTATAATGAGTCCCAATTCCTTAACATGATGTCTAAGACTTTAAGATATGCATCCTCTTCCTTTCTAGGTTCTTATCACATGTACCTCTTCATGATTTCCTGACTTTGAGATGTTCTCATCTGTTTCAAATGATTTACATGTGCTATTTCCTCTTGCTCTCCTGCCCTCTTTCCTATTCTGTCTTGAATGTTTCTATTCCTCCTCAGGCCTGTTCAGTGAAATCTTCCCTGGGTCCTCAAGACAAAGTAAGTTGGTCCTATTAAAAAGTTCCATGACACAAACTTGCAGTTAGAAGATGAGTAGGTCCTGGAAATCTGTCACAACATAGTGATTCTAGTCCACAATACCGTACTATGTACTTCAAAGTTGCTGAGACTAGATCTTAGATGTTCTCACCACAAAAAAGAAATGATAAGTGTGTGGTGTGATAGAAGTGTTACCTACTGCTACAGTGCTAATCATATTGCAATACATAAATGTGTCAACTTAACACATTGTACACTTTAAACTTTACAGTGTTATATGTCAATTATATTTCAATAAAAAATAATAAAACAAAATTTTTAAAAGTTTCTTTGAAACTAGTAAAACCCTGCTTTTAAAGAGTGTTATAAATGGCTGTTTACATATTAGTCTTTCCCTTTAGATAGCATCTTTTTAGGGCAAAAATCTCAGCTTAATTGTCTACATCAAGGCATGGAACATAGTGCAACAAATAAAAGTGATATTAGGCAAACCTAGATTAAACTTCTGGCTTCCCCTGTCGAGTTGTGTGACCTCAGTAAAATTAAATAATTTCTCAGAAGTTCAGTTTTCTTCTTTACAAATACAAAAGAGAGCTAATTTGGTTGGGTCAGCTCCTGGCAGATAAAATTTCTGTTTCTGAATAAAATGTGAGAGAGAAGCAGTGTGTGTGTGTGTGTGTGTGTGTGAGTCTTCTGTGTGTGTGTGAGATTTCCAAAGGATTATTTTAGTATGTAATGATTTTTAGATTTTATTGTCAAGTCTCTTAGTCCCACTCAAAACTTGGAACAAATACTGCATTGACAAAATCTATTGAAATTATACGTATTTGAAGTACATGAAATTCTTTGTGAAAATGAAAAACTGAGGCTCATGAAATATGCTTTTATTCCTTCAAAATAGCATTTCTGAAATGTTTTCCTTCTATCGTTTGACTTACCACGTTCTTAACTTGAATTTTAGAATCAGGAGTTCTTATTCAGAGAACCCAATAGCTCATTATAACATCAAAATAAGTGAACACACTGAGATAGTAACATAGGTGTGAATTAACCAATCGAAGTCAAAATATGGAAGTACATTCAGTTCAGAAGTTCAAACTGCGGATGTTATATGTGAACCAACCTTGGGCCTGGTCTAGATGGAAAAATGGATAAAGTTTGTTTAGTTCCCAGGATTTCTTATTTATTCCAAGCCATCCTGGTATATTCATGTTCGCTTTTTTGATTCTTAAGTGTGGAAGTGAGACTAATTGCAAGGAAACTAGAATGAGTGAGCTATTGTGATCAAAGATTTCAAACCAAGAATTGCATGAAAATCCACGGAACTGCAAAGCCATTCTCAAAGAGGAAATGTGTTGCCAGGCCCATGAAAAAGGATGCATCAGCTTGAATTCAGTATGTGGTATCTCTTTGTTATAAAGTAATTGCAAATCAATGCACTTTGAGCGTTAAGTTTTCAAAATTTACCCTCATTTAACTCTTTACCTTTAAGGATTTGAATTTCCTGTTATTCTATGCATACAGGAAAAAAAAAAAAAGAATAAAACCAAAGCTCCCATTTTAAAAAAACGCCTCCACAATTTTGAGTTTGGTTGTTCTCAAAGGGTAAAATTTCTGCCAAATGGCTGACAAGCTGTTGTCAAGGCATAATAGGGAGTTTCTGTGGGAGTATGCAAGGGATTAGTGCACAGAAGTAACATCACATTTTGAGCTCTCATCCTCTTTGAGACAAAAAGAATCCAAATTTCAAAGGTTTTACTAATATTTCTTAATAATTGTAGCATTTATTAGTAGATGTCCAATATAAGCTTGTAGCATTAACCCTAGAAATAAAAACTAATAATTTTTAAAAGAAATATTAAAATTATTTTCAATGCCTTTTTACCTTATTATTTTTTTGGAAATCTAAAATAACTCAGTACGTCAAGGAAATAAGAAATATTTATCCTACCGATGAATAAAATAACGAGTTTCCAAATATTAAGATAATAGGAAGAATAGGAACCAAGACTTACTGAGAATATTGTGACCAATGACAAAGATTCTTCACTTAACCAAACTTTAGTCAGGCTCTCGAACCTTCTCCTAGGTGCCTCGGTGCACTTCCTTGTAAAATCTTATTTTAGCAAGAACTCTGCTAGATCAGTTTAGCAAAAGTCCTCCATCCTCCATCTGTTCCCCATCGATAGCTCATCGGATTTCTCATCCTCCACCATCCCCAGGCGATGTCTTGATCACCCTGGCCTGTCTTCAGCAAAGACGCTGTCAGCTCAAGTTAGCTTCCATCTCCCTTACCCCTGACATTTCTTTTTAGTAATTTTCCACCCACTTACCCCTACCCTGCTCCTTGGCTATGAATTCTCACTTGCCCATGCAGTATTCTGAATTGATCCCAGTTCTATAGTGGGGTCTCTTTTCCCCTATTGCAATAGTTCTGTTTTTACCATTACCAAAATCTTAACTACTATCTTAACTATATTTTAACTACTATTCAGCTTTGGTTTTTTCTTTGACACCAAGGACGGTCAGTTCCTTTTGCATACTTTCATTATTGAATCTTTACAGCGACCACTAAGTATGTTTTCTTATTCTCATTTCAAGTTTAGAAACTGAAAAGTAGAGAGATTATGATTTATTGAAGATCAAGTAACTACTTAGTGGTGGAGACAGAACTCAAGCCCAGATTTTTTGTGGATTTTTTAACATCCTGTTTTATTCCAAAAGTTGTGTCATTTCTAATTTTTACCTAGTGTTTCAAAATTTTTCCCAAATATAGAAAACATAAGAGCAGTTAAGTTAAACAGGCAGTTTTTACAATATGGGAAATGTAAATAGGTCCTTGTTCTAAGATACAGTAAATTCATCTTAACATCAACACATTTTGGAAAGAAGCCATCATCATTATATACAAGGGAGTTCCCAGAACTGAGCCAAAACAGAACTCTTGAAAATAGAATCACATGAACCTTTCATTTCATATTCTCTAGGGAAGTAAATGATGAATCTTCATCCCACATTAATGCTCCCTGCTGACTATCCCATCTTTGGGAAGAGTTGTGCTGCATTCCTGGAATGTTTGAGGTCATTACGAGAGATTGGCTACATTCTCATCCACACCCATCATTAAGGAAAATAGTGTCTAGATTCAGCTAGCTGGTGAGTACAAACTAACCGTTTATGACACAGAGCTGCCATCCTTTCTTGAACTTACAAAATAGCCTTCAAAGTATCTTCAGAGCAATACCTACCACCGATTTCTAAGAAAGTTTATCTCATTTTGCTGTTAATAATAATGATTTATTGTCTGTTAACTTCACACTAGCCAGGGAAAATAATTTAAGAAATTATTTGACTCCCAGGTGTAAGAGTGAGGCATTTTACCTGCAATCTATGAAGGAAGGGATGCTTCGTTTATGGAAGCATAGCAGTGCAAAGAACGCATACTTTCAAAACTTAGCTTGGCTCATAGATGTCTTTCTGGTCTGTTGGGATTCCTTTTTGAGAAGTCAAGAGAGCTCATTCCATGTATTTCATTAATTGGAGATAGATAGTAAGCGAAATATCACCTTCAAGTTGTTTATCTCCTTAAACATATCTTTCCTATCTCTAATTCAAATGGACATGATAAGGGACTTGAACCACGGCCAGAAAAGGGAAAGAAAAAGAATCTTCCTCTGTCCTCTTAGGTTCTGTGGCTGAGCCTGAAAATTAAGTGGACATTAGACAGATTAACAGAAAAGAAGCATACAAATTTTATTTAATATTTTTGTGTGCATATAGGAGCCTTCATAGGAAAAATGAAGACTTACAAGAGAATTAAGACTGAGAGCATATATACTTTTTTGAACCAAGAATGTTAAATTTCTGGAGAAATGGCAAGACAAAGGAAACTGGCTTAAGCTTTTAGGAGAGACAAATTTAGGGAAAGTGACTAGGAAATATAGGGGTAAACTAATGGAAGATTAGGGTTATTTTAGTAGATTTGTTTGTACAGATCCATTGTGGCATTGACTCCCAGTCTTCAGTGATAAGAATGTTCTCTTCCTGGTGCAGGGACAGCGTCTTTTTCATGGGAGCTATTATGACCTGCTTTTAGGTAGAAAGGGGGAGGTCAGAGAGCCCTTCCTTCATCTACTGTTTCTCAAGTGACTTCAGCTTAAAATAATCAACATGGTAAGGGGCTTACTTTGGGGTAACATGTTTTGAACACCTTCAACATCATTAGCAGTACAGGAAATGTGTTCTTTTAGCTATTGGAATCTCAGGAAATATAACACTTAAAGGAATTCTGTTAAAATTCCATTTAACCCATGCTCACCATCAAGTAACATAAAAGTCGCTAGAAGAAAAGATGGGGAGAGGCATTAACCTCCAATTTAACTGTAGTTTTGCTCTAATCATTGACCGCGTTAATTCGAGTCCAAGAGTTCAAAAAAGTGAACTACAGTGCACGCAACTGACAAAGGAAAACTTTCCAGAGAGGACACACGTCCAAAATCAAAAAGAAGGAAAAGAGTTTGTTTTCACAACGTGATTCCCAACACTCATATTAACCATTTTACAACACAGCTCTCAGTTTGCTGAATAAACTAGGCAATTGCTATATTCTGGAACCATTTGCTGGTTGACTTCAGAGCATGTGAGTAAGCCCTACCAAGGAAGGAATAAACTGATGTGAAAAGCTTGGCTCGCTCACACCTACCTTAGGACCACCTGTACAGAGCACTATTGAGCATCTATTTGATCAAAGGGCCAGTGAGGAAATGCAAAGATGACACAGCTCCTCTGGAGAACTATATTTCTTATGTGAAAATGAGAACAATTAGAAGAATGAGTATGGTAAATGCAACAATGAGTACAGTTGGGGTTTTATATTGATTGTAAAAAGCAGGGTTGGGGAAGACATGTGGAGGCAGACCAGTATACCCTGAAGTCTTCTTGAATCCCAGTTCCAAACTGAGACCACAAATGTGAACCTTCAGTGGTTGCTAATACATCCTC
The DNA here is from genome assembly GCF_041296265.1 of Equus caballus. Lineage (NCBI taxonomy): Eukaryota > Metazoa > Chordata > Mammalia > Perissodactyla > Equidae > Equus > Equus caballus. The sequence goes on from NC_091695.1 coordinate 14,665,566, forward strand.
TGTTAGGTGGTCAAAGCACATAATTTGCTTCATGGTAAATGCAAAGTTCTTTTTGCCCCGGCAGTATTTAATTTTAGAAATGCCAGGAATCCATTTTAAGGAAATGGGCAGATAAGGCATTTGAATACTTAATGAATACTCTGAAGAAGACATTATTAAGTGAGTTCTTCAGAAAATATGCTATACAACGATGAAAAAATACAGCCGAGAAAATGGCCAGAGTCAGAGGCTGCTTGCCTGACACTTGACTCAAATACAGATGTTTTATAATCAACCAATTCAATCGTGAAGAAAGCCTGAAGCTCAGAATTAAGATAATTGTCTTGTCTGACAATTGACTCATATAAACATTACTGGGACCTATCTTCCTGATCATCTTTTAAGGAAGCGCTAGACCAACAGGAGTTTCCTGACTTAAAGGATGTCAGAAAATTGTTTTCACATCACAGTGCCTTTAGGAAAACAGAGGTATTTTCCCACTCTCCCTTTATACCTCAATTTTCTCCATTTTAATAGAGATTTATCAAATAAAAATTATGAATAAACTTTTAGCATGCTGTTCTTCTGAGCCTCTAAGCCTTCAATTGACCCCATCAGGGTTGGTGTGAAGAAGCACCTGTACGACCATCCAAAGTCAGGCCACGGCCCACCATCTGTCCAGGAGAAATGGACTAGGAGGTTGTCTGTCATCCGTCAGGCCTGTCTTGGCACTCAGAGTAGAAATCAATCATCTTCTGAATCAACGCAGGAAGTCATTTTCACATTAACGTACAATAGATCATCTACAGGGGCCATTTTGGATAGAAATTGCCCTTTCGTGACCGTGTAATGCTTATTGCAGACGCTGCAGGGTGATTATCATTAAATCAGTATGTGTTTGACTTCGTCTTAGGGCCTTGAAGCGCATTTCTCTCTTTTGCTGCTGAGAGGTCCTGGAGCCTTTCTGCTTTGTGTGTGAGAGAGAGCTTTATATAAATAAACCAGATTCAAAGAAGGCTGGTGTGTATTCTAGACGGAAAAGCAGTGAACTTGACTTTAATAAGGGCTACATACCAGTGCTTCAGACAGAAAATCTCCCAAACACAGATACATACATATTTACACAGTCTGTTAGCTTTCTCAGAAATCTCATTTTCTTCAAGAATCGCGGCATTTCTCTTTATTACAATATGCACTTTGTATTTAAGTTTTAAGTCTCCCTTGAGGACCGTATTTCAACACATCAACAATATTCGGCCCTCCTTGAAAGTTCCCACAAGCAGAAAATAAGAAAGAAAGAGAAAAGGTAGAGTTGGGAGTGCGAGGTGTTGACCTAGAATCACTCAGGGGAAAGGACTGTCTCGACTCACCTTGTGTGATCAAGTTCATGCCTCAGCCCAATTAAAGATGACTGTATTTACATACGTGTAGAATATTCAAAATCATCCTAACTGCTGAGACTCTGCTTGACATTCATCCCCACTGGAAAACAGAGAAGATATTCTTGTCTCCTTACGTGCTGGTCTGAGATCAATATGAAGCATTATCAAAGAGCGTCTTCTGTGTTGTTTGAATCCTACTTGTTCCATGCAACCTGTCTCTCATCCCTGGCTCACATGATCACCTTGGTTCTACATCCCTATACTGATGTTCTCAAACTTACTATCTTGGTTTTGGCTATCTCTACCAATGTAGGCCAACAGTGGTTGTTGCTACTGGGGTTTTTTAACACATTGTGTCTCCCAACATGAATGTCTACCCACCTGTATTTCATGCTTGCCACTGTTGTCTGTTGCCTCCCAAGATGACAAAGGATTGATTTAATAAGTCCAAGAGCATATGGACTAGAGTTTATGAGGCCTTCATTGATCATATTTCCTGTGTGCCGCTGATACTTAAACACCTTTGGCCTCACTTAGCGCAGTCATGGAACAGACAAAAATATCATCCTAAACAATTAGGAAGAACAGACAAGAAAAGGCTTTATCTGCTCACAAATTAGAAGATTTGATTTGAGACAACAGCAGAACACTTGGGTTCTGTGAGTAACAGCAGAAAGGATACTCTTCTTATTTACCCTGGAGAAGAATATGGGCAGGATGGGGCAATGCCACTATTCACTAAAATCCAAAGAAAGGCATTTTTCAGGAAAAGAGGCCTTAGTTATCTTCTCAGACTAAGTATCAATCCTTGGTACCTTCCTATCTACTCCAGCTAGCAAACTTTCTTCCTGGCATGGATGTACTAGGAAAGGAAATTGCTAGAGGAGCCCAACTTAAGAAAGAAAATGGTAGTTTTTTAAATGAGATTGCGTTTACTTCCGTAGAACTTAATTCAGAAGCATTCTTCTGAATCAGTCATGCTCATTCACACAATACTAAACTGACCCCTCACAAATTATCTTGATTTTACTTTCTCTATGGTCCATGTTGGGAAGAAAGTGAATTTCTAATCCTACTCTTACGAACATCAAACTTAGTCTGTTGGTATGTTTTAGTTAAAGAAATACCTGGTTCACATCCTCTCTCTCCTCCCCCTAATTTCCCATTTCCACTTTTACATCATAAGTATGTCTTTGCTGGCTTCCAGAAGGGTTTGGCACTCCCGTATGTTCATCAGCATTTTATGCAGATGAAAGAACATGGCATGGAGGAAGAGGCTTTATTTGTGAACTTGCTGTTCTCTCAGGAATAACCAAAGCTCTTTCTACTGATATCCTTGGGCAGAAAAATATTCTAAGTATAAAGAGGAATCTGAGCAAAGCTATGCTTTTTAGTGGGTAGAACTTATTTTCAAGAGGACTTCACAGGACTCAGAGAAGAGCATTCAGATAGAATAAGTCAAGTGTCGCCTGTCATAGCAGATACTCCCCGAAATTTTTGAAACTAATCATGCTGTTTTAGAGATTCCTATTATTTATGGACCAAGTTGATTGACTCACTCTGTGATAAGTACTCAGGCATTGGAAGTTTTCAGATGACACTTAAGGGGCCTATGTACACAAATAGAGGGACCCACTGATTTAAAACAACATCAGATAAACTAGGTTACAGATGACCCAAAAAAATGGCAGCCATCCTATGATAACCTATTCTTCCCAGCATGTTTCTCATGTCAATTGCCTTTTATTCCAGACAAAATCCGTTTTCCTATTTCTTTGGGACACCAATATGTAAGATAATATGATAATAATAGCTCCCATTTTTTGAATGACTTCTGTGTGCCAGATGCTAAGTATTTTTCTCTTTTTACTTTTATACCAGGTTGGCAAGGACAGCATTATTATTCCTATTTTACAGATGAGAAGCCTAAAGATCAGAGAGGTTGACAGACTCGCTTAAGGTCTCAGACGTCGTAAGGAATGGAGATGGGATTTGAACCCAAGTCTGAATCCGAATACCTTGCTTCTTCCTCTAAACTAAACCTTCTTTTCACGTTATGTTTCCTGTTATGTGATGGAAACCAATGTCAATATTTGTAAAATACCAATGTCAATTTTTTCCCAAATAAATCGTTTATTTCAGCAAACACTGATTTGTCAGGTATTTCTCAGCTAGCTTTACGGACCATTTGTATATATGGGTCAAATGGAAAGTGCTTCTCCCACCCAGCTCTTGGCCCGTTCCCCACTCTCACCTTCCCCTGATATGCTGAAGCAAATCCTGATGATGGTAAGTAAGGCCAAAAATTTAGGCAAGAGTTTCTATAATTAGTTCCATTTATTCATTCTGTGACATTTCCTTGAGCCTCAAGACAGTTCTGCCCTTTCTGAAGGAATAAACATTTCCAAATAATTTAATTTTTTTTTTAATATGTGCATGCCACAAGCTTGATATATATTCACACATAACCCATTCAACATTTTGGAAAACATGCTTATGTCTCCTCCTTTCTATTGCATTGGTAGCATTGATGAATAGTTTCTGTTGTTAACAGAGGCAAATCAGAGAGATGCAAACGCTTACATACACACCACAATCTATCTGGAATGATCAAGATAACTAAGGGAACTGTAATCTGCCATGTTTCCAAAGGAAAAGCTTCAGACTAAAACCTTTAGATAGTTTTTCCAGCTCTCCCATTCCCTCAGATTCTATGATAAATTTTCAGTTAATACTCTGTACTTGGGATTAAAATTCATCAAAACAGTAAGATAAGAGGAGAATGGCATAAATTCCTAGACAGAAGATTTCTCTAAACACCCGTTTATTGAATATTTAATATGCCTAAGGTAAATGATAATGTTGGAATTGAAAATATGATTAAGCAAGAAATTTAGAAAGAACATATGTTGAATGATTTGGGGAGGATTAAATAAGTGATGAATTTACTTGATGGAATAGTATGCAGACATTAAGAGGGATGGTTTCAAAGACATAAACTTACGGGGAACTTTTTGATAAATGTTAAGATGAGAGGGAGAAGAAGGCTGCTATATGTATAGTAGGATTGTTGAGTTATTTTTTTTTTTAAACAGCTCTATACTGGAAAAACCTACAATGCGATAAACCAAAACAATGGTTTTTCATAAACAATGGAATGATGGGTGATTTTGTTGCTTTTATATTTGTCAACTTTATGAAAACACTATAAGCAAGGAGTGATAGATTTTCTAGAGGCATAATGCTTCTCAATGGCATGGACTAGAGACACTAACGCTGCCTAAGGGAGCTAGTGAGAGATCACAAGAGTGTTGAGCTGGTATTTGAGGAGAGGTTCAAGCAAAGGGGGAGGAAAGGACATTCCAGGAAGAATTGTAAGAGTGCCTGGCATTCTCAGGAGCAGTGGTAGTGTGTCCTGTACTTGGCCTAAGCAGATCATGACTAAAATGCTACAACTATTATTAGGTTGTAATCAAGGCAAGTCTCTCCACAGGTGGACCTTAAATAAGCAAATAGGAATTGAGATAAGAGCAAAGCGATGCCTGGGATATTACAGTGTATGAAACATTTCAAGTAATTTTGACAACTCTCCTACACTTCAATAGCTGTAATCTCCTATCACCCTCCTATTTGGGGTATCATATGGTTACTTATACTTAGTCCTATGCAATTTTCAGTAATTGTAAAGTAAGAGGGCCACAAGATGAGGACGGAGAGAGATAGACAAAGCCAGGTAATATTCTGTCCTACAGTCAATTAAGGGCCAGCAACGGCTCTTTTTAAGCCCAGAATAAATCTGTATGCATACATTCAACTCATCCTTGACAAGGTAACCAAGAATATACATGAGGAAAGGACGGTCTCCAACAAATGGTATTGGAAAAACTGGGTATGTGAGTACAAAAGAATGAAACTGGATCATTACCTTACACCATGTATAAAAGTCAACTCAAAATGGATTAAAGACTTAAATGTAAGAACTTAAACTATCAAACTCCTAAAAGAAAACTTGGAGAAAGACCATTGGTAATGATTTCTTGGTCATGACACCAAAAGCACAAGCAGCAGAAGAAAAAGTAGATAAGTGGGACTACATCAAACTAAAAATCTTCTGCACAACAGAGGAAACAATCAACAAAATGAAAAGGCAGCCTACAGAGTGTGAGAAAATATTTGCAAACCCTATGTCTGATAAGAGGTTAATATCCAAAATACGTAAGAAATCATTTCAACTCAACTCAATTCAAAACAAATGATAAAGACAAATAACTCAATTAAAAAACAGTCAAAGGAATTGAACAGATCCGTCTCCAAAAGAGACATCTCTAATCATTAGAGAAATGCAAATCAAAACGATAATGTGATATGACCACACACTTGTTAGGATGGCTATTGTATTAAAAAAAAAAAAAAAGATAAATGTCAGCAAGGATGTGGAGAAATTGGATCTCTTTTACACTGGTAGTAAGAATGTAGAATGATGAAGCCACTACGGAAAACAGCATGGAGATTCCTCAAAAACTTGAAATATTTGGGGCCAACCCGGTGGTGTAGAGGTTAAGTCCACATGCTCTGCTTTGGTGGCTTGGGGTTCACAGGTTCAGATCCTTGGCATGGACCTACACACTGTTTATCAAGCCATGCTGTGGCAATGTCCCATATACGAAGTAGAGGAAGGTTGGCACAGATGTTTGCTCAGGGCCAATCTTCCTCATACACACACACACAAAATTAAAATAGAACTGCCATATGATCCAGCAATCCTGCTTCTGGGTATTTATCCAAAAGAATTGAAATCAGGATCTTGAAGAGATACCATGTTCATTGCAGCGCTATTCACAATAGCCAAGACTTGGGAATCACGTAAATGTCCATCACAGATGAATGGATAAAGAAAATGTGGTATATACATACAATGGCATAGTATTCAGCCTTAAAAAAGAAGGAAACTCTGCCGTCTGCAACAATGTGGATGAACCTAGAGGACATCATGCTAAGTGATATCAGCCAGTCACAGAAGGACAAATACTGCATGGTCCCACTTCTATGAGATATCTAAAATAGTCAAATCATAGAAGCAAATAATAGAGTGGTGGGTGCCAGGGGCTGGGGGAGGGGGAAATGGGGAATTGTTCAACAGGCATAAAATTTTAGTTATGCAAGATGATTAAGTTCTAGAAATCTGCTGTACAACATGGTGCCATAGTTAACAATACTGTATTATACACTTAAACATTTGTTAAGAGGGTAGACCTTGTGCTGCTTTCTCACCACAATTTAGAAAGAGAGAGAAAGACGCAGCAGAGGCTCTTTATGAGAGAGTGACAGAAGCCAATTTATTTCTGTAAGAAAATCTTTCTTGTAGCTGTGTGAAGGATGATCTGGATCCGGAGAGAAACCAGAGGCAGGAAGTCCAGAGGGAGAGCTGTAAAACGGTTCCAAGGAACAAGGTAGAGAGGAGAGGCAATAATTGTAAAAAACTGGCAAATTAAAAATTGCCTCTGTTACATTACTCCCTAACTCTATGATCTGGGATAAGCCTCTTTGCCTCCATTTCTTCACTTGTAAATTGAGGGTGATGAGCCTTCTTCAAAACACCACTGTGAGAAGTAAGGTATGAGAAAGTATTTTATAAGGTGCTAAACCCTACAAAATGACAAGGTTTTAGTTGCTGCATTGTAATTAGTAGTGGGTATATCAGTATCATCACATTGCACCATCCTGACATGGCGTATATTTTGAAAACATATACTATAGGCAGACAAGGAAAACAGATGAGAATCTCTGCACGTAGTAAGAAAGTTTCTAAGAAACAAATATGGTATAGCAGTCATGTGGATGCATTTTATAATGCAAGGCTTCGGTTCTTGTCTAAAATCAGGTATGAAGATTAATATTTTTCATTTGAAAATATGCAGTAAAAAAGAATCACTGGCTTCTATCATCTACTTTTGTGATACTGGAAAATCACCAAATAAAATGTTTATTTTCAAAAATGTACATTTTATCTGGCTAAGACCAGTGTTAGTGCAGCTTGAATGTGTGGGATGTTTCCACTTTTCCCAAGACTATCTCTTGAGTTGAAATTTCTTCTGAACAATCCTTAGAATGAAAGAGAAGAAACATATCATTTTTTCTCAATCTTGAATAATATTTGGATCCAATTAAAAAAATGCTTAGACTAAAATAATTTAGATATAATGTCAAACACAAATAAAACTAAGAATAAATACTTTATATTTATAGCGTATAGTCAACCATAAACCAAACAAATTTCAAGTTAAGAACAGCCAAACAAAACATTTTAAATATTCAAATTAATGATTAATAATGACAGGTGGCGTTGGGTTTAATAGACGATGCAGCCTCAGATCTAGTTCTGGGTTTGATCTGTCTCTGATTTTTACATAAATCCTACAAACGTAAGAATTGCCTCTTCACATGTGTGTATTATATGAAGCAGAACAGTTTCACAAATTTTCTAGCTCAGAATAATGACAACTTACCCAACAAGCAATCTTCAAGTGCCAACCTAACACATAAAAATGAGTAAAGCTGTCGTGTTTATTTAAAGTTCAGGTTAACATTATTGCTTTGGTGAAATCGACATTAAATATTTTTCTATTTTATTGATTGCTAAAATTAAAAGCAGCAAATTTCTTCGTTGCATGTTTAGTGCCCACTTATCATTGCTGAATTATTGCAGGTTGGTATTAGAAACATTTGCATAAAGCAGCCATTTGCAGTGAGAATGTGGGACAGAGGTACCGACTGACTCAAGACTGTCTATTTCAAGTGTTTTGAAAACTTCGCTGTGCAGTGACGTAGCTTCCACTTTGCGCAAACACATTATCACACCCCAGTGTAGACTTAGGCAGATGTGACTGGGTGCTCCCTTAGAAGATGGACATCGAGATGGGCAGAATTTGTGGGAAGCAGTTTGCTGACCTCAATCTGAGATATTGTGGTCTAAGGTAAATCCCAATCTGTGCTTATTTATGAGAAAAATATATATACTTCCAAACCATAGTTCCCTTTTACTCTAAGATTAAAGTCATGACTAAGACAACAGGAAAACAGAGTGATGGAGATTTATTTCTTTAGGAAAAGAGAACACAGTTAATTAACCTAGACTTAACTAGAGTAAGAGATAATAGCTGGTGAGCAGACAATATGTAATTTAGATAACAGAGAGAAAACTGACATGCTGGTCTGTTGCTAGGACGACAAGCTTTGGGGAGTCGAGGCAGAGAGGGAGCTGTAACGAGGTTAACGGAGAGGTTGAAAAAGTAGACACACACATATATTTTGTTCACTCTCTTTGTTTGGAGCCAAACAGGTTGTTGGGGAAAAACACTACAGAAAAAGAAAAACAAAAAACAAATTCACCAGAAAATAAGTCAACCCCTGGGAATTATCTCACAATTTACACGGAATAATGCAGACATATAGAGAACGTTCCCTTTAGAATACATCCCAATGAAAACTTAATATGCAAAGTCTTTGGGAAAACTATATGTTTATGCTTCAGCAAACGTGACGGCAGCCATGCCACCAGTAATCACTGATGTTTACCAACTCAGTCCTAATGACCTTTGAGAAATAGCTCATTAACGATCAGCACTCTTTTTGAAACCACCTCTGATCCAAATGATTTTACTGACTGGGAAAATGGTAAGGAGCAGAGAACAAAGTGGGGCCCCTCGTATCACATGGTTGTTTTCTAAATCACTTATTGTAAATACAAGATTATTACTTTGCAGTTGTACATTTTTCCCAGTGATTAAGTCACTCGGTCAGGGGCTGAGGTATATGACATTTATTCTTCTGTAAATTTGCTGTTTTTGAGATCTCATGTCTTGGATTTTTAAAAATCAATGTGAAAAATGGCAACTCTCACGTCTGAGGTGATTATTTTCCCTGTACATCTTTTCATTTACTTGTGATTTTTTGGTAGCAGTATCTTTTTCTTTTTGTGTGAGCCATTCCAAACCAGGTATCTGAAAAATAATTATGGCAACTTTCTTACTCTAAAGTTTTTTTTTTTAACTTTAACTCTTTAATTCATCTGAATTTTAAGCTGTGTGAGGTGCAGATCCACATCCTGCTTTAACATCTCTCTCTTCCACGTAGGAGCTTTTTGACCTCCAATCCTCCATTTTTCCGCAGGGGCTCACGGCTGCTTCCAGCTTATTTCAGCCAATGAGATATCAACTCTGAACTTTAGCTTTCAACAGGGGATGCTGGAAAACCAAACTCCTTTCAGATCCAAAGGACTGGGTATATTCAAACAAGAATTTATTTAAATTATAAACAGTGATTAAATGTCTCTATATCTTTGGACTGGAGCTCCTACCTAGAATTCCTAGTTCTCAGGTAACTTGTAAAGAAATTATTTATTTTTTTTATTATATGACTCTTTCTAAAACATATTTTTAAAACTCCAACTTGTAACATGTTAACATCTGGAGCCTGCTCACAGCCTTAACTCTGATTTAGACAATGTCAAACATCAGGCATTTTAAATGTTAAAAGCATTAGAAGTGACCCACCCAAATAGAAAATGGGACAATCTAATTTGTTTATTTCAATGCATTCTTGAAATTTATCACTTTGACCAGGATCTGCAGATAGACTGTTGGCTAAAAGTACTGGCTTATTTCTACTGTCCTCACTCCGTGTGTTTGTATGTATGTGTGTGAGAGAGAGAGAGACAGAGAGAGATAGACAGAGAGAGAGAGAGAGAGATGAGGTAGCTGTCCAACTTTATGCATTGCACCAGGTATTTGATTAAACCTCGGAGCCCATTTACCTACGCATTATTAAAGCACAATGCAATGGACTCAAACTATCATCAGATCTTTGAATTGAACTCTTTTCCTAAAACTCTGGAATCCCAAACAGCAGGGTAGAGTTCCAGAATATCTCAGCACCTTTCCTGTATTTAAGCAACACATGACTAGGAAGTGAAGTGACAACAGAACAAATGAATTTGAACACTGTCTATCCTCAAAGGTAAATTTCTAGGTAATCATATGCAGCATGTCCAAGAAATATGAATCATGGTGACTAAAAAAGAAATTGATTTCAGAATCTGTTTTCCTTGACCTCAATTAAGATTTCAGGTAAAGAATCATTTTATTTGAAAGTGCAAGTAGAAATCAAATGTAAAAAATTACAAAAATAAGAAAAACAGGGGGCCAGCCCCTTGGCATAGGGATTAAGTTTGCATGTTCCACTTCAGCAGCCCAGAGTTCACCGGTTCCCAGGTGCAGATCTACACACACCACTTGTCAAGCCATGCTGTGGTTGGCATCCAGCATATAAAAGAGAGGAAGGTGGGCACAGATGTTAGCTCAGGGCCAATCTTCCTCAGCAAAAAGAGGAGGATTGGAGGCAGATGTTAGCTCAGTGCCTCGGGATATTCACAAAGTAGTGTAACCATCACCACCATCCATTATTTGGATATTTTCATTGCCCCAACATAAATAACTTTTTAGTTCTTTTTGCTCTTGCTTTAAGAATTCTGTATTTCTGAATAAGCATAAGAGGCATTTTGTTCATTTGGCAATGGCTGTGTCAAATCTAAAACGAAGAAAAAAATAAGTCAAACTTCAGCCAGTTGGCATGAAGGGGATAAGAAGAAGTAATCATTTTATTTGTTGTCTTTAGAAATGTAAAGGTTTCTGGAAAGAATCCTCAAATCTTAATTTTCAGTAATGGAAATTCAAGAAAGGAAAATACGCCAAACATCAAATTTTATCATTCAAATTTTTTGAAGCCGTAATAGGCTGTTTGTAAGGCGAATTTCTACCTAAGATCACAAAGGCGTTGGTTAGAGATCCCTTTGAAAGACCGGACTATTCTAAGGAGGAGACAAACTTACTTAGATTGCATCCTAGCCTTTGGCTCTGGCAATGTGTCAGATATATTATGAGATTACACAGCAATAGAATGTTTTTATAGTGCCTATTCATACAGAAAATGTTCTCTGTAGCCCTATGCAAACTGTTAAAGACAGGATAGATGCTGTATTACAGCGTCTAACTAGAAATAAAGGCTTGCGTTCATTTTATATTCACAAGGCTTATATAATTCTTAGTCCTTTGTGTGATTTATTTTAACTTTGCACTGCGTGAGTTGGAAGAAAGCTCAGCAGTCAAGTTACTCGGGGGCATTAGTCCTGACTCTTTGTCACGGTCATTGCTGCACTGGAGTAAGTTCTCTTTCATAATTTTCTCCCAAACATGACTTCAGGTGTTTACCAAATCAACAATAAAAATGGTTTTTAACCATTTAGTCACTTGGATTTATTACAGAATTTTTCTGATTTTCGGGTGTTACCCACCCCCCAAAGGACCACTTTTCAAAACTTTTCGAAAGTAGTTGAAACTTTTTTAAAGTAGAAATTCCTGGGTCAGTCCTGCCTACTGAAACGGAATCTCTGGGCTTAACAGGCTGAGAATCCAGACTTTTAATAAACATCCCAGGCGGTTCCTTATGAAGTTGTCTCACCCCTTTCTGAGAGAGAGAATTTGGGAGGCACTGGAAAACTATAGTACAGCAGGATTTGAGAAGCAACTTGTTCAGAATTCTGGGCTGTGATGTTTTAAGACAGAAAATCATTAGGATGAAAGTGCCATGAAGGCAGCCACTTTCTCTGCCTTGTTCCCCACTCTTCCTAACACTTACTACCTCACTGCACGCACACAAATGTTTGTAAGATGAAAGAATTTTCTTTATGAGCAGATCTCAGATTGAACTTGAAGTCACTTCCGCAAAAAGTAGGCATGTGGACAAAGGAATCCAGAATGAAATGAGTATTTCATATGACTATTTCTACAAAGACCTCTGGTTATTTTAGAGTCAAGAAAATTCTAGACATTTTGGTGGAAAGTACATTCTGATTAGATTTACCTTTCTGGATGTCCACTAAATCAAAAGAAAATGGACAAAGAGACTAAAGAATGCATTAGAAGCCTTTCCTACGCCCTAAATATTTGTTGGAAACAGTTTTTCTAGAACGTTTACTAGAATGATAGAAGGCTGGCCTTCTATCCAGTGCTTTGCCCTGTTTACCGTATTTGAGAGGATGATGTGCCACACCTTACTCACCCAGTAACTGTACCTGTTGACTCACTTCATTCCCTGGAGACACAGCCTCCACTCTGTCTGGAGAAGGAAGAGAAAACAGAAGGACGAGCACAGCTGGTTCCTCAGGCAGCGTGACTGGATTTCTTTCTCAGCTTTTGTGTTCTCGTAGAAATGTTATCTTAATCTCAACTGACAAGAATGTTCTTCAAACAAAACTCCGAAGTAGAAGGCTAGAGGAATGCTTCAGGGAGATCCAAAAACAAAATAGGATCCGCACAGCAATTACATTTAGAAACTGAAACTCGTTACCCACAATTTAGACGGTAGACGGAAAGACAAGTTGTTCCTTTCCATTTGGGAGTGAAGATTATAATAGATCATAATAGTGGCTTTTCACATTAAATAATGTTTTTCCATTTCTGTGAAAATGCCTTGATGTCAAAAAGAAAAGGGAGAAAATAAATCTCTGTAGCAGCAATAATTCACTTATTCTTTCATCCAGCAGGTAATAACACCTACTGTGTGCCTGATTTGGGTCTAAGCAGAGAAAGAGAGAATTTTCATAATGGCTCTAAAGGAGAGGATCTCGGGGCACTCTGAGGCATACCTCCAAAGACCAGGGATGAGGGAAGTCCTCTCAGAGAGATGAATTCTTGTCCGTAGGCAATACGGAGAGTTTAGAAATTGAAATTGGAAACATTTTAAAGCAGTATATAAGATTGTTTTTCTATGTAAATTTAGCTGAGATTATCACTGAAAGCTCTGTGTGTCTTAAGCATGAATAACTCATAGAAGGAGAAAAAGCAGCTCTGTGCTGTCTGTGGGAGGGAGGGATGGGATTGAAATGTTGCTGATAATCCATTCTGCATTAAACATAACTATTGAGGCCAGCCCAGTGGCATAGAGGTTATGTTCTCACACTCCACTTTAGCAACCAGGGGTTCACAGGTTTGGATCCCAGGTGCAGACCTGCACACTGTTCATCAAACCATGCTGTGGTGGCGTCCCACATACAAAATAGAGGAGGATTGGCTCAGGAGTTAGCTCAGGGCCACTCTTCCTCAAGTGGAAAAAAAGAAGAGGAAGATTGGCTACAGATGTTCGCTCAGGGCCAATCTCCCTTACCAAAAAAATAAATAAATAGGGGCCAGCCTGGTGGCACAGTGGTTAAGTTCACACCCTCTGCTTTGGCAGCCTGGAGTTCACCATTTAGGATCCCAGGCACAGACCTACACATCGCTCATCAAGCCCTGCTATGGCAGGCATCCCACATATAAAGTAGAGGAAGATGGGCACAGATGTTAGCTCAGGGCAAATCTTCCTCAGCAAAAAAAAAAAAAATGGGAAGGATTGGCAGCTGATATTAGCTCAGGGCTAATCTTCCTAAAATAAATAAATAAATAAAAAATAAATAACTATTGATCTTCACATGGTTCAGACGTGATGCTGATAAAGAAATTAGGAGAGAAGGAGAATTCCCCCAGGAGTACCTGGGGGGAGCAGTCTTGAATCATAAAGCTGTGTTTGTTTTTAATTTTTAATCATCACTTTGGGAAGGAGGATTCATTTTATTCTTTAAGGACACGAGGGGCTTTTTTTTTCCTTCCTTCATTCTTCTTTCTTCTTTCTTCTTCCCTTCCTTCTTTTCCTCTCTCTCTGTCTCTCTCTCTTTTTCTTGTCGTAAACCTCAGACCTCTAAGAAGGACAAACTTGACACACTAGCAGTCGCTCTTTTGTATCCACTCTACAAGTTCCACGACACTGCAGGGGACACAGGAGTCACTCAGGCATTCTCTGATGACAGGGGAGGAATGGAGAGAAGGGCTAACGTGAAGGAAGGTAATTGTGGTTGGCACAGAAGGGAATCTGAGGAATGAGATCAAAGAGTGGAACCAAAATATATTAAGCATGTTTTCAGCACCGACTGTTGACACTGCCTTCTGGCCTTTCTTAAAAGATGCAAGAGTTAAAATAATAAATAACAAATGACTGACAGTAACATTTCTGAGCTCTTTCACGCCCATTCTCTACTCCTCTGTCCTTATGATACTACCAGAACTGGGAGACATTTTAGGCCAAACAGGCTGAGAGGAAAAGAGTAAGCAAGGAGAAGAATTCCAGGTGTGATGGAAAGGGAACATGCCATAGTCTTCAGAGCAATGATCGGGACACACTGCCTTCCCAGTCTGGGGCTTGGGAGGGAGACAGGCGGTAAGGCCGCAGCACATCTGATCATAGAACCCCTGCACTTGAGCAGTAGTTCCCGGCCTGTCAACCAGCATCCTCACGCTTCAGTGTTTATGGATGGGAGGGGTGCTCGTTGAAAACGCAGAGTACTAAATTCCATTGACGTGCTTCTGACAGCGTGCTTCTCTTTGAGAGATCCCAGCTAAGAAATGAAGTGCAAGTTCCTTGCAACAGAATGTAGAGTCTGTTGGGAAACTGAAAGAAGCCAAATTGACCATTTAATCATCAGCTTCTCAGGGCAAATCTTGACTGCTCTCAGTGATTAGAGGTAGGTGTTGGCTGAGATCATCTCCCACACTACCTTGCCACTCCACAGCATGTTAATAATGAAAACGAGGTTTACATCAAGTCCTGTCTAACATTTACTAACAAGAAAGCACGAATAGTCATGTAAACTGTGCTTACAAGCTTGGGGTACCAAGGCTGTTAAGACATTCCGAAAGCAGATTGGGTCAAGCAGCAGCATCCTCTCTGAAATGGAGCTGCACAGCCAAACAGAGCTTGTGTGCTCCTCCAAAGACGTTAGCTGCTACTAGACTTGTCACCCCCTGACGCCACGTTCCTAAGTGGGCGTTGGTGCCTGTTCGCTGCCCTTATCCAATCACATAACTCAAGCACAACTCGTTTTACTATTTTTAAAAATCATTTTCGATGTTTCTTATGCGAGTTAAAAATTCTCTCGTGTAGTTTCCGTAAGGATAGTTGAAGGTTTTATGTCACTGTCTCTGAAGTCTGATTACCTGGTTAGGACACTTCAAATGTTGAATATGCTCTTAAAACAATGAACAGAGTAAGCATTCAAATGTTAGCTATTACTGTTCTTGTAATTACCATGGTTGTCATTGTCAGCTGTTACAGCATATGACACGTTCAGCTATTTCTCTACATGTCTAACTTACGAAACTAGTGTTTTTCAAACTAATGTTTTTCAAAATTCAACAATTCCTACATAGCATTTTCTAGTGAAATAGACTAGATGAGAATAGAAAATATTAGAGTGTATCAAGCTTTGGTTCAACCTTAGAAAGGTAGATATACTGAGTTGCAATAGAAAATGTGTTTTCTACTACGAGTCATGGTCCAAAAAGAAAAAGTCATGCTAGATTGTATGCCTCAAAATAAGGGAATAAAGGACACTGTCTTATTTATGTTGTTATCCCCAGTATTATAATGTTTAGACGCTCAGTAAATGTTTGAATGCACGAACTCTTTTTTCTTTCTGCTAAGATGAGTTTCATTGTAAAATGGAACCAAAGATATTTAAAGATTTTGCGGAATCTGAAACAGAGCATATGTAAGCATTTGTAACTAGAGTTTTAGAACCAGAGAGAAGTGTGCTCTGCTGTTCTGGTTTGAAGAGAATTGTGATTATTTCCCTGGAAATCTTTATTGCTCACTTTCTCCTGTATCACAGGGTTCTGCTTCTTTTTTAAAAAGAATTACTTATTTCTGTGAAATATATTCCTGTGCCCTTCATCTCAGTTTTCTATTGTTGCTGTAACAAATTACCACAGATGTGGTGCCTTGAAACAACATCTATTTGTTATCCTCCGGTTGCGTAGAGTAGACGCCTGACATGAGTCTCACTGGGCTGAAATCAAGATGCGCTCAGGGCTGCATTTTTTTAGAGGCTCCAGAGGAGAATCTGTTTCCCAGACATTTCCAGCTTTTAGAGGCATTTCTTGGCTGCTGGCTTTTTTCTGCATCTTCAAACCAATATGGTAGCCATCTGGCCTCTGCTCGGTGGGCACATCTGCTTCTCTGCCTGCCTCTGACTCTCTCGCTTCCCTCTTTAGCCTTGTGACTACATTGGGCCCAGGCAGATAATCCAGGATAACCTCCCCATCTGAAGGTCCTTATCAAGTCATGTCTCAATTCCCTTTTGCCATTTAATATTTACGGATTCCCGGAATAAAATCTGGACATATTTGGAGGTTTATTATTTTACTTACCACACCCACCCATCAATTCCAACATCTAGAACTGCCCCAGGAAATTTGCAAAGCATTTTCGGATAATTTCTATTCTACTTGATTTATAGACATCACTATCCAGGTAATTGCCTATAAACCTGTTGTCTGATTTCATATGACTTTGGGGACAAGGGCCAAAAAAGTAACACCTTACCACCTGTGATTTTAGCATCCTTGGTTTTAAGAATTTAAATTTATGTAACAATTTTAATTTTTTTAAGGATCTAACTTATAACATCTGTATTGTTTAGTTAATAATCCTAAAAGAAAGAATTACAAAAACAGAAATACAGTATACAAAATTCTAAGCCAGTGAAAGGTGGGTTAATAATTTCTAAAGATGAGTAATCTGCATAGTACAAAACTTTGGGGAAAGAATATGGCTGTCCAGAACAAGGTCATCGCCGTGCTTCCTGAACAGTCGAGATGAGTGATTTATAAGAGCTGCTACCTGTTGGCAGAATATTCTAACCCTGTCAACTCAGGTTTGTTTTGGAAGCCAATGCCTTCCAATACTTTTATTTTCAGTGACTAGCATTTTAATGTTCTCATCCAGCTTCCTATGTTCTATAAGAATTTGGTCTAGCCAATCAGATTTTTGCTCATCATGGGATTTACCAGCAACACACATCCTTGGCCAGGAATTATGGTCCTTTACTTAAATTTTTTATGGCTCCTTTTAAAATAAAATGTGCCCTGCATAGTAAAATTCAAAATCAAACATCTATTAAAGGAGTAAGTGTTTCTTATTACCTTGAAAATGTTAAATTGCTCTTATAAATTAGTTTCCCATCTTCTTTTCCAGTCTCGTCTTAATTCTCCCTGGTTTTAATAGCAAGGAGTACTTGCTGGTTTCACTTGGTCTATTGCTTTCCCTAAAAATAATTTTAATAGCTTAAGTAGGCTTGTAAATTGCATTCTTCCTAATAGTTTCATTTATAAGTGGTCACACTTCTCTCTCAAGCACAGTTTAATGTTTCTATTGCCGTTTTGGCTTTTAAATTGTGCATCAATTTCAGTTTGAAACTACTACTGTTCATAATCAATAGCAGTTGAGAAATATATAGCACAACCTACCTTAACCAGTAAATGTTTCTTGTAATGTTTACACTAATGGTTCATTGAAAATTTGGTTGAGTCAAAAGAATTATGTTGTAAAGCAAGCAGAATCCTTCTATTAGCATCTGGAAGAAGTCAACTAAGAACTAACTTTGAAGTCACACTCAGGTTTGAATCTACTTTACCCCCTGATTAGCTGTGATCTGAAGTGAGTTATTTGTTCTGTGTGAACCCTAGTTTTCTCACCTGCGTAATCTGGAGAGCAGCTATTTCACAAGAATGCTATGAGAACCAAACGAAAGAATACAGGTAAATCTCTCGCATACAGCCCACACGAAACATCTAATCAACAGTAGCTATTATTACCTTGAATGTTTTACTTTGGCTTTAAAAAAAATTCCAAGTATTCTTAAGAGATTTTTAATTGATATTTGCTATAAACAGTTAACATCCACAAGGAATACACAACATAGCAAATAGGTCAAGATAAGAAAAAAATATTAAACTTGAAAAGTTCAATATTTGACAATTAAATCAGTATAATTCTTTAATTATTAAATTGACAAGATTACTTTATTTTATTTTGTTTCTTTATTTTTTTACCCTATTTTATTTTTTGAGGAAGATTAGCCCTGAGCTAACTGCTGCCAATCCTCCTCTTTTTGCTGAGAAAGACTGGCCCTGAGCTAACATCTGTGCCCATTTTCCTCTACTTTATATGTGGGGTGCCTACCACAGTGTGGCGTACCAAGCAGTGCCATGTCCGCACCTGGGATCCGAACCGGCAAACCCCAGGCCACCAAAGCAGAACGTGCACACTTAACTGCTGCGCCACCAGGCTGGCCCCAGCAAGATTATTTTAAACAGAACCTTTTCATGAATAGACTGCCCTTGTAGATAAGTGTGTGTTTGTTGGGGGGATGGATTTTTCTATAAAGGTGCTGAAACAATTATCTGTATATAAAAGAATAAAACTAGTCCCCTACCTCACACCATATTAAAATATCAACTCCAGATAGACAAAGAGTTAAAAGTGAATGAAAAATGATGACTAACCCAAAATACAATGTAAATGTACATGAATATATACACAAATAAAGATAAATGATTGCATAAATAAATAAATTAGGAAGAAGAGATATATCTTCCTTACAGAAGTATTCCATTTAACACATATAGACACTCCTCCCTCCAGGAGATAGAGCTTAATCACCGCCACTATGCTTCCTTGTGGGTAGGCCAGATGTGGTGACTTGTTTCCAAGGACTAGAGTATTTACAGTGGAGAAATCTGACGGTTGTGCTTAACCAAGTGATTATGGTTAATATCCCCATTGATGTTCTGTAGATATCATGTGCCCCTTGATATTCTTGGGTGAGAAGAGCACTTGAGCTATATGGTATTTTTTCAAAAAGCCCTTAACGCCCCTCTAATCACTAGAAAAACATCCAAAAATTTAGATTCAAGGCCCTTCTACTGCATACCTGGGAGCATTCCTCAGGACTGCCACAGTCAAGGAAAACAAGGAAAGACTGAGAAATTGTCACAGACCAATGGAGACTGGAGAGAAGTGACAAAGAAACACAATCTTTCCCAGGGCTGCATCCTACAACAGAAAGAGAAAAAACTGGCGAATTCCGAATAAAATCTGGAGTTCAATTAATGGTAATGTACTAATGGTTTCTTAGCTTTGACAAATGTGTCATTGTAATATAAGACATTAACCAAGGGTGGGAACGAGGGAGGGATATATAGGGATTCTCTGTTCTGTTGTTGAAACTTCTCAGTAAAGCTAAAATTATTCTACAATAAAAAGCGTATTAAAGAAAGACTACAAGACATAGAAAACACTATCAAAAATATCTTTATATTCTTAGGCTATCGAAGAATTTCCTTTATTTATTTATTTTTTTACTAAGGTGACATTGGTTTATAACATTATATAAATTTCAGGTATCGGTCATTATATTTTGACTTCTGTAGAGACTACATCAGAGGAAAGCAAAAGGCATAGAAAGATTTCTTAACCAAGAAAAAAAAGTACAGGAAAATATTGGTAAATTTGACTACATGAAATTCTAGAATGTTCATCAAAAGAGGCTGCAACATGAGTAAAGATCTAGGTCACAAACTGGGAGAAGATAATTGCAATGAATATATTTCAACAGCAGAGATCTCTTGCAAAGCAAATTTAAAAAGAGAAAACTCTGCAGAAAAAATGAGATAAAGACTTAAAAAGACACTTCAGAGAAAAAGAAATCCCAAAGATGAATAAACATGTAAAGGATGTTCAACAGCATTACCATTCATGGAAAATCCACAGTGGGATATCATTTCATGTTTGCCAGATTGGAAATTTTTAAGACCAAGACTGTCAAGTGCCATCAATGATGTGGAACACCAAAACATTTCTACACAGCAGGTGGGAGTGTAAGGCGATAGTGTCACTCTGGAAACCATTTGGCTACATCTAGAATTGAAGACGTGTCTATCCTATGTATGGCAAAGCAATTGCACTCCTACGTTTATACCCTAGAGAAACTTTTCTATATATATGGACCAAGAAATATGCACCAAAATACTCCCAGAAGCTCTGTTTGTAATAGCAAAAAGAAACTACAAGCAACCCATTTATCTATCACAGCACAGTGCCATCCAACAATGAAAATAAAATGATAGTAACAAGCAACAGCAGGGATGCATTTTAAGAATATCAGTTGGAGGGAAAAGAGAAAACTGCAAAAGAATGCATACAGCATGATGTTGTTACATAAAACTTAAGAATGCAGGGCCAGTCCCAGTGGCCTAGTGGTTAAGTTTAGTAAGCTCTGCTTTGGCAGCCCAGGTTTGGTACCTGGGTACAGACATACACCACTTGTCTTTCAGTAGCCATGTTGTGGTGGCAGCTCACATGCAAAGAGGAGGATTGGCACAGATGTTAGCTCAGGGTGAATCATCCCTCAGCAAAATAAATAAATAAGTAAATAAATAAATAAATGAATAAATAATTTAAGAATGTAGAACTAGGGCCAGCCCCATGGCATAGTGGTTAAGTTTGGCACCCTCTGCTTCATCAGCCCAGGTTTGTGGGTTCGGATCCTGGGTGCAGACCTATGCTACTCATCAGACATGCTGTGGCAGCAACCCACATATAAAGTAGAGGAGGATTGGTACAGATGTTAGCTCAGGGCTAATCTTCCTCAAGCAAAAAAAAAAAAAAATGAGAGAGAGAAAGACTGGCAGCAGGTGTTAGCTCAGGGCTAATCTTCCTCAACAAGAAAAAAAGAAGAATGCAGAACTAAACAATTTAGTGTTTAGGATTACAAACATATAGGAAAGCCATAAAGAAAAGCATGAGAATGGTAAACATAACTCTTACAGCTATTACCTCTATGGAGGGTTTGGGGGAGGAGCACACAGAGAACTTCAAAATAATACAGTATTCTCCACTTTCAACTGGATGGTGAGTTCATGGGTGTTTGTATTGTTATAATTTATATATTATATGTGGTATAAATTTTACTTTATATCTACTTAATAAAAATAAATGAAAAAGAAAGAAAAGGAGAGATGGAGAAAGGAAGAGACAAGTGAGAGGAGAAGAGAAGGGGAATGTGGGTTATCACTGCCTCTAGTCCCCATACCCAAGAAGCAGGGCCACCTCAACGTACATAGGGATTCCAAGCTTAGAACTGAGTTGTTAGTTTGGTAGTTTTCACTGCCTCTTTTAACTTTTATCCCATATCAAAGCTCCATCTAAATTAGCTGGGATCAAAGTGGAGGTGTGCCTCGTTTTATTGTACTTCAAAGATATTGCTTTTTTTTTTTCACCAGACTCTCCATCAGCAAAAGGATTGCAACTCCCTGAAGGCTCAGATGATGGTTAGCACTTTTTAGCAATAAAGTATTTTTTAATCAAGGTATGTAATTTTTTTTTTACACATAATGCTATTGCACACTTAATAGCCTACAATATAGTGTAAACACAACTTTTATGTGCACTGGGAAACCAAAAAATTAGTGTGACTCGCTTTATTCCAATATTTGCTTTATTGCAGTGGTCTGGAACCAGACCCACCGTATCTTCATATGCCTGTACAGAAGTGAAACTCCATTATTTACTCCCTGTAGGTCAGCCTCTTCGGGTACACAGGTTCCCAGGCCTGGCCCCGTGCCTGCTTTGGCAGAATCACAGTCCTGTCTTCTTCCTCCTCTCATTGTCACAACAGAGATTTTGAACGTCTCTGTTCAGTGCTGTAGCAAACCTTTATCCCCAGAGCCAGGGCTGCCTTTTCCTCCCTCCCTAGGGCATCCCTCCTCCTAGTTTTGTCCAAAACCACAAATGCAGTGGTAATGAAAGACTTTCTAATGCAAATCTGGCTGCTCATTGCCAGAAACACCTCTTATCTCTTCCCCCACCCCACCCCCTCCCCCCTCCCCCCTCCCTTCAGGGCAGTTGTCAGGAATCCTGAGGAAGTACCTGATGGAAATGCAGACCTCTTTTTTTTTTTTTTACACATTGGACTTTTTATTTATATTTCTGTAGGATCTTCAATATCCATATACTTGCTGTCTGATTTTCTCATGTTATGAGATTACACAAAGATGGAAAAGTTGTCAGTGTAAGACAATACCCACTGCTAAACTCATCTCTAATGAATTAGTCCTGTGGGAAAAGGCAGCATCTATCTTCACCAATCATGTCAACATCTTTGATGTCTTCATCAGTCAGACTCCAGCCAATTGTCAGATATAAATGGGGAGAGTCAATAGCGAGATTTTCTGAGGTCAGTCCAAGTGATAGTGGAGAACTCTTGGGATCCAAGCAAAACTTTAGACGATGAAGATCCAGCAGGATTCAATCTTTTGCACAACAAACATTGGGCAGTAGTCAAGTGAAGAAGACAAAAGTCAATAAAGGTGATTAGTGTGTCCCCAAAATGAGAATTTTTATATCAACGTGTAATGTTCCTTCCCTATGGCTCCTCATAACTTTGGACAGCAAAGCATAAAAGCATGGCCATGTTGGGTGTTTCTGAAATGATGCTAACATTCTATACTCTGGGGAACAGACACTTCTTCCCTACACTTTGGCTTCATCACTCGTTGGCTGCACAGTTCTTTCTGTTCACGCTGTCCTTCCTTTGAAAATGATCACATTTCAACCTCTTGCAGACCTCTTTTTTAAGTGAAGGATTCAACAGGAGATTTGAGAATGTCTTGTTTGCTTAGGATGCCAGAAGAAAAATGTTGAGCACGTGTAGAGGTAGGAAGACTAATGGACTAGTCCAGATAGAGAAGATGGTCTGAACCAAGACAGTGGATGTGGCAGAAGTAGAAATAGAAAGGAGGAGACAGCTATGAGAGATTTTCCTGGAGCCTTGTTTATCGTAAATGAAAAGCTGTCTAGAGGGAATGACGTGAAAGTGAGCCATCATCTCCACGGAACAACAGTGGATGGGCAGATTTAAGGCTTCAAGCCCTAAACCTACTGTCTAGAATGAGGCAAGCGGAAACCTGAGTATGTATGCAAGCAACAGATAACTGAGCAAAATTATGAGTGGAGCACCAAGCTCTGCTTTTGCCGGCAGGAAGCAACTGGGAGAACATTACTTGTAACCTAGAAAAATCTTAAGAAGTCAATGACTAATCTTGTTCATGACTTGCTATAGTTACTAGTATTACACATGGACTGAACTAATTTTTAGCATTATACGTGGATTTAACTTGTCTTTTTCACAATTCTCAGCTATTCACATTTATCTTGCTTATTCCAAGGCAAAGAACAGTAAACAATATGTTGGAAAACATGGAGATGGTTCACAAGATTCTTTTGGCTAGACGATTTATTATTTTAATATTTACAAGGGCTTTCTGAGAAGATATGAGAAAACTTTTTAAAAAATGCTTTAAGCATAATATATAAATGACGACAAAAGAGGTGGAGACAGGAAAGAAATCAGCTTAAGTCAACAACTCATACCATAGACAAGTTTTTAAAACAGAAAAAGAATTCTCTGACAATAAGAATAGTTCAGTCACATTGTCTTCCTCAAGGAGACCAAGGTAGCATTAAATAAATCAGAGAAGAAAGAAATCAGGTAAATTAATTTTTTGACTCTAAGTTCGTCATAAAAAAAAAAAAGCTGCTCAGTTTCAGGTATATATTCTGTTTTCCCATGTGAGAAACATATTTTTATAACATAATTTTGCACATTTCATAGCCAAAGTAAAGCATGCAAAAAATACACTGCAATATCAACAATAACCCGACAAACAAACTACTTGGGGAAAAAGTATCTATTTTACCAAATATCTATTAAGTAGGATTCAAGATAAACATGGAGGTTTTCCCCCTCTTACTTGTAAATGTTTATGTGTTGTATCCGTTTAGGGTTTGTTCGCACCCGAGAGTTGATTTCCACTCTTAGTGACCTTGTGGTCAGCAGAGCCAAACCCTGCCCGCTATTTTTGGCACCATCCTCGCATCTTCCCATGCTGTATCAGACAATGCTCCCCTGCTGTCCACAGGGTTTCATGGCCAATGTTTTCAGAAGTGAGTGACCAGGTCCTTCTTCCTAGCCTTAGTCTGGAAGCTCTGCTGAAACCCGTCCACCATGAGTGACCCTGCTGGTATTTGAAATACCAGTGGCATAGCTTGCAGCATCCCAGCCACACATAGCTGTCACAGTGTGACAACCGACAGACAGGTGGTGTGGTTCCCTGACCAGAAATGAACCCAAACTGTGGCAATGAGAGTGCCAGATCTTAACCACTAGACACCAGGGCTGGCCTGTTTAGAGCAGAGTAGCTCAAAATAATGTATTTTCTATACACAAGTTATCCATTTAGGCCTGCATATGTCGTGTCTTTATACTGCAATAGATATGATATCCCAGTACACATCTTTTGTTATTTCTCTCATTACATTGTATGATTTCTTTTTTTAGTTTGTTTTATCCCTTAGAATGTTAGTACATTGATGACAGAAACTGCCATTTTTATCTGGATCTCTTTAGTTCTTTGCACAGTGGATGGCACACAGGAGATGCTCAGTAAATGTATAACGAATTGATTTACACACATATATGATGTCTAGTCCCAGAATATTTAATTTCCCTAAAAATTGTTAGCTCTAAATATGAAATTACATAAGTAACACAGACATTCTCATCTTTATAAATGCCTCCTTATAATCTACAATTATATATAAACTCTGTGGTGAAAACTTTGTACCAGCTATGTACTGAAATCTTTGATTTATTCCTCTAAAGTATTACGTAAATTCTGTAAACCAAAGAAAACCTCAAAGTACCTTTCTTCCACGAAATACAATACAATTAAGCTGCTTTATTACATTTTGGAGAGGGAATATCTCATCCAGAAGTATAATGGGAGATCATAAACTTAACATTTCCATAAAATGTAGCATGCAACAGTGTGATTCTCCTCTTTTCTCAGGTGTACATATTCTGTGGGTTGCTAAGAGACACTAAACGTAAAAGTCTAAAACACAATTTGGCTCTTTAAAAATAGGCTAGGCAGCTTTCTTATTTCTGACAAAATTAACCTCTGGGGAATATACACAATCTCAGTACAATCATTGACTTTAGTCACTTTCTGGGCTTATTGAATTAAATTGTGGTTTGTAAAGATTTTAATCTTAAATTTTAACATTGAGATCAGCAAAATTATTTGCAAGCCTTAAGCAAATACCTCTGCGTTTTGGCTTCCCACTCTGTATTTAGGCAATTGGTAGAGAACAAGCCAGATTCATTTTAATGAAAAGCCACTGGTTCCAATTTCTACAAGAAGCTAATTCATGTTCTCTTCCATTTCTTCTCCTTTTTGCAGAAAAAGAAAGGTTACACCACAGGAAAAATCCATTTATTTTGAGGTGAAAGTGGGTGGGAGATGCCATGCTGAATTCTTAAATTATGACAAATCTTTGGCCAATATGCCTTTTCTAGTTGACCCAGATAACAAGCAGTATGGCTATCTTTAAAAGGTTCAAATTATTCCTATTGTGGAGGCTGACCTTAGAACCTCTCACTAGTTTTCGGTTGTCAGTATTTTCAAGCTGAATGACACTCCTGGTCATGTCCTTGGCCACAAGCTTCACAATCTGTTCATGGAGAGGAAATAAAGAGTTGGCTTTTTTATAGTATCCTGGTGTTAAGTAAAAGGTATGAAAAGAATATATAGACACACAAATATATATATTTATGTACACATATAAATATACATACACACAAATATGTATAAAACGTATCTATGAAAGTTTGAAAGCAACATCTATAGTAAATATATTTATATTTACATGAATGTATACTTGAAATGTAGTAGGATCCCTGGACCTAGAGATAGGAGATGCAGAGCGAAACTCTCAGCCATTTAGTCTCCTCAGCCCTGAATTTGTTTCTGTGTTCAGTCCTCCCTTTATCTTCCTCCCTCACTCCATATTCAGTTTAGCGGAACTTCTTCACCGACCGTCATGTTTCAATTGATGTCTGTACGTGTGTGATTTTAAAATATTTATCTTAAACCCATACCTTTCTCTTTAACGCTCTAGATTCCTATCTCTGAAGCTCTGTCTTCAAATGTAATATTCATAAAACCAAGCTCATCGTCTAGGGCTCCGCATCTGCTTCTCCTCTCTGTTCCTTATCTGCGATTCTTGTCACTCAGATATTGATGCAGCCAAGTGGCTGGCGGCAGCAGACTTGCAGCAATGCTTCCCTTTCCAGTGTAGTCCCTCTCTGTCTACCCCCATTCACTGATTTACTTGTTCGCTTTACTAGATAATGCATAAATGAGATACAAAAAGTAAAAAGTACAAATGCCCTGATTCCTTTCCCCACAGAAACTATTACCAGGTACTGAACTCTTACGTCTCTTTCCAGGATCTTTTTCTCTATAAGCATATATGTAAATATACCTGTGTACACACACACACACACACACAGAGGCAAGATATTGTTCTTCAGCTTTCTTTTTTCTAATAGTATATATTGGAAAATATTCCATATAATTCATAAAGTGGTTTCTCATTTTTTTGTAAATTGTTGCAAGTTATTCCATTAAACGTTGTATGTAGTACGGTGTTCCATGAAGTGTAGAAAAGCAAAATGTATGGCCACAAGAGCGCAAAGGCTAGGAGAGCAGAAGTGAAATATACTATTGGAAAGTTTTCACGCTATGCATGAAGTGGTGTAATAACACTTTAAGCAACATTATGATATGTTAAAGGTTTATACTGTAAACACTAAGACAACCCCAAGGATGCCACAAAGATGGCATCTCTTCAAACAGGCTTCACAGAAACTTGCAACAGCAGCCTGTAGATACCAAGTTAGTTGGTGCGAGCAAAGGGCCTTTGATTTTGGAGAAGTAGGTGCACCTGACTCTACACAACGAAATGAAAACAATTGCATATCACAGGAATAAATGCCAATATTAACAGCAGAGACCGTTGAACTTTTTGTGGCAAGGAGCTCGAGATGAACGGAGACTTTCAATTTTATAAGAGCAGGTATTTATTTGTTTATTTGACCTTGTCCTTCTTTCTCTTTTCTAAAACCAGCTGATAATTTCATAACATATCCTCTTTATCTCTTCTTGCTTTCCTCTTTTGCTCGGATCAAATTTTCCCTGCACCCAATCACCCTACTTCATACATGTGTACTAAGTTTCAGAGCTAAAGGGTTTCATCATTTCATTAAAGTTGACATTTCCCTTTCTACATCTTTATTTCCACTAAATTGTTGATTGGTTTAAGAAAGGAGAAACGATGTCTGCTATTTTAAACCTTCAAGTTTCTATTGTTCCTTCAGGAATTTCTGCCAGCAAAAAACTTCCAGAGTCTCTACCAGACCTGTTTGCATTCACGCATAATTACCATGATTAATATTTTGTTTTCTCTGCTTTCAGGGTACTACGTTTGAAAATCTTTATTATCCTTAAAGACATCTGACAGCCTAATTATGCAGGTACAAGGACAAAAATCAAGTGAGTTGTAAGATTAAAAATCGTTCTTCCTTTTTCTCATATCATCAGCAAATTTTTCCTATATCCCATTAAGCAAAGTAACTATCCAGATAGAAAAGTTCAATAATGTTAAAGAAATAAAATATACTATGCTTCTGGGGGTGAGGATCTCAGGACACGCAGGCAAGGACCTACCCAGGTTGGTACAATCCTGTCTTTTCCTGATGTTTCAGAAATCTAAACAGATGATTTTGACAGGTTTTTCAGACAATATACCTAACAATTGTTCTGTGCCTCCAACTTCGATTGCTCAAATATCTGGTCCAAGGGGATCATAGAAAGATTCTTGGGCACCTCACTTACCTTCCTATTCCACGTTCCTCTGGGTTTTCTCGCTACAGGTCTCTTTGTTAGCCACCCCCAAGTGATGACTTCTTATGTTTCTGATGACCTGATGCTGCCCTGGGAATGCCCATAACACAGCTGTCACCACTATCTGTCACTGTCTCTGTGAAATAGTTTTCTCTTATCCCTATGATATTGTGACATTTCCTACTTACTCCAGTGGGGTAAAATATTCTTTCCCCATTAGCATGGTATCCTGGTCATCTGGCAGCATCGACTCCCATAGTTTCCTGTAAAAATATTGGTGATCCAACCTTTATTGGATTTACTCTTTATCACAGATTTCACTTCTTAAGGACTTGGGCGATAGTCCAAATGAGAATAGATAACAAATCAAATTGAATATTAACACACTATCATGTACTAATTATGGACATAAATATTTGAATTATTTGTTTTTCCATCTATAGAGTGTCATGGGTAAAGTTAACCCTCCCATGATCTACGTGTAAATTATCTATATCGTAGGATCATCTGCATTAACAGGTACGTGTTTACATCTCAGACAACATTAATGGCTCCCTTCTCTGTGTCCTCCATGAAAGCACTGACGACTAGCATGTCATTATTTTCTTTGTGTCCCCCGCCACATATGCTTTTAGCAAGGCAGAGGATCTACTGTATTTGTTAAATGTTTCCTCTGTGCTGGCGCTGTGCCAAATACTGCACATGTTTAACCCTCTCTGCACTAACTTAATCCTCACAAAAATCCACTGAAGAGGTACTATTATCATCCCATTTTCCAGAGGCATAAATGGAAGTAAAGAGAGGCTAACTCATTTGCCCACACAGCAGCAAGTGGTGGAGGCAAGAGGAGAACCAAGCAGGGCAGCTCCAGAGACTGCACTGTTAGCTAAGAGTAAACTGTTTCTCCTAATAAAACACGTGCAGTCAATGATTTCTTACCAAATCCATACTGGCACACATTTAGGTTGGTTCTAATCTTTTGCTTTCATGGACAGTGTTATAAGAATATCTTCGTACATATATCATTTCACACATGAGAGTTTATCCATAGAAGAAATATCTCGAAGTAGAATTTTGGAGTTGAAGAGTACCTACATTTTACATTTTGATAAGTATTGCCAAAATGTTTTCCATAAACAGTGGAAAGAATTTATACTCCCAAGAGCCATATATTAGAGTAAAGCAATGTTTTTTTCACAAGTTTCAAGTTATTTTTGGAGTGTATCCACACGTTCTTTGCTTTTCTTCTCCCTCAGGTTCCCTCCTACACTAAATTGATGCAATTATCTAAGGATTTGAACCATAAAGTGTTTTGTTCAAATATTCAAAATCTAGGCAAAAGTATGTTTTGGTACTTCTGAAGGACAGAGAAAGATGAAGTTATCTGAATTGTTTGATCTGTTCCCCCATTTCAATTGGCATGTTTAAATTCACGAATGTTAAATAGGGGCCCACTTTATCATCAGATTTTCTGGAAATCAGATATTAACTAGACATAAGAAAATTCCTGCTTTTCCATATAGAAATTGTGAAATGTCTAAAATATGTTCAAAGCAAACTAACCACAAAATGACTTAAGAAAATAAACTTTAAAGAGCAAGGGCAAATTAAAAT
The DNA here is from genome assembly GCF_041296265.1 of Equus caballus. NCBI lineage: Eukaryota > Metazoa > Chordata > Mammalia > Perissodactyla > Equidae > Equus > Equus caballus. Next base: position 14,695,273 of record NC_091695.1, read on the forward strand.
AGAAAATTTGTCTCAAAAGAAAGAATTGGCAATTAGAAATTTGTAGACTTTTTAATACAAAATTTTTCCCGTCACAAATTCAAATCTAAGTAGAAAACTTTTCATACCTTCATTTTTTCAAATGTTTAATGAAAATTTAATTGAACCTAGTGCCAAAAAGGAAAGAACAACTAGAGAATTTTATAAAAATTTAGTAGTGTTTAAAGAGATAGTATCTTATTTAAATTATACAAATAGAAGTTTTAAATCAACTTTGTCTTTCAAAATGAGTCAATTGCAGTTTTGAATAATTTAGCTTGCATTATGATGACGTATTTAGAATGTTTTTTAATTGAGTGACTAATGAGACTCAATCATCTTCTCATGTTAGCTCTTTTAAGACCCACAACAGCCATGTGATAGGAATTCTTCATTTCAGGTCTCTTTTACAGATAAAACTGGAGTTTGAATAGGTGAAGTGGCATATCATAGACATATACAAGTCCCACAAATCTAAGACAGGAGATCTATTTGCAATTAACAAGAAGCTATTTCTGTCTGATTTCTGAATGCCAGTGGAACCAGCAGTGGCTACTTGGGGATACTTTGACATCAGGTTTTGAATACTGATTGTTTTAAGTTCCCATATTTTGTTTTTAATTGTCCAAAATAAACTGGAGGAAAGGAAATATTCCTTGTGAGTAAATTACTTAACCCTTTGCCCTACCAAGACTTTCAGGCCCACATAGATGTCAGACTCCTTTAACACGCTCTCTTTATTATTGTTAGAAAAATGGACAAGCTATTATTGAAAACTAACACAGTAGTTTTCAGAAGTCACAAGTTCAAATGCCTTCAAGAATCTCGCAATTCTAGGAGTAGACTGAAACAAGCTATGGGAAGGAGTAGGTCAGAGGGATGTGCAAGAGGCACACTTTTGTAAAGGTGTTCAACTTCAAAAGTATTCACAATCTTGGCAATCAGAGAAACCAAATGCGCAGACCGAGCCTATGGTTTTGGTGTCAGTGTCTTGGCTGTTTTATGAAAATTGAACCTGAATAATACTATACACATATTTAGGCAGAATAGCCTAAAAGCCTTCCGTACACAAATTTCAATCCATTGTTACTCAGGGACAACAGTACAAGCCCAGTGCTAGATCTCAAAAGAGATGTCAGCTAGAAATAAGAGAAGACTGATGTTGCCCACTGTCTCAGTCACATTTCTCAGTTTGTTACCATCTCTTCTCCTCGGAGACTTTGCTGTGCCATAAAGAGTTCGCAGTGACCATAGCTCTGTGGGTGGCTTCTCTTCTCCACATCTCTGATCTCCTTTTCATAGTGCCTTGCCAAAGGGAGAAGGAAATTCTGCCTATTTTTATACAGAGAATGGTAGAGCAAACTAAGCCCACTTTAACAAACAAAAACAAAACCCTAGGCCATATTGTTGTGCATTTGATATCAATTCTACAATATTCTATACTTTCTAAGTGAAGGAATGCTGAATAAATTGTCCATTCTTTTAGGTGTCTCAAAAAATGGTTCCAGGTTCTAGCTAAAAATCTAATTCACTAGCACTTAAAATACCTGATAGAACCCCCCATTCGTGATCAGGACTCAAGAGTCTCCTGTCACTCAGCATATCCACACCCAAACTCATCATCTTTCCCCATTAAAGCTTTTCCTTCATGGTAAGTTATTCAAGGTGCAACTTGAATAATCATCCTTGTCATATGTTGTGATTACCCTGACTATAAGATCTCCCACTTTCTCTGGCGCCTGAAATTCTCTAGCATCTGTCTGAAATATTCACATACTTCATTTTATCTTAGTTACTGGTACATATGTACCACCTCCAGTGACACATAGGCTCCAAAAAACAAGGGCAATGTTGTATTCCTTAACTGTATTTTACTAAGGAGATGAATATAAGGATAGTTAATATATGGTCCCAGCTGTTGAGGAACCACAATTCACATTCTTAGTGTTCCAAAAAACACCTTACACATAATAAGTGCTCAGTAAAATTTTGGAATTTTTTAATGGGTTCCAAAGCCCATAATGATAGCCAGAAAATAAATGCAGACAAGGACATTTTTTTCTTTTATGGGATATCATATGAACATGCAATTTTTTTAAATAGGTTGTAAACTACAGTATAAAAAGGAGAAAAAGCAATGAATTAAAACTTTTAGTTGCATTAATATATGTGTTTGGAAAAAAAGGAAACCATAATGAATAATAACACTATAATTTTTATTTTCTTGATTTATTCTTTAGTTTTAAAATAATTAAACAATTATGGGCCGGCCTGGTGGTGCAGCAGTTAAGTTCTCACTTTCCACTTCAGTGGCCTGGAGTTTGCCAGTTCAGAGCCAGGATCCAGACCTAGACACCACTTGTCAAGCCATGCTGGGGCAGGTGTCCCAGATATAAAGTCCAAATGTGAGTGATGAGGCGGGAGAGAAGTTGCTGATATGATTAATAAATAACTAATTTAAAAAATAAAGGAAGGAGACTTTTATGAATCGTGAAAAAAATCACGGAATATTTAATTTTACAGATTACTGTGTGGCTACATAAGCTGGAAAGTTCAAAAGAAAATGGAAACATTGGCTCTCTGGCATTTTGGTATCACTTTATAATTGATGGTATTAGTCAGAGTTCAGTTCAAGAACTGAAATCACTCTAGGTACTTTAAGCAGGAAAGGGTTCAGATCAAGGAATTATGTAAAATCCTTGGAAGAACTGGAGGTGTGGATTGATCTGGGCCTCCTAATCTGACCTCTGCCAGAATCAAGATGCCAGCAAATTAGGAATCACTGATGAAACTACTGAATTATAAAAAAAAACCACTGCCACTGCTGTGCTCCAAAGATGAAAAAGCCACTGCCAGGGGCTGCCCCGTGGCCGAGTGGTTAAGTTCGCGCGCTCCACTTTGGCAGCCCAGGGTTTCGCTGGTTCGAATCCTGGGCGTGGACATGGTGCCACTCATCAGGCCATGCTAAGGCAGCATCCCACATGCCATAATTAGAAGGACCCATAACTAAAAATAAAGAAAGAAAAAGCCACTGCCAGAACAACTCCCACAGCTCCCAGGAAACTGGCTCTGGAATACTGGCCCTGGGAGACCGGCTGTGTCTTCCAGGGCAACTTCCTCCTGACATCTTCAACCCCACTTTTCAAGTATGCCTGCTAACGGAACACAACACAAAGCAGGCAGGAGCTGGCTCCAGCTCACTTCCGCCTTCCTGGGATCTGGCATCTATGTTGAGGGAACTGATTTTAAATACAGAACCTTAGATGCATGAGAGCATGGGTACTGTGGCTTTTGGTCCTCCAGCCTCTGCAATACAGAAAGGCCCACAAGAAGGAAAAAGGGATGGATATTTCATGCCAATTAACCATTTAATATATTTACAGAGTGCTTTCACTATCAGAGTGATCTGTACTTCTCATAAAAACCCATTAAGATAGGTAGTGCTATACCCACCTAACAGAGCAGGAAACACAGTCTGAAGTTGTACCACGTCTAAAATTACATGGAATAAGGTGCTAGGAGGAGTAACTCGATAACACAGGATTGCTGTGAAATCCTCCCCATTAATACCATAAGGCCTCTACTGGTGTTTGTCGAGTAAAGCCATTATTTGTCTCTTGTGAAGGAAGAAGAAGATAAGTAGAAGTTAAAATTCTAAGATCAGCTGCGGTGGCAAAGGACATGGTTTATTCTTCTAAGCATTCTCTTCTAACTTCCCCCAGAAAGAGGGTCCTAGATGAACTGTTCCCGTGATATAGATGAAGAAATGGATTCAAGCGGCATAAAGGGTCGACTGAGGTGAATGTGCTGATGTAATACCCTGCTCTCCTCTTAGTAAAGAATAATATAATATATTGTTCCTGTTACTGGGAGTGCTGTTAGTAGACAATCTATTCAAGTTTAGCTTCTTCAAAGTTCACATAAGCTTCAGGGATCCACCTTATCAAAGGTCTCATGCCCTGTCCCAGAGCAGTACCTCATTGCTTCCAGATAAATAACTAGGTTCAGGTGTCAGTAGAGCCCAAGTAGGAAATACAGTCTTGTTTTAGAAGGAAAGTTGTTTGATTAAAAAAATGCAGTATCTGGATAGTATATGTTGGCAATAACTGGAGTAACATGTGGAAATGGATCTCTTGGATATCGAAATAGAGGAGGGCAAAATATAAGGCTACATGGAGGAAAGTTTATTAGCATGGGGATATTCCCTCATGAATATACACAGCATATAGTATAATATGACTAGAGCGGACTAAGAACATACTGTATGCTACACATATAGGAGAGTATTCCAAACTTTCAGAGCAGGATATCCCAGGTGGCACCGTGACCCAGCCTTCAGTAGGCCATTCCAATGTTCTACTCAGCCAATTGCTTCTAGGTGATGAGTAACATGGTTATGCCAGTGAATTCTATGGTGGTGAGCAATTTGCTTTACTTTATTTTCTCTAAAATCTGTCTCCTGATTAGAGAAGACAATGAGTGGAGTACCATGGCAATGGATAATGGGTTCAGATCCATGAATAATGAAGCAGGCTGAATCACTGCTTGTAGCAGGGACAAATATATATCTAGAATATGTGATGACTAGATGCTGTCTCCCCCAGGTTGAAGAGTTTCAATGAAGTAAGCTGCCACAGTCGTTGGTTGGTTTCCCTAGAGAATTGTGCCCTATGAGGGAGTCAGTGACAGACTTTACTGACAGAATTTTGGACATTTAGCCGTGATAGTAGCCAGACCAGGAATGCTGAAAGCCACATCATGTTGAGCCTGTGTAGAACACTCATTTCTGCCACAGGGACCACAAAAGTGCCTGGGGATAAAGGCTGACTGATATTCATAAGACAGGTCATTTTGTCAACCAGACTTTTGAGAGCCTTCTCTGCAGTGGATTCTCTTTGACAGGCACTTATATGAGAAACAAACATTCCTGCATTTGGTGTGCATTTTGAGTGATCCATCCACATACTTCTCCTCCAGACTGCTTTGTCATCCATTCTTCCATTTTTCCTTTCCTTTAATAGTTTATAAAATCTATAGTTAGTTTCCTTGAGTCAGTGGAGATCCATGAGTCAGCAATTTCTCCTTCCATGTGAAGTGGAAAACTATATGTACTGCTCAAATTTTTGCTTACTAGGAAGATTTCCTTCACTACAATCCTTCAAGATCACCCTCAAGTGAGACTGCGGTGCAGCAATTGTCCACTTTTGCCTATTGTTACCATGCTATGCAGATTTATTCATACACTTGCTGTCATTGTTATTCTCTCCATCCCACTGCTTATTTTAGTTTTACTTTTCTGTCATTTTAATATCTTTTTGAATATATGTTTAGTGCATTGGTTTTTCAAGATTTATCAATTTTTAGTGCATGCAAATAAAATTTTAGCTGACTCTCACAGCTTTGCTGTGCTGTGCTTTCATCATTCTTAAGCTCTAAATATTTTCTAATTTCTGATGTGATTTATTGTACCCAGGGGTGATTTAGAAATGCAGTGCTTAAGTTACTTTTAGGTTTTTATTTTCTAGCTTATTTTCTTCATGGTCAGAGACATATTTTATGATTGTAATTCAATGAAATTTGTTAAGAATTGCTTTATGACCCAGTATATAATCAATTTTGAAAAATATTCCCTCTGCACTTGAAAAGAAGATGGATTTTGCAGTTGTTGGATGTATTGTTTTCTTACATCATAGGTCACATTTGCTAATAATGTTTTTTAAATTTTTTATATCTCTATGAACTTTTTGTTGTGTGCATGTTCTTCCAGTTACTGAGAGTTGTGCTGATATCTACTTCTATTATTGCTGATTTATCTATTATTTCTTTCAAGCCAATATAGTTTTTCAAAATATATATTAGGAAGCTATGTTTTTAGTCACATACCCATTTATAATTGTTACATATTTCTGCTATATTGACTTTTTGCTCTTGTAGAACTTTTATATGTGGAAATGCTTCTTGCCTTGAAGCCTGTTTTCTTTCTGATGGACGTATAGAAAAAGTGCCCCTTTTCTGGCTAAAATTTATTCCACTATATTATTTTCATCTTTTATCCTCTTATGTATGATGTTTCTCTTGTAAGGCTCATGCCAATGAGTTTGTTTTCTTTTGGCACTATGAAGACATAATTCCTCTATCTTGTTGCTTTCTATCCTTTTAAGAGATTGGATGTCAGTATTATTGTTACTTCCTTGAATGCAATAAGTCCTTAAGGTTTTCTCTTTGTCTTTGGTTTTATTATGCCCTAACTTTTCTATTTATCCTTTTTTTGAAATTTATCATTTTTAAAAATTAATTAATTAAAGTTTTTGCTGAGGAAGATGCAGCCTGAGCTAACATCTCCTGCTAATCTTCCTCTTTTTGTATGTGAGCCACCACCAGAGGATAACCAGTGACAGACAAGTGGTATAGGCCTGTGCCCAGCCTCTGAAGCAGTGCATGCCGAACTTAACCACTAGGCCACCAGGGCTGGCCCCTCAAAATTATCATTTAAAAATTTTATTCTTCATGAGATTTGTAACTCTCTATGAATGTACATCTTAATGCCTTTCAATAGTTTTGGGAAAAATTCAGTCCTATCCTCAAATATTTTGCCTACCTTGTCTCTTTTTCTTCTCTTTCTTAAATTATAACTAAATTAATAGTATGTTGAAGCTAGGCGCTGTACCTTTTAGTGTCTTTTATGCTATTTCCTGCATTGTCCACCTTTTTACCTCTCTCTTATTTGCATATTCTGCATATTCTCTTCCAATCGTTCTCCCCATTTATTAATTCCCTATTCATATGTGTTTAATCTGCTGTTATACCCAATAATTGAGTTCTTAATTTCAGTTATATATTTTAGTTTTCAAATTTCTTTGATTCAATTTGTTATGCATCTTGTGCTTTAATTATTTGAACATACTAAATTTGTTTTGAAATGCTTGTTTTTTCCTAGTCTGGATCATCTATATCTGTTTCTATTGCTATTGCTTTTCAATTAAGCCTTGTATTCTCCTATGTTTTGTTATCTTCTTTTTTGTGCCAGATTTTATATTCAAAAAGTTGTAGAGATAATTCAAGGATTTTATGGTGTTTTCATCCTTAAAAGAGATTTCATTTTGTTTCTACTTGGGAGCTAGGTTTGGGCGAAAGCAAGAACACAGATAATCTCATCAAGAAATTAGATGATTCAAGCTGGGCTTGAGTTTCTCTGAGAACTACTCTATTTTCTCTTCACCCTGACTTCAACAGTAAAGCCCGTTATGGTCTTAAATGAGAACCTGGTTATTTTACAAAAGCATCTTTTCCTTTTTTTCTTTTTGTGAGAAATATTAGCCCTGAATTAATATCTGTTGCCAATTCTCCTTTATTTCCCTTGAGGAAGATTAGCCCTGAGCTAACATCTGTGCCAATCTTCCTCTACTTTGTATGTGGGATACCTTTAGCTCATGGCTGATGGGTGAAGTAGGTCTGCACCTGGGATCCAAACCTGTGAACCAAGGCCACTGAAATGGAGCATGTGGCACTTTAACCACTTGGCCACGGAGCCGGCCCCAAGCTTCTTTTCCTTGATAGACGTTGAATCCCATTTGTTGTCCCCCAGGGTAAAGTGTCTGAAGGAAGTTCCACTTAGCTTTTCAGCTTTTCATTTGTGGTTTTGAGAATTAGCTCACATCCTTATAGAGAAAAGAAGCCAGGAAATGCAGGGTCAAGCTCTCTGGTTTCTCTTCTCTTAAAAATATTGACCCTACAGATCCTTGATTCCTTATTAGATCTCAATGCTTTTAAACACATGCATTTTATATTTCTCTAGCTCTTCCAGCTTCTCTTATTGGGAGATTTGGTGCAAAATAAGCCGTTCTTGCTTTTCCATTGACAAATAGAGTTTCTCCATTGAGTTCTCTAGTTTGGGAATGGATGTGGTTTATAGAGAATTACCGTGAATTATTAACTATTTTAAGGCAATGTCTATGTCATTCAGTATTTTCAGTGTTGGAGCACATAAATTCAGCTTCGGGGCTGCTGTAGACATCATCTATCTAGCAAATTCTTTCACTTTATTTAGCTATGCAGAAAGCATTAATAGTTTTTTTGCATTCAGCTTGGAGGGACATAGACAAATATATCTCTGCATATATTAGTTCTCCAGCTCTGAGTTGCAATTTAGTTCACCGTAAGCTTGATCATATCAGATGGTTCTCCTAAATTAAGGATAACTTCTATGTGTTTTGCCATTCACCGGTAAGAGAGGAACAGTGCTTACATGTACTCTTTAAATCTTAGAATTAATACATGTAACATTTGTAGTTGTTGGATTTCCTCCATTTGTTAGGTAAGCTGAAAACCTCCAACTTTTGGTGTGGCTTAGCACATAATAACGATCTTCAGTTGGTTCATATATGTATTTAATGACTCTTTACCTAAGACCCTTATGACCTGGAAAATGCAATATTAAACTAAATACAGTGGAGACGAACATGCTCAGTGGAGCCCATAGTAAGTCATGTTAAGACAAACAACAATGGAAGCTGTCAGAGATTTGAGGTACAGGCAGGCACTTGCTGGAAAATAATATCTTTCTTGACAAAGTGTTACCCAATTGATATTGGATTAAAATTAAGGTACTGAACTGATGGACTGAAAATCATTATGATTCCACCTGACATGGATTCAGGCCTTGATCAACAATATCCACTCCAAACCAGAACTACAGATCTGTGATTACTTGTCTTTTGAAGAACTGAAACATCAATTTGAATTACTTTCCAGTCTCAAGGCTTTCTGCCTCTGAGCCTCAGGGCCTCTTGAGCAAAGGCTCTAACAGCTAGAGTAAGGACCTCCTTTGTTGGGGATATGAATGGATAAAGAAGACTGAAACTGGTTTTCCTTTCATTTTGGCTGAAATATTATTTGCCTTACCTAAATATTTCCTAATATGAAGATCAGAATTTATTACTTTGTTTAACAGTTTTTTCTTTTCAAACTGCTGGCTTTTCACATATTTGGCTGTTCGCTACTCTTTCTTGGCAAGAGCCAAATCTTTTTTTTCTCTAGGTATTGTTCTAGGGGAGAAAATTGTCCAGAAGAGGTTGCTTTATTTGCTTTTGTTCCAAATATTCTAACAAACTAATCTATAATGACCTTACATTAGCTCTCATTTAAAACAGTAATGATGTAAATACCACAGGCTGTGTCCACACAAATAAATGGAAGAATGATTTTCCTGATAGAATGGCCCAAGTGATTTCCAGGTTGGAGTCTATTTTCCACTCGTATCTAGTCCTGTAGGTGTTTTCTTGTTATATTTTCCTTTTCATAGATATCCCTCATTGCTTATAGAAGTTTAGGGAAGTTCCCACTTTCCTGGGATGAAGTTGGAGAGAGGTAGAGACATGTTTTTAATTAGGGAGGAAGACGCCTTAGGGATAAGCTGTTTGAATCATTGAAAGGCTAAAGGGCTTTACTATTATCAGGGGGGTGCTCAGTCATTGGCTATTCTAGGAAGTCAAATCTCAACATTTGCCTTGTTAGGTACAGAGATACATTAATGGTCAGAGACATGAATGTCATCCTAAATCAACAAAGTAAAGTACCTTTTGGTAATTAACTGAGAAGAGATACATAGAAACAACCAATTTCAGTGTTTTTAAATTTGGGGGATTTTTGTTTTGTCAAATAATGGGCTTGCCCAAGTTAATTTCCACTAATTAGGTCAGTTTCTACATAGTCATGAGAATATATCAGCTTTGTTTTTCTTTGAAGAAATTTTCCCAGCAGGTGAGAATGTTTAATTATCTTTGCACAGTAAATATTTATGTTGTATTTGTGTGTTTCTATTCTAGGCATCCACACTGAATACTCCTACATTTATCTAAAAGCTTCAGATGATGGGGAGCCTGCATGGAAATATGGAAAATGTGGCCACTTGAAACTATTTCTAGATCCACTGATCAGCCATACATTATTATGTATTCTATAGTAACACATAGATACATGAGGTATATACAGTTACCTCATGTGAAGGAGGGAAGCACTGATTTTGAAGACTGAGGAAAAAAACGCAAGAGGTGAGTTCTTGTAACAAACAACAAGGGATATTAATTGAAAATTCATATACTTAATTTATATATATATTTAAATATAGTCAAGCCTTAAACATCATATATTTTCATTGGAGGAGGTCTGAATTTAGTAAAGTAAGCTAGCAAAACATAGAAATTAACCAGAATATACAAAATGTATTTGTTTTTGGTATTACAACCTGACTGATGTTCATTGTCCATTTTGCCAAATCACAAACAGAAACAGGTAATTGATTACACATACACTAATGGATCTATAATTTAGGTTCACGGGCTGTTATATTTTATGTGATATGTTTATATTTATAATTACTTTTAGATAGTTTTATTAGAGAATTTAAAATGATATATCGTGTGTTAGAATATAAAGGAATGAATGGCTATTTTGTTCTGGGGGCTTGATAAGAATTGTTATGTGTGAAGCTTTTAAAATTATCACAGCAACCATGTTTATACATATTCATAAGTAAACCCATGTTCGGGGAAGGACCTTGCTTACTGTTACTTAACAAGGCATAAAACTGTAGTTATAAAGTACTATAGTAGTTTTCTACCTTAGGATTTTAATTTGTATTTTTTCAAAAACATATTCTTAAGAAACTATGATAAATTATCTTCTTAAAATAGAGAAGTGTTAAGTTACTGGTTTAACTTGAAAGCCTAGTAATACTATCTTTTAGTTTTTATGGTATCAAATTTTGATGTCATACACTGTGGAGAATAGTTTATATAACTAATTTTCACATGTAAATAATTTACCTGGCTGATAGAAGATTCATCCTGGTGAAATTCTATATTGATGATTAATAAGAGTAAGAGCACTAGATTCTGCAGAAAGTAAGGAGTGAAAAGAATTAATTGGATATAGATGACCTACCCTTATGTTCTTCAACAGGTGAGCCTTTATCAATCCACAGCTTCAGCAATGACAGAACTTCTGAATTGAGTGGGAGCAGTGATGTGAGTGACCCTGTGGAATGCTCCTCACAGTGGGCTTCTAAAGAAAGCTCAGACTTTCCTGCACAAGTCCTCCCCCCACCAAATCCATATGAAGGGAATCAATTCGTCTATATTTGAGATTTAGTAATTGTGTGATTTTTTTGAGCAGTGAATAATCTGAAAGTTTGGGTTTGTATTTGTAGTTATACAATTCTTCTCTCTTGTTATTTGTCATGTCTTCTCATTTTGTCATAACCATCAGACGTAGAGTGAGAGAGCAATGCTTTTTTTACCTCTAGAATTTCCTTCTACTACGATGTGCTGTTTATTTGGTATGGCTTCGTACAAAGCCTCCTGAGGAACCCCTGGGAGCCTCAAGGAGTTGGGGCTTTCAGCACTTGCTCACTAAAGGAAGTATTTGTGAAGATGTTTTTAAAGACTATGACCTCACTTAATTATCACATTAATATTATTATCACATATGGATATCAGTTTCTTAAATATAATTTGTACTTCCTGATTTTATCCTTCTTTTCTTTTCTTTTCTACTTTTTTCTGGTATTCTGCTTGCTTCTGGTTAAAATACATCTAGTCAAAACACTTACATGAATAGGTAAATCTTACTACTCATACATAACAAAATAGATAATTCCTAAGACATACCATCTTATCTTATGCCCCAATTGGGATTCATAAACTATAGATATAATATTTTTTTATCCTGCAGTATGTCTATAATTCTTATCAAATTGACAAAGATCCAGATGTCTTGTTCTGATACAATGTTCATAGTGAAGAACTCAAGAACATTAATAATAGCTGTCATCCGTTGAGCCTTTATCAGATGCCAGGCACTTACCCTGTTCTAGATACTTTACTTGTAATGAAACAACAATCCAAAAGAGTAGACATAATTGGTATCTCCATTCTAAATATGATGAAACTGAGGCACAGAGAGGTTTATTAAGTTGCCCAAGGTCACCTGGATAGTAGGTGTCAAAGCTTGGATTCCAACACAAAACGTGCAGCTCCAGAGTCCACATTACTCCCCAGAGTGCTGTGCTCTCTCTCTTTGAGAGAGAATCTTAAATGGGTACACACTGAATGAGAAACTTATAGTCAATATTTGGTCTCCATAATTATCAAATCCCATTACCGCTGGCTAGCTTTTTTAAAGTAATAGTGATAAGTATGGAAAATTTTATTTAATTATAAAAATATAAATAAAGAAAATAAAATTGTCTGCAGAATAGTATAAGGTGGATCTGCACTAATAGTATCATAGATAGTTGGATTGAAAAGGATTCTGACAATGTCTAGTTCAAACCCTTTGTTTTCCAATAAGCAAACTAAGAAGACTTGTAATTACATTTTGCAAATGACCCAAACCCATGCCTTTTTTACGCTGAACTTGGACTTTTCCCTTGAGTATGCTGCTTTTTCAACTCTGAGCACTGAAGTTCTGTCTTGAGCTCTCTCAGTACCTAAGAAGCGTTGTAAATAAAACTGTGTCCCATTGTCTTCTACTTCTCTGGCCAGTGTCTTCGACCTCTCTTTCCTCTACCTCTATTTTCTCCTCCCTCACTACCTTTCTCATCCCAAGAGTTTTGAATAAAAAGATACTACCTGTTAACATAATAGTTGGTGATAGTCATGAGCTATTTCATTTCAGTTCAAAAATATTTGGTGAAAATTTAGGTAGTGTTCCGTGTGTTAAGATTTGTGTGATATGCAATGATTAAATGGAGAGAATTACAACTGCTTAAGAAGCTGACAGAGGGTCAGACCACGTAGTTGCCATAGGGAGCAAAAACTTTAAATGATTTTGTGGTTATTTGACACAGTTCAAAGTCTAGTTTCTTTAAATTTAATGAGAGATTAATGAAGACTGTACCTCCTTTGAAACATGAAGGATTGAATATCTAATAGCAGAATATCATACTATTGGGTGGGTTAGTCCAGAAGAGGAATTATTTTTGGTGTTACGTAGATCATATTGTTACGGTGCTCACCACAAACACTACCAACTCAAAGGTCTGACTTCACGCCAATTTATTTAGAGTTTATCATCACCAGCAGAGAGTAAGTTTCTAGAGAGTAGGAACCCTTTCCTTGTTCATCATTGCTGACTTTTATGCCAAGAACTGACACAGTTTAAAGAAAGCTTTATTAAATGTAAGATTCAATTGTTGGGCCTTTGATTGTGCTTCTTCACAGAAGATCCACGAAGACTTTTAGATAGAACCTCTTTCTGGTAGTCCCAACAAAATCGTCTGAGGAGAAGTAGAATTGTCAAAGGAAGAAGTAATGGGTTCTTTGGTAGAAGAACTCAATAGATATTTACTAAATGTTTATTGCGCGTAAACCACTATAGAAGACATAATGGTGAAGGTGTGCCTGTAACATGATGGATGTGTTCATAGTCATGTTCACAATTTCATTTCAGGTTCTGTTCTTCTGAGCTCTAATCCCTGAGACAAGCCTTATAGAAGAGTAAATGGGACATAGTAACAATGTAACAGAATTTGTCCTCCTGGGCCTCACTCGGGATCCTGAGGGGCAAAAAGCATTATTCGTCCTGTTTTTACTCATCTACATTGTGACAATGGTGGGCAACCTGCTCATTGTGGTGACTGTCTTTGCCAGCCCTTCTCTGGACTCCCCAATGTACTACTTCCTTGCCTATCTATCACTCATGGATGCAATTTATTCCACTGTCATTTCACCCAAATTGATTATAGATTTACTTTTTGACAAAAAGACAATTTCCTTCCCAGGTTGCATGGGACAGCTCTTTCTAGAACACTTATTTGGAGGTGCTGAGGTCTTCATTCTGGTGGCAATGGCCTATGATCGCTATGTGGCCATCTGTAAGCCGCTGCACTACTTGACTGTCATGAATCAACACGTTTGCATCCTGCTGGTGGTGGTGGCCTGGGTGGGAGGTTTTTTGCACTCTATGGTTCAACTTCTCTTTGTGTGCAGTCTCCCCTTTTGTGGCCCCAATGTCATTGACCACTTCATCTGTGACATGTACCCATTATTGGAACTTGCCTGCACTGACACCTACTTTGTAGGTTTCACTGTGGTTGCCAATGGTGGAGCAATCTGTATGGTCATCTTCATCCTTCTGCTAATCTCCTATGGAGTCGTCCTGAATTCCCTTAAAGCTCACAGTCAGGAAGGGAGGCGCAAAGTCCTGTCTACCTGCAGTTCCCACATCACGGTGGTTGTCCTCTTTTTTGTTCCCTGTATTTTCATGTATGTTAGACCTGTTTCCAACTTTCCCATTGATAAATCCATAACAGTGGTTTATACAATTATCACTCCCATGTTGAATCCTTTAATAGACACCTTGAGAAATTCGGAGATGAAAAATGTCATGGAAAAACTCTGGTGTAAAAAATTAACCTCAGATGGAATAAGAATGTGTCACCCACTCTGAACACATTTGTTACTAGCTCTAAAATAACAAACAGGCAGTAAATTCTCACAATGAATGACTTAGTGAATTCAATGGATTCTCTAGGGATGCTTGTCTTTATTACACAAAAGCATCGCTAAAGTAGAATCGATTGTCCTTTGAGGTTAGAATGAATCTAATAGAGAAATTCTGGAGGATGAATAAAAGGCACAGATATTTGTCCTATTACAAAGAAAAATAAACTAAGTTCCACCTTGCAACTTTGTTTTTCTCAGTTTATATTGAAATAGGACTTTAGAAGAAAGAGTATTTTCTTTTCAAACGTGAAAAACAAGCTACCTTTGAAAATTTACTTTCACTCAAATTAATGAGTCAGCAGTTTGGCTAATACTCAGAACAAACTTCTGGGGCTGAAGTTCATGACTACGAGCCCATTGCTTTGCTGTGATGTGGGCTTCTTGGTTAGAGGCAATGTTGGGTGGGATTTAATGGCAATGAATAAAAAGAGTTTTGTGAATCCATGTACAGGAGTGCTATAAACAGAATGTGTCTATTCCTGTGAAAACAAATCACTGCTTTGCCTCTTTCATGATTAGCTGGTCTCATATAATAAATGTGATAGCAAATATCTGACTGGTGCTGTATCGTGTTCTCTGCAATGGGCTTTATTGATGCCAGTTTGACATTATGCTTCAGAGGCTGCCAGAAAAAGGTTGGTGAGGACAAATCCATATTTTTAAGCCCATGCATAATATTAGACTGCTATTAGATTCAGTTTTTACATCAATTCATTTAGCAAGCAGTGAGAGTGTTACTGGCTCTTAGTTAATATCAGCCCTGATATTTGTTCCCCTACAGTGAACCCACCATATACGAGTCAAAACTAAAACACACATTTGCAGTTCCCTGGTTCTTTAGTTACACTCATGTGTAAATGCTTGTTTCTTTAACCTCTGACTGCCTGAGCTTTACAACCAAATACAAGTTACAAATTGTTAAAGTCCAGATGGCCTCATGCTGGTCTCCCAGTAAAGTTGTGGCCAATCCCAGGACCTTGAAGTTCTTTTACAGAGAAACTAATGTCCAGAGAATATCAAGAAACTGAAGCTTCCCGGGCCCAACTCCTCAGCTTCCTGACGTCAGAGTCTACCTTCCACCATGGAGATAAACAGCCAAGGACACTCTTCTGAGAAATCCTTCCTTTGTCTCTTCCACTGGAAGCAGCCCCAGACATAGGCCGATGGGAAAATGCTGACCGAGAATGCCAAAGCCCCCCTCCCATAGCTAAAACCCCAAATAAAACCCCCTACCTGTTTCTTAACAGGGAGAGAGCAATTTTTGAGGCGCTAGCTCTTGCTTTTATCCCTCTGCCTGGCAAAGTAAAGCCTTTCCTTTTTCACTTCAGACTCTTGTTCTCGTTATTTGGATTGGTGTCGGGATCAGAGACCAAACTTTCGGTAACAAGAGCTTGGAAAGAACTTGACTGATATTCATAGATGGGTCATCTTGTCAACTTGCCCATCAAGAGTTTCTCCTGGATTGTCTGGTGGGCATTTATGTGGAACAAATGTCTTTACACATCACACTCATTCTAAAAGGTCCGTTCACTGCCTTATTATGTTCCGTACATTTTTGTCACCAAACTTTCAATCTTTTTCTTTCTAAGTTCCTGACCAGCTGGCCAAGCCAAGAATTGGGTAGATCAATGCCTCAGGTCATCTCTTCCTTGCAAATTCTACAACCAGATATGCCTCCTTAAAAAATGCTTACTGGGGTTATTTCCTTTCACTGCTCCCTTTTGTGACCATTCTTGTAGGACCATATGCTATAATAATATTTTTCCTGAAGTCAGGGCACTGTGTAAATCCATATACATAAGTGATTTTTTTTTGCCTTTAAAAAAAATCTAATTCTCTTAGGTGACCTTTTTTGATACCCTAGGTGTGAATGAGAGAGAAGTGATGAAGCAAAAGGAGCAGTTAATAAGGAAATTTAAAAATAGACGACCAAGTTTTAATCTTTAAAAAACACTTTATTTTTATTTTTATGAAAGATTTTATTTTTTTCCTTTTTCTCCCCAAAGCCCTCCGGTAAATAGTTGTATATTCTTAGTTGTAGGTTCTTCTAGTTGTGGCATGTCGGACGCCGCCTCAGCGTGGCTTAGATGAGTGGTGCCCTGTCCACACCCAGGATTCGAACCGACGAAACACTGGGCCACCTGCTGCAGAGCACGTGAACTTAACCACTCGGCCACGGGGCTAGCCCCAAAGCACTTTATTCTTAAAGCAGTTTTTAGTTCACAGCAAAATTGAGTGGAATATGCAGAGACCCTATATATCCCCCGTCCCAAAATAGGCAAAATCTCCTCTATTATTGACATCCTACAACACAGTGGTATATTTGTTACATTTGATGGATCTACATTATAACATCATTTCACCTAGAGTCCATAGGTTACATTAGGATTCACTCTTGACATTTAACTTCTTGTAAGTTTGAAAAAATGTACAATGACATGAATCCACCACTGTACTATTGTATAGAGTAGATTCACTGTCCTAAAAATCCTCTGTGCTCTGCCTGTTCTTCCTTCCCTCCCCATTAACCTGTAACAAACACTGATCTTTTTACTGTCTCCATAGTTTTCTCTTTTCCAAAATGTGATACAGTTAGTATAATACAGTATGTAGTCTTTTCGGATTGGCTTACTTCACTAAGTAATATGCATGTAAGTTTCCTCCATGTCTTCATGTTTTTATAGCTCATTTCTCTTTATTGTTGAATAGCATTCTCTTGTCTGGATATACCAGTTTATTTATCCATTCTTCTACTGAAGGACATCTTGGTTGTTTGGGAAACTATGACAGGGTTTGGCAATTATGAATGAGGCTGCTATAAACATCCATGTAAGACTTCTTTGTGGATGAAAGTTTTCAACTTCTTTGGATAAATACTAAAGAACATGACTGCAGGAATGTATGGTAAGAGTATGTTTTAGTTTTGTAAGAAACTGTCAAATGTCTTCTAAAGTGGTTTCACCATTTTGCATTCCTACCAACAATGAATGAAGAGTTCTTGTTCTACGTTCTTGCCAGCATTTGGTGCTGCCTGTGTTTTGTAGTTTGGCCATTCTAATAGGTGTGTAGTAGTATCTCATTGTTAATTTAATTTGCAATAGCCTAATGACACAGGATGTTGAACACTTTTCCATATACTTACTTCTGCAGAAGTATACTGAATATCTTCTTTGGTGAGGTGTCTGTTAAGGCTTTTCCTCACTTTTTGATATGATTGTTCGCTTTCTTATCATTGAATTTTAAGAGTTCTTTGTATATTTTGGCAAAAGACCTTTATTAGATATAACTTGCAAATATTTCTCCCAGTCTGTAGCTTGTCTGCTCATTCTCTTGCATTGACTTTTACAAAGCACAAGTTTTACATTTTCATAAGGTCCAGTTTATTATTATTTTCATTCGTGGATCCCACTTTCCATGTTGTAACTAAAAAGTCATTGCCAGACTAAAGATCATCTCTATTTTCTCCTATCTTATATTCTAATGGTTTTATATTTTTGCATTTTATGATCCATTTTGAGTTCATTTTTCTGAAGAGTATAAGGTCTCTGTCTAGATTTATTTTTTTGAATGTGTGTCCAGTTGTTCTAGCACCATTTGTTGAAAAACTATCTTTGCTCCATTATACTGTCTGTTCCTTTGTCAAAGATCAGTCGACCATATTTATAAGGGTCTGTTTCTGGGCTCTCTCTTCTGCTCTGTGGATCTATTTATGTATTTTTTCATCACGACCAGACTGTATTCTTTATTGTAGCTTTATAGCAAATTTTGAAGTCGAGGGTATCAGTCCTCCAGCTTTGTTCTCCTTCAATATTGACTTGACTATTCTGAGTCTTTCACTTCTCCATATAAACTTTAGAATCATTTGGTTGATATCCAGAAAAGGAATTGCTGGAATTTTGATGGGGATTGCATTGAATCTATGGTCAAGTTAGGAAGAACAGGTACCTTGACAATACTGAGATTTCTCATTCATGAAAGTGGAATATTTTTCCATTTATCTATTTCCTGTTTGATATCCTTCATTAGAATTTTGTCATTTTCCTCATATAAGTCTTATAATATGTATTTTGCTAGATTTATACTTAAGTATTTCATTTTTGGGGGAGGTGTTAGTGTAAATAGTGATGTGCTTTTCATTTCAAATTCCATTTTTTCATTGCTAGTATATATTAATCTTGTATCCTTGAACCTGGCTATAATCTCTTATTAGTTCCAGGAGTTTCTTAAAATCAATTTGGTTAGATTTTCTACATAGATGGTCATACCCTCTGTGAGCAGACAGTTTTATGTCTTCCTTCCTACCTCCATATCTTTTATTTCCTTTTCTTGTCTTATTGTATTAGCTATGATTTTCAGTACAATTTGAAAAGCAATGGTGGGAGGGGACATCCTTGTCTTGTTCCTGATCTTAGCAGGTAAGCTGTGAGTTTCTCACGTTAAATATGATATTAGCTGGAAGGTATTTTGCAGATATTCTTTATCAAGTTGAAGAAGTTCCTTTCTATTCCTATTTCCCAACAATTTTTATCATGAATGGGTGTTGAATTTTGTCAGATGATTTTTCTGAATCTATTTATATGATCATGTGATTTTTCTTCTTGAGCCTGTTGATGTGATGGATTATATTCATTGATTTCAAATGGTGAACCAGCCTTGCACATCTGGGATAAGCCCCACTTGGTCATGAAGTATAATTGTTTTTATACATTGTTGGATTTGATTTGCTGATATTTTGTTGAGGATTTTTGTGTCTATGTTCATGAGAGATACTGGTCTGTAGTTTTATTTTCTTTTAATATGTTGGTCTGATTTTGGTATCAGGGTAATGATAATCTCACAGAATGATCATCTTAGACCTTGTTGATTTTTCACTTTATTCACCTTTTTACTGGTTGTTAGGATGGAGTGGCGACTTTTAAGTTCCCAATGTGCCCTACTGGCTATGGAAATTTGAGTCCATGCTAAAGCAAATTACTTGTGCCTTCTGCACCTGTTTGAGCCGATAAATATATATATCATTTCTTTTTAAAATAGCAAGCAGTTATACATACACATTTTAGTAATTTGTTGGATAAAATAACACCTTTTTAACAATGAACATTTTTGTTCTCATTGTCTCTTGGAATCCCGTGGTTGAATTTTGTCTGTATCAAAGCCTGTTAGCAAGCCTTGAATTGCTTTGTCAACAGGAGAATTTTTGCCAAAGGAAGAGTGTAATGAGTCATTAAAAATCCTAAGTGTCTACACTGTGAGTCTCCTATGGATGTTTACCAGATACGCAGATTATATCACTTTATGACCTGAAAAATTTCCAGTGTGATTCATCTTCAATGTCACAAGGTTCATTTGTCAGGGTGAATTTTACTACAACCAGGATCTTCTGTAGAGTCTTCTCTTGCTCTAAACTCACTCAAAATTTGCAACTTTTTAGGTAACCCCATAAACTGATGTATATATCCAATGTGTTATATGTTGCTTTCAAAATCTGAAAAGTGAAGGGAAGCACTTCCAGAATGGTGGAATGATGGTCTATGAAAATTCATTCCTTCATGAAAAAAATGAAAGTACTAGTAAAAATCATCAAAATAAACTTTTTTGGAGATCTGGAAATTAATAAAAGACTTTCAATAATCTAGGGATTGTTTATTTTTTTTTAAAAAAAAGCTGAATGCTGGAAACAACACTGAGTTCTGTGGCATTTTAACTCTCCCTATTACATAACCCTCTCCCCAGCACCTTAGAACTTTTGCAATCATGATACTCATGAAAACCAGGAGTCTGATATTCATTGGAGGGGGCTGAACAGGTTGAGTCCTCCAGACTTCGCTTCAAGAGATTTGTTTTATCTTTCAGCACCTTATAGTCTCCATCTGCAGGGCTTGTTTTTATCTAATCTGACTCAGAGCTCATGCTGTCAGGAAATTTTCTCTAAGGCATTTATATAAGAAAAATCGAATGCAAAACATCTAACATCCCAGTTTCCCAAGGTGAAAATAATAAATGGGACAAACAAGAAGCTGACCCAAAAGCTTAACAGAAAAATCTGTGGAATGAGATATCGATAGAGGAGTTTGAAAAGCCCCTATATATCCCTGGGACTCTAGAAGGCCATGTGCATGCCCATGCCTGTATGAATTCTCAGGAATTACCTAAGAAAGCTCTAACCTTTCAATGTCAACTAACCTTGAGGCTCTGCACAAAGGAAGTGAAGGGTAGAGTATAGTTGTAAACTTCTTGCTGGACCATTGAAGACATGCCGCAATATACACACATAATCCCTCGTTAGGCCTGGGAGACTGATGGTTTAACACATTTAAGGAAATTGCCAACCAATAATTAGCTGACCACTAAACAAACTGAGCAAAGACTTCAGGGGAAACTCATGACAAAGAATTCAGATGTTAAAATTAGTCCAGGAAAGTCAATGAAGAAACAAGTTGCAACAATAACAAACAGGAACTACAAGAAATTCTGAGCGGTAGTGGTGGGGTAAATATAATTTCCAGAGCTGCCGCATTATATTATTTAAATTTCTAGTTTTCATCAAAAAAGTAAGACAAGCAAAGAAACAGGAATGTATGACTCATACAAAGAAAAAAACCTGCAATAGATACATACTGTCCCTAAGACAGCCTCGATGGTGGACTTACTACACAAAGACTTTAAATTAGTTATTGAAAAATATTCAAAGAATTAATAAAGCCATTTCTAAAGAGCTAAAGGAAATAACTATAGAACAATGCTTCAACAACTAAATGATTTATAACAATCAATGAATGAAAATTTTTAAAAAGAACCAAAAGAAATTCTAGAGTTGAAAGTACAATAATTGAAAGGAAAAATCCATTAAAGTGGCTCAATATAAGAATAAACAATTGATGAGGTTAAAGGCAGGTCACTGAGATTATCCAGTCTGAGAGACGGAAAGAAAAAAGGATGCAGAAAAATGAACTGAGTCTCAGAGACCTGTGGAGAAACCACAAGAATACCAACATACACATATGAGAGTCCAAAAATAAGAGGAGATGGAGGTACAAGTAAAAAGAATATTTGAAAAAATGACTAAATTAAAAAAATTTGATGAAAATCATTTTTCTACACATCCAAGAAGCTCGATGAAGGCCAACTATGATAAACTTAAAGAGATATACCAAGTACATCATAATCAAACTGTGGAGGCCAAAGAAAAAGAGAGAATCTTGAAAATTACAAGAAGAGGCAACTCATTACCTGCCTACAAGGTGTCCTCAATAAGATTTACAGACAATATCTCATCAAAAACCATGGAAGCCTGAAGACAGTGGATAACATACTCAATGTGCTGAAGAAGACAAAAACACTGTCAGTCCAGAATTATACATCATGCAAAACCATCATTCAGAAATGAAGAAAATATATTCTCAGATAAATGAAAACTGACAGAAATCATTACTAGTAGATTTGCCCTAAAACAGACAGTAAAAGCAGTCCTTCAGGCTGAGAAGATAGCTCACTAGATAGTCTCTTGAATTCACAGGAAGAAATGAAGAGCACTGGTAAAAATAACTAAATAGGCAAACATAAAAGACAATATAAATATGTATATATATATTTGCTTCCCATTCTTTTATTATGTGATTTAAAAGACAATAGCATAAGCAAGTCAAAACCTATGTGAATGCCCTTATGGTATATAGAGATGTACTTTGTATGATGATAAGAGTACAAAGGAGAGGGAAAGAGAATGGAGCTATATAAAAGCAAACATTTTATTTAATCGCATATCATAACATTTTAAAGTGTATAATTTAGTGATTTTTAGTGTGTTGACAAAGTTCTGCAACTATCGCTACTGTCTAATTCCAGAAGCTTTTCTTCATTCCTAAAAGCAACCCAGGGCAGAGGATTCTGGGAAGATGGTGGAGTGGGGCGCACCAGAAATCCGCCTCCCCAACTGGACGATAATTACACTGGCAGAATCTGTCTGATATAACATATTCTGGAACTCTGGAGTCTATTGAAGGCTTACGGCTTCCAGGGCAAAGCTTGGATGGTAGATTGCAGTTAATTTCGGTCAATTTCAGCTCTTGGCAGAGTAGCAGCTCCTCATCCTCTCCCTCCTCAGCCCCGTGGCAGGCGGCTGTGCCTGTGTTCCTGGAGCAGCCTGCACACAGCTTTTGGGAGACAGAGTGGGCAAAAATGACCTACCCTCCAGATATCAGGATCTGTGCTCTGATCACTGCTGTTTCTGATCACAAAGGTGCAGACAAAGAGATGGTGGCCATTGTTGTTGCATCTCCTCTCATTGCTAAAAGCTCTTACTTCTATGGTTGAAGTGAGTTCCATGGTGTTTAAAGGGGATGATGCCTTTTTCTCTCCTTCATTTTTCTCTTTTTCCTTTTTGAGCAGGATATCAAAGAATAGGACATTCAAAAGTAACTGCATATACTAGGGAAATTAGAAAGTCACCATGCATACCCAGGGGAAGGATGAGGCTCAGAAAAGACCTGGGAAGACCTTAAGTGTACACCTCAGGCTGATCCTTGGCATGGAGACAGCCTACAACAATAAAAAACAAAACAAAACAGTAACAATCGCAACTAAACCAAAAGAAAACCAGTAATCAGCAAATCTGGGCAATGGAGGAGAATCTGTTTTCCAGAGTTACCACATTGTTAGATTCAGATGTCTAGTTTTCAACATAAAATCACAAAGCATATGAATAAATGGGAAAGTGTGGCCCATTCAAATGAAAAAAAATCAGCAGAAATTGTCCTTAAAAAGACCTAATGACTGACAAAAACTTTAACACCGCTAATCTTAAAGAAACTCAAGGAGTAACAGAAGATAGGGCAAAAGTCAAGAAAACCACGTATCAATAAAATGGAAATACCAATAAAGAGATAGACAACCTCTATATCAATAAACCTCAATAAAGAGATCACATGTTTTTAGAGCACGGGTAGAGAGATTCAGATTTAAGGACCTGCCATTGTTATATAAAAGATATGTGAGTATCAAGTGTCAAATATTTCTGGACTTAGCTTTTATGTTTTTTTCTTATATTACTTTATAACAGTCTCTTTCTAATTATACATCCTAATTACTTGTTTCTATATTTGTTTTTTAAGAAATATTGGGGATTTTTTGTGCAAAACTTCTGAGTTGGAAGATTTTATGTGGATGTTATCTTGTCTGAGTGAATTGAAACTTTTTGTAAATTGATTAGCAACAATCTTGTGCCATTTTCATTAAACGTATCTGCCATATACAAAGAATTAAGCTTTTTACTTCATTCCAGTGCCCTCTTGGATTTGAGAATTTTAAATATAAACTGATTAATTGAAAATAAAGTGTTCTTGTTCATGCAATCTTTTGTCTTTGCTATTATTAAGTGACTTGTTCTTTCCTGTTAGATTGCTATTTTTTCACTTAATTCCCCTAGAGTGATTGGCCAGGAGAAGCCTCTGAAAATACAGAATGCACTGGAAGGATTATGTAGAAGGTCTCAGTTCTCTAGAGCATGATTCCTCAGTGAATTTAATTTTGAACAGTCAGCCTTGGGGACAAACTGTTCGAACAACTCAGTGAAGTGATTTATTTTTCGTTGTTGATTAACCCAGTCACATCTTCCTTTGCCTAGGGGAAGATTTCTCTTCGGGTATTAATACTACTATCAAGCTGTAAAATAAAAGCTATTACCTTACTAGACATGAACTACATTAAAACTGTCATATGAACGCTCAAAAAATATCTAAAACAAAGCTCATTTCTTTGATTATCCAGCTTCCTGCAATATTGACCAAAAATGCTATTAAAGATTTGTTCCACTAATTTGATCAGTTAAACTTAATAATTAGGTTTTAAACTTGGTTCTTGATACATATTCTCAACCACAGCTTTCAAATTTGGTGATTCATCAGTCACATCAACGTATATTCTTGATGCCAACTCTGGATAATTTCATAATCCAAACTGTAAAGTGTTTATGAAAGTTGAAGAAGATGGTCATACTTTACGTGGTCATAAAGAGATATATCCATGTGTGAGAAAGCATTTACAGTTGGGTAACTGCGTGTACCCTGATCTTTCTCTGCAGTCACACCTGGATTGATGTGGTGGCAGTCCTGACTTATCTTCATCAAACTAAATCGTCATCTTCCAGGACCAGAGATAGAATTTCAGAAACTTGGATTTAGAACAAGTGACAGAAGAGAAAATAAAAAACACAGGTAACATATTCACACAAACTCTTCACTGCTATGAGCATAGGGCAAAGTAGACTTAGTTGGAATGAACTATGCATCGTTCTTGAGAAGCAGGTTTTGTCTTTGACCCAAAATGTTTTAAGCCAGAAGCTCCTGGCATAAAGTAGCACATGTATTGTCTGTATTTTATAGAATACTATT
The DNA here is from genome assembly GCF_041296265.1 of Equus caballus. Lineage (NCBI taxonomy): Eukaryota > Metazoa > Chordata > Mammalia > Perissodactyla > Equidae > Equus > Equus caballus. Next base: position 14,720,183 of record NC_091695.1, read on the forward strand.
GGAATAATCACAATGGAAATATTTTTCTCCAGTATTTTGTGTTCCAGTTGTTTAAATGTATACTGAAATACAGAGAATGCAGAGCAGAGCAGAGCATATAACATACAACATACAATATAACATGGCACAGATATGTTTTTCAAAATAGCTTTTTTAGATTGCTTTATATAATCTAGAGAATCTAACACTTATTTGTTTTGAATCTCAGTATTTTGAAGATAATAGTAATGACTACTATAGTTGTTTAATAAATCATTACCTTGTGTCTGGTATCTTTAAGTGTTCTGGTTATGTATAGATGTTTTATTTCTGTTGGTAATTTTTTTATTGTGGTAAAATATACGTAACACATTTTTGTGCATCGATCACCACTAGCCATCTCCAGAATTTTTCATTGACCCAAACTGACAATGCACCCATTAAACAGTAACTCCCATTTGCTCCTCCCCCGAACCCCTGGTAACTACTCTTGTATTTCTGTCTCTCTGAATATGACTATTCTAGGTGACTCATAAAAGAGATCACCCTTTTGTGATCTCTTTCCCTTTTGTGTCTGGCTTATTACACTTACAACAATGTCTTCAAGGTTCATCCATGTTGTAGCATGTATCATAATTTACTTCCTTTATAAGGCTGAATAATTTATTTTATTATATTTTCTTATTATATTCTTCTGAGGCTCAAATTCCAAACCAGAAGTTAGAATCTGAATTCCCAAAAAGTGCACTGTGCAGACATCCCGCCCACCTGTGCAAAATTACAAAACAAAACTGACAAAGACTATCTATGAGATAGGCAGTCTACTCTCTCTGATTGTTGTTTTTCTGTGTTTGTCCTTAAAGTCTATTCAACCACATTCAGGTTTTAGAGGTAGTATTTTTCCTTTACTATGAAGAAATTGACTTGGAAAATGATATTTCTTTCTTTTAAAAAAATCAAATGAACTGATTAAGTGTTTATTAAGACCTCAAAACTTTTACTGCACCATTTTTTATGGTCATTGTTCAATCATTTTTAAAAAAGGTGTTGCTTACAGGGGAAACAGGTTTTACTATACAGACAGTTAAATAGAAACCTCTTTAGGCATTGTGATCATATGTTTCAAAAGGATCTGGACTAAAACTCAAAATATCAGAATCTATAATTTCCAATATCTTGTTGATTAAAAGTATTTCCCAGTATTTTAAACCTAGCAAACCATATAAGTGGTTTTTATTTATGCCTTATGTTGTTGAATTTGGCATAGTGTGCATCCACTTAATTTATCTTAATTGTCATTGTGGGATACTTACAAGGGATTTACATTTTTTCAGGATTCTTTAATGATTTATTGTTTCTCACTGAATATGTTAAGAAATTTGAACAATCTCATGAATGTTTGAATCAGATATATTTATTTTTTATAAAATATAATATTGGTAAAGTATAGAGATTTGCATCATGGCAAGTCAAATTAACAATTTTCAATAGTTTAGAGTAATAAGTTCATAAGAACATTTTTAATAGTCAAATATTTATTAATCACTTAAAATATATTAGACACACTCATAGATTCTGGAGATACAATCATTAATAAGGTATGTTTTCTATCCTGGCAGACCCAACAGATGATAGTGGAAAACACAGCTATAGACAAATAAGTGTTGTAAAGACTCAACAGGTCAGGGGATTAAACCCTCCTAGTGGAAGCTATCTTTTGAATGCTTAGACTACTCCTATAAATTATGACTATTTACTTTCCACTGTAAATGCAGTTTAGCTTCATAATTGTGAGTGAAGATATTTAATTATGTATATATGCAATGACCTGCCAGAAACCCTGAAGGTGGAACTCCTTGTTTAGGCAGCTGATCTCATCTACTGATATATCTTAAAGCTTAGAATTTTGTTTACTCATTTTTCTTTGATTTGGAAGTACAGGATTCGGAAAGGCAAGTCCTGGTACTGATGCTGAGTTATCCCTTGGGCCACCTCCTGATTGATAGCCCAGGAAATCTGAAATTTCCTCTTCACCCAAATCATTCAAACCCCCCAAACCAAACTGTTTACCAATTTCAAAGCAAGTTTCATTCAACCTACTGTCCTTGCTGGTTGCTATCTATCTTTTGTCTATTCTCTCTTATTTTCTCTCATCTACACTTATATTCTCTTTCTGATGCTTGGGTACAAATTTGCCTAGAAGCACAAAGGATAGAATAATCTCTTGCTCTTCACAAATGATCATCTGCAAATGTGGGCTCTGAAACAGAGCACAATTAAAATAATTCTGCCTTACAAATAAAACTGACTCTGGATCATTCCCGAAAGGCCTGACAAATACTGTATTTTCCTCAAGTGAGAATGAATACCTTGTATTCAACACGGACTCAGATAACCAGAACCAATTATATGAACAAAATAACTAGTCTCATACGTTATTAATAATCAAACAACCTTTGACACATGCTAATTCACCCTGATTGACATAAAGAGGATCTACCAACAAAAGTGTTATTGTGTCATTTAGGATAAAAGTTTCAATGACAAAAATTCAGAAACATACATCTGGAAAGATCGTAGCATTTCCAATAAGAATATAAGTTGGGATGTGACTTTTCCCAAGATGACTGAGCAAAATCAAGTAATACTTCTGGATTTTCATATAGAATTCTTTCTACTACACCATGATTCTGCCTAAAATCTTTATTTTGGCCTTCTGAATTGAGCTATGGTTAGCAATAATTAATTCCAAGCAATGTTGGAAAGTAAGGAAAATGTCTAGCACCCAACCCATTCATTTTGATTAGTATTATCCATTTTTTCCTTCAATAACCTAGGTAGTAATAAATGTTAATTCAGTTTGTGTATGTATCCCTGTGTGTGCATGCGCATGTGTATGTATTTTCAAACAAAGCATTGCTTTCATTGGACTTTCTTGGCTGGAGAGAATTTAACACATTTATCTCTGCTCAATTGCTTTCTTATGAGAGTTGATATTCAGTTTAATGAAATAAAATTCAATAAGCATATAACGAGCACTCATGATATGACTTGTTTTTATTTTTTATTGTGGTGAGTGACTTATTCCTTGAGTCGTGATGCTTATAGTAGAGTAATTCAGAAAGGCAGTTATCAAAACTTCAGATGTACATCGGAAAGCTATATAATGTTATTATCCAATTTTAGTGCAATAAAAAATAAAAATTAAAAGAAAACTGCAGGTTTAATTTTATGCTCCATGCACTAGGTATTACTTTACATAAATATATAAATAAAGTTATTAGAGATGAGATTGTTTTCATGGAGGATCTCAGGATTCCAAAAAGCATTCAGGAAAAATGAAATGATAAATAATGTCAAAAATGCCGTCTTTATGAGAGAGATTCTGGAGGAAGTAGCTTTCTTGCTGTTTAGTAGATCATCTCACAGACACGCCCACTCGCAAATAACTTCCGGTTAGAATACTGAAGTCTCATCATTGTTATTGAAACAAGAAATTTGTGAAAAGGAATGGAGTAATTGTGGAAGGAGAATCCAAACTCTCATTTTCTAAATAGTTACTCTGTGTGAGGCCTTGTGGAGCAAACATTTTTGAGTAAGGCATCACATTTTTTATATAAAGCTTGTGATCTTCTCAAATTCATTATTGGCCCTTTTTCTTACAGCCTTTGACAGCTGAGTTCAACACCTTCAGAAGAACACATGGAAAATAGGCACAATGGGACTGAGTTTGTCCTCCTGGGACTCACACAGACCCCTGAGGGGCAAAAAGTTCTATTTGTTGCATTCTTACTTATCTACATTGTGACCCTAGTGGCCAATCTCCTCATCATTGTGACCATTATGGCCAGCCAGTCACTGGGTGCCCCCATGTACTTTTTTCTGGCTTATTTATCATTTATTGATGCTGTCTATTCTACTGTCATTGCTCCCAAAATGATTGCAGACTTGCTTTATGAGAAGAAGACTATTTCCTTCCGGGCTTGTATGACTCAAGTCTTTATAGAACACTTATTTGCTGGTGCTGAAGTCATTCTTCTGGTGGTGATGGCCTATGACCGATATGTAGCTATCTGTGAACCTCTTCATTATTTGATCATCATGAATCAGCGTGTTTGCATTGTCATGCTGCTGGTGGCCTGGACTGGAGGCTTTCTGCACTCATTGGTTCAATTTCTCTTTATTTATCAGCTCCCTTTCTGTGGCCCCAATGTCATTGACAACTTCGTGTGTGATGTGTATCCCTTATTGAAACTTGCTTGCACCAATACCTACCTCACTGGACTTTCTATGATAGCTAATGGAGGGGCAATTTGCACTATCATCTTCTTCATTCTCCTAGTTTCCTATGGGGTCATATTATACTCTCTTAAGACTCATGGTTTGGAAGAGAAATGCAAAGCCTTCTACACCTGTGCATCCCATATGACTGTGGTCATTTTATTCTTTGTTCCCTGTGTCTTTCTGTATGCAAGGCCAAATTCCACTTTTCCCATTGATAAATCCATGACTGTGGTTTTCAGTGTCATACCTCCCATGTTGAACCCCTTAATCTACACCCTGAGAAATGCAGAAATGAAAAATGCCATCAGAAAACTTTGGAGCAAAAATGTGACTTTAGTTGAGAGAGGGCTGTTTCCCTCCCGCAGAACGTAATATTCATTCTTTCACAGAAGAATGGAATACTTTCACTACCAGTGATTATATTTAAAAATAATTTCCTTTGGGTTATTTAGCTTATTCATTCTGAAAGAGTCATATAAGTTAATCTTATCTAAGTGGAATATGTTATAGCCCTTAGAGAGCAAGAGAATTGCATAGGTTTAATCTCATATAGATAACTAATATATATAGGTGACTGGGTGTTTTAGCTTACGCACAGCTGTCTCAAATTCATAAGAACTAGAACCTTTTCCCACAAAGTCTAAGCTTGGAAGATGATGTAAACTGCACTTAATATATTAAAAATGATCAAGTTTACAATTGCTGGTGAGAATTAAACATTTCAGTACAATCTGGATTAAATGATGTGGTTCATTTTGACTGTCAGATAGCAGATGAGAGTAAGCCAGGAGTAAGGAGAGGGTAAAATATTGAGTAAATACTGTTTCTACTCTAAGACAAAAGGGAAGATTTGAAGAGGGAAACTAAGGCCAATGATTGTGTCTTAGGCGTGACAGCAAGTGCTCAGTGGAGTGATGAGAAGATTGATGAAACACAAATTATAAATTGTCAACAGCAAACTTGGAAGGTGTAAGAACTGAAGGAGGAAATGTAAGGCAGTCTGACATTCTCAGTAGACGGAATCTTCTGGTTTGTGAATAATTTTAAGGAATGTTAAGACGTCCCTTTTTATTCATTATCAAGAATCTCTCATGAGGTCCAACTGCCATCTGAATTTTTCTGATACTTAAAACAACATATAAGGACGTAAGTATATTTAGTCCAAAAAATTAACAGGATAAATAATATTTGGGTCTGTTGTATAATGATGCTTTGGGTTATACGGACTTTTAATTCAGTGAAAATATTAGGCATTAAGTGAGGAGAGTGAGCTAACTCTTATTGAAGGCCAACCATGAGGCATACATTTTGATAGGTTATTTACATGCTTTGATTATCTTAGTGTAGCAACAAGTTTTATTAGTCTTTACTCCATTTTGGACAAGAAGAAAATAAGACTCAATGAAGTTAAGCAACAGTATCAAGTCTTTTAGACTCTGTCATCTCTACTCTTCCTACTTCTCAATACTCCTTGCTAGGATGATGTGAAAATATCAAAACACAGAACTGATCATTGGCTGCATTGTCAGGATTGCTCTTGAGGCATCCTTCCCTTATTATGGGGGGCCCTTTCTTCCCTTCGGCTGTCCCTTGACCTCCCCTTCCCAGGTTACTTGCATTCTCCTAATTCCTCAGGTGTCAGAAAAAAGCCATCTGATGATCTCATTTCCACAGATGTAGTTCACTTCATGGGCATCATGAAAAGTGGGATGAAATGAGCTCAAGAAATAAAAGTCAAATTGTTGAATTTCAAAGAAAGTGACACAGGTGAGAGACAAGTTTGGAGAAAGAATAAGCAACTCAATCACTGAGGAGACTAATACTCTGGGCAGGAGGGTAGCACTTTGAAGAGCTAAATGTTGTTTCTATAGGATTTTTCCCATTGTTATGCCATAGTGTTAATATTTATTACTTGAAAAATGGCTCCATTTTCATTTAAGTGTAGGAAATTTTGACTTATTTCATTTATACAAAAACTATTGTTCAATGCCTATAGTGTACCAGAGAGTTCTGGGAGCTGTTGAATACCACAAACAAGGGCTATGTTTGTGTGCAACTTAAATTCAAGTGAGGCATAGATGGATAATAAACAAGATAATGAATAAATAAAAAATGTAATTGTGTTAGTAGTGTTTGCTGAAAAACGTTTTATTAAGAGGGTGATGCAGAAGAGAATTGGATATAGATTTGTGTAGTTGTTTAAAGTACAGCTAGAATTTTAGTCAGACCCAAGATTAAAAAAACACACTGTTTCCTCCCTTTCTTTTTGTAAGTGAATTACTCTAACACATACATTTGCAATGGGGATGGTATCTCTCCCAAGTAAAATGGTAAGTAAAATGGTAGGTAAAAATGAGTTCTTGGGAGATGAAAATATCTTACTGTTTTTACATATAAAGCATAGATATACATAAAATACATAAATACTATGTCTGTGGTGTTAAGATTTTTGGGAGGTCATTAGGGTAACAGAATGTCAAAAAGGAGCCTTAGGTGGGCAATAATGAAAATGAGAAAAAGATTGAAGAGCCCTTCTTAACCCACAGTTAGGTAAGAACATGGAGCAGTTTTAGAATGTTAGTAAAGATAATCTAAGTGCAGAGGTTCGCCTGTCACCTCTGAGGATCATATTTAGTAAAACTGAGAGCCTCTTCCTTCTCAGGAGGCTTCCCAGGGTGTATGGTCAAATATGTTAATGAACCAGTTGTAATCTGTGAAGTACACTGTAAATGTAGGATATTGATATTTTTTACTATTGAAGGTGGAAAAAGAATAAAGACTCTAACCTCAAATGTTTCTAAATTGAAAACATGTCATTTGGGAGTACAAATTGTTATGGAATGAGATGGAACTCAGTCCTTATTTTTTCTTGCTGAGATACATTTTTTTAACCCTTAATAATGCCAACTAGGGGCCGGCGCTATGACCTAGTGGTTAAGTTCCATGCACTCTGCTTCAGCAGCCCAGCGTGGGTTCCTGGGCATGGACCTGTGTACACCATTCATCAGCGACCATGGTGTGGTAGCAACTTACACACAAAATAGAAGATTGGCAACAGATGTTAGTGCAGGCCAAATCTTCCTCAGCAAAAAATAAATAATTAATGTCAACTGTCCTTCACTTAGATGTGACACAATTTTAATCGTCTTAAAAGATGAAAGAGCACCAGATTAGGTGATAGAAAAATTTGGTCTTAGTACTTTCTAGCTGGCTAAGAATAAATCCTGTTGACTTTCCTTCATTTATATTATCAGACAGATGGATCATTGTATGGCCATTCTGTTATTGAAGAAGAGATCTTGGTTGTGGAGCAAATAATTGAATTGTTAATACCATGATCTGGTTTTGTGCTTGTGGAACATCAGCTTGGCCTGGCTCCAGTGAAGTTCAGCCCCTGGGAAAAGTGGATCATTGCAGGGGTGGGTGGGAATTCACTGGAATGGTGATTAGCTCCTCAGTCAGTAGAGACACAGCCTCAAAAGGATGCAGTTGGAATGATGCAAGTCTGCACATTTTGAAATTCTGTGCCATCTGGAAATGGCACTCTGTCCTCTTTTAGACTATGTCTATTGCCTGAAAGGTCACATCCTGTTAATGATGTTTCTTCTAAGATGTGGATTGGAAGCTGTTTATCAATTAAGCTCAATGTGCAGACAAATGGAAGACACAGTTCTGTGAATGATTTTGCAAACAGCTTAGCTGGCTGTCTTTTTTCGGCAACTTTTTCTATTGAGATGAAATTTAAATTCCTCCACCAACCACAAGGGTTGTTTTCTACTTGCCTTTAAACCCTTAGAGCAGCTGTTTTAAAACTTTCTTTAAAATCGTTAGAAACTGTGATCCTATCAAAATAGCTTTCCATTTAGTGATTGGATGCTTTGTTCCACTGTAGATCTTACTTGCCTCTGCACTGGGATGTGCTGCTTTAACACTCTAATGTCAGATTCCTAGCTCTTTTGTAGACAAGAGTTTCTTTGAGTACATCCTGAATGGGGCAGACCCGTGGTGACCCTGACATGACCTTAGAAATTTTACTCGCACAATGTCCCCCTTCTAAGTATTGGGTCCGTCAGGTAACTGGCTTTTGGACATTGTAGAGATGACATCAGACCGAGTTTTGGAGGTGACTTTAAAAACTTACGTGAGAATTAAATGTTTTTATTAATTTGAACTATTTTGAAATCATTGAAATAGTTGAATCATCTATATACACAGACAATTATGTTATACTTAAAATGTGTCAGAGGTTTACCTGTTCTATCTATATACACAAATTGCAGACTTGGCTTGGAGAGCTTTGAGCAATCAAAATTTTTATCTTGGTTTATTTGAACTTCTTTTGGCAAATTATCACATCTTAAGTGTCTGCCTTTTGGTCTGTATCCAGTTGATGAGATTAGCAAATAAAACTGTATTTGTGTTTCAGAGATGAGCTTTTAGGAAGGGAAGGAATGGGATTAACTGGATGTGTCTAGGGTGGTTTTAGATGTTTTTGTTTCCCTTCTTTCATGCAACTCTTTCTTAGTGTGTGTATATATATGCATCTGTATATTATACACGTATATTATATCTATATATGTTTCTACTTTCCTCTTGTACCAATTTCCTCTAATCTTTATTTTTCTACTAATCACCTTTGAGAATTAACCTATCTGATGTTTTTCTTTCTGTTTTAATTCTTTGATGATACATTAAATTTCTGACTTTAATTTTTAATGTAAAGATGAATTGGACTTTAAAAATGTATTTCTCTATCTATATGAAAGCACACACATTTATTTGTGAGCAGCTCTGACAACAAGGGTGGTTTTGGTGTTGATGCTGAGGGTGATACTGATGATTTGTCCAGGGATGGGGTGGTGAAATCAAGAAAGCTTTCAGGGATTAAGACCCTCCCTCCAAAAGCATTCCAAAAAATTAATTTTTGTATCTACAATGGTATAGTAATTTTCACCCTATAAAAGTGCTGCTGTAGATAATACCATCTTCACCCATCTCTCAAGGAAAGCAAAATGAATTAGGAAGATTTCCCAACAGCAAAAGTCATTTTAAAGCCTTTAATTAGAGAAATGTTTTATTCATGGTGTATATGCCCAGGACACAGATCTGTGTCTGAGGAACACAGGGCCACTGATTATTCATTGAAAAATGATGACTCAGGGCCAACCCTGGCAGCCTAGTGCTAAGTTTGGCAAGCTCTGCTCTGCTTTGGTGTCCCAGGTTCCGTTCCTGGGCATGGACCTTAACCACTCTGTTAGCAGTCATGCTGTCCTGGTGGCCCACAGACTAAAAAGTAGAGGAAGATTGCCAGAGATGTTAGCTCAGGGTGAATCTTCCTCAGCAAAACAAACAAACAAACAAACAAACAACTCAAAGGTGCTTACTAAACACGTTGCTACCACTTCTTGTTATCTGTGACTTTATTGAAGAAATTATTTTGCTCCATAAGAAATTAAGACACAAGAAACACATATCAGCTGTAAAGTCAGCTTCTTGGATTCAGATCCAGGCTCTATCACTTACTAACTGTATAGCCTTAAACAAATTAATTATTCTATTTTTTCCAGCATCTAAATATAGCCAGATGTAAGGATTAAATGAGAAAACATGTATAAAGTACTAACAAAATGTCTGGTACAAAAATTATGTATTGTCATTAGTTAAATAAGGATATCTGTGTATAAACTATATATCTCTATATAGATATTACATTGTATTTAATTTAGCTCCATATGGATACCAATAATATGTTTATTATTTAAGTCATCAATGAAATTCTAGGAATTTCATTGGATTCTAGGAATTCTAGGATTGAATGAACACAAATTAAGGGGAGATACAATTTTTCATCTAGCACTTGCTTAATATAATCAAGATTGATAATATTTAATGTTAGTAAAGCTATGGGGAAAATTGCTCTTTAAGACACTATTGATTGGAATAAGAGATGGGTCAGGATTTTGAAAGCAGTGTCATAGAATCGATTAAAGTGAAACAGATGCATAACTTTTGACGTGGTGATAACATAGATTTCCCCAGCAGAAATATTCAAACCTGGAATTAAAGATGTCTATAAGGGATGTTCGCTGCAGTATTGTGTGTTAGGCAGAATATTAGAAATAACGTAAATTTCAAGCAAAAATGGACTCGTTAAAGGAATTATGGTGTAACCATTAAAATGGAATAATATGTAGCAATTAAAGTGAAGGAAAATTCACAAATACTGAGAAATAATGCCCATACCAATTATTCAAGTATAGTATATTTTATATACGTTTATCTAGAGTAAAACACACAAATGACTGTAACAATTACAGTATACTTACACACAAATGCACATCTGAAGAGCACGCACTAGATTGTTAATAGACGTTGAATGAGTGCTTGTGGTTGGGAGTGGTCCTGATTTTAAACTTTCTATCACTCTATCTATCTATATAAAATATTTTCCAAAGATCAGCTTTTACTTCTATAACTTATAAAAATAAATAAATAATTTTTATTTAAACTATTCTACTTTAGGATATGACTGCAGTCTGTTTTAGAAAATGGTTTTGGATGATTTTTCCTTTAATGTCATTTCAAAAACTTACATCCTGACTAATGTTGAGGAGTCATCAGGCTGATTTCCTGCTAGCCAATTGAGCATTTAATGGAAGCAGGTGTAAACACGTTTGTTGAAAATCCAAAGGCAGAGGACCTATTTTAAAATAGTTTGTGGTCAGTATCAATCTCCTAATCCTAGGAAAAGATATGGGGATGCTGATCTAAGCCCTTTACAATTATAAGCTCATGTAATCTTTACAACAACTCTTTGGGATTGGTAACATTACTTTGCCATTTTACAGAGAATGAAACTGAGGCACAGAGAGGTTGTCTGGCATGTTATAGGAACTCAGAAGGAATAGCTACCTGTAGTGTAGAAAGTCAGGGGTTTTACATGGTTTCTGTAGCCTTATAGCTGTTACTACTTATTCCCAGTTGAACTGTTTAGCTAGGCACACCTACTCAAGGCACCTCATACCTAGGGATAGTAGGGGTGTGTGTGACTAAGTTTTATGGAACACCCAGAGTATGCTAAGAATCATAATATCTAGTAAACATTTAAACTATAATTTAAGTTAATACTTTTGTCATATTTTAATGTTTATAAGTTTATAATGTTGTTTAAATATTAAAATTTTAACTATATTAAAGCATACTGTTGTCCTTCTTGTTCGCTTTCTAAACTATGTTTACAAATTTAGAATTTTCTAAATTCTCATGTCAAGCACTAGCTCCTTTCATCTTCTTTGAAACCTATAGATCATACTGATATTTTCCCTTCTGGACTTATATGCACAGGCATTGTTTCATGAGTGTTCATAATCTCTCTCTCTCTTTACGGATAAGGTATTTCCTTGTATCCTTTGGAGTAACGGATATGCTATTGAATGATAAATATGCACTATCTGGAAATAATTAGGTGATTGCAAAAATGTCATTCCTCACTTCCTTTATATGAATGGTCTTTTGAGTGATGGTATTTCACAGGAACGCTGGAAAGAAAAAGACATTATTACAAAGAAGATCTGATGGCAGTGATTCGATACTGAACTGGAAGTCCAAGGCGTGTTTCAGTTCTTGGGTTTGGCTATAGAAAGTCTGGGAGTAGAAATGGCAAAGGTGAAAGATAGTAAACGGGATATTTGAGCTGCATGCTAAAGAAATAGCAGCGAGGCTCTGACAATGATGCTCTCATTTCTGGAGGCAGGGACTGCCACCAGCATTGCTGGCACCCATGGTTCAACGTACTATTTTTTGGATGAATTCAATTTCATTGATTTAATTAAATTTAATTAAATGACTAGTGTGTACACAGTACAGCATTAAGAATGGGTAGAAAGAGAATAAATTAGCTCATCCACATAAGGACATAAAGCCAACATAAAATTAAAAACACATTATCTAAGAAGATAATTGAATTACTGCTGATATGCAACCTAGAAAGCTTATGTAGCAAATATCCAAGATGATGGTTGTGATGGGGACAATCGGGAGGAAGTGAGGCATGAAGGACGAGTGGTAATGGATTTGTTGATAACACACGCCATAGGCAGAGACAGGAGGAAATCAGGGGCTAATAGAAATGGAAATTAATCATGATGAATATTTGAATAACGTTTTGAATATTTAGTGCTCCCTAAACATTCTCATGCCTGTTACTTCCTTTGATTCCCATGGAAGTGTTGTAAGCCAGGGCATAAACTTCTTAGAGGGGTTGTAGAGCGTAGTGGTTAGTAGCCTGTGCTATGAACTTGACCACATACCCACCAAAGGGCTTTGAGCAGTTGCACAAGTTTTCTAAGCCTTATCCACTGCCGTGGAAAATAAGGATAATACTAGTTCCTGCCTCATACAGCTTTTGTGAGAATTAAAAGAGAAAATCATGAAGCTCTTACCACAGTACCCTTGAAAATAACTACTTGAGACCTACTGACTTTAATTGCTGTTGCGTTGTTTTATTTTTTCAGGATCGAAGGTTATGTATTCAGTCAATGGCCTGACTGGGGTAGAGGACTAAATCTGCTCATTCTGAACCCATGAACTTTCCCACTGTCCTAAAGAGACTGAGACGTGTATTCTGGTGGTAAGAGGTGGACTTGACTGCAGTGGGAGGGAGACATACAAAATGATGAAGTTGATTACATGGGGGAGAGTCTTGAACATCAGATTGAGAAGTTGAGATGCGTACTAGTTGTCTAAATAGATTTGTGATGAATCCATAGATTTTAAGACAGAAGAGGCATTATTTTCTTTCCTACTGCCTTTTGTTTTAAAATACCCTAAGTCATGAGGTGGCTCAAAGGAAATTTTGCTTGGAAGTGTAAACATTTCATGCAGGTAAGAACCATGTTGCTGTGTTTGACAGGGACAGAGTCCCTGCGATGGCTCCTTTGAAACCCTAGTTTTCCACTCATCTACCACAACTGTCTCATTCTCCAGATGAGGAAACTAAGACCCAGAGTAGTGAGCAAATTAACAACATATCCTAGGAGTTAGAGGGACAACCTGGAACAAAGCCCAGTTATCTTGCTTTCCAAGAATGTGTTCCTTCTACTTCATTAGGGCTACTAAACAACTTTTGAAGTCCTTGGACTGGAGATAGGAGAGGTTGTTGTTAGTCTATATTTTAGATTTGCACAGAGTGTCTTGGCAGCTGTATACTTTGTTTAATAAGAGGGATAATTCTAACAATAGGTCTGAGTATTTAGAGCAGTCTTAGAGAGCATGTAGTTTATATCCCCACTTAAAGCAGTAGTCGCTAACGTATTCCCACCAAGTGCCGGATAGACTCTGCTTAAGAACCTATGCTACTGAAGCAGTTCTTTTACCACATCATTTGGCTGTAGGAACAACTGTAATTAGCTAGTATAGGGCACTGTTCACTTCTTCAGTGGTACAGTGCAATGGTTAAGAATTTGTGTTTCACAATGAGATTATGTGGATTTGTAATGCTCAATCATTTTAGGTGAGATGTTTAATGTCTCCATGTCTTAGTTTCCTCATCTTCAAGACAGGATTTGTGATAGTACATATCTCAAGTGATATGAAAAATAAATGCAATAATGCATGCAACATACATAGCTCCTTTCTGGGACACAGTGTAAAAAAGTTGTTTTATTGATATTTTTATTATTCATTAGAATATGTTGTTTCGTCTGGAGGCACCCCTTCACAAGGAAAAGTGGAAGGAATGATTTATACTGATTCAGGCTCATGAGCAGAGATGGTGTCAGGTAAATCGGATCTGCGTCTTCCTGGAGCAGAGAAAGATACTTAAGGTTTTATTTTCTTTAATCACCATATCTGGAAAATTATTAGAATCTTGGAAACTTAATTAATGATTGTAGCTTCTGGTTTGGGGATTGTATTTTATATATGTACGTATATATATACACATATAATTAGAACACACGCTCTATTGTGGAATTGTCAATTTTATTGTAGAACTGTTTAGTGAAGTGAGCACAGAAAACATAAATCTATTTCACTGGATTGTTATGAAAATGAAACTATATCATGAATCACAGTATCTCTTCCATGTTGAGAACTTGATATTATCATCAGAGAAGCAATATAGCTTGTTACTGGTATTGATTTTGAATCATGAAAAGCTGCATTTGATTTGGCTTCAATGTTTACTAGTTGTGGGAACTTGGTGTCATTGTTTCAACCCTCTAAGCTTCGGTATCTTATCTCTAAAGTGAAGAGAATGTCTCATAGGATAATCTGTTGGCTGAGACATAGTAGGGAGTCACTGAATATTAGCAATATATAATAATAATAATCCAATCTGAGAAGAAAGAAACATAGATGGAAAGAGTATAGTTATTAATAAGTGGAGAGTCCTTGGGTTATGACATGTCTCTTCTACTAGCACAGTCCAATGTTCAATAAGTATATGGAATAAATGACTAAGAATTTGCATGAAATGTTCCAAGTTCTTAGTTCTTGGGTGTGTCAAGTGATAAGTGGAAGTCAGCTTCCTAGCTTGAGTTTTCCAAAAAGCAGAGGCTGATAGAAGGGCTTGTATGTAGGTAGTTTATTTGGGGAAACGGAATGGAGGCAGTGAATGAGGAGAGTGAAACACGAAGGAAAGAAAGTTAATCCAAGATTCTGTTAAGCTTGTTACCATTTATCCACCGGCTTATATCTATCAATGATCCAGGGTGTCCTTAAACTGTGTTAATTCCTTCATCTTTCCAGGTGTGTGTGTGCACCAGAATGATGAAGCAGAGTCTTCTAAGCATCTCAAGCAGCACATACCAGGACAGACAGCAAGAGATACGCTGAGGAGAGAAGGTGTTGTTGGGGGGATAAGTAGGAAAAAGCTGTTGTCAGGCTATAATTGTCAGCAGCTGGCTGCTGTATCAATAGCGAGAGAAAAAAGTAAGTCAAGAGGGTGTGAGATAGAGTGCAAAAATGTCCAATACACTCAGTGATTACTAGTTCAAAACACTATTACTTTGTAGATTTTCCAGTGCAGAGCAATGTGCTTACATCAGCCCACAGTAAATGGAGAATCCAAACAGTGTGACTGAATTCATTCTTTTGGACATCGCAAAGAATCCTGTCCTGCTGAAAATACTCTCTGCTGTGTTTCTAATCATGTATGTGTCCACAGTTTTAGGAAACCTACTCACTGTGGTAACCATGATCACAAATCAGATCACCTTTGTATCTTTTCCTTACTCCCTTGTCCCTAATGGATGCCACCTACTTTTCTATTGTCACCCTCAAGATGACTGTGGACTCCCTCTCTGAGAGCACTATCATCACCCTCAAAGGCTGCATGGCCCAGCTCTTTGCAGAGCATTTGTTTGGTGGTCTGGGGATCATCCTTCTCATTGTCATGGCCTACAATCATATGTGGCCACCTGTAAGCCCCTGCACTGCATAACCATCTTGAGCCCTTGAGTGTGTTGCCTGTTGCCGGAAGGGGCCTCACTGGGGGAACCATGCATGCAACAATACAGCTTTTCTTCATGTATCAAATAACTTTCTGTGGCTCCGATGTCATTGATTACTTTATGTGTGATTTGTTTCCATTGTTGAAACTCGCCTGCATGGACCTCCACAACCTGGGCCTCTTAGTCATCTTCAACACTGGCGTGATGTGTGTGACCTTATCCTCTTCCTTATCTTCTTATCCTCATTGCCTCTTACATGGTGATCCTCTGCTCTCTGAAGTCTTAGAGCTCTGAAGGGCAGCATAAGGCTCTCTCCGCCTGTGTCTCCCACCTTACAGTGGTTGTTTTATTCTTTACCATGTATTTTCTTGTACCTAACTCCTGTGGCCATTTACTCCATAGACAGGCGATAGCTGTGTTCTTTACCATTGTCACATCCATGTTAAATCCCTTGATCTATACCTTGAGGAATACACAGGTGAAAAATGCCATGAGGAAACTGTGGGTGAAACAGGGGACCCTGGATGGTCACTAGCTTACATGCTAAGAACAAATCTTTCCTACAAGGACATTGAGGTCTTTCTCTCCCCATTCAGTGCAATCCATTGGGCACACAGCAGTCAAGGGCATGTTCTAAGCATGCACATCACATTAAGATACCACAATCAAGTTGTTGCTTACCTCCTCAGGACATTTTGTACTCCATCTCTTTTCTCACATGAGTCTGGCCACTCCCTCTCTCTCTATTTTTTAACCTGTCTTTTGAATAATTCAAGCCTTTCCCAGTTTAGGGCTTTTGGTCTTACTCTGATCACTGCTGAAATTCTTTTTTCAATATTTTGCTTGGTTGGCTCCATCTCATTTTTTCCATCTTCAGATCAACCCCCACCTCCTTAGTCAAGTCTTCCCTGATTAATTTCTTTAATCATTCACCTCTGTTATTCTCTAGCTCTTCAGCTCATTGTATCCTTAATATCAATTATCACAAACTATACTTTAAAAAATTTTTTCTTGACTTTTATCTTCTCTGTTTTCCCTGCATGATTATAATCCCTGTAAGGGCAGGGATTATGTTTCTTCAGTCATGCTGTGGGTAGAACACTGCCAGCCAACTACTAGCTGGCTAATAAATATTATTGAATGAATATAAGTCTAAAAGAGACTTTTTGGGGATATTTTCAATTTTGTAGGTTGGGTAAGAAGTAGGGAAGGATAAATAATTATAAAATTAGAATTTTCCTGCTGTCAAATTTCCTTTTGGAAGCTAGTACAATCTTAGATTAGTAATTTGCTATTCAACATGGAGGCCACCACTTTACCAAAATTGTCCACTACCTTTTTCCATCCTTTTGAGAAGCAGAATAAGAATTCATCATGCTGGAGTCAAGAAACTTCAGAATCTGGTGTCTGTATCTTGAATATATCTATTCTTTATGAAAAAAAAGTGCAATTCAATGGATCTATTTTTTTAAACTATGGGAGAATGATTCTTGCTGTTACATTCTAAATTTGGGTTTCTAAATCTAAAGGATATTTATTTTCTCCCAGATCTTTCTTTGGTTGTCGATAGAGAGACACTAATGCCTTCTAAACTGCCTCCCTTGACTAAGTATATGGGAAAGCTAAGGTCATAGCATGATTCAGTATTCTGTTATGGTTTTCTTGGAAAAATATGATATATATCAATACAATAATTGCCATATTAGTTACAGTATTTCAAACAATATTTAAATAAAGATTTTTATTTTTAAATTCAAACTGCATATATGGAATAGATATCTAGCATCGATTACCACCAACCATTTTTAATTAGGTTAATTTATTTATTGAAATGTATTTGCAGAATTTTACAAAGTCTCAGATACTCTTTTAGGATCTGAGTATAAAGCGATGGATGAGACAATATGTTTCCTTTCTGTCCTTGAGCTTGTGTTCTAGCGCAGGAGATGAACAGCATGTACAAATGAAAGTAAAGTCATAGAGTGATAAGCGAATCTCAAAAAATTGTAATGGAGTGCTGTATGTGTGAGTGGGTAACTCTACTTGGGTGGATCTGGGGGCTTTTCTAAGTGATGATTTCTAAACCAAGATTGGAATGATGAGGTAGAACCATTCTTTAGCATTACAGTGGGAAGAACAATTAAGACAAAAGAGAAAACCTTGTGCAGAAACTCTATGGTAGGAACTAATGTAAAGTAAGATCAGGGTAATCAGTGCACAGTGGACTACAGGGAATGTGGTCCAAGCAGAGATGTGAAAGATAAGCAGGGTCCTGATCAGGGAATGCTATTATTTTTTAACTCTCAAGCTCAGAAGAGCACGGATGTCAAAATGACTCTATTTGTATAATAATTAAAAATCAAATCCTTCATGAGGTTACAGATGACACAGCAATTTGGCATCAAAAATCTTTGCACAGAGCTT
The DNA here is from genome assembly GCF_041296265.1 of Equus caballus. Lineage (NCBI taxonomy): Eukaryota > Metazoa > Chordata > Mammalia > Perissodactyla > Equidae > Equus > Equus caballus. The sequence goes on from NC_091695.1 coordinate 14,738,323, forward strand.
CCATTTAACTTTTTCCTACATCACTGCCAGCTTACAACATCTTAAAATTAAATTTCTGGATTCACTTTACAATTATTCACCTTATTTCACTTCAAAGAAGAAGAAAATGCCTGTGACAGTGTAATAATGTTGATCTCTGTAAGAGCCTTGTAATGATCATTTTCTATTTTAATTATAGAATGAAAGAACTGAAAGTATCATAATGAGATCTATAAATTTAAGTATTTGTAATCTTTTTGAAAATTTTCCTAGTATCAAAGCAGGTCTAGAAGCTATGCCTTCTATTACATTGATAAGAACTATTCTGAACTTTCACACTGAAATTATTACCTATCAGTTAGATTCCACAAACTTCTCCTCTTGTCTGTTCTATAGGTCCCCTAAATTAATTCAAATTTAATAACTTACTCATTGCATGTTACTCAGCAGCTCAATGCCTTTTTTTTCAACAGTCTGACTTCTAATCAAATCTTGATCTGACTCCTTTTTAAAATTTAAAAACAAAATTAATTACTTTATTGATGTCATATTGGCTTATAACATTGTGTAATTTCAGGAGTATGTTGTTCTAAATCAGTTTCTGTATAGACTGCACCAATATTCTAGTTTTATCCATCACTATGGATATGTGCCCTTTTACCCTGCCCAACCCTCTTCCCTCTTCTGGTAACCACTCATCTGTTCTCCTTGTCCATGTGCTTATCTTCCACATATGAGTGAAATCATGTGGTGACTATCTTTCTGTCTGGCTTATTTCGCTTAGCATAATACCCTCAAGGTTCATCCATGTTGTTGCAAATGGCACAATTTTGTCTTTTTTATGACTGAGTAGTATTCCAATGTATATATATGTATGTATGTATATATATATACATACATATATATACATACACACACTACAACTTCTTTATCCATTCACCCATTGATAGACACTTGGGTTGCTTCCACATCTTGGCTACTGTGAGTAATGCTGCAATGAACATAGGGGTGCATAAATCTCTTTGAATTGTTGATTTCATATTCTTTGGATAAATACCCAGTAGTGGGATAGCTGGATTATATAGGTGCCCACTCTTGACACTCTTATTCAAGATAGTAATGGAAGTTTTGGACAGAGCCTTTAGGCAAGAAAAAGAAATAAAAGGGATCTGAATTACAAAGGAAGAAGTGAAACTCTCACTGTTTGCAAATTACATTATTCTAAATACAAAGAACATTAATGAATCCACCAGAAAACCATTAGAAATAATCAATAACTACAGCAAAGTTGCAGGGTACAAAATCAACATACAAAAATCAGCTGCATTTCTATATACCAATAATGAACTAACAGAAAGGGAAATCAAGAATATAATCCCATTTACAATTACAACAAAAAGAGTAAAGTATCTAGGAATACATTTAGCCAAGGAGGTGAAGACCTATACAGTGAAAATGATAAGACGTTATTGAAAGAAGTCAAAGGAGACACAGAGAAATGGAAAGATATTCCATGCCCATGGAAGAATTAACATAATTAAAATGTCCGTATTTCCTAAAGCAATCTACAGATTCAATGCAATCCCAGTCAGAATGCCAGTGACATTCTTCGTGGAAATACAACAAAGAATCCTAAAATGTATATGGAACAACAAAAGACTCTGAATAGCCAAAGCAATCCTGAGAAAAAAAGAACAAATCTGCAAGTATTAAAATCTCTGACTTCGAAATATTCTATAAAGCTATAGTAATCAAAACAGCAAGTTACTGGCACAAAAACAGACACAGAGATCAATGGAACAAAATTGAGAGCCCAGAAATAGACCCACACGTCTATGGATAACTAATGTTTGACAAGGGAGCCAAGAATATACAATGGAGAAAAGAAAGTCTCTTCAATAAATGGTGTTAAGAAAACTGGACAGCCACATGCAAAACAATGAAAATAGACCATTATCTTACACCATACACAAAAATTAACTCAAAATGGCTTAAAGACTTGAATCTAAGACCTGAAATCTTGAAACTTCTAGAAGAAAACATAGGCAGTATGCTCTTCAACATGGGTCTTAGAAGCATATTTTCAAGTATGATGTCTGACCAGGCAAGGGAAACAATAGAAAAAACAAACAAATGACACTACATCAGATTAAAAGTTTCTGCAAGGCAAAGTAAATCATGAGCAAAACCAAAAGACAGCCCACCAACGGGGAGAAAATATTTTCAAATCATATATCTGACAAGAGGTTAAGTTCCAAAATATATAAAGCGCTCATACAGCTCAACAACAAAAAAAACAAACAACCAGGTCAAAAAATGGGCAGAGGATATGAACAAACAGTTTTTGAAAGAAGATATACAGACACATACAGGCACATGAGAAGATGTTTGGCATCAATAATTACTAGAGAAATGCAAATCAAAACTACAATGAGATATCACCTTACACCCATCAGAATGGCTATAATTAACAAGACAGAAAACAGCAAATGTTGGAGAGGATGTGGAGAAAAGGGACCCCTCATATAATGCTGGTGGGAATGCAAAGTAGTGCAGCCACTTGGTCAAACAGCATGGAGATTTCTACAAAAGTGAAAAATAGAAATACCATATGGTCTTGCTCCTTTTTTATTAGAATTTGCTGTTACTAGTATTAGATTGTAAATCATTTGATTATCTTTATATTAGAGTTGAAAAATTCAATACTACTCATGAAACAAAGGATAGCAATGAAGGGATAAAATGGCGCTGTAATTTTAAGGAGGATATTGGCCTAAAAGCTACCGCAAGTATCAGACTTATTGGGAAACATTAAATAAACTTGCTTCCTATTTCACTGAGAAAATTTAAGACATCAGAAGATAAACTTTCATAAACTCTTATGATTGTATCTACCAATCTGCCATCACCCATCCAATTACATGCTACCTTGCTACTTACTCCTGTAAATGCATTACCTATTCTCCTATCCAAAGGCAAACAACCTCTTTTCTCATGCACTGGACCTCATCTGCTTATCACTTGCATGAAGACATTGGTCTAAAAGTCTCTTCTACAGCTCTGATATCCTCTTCATTCCCTTTCTACTGGGTCATTTACATTGTAAAAAAAAAAAATCTGTTATCTCTTTTATCCTTAGAAGTACTCCACTCACAACATTCTCTATTGCAACCGATGGCACAGCTACTCTATCAGGAAATCTTGTTGGCCCCACCTTCAATGTGCATCCCAAATTCCGTCACTTCTAATCAGTTTTAGACCTGTTACCTAGTTCCAAGTTGTCATCATCTTTCACCTGAATTATCACAATTGCCTCATACCTCTTACCTTCTAATACTCTATCCTCAACACAGCACTCAGAATTATCCTTTAAACCCTGAGTCAGATCATATCACACTTCTGTTAAATACTCTGCAATGGCTCTCCATAGCACTCAGGTAAAATTTAAAGCCCTTACAATTACTAGAATCAGCAGCCATAATCTGGCTGTCCTGTCAGCTCTCTGAACTCCTCTCTTATGACCAACTCTTCATTGACTCCTCTGGTTATTCTGGCAGCTGACTGTTCCTCTTACAGGTCAGGTATTTTCTAGCTTTGGGGCCTTTACCTAGGCTATTGTCTCTGCTTGGAACACTTTCTCCAAGTCATTTGCATGATTATCATTTTATGTTCATAGATGAGAAGAACCAACATTTTACTTAGTACTGCCTTTAGATCTGGGCAAGCAGGGCCACGGTTCCTGGCTCCACACTTTGAAATATCTTCTGTGAAATTTCCTATGTTCTCCGCCAGTGTCTGTGACTGGGCAGACCCTTCTGGTGGGGCACCCCAGCCCACACCAGAGTGCATGAGTATCATCTCTGTTTTCTCTCTTTGGGGTGCTCTTTGATACTCTATTCCACCCATGGGGCCAATCAGATAGCCCAGGAAGCTGTGGATTCTGTAGCTGTGAACTTACCCCTGGTTCTGTGGCCAGAACCTTGGTTCCAGGAGGGCAGTCTGGCAAGCAAATGGCTTCCACAGGCTGGTTCGTTGTTTCTTTTATAATATTATACTAAGTTGATTACTAGAATGGGGTTTACATGCTCATTTTGGGTGACACAGCACAAGTTCAAGGGTATGGGCTATAAATGGTCCCCTGCTGACCCTTGACATGGGGCAGGTATGTAGGCCATTCTCAGCAGTCACTTGTTCATGGTCTAACTGCAGTGCCACCATCTACAGCACTGCAGATGGTGGGGGTGGTGGCAACCATCTTATAGCCTGCCCATCCTTCCTGCTGAAAACAAAGGAGGTCACCCTAGCCCTTCCACAGGCTCAAGGTCACATGTCAGACAGTTCAGAGGTTACTGTACTTATCTCCTTCAAGGGCTTTTAAAACTTTTGCTCTGCAATGCTGATTGGCCCTTTCTTGCCTCCCCTGGATGTGGTGGCATTGTGCTCTCCTGTTTTGTTCTTAAACCACATGTGATGAGGGACATGACTTATATGAATGGGACCACTGTTCTTCGTCTGGGCTCAGGTCTTTCATCTCCTCCCTGCAGGTGGTGGAGTGTGGAAGGCAGGGATGTGGTCAGTGTTGAAAGACATCACTTTCCAGGAATTCAGTGATTATGGCTTAAAGAGCTCAAGGGAAAACGTGGTTGGAAGGTGAGTAGTTCCATACTTACGGTATAAAATTCTAAGCAGTCAGTTTAACATGACTGGGAAATGAATTATTCTCACATTTTCTTGCAGACTCTGGTCAACAGATTTGTATTTGTGCTCATTATCAAGGAAATATTGTTTATGGAGTCATTGGAAGCCAGTATTAACGAGCAGTCCAATACGATGAAGCATCATTAGTTATGATGTAAAACGCCATTAAAGACATAGTATTTAGGAACTTCAGAGGCACTGTTACAACATCCAAAGGTTCTGAATAGAACAAGAAGAGATCACTCCTTAACACTGATTTGGCTACTCAGTATCCTCACATGTAAATTGAAAAGAGATTTTATGCTTACTTAAAATCCAATCACCAAAAAGAATGAAAAGAGAACCAGTCCATCAGACTGCTTGCCATTCACTCCATGCTTTAAAAAACCTTTCTGAAGGGAGGACAAAAATATCTTAGATATTAGGAATAGAAACTTATTCAAGTATTTCAAGTGAAAAGAAGTTTATATTTAGGACACTGATCTCAGTGACTGTTGGGAAAAAACAATCAGGACTCAGGAAGGGCAGAGCCCAGAACATTCTCAGAACCTCAACTGTAGGTGTACCTGTATCACATGACTCAATCACTGAACATGATCCATGAACATCTGCTAGAGAATTTGAGTCATTTGGTGAATTTCTTGAGAGAGAAAACCTAATTGACCCAGTCTTGCCTGTGGATGAGTTCCTCTTGGATCAGGTGACCACCCCATGCCAATCAACTATGGGAGAATAAGGGGCACCAGATTGCATAAGGGAGTCAGCAATGAGTATCTTTTATTTGAGAACAATCAAAGAGAACTATTGAGAGAAAATGTTACTAGCAAAACCAGTATGAAAGCTGCAAGTGTAGTAAGCTGATTTTCTTCCCCTCCAACAGGAATAGAAGCCAGAGATATCTGAGACTAAAAAATAGGTTTCAAGAGAGGATTATATTTTAATTCACTTGGTGACCTGAATTTTCTTGCCTTTGTCTACTACCCAAGTCAGAATAATTCTATTTGAATAATAATTGATACAGAGATCATTCCAATTTAGACACATCTTGCATGTCATTTCCATAATCAAGTTTCATTTATCTCAGGTGGCCAAGGGGCTTCTGAAATAAATGATTTACAGTAAAATATTTCATTTTCCCCATGCACATCAACACCAATAAAATACTTACTCATTGAGTATTGTGGACAAAAATACTAAATAATCATTTTTTTCTTTACTTAGTCTTCCCTTTCAGGCCCAATGAAGAAGAGTATATGATATTAATTTTCTGCCAGAGTTTATGAATTCGTCACTGGAAATCCTACTGTAGTAAGATATAAATTTAAATGAGCAGAGTTTAAATTATGGCCTCAATTCATCCTAAGACTACATGTGAGACAGAGGTGAATCAAACTTAGTAAAAACCTCAGTTGTCATCTATTCCCATTTGTGGTTTCCATGATTGAATTACCACAGTCAACTGCATTCAATAACACCCTGGCATTGGTTTAGCAGAACCTGGAGTCCAGTTAGGGAATCCAGTCATTCAGTCTACAGTTCACTCATTGCTGGAAGGGACTTCAAGAGATCATTGACTCAGCTTCCAGCCTTCGGGCAGTTTAATGGTCTCCTTTGAAACTACCCTCTGCAAAATGTTTCCACCAGAACTGGGAAGCTTAATCATTTCCTCAAAGGTAGGGAGTCAATTTCAGGCTTTTTTAATGGAAGTTTAATGCAGGGACTCATTCATGGACTGCTCTTGTTTTCTAGCCTAATAAACCTTATGACACTACTGTGTACCTTATTAAAGTAAAAACAGCATTAGAATTGAACTTAAGAGATTTGGATTCTAGGCTCAGTTCTGTTACTCATTAGCTGTATGACCCTAGGTGAGTTATTTCACTTCCTTGGTCCTCAATTCTTCATGTTTAAGTCTGGTTAATAAAAGCACAAATATTTCCTCTACACTTTCTGAGGCAGGCATTCTTTCCTTTCAAATGTAATATATTTTAGTATTTATAGAAACATTTTAAAGGTAAGTCTTCACTTTGCTGTTTAATTGATGGGGAAACTGAGGCTCAAAAACTTTAAGTAACATACCAAAACCTTCCTAGGGATTCTTCTAGTCCGTTTTTAACAAAAAAGGCCAGATGTGGGGATCTGATTTTTCTCTGAGACACTTGAGCTTGTTGGCTGCCACTAGACACTTCAGTAAAACTGCAAAGCATGGTGCAATCTATTCATGGCATTCTCCCACCTCATTTTGTCTCCCATCTTTCTCCTTCCATTCCTACCCTGGACCTCTCATTCATCCTCATTTAAGGCACCTAGCATGCAATGTCATACCTTGCAGGCAATTCTTAGGCCAGACGGCTGGGTACTAACATGGTTTTCCAGGGAATAAAGTAATGTTGTAATGTAATCCAGCCCATCTTTAATAGGTTGCAACCATTCAAAAGCAAATATATAACTTTCTTCCCTGTAAGTGTAAGGGCATGTATCTTTAACAAGAAAAAGAAAATATATAAGACGAGTATTTAAGAATTCTTTTCTCTTTCCCTCCTTTCCTATCTTCCTCTCTACATTGATTTAAAAACATAGATAAAATTAGAAATGGGAGAACTTAACATTAATAATTTTTAAATAAATAATGACTATTACTAGTGGCCATTTACAAAGAAACAACAGGAAATTAAAGAGGTTGAAAAACTTGCTTAAATTCACTTAGAGATAAGTGGTGGGGCCAGGACTCATGTCTCCCTTACATATTTCATCTTTCTAAGCCTTTAACTGGCTTCAAAGACTTTCATGCCTCTAGAAGAGAAGAGCTTAAGCAAATGACATGGAAAACGGAACAGAGTTTCTCCACCTGCAAATCCTGGTGAGTTGAAGTTTAACTACCTGGGTCCAAAGTTTACTTTTGCCATTGGACTGTCTGTGCTAGGTAGCTCATTGGACATCCTTTGGGACTGAGTTGGGACTAATGGTTTCCTTGGAGCTTCTGAGGCTAAAAGGCACTTGCAAATTTTGTGGGAATTACTATAAATATCTAATGCTATAAAAAGAAAACACTTAACTCATATTTTTCCAAAAGACAGACTCTAGGAAGAGAGCTGTCTTCAGAGAGATTTCTCTCTCAAAACACAGGAATGTTTTTCTCCAAAAGGTTTCCAAGAACTAAATTAAGAAACTTCCCCTATTTTTCATGACACTCTCTCCTGCTCCATTATGAATATTGTTTTGTTTAACCTATCGCTTCTGGGCGGGAACTGTGTGACTTATGGCCACATGCAGAGTCCTCCTTTCTCCATAACCTCCTGTGATAGAAAGCACTGATATATCTCCATGAAGTATAATTGCGTGTTTTATCCAGGCATCATAAGATTTATCTTCTAAGTAAATTATAACTGAAGGTACAAAAAATATACTTTATTGGAAGTCATCTACTTGCTCATAAGAAAAGAGGTAAGTTTTTCAGTCTGTCTGAAATATTTTTTTATGTTGCTTCCTCTAGACTGATTTGATGGAATCTTTTTTTTTTTTTTTTTTCTGAGGAGGATTGGCCCTGAGCTAACCTCTGTTGCCTATTTTCATCTTTTTGCTTGAGGAAGATTGTTGCTAAGCTAACATCTGTGCCAATATTCCTCTATTTTATGTGGGATGTCGCCACAGCTTGGCTTGACAAGTGGTGTCAGGTCCACACCCGGGATCCGGATTGGCAAACGCCGGGCTTCTGAAGCAGGGCATGCAAACTTAATTATTACCCCACCAGGCTGACCCCTGACTGGATGGAAACTGTGCTCAGTGTGTCTTCTAAGAAGTGATGGAGCTGCGGAGAGTATTTCTACCAATGAAAGGTTATGGTGGTCCAGGGTTCCTAAGTCTTCTCTGGCCTCAGCAAAAAGCAGTACTACCTCTCAAAAGCATCTCTGTTCAGGGGCCACCGGGTGGCTTAGTGGTTGGGTTCATGCTCTCTGCTTCAGCGGCCTGGGGTTCGCCCACCCAGATCCCTGGTGTGGACCTGTGCACCGCTTATCAAGCCATGCTGTGGCAGGCATCCCACATATAAAGTAGAGGAGGATGGGCATGGATGTTAGCTCAGGACCAATCTTCCTCAGCAAAAAGAGGAGGATTGGTGGTGGATGTTAGTTCAGGGCTAATCTTCCTCAAGAAAAAAAAAAAGCAACTCTGTTCACAAAGTGTGCACTAATCTGTACCATGGCATTGAGGCCGGCCTGGCAGAAATTTTTTTCTTGGGCGTCTCCTCATTTGAAGAGTTTTAGGTCAGTGGTGATGTTTTGTTGGAAAGAGTATAAGACATGGCTGCACTTTCTATACACTTGAGTTTTCAAGCTCCTTGGCAACCCTTGCTCATGATCCACAACTTCATCTCCTCTCTGATTTTGGGGCAAGTCATAGTGCAGTGGTCAGGGAGAAAGAAGCTGAATTCTCTATGAAATCTTGGGTCAAATTGGCTTTTCTAATATTTTTATTAGAATTAATTCTAATTCTCTCCCCGTTCTATATCTTTCTGTGTATTGTCCTCTGACTCTTCTTTCTATGGTGTCTGCTCACTGTCACTCTCCTCTCTCCTGCTCTGACTTCATTCAGTCTCTGCCCTTTCCTCCTCTTCTCTATTATTCACTTAGGTATCTAGTTGTCTGCTTTGATATTTGTCTCACTGTGCAGTTTACAGAATTTGATTTTGGAGTTGGGACAGGAAATTAAGATATCAATTGGCATCCTTCTCTGATGGTTCAGGATTTGCCTTTTCTAGGATGCAATCTACACGATGATTGGGATTTGTGTTTTATAAGACACGGAGGGCGAATGCTAGAGAGAGAAGCTATCCAGTAGCATCCACTCTACTTATAGCCTGACTGTACCTGGTAAAACTTTCTGTATCAGAGGTTAAGCTTTGTACATAGAAAAGAATAAGGCAGGGGCTGGCCCCGTGGCTGAGTGGTTAAGTTCGTGCGCTCTGCTTCGGCAGCCCAGGGTTTTGCTGGTTCTGATCCTGGGTGTGGGCATGACACTGCTCATCAGGCCATGCTGAGGCAGCATTCCACATAGCACAGCCAGATGGACCTGCAACTAGAATATACAACTATGTACTGGGGGGCTTTGGGGAGAAGAAGAAGAAAGAAAAGAAAAAGAAAATTGGCAACAGGTGTTAGCTCAGGTGCCAATCTTTAAAAAAAGAACAAGGGAAGTGGCCATACTCACCTTTCAAGAAAATGTGCAGGTTAAATGAAATAAGAAAAGTGAAAATCTGTATGAATGATAAGATTAAAGAACAAGAATAATGTATAAGCTAGGATTGCTGTATCCAATTAAATGCATATATTTAACAAAGCCCATAGTAATATAGGAGCATAGAAGACAGAGGCAGATGTCCAAATTACCTGGAAAAAAGCGCGAAGACTTCTAGCATCAAATATAATTTGAACTGGTTAAAATTTCAACAGGTAAAAGTAAAAATTAGGGATTACGGAAGCGAAAATAGGATGCTCACTACTGTGATGTCCCCAAAATCAGAGAGGTAGGATGGTCTAGGAGTGGTAGGAAATAATAGGTAAATTGAATGATAAAACCCCAGGTATGGTTGATGTGAATGTAATGCATACATCTTGTCAAGTGCTGCTTTTCTGTCTTTATGTCCCCAAATCTTCTCTTTCCTTATTGAAAATAAAATAAAATGGAATTACATGGCCTGGCTTTCATGGTTGTAAGTTATCTGCCTACAAATGTATCTTTTACAACTTTTTGATTTGATGGGACTACTTTTTATGGAGATCATCTCTGTTCACCTGAAGCAATGCATGCTTCTCCCCTTATGATTTTTTACTCGCTCTTCTCACCTAACTTCTCTCTTCACAGCAAAATGTTCCCTCCCTTTTGTCTTCATCCCCATATGAACTTAGTGGATTGAAACTAAGTAATCGTTAATTCATTTTCTCTTTTATAGTTGTCAGAGATAATTGGAACTGCCAATCAGATCTTGTGTAGTTTTTATATCATCTCTAGTTTATCACACTGAAGTAATATTATTTTAGCTGGATTGCGAAGAAACAAAGTTTTATTTAGATGTGTATATTTATTAGAGGTAAATGGACAATTTAAGTTACTAATATTGAAATATTGATTTAGTTAGGGAAACCCAGTATAAGCTTATTGAATACTTGAGTTTCAGAGAACCCTGTTGGAAACTACAGTTTAACACAATTAAAGCCGTAACTCCACTTCTTTATCATTTTTTAATCTTCACTAGCCAATCAATTCATTCTCTAGGGAACTTTTTTACTGTTGAAATCAAAATTCATTTGGTATTATCACATACAACTGTGTGTCATTCTTATGTAATTAATTATCATATCTAGAAGTATGTTATCCCTCTAACTTGAATAAAAAGAAGTTGAAGACGCCTTTCCGTGACACACTATAGTGACTGCAGATGAGTAGGTTCTTAGTAAATATATAATGATTTGACTTTGATTCATTGATTCATTGAAGGATTGGTGATTGATCAGAAAGAGGAGGAATATCCCCAAACACATACTGAAATAAATTCTAGACCATTTCTCATTAATATTAAAAGACACAGGAAAATTACAAGACAGAAGAAAGATGATAACTCCCAAATTGAAGTAATAAACTAAACTAGAAAGGGGAGAAAAATTGATAGATTTGACTGTAAAAAATTAAAAATAAATACCAAAAGAGCTCAAAACTTAAAGATATCAAAAAATTAACTGACAAAAGATATGCATAATTGAAAACAGATGAAATGTAAGAAGTAAAACTATACAAAATATTACACTTTACCATTAATCAAAGAAATATATAACATAATTTTAAGTCTATTAACCAAGCAAATAAGATAATGCCCCAAGTTAGTTTTTTATTGGAAATTTGTGCCTTATTGCTATTATTTTAGAAACAATGGGAAATGATTCAATTTGTGCGTAAAAAGGGATATTTAACCAGACATATATATATGTATAACCCTGAAAAACCTGAAAGAATGAGGAAAGAGCTAACAGTTACTTCTGCAGTGTGGGATTGGTTAATTATAAATTTTTGAAGGATGGTTTTTTCACCTTGCAATCTACTTTTAACTTTGGATATTTTTATGCAAATATATTCACTCTATAATTAAAATGTGTCTAATAAATATTGAAACAATCAAATTGAAAGGCTATAAAAACCTTGAAAATATTCATATTTTATGGCCACAATCTCCTAGAAATTTATTTTGATGAAATTATTAAAAATAAACAACAAGATATAAATGAGATGAGCTTTCTTCAAAAGTTTGTATTAGGGTGAAAATTTGGAAACAAGTTAAATAAGAATAAATTATAAGATTTATATTATGAGATTGTGATGTGTTAATTTACAGTTACTAAAATGGGTAACTGTGTTATGGATACTCTTTAATTACATGGACAAAGGCTTTTAACAATCAAAAATGAAAATCAGAAAGTATAATAATATTACATGATGGTTGAAATTATATAGATATGTCTGTATAGAAATAAAGAATAGAGTAGAACAATGGGAAATATTTTTATGTTGCAAGTCTGAAATAATTTTTTTAAATTATGTTTTAAGAGTAATAAAAATTGCAAGAATACAAACCTCTGGACATTAGTGGTATGAGAATCATATGTGAGTAAAGATTATTCAGGTTATAGAAATATAACAAGCAGCACATAAATTTGGATCCAGAGGGTGTGAAACTTGATGCCATGCATCTAACATGAGTAATAGATTATTTCAAATATATAGTAATTTTCCTCAATAATGCCGAACTCAGTGATTTACCCAAATGTCTTATGTGCCCTGACTGACAATGAAGATAAAATTATGGCGACCATGAGCCTAAAGTTGGAGAAATGATTTCTTCTTAAAGCACAATCAAACCAAGATACTTAAGAGGTCAGGAATAATGGGTGCAAATTGGTGTCCAAATCAAAAAACTGTGTTTTCTTAGTAGAGAGTCTCCAAATATATTATTTTAAAATTATATAGGGATATTATTTTTCAGTAATTAAGATGTATATACATTTTGCATACACATATCATAAACATATACTTCGTGAAGTGTCTATTAACTCTAATTTTCATATGACAAAAAAGCTTCAAGACGTTCGTGATTTGATCAAGATCATACGGCAAAGTCATTAATTCTCAGACAATGGGAGAGGGCGCAATCACTTGAAAGCTTTTTATTTTCCTCAAAAAATCTTGGTCCACACAGGAAGACCTTGAATCAATACTCATAGTTAAAGCATGGATATCATCACCAAAAACAGTTTCCCAAGTGATTATAGTGCAAGCAACACTTTGAGGCCCACAGAGTTATGTGTTAATGGAATTAGAGCTACACACTTGGAATTCAGAGTCCGAGTCCACTGCTATTGCCAAGTCAACATTTTCCCAATTTTCTTTGCAGATGAACCATTTCTCACCTGTGTCCTTTCTACATTCACTGTAGCTGTGGAGCTGAATAGCAGGATGAAGGAGTTCATTCTGCTTGGGTTAACACAAGATGTTCTAAAGGAGAAAATAGTATTTGCGGTCTTCCTGTTTCTATACCTCCCAACCCTGTTGGCGAATTTACTTATTGTGATGACCATAAGATATAGCCGGATGCTTGGGAGCCCCATGTACTTTTTCCTTTTCTACTTATCCTCTACTGATCCCTGCTCCTCAACAACCACTGCGCCTAAGTTGCTTATAGATTCTGTATCTGAGAAGAAAATCATCTCCTACGATAAGTGCCTGACCCAGATCTTTGCAGTTCACTTCTTTGGGTGCATGGAGATCTTGGTGCTCATGCTCAGGTCTTTTGATTGCTATGTGGCCACTTGTAAGCCCCTGCAGTACTCGACTATCATGAGCCAGCATGTCTGTGGTGCCTTGGCGAAACCGGCGGGGTTGGGGTCTTGTATCCATTCCTTAGTACAGAGTCTCTTGGTTTTGAAATTAACCTTCTGTGGCCCCCAATGTTATCTACCAATATTTCTGTGATATGCAACCTTTGTTGAAACTTGCCTGCATGGATACTTATGTCATGGTGTTTAACAGTGGGGCTATATGCACGGTGAGTTTCATAATCCTGCTTATCTCCTACATTTGTATCTTACATTCTCTGAGTAACCACAGTGAAGAAGGAATGCCCTCTCCACTTGCACCTCCCACGTTATTGTTATCATTTTATTCTTTGTTCCATGTATATTTACATAAACTCACCCCCTAAACACATTTCCAGTAGACAAGATGGTGGCTGCATTTTACACTATTGGGACACCCTTGCTCAACCTTATAATTTACACTTTGAGGAATGCAGAAGTTAAAAATGACATGAGAAAATTATGGTGCAACAAGCTCTTACTTGAAGTCGCAAAGAGCAGAAGGCTCCAATTGCTAGTTTCATAATAGTTTAAACAAAATTGGATTGATAGAAAAGAAAAACTGTTTGTATCCCAAGGTGGGCAATCTAGTCCTCTCTCAATAGGACATTTGAAGAAACAGGCAGGATGATCACAGAGCACAGACACGTTTTATTTTCAGCCAATATCACAAAAAGTGTCAGAACATCAAGAACAGTAATATTTGTGGGAGGATAATCCCACTCCTCTCTTCTCTCTGCCTTGCAGTTTATGAGCCAGATCCTGTTGTAACTATAACTGTAGCTCCCTTTTTGTACATTATTCTTGTTTGTGTTTCTCTTCTCCACGTTTCTGATCCAAGGTGAAAAACTGGTCCCTGATTTCGACTCATCCATTTTGTTGGCAAATCGGTTCTGGATTCTACTAAATCTAGATTTTATCTTTTCTGGCTCAACAGTGAACAGCCCAGAGTCACTACAAGAAACTTATGATCCCAGAGAAGTATATATATGTATATCTCAACTAATTAAGCGCCTATTTGATGCTTATCTCCCCTTTGTAACACCCTTAAAAATAGGCATTTCCTTTGCCTCTTGAACATGTACAAAGAGATAATTCAGGACCTTCTATTCAAACAAGGACATTTCTAGTTAGAATAAACATATTCATTGTATTGATTCATAGTTTCTCTCCATTTGCTTTAACATACTTTTTCTTTGTCATGTTAATTATTTTCATATGTTCATACTATTTAGTTTTATATACATACCTATTTTTGTAATTTAAGTCTGTGGACACTTCCTTAATCTTTGGTTGATGAATTGGTGACAACTTTATAAAATTGCAAGACTTATACTATAAAAGTCAATGCCTCATGGATGAGATCACATATATGAAAAAGGCAATAAATGACATAAAAAAACAGAACTAATGTCATAATAATCCACCACAAAATAGAAGATGTCCACAGAAGTGAGATTCCCAGCTTGGAAATACAGAACAAAATATATCAAGGAAGCAAAACTTCCATTAGGTATCAGGTACAGTCATAGTGCAGGGAAGTATTGCACTGACTCATGTATGAAACTGACCAGCTGCTAATGCTTCTGCATTAGGAGAGAAGTTTCAGGCTATGATTTCTTGAATTCTACCTTCATCAAGCAAACTCTGTGTAGTGATTGGGCTTCCTATAGAGATTTTCCTCCTGGGAGAGAAAGATATTGACCAATGACTGGGATAAGCACTTTGGTGTTTTGATTTATATTTTTCATGGATCTCATTAAATTTATAGTCTGGTCCAAGTACTGTTAACTAATGAGTATGGACAAGAAGGAGTCAGTCCATGAAGGAGCTGACAATGAGTCTCTCTGAGAATAAATATAATTCAGACTACTTTTTTACAGGTCTGAGACCCTGAAGTTTGGTAGATGGAACCATAAATGCCACTTTGAGAGGTTTTGCGTGAGCATTCCTCTTTGGGGATAATGCCACTGAATGACCTTCACAATCTGATGATAAAAGTTTGGAAGATTTATTTAAAGCTCATATTCTTTACTAGGAAATATCTCAAAGTACAAGTCCTATAGATCATGAGGTGGGAATTTTCTGGTTTGTCGCATAAGGCGTCCATAAGATATTTGCCTTGCCAGCTTTGCCACAGAGTTAGCATTGGTATTAATTGCTATTGTTTAACATTATAAAAGCAGAAGAAGAAATGAGAAAAGGAGAAGTAGTGATGGAGATGAGATTATGGAGGGGAGGAAGCTTTTCATCTTGAATTGTAGGAATCTCCTCTGGGCAAAAGTGTTTGTGGAAAGTCATTAGTGATCAGGAAGCTTTTTTCTTTTTTCCATTAGTTGTGATTCACTGAGCTATCTCTGAAAACGCATGTGTTTAGGACACCAAATCTCAGAGGAGAATTTTCATTTCATATGTTGTATAAATAAAATATAACCAAGAGTTCTTATTGCTTTAAATACCATCTCTATGCTGATGACTCTCAAATTTATGCCATCTCAGACCTTTCACTTGAATGCCAGACTTTTATACTCAATGACTTGCTTACACCTCCCTTATATATCTAATACCATCTTTATATTTAATGACTGATTATTCTTGTTCTAAACATACTCTACCTGTGGCCTTCCCCAGGAAATTCCGTCCTCCCAGTTTCCTAGGCTAAAAAAATGGAGTCTAAATTGGATGATATCACAGCTCCCGACTAACCTATTAAATTTTTTAATTTGATTTTGAAATATATGCAGAATATTATATACTTTCCCACTAATTCTCCTACCATCCTGGTCTAAGCTTCCATCATCTCTCATTTAGATCAAACCATAAACTCTAAGAATTCTCCTTACTTCTACTCTTGTTCTGCTAAGTCCATTTTCAGCACAGCAGACAGAGGATCCTTTTAAAACTAGAGGCAAACCAGGACACTTCTCTGCTTAAAGCTGTGAAACAGTTCCATTTCAGTCAGAGAAAAGCGCAAAATCCTCACAGTGTTTTGACCTTCTATTGCCTCTTTGGCCTCTCTGGTACTTACACACTTGCTCCCTCGGTTCCAGCCACACTGGCTTCCTTGTAATTCCTTGACTACATCAGGTAGGCTTTCACATTGCAGCGTTTGCTTCAGCTATTTTCTCTGTTTAAGATGCTCTTCCAGAACGGTGCTTGGCTAACAGCAGCTCCTTATTCCCACATTACTCTAATCTCTCCTCGAGGAGGGCTCCCTTATGCCATATTTAATGCAGCATTCCCTTCAGCACTCCTGTTCCTTTAGCTTGGTCTATTTTTTCCTTTTTAAATAGCATTTATCATCCTCTAACATACTATTTAACTTGCCTGTTCCCACTAGAATGTAAGCTCCAAGAAGGCATGGATTTTTGTCCATTTGGTCAGGAATATGTATGAAGCCAGTTGTAGAGTGCTTTGATGATAGCAGAAACTCAGTAAATGTTTGTGGTAGTTGTTGTTATTGTTGTTGTTATTGAGTGCTTAGAATTTGACAAATCTAATCTAATCATCATCTTTGGTGACCCTAATACTAGGACCTGCTGGTTTCTATAAGAATGCTTTACTTTTGAGTTCTGTAATTACTTTGAGTAAGACTAGATTTCTATAAAGGAGATACCAGGTGGTGTAGTCGTTTAAAGCATAAGAGGTTTATTCTTTTTGGTATAACAATTCCATGTAAATGGTCAAGGTTGGCAGGGCACTGCATCTCCTCCTTTTTATTCAGGAACCCAGGTTGCTTCCAAGCTGCTCCTTGGTCATCTGATATAGTATTCATGTTCAAAATCTGAGGCAAATGTTAACATCACTGGCATCACCTGGGAGCTTGTTAGAAATGCAGAATCCTAGGCTCCATCCTACACTTAATGAATCATAATTTGAACTTGCCCCTAGGAGTTTCATATGTACATTGCAGTTTGAGAAGCATTGCCATAGAGCACTGTCGTCTACAGTCGTGACACCACCAACCTGGTATCAGATGTCAAGAAGGGAAAATAAACATGAAGAGTGTAATCCAATGTTTTAGATTTCTGCCTGTAAATTAACGTAGCCCTTCTCCTCATGTCCAATTGACAAGCAGTTTGTCACAGAGCTGCATTTAGATGGAAAGAAGGCTGGAGAATGTAGGCTGTGCTCAGGTGGCCATGAACGCAGATGCCCCTCTGTTTCTACAGAAGAAGAGAGAACAGATTTTGGTGGAGCACTAGCAGTCTCTATCCCAGGACCTGGCACCTGGAACATCCACAGAAACGTTTTTTACTCAAAATTAGAATTTACTTTGACAAATATTTATCAGCTCCCCATTATCGCCAAGTACTATTTTAGGTGGCAATGAGAAAAGAAAAACTTTGTCTTCACAGCTCATATTCTTGTGGCTTATGCTATTTCAAAAAGCCCAATAGCAAGTCCAGGAGTTTTGAGTTCCCAGGCTTTGAAGAGATTGCATGAATGTTTCTTAAACTAAGGACTGTCAATTTTTTAATGATAATTTAAAAAATTTGCTTTCTAAATGTCCTACAGCACCATAAACTCCCTTTACACATCATAACTTTCATCCTCCCCAAATCTTCTTTCATTACATCTCCTGGATGTCAGGTAAATAACAAACAGAATCTCCTATACTTTCAATCTCTTATGTGAATATTTTCTTTATTTTCTTGCTTTCTTGGTTCTTCCCCCATATGCTATTTCCACTTAAGTAGGGGCTGTTTTCTCTTCCGCATCTCTCATGACAAAGGCTTGAAGATGAGATTTTGTTGTGATTGCCTTTCATTGCTACTTCCAGCTCATACCCCCTCTTTAACCCATGATTATCCTTAGCTTTTAATTTCTATTAGACTATGCCACCCACCACTTTTATTTACAAAAGTCACCTACTGCTTCTGAGGTCATTCCACCTTATTCCTTGCAGAGGTTGGCTTTTTCCTCACTGTCATTCCAACGTCTTTTGGTAATTTGGTAAAAATTGATAAAATTGGTCATTTTAATACCCACATAGATGATCCTTCCAATTTGCTGACTTCTAAACTGACCCATTGACTCATTTTCTTCCAGGAATCTTGTCGTTTAATCAATCTTAGCTGCTCGCTCCCATGGTCATCCTTAGACCTTGTAATTGCCAATAATTTAAAATCTTCTAAAATCTCAATTTCAACCCACTAATTTTCAACCACATCTCCATTATTTCCAGCTTATTTCCAATAGCAAATGCTAACAATCCTTGGAACCCACCGTCACACCTAAACCATTGTTCCTGCCAACTTTTTACATGACACCAGGGATGTTTCTGCCTAAGAACCTTTGCACAGGTTGTTTTTTGTGTCTTAATATTCTTCCTCCAGATATAAGCATGACTTATCCCCTTGCTTTCTTTAGTATATTATTAAAATGTGTCTTCTCAATAATGGCTTTTCTGGCTACTTCCTAGAAATGCAACTCCCACCAACATTCTGTACCTCCTATTCCTCCATCTCTGCTTAATTTTTCTCCTAAGCACTTATTCTCTAACATGTCATACAGTTTAGCTGTTTATTTTGTTTCTTTTTGTATATATTCTAGAATAAAACTTATATGAGGGTAGAGACTTGTGTCTTTTTAAAAATATTTTACTGTTAAATTCCCAGTGCCCAGAATAGCACCTGGCACACAGAAAGTGCTGTCAAAAGTCCAGAAATAGGGGCTGGCCCAGTGGAGTAGCAGTTGGGTTGGCACAATCCACTTCAGCTGCCTGGGGTTTGCTGGTTCGGATCCCAGGTGTGGACGTGGGAACCACTTATCAAGTCATGTTGTGGCAGATGTCCTGCATATAAAGTAGAGGAAGATGGGCCCAGATGTCAGCTCAGGGCTAATCTTCCTCAAAAAAAACAAAACAAACAAAAAAAATCCAGAAATAGCAAAATTAAAAGCATCAAATAAATAAATAATATTTGGTAAGAGTTAATTGTGTGTGAACTGGGAGCTTCCAAACTCAAAGACTGATATGAAGCTCAAGGATGGCTTGATATGAAGATGCAGGATGGCTTCTAAAGTGAAAATAAGGAAGTTGTGGACCTTTATAATGATTGGTAATTACGATGGGAGTTTCCAGATGGCAGGGGATTGGTTGAAAGTGATTATCTTGTACCATTTTTAGGAAGATGACTTTTAAGTTTCTTTTATGATTGTCAGAGGCATTTATAAGAAATAGCCTAAGTTAAGTTTTGCTCCCATTCATGAAATAAGCTAGATTTGGTTTTGCTTACGTGGCTTAAATGGTATTGTCTGCTCAGGGGATTCTCAAGTTCTGTCTCTATTTTGTATTTAATTTTAACAATTCCCCCCTTTTTGCCATTCTCTCAGCAAGGTGAGTGTGTGACCAACTAGTCTTGGTCTCCACTGTTGATGTAGCCACACTGAAGAATTACATATGTGGAGTTTCCACTAGTTGAGTAGTCAAGATGGAGAGTCATGTAGTTGCTGTTACCAACAGTTATATCATCATCATGGTGATGGGCAGTCAGATCATTGAATTCCTCAAGTTGTCTAATCCTGATGGATAGACTTTGATGTGAGTGGCTGTCAAAAGGCACTTAAAACCCTTGAGAGGATACAGTGCACTAGAGAGGTTAATATAATGACTATCAGGAGAAAAATAGCCAAGGACTGAAAAATTCCCCAGAGCAGATATTCCCAGAAGCCACGATTTAACCAAATAAATAACGTATATGGGTTATAATCAGATTCAGGTTTTACCTTTCTATGTCAATGTATTTTTTTTAGTTGTTTACTTAGGCACAACATGATGGGTTAGCAATCACATAACCTCATGATTATTTAGGACAGGATGAACATGAGGATATTTTATTTCAGGAGGTAGTATTGCAGGTAAGGTTTTGTCTAAATTAGGTCTGTATATAATGTGAATAATCAAGAAATTTAATAAGAGGCATTTCTTTGGAAGTAAAATAAAAACAAAAGTTGATAGTTTGAGTAAATTATAAATTCAGTTTCTGTGTTTGGAGAGCAGCCAGGTGAGAAAATTCATAAATTTGATTTTGAAGTATCTTTAGATAGTGGAATGAGGATGGTAGTTTCAATCAAATTGATTTTCTTAGTTTGCAGTTTGACTGTTTGTGATGGTGTCATTCGATGTTCATTGAACTTTCTTGAGTGGCACAGACAGGAACGGCATGAAGGATGTCCATATGTGATCTCGTGTGCTGGTTTCTCTGAGGTCTATAATTAGATTTAAAAAACCTCAAAGACAATTAACAGGACTAGAATCTGATAATGGATACACCACCATTTTCTCTTGAAACAATTTTTTCCATAATTATTCCATTTTTATCAAAGATATTTACAATGAGACTAATTTGTTTGTAAAATAAGTCTAGTCTTATCAAACTGGAATTATTTACATAAATGTAGCAAGAATAATAATTCTGTGCATATTCTCAAATATGACATTTCAGTGAAATCTTTGGTAGTATCCAAGGGGGCTTATCAGCACCATAAAGTCAATCTTAGTTCTGTAATATTGGCTTGTAGTAAGAAATCTCAGATTAAACCTTTAATGTCTCTTTAGGTTAAGATGTCAAGCTAAGGACTTGTCTACCTGTATCCTATTACAATAACAGATTCTTATTTAACATGTAAATACATATATAATCACGAAACATTAAAAAAAAGTTTCTTAAGTCTGGAGGAAACAGGCAGGGAGAAGAAGATAAATATTTCAACTTTGTTTACAAAAGTATACTTTATCATCTAGATGTACGTTATAGACAGTTTCATAGAGAGGAGTAAAAAGAGTCCTTTAAATCAAGAAAACAGAACATTAAAGAACCAGCAATGCTTTAAATGAAGTCATAAAAATTATAATCATCCTCATCATTCAATATCCTGGAATTAGTTCTTATTTTGCTTAATCTTTGGTTATCAGCTTTATGAATCAATCAGCTTTCCATTCGAGTTTTAGAAATTCTTACCCAATTCAGTGTTATGATCTAAAGTTATCAGAAAACTGCATTTTAAAGTACTTGTCAGATTCTTTACCATGAATCCCTTTGAAAATGGAGCATTTTTGCCTGTAGTTGATTATAAACGATTTCAGAGAAGACTCAAGAGTAAAACAGTAACTGTCTGTGAATGATAAAAATCTTAAAATTAGCCATGGTTAAAGATCTGGTGAAAGTTCACCAAAAAAAAATTTATGAAATTGAGAAGCAAATTGTTACTTTTGTAATATACAGCATTGTAAACTAATAACTGGAATTATGACTGATAACATTACACTAGAACATATATTTTTAGAAAATTTGTATAATTTTTGGAACACGTTCATAAAATATCAGATGTGAATGTATTCTGAGAAGGTTAAACATTACTTTTTATTTAATGATGTTTCTCATGCAATTTAACATATAAAATAAGCCTAAACAAATTAACATTTCTCTTTTATAAGGAGAGAGAGCAAATCTTTTGAAATCTTCCCTGGGCCCTGTGGAAAATTCCAAAGTTAGTTTGAGGTCAAAAAGACGTCATTGAGCATTTGATTTGGGGAAGTTTGTTAAAAATGTCAAAAGATTTAAACACTTGATCAATTAGGATCATAGGTCACTGTGAAACAATATTTAGTTCTTTAACCAAAGCAACAATTTAAAGATTTCAAAGGCAAATATAGAAAGTTACATAGTTGTAAAAAATCTTAGCTTTTTTAAAATTGAAAAGACTCAGTTTTCCTAAGTAATCAAAGATCTGATAATGATAATGTGGAGCACAGGAAATATTTCCTAAGACACAGAATCATGTTTTCCCAGGCAGGTTACACTAAAAGTGAAGAAAACCTTTTAGATTTTTTAAAAGAGTTTGATCACTTTCTTATTTATGCTTTCTTTTTGGGGGAAAGTGGTGAGGAAGGTTGGCCCTGAGCTAACATCTGTCGCCAACCCTCCTCTTCCTTTTTTCTCCCCAAAGCCTCAGTACGTTGTTGCATATCCTAGTTGTAAGTGCTTCTGGTTCTTCTATGTGGGATGCCACCACAGCGTGGCTTGATGATGCTGTGTAGGTCCATGCCCAGGATCCAAACCTGCAAACCCTGAGTCACCAAAGCGGAGCATATGAACTTAACCACCACGCCACCAGGCTGGCCCCTAGAATTTTTATTAAAAGCAGACCAATAATCTAAGAAGTTTTGTGATTTTAACAGGAAATTAAAGTAATTTTGTGTCAGTACATTATTGAGCTCATTTAAAAATGCTTATATATAAATCTATTTAATTTTAGCCAGCTCTGACCTCATAACATAAAATATCTTTTCCATAAAACTTCTGCTACTTTCCATATCCTTTTAGATTTTTTCTTATTCTTTTTCATTTCTTATTCTGCAACAACCAATCATTTTATTTTAGAAAACATTACTCTTTTTCCTTCAGAAAAACACATCCTATACTCCTTGCATATTCTACATATAAAAATACAACCAATTTGCTTCTCATACACTGTAAACAAAGTTGTTTCCCTTCACTCTTATTGTTTCTAGTCATTCTAGTTTTACATATTTATTATAGATTTTAACTATTCGTAATCTTTACTTTCCAGAGAATACTAGAAAGCAGGTAATTGTGAACTGTCATCATATATTAGCTTTCTGTAGTAGATTAGCAAATTTACAAGTACACAATTATACAAACTTATACTTTTTAGAGATATATGTTTTTCATAGTACTATTTTTTAATATGACAAAGGATATATTTATTAATAGACCCAAATACCTTTTGTCTCTCTACAAAAAATTAAGAAGCCCAAAGTAGATAATTATAAACTTATGTTTAGCAATCAATGTCTTAGTTTGTTATTTTATTTAGAAAAGATCTAGATATTCAATGAATATCCATTATTTAGTTTAACTTAGTATAAATTTTTATTTACATTTATTTAAATTATGTGTTTTTAGCAATTATACTTAGATTAGACATCAAATAGCTAACTAACATCTTAAGTTATTTTTCTTGCTGACACGTTTGATAACATATAGTATGAGCTTATTTGACTAGTAAACCCAGGTAGATGGTGTTGTATGTTTGCATTACATTTATTATTGACAATTCTGAAGACATTCTTGTTTTTATTAAAACAACAAACTTAAACTAGCTTTTATTTATCAAAGATTATCCTGATCATATGAACTTGAAAACCATTTGGGTTTGATTAAATATTTCTGAGAGTTTTAGGAATACTTAATTTATATAAGTGTTTATTTTTCTTTAAGCCAATTAAATGGAACTCTTTTAAAAATCACATGTACATAATATACATAAACACATAGATACACATAAACATATCGATAGACACACAGATCTTATAGGTTTTATTTTAAAATTTTAGCCATGTCTCAGGTATAATAATACAAAACTCAAAAGAAAAGCTTGAGCCAAATTGTGCTTCTGCAAGATGGACTAAGTTAAGGTTATCTGCTCAGTTGGAAAAAGTTTTTAAGATTTTTTATTTGTACACTATAAGGATTCTTTTAGAGAAGCTATTTTTGGATTCCTTTCAGTCTTTTAGAAGCTTCCACATACCAATCAAAGAATGTATTCCATTGTCCCCAAGATGTTTGAGATGTTCTTTTCAAAGGTGCCCCTTAAGGTTGACTACCTTATCTAAGTCAAAATTTCTCCAAAGTGGTCCCTAAAATTCTGAATTATCCAAAAGTTCTCCCATTTTTCCAGAAAGCACAAGATCCCGGTCCACACTTACTATACACATGACAGACAGGAGTCTTTTCTTTTTCTTTTTCTTTTTTTTTTTTGCTGAGGAAGATTTGCCCTGAGCTAACACTTGTGTCAATCTTCCTCTATTTTGTACGTGGGTCATCACCACAGCATAACCATCGATGGGTGGTGTAGCTCCACACCTAGGAACCAAACTCAGGCTGCCACAGTGGAGCACGTGAAACTTAACCACTAGGCAATGGGGTCAGCCCCAAGACAGTAGTTTTTAAGGGAGGAGCAGAAGGAGATTTTGACCACCTGGTTATTGGATTTTGGATTCCCTGAAACAAATAATCCATGGGAATCCTGGTAATTTTCCTGCTGCCTAAAACCCAGGGAATCATGGGTCTCTCCTCTTACAGACAGAAGAGTGACCCACCAAGAAGCTTCAACAAACAAAATACAGGTATGCATAACAATCTACATGTTGTAAACACATTGCACATGATTCATCTTCAAGGTAAATCAAAATTGAAAGAGCACAAACTATCAGCTCTCTATTGAATATAATCTCTTTTTGTTGAATTAATGAATAATAATAAAGATACATAAACAGGCTTCTGTTCCTGGATGAGATTCAATAACTTGTTGCCTAAAGTGTTGTTGTCATGAACAACTAGAAAAGCCCGAAACAATAGAGAAATCACCTGTATGAGGTACTGGAGACCTGCTGAGGTAAGCGAAACTGAAAGGGAGACAAGATCTTCAATAAAGTGAGTTGAATTCTGTGGCTGCTTTTACCCTGGGAGCATTTGTTCATTCTGGGCATAGACAAGAGGCTGAGAGTCAGGGCTTTACACCAGTGAAGTGTTCCTCCTGGGGCTTGGGTGAGGTCAGAGACAGGAGCAGAGCTTTTGGAGGAAATTTGGAGAGTATCAATCATACAGTATTTTTCCTTTAGGACGTGATCTCCAATTCTAGAGGCTGTATAAGGTGTGTTGTGCGTTGAGTTATATCCCCCCCAAAAGATCTTGAAGTCCTAATCCTGAGTGGCTGTGAATGTGAATTTGTTTGGAAATAGCATCTTTGCAGATGATTAAGTTAAGATGAGATCATTAGAATGAGCCCTAATGCAATATGACTGGTGTTCTTATTAAAAAAGGAGAAGGGGCGGAGCAAAATGGCGGGGTGAGCTGACCCGGGATTCTCTCCCCTCCAAAATACAGCAAAAGATTGGAAGAACTGAATTTCAGAGAATAAACATAATGCCAGCTCGTTAGGGACCTACAATACTAAGAAGGCAGAGATCATAAACCTAGCTTTACCCCTTCAGAGGCGCTGGAACGGTAGGAGAGAACATCGCTCCCTCCCCTAGAGTCTGCGATCGCTGCGGCGCGGGTCAGGAAGGAGCGGGGGAGGGGCCGCGTGACCGGGAGATCACCCAGGACTCCTGCTGCTGATTCAGTGGAGACCCGCTGACGAGGGGGGAAAGCATCCATCTGCGGGGACCCTATAAATCAAGGGCCTTGGGAGACCAGAGAACAGAACTGATCTGAACCCAGACCAGCGCGTGTGAGTAACAGCCCCTCCCCCCCAGCAAAGCCAGTGGGCGCAGCCATCTTGCCCAGAAGGCAGAGAGCTCACATGCCACTCTCGGCCCCCATCTAGTGGCGACAGGCTGTAACTGCAACTGAATTCTACCACCATGAGAAAAAACCGCTCCTCTACCATCCAGCAATTTATAAAAGCCCCAGACCAGAAGGAAAACAATAAAAACACAGAATTAAGTCCTGAGGACTTGGAATTAGGTAAACTAAGTGATAATGAATTCACAGCAGCTATAATCAAAAAACTCAATGAGGTAGAGAGAAAGATAGAGAAACAAGCTGAGTTCTGGAGTTACTTCGCAAAAGAGATTGAAATCATAAAGAGGAATCAAACAGAATTACTTGAGATGAAAAACACAATGGAACAGATAAAACAGAATACGGATTCCCTGAATGCCCGTGTAGACAACCTACAGGAGCAAATCAGCATAATCGAGGACAGACAGGCTGAATGGTGCCAGACAGAGGAAGAAAGAGAACTAAGAATTTAAAAAAATGAGGAAAATCTCAGAGAGATAATGGATTCAATGAGGAGTAAGAACATAAGGATCATAGGAATTCCCGAGAATATGGAAAAGGAAAATGGAGCAGAAAGTGTGCTTAATGAAATTATTGAAGAGAACTTCCCAAATCTAGGGATCAGCGGAGAAATGTGTGTAGAGGAGGGTTTTAGATCTCCTAGATTTGTCAATGTAAAAAGACCCACCGCAAGGCACATAATAGTAAAGTTGGCACATAGGAAGGATAAGGAAAGAATACTCAGGGAAGTAAGAAAAAAAAGAGAATAACCTATAAAGGAGCCCCTATCAGACTGTCAGCCGATTTCTCTACAGAAACCCTACAAGCTAGGAGAGAATGGAGTGATATATTCAAAGCTTTAAAGGATAAAAACCTTCAGTCAAGAATACTCTATCCAGCAAGAATTTCCTTCAGATATGAGGGAGAAATTAAATCTTTTCCAGACAAACAAAAGTTAAGGGAATTTGTAACTAAAAGCCCTCCATTACAAGAAATCCTCAAGAAGGCTCTCATACTTGAAAAAAGAAAAAAGGGAGAAAGGGGACACAAGCCACAGACTAGGGAGACCGATGGATAGAACCAGAACAGGATAGCAAATATTCAACTATAGCATTAGGGTAAAAATAAGGAAACTACCAAAACAAGGACGATCTTAGCACTCTAACTACAAATTAATAAGATGAGTTGGAATAAAAAATGAAAATAATTATTTAGGAGGGGAAGAGCAAAGGGTCTAAATCAGTATTGGTCGAGTAAGTAAGAGACCACCAGAGAATAGACTATATTATACACGAGATTCTAAATACAAACTTCAAGGTAGACACTAAAATAAAGTACAGAACAGAGTCACAAATCATAGATAAGGGAAAATCTAAGAAACCCAGCATAAGAAATTGCAGTATTAAATGGGTAGTCTAAAGCACACAGGAAAAGAAACACAGGAAAACAAGATAATGAGCAACAGATTGACAGTATTAAGTCCACATGCATCAATAATCACTCTCAATGTGAACGGATTGAACTCTCCAATAAAAAGACACAGAGTGGCAAAATGGATTAAAGAACAAGATCCAACAATTTGTTGCCTCCAGGAAACACACCTCAGCCCCAAGGACAAACACAGACTCAGGGTGAAGGGGTGGAGGACAATACTTCAAGCAAACAGCAACTAAAAAAGGCAGGTGTTGCAACTCTCATATCAGACCAAGTGGATTTCAAAATAAGACAGGTAAAGAGAGACACAGAGGGACAATATATAATGATCAAAGGGACACTTCGTCAAGAAGAAATAACGCTTATAAATATCTATGCACCCAACACAGGAGCACCAAGATTCATAAAGCAACTATTAACAGACCTAAAGGAAGATGTTAAAAACAACACAATAATAGTAGGGGACCTCAACACCCCACTCACATCAATGGACAGATCATCCAGACAGAAAATCAACAAGGAAATAGTGGAGCTGAATGAAAAACTAAAACAATTGGACTTAATAGACATATATAGATCACTCCACCCTGAAGGAGCTGAATACACATTCTTCTCAAGTGCACATGGAACATTCTCTAGGATAGACCATATGTTGGGAAACAAGACAAGCCTCTACAAATTTAAAAAAATTGAAATAATAACAAGCATCTTCTCAGATCATAGTGCTATAAGGCTAGAAATTAATTACAAGAAAGAAGCTGAGAAAGGCACAAAGATGAGGAGACTAAACACACTACTGAACAAGCAATGGATCATTGAAGAAATTAAAGAAGAAATAAAAAAATACCTGGAAACAAATGAAAATGATAGCATGCCATACCAACTCATATGGGATACAGCAAAAGCTGTATTAAGAGGAAAATTCATTGCAATACAGGCACATCTTAACAAACAAGAAAAATCCCAAATACGCAACCTTAAAGCACACCTAACTGAACTAGAGAAAAAAGAACAAATGAAGCCCAAAGTCAGCAGAAGGAGAGAAATAATAAAAATCAGAGCAGAAATAAATACTATTGAAACGAAAAAGGCAGTAGAAAGGAGCAATGAGACAAAGAGCTGGTTTTTTGAGAAGATCAATAAAATTGACAAACCACTAGCCAGACTTACAAAGAAAAAAAGGGAGAAAGCTCAAATAAACAAAATCAGAAATGAGCGAGGAGAAATAACAACAGACTCTGCAGAAATACAATGGATTATAACAGAATACTACAAAAAACTATATGCTAACAGAATGGATAACCTAGAGGAAATGGATAAATTCTTGGACTCCTACAGTCTCCCAAAGCTCACTCAAGAAGAGGCAGACAATTTGAACAGACCAATCACAAGGAAAGAGATGGAAACAGCAATCAAAAACATCCCAAAGAATAAAAGCCCAGGACCAGATGGCTTTCCTGGGGAATTCTACCAAACTTTCAGAGAGGATTTAATACCCATCCTTTTCAAGCTATTCCAAAAAATTAGGGAAGATGGAACACTTCCTTACACATTCTATGAGGCCAACATCACGCTGATCCCAAAACCTGACAAGGACACCAAGAAAAAAGAGAACTACAGGCTAATATCACTGATGAACATAGATGCAAAAATTCTAAACAAAATTTTGGCAACCAGAATTCAGCAATTCATCAAAAGAATCATACATCAGGATCAGGTGGGATTCATACCAGGGACACAGGGATGGTTCAACATCCGCAAATCAATCAACGTGATACACCACATCAACAAACTGAGGAATAAAAACCACATGATCATCTCAATAGATGCAGAGAAGGCATTTGACAAGATCCAACAGCCATTTATGATAAAAACGCTGAACATAGAAGGAAACTACCTCAACATAATAAAGGCCATATATGACAAACCCACAGCGAACATCATACTCAATGGGCAAAAACTGAAGCCCATCCCCCTGAAGACAGGAACGACACAAGGATGCCCTCTATAACCACTCTTATTTAACATAGTACTGGAGGTCCTGGCCAGAGCAATCAGGCAAGAAAAAGGAATAAAAGGAATCCAAATAGGGAGGGAAGAAGTGAAACTCTTGCTGTTTGCAGACGACATGATCTTATATATAGAAAACCCCAAAGAATCCATTGGAAAACTGTTAGAAGTAATCAACAACTACAGCAAAGTTGCAGGGTATAAAATCAATTTGCATAAATGAGTAACATTTCTATATTCCAGTAATGAACCAACAGAAAAAGAACTCAAGAATACAATACCATTCACAATCGCAACAAAAAGAATAAAATACCTTGGGGTAAATTTAACTAAGGAAGTGAAGGGCCTATATAATGAAAATTACAAGGCCTTTCTGAGAGAATTGGAT
Organism: Equus caballus; assembly: GCF_041296265.1. Taxonomy (NCBI): domain Eukaryota; kingdom Metazoa; phylum Chordata; class Mammalia; order Perissodactyla; family Equidae; genus Equus; species Equus caballus. The sequence goes on from NC_091695.1 coordinate 14,768,043, forward strand.
GACGACATAAGGAGATGGAAAGACATTCCATGTACGTGGATTGGAAGAATAAACATAGTTAAAATGTCCATTCTACCTAAAGCAATCTACAGATTCAACGCCATCCCAATCAGAATCCCAATGACATTCTTTACAGAATTAGAACAAAGAATCCTAAAATTCATATGGGGCAACAAAAGACCCCAAATGTCTAAAGCAGTCCTGAGAAAAAAGAACAAAACGGGAGGCGTCACAATCCCTGACTTCAAAACATACTACAAAGCTACAGTAATCAAAACAGCATGGTACTGGTACAAAAACAGGTGCACAGATCAATGGAACAGAAGTGAAAGCCCAGAAATAAAACCACACATCTATGGACAGCTTATCTTTGACAAAGGAGATGAGGGCATACAATGGAGAAAAGAAAGTCTTTTCAACAAATGGTGCTGGGAAAACTGGAACGCCACATGTAAAAGAATGAAAATTGACCATTCTTTTTCACCATTCACCAAAATAAACGCAAAATGGATCAAAGACCTAAAGGTGAGACCTGAAACCATAAGGCTTCTGGAAGAAAACGTAGGCAGTACACTCTTTGACAGCAGTATTAAAAGGATCTTTTCGGACACCATGCCTTCTCAGAGAAGGGAAACAATAGAAAGAATAAACAAACGGGACTTCATCAGATTAAAGAGCTTCTTCAAGGCAAATGAAAACAGGATTGAAACAAAAAAACCAACCCACTAACTGGGAAAAAATATTTGCAAGTCATATATCTGTCAGAGGCTTAATATCCTTAATATATAAAGAACTATCGCAACTCAACCACAAAACATCAAACAACCCAATCAAAAAATGGGCTGGAGACATGAACAGACATTTCTCCAAAGAAGATATACTGATGGCCAATAGGCACATGAAAAGATGCTCATCATCGCTGATCATCAGGGAAATGCAAATCAAAACTACACTAAGATATCACCTTACACCCGTTAGAATGACAAAAATATCTAAAACTAATACCAACAAACGTTGGAGAGGTTGCGGAGCAAAAGGAACCCTCATACACTGCTGGTGGGAAGGCAAACTGGTGCAGCCACTATGGAAAACAGTACGGAGATTCCTCAAAAAACTAAAAATAGAACTACCATACGATCCAGCCATCCCACTACTGGGTATTTATCCAAAGAGCCTGAAGTCAGCAATCCCAAAAGTCCTGTGCACCCCAATGTTTATTGCAGCACTGTTTACAATAGCCAAGACGTGGAAGCAACCTAAGTGCCCATCAACAGACGAATGGATAAAGAAGATGTGGCACATATATACAATGGAATACTACTCAGCTGCAAAACAAAACAAAATCATTCCATTTGCAATAACATGGATGGACCTTGAGAGAATTATGTTAAGTGAAATAAGCCAGCAAGAGAAAGGTAATCTGTGTATGACTCCACTCATATGAGGAATTTAAAACTATGGACCAAGAACAGTTTAGTGGATACCAGGGGAAAGGAGGGGTGGGGGGTGGGCACAAAGGGTGAAGTGGTGCTCCTACAACATGACTGACAAACATTAACGTACAATTGAAATTTCACAAGATTGTAACCTATCAATAACTCAATAAAAAAAAATTGGAAAAAAAAAAAGTGCCAGGGATGGTGCACAGATTGAGGGAATCAGGTTAGACTAGAAATAGGTTACTGGAGGAAGGTTTATGTACAAAAGGATTATTTACAAACGTGTAGGTATAGGAGAACTTCAAGGCATGATGCATGGTGACGGAGAGAGAATAATGGTCCCAATGATGTCCACCTTCCAATCCCCAGAACCTATGAGCGTGTTACCTTACCACGGCAAAGGGGACTTTGCAGGGGTGATTAAGGCAAGGGTCTTGGGATGTGGAGAGTTCCCTGGGTGATCCATGTGGCACCAATGGCATCACAAGTGGCCTAATAAGTGAAACAGGCTGGTGGTAGGGTCATAGAGGGAGATGTGGTGACGGATAGAAACAGATATCACAGATGAGAGAAGGTGCTGGGTGGCTGGACATGAAGATGCAGGAAGGGGCCACAAGCCAAGGATTGTAGGTGGCATCCAGATGCTGGGAAGTCAAAAGGAGACTCCAGAAGGCACTAGCCATACAGACATCTTAAATTTAGCTCAGTGAGACTGATTTGGGACGTTTGTCCTCCAGAATTGCAAAATAACAAATTTGTGTTGTTTCAAGCCACCAGGTCTGTGGAAATTTCTTACAGTGGCAATAAAAACCAATAGGTAGTAACAAGGGGTCCTTACAGCCCAGTTGTCACCACCTACAGGCCTCAAGGAATCAAGAGAAGAGAGCCCAAGGAAGAGAACCATGCTGAGTCAGCCCTTGAGAGGAGCTGGGCCTCTAGCCACAGACGGAGCCAGCGCAAGGCCATCTTTTCAGGAAGTAGCCAGGAGGTTCAATGCTTGGGCTCACACTCCTGCCTCCCTCCAGTCTGTTCTTGGGCTTCCCCATTGGTGACTCCAAAGGGAGCTGGAAGGATATGAATCTGCTTGTGGCCAACACCCTACAGGTCGGCAGCAGACAGCAGGTGGAGAAGGACAGAGAGTGGATATGAAAGGACATACTGATAACATCTTAGAACAGGAGGTCATGAGCTGTCGGAAGCGAGGGACCCAAGTGCTGGATCAGAGGAAGGCACAGGCCCTTTCAACATAGGCCTAGAGTTGATGGCTTACGACAATGTAGTTCATCTTTGCCATGCATCAGAACCCTGAGAGAGACTTGGAAAAAATACAAATTTTGGGGTCCCACCCAAGAGCCACTGAATCAGAGCCTGGCAAGGAGGGGCCCCAAAGGAGAAGGTCACTACCTCCCTATCTTCCTCCGTGTGCAGTCTTTCTAGGAGCCCTGTTTTGGGCATAGAACTTCATGACTGTCCAGGGTTGCATTTGGATTTATATCGAAATCATGCTGTCTATTTTCTCATGAGCTTGTATTTTTTTTTTAAATTTTGCACTACTGTTTGGAAAAGTTTGAACTCATGCAAGGTATTAGTTTGGCGGCCATCAAATTTCTTGTCAGAACTGGAGCCATTTTATGAGTGAAAAGGGGAGCTATCCATAACATGCCAGGCACCCACCAAGTACTGCCTGAGCTGTCCAGGCTGCACTGGGATGTGTGCTCACCCTTGCCGTCCATGACCCAGAGGCAGGAGACAGGGGGCTGAGGGCAGGGGTCAGCCGCACCTTCATCACACGCACGTCCAAGCCTGGCTTTGTTCTGGCCCTGCCTGGGTCATGGGTTAAAGAGTCTGCTGTGTCTGCCGAGAGGAGGTCAATGGGAGGATGCATGGTGACCTGGGCCCCATAGGCAGGACAGTCAGCAGAGCGACAGTGACCCAGGCAGGAGACAGAGTGGTGGTCTGTACAGGAGGGTGTTGGCAGAGATGGAGAGAACAGAGGGAGTTTGAAGGAATAATCTATGGACTGCCCGATGCATTGCATGGAGAGGGTGAGGACGAGGAACAGGTCAGGAGGGGTTCCCAGGTGCCTGGGCTGTGCGAGCCGGGAAGGTGGAGCTACCGACTGACTAGGGCATTCTGGAGGGAAAGCAGGTCCTCCATGGCTGGCTTCCCCAAGAGTGACCCCAAGTGTTTGGTTCCTCATGCTCCTCTGAAACAGGACATGAACTTGGGACAGGACCCATCCATGGGAGATAGGAGTGTTTCAGAGGGTAATTGGGGGCAGGTCACTTGCATAAGTTCTACCTCTGCTCTCCCAGGCTGTTTGGAGCTTCGCGTCTGTGCCTGGGCTGAAATGTGGCCAGAAATGGTGCTTCCCCCTTTATCTTTCCCACACTTTTCCCCACAGTCATCTCAAGATCCTTGCTATTCTATGTCCAGTCCAAGCATGGATATCACTGGGGAGCAGGGCAGTCTCAGACCCACTCAGGACCTGATGAACTGGGATCTGCCCTGTAACCAGATCTCCAAGTGATTCCTGTGCCCCGGAAAGTGTGTAAAGCACTGCGGATAACTCCTTTTCCCTCAGCATTCAGCTCAGGGCCACCTCCTCCAGAGACCCCTCCCTGACCTCCCACCCACCGCCCAGCCTGCTGCAGGGACAGTTAGAGAGCCGGGCACAGCGCCTGCAGTGGGTGCACACGCCACCTCCACGAGCACTTCTAGTCAGTGAGTCTTCCTCTTCCACTGGCTCTGCGCTCTGCTGGGGTCCACTGAGTGTTCATCTTGGCATCTCCACGAGTAGCATCGTATTGGCTCCACTCAGGGAGCGGATGCATCACCCTTGGGAATCCTCACCGTGCCCTCGAGCCCCTTCCGGAGCTGCCCTTGGAGCCCCTGTTGTGGGAGCGCCTGAGGGGTGAGACCCTCTGATCCCCAGGGCCTTCAGGGATGGTCGAAACCTCATGGATGTCCAAATGGGCATGACTACTCCCTACTCTATTTCTTCGAAAAATAGGCTTCTCACTGGGTGTACTTCATCTGTGCCCAGCTGCCTTCTTTTCGGATTCCCCTGCAGAGATTGTACAAAGGTGTCCTTAAAGTAGCGCAGGCAATACACAGGTTATCAGAAGCGTTCTCAGTCTTCTTCGTTCCTCTTCAACAGTCACACACACTGCTCATCTGAATGACAAACACCCCAGTGCCAGCCCCAGGGCTCCCTGCAGACTGCTGTGAGACCCCTCAACAAAACGCTGCGCCTCTCCCCCGACCCACATTCCACTGTCTCCACAGCCACAGACATCTGTGTAGAAAGCACATCACACTATGTCCCCAGCCACCCTGTCTCCCCTCCAGGTCTACACCCTTCCCTGGTGTCACTCCCCCGCACTACAGAGACATCTCTGCTGTGGGCCCTGCTCCCTGCCCACCTCCCCTCCCCCTCATCTTAGTCCCATTTCCACTGACCCAGAAGCCACCTCTCAGGCCTCTGTACTTCCTGTTCTGTCTGCCTGGAACATTCTGCCCATGATCTCCCAGACTAACTCCTCTTACCTTTCATCTCAGCATAAATGTCCCCCACTGAGTGTTAGCCTGTCACCGCCCTTACCATCCCCCTATAGGAATCGTCTGTAGAGCACGTATTTCCCTCCTTCATCTCTTTTTCTTTATTATGTGACGTCGTCCCTTGCTAGAATGTAAGCTGCGGGTCCCCAGGCCTCGTTAGACCATTTTGTCCATCACTGCATCTTAAACACCTGGAACAGCGCAGAAGACATCACAGAAGCTCCACATGTAACAAAACAATGGATGGGAAGGAAGGCAATGAAACCCTGGCACTTGAGATTCAGCAGAGTCAAGTGTGCTGGTCGCTCTCCAGATTCCTTCGGGGCCCCTCTCTGGCCGGCTCTGTGCCCAGGCTGACTCCTCTGCCTGCGCTGCCCGGGCCTCTGGGGGGCTCCCAGGCTCCAGCAGGTGGGACGTCAGGAGGGCAGAGGGCGGGGGCAGTCTCCCCTGTGCCCCTGACAGCCCTCATGGGCCCAGAGGACACCATTTCCCCTCCTCCCTCCAGCCCAGGGCTGGGAACAGCTTCCATCTCGCTGGCCCCCGGGAGCCCCGCATCTCTGGCCCTTCCCTCCTCCCTGTCTCAGCTCCGGAAATGGCTGCATCTCAGTCTCTTCATCTGCACCATTGGGGTGAAGTGTTTGTACTGGGAATTTTGTCGGGTACATCAGGCACCTCTCCTTTTCTGTGTACAGGACTTAGGATTCTTTTGTGTACATCGCGGTGGATTGCATGATCTTTTTCTTTTATTTATTTTAAATAATTTTTCAAAATTGAATCTCTTAATTTTACATTTTCCTTAGGTACTGAAATAACAAAATATTCTACATCTGTACTGTAGTTTGTGCGTGTCTGTGTGTGTGGGTGTGGGTGCATATGTGATTGCCACCAAGGGAAAACTGCATAAAATGCACTGCAAAACATTGAGAAATGTTTTGGCAAGAAACACTATCTTAAACAATACAACAAAGATTTAAAAAATTACAGAACAAAAAACAGAGTGCAAATTATCTAAAATTACCCTCTAAATTAAGCTATAAATTTAGGAATAAATCAAAACATTATGAAATGTGAACGGCAGTATGTTGAAGTCTCTTTTTTTTCCTGCTTTTCCATTGGTTTTTACTAACAATCTAATTCAGGCAAATATTGTCACTTCGCAGATTCCTAATAAGGGCTCAGGGCACACAGAAACAGTCTTTATTGTTTTCTACATCTCTATGTCCTACTCTAATGATGGCTTAATGAATAGTGACCTTTCATTTAAATCTAAACTCAATCCTTATACTGTCTTATTCTAGAGGGTCCAAGGACAGAGAATGCAATTGATAAGCAATGTATTAAATGAAACTTTATTTGAAAAAATATCTTAAACATTAGAATGCTTTATCTAGTTGAATAAGAATAATTAAGTAAGTAATAGGAGCTAAACTAAAAACAGAAAAAATCAAAATTCCTTTGAAAAGAGAACACCCGTGCAGATGTCCTGCTGTGGCTGGGGTGCTGAAGGCCCAGCTGCTGTGGATGCTGAGTCCAATCTGCAGGTGACCCCAGGCCCCTGAGGCCTCATGGCAGGGCCATCCTCCTTCCTGGGGGGGTCCTACCGGCCCAGGGGATCCCCCACACTTCTGGGCCTCTGGGGACCGTGGGAGGAGCAGCTGGAGGAAAATTGCCTCTTGGCAAAGGCTGGAACGAGGCCTCCAAAATGGCCAGCCTTTGCCTGTTGTGCTCGTTTTGTCTTCTTAGCTCCTCGAGCTTTCTCTCCGCCAACACGGCTGCCCTCCAGCTTTCTTTGGCTCTTTGCATCTGGAAGAGGTTCTCCTTGTGATAGTAGGAAGTGCACGTCTTCACTTCTTGGGCCAGGTCTTCAGCCATCTTCTTGTAGAGGTTGCGAAGCTGGTACGTGGAGTTCATCTCCCAGCACACGTTGAGGAGCTTCTTCTTCAACTCGGAGCAGACCCTTTCCTCCTCAAAGAATTTTATGTAAAGTGGCACAACTTCTTCATCATGTAGCTCATGCAGATTTTGAAGTTTGAGCTTCAGCTGCTGAATCTCACCTTCGAGCTTGGTGTTTTCGTGCTGCAAAGTTGCTTCCTCGGTTTGGAGGGAGAGGATTTCTCCTGCAAGCTCTTCCTCAATTTGCTTTTGTTGCTGCAACCATCTGGCTCTTTCCTGATGTTCCTCTTCATCAGTTGCTTTGGAGACTTTCACAGGCAGGCTCTTCAAAGCCTTTTCCAGAAGGTCGACAGTGTCCTGAAGTGCTGATGTGCTCAGGATTGTATTCATCGCTGCCAAGCACAAGGTTTGTAAGGGGAGAGGACTGGCCTCCACCCGAGGGCACTGAAGGGCTTCCACGGCTCGGTTCTCAGGTCCGGTATTCTCCCCACATTCTCCAATGACTTCACCGAAGGCAGAACACCTTTCACCTGGAGACTTCCCTCTTCTGAAAATATGTCCTGTCTTGACTATCAAAGCCACCACCACAGTACATATCAGGACCTCCCAGTGGAACGCAGGGAGACCTGGACCCTGGCTCAAGCTGTCCGAAATCACCAGCAGAGCACACCACAGGTGCCCCAGGATCAGCTGGAAAGTGGACGCGATGGCAGGCAGCAGGCCCTCCATGGCTGGGGAGAGCTCCGCAGCTGTGCCTCTGAGTGCCAGTGCCCTGTGGGCCACAACTGACCTCTCGGAACCCTGAGGAGTGTTCCATCTCCAAAGTAAACAGGTGGCTGGAACCAGGGTGTGTCAGTTGGTTGGGGGAGGGGAGGCCAGCTAGGGTCTAGGAAACAGACCCCTAAGTGAGCTCTGAAAGTAGAAGGGGTCTCACTTCTCCAGGCACTGGGGGAGGTGGACAGGGCTGATGGCAGCCTGGCTCTGCCAGTCGAGGCCCACCTGGCCCTACAGCACACCTAGGGGACAAAGCAGGGCCAGGCCATGTCCGTTTCTGTGCACAAGAACAAGTGGTGGGGGCCATCCCTGGGTGAGGCCCACTCTCCTCCTGTTTTCAAGTTTCCTTCTGTGCAGGGACACCTGGGACTGCCCACACAGCTCCCCAATCTTCCTAGTCTGAGGCTCCCTCTGTCCTTCTGGTTGGTCACTGGGGACAAGCAAGGGCAAAGACTGAAGGGTGTCCCTAAAGGTATGAACTAAGAGACCAGGATTCCAATCCAAACAACTCAAGAGTCATCAATATGAACTGGCAATCTTAACATTTTATGGATTTTGGTTGAGACAATATGTCCTCATTCAATCCAAGTGTTCCTGGGTGGAAGTGACTCTCCTGGGGTGACACAGTGACCAGGGCTCCTTTCCTCATGTGGCCCTGCCATCTTCAGTATAAGCTTCCCAAGGTGGCCCTGAGGAGGGTCCAGTCCACCAAATTGTCTTCAGAGGTGGGCCTCTGGGGATGGCGTTTTTACACATATTATCAAAAATAACTCAACAAACACTTTTTGAGAAACTAGGACATTCTAATATGATCATGGGAACATCAACAGTCTCTTGCCCTGTTAGGCTTCATGTTTGGTAAGCAAGAAAGGCACAAGCAAATAATTTTAAAATAACACAGTACTCATTAAGACACAGGTATGCTCTGGGTGCTGGAAAAGCACTTGGTCCAAACTAGAGGCCAGGGGAAACATTCTAGAGCCATTAGCTCCTGAGCTAAATCCTACAACGCCAGAAGAAATTAGGCTGGGGGTAAAGGCTAGAAGGGATTCCTTCGAAGGAAAAGCAAGCATAAAGACAAAAGAAATTAAATAGCACTGGGTGGATGAGAACTTCAAGCCATTCTGCGTCATCACAGTGTAAAGAGAAAAGAACAAAACAGTAGAAAACGAAGTCAGAGATGCAGACAGGAGTCAAGCCACAGTGTGTCTTCAACTTGGACACAGCAACTGGGTCTGTCTTACACACATAAAACTTCTCCCGATTATCACCTATTATCTGTGTGAAGTAGGAGTATTCCAGGCTTAGCCGACATAAGATCATTTGTAGAGCAAAAATACTAAGATTATCCTGAAAACTTGAAATCAACCAACATTAAACAGTATTTAATGCCAATTAATAGCTATAAACATCTATGTGAATGGGTTCTTCCTGGTTATTTCCTAACTTTGAGAAAGTCTATAAACAAAATCAGAAATTCTCTTCCAATACAAGTTAGTAATCAAACTTCTCTGATTGAGAATGCATAAAAATAAATACCTACATTTTATATAATACAGTTACACCACAATGAGATATGGAGGTAACTGAATGTATTTTGAAAAACTCAGTGCTATATAAGCACAAAGTATTCATGTTAAGAATAAAAATTAGTCCATAAAATTTTCCATATGTACCTGTGTGTGCGCATGTATGTGTGCTTATTTTGTTACATGGTAATAAACCTTTCTCCAAAATCTTTATTTTGGGGAGGGGCAGGGATTGAAAGAAGGGAAATTCTACTAAATGGTAAAGCTATCAGTAATTAAAAATACTACTTTATCTTCAAAAATAATACTAAGCCTCTACCAACACTTAAAATCCATAAAACAAATGATTTTGCCCATTTAAAATTCTAGAAATTTTTGTTTCTTTAATGAGAAACACTGTAGCTGTTCCATATTTCAAAACAATGAATACTCCATGAGGTGCTCTATGAAAGGATATACCAATGAAAGACAATCTGGAAAAAAATATAATGCAGCTAATTAAAACATGCTCCTTTCAAATACACTAAGAAGAACCAAGGTTAAAGTAGTCTTTTTTTTTTGTCCTTTACCTCTGCTTCAACAAAATTAATATATCCCCAAGGAAAATGTTTCATTACATTCCTGTCAAATTATTAAGAAAGAAGTAAACTTACTCGCATCTGCTTGGCTTCCCACACTGATGTATCTATCACGGCCAGGAAGCGCGGTTTGGTAGTAAGTTGTCTCCTCCTGCTGAGGGGTCTTGGCATTCTTCGCAGTGAGGAAAGCCACTGCCAACTCCAAGTTTCCATTGCTATCCTTCAAAGATCAAGAACAGAACATCAAATATTTTGGAATAACTCTGTACATTCTCACATGATTTATGTAAGCTTTTCCATAACAACTAATTCTCAAAGCAAAAATCATTTTCAGATTCAAAATCATTCTGTGTGATTCTGATTTTATAGTATAAATTCATCATAAACAAAGAACACTATATCAATGGTAATTCCTTTCTCTATTAATTAAAACTACTAATATAACGTAAAAATCAACTCTATAACTAATTTCTCAATTTTCCATTACTTTCATATCTGCTTAACAAAAGCCAATCACAAACTTGTACTTCTAAACAAATGAACAAACTAAAACATGTTTTCTGGAACTTGCCATATACAAGGATGAAAAATGAATATTTAAAACAGTGCTTCTGCAAATAAGAACAAAAAAAGGTATTCCCTTTAAAATGGGTGCTGAACACATACCTAAAGGCAAACTTAACAAGCAAATGTCAAAGACTTATAGGAAGAAAATAGCAAAATGTTCTGAAGCTTGACAGTATGGAGAAACACAAAGAACTCCTAGACAGAAATACTCAATACTGTCAAGATAACAATCCTGCCCAAATTAAATATAAATTTTATGTAGTTCTCATCAAAAGCATACCTGGACAAAATTCTAAAGTTAATTTAGAAGGAAGTAGCTGCTAAAAAACTAAGAATTTTTGAAACAGTAAAATAATAAGAGACCTGCCCAGTTATATCTCTATATTTTCTGTCCAGTTAACAATAAATATAACACTAGCTCTATGACAGCTAGTTGAAACAACATTAGGAAATCCAGGTATTAATAATGGAGTTATGTCTGTGACACAAGGCCAGAACACATTAAGATTGTGTAGGCCTTAAGAATTTTAGGATACGAGAGGAGTGTAATAGGAAGCCAGTTGAGGGTTCTGCCTAGAAATGACCAGGTATGACTTACATTTTAAAAGGATCATTCTGGCTGTGTGTTGAGACTATAGGAGAGAAAGGGCAGAGAGTCTATTATTTGCTATCATATTAAATGTAGGGGGTGATAGAAGGAGAAAGATTAGAATGATTCCAAGATTTGAGGAGTGAACAACTAGAAGAATGAAGTCCCCAACCCACCTCGACTCCAACTCTAGGAGCTGCTGAAGAGATAAAGTAAGAGTACAGTTGGAAAAGCACCACTGCTTTCACCTTTGTTATCTGTCACAACCACTGTAAGATTCTCAAATGACTCATCCAAAATACAGGTATAACATATCCCATAGTTAGATAAGTAAACTATAGTAAAACAACTTGCAATAACAACGGCTAAGATTTACTGAGCAGTAATATGTGCCAAAACATGTGCCAAGTACTCTTCACAGACTACCTCATATAATAATTAGCTGACTACAACAGGGACTTACACAACGAGAAGGTCACTTACTTTGCGAAGCTAAAAATAGATGCTCAAAATAAATAAAAGTGCTGAAATCAATCAACGACATGTGGTTCCCAAAAGTAGACTCCATATCAGTATTTTACTGAGAGACTCAACTCATTAATAAACCTCTTACAAATTTATACCGGGCAACAATTAAGGTTTAAGTACACTGTTTTCACTTCCACCTACTGAGAACTGAAATGAAAGTTAAAAAAAAAACTAAGGTCATACAGCTTACCTCAAAGGAAATGTGGACAAGAATTAATTTGATTAATTCTTTGCATTTATTTAATTAAACATATTCTACATGTTTCCCAAGTCAAGAAAAAGAAAAGTGCCCTGACAAGGTACCGAGTGTAGTGTCACACTCACTGACACAGAATGGAAAAAGTACATTCTGAAAATAGACATGATTTAGTCATATTTATCACAATAAAGAAAGGACTAGTGGGGCCGGTCGAGTGGTTGAGTTCGCGTGCTGCACTTTGGCAGCCCAGGGTTTTGCTGGTTCGGATCCTGGGCGCAGACATGGCACCGCTCATCAAGCCATGCTGAGGCAGCATCCCACATGCCACAACTAGATGGACCCAAAACTAAAAATACACAACTATGTACCGGGGGGCTTTGGGGAGAAAAAGGAAAAATAAAATCTTTAAAAAAAAAAAAAAGAAAGGACTGGCAATCATCTAAACATCATCATATAAACTGACATACAACACATTTGTTTCCTCCCTAAATGCTTACAGTGGCTTCATAAACCCTGCATTAATGCTCTAAACAGTACTGCTTCATCACTGTCCTGATGAGGCCAAAACGAAGCAAAGCCTCTAGTGAAAGCAGAAATTAAGTGTGATGCTCTGGGATCAGGCCACTTGGTTTCTATTTCAAACTCCTCCACATACTAGCTGTGTGATCTTGATCAAGTCACTTTAACCTCTGTTTCCTTATCTTTTAAAAAGGGATGAAAATAATACCCCATGGAGTTATTAGGAATAGCACCTAGTACTGTAAGTGCTTACTAAGTGCTAGTTGTTATCACTACTATTATGAGGATTATGATTACACTCACCTAAAAGATAAATTGCTTCCAGACACAAATGAAGAACTTTTGTGTCAACATCAAAAATTATATAATTTTGTCTCATGGAGCAAATGCCAAAGGATTGAAGCTGTGTGTATGCCTACAGTGGAAAAAGGCTCTCACTGCAAGCCTTTGTAGCTATATATATATATATATATACATATAGTTCTTGAACATCTTTCACTCGCTTGATCTTTTCCATGTGCATACCCATGTGATTTAACTCATGTGAGTGCCTCTGTGTGGAAATGAGAGTACTTCATAAGACACAACAAAATGATGCATCTTATCTGTTGCATATACTCAAAAGTTTGATGTTGAATGTTCTTAAGGTAAATTACTTGAATGTTAGCCAGTTTCTATTTCTCCTTCTTGGAAGGAAAAAATGTAAGCTTTTGACTCTCTATTAATTTTCTATTTCTCCCTCCTCCTCCTCTCTCTACTCTCCCGCACCCTCTGCCCCTATTTAAACTCTAAAATCAGGGTTCTTGAGTAAAACCAGCCATTAGCAATTGGAGTCACATCCCCCTATTTTGCATGAAAAGTGTTTCCTATGGAGAGAAGTCATCTGTCACTCCAAGGTATGCTGGAAGCTAACATGCTCAAAATTGCTGTATATGTTAGCTAAGGCTCTTACTTTATACAAGTTCTTTCCTATATCTCTACTACTACCACACAGTATAACTAAAGAACTCAACTTTCAAATATGGCAGGCAGTAGAGATGAGGGTGTAACACAACTGTAGGTCATAAAACAGAGGCCATACCTTCAAAGCTTGCTGTAGTATCTGGGCATCGTTGATCCCAGTAATTTCTCTCAGCTGATTCAAAAATGTCTGCTGGTGCTAGAAGAGAGGAAAAACCAAAATCATTACACTCTGAAATCTGAAAATATACAAGGACAAGAAAATAAATGACCTTTGGGCAAACAAACAGAAAACAAAATAAACTAGAGTAAAAAAGAAAAACAAAAACAGGGGCAGGCCTGGTGGCACAGCAGTTCAGTTCCTACACTCTGCTTTGGCGGCCCGGGGTTTACTGGCTTGGATCCCATGTGCAGACATAGCACTACTTGTCAAGCCATGCTGTGGTAGGCGTCCCGCATATAAAGTGGAGGAAGATGGGCACAGATGTTAGCTCAGGGCCAGTCTTCCTCAGCAAAAAGAGGATTGGGAGCAGATGTTAGCTCAGGGCTAATCTTCTTCAAAAAGAAAAAACAAACAAACAAACTTGAGAGAGACTGAACAAATTTCATTCTTTTAGGAAGAAGGAACCATGCTGTGGGGAGCCCTTATTTCATTTTCATGTTTCCAAAAGGGAACTTCTACATTACTTCCCAAGAAGAAGTCTTACTGAATTAACAATTTCTGGTCCATTCTTCACCACCTCATTTATGCCACCCAACAAGAAAAGGAGTGGTTAGCATGAGGCTAAGCCTGAGAAACTAAGGAAAACAAGTATCCATTGGGTTACTTTAACTAGGGCATGGGACCAGTGATGGAGATCGAGGCAGCTCTGGTAATCTCTCCCTGTCCCTATGGACAGCCAGCATCCAGGCCCCTGGGATATGTGAAAAAGACACGCTTTTGGCAGGCCATGCACTAGGTGAGTATATTATATCACTGGCATCCTACGATCTGTCTGAGGAAAAAGAGGACCATCTCATGCTCCCATCCGTCATAAAAGATCCTAAACAGAATTGATCATTTGCCCCCATTTGCTTCAGATCTGTTTACAGTCTACTGGTTTATATACCATATAATCTATTACACTCTATTGGGGGGATAGCATCCCACTACCAAACCCTTCCCTGAACTTCCCTAATTAAGAACCATGTTCCTCCCTACATCTCTGTATTTCTCAAAACAAGTTCCCAAAAACTGTAAGACAGCACCACGACATAATGCAAGCTCAAGGGATATGATCTGGAAGACAAGTTGTCACTAGAATGAAAGGATCTGCAGAAATCTTTCTTGAAAATGTTTAACAGTCATCTCAGTAAGAATTTTATGGGGTGAAAGTTTAATGAGAAACAGTATAGTTACACAGTTTCAAATTCTTCCTACAAATTATAAAGAGAGAAAAAGTAAATTTATACTGAAGAAATCTAACAGATACCAACTCAACCAAGTGATCAGAGCTAATATTACCAATAATGGGACTGACAGCGTGTGCCTCTTGATATGATATGATACACCAAGAAGACAATATCACCTGTGGTTTTCCTGCCAAAAACCATAACCTGAATCTAATCTTGAGGAAGTATCAGACATCCAAACTGAGGAACATTTCGCAAAATAATTATTGGGTTATCTTCAAAATGTCTATATCATGACAGACAAAGGACAAGTTTCCAGATTAAAGGGGACCAAAAAGGCATGGTAACCAAATGTACTGCAGGAGACCACATTACATCTCAAACTAAACGCAATACAGGATATTGTTCGGACAACTGGAGAAAGATGAATGCGGACTGCTTAGTAATGATATTTTATTAATATTAAATTCCTGAACTTGATAATGCACTATAGTTATTTAAGAAAATATCTTTTTTCTTAGGAAATACACCCTGAAGTATTTCAGGGGGTAAAGGGACATGATGTCTGCAACTTACTCTCAAATGGTTCAGGAAAAAAGTTATGGGAAGTTCTCTGTACTAATTTCGCAACTTTAAATTT
Organism: Equus caballus; assembly: GCF_041296265.1. NCBI lineage: Eukaryota > Metazoa > Chordata > Mammalia > Perissodactyla > Equidae > Equus > Equus caballus. Next base: position 14,783,211 of record NC_091695.1, read on the forward strand.
GAAATTACTTCAAAATATAAAGTTTTAAAATGTTATGCATACAGATTTGTTGATGTCAGGATTGTAAAACGTGCGTCTCAAAACATGCTTGACAATTTAAACATGCATAATGTATATACATTCAGAAGTGAAGGGTCCTAAAGAAATTACAAAATGAAATGAAAGAAAGAAAGAAATAAAAGCAATTTGAAAGTCAGGTTTGAGAGAACGTAGTCGAGATATCTTTTACAAAAGCCACACATATAAGTTACAAATTATATTCAGCTACATGTAACAGAGTCCCATCTAAATAGTAGCTTCAACATACTGCAGTGTCTTTTCCTAATATAATTAGACTGGAGGTGGGCAGTCCAGATCTGATAAGGACAGCCCACAAGATATCAAGGATCTAAGCTCCTTCTGTCTTCCCACTAAACATTCCTATATATGACATTCAGCAAGTGTCTGTCACTCCATGTCTCCTCCTCCAGCATCCTGTCCAAGTTCTAGGTAGGACAAAGGGAAGGGCAAAGGACAAAAGGTGTCTGCCAAATGATTCTGCCTTCTTTATCAAGCCCTTTCTGGCGACTTCCACCTAAAGCCTCACTGAACACAACAAAGCCTCCTGGCCACTCATAAGTGCAAAAGCGGTTGGGAAATGTATTTTTCAGCAACGCAAAAAGCCACTCTGAAGATGAAATCAAGGCTCTGTTTGTTAGGGAAAAGAAAGAACATATACTGCATAGGCATTGGCAGTATCTGCCATGCCATCAATGAATTTTCATTTCCATAAAAATCTTATTAAAGAGTTGAGATAACCAAGACTATCTAAGAATAAAATAGATAATAAAGCACATAAACAAGGTCATATAAATGCCAAGAAGAATCAAAATAGTTGAATAAAAGAACCAAATTGCCAAATTTCCAGGGCTGAAATACAAGAAAAATAAAATTCTTTTTAAATTTGTCAACTTTTCTACTTTCTTTTAAAAAGTTAACAATAACTAAGCAACAGAACCATGACTAAGTTACATAATACCCAACATTACAAATTACAGATGTATAAAAATTTTACAGAAATTCTCCTTATCTAATTCAAGGCTTTATTTTAGTGAACATAAAATACTTGAAAGATTTTATAAGCCTGTTTGCAATTTCACCACCACCAGCACTCCAAACTCCATCCTTTACACAGAGCATTATTTGCCTCAACTGCGAATTATTCAATCGTGCATCGGGAAAGACTATTGAATACCCCAAAGAAATTACTCATTTGTACAAACGTCGCTGGCCATTATTTATAATGCTGGAAAAATGAAAAAAGATGCAAATGTCCTTCCACTAAGGAAGACATTCTAAACTTTAATGTACAGAAGAATGACCTGATGAGTTTTCTAATAATGATGATTCCCCGGCCCCACCCCAGAGACTGTGATTCCAGGAGGGTGTGAGTTAAGGCTAATAAATCTGTATTTTTAATAAGCATCTCAAATGATTTTGATACAGATGGACAAATCCAAACAACTGTATATTTTTAAGTAGTGAATCTACATAGAAGGTTATCTTTACAAAATCGCATTAAGCTGAAGTGGTAGGATACAAAATAGTATACATATACATTAATGACAAGATGAAATGTAAATACAAATGTAAAACCCAGAAAACATTACAGGGCCTGTGTTAGACTCCCAATTCTCCCATCTCTGCTCTCACACCTTTTGCAACTTTTCCCTTTCTCTCACTAGAGATACCATATATTTCCTTGCTGCATTGAGGAGCTTGACCATGTGACACACTTTGACCAATGACAAAATAGCAGACAGCATGCAAGCAAACATGAAATGTGCTTACATGGTTGGGCTTGCCCTCTTCATCTTCTTCCTTAAGAAGAACATGACCTGGGAAGCCCACTTGCCCCAGAAGAATGAGGCGCTAGTAGAGAAGAGCCACTCCAATCAACCCACAAATCTGTGAACGTGATGATAATATTTTGGTATGTCACCAACTTTTGCAGTGAGCTGTTATGATGTTAGTTGACCGATACAGAGTGCAATAAGAACATTGAGTATTTTATCAAGAAAAGCAACATCTTTGAAATTTTGTTATGGTTTGGTATTTTATCATCTTTCACTATTAAGTCAGCTAAAACCTAGGAAAAAAAATAATCCAGATGTATCTCTAGCATAGTTTTATGACCGCATGAATTTTGACTGAAAATGAAACAATGAAGAGAAAAAGGATTAAGGTGCCAAAGAAGGCTGAGCAGGAAGGAGAGAAGGTGAAAGAACTTTCTCAGCTAAGTTACCAAGAAATGGGAGAGAAATCGAAAGAGGTGACCTATGAGAAAAATTCTCAGTTTATGGCAGAAGAACCACCTCATTTGTAAGGTTTTCCCCTTTGTTATTGGCATCTTACAGCTGTGCTTCTCCTGTCTTTGAAAACCTGCTCCTTCATTTCCCGTAATCATGTGTTTTTATTGCTGTTATTTCTGTTGTGATTAAGACCCTGGTCTTTCTTTCAAGGTTTGCATTTTCCTATTTACCAAACTTCTGGTCTGTGCTACACCCTGATCCTCAACTGAAAATGTCTTGCATATGATTCTCTCCTCCTTGACAAGCAATTTGGGATCCAAGGTGGATCCAACCCACTTGCATGTCTAGAGCTCCTCTTCTGAGCTCTGAGGTCTTCCTTGTACAGATTTCATATCTAATAAGCATAAGGAGGTGAGTGCAACATATTCACGCTTGTTAAAAAGAAGGCAGCAGGGGCCAGCCTTGTGGCCGAATGGTTAATTTCACTTGCTCTGCTTCAGCGGCCTCGGGTTCGCAGCTTCAGATTCTGGGCACGGACTTAGCATGGCTCATCAAGCCATGTTGTGGCAGCAACCCACACAGAAGAGCTAGAGTGACTTACAACTAGGATATACAACTGTGTACTACTGGGGCTTTGGGGAGAAAATGAAAGTTGGCAACAGATGTCAGCTCAGGGCCAATCTTCCTAAATAAATAAATAAGGAGACAGCAGGCCCAAAATGGAGTCACTAATGTTAAGGCCCCACAGTCAGAAAACCAAGACTTAATACCTAACCTAATTTGCAGTTTCAACTCCCCAGGAATGTAACCTTGGACCAGTCAACACAGAATTTCCTGGTCAGCCCTAGTGGGTTATCCACTGATAGACCACTTCCATTCCCCTTAGGAGGGCAACCTTGCCTAAAACAATGCATTCTTTGGTAATAATTGCCTTTTGACCCCTCCCTCTCTGCCTTTAAAATCATTTCTTTTCTGCAACTCTATGGAGCTCCTTTCTATTTGGTAGACAGGATGCTGCCTGATTCATGAATCGTTCAATAAAGCCAATTTGCTCTTTCAAATTTACTCAGTTGAATTTTTTGTTGTTTAGAAGATTTGGTGGCAGCAGCAGAACTAAAGGAGACTTCCAGTGGCATTCAGGGACAACAAGAAACACAGGCATGGTAGTTGCAAACCCGTTTTTGAGTTCACTGTCTTTCTCACCATTTCCAAGGGCTGTGGGTAAGTTCCCTCTGGGTTCTGAGCTCGGCTCTCTTTGCACTGAGCTCCCAATCTAACTGGCTTTCCAGTTAGTTCCCCATTTGTCTAGAATCACTAGTTCCACGTTGGGAGCTGCTAGCAGTTTGGACCACAATGCCCTATTTGATTGGAAAGTCTAGCCCTTGGTTATGTTTCCAGATTCCGGGTTGGGAACTGCTGGTGGTTTAGTCTGCAGTTCCCCATTTGTTTGGGATCCTTCCCCAGATTCCACGGTGGGAACTGCTAGCAGCAAGTGCACTTCCCCATGTTTTTGGAATCAGTCCACAGTCCCCATTTGTTGAGGTCTGTTGGTTCAGTCGTTCCCCAGTCTCAGGTTCCAATGTTGGGAACTGCTGGTTTTGCACTCAGGGCCTTTTCTTGGCCAGGAACAGTAACATCTCTTGGTTACTGCCGATACATTAAGGTGCACCTGTCTGTCTTGTTTCATGTAGACAAAGGCTAACGGGAATCTCTGAAGTCAAAAAATCACAAAAATCATGGGCACAGATCAAGTATTTAAAGGCTGTTAGAGAGTGCATCACCTAACTCAAAGACTCCTGTCAGGAGAAGGTGGTCACGGAACAGGTTAGATTGACACCAGGCCACCTGCCAACCTCAAGAAAACTTCCATGCAACGAGGTATACTGTAAAACACACACAATACTCAACCCAGCAGCACACTCTTTTTACACATTAATTTGGCTCCAAAAAACCCAAAGTCTTAGCTAACGGGATCTTTAAATTCTGAAGAGTCAAGCATGCCACCTCCTGGCACACCTATTTATTTTATGGCTAAGAACTATGGCCCAATAATAAATTGCTCAATAAAGTCAATTTGACTTTTTAAATCGACTGAGCTGAATTTCTTTTCCTTGTTTTCTTTTTTGAGGAAGATTAGCCGTGAGCTAACATCTACCACCAATCCTCCTGTTTTTTGCTGAGAAAGACTGGCCCTGAGCTAACACCTGTGTCCATCTTCCTCTACTTTATATGTGGGATGCCTGCCACAGCACGGTTTGATGAGCAAGCGGTGTGTAGGTCTGTGCCCAGGATCCAAACCAGCAAACCCCAGGCCGCCGAAGCCGAGCACGTGAACTTAACTGCTGCACCACCAGGCCAGCCCCCTGAGCTGAATTTTTTGTTGTTTAACACACTGCTCGACCAAGAAGGGCAAGGCACAATGTTCAAAGAGATTCAGTGGCTTGCAAATACCACAAAAATCAATAAGGAACAAGCCAAGACTACCTACAGACCTTCAGATTCCTTCTTCAAAGTAATTTTTACTACATGATGACATCCTTAAGTGCCTACTCTGTGGAAAAGACAGTAGTATACACTCCAGGGAGAAGGAGACATCAGTAATTTCAATATAAATTAAAGATCAGAGGGTTTCATTGAAATTCTTTCCTCCCTCAGTTGACCCTATTAATGTTGGGTCTGTTTTAAATCTGTTTCAGTAAAGACTGCAGAATATTTAACATCGGTATAACTTTTTGAGGATCAAAAAAAGGGGATCACTGGTTTAGGCCAAGGAAAAAGATAAGCAATTATGCTCTTGCTGTATGCCAGACTCTGCTTTAAGTGTTCCCAGCATACAATCTCATTTGACACATGCAAATGTGCACATGCACACACACACCCTCTAGGAAGTTCCTCTCATTTTATAGCTAACGGGCTTCAAGAGATGAACAAGTGCAGAGACAGGAATGAAAACAGGGTTTTCAAATCCCACAGCCCATGTCCTTTCCATATTTTCTCTCCTCTACGGTACCTGATTTTGAAGATTAAAGATGCAGTAAAAAATGTAAGCGGTGGTAAAATCTCCTACCATGTTGATGTAAAACACTTAGACAGCGGTACGAGAAGACTGGCGCACTGCTGACTAGAAGGCAGGAAAGCTTTCTGTGTTAAGGGGTGAATGCCTCATAAGTCAGTCATTGGTTCCTTTAACTGCATTTCCAAATATAAATAAAACTTGGTTTAGCGCAAAAGAAACAAAGTCAAAGTCTCCCTCTTCAGGGGAAAAAAAGGCAACTCTTAGAATGACCTCTAAAAAAACTTCCAAATTCTCTTAGAAAAAAGGAAAAAACCCCAATGAGATAGACAATCCCAAGGCATTCTTAAACTTCGAATCATATGCACTAAAGACTAAAGTATTTCCGGCACTGAGTGGTAAGCAGGTCAAAGTTACCTATCAATGAAAGGATTAATAACACCACTGCCTTTAAAGTACATAACCATAGGCACATCTGTTTCCACAAATACCTTCTGCGTCTATCTGATAACACTAAACTGCCCTAGTTCGTATTATCTCACCATAACAAGAAACCCCCAAACTTCGTTGACAGATAATTCCTAGTACACGTGTCCTTCAAATAGCTCTTCGTAAGCCCCAAACCTGCCCCTGGCCAGCTAAAAGCTATAAGCAAAAAACAAAAACAAAAAACTTTTATTTGCCGAGCCTTGTCTTTTATTTTTATCTCTCATTTTAAGGAGGACAACATGATCTTTCATTTCCCTTCACATGTAATATTCCGTGAACTCTCTGAGAATTTTCCTGCAGTACAATCCTTATCATGGCCTCACGGGCTGTCTGCAGGCTGCGGCTCTCTCTAGCCTCACCTTGCACTACTTTCCCATCTTCCTCTTCCCTCTAACTTTTATTCAGGGTCTACAAAATACCACTCTGCTTCCTAATTCAAAGATCGGTGTATATTCAGTTGCCTTCTGTGAAGATTAGAGGTTCTCCTGGCACTCACCACATTATAATAATATACTACGGTTAATCACCAGATTCTAAGTCCAAAAGGAGCACAGTCTGTCTATTTCACTCATCACTGTAGTCCTGGCAACTAGTACCAGTGCTGGCATGTGGTAGGCACTCAATAAATATTGACTGAATAAATGAACATAGCAGAGTTTACAGCGGGTAAGTGGACTAAGTCAGATCACAGGGCTTGAACTCATCCACAAGAAAGAGGTACTAATTACTGGAGACAGGAACAAGAGGCATACCTAAATCAGGCCCACTTACTAAACAAACTTTCTACACTCTCCTACAGTCTATCTAGAATTTCCCAGAAGGCTTCCTTTCTTAGTTCTGGTCCTGTCAATCCTGCTTGAAGGTGAGTGTACAGGACAATATTATTGAAATTCTCCACTGCAAATACCCCAAAGAGCTATCTCATGAATGGCTGGGGTACCTTGTACTTCCTACTGGCACAGAGCCAAGGTTTATCTCAACCTTTTTGGGTTAACAGCATGTCAGTGTTAAAGTAAATTAATCATATATCACTCTGGGTGTAAAAATCTGAAGATGTGCTCTTTTTTTTATATAAATGAAGCAGGTAGTTTTTTGTTTTTTTTTTAAGATTGGCACCTGAGCTAACAACTGTTGCCAATCTTCTTTTTTTTTTTTTCCTGCTTTGCTTTATCTTCCCAAACCCTCCATACATAGTTGTATACCTTAGTTGCATGTCCTTCTAGTTGTGGGATGTGGGACGGGGCCTCAATGTGGCCTGACGAGCGGTGCCATGTCTGCGCCCAGGATCTGAACCCTGGGCTGCCGCAGCGGAGCACCCAAACTTAACCACTCGGCCACGGAGCCAGCCCAAAGATGTGCTTTTTTATGCTTCACTATTTACATTTAGACTTAGAAATGCCAGAATTTCTGAATTTAAAAAACCTTTTCCTACCTTTTTACAGAATCCCAGAGCTACAAACAATCTTTAAGCATTCACATAATCCAAAAAAAAGAAAAAGGAAGAAAAGTAAAGAAATGAGATGCTTTACGGGAAGCAGGCAGCAAAGAGCAATGGACATAGTTGGTCCTCAGTAAATGTTTGTTTCCATCCTTCCTCACCTCAGAGTTCATACCCCACCTGCCACCTCAACCCTTCAACCAATCTAACATCCACATAATGTCCATGCCCCTAAGAGAATCCCCCATCCCTATTAACTAGTAGACAAAAGAATGCATCATAAGTAGAAACTCTACATGCAAAAAATATTGTTTCACTGCACTATAAGCTAAGTCCATACAGAGTTACACACATTTCCAGGCCAAATAAGAACCCAACATGATGAAACATGGTTTCTATGGGAACATGCATTTTGAGTTTCAAAAACCCAATTTGTAAAAGCTTTTGGAACAGTGTGCTTTTAAATTAGAGCGCCTATATTCTGGAAAACATGTGGGTAAAAAAAACTTTTGTGAATCAAATGACATCCTTGAACTATGACATCAGCAGTTTAGACAAAATACATTTAACTTGTTTTTGATGCTAATAATCTGACTGATTCCTACTATATCTCTCTTGTCCAATTAAATCTTTACATATCTCTAGTTTCCATACTTAAATTTTCATAATTAACTTACAGTCCAAAAATAAAATCCCTCTACTAATAAAACAAAATAAACTACAACACTATACGATTCCTAGCAGCTACATCTGTCACAAACAATTCCTTACAGCAAATATAGTTTTTGGTCATACTAATTACACACATAACACACCCTCCAGACTATCAGAAACTCCATTCATCTAGATAAAATGCTAGGTGTAAAAAAGCATATGCTCTATACCACTTTCTTTCCTGGACCCATAAAACAGCTACTGGCAGAAGTGTCCCCACCTCCAGCACCTCAGCAAACTTGCCCGCTATCCAGTGGGCTTCAATCACAACCTCTCCAACAAAACCTGAATCTGAGCCTCAGGGCTCGTGGAGGACCTCTCCAAAACTTACTCCTCCTTTTCTTCTCTAGAGTTTTCAGTCTTTAGTAGCCAATCACCGTTACTAGTGAATCGTATTAAACTTTCCCTGTCCAAATTATTGTGTGTTTTCCGTGTCCTAACTGGACCCTTACTGATCTAACTTCCTTAAAAGCAATTTTTGTATTCTAACAATATATTCATGATGTAATTCTGTATTCTTAGGAGACTAAACATCAGAAAAAATTAGGAAGGAAAAAAGTTAACCATACATGCAAAGTTCTATCCTAGAACTCTCATTTACTATGCACTTATTAAAAGTATATAAAGCACCAGAGATTTCATTATGTAGGCACAATTGATGGAAATTATTGGCCACTGGTGACTGAACTCAATCTCCAGCCCCTCTCCCCTCCCTGGACTGGGGAACCGGCTGAAAGTTCTAACCCTCTAATCACAGTGGTTGGTTTTTCTGAGGTCCAGCCCCTCTCCTGAAGCTATCTTGTCCTCCAACCAGAAGTTTTCTCATTAGCATACAAAAGACAGTAAATTTCAAGAGTTACAGGAGCCTTGTAACAGTGACCAGAAAAAAGGACTAAATAGTACACATTAGTGTACAGTTGGGCAAAATCCTCTAACACAAATCCTGTTTAATAACAAAGTGCTGAATATCTCGTGTAATTTATTGAGTATCGTACTGAAAGCGAAACACATAATGGTTTATGGGTTCAGGACTGTTGTAAGTGTTATCAGCCTCGTGATCGCGGGGCTGACTGGGAGCTGTGGCTCGCTGCCGCTGCCCAACGTCACAACAGAGGAGTGTACCACATACCGCTAGCCTGGGAAAAGATCAAAATTCAAAATTCAAAGTACAGTTTCTACTGAATGCATTATCAATTTCACACCAATGAAAGTCGAAAAATCCTAAGTAGAAACATAGTAAGTTGAGGATCATCTGTATCCCACTCTACACTAAACCACACAACCTGTTCAGTTCAACATTCTGCTTGAGAGATACAGCAATAATTACAGCACATTTACAGTAGTCTCCCCTTCCCTGTGAGAGATACGTTCCAAGACCCCCAGTGGATGCCTGAAACCACAGAGAGTAGCAAATCATATATATACTGGTTTTTTTCTATACATACATACCTATAATAAAGCTTAATTTATAAATTAGGCACAGTAAGAGATTAACAATAATAATAAAATAGAACAATTATAACAATACGGCATAATAAAAGTCACCCAAGATCTTAACAACCTCAGCATAAGATTTTTTTCTTTTCTTAAGTTGAGAACTTTTACCTTTTCACTTAAAGCTTCCCTTTGGCATATCCGAATTGCATCCTCACTACTCTTGCGCTTTGGGGCCATTATTAAGTAAAATCATGGTTACTTGAAAACAAGCACTGTGATACCACAACCATCAATCTGATAACCCACAGCTACTAAGTGACTAGAGGTAGGTAGCATATACGGTGTGGATACGCTGGACAAAGGAATGACTCACATCTCAGGTGAAATGGAGTGAGACTTCATCAGGCTATTCAGAATGATGCACAATTTAAAACATGAATTGTTTATTTCTGGAATTTTCCACTTAATACTTTTGGACCACAGTTGACCGTGGGTAACTGAAACAATGGAAAGCAAAACTGCGGATAAAATGGGACTACTATACTGAGGTATAGCAAAAAATTAAAAAAAGTTTTAAACTATGATCAAACCTGAAGGCACATCTGTGAAAACTACAACAAAAAGGCTGAGAACCCCACTCTAAGACAATGGCTGTCAACTGAGTACCAGGGTCAAAGACGTAAAGTGGATGACAACGGCAATAAAATCTACTCCCAAACTTTAACAATAACTATTACAAGAATATCCTGATGCACATGTATTAATTTCCTTGGCTGAAGTTGGAAGTGCCAAATTAGCTTCTGTAAAACACTACCATTCTGTTAAAATTAAGTTAACCTTATTCTTCCAAATTTTACTAATTTTTTAGTTTTGGTTATATCTAAGTTATTAGTTGGGTTTTGGTCTTGGTGCATAAGAGCTATATAATAAAACATAATAAATTTATGCCTTGTTTACGTTTACGCACACTTCAGTAAAACTATAATGAAAAATACTTTAATTCAAGGGAGAGTCCCTGAGACCTATTTTAAAAAGTCCCAATTCAAGGATAAAAAATATTGTCATCAGGTGGAGCATTAATGAGGAGGAGGAGAAATTTTTCAATACAGTTGCTGGTTCTCCAATCATGAATTTGGACACCTATGCAAGCAATATGCCCAAACTTCAAATCCAAGTGGAATAAGACAAATACTGAAGGCAAAACAAGAAAAAGACTAGAGGACAATAAAAGAGAGTATCTTGGGGCCATCAGGTGGCATAGTGGTTAAGTTCAGCACTCTGCTTTGGTGGCCTGCAGTTCAGTGGTTCGAATCCCAAGCATGGACCCACACCCCATTCATCAAGCCAGGCTGTGGCAGCATTCCACAGACAAAACAGAAGATTGGCACAGACGTTAGCTCAGCAATAATCTTCCTCAAGCAAAAAGAGGAAGATTGGTAACATATGTTAGCTCAGGGCCAATCTTCCTCACCAAAAAAAAAAAAAGAGAGAGAAAGAGAGACCATCTTAATGAAAGAGTATGGAAGTTCAAATAATAAACAAAACTAATCACATATGAGACTAAATTGAAATGAACTTCTATTCATGAAAGAATAGCATAAAGGGAGTAAAAAGACACCCTGAAAATGGGAAAAGATATTTTCAAAATAGCTAAGTAGAAAATAAAAATTATCTGTAGACTAAAGAACTCCTTCAAATCAAAAAGGAAAAGGTAAAACCACCCAAAAGAAAAAACAAACAAGAGAAACAAACGTAAATTTCACAAAAAAAATCTCAAAGGTCCATAAACACATAAAAAGATAACCAAATAGTTTACCAACAGTAGGATGGTTAAGTTCTGGTGCATCCAGAAGTAAAGATGAACTATAACACAAGGGTCATTTATTTCATGTAAACCTGAACTCTTCCACCTCAGAGCACACACAAAAACAGACTCCACATAAATTACAGACGTAAATGTAAAAACTAAAATGATAAAACATTTTAGAAGAAAACACAGGAAAAAAGTTTTTGCAAATTAAGTTTCAAAAATTTGTTAAAGCATTAACCGTAAAAAAAAAAAAGTGGTACAATGAACTTCACCAATGTTAAAAAACTCGACTTCATAGAAACTAATAAGAAAATGAAAAGAACCTACATGCTGAGAAAAAATATATTTATAATTTATAACGACATATTCAGAATATATAAATCCCTGCAACTCAATAACAAGATATATCTATAGAAGATATAACAACGGTCAGTAAGGAAAAGACAAAGGCAGCAGGTTCCCAGTAGCTCCCGGCCACACTCCCTGACCACCTCCCACCCTCGCTCCCCCTCGCCCCCACAGAAAGCCCCCTGAGGCCCTAAGACAGGCGGAAGAGGAGGAACAGAGGCACTGTTAGTCAGCCCCTCACTGTGCACATTAAACCCAGAGAGCTCTACCCTCTCTTCCAGCAGTGCAAGGGGTATGAAGGGTCCCTGAGCACCACAGGAACAGCCAAGAATGCACAGAAGGGCATTCACTGCCATCCAAACACTGCAGACCCTGAGTTGAGAATTTGCCTGAGGCAACCCCCAAGATGGCCAAGTAAGCTAATGGCAACATCAATGTTCACAGGGCCCTAGCACCACACCTCCTCGCACGGGACCCCAGCCCTAGGCGGGCTACTCTGATCCCCATGTCCCCAGAAGCCTGGGCCCCTATCCAGCAAACATCACAGAAACCACAAAGCTGACTCCAGTCTGAGCTACGCCACCTTCATCTATCCAGCCACAGCCCCACAGCGCAGACGCAGTGAGCCTTCCCTCTGACACCAGCAGCAAGGACGGAAATACTGTCAGTTCTGTTAGATCTGCAGTCTTATCACCGACTGGAAGTCCCCGCTCTACTGGGGAAGAAGCCCAAAAGTCAGTTCTGAGAACCTGAATGATGTGACCAGAATAGGCACAAACAGTGTCCACTGACCCCAGGAGGCCTGTGCAGAGAGCTGTTCCGTCCTCCAAAAACTGGGAATTTTAAACCCGAGGCAGTGGACTGGGCCGAAGCTGGGTACCTGAGGGTCACTGTAGATATTAAACCAATTTGCCGTTTCCTGTTTAACTTGAGGGGGTGACTCAGGGGTCTCGAAGATTGGTGAGTTCGTTTTGTAGAAGAAGGACAATGCACTCAGCAGCCATGGAATTGCGGAAGTCAGATTGTCCAGGGGCTTTCCCACCTTCTCATTTTGGCCAATTCGAATAAAATCTGTCTCCATCTACAAACACCAATGTCTCAGTGTTTGGCTTGCTGTGCATCGGGCACGCGAACTTGAGATTAAGAGGTGTGGTATCACTTCTGGTTTCCTTTCAATCCTCTTCCTTGGCCTTGTTCTGCCCCAGAGGCTTTCTGTAAGGCCTAATGGGAAGAGTGGGGCCTACTTGATGAGAAACGCAGACCAGCTCAGATGCTTCAGTGGAGGACACAGCAAGCCCCACACCTCCAGCCCAAACTCGCTTCTGTAGCTCCACCTCAAAGAAATCAAACATTTGATCTTGCATGTATTCTGGCATGAATTATAACACACCAACTTGTGTATATGTGAGTGGTTCTCACGTTACTGTTACCATAGTAACAGATCCTGGCCACTGATGGTTCTTCATTCCTGGTCCCTCTCTCCCTACTCCTCTACATCCTTCCTGCTTCTCTGAGGACTTAGCTCTCAGCTGGAAGTCAATCCTGCCCTCAGGCCTAGCGTAGCTCGCCCACCCCACCCACTTCCAGGCTGAACAGCACCAATAAAAACCAGCAAACAGGAAGTGTTTTCCTTTCCAGTTCAAAACGAGCTCCTCTTCTTTCTGATTCTCACATGGACCAGAAACTAAGAAGAGTCTTTCTTTGCCCAATTGCTTACCTCTCCACACTTCCTCCCACCTGCCATTGGTCCTCCAGGCCCTTTCCAAACTTCCAAACCAACTACAGTGTGAAAGTATTTTGTACCCTGTGAACAAAATATACATCATAGAGATTTCTCTTATGCGCACAATTAAGTATCTAAGAGATTAACTCAATGCTAGTTTGAGGTATGAAGAAGAGAAAGGTCTTCCTTCTTCAGCAGTGAGCCTTTTTATCACGTATTAGTTTAAAAAAAATAAAATGAAGAAAAAGCTGTGCAATTTCATTTTGTTTCGAGAGCATATCAGTACTTGCTCCTAAAATGTTTTAACTAGCAATATCTTCAACTTTTTTGCCATTTTCAGACTTGGAAGAACAACTAGCTATTGTTATTGCTAATCCTTTAAGAACATAAAACTGGAAAACGTATGAGAAGCAATATTTAAAAATCATCCAAAAATGGCCAATAAGCACCTGAAAAGACTTTAAAACCATGAGCCATTAAAGAAATACCAATTAATATCACAATGAGGTACCACTATATACTCGCTAAGATGGCTAAAACATAAAAGTTGACAATATCAAGTGCTGCCAAAAATGTTGACCAACCAGAACTCTCATACATTGCTGATGGGAATGGACAGTGATACCACCACTTTAAATAACCATTTAGCAATATTTTACAACAATTCCACTGCTATGCATTTGCCCAAGAGAAATGCAAATATGTCTACTCAAGACTTGCTTACACACATACACGTGGCAATATTATTCATAAAAGCCACAAACTGGAAACAACTCAAAAGTTCACCAATAGGTACATATTTACACAAGTTTCAAAATATTCATATAATAAAATGTTACTCAGCAATAAAAAGGAACAAACTACTAACACATGCAATAACATGGCTGAATCTCAAAAACAGTTTCCTGAGCAGAAATGTCAAATGCAAAAAAAAAAAAAAAAAAGGAATTTTTATGATTCCGTTTATGTGAAGACCTAAAACAGCCAAAAGCGATCTACTGTGATAGAAATCCAATAAGTGGTTATCTGGAAAGGGAGGGTGGCGATACTAAATGGGAAAAGTGATGCAAGAAAATCTTCTGGAGTGTCAAAAATGTTCCATATGCCAAAATTCATCTAATTAAAACAGTTTCAATGGGTGTTTTCATTTTATATTTTCTAAATTACACTATGGTAACATCAACCTGGAAAAGTCAAGATAGCAGCTAGAGGGATGTGGAAGGAAGGGACAGTTCGGATGAGGCACAAAGAAAACTTCTGTAATAATAAGATGTTCTATTTCACATCTAAGGTGGTACAAAGGGCAGTAATCTTATTACGTATCTCTGAGGTATACATAAGTTCTCATACGCTATGTTTCTCACACACAAAAAAATCTTTCAAAAATGATTCACACACACAGACCCCAAAAAGAAAAGAAACAGGGAGACTGCAACCTTAGCATGTACAATAGCTTCCCAACTCCCTGACATATGATTCAATGAATAAAAAGACAACTAACTTTGCCCTATTTGGGTTCAGGGTTCCAGTGTCCCCTGGGCACCTGAAGCTTTGGGTTTCCAAGAGATGGTGGCCATGATAGCCTGATGGAGGCGGCATTTCCCTTACAACAGAAAAGCAGGTCAGTGTAAGTACACTGATGGGGACAAACACTCGAAATGTAAGAAAGCCAATGTGTTCAAAGAGACTCTGCTTGTGTGTTAAATTGGGTGTACTGTAATAATTCAACCTCTGCAATCAATTCACACAAGTGCTAAGGCACTCTCATCTTCAAGAATACTTTCAACTAGTGCTCCTCAAACTTTAAGTGCAGAAGAATCACTGATTCTTGTTAAGAAAGTAGTCCAACCATCAGAGTCTTGAAACAACAGCTCTGGGGTGAGGCACAGAATTCTACAGTTGTAGCAAGCACTAGAGGAAATGAAGATAGTCCACAAATCACACTGTAAGAATAAGCTCTGATCTACACCTGTTTGAACAAGGCTAAGGAAACAAGGAAAACGTACATTTTAAAATATTCAGTGGCTCGAAAGACCAAGACTATAAACAAAGCAGATAAACTGTATTAAAATAGTTAGTAAAGGAGGTAAAAAGAGAGAGAAAACTTAGAAAAATTACTTACACAAGTTTGCCAAAATAAACGCAAGAGGTCATTTCATAAATTCAACTTTCACATCATCTACTTACCCACACTGCATAGTGACATTCCAAAACTGGCTTTCAGAGGCCAGATTTGGTCTTTCATAAACAGGCATACCTCGAAGATATTGTGGGTCTGGATCCAGACCACTGCAACAAGCAAATACTGCAATAAAGCAAATCACACGAACTTTTTGGTTTCCCAGAGAATATCAAAGTTATGTTTACAGTATACTGTAGTCTATTAAGTGTACAAGAGCATTATGTCTAAAAACACAATGTACATATCTTAATTAAAAAATATTTTATTGCTAAAAATGCTAACCATTATCTGAGCCTTCAATGAGTCATAATATTTTTGCTGGTTGAGGGTCTTGTAAAAAATACAGTATTTGAGGGCCAACCCAGTGGCATAGTGGTTAAGTACGCACACTCTGCTCTGCGGCCCAGGGTTCACGGGTTCGGATCCCAAGCACAGACCTGCACATCGCTCATCAAGCCATGCTGTGGCGGCATCCCACATACAAAACAGAGGAAGACGGGCACAGATGTTAGCTCAGCGACAATCTTCCTCAAGCAAAAAGAGAAGACTGGCAACAGATGTTAGTTCAGGGCCAATCTTCCTCACTTAAAAAAAAAAAAAAGAAAAAGAAAAAACCCCCTGCAATATTTGTGAGGTACAATAAGGCAGAGCACAGTAAAATGAGGTATGCCTGTATAATACAAATCAACAATTATTATGAGCTATGTCACCATACTCATCACTTATATTTGCAGGAAAAACGCAGGCCACTGCTGCAAGTCAGTGCTCATGGTGTCAGGGACTCACTGCTCCAAGGAACTCAAGGGTGGGGTCAGAAGCATTTAACTGTTAAGAGATGCAATCACCAACCAACCTGAAGCAGACTGAGCCCCAGCATAAGGGCGAGGCCTATGACCTTTGCCTCATTTTTAATGCTAAAATATCCGCTCTGGGAGGAGCTTAGGCCTTACTGACTTAACCTGCAGTGTATGTGGAAGCATGTTTTCCAACTGAGCCTGCGCAAGCGAATACCCACCTCTCTGTTTTGAATATTCATTCCCATCCAAAATAAAAGGCCCCTGCTTCCCTTTGATGGGGATGCCATGACTTTGGAAATGATTCTGCGTGGCCTCCTCTTTGCTGCAAACATGTCCTACTTTGTGTGACAACTGCTTCTGGTGGGGGTCTGATTCAACTCGCCAGGAAGGAACCCACTTTGGTTTCAGTAAAAATGGTAGTTCTGTGACATTAGAGAGTAAGTGTGTGTGTAGCGTCAGGGGAAAGACTCTTGTAACCACTCTTACACTAAGCATATCAGGGCAGAAATGAACGATTGTGAAGTGGTCGCTGGGAAAAGAGAGAAAGGACTGCCCATGATAAAAAAGAAATGCAATGCCTGACTTTAGAGGCCCTAGGATGACAGAGAAATGGCTGACAAACCAGCTATTTCCACACCAGGATGCCTAGAGCGAAAATTTTCACAAGAGTCACCAGCACTCAAAGGAAAAAGTACCTGCAAGCATCAGAATTTAAAATACTACATATCTTTTAGTTCTTTAGAAATAGAACCCTCTTTATAACATACGAGTTTGTACAACTAACACGTGTAAATACTTTAGAAATGCCTTAGGTACCAAAGTAAGGAACTGTCCTTTAAAATCAGCAATAAGACAATATCTACTATTACTGCTTCTAGTCAGTATTATTACTTCTTAGATGTATCATCTAGCACAACAAGAAAAAAATGAAATTACAAGCATAAAAATTGGAAATAAATAAAACTCTCATGATTTACTCACAGTATGATCTTTTACAGAGAAAATCCAAAATCATCTCTGGAAAAGTGTTAAAATAGAAAAATTTAGCAAGGTGGCTTGATATAAGAGCAACATACAAAAGCCAGTTGCATCTGTACACACCAGTAACCAATAACAAATATTTTAAAACGCTACATATAATTGTTATAAGAAATTAGCAACTATCTAGGACAAATGATGCGTTAGAATTCTACAGTTAAAATTAAAACTGAATAACAGAAATGAAGAAAGATCGAAATAAAGGAAAAACTATACTCTGTTCACAAATAGGAAGACTCAATATTGTAGAGACGTTAATGATCCCAAATTGGTCTAAGATTCAATGGAATTAATAAAAAACTCCAACAAGAGTTTTTCAGAGAACTTGGTAAGATTATTCTAAAATTTCCAAGGAAGAATGAAGTGCCATGAAACCTTGGAAGAGGAGGAGCCCACTTACTTTTCCAGTAGTAGAGATCATTACGAAGCTACAGCAATGAAGACAGGATGCTATTCACAAAATGGATGATGGAACAAAACTGAGACAACAGGGGGAAAAAAGAACACTTTACATAAAGCTTCTGTATATGACAGACATGGCACGTCAGTTCATTGGGGGAGAGCATTAACTTTTCAATAAGCTACGACTAACAACAATAAATGATATACATAATAAAAATTAAACTGGATCCCTATCTCACACCAAGTACAAAAAATAAGTAAAGATGGAATAAGGTTTAAGTGTTGCAAACATATCTTTAAACTTCTTAGTAGAAAACAGAGGTGAATATCTTTTAGATATAGAGGTAGAAAAACGTTCCTAAAGTTAAAACAACTAAAATTAAAAATATATACCTTCAAGAACTCATATAGAGATGCAGTAAAAAGAAACCAAAGGGAGAATGAACGCAGGATTCAAGATGATTACAATCTCAAATTAAAAGAGAGGGATGGGATAAGGGGACTATGATTAGATATAGATTACCTTCAAAGTTGCAGCTTTTGTTTTAAGTAGGGGGTTCATGTGTGTTTATTATTAAAAATTGATAAGAAATTTCATAAATAAACATTTTCATGGACAGCTATTATGAACCAATGTTTATAATTCTATTATTATTATTATGCACTTTAGAACCAACTAAAAATGTATACTATTAAAACAAACCCCCAAAAGATCTGACCACCTATGGAGGCAGTAAATATAGAACTAGCATAGATGATCAAACTGAAAGGTTATCTGAGCATATAGGACAAAAAGGGAGAGAAAGAAATTATAAAATAAAATTTGAAGCAAGGAAAAGACATGAATGGTATCTAATATTCAAATAATGCAGTTATAGAAGGAAAAAAAAGAATACAGTAGAAGCAATAATTTTACTGAGAAGAACACTAACATTTTCAGATCAAAAGTCCTAGGCAGAACTGTTAAAAAGATAAACACACACCACACACACACACACACACACACACAGTGAAATTTCTGGATTCCAAAACCAAAAGGGAAATGATACAAGCTTACACAAAGAGTCAACAACAATAAAAACAAAGAGTAACATGAAACAGTATTATACTATACAGAAAAACATATAGTTAAAATAAAATAATTTTTAAAAACTAACTGCTAATGTGTAACACAATTAAGTAATATTTTTGACATAAGGTATACCCTAAGAAATTTAAAATGTCATCATTTAGAGAACAGATGAGTGGTTACCAGAGGAGAAGGGGGTGGGAGGAGGGCCAAAGGGGGAAAGGGACATGCACATATGGTGATGGATAAAAACTGGACTGTTGGCAGTGAACGCAATGCAGTCTATACAGAAACAGAAACAGAGTGATGTGTACCTGAAATTTACACTATGTTGTAAGCCAATATGACCTCAACAAAAGAATTGTGTTTTTAAGAAGTCATCATTCAGAATCACATTCAATATTATCCCAACAAAATCAGGAATGCTGTAAATAAAAATAAGCTAAAAAGTTTTATCTTACTGAGAGTAGAGGGAAGGAGGGAAAGCTAATTATCAATTTTTGACTCTACCAGAAAAATACGTTTAGATATATTTGTTTAAAATTAAAAGAGCAGAAATGAGAAAGCGATTTCCAAATCATTACAGGCTGTAAAAAAGAAAGGGTAAGGGAGGTGACACAA
Organism: Equus caballus; assembly: GCF_041296265.1. NCBI lineage: Eukaryota > Metazoa > Chordata > Mammalia > Perissodactyla > Equidae > Equus > Equus caballus. Next base: position 14,802,583 of record NC_091695.1, read on the forward strand.
GGAAAATCTGATCAATCCATGAAAACTGAGCAGGCTGGTTCAGATCCTGGGCACAGACATGGCATCGCTCGTCAGGCCATGCTGAGGCGGTGTCCCACATGCCACAACTAGAAGGACCCATAACTAAAATATATAACTATGTACTGGGGGGATTTGGGGAGAAAAAGCAGGGGGGAAAACAAAGAAGACTGGCAACAGTTGTTAGCTCAGGTGCCAATCTTTAAAAAACAAAAAAACTGAGTAGGGAAAACAAGACTAATAAACAGAAACTCAGATGACAATAAAAAAATTTATCAATTATCACCATATATGTAAAGGATGAAATTCTACTAAAACACCAGCAAAGACACACACATTTGGATTAGATCCATGAGAAATACAAAGAGAATTTGATGAAATTATATTAAAAGGAGAGATATCACATCCCTCAGAATTTAAGAGATAAAGGAAAAAAACATGAAATATTCAAATCACACTGTGTTCATTTAATATACAAATAAAGAACTCTATAACTTTTTCTTTTAAGATTTTATTTTTATTTTTCCTTTTTCTCCCAAAGTCCCCCAGTACATAGTTGTGTATTTGTAGTTTTGGGTCTTTCTAGTTGTGACATGTGGGATGCCACCCCAGCAAGGCTCGACAAGCAATGCCATGTCCGCACCTAGGATTCAAACTGGCAAAACCCTGGGCTGCTGAAGCAGAGCTCTCGAACTCAACCACTAGGCCACGGGGCTGGCCCCAAACTCTACAACTTTCAAAGAATACCCATCCTTTTCATATGCTCCTTAAAACTTCATGTACATAAGAAAATCTTTTTCTGTGTGTGTGAGGAAGATTGGCCCTGAGCTAACATCTGTGCCGATCTTTCTCTATTTTGTATGTGGGACACTGCCACAGGCTGGCTTGATGAGCAGTGTGCAGGTCCATGCCCAGGATCCAAACCCACGAACGCTGGGCCACCAAAGCAGAGCGCACAAACTTACCACTACGCCCCCGGTGCTGGCCCCAAGAAAATCTGAATAAATTTCTAAAACTATTATAAATCATGTTCTCTAAACACAGTATATGGAAACTAAAAGTTAACAATTTTAAAAATGCAACATCTTGGAAAGTAAACCAAAAAAAATCTTTTAAAGAGTGAACAAAAAATAAATTCAAATTCAAAACAAAACTGATGAAAATCCACAGCCCAAAATGTTTTTCATTAAACATGATTGGAAATTCACTAAACGTTGAATATAAGTATAAAAAGAATAATAACCATCCAAAAGAGTAGAAAGGTGGAATTACTAAAGAAAAATAAAAGTAAATTAGAAGACAAAAGTTATAAATGAAACAAAGAGCTGAATTTTGCAAAGACCAATAAAATAGATCACCTTCTGGCAAACATCACTGAGAAGAGAACAAAACTAACAGGAATGAGAAAGAGATCTATCTATATACCCACAGATTTAAGAGAAAACATCAGATCCATATACATACCTATATGGAGAGAAAGCTAAATGAAATAAAATCCACATCTAAAAAACAATTTTAAAATTGACACTGGAAGAGGTAGAAAACCTAAAAAAAAGATAAAATTTGGAAAGTTCATCTAAAATTTGCTCTAAATAAAAGTCAGCCTGATATAGTCATATTCATCAACCTTTCAAAGTAGCAAGTACTTAGATTGAATGACAAAAAAATGCTTAAATGTCCCCAATTTTGAATGGTTTAACCCAATCCTACAAAAACATAGGAAAACACAAAAAGCTTTCCAATAATTTTATGAGTTAATTTTACCTTGTTACCCACTTACACAAAAGCAAACCGTGTAACCAATCTCATTTAAGAATACAGATATTAAATTCCAGATTAAAATTTAGTATAGTGACTTTGGAGGCATCACGACTACATGAGATTTTACCAGAATGCAATCCATCATAATGGGGGGCTCGAGAGTCTCACAGCCCTGAGTTAAATCCCACCCTTCACACACACCAGCAGTGAAATGTTGCTTTAGCTCTTAGCTTCTCTAGTAGTTTCCTCAATCACAATATGAAGGGAAAAAATAGTGCTCACCTAATAAGGCAGTTAGAAAGATGAAATGAAAAACTGTCTTAAAAACTCTCAGCACAATTCCTTAACATCGTACAGTCAATATCCCATAAACGTTATCTATTACAATTGTTGCTCTTATTACAATTCCTTAACCTAGTACATAGTAAATAGCCCATAAATGCTATCTATTACAATTGTTGTTCTTATTGACACATAAAACACCAAATCAGTCGTTGCAACAACAAAAGAAGACATTTGATAAAGAGTCAACATCTAAATCTGATTTCAAAATATTTTTAAAACTTAGGACTATAGGGAAATTTCCATATCATAATGAAACAATACATACAGACACTAACATCAATCCTAGGAGTATTCTGCAATCTTAGCTAAAGCAATAAAATAGTAAATGAAAACATAAATCTGAATATTGACAAGGAAGAGGTCAGAATGATAATTATTCACAAATGATATGGACTGTATACACAGAAAAGTAAAGAAAACTCACAGAATATTTATCACATCTGATGAGAATTCATTAAGGCAGCTGGATACAATGTTAGTATACAAATCAAAATGAGGTGAGAAAGGGAAGGAATAGGTGGGAATAAGCAGCTGGCTCCCCATCTCTCTGCCCAAACGAAGGCATATGCTGATAACAAGATAACCAACTATTTAGTACTAAGGAATATCAGTTGTATATAATGTTTACAGCAATTTACAAAATGTTAACTGTCCCTTGAAAGGCTCTACTTTATTTCTATAACTTTAGATGATAACCTCAATTAGAAAATACTCCATTATTTTAACTAAGAAATTTACTCTGAATCCAGTTTGTATTATTTTTCAAGTTTTGTTTTAAACTCTTAATTTGGTTAATCTGTGATTGGTTAATCCTGCCCACCTAACCCCTCCCTCCCCCCCCGTAATTAACTGAAAATTGTTGATCCATAAAATTCCTTCTGCTGCCATCCCCTACTATTTTTTTTTAAACTCCCTGTCTGGAATAAATGTATGCTTAGCTCCACCGAACACGCAGATCTAAAAAAGTTGCTAATGTCTAATCATACTAACTTTAAGGCTTTAAAAGAAGATTCAGAGGCATTTAATGACTTGTCCAAGGTCACAGAAAGGTGATACAGATCCAACCATCTTTTCACTACACTGCCTAAATTCCAACAGCTGTCCGCAGTCTTGAGCTTTCACTGTTTCTCAATAATCTTAAATCTGAGATTCAGTTAGGGAACTAAAATAACTACTGCACTTCTCATTCTTCTTAGAAAACATTCACACATTGCTTCACTCATCAAATATTTACTGAAACGTACTATGTGCAAGGAACCAGGGTGAAACAAAACAGGCAAAATACCTGCCCTTAGGAACTTTATATTTTATTCAACTCAGAAAGATACATTTAATGTAAATGGTATCCAGCTCACTTCACTCTATAAATTAATTTGGTCCCTGGGACGAAGCCATTATTGCTGCCCTAAAGAATCCTCTTTGGGACCTGAATCTAGGTATCAAATTTCTGAGATCTAAAGATCCTGCACTTAGGTAAATATCAAGCTCAAAGGCTGAAGACATGTTCAAGACCAAAATTCTGACAGGATTTAACTGCAGCTAATCTCCCCCCAACTCCACCTCACTTGTATCCTTTAAACCTCAGAAAAGCAGCTCTCTGCAGTTTTATTACATGTCACAACGCCCGGCCACGGCCAAACTTCAGCCATCACGCAAAGAACACATCAGAGGAAAAGACAGCCCCTCTCCTTACAAATATACTGTGACAAGCTACCTTGCAGGTGAAAAGGGATCTATGAAAGTTCTGTGGCACGCTTTTTTTAAATAAAGGATTATTATATTATTTTATGAAAGAGTCATCCTTCTGGAAGGAAAAAAAAAGAATCTTGAAAATATAGGGAAGCGTTCCAATCCCCAGAACACAGCTATTCACATAAAACTAATGTTGTACACATACATACACACACACAAGTATTTTGAGGAGAGCAGAAAATAGGCTCAATTTTGGTTATGCAATATGCACTAGTTACCTCATTTGACTGACAATTCATAAAGTTTCTAAGTGAAAACAGAGAGTTTCACTTTTGGTTCTTCTAAAGTTTGAAGTTTACTTCCTAGTTACTAGCTTAAGTCCACTTCCTAGTTACTAGCTTGGTGGATTTAAATCTACCAATTTATTTGAAGTAGATGGCTTAAAGTATTTATACCCATACAAATATTTTTTAAATAGTTCCAATATGAGTAAAAATATAATACTATGTTAATATGGAAAGCAAACAAATATATTGTTTCTTTTTAAAAAACACATAAATACCTTGATGGAAGTATAAAAATACACGCATTATACTGCTCCAAAAATATTTCCCCCCTCGGGCTGGCCCCATGGGGTAGTGGTTAAGTTCCGGCTCCACTTCCTTCTGTGGCCAGGCGTTTGCAGGTTCCTATGTGGTCGGCGACCTAGCACCGGTGGTCAGGCACACTGTGGTGGCATCTCACATGACAGAGAAAGACTGGCACAGATGTTAGCTCAGCGACAATCTTCCTCAAGCAAAAGAAGGAAGACTGGCAACAGATGTTAGCTCAGGGCCAATCTTCCTCACCAAAAAAATTTCCCCAATACCAGTGAGACGATCTGACACACACACTGAAAACAGCAGCACAATGGTAATACTTTGCATTAACAACTACTGCCTTTGTGTAAGGAGGAGTTCATTAAACTAGGAAATTAAACTTGATGGCCAAGACCACTTTCAGTAATTTGATTCTCGATCCTACAATTTTATGCCTAAACTTCTGAAGCAGGCAGATCTACATTATCTGATTCTATGTTAAAGAAGTACTCTAGTCAAAACCAATTTTAAAAACTCACAAACTTCTTTCCACTGTTCACATTTAAGAGATGTGAAAAATATGAGCTACTTTTCCCACTTTGAAACAAATTGGCTGTGTTGAATAAATACTCAACACTGAAGAGAACTATCAACAAAAATGATACCAAATCTATTAAATATTGCTTAGTATACATATGACCACGAGATCCTGCTTTAAGTACTAACACTTTATCACATACTCAACATCAAAAACTAAAGTTTAAGGTATTCAAAGTAGAATAGAGGGGATTAGCAGATAAACTGTTCTAACTCCCAATATTAAATCCAAAATTATTTCCCTGTAAATAAACTGCAGCCTGCAATAATCTTCTAAATTTAACCAGTAACAGTTAACTAACACACAAGAGCTCCAAAATCAACTTTCCCAAAGTGCCTAAAATAACAATGCACTATCCTTGCTTTCCAAAATTCTTGAGCATCTTCAATTACCTCAAGTACTACCATAAAATTCTAAAAATAATCTCAAAGCAGAAATTTAGCAGGCTGTGAGTATATACACAGTCCATTTTAGGACAGCAGACCCTATTCGAAAACCAAGCACAGGTAGGAGATAACTATGCCAAAACTACAACAGGGTGGGGCGTTCGTTACTCACCCTGATAAACCAACACAGCTTCGGGAGCTGCTCACAATAAACTCCAGTTACCCCCGTAACCCCAACACGACTAAAGCAATGTTATCCTTTTGCCCAAAATGCTTTTCACCCAAAAGACAAATAAGTCATAGCCAACTACTCTTCAGGATATGGTGCAAGCCATGATAGTGCACTTCACATCCTGAAAGCAAAATCCAGAACAAAATGAGCATTTCTCATTACTCACTATAAAAGATTTGAAGCTTCAAAAACAGATTTTTTTTTTTTTTTTAACTTAGGTGAGTGACCATTTGAATGAGTGGCTGAGTCAAGAGCAAAGGGTAAAAGATGGAACAAGGTCAAACTCAGGGGACAAAAGATTCCTGGAGTGAACATGGCCAGAAAGGTTTCCCTTCTTAAGGACAGTTTCTATACTCGGGGGGGGGCGGGGGGGGGAGAAACGGGAAAAAGAAACAGAAAGAGGAAAAGGAACCAACCGAACCCTCTGCTTCCACAGAGAGTCACCTGGTAAACGGACCTGCCCCGCCAGGCAGGCAATTCGGTCCTGCTGGAGACCCTTTTGCAAAGAGCAGGCCCAGAAGGCTCCCCCCTTCAAAACACAAACTGTGCTCATCAGGGATGACCAGTGGCTATTCTATTTTTTTAAAAAGGAAGGAGGAGGAGAAAGTTTAATTAAGCAGCCAGATAGAGGAGTGTAGGAATGTAAGGGTCGCTCCCAATAAAGACCCGGCACCGTCTGCTCCAGGAAAACAATCGGCCAGAAGGGAGCGGATGGAAGCCCGCTAAGTGCACCCCGCTTCCCACACGCAGCCCGCCCTGGGAACGACGCCCCAAAGGCGGCGGGGCGGGGGGCGCGGGGAGGAGGCCCTGGCGGCGGGGCCGGGGCCGGGGCGGGGGCCGGGCCAGGGGCCGCCTCACCTTCTGCGCCGCGCTCTGCTGCAGCACGTTCTGCTCCACGGTCATGGCCCCCGCGGCGCCGGCGGCCGGCTTCTCGCGCCTCCGCCGGCCCTGGCTGCCGCGCTCCGCCGAGCTCCAATGCGCGGCGCGGACGGCCGGGCAGGACAGCGCCCCCGCCAGCCAGGCGCGAAGACGATGGCGGCCGGCGTGCGCGGGCACCGCGGGCGGGCGGCGAGGCGCCGACAGCGAGGGCCACGGCGGCGGCCCCACGACTCCGCGCGGCACGCCTCAGAGCGGCTCGCTGGCCGCGGCCCGGGCCAGGAGCGACGGACGGCGGACGCCGGCGGGGAGCGAGCAGGGCGGGCCGCGTCAGGCGCGCGCTCCTTCGCCGGCGGCCCGCGGGCCACTGCGGGGCAGGGAGAGGGACGCAGGGAGCGGCCGGCCGGAACGGCGCTGTCCTCCTGCCGCCGCGAGCCCTCCTCCCTCCCAACCGCCGGCTCCGCCCCCGCCGAGCCGCGCCGAGCCGCGCCGAGCCGCGCCCCGCCCCGCCCCGCCCCGCCGAGTCCCGCCCCGCCCCACCGAGCCCCGCCGAGCCCCGCCGAGCCCCGCCGAGCCCCGCCGAGCCCCGCCGAGCCCCGCCGAGCCCCGCCGAGCCCGCCCGCCGGCCGCCCTAACCCTACATTGTGACCCGCGGGGCGGGAAGGCGGGGCGAGGCCGCCTCGGAGCCCCGCGCCGCGCGGGGCCGGGCGCTCCAGCGGTGGGGCGAAGGCGCGCCCCGCGGGTCCGGCCTCGGAGCACCCCCTGCGGCAGGTTGCACGACGCCTGCGCTTGACTCGGCGAAGCTCCAACCCGAGGCTGGAGGGCGGCTTCTTTCCCGTGCCCCGGACTTGTGGGATCGCTGGCTTTCCGAACTCCTCCGCGACAAAATGTTTCCCTTCAGGCCCTGTAAGGTCCCCAGACCGCGCTGGGTCCGGAACGCCGGCTCGTCTCTGAGTCCTCTCCCCTCGCTTTTCTAGGAATTTCACAAGCCATCAACTTGCCTGACAGGAAAAGTCAAGTGCGATTTATGCAAAGGGCTGTCCGAAGTTCTTATGCTGAAACGTACTTTTTTCCTTAACTAATTATTACATAAATGAATATTGACATTCTCCGTCTACTTCATTCATTCAAACATGTGCCAGTCACTGCTAGGCTCTGGGGAAATAAGATTTATTTCCCGGAGATTTGATACAAGTGAAATATGGTCTATACAACAGGCAGCATTACAAAGTTTCACTGCCTAGATGGTACAGAATTCTAATTCCCAGTTGCCAATTATCAGTTAACCACCCTGCATGGAATATTTGACTCTATATGGAATTATAGAGAAAACCTAACCTTAAGAAACCAATCTCTGCCCTCAAAAATATCTCGAGTTTCACAGCTAGTCCGGGCATAGGAGGTGAGGGTGCGGCTGTGGGAGGGGCGGAATAATCAGTGCACATTGTTACAAATACAATATCACATATGCTAATCCAGGTATATTTTTTAATCTGATGACAAGAAAAGCAAGCTAAGAAAATGATCATTGAAATATTGTCTGGCTTTATTTAATCTTCATGGATCATTGTAACTCAAGGCTTTGTAACAAATCTGTGCGCTTTACGGCCGTCTTGGCTGTGTACCCTAGATATCTTCAACCACCTTTTAAGACCTTTTTCATTTGATTTTAACAAATTGCAAATTTTATTTTATCGATACCTTATGCCTTTGCTAGAAGAATTTGTAAAGTTGTGAAATGGTTGGAAACCCAGAATTTTAGGAATAATGCAACACTCGTGATACAATGCACAAATTTTTATGAGAGCACTGAGACCCAAAGAGGGCGACTTGTCAAAGGGAGCATACCAGAGTCCACTTTTTCTCATTTATAGCCCAAAGTTCTTTCCAACATATAGCTTCACGTTTCTCTGTATTTTAGGTTTAAAAAAAAGATCTATCCAGTTCATGACATTTGAATTTAAGAAAGTTAAATGTAATGTAAAAATCTAGTAGTGTGGTTTAAAAAAATATTGCCAGATGCTAAAGTTTAGTTTCAAGAATTTGGCAATAAATGTTCCTCTGAGTTAAATTTTTTAGTTCCATGAAAAAAACTACTTATCAACGCTCACTACATAATCATCAAATAAAGCTCTTTATCGTGTAGTCATACTTGCCCACATTGATATACCTTCCCAGCTTGCTTCTAATGATTTTCTACTTATTTTTATTTTTTAATATTAACTGTTCTTTTGTAAAACTTCGAGGAGAAAACTTCAGGTTTCCCTGTAGACAATATGTTTTAGAACGTGTACAATTGGAATGAATTGAGGATGGGAATTTAAGATAAAATTGTACATAAGACCCATTGCCAGATATCCTAATTGCCAGACAGCAATGTCAGTTTTGCTGCTCATGAGTCAGCCTTAATATGTATGGCTGTTGGAATCACTTATTCTCAGGACATTACTTAATAATTCCTAAACTGTTGCCTTATTCTAGGTTGTTGACACTCAAGTAAACAGGTAAAGTGGTAGATCTCATATAAAATTAAAAATATAGTTCTTAACACCAAGTCTATTTTTCTATTTTGGATCAAAGTGATGTTTCCAAGAATATTCAGTGTGTGCCTTGTATGTGAACCAAGGAAACTGGTATTCTACTATCTTGGCTATTCGTTTCTTTTTATTTAGAAAGTTTTGAAAAATCCATTTCTGGACACCAAAAGTCTAACATGTTGCTAAAGCACATTTGTGAGACATAAATAAGAGAGAAACATTCAATTCATAGTGTAGATTGGAACAATTTCCATGACAAAAGAGTGGTTTTTAAATCTACTTTGAGGAGGACCAGAATTATTTTCCTTCTTTATGTATATAGACATTCTGGGATAATTTTATTTCCACCAATAAGGGAACCATAAGCAATCATTCAAAGAGGAAGTTGCTGTGATGTCACCATTGTGATAGAGATGTCATTCAGTGACAAGGTGTTCATAGATGAGAACCTGTAAGAGAACTATCTGCCTAATACATGCACAGTACAATGCATATTGAATTAAATGGGCAGCCATGAAGGAGAGAAAACAAGTTTATTTATGCTTTTACAGTGCATGTCTAACTCTAGCTTTTCATTCCAACTGGAACAGCTTTGTGGTCCTGGCAGCCATATTGTTGTATATGATAAAGGATATCATTATTAGCATCTCCAGTCATCAGTGGTGCCTCACACACTGAGTCTCCAGATGTCGCTTCTTTGGTCAGTTGATTAGCTTACTAGCGCAGGCTAGGTGGTGTTGACAACAGAAATGTAATTTCTCACGGGTCTGGAGGCTGGAAGTCAAAGACCAAGGTACCAGCAGGGTTGTTTTCTCCCGTGTCCTCTCTCCTAGGCTTGCAGATGCCACCCTCTTGCTGCCCCTTCATAGATGTTTGACTGTCTGTACACACTGGCCTGGGGTCTCTTCTTCTTACAAGGACACCAGGCAGATTGCATTAGTGCCCACTCTAACAGCTTCACTTTAACTTACCTTTTTAAAGACCTTCTCTCCAAATACGGTTCTATCCTGAGGTTCTAGGCATTGAGATTTCAACATATGAATTTTGAGGGGAAACAATTCAGCCCACGACAGTGATGTTCAGTCTGCTTTACTTAATCCTCCACTTCATAACTGAATGCCATCAACTGTCTTTTTTCCTGCCCCATCCCATAACCTCTTAGGTTCGTAAGAGATGCATTAACGTGTTAAAGGATAGTATCTCCACATTTTCTGCTAACATTGACACTTTCAATTGGAATAGTTTGGGGGAAATAGTTCTGTGAATCGAAAAAGGAATCTAGTCTAATGTGAACTATTTCTTTATAAGGATTTCTTTGAAAGCAAGGGCTACATAGAGAAAAAGCTACACTTTGTCAAGCAAGAGCGCAAAAGAAGAGATTTCTTGGATCGTTTGCTCCCCTCACCTTGAACGTGCCCAAAGGCATACTCTGACACTGAAAATGGCTTAAAGTCCCCAGACCCTTCCTCATTTCTTACCTTTCTTCCCCTTCTATAGTGGTAAGCACATGTTTCCCTGAAATTACCCTAAGACATACATGGACAGAGAAACTCACACATCAGAAACTGACTATCCCTGCCATGTCCCATGCTCTCAGATCAGCTGGCTTCAGAATGGATTTGGCCAATGAGAGGCATAGGTTGGGGATTGGGGGATTAGACAAAGGGAGATGCCAGGCTATTTGCTTTCTCCGTCTCCTCCTCCCCTTGGGTGGCATCTCCTTGGGCTATACAGATGGTCCCTGACTTACAATGGTTTGATTTACCATCTTTTAGAAGAAGATTTTATTTTACTTTTTCCCTTTTCTCCCCAAAGGCCCCCAGTACATGGTTGTATATTCTTAGTTGCAGGTCCCTCTAATGTGGGATGTCGCCTCAGCGTGGCCTGATGAGCGGTGCCATATCCGTGCCCCGGATTCGAACTGGCGAAACCCTGGGCCGCTGCAGCAGAGCACGCAAACTTAACCACTCTGCCACAGGGTACATCCCTGATTTACAATTTTTTGACTTCATGATCATGTGAAAGTGATATGCATTCAGTAGAAATGGTACTTCAAATTTTGAATTTTGATCTTTTCCCAAGCTAGCGATTTGCCGTATGATACTCTCTCATGATGCTGGGCAGTGGCAGCGAGCCACAGCTCCCAGGCAGCCCCGCGATCACGAGAGTGAACAACCAATCCACTTGCAACCATCCTGCACCCAGACAACCGTTCTATTTTTCACTTTCAGTACAATATTCAATAAATTACATGAGATATTCAATACTTCATTATAAAATAGGCTTTGTGTTAGATGGCTTTGCCCAACCGTAGGCTAATGTAAGTGTGCTGAGCATGTTTAAGCTAGGCTAGGCTAAACTATGATGTTCAGTAGGTTAGGTGTATTAAGTGCATTTTCGACTTATGATACTTTGAACTTAACGATGGGTTTATTGGGATGTAATCCCATTGTGAATCGAGGATCCATATGTATCTCTTTGGTGGTTCCAGCTCTCACCAGACTGGCCTATGCTGGTTCAGGGTCCTCTCAGTGAGGTAGTTCCCTGAGCTCTGGAAATCTTGCCTCCTTCCATCACCCCTCCAAATTAAGAGTCATAACAATTTCTTGCTATTGCTAAACCCTAGTTTAACTCACTGCCCCTTTTGACGTCTTCCATTACCTGTAAAACCAATTCTTCGGTATCCTTTGATTTAAATATTTACAGAGCATTCTATTTTTCTGACATGAGCATTATTGACTTATGCTCTCTGGGTCAGTTCTGTCATCTATAAAACGAGAATAATAATATAGGGTTATTTTGAAGATTAAATGATTAAGTACATGTAAGATATTTAGAACTCTGTAAGGCACAAAGTAAGTATGTAATAAATGTGAGCAAGTTCATGCTATTATTATTATTAGGGCTTCCTTTTGACCTATAAATTGAGAAATTAAAACCATTAAATGACCATGAAGAAGAATTAGGTTGGACTGAATATTCTGAGTCCAGGAAAACCAGGCAAGAAGCTGAGTTAAGTGAGGTCAGTTTACAAAATCTGCCAGTCTAAGAAGGGGCTGTCCCACTGACATTTCTGTGATAGTTTCATATATCAAATCATGTACAAAAGAACTTGTTTAGTTATTCCTAGGCTTTATTGCTAGCTTCAGACCCTTGGTGATTATTGGTGTTCTCTCTTGGATAGTAGAAAAGATGCAAAGTTCAGAAGTAAATGTCTTTACATTTAAAAAATACATACTAGAGATATGGCAAGCCTGAAATTGATTTTTTGATAAATGAAGCTATTAGCAAGTAGAAACAAACCAAAAATGCACATATTAGGCAGAAATGCTATTCATTCTGGATTCTGCATAGAATCCAAATCTTTATACTGAATGGTTGCTTAGTGAGTGTAATTAAAATTAATTTATAAACAAAAATAAAAGCAAATTTTAAAAACCTCCTTTCCTACTTTCTAGGCTTTCAGAAAATGTTTTTAGTATATTCAGTATGTCTACTATCACCTTATAAAATTAAATATACAGTAATCGACTATTGTCTCAGCATATTAGTTTGGTCTGTTTCTCATTGAGAACAATACAGGGAATTTTTTTATGTGAAGATTATTAAACGATTCTGTTCAAATCTACCACAGCTTTAAGTTTGGGCTATCGTGTTATAAACACCCATAACTGTATGGGAGTACTGACTGGGAATAAATCCTGTATAAGTGAAAATGGGATAGCCTATTTTAAAATTAGATCCTACTGGTTTCAATTTCAGGACCTTCCCTCTAAGACTGGCCTTATGTCAGGTGAGTTGGGATGGCTCTTGTAGGCCTTCTATTTTGAGAGGCGTACAGGAAACAGTCTGTGATACATCAGAGCCAGCCAGTATTTCGTGTACACTTACTATGTCCCAGGACCTGTGCCAAGCACTCTACACTTCAAGAAATTTGATCTTTACCACAACCCCATGAAGCTGGAGTTATTATACTCTTTTCACAGAGGAAGAAGCTATGGCTTATTGTTTAAGTAATTACCCAAGGACACACAACCCAAACATATTAAACCCGTTTGAACCCAGAAAGGAAGTCTGTCTGACTTCAAAGCTTCTGAATTTAAACCCCCTGCACTGTAGACAACCCATTTTCTAAGTGTGATTGATGGATTTCTAGGGGTCCCCAAAACTCTTTCAGGGGTTGGCAAGATGCTCCCTTTTCTGTCTATATGTCTATGTAAGACTAAATTTTCCTTGTATACTTCGACCCAAAGAATGTATGATAACAGATAGAATACAGAAGATTAGAGAATTCCATCGTCTTCTGTCAAACCAAATATTAGAGATTTGCAAAAACGTAAAACAATGTCATTCTTCTCCCTAATCTCTTCTGTTTTGGGAAGTATGGTTATTTTTCATGAAAGTAATATTTATGTTAAAACATAATGGATTTCTTATTTTTAAATGAAATAATAAACCTTTTTGAAATTTCTCCATTTTAACTTTGTATACAAAAAAGAGTAATAGATATAACCTACAGACATAAAATCTCATGGGGGTCCTCAATAATTTTTAAGAGTATAAAGCAGTCCTAGGACCAAAAATATTGAGACCCACTGCTGTAGACTTCCATTGTCATCAGGCATTTTGCAAGAACCAGAAATAAAACTGATCTGACAGCTCTTTATGTTTCTCAGGTGTCATGCATCACTATTGTGATCCTTCGAGAAAGTGAGGTAGAAATACAGTAAACTGAATCAAAATTTCTTCCTTATCCAAGTACCATTTAAAAGCTAGTTTAGCTCTAGGTTTAGAAATTATCATGTAGAAAAGTAGAACCTTAAAACTGTGTGGACGAAAATGTGTGAAACCACCTTCTTTGTTGTTGAAAGATGAATTATTTGAAAGTACTCTGAAATTGGTTAAAGGCAATTCAAATGTATGATATTGTTATAATTTATTATAATATTTTTGTAATTATGAAATTATGGGAGTAAGGAATTGGCTTTGAGAGATAACCTTAGTGCTAGTTAATAAATATAACTTTATTGTGCTAATATAATTTATAGCTATATTATATATGTGTTATAACTAACATAATAAATACCATAACTTTATATTTATTTAAATGCTTTGCCATATATAAATCACTTTAATATACAGAGTGTCTCATTTGAATCTCACTAACTATGCTATGAGACAAGGCAGGACATACTCTATATCCGTTCTACAAATGTGGCAACCTAGTCTCAGAGTAGTTGAATGACTTGCCAACAGTACACAGCAAATATATGATTGTTTTAAAACTTGTAGCTAGCATAATACCTCAGCAAATATTTATCAAATAAAAAAATTAAGAAGTCAGGTCTTCTGACTCCTAGTTCAGTGTCTTAGCTCTGGCATATGCTGATTTAAAAGGGTAATGGATTTTGCAACATGCCTCATTTGCCAAGAGTATTCAAAATGAATTCAAAAAGGCACATGGTGGTATTCAGTTAGCTCTCACTTATGCAGATCTTTGTCAGGAGAGCAGTAACAGATGAAGATGATATGCATTCTTATATCAAAGGCTTATATTCAATCCTCAAATTTATGTTTTTCCATCTTCAAAGAGTAAGTGATGTAATGCTAACTCTTTTTCATCTGGCGTGTTAGGATTAACTTCCAAAAAACAGAAACACACACGCACACACACACACACACACACACACACACACGAGTTTCATTGGAACTTTAAAAGTATGATAATTTTACCAAATAAATGGAATTTAGCATATATCTTGTTTATGACAAGTCCACTGAAAACAAACCAGTGATCCCACCCTATTGGCTCTTTCAAATTTCAGTACCATGGACAAAGTCGGAAATAAAACAAATGCTCTCTACCCCCTGGAAGCATACAGCCTGGTGGGGAGTCAGCTATAGAAACAATGTCCTAGCGTACAAGAAAATGAGGACACCAGGAATAGGGTGTCTCTAACCCTGCCTAAAGAAGACATTTTTGCTCTGACAGTTCACAATCTGGTATGAGAATCAGGTATATCAACAACAGAATAGGAGCTGTTAATAAGCAAATTTATTTGCAAATTACTGGAAGTCAGAGGGAGAAATGGACTCAGACTGAGAAAATGAAGCAAGATTTCACAGAGAAGGTGGCATTTTGGAGAAAGAACGAAGTAGAAGTAATTGACAGCAGAGGCCTCAGGTCCCAGCCTACTGAATGAAGGCAATAAAAACGACCTTATCTTTCCCTTTGCATCGTAGAAAGTTGAAGTAAAAGATCACGAACCTATTGTGTTTGTTTTGAACCAATTATCTGCATGTGATGAGTAGAAGTCCCATAGGCAGAGTCTCTATAACAGTGAGATTAGTGAGTAGGAGACATTGGTGGGGAAAAACACCCTTGAGAATGGCAATCACACTTCTTGAACATTGCAGAATCTTCATTCCACTTAAATGGAATTATCCACAGCTGTGCATATAAATGGCAACTTCTGGGATGATGAGACGTCTCCAGAACCATTTTGCGTTATCTCCTTCTTTGTGTAACTATTGCCAAGTACGGCCGTACACTTGGCCATTAAATAATCTTACTTGCATGTTCTAGATTTCTCTGCCCTTATTTCAAGTCTTTCTTGAAACTCATATCTGCTGCATATTTTCTTTGAATAATGTTGTCAAACAAAGCCAATTTCTAGAAAAAAACACTTTGTACTGTATGTATTAGGGGTTGTATTCTTGGGTGGGTGCAGCCCACTATCTGAACCCTATGTTTGGGCAGTTGGCCCTTGTGTCTTGGTGAAAGGTAGGGCCACATCTACTGCCCCCAAAACCAAAAATTCCAGATACTTGCTTTCTCAGAGCCATAGAATGAACTCTGCCAATCAGATGCTTCCCCAGGCCCACTGAATCTTTAACTAATGAGGCAAAGAAAGAAATGATTTAGAATTCTTTCTGATGGTAGGAGTGGTGAGGGGGTAGAAGGGTGGTGGTGGTGGTGAGGGCTTCATGAGTGCTGTCCAGTGTCAAGGCAAGGATGTAGCAACACACTGCACTGGTTACTTAAAGATCATCTCTTTTGCTGGAGTTCTAACCTCTGCCTTCCCCAGGTTCCTACCCATTTTCTGAGCCAAATTGTCTATCCTTCTTTTTGTTCTATCAAGAAAATGAAAAGACAACCTAACAATTGGGAGAAGACGTTTGCAAATCATATATCTGATAAGGGGTTAATATCTAAAATATACAAAGAATTCACACATTTCAAGAACAAAAAAACCTACCAAGCCAATTAAAAAATGAGCAAAAGATCTCAACAGACATTTCTCCAAAGAAGATATATAGATGGCCAACAGGCATATGAAAAGATGTTACACATAATTAACTATCAGGGAAATGCAAATCAAAACTACAATGTCAGGACGTCTATAATTAACAGGACAGGAAACAAGTGTTGGAGATGATTTGGAGAAGGGAATTCTCATACACTGCTGGTGGGAGTGCAAGTCGGTGCAGCCACTATGGAAAACAGTATGCAGACTCCTCAAAAAATTAAGAATAGAACTACCTAAGATCCAGCTAGTCCACTGCTGAGTATTTATCCAAAGAAGATGAAAACACGAATTTATAAAGATGCATGCACCCCTATGTTCATTACAGCATTATTTACAATAGCCAAGACTTGGAAGCAACCTAGGTGCCCATCAAGGGACGAATGGATAAAGAAGATGCGGTATATATACACAATGGAATATTACTCAGCCATAAGAAATGAGGAAATCCAGCCATTTGTGACAGCATGGATGGACCTTGAGGGTATTATGCTAAGTGAAATAAGTCAGAGGGAGAAGGTCAAATACCGTATGATCTCATTCATAAGTAGAGGATAAAAACAACGACAAACAAAAGCACAGAAACAGATCGGATTGGTGGTTACTAGAGGGAATGGGAGGAGGCAGGAGGGCAAAAGGGGTGACTAGGCACATGTGTGTGGTGATGGATTGTAATCGATCTTTGGGTGGTGAACATGATGTAAACTACGCAAAAATCGAAATATAATGATATACCCCTGAAATTTATATAATGTTATTAACCAATGTGACTGCAATAAAAAAAGTAAATAAAGAAGGTGGTCCCATAAGATGATAAAGGAGTTCAAAAACTCCTATCACTTAGTGATGTTGCAGCCGTTGTGACATCATTGTGACATCATTGTGTATTGCATTACTCACATGTTTGTTGTGATGCTGCTGTAACCAAACCTACTGCACTGCCAATCGTCTAAGAGTATAGCACATAGAGTTATGTACAATACACAATATTTCATAATGATAATAAATGACTATGTTACTGGTTTACATATTTGCTATACTATACTTTAATCTAGTGTTGTTTTGTTCATCATGGCCCCTAAGCATACAAAATCCACTGCTAATGTTGCGAGTAAGAAGCCACATTGAGTGCCTAGCCTGGAAACAAAATTCAGTGACTAAGTACTACAAAGACTGAAAATCAGTCAAGGTCGTTGCTCACCAGTCAGGCATGTCCCTTTCCTCCACAGCTATGTGAAGAACAAGAACAAAGTGAGAGAAGCTGTTGAAGCGTCTGCATCATGAAGGCAAAGAGACTAAAACAACTTTGAGAAGGGCCCACATCAGACACGGAGAAACTTCTGATGCCCTGGATTAAAGACCAGACAGAGAAGCAAGTCTCTGTGAGCACCATGACCATCACAGCCAAAGCAAAAAGTTTGTTTTTGATGTAGAAAGAAAAGACTGCACCTGACTACAATGTTGAATTTACTGCCAGCTCTGAGCGGCTTAAACAATTCAAGAATCCTTCTTCATCACATAATGTGAAAGTGAGCGGTGAGTCTGTGAGCGCGGATGTGAAGGCAGCTGAGGAATTTTTGGAAACTCTAGATGAGCTGATTGAGGAGGAAAATTACTTGTCAGAGCAGATATTCGATATGGATGAAAACGCCCTATTCTGGAAGCAAATGCCTGAAAGGACTTTCATCCATAAGGAGGCCAAGTTTGCCAGGTTTCAAAGCTTTTAAGGACAGGATAACAGTCTTGCTTATTGCAGGCTACAAATTGAAACCCTTTGTGATCTGGCACAGTGAGAACCCCAGGGCCTTCTAGCATATCAATAAGGACACATTGCCAGTGTACTACAGGAGCAATGAGAAGTCATGGATGACCCAGCTGCTCTTCTAAGAGGCCCTCTTCAATTACTATGAGAGTAAAATGGAGAAGTACCATTTGGAGAATAACATCTCTTTCAAGATTTTGCTTATTGCTGATAATGTTCCTGGATATCCTCCTTTTCTTGGTGATCTTTATCCTGATATTAAAGCAGTGTTTCTCCCTCCAAACACCACCTCTTTGACTCAAACAATGGATCGGGGAGTTATAAGGCCTACAATCTGACAAAGACCTTTGCCCAGGCTATTACTGCAACTAAGGAAGATGCTGTGAAGACACTGATGCAATTCTGGGAGAATTACCACTATGTAACTCTATGGCTGCATCAGGAACCTTGTTTGGGCTTGGAGTAATGTCACCAAGGAGTGTATGATTGGCATCTGAAAGAAGATGCTGAAGACATTTAGTCGTAATTTCAAGGGATTGCCAAGTATTAGGAGGTTGCAAAAATCAACGAGGCTGAGGTGGAGATGGCAAACAACTTTAACCTGGGTGTGGATGAGGATGACATTGAGGAGCTCCTAGAGGTGGTTCCTGAGGGTTTGATGAATGAGGAGTTCTTGGACCTGAAACAGGAATGCATGGCTGAAGAAGAAGCAAGAGAACCTTTTGTCTACACTACCAGAGAAGAAAAAGAAGAAGCTCCAAGAAAATTTGCAGGGTAGGGTTTCACAGACACTGTTGCAGACCTCAATAGGCTCCTTAAAAATTTGATAACATGGGCCCCAACACTGAAAGGTTTTTATTAATAGAGAGGAATGTTTATGGTGGAGTATCTGCTTACACGCAATTCTACAATGTGAAAAAAAAAAAACAAATCAAGCAAAGCATCATGGACATATTTCCGAAAAGGGTGACACCTTCTCAAGAAGAGCCTCAGACAGATCATTCAGGAGGTGTTCCAGAAGAAGGCCTTATTATCACAGGAGATGACAGCTCCATGCATGTTATTGCCCCTGAAGACCTTCCAGTGGGACAAGATGTGGAGATGGAAGACAGTGATATTGATGATCCTGACCCTGTGTGGGCCTAGGCTAATGAGTGTGTTTGTGTCTTAATTTTTCTTTTTTAGAGGAAGATTAGCCCTGAGCTAACATCTTTGTACGTCTTCCTTTACTGTATTTGTGGGACGCCTGCCACAGCACAGCCTGACAAGCAGTGTGTATGTCTGCACCCGGGATCCGAACTGGGGAACCCCAGGCCCCTGAAGTGGAATGTGAGAACTTAACTGCTGCGTCACCAGCCCCGGCCCGTTTCTTAAGTTTTAATAAAAAAGTTTTTTAAACCTTGTAATAAAATTTTTTTTAAGTAAAAGAAACCTTATAAAATAAGGATCTAAAGGGGCTGGCCCCGTGACCGAGTGGTTAAGTTTGCGCGCTCCGCTGCAGGCGGCCCAGTGTTTCGTTGGTTCGAATCCATGGCACTGCTCATCAAACCATGCTGAGGCAGCATCCCACATGCCACAACTAGGTGGACCCACAACGAAGAATATACAACTATGTAACGGGGGGCTTTGGGGGGAAAAAGGAAAAAAAATAAAATCTTTAAAAATAAGGATCTAAAGAAAGAAAATATTTTTTACACCCCTCCAATGTATTTGTGTTTTAAGGGTTATTACAAAAGAGGCAAAAAGTTAAAGAAATTTAAGTTTATAAAGTAAAAAAGTTATGCTACGCTAAGGTTAATTTATTATTGAAGAAAGAAAAATTTTTTATAAATTTAGTGTAGCCTAAGTGTACAGAGTTCATAAGGTCTACAGTGGTGTCCAGTAATGTCCTAGCCTTCACAGCCACTAGCCACTCACTCACTGACTCACCCAGAGCAACTTCCGGTCCTGTGAGCTCCATCCATGGTCAGTGCCCTACACAGGTGCACCATTTTTTATCTTTTATATGTTTAGATGTGCAAATACCTAATGATTATGTTACAATTCCTTCCAGTATTCAGTCCAGTAATGTGCTGTGCAAGTTTGAGCCCAGGAGCAATAGGCTGTACCATAGAGCTTAGGTGTAGTGGGCGATACCATCCAGGTTTGTGTAAGTGCACTCTGTGATTTTTGCACTAAAATGAAATCCCCTAATGATGTACGTACCCCGCCATTAAGCTATGCGTGAGTGTAATTTGCTACAGCAGGGATAGGAAAGGAATGCAGCTTTCTGATATTCCTCCAAAGTGCCACCTTGTCACCCCCTAAAACATAACCATCCCGTTTTCCATGTTCCTAGTATAGGGGATTGTGGATGGGCTATGCCTCCAGAATTTTTTCTGCAATCCTATGTCCACATGTTATTTTGCATCTTCCTGTTTGACGTCATAACATATCCTGGACCTCTTTATAAGAACTGTTTTAAGTCCATTTCACTCTCTTTGGGACAGGCACGGCCTTTGGGAGAATATTATCATTTCTTTGACCCATTTTTGATCCTTTATAAAGACCAACCACTTGCAGTAGCAGAGTTGGCTCCTGTTGCCCTGAAAGGAGTCTGACATCCCCTGGGAAGGGCCACTGTCCCCAAGCCCACTCTGTGTCCCATGGAGCTCTTGAGCCCTGATACCATCAACACCTTTAAATAGGACTCAGATGACAATTCTCTCACTTCCCTTTGACTAATGAGAGTACGGACCAGCCCCTCACGGCAGAATCCCAGGGATGGACTAGAGGGTCTAAGCCCGGCCCGGTGAGGCGGTGTGATGAAATAAAAGATGGCAAGAGAGCCAGAAGAGGACCCGGGCCCTCCCCAGAGGCCCACTTCTGAAGACCATGTGGCTGACGGGACGCTCCTCAGGGCCACCTTGGGAGGCTTGTGGTGAAAATGGCAAGGTCACATGAGAAAAGGAGCCCTAATCACTGTGTCACCCCAAGAGAGTCACTCATAGCCAGGAACACTTGGACTGAACCAAAATCCATAAAATGTTAAGACTGCCACTTCCCATTAATGACTCTTGAGTTGTTTGGAGTGGAATCCTAGTCTTTTAGTTCATACCCTTGGGGACACCCTTCAGTCGTGGGCCCCAGTGACCAAGCACGAGTAGAAAGGGAGCCTCAGACTAGGAAGATCCTGGGAGGTTTGCGGGCAGTTCCAGGTGTGCCTGTGCAGAAAGGAACTTTAACACAGGAGACCGGTTCTGGCTCAGGGACGGCCCCCACCACTCTGCCCTGACTTGCTCTTGTGCAAGAAAGGGACATGGCCTGGCCCTGCTTTGCCCCCTGAGGGGTGTGGTAGGGCCAGGTGGGCCTCGACTGGCAGAGCCAGGCTGCCATCAGCCCTGTCTACCTCACCCAGTGCCTGGAGAAGTAAGACCCCTTCCACTTTCAGAGCTCACTTAGGGGTCTATTTCCTAGACCCTGGCTGGCCTCCCCTCCCCCAACCAACTGACACACCCTGGTTCCAGCCACCTGTTTACTTTGGAGATGGAACACTCCTCAGGGTTCCGAGTGGTCACTTGTGGCCCACAGGACACTGGCACTCAGAGGCACAGCTGTGGAGCTCTCCCCAGCCATGGAGGGCCTGCTGCCTGCCATCGCGTCCGCTTTCCAGCTGATCCTGGGGCACCTGTGGTGTGCTCTGCTGGTGATTTCAGAAAGCTTGAGCAAGAGGCCAGGTCTCCCTGCGTTCCCCTGGGAGGTCCTGGTATGTACTTTGGTGGTGGCTTTGATAGTCAAGACAGGACATATTTTCAGGAGAGGGAAGTCTACAGGCGAAAGGTGTTCTGCCTGCGGTGAAGTCAGTGGAGAATGTGGGGAGAATACCGGACCTGAGAACCGAGCCGTGGAAGCCCTTCAGTGCCCTCGGGTGGAGGCCAGTCCTCTCCCCTTACGAACCTTGTGCTTGGCAGCGATGAATACAATCCTGAGCACATCAGCACTTCAGGACACTGTCGACCTTCTGGAAAAGGCTTTGAAGAGCCTGCCTGTGAAAGTCTCCAAAGCAACTGATGAAGAGGAACATCAGGAAAGAGCCAGATGGTTGCAGCAACAAAAGCAAATTGAGGAAGAGCTTGCAGGAGAAATCCTCTCCCTCCAAACCGAGGAAGCAACTTTGCAGCACGAAAACACCAAGCTTGAAGGTGAGATTCAGCAGCTGAAGCTCAAACTTCAAAATCTGCATGAGCTACATGATGAAGAAGTTGGACCACTTTACAGAAAATTCTTTGAGGAGGAAAGGGTCTGCTCCGAGTTGAAGAAGAAGCTCCTCAACGTGTGCTGGGAGATGAACTCCACGTACCAGCTTCGCAACCTCTACAAGAAGATGGCTGAAGACCTGGCCCAAGAAGTGAAGACGTGCACTTCCTACTATCACAAGGAGAACCTCTTCCAGATGCAAAGAGCCGAAGAAAGCTGGAGGGCAGCCGTGTTGGCGGAGAGAAAGCTCGAGGAGCTAAGAAGAGAAAACGAGCACAACAGGCAAAGGCTGGCCATGTTGGAGGCCTCGTTCCAGCCTTTGCCAAGAGGCAATTTTCCTCCAGCTGCTCCTCCCACGGTCCCCAGAGGCCCAGAAGTGTGGGGGATTCCCTGGGCCGGTAGGACCCCCCCAGGAAGGAGGATGGCCCTGCCATGAGGCCTCAGGGGCCTGGGGTCACCTGCAGATTGGACTCAGCATCCACAGCAGCTGGGCCTTCAGCACCCCAGCCACAGCAGGACATCTGCACGGGTGTTCTCTTTTCAAAGGAATTTTGATTTTTTCTGTTTTTAGTTTAGCTCCTATTACTTACTTAATTATTCTTATTCAAGTAGATAAAGCATTCTAATGTGTAAGATATTTTTTCAAATAAAGTTTCACTTAATACATTGCTTATCAATTGCATTCTCTGTCCTTGGACCCTCTAGAATAAGACAGTATAAGGATTGAGTTTAGATTTAAATGAAAGGTCACTATTCATTAAGCCATCATTAGAGTAGGACATAGAGATGTAGAAAACAATAAAGACTGTTTCTGTGTGCTCTGAGCCCTTATTAGGAATCTGCGAAGTGACAATATTTGCCTGAATGAATTAGATGGTTAGTAAAAACCAATGGAAAAGCAGGAAAAAAAAAGACTTCAACATACTCCCGTTGACATTTCATAATGTTTTGATTTATTCCTAAATTTATAGATTAATTTAGAGGGTAATTTTAGATAATTTGCACTCTGTTTTTTGTTCTGTAATTTTTTAAATCTTTGTTGTATTGTTTAAGATAGTGTTTCTTGCCAAAACATTTCTCAATGTTTTGCAGTGCATTTTATGCAGTTTTCCCTTGGTGGCAATCACACATGCACCCACACCCACACACACAGACACGCACAAACTACAGTACAGATGTAGAATATTTTGTTATTTCAGTACCTAAGGAAAATGTAAAATTAAGAGATTCAATTTTGAAAAATTATTTAAAATAAATAAAAGAAAAAGATCATGCAATCCACCGCCATGTACACAAAAGAATCCTAAGTCCTGTACACAGAAAAGGAGAGGTGCCTGATGTACCTGACAAAATTCCCACTACAAACACTTCACCCCAATGGTGCAGATGAAGAGACTGAGATGCAGCCGTTTCCAGAGCTGAGACAGGGAGGAGGGAAGGGCCAGGGATGCGGGGCTCCCAGGGGCCAGCGGGAGGGAAGCTGTTCCCAGCCCTGGGCTGGAGGGAGGTGGGGAAGTGGTGTCCTCTGGGCCCATGAGGGGCTGTCAGGGGAACAGGGAAGACTGCCCCCACCCTCTGCCCTCCTGTCGTCCCACCTCCTGCTGGAGCCTGGGAGCCCCCCAGAGGCCCGGGCAGCGCAGGCAGAGGAGTCAGCCTGGGCACAGAGCCGGCCAGAGAGGGGCCCCGAAGGAATCTGGAGAGCGACCAGCACACTTGACTCTGCTGAATCTGAAGTGCCAGGGTTTCATTGCCTTCCTTCCCATCCATTGTTTTGTTACATGTGGAGCTTCTGTGATGTCTTCTGCGCTGTTCCAGGTGTTTAAGATGCAGTGATGGACAAAACGGTCTAATGAGGCCTGGGGACCCGCAGCTTACATTCTAGCAAGGGACAAGGTCACATAATAAAGAAAAAGAGATGAAGGAGGGAAATACGTGCTCTACAGACGATTCCTATAGGGGGATGGTAAGGGCGGTGACAGGCTAACACTCAGTGGGTGACATTTATGCTGAGATGAAAGGTAAGAGGAGTTAGTCTGGGAGATCATGGGCAGAATGTTCCAGGCAGACAGAACAGAAGTACAGAGGCCTGAGAGGTGGCTTCTGGGGCAGCGGAAATGGGACTAAGATGAGGGGGAGGGGAGGTGGGCAGGGAGCAGGGCCCACAGCCGAGATGTCTCTGTAGTGCGGGGGAGTGACACCAGGGAAGGGTGTAGACCTGGAGGGGAGACAGGGTGGCTGGGGACATAGTGTGATGTGCTTTCTACACAGATGTCTGTGGCTGTGGAGACAGTGGAATGTGGATCCGGGGAGAGGCTCAGCGTTTTGTTGAGGGGTCTCACAGCAGTCTGCAGGGAGCCCTGGGGCTGGCACTGGGGTGTTTGTCATTCAGATGAGCAGTGTGTGTGACTGTTGTGGGGTCTGAGAAGAGGAACGAAGGAAGACTGAGAACGCTTCTGATAACCTGTGTATTGCCTGCGCTACTTTAAGGACACCTTTGTACAATCTCTGCAGGGGAATCCGAAAAGAAGGCAGCTGGGCACAGATGAAGTACACCCAATGAGAAGCCTATTTTTCGAAGAAATAGAGTAGGGAGTAGTCATGCCCATTTGGACATCCATGAGGTTTCGACCATCCCTGAAGGCCCTGGGGATCAGAGGGTCTCACCCCTCAGGTGCTCCCACAACAGGGGCTCCAAGGGCAGCTCCGGAAGGGGCTCGAGGGCACGGTGAGGATTCCCAAGGATGATGTATCCGCTCCCTGAGTGGAGCCAATACGATGCTACTCGTGGAGATGCCAAGATGAACACTCAGTGGACCCCAGCAGAGCGCAGAGCCAGTGGAAGAGGAAGACTCACTGACTAGAAGTGCTCGTGGAGGTGGCGTGTGCACCCACTGCAGGCGCTGTGCCCGGCTCTCTAACTGTCCCTGCAGCAGGCTGGGCGGTGGGTGGGAGGTCAGGGAGGGGTCTCTGGAGGAGGTGGCCCTGAGCTGAATGCTGAGGGAAAAGGAGTTATCCACAGTGCTTTACACACTTTCCGGGTCACAGGAATCACTTGGAGATCTGGTTACAGGGCAGAGCCCAGTTCATCAGGTCCTGAGTGGGTCTGAGACTGCCCTGCTCCCCAGTGATATCCATGCTTGGACTGGACATAGAATAGCAAGGATCTTGAGATGATTGTGGGGAAAAGTGTGGGAAAAATAAAGGGGGAAGCACCATTTCTGGCCACATTTCAGCCCAGGCACAGATGCCAAGCTCCAAACAGCCTGGGAGAGCAGAGGTAGAACTTATGCAAGTGGCCTGCCCCCAATTACCCTCTGAAGCACTCCTATCTCCCATGGATGGGTCCTGTCCCAAGTTCATGTCCTGTTTCAGAGGAGCATGAGGAACCAAACACTTGGGGTCACTCTTGGGGAAGCCAGCCATGGAGGACCTGCTTTCCCTCCAGAATGCCCTAGTCAGTCGGTAGCTCCACCTTCCCGGTTCGCACAGCCCAGGCACATGGGAACCCCTCCTGACCTGTTCCTCGTCCTCACCCTCTCCATGCAATGCATTGGGCAGTCCACAGATTATTCCTTCAAACTCCCTCTGTTCTCTCCATCTCTGTCAACACCCTCCTGTACAGACCACCACTCTGTCTCCTGCCTGGGTCACTGTCGCTCTGCTGACTGTCCTGCCTATGGGGCCCAGGTCACCATGCATCCTCCCATTGACCTCCTCTCGGCAGACACAGCAGACTCTTTAACCCATGACCCAGGCAGGGCCAGAACAAAGCCAGGCTTGGACGTGCGTGTGATGAAGGTGCGGCTGACCCCTGCCCTCAGCCCCCTGTCTCCTGCCTCTGGGTCATGGACGGCAAGGGTGAGCACACATCTCAGTTCAGCCTGGACAGCTCAGGCGGTGCTTGGTGGGTGCCTGGCATGTTATGGATAGCTCCCCTTTTCACTCAAAAAATGGCTCCAGTTCTGACAAGAAATTTGATGGCCACCAAACTAATACCTTGCATGAGTTCAAACTTTTCCAAACAGTAGTGCAAAATTTAAAAGCAAAATACAAGCTCATGAGAAAACAGACAGCATGATTTCAATCTAAATCCAAATGCAACCCTGGACAGTCATGAAGTTCTATGCCCAAAACAGGGCTCCTAGAAAGACTGCACACGGAGGAAGATAGGTAGGTAGTGATCTTCTCCTTTGGGGCCCCTCCTTGCTAGGCTCTGATTCAGTGGCTCTTGGGTGGGACCCCAAAATTTGTATTTTTTCCAAGTCTCTCTCAGGGTTCTGATGCATGGCAAAGATGAACTACATTGTCGTAAGCCATCAACTCTAGGCCTATGTTGAAAGGGCCTGTGCCTTCCTCTGATCCAGCACTTGGGTCCCTCGCTTCCGACAGCTCATGACCTCCTGTTCTAAGATGTCATCAGTATGTCCTTTCATATCCACTCTCTGTCCTTCTCCACCTGCTGTCTGCTGCCGACCTGTAGGGTGTTGGCCACAAGCAGATTCATATCCTTCCAGCTCCCTTTGGAGTCACCAATGGGGAAGCCCAAGAACAGACTGGAGGGAGGCAGGAGTGTGAGCCCAAGCATTGAACCTCCTGGCTACTTCCTGAAAAGATGGCCTTGCGCTGGCTCCGTCTGTGGCTAGAGGCCCAGCTCCTCTCAAGGGCTGACTCAGCATGGTTCTCTTCCTTGGGCTCTCTTCTCTTGATTCCTTGAGGCCTGTAGGTGGTGACAACTGGGCTGTAAGGACCCCTTGTTACTACCTATTGGTTTTTATTGCCACTGTAAGAAATTTCCACAGACCTGGTGGCTTGAAACAACACAAATTTGTTATTTTGCAATTCTGGAGGACAAACGTCCCAAATCAGTCTCACTGAGCTAAATTTAAGATGTCTGTATGGCTAGTGCCTTCTGGAGTCTCCTTTTGACTTCCCAGCATCTGGATGCCACCTACAATCCTTGACTTGTGGCCCCCTCCTGCATCTTCATGTCCAGCCACCCAGCACCTTCTCTCATCTGTGATATCTGTTTCTATCCGTCACCACATCTCCCTCTATGACCCTACCACCAGCCTGTTTCACTTATTAGGCCACTTGTGATGCCATTGGTGCCACATGGATCACCCAGGGAACTCTCCACATCCCAAGACCCTTGCCTTAATCACCCCTGCAAAGTCCCCTTTGCCGTGGTAAGGTAACACGCTCATAGGTTCTGGGGATTGGAAGGTGGACATCATTGGGACCATTATTCTCTCTCCGTCACCATGCATCATGCCTTGAAGTTCTCCTATACCTACACGTTTGCAAATAATCCTTTTGTACATAAACCTTCCTCCAGTAACCTATTTCTAGTCTAACCTGATTCCCTCAATCTGTGCACCATCCATGGCACTTTTTTTTTTCAAATTTTTTTTATTGAGTTATTGATAGGTTACAATCTTGTGAAATTTCAATTGTACGTTAATGTTTGTCAGTCATGTTGTAGGAGCACCACTTCACCTTTTGTGCCCACCCCCCACCCCTCCTTTCCCCTGGTATCCACTAAACTGTTCTTGGTCCATAGTTTTAAATTCCTCATATGAGTGGAGTCATACACACGTTATCATTCTCTGGCTGGCTTATTTCACTTAACATAATTCTCTCAAGGTCCATCCATGTTATTGCAAATGGAATGATTTTGTTCTGTTTTGCAGCTGAGTAGTATTCCATTGTATATATGTGCCACATCTTCTTTATCCATTCGTCTGTTGATGGGCACTTAGGTTGCTTCCACGTCTTGGCTATTGTAAACAGTGCTGCAATAAACATTGGGGTGCACAGGACTTTTGGGATTGCTGACTTCAGGCTCTTTGGATAAATACCCAGTAGTGGGATGGCTGGATCGTATGGTAGTTCTATTTTTAGTTTTTTGAGGAATCTCCGTACTGTTTTCCATAGTGGCTGCACCAGTTTGCCTTCCCACCAGCAGTGTATGAGGGTTCCTTTTTCTCCGCAACCTGTCCAACATTTGTTGCTATTAGTTTTAGATATTTTTGTCATTCTAACGGGTGTAAGGTGATATCTTAGTGTAGTTTTGATTTGCATTTCCCTGATGATCAGCGATGATGAGCATCTTTTCATGTGCCTATTGGCCATCAGTATATCTTCTTTGGAGAAATGTCTGTTCATGTCTCCAGCCCATTTTTTATTGGGTTGTTTGATGTTTTGTGGTTGAGTTGCGATAGTTCTTTATATATTAAGGATATTAAGCCTCTGTCAGATATATGACTTGCAAATATTTTTTCCCAGTTAGTGTGTTGTTTTTTTGTTTCAATCCTGTTTTCATTTGCCTTGAAGAAGCTCTTTAATTTGATGAAGTCCCATTTGTTTATTCTTTCTATTGTTTCCCTTCTCTGAGAAGGCATGGTGTCCGAAAAGATCCTTTTAATACTGATGTCAAAGAGTGTACTGCCTACGTTTTCTTCCAGAAGCCTTATGGTTTCAGGTCTCACCTTTAGGTCTTTGATCCATTTTGCGTTTATTTTGGTGAACGGTGAAAAAGAATGGTCAATTTTCATTCTTTTACATGTGGCTTTCCAGTTTTCCCAGCACCATTTGTTGAAAAGACTTTCTTTTCTCCATTGTATGCCCTCAGCTCCTTTGTCAAAGATAAGCTGTCCATAGATGTGTGGTTTTATTTCTGGGCTTTCACTTCTGTTCCATTGATCTGTGCACCTGTTTTTGTACCAGTACCATGCTGTTTTGATTACTGTAGCTTTGTAGTATGTTTTGAAGTCAGGGATTGTGACGCCTCCCGTTTTGTTCTTTTTTCTCAGGACTGCTTTAGAAATTTGAGGTCTTTTGTTGCCCCATATAAATTTTAGGATTCTTTGTTCTAATTCTGTAAAGAATGTCATTGGGATTCTGATTGGGATGGCGTTGAATCTGGAGATTGCTTTAGGTAGAATGGACATTTTAACTATGTTTATTCTTCCAATCCACGTACATGGAATGTCTTTCCATCTCCTTATGTCGTCATCCAATTCTCTCAGAAAGGCCTTGTAATTTTCATTATATAGGTCCTTCACTTCCTTAGTTAAATTTACCCCAAGGTATTTTATTCTTTTTGTTGCGATTGTGAATGGCATTGTATTTTTGAGTTCTTTTTCTGTTGGTTCATTACTGGAGTATAGAAATGTTACTCATTTATGCAAATTGATTTTATACCCTGCAACTTTGCTGTAGTTGTTGATTACTTCTAACAGTTTTCCAATGGATTCTTTGGGGTTTTCTATATATAAGATCATGTCGTCTGCAAACAGCGAGAGTTTCACTTCTTCCCTCCCTATTTGGATTCCTTTTATTCCTTTTTCTTGCCTGATTGCTCTGGCCAGGACCTCCAGTACTATGTTAAATAAGAGTGGTGATAGAGGGCATCCTTGTCTCGTTCCTGTTTTCAGGGGGATGGCGTTCAGTTATTGCCCATTGAGTATGATGTTGGCTATGGGTTTTTCGTATATGGCCTTTATTATGTTGAGGTAGTTTCCTTCTATGCCCATTTTGTTCAGAGTTTTTATCATAAATGGCTGTTGGATCTTGTCAAATGCCTTCTCTGCATCTATTGAGATGATCATGTGGTTTTTATTCCTCAGTTTGTTGATGTGGTGTATCACGTTGATTGATTTGTGGATATTGAACCATCCCTGTGTCCCTGGTATGAATCCCACCTGATCCTGATGTATGATTCTTTTGATGAATTGCTGAATTCTGGTTGCCAAAATTTTGTTTAGAATTTTTGCATCTATGTTCATCAGTGATATTGGCCTGTAGTTCTCTTTTTTCGTGGTGTCCTTGTCAGGTTTTGGTATCAGCGTGATGTTGGCCTCATAGAATGTGTAAGGAAGTGTTTCATCTTCCCTAATTTTTTGGAATAGCTTGAAAAGGATGGGTATTAAATCCTCTCTGAAAGTTTGGTAGAATTCCCCAGGAAAGCCATCTGGTCCTGGGCTTTTATTCTTTGGGATGTTTTTGATTGCTGTTTCCATCTCTTTCCTTGTGATTGGTCTGTTCAAATTGTCTGCCTCTTCTTGAGTGAGCTTTGGGAGACTGTAGGAGTCCAAGAATTTATCCATTTCCTCTAGGTTATCCATTCTGTTGGCATATAGTTTTTTGTAGTATTCTCTTATAATCTGTTGTGTTTCTGCAGAGCCTGTTGTTATTTCTCCTCGCTCATTTCTGATTTTGTTTATTTGAGCTTTCTCCCTTTGTTTCTTTGTAAGTCTGGCTAGTGGTTTGTCAATTTTATTTATCTTCTCAAAAAACCAGCTCTTTGTCTCATTGCTCCTTTCTACTGCCTTTTTCTTTTCAATAGTATTTATTTCTGCTCTGATTTTTATTATTTCTCTCCTTCTGCTGACTTTGGGCTTCATTTGTTCTTTTTTCTCTAGTTCAGTTAGGTGTGATTTAAGGTTGCTTATTTGGGATTTTTCTTGTTTGTTAAGATGTGCCTATATTGCGTTGAATTTTCCTCTTAATACAGCTTTTGCTGTATCCCATATGAGTTGGTATGGCATGCTATCATTTTCATTTGTTTCCAGGTATTTTTTTATTTCTTCTTTAATTTCTTCAATGATCCATTGCTTGTTCAGTAGTGTGTTGTTTAGTCTCCACATCTTTGTGCCTTTCTCAGCTTTTTTCTTGTAATTAATTTCTAGCCTTACAGCACTATGATCTGAGAAGATGCTTGTTATTATTTCAATTTTTTTTAAATTTGTAGAGGCTTGTCTTGTTTCCCAACATATGGTCTATCCTAGAGAATGTTCCATGTGCACTTGAGAAGAATGTGTATTCAGCTCCTTCAGGGTGGAGTGATCTATATATGTCTATTAAGTCCAATTGTTTTAGTTTTTCATTCAGCTCCACTATTTTCTTGTTGATTTTCTGTCTGGATGATCTGTCCATTGATGTGAGTGGGGTGTTGAGGTCCCCTACTATTATTGTGTTGTTTTTAACATCTTCCTTTAGGTCTGTTAATAGTTGCTTTATGAATCTTGGTGCTCCTGTGTTGGGTGCATAGATATTTATAAGCATTATTTCTTCTTGACGAAGTGTCCCTTTGATCATTATATATTGTCCCTCTGTGTCTCTCTTTACCTGTCTTATTTTGAAATCCACTTGGTCTGATATGCGAATTGCAACACCTGCCTTTTTTTCCTTGCTATTTGCTTGAAGTATTGTCCTCCACCCCTTCACCCTGAGTCTGTGTTTGTCCTTGGGGCTGAGGTGTGTTTCCTGGAGGCAACAAATTGTTGGATCTTGTTCTTTAATCCATTTTGCCACTCTGTGTCTTTTTATTGGAGAGTTCAATCCGTTCACATTGAGAGTGATTATTGATGCATGTGGACTTAATGCTGTCAATCTGTCGCTCATTATCTTGTTTTCCTGTGTTTCTTTTCCTGTGTGCTTTAGACTACCCATTTAATACTGCAATTTCTTATGCTGGGTTTCTTAGATTTTTCCTTATCTATGATTTGTGACTCTGTTCTGTACTTTATTTTAGTGTCTACCTGGAAGTTTGTATTTAGAATCTCGTGTATAATATAGTCTATTCTCTGGTGGTCTCTTACTTACTCGACCAATACTGATTTACACCCTTTGCTCTTCCCCTCCTAAATAATTATTTTCATTTTTTATTCCAACTCGTCTTATTAATTTGTAGGTAGAGTGCTAAGATCGTCCTTGTTTTGGTAGTTTTCTTATTTTTACCCTAATGCTATAGTTGAATATTTGCTATCCTGTTCTGGTTCTATCCATCGGTCTCCCTAGTCTGTGGCTTGTGTCCCCTTTCTCCCTTTTTTCTTTTTTCAAGTATGAGAGCCTTCTTGAATGGAGGGCTTTTAGTTACAAATTTCCTTAACTTTTGTTTGTCTGGAAAAGATTTAATTTCTCCCTCATATCTGAAGGAAATTCTTGCTGGATAGAGTATTCTTGGCTGAAGGTTTTTATCCTTTAAAGCTTTGAATATATCACTCCATTCTCTCCTAGCTTGTAGAGTTTCTGTAGAGAAATAGGCTGACAGTCTGATAGGGGCTCCTTTATAGGTTATTCTCTTTTTTTTCCTTACTTCCCTGAGTATTCTTTCCTTATCATTCCTATGTGCCAACTTTACTATTATTTGCCTTGCGGTGGGTCTTTTTACATTGACAAATCTAGGAGATCTAAAACCCTCCTCTACACACATTTCTCCGTTGATCCCTAGATTTGGGAAGTTCTCTTCAATAATTTCGTTAAGCACACTTTCTGCTCCATTTTCCTTTTCCATATTCTCGGGAATTCCTATGATCCTTATGTTCTTACTCCTCATTGAATCCATTATCTATCGGAGATTTTCCTCATTTTTTTTAATTCTTAGTTCTCTTTCTTCCTCTGTCTGGCGCCATTCAGCCTGTCTGTCCTCGATTATGCTGATTTGCTCCTCTAGGTTGTCTACACGGGCATTCAGGGAATCCGTATTCTGTTTTATCTGGTCCATGGTGTTTTTCATCTCAAGTAATTCTGTTTGATTCTTCTTTATGATTTCAATCTCTTTTGTGAAGTAACTCCAGAACTCGGCTTGTTTCTCTATCTTTCTCGCTACCTCATTGCGTTTTTTGATTATAGCTGCTCTGAATTCCTTATCACTTAGTTTACCTAATTCCAAGTCCTCAGGACTTAATTCTGTGTTTTTATTGTTTTCCTTCTGGTCTGGGGCTTTTATAAATTGCTGGATGGTAGAGGAGCGGTTTTTTCTCATGGTGGTAGAATTCAGTTGCAGTTACAGCCTGTCGCCACTAGATGGGGGTCGAGAGCGGCGTGTTAGCTCTCCGCCTTGGGGCAAGATGGCTGCGCCCACTGGCTTTGCTGGGGGGAGGGGCTGTTACTCACACGCGCTGGTCTGGGTTCAGATCAGTTCTGTTCTCTGGTCTCCCAAGGTCCTTGATTTATAGGGTCCCCGCGGACGGAAGCTTTCCCCCGTCAGCGGGTCTCCACTGAATGAGCGGCAGGAGTCCTGGATGATCCCCCGGTCGCACGGCCCCTCCCCTGCTCCTTCCCGACCCGTGCCGCAGGGATCGCAGACTCTAGGGGAGGGAGCGATGTTCTCTCCTACCGTTCCAGTACCTCCGAGGGTGTAAGCAAGGTTATGATCTCAGCCTTCTTGGTATTGTAGGTCTCTAACGAGCTGGCATTATGTTTATTCTCTGAAATTCAGTTCTTCCAATCTTTTATTTTATTTTGAAGGGGAGAGAATCCCGGGTCAGCTCACCCTGCCATTTTGCTCCCTGTAAGAAAGTTTTTAATATTTTTCCTGATTACAGATTAATAGGTTGAGTTTTCAAATTTCAACTTTTTAAAGTTCTCATTCTAATGTCTTTTGAAATCCATTATTTATGATGAGAAATTAGCTGTCATTTTTATGTTTGTTTCATTTGATGGTTGTTTGGGTTGTTTTGTCTATTTTATCGTTGTTGATTTTGGTTGATTTTCTTTTATTGAACTATTGTATGCATAGATGTGATTCACTTTGCATTCATTATGCTTTATATTCACTAAGAAATCTAGATCTGAGTGTTGGTGCAATTTTCCTGTGTTTTTATGTCACTAACTGCTTTATTTTCTTTATTAGGGATCACATTTTCCTGCTTCTACATATATGTCATGATTTTTTCTTTCATTTTACCCTGGACATTTTGCAAAAAAGAACAGCAGAGACTCAGGTTGATAGGATTTGCCCTCAGAATCATGAGCTCTCCTCTGGTGAGGGACTGAGTCAATGAAACCTGCAGTTGTGCTTGCTCTAGGCTTCATTGCATCTTTAATTACATTCATTTTCCCATTGATAAATATTTCTATTTTTTATACATAGTAAAGTGATGAAGATTTGTCCTTCTCTAGTGCTTGGTCTGGTGAAAATGGAATTTCTTGTCAGTTCTTTGATGCTTTTGTGTAGATTTAAAATAGGTTTATTCAGGCCTGGCCTCATGGCCAAGTGGTTAAAGTTCTGTGTGCTCTGCTTTGGCCACCCAGGTTCGTGGGGTTGGATCCTGGGCATGGACCTACTTCACTCACCTGCCGTACTGTGGAGGTGTCCCACAAACAAAAAAGTAGAGGAAGATTGGCATGGATGTAAACTCAAGGCTAATCTTTCTCAAGCAAAAGAAAAAAAAAGACAGAAGAGGATGTTAGCCCAGAGCAAATCTTCCTCAAAAATAAGGAAAAAAAATTACAAACAGAAAAAATAAAATAAAATAGCTTTATTCAACATTTACTTTGTTTCTGGTAAGAGAGTTGTTCTGAATTTCTCAGCCTGTCGTATTCCAAAAGAAGAGTCTCCCCTTTTGGAAGATGTTTGCTAGTTCATGTAAATTACATTTTCCCCCAGCTTTGACAGTTTCTCTAGGACGAATTTATGGTTAAATTAACATTAGCCTTTGCTAGTTTGATACTTGTTCTAGAGCATGAGTTCAATTTTAATTCAGTTGTATTTTAACTGATATGCCATAAAATTAATCCAACCTACTGGAGTATTGAAACCAGGGGTGGGGAAGTATAGAGTCAGGGCTTTTTGTTTGATGTGGATTTACTGGAATCTGAGAGTCAGGATATCATGTGCAGAGAGGAAAGTGATATCAACTTACTAAAGTAACAGAAGAGTTTCTTAAAAGAACATAAATAAATCTTGGAAACATATATACAGAGTGAGAAACTGAATATTGTTCAGCCTAATGAGAGATCCTGACTGCAGCAAAGATTTCTAGGAAGGCTGAAAGATTAAGGAATTCTCTAGTATGTAGAGACTCACTTACTAAGTAGGTGATTACATAACTGTCTTTGGTGCCATCTAGTGTGTGGAAGATGTAAGACTTCTGCAGGTTCCCTGGCAAAAAGGAAACACTTTGAATTCATTCATTCCTAAGCAGTCTGAAGGAGCACTTGCTGGGAAAGTCCAGTTTAAGGCTGGTTCAAGGTGGACATTCTAGGTATTTGGGCGACAACAGCACATATTTTTCTGATGACTTTCGATACCACATTAGTTGCAAGTTCCAAGCACAAAGATCCCTAAAATAAACCCTCCTGACCCTTGTCACTTTCCACTCAATTGCCTGTTTTCTGATATTCAATATGCCATTAAATCTATTCAATGATTTGCTCATTCTTGATATTGTATTTTTCAATTCCATTTGAATTGGATTTCCTATGGGTTTTCTATGGATTCTAATTCTTTGGGGGAATTTCTTCATTCTTGTCATTTTCAAATGTTTTAGATATTTTAAAAGATATTATTACAGTTGTTTTGAAGTCTTTGCTTGCTAGCTCCAATTTGTGCTTCAATGTGCATTCGCTTTTAGCATTTTTTTCTGTTGTTAATTAATCATAAGGTCTTGCCTTATGTTTTTGTTCTCACGTTTAGTAATTTATTACATGCCACATAGTGTCTATAAAGAAAGATGTTCCAGATGATTTCTCTCACCAAAGAGAGTTCAATCATTCCTCTGACAAAGTTAAGGATGATCAGCTCAAATCAATTAGAAACTGATCTGGGTTGGATCTTCCTTATGGTGTTGGCAAGATGCAGTGTACCTCCATT
Organism: Equus caballus; assembly: GCF_041296265.1. Classification (NCBI taxonomy): domain Eukaryota; kingdom Metazoa; phylum Chordata; class Mammalia; order Perissodactyla; family Equidae; genus Equus; species Equus caballus. Next base: position 14,838,511 of record NC_091695.1, read on the forward strand.
TCATCGCTATTTCTGGGGCATGGCAATCCAGGGCTTCCACTTATGGGCTGGGGCTCCCTTTATCTCTTTAGCAAGAAGACAATATGAGAGTTTCCACTCTTGTGTTTTGGTGGTTTCTGGCTTATATTTTAAATCTCTTACCCCAAGCAACTTTAGAATTTTCAAATGTCGCAAAAGGGAGTTCACTGTGTGTTTGAGGCCCCATGAGTCTCCAATTTTGGTACCCTAATCCTGTTCAATCACCAAACGTTCTGGAAATTTTCCTGAGCCCAGCTGAAGTCTTCTTCTTTTATTCTTAGAGGGTATATGTGCCTAGTTTCTCAGAAAAATGTGGTTTATGATTGTCAGTGGCATATGACAGATCTCTCCACAGTTTTATACGTTTTATTTTCAAAACCTAAATTCACAGCAGACCTTTGTATCTTAAGCACTAAAAAATTGGGGGAAATTCCATGTTGCTTTTCCAAAAATTTTAGTGCTTTCCATTTATTGCATGATAAAGCTTTGAATTTAGAAGATGTCTGGAATAGGATACCTACCATTTGTTTGAGGTTCCTCACATGTCCAATTTTGACATTCCTGCACTGTAATGGCCAGAAACTCTGTAAAAGCCCATATTCTCAGTCTCTTGCCCATATTCCTAATTGGCAAATTCCTTCAGGGACATTTGGAGGTCTTTAGCTCACCTCTAAATAGTTACAACCTTTCTTGAATTATACTCACTCTAGTCAATATTGATGAGTTTATATATATATGATGCAAAAAGTGATTCCCCAAATATAACCAACATTACCAATGAAAAGACAAAGCTGAGTTTATTGCTTACCTTAGTAAGGGAGAATACCACCTCACAGAGCTTTGGCTGTTTCTGGGGGAAGAGGAATAAGGAGAGAATTTATTAAGAATGAGAAGTTTGGTTTAAGGTGGGTCTTTCAAAGCAAGAGTTTGATTAGGTTTGGCTAGAGATCAAGAGACAACAGTCCAGGTTAGTGGAAACAAGGTAAGACCTTTATGGCAAGAGATTCAAAGAATTTAGGAAATAAACTGTCTGTTGTTGCTTTCCATTGAAGAACCCACAGATTATTCAGGACATTTCTATAATGAGCAATCAAAACATTTGCCTGAGCAAAAAACTCCTGGAAATATTAAATGATGCTAATGAAAACAGGAATAGCAAAGTGACGTTCATGTAGACATTAAAGTATGGTTTTAATTCTTAGTGTCCAGGTCTAGTATTGAGGCAGTAGACAGTTTCTCTTCTATATACTTGTAATTTATCTTTCTTTCTCCCTAGAAGTTCTCAATGGGAGCAAAAACCTACTATGAATTGTCACCTACTACCTCAACTGGAAGGCTTATACATGTTTAAATTTTTCAATGAAAATAGAGGTTATTGAATTATGTATATACTATATCTCTTTCTTCTGTAAGTAATTCATACATGGTAGATATCTGATCAGTTGCCTACAAAGTCTTGTGCAATTTTCTGATATCAGATAATTTAAAATCAGGTGTAGCAAAGTGATACCATCTGTGGTGCCTTCCTTGCATACTCAAATCTAAAACTAACATCCCGTATCATCCTTGTGATATACAGGTTGATCAGATATTAAAAAGGTAAATCTTACCTCTATCTATATGCCTAACAGCTGTGATTTCTAGGGCACTCAAATAATAAGTACAATTAGCTTACTGTTATAAGAAAGTTTCCCTCCATCCCATTTTACCCTTTATCTCTTATGTCAGGGACATTTAGAATCACAATGGGGTGGTGCAGAGTCGCAGGAACTGTTCAGCAATTGCAAGTATTGTTTTACAAAGGCAAATAGAATGGTCTCTTTCTACAACAATCCTAAAGGCTTGGACCTCTGCGCACAGGTTCTAATAGATCACTCGGTTAGTGATAGGTTATCACTCTCCTCCCTCAAGAGTAGGAATAGAGAAAGTGGGTATTTTTATCCTTTAATGTACAAAATTCCAAACAGTTGCATTTTGTAAAATGTAAATTTGTAAAGAAAGCATATTTGGAAAATTAGTTTTATGTAGTAAATTTTTAAAACATTTCTCAAATTATCTCATTACTATCCTTATTATCACAGTAAATAAAAATTTTGTTAAATTCCCAATATGGCCATATTCTGCTAAAATAACTAACTTTCATTTTTGTTTAAAGAGTCTACTTGCACTTTACCAACCCTGTCACTAAACTGTCCCAAATCATAAAATAAGTTCAATATTGTGCACATGTAGGTAGAAGCATCACACTGCAAATGAAGAGGAAAAATTAAATTCTTATTTGAGCTCACCATAATGGAAATTTTTTCAACTTGTAGAACTTCCATAGTGGATTGAAGTTGTGAAATTCTTGCCCTTACAAATGAGTAAACCAAAGTAGTCTGACCAGTTTTCATTTTGATTTAGAAGTGGATTTGTTTGGGATATGCATTTTAACAAGATCACCTCTAAGATTCTGCAGATATGACATTCACTAAACCCATTTTATGCTGTTCAAAAAAATGTAGAGCCTATAATGTAATTAGTGTAGTTCCACTAACTACAACTAGCCTTTAAATATTGCACAAGGTATGTGAGACTAATTAAGTTGATGATGAGATCCTGTATTTACTAACTAGGTGGCTTTGCCATCACTTTGATGATCTCTGGCATAAGATACTTATCTATAAGTTCTTCCATCTTCTCAGAAAGCACTTTCTGATACCAAGATCTACAGAGGCCTCCACTGGGCTCACTCTTCAATGTCACTAAAAAAAAAAAATCAATTTTTAGTACTGAAAATAATAGGTAATCTTGTGAGCTTCCATGTGGTTTTGGAAATAATTTAAATGGCAATAATTATATTTTTAATTATTTGAACTATTTGCAAAACTCCTCCACAATAAAGGGGATCCTTTCTAGGATCCAAGTGTCATTAATAAAAACCCCAATACTACTGAGAGTGAAAATTTCCTATTTAAATTAACAATAGCAGTATTTCTATTATAATTACCAATGTGTTTTTAGAAAAAAAATCACAATGGCAATAACCCTACAAATTATTCCCCAGGTGTCCCTTGGAAATGAACATGTTTGGAATCCTTCAGTTCTTGGGTCCCTGCTGACATAGGAATTCGTATAAAAGTTCCTGGTTCTATTGGTGAAACTATTCACCTGGGTAATTGGAAAATAACTTCTTCCTTGCTAAGTAGCTTCTGTAGTTACTAGACTGGTTTTAATGGCGCAAAAATGAGTTTTTGTGGGTTTGAGAGGAAGAACCACTGATTTGTGTCCCAAGAGTTGGGAAACCACACATCAGTTAATATTGTACCCACAAAGTCATCTACCTTGCATAACTCTTTCTCTTATAGCTTCACAGGGATCTGAAACACTTTGTTTAAATAAGCTTTTTTGTTAAAGAAAAGAGAACTGAAGCATGGCTGGCTACTGATAGTTTGAATTAATTTCTTTTCTATGCTTAGATTGTTCTTGTTATATATTTGGGAAGAATTTAGTAAACCATAGTATTTTGAATGGATCTTTTTGTTCTTTCCCTTTTAAAGCAGGGATCCAGGATTCTCTACCTTCTCTTGCCTTTAATCTCATGGCTTTTTCTCTTTCCTCTCACATTTCTCTAAATGGAATTCTTAGACTATCAGAAAGGATGATCAATGTGAAGTTCTCAAGAACACGTGCCCTGCTTTTTCAGTAAATACATGAGTCATTCCTTTCTCCCTTCACCAATACTATGCAACTTAGCGTGTCTCACAGGGGAGACACTATTAATATTCTAATGACCCTCATGTCTGTTCTCACAAGATTTGGCAGTGGATATACCTGAATTTGAGTTATACCTGTCAACTACTATCTGAATGACTTGTGACGTTACTCTAAGCCTCAAAGTTCTTATCCAAAATATGGAATTAATAGCAAGAATTTAGCTTATAGAGAGCCAGTGTATCACAAAGCGTGGAATCAGGACCTTAAGTTATATCCTCTTTTTATCACATCTTAGCTCTAAAACTCTCTGTGCCAGAGTTCTCTCATCTGTAAAAGAAAGGTGATAATGATAGTAACTGCATTGAAAGTCCAATGTTAGTTTTTTTATGTGACAATTAAATGAACTATATGTAAAGTGTTTAGAATATTACATTGCATGTAATAATCATTATATAGATTATAGTCATTATTAATATAAGCTTGCCACATAACACTAGTCATAAGCTGGTCTTAATGGATATAGTAAATGCCTCAGAAAAGTGTGTGTGTGTGTGTTCATATGTAGAATATCTCATTTACAAGGGTAGATTACTGGATGAGGGAAGAAGCCAGATTCTCTTGGTTCATATGCCAGCTCTGCACCCAGCTAGTCAGTGGCACTTTGACTAAGTTATTTAATTTTTCTATGCCTCAGTTAACTTATCTGTAAAATGGGGAAAATATAGTATCTATGTCATTGATTGTTGATGGTTAACTGAATAAATGCTGAGAATAAGGCCTGTACCATTTTGAGTACTTGATATTAATTATATATATTTTATGATATCTAATATTAATTAAAATGTATAATCTACCATAAGATGATGAGAGTCAGAAATGTTAGGAAAGCAACAATACAAAATCAAATACATTTTCTTTCTTTTTTTTTTTTAAAGATTGGCACCTGAGCTAACAACTGTTGCCAATCTTTTTTTTTTTTTTTTTCCTGCTTTATCTCCCCAAACCCCCCAGTACGTAGTTGTATACCTTAGTTTCAGGTCCTTCTAGTTGTGGGATGTGGGACACCACCTCAGTGTGGCCTGACAAGCAGTGCCATGTCCGCACCCAGAATCTGAACCCTGGGCCCCTGCAGCGGAGCACATGAACTTAACCGCTTGGCCACGGAGCCGGCCCCCAAATACATTTTCTGAAGTGCAGTTTAACAATGTGTTGATAACCTTCTACACCCTCTCTACTCCAAAGTAATTTGGAATCTTTTTCTAAGTATCAGCTTGAATAATATAGGTTAATTGCAAGGCAAAATATTTATTTTCCTTTCTATCTTTTATTTTTCATACACTAAAGTACTACTGAGAGTGTAGAACATTCTCTGGCATCTCAGAAACAGAATCAGTTACCTAATGTATCACCTGAGTCCTCGTGGAGAGATCATCCCACATGCCATGGTGGAATACCACACAGGAAATGTGCATTTGAAGACTGAAATTGGAGGACGTGTATCATTGCAAAAAGTATTTCAGTAACTGATATTTTTGCTGCACATTATTTATTATTATTATTAATTTGACTCTATGATACTATATATTTACAAGCTTTGACCCAGAAAAATCAAAGTCTAGAAGCAAGTATAAATCCATGCACTTTTTTGTTGTAAAAATCCACAAGATACAGCCCCAGTTGCTGTCAGTTTTAAATTCACTTAAGAATTCTCTCTTTGGATTTCTGACCAAAAATGCTTCCCCTGAGCATTTCCGTTGTTCCATTTTGTAAGAAGAGAACACAGTCACTCATGGCTACAGCACTCTGTAATATGATATTGTTTCATATTTCCTTAGCTAAGGTTTACTTGATTAAGCTTATGAAGAATCACACAGAGCAATATCAAATGCAACATATCTCAACGTAGCTTTTCATGCCCCCTAAGTTCTCATCACGTGCCAACATCTATCTATTAGTGAGTTTCTACATTGTAATTTTACATATCCAGCTGCAAATGAAAATCTTATTTTTGCTACACCACGGCCTTTTGATACTCAATGATAATTAAATCACAAAATATTATGTCACTTATGAGAAAATATAGCTGTTTCCAAGCGAGAGAATAGCTAGAAATAGAGGATATCAGTATTTTTTCAAGGTCCACTGGTGATTCCAATGTTCAATCTGGAGAAGCACTTAGGTGAAACCTTAACTCAGGTGTTCCTGCTTAGTAAAGGTTCTGGAGACTGCTGTCATCTGCTGAGCTTTCTAGATGGTCTATACTGCTCATTCTACAAGTAGCACCTAGATTTCATCATCCTGAGGCCTCCAAAGGTTGCTAAATTCCCAACACTGTGTGCTAGCTAGCAAGGCCTGAATTTCCTGATCTAGCATAGTCAGGATTTCTGAGGACACCCGTTCACCTATAATTTGAGTAAGGCCTTCCCTGTGCTTTTTGCTGAAGCCTGTATGGTTCCTGTGCAATTATTGAAGCCACCTAATGCTCATTTCAGTAAAAGTAGCAGAACCGAACCACCATAAATATTGTGGGAACAGGAGATTTATGTTCAGATGTCATGAAAATTCCTCTTTTTACTAATTTTACTAATTTAATAATTCTGAAACCAAACTGGGAAGAAGATTTGGGCAATGTAGTTCCCAGCCATAACCAAGTTAACAACAAGATCCCAAACACTTCAACCCTTTTCAACTTGCCACTCATACACATTTCATTTTATCATATTTAACTTTCAAAAAAGACAGCAGAAAAGTATGCTTATTTTTTCAACAGATGTATACAACTTAAAGAAAAAGAGTATACTCAAAGTTTCCTATGTCATTTTATTCATATGGGTGACTTAGGATTCTTACAGCCAAGTCACATACAACCTTTGATATCCTACAGCTTGCTAAAATGTCGAGATAGAAGGTGAACCCTTCTTACTATATCTTGTGTTAGGAAGTAGGCGAATGGGAGAGGAGGGGAATATTGGTTAATATATTTACAAATATATTCACATCAAAGCAAAAGAAAAAAATACTCATAAGTCCTGCAGCTTTAGTTTCAGCTCCTGGTCACACGATCATACCTGGCACATATAACTGCCTTTTTTCCACAACCTACTCCATGTTCTCTTTAACTTCAGCAAACATCTAGGTTGTTTTGATTTCTTGTCTTATGAAGTGGCCAAAAACTTTATCTTCAAGTATGAATATCATTAGTAGTTCTTTCTATTTGACACTGTTATAGAATTTTATTAAATTTTAAATAATGGATATGAGACTTCTAAAAGGTGCCCCAGAGTCTCTCCTGCATTCCAGGAACACTCCCCACTTCACTCATTGTGTAGCAGCAATCAAATGTTTCCTTCATATTCAAGAAAAATCATGCAAACAGTAGAGAAATCCTTTTTTGCTTATTGGTTAAGTAGCATGAAGTTCTCAAAGTGAACAGGTAGCAGTCTTGGCATCTGGTTCAATGGAATCATTTTTGTGTTCCTTGTAGGAAGAATTACCTCCATCTATCTGTCTATCTATCTATCTATCTATCTATCTATCCATCTCTGTTTCTCTCTCTTTCTTTTTTTAGGAACAAAGACCAGCAAACCTTAAATTGTGAGGATGGGAAGCAAAATTTTTGTTAGTGAACCATTAAGAAGAATAGTGAGAAATGCTACCTCCTTTTCCACGTTTTGATTCCCAGACTCAAAATCCTGGCTATTGGGGAAAAAAGCATCATAGATATAACAGCAGTTTAAAGCACATGCTGCACTCTGGAGAACATGATCCGAGCCCCAGAAAGTGTTGGCTTAACTGGTGGCAAAATGAAGCCTTCAACAAACCTGTAAAGTTTTCAACAAAGTCATGTGCTTTAGGATGATGGGGAATGTTGTAAGACTAAAGAGTTTTTAAGCATAAGCAAATTGTCACGTTTCCTTTGCTGTAAAATGAGCCACTTGGTTTGAAGCAATGTTATGTGACAGAATATGATGATGAATAAAGAATTCTATAAATCCAAAGACAGTAGTTTTGACAAAAGAATTTTGGTCAAAAATGATAAATCCAGTGGGATTTATACCAGGGACACAGGGATGGTTCAACATCCGCAAGTCAATCAACGTGATACACTACATCAACAAAATGAAAACCAAAAACCACATGATCATCTCAATAGATGCAGAGAAAGCATTTGACAACATCCAACACCCATTTATGATAAAAACCCTCAGTAAAATGGGTATAGAAGGAAAGTACCTCAACATAATAAAGGCCATATATGATAGACCCACAGCCAACATCATACTCAATGGACAAAAGCTGAAAGCCATCCCTCTGAGGACAGGAACAAGACAAGGGTGCCCACTTTCACCACTCCTATTCAACATAGTTCTGGAGGTGCTGGCCAGAGCAATTCGGCAGGAAAAAGAAATAAAAGGAATCCAAATAGGTAACGAAGAAGTAAAACTCTCGTTGTTTGCAGACGACATGATCTTATACATAGAAAACCCCAAAGAATCCACAGAAAAACTATTAGAAATAATCCACAACTACAGCAAAGTAGCAGGGTATAAAATTAACGTGCATAAATCAGTAGCATTTCTATACACTAACAATAAACTAACAGAAAAAGAACTCAAGAACTCTATCCCATTCACAATCGCAACGAAAAGAATAAAATACCTTGGGATAAACTTAACCAAGGAAGTGAAGGATCTATACAATGAAAACTACAAGACTTTCTTGAAAGAAATAGGCGATGACATAAAGAGATGGAAAAACATTCCTTGCACATGGATTGGAAGAATAAACATAGTTAAAATGTCCATACTACCTAAAGCAATATACAGATTCAATGCTATCCCAATCAGAATCCCAAGAACATTCTTCACAGAAATTGAACAAACAATCCTAAAATTCATATGGGGCAACAAAAGACCGCGAATTGCTAAAGCAATCCTGAGCAAGAAAAACAAAGCCGGCGGAATCACAATCCCCGATTTCAAAACATACTACAAAGCTACAGTGATCAAAACAGCATGGTACTGGTACAAAAACAGGTCCACAGATCAATGGAACAGAATTGAAAGCCCAGAGATAAAACCACACATCTATGGACAGCTAATCTTCGACAAAGGAGCAGAGGGCCTACAATGGAGAAAAGAAAGTCTCTTCAACAAATGGTGCTGGGAAAACTGGACAGCCACATGCAAAAGATTGAAAATTGACCATTCTTTTTCACCACACACCAAAATAAACTCAAAATGGATCAAAGACCTAAAGATTAAGCCTGAGACAATAAGTCTTTTGGAAGAGAATATAGGCAGTACACTCTTTGACATCAGTTTCAAAAGAATCTTTTCGGACACTGTAACTCCTCAGTTGAGGGAAACAATAGAAAGAATAAACAAATGGGACTTCATCAGACTAAAGAGCTTCTTCAAGGCAAGGGAAAACAGGATTGAAACAAAAAAACAGCTCACTAATTGGGAAAAAATATTTACAAGCCACTTATCCGACAAAGGGTTAATCTCCATAATATACAAAGAACTCACACTGCTTAACAACAAAAAAACAAACAACCCGATCAAAAAATGGGCAGAGGACATGAACAGACATTTCTCAAAAGAAGATATGAATATGGCCAATAGACACATGAAAAGATGTTCATCATCGCTAATCATCAGGGAAATGCAAATCAAAACTACACTAAGATATCACCTTACCCCCGTTAGATTGGCAAAAGCATCCAAAACCAAGAACGACAAATGTTGGAGAGGCTGTGGAGAAAGAGGAACCCTCATACACTGTTGGTGGGAATGCAAACTGGTACAGCCACTATGGAAAACAGTATGGAGATTTCTCAAAAAGTTAAAAATAGAAATACCCTATGACCCAGCCATCCCATTACTGGGTATCTATCCTAAGAACCTGAAATCAGATATCTCAAGAGTCCGTTGCACCCCTATGTTCATCGCAGCATTATTTACAATAGCCAAGACGTGGAACCAGCCTACATGCCCAGAAACTGATGATTGGATAAAGAAGATGTGGTATATATACACAATGGAATACTACTCAGCCATAAAAAAAGACGAAATTGGCCCATTCACAACAATGTGGATGGACCTCGAGGGTATTATGTTAAGCGAAATAAGTCAGTCAGAGAAAGACGAACTCTATATGACTCCACTCATAGGTGGAAATTAGTATATTGAGAAGGAGATCTGATCGGTGGTTACCAGGGAAAAGAGGGGGTGGGGGGAGGGTACGGAGGGGGAAGTGGTGTACCCACAACATGACTAACAAAAATGTACAACTGAAATCTCACAAGGTTGTAATCTATCATAACATTAATAAAAAAAAAAAAAGAAAAAAAAATGATAAATCCATATTGAGAGTAACTCATATTCTAGTAAGAATAAAGTACTGATTCTTCCAGATGAATGAAATCAAATGTAATCAATTTGTGAGATGCTGGCTGGACCCTCAGGGAACGTGCCATGTATGTCTGATGATTGTATTCACTCTTGGCACATTTGGCACTGGAGAGTGGCTGTGGCCACATCAGCCTTGGTGAGTAAAAGCCCTTGTTATTAGCTCTATGCTTCTTCTCCACACCTGATGCCATTATCATTTTAGCCTCATTGAAAAATCTGGAAATGTGTTCCTCATTTTTAGTTCTCTGAAGGGTTTAGGCAAGGTTGATGTTACTCATGTATCAATTGTGTGAATTGTCTAATAAAACTTGAAGCTATCTGAATCTAGGGTTTTCTTAATGGGCAGTTTTATTTTTAAAATAACTGCTTAATGGTGGTAGTAATAGAGCTAGAAAGATGGGGAGAGGCAAAGGAAAGCTTTTATAAGGTAAGAATAAGTTGAAGGAAATCATGCAAATACACGAAACTACATAGCATAATTGGAGAATAATGAATGGCCTTTCTTCTGACTGGTACATAGGGTACATAGACGAGATTAGTAAGAAAAAGAAAGCACTGTCCTGATAATTTTCAAAGGTATATATAATATATATTTGTATATTTCAAATATACACATACATATACACATTTCTAAAAAGGAAACATAAGCCTTCTGTTATCAAAATTTTCACCTTTCGTAGGCACAATTGATTTCAGATGTTTATTTCTGAATCTGTTAGACCATCATACACTGCTTTTGTGATTCTTTCGCAGCTTTTCAGTACTAGGAATATACATGTGAATCATCTAGACCAAGTATTTCTGGTAAGGAAACTAAGGAACGGAGAATTTGGATGAATCAAACACCTAGAGATAGTTGGATAAAGAATTGAGTCTAGAAACAGGCTTTCTTTCTTTCTGCATGGTCCATTTATAGAACAATGTGGGATAATTTGATGAATATGTAGCTATTAATAGAAGGTACTATTTTTTTCTCTTTCTGCCAAATATCCTTGGTTACACCATCACCACCCTGAAAACAGTGAAAATATCCATCACCCCTTGAAATTTCCTTGTGCTCCTTTTTCATCCCTCGTTTTCACTCCACATCAAGGAACCACTGATATGGATTTTGTCACTATAGATTAGTTTACATTTTATATAATTTTGTGTAAGTAGAATCACACAGTATATACTGTCTCTTAGGTGCCTCCTTCCATTCACCATAATTATTTTGAGATTCATTTCTATTGTTTCATGTTAGTATTCCAATGAATGAATATATCACCATTTGTGTAGCCATTCACCTATTGAGGGATATTTGAATTGTGTTCCTAGTTTTGTGGCTATTAAAAATAAAACTGCTATCACATTCATGTACAAGTCATTATACGAACAAATGATTTAAATTCTCTTGGGTAAATACTCAAGAATGAAATAGTTGGATGATAGTGCAACTATATGTATAACATCCTTTGAAATTGTCAAATTGGTTTTCAAATGATATAGCATATTACATAACCTATGGCAGTGCATGTGAGTTTAGGTTCCACAACTTCTTCCTTAATATTTGGTATAAGAAGTATTTTTAATTTTAGCCCATCTAATAGGTATATCATGGTTTCTTACTGTTGCTTTGACTCATATTTACCTAATAACATGATGCTAAGCACATTCTTAAGTGTTAATTGACATTTATATATCTTCTTTGGTGAGGTATCTTTTCAAATAATTCCATTTTTTATTGAGTTGTGTGTTTTCTTATTTTTGACGAGATTCGTTATGTATTCTGGCTACACATTCTTTATCAGAAGTAATAGTTGCAAGTATTTTCTTCAGTCTATCTATTTAACTATCTGTCATCTATTGATCTAACATCTGTCTCTAACAGTCTACTTACCTATCAGCTATCTATCTTACATAATAGTACATAACAGTAATATCAAATTATCCCAAAAAAGCGTCTGATAATAATAATAAATGTTTCCTGGAAAAAATTATCTCATTACATTCTGTTATCTTTTCTTATATAAACACTATCCCAGAAATACATGGTTTAAAATAGCAGCCACTGGGCTATATTCTCTGTTTCCTCGTGTTGACTGAGGTCACATGGTGACCTAGATGTTGGTCTAGGCCGTAGGGTCTTTCATAACTGTCTCCAGGATGAGAATGGCTAGAAAGATTGACTCAAGTGCTCCCCTTCCCACTGCATGTAACCTCAGAGTGTGTCAAATGGTTTACTAGAAGGTTAGCTGGACTTCCTATGCGGCATCTCATGGCTTTCAGAGACTATCTTCTTAAAGGCTAGATTCAGAAGTGATACACAATATTTCTTCCAATTTCTGTTAGTCAAAGCATTTAAAAGACAAGAAAAATTCAAAAGGGTAATAAATAGGCACTCTGTCTCTAAGGAAAGTGTGTAAAGATGTGTACAGTCATCTTTAATGTGCCAAAACTATCATGAGCCCCTTGTAAGACTCTAAAATTCATATTCCAGATTCTTTTATGAATAGCTTTTAACATTTTAATTAAATTCATGAGTGTGTAGTATGTGATCTGTTTTTGCTGTGCATGTACTTAGCAAAGCCAATGAATGTAGCAATACTTGAATAGCACACATATAGAAAGAAGAGTGACAGATATTTTAATCTCAGGTCATTGTGAAAGCAACATTAGCTCTGGGATGTTTGGAAGTAGTCATATCATATCAGATATCAAGATGGTAGACCAAGGTCCAAGAAGTATGGGGAATAACAATGCTGTCTCTTGGGAAGTATTTAGGGAGGATATAAAAGAGAAAATTCCAGTATTTCTCAATTTGCAAAGAACTAGTATGGAAAATCACATACTAAAATTATTTTTAGAAAAACAGTGTAACGCTGCTTTTCTTAGAAAAAGTGTTATCCATGCAAACATGTTTAAGTGAATCATTCTTGTACACATGAGCTATATTAATGGAAAAAAATCCCCCAATCCAGTGTATTTTTATTCTTTGTTCATCATCTTCCATTTTTAGTAGTCTGAAGTACTTAACAATAAATATGTAGAAAGCATTTACCTTGAAAAATCCTTGTTTTAGCGACTTCAGGGAATATAAAAAATAACATTGATCTTATTCCTGAAACCTTAAGTGTAATAGAGAAATTCTTATATGAATAAATTAAATATAATTCAAGAAAGAGAGTATTAAGTGTGGAGAATGTGATGGAATCATAAGATGAATGAAATGCATGTAAGTGACATGTGACGAGGGGATGGGGGTAAGAAAATACTTGGAGATGAGAGTGGTCTTGAAAGGTAGCATTAACAGAACGTTCATAGCATCATTATGCATAACAGCCAAAATGTATAAACAAACTAAATCTTCATCAACTGATAAATAAATCAACAAAATGTGTCATATCTATGAAGAAAATATTATTCAGCCATAAAATGCTACAAAATTATGACACTTGCAAAGACGTAGATGAACTTTGAAAACAAGATGCTGAGTGAAAGAAGCCTGATGCACAAGAAAACCCATATTGTATGATTCTGTTTACATGAGAAGTACAGAATATGGAAACATATAGAATCAGAAAGTAGATTATTGATTGCCAGAAGCTGAGGAGAGGGGATAAAGAGAAGTGACAGCTAATAGTTACGGGTTCCTTATTGGAATGATGAAAAATGTTCTGGAATTAGATAGGGGTAATGGCGGTACAACCTTGTGAATATACTGAAACCCAAAGAAATATACACGTTAAAGGGTGGACTTATAGTATATGAGTAATATTTAGAAAAAAATAAAAAATATCATTGAAGATTAGTAATATTCATAAACATGGTCATAGATGAGAACGTTTCAAAAATGGAAGAAACAAAATGAACAATAGAAAGGAGGTGGAAAGGATTAAGTAGGGTACTATTTGAATTTCATTGGAGTCTGCTTTGAATACAGAAGGAGGTAGCTGTGAAGCAATCATAAATATCATTTGCAGTTTTTTTCCTAACATAGACCAATTAAGTGACAGTAAGTGAAGCATTAAGATTCAGTCTTTACTGAAATTGTCACTATATTCATGGGGGAATATACAGAACCAGAAATATAATTAATGACATATTTACATAACATCAAAGCCTAAGGGCAACAGCTTCAAAGATTTAAGTCCCAAATGTTACCTGGTAAAATAAAATGTCATCTGCCTATTGTTTAGCTACTGAAGACCTGCTCATCTCAGGTAGGTTCTCAAGTCTCCAAATTTAAAGACTATATGGGGAAAAAGCTTAATTTTTTGGAAAAAAATGAGAGATTTGTAAATGAATCATTTTATGCCTGTTTACTCAGTTTAATAAACTGAAATTTAAGGGCCACTGATGATCTTTTCTTCTCAGGACTGACAGAATTTGACTGAAATTATTAATATTCACTAAATAACATTTTAATCATTTTCTTTTTATCTAGGTTTACTGAAAAGCCTTTAAGCCTTTTATCACTGAGCAAGTACATACATGAATTTAACTGGGTTTTTTAAATTTTAAAAGTAATTGAGGTACCACATTACAAAAAACAACATGTATGAATAACACCATGTGGACCATATGCCATATTTAGTTAAGTCTAAAAAAAATGTATCCATCACCCACATTCCAATTCTTATATATCAACAAAGACATACACATATGCAAACAGATGACATGACATGCACACATAAATACAAACGTACACAAGGAAGAGAAGCCTATATATCTGAGAAGCATTTATTGTCCCTCGTACTCCTTCCATTTTTTAATATAAAATACTATTTGAAATTCAAAGAGATGCAAATGCATATGTTAAATTCTGTTGTTTCAAATTCTTTTTAGCACTCTTCTTTGTTTGGTCAAGAGACTCCTCCTTTCGCACCAGATCACTCCACAAATAGGTAACGAATATTGTGACAAAACAATACCACACTTCTAGAGAAAAGGTCAATAATGTTTGTTTCCTGTCTCACCAAATACTAAAGACAACATAGACCAAGACCAGTAACATAATTTTTTCATTATTATCAGTTAGAGATGCTCATTGTGTCTAGAATTAACACAAAATCATTTAAACCAATACTGTTTCTGAAGAACATAACCATGGTAATCATTTTTTTGTGTCCATGTGATTATTTTTGAGCATAGAAAATGGTTCGCCCTGTATCCTAAAATATGGTCTCTCTAACCTTGATGTTTCTTCTGTATCATTTTGGAGATGTAATGAGACCTAAAATCATCCAAATCTCTTCCTTGAGATAAAGAAGGTAATGCTCAGAGAAATTAAAGAGCTTGTACGAAGTCGCATACTTCAGGAATGGCATCTAGACTTAGATCAAAGTTTCTCAACTCCTTATTCCAGGTATTTTTTATTATTGTTTTACAGACTGCAATGCCTTTTTAAAGAATGACACATGACCAGGTAATTTTCTGAGTATAAAAAAGACAATTGCAGAAAGAAATTATGTTCTGCCTCATGGATATTTGTGGATGTCCAGAAGAGTTAAACATGCATCTATCCTTTTCTTGATCATTTTCTCAAAAATTTAGACAAGAAAAAGAAGAATGAATAGAGGAAATTGCTCCTCCATGACTGAATTCATTTTCCTTGGAATCACCAACAACACTAGGATGAAAGTAACCCTATTTACCGTGTTTCTGGTTGTTTATCTCGTTAATCTTCCGGCAAATCTTGGAATGCTCATTTTAATTAGAATAAATTCCCAGCTGCACACACCAATGTACTTCTTCCTCAGCCACCTCTCTTTCTGTGACCTCTGCTATTCCACAGCAGTTGGGCCCAAGATGCTGGTGGACTTGTTTGCCAAGAACAGATCAATCCCCTTCTTTGGCTGTGCTCTGCAATTCTTGATCTTCTGTATCTTTGCAGATTCTGAGTGTCTACTGCTGGCAGTGATGGCCTTTGATCAGTACAAGGCCATTAGCAACCCCTTGCTCTATAGAGTCAACATGTCCAGCAGGGTGTGCTCCCTGCTCATGGCCGGGGTTGATCTGGTGGGAACGGCAGATGCTTTGATACACGCAACATTAACATTCCGCTTATGTTTCTGTGGGTCAAATGAGATTAATCATTTCTTCTGTGATTTACCACCACTTTTCATCCTTTCCTGCTCTGATATACAGGTCAATGAGTTGGTGTTATTCACCATTTTTGGCTTCATTGAACTGAGTACCATTTCGGGAGTTCTTATCTCTTATTGCTATACTATCCTGTCAGTCTTGAAGATCCACTCTGCTGAGGGGAGGTTCAAAGCTTTCTCCACCTGCATCTCCCACCTAATCACTGTGGCAATTTTCCAGGGAACTATGCTCTTCATGTATTTCAGGCCAAGCTCTTCCTACTCCCTAGATCAAGACAAAATGTCCTCGTTGTTTTACACCCTTGTGATTCCTATGTTAAATCCTATAATTTATAGCCTGCGGAACAAGGATGTGAAAAAGGCCCTGGAAAGAATGGAAACTAATAGATGGTTTTAAATACGTAATTTAAATACACACGCACAAACTCATATTGTGGTTGTTGCTTTTGTAAAATTGTATGGCATGATACAAGAGAAGCAAAGGTGTCTCAAATACTTTGATTTAATAAAATTAGTATTTTTTTTTTTTTGAGGAAGATTAGCTCTGAGCTAACTACTGCCAGTCTGCCTCTTTTTGCTGAGGAGGCCTGGCCCTGAGCTAACATCCATGCCCATCTTTATCTACTTTATATGTGGGATGCCTACCACAGCATGGCTTGCCAAGCAGTGCCATGTCCGCACCCGGGATTCGAACCGGCGAACTCCGGGCCCCCGAGAAGTGGAACATGTGAACTTAACCATTGTGCCACCGGGCTGGTCCCTAGTATTTGTTTTAAAGCTCACAGATAATATTCAGTTCCTCAAACATGTCATAGTTCGTGATGTGTCTAGAATTTACATATGATACTCTTTCCTTGTTGAAATCTTTCCTGACTTCCAATTTTGCCAGATATTTATTGATTTGTTTTTTGTCCAAATACTAATTTATTACACTAAAATTAATTGTGTATTTACTAAGTGAACTTTTAACTTTTAAGTGCTTTGTATTCCGTGGTACATCCAGTAGTTTCTATACCAATGAATCCTATAATCTAGTGGGAGTAATTGACATTAATTGACTAAGCACTCAAATAATTCATAAGCCTCAAAATAATATGAGTTAAAAACTGAGGGCTTTATATCTAAAGCAAAATGTTTAATATAAGATAATGTCTTTGTTGGATGGACATATTGAGTCTCAAATCTAAAATGATGCAAGGTGAGAGAGGAAAAGGTGGTAGGCAGAGGATCTGACAATTAGAGAAGTCTTAACTTGGACAAGTTCATGACTCTTTAGAGATAAAGAAGTCATGGTTGCTACAACATGGATGAATCTTGAGGGCATAATGCTAAGTTAAATAAGTCAGACAAAGAAAGACAAATACTGTATGATCTCATTTATATGTGGAATATAAAAACGGTGAACTCAGAAACAGAGAGTATATTGGTGGTTGCCAGGGGCTGTAGTTTGGGGGAAATGTGTAGATGTTGGTCAGATGGTACAAATTTTCTGTTATAAAATGAAGTTCTGGGGATCTAATGTACAGCACGGTGACTATAGTTAAAAATATTGTATTGCATATATGAAATTTTCTAAGAAGGTAGATCTTAAATGTTCTCAACACAACAAAAAAATGGTAACTATGCGAGGTGACGGATTTGCTTATTAACCTATAGTGGAAATAGATCACAAATTATACATATATGAAAACATACATTGTACACCTTAAACATACCCAATGTTATTTGCTGATTTTATCTCAATAAAACTGGAAAAAAGAAGAAGAAAATAATTCCAGTTGGTTTGGTTATAAAGAGCAGTGAAAAGGGCCCTGGTAAAGTACATCATTGTGCTGTAATTATCAACAATCAACTGCTCCAACAACCCTCCAGGAAAATTTCCTTCCCTGCTTTCCCCTTTTCATCTCTGGCTAAATGTCCTGTTTTGTAGTTCACACACAACAACCTCCTTTAAGCATTGTTTTAATATCACCATGTTTATCAAATCACTGCCTTCAGTATGAGATTTAAAGCATTATTTACTCAAGAACTGAAGTTTCTATCCATTATCCAAAGCACTGCACAGTGTCTGGGACACAAAATGGGAAAACAAATAAATAATAAATTAGAAACCAGATAACATTTAAAAAATTTTTTTAAAAGATTGGCACCTGAGCTAACAACTGTTGCCAATCTTTTTTTTTTTTCCTGCTTTTTCTCCCTAAGTGCCCCCAGTACATAGTTGCATATTTTGAGACACCACCTCAGCATGGCCTGATCAGAGGTACTATGTCCGCATCCAGGATCCGAACTGGCGAAATCCTGCGCCACTGAAGCAGAGTGCGTGAACTTAACCACTCGACCACAGGGCCAGCCACAAGACAACATTTTTGAGTGCCTCTTAGAAGTTAGTAACACAATTAAATGAGAATGTGGCATATATATATAAATAAAATAACTTTTAAGAAAGTACAGAGATGGTTGTGGATACTAAGATCTATAAAGACCTACATATTAATCACACTAGAAGAAAATAGCATTTGCCTTTGTACGTTCCTAATGTTTGTCTACTTTATCTGTCTCTGCTGTAGTTTCTGACGGTTAAAGCACTGAATCAGCTTGTTGAGACAACATGGATGTGGCCACATATTAGAAGAACCACATAAAACTCAAGGGCACTCTTAATTATCCATTACAATTGTTGAAGTTAAAAGCCACTGAATGTCTTAGATTTTCTAGCTTCTATTTTAAAATGCCTTTGTGAGAAAATATTTCAGAATGGAAGTAAAACTGAAGAAGAACTCCTGCTTTTCAAGATGGCTTTTGTGGCACACTGTGACTTCTTACTAGTTATGAAGCTGGAAAAAAACCTATGAACAATATATTTTTTTGGTGAGTCTTTAAGTGTTTCCATCTATACCATATTTTCCCAATTAACACATATTCTTTTGAAAATGTTAGTTATGAACACCAATATGTTAGAAAACATTGTTTGAAATATATTGTCCAAGAAAAATGGAGTGTCAGTGGATTGCTGCTAATTTAGAGGATGCAAACGTGTAATCTGATTAACCCATCTCCCTCCTTTATGGCAGCTATATATTACAGCATCTAAAGACTGATTTGATCTATCTATTGACTGTTTTATCAGATCTTGTGGGTGTGAAGTAAAGAGAATGGAATTTTAAGGTCTATGAATGGAATTCAAAAAATAGAATTTACTGATTCAATTAACTGTGGGCCTCCTTTCTTTAAAGTTGTGAGGTTGAATAACACATTATGGGAAATATTTTCTTAGGGAATCATGACTCAAATAGAAGGTTGGATGATGGCCTATAATGACTCCTTATCTTGGTATTCTACAGAAATTTGGAGCACTGCATCAAAAGGCTTTATGTATTCCAGCCTATCTACTTCAACCTTCATCATTCCCTTGCCTTCTTAGTCACTCTACATAACATCCTTCTTACGTATGCCCAATGACTGATGGAAAATATTATTGTTCAAATACAGTATTATCAGAACCATGGGCGGTCTTTAAATATGGTGACAGAGAAGGCTCCTGAATGCTTCTTCTCCCACGACACAACAAATGAACAGCTACACATGGTACAATTCTCTCCAAAAGAAATCAAGAAACTAGCTGAGTAACTCCTACGCATTGAGCAATGAGAAAATATCCACACTGAAATGGGTAAAAAAAAAAAAACCCTCAGATACACTCTTGCCGTAAGCACCACCCTCAGCACAGGGACATACAATTGGGGAGGAACACCTAGCTCCCAGCTTCTCACTGAGGAGTAAACTATTTGGACCCCACACGTTGTGCCCCAACTTTTAACACTCCCACCAGAAGAACAGGCTTCCAAATGTCTTAGCTCTGAAAGCCAATGGAGCTTGCATCCACGAGAACCACAAGATGAAACAAACAAAAAAGCAGTTACTAAGGGAAGACAGCACTAGCTGCAGCTATTACACCAGGGCTTAGAACAGAGAAAGGAGGCAAAAAATCCCTCTCTTAGTCTTTCTCTGATTGGTTTATATTTGCATATTTTAAAAGCTGCTGCCTGAGAGTCAGGTTTCAAATTTAACATGCACCTAGAGGCTGATTGGGATCCTCCCTTGAGAATGGGAA
The DNA here is from genome assembly GCF_041296265.1 of Equus caballus. NCBI lineage: Eukaryota > Metazoa > Chordata > Mammalia > Perissodactyla > Equidae > Equus > Equus caballus. The sequence continues at coordinate 14,858,841 of NC_091695.1, forward strand.
AGCTGCAGAGTTCTCCCACACTCTCGCTCCTAGCCACCCTAAGTCACCCTTATCTTCCTGGGAGGAGCTTGTTCATATGTATGCACCCCAGATTTTGTGGGTACCACCTGAGTGATGTGTCCCCACATCACTTGATTCTGATAGCCAACAGGGATTTAATTCAGAAATGCCACAGAAGACTGAAATCATGTCAAGCATCTTCTCTGATCACAGTAGTATGAAACCGGAAATCAATTAGAAGAAGAAAACTGGAAAATTCACAAATATGTGGAAATTAAACAAAATATTCCTGAACAACCAATGGGTTAGAGAAGAAATTAAAAGAGAATTCAAAAAATTTCCTGAGACAAATAAAAATAAAGACAACATACCAAAAGTCAAGGGATGCAGCATAAGCAGTTCTGAGGAAAGTCTATAGTGAGAAATGCTACATTAAGAAAAAAAGACATAACTTCATAACTCAAGGAAATAGAAAAAGAGGAATAAACTAAGCCAACATCTAGAAGAAGGAAGGAAATAACAAAGATCAGAACTGAAATAAAAGAAATGGAGGCAAAAATGAAAGTGCAAAAAATCAATCAAATTGCATTGATTTTTTGAAAAGGTAAACAAAATAGACAAACGTTTAGTTAGATTTAACCAAGAAAAAAAGAGAAAGGCACCAAATAATATTTTAAATGAAAGAAGGGACGTTACACTTGATACAAATACAAAGGATCATAAGACAATACTATGGACAATTATATGCAAAAAATTGTACCACTTAGAAGAAATTGATAAATTCCTAGAATATGCAAGCTAACAAGACTGAATTATGAAAAAATAGAAAATCTGAATAGACTAATCTAGTAAGAAGGTTGAATCAGTAATCCAAAACTTCCAAAAAGGAAAAGTCTAGAACCAGATGGCTTCATTGGTGAATTCCATCAAGCATTTAAAGAATTAATACTAATCCTTCTCAAACTCTTCCAAGAAATAGAATAGTAGGAAGCATCCCCAAACTCATTTTATGAGGCAATCAATATCCAGATACCAAAACCATACAAAGACACTGCAAGGAAAGGAAACTAAAAGCCAATTATCCTGATGAACATGGAAACAAAAATCCTCAACAAAATATTAGCAAACCTAATTCAATAATGCATTACAAAGATCATAGACCATGACCAAGGGTGATTTATTCCTGGGATGCAAGCATGGTTCAATATCTGAAAATCAATCAGTGTATTCACTGCATTAAAAAAATGAAAGAAAAAATTATATGATCATCTCAACAGAGGAAGAAAAAACCAGTGGCAGAATTCAACATCCTTTCACTATAAAACTCTCAGCAAACTAGGGAGAGAGGTAACTTACCACAACATAAAGGCCATAAATGACAAGCCCACAGCTAACATCATATTAAACAGTGAAAAGGTGAAATCATTCCTCTTAAGATGAGGAACAAGATAAGGATGCCCAAACTTTCTACTTTTATTCAACATTGTACTGAAAGTTCTACTCAGAGCATTAAAAGAAGTAAAACACATGCAAATGGGAAAGAAAAAGGTCAAATTATCTCCATTTGCAGATACCATAATGCGACATATACAAAACCCTGAATACTCCACCAAAAAAACCAGTTAGAACTAATAAACTACTTCAGTAAAATTCTGGATACAAAATCAGTACACAAAAATCAGTTTCATTTCTATTCGCTAACAATGACTTATCAGAAAGATAAATTAAGAATAAAATTCCATTCTCAATTCTATCAAAAAGAATAAAATACTTAGGAATAAATTTAGCCATGGAAATAGATCTATATCCTGAAATCTATAGTATGTCAATGAAAAAAATTGAAGGAGACACAAATAAATGGCAAGATATTCCACGATCATGCATTGGAAGATTTAATATTGTTAAAATGTCCATACTACCCAAAGGAGTCTACATATCCAATGCAATCTTTATCAACATCCTGTAACTGAAAGTTTGGTCTCTGAACCCAGTGCCAATCCAAATAATGAGAACAGAGTCTTGGGTAAAAAGGAAAAACAGCTTTACTTTTTTGGCCAGGCAGAGGGAGCAAAGCAATGGCTAGTGCCTTAAGAATTGCTGGCTACCCACTAAGAAATGGGGAAAAGGTTTCAGAGGTTTGTGAGGAATGTGGAGAGGGGGAAGTCTATGACCATGCTGGTCAGTGCTTTCCCACCAGCCTTAGGCTGCTTGCAAGGAGGCACAGCTTGTGAGATAAGGGATTCTTCACGTGCCTACCCTTGGTTGTCTGCCTCTGTGGTGGATGGTGGATTCTGGTGCCAGGAAGCTCTGGGAAGATTCAGTTTCTTGATATTCTCTGGACATCAGTTTCCCTGTAATAAACTTCAAGGACCTGTGAGTAGTCTGAGCCTAGCATGAGGCCACCTGGGCTTTTACAATTTCTAACTTCTACTTAGTTGTAAAGCTCAGGGAGTCAAAGGTTAAAGAAGCAGATATTTACATATTAGTGTAACTAAAGAGTCAGGGAAAGGGGATGAGCACTTTTGGTTTTAACCTCATACATGCTGGGTTTAATGTAGGGGAACCAATATTAGGGCCAGTATTAATTAGAAGGCTATAACAATGCTAATGGCATTTTTACAGAAATAGAAAAAACAATCTTAAAATTTGTATGGAACCAAAAAATGTTCTAATAGCCAAGCAAACTTGAGAAAGCAGAACAAAATTGGAGGCATCCTACTTTCTGATTTCAAACTGTATTGCAAAGTTAGAGTAATCAAAAGAATATGCTATTGGCATAATAACAGACAAGTTTTCAGATATAGATTAATGAAGCAGAATAGAAAACTCCAAAATAAACCCACTCATTTATGTTAAATTAATTTACAACAATGGATCCAAGAAGATGCAATGGGGAAAAATAGTCTTTTTAATAAATGGTACTGGGAAAACTAGAAAGACACTACAAAAGAATGAAACTGGACTCCTATCTTACCCCATTTACAAATAACAACACAAAATGACTTGAAAACTTGAACACAAGACCTGAAACTATAAAACTGCTAAGCAAAACATTGGGGGTAAGCTCCTTGACATCAGTCTTGGCAATGATCTTTTTGGATTTGACAACAAAAACAAAAATAAACAAGTAGGACTTATATCAAATTAAAATGCTTCTGCATGGCAAAGGAAACTATTGACACAATGAAAAGACAGCCTACAGAATGGAAGAAAATATGTGCAATTCACATATCAGTAATAATTTACACCACTCAATACCACAAAAACGATCTGATTAAAAAATGGGCCACTGAACTGAATAGAAATTCCTCCAAAAAGATATTCAAATGGCCAACAGGTATATGAAAAGTGCTCAATATCACTAATCATCAGAAAATGCAAATTGTAACCACAATGAGATATCACCCCACACCTGGCTATCATCAGGTATCTGTGCCTAGAATGGTTATCATCAAAAAACAGATAACAAATGTTGATGAGGATGTACAAAAAAGGAAACCCTTGTTCACTGTCGATGTAAATGTAACTTGCTATGGCCACTATGGAAAATAGCATCAAGGTTCCTTAAAAAATTAAGATAGAACTATCATATGATCCAGCAATCCCATTCCTGAGTGTTTATTCAAATGAAATTAAAGCCAGAAATCAAAGATAATCACCACTTCCATGTTCATTGCAGCATGATTTGCAGTAGTCAAGATGTGGAAACAACCTAAGTCTCTATCAAAAGATGAACGGATAAAGAAGGCATGGTATATATATAATGGAGTATTATTTAGCCACTAAAAACAAAAATAAAAACCTGCCATTTGGGACACCATGGATAGACTTTGAGTGCATTATGCTAAGTGAAATATCAGACAAAGAAAGACAGATACTGTAATCTCTCACTGATATGCTGAATCTAAAAAAAAAAAATACTAAACTCATAGAAACAAAACAGGTTGGTGGTTGCCAGAGATGGTGGATGATGGGTGGGGGAATTGGGTGGATATGGCCAAAAGGTATAAACTTCCAGTTAAAAGATTAATACATTCAGGGGATGTAATGTACCAAATGGTAACTATAGTTAACAATACTGTAGTATCTATTTGAAAGTTGCTGAGAAAGTAAATCTTAAAAGGTCTCAGCACACACACAAAAATCTGAAACTATAGGAGATGGTGGATGTTAACTAAACTTGTGACAATGTTTTGCAGTATATGCACATATTAAATCATTATTTTGTACACCTTGAACTAGTACAATGTTATGTGTCAATCGCATCTCAATAAAACTGGGAAATAATATCCTCATGGACATACATAAATGGAAATACACAAGCACACATATATTTGTAATTTAAAAAGGAGATTATATCATAAATTTATGAATTTTTTTCTTTTTTCTTTTATGCTAAGGAAGATTTACCCTGAGCTAACATCTATTGTCAATCCTCCTCTTTTTGCTGAGGAATATCCACCTTGAGTAGATATCTGTTGCCACTCTTCCTCTATTTTGTATGGGAGCCACTGTCACAGTATGGCCACTGTTAGATAAGTGGTGTAGGGCTAACCCGGGAACCGAACCCAGGCTGCCAAAGCAGAGCAAACCAGACTTAACCACTAGGCCACTGGGGCTGGCCCAGAATTTTATTTTTTTAGTGGATATTTTTCTGCCCTATTTCTTTATTCCACACATTGAACTCCAGTATGCTTCATCCTTCCTTCTAATATATACTCCAGAAAACCCCTGATAACAGCTTGCTCTTTATCTTTTCTTATTTTTTTGTCACGTTCATTCATTGGCAAATATATAATCATCATTTACTTTCCATAAAATAATGTGTATATAATTCACTGTATGTTAATTTTCCAAATTGAATGTAGCCTTTTGCAAATCCTTCTACATCAATACAAGGGGATCTAATGCATTTCTTTTAATGATTATATAATATTCCACATTATGGAAATATCTTAATCCAATTATGTATTTTCCTAGTTTTTGATCATTGTTAACTATGTTAAAATAATTATATTTGTAAGTATATGCCTCTTGAAAGCTAGCCCCAGAATGACAGAGTTAGTTTTTCTATCCTGTATTCATCAAAGTAGTCAAAGGCCAGCCTAAATTTAAAGGAAGGGAGGAATTTAAAGGATACCACATCTCCATGGGAGGAGTGTCAAAGAATTTGAAAATATCTTTAAGCAGAGACAGGTACCATCAGTCAGTTGTAGAACCTTGAAAATTCTCATTTCCACATTCTTATGTTATTTGCTTTTCACATATGGATTCTCCTTAACTTAAAATAGGGTTATATCCTGATAAACTCCTCATAAGTTCAAAATATCATGTTAAAAATGCATTTAATACATCTAACCTACCAAACATCAGAGTTTAACCTAGCCTAACTTAAACATGGTCAGAACAGTTACAGTTGGGCAAAATCATCTAACAGAAACTCTATTTTATTGAATATCTCATCTAATATATTGAATACTGTCCTGAAAGTGAAAAATAGGATACTTGCATGGGTACTCACCATTAAACAGAGATGAAAACACACTGGGTCTGAAGAATGTTTGAAGCATTGAATTAAGATTAATTACTGCAGGATGGGGATGCTACAGCAACAAGGTCGTCAATTTCTCTCTCTCTCTGGATGAGGGTCCAGAATAGTGTCCAAAATATGCTGGCAACACACTCCACTGTAGAGTACGGGTTGTTTACTCTCATGATCCTGTGGATGACTGGGAGCTACGCTCACTGCCACTGCCCAGCATCACGAGAGAGTATCTTGCGGAATATTGCTAACCCAGGAAAAGATCAAAATTCAAACTTTGAAGTATGGTTTCTCCTGAATGCATATCACATTCACACCAACGTGAAGTTAAAAAAATGTGGAGTTGAAGCATAGTATGTCAGGGACCATCTGTATTCCAATTAAATATATGTGTGTGTATGAATTTTTCTGATTCCTTGTGTGCACATACAGAGCATAAAACAGTGATTGAAATGTACTTAAAATTCACATTACAAAAAGGAGGATAGATGAAAGTTGATACCAGTCATGTCAGTGTGAAAGGTTGATTAGCTCTGCTTCCTGCTGATGGCATTCCATCAAAGCAAGGACCACAATGACAAAGGTTCAGGGATAATGGAGCATTAAATCACAGCTGTTGGGAAGGATTTGGAAAGGATGCATAGTTCCACTCCAATAATTTTCAACTTTGTAACAATTGAAATGAATAAAAGCCAACTAAATTGTTTTAGAAACAAATAGGGGGCTGGCCTGGTGGCCCAGCAGTTAAGTTCACATGTTCAGCTTCTCTGTGGCCTGGGGTTCGCCAGTTCGGATCCCGGGTGTGGACATGGCACTGTTTGGCAAAAGCCACGCTGTGGTAAGCATCCCACATATAAAGTAGAGGAAGAGGGTCATGGATGTTAGCTCAGGACCAGTCTTCCTCAGCAAAAAGAGGAGGATTGGAAGTAGTTAGCTCAGGGCTAATGTTCCTCAAAAAAGAAAAAAAGAAAAGAAACAAATAGAACCCTGATGTTTCTTAAAGCCTCTTTCATGAACAAGTGTATGTATGATCTATATTAGTCGAAACAGTCCCCAAAAGGCCTCTTTATTTCTACTATTTGTCCATTACCTACCAACATAGTCACCTAAAATATTTAAGAACAATTAGTAATTAGACATTACGTATATAAGTCCTGATGCTAGGCTTCAGGATAAATAGAAATTAGCCAAATGTTGCTGTTATTTTTAAGAGAGTACGATGTGGTAAAAGACATAAAAGACATAGACACATATATGAATGAAATAGACATAATTCAAGAAAAAGTGTACTAAGTATAATGTATGTTACAGTCATAAAATAATTAAAATCCAGTTGGATGACATGTGATTGAAGGAATGTAATCATGCATACTTAGTGGAAAAAAGTATTTAATATGACCATTAAAGAACTCTTGTGTATATATATATATATATATATATATATATATATATATATATGTATATATATGGGAAGGTATAAGGGATTGTTTCAGAAATGAAACAGACAAGATAAAAATAATTAAGGATAAATAATGATAAAATAATCATTTTAATAAAGAAATTTATTAATTTAATAAATTTAAAAAGATAATAATTAACAGATAAAAACTTCAGTTGAGGGTCTATTTGAGTTTATTGGATGTCTGATTTGACTGGAGGAAGATTGTGTAGGACAGTAAAAAATCATACTGTAAACACCATCATACTTTCTTGGCATTGATCAACTTGGTGCAAGTATGAAGAATTAAAAGTTTGGCCTTGGGGCCCTCAGGGTGGTGCAGCGGTTAAGTTTGCATGTTCTGCTTCAGCGGCCCAGAGTTTGCCGGTTGGGATCCCAGGTGAGACACGGCACAGCTTGTCAAGCCATGCTGTGGCAGGCATCCCACATATAAAGTGGAGGAAGATGGGCACAGATGTTAGCTCAGGGTATATGTGTTTGGACTTATGAATACTTCAATAAATACAGTGTTAACATTCTGCTTATGTTTCTGTGGGTCAAATGAGATTAACCATTTCTTGTGTGATATCCCACCTCTCCTTTTGATATCTTGCTCAGATATGTAGGTCAATGAGTTAGTGATATTCACCATCTTTGGTTTCATTGAACTGACTACTCTTTCAGGACTTTTTGTGTCTTATTGTTCTTCATCCTGGCAGTGCTAAAGATCCAATCTACTGAGGGAAGGTTCAAAGCTTTCTCTAATTGCACCTCCCACTTAACTGTTGTTGCAATTTTCCAGGGAGCTCTGCTCTTCATGTATTTCTGGCTGAGTTCTTCCTACTCCCTGGATCAAGACAAAATGATCCCATGTTTTACACTCTTGTGACTCCCCTGTTAAACCCTCTAATTTATAGCCTACAGAACAAGGATATGAAAGAGATTCTGAAAAAACTTAAATAAAAATTAGTTCCATTGAAAAGTTATATGTATATATATTTTATCCCAATTTTACACTATAATACATGAAAATCAAAATTATTTTAAGTAATGTTGGGTGATCCAATAAATATTTATACTATGTTCCAGCCATACAAATATGTCTCATTCCCTAAATACACCATGTTTCATTTTATGTCTTAAATTTATATTTGGTACTCCTATTTGTGGAAAAATTCTGGACTCTTATTTTGCCAAATTTTCATTTTCTCAATCTTTTATTCATGCATTAATTTAATTTCTAAAAGTTATTGAGAGTTTCCCAAGTGTCTGTTGCACGTCTTATGTGCTTTGTATTTCGTGCAGAATCCAACAGTTCTTATATTAATGAATCTTATCGCCTAATGAAAGTGGCAAATGTTAATTAAATAATCATTCAAATTATGTATAATGAAACTATAATTATGCCACAATGTGGAAAGACTGGACGCTATAAACCCAAAGTACAGTGTTCAAGTGTCCTGAATAAAGTTAAAAAGAACTTCCTGGAATTAGAGACAATCTGGGACCTAAGAGATAAGTAGGAATTAACTGAGAGCTGGTAGAGAAAGAATTCTAGGCAGATGTATCAGTAATTAGAAAAGCCTTGAAGTGGGCAGGAGCATGCGATTTCTGTGGAATTTAAAGAATTTTAAGTGTAGCTAGATTATGGAGATCAAGGGGACTGGCCTGATGAGTCAATCGCTGTGCTGCAATGCACAACTCAGTCACTTCCTCCAGGCCCTTTCCTTCCCTCCAGCATTCTCCAAACTTGGTTCAAACACCACCCTGTGCCTCAGAACATTGTTGATCGTCCAACTCTGTTTCCTAAACCATTACCTTTAACGTGAGGTTTGAACACTAAAGAGCAGATAAATAATGATATAATGGCATATTTTTACAAAGAATAAATAATGATATAATGACATATTTTTACAAAGAATACTATACAACCATGAGAGTGAATGTAGTACAACTGAATGCAGAAACACGGGTGGATAACACAAGCATATTGTTGAATGAATCAGTGCATACTGTAGTCATCCACTTGTGTGACTCAAAAAATATGAAACTAATCTATCATGATAAAACAAAAAAGTATTTACTCCTTGGAAGTAAAAGATTAGTGACTTAGGAGGGAGCATATAAAAGGCTTTTATGATACTGGTAATGCTGTATTTCTTGGTCTGAGTCCTGATTATAAATGTGTTTTTTGAAGTTATCTATCCATATACTTATCATAAATATTCTCTCTATATATTCAAATAGAGAGAAAAGGGTTTTTTTCTTTTTCCTTTTCACACCAAAAACGTTTTTAAAAAGCAAATTCCATTTACCATTAGACTATAAGAAACCTCAGAATTTTATTGTTATAAATTTTTATCCATAGAAATGCTTTCCAAACAATAAAGTCCAATACATTTTTGTAAAATTAATGGTGTTACTTTCATAGAATCTTTCAGTGAATAACTATCCCTTTTACTATTAAAAAAGCAAGGATGACTGATTCAACCCAGGAGTACTCCTAATATTGTTTCCAGCAGCAAGAAGATTTAGTGAATCTGATTTTCCTTGGTACCGTTATCATGCACTGAACTTATTCATAATGGCCCACGACTAAGGGCCATTCAACTATTTTATAAAGAAAAGAATTTATAAATAGACAGTTGCCTAGATAGTATTATATTTAGAGCCACTGTGGCACTAGAGAAGTTATTAGACAGATATTTTTTTCTTACTTGCATGTCTCTGATGTCTTAAAGCCCAACTGGGTAATCTTCCATGAGTTAAGAAAGTCAACTTCAATTAAATACAAATCCCTTTGGGAAGTTAATTATCCAAATGTTAATAATAATGCAGCCATTAAGGCTCAGGTTTTAAGGAAAGTGTTAGAGGGAAGTTATGCTAAATGGTCTGCAGGGGCAGTCATGTTTAGGAAGCTAAATTTAGAACTTGCCTCAACAAAGTGGGACCTGAAGAGATTTGCCATCCCTTGGGACAGAGAAGCACCTGATGGGAAAGTTAGTTTGGAAAGGAACAAGAATAAAGTCACCAAGGAAATTTCCCATTCCTTCAAATATGTATCAGAGAAGTAGATAATGGCAGCAAAGCTCTTGGGTAACACATATGCATCAGTGTCTTCAGTTTAACAGGTGGCAAATTATTACAATTACGTAGCTTGTGCTTGTTCTCCACAATATCTCCTATAACAGTAAATTAAGTGTATTTGTACAAATGATCACACAATTAATTACAATAAAATACAAAAAGGCATTGAAATACATCAGTAACGTGTCCTTTACCCCAAACCAATGATTCTTTATTTTAATGATTTTAGCCTAAGATGTGGTCTAGCTTTGTAGGACCCTGGAAAAAGATTATGTCTCTGTCTAGTTCCCAGTGAGTTTCAGCAGAAATGAATTACCTGGAGTATTTGTATGTATACACTGGCTTATACTTATCATTTTGTAAATTATTTTGTGTACGCACAGATTTTGCATTTACCTGCTTTACAGTAAAGAAAAAAGTTAATAGCAATGAGGCAGAATGTACAGTAGGATAAATTATTGTATGTTACAATCAGCAGTAGAATTTAATGAACACGTGGAAATTTATGCTTGTCACTGTAGGGGAGGAAGACATTTCCTCTTCCCAAGTGTGGGTTCGTCTGGCTGGAGAACAAATTAAATTCACGTGAGACAGAATAGCAAGAGAAAATTAAACAAAGCTTTATAAGGAACCATGGCCCAGGGCCTTTCTTCCCGGAGGAAGAAAGGGCACCGAAGAAGTGAGGTGCACAGAGTGGTTATATACTCCCAAACAGGGTGTTTCACATATGATTGAAATGTCCCTCCCACAATAGTCAAAAGATTGCCCTGTCGGCACAGCGCTTGATGGACACAGCAGATAGTGGGTCTGCTGTCTTGGTGGGCGTAGCAGGAGGCAAGTCTATTGTCTGGAGCTGGGCGATCACAGGTGAGAGCAGCAATCAGTTCCCAGCCTAAGGAAGGATGCTCAATCCTTAAAGAAATGCCAAGGTTGGGAGTGGGAGGGAAGTCAGTTACAGGAGGTTACCAGGCAAGCACAATAAAATGCAGATTTAAGTCCTTGCCTTTGGCATTGATGAAGAGTTTCTAGAGAGAAGGTCATCTCCTTTCTTCTTCCTGGTGCAGAGAGGGAGGCACCTTTTACAGATAGAGATTTACCTCACAAGTGTAAATGTGTCCTAAGAAAGGGCAAGTTCCATTCCTCCTTCCCTGTCCCAGTTTATCAAAAGCAATCAGGCTCAAATAATCCTGATGCCAAAGAGACATATCTTGGGGTGGCCAATTTCAGGTCCCTACATTACCATCCTGAAATGATTCACATATTCTAAAATAGTACTCAAAAGATGGTCAATACAGAGAGTATTCCCAATGCCACCATGTTACATAATCAGGGGCACCATTTTCTTATTTTCTTGTGCTTCCTGGAAATGTGCAATACAGTGTTTATTTGATGCATTTATATCTTGGAATATGGTTACCCCATATCATTAGCTAACATCTGCACTACATCACATAATTATTATTTATTTTGTAGTGAGACTACTTAAGATCTAGGCTATTATCAACTTTGAAGTATATAATACAGTACTGTAACTATAATCACAGTGCTGTGCATTAGATCTATAGAACTTATTCCTCTTATAACTGCAAGGTTTTACCCCTCAACCCACATCTCCCCAACTCCGCCACCCTGAGCCCCAGGTAACCACCAATCTACACTCTGTTTCTATGAGTTCAGCTTTTCTAGATTCCACATATAAGTGATATACAGTATTTGTCTTTCTCTGTCTGACTCATCTCACTTAGCATAATGCTCTAAGTTCCTTACACTGTAATAGGAACCTATTAAGAGTAAGCTTTTTGAGTCATGAAGCTATAATGCCTATGAAACTCCAGAAGTTTACTGATTATTTCTGGATCTCACTTTCAGTATCTGTATAATGAAGTTGTTAGAGACAACTCAGGAAACACAAGATAATATTTGAAATATATGATAATGTATATGGAAGAAAGTTAAATAGTATAAGAAAAACACAAAAAAATTGGTAAGATATCCACAATGGTTTATATTTGAATCCATACCTTTTGCCTCATGAATCTAGTGCTGAATAAGGAGGTGCTTAAAAAGCACATTTATAGAAGGGAAAGTAGAAATATTCTATGGGGCAGAATAATGAGAACACACGATTTATCTCTCTGACCCAATGAAGGAGTCCAATCAAGGCGGGGACCAACATGGTTGACGAAGATTCAGGGAGGGTGGAGCATTACATTTGCAGCTTTACAGGTGGGATTTGGATACACACAAAATTGGCATTTCCAGTACCTCCCAATTTTCAAAGTACTACCATGAATAATAGTACACTAATTTATTTTGGAAATGAGCAGACTTTGGCTTTTTCTTTGAAAGCATTATCCTAACACATTTTTTTTTTAGATAAAAAGATCATTCTTGTACATATGAACTATATTAGTGGAAACAGGCTGCAAAGGCTGTTTATTTCTACCGTTTGTTGAATATCCACCAGCCAAACAACAGGAAAATATTTAACAACATACATTTACTGAGCCGTTACTCATGCAAATCCTATGCTAAGGATCAGAGGAATGTAAAAAGACATATATATAAATACATGAAATACATAGTTCAATAAAGAATGTACTAGGTGTAGTGGATGTTATACAATTGAAAGAGAGCAGAATATGCCATCCTAAAGTAGGTCACCTTGTCATATTGATTATTTTGAATTAAAGTTACTTAAGAAACAGTCAGTGTAAGAAGGATACTCTGACCCTCTTTTGTCCTCCGAAAAGTAGGAAATAAATCTCTCATGTGAAAGTTATGCCTGCTGCACCGAGGGTAGAAGGCATCCTTATCACCGGAGAGAAGGAAATTTAGGGCCAAGAAGGCTATATAAACAAAACTTATTTCTTCTTCACTAATTTACTACCCCAGGCCCAAACCCCTTAATCTTGTCAATTCTTCACAAATTTAGTGTTTCTTTGTCTAAAAGGTTTAAAAGCTGCCTGCTTTGGTCACTTGTTTGAGTCTCATATTTTTTATGGAGTTCCTGTGCAAAAGAAATTAAATTTGTTTTTCGCCTGTTAATCTGGGTTATTAAGTCTGTTTAATCATTAAACCAGTCAAAGAAACTAGAGGGAAGAAGGGAAAAGTTTTCTGCCCCTACATAGTCAAAATATTATAGAGGCGAGGATAATTGACATGTACCTGGGGGGAAAATCAGACAATGACTAATGAAAAATCAATATGTAAGATTATCATATTTCTAAATGGTAGGTGAAGGAAATGTTTCAGAAATAGAAGCCATAGTGTAAACAATGAAAATGAGATGGAAATCATTAAGTAGAGGATCTATCTGTATTCCATTAGACATCTGATTCACTTGAGGAGGGTAGAGGTTCATGGTAGCCATGAAACATAGCATTAAAATAAAGTCTGGTAAATTTCTGACATTGATCACTTTGGTGAATAGAGTCAAGAATTAAAAGTTTAGGCTTTGCTAAAGTTGCTGCAACATTCTCAGTGTAAAATACAGAACCAGAAATCTAATTAATCATGTTCTCATAACACAGAAGGCAGAAACTCTATAAATTTAATTCCCAACAGTCACTGGTTCAAAATAAAATGCAATCTGCCTATTGTTCATGTACCAGTGATAAGGACAGAGAGGCTAGCTCAATGCAGGTAGGTTTATAAATGGTTAAATTCAAAGAATATCATGGGGAAAAAACTTTACACTTTTGGAAAATGGAAAATTAAGTATTGAGGAGTTTATAAATGAGTTATTTTATACTTGATTACTCAGTTAAAGAAACTCTAATGGCTAAACATGACATTTCTTTGTTAGACTTGTTTGAATTTGACTGACCTCATTTGTTGTTTGTATAAGGAACTTAAAGATTTTACTTATAAATATTTTACTCAAGTCGATAAGTAAATCATTACTTTTTTATCACTGTGCGAGTGATATCATTGTGTATGTAAATTTAATATTTGCTTTTGTCTCTTTCAATAATATAGATAACACATTACAAGTACCAATATATGTAAATCCAAGTGCATATAGATCACATAACATAATAAGTCTAGAAAAAATAAAAATCAGACCACCACCCACGTTCACATTTTCTTGCATCAACAGACGCACACATGCACGATGCATACGTAAATATAAGACAGAAGCCTATATCTCTCAGGAGCACTTATATTTCCTCTTCCAGTTTTCATTTTAATGAATTCAATTTATAACCCTAAAATATGCAAATTTACAAATTATAGTTTGCTGATTCCACTTGTTTTCATGACTTGTCTTGCGGTGAAGTGATTTGTCATTTGGCAAAGGTCAGTCAAACATGGGTTATAAGCACTAAAGCAAATCAATGAAGAAGAGTGATAAAAGAATTTTATAAAGCCTATTTTATGTCTCAGTAAATGCTAGGGATGACATATACAAAAAGCGGTACTATAATAATTTTCATTTGTTAACTTATAAGAAACATGTCAGTGATAAAATCAATTTTCTTTAATGAAGCAATGAACATGATCCTTCTTTCCAATCTCCGCCTTAGTGTGCCAATTTTTCACTTGCTTGATGTTTATTTTATGTATTAATTTAATTATCCTGAGTTATTAATGTTTAGAATCCACCTGTTGTGCTTCCAGGCGATTTGCATTTGATGGTGATTCCAGTAGTTTCTTCACTAATGAATCCTATAATGTAGTGGAAATCAGAAAAATTAATTAGCTAATCTTACAAATTGCATCATAAACTATATATCACCTTGAAGTAAAAAGGCAAGATACTCTAAGTTCAAGCAAAATATCTCAATGTAGGGTGCAGAGAATAAAAGATTCTCTGAAATTCAGTTTCAGAAATAAACAATGAATAGAAATACAATGGATGGTAGGGAGAAGAAAGGATTCTAGACAGAGAGGCTGGGAATTAGAGATCCTGAGGTGGGCAGACAATCCCTTCTTAGAGGATATGAAATGCAATATGGGAAGGATAGAGAGCAAAGTGGAGGGTCCTGGTAAAGTGTATCCTTGTTCTGAAATTCTCAACTCAAGTCACTTCTACTCAGCTCTCCTTCCTGTGTTCCCCCTTCTCAGTCCTGGTTAAATCCCCTCTGTGTGGTTTGCTAACAATACTCTACTCAAGGCATTATTTTCTCTCTCACTCTATTGATTAAACTATTAACTCCAATATGAGACTGTGTGCATCCTTTACTCGAGGACTGAGCATTTTATTCCTGTGTCCCGGTACCTGTGCTGTATCTGGGAGACAAACAAGAATGACAAATAAATAATAAAAATCAACATACTCAATAACAATTTTGAGTATTTATTAGATATTGGTCAAAGTAAATTAAATGAGGGTAGATATGTGCCTTGTATACACATATTTTATAGCTTTTAAGGAAGTACATAAAATGATTGTGGGTAATAAGTTAATAAATCTGTAAAGACATTCATATTAATTACACAGGAAGTGAAAAGCATTCATCTGTGTACTTTCTTGATGTACTCTGCATCATTTGCTCAGATTTTCTGGTGTTAAATATGGGTGGTCTGCCTTTTTGAGAAAACTTGGATATGGCTGTATATTTCAAGGACCATATAAGATTCATTAGCACTCTTAATTATCCATTGGAATCGTACTCATTATGTAATTGTAAATATCTTATATTAAAGAATTTCAGAATGGAAGGAAAGCCTCAGAGGCTCCTTTGCTAGTGAAGGTAGAATTTGTGAGACATAGTGACAAATTAGTGAAAAATATGATGATGGAAAAATCTATGGTTAATGGTTTTTTGAGGAAAAGTTTTAAGGCCTTCCTCCTATATTTTTTCAACTTACCCACAATCTCTTGTTAATCTTTCTTTTCTTTTTATTTTGTTGAGGACGATTAGCCCTGAGCTAACTGCTGCCAATCCTCCTCTTTTTGCTGAGGAAAATTGGCCCTGAGCTAACATCCATGCCCATCTTCCTCTACTTTATATGTGGGACGCCTATGATAGCACAGCTTCCCAAGCAGTGCCATGTCCGCACCTGGGATCCGAACAGGCAAAACGTGGACCGCCAAAGCAGAATGTGTGCACTTCACCACTGGACCACCAGGCCAGCCCCTAATCATTCTTAGTAATAGTGTGGGGGCCTGGAATTGGCCACCCCAAGATATGTCTTTTTGGCATGAGGATTATTTGGGGCTGATTGCTTTTAATAAACTGCAGACAGGAAAGGAGGCTCTGAGGGGTGGAACTTGCTTACCCTTTCTTAAGAATGAGTTACATTTATAAAGGAAATCTCCATCTGTAAAGATGTCTCCCTCTCTGTACCAGGAAGAAGGGATGACCCTATCTCTAGAAACTCTTAATCAATGCCAAAGGCAAGGACTTAAATCTGCATGATAATCTTATTCTTGTTTCTGGTAACCTCCTGTAACTGACTCCCCTCACCCCCAACATCCTCCTTTGTCTTTAGCTGAATGTGATATTTAAAGTGGTAGCTTCAGCCATTTTGGCAAGTTGCTCAGCTTGCCTGAGCCTCTCCCATGTATACATGTTATAAAGCTTTGTTTAATTTTCTCTTGCTATTCTATCTCATGTGAATTTAATTCGTTGTTCAGCCAGACGAACCCAGAGAGGATAGAGGAAATGTCTTCCTCCCCTACAATAGCGATGTAGCAGAAAACATTTTTTTGAAATATATTAAAGTCCAACTAATCAGAGAGTAAGTGGATTGCCACTATTTGAAAGTTATACACATGCCATCTTCCTTCCATGAGACATATGACAGTAATATCATTTAAAGATTGAGTTTATCTGCATATTGGCCCCTTTAATCACATATAAAGAGTGCAAACTAAGAAGAAGGAAATATTATTCTAATAAATGAGACATCTTAAGCTCAGTAAATATATGTCTAAAAATTGAAGTAACAATTGATTAATTTAGGCTTCACCTCCTTGAATTTATGCAATTTTGAGTTTGAAATATCATTTGCTGGGAACGTTATACAGTAGATTCGTAGAGGGGCAAAAAACTTCCCTTTTTTCCTTCTAGGTTCTTTAACTGGTCTAATAATTTAATTGACATAAGACAGATTAACAGGAGAAGAACAAATTTCGTATATAGAGGAGGCCCAAAGATATAAGACCCAAAGACAGTCAGATGATTACTGATATGTTGTCCAGAACTAAAGAGAAGGAGTAAGGGTCTGGGGCTTCAAAGAGGAAGAAGACAATTCACAGGATGATGAGAAGAGCAAATGTTTCGTTAACCAGTGTTTGCTGTGCCATGCAGAGAAGCCTTTCTGATCAAAAGTCATCTTTGGCATTAGATTTCTTGTGGAGCAGGCCTTCCATAAATTCTTTAAGGAAGTTGAGAAGAAGGTAAACAGAACTTCTTGAGAGTGTGTTGGGCCTTGCTTGTCTTCAACTCAAAATTATTCCCATTCCAAAGTGGTATATTTTGGGGTCGTATATTCTTTTCCCCCTCATTCATGACTAAATAGAAACTTGGAGCCAATGGCCTAAACTAAACTTCTATGTTGGGATTCTACAGGAATAGAGAAAACAAAATATCAAAATCTTTGATCTATTCTAGCTCATCTACTTCATGCCACACCCATCCCTTCCATTCTCTGCATCATTACATAACACTGTTATCACGTATCTACCGGCGACTGATGGAAGATATTATTGTCCAAATAGGATATTACCAATGACTGTGAAGTGGGTAATGTAATAAGCATGTTTCTGTATCTGAACTCCTTTTCTATGGCCATTGTACTGAAATCTCTAAAGATAACAATGACATAGTGATGGTAGATTAGGGTCACATGCCCAAATATAACAGCATGTAACACAGTGAACAGATAGATCCATGTTGGTGATACGTTGTATAACTACGTTTGTTACAACACAGCTGTACTAAGCTGTATAACCCAGTGTATGGGAGGTTGTGTTAAAGGCAGAGGAAGAAAGTTTAACCTCTCTGCAAATTCATGTCCAGAAATATGCGCTCTGAATTAGACACCGAATGCAACACTAAATGCTGTGGTGTTTCACAAATCCCTCTTCCTGATTAGAGCTCAGTCCCCTGTAAAGGAGGGCTGCACACCACAGTATGTCTAAGGTTTTTCCAGGTGCCACAATCCATCTCTATATATCTGGGGTTCTAATGCTGTGTAAACTGTCCCTATTATTGCAGATATTTACAAGCCAACAAGCAAAACAAAACAAAGAGTGGCTCCACCTTCATACAAAGAATTGAATTGTATCACTAGGCTGATTTGACCTCAGCGGCAATAATGATATCAACTAGAGTGTGAATTGTGGCATTTCAAATACTTTTAATCACAGCCCTATTAACTGGCCTCATATTCTGCATTCAGACTTTAGCATACACTTCACAGATATGGTTATGCACTTTATTAGGATTCAGGAAAATAAAAATTAAAATCACAGTATAGTACTATAACTCACCTAAAGAGTAGATAAAATGAAAAAGATTCACAATATTAATATCGAGTACTTGTGTGGATGTGGAACAACTACAGCTCTCACACGTAGACAGTAAAAGTAAGAACTGATGTTCAACTTTGGAAAACTGTACGGCAGTATCTATCACAGCTGGCCCTAAAATTCCATTCCTAGTTTTATATCCAATAGAAATGAGTGAGTATGTACACCCAAAGCTTCTCCAAAAAATGATCAATGTAGCATTATTTGGAATTTGACAAATAATCTATAGTATGTTTGTTCATTGGGACACTTCACAGCAAAGAGAAAGAATGAAGTATCATCCCATGCAACAGCATGGAGGACTCTCATATATATACACTATTGAGTGGAAGAATCTAGATGTTAAAGGATAAAAACCTAATGATTTCCATTCTATATAGTTTTTATAAAACTATCCTATAAGGCATCAATTTTTGTTAGGGCCCACAGACAGTCTCTGAAATTCTCATTTTATTCTGTTTTATGGTCAGATGGTCAGGGTTGGAATACAAGACTTTTAATTTTCAAAAGCTCACCTGTTTAAAAAAAATATATGTATATGGTTTATATATATACATATATAAAACTTAAGAGGTTTTCTAAAAACAAAAGTGATTTCCTCTCACATAGTAGACAACTGCAGGATTTTATTATTAATTTTTAAATCTTGAGCAGTTTCTTGTACACAATATGTTTTCAAGATATTCTTGTAAAATTAATAAAGCACACAATATTCACAGACTATTTCATTAAATGGTTATCCTTTATGTTACTGAAAAGTACAACCTTGCTTATAGAACAGAACTGTTTTTAGTAACCCATAGGCACTGCTTTTCTTATTTCCTGAAACAGGGGGACTTAGTGAACCTGGTTTTCCTTGATAGCATTTATCACACACTGAATTCACATGATAACGGCCCATGCCTCAGGGCCATACAACCATTTTCTCAAAGAAGTTTATACGTAGTCAGTTGCCTACGTGCTTACTTGTGATGTTTAGGGGCATCACTGACACCAGAAAAGCCATGTAGATTTAGATTTTTTTTCTCACTTGTTTTTCTCTGAGGCCTTAAATCCTACGTTAAGTCATTTCCCTCCATAGCTAGAGAAAGCCATTCTATGAAAACACAAATTCTTTGGGAAGTAATTTAGATTGTCCTATTTTTTTAGCAGATATTGTTACCTATGCTTCAGATTTAACAGTGGGAGTTAAATTTCATGATCTGGAAGGGAAGCCATGTTTATAAACATGGAGTCTGAATCCCGATAAACAGAGTGTAGCCTGAGGAAACTGGCATCTGTGGAGACAGGGAAGACCTGAGGGAAAATGAGTATGAATGGGAATCAGAGGAAAGTGACCAAGGAAGACTCCTCTTCCAAATATGCACCGGAGAACTAGAGAATGGCAGTAGAGCTCTTAGGTATCACAAATACATCATTTTCTTGTGTTTACCTGATGGAAAATTACCAGCAATTACTTTGGTGGTTTGAAATTTGGCTCAGCAATATCTCCCACAGGAGTACATTTGGTATTTTAGTATCAGGGTCATCACACAATTATTAGCAACATATTATTAAAAAACATTAAAAATTGTCACTAAAATCACTGTGCCAAAAATTAAAAAGATACAAATTTAAATGAATTTGCCTGAAGAGTATTCTAGCTTTATAAAAAGCAGAGACAAACTCCATAACACAAACCAGAGAAATAAGTAAACAAAAATAACTACAAAATGTATGTTTCTGTTTAATCAGGGCAGTTTTTCAGAAGAAATGTGAAATTAATATGAAACATATTAGAATGCATAATCTGGCACATACCTTGCACATCTTAATTTTGCTGTTTGTTTACACAAATTTTTCATTTATGGGTTTGTGGCAATTAAGACTCAAGATGTGCAGCTAATCTATGTGGTTATTGTACATATTTTGAACATTAAGTAATGGTAGACATTTAACGAACACATAGCAACCTATGCTTGTAATTGTACAGCAATGATTCACACACATGCTAGAATATTACTCAGTAAAAAGACTATATGGAGATTATCCCTCTAAGCCGTCGGGTTCCACAAGCTCAAAGGACATCATTTTCTTTCTTTTCTGTTTTTTGTTTTTTGAGGAAGATTAGCCCTGAGCTAACATCTGCCACCAATCCTCCTCTTTTTCTGAGAAAGACTGGCCCAGAGCTAACATAAATGCCCATCTTCCTCTACCTTCTATGTGGGATGCCTAACCACAGCATGGCTTGACATGTGGTGCCATGTCCGCTACCCAGGATCCAAACCAGCGAACCTCGGGCCGCCAAAGCAGAATGTGCGAACTTAACTGCTGCACCACTGGGCTGGCCCCAATTTCTTTATTTTCTGTTTAATTCTTAGAATGGTATGTCATTTTCACTTCACACCAACTTAATGAAGTTCAAGCGCCCAGCTGACTTAAAGAAAACAGATTACATTCCAATGTGGCGACGCTTCTGCCCTCAACCACTGAAAATGTAAATTGAATGGTCTCTCAGTTCTCTCAGAAATCTAGGAGTCTATGGGTCATTAAGCTTTGAATTTTTAAGTAGCGCTTTAACATAATACACTTCAACATTCTATGAGAGTATTTAAGGGAGTTATCTTTTAAGACAAATTTGTTTCATTGCACTGTATTCAGGAATCTATTGCAAGCAATTTCTATGAAGTCAATGTAGATAAATGTTTGAGAGACTCTAGAAGTAACCATCAACTCTGAGTTCCAATATCTGTGTCATACAATGAATTTTTTAGGGACAACTGAAGACATATGTGATAATATAAAATATATGATATGTGGTGATAATTAAATAATATAAAACATCTGACTATGGTAAAAAAGCCTAAATTCTCCTTTTTGAAAGTTAAATCATTTTATTCTTAAAGGCCATTTCTTAGAATTTATTTTATAGAAAGACTTGGCTAGGAAAAATTATGTAAGTATAATTTTACTCGTATCAAGAGTTTTTATGAAGCAAAGATTGTATATAATCCAAGCGGCCATTCACGGAGAATAGATTGAATCAGTTAATGTACATCAATAGCAAGGACTGCATTGCCTTTTTTCATAACACTCATTTAAATGTATAAAATATTGGTGCTGTCCCAGTGGTGTAGTGGTTAAGTTTGCGCACTCTACTTCAGCGGCCCAGGGTTTGCAGGTTTGGATCCTGGATGAGGACCTACGAACCACACATCAGGCCATGCAGTGGCAGCATCCCACACACAAAATGGAGGAAGATGGGCACAGATGTTAGCTCAGGGCTAATCTTCCTCAGCAAAAAAAAATATATATATACAATATTTTTACAAAACATGTTTGTTCTGACATCATTTCTGTTTAAAAATAAAAAATCTCACAACATAGGCAGCAGAATCTAGTTATTTCTAGGCAGTGTGATTTTAGTCATTATTTTTGCTGTATTCACAAAAATCTTTATTCTGTGACTATGTTTATTGGGAGAGTGTTTGTGCATGTGTGCCTGGGTAAGTGTGTGAGCATGAGTGGGTTAGTATTTGTTTCCTAAATTTTTTAATTATAAAAAAAAATACCCCTATAGCAAATGTTGAGCTGGAAATAAGGAATGCTCATTGACCAGAGTCATTTTACTGTTGTTAAATAAGTATAGTATTGGGCAGTAAGGTAGAGAGGAACAAAAATAACATCTAAAAAAAAGTCATAAGTTCTTTCTTAGTCACATAGCCTGTAGGAAATAACAGGTGATAAATGATATTATTATGCTTGTCACTTAATCCCCAGAGACCCAGTGTTTAACTTCCAGGGACCAGACACAGAGACGGTTATAAAATCCAGCTCAGTCAGAAGGCAATGCTGAACCCCCCTGCAGAGACAGTTGCATGCAACAAAGAAAACAGTAGTTCTGGAACAGGTACAAATATTTATTGTTGTTTTTATTATTTATATTTTAGATTTCTTTGATTCTTTTATACACTTTTGCTGAAAGCATGTTATAAAAGCAAAGGAGGGTATAAAATATTATACAACCCAATTTTAATCACTTTTATCATTCTAGTTATTTTAAATACATATATCCATAGACAGCAAACAATATAATAAAATACAATTATGGATTGTGTATGTGGTCAGTTTTTGTTTTTAATAGCACCTGTCCTTTACTATTTTTTAAAGATATTTTCTTTTTTAAGGAAAGGATTTTTTAAAAGATCTTTCTACAGAGACAGCTATTTAGATGAATTCAGACCAAGGATTTAGAGACCTGCACAGTGATCACTAGATCATTATTCAGATACTCTTTTTCTATTCTTCTTCTACATTCAACTCCACTTTTCTTATATTTTTAGAGAACAGAGGAGGTCATGGCTGACATTACATACAACAGAATTGGCTTGGCTAAAACATAACAGTGGGACATAGAATTCAGGTGGCCTCCCAAGGACCACCAGCTCTTTTAAAGGAAGGCAAACTTCAGAGATGTTTAAGAAAAATAGGCATAAAAGAAAAACATAAATCAATATTACTATTTCTAGGGATTGGGATGGTGCACAGTTCAGACATGACTATTTCTGATGTCATGGGATTGTGGACACATGAAAACTTTTATCATGTGTGCTACACATCTGTTCTGCTGGTGAATAGATTTTGTAGGAGCCAGGTTAGGCCTGGCATATTCCTGTCTGTGCACTCTGCTGCATCACTCATGGAGAACTTTCTACCCCTTTCTCCAGCAACTACCACCTTCCCTGAGCCAGTGAGTCCTAAATCACATCTATCTCTACCCCTTGTTAATTTATACTGGATAGGACCTGATGGGTTAATGGGGAAGAGAGGACATTTTATATCAAGGAGTCAGCCAGAGCTCTGTCTGCTCCACAGTTGTAGATGATGAGGGAAAAACAAAGAAGTATATTACTTATGTACATCTCTCACTTAACTATGACTCTCTATTACAGGATATAACAGCATTTCCACAGTATTGAAAAAAACAACAAGAATCATGTCAGAAGATGAGGGTTATGTGGACCAATTAATTTGAGGGGTGCAGCATCATGACTGTCCTCCTTTCCTACAGCTACATCATAATTACCATCCTTAGAATGAACTCAGCTGAGGGGAGATGCAAAGCCTTCTCTACGTGAGCCTCCCACTTAACTGCTGTTGCTATATTTTACGGCACACTCCTGTTCATGTATTTCCGACCCAGCTCCAGTTACTCCATGGACACAGACAAAATGGCCTCTGTTTTCTACACAGTTGTGATCCCAATGTTAAACCCACTGATCTACAGCTTAAGGAATAAGGATGTGAAAGGTGCCCTGAAAAAAGCAATTGACACTATGTTTTGCTCTGTGTGAAACCATGTTTTCACCCAAATGTATTTGTTTAATAATTCTGAAAGCTCAAGTTCAGGTACTTTGACATAGATTCCTGTAGTGCACCAATGCATCTTTTAGATATTTCCCGCTACTTGTTTTTGTGCTTAAATTAACGGTAGGGAGCAGTCATTTCTGATCTGAATCTTCTCTTCAGGCTAAGGAAGAGTAGTAATAGTTTCATTATCCTGTTTTTCAAAGATGATCTTCTTATACTTCTCTTCTCTGCTCAAGAGTATGACTTTGTGAGATATCATGGGCAGAGAAACTTCTCCCCACATGTCAATTCAACTTGCCCTCCTAAGTTTCCAGTTTTATTAAACAGGGAGTTTAGTAAATTTGCTCCTCCAGAATGGAGGGTTAGAGGGTTAAAATACTTTTGTTTATATCTTTCCAAAGTACTTATATCATTCTGTAAATATTCCTTCCTAACGCTTAGATGTATGAAAGTAGTCCATAAATAAAAAAGGATAAAAAAAATCTCCTGTCCTAAGTCAAATTTTCATAAATGCAAGGCTCTGTCTTCTCTTGTTCGCCAATATTTCTACTTTGCCATTTGCAATGCTTTGCTCCAGGAAGTCATTCAAAAACATCTCTTGAATAATGAATGTTAGTCCTCTGTAAGATTGATGCAAAAAGGAGCCTTTGTAAATTCACAAATTAAAAGAGCTCCCTTTATTTATTTATTCTTATTCTCATAGGCTCATCTTAGGCAAAATCTGTATGTGTTTCTCGTCTTTTGGCCTAACCTGAACAAGTATCAGAGACAGGGATCATTTGACGTAGAGAACTTCTTGGATTCTCTCTTCCTCATCATTCTGTCTCGATTATTATTATTAGCAGACATCCCCAGGATCAGCAGCTGTAGATTCATATTGCAACTCATGGACTTTACATCAGGTTGTGGATTTCCCTTCTTGCCCTCACTCTAGAGAACAGATGCGGTGCTATTGACAACTGTACGGAAACTGCATGAATGGAATTTGGGGGTAAAGGATTTGGACCTTCTCAAAGGCCACTGGAAAAGAGAACTCTATCTCCCCTGATGTGTTCATAGCATTATACTGGTTCAAATAAAAAGTTTTAGAAAACCTGAAAGGCCAAATTGATACAGTTTAAGTTGTAAAGTAATAGTGATTAACAAAAATATATGTTCAATGGAAAAAAAGAAAAATAAGTAGTATTTAATTTAATATTCCATATGTAATGACTTATATTGGCTCTCTGTGCCTCTGTGAAATAAACTGAAAGTGTAATCTAAACACATTTTTAATAGCAGTCATTGCTGAGATCTGGATGTTAAATAATCCTTACTTTATTCTAATAAGTTAATTTTTTATGTTTTTCTGTTTTAAATTAACAATTACTCCAGTTATGAAAATATGTTAGAATTCAAGTTCTTAGGTCTATTCATTTTATTTTATGTTGTTTTCAAGAAAGGAAATGGAAGCATTCTTTTCTGATTCCAGGAGGACAGAGTAGTGAGTTATACAAGGTTCCCATTTAAGTCCTCCTCTCTAATTTTATGTATCCTTTTAGAGAACAAAATGTGTTGAATGTTATGTACTTCAAAACGTTGTAAGAGTAAAACCAAATATTTTAAAAATATGAAATTTCCAGCAGGTTATCTTCAATGACTAGTTAAACAGAGTTTTAAGACAAAAATATTTTATTACTCAGATATTTTCTTTTATAATCTCAAATAACTTTTTTTGCTGCTTATGGGATAATTTACATATCACTACCTCTTAATCATTGTCCAAAACCCTTTTACAGTCAATATGCGTTATTAAAAATGTATTAAATATGCTCATATCTATAAAAGTTAAACCTACTCATGTTATAAAAAATTGGATTCAATGGCCATCTTTTACATATATGTTTGAGGAAAAAGATATATCCCTTTCTTTCTTTACCTTTTTTTTTTATTTTGGTGAGGGAGATTTGCCCTGAGCTAACATCCATTTCCATTCCTCCTTTTTTTTCCTTTGGCTTGAGGAAGATTGGCCTTGAGCTATCATCTGTGCCAATCTTCCTCTACTTTGTATGTGAGATGCCTCCATAGCATGGCTGATGAGTGGAGTAGGTCCACACCCAGGATCTGAACCTGTGAACCTGGGCCACCGTGGTAGAGCACACAGAATGTCAACTACTCAGCCATGGGGCTGGCCCCCTTCTTTACCTTTTTAAAGACACTGACTTAATAGCCTTTATACATGATCAGGAAAGCAGGATTTTTGTTTTTGTTTTATTTTCATTATAAGAAAATGGCCAAGCTGAGAGACAGTTTAAGATAAGAACTGGTCCTTGAAGAGAGACAAGCCTGAGATTATAAGGATTTATATATATATATATATATATATATGTGTGTGTGTGTGTGTGTGTGTCTAAACAATCAGATATACATGATTGTTCAAGAGAGTTTCTAAGATTATACGGAGTCTACTAACTCCCCATCAGACACTAAATCCCTGGCGCTGAAGGAAAAAGATGTCATTCATGGCACTATGTCATATAAAAATTCTCCAGGTTGCATCCTTATCCCCTTGGAGCCTACTCACTCAATCTGTCAGATTCCCGTTGCAGATCACAGCCTCAGGTCACGGTTAGAGCTCTCTGCCCACCCAGTATGACTTCTTTGTCCTGACCCTGCCTTCACTCCTGGATAGAGCTGAGCAGAGCTTTCTTCATAGCTACCCATGCTAGCCAGACCATTTCCATGCCAGGCCAGATGCCTGAAACCATTCTACTGATCTAAGCCTCAGACTCCATATTGCCAAGAAATGAGTTTAGATAATTAATCCCAGGGTACTCCATTTTATGTTATTCTGTACGGTCCTATCCTAAGGGCCATGGCTGACATGGCACACTTAACAGCAAAGAAGTGGCATCTATGTATTGTGATGAACCCATGCACTTTGAGAACATTTCCTGCTCAGTATTTAGGATGAAGCACTTGGTGTCATTCCATTCTTCCCTATTAAAATTCCACATTAGCCAGAGCCTTACCTCACCGCTGATCTGTATAGATAAAACTCTACTTTTAAAGATAGTTTCCATTGTAGTAAATGGAACTGCTATTTTGATTTATAACCTAATGTGCATTTTCACTCTCAGAAGGCTTTCCTCCCTAATTCTTCCTTTCTCCTACTCTCAGCCTCACTTTTGGTTTAGTATTTTCTTTAGACTTCCAGTCATACCTTCTCTATGAGTCATGCCCCAGGAACGTTCCAAAATATCATCCCACCATTTCTAGTTTCCTGTTCCCATCTCTGGCTCCAAGAACATAGTCTCTTTCAGTAATTGTGTGTAATGCCCCAGTGTTATAGATCAATTTTTTTTATCATAGTTCCTTATATTGGTATCTATAAACATAAGCATGACCAGTGATGACAATTATGTTCTATGTATAATGATACAAGCACTTAGCTCCATATTGATGCAAAGCTGGTTAGCTAAATTTCTTAAATCAAAACAATAAAAATTCTCACTATATCAATAAATATGTGGCCTCATCTTAAGAGACACCAAATGCAACCTAGTTTCAAATCTTCTGTGAAAACATACTATGAACAAAAGAAATGGTGGCAACAAAATTGGGTCTGAATCTCTACTCTCAACTTACAATAACTATGACCTTCAACACATCACTTTTCTCTTTGAGCCTCAGTTTCCACTCTGTTAAAAGAAGGGCTAAAACAAGATAATCTTTATTATGTATTCCAGTTCCACATTCTGTATTCATATCGATATGAATCTATCAACACATATACCTATTTCAATTTGGGGTAATTAAAAAAGTAGCAGATGGGTGGGAATATATTTATACTAAAGGAATACATTTCATCTCTAGGCCAATTCGATCAGAAATGGAAGTGGTAATGATGACAGATATCACAGATTGCAAGAGCCCCAAAATCATCAAGTCGGACCCAGTTAACTGGCCTTTCAATCTGAACTTTTACTTTAAGGATCACATTATAAAAGTGGATATCCAAATTTATTAGTCATCATGGAAATCAAATACTCTACATGACAGCTGAAATTAAAATGATAGACAGCGTTAAGTATCGGTGAGGAAGTGGAAGTGCCAGAGAGCTCATACACTGAGAATTTGATAGTGGAAGTGTGGATTGGCAAACTTCATAGAAAACTATATGATGATATTTACCAAATCTAAATTTTATACACACACATGCCTGAATATATTTTCAGCTCCTGATTTTACGCAAGATAAATAATTGTATATCTGTAACAAAAAACATCTACCATAATGTCCATTTAACATTATTGGTAATAAGAAAGGGAACACAACTCAACTGTATATCCATGGTAAGTAGATAAATAAGAAATGATATATTTTTACAAAAGAATGCTATTGAACAACGAGAATGAATGTACTGCAACTGTATGGAACAACATGGATAGACTGTACAAGTATGTTAATAATTGAAACAACATATGACTTAATCATCTAGTTATGTATGGTTCCAAAAAAATATGAAACTAATCTACCATAATAAAAACTATGAATGTAATTTGCATAAGAGATTAGTGACTTAAGAAGGAGAAAGTAGAAGGCTTCGGTGATTCTAGTAATGTTTCGCTTCTTGGACTGGGTCCTGGTTACTGGGGTATATGTTGTTTTAAATTTATCTATCTGAATACTTATCATTTAAATCTTCTCTATATGTGCATTACTATCATAAAGGTTTTCCAAAAGAAGTCCATTCACCATTATATTGTAAGCAAGTTTAGAATTTTATGATTATAATTTTTTGTTTCCAGTCATACCTTGTATACCATAAAGTTTGCTGTATTTTTGTAAAATAATGGAACAATTTTCATTGACTATTTCAGTGAAAAATTATCTCTTTTGTTAAAAATGGTTACTGTGTGTATTTAAAGCAGAGGTATGTTATTCAAACCATGAACACTTCTAATATTGTTTCCGGGAACAAAGAGACTTAGTGAACCTGGTTTTCCTTGGTACCATTATCATGCATTGAACTTACTCAAAATGGCCTAACTCAGGACCATACAACTATTTTCTGAAGGAAAGCATTTATAAGTAGACAGTTGCCTACATAGCATTACATTTAGGGGCACCAGTGAAGTTGTTTAGATATAGATTTTTTTTCTCATTTGTAGATGTCTTAAATTCCAACCAAGTTACTTTCTTCCGTGATGTAAGAAAGTCATCTTCAATTAAATACAGGTCCCTTTGGAAGGTTAATTATCCAATTGTTAATAACAATGTAGCCAGTAAAGCTCAGGTTTTAACGGAAAGAGGTTGAGGGACATTAGACTAAGTGGTCTGCATGAACAGTCATGTGTAGGAAGTTAATTTAGCTCCTACCTCAACAGAGTGTAACCTAAAGAGATTTGTCATCCTTGTACACAGAGACGCCCTTGATGAGAAAATGAGTTTGGAAAGAAATCAGAATAAAGTGGCTAGAGACAAATCCCATTCCTTTTATATGCTCCAGGGAAGTAGACAATGGTAGTAAAGCTCTTGGGTAACACAAACGCATGACGTCTTGAGTTTAATCATGAAAAATTAGTGCAATTACTTAATTTGAATTGGCCTCCACAATATGTCTTACAGGAGTAGATTTGGTATATTTGTATCAGCATTATCATACAAACAATGACAATAAAATATACAAAGGAGTTCTGATGCATCACTAAGGAGACGTGTTCCCCAAATCAACAGTAATTTATTTAAATGATTTTAGACTAAAATGTGGTTTCGCTTTATTAGGAACCATTAAAAAAGGCAATGTCCGTCTCTAGTGCCAGGTGAGGTTTTAGAAAAAACAATTTACCTGCGGTATTTGGGGACATATACTGGCTTATGCCCATCACTTCACAAATTAGTTTTTGTACACAGGTACTTTGTATTTGTTTGTTTTGTGGTAAAGAAAAAATATTAACTATAATAAGGCAGAGTATACAGCAGGAGTAGATTATGTTATAATCTACAGTAGAATTTAATCAACACATAGAAATTTGTCCTCGTCAGTATGCTGCAATGATTCACATATTATAAAATATCACTCAGTACATGGTCAATAAAGAAAGCATCCCCCAAGGCCACCACATTGTTCAAATTCAGGGGCACCATTTTACTTATTTTCTACATGCTTCCTGAATTTGTGCAATGCAGCAACCCATTGCTCACCAAAACTGGTGATGATGAAGTGTCCAGCTAAAGTGGATAAAATAGATTATGTTTTAAAGTGGAAGCTCTTCCAATTATTCCCTTCTGCTCTCCATCACTGGTGGAATATTACCTTGGTTTAGAAGTGGGACTTGGGTGACCTCTCGGTTCCCTTAAAACTCTAAGAATCGGTGGGTCATTGTTTTACCATAAATACTTTATAGCATTTCATGAGAGTTGCCAAGATTTTTTTTTAAAAGTTTGTTTTCTAATTAAGATATAATAGACATATAACATTGTGTAAGTTTAAGGTGTACTATGTTGGGGAGGAAGAGATATTTCTTTACCTTTTTAACTTCTTCTGACTGGTCTAAGAATTAAATCGATGTGAGATAGAATAACAGGAGAAAATTGACAAAATTTGATAGCATGTATATATGGGAGAAATCCTGGAAAAGTAAGTAACTTGACAAAATGGCTGATGCCATCACCTTAAATACCATCTTCAGCTAGAGACAAAGGAAAATGTTGGGGGTAGCAGTTTGGTTATTCAAAGGGGAGGAAAGCAATTCACATGGGTAAGGAAAAGCAAATGTTTGCCATGTCTTGCATAGACAATGGGATATGAGGACAACTTTGATTAAATGGGCCTTGATGGATAGATTTCTCTATATCTGTCATACCAGGTTCACACTATACTACAATTAATTGTGGTATTAGTTCCTTCTTGGAACAGGCCTTCTGTCTTAAATTCTTTTAGGCAGTTCATGGGGAGATCAAAGTTTCTTCCTGAGTTTTTTTGTTTTTAAAAATAATCAAGCCAAAGAGACACATTTTGGGGTAGAAAATTCTACTGCCCTACAATTATGTGTTGATTTGATACATTTATATATTGCAATATGATTACCACCATATTATAAGCTACCACTTTCATCATATCACACAATTATCATTTCTTTTCTGTGGTGTGAACCTTTAAGATCTAGTCTCTTAGCAAGTTTGTAGGATATAATACAGTATTATTAACTATAATCATTATGCTGTGTGTTAGACCTCCAGAACTTATTAATCTTATGACTGCACATTTTTACCCTTTGAACCAGTTCTCCTCAATTCCCCACAGCCCACCCCTGTTAACCACCATTCTAGTCTCTGTCTCTATGAGTTTGGGTTTTTTAGATTCCATGTATAAGAGATATCATTCAGTATTTGTCTTTTTCTGTCTAACATCTCATTTAGCATAATGCCTTCGAGCTCTTTACACTGTAGCAGGAACCTATTAAGAGCAAGTTTTTTGGAGTAGAAAAATATAATGCCTATGAAACTCCATAAGTTTAGTGATTCCTTCTGATCTCACTTTTCTTGTCTCTATAATTAAGTTGTATTGTCTCTAACAATTTAGGAAACACAAGATAACATTTGAAATATGATATATCTGGAGATAAGTTAAATAATGTAAGGAAAAGACAAAATGTTAGAGCTCAACAATGGTCTATATTTAAATCCATACCTCACAATCTAGTGCTGAATGAAGAAGTGCTTAAAAAAAACACATTTATAGAAGGAGAGTAGGGACATTTTATAGGAAGAATGATGAGAAAACCGAATTTAGACTTCTGTCCCAATGAAAGAGTCCAATCATGTCAGGGATCAACATGGTTGAGCAATATTCCAGGAGGGTGGACTATTATCTTGGTAGCTGTATGGGAGGATTTCAGTAAATGCAAAATTCACTCTAATACCTTCCAATTTTCAAAGTACTACACAAAAGTATTTTGGAACTAAAGAGACTTTCTTTGCCTTCTTTTCTTTGAAAGCATAATCTGAACACATTTTTTTTATAAAAGGTTGCCTTTGGGTATATTACTATATTAGTAGAAAGCGCCTCAAAGATCGTTTATTTCTACTCTTTGTTGAATATCCACCAGTATAACAATGGGGGACTATTTAACAATACAAATGTACTGAGTCATTACTTATGCAAATAGTTATACTAAGGATTGTGGGAATGTAGAAAGTCACAAATATAAATAAAATTCATAATTTAATAAAGAATGTACTAGGTGTAGTGGATGGAATACAGTCAAAAAAAATCATTGAAATGAGAGTGATTGACATGTACTTGAGGGACAAGAATCAGGTAAGTACTAATGAAAGAAGTAATACATAAGGTTGCCAAATTTATTAATGGGAGGTGAATGAGATTGCTTCAGAAATGGAAGGCACGGTATGACAAATGAAAGGAGATGTAAATCATGTAAGTATAGGATCTTTGATCATTATTTAACATCTAGTTTTACTGGTGGAGGGTGAAGATTCCTGGCAGTCATGAAATATTACAGTCTTAACCTAAAAATAAAGGGTCAAATGAGAAACAGAGAGGCATTTATCTTGGAATCAAAAAAATGCAATTCAGGGAGCATTGCCTTAGGTAGAAACTCAAATAATGTTCTGATTACAGGATAGGGGTTCAGGGTTTTCTTGGCAAGAAGATGAGGTAAGTTGTACTAAAGAAGAGTTCATTGGAGCTAGATGAGGTGAGGCTAGATTTGTACATCATTGATTGGTTAGCAATTTGGTTATTAGCAAAGTCCAATTTCATCAGTCCTTACAAACAAATTTTTGCCCTTACTGATTTCTTGGAATGCTAGGGAATTGGTCCAGTTTGGAAGATAAAGAAAATAGCATGTGCAAGGCAATTCCTCTGAAATGCTGGCTCAGGTTCTGTTTGAATATGGCTCCACTCAAGTCCTCTTTCACAGCATTATAATAAATTCTGATAAATTTTATCATTGATGAATTTGGTGAAAAAATGAAGACTTAAAAGTTCAGCTTTTGCTAAAGTTGTTGCACCATTCACAGGAGAAAACACAGAACCAGAAATCTGGTTGATTACATTCTCATAACACAGAAGAGAGAAGGCAGAGGGTTTAGAGATTTAAGTCTCAACAGTCACCAGGCAGAAATAAAACACAATCTGCCTGTTGTTCATTTACCAGAGATAAGAACAGAAAGTCTTACTCACTTCAGGTAGGGTTTCAAATGGATACGTTTAAAGAATATGAGGGGAAAACCTTATTATTTTGAAAAATTAGCAATTTTAAGTATTAAGGAATTTGGAAATGAATCATTTTATACCTGCTTACTTTGTTAAACTCTGTAACTGAATAGCCAAACAATAATATTTCTTTGTTAGACCTTCATGAAATTTATTGACCTCATTTATCATGTGAATAAGGTGAAAGATTTTTACTAATATTTTAATCAAGGTCTATAAGTAAATCATTACTTTGTATCACTGTGTAAGTGATATTGTATATGTAAGTTTAAGATTTTTTTGTCTTTTTCAAATAATATTAGAGATAACACATTATGAATACTAATATATGTAAATCCAGGTCCAAATGGACTATAAGCCATAATATTTAAGTCCAGAAAAAAAATCAGATCACCATCCACACTCAGATTTTCATATATCAACATACACACATACAATCATAATTCATACTTAAAGAAAAAATGGAATCCTACGTATCAGGGACATTTATTTTTCCTCCTCCCATTATTATTGGAATGGAAAAGTCAACTTAAAATCCAAAGAGATGCAAATTTATGCAGTATAGCCTGTTTTTTCCACTTTTTGTTTTTGAGGAAGATTTGCCCTGAGTTAACATCTGTGCCAGTCTTCCTCTCCTTTGCATGTGGGACCCTGCCACAGCATGGCTGATGAGTAGAGTAGGTCTGCACCTGGGATCCAAACCCGTGAACCCTGGGTCACTGACATAGAGTGTGTGAAACTTTAACCACTTGGTCACAGTGCCAGTCCCCCACTTCTTTTTATCACTTCTCTTTGACTTGTCAGGGGATTTGTCTTTTGGCAAAGGTCAGTCATCCAAATGGGTTATAAACGCTCTAGCAAACAGGTAGGGAAGAGTGATAGAATAGTTCAATAAAACGTCTTTCATGTTTCAGTAAACACTAAAGATGCCATACACCAGAAACAATACCATTAAAATTCTCATTTAGTAACTTATATGTAATATCATTGTCAGTGATAAAATCAATTCTATTTCTTGAGTAACGCAATAAATGTGATCCTTTTTGTCAAATATGTATTGCCCAGTATCTTCTGGCCATTTCTAACTAACTTTGTTTATTCTTTTATACTATTTTGGATCTAAAATGAGCTTTCACTTTATTCAAATCTACTACTTGACATTGGGTGACAGAAGCCAAGATGAATCACATGTTTCAGGAATGATATATATATACTCAGAATAAAAAATTATCAACAGCCACCTCTTTTGTGTGACCTCTAGTATTCCACAGCAATTGAGCCCCAAGATTCTGGTGGACTTATTTGCCAAGAAAATAAATTCCCGTCATTGGCTCTGCTCTGCAATTCTTCATCTTCTGTATTTTTGCAGATTCTGAGTGTCTACTCCTGGCAATAATGGCATTTGATAGGTACAGGGTCATTAGCAACAACTTACGCTATATACTCAACACGTCCAGCAAGCTGTGCTCCCTATTCATGGCTGGAATGTATCTGGTGGGAATGACAGATGCTTTGATATACACAACATTAACATTCCACTTATGTTTTGTGGGTAAATGAGATGAACCATTTCTTCTGTTATATCCCTCCTCTCCTATTTCTCTCTTGCTCAGATACTCAGGTCAATGAATTAGTGATATTTAACCTTTCAGCTTCGTTGAGCTGAGCACCATTTCAGGTGTTCTTGTCTCTTATTGGTATATTATCCTATCAGTCTTGAAGCTCCACTCTGCTGAGGAGAGGTTCAAAGCTTTTTCTACCTGCACCTCTGACTTGACTGCTGTTGTAATTTTCCAGAGAACTATGCTCTTCTTTCTCCCTGGATCAAAACAAAATGACCTAATTGTTTTACATCCTTGTGATTCTGATGTCAAATACACTGATTTATAACCTACAGAGCAAGCATATGAAAGAGTCCCTAAGAAAACTAAAATATAAAATTTGGTTTGTAAGTAAATAGGTGTATACTATTAATAAACACGTATTTGTATACATATAGACCCACAAACATACCCCTGTGTTTTTCAAATAATTTAAGTTATACTATAACATTGTTTCAAACACCTTAATGAATACAATAAGTATTTTACTAAGCATATTGATACCAATATTTTGGAGATTCCTAAATATGCTATAATTTATTATATGCCTTCAATTTAAATAAGGTGCTCTCTATTTTTGGAAAACTTTCCAATCTCCATTTTAGTGTGCCAATTTTTCATGTGTTTGATGTTTGCTTTATGTGTTAATTTAATTATTATAAGAGCTATTAGAGTTTATAATGCACCTGGTATGAGTGCAAATGATTTGTATTTGATGGTGAATCTAGTAGTTTCTTTACTAATAATACCATAATGTAGTGGAAATGGAAAACATTAATTAATGAATCCTACAAATAATTTATAATAAACTGTACGTGACCCAGAAGTAAAATGGCAAGATACTCTATGTTCAAGCAAAATGTCTCAACCTAGTGTGCAATAAAGAAAATATCCTTTAAAATTCAGTTTCAGATCTAAACAATGAACACAGATGCAATGGATGGTGACGATAAAAAGGATTCTAGACAGAGAGGCTGGGAATTAGAGATCTTGAAGTGGGCAGACAACACCTTCTTTGAGGATATGAAGTCCAACACGGGAAGGCTAGAGAGCGGAGTGGAGGGTCCTGATAAAATACATCCTTGAGTTGAAATTCTCAACTCAGTCACTTCCACTCAGCTTTCCTTCCCCTTTTCCCCCTTCTTAGTCGTGGTGAAATGTTCTATTTGTGGTTTATTAATAATATTTACCTCAAAGCATCGTTTTTATCTCATTCTGTTGATTAGACCATTGACTCCAATATGAGACTGTAAGCATTGTTGCTCAAGGCTGAGTGTATCATCCCTGTTAATCCAGTCCCTGCAATGTATCTGGAACACAAAATGGAAAAACAAATAGAGAATAAAAACTGCATGCTCAACATTTTTCACTGTTTATTAGATATCGGTCAGAACAAATTAAGTGAGCAATATGATATGTATCCTGTGTATATATATATTGTAGCTTTTAAGAAAGTACATAAAGTGATTGTGGATGCTAAAGTAATAAATCTATAGACATTTTAATTACCCAGGGAGTAAAAAGCATTCATATGCCTACTTCTTGATGTGCTCTGCTTCATCTGTCTTTCCTTAAGATTTCTGATGTCAAAGCACTGGAAGCAGCTTGTGCAGAAAACATAAATACATATCTGGAGGACCACACAAGATTCAATAACATTCTTACTTATCCATCAGAATTTCACCCCTTAGGGAATTATAAATACCCTGTGTGAAAGCACTTCAAAATGGAAGTAAAGACCAAGAGCCTCCTCTGCTATTCAAGGTGGTATTTGTGGGATATAGTGACAAATTAGGGGAAAACATAGTTGTTGAAAAAATCTATGGTTAATGATATCATATAAAAATTGTTGTAAGGGTTTCTACCTATGCCATATTTTCTCAATTTACTGATACACTTTTGTGAATCTTTCTTAATAGCAGCAACATGGTAGAAAACATTGTTTAAAATATATTAAAGTCTAAACAAAAGTTCAGTGGATTGCCACTGATTCAGAAGCTATATCCATGACATCTCCGATTCATATGATATTTGATAGTAATATCATGTAAAGATCAAAGTGATCTGCTTATTTTCCCCTTTAATCACATCTAATAAGTATGAACAAGAAGGGAATTTTAAAACCAGTAAATGAGGTATCAAAAGCTCAATAAATGTATGTCTAAAAATAGGAAAAAGCAATTTGATTAATTGTTGACTCTATGTTCCTGAATTTATGCAATTAGAGTTCGAAAAGTCATTTACTGGAATATTGCATAGTAGATTCATGGAGTGGCAGAAAACTCTCCCCTTTTTCCCTTCTAGGTTCTTTGGCTGATGTAATAATTAAATTGACATAAGATAGGTTAACTGGAGAAAAACAAATCTCATACCTATGGAATCCCCAAAGACACAAAACCCAAAGACAGTCAAGCAATTGAGATTTATATGCCATCCTGAGCTGAGGAGAAGGTGGTAGGGGACTTGGGGTTCAAAGAGGGGAAGACAATTCACAGGTAGATGAGAAGAGCAAGTGTTTTGTACACGAATGTTTGCCATGCCATGCAGAGAAATCTTTCTGATCAAAAGTTATCTTTGGTATCACCTCTCTCCCGGTTCAGATCCTCTATCTAAATTCTTCTAGGCAGTACAGGAAAGGTAAACAACACTCCTTAGTGTATTGGGTCTTGCTTGTTTTCAACTTGAAATAATCCACACTCCAAATTGGCATATTTTGTGGTCATGTATTCTACTCCCCCTTATTCATGGCTAAACAGAAACTTGGAGCCAATGGCCTGAACAAACTGTTCCATGTTGGGATTCTACAGAAATAGGGAAAATAGAATGTCAAAACCTTTGGTCTATTCTAGATCATCTACTTCAATTTTCACCATTTTCGTCCACTCTCTGCATTATTACATCACAGTGTTCTCACACTTCCACCAGGGACTGAAGGAAACTATTATTGTCCAAATAGATTGCCAATGAATGTATGAAGTGGGTTGATATAATACACATGTTTCTATATCTGGACTCCTTTCCTTTAGACTTGGCGCTGAAATCTGTCTCTAAAGATAATAATGACATAGTGATGATACACTAGGGTCCTACATCCAAATACAACATCATGTAACACTGTCGACAGATAGATGCATACTGGTGGTAGGCTGTATGACTACATTTATTAGAATACAGCAGTAGTAAGCTCAGTGACTTTGTATATAGGAGGCTGCATGTTAAAGCCAGAAGCAATAACTTTTAACCTCTTTGGTAATTCCTCTCTAGAAATACGCTATGAACCAGGTGTCCTACGCAACTCTAAAAACTGTGGTGTTTCACATATCACTCTTCCTTGCTACACCTCAGCCCCCTTCTGTAAAGGAGGGCCTCACACTACAGTATCTCTAAGGTCCTTTCCCATTGCCAATATCTGTCCCTACATCTATGATTCTCCTGCTGTGTAAACCTAGCCCCACTATTGGAGATATTTAAAAACAAACAAACAAACAAAACTAAGAGTGACTTCATCTTCATGCAAAAGAATTGCATTGTATCTCTAGACTGATTTGATCTGAATCACAACAGTGATATCAGGTACAGGTGTGAGCTGTGGAAGATGAAATGCTTGTAAGACAGCTCTTCTAACTTGCCCCCCTTTCTGCATTAAGACATCAACAGACACTTCAGAGAAATCTTTATACAGTTATTACCATTCAGGTAAATAAAAATTAAAATCTCAATGCTGTACCGTGACTTACCTAAAGAGTAGCTAAAATGAAAAGATTCACAATATTAATGTCAAGTACTTGTGTGAATGTGGAACAAATTCAGCTCTCACACACTGATGACACTTAACTTTGCAAAACTGTATGGCAGGATCTATTATAGCTGGCCCTAAAATTTCATTTCTAGTTTTATATCCAATAAAAATGAGTGAGTATGTACACCAAAGCTTGTACAAAAATGTGTCATTATTTGGAATTTGGCAAATTATTGTATGTTTGTTAATGGGGACACTACTCAGCAAAGAGAATGAATGAATTATCACCACATGCAACAGCATGGAGGAATTTCTCACACATAATAACAAGTAAAACCATCCAGACATTTGGGCTGGCTCCATGGCTGAGGGATTAAGTTTGTGCACTCCACTGCAGCAGCCCAGGATTCCGCTGGTTCGGATCCTGGGTGTGGACATGGCACCGCTCATCAAGCCATGCTGAGGCGGCATCCCATACGCCAAAACTAGAAGGATCCACAACTAAAAATATATACAACTATGTACCAGGGGCCTTTGGGGAGAAAGAGGAAAAATAAAATCTTTAAAAAAAAAAAGAGTCCAGACATAAAAGTGTTGATGAAAATAATTCATAATCAATCTATAAATCAAAATTGGCGTGAGTTTATTATGAGCCAATTTGAAGACTATAGCCCAGGAGAACTTATTTTTTCCACTAAGGAAGAAGAAGTTTATACAGACTGGTTATATACCACCTTAGAACAGAGAACATAAATCACATATTCAAAAATATCTCTTTTACTACCATCACAACAGGCTTTGCAAGCACAGCAGGTCAGTGATCACAAGGTGAGTTAAAGAAATTCATTAATTAATCTTTAGCTTATGGGAAGAGATGCTTATCCTCAGACTCATGCCAAATTGGGGGGAAGCTACATCCTTTCCTTTAAGGGCATCATTCTTTGCTTTGGGACATTGTAAACATTTAAAGCAGATATACAATGCATGCTCAGCGGGCCATGTCAGCACTTTGTGGAAAAAACAAGGTCAGGCCAAATTAGTTTTAAACCAAATGGCTTCCACATATACTCCGATATATCCCTTGCTTGCAAGTTATCCATCAAAAGGACAAAAACTGAATGATTTCACTTCTATATAGGTTTTATTTTGAAAAAAAATACGTCTAACGTGTGAGTATCCATTTGTATTTTTTTTACTTTAAGATTTTCACCTGAGCTAACATCTGTTGCCTATCTCCTTCTTTTTTATTTATTTCTCTTCTTCTCCCCAAAACCCCCCAGTACGTAGTTGTGTATTCTACGTGTAGGCCCCTCTGGTTGTGCTACATGGGATGCTGCCTCAGTATGGCTTGATGAACAGTGCCATGTCTGCACCCAGGATCCCAACAGGCGAAGCCCTGGGCCGCCTAAGTGGAGCACTGCTTGGCTGTGGGGCGGCCCCACTTCTATACCGTTTTTTAAAACATACAGGTCATCTATCATATTGGACACCAGTTTGTGTTAAGGCCCACAGACAGTCACTGCAATGCTCATTGTGTTCTGTTTTTTGGTCAGGGTTTGGATGCAGAATGTTTTAATTTTCAAAAATTCTCTTGCTTTAAAAATATTGTATATATATAAAATTTTAAAGATTTTTTTCCAAACATAAAGGCTATTTATCTGAGATTACAGGCAGCTGCAGGATTTTATTATTAATTTTCAATCTTTAGCAGTTTCTTGTATACAATACATTTTTAAGATATTCTTGTAAAATTAATAAAGCATACAACTTTCATAGAGTATTTCTTTAAATTATTATCCTTTATATTACTAAAAAATGCTGACTTGCTTATAGAACAAAGATGTTAATAATCCACAGGCAACACTTTTCTTGTTTCCTGAAATGGGGAGACTTAGTGAACCTGGTTTTCCTCTGTAGCATTATCATACATGAACTTACATGATAATGGCATGCCTCAGGGCTGGACAACAACTTTCAGGAAGAAGGAGTTTATAAGTAGTCAGTTGCCTATATACTATTATGTTTAGGGGCATCAGAGATACCAGAAAATCTGTAGATACAGATTTTTTTTGTACTTGTTTGTTTCTGATGTCTTAAATTGTCTCTTAAGTCCCTTCACCCAATTAAAGAAAGCCATTCTCTATTAACACACAAATGCTTTGGGAAGTAATTTAGATTATGAAATTTTCAGCAAGATATTACTAACCATGCTCCAGATTTAATGGGGTGTGTGAGTTATAGTTCATGGTCTGGAGGGGAAGCCATATTTATGAAGATAAAGTCTATGTCCTGTCTAAACAAAATGTAGACTGAAGAAATATGCATCCTTGGAGACAGGGAAGACCTGAAGGAAAATGAGTATGAAAAGGAATCAGAAGAAGGTGGCCAAGGACCACTCTGCTTCATTCAAATATGCACCAGAGAAATACAGAATGTTAGTGAAGCTCTTAGTACCACAAGTACATCATTTTCTTATGTTTACTTGATGGAAAATTACTAGCAATTACTTATGTGCTTTGAGATTTGCGTCAACAATATCTCCCACAGGAGACCATTTGATATTTTACTCTCGGCATCATCATACAAAGAATAGCAGTACATTATGAAAAGGCATTAAAAAGTGTCAGAAAAATCACTTTGCTAAAAATTAAGATACTAATTTAAATGAATTTGCCTGAAGAGTATTCTAGCTTTATGGAAAGCAAGGAGAAACTCCATCACAACAAAGACAAACAGGTAAACAAAAATAACTGTAAAACCTATGTTTCTGTTTAATCAAGGTGATTTTTCAGACTATGAAACTACCTGAAGTATTGGAATGCATAAAGTGGTCATCTTGCACATTTTACTCTTTTTGCTGTTTATTTACAAAAATTTTTCATCCAGGGGTTTGTGGCAAATAATTAGCTGCATTAAGACCCAAGATGTACAGATAATGTATGTAATTATTGTATATTTTTTGATAATTAATCAACTGTAGACGTTTTAAGAATACACAGCAGCCTATGCTGTGAACGTGCAGCAATGATTCACAGACATGAAAACATTTTACTCAATAAATGAACAATACAGATATTATCCCCCAAAGCGGTCAGATTGCACAACATCAAAGGACACCAATTTCTTTATTTTCTATTTGCTTCCTGAAATTGTGCAATGTGACCACCCTCCAACTCATTTTCTCTTCATACCAATATTAATTATGTTCCAGTGCATAGCTGACATTCATAAAACAGATTACTTCCCAATGTGACAACCCTTCTGCCCTCAATACTATTGAGATCCTACCTTGGTTTAGAAGTGGGACTTGAACAGTCTCTAAGTTCTTTCAGAAATCTTGGCATCTATGGATCATTCATTTTGGAAATTTTCAAGTGTCACTTTATCATAAACGCACTACACCATTCTATTCGACTATTTAAAGTGGTTATCTTTTAAGAGAAATTTGTTTCATTGACTGTTTTCAGG
This sequence comes from Equus caballus, assembly GCF_041296265.1. NCBI lineage: Eukaryota > Metazoa > Chordata > Mammalia > Perissodactyla > Equidae > Equus > Equus caballus. The sequence goes on from NC_091695.1 coordinate 14,900,773, forward strand.
AATCTACTATAAACAATTTCTATGGATTCAACAAAATTTAATATCTAATAGACCCTAGAAGTTGACTTATCATCTCTTGGTTTTAATTTCTGTATCATATAATGAGTTTGTTAGAGACAAATGAGAACATATGTGATAATATAACATACATGATAATGTGTGGTGATAATGAGACAGTATAAAATATCTGACTATGATAAAAAGGCCTAATTCTATATAAGTCAAATCTCTGGCCTTATCGGCCATTTCTTAAAATTTGTTTTAAAGAAAGACCTGTCTATGATAAAGTACATAAGTATAGTTTTATTCGTATCAGAGTTTTTATGATATGAAGATTTTATGTAAAGCAAGTGGCCATTCACAGAAGATAGACTGAATAAATTGATGTACTTCAATAGAAAGGAAGGCACTGCCTCTATCCATAAAGTTCATTTATGTATATAAAGTATATTCTTCTGACAAATTTTTTTAAAAAAATTAAAAACTCCCTAACAGACAACAAAATATAGTTGTTTCTAGGCAGTGTTATTATGGTCAAGTTTTTGCTATATTTACAAAAATCTTTATTTTGTGAATGTGTTGAAAGAGGGTGTGTGTATGTGTGTCTGTGTAAGTGTGTGAACATGAATGGGTTTGCATTTGTTTCCAACATTTTGGAATTAACATGAAATACCTGTATAAGGATTGGTGAGCTGCAAGTAAAGGATTCCTATTTACTGTAGTCCTTTTACTGTTTTTAAATAAGTATAACATTGAGCAATAAGGTAGATAGGGACAAAAGTAAGATTTTTAAAAAAATGTCCTGATTTCTTTCTCTATTACCCAGCCTATAATAAATAACAGATGATAAGCAATATTATTTTATCTGTCCCTTGTTCCTCAGAGATTGAGTGTTTATCATCCAGGGACCAGACACAGAGATATATAATCCAGGTCAGCCAGGAGACAATGCTGAACCCTCCTGCAGACAGAACTGCATGCAACAAAGAAGTCAGCAGATCTGAGTGAGGTACAACATTTATTGCTGTGTTTCTGATTTATAATTTATATATATTTTTAGTACTTTTATCCTTTTTTGACTGAAAGCATGTTATAAAGACAAAGGAGGGTATGAAATATTACACAAACTCTATTTTAATTAATTTATCAATATATTTATTTTAAAGACAAATACATAAATGGCAGGCAAAATGCAAGTAATGATTGTGGAAATGGTCAGATATTTGTTTTTAATCTCTTACCTATACTTTAACATTTTTTAAAGATATTTTCATTTTTAAGGAAAGGATGTTTTTAAAAATGTGTCTACAGAGACAGATATTTAGATGAGTCCAGATGAAGGGTTTGGAGACCTGCACAGTGATCACGAGATCATTATTCAGATGGTCTTTTTCTGTCCTTCATCTACCTTCAAGTCAACTTTCCTTATATTTACACAGAACAGAGGAGGTCATGAATGACATTATATATAAAATAATTGGCTTGGGTAAAATATAACAGTGGGACATAGGATCCAATTGGCTTTCCAAGGACAACCAACTCATTTAAACCAAAGGGAGGCAGATTTCAGAGACATTCAAGAGAAATAGGCATCAAAATAAACACTAAGACAACATTACAAATCTAAGGATTGCGATGGAGAAACAGCTCAGACATGACTCTGGTGCCACGGGACTGTGGACACATGAGGACTTTTATCATGTGACTTACACGTCTGATCTGCTGGTGAATAGATCATGGGGATTCTATTCCATTAGAGCAGAGGGACTCACACAGTAGTCATACTCCTTTTCTTCCCTCTCTGCTGCCTGTGCTACAAGAATCCCTACATTTAGGTCCCGAACATCCTCCATAATTTGCCCCGAACCACAGCAGCTGTCAGAGGGAGCCTGGTTAGCTCGGGCCTGTTCCTGCCTGTGCACACTAGTGCGTTCTTCATGAAGACCCTTCAACTCTCTTCTCCAGCAAAACACTCTCCCTGCTCCGGTGAGTCCTGGATCACAGAGCATCTCTGTCCCATGTTAATTGAAACTGGATAGGACCTGAGTGGCTTAATGAAGAAGTGGGAGGCATGTTATATCCAGGAATCTGCCATATCTCTGCCTGCTCAACAACTGTGGATGATGAGAAAAAACCAAAGGAATATATTCATTACTTGGACCTGTTACTTAACTATGCTTCTCTATTATAGGGTATAACAACCTTTTTGCAATAGTGGAAAGAAACCCAATTATGTCAGAAGATGTGAGTTATGTGGACCAATTAATTTAAAAACTGTTGCCTTAACTCTGAGAACATCAGTTTCTCAATATAAGTTAGTTGTAGTAAAAATGATCGTAAATAGTACATGGGTTGGTATAGAAATATCATTCATTTAAATTGGATGGAAGTGTGCTACAAACACTATACAGTACTATGCAAATGTAAGTGGTATTGTTATCATTATCACTTGTAGATTTCTGGATAGAGTTCCAGGGAATCAGTTTACCTCATGCAATACTAGCACTATCTTACTGAAAAATAGAAAAGACCAGCAGTTTAACTATTAAGATAGTAAGATGATGTTACCCTCCACTTCCATTTCTTTCTTTCACAACCAGGGATTTCCAGATCTAAGTGACGGCTGTTGGGAACTGCACCGTGATTTCTGACTTCATATTCCTAGGAGTTTCTGACAGACAGGATGTGCAGCAGGGGCTCTTTGTGCTCTTTCTGCTGGTTTATGGCATAACTGTGATTGCCAATCTAGGGATGATTCCGCTGATCAAGATGGATGCCAGGCTCCACACATCCATGTGTTATTTCCTGAGCAATCCTTCTGTGATGTCTGGTACTCCAACATTGTTTCTGCCAAGATGCTGGAAGATTTCTTATCTGAGCAAAAGAGAGTTCTGTATAGTTTATATGTCATTCAGATGTATTTTTTTAGGGCCTTTGCAAATGTGGGATGTCTCATGTTGGCTGTCATGGAGTCTGACCATTATGTAGCTATTTCCAATCCACTTCTGTATACAACTGTCATGCCCAGGAGAGTCTGTACCTAGTGAGTTGCCATTGTGTACATTTGAAGTTTGCTATATTTGGCAATCTTCACCTTTTACACAATTCAGTTGTTCTTCTGCATTTCTAGTATCAGTCACTTTTTCTGTGACTTCTCACTCTTGCTAACATTGTCCAAACTCAGATACAATCATCAATGAGACAGTGATGTTCATTTATAGTAGCCATGTTCTGGGGTGCAACATCATTACACTCTTTCTCTCCTACAGCTACATAATTGTCATCTTCAGAATGAATTCTGTTGGGGGAGGCTCCAAGCCATCCCTACATGTGCCTCCCACGAACTGTTGTGGCTATATTTTATGGCACAGTCCTATTCATGTAGTTTTGATGCAGCTCCAGTTACGCTGTGGACCTGGACAAAATGGCCTCTGTTTTCTACATAGTTCTTGTCATCCCTATGTTGAATCCAGTGATCTATAGCTTAAAGAATAAGGATGTGAAAGATTCCCTGAAAAAAGCAATTGACACTAAGTTATGTTCTGAGTGAAACCATGTTTTCACTCTAAAGTGTTTCTTTCAGGATTCTGAGAGCTAAATTTCAGGTACTTTGATATAGATTCTTTTAGTCTCACGGAAGCACCTTGCAGATATTTTCCATTACTTATCTTTATGCTTAAATTGAGTGTAGAGAGGAGCCATTTCTGAACTTATTTTTTTCTCCAAGCCAAGGAAGAGTAGTAATCATTTTATTTAGCTATTTTTCAACAAGTGTCTCTTTATATCTCTCTTCTCTGTTCATGAATATGATCCAGTGAGATATCATATCAGAGTAACCCCTTCTCCCACGTTAATTCAACTCACCCTGCGAAGGTTTCAATTTGTTTTTAAATGAGTTTAATTAAGACGATCATCCAGAAGGTAGTGTTACTGCGTTAGAATAGATTTGTTTGTGTCTCTCCTAGTATCATCCTATAAATATTCCTTTATAACACTTAGAAGTAGTTAATAAATAAATAAGAAGAAATTTTAAAAATCCTGCTCTAGCTCAAAGTTTTGTAAATTCAAACCTCCTTGCTGTCCTGTTCACCAATATTTCTACTTTGCTATTTACAAACGCTTGACTCCAGGATTTCATTCAAAAGCATTTATTGAATAAATGAATGTGTGTCCCTTGGAAAATTGATGCAAATAGGTGCCTTTGTAAATTTACAAAAAAAAAAGAGAATTCCTTTTGTTTAATTCTAGTATGTTCATCTTAGACAAAATTCATATGTGCCAGGCTGAATGGGTATTGGGAACAAGGATCATTTAGCTTCTATATAGTTTTTAAAGAATATACAGAACCACTTACTATATTGGATATTAATTTGTGTTGGGGTCCACAGACAGTCTCTGCAATGCTCATTGACTTCTGTCTTTTGGTCAGAGTTAGGATGCAGAGATATTTTAATTTTCAAAATTTCACCTGCTTTTGGGGGCTGGCCCCATGGCCGAGTGGTTAAGTTCGCATGCTCCACTGCTGGCGGCCCAGTGGTTCGAATCCTGGGCGCGGTCATGGCACTGCTCGTCAAGCCATGCTGAGGCAGCATCCCACATCCCACAGCTAGAAGGACCCACAACAAAGAATATACAACTATGTACTGGGGGCTTTGGGGAGAAAAAGGAAAAAGTAAAATCTTTAAAAAAAAATTCACCTACTTTTTTGTTAAATATATATATGACTTTAAAAAGGTTTTTTAAAAACAGATACTATTTACTTTCAGATTGTAAACAACCGCAGGATTTCATTACTACTTTTTAAATTTCTATCAGCTTCTTTTATATGCTATGTTTTCAAGATATTCTTTTAAAATTAATGACACATACAACTTTCATAGAATATTTTATTAAATGATTATTCTTTATGTTACTAAAAAGCGCTACCTTGCTTATAGAAAAGTGATGTTGTTACCAATCCACCAGCCCTGCTTTCCTCATTTCCTGGTCAACTTCCAAAATGGAAATCAGTTTAAGAGGCAACACGTTTATTTGGAATCAAAGAATTGCAGTTCAGGGAGCACAGATTCAGCTGGAAACTCACATAGTGTCCCACTAGGAAATAAAAGTTAGCGGCTTTTAGAGACAAAAAAGGGACATTATATTACTCAGTTTTAATTGAATTGGGGGAAGAAGCTAGTATTGCCTGAACATTGATTGACTACTGATTTTATCTTCAGAAAGTCCAAAATCATCAATCTTTGTGATCAGGATGTTCGTTCTCCTCCTGACTTCTCAAACAATTGCTGTTTTGGCCCAGTCCAAAGGTTTTGCTGAGTCCAAGGTTGAAGACAGCAATGCAGTCTCTGGAAAGGTAGCTCTGACTCCATTTTTAAACAGCTTCACTAAAGTCAATTTTGACATCTGAAAAAAGGAGATTAGTGAACTTGATTTTTCTTATTAGCGTTATCATGCTCTGAATTTATTTGATATGGCCCATGCCTCAGGGCCAGACAATCAACTTCTGGCAGAAGGAGTTTATAAGTACACAGTTGCTTGTGTAGTATTATATTTATTTCTATTTTTTTATTTTTTGAGGAAGATTAGCCCTGAGCTAACTGCTTCCAATCCTCCTCTTTTTGCTGAGGAAGACTGACCCTGAGCTAACATCTGTGCTCATCTTCCTCTACTTTCTACATGGGATGCCTACCATAGCCTGGCTTTTGCCAAGCGGTACCATGTCCTCACCCAGGATCCAAACCGGCGAACCCCAGGCTGCGGAGAAGCAGAACGTGCGCACTTAACCTCAGCGCCACCAGGCCAGCCCCTGTACTATTATGGTTAGGTGCACCAGTGATACCAGGAAAGCCATGTGCACACAGGTTTTTTTTCTCGCTTGTTGTCTCTGATGTCTTAATTCTACCGTAAGTATTTTCTCCCCTTAGTTAAAGAAAGTCATTCTATTAAAACACAAATGCTTTGGGAAAAAATTTAGATTATCCAGTTTTCAGCAAAATATTGTTACCTGTGCACCAGCTTTAATGGGGAGTGGGAGTAAGACTACATTGTCTGGAGGGGAAGCCATGTTGGTGAAGGTTAAGTTTGGATCCTGCCTAAAGAGTGTAGCCTGAGGAAATTGGCATCCCTGGAGAAAGGGAAGCACCTGAGGGAAAGTGAGTGTGGAAAAGAATCAAAAGAAGGTGACCAAGGGGCTGGCCCCGTGGCCGAGTGGTTAAGTTCGCGCGCTCCGCTGCAGGCGGCCCAGTGTTTCTTAGGTTCGAATCCTGGACGCGGACATGGCACTGCTCCTCAGACCACGCTGAGGCAGCGTCCCACATGCCACAACTAGAAGAACCCACAACGAAGAATACACAACTATGTACCGGGGGGCTTTGGGGAGAAAAAGGAAAAAATAAAATCTTAAAAAAAAAAAAAAAGAAGGTGACCAAGGAAGATTCCTCCTCCTCCAAATGAGCACCAGATAAGCAGAGAATCGTAGTAAAGCTCTTAGGCATCTCAAATATATCATTTTCTTGAGTTTACCTGGTGGAAAATTACTAGCAATTACTTAGGAGGTTTCAGATTTGCACCAACAATATCTCCTACAGGAGCACATTTGGTGTTTTAGCAGTGGGGTCATCACACAAAGAATAACAATACATGATGAAAGACATTAAAAATTATCACCAAATCACTTTACCAAAAATTAAAAAGATATTAACTTAAATGAAATTTGCCTAATATTTTAGCTTTATTAAAAGCAGGGAGAAACTCTGTAACAACAAACAAGATAAACAAGTAGACAAAAGTAACTGCAAATCTATGTTTCCTTTTACTCCAGGTGATGTTTCATAAGAAATGCAAAACTACCTGACATATTAGGATATATAATCTGGTACATCCCTTCCATGTCTTACTTTTTTTTGTTTGCATAAATTTTCATTTACATATTTGTGACAATTAACTGCAGTAAGACTCAAGATGTACAGCTAATGTACATGATTATTGTACATTTTTTCAGAACATCAATCAATGGTAGGCATTTAAAGTACACATAGTAACCTATGCTTGTGCAGCAATGACTCACCCGCACCATAAAATAGTACTCAATAAATGGGCAATGCACAGACTATCCCCTAAGCTGCGAGGTCACACAATGTCAAGGGACACCAATTTCTTTATTATCTATTTGATCCCTGGAATGGTACATCCCTTTCACTTCACACCAACTTAAAATGTTCACGTGCCCAGTCAATATAAATAAAACAGATTACCTCCTAATGTAGCAACTCTTCTTATTTGCTCCCATCTGCCCTCAATCACTGTTGAGCTCCTGCCTTGGTTTAGAAGTGGGACTTGAATGGTCTCTCACAAATATAGGAGTCTATGTGTCATTAATTTTGTGAATTTGTAAATGTCACTTTAACACGAACTCACCACAACATTCTGCAAGGGTATTTGAGAGAATTATCTTTTCAGACAAATTTGTTTCATTGCACTATATTCAGGAATCTATTGTGAGTAATTTGTATGGATTCAATGAAACAGTGTCTATGGGACTGTAGAAGCTTACTTATCACCACTAGTTTTCAATATCTGTATGATATTATGGGTTTATTAGACAAAAGTCAGGACGTATGTGATAATATATGAAATATATGATAATATGTGGTAATAATTAGATAATATAAACTCTGACTATGATAATGCCAAATTGCTTTTATTTAAAGTCAAATCTCTTTGCTCTTAAAGGCTATTTCTTAGAATTCATTTTAAAGAAGACTCTGGCTGTGGTAAATTATGTATGTAAAATTTTACTAACATCAGGGTTTATATGATACAAAGAATGGTATATAAGCTAAGTGGCCCATAGCAAGTTATAGATTGAATCAATTAGTATACATTAATAGAAAGGGACATTACCTCTAATCATGATACTCTTTTATATTTATAAAGTATATGTACTCTGACATCTTTTTTGTTTAAAAACTAAACAATTATCCCTAGGCAATGTGATTATCAGTAGTTTCTCCTGTTTTTACAAAAATCATTTGTAAATGTGTTTAAGGGGAGAATGTTTGTGTATGTTTATCTGTGTAAGTGTGTGAGTGTGAGTGGGCATGTATTTATTTTATAAATTATGGAAATGAAACCAAACGCACATATAGGAATTGGTGAACTGGAAATAAGGATGTTCTTTGACTGGGTGAATAAGTACAATATTGGGCAGAAAGGTATTAATGAAAGGAACTTTTTATAAAAGGTCTGTGTTTTTCTGAGTCACACTGCTTGTAAAAAATATAAGATGATAAATCACATTATTACATCTGTCACTTATTCCTCAGACAACAAGTGTTCAACACCCAGAGACCAGACACAGAGAGAGTTATGTAAGCCGGGTCAGTCAGGAGACAACACTGAACCCTGCTGTAGATAGACCTGCGCGCAACAAAGAAGTCAGTAGTTCGGGGCCAGGCACTAATATTTTTTGTGGTTTCTTTCATTCATGTTTTAAATTTCTTTAGTCCTTTTATCCTATTTCAACTGAAAGCATGTTATAAATCCAAAGGAAGGTATGAAATATAACACAAACATTTATTTAAACTACTTCTATTGATCTATTTATTTTTAAAACTTATGTACATAGATTGCAGGGCTTACAATAATTTGCGATCATGGATTGTGAAGGTGATTGGAAATTTTTTATCGTTTTGTATTTCTTACCTCTACTTTTATTGCTATAAAATCTTTTTATTTTTAAGGAAAATATTTGTTTAAAGATGTGTCTATAGGGACAGATATTTTAGCGAGTTCAGGTCAAGTTTTTAGAAACCTGCACATTGATCACTAGATCAATATTCAGATGTCCTTTTTCTGCCCTTCATCTCCCTTCAAATCCACCTTCCTTAAATTCTCACGGAACAGAGGAGGTCACAAATGACATTATATAGAACATAATTGGTTTGGATAAAATATAACAGTGGGGCATAGAATTCAATTAGCCTCCCAAGGACAACCAACTCGTTTAAACCAAAGGAGACAGATTTCAGAGATATTCAAGAGAAACAGGGATCAAAGAAAGGAATAAAACATTGTTACAATTTTTAGGCTTGGGATGGGGGACAGTTCAGACTCTCTCTGAGATCATGGGACAGTGGTCACAGAAACACTTTTATCATGTGTCTTACACATCTGACCTGCTGGTGAATAGATCATGCGAATTCTGGTCAATTAGGGCAGTGGGACTCGCACAGTAACCAAACTCCCTTTCTTGCCTCTCTGTCATTTGCGCTACTAGCATCTCTACAATTAGCTCCCCAAAATTCTTCATAATCTCCCCTGAGCCACAGCAGCTGTCAGAGGGAGTCTGATTACCCCTGGCGTTTCCTGGCTGCGCACTCTAGTGTATCACTCATGGAGACTCATCCACGCTCTTCTCTAGCAGACACCACCCTCCCTGCTCCAGGGGGTCCTGGACCACAGATGATCTCTATCCCCTGTTAATGACGGGATAGGATTCAGTAGGCGGGATAGGACCTGAGGGCCTAATGAGGAAATGGGAGTGTGTTATATGGAGGAACCTGCCATAGCTCTGCTGCTGCACAATTTTGTAGGAAAAACAAAGAAATATCTCATTACCTGCATCTGTCACTTAACTATGCTTTTCTATTACAGGATACAACATTTCTAGAAATTTGAAAACAAAAACTATCATGTCGTAATATGTAGATTGTCTAGACCAAGTAATTGTAAGAACTATTGCCGTGATTCTGAGGACTTCAAGTTCTTTTTTTTTTTTTTAAGATTTTATTTTTCTCCCAAAGCCCCGAGTACATAGTTATGTATTTATTTTTGGTTGTGGGTCCGTCTAGTTGTGGCATGTGGGACACCGCCTCAGCATGGCCTGACAAATGGTGCCATGTCCACGCCCAGGATTTGAACCAGCGAAACCCTGGGCCTCAGAGGCAGAGCGCGTGAACTTAACCACTAGGCCACAGGGCCGGCCCCAGGACTTCAAGTTCTTAATCTGTAAGATAGAAATAGCAAAAATTATCATAAATATTACATAGTTTGGTGTAGAAATAACGTGTTTAATTTGGATGAAAGTGTCCTACAAACTCTTTACAGTGCTATACAAATGGAAGCAGTATTATTATTATTATTATTTTATCAATTTATAATTTATATGCAATTGTACATTTCAGGGAGATAAGTTTACCAACAACGGACTTAGCAATCTCTCTTTTTCTAATTGCTGCAAAATAGAAAGGAATGGCAGTTTAACTGTTAAGATAATATTATGATATTACCCTCCACTTCCATTTCTTTCTTAACCAGGGATTTCCAGACCTGAGTGATGGCTGTTGAGAACTGCACTGTGTTTACTGACTTCCTATTCCTAGGACTTTCTGACAGACAGGATGTGCAGCAGGGGCTCTTTGTTCTATTTCTGCTGGCTTGTGACATAATTGTGATTGCCAATCTAGGGATGATACTGTGCTCCAGAAGGGTGCCAGACTCCACGTGCGCATGTATTATTTCCTGAGCAATCTGTCATTCTGTGATGTTGGCTACTCCTCTACTTTCACTCCCAAAATGCTGGCTGATTTCTTATCTGAGCAAAAAATGATTCCATATAATTTACATGCCATTCAGATGTATTTTTGAGGGGCCTTTGCAAATGCGGGATGTCTCATATTGGCCATCATGGAATATGACCTTTATGTAGCCATTTGCCATCCTCTTCTTTATACAATAGCCATGTCCAGGAGAGTCGGTACCCAGCTAGTGGCCATCGTGTATATGGAAGGTTTGGTTGATTCAGTAATCCACGTGTTGCACATTTCATTTGCCATTTTGTAATTCTAATATCATCAATCACTTTTTCTGGGACATCCTAGCCTCACTAGCTCTGTCTACTTCAGCCATAACTGTCAATGAGATTGTGGTGTTCACTTTTGGTAGTTGTGTTCTGGGATACAGTATCATCACTGTCCTCCTCTCCCACAGCTACATCATAACTACCATCCTTAGAATGAACTCAGCGGAAGGAAGATGAAAATGCTTCTCTACATGCACCTCCCACGTAACCACTGTGCCTATATTTCATGTTACACGCTGGTTCATGTATTTGTGATTCAGGTTATGTTACTCCATGGACACAGACATAATGGCCTTTGTTTTGTATAAACTTGCCATTCCTATATCAAACCTACTCATCTACAGCTTAAGGAATAATGATGTGAAAAGTGCCCTGAAAAAAATCAATCATCACTAAATTATCTTCTGGGTAAAATTGCGTTTTCACCAAAAAATATTTATGTAAAGATTCTGAGAGCTAAAGTTCAGGTACTTTGACATCGTTTCCTGTAGTCTCACCAATACACCTTCTAGATATTTGTTATTGGTTATCATTGTGCCTACATTGAGTGTAGAGAGCCTTCAGTATTGATCTTATCCTTGTCTCCAAGCTAAGGAAGAGTAGTAATAGAATAATTTTCCTGTTTTGCAAAGAAGGTCTGTTTATAATTCCCTTCTGTGTTCATGGTTGTTATCCAGGGAAACATCATGGGCAGAGCAATCCCTCCCCCCATGTCAACTAAACTTTCTCTTCTAAGTTTCCAAGGTTCCAATATTTTTTTTTAAACCAATAGTTTAATAAAGTTGCTTAGTCTAAGTAAGTGTTAGTGGGTTACATTACATTTATTTGTATCTTTCCTTTGTTCTATTATCACCCTATAAATGTTCCATTGTAGCACTTAGAAGTTTATAAGTAATAAATTAATAACTAAGAATAAATTAAAAAGTCCTGCCCTCCCTCAAAGTTCCATAAATGTAAGTCCCTTGTCTGTCTTGTCTTCCAATATGTCTACTTTGCAGTTTACGATACTCAACTACAGGATGACATTCAAAATAAATTTATTCATTTATTGAATAAATGAATGAGTGTTCCCTGCAAAATGCAATGATCATCATCCCCTTCCATTGTTAGTCTTTCCACATCACATCCTTCTCACACATCCACCAATGACTGATGGCAAATATCTTTGTCCAAATACAATGTTATCAATGACTGTGTGTAGTTGGTTAATATTATAGTCAAGTTTTATATCTTGACTCCTTCTTTCATCCTGGCCATTGAATCTTTAAATGTAAGTATGACATATCAAAAGTAGGATTGGGTATAAGTCTAATACAGAGAACAGACAGATACATTATGGGGATAGGGTGTGGAACTATATTTTTTAGAAATAGAACAGTAAGAATGTTCAATAACCCAATAAGTAAGTGGTCCAGTTTTAAAGTCAGAGGTGGTAATTTTTAACCTCCCTGGACATCTCTCTTTCCAGAAACACACTATGAACCAGGTAATAATGCAACTCTAAATCACTATGGCATTTAACATGCCACTCTTTTTTTCTATACCCATGTTACCCTTATGTAAAATAGGGAATTCATCTAGATTAGCTCTAAGATCCTTTCCATCTGATGCAATTTGTCTCAATGAAATATGAATCTACTACTGTGTAAACCCATCCCAGTACTGGAAAGGTTTTGAAAAAGAAAAATAGATGTCTCTTCTTTTTAACACCAAAGAATTGTACTGCATCTCTTGGCTGTTTCAACCTCAAATAGTGGTGACAATAAAGCCAGCCAGATAGTATGAATTTCAGAAGATCAAACACTTAAAAATGACCCTTTTTAGTGGCCTATAATTCAAATTCAGAAACTCATAGACATTTCATAGAAGCAAATATCCAACTTTATTTGTATTCAAGGAAACAAAAATAAATACCTAAATGTAGTATTATGACTCAACTACAGACTGGTTAAAATGAGAATGGAAATATCACATATTGGTGAGGATGTGGAGCAACTGTTGCTCTTACACATTTAGAATAGAAAATGAGGATTAGCACTTTACTTTGTAAAACTGTACAAAAGTATCTACTAAATCTAGACATATAAATGTCCTTGATGTCAAAATTCTTTTCCTAGATTTATACCCAAGGGAAATGAGTTAATCTGTCCACCCAAAGACGTGTACAGTTATATTCACCATTGTCTTATTGACAATAACACAAAACTGAAAGCAACTCAAAGTTTTACCAACACAATAGATGAAGAATTGACAAACTTCTCCTAAAAGTTTTAAGTCATAAATATTTTAGAGTGTGCAGGCCATAAACTCTTTGTCATAATCACTCAGGATTTTTCTTGTATCACACAGACACACAGAAAAACCTCAACCATATATAAATAAAATGATGTGTCTGAATTCCAATAAAACTTTATGAACCATAGTTTGCTGACTCCTGTTCCAAATTAGATAAATAACTTTGGTAAGTTTGTACACTGGAAACTACACAGTAATGAGGATGAATTAACTATTTCCACATGTAACAACATGGAAAAATCTCACAAACATAGTAAACAAGTTGAGTAAAATGAGCAAGACAAAAAAAGCATAAAACTGTATGATTGTACTACTATATACCTCAAAAACATGAAAACTAACTTATCATGTTGTACATCAATTTGTGATGGGTGTGGGGATGATTTCTAAGATGCTACTAATGTGTTTTTGGCCTGGTTGGGTGGGGGGATCTTTTCAGCTCTGAAAATTTAGTTGCAGTATACTTTCTTCAGTGAAAGTTTTCCATATGCATATTATACTACAAACAAATTTCCACAAAACAAAGACTATTCACTATCAGATTGTAGGCAATGATAAGATACATATTTTTTTAATGTATCAGTTCCTTGTACACAATGTGTTCATAATATATTTGTAAAATTAATATAGTGCCTAATTTCCTTGAATAGCTCAGTATATAATTAATCTTCATCTTACTCAAAGTGCTGTCTTGCTTGCAGAACAACAATGTTTTTATCCACCCACAGGCATTTCTAATCTTTCCTCCAGCGGCAGGGAAACTGTGTTTTGCGGCCACTATCAGGAAATAAAATCTGTGTCATAATGCTTAACGTTTCAGGGACGGACAACTATTTTCTGAAGAATGTGATCTTCTAGGTAGTCATATGCCTACATAGCATTGCTTTAGTGTCATCTGAAAACCCTTACATATGAAGTTTTCTCACTTGCTTGTATCTGATGTATAAAATTTCTCCTACAGATTGTCTTTTTTCAATTATTTAAGAATTCTATTCTTAGTGAAACAGATCCATTTGAGAGTTAAATTAAGTTATGCAGTTTATAATAATATTGTAGCTCCGCAGACTCAAGTTTACATCATTGGGAGGGGGTAGATTGAAGGGAAGTTAGTCTACAGGGTCTGGAAAAGCCGCCCTGTATAAGAACCTACAGTTACATGCTGTTTGAACAAAATGTAATCTGAGGGATTTTCACATTCCTGAAGACATGAAAGCAACTGAGGGGAAAACTAATTTGAAAAGACCAAGGAAAATTCTACATCCTCAAAATGTGTACCAGAGAACTAAACAGTGATAGCAAGCATCTTGAATACACAAATGCATCAGTATCTTAAGTTTAAATGGTATATAATTATTAGCAATTAGTTATATTGTTTGAGCTCTTAATAAAATATCTCTCACAGGAGTACATTTGGTATCTTAATATTGGGAACATAATGTGAAGCATGGCAATCTATTCTTTGAAGTAGTCTGTCTTGATTCACTCAGAATGTGACCAATATGGAGTGTATCCCGGAGAGTTGCCATGTTGCACAATTTCAGGAGCCACTACATTTTTTTATTTTCTATTTACTCCCCGGAATTGGGCAATTCAGCCATCTCCACCTCATTTTTTTTCCCACACAAATGTTAGTAATGTTCAAGTGTTCAGTAGCAATAAATATAACACAGTATTAGTCATTTTCCATTCAAGTAGACTTTTATCTGGAGGTATGTAACACATTTCATAAAAAAGATCTGAACTCAGAATAGGAGTTTGATGATGATATTATGTCTTATGAATATTTACAAACTTTAAAAGCAATTGCTAGGTGTTAAATTATGTCCATAAATGATGTTTGATTTGAATTCAGGATGCACCTCTCTGATTTGCGTAGGAAATCTTAATATATCTTCTTACTGTTTTTTTCTGCCATATTTTAGCAAAAAGTTTATCTTTAGTTTGCACAAGCGTGCACACATACATGGAGCACTATATAGAAAGTGTTCCATAGGTGTGTGTGTGTGTTTGTGTATGCTTGTGCACGTGTGTGTGTGTACATGCTATAAAATTGACTATAAATATTATCCCTACCAATTATTAAGCAAAATTGAACGAATACTGTAACAGTTGCTACAGAAACAGGATACCAAATCTAATACAACCAATCTTCTTCCACCTCAATTCAATACGTGTGTCCATGCATATAGAAACACACACACACTTACAAAGACTGCATACATATATACACATACTGCATTGTGTTCCTGGAGGGTAAACAATGTGGCTTACTGACATTATTTTTTCTTTTTAGGCCACATGATAAAATTGCCATACTATATACACATCAGTGTTCTGGGGACACTTCTCTATCCCCAACGTTCCTCATGTTACTAGTTTACCATTGAATATAACACGTATCTGAACTGCTATTGCAGTATCACTCATTTCTTGTAAGGAGTTAATAAAATAATTGTTAAGGAAACTTAAGTGCATCATACATTCTTATTTATAGAAATTCTTGTTTTGACTCACTAAACAGAGAGGAAACTATAAGATGAATAGTGATAACTTTAATATTTGTGAATCAGCCATCATTGTAAAAGTGAATGTATACCACAGGTGTAAGGTCAGTACATTTTTCCCATTGTCCATTTCCAAAATTGTTAATAGAATCCAGATATTCTTGCAAACCACACCTATTCTCACTATTAATGCAATTTAGGGTTGATTTTAGGTACTCATCTCAGAATGTGTTAGGCTTTCATTCGTTGCTTTTGGGATTTCTTCATAGCCATTTAGTACTGGAAATTTTAGTTTGAACTTTCTAGACCAATTAGTTCTGCTAAGGAGACTTAGAAATAGAAAATTTGGATGGTATTCTGATGAATCAAAGACAAAAAGATAGTTAAAGAATTGAGTCTAGAAGCAAGCTTCCTTTTTTTATAGAATATATATATCTGTGTGTGTGCATGAAAAACTACATGATAGTAAAAATAAATGCTTTCTGAAATAAAGTTTCTCTCTGGTTATATTCTCTCTATACTATTCTGGTTGTGTTTTACTGTATAAACATTGCATGGCTTAAAACAGTGATCATTGGTCAATTATTCTATCTTCCTTATGTTGACTGGGTCACAATGAAGTATTCAACTGAAAGTTGAGACAGGCTATAAGGTCTTTCATAACTGGCACCAGGATGAGAATGCCTAGAAAGGTCGACTCACCTGGTACCCTTCCATGTAGGCTCAGAGTCGGTCATATGGTTTATCCAGAAGGATAGTTGGACTTCCTACTTGGAAGCTCTCAACAGAGACATATAGCATTTCTGCTTACTTCTGTTAGTCAAAGTGGTTGAAGAAAAGCACAAGTTCAACAAGAGGATATATAGGAACTATGCCTCTAAGGAAAACGGTGTAATGATGTGTGCAGTCGTCTTTAATTGCCCAAACTATCATAGTCCATTGCAGAACTTTGAGGTTTCCCCTTCCAGATTCTTTTATTAAGAGTTTTTAACACTTTAAGTAAATACATGAGAAAATGTGCAACCTTTTTATTCTTTGTTTTGCACATACTTACAAAGCCACTGAATGAAGCAGCACTGGAACAGCAACCACATAGAAGGAAGAGCGACAGGCGTTTCAATCGTTATTGTGTTTGTGAAAGCAGAGTTAGCTCTGGGACCTTGGGAAGTAGCCCAGTCACACCAGATTCCAAGATGGATAATCAAGGTTTAAGAAGTATGGAGAATTCCATTGTCATCTCTTGGGAAGTATTTGGGGAGGATATGAAATTCAAACTTACTGCTATTCTCAATTACTTAAAGAATAGTATGGATAGTAGCAAACTAAATGTATCCCAGAAAAATGATTATCCATGGAAAAATTTTTGACTGAATCATCCCTACACATAGGAACTGTATTAGCAGATAAAAATTCCCAAAGCTAGTGTATTGCTATTCATACTCCAGCCTCCACTTCAAGAAACTTAAAATATTTAACATTAAATATTTAGGGTACAATTACCTTTGCAAATCCTTGTTCTAGGGACTTTGGGGAATATAAAATTAAAAATTGAATGTATTTATAAACCCTTAAATGTAATAGAGATTTTTATATGAATAAAATAAACATAATTAAAAAAATAGTCTACTAAATGTAGAGAATGTGATAGAGTCATAAAATCAACAAAGTGTGGATGGATGAGATGCATTTTGGGGATTGGAATGAGACAATGCTTGTTGAAGAAAGTGACCTTTATAGTTTCCATTGACAGGAATGTTTAATCATCATTATTAATACCAACTAAAAAGTAGAGAAGACCTAAATGGCCATTAACTGATGAATAGATAATGTGCCACATTCAAAAATTGAAATATAATTCAGCCATATAAAAAGAAACTCAGAAACTGCTAAAACATGGATGAACCTTAAAAACACTATGCTAAGTAAAAGAAGACCACTAATAAGAATAAAACACCCCATATAATATACAATGCCAAGATATGAGCTACCCAGTATAGACAATCTCCTATAGTCAGGAAGCAGATTGGTGGTTGCCAGGAGTAGTGGGGAGGCAAGAAGGGGAGTTGCATGGTAATGAGTATGAGTTACTTACTAAGATGAGGAAAAATGTTTTGGAATTAGATAGTGGTGATGGCTGCACAATTTTGTGAAAATACGAAAACTAAAGGAGTGCATACATAGAAAGGGTAAATTTTATAGTATATAAAATTATGTCTCAATAAAAATAGTAGCATCAAAAAATAGCAATATTCCTAAAAGAGGTGGTGAAAGATAATGCTTCAAAAATGAGAGAAACAAAATGAAAAATAGAAAGGCGATGGAAATTACTCAGTAGAGGATCATTTTGTATTTTATTGAATTGCTGCTTTGACTGGAGACAGAAAGTATAGATTCAGTGTTAATGTCAAGCTCAACAAAAAAGTAATTTTCACTTCTATTACTGTCAGATGAACGTGTTGACAATAGTGAAGAAATAAGCTTCGGTTTGTGCTAAAGTTGTTGCTGTACTCACAGGGGAAAATACAGAACAAGGAATATAATTAATCCCATGTTAGCATACGCTGAAGCCTGAGGGTGGAAGCTTCAGAGATTTAAGTCCCAAATGCTACCTGGTAAAATGAAATGCCATCTGCCTACCTTTCAGCCACCTGTAGTGAGTACAGAAAGCACTGCTCCTCTCAGGTAGGTTCCTGAGTCTCCAAATTTAAGAAATAGAGGGGAAATTTTTGAAAAAAGAGAAATTTGTAAATGATTGACTTTACGTCTGCTTACACAGTTTAATAAACTGAGCAACCTATCATCAAAAAATTATATTTTTTCTCAGAACTGAACTGACTGAAATTATTAGGATCCACAAAATAACATTTTAATGATTTTATTTTAATCTAGGGTCACAGGAGAACTGTTTATCACTGGGGAAGTATGTACATGAATTTAAGTTTTTTTGTTTCAGAAATAATTTAGGTACCACATTACAAATAGAGATATGCATACTCACCTCCATGTGAACCACATGCTATATTTACTTAACTCTAAGAAAAAATAAATCAGCAACATTCCTATTCTCATATATCAACAAAGACATATATACATGCAAACACATGACATACACATAAATATACACATCCATAAAGAAGAGAAGCCTATATGTCTCAGGAACGTTTATTGTCCCTCATCCTGTTTACATTTTTAAAATTTAAGCATCTATAGAAAAACCAAAGTGATGCAAATGCACGTGTTACATTCTATCATTCTCACTTCTTTTTAGCACTTTTCTTTGGTCGAGAGGGTCATCTGTTGGCACCAGACAACTCCCACAAATAGGGAATGAGTATTGTGACAGAGTAATAACAGATTTCTAGAGGAAAGGTTTAATGCTTATTTCATGTCTCACCAAAAACTAAAGGTAAAAGAGCAGGAACAGTAAAGTAATCATTTCATTATTATTAGGTAATGGTATTCATTGTTTCTAGAATTAGCATCAAGTCTTTTAAGCCAATCATATTTTTTAAGGAACATAACAATGGTAATCATTTTTTGCTTCCATTTGACTATTTTCAGGCTTAGAAAATGCTCAGTCCTACATCTTACAACCTGGTCCCACTAACATTGTTGTCTCTTCCATATTATATTGAATGCAGAATTGTGACATTAATTCATCTAAATCTACTGCCATAGATAAGAAAGTTAAAGCCTGGAGAAATAAATCTTATACAAAATCACATAGATCATGAATGATATGTAATTCAGTTAAAAATTTTCCAATATCTGTCTCTATTTATTTTTTACCATTATCAAATATATAGCAATCCTTCTTTAAAGACTGGGTACATGACTGGATAATTTTTTGACTATTAAAAAACAATTATAGAAGGAAACTGTATTCTGCCTTTCAGATATATGTGGATGTCCACAAAAATTAAAATGTATCTATCATTTTTTGGATTATTTCTTCATAAATTTAGGTAAGAACAAAGAGGAATGGTTGGCGAAAATTGCTCCTCCTTGAATGGATTCATTTTCTTGGGAATTTCCAATAACGTTGGGATGACAGTGATCCTGTTTGCTATGTTTCTAGTTGTTTATCTCATTAATCTTTTGGGAAATCTTGGAATGATCATTTTAATTAGAATGGATTCCCAACTGCACACACCGATGTACTTTTTCCTCAGCCACCTCTCATTCTGTGACCTCTGTTATTCCACAGCAATTGGTCCCAAGATGTTGGTGGACGTATTTGCCAAGAACAAATCAATCCCCTTCCTTGGCTGTGCTCTGCAATTCTTCATCTCGTGTACCTTTGCAGATTCTGAGTGTCTATTATTGGCCGTGATGGCCTTTGATGGATACAAGGCCATTAGAAACCCATTGCTCTATGCAGTCAACATGTCCAATAGAGTGTGCTCTCTGCTCATGGCCGGGGTTTATCTCGTGGGAATGGCAGATGCTTTGATACACACCACATTAACGTTCCGCTTATGTTTCTGTGCGTCAAATGAGATTAATCATTTCTTCTGTGATTTACCACCACTTTTCCTCCTTTCCTGCACTGATACACAAGTCAATGTGTTGGTATTATTCACTGTTTTTGGCTTCATTGAACTGAGCACCATTTCAGGGGTTCTTGTCTCTTATTGTTATATTATCATATCAGTCTTGAAGATCCACTCAGCTGAAGGGAGGTTCAAAGCTTTCTCCACCTGCACCTCCCACTTAACTGCTGTAGCAATTTTCCAGGGAACTATGCTCTTTACATATTTTAGACCGAGTTCTTTATACTCCTTAGATCAAGACAAAATAACCTCATTGTTTTACACCCTTGTGATTCCCATGTTAAACCCTCTGATTTATAGCCTACGGAACAAGGATGTGAAAGAGGCCCTAGAAAAATTGAAAAATAAAAGATTGTTTTAAGTATGTATATTATGTGTACACACACACACTCACATGCATTTAATGATTGCTGTTTTCATAAAATTATATAATATTATACAAGAGAGACATAATTTTCTCACATTTAAATAAATGAGTATCTGTATTTATTTGATCTGTATTTATGTATTAAATATCACTATGTTCTCTTTGCGCATCTAGATGCTTTGGAGTTCATGATGAATCCAGTAGTTTCTATACAAATGAATCCTATAGTCTAGAAAAATAAATAAACTTTAATTAACTAAAGACTCAAATAATTCATATTAAGGCTCAAAACTTTCATAAAGTAAAAAACTGGAGGTTAAAAATCTAGAAAAAATATCAAAATCTAGTCAGTAGAAGAAAAGCTTCCCTGGATGGAGATGAATATTTGAATCGTCTTAGATCTAAAAAAAAAAAAAGTGCAGTTTGGGGAACAGAAAGGATTCTAGGAAGAGGGTCTGACAGTTACAGAAGTCTTGAGGTGGCCGGTTTCGTAACATTTTAGCATTAAAGAATCCCAAGGATAGGTTATAAAGAGCCATGTAAAGTGCCTTGGTAAATTACATCATTGTGCTGTAATTATTTTATTTATTTTATTTTTGTAAAGATTGGCACCTGAGCTAAAATCTGTTGCCAATCTTCTTTTTTTTTTTTCCCCTGCTTTTATTTTCTCCCCATATCCCCTCAGTACATAGTTGTGTATTTTAGTTATGGTTCCTTCTAGTTGTGGCATGGGGGACACTGCCTCAACATGGCCTACTGAACAGTGCCATGTCCGTGCCCAGGATCTGAACTCTGGGCCACCGAAGGAGAGTGCGCGAACTTAACCACTCGGCCATGGGGCCAGCACTTGTGCTGTAATTATTTACTATCAGCTCCTCCATCACTTCCTCCAGGAAGCTTCTCTTCCGTTCCTCACCTTTCTCAGCTCTAGTTAAATGCCTTTTTTCAGTTCACAGACAACTATCTCCTTTAAGCATTCTTTTAATATCACCCTGTTTATTAAATTAATGCCTCTAATATGAAATTGTGAACAATCTTTGCTCAAGGACTGAGAATTCCATCCCTGTTATCCAAAGCTCCTGCATAGTGTTTGGGACATCAAAAGGCAAAACAAACATGTATCCAATAAAGTAAAACTGTGCATAACATTTTTGACTGCTTTTATTAGTTGTCAGTAACATAAAATTAACTAAGTTGTGGTATGCAGCTTGAATATATATATATTTTATAACTTTTAGGAAAGTACATAAAGTGATTGTGGATACTAAAGTAATAGATCTGTAAAGACATACATGTTAATTACACTTGAAGTAAAGAGCATTTGTCTATGTGTGTTTTTGATATTTATCTATTTCATCTGTCTCTGTTATGACTTCTGATGGTTAAAGCACTGAATCCGCATGTTGAGACAACACGGATATGGTCATATATTTGACAGACCTTGGAAGACTCAAGGTCAGTCTTTTTTATCCATTACAACTATAGAAATCAACGGCCACTGAATGTCTTGGATTTTTTAGCTGCCACTGTAAAATGCCTTTGTGGGAAAACATTTCAAAATGGAAGTAAAGCCCAAAAAGATTCTCTGATTTTCTAAGGGACACTGTGACCTATCACGTAGTATTATGATGGAAAGCATCCTATGGACACTGTTTCTTTTCTTTTTTTTTTTTTGACAAAAGGCTTTAAGGATTTTCAGCTGAACTATATTTCCTCAATTAATACATACTCTTCTGGAATTGTTACTTTTGAGTAGCAGCATGGTAGAAAACATTGTTTGAAATTTATTGTCTAAGAAAAATGGGATTTCCGTTGATTGCCGCTAATTTAGAGGATGTAAATATGTCATCTAATTAACTTATCTCCCTTCCTTATGGCAAATATATATTGTAGAATCTGAAGACTGATTTTATCTGCATATTAACAGTTTTATCAGAATGAGAGGGTTTGAATTAAAGACAAGAGAATTTTAAGCTCAAAACTGAAATTCCAAACTTAGAATTGACTGAATTAATTGTGGGCTTCCTCTCCCTGAATTTGTTAGGTTGAATAATACATTATAGGGACTATTTTTAGGAGATACATGACTGAAATAGATGCTTGGGCAGATGTCCTATAATGACTCTTTTATCCTGATGTTCTACATAAATAGGGAACACCACATCCAAAGCTTTTGATGTTTTCTAGCCTGTCTACTTCAATTTTCATCATCCTCTCCCCCTTCTTAGTCTCTACATCACATCCTTCTCACATGTCCCCAGTGACTGATGGAACATATTATTGTCCAAATAAAGCATTTTGGGGATTAAAGGGAAATCTTTAATGATGGTGAAATAGGAAGCTCCTGAGCTGCCCTTTTCCTGTGGACACACCAAATGAACAGCTACACATGGTACAATTTCGTCTGAAGGAAATCGAGAAACTAGCAAGTGACTCCTACACATCAGAAGAATGAAAAAATATCCATACTGGATTGGCTAGGAAAAACTAAGATAAATTGTTGTAATAAATCCAACCTGCAGCACAGGGACATACAATTGGAAGGAAACCTCTGACTCTCAGTTTCTCCCTCAGAAGTAAAGGGTTTGGACCCCACAACTAGAGTCCCAACATCTAAGACTCTCAACAGAGGGGCAGATCTCCAAATCCTCTAGCCCTGAGAGCCAATGGGGCTTGTTTCCACAAGGCCCACAAGAGTGTAGCAAATAAAAAAGTAGTTATTAAGAGAAGCCATAAATAGTTGCAGCTATCACACCAGAGTTCAGAGCACAGATAGAGGGCAGAAAAGCCTATCTCTAAGTCTTTCCCTGAATGGATTCTATATGCATACATTAAAAGCTGCTGCCTGAGGGACAGGCTGCTAATTTAGCATGCATCTTGTGGCTGACTGAGATCCTCCCTGGAGCCCAGAAAAACATGTGGACACCTCTGCCACTTTCTCACTCTTGCCCCCTCCAAGTCGCAAGTATATCCCTGGAAGGAGCTTCTACATGCATCTGCACCTCAGCTTTTGTGGCTGCTACTTGAGGAACATGCCCCCAAAAATCCCAGCTCTGATAGCCAACAGAGCTTCCATTCAGAAATGCCACAGAAGTTTAAAATCATACCAAGCACACAATGATATGAAACTAGAAAACACATAGAAGAAGAAAACAGGAAAATTCACAAATAGGTAGAGAATAATTCTACAGCTACATCATAACAACCATCTTAGAATCAACTCGGCAAAGGGGAGAAGCAAAGCCTTCACTACACACACCTCCCGATTAGCCACTGTGGCTATATTTTATGGCACACTTCTGTTGATGTATTTGAGACCTAGCTCAAGTTACTCCATGGACACAGACAAAATGACCTCCGTTTTCTACACAGTTTTAGTCTCTGTTAAACCCACTGATCTATAGCTTAAGGAATAAGGATGCGAATGGTGCCCTGAAAAAGTAATTAACACTAAATTATGTTCTGGGCGATTTCAGGTGTTCACATAAAAGTATTTATTTAAAGGTTTTGAGACCTAAAGTCCAAGGACTTTGACATGGATTTCTGTAGTCTCACCAGTTCAATCTTCTGGATATTTCCTGTTACTTACCTTTATGCTTAAATTGAATGTAGAAAGAAGTCATGACTTATCTTACTCTTCTCTCCAAACCAAGGATGAGTACTAATAGGTTCACTTTGATTTTGCAAAAAGCATAGTTTTACACCTCTCTTCTTTGTTCATGGGTATGCCTCTGTGATGTAAAATGGGCGTAGAAACTATGTCCCCATTTCTAGTCAACTTACCCTCATCAACATTCCAATTTGTCTTTAAACAATGAGTTTAATAAACTTGTTGAGACAGAAGGGAACGTTAGCGGGTTAAATTAGGTTTGGGTGCCTCCTTCCGATGCACTAGTGTCGCTCTGTAAGTGTAACATCATAACACTCAGAAATCTATAATTAGTAAATGAATAAATAAGAATAAAAAAGAAATCTCCTTCCCTCGACTAAAAGTTCCATAACGGCATGGCCCTTGGCTGTCTTGTTAACAATTTTTCTGCTTTGCTATTTACAATGCTCAGCTCTAAGATGCCATTTAAAAGTAGTTATTGAATGAATGAATGGGAGTAGCCTGAAAAACTGATGGAAAAATGAACTTTTTAAAATTTACCAAGAAAAGAACTACTTTCTTTAATTTTATTCAAGTACGTTCATTTTAGATTATATCCATCTGCACTTGCTATCTTTTGGTCTTGGCTGAAATAAGAATCTGGGACAGAGATTCTTCGATTTAAAAATCTTCTCAGAGTACTCTGCAACATTCTTCCTCAATTACATCAACAGACATCCCCAGGATCAGCAGCTCTGGATTTGTATTGCACCCCACAGTCTTCACTTCAGCCTGTGGATTTCCCTTCTTGCCCTTACTCAGGAGAACAGATTTGGTGCTATTGACAACTTTACAGAAACTGCTTGAATGGAAGTTAGTGGTAATGTATCTGGACCTTCTTTCTCAAAGGGAACTGGAGAAGAGGATTCCATTTCTCCTATGTGTTCATAGCATTATACTAGTTAAAATAAAAAAAGAAAACTTAAAGTGCCCAATTGATTATATTTAAGTTGTTATGGAAGAGTTATTGACATAAATATATGTTCCCAGGAAAAAGAATGAAAAGTATTTTTTTAGAGTTCCATTTGTAATGATTTATATTGGCTTTCTGTGTATCTGTGAAATAAACTGAAATCATACTGCAAGCAAAATTTTAATAGTCATTGTTGCTGAGTGGTTGGATGCTTGGTAATCCTGCAATCTATTCCAAAATCTTCATTAAGTTAATTGAATATGTTGTTCACGCTGTAATCAAGTGGTAATTAATCCAGTTGTGAAAAACATAACACAATTTTAGCTTCTCAAGAGTATTCACTTTATTTTAGGTTGTCGTTATGAAAGGAACATGGGAACACTCTTTCCGGTTCCCGGGAGGAAAGATCAATGGGCTATACAGGTTTTTCATTCAGGTCGTCTTCCCTAATTTATATATCTCTTTAGAGTATAAAATGTGCTGAGTGTTATACAGTCAAAACATAATAGGAATAAAAACACATATTAGAACATGCAATTTTTAGCAAGTAATTTGTCTTATATTACAAATTGAACAGTTTTAGACAAAAATATTTCATTTTCTCATAAATATTTTCTTTTATAACCTTAAATGATTTATTTGTTTTTCATAGAATATGTCACACACTAGGACCTATCAACCACTGTCCAAACCTCTTTCCAACTCAATGTACTTTATTAAAAATACATTAAATATATTCATATCTATAAAAATTAAGCATATTTTATGTAAAATTAACCTCATTGGCCATCTTTCACATAAATGTGTAAGGAAAATATATTCTTCTTTTCCTTTACCTTTTCGCTTAAAAACTTTGACTTAATAGCCTTTACAGATGGTTAGGAAAGCAGAGTGTTTTGTTTTTGTTTTTTATTCATTTTAGGAAAATGATAAAGATGGGAAAGAGTCTACAGTAGGAACTAGACTTTGAAGTGAGACAGTCCTGAGTTCAAATCTATATAATATCATTTACCTGTTAGCTCTGGGACCATAGCCAACTAATTCCCTATCAGGGACAAAATCTCTGATGCTAAAAGAAAAGAAGGAATCATTCATGGCATCATGTCATGAACTGAAGTCTCCAGGATCCGTCTTTGTCCACTTTAGAGCCTGCTCACCCGATCTGAGTCCAGGTGCAGATCCCAGCCTCCAGTCATGTTTGGAGCTCTCAGCCAACTTACTTTAGGATTTCTTTTTCCTGACCATGCCTTCACTCTTGGTTAGAATTGAGCATGTTTCTTCACAGTTACCCATGTTGGCCACACCATTCCAACTTCTAGACCAGATGCTGTTCTGATCTAAGGTTAGGACCCCACATTGCCATGAAATGAGCTTATAAAGTCAACCCCAGAGTTATTCATTTTATGTTATTCTGTATGGTCCTATCTCAAGGGCCATGGCTGAAATGGTACACTTAGCTGCAAAGGAACAAACATCCTCCTATTGTGATGATCCCATGCACTTCAGAGAATATTTTCTGCTCAGTACTTAGGAAGAAGTGTTTGGTTCTCATCACCCTCAAGCTGCCATTCTGTTCTTCCCTATTGAAAACTCACACTCACCAGAGCCTTAGTTCACCACTGATCTGGATGGACAAAACTCTTCTGGTCAAGTTGGTTCCACTGTGGTAAATGGAACTGTGGCCTAGAGTTAGAACCCAGCATATCTTATTATTGCCAGAGGGTTTTAATCTCTAGTTCATTCTTTTTCTCACTACTCAAACTCACTTTTGTGTTAGGACTTTAACTTTAGACTTTCCAGCCATACCTTCTCTATGGGTCATGTCCTAGAAGCTGACCAAACTATCATTTCACCATTTGTTGGTTTCAGTTCCCATCTCTGCCTCTCAGAGGATAGCCTCCCTCCGAAATTTTAGTTGTTTGCCTAAATAAAGAGATTTCAGACTGAATATATTCTTGAGAAAATATCCGAAGAGCTATACTTTTATATAGTTGATATTTGCAAATTGTTTTTTGTTGTTGTTGTTGAGGAAGATTCACTCTGGGCTAACATCTGTGCCAATCTTCCTCTATTTTGTGTGTGGGTCGCCAACACAGCTTGGCTGATGAGTGGTGTAGATTTGTGCCCGGCATCAAAATCCATGAACTCAGGCCACGGAAGCACAACATGCCAAACTTAACTACTATGCACTGAGGCTGGCCCCTGAAAATTGTTTTTGAAAAAGTCACTATACTTGAAGATATCTTGCAATAGTCATGTGTATATATAGTACCCCTTTGGAGATGATCCAAAAATACTAAAAGAGAAAAATATAGTTCCTGCCTATTACTGGCATATAATCTAAATTATACACAAACCATAGTAAACATACTCATGTTTATTTCATAAAAATTTACTCAGTATCTACACTGGGGAAGATAGTATGATAAAGAGGCAAGGAATCAAATCAAGAATAATAATTAAATAGCAAGCATAGTAAAGGAATAGAACAGACACAACTAACTGCATGATTAGACAGAAAATGCTGAGAGTCTTAAAAAAAGCACAAGAGATTCTAGTGAGGTTTATAATTTGAGATGTTGTCTATAATTGAATCAGCTGTCAGGAAAAAATCACATAGGAGTTGATATTTAAGGAAGGGTTTTTAGAGTGAGTAGAGTTTGAACAGCTAAGGTACAGTGTGCATGTATTCACGTGGAAACAATTAATGGAAAATGAGTCTCAATGAATTGTATTTATTTCCTTTCGCAAAAAGAGAGTAGTGATATATCAATGGTCTAGTCAATATTGGGAGTAATTGTGGTAAAATTTAGGCTAGAGAGAGAGAAGGAGTAAGAATCTGAAATATAGAACATTATGTTCATGGTAAATCTACTTATGGAATAAATATTTAAAAAATCAACTTTATTTTTTAATCAGTTCCCTATTAATAAACATTTAGATTGTTTGAAATAATTTGCTGCTACAAAATATGATGTAACAAATACTTTTGAAAGTAGTGAACTTTTATAGATTAAATTCCTAGAAGAGAATTTCTAGTTTAAATGGTGCACAGATATTTAATTTTCATGTGTTAGAAAAATTATCCTCATAGAAAATGTTAGAAGTTATCCTCTGTAGACAACAATAATTTACACTTCTACCAACAATGAAGGTGTGTTATAAAAATTTCAACTTTAAAATGATGAAGAATTAAACATAATACAGATGATGTGAGCAGGCTGGTTCAGACATTAGATTCTGACCCTAATCTGTGGTTGAGACCTCATTACCCACAGAATTGGGGAACATTCACATTAAACGGGTTTTTTTCATCAGTTAGAATCAAAGGCCAAGAAACAGAAAGGCTGTAAAGTTGTCAAGCTTCGTTTCATATTTTAAGAAAGCAATTGTTGGCTAATCAATTTCCTAAAGGCATTTTTGACATCTTTGTTCCTTAGACTGTAAATTAGGGGGTTCAGCATAGGTATAATCAGTGTGTAGAACACAGAGGTCACTTTGTCCATATCCAGTGAATGACCAGTGCTAGGCCGCAAATAAATGAAGATCAGGGTACCATGGTAAATAGTGACCACGGTCAGGTGGGAAGCACAAGTGGAGAACCCCTTTCTTCTTCCCTCAGCAGAACCTGTTTTAAGAATAGCTGCTATGATGCAGACATAAGAGAGAAGACCCATTAGAAGGCAGATGGTCTCCACCAAACTAGCAAAGACCACCAGAACAATGTCATGTATGTAAGTGTCAGTGCAGGACAGAGATAAGAGTGGGGAGATATCACAAAAGAAATGGTTAATTTCTTTGGAGCAGAAAGACAGATGGAAGGTGTTAGTGGTGTGAATAATTGAGCTCATGGTGCCCCCTAAAAATGCTCCAATTGCAAACTGGCAGCAAATCCTCTTGGACATAATAACAGTATAAAGCAGGGGGTTGCAGATTGCTATGTACCGGTCATAAGCCATGGCAGCCAAGAGGAAAGACTCCATGTCAATGAAAGAACAGCAAAAATAAAACTGTGTGGCACAGCCATTGTAAGAAATGGTCTTCTTATCAGAAAGCAAAGCCACAAGTAATTTGGGGGCAATGACGGAGGAGGAACATGCATCTATGAAGGACAATATGCAGAGGAAAAAGTACATAGGGACGTGCAAGTAGGAACTGATTGTGATTAATAAAATCATCCCAAGGTTCCACATGAGGGTAACAGAGTAGATGAAGAAAAACACAGCAAAAAGAACACTCTGAAGTTCTGGATGGTCACTAAATCCCAAGAGAAAGAACTCAGTCTTTGCCGTGCAGTTCTCCACCTCCATTCTCTGTGGCACTCCTAGACTTTGAAATTGTGGCAGAGTAATCATGGCAATGTTAATAATCATCTCAATTTTAACAAAAAATAAAAATAAAATGATCGAAATAAATAGAACAGTAATTCTAAACCCACTTGGGCATCCTGATAGCACCTAGACATATCCAGAGTTAGAGTAATAAATGCGTAGGTTTCACTTTTATTTTGTTACTTTGATAATTTGCTATGTCTGTGCCTTAAAGCTATTGTTTTCACATCAAATGGTACCACCATCAAACCAGCTGCTGAATTCTAGACCTGGGTTTCACTCTTACTTTCTTCAACTCTCTCATCTTCCACCAATGTCAAGTGATGGTGGTCAACCATACTACTAAAGAGCAAAGTCTTCATAAATGGCCTTCTTTCCCATCTGTGTTGTTTTCGTTTATTTCCAAAACAAATAAAACCATTGCTCTTCCAAGTGAAGCCTTGTATAGACAGAGCAGAAGTTCTGAATTTCTTATCTTGAAATGTGGCTTTGCCTCTGAGGAACAAAGAAAGTCCTTAGAGCTTTTTGAAATCCACTAATAAAATAGAAAGAAGAACGATTCTGATTTAGTTATGTAAGTGACTGAATCATAACTCTGTCACTCAGTAGTTGTGAAACCTTGGGCAGGCTAATTAATCACTGAGTTTCACTTTCACCATCTATGATAGGATAATGTAGTACCTTACTCGTCAAATTATAATTGTTAAATGACTTTTTTCTTACAGCCTCAATATCATCGCCATCTTGTTATTTCACTGTTCTGATGTTGGAAATATAACAGTTGTGAGTCAATGCAGTCACCTATTTTATTCTATATGGAAATGCGGCTGATATCCAAGGTTTACTCTTTTTTGTCACTGCCATTCCTTTACTTAATTTCCTCCCTCTTTTTCCTCAGTTGAACCTCATAATTGGCCTCCTTCCCTCCAGTCAATCCTCACTCTACTTTCAAACATGCTAAAAAATCTATCCATAAACTACTGCAAGAGTTATATATATATAATAGATTTTGTATTATGTTTCCTTCTTGCTTAAACTCTTAAATGATTCCATGTCCTGTACAAGCTCAGCTTTTAAATACCTTCAGATTTGACATGTATTTCCATTTTCTATCCATATCCTCCATCTCAGAACCTGATCTAACAACATTACAAGAGTCTTACCCTCCTGCTCTGTCCTCAATTTGTTCCAGGTTTTCAATAAAACGAAATGTCTTTACTAAAACTTTGCATACATTTAGAGACACAGAGAATGAAATATAAATACCATAGAAATTGTGGATTCTGCATTATTACTCAAAGTTTATTTTCTACCTTTCTTCTGTTTCTAGGTAAATTAATTGAATTCTGGGTAAATGTGAATATCTGGCATTAACATATTTTCATCTTGTAATTTTCAATGGACTTTCATATCTAATTTAATTCTCATAGCCTTTTCAAATATGTTAATAATTCACTATCTCTCAATTATATTGAAAAGAACTTGATTATTTCAGGCCATTTAGCCAGTCCAGGGTTGCATAGCTCGGCAATCAAAGAGCGAGGGCCAGAGATTGGAAATTCTGCATCACTGGGCTAGAGCACTCTTCAATAAACAATTCCTTCTAAGAGATGGAAATGTGTCAGAGATGGTGAAACTTAGGAAGAAGATTGGAGTAAATAATATCATTATTTTCCAAAATCTCAACGTCCCAGATTTGATATAAGGATATCAGTTTAAAACTAACTTCAATTTTCATTTAGTGCATGAGTTAGAACAGGCAGGTTTACTTCTTTCGACACAGTAATAGAGACAGTATGTTGTGATGATTAAAAGCATGGACCCTAGAGTCAGACTGCCTGAGTTTAAATTTGGATCTATCACTTAATATTTGTAGCACTGTAGCAAAATTTCAGTAGTTCTATGGTTTCATTTTCTGATATGTAAATTACATTTTATAGGAGCATTGCCTGCAGGTAATTATGAGGATTAAATGAGCAATTACACATAAAATATTTTGAAGAGTGCTCTTCACATAGCAAACATTCAATAAATATTAAGTATTATTATTCAGCCATTGAGAAAAGTTTGAGCTTCCTTAGACATTAGTATTTATTATTTTATTATCAACCAAGTTTCTCTTTTTGCTCTAAAAAGGGTTAATTAAAAAAAGAAAGCATCATTGAGCTACTCCAACTCTTTTGGAGTTCTCTTTTGCTGAAATATATGTGGCTTCCTCCTTCGAAACTATCAATTGTCATTGAGTGACCATTCATCTATACATGTCTACAAATATGAGACATAAGATTGTCAGTTGATCTGGGAGTGGAGCAATGGCCACTGCTGTGAAGGTGAGGGAAAGATAAAATTATATCCAGTGATTACTCTGCCATCATCTCTTTTCATAATTATGAAGAATAACTATTAAAAAGTAGGCATCAAAGAAAATCTTATCTTAGGGACTATGCTTAAATAAGCTTGGGATCTGAGTCCTAAGGAACAATCACTTCTTTGTGCAAGCTGTTTTCTGCTAAACCCCTTATTTCCAATCACAGAATTAAAGGCAATAAAGAAATCAAATTATATGAAGAATATTTACCTGTAAGAATCTTTCAAGGATGTTACACACTTCAAGACTGAAAGAAACTTTCAGGATTCAAAAATGAAATATGAAAGCCAAATGGAACAATGGAAGGGGAAAAGAATAGAAGAAACAAAAAATTAAGTGGAGTCCAAAGAGGAGCCGAAGAATCTGTTCTTCTATGCAATTTTCAGGTGAGAATGAAAATTTCTGAAAGAGTTCAGAAAATTAGCATATTCCTGCAGTAAGTTCTCTATATTGAGCCCTAGTCACTGCTTTTGAAACTTGTTTTCTATTCCTTTAAAGCCAACCCCCTAGTTGCACCCTAGTCTTTCTATTTGTGTTGATAACTGTTCACTCCAATGCGTTACCATAAGATAAAATAAATATTATGATATACAAATTGGGTCAGCTTTAATTTATATTTAAACCTACCCAACGTTTAAAAAGAAATAGTAGATAATGAGAATTGTGTTTGTGTTTAGATTCCAAATCAGAATCCAATAATACTGAGGATTGTCTTAAGAAGATCATGTGTTAAATGTGCTTTTTTGTTGTTGTTGCTCTTGTTTTTGTTTTTGTTTTTTGAGGAAGATTAGCCCTGAGCTAAAATCTGCTGCCAATCCTCCTCTTTTTGCTGAGGAAGACTGGCCCTGAGCTAACATTCATGCCCATCTTCCTCTAGTTTATATGTGGGATGCCTACAACAGCATGGCTTGCCAAGCGGTGCCATGTCCGCACCCGGGATCCGAACTGGCTAACCCTGGGCTGCCAAAGTGAAACATGCGCACTTAACCACTGTGCCACGGGCCCAGGCCCATCTTGTTGCTCTTGTTTTTGTTGAAAATACCTTGAGGACAAAAAGTGTCATTCTAGGCATGTTTATACTCAAAACATCAGTTTCTTATGTGTAAAATAATTGACTATAAGATGATGAACACTTAAAATCCTATCCAGCTCTAATATACTAGGATTATGTTAAGAACACTTACCAGATCACTTTCTTTCATTCACCTTCTTACTACACTGTTCTCACCATCAGTTCATTGTTCACTGGAAAAATCTATTCTGACAGTTAAAGATTAAAAAATTGACCCATTGCTACCTTTTCTATAATCCATTTGGGCAGCCCTTTTGTGTTCATAGAATAAATTTGTGCCTCCCTTAGAAAGGCCGTCATTCCTTAGAATAATGCCAGATCTTTTATATTTTGCTTTGAGTCTTTTGAGATTAGCTCTCCAACCTCACATCAGATCCCAGGAACACACACACTAACGTCCAAATCCCAGGGGGAAAATGTATGTGAGCAATTAAACAGTTCTACTGAGGAGTTAGTTAAACGAAAAATGAAATGACATAATGTGTTTTTCTACCTCCTCAGGATGTCTCAAAGAAAAATACGTTTGGGCTTTCAACATACTAGATTATTGTATATAAAATTGGATTATGATATTTGCTATCTAGTTAGATTTAACCAACTCAAAGCAATTTATCAAACTATCAGGATATTCTATGTGATAGAATGGTGGAATAAACTGGAAAGAAGAAAAAATGTATTTATCTAGGTATTGAGAATTAGAAGATCTTGAAAGTCAACATGTAAATGGAAAACCAATTATGAGTGAAGTTAATGACTCTGGTATGTGTTACGTGTGCATTTATGTTCAAATGGAATTCTGTTCATAAATGGATCAGAGAATCTTCATTCACTAAAGGCATTTACTCTGTAAATATGTTGTGCTAGGCAGTGTTCTAAGTACAAAACAGAGAAAAGGAAGATAAGTTGAACTCGACATTAGGAATTTTATCAAGTATAGAACAGTAAATGAAAGATGGTAGAGGAAAAAAAATAAGCAATTACATGGAGACTGGAAAGTCCCTGGTATGACTGGAGACTCAGAAATGAGATTTATAGAGAATGTGTTGACTAATGAAGAAAGGTAATACTGGGAATATAAACATATTATACAAAAATATGCATTTCCAGTTATGTATATATATGAGTGTGTGTTTATATTTACATATATTTATCTTGGCAAAGAGAGATATGAGGAGTTTTGAGATTCCATCTGTCCATAGGATAAATCTCAGCAGAAAGAAACTCCTTTTCCAATAATTCCAGCAAAATCCCCTAGTTAAGTCACTAGCTCACTACTGTCCACCCAGAAAACAATCAGTGGGTCTTTTGATGACTGGCCATGAACACTTCCCCAAATCCCATTAAGTGCAAAGAAAGAGACCCATCAAGCATAGGAAAGGCATGGTCCTCACCCGAAAATTGAGATGCTAATAGTAAGAGAATGAGATAAACATATCAACCCCTATATTTTAAAAGTAAGGGAGTGACCAGATTACATGCGTAAAACAAAACCACTTAAAGAAACACAAAGAAACCTTTATGCGGCTGATTTCAGACATGTTTTGAGGAGCACCCAGTGCACCTTGATTCCTCCCAGACAACTAGAGGTGTTACCTATGAAGCGACATTTGGAGGGAAAGACAGATCTGCTATGTCAAGTTTTTTGTGAAGCTGAATGGAAAGCATCCACCCTTTGTGCTAATAAAACAAAACAATCAGTCTTTAGATATGAAAAGTGTGTCTATCTCTCAGCAGGACATGGGTACTCCTAGTTATCCATGCTAAAGTGGGGGGAATTTTGCGTTGCTGAAGCCCTCAGATCCAAGGTCTCTGAAAGGGACATTGTAGATTCTAGAGAGAGATCAAACTGATAACTGACTAAAATGTGAGCACCTGGATAGCTGAAAATGCTTCTTAAACACAGGAAAATTTAATACTGAAGGCTCCTCTGAGGAGACTAGAGCTCCAGTATATTGATGCTTTCTAGTCCAGTGACTCCACACTCAGGTGAGTTTGCTTTCTATAAGAGTTTTGACAGTGTCTGGAGACGTTTTTGCTTCTCACAAATGTGGGGAGGGGTGGTCCTGATATCTAATGGGTAAAGGTCAGGAATGCTACTAAACATCCTATAGTACACAGGAAAGACATCCACAGCACTAAATTGTCTGGCTCAAAATGTCCACAGTGCTAAGGTTGAGAAATCCTGTTCTAGTTGAAGGACCAAAGGTGAAAGACGTTTCTCTTAACTTCACCCTAAAATACAAAGTATCATGGGTGGTATGGTAAATCTCACCCCACTTAAACATTGGAAAACCAATATAGAGCCATAGTTTCATCATAAGCACAATATAATTCCATTCATTTAGTCATTGCTTATTTATCTATTTAAAGAAATAATGAGTAGCTGTCTTCACCAAGGGATACTGGAATATTTCCAAATTATCCTTACCCTCAAAGATTCCTTTTTAAAAAACATTAATAATGGTACTTTTTATGGGACTGGTCCTTGAAGTTTTGTCATTATGTTTAAGTCCAATGATAACTCTCTAAGGCTAGCAGCTTATCCCCAGTTTATATTTCAGAAACTTGAGATTAAGCAAGTTTGTGTCTTCCTCAAAATAACTCATCTGGATATGAACCTGGGGTGAGGTGTGTAATCTCGAGTCCAGAGTTCTTCCTACTTCATTAAAGCAACAAGGACCTAAGTTGCATTAGTGAATCCAGCAAAAATATAGAAAATAGGGGCCGGCCCCGTGGCCGAGCAGTTAAGTTTGTGCGCTCCGCTGCAGGTGGCCCAGTGTTTCATCGGTTCAAATCCTGGGCACGAACATGGCACTGTTCATAGAGCCATGCTGAGGTGGCGTCCTACATGTCACAACTGGAAGGACCCGCAACTAAGAATATACAACTATGTACTGGGGGCTTTGGGGAGAAAAAATAAAAATAAAATCTTTAAACAAAAAAATAGAAAATAACAAATATGAAATTAAATCTTAAGAAAGCAAGAAAAAAATGAAGTGTCAACATTCTAAAAACATGGGAAAGCTAAATTATGATTTGGCTTTTAAAAGATGGGTGTGTTATGCTTGAAAATGGACCTTATGTGTATCAGGCTCTAATCCATGGAACCTATAAATGTCATCTTATTTGGAAAAGTATCGCTTGAAGTTGTGAGTAGGTTAATGATTTTCAGATGAGCAGATTATCCTGGATGATCAAGGTGTACTCTAAATGTCACATTAAGTGTCCTTATAAGAGAGAGAGCAGATTATTTTAAACATACACAAACACACACACACACACGAAAATGTAGAAAAGATGGAGAGGAGAGAGGTTTGAAGATGCTAGCCTTGAAGACAGAAGTGATATAACCACAAGACAAGGAATACCTGCAGCCACCAGAAGCTGGAAGAGATAAGGAAAAGATTGTCCCCTACAACCTCTTGAGGGAGTATGGTCCTGCTGACACCTTGAATTTGGCCCAGTTATGTGGATTTCAAATTTCTGATCTCCAGAATTGTAAGAGAATAAAGGTCTATTGTTTTAAGCCACAGGATGTGTACTAATTATTTTTCAGAAGCTGTGGGAATCTAATTTATAATAGATTTAGAATATAATAGATTTAGAAAATATAGTGAATGCTTAGAATAATACCAGGCAGAGGAAAAAAATGTTAACAAGAGCACAAAAGCTTAAAAAGGCACAGCATCAAATATATGATCCGCTTATTTAACCAAGACAAGGCAAAATAGAAAACAAGAGGTAAAAGTAAAAACAATAGCAACAACAGCAGGTAACTTATTGATCAGTTATAATATACCATATGTAGTGCAAAGAACTTAAGATACAGTATTTAATGTTCATGAAAATGTTAGAAAAGTAGAGTATTATTATCACTATTTTGTGGAAGAGAAGATTTTAAAAGTCCTAAAATTATTACCTTGCAATCAAAAAATTAATAAGAAAGAGAATAACAAAAAAACTAAAAAACAATACTCAGAAATGCAAATAGGAAATTTAGTTCAAATTTTCATGAAAAAAACAGAATATGAGAGAAAAGTATGCTCATACCACATAAAAAAAATGAAGTCAATTTAATAAGAATGGTTGCACACTTTAAGGATGATGAGAAGACATATATTTTTATGTGCACTTTGTTAGAAATCTATTGATGTTATCTCAGACCAGGAAATTGAGTCTAACAATATCACTCTAAAAACCCATTCAAGGCAATTAAAGATTGGAGAAGAGCAGCAAAGGTAGCAGATGCACTTGAACTCTCCAATAAAAGGGATAAGATTTGTCTAAATAAGATAGGCAACTGGAAAACAAAAAAGCATGCGTTGTCCTTTAGCTCAAATAATACTTCCTTATTTTACTTTTCATTCACAGCCACCCAAAACAAGCCCCTCACTAAAGATCTCTAATGAAACCCTGAGTCTAGCTAAGAGAATAGCTTTTCAAAAGGCAGTTTGGATCCCAACACTTTCTTGAAAGCTTCTTTCACATCCTTGTCTTTCAGGCCATAGATCAAGGGATTCAGCCTGGGAATCACTGCAGTGTAAAACACCATGGCTGCTTTGCCAGTATCCACACTGTTGGAAAAACTGGGCCTGCGATAAGTGAAAAGTATGATTCCCTGCAAGACAGCAATCACTGTGTGGTGGGAGGCACAGGTAGAAAAGGCTTCGCACCTTCCCTCTGCAGAGCGTACTCAGGATGGCGATGAGAATAAACCAGTAGGAAGTGAGGATGATCACGATGGTGACAATTTCACTGAAAGTGGCCCCAATTAATAATGGACATGACATAGCAAGCAAGAGTAAAGAGAGGGGGTAAATCACAAAAGAAGTGGTGACTACATTTGACCTACAGGATGGGATTTCAAGAGCTAAACACAAGTAAACCAAAGAACACACAGTTCCACAGATGTAGAAGCTAGAGACCAGGACCATACAAAATTTCTGGGACATGGAGAGCATGTACAGCAGTGAACTACAGATGGGCAGAAAGCAGTCACAAGCCATCACAGTCAGCAGGAAGACCTCAGTGACTGCACACATGCAAAGCAAATAGAATTGCACCATGCATCCCAGGAAGGAAACTGATTTTTCCTTGTTTAAGATATTGGAAAGCATCTTTGGCACGATGATCACGGAATTGCAAAAATCCACAAAGGACAAGTGGGTGAGAAAAAAGTACATGTAAGTGTGAAGTCCAGAGCTGACCTGATTCAGTGCAATCATGCCCAGGTTGGCCCAAACTGTGACTCCATATACGAGAAGGAACAGAGGGAGAGAAAGACTCTCAGCTCAGGGTCATGTGATACTCCAGGAAGAATGAACTCTGTCACAGTGGTACCGTTCCCCTCCCTCATTTCCACCATATGTCAGGATGGGAAACCAAACGATGTTTTGCGTTTCTTCTAAAAAGAGAACAAGAGAGAAAACAACACATTTATATTAACTTTGGAAAAATATAACATTGACAGTGATTTAAGATACAGTTGTCAAATAATTCAAAATTTTCAATGTCTCAGTGGATCTCACTGATCAAAATAAATTTAAGTATCAGCAGAAACCTATATGATTCCCAACTGTTATCTGCTATGATAAATTGGGTTGATGAATTAAATTAGGTGTTTTGTTGGAATCTGAAACAGGTTCAATGATTTTACAGCCTCATGGAGATAAACTACTGTTCTTTGAAAAATGTAGCAATTTCTGTCCATGTAGGGTGACAGCTATT
Organism: Equus caballus; assembly: GCF_041296265.1. NCBI lineage: Eukaryota > Metazoa > Chordata > Mammalia > Perissodactyla > Equidae > Equus > Equus caballus. The sequence goes on from NC_091695.1 coordinate 14,939,413, forward strand.
GTGATCCTATATAGTGTACACTATCTTTTTAGATTAGTTTATCAGTAGCATAAATTTTGCAGGGGGTGAGGAGGTCCTGTACAATTTCCATGCAGGGACTGAGACCAATTTTTTTGAGCTTAGTGGCTCACAATGATTCTTTAACTCTAGAATTATGCAGAATGAAAAATAGAGAATTAAAATATATTCTAAAAGCCATCATCATTTTTACTTATCAAATTATCAAAGTAATGTAGTTAATTATAATGATAATAATCTATGTTAATAATGACTCAGAAAGATGTAACTGTTGTATACACTTTTCTGGAAAGCCATTAGGCAACGTATGTCCAAAATCTTAACCCTGACGACAGTAAAAGCTATACGATATTTTTTATGAGAGGTTTTCTTCTTTTTTTAAAATAAGAATTTGTTTAAGTTTTTTTTGTTATTTTTTATTTTTTTAAAGATTGGCACCTGAGGTAACATCTGTTGCCAATATCTCTTTTCTCTCCCCCTTCTTCCTCCTCCTCTTCTTCTTCTCTTTCTTCTTCTTCTCCTACTCCTCCTCCTCCTCCTCCTCCTTCTTCTTCTCCCCACAGCCCCTCAGCACATAGTTGTATATTCTAGTTGTAAGTCGCTCTGGTTGTGCTCTGTGGGACGCCACATCAGCATGGCTTGATGAGCTGTGCCACATCCATGCCCAGCATCAGAATCAGCGAAACCCTGGGCCACTGAAATGGAGTGAGTGAGCTTAAACACTGTGCCATGGGGCTGGCCCTGAGATTTTCTTCTTGGTAAGCGATTACAATAAATATTTAATTACATTGATAAAATTGTGAAAAACTGTATCCAAAGCTACATTTCAGCATTGTTTGTAATATTAACAATGGGAAAAATTGTTAAATTAGAGCAATTTTTAAAACATAGTGGATTATATCTAGAGTAGCAAATTATTATGCTATCTGAAATTACATATTTGAGATGGCTAATTTTTTTTAAAGGATATTGAATAGTACCCTTGGTATATACATGTGGATGTAAATGAAGATGCATATGGAGAGGTATGAATACATATGATGGATATATTATGTATTATCACTTTTATTTGGCTACAATCCTAGAAAGATAAATCCTGTATCCACATTAAAAAGGAAGGAAGTGAAAACTTTCCCAAGTTCTCTCACATTGCTGGTTGGGGAAGTAGTTATGCTGTACATTCCACATAGGTGGAATCTACCATTTACGTCTGTCTAAAGAAAAGGAAAGGGGCCAGCCCAGCTCTACTCATTAGGCCATGTTGAGGTGCTGTCCCACATAGCACAACCAGAAGGATCTACAACTAAAATATGCATCTATGTACTGGGGACTTTGGGGAGAAGAAGAAGGAAAAAAAAAAAAAACAGATTGGCAACAGTTCTTAGCTCACGTGCCAATCTTTAAAAAAAAAAAAAAGAAAAGAAAAGCCAAGTAGCTGGCTTACATTAACAAAAAAAGAAAGAAAAAGCAAACGGAAGTTGAGGAATTTTATTCTCTTCCCTCCTTCATACCCATGCCTTCAAATACACATGTATGATGAAACTGAGAGAAGAGATTTTGGACTGAAAACATAGTCTGATATTTTCTCCACATCTTGAGCTAATTTTAAAGTGGAAACATCACTTTCCTGAAGTCATGGTTTTTTCATTACCTCCTAAAAAATAAAAAAAAAAAAAAAAACTGAGTTATTTGTCATTTGCCTACTTCAAAGTTAAAACAGAAAAGTCAACTTGGAAAATTTTCTTCTTAATATTCCAGGCTGACAATAAGAAACTAATTGATGGTAAACCCAAAACAAATCCCAAAGAATTCACCTCCTCTACTGAGCAGAGATGGTCCACGTGGCCTGATTCCCCATAACCAGCTCAGAGGCGTATTAATTCAACTCTCAGAATTAGGGTGACAATTAGGGAGCTCCTCTACAGTCATAAATTCTATATTCCTTGACAAAAATCAGTGTGGAAAATGGTAGAAAGAGAAGGAGAGAGAGACACATACAGTATCATTTTGTTTATTCTGTATTTCATGCATATCAATGTTTGTTACAGAGGAAATTGTTCTAATTTCACCAACAGTTTCTCAATACTAAAAGACAATGGTTATTAAATGATTGCAAATAGGTATAAATGTGCTACTTATAATAAAATATATTACGCAAGAGAGACAGAAAGAGTGATGCAGAGATGCTGACAGACACAGAGAAACAGAGAACTAATTACATGCTGAGAATTATTCTAAGCTCTTAGTACATGACATGTAATTTAATTTTTCTAAGATTTCCATGAAATAATTATTACTGAGTCCATTTTTCAGATATGATAGTATCTGAAGTTCCAAAAACACTGGACATTTCAATGAAAGCAACAAAAAATAATGATGGAAACAAGAAATAAACAGCAAACAGGATATATACATATATAGTAATCTAATTCTGCTCATAAATGGACAAACATTATGTTCATTGTAAAATAACAGGAAGTCAGTTTTGAATTGAATCATATTTTCCATAATGGATACTGAAATAAAATGTGATTCTCCTGAGTTCTTCATTAAGCTTATAAACGTTTACAGCAAACTAAATGTGTATGTCTTAGCAGTCCATTAACCATAGTAATTTAGGTCATTTTAGATGAAATAAAGGCAAAGAAGTAGGCTTCAAACTTTGAAATATGCTCAATCCTACCTTTGTAAATGGAGGAGACACAAAGATAAGTGATTGAAAAAGACATTCACAACTACCTACCTCTTGACTGTTATCTCCACTCGAACACTGAAGCCCACTTATTTACCCCTCCACCAGCCTCCCCTTTGGGACTCTGAGTCCTGATAAGAAGATATTGTCTAGGAAAATATTTTGGAGCCCACTGCTTTTCTGAGAGCTTCTTTCATATCTTTGTTTCTCAAGCTATAGATCAGAGGATTCAGCATGGGAATCACTACAGTGTAGACACTGCAGCCACATTGTCAGTATCCACACTGTTGCCAGAACTGGGCTGGAAAAAAAGGAAAAGGATTGTTCCATGGAAGACAATGATGACTGTGAGATGGGAGACACAGATGGAAAAGGCTTTTCATCTTCCCTCTGCAGAGCACTTCCTTAGGATGATGATGAGAATAAAAAGTAGGAAGTGAAGATGATCATGATGGCGATGATTTCATTGAAAGAGGCCACAATGTAAAGCAATAGTTCAGTTGAGAGTTTCTTGACTCAGTGCAATCATGCCCAGGTTACTCAAAACCATGACTCCATAGATGAGAAGAAGCAGTAGGAAGAGGAAGACCCTCAATTCAGGGTTATCTGCTAATCAAGGAGAATGAACTCTGGCGCAGTGGTGCCGTTCTTCTTGCCCATGTCCCCACTTTACTGGGATTGGAGAAAACTATTAGTAGTTATCCTCCGTTATATGATCCCAAATTCAGTTCTGACTATCTCCTAAAAAGACATGAGAATAAGTAGGATAGTTAATGTTTTTCAGCAAAGAAATAGGACATTGCTTTTGGGAAGTTTAGGAAAAGTCCAGACATTGTGGCCTACAAAGGCATAGAGCTCACACTCACAGATCACACAAAAGCATTCCCATCCATAAGAGTTTATATGATTCCTTAAAGTAGTCCTATACAATTTAGAGCTTGAAAGTGAATCGTTAGAGGACAGCACATATTCTTTAATTAGCCATCTCTTTTTCTCTTTAATCAATACTGGAGATACTAGGATCCCAAGAAATAATTTTTTATAATACATAGTACCCTTTTCTGTTTTCCACTGAAATGAGGAGAAATATGTTTATTTAAAATTGTTAACCCACAAGCGTTAATTTGTTCCAATGTGTTTTAAAAAGGGAAAGTAGCTTTTATACTCTAGATTAGCATTTTCTCTATGAAGTTAACATAGTGGTTTTGTTAATTATGCAATTCTATGCTGACCATTGTTCGTGGAATTGGTACTTGGATTCGAACCTCCTATAACTATGATTCTGAAGTCCTGTAAAGAGCTACTTGACAAATGAATTCACTGCTTTAAAACTATTTGTAGAACAAATAAAAGATGTGAATATGAAAGTATTAACACAAATGCTTGCTGCTGCATTGCAGCATTATTTATGTAAATAAAACAGAAATAAAGTGTCAAACAAGAGGGAAATGGCTAAAGTTATGGTACTTATATATTATGGAAAACTATGCAGCTATTAAAATTATATTTTTGAAGAACTTTTAGTGACCTGAAAAATAGCTATGATAAAATGGCAAGTTAAAAAACAGTAAGCCAGATTGCACAGACAGAATATTATATGTTTATATAAGTTGCATTGTATATTTAATCCTGACAACATCTATGAAACATAAATATTTTGTTGCAATTTTTTTTAAAAGCAATGTAAAAACATGCCTGAATTCTCACAAAACATAAGGTTTATGGAGTAGAGTGGAGAGGGAGGTTGTTATTTTTTAATAAGAGAAGGATACATTCAAGGCCTTTGACAAATAGAAAATGCCAATAGAGGGTGAGAGCACTCTCACTTATTCTCTGACCCTTGGTAGACATATACGTGACTGTAGAGGCACTAGTTAGTTATTCCTGGAGGAAAGAGAATCTGGACTAGAACTCAACAGAGCCAGGTATTTTCCTCATTCTTCAAATTATTTCAAAGAGGTGAAGGATATGTGCATAAAGAAATGCCAGTTTGGGGGTCAGCCTAGTGGTGTAGTAATTTAGTTCATGTGCTTTGTTTCAGCAGCCTGGGATTCTCAGGTTCAGATCCTGGATAGGGACCTAGGCACTGCTTATCAAGCCATGCTGCGGTTGTGTCCCACATACAAAATAGAGGAATATTGGCACAGATGTTAGCTCAAGGACAATCTTCCTCAAGCAAAAAGAGGAAGATTGGTAAAAGATGTTAGCTCAGGGCTAATCATCCTCACCAAAAGAAAAGAAATTAAGAAATCTCAGTTTGAAAACAAATAATTATTCTGATGGTATGGTTTCTCTCTTCAACAGCCAGTAAAACTGAGTTGCCTTATTCTGAATTCAAACCTTTTCCTGTTTTCAAGTCTAAGGATGAAAAATCAGGCTGTTGATTACTTATAGAGCAGTGGTTCTTAACCAGGAGTTGTTTTGATCCTCATGAGACATTTGGCAATGCCTGGAGTCATTTTTCATTGTCACAATACGGAGGAGTGCTACTGACATCTAGTGGGTAGAGACTAGGGATGCTGCTCAACACTATGATGCACATGACAGTCCACCCCTGCCCCCCATCACCACTGTGAAATATATAAATAGGTCTTATAAACTTTGCCTGTCTTATGCTCAAAAGCTCCTTCCTGGAGGGCATAAGAACCAGAGTTCTACCAAATATCTGAAAGAGGTGGGGATAATGAACTTTGTAACTGAAAATAATAATAATTCCTCACATTTATTGGCCACTTCTGATATGCTAGCTACTGTTATGAATACAACTATTAAACACATTTCATCTTTATAAAAATATGTGAGATTGATACAATTATATAACTTTATGAATGAGGTGACTGAAGCACAGTCAGGTCCAACTTCCTAAAAGTCACACACAGAATCACTGACAGAATCAGACTACATGCTGCTTCTTGGGTTGTGACACACATATGACCCTGTGAAGAAGAGCAGAACTACTGAATGAAGCTGGGATGGCATAGTCCTTACTCAATGCCAGAGACTATTAAAAGGGATTGCCTCAGGGATCTCTCCCAGGTCTGCCCCTTTTCTGACCATGTATTGTCTCCCTAAACCAACAGTATTCAAATCACTGTCTGTGATTTGTGCTCTTTGATATACCAAACATTTCAAGAATTCCATGGATGTATTTAGTTACAGGTAATCAGTTTCCAAATTCTCAGCAACCTATATATGTTTTCCTAAAATTGATCCATATGTTAATTTTCTGAATTTGAAGAATGTTTCTGGGTCTTCTTTCCACCTAGCACTCTCATGTTTCTATTTCTCTCATTTTTCAAAAGTGATGATTCCTCTTATTCGTTCTCGTTTACTATGTGAATTACCCCAATGAGGAAAACAAAAGCAAACTTCTAAAACCTAAGAACAATTTGAAATACTGTTTTTCATGAATCTTGAAGTTTTCTTTAATCAAGACACTTCAATCCCATGGTATGACTTCTTGTCATAATTCTGGCATATAGCACATATTTCTTTCCACAGAAAATGATGGCATTAGGCATGTGTTTTAGCCAACACAGTGATGTTTTGAAATCAGATATTTAGTAGATTGATGACAATATTTTTTAACATCTCTTCTTTTTGTTCTTAGTGCATCCTGAAACTACTGTCACAAAACCTATCTTCCTGCAGGAGAGAGTCTCATGACAGAAAAACTAAAAAACTATCTATAAAGAGTACCATTGTCAGTGAAGTTTCATGTCATCTGGGCCAACCACTCACAGGAGATCTGCTTTGCTTACCTATTTGTCTTAGATTTAAAAACATGGCAGGTTTTTTTAAAAACTAATTTAAAAATAAATATTTTATTGAATTTGATTTCATGGTCATTATCCCTAAATTGAATAACATCAATATGAAGCTCTGAGTTTTGATGAAATGTATTCAAAACACATACGATAGTGCTGTTTTAGTAAAATATTGTATTGGCAAGGTTCAATGCAATCAGCAGTATGTTAAATTTTCTAAACTTTTTAATTCCATCTATTTTTTGGAAGATTAATCCTGAGCTAACTGCTGCCAATCCTCCTCTATTTGCTGAGGAAGACCGGCCCTGAACCAACATCCATGCCCATCTTCCTCTACTTTATATGTGGGACGCCTACCACAGCGTGGCTTGCCAAGTGGTGCCATGTCCACACCCGGGATCCGAACTGTCGAACCCATGGCTGCCAAAGCAGAACGTGGGAACTTAACTGCTGCACCACTGGGCTTGCCCCTAATTCCATTGTTTTAATCAAGGTGCCTCCAAGTGGAATAACAGATATACTTAATTGTTATATGATAAGATGTGGAAGGTCTTTTGGTAACCTTTTCAGAAATTAACAAAGTGAGTGTTTCTAATGGTTGCAGAACAAACCACTCCAAAACATATTAATTAAAATCAACAACTAAAGATTACTGTGAGAAATTGGCACGTAACTTGGATGGAGTTGAAAGAGTTGAGTGATATTCCTATTTTAGCACAATCTCTGACAGTTTCTAGTCCCATTTCCATTTAATATGACCAAGCAGTCTCCGTATTTTCATCTATTAAAAAGTGGAAATAGAAATGATGCTGAACCCTCTTGCTTTCTAACATTGTGATATCTTTCCAAGGATACATTAATTAATTGAAATAAATAATCCAAACATATATTCATAATATTTCTCACACAAAGAATATTTCCAGGGCTCAGCCCCATGGCTGAGTGGTTAAAGTCCTGCGCACTCCACTTCAGCGGCCCAGGTTCACAGCCCAAATCCTGGGTGCAAATGTACTCCAGTCCCCAACCACACCGTGGAGGTAACCCACATACAAAAAAAATAGAGGAAGATTGGCACAGATGTTAGCTCAGGCTTATTCTTCCTCAGCAAAATAAAATATTTCCAAAAATATTTTTTCAATTTTGATTGATTATATTTTATCCAAATTTGCAATGCAATTATATTTTAATTAGTGGTATAATTATTATTGAATCATTACAAGGTTAACTTAATACAGAAAGAAAAACTTTTGATTTTGCCAAAAGCATTATGAAATAAAAAGTATGAATCTGATTAATAACGTTGTAGTGATCAATGGGAGGAGTAGGATTGAATGTAAGTTCAGGAGAAGGAAAGGCACAAATATGACTGTTTTGGATGTCATTTATTTATGTATTCTAAATGGATTTGCAATGGAAATTACAGTTTTTGTTATTTAAGTTTATGATGAAATATTGTATATGTAAAATTAAATTCTTCGAATATATACCTTTTCAAAACTAATTGAGAAGCATATGACCAAAAGATGTGAAGACTACTAATATGAGTCATGTTGTATACAGAAGCAACAGAATCTACTATAAAGAATCTGAACTGTCACAACCTGATAATGGAAAACATATTGTATGCCAGTGTTTAATGGAAAGTGTGCTTCTGATATGTCTGGAGTCTTGAATGATTTCATGAATTCTATCAACAATTGCTTTTACAATGTTGGCGAGGTCACTTAAGCATCATAGGCCTTGGTTTCTTCAAAGTAAAGGCAAATGGGTTGTGGTAATTCTATCAAAAAATGTGCTCATCCTTGGTGCAAGCAGGACAGAAGTAAAATAAACTTCTCTAAAAACAGGCATTAACCATTACGGATTCAGTTTAAGATTAATATAAATAATTTCTTAATTTCAAAGAAAATTAGAAATTGCTTAATTGCTAAATGTATAACAAAGATAAATTTGTAAATAGCTAGAGAAACAGAAGTCAATAGAAGAGAAAAGCATTCCCTCATCAGACATCCAATATCTAAAACACTATTTTAGTTTTCCATATAGAATGGTTATTTAATTGATTCCTTATTATATAATGTATATGAATGGAACATTTCAATAATGAACGTAAGGTTAAAATAACATGAACATTCCAAATAACTTTATTGAATCCATATAAAATTGTTCCCCACGTTAGATTTTCTTCCTTACTAAAATACCTGGAAATTTATTTCTTCCATTATATTGATGATTAGTTTGGAATTTTATCTAGACATATTGATTAAAGAGAAGGAGAAGGATGTATAATTTATTCAAGCAAAAGTGAGTTATTAATGTTAAAGAAATCTAGAATTTTTAATTTATCAGATCAAATAGGTCTTAATAGTAATGACTGCCTGCTTTTCATTTTATTTTGAATAAAGTTATATAGGTGATTTGTTTCCAACACTTGAGGTGACTCCAGACCCTTTTTTTTTTTTAAGATGGGAGTTCAATTGAGAAGGATTCAGAAATTACCCTCATGTTCAGGAAAAAGAATCAAGGAATTGATCATGGTTTTGATGTGTTTATAGGCAGAATGAAAGTATGAAGTACAGATTGGGTTGATACCCTGCTTACTTTTGGCCTATAAGATTTCTTGAGAGCCAATCTACTATTTCTATGCCTCTGGTGGAGTCTGTCACAGCTTATCATCCTGCCATACCTGAGCTCCTTTGAAACACATTCAGAATAAAGGCCATGTCTTATTAACTTTCCATTCATGCCAAGTAACCTGTATACACAATAATATACACACACACATGTGTGTCATAAAGTATTCACTCAATAAAAAATTTGGTTCATCATTGACTCAGTATTGCATTTTGACTTTGCCATGCTTCCATCTTCCAAAGAAAACTCCTTGTTGAAATGTGTCTCCTAAAATTCTGACCATTCTGTTATTCAAGGACAAATTCAAACAATACCTGTTTTATGAAGACATCTCTCTAATGTCCCTAAATGGATTTGAACTTTCCTTTCTCTCAAATTCTCCATGATAACTTATTATTTTCTACCTTATACAGTGACTACTTTTTTCACTGCCCTACTGTCAACACTAGATTTTACATTCCTTGAAGGATGAAGACTAGTCTTACTTTAACTGCTATTTGTACTTTTACAAGAGAAATTCACATGTTTATTGAGAGCCTAGTGTACTTCAGGTATGTTGTAAGAAAGGGGATAAAACTGCTTATTGAGATTACACAAGGTTTTACATATGATATTTATACAGTCTTTTTTTAAATATAGTCCTTTTATTCTTCACAATCAGATTAAGAGCTAGTTTACATTATCTCAATTTTATAGATTAAAAATTAAAGATGAGAGAGATGGCTGTTTTATTTTCCAGTAAGAGATAGAGCCAAGTTTAGTCTCTTTGAACTAAAATCCATGACTTTTCTATTGTACAACATTAACTCTTCATAATTTTAAATTAATTAATTTAAAATCAACATTTATGGACACACTTTATTTACATATCAGGGACAAACTCTGTTAAAATAATATGCTTAATAAGAATATGCTTAATAATAATAATATGGTTAATAAGAATGCTTAAGAAGAATTATTTTGCTGACAATATCCTTGACATCCTTATTTCTCAAACTGTAGATCAGAGGATTCAACATGGGGATCACCACTGTGTAAAACACAGAGGCCACTTTGACTGTGTGCCTGGAGTTTTTGGAGTTGGGCACACAGTAGAGGAAGAGGATGGTGCCATAGAAGATAGTAACGGTGGTCAGGTGTGAGGCACAGGTGGAGAAGGCTTTGCAGTGCCCACTGGCTGAATGCATCTTGAGGATAGCAACAATGATAAATCCATAAGACATGAGAATGATGAGTAGTGTGCTACCCGCATTAAAGGTGGCAAAAATGAAAAGCAGCAACTGGTTGACATAAGTATCAGAGCAAGAGAGGGACAGCAACGAGGAGAATTCACAGAAGAAATGATTAATTGTGTTGAAACCTCGAAATGATAATTTGATAACAGAACATGTGAATATCAAGGAACAAGCTACTCCCCATGCATATGATCCGACCACTAGCACGGCACAGAGTTTCTGGGACATGGCAAATGTGTAGAGCAGAGGGTTACAAATGGCCACAAAGCGGTCATAGGCCATCACAGCTAATAAAAAGAATTCAGTTACCACAAAGGTACAAGAGAAAAAGAATTGTACTACACATCCTATAAATGAAATGGTTCTGTCTTCCACAACTAGGTTCACCAGGGTCTTGGGAGTAATGACGGAGGAATAGCAGAAATCCACAAATGAGAGGTGGCTGAGGAAAAAGTACATAGGGGTGTGTAGCTTGGGGTTAATTTTGATTATTACAATCATCCCAATATTCCCTACAACAGTGACAGTGTAGATAGCCAGAAAAATCAAGAAGAGAGGGATTTGCAGTTCTGGGAAATCTGAGAAGCCCAAGAGAGTGAACGTGGCCCCAGTTTTATTTCTCTCTGATAGTAACATGGTTTCTGTTTGTTAGAATCTGAATCAGTCCTGAAAATAAAAATATTAAGGAGAGTGAGGATATAAGAAGCTTGGTTAACTGCCCTTCCCAAGACTGCAAAATGAAGCAAAATATGCCTTTCAGGATTTCTTTTTGTATTTTCTATGCAAGATACACTAAATGTCTAAAATTGTAAAACATAACGACCATTTAAAATGTTTCCTTATGTAAAAACAATACAGTTATTGCATTATGTTTGTACTCAATTATAATTTTTAATATTTACAAAAAAGTATGAAATCAAGAGACTTATGGTTATTTTAAAGCAAATCCTCCCATAACACTTTCAGCTCTCCTTGAAAATTATAAGTTCATAAAAGATAAGCCTAGCATACTGCAATGACTGATTATGTCAGTACTATAATCAGTAACAAAAATGAGAAATTTCTAAACAAATTAATTTTTGCATCATATATTCATACTTTGACATTAAGAATGAAAACCTCTAATACTTTACATTTGTGCCTTTATTGTTAATTCCTTATAGCACTGTAATCTTTGCTTTTCACTCTGACTCAGTAAATCTGTTATCAAAGTTAAGCTTAATTGATTTTTCTCAAAGAGTATGCTCCTCAGCTCGGGGAATCCCAAATGTCAATCCTTCCTCATTGCTTGAGGAATAATAAAATTGGAACAGATGATAAAGGTTATCTAGTCTACCTCCTTGTTCTGGAGGTGACATAAGGGAAACTGGAGAATCTTGGCTTTCCCAATGAAATGCAAGTAAGTACCAATCTACATGTCTGTGACCAGATCCTACATCTCCAGACTCCCAGCCCCAGATCCATTTTATTACACCAGACCCTGATCTGTATTCTTGTCTAGCTACTAACATATTTCCTTTATGAATTATCATACCTTTTCTGTGTATGTGAGGAAGATTGGCTCTGGGCTAAGATCTGTTGCCAATCTTCCTCTTTTTGCTTGAGGAAGACTATCACTGAGCTAATGTCTGTGCCGGTCTTCCTCTATTTTTATGTGGGATGTTACCACAGCATAGCTTGATGAGCTGTGCTGGGTTTCCTCTGGGGATACGAACCTGTGAACCCTGGGCTGCCAAAGTGGAGTGCGTGAACTTAACCATTATGCAACCGGGCTGACCCCTAATCATCATACTTTTAATTGACAAACTAGAGACTCTAAACCTGTGAGAAATAGTCCAATGACAGCATACATGCCACAGAGTTATACTAGAAAGGAACATCGAGATGAAATGAGAAGGGGATTTAGGGACATTTTCTCTCCCAGGAATAACTAAGTATAGTAAAGACTCTGACTTAGAAACTTCTCTTTCAAAGGTCTCTCTCTCTCTCTCTTTCTCTCTTTCTACCCTCCCTTCAAGACATATAGGATATTCCTTCTGTCCTATATTACCTGTGAGGGAGAGAGATTCTAAATTGGAGGTAGTACTGCATTATAAAAACTTTTCATGAGAAAATAGTAATACAAAAGAATTATATTTCTGTAAATGGTTGCCAACACTTTTAAGATCTTACCATTCTGGAAAACTCTTTCTCTATCATTTCTGGTAAGATTACCTCTGGTCCCACAACCCAAGAAATGGATTTCAGATGGCTCATCAATAAAAATGTCAGATCATATGCAAAACTGAGACACTCAAGAGCCCTCTGTCCCTATATTCATAAATTTGAGTATTAATGACAACCTCAAAAGACAACCCATCACAAAGTCAGATTTTCTAATTATCAAACTTTTTTCATTATACAATATTTAATTTAGCTAAAGCATTTAAAAATTCATTTTAAACTAATATTATATTTAATATAATGGCTCCTGTGTCCTGAAAACTATATAGGAAATATAACAGCTGAAATCTTCTTCCGTGTAATTCTTTTCCGAATTTTTTTGTAACTTTTTGCCCACAAGGGACGTGTGTATCCTGCTTTATAATCTTAATTAAAGCTGATCACTTTTAATTGTTTTTCAATAGAGGGTCTATTCAATCTCTGTTTGTTTAAATTTATTTAAATATTTGTCTGTTCTACCTGGATCCCTTTCCAAAAATTTGTAGAATCAAGATAATGCACATTCCCTCAAATTCTCAGAGCTCTTCTCTCCCCACACCTCCTGTACCTCGGCTCCTCCCAACCCCAGTACCAGTTCTTCATGGGCTGTTAGCGAGGAGTTCAGCCAAGCCAGGCCCTCTGACACAAAGCTCTTGAGAATAAATAAATAAATGTATCCTCTTCTTTGCATGTTCATATGTGTAACTTTTGCAGGGGCTAAATATTTTTCAAGAGCTGTCTAGATCTAAAGGATAAGTTCCCCCATCATGTTGTTTTCTACATACCCTACGTTGAAATTAGCATCAATCTGTCTCTAGAATCTTAAAACAAACCTGCTGGAGGCAAAGGGAGGACCTCTGCAGATTGGGAGTGATGCATGTGTTCTTATAGCTACAGTCACTACCTTTGGGACATGAACCCTAGAGACCACCATTGCCCCATTCTCTTGAGGTCATTAAATAAACAATTAAAATTAATCACCTTTCTCTAACATAATTCTTGTATTCTAGAAAACCTGGAGCAGCATAAGGGGTATTTCACATGAAAATTTATAAGGTCACTTCCCCCAGGCCCCTAATTAGTCCCATACCTCATACAACTACCAAAATTATGTAATTATAAAAGTCCTCATTATCAAGTATTAACTGAGTGACTACTATATGCCAAGCATAACTGTCTGCCTCCATATCATCCACTCTCACCATATTGGAGATCTCCTAGGTCATCTTGATGCCTTCAGAGTTAAAACAGAAATATTTACAAATTTAATATTAAGTTGGGGAAAATTATCCAGTCCCTTTTAAATCTTTGTTCTGTTCTATTACCCTTGCCCCAGCTAGTCTGACCTCTTTCCTTCTGTTCCTTGCCTTCTGTTTCTAGAAAATATTGTATATTCCTTACTTATGGTCTTTTCTGCCAGTTTTTTCCCCCTACCTTGGAATGCTTTCCCTTAAGTTTTTGTTCAAATGGACCTTTCAGTGGAAACTTCCGTGAACATACTATTATACTGCAGGGGCTACTCCACTATCCACTTTAATGTTTAAAGTACTTAACAAGCTTCAAATATATTTTTAATCTTTATTTATTGCAGTTATTATATATTGTTTGTTTCTCCCTGCTAGAATAAAAATTCCAGAGAAAAAGAAAAGCAGAGAATGTGTTCACTTATATATTCTAAACTCCTACATCAATTGATTAACATAAAGTAAGTGTACCAAGAATCTTACTGAATAATAAACATGACCTTCCAAGGAACTTGGAATAGAGCCAAACTTTCCAGAACTATGAGGAATTTAAGATCAGACAGGAGATAGTTCACAAAGAACAATAAGGATGTTTTAGAAGTGATTATTGAAACTTGGCGGTCAAAATAAGACAAACCAAAACAAGTGTCCACTCTGCTGAATTTTCTATCTCTAGTCAGAAACCAGGGAAATAAGGTTGAGTACATAATGAGGATATGTAATTACTCATGTATTCATTCTTTCAATAAATATTTATTAGAGGTTTACCCTAAGCTAGGTGCTATCTTAGGTATTGGAGAAAAAGAGCAAGAATGTCCATTTTTCAACAAATTTAATTTAATGGGGAATAAAAAATAAATATGCAATGATTTTCCAGTAATTATAAATGCAAAAAAATATATAATTGAAGGTTTCATTTTAAATAGGGAGGTCAGACAAGACTATAGTGAGGTGGTATTTGAGTGTGGACCATTTCCAAGTGAGAAAGCAAATTACGCAAATAACTGAGGGAAGAGCGTTGAATTTGAGACAAAGGGAATAGCAAATACAATTGATTTTCAAATCGACAGTCAGCTTTTTTCATGCATCTCAATAATTCTGCAGTTTGCAGTAGTGTCCTATGCTTTCTAAACCCCTTTTGCAACAAATATAACTTGGATATTTCAGCATGATATTATTTATGGCAGAAAGAAAAAAGGAAGCTTATCTGGGTATATCAATTGGTGGTCCTTTAAAGCTGTATTTGTGCCACTGTGTTGGTACTTTTTAGAACAACAACAAAATATGAGATGGCACTAGTTGAGTACTTTTGTGGTACGTTTTCTTTAAGAAATTGTCCTTAAATAGTTTCAGCTCTGCTGAAATAATCTGGGATGATAAAACCAAAAGAGGTTTATCAATGTAGTTTTAAAACTTTAAGTCTTTTAAAGACATTCAAGGAAATAAAAAGTACTTCCACCAATGTTACAAGCGTCAAAACAATCAACTATAAGAACTACATTGCTACACTGCTTCTCTTTCCTGTCCCAAATGCATTTTTGGCCAAAAGTCCTGTGTGCAGCCTGGAAAGCAAGACTATGTGTAGTGTTCTTTGTCCTGAAAAGTCAAGACATTTTAGGGACAGTGAGTCCCTGACTTCCCATCCACTTGCTAACAGTACTAAGTCATTAACAGGAGTTTATAAAAAATGTAACCATTGATAAAATAAGCATTAGAATAAACATTCATGCCAAAATTGCATCTAACAAAATAACATATTGTTATATAATTTAATACCAAACCCACGTTTAAATTTCCCCAGTTGTCTCAAAGGTATATTTTTACAGTTAGTTTGAATCAAGAATCAAACAAATTTGGTTGTTATAACTAAAATTTTTTTATTATGTAACAGTTCCATGTATTCTGTAGCATTATGTTCTGTGTAGTGTGTAACAGTTTTGAGGGTGTGTTCATGTACATGTATGTGCGTTCAGGTAATTTTTTGGAAGAATTGGACCATCTGTATTTTTCTTATTGCTTTATTTGTCATCATTTGACTTGTTCCTGCACCAATTCCTTTAAACTGGTACATCAAGAAGCTTTATTAGTTTAGATTCACTCTTTTAGTTTCCTTTAGGCAAGAATTCTTCATAGGTGGTTGTGACTATTGCCAGTTGCATCAAATTGTGACATACGTGTTAACTAGTTGTCCACTTTTAGTGCTGCTAAGTCTGATCTGTGGATTCAGGCAGTGTCAGATTGATTACTTCCTTTAAACATTTCCCACCAACTTTTCACTTAATGACTTTAATAGTCTCCAAGGTACTAGAGTGAAAGTACATTAGATTTAGAGTTAACAGAGTTGAGTTCCTGTCTTAAATTAATCATTTCAGTCAATTCTAGGCTAGTTTCTTGAATCTCTGTGTCATCATCTACACAATAGATGTAACTGTCCTTGCCCAATCTACTTCTCAGCATAAGCTGATTTTTAGAATGCCCAGGATTGTGGATTCACAGAATTTGCAGAACCCAAGGAATGAAAGTATCAGAAGAGTATCATACCCCCTTTTATCACATAGCGTATCCATCTGTATCTCCCAAAAAATACACAATGCTTCAGTGACATACAACACAAATAACTTCAAGGGAATTCAGTTTACCGATTCAAAATATGGTGACATCAGTCACCAAAAAAACCTCATGCGAATATGTGCTGTAGGTTTTAGAAGACTCTGTTTCCACTGCTTTTAAGATTAAAAACATCTTTTGAGATTGGTTCAGAAAACAGGACTTTTGTGTCAATTAATTTCTGGAAGGCATCCTTCGCATCTTTGTTCCTCAAGCTATAGATCGGAGCGTTCAACATGAGGTTGACCATTGTGTAAAATACAGAGGCCACTTTGACAATTTGCCAAGAGTTTTTGGAGTTGGGCACAGAGTAGAAGGAAACGATGGTCCTGTGAAAGATGGTGACGGCGATAAGGTAGGAGGCACAGGTGGAGAAGGCTCACAACGCCCGCTAGCAGAACAGATGTTAAGTACAGTCTCAAAAATAAATACGTATCTAGCAAGGATGACGCATAGTATACTCACCTCATTGAAGGTGGCAAAACCAAAGAGCAGTAGGTGGGGAATTTGTATATTGGAGATTGAGACAGCAATGAGAGCAGTATTTTCACAGAAGAAGTGGTTGATTATGTTATGTCCAGAAAAGTTTAACCGAAGAGCATAGCAAAGGAGTACCAAGGGGCCAGCCATACCCCAGAGGTATGACCCAGCCACCAGGAGGGCACAGAGCCTCTGTGACATGGCCACTGTATAAAGCAGAGGATTACAGATGGCCACAAAGTGGTCACAGGCCATCACTGCCAAGATGAATGTTTCCGCCACTGCAGATATACAAGCCAAGAAGAATTGCATGATGCATCCTATGAAAGAAATGGTTCTGTCTTCCACAACCAACTTCTCTAACAGTTTGAGTGTAACTATAATGGAATAACAGAAGTCAACAAAGGACAAGTGGCTGAGAAAAAAATATATGGAGATGTTGAGTTTAGGACTGATCCTGATGATCATGATCATGCTGAGGTTCCCCACCAAAGTGACTGTGTAGGTGGTCAAGAATGCCAGGAACAGGGCACCTGAACGTCTGGATATTCTGAGAAGCCCAAGAGGGTTAACGTGGCTCCAGTACTCTGATTTCCTTCAGCTAACAACATGATTGTTGTTGAAGAATATCTGAAATAATTATACTAAAAATATTAATGATGATAGTAAATTTTTATAACACTTAACACGTGGCAGGCATTGTGCTAAAAGATTCAAATATATTAATTTTGATCTTCAAATACCACTATGAATTGTAAAACAGGTAGCCCCATATTTTACATGAGGAAACTGAGGCATATGTAAGCTAAGGAACTTGTTAGAGGTGACACAGCTTGTTAGTGATGAGTTGGGTTTTGAAGTCGACCTAAGCGCCAGAATTTGAATTAAGTTTAGGATTAGACAGAAAAGTATTCTACATTGCTGTAGAAAAACATCTGTCTTTCACAGTTCCATCGTTCTGAAGACCTGTGTTGTTTTTGAAATAGCACTAACATAACAATGAATATAAATTGAGCACTAAAATTTATAAAGGAAGGATCAGGAGTAGTAAAGCATTAGAAGTGATAATACTTCTAGAGTTATGGTCTTCAAATTGAGGATCATAGGAAAGGCAGCATTTATGAGTCACCAAAAGAATTTTCAAGTTTTGAAAAAGCATATGGACATTGAAGGAAATATAGCCCTGTATATCTTCAGGCTTTCCATTGATTTATGCTGATGCTACAGTAATTGCCCTAAGGTTCTAAAAACACTGTAGTGACCTGGTGAAATGAGCAAGTTGCATTTATGACATTCTATTCCCTCTCTCCTGTGTTTTCTTTCCTACTAAAGTGTTATCTCACTTAGTGTCACTGATGCTCTCAATATACTCATCTAGATTCCTTGATTATTATCTTTTAATTTTCTATTATTACATTTTAATCTGTTAGCTTTATTAGGCATATTATAACACTAAATACTCAAAATATCTGATATGGAGAGCAACTTATAATGTGGTTTGTTCAATCCTTCTATATTTTCTACAGCCTTCTATATTCTCTAACATGTTTTCTATATTCTTGCTAGATAATGTGCTAAACGTCAATGGTTACATAGTCACCCTCCAATTTTCTGGTGATGTAAGCATTGGTTTTGATTGAAGCTATGTATATGATTATCTTATTTTGAGTCATGAAATCTTTGTTATATTCATAGATGTTACTTTGAGAAAACAAAAGCATCTGTATTCTGCAGTAGTTCATAACCACAGATGTATCTTTAATCATTTAATAATGTTTTAAAAAATAAGTTTATAATAATAACATGTATCAATAACAAGCACCTTTCTGAAATGTTCAGGTTAATAAAATGCTATAAGAACTACTCTCATAGATGAAGACACCATTTTAGTTTTGTCTGATCAAGTCAATGTAGAAAGAAACTATTATCTCCTTCACAGCTAAATGCTATTTTTGACACACACGAAAATGTATTTCCTACATGTAGAAAAGAGAACGGGCAGGAAAGTGACAAAGAGCTAATGACAGACCAGGATAATGAAAGAAGCATGGCTTGGAACCATAGATTTAAATTCAATTCCAGGCTTTGTCATTTACTGTGTTATCTTTGGTGAATTAATTGTATTTTCTGAGTCTCAACATTTTTATAAGCAATAATGACATGATAATACATATTTCATTGGTGTGTAAGTTTTAAAATAGGAAACAATGTTAATATACTTAGCATAGAGTCTGACAATTGTAGAGTCTGGGAGATGTAGTTTTCTCCACCCTCACCCTTTTTAATTCTTAGTGCTATGAATAATTGGTATTATTTTTAAACCCTTATATTATTTTAAATATCTAAGAAATAGGGGCCGACCCCATGGCCGAGTGGTTAAGTTCGCACACTCCACTGCAGGCGGCCTAGTGTTTCATCAGTTCGAATCCTGGGTGCAGACATGGCACTGCTCATCAAGCCACGCTGAGGCAGCGTCCCACATGCCACAACTAGAAGGACCCACAACTAAGAATATACAACTATGTACTGGGGGCTTTGGGGAGAAAAAGGAAAAAAATTTTAAAAATCTGAAAAAAAATCTAAGAAATAGATCAAAGGCCAAAGTGGGCAGTAATGAAGAAGTGGGTACAGTCTGGGACATTAAAGGGTATCTCAGCTCTTTCCTGGATCTCCTCTTGGCCCTGTTTGTCTTAATTCACCCCTTACTGTCCTTCAATAAATTGTCTTTTTTTCCCTTGCTTTCTCATTATTATATGACTCTCTTGTCCTCCTTTTCTCATCTCAGGTTGGTGCCTGTGGGATATTTAGCAAGCTGCAATCACACTCCGGAGGATTACGGTAGCTGAGGAACAGCCAACTTCCCTGTAGTGCTGCTAGCTTGCACAGTGAGAACATCAGCTTCTTCTCTTGATTTCTGTGGTTATTATGACAGTCATTAGTTCTGAAAACTTTGACTTCTGCATATCAGCTAATTCTAAATGTCTCTGCTAAGTTTTACCTAAACCCTTACACTAGCTGTTCCCTAGTGCTCAAGCTTCTTCAATCATGCCCATATTCTCAGCTTATAATGAACAACACTTGCTCATTTATTCCTTGGCTTATGTGGTTTTTCTATTCTTTTATCAGGAACATCCTCCTTTTCTAGTATACTGATGCAGCAGTTACAATATCTAAAGCTTTAAATGAAAATCACTATTGTGAAGAAACTTTCTCTTTTCACTCCAGCAATATTTTCCACTTTCTTGGTAGACCTACAGACATTACTGAGGAAATCAAAATTTCATGATCTATTATGTTCACCATTACTTTACACATATTATTTTATCTCCTTTCTACAAGATTTTGAGATGTTAAGGACATTCTCAGATTTAACACTGTTCCTTTAAAAACTTTCAGTGTGACTGTGCTATGCTAGGCACGTGGTGAATATCCTCAAAGCAAAAATCAGGATGATACCACAGGGAAGGGGGAAGAGATCAAAACTCATTGATATGACACTTTAGGAAGATGGACTCAGGAGACGTTATGGCATTTAGACTAACAGTCTTCCCTGCCTCAAAAGTTGCAGGACTTCAATGTCCCCCATGTAAGTGCAAGATAACACAAGATGGGTCACCCAACCTGAAACCAACTCAACTGAAGATCCTGTTCCTAGTGTTAATAGTCACCGAGGAGGTTCCCACTCAGAATTCAAATGTTATTGAAAATATTAAGAAGTTTGTAAATATAGCAGGAGTCCACAATAAATTATATTTAATGTGATGTGAATATATTTCTTAAAATCCAGAAAAACTCAGAAAGAGGCAGAGAGGTAGAGAGAGAGAGAGAGATTTGGAAGCTAAATCTGACTCCTAGGAGCAAACTGTTGGGTTTATGTATGCCTCCATGACCTCAGGGATTTAGACCCTGGAGAATCTTTGCTGAACTATTTCTTTTTATATCACAAACTTAGAAATTAGATTGAATGCTCTCCTATCTTGGATTTTACAAGAAGGTAATTTCTTCTAAATTGCTGGAGACAATACTTCATCAAGGCCACCTCAAGAATTTCTTCTAAAATATTAATTGTAGGCAATATACAAATTGACTTAGAAAACATGATGATTACAGTAAACAACAAAGGTAAAGATGAATCAGCTAAAATACAACCATTCAGAGAAAACCACTGTTAATATTTGCTGTTTTATTTGTCTGTCTTTTTCTTTGCATAACATATGTGTCCTGAAATGTATAAACAACATAACTTGGATTCTCTTTTTCATTTAACATAAAATGACCACTATTTTCCTTGGAAACATTGATTCGCTTCCTTGGAACTAATTTGCATTTATTCCAAATATGGGTAGTCTACTTTTCCAAGCTTATATTAACAGAATTAATCTATACCATCTTAAAAACGACAAATGTATTTTAGAAGCACATTTAACTCTCTAAAACCACTGGGTGTCAACCAACCTATTCGTCCCACCATGCCCAGATATCACTCAATTAGATCCACTTATGCATTCCCTGGTCCCAGACAACATGATTAACCCTTTCCAGACTCTAGCAGAAACCCTTAACACAACAGTGGCTAATTATCACAAGGCACAAAATTATTTTTTGTAGATTAGATGGCTTTGCTCCAGAAACTGATGGATCTGTATTACTACACTGTGAGTGGCATGAGTTTCACACTGCATCTGCTTCCTATCACTGACCTCTGCACCCTGGACCAGCTCTGGAGCCAATTTCTGACCCAGAGTCACTCAAAGCTAGCAACCTTCTGTGTCACCTGCTATATGAGTTTTCTATGCTCCATAATAAATTACCACCTACCAAGTGCCTTAAACGAATGCACATTTTTATATCACAGTTTCTACAAGGCAGCAGTCCAGGCACCACTTTACTAGGTTTCTGGACTCTCCAGTGTGTCATCAGGTTGCAATTCAGGTGTCAGTCAGAGTTGTGCTTTGATAAGAAGCTCAACAGGGAAAAAACTTCAGGGAGGGCCCTGTCTTTCTTTTAGTGGCTTTCACTAGTTAAACCAAGCCCACCCAGGATAAACTGACATTTGATTAACTAAAAATGAACAGATTTTGGAATTTAATTACAAGTGCACAATTCTTCATCTTGCTATATAACATCACTTAACCAAGGGAGTGACATCCCATTACCTTTGACGTAGTGTATTACTTAGAAGCAAGTCACAGGCCTCACCTGCACACAAAGGGAGGAGATTATACAACATTATATACACGAGGAAGTGGTAATCAATTACCTTCAGGGTTGTTTATCAAGCTCAGTATAAGAGTCAGAGCAGTATTTAGAGGAATGTGTTGCCTCTAAAATCTTCAAAGACGTCTTCTAAGAGCGGTGCCTTCTCACTTCTGGTAGGGGACAGAAGATGCAATAACTTGTCTTTTATTTGGGGGAGGGTACCCTGGAATGTTTCTGATTACTGTAAGACTAAACACATCATCCAAGTGGCAGTTCCCTGAATCTCATCTTTCCTTTGTTTCTTACTAAAGCCTTCAGCATGTTAGCCCCCTCTTGTTTATCTTGTTGGTTAGTATGATGCTATCAATGTAATGTACTGGTGTGCTGTTCTGTGGCTTGTTCCGGTGGTAGAGATTTCTTCAAACTATACCATGACAGACAGCTGTAGAGTTAACATGGCCCTAAGAAAAACTTTAAAGAAATACTTTTATCCATCCCATGGAAATGTGAATTGTTTATTTTTTTTTAATTAAAAAGCAAACTAAAATAATACACTTGCCAAATAAATGATAGAATACTGTATTCCATAAGCCACATGCATCTCTTCAAGGGCTACTATTTGGTTGAGTTTTCCATAGTCTACAGTCATTCTCCAAGATCCATCTGGTTTCCTTCTGCATGAAGAAGTCTTCTTAAGATTTTTTTTTACTGTAAATGCACTGAAGATATTCCTTTCACTTTTTTTGTCTGAAAATACTTTGTTCCCTCTATATCTTTAAAGAATAATTCTTAGGCACAGGATCATAGTTCTACAGTTATTTCCTTCACTCGTTATCTTCTGCCTTCCATTGTTCATTGGAGAGTCTGTCATGGTCTTCTGCTTCAGGTAGGTTAGGGAAGATCACTGCAGACCAACAATTCCATGAAATAACTTTGTTTAAAAAATTAACTGCAAAAATTATTTTTTACAGAGAAAAATAGAAGCAATTAGGACTAGATTATTAAAATTTCAGAGTGGAAAGAGGCCTTCCTTGGTGAGCTGGCAGTCACCAGCTGTTTCCTTCACGGTACACATTGTCTGATTCTGGGAACAGGCTGAGTTTCAGGTTTGGCACTTGCAGAGGGACATTACTGAGAAAACAAAGAATCCAGCAGTGCTTTGTGGACACACAAGAATTTATTGATAAATTGAAAACTAAAGAAACCAAAAAGACATGACCAGTTTTTCCACCACGGCATTTGCTTTATTCTAGGAAGCATGGGGGGTTGGGAATCTGAACCAGAAAGGCAGAATCAAATGTCCTACAGAAATGTCATGGTGCTTAGGAAAAAAAAATCTAAATAGAGAATCAAGACCTTCCGAAAAAGCTTGACCATCTCTCCCTCACGATATTCGTCTAGCTATTAAGCTGCATGGGGTAGCAGGAGAGTGCGTTAAACTCAAACTTCAGAGGGTAGAGCTCAATCATTAACAACCTTTCAGATCTGAGGGAGACACACATCTGTCAGGTCTCAATCAAAACCCCAGCCAAGTCAAGGACCACAGAAGACCATAGGATGGCTGAGTCATGAGAAAACGTTTTCCTCTAGCCTGCTGATTTTAATGGCTTCTTTACTAATCTCTGGAAGATCTATTTCCTCCTTTTTATCCCAGCAATCCTTCCAGTACATTTAAGACAAGTCACCATTCTAATTTCTCTCTTTTAAAAACCAAGAATAGCTGTTTTCTTTTCCTGACCAGACAATGACTCACATATACAGGGTCTGTTTTTCTCAGAATTAACAGCAATTTGAAATCCATTTTTTTATGGACAAACTGAATTCTCACCTTGAATCTCAAAGGGACAATTACATAAGAGGACAATTATACCTCATTACTACAATTCTCAAAGGCTTAGTAACATAAATATTATGAGAATGCCATCAGTCACAATGCAGGAGAATATCTGCATGCATTAACAAGTATATGTATATTGTACCATAATTTATTTGGCTATGTGTAAGTTTGTATAAGCTTGTGTGTATATATAAATACTTCTCTATGTTAAGAGACAAGATCTTTCCATATCACTTCTGCCATTTCCTATTTATCCTTGATAGGTCTATGGAAACAGCTCTTCATGGATGAGAATCCACCTCTTCTAGGAAAACCACTTTTTGTTTTTTTTGTTTGTTGGTTTGTTTCAGTTTTTTTTGAGGAAGACTGGCCCTGAGCTAACATCCATGCCCATCTTCCTCCACTTTATATGTGGGACACCTCCCACAGTATGGCGTGCCAAGTGGCGCCGTGTCCGCACCCAAGATCCAAACCAGTGAACCCCGGGCTGCCAAAGCAGAATGTGTGAACTTAACCACTGCTCCACCAGGCCAGCCCTTAGGAAAATCACTTTTTAAAGGAACAAAGTCCAAAAAGCTCATACAAGGACAAAAATACCCACATGCATCACTCTCCTTACACTTTTCTCTTTCCTATATTACTGCATATGCCAGAAGAACAATTTTCTCCTAAGTTAAAATATTGGATTTCATTTCTCATGGGTGAACATCTAGGAAAGGAATTGTTGAGTTGTATGGGAAATGTTTGTACAACTTCATAAAATATAGCTAAACTGTTTTCAAAGTCATTTTACCTTTTACTACCATCTGAAATGTATGAGCATTCCGCTTGCTCCACATTTTCACCAGTATTTGGTATTTCAGTCGTATTCATTTTAGCGATTTAGCTAGTATGCAATGGTGTCTTACTGTGGTTGTAAAAAGAACCTCATTGATGACTAATGATGTTTAGTATCTTTTTATGTGTTTATAGATGATTTGTATATCTCGTTTTGTCAAGTGCTAAAATATTTCACTGATTCTTTAAGGAGATTGTTTGTCTTCTTGTTTTGAGTATAAACAGTTTTTCATGTGTTCTACAGACAAATTTTCTGTCAAACACGTATACTGCAAATATTTACCAACAGTCTGTGGCTTACATTTTCATTTTCTTAATGGTGTCTTTCACCATTAGGAAACTTTTACCATGAGTTTTTAACATTAATGAAGTTTCTTTTATCATTTAAAAAATAATTTTCTTGAAGAAGATTAGCCCTGAGCTGGCATCTGTGCCAATCTTCCTCTATTTTTCTGTATGTGGGACAGCTCCACAGCGTGACTGGTAAGTGGAGTAGGTCCATGACTGGGATCTGAACCAGCAAACCCAGGCTGCCTAAGCGGAGTACATGGAACTGTAACCACTCGGCCACAGGGGCAGGCCCTTATCAATTTTTGGATGGTCCATCCTTTCTGTGTTTCATCTAAAAAAATTCCTGCCACAAACTCCAGAATATTGTTCTGTTTTGTACTAAAATTTTGTAGGTTGATTTTTATGTTTAGGACTATGATCCAGTTCCTCTAATTCAAGTTAATAGTTGTGTATGATGTGCGGTAAAAGTTAAGGCTCATTTATCCATATGGATATCCAATTATCTCAGCACTATTTGCTGAAAATTATCTCTCCATTGAACTATATTGGCATTGGATTATCATGGAAATTTAGATGACCACATATGCTTGAGCTCTTTTTGGGACTCTATTACTCTAATATCCTACTGCCTTTATTACTTTTTTTTTTGGAATAAAGTATGAATTTAGGGAACATAGAGCAATATTTAGTTTTACTTACTAGTCAGCAAGCTATAATTTTCATGAATAAAAGTGAGTTTCTGCCATTCCATACGATAAAAAACAAGCGATTGGTTACTGTACAAGATACAGTGAGCTTAAGCATTTATTAAAGCCATCTCTGAAGTATGAGCTTCCTGATTACAATTCAAAGGAACTATTCTAGATCTGCACATACTTGATGAACTGAGAATTAGTTGTACTTAGGAAACACACATCTATAATTACACTATATGATAAAGCATTGAAAAATATTTTATAAATATTACAAAATATAGTTCACAAATTTTATTTTCTAAAATTTTGGTTTGCACATGGTTTAGAGCTATTTCACTAATAATTAAGGAATGCAAAAATTCATACTCATAAAATGTGCTGCCACAGATATATTAACTAATAGCTTGTTGAATGAATAGTTGGAATTATCAATTGCACTATAAGAGTTGAACAATCTGTAGCATAGCAAATCAAATTTTTCAGAAATAAAATAATGAATCTAACAATATTATATTGAGTGACAAAGCAATTTTGTGACCACTAATTTTCTGAATGTGTCTTTCACATCTTTGTTCCTAAGGCTGTAGATCAAAGGATTCAGCATAGGAATCACCACTGTGTAAAACACAGAAGCCACTTTAACTACGAGCCAAGAAGTTTTAGGATTAGGGATACAGTAAAGGAAAAGAATGGTTCCATGGAAGATGGTGATGGCTGTCAGATGGGAGGCACAGGTGGAGAAAGTTTTCTGGCGCCCACTTGCAGAAGGCACCCTCATAACAGTGATAAAAATGAGTATATAGGACAGCAGAATAATCATCAGACTGCTCCCCTCGTTAAATATGGCAATAATAAAACACAGCATCTGGCTGATATGGGGATCTGAGCAGGAGACAGAAACAATTACAGAGTAGTCACAGATAAAATTATTTATGATGCTAGACTCACAATAGGATAATGCAAGAAGAAAATATGTGAGTGTCAGGGCACACACTATACCCCATGAGTAAGACCCAGCCACCAGAAGCACACAAAGCTTCTGGGACATAATAGTGGTATAGAGTAAGGGGTTACAAACTGCCACAAAACGATCATAGGCCATCGCTGCTAACATGAACGTTTCTGTTACAGCAAATATGCAAGCAAAACAAAATTGTAGAATGCAACCAGAGAAAGGGATGGTTCTGTCTTCTGCAATCAAGTTCTCCAACAGTTTAGGTGTAACTATGGTAGAATAACAGAAATCTACAAAGGACAAGTGACTAAGAAAAAAGTACATGATCGTGTGGAGTTTTGGATTGATCTTGATGATTATTATCATGCCTAAATTCCCCACGACAGTGACTGTGTAGGTAGACAAGAAAACCAGGAAGAGTGGAATCTGGAGTTCTGGATATTCTGAAAAGCCCAGGAGAATAAAAGTAGGTATGATACTTTGATTTCCTTTGGATAACATCACGATTCCTGTTGAGTAAAGAATCAAAAGTCATTCCTAAAAATACAGCTGAATACAGGAAGAAACAGAAGAAAGAGGCTTCCTATTTGTCTGTGAAGTTTGTACAGAACAGTGATTCTCAAAGTATAGTTCCCAACCAGCAACAAGAACACCTGACAATTTGTTAGGGGTGCAAATTCTCTAGCCACATCACCAACTTCCTGAATCAAAAACTCTAGTATGGGGACCACAGTTTGTGATTTAACCACCCCTCGAGGTGATTTTGGATTTTGATGCATGCTAAATTACGAGAATCATTGTTATAGAAAATGTATAGTAATAATCCTATTGTTTAAAATTCAGCTCTTGTTAGTATTATTAATATAGAATTGAAATATAAATTTAGAGCATGAAAGAAATTATTAAAAAACCCAAAACTTAGAGAGGCAGAACAGAAGCACAGAGCACCTTGTTATGGTTCTAAGAATCACACTAAGGATCAAGGAGATCACTTGGTATTGCAAGTGGTGCCACATAAATCTTAGTATTAATTATTTTTATGTGTTTGACATTTTCTAGACATAATACAGAACGAAATACCCATAGAATTTAGGAGTTGGAATAAATCTTAAAATGCATCCTGTTTGTGCCTTCCACATGATGCTTGAGAATTGAAGATAATTTCATCCATGAAATGATTATATGGCCTCCACCAAAACCTCCATTAATGGTACACTGCCTCCTGGGGTAATTTTGTGGCTCTTTTATTGACATTTTGCATAACATTTATTATTTTATTAAAGTTATTTAATTATATTTTCATTAACTATTTATTAATGTGCTTTTAGGTCATCTATTTTGATATATGTTTTAAAAATTATACGCATATATTTAAATATATAAACTGTATATATATTTTTTTGAGAAGTGTCTTATATTCACCAACAATAGTTCGATACAAAATATGTTCTACAATCCAATGAAAATAACACATTTTCTTAACCCCTCTGAGAGGTAAGCCCTCTCTTATGAGGAGGCAAACTTGGAGACGATAAGGAAGTGAGAGCAGTGAGACCATAAAATGAAGGGCCCCAAGATGTAGACATGAGGGTGCAGTGGAATTAGATGAATGATCTGTCCCATCCTCTTAGCTTTGTCTGGAGCAAGTGTCAGCCTCCAGACTTAGCTCCAGGATCACCTACTTTTACATGTGCTACAAGCAACCCCGGATATAAAGCATCTATCATCAGCATCTTTTTTCCAGTAGCAAATGGGACTTGTCGGATACACTGTAAATATCCATTATTGTTCAGTCTATTTTAATAAGTAAGTCTCCTTCAACATTTGAATGTATTAGGAAAATCCTTGCATATTAAAGAGATTACTATTCCTGCTCTGGCTTATTGGCAAACTTCCTAGGTCAATAACAAAAAGATACTCAGGAAAAGACTTGGTCCTCGAACTCTAGCAATTTCAAATAATTTTGGTGAAAATCAATAGATTAGGATTAGGTTTGTACTCAAATTGAAACTAGGCCTATAACATTTCAAAAATCAACCTATATCCCATAAATTTTCTGTGACTTCACTATTGCTCACTGCTGCCAGTTTCTGTGATACAAAATTTAATTATCAGAAACACTTCATTGCCCTGTTAGTGACAATTAAAATGTCTCTGACCATGGGGCCAGCCCAGTGGCATAGTGGTTAAGTTTGTGCACTCTGCTTCAGCAGCCCAAGGTTTGTGGATTTGGATCCTGGGTGGAGACCTAAATGTCACTTATTAAGCAAGGCTGCGGCAGCATCTCACATACTAAATAGAGGAAGATTGGCACACATGTTAGGTCAGTGACAAACTTCCTCAAGCAAAAAGAAGAAGATTGGCAACAGATGTTAGCTCAGGGCCAATCTTCCTCACCAAAAAATAAGTATCTGAGCATAAGAAGAGTCATTTATAATTTTTGGAACAATCTACATGAGCTGTAGCTCCATATTTTCCACCTAAAGGGAAAGATACCAAAAGAGAAATGAATTGACCTGAAACCAGAGATCTTGATATCTTTTGATCATTAATGAACCTCAGGCATTTTTCTTCTCAGTAATCAAACATTCTGTAAGATAGCAACAGGCTTGAAGTTCGTAACAAAAGTGGCAGTATATTTTAATGAGTATGCCAGTAAAATGGCATTGTACTTTCAAGACATAGGAAATCTCAGAGAATACACAGAAAAAGCTGAAATCATAGTACAAACTCTGCCACTTATGTATGTCTCTATGACAGTGGAGTTATAAACTATAGAAAATTATAACTGAAGTAATCCTCGGTGGGCCATGAATCATACAGTTAGTAGAAACACTGTCTCTTGCGTCATTATGGTAGATGCATTTTCTTCTAAATCATTAGGGATAATTACGTCTTCACATCTATTCCATTAATTGCTTGTAGATATTAAATTATTGAAATAATACAAATTGATTAAAGAAAATGTAAATGGTTTGAGTTTTAACTGAGAAAAAAAGGGACAATCCAGAATTAGCTGTTATTAACTCAACTACCTTTCAAATTCCACATTGAAGTTTAGAGTGGAGAAGCTTGGCCAATGCTACCTTAAGCAAAGGACGAATATGACCATCACCAATGATACAATGTGGATATCATTTACCTCCTGTGGTACGATGTGATGAGAAAGATCTGACCTGTGTGATATTCTTCCCACACAATCCATAATCTCAGTTTAATGTGAGAAAATCATCAGGTAAACCCATATTTGGAAGTATTCTACAGGCTTACTAGCCAGCACACCTTAGGACTGTCAAAGTCAAGAGAAGAGTGAAAAATTGTCAAATACTGGAGGAGGCTGGGGAGACAGGACAACTAAATACAATGTGGTAGCCTGGATAGGGTCCCAGGAAAGAATAAGGGCAGTGGAAAAAACTCATGGAATACAAATAAAGTTTGGATTTTAGTGATCATAATGTACTAATGTTTCTTTTTAAAATTTTACTTTATTGTGGCAAGAACACTAACATGAGTCCTAGCCTCTTAAGAGATTTTTAAGTGTACAATGCAGTATTGTTGACTACAGACAGAATTTTTTACAGCAGATCTCTAGAACTTATTCATCTTGCTTAACTGAAATTTTATGCCCATTGATTTGTAATTCTCCATTTCTCCCTCTGCGAGCCCCTGGCCACTATCATTTCACTCTTTGATTGTGTGTATTTGATTATTTTAGATACCTCATGTAAGTGGAGTCATGAAGTTTGTCTTTCTGTGACTGGCCTATTTCACTTAGGATAAGGTCGTTAAGGTTCATCAATGTGGTCACATGTTGTAGAATTTCCTTCTTTTTTAAAGCTAACCTTTATTCTATTGTATGTGTATACCACATTTTCTTTATCCATTTATATATCCATGGACACTCAGGTTGTTTCCACATCTTGACTATTGTGAATAGTTCTGCAAGGAACATTGGAATGCTAATACCTTTTTGAAATCTTGATTTCAATTCTTTTGCATAAATATTCTAAAGCAGGATTAGTGGATCATATACTGGTTCAATTTTTAATTTTGTGAAGAACCTCCGTGCTGTTTTCCATAGCAGCCGCACCATTTAGCATTCCCAGCGACAATGCACAAAGGTTCTGAATTTTCCATATCCTAGACAACACTGGTCTTTTGTTTTTGATAGCAGCCATCCTGACACTTGTGCGATGATATCTCGTTGTGATTTTGATTTGCAATCCCCTGAGGATTGGTGTGGCATCGCACAATTTTTTCATATACCTATTAGCCATTAGCACATCTTCTCCAAAGAAATATCTAAACGAAGTCCTTAGTCCACTTTTTAATTGGCTTATTAGGTTTTTTTTGCTACTGTGTTGCATAAGTTTCTTACATATGTATTGGATATTAATCTTTTACCAGATACATAGTTTGCAAATGTTTTCTCCCATTCTATATGTTACCTTTTCAATACTGAGAAGATATTACAGTGAAAAATAAAAAATAATTGATAAGCCAACAACAAAGATAATAATGTTAATATTTTGGTTTTTATTTTGTCCGTTTTTAAATTTTACATGTTTTTATCAATAAATAGATATATACGTATATTTATCTATCCTCCATCCATCTATGAAGTGGTAAAGAAAGAGCGGACTTTTTATTCAATATATTAAAATCTATATATCTTTGTTACCTCTCCCCTCCATCATAAACTCGATCAAAAAGAGTAATCATAATGAAGGAATAAATCAAATAACAGTCACTCTAATAAAGACAATGGTAAAATAAATACCAACTGATATGATTTTCCCATAATTTCGGAAATGTATAAAGTGGATGGAATATAGACTAATGTAGCAGAGAAGGCATAGCTACAGGTAAGAATGCTTTATAGTGTGGATCTAAAGAATAAAAATAATTTTTACAGCCCATGAGGGGCTCAGGCTTCAAAAGTATGTAGTAAATGAACAAAATAAATCCTGAAGTTTGTATGAAAACGTAAAGGGCCAAGGACGATCAATATCCACTCATGAAGAAGTAAAAGATGAAACAATTTCTCTAATGGATATCAAGATTTATTGCAAACTATAATAATTAAGAATATGTAGTAATGGAAAATGCTTCAATAGAATACAATAGAGAGATAAAAAGCTGCCTGAAGTAGATTGAATAATTGGGTTCACTTATTCACCATCTCCTTGCATCCATAAATTCTACATACTTTGTTATTGATGGGGTGTATTTCTTCACCTTTGGATTATGAATCCAGTCCTGTGACATGTTTAATGATCTGTTAGCAGAAAAAAAATTGGCAGTGCTTAACTTAGGCTTTAAGAAACCTTGAATATTTTCACCTGGTCTACTGCTTTTCTGACATTTCCATAATGCAAATATCCAAATAGTCTAAAGATGATGAAAGACATGCGGAGCAATCCACACTCACGGAACTGTGGTGTGAAGCAAAACATTCCTAGCCTCATAGTCCAGGGCAGAACCACCTCAGATGACCTCCTGATCTTTGAAAATAAATAATCGTACTTTTAAGCCATTGATTTTTGATGCGTTTTTCAAGAGTTATTGTGACAACAGCTGATAATTATACTGATAAGCACACATATGGACACTTCATTTATGACAAGATTGGTATTAAATGGCAACAAGGCAGGAAGGGATTTTTTTTTTCAGTAAACAGCATGTGACAATGATATATTCATCTGGTTAGAAATGAAGTAGTATCATGAATGTTGGTGATTGATTACAGCTCTGAGATGCTGTGTTTGGTTAAGTTTGACTCAATTCCCTTGTTTTCTCATTCCAGGACCAGGCTGAAGGAACACTCTCGCTTTGTGGTATGCTGTTTTCCAAGTTTAATGCATAAGCTCAAGGAAGGAAGATTCAAACCATGTAGGGACATGTCAAGCTTTTTCTATGAGATAACTTATGACACACTCGTTCACTTTGCATTGTCCCAAGCAAGCCACATGGGAATTGTTCTCCTTCTGCCTACAGAGAAGCATGACAAAGATAAAGAGAGAACGAATAATGCTGAAAAAGTAAACAATCTGTCAAAGACCCAAACCTCATATCATCCACAAAAAACGAATTTTAGGTGACTCATACAGCAAAATATGAAGAAGAACAGACATTCTTGAATATTATATAGACAAATGTCTTCTTGACCTCAAGGGTAGATAAATATCTTCAACAATTACAAAAACATTACAAAAGTAATGCAGTTGACTAAGTTAAAATTCAAGCTTGCTCTTTATTTGAGGACATTGAGTGAAAAGTAAAGCCAAAATGCAAAAAAGCTTTCAAGATACGTAACGGCCAAGGAGATAATATTCATAATATAAAATAAATTTTTGAATAAATTAGAACTATCACATAATAACTTAAATGAAGATTGGTAAATGCCCTAAGAATCCACTTTAAAAAGAAAAAGAAAAGGGCTGACCCAGTGGCGCAGCAGTTAAGTGTGCACATTCATGCTTCAGCGCCCCGGGTTTGCCAGTTTGAATCCCGGGTACAGACATGGCACCGCTTGGCACGCCATGCTGTAGTAGGCGTCCCACATATAAAGTAGAGGAAGATGGGCACGGATGTCAGCTCAGGGCCAGTCTTCCTCAGCGAAAAGAGGAGGATTGGCAGATGTTAGCTCAAGACTAGTACTCCTCAAAAAAAAAAAAATACATGAACATATTGAAATGTGCCTAACTTCAATAATCATAAATATCCAAATTAAAACTACAAATGAAATATTCTAAATCAAATAAATGGGTAAAAACCATAACATCTAATAATACTGAACACTGGCAAAGAGGTGAATTATAACTTTAGAGCTTTCAAACATTGCTTTTAGGAGTCTAAATTGATAAAAATCACTTTGAAAAATTAAGAACCAAATAAATGCATAATACTTCTGGGTATAAATCTCAATCAAATAAATGCTTATGTGCAGTGTAATGGTACACATGCCCCCAAATTGAAATTTCCCAAATGTCCATCATAGTAGACTGGAATAAAGAAAAATTCTGAAATATTTATAATATAAAATATGTAATAGAAACAAATGGAATAAGGTATAAATATATGTAACATGAATACGTTGTAAAATGTAATATTCATCTATATATGTCAGATATTTGAGATAAATAATGCATGAATTCCTTTAAATAAAGTTGCAAAAAAGGAATACGAATTTATATTTTTTGAGAGGCATAGTTAGATATTGAATCTATATAGACAAGTAATTGCATCATTTTGATAAAAATCATCCTTTTGACTCTTGCTGAGAGTAGGAGGAAAGGGCCAGTGATTGTCCTATGTATTGATCTACTTGAGAGTTACATGGATGTTTGTTTAAAAAATATGTTTTGGTATGTTTTAAATTTAAAATGAACAAGTCAGAGAATTAAGCAGATGCTAGATTTTGCAAAGAGTTAGAGTATAATCATAAATGTAATAAAAACTATTGCACAATACTAGGTTGGGGAGTAAAATACATTGATTCTATAGTTTTAAAATATCACTATGGATGATCTGAGATTCATGCCTTATATAAGGTTAAAAAAATATGAGAAATATATTAATTTGATACTAACTGCTAAAAACCCACAATGACAGTGGGGACACAGGGAGCAGAGACATGAAGACGGTGTTTCATTTTAGAGCCAGAAATAACATAACTGACTGACATATTTGAGAGAGGCTGCAGAATAATAAATCAAAATAAATAATGCCTTCTCCTTTGCTTATTTAAGCAACTGAGTAGATATGGATGGCATTTACTGATATAAAGAAAATTGATAGGGGGCAAAAGTTTATCATTGAGACTGGATGATTCAAAAGTATACTTTATTACTCTCAGTCTTTTTATCAATAAGTAATGGATATAAGTTTTGTTAGAAATAAATTGAACTTTTCTTTAGTATTCAGTATTATTTCCAATAACTTTTATTGAACTATAAAATATCACATTGATGTTCAAAAGATGAGTGATACATATAGAGAGTGGTTAATATTTTCAGCATCTGCTCACTCAAACTCAGATAATATTTCTCACAATGCAAACTCACAGATCCTCATTTTACTTCAAATGAAGTGAAGTTTTAAGGGGAAGAAAAAGTTCTGTTTCATAGAACTTTCTGAGTCAAAAGAATTGGTTGAGAGAACCTGAGTGCGGATCCAGCAAAGACAGTTAGCATCTGTGTCTTTGCAGCACTTTTATAAAGGAGAACTGAAACTATGACATAAGTAATGAGTCTCTAAATATACATCCCTTCTTCGTCATTCTGACTTCCATAATGTCTAACTGGGAGATGTTGAAATATATTTCTTCCTTGAACCCAGGTGAGATGAAGTGCATCAGAATGAATTATTTCTGTATTAAGTCAGAGTGTCCCGACCACCAAAAAACAGGGAAAGTGCAGCATTTAATTGATTTAAAACATAATCACATATGTACTTAAAATAAAGGTAAACTAGCATCAACAATATATGTGAAAAATTATTGGATGTAAGTACTACAAAATACATATATCTATTTGAATTATATTGGTTGAGAAAGTAGTTTGGAGTTGATTAAATCCCTGACAGCCTCTTTCACATCTTTGTTCCGAAGGCTGTAGATAATGGGGTTCAGCAGGGAGATCACAACTGTAAAAAATACAGTGGCCACTTTGATCAGGAGCCATGAGCTCCTGGAGGTGGGCACGCAGTAGACAAGAAGGATGATCCCATGGAAAATGGTGATGGCAGTCAGGTGGGGAGCACAGGTGGAGAAGGATTTTTGGAGTCCATTAGTAGAAGGCATCTGGATGATTGTGACAATCATGACAAGATAGGAGGAGAGGATAATCAGGAGGCTACAAGCCTCACTGAATACAGAAATGACTAAACATATCAACTGACTGAAATAGCTGTCAGAACAGGATAAAGAGATAACGGCAGAATACTCACAGCAAAAGTGATTTATGGTATTAGAACCACAAAAGGATAGTTCCAAAAGAGAGTATGTGATTGTCAGGGAACATATTCAAATCATAGGTAGATTCCAGCTGCTAGGAGGGTACAGAGTTTATGAGACATAGCGACCGTGTAGAAAAGAGGATTAGTAAGAGCCACAAACCAGTCACAGGCCATCACTGCTAACATGAACATTTCTGTAATCACAAATGCACAGCCAAAGAAAAATTGTACCATGCATCCTTTGAAGGAGACAGCTGTGTCTTCCACAACTAAGATTTCTGGCAGTGTGGGTGTAAATACGCTGGAATAACCAAAACCCAAAAAGGATAAATGGCTGAGAAAAAAGTACAGGGGTGTGTAGAGTTTGGGATTGATCCTTATAACCACAATTATGCTTATTTTGTTTACTCTTACTTAGCCTGGAATGCAATACTGTCGGGGTTTGGGAAGGCATTTTATACTGAATGAATCAAATTAAAACTCACTAGCCTGGATTTGTATAATATGTCCATGAGCTATATAACCACATCTTTTTTTCACTACAATACAACTTCATTCACAA
Source organism: Equus caballus (assembly GCF_041296265.1). Lineage (NCBI taxonomy): Eukaryota > Metazoa > Chordata > Mammalia > Perissodactyla > Equidae > Equus > Equus caballus. The sequence goes on from NC_091695.1 coordinate 14,975,626, forward strand.
CAGTATTTTAAATTTTTATTGTACAAAAACAATTCATTTATATTTTCTAATATAATATGTTTACACCTCTAAAACGGCACATCTACCCTGGTTCTTTTACACTGTGTCATCACTACACATGTTACTACATAACTCTTCCAAGAAAACATCACTGAGGGGCTGGCCCCGTGGCCGAGTGGTTAAGTTCGCGCGCTCCGCTGCAGGCGGCCCAGTGTTTCGTTGGTTCGAATCCTGGGCGCGGACATGGCACTGCTCATCAAACCGCGCTGAGGCAGCGTCCCACATGCCACAACCAAAAGGACCCACAACGAAGAATATACAACTATGTACCGGGGGGCTTTGGGGAGAAAAAGGAAAAAATAAAATCTTTAAAAAAAAAAAAAAGAAAGAAAACATCGCTGGTTAATCTAAATGTCTTTTCTCTTACACTATTTTCTTTCCACTCATATCTTCACAATATTTATGCAATGCCTGGCATATTTTGCAATTCTTACGGATATATGTGTGTCAATGTCCTTCACTTCAGATTGAAAAGATGATCCTAGGTAGAATCAACTCACCAAAAGCCAGATCTTGATATATTTTTTTATTCAAGACTTCCTTGTTAGTGTTTAAAAATCCATACATATTCTGTCTCAAAATTGAAATTTTTGTTTAATTTTTTCCAATGCCTTAGTCAGAAAGTTGATGATTCTTGCTAAATATAACTTAATAAAGATACCAAGAAATGCCATTTTTGCAACTGTCAAGAAATTTTGGAGGAAACATAGACATGTCCTTGAGGAATAAACAGATTTTATACTGAATGAATCAAATTAAAACTCATTAGCCTGGATTTGTATAATATGTCCATGAGCTATAAACAGGTCTGGAAACTATACTCCATGATCACGTTGTTTGTTTTATGTCTAACTAACTGACTTTGGGGGCACAGGCCTTGGAGCATCCTGACAACATTTATTTTTATGAGCTAAAAACAAAATAATTAGAGGAAACTTCCTCTTCTGCAATTTAGAATATAATTTCTTCTAAACCATTAACATGTGGATCTTTATGTCTCAAAAATAATTTACCTCTGTATAAAGGCTATAATTCTTAAAATCATGAAAAAATTATAGTCACATCTATCCAATGACTCCAACGTAATTATAGTTGATATGATGTGCTTTTTAGTCTATTTTGCTTAAGTGTTGGCACATTTTTTTTATAGAAACACATTTAACATGACGCTGTACAAATTTTTACTTTCAATAATTTGGGCTTATTGTTTGTTATATCCTAAATATGCATTCCTTTAGCTGGGAGTTGGGGGGGGGGGGGTAAGGTATTTATCCCTATCTAGGCTGTAGATCCACTGTATTCTTCAGTTCAGCCATAGGGGTTAACGTGCTGATATTTTAAATCCAGCTATGTGATTCCTACATGTACTCCTCTAGGACACAAATCAGGAAATAAAGAAAGTACTGTTAAATATTGATCTGTCTTGGCATAGGCCTTCAAGGAAAAACAGTCACATTTATACCACATTTATACCACTACTACATCCAAAATTTTAAAAGAAGAGCAGCATATGAATTCATTGGCAGAAAAAAATTAACCTGTAAGCATCACTTAACACAACCATTAGTGAACTAAGATATTATCTAACATACATTTTTGCCTTACATTTGTGTAAATTAACTGCTCATTCAAGAGTATTTACCAAAGTAAAACAACATCCTGTTCTAAAAGGATTTTGCAACTATTCACTCTTTTTTGCTTTTGTTTTATTTTCTACTAAGAGACAGAAAACTAGAGTGCAAAAATTAAAAGTTACATAACTTCAAAATCAATATTTAAGAATAAGATATTCTAGTTTTTAGCTTAGAGTCCTTAATGAATATATCAAATGTTCCATGATGCATGCTCAAACTTTCTAAATCTTTTTTCTCTTCTTAAAGATGTTTATTAAACTACACACACACACACACAGGTTTTTATAGTATCTGATAGGAACAGTTACTTATATCCCCTTGTTGACAAACATTTAAAAATTAAAGTAAATCCTTTGTTACTACTGTGATACACTATGAGTATTGAGAATTTTGTTGTATATCCCTAAAGAGTAGTCACACAAGACATGATTTGATGTAAAGCATTCTGGTAAAGAAATTCAACTTCCATATGGAAATAAATCTCTTAATCATGACAGAAACAAGTAACATTTAATGGGTTAAATTAGAACAACAACATGTGGATATCGCTCTATTCTTTGCTTGTAAACCTTAATCATGATTACTAAGACACAAGTAGAAAAGGCAAGCTCTTATATTTAATCTCGACCAGTCTTTTCGCTTATAGTAACCCAATGACCCATCAATTATTAGAAAACTTTGGTAAAAAGTGTCTCAGTCATGAGTTATCTGTTATCTGCCATAGAGTTATCTGGCATTATCAAGAAATAATGTGTTTCTTGAGGTAAATGTTTTAATCAATCTTTGGTAGTGTTTGAACCAAACTTTACATTTCTCCCTACACCCCTAACCACTGACTTGCAATTTTACTGTTCTATAAGAGGTAGATAACTTTCTCACACTTTGACTTTGGGCTTATCCATGTGTTTTGCTTTGATTCATAAAATAACAGCAGGTGATACCCTAACAGGAGTTTGAATTACGCTTTTGTGTTTGGGCATACATTATTGTGACTCAGCATTCAACATAGACCATTAGCCAAATGGTCCAACAAGGATGGCCTACAAACAGGTCTGTAGATTGAAGTTCATCTGATTAGCTCAGTCTTGACACTAAAGTGACCCAGTTGGTATCAGCTGAGCTAGCTTAATCAAGTCGCTGATTCAAAAGAATTGTTATTATTACATCCCACTGGAGTTCATGATTGTTTGCTTTTTGTCAATAAATCACTGGTGCCTGAATAAGATGTATGCATTGTATTATCAACATCCTGGTTGCTGTGTTGTACTGTCATGGGGGAACCTGGGTAAAAGACATTGGGATCTCTCTATACTACTTACTACAAACAACTTAAAATAAATCTAAAATTATGTCAATAAAATTTCCAATAAATACATAAATGATATACAACTACTTTGACATAAATGGAAAAACTAGAGTGATGGGTACATATTTCCAAAATGTGTACCATTTTCTTGTGCTACTACATAGAAAGAAAATATTGCATATTTCGTTATACTACCAATTATAATTTAACTAAACCATATTCTGGAGTGTGCCAAACTTAAACACAACACCAAGGGGCTGGTCCAGGAACTTTTTAAGGGACATATATTTCCTATTTATTTTTGCTTGTCTGTGAATCTTCCGATGCTAAAGTGGTTTGTATGGAATTAAATATATATTTTTTTAGATATTTATGGTTTTATGTTGAACAGCTCTTAATGTACTACTTTTATATTAAGAAATAAACTTCCTCCTTGCAAGATATAACACTTCAGATCAACTCAAAAATTCCACATGACTTCTATTGAACACAAATTTGTCCTGGGCAATCACACAGTCATGTATGCTAACACAGAGACTTTTGCGTTTCAATTTCTGAATCAAAAACTTAGTTTAAGTAGTCTAAGTTTTTATCCCTAACATTATTTGTAACATTAAAATTATTCACTAAACATTAGAGTGAATGGATATTGAACTGCCAGTTAAAAGGTTACCATATTCATGTACTGCTTTGCTATTGGACAATTCTTACCAGACTCTCAAAAAGAAATAATGGATATTTCTATCTTTATATTTTATCACAGAACAATCTAATATTGATTAACTTCTTGAGTGTATCTTTCACATCTTTGTTTCTGAGGCTGTAGATCAGTGGGTTCAGCATGGGGATGACCACTGTGTAAAAGATGGATGCTACCTTGACCATGAGCCATGAACTTTTGGAGTTAGGAACACAGTAGAGAAAAAGGATGCTCCCATGGAAAATGGTAATGGTGGTTAGGTGGGAGGCACATGTGGAGAAGGCTTTGTGGTGTCCCCTAGTTGAAGGCATCTTCATGACAGTAATAAAAATGAAAACATACGAAGTAAGAATGATCATCAGACTGCATATTTCATTGAACGTGGCAGAGACAAACATGATCTTCTGGTTAATGTATGTATCTGAGCAGGAAACAGCAACAATGGCACCATGCTCACAGCCAAAATTATTTATGAAGTTATTCCCACAAAAGGATAAGGTCAACAAAAAACATGTGAATATTAAAGAACAGGCTATACCCCAAGAGTATGATGCGCCCACCAACAAGGAACAAAGCTTCTGAGACATTACAACTGTGTAGACAAGAGGATTACAAACTGCTACAAATCGGTCATATGCCATCGCTGCCAACATGAACATTTCTGTCACGACAAATATGCCTGCAAAGAACAACTGCATGATGCATCCTGTGAAGGAGATGGTTCTGTCTTTCACAACCAAGTTTTCTAAGAGTTTAGGTGTAACTACTGTAGAGTAACAAAAATCAACAAAGGATAAGTGGCTGAGAAAAAAGTACATGGGGGTGTGGAGTTTGGGATTGATCTTGATAATCACAATCATGCCCAGGTTCCCCACCACTGTGATTGCGTAGATGGTCAGGAATACCAAGAACAGGGGCAACTGGAGTTCTGGATATTCTGAGAAGCCCAAAAGAACAAAGGTGACTCTGCCACTCTGGTTTTCTTTGTTCCTGTGGACAAAATATGAAAGTTTATCCACAGAAGTAAGAACCAAAATTTGAAATAAGTAAAAGAATAGAAGCATTGAGAAGTTCGATGGGTCTCTATTAAGAGTGTTGCTGAAAATGCTACACTTCCACTGTTACATTATTTCAAAAGTTAGTCTTCACTTATGTGATGATTACATAGTAAATAATAATTTTGTGTAAGTGGAATAATCAAAAACAAAGTTAAGACAGGAAGGATGAAAAACAGAGTAGACATCGCTATGTTTCAAATAATAAAATTCGATTTCCTCATAGACAGCTAATGCCAGTCATGAGGGGTAGATCAACTCTGCTGAATCTCAGCTTAGTAAAACTAATTGTATTAGAGGAAATACCTATCATGAGTTTCTACAGTTTCTTCCGTCTCACCTCTTAAGCTGTGAGATAATTAACTTATATGTTAAAAAAATTTTGAAATGCTAACATTCCTACAAAATGATCAATTTAATAGCTTCTTTGTTGTTCTGTGTTCTTTCCAGTGCCCTTCTGACTCCTAGTAACACAGTAGTCTCGGGACGTTCTGGAGCTGTGCTGTAGATGTATTATAATCTTTTCACTTTTGTAGAACCAATTTTGAAAATGTTTAAATATTATTGATTGCATATTACATTATGCATCAGGAGGCATTCACAATGAAATGTATACTGTGTCTTCAGTGATAACAGTTGAAACAATATTGAACAAAAAGCTCTTCATTTTCCAATGTAGCAAATTTTTTAAGTTGGGTAAGTGACAAACAATAAGAACTATGAAGTACTTGAAAATGCATATAAATTTCAGAGTGCAGGAAAAATTAAATTTAAAGCTTTTCCAAAGACCAGTGTCAGGAAAGAGAACTACCTCAACACGGCACCATGGTATTTCTTGAATATTACTTGATGTCAGTAGGTATTTCCTCAGGTGTAAAATGAGCATAGTAATAGTATAAAATTTAAGTCACTAGAAAGGAAATAGGTACTTTGATAACGAATTGAAAGGCTATATGATATGACATCATGCACAGCAGATATTTAGCTTTCTTTTTTATTGGATTTATGAGTAATTGGTATGACATCAAAAACCTTATTCAGTTATGCAAATCAGGCCAAGCATGTACAAGTGTCAACAGGTGGGGACACTTTGGAATAGAATGTAGAATTTTTTTCCTACAGTACCCACACAACGGAAATACTATGGGATTTCTTTGGGTACTTCATCTAAGATGCATAATAAATGTTCCACATTCTCCTACAGGTTTTTTCACCACAATAGAATATTCTCAGATCCCCACATTCTTCTGCCTGTAGGAAAGATATCTTCCAAAACCCAACTCCATGACAGATACTTCCTCTGTAAAAATCCTTCATAAGGTCTTAGCTGTGGAAAGATGGAGTATGGCAATTTTTCCCAGCCACATTCCTTCAATTTAAAATACTTTATGCAGCATCGAAGGAACAATTTTCCATGATTACTTTAACCTAACTGCCAATGACATTTAAGATTTCAAATACTTTTTATTAGTTAACACATGAAGTTTACATAATTCAGCCTGACTTTTCCAAAAATTCTTGTATCTATAAATTCAATCTCATTATCACTTAAATTCTTTTTTAGTCATGATGGAGTTATCAAGCTCTGTTACGTAACACATGCTCATTTACTTATAGTTTATTTTCCCATTTTATCCTCACTCTTATAATGTTTTATTTTGCCACCTACCATTATTGGCATTGCTCACTGTTTCTTCTCTTTTGTATACATACAAACTTAATATTTATATCTCACAATTACCATGTGCTATATCCTATCATTCACAAATGTGATAGTTTGTCACTTTCTTCCTCAGAGATCATAGGAAGTGTGAAGACAAGGCCCATTTTTTATTATTCTCTTTTGCCAAAATGTTTATTTCATTGCCGAGTACATTGTGGCCACCCAATGAGAAAACCAGGATGAATATCATTTGAAAGAAAAGAATTAGAATATGATAATGTAAACCCTCTCCTAGTCAAACTAAGTGGATTTGTGGGCTCTTTGTTCTGCGCATGTGTTTGTATACTGCAAAGATCACTAAAACTCCATATTTACCTTTAAAGTAAAAGAAAAGAGACTGAATCGACTCACCTAAATATAAAAGCACTTGAATGAGTCATTTACTGAAGAATTCTTTGTTAAGATTAATGAACTCCAGGAGTGCTCCTGCTTGATATTTAATTAAGAGAAACAGATTTGAAAACACTAGTAGGAGTCCAGAGAATATTTCATTAAATACTTCCTGTAAGTTACTTTTTTTCCCCAACCTATTAGGAAAACTCAGAGATACCAAAGATAAGATCACATCTGAAAACAGAATTCTAACACCAAACTGTGTTACAAATATATGAATCAAGACCTCAGGGACATGGAGCCTAGAGAATACCACTGAAGTATTGTTTGAAGTCTGCAATTCAAGTAATTAGATGTAACACTGTCCCATATGATATCTTCGCTTTATATTTTGTTCCTAAAGCCCTCCTGGGGGCATTTGTATTATCAACTTTACTCAATTAATCTTAAGAAAAATAAATAACCCTGTATATGTCTTTAACTTTACAGGGACATAAAAAACAGAAATGTACAAAGGGAGAAAGCATCTATAAGACAATAGCTAGGAGAGTGATTATTAATTCATATTGATTTATTTTTCTATTTTCTCATAAAGGTATATTTATGTTCCTATGTTTCTAAATATAGAGCTGCCTAAACAATATCACATTTTTATTTTTTCTTTGTTAATTAGTAATGTGTTATAAACCATTTTCTATTTACACTCTCAGTTTTACTAAAAGAAAACAATTTGCGTTGGCCTTTTAAGTGTAAGTACAGAGGCCTCAAATGTTCATATTTACTATTGAATCTGAAAAACAATTGGGGATTATACATTTCCTAAATATACGAGTTTATGAAAAGGATGATATATTCACTGATTTTGGTAACTCTATCCATCATGCCTTTAAAGACACAAATTAAATTTACCAGTGACTTGATGCAGTAGAGGATTATTTCTTACTAAAGCAAGATAAAGCATGCATTTCTAAACATTGACAACTCTGTTCCTTGTAGTATTATAGGGGCTGAGGTTTCTTCCAACTTGTAGCTTACCATCATTATGGGGCTTCTGAAGTTATGTTTCTCTTTTGTAAGTGAATAAGAGGTAATCATGGAACAACTCTGTGAGTACATCTTTAGAAAAGATCAATCTCATTGAAGCTGACCTCACATACCACAGAGGGGAATCAAGGTCAAGAGATAGTCAAAAGTCTCAGAAACGCTAAACCTGAGGAAGTACAGATAAAAAGTGATATGGAGGGCTGGACTGGTAACATAGCAGTTAAGTGTGCACATTCTGCTTCAGTGGTCCAGGGTTTGCTGGTTCAGATCCTGGGCACAGACCTAGGCACCACTTATCAAGCCATGCTGTGGCAGGCATCCCACCTATAAAATAGAGGAAGATGGACATGGATGTTAGCTCAGGGCCAATCTTCCTCAGCAAAAAGAAGAGGATTAGCAGAGGATGTTAGCTCAGGGCTGACCTTCCTCAAAAAAAAAAAAAAAGTGATATGGATCTGTACTCATCAAGGATATTGGTCTGTACTTTTCTTGTAGTGTCTGTGTCTAGCTTTGATATGAAGGTAATGCTGGGCTCACAAAATTAATTTAGAAGTTTTCCCTCTACTTTTGGAAGAATTTAAGAAGGATTGATGTTAACGCTTCTTTAAATGTTTGTGGAATCCTCAACAAAAGACTAGTAAATTGAACCAAACAACATATTAAAGGGATTATATAATATGACCTAGTGAGATTTTTTCCAGGAATACAAGTGTGGTCCAACATAAGACAACCAATCAGTGCAATATACAACGTGAATAGAACAGAGGAATAAAACAACATGGTCAGTTCAATCGAAACAGGAAAAGCATGTGACAAATTGAAACACTCTCCCATGATAAAAACACTCAGAAAACTATGACTAGTAGGGAGCTTTCTCAACCTAATAAAGGCTATTATGAAACTAATAAAGGCCACTTATGAAAAATCCACAGGCAGTATAACAAATGATTAAAGACACCATGTGTGGACCTATACACGGTTCATCAGGCCATGCTGTGGTGGTGTCCCACATGCAAAATAGAGAAAGATTGACCAAGATGGTAGCTCAGGGCCTATCTTCCTCACCAAAAAAAAAAAAAAAAAAAAAGAAGTATAAGCAAGAAAATAAGAAATAAGTGAATTGGACTTCGCAAAATTTAAACCATTTGTGCGTCAAAAAACATTGTCAATAAGGTCAATAAAAAGCCTACAGAATAGGATAAAAGATTTACAAATCAGGGGCTGGCCCCGTGGCCGAGTGATTAAGTTCACGCGCTCCGCTGCAGGCGGCCCAGTGCTTCGTTAGTTCGAATCCTGGGCGCGGACATGGCAGTGCTCATCAGACCACGCTGAGGCAGCGTCCCACATGCCACAACTAGAAGAACCCACAACGAAGAATACACAACTATGTACCGGGGGGCTTTGGGGAGAAAAAGGAAAAAATAAAATCTTTAAAAAAAAAAAGATTTACAAATCATATATCTGATACTAGCCTAATATCCAGAATATGTATAGGACTCTTACAACCCAACAATAAAATGTCAAACAAGGTGGCCGGCCCCATGGCAGAGTGATTAAGTTCGTTAGCTCTGCTTTGGTGGCACAGGGTTTCACTTGTTCAGATCCCGGGCACTGATGTGGCACTGTTCATCAGGCCATGCTGATGCGGCGTCACACATCACATAACCAGAGGCACTCACAACTAGAATTGGGACTCTGGGGAGAAGAAGAAGGAAAAACAAATGAAGAAGATTGGCAACAGATGTTAGCTCAGGTGCCGATCTTAAAAGAAAAAAGGTCAAACAAGATATAAAACAAGATTTATAAAAGTCTAACAAGCACATGAAAAGACACTCAACATCTTTAGACTTTAGGAAATTGGAAATCAATACCATAATGAGATATCACTTCACACCCACTGGGCGGACTCTAATTAAAATGTGTATGTATATATACAATAGCAAGTGTTGGCAAGGTTTTGGAGCAACTGAAACTGTCATACATTATTAGTGGGAATATAAAATGACTCAGACACTCTGGAAATCAGTTTGGTGATTCCTCATATAAACAAATATAGAATTACTATCAGACCAAATGCATAGTAAAAATATTTGCCTTCCACAAAGAGAAGTTGCCCTTTGCCCTCAGTTTCTGGGAGGTAATCTATGTCTTACCTGACAAAAATGTCTGTTTAGGGAGGGTGGCTGGCCACACCTGATATCAAGGTGGGCCTGACCATATTACACAATCTTCAAGTAGGGATTGCCCATACCAGAAAGATTAACCATGAGATTTAGTGTGGAGGCTTTTAGATATGGAGTATCAGTCAACCTGGAGGCTGAGACCAACATTTGGACAATCAATCAATTAATCAAGCCTCTGTAACAGAGTCCTAATAAAAATTGAACACTGAGGTTTGTGTGGATTTCCCTGGTTGGGAATAACTCATGTGTATTGTACAATGTTAATTCTGGGATGATAACATGTCCTGAGGACAATGGAAGTTTCCTTTTTGGACCCCTCCTAGACTCTGTCCAATACATTTCTACCTTTGAGTTATTTGTCTGTGTCCTTATCTTGTGATGAACCATAACTGTGAGTATAGCTCTCTGTAAGTTGTTTGAAATTTCTGGGAAATTAGGGTACCTAAATGTGTTTTTGGGAATTCCTCAGACTTGTAATTTGTGCCAGAATTGAGTGCTGGATTATATGCTGTGACCTCAAACCTTACAGTCTGGCTAACTCCACGGTACCAGCAATTCCACTCCTAGGTATATACAAAACAGAATTGACAACAGGCACTCAAGCAAATACTTACACATGAATGTTCTTATCAGCATTATTCACAACCGCCAAAAGGTGAAACAACACAAATGTCCTTCAATAAATAGATGGACACACTAAATGTGGTGTGTATATATGTATGATGGGATATTACTTAGTAATAAAAAGGAATAAAGTACTGATACATGTTATAATGTGAATGAACCTTGAAAACAGTATGCTAGAATGAGAGAGGTCAGACACAAAGGTCACATACTGCATGGTTCCCTTTGCATGAAATGTATAATATGGGTAAATACATAGAGATAGAAAGCAGATTTCTCATTATTAGGACCAAGGAGGAGGGGAAATGGGGAAAAACTGTTTAATGGGTATGATTATTTTTTGAGATGGTGAAAATAATTTGGAACTAAGTAGAGGTGTGGGTGTACAATATGGTGAACCTTTTAGTGTCAATGAATTTTTACTTGAAAAAGATTAATATTATATTATGAGAATTTCACTTCAATAGAAGAGAAACCAGTTATGAAAGGGAAATAAGATTTGATTCTATTTTTTATCTCAGTCTCTGCATGAGTTGATTCAAATTTTTCAAAGGTAAAAATCCTGTTATTCTCCTAACTAAAATTCTATTGCTTCAGTCTTCCATATTATCAATAATTAATTATCCAGAAAGAAGGAAGTAAATAAGTTTTTCTTGTTCTAATACTCTATCCTTTCTGTTCCAGTTTGCTGAAAATTTTTATCATGAATAGTTGCTTAATGTTATTAACTATTCTTCACATCTTTTGAGGTGACTATATGTTATATTTTATTTTGTTAATGTGGTGAATCACATTGATGGACTAGTAATGATATAGCAAGCTTGCATTCCTGGATTAAACCTCTCCTGAATATGATTTATTACCCATTGCATATATCAATGAATTGATTTGCTATTTTAAGCACTTGTCCATATATATTTATGATATATTGCTCTGGAACTTACCTATCTAGTGATGCAGGTATCATAAAATGAACTGGAAAATGTTGCCTGCTTATTCTATTGTTGGTATAAATTTATGTACGATTGGAATTAAACCTCTCTAATGTGCCATATACATTAGGGATAAGGCTATCAGTTTTGTAAGGTATTCCTGAAATTTTGTTGATAACAGTAGGGAAATAAACACCAAATATAACCAGAAAATCACTCATACATGTTGCTTCTCTGAGACCCACAAGGTCAGAACTATTTTCATACACTTTCTATTGGGCTTTATCCTTGTGCTTAGAATGCAACTTTTTTCATCAACAAGACAGTCTTTGAGCTTGAATGAACTATGAATCTAAGCAGCAATACTCAGGAAAGAAAGAGCCTTGATGTAGGAGCTCCACAATCCCTTCCCCTAACTGCCCGTCTGAATTTCCTTATTTCTCTTTCAGAGTCAATCTTTTTCTAAGAAGATAAAGAGTAAGGAAGATCAGTTATGCAGTAAAAATGTCACCTAACACCCCTGGAACCCTCATATCATAAAAAAATTGTCCAGCATTGCAAATTTCCTGAAGTTGTATTACTAAACATTATATGAAAAGTAATATTTACATAATATGGTCTACATTCAACTTATAACATTTTCTCCATTAAGTGACTATTAATTCTGTACATTCTTCCTTTAATCTTGTGAATACCTTCACCAAAAATCTTGACACAGCTCCTCAGAAATGAAACAAAGGAACTGCACCTATCCATGGCACTATTAAGAATATAAAGTAAGAAGCGTATAATTCATATATAGAAATGAAGAGCCCATCTAAAAGTGCACAGATTAAAATTATAACTTTGAAATGCTTGGAGAATATCTGCATTATATTTGTGTAAGTAAATGTCCATTCAAAAGCATTTTCCAGAATAAATAAAATCTATTCTAAAGGAACTTACAGCTATTCAGATGTTTTTCTTTATCATTTGTTTTATTTTCTCCTTAGGATCTTAAATCCAAAGACCTATAGCATATGTCAAATATAGCTCACCCTATACTGTGTTCACATCCTTTAGATACATGTTTTCTGTCATTAAAATATTTTTATTAACATACACACAGCCTATCAAACTACTTGTTGACTGGAGCACTTAGTTGAGTGCTGACAGAGAGTTAAAAGTTAAATAAATCACATAACTCTATACATTATATATCTTGAATTGTTGAATATATTGTTACATATTGTTCCACAATCAAATAAATAGGTTAGGTTACAAAGTTTGACATCAATCTTCATTAAAATGGAAATTAGAATTTTTTATTTGCAGATAAAAAGTCCATGATTTGGGTGAAGTCAATAACATGATTCACAGTCTGCAGTTGGACTGAAACCATGATAACTTGGAAATTTACCAAAATTTTGTCTATCCTGTGAGACATCAACCATGATCAGCCATGGAAAAGTCTGTCAAGCTACAACAGTTATTTTTATTTATTTATTTATTTTCAAAAAAAGATTCACTCTGAGCTAACATCTGTTACCAATCTTCCTTTTTTCTTCTTCTCCCCACCAGAACCTCAGTACATAGTTGTATATTCTACTTGTAGGTCCTTTTGGTTCTTCTATATGAGCCACCACCATAGCATGGCTACTGACAGACAAGTGATGTGGTTCCATGCAAAGGAACTGAATCCAGGCCACCAAAGTGGAGCAGTTATATTTATCTGAAATACAGGAAGAACAGTTTCCATTAAACAAAATTGACCATAAACTTTAGGTATATTGAAGTGTTAGGCCCAAATCTTCATTGTATTCTGTATCCATGCTCATTGTCATATAGCTTTTCAGTTCTACAAGGCAGATACAATTTCTTAACCATTGACTTTGTGCTCAGCTATATGATTTGCATTGGCTAATAGAATGCTAACAAACATAATACACATAGGAGCTTGAATCGGCTTTTGTTATAGCGCATTCTGTCTTCTGACTCAGTCATTGACAATCCAAGAAGATACTCTAACTAGCCCAATGGTATGCAGAGCAGAGCTATTGAATCACCAAGCAGATCCATAGACTAGAGATGATTTTGCTAGTTAGGCAAGACTATATCAGGTTAACGAAGATGCTCTAGCTGATATTAACAGGGCTGCTCCAATAAATCCCCCGATAAAAAGCAAAAATTGCTTAATGTTACATGTCACCGAATTTTATGTTCCTTATTATGCATCAACAGCTATATTATACACAACTCAAGATTGGCATGAATGACAATTTTAGATTCAGCAATAACTACTTCTGAAGTGTGCAGTTTTTAATTTTAATTTTTGATGTTTTATATACAAATTAAATTTATATTAACAAACATAATTTAAGCAAACAAGATTCTGGAATTTGTTGGGGGCAGAGGTATGACTTCTTTGCACTTAAATTGTACCAATGCTTCCTGTGTGGAATTAAATAAATATTTGTTTTAAATTTAGAGTCTGAGTGCTGAATAACTCCTAGTTTACTATATTGCACTTGATGTATTCTCCCTGATAACAAGTTGTAAATATTTACAGTAACTCTATAAACCCATTCTGTGATGACAAAAAAAGAATGAAAGGTTCACTGGGCAAACGGTAATGTGTACTAACTCAGAAATCTTTGCATGACAAACTCTGTGAGCAGATTCTTCATTTAAGTGGCCTCAACCTTAATTAGTGTGTTATTTATTATTTTATAGCTAATTTGCTGAAGTTTAAATTTAACAGATGCTAAATAATCTGTCAACTAGGGAGTTACATTGAACGCTGCTTTGCTTTATGAAAAAAAGGAATTTGAAGTATTAAAAATGCTAAAAGTCTTGGGCAATCCTCCACAGTACTCTTTAAAATGAAAAAGTAAATCTTACCATCTTACATTAATGACATAACAATTTGCTGTTGATTGACTTCCTGACTGTCTCCTTCACATCTTTGTTCCTGAGGCTGTAGATCAGTGAGTCCAGCACGGGGATGACCACTGTGTAAAACACAGAGGCTAACTTGACCATGAGCCATGAACTTTTGGAGTCAGGAACACAGTAGAGAAATAGGATGGTCCCATGGAAAATGGTAATGGCTGTCAGTGGGAGGCACATGTGGAGAAGGCTTTGTGGCACCCCTCAGTTGAAGACAATTTCATGACAGTGATAAAACGAAAAAAATAGGAAGTAAGAATGATCATCAGGCTGTTTGTTTCATTGAATGTGGCAGAGACTAAAATGATTTTCTGGCTAATGTAGGGGTCAGAGCAAGACAGAGAGACATTGGCGGCATGCTCACAAAGTTATTTATTGTATTATTCCCTATGAAGGATAATTCCAATAGAAAGTAGGTAAGTGTCAGGGAACAGACTGCACCCCAAGAGTATGATACAGCCACCAAATGGAACAAAGCTTCTGGGACATTACAAATGTGTAGAGAAGACGGTTACAAACTGCCACAAATCAGTCATATGCCATCACTGCCAACACGAATGGTTCTGTCACCACAAATATGCATGCAAACAATTGTATGATGCACCCTGTGAAGGAGATGGTTCTGTCTTCCACGACCAAGTTTTCTAGTAGTTTAGGTGTAACTACAGTAGAATAACAGAAATCAACAAAGGATAAGTGGCTGAGAAAAAAGTACATGGGGGTGTGGAGTTTGGGATTGACCTTGATAATCACAATCATGCCCAGGTTCCCCAGCACAGTGACTGTGTAGATGGTTAAGAATAACAGGAACAGAGGCACCTGGAGTCCTGGAGATTCTCAGAATCCCAAGAGAATCAAAGTGACTTCAGCACTCTGGTTTTCTTCATTCCTGTGGACAAAATAGGGAAGTCAATTCAGAGAAATGAGAAGCTAATTTTGGATAAGGGAGGTTAAAATGAGGAAATGTTGAGAGACTTTGTGATTATCTATAAATAGTGCTGTGGAAAACTCTTTGTTTCAACTGTTACATTATTTAAGAGCTAGAATTTAATAATACCACAGTTTTAGAGTGAGTATGAAATCTGTGTAAATGGAATACAAAAGAAGGCGGTTGAGAGAGGAAGGACAAAAATAGAGTTGACCCTGTTATATTTCAAGTGATCAAATTCAGTATCCTCAGAGGCTGTTAGCATAATGAGAAAGACCAGTCTAGCTTTTTGCATAAATCTGAGTTTAGTTAAAATGCTCGTCTTGGGAAAAATATACATGATGTTTCTATGATTTCTTCCCTGACAACTTGTTTAACTATGAGACCTTAGAACTCAAAAGAAAATTAATGAACCAGTAAAATGGTCGAGTTACAATATTTTTATTTACTATTGTGCTATAACTATTTCTAAATTTCTCTTTCCAGTAACTTTTTTACACTTAGTCATACACTTCTTTTCCCATATTTTAAATATTTCCTTCAGAAGACTAATGCATTTGATCAACCACATTTACCTAATTGTTGCAAATTATAAAAATCTGTTACCCTTCCTTGGTGTATTGTAACATCAAGTATTTAGAGAGATTTGTGGTAGAAATAAAATTAACTGTAATATGTCCAGACCATTTTTATTATGCTGGAGACTTTTCTACAACATCATTATCAGATGGTCATCTTAGTGTACTCCAAAACCTCCAATTATGGGCCATTGCTTCCTGAGGTATTACAGTGTGGTTTTTATTTGGTTAAGGACCTTCTTTCATCAAATTGCTTTCAATAGACATAAAGATAATCCTTCCAATGCCCTGTTTTCTTAATTTCTGGATCTCTCCCAATAAGTTTCCCTCCACTTGAATCACTCCTCATTGACCATCGTCATAGTCTCAACTATGCATCTATCAATGATTATACGACCTCAAAAATGCCTATTTCATCCACATCTGTAACATAGTATGTATTGTACTTATATTTTATCATTTACCTTTTTAACATTGTGTGTTCACAGTAAAATAAAAGTCATGAAAGCTAGGATGGGGCACTAGAAGAGAGTAAGTACTCAATAACACATTGAATAAATGAGTATATGAATACATGAATGAGTGAACTTTAGGTATATAATATGCATGTACTGGATAAAAGCTTATAATAATACTAAAGAAGTTAGACTTACCTATAGAGTCAGCACCACACTGTGAACTCACAATGCACTGAGACACATCTCGAGTCCTGCAAAACAGGTAGCCATAGTGAAACCCCATGGGACCTAAGCTTACTGAATTAGCATAAAATAAGGATTTTACAGGGGGGAAATAGGCTGAATTATTTTTTTTAAATGTCCTGTGTTCCTCCAAAATGGTTCAACTGCTTTTGTCTCCCTTTATAATCCATTATTCTCAAAGCCACTTCCTGACTGCTTACTGAAACCTAAAATGGCACTAGGCATAAAAACAAGGCCATTCTACGTAGAATTATGTAAAAATTCTGTCTTATTAGGAGCTGAAGTTAAGAGGCTATAGTTTTCCTTTGGTTGTTCTGACTTTATCCTCCAAGACTGTTTGCAGCACTTAAAGCTACCCTGCATAAATATAAAGATATCATTGACATATCCCTGCTCTTTTTCTTCTTCAATTGCTCCTTAAATTCCCTTGATTCAATACTTGTGATTTAATCTTATACCACATTTATTATTATTTCCTGAAAGTATTTTTCAATTTTACACAAAACTCATTGAGTGCAAATTCCATAACAGAACATATTCCTTCCAAAATCTATACTCGTCTCCTATGGCTGTTATAACAAAGTCTCAGCAGCCCCGGATTGAAAGGGAATGCAAAGCCATCAAAGAGAAATAAAATTTTGATATATATTCAGCTCATTATTACCCATACATCTTTTCCACACAGGTAGCTTTTCACCCCACCTCCTGCACTCTGTATTTGTACCAACAGACTTAGGGTAAAGTTCACAGTCCCCCATTTAGCCCCAGGAATCATCAACTATGTTGAGCTGGCTGAGAGCACAAGGTGCTGGGCGCACTCTTTCCCTCCTTTCTGATGCCAACCATCATGACTGTCTCACTGCATATCCACTGTGTATTCAGCAGTATAACAGGCATTTAGAAACCACGATATTGTAAAATATGGTCCTTATCCTCAATTTTTTTTCTTATGAGTATTATTCCAGAGAATAATGCATATAGTTACAAATGATACGTTGCTACCAATAATTCTTGTTTGTTATTGAAGACAAAGTTTGTGTGTATAAAGAGAGGAAAAGAATATTGTAATCAAGAAAAACTGAAAATATTTCCTAGTGTTGTAAGTCAGTGAATAATAATAAATGTGGTGAAAGATAAGGAATCAGATCTTCTAGTTGGCTGAACTAAGTAGGTATCATGGCAGTTAGAGTTACACAGATGTTTGCCTCCTGCAAAGATTATTGGAACACATTATTTTCCTTTTAAAGTTAAATAAAATAAGGATTGAATCAACTCACTTGAGTGCAGAAGAATTTGACTTATTCATTTAGTGAAGCTTCTTTGCTAAGATTAATGGATTCCAAGCAAGTTCCTGTTCAGAATTCAGCTTTTTAAAAAAAATATAGTAACAAACCTGAAAAAGTAGTGACAGGAATCTACAACATATTGCAATAGCTATTCCAGGGAAATGACTTTTTCCTTTAACCTGTCAAAAATAAATTCAGAGATGACAGAGAGAAAAGCAGATCAAAAAGATAAATCCTAACACCAAATGGTGTCACATGTATATGCCACCAAGACCTTAGGGATGGTAATCCTGGAGAACATCACTGAAGTCTTGCCCCGGAGGCCACAAATAGAGCAATTAGATGAGGTAATGCCCCATGTGATATTTTGTTCATATATAATTTCTTCTAAAGATCGGGGAATGATTTCATCGTGAAATTTAATCCATTGATCTTTTAAAAATGTTGAAGCAGACACTATATTTTTGTCTTTAAATACCTGTAAAATATAGAAATGTACCCAAAAAATCAGTTATTGGGCAACAATCCAGAGATAACTAATCTCAATCTTTGTTGTAGTTCTGGTTTTCCCTTTCTATATAGATATACATTTATCAGTGTGTATCTGGATATAAAATTACTCAATAAGCATTATATTATAGGTACATTGATTATTATCTTTTCTTTTATTTTATATAGTACTTTGAGCTTCATTTTCTATGAAAACCGTTGATTTTCTTAAAATAATACAGTCTGCATTACTCTTCCAAATTTGTGCACGTTATTCAATTCTTACATTAATTATTGAAATTGTGAAAAGCTCATACTCTACTTTTCAATTTATAATCTAGGTATGTATATAAGATTATATAAATTATATAAATAAAACTAAATGTTTATTATTTAGGTATATAAGATTATATAAACTATATAAATAAAATTATATGTTTATTATTTAAGAAGCTGCCATATCTTAACAAATAAACATCTCAATCTCAGTGACTTGACTTAAAAGAACAGGTCAGCCAACTTTTTCTGTAAAGAGTCACATAGTAAGTACTTTAGATTTTGTGAGCTATATAGTTTTAATCCCAACTGTTCAATTCTGCATGTTGTAGCATGGATGCAGCCATAAGCAATACTTAAATCAATAGGTCTTGCTTTTCTCAAATAAAATTTTATTTATAAAAGGGCAGTGAACAAGGTTTGGTTTGTGGGACATAATTTGTCGACTCATGCAATAAAAACTTATTTCTTGATTGTGCAAGGTCCAAAGTTATTTCGAGATCAGTAGGCAGATGTCCTCTGAGTAGCGATACAGGGCCTAGCCTCCTTCCAAATTGTGACTTATAATAGTCTGATTATTATAATGAAATTGCAATATAGTGGGAGAAACAACAATTTGCTTTAAAGGATACTGCACTTTTCTGCACTGTCACTATGCATAAAGCTTTTTTCTTTGTTTAGTTTTTACTTTACGATTTGTTGAGCTGAGCACATTAGGGGTACTCTCCACAAGTGGGGATAACTGAATAATGTCCACGATTTTTTCTGATTGGTAAATCATAAAAAAATTTTGAATTTTGGGCTGAACTATAATGTTAACATAGGATTGCAGGGACAGGAAAGAAAAACAAAAGAATCTTCAAGCAGAGAAGACAGTCTGAGCCAAGGCAGAAATTTGGATCTTCATGTTCCTATCAGTTAGAAGTAGAGTTTATGCAGGTAGCAGTAAGAGAGAAGATTTGAGGATCAGAGGAGCCAAATTGTGTACAAAATGCAATTGGGATCTGTGTAGGTTGTTGAACCTGGTAATAAGGTTCAATGCCAATAGGAAAAAGATGGAATAACGAAGAGGTTGTGGTTGTAAAAAGGTATAGGCGTTGTGAACGAAGTTGAGTCAGTTCTAATATTATAATCATGACATTCAATTTGGATGCATTAATACATTATGTAGACGGAGGTAGCTCCCATTTTCATTTTAGTTTGGAAGGGAGCATTATGTTCTTGACAGCTTGTCATTGCCGGTAAGCTAATAGTTCCCAATAACTATTAATAATTTTATAGGTACCCTGTGATGTCAAGTGATTAACAGTGAGATGTATATATTGGAATTAGAGCATTTAATAAACCAACCAAGGGTCTGAAGATGTCTGGAACATAGAAGAAAAACAAAAAGAGATCCTGACTAATGTCTTCAAATATTTCAAAACTAAAATGTGAATGAAAGGCTGTCCTTGTTTCCCGTGTCTTCAAGAGAATTAATTCCATTAATTCAAAAACCACAAGAACACCAATTTCAGAACCAAAAAAGGATTTTCTTTCCGTAATGTCCAAAAACAGAATAGTATAAAAAACTCTCAGTCTCCCTGGGTTGCTGAATTGACAAATAGCATATAAGAAGGGACTATAAAGATATGCACATTAATGTGAGTAAAAGGAAGGGGGTGGCTCTTTGGGAAGAATGTCAAAAAAACAATAAAACCCCACAATGTGTCTCTACTTTTGGCATGTTCTGTGACTAATCCTTATATTGGTACGGAGCTCTCACTAAGATCACTTCATATTTGGTGTTCTCAAAATACTCTATTGTTTTCAAATCATTTTTTATGCTTCTCAAATGCTGGAACTTACACATATCTAACAAGTTGGTTTAATTGCCCATGCAATAGAAGTATCTAATAGTAATTAAATAGCACACTCTAACTTTCCTGACTAACAAGGATTTGCTTCAATACAAGATTTATTAATTCTTGCCTATAAGTGAGGAGACAAGTCTTGTAAGCAGATAAGTAATGCATACTATATGAAAGAAGAAATTCAATTCAGAATAGCCACAAAAATCTAGTATGATATATAGATAGTTATATATAGAGATAGAGATATTTGATATAAGTATAGAGATATATAGAGAGAGACATAGATATAGTTATAGACAAAGATATAGATACCTTTGAGAATGGAAAGTGTAAAGTGTATGCCCATGGCTAGCACTCTGTGTCTACGGTAAGTTTCAATTAATGTGATTACAGGCAATTTTATCCATCTTTCTGATCTAAGCCGGGTCTCCAGTCCGGCATATATTTCAGAAAAGATCAAAGAGTTAGGGTGAACTCGATAATGGATGTCTTAAATCTCAGTCCAGTATTATTTTATTTTTTATTACAAAAGAAGCATTTAAAAAAAAAAAGAGTTTATCCCAGTTTGACATAATGAGAAACATTTGTCTTAATTCCCCCAACATTGTCAATTCAATTTTCATCTATTTGTGGTCTCATTCTCAACCAAATTACATAGTAATGGGTAGAATTTTTTCATAAGGTCCAGTAGTACAAAATCCCTCTGCAAATAGTAGGAGAGGGTATGAATTTGTCTGTCCATTACAACTGATACAAACAGAAATATCCACTAGATGGCAGGATGATATCATAATTTAAATCAAGACACTAAAATCTCAGTATATTAGTTGCTTTAAGAGAAAACCAGAGAAAGAAATAAAAAACAAGAAGTTCATAGTCTGAATATACCTTGAAGATCGTTGATTGCACACTCTCTTCCATTAAGGGATAAGGAAATACATGTTCAAAGATGGTAAATTACCTGACCACATTCCAGAATCAACTCACCCATTATTTTTATCTTGCTTTCCAATTTATTAATTTTGAAGTAGGATTACTGTGTTGGCTCTTGGTCACTTACACAATCACATAGTTTTGGGAATAAAGAGCATTAACAGCTCAATTCATTTATAATAAGTAAATACACAAATAAAAAGGGGATTAATAATATATACAGATATTGGTATGAACATAAAAATCCTTATGAAAATGCAAATCTTCCTATAAGGAACGGGCAAATAAAACAAATTAAATGATGAAAATCTTTTATTTATTTATATACACACATGAGTATCATATCTCCATACACGTATGTATGCACGTATATGATGTAAAATATCATATATATGACATAAAATATTACAGAACTAAAATACAGCACATTGATTATATTAATAGATTTAATAACAAAGTTGAATCCATCATTGTGATTTGCACATGAAATACTCCTAATAAAAGTGATTCAGTAAAGGTAAAATTAAAGAATAAGTTAGTGATTTCTAAATTAATTTTACTGTTGTCACAGAAAATATTCTGAATAATTTGAAATTTGTTGTTGCTTGATTTATAATCCAGCACATGACCAACTGCGGTAAATTTTCCATGTGCACTGAAACACATGTGTATATTGTTTTTGTTGGGAATCATAATCTATAAAAGTTAACTACGTCAAACGTGTATGTCACTTAGAACTTCTATATCCTTAGACATTTCATTGCTTGTTTAGTCATCAACTGAAAAAGTATGTAAGGTTTCCAACCATGATAAAGGATGCATCTATTTCTTATTATAGCTCTGCATTTCTTCTCTACCAATTTGGAAGATCTGTCTTGAGCACCCGGACACATGAATTTTAATATCTTCTAAGTAGGTAGACCTCTAAATTATGATAAAATAATCCTCTTTATCTTTAGTAATTTTATTTCACTTAAAACCTACTAAGTCTTATATTATTATAACTGCATGAGCTTTCTTTAGAGGCACTTTGCTTTGTGTATATTTTTACAGTATCTTAAGTAGATGAACACATGCATGACTTACTACCCAGAAATTTACTCAGGTCTAAAACCCACAGAAATATTTATTTATGTTGACCAAATAATATAGCGAGATTCTTTGTAATACTACTATTCATAATACCTGAAAGTAAAAAACAAATACAAAAAACTTAGAAAGTCATCAACATCTTTACGTATAAAATTTGGGCTATATTCATACAATGAATGCTATACAGCAAAGAGAATAAAGAAATTTGTAAACATGATGAATAGGGGCTGGCCTGGTGGTGCAGTGGTTAAGTTCGCACGTTCCGCTTCTGCGGCCCAGGGTTTGCGGGTTTGGATCCCAGGTGCAGACATGGCACCACTTGGCACGCCATGTTGTGGTATGCGTCCTGCATATAAAAAAAGTAGAGGAAGATGAGCACGATGTTAGCTCACGGCCAGGCTTCCTCAGCAAAAAGAGGAGGACTGGCAGTACTTAGCTCAGGGCTATCTTCCTTAAAAAAAGAAAAAAAAGAAATATGATGAATAAATGTTATAAGTATAATGCTGATCAAAAGAAGTGGATACAAAAAAAGTGTTTTCTGTATAGTTTTGTTTATATAAAATTATAAACAGGTAAAACATTGGGGTTACAAATTTAAATAGTAATTTCGTTTGAGAGAGAGAAGGAGGATAAATAAAGGGACCAAAAGTGCTTCTGAGCTCTGTTAACGCCCCGCTTGCTGATCTCTAGCTGGTTACAGAGGTGTGCTTGTTTGTAAAAAACGTGTAGTGATATTTATGCACTTTTCTGTATGCATATTAAAACTAAAAATATGTATATTAAAAATTCAATAAAGATATTAGACAAGGGCAAATAAAAACAAATAAGACATCAAAATCATGATACGTGACAAAGGAGAATGCAGACCATAAAACTTTAAATGTATTTAAAACAACCACTATATTACAAAATCTAGATTCCACAGTGAAGTTGTATATACAAAGACAAAGCAACAATTTTCATAAACCAGTAACTATAGGAGATTAGAGGAGGAATAAACAACTCTCAATTGAAGACAAAAGAAAAACAATTCAGTAACAAAGGCTATAATCCCAAACAACACAATCACATATATATCACAGGACTCTGGTAATGGGAAATACGATTTCTTTCAATTGCAATTGAGCTGTCATAAAAATTGACGATACTTTAACTCATGAGTAAAACCACAATAAAGCCAACAAAAATGATGAAAATGTAAAGAGTATTCCTTGAACACTAGTAAATGCAAGTATAAATTTTAAAAAGTTTATCAAACAATGACATTCCACATGAAAATGTAAAAGCATGCCATTAGAAAATACCAGAGAGTAATATAGTCCACAACTGCAAAATTAGTATATGAGATATATTTAAGGCAATTATTAGAAGAAATTTTATGGTATTGCATATTGATATCATAAAATGAGAGCAAATAAAACATTCCACTCCAAAGGCCTAGAAAAATGCCTAAGATAATAACAACATCTAAAATTTAATGTTCCTACCCATCCTCCCAAAAGCCATTCAGATGAGGGAAAAGCAAATAAATAATCCACACTTTTTGCATCACTGTGAAAAAGACAGCCCTGTAAAATAGAAGTTGCCTATAAGTAGAGAAATGTTTATCAGAAGTGAAGAGAAGTACCGCTGAACCTCAAAGTATCATAATTCTATGTGTGTATAGGGAAGAAGTCTGAAGAAGCAGGAATATAGCAATCTTAAACTAGAAATCTTACAAGCCTCACAAAACTGTCAACTTAGTTCACAAAGTTAACAAAAAGTCTGTAACCATACTATCCTCCTATATGGGGCTTGGGGGACATAAAATAAGAGTCAAAACATTGTAACCAATGAAAATATCCCCCAAATAATATAAAACAAAAATAAGCAGAAGGAAACTACACCATAACATTTTAAATTGACCTAAATACCCTTAAATAATAATTTCACAATATTAACAATATGCCTTGAATAAAAATTTCAAAAAAAAAAAATAAATAGAAGAAAACGAGCTGTAACAAAAAAGAGTTGATGAGATGCAATAAAAAATTGAAGAAAAAATAGACGAAATAATAATGAAATCAAATTTGGTTATTTGGATAGAGCAATACAATTGGTAAATGCCTAGCTTAATGTATCAAGAGATAAAAAAAAAACAAAGAGAGCATTATCAATGCCAATTTTTAACAAGGACACCCTACAGATATTAAAAAATATAATAATCAAATATTATAAATAATTTTGTCTTTATTTTCAAGTCATATACCTCACATTTATCCTTCTGTGTTTATATTTGCTAGGACTTTGTTTATTGAGCTAGACCAATGTAACACACATATGAAATAAAACAAGAAATTTTGTGATGCTGTCTCACATATTTATTCTTTAATATACTATGTTTAGAAGCTTACTGAATTCAATTGATAAAATTTCATTTAAGATTTTTACATTTCTGTTCATAAGAGAAACTTGTCAACTTTTTGGTTTTTATGATCTTATTTACAATTTGATGCTTAGAATGAGATATGCAGATTTCATTCTTTTTCTATTTTTTGGAAAACTAAACACATGTATGGAATTAATTTTAAGCATTGTCAGACCTTAGCACTTAACAAAATCCAACTCTCCATTTCTCTTGTAGGGTAAAGTATAGAGAGAAGCTAATTGTCATTTTTATTCATGAAAATGGAATAAATAAATGTCTCATATCAAGTTTTTTATTTCTTCTTGTGCATAGCCTGACATATTAAAATAGCACAGCCTGTATCCCAAGCTCTCATCCCCCCAACAGAAACATTGAAATAAAGTGCAGATACTATCAGAATCAACTTTGTCAGAAAATTGGAAAACAGTTAAAGGTTTAAAGCAACAAAAGTAATGCTAAAACAAGAAAGACGTAATTGAAAAATGGTAGGAAAGTTTTGTGGCATTTATACTTGCCCTTGGTTGCTCCTTCCCTGGTGTGGTTGCAGTCTTGAAATGGTAGAGTGAAATGGCATTCCCATTGTGAGATTCTGAACTCTACTTCTGGAGGGAACAGACACCCTCAATCATATTTGCAAATTATTGTGCATGTCTATTCTAATTTGTCTGGAGGCTACATGAAAGACTGAGGCAAAGTGCATATCTTTGTTTCATCCAGAACAGAAACCTTGGGTGGGAAGAACAATGTGCATTGCTTGAAAAATGCTACAAGATGAATAATGACGCACTGATGCCTAAGGTGTAGAACAAACAGCAGGGTAGAGTTTATTTGGGAAATTAGGACATTCAAAAGCATCACTGTATGTGAGAGAAGTGGGAAGATACAGTCATGTTCAGGGTAAGATGCATACTCAGAAAGAACTTGTGAAGATCCTAGGCTTTCATCTTGGGGAGATACCTAAGTTCAGTACAAGCCTGGCTGAATGTTGAAAGAGTGTCTCAGCACTTAGCCAATCTGCAATGACTGGAAGACAACTATATGATGTCTACCAGAGACTCAGTTTAGATACCAAATAGGTCAAAAGTGAAACGATGGAAAAAGTTATACTGTGCACATGGTAAGGAAAAGAGATCACGCATGGCTGTACCAACATCAGAGAAAACAGACTTTAAGTCAAAAACTACTACAAGAGACAAAGAAGGACATTATACATTGATAAAAGGGTCAGTTGGTCAAAAGGCTATAATAATTATATATCAAACAACAAAACCCTGTTAAAAAATTCAACGGCAAATTTTAAAGATTGTACTGGCTTTATTCAATGATTTATGAATAGGGCAGCACCCAATCTAGCAGACAGAAAGCAGCTCCAAGGAGCTAAAGAAAAATCTGCAGACTTTTATCAGCAGAGGGAAGCAAGAAAAAGGAAGTTGTACTAGGCATAAAAGCAGATTGGTTGTTCCAAGATTACTATCATTTAGGGGATAGCAGTGGTCTATCATGCAGATTACCAAACTAGTGCTGACTAGACAATTCCTGATTGACTGGTTTAAGATTCCATTTCTGGGAGAGCCAAAACTATAATTCAGTTAAGTCTTGGTTTAGTGATATGGGATTTAGCAAAAGTGACTCCATTTTGGGACTGTTGCCTTGTTTTGCACAGCCACAAACTATATGAAGGAAAATTGACAGAATTGAAGAGAGACATATATAGTTCTATAAAAATATCTGGAGAATTCAATATCCCACCTTCACTAATGGATAGAACATCTAGACAGAAGATTAATAATGAAACAGAGGTCTTAAACAACACTTAAAATAACTAGACCTAACAGACATATATAAAACATCCCACCCAACAAAAGCAAAATACTCATTCTTACCCAGTGCACAAGGGACATTATATAGGAAAGACCATAGGTTAAGCCACAAAACAAATCTCAATAAACTTAAAAAGATTGAAACAATACAAAGTATCTTATACAACTGCAGTTGAATAAAGCTGGAAATCAATTACAGAAGGAAAACTAAAAAATTCACAAACAGGTGGAAATTAAACAGTACATTCTTAAACAATCAAAGGGCCAAAAAGAGAAATCAGAAAATTCCAGAGAGAAATGAAAACAACACAATACACCAAAACTTATGGGATGCAGTAAAGGCAATGCTCAGAGGGAAATGTATAGCTGTAAAAGTTTACATTAAACAATAAGAAAGATCTTAAGATAATAATCTATGTTTACATCTTGAGGAACTAAAAAAAATAAAGCAAACTAAACTCAAATCTACCAGAAGGAAAAAAATAAAGGTTAGAGAGGAGAAAAATTAAAGAACTGAAAAACAACAGAGAATAAAACCAAAAGTTAGTTTTCGTAAAGATCAACAAAATTGACAGACCTTAGGTAGTCTGACAAAGTGTAGACACAAATAACTAAAACCAGAAATGAAAGAAGGTACACTACCAACACACTACAGCAATAAAAAGGATTATAAGAGAGTACAATTAACAACAGTACAACAACAAATTGTATAACTTAGATGAAATGGGCAAATTCCTATAAACACACCAATTGCCTCAACTGACTCAAGAAGGCATAGAAAATCTGAATAGACACTTATAACAAGTAAAGAGATTGAATCATTCAACAAAACCTCTCAATAAAGAAAGTCCAGAATCAAATACTTTCACTTGTGAATTCGATCAAACTTTTCTCAAACTCTTCAGAAAAATGGAAGAGAAGGGACACTTTCTATCTCATCCTAATAGGCCAGCATTACTCTGATACCAAAGTCAGAAAAACAAATCACCAGAAAAGAAAATTAGAGACCAATATTCCTTATGTATTCAGTGCAAAAATCTTCAATAAAATGCTAACAACCAAATTCAACAGGATATTAAAATGATTATACACCAATTGCGATATATCCTAGGAATTCAAGGGTGGTTCAACATATAACAAAATTAACCAATGTATGTATCACATTAATAGAACTAAAGAAAAGCCCCATCATCATCTAAATTGTCACAGAAAAGGACTTTGACAAAATCCAGCACCATTTCATGATTTAAAAAATAACGCAGAAAACTAGATACAGAAGGGAAGTTATGCAATAAGATAAAGGTCATTTATAAAAAGCCCAGTGCTAACATCGTGCTCAGTGGTGAATGACTGAAAGCTTTCTACTTAAAATCAGGAAGAGGGCAAGGATGCCCATATTCACAACTGCCATTCAACATTGTGCTGGAGGTTCTCACTAGAATAATTACACAAGAAGAAAAAAGAAGAAAAAAAGAGCATCCGAATTAAAAAGCAAGATGTAAAACTTCTTTTCTCACTGATGACATGCTCCTCTACATAGAGAATCCCAAAATATCCACAAGAAAGTTTATCGAACTAATAACCACATTCAGCAAAGTTGGAAAACACAAGATCAACATGCAAAAATCTGTTGTGGGGCGGGCCTGGTGGTATAGTGCTGGAGCTCAGTGTGCTCCACTTTGGGGGCCCAGGATCATGGATTTGGATCCTGGGCATGGACTCACACCACTTGTCAAGCCGTGCTGTGGCAGCGACCCACATACAAAAAATCAAGAAAGATTGGCACAGAGGTTAGATCAGGGCCACTCTTCCTCAAGCAAATAGAGGAAGATTGGCAACACATGTTACTCGGAGCCAATCTTCCTCACCAAAAAAGAAAAAACATATGTATCATAAATATATATATAAAATATATATAGAAAAGAAAGAAAAAAATCAATTATGTTTTTTTCACCAGCAGCAAACAATCCAAAAAGGTAAGAAAGCCATTACATTTACAGTTGCAACTAAAAAAGTAAAATTACAGGGATAAATTTCACGAAGGAGGTGAAGGACTTATACACTGAAAACTATAAAACATTGCTGAAAAAATAAGAAATACTTAAATAAATGGAAAGATACCCACTGTTCAAGAACTGGAAGGCTTAATATTGTTACAATGGCAATACTAGCCACTGATCTACAGTTAGAAAGCAATCTCTATCAAAATTCCAACTTTTTTTTTCTGTATATAGGAAAATTTACCATCAATTGCATGTGAAATTGCAAGGGGTCCCAAATAACTAAAGCAAACTTGAAAAACATCAAAGTTTGAGGACTCACACTCCTTAAGTTCAAAACTTACTACAAAGCTACAGTAATCAAAACAGTGTGCTATGACATAAGGTTAGATATATGGACCAGTACAGCAGAAAGTTGAGGCTGGAAATAATTCTAAACATCTATGACCTATTCATCTTTAACAAGGGTAGAGGGTGAATTCAGTAAGGAAATACTATTCTCTTTGACAAATGTTGCTGGGACAATTGTATTTCCACATACAAAAGAATGAAGTTGTATCCTTTTATCACACTGCATAAATAATGAACACAAAATGGATCCATGGCCTAAATACTAAAGCCAAAACAGTAAAAATCTGAGAAGAAAACACAGGATTAAGTCTTCATGATCTTGGATTTGGCAATGGATTCTTAAATAAAATAAAGGCATGAATAGTAAAAGAAAAAAATAGGTAAAGTGAACTCCACGAAAATTAAAAGCCTTTGTGTGTCAAAGGACATTACAAGAAAGTGAAAAGACAATCTACGGAATTGTTGAAAACATTTATGAATCATGATCTGATAGGTGATTAATATTCAGACTATATAAAGAACTGTTATAGCTCAACCAAAAAAAGAAAAACAACTCAATTAAAAAATTTTTAAAAGATATGAATAGACATTTCTCCAAAGAAGATATACAAATAGTCAGCAAGCACATTAAGTGAATCTCACGCTCATTATTCATTAGGGAAATGCAGTTCATACCACAATGAGAAACCACTTCATGCTCATTAGGATGGCAATAATAACAATAATGATAATGATAATAATAATAATAATGGGAAATAAATATTGGCCAGAATGTCTAAAATTTGGAATCCTTCTATAGCGCTGGAGGGAATGCAAACTGGTACAGCCATTGCAGAATAGGGTTTGGTGGTTTCTCAGAAAGCTATACATGAAAAAGATGTTCAAATTCAATATAGAAGAGTGTTTATGAATGCTGGTTAGCCAAAGCAGTTAAATATTCCACTCATTTACCTATTATCCTCAGCTCAAAAGTCAACCTTAAATGCTCTCCTCTGAGATACTGGGAGTAAAATCTGACTATAATTCTCCTCAACCGTATGGTTTCCTATTATTTATTGTCAGTTGAGTCTGGAAATCGAGAGGAGGGGAGGAAATACTTCAGTACACATTCAAAATAAAATGTCAAATTAAGGAGGCCTTGAGACAGGTGTGAAGAGAATAGAGGAAAAATGAATGAACGTGAAAAAATAAGCTAAAATTGCCCAACCAGGAGAAGTCTGAGAAAATTCTAAAGGTTCTGAGCTCTGACCTGTGGCTGGCTTTTGCAATCACTGTATACTCTTTGTATATTATTCCATATTAATTCTAGGGCTCAGGTTTAGCCCTAAGGTGAAATTCTGAGATGATTTTTGTACAACTTACTTCTCTTTCAAAAACAATTGTTCCAAAAACAATACTACATTTTCCTGAAGGCATTCTTCATCTCCAGGTTTCTCAACCTGTAGATCAGAGGGTTGAACTTGGGAACAATGAAAGTGTAGAAAAGAGCAAATACTTTGTCTTCAGTGAAAGTTGTGACTGGTCTAACGTAAAAGAAGAGAACAGGCACCAAGAACAGGACCACAACCATGATGTGGGAACTGCAAGTGGAAAGAGCTTTGGTGCGGCTCTCTGCAGGGTAAGCACAGATGGTGTATAATACCAAAAAATAAGACACCATCAAAATCACAAAAGTTATCAAAGCAATCAGAACTGAATTAACAATTACCAAGAGGCCAATTTTGCAGGTATTAATGCAAGCCAATTTCAGCAAAGGATACACATCACAGAAGTGGTGATCTATTTCATTGGGGCCAAGGAACAGTAAGATGATGGTGAGAAGAAACTGAGTGGCAGAGCATATAAATCCCCGCGTACAGCAAGCTATGACGATCATATTACACCTCTGTCTGCTTATGATTATCCTGTAGTGCAGGGCTTGCAGATCGCCAGGTAGTGGTCATAGGCCATCCCTGTGAGGATAAAGGTCTCAATGCCTCCAAGGAAGTGAAGGATAAAGAGCTGTATCATGCAGTTATTACAGGGAATGATTGTCCTTTCTGCCAATAAATCAGTCATTAGTTTGGGGCTCACTGTGATGTATAGCAAAGGTTGGAGAGTGAGAGTTAATTAAGGAAGAAATACAAGGGTTGGTCAGTTAGCTGACTGCATGTGATATAAATCATTGTGAGTAAATTCCCATCCAACAGCAATGTAGCAAAATAAAATAATATAAAGCTGAGGACCTCAGTGTTCTTCTTTCGAGGTAGTCCCAAGAGAATAAACACAATGACACTATTCCTATTTTCCATGGTCCAGTGGGGTAAAAATGCCTAACAGTCCCCCGAAAAGACATAATGCATAAGTCAATATCCAAAATGTTCATGGGGAAAATTGATGATAACTAACATCATCAATCTGTGTTTAATGGACATGATCCCAGTGTTTCAGAAAATAAAAATCTGATATTTAATAATTTTTTTCAGATTAGTTTCATGCTGATTTCCATAAATCAGTCCTTCAGGACATTATGTTCAATGTTGACATTAATAAAAATGAATGCATTCAATCAATCAATTAAAAAAAGTCTAAAAACTATTAATAGTTGCTAAATATTTTTCAATTCTAAAGGACCATACAACTAAGTCCTTGGAAAGGATATTACTCTGGATCCTTACAAATTGAAATTTGTTAAAGATGCAGTTGTGAGTCATAAAAGTTTCTGTTTAATGATATAGAAGCAAATGTAAAGCTTAACAGTGGTCACTAGTGGAATATATGTTACCTCAAAATAATTCTAGAATGAAATAGAAAATAAAATTAAAGATTTATATAATGATATGTATATATTTAAAAAGTGAAAGCTAAAAACTCTCTGTAAGAGGCCCTTGCAGTTGGTTTGAACAATTTTTGATAGCTTGTTTATCTTTTTCTTAGTGATTTGTGACAGTAAAATCCTGACATTTTATAACAGAGGTGTGTTGATTTCTATAGGCACATCAATAAACATCATGTACTTAAATGAACCACAGAATAAAGCATTAGTTAAAACTAAAAAAGTGGAACAGAAGGCAGTCTTATCTTCACAGTTTTGCTCTTGACTCAGTATGTTATGGTTTGCAAATCAATTTATTCTCAGTGATTTGAATTACAGGATGTATTTCTGTTCTATATTTGCCTAATTTATGTCTTTTGTCCAAATCCATAAAGAATCTTGACACTGCATAATTCTGAAAAATTTTATAGGAAGCTTGTGGAAAAAGGTTTATATGAAGACAAACATTTGGGACGCAGTGCTATTACTAATTATACCAATGTGTGAATTTGAGTACCCACCTCTTGATTTCTTTAAATTTAAGTTATCTCATTTGAAAAATGAAGAAATCTTCTTGGACTTGGTCACAAAATAGTTGTGAAACTCAAATCAATAAGTCGTCTTTGCTTTATTAACCATAGAGGTATTAATTGCTGATTTTATTTTCTTAATGTTAGTGTTGCCAAATCAGTAACCTAAATTTGTCAATAATAAAGTCTAGTAAATATGACTCCCATGTAGAAAATGAAATTTTAGTCATAAAATCATTTTGAGCAGGAAAATAACTGAGATCTACTAGCCAAATCCCCTAGTTCTAAATAGAAACAGTTTTAATTAAAAGGGTCTAGAAAATGTATGAAATGAATAAGAGTAGTTTGAATCTCTTCATCATTTAGCAATTATATTAAAAGAGGATTTGATATATGAAAATATAGGCAATTCAGTTGAGGTTGATCTTAGCTTCTGCTAATTTAGGTTGAGTTTCAATGATAATGAAAAAAGATATATAGAGCTGATAACCACATGGTCCAGTTGTCTTTACTACAAATTTTGACCTTAAAATGCATCATTTACACTTGAAATTTTCTTTGAAATTTTTGATGTGTCTTCTGCCCTAATCTTGTAGCTACATTTTCTCATCAAGTAATTTTTAAATTCTGTCTTCATCACTCTCTTTTACAGACTAAGTTCATTGTGTCACTTTCCAAATAAAAAATTCCTTTGCAATGGAGCTTTCAAACAAAGAGATTTATTTTTATGGTACAATTTTAAGATTTAGAATTAGCTTGTAGGGAAACCATGGAAAAGTAAAGATTTTATGCCTCTAATTATATAATGAAAATATTTCCTTACCTATAAATAAATAAAAAATTATTTTAAAAATAATATTTAAAATACTGATTTGGTCAACTCAAAGTAATCACTTGTTTATTTGAATGGACATAAATAAAACCATTATTTTAATCATGTGCATTGAGATAAGAAATCATTTAAGTTGTTTTTCCTCTCCCCAAACTAGACGTGAAAGTTTTGGGTTATACATAAGCCTCTGAGGAAATTAAGGTTGTTAGAAAAGTCAGGCAAAGCCAATCATTCTATCTTCTTTTGACAGAAAATTAATTTTCCTGCTTATTAAATGTGGTCTGGTTTTTTAATCAATTTAACTATATATTTATTTGAATCTCCAATTTTTTCCATACTCAAGGCCACAAATAATGCTTAATTTTCCTTCTCAGTAATCTTCTCTTTTTATTTCAACTTTCCCATACATTTGTAGTTTACCACGTATAAACTACCACCTATATTTCTAGCTTTTCAATTTTAGAGTAGTAGAAGATCTCTAGTTTCTATTCTTGAATCAGCCATCAATTTTAAGTGTAAATTCCTAACTTCACTTCCTTTCACACTTTTCTTCATCAAAAATGTAGAAAAATGATTGCTTCCCTAAATAAGGCAGAGAGTTTGAGTTTCAAATTTAAAAATAAATGAAGAACTTTGAAAAAAGTAAAGGGCTATGCAAATGAACACAGTTTAAGTTCAGTTTGATGCACATACAAGAGTAATAATACCTTAGAGAGGCAAAAATTAGTTGAGGCTTCTATAAGTGTATGTAGAACACTTAACTAGTGTTTAGCAAACCAGAACTTGAAACCAGAATTTTCTAAGTCTACAGCCTGAGTTCACAGATAAAAGATGCCGCATCAAAGCAACAGAACAAATGTAGTGTTAAAAACTCCACTTTTTCACAATTACCTAATTATTTAATGCAAAACCAGATAAACTCCAAAGTTATTGTCCTTGAACCATTTCAGAATATTTTGATATGCAGATGACAAAATGAGATAATAAATTGAGACAAATTCTCTAAATCTATAAAACTATAGGCAGTAAACAAAATCTACAAACTCAACCTGTTGCTCTCTCCTACATATGTAGCCCATTTATAAAGAGTAAGAAAGTTATACTCACATACACGAATAAAATGCACTAAATCTCCTCATGCCCTCAAACATGAACACTGCTACCACAGCCACAAAGAGTCCCTGTGTAAGAAAAATGGCTAGGGAAAAAAAGAGCCTAATTCATTCTCTAGAATAGCTCTTCACTCACTTTAGGAACTAGTATTCATTTGGTCTAGGGTCCCCAGCTACAAAATGATAAATCCACTATCATTAATTTCAGTTAAGATTTTGCATAACCTTTGGGCTTTCTACCATTGTTAAAAGCAAAGTTTTGAAAAATCTTAAACTTAAATAAAGTGAAATTCCTTGGGTTTATATACTGGCTTTGCTATGAATAAGCATATGACCTCACTACATTACATAAATACATTGACAATCAACAGGTCTAATCATTCTTTATATTAGCTTACAATTTGAGCATTCCTATGGGCCTAATGTTCTTCTTAACACGTTATAGGTACAATCTTTTTCAATCTTCACAATAAGTCTAAGAAGTAAATGCTATTGATATTTACTTAATAAAGTGATGTAATAATTAACATTATTACTCATTTAATTTCTCTATGATTCAGTTTCCTCTTTTGGGCTTATTGTGAACCTAATAAGCAGCAGAGTCAAGATTTAAAACAAGATACACTCACTTAGCAATATACTTCACAAAATATTACAAAGTTAGCTCAATTCCTGATATATATGGTATACTCAATAAATATTTGATAATATTATATTAAAACAGAGGATCTCAGTGACCTTGATATTTTAATTTTTAATCTATGCAAAAGTAAACTCTATATATGTTTAATTTTCATGATCCTAAATTTCTCAAAGACACAGAGACTTGTCTTTCATTGTCTTGAAATCTTAAAAAGTGCTTGTGCAAATTTAATTCTGAATTCTAGACACTTTCTTTGATCTGTGTGATTTTTGGCATGTACTTTTTTTTTTTCTCAGACCATCATCTCACTGATGGATACATACAATCCTGATGAATACATCTATCTCCCAATGATGTTGTGAGAATTAACTAAATAAAGTGAATGAGCCATCCAGTATATGGTGTGACTCAGCAAGAAAGTATTTCCAATTATTTTTATATTTGTTCTATCCTTGTTAAATACAAGTTACCATTCATTTAACTAATAATCAGTAAATGTTTGTTGAATGATTAAAATAAATAACTTTAACGATTTAAAACAACATTTGGGGGCTGATCCCATGGATAAGCTGTTAAGATCACAAGCTCTGTTCTGCTGGCCTAGGGTTCACCAGTGCGGATCCTGGGCGTGGACCTACACACCACTCATCAAGCTGTGCTGTGGCAGCATCCTATATAGAAGAACTAGAATGCCCTACAACTAGGATATACAGCTATGTACTGGGACTTTGGGGAGAAAACAAAAAAAAGAAGGAACATTGGTAACAGACATTAGTTCAGGACCAATCTTCCTCACAAAAAAAGGCATCTAAAAAAATAGTCCCAACAAATAGTTTGACTGGAAGGATCACATCTCGCAGCGGTAGAGATCTCAGGACAATGCATGGACATTTAAAAAGTTAAACAAATGAATAAATAAAGGAAACAGAATATAAATAAAATAGTTCAAAATTGGTATTGTTACCATCACAACCATCACATGCAACATGGGCAGGCAAAGAAGTCAATAGAGATAAGGTATCAGAGAGGAAAGATTTGACATACCTCCATTTGACTTTTAAGTGACCCACCCAGGATCTTTGGTTATGTTAATTCTTGGGCCAACTTTATTTTTTTCATGAGACAGAAACAGGGATTAAGGTAGTGGTTACTGCAGGGAACTTATTTGTCCTTTCCATTTGGGTTTTCTCACTTTCTTGGTAACCTGTGAATCACTTATTTTCTTAATTGATAGTCAACTTTCTACCAAAAAATCTAATAATGTTTTCTTTCTATTTGGAACTTGCTATCCAGCTAAGCATCATTTTCCTGTCACTGTCTGACTGCCTCTTTTGGATGAAATATCACACTCTCAATGGGCAATTCCTTGATTTTATTGCTGACCAAATCTCAAAACAAATTATAAAATTCAGAGAAGATGCCTGTATCTACTGTATTTAACTACAAATGGCAGTCAATCTGTTATCTATAATGGAGACAAAAATATAACCAGATGATCTTACACATCCAGGCAGGATAATGGGAAAGGAGGAAAAATAATTTACCACACATGCTCTTCCACTTCAGTTGTTGTGAATCCATTTCTATTTCTTCGTTTCAGTGTTTTCTCTTCTTCCTCATTGAAATGCTAGTCATTCACCTACTGTTCAGAGTATTTCACTTCAACTTCTTGAATTCACATTTCACTCAGCATAGTTCATTAGCCATTTATAGAAAAAGATTTTTGTATCATTTAAAAGACTACCGACACCTGTCACTCAAGCAGTGTTCACACAAACAATGACAGGTCCTACGCCCAGAGCAACACTTTAAATTCAAGTGGAATAATTTTAATATCCAAACAAGTCAAATCACAATCTATACTTTCATAGCTAAAATTATTCCTAGAGATGTCCAGGCTCACATGATTAATTGAATACTTAATAGAGTACACATTCTAAAACTGCATTTCTTTTATTCTAGACTATTGACTCTTCCTTCCAAGTTGTTTGGATTTACCTTCCCAAATATTAAGCTCTTCCTTTAGATTTAAATTATCAGACCCACCTCAGCTAAGATAGTCTCTGGATTATAAATAGTATGCAAACCATAATAAATTTTGCATGTACTTTAGAATTCTCAATCATTAGACATTCCTCCTGGGCCCCAGTGACTGAGTTCCCCTGCACTTTATTCAAAGAGTTTTGAGATACAACAAATCTGAGTGGCTTTTGATTGAGGGACTTATCCTTTCTGTAATCTCTATAAACTGACTGAGGAGGAAAGAATAGTTCTGGACCTTATCGTAGCTAATGGTCTTCATCTCTCCTCAAAAATTATCTTTATTGTATTCTCCTAGAGAAATAGAGTAAATTTAAATTATTTCCAAGTATTAGTTAGGTAGATTTCCAGAACAATTTTGAACTAATATAACTTAGTACTATTTTGTATAGATTTAAACACTTTCCAAAAAATAATTTTAAAAAATTTGCAGTTGAATATGTGTTAATTTTCCCCCAAATCTTTACATCATTTCCATATGTCTTTATTTCCTATGTTTCTTTTTTCACATCTGTAACCAAAGATTGGAGCTGACTTCAACTGTGCTTTGTGAGCAGAATAAATAATAGCAAATGCTTATTGAGGATTTACTGTGTATCAAACACTAAGTGTTCTCATTTAATCTTCACAAGGACACAGTGAGATGGGCACTATGAGCATCATTATTTTACCCATGAGAAAATTCTGTAACAGATAAGATATATACATTTCCTAAGGCTTCAAGGCAAGGAGGAGATTACCAACAAAAGCCAGGAGAATAGCAAATTCTAGGGGAAGGGAAAGAGTAAGGACAGGAAGGGACATATCGTTGACTTTGGAGATGATGACAGAGTTCCACTTCTTGATTCATGTGGTCATTAGAGGGATATTTCCATTGTAGTTCTCTCTCTCTATCATTTGCAAAATTCTTTTGTATTACCTTTTATAATTTAAGTATGTGAAAAATATGTAAGAAAGCCCTAAAAACCATATCCAAGGCACCTAAGCTCCCCAGGGTAATGTGAAATTTGATTTTCCTCCAAAGAATTAACTCAAAAGCAAATCTAGCTATTTTACTTTTGTCCAGTCCATTTCATACACTCCTAAAGGCACCTGTTTTTTTCTTTTAACTTTATTGAGGAATAATGGACAACTATAATTACATTTATTTAAAGTCTACAATGTGATAATTTGATACACATATACATTGTAGCACTGTAGCGTGATTACCAAGATCCAGATAATTAACACATCCATCACTCCACATATTTAACTTTTTGTGTGTGTGTTTGTGGTGAGAATGCTTAAGATCTGCTCTCAGAAACTTTCAAATATACAAAACCATATTGTTAACTATAGTCACCATGCTGTACACTAGATCTTCAGAACTCAATTCTTCTTAAAACTGAAAATTTGTACCCTTTGACCTACATCACCCTATTGAAACCTGCTTTAAGACATTAATGACATTTCTCTTTGAGATATCTCCTACAGTCTAGATCATGTTTTCACAATTATTTCTACTCTTAATGCTGAAGACCTTTCATGATATCCTCTCTGGGCTTCCTTTTCTCTGTCTTTGCAGACATGCTCGAGGCTCTGTTATATAAATCACAAATTGGACAAATTACTAATAAAGAAATGAAGATTATGCCAGATTAAACTACTTCTCTAATACCGAAACAGCAATGTACAATGTCTACAGGTTTTGAGAGAAAAAGGTTGAGAATGATAAACATTATTCCTAGTCTCATTGTCTTTCATTTATGCAGGAAAGTAAAGGATACCTTCATATTTGTTTGGCTTGATTATATGTATTACTTATGTATTCTTTTTCACCAAAAGCTTTTAAAAAGTCTTTACTGAAATAAATTTTATAATACTGTGTTAGTAACTTGTCCCAATTGCAATTTATGTAATTCTTCTCTCACTTAAATGTGCTGCAATTTGCCTTCCATATACTTTCTCTAAGTTCCCTTCCCCTTCATTTTATATCAATGTTTTAATAATCTTTGTGAAAATCGATTGAATTTTAAGTTCTCAAATAATCTTCAGGTTTTTCAAATAACTCTGTTGTTACTATTACGCTATTACCCACCTTCTTATGACGGTCTTTTTTTTTAATGGAAATCCTGTTTATTTGCATCCTATTGATGATACCAAAATATTTTCTTACATTTTTTCTGATTCCCTTGGGAAATCTTTCTCAGAAATCTACTCTTCACAATACCTACAAATAAATTGATTTATCCAGAATAGTATTTTTTTTTTGAGGAAGATTAGCCCTGAGTTAACATCTTCTGCCAATCCCCCTCTTTTTACTGAGGAAGATTGGCCCTGAGCTAACATCTGTGCCCATCTTCCTCTATTTTATATGTCGGATGCCTGCCACAGCATGGCTTGCTAAGTAGTGCATAGGTCCATGCCAGGGATCCAAACCAGTGAACCCTGGCCGCCAAAGCAGAGTTTGCAAACTTAAGTGCTATGCCACTGGGCCAGTCCCAGTAGTATGTTTTTTAATATCACCAATAGTTGTGTTTTTGTTTTTGTTATTTTTCTCTCACCTTGAGGAAAGAAAATATATACAAAAAGTATTACGCAAAAGGAAAATTTATTTTTTAAAGAATATCACTTGGCCCTATTCCCTGTCCACTAGGTTGGAGATTGAATTCATTTTTCATATCTACCTGTCAACACAAGCTGATATGTACAGTTTCTTCCTATATGTAGTCTTGTAGTCACTCAACTAATTGAACTACTAGAAAAGGATGAGACCTATTAATTTTCTCATCCTGTCTTTCCATATTTTGAGTATCTGTGATGTAATAAACACAGTAACAGAAAAATAAACTCTCATCAGTCCCTTTGTCCCTGCCTATGACACTTTCAGGCAGACAGGGACAGGGTGCTGAAGCTCCAAGGAAACAGGTCCGACCACTCCTTTTCCTTCACACCTTAAACCAAATGATTTCTATGAAGTTTTTCATTGCACAATTTATTTCACAGGGCCAGCATTTAAGATTTACTTGAATATCCTATTGGGAAATAAAGCTCAATAATAGAAAAATATTCTGTTTTTAATTTTTGAAAACCACGTTTAATCTACTTCATTTCTACTTCGTACAGAATGCCAAAAAATTGCCTAGTCTCCATGTATAAATTTTAAACACAAGTGGTTATTAAAATTCTCAATCAGCCTCAGAATCACCTACTCTATATGACATAGTCACCATTCCTTTAGTCTAGAATATTTTTAATACGCATATGCCACTACTCAATCTCAGTGCCACAGTGAAACTGTCACTTTATTCATAATCCTTCAGCTCATCTCTGACATTTATAATGTGAATAATTTGAGTTCAATGATCTGAAAGCTAACAGAGCTCTCTGATTCCAAGTCCACTTCTATTCCTGAATAATTGAGTAGGAAAAGTCAATTATGTTTTTCTTCTGAAAATATCTTTTCACACCAAACCCTTCTCATGGCCTTTTTCATCTCTGCATTTCTCAGGGTATAGATTAATGGATTGAACATAGGAGCAATGATGGTATAAAATAGAGCAAATATTTTGTCCTCAGGGTAAGTAGTAGGGGGTCTGAGGTAGGCAAGATAGAAGGCCCAAAAAATAAGACAACCACAGTGATATGAGACCCACAGGTAGACAGCGCTTTGCATCTTCCCTCTGCTGACTGATTTCTTAAGGTGAATAATATAATGACATAAGACCCAAACAAGAGAACAAAGGTTACTAAGGCAACCATTCCTGAATTGGCAACCACAAGGACACCAGTGATGTATGTATCGGTACAGGCAACTTTCAGCAAAGGAAAAATATCACAATAGTAGTGATCTATTTCATTGGGGCCACAGAAGGGCAAATGAATTGTCATAGAAAACTGAGAAAATGAATGAATGGCTCCACCAGTCCAAGCAGCCAAGACTAGGAGATTGCACCTTGTCCTGTTCATGATAATCACGTAATGGAGAGGTTTGCAGATGGCAACACAACGATCAAAGGCCATGACTATGAGGATGAAGACCTCAATGATGCCAAAGAAGTGTATGGAAAAGATCTGCAACATGCAATTACTGTAGGAGATGGATTTTCTTCCAAGAGGCAAGTCTCTGATCAGTTTGGGTGTCACACAGGAGGTATAGCAGGTGTCCATAAAGGATAGATGGCTGAGGAAATAATACATTGGCTGGTGAAAAAGGGCACTTCATCGAATAGAGGTAAGAATCAGAAGATTTCCCTCCAAGATGGCAACATAACAAAGTAAGAAGAATACAAAGCAAAATATCTGTATGTTCTGGTTACAGGAAAGTCCCAAAAGAATAAATTCTGAAATGTTCCTCTGACTTTCCATCTAGTGTATACTATGCAAAACTAATTGAGTATCTGAAAAAAATGTAAATTTGAATTAAAACATTTACAATATAATTGCAATCATATAAAAACCAGTAACAAACCATGGACGCTAATTCAACAAATCACAGAAGTTAATTTGTAAGTCAATTATATTATCGTATATTTTCTTAGAAATCATAGCTGATTTCTCTAATAGTTTTCTTATTTTTTCAAGTATCTTGTTATATTGATAATACTAGAAATACAATTTATTACATTTTGAAAATATAATGATTTAAAAATTACTATTTTCCAGAGAAGTTATACTACTGTTATTTGTAACATTTAGATAACACGGATACTAATGTAATTTAATGAAGGAAATTTACTTTACTTGTAATTTTCAATTATCTTCTTTATTCATAACAGATTTTTCATTTTAGATATTGTTCCCTTCCCTCAGCATGATATGGAACACCCTCCTGACTGTCTGTAGACATATGATCAAGGAATTCAGACACATTTTAAAAAATTGCCTAAATTATAAGATGAGCAATTAGGATTGTAACTGATGTTTCTGGAAATACAAGGGTGTGGTGGGATGAGTACTGAATATTGAATTTGTGAAATCAATCTTGCTGTCAAGTCGCATGACTAAAAATAGTTAAAAATACAGCAAAAATTGGATTTTTTTTCCAGACTGACATTTTGAAAAAGTTAGAAAAACTATTGATATTTCATTTAATTTTTATTGTAAAGAATGTTTTAAGGTAAACTCTATGGTCATTACAGTTCATGGAGCACATAAAGAAAATACACTAATCAAAATGCATAAGATATTTGAACTCTGCACAATTTATGTGCTCTGTTGGAATAAATAGCAATAAAAATGATGTCATGCAATGTAACTCTAAGGCAAACATTGTGGTCAGGAAGTACTCAGCTCTTATCTGTTGATAGTTTATTCATGGATTTGCATATATTATGTTCTGTTTGATTTGGGTAGGACTTACAAAACACAAAGGCAATGGGAAAATGTACTGCAGAGAGCACAAACTTCCAAGTTCTATTCCCCTCATTCATGAGGAATTAGCTGGTGTCCAGGTGTTGTCTATCCTACTCCTTTGTGAGATGTGGCAGCCATATCCTGGCCCGACAAACAAGCATTATTAATTATACATAATTTTTGATGCAACAATATGTATACATTAACAAGTTCAGCATTTTCCAAATTCTGTAGCTGTATTACTAGTGATATTTAAGATTATTTAGCTGGTAAACACACATGGTTTTAAAGCACATTCTGCAGTAAATTGAGGGACTAATTCTCTTTTCAATTTTAGCTCACTATCTTTGACTACAGTAAGCGGGGAAAGTTTTAACTTAATCATATTATGTCAATATTGCTTAAGACATTTTGGTCCTCCTTTTTAACATGAAGACAACAGGTCTTATCCTCAAAGTTTTGTACAAGTTATAGCACCTCCATAAAATTTAATAACTTTTTCTTATATCTTTAAATATATTGTCAAAGTTACAGTTGCAAATAATAGCTCGTTTACGAAAAGAATATAGTGTGTTCCTTTAAATAAATGTACACAAAACAAAGGTGATTTTTAAAAGAATTGTTAAATAACAAATGTCTAGTTAT
This sequence comes from Equus caballus, assembly GCF_041296265.1. Lineage (NCBI taxonomy): Eukaryota > Metazoa > Chordata > Mammalia > Perissodactyla > Equidae > Equus > Equus caballus. The sequence continues at coordinate 15,018,792 of NC_091695.1, forward strand.
TAGAGTGACAGGAATTAAATACTCATCTAATCCAATCATATTCTTTTTAGTGTAGAAGAAGTAGATTGAGAGAAACTAAGTGAATTTCCCAAAATAAAGAACCGCTGAATGGCAGAGTTTTTAAACTAGATCTCCTAATTCTTATCATGTTTAGTGCTGCCTCCCACAGGAAAAGGGCATGTATCAGAGAAGACAGCAGTGGAGGAATTATCACGATTTTCATCTCATGAAAGATGACAGACACCTAGATCACTATGAGATATATCACAATAGTTATAAGAATAAATGAGTGATGTAGCATATCTCTGCTTTGATGTTGTTTCGCTACACCAGGCTCTGAATTTGACCACTACAGCTGTTAACATTCCAATTCGTATACCTATGGAAATTAGATATCATTACTCTTGGAAACACTAATAATGACAGTGTGACCAACTCTAGGAGAAAGAAACTGTAGTGAGGGAAATAAATGACATTTTTTGGGAAAACTTCAAGGTATTAAAAACATAAATGAAGAAAAGAAGACACTATTATGTAAAAGAATAATTGATGTTACAAAGGCGATGTAGGCAGAATTAGAAATGATGGGGAGAGTAAAATAAAGTGGAGAAAAAACCTACTTTTATTCAAAGCACTGTCTATACATCAGTAAACGTGTGGTACTACAGAAACAATATTGATCACCTGGATGTTTCCAATATTGAGATGTTTGCTATCAGGTGAAATAATATGAAGTCAAGTGTGGCTATATTCTTTTTTCAATCATTGAGATTTAAGTTTTATATAGGAACTGATATCCAAGTCTTAAAAGCCCTTCCAGATTAGAGGCAATGATAACCAATCATCCAGCATGAATTTAGACAATCACTACATCTTATTCCCAACATTTTATACGTTGTACTTTCAGTTACCGTTTATAATGAAATTTTAACAAGAATAAATAGGACAATTTTGTTTCTTTCCATTCACACAAGCTCTGCTCATTTGCATAAGACATTGAACCCAGCTAAGCTTGAGTATTAACTTCTATAACCGGGACATAGATACATCGTTCAGGGAAACAATGAGAAATACGTGAGTTTATGAAACAAAATCCCCAGGGAATATGGAGGGTACAAAACAATCATAATCTTTTCCTTATATTCTTTCTTTGACTGACGAGATTAAGAATTAGTTAAATTGTCCTGCAAACAGACATACGCCCACAATAAAATTTCGTGAAATAAACAAGAACAAAAGTGCAGCATAGATTTTAGCAGGGGAATCAGAACAAACTCCAATATGGATAATGTTTGGGTGTCAAAATAAAATCGATCTGGTGATATCATTTGTTACCTGGGGGAATTTCTTAACACTTAATGTTAAATAAGTAGTCTGTTTTTTCATGCTAACAAAATTAAGTTAAAAAGTCATTTTTCACCTTTTATGATATTGTTTGACTGTCCTGTTCATTCCTTATGAGGCACTGTCAGCATTGTAAAATTGCGTTTTCCTATAGGTCATCTACGGCCTATATATGCTATGTATATACACATTTCTATTGGTGTAATCAGCATGTGCCTTAGGAAAACTTACTTACCTGATTCTGATGAATGTGGAAAACTTTAAGGGATTGGTTATTTGAAATATGAGAATTTCTTCGAAGATTGGAGGCTGAAACATTACTGACAATTTAAAAATTTCATTATTTTTAAACATATTATCCAAAAATGCAAACTCTGTAATATAAAATCGAAACTAAATATTGCAAAAAGACCTTTTTTACTTTTGTTTGGATTTTTATCACATCTGAATGTATAGCCTTCAAATGACAAAAGAAATATCAAATAGACCAAGTGAGCCTAAAAGAAGAATTATAAGGGCAATTACCTGCACATCAGTCGTGGATGGCCCTCAAGTTAGTTTTAAGTTACTCAGGAAACCGTCAGGGTCACACACTTCTTCTACTCATTTTGACAGTTTGCGAACCCTTCACTAGGATTTACATCTGAAATAAAATGAAAACTATAAAGCAGTAGCTGAGACAAATCTAGGATAATTCTCTAAAAATATGTTCAAGTATTGATGTCTTTGAATTTCCAGGAAGGAAAATCTCACTGTTTTACAATGTGAGTGAAGATTTAAATATCACTGAAGACTACTCTGGATTAACAGAGAAGTGATTATTCATTCCATAAGAAAGTGATCTAGAATTTTAAATATTAATTTCACTTGCTGACACCTGCTCATACTTAAAAGTAAACAAGAACGTTTTGAAATATCTGCTAAAGGAGCATGCATATATATACCCTAGGAGTTGTCTCTTTTATGCATATGCCTGAAAGAAATTTGCTCTGCAAGAGCCAAATATAAACTGAGAGGAGATTATGAGAATATTTGACTTCAAAAGTTAAAGATATTACTTTCCCAGAAGCATTTCTTAAAAGATTCTCAGCAAATAACACTAATCAGTTGTCCAAGGTTGTATTCATTCCTCAGTCTTCTGGGAATGTTCAGGCTTTAAATGGATTTTCCACATTTGCGTTAGCCATGCCCTGGGCATTGTGTCTCTAGAGGCCAGTAGTGTTAGCCAGACAGAGAAGCTTGAGAAATTCTGTCCATTTTGGCTTATTTCCTCCTCTCGAGAATAGGAGGGAAACTTGGGTAACACCATAGGAGCACTGGGCTTGCACTGGAGGAGGTCTCTACTTCTGGGGAGGAGAAGGTGAAGAAAATCAGAGAGAAAGATATCTAGAGTCACAACAAGCGTCATTAATAAAAGGAACACAAGATTCATAAAAATCAGTTAACAATTAAGTCAATGACTTTTCACTCCGCTATTCTTCTGGACCAGTAGCCACACCAAACAGCAATGAACTGTCACTGCTGCAATGGATGTTTGGATTGTTAGAGGCAAAGGAAAAGAGAGAATTGTCAAAATATATTAAAATTAGAACAAATTCCCTACTCCTATTGGTAGTGGAAAAGAACCTACGTTTTTTGTTGAAAAGTATTGAAGAGTGTAATGAAGACAGGAACCAAAAAAATGTATACACTTCTACACTACTTCCTGACACTTTACTTTGAGTAGTTGCAGTGCTACAAGGTATATAGATTCAGAGTAAATCTGCACTGAAATTCAGTTGGCATTCTTTCTTGAACAAAAAAATCTGTATATCCCATGTAGCCATGTAAGACCTCTAGCATTCACTATTTTATAACATCCCATCTAGATGAGGATGAGAACAATTCACTCAGTGAAATAATTATAATATTTATAAGCATTTTTTAATTCCAATATGTCAGTCACTATATTAAGCATTTTAAATGAATTGTCTAATTTAATTCTTCAGAAAGACATTCTCAGGGGCCAGCCCAGTGGCGCTGTGGTGATGTTCACACGTTCTGCTTTGGTGGCCCAGGGTTCGCTGGTTCAGATCCCAGGTGCAGACCTACGCACCACTTCTCAAGCCATGCTGGGGCAGGTGTCCCACATATAAAGTAGAGGAAGATGGGCACGGATGTTAGCTCAGGGCCAGTCTTCCTCAGCAAAAAGAGGAGGATTGGCAGCAGATGTTAGCTCAGGGCTAATCTTCCTCAAAAAGAAAAAAAGGACATTTTCATGAGAATTATTTCCCCCGTTACTCAAAAACAAACAAACAAAAAATCTTCTAGAGATTAAATCGCTTGCTCAAGATCACAGAGCTGGTTTCAAAAAAAATAATATATTTTGGTGTTTATAACCTAGGTAGAAATAAAATGTATGATAACAAGACATGAAGGCAAAAAGGGGAGAAATGGAAGTATATTATTGTAGGACTATTATACTATCCATAAAGTGGTACGATATTGCATGGAGCTGTGATAAGCTTAAGTTGTATACTATAAACCCTAAAGCTACCACTAAAATAACAAAACAAAAAGTGATAGCCAATAAAGAAAATAAAATGGAATCAGAATTATACTAAATAGATCTAAGAGGAGGAAGACAAAGAAAAAAGGGAACAAATAAAATTAACAAGAAAGCACTGCAAGATGATAGACTTAAACCCAAACTTATCAACAATTATATTAAATGGAAATGGTCTAAGCAGAAAATTAAAAGGCAGAGATTGTCAGATGGGATAGAGGAAAACACAACTATATTTTAGATATAGAAAATGTATTTTATATATGAAGATACAAATAGGTTAGACGTAAAAGGATAAAAGAGATAAATAATGCTAACATCAGTGAAAAGAAAGATGGAGAAGCTTTTTAGTTATTAGACAAAAATAATTAAGAGTAAATAACATTATCAATGATAAAAAATTTCATGTTGTAATGATAAATGGCCAACTAAATCAGGAGACATGACTACCTAAATGTTTATGCCCCTAATAACAGTGCTTCAAAATACATGAAACAACGATTTATTGAATCTTAAGGAAAAATAGATAAATTCACAACATAGTTGGATAGTTCAGAACTCATCTGTCAATAATTAGTGGATCAAGTAGACAGAGAATCAGCAAAGATTTAGCAGACTTGAGCAAAACTATGAACTGGCTTCACTTAGTTGTCTTTGTAAAATACTTCATCTAACTCTAGCAGAAGACACATTCTTATCAAGTATACTCAAAACATTTACCAAGATACATCATATTGTGGGCCATCAAACAAGTCTCAGTAAATTTAAAAGACCTCTAGTCTTTCCAAGTGTGCTCTTTGACCACAATGGAATCAAATTAGAAAGAATAAAAATAAATCTATGGTATTTCCAAATATATCTGGAAATTGATAACACTTCTAAAAAACCTCATGGGTCAAGAAGAAATAAAAAGGAAGTTAGAATGAAATAATTGATGCTTGCAATTACATGGACTAATCTAAAAATAATTATGTTGAAAGAAGCTAAGAAACATAGAATATGTACTGTATGATTAAATTTATGTAAAAATCTAGAGAACACAAACTAATCTACAGAGACAAAAAGCACATCAAAAATTGCCTTAGAAAAGGTGCCTGTTATGGAACAGGAGAGGGGATTATAATGAATAGGAGGAAATTTTTCAGAGTGATGGATTCTCGCACTATCTTCATTGTGGTGATAGTTTCTCAGCTGTATTCACATGTCAATATTTATCAAATTGTACACTTTAAATATTCACAATTGATTTTATGTCAATTACACTTCAATAAAAGTGTTAAAAGTAACCAGGATTGAGGAAGAGTACACAAGGAATGAACTTGGAAGAGAAGACACCTCCATAAGGATGGGATTTAGACCTTATTGGAGAAGTTGCAGTTGCAGCCCCAGCCAGAACTGCCATGGTCCCTGAGAAAGCAGGAGCTGCCGCTAGAGGGCAGGGTGGCTCAGGCTGGTGGCAGGCAATGCACATGTTGAGTGCAGAAAACCAGCTCAATGCACAGCTGTGTGAGGCTTGGGTTGTGCAGTGGACTCTTAGGGAAGACTCTAGAAAAGAACTTTCTTGGATGTAGGCTTGCACATGCTGAGGGGTGAGCACTCAGATTTAATTGAGATTTGGAAGTTTTGTTGTGGACAGGGAACCACAAATGCTGGGCTGCAAATGTCTGCTTCTGGAGGGTCAGCAGAGTTCAGTGAGATGATCACCAGGTTTGCCCTGGAGCTGTGAGTTTACTGAGGAATTGCAGACTTAGGTAGAATGTTTTTGCAAGTGGAGCAGGATCCAGAAGAAACCAAAGCTAAAACACCAGAACCAGGAGGAAAGACTTTTCCTCCTGCAATTTACCTTCAGTGCCCTCTATAGACTGGCTCCACAGCATCCCTACAACTCCACTACTACGTGGTAGGTAATGAAAGGATGAGATGGAGTTGAGAGGCAATAATAACTGATTCACCAGAGACTGATACTGAAAAATAATATCTCTTTTATGAACTTACATTTTCTTAATTTTCTGTGTGGCCAGAGAGCGTCAGCAATTTGTCTTGTCCCCAATCCTGAAGATTACCATTGAATAATTATTAAAATTCTCTTTAACTTCACAACTGACCACTCCATTTGACACAACTACTATTGCTTTAACTCAGAATCTTTTATATACAGGTATTATGGATTTGTGGTGTTGTCACTTTACTCATAATTTTTCAGCTCATCATCTCTGACATTTACAAAGTGAACAATTTGGGTTCAATACTCTGAAAGCTAATAGAGCTCTCTGATTCCAAGTCCACTTTTACTCCTGCATAAAGTTTTTAGCATTTTGTTGAGGAAAATTCAATTATGTTTTTCTTCTGAAAATATTGTTTGACAACAAGCATTTCTCATGGCCTTTTTCATCTCTGTATTTCTCAGGGTGTAGATTAAGGGATTGAGCCCAGGAGCAATGATAGTAGATAAGAGAGCAAATATTTTGTCCTCAGGCTAAGGCAATCTGAGGTAGACAAAGACTGAAGGCCCAAAAAATAAGACAACCACAGTGATACAAGATCCACAGGTAGAGTGGGCTTTGCACCTTCTCTCTGCTGAGTGATTTCTTAAGGTAAATAATATAATTACATAAGACCCAAACAGGAGAACAGAAGTTACTATGTCCATGGCGGATAACTGGCTGAGGAAATAGTACATTGCTTATATTAAAAGGGTGCTGCATCGAATAAAGACAAGGCTTGGAAGGTTTCCACTAACAGAGCAACATAACAGAATAAGAAGAGCAAAGCAAAAATGCCTGTGTTCTGGTCAGAAGAAACTCCCATGAGAATGAATTTTCGTATATATTCTGATTTTCCCCATGGTCCATTAATTCTTGTTATGCATAAATAGTTGAGTATCTGAAAGAAAAAGAACATGCATTTGTATGAAAACATTTACAATGGAATTACAATCATATAAAAACCATCAACAAATCATGGAAGCTAATTTATAAATTATTAATACTGGTTGTATTTGTTCTTGTGAATTATAGCTAATTTCTCTCCGTTATAGTTTTCATTTTTATCCAAATATTTTAGTGTACTAATGGAATTAAATACGTATCCTATTCAGTGTTCTCTAGTTTTTAAATTTAATGATTAACATATTTCTCTTTCCTAAATAAGAAAATTCTATTAGTATTCTTTATAACTATTAGAGAAAAATTTATTTACTTACTGCTGAGTATGTGTTATATTGATATTTTAAAGTTGTATTTTTTATACATAGTAAAATTTTAATTTTATGCCATGTTTCTTTCTCCAACACAACGTGGATTACCTCCCTGTGTTCTCTGCATGAATATGTGCGAGACATACAAATAAATTTATGGCATATTTGCCTGAATTTTGAACTGCTTGAGGGGACAATTTATTTGCTAGCCAGATGATTTTATTTTCCACGAGGGAAAGAAACAAACTTATGTACCTGGGAACAAATCTTATGATATAAGCCAAATAACTGGAATACGTGACTGCAAATGCTAGAATGCTTGCCAATGACTGACATGAAAAAGCAATTGTACAATGTATGCATCTTTTCTGTTTACCATTTAAATGTTGTCAATACTGTTGTGGTAAACTGAACATTCGTTATAATTAGTGGTACCATAAGTAAAGGAAAAAGAAAACTGCTTGACTTGCAAAATGATGTTTGAATTCTGTTCCTGTTATATGTTTTACATATTTGTATGTTTATTATGCAGGCACTGAAAGTCAGTACAAGATGATGTTACAAAACAACAATAAAGCATCCTTTATGGTCAGTGAACATTCAACTCTTGTTTGTTGAATGAATGAGTGACTGATCCATGAATTTGCATATATCATTTCATGTAAGATTCTAAGACACGAAATTTGTAGGACTGAAAACAACGTACTATAAGTGTGAATTCCATCCAAGTGCTGTCCTCCCCGCTGGTGGGACTTATGTGAGATCCAAAGTGCCTTCTGCCTTTCTCCTAGATCAGGTGTGGAGGCCATATCCAGGTACCACAGATATTGATTTTTAAAAACACAGAACGTTTTGTTGTAAAGCTATGTAGAGATCAACAAATCCAGCATTACCCAAACCATGTAGCTGTTTTACCGGTAATACTTGAAACGATTTTAGCTAACAAAGAGACATGGCAGTAAAACACTATTTTTAGTACAGTTTTAATATATCTGATTACATGAGGAAGAAGGTTTTGATATGGGCATATTTTGTCTTTAATATCTAAAAGACTTGCTAATCTCCATTTTAAGAAAAAGACAATAGGTTTTATCTGCAGATTATCCACAGATCATGGTACCTAAACAGAATATATTGGTTTTGTCTGATTCATTAAAAATACATTGTCACAATTATAGTTACAACTGATGTCTGCTGTATGAAAATATGTAACTTCCCTTTAAATAAACTTATGTAAAAGTGAGTTAATTTAAAGAGAATTGTTAAATAAGAAGGAGGCCAGTTAATAGGAAGACAACAGAAGAGAATTTGATCAAAATTAACTGAGTCAGTTTCCTGAGTCAAAGAGCTCGCAGAGACTGGATCTGGTTCTTACCATCTACTGCTGCCTCCTTTGGATGGAAGCAGAGGGGACAAGGAATCCTGGGGACAGCAGTGGTAGGAACTATTTGAATCTATATTTCAAATTCCTTACAACACAGCACAAAAAATGATATTGCTACATCACTGTGAAAATCCACCTTTACGGTTACGAAAATGAAGGTTTAGACTAGCACTTCTATTAATTAAAATTATTTTCCAACATGTTTGCCTCCAACTTGACCACAGTATCTTCTGGCTCCAATTAGACCTCAGTCCCAGCCAGTACAGTTAAGGGATTAAGAATTCAACATTCTTAAGGAAATTAATGGTTAACTATCAATTAAATATTGCCACAGGTACTGACAATAATAGAATTAATCTAATGAATAAACTGAAGGGATGGAATTATAGTCAAGGAAGGAGTTGACCTTTCTCTGACTAAAGAAAAACTTTCAAAACATTGAACTCATAGAAAATGAAAGTGTAAGTATTTTTTATAAGGGCAATATCGAAAGAATTAGACAAGCTGAGGAATGTAAAATAAAGTGGAGAATCAACTAAATTAATTTAAACTGAGTCCATGTTAACAATAAATATCCAATAAATCAGGTAGATCATCTGTCCTTAGATAATTCCAACATGCACATTTGCCATTAGGTGAAATAATATACCCTGATCGCTGGCTAATTTTTCACCTCCATTTTTAGTATTTGGAGTTACGTAGAAGCTGCCATCAAGTCAAAAATTTCTTTCTCGATTACTAGAAGATAAACATCTATCCTCCAGCGTAAGTTTAGACAACCACCAAACTTTACTGCCAGCAATTGTTTTAAACATTTTACTTCCCATAAAGTTTCAGTACGAACTTCTAACAAGGAACAATGTGTACTGTTTTTAGTTTCTCCGAAATCCTTTGGGATGGACATTTAATCCATCTAAGCCTCAGAATCCTCATATATAAAATTCTGATATTGATACATAATTAAAGAAAACAATGAGGGAGACATGAGAATGTTCTGAGACTGCCCAGTTTTACTGTTTTGTTATGTGCACTCATCCAATAAAATAGGCAATATTCTGGTGTGACTTTGATCTTATTTTTCTAAAATATGGCTATCCCCCCTCAGTGGACAACCAGCTCTTCCTTGAATTTAGTCTCTCTTAATCCGAAACTTCCTAAACTGAAGAATTCAGAGTAAAGCCTATTTTAAAATTAGCTGCTAATTAAGGTGTTTTCTTAACCTAGTCGCTAAAAGTATGTTTTCAACAAATATCACATAGTTATGCAGGAGGATGGTAAGGGAGAAAGAAAAAAATTTATTCATGTATTTTCCTCGGCACTTATTTTGAATCTATTCTTCATTTATAGTCTTTTCTGTCCTCTCTTCATTGAAATTACAGTCATTCTTTAACCATCTAGATTATTTACTTTCAAGTTTCGGATTTGAAATTTTTCTCAGCATAGTGGGTGCTACTGATGAGCTTCACTGTCTAATTTTCCCCAATTTACACATAAAAAATATAAAATTCATACCATTTTACTAACTACTGTCATCTGTCATGCCATTAAATCAAATCAATGATGCGAGGTCATCCTGCAGAAAAAAGCTTGAAGGCAGGAAGAGTACTTTGTTTTCCAAAACATTTGTATCACAATATCATTCGTGAGGGTTTTAAGGCTCAAATGCAAACTAAGATTTTAGGTAAAGTTTATATCCTCAAAGTACATTTGTTTTCTCCCAAGATGTTGCTTATTTCATTCAAATTAATTATTTTACATTCCTGGAGTAATCAATTCACCAGTTAGTGTGCTTTTAAATCTAAATATCCAGAGCAACTCTACAACTGGATTATAAATGCCCCATGAAAAAGTTAACTCTTTTAGCATGTTGTCAGAATCTCATTGTTTAAAACGTCCTTGATGACTGAGATTTTCTACCTATGCAATTTGAATTTCTTTTTCTCTTTGTTAAAATCTGGGGGGAAAAACCCTCTAGTGATGGTCTTTGTGTTAAGAAATGATCTCCATCCAATCCCACATAGGGTTTTTATCCGCTTCTCCGGGGGAAAAAGAATGGGTGCATTCTTTAATGTATTTTCATTTCAGATCAATTTCTGGAAAATTGCAGATATATAGATTTTTCTTTTGTGTATTTTTTAGGGTTACAAAATGCTCAGTGAGTGTATAAATTATCAGTGGAGATGAACATTCTGTAATTTTGCTCTATTCTTATATCATTTTCAATAGCCTTTCCTCTTTTGCATCTATATTCAAAACTAGTGCTTGCTTCTGCTTTGCACCCTGAGCTTCACTAATCATAGCAAGTATTTAGAAGACCTGTGCTCTTTGTCAGACATGAGCTGATTGATTGAGTTTAGCTTATTTTTCTTTACAACAATCCTATGCAATAGATACTATTACCAGTCCCATTTCCCAGAAGAAACAGGGGCATAGAAGAGTTACGATGCAAAGGAGTAATTCTCATGAGATAGAGGTTACATTTACAGCGAGAAAGAGCATGTGACTGTGAAAGGATAGTGATGCTATTTTTTTTGTCCTGAGTAAGAGTTATATGGGAGCTTACTTAATGATTATTCATTATTGGGTACATTGATGTTTCCTTGGGTGTCTTATTTAATGGTTAAATGGTAAAATAATAGAAGTATAAAAATAACTAAAGGTCATAGCCCAAGGTACTAAAAATTAACAAAAACTGTAAATGTGCTTTGGCTCTAAAGTACTAACTACCAAGGGATTCTGGGAGATCTACTTATGATCAGCCTATTTCCTACAATTCAATTAAATTTTCTTTTCAATATTTTTTCCTTTGCGTGTTGGATGTCTCCCTCAATCTTGATGAAGTCAATGTTTTTACATTTCCTTCAGATTTCAGAATATTCTTCATGGGATCTCCTAAGCTCCTCTTCTCCTTTTTTACATATTTTTGTCATCACTCTCCCATTCTTTCTAGGTATACTTGTTTATTCAAAACCTCATCTACTCTGTGGATTCTCCTCCTCCTTAACAACAAAGGATCTAAGCATATCTTCCTGGATTCTTTAAAATCACCTTAAAAAAACCTTTTATATCTTTGATGCATTTTAGCTGCTTTTTGTATAAACTGTGAGTTGTGAGTCTGTGTTCATTTTCTTCATATGTTTGTCTAGTTATTCTAGCACCCTTTGTTAAAAACAATATCTTTTCTCCACCAATTTACCTTTTCATTTTTGTCAAAAATCACTTGACTGTATTTGTATGGGTCTATTTCTGGCCTCTGTATTCTGTTCCTTTGATCTTTGTGTATACACCCTGTCCACCAACACCACACTGTCTTCACTACTGTAACTTCATAATGTCTTGAAATTGGATAATATGAATCCTCCAACATTTTTTTCTTTTTCAGAATTATTTTGGCTATTCTCCTTGCTTTTCCTTTTCATGTGAGTTTGAGAATCATCTTGTTGATATCTACAAAGAAAAGCTCCTGGGACTTTGAGTGTGATTGCATTGAATCTAAATAACAAATTGGAGAAATTGACACCTTAACAATACTGAGTCTTCTAATCAAAAAGCAATGCATAGCTCTAAATTTACTTAAACTTTCTTTAATGTATTTCATTATTGTTTTGTAATTTTCTACAAGTAGATTTTGAACATATTTCGTTAAAATTATATGCGAATAGGTTTTATTAGAAAAGTTTTATTTTTATTTTATTTATTTATTTTAGGATGTACATCATAACATATTTCATATTCTGTGTAGATTACATCATGTTCACCACCGGAGAACTAATTATAGTCCATCCCCTCGCCTGTGAGCCTAATCACCCTTTTCGCCCTCCCCCCTCCCCCCTTCCCCGATGGTAACCACCAGTACAATCTCCAATGCTATGTGTTTGTTTGTAGTTTTTATCTTCTACTTATGAGTGAGATCATATGGAATCTGACTTTCTCCCTCTGACTTATTTCACTCAGCATAATACCCTCAAGGTCCATCCATGTTTTCACAAATGGCTGGATTTCATCATTTCTTATGGCTGAGTAACAGTCCATTGTGTATAAATACCACATCTTCTTTATCCATTTGTCCCTTCGTGGGCACCTAGGTTGCTTCCCTGTCTTGGCTATCGTGTATAATGTTGCAATGAACATAGGGGTGCAAGTATCTTTATGCCTTTGTGTTTTCAAGTTCTTTGGATAAATCCCCAGCAGTGGGATAGCTGGATCATATGGTAGATCTATCCTTAATTTTCTGAGGATACTCCATACTGCTTTCCATAGTGGTTGCACCAGTTTGCACTCCCAACAGCAGAGAACAAGGGTTGCCTTCTCTCTACATCCTCTCCAACATTTGTTGTTTCCTGTCTTGTTAATTATAGCCATTCTGACCGGAGTGAGGTGATACCTCATTGTAGTTTTGATTTGCATTTCCCTGATAGCTAATGATGTTGAGCATCTTTTCATATGCCTGTTGGCCATCTGTATATCTTCTCTGGAGAAATCTCTGTTCAGATCTTTTGCCCATTTTCTAATTGGATTGTTGGTTTTTTTTTTTTTGTTATTGAGCTGTATGAGTTCTTTATATATTTTGGATATTAACCCCTTATCTGATATATGGTTTGCAAATATCTTTTCCCAATTGTTAGGTTGTCTTTTTGTTTTGTTGAAGGTTTCCTTTGCTATGTATAAAGCTTGATGTCCCATTTGTTCATTTTTTCTTTTGTTTCCCTTGCCCGGTCAGACACGGGATAGTTTTATTTTAATTTTAGATTCCATTTTTCTATTTCTGGTATACAGGAATGAAATTGATTTTGTATCTGAAGAATGTATCCAATGAGCTTGCTAAACTCACTTACTAGTTTCAAGATATATTTGTAGATTCTTCGAGATTTTAACGTGTGCAGTCGTGTTGCCTAGAAATAAGAACAAGTTTATTTATTCTTCTTTCTCTGTGTGACTTTTATTTATTCTTTTTGTTTCTTACACTAGCTAGGACTTCTGGAAAAATGTTCAAGAATAAGTGTTGAAAAAAGACATCCTTGCCTTGTCTTAGATCATAGAGGGAAGTCAGTCTGTCACTAATAAGTATTATGTTAGCTACTGGTTATTTACAGATATTTTTTATTAGGCTAAGAAAGTTCACTTTGTTCCTAGATTGCTGAGGGTTTGAATCACGAGAGGATGTTGAATTTTGTTGAAAACTTTGCCGGCATCTGTTGATATAATCATATACTTTTTCTTGTTCAGTCTATTAATGCAGCAACTTACATTCATTGTTTTACAAATGAACAAGACATGAGTTGCTTGGATGAACTCTGCTTGGTTGTGATTTATTGTTTTTTATTGCTGGATCAGATTTACTAATGTTTTGTTAAAGGTTATCATGTTTATGTTCCTAAGCAATAATGGTTTTTCATTTTTATTTCTTGTAACATTTTCATAAATAATGAGCCACACTTCTAACAAAAGGATATATTATATATTATGTTTGTGTTTTCAATGAAAATGTTGAACACTGACTGCTACTTTTTTATTAACCCACTACCTCATGGCAGCGTGGTACAGTGGAAAGAGCAGAGATGAGTGGGATAGTCAGGTAGACCTGGGTTCAAAGCCCACCTCTGCCGCAAACTATGGGTGAAACTGCGGGAGTCACTCTAAGCTTTTAACTCTGTAAAATGGAGATAATTATACCTTAAAGTTTCTATGAGAATGCAACAAGAAAAAATATCACGTGCTTTACATAGCATATGACACTAGAGCAAGCCACCGATATATAGTTGGCTAGCCATAATAGACATCTAACTGATATTATTTTCTTCATTTACAAAAGAAATTACATTGTATTAAGCATTCTATCACAGCAAACCTTGTTCTTTTTTATTATTATTCAATGGTTAGAGGTAGTAGAGCATCACAATTAAGAGTTCTAGCAGGCTAATTATGAGACTTGAATGAATCTTAGCTCCACTACACACTGGTGAGTAGATGTGGACTGAATTTCTTAATCTCCAAAACTCAATATCCTTATCTTTAAAATAATTATGACAGATTCGAGTAAACTGCTGAACGAAGTGCCTGTTACAGATTCCGATTATTTTTATCACTTATCAAGATTTGTATAACCTTGATAAATTTTCACAAATATGAGGCCCAAATGATGAAGCAACTGTTTATGAAGAGAAGAAGACTCATCCAAGAAGATCTGGGTTCTCTTTGTTCTTCCATTAGGTAAATAGGCTGCTTATTTTACCTCATTGGCCCTGAGTCATCACCCCTTGTTCTGACACTGTGCAGAACATTTTTAGATTCTGAAATAGAATGTATAAAATGTGGATGGAAATTTAAGAAAAAAAGAAAACTGCATTTCTCATCAAAGGTCAAGATGTGCGAGGTTTTCTGCCTCCTCTATCCATCATTTCTTTCTCTTTCCTCTTCCCTCTACGGTAAATCCTCTCATCTTCTCTCTCATCACCATCTATACCTGACTTCCACCTCAAGGGAGAGGCCACATCTAGAAATGGATTATAGAAGTCAGGCACAGATCACACCTTGTTTTCTCTCCTGATCTCCCAGTTGCCTCAAGTCTCTCCCCACTCCATTCCATCAGGCACGTGCTCCAACCTCCCATGGATCATGACAGTGTCACATCTTTTCTCAAACACAGGGAACAGCTCCCTACTGCCCTCCAAAGACCAGTCATATTAACTATTACAGAGTGCGTACTCAGTGCCAGGTACTGCACAGGGACTTTTCCTTCACTATTTGCAGTGCCTACAATAGCCCTGGAAGCAAGTTATTTTTCTTTTATTATTGTTCTTATCTCCAGTATTATTCAAACTTCATATTTGGTCAAGGTTGTGTTTTCCGGCTTTCTTCCAGCATTGTTCCTTGAACCCCAACCAAACTGAGCCCACTGTTTCCTATTCAAGTCTTCTAGTTCTCCTTTGGTCCTTGCTTGTGGCTTCTCTACAATAGGAATGCTCTCTTACTTAATACATACCCCCTTTTCAAAACTGATCTCAAACACGCCTTCTCCACGAGGACTTGTCATACCTCTTAGCCAAAATAATATTTTCTCTCAATTAGTACACATATTTTTGTATCGCCTTTACGAGATTTCCATCTGATTCTGTACATTCCTGTCTCTCTTCTTCTAGAATGTTCATTTTTCAACTTTGTGATGCTGATACCTGCGCTTGGCATTAGGCACATAACACACATTTGCTGAAGGAATGTCTTATGGATAGACATCAACTTTGAGAAGAAAACCTAATCTCTATTTTTAGTGTCTTTTACATTCTGCTTCTCTCAATGAACACTTCTGTCTTTTCCCTAAATTACCTTTTTCATTCTCATTTAAAAACCAATATCACAGTAAACCTCCAACGGTATTATGCTCCCCTGCTGTTCACAGGGTTTCATGGCCAATGTTTTCAGAAGTGAGTGACCAGGTCCTTCTTCCTAGCCTTAGTCTGGAAGCTCTGCTGAAACCTGTCCACCATGGGTGACCCTGCTGGTATTTGAAATACCAGTGGCATAACTTGCAGCATCCCAGCCACACATAGCTGTCACAGTGTGACAACCGACAGACAGGTGGTGTGGTTCCCTGACCAGAAATGAACCCAAACTGTGGCAATGAGAGTGCCAGATCTTAACCACTAGACCACCAGGGCTGGCCTGTTTAGAGCAGAGTAGCTCAAAATAATGTATTTTCTATACACAAGTTATCTATTTAGGCCTGCATATGTCGTGTCTTTATACTGCAATAGATATGATATCCCAGTACACATCTTTTGTTATTTCTCTCATTACATTGTATGATTTCTTTTTTTAGTTTGTTTTATCCCTTAGAATGTTAGTACATTGATGATAGAAACTGCCATTTTTATCTGGATCTCTTTAGTTCTTTGCACAGTGGATGGCACACAGGAGATGCTCAGTAAATGTATAACGAATTGATTTACACACATATATGATGTCTAGTCCCAGAATATTTAATTTCCCTAAAAATTGTTAGCTCTAAATATGAAATTACATAAGTAACACAGACATTCTCATCTTTATAAATGCCTCCTTATAATCTACAAATATATATAAACTCTGTGGTGAAAACTTTGTACCAGCTATGTACTGAAATCTTTGATTTATTCCTCTAAAGTATTACGTAAATTCTGTAAACCAAAGAAAACCTCAAAGTACCTTTCTTCCACGAAATACAATACAATTAAGCTGCTTTATTACATTTTGGAGAGGGAATATCTCATCCAGAAGTATAATGGGAGATCATAAACTTAACATTTCCATAAAATGTAGCATGCAACAGTGTGAATCTCCTCTTTTCTCAGGCGTACGTATTCTGTGGGTTGCTAAGAGACACTAAACTTAAAAGTCTAAAACACAATTTGGCTCTTTAAAAATAGGCTAGGCAGCTTTCTTATTTCTGACAAAATTAATCTCTGGGGAATATACACAATCTGAGCACAATCATTGACTTTAGTCACTTTCTGGGCTTATTGAATTAAATTGTGGTTTGTAAAGATTTTAATCTTAAATTTTAACATTGAGATCAGCAAAATTATTTGCAAGCCTTGAGCAAATACCTCTGTGTTTTGGCTTCCCACTCTGTATTTAGGCAATTGGTAGAGAACAAGCCAGATTCATTTTAATGAAAAGCCACTGGTTCCAATTTCTACAAGAAGCTAATTCATGTTCTCTTCCATTTCTTCTCCTTTTTGCAGAAAAAGAAAGGTTACACCACAGGAAAAATCCATTTATTTTGAGGTGAAAGTGGGTGGGAGATGCCATGCTGAATTCTTAAATTATGACAAATCTTTGGCCAATATGCCTTTTCTAGTTGACCCAGATAACAAGCAGTATGGCTATCTTTAAAAGGTTCAAATTATTCCTATTGTGGAGGCTGACCTTAGAACCTCTCACTAGTTTTCGGTTGTCAGTATTTTCAAGCTGAATGACACTCCTGGTCATGTCCTTGGCCACAAGCTTCACAATCTGTTCATGGAGAGGAAATAAAGAGTTGGCTTTTTTATAGTATCCTGGTGTTAAGTAAAAGGTATGAAAAGAATATATAGACACACAAATATATATATTTATGTACACATATAAATATACATACACACAAATATGTATAAAATGTATCTATGAAAGTTTGAAAGCAACATCTATAGTAAATATATTTATATTTACATGAATGTATACTTGAAATGTAGTAGGATCCCTGGACCTAGAGATAGGAGATGCAGAGCGAAACTCTCAGCCATTTAGTCTCCTCAGCCCTGAATTTGTTTCTGTGTTCAGTCCTCCCTTTATCTTCCTCCCTCACTCCACATTCAGTTTAGCGGAACTTCTTCACCGACCGTCATGTTTCAATTGATGTCTGTACGTGTGTGATTTTAAAATATTTATCTTAAACACATACCTTTCTCTTTAACGCTCTAGATTCCTATCTCTGAAGCTCTGTCTTCAAATGTAATATTCATAAAACCAAGCTCATCGTCTAGGGCTCCGCATCTGCTTCTCCTCTCTGTTCCTTATCTGCGATTCTTGTCACTCAGATATTGATACAGCCAAGTGGCTGGCGGCAGACTTGCAGCAATGCTTCCCTTTCCAGTGTAGTCCCTCTCTGTCTACCCCCATTCACTGATTTACTTGTTCGCTTTACTAGATAATGCATAAATGAGATACAAAAAGTAAAAAGTACAAATGCCCTGATTCCTTTCCCCACAGAAACTATTACCAGGTACTGAACTCTTACGTCTCTTTCCAAGATCTTTTTCTCTATAAGCATATATGTAAATATACCTGTGTACACACACACACACACACACACACACACACACACAGAGGCAAGATATTGTTCTTCAGCTTTCTTTTTTCTAATAGTATATATTGGAAAATATTCCATATAATTCATAAAGTGGTTTCTCATTTTTTTGTAAATTGTTGCAAGTTATTCCATTAAACGTTGTATGTAGTACGGTGTTCCATGAAGTGTAGAAAAGCAAAATGTATGGCCACAAGAGCGCAAAGGCTAGGAGAGCAGAAGTGAAATATACTATTGGAAAGTTTTCACGCTATGCATGAAGTGGTGTAATAACACTTTAAGCAACATTATGATATGTTAAAGGTTTATACTGTAAACACTAAGACAACCCCAAGGATGCCACAAAGATGGCATCTCTTCAAACAGGCTTCACGGAAACTTGCAACAGCAGCCTGTAGATACCAAGTTAGTTGGTGCGAGCAAAGGGCCTTTGATTTTGGAGAAGTAGGTGCACCTGACTCTACACAACGAAATGAAAACAATTGCATATCACAGGAATAAATGCCAATATTAACAGCAGAGACCGTTGAACTTTTTGTGGCAAGGAGCTCGAGATGAACGGAGACTTTCAATTTTATAAGAGCAGGTATTTATTTGTTTATTTGACCTTGTCCTTCTTTCTCTTTTCTAAAACCAGCTGATAATTTCATAACATATCCTCTTTATCTCTTCTTGCTTTCCTCTTTTGCTCGGATCAAATTTTCCCTGCCCCCAATCACCCTACTTCATACATGTGTACTAAGTTTCAGAGCTAAAGGGTTTCATCATTTCATTAAAGTTGACATTTCCCTTTCTACATCTTTATTTCCACTAAATTGTTGATTGGTTTAAGAAAGGAGAAACGATGTCTGCTATTTTAAACCTTCAAGTTCCTATTGTTCCTTCAGGAATTTCTGCCAGCAAAAAACTTCCAGAGTCTCTACCAGACCTGTTTGCATTCACGCACCATTACCATGATTAATATTTTGTTTTCTCTGCTTTCAGGGTACTACATTTGAAAATCTTTATTATCCTTAAAGACATCTGACAGCCTAATTATGCAGGTACAAGGACAAAAATCAAGTGAGTTGTAAGATTAAAAATCGTTCTTCCTTTTTCTCATATCATCAGCAAATTTTTCCTATATCCCATTAAGCAAAGTAACTATCCAGATAGAAAAGTTCAATAATGTTAAAGAAATAAAATATACTATGCTTCTGGGGGTGAGGATCTCAGGACACGCAGGCAAGGACCTACCCAGGTTGGTACAATCCTGTCTTTTCCTGATGTTTCAGAAATCTAAACAGATGATTTTGACAGGTTTTTCAGACAATATACCTAACAATTGTTCTGTGCCTCCAACTTAGATGGCTCAAATATCTGGTCCAAGGGGATCATAGAAAGATTCTTGGGCACCTCACTTACCTTCCTATTCCACGTTCCTCTGGGTTTTCTCGCTACAGGTCTCTTTGTTAGCCACCCCCAAGTGATGACTTCTTATGTTTCTGATGACCTGATGCTGCCCTGGGAATGCCCATAACACAGCTGTCACCACTATCTGTCACTGTCTCTGTGAAATAGTTTTCTCTTATCCCTATGATATTGTGACCTTTCCTACTTACTCCAGTGGGGTAAAATATTCTTTCCCCATTAGCATGATATCCTGGTCATCTGGCAGCATCGACTCCCATAGTTTCCTGTAAAAATATTGGTGATCCAACCTTTATTGGATTTACTCTTTATCACAGATTTCACTTCTTAAGGACTTGGGCAATAGTCCAAATGAGAATAGATAACAAATCAAATTGAATATTAACACACTATCATGTACTAATTATGGACATAAATATTTGAATTATTTGTTTTTCCATCTATAGAGTGTCATGGGTAAAGTTAACCCTCCCATGATCTACGTGTAAATTATCTATATCGTAGGATCATCTGCATTAACAGGTACGTGTTTACATCTCAGACAACATTAATGGCTCCCTTCTCTGTGTCCTCCATGAAAGCACTGACGACTAGCATGTCATTATTTTCTTTGTGTCCCCCGCCACATATGCTTTTAGCAAGGCAGAGGATCTACTGTATTTGTTAAATGTTTCCTCTGTGCTGGCGCTGTGCCAAATACTGCACATGTTTAACCCTCTCTGCACTAACTTAATCCTCACAAAAATCCACTGAAGAGGTACTATTATCATCCCATTTTCCAGAGGCATAAATGGAAGTAAAGAGAGGCTAACTCATTTGCCCACACAGCAGCAAGTGGTGGAGGCAAGAGGAGAACCAAGCAGGGCAGCTCCAGAGACTGCACTGTTAGCTAAGAGTAAACTGTTTCTCCTAATAAAACACGTGCAGTCAATGATTTCTTACCAAATCCATACTGGCACACATTTAGGTTGGTTCTAATCTTTTGCTTTCATGGACAGTGTTATAAGAATATCTTCGTACATATATCATTTCACACATGAGAGTTTATCCATAGAAGAAATATCTCGAAGTAGAATTTTGGAGTTGAAGAGTACCTACATTTTACATTTTGATAAGTATTGCCAAAATGTTTTCCATAAACAGTGGAAAGAATTTATACTCCCAAGAGCCATATATTAGAGTAAAGCAATGTTTTTTTTACAAGTTTCAAGTTATTTTTGGAGTGTATCCACACGTTCTTTGCTTTTCTTCTCCCTCAGGTTCCCTCCTACACTAAATTGATGCAATTATCTAAGGATTTGAACCATAAAGTGTTTTGTTCAAATATTCAAAATCTAGGCAAAAGTATGTTTTGGTACTTCTGAAGGACAGAGAAAGATGAAGTTATCTGAATTGTTTGATCTGTTCCCCCATTTCAATTGGCATGTTTAAATTCACGAATGTTAAATAGGGGCCCACTTTATCATCAGATTTTCTGGAAATCAGATATTAACTAGACATAAGAAAATTCCTGCTTTTCCATATAGAAATTGTGAAATGTCTAAAATATGTTCAAAGCAAACTAACCACAAAATGACTTAAGAAAATAAACTTTAAAGAGCAAGGGCAAATTAAAATAGAAAATTTGTCTCAAAAGAAAGAATTGGCAATTAGAAATTTGTAGACTTTTTAATACAAAATTTTTCCCGTCACAAATTCAAATCTAAGTAGAAAACTTTTCATACCTTCATTTTTTCAAATGTTTAATGAAAATTTAATTGAACCTAGTGCCAAAAAGGAAAGAACAACTAGAGAATTTTATAAAAATTTAGTAGTGTTTAAAGAGATAGTATCTTATTTAAATTATACAAATAGAAGTTTTAAATCAACTTTGTCTTTCAAAATGAGTCAATTGCAGTTTTGAATAATTTAGCTTGCATTATGATGACGTATTTAGAATGTTTTTTAATTGAGTGACTAATGAGACTCAATCATCTTCTCATGTTAGCTCTTTTAAGACCCACAACAGCCATGTGATAGGAATTCTTCATTTCAGGTCTCTTTTACAGATAAAACTGGAGTTTGAATAGGTGAAGTGGCATATCATAGACATACACAAGTCCCACAAATCTAAGACAGGAGATCTATTTGCAATTAACAAGAAGCTATTTCTGTCTGATTTCTGAATGCCAGTGGAACCAGCAGTGGCTACTTGGGGATACTTTGACATCAGGTTTTGAATACTGATTGTTTTAAGTTCCCATATTTTGTTTTCAATTGTCCAAAATAAACTGGAGGAAATGAAATATTCCTTGTGAGTAAATTACTTAACCCTTTGCCCTACCAAGACTTTCAGGCCCACATAGATGTCAGACTCCTTTAACACGCTCTCTTTATTATCATTAGAAAAATGGACAAGCTATTATTGAAAACTAACACAGTAGTTTTCAGAAGTCACAAGTTCAAATGCCTTCAAGAATCTCGCAATTCTAGGAGTAGACTGAAACAAGCTATGGGAAGGAGTAGGTCAGAGGGATGTGCAAGAGGCACACTTTTGTAAAGGTGTTCAACTTCAAAAGTATTCACAATCTTGGCAATCAGAGAAACCAAATGCGCAGACCGAGCCTATGGTTTTGGTGTCAGTGTCTTGGCTGTTTTATGAAAATTGAACCTGAATAATACTATACACATATTTAGGCAGAATAGCCTAAAAGCCTTCCGTACACAAATTTCAATCCATTGTTACTCAGGTACAACAGTACAAGCCCAGTGCTAGATCTCAAAAGAGATGTCAGCTAGAAATAAGAGAAGACTGATGTTGCCCACTGTCTCAGTCACATTTCTCAGTTTGTTACCATCTCTTCTCCTCGGAGACTTTGCTGTGCCATAAAGAGTTCGCAGTGACCATAGCTCTGTGGGTGGCTTCTCTTCTCCACATCTCTGATCTCCTTTTCATAGTGCCTTGCCAAAGGGAGAAGGAAATTCTGCCTATTTTTATACAGAGAATGGTAGAGCAAACTAAGCCCACTTTAACAAACAAAAACAAAACCCTAGGCCATATTGTTGTGCATTTGATATCAATTCTACAATATTCTATACTTTCTAAGTGAAGGAATGCTGAATAAATTGTCCATTCTTTTAGGTGTCTCAAAAAATGGTTCCAGGTTCTAGCTAAAAATCTAATTCACTAGCACTTAAAATACCTGATAGAACCCCCCATTCGTGATCAGGACTCAAGAGTCTCCTGTCACTCAGCATATCCACACCCAAACTCATCATCTTTCCCCATTAAAGCTTTTCCTTCATGGTAAGTTATTCAAGGTGCAACTTGAATAATCATCCTTGTCATATGTTGTGATTACCCTGACTATAAGATCTCCCACTTTCTCTGGCGCCTGAAATTCTCTAGCATCTGTCTGAAATATTCACATACTTCATTTTATCTTAGTTACTGGTACATATGTACCACCTCCAGTGACACATAGGCTCCAAAAAACAAGGGCAATGTTGTATTCCTTAACTGTATTTTACTAAGGAGATGAATATAAGGATAGTTAATATATGGTCCCAGCTGTTGAGGAACCACAATTCACATTCTTAGTGTTCCAAAAAACACCTTACACATAATAAGTGCTCAGTAAAATTTTGGAAATTTTTAATGGGTTCCAAAGCCCATAATGATAGCCAGAAAATAAATGCAGACAAGGACATTTTTTCCTTTTATGGGATATCATATGAACATGCAATTTTTTTAAATAGGTTGTAAACTACAGTATAAAAAGGAGAAAAAGCAATGAATTAAAACTTTTAGTTGCATTAATATATGTGTTTGGAAAAAAAGGAAACCATAATGAATAATAACACTATAATTTTTATTTTCTTGATTTATTCTTTAGTTTTAAAATAATTAAACAATTATGGGCCGGCCTGGTGGTGCAGCAGTTAAGTTCTCACTTTCCACTTCAGTGGCCTGGAGTTTGCCAGTTCAGAGCCAGGATCCAGACCTAGACACCACTTGTCAAGCCATGCTGGGGCAGGTGTCCCAGATATAAAGTCCAAATGTGAGTGATGAGGCGGGAGAGAAGTTGCTGATATGATTAATAAATAACTAATTTAAAAAATAAAGGAAGGAGACTTTTATGAATCGTGAAAAAAATCACGGAATATTTAATTTTACAGATTACTGTGTGGCTACATAAGCTGGAAAGTTCAAAAGAAAATGGAAACATTGGCTCTCTGGCATTTTGGTATCACTTTATAATTGATGGTATTAGTCAGAGTTCAGTTCAAGAACTGAAATCACTCTAGGTACTTTAAGCAGGAAAGGGTTCAGATCAAGGAATTATGTAAAATCCTTGGAAGAACTGGAGGTGTGGATTGATCTGGGCCTCCTAATCTGACCTCTGCCAGAATCAAGATGCCAGCAAATTAGGAATCACTGATGAAACTACTGAATTATAAAAAAAAAACCACTGCCACTGCTGTGCTCCAAAGATGAAAAAGCCACTGCCAGGGGCTGCCCCGTGGCCGAGTGGTTAAGTTCGCGCGCTCCACTTTGGCAGCCCAGGGTTTCGCTGGTTCGAATCCTGGGCGTGGACATGGTGCCACTCATCAGGCCATGCTAAGGCAGCATCCCACATGCCATAATTAGAAGGACCCATAACTAAAAATAAATAAAGAAAAAGCCACTGCCAGAACAACTCCCACAGCTCCCAGGAAACTGGCTCTGGAATACTGGCCCTGGGAGACTGGCTGTGTCTTCCAGGGCAACTTCCTCCTGACATCTTCAACCCCACTTTTCAAGTATGCCTGCTAACGGAACACAACACAAAGCAGGCAGGAGCTGGCTCCAGCTCACTTCCGCCTTCCTGGGATCTGGCATCTATGTTGAGGGAACTGATTTTAAATACAGAACCTTAGATGCATGAGAGCATGGGTACTGTGGCTTTTGGTCCTCCAGCCTCTGCAATACAGAAAGGCCCACAAGAAGGAAAAAGGGATGGATATTTCATGCCAATTAACCATATTTAATATATTTACAGAGTGCTTTCACTATCAGAGTGATCTGTACTTCTCATAAAAACCCGTTAAGATAGGTAGTGCTATACCCACCTAACAGAGCAGGAAACACAGTCTGAAGTTGTACCACGTCTAAAATTACATGGAATAAGGTGCTAGGAGGAGTAACTCGATAACACAGGATTGCTGTGAAATCCTCCCCATTAATACCATAAGGCCTCTACTGGTGTTTGTCGAGTAAAGCCATTATTTGTCTCTTGTGAAGGAAGAAGAAGATAAGTAGAAGTTAAAATTCTAAGATCAGCTGCGGTGGCAAAGGACATGGTTTATTCTTCTAAGCATTCTCTTCTAACTTCCCCCAGAAAGAGGGTCCTAGATGAACTGTTCCCGTGATATAGATGAAGAAATGGATTCAAGCGGCATAAAGGGTCGACTGAGGTGAATGTGCTGATGTCCTACCCTGCTCTCCTCTTAGTAAAGAATAATATAATATATTGTTCCTGTTACTGGGAGTGCTGTTAGTAGACAATCTATTCAAGTTTAACTTCTTCAAAGTTCACATAAGCTTCAGGGATCCACCTTATCAAAGGTCTCATGCCCTTTCCCAGAGCAGTACCTCATTGCTTCCAGATAAATAACTAGGTTCAGGTGTCAGTAGAGCCCAAGTAGGAAATACAGTCTTGTTTTAGAAGGAAAGTTGTTTGATTAAAAAATGCAGTATCTGGATAGTATATGTTGGCAATAACTGGAGTAACATGTGGAAATGGATCTCTTGGATATCGAAATAGAGGAGGGCAAAATATAAGGCTACATGGAGGAAAGTTTATTAGCATGGGGATATTCTCTCATGAATATACACAGCATATAGTATAATATGACTAGAGCGGACTAAGAACATACTGTATGCTACACATATAGGAGAGTATTCCAAACTTTCAGAGCAGGATATCCCAGGTGGCACCGTGACCCAGCCTGCAGTAGGCCATTCCAATGTTCTATTCAGCCAATTGCTTCTAGGTGATGAGTAACATGGTTATGCCAGTGAATTCTATGGTGGTGAGCAATTTGCTTTACTTTATTTTCTCTAAAATCTGTCTCCTGATTAGAGAAGATAGAGAAGACAATGAGTGGAGTACCATGGCAATGGATAATGGGTTCAGATCCATGAATAATGAAGCAGGCTGAATCACTGCTTGTAGCAGGGACAAATATATATCTAGAATATGTGATGACTAGATGCTGTCTCCCCCAGGTTGAAGAGTTTCAATGAAGTAAGCTGCCACAGTTGTTGGTTGGTTTCCCTAGAGAATTGTGCCCTATGAGGGAGTCAGTGACGGACTTTACTAACAGAATTTTGGACATTTAGCAGTGATAGTAGCCAGACCAGGAATGCTGAAAGTCAGATCATGTTGAGCCTGTGTAGAACACTCATTTCTGCCACAGGGACCACAAAAGTGCCTGGGGATAAAGGCTGACTGATATTCATAAGACAGGTCATTTTGTCAACCAGACTTTTGAGAGCCTTCTCTGCAGTGGATTCTCTTTGACAGGCACTTATATGAGAAACAAACATTCCTGCATTTGGTGTGCATTTTGAGTGATCCATCCACATACTGCTCCTCCAGACTGCTTTGTCATCCATTCTTCCATTTTTCCTTTCCTTTAATAGTTTATAAAATCTATAGTTAGTGTCCTTGAGTCAGTGGAGATCCATGAGTCAGCAATTTCTCCTTCCATGTGAAGTGGAAAACTATATGTACTGCTCAAATTATTGCTTACTAGGAAGATTTCCTTCACTACAATCCTTCAAGATCACCCTCAAGTGAGACTGCGGTGCAGCAATTGTCCACTTTTGCCTATTGTTACCATGCTATGCAGATTTATTCATACACTTGCTGTTATTGTTATTCTCTCCATCCCACTGCTTATTTTAATTTTACTTTTCTGTCATTTTAATATCTTCTTGAATATATGTTTAGTGCATTGGTTTTTCAAGATTTATCAATTTTTAGTGCATGCAAATAAAATTTTAGCTGACTCTCACAGCTTTGCTGTCCTGTGCTTTCATCATTCTTAAGCTCTAAATATTTTCTAATTTCTGATGTGATTTATTGTACCCAGGGGTGATTTAGAAATGCAGTGCTTAATTTTCAAACATATAGGAATTTTCTGGTTACTTTTAGGTTTTTATTTTCTAGCTTATTTTCTTCATGGTCAGAGACATATTTTATGATTGTAATTCAATGAAATTTGTTAAGAATTGCTTTATGACCCAGTATATAATCAATTTTGAAAAATATTCCCTCTGCACTTGAAAAGAAGATGGATTTTGCAGTTGTTGGATGTATTGTTTTCTTACATCATAGGTCACATTTGCTAATAATGTTTTTTAAATTTTTTATATCTCTATGAACTTTTTGTTGTGTGCATGTTCTTGCAGTTACTGAGAGTTGTGCTGATATCTACTTCTATTATTGCTGATTTATCTATTATTTCTTTCAAGCCAATATAGTTTTTCAAAATATATATTAGGAAGCTATGTTTTTAGTCACATACCCATTTATAATTGTTACATATTTCTGCTATATTGACTTTTTGCTCTGGTAGAACTTTTATATGTGGAAATGCTTCTTGCCTTGAAGCCTGTTTTCTTTCTGATGGCAGTATAGAAAAAGTGCCCCTTTTCTGGCTAAAATTTATTCTACTATATTATTTTCATCTTTTATCCTCTTATGTATGATGTTTATCTTGTAAGGCTCATGCCAATGAGTTTGTTTTCTTTTGGCACTATGAAGACATAATTCCTCTATCTTCTTGCTTTCTATCCTTTTAAGAGATTGGTTGTCAGTATTATTGTTACTTCCTTGAATGCAATAAGTCCTTAAGGTTTTCTCTTTGTCTTTGGTTTTATTATGCCCTAAGTTTTCTATTTATCCTTTTTTTGAAATTTATCATTTTTAAAAATTAATTAATTAAAGTTTTTGCTGAGGAAGATTCAGCCTGAGCTAACATCTCCTGCTAATCTTCCTCTTTTTGTATGTGAGCCACCACCAGAGGATAACCAGTGACAGACAAGTGGTATAGGCCTGTGCCCAGCCTCTGAAGCAGTGCATGCCGAACTTAACCACTAGGCCACCAGGGCTGGCCCCTCAAAATCATCATTTAAAAATTTTATTCTTCATGAGATTTGTAACTCTGTATGAATGTACATCTTAATGCCTTTCAATAGTTTTGGGAAAAATTCAGTCCTATCCTCAAATATTTTGCCTACCTTGTCTCTTTTCCTTCTCTTTCTTAAATTATAACTAAATTAAAAGTATGTTGAAGCTAGGCGCTGTACCTTTTAGTGTCT
The DNA here is from genome assembly GCF_041296265.1 of Equus caballus. Classification (NCBI taxonomy): domain Eukaryota; kingdom Metazoa; phylum Chordata; class Mammalia; order Perissodactyla; family Equidae; genus Equus; species Equus caballus. Next base: position 15,046,844 of record NC_091695.1, read on the forward strand.
TTTATGCTATTTCCTGCATTGTCCACCTTTTCACCTCTCTCTTATTTGCATATTCTGCATATTCTCTTCCAATCGTTCTCCCCATTTATTAATTCCCTATTCATATGTGTTTAATCTGCTGTTAAACCCAATAATTGAGTTCTTAATTTCAGTTATATATTTTAGTTTTCAAATTTCTTTGATTCAATTTGTTATGCATCTTGCGCTTTAATTATTTGAACATACTAAATTTGTTTTGAAATGCTTGTTTTTTCCTAGTCTGGATCATCTATATCTGTTTCTATTGCTATTGCTTTTCAATTAAGCCTTGTATTCTCCTATGTTTTGTTATCTTCTTTTTTGTGCCAGATTTTATATTCAAAAAGTTGTAGAGATAATTCAAGGATTTTATGGTGTTTTCATCCTTAAAAGAGATTTCATTTTGTTTCTAGTTGGGAGCTAGGTTTGGGCGAAAGCAAGAACACAGATAATCTCATCAAGAAATTAGATGATTCAAGCTGGGCTTGAGTTTCTCTGAGAACTACTCTATTTTCTCTTCACCCTGACTTCAACAGTAAAGCCCGTTATGGTCTTAAATGAGAACCTGGTTATTTTACAAAAGCATCTTTTCCTTTTTTTCTTTTTGTGAGAAATATTAGCCCTGAATTAATATCTGTTGCCAATTCTCCTTTATTTCCCTTGAGGAAGATTAGCCCTGAGCTAACATCTGTGCCAATCTTCCTCTACTTTGTATGTGGGATACCTTTAGCTCATGGCTGATGGGTGAAGTAGGTCTGCACCTGGGATCCAAACCTGTGAACCCAGGCCACTGAAATGGAACATGTGGCACTTTAACCACTCGGCCACGGAGCCGGCCCCAAGCTTCTTTTCCTTGATAGACGTTGAATCCCATTTGTTGTCCCCCAGGGTAAAGTGTCTGAAGGAAGTTCCACTTAGCTTTTCAGCTTTTCATTTGTGGTTTTGAGAATTAGCTCACATCCTTATAGAGAAAAGAAGCCAGGAAATGCAGGGTCAAGCTCTCTGGTTTCTCTTCTCTTAAAAATATTGACCCTACAGATCCTTGATTCCTTATTAGATCTCAATGCTTTTAAACACATGCATTTTATATTTCTCTAGCTCTTCCAGCTTCTCTTATTGGGAGATTTGGTGCAAAATAAGCCGTTCTTGCTTTTCCATTGACAAATAGAGTTTCTCCATTGAGTTCTCTAGTTTGGGAATGGATGTGGTTTATAGAGAATTACCGTGAATTATTAACTATTTTAAGGCAATGTCTATGTCATTCAGTATTTTCAGTGTTGGAGCACATAAATTCAGCTTCGGGGCTGCTGTAGACATCATCTATCTAGCAAATTCTTTCACTTTATTTAGCTATGCAGAAAGCATTAATAGTTTTTTTGCATTCAGCTTGGAGGGACATAGACAAATATATCTCTGCATATATTAGTTCTCCAGCTCCGAGTTGCAATTTAGTTCACCGTAAGCTTGATCATATCAGATGGTTCTCCTAAATTAAGGATAACTTCTATGTGTTTTGCCATTCACCGGTAAGAGAGGAACAGTGCTTACATGTACTCTTTAAATCTTAGAATTAACACATGTAACATTTGTAGTTGTTGGATTTCCTCCATTTGTTAGGTAAGCTGAAAACCTCCAACTTTTGGTGTGGCTTAGCACATAATAACGATCTTCAGTTGGTTCATATATGTATTTAATGACTCTTTACCTAAGACCCTTATGACCTGGAAAATGCAATATTAAACTAAATACAGTGGAGATGAACATGCTCAGTGGAGCGCATAGTAAGTCATGTTAAGACAAACAACAATGGAAGCTGTCAGAGATTTGAGGTACAGGCAGGCTCTTGCTGGAAAATAATATCTTTCTTGACAAAGTGTTACCCCATTGATATTGGACTAAAATTAAGGTACTGAACTGATGGACTGAAAATCATTATGATTCCACCTGACATGGATTCAGGCCTTGATCAACAATATCCACTCCAAACCAGAACTACAGATCTGTGATTACTTGTCTTTTGAAGAACTGAAACATCAACTTGAATTACTTTCCAGTCTCAAGGCTTTCTGCCTCTGAGCCTCAGGGTCTCTTGAGCAAAGGCTCTAACAGCTAGAGTAAGGACCTCCTTTGTTGGGGATATGAATGGATAAAGAAGACTGAAACTGGTTTTCCTTTCATTTTGGCTGAAATATTATTTGCCTTACCTAAATATTTCCTAATATGAAGATCAGAATTTATTACTTTGTTTAACAGTTTTTTCTTTTCAAACTGCTGGCTTTTCACATATTTGGCTGTTCGCTACTCTTTCTTGGCAAGAGCCAAATCTTTTTTTTCTCTAGGTATTGTTCTAGGGGAGAAAATTGTCCAGAAGAGGTTGCTTTATTTGCTTTTGTTCCAAATATTCTAACAAACTAATCTATAATGACCTTACATTAGCTCTCATTTAAAACAGTAATGATGTAAATACCACAGGCTGTGTCCACACAAATAAATGGAAGAATGATTTTCCTGATAGAATGGCCCAAGTGATTTCCAGGTTGGAGTCTATTTTCCACTCGTATCTAGTCCTGTAGGTGTTTTCTTGTTATATTTTCCTTTTCATAGATATCCCTCATTGCTTATAGAAGTTTAGGGAAGTTCCCAGTTTCCTGGGATGAAGTTGGAGAGAGGTAGAGACATGTTTTTAATTAGGGAGGAAGACGCCTTAGGGATAAGCTGTTTGAATGATTGAAAGGCTAAAGGGCTTTACTATTATCAGGGGGAGTGCTCAGTCATTGGCTATTCTAGGAAGTCAAATCTCAACATTTGCCTTCTTAGGTACAGAGATACATTAATGGTCAGAGACATGAATGTCATCCTAAATCAACAGAGTAAAGTACCTTTTGGTAATTAACTGAGAAGAGATACATAGAAACAACCAATTTCAGTGTTTTTAAATTTGGGGGATTTTTGTTTTGTCAAATAATGGGCTTGCCCAAGTTAATTTCCACTAATTAGGTCAGTTTCTACATAGTCATGAGAATATATCAGCTTTGTTTTTCTTTGAAGAAATTTTCCCAGCAGGTGAGAATGTTTAATTATCTTTGCACAGTAAATATTTATGTTGTATTTGTGTCTTTCTATTCTAGGCATCCACACTGAATACTCCTACATTTATCTAAAAGCTTCAGATGATGGGGAGCCTGCATGGAAATATGGAAAATGTGGCCACTTGAAACTATTTCTAGATCCACTGATCAGCCATACATTATTATGTGTTCTATGGTAACACATAGATACATGAGGTATATACAGTTACCTCATGTGAAGGAGGGAAGCACTGATTTTGATGACTGAGGAAAAAAACGCAAGAGGTGAGTTCTTGTAACAAACAACAAGGGATATTCATTGAAAATTCATATATTTAATTTATATATATATTTAAATATAGTCAAGCCTTAAACATCATATATTTTCATTGGAGGAGGTCTGAATTTAGTAAAGTAAGCTAGCAAAACATAGAAATTAACCAGAATATACAAAATGTATTTGTTTTTGGTATTACAACCTGACTGATGTTCATTGTCCATTTTGCCAAATCACAAAGAGAAACAGGTAATTGATTACACATACACTAATGGATCTATAATTTAGGTTCACGGGCTGTTATATTTTATGTGATATGTTTATATTTATAATTACTTTTAGATAGTTTTATTAGAGAATTTAAAATGATATATCGTGTGTTAGAATATAAAGGAATGAGAGGCTGTTTTGTTCTGGGGGCTTGATAAGAATTGTTATGTGTGAAGCTTTTAAAATTATCACAGCAACCATGTTTACACATATTCATAAATAAACCCATGTTCGGGGAAGGACCTTGCTTACTGTTACTTAACAAGGCATAAAACTGTAGTTATAAAGTACTATAGTAGTTTTCTACCTTAGGATTTTAATTTGTATATTTTCAAAAACATATTCTTAAGAAACTATGATAAATTATCTTCTTAAAATAGAGAAGTGTTAAGTTACTGGTTTAACTTGAAAGCCTAGTAATACTATCTTTTAGTTTTTATGGTATCAAATTTTGATGTCATACACTGTGGAGAATAGTTTATATAACTCATTTTCCCATGTAAATAATTTACCTGGCTGATAGAAGATTCATCCTGGTGAAATTCTATATTGATGATTAATAAGAGTAAGAGCACTAGATTCTGCAGAAAGTAAGGAGTGAAAAGAATTAATTGGATATAGATGACCTACCCTTATGTTCTTCAGCAGGTGAGCCTTTATCAATCCACAGCTTCAGCAATGACAGAACTTCTGAATTGAGTGCGAGCAGTGATGTGAGTGACCCTGTGGAATGCTCCTCACAGTGGGCTTCTAAAGAAAGCTCAGACTTTCCTGCACAAGTCCTCCCCCCACCAAATCCATATGAAGGGAATCAACTCGTCTATATTTGAGGTTTAGTAATTGTGTGATTTTTTTGAGCAGTGAATAGTCTGAAAGTTTGGGTTTGTATTTGTAGTTATACAATTCTTCTCTCTTGTTATTTGTCATGTCTTCTCATTTTGTCATAACCATCAGACGTAGAGTGAGAGAGCAATGCTTTTTTTACCTCTAGAATTTCCTTGTACTACGATGTGCTGTTTATTTGGTATGGCTTCGTACAAAGCCTCCTGAGGAACCCCTGGGAGCCTCAAGGAGTTGGGGCTTTCAGCACTTGTTCACTAAAGGAAGTATTTGTGAAGATGTTTTTAAAGACTATGACCTCACTTAATTATCACATTAATATTATTATCACATATGGATATCAGTTTCTTAAATATAATTTGTACTTCCTGATTTGATCCTTCTTTTCTTTTCTTTTCTACTTTTTTTCTGGTATTCTGCTTGCTTCTGGTTAAAATACATCTAGTCAAAACATTTACATGAATAGGTAAATCTTACTACTCATACATAACAAAATAGATAATTCCTAAGACATACCATCTTATCTTATGCCCCAATTGGGATTCATAAACTATAGATATAATATTTTTTTATCCTGCAGTATGTCTATAATTCTTATCAAATTGACAAAGATCCAGATGTCTTGTTCTGATACAATGTTCATAGTGAAGAACTCAAGAACATTAATAATAGCTGTCATCCGTTGAGCCTTTTTCACATGCCAGGCACTTACCCTGTTCTAGATACTTTACTTGTAATGAAACAACAATCCAAAAGAGTAGACATAATTGGTATCTCCATTCTAAATATGATGAAACTGAGGCACAGAGAGGTTTATTAAGTTGCCCAAGGTCACCTGGATAGTAGGTGTCAAAGCTTAGATTCCAACACAAAACGTGCAGCTCCAGAGTCCACATTACTCCCCACAGTGCTGTGCTCTCTCTCTTTGAGAGAGAATCTTAAATGGGTACACACTGAATGAGAAACTTATAGTCAATATTTGGTCTCCATAATTATCAAATCCCATTACTGCTGGCTAGCTTTTTTAAAGTAATAGTGATAGGTATGGAAAATTTTATTTAATTATAAAAATATAAATAAAGAAAATAAAATTGTCTGCAGAATAGTATAAGGTGGATCTGCACTAATAGTATCATAGATAGTTGGACTGAAAAGGATTCTGACAATGTCTAGTTCAAACCCTTTGTTTTCCAATAAGCAAACTAAGAAGACTTGTAATTAAATTTTGCAAATGACCCAAACCCATGCCTTTTTTACGCTGAACTTGGACTTTTCCCTTGAGTATGCTGCTTTTTCAACTCTGAGCACTGAAGTTCTGTCTTGAGCTCTCTCAGTACCTAAGAAGCGTTGTAAATAAAACTGTGTCCCATTGTCTTCTACTTCTCTGGCCAGTGTCTTCGACCTCTCTTTCCTCTACCTCTATTTTCTCCTCCCTCACTACCTTTCTCATCCCAAGACTTTTGAATAAAAAGATACTACCTGTTAACATAATAGTTGGTGATAGTCATGAGCTATTTCATTTCAGTTCAAAAACATTTGGTGAAAATTTAGGTAGTGTTCCGTGTGTTAAGATTTGTGTGATATGCAATGATTAAATGGAGAGAATTACAACTGCTTAAGAAGCTGACAGAGGGTCAGACCACGTAGTTGCCATAGGGAGCAAAAACTTTAAATGATTTTGTGGTTATTTGACACAGTTCAAAGTCTAGTTTCTTTAAATTTAATGAGAGATTAATGAAGACTGTACCTCCTTTGAAACATGAAGGATTGAATATCTAATAGCAGAATATCATACTATTGGGTGGGTTAGTCCAGAAGAGGAATTATTTTTGGTGTTACGTAGATCATATTGTTACGGTGCTCACCACAAACACTACCAACTCAAAGGTCTGACTTCACGCCAATTTATTTAGAGTTTATCATCACCAGCAGAGAGTAAGTTTCTAGAGAGTAGGAACCCTTTCCTTGTTCATCATTGCTGACTTTTATGCCAAGAACTGACACAGTTTAAAGAAAGCTTTATTAAATGTAAGATTCAATTGTTGGGCCTTTGATTGTGCTTCTTCACAGAAGATCCACGAAGACTTTTAGATAGAACCTCTTTCTGGTAGTCCCAACAAAATCGTCTGAGGAGAAGTAGAATTGTCAAAGGAAGAAGTAATGGGTTCTTTGGTAGAAGAACTCAATAGATATTTACTAAATGTTTATTGCGCATAAACCACTATAGAAGACATAATGGTGAAGGTGTGCCTGTAACATGATGGATGTGTTCATAGTCATGTTCACAATTTCATTTCAGGTTCTGTTCTTCTGAGCTCTAATCCCTGAGACAAGCCTTATAGAAGAGTAAATGGGACATAGTAACAATGTAACAGAATTTGTCCTCCTGGGCCTCACTCGGGATCCTGAGGGGCAAAAAGCATTATTTGTCCTGTTTTTACTCATCTACATTGTGACAATGGTGGGCAACCTGCTCATTGTGGTGACTGTCTTTGCCAGCCCTTCTCTGGACTCCCCAATGTACTACTTCCTTGCCTATCTATCACTCATGGATGCAATTTATTCCACTGTCATTTCACCCAAATTGATTATAGATTTACTTTTTGACAAAAAGACAATTTCCTTCCCAGGTTGCATGGGACAGCTCTTTCTAGAACACTTATTTGGAGGTGCTGAGGTCTTCATTCTGGTGGCAATGGCCTATGATCGCTATGTGGCCATCTGTAAGCCGCTGCACTACTTGACTGTCATGAATCAACACGTTTGCATCCTGCTGGTGGTGGTGGCCTGGGTGGGAGGTTTTTTGCACTCTGTGGTTCAACTTCTCTTTGTGTGCAGTCTCCCCTTTTGTGGCCCCAATGTCATTGACCACTTCATCTGTGACATGTACCCATTATTGGAACTTGCCTGCACTGACACCTACTTTGTAGGTTTCACTGTGGTTGCCAATGGTGGAGCAATCTGTATGGTCATCTTCATCCTTCTGCTAATCTCCTATGGAGTCGTCCTGAATTCCCTTAAAGCTCACAGTCAGGAAGGGAGGCGCAAAGTCCTGTCTACCTGCAGTTCCCACATCACGGTGGTTGTCCTCTTTTTTGTTCCCTGTATTTTCATGTATGTTAGACCTGTTTCCAACTTTCCCACTGATAAATCCATAACAGTGGTTTATACAATTATCACTCCCATGTTGAATCCTTTAATATACACCTTGAGAAATTCGGAGATGAAAAATGTCATGGAAAAACTCTGGTGTAAAAAATTAACCTCAGATGGAATAAGAATGTGTCACCCACTCTGAACACATTTGTTACTAGCTCTAAAATAACAAACAGGCAGTAAATTCTCACAATGAATGACTTAGTGAATTCAATGGATTCTCTAGGGATGCTTGTCTTTATTACACAAAAGCATCGCTAAAGTAGAATCGATTGTCCTTTGAGGTTAGAATGAATCTAATAGAGAAATTCTGGAGGATGAATAAAAGGCACAGATATTTGTCCTATTACAAAGAAAAATAAACTAAGTTCCACCTTGCAACTTTGTTTTTCTCAGTTTATATTGAAATAGGACTTTAGAAGAAAGAGTATTTTCTTTTCAAACGTGAAAAACAAGCTACCTTTGAAAATTTACTTTCACTCAAATTAATGAGTCAGCAGTTTGGCTAATACTCAGAACAAACTTCTGGGGCTGAAGTTCATGACTACGAGCCCATTGCTTTGCTGTGATGTGGGCTTCTTGGTTAGAGGCAATGTTGGGTGGGATTTAATGGCAATGAATAAAAAGAGTTTTGTGAATCCATGTACAGGAGTGCTATAAACAGAATGTGTCTATTCCTGTGAAAACAAATCACTGCTTTGCCTCTTTCATGATTAGCTGGTCTCATATAATAAATGTGATAGCAAATATCTGACTGGTGCTGTATCGTGTTCTCTGCAATGGGCTTTATTGATGCCAGTTTGACATTATGCTTCAGAGGCTGCCAGAAAAAGGTTGGTGAGGACAAATCCATATTTTTAAGCCCATGCATAATATTAGACTGCTATTAGATTCAGTTTTTACATCAATTCATTTAGCAAGCAGTGAGAGTGTTACTGGCTCTTAGTTAATATCAGCCCTGATATTTGTTCCCCTACAGTGAACCCACCATATACGAGTCAAAACTAAAACACACATTTGCAGTTCCCTGGTTCTTTAGTTACACTCATGTGTAAATGCTTGTTTCTTTAACCTCTGACTCTCTGAGCTTTACAACCAAATACAAGTTACAAATTGTTAAAGTCCAGATGGCCTCATGCTGGTCTCCCAGTAAAGTTGTGGCCAATCCCAGGACCTTGAAGTTCTTTTACAGAGAAACTAATGTCCAGAGAATATCAAGAAACTGAAGCTTCCCGGGCCCAACTCCTCAGCTTCCTGACGTCAGAGTCTACCTTCCACCATGGAGATAAACAGCCAAGGACACTCTTCTGAGAAATCCTTCCTTTGTCTCTTCCACTGGAAGCAGCCCCAGACATAGGCCGATGGGAAGATGCTGACCGAGAATGCCAAAGCCCCCCTCCCATAGCTAAAATCCCAAATAAAACCCCCTACCTGTTTCTTAACAGGGAGAGAGCAATTTTTGAGGCACTAGCTCTTGCTTTTATCCCTCTGCCTGGCAAAGTAAAGCCTTTCCTTTTTCACTTGAGACTCTTGTTCTCATTTGGATTGGTGTCGGGATCAGAGACCAAACTTTCGGTAACAAGAGCTTGGAAAGAACTTGACTGATATTCATAGATGGGTCATCTTGTCAACTTGCCCATCAAGAGTTTCTTCTGGATTGTCTGGTGGGCATTTATGTGGAACAAATGTCTTTACACATCACACTCATTCTAAAAGGTCTGTTCACTGCCTTATTATGTTCCGTACATTTTTGTCACCAAACTTTCAATCTTTTTCTTTCTAAGTTCCTGACCAGCTGGCCAAGCCAAGAATTGGGTAGATCAATGCCTCAGGTCATCTCTTCCTTGCAAATTCTACAACCAGATATGCCTCCTTAAAAAATGCTTACTGGGGTTATTTCCTTTCACTGCTCCCTTTTGTGACCATTCTTGTAGGACCATATGCTATAATAATATTTTTCCTGAAGTCAGGGCACTGTGTAAATCCATATACATAAGTGATTTTTTTTTGCCTTTAAAAAAAATCTAATTCTCTTAGGTGACCTTTTTTGATACCCTAGGTGTGAATGAGAGAGAAGTGATGAAGCAAAAGGAGCAGTTAATAAGGAAATTTAAAAATAGACGACCAAGTTTTAATCTTTAAAAAACACTTTATTTTTATTTTTATGAAAGATTTTATTTTTTTCCTTTTTCTCCCCAAAGCCCTCCGGTAAATAGTTGTATATTCTTAGTTGTAGGTTCTTCTAGTTGTGGCATGTCGGACGCCGCCTCAGCGTGGCTTAGATGAGTGGTGCTGTGTCCACACCCAGGATTCGAACCGACGAAACACTGGGCCACCTGCTGCAGAGCACGTGAACTTAACCACTCGGCCACGGGGCTAGCCCCAAAGCACTTTATTCTTAAAGCAGTTTTTAGATCACAGCAAAATTGAGTGGAATATGCAGAGACCCTATATATCCCCCGTCCCAAAATAGGCAAAATCTCCTCTATTATTGACATCCTACAACACAGTGGTATATTTGTTACATTTGATGGATCTACATTATAACATCATTTCACCTAGAGTCCATAGGTTACATTAGGATTCACTCTTGACATTTAACTTCTTGTAAGTTTGAAAAAATGTACAATGACATGAATCCACCACTGTACTATTGTATAGATTAGATTCACTGTCCTAAAAATCCTCTGTGCTCTGCCTGTTCTTCCTTCCCTCCCCATTAACCTGTAACAAACACTGATCTTTTTACTGTCTCCATAGTTTTCTCTTTTCCAAAATGTGATACAGTTAGTATAATACAGTATGTAGTCTTTTCGGATTGGCTTACTTCACTAAGTAATATGCATGTAAGTTTCCTCCATGTCTTCATGTTTTTATAGCTCATTTCTCTTTATTGTTGAATAACATTCTCTTGTCTGGATATACCAGTTTATTTATCCATTCTTCTACTGAAGGACATCTTGGTTGTTTGGGAAACTATGACAGGGTTTGGCAATTATGAATGAGGCTGCTATAAACATCCATGTAAGACTGCTTTGTGGATGAAAGTTTTCAACTTCTTTGGATAAATACTAAAGAACATGTTTGCAGGAATGTATGGTAAGAGCATGTTTTAGTTTTGTAAGAAACTGTCAAATGTCTTCTAAAGTGGTTTCACCATTTTGCATTCCTACCAACAATGAATGAAGAGTTCTTGTTCTACGTTCTTGCCAGCATTTGGTGCTGCCTGTGTTTTGTATTTTGGCCATTCTAATAGGTGTGTAGTAGTATCTCATTGTTAATTTAATTTGCAATAGCCTAATGACACAGGATGTTGAACACCTTTCCATATACTTACTTCTGCAGAAGTATACTGAATATCTTCTTTGGTGAGGTGTCTGTTAAGGCTTTTCCTCACTTTTTGATATGATTGTTCGCTTTCTTATCATTGAATTTTAAGAGTTCTTTGTATATTTTGGCAAAAGACCTTTATTAGATATAACTTGCAAATATTTCTCCCAGTCTGTAGCTTGTCTGCTCATTCTCTTGCATTGACTTTTACAAAGCACAAGTTTTACATTTTCATAAGGTCCAGTTTATTATTATTTTCATTCGTGGATCCCACTTTCCATGTTGTAACTAAAAAGTCATTGCCAGACTAAAGATCATCTCTATTTTCTCCTATCTTATATTCTAATGGTTTTATATTTTTGCATTTTATGATCCATTTTGAGTTAATTTTTCTGAAGAGTATAAGGTCTCTGTCTAAATTTATTTTTTTGAATGTGTGTCCAGTTGTTCTAGCACCATTTGTTGAAAAACTATCTTTGCTCCATTATACTGTCTGTTCCTTTGTCAAAGATCAGTCGACCATATTTATAAGGGTCTGTTTCTGGGCTCTCTCTTCTGCTCTGTGGATCTATTTATGTATTTTTTCATCACGACCAGACTGTATTCTTTATTGTAGCTTTATAGCAAATTTTGAAGTCGAGGGTATCAGTCCTCCAGCTTTGTTCTCCTTCAATATTGATTTGACTATTCTGAGTCTTTCACTTCTCCATATAAACTTTAGAATCATTTGGTTGATATCCAGAAAAGGAATTGCTGGAATTTTGATGGGGATTGCATTGAATCTATGGTCAAGTTAGGAAGAACAGGTACCTTGACAATACTGAGATTTCTCATTCATGAAAGTGGAATATTTTTCCATTTATCTATTTCCTGTTTGATATCCTTCATTAGAATTTTGTCATTTTCCTCATATAAGTCTTATAATATGTATTTTGCTAGATTTATACTTAAGTATTTCATTTTTGGGGGAGGTGTTACTGTAAATAGTGATGTGCTTTTCATTTCAAATTCCATTTTTTCATTGCTAGTATATATTAATCTTGTATCCTTGAACCTGGCTATAATCTCTTATTAGTTCCAGGAGTTTCTTAAAATCAATTTGGTTAGATTTTCTACATAGATGGTCATACCATCTGTGAGCAGACAGTTTTATGTCTTCCTTCCTACCTCCATGTCTTTTATTTCCTTTTCTTGTCTTATTGTATTAGCTATGATTTTCAGTACAATTTGAAAAGCAATGGTGGGAGGGGACATCCTTGTCTTGTTCCTGATCTTAGCAGGTAAGCTGTGAGTTTCTCACGTTAAATATGATATTAGCTGGAAGGTATTTTGCAGATATTCTTTATCAAGTTGAAGAAGTTCCTTTCTATTCCTATTTCCCAACAATTTTTATCATGAATGGGTGTTGAATTTTGTCAGATGATTTTTCTGAATCTATTTATATGATCATGTGATTTTTCTTCTTGAGCCTGTTGATGTGATGGATTATATTCATTGATTTCAAATGGTGAACCAGCCTTGCACACCTGGGATAAGCCCCACTTGGTCATGAAGTATAATTGTTTTTATACATTGTTGGATTTGATTTGCTGATATTTTGTTGAGGATTTTTGTGTCTATGTTCATGAGAGATACTGGTCTGTAGTTTTATTTTCTTTTAATATGTTGGTCTGATTTTGGTATCAGGGTAATGATAATCTCACAGAATGATCATCTTAGAAGTTGTTGATTTTTCACTTTATTCACCTTTTTACTGGTTGTTAGGATGGAGTGGCGACTTTTAAGTTCCCAATGTGCCCTACTGGCTATGGAAATTTGAGTCCATGCTAAAGCAAATTACTTGTGCCTTCTGCACCTGTTTGAGCCGATAAATATATATATCATTTCTTTTTAAAATAGCAAGCAGTTATACATACACATTTTAGTAATTTGTTGGATAAAATAACACCTTTTTAACAATGAACATTTTTGTTCTCATTGTCTCTTGGAATCCCGTGGTTGAATTTTGTCTGTATCAAAGCCTGTTAGCAAGCCTTGAATTGCTTTGTCAACAGGAGAATTTTTGCCAAAGGAAGAGTGTAATGAGTCATTAAAAATCCTAAGTGTCTACACTGTGAGTCTCCTATGGATGTTTACCAGATACACAGATTATATCACTTTATGACCTGAAAAATTTCCAGTGTGATTCATCTTCAATGTCACAAGGTTCATTTTTCAGGGTAAATTTTACTACAACCAGGATCTTCTGTAGAGTCTTCTCTTGCTCTGAACTCACTCAAAATTTGCAACTTTTTAGGTAACCCCATAAACTGATGTATATATCCAATGTGTTATATGTTGCTTTCAAAATCTGAAAAGTGAAGGGAAGCACTACCAGAATGGTGGAATGATGGTCTATGAAAATTCATTCCTTCATGAAAAAAATGAAAGTACTAGTAAAAATCATCAAAATAAACTTTTTTGGAGATCTGGAAATTAATAAAAGACTTTCAATAATCTAGGGATTGTTTATTTTTTTTAAAAAAAAAAGCTGAATGCTGGAAACAACACTGAGTTCTGTGGCATTTTAACTCTCCCTATTACATACCCCTCTCCCCAGGACCTTAGAACTTTTGCAATCATGATACCCATGAAAACCAGGAGTCTGATATTCATTGGAGGGGGCTGAACAGGTTGAGTCCTCCAGACTTCGCTTCAAGAGATTTGTTTTATCTTTCAGCACCTTATAGTCTCCATCTGCAGGGCTTGTTTTTATCTAATCTGACTCAGAGCTCATGCTGTCAGGAAATTTTCTCTAAGGCATTTATCTAAGAAAAATCGAATGCAAAACATCTAACATCCCAGTTTCCCAAGGTGAAAATAATAAATGGGACAAACAAGAAGCTGACCCAAAAACTTAACAGAAAAATCTGTGGAATGAGATATCGATAGAGGAGTTTGAAAAGCCCCTATATATCCCTGGGACTCTAGAAGGCCATGTGCATGCCCATGCCTGTATGAATTCTCAGGAATTACCTAAGAAAGCTCTAACCTTTCAATGTCAACTAACCTTGAGGCTCTGCACAAAGGAAGTGAAGGGTAAAGTATAGTTGTAAACTTCTTGCTGGACCATTGAAGACATGCCCCAATATACACACATAATCCCTCATTAGGCCTGGGAGACTGATGGTTTAACACATTTAAGGAAATTGCCAACCAATAATTAGCTGACCACTAAACAAACTGAGCAAAGACTTCAGGGGAAACTCATGACAAAGAATTCAGATGTTAAAATTAGTCCAGGAAAGTCAATGAAGGAACAAGTTGCAACAATAACAAACAGGAACTACAAGAAATTCTGAGCGGTAGTGGTGGGGTAAATATAATTTCCAGAGCTGCCGCATTATATTATTTAAATTTCTAGTTTTCATCAAAAAAGTAAGACAAGCAAAGAAACAGGAATGTATGACTCATACAAAGAAAAAAAACCTGCAATAGATACATACTGTCCCTAAGGCAGCCTCGATGGTGGACTTACTACACAAAGACTTTAAATTAGTTATTGAAAAATATTCAAAGAATTAAAAAAGCCATTTCTAAAGAGCTAAAGGAAAGAACTATAGAACAATGCTTCAACAACTAAATGATTTATAACAATCAATGAATGAAAATTTTTAAAAAGAACCAAAAGAAATTCTAGAGTTGAAAGTACAATAATTGAAAGGAAAAATCCATTAAAGTGGCTCAATATAAGAATAAACAATTGATGAGGTTAAAGGCAGGTCACTGAGATTATCCAGTCTGAGAGACGGAAAGAAAAAAGGATGCAGAAAAATGAACTGAGTCTCAGAGACCTGTGGAGAAACCACAAGAATACCAACATACACATATGAGAGTCCAAAAATAAGAGGAGATGGAGGTACAAGTAAAAAGAATATTTGAAAAAATGATTAAATTAAAAAAATTTGATGAAAATCATTTTTCTACACATCCAAGAAGCTCGATGAAGGCCACCTAGGATAAACTTAAAGAGCTATACCAAGCACATCATAACCAAACTGTGGAGGCCAAAGAAAAAGAGAGAATCTTGAAAACTGCAAGAAGAGGCAACTCATTACCTACCTACAAGGTGTCCTCAATAAGATTTACAGACAATATCTCATCAAAAAGCATGGAAGCCTGAAGACAGTGGATAACATACTCAATGTGCTGAAGAAGAAAAAAACACTGTCAGTCCAGAATTATACATCATGCAAAACCATCATTCAGAAATGAAGAAAATATATTCTCAGATAAATGAAAATTGACAGAAATCATTACTAGTAGATTTGCCCTAAAACAGACAGTAAAAGCAGTCCTTCAGGCTGAGAAGACAGCTCACTAGATAGTCTCTTGAATTCACAGGAAGAAATGAAGAGCACTGGTAAAAATAACTAAATAGGCGAACATAAAAGACAATATAAATATGTATATATATATTTGCTTCCCATTCTTTTATTATGTGATTTAAAAGACAATAGCATAAGCAAGTCAAAACCTATGTGAATGCCCTTATGGTATATAGAGATGTACTTTGTATGATGATAAGAGTACAAAGGAGAGGGAAAGAGAATGGAGCTATATAAAAGCAAACATTTTATTTAATCGCATATCATAACATTTTAAAGTGTATAATTTAGTGATTTTTAGTGTGTTGACAAAGTTCTGCAACTATCGCTACTGTCTAATTCCAGAAGCTTTTCTTCATTCCTAAAAGCAACCCAGGGCAGAGGATTCTGGGAAGATGGTGGAGTGGGGCACACCAGAAATCCGCCTCCCCAACTGGACGATAATTACACTGGCAGAATCTGTCTGATATAACATATTCTGGAACTCTGGAGTCTATTGAAGGCTTACGGCTTCCAGGGCAAAGCTTGGATGGTAGATTGCAGTTAATTTCGGTCAATTTCAGCTCTTGGCAGAGTAGCAGCTCCTCATCCTCTCCCTCCTCAGCCCCGTGGCAGGCGGCTGTGCCTGTGTTCCTGGAGCAGCCTGCACACAGCTTTTGGGAGACAGAGTGGGCAAAAATGACCTACCCTCCAGATATCAGGATCTGTGCTCTGATCACTGCTGTTTCTGATCACAAAGGTGCAGACAAAGAGATGGTGGCCATTGTTGTTGCATCTCCTCTCATTGCTAAAAGCTCTTACTTCTATGGTTGAAGTGAGTTCCATGGTGTTTAAAGGGGATGATGCCTTTTTCTCTCCTTCATTTTTCTCTTTTTCCTTTTTGAGCAGGATATCAAAGAATAGGACATTCAAAAGTAACTGCATATACTAGGGAAATTAGAAAGTCACCATGCATACCCAGGGGAAGGATGAGGCTCAGAAAAGACCTGGGAAGACCTTAAGTGTACACCTCAGGCTGATCCTTGGCATGGAGACAGCCTACAACAATAAAAAACAAAACAAAACAGTAACAATGGCAACTAAACCAAAAGAAAACCAGTAATCAGCAAATCTGGGCAACGGAGGAGAATCTGTTTTCCAGAGTTACCACATTGTTAGATTCAGATGTCTAGTTTTCAACATAAAATCACAAAGCATATGAATAAATGGGAAAGTGTGGCCCATTCAAATGAAAAAAAATCAGCAGAAATTGTCCTTAAAAAGACCTAATGACTGACAAAAACTTTAACACCGCTAATCTTAAAGAAACTCAAGGAGTAACAGAAGATAGGGCAAAAGTCAAGAAAACCACGTATCAATAAAATGGAAATACCAATAAAGAGATAGACAACCTCTATATCAATAAACCTCAATAAAGAGATCACATGTTTTTAGAGCACGGGTAGAGAGATTCAGATTTAAGGACCTGCCATTGTTATATAAAAGATATGTGAGTATCAAGTGTCAAATATTTCTGGACTTAGCTTTTATGTTTTTTTCTTATATTACTTTATAACAGTCTCTTTCTAATTATACATCCTAATTACTTGTTTCTATATTTGTTTTTTAAGAAATATTGGGGATTTTTTGTGCAAAACTTCTGAGTTGGAAGATTTTATGTGGATGTTATCTTGTCTGAGTGAATTGAAACTTTTTGTAAATTGATTAGCAACAATCTTGTGCCATTTTCATTAAACGTATCTGCCATATACAAAGAATTAAGCTTTTTACTTCATTCCAGTGCCCTCTTGGATTTGAGAATTTTAAATATAAACTGATTAATTGAAAATAAAGTGTTCTTGTTCATGCAATCTTTTGTCTTTGCTATTATTAAGTGACTTGTTCTTTCCTGTTAGATTGCTATTTTTTCACTTAATTCCCCTAGAGTGATTGGCCAGGAGAAGCCTCTGAAAATACAGAATGCACTGGAAGGATTATGTAGAAGGTCTCAGTTCTCTAGAGCATGATTCCTCAGTGAATTTAATTTTGAACAGTCAGCCTTGGGGACAAACTGTTCGAACAACTCAGTGAAGTGATTTATTTTTCGTTGTTGATTAACCCAGTCACATCTTCCTTTGCCTAGGGGAAGATTTCTCTTCGGGTATTAATACTACTATCAAGCTGTAAAATAAAAGCTATTACCTTACTAGACATGAACTACATTAAAACTGTCATATGAACGCTCAAAAAATATCTAAAACAAAGCTCATTTCTTTGATTATCCAGCTTCCTGCAATATTGACCAAAAATGCTATTAAAGATTTGTTCCACTAATTTGATCAGTTAAACTTAATAATTAGGTTTTAAACTTGGTTCTTGATACATATTCTCAACCACAGCTTTCAAATTTGGTGATTCATCAGTCACATCAACGTATATTCTTGATGCCAACTCTGGATAATTTCATAATCCAAACTGTAAAGTGTTTATGAAAGTTGAAGAAGATGGTCATACTTTACGTGGTCATAAAGAGATATATCCATGTGTGAGAAAGCATTTACAGTTGGGTAACTGCGTGTACCCTGATCTTTCTCTGCAGTCACACCTGGATTGATGTGGTGGCAGTCCTGACTTATCTTCATCAAACTAAATCGTCATCTTCCAGGACCAGAGATAGAATTTCAGAAACTTGGATTTAGAACAAGTGACAGAAGAGAAAATAAAAAACACAGGTAACATATTCACACAAACTCTTCACTGCTATGAGCATAGGGCAAAGTAGACTTAGTTGGAATGAACTATGCATCGTTCTTGAGAAGCAGGTTTTGTCTTTGACCCAAAATGTTTTAAGCCAGAAGCTCCTGGCATAAAGTAGCACATGTATTGTCTGTATTTTATAGAATACTATTGGAATAATCACAATGGAAATATTTTTCTCCAGTATTTTGTGTTCCAGTTGTTTAAATGTATACTGAAATACAGAGAATGCAGAGCAGAGCAGAGCATATAACATACAACATACAATATAACATGGCACAGATATGTTTTTCAAAATAGCTTTTTTAGATTGCTTTATATAATCTAGAGAATCTAACACTTATTTGTTTTGAATCTCAGTATTTTGAAGATAATAGTAATGACTACTATAGTTGTTTAATAAATCATTACCTTGTGTCTGGTATCTTTAAGTGTTCTGGTTATGTATAGATGTTTTATTTCTGTTGGTAATTTTTTTATTGTGGTAAAATATACGTAACACATTTTTGTGCATCGATCACCACTATCCATCTCCAGAATTTTTCATTGACCCAAACTGACAATGCACCCATTAAACAGTAACTCCCATTTGCTCCTCCCCCGAACCCCTGGTAACTACTCTTGTATTTCTGTCTCTCTGAATATGACTATTCTAGGTGACTCATAAAAGAGATCACCCTTTTGTGATCTCTTTCCCTTTTGTGTCTGGCTTATTACACTTACAACAATGTCTTCAAGGTTCATCCATGTTGTAGCATGTATCATAATTTACTTCCTTTATAAGGCTGAATAATTTATTTTATTATATTTTCTTATTATATTCTTCTGAGGCTCAAATTCCAAACCAGAAGTTAGAATCTGAATTCCCAAAAAGTGCACTGTGCAGACATCCCGCCCAACTGTGCAAAATTACAAAACAAAACTGACAAAGACTATCTATGAGATAGGCAGTCTACTCTCTCTGATTGTTGTTTTTCTGTGTTTGTCCTTAAAGTCTATTCAACCACATTCAGGTTTTAGAGGTAGTATTTTTCCTTTACTATGAAGAAATTGACTTGGAAAATGATATTTCTTTCTTTTAAAAAAATCAAATGAACTGATTAAGTGTTTATTAAGACCTCAAAACTTTTACTGCACCATTTTTTATGGTCATTGTTCAATCATTTTTAAAAAAGGTGTTGCTTACAGGGGAAACAGGTTTTACTATACAGACAGTTAAATAGAAACCTCTTTAGGCATTGTGATCATATGTTTCAAAAGGATCTGGACTAAAACTCAAAATATCAGAATCTATAATTTCCAATATCTTGTTGATTAAAAGTATTTCCCAGTATTTTAAACCTAGCAAACCATATAAGTGGTTTTTATTTATGCCTTATGTTGTTGAATTTGGCATAGTGTGCATCCACTTAATTTATCTTAATTGTCATTGTGGGATACTTACAAGGGATTTACATTTTTTCAGGATTCTTTAATGATTTATTGTTTCTCACTGAATATGTTAAGAAATTTGAACAATCTCATGAATGTTTGAATCAGATATATTTATTTTTTATAAAATATAATATTGGTAAAGTATAGAGATTTGCATCATGGCAAGTCAAATTAACAATTTTCAATAGTTTAGAGTAATAAGTTCATAAGAACATTTTTAATAGTCAAATATTTATTAATCACTTAAAATATATTAGACACACTCATAGATTCTGGAGATACAATCATTAATAAGGTATGTTTTCTATCCTGGCAGACCCAACAGATGATAGTGGAAAACACAGCTATAGACAAATAAGTGTTGTAAAGACTCAACAGGTCAGGGGCTTAAACCCTCCTAGTGGAAGCTATCTTTTGAATGCTTAGACTACTCCTATAAATTATGACTATTTACTTTCCACTGTAAATGCAGTTTAGCTTCATATTTGTGAGTGAAGATATTTAATTATGTATATATGCAATGACCTGCCAGAAACCCTGAAGGTGGAACTCCTTGTTTAGGCAGCTGATCTCATCTACTGATATATCTTAAAGCTTAGAATTTTGTTTACTCATTTTTCTTTGATTTGGAAGTACAGGATTCGGAAAGGC
Organism: Equus caballus; assembly: GCF_041296265.1. Taxonomy (NCBI): domain Eukaryota; kingdom Metazoa; phylum Chordata; class Mammalia; order Perissodactyla; family Equidae; genus Equus; species Equus caballus. Next base: position 15,066,991 of record NC_091695.1, read on the forward strand.
AAGTCCTGGTACTGATGCTGAGTTATCCCTTGGGCCACCTCCTGATTGATAGCCCAGGAAATCTGAAATTTCCTCTTCACCCAAATCATTCAAACCCCCCAAACCAAACTGTTTACCAATTTCAAAGCAAGTTTCATTCAACCTACTGTCCTTGCTGGTTGCTATCTATCTTTTGTCTATTCTCTCTTATTTTCTCTCATCTACACTTATATTCTCTTTCTGATGCTTGGGTACAAATTTGCCTAGAAGCACAAAGGATAGAATAATCTCTTGCTCTTCACAAATGATCATCTGCAAATGTGGGCTCTGAAACAGAGCACAATTAAAATAATTCTGCCTTACAAATAAAACTGACTCTGGATCATTCCCGAAAGGCCTGACAAATACTGTATTTTCCTCAAGTGAGAATGAATACCTTGTATTCAACACGGACTCAGATAACCAGAACCAATTATATGAACAAAATAACTAGTCTCATACGTTATTAATAATCAAACAACCTTTGACACATGCTAATTCACCCTGATTGACATAAAGAGGATCTACCAACAAAAGTGTTATTGTGTCATTTAGGATAAAAGTTTCAATGACAAAAATTCAGAAACATACATCTGGAAAGATCGTAGCATTTCCAATAAGAATATAAGTTGGGATGTGACTTTTCCCAAGATGACTGAGCAAAATCAAGTAATACTTCTGGATTTTCATATAGAATTCTTTCTACTACACCATGATTCTGCCTAAAATCTTTATTTTGGCCTTCTGAATTGAGCTATGGTTAGCAATAATTAATTCCAAGCAATGTTGGAAAGTAAGGAAAATGTCTAGCACCCAACCCATTCATTTTGATTAGTATTATCCATTTTTTCCTTCAATAACCTAGGTAGTAATAAATGTTAATTCAGTTTGTGTATGTATCCCTGTGTGTGCATGCGCATGTGTATGTATTTTCAAACAAAGCATTGCTTTCATTGGACTTTCTTGGCTGGAGAGAATTTAACACATTTATCTCTGCTCAATTGCTTTCTTATGAGAGTTGATATTCAGTTTAATGAAATAAAATTCAATAAGCATATAACGAGCACTCATGATATGACTTGTTTTTATTTTTTATTGTGGTGAGTGACTTATTCCTTGAGTCGTGATGCTTATAGTAGAGTAATTCAGAAAGGCAGTTATCAAAACTTCAGATGTACATCGGAAAGCTATATAATGTTATTATCCAATTTTAGTGCAATAAAAAATAAAAATTAAAAGAAAACTGCAGGTTTAATTTTATGCTCCATGCACTAGGTATTACTTTACATAAATATATAAATAAAGTTATTAGAGATGAGATTGTTTTCATGGAGGATCTCAGGATTCCAAAAAGCATTCAGGAAAAATGAAATGATAAATAATGTCAAAAATGCCGTCTTTATGAGAGAGATTCTGGAGGAAGTAGCTTTCTTGCTGTTTAGTAGATCATCTCACAGACACGCCCACTCGCAAATAACTTCCGGTTAGAATACTGAAGTCTCATCATTGTTATTGAAACAAGAAATTTGTGAAAAGGAATGGAGTAATTGTGGAAGGAGAATCCAAACTCTCATTTTCTAAATAGTTACTCTGTGTGAGGCCTTGTGGAGCAAACATTTTTGAGTAAGGCATCACATTTTTGATATAAAGCTTGTGATCTTCTCAAATTCATTATTGGCCCTTTTTCTTACAGCCTTTGACAGCTGAGTTCAACACCTTCAGAAGAACACATGGAAAATAGGCACAATGGGACTGAGTTTGTCCTCCTGGGACTCACACAGACCCCTGAGGGGCAAAAAGTTCTATTTGTTGCATTCTTACTTATCTACATTGTGACCCTAGTGGCCAATCTCCTCATCATTGTGACCATTATGGCCAGCCAGTCACTGGGTGCCCCCATGTACTTTTTTCTGGCTTATTTATCATTTATTGATGCTGTCTATTCTACTGTCATTGCTCGCAAAATGATTGTAGACTTGCTTTATGAGAAGAAGACTATTTCCTTCCGGGCTTGTATGACTCAAGTCTTTATAGAACACTTATTTGCTGGTGCTGAAGTCATTCTTCTGGTGGTGATGGCCTATGACCGATATGTAGCTATCTGTGAACCTCTTCATTATTTGATCATCATGAATCAGCGTGTTTGCATTGTCATGCTGCTGGTGGCCTGGACTGGAGGCTTTCTGCACTCATTGGTTCAATTTCTCTTTATTTATCAGCTCCCTTTCTGTGGCCCCAATGTCATTGACAACTTCGTGTGTGATGTGTATCCCTTATTGAAACTTGCTTGCACCAATACCTACCTCACTGGACTTTCTATGATAGCTAATGGAGGGGCAATTTGCACTATCATCTTCTTCATTCTCCTAGTTTCCTATGGGGTCATATTATACTCTCTTAAGACTCATGGTTTGGAAGAGAAATGCAAAGCCCTCTACACCTGTGCATCCCATATGACTGTGGTCATTTTATTCTTTGTTCCCTGTGTCTTTCTGTATGCAAGGCCAAATTCCACTTTTCCCATTGATAAATCCATGACTGTGGTTTTCAGTGTCATACCTCCCATGTTGAACCCCTTAATCTACACCCTGAGAAATGCAGAAATGAAAAATGCCATCAGAAAACTTTGGAGCAAAAATGTGACTTTAGTTGAGAGAGGGCTGTTTCCCTCCCGCAGAACGTAATATTCATTCTTTCACAGAAGAATGGAATACTTTCACTACCAGTGATTATATTTAAAAATAATTTCCTTTGGGTTATTTAGCTTATTCATTCTGAAAGAGTCATATAAGTTAATCTTATCTAAGTGGAATATGTTATAGCCCTTAGAGAGCAAGAGAATTGCATAGGTTTAATCTCATATAGATAACTAATATATATAGGTGACTGGGTGTTTTAGCTTACGCACAGCTGTCTCAAATTCATAAGAACTAGAACCTTTTCCCACAAAGTCTAAGCTTGGAAGATGATGTAAACTGCACTTAATATATTAAAAATGATCAAGTTTACAATTGCTGGTGAGAATTAAACATTTCAGTACAATCTGGATTAAATGATGTGGTTCATTTTGACTGTCAGATAGCAGATGAGAGTAAGCCAGGAGTAAGGAGAGGGTAAAATATTGAGTAAATACTGTTTCTACTCTAAGACAAAAGGGAAGATTTGAAGAGGGAAACTAAGGCCAATGATTGTGTCTTAGGCGTGACAGCAAGTGCTCAGTGGAGTGATGAGAAGATTGATGAAACACAAATTATAAATTGTCAACAGCAAACTTGGAAGGTGTAAGAACTGAAGGAGGAAATGTAAGGCAGTCTGACATTCTCAGTAGACGGAATCTTCTGGTTTGTGAATAATTTTAAGGAATGTTAAGACGTCCCTTTTTATTCATTATCAAGAATCTCTCATGAGGTCCAACTGCCATCTGAATTTTTCTGATACTTAAAACAACATATAAGGACGTAAGTATATTTAGTCCAAAAAATTAACAGGATAAATAATATTTGGGTCTGTTGTATAATGATGCTTTGGGTTATACGGACTTTTAATTCAGTGAAAATATTAGGCATTAAGTGAGGAGAGTGAGCTAACTCTTATTGAAGGCCAACCATGAGGCATACATTTTGATAGGTTATTTACATGCTTTGATTATCTTAGTGTAGCAACAAGTTTTATTAGTCTTTACTCCATTTTGGACAAGAAGAAAATAAGACTCAATGAAGTTAAGCAACAGTATCAAGTCTTTTAGACTCTGTCATCTCTACTCTTCCTACTTCTCAATACTCCTTGCTAGGATGATGTGAAAATATCAAAACACAGAACTGATCATTGGCTGCATTGTCAGGATTGCTCTTGAGGCATCCTTCCCTTATTATGGGGGGCCCTTTCTTCCCTTCGGCTGTCCCTTGACCTCCCCTTCCCAGGTTACTTGCATTCTCCTAATTCCTCAGGTGTCAGAAAAAAGCCATCTGATGATCTCATTTCCACAGATGTAGTTCACTTCATGGGCATCATGAAAAGTGGGATGAAATGAGCTCAAGAAATAAAAGTCAAATTGTTGAATTTCAAAGAAAGTGACACAGGTGAGAGACAAGTTTGGAGAAAGAATAAGCAACTCAATCACTGAGGAGACTAATACTCTGGGCAGGAGGGTAGCACTTTGAAGAGCTAAATGTTGTTTCTATAGGATTTTTCCCATTGTTATGCCATAGTGTTAATATTTATTACTTGAAAAATGGCTCCATTTTCATTTAAGTGTAGGAAATTTTGACTTATTTCATTTATACAAAAACTATTGTTCAATGCCTATAGTGTACCAGAGAGTTCTGGGAGCTGTTGAATACCACAAACAAGGGCTATGTTTGTGTGCAACTTAAATTCAAGTGAGGCATAGATGGATAATAAACAAGATAATGAATAAATAAAAAATGTAATTGTGTTAGTAGTGTTTGCTGAAAAACGTTTTATTAAGAGGGTGATGCAGAAGAGAATTGGATATAGATTTGTGTAGTTGTTTAAAGTACAGCTAGAATTTTAGTCAGACCCAAGATTAAAAAAACACAGTTTCCTCCCTTTCTTTTTGTAAGTGAATTACTCTAACATATACATTTGCAATGGGGATGGTATCTCTCCCAAGTAAAATGGTAAGTAAAATGGTAGGTAAAAATGAGTTCTTGGGAGATGAAAATATCTTACTGTTTTTACATATAAAGCATAGATATACATAAAATACATAAATACTATGTCTGTGGTGTTAAGATTTTTGGGAGGTCATTAGGGTAACAGAATGTCAAAAAGGAGCCTTAGGTGGGCAATAATGAAAATGAGAAAAAGATTGAAGAGCCCTTCTTAACCCACAGTTAGGTAAGAACATGGAGCAGTTTTAGAATGTTAGTAAAGATAATCTAAGTGCAGAGGTTCGCCTGTCACCTCTGAGGATCATATTTAGTAAAACTGAGAGCCTCTTCCTTCTCAGGAGGCTTCCCAGGGTGTATGGTCAAATATGTTAATGAACCAGTTGTAATCTGTGAAGTACACTGTAAATGTAGGATATTGATATTTTTTACTATTGAAGGTGGAAAAAGAATAAAGACTCTAACCTCAAATGTTTCTAAATTGAAAACATGTCATTTGGGAGTACAAATTGTTATGGAATGAGATGGAACTCAGTCCTTATTTTTTCTTGCTGAGATACATTTTTTTAACCCTTAATAATGCCAACTAGGGGCCGGCGCTATGACCTAGTGGTTAAGTTCCATGCACTCTGCTTCAGCAGCCCAGCGTGGGTTCCTGGGCATGGACCTGTGTACACCATTCATCAGCGACCATGGTGTGGTAGCAACTTACACACAAAATAGAAGATTGGCAACAGATGTTAGTGCAGGCCAAATCTTCCTCAGCAAAAAATAAATAATTAATGTCAACTGTCCTTCACTTAGATGTGACACAATTTTAATCGTCTTAAAAGATGAAAGAGCACCAGATTAGGTGATAGAAAAATTTGGTCTTAGTACTTTCTAGCTGGCTAAGAATAAATCCTGTTGACTTTCCTTCATTTATATTATCAGACAGATGGATCATTGTATGGCCATTCTGTTATTGAAGAAGAGATCTTGGTTGTGGAGCAAATAATTGAATTGTTAATACCATGATCTGGTTTTGTGCTTGTGGAACATCAGCTTGGCCTGGCTCCAGTGAAGTTCAGCCCCTGGGAAAAGTGGATCATTGCAGGGGTGGGTGGGAATTCACTGGAATGGTGATTAGCTCCTCAGTCAGTAGAGACACAGCCTCAAAAGGATGCAGTTGGAATGATGCAAGTCTGCACATTTTGAAATTCTGTGCCATCTGGAAATGGCACTCTGTCCTCTTTTAGACTATGTCTATTGCCTGAAAGGTCACATCCTGTTAATGATGTTTCTTCTAAGATGTGGATTGGAAGCTGTTTACCAATTAAGCTCAATGTGCAGACAAATGGAAGACACAGTTCCGTGAATGATTTTGCAAACAGCTTAGCTGGCTGTCTTTTTTCGGCAACTTTTTCTATTGAGATGAAATTTAAATTCCTCCACCAACCACAAGGGTTGTTTTCTACTTGCCTTTAAACCCTTAGAGCAGCTGTTTTAAAACTTTCTTTAAAATCATTAGAAACTGTGATCCTATCAAAATAGCTTTCCATTTAGTGATTGGATGCTTTGTTCCAGTGTAGATCTTACTTGCCTCTGCACTGGGATGTGCTGCTTTAACACTCTAATGTCAGATTCCTAGCTCTTTTGTAGACAAGAGTTTCTTTGAGTACATCCTGAATGGGGCAGACCCGTGGTGACCCTGACATGACCTTAGAAATTTTACTCGCACAATGTCCCCCTTCTAAGCATTGGGTCCGTCAGGTAACTGGCTTTTGGACATTGTAAAGATGACATCAGACCGAGTTTTGGAGGTGACTTTAAAAACTTACGTGAGAATTAAATGTTTTTATTAATTTGAACTATTTTGAAATCATTGAAATAGTTGAATCATCTATATACACAGACAATTATGTTATACTTAAAATGTGTCAGAGGTTTACCTGTTCTATCTATATACACAAATTGCAGACTTGGCTTGGAGAGCTTTGAGCAATCAAAATTTTTATCTTGGTTTATTTGAACTTCTTTTGGCAAATTATCAAATCTTAAGTGTCTGCCTTTTGGTCTGTATCCAGTTGATGAGATTAGCAAATAAAACTGTATTTGTGTTTCAGAGATGAGCTTTTAGGAAGGGAAGGAATGGGATTAACTGGATGTGTCTAGGGTGGTTTTAGATGTTTTTGTTTCCCTTCTTTCATGCAACTCTTTCTTAGTGTGTGTATATATATGCATCTGTATATTATACACGTATATTATATCTATATATGTTTCTACTTTCCTCTTGTACCAATTTCCTCTAATCTTTATTTTTCTACTAATCACCTTTGAGAATTAACCTATCTGATGTTTTTCTTTCTGTTTTAATTCTTTGATGATACATTAAATTTCTGACTTTAATTTTTAATGTAAAGATGAATTGGACTTTAAAAATGTATTTCTCTATCTATATGAAAGCACACACATTTATTTGTGAGCAGCTCTGACAACAAGGGTGGTTTTGGTGTTGATGCTGAGGGTGATACTGATGATTTGTCCAGGGATGGGGTGGTGAAATCAAGAAAGCTTTCAGGGATTAAGACCCTCCCTCCAAAAGCATTCCAAAAAATTAATTTTTGTATCTACAATGGTATAGTAATTTTCACCCTATAAAAGTGCTGCTGTAGATAATACCATCTTCACCCATCTCTCAAGGAAAGCAAAATGAATTAGGAAGATTTCCCAACAGCAAAAGTCATTTTAAAGCCTTTAATTAGAGAAATGTTTTATTCATGGTGTATATGCCCAGGACACAGATCTGTGTCTGAGGAACACAGGGCCACTGATTATTCATTGAAAAATGATGACTCAGGGCCAACCCTGGCAGCCTAGTGCTAAGTTTGGCAAGCTCTGCTCTGCTTTGGTGTCCCAGGTTCCGTTCCTGGGCATGGACCTTAACCACTCTGTTAGCAGTCATGCTGTCCTGGTGGCCCACAGACTAAAAAGTAGAGGAAGATTGCCAGAGATGTTAGCTCAGGGTGAATCTTCCTCAGCAAAACAAACAAACAAACAAACAAACAACTCAAAGGTGCTTACTAAACACGTTGCTACCACTTCTTGTTATCTGTGACTTTATTGAAGAAATTATTTTGCTCCATAAGAAATTAAGACACAAGAAACACATATCAGCTGTAAAGTCAGCTTCTTGGATTCAGATCCAGGCTCTATCACTTACTAACTGTATAGCCTTAAACAAATTAATTATTCTATTTTTTCCAGCATCTAAATATAGCCAGATGTAAGGATTAAATGAGAAAACATGTATAAAGTACTAACAAAATGTCTGGTACAAAAATTATGTATTGTCATTAGTTAAATAAGGATATCTGTGTATAAACTATATATCTCTATATAGATATTACATTGTATTTAATTTAGCTCCATATGGATACCAATAATATGTTTATTGTTTAAGTCATCAATGAAATTCTAGGAATTTCATTGGATTCTAGGAATTCTAGGATTGAATGAACACAAATTAAGGGGAGATACAATTTTTCATCTAGCACTTGCTTAATATAATCAAGATTGATAATATTTAATGTTAGTAAAGCTATGGGGAAAATTGCTCTTTAAGACACTATTGATTGGAATAAGAGATGGGTCAGGATTTTGAAAGCAGTGTCATAGAATCGATTAAAGTGAAACAGATGCATAACTTTTGACGTGGTGATAACATAGATTTCCCCAGCAGAAATATTCAAACCTGGAATTAAAGATGTCTATAAGGGATGTTCGCTGCAGTATTGTGTGTTAGGCAGAATATTAGAAATAACGTAAATTTCAAGCAAAAATGGACTCGTTAAAGGAATTATGGTGTAACCATTAAAATGGAATAATATGTAGCAATTAAAGTGAAGGAAAATTCACAAATACTGAGAAATAATGCCCATACCAATTATTCAAGTATAGTATATTTTATATACGTTTATCTAGAGTAAAACACACAAATGACTGTAACAATTACAGTATACTTACACACAAATGCACATCTGAAGAGCACGCACTAGATTGTTAATAGACGTTGAATGAGTGCTTGTGGTTGGGAGTGGTCCTGATTTTAAACTTTCTATCACTCTATCTATCTATATAAAATATTTTCCAAAGATCAGCTTTTACTTCTATAACTTATAAAAATAAATAAATAATTTTTATTTAAACTATTCTACTTTAGGATATGACTGCAGTCTGTTTTAGAAAATGGTTTTGGATGATTTTTCCTTTAATGTCATTTCAAAAACTTACATCCTGACTAATGTTGAGGAGTCATTAGGCTGATTTCCTGCTAGCCAATTGAGCATTTAATGGAAGCAGGTGTAAACACGTTTGTTGAAAATCCAAAGGCAGAGGACCTATTTTAAAATAGTTTGTGGTCAGTATCAATCTCCTAATCCTAGGAAAAGATATGGGGATGCTGATCTAAGCCCTTTACAATTATAAGCTCATGTAATCTTTACAACAACTCTTTGGGATTGGTAACATTACTTTGCCATTTTACAGAGAATGAAACTGAGGCACAGAGAGGTTGTCTGGCATGTTATAGGAACTCAGAAGGAATAGCTACCTGTAGTGTAGAAAGTCAGGGGTTTTACATGGTTTCTGTAGCCTTATAGCTGTTACTACTTATTCCCAGTTGAACTGTTTAGCTAGGCACACCTACTCAAGGCACCTCATACCTAGGGATAGTAGGGGTGTGTGTGACTAAGTTTTATGGAACACCCAGAGTATGCTAAGAATCATAATATCTAGTAAACATTTAAACTATAATTTAAGTTAATACTTTTGTCATATTTTAATGTTTATAAGTTTATAATGTTGTTTAAATATTAAAATTTTAACTATATTAAAGCATACTGTTGTCCTTCTTGTTCACTTTCTAAACTATGTTTACAAATTTAGAATTTTCTAAATTCTCATGTCAAGCACTAGCTCCTTTCATCTTCTTTGAAACCTATAGATCATACTGATATTTTCCCTTCTGGACTTATATGCACAGGCATTGTTTCATGAGTGTTCATAATCTCTCTCTCTCTTTACGGATAAGGTATTTCCTTGTATCCTTTGGAGTAACGGATATGCTATTGAATGATAAATATGCACTATCTGGAAATAATTAGGTGATTGCAAAAATGTCATTCCTCACTTCCTTTATATGAATGGTCTTTTGAGTGATGGTATTTCACAGGAACGCTGGAAAGAAAAAGACATTATTACAAAGAAGATCTGATGGCAGTGATTCGATACTGAACTGGAAGTCCAAGGCGTGTTTCAGTTCTTGGGTTTGGCTATAGAAAGTCTGGGAGTAGAAATGGCAAAGGTGAAAGATAGTAAACGGGATATTTGAGCTGCATGCTAAAGAAATAGCAGCGAGGCTCTGACAATGATGCTCTCATTTCTGGAGGCAGGGACTGCCACCAGCATTGCTGGCACCCATGGTTCAACGTACTATTTTTTGGATGAATTCAATTTCATTGATTTAATTAAATTTAATTAAATGACTAGTGTGTACACAGTACAGCATTAAGAATGGGTAGAAAGAGAATAAATTAGCTCATCCACATAAGGACATAAAGCCAACATAAAATTAAAAACACATTATCTAAGAAGATAATTGAATTACTGCTGATATGCAACCTAGAAAGCTTATGTAGCAAATATCCAAGATGATGGTTGTGATGGGGACAATCGGGAGGAAGTGAGGCATGAAGGACGAGTGGTAATGGATTTGTTGATAACACACGCCATAGGCAGAGACAGGAGGAAATCAGGGGCTAATAGAAATGGAAATTAATCATGATGAATATTTGAATAACGTTTTGAATATTTAGTGCTCCCTAAACATTCTCATGCCTGTTACTTCCTTTGATTCCCATGGAAGTGTTGTAAGCCAGGGCATAAACTTCTTAGAGGGGTTGTAGAGCGTAGTGGTTAGTAGCCTGTGCTATGAACTTGACCACATACCCACCAAAGGGCTTTGAGCAGTTGCACAAGTTTTCTAAGCCTTATCCACTGCCGTGGAAAATAAGGATAATACTAGTTCCTGCCTCATACAGCTTTTGTGAGAATTAAAAGAGAAAATCATGAAGCTCTTACCACAGTACCCTTGAATAATAACTACTTGAGACCTACTGACTTTAATTGCTGTTGCGTTGTTTTATTTTTTCAGGATCGAAGGTTATGTATTCAGTCAATGGCCTGACTGGGGTAGAGGACTAAATCTGCTCATTCTGAACCCATGAACTTTCCCACTGTCCTAAAGAGACTGAGACGTGTATTCTGGTGGTAAGAGGTGGACTTGACTGCAGTGGGAGGGAGACATACAAAATGATGAAGTTGATTACATGGGGGAGAGTCTTGAACATCAGATTGAGAAGTTGAGATGCGTACTAGTTGTCTAAATAGATTTGTGATGAATCCATAGATTTTAAGACAGAAGAGGCATTATTTTCTTTCCTACTGCCTTTTGTTTTAAAATACCCTAAGTCATGAGGTGGCTCAAAGGAAATTTTGCTTGGAAGTGTAAACATTTCATGCAGGTAAGAACCATGTTGCTGTGTTTGAAAGGGACAGAGTCCCTGCGATGGCTCCTTTGAAACCCTAGTTTTCCACTCATCTACCACAACTGTCTCATTCTCCAGATGAGGAAACTAAGACCCAGAGTAGTGAGCAAATTAACAACATATCCTAGGAGTTAGAGGGACAACCTGGAACAAAGCCCAGTTATCTTGCTTTCCAAGAATGTGTTCCTTCTACTTCATTAGGGCTACTAAACAACTTTTGAAGTCCTTGGACTGGAGATAGGAGAGGTTGTTGTTAGTCTATATTTTAGATTTGCACAGAGTGTCTTGGCAGCTGTATACTTTGTTTAATAAGAGGGATAATTCTAACAATAGGTCTGAGTATTTAGAGCAGTCTTAGAGAGCATGTAGTTTATATCCCCACTTAAAGCAGTAGTCGCTAACGTATTCCCACCAAGTGCCGGATAGACTCTGCTTAAGAACCTATGCTACTGAAGCAGTTCTTTTACCACATCATTTGGCTGTAGGAACAACTGTAATTAGCTAGTATAGGGCACTGTTCACTTCTTCAGTGGTACAGTGCAATGGTTAAGAATTTGTGTTTCACAATGAGATTATGTGGATTTGTAATGCTCAATCATTTTAGGTGAGATGTTTAATGTCTCCATGTCTTAGTTTCCTCATCTTCAAGACAGGATTTGTGATAGTACATATCTCAAGTGATATGAAAAATAAATGCAATAATGCATGCCACATACATAGCTCCTTTCTGGGACACAGTGTAAAAAAGTTGTTTTATTGATATTTTTATTATTCATTAGAATATGTTGTTTCGTCTGGAGGCACCCCTTCACAAGGAAAAGTGGAAGGAATGATTTATACTGATTCAGGCTCATGAGCAGAGATGGTGTCAGGTAAATCGGATCTGCGTCTTCCTGGAGCAGAGAAAGATACTTAAGGTTTTATTTTCTTTAATCACCATATCTGGAAAATTATTAGAATCTTGGAAACTTAATTAATGATTGTAGCTTCTGGTTTGGGGATTGTATTTTATATATGTACGTATATATATATATATATATATACACATATAATTAGAACACACGCTCTATTGTGGAATTGTCAATTTTATTGTAGAACTGTTTAGTGAAGTGAGCACAGAAAACATAAATCTATTTCACTGGATTGTTATGAAAATGAAACTATATCATGAATCACAGTATCTCTTCCATGTTGAGAACTTGATATTATCATCAGAGAAGCAATATAGCTTGTTACTGGTATTGATTTTGAATCATGAAAAGCTGCATTTGATTTGGCTTCAATGTTTACTAGTTGTGGGAACTTGGTGTCATTGTTTCAACCCTCTAAGCTTCGGTATCTTATCTCTAAAGTGAAGAGAATGTCTCATAGGATAATCTGTTGGCTGAGACATAGTAGGGAGTCACTGAATATTAGCAATATATAATAATAATAATCCAATCTGAGAAGAAAGAAACATAGATGGAAAGAGTATAGTTATTAATAAGTGGAGAGCCTTGGGTTATGACATATCTCTTCTACTAGCACAGTCCAATGTTCAATAAGTATATGGAATAAATGACTAAGAATTTGCATGAAATGTTCCAAGTTCTTAGTTCTTGGGTGTGTCAAGTGATAAGTGGAAGTCAGCTTCCTAGCTTGAGTCTTCCAAAAAGCAGAGGCTGATAGAAGGGCTTGTATGTAGGTAGTTTATTTGGGGAAACGGAATGGAGGCAGTGAATGAGGAGAGTGAAACACGAAGGAAAGAAAGTTAATCCAAGATTCTGTTAAGCTTGTTACCATTTATCCACCGGCTTATATCTATCAATGATCCAGGGTGTCCTTAAACTGTGTTAATTCCTTCATCTTTCCAGGTGTGTGTGTGCACCAGAATGATGAAGCAGAGTCTTCTAAGCATCTCAAGCAGCACATACCAGGACAGACAGCAAGAGATACGCTGAGGAGAGAAGGTGTTGTTGGGGGGATAAGTAGGAAAAAGCTGTTGTCAGGCTATAATTGTCAGCAGCTGGCTGCTGTATCAATAGCGAGAGAAAAAAGTAAGTCAAGAGGGTGTGAGATAGAGTGCAAAAATGTCCAATACACTCAGTGATTACTAGTTCAAAACACTATTACTTTGTAGATTTTCCAGTGCAGAGCAATGTGCTTACATCAGCCCACAGTAAATGGAGAATCCAAACAGTGTGACTGAATTCATTCTTTTGGACATCGCAAAGAATCCTGTCCTGCTGAAAATACTCTCTGCTGTGTTTCTAATCATGTATGTGTCCACAGTTTTAGGAAACCTACTCACTGTGGTAACCATGATCACAAATCAGATCACCTTTGTATCTTTTCCTTACTCCCTTGTCCCTAATGGATGCCACCTACTTTTCTATTGTCACCCTCAAGATGACTGTGGACTCCCTCTCTGAGAGCACTATCATCACCCTCAAAGGCTGCATGGCCCAGCTCTTTGCAGAGCATTTCTTTGGTGGTCTGGGGATCATCCTTCTCATTGTCATGGCCTACAATCATATGTGGCCACCTGTAAGCCCCTGCACTGCATAACCATCTTGAGCCCTTGAGTGTGTTGCCTGTTGCTGGAAGGGGCCTCACTGGGGGAACCATGCATGCAACAATACAGCTTTTCTTCATGTATCAAATAACTTTCTGTGGCTCCGATGTCATTGATTACTTTATGTGTGATTTGTTTCCATTGTTGAAACTCGCCTGCATGGACCTCCACAACCTGGGCCTCTTAGTCATCTTCAACACTGGCGTGATGTGTGTGACCTTATCCTCTTCCTTATCTTCTTATCCTCATTGCCTCTTACATGGTGATCCTCTGCTCTCTGAAGTCTTAGAGCTCTGAAGGGCAGCATAAGGCTCTCTCTGCCTGTGTCTCCCACCTTACAGTGGTTGTTTTATTCTTTACCATGTATTTTCTTGTACCTAACTCCTGTGGCCATTTACTCCATAGACAGGCGATAGCTGTGTTCTTTACCATTGTCACATCCATGTTAAATCCCTTGATCTATACCTTGAGGAATACACAGGTGAAAAATGCCATGAGGAAACTGTGGGTGAAACAGGGGACCCTGGATGGTCACTAGCTTACATGCTAAGAACAAATCTTTCCTACAAGGACATTGAGGTCTTTCTCTCCCCATTCAGTGCAATCCACTGGGCACACAGCAGTCAAGGGCATGTTCTAAGCATGCACATCACATTAAGATACCACAATCAAGTTGTTGCTTACCTCCTCAGGACATTTTGTACTCCATCTCTTTTCTCACATGAGTCTGGCCACTCCCTCTCTCTCTATTTTTTAACCTGTCTTTTGAATAATTCAAGCCTTTCCCAGTTTAGGGCTTTTGGTCTTATTCTGATCACTGCTGAAATTCTTTTTTGAATATTTTGCTTGGTTGGCTCCATCTCATTTTTTCCATCTTCAGATCAACCCCCACCTCCTTAGTCAAGTCTTCCCTGATTAATTTCTTTAATCATTCACCTCTGTTATTCTCTAGCTCTTCAGCTCATTGTATCCTTAATATCAATTATCACAAACTATACTTTAAAAAATTTTTTCTTGACTTTTATCTTCTCTGTTTTCCCTGCATGATTATAATCCCTGTAAGGGCAGGGATTATGTTTCTTCAGTCATGCTGTGGGTAGAACACTGCCAGCCAACTACTAGCTGGCTAATAAATATTATTGAATGAATATAAGTCTAAAAGAGACTTTTTGGGGATATTTTCAATTTTGTAGGTTGGGTAAGAAGTAGGGAAGGATAAATAATTATAAAATTAGAATTTTCCTGCTGTCAAATTTCCTTTTGGAAGCTAGTACAATCTTAGATTAGTAATTTGCTATTCAACATGGAGGCCACCACTTTACCAAAATTGTCCACTACCTTTTTCCATCCTTTTGAGAAGCAGAATAAGAATTCATCATGCTGGAGTCAAGAAACTTCAGAATCTGGTGTCTGTATCTTGAATATATCTATTCTTTATGAAAAAAAAGTGCAATTCAATGGATCTATTTTTTTAAACTATGGGAGAATGATTCTTGCTGTTACATTCTAAATTTGGGTTTCTAAATCTAAAGGATATTTATTTTCTCCCAGATCTTTCTTTGGTTGTCGATAGAGAGACACTAATGCCTTCTAAACTGCCTCCCTTGACTAAGTATATGGGAAAGCTAAGGTCATAGCATGATTCAGTATTCTGTTATGGTTTTCTTGGAAAAATATGATATATATCAATACAATAATTGCCATATTAGTTACAGTATTTCAAACAATATTTAAATAAAGATTTTTATTTTTAAATTCAAACTGCATATATGGAATAGATATCTAGCATCGATTACCACCAACCATTTTTAATTAGGTTAATTTATTTATTGAAATGTATTTGCAGAATTTTACAAAGTCTCAGATACTCTTTTAGGATCTGAGTATAAAGCGATGGATGAGACAATGTGTTTCCTTTCTGTCCTTGAGCTTGTGTTCTAGCGCAGGAGATGAACAGCATATACAAATGAAAGTAAAGTCATAGAGTGATAAGCGAATCTCAAAAAATTGTAATGGAGTGCTGTATGTGTGAGTGGGTAACTCTACTTGGGTGGATCTGGGGGCTTTTCTAAGTGATGATTTCTAAACCAAGATTGGAATGATGAGGTAGAACCATTCTTTAGCATTACAGTGGGAAGAACAATTAAGACAAAAGAGAAAACCTTGTGCAGAAACTCTATGGTAGGAACTAATGTAAAGTAAGATCAGGGTAATCAGTGCACAGTGGACTACAGGGAATGTGGTCCAAGCAGAGATGTGAAAGATAAGCAGGGTCCTGATCAGGGAATGCTATTATTTTTTAACTCTCAAGCTCAGAAGAGCACGGATGTCAAAATGACTCTATTTGTATAATAATTAAAAATCAAATCCTTCATGAGGTTACAGATGACACAGCAATTTGGCATCAAAAATCTTTGCACAGAGCTTCCATTTAACTTTTTCCTACATCACTGCCAGCTTACAACATCTTAAAATTAAATTTCTGGATTCACTTTACAATTATTCACCTTATTTCACTTCAAAGAAGAAGAAAATGCCTGTGACAGTGTAATAATGTTGATCTCTGTAAGAGCCTTGTAATGATCATTTTCTATTTTAATTATAGAATGAAAGAACTGAAAGTATCATAATGAGATCTATAAATTTAAGTATTTGTAATCTTTTTGAAAATTTTCCTAGTATCAAAGCAGGTCTAGAAGCTATGCCTTCTATTACATTGATAAGAACTATTCTGAACTTTCACACTGAAATTATTACCTATCAGTTAGATTCCACAAACTTCTCCTCTTGTCTGTTCTATAGGTCCCCTAAATTAATTCAAATTTAATAACTTACTCATTGCATGTTACTCAGCAGCTCAATGCCTTTTTATTCAACAGTCTGACTTCTAATCATATCTTGATCTGACTCCTTTTTAAAATTTAAAAACAAAATTAATTACTTTATTGATGTCATATTGGCTTATAACATTGTGTAATTTCAGGAGTATGTTGTTCTAAATCAGTTTCTGTATAGACTGCACCAATATTCTAGTTTTATCCATCACTATGGATATGTGCCCTTTTACCCTGCCCAACCCTCTTCCCTCTTCTGGTAACCACTAATCTGTTCTCCTTGTCCATGTGCTTATCTTCCACATATGAGTGAAATCATGTGGTGACTATCTTTCTGTCTGGCTTATTTCGCTTAGCATAATACCCTCAATGTTCATCCATGTTGTTGCAAATGGCACAATTTTGTCTTTTTTATGACTGAGTAGTATTCCAATGTATATATATGTATGTATGTATATATATATACATACATATATATACATACACACACTACAACTTCTTTATCCATTCACCCATTGATAGACACTTGGGTTGCTTCCACATCTTGGCTACTGTGAGTAATGCTGCAATGAACATAGGGGTGCATAAATCTCTTTGAATTGTTGATTTCATATTCTTTGGATAAATACCCAGTAGTGGGATAGCTGGATTATATAGGTGCCCACTCTTGACACTCTTATTCAAGATAGTAATGGAAGTTTTGGACAGAGCCTTTAGGCAAGAAAAAGAAATAAAAGGGATCTGAATTACAAAGGAAGAAGTGAAACTCTCACTGTTTGCAAATTACATTATTCTAAATACAAAGAACATTAATGAATCCACCAGAAAACCATTAGAAATAATCAATAACTACAGCAAAGTTGCAGGGTACAAAATCAACATACAAAAATCAGCTGCATTTCTATATACCAATAATGAACTAACAGAAAGGGAAATCAAGAATATAATCCCATTTACAATTACAACAAAAAGAGTAAAGTATCTAGGAATACATTTAGCCAAGGAGGTGAAGACCTATACAGTGAAAATGATAAGACGTTATTGAAAGAAGTCAAAGGAGACACAGAGAAATGGAAAGATATTCCATGCCCATGGAAGAATTAACATAATTAAAATGTCCGTATTTCCTAAAGCAATCTACAGATTCAATGCAATCCCAGTCAGAATGCCAGTGACATTCTTCGTGGAAATACAACAAAGAATCCTAAAATGTATATGGAACAACAAAAGACTCTGAATAGCCAAAGCAATCCTGAGAAAAAAAGAACAAATCTGCAAGTATTAAAATCTCTGACTTCGAAATATTCTATAAAGCTATAGTAATCAAAACAGCAAGTTACTGGCACAAAAACAGACACAGAGATCAATGGAACAAAATTGAGAGCCCAGAAATAGACCCACACATCTATGGATAACTAATGTTTGACAAGGGAGCCAAGAACATACAATGGAGAAAAGAAAGTCTCTTCAATAAATGGTGTTAAGAAAACTGGACAGCCACATGCAAAACAATGAAAATAGACCATTATCTTACACCATACACAAAAATGAACTCAAAATGGCTTAAAGACTTGAATGTAAGACCTGAAACCTTGAAACTTCTAGAAGAAAACATAGGCAGTATGCTCTTCAACATGGGTCTTAGAAGCATATTTTCAAGTATGATGTCTGACCAGGCAAGGGAAACAATAGAAAAAACAAACAAATGACACTACATCAGATTAAAAGTTTCTGCAAGGCAAAGTAAATCATGAGCAAAACCAAAAGACAGCCCACCAACGGGGAGAAAATATTTTCAAATCATATATCTGACAAGAGGTTAAGTTCCAAAATATATAAAGCGCTCATACAGCTCAACAACAAAAAAAACAAACAACCAGGTGAAAAAATGGGCAGAGGATATGAACAAACAGTTTTTGAAAGAAGATATACAGACACATACAGGCACATGAGAAGATGTTTGGCATCAATAATTACTAGAGAAATGCAAATCAAAACTACAATGAGATATCACCTTACACCCATCAGAATGGCTATAATTAACAAGACAGAAAAGAGCAAATGTTGGAGAGGATGTGGAGAAAAGGGACCCCTCATATAATGCTGGTGGGAATGCAAAGTAGTGCAGCCACTTGGTCAAACAGCATGGAGATTTCTAAAAAAGTGAAAAATAGAAATACCATATGGTCTTGCTCCTTTTTTATTAGAATTTGCTGTTACTAGTATTAGATTGTAAATCATTTGATTATCTTTATATTAGAGTTGAAAAATTCAATACTACTCATGAAACAAAGGATAGCAATGAAGGGATAAAATGGCGCTGTAATTTTAAGGAGGATATTGGCCTAAAAGCTACCGCAAGTATCAGACTTATTGGGAAACATTAAATAAACTTGCTTCCTATTTCACTGAGAAAATTTAAGACATCAGAAGATAAACTTTCATAAACTCTTATGATTGTATCTACCAATCTGCCATCACCCATCCAATTACATGCTACCTTGCTACTTACTCCTGTAAATGCATTACCTATTCTCCTATCCAAAGGCAAACAACCTCTTTTCTCATGCACTGGACCTCATCTGCTTATCACTTGCATGAAGACATTGGTCTAAAAGTCTCTTCTACAGCTCTGATATCCTCTTCATTCCCTTTCTACTGGGTCATTTACATTGTAAAAAAAAAAAATCTGTTATCTCTTTTATCCTTAGAAGTACTCCACTCACAACATTCTCTATTGCAACCGATGGCACAGCTACTCTATCAGGAAATCTTGTTGGCCCCACCTTCAATGTGCATCCCAAATTCCGTCACTTCTAATCAGTTTTAGACCTGTTACCTAGTTCCAAGTTGTCATCATCTTTCACCTGAATTATCACAATTGCCTCATACCTCTTACCTTCTAATACTCTATCCTCAACACAGCACTCAGAATTATCCTTTAAACCCTGAGTCAGATCATATCACACTTCTGTTAAATACTCTGCAATGGCTCTCCATAGCACTCAGGTAAAATTTAAAGCCCTTACAATTACTAGAATCAGCAGCCATAATCTGGCTGTCCTGTCAGCTCTCTGAACTCCTCTCTTATGACCAACTCTTCATTGACTCCTCTGGTTATTCTGGCAGCTGACTGTTCCTCTTACAGGTCAGGTATTTTCTAGCTTTGGGGCCTTTACCTAGGCTATTGTCTCTGCTTGGAACACTTTCTCCAAGTCATTTGCATGATTATCATTTTATGTTCATAGATGAGAAGAACCAATATTTTACTTAGTACTGCCTTTAGATCTGGGCAAGCAGGGCCACGGTTCCTGGCTCCACACTTTGAAATATCTTCTGTGAAATTTCCTATGTTCTCTGCCAGTGTCTGTGACTGGGCAGACCCTTCTGGTGGGGCACCCCAGCCCACACCAGAGTGCATGAGTATCATCTCTGTTTTCTCTCTTTGGGGTGCTCTTTGATACTCTATTCCACCCATGGGGCCAATCAGATAGCCCAGGAAGCTGTGGATTCTGTAGCTGTGAACTTACCCCAGGTTCTGTGGCCAGAACCTTGGTTCCAGGAGGGCAGTCTGGCAAGCAAATGGCTTCCACAGGCTGGTTCGTTGTTTCTTTTATAATATTATACTAAGTTGATTACTAGAATGGGGTTTACATGCTCATTTTGGGTGACACAGCACAAGTTCAAGGGTATGGGCTATAAATGGTCCCCTGCTGACCCTTGACGTGGGGCAGGTATGTAGGCCATTCTCAGCAGTCACTTGTTCATGGTCTAACTGCAGTGCCACCATCTACAGCACTGCAGATGGTGGGGGTGGTGGCAACCATCTTATAGCCTGCCCATCCTTCCTGCTGAAAACAAAGGAGGTCACCCTAGCCCTTCCACAGGCTCAAGGTCACATGTCAGACAGTTCAGAGGTTACTGTACTTATCTCCTTCAAGGGCTTTTAAAACTTTTGCTCTGCAATGCTGACTGGCCCTTTCTTGCCTCCCCTGGATGTGGTGGCATTGTGCTCTCCTGTTTTGTTCTTAAACCACATGTGATGAGGGACATGACTTATATGAATGGGACCACTGTTCTTCGTCTGGGCTCAGGTCTTTCATCTCCTCCCTGCAGGTGGTGGAGTGTGGAAGGCAGGGATGTGGTCAGTGTTGAAAGACATCACTTTCCAGGAATTCAGTGATTATGGCTTAAAGAGCTCAAGGGAAAACGTGGTTGGAAGGTGAGTAGTTCCATACTTACGGTATAAAATTCTAAGCAGTCAGTTTAACATGACTGGGAAATGAATTATTCTCACATTTTCTTGCAGACTCTGGTCAACAGATTTGTATTTGTGCTCATTATCAAGGAAATATTGTTTATGGAGTCATTGGAAGCCAGTATTAATGAGCAGTCCAATACGATGAAGCATCATTAGTTATGATGTAAAACGCCATTAAAGACATAGTATTTAGGAACTTCAGAGGCACTGTTACAACATCCAAAGGTTCTGAATAGAACAAGAAGAGATCACTCCTTAACACTGATTTGGCTACTCAGTATCCTCACATGTAAATTGAAAAGAGATTTTATGCTTACTTAAAATCCAATCACCAAAAAGAATGAAAAGAGAACCAGTCCATCAGACTGCTTGCCATTCACTCCATGCTTTAAAAAACCTTTCTGAAGGGAGGACAAAAATATCTTAGATATTAGGACTAGAAACTTATTCAAGTATTTCAAGTGAAAAGAAGTTTATATTTAGGACACTGATCTCAGTGACTGTTGGGAAAAAACAATCAGGACTCAGGAAGGGCAGAGCCCAGAACATTCTCAGAACCTCAACTGTAGGTGTACCTGTATCACATGACTCAATCACTTAACATGATCCATGAACATCTGCTAGAGAATTTGAGTCATTTGGTGAATTTCTTGAGAGAGAAAACCTAATTGACCCAGTCTTGCCTGTGGATGAGTTCCTCTTGGATCAGGTGACCACCCCATGCCAATCAACTATGGGAGAATAAGGGGCACCAGATTGCATAAGGGAGTCAGCAATGAGTATCTTTTATTTGAGAACAATCAAAGAGAACTATTGAGAGAAAATGTTACTAGCAAAACCAGTATGAAAGCTGCAAGTGTAGTAAGCTGATTTTCTTCCCCTCCAACAGGAATAGAAGCCAGAGACATCTGAGACTAAAAAATAGGTTTCAAGAGAGGATTATATTTTAATTCACTTGGTGACCTGAATTTTCTTGCCTTTGTCTACTACCCAAGTCAGAATAATTCTATTTGAATAATAATTGATACAGAGATCATTCCAATTTAGACACATCTTGCATGTCATTTCCATAATCAAGTTTCATTTATCTCAGGTGGCCAAGGGGCTTCTGAAATAAATGATTTACAGTAAAATATTTCATTTTCCCCATGCACATCAACACCAATAAAATACTTACTCATTGAGTATTGTGGACAAAAATACTAAATAATCATTTTTTTCTTTACTTAGTCTTCCCTTTCAGGCCCAATGAAGAAGAGTATATGATATTAATTTTCTGCCAGAGTTTATGAATTCGTCACTGGAAATCCTACTGTAGTAAGATATAAATTTAAATGAGCAGAGTTTAAATTATGGCCTCAATTCATCCTAAGACTACATGTGAGACAGAGGTGAATCAAACTTAGTAAAAACCTCAGTTGTCATCTATTCCCATTTGTGGTTTCCATGATTGAATTACCACAGTCAACTGCATTCAATAACACCCTGGCATTGGTTTAGCAGAACCTGGAGTCCAGTTAGGGAATCCAGTCATTCAGTCTACAGTTCACTCATTGCTGGAAGGGACTTCAAGAGATCATTGACTCAGCTTCCAGCCTTCGGGCAGTTTAATGGTCTCCTTTGAAACTACCCTCTGCAAAATGTTTCCACCAGAACTGGGAAGCTTAATCATTTCCTCAAAGGTAGGGAGTCAATTTCAGGCTTTTTTAATGGAAGTTTAATGCAGGGACTCATTCATGGACTGCTCTTGTTTTCTAGCCTAATAAACCTTATGACACTACTGTGTACCTTATTAAAGTAAAAACAGCATTAGAATTGAACTTAAGAGATTTGGATTCTAGGCTCAGTTCTGTTACTCATTAGCTGTATGACCCTAGGTGAGTTATTTCACTTCCTTGGTCCTCAATTCTTCATGTTTAAGTCTGGTTAATAAAAGCACAAATATTTCCTCTACACTTTCTGAGGCAGGCATTCTTTCCTTTCAAATGTAATATATTTTAGTATTTATAGAAACATTTTAAAGGTAAGTCTTCACTTTGCTGTTTAATTGATGGGGAAACTGAGGCTCAAAAACTTTAAGTAACATACCAAAACCTTCCTAGGGATTCTTCTAGTCCGTTTTTAACAAAAAAGGCCAGATGTGGGGATCTGATTTTTCTCTGAGACACTTGAGCTTGTTGGCTGCCACTAGACACTTCAGTAAAACTGCAAAGCATGGTGCAATCTATTCATGGCATTCTCCCACCTCATTTTGTCTCCCATCTTTCTCCTTCCATTCCTACCCTGGACCTCTCATTCATCCTCATTTAAGGCACCTAGCATGCAATGTCATACCTTGCAGGCAATTCTTAGGCCAGACGGCTGGGTACTAACATGGTTTTCCAGGGAATAAAGTAATGTTGTAATGTAATCCAGCCCATCTTTAATAGGTTGCAACCATTCAAAAGCAAATATATAACTTTCTTCCCTGTAAGTGTAAGGGCATGTATCTTTAACAAGAAAAAGAAAATATATAAGACGAGTATTTAAGAATTCTTTTCTCTTTTCCTCCTTTCCTATCTTCCTCTGTACATTGATTTAAAAACATAGATAAAATTAGAAATGGGAGAACTTAACATTAATAATTTTTAAATAAATAATGACTATTACTAGTGGCCATTTACAAAGAAACAACAGGAAATTAAAGAGGTTGAAAAACTTGCTTAAATTCACTTAGAGATAAGTGGTGGGGCCAGGACTCATGTCTCCCTTACATATTTCATCTTTCTAAGCCTTTAACTGGCTTCAAAGACTTTCATGCCTCTAGAAGAGAAGAGCTTAAGCAAATGACATGGAAAACGGAACAGAGTTTCTCCACCTGCAAATCCTGGTGAGTTGAAGTTTAACTACCTGGGTCCAAAGTTTACTTTTGCCATTGGACTGTCTGTGCTAGGTAGCTCATTGGAAATCCTTTGGGACTGAGTTGGGACTAATGGTTTCCTTGGAGCTTCTGAAGCTAAAAGGCACTTGCAAATTTTGTGGGAATTACTATAAATATCTAATGCTATAAAAAGAAAACACTTAACTCATATTTTTCCAAAAGACAGACTCTAGGAAGAGAGCTGTCTTCAGAGAGATTTCTCTCTCAAAACACAGGAATGTTTTTCTCCAAAAGGTTTCCAAGAACTAAATTAAGAAACTTCCCCTATTTTTCATGACACTCTCTCCTGCTCCATTATGAATATTGTTTTGTTTAACCTATCGCTTCTGGGCGGGAACTGTGTGACTTATGGCCACATGCAGAGTCCTCCTTTCTCCATAACCTCCTGTGATAGAAAGCACTGATAAATCTCCATGAAGTATAATTGCGTGTTTTATCCAGGCATCATAAGATTTATCTTCTAAGTAAATTATAACTGAAGGTACAAAAAATATACTTTATTGGAAGTCATCTACTTGCTCATAAGAAAAGAGGTAAGTTTTTCAGTCTGTCTGAAATATTTTTTTATGTTGCTTCCTCTAGACTGATTTGATGGAATCTTTTTTTTTTTTTTTTTCTGAGGAGGATTGGCCCTGAGCTAACCTCTGTTGCCTATTTTCATCTTTTTGCTTGAGGAAGATTGTTGCTAAGCTAACATCTGTGCCAATATTCCTCTATTTTATGTGGGATGTCGCCACAGCTTGGCTTGACAAGTGGTGTCAGGTCCACACCCGGGATCCGGATTGGCAAACGCCGGGCTTCTGAAGCAGGGCATGCAAACTTAATTATTACCCCACCAGGCTGACCCCTGACTGGATGGAAACTGTGCTCAGTGTGTCTTCTAAGAAGTGATGGAGCTGCGGAGAGTATTTCTACCAATGAAAGGTTATGGTGGTCCAGGGTTCCTAAGTCTTCTCTGGCCTCAGCAAAAAGCAGTACTACCTCTCAAAAGCATCTCTGTTCAGGGGCCACCGGGTGGCTTAGTGGTTGGGTTCATGCTCTCTGCTTCAGCGGCCTGGGGTTTGCCCACCCAGATCCCTGGTGTGGAGCTGTGCACCGCTTATCAAGCCATGCTGTGGCAGGCATCCCACATATAAAGTAGAGGAGGATGGGCATGGATGTTAGCTCAGGACCAATCTTCCTCAGCAAAAAGAGGAGGATTGGTGGTGGATGTTAGTTCAGGGCTAATCTTCCTCAAGAAAAAAAAAAAGCAACTCTGTTCACAAAGTGTGCACTAATCTGTACCATGGCATTGAGGCCGGCCTGGCAGAAATTTTTTTCTTGGGCGTCTTCCTCATTTGAAGAGTTTTAGGTCAGTGGTGATGTTTTGTTGGAAAGAGTATAAGACATGGCTGCACTTTCTATACACTTGAGTTTTCAAGCTCCTTGGCAACCCTTGCTCATGATCCACAACTTCATCTCCTCTCTGATTTTGGGGCAAGTCATAGTGCAGTGGTCAGGGAGAAAGAAGCTGAATTCTCTATGAAATCTTGGGTCAAATTGGCTTTTCTAATATTTTTATTAGAATTAATTCTAATTCTCTCCCCGTTCTATATCTTTCTGTGTATTGTCCTCTGACTCTTCTTTCTATGGTGTCTGCTCACTGTCACTCTCCTCTCTCCTGCTCTGACTTCATTCAGTCTCTGCCCTTTCCTCCTCTTCTCTATTATTCACTTAGGTATCTAGTTGTCTGCTTTGATATTTGTCTCACTGTGCAGTTTACAGAATTTGATTTTGGAGTTGGGACAGGAAATTAAGATATCAATTGGCATCCTTCTCTGATGGTTCAGGATTTGCCTTTTCTAGGATGCAATCTACACGATGATTGGGATTTGTGTTTTATAAGACACGGAGGGCGAATCTAGAGAGAGAAGCTATCCAGTAGCATCCACTCTACTTATAGCCTGACTGTACCTGGTAAAACTTTCTGTATCAGAGGTTAAGCTTTGTACATAGAAAAGAATAAGGCAGGGGCTGGCCCCGTGGCTGAGTGGTTAAGTTCGTGCGCTCTGCTTCGGCAGCCCAGGGTTTTGCTGGTTCTGATCCTGGGTGTGGGCATGACACTGCTCATCAGGCCATGCTGAGGCAGCATTCCACATAGCACAGCCAGATGGACCTGCAACTAGAATATACAACTATGTACTGGGGGGCTTTGGGGAGAAGAAGAAGAAAGAAAAGAAAAAGAAAATTGGCAACAGGTGTTAGCTCAGGTGCCAATCTTTAAAAAAAGAACAAGGGAAGTGGCCATACTCACCTTTCAAGAAAATGTGCAGGTTAAATGAAATAAGAAAAGTGAAAATCTGTATGAATGATAAGATTAAAGAACAAGAATAATGTATAAGCTAGGATTGCTGTATCCAATTAAATGCATATATTTAACAAAGCCCATAGTAATATAGGAGCATAGAAGACAGAGGCAGATGTCCAAATTACCTGGAAAAAAGCGGGAAGACTTCTAGCATCAAATATAATTTGAACTGGTTAAAATTTCAACAGGTAAAAGTAAAAATTAGGGATTAAGGAAGCGAAAATAGGATGCTCACTACTGTGATGTCCCCAAAATCAGAGAGGTAGGATGGTCTAGGAGTGGTAGGAAATAATAGGTAAATTGAATGATAAAACCCCAGGTATGGTTGATGTGAATGTAATGCATACATCTTGTCAAGTGCTGCTTTTCTGTCTTTATGTCCCCAAATCTTCTCTTTCCTTATTGAAAATAAAATAAAATGGAATTACATGGCCTGGCTTTCATGGTTGTAAGTTATCTGCCTACAAATGTATCTTTTACAACTTTTTGATTTGATGGGACTACTTTTTATGGAGATCATCTCTGTTCACCTGAAGCAATGCATGCTTCTCCCCTTATGATTTTTTACTCGCTCTTCTCACCTAACTTCTCTCTTCACAGCAAAATGTTCCCTCCCTTTTGTCTTCATCCCCATATGAACTTAGTGGATTGAAACTAAGTAATCGTTAATTCATTTTCTCTTTTATAGTTGTCAGAGATAATTGGAACTGCCAATCAGATCTTGTGTAGTTTTTATATCATCTCTAGTTTATCACACTGAAGTAATATTATTTTAGCTGGATTGCGAAGAAACAAAGTTTTATTTAGATGTGTATATTTATTAGAGGTAAATGGACAATTTAAGTTACTAATATTGAAATATTGATTTAGTTAGGGAAACCCAGTATAAGCTTATTGAATACTTGAGTTTCAGAGAACCCTGTTGGAAACTACAGTTTAACACAATTAAAGCCGTAACTCCACTTCTTTATCATTTTTTAATCTTCACTAGCCAATCAATTCATTCTCTAGGGAACTTTTTTACTGTTGAAATCAAAATTCATTTGGTATTATCACATACAACTGTGTGTCATTCTTATGTAATTAATTATCATATCTAGAAGTATGTTATCCCTCTAACTTGAATAAAAAGAAGTTGAAGACGCCTTTCCGTGACACACTATAGTGACTGCAGATGAGTAGGTTCTTAGTAAATATATAATGATTTGACTTTGATTCATTGATTCATTGAAGGATTGGTGATTGATCAGAAAGAGGAGGAATATCCCCAAACACATACTGAAATAAATTCTAGACCATTTCTCATTAATATTAAAAGACACAGGAAAATTACAAGACAGAAGAAAGATGATAACTCCCAAATTGAAGTAATAAACTAAACTAGAAAGGGGAGAAAAATTGATAGATTTGACTGTAAAAAATTAAAAATAAATACCAAAAGAGCTCAAAACTTAAAGATATCAAAAAATTAACTGACAAAAGATATGCATAATTGAAAACAGATGAAATGTAAGAAGTAAAACTATACAAAATATTACACTTTACCATTAATCAAAGAAATATATAACATAATTTTAAGTCTATTAACCAAGCAAATAAGATAATGCCCCAAGTTAGTTTTTTATTGGAAATTTGTGCCTTATTGCTATTATTTTAGAAACAATGGGAAATGATTCAATTTGTGCATAAAAAGGGATATTTAACCAGACATATATATATGTATAACCCTGAAAAACCTGAAAGAATGAGGAAAGAGCTAACAGTTACTTCTGCAGTGTGGGATTGGTTAATTATAAATTTTTGAAGGATGGTTTTTTCACCTTGCAATCTACTTTTAACTTTGGATATTTTTATGCAAATATATTCACTCTATAATTAAAATGTGTCTAATAAATATTGAAACAATCAAATTGAAAGGCTATAAAAACCTTGAAAATATTCATATTTTATGGCCACAATCTCCTAGAAATTTATTTTGATGAAATTATTAAAAATAAACAACAAGATATAAATGAGAAGAGCTTTCTTCAAAAGTTTGTATTAGGGTGAAAATTTGGAAACAAGTTAAATAAGAATAAATTATAAGATTTATATTATGAGATTGTGATGTGTTAATTTACAGTTACTAAAATGGGTAACTGTGTTATGGATACTCTTTAATTACATGGACAAAGGCTTTTAACAATCAAAAATGAAAATCAGAAAGTATAATAATATTACATGATGGTTGAAATTATATAGATATGTCTGTATAGAAATAAAGAATAGAGTAGAACAATGGGAAATATTTTTATGTTGCAAGTCTGAAATAATTTTTTTAAATTATGTTTTAAGAGTAATAAAAATTGCAAGAATACAAACCTCTGGACATTAGTGGTATGAGAATCATATGTGAGTAAAGATTATTCAGGTTATAGAAATATAACAAGCAGCACATAAATTTGGATCCAGAGGGTGTGAAACTTGATGCCATGCATCTAACATGAGTAATAGATTATTTCAAATATATAGTAATTTTCCTCAATAATGCCGAACTCAGTGATTTACCCAAATGTCTTATGTGCCCTGACTGACAATGAAGATAAAGTTATGGCGACCATGAGCCTAAAGTTGGAGAAATGATTTCTTCTTAAAGCACAATCAAACCAAGATACTTAAGAGGTCAGGAATAATGGGTGCAAATTGGTGTCCAAATCAAAAAACTGTGTTTTCTTAGTAGAGAGTCTCCAAATATATTATTTTAAAATTATATAGGGATATTATTTTTCAGTAATTAAGATGTATATACATTTTGCATACACATATCATAAACATATACTTCGTGAAGTGTCTATTAACTCTAATTTTCATATGACAAAAAAGCTTCAAGACGTTCGTGATTTGATCAAGATCATACGGCAAAGTCATTAATTCTCAGACAATGGGAGAGGGCGCAATCACTTGAAAGCTTTTTATTTTCCTCAAAAAATCTTGGTCCACACAGGAAGACCTTGAATCAATACTCATAGTTAAAGCATGGATATCATCACCAAAAACAGTTTCCCAAGTGATTATAGTGCAAGCAACACTTTGAGGCCCACAGAGTTATGTGTTAATGGAATTAGAGCTACACACTTGGAATTCAGAGTCCGAGTCCACTGCTATTGCCAAGTCAACATTTTCCCAATTTTCTTTGCAGATGAACCATTTCTCACCTGTGTCCTTTCTACATTCACTGTAGCTGTGGAGCTGAATAGCAGGATGAAGGAGTTCATTCTGCTTGGGTTAACACAAGATGTTCTAAAGGAGAAAATAGTATTTGCGGTCTTCCTGTTTCTATACCTCCCAACCCTGTTGGCGAATTTACTTATTGTGATGACCATAAGATATAGCCGGATGCTTGGGAGCCCCATGTACTTTTTCCTTTTCTACTTATCCTCTACTGATCCCTGCTCCTCAACAACCACTGCGCCTAAGTTGCTTATAGATTCTGTATCTGAGAAGAAAATCATCTCCTACGATAAGTGCCTGACCCAGATCTTTGCAGTTCACTTCTTTGGGTGCATGGAGATCTTGGTGCTCATGCTCAGGTCTTTTGATTGCTATGTGGCCACTTGTAAGCCCCTGCAGTACTCGACTATCATGAGCCAGCATGTCTGTGGTGCCTTGGCGAAACCGGCGGGGTTGGGGTCTTGTATCCATTCCTTAGTACAGAGTCTCTTGGTTTTGAAATTAACCTTCTGTGGCCCCCAATGTTATCTACCAATATTTCTGTGATATGCAACCTTTGTTGAAACTTGCCTGCATGGATACTTATGTCATGGTGTTTAACAGTGGGGCTATATGCACGGTGAGTTTCATAATCCTGCTTATCTCCTACATTTGTATCTTACATTCTCTGAGTAACCACAGTGAAGAAGGAATGCCCTCTCCACTTGCACCTCCCACGTTATTGTTATCATTTTATTCTTTGTTCCATGTATATTTACATAAACTCACCCCCTAAACACATTTCCAGTAGACAAGATGGTGGCTGCATTTTACACTATTGGGACACCCTTGCTCAACCTTATAATTTACACTTTGAGGAATGCAGAAGTTAAAAATGACATGAGAAAATTATGGTGCAACAAGCTCTTACTTGAAGTCGCAAAGAGCAGAAGGCTCCAATTGCTAGTTTCATAATAGTTTAAACAAAATTGGATTGATAGAAAAGAAAAACTGTTTGTATCCCAAGGTGGGCAATCTAGTCCTCTCTCAATAGGACATTTGAAGAAACAGGCAGGATGATCACAGAGCACAGACACGTTTTATTTTCAGCCAATATCACAAAAAGTGTCAGAACATCAAGAACAGTAATATTTGTGGGAGGATAATCCCACTCCTCTCTTCTCTCTGCCTTGCAGTTTATGAGCCAGATCCTGTTGTAAGTATAACTGTAGCTCCCTTTTTGTACATTATTCTTGTTTGTGTTTCTCTTCTCCACGTTTCTGATCCAAGGTGAAAAACTGGTCCCTGATTTCGACTCATCCATTTTGTTGGCAAATCGGTTCTGGATTCTACTAAATCTAGATTTTATCTTTTCTGGCTCAACAGTGAACAGCCCAGAGTCACTACAAGAAACTTATGATCCCAGAGAAGTATATATATGTATATCTCAACTAATTAAGCGCCTATTTGATGCTTATCTCCCCTTTGTAACACCCTTAAAAATAGGCATTTCCTTTGCCTCTTGAACATGTACAAAGAGATAACTCAGGACCTTCTATTCAAACAGGGACATTTCTAGTTAGAATAAACATATTCATTGTATTGATTCATAGTTTCTCTCCATTTGCTTTAACATACTTTTTCTTTGTCATGTTAATTATTTTCATATGTTCATACTATTTAGTTTTATATACATACCTATTTTTGTAATTTAAGCCTGTGGACACTTCCTTAATCTTTGGTTGATGAATTGGTGACAACTTTATAAAATTGCAAGACTTATACTATAAAAGTCAATGCCTCATGGATGAGATCACATATATGAAAAAGGCAATAAATGACATAAAAAAACAGAACTAATGTCATAATAATCCACCACAAAATAGAAGATGTCCACAGAAGTGAGATTCCCAGCTTGGAAATACAGAACAAAATATATCAAGGAAGCAAAACTTCCATTAGGTATCAGGTACAGTCATAGTGCAGGGAAGTATTGCACTGACTCATGTATGAAACTGACCAGCTGCTAATGCTTCTGCATTAGGAGAGAAGTTTCAGGCTATGATTTCTTGAATTCTACCTTCATCAAGCAAACTCTGTGTAGTGATTGGGCTTCCTATAGAGATTTTCCTCCTGGGAGAGAAAGATATTGACCAATGACTGGGATAAGCACTTTGGTGTTTTGATTTATATTTTTCATGGATCTCATTAAATTTATAGTCTGGTCCAAGTACTGTTAACTAATGAGTATGGACAAGAATGAGTCAGTCCATGAAGGAGCTGACAATGAGCCTATCTCTGAGAATAAATATAATTCAGACTACTTTTTTACAGGTCTGAGACCCTGAAGTTTGGTAGATGGAACCATAAATGCCACTTTGAGAGGTTTTGCGTGAGCATTCCTCTTTGGGGATAATGCCACTGAATGACCTTCACAATCTGATGATAAAAGTTTGGAAGATTTATTTAAAGCTCATATTCTTTACTAGAAAATATCTCAAAGTACAAGCCCTATAGATCATGAGGTGGGAATTTTCTGGTTTGTCGCATAAGGCGTCCATAAGATATTTGCCTTGCCAGCTTTGCCACAGAGTTAGCATTGGTATTAATTGCTATTGTTTAACATTATAAAAGCAGAAGAAGAAATGAGAAAAGGAGAAGTAGTGATGGAGATGAGATTATGGAGGGGAGGAAGCTTTTCATCTTGAATTGTAGGAATCTCCTCTGGGCGAAAGTGTTTGTGGAAAGTCATTAGTGATCAGGAAGCTTTTTTCTTTTTTCCATTAGTTGTGATTCCCTGAGCTATCTCTGAAAACGCATGTGTTTAGGACACCAAATCTCAGAGGAGAATTTTCATTTCATATGTTGTATAAATAAAATATAACCAAGAGTTCTTATTGCTTTAAATACCATCTCTATGCTGATGACTCTCAAATTTATGCCATCTCAGACCTTTCACTTGAATGCCAGACTTTTATACTCAATGACTTGCTTACACCTCCCTTATATATCTAATACCATCTTTATATTTAATGACTGATTATTCTTGTTCTAAACATACTCTACCTGTGGCCTTCCCCAGGAAATTCCGTCCTTCCAGTTTCCTAGGCTAAAAAAATGGAGTCTAAATTGGATGATATCACAGCTCCCGACTAACCTATTAAATTTTTTAATTTGATTTCGAAATATATGCAGAATATTATATACTTTCCCACTAATTCTCCTACCATCCTGGTCTAAGCTTCCATCATCTCTCATTTAGATCAAACCATAAACTCTAAGAATTCTCCTTACTTCTACTCTTGTTCTGCTAAGTCCATTTTCAGCACAGCAGACAGAGGATCCTTTTAAAACTAGAGGCAAACCAGGACACTTCTCTGCTTAAAGCTGTGAAAGAGTTCCATTTCAGTCAGAGAAAAGCGCAAAATCCTCACAGTGTTTTGACCTTCTATTGCCTCTTTGGCCTCTCTGGTACTTACACACTTGCTCCCTCGGTTCCAGCCACACTGGCTTCCTTGTAATTCCTTGACTACATCAGGTAGGCTTTCACATTGCAGCGTTTGCTTCAGCTATTTTCTCTGTTTAAGATGCTCTTCCAGAACGGTGCTTGGCTAACAGCAGCTCCTTCTCACCACATTACTCTAATCTCTCCTCGAGGAGGGCTCCCTTATGCCATATTTAATGCAGCATTCCCTTCAGCACTCCAGTTCCTTTAGCTTGGTCTATTTTTTCCTTTTTAAATAGCATTTATCATCCTCTAACATACTATTTAACTTGTCTGTTCCCACTAGAATGTAAGCTCCAAGAAGGCATGGATTTTTGTCCATTTGGTCAGGAATATGTATGAAGCCAGTTGTAGAGTGCTTTGATGATAGCAGAAACTCAGTAAATGTTTGTGGTAGTTGTTGTTATTGTTGTTGTTATTGAGTGCTTAGAATTTGACAAATCTAATCTAATCATCATCTTTGGTGACCCTAATACTAGGACCTGCTGGTTTCTATAAGAATGCTTTACTTTTGAGTTCTGTAATTACTTTGAGTAAGACTAGATTTCTATAAAGGAGATACCAGGTGGTGTAGTCGTTTAAAGCATAAGAGGTTTATTCTTTTTGGTATAACAATTCCATGTAAATGGTCAAGGTTGGCAGGGCACTGCATCTCCTCCTTTTTATTCAGGAACCCAGGTTGCTTCCAAGCTGCTCCTTGGTCATCTGATATAGTATTCATGTTCAAAATCTGAGGCAAATGTTAACATCACTGGCATCACCTGGGAGCTTGTTAGAAATGCAGAATCCTAGGCTCCATCCTACACTTAATGAATCATAATTTGAACTTGCCCCTAGGAGTTTCATATGTACATTGCAGTTTGAGAAGCATTGCCATAGAGCACTGTCGTCTACAGTCGTGACACCACCAACCTGGTATCAGATGTCAAGAAGGGAAAATAAACTTGAAGAGTGCAATCCAATGTTTTAGATTTCTGCCTGTAAATTAACGTAGCCCTTCTCCTCATGTCCAATTGACAAGCAGTTTGTCACAGAGCTGCATTTAGATGGAAAGAAGGCTGGAGAATGTAGGCTGTGCTCAGGTGGCCATGAACGCAGATGCCCCTCTGTTTCTACAGAAGAAGAGAGAACAGATTTTGGTGGAGCACTAGCAGTCTCTATCCCAGGACCTGGCACCTGGAACATCCACAGAAACGTTTTTTACTCAAAATTAGAATTTACTTTGACAAATATTTATCAGCTCCCCATTATCGCCAAGTACTATTTTAGGTGGCAATGAGAAAAGAAAAACTTTGTCTTCACAGCTCATATTCTTGTGGATTATGCTATTTCAAAAAGCCCAATAGCAAGTCCAGGAGTTTTGAGTTCCCAGGCTTTGAAGAGATTGCATGAATGTTTCTTAAACTAAGGACTGTCAATTTTTTAATGATAATTTAAAAATTTTGCTTTCTAAATGTCCTACAGCACCATAAACTCCCTTTACACATCATAACTTTCATCCTCCCCAAATCTTCTTTCATTACATCTCCTGGATGTCAGGTAAATAACAAACAGAATCTCCTATACTTTCAATCTCTTATGTGAATATTTTCTTTATTTTCTTGCTTTCTTGGTTCTTCCCCCATATGCTATTTCCACTTAAGTAGGGGCTGTTTTCTCTTCCGCATCTCTCATGACAAAGGCTTGAAGATGAGATTTTGTTGTGATTGCCTTTCATTGCTACTTCCAGCTCATACCCACTCTTTAACCCATGATTATCCTTAGCTTTTAATTTCTATTAGACTATGCCACCCACCACTTTTATTTACAAAAGTCACCTACTGCTTCTGAGGTCATTCCACCTTATTCCTTGCAGAGGTTGGCTTTTTCCTCACTGTCATTCCAACGTCTTTTGGTAATTTGGTAAAAATTGATAAAATTGGTCATTTTAATACCCACATAGATGATCCTTCCAATTTGCTGACTTCTAAACTGACCCATTGACTCATTTTCTTCCAGGAATCTTGTCGTTTAATCAATCTTAGCTGCTCGCTCCCATGGTCATCCTTAGACCTTGTAATTGCCAATAATTTAAAATCTTCTAAAATCTCAATTTCAACCCACTAATTTTCAACCACATCTCCATTATTTCCAGCTTATTTCCAATAGCAAATGCTAACAATCCTTGGAACCCACCGTCACACCTAAACCATTGTTCCTGCCAACTTTTTACATGACACCAGGGATGTTTCTGCCTAAGAACCTTTGCACAGGTTGTTTTTTGTGTCTTAATATTCTTCCTCCAGATATAAGCATGACTTATCCCCTTGCTTTCTTTAGTATATTATTAAAATGTGTCTTCTCAATAATGGCTTTTCTGGCTACTTCCTAGAAATGCAACTCCCACCAACAGTCTGTACCCCCTATTCCTCCATCTCTGCTTAATTTTTCTCCTAAGCACTTATTCTCTAACATGTCATACAGTTTAGCTGTTTATTTTGTTTCTTTTTGTATATATTCTAGAATAAAACTTATATGAGGGTAGAGACTTGTGTCTTTTTAAAAATATTTTACTGTTAAATTCCCAGTGCCCAGAATAGCACCTGGCACACAGAAAGTGCTGTCAAAAGTCCAGAAATAGGGGCTGGCCCAGTGGAGTAGCAGTTGGGTTGGCACAATCCACTTCAGCTGCCTGGGGTTTGCTGGTTCGGATCCCAGGTGTGGACGTGGGAACCACTTATCAAGTCATGTTGTGGCAGATGTCCTGCATATAAAGTAGAGGAAGATGGGCCCAGATGTCAGCTCAGGGCTAATCTTCCTCAAAAAAACAAAACAAACAAAAAAAATCCAGAAATAGCAAAATTAAAAGCATCAAATAAATAAATAATATTTGGTAAGAGTTAATTGTGTGTGAACTGGGAGCTTCCAAACTCAAAGACTGATATGAAGCTCAAGGATGGCTTGATATGAAGATGCAGGATGGCTTCTAAAGTGAAAATAAGGAAGTTGTGGACCTTTATAATGATTGGTAATTACGATGGGAGTTTCCAGATGGCAGGGGATTGGTTGAAAGTGATTATCTTGTACCATTTTTAGGAAGATGACTTTTAAGTTTCTTTTATGATTGTCAGAGGCATTTATAAGAAATAGCCTAAGTTAAGTTTTGCTCCCATTCATGAAATAAGCTAGATTTGGTTTTGCTTACGTGGCTTAAATGGTATTGTCTGCTCAGGGGATTCTCAAGTTCTGTCTCTATTTTGTATTTAATTTTAACAATTCCCCCCTTTTTGCCATTCTCTCAGCAAGGTGAGTGTGTGACCAACTAGTCTTGGTCTCCACTGTTGATGTAGCCACACTGAAGAATTACATATGTGGAGTTTCCACTAGTTGAGTAGTCAAGATGGAGAGTCATGTAGTTGCTGTTACCAACAGTTATATCATCATCATGGTGATGGGCAGTCAGATCATTGAATTCCTCAAGTTGTCTAATCCTGATGGATAGACTTTGATGTGAGTGGCTGTCAAAAGGCACTTAAAACCCTTGAGAGGATACAGTGCACTAGAGAGGTTAATATAATGACTATCAGGAGAAAAATAGCCAAGGACTGAAAAATTCCCCAGAGCAGATATTCCCAGAAGCCACGATTTAACCAAATAAATAACGTATATGGGTTATAATCAGATTCAGGTTTTACCTTTCTATGTCAATGTATTTTTTTTAGTTGTTTACTTAGGCACAACATGATGGGTTAGCAATCACATAACCTCATGATTATTTAGGACAGGATGAACATGAGGATATTTTATTTCAGGAGGTAGTATTGCAGGTAAGGTTTTGTCTAAATTAGGTCTGTATATAATGTGAATAATCAAGAAATTTAATAAGAGGCATTTCTTTGGAAGTAAAATAAAAACAAAAGTTGATAGTTTGAGTAAATTATAAATTCAGTTTCTGTGTTTGGAGAGCAGCCAGGTGAGAAAATTCATAAATTTGATTTTGAAGTATCTTTAGATAGTGGAATGAGGATGGTAGTTTCAATCAAATTGATTTTCTTAGTTTGCAGTTTGACTGTTTGTGATGGTGTCATTCGATGTTCATTGAACTTTCTTGAGTGGCACAGACAGGAACGGCATGAAGGATGTCCATATGTGATCTCGTGTGCTGGTTTCTCTGAGGTCTATAATTAGATTAAAAAAACCTCAAAGACAATTAACAGGACTAGAATCTGATAATGGATACACCACCATTTTCTCTTGAAACAATTTTTTCCATAATTATTCCATTTTTATCAAAGATATTTACAATGAGACTAATTTGTTTGTAAAATAAGTCTAGTCTTATCAAACTGGAATTATTTACATAAATGTAGCAAGAATAATAATTCTGTGCATATTCTCAAATATGACATTTCAGTGAAATCTTTGGTAGTATCCAAGGGGGCTTATCAGCACCATAAAGTCAATCTTAGTTCTGTAATATTGGCTTGTAGTAAGAAATCTCAGATTAAACCTTTAATGTCTCTTTAGGTTAAGATGTCAAGCTAAGGACTTGTCTACCTGTATCCTATTACAATAACAGATTCTTATTTAACATGTAAATACATATATAATCACGAAACATTAAAAAAAAGTTTCTTAAATCTGGAGGAAACAGGCAGGGAGAAGAAGATAAATATTTCAACTTTGTTTACAAAAGTATACTTTATCATCTAGATGTACGTTATAGACAGTTTCATAGAGAGGAGTAAAAAGAGTCCTTTAAATCAAGAAAACAGAACATTAAAGAACCAGCAATGCTTTAAATGAAGTCATAAAAATTATAATCATCCTCATCATTCAATATCCTGGAATTAGTTCTTATTTTGCTTAATCTTTGGTTATCAGCTTTATGAATCAATCAGCTTTCCATTCGAATTTTAGAAATTCTTACCCAATTCAGTGTTATGATCTAAAGTTATCAGAAAACTGCATTTTAAAGTACTTGTCAGATTCTTTACCATGAATCCCTTTGAAAATGGAGCATTTTTGCCTGTAGTTGATTATAAACGATTTCAGAGAAGACTCAAGAGTAAAACAGTAACTGTCTGTGAATGATAAAAATCTTAAAATTAGCCATGGTTAAAGATCTGGTGAAAGTTCACCAAAAAAAAATTTATGAAATTGAGAAGCAAATTGTTACTTTTGTAATATACAGCATTGTAAACTAATAACTGGAATTATGACTGATAACATTACACTAGAACATATATTTTTAGAAAATTTGTATAATTTTTGGAACACGTTCATAAAATATCAGACGTGAATGTATTCTGAGAAGGTTAAACATTACTTTTTATTTAATGATGTTTCTCATGCAATTTAACATATAAAATAAGCCTAAACAAATTAACATTTCTCTTTTATAAGGAGAGAGAGCAAATCTTTTGAAATCTTCCCTGGGCCCTGTGGAAAATTCCAAAGTTAGTTTGAGGTCAAAAAGACGTCATTGAGCATTTGATTTGGGGAAGTTTGTTAAAAATGTCAAAAGATTTAAACACTTGATCAATTAGGATCATAGGTCACTGTGAAACAATATTTAGTTCTTTAACCAAAGCAACAATTTAAAGATTTCAAAGGCAAATATAGAAAGTTACATAGTTGTAAAAAATCTTAGCTTTTTTAAAATTGAAAAGACTCAGTTTTCCTAAGTAATCAAAGATCTGATAATGATAATGTGGAGCACAGGAAATATTTCCTAAGACACAGAATCATGTTTTCCCAGGCAGGTTACACTAAAAGTGAAGAAAACCTTTTAGATTTTTTAAAAGAGTTTGGTCACTTTCTTATTTATGCTTTCTTTTTGGGGGAAAGTGGTGAGGAAGGTTGGCCCTGAGCTAACATCTGTCGCCAACCCTCCTCTTCCTTTTTTCTCCCCAAAGCCTCAGTACGTTGTTGCATATCCTAGTTGTAAGTGCTTCTGGTTCTTCTATGTGGGATGCCACCACAGCGTGGCTTGATGATGCTGTGTAGGTCCATGCCCAGGATCCAAACCTGCAAACCCTGAGTCACCAAAGCGGAGCATATGAACTTAACCACCACGCCACCAGGCTGGCCCCTAGAATTTTTATTAAAAGCAGACCAATAATCTAAGAAGTTTTGTGATTTTAACAGGAAATTAAAGTAATTTTGTGTCAGTACATTATTGAGCTCATTTAAAAATGCTTATATATAAATCTATTTAATTTTAGCCAGCTCTGACCTCATAACATAAAATATCTTTTCCATAAAACTTCTGCTACTTTCCATATCCTTTTAGATTTTTTCTTATTCTTTTTCATTTCTTATTCTGCAACAACCAATCATTTTATTTTAGAAAACATTACTCTTTTTCCTTCAGAAAAACACATCCTATACTCCTTGCATATTCTACATATAAAAATACAACCAATTTGCTTCTCATACACTGTAAACAAAGTTGTTTCCCTTCACTCTTATTGTTTCTAGTCATTCTAGTTTTACATATTTATTATAGATTTTAACTATTCGTAATCTTTACTTTCCAGAGAATACTAGAAAGCAGGTAATTGTGAACTGTCATCATATATTAGCTTTCTGTAGTAGATTAGCAAATTTACAAGTACACAATTATACAAACTTATACTTTTTAGAGATATATGTTTTTCATAGTACTATTTTTTAATATGACAAAGGATATATTTATTAATAGACCCAAATACCTTTTGTCTCTCTACAAAAAATTAAGAAGCCCAAAGTAGATAATTATAAAATTATGTTTAGCAATCAATGTCTTAGTTTGTTATTTTATTTAGAAAAGATTTAGATATTCAATGAATATCCATTATTTAGTTTAACTTAGTATAAATTTTTATTTACATTTATTTAAATTATGTGTTTTTAGCAATTATACTTAGATTAGACATCAAATAGCTAACTAACATCTTAAGTTATTTTTCTTGCTGACACGTTTGATAACATATAGTATGAGCTTATTTGACTAGTAAACCCAGGTAGATGGTGTTGTATGTTTGCATTACATTTATTATTGACAATTCTGAAGACATTCTTGTTTTTATTAAAACAACAAACTTAAACTAGCTTTTATTTATCAAAGATTATCCTGATCATATGAACTTGAAAACCATTTGGGTTTGATTAAATATTTCTGAGAGTTTTAGGAATACTTAATTTATATAAGTGTTTATTTTTCTTTAAGCCAATTAAATGGAACTCTTTTAAAAATCACATGTACATAATATACATAAACACATAGATACACATAAACATATCGATAGACACACAGATCTTATAGGTTTTATTTTAAAATTTTAGCCATGTCTCAGGTATAATAATACAAAACTCAAAAGAAAAGCTTGAGCCAAATTGTGCTTCTGCAAGATGGCCTAAGTTAAGGTTATCTGCTCAGTTGGAAAAAGTTTTTAAGATTTTTTATTTGTACACTATAAGGATTCTTTTAGAGAAGCTATTTTTGGATTCCTTTCAGTCTTTTAGAAGCTTCCACATACCAATCAAAGAATGTATTCCATTGTCCCCAAGATGTTTGAGATGTTCTTTTCAAAGGTGCCCCTTAAGGTTGACTACCTTATCTAAGTCAAAATTTCTCCAAAGTGGTCCCTAAAATTCTGAATTATCCAAAAGTTCTCCCATTTTTCCAGAAAGCACAAGATCCCGGTCCACACTTACTATACACATGACAGACAGGAGTCTTTTCTTTTTCTTTTTCTTTTTTTTTTTTGCTGAGGAAGATTTGCCCTGAGCTAACACTTGTGTCAATCTTCCTCTATTTTGTACGTGGGTCATCACCACAGCATAACCATCGATGGGTGGTGTAGCTCCACACCTAGGAACCAAACTCAGGCTGCCACAGTGGAGCACGTGAAACTTAACCACTAGGCAATGGGGTCAGCCCCAAGACAGTAGTTTTTAAGGGAGGAGCAGAAGGAGATTTTGACCACCTGGTTATTGGATTTTGGATTCCCTGAAACAAATAATCCATGGGAATCCTGGTAATTTTCCTGCTGCCTAAAACCCAGGGAATCATGGGTCTCTCCTCTTACAGACAGAAGAGTGACCCACCAAGAAGCTTCAACAAACAAAATACAGGTATGCATAACAATCTACATGTTGTAAACACATTGCACATGATTCATCTTCAAGGTAAATCAAAATTGAAAGAGCACAAACTATCAGCTCTCTATTGAATATAATCTCTTTTTGTTGAATTAATGAATAATAATAAAGATACATAAACAGGCTTCTGTTCCTGGATGAGATTCAATAACTTGTTGCCTAAAGTGTTGTTGTCATGAACAACTAGAAAAGCCAGAAACAATAGAGAAATCACCTGTATGAGGTACTGGAGACCTGCTGAGGTAAGCGAAACTGAAAGGGAGACAAGATCTTCAATAAAGTGAGTTGAATTCTGTGGCTGCTTTTACCCTGGGAGCATTTGTTCATTCTGGGCATAGACAAGAGGCTGAGAGTCAGGGCTTTACACCAGTGAAGTGTTCCTCCTGGGGCTTGGGTGAGGTCAGAGACAGAAGCAGAGCTTTTGGAGGAAATTTGGAGAGTATCAATCATACAGTATTTTTCCTTTAGGACGTGATCTCCAATTCTAGAGGCTGTATAAGGTGTGTTGTGCGTTGAGTTATATCCCCCCCAAAAGATCTTGAAGTCCTAATCCTGAGTGGCTGTGAATGTGAATTTGTTTGGAAATAGCGTCTTTGCAGATGATTAAGTTAAGATGAGATCATTAGAATGAGCCCTAATGCAATATGACTGGTGTTCTTATTAAAAAAGGAGAAGGGGCGGAGCAAAATGGCGGGGTGAGCTGACCCGGGATTCTCTCCCCTCCAAAATACAGCAAAAGATTGGAAGAACTGAATTTCAGAGAATAAACATAATGCCAGCTCGTTAGGGACCTACAATAGTAAGAAGGCAGAGATCATAAACCGAGCTTTACCCCTTCGGAGGCGCTGGAACGGTAGGAGAGAACATCGCTCCCTCCCCTAGAGTCTGCGATCGCTGCGGCGCGGGTCGGGAAGGAGCGGGGGAGGGGCCGCGTGACCGGGAGATCACCCAGGACTCCTGCCGCTGATTCAGTGGAGACCCGCTGACGAGGGGGGAAAGCATCCATCTGCGGGGACCCTATAAATCAAGGGCCTTGGGAGACCAGAGAACAGAACTGATCTGAACCCAGACCAGCGCGTGTGAGTAACAGCCCCTCCCCCCCAGCAAAGCCAGTGGGCGCAGCCATCTTGCCCAGAAGGCAGAGAGCTCACATGCCACTCTCGGCCCCCATCTAGTGGCGACAGTCTGTAACTGCAACTGAATTCTACCACCATGAGAAAAAACCGCTCCTCTACCATCCAGCAATTTATAAAAGCCCCAGACCAGAAGGAAAACAATAAAAACACAGAATTAAGTCCTGAGGACTTGGAATTAGGTAAACTAAGTGATAATGAATTCACAGCAGCTATAATCAAAAAACTCAATGAGGTAGAGA
This sequence comes from Equus caballus, assembly GCF_041296265.1. Lineage (NCBI taxonomy): Eukaryota > Metazoa > Chordata > Mammalia > Perissodactyla > Equidae > Equus > Equus caballus. The sequence goes on from NC_091695.1 coordinate 15,109,339, forward strand.
GAAAGATAGAGAAACAAGCTGAGTTCTGGAGTTACTTCGCAAAAGAGATTGAAATCATAAAGAGGAATCAAACAGAATTACTTGAGATGAAAAACACAATGGAACAGATAAAACAGAATACGGATTCCCTGAATGCCCGTGTAGACAACCTACAGGAGCAAATCAGCATAATCGAAGACAGACAGGCTGAATGGTGCCAGACAGAGGAAGAAAGAGAACTAAGAATTTAAAAAAATGAGGAAAATCTCAGAGAGATAATGGATTCAATGAGGAGTAAGAACATAAGGATCATAGGAATTCCCGAGAATATGGAAAAGGAAAATGGAGCAGAAAGTGTGCTTAATGAAATTATTGAAGAGAACTTCCCAAATCTAGGGATCAGCGGAGAAATGTGTGTAGAGGAGGGTTTTAGATCTCCTAGATTTGTCAATGTAAAAAGACCCACCGCAAGGCACATAATAGTAAAGTTGGCACATAGGAAGGATAAGGAAAGAATACTCAGGGAAGTAAGAAAAAAAAGAGAATAACCTATAAAGGAGCCCCTATCAGACTGTCAGCCGATTTCTCTACAGAAACCCTACAAGCTAGGAGAGAATGGAGTGATATATTCAAAGCTTTAAAGGATAAAAACCTTCAGTCAAGAATACTCTATCCAGCAAGAATTTCCTTCAGATATGAGGGAGAAATTAAATCTTTTCCAGACAAACAAAAGTTAAGGAAATTTGTAACTAAAAGCCCTCCATTACAAGAAATCCTCAAGAAGGCTCTCATACTTGAAAAAAGAAAAAAGGGAGAAAGGGGACACAAGCCACAGACTAGGGAGACCGATGGATAGAACCAGAACAGGATAGCAAATATTCAACTATAGCATTAGGGTAAAAATAAGGAAACTACCAAAACAAGGACGATCTTAGCACTCTAACTACAAATTAATAAGATGAGTTGAAATAAAAAATGAAAATAATTATTTAGGAGGGGAAGAGCAAAGGGTGTAAATCAGTATTGGTCGAGTAAGTAAGAGACCACCAGAGAATAGACTATATTATACACGAGATTCTAAATACAAACTTCAAGGTAGACACTAAAATAAAGTACAGAACAGAGTCACAAATCATAGATAAGGGAAAATCTAAGAAACCCAGCATAAGAAATTGCAGTATTAAATGGGTAGTCTAAAGCACACAGGAAAAGAAACACAGGAAAACAAGATAATGAGCAACAGATTGACAGTATTAAGTCCACATGCATCAATAATCACTCTCAATGTGAACGGATTGAACTCTCCAATAAAAAGACACAGAGTGGCAAAATGGATTAAAGAACAAGATCCAACAATTTGTTGCCTCCAGGAAACACACCTCAGCCCCAAGGACAAACACAGACTCAGGGTGAAGGGGTGGAGGACAATACTTCAAGCAAATAGCAACTAAAAAAGGCAGGTGTTGCAACTCTCATATCAGACCAAGTGGATTTCAAAATAAGACAGGTAAAGAGAGACACAGAGGGACAATATATAATGATCAAAGGGACACTTCGTCAAGAAGAAATAACGCTTATAAATATCTATGCACCCAACACAGGAGCACCAAGATTCATAAAGCAACTATTAACAGACCTAAAGGAAGATGTTAAAAACAACACAATAATAGTAGGGGACCTCAACACCCCACTCACATCAATGGACAGATCATCCAGACAGAAAATCAACAAGAAAATAGTGGAGCTGAATGAAAAACTAAAACAATTGGACTTAATAGACATATATAGATCACTCCACCCTGAAGGAGCTGAATACACATTCTTCTCAAGTGCACATGGAACATTCTCTAGGATAGACCATATGTTGGGAAACAAGACAAGCCTCTACAAATTTAAAAAAATTGAAATAATAACAAGCATCTTCTCAGATCATAGTGCTATAAGGCTAGAAATTAATTACAAGAAAGAAGCTGAGAAAGGCACAAAGATGAGGAGACTAAACACACTACTGAACAAGCAATGGATCATTGAAGAAATTAAAGAAGAAATAAAAAAATACCTGGAAACAAATGAAAATGATAGCATGCCATACCAACTCATATGGGATACAGCAAAAGCTGTATTAAGAGGAAAATTCATTGCAATACAGGCACATCTTAACAAACAAGAAAAATCCCAAGTAAGCAACCTTAAAGCACACCTAACTGAACTAGAGAAAAAAGAACAAATGAAGCCCAAAGTCAGCAGAAGGAGAGAAATAATAAAAATCAGAGCAGAAATAAATACTATTGAAACGAAAAAGGCAGTAGAAAGGAGCAATGAGACAAAGAGCTGGTTTTTTGAGAAGATCAATAAAATTGACAAACCACTAGCCAGACTTACAAAGTAAAAAAGGGAGAAAGCTCAAATAAACAAAATCAGAAATGAGCGAGGAGAAATAACAACAGACTCTGCAGAAATACAATGGATTATAACAGAATACTACAAAAAACTATATGCTAACAGAATGGATAACCTAGAGGAAATGGATAAATTCTTGGACTCCTACAGTCTCCCAAAGCTCACTCAAGAAGAGGCAGACAATTTGAACAGACCAATCACAAGGAAAGAGATTGAAACAGCAATCAAAAACATCCCAAAGAATAAAACCCCAGGACCAGATGGCTTTCCTGGGGAATTCTACCAAACTTTCAGAGAGGATTTAATACCCATCCTTTTCAAGCTATTCCAAAAAATTAGGGAAGATGGAACACTTCCTAACACATTCTATGAGGCCAACATCACGCTGATCCCAAAACCTGACAAGGACACCAAGAAAAAAGAGAACTACAGGCTAATATCACTGATGAACATAGATGCAAAAATTCTAAACAAAATTTTGGCAACCAGAATTCAGCAATTCATCAAAAGAATCATACATCAGGATCAGGTGGGATTCATACCAGGGACACAGGGATGGTTCAACATCCGCAAATCAATCAACGTGATACACCACATCAACAAACTGAGGAATAAAAACCACATGATCATCTCAATAGATGCAGAGAAGGCATTTGACAAGATCCAACAGCCATTTATGATAAAAACGCTGAACATAGAAGGAAACTACCTCAACATAATAAAGGCCATATATGACAGACCCACAGCCAACATCATACTCAATGGGCAAAAACTGAAGCCCATCCCCCTGAAAACAGGAACGACACAAGGATGCCCTCTATAACCACTCTTATTTAACATAGTACTGGAGGTCCTGGCCAGAGCAATCAGGCAAGAAAAAGGAATAAAAGGAATCCAAATAGGGAGGGAAGAAGTGAAACTCTTGCTGTTTGCAGACGACATGATCTTATATATAGAAAACCCCAAAGAATCCATTGGAAAACTGTTAGAAGTAATCAACAACTACAGCAAAGTTGCAGGGTATATAATCAATTTGCATAAATGAGTAACATTTCTATATTCCAGTAATGAACCAACAGAAAAAGAACTCAAGAATACAATACCATTCACAATCGCAACAAAAAGAATAAAATACCTTGGGGTAAATTTAACTAAGGAAGTGAAGGACCTATATAATGAAAATTACAAGGCCTTTCTGAGAGAATTGGATGACGACATAAGGAGATGGAAAGACATTCCATGTACGTGGATTGGAAGAATAAACATAGTTAAAATGTCCATTCTACCTAAAGCAATCTACAGATTCAACGCCATCCCAATCAGAATCCCAATGACATTCTTTACAGAATTAGAACAAAGAATCCTAAAATTCATATGGGGCAACAAAAGACCCCAAATGTCTAAAGCAGTCCTGAGAAAAAAGAACAAAACGGGAGGCGTCACAATCCCTGACTTCAAAACATACTACAAAGCTACAGTAATCAAAACAGCATGGTACTGGTACAAAAACAGGTGCACAGATCAATGGAACAGAAGTGAAAGCCCAGAAATAAAACCACACATCTATGGACAGCTTATCTTTGACAAAGGAGATGAGGGCATACAATGGAGAAAAGAAAGTCTTTTCAACAAATGGTGCTGGGAAAACTGGAACGCCACGTGCAAAAGAATGAAAATTGACCATTCTTTTTCACCATTCACCAAAATAAACGCAAAATGGATCAAAGACCTAAAGGTGAGACCTGAAACCATAAGGCTTCTGGAAGAAAACGTAGGCAGTACACTCTTTGACATCAGTATTAAAAGGATCTTTTCGGACACCATGCCTTCTCAGAGAAGGGAAACAATAGAAAGAATAAACAAACGGGACTTCATCAGATTAAAGAGCTTCTTCAAGGCAAATGAAAACAGGATTGAAACAAAAAAACCAACCCACTAACTGGGAAAAAATATTTGCAAGTCATATATCTGTCAGAGGCTTAATATCCTTAATATATAAAGAACTATCGCAACTCAACCACAAAACATCAAACAACCCAATCAAAAAATGGGCTGGAGACATGAACAGACATTTCTCCAAAGAAGATATACTGATGGCCAATAGGCACATGAAAAGATGCTCATCATCGCTGATCATCAGGGAAATGCAAATCAAAACTACACTAAGATATCACCTTACACCCGTTAGAATGACAAAAATATCTAAAACTAATACCAACAAACGTTGGAGAGGTTGCGGAGAAAAAGGAACCCTCATACACTGCTGTTGGGAAGGCAAACTGGTGCAGCCACTATGGAAAACAGTACGGAGATTCCTCAAAAAACTAAAAATAGAACTACCATACGATCCAGCCATCCCACTACTGGGTATTTATCCAAAGAGCCTGAAGTCAGCAATCCCAAAAGTCCTGTGCACCCCAATGTTTATTGCAGCACTGTTTACAATAGCCAAGACGTGGAAGCAACCTAAGTGCCCATCAACAGACGAATGGATAAAGAAGATGTGGCACATATATACAATGGAATACTACTCAGCTGCAAAACAAAACAAAATCATTCCATTTGCAATAACATGGATGGACCTTGAGAGAATTATGTTAAGTGAAATAAGCCAGCAAGAGAAAGGTAATCTGTGTATGACTCCACTCATATGAGGAATTTAAAACTATGGACCAAGAACAGTTTAGTGGATACCAGGGGAAAGGAGGGGTGGGGGGTGGGCACAAAAGGTGAAGTGGTGCTCCTACAACATGACTGACAAACATTAACGTACAATTGAAATTTCACAAGATTGTAACCTATCAATAACTCAATAAAAAAAAATTGGAAAAAAAAAAGTGCCATGGATGGTGCACAGATTGAGAGAATCAGGTTAGACTAGAAATAGGTTACTGGAGGAAGGTTTATGTACAAAAGGATTATTTACAAACGTGTAGGTATAGGAGAACTTCAAGGCATGATGCATGGTGACGGAGAGAGAATAATGGTCCCAATGATGTCCACCTTCCAATCCCCAGAACCTATGAGCGTGTTACCTTACCACGGCAAAGGGGACTTTGCAGGGGTGATTAAGGCAAGGGTCTTGGGATGTGGAGAGTTCCCTGGGTGATCCATGTGGCACCAATGGCATCACAAGTGGCCTAATAAGTGAAACAGGCTGGTGGTAGGGTCATAGAGGGAGATGTGGTGACGGATAGAAACAGATATCACAGATGAGAGAAGGTGCTGGGTGGCTGGACATGAAGATGCAGGAAGGGGCCACAAGCCAAGGATTGTAGGTGGCATCCAGATGCTGGGAAGTCAAAAGGAGACTCCAGAAGGCACTAGCCATACAGACATCTTAAATTTAGCTCAGTGAGACTGATTTGGGACGTTTGTCCTCCAGAATTGCAAAATAACAAATTTGTGTTGTTTCAAGCCACCAGGTCTGTGGAAATTTCTTACAGTGGCAATAAAAACCAATAGGTAGTAACAAAGGGTCCTTACAGCCCAGTTGTCACCACCTACAGGCCTCAAGGAATCAAGAGAAGAGAGCCCAAGGAAGAGAACCATGCTGAGTCAGCCCTTGAGAGGAGCTGGGCCTCTAGCCACAGATGGAGCCAGCGCAAGGCCATCTTTTCAGGAAGTAGCCAGGAGGTTCAATGCTTGGGCTCACACTCCTGCCTCCCTCCAGTCTGTTCTTGGGCTTCCCCATTGGTGACTCCAAAGGGAGCTGGAAGGATATGAATCTGCTTGTGGCCAACACCCTACAGGTCGGCAGCAGACAGCAGGTGGAGAAGGACAGAGAGTGGATATGAAAGGACATACTGATGACATCTTAGAACAGGAGGTCATGAGCTGTCGGAAGCGAGGGACCCAAGTGCTGGATCAGAGGAAGGCACAGGCCCTTTCAACATAGGCCTAGAGTTGATGGCTTACGACAATGTAGTTCATCTTTGCCATGCATCAGAACCCTGAGAGAGACTTGGAAAAAATACAAATTTTGGGGTCCCACCCAAGAGCCACTGAATCAGAGCCTGGCAAGGAGGGGCCCCAAAGGAGAAGGTCACTACCTCCCTATCTTCCTCCGTGTGCAGTCTTTCTAGGAGCCCTGTTTTGGGCATAGAACTTCATGACTGTCCAGGGTTGCATTTGGATTTAGATCGAAATCATGCTGTCTATTTTCTCATGAGCTTGTATTTTTTTTTTTAAATTTTGCACTACTGTTTGGAAAAGTTTGAACTCATGCAAGGTATTAGTTTGGCGGCCATCAAATTTCTTGTCAGAACTGGAGCCATTTTATGAGTGAAAAGGGGAGCTATCCATAACATGCCAGGCACCCACCAAGTACCGCCTGAGCTGTCCAGGCTGCACTGGGATGTGTGCTCACCCTTGCCGTCCATGACCCAGAGGCAGGAGACAGGGGGCTGAGGGCAGGGGTCAGCCGCACCTTCATCACACGCACGTCCAAGCCTGGCTTTGTTCTGGCCCTGCCTGGGTCATGGGTTAAAGAGTCTGCTGTGTCTGCCGAGAGGAGGTCAATGGGAGGATGCATGGTGACCTGGGCCCCATAGGCAGGACAGTCAGCAGAGCGACAGTGACCCAGGCAGGAGACAGAGTGGTGGTCTGTACAGGAGGGTGTTGGCAGAGATGGAGAGAACAGAGGGAGTTTGAAGGAATAATCTATGGACTGCCCGATGCATTGCATGGAGAGGGTGAGGACGAGGAACAGGTCAGGAGGGGTTCCCAGGTGCCTGGGCTGTGCGAGCCGGGAAGGTGGAGCTACCGACTGACTAGGGCATTCTGGAGGGAAAGCAGGTCCTCCATGGCTGGCTTCCCCAAGAGTGACCCCAAGTGTTTGCTTCCTCATGCTCCTCTGAAACAGGACATGAACTTGGGACAGGACCCATCCATGGGAGATAGGAGTGTTTCAGAGGGTAATTGGGGGCAGGTCACTTGCATAAGTTCTACCTCTGCTCTCCCAGGCTGTTTGGAGCTTGGCATCTGTGCCTGGGCTGAAATGTGGCCAGAAATGATGCTTCCCCCTTTATCTTTCCCACACTTTTCCCCACAATCATCTCAAGATCCTTGCTATTCTATGTCCAGTCCAAGCATGGATATCACTGGGGAGCAGGGCAGTCTCAGACCCACTCAGGACCTGAGGAACTGGGATCTGCCCTGTAACCAGATCTCCAAGTGATTCCTGTGCCCCGGAAAGTGTGTAAAGCACTGCGGATAACTCCTTTTCCCTCAGCATTCAGCTCAGGGCCACCTCCTCCAGAGACCCCTCCCTGACCTCCCACCCACCGCCCAGCCTGCTGCAGGGACAGTTAGAGAGCCGGGCACAGCGCCTGCAGTGGGTGCACACGCCACCTCCACGAGCACTTCTAGTCAGTGAGTCTTCCTCTTCCACTGGCTCTGCGCTCTGCTGGGGTCCACTGAGTGTTCATCTTGGCATCTCCACGAGCAGCATCCTATCGGCTCCACTCAGGGAGCGGATGCATCACCCTTGGGAATCCTCACCGTGCCCTCGAGCCCCTTCCGGAGCTGCCCTTGGAGCCCCTGTTGTGGGAGCGCCTGAGGGGTGAGACCCTCTGATCCCCAGGGCCTTCAGGGATGGTCGAAACCTCATGGATGTCCAAATGGGCATGACTACTCCCTACTCTATTCCTTGGAAAAATAGGCTTCTCACTGGGTGTACTTCATCTGTGCCCAGCTGCCTTCTTTTCGTTTTCCCCTGCAGAGATTGTACAAAGGTGTCCTTAAAGTAGCGCAGGCAATACACAGGTTATCAGAAGCGTTCTCAGTCTTCCTTCGTTCCTCTTCTCAGACCCCACAACAGTCACACACACTCCTCATCTGAATGACAAACACCCCAGTGCCAGCCCCAGGGCTCCCTGCAGACTGCTGTGAGACCCCTCAACAAAACGCTGCGCCTCTCCCCCGACCCACATTCCACTGTCTCCACAGCCACAGACATCTGTGTAGAAAGCACATCACACTATGTCCCCAGCCACCCTGTCTCCCCTCCAGGTCTACACCCTTCCCTGGTGTCACTCCCCCGCACTACAGAGACATCTCTGCTGTGGGCCCTGCTCCCTGCCCACCTCCCCTCCCCCTCATCTTAGTCCCATTTCCACTGCCCCAGAAGCCACCTCTCAGGCCTCTGTACTTCCTGTTCTTTCTGCCTTGAACATTCTGCCCATGATCTCCCAGACTAACTCCTCTTACCTTTCATCTCAGCATAAATGTCCCCCACTGAGTGTTAGCCTGTCACCGCCCTTACCATGCCCCTATAGGAATCGTCTGTAGAGCACGTATTTCCCTCCTTCATCTCTTTTTCTTTATTATGTGACCTCGTCCCTTGCTAGAATGTAAGCTGCGGGTCCCCAGGCCTCGTTAGACCATTTTGTCCATCACTGCATCTTAAACACCTGGAACAGCGCAGAAGACATCACAGAAGCTCCACATGTAACAAAACAATGGATGGGAAGGAAGGCAATGAAACCCTGGCACTTGAGATTCAGCAGAGTCAAGTGTGCTGGTCGCTCTCCAGATTCCTTCGGGTCCCCTCTCTGGCCGGCTCTGTGCCCAGGCTGACTCCTCTGCCTGCGCTGCCCGGGCCTCTGGGGGGCTCCCAGGCTCCAGCAGGAGGTGGGACGTCAGGAGGGCAGAGGGCGGGGGCAGTCTCCCCTGTGCCCCTGACAGCCCCTCATGGGCCCAGAGGACACCATTTCCCCTCCTCCCTCCAGCCCAGGGCTGGGAACAGCTTCCCTCTCGCTGGCCCCCGGGAGCCCCGCATCTCTGGCCCTTCCCTCCTCCCTGTCTCAGCTCCGGAAATGGCTGCATCTCAGTCTCTTCATCTGCACCATTGGGGTGAAGTGTTTGTACTGGGAATTTTGTCGGGTACATCAGGCACCTCTCCTTTTCTGTGTACAGGACTTAGGATTCTTTTGTGTACATCGCGGTGGATTGCATGATCTTTTTCTTTTATTTATTTTAAATAATTTTTCAAAATTGAATCTCTTAATTTTACATTTTCCTTAGGTACTGAAATAACAAAGTATTCTACATCTGTACTGTAGTTTGTGCGTGTCTGTGTGTGTGGGTGTGGGTGCATATGTGATTGCCACCAAGGGAAAACTGCATAAAATGCACTGCAAAACATTGAGAAATGTTTTGGCAAGAAACACTATCTTAAACAATACAACAAAGATTTAAAAAATTACAGAACAAAAAACAGAGTGCAAATTATCTAAAATTACCCTCTAAATTAAGCTATAAATTTAGGAATAAATCAAAACATTATGAAATGTGAACGGGAGTATGTTGAAGTCTCTTTTTTTTCCTGCTTTTCCATTGGTTTTTACTAACAATCTCATTCAGGCAAATATTGTCACTTCGCAGATTCCTAATAAGGGCTCAGGGCACACAGAAACAGTCTTTATTGTTTTCTACATCTCTATGTCCTACTCTAATGATGGCTTAATGAATAGTGACCTTTCATTTAAATCTAAACTCAATCCTTATACTGTCTTATTCTAGAGGGTCCAAGGACAGAGAATGCAATTGATAAGCAATGTATTAAATGAAACTTTATTTGAAAAAATATCTTACACATTAGAATGCTTTATCTAGTTGAATAAGAATAATTAAGTAAGTAATAGGAGCTAAACTAAAAACAGAAAAAATCAAAATTCCTTTGAAAAGAGAACACCCGTGCAGATGTCCTGCTGTGGCTGGGGTGCTGAAGGCCCAGCTGCTGTGGATGCTGAGTCCAATCTGCAGGTGACCCCAGGCCCCTGAGGCCTCATGGCAGGGCCATCCTCCTTCCTGGGGGGGTCCTACCGGCCCAGGGGATCCCCCACACTTCTGGGCCTCTGGGGACCGTGGGAGGAGCAGCTGGAGGAAAATTGCCTCTTGGCAAAGGCTGGAACGAGGCCTCCAACATGGCCAGCCTTTGCCTGTTGTGCTCGTTTTGTCTTCTTAGCTCCTCGAGCTTTCTCTCCGCCAACACTGCTGCCCTCCAGCTTTCTTTGGCTCTTTGCATCTGGAAGAGGTTCTCCTTGTGATAGTAGGAAGTGCACGTCTTCACTTCTTGGGCCAGGTCTTCAGCCATCTTCTTGTAGAGGTTGCGAAGCTGGTACGTGGAGTTCATCTCCCAGCACACGTTGAGGAGCTTCTTCTTCAACTCGGAGCAGACCCTTTCCTCCTCAAAGAATTTTATGTAAAGTGGCGCAACTTCTTCATCATGTAGCTCATGCAGATTTTGAAGTTTGAGCTTCAGCTGCTGAATCTCACCTTCAAGCTTGGTGTTTTCGTGCTGCAAAGTTGCTTCCTCGGTTTGGAGGGAGAGGATTTCTCCTGCAAGCTCTTCCTCAATTTGCTTTTGTTGCTGCAACCATCTGGCTCTTTCCTGATGTTCCTCTTCATCAGTTGCTTTGGAGACTTTAACAGGCAGGCTCTTCAAAGCCTTTTCCAGAAGGTCGACAGTGTCCTGAAGTGCTGATGTGCTCAGGATTGTATTCATCACTGCCAAGCACAAGGTTTGTAAGAGGAGAGGACTGGCCTCCACCCGAGGGCACTGAAGGGCTTCCACGGCTCGGTTCTCAGGTCCGGTATTCTCCCCACATTCTCCACTGACTTCACCGAAGGCAGAACACCTTTCACCTGGAGACTTCCCTCTTCTGAAAATATGTCCTGTCTTGACTATCAAAGCCACCACCACAGTACATACCAGGACCTCCCAGTGGAACGCAGGGAGACCTGGACCCTGGCTCAAGCTGTCCGAAATCACCAGCAGAGCAGAACACAGGTGCCCCAGGATCAGCTGGAAAGCGGACGCGATGGCAGGCAGCAGGCCCTCCATGGCTGGGGAGAGCTCCGCAGCTGTGCCTCTGAGTGCCAGTGCCCTGTGGGCCACAACTGACCACTCGGAACCCTGAGGAGTGTTCCATCTCCAAAGTAAACAGGTGGCTGGAACCCAGGGTGTGTCAGTTGGTTGGGGGAGGGGAGGCCAGCTAGGGTCTAGGAAACAGACCCCTAAGTGAGCTCTGAAAGTAGAAGGGGTCTCACTTCTCCAGGCACTGGGGGAGGTGGACAGGGCTGATGGCAGCCTGGCTCTGCCAGTCGAGGCCCACCTGGCCCTACAGCACACCTAGGGGACAAAGCAGGGCCAGGCCATGTCCCTTTCTGTACACAAGAGCAAGTGGTGGGGGCCATCCCTGGGTGAGGCCCACTCTCCTCCTGTTTTCAAGTTTCCTCCTGTGCAGGGACACCTGGGACTGCCCACACAGCTCCCCAATCTTCCTAGTCTGAGGCTCCCTCTGTCCTTCTGGTTGGTCACTGGGGACAAGCAAGGGCAAAGACTGAAGGGTGTCCCTAAAGGTATGAACTAAGAGACCAGGATTCCAATCCAAACAACTCAAGAGTCATCAATATGAACTGGCAATCTTAACATTTTATGGATTTTGGTTGAGACAATATGTCCTCATTCAATCCAAGTGTTCCTGGGTGGAAGTGACTCTCCTGGGGTGACACAGTGACCAGGGCTCCTTTCCTCATGTGGCCCTGCCATCTTCAGTATAAGCTTCCCAAGGTGGCCCTGAGGAGGGTCCAGTCCACCAAATTGTCTTCAGAGGTGGGCCTCTGGGGATGGCGTTTTTACACATATTATCAAAAATAACTCAACAAACACTTTTTGAGAAACTAGGACATTCTAATATGATCATGGGAACATCAATAGTCTCTTGCCCTGTTAGGCTTCATGTTTGGTAAGCAAGAAAGGCACAAGCAAATAATTTTAAAATAACACAGTACTCATTAAGACACAGGTATGCTCTGGGTGCTGGAAAAGCACTTGGTCCAAACTAGAGGCCAGGGGAAACATTCTAGAGCCATTAGCTCCTGAGCTAAATCCTACAACGCCAGAAGAAATTAGGCTGGGGGTAAAGGCTAGAAGGGATTCCTTCGAAGGAAAAGCAAGCATAAAGACAAAAGAAATTAAATAGCACTGGGTGGATGAGAACTTCAAGCCATTCTGCGTCATCACAGTGTAAAGAGAAAAGAACAAAACAGTAGAAAACGAAGTCAGAGATGCAGACAGGAGTCAAGCCACAGTGTGTCTTCAACTTGGACACAGCAACTGGGTCTGTCTTACACACATAAAACTTCTCCCGATTATCACCTATTATCTGTGTGAAGTAGGAGTATTCCAGGCTTAGCCGACATAAGATCATTTGTAGAGCAAAAATACTAAGATTATCCTGAAAACTTGAAATCAACCAACATTAAACAGTATTTAATGCCAATTAATAGCTATAAACATCTATGTGAATGGGTTCTTCCTGGTTATTTCCTAACTTTGAGAAAGTCTATAGACAAAATCAGAAATTCTCTTCCAATACAAGTTAGTAATCAAACTTCTCTGATTGAGAATGCATAAAAATAAATACCTACATTTTATATAATACAGTTACACCACAATGAGATATGGAGGTAACTGAATGTATTTTGAAAAACTCAGTGCTATATAAGCACAAAGTATTCATGTTATGAATAAAAATTAGTCCATAAAATTTTCCATATGTACCTGTGTGTGCGCATGTATGTGTGCTTATTTTGTTACATGGTAATAAACCTTTCTCCAAAATCTTTATTTTGGGGAGGGGCAGGGATTGAAAGAAGGGAAATTCTACTAAATGGTAAAGCTATCAGTAATTAAAAATACTACTTTATCTTCAAAAATAATACTAAGCCTCTACCAACACTTAAAATCCATAAAACAAATGATTTTGCCCATTTAAAATTCTAGAAATTTTTGTTTCTTTAATGAGAAACACTGTAGCTGTTCCATATTTCAAAACAATGAATACTCCATGAGGTGCTCTATGAAAGGATATACCAATGAAATACAATCTGGAAAAAAATATAATGCAGCTAATTAAAACATGCTCCTTTCAAATACACTAAGAAGAACCAAGGTTAAAGTAGTCTTTTTTTTTTGTCCTTTACCTCTGCTTCAACAAAATTAATATATCCCCAAGGAAAATTTTTCATTACATTCCTGTCAAATTATTAAGAAAGAAGTAAACTTACTCGCATCTGCTTGGCTTCCCACACTGATGTATCTATCACGGCCAGGAAGCGCGGTTTGGTAGTAAGTTGTCTCCTCCTGCTGAGGGGTCTTGGCATTCTTCGCAGTGAGGAAAGCCACTGCCAACTCCAAGTTTCCATTGCTATCCTTCAAAGATCAAGAACAGAACATCAAATATTTTGGAATAACTCTGTACATTCTCAGATGATTTATGTAAGCTTTTCCATAACAACTAATTCTCAAAGCAAAAATCATTTTCAGATTCAAAATCATTCTGTGTGATTCTGATTTTATAGTATAAATTCATCATAAACAAAGAACACTATATCAATGGTAATTCCTTTCTCTATTAATTAAAACTACTAATATAACGTAAAAATCAACTCTATAACTAATTTCTCAGTTTTCCATTACTTTCATATCTGCTTAACAAAAGCCAATCACAAACTTGTACTTCTAAACAAATGAACAAACTAAAACATGTTTTCTGGAACTTGCCATATACAAGGATGAAAAATGAATATTTAAAACAGTGCTTCTGCAAATAAGAACAAAAAAAGGTATTCCCTTTAAAATGGGTGCTGAACACATACCTAAATGCAAACTTAACAAGCAAATGTCAAAGACTTATAGGAAGAAAACAGCAAAATGTTCTGAAGCTTGACAGTATGGAGAAACACAAAGAACTCCTAGACAGAAATAGTCAATACTGTCAAGATAACAATCCTGCCCAAATTAAATATAAATTTTATGTAGTTCTCATCAAAAGCATACCTGGACAAAATTCTAAAGTTAATTTAGAAGGAAGTAGCTGCTAAAAAACTAAGAATTTTTGAAACAGTAAAATAATAAGAGACCTGCCCAGTTATATCTCTATATTTTCTGTCCAGTTAACAATAAATATAACACTAGCTCTATGACAGCTAGTTGAAACAACATTAGGAAATCCAGGTGTTAATAATGGAGTTATCTCTGTGACACAACGCCAGAACACATTAAGATTGTGTAGGCCTTAAGAATTTTAGGATACGAGAGGAGTGTAATAGGAAGCCAGTTGAGGGTTCTGCCTAGAAATGACCTGGTATGACTTACATTTTAAAAGGATCATTCTGGCTGTGTGTTGAGACTATAGGAGAGAAAGGGCAGAGAGTCTATTATTTGCTATCATATTAAATGTAGGGGGTGATAGAAGGAGAAAGATTAGAATGATTCCAAGATTTGAGGAGTGAACAACTAGAAGAATGAAGTCCCCAACCCACCTCGACTCCAACTCTAGGAGATGCTGAAGAGATAAAGTAAGAGTACAGTTGGAAAAGCACCACTGCTTTCACCTTTGTTATCTGTCACAACCACTGTAAGATTCTCAAATGACTCATCCAAAATACAGGTATAACATATCCCATAGTTAGATAAGTAAACTATAGTAAAACAACTTGCAATAACAACGGCTAAGATTTACTGAGCAGTAATATGTGCCAAAACATGTGCCAAGTACTCTTCACAGACTACCTCATATAATAATTAGCAGACTACAACAGGGACTTACACAACGAGAAGGTCACTTACTTTGCGAAGCTAAAAATAGATGCTCAAAATAAATAAAAGTGCTGAAATCAATCAACGACATGTGGTTCCCAAAAGTAGACTCCATATCAGTATTTTACTGAGAGACTCAACTCATTAATAAACCTCTTACAAATTTATACCGGGCAACAATTAAGGCTTAAGTACACTGTTTTCACTTCCACCTACTGAGAACTGAAATGAAAGTTAAAAAAAAAACTAAGGTCATACAGCTTACCTCAAAGGAAATGTGGACAAGAATTAATTTGATTAATTCTTTGCATTTATTTAATTAAACATATTCTACATGTTTCCCAAGTCAAGAAAAAGAAAAGTGCCCTGACAAGGTACCGAGTGTAGTGTCACACTCACTGACACAGAATGGAAAAAGTACATTCTGAAAATAGACATGATTTAGTCATATTTATCACAATAAAGAAAGGACTAGTGGGGCCGGTCGAGTGGTTGAGTTCGCGTGCTGCACTTTGGCAGCCCAGGGTTTTGCTGGTTCGGATCCTGGGCGCAGACATGGCACCGCTCATCAAGCCATGCTGAGGCAGCATCCCACATGCCACAACTAGATGGACCCAAAACTAAAAATACACAACTATGTACCGGGGGGCTTTGGGGAGAAAAAGGAAAAATAAAATCTTTAAAAAAAAAAAAAAGAAAGGACTGGCAATCATCTAAACATCATCATATAAACTGACATACAACACATTTGTTTCCTCCCTAAATGCTTACAGTGGCTTCATAAACCCTGCATTAATGCTCTAAACAGTACTGCTTCATCACTGTCCTGATGAGGCCAAAACGAAGCAAAGCCTCTAGTGAAAGCAGAAATTAAGTGTGATGCTCTGGGATCAGGCCACTTGGTTTCTATTTCAAACTCCTCCACATACTAGCTGTGTGATCTTGATCAAGTCACTTTAACCTCTGTTTCCTTATCTTTTAAAAAGGGATGAAAATAATACCCCATGGAGTTATTAGGAATAGCACCTAGTACTGTAAGTGCTTACTAAGTGCTAGTTGTTATCACTACTATTATGAGGATTATGATTACACTCACCTAAAAGATAAATTGCTTCCAGACACAAATGAAGAACTTTTGTGTCAACATCAAAAATTATATAATTTTGTCTCATGGAGCAAATGCCAAAGGATTGAAGCTGTGTGTATGCCTACAGTGGAAAAAGGCTCTCACTGCAAGCCTTTGTAGCTATATATATATATATATATATACATATAGTTCTTGAACATCTTTCACTCGCTTGATCTTTTCCATGTGCATACCCATGTGATTTAACTCATGTGAGTGCCTCTGTGTGGAAATGAGAGTACTTCATAAGACACAACAAAATGATGCATCTTATCTGTTGCATATACTCAAAAGTTTGATGTTGAATGTTCTTAAGGTAAATTACTTGAATGTTAGCCAGTTTCTATTTCTCCTTCTTGGAAGGAAAAAATGTAAGCTTTTGACTCTCTATTAATTTTCTATTTCTCCCTCCTCCTCCTCTCTCTACTCTCCCGCACCCTCTGCCCCTATTTAAACTCTAAAATCACAGTTCTTGAGTAAAACCAGCCATTAGCAATTGGATTCACATCCCCCTATTTTGCATGAAAAGTGTTTCCTATGGAGAGAAGTCATCTGTCACTCCAAGGTATGCTGGAAGCTAACATGCTCAAAATTGCTGTATATGTTAGCTAAGGCTCTTACTTTATACAAGTTCTTTCCTATATCTCTACTACTACAACACAGTATAACTAAAGAACTCAACTTTCAAATATGGCAGGCAGTAGAGATGAGGGTGTAACACAACTGTAGGTCATAAAACAGAGGCCATACCTTCAAAGCTTGCTGTAGTATCTGGGCATCGTTGATCCCAGTAATTTCTCTCAGCTGATTCAAAAATGTCTGCTGGTGCTAGAAGAGAGGAAAAACCAAAATCATTACACTCTGAAATCTGAAAATATACAAGGACAAGAAAATAAATGACCTTTGGGCAAACAAACAGAAAACAAAATAAACTAGAGTAAAAAAGAAAAACAAAAACAGGGGCAGGCCTGGTGGCACAGCAGTTCAGTTCCTACACTCTGCTTTGGCGGCCCGGGGTTTACTGGCTTGGATCCCATGTGCAGACATAGCACTACTTGTCAAGCCATGCTGTGGTAGGCGTCCCGCATATAAAGTGGAGGAAGATGGGCACAGATGTTAGCTCAGGGCCAGTCTTCCTCAGCAAAAAGAGGATTGGGAGCAGATGTTAGCTCAGGGGTAATCTTCTTCAAAAAGAAAAAACAAACAAACAAACTTGAGAGAGACTGAACAAATTTCATTCTTTTAGGAAGAAGGAACCATGCTGTGGGGAGCCCTTATTTCATTTTCATGTTTCCAAAAGGGAACTTCTACATTACTTCCCAAGAAGAAGTCTTACTGAATTAACAATTTCTGGTCCATTCTTCACCACCTCATTTATGCCACCCAACAAGAAAAGGAGTGGTTAGCATGAGGCTAAGCCTGAGAAACTAAGGAAAACAAGTATCCATTGGGTTACTTTAACTAGGGCATGGGACCAGTGATGGAGATCGAGGCAGCTCTGGTAATCTCTCCCTGTCCCTATGGACAGCCAGCATCCAGGCCCCTGGGATATGTGAAAAAGACACGCTTTTGGCAGGCCATGCACTAGGTGAGTATATTATATCACTGGCATCCTACGATCTGTCTGAGGAAAAAGAGGACCATCTCATGCTCCCATCCGTCATAAAAGATCCTAAACAGAATTGATCATTTGCCCCCATTTGCTTCAGATCTGTTTACAGTCTACTGGTTTATATACCATATAATCTATTACACTCTATTGGGGGGATAGCATCCCACTACCAAACCCTTCCCTGAACTTCCCTAATTAAGAACCATGTTCCTCCCTACATCTCTGTATTTCTCAAAACAAGTTCCCAAAAACTGTAAGACAGCACCACGACATAATGCAAGCTCAAGGGATA
The DNA here is from genome assembly GCF_041296265.1 of Equus caballus. NCBI lineage: Eukaryota > Metazoa > Chordata > Mammalia > Perissodactyla > Equidae > Equus > Equus caballus. Next base: position 15,127,358 of record NC_091695.1, read on the forward strand.
TGATCTGGAAGACAAGTTGTCACTAGAATGAAAGGATCTGCAGAAATCTTTCTTGAAAATGTTTAACAGTCATCTCAGTAAGAATTTTATGGGGTGAAAGTTTAATGAGAAACAGTATAGTTACACAGTTTCAAATTCTTCCTACAAATTATAAAGAGAGAAAAAGTAAATTTATACTGAAGAAATCTAACAGATACCAACTCAACCAAGTGATCAGAGCTAATATTACCAATAATGGGACTGACAGCGTGTGCCTCTTGATATGATATGATACACCAAGAAGACAATATCACCTGTGGTTTTCCTGCCAAAAACCATAACCTGAATCTAATCTTGAGGAAGTATCAGACATCCAAACTGAGGAACATTTCGCAAAATAATTATTGGGTTATCTTCAAAATGTCTATATCATGACAGACAAAGGACAAGTTTCCAGATTAAAGGGGACCAAAAAGGCATGGTAACCAAATGTACTGCAGGAGACCACATTACATCTCAAACTAAACGCAATACAGGATATTGTTCGGACAACTGGAGAAAGATGAATGCGGACTGCTTAGTAATGATATTTTATTAATATTAAATTCCTGAACTTGATAATGCACTATAGTTATTTAAGAAAATATCTTTTTTCTTAGGAAATACACCCTGAAGTATTTCAGGGGGTAAAGGGACATGATGTCTGCAACTTACTCTCAAATGGTTCAGGAAAAAAGTTATGGGAAGTTCTCTGTACTAATTTCGCAACTTTAAATTTGAAATTACTTCAAAATATAAAGTTTTAAAATGTTATGCATACAGATTTGTTGATGTCAGGATTGTAAAACGTGCGTCTCAAAACATGCTTGACAATTTAAACATGCATAATGTATATACATTCAGAAGTGAAGGGTCCTAAAGAAATTACAAAATGAAATGAAAGAAAGAAAGAAATAAAAGCAATTTGAAAGTCAGGTTTGAGAGAACGTAGTCGAGATATCTTTTACAAAAGCCACACATATAAGTTACAAATTATATTCAGCTACATGTAACAGAGTCCCATCTAAATAGTAGCTTCAACATACTGCAGTGTCTTTTCCTAATATAATTAGACTGGAGGTGGGCAGTCCAGATCTGATAAGGACAGCCCACAAGATATCAAGGATCTAAGCTCCTTCTGTCTTCCCACTAAACATTCCTATATATGACATTCAGCAAGTGTCTGTCACTCCATGTCTCCTCCTCCAGCATCCTGTCCAAGTTCTAGGTAGGACAAAGGGAAGGGCAAAGGACAAAAGGTGTCTGCCAAATGATTCTGCCTTCTTTATCAAGCCCTTTCTGGCGACTTCCACCTAAAGCCTCACTGAACACAACAAAGCCTCCTGGCCACTCATAAGTGCAAAAGCGGTTGGGAAATGTATTTTTCAGCAACGCAAAAAGCCACTCTGAAGATGAAATCAAGGCTCTGTTTGTTAGGGAAAAGAAAGAACATATACTGCATAGGCATTGGCAGTATCTGCCATGCCATCAATGAATTTTCATTTCCATAAAAATCTTATTAAAGAGTTGAGATAACCAAGACTATCTAAGAATAAAATAGATAATAAAGCACATAAACAAGGTCATATAAATGCCAAGAAGAATCAAAATAGTTGAATAAAAGAACCAAATTGCCAAATTTCCAGGGCTGAAATACAAGAAAAATAAAATTCTTTTTAAATTTGTCAACTTTTCTACTTTCTTTTAAAAAGTTAACAATAACTAAGCAACAGAACCATGACTAAGTTACATAATACCCAACATTACAAATTACAGATGTATAAAAATTTTACAGAAATTCTCCTTATCTAATTCAAGGCTTTATTTTAGTGAACATAAAATACTTGAAAGATTTTATAAGCCTGTTTGCAATTTCACCACCACCAGCACTCCAAACTCCATCCTTTACACAGAGCATTATTTGCCTCAACTGCGAATTATTCAATCGTGCATCGGGAAAGACTATTGAATACCCCAAAGAAATTACTCATTTGTACAAACGTCGCTGGCCATTATTTATAATGCTGGAAAAATGAAAAAAGATGCAAATGTCCTTCCACTAAGGAAGACATTCTAAACTTTAATGTACAGAAGAATGACCTGATGAGTTTTCTAATAATGATGATTCCCCGGCCCCACCCCAGAGACTGTGATTCCAGGAGGGTGTGAGTTAAGGCTAATAAATCTGTATTTTTAATAAGCATCTCAAATGATTTTGATACAGATGGACAAATCCAAACAACTGTATATTTTTAAGTAGTGAATCTACATAGAAGGTTATCTTTACAAAATCGCATTAAGCTGAAGTGGTAGGATACAAAATAGTATACATATACATTAATGACAAGATGAAATGTAAATACAAATGTAAAACCCAGAAAACATTACAGGGCCTGTGTTAGACTCCCAATTCTCCCATCTCTGCTCTCACACCTTTTGCAACTTTTCCCTTTCTCTCACTAGAGATACCATATATTTCCTTGCTGCATTGAGGAGCTTGACCATGTGACACACTTTGACCAATGACAAAATAGCAGACAGCATGCAAGCAAACATGAAATGTGCTTACATGGTTGGGCTTGCCCTCTTCATCTTCTTCCTTAAGAAGAACATGACCTGGGAAGCCCACTTGCCCCAGAAGAATGAGGCGCTAGTAGAGAAGAGCCACTCCAATCAACCCACAAATCTGTGAACGTGATGATAATATTTTGGTATGTCACCAACTTTTGCAGTGAGCTGTTATGATGTTAGTTGACCGATACAGAGTGCAATAAGAACATTGAGTATTTTATCAAGAAAAGCAACATCTTTGAAATTTTGTTATGGTTTGGTATTTTATCATCTTTCACTATTAAGTCAGCTAAAACCTAGGAAAAAAAATAATCCAGATGTATCTCTAGCATAGTTTTATGACCGCATGAATTTTGACTGAAAATGAAACAATGAAGAGAAAAAGGATTAAGGTGCCAAAGAAGGCTGAGCAGGAAGGAGAGAAGGTGAAAGAACTTTCTCAGCTAAGTTACCAAGAAATGGGAGAGAAATCGAAAGAGGTGACCTATGAGAAAAATTCTCAGTTTATGGCAGAAGAACCACCTCATTTGTAAGGTTTTCCCCTTTGTTATTGGCATCTTACAGCTGTGCTTCTCCTGTCTTTGAAAACCTGCTCCTTCATTTCCCGTAATCATGTGTTTTTATTGCTGTTATTTCTGTTGTGATTAAGACCCTGGTCTTTCTTTCAAGGTTTGCATTTTCCTATTTACCAAACTTCTGGTCTGTGCTACACCCTGATCCTCAACTGAAAATGTCTTGCATATGATTCTCTCCTCCTTGACAAGCAATTTGGGATCCAAGGTGGATCCAACCCACTTGCATGTCTAGAGCTCCTCTTCTGAGCTCTGAGGTCTTCCTTGTACAGATTTCATATCTAATAAGCATAAGGAGGTGAGTGCAACATATTCACGCTTGTTAAAAAGAAGGCAGCAGGGGCCAGCCTTGTGGCCGAATGGTTAATTTCACTTGCTCTGCTTCAGCGGCCTCGGGTTCGCAGCTTCAGATTCTGGGCACGGACTTAGCATGGCTCATCAAGCCATGTTGTGGCAGCAACCCACACAGAAGAGCTAGAGTGACTTACAACTAGGATATACAACTGTGTACTACTGGGGCTTTGGGGAGAAAATGAAAGTTGGCAACAGATGTCAGCTCAGGGCCAATCTTCCTAAATAAATAAATAAGGAGACAGCAGGCCCAAAATGGAGTCACTAATGTTAAGGCCCCACAGTCAGAAAACCAAGACTTAATACCTAACCTAATTTGCAGTTTCAACTCCCCAGGAATGTAACCTTGGACCAGTCAACACAGAATTTCCTGGTCAGCCCTAGTGGGTTATCCACTGATAGACCACTTCCATTCCCCTTAGGAGGGCAACCTTGCCTAAAACAATGCATTCTTTGGTAATAATTGCCTTTTGACCCCTCCCTCTCTGCCTTTAAAATCATTTCTTTTCTGCAACTCTATGGAGCTCCTTTCTATTTGGTAGACAGGATGCTGCCTGATTCATGAATCGTTCAATAAAGCCAATTTGCTCTTTCAAATTTACTCAGTTGAATTTTTTGTTGTTTAGAAGATTTGGTGGCAGCAGCAGAACTAAAGGAGACTTCCAGTGGCATTCAGGGACAACAAGAAACACAGGCATGGTAGTTGCAAACCCGTTTTTGAGTTCACTGTCTTTCTCACCATTTCCAAGGGCTGTGGGTAAGTTCCCTCTGGGTTCTGAGCTCGGCTCTCTTTGCACTGAGCTCCCAATCTAACTGGCTTTCCAGTTAGTTCCCCATTTGTCTAGAATCACTAGTTCCACGTTGGGAGTTGCTAGCAGTTTGGACCACAATGCCCTATTTGATTGGAAAGTCTAGCCCTTGGTTATGTTTCCAGATTCCGGGTTGGGAACTGCTGGTGGTTGAGTCTGCAGTCCCCATTTGTTTGGGGTCCTTCCCCAGATTCCACGGTGGGAACTGCTAGCAGCAAGTGCACTTCCCCATTTGTTTGGAATCAGTCCACAGTCCCCATTTGTTGAGGTCTGTTGGTTCAGTCGTTCCCCAGTCTCAGGTTCCAATGTTGGGAACTGCTGGTTTTGCACTCAGGGCCTTTTCTTGGCCAGGAACAGTAACATCTCTTGGTTACTGCCGATACATTAAGGTGCACCTTTCTGTCTTGTTTCATGTAGACAAAGGCTAACGGGAATCTCTGAAGTCAAAAAATCACAAAAATCATGGGCACAGATCAAGTATTTAAAGGCTGTTAGAGAGTGCATCACCTAACTCAAAGACTCCTGTCAGGAGAAGGTGGTCACGGAACAGGTTAGATTGACACCAGGCCACCTGCCAACCTCAAGAAAACTTCCATGCAGCGAGGTATACTGTAAAACACACACAATCCTCAACCCAGCAGCACACTCTTTTTACACATTAATTTGGCTCCAAAAAACCCAAAGTCTTAGCTAACGGGATCTTTAAATTCTGAAGAGTCAAGCATGCCACCTCCTGGCACACCTATTTATTTTATGGCTAAGAACTATGGCCCAATAATAAATTGCTCAATAAAGTCAATTTGACTTTTTAAATCGACTGAGCTGAATTTCTTTTCCTTGTTTTCTTTTTTGAGGAAGATTAGCCGTGAGCTAACATCAACCACCAATCCTCCTGTTTTTTGCTGAGGAAGACTGGCCCTGAGCTAACACCTGTGTCCATCTTCCTCTACTTTATATGTGGGATGCCTGCCACAGCACGGTTTGATGAGCAAGCGGTGTGTAGGTCTGTGCCCAGGATCCAAACCAGCAAACCCCAGGCCGCCGAAGCCGAGCACGTGAACTTAACTGCTGCACCACCAGGCCAGCCCCCTGAGCTGAATTTTTTGTTGTTTAACACACTGCTCGACCAAGAAGGGCAAGGCACAATGTTCAAAGAGATTCAGTGGCTTGCAAATACCACAAAAATCAATAAGGAACAAGCCAAGACTACCTACAGACCTTCAGATTCCTTCTTCAAAGTAATTTTTACTACATGATGACATCCTTAAGTGCCTACTCTGTGGAAAAGACAGTAGTATACACTCCAGGGAGAAGGAGACATCAGTAATTTCAATATAAATTAAAGATCAGAGGGTTTCATTGAAATTCTTTCTTCCCTCAGTTGACCCTACTTAATGTTGGGTCTGTTTTAAATCTGTTTCAGTAAAGACTGCAGAATATTTAACATCGGTATAACTTTTTGAGGATCAAAAAAAGGGGATCACTGGTTTAGGCCAAGGAAAAAGATAAGCAATTATGCTCTTGCTGTATGCCAGACTCTGCTTTAAGTGTTCCCAGCATACAATCTCATTTGACACATGCAAATGTGCACATGCACACACACACCCTCTAGGAAGTTCCTCTCATTTTATAGCTAACGGGCTTCAAGAGATGAACAAGTGCAGAGACAGGAATGAAAACAGGGTTTTCAAATCCCACAGCCCATGTCCTTTCCATATTTTCTCTCCTCTACGGTACCTGATTTTGAAGATTAAAGATGCAGTAAAAAATGTAAGCGGTGGAAAAATCTCCTACCATCTTGATGTAAAACACTTAGATAGCGGTACGAGAAGACTGGCGCACTGCTGACTAGAAGGCAGGAAAGCTTTCTGTGTTAAGGGGTGAATGCCTCATAAGTCAGTCATTGGTTCCTTTAACTGCATTTCCAAATATAAATAAAACTTGGTTTAGCGCAAAAGAAACAAAGTCAAAGTCTCCCTCTTCAGGGGAAAAAAAGGCAACTCTTAGAATGACCTCTAAAAAAACTTCCAAATTCTCTTAGAAAAAAGGAAAAAACCCCAATGAGATAGACAATCCCAAGGCATTCTTAAACTTCGAATCATATGCACTAAAGACTAAAGTATTTCCGGCACTGAGTGGTAAGCAGGTCAAAGTTACCTATCAATGAAAGGATTAATAACACCACTGCCTTTAAAGTACATAACCATAGGCACATCTGTTTCCACAAATACCTTCTGCGTCTATCTGATAACACTAAACTGCCCTAGTTCGTATTATCTCACCATAACAAGAAACCCCCAAACTTCGTTGACAGATAATTCCTAGTACACGTGTCCTTCAAATAGCTCTTCGTAAGCCCCAAACCTGCCCCTGGCCAGCTAAAAGCTATAAGCAAAAAACAAAAACAAAAAACTTTTATTTGCCGAGCCTTGTCTTTTATTTTTATCTCTCATTTTAAGGAGGACAACATGATCTTTCATTTCCCTTCACATGTAATATTCCGTGAACTCTCTGAGAATTTTCCTGCAGTACAATCCTTATCATGGCCTCACGGGCTGTCTGCAGGCTGCGGCTCTCTCTAGCCTCACCTTGCACTACTTTCCCATCTTCCTCTTCCCTCTAACTTTTATTCAGGGTCTACAAAATACCACTCTGCTTCCTAATTCAAAGATCGGTGTATATTCAGTTGCCTTCTGTGAAGATTAGAGGTTCTCCTGGCACTCACCACATTATAATAATATACTACGGTTAATCACCAGATTCTAAGTCCAAAAGGAGCACAGTCTGTCTATTTCACTCATCACTGTAGTCCTGGCAACTAGTACCAGTGCTGGCATGTGGTAGGCACTCAATAAATATTGACTGAATAAATGAACATAGCAGAGTTTACAGCGGGTAAGTGGACTAAGTCAGATCACAGGGCTTGAACTCATCCACAAGAAAGAGGTACTAATTACTGGAGACAGGAACAAGAGGCATACCTAAATCAGGCCCACTTACTAAACAAACTTTCTACACTCTCCTACAGTCTATCTAGAATTTCCCAGAAGGCTTCCTTTCTTAGTTCTGGTCCTGTCAATCCTGCTTGAAGGTGAGTGTACAGGACAATATTATTGAAATTCTCCACTGCAAATACCCCAAAGAGCTATCTCATGAATGGCTGGGGTACCTTGTACTTCCTACTGGCACAGAGCCAAGGTTTATCTCAACCTTTTTGGGTTAACAGCATGTCAGTGTTAAAGTAAATTAATCATATATCACTCTGGGTGTAAAAATCTGAAGATGTGCTCTTTTTTTTATATAAATGAAGCAGGTAGTTTTTTGTTTTTTTTTTAAGATTGGCACCTGAGCTAACAACTGTTGCCAATCTTCTTTTTTTTTTTTTCCTGCTTTGCTTTATCTTCCCAAACCCTCCATACATAGTTGTATACCTTAGTTGCATGTCCTTCTAGTTGTGGGATGTGGGACGGGGCCTCAATGTGGCCTGACGAGCGGTGCCATGTCTGCGCCCAGGATCTGAACCCTGGGCTGCCGCAGCGGAGCACCCAAACTTAACCACTCGGCCACGGAGCCAGCCCCAAGACATGCTTTTTTATACTTCACTATTTACATTTAGACTTAGAAATGCCAGAATTTCTGAATTTAAAAAACCTTTTCCTACCTTTTTACAGAATCCCAGAGCTACAAACAATCTTTAAGCATTCACATAATCCAAAAAAAAGAAAAAGGAAGAAAAGTAAAGAAATGAGATGCTTTACGGGAAGCAGGCAGCAAAGAGCAATGGACATAGTTGGTCCTCAGTAAATGTTTGTTTCCATCCTTCCTCACCTCAGAGTTCATACCCCACCTGCCACCTCAACCCTTCAACCAATCTAACATCCACATAATGTCCATGCCCCTAAGAGAATCCCCCATCCCTATTAACTAGTAGACAAAAGAACGCATCATAAGTAGAAACTCTACATGCAAAAAATATTGTTTCACTGCACTATAAGCTAAGTCCATACAGAGTTACACACATTTCCAGGCCAAATAAGAACCCAACATGATGAAACATGGTTTCTATGGGAACATGCATTTTGAGTTTCAAAAACCCAATTTGTAAAAGCTTTTGGAACAGTGTGCTTTTAAATTAGAGCGCCTATATTCTGGAAAACATGTGGGTAAAAAAAAGTTTTGTGAATCAAATGACATCCTTGAACTATGACATCAGCAGTTTAGACAAAATACATTTAACTTGTTTTTGATGCTAATAATCTGACTGATTCCTACTATATCTCTCTTGTCCAATTAAATCTTTACATATCTCTAGTTTCCATACTTAAATTTTCATAATTAACTTACAGTCCAAAAATAAAATCCCTCTACTAATAAAACAAAATAAACTACAACACTATACGATTCCTAGCAGCTACATCTGTCACAAACAATTCCTTACAGCAAATATAGTTTTTGGTCATACTAATTACACACATAACACACCCTCCAGACTATCAGAAACTCCATTCATCTAGATAAAATGCTAGGTGTAAAAAAGCATATGCTCTATACCACTTTCTTTCCTGGACCCATAAAACAGCTACTGGCAGAAGTGTCCCCACCTCCAGCACCTCAGCAAACTTGCCCGCTATCCAGTGGGCTTCAATCACAACCTCTCCAACAAAACCTGAATCTGAGCCTCAGGGCTCGTGGAGGACCTCTCCAAAACTTACTCCTCCTTTTCTTCTCTAGAGTTTTCAGTCTTTAGTAGCCAATCACCGTTACTAGTGAATCGTATTAAACTTTCCCTGTCCAAATTATTGTGTGTTTTCTGTGTCCTAACTGGACCCTTACTGATCTAACTTCCTTAAAAGCAATTTTTGTATTCTAACAATATATTAATGATGTAATTCTGTATTCTTAGGAGACTAAACATCAGAAAAAATTAGGAAGGAAAAAAGTTAACCATACATGCAAAGTTCTATCCTAGAACTCTCATTTACTATGCACTTATTAAAAGTATATAAAGCACCAGAGATTTCATTATGTAGGCACAATTGATGGAAATTATTGGCCACTGGTGACTGAACTCAATCTCCAGCCCCTCTCCCCTCCCTGGACTGGGGAACCGGCTGAAAGTTCTAACCCTCTAATCACAGTGGTTGGTTTTTCTGAGGTCCAGCCCCTCTCCTGAAGCTATCTTGTCCTCCAACCAGAAGTTTTCTCATTAGCATACAAAAGACAGTAAATTTCAAGAGTTACAGGAGCCTTGTAACAGTGACCAGAAAAAAGGACTAAATAGTACACATTAGTGTACAGTTGGGCAAAATCCTCTAACACAAATCCTGTTTAATAACAAAGTGCTGAATATCTCGTGTAATTTATTGAGTATCGTACTGAAAGCGAAACACATAATGGTTTATGGGTTCAGGACTGTTGTAAGTGTTATCAGCCTCGTGATCGCGGGGCTGACTGGGAGCTGTGGCTCGCTGCCGCTGCCCAACGTCACAACAGAGGAGTGTACCACATACCGCTAGCCTGGGAAAAGATCAAAATTCAAAATTCAAAGTACAGTTTCTACTGAATGCATTATCAATTTCACACCAATGAAAGTCGAAAAATCCTAAGTAGAAACATAGTAAGTTGAGGATCATCTGTATCCCACTCTACACTGAACCACACAACCTGTTCAGTTCAACATTCTGCTTGAGAGATACAGCAATAATTACAGCACATTTACAGTAGTCTCCCCTTACCTGTGAGAGATACGTTCCAAGACCCCCAGTGGATGCCTGAAACCACAGAGAGCAGCAAATCATATATATACTGGGTTTTTTCTATACATACATACCTATAATAAAGCTTAACTTATAAATTAGGCACAGTAAGAGATTAACAATAATAATAAAATAGAACAATTATAACAATATGGCATAATAAAAGTCACCCAAGATCTTAACAACCTCAGCATAAGATTTTTTTCTTTTCTTAAGTTGAGAACTTTTACCTTTTCACTTAAAGCTTCCCTTTGGCATATCCGAATTGCATCCTCACTACTCTTGCGCTTTGGGGCCATTATTAAGTAAAATCATGGTTACTTGAAAACAAGCACTGTGATACCACAACCATCAATCTGATAACCCACAGCTACTAAGTGACTAGAGGTGGGTAGCATATACGGTGTGGATATGCTGGACAAAGGAATGACTCACATCTCAGGTGAAATGGAGTGAGACTTCATCAGGCTATTCAGAATGATGCACAATTTAAAACATGAATTGTTTATTTCTGGAATTTTCCACTTAATACTTTTGGACCACAGTTGACCGTGGATAACTGAAACAATGGAAAGCAAAACTGCGGATAAAATGGGACTACTATACTGAGGTATAGCAAAAAATTAAAAAAAGTTTTAAACTATGATCAAACCTGAAGGCACATCTGTGAAAACTACAACAAAAAGGCTGAGAACCCCACTCTAAGACAATGGCTGTCAACTGAGTACCAGGGTCAAAGACGTAAAGTGGATGACAACGGCAATAAAATCTACTCCCAAACTTTAACAATAACTATTACAAGAATATCCTGATGCACATGTATTAATTTCCTTGGCTGAAGTTGGAAGTGCCAAATTAGCTTCTGTAAAACACTACCATTCTGTTAAAATTAAGTTAACCTTATTCTTCCAAATTTTACTAATTTTTTAGTTTTGGTTATATCTAAGTTATTAGTTGGGTTTTGGTCTTGGTGCATAAGAGCTATATAATAAAACATAATAAATTTATGCCTCGTTTACGTTTACGCACACTTCAGTAAAACTATAATGAAAAATACTTTAATTCAAGGGAGAGTCCCTGAGACCTATTTTAAAAAGTCCCAATTCAAGGATAAAAAATATTGTCATCAGGTGGAGCATTAATGAGGAGGAGGAGAAATTTTTCAATACAGTTGCTGGTTCTCCAATCATGAATTTGGACACCTATGCAAACAATATGCCCAAACTTCAAATCCAAGTGGAATAAGACAAATACTGAAGGCAAAACAAGAAAAAGACTAGAGGACAATAAAAGAGAGTATCTTGGGGCCACCAGGTGGCATAGTGGTTAAGTTCAGCACTCTGCTTTGGTGGCCTGCAGTTCAGTGGTTCGAATCCCAAGCATGGACCCACACCCCATTCATCAAGCCAGGCTGTGGCAGCATTCCACAGACAAAACAGAAGATTGGCACAGACGTTAGCTCAGCAACAATCTTCCTCAAGCAAAAAGAGGAAGATTGGCAACATATGTTAGCTCAGGGCCAATCTTCCTCACCAAAAAAAAAAAAAAGAGAGAGAGAGAGAGACCATCTTAATGAAAGAGTATGGAAGTTCAAATAATAAACAAAACTAATCACATATGAGACTAAATTGAAATGAACTTCTATTCATGAAAGAATAGCATAAAGGGAGTAAAAAGACACCCTGAAAATGGGAAAAGATATTTTCAAAATAGCTAAGTAGAAAATAAAAATTATCTGTAGACTAAAGAACTCCTTCAAATCAAAAAGGAAAAGGTAAAACCACCCAAAAGAAAAAACAAACAAGAGAAACAAACGTAAATTTCACAAAAAAAAATCTCAAAGGTCCATAAACACATAAAAAGATAACCAAATAGTTTACCAACAGTAGGATGGTTAAGTTCTGGTGCATCCAGAAGTAAAGATGAACTATAACACAAGGGTCATTTATTTCATATAAACCTGAACTCTTCCACCTCAGAGCACACACAAAAACAGACTCCACATAAATTACAGACTTAAATGTAAAAACTAAAATGATAAAACATTTTAGAAGAAAACACAGGAAAAAAGCTTTTGCAAATTAAGTTTCAAAAATTTGTTAAAGCATTAACCGTAAAAAAAAAAAAAGTGGTACAATGAACTTCACCAATGTTAAAAAACTCGACTTCACAGAAACTAATAAGAAAATGAAAAGAACCTACATGCTGAGAAAAAATAAATTTATAATTTATAACGACATATTCAGAATATATAAATGCCTGCAACTCAATAACAAGATATATCTATAGAAGATATAACAACGGTCAGTAAGGAAAAGACAAAGGCAGCAGGTTCCCAGTACCTCCCGGCCACACTCCCTGACCACCTCCCACCCTCGCTCCCCCTCGCCCCCACAGAAAGCCCCCTGAGGCCCTAAGACAGGCGGAAGAGGAGGAACAGAGGCACTGTTAGTCAGCCCCTCCCTGTGCACATTAAACCCAGAGAGCTCTACCCTCTCTTCCAGCAGTGCAAGGGGTATGAAGGGTCCCTGAGCACCACAGGCACAGCCAAGAATGCACAGAAGGGCATTCACTGCCATCCAAACACTGCAGACCCTGAGTTTAGAATTTGCCTGAGGCAACCCCCAAGATGGCCAAGTAAGCTAATGGCAACATCAATGTTCACAGGGCCCTAGCACCACACCTCCTCGCACGGGACCCCAGCCCTAGGCGGGCTACTCTGATCCCCACGTCCCCAGAAGCCTGGGCCCCTATCCAGCAAACATCACAGAAACCACAAAGCTGACTCCAGTCTGAGCTACGCCACCTTCATCTATCCAGCCACAGCCCCACAGCGCAGACGCAGTGAGCCTTCCCTCTGACACCAGCAGCAAGGACGGAAATACTGTCAGTTCTGTTAGTTCTGCAGTCTTATCACCGACTGGAAGTCCCCGCTCTACTGGGGAAGAAGCCCAAAAGTCAGTTCTGAGAACCTGAATGATGTGACCAGAATAGGCACAAACAGTGTCCACTGACCCCAGGAGGCCTGTGCAGAGAGCTGTTCCGTCCTCCAAAAACTGGGAATTTTAAACCCGAGGCAGTGGACTGGGCCGAAGCTGGGTACCTGAGGGTCACTGTAGATATTAAACCAATTTGCCGTTTCCTGTTTAACTTGAGGGGGTGACTCAGGGGTCTCGAAGATTGGTGAGTTTGTTTTGTAGAAGAAGGAGAATGCACTCAGCAGCCATGGAATTGCGGAAGTCAGATTGTCCAGGGGCTTTCCCACCTTCTCATTTTGGCCAATTCGAATAAAATCTGTCTCCATCTACAAATACCAATGTCTCAGTGTTTGGCTTGCTGTGCATCGGGCACGCGAACTTGAGATTAAGAGGTGTGGTATCACTTCTGGTTTCCTTTCAATCCTCTTCCTTGGCCTTGTTCTGCCCCAGAGGCTTTCTGTAAGGCCTAATGGGAAGAGTGGGGCCTACTTGATGAGAAACGCAGACCAGCTCAGATGCTTCAGTGGAGGACACAGCAAGCCCCACACCTCCAGCCCAAACTCGCTTCTGTAGCTCCACCTCAAAGAAATCAAACATTTGATCTTGCATGTATTCTGGCATGAATTATAACACACCAACTTGTGTATATGTGAGTGGTTCTCACGTTACTGTTACCATAGTAACAGATCCTGGCCACTAATGGTTCTTCATTCCTGGTCCCTCTCTCCCTACTCCTCTACATCCTTCCTGCTTCTCTGAGGACTTAGCTCTCAGCTGGAAGTCAATCCTGCCCTCAGGCCTAGCGCAGCTCGCCCACCCCACCCACTTCCAGGCTGAACAGCACCAATAAAAACCAGCAAACAGGAAGTGTTTTCCTTTCCAGTTCAAAACGAGCTCCTCTTCTTTCTGATTCTCACATGGACCAGAAACTAAGAAAAGTCTTTCTTTGCCCAATTGCTTACCTCTCCACACTTCCTCCCACCTGCCATTGGTCCTCCAGGCCCTTTCCAAACTTCCAAACCAACTACAGTGTGAAAGTATTTTGTACCCTGTGAACAAAGTATACATCATAGAGATTTCTCTTATGCGCACAATTAACTATCTAAGAGATTAACTCAATGCTAGTTTGAGGTATGAAGAAGAGAAAGGCCTTCCTTCTTCAGCAGTGAGCCTTTTTATCACGTATTAGTTTAAAAAAAATAAAATGAAGAAAAAGCTGTGCAATTTCATTTTGTTTCGAGAGCATATCAGTACTTGCTCCTAAAATGTTTTAACTAGCAATATCTTCAACTTTTTTGCCATTTTCAGACTTGGAAGAACAACTAGCTATTGTTATTGCTAATCCTTTAAGAACATAAAACTGGAAAACGTATGAGAAGCAATATTTAAAAATCATCCAAAAATGGCCAATAAGCACCTGAAAAGACTTTAAAACCATGAGCCATTAAAGAAATACCAATTAATATCACAATGAGGTACCACTATATACTCGCTAAGATGGCTAAAACATAAAAGTTGACAATATCAAGTGCTGCCAAAAATGTTGACCAACCAGAACTCTCATACATTGCTGATGGGAATGGACAGTGATACCACCACTTTAAATAACCATTTAGCAATATTTTACAACAATTCCACTGCTATGTATTTGCCCAAGAGAAATGCAAATATGTCTACTCAAGACTTGCTTACACACATACACGTGGCAATATTATTCATAAAAGCCACAAACTGGAAACAACTCAAAAGTTCACCAATAGGTACATATTTACACAAGTTTCAAAATATTCATATAATAAAATGTTACTCAGCAATAAAAAGGAACAAACTACTAACACATGCAATAACATGGCTGAATCTCAAAAACAGTTTCCTGAGCAGAAATGTCAAATGCAAAAAAAAAAAAAAAAGGAATTTTTATGATTCCGTTTATGTGAAGACCTAAAACAGCCAAAAGCGATCTACTGTGATAGAAATCCAATAATTGGTTATCTGGAAAGGGAGGGTGGGGATACTAAATGGGAAAAGTGATGCAAGAAAATCTTCTGGAGTGTCAAAAATGTTCCATATGCCAAAATTCATCTAATTAAAACAGTTTCAATGGGTGTTTTCATTTTATATTTTCTAAATTACACTATGGTAACATCAACCTGGAAAAGTCAAGATAGCAGCTAGAGGGATGTGGAAGGAAGGGACAGTTCGGATGAGGCACAAAGAAAACTTCTGTAATAATAAGATGTTCTATTTCACATCTAAGGTGGTACAAAGGGCAGTAATCTTATTACGTATCTCTGAGGTATACATAAGTTCTCATACGCTATGTTTCTCACACACAAAAAAATCTTTCAAAAATGATTCACACACACAGACCCCAAAAAGAAAAGAAACAGGGAGACTGCAACCTTAGCATGTACAATAGCTTCCCAACTCCCTGACATATGATGCAATGAATAAAAAGACAACTAACTTTGCCCTATTTGGGTTCAGGGTTCCAGTGTCCCCTGGGCACCTGAAGCTTTGGGTTTCCAAGAGATGGTGGCCATGATAGCCTGATGGAGGCGGCATTTCCCTTACAACAGAAAAGCAGGTCAGTGTACGTACACTGATGGGGACAAACACTCGAAATGTAAGAAAGCCAATGTGTTCAAAGAGACTCTGCTTGTGTGTTAAATTGGGTGTACTCTAATAATTCAACCTCTGCAATCAATTCACACAAGTGCTAAGGCACTCTCATCTTCAAGAATACTTTCAACTAGTGCTCCTCAAACTTTAAGTGCAGAAGAATCACTGATTCTTGTTAAGAAAGTAGTCCAACCATCAGAGTCTTGAAACAACAGGTCTGGGGTGAGGCACAGAATTCTACAGTTGTAGCAAGCACTAGAGGAAATGAAGATAGTCCACAAATCACACTGTAAGAATAAGCTCTGATCTACACCTGTTTGAACAAGGCTAAGGAAACAAGGAAAACGTACATTTTAAAATATTCAGTGGCTCGAAAGACCAAGACTATAAACAAAGCAGATAAACTGTATTAAAATAGTTAGTAAAGGAGGTAAAAAGAGAGAGAAAACTTAGAAAAATTACTTACACAAGTTTGCCAAAATAAACGCAAGAGGTCATTTCATAAATTCAACTTTCACATCATCTACTTACCCACACTGCATAGTGACATTCCAAAACTGGCTTTCAGAGGCCAGATTTGGTCTTTCATAAACAGGCATACCTCGAAGATATTGTGGGTCTGGATCCAGACCACTGCAACAAGCAAATACTGCAATAAAGCAAGTCACATGAACTTTTTGGTTTCCCAGTAAATATCAAAGTTATGTTTACAGTATACTGTAGTCTATTAAGTGTACAAGAGCATTATGTCTAAAAACACAATGTACATATCTTAATTAAAAAATATTTTATTGCTAAAAATGCTAACCATTATCTGAGCCTTCAATGAGTCATAATATTTTTGCTGGTTGAGGGTCTTGTAAAAAATACAGTATTTGAGGGCCAACCCAGTGGCATAGTGGTTAAGTACGCACACTCTGCTCTGCGGCCCAGGGTTCACGGGTTCGGATCCCAAGCACAGACCTGCACATCGCTCATCAAGCCATGCTGTGGCGGCATCCCACATACAAAACAGAGGAAGACTGGCACAGATGTTAGCTCAGCGACAATCTTCCTCAAGCAAAAAGAGAAGACTGGCAACAGATGTTAGTTCAGGGCCAATCTTCCTCACTTAAAAAAAAAAAAAAGAAAAAGAAAAAACCCCCTGCAATATTTGTGAGGTACAATAAGGCAGAGCACAGTAAAATGAGGTATGCCTGTATAATACAAATCAACAATTATTATGAGCTATGACACCATACTCATCACTTATATTTGCAGGAAAAACGCAGGCCACTGCTGCAAGTCAGTGCTCATGGTGTCAGGGACTCACTGCTCCAAGGAACTCAACGGTGGGGTCAGAAGCATTTAACTGTTAAGAGATGCAATCACCAACCAACCTGAAGCAGACTGAGCCCCAGCACAAGGGCGAGGCCTATGACCTTTGCCTCATTTTTAATGCTAAAATATCCGCTCTGGGAGGAGCTTAGGCCTTACTGCCTTAACCTGCAGTGTATGTGGAAGCATGTTTGCCAACTGAGCCTGCGCAAGCGAATACCCACCTCTCTGTTTTGAATATTCATTCCCATCCAAAATAAAAGGCCCCTGCTTCCCTTTGTTGGGGATGCCATGACTTTGGAAATGATTCTGCGTGGCCTCCTCTTTGCTGCAAACATGTCCTACTTTGTGTGACAACTGCTTCTGGTGGGGGTCTGATTCAACTCGCCAGGAAGGAACCCACTTTGGTTTCAGTAAAAATGGTAGTTCTGTGACATTAGAGAGTAAGTGTGTGTGTAGTGTCAGGGGAAAGACTCTTGTAACCACTCTTACACTAAGCATATCAGGGCAGAAATGAACGATTGTGAAGTGGTCGCTGGGAAAAGAGAGAAAGGACTGCCCATGATAAAAAAGAAATGCAATGCCTGACTTTAGAGGCCCTACGATGACAGAGAAATGGCTGACAAACCAGCTATTTCCACACCAGGATGCCTAGAGCGAAAATTTTCACAAGAGTCACCAGCACTCAAAGGAAAAAGTACATGCAAGCATCAGAATTTAAAATACACATATCTTTTAGTTCTTTAGAAATAGAACCCTCTTTATAACATACGAGTTTGTACAACTAACACGTGTAAACACTTTAGAAATGCCTTAGGTACCAAAGTAAGGAACTGTCCTTTAAAATCAGCAATAAGACAATATCTACTATTACTGCTTCTAGTCAGTATTATTACTTCTTAGACGTCTCATCTAGCACAACAAGAAAAAAATGAAATTACAAGCATAAAAATTGGAAATAAAACTCTCATGATTTACTCACAGTATGATCTTTTACAGAGAAAATCCAAAATCATCTCTGGAAAAGTGTTAAAATAGAAAAATTTAGCAAGGTGGCTTGATATAAGAGCAACATACAAAAGCCAGTTGCATCTGTACACACCAGTAACCAATAACAAATATTTTAAAACGCTACATATAATTGTTATAAGAAATTAGCAACTATCTAGGACAAATGATGTGTTAGAATTCTACAGTTAAAATTAAAACTGAATAACAGAAATGAAGAAAGATCGAAATAAAGGAAAAAGTATACTCTGTTCACAAATAGGAAGACTCAATATTGTAGAGACGTTAATGATCCCAAATTGGTCTAAGATTCAATGGAATTAATAAAAAACTCCAACAAGAGTTTTTCAGAGAACTTGGTAAGATTATTCTAAAATTTCCAAGGAAGAATGAAGTGCCATGAAACCTTGGAAGAGGAGGAGCCCACTTACTTTTCCAGTAGTAGAGATCATTACGAAGCTACAGCAATGAAGACAGGATGCTATTCACAAAATGGATGATGGAACAAAACTGAGACAACAGGGGGAAAAAAGAACACTTTACATAAAGCTTCTGTATATGACAGAGATGGCACGTCAGTTCATTGGGGGAGAGCACTAACTTTTCAATAAGCTACGACTAACAACAATAAATCATATACATAATAAAAATTAAACTGGATCCCTATCTCACACCAAGTACAAAAAATAAGTAAAGATGGAATAAGGTTTAAGTGTTGAAAACATATCTTTAAACTTCTTAGTAGAAAACAGAGGTGAATATCTTTTAGATATAGAGGTAGAAAAACGTTCCTAAAGTTAAAACAACTAAAATTAAAAATATATACCTTCAAGAACTCATATAGAGATGCAGTAAAAAGAAACCAAAGGGAGAATGAACGCAGGATTCAAGATGATTACAATCTCAAATTAAAAGAGAGGGATGGGATAAGGGGACTATGATTAGATATAGATTACCTTCAAAGTTGCAGCTTTTGTTTTAAGTAGGGGGTTCATGTGTGTTTATTATTAAACATTGATAAGAAATTTCATAAATAAACATTTTCATGGACAGCTATTATGAACCAATGTTTATAATTCTATTATTATTATTATGCACTTTAGAACCAACTAAAAATGTATACTATTAAAACAAACCCCCAAAAGATCTGACCACCTATGGAGGCAGTAAATATAGAACTAGCATAGATGATCAAACTGAAAAGTTATCTGAGCATATAGGACAAAAAGGGAGAGAAAGAAATTATAAAATAAAATTTGAAGCAAGGAAAAGACATGAATGGTATCTAATATTCAAATAATGCAGTTATAGAAGGAAAAAAAAGAATACAGTAGAAGCAATAATTTTACTGAGAAGAACACTAACATTTTCAGATCAAAAGTCCTAGGCAGAACTGTTAAAAAGATAAACACACACCACACACACACACACACACACACAGTGAAATTTCTGGATTCCAAAACCAAAGGGGAAATGATACAAGCTTACACAAAGAGTCAACAACAATAAAAACAAAGAGTAACATGAAACAGTATTATACTATACAGAAAAACATATAGTTAAAATAAAATAATTTTTAAAAACTAACTGCTAATGTGTAACACAATTAAGTAATATTTTTGACATAAGGTATACACTAAGAAATTTAAAATGTCATCATTCAGAGAACAGATGAGTGGTTACCAGAGGAGAAGGGGGTGGGAGGAGGGCCAAAGGGGGAAAGGGACATGCACATATGGTGATGGATAAAAACTGGACTGTTGGCAGTGAACGCAATGCAGTCTATACAGAAACAGAAACAGAGTGATGTGTACCTGAAATTTACACTATGTTGTAAGCCAATATGACCTCAACAAAAGAATTGTTTTTTTAAGAAGTCATCATTCAGAATCACATTCAATATTATCCCAACAAAATCAGGAATGCTGTAAATAAAAATAAGCTAAAAAGTTTTATCTTACTGAGAGTAGAGGGAAGGAGGGAAAGCTAATTATCAATTTTTGACTCTACCAGAAAAATACGTTTAGATATATTTGTTTAAAATTAAAAGAGCAGAAATGAGAAAGCGATTTCCAAATCATTACAGGCTGTAAAAAAGAAAGGGTAAGGGAGGTGACACAAGGAAAATCTGATCAATCCATGAAAACTGAGCAGGCTGGTTCAGATCCTGGGCACAGACATGGCATCGCTCGTCAGGCCATGCTGAGGCGGTGTCCCACATGCCACAACTAGAAGGACCCATAACTAAAATATATAACTATGTACTGGGGGGATTTGGGGAGAAAAAGCAGGGGGGAAAACAAAGAAGACTGGCAACAGTTGTTAGCTCAGGTGCCAATCTTTAAAAAACAAAAAAACTGAGTAGGGAAAACAAGACTAATAAACAGAAACTCAGATGACAATAAAAAAATTTATCAATTATCACCATATATGTAAAGGATGAAATTCTACTAAAACACCAGCAAAGACACACACATTTGGATTAGATCCATGAGAAATACAAAGAGAATTTGATGAAATTATATTAAAAGGAGAGATATCACATCCCTCAGAATTTAAGAGATAAAGGAAAAAAACATGAAATATTCAAATCACACTGTGTTCATTTAATATACAAATAAAGAACTCTATAACTTTTTCTTTTAAGATTTTATTTTTATTTTTCCTTTTTCTCCCAAAGTCCCCCAGTACATAGTTGTGTATTTGTAGTTTTGGGTCTTTCTAGTTGTGACATGTGGGATGCCACCCCAGCAAGGCTCGACAAGCAATGCCATGTCCGCACCTAGGATTCAAACTGGCAAAACCCTGGGCTGCTGAAGCAGAGCTCTCGAACTCAACCACTAGGCCACGGGGCTGGCCCCAAACTCTACAACTTTCAAAGAATACCCATCCTTTTCATATGCTCCTTAAAACTTCATGTACATAAAATCTTTTTCTGTGTGTGTGAGGAAGATTGGCCCTGAGCTAACATCTGTGCCGAACTTTCTCTATTTTGTATGTGGAACACTGCCACAGGCTGGCTTGATGAGCAGTGTGCAGGTCCATGCCCAGGATCCAAACCCACGAACGCTGGGCCACCAAAGCAGAGCGCACAAACTTACCACTACGCCCCCGGTGCTGGCCCCAAGAAAATCTGAATAAATTTCTAAAACTATTATAAATCATGTTCTCTAAACACAGTATATGGAAACTAAAAGCTAACAATTTTAAAAATGCAACATCTTGGAAAGTAAACCAAAAAAAAATCTTTTAAAGAGTGAACAAAAAATAAATTCAAATTCAAAACAAAACTGATGAAAATCCACAGCCCAAAATGTTTTTCATTAAACATGATTGGAAATTCACTAAACGTTGAATATAAGTATAAAAAGAATAATAACCATCAAAAAGAGTAGAAAGGTGGAATTACTAAAGAAAAATAAAAATAAATTAGAAGACAAAAGTTATAAATAAAACAAAGAGCTGAATTTTGCAAAGACCAATAAAATAGATCAACTTCTGGCAAACACCACTGAGAAGAGAACAAAACTAACAGGAATGAGAAAGAGATCTATCTATATACCCACAGATTTAAGAGAAAACATCAGATCCATATACATATCTATATGGAGAGAAAGCTAATAATGAAATAAAATCCACATCTAAAAAACAATTTTAAAATTGACACTGGAAGAGGTAGAAAACCTAAAAAAAAGATAAAATTTGGAAAGTTCATCTAAAATTTGCTCTAAATAAAAGTCAGCCTGATATAGTCATATTCATCAACCTTTCAAAGTAGCAAGTAATTAGATTGACAAAAAATGCTTAAATGTCCCCAATTTTGAATGGTTTAACCCAATCCTACGTTAAACAATTCCAAAAACATAGGAAAACACGAAAAGCTTTCTAATAATTTTATGAGTTAATTTTACCTTGTTACCCACTTACACAAAAGCAAACCGTGTAACCAATCTCATTTAAGAATACAGATATTAAATTCCAGATTAAAATTTAGTATAGTGACTTTGGAGGCATCACGACTACATGAGATTTTACCAGAATGCAATCCATCATAATGGGGGGCTCGAGAGTCTCACAGCCCTGAGTTAAATCCCACCCTTCACACACACCAGCAGTGAAATGTTGCTTTAGCTCTTAGCTTCTCTAGTAGTTTCCTCAATCACAATATGAAGGGAAAAAATAGTGCTCACCTAATAAGGCAGTTAGAAAGATGAAATGAAAAACTGTCTAAAAAATTCTCAGCACAATTCCTTAACATCGTACAGTCAATATCCCATAAACGTTATCTATTACAATTGTTGCTCTTATTACAATTCCTTAACCTAGTACATAGTAAATAGCCCATAAATGCTATCTATTACAATTGTTGTTCTTATTGACACATAAAACACCAAATCAGTCGTTGCAACAACAAAAGAAGACATTTGATAAAGAGTCAACATCTAAATCTGATTTCAAAATATTTTTAAAACTTAGGACTATAGGGAAATTTCCATATCATAATGAAACAATACATACAGACACTAACATCAATCCTAGGAGTATTCTGCAATCTTAGCTAAAGCAATAAAATAGTAAATGAAAACATAAATCTGAATATTGACAAGGAAGAGGTCAGAATGATAATTATTCACAAATGATATGGACTGTATACACAGAAAAGTAAAGAAAACTCACAGAATATTTATCACATCTGATGAGAATTCATTAAGGCAGCTGGATACAATGTTAGTATACAAATCAAAATGAGGTGAGAAAGGGAAGGAATAGGTGGGAATAAGCAGCTGGCTCCCCATCTCTCTGCCCAAACGAAGGCATATGCTGATAACAAGATAACCAACTATTTAGTACTAAGGAATATCAGTTGTATATAATGTTTACAGCAATTTACAAAATGTTAACTGTCCCTTGAAAGGCTCTACTTTATTTCTATAACTTTAGATGATAACCTCAATTAGAAAATACTCCATTATTTTAACTAAGAAATTTACTCTGAATCCAGTTTGTATTATTTTTCAAGTTTTGTTTTAAACTCTTAATTTGGTTAATCTGTGATTGGTTAATCCTGCCCACCTAACCCCTCCCTCCCCCCCCCCGTAATTAACTGAAAATTGTTGATCCATAAAATTCCTTCTGCTGCCATCCCCTACTATTTTTTTTTAAACTCCCTGTCTGGAATAAATGTATGCTTAGCTCCACCGAACACGCAGATCTAAAAAAGTTGCTAATGTCTAATCATACTAACTTTAAGGCTTTAAAAGAAGATTCAGAGGCATTTAATGACTTGTCCAAGGTCACAGAAAGGTGATACAGATCCAAGCATCTTTTCACTACACTGCCTAAATTCCAACAGCTGTCCGCAGTCTTGAGCTTTCACTGTTTCTCAATAATCTTAAATCTGAGATTCAGTTAGGGAACTAAAATAACTACTGCACTTCTCATTCTTCTTAGAAAACATTCACACACTGCTTCACTCATCAAATATTTACTGAAACGTACTATGTGCAAGGAACCAGGGTGAAACAAAACAGGCAAAATACCTGCCCTTAGGAACTTTATATTTTATTCAACTCAGAAAGATACATTTAATGTAAATGGTATCCAGCTCACTTCACTCTATAAATTAATTTGGTCCCTGGGACGAAGCCATTATTGCTGCCCTAAAGAATCCTCTTTGGGACCTGAATCTAGGTATCAAATTTCTGAGATCTAAAGATCCTGCACTTAGGTAAATATCAAGCTCAAAGGCTGAAGACATGTTCAAGACCAAAATTCTGACAGGATTTAACTGCAGCTAATCTCCCCCCAACTCCACCTCACTTGTATCCTTTAAACCTCAGAAAAGCAGCTCTCTGCAATTTTATTACATGTCACAACGCCCGGCCACGGCCAAACTTCAGCCATCACGCAAAGAACACATCAGAGGAAAAGACAGCCCCTCTCCTTACAAATATACTGTGACAAGCTACCTTGCAGGTGAAAAGGGATCTATGAAAGTTCTGTGGCACGCTTTTTTTAAATAAGGGATTATTATATTATTTTATGAAAGAGTCATCCTTCTGGAAGGAAAAAAAAAGAATCTTGAAAATATAGGGAAGCGTTCCAATCCCCAGAACACAGCTATTCACATAAAACTAATGTTGTACACATACATACACACACACAAGTATTTTGAGGAGAGCAGAAAATAGGCTCAATTTTGGTTATGCAATATGCACTAGTTACCTCATTTGACTGACAATTCATAAAGTTTCTAAGTGAAAACAGAGAGTTTCACTTTTGGTTCTTCTAAAGTTTGAAGTTTACTTCCTAGTTACTAGCTTAAGTCCACTTCCTAGTTACTAGCTTGGTGGATTTAAATCTACCAATTTATTTGAAGTAGATGGCTTAAAGTATTTATACCCATACAAATATTTTTTAAATAGTTCCAATATGAGTAAAAATATAACACTATGTTAATATGGAAAGCAAACAAATATATTGTTTCTTTTTAAAAAACACATAAATACCTTGATGGAAGTATAAAAATACACGCATTATACTGCTCCAAAAATATTTCCCCCCTCGGGCTGGCCCCATGGGGTAGTGGTTAAGTTCCGGCTCCACTTCCTTCTGTGGCCAGGCGTTTGCAGGTTCCTATGTGGTCGGCGACCTAGCACCGGTGGTCAGGCACACTGTGGTGGCATCTCACATGACAGAGAAAGACTGGCACAGATGTTAGCTCAGCGACAATCTTCCTCAAGCAAAAGAAGGAAGACTGGCAACAGATGTTAGCTCAGGGCCAATCTTCCTCACCAAAAAAATTTCCCCAATACCAGTGAGACGATCTGACACACACACTGAAAACAGCAGCACAATGGTAATACTTTGCATTAACAACTACTGCCTTTGTGTAAGGAGGAGTTCATTAAACTAGGAAATTAAACTTGATGGCCAAGACCACTTTCAGTAATTTGATTCTCGATCCTACAATTTTATGCCTAAACTTCTGAAGCAGGCAGATCTACATTATCTGATTCTATGTTAAAGAAGTACTCTAGTCAAAACCAATTTTAAAAACTCACAAACTTCTTTCCACTGTTCACATTTAAGAGATGTGAAAAATATGAGCTACTTTTCCCACTTTGAAACAAATTGGCTGTGTTGAATAAATACTCAACACTGAAGAGAACTATAAACAAAAATGATACCAAATCTATTAAATATTGCTTAGTATACATATGACCACGAGATCCTGCTTTAAGTACTAACACTTTATCACATACTCAACATCAAAAACTAAAGTTTAAGGTATTCAAAGTAGAATAGAGGGGATTAGCAGATAAACTGTTCTAACTCCCAATATTAAATCCAAAATTATTTCCCTGTAAATAAACTGCAGCCTGCAATAATCTTCTAAATTTAACCAGTAACAGTTAACTAACACACAAGAGCTCCAAAATCAACTTTCCCAAAGTGCCTAAAATAACAATGCACTATCCTTGCTTTCCAAAATTCTTGAGCATCTTCAATTACCTCAAGTACTACCATAAAATTCTAAAAATAATCTCAAAGCAGAAATTTAGCAGGCTGTGAGTATATACACAGTCCATTTTAGGACAGCAGACCCTATTCGAAAACCAAGCACAGGTAGGAGATAACTATGCCAAAACTACAACAGGGTGGGGCGTTCGTTACTCACCCTGATAAACCAACACAGCTTCGGGAGCTGCTCACAATAAACTCCAGTTACCCCCGTAACCCCAACACGACTAAAGCAATGTTATCCTTTTGCCCAAAATGCTTTTCACCCAAAAGACAAATAAGTCATAGCCAACTACTCTTCAGGATATGGTGCAAGCCATGATAGTGCACTTCACATCCTGAAAGCAAAATCCAGAACAAAATGAGCATTTCTCATTACTCACTATAAAAGATTTGAAGCTTCAAAAACAGATTTTTTTTTTTTTTTAACTTAGGTGAGTGACCATTTGAATGAGTGGCTGAGTCAAGAGCAAAGGGTAAAAGATGGAACAAGGTCAAACTCAGGGGACAAAAGATTCCTGGAGTGAACATGGCCAGAAAGGTTTCCCTTCTTAAGGACAGTTTCTATACTCGGGGGGGGGGGGGGGGGGGGGGGAGAAACGGGAAAAAGAAACAGAAAGAGGAAAAGGAACCAACCGAACCCTCTGCTTCCACAGAGAGTCACCTGGTAAACGGACCTGCCCCGCCAGGCAGGCAATTCGGTCCTGCTGGAGACCCTTTTGCAAAGAGCAGGCCCAGAAGGCTCCCCACTTCAAAACACAAACTGTGCTCATCAGGGATGACCAGTGGCTATTCTATTTTTTTAAAAAGGAAGGAGGAGGAGAAAGTTTAATTAAGCAGCCAGATAGAGGAGTGTAGGAATGTAAGGGTCGCTCCCAATAAAGACCCGGCACCGTCTGCTCCAGGAAAACAATCGGCCAGAAGGGAGCGGATGGAAGCCCGCTAAGTGCACCCCGCTTCCCACACGCAGCCCGCCCTGGGAACGACGCCCCAAAGGCGGCGGGGCGGGGGGCGCGGGGAGGAGGCCCTGGCGGCGGGGCCGGGGCCGGGGCGGGGGCCGGGCCAGGGGCCGCCTCACCTTCTGCGCCGCGCTCTGCTGCAGCACGTTCTGCTCCACGGTCATGGCCCCCGCGGCGCCGGCGGCCGGCTTCTCGCGCCTCCGCCGGCCCTGGCTGCCGCGCTCCGCCGAGCTCCAATGCGCGGCGCGGACGGCCGGGCAGGACAGCGCCCCCGCCAGCCAGGCGCGAAGACGATGGCGGCCGGCGTGCGCGGGCACCGCGGGCGGGCGGCGAGGCGCCGACAGCGAGGGCCACGGCGGCGGCCCCACGACTCCGCGCGGCCCGCCTCAGAGCGGCTCGCTGGCCGCGGCCCGGGCCAGGAGCGACGGACGGCGGACGCCGGCGGGGAGCGAGCAGGGCGGGCCGCGTCAGGCGCGCGCTCCTTCGCCGGCGGCCCGCGGGCCACTGCGGGGCAGGGAGAGGGACGCAGGGAGCGGCCGGCCGGAACGGCGCTGTCCTCCTGCCGCCGCGAGCCCTCCTCCCTCCCAACCGCCGGCTCCGCCCCCGCCGAGCCGCGCCGAGCCGCGCCGAGCCGCGCCCCGACCCGCCCCGCCCCGCCCCGCCGAGTCCCGCCCCGCCCCGCCGAGCCCCGCCGAGCCCCGCCGAGCCCCGCCGAGCCCGCCCGCCGGCCGCCCTAACCCTACATTGTGACGCGCGGGGCGGGAAGGCGGGGCGAGGCCGCCTCGGAGCCCCGCGCCGCGCGGGGCCGGGCGCTCCAGCGGTGGGGCGAAGGCGCGCCCCGCGGGTCCGGCCTCGGAGCACCCCCTGCGGCAGGTTGCACGACGCCTGCGCTTGACTCGGCGAAGCTCCAACCCGAGGCTGGAGGGCGGCTTCTTTCCCGTGCCCCGGACTTGTGGGATCGCTGGCTTTCCGAACTCCTCCGCGACAAAATGTTTCCCTTCAGGCCCTGTAAGGTCCCCAGACCGCGCTGGGTCCGGAACGCCGGCTCGTCTCTGAGTCCTCTCCCCTCGCTTTTCTAGGAATTTCACAAGCCATCAACTTGCCTGACAGGAAAAGTCAAGTGCGATTTATGCAAAGGGCTGTCCGAAGTTCTTATGCTGAAACGTACTTTTTTCCTTAACTAATTATTACATAAATGAATATTGACATTCTCCGTCTACTTCATTCATTCAAACATGTGCCAGTCACTGCTAGGCTCTGGGGAAATAAGATTTATTTCCCGGAGATTTGATACAAGTGAAATATGGTCTATACAACAGGCAGCATTACAAAGTTTCACTGCCTAGATGGTACAGAATTCTAATTCCCAGTTGCCAATTATCAGTTAACCACCCCGCATGGAATATTTGACTCTATATGGAATTATAGAGAAAACCTAACCTTAAGAAACCAATCTCTGGCCTCAAAAATATCTCGAGTTTCACAGCTAGTCCGGGCATAGGAGGTGAGGGTGCGGCTGTGGGAGGGGCGGAATAATCAGTGCACATTGTTACAAATACAATATCACATATGCTAATCCAGGTATATTTTTTAATCTGATGACAAGAAAAGCAAGCTAAGAAAATGATCATTGAAATATTGTCTGGCTTTATTTAATCTTCATGGATCATTGTAACTCAAGGCTTTGTAACAAATCTGTGCGCTTTACGGCCGTCTTGGCTGTGTACCCTACATATCTTCAACCACCTTTTAAGACCTTTTTCATTTGATTTTAACAAATTGCAAATTTTATTTTATCGATACCTTATGCCTTTGCTAGAAGAATTTGTAAAGTTGTGAAATGGTTGGAAACCCAGAATTTTAGGAATAATGCAACACTCGTGATAGAATGCACAAATTTTTATGAGAGCACTGAGACCCAAAGAGGGCGACTTGTCAAAGGGAGCATACCAGAGTCCACTTTTTCTCATTTATAGCCCAAAGTTCTTTCCAACATATAGCTTCACGTTTCTCTGTATTTTAGGTTTAAAAAAAAGATCTATCCAGTTCATGACATTTGAATTTAAGAAAGTTAAATGTAATGTAAAAATCTAGTAGTGTGGTTTAAAAAAATATTGCCAGATGCTAAAGTTTAGTTTCAAGAATTTGGCAATAAATGTTCCTCTGAGTTAAATTTTTTAGTTCCATGAAAACAACTACTTATCAACGCTCACTACATAATCATCAAATAAAGCTCTTTATCGTGTAGGCATACTTGCCCACATTGATATACCTTCCCAGCTTGCTTCTAATGATTTTCTACTTATTTTTATTTTTTAATATTAACTGTTCTTTTGTAAAACTTCGAGGAGAAAACTTCAGGTTTCCTTGTAGACAATATGTTTTAGAACGTGTACAATTGGAATGAATTGAGGATGGGAATTTAAGATAAAATTGTACATAAGACCCATTGCCAGATATCCTAATTGCCAGACAGCAATGTCAGTTTTGCTGCTCATGAGTCAGCCTTAATATGTATGGCTGTTGGAATCACTTATTCTCAGGACATTACTTAATAATTCCTAAACTGTTGCCTTATTCTAGGTTGTTGACACTCAAGTAAACAGGTAAAGTGGTAGATCTCATATAAAATTAAAAATATAGTTCTTAACACCAAGTCTATTTTTCTATTTTGGATCAAAGTGATGTTTCTAAGAATATTCAGTGTGTGCCTTGTATGTGAACCAAGGAAACTGGTATTCTACTATCTTGGCTATTTGTTTCTTTTTATTTAGAAAGTTTTGAAAAATCCATTTCTGGACACCAAAAGTCTAACATGTTGCTAAAGCACATTTGTGAGACATAAATAAGAGAGAAACATTCAATTCATAGTGTAGATTGGAACAATTTCCATGACAAAAGAGTGGTTTTTAAATCTACTTTGAGGAGGACCAGAATTATTTTCCTTCTTTATGTATATAGACATTCTGGGATAATTTTATTTCCACCAATAAGGGAACCATAAGCAATCATTCAAAGAGGAAGTTGCTGTGATGTCACCATTGTGATAGAGATGTCATTCAGTGACAAGGTGTTCATAGATGAGAACCTGTAAGAGAACTATCTGCCTAATACATGCACAGTACAATGCATATTGAATTAAATGGGCAGCCATGAAGGAGAGAAAACAAGTTTATTTATGCTTTTACAGTGCATGTCTAACTCTAGCTTTTCATTCCAACTGGAACAGCTTTGTGGTCCTGGCAGCCATATTGTTGTATATGATAAAGGATATCATTATTAGCATCTCCAGTCATCAGTGGTGCCTCACACACTGAGTCTCCAGATGTCGCTTCTTTGGTCAGTTGATTAGCTTACTAGCGCAGGCTAGGTGGTGTTGACAACAGAAATGTAATTTCTCACGGGTCTGGAGGCTGGAAGTCAAAGACCAAGGTACCAGCAGGGTTGTTTTCTCCCGTGTCCTCTCTCCTAGACTTGCAGATGCCACCCTCTTGCCGCCCCTTCATAGATGTTTGACTGTCTGTACACACTGGCCTGGGGTCTCTTCTACTTACGAGGACACCAGGCAGATTGCATTAGTGCCCACTCTAACAGCTTCACTTTAACTTACCTTTTTAAAGACCTTCTCTCCAAATATGGTTATATCCTGAGGTTCTAGGCATTGAGATTTCAACATATGAATTTTGAGGGGAAACAATTCAGCCCAGACAGTGATGTTCAGTCTGCTTTACTTAATCCTCCACTTCATACCTAAATGCCATCAACTGTCTTTTTTCCTGCCCTGTCCCATAACCTCTTAGGTTCGTAAGAGATGCATTAATGTGTTAAAGGATAGTATCTCCACATTTTCTGCTAACATTGACACTTTCAATTGGAATAGTTTGGGGGAAATAGTTCTGTGAATCGAAAAAGGAAACTAGTCTAATGTGAACTATTTCTTTATAAGGATTTCTTTGAAAGCAAGGGCTACATAGAGAAAAAGCTACACTTTGTCAAGCAAGAGCGCAAATGAAGAGATTTCTTGGATCGTTTGCTCCCCTCACCTTGAACGTGCCCAAAGGCATACTCTGACACTGAAAATGGCTTAAAGTCCCCAGACCCTTCCTCATTTCTTACCTTTCTTCCCCTTCTATAGTGGTAAGCACATGTTTCCCTGAAATTACCCTAAGACATACATGGACAGAGAAACTCACACATCAGAAACTGACTATCCCTGCCATGTCCCATGCTCTCAGATCAGCTGGCTTCAGAATGGATTTGGCCAATGAGAGGCATAGGTTGGGTATTGGGGGATTAGACAAAGGGAGATGCCAGGCTATTTGCTTTCTCCGTCTCCTCCTCCCCTTGGGTGGCATCTCCTTGGGCTATACAGATGGTCCCTGACTTACAATGGTTTGATTTACCATCTTTTAGAAGAAGATTTTATTTTACTTTTTCCCTTTTCTCCCCAAAGGCCCCCAGTACATGGTTGTATATTCTTAGTTGCAGGTCCCTCTAATGTGGGATGTCGCCTCAGCGTGGCCTGATGAGCGGTGCCATATCCGTGCCCCGGATTCGAACTTGCGAAACCCTGGGCCGCTGCAGCAGAGCACGCAAACTTAACCACTTGGCCACAGGGCACATCCCTGATTTACCATTTTTTGACTTCATGATCATGTGAAAGTGATATGCATTCAGTAGAAATCGTACTTCAAATTTTGAATTTTGATCTTTTCCCAAGCTAGCGATTTGCAGTATGATACTCTCTCATGATGCTGGGCAGTGGCAGCGAGCCACAGCTCCCAGGCAGCCCCGCGATCACGAGAGTGAACAACCAATCCACTTGCAACCATCCTGCACCCAGACAACCATTCTATTTTTCACTTTCAGTACAATATTCAATAAATTACATGAGATATTCAATACTTCATTATAAAATAGGCTTTGTGTTAGATGGCTTTGCCCAACCGTAGGCTAATGCAAGTGTGCTGAGCATGTTTAAGCTAGGCTAGGCTAAACTATGATGTTCAGTAGGTTAGGTGTATTAAGTGCATTTTCGACTTATGATACTTTGAACTTAACGATGGGTTTATTGGGATGTAATCCCATTGTGAATCGAGGATCCATATGTATCTCTTTGGTGGTTGCAGCTCTCACCAGACTGGCCTATGCTGGTTCAGGGTCCTCTCAGTGAGGTAGTTCCCTGAGCTCTGGAAATCTTGCCTCCTTCCATCACCCCTCCAAATTAAGAGTCATAACAATTTCTTGCTATTGCTAAACCCTAGTTTAACTCACTGCCCCTTTTGACGTCTTCCATTACCTGTAAAACCAATTCTTCGGTATCCTTTGATTTAAATATTTACAGAGCATTCTATTTTTCTGACATGAGCATTATTGACTTATGCTCTCTGGGTCAGTTCTGTCATCTATAAAACGAGAATAACAACATAGGGTTATTTTGAAGATTAAATGATTAAGTACATGTAAGATATTTAGAACTCTGTAAGGCACAAAGTAAGGATGTAATAAATGTGAGCAAGTTCATGCTATTATTATTATTAGGGCTTCCTTTTGACCTATAAATTGAGAAATTAAAACCATTAAATGACCATGAAGAAGAATTAGGTTGGACTGAATATTCTGAGTCCAGGAAAACCAGGCAAGAAGCTGAGTTAAGTGAGGTCAGTTTACAAAATCTGCCAGTCTAAGAAGGGGCTGTCCCACTGACATTTCTGTGATAGTTTCATATATCAAATCATGTACAAAAGAACTTGTTTAGTTATTCCTAGGCTTTATTGCTAGCTTCAGACCCTTGGTGATTATTGGTGTTCTCTCTTGGATAGTAGAAAAGATGCAAAGTTCAGAAGTAAATGTCTTTACATTTAAAAAATACATACTAGAGATATGGCAAGCCTGAAATTGATTTTTTGATAAATGAAGCTATTAGCAAGTAGAAACAAACCAAAAATGCACATATTAGGCAGAAATGCTATTCATTCTGGATTCTGCATAGAATCCAAATCTTTATACTGAATGGTTGCTTAGTAAGTGTAATTAAAATTAATTTATAAACAAAAATAAAAGCAAATTTTAAAAACCTCCTTTCCT
The DNA here is from genome assembly GCF_041296265.1 of Equus caballus. Taxonomy (NCBI): domain Eukaryota; kingdom Metazoa; phylum Chordata; class Mammalia; order Perissodactyla; family Equidae; genus Equus; species Equus caballus. The sequence goes on from NC_091695.1 coordinate 15,159,930, forward strand.
ACTTTCTAGGCTTTCAGAAAATGTTTTTAGTATATTCAGTATGTCTACTATCACCTTATAAAATTAAATATACAGTAATCGACTATTGTCTCAGCATATTAGTTTGGTCTGTTTCTCATTGAGAACAATACAGGGAATTTTTTTATGTGAAGATTATTAAACGATTCTGTTCAAATCTACCACAGCTTTAAGTTTAGGCTATCGTGTTATAAACACCCATAACTGTATGGGAGTACTGACTGGGAATAAATCCTGTATAAGTGAAAATGGGATAGCCTATTTTAAAATTAGATCCTACTGGTTTCAATTTCAGGACCTTCCCTCTAAGACTGGCCTTATGTCAGGTGAGTTGGGATGGCTCTTGTAGGCCTTCTATTTTGAGAGGCGTACAGGAAACAGTCTGTGATACATCAGAGCCAGCCAGTATTTCGTGTACACTTACTATGTCCCAGGACCTGTGCCAAGCACTCTACACTTCAAGAAATTTGATCTTTACCACAACCCCATGAAGCTGGAGTTATTATACTCTTTTCACAGAGGAAGAAGCTATGGCTTATTGTTTAAGTAATTACCCAAGGACACACAACCCAAACATATTAAACCCGTTTGAACCCAGAAAGGAAGTCTGTCTGACTTCAAAGCTTCTGAATTTAAACCCCCTGCACTGTAGACCACCCATTTTCTAAGTGTGATTGATGGATTTCTAGGGGTCCCCAAAACTCTTTCAGGGGTTGGCAAGATGCTCCCTTTTCTGTCTATATGTCTATGTAAGACTAAATTTTCCTTGTATACTTCGACCCAAACAATGTATGATAACAGATAGAATACAGAAGATTAGAGAATTCCATCGTCTTCTGTCAAACCAAATATTAGAGATTTGCAAAAATGTAAAACAATGTCATTCTTCTCCCTAATCTTTTCTGTTTTGGGAAGTATGGTTATTTTTCATGAAAGTAATATTTATGTTAAAACATAATGGATTTCTTATTTTTAAATGAAATAATAAACCTTTTTGAAATTTCTCCATTTTAACTTTGTATACAAAAAAGAGTAATAGATGTAACCTACAGACATAAAATCTCATGGGGGTCCTCAATAATTTTTAAGACTATAAAGCAGTCCTAGGACCAAAAATGTTGAGACCCACTGCTGTAGACTTCCATTGTCATCAGGCATTTTGCAAGAACCAGAAATAAAACTGATCTGACAGCTCTTTATGTTTCTCAGGTGTCATGCATCACTATTGTGATCCTTCGAGAAAGTGAGGTAGAAATACAGTAAACTGAATCAAAATTTCTTCCTTATCCAAGTACCATTTAAAAGCTAGTTTAGCTCTAGGTTTAGAAATTATCATGTAGAAAAGTAGAACCTTAAAACTGTGTGGATGAAAATGTGTGAAACCACCTTCTTTGTTGTTGAAAGATGAATTATTTGAAAGTACTCTGAAAATGGTTAAAGGCAATTCAAATGTATGATATTGTTATAATTTATTATTTTATTTTTGTAATTATGAAATTATGGGAGTAAGGAATTGGCTTTGAGAGATAACCTTAGTGCTAGTTAATAAATATAACTTTATTGTGCTAATATAATTTATAGCTATATTATATATGTGTTATAACTAACATAATAAATACCATAACTTTATATTTATTTAAATGCTTTGCCATATATAAATCACTTTAATATACAGAGTGTCTCATTTGAATCTCACTAACTATGCTATGAGACAAGGCAGGACATACTCTATATCCGTTCTACAAATGTGGCAACCTAGTCTCAGAGTAGTTGAATGACTTGCCAACAGTACACAGCAAATATATGATTGTTTTAAAACTTGTAGCTAGCATAATACCTCAGCAAATATTTATCAAATAAAAAAATTAAGAAGTCAGGTCTTCTGACTCCTAGTTCAGTGTCTTAGCTCTGGCATATGCTGATTTAAAAGGGTAATGGATTTTGCAACATGCCTCATTTGCCAAGAGTGTTCAAAATGAATTCAAAAAGGCACATGGTGGTATTCAGTTAGCTCTCACTTATGCAGATCTTTGTCAGGAGAGCAGTAACAGATGAAGATGATATGCATTCTTATATCAAAGGCTTATATTCAATCCTCAAATTTATGTTTTTCCATCTTCAAAGAGTAAGTGATGTAATGCTAACTCTTTTTCATCTGGCGTGTTAGGATTAACTTCCAAAAAACAGAAACACACACACACACACACACACACACACACACACACACACACACACACACGAGTTTCATTGGAACTTTAAAAGTATGATAATTTTACCAAATAAATGGAATTTAGCATATATCTTGTTTATGACAAGTCCACTGAAAACAAACCAGTGATCCCACCCTATTGGCTCTTTCAAATTTCAGTACCATGGACAAAGTCGGAAATAAAACAAATGCTCTCTACCCCCTGGAAGCATACAGCTTGGTGGGGAGTCAGCTATAGAAACAATGTCCTAGCGTACAAGAAAATGAGGACACCAGGAATAGGGTGTCTCTAACCCTGCCTAAAGAAGACATTTTTGCTCTGACAGTTCACAATCTGGTATGAGAATCAGGAATATCAACAACAGAATAGGAGCTGTTAATAAGCAAATTTATTTGCAAATTACTGGAAGTCAGAGGGAGAAATGGACTCAGTCTGAGAAAATGAAGCAAGATTTCACAGAGAAGGTGGCATTTTGGAGAAAGAACGAAGTAGAAGTAATTGACAGCACAGGCCTCAGGTCCCAGCCTACTGAATGAAGGCAATAAAAACGACCTTATCTTTCCCTTTGCATCGTAGAAAGTTGAAGTAAAAGATCACGAACCTATTGTGTTTGTTTTGAACCAATTATCTGCATGTGATGAGTAGGAAGTCCCATAGGCAGAGTCTCTATAACAGTGAGATTAGTGAGTAGGAGACATTGGTGGGGAAAAACACCCTTGAGAATGGCAATCACACTTCTTGAACATTGCAGAATCTTCATTCCACTTAAATGGAATTATCCACAGCTGTGCATATAAATGGCAACTTCTGGGAAGATGAGACGTCTCCAGAACCATTTTGTGTTATCTCCTTCTTTGTGTAACTATTGCCAAGTACGGCCGTACACTTGGCCATTAAATAATCTTACTTGCATGTTCTAGATTTCTCTGCCCTTATTTCAAGTCTTTCTTGAAACTCATATCCGCTGCATATTTTCTTTCAATAATGTTGTCAAACAAAGCCAATTTCTAGAAAAAAACACTTTGTACTGTATGTATTAGGGGTTGTATTCTTGGGTGGGTGCAGCCCACTATCTGAACCCTATGTTTGGGCAGTTGGCCCTTGTGTCTTGGTGAAAGGTAGGGCCACATCTACTGCCCCCAAAACCAAAAATTCCAGATACTTGCTTTCTCAGAGCTATAGAATGAACTCTGCCAATCAGATGCTTCCCCAGGCCCACTGAATCTTTAACTAATGAGGCAAAGAAAGAAATGATTTAGAATTCTTTCTGATGGTAGGAGTGGTGAGGGGGTAGAAGGGTGGTGGTGGTGGTGAGGGCTTCATGAGTGGTGTCCAGTGTCAAGGCAAGGATGTAGCAAGACACTGCACTGGTTACTTAAAGATCATCTCTTTAGCTGGAGTTCTAACCTCTGCCTTCCCCAGGTTCCTACCCATTTTCTGAGCCAAATTGTCTATCCTTCTTTTTGTTCTATCAAGAAAATGAAAAGACAACCTAACAATTGGGAGAAGACGTTTGCAAATCATATATCTGATAAGGGGTTAATATCTAAAATATTCAAAGAATTCACACATTTCAAGAACAAAAAAACCTACCAACCCAATTAAAAAATGAGCAAAAGATCTCAACAGACATTTCTCCAAAGAAGATATATAGATGGCCAACAGGCATATGAAAAGATGTTACACATAATTAACTACCAGGGAAATGCAAATCAAAACTACAATGTCAGGACGTCTATAATTAACAGGACAGGAAACAAGTGTTGGAGATGATTTGGAGAAGGGAATTCTCATACACTGCTGGTGGGAGTGCAAATCGGTGCAGCCACTATGGAAAACAGTATGGAGACTCCTCAAAAAATTAAGAATAGAACTACCTAAGATCCAGCTAGTCCACTGCTGGGTATTTATCCAAAGAAGATGAAAACACGAATTTATAAAGATGCATGCACCCCTATGTTCATTACAGCATTATTTACAATAGCCAAGACTTGGAAGCAACCTAGGTGCCCATCAAGGGACGAATGGATAAAGAAGATGTGGTATATATACACAATGGAATATTACTCAGCCATAAGAAATGAGGAAATCCAGCCATTTGTGACAGCATGGATGGACCTTGAGGGTATTATGCTAAGTGAAATAAGTCAGAGGGAGAAGGTCAAATACCGTATGATCTCATTCATAAGTAGAGGATAAAAACAACGACAAACAAAAGCACAGAAACAGATCGGATTGGTGGTTACTAGAGGGAATGGGAGGAGGCAGGAGGGCAAAAGGGGTGACTAGGCACATGTGTGTGGTGATGGATTGTAATCGATCTTTGGGTGGTGAACATGATGTAAACTACGCAAAAATCGAAATATAATGATATACCCCTGAAATTTATATAATGTTATTAACCAATGTGACTGCAATAAAAAAAGTAAATAAAGAAGGTGGTCCCATAAGACGATAAAGGAGTTCAAAAACTCCTATCACTTAGTGATGTTGCAGCCATTGTGACATCATTGTGACATCATTGTGTATTGCATTACTCACATGTTTGTTGTGATGCTGCTGTAACCAAACCTACTGCACTGCCAATCGTCTAAGAGTATAGCACATAGAGTTATGTACAATACACAATATTTCATAATGATAATAAATGACTATGTTACTGGTTTACATATTTGCTATACTATACTTTAATCTAGTGTTGTTTTGTTCATCATGGCCCCTAAGCATACAAAATCCACTGCTAATGTTGCGAGTAAGAAGCCACATTGAGTGCCTAGCCTGGAAACAAAATTCAGTGACTAAGTACTACAAAGACTGAAAATCAGTCAAGGTCATTGCTCACCAGTCAGGCATGTCCCTTGCCTCCACAGCTATGTGAAGAACAAGAACAAAGTGAGAGAAGCTGTTGAAGCGTCTGCATCATGAAGGCAAAGAGACTAAAACAACTTTGAGAAGGGCCCACATCAGACACGGAGAAACTTCTGATGCCCTGGATTAAAGACCAGACAGAGAAGCAAGTCTCTGTGAGCACCATGACCATCACAGCCAAAGCAAAAAGTTTGTTTTTGATGTAGAAAGAAAAGACTGGACCTGACTACAATGTTGAATTTACTGCCAGCTCTGAGCGGCTTAAACAATTCAAGAATCCTTATTCATCACATAATGTGAAAGTGAGCGGTGAGTCTATGAGCGCTGATGTGAAGGCAGCTGAGGAATTTTTGGAAACTCTAGATGAGCTGATTGAGGAGGAAAATTACTTGTCAGAGCAGATATTCGATATGGATGAAAACGCCCTATTCTGGAAACAAATGCCTGAAAGGACTTTCATCCATAAGGAGGCCAAGTTTGCCAGGTTTCAAAGCTTTTAAGGACAGGATAACAGTCTTGCTTATTGCAGGCTACAAATTGAAACCCTTTGTGATCTGGCACAGTGAGAACCCCAGGGCCTTCTAGCATATCAATAAGGACACATTGCCAGTGTACTACAGGAGCAATGAGAAGTCATGGATGACCCAGCTGCTCTTCTAAGAGGCCTTCTTCAATTACTATGAGAGTAAAATGGAGAAGTACCATTTGGAGAATAAAATCTCTTTCAAGATTTTGCTTATTGCTGATAATGTTCCTGGATATCCTCCTTTTCTTGGTGATCTTTATCCTGATATTAAAGCAGTGTTTCTCCCTCCAAACACCACCTCTTTGACTCAAACAATGGATCGGGGAGTTATAAGGCCTACAATCTGACAAAGACCTTTGCCCAGGCTATTACTGCAACTAAGGAAGATGCTGTGAAGACACTGATGCAATTCTGGGAGAATTACCACTATGTAACTCTATGGCTGCATCAGGAACCTTGTTTGGGCTTGGAGTAATGTCACCAAGGAGTGTATGATTGGCATCTGAAAGAAGATGCTGAAGACATTTAGTCGTAATTTCAAGGGATTGCCAAGTATTAGGAGGTTGCAAAAATCAATGAGGCTGAGGTGGAGATGGCAAACAACTTTAACCTGGGTGTGGATGAGGATGACATTGAGGAGCTCCTAGAGGTGGTTCCCGAGGGATTGATGAATGAGGAGTTCTTGGACCTGAAACAGGAATGCATGGCTGAAGAAGAAGCAAGAGAACCTTTTGTCTACACTACCAGAGAAGAAAAAGAAGAACCTCCAAGAAAATTTGCAGGGTAGGGTTTCGCAGACACTTTTGCAGACCTCAATAGGCTCCTTAAAAATTTGATAACATGGGCCCCAACACTGAAAGGTTTTTATTAATAGAGAGGAATGTTTATGGTGGAGTATCTGCTTACACGCAATTCTACAATGTGAAAAAAAAAAACAAATCAAGCAAAGCATCATGGACATATTTCCGAAAAGGGTGACACCTTCTCAAGAAGAGCCTCAGACAGATCATTCAGGAGGTGTTCCAGAAGAAGGCCTTATTATCACAGGAGATGACAGCTCCATGCATGTTATTGCCCCTGAAGACCTTCCAGTGGGACAAGATGTGGAGATGGAAGACAGTGATATTGATGATCCTGACCCTGTGTGGGCCTAGGCTAATGAGTGTGTTTGTGTCTTAATTTTTCTTTTTTTGAGGAAGATTAGCCCTGAGCTAACATCTTTGTACGTCTTCCTTTACTGTATTTGTGGGACGCCTGCCACAGCACAGCCTGACAAGCAGTGTGTATGTCTGCACCCGGGATCCGAACTGGGGAACCCCAGGCCCCTGAAGTGGAATGTGAGAACTTAACTGCTGCGTCACCAGCCCCGGCCCGTTTCTTAAGTTTTAATAAAAAAGTTTTTTAAACCTTGTAATAAAATTTTTTTTAAGTAAAAGAAACCTTATAAAATAAGGATCTAAAGGGGCTGGCCCCGTGACCGAGTGGTTAAGTTTGCGCGCTCCGCTGCAGGCGGCCCAGTGTTTCGTTGGTTCGAATCCATGGCACTGCTCATCAAACCATGCTGAGGCAGCATCCCACATGCCACAACTAGGTGGACCCACAACGAAGAATATACAACTATGTAACGGGGGGCTTTGGGGAGAAAAAGGAAAAAAAAAATAAAATCTTTAAAAAAAGGATCTAAAGAAAGAAAATATTTTTTACACCCCTCCAATGTATTTGTGTTTTAAGGGTTATTACAAAAGAGGCAAAAAGTTAAAGAAATTTAAGTTTATAAAGTAAAAAAGTTATGGTACGCTAAGGTTAATTTATTATTGAAGAAAGAAAAATTTTTTATAAATTGAGTGTAGCCTAAGTGTACAGAGTTCATAAGGTCTACAGTGGTGTCCAGTAATGTCCTAGCCTTCACAGCCACTAGCCACTCACTCACTGACTCACCCAGAGCAACTTCCGGTCCTGTGAGCTCCATCCATGGTCAGTGCCCTACACAGGTGCACCATTTTTTATCTTTTATATGTTTAGATGTGCAAATACCTAATGATTATGTTACGATTCCTTCCAGTATTCAGTCCAGTAATGTGCTGTGCAAGTTTGAGCCCAGGAGCAATAGGCTGTACCATAGAGCTTAGGTGTAGTGGGCGATACCATCCAGGTTTGTGTAAGTGCACTCTGTGATTTTTGCACTAAAATGAAATCCCCTAATGATGTACGTACCCCGCCATTAAGCTATGCGTGAGTGTAATTTGCTACAGCAGGGATAGGAAAGGAATGCAGCTTTCTGATATTCCTCCAAAGTGCCACCTTGTCACCCCCTAAAACATAACCATCCCGTTTTCCATGTTCCCAGTATAGGGGATTGTGGATGGGCTATGCCTCCAGAATTTTTTATGCAATCCTATGTCCACATGTTATTTTGCATCTTCCTGTTTGACGTCATAACATATCCTGGACCTCTTTATAAGAACTGTTTTAAGTCCATTTCACTCTCTTTGGGACAGGCACGGCCTTTGGGAGAATATTATCATTTCTTTGACCCATTTTTGATCCTTTATAAAGACCAACCACTTGCAGTAGCAGAGTTGGCTCCTGTTGCCCTGAAAGGAGTCTGACATCCCCTGGGAAGGGCCACTGTCCCCAAGCCCACTCTGTGTCCCATGGAGCTCTTGAGCCCTGATACCCTCAACACCTTTAAATAGGACTCAGATGACAATTCTCTCACTTCCCTTTGACTAATGAGAGTACGGACCAGCCCCTCACGGCAGAATCCCAGGGATGGACTAGAGGGTCTAAGCCCGGCCCGGTGAGGCGGTGTGATGAAATAAAAGATGGCAAGAGAGCCAGAAGAGGACCCGGGCCCTCCCCAGAGGCCCACTTCTGAAGACCATGTGGCAGACGGGACGTTCCTCAGGCCCACCTTGGGAGGCTTGTGGTGAAAATGGCAAGGTCACATGAGAAAAGGAGCCCTAATCACTGTGTCACCCCAAGAGAGTCACTCATAGCCAGGAACACTTGGACTGAACCAAAATCCATAAAATGTTAAGACTGCCACTTCCCATTAATGACTCTTGAGTTGTTTGGAGTGGAATCCTAGTCTCTTAGTTCATACCCTTCGGGACACCCTTCAGTCGTGGGCCCCAGTGACCAAGCACGAGTAGAAAGGGAGCCTCAGACTAGGAAGATCCTGGGAGGTTTGCGGGCAGTTCCAGGTGTGCCTGTGCAGAAAGGAACTTTAACACAGGAGACCGGTTCTGGCTCAGGGACGGCCCCCACCACTCTGCCCTGACTTGCTCTTGTGCAAGAAAGGGACATGGCCTGGCCCTGCTTTGCCCCCTGAGGGGTGTGGTAGGGCCAGGTGGGCCTCGACTGGCAGAGCCAGGCTGCCATCAGCCCTGTCCACCTCCCCCAGTGCCTGGAGAAGTAAGACCCCTTGCACTTTCAGAGCTCACTTAGGGGTCTGTTTCCTCGACCCTGGCTGGCCTCCCCTCCCCCAACCAACTGAGACACGCTGGTTCCAGCCACATGTTTACTTTGGAGATGGAACACTCCTCAGGGTTCAGAGTGGTCAGTTGTGGCCCACAGGACACTGGCACTCAGAGGCACAGCTGTGGAGCTCTCCCCAGCCATGGAGGGCCTGCTGCCTGCCATCGCATCCGCTTTCCAGCTGATCCTGGGGCACCTGTGGTGTGCTCTGCTGGTGATTTCGGACAGCTTGAGCCAGGGTCCAGGTCTCCCTGCGTTCCACTGGGAGGTCCTGGTATGTACTTTGGTGGCGGCTTTGATAGTCAAGACAGGACACACTTTCACGAGAGGGAAGTCTCCAGGCGAAAGGTATTCTGCCCACGGTGAAGTCAGTGGAGAATGTGGGGAGAATACCGGACCTGAGAACTGAGCCGTGGAAGCCCTTCAGTGCCCTCGGGTGGAGGCCAGTCCTCTCCCCTTACGAACCTTGTGCTTGGCAGCGATGAATACAATCCTGAGCACATCAGCACTTCAGGACACTGTCGACCTTCTGGAAAAGGCTTTGAAGAGCCTGCCTGTTAAAGTCTCCAAAGCAACTGATGAAGAGGAACATCAGGAAAGAGCCAGATGGTTGCAGCAACAAAAGCAAATTGAGGAAGAGCTTGCAGGAGAAATCCTCTCCCTCCAAACCGAGGAAGCAACTTTGCAGCACGAAAACACCAAGCTTGAAGGTGAGATTCAGCAGCTGAAGCTCAAACTTCAAAATCTGCATGAGCTACATGATGAAGAAGTTGCGCCACTTTACATAAAATTCTTTGAGGAGGAAAGGGTCTGCTCCGAGTTGAAGAAGAAGCTCCTCAACGTGTGCTGGGAGATGAACTCCACGTACCAGCTTCGCAACCTCTACAAGAAGATGGCTGAAGACCTGGCCCAAGAAGTGAAGACGTGCACTTCCTACTATCACAAGGAGAACCTCTTCCAGATGCAAAGAGCCAAAGAAAGCTGGAGGGCAGCAGTGTTGGCGGAGAGAAAGCTCGAGGAGCTAAGAAGACAAAACGAGCACAACAGGCAAAGGCTGGCCATGTTGGAGGCCTCGTTCCAGCCTTTGCCAAGAGGCAATTTTCCTCCAGCTGCTCCTCCCACGGTCCCCAGAGGCCCAGAAGTGTGGGGGATCCCCTGGGCCGGTAGGACCCCCCCAGGAAGGAGGATGGCCCTGCCATGAGGCCTCAGGGGCCTGGGGTCACCTGCAGATTGGACTCAGCATCCACAGCAGCTGGGCCTTCAGCACCCCAGCCACAGCAGGACATCTGCACGGGTGTTCTCTTTTCAAAGGAATTTTGATTTTTTCTGTTTTTAGTTTAGCTCCTATTACTTACTTAATTATTCTTATTCAACTAGATAAAGCATTCTAATGTGTAAGATATTTTTTCAAATAAAGTTTCACTTAATACATTGCTTATTAATTGCATTCTCTGTCCTTGGACCCTCTAGAATAAGACAGTATAAGGATTGAGTTTAGATTTAAATGAAAGGTCACTATTCATTAAGCCATCATTAGAGTAGGACATAGAGATGTAGAAAACAATAAAGAGTGTTTCTGTGTGCTCTGAGCCCTTATTAGGAATCTGCGAAGTGACAATATTTGCCTGAATGAATTAGATGGTTAGTAAAAACCAATGGAAAAGCAGGAAAAAAAAAGACTTCAACATACTCCCGTTGACATTTCATAATGTTTTGATTTATTCCTAAATTTATAGATTAATTTAGAGGGTAATTTTAGATAATTTGCACTCTGTTTTTTGTTCTGTAATTTTTTAAATCTTTGTTGTATTGTTTAAGATAGTGTTTCTTGCCAAAACATTTCTCAATGTTTTGCAGTGCATTTTATGCAGTTTTCCCTTGGTGGCAATCACATATGCACCCACACCCACACACACAGACACGCACAAACTACAGTACAGATGTAGAATATTTTGCTATTTCAGTACCTAAGGAAAATGTAAAATTAAGAGATTCAATTTTGAAAAATTATTTAAAATAAATAAAAGAAAAAGATCATGCAATCCACCGCGATGCACACAAAAGAATCCAAAGTCCTGTACACAGAAAAGGAAAGATGCCTGATGTACCCGACAAAATTCCCACTACAAACACTTCACCCCAATGGTGCAGATGAAGAGACTGAGATGCAGCCGTTTCTGGAGCTGAGACAGGGAGGAGGGAAGGGCCAGGGATGCGGGGCTCCCAGGGGCCAGCGAGAGGGAAGCTGTTCCCAGCCCTGGGCTGGAGGGAGGAGGGGAAATGGTGTCCTCTGGGCCCATGAGGGGCTGTCAGGGGCACAGGGGAGACTGCCCCCGCCCTCTGCCCTCCTGACGTCCCACCTCCTGCTGGAGCCTGGGAGCCCCCCAGAGGCCCGGGCAGCGCAGGCAGAGGAGTTAGCCCGGGCACAGAGCCGGCCAGAGAGGGGCCCCGAAGGAATCTGGAGAGCGACCAGCACACTTGACTCTGCTGAATCTCAAGTGCCAGGGTTTCATTGCCTTCCTTCCCATCCATTGTTTTGTTACATGTGGAGCTTCTGTGATGTCTTCTGCGCTGTTCCAGGTGTTTAAGATGCAGTGATGGACAAAACGGTCTAATGAGGCCTGGGGACCCGCAGCTTACATTCTAGCAAGGGACAAGGTCACATAATAAAGAAAAAGAGATGAAGGAGGGAAATACGTGCTCTACAGACGATTCCTATAGGGGGATGGTAAGGGCGGTGACAGGCTAACACTCAGTGGGTGACATTTATGCTGAGATGAAAGGTAAGAGGAGTTAGTCTGGGAGATCATGGGCAGAATGTTCCAGACAGACAGAACAGAAGTACAGAGGCCTGAGAGATGGCTTCTGGGGCAGTGGAAATGGGACTAAGATGAGGGGGAGGGGAGGTGGGCAGGGAGCAGTGCCCACAGCAGAGATGTCTCTGTAGTGCGGGGGAGTGACACCAGGGAAGGGTGTAGACCTGGAGGGGAGACAGGGTGGCTGGGGACATAGTGTGATGTGCTTTCTACACAGATGTCTGTGGCTGTGGAGACAGTGGAATGTGGGTCCGGGGAGAGGCTCAGCGTTTTGTTGAGGGGTCTCACAGCAGTCTGCAGGGAGCCCTGGGGCTGGCACTGGGGTGTTTGTCATTCAGATGAGGAGTGTGTGTGACTGTTGTGGGGTCTGAGAAGAGGAACGAAGGAAGACTGAGAACGCTTCTGATAACCTGTGTATTGCCTGCGCTACTTTAAGGACACCTTTGTACAATCTCTGCAGGGGAAAACGAAAAGAAGGCAGCTGGGCACAGATGAAGTACACCCAGTGAGAAGCCTATTTTTCCAAGGAATAGAGTAGGGAGTAGTCATGCCCATTTGGACATCCATGAGGTTTCGACCATCCCTGAAGGCCCTGGGGATCAGAGGGTCTCACCCCTCAGGCGCTCCCACAACAGGGGCTCCAAGGGCAGCTCCGGAAGGGGCTCGAGGGCACGGTGAGGATTCCCAAGGATGATGCATCCGCTCCCTGAGTGGAGCCAATACGATGCTACTCGTGGAGATGCCAAGATGAACACTCAGTGGACCCCAGCAGAGCGCAGAGCCAGTGGAAGAGGAAGACTCACTGACTAGAAGTGCTCGTGGAGGTGGCGTGTGCACCCACTGCAGGCGCTGTGCCCGGCTCTCTAACTGTCCCTGCAGCAGGCTGGGCGGTGGGTGGGAGGTCAGGGAGGGGTCTCTGGAGGAGGTGGCCCTGAGCTGAATGCTGAGGGAAAAGGAGTTATCCACAGTGCTTTACACACTTTCCGGGGCACAGGAATCACTTGGAGATCTGGTTACAGGGCAGAGCCCAGTTCATCAGGTCCTGAGTGCGTCTGAGACTGCCCTGCTCCCCAGTGATATCCATGCTTGGACTGGACATAGAATAGCAAGGATCTTGAGATGATTGTGGGGAAAAGTGTGGGAAAAATAAAGGGGGAAGCACCATTTCTCGCCACATTTCAGCCCAGGCACAGACACCAAGCTCCAAACAGCCTGGGAGAGCAGAGGTAGAACTTATGCAAGTGGCCTGCCCCCAATTACCCTCTGAAGCACTCCTATCTCCCATGGATGGGTCCTGTCCCAAGTTCATGTCCTGTTTCAGAGGAGCATGAGGAACCAAACACTTGGGGTCACTCTTGGGGAAGCCAGCCATGGAGGACCTGCTTTCCCTCCAGAATGCCCTAGTCAGTCGGTAGCTCCACCTTCCCGGTTCGCACAGCCCAGGCACCTGGGAACCCCTCCTGACCTGTTCCTCGTCCTCACCCTCTCCATGCAATGCATTGGGCAGTCCACAGATTATTCCTTCAAACTCCCTCTGTTCTCTCCATCTCTGCCAACACCCTCCTGTACAGACCACCACTCTGTCTCCTGCCTGGGTCACTGTCGCTCTGCTGACTGTCCTGCCTATGGGGCCCAGGTCACCATGCATCCTCCCATTGACCTCCTCTCGGCAGACACAGCAGACTCTTTAACCCATGACCCAGGCAGGGCCAGAACAAAGCCAGGCTTGGACGTGCGTGTGATGAAGGTGCGGCTGACCCCTGCCCTCAGCCCCCTGTCTCCTGCCTCTGGGTCATGGACGGCAAGGGTGAGCACACATCTCAGTTCAGCCTGGACAGCTCAGGCGGTGCTTGGTGGGTGCCTGGCATGTTATGGATAGCTCCCCTTTTCACTCAAAAAATGGCTCCAGTTCTGACAAGAAATTTGATGGCCACCAAACTAATACCTTGCATGAGTTCAAACTTTTCCAAACAGTAGTGCAAAATTTAAAAGCAAAATACAAGCTCATGAGAAAACAGACAGCATGATTTCAATCTAAATCCAAATGCAACCCTGGACAGTCATGAAGTTCTATGCCCAAAACAGGGCTCCTAGAAAGACTGCACACGGAGGAAGATAGGGAGGTAGTGACCTTCTCCTTTGGGGCCCCTCCTTGCCAGGCTCTGATTCAGTGGCTCTTGGGTGGGACCCCAAAATTTGTATTTTTTCCAAGTCTCTCTCAGGGTTCTGATGCATGGCAAAGATGAACTACATTGTCGTAAGCCATCAACTCTAGGCCTATGTTGAAAGGGCCTGTGCCTTCCTCTGATCCAGCACTTGGGTCCCTCGCTTCCGACAGCTCATGACCTCCTGTTCTAAGATGTCATCAGTATGTCCTTTCATATCCACTCTCTGTCCTTCTCCACCTGCTGTCTGCTGCCGACCTGTAGGGTGTTGGCCACAAGCAGATTCATATCCTTCCAGCTCCCTTTGGAGTCACCAATGGGGAAGCCCAAGAACAGACTGGAGGGAGGCAGGAGTGTGAGCCCAAGCATTGAACCTCCTGGCTACTTCCTGAAAAGATGGCCTTGCGCTGGCTCCGTCTGTGGCTAGAGGCCCAGCTCCTCTCAAGGGCTGACTCAGCATGGTTCTCTTCCTTGGGCTCTCTTCTCTTGATTCCTTGAGGCCTGTAGGTGGTGACAACTGGGCTGTAAGGACCCCTTGTTACTACCTATTGGTTTTTATTGCCACTGTAAGAAATTTCCACAGACCTGGTGGCTTGAAACAACACAAATTTGTTATTTTGCAATTCTGGAGGACAAACGTCCCAAATCAGTCTCACTGAGCTAAATTTAAGATGTCTGTATGGCTAGTGCCTTCTGGAGTCTCCTTTTGACTTCCCAGCATCTGGATGCCACCTACAATCCTTGGCTTGTGGCCCCTTCCTGCATCTTCATGTCCAGCCACCCAGCACCTTCTCTCATCTGTGATATCTGTTTCTATCCGTCACCACATCTCCCTCTATGACCCTACCACCAGCCTGTTTCACTTATTAGGCCACTTGTGATGCCATTGGTGCCACATGGATCACCCAGGGAACTCTCCACATCCCAAGACCCTTGCCTTAATCACCCCTGCAAAGTCCCCTTTGCCGTGGTAAGGTAACACGCTCATAGGTTCTGGGGATTGGAAGGTGGACATCATTGGGACCATTATTCTCTCTCCGTCACCATGCATCATGCCTTGAAGTTCTCCTATACCTACACGTTTGTAAATAATCCTTTTGTACATAAACCTTCCTCCAGTAACCTATTTCTAGTCTAACCTGATTCCCTCAATCTGTGCACCATCCATGGCACTTTTTTTTTTCCAATTTTTTTTATTGAGTTATTGATAGGTTACAATCTTGTGAAATTTCAATTGTACGTTAATGTTTGTCAGTCATGTTGTAGGAGCACCACTTCACCTTTTGTGCCCACCCCCCACCCCTCCTTTCCCCTGGTATCCACTAAACTGTTCTTGGTCCATAGTTTTAAATTCCTCATATGAGTGGAGTCATACACCCGTTATCATTCTATGGCTGGCTTATTTCACTTAACATAATTCTCTCAAGGTCCATCCATGTTATTGCAAATGGAATGATTTTGTTCTGTTTTGCAGCTGAGTAGTATTCCATTGTATATATGTGCCACATCTTCTTTATCCATTCGTCTGTTGATGGGCACTTAGGTTGCTTCCACGTCTTGGCTATTGTAAACAGTGCTGCAATAAACATTGGGGTGCACAGGACTTTTGGGATTGCTGACTTCAGGCTCTTTGGATAAATACCCAGTAGTGGGATGGCTGGATAGTATGGTAGTTCTATTTTTAGTTTTTTGAGGAATCTCCATACTGTTTTCCATAGTGGCTGCACCAGTTTGCCTTCCCACCAGCAGTGTATGAGGGTTCCTTTTTCTCCGCAACCTGTCCAACATTTGTTGCTATTAGTTTTAGATATTTTTGTCATTCTAACGGGTGTAAGGTGATATCTTAGTGTAGTTTTGATTTGCATTTCCCTGATGATCAGCGATGATGAGCATCTTTTCATGTGCCTATTGGCCATCAGTATATCTTCTTTGGAGAAATGTCTGTTCATGTCTCCAGCCCATTTTTTATTGGGTTGTTTGATGTTTTGTGGTTGAGTTGCGATAGTTCTTTATATATTAAGGATATTAAGCCTCTGTCAGATATATGACTTGCAAATATTTTTTCCCAGTTAGTGTGTTGTTTTTTTGTTTCAATCCTGTTTTCATTTGCCTTGAAGAAGCTCTTTAATTTGATGAAGTCCCATTTGTTTATTCTTTCTATTGTTTCCCTTCTCTGAGAAGGCATGGTGTCCGAAAAGATCCTTTTAATACTGATGTCAAAGAGTGTACTGCCTACGTTTTCTTCCAGAAGCCTTATGGTTTCAGGTCTCACCTTTAGGTCTTTGATCCATTTTGCGTTTATTTTGGTGAATGGTGAAAAAGAATGGTCAATTTTCATTCTTTTACATGTGGCTTTCCAGTTTTCCCAGCACCATTTGTTAAAAAGACTTTCTTTTCTCCATTGTATGCCCTCAGCTCCTTTGTCAAAGATAAGCTGTCCATAGATGTGTGGTTTTATTTCTGGGCTTTCACTTCTGTTCCATTGATCTGTGCACCTGTTTTTGTACCAGTACCATGCTGTTTTGATTACTGTAGCTTTGTAGTATGTTTTGAAGTCAGGGATTGTGACGCCTCCCGTTTTGTTCTTTTTTCTCAGGACTGCTTTAGAAATTTGAGGTCTTTTGTTGCCCCATATAAATTTTACGATTCTTTGTTCTAATTCTGTAAAGAATGTCATTGGGATTCTGATTGGGATGGCGTTGAATCTGGAGATTGCTTTAGGTAGAATGGACATTTTAACTATGTTTATTCTTCCAATCCACGTACATGGAATGTCTTTCCATCTCCTTATGTCTTCATCCAATTCTCTCAGAAAGGCCTTGTAATTTTCATTATACAGGTCCTTCACTTCCTTAGTTAAATTTACCCCAAGGTATTTTATTCTTTTTGTTGCGATTGTGAATGGTATTGTATTTTTGAGTTCTTTTTCTGTTGGTTCATTACTGGAGTATAGAAATGTTACTCATTTATGCAAATTGATTTTATACCCTGCAACTTTGCTGTAGTTGTTGATTACTTCTAACAGTTTTCCAATGGATTCTTTGGGGTTTTCTATATATAAGATCATGTCGTCTGCAAACAGCGAGAGTTTCACTTCTTCCCTCCCTATTTGGATTCCTTTTATTCCTTTTTCTTGCCTGATTGCTCTGGCCAGGACCTCCAGTACTATGTTAAATAAGAGTGGTGATAGAGGGCATCCTTGTCTCGTTCCTGTTTTCAGGGGGATGGCGTTCAGTTTTTGCCCATTGAGTATGATGTTGGCTATGGGTTTTTCGTATATGGCCTTTATTATGTTGAGGTAGTTTCCTTCTATGCCCATTTTGTTCAGAGTTTTTATCATAAATGGCTGTTGGATCTTGTCAAATGCCTTCTCTGCATCTATTGAGATGATCATGTGGTTTTTATTCCTCAGTTTGTTGATGTGGTGTATCACGTTGATTGATTTGTGGATATTGAACCATCCCTGTGTCCCTGGTATGAATCCCACCTGATCCTGATGTATGATTCTTTTGATGAATTGCTGAATTCTGGTTGCCAAAATTTTGTTTAGAATTTTTGCATCTATGTTCATCAGTGATATTGGCCTGTAGTTCTCTTTTTTCGTGGTGTCCTTGTCAGGTTTTGGTATCAGCGTGATGTTGGCCTCATAGAATGTGTAAGGAAGTGTTTCATCTTCCCTAATTTTTTGGAATAGCTTGAAAAGGATGGGTATTAAATCCTCTCTGAAAGTTTGGTAGAATTCCCCAGGAAAGCCATCTGGTCCTGGGGTTTTATTCTTTGGGATGTTTTTGATTGCTGTTTCCATCTCTTTCCTTGTGATTGGTCTGTTCAAATTGTCTGCCTCTTCTTGAGTGAGCTTTGGGAGACTGTAGGAGTCCAAGAATTTATCCATTTCCTCTAGGTTATCCATTCTGTTGGCATATAGTTTTTTGTAGTATTCTCTTATAATCTGTTGTGTTTCTGCAGAGCCTGTTGTTATTTCTCCTCGCTCATTTCTGATTTTGTTTATTTGAGCTTTCTCCCTTTGTTTCTTTGTAAGTCTGGCTAGTGGTTTGTCAATTTTATTTATCTTCTCAAAAAACCAGCTCTTTGTCTCATTGCTCCTTTCTACTGCCTTTTTCTTTTCAACAGTATTTATTTCTGCTCTGATTTTTATTATTTCTCTCCTTCTGCTGACTTTGGGCTTCATTTGTTCTTTTTTCTCTAGTTCAGTTAGGTGTGATTTAAGGTTGCTTATTTGGGATTTTTCTTGTTTGTTAAGATGTGCCTATATTGCGTTGAATTTTCCTCTTAATACAGCTTTTGCTGTATCCCATATGAGTTGGTATGGCATGCTATCATTTTCATTTGTTTCCAGGTATTTTTTTATTTCTTCTTTAATTTCTTCAATGATCCATTGCTTGTTCAGTAGTGTGTTGTTTAGTCTCCACATCTTTGTGCCTTTCTCAGCTTTTTTCTTGTAATTAATTTCTAGCCTTACAGCACTATGATCTGAGAAGATGCTTGTTATTATTTCAATTTTTTTAAATTTGTAGAGGCTTGTCTTGTTTCCCAACATATGGTCTATCCTAGAGAATGTTCCATGTGCACTTGAGAAGAATGTGTATTCAGCTCCTTCAGGGTGAAGTGATCTATATATGTCTATTAAGTCCAATTGTTTTAGTTTTTCATTCAGCTCCACTATTTTCTTGTTGATTTTCTGTCTGGATGATCTGTCCATTGATGTGAGTGGGGTGTTGAGGTCCCCTACTATTATTGTGTTGTTTTTAACATCTTCCTTTAGGTCTGTTAATAGTTGCTTTATGAATCTTGGTGCTCCTGTGTTGGGTGCATAGATATTTATAAGCATTATTTCTTCTTGACGAAGTGTCCCTTTGATCATTATATATTGTCCCTCTGTGTCTCTCTTTACCTGTCTTATTTTGAAATCCACTTGGTCTGATATGCGAATTGCAACACCTGCCTTTTTTTCCTTGCTATTTGCTTGAAGTATTGTCCTCCACCCCTTCACCCTGAGTCTGTGTTTGTCCTTGGGGCTGAGGTGTGTTTCCTGGAGGCAACAAATTGTTGGATCTTGTTCTTTAATCCATTTTGCCACTCTGTGTCTTTTTATTGGAGAGTTCAATCCGTTCACATTGAGAGTGATTATTGATGCATGTGGACTTAATGCTGTCAATCTGTTGCTCATTATCTTGTTTTCCTGTGTTTCTTTTCCTGTGTGCTTTAGGCTACCCATTTAATACTGCAATTTCTTATGCTGGGTTTCTTAGATTTTTCCTTATCTATGATTTGTGACTCTGTTCTGTACTTTATTTTAGTGTCTACCTGGAAGTTTGTATTTAGAATCTCGTGTATAATATAGTCTATTCTCTGGTGGTCTCTTACTTACTCGACCAATACTGATTTAGACCCTTTGCTCTTCCCCTCCTAAATAATTATTTTCATTTTTTATTCCAACTCGTCTTATTAATTTGTAGGTAGAGTGCTAAGATCGTCCTTGTTTTGGTAGTTTTCTTATTTTTACCCTAATGCTATAGTTGAATATTTGCTATCCTGTTCTGGTTCTATCCATTGGTCTCCCTAGTCTGTGGCTTGTGTCCCCTTTCTCCCTTTTCTCTTTTTTCAAGTATGAGAGCCTTCTTGAGGATTTCTTGTAATGGAGGGCTTTTAGTTACAAATTTCCTTAACCTTTGTTTGTCTGGAAAAGATTTAATTTCTCCCTCATATCTGAAGGAAATTCTTGCTGGATAGAGTATTCTTGGCTGAAGGTTTTTATCCTTTAAAGCTTTGAATATATCACTCCATTCTCTCCTAGCTTGTAGGGTTTCTGTAGAGAAATAGGCTGACAGTCTGATAGGGGCTCCTTTATAGGTTATTCTCTTTTTATTCCTTACTTCCCTGAGTATTCTTTCCTTATCATTCCTATGTGCCAACTTTACTATTATTTGCCTTGTGGTGGGTCTTTTTACATTGACAAATCTAGGAGATCTAAAACCCTCCTCTACACACATTTCTCCGTTGATCCCTAGATTTGGGAAGTTCTCTTCAATAATTTCGTTAAGCACACTTTCTGCTCCA
Source organism: Equus caballus (assembly GCF_041296265.1). Lineage (NCBI taxonomy): Eukaryota > Metazoa > Chordata > Mammalia > Perissodactyla > Equidae > Equus > Equus caballus. The sequence goes on from NC_091695.1 coordinate 15,180,091, forward strand.
TTTTCCTTTTCCATATTCTCGGGAATTCCTATGATCCTTATGTTCTTACTCCTCATTGAATCCATTATCTATCGGAGATTTTCCTCATTTTTTTTAATTCTTAGTTCTCTTTCTTCCTCTGTCTGGCGCCATTCAGCCTGTCTGTCCTCGATTATGCTGATTTGCTCCTCTAGGTTGTCTACACGGGCATTCAGGGAATCCGTATTCTGTTTTATCTGGTCCATGGTGTTTTTCATCTCAAGTAATTCTGTTTGATTCTTCTTTATGATTTCAATCTCTTTTGTGAAGTAACTCCAGAACTCGGCTTGTTTCTCTATCTTTCTCGCTACCTCATTGAGTTTTTTGATTATAGCTGCTCTGAATTCCTTATCACTTAGTTTACCTAATTCCAAGTCCTCAGGACTTAATTCTGTGTTTTTATTGTTTTCCTTCTGGTCTGGGGCTTTTATAAATTGCTGGATGGTAGAGGAGCGGTTTTTTCTCATGGTGGTAGAATTCAGTTGCAGTTACAGCCTGTCGCCACTAGATGGGGGTCGAGAGCGGCGTGTTAGCTCTCCGCCTTGGGGCAAGATGGCTGCGCCCACTGGCTTTGCTGGGGGGAGGGGCTGTTACTCACACGCGCTGGTCTGGGTTCAGATCAGTTCTGTTCTCTGGTCTCCCAAGGTCCTTGATTTATAGGGTCCCCGCGGACGGAAGCTTTCCCCCGTCAGCGGGTCTCCACTGAATGAGCGGCAGGAGTCCTGGATGATCCCCCGGTCGCACGGCCCCTCCCCTGCTCCTTCCCGACCCGTGCCGCAGGGATCGCAGACTCTAGGGGAGGGAGCGATGTTCTCTCCTACCGTTCCAGTGCCTCCGAGGGTGTAAGCAAGGTTATGATCTCAGCCTTCTTGGTATTGTAGGTCTCTAACGAGCTGGCATTATGTTTATTCTCTGAAATTCAGTTCTTCCAATCTTTTATTTTATTTTGAAGGGGAGAGAATCCCGGGTCAGCTCACCCTGCCATTTTGCTCCCTGTAAGAAAGTTTTTAATATTTTTCCTGATTACAGATTAATAGGTTGAGTTTTCAAATTTCAACTTTTTAAAGTTCTCATTCTAATGTCTTTTGAAATCCATTATTTATGATGAGAAATTAGCTGTCATTTTTATGTTTGTTTCATTTGATGGTTGTTTGGGTTGTTTTGTCTATTTTATAGTTGTTGATTTTGGTTGATTTTCTTTTATTGAACTATTGTATGCATAGATGTGATTCACTTTGCATTCATTATGCTTTATATTCACTAAGAAATCTAGATCTGAGTGTTGGTGCAATTTTCCTGTGTTTTTATGTCACTAACTGCTTTATTTTCTTTATTAGGGATCACATTTTCCTGCTTCTACATATATGTCATGATTTTTTCTTTCATTTTACCCTGGACATTTTGCAAAAAAGAACAGCAGAGACTCAGGTTGATAGGATTTGCCCTCAGAATCATGAGCTCTCCTCTGGTGAGGGACTGAGTCAATGAAACCTGCAGTTGTGCTTGCTCTAGGCTTCATTGCAGCTTTAATTACATTCATTTTCCCATTGATAAATATTTCTATTTTTTATACATAGTAAAGTGATGAAGATTTGTCCTTCTCTAGTGCTTGGTCTGGTGAAAATGGAATTTCTTGTCAGTTCTTTGATGCTTTTGTGTAGATTTAAAATAGGTTTATTCAGGCCTGGCCTCATGGCCAAGTGGTTAAAGTTCTGTGTGCTCTGCTTTGGCCACCCAGGTTCGTGGGGTTGGATCCTGGGCATGGACCTACTTCACTCACCTGCCGTACTGTGGAGGTGTCCCACAAACAAAAAAGTAGAGGAAGATTGGCATGGATGTAAACTCAAGGCTAATCTTTCTCAAGCAAAAGAAAAAAAAAGACAGAAGAGGATGTTAGCCCAGAGCAAATCTTCCTCAAAAATAAGGAAAAAAAATTACAAACAGAAAAAATAAAATAAAATAGCTTTATTCAACATTTACTTTGTTTCTGGTAAGAGAGTTGTTCTGAATTTCTCAGCCTGTCATATTCCAAAAGAAGAGTCTCCCCTTTTGCAAGATGTTTGCTAATTCATGTAAATTACATTTTCCCCCAGCTTTGACAGTTTCTCTAGGACGAATTTATGGTTAAATTAACATTAGCCTTTGCTAGTTTGATACTTGTTCTAGAGCATGAGTTCAATTTTAATTCAGTTGTATTTTAACTGATATGCCATAAACTTAATCCAACCTACTGGAGTATTGAAACCAGGGGTGGGGAAGTATAGAGTCAGGGCTTTTTGTTTGATGTGGATTTACTGGAATCTGAGAGTCAGGATATCATGTGCAGAGAGGAAAGTGATATCAACTTACTAAAGTAACAGAAGAGTTTCTTAAAAGAACATAAATAAATCTTGGAAACATATATACAGAGTGAGAAACTGAATATTGTTCAGCCTAATGAGAGATCCTGACTGCAGCAAAGATTTCTAGGAAGGCTGAAAGATTAAGGAATTCTCTAGTATTTAGAGACTCACTTACTAAGTAGGTGATTACATAACTGTCTTTGGTGCCATCTAGTGTGTGGAAGATGTAAGACTTCTGCAGGTTCCCTGGCAAAAAGGAAACACTTTGAATTCATTCATTCCTAAGCAGTCTGAAGGAGCACTTGCTGGGAAAGTCCAGTTTAAGGCTGGTTCAAGGTGGACATTCTAGGTATTTGGGCAACAACAGCACATATTTTTCTGATGACTTTCTATACCACATTAGTTGCAAGTTCCAAGCACAAAGATCCCTAAAATAAACCCTCCTGACCCTTGTCACTTTCCACTCAATTCCCTGTTTTCTGATATTCAATATGCCATTAAATCTATTCAATGATTTGCTCATTCTTGATATTGTATTTTTCAATTCCATTTGAATTGGATTTCCTATGGGTTTTCTATGGATTCTAATTCTTTGGGGGAATTTCTTCATTCTTGTCATTTTCAAATGTTTTAGATATTTTAAAAGATATTATTACAGTTGTTTTGAAGTCTTTGCTTGCTAGCTCCAATTTGTGCTTCAATGTGCATTCGCTTTTAGCATTTTTTTCTGTTGTTAATTAATCATAAGGTCTTGCCTTATGTTTTTGTTCTCACGTTTAGTAATTTATTACATGCCACATAGTGTCCATAAAGAAAGATGTTCCAGATGATTTCTCTCACCAAAGAGAGTTCAATCATTCCTCTGACAAAGTTAAGGATGATCAGCTCAAATCAATTAGAAACTGATCTGGGTTGGATCTTCCTTATGGTGTTGGCAAGATGCAGTGTACCTCCATTTCATCGCTATTTCTGGGGCATGGCAATCCAGGGCTTCCACTTATGGGCTGGGGCTCCCTTTATCTCTTTAGCAAGAAGACAATATGAGAGTTTCCACTCTTGTGTTTTGGTGGTTTCTGGCTTATATTTTAAATCTCTTACCCCAAGCAACTTTAGAATTTTCAAATGTCGCAAAAGGGAGTTCACTGTGTGTTTGAGGCCCCATGAGTCTCCAATTTTGGTACCCTAATCCTGTTCAATCACCAAACGTTCTGGAAATTTTCCTGAGCCCAGCTGAAGTCTTCTTCTTTTATTCTTAGAGGGTATATGTGCCTAGTTTCTCAGAAAAATGTGGTTTATGATTGTCAGTGGCATATGACAGATCTCTCCACAGTTTTATACGTTTTATTTTCAAAACCTAAATTCACAGCAGACCTTTGTATCTTAAGCACTAAAAAATTGGGGGAAATTCCATGTTGCTTTTCCAAAAATTTTAGTGCTTTCCATTTATTGCATGATAAAGCTTTGAATTTAGAAGATGTCTGGAATAGGATACCTACCATTTGTTTGAGGTTCCTCACATGTCCAATTTTGACATTCCTGCACTGTAATGGCCAGAAACTCTGTAAAAGCCCATATTCTCAGTCTCTTGCCCATATTCCTAATTGGCAAATTCCTTCAGGGACATTTGGAGGTCTTTAGCTCACCTCTAAATAGTTACAACCTTTCTTGAATTATACTCACTCTAGTCAATATTGATGAGTTTATATATATATGATGCAAAAAGTGATTCCCCAAATATAACCAACATTACCAATGAAAAGACAAAGCTGAGTTTATTGCTTACCTTAGTAAGGGAGAATACCACCTCACAGAGCTTTGGCTGTTTCTGGGGGAAGAGGAATAAGGAGAGAATTTATTAAGAATGAGAAGTTTGGTTTAAGGTGGGTCTTTCAAAGCAAGAGTTTGATTAGGTTTGGCTAGAGATCAAGAGACAACAGTCCAGGTTAGTGGAAACAAGGTAAGACCTTTATGGCAAGAGATTCAAAGAATTTAGGAAATAAACTGTCTGTTGTTGCTTTCCATTGAAGAACCCACAGATTATTCAGGACATTTCTATAATGAGCAATCAAAACATTTGCCTGAGCAAAAAACTCCTGGAAATATTAAATGATGCTAATGAAAACAGGAATAGCAAAGTGATGTTCATGTAGACATTAAAGTATGGTTTTAATTCTTAGTGTCCAGGTCTAGTATTGAGGCAGTAGACAGTTTCTCTTCTATATACTTGTAATTTATCTTTCTTTCTCCCTAGAAGTTCTCAATGGGAGCAAAAACCTACTATGAATTGTCACCTACTACCTCAAGTGGAAGGCTTATACATGTTTAAATTTTTCAATGAAAATAGAGGTTATTGAATTATGTATATACTATATCTCTTTCTTCTGTAAGTAATTCATACATGGTAGATATCTGATCAGTTGCCTACAAAGTCTTGTGCAATTTTCTGATATCAGATAATTTAAAATCAGGTGTAGCAAAGTGATACCATCTGTGGTGCCTTCCTTGCATACTCAAATCTAAAACTAACATCCCGTATCATCCTTGTGATATACAGGTTGATCAGATATTAAAAAGGTAAATCTTACCTCTATCTATATGCCTAACAGCTGTGATTTCTAGGGCACTCAAATAATAAGTACAGTTAGCTTACTGTTATAAGAAAGTTTCCCTCCATCCCATTTTACCCTTTATCTCTTATGTCAGGGACATTTAGAATCACAATGGAGTGGTGCAGAGTCGCAGGAATTGTTCAGCAATTGCAAGTATTGTTTTACAAAGGCAAATAGAATGGTTTCTTTCTACAACAATCCTAAAGGCTTGGACCTCTGCGCACAGGTTCTAATAGATCACTCGGTTAGTGATAGGTTATCACTCTCCTCCCTCAAGAGTAGGAATAGAGAAAGTGGGTATTTTTATCCTTTAATGTACAAAATTCCAAACAGTTGCATTTTGTAAAATGTAAATTTGTAAAGAAAGCCTATTTGGAAAATTAGTTTTATGTAGTAAATTTTTAAAACATTTCTCAAATTATCTCATTACTATCCTTATTATCACAGTAAATAAAAATTTTGTTAAATTCCCAATATGGCCATATTCTGCTAAAATAACTAACTTTCATTTTTGTTTAAAGAGTCTACTTGCACTTTACCAACCCTGTCACTAAACTGTCCCAAATCATAAAATAAGTTCAATATTGTGCACATGTAGGTAGAAGCATCACACTGCAAATGAAGAGGAAAAATTAAATTCTTATTTGAGCTCACCATAATGGAAATTTTTTCAACTTGTAGAACTTCAATAGTGGATTGAAGTTGTGAAATTCTTGCCCTTACAAATGAGTAAACCAAAGTAGTCTGACCAGTTTTCATTTTGATTTAGAAGTGGATTTGTTTGGGATATGCATTTTAACAAGATCACCTCTAAGATTCTGCAGATATGACATTCACTAAACCCATTTTATGCTGTTCAAAAAAATGTAGAGCCTATAATGTAATTAGTGTAGTTCCACTAACTACAACTAGCCTTTAAATATTGCACAAGGTATGTAAGACTAATTAAGTTGATGATGAGATCCTGTATTTACTAACTAGGTGGCTTTGCCATCACTTTGATGATCTCTGCCATAAGATACTTATCTATAAGTTCTTCCATCTTCTCAGAAAGCACTTTCTGATACCAAGATCTACAGAGGCCTCCACTGGGCTCACTCTTCAATGTCACTAAAAAAAAAAAAATCAATTTTTAGTACTGAAAATAATAGGTAATCTTGTGAGCTTCCATGTGGTTTTGGAAATAATTTAAATGGCAATAATTATATTTTTAATTATTTGAACTATTTGCAAAACTCCTCCACAATAAAGGGGATCCTTTCTAGGATCCAAGTGTCATTAATAAAAACCCCAATACTACTGAGAGTGAAAATTTCCTATTTAAATTAACAATAGCAGTATTTCTATTATAATTACCAATGTGTTTTTAGAAAAAAAATCACAATGGCAATAACCCTACAAATTATTCCCCAGGTGTCCCTTGGAAATGAACATGTTTGGAATCCTTCAGTTCTTGGGTCCCTGCTGACATAGGAATTCGTATAAAAGTTCCTGGTTCTATTGGTGAAACTATTCACCTGCGTAATTGGAAAATAACTTCTTCCTTGCTAAGTAGCTTCTGTAGTTACTAGACTGGTTTTAATGGCGCAAAAATGAGTTTTTGTGGGTTTGAGAGGAAGAACCACTGATTTGTGTCCCAAGAGTTGGGAAACCACACATCAGTTAATATTGTACCCACAAAGTCATCTACCTTGCATAACTCTTTCTTTTATAGCTTCACAGGGATCTGAAACACTTTGTTTAAATAAGCTTTTTTGTTAAAGAAAAGAGAACTGAAGCATGGCTGGCTACTGATAGTTTGAATTAATTTCTTTTCTATGCTTAGATTGTTCTTGTTATATATTTGGGAAGAATTTAGTAAACCATAGTATTTTGAATGGATCTTTTTGTTCTTTCCCTTTTAAAGCAGGGATCCAGGATTCTCTACCTTCTCTTGCCTTTAATCTCATGGCTTTTTCTCTTTCCTCTCACATTTCTCTAAATGGAATTCTTAGACTATCAGAAAGGATGATCAATGTGAAGTTCTCAAGAACACGTGCCCTGCTTTTTCAGTAAATACATGAGTCATTCCTTTCTCCCTTCACCAATACTATGCAACTTAGCGTGTCTCACAGGGGAGACACTATTAATATTCTAATGACCCTCATGTCTGTTCTCACAAGATTTGGCAGTGGATATACCTGAATTTGAGTTATACCTGTCAACTACTATCTGAATGACTTGTGACGTTACTCTAAGCCTCAAAGTTCTTATCCAAAATATGGAATTAATAGCAAGAATTTAGCTTATAGAGAGCCAGTGTATCACAAAGCGTGGAATCAGGACCTTGAGTTATATCCTCTTTTTATCACATCTTAGCTCTAAAACTCTCTGTGCCAGAGTTCTCTCATCTGTAAAAGAAAGGTGATAATGATAGTAACTGCATTGAAAGTCCAATGTTAGTTTTTTTATGTGACAATTAAATGAACTATATGTAAAGTGTTTAGAATATTACATTGCATGTAATAATCATTATATAGATTATAGTCATTATTAATATAAGCTTGCCACATAGCACTAGTCATAAGCTGGTCTTAATGGATATAGTAAATGCCTCAGAAAAGTGTGTGTGTGTGTGTTCATATGTAGAATATCTCATTTACAAGGGTAGATTACTGGATGAGGGAAGAAGCCAGATTCTCTTGGTTCATATGCCAGCTCTGCACCCAGCTAGTCAGTGGCACTTTGACTAAGTTATTTAATTTTTCTATGCCTCAGTTAACTTATCTGTAAAATGGGGAAAATATAGTATCTATGTCATTGATTGTTGATGGTTAACTGAATAAATGCTGAGAATAAGGCCTGTACCATTTTGAGTACTTGATATTAATTATATATATTTTATGATATCTAATATTAATTAAAATGTATAATCTACCATAAGATGATGAGAGTCAGAAATGTTAGGAAAGCAACAATACAAAATCAAATACATTTTCTTTCTTTTTTTTTTTTAAAGATTGGCACCTGAGCTAACAACTGTTGCCAATCTTTTTTTTTTTTTTTTCCTGCTTTATCTCCCCAAACCCCCCAGTACGTAGTTGTATACCTTAGTTTCAGGTCCTTCTAGTTGTGGGATGTGGGACACCGCCTCAATGTGGCCTGACAAGCAGTGCCATGTCCGCACCCAGAATCTGAACCCTGGGCCCCTGCAGCGGAGCACATGAACTTAACCGCTTGGCCACGGAGCCGGCCCCCAAATACATTTTCTGAAGTGCAGTTTAACAATGTGTTGATAACCTTCTACACCCTCTCTACTCCAAAGTAATTTGGAATCTTTTTCTAAGTATCAGCTTGAATAATATAGGTTAATTGCAAGGCAAAATATTTATTTTCCTTTCTATCTTTTATTTTTCATACACTAAAGTACTACTGAGAGTGTAGAACATTCTCTGGCATCTCAGAAACAGAATCAGTTACCTAATGTATCACCTGAGTCCTCGTGGAGAGATCATCCCACATGCCATGGTGGAATACCACACAGGAAATGTGTATTTGAAGACTGAAATTGGAGGACGTGTATCATTGCAAAAAGTATTTCAGTAACTGATATTTTTGCTGCACATTATTTATTATTATTATTAATTTGACTCTATGATACTATATATTTACAAGCTTTGACCCAGAAAAATCAAAGTCTAGAAGCAAGTATAAATCCATGCACTTTTTTGTTGTAAAAATCCACAAGATACAGCCCCAGTTGCTGTCAGTTTTAAATTGACTTAAGAATTCTCTCTTTGGATTTCTGACCAAAAATGCTTCCCCTGAGCATTTCCGTTGTTCCATTTTGTAAGAAGAGAACACAGTCACTCATGGCTACAGCACTCTGTAATATGATATTGTTTCATATTTCCTTAGCTAAGGTTTACTTGATTAAGCTTATGAAGAATCACACAGAGCAATATCAAATGCAACATATCTCAACGTAGCTTTTCATGCCCCCTAAGTTCTCATCATGCTCCAACATCTATCTATTAGTGAGTTTCTACATTGTAATTTTACATATCCAGCTGCAAATGAAAATCTTATTTTTGCTACACCACGGCCTTTTGATACTCAATGATAATTAAATCACAAAATATTATGTCACTTATGAGAAAATATAGCTGTTTCCAAGCGAGAGAATAGCTAGAAATAGAGGATATCAGTATTTTTTCAAGGTCCACTGGTGATTCCAATGTTCAATCTGGAGAAGCACTTAGGTGAAACCTTAACTCAGGTGTTCCTGCTTAGTAAAGGTTCTGGAGACTGCTGTCATCTGCTGAGCTTTCTAGATGGTCTATACTGCTCATTCTACAAGTAGCACCTAGATTTCATCATCCTGAGGCCTCCAAAGGTTGCTAAATTCCCAACACTGTGTGCTAGCTAGCAAGGCCTGAATTTCCTGATCTAGCATAGTCAGGATTTCTGAGGACACCCGTTCACCTATAATTTGAGTAAGGCCTTCCCTGTGCTTTTTGCTGAAGCCTGTATGGTTCCTGTGCAATTATTGAAGCCACCTAATGCTCATTTCAGTAAAAGTAGCAGAACCGAACCACCATAAATATTGTGGGAACAGGAGATTTATGTTCAGATGTCATGAAAATTCCTCTTTTTACTAATTTTACTAATTTAATAATTCTGAAACCAAACTGAGAAGAAGATTTGGGCAATGTAGTTCCCAGCCATAACCAAGTTAACAACAAGATCCCAAACACTTCAACCCTTTTCAACTTGCCACTCATACACATTTCATTTTATCATATTTAACTTTCAAAAAAGACAGCAGAAAAGTATGCTTATTTTTTCAACAGATGTATACAACTTAAAGAAAAAGAGTATACTCAAAGTTTCCTATGTCATTTTATTCATATGGGTGACTTAGGATTCTTACAGCCAAGTCACATACAACCTTTGATATCCTACAGCTTGCTAAAATGTCAAGATAGAAGGTGAACCCTTCTTACTATATCTTGTGTTAGGAAGTAGGCGAATGGGAGAAGAGGGGAATATTGGTTAATGTATTTACAAATATATTCACATCAAAGCAAAAGAAAAAAATACTCATAAGTCCTGCAGCTTTAGTTTCAGCTCCTGGTCACACGATCATACATGGCACATATAACTGCCTTTTTTCCACAACCTACTCCATGTTCTCTTTAACTTCAGCAAACATCTAGGTTGTTTTGATTTATTGTCTTATGAAGTGGCCAAAAACTTTATCTTCAGGTATGAATATCATTAGTAGTTCTTTCTATTTGACACTGTTATAGAATTTTATTAAATTTTAAATAATGGATATGAGACTTCTAAAAGGTGCCCCAGAGTCTCTCCTGCATTCCAGGAACACTCCCCACTACACTCATTGTGTAGCAGCAATCAAATGTTTCCTTCATATTCAAGAAAAATCATGCAAACAGTCGAGAAATCCTTTTTTGCTTATTGGTTAAGTAGCATGAAGTTCTCAAAGTGAACAGGTAGCAGTCTTGGCATCTGGTTCAATGGAATCATTTTTGTGTTCCTTGTAGGAAGAATTACCTCCATCTATCTGTCTATCTATCTATCTATCTATCTATCTATCCATCTCTGTTTCTCTCTCTTTCTTTTTTTAGGAACAAAGACCAGCAAACCTTAAATTGTGAGGATGGGAAGCAAAATTTTTGTTAGTGAACCATTAAGAAGAATAGTGAGAAATGCTACCTCCTTTTCCACGTTTTGATTCCCAGACTCAAAATCCTGGCTATTGGGGAAAAAAGCATCATAGATATAACAGCAGTTTAAAGCACATGCTGCACTCTGGAGAACATGATCCGAGCCCCAGAAAGTGTTGGCTTAACTGGTGGCAAAATGAAGCCTTCAACAAACCTGTAAAGTTTTCAACAAAGTCATGTGCTTTAGGATGATGGGGAATGTTGTAAGACTAAAGAGTTTTTAAGCATAAGCAAATTGTCACGTTTCCTTTGCTGTAAAATGAGCCACTTGGTTTGAAGCAATGTTATGTGACAGAATATGGTGATGAATAAAGAATTCTATAAATCCAAAGACAGTAGTTTTGACAAAAGAATTTTGGTCAAAAATGATAAATCCATATTGAGAGTAACTCATATTCTAGTAAGAATAAAGTACTGATTCTTCCAGATGAATGAAATCAAATGTAATCAATTTGTGAGATGCTGGCTGGACCCTCAGGGAACGTGCCATGTATGTCTGATGATTGTATTCACTCTTGGCACATTTGGCGCTGGAGAGTGGCTGTGGCCACATCAGCCTTGGTGAGTAAAAGCCCTTGTTATTAGCTCTATGCTCCTTCTCCACACCTCATGCCATTATCATTTTAGCCTCATTGAAAAATCTGGAAATGTGTTCCTCATTTTTAGTTCTCTGAAGGGTTTAGGCAAGGTTGATGTTACTCATGTATCAATTGTGTGAATTGTCTAATAAAACTTGAAGCTATCTGAATCTAGGGTTTTCTTAATGGACAGTTTTTTTTTTTTTTAAATAACTGCTTAATGGTGGTAGTAATAGAGCTAGAAAGATGGGGAGAGGCAAAGGAAAGCTTTTATAAGGTAAGAATAAGTTGAAGGAAATCATGCAAATACACGAAACTACATAACATAATTGGAGAATAATGAATGGCCTTTCTTCTGACTGGTACATAGGGTACATAGACAAGATTAGTAAGAAAAAGAAAGCACTGTCCTGATAATTTTCAAAGGTATATATAATATATATTTGTATATTTCAAATATACACATACATATACACATTTCTAAAAAGGAAACATAAGCCTTCTGTTATCAAAATTTTCGCCTTTCGTAGGCACAATTGATTTCAGATGTTTATTTCTGAATCTGTTAGACCATCATACACTGCTTTTGTGATTCTTTCGCAGCTTTTCAGTACTAGGAATATTCATGTGAATCATCTAGACCAAGTATTTCTGGTAAGGAAACTAAGGAACGGAGAATTTGGATGAATCAAACACCTAGAGATAGTTGGATAAAGAATTGAGTCTAGAAACAGGCTTTCTTTCTTTCTGCATGGTCCATTTATAGAACAATGTGGGATAATTTGATGAATATGTAGCTCTTAATAGAAGGTACTATTTTTTTCTCTTTCTGCCAAATATCCTTGATTACACCATCACCACCCTGAAAACAGTGAAAATATCCATCACCCCTTGAAATTTCCTTGTGCTCCTTTTTCATCCCTCGTTTTCACTCCACATCAAGGAACCACTGATATGGATTTTGTCACTATAGATTAGTTTACATTTTATATAATTTTGTGTAAGTAGAATCACACACTATATACTGTCTCTTAGGTGCCTCCTTCCATTCACCATAATTATTTTGAGATTCATTTCTATTGTTTCATGTTAGTATTCCAATGAATGAATATATCACCATTTGTGTAGCCATTCACCTATTGAGGGATATTTGAATTGTGTTCCTAGTTTTGTGGCTATTAAAAATAAAACTGCTATCACATTCATGTACAAGTCATTATACGAACAAATGATTTAAATTCTCTTGGGTAAATACTCAAGAATGAAATAGTTGGATGATAGTGCAACTATATGTATAACATCCTTTGAAATTGTCAAATTGGTTTTCAAATGATATAGCATATTACATAACCTATGGCAGTGCATGTGAGTTTAGGTTCCACAACTTCTTCCTTAATATTTGGTATAAGAAGTATTTTTAATTTTAGCCCATCTAATAGGTATATCATGGTTTCTTACTGTTGCTTTGACTCATATTTACCTAATAACATGATGCTAAGCACATTCTTTGGTGAGGTATCTTTTCAAATAATTCCATTTTTTTATTGAGTTGTGTGTTTTCTTATTTTTGACGAGATTCGTTATGTATTCTGGCTACACATTCTTTATCAGAAGTAAGAGTTGCAAGTATTTTCTTCAGTCTATCTATCTATCTATCTGTCATCTATTGATCTAACATCTGTCTCTAACAGTCTACTTACCTATCTATCAGCTATCTATCTTGCATAATAGTACATAACAGTAATATCAAATTATCCCAAAAAAGCGTCTGATAATAATAATAAATGTTTCCTGGAAAAAATTATCTCATTACATTCTGTTATCTTTTCTTATATAAACACTATCCCAGAAATACATGGTTTAAAATAGCAGCCACTGGGCTATATTCTCTGTTTCCTCGTGTTGACTGAGGTCACATGGTGACCTAGATGTTGGTCTAGGCCGTAGGGTCTTTCATAACTGTCTCCAGGATGAGAATGGCTAGAAAGATTGACTCAAGTGCTCCCCTTCCCACTGCATGTAACCTCAGAGTGTGTCAAATGGTTTTCTAGAAGGTTAGCTGGACTTCCTATGCGGCATCTCATGGCTTTCAGAGACTATCTTCTTAAAGGCTAGATTCAGAAGTGATACACAATATTTCTTCCAATTTCTGTTAGTCAAAGCATTTAAAAGACAAGAAAAATTCAAAAGGGTAATAAATAGGCACTCTGTCTCTAAGGAAAGATGTAAAGTGTGTAAAGATGTGTACAGTCATCTTTAATGTGCCAAAACTATCATGAGCCCCTTGTAAGACTCTAAAATTCACATTCCAGATTCTTTTATGAATAGCTTTTAACATTTTAATTAAATTCATGAGTGTGTAGTATGTGATCTCTTTTTGCTGTGCATGTACTTAGCAAAGCCATTGAATGTAGCAATACTTGAATAGCACACATATAGAAAGAAGAGTGACAGATATTTTAATCTCAGGTCATTGTGAAAGCAACATTAGCTCTGCGATCTTTGGAGGTAGTCATATCATATCAGATATCAAGATGGTAGACCAAGGTTCAAGAAGTATGGGGAATAACAATGCTATCTCTTGGGAAGTATTTAGGGAGGATATAAAAGAGAAAATTCCAGTATTTCTCAATTTGCAAAGAACTAGTATGGAAAATCACATACTAAAATTATTTTTAGAAAAACAGTGTAACTCTGCTTTTTTTAGAAAAAGTATTATCCATGCAAACATGTTTAAGTGAATCATTCTTGTACACATGAGCTATATTAATGGAAAAAAATCCCCAAATCCAGTGTATTTTTATTCTTTGTTCATCACCTTCCATTTTTAGTAGTCTGAAGTACTTAACAATAAATATGTAGAAAGCATTTACCTTGAAAAATCCTTGTTTTAGCGACTTCAGGGAATATAAAAAATAAACATTGATCTTATTCCTGAAACCTTAAGTGCAATAGAGAAATTCTTATATGAATAAATTAAATATAATTCAAGAAAGAGAGTGTTAAGTGTGGAGAATGTGATGGAATCATAAGATGAATGAAATGCATGTAAGTGACATGTAACGAGGGGATGGGGGTAAGAAAATACTTGGAGATGAGAGTGGTCTTGAAAGGTAGCATTAACAGAACGTTCATAGCATCATTATGCATAACAGCCAAAATGTATAAACAAACCAAATCTTCATCAACTGATAAATAAATCAACAAAATGTGTCATATCTATGAAGAAAATATTATTCAGCCACAAAATGCTACAAAATTATGACACTTGCAAAGACATAGATGAACTTTGAAAACAAGATGCTGAGTGAAAGAAGCCTGATGCACAAGAAAACCCATATTGTATGATTCTGTTTACATGAGAAGTACAGAATATGGAAACATATAGAATCAGAAAGTAGATTAGTGATTGCCAGAAGCTGAGGACAGGGGATAAAGAGAAGTGACAGCTAATAGTTGTGGGTTCCTTATTGGAATGATGAAAAATGTTCTGGAATTAGGTAGGGGTAATGGCGGTACAACCTTGTGAATATACTGAAACCCAAAGAAGTATACACGTTAAAGGGTGGACTTATAGTATATGAGTAATATTTAGAAAAAAATATGTCATTGAAGATTAGTAATATTCATAAACATGGTCATAGATGAGAATGTTTCAAAAATGGAAGAAACAAAATGAACAATAGAAAGGAGGTGGAAAGGATTAAGTAGGGTACTATTTGAATTTCATTGGAGTCTGCTTTGACTACAGAAGGAGGTAGCTGTGAAGCAATCATAAATATCATTTGCAGTTTTTTTTCCTAACATAGACCAATTAAGTGACAGTAAGTGAAGCATAAAGACTCAGTCTTTACTGAAATTGTCACTGTATTCGTGGGGGAATATACAGAACCAGAAATATAATTAATGACATATTTACATAACACCAAAGCCTAAGGGCAACAGCTTCAGAGATTTAAGTCCCAAATGTTACCTGGTAAAATAAAATGTCATCTGCCTATTGTTTAGCTACTGAAGACCTACTCATCTCAGGTAGGTTCTCAAGTCTCCAAATTTAAAGACTATATGGGGAAAAAACTTAATTTTTTTGGAAAAAAATGAGAGATTTGTAAATGAATCACTTTATGCCTGTTTATTCAGTTTAATAAACTGAAATTTAAGGGCCACAGATGATCTTTTCTTCTCAGGACTGACAGAATTTGACTGAAATTATTAATTTTCACTAAATAAGATTTTAATCATTTTCTTTTTATCTAGGTTTACTGGAAAGCCTTTAAGCCTTTTATCACTGAGCAAGCACATACATGAATTTTACTGGGTTTTTTAAATTTTAAAAGGAATTGAGGTACCACATTACAAAAAACATATACAAATAACACCATGGGGACCATATGCCATATTTAAAGTCTAAAAAAATGTATCCATCACCCACATTCCAATTCTTATATATCAACAAAGACATACACATATGCAAACAGATGACATGACATGCACACATAAATACAAACGTACACAAGGAAGAGAAGCCTATATATCTGAGAAGCATTTATTGTCCCTCGTACTCCTTCCATTTTTTAATATAAAATACTATTTGAAATCCAAAGAGATGCAAATGCATATGTTAAATTCTGTTGTTTCAAATTCTTTTTAGGACTCTTCTTTGTTTGGTCAAGAGACTCCTCCGTTGGCACCAGACCACTCCACAAATAGGTAACGAATATTGTGACAAAGCAATACCACACTTCTAGAGAAAAGGTCAATAATGTTTATTTCCTGTCTCACCAAATACTAAAGACAACATAGACCAAGACCAGTAACATAATTTTTTCATTATTATCAGTTAGAGATGCTCATTGTGTCTAGAATTAACACAAAATCATTTAAACCAACGCTGTTTCTGAAGAACATAACCATGGTAATCGTTTTTTTGTGTCCATGTGATTATTTTCGAGCATAGAAAATGGTTCGCCCTGTATCCTAAAATATGGTCTCTCTAACCTTGATGTTTCCTCTGTATCATTTTGGAGATGTAATGAGACCTAAAATCATCCAAATCTCTTCCTTGAGATAAAGAAGGTAATGCTCAGAGAAATTAAAGAGCTTGTACGAAGTCGCATACTTCAGGAATGGCATCTAGACTTAGATCAAAGTTTCTCAACTCCTTATTCCAGGTATTTTTTATTATTATTTTACAGACTGCAATGCCTTTTTAAAGAATGACACATGACCGGGTAATTTTCTGAGTATAAAAAAGACAATTGCAGAAAGAAATTATGTTCTGCCTCATGGATATTTGTGGATGTCCAGAAGAGTTAAACATGCATCTATCCTTTTCTTGATCATTTTCTCAAAAATTTAGACAAGAAAAAGAAGAATGAATAGAGGAAATTGCTCCTCCATGACTGAATTCATTTTCCTTGGAATCACCAACAACACTAGGATGAAAGTAACCCTATTTACCATGTTTCTGGTTGTTTATCTCGTTAATCTTCTGGCAAATCTTGGAATGCTCATTTTAATTAGAATAAATTCCCAGCTGCACACACCAATGTACTTCTTCCTCAGCCACCTCTCTTTCTGTGACCTCTGCTATTCCACAGCAGTTGGGCCCAAGATGCTGGTGGACTTGTTTGCCAAGAACAGATCAATCCCCTTCTTTGGCTGTGCTCTGCAATTCTTGATCTTCTGTATCTTTGCAGATTCTGAGTGTCTACTGCTGGCAGTGATGGCCTTTGATCGGTACAAGGCCATTAGCAACCCCTTGCTCTATAGAGTCAACATGTCCAGCAGGGTGTGCTCCCTGCTCATGGCCGGGGTTGATCTGGTGGGAACGGCAGATGCTTTGATACACACAACATTAACATTCCGCTTATGTTTCTGTGGGTCAAATGAGATTAATCATTTCTTCTGTGATTTACCACCACTTTTCATCCTTTCCTGCTCTGATATACAGGTCAATGAGTTGGTGTTATTCACCATTTTTGGCTTCATTGAACTGAGTACCATTTCGGGAGTTCTTATCTCTTATTGCTATATTATCCTGTCAGTCTTGAAGATCCACTCTGCTGAGGGGAGGTTCAAAGCTTTCTCCACCTGCATCTCCCACCTAATCACTGTGGCAATTTTCCAGGGAACTATGCTCTTCATGTATTTCAGGCCAAGCTCTTCCTACTCCCTAGATCAAGACAAAATGTCCTCGTTGTTTTACACCCTTGTGATTCCTATGTTAAATCCTATAATTTATAGCCTGCGGAACAAGGATGTGAAAAAGGCCCTGGAAAGAATGGAAACTAATAGATGGTTTTAAATACGTAATTTAAATACACACGCACAAACTCATATTGTGGTTGTTGCTTTTGTAAAATTGTATGGCATGATACAAGAGAAGCAAAGGTGTCTCAAATACTTTGATTTAATAAAATTAGTATTTGTTTTTTTTTTTTGAGGAAGATTAGCTCTGAGCTAACTACTGCCAGTCCACCTCTTTTTGCTGAGGAAGCCTGGCCCTGAGCTAACATCCATGCCCATCTTTATCTACTTTATATGTGGGATGCCTACCACAGCATGGCTTGCCAAGTGGTACCATGTCCGCACCCGGGATTCGAACCGGCGAACTACAGGCCCCCGAAAAGTGGAACATGTGAACTTAACTATTGTGCCACCGGGCCGGTCCCTAGTATTTGTTTTAAAGCTCACAGATAATATTCAGTTCCTCAAACATGTCATAGTTCGTGATGTGTCTAGAATTTACATATGATACTCTTTCCTTGTTGAAATCTTTCCTGACTTCCAATTTTGGCAGATATTTATTGATTTGTTTTTTGTTCAAATACTAATTTATTACACTAAAATTAATTGTGTATTTACTAAGTGAACTTTTAACTTTTAAGTGCTTTGTATTCCGTGGTACATCCAGTAGTTTCTATACCAATGAATCCTATAATCTAGTGGGAGTAATTGACGTTAATTGACTAAGCACTCAAATAATTCATAAGCCTCAAAAGAATATGAGTTAAAAACTGAGGGCTTTATATCTAAAGCAAAATGTTTCATATAAGATAATGTCTTTGTTGGTTGGACATATTGAGTCTCAAATCTAAAAAGATGCAAGATGAGAGAGGAAAAGGTGGTAGGCAGAGGATCTGACAATTAGAGAAGTCTTAACTTGGACAAGTTCATGACTCTTTAGAGATAAAGAAGTCGTGGTTGCTACAACATGGATGAATCTTGAGGGCATAATGCTAAGTTAAATAAGTCAGACAAAGAAAGACAAATACTGTATGATCTCATTTATATGTGGAATATAAAAACGGTGAACTCAGAAACAGAGAGTATATTGGTGGTTGCCAGGGGCTGAAGTTTGGGGGAAATGTGTAGATGTTGGTCAGATGGTACAAATTTTCTGTTATAAAATGAAGTTCTGGGGATCTAATGTACAGCACGGTGACTATAGTTAAAAATATTGTATTGCATATATGAAATTTTCTAAGAAGGTAGATCTTAAATGTTCTCAACACAACAAAAAAATGGTAACTATGCGAGGTGACGGATTTGCTTATATAGTGGAAATCGATCACAAATTATACATATATGAAAACATACATTGTACACCTTAAACATACCCAATGTTATTTACTGATTTTATCTCAATAAAACTGGAAAAAAGAAGAAGAAAATAATTCCAGTTGGTTTGGTTATAAAGAGCAGTGAAAAGGGCCCTGGTAAAGTACATCATTGTGCTGTAATTATCAACAATCAACTGCTCCAACAACCCTCCAGGAAAATTTCCTTCCCTGCTTTCCCCTTTTCATCTCTGGCTAAATGTCCTGTTTCGTAGTTCACACACAACAACCTCCTTTAAGCATTGTTTTAATATCACCATGTTTATCAAATCACTGCCTTCAGTATGAGATTTAAAGCATTATTTACTCAAGAACTGAAGTTTCTATCCATTATCCAAAGCACAGCACAGTGTCTGGGACACAAAATGGGAAAACAAATAAATAATAAATTAGAAACCAGATATCATTTAAAAAAATTTTTTTTAAAGATTGGCACCTGAGCTAACAACTGTTGCCAATCTTTTTTTTTCTCTGCTTTTTCTCCCCAAGTGCCCCCAGTACATAGTTGCATATTTTGAGACACCACCTCAGCATGGCCTGATCAGAGGTACTATGTCCGCATCCAGGATCCGAACTGGCAAAATCCTGCGCTACTGAAGCAGAGTGCGCAAACTTAACCACTCGGCCACAGGGCCAGCCACAAGATAACATTTTTGAGTGCCTCTTAGAAGTTAGCAACACAATTAAATGAGAATATGGCATATATATATAAATAAAATAACTTTTAAGAAAGTACAGAGATGGTTGTGGATACTAAGATCTAATCACACTAGAAGAAAATAGCATTTGCCTTTGTACGTTCCTAATGTTTGTCTACTTTATCTGTCTCTGCTGTAGTTTCTGACGGTTAAAGCACTGAATCAGCTTATTGAGACAACATGGATGTGGCCACATATTAGAAGAACCACATAAAACTCAAGGGCACTCTTAATTATCCATTACAATTGTTGAAGTTAAAAGCCACTGAATGTCTTAGATTTTCTAGCTTCTATTTTAAAATGCCTTTGTGAGAAAATATTTCGGAATGGAAGTAAAACTGAAGAAGAACTCCTGCTTTTCAAGATGGCATTTGTGGCACACTGTGACTTCTTACTAGTTATGAAGCTGGAAAAAAACCTATGAACAATATATTTTTTTGGTGAGTCTT
Organism: Equus caballus; assembly: GCF_041296265.1. Classification (NCBI taxonomy): domain Eukaryota; kingdom Metazoa; phylum Chordata; class Mammalia; order Perissodactyla; family Equidae; genus Equus; species Equus caballus. The sequence goes on from NC_091695.1 coordinate 15,200,136, forward strand.
TAAGTGTTTCCATCTATACCATATTTTCCCAATTAACACATATTCTTTTGAAAATGTTAGTTATGAACACCAACATGTTAGAAAACATGTTTGAAATATATTGTCCAAGAAAAATGGAGTGCCAGTGGATTGCTGCTAATTTAGAGGATGCAAACGTGTAATCTGATTAACCCATCTCCCTCCTTAATGGCAGCTATATATTACAGCATCTAAAGACTGATTTGATCTATCTACTGACTGTTTTATCAGATCTTGTGGGTGTGAAGTAAAGAGAATGGAATTTTAAGGTCTATGAATGGAATTCAAAAAATAGAATTTACTGATTCAATGAACTGTGGGCCTCCTTTCTTTAAAGTTGTGAGGTTGAATAACACATTATGGGAAATATTTTCTTAGGGAATCATGACTCAAATAGAAGGTTGGATGATGGCCTATAATGACTCCTTATCTTGGTATTCTACAGAAATTTGGAGCACTGCATCAAAAGGCTTTATGTATTCCAGCCTATCTACTTCAACCTTCATCATTCCCTTGCCTTCTTAGTCACTCTACATAACATCCTTCTTACATATGCCCAATGACTGATGGAAAATATTATTGTTCAAATACAGTATTATCAGAACCATGGGTGGTCTTTAAATATGGTGACAGAGAAGGCTCCTGAATGCTTCTTCTCCCATGACACAACAAATGAACAGCTACACGTGGTCCAATTCTCTCCAAAAGAAATCAAGAAACTAGCTGAGTGACTCCTACATATTGAGCAATGAGAAAATATCCGCACTGAAACAGGTAAAAAAAAACCCCTCAGATAGACTCTAGCCATAAGCACCACCCTCAGCAAAGGGACATACAATTGGGGAGAAACACCTAGCTCCCAGCTTCTCACAGAGGAGTAAAGTATTTGGACCCCACACAGTGTGCCCCAACTTTTAACACTCCCACCACAGGAAGAGGCTTCCAAATCTCTTAGCTCTGAAAGCCAATGGAGCTTGCATTATATATATATACACACACTTAATTTTGAGAGACTGAATGCTCTTCCCCATAACTGGGAAGAATACAAGCATATCTCATAACTTTTATTCAGTACCGCATTAAGGGTTCAGTGCAATCGGGGAAGAAATTGAAATAAATGGCTTCCAGACTAAAAAGAAAGAAGCAAGTGTCCTATTTATATATGACATGGTCCTGTATGAACCTAATCAAAGAAATCCACGAAGAAACTACTAGAACAAATATAGGAACCACAGGACTAAACAAACAAAAAAGCAGTTATTAAGGGAAGACGGCACTAGCTGCAGCTATTACACCAGGGCTTAGAGCAGAGAAAGAAGGCAAAAAACCCCTCTCCTAGTCGTTCTCTGATTGGTTTATATTGCATATTTTAAAAGCTGCTGCCTGAGAGTCAGGTTTCAAATTTAACATGCACCTAGAGGCTGATTGAGATCCTCCCTGGAGAACAGGAAAGCTGCAGAGTCCTCCCACACTCTCTCACTCCTAGCCACCCTAAGTCACCCTTATCTTCCTGGGAGGAACTTGTTCATATGTCTGCACCCCAGATTTTGTGGGTACCACCTGAGTGATGTGTCCCCCCACATCACTTGATTCTGATGGCCAACAGGGCTTTCATTCAGAAATGCCACAGAAGACTGAAATCATGTCAAGCATCCTCTCCAATCACAGTAGTATGAAACCGGAAATCAATTGGAAGAAGAAAATTCTGGAAAATTCACAAATATGTGGAAATTAAATAAAATGTTCATGAACAACCAATGGGTTAGAGAAGAAATTAAAAGAGAATTCAAAAAGATATCCTGAGACAAATAAAAATAGACAACATACCAAAAGTCAAGGGATGCAGCATAAGCAGTTCTGAGGAAAGTCTATAGTGAGAAATGCTACATTAAGAAAAAAAGACATAACTTCATAACTCAAGGAAACAGAAAAAGAGGAATAAACTAAGCCAGCCTCTAGAAGAAGCAAGGAAATAACAAAGATCAGAACTGAAATAAAAGAAATGGAGACAAAAATGACAGTGCAAAAAATCAATCAAATTGCGTTGATTTTTTGAAAAGATAAACAAAATAGACAAACATTTAGCTAGATTCAACCAAGAAAAAAAGAGAAAGGTATCAAATAATATTTTAAATGAAAGAAGGGACATTACACTTGATACAAATACAAAGGAACATGAGACAATACTATGGACAATTGTATGCAAAAAATTGGACCACTTAGAAGAAATTGATAAATTCCTAGAATATGCAAGCTAACAAGTCTGAATTATGAAAAAATAGAAAATCTGAATAGACCAATCTAGTAAGAAGGTTGAATCAGTAATTCGTTGGTGAATTCTATCAAGCATTTAAAGAATTAATACTGATCCTTCTCAAACTCTTACAAGAAATAGAATAGTAGGAAGCAACCCCAAACTCATTTTATGAGGCCATCAATATCCAGATACCAAAAGAAAACTAAAAGCCAATATTCCTGATGAATATGGAAACAAAAATCCTCAACAAAGTAGTAGCAAACCAAATTCAATAATGCATTACAAAGATCATAGACCATGACCAAGTGTGATTTATTCCCGGGATGCAAGGATGGTTCAACATCTGAAAATCAATCAGTGTATTCACTGTATTAAAAAAATGAAAGAAAAAATTACATGATCATCTCAATAGAGGAAGAAAAAACAAGTGGCAGAATTCAACATCTTTTCATTATAAAACTCTCAGCAAACTAGGGAGAGAGGTAACTTACCACAACATAAAGGCCATAAATGACAAGCCCACAGCTAACATCATATTAAACAGTGAAAAGGTGAAATCATTCCTCCTAAGATGAGGAACAAGATAAGGATGCCCAAACTTTCTACTTTTATTCAACATTGTACTGAAAGTTCCACCCAGAGCATTAAAAGAAGTAAAAGACATGCAAATGGGAAAGAAAAAGGTGAAATTATCTCCATTCGCAGATAACATGATGTTATATATACAAAACCCTGAAGACTCCACCAAAAAAACCAGTTAGAACTAACAAACTAGTTCAGTAAAATTCTGGATGCAAAATCAGTACACAAAAATCAATTTCATTTCTATTCACTAACAATGACTTATCAGAAAGATAAAGTAAGAATAAAATTCCATTTTCAATTCCATCAAAAAGAATAAAATACTTAGGAATCAATTTAGCCATGGAAATAAGAGATCTATATACTGAAATCTATAGTATATCAATGAAAGAAATTGGAGAAGACACAAATAAATGGCAAGATATTCCACGATCATGCGTTGGAAGATTTAATATTGTTAAAATGTCCCTACTACCCAAAGGAGTCTACATATCCAATGCAATCTTTATCAATATGCTGTGACTGAAAGTTTGGTCTCTGAACCCAGTGCCAATCCAAATAATGAGAACAGAGTCTTGGGTAAAAAGGAAAACCAGCTTTACTTTTTTTGCCAAGCAGAGGGAGCAAAGCAATGGCTAGTGCCTTAAGAATTGCTGGCTACCCACTAAGAAATGGGGAAAAGATTTCAGAGGTTTGTGAGGAATGTAGAGGGGGGAAGTCTATGACCATGCTGGTCAGCGCTTTCCCACCAGCTTTAGGGTGCTTTCAAGGAGGGACAGCCTGTTAGATAAGGGATTCTTCACCTGCCTGCCCTTGGTTGTCTGCCTCTGTGGTGGATGGTGGATTCTGGTGCCAGGAAGCTGTGGGAAGATTCAGTTTCTTGATATTCTCTGGACATCAGTTTCCCTGTAATAAACTTCAAGGACCTGTGAGTAGTCTGAGCCCAGCATGAGGCCACCTGGGCTTTTACAATTTCTAACTTCTATTTAGTTGTAAAGCTCAGGGAGTCACAGGTTAAAAAAGCAGATATTTACATATTAGTGTGACTAAAGAGTCAGGGAAAGGGGATGAGCACTTTTGGTTTTAACCTCATATATGCTGGGTTTAATGTAGGGGAACCAATATTAGGGCCAGTATTAATTAGAAGGCTATAACAATGCTAATGGCATTTTTATAGAAGTAGAAAAAACAATCTTAAAATTTGTGTGGAAACAAAAAATGCTCTAATAGCCACTCAAACTTGAGAAAGCAGAACAAAATTGGAGGCACCTTACTTTACGATTTCAAACTGTATTGCAAAGTTATAGTAATCAAAAGAATATGTTATTGGCATAATAAAAGACAAGTTTTCACATATAGATTAACGAAGCAGAATAGAAAACTCCAAAATAAACCCACTCATTTATGTTAAATTAATTTGCAACAATGGATCCAAGAATATGCAATGGGGAAAATAGTCTCTTTAATAAATGGTACTGGGAAAACTAGAAAGACACTACAAAAGAATGAAACTGGACTCCTATCTACCCCATTTACAAATGTCAATACAAAATGACTTGAAAACTTGAACACAAGACCTGAAACTAAAACTGCTAAGCAAAACATTGGGGGTAAGCTCCTTGACATCAGTCTTGGCAATGATTTTTTTGGATTTGACAACAAAAACAAAAATAAACAAGTAGGACTTATATCAAACTAAAATGCTTCTGCATAGTAAAGGAAACTATTGACACAATGAAAAGACAGCCTACAGAATGGAAGAAAATACATGCAATTCACATATCAGTAATGATTCACACAACTCAATACCAAAAAAACGATCTGATTAAAAAATGGGCCAGTGAACTGAATAGAAATTCTTCCAAAAAGATATTCAAATGGACAACAGGTGTATGAAAAGTGCTCAATATCACTAATCATCAGGAAATGCAAATTGTAACCACAATGAGATATCACCCCACACCTGGCTATCATCAGGTCTCTATGCCTAGAATGGTTATCATCAAAAAACAAATAACAAATGTTGATGAGTTTGTACAAAAAAGGAAACCCTTGATCACTGTCGATGTAAATGTAACTTGGTATGGCCACTATGGAAAATAACATCAAGGTTCCTTAAAAAATTAAGATAGAACTACTGTATGATCCAGCAATCCCATTCCTGAGTGTTTATTCAGATGAAATTAAAACCAGAAATCAAAGATAATCACCACTTTCATGTTCATTGCAGCATGATTCACAGTAGTCAAGATGTGGAAACAACCTAAGTCTCTATCAAAAGATGAATGGATAAATAAGGCGTGGTATATATATAATGGAATATTATTTAGCCACTAAAAACAAAAATAAAACCTACCATTTGGTACACCGTGGATAGACTTTGAGTGCATTATGCTAAGTGAAATATCAGACAAAGACAGACAGATACTGTAATATCTCACTGATATGTTGAATCTAAAAAAAAACAATACTAAACTCATAGAAACAAAGCAGATTGGTGGTTGCCAGAGATGGTGGATGATGGGTGGGGGAAATGGGTGGATATGGCCAAAAGGTATAAACTTCCAGTTAAAAGATAAATACATTCGTGGGATGTAATGTACCAAATGGTAACTATAGTTAACAATACTGTATTATCTATTTGAAAGTTGCTGAGAAAGTAGATCTTAAAAGTTCTCATCACACGCACAAAAATCTGAAACTGTAGGAGATGGTGGATGTTAACTAAACTTGTGACAATGTTTTGCAGTATCTGCACATATTACATCATTATTTTGTACACCTTGAACTAGTACAATGTTATGTGTCAATCGCATCTCAATAAAACTGGGAAATAATATCCTCATGGACATACATAAATGGAAATACACAAACACATATATTTATAATTTAAAAAGGAGATTATATCATAAATTTATGAATTTTCTCTTCTTTTTTCTTTTACGCTGAGGAAGATTTACCCTGAGCTAACATCTATTGTCAATCCTCCTCTTTTTGCTGAGGAATATTCACCTTGAGTCGATATCTGTTGCCACTTTTCCTCTATTTTGTATGGGAGACGCTGTCACAGTATGGCCACTGTTAGATAAGTGGTGTAGGGCTAACCCGAGAACCGAACCCAGGCTGCCAAAGCAGAGGAAATCGAACTTAACCACTAGGCCACTGGGACTGGCCCAGAATTTTATTTTTTTAGTGGATACTTTTCTCCCCCATTTCTTCATTCCACACATTGAACTCCAGTATGCTTCATCCTTCCTTCTAATGTATGCTCCAGAAAACCCCTGATAACAGCTTGCCCTTTATCTTTTCTTATTTTTTTGTCAAGTTCATTCATTGGTAAATATATAATCATCATTCGCTTTCCATAAAATAGTGTATATATAATTCATTGTATGTTAATTTTCCAAATTGACTGTAGGCTTTTGCAAATGCTTCTACATCAATACAAGGGGCTCTGATGTATTTCTTTGAATGATTACATGGTATTCCACATTATGGAAATATCTTAATCCAATTACATATTTTTGTACTGGTGGGCATATTTTTTCCTAGTTTTTGATCATTGTTAACTATGTTAAAATAATTATATTTGTATGTATACGCCTCTTGAAAGCTAGCCCCAGAGTGACAGAGCTAGTTTTTCTATCCTGTATTCATCAAAGTAGTCAGAGGCCAGCCTAAATTTAAAAGGAGGGAGAAAAGATACCATATCTCCATGGGAGAAGTGTCAAAGAATTTGAAAATATCTTTAATCAGACACAGGTACCATCAGTCTGTTGTAGAACCTTGAAAATTCTCATTTCCACATTCTTATGTTATTAGCTTTTCACATATGGATTCTCCTTAACTTGAGATACAGTTACATCACGATAAACTCATCCTAAGTTCAAAATATCATGCTAAAAATGCACTTAATACATCTAACCTACCAAATATCAGAGCTTAACCTAGCCTACCTTAAACATGCTCAGAATACTTACAGTTGGGCAAAATCATCTAACACAAACCCTATTTTATTGAACATCTCATGTAATATATTGAATACTGTACTGAAAGTGAAGAATAGGATACTTGCATGGGCACTCACCGTTAACAAATAGAGATGAAAACACACTGGGCCTGAAAAATGTTTGAAGCATTGAATTAAGATTAATTAATGCAGGATGGGGATGCTATGGCAACAAGGTCATCAATTTCTCTCTCTCCCTATGAGGGTCCAGAATAGTGTCCAAAATATGCTGGCAACACACTCCACTGTAGAGTACGGGTTGTTTACTCTCATGATCCTGTGGATGACTGGGAGCTACTGCTCACTGCCACTGCGCAGCATCACGAGAGAGTATCTTGTGGAATATTGCTAACCCAGGAAAAGAACAAAATTCAAACTTTGAAGTATGGATTCTCCTGAATGCGTATCACATTCACACCAACATGAAGTAAAAAAAATGTGGAGTTGAAGCATAGTATGTTAGGGACAATCTGTATTCAAATTAAATATATGTGTGTGTATGAATTTTTCTGATTCCTTGCGTGCACATACAGAGCATAAAACAGTGATTGAAATGTACTTAAAATTCACATTACAAAAAGGAGGGTAGATGAAAGTTGATACCAGTCATGTCAGTGTGAAAGATTGATTAGCTCTGCTTCCTGCTCATAGCATTCCATCAAACCGAGGACCACAATGACAAAGGTTCAGGGATAATGGAGCATTAAATCATAGCTGTTGGGAAGGATTTGGAAAGGATACATAGTTCCACTCCAATAATTTTCAACTTTGTAACAATTGAAATGAAGAAAAGCCAACTAAATTATTTTACAAACAAATAGGGGGCTGGCCTGGTGGCCCAGCAGTTAAGTTCACATCTTCAGCTTCTCTGTGGCCTGGGGTTCGCCAGTTCGGATCCCGGGTGTGGACATGGCACTGTTTGGCAAAAGCCATGCTGTGGTAAGCATCCCACATATAAAGTAGAGGAAGATGATCATGGATGTTAGCTCAGGGCCAGTCTTCCTCAGCAAAAAGAGGAGGATTGGCAGTAGTTAGCTCAGGGCTAATCTTCCTCAAAAAAGAAAAAAAGAAAAGAAACAAATAGAACCCTGATGTCTCCTAAAGCCTCTTTCATGAACAGGTGTATGTATGATCTATATTAGTTGAAACAGTCCCCAAAAGACCTCTTTATTTCTACTATTTGTCCATTACCTACCAGTCTAGTCACCTAAAATATTTAAGAACAATTAGTAATTAGACATTACGTATGCAAGTCCTGATGCTGGGCTTCAGGATAAATAGAAATTTGCCAAATGTTGCTGTTATTTCTAAGAGAGTACAATGTAGTAAAAGACACAGACACGTATATGAATGAAATAGACATATTTCAAGAAAAAGTGTACTAAGTATAATGTATGTTATAGTCATAAAATAATTAAAATCCAGTTGGATGACATGTGATTGAAGGAATGTAATCATGCATACTTAGCGGAAAAAAAGTATTTAATATGACCATTAAAGAACTTTGTGTGTATATATATATATATATATATATATATATATATATGGGAAGGTATAAGGGATTGTTTCAGAAATGAAACAGACAAGATAAAAATAATTAAGGATAAATAATAAAATAATCATCTTAATAAAGAAATTTATTAATTTAATAAATTTAAGAAGATAATTAGATAAAAACTTCAGTTGAGGGTCTATTTGAGTTTATTGGATGTCTGATTTGACTGGAGGAAGATTGTGTAGGACAGTAAAAAATCATACTGTAAACACCATCATACTTTCTTGGCATTGATCAATTTGGTGCAAGTATGAAGAATTAAAAGTTTGGCCTTGGGGCCCTCAGGGTGGTGCAGCGGTTAAGTTCGCGTGTTCCGCTTCAGCGGCCCGGGGTTTGCCGGTTGGGATCCCGGGTGCGGACATGGCACAGCTTGTCAAGCCATGCTGTGGCAGGCATCCCACATATAAAGTGGAGGAAGATGGGCACAGATGTTAGCTCGGGGTATATGTGTTTGGACTTATGAATACTTCAATAAATACAGTGTTAACATTCTGCTTATGTTTCTGTGGGTCAAATGAGGTTAACCATTTCTTGTGTGATATTCCACCTCTCCTTTTGATATCTTGCTCAGATATGTAGGTCAATGAGTTAGTGATATTCACCATCTTTGGTTTCATTGAACTGATTACTCTTTCAGGACTTTTTGTGTCTTATTGTTCTTCTCCTGGCAGTGCTAAAGATCCAATCTACTGAGGGAAGGTTCAAAGCTTTCTCTAATTGCACCTCCCACTTAACTGTTGTTGCAATTTTCCAGGGAGCTCTGCTCTTCATGTATTTCTGGCTGAGTTCTTCCTACTCTCTGGATCAAGACAAAATGATCTCATTTTTTACACTCTTGTGACTCCCCTGTTAAACCCTCTGATTTATAGTCTACAGAACAAGGATATGGAAGAGATTCTGAAAAAACTTAAATAAAAATTAGTTCCATTGAAAAGTTATATGTATATATATTTTATCCCAATGTTACACTATAATACATGAAAATCAAAATTATTTTAAGTAATGTTGGGTGATCCAATAAATATTTATACTATGTTCCAGCCATACAAATATGTCTCATTCCCTAAATACACCATGTTTCATTTTATGTCTTAAATTTATATTTGGTACTCCTATTTGTGGAAGAATTCTGGACTCTTATTTTGCCAAATTTTCATTTTCTCAATCTTTTATTCATGCATTAATTTAATTTCTAAAAGTTATTGAGAGTTTCCTAAGTGTCTGTTGCACGTCTTATGTGCTTTGTATTTCGTGCAGAATCCAACAGTTCTTATATTAATGAATCTTATCGCCTAATGAAAGTGGCAAATGTTAATTAAATAATCATTCAAATTATTTATAATGAAACTATAATTATGCCACAATGTGGAAAGACTGGACGCTATAAACCCAAAGTACAGTGTTCAAGTGTCGTGAACAAAGTTAAAAAGAACTTCCTGGAATTAGAGACAATCTGGGACCTAAGAGATAAGTAGGAATTAACTGAGAGCTGGTAGAGAAAGAATTCTAGGCAGATGTATCAGTAATTAGAAAAGCCTTGAAGTGGGCAGGAGCATGCGATTTCTGTGGAATTTAAAGAATTTTAAGTGTAGCTAGATTATGGAGATCAAGGGGACTGGCCTGATGAGTCAATCCCTGTGCTGCAATGCACAACTCAGTCACTTCCTCCAGGCCCTTTCCTTCCCTCTAGCATTCTCCAAACTTGGTTCAAACACCACCCTGTGCCTCAGAACATTGTTGATCATCCTACTCTGTTTCCTAAACCAATACCTTTAACGTGAGGTTTGAACACTAAAGAGCAGATAAATAATGATATAATGGCATATTTTTACAAAGAATAAATAAATAATGATATAATGACATATTTTTACAAAGAATACTATACAACCATGAGAGTGAATGTAGTACAACTGAATGCAGAAACACGGGTGGATAACACAAGCATATTGTTGAATGAATCAGTGCATACTGTAGTCATCCACTTGTGTGACTCAAAAACTATGAAACTAATCTATCATGATAAAACAGGAAAGTATTTACTCCTTGGAAGTAAAAGATTAGTGACTTAGGAGGGAGCATATAAAAGGCTTTTATGATACTGGTAATGCTGTATTTCTTGGTCTGAGTCCTGATTATAAATGCGTTTTTTGAAGTTATCTATCCGTATACTTATCATAAATATTCTCTCTATATATTCAAATATAGAGAAAAGGGTTTTTTCCTTTTTCCTTTTCACAGCAAAAACGTTTTTACAAAGCAAATTCCATTTACCATTAGACTATAAGAAACCTCAGAATTTTATTGTTATAAATTTTTATCCCTAGAAATGCTTTCCAAACAATAAAGTCCAATACATTTTTGTAAAATTAATGGTGTTACTTTCATAGAATCTTTCAGTGAATAACTATCCCTTTTACTATTAAAAAAGCAAGGATGACTGATTCAACCCAGGAGTACTCCTAATATTGTTTCCAGCAGCAAGAAGATTTAGTGAATCTGATTTTCCTTGGTACCGTTATCATGCACTGAACTTATTCATAACGGCCCACGACTAAGGGCCATTCAACTATTTTATAAAGAAGAGAATTTATAAATAGACAGTTGCCTAGATAGTATTATATTTAGAGCCACTGTGGCACTAGAGAAGTTATTAGACAGATATTTTTTTCTTACTTGCGTGTCTCTGATGTCTTAAAGCCCAACTGGGTAATCTTCTTCCATGAGTAAAGAAAGTCAACTTCAATTAAATACAAATCCCTTTGGGAAGTTAATTATCCAAATGTTAATAATAATGCAGCCATTAAGGCTCAGGTTTTAAGGAAAGTGTTAGAGGGAAGTTATGCTAAATGGTCTGCAGGGGCAGTCATGTTTAGGAAGCTAAATTTAGAACTTGCCTCAACAAAGTGGGACCTGAAGAGATTTGCCATCCCTTGGGACAGAGAAGCACCTGATGGGAAAGTTAGTTTGGAAAGGAACAAGAATAAAGTCACCAAGGAAATTTCCCATTCCTTCAAATATGTATCAGAGAAGTAGATAATGGCAGCAAAGCTCTTGGGTAACACATATGCATCAGTGTCTTCAGTTTAACAGGTGGCAAATTATTACAATTACGTAGCTTGTGCTTGTTCTCCACAATATCTCCTATAACAGTAAATTAAGTGTATTTGTACAAATGATCACACAATTAATTACAATAAAATACAAAAAGGCATTGAAATACATCAGTAACGTGTCCTTTACCCCAAACCAATGATTCTTTATTTTAATTATTTTAGCCTAAGATGTGGTCTAGCTTTGTAGGACCCTGGAAAAAGGTTATGTCTCTGTCTAGTTCCCAGTGAGTTTCAGCAGAAATGAATTACCTCGAGTATTTGTATGTATACACTGGCTTATACTTATCATTTTGTAAATTATTTTGTGTATGCACAGATTTTGCATTTACCTGCTTTACAGTAAAGAAAAAAGTTAATAGCAATGAGGCAGAATGTACAGTAAGGATAAATTATGTTACAATCAGCAGTAGAATTTAATGAACACGTGGAAATTTATACTTGTCACTGTAAGGGAGGAAGACATTTCCTCTTCCCAAGTGTGGGTTCGTCTGGCTGGAGAACAAATTAAATTCACGTGAGACAGAATAGCAAGAGAAAATTAAACAAAGCTTTATGAGGAACCATGGCCCGGGGCCTTTCTTCCCGAAGGAAGAAACGGCACCGAAGAAGTGAGGTGCACAGAGTGATTATATACTCCCAAACAGGGTGTTTCACATATGATTGAAATGTCCCTCCCACAATAGTCAAAAGATTGCCCTGTCGGCACAGCGCTTGATGGACACAGCAGATAGTGGGTCTGCTGTCTTGGTGGGCGTAGCAGAAGGCAAGTCTATTGTCTGGAGCTGGACGATCACAGGTGAGAGCAGCAATCAGTTCCTAGCCTAAGGAAGGATGCTCAATCCTTAAAGAAATGCCAAGGTTGGGAGGGGGAGGGAAGTCAGTTACAGGAGGTTACCAGGCAAGCACAATAAAATGCCGATTTAAGTCCTTGCCTTTGGCATTGATGAAGAGTTTCTAGAGAGAAGGTCATCTCCTTTCTTCTTCCTGGTGCAGAGAGGGAGGCACCTTTTACAGATAGAGATTTACCTCACAAGTGTAAATGTGTCCTAAGAAAGGGCAAGTTCCATTCCTCCTTCCCTGTCCCAGTTTATCAAAAGCAATCAGGCTCAAATAATCCTGATGCCAAAGAGACATATCTTGGGGTGGCCAATTTCAGGTCCCTACATTACCATCCTGAAATGATTCACATATTCTAAAATAGTTCTCAAAAGATGGTCAATACAGAGAGTATTCCCAATGCCACCATGTTACATAATCAGGGGCACCATTTTCTTATTTTCTTGTGCTTCCTGGAAATGTGCAATACAGTGTTTATTTGATGCATTTATATCTTGGAATATGGTTACCCCATATCATTAGCTAACATCTGCACTACATCACATAATTATTATTTATTTTGTAGTGAGACTACTTAAGATCTAGGCTATTATCAACTTTGAAGTATATAATACAGTACTGTAACTATAATCACAGTGCTGTGCATTAGATCTATAGAACTTATTCCTCTTATAACTGCAAGGTTTTACCCCTCAACCCACATCTCCCCAACTCCGCCACCCTGAGCCCCAGGTAACCACCAATCTACACTCTGTTTCTATGAGTTCAGCTTTTGTAGATTCCACATATAAGTGATATACAGTATTTGTCTTTCTCTGTTTGACTCATCTCACTTAGCATAATGCTCTAAGTTCCTTACACTGTAGTAGGAACCTATTAAGAGTAAGCTTTTTGAGTCATGAAGCTATAATGCCTATGAAACTCCAGAAGTTTACTGATTATTTCTGGATCTCACTTTCAGTATCTGTATAATGAAGTTGTTAGAGACAACTCAGGAAACACAAGATAATATTTGAAATATATGATAATGTATATGGAAGAAAGTTAAATAGTATAAGAAAAACACAAAAAAATTGGTAAGATATCCACAATGGTTTATATTTGAATCCATACCTTTTGCCTCATGAATCTAGTGCTGAATAAGGAGGTGCTTAAAAAGCACGTTTATAGAAGGGAAAGTAGAAATATTCTATGGGGCAGAATAATGAAAACACACGATTTATCTCTCTGACCCAATGAAGGAGTCCAATCAAGGCGGGGACCAACATGGTTGACGAAGATTCAGGGAGGGTGGAGCATTACATTTGCAGCTTTACAGGTGGGATTTGGATACACACAAAATTGGCATTTCCAGTACCTCCCAATTTTCAAAGTACTACCATGAATAATAGTACACTAATTTATTTTGGAAATGAGCAGACTTTGGCTTTTTCTTTGAAAGCATTATCCCAACACATTTTTTTTTTAAATAAAAAGATCATTCTTGTACATATGAACTATATTAGTGGAAACAGGCTGCAAAGGCTGTTTATTTCTACTGTTTGTTGAATATCCACCAGCCTAACAACAGGAAAATATTGAACAACATACATTTACTGAGCCGTTACTCATGCAAATCCTATGCTAAGGATCAGAGGAATGTAAAAAGACATATATATAAATACATGAAATACATAGTTCAATAAAGAATGTACTAGGTGTAGTGGATGTTATACAATTGAAAGAGAGCAGAATATGCCATCCTAAAGTAGGTCACCTTGTCATATTGATTATTTTGAATTAAAGTTACTTAAGAAACAGTCAGTGTAAGAAGGATACTCTGACCCTCCTTTGTCCTCCGAAAAGTAGGAAATAAATCTCTCATGTGAAAGTTATGCCTGCTGCACCGAGGGTAGAAGGCATCCTTATCACCGGAGAGAAGGAAATTTAGGGCCAAGAAGGCTATATAAACAAAACTTATTTCTTCTTCACTAATTTACTACCCCAGGCCCAAACCCCTTAATCTTGTCAATTCTTCACAAATTTAGTGTTTCTTTGTCTAAAAGGTTTAAAAGCTGCCTGCTTTGGTCACTTGTTTGAGTCTCATATTTTTTATGGAGTTCCTGTGCAAATGAAATTAAATTTGTTTTTCTCCTGTTAATCTGGTTTATTAAGTCTGTTTAATCATTAAACCAGTCAAAGAAACTAGAGGGAAGAAGGGAAAAGTTTTCTGCCCCTACATAGTCAAAATATTATAGAGGCGAGGGTAACTGACATGTACCTGGGGAAAAATCAGACAATGACTAATGAAAAATCAATATGTAAGATTATCATATTTCTAAATGGTAGGTGAAGGAAATGTTTCAGAAATAGAAGCCATAGTGTAAACAATGAAAATGAGATGGAAATCATTAAGTAGAGGATCTATCTGTATTCCATTAGACATCTGATTCACTTGAGGAGGGTAGAGGTTCATGGTAGCCATGAAACATAGCATTAAAATAAAGTCTGGTAAATTTCTGACATTGATCACTTTGGTGAATAGAGTGAAGAATTAAAAGTTTAGGCTTTGCTAAAGTTGTTGCAACATTCTCAGTGTAAAAGACAGAACCAGAAATCTAATTAATCATGTTCTCATAACACAGAAGGCAGAAACTCTATAAATTTAATTCCCAACAGTCACTCGTTCAAAATAAAATGCAATTTGCCTATTGTTCATGTACCAGTGATAAGGACAGAGAGGCTAGCTCAATGCAGGTAGGTTTATAAATGGTTAAATTCAAAGAATATCATGGGGAAAAAACTTTACACTTTTGGAAAATGGAAAATTAAGTATTGAGGAGTTTATAAATGAGTTATTTTATACTTGATTACTCAGTTAAAGAAACTCTAATGGCTAAACATGATATTTCTTTGTTAGACTTGTGTGAATTTGACTGACCTCATTTGTTGTTTGTATAAGGAACTTAAAGATTTTACTTATAAATATTTTACTCAAGTTGATAAGTAAATCATTACTTTTTTATCACTGTGCGAGTGATATCATTGTGTATGTAAATTTAATATTTGCTTTTGTCTCTTTCAATAATATAGATAACACATTACAAGTACCAATATATGTAAATCCAAGTGCATATAGATCACATAACATAATAAGTCTAGAAAAAATAAAAATCAGACCACCACCCACGTTCAAATTTTCTTGCATCAACAGACGCACACATGGCCGATGCATGCGTAAATATAAGACAGAAGCCTATATCTCTCAGGAGCACTTATATTTCTTCTTCCAGTTTTCATTTTAATGAAGTCAATTTATAACCCTAAGATATGCAAATTTACAAATTATAGTCTGCTGATTCCACTTGTTTTCATGACTTGTCTTGGGGTGAAGTGATTTGTCATTTGGCAAAGGTCAGTCAAACATGGGTTATAAGCACTAAAGCAAATCAATGAAGAAGAGTGATAAAAAGAATTTTATAAAGCCTATTTTATGTCTCAGTAAATGCTAGGGATGACATATACAAAATGCGGTACTATAATAATTTTCATTTGTTAACTTATAAGAAACATGTCAGTGATAAAATCAATTTTCTTTAATGAAGCACTGAACATGATCCTTCTTTCCAATCTCCACCTTAGTGTGCCAATTTTTCACTTGCTTGATGTTTATGTATTAATTTAATTATCCTGAGTTATTAATGTTTAGAATCCAGCTGTTGTGCTTCCAGGTGATTTGCATTTGATGGTGATTCCAGTAGTTTCTTCACTAATGAATCCTATAATGTAGTGGAAATCAGAAAAATTAATTAGCTAATCTTACAAATTGCATCATAAACTATATATCACCTTGAATTAAAAAGGGAAGATACTCTAAGTTCAAGCAAAATATCTCAATGTAGGGTGCAGAGAATAAAAGATTCTCTGAAATTCAGTTTCAGAAATAAACAATGAATAGAAATACAATGGATGGTAGGGAGAGGAAAGGATTCTAGACAGAGAGGCTGGGAATTAGAGATCCTGAGGTGGGCAGACAATCCCTTCTTAGAGGGTATGAAATGCAATATGGGAAGGATAGAGAGCAAAGTGGAGGGTCCTGGTAAAGTGTATCCTTGTTCTGAAATTCTCAACTCAAGTCGCTTCTACTCAGCTCTCCTTCCTATGTTCCCCCTTCTCAGTCCTGGTTAAATCCCCTCTGTGTGGTTTGCTAACAATACTCTACTCAAGGCATTATTTTCTCTCTCACTCTATTGATTAAACTATTAACTCCAATATGAGACTGTGTGCATCCTTTACTCGAGGACTGAGCATTTTATTCCTGTGTCCCGGTACCTGTGCTGTATCTGGGAGACAAACAAGAATGACAAATAAATAATAAAAATCAACATACTCAATAACAATTTTGAGTATTTATTAGATATTGGTCAAAATAAATTAAATGAGGGTAGATATGTGCCTTGTATACACATATTTTATAGCTTTTAAGGAAGTACATAAAATGATTGTGGGTAATAAGTTAATAAATCTGTAAAGACATTCATATTAATTACACAGGAAGTGAAAAGCATTCATCTGTGTACTTTCTTGATGTACTCTGCATCATTTGCTCAGATTTTCTGGTGTTAAATATGGGTGGTCTGCCTTTTTGAGAAAACTTGGATATGGCTGTATATTTCAAGGACCATATAAGATTCATTAGCACTCTTAATTATCCATTGGAATCGTACTCATTATGTAATTGTAAATATCTTATATTAAAGAATTTCAGAATGGAAGTAAAGCCTCAGAGGCTCCTTTGCTAGTGAAGGTAGAATCTGTGAGACATAGTGACAAATTAGTGAAAAATATGATGATGGAAAAATCTATGGTTAATGGCTTTTTGAGGAAAAGTTTTAAGGGCTTCCTCCTATATCATATTTTTTCAACTTACCCACAATCTTTTGTTAATCTTTCTTTTCTTTTTATTTTGTTGAGGACGATTAGCCCTGAGCTAACTGCTGCCAATCCTCCTCTTTTTGCTGAGGAAAACTGGCCCTGAGCTAACATCCATGCCCATCTTCCTCTATTTTATATGTGGGACGCCTATGACAGCACAGCTTCCCAAGCAGTGCCATGTCCGCACCTGGGATCCAAACAGGCAAACCCTGGACCGCCAAAGCGGAATGTGTGAACTTCACCACTGGACCACCAGGCCAGCCCCTAATCATTCTTAGTAATAGTGTGGGGGCCTGGAATTGGCCACCCCAAGATATGTCTTTTTGGCATGAGGATTATTTGGGGCTGATTGCTTTTAATAAACTGCAGACAGGAAAGGAGGCTCTGAGGGGTGGAACTTGCTTACGCTTTCTTATGAATGAGTTACATTTATAAAGGAAATCTCCATCTGTAAAGATGTCTCCCTCTCTGTACCAGGAAGAAGGGATGACCCTATCTCTAGAAACTCTTAATCAATGCCAAAGGCAAGGACTTAAATCTGCATGATAATCTTATTCTTGTTTCTGGTAACCTCCTGTAACTGACTCCCCTCACCCCCAACATCCTCCTTTGTCTTTAGCTGGATGTGATATTTAAGGTGGTGGCTTCAGCCATTTTGGCAAGTTGCTCAGCTTGCCTGAGCCTCTCCCATGTATACATGTTATAAAGCTTTGTTTAATTTTCTCTTGCTATTCTATCTCAAGTGAATTTAATTCGTTGTCCAGCCAGACGAACCCAGAGAGGATAGAGGAAATGTCTTCCTCCCCTACAATAGCGATGTAGCAGAAAACATTTTTTTGAAATATATTAAAGTCCAACTAATCAGAGAGTAAGTGGATTGCCACTATTTGAAAGTTATACACATGCCATCTTCCTTCCATGAGACATACGACAGTAATATCATTTAAAGATTGAGTTTATCTGCATATTGGCCCCTTTAATCACATATAAAGAGTGCAAACTAAGAAGAAGGAAATATTATTCTAATAAATGAGACATCTTAAGCTCAGTAAATATATGTCTAAAAATTGAAGTAACAATTGATTAATTTAGGCTTCACCTCCTTGAATTTATGCAATTTTGAGTTTGAAATATCATTTGCTGGGAATGTTATACAGTAGATTCGTAGAGGGGCAAAAAACTTCCCTTTTTTCCTTCTAGGTTCTTTAACTGGTCTAATAATTCAATTGACATAAGACAGATTAACAGGAGAAGAACAAATTTCATATATAGAGGAGGCCCAAAGATATAAGACCCAAAGACAGTCAGATGATTACTGATATGTTGTCCAGAACTAAAGAGAAGGAGTAAGGGTCTGGGGCTTCAAAGAGGAAGAAGACAATTCACAGGATGATGAGAAGAGCAAATGTTTCGTTAACCAGTGTTTGCTGTGCCATGCAGAGAAGCCTTTCTGATCAAAAGTTATCTTTGGCATTAGATTTCTTGTGGAGCAGGCCTTCCATAAATTCTTTAAGGAAGTTGAGAAGAAGGTAAACAGAACTTCCTGAGAGTGAGTTGGGCCTTGCTTGTCTTCAACTCAAAATTATTCCCATTCCAAAGTGGTATATTTTGGGGTCGTATATTCTTTTCCCCCTCATTCATGACTAAATAGAAACTTGGAGCCAATGGCCTAAACTAAACTTCTATGTTGGGATTCTACAGGAATAGAGAAAACAAAATATCAAAATCTTTGATCTATTCTAGCTCATCTACTTCATGCCACACCCATCCCTTCCATTCTCTGCATCATTACATAACACTGTTATCACGTATCTACCGGCAACTGATGGAAAATATTATTGTCCAAATAGGATATTACCAATGACTGTGAAGTGGGTAATGTAATAAGCATGTTTCTGTATCTGAACTCCTTTTCTATGGCCATTGTACTGAAATCTCTAAAGATAACAATGACATAGTGATGGTAGATTAGGGTCACATGCCCAAATATAACAGCATGTAACACAGTGAACAGATAGATCCATGTTGGTGATACGTTGTATAACTAAGTTTGTTACAACACAGCTGTACTAAGCTGTATAACCCAGTGTATGGGAGGTTGTGTTAAAGGCAGAGGAAGAAAGTTTAACCTCTCTGCAAATTCATGTCCAGAATTATGCGCTCTGAATTAGACACCGAATGCAACACTAAATGCTGTGGTGGTTCACAAATCACTCTTCCTGATTAGAGCTCAGTCCCCTGTAAAGGAGGGCTGCACACCACAGTATGTCTAAGTTTTTTCCAGGTGCCACAATCCATCTCTATATATCTGGGGTTCTAATGCTGTGTAAACTGTCCCTATTATTGCAGATATTTACAAGCCAACAAGCAAAACAAAACAAAGAGTGGCTCCACCTTCATACAAAGAATTGAATTGTATCACTAGGCTGATTTGACCTCAGCGGCAATAATGATATCAACTAGAGTGTGAATTGTGGCATTTCAAATACTTTTAATCACAGCTCTATTAACTGGCCTCATATTCTGCATTCAGACTTTAGCATACACTTCGCAGATATGGTTATGCACTTTATTAGGATTCAGGAAAATAAAAATTAAAATCACAGTATAGTACTATAACTCACCTAAAGAGTAGATAAAATGAAAAAGATTCACAATATTAATATCGAGTACTTGTGTGGATGTGGAACAACTACAGCTCTCACACGTAGACAGTAAAAGTAAGAACTGATATTCAACTTTGGAAAACTGTACGGCAGTATCTATCACAGCTGGCCCTAAAATTCCATTCCTAGTTTTATATCCAATAGAAATGAGTGAGTATGTACACCCAAAGCTTCTCCAAAAAATGATCAATGTAGCGTTATTTGGAATTTGACAAATAATCTATAGTATGTTTGTTCATTGGGACACTTCACAGCAAAGAGAAAGAATGAAGTATCATCCCATGCAACAGCATGGAGGACTCTCATATATATACACTATTGAGTGGAAGAATCTAGATGTTAAAGGATAAAAACCTAATGATTTCCATTCTATATAGTTTTTATAAAACTATCCTATAAGGCATCAATTTTTGTTAGGGCCCACAGACAGTCTCTGAAATTCTCATTTTATTCTGTTTTATGGTCAGATGGTCAGGGTTGGAATACAAGACTTTTAATTTTCAAAAGCTCACCTGTTTAAAAAAATATATGTATATGGTTTATATATATACATATATAAAACTTAAGAGGTTTTCTAAAAACAAAAGTGATTTCCTCTCACATAGTAGACAACTGCAGGATTTTATTATTAATTTTTAAATCTTGAGCAGTTTCTTGTACACAATATGTTTTCAAGATATTCTTGTAAAATTAATAAAGCACACAATATTCACAGACTATTTCATTAAATGATTATCCTTTATGTTACTGAAAAGTACAACCTTGCTTATAGAACAGAAGTGTTTTTAGTAACCCATAGGCACTGCTTTTCTTATTTCCTGAAACAGGGGGACTTAGTGAACCTGGTTTTCCTTGATAGCATTTATCACACACTGAATTCACATGATAACGGCCCATGCCTCAGGGCCAGACAACCATTTTCTCAAAGAAGTTTATACGTAGTCAGTTGCCTACGTGCTTACTTGTGATGTTTAGGGGCATCACTGACACCAGAAAAGCCATGTAGATTTAGATTTTTTTTCTCACTTGTTTTTCTCTGAGGCCTTATATCCTACGTTAAGTCATTTCCCTCCATAGCTAGAGAAAGCCATTCTATGAAAACACAAATTCTTTGGGAAGTAATTTAGATTGTCCTATTTTTTTAGCAGATATTGTTACCTATGCTTCAGATTTAACGGTGGGAGTTAAATTTCATGATCTGGAAGGGAAGCCATGTTTATAAACATGGAGTCTGAATCCCGATAAACAGAGTGTAGCCTGAGGAAACTGGCATCTGTGGAGACAGGGAAGACCTGAGGGAAAATGAGTATGAATGGGAATCAGAGGAAAGTGACCAAGGAAGACTCCTCTTCCAAATATGCACCGGAGAACTAGAGAATGGCAGTAGAGCTCTTAGGTATCACAAATACATCATTTTCTTGTGTTTACCTGATGGAAAATTACCAGCAATTACTTTGGTGGTTTGAAATTTGGCTCAGCAATATCTCCCACAGGAGTACATTTGGTATTTTAGTATCAGGGTCATCACACAATTATTAGCAACATATTATGAAAAAGCATTAAAAATTGTCACTAAAATCACTGTGCCAAAAATTAAAAAGATACAAATTTAAATGAATTTGCCTGAAGAGTATTCTAGCTTTATAAAAAGCAGAGACAAACTCCATAACACAAACCAGAAAAATAAGTAAACAAAAATAACTACAAAATGTATGTTTCTGTTTAATCAGGGCAGTTTTTCAGAAGAAATGTGAAATTAATATGAAACGTATTAGAATGCATAATCTGGCACATACCTTGCACATCTTAATTTTGCTGTTTGTTTACACAAATTTTTCATTTATGGGTTTGTGGCAATTAAGACTCAAGATGTGCAGCTAATCTATGTGGTTATTGTACATATTTTGAACATTAAGCAATGGTAGACATTTAACGAACACATAGCAACCTATGCTTGTAATTGTACAGCAATGATTCACACACATGCTAGAATATTACTCAGTAAAAAGACTATATGGAGATTATCCCTCTAAGCCGTCGGGTTCCACAAGCTCAAAGGACATCATTTTCTTTCTTTTCTGTTTTTTGTTTTTTGAGGAAGATTAGCCCTGAGCTAACATCTGCCACCAATCCTCCTCTTTTTCTGAGAAAGACTGGCCCAGAGCTAACATAAATGCCCATCTTCCTCTACCTTCTATGTGGGATGCCTAACCACAGCATGGCTTGACATGTGGTGCCATGTCCGCTACCCAGGATCCAAACCAGCGAACCTCGGGCCGCCAAAGCAGAATGTGCGAACTTAACTGCTGCACCACTGGGCTGGCCCCAATTTCTTTATTTTCTGTTTAATTCTTAGAATGGTATGTCATTTTCACTTCACACCAACTTAATGAAGTTCAAGCGCCCAGCTGACTTAAAGAAAACAGATTACATTCCAATGTGGCGACGCTTCTGCCCTCAACCACTGAAAATGTAAATTGAATGGTCTCTCAGTTCTCTCAGAAATCTAGGAGTCTATGGGTCATTAAGCTTTGAATTTTTAAGTAGCGCTTTAACATAATACACTTCAACATTCTATGAGAGTATTTAAGGGAGTTATCTTTTAAGACAAATTTGTTTCATTGCACTGTATTCAGGAATCTATCGCAAGCAATTTCTATGAAGTCAATGTAGATAAATGTTTGAGAGACTCTAGAAGTGACCATCAACTCTGAGTTCCAATATCTGTGTCATACAATGAATTTTTTAGGGACAACTGAAGACATATGTGATAATATAAAATATATGATATGTGGTGATAATTAAATAATATAAAACATCTGACTATGGTAAAAAATCCTAAATTCTCCTTTATGAAAGTTAAATCATTTTATTGTTAAAGGCCATTTCTTAGAATTTATTTTATAGAAAGACTTGGCTAGGAAAAATTATGTAAGTATAATTTTACTCGTATCAAGAGTTTTTATGAAGCAAAGATTGTATATAATCCAAGCGGCCATTCACGGAGAATAGATTGAATCAGTTAATGTACATCAATAGCAAGGATTGCATTGCCTTTTTTCATAACACTCATTTAAATGTATAAAATATTGGTGCTGTCCCAGTGGTGTAGTGGTTAAGTTTGCGCACTCTACTTCAGCGGCCCAGGGTTTGCAGGTTTGGATCCTGGATGAGGACCTACGAACCACACATCAGGCCATGCAGTGGCAGCATCCCACACACAAAATGGAGGAAGATGGGCACAGATGTTAGCTCAGGGCTAATCTTCCTCAGCAAAAAAATATATATATACAATATTTTTACAAAACATGTTTGTTCTGACATCATTTCTGTTTAAAAATAAAAAATCTCACAACATAGGCAGCAGAATCTAGTTATTTCTAGGCAGTGTGATTTTAGTCATTATTTTTGCTGTATTCACAAAAATCTTTATTCTGTGACTATGTTTATTGGGAGAGTGTTTGTGCATGTGTGCCTGGGTAAGTGTGTGAGCATGAGTGGGTTAGTATTTGTTTCCTAAATTTTTTAATTATAAAAAAAAATACCCCTATAGCAGATGTTGAGCTGGAAATAAGGAATGCTCATTGACCAGAGTCATTTTACTGTTGTTAAATAAGTATAGTATTGGGCAGTAAGGTAGAGAGGAACAAAAATAACATCTAAAAAAAAGTCATAAGTTCTTTCTTAGTCACATAGCCTGTAGGAAATAACAGGTGATAAATGATATTATTATGCTTGTCACTTAATCCCCAGAGACCCAGTGTTTAACTTCCAGGGACCAGACACAGAGACGGTTATAAAATCCAGCTCAGTCAGAAGGCAATGCTGAACCCCCCTGCAGAGACAGTTGCATGCAACAAAGAAAACAGTAGTTCTGGAACAGGTACAAATATTTATTGTTGTTTTTATTATTTATATTTTAGATTTCTTTGATTCTTTTATACACTTTTGCTGAAAGCATGTTATAAAAGCAAAGGAGGGTATAAAATATTATACAACCCAATTTTAATCACTTTTATCATTCTAGTTATTTTAAATACATATATCCATAGACAGCAAACAATATAATAAAATACAATTATGGATTGTGTATGTGGTCAGTTTTTGTTTTTAATCGCACCTGTCCTTTACTATTTTTTAAAGATATTTTCTTTTTTAAGGAAAGGATTTTTTAAAAGATCTTTCTACAGAGACAGCTATTTAGATGAATTCAGACCAAGGATTTGGAGACATGCACAGTGATCACTAGATCATTATTCAGATACTCTTTTTCTATTCTTCTTCTACATTCAACTCCACTTTTCTTATATTTTTAGAGAACAGAGGAGGTCATGGCTGACATTACATACAACAGAATTGGCTTGGCTAAAACATAACAGTGGGACATAGAATTCAGGTGGCCTCCCAAGGACCACCAGCTCTTTTAAAGGAAGGCAAACTTCAGAGATGTTTAAGAAAAATAGGCATAAAAGAAAAACATAAATCAATATTACTATTTCTAGGGATTGGGATGGTGCACAGTTCAGACATGACTATTTCTGATGTCATGGGATTGTGGACACATGAAAACTTTTATCATGTGTGCTACACATCTGTTCTGCTGGTGAATAGATTTTGTAGGAGCCAGGTTAGGCCTGGCATATTCCTGTCTGTGCACTCTGCTGCATCACTCATGGAGAACTTTCTACCCCTTTCTCCAGCAACTACCACCTTCCCTGAGCCAGTGAGTCCTAAATCACAGCTATCTCTAGCCCTTGTTAATTTATACTGGATAGGACCTGATGGGTTAATGGGGAAGAGAGGACATTTTATATCCAGGAGTCAGCCAGAGCTCTGTCTGCTCCAAAGTTGTAGATGATGAGGGAAAAACAAAGAAGTATATTACTTATGTACATCTCTCACTTAACTATGACTCTCTATTACAGGATATAACAGCATTTCCGCAGTATTGAAAAAAACAACAAGAATCATGTCAGAAGATGAGGGTTATGTGGACCAATTAATTTGAGGGGTGCAGCATCATGACTGTCCTCCTTTCCTACAGCTACATCATAATTACCATCCTTAGAATGAACTCAGCTGAGGGGAGATGCAAAGCCTTCTCTACGTGAGCCTCCCACTTAACTGCTGTTGCTATATTTTACGGCACACTCCTGTTCATGTATTTCCGACCCAGCTCCAGTCACTCCATGGACACAGACAAAATGGCCTCTGTTTTCTACACAGTTGTGATCCCAATGTTAAACCCACTGATCTATAGCTTAAGGAATAAGGATGTGAAAGGTGCCCTGAAAAAAGCAATTGACACTATGTTTTGCTCTGTGTGAAACCATGTTTTCACCCAAATGTATTTGTTTAATAATTCTGAAAGCTAAAGTTCAGGTACTTTGACATAGATTCCTGTAGTGCACCAATGCATCTTTTAGATATTTCCCGCTACTTGTTTTTGTGCTTAAATTAACGGTAGGGAGCAGTCATTTCTGATCTGAATCTTCTCTCCAGGCTAAGGAAGAGTAGTAATAGTTTCATTATCCTGTTTTTCAAAGATGATCTTCCATACTTCTCTTCTCTGCTCAAGAGTATGACTTTGTGAGATATCATGGGCAGAGAAACTTCTCCCCACATGTCAATTCAACTTGCCCTCCTAAGTTTCCATTTTTATTAAACAGGGAGTTTAGTAAATTTGCTCATCCAGAATGGAGGGTTAGAGGGTTAAAATACTTTTGTTTATATCTTTCCAAAGTACTTATATCATTCTGTAAATATTCCTTCCTAACGCTTAGATGTATGAAAGTAGTCCATAAATAAAAAAGGATAAAAAAAATCTCCTGTCCTAAGTCAAATTTTCATAAATGCAAGGCTCTGTCTTCTCTTGTTCGCCAATATTTCTACTTTGCCATTTGCAATGCTTTGCTCCAGGAAGTCATTCAAAAACATCTCTTGAATAATGAATGAAAGTCCTCTGTAAGATTGATGCAAAAAGGAGCCTTTGTAAATTCACAAATTAAAAGAGCTCCCTTTATTTATTTATTCTTATTCTCATAGGCTTATCTTAGGCAAAATCTGTATGTGTTTCTCGTCTTTTGGCCTAACCTGAACAAGTATCAGAGACAGGGATCATTTGACGTAGAGAACTTCTTGGATTCTCTCTTCCTCATCATTCTGTCTCGATTATTATTATTAGCAGACATCCCCAGGATCAGCAGCTGTAGATTCATATTGCAACTCATGGACTTTACATCAGGTTGTGGATTTCCCTTCTTGCCCTCACTCTAGAGAACAGATGCGGTGCTATTGACAACTGTACGGAAACTGCATGAATGGAATTTGGGGGTAAAGGATTTGGACCTTCTCAAAGGCCACTGGAAAAGAGAACTCTATCTCCCCTGATGTGTTCATAGCATTATACTGGTTCAAATAAAAAGTTTTAGAAAACCTGAAAGGCCAAATTGATACAGTTTAAGTTGTAAAGTAATAGTGATTAACAAAAATATATGTTCAATGGAAAAAAAGAAAAATAAGTAGTATTTAATTTAATATTCCATATGTAATGACTTATATTGGCTCTCTGTGCCTCTGTGAAATAAACTGAAAGTGTAATCTAAACACATTTTTAATAGCAGTCATTGCTGAGATCTGGATGTTAAAGAATCCTTACTTTATTCTAATAAGTTAATTTTTTATGTTTTTCTGTTTTAAATTAACAATTACTCCAGTTATGAAAATATGTTAGAATTCAAGTTCTTAGGTCTATTCATTTTATTTTATGTTGTTTTCAAGAAAGGAAATGGAAGCATTCTTTTCTGATTCCAGGAGGACAGAGTAGTGAGTTATACAAGGTTCCCATTTAAGTCCTCCTCTCTAATTTTATGTATCCTTTTAGAGAACAAAATGTGTTGAATGTTATGTACTTCAAAACGTTGTAAGAGTAAAACCAAATATTTTAAAAATATGAAATTTCCAGCGGGTTATCTTCAATGACTAGTTAAACAGAGTTTTAAGACAAAAATATTTTATTACTCAGATATTTTCTTTTATAATCTCAAATAACTTTTTTTGCTGCTTATGGGATAATTTACATATCACTACCTCTTAATCATTGTCCAAAACCCTTTTACAGTCAATATACATTATTAAAAATGTATTAAATATGCTCATATCTATAAAAGTTAAACCTACTCATGTTATGAAAAATTGGATTCAATGGCCATCTTTTACATATATATTTGAGGAAAAGGATATATTCCTTTCTTTCTTTACCTTTTTTTTTATTTTGGTGAGGGAGATTT
This sequence comes from Equus caballus, assembly GCF_041296265.1. Classification (NCBI taxonomy): domain Eukaryota; kingdom Metazoa; phylum Chordata; class Mammalia; order Perissodactyla; family Equidae; genus Equus; species Equus caballus. The sequence continues at coordinate 15,227,376 of NC_091695.1, forward strand.
GCCCTGAGCTAACATCCATTTCCATTCCTCCTTTTTTTTCCTTTGGCTTGAGGAAGATTGGCCTTGAGCTATCATCTGTGCCAATCTTCCTCTACTTTGTATGTGAGATGCCTCCATAGCATGGCTGATGAGTGGAGTAGGTCCACACCCAGGATCTGAACCTGTGAACCTGGGCCACCGTGGTAGAGCACACAGAATGTCAACTACTCAGCCGTGGGGCTGGCCCCCTTCTTTACCTTTTTAAAGACACTGACTTAATAGCCTTTATACATGATCAGGAAAGCAGGATTTTTGTTTTTGTTTTATTTTCATTATAAGAAAATGGCCAAGCTGAGAGACAGTTTAAGATAAGAACTGGTCCTTGAAGAGAGACAAGCCTGAGATTATAAGGATTTATATATATATATATATATATATATATATGTGTGTGTGTGTGTGTGTGTCTAAACAATCAGATATACATGATTGTTCAAGAGAGTTTCTAAGATTATACGGAGTCTACTAACTCCCCATCAGACACTAAATCCCTGGCGCTGAAGGAAAAAGATGTCATTCATGGCACTATGTCATATAAAAATTCTCCAGGTTGCATCCTTATCCCCTTGGAGCCTACTCACTCAATCTGTCAGATTCCCGTTGCAGATCGCAGCCTCAGGTCACGGTTAGAGCTCTCTGCCCACCCAGTATGACTTCTTTGTCCTGACCCTGCCTTCACTCCTGGATAGAGCTGAGCAGAGCTTTCTTCATAGCTACCCATGCTAGCCAGACCATTTCCATGCCAGGCCAGATGCCTGAAACCATTCTACTGATCTAAGCCTCAGACCCCATATTGCCAAGAAATGAGTTTAGATAATTAATCCCAGGGTACTCCATTCTATGTTATTCTGTACGGTCCTATCCTAAGGGCCATGGCTGACATGGCACACTTAACAGCAAAGAAGTGGCATCTATGTATTGTGATGAACCCATGCACTTTGAGAACATTTCCTGCTCAGTATTTAGGATGAAGCACTTGGTGTCATTCCATTCTTCCCTATTAAAATTCCACATTAGCCAGAGCCTTACCTCACTGCTGATCTGTATAGATAAAACTCTACTTTTAAAGATAGTTTCCATTGCAGTAAATGGAACTGCTATTTTGATTTATAACCTAATGTGCATTTTCACTCTCAGAAGGCTTTCCTCCCTAATTCTTCCTTTCTCCTACTCTCAGCCTCACTTTTGGTTTAGTATTTTCTTTAGACTTCCAGTCATACCTTCTCTATGAGTCATGCCCCAGGAACGTTCCAAAATATCATCCCACCATTTCTAGTTTCCTGTTCCCATCTCTGGCTCCAAGAACATAGTCTCTTTCAGTAATTGTGTGTAATGCCCCAGTGTTATAGATCAATTTTTTTATCATAGTTCCTTATATTGGTATCTATAAACATAAGCATGACCAGTGATGACAATTATGTTCTATGTATAATGATACAAGCACTTAGCTCCATATTGATGCAAAGCTGGTTAGCTAAATTTCTTAAATCAAAACAATAAAAATTCTCACTATATCAATAAATATGTGGCCTCATCTTAAGAGACACCAAATGCAACCTAGTTTCAAATCTTCTGTGAAAACATACTATGAACAAAAGAAATGGTGGCAACAAAATTGGGTCTGAATCTCTACTCTCAACTTACGATAACTATGACCTTCCACACATCACTTTTCTCTTTGAGCCTCAGTTTCCACTCTGTTAAAAGAAGGGCTAAAACAAGATAATCTTTATTATGTATTCCAGTTCCACATTCTGTATTCATATCGATATGAATCTATCAACACATATACTTATTTCAATTTGGGGTAATTAAAAAAGTAGCAGATGGGTGGGAATATATTTATACTAAAGGAATACATTTCATCTCTAGGCCAATTTGATCAGAAATGGAAGTGGTAATGATGACAGATATCACAGATTGCAAGAGCCCCAAAATCATCAAGTCGGACCCAGTTAACTGGCCTTTCAATCTGAACTTTTACTTTAAGGATCACATTATAAAAGTGGATATCCAACTTTATTAGTCATCATGGAAATCAAATACTCTACATGACAGCTGAAATTAAAATGATAGACAGCGTTAAGTATCGGTGAGGAAGTGGAAGTGCCAGAGAGCTCATACACTGAGAATTTGATAGTGGAAGTGTGGATTGGCAAACTTCATAGAAAACTATATGATGATATTTACCAAATCTAAATTTTATACACACACATGCCTGAATATATTTTCAGCTCCTGGTTTTACACAAGATAAATAATTGTATATCTGTAACAAAAAACATCTACCATAATGTCCATTTAACATTATTGGTAATAAGAAAGGGAACACAACTCAACTGTATATCCATGGTAAGTAGATAAATAAGAAATGATATATTTTTACAAAAGAATGCTATTGAACAACGAGAATGAATGTACTGCAACTGTATGGAACAACATGGATAGACTGTACAAGTATGTTAATAATTGAAACAACATATGACTTAATCATCTAGTTATGTATGGTTCCAAAAAAATATGAAACTAATCTACCATAATAAAAACTATGAATGTAATTTGCATAAGAGATTAGTGACTTAAGAAGGAGAAAGTAGAAGGCTTCGGTGATTCTAGTAATGTTTCGCTTCTTGGACTGGGTCCTGGTTACTGGGGTATATGTTGTTTTAAATTTATCTATCTGAATACTTATCATTTAAATCTTCTCTATATGTGCATTACTATCATAAAGGTTTTCCAAAAGAAGTCCATTCACCATTATATTGTAAGCAAGTTCAGAATTTTATGATTATAATTTTTTGTTTCCAGTCATACCTTGTATACCATAAAGTTTGCTGTATTTTTGTAAAATAATGGAACAATTTTCATTGACTATTTCAGTGAAAAATTATCTCTTTTGTTAAAAATGGTTACTGTGTGTATTTAAAGCAGAGCTATGTTATTCAAACCATGAACACTTCTAATATTGTTTCCGGGAACAAAGAGACTTAGTGAACCTGGTTTTCCTTGGTACCATTTTCATGCATTGAACTTACTCAAAATGGCCTAACTCAGGACCATACAACTATTTTCTGAAGGAAAGCATTTATAAGTAGACAGTTGCCTACATAGCATTACATTTAGGGGCACCAGTGAAGTTGTTTAGATATAGATTTTTTTTCTCATTTGTAGATGTCTTAAATTCCAACCAAGTTACTTTCTTCCGTGATGTAAGAAAGTCATCTTCAATTAAATACAAGTCCCTTTGGAAGGTTAATTATCCAATTGTTAATAACAATGTAGCCAGTAAAGCTCAGGTTTTAATGGAAAGAGGTTGAGGGACATTAGACTAAGTGGTCTGCATGAACAGTCATGTGTAGGAAGTTAAATTTAGCTCCTACCTCAACAGAGTGTAACCTAAAGAGATTTGTCATCCTTGTACACAGAGACGCCCTTGATGAGAAAATGAGTTTGGAAAGAAATCAGAATAAAGTGGCTAGAGACAAATCCCATTCCTTTTATATGCTCCAGGGAAGTAGACAATGGTAGTAAAGCTCTTGGGTAACACAAACGCATGACGTCTTGAGTTTAATCATGAAAAATTAGTGCAATTACTTAATTTGAATTGGCCTCCACAATATGTCTTACAGGAGTAGATTTGGTATATTTGTATCAGCATTATCATACAAACAATGACAATAAAATATACAAAGGAGTTCTGATGCATCACTAAGGAGACGTGTTCCCCAAATCAACAGTAATTTATTTAAATGATTTTAGACTAAAATGTGGTTTCACTTTATTAGGAACCATTAAAAAAGGCAATGTCCGTCTCTAGTGCCAGGTGAGGTTTTAGAAAAAACAATTTACCTGCGGTATTTGGGGACATATACTGGCTTATGCCCATCACTTCACAAATTAGTTTTTGTACACAGGTACTTTGTATTTGTTTGTTTTGTGGTAAAGAAAACATATTAACTATAATAAGGCAGAGTATACAGCAGGACTACATTATGTTATAATCTACAGTAGAATTTAATCAACACATAGAAATTTGTCCTCGTCAGTATGCTGCAATGATTCACATATTATAAAATATCACTCAGTACATGGTCAATAAAGAAAGCATCCCCCAAGGCCACCACATTGTTCAAATTCAGGGGCACCATTTTACTTATTTTCTACATGCTTCCTGAATTTGTGCAATGCAGCAACCCATTGCTCACCAAAACTGGTGATGATGAAGTGTCCAGCTAAAGTGGATAAAATAGATTATGTTTTAAAGTGGAAGCTCTTCCAATTATTCCCTTCTGCTCTCCATCACTGGTGGAATATTACCTTGGTTTAGAAGTGGGACTTGGGTGACCTCTCGGTTCCCTTAAAACTCTAAGAATCGGTGGGTCATTATTTTACCATAAATACTTTATAGCATTTCATGAGAGTTGCCAAGATTTTTTTTTAAAACAGTTTGTTTTCTAATTAAGATATAATAGGCATATAACATTGTGTAAGTTTAAGGTGTACTATGTAGGGGAGGAAGAGATATTTCTTTACCTTTTTAACTTCTTCTGACTGGTCTAAGAATTAAATCGATGTGAGATAGAATAACAGGAGAAAATTGACAAAATTTGATAGCATGTATATATGGCAGAAATCCTGGAAAAGTAAGTAACTTGACAAAATGGCTGATGCCATCACCTTAAATACCATCTTCAGCTAGAGACAAAGGAAAATGTTGGGGGTAGCAGTTTGGTTATTCAAAGGGGAGGAAAGCAATTCACATGGGTAAGGAAAAGCAAATGTTTGCCATGTCTTGCATAGACAATGGGATATGAGGACAACTTTGATTAAATGGGCCTTGATGGATAGATTTCTCTATATCTGTCATACCAGGTTCACACTATACTACAATTAATTGTGGTATTAGTTCCTTCTTGGAACAGGCCTTCTGTCTTAAATTCTTTTAGGCAGTTCATGGGGAGATCAAAGTTTCTTCCTGAGTTTTTTTGTTTTTAAAAATAATCAAGCCAAAGAGACACATTTTGGGGTAGAAAATTCTACTGCCCTACAATTATGTGTTGATTTGATACATTTATATATTGCAATATGATTACCACCATATTATAAGCTACCACTTTCATCATATCACACAATTATCATTTCTTTTCTGTGGTGTGAACCTTTAAGATCTAGTCTCTTAGCAAGTTTGTAGGATATAATACAGTATTATTAACTATAATCATTATGCTGTGTGTTAGACCTCCAGAACTTATTAATCTTATGACTGCACATTTTTACCCTTTGAACCAGTTCTCCTCAATTCCCCACAGCCCACCCCTGTTAACCACCATTCTAGTCTCTGTCTCTATGTGTTTGGGTTTTTTAAATTCCATGTATAAGAGATATCATTCAGTATTTGTCTTTTTCTGTCTAACATCTCATTTAGCATAATGCCTTCGAGCTCTTTACACTGTAGCAGGAACCTATTAAGAGCAAATTTTTTGGAGTAGAAAAATATAATGCCTATGAAACTCCATAAGTTTAGTGATTACTTCTGATCTCACTTTTCTTGTCTCTATAATTAAGTTGTATTGTCTCTAACAATTTAGGAAACACAAGATAACATTTGAAATATGATATATCTGGAGATAAGTTAAATAATGTAAGGAAAAGACAAAATGTTAGAGCTCAACAATGGTCTATATTTAAATCCATACCTCACAAATCTAGTGCTGAATGAAGAAGTGCTTAAAAGAACACATTTATAGAAGGAGAGTAGGGACATTTTATAGGAAGAATGATGAGAAAACCGAATTTAGACTTCTGTCCCAATGAAAGAGTCCAATCATGTCAGGGATCAACATGGTTGAGCAATATTCCAGGAGGGTGGACTATTATCTTGGTAGCTGTATGGGAGGATTTCAGTAAATGCAAAATTCACTCTAATACCTTCCAATTTTCAAAGTACTACACAAAAGTATTTTGGAACTAAAGAGACTTTCTTTGCCTTCTTTTCTTTGAAAGCATAATCTCAACACATGTTTTTTTTTATAAAAGGTTACCTTTGGGTATATTACTATATTAGTAGAAAGCGCCTCAAAGATCGTTTATTTCTACTCTTTGTTGAATATCCACCAGTATAACAATGGGGGACTATTTAACAATACAAATGTACTGAGTCATTACTTATGCAAATAGTTATACTAAGGATTGTGGGAATGTAGAAAGTCACAAATATAAATAAAATTCATAATTTAATAAAGAATGTACTAGGTGTAGTGGATGGAATACAGTCAAAAAAAATCATTGAAATGAGAGTGATTGACATGTACTTGAGGGACAAGAATCAGGTAAGTACTAATGAAAGAAGTAATACATAAGGTTGCCAAATTTATTAATGGGAGGTGAATGAGATTGCTTCAGAAATGGAAGGCACGGTATGACAAATGAAAGGAGATGTAAATCATGTAAGTATAGGATCTTTGATCATTATTTAACATCTAGTTTTACTGGTGGAGGGTGAAGATTCCTGGCAGTCATGAAATATTACAGTCTTAACCTAAAAATAAAGGGTCAAATGAGAAACAGAGAGGCATTTATCTTGGAATCAAAAAAATGCAATTCAGGGAGCATCGCCTTAGGTAGAAACTCAAATAATGTTCTGATTACAGGATAGGGGTTCAGGGTTTTCTTGGCAAGAAGATGAGGTAAGTTGTACTAAAGAAGAGTTCATTGGAGCTAGATGAGGTGAGGCTAGATTTGTACATCATTGATTGGTTAGCAATTTGGTTATTAGCAAAGTCCAATTTCATCAGTCCTTACAAACAGAATATTTTTGCCCTTACTGATTTCTTGGAATGCTAGGGAATTGGTCCAGTTTGGAAGATAAAGAAAATAACATGTGCAAGGCAATTCCTCTGAAATGCTGGCTCAGGTTCTGTTTGAATATGGCTCCACTCAAGTCCTCTTTCACAGCATTATAATAAATTCTGATAAATTTTATCATTGATGAATTTGGTGAAAAAATGAAGACTTAAAAGTTCAGCTTTTGCTAAAGTTGTTGCACCATTCACAGGAGAAAACACAGAACCAGAAATCTAGTTGGTTACATTCTCATAACACAGAAGAGAGAAGGCAGAGGGTTTAGAGATTTAAGTCTCAACAGTCACCAGGCAGAAATAAAACACAATCTGCCTGTTGTTCATTTACCAGATATAAGAACAGAAAGTCTTACTCACTTCAGGTAGGGTTTCAAATGGATACGTTTAAAGAATATGAGGGGAAAACCTTATTATTTTGAAAAATTAGCAATTTTAAGTATTAAGGAATTTGGAAATGAATCATTTTATACCTGCTTACTTTGTTAAACTCTGTAACTGAATAGCCAAACAATAATATTTCTTTGTTAGACCTTCATGAAATTTATTGACCTCATTTATCATGTGAATAAGGTTAAAGATTTTTACTAATATTTTAATCAAGATCTATAAGTAAATCATTACTTTGTATCACTGTGCAAGTGATATTGTATATGTAAGTTTAAGATTTTTTTGTCTTTTTCAAATAATAATAGAGATAACACATTATGAATACTAATATATGTAAATCCAGGTCCAAATGGACTATAAGCCATAATATTTAAGTCCAGAAAAAAAATCAGATCACCATCCACACTCAGATTTTCATATATCAACATACACACATACAATCATAATTCATACTTAAAGAAAAAATGGAATCCTACGTATCAGGGACATTTATTTTTCCTCCTCCCATTATTATTTGAATGGAAAAGTCAACTTAAAATCCAAAGAGATGCAAATTTATGCAGTATAGCCTGTTTTTTCCACTTTTTGTTTTTGAGGAAGATTTGCCCTGAGCTAACATCTGTGCCAGTCTTCCTCTCCTTTGCATGTGGGACCCTGCCACAGCATGGCTGATGAGTAGAGTAGGTCTGCACCTGGGATCCAAACCCATGAACCCTGGGCCACTGACATAGAGTGTGTGAAACTTTAACCACTTGGTCACAGTGCCGGTCCCCCACTTCTTTTTATCACTTCTCTTTGACTTGTCAGGGGATTTGTCTTTTGGCAAAGGTCAGTCATCCAAATGGGTTATAAACGCTCTAGCAAACAGGTAGGGAAGAGTGATAGAATAGTTCAATAAAATGTCTTTCATGTTTCAGTAAACACTAAAGATGCCATACACCAGAAACAATACCATTAAAATTCTCATTTAGTAACTTATATGTAATATCATTGTCAGTGATAAAATCAATTCTATTTCTTGAGTAACGCAATAAATGTGATCCTTTTTGTCAAATATGTATTGCCCAGTATCTTCTGGCCATTTCTAACTAACTTTGTTTATTCTTTTATACTATTTTGGATCTAAAATGAGCTTTCACTTTATTCAAATCTACTACTTGACATTGGGTGACAGAAGCCAAGATGAATCACATGTTTCAGGAATGATATATATATACTCAGAATAAAAAATTATCAACATTCTATCCCAGATATTTTTGTTTTTTTCATAAGACAACATCTCTTTAAAAGTCACACGTTCTATTTTCTGATGGTAAGAAAGACAACTTACAGAAACAAATCTGTATTACATAAAAAATTTTTTTTGATCTATCATTTTCTGGATCATTTTTGTCACATTTTAGAATAAAAACAAAGAAGAATGGCCCAGAAAAAGTTGTTCTTCCTTGACTGAATTCTCTCTTTTGAGAATTACCAATAACCTTGGGATGAAAGTGACCCTATTGACCATGTTTCTGGTTGTTTATCTCATTAATCTCCTAGTAAAACTTGGAGTGGTCATTTTCACTATAATGGGTTCTCAGCTGCACACATCCATGTACTTTTTCCTCAGCCACCTCTTTTGTGTGACCTCTAGTATTCCACAGCAATTGAGCCCCAAGATTCTGGTGGACTTATTTGCCAAGAAAATAAATTCCCGTCATTGGCTCTGCTCTGCAATTCTTCATCTTCTGTATTTTTGCAGATTCTGAGTGTCTACTCCTGGCAATAATGGCATTTGATAGGTACAGGGTCGTTAGCAACAACTTACGCTATATACTCAACACGTCCAGCAAGCTGTGCTCCCTATTCATGGCTGGAATGTATCTGGTGGGAATGACAGATGCTTTGATATACACAACATTAACATTCCACTTATGTTTTGTGGGTAAATGAGATTAACCATTTCTTCTGTTATATCCCTCCTCTCCTATTTCTCTCTTGCTCAGATACTCAGGTCAATGAATTAGTGATATTTAACCTTTCGGCTTCGTTGAGCTGAGCACCATTTCAGGTGTTCTTGTCTCTTATTGGTATATTATCCTATCAGTCTTGAAGCTCCACTCTGCTGAGGAGAGGTTCAAAGCTTTTTCTACCTGCACCTCTGACTTGACTGCTGTTGTAATTTTCCAGAGAACTATGCTCTTCTTTCTCCCTGGATCAAAACAAAATGACCTAATTGTTTTACATCCTTGTGATTCTAATGTTAAATACACTGATTTATAACCTACAGAGCAAGCATATGAAAGAGTCCCTAAGAAAACTAAAATATAAAATCTGGTTTGTAAGTAAATAGGTGTATACTATTAATAAACACGTATTTGTATACATATAGACCCACAAACATACCCTTGTGTTTTTCAAATAATTTAAGTTATACTATAACATTGTTTCAAACACCTTAATGAATACAATAAGTATTTTACTAAGCATATTGATACCAATATTTTGGAGATTCCTAAATATGCTATAATTTATTATATGCCTTCAATTTAAATAAGGTGCTCTCTATTTTTGGAAAACTTTCCAATCTCCATTTTAGTGTGCCAATTTTTCATGTGTTTGATGTTTGCTTTACGTGTTAATTTAATTATTATAAGAGCTATTAGAGTTTATAATGCACCTGGTATGAGTGCAAATGATTTGTATTTGATGGTGAATCTAGTAGTTTCTTTACTAATAATACCATAAGGTAGTGGAAATGGAAAACATTAATTAATGAATCCTACAAATAATTTATAATAAACTGTACATGACCCAGAAGTAAAATGGCAAGATACTCTATGTTCAAGCAAAATGTCTCAACCTAGTGTGCAATAAAGAAAATATCCTTTAAAATTCAGTTTCAGATCTAAACAATGAACACAGATGCAATGGATGGTGACGATAAAAAGGATTCTAGACAGAGAGGCTGGGAATTAGAGATCTTGAAGTGGGCAGACAACACCTTCTTTGAGGATATGAAGTCCAACATGGGAAGGCTAGAGAGCGGAGTGGAGGGTCCTGATAAAATACATCCTTGAGTTGAAATTATCAACTCAGTCACTTCCACTCAGCTTTCCTTCCCCTTTTCCCCCTTCTTAGTCCTGGTGAAATGTTCTATTTGTGGTTTATTAATAATATTTACCTCAAAGCATCGTTTTTATCTCATTCTGTTGATTAGACCATTGACTCCAATATGAGACTGTAAGCATTGTTGCTCAAGGCTGAGTGTATCATCCCTGTGAATCCAGTACCTGCAATGTATCTGGAACACAAAATGGAAAAACAAATAGAGAATAAAAACTGCATGCTCAACATTTTTCACTGTTTATTAGATATCGGTCAGAACAAATTAAGTGAGCAATATGATATGTATCCTGTGTATATATATATTATAGCTTTTAAGAAAGTACATAAAGTGATTGTGGATGCTAAAGTAATAAATCTATAGACATTTTAATTACCCCGGGAGTAAAAAGCATTCATATGCCTACTTCTTGATGTGCTCTGCTTCATCTGTCTTTCCTTAAGATTTCTGATGTCAAAGCACTGGAAGCAGCTTGTGCAGAAAACATAGCTACATATCTGGAGGACCACACAAGATTCAATAACATTCTTACTTATCCATCAGAATTTCACCCCTTAGGGAATTATAAATACCCTGTGTGAAAGCACTTCAAAATGGAAGTAAAGACCAAGAGCCTCCTCTGCTATTCAAGGTGGTATTTGTGGGATATAGTGACAAATTAGGGGAAAACATAGTTGTTGAAAAAATCTATGGTTAATGATATCATATAAAAATTGTTGTAAGGGTTTCTACCTATGCCATATTTTCTCAATTTACTGATACACTTTTGTGAATCTTTCTTAATAGCAGCAACATGGTAGAAAACATTGTTTAAAATATATTAAAGTCTAAACAAAAGTTCAGTGGATTGCCACTGATTCAGAAGCTATATCCATGACATCTCCGATTCATATGATATTTGATAGTAATATCATGTAAAGATCAAAGTGATCTGCTTATTTTCCCCTTTAATCACATCTAATAAGTATGAAGAAGAAGGGAATTTTAAAACCAGTAAATGAGGTATCAAAAGCTCAATAAATGTATGTCTAAAAATAGGAAAAAGCAATTTGATTAATTGTTGACTCTATGTTCCTGAATTTATGCAATTAGAGTTTGAAAAGTCATTTACTGGAATATTGCATAGTAGATTCATGGAGTGGCAGAAAACTCTCCCCTTTTTCCCTTCTAGGTTCTTTGGCTGATGTAATAATTAAATTGACATAAGATAGGTTAACTGGAGAAAAACAAATCTCATACCTATGAAATCCCCAAAGACACAAAACCCAAAGACAGTCAAGCAATTGAGATTTATATGCCATCCTGAGCTGAGGAGAAGGTGGTAGGGGACTTGGGGTTCAAAGAGGGGAAGACAATTCACAGGTAGATGAGAAGAGCAAGTGTTTTGTACACGAATGTTTGCCATGCCATGCAGAGAAATCTTTCTGATCAAAAGTTATCTTTGGTATCACCTCTCTCCCGGTTCAGATCCTCTATCTAAATTCTTCTAGGCAGTACAGGAAAGGTAAACAACACTCCTTAGTGTATTGGGTCTTGATTGTTTTCAACTTGAAATAATCCACACTCCAAAGTGGCATATTTTGTGGTCATGTATTCTACTCCCCCTTATTCATGGCTAAATAGAAACTTGGAGCCAATGGCCTGAACAAACTGTTCCATGTTGGGATTCTACAGAAATAGGGAAAATAGAATGTCAAAACCTTTGGTCTATTCTAGATCATCTACTTCAATTTTCACCATTTTCGTCCACTCTCTGCATTATTACATCACGGTGTTCTCACACTTCCACCAGGGACTGAAGGAAACTGTTATTGTCCAAATAGATTGCCAATGAATGTATGAAGTGGGTTGATATAATACACATGTTTCTATATCTGGACTCCTTTCCTTTAGACTTGGCGCTGAAATCTGTCTCTAAAGATAATAATGACATAGTGATGATACACTAGGGTCCTACATCCAAATACAACATCATGTAACACTGTCGACAGATAGATGCATACTGGTGGTAGGCTGTATGACTACATTTATTAGAATACAGCAGTAGTAAGCTCAGTGACTTTGTATATAGGAGGCTGCATGTTAAAGCCAGAAGCAATAACTTTTAACCTCTTTGGTAATTCCTCTCTAGAAATACGCTATGAACCAGGTGTCCTACGCAACTCTAAAAACTGTGGTGTTTCACATATCACTCTTCCTTGCTAGACCTTAGCCCCCTTCTGTAAAGGAGGGCCTCACACTACAGTATCTCTAAGGTCCTTTCCCATTGCCAATATCTGTCCCTACATCTATGATTCTCCTGCTGTGTAAACCTAGCCCCACTATTGGAGATATTTAAAAACAAACAAACAAACAAAACTAAGAGTGACTTCATCTTCATGCAAAAGAATTGCATTGTATCTCTAGACTGATTTGATCTGAATCACAACAGTGATATCAGGTACAGGTGTGAGCTGTGGAAGATGAAATGCTTGTAAGACAGCTCTTCTAACTTGCCCCCCTTTCTGCATTAAGACATCAACAGACACTTCAGAGAAATCTTTATACAGTTATTACCATTCAGGTAAATAAAAATTAAAATCTCAATGCTGTACCGTGACTTACCTAAAGAGTAGCTAAAATGAAAAGATTCACAATATTAATGTCAAGTACTTGTGTGAATGTGGAACAAATTCAGCTCTCACACACTGATGACACTTAACTTTGCAAAACTGTATGGCAGGATCTATTATAGCTGGCCCTAAAATTTCATTTCTAGTTTTATATCCAATAAAAATGAGTGAGTATGTACACCAAAGCTTGTACAAAAATGTGTCATTATTTGGAATTTGGCAAATTATTGTATGTTTGTTAATGGGGACACTACTCAGCAAAGAGAATGAATGAATTATCACCACATGCAACAGCATGGAGGAATTTCTCACACATAATAACAAGTAAAACCATCCAGACATTTGGGCTGGCTCCATGGCTGAGGGATTAAGTTTGTGCACTCCACTGCAGCAGCCCAGGATTCCGCTGGTTCGGATCCTGGGTGTGGACATGGCACCGCTCATCAAGCCATGCTGAGGCGGCATCCCATACGCCAAAACTAGAAGGATCCACAACTAAAAATATATACAACTATGTACCAGGGGCCTTTGGGGAGAAAGAGGAAAAATAAAATCTTTAAAAAAAAAAAGAGTCCAGACATAAAAGTGTTGATGAAAATAATTCATAATCAATCTATAAATCAAAATTGGGGTGAGTTTATTATGAGCCAATTTGAAGACTATAGCCCAGGAGAACTTATTTTTTCCACTAAGGAAGAAGAAGTTTATACAGACTGGTTATATACCACCTTAGAACAGAGAACATAAATCACATATTCAAAAATATCTCTTTTACTACCATCACAACAGGCTTTGCAAGCACAGCAGGTCAGTGATCACAAGGTGAGTTAAAGAAATTCATTAATTAATCTTTAGCTTATGGGAAGAGATGCTTATCCTCAGACTCATGCCAATTTGGGGGGAAGCTACATCCTTTCCTTTAAGGGCATCATTCTTTGCTTTGGGACATTGTAAACATTTAAAGCAGATATACAATGCATGCTCAGCGGGCCATGTCAGCACTTTGTGGAAAAAACAAGGTCAGGCCAAATTAGTTTTAAACCAAATGGCTTCCACATATACTCCGATATATCCCTTGCTTGCAAGTTATCCATCAAAAGGACAAAAACTGAATGATTTCACTTCTATATAGGTTTTTTTTTGAAAAAAAATACGTCTAACGTGTGAGTATCCATTTGTATTTTTTTTACTTTAAGATTTTCACCTGAGCTAACATCTGTTGCCTATCTCCTTCTTTTTTTATTTATTTCTCTTCTTCTCCCCAAAGCCCCCCAGTACGTAGTTGTGTATTCTACGTGTAGGCCCCTCTGGTTGTGCTACATGGGATGCTGCCTCAGTATGGCTTGATGAACAGTGCCATGTCTGCACCCAGGATCCCAACAGGCGAAGCCCTGGGCCGCCTAAGTGGAGCACTGCTTGGCTGTGGGGCGGCCCCACTTCTATACTGTTTTTTAAAACATACAGGTCATCTATCATATTGGACACCAGTTTGTGTTAAGGCCCACAGACAGTCACTGCAATGCTCATTGTGTTCTGTTTTTTGGTCAGGGTTTGGATGCAGAATGTTTTAATTTTCAAAAATTCACTTGCTTTAAAAATATTGTATATATATAAAATTTTAAAGATTTTTTTCCAAACATAAAGGCTATTTATCTGAGATTACAGGCAGCTGCAGGATTTTATTATTAATTTTCAATCTTTAGCAGTTTCTTGTATACAATACATTTTTAAGATATTCTTGTAAAATTAATAAAGCATACAACTTTCATAGAGTATTTCTTTAAATTATTATCCTTTATATTACTAAAAAATGCTGACTTGCTTATAGAACAAAGATGTTAATAATCCACAGGCAACACTTTTCTTGTTTCCTGAAATGGGGAGACTTAGTGAACCTGGTTTTCCTCTGTAGCATTATCATACATGAACTTACATGATAATGGCATGCCTCAGGGCTGGACAACAACTTTCAGGAAGAAGGAGTTTATAAGTAGTCAGTTGCCTATATACTATTATGTTTAGGGGCATCAGAGATACCAGAAAATCTGTAGATACAGATTTTTTTTGTACTTGTTTGTTTCTGATGTCTTAAATTGTCTCTTAAGTCCCTTCACCCAATTAAAGAAAGCCATTCTCTATTAACACACAAACGCTTTGGGAAGTAATTTAGATTATGAAATTTTCAGCAAGATATTGCTAACCATGCTCCAGATTTAATGGGGTGTGTGAGTTATAGTTCATGGTCTGGAGGGGAAGCCATATTTATGAAGATAAAGTCTATGTCCTGTCTAAACAAAATGTAGACTGAAGAAATATGCATCCTTGGAGACAGGGAAGACCTGAAGGAAAATGAGTATGAAAAGGAATCAGAAGAAGGTGGCCAAGGACCACTCTGCTTCATTCAAATATGCACCAGAGAAATACAGAATGTTAGTGAAGCTCTTAGTACCACAAGTACATCATTTTCTTATGTTTACTTGATGGAAAATTACTAGCAATTACTTATGTGCTTTGAGATTTGCGTCAACAATATCTCCCACAGGAGACCATTTGATATTTTACTCTCGGCATCATCATACAAAGAATAGCAGTACATTATGAAAAGGCATTAAAAAGTGTCAGAAAAATCACTTTGCTAAAAATTAAGATACTAATTTAAATGAATTTGCCTGAAGAGTATTCTAGCTTTATGGAAAGCAAGGAGAAACTCCATCACAACAAAGACAAACAGGTAAACAAAAATAACTGTAAAACCTATGTTTCTGTTTAATCAAGGTGATTTTTCAGACTATGAAACTACCTGAAGTATTGGAATGCATAAAGTGGTCATCTTGCACATTTTACTCTTTTTGCTGTTTATTTACAAAAATTTTTCATCCAGGGGTTTGTGGCAAATAATTAGCTGCATTAAGACCCAAGATGTACAGATAATGTATGTAATTATTGTATATTTTTTGATAATTAATCAACTGTAGACGTTTTAAGAATACACAGCAGCCTATGCTGTGAACGTGCAGCAATGATTCACAGACATGAAAACATTTTACTCAATAAATGAACAATACAGATATTATCCCCCAAAGCGGTCAGATTGCACAACATCAAAGGACACCAATTTCTTTATTTTCTATTTGCTTCCTGAAATTGTGCAATGTGACCACCCTCCAACTCATTTTCTCTTCATACCAATATTAATTATGTTCCAGTGCATAGCTGACATTCATAAAACAGATTACTTCCCAATGTGACAACCCTTCTGCCCTCAATACTATTGAGATCCTACCTTGGTTTAGAAGTGGGACTTGAACAGTCTCTAAGTTCTTTCAGAAATCTTGGCATCTATGGATCATTCATTTTGGAAATTTTCAAGTGTCGCTTTATCATAAACGCACTACACCATTCTATTCTACTATTTAAAGTGGTTATCTTTTAAGAGAAATTTGTTTCATTGACTGTTTTCAGGAATCTACTATAAACAATTTCTATGGATTCAACAAAATTTAATATCTAATAGACCCTAGAAGTTGACTTATCATCTCTTGGTTTTAATTTCTGTATCATATAATGAGTTTGTTAGAGACAAATGAGAACATATGTGATAATATAACATACATGATAATGTGTGGTGATAATGAGACAGTATAAAATATCTGACCATGATAAAAAGGCCTAATTCTATATAAGTCAAATCTCTGGCCTTATCGGCCATTTCTTAAAATTTGTTTTAAAGAAAGACCTGTCTATGATAAAGTACATAAGTATAGTTTTATTCGTATCAGAGTTTTTATGATATGAAGATTTTATGTAAAGCAAGTGGCCATTCACAGAAGATAGACTGAATAAATTGATGTACTTCAATAGAAAGGAAGGCACTGCCTCTATCCATAAAGTTCACTTATGTATATAAAGTATATTCTTCTGACAAATTTTTTTAAAAAATTAAAAACTCCCTAACAGACAACAAAATATAGTTGTTTCTAGGCAGTGTTATTATGGTCAAGTTTTTGCTATATTTACAAAAATCTTTATTTTGTGAATGTGTTGAAAGAGGGTGTATGTATGTGTGTCTGTGTAAGTGTGTGAACATGAATGGGTTTGCATTTGTTTCCAACATTTTGGAATTAACATGAAATACCTGTATAAGGATTGGTGAGCTGCAAGTAAAGGATTCCTATTTACTGTAGTCCTTTTACTGTTTTTAAATAAGTATAACATTGAGCAATAAGGTAGATAGGGACAAAAGTAAGATTTTTAAAAAAATGTCCTGATTTCTTTCTCTATTACCCAGCCTATAATAAATAACAGATGATAAGCAATATTATTTTATCTGTCCCTTGTTCCTCAGAGATTGAGTGTTTATCATCCAGGGACCAGACACAGAGATATATAATCCAGGTCAGCCAGGAGACAATGCTGAACCCTCCTGCAGACAGAACTGCATGCAACAAAGAAGTCAGCAGATCTGAGTGAGGTACAACATTTATTGCTGTGTTTCTGATTTATAATTTATATATATTTTTAGTACTTTTATCCTTTTTTGACTGAAAGCATGTTATAAAGGCAAAGGAGGGTATGAAATATTACACAAACTCTATTTTAATTAATTTATCAATATATTTATTTTAAAGACAAATACATAAATGGCAGGCAAAATGCAAGTAAGGATTGTGGAAATGGTCAGATATTTGTTTTTAATCTCTTACCTATACTTTAACATTTTTTAAAGATATTTTCATTTTTAAGGAAAGGATATTTTTAAAAATGTGTCTACAGAGACAGATATTTAGATGAGTCCAGATGAAGGGTTTGGAGACCTGCACAGTGATCACGAGATCATTATTCAGATGGTCTTTTTCTGTCCTTCATCTACCTTCAAGTCAACTTTCCTTACATTTACACAGAACAGAGGAGGTCATGGATGACATTATATATAAAATAATTGGCTTGGGTAAAATATAACAGTGGGACATAGGATCCAATTGGCTTTCCAAGGACAACCAACTCATTTAAACCAAAGGGAGGCAGATTTCAGAGACATTCAAGAGAAATAGGCATCAAAATAAACACTAAGACAACATTACAAATCTAAGGATTGCGATGGAGAAACAGCTCAGACATGACTCTGGTGCCACGGGACTGTGGACACATGAGGACTTTTATCATGTGACTTACACGTCTGATCTGCTGGTGAATAGATCATGGGGATTCTATTCAATTAGAGCAGAGGGACTCACACAGTAGTCATACTCCTTTTCTTCCCTCTCTGCTGCCTGTGCTACAAGAATCCCTACATTTAGGTCCCGAACATCCTCCATAATTTGCCCCGAACCACAGCAGCTGTCAGAGGGAGCCTGGTTAGCTCGGGCCTGTTCCTGCCTGTGCACACTAGTGCGTTCTTCATGAAGACCCTTCAACTCTCTTCTCCAGCAAAACACTCTCCCTGCTCCGGTGAGTCCTGGATCACAGAGCATCTCTGTCCCATGTTAATTGAAACTGGATAGGACCTGAGTGGCTTAATGAAGAAGTGGGAGGCATGTTATATCCAGGAATCTGCCATATCTCTGCCTGCTCAACAACTGTGGATGATGAGAAAAAAACAAAGGAATATATTCATTACTTGGACCTGTTACTTAACTATGCTTCTCTATTATAGGGTATAACAACCTTTTTGCAATAGTGGAAAGAAACCCAATTATGTCAGAAGATGTGAGTTATGTGGACCAATTAATTTAAAAACTGTTGCCTTAACTCTGAGAACATCAATTTCTCAATATAAGTTAGTTGTAGTAAAAATTAGCATAAATAGTACATGGGTTGGTATGGAAATATCATTCATTTAAATTGGATGAAAGTGTGCTACAAACACTATACAGTACTATGCAAATGTAAGTGGTATTGTTATCATTATCACTTGTAGATTTCTGGATAGAGTTCCAGGGAGTCAGTTTACCTCATGCAATACTAGCACTATCTTACTGAAAAATAGAAAAGACCAGCAGTTTAACTATTAAGATAGTAAGATGATGTTACCCTCCACTTCCATTTCTTTCTTTCACAACCAGGGATTTCCAGATCTAAGTGACGGCTGTTGAGAACTGCACCGTGATTACTGACTTCATATTCCTAGGAGTTTCTGACAGACAGGATGTGCAGCAGGGGCTCTTTGTGCTCTTTCTGCTGGTTTATGGCATAACTGTGATTGCCAATCTAGGGATGATTCCGCTGATCAAGATGGATGCCAGGCTCGACACATCCATGTGTTATTTCCTGAGCAATCCTTCTGTGATGTCTGGTACTCCATCATTGTTGCTGCCAAGATGCTGGCTGATTCCTTATCTGAGCAAAAGAGAAATCTGTATAGTTTATATGTCATTCAGATGTATTTTTTAGGGCCTTTGCAAATGTGGGATGTCTCATGTTGGCTGTCATGGAGTCTGACCATTATTCAGCTATTTCCAATCCACTTCTGTATACAACTGTCATGTCCAGGAGAGTCTGTACCTAGTGAGTTGCCATTGTGTATATTTGAAGTTTGCTATATTTGGCAATCTTCACCTTTTACACAATTCAGTTGTTCTTCTGCATTTCTAGTATCAATCACTTTTTCTGTGACTTCTCACTCTTGCTAACATTGTCCAAACTCAGATACAATCATCAATGAGACAGTGATGTTCATTTATAGTAGCCATGTTCTTGGGTGCAACATCATTACACTCTTTCTCTCCTACAGCTACATCATAATTACCACCTTCAGAATGAACTCAGTGAGGGGAGGCTCCAAGCCATCCCTACATGTGCCTCCCACTAACTGTTGTGGCTATATTTTATGGCACAGTCCTATTCATGTAGTTTTGATGCAGCTCCAGTTACGCCGTGGACCTGGACAAAATGGCCTCTGTTTTCTACATAGTTGTTGTCATCCGTATGTTGAATCCAGTGATCTATAGCGTAAAGAATAAGGACGTGAAAGATTCCCTGAAAAAAGCAATTGACCCTAAGTTATGTTCTGAGTGAAACCATGTTTTCACTTAAAAGTGTTTCTTTCAGGATTCTGAGAGCTAAACTTCAGGTACTTTGATACAGATTCTTTTAGTCTCACGGAAGCACCGTGTATATATTTTCCACTACTTATCTTTATGCTTAAATTGAGTGTAGAGAGGAGCCATTTCTGAACTTATTTTTTTCTCCAAGCCAAGGAAGAGTAGTAATCATTTTATTTTGCTATTTTTCAACAAGTTTCTCTTTATATCTCTCTTCTCTGTTCATGAATATGATCCAGTGAGATATCATATCAGAGTAACCCCTTCTCCCACGTTAATTCAACTCACCCTGCGAAGGTTTCGATTTGTTTTTAAATGAGTTTAATTAAGATGATCATCCAGAAGGTAGTGTTACTGCATTAGAATAGATTTGTTTGTGTCTCTCCTAGGCACTAGTATAACCCTACAAATATTCCATTATAACACTTAGAAGTAGTTAATAAATAAGAAGAAATTTAAAAAATCCTGCCCTAGCTCAAAGTTTTGTAAATTTAAACCTTTTCGGTGTCCTGTTCACCAATATTTCTACTTTGCTATTTACAAACGCTTGACTCCAGGATTTCATTCAAAAGCATTTATTGAATAAATGAACGTGTGTCCCTTGGAAAATTGATGCAAATAGGTGCCTTTGTAAATTTACAAAAAAAAGAGAGAATTCCTTTTGTTTAATTCTAGTATGTTCATCTTAGACAAAATTCATATGTGCCAGGCTGAATTGGTATCAGGAACAAGGATCCTTTAGCTTCTATATAGTTTTTAAAGAATATACAGAACCACTTACTATATTGGATATTAATTTGTGTTGGGGTCCACAGACAGTCTCTGCAATGCTCATTGACTTCTGTCTTTTGTTCAGAGTTAGAATGCAGAGATATTTTAATTTTCAAAAATGCACCTGCTTTGGGCCTGGCCCTGTGGCCGAGTGGTTGAGTTCGCGCGCTCCGCTACAGGTGGCCCAGTGTTTCGTTGGTTCGAATCCTGGGCGCGGACATGGCACTGCTCATCAGACCACGCTGAGGCAGTGTCCCACATGCGACAACTAGAAGGACCCACAACAAAGAATATATACAACTATGTACCAGGGGGCTTTGGGGAGAAAAAGGAAAAAATAAAAAATCTTAAAAAAAAAACAATGCACCTGCTTTTGGGGGCTGGCCCCATGGCCAAGTGGTTAAGTTCACATGCTCTGCTGCAGGCGGCCCAGTGGTTCGAATCCTGGGCCCGGACATGGCACTGCTCGTCAAGCCATGCTGAGGCAGCGTCCCACATGCCACAACTAGAAGGACCCACAACGAAGAATATACAACTATGTACCGGGGGCTTTGGGGATAAAAAGGAAAAAGTAAAATCTTTAAAAAAAAATTCACCTACTTTTTTGTTAAATATATATATATATATATGACTTTAAAAAGGTTTTTTAAAAACAGATACTATTTACTTCCAGATTGTAAACAATTGCAGGATTTCATTACTACTTTTTAAATTTCTATCAGCTTCTTTTGTATGCTATGTTTTCAAGATATTCTTTTAAAATTAATGACACATACAACTTTCATAGAATATTTTATTAAATGATTATTCTTTATGCTACTAAAAAGCGCTACCTTGCTTATAGAAAAGAGATGTTGTTACAAATCCACTGGCCCTGCTTTCCTCATTTCCTGGTCAACTTCCAAAATGGAAATCAGTCTAAGAGGCAAAGCTTTTATTTGGAATGAAAGAATTGCAGTTCAGGGAGCACAGATTCAGATGGAAACTCACATAGTGTCCCACTAGGAAATAAAAGTTAGCGGCTTTTAGAGACAAAAAATGGACGTTGTATTAATCAGTTTTAATTGGAATTGGGAGAAGAAGCTAGTATTGCCTAAACATTGATTGACTACTGATTTTATCTTCAGAAAGTCCAAAATCATCAATCTTTGTGATCAGGATGTTTGTTCTCCTCCTGACTTCTCAAACAATTGCTGTTTTGGCCCAGTCCAAAGGTTTGGTTGAGTCCAAGGTTGAAGAGAGCAATGCAGTCTCTGGAAAGGCAGCTCTGACTCCATTTTTAAACAGCTTCACTAAAGTCAATTTTGACATCTGAAAGAAGGAGATTAGTGAACTTAGTTTTTCTTGGTAGCGTCATCATGCTCTGAATTTATTTGATATGGCCCATGCCTCAGGGCCAGACGATCAACTTCTGGAAGAAGGAGTTTATAAGTACACAGTTGCTCGTGTAGTATTATGTTTATTTCTATTTTTTCATTTTTTGAAGAAGATTAGCCCTGAGCTAACTGCTGCCAATCCTCCTCTTTTTGCTGAGGAAGACTGGCCCTGAGCTAACATCCATGCTCATCTTCCTCTGCTTTCTACATGGGACGCCTACCATAGCCTGGCTTTTGCCAAGCGGTGCCATATCCTCACCCAGGATCCAAACCGGCGAACCCCAGGCTGCAGAGAAGCAGAATGTGCGCACTTAACCTCTGCGCCATCAGGCCAGCCACTGTTCTATTATGGTTAGGTGCACCAGTGATACCAGGAAAGCCATGTGCACACAGGTTTTTTTCCTCACTTGTTGTCTCTGATGTCTTAATTCTACCGTAAGTATTTTCTCCCCTTAGTTAAAGAAAGCCATTCTATTACAACACAAATCCTTTGGGAAATAATTTAGGTTATCCAGTTTTCAGCAAAATATTGTTACCTGTACACCGGCTTTAATGGGGAGTGGGAGTAAGACTACATTGTCTGGAGGGGAAGCCATGTTGGTGAAGATTAAGTTTGGATCCTGCCTAAAGAGTGCAGCCTGAGGAAATTGGCATCCCTGGAGAAAGGGAAGCACCTGAGGGAAAGTGAGCATGGAAAAGAATCAAAAGAAGGTGACCAAGGAAGATTCCTCCTCCTCCAAATGTGTGCCAGAGAAGCAGAGAATCGTAGTGAAGCTCTTGGGCATCTCAAATATATCATTTTCTTGAGTTTACCAGGTGGAAAATTACTAGCAATTACTTAGGAGGTTTCAGATTTGCACCAACAATATCTCCTACAGGAGCATATTTGCTGTTTTAGCAGTGGGATCATCACACAAAGAATAACAATACGTGATGAAAGACATTAAAAATTATCACTAAATCACTTTACCAAAAATTAAAAAGATATTAACTTAAATGAAATTTGCCTAATATTTTAGCTTTATTAAAAGCAGGGAGAAACTCTGTAACAACAAACAAGATAAACAAGTAGACAAAAGTAACTGCAAATCTATGTTTCCTTTTACTCCAGGTGATGTTTCATAAGAAATGCAAAACTACCTGACATATTGGGATATATAATCTGGTACATCCCTTCCATGTCTTACTTTTTTTTGTTTGCATAAATTTTCATTTACATATTTGTGACAACTGCAGTAAGACTCAAGATGTACATCTAATGTGCATGATTATTGTACATTTTTTCAGAACATCAATCAATGGTAGGCATTTAAAGTACACATAGTAACCTATGCTTGTGCAGCAATGACTCACACACACCATAAAATATTACTCAATAAATGGGCAATGCAGAGACTATCCCCCTAAGCTGCCAGGTCACACAATGTCAAGGGACACCAATTTCTTTATTATCTATTTGATCCCTGGAATGGTACATCACTTTCACTTCACACCAACTTAAAACGTTCATGTGCCCAGCCAATATAAATAAAACAGATTACCTCCTAATGTAGCAACTCTTCTTATTTGCTCCCTTCTGCCCTCAATCACTGTTGAGCTCCTGCCTTGGTTTAGAAGTGGGACTTGAGTGGTCTCTCACAAATATAGGAGTCTATGTGTCATTAATTTTGTGAATTTGTAAATGTCACTTTAACATGAACTCACCACAACATTCTGTAAGGGTATTTGAGAGAATTATCTTTTCAGAGAAATTTGTTTCATTGCACTATATTCAGGAATCTATTGTGAGTAATTTGTATGGACTCAATGAAACAGTGTCTATGGGACTGTAGAAGCTTACTTATCACCACTAGTTTTCAATATCTGTATGATATTATGGGTTTATTAGACAAAAGTCAGGACGTATGTGATAATATATGAAATATATGATAATATGTGGTAATAATTAGATAATATAAACTCTGACTATGATAATGCCAAATTGCTTTTATTTAAAGTCAAATCTCTTTGCTCTTAAAGGCTATTTCTTAGAATTTATTTTAAAGAAGACTCTGGCTGTGGTAAATTACGTATGTAAAATTTTCCTAACATCAGGGTTTATATGATACAAAGAATGGTATATAAGCTAAGTAGCCCTTAGCAAGTTATAGATTGAATCAATTAGTATACATTAATAGAAAGGGACATTACCTCTAATCATGATACTCTTTCATATTTATAAAGTATATGTACTCTGACATCTTTCTTGTTTAAAAACTAAACAATTATCCCTAGGCAATGTGATTATCAGTAGTTTCTCCTGTTTTTACAAAAATTATTTGTAAATGTGTTTAAGGGGAGAATGTTTGTGTATGTTTATCTGTGTAAGTGTGTGAGTGTGAGTGGGCATGTATTTATTTTATAAATTATGGAAATGAAACCAAACGCACATATAGGAATTGGTGAACTGGAAATAAGGATGTTCTTTGACTGACTTCATTTACCACGGGTGAATAGGTACAATATTGGGCAGAAAGGTATTAATGAAAGGAATTTTTTTATAAAAGGTCTGTGTTTTTCTGAGTCACACTGCTTGTAAAAAATATCAGATGATAAATCACATTATTACATCTGTCACTTATTCCTCAGACAACAAGTGTTCAACACCCAGAGACCAGACACAGAGAGAGTTATGTAAGCCAGGTCAGTCGGGAGACAACACTGAACCCTGCTGTAGATAGACCTGCGCGCAGCAAGTCAGTAGTTCGGGGCCAGGCACTAATATTTTTTGTGGTTTCTTTGATTCATGTTTTAAATTTCTTTAGTCCTTTTATCCTATTTCAACTGAAAACATGTTATAAAACCAAAGGAAGGTGTGAAATATAACACAAACATTTATTTAAACTACTTCTATTGACCTATTTATTTTTAAAACTTATATACATAGATTACAGGGCTTACAATAATTTGCGATCATGGATTGTGAAGGTGATTGGAAATTTTTTATCGTTTTGTATTTCTTACCTCCACTTTTATTGCTATAAAATGTTTTTATTTTTAAGGAAAATATTTGTTTAAAGATGTGTCTATAGGGACAGATATTTTAGCGAGTTCAGGTCAAGTTTTTAGAAACCTGCACATTGATCACTAGATCAATATTCAGATGTCCTTTTTCTGCCCTTCATCTCCCTTCAAATCCACCTTCCTTAAATTCTCACGGAACAGAGGAGGTCACAAATGACATTATATATAACATAGTTGGTTTGGATAAAATATAACAGTGGGGCATAGAATTCAATTAGCCTCCCAAGGACAACCAACTCGTTTAAACCAAAGGAGACAGATTTCAGAGATATTCAAGAGAAACAGGGATCAAAGAAAGGAATGAAACATTGTTACAATTTTTAGGCTTGGGATGGGGCACAGATCAGACTCTCTCTGAGATCATAGGACAGTGGTCACAGAAACACTTTTATCATGTGTCTTACACATCTGACCTGCTGGTGAATAGATCATGCGAATTCTGGTCAATTAGGGCAGCGGGACTCACACAGTAACCAAACTCCCTTTCTTGCCTCTCTGTCATTTGTGCTACTAAGATCTCTACAATTAGCTCCCAAAAATTCTTCATAATCTCCCCTGAGCCACAGCAGCTGTCAGAGGGAGCCTGATTACCCCTGGCGTTTCCTGGCTGTGCACTCTAGTGCATCACTCATGGAGACTCATCCACGCTCTTCTCTAGCAGACACCACCCTCCCTGCTCCAGGGGGTCCTGGACCACAGATGATCTCTATCCCCTGTTAATGACGTGATAGGACTCAGTAGGCTGGACAGGACCTGAGGGCCTAATGGGGAAGTGGGAGTGTGTTATATGGAGGAACCTGCCATAGCTCTGCTGCTGCACAATTTTGTAGGAAAAACAAAGAAATATCTCATTACCTGCATCTGTCACTTAACTATGCTTTTCTATTACAGGATGCAACAACATTTCTAGAAATTTGAAAACAAAAACTATCATGTCATCATATGTAGATTGTCTAGACCAAGTAATTGTAAGAACTATTGCCATGATTCTGAGGACTTCAAGTTCTTTTTTTTTTTTTAAGATTTTATTTTTCTCCCAAAGCCCCCAGTACATAGTTATGTATTTATTTTTGGTTGTGGGTCCTTCTAGTTGTGGCATGTGGGACACCGCCTCAGCATGGCCTGACAAATGGTGCCGTGTCCACCCCCAGGATTTGAACCAGTGAAATCCTGGGCCACAGAAGCAGAGCATGGGAACTTAACCACTAGGCCACAGGGCCAGCCCCAGGACTTCAAGTTCTTAATCTGTAAGATAGAAATAGCAAAAATTATCATAAATATTACATAGGTTGGTGTAGAAATAACATGTTTAATTTGGATGAAAGTGTCCTACAAACTCTTTACAGTGCTATACAAATGGAAGCAGTATTATTATTATTATTTTGTCAATTTATATGCAATTGTACATTTCAGGGAGATAAGTTTACCTAAAATGGACTTAGCAATATCTCTTTTTCTAATTACTGAAAAGTAGAAAGGAATGGCAGTTTAACTGTTAAGATAATATTATGATATTACCCTCCACTTCCATTTCTTTCTTAACCAGGGATTTCCAGACCTGAGTGATGGCTGTTGAGAACTGCACTGTGTTTACTGACTTCATATTCCTAGGACTTTCTGACAGACAGGATGTGCAGCAGGGGCTCTTTGTTCTATTTCTGCTGGCTTGTGACATAATTGTGATTGCCAATCTAGGGATGATACTGTGCTGCAGAAGGGTCCCTGACTCCACATGCGCATGTATTATTTCCTGAGCAATCTGTCATTCTGTGATGTTGGCTACTCCTCTACTTTTACTCCCAAAATGCTGGTTGATTTCTTATCTGAGCAAAAGATGATTCCATATAATTTACATGCCATTCAGATGTATTTTTGAGGGGCCTTTGCAAATGCGGAATGTCTCATATTGGCCATCATGGAATACGACCTTTATGTAGCCATTTGCCATCCACTTCTTTATACAATTGCCATGTCCAGGAGAGTCGGTACCCAGCTAGTGGTCATCGTGTATATGGAAGATTTGGTTGATTCGGTAGTCCACATGTGTTGCACATTTCATTTGCCATTTTGTAATTCTAATATCATCAATCACTTTTTCTGGGACGTCCTACCCTCACTAGCTCTGTCTACCTCAGCCATAACTGTCAATGAGTTTGTGGTGTTTGCTTTTGGTAGTTGTGTTCTGGGATGCAGTATCATCACTGTCCTCCTCGCACAGCTACATCATAACTACCATCCTTAGAATGAACTCAGGGGAAGGAAGATGAAAATGCTTCTCTACATGCACCTCCCACATAACCACTGTGCCTATATTTCATGTTACAAGCTGGTTCATGTATTTGTGATTCAGGTTATGTTACTCCATGGACACGGACAAAATGGCCTCTGTTTTGTATAAACCTCCCATTCCTATATCAAACCTACTCATCTACAGCTTAAGGAATAATGATGTGAAAAGTACCCTGAAAAAAATCAGTCATCACTAAGTTATCTTCTGGGTAAAATTGTGTTTTCACCAAAAAATATTTATGTAAAGATTCTGAGAGCTAAAGTTCAGGTACTTTGACATCGTTTCCTGTAGTCTCACCAATACACCTTCTAGATATTTGTTATTGGTTATCATTGTGCCTACACTGAGTCTAGAGAGCCTTCAGTATTGATCTTATCCTTGTCTCCAAGCTAAGGAAGAGTAGTAATAGAATAATTTTCCTGTTTTGCAAAGAAGGTCTGTTTATAATTCCCTTCTGTGTTCATGGTTGTTATCCAGGGAAATATCATGGGCAGAGCAATCCCTCCCCTCATGTCAACTCAACTTTCTCTTCTAAGTTTCCAAGGTTCCAATATTTTTTTTAAACCAATAGTTTAATAAAGTTGCTTAGTCTGAGTAAGTGTTAATGGGTTACATTACATTTATTTGTGTCTTTCCTTTGTTCTATTATCACCCTATAAATGTTCTATTGTAGCACTTAGAAGTTTATAAGTAATAAATTAATAACTAAGAATAAATTAAAAAGTCCTGCCCTCCCTCAAAGTTCCATAAATGTAAGTCCCTTGTCTGTCTTGTCCTCCAATATTTCTACTTTGCAGTTTACGATACTCAACTACAGGATGACATTCAAAATAAATTTATTCATTTATTGAATAAATGCATGAGTGTTCCCTGCAAAATGCAATGATCATCATCCCCTTCCATTGTTAGTCTTTCCACATCACATCCTTCTCACACATCCACCAATGACTGATGGCAAATATCTTTGTCCAAATACAATGTTATCAATGACTGTGTGTAGTTGGTTAATATTATAGTCAAGTTTTATATCTTGACTCCTTCTTTCATCCTGGCCATTGAATCTTTTAATGTAAGTATGACATATCAAAAGTAGGATTGGGTATAAGTCTAATACAGAGAACAGACAGATACATTATGGGGATAGGGTGTGTAACTATATTTTTTAGAAATAGAACAGTGAGAATGTTCAATAACCCAATAAGTAAGTGGTCCAGTTTTAAAGTCAGAGGTGGTAATTTTTAACCTCCCTGGACATCTCTCTTTCCAGAAAGACACTATGAACCAGCTAATAATGCAACTCTAAATCGCTATGGTATTTAGCATGTCACTCTTTTTTTCTATACCCATGTTACCCTTATGTAAAATAGGGAATTCATCTAGATTAGCTCTAAGATCCTTTCCATCTGATGCAATTTGTCTCAATGAAATATGAATCTACTACTGTGTAAACCCGTCCCAGTACTGGAAAGGTTGTGAAAAAGAAAAATAGATGTCTCTTCTTTTTAACACCAAAGAATTGTACTACATCTCTTGGCTGTTTCAACCTCAAATAGTGGTGACAATAAAGCCAGCCAGATAGTATGAATTTCAGAAGATCAAACACTTAAAAATGACCCTTTTTAGTGGCCTGTTATTCAAATTCAGAAACTCATAGACATTTCATAGAAGCCAATATCCAACTTTATTTGCATTCAAGGAAACAAAAATAAATACCTAAATGTAGTATTATGACTCAACTACAGATTGGTTAAAATGAGAATGGAAATATCACATATTGGTGAGGATGTGGAGCAACTGTTGCTCTTACACATTTAGAATAGAAAATGAGGATTAGCACTTTAATTTGTAAAACTGTACAAAAGTATCCACTAAATCTAGACATATAAATGTCCTTGACGTCAAAATTCTTTTCCTAGATTTATACCCAAGGGAAATGAGTTAATCTGTCCACCCAAAGACGTGGACAGTTATATTCACCATTGTCTTATTGACAATAACACAAAACTGAAAGCAGCTCAAAGTTTTACCAACACAATAGATGAAGAATTGACAAACTTCTCCTAAAAGTTGTAAGTCATAAATATTTTAGAGTGTGCAGGCCATAAACTCTTTGTCATAATCACTCAGGATTTTTCTTGTATCACACAGACACACAAAAAAACCTCAACCATATATAAATAAAATGATGTGTCTGAATTCCAATAAAACTTTATGAACCATAGTTTGCTGACTCCTGTTCCAAATTAGATAAATAACTTTGGTAAGTTTGTACATTGGAAACTACACAGTAATGAGGATGAGTTAACTATCTCCACATGTAACAACATGGAAAAATCTCACAAACATAGTAAACAAGTTGAGTAAAATGAGCAAGACAAAAAAAGCATAACTGTATGATTGTACTACTATATACCTCAAAAACATGAAAACTAACTTATCATGTTGTACATCAATTTGTGATGGGTGTGGGGATGATTTCTAAGATGCTACTAATGTGTTTTTGGCCTGGTTGGGTGGGGGGATCTTTTCAGCTCTGAAAATTTAGTTGCAGTATACTTTCTTCAGTGAAAGTTTTCCATATGCATATTATACTACAAACAAATTTCCACAAAACAAAGTCTATTCACTATCAGATTGTAGGCAATGATAAGATACATATTTTTTTAATGTATCAGTTCCTTGTACACAATGTGTTCATAATATATTTGTAAAATTAATATAGTGCCTAATTTCCTTGAATAGCTCAGTATATAATTAATCTTCATCTTACTCAAAGTGCTGTCTTGCTTGCAGAACAACAATGTTTTTATCCACCCACAGGCATTTCTAATCTTTCCTCCAGCGGCAGGGAAACTGTGTTTTGCGGCCACTATCAGGAAATAAAATCTGTGTCATAATGCTTAACGTTTCAGGGACGGACAACTATTTTCTGAAGAATGTGATCTTCTAGGTAGTCATATGCCTACATAGCATTGCTTTAGTGTCATCTGAAAACCCTTACATATGAAGTTTTCTCACTTGCTTGTATCTGATGTATAAAATTTCTCCTACAGATTGTCTTTTTTCAATTATTTAAGAATTCTATTCTTAGTGAAACAGATTCATTTGAGAGTTAAATTAAGTTATGCAGTTTATAATAATATTGTAGCTCCACAGACTCAAGTTTACATCATTGGGAGGGGGTAGATTGAAGGGAAGTTAGTCTACAGGGTCTGGAAAAGCAGCCCTGTATAAGAAGCTACAGTTACATCCTGTTTGAACAAAATGTAATCTGAGGGATTTTCACATTCCTGAAGACATGAAAGCAACTGAGGGGAAAACTAATTTGAAAAGACCAAGGAAAATTCTACATCCTCAAAATGTGTACCAGAGAACTAAACAGTGATAGCAAGCATCTTGAATACACAAATGCATCAGTATCTTAAGTTTAAATGGTATATAATTATTAGCAATTAGTTATATTGTTTGAGCTCTTAATAAAATATCTCTCACAGGAGTACATTTGGTATCTTAATATTGGGAACATAATGTGAAGCATGGCAATCTATTCTTTGAAGTAGTCTGTCTTGATTCACTCAGAATGTGACCAATATGGAGTGTATCCCGGAGAGTTGCCATGTTGCACAATTTCAGGAGCCACTACATTGTTTTATTTTCTATTTACTCCCCGGAATTGGGCAATTCAGCCATCTCCACCTCATTTTTTTTCCCACACAAATGTTAGTAATGTTCAAGTGTTCAGTAGTAATAAATATAACACAGTATTAGTCATTTTCCATTCAAGTAGACTTTTATCTGGAGGTATGTAACACATTTCATAAAAAAGATCTGAACTCAGAATAGGAGTTTGATGATGATATTATGTCTTATGAATATTGACAAACTTTAAAAGCAATTGCTAGGTGTTAAATTATGTCCATAAATGATGTTTGATTTGAATTCAGGATGCACCTCTCTGATTTGCGTAGGAAATCTTAATATATCTTCTTACTGTTTTTTTCTGCCATATTTTAGCAAAAAGTTTATTTTTAGTTTGCACAAGCGTGCACACATACATGGAGCACTATATAGAAAGTGTTCCATAGGTGTGTGTGTGCGTTTGTGTATGCTTGTGCACGTGTGTGTGTGTACATGCTATAAAATTGACTATAAATATTATCCCTACCAATTATTAAGCAAAATTGAACGAATACTGTAACAGTTGCTACAGAAACAGGATACCAAATCTAATACAACCAATCTTCTTCCACCTCAATTCAATATGTGTGTCCATGCATATAGAAACACACACACACTTACAAAGAATGCATACATATATACACATACTGCATTGTGTTCCTGGAGGGTAAACAATGTGGCTTACTGACATTATTTTTTCTTTTTAGGCCACATGATAAAATTGCCATACTATATACACATCAGTGTTCTGGGGACACTTCTCTATCCCCAACGTTCCTCATGTTACTAGTTTACCATTGAATATAACACGTATCTGAACTGCTATTGCAGTATCACTCATTTCTTGTAAGGAGTTAATAAAATAATTGTTAAGGAAACTTAAGTGCATCATACATTCTTATTTATAGAAATTCTTGTTTTGACTCACTAAACAGAGAGGAAACTATAAGATGAATAGTGATAACTTTAATATTTGTGAATCAGCCGTCATTGTAAAAGTGAATGTATACCACAGGTGTAAGGTCAGTACATTTTTCCCATTGTCCATTTCCAAAATTGTTAATAGAATCCAGATATTCTTGCAAACCACACCTATTCTCACTATTAATGCAATTTAGGGTTGATTTTAGGTACTCATCTCAGAATGTGTTAGGCTTTCATTCGTTGCTTTTGGGATTTCTTCATAGCTATTTAGTACTGGAAATTTTAGTTTGAACTTTCTAGACCAATTAGTTCTGCTAAGGAAACTTAGAAATAGAAAATTTAGATGGTATTCTGATGAATCAAAGACAAAAAGATAGTTAAAGAGTTGAGTCTAGAAACAAGCTTCCTTTTTTTATAGAATATATATATCTGTGTGTGTGCATGAAAAACTACATGATAGTAAAAATAAATGCTTTCTGAAATAAAGTTTCTCTCTGGTTATATTCTCTCTATACTATTCTGGTTGTGTTTTACTGTATAAACATTGCATGGCTTAAAACAGTGATCATTGGTCAATTATTCTATCTTCCTTATGTTGACTGGGTCACAATGAAGTATTCAACTGAAAGTTGAGACAGGCTATAAGGTCTTTCATAACTGGCACCAGGATGAGAATGCCTAGAAAGATCGACTCACCTGGTACCCTTCCATGTAGGCTCAGAGTCGGTCATATGGTTTATCCAGAAGGATAGTTGGACTTCCTACTTGGAAGCTCTCAACAGAGACATATAGCATTTCTGCTTACTTCTGTTAGTCAAAGTGGTTGAAGAAAAGCACAAGTTCAACAGGAGGATATCTAGGAACTATGCCTCTAAGGAAAACGGTGTAATGATGTGTGCAGTCGTCTTTAATTGCCCAAACTATCCTAGTCCATTGCAGAACTTTGAGGTTTCCCCTTCCAGATTCTTTTATTAAGAGTTTTTAACACTTTAAGTAAATACATGAGAAAATGTGCAAGCTTTTTATTCTTTGTTTTGCACATACTTACAAAGCCACTGAATGAAGCAGCACTGGAACAGCAACCACATAGAAGGAAGAGCGACAGGCGTTTCAATCGTTATTGTGTTTGTGAAAGCAGAGTTAGCTCTGGGACCTTGGGAAGTAGCCCAGTCACACCAGATTCCAAGATGGATAATCAAGGTTTAAGAAGTATGGAGAATTCCATTGTCATCTCTTGGGAAGTATTTGGGGAGGATATGAAATTCAAACTTACTGCTATTCTCAATTACTTAAAGAACTAGTATGGATAGTAGCAAACTAAATGTATCCCAGAAAAATGATTATCCATGGAAAAATTTTTGACTGAATCATCCCTACACATAGGAACTGTATTAGCAGATAAAAATTCCCAAAGCTAGTGTATTGCTATTCATACTCCAGCCTCCACTTCAAGAAACTTAAAATATTTAACATTAAATATTTAGGGTACAATTACCTTTGCAAATCCTTGTTCTAGGGACTTTGGGGAATATAAAATTAAAAATTGAATGTATTTATAAACCCTTAAATGTAATAGAGATTTTTATATGAATAAAATAAACATAATTAAAAAAATAGTCTACTAAATGTAGAGAATGTGATAGAGTCATAAAATCAACAAAGTGTGGATGGATGAGATGCATTTTGGGGATTGGAATGAGACAATGCTTGTTGAAGAAAGTGACCTTTATAGTTTCCATTGACAGGAATGTTTAATCATCATTATTAATACCAACTAAAAAGTAGAGAAGACCTAAATGGCCATTAACTGATGAATAGATAATGTGCCACATTCAAAAATTGAAATATAATTCAGCCATATAAAAAGAAATTCAGAAACTGCTAAAACATGGATGAACCTTAAAAACACTATGCTACGTAAAAGAAGACCACTAATAAGAATAAAACACCCCGTATAATATATAATGCCAAGATATGAGCTACCCAGTATAGACAATCTCCTATAGTCAGGAAGCAGATTGGTGGTTGCCAGGAGTAGTGGGGAGGCAAGAAGGGGAGTTGCATGGTAATGAGTATGAGTTACTTACTAAGATGAGGAAAAATGTTTTGGAATTAGATAGTGGTGATGGCTGCACAATTTTGTGAAAATACGAAAACTAAAGGAGTGTATACATAGAAAGGGTAAATTTCATAGTATATAAAATTATGTCTCAATAAAAATAGTAGCATCAAAGAATAGCAATATTCCTAAATGAGATGGTGAAAGATAATGCTTCAAAAATGAGAGAAACAAAATGAAAAATAGAAAGGCGATGGAAATTACTAAGTAGAGGATCATTTTGTATTTTATTGAATTGCTGCTTTGACTGGAGACAGAAAGTATAGATTCAGTGTCAATGTCAAGCTCAACAAAAAAGTAATTTTCACTTCTATTACTGTCAGATGAACGTGTTGACAATAGTGAAGAAATAAGCTTCGGTTTGTGCTAAAGTTGTTGCTGTCCTCACAGGGGAAAATACAGAACAAGGAATATAATTAATCCCATGTTAGCATACACTGAAGCCTGAGGGTGGAAGCTTCAGAGATTTAAGTCCCAAATGCTACCTGGTAAAATGAAATGCCATCTGCCTACTTTTCAGCCACCTGTAGTGAGTACAGAAAGCACTGCTCCTCTCAGGTAGGTTCCTGAGTCTCCAAATTTAAGAAATAGAGGGGAAATTTTTGAAAAAAGAGAAATTTGTAAATGATTGACTTTACGTCTGCTTACACAGTTTAATAAACTGAGCAACCTATCATCAAAAAATTATATTTTTTCTCAGAACTGAACTGACTGAAATTATTAGGATCCACAAAATAGCATTTTAATGATTTTATTTTAATCTAGGGTCACAGGAGAACTGTTTATCACTGGGGAAGTATGTACATGAATATAAGTTTTTTTGTTTCAGAAATAATTTAGGTACCACATTACAAATAGAGACATGCATACTCACCTCCATGTGAACCACATGCTATATTTACTTAACTCTAAGAAAAAATAAATCAGCAACATTCCTATTCTCATATATCAACAAAGACATATATACATGCAAACACATGACATACACATAAATATACACATCCATAAAGAAGAGAAGCCTATATGTCTCAGGAACGTTTATTGTCCCTCATCCTGTTTACATTTTTAAAATTTAAGCATCTATAGAAAAACCAAAGAGATGCAATTGCACGTGTTACGTTCTATCATTCTCACTTCTTTTTAGCACTTTTCTTTGGTCAAGAGGGTCATCTGTTGGCACCAGACAACTCCCACAAATAGGGAATGAGTATTGTGACAGAGTAATAACAGATTTCTAGAGGAAAGGTTTAATGCTTATTTCATGTCTCACCAAAAACTAAAGGTAAAAGAGCAGGAACAGTAAAGTAATCATTTCATTATTATTAGGTAATGGTATTCATTGTTTCTAGAATTAACATCAAGTCTTTTAAGCCAATCATATTTTTTGAGGAACATAACAATGGTAATCATTTTTTGCTTCCATTTGACTATTTTCAGGCTTAGAAAATGCTCAGTCCTACATCTTACAACCTGGTCCCACTAACATTGTTGTCTCTTCCATATTATATTGAATGCAGAATTGTGATATTAATTCATCTAAATCTACTGCCATACATAAGAAAGTTAAAGCCTGGAGAAATAAATCTTATACAAAATCACATAGATCATGAATGATATGTAATTCAGTTAAAAATTTTCCAATATCTGTCTCTATTTATTTTTTACCATTATCAAATATATAGCAATCCTTCTTTAAAGACTGGGTACATGACTGGATAATTTTTTGACTATTAAAAAACAATTATAGAAGGAAACTGTATTCTGCCTTTCAGATATATGTGGATGTCCAGAAAAATTAAAATGTATCTATCATTTTTTGGATTATTTCTTCATAAATTTAGGTAAGAACAAAGAGGAATGGTTGGCGAAAATTGCTCCTCCTTGAATGGATTCATTTTCTTGGGAATTTCCAATAACGCTGGGATGAAAGTGATCCTGTTTACTATGTTTCTAGTTGTTTATCTCATTAATCTTTTGGGAAATCTTGGAATGATCATTTTAATTAGAATGGATTCCCAACTGCACACACCGATGTACTTTTTCCTCAGCCACCTCTCATTCTGTGACCTCTGTTATTCCACAGCAATTGGTCCCAAGATGTTGGTGGACGTATTTGCCAAGAACAAATCAATCCCCTTCCTTGGCTGTGCTCTGCAATTCTTCATCTCATGTACCTTTGCAGATTCTGAGTGTCTATTATTGGCCGTGATGGCCTTTGATAGATACAAGGCCATTAGAAACCCATTGCTCTATGCAGTCAACATGTCCAATAGAGTGTGCTCTCTGCTCATGGCCGGGGTTTATCTCGTGGGAATGGCAGATGCTTTGATACACACCACATTAACGTTCCGCTTATGTTTCTGTGGGTCAAATGAGATTAATCATTTCTTCTGTGATTTACCACCACTTTTCCTCCTTTCCTGCACTGATACACAAGTCAATGTGTTGGTATTATTCACTGTTTTTGGCTTCATTGAACTGAGCACCATTTCAGGGGTTCTTGTCTCTTATTGTTATATTATCATATCAGTCTTGAAGATCCACTCAGCTGAAGGGAGGTTCAAAGCTTTCTCCACCTGCACCTCCCACTTAACTGCTGTAGCAATTTTCCAGGGAACTATGCTCTTTACATATTTTAGACCGAGTTCTTTATACTCCTTAGATCAAGACAAAATAACCTCATTGTTTTACACCCTTGTGATTCCCATGTTAAACCCTCTGATTTATAGCCTACGGAACAAGGATGTGAAAGAGGCCCTAGAAAAATTGAAAAATAAAAGATTGTTTTAAGTATGTATATTATGTGTACACACACACACTCACATGCATTTAATGATTGCTGTTTTCATAAAATTATATAATATTATACAAGAGAGACATAATTTTCTCACATTTAAATAAATGAGTATCTGTATTTATTTGATCTGTATTTATGTATTAAATATCACTATGTTCTCTTTGCGCATCTAGATGCTTTGGAGTTCATGATGAATCCAGTAGTTTCTATACAAATGAATCCTATAGTCTAGAAAAATAAATAAACTTTAATTAACTAAAGACTCAAATAATTCATATTAAGGCTCAAAACTTTCATAAAGTAAAAAACTGGAGGTTAAAAATCTAGAAAAAATATCAAAATCTAGTCAGTAGAAGAAAAGCTTCCCTGGATGGAGATGAATATTTGAATCGTCTTAGATCTAAAAAAAAAAAAAAGTGCAGTTTGGGGAACAGAAAGGATTCTAGGAAGAGGGTCTGACAGTTACAGAAGTCTTGAGGTGGCCGGTTTCGTAACATTTTAGCATTAAAGAATCCCAAGGATAGGTTATAAAGAGCCATGTAAAGTGCCTTGGTAAATTACATCATTGTGCTGTAATTATTTTATTTATTTTATTTTTGTAAAGATTGGCACCTGAGCTAAAATCTGTTGCCAATCTTCTTTTTTTTTTTTTCCCCTGCTTTTATTTTCTCCCCATATCCCCTCAGTACATAGTTGTGTATTTTAGTTATGGTTCCTTCTAGTTGTGGCATGTGGGACACTGCCTCAACATGGCCTACTGAACAGTGCCATGTCCGTGCCCAGGATCTGAACTCTGGGCCACCGAAGGAGAGTGCGCGAACTTAACCACTCGGCCATGGGGCCAGCACTTGTGCTGTAATTACTTACTATCAGCTCCTCCATCACTTCCTCCAGGAAGCTTCTCTTCCATTCCTCACCATTCTCAGCTCTAGTTAAATGCCTTTTTTCAGTTCACAGACAACTATCTCCTTTAAGCATTCTTTTAATATCACCCTGTTTATTAAATTAATGCCTCTAATATGAAATTGTGAACAATCTTTGCTCAAGGACTGAGAATTCCATCCCTGTTATCCAAAGCTCCTGCACAGTGTTTGGGACATCAAAAGGCAAAACAAACATGTATCCAATAAAGTAAAACTGTGCATAACATTTTTGACTGCTTTTATTGGTTGTCAGTAACATAAAATTAACTAAGTTGTGGTATGCAGCTTGAATATATATATATTTTATAACTTTTAGGAAAGTACATAAAGTGATTGTGGATACTAAAGTAATAGATCTGTAAAGACATACATGTTCATTACACTTGAAGTAAAGAGCATTTGTCTATGTGTGTTTTTGATATTTATCTATTTCATCTGTCTCTGTTATGACTTCTGATGGTTAAAGCACTGAATCCGCATGTTGAGACAACACGGATATGGTCATATATTTGACAGACCTTGGAAGACTCAAGGTCAGTCTTTATTGTCCATTACAACTATAGAAATCAACGGCCACTGAATGTCTTGGATTTTTTAGCTGCCACTGTAAAATGCCTTTGTGGGAAAACATTTCAAAATGGAAGTAAAGCCCAAAAAGATTCTCTGATTTTCTAAGGGACACTGTGACCTATCACGTAGTATTATGATGGAAAGCATCCTATGGACACTGTTTCTTTTCTTTTTTTTTTTTTTGACAAAAGGCTTTAAGGATTTTCAGCTGAACTATATTTCCTCAATTAATACATACTCTTCTGGAATTGTTACTTATGAGTAGCAGCATGGTAGAAAACATTGTTTGAAATTTATTGTCTAAGAAAAATGGGATTTCCGTTGATTGCCGCTAATTTAGAGGATGTAAATATGTCATCTAATTAACTTATCTCCCTTCCTTATGGCAAATATATATTGTAGAATCTGAAGACTGATTTTATCTGCATATTAACAGTTTTATCAGAATGAGAGGGTTTGAATTAAAGACAAGAGAATTTTAAGCTCAAAACTGAAATTCCAAACTTAGAATTGACTGAATTAATTGTGGGCTTCCTCTCCCTGAATTTGTTAGGTTGAATAATACATTATAGGGACTATTTTTAGGAGATACATGACTGAAATAGATGCTTGGGCAGATGTCCTATAATGACTCTTTTATCCTGATGTTCTACATAAATAGGGAACACCACATCCAAAGCTTTTGATGTTTTCTAGCCTGTCTACTTCAATTTTCATCATCCTCTCCCCCTTCTTAGTCTCTCTACATCACATCCTTCTCACATGTCCCCAGTGACTGATGGAACATATTATTGTCCAAATAAAGCATTTTGGGGATTAAAGGGAAATCTTTAATGATGGTGAAATAGGAAGCTCCTGAGCTGCCCTTTTCCTGTGGACACACCAAATGAACAGCTACACATGGTACAATTTCGTCTGAAGGAAATCGAGAAACTAGCAAGTGACTCCTACACATCAGAAGAATGAAAAAATATCCATACTGAATTGGCTAGGAAAAACTAAGATAAATTGTTGTAATAAATCCAACCTGTAGCACAGGGACATACAATTGGAAGGAAACCTCTGACTCTCAGTTTCTCCCTCAGAAGTAAAGGGTTTGGACCCCACAACTAGAGTCCCAACATCTAAGACTCTCAACAGAGGGGCAGATCTCCAAATCCTCTAGCCCTGAGAGCCAATGGGGCTTCTTTCCACAAGGCCCACAAGAGTGTAGCAAATAAAAAAGTAGTTATTAAGAGAAGCCATAAATAGTTGCAGCTATCACACCAGAGTTCAGAGCACAGATAGAGGGCAGAAAAGCCTATCTCTAAGTCTTTCCCTGAATGGATTCTATATGCATACATTAAAAGCTGCTGCCTGAGGGACAGGCTGCTAATTTAGCATGCATCTTGTGGCTGACTGAGATCCTCCCTGGAGCCCAGAAAAACATGTGGACACCTCTGCCACTTTCTCACTCTTGCCCCCTCCAAGTCGCAAGTATATCCCTGGAAGGAGCTTGTACATGCATCTGCACCTCAGCTTTTGTGGCTGCTACTTGAGGAACATGCCCCCAAAAATCCCAGCTCTGATAGCCAACAGAGCTTCCATTCAGAAATGCTACAGAAGTTTAAAATCATGCCAAGCACACAATGATATGAAACTAGAAAACACATAGAAGAAGAAAACAGGAAAATTCACAAATAGGTAGAGAATAATTCTACAGCTACATCATAACAACCATCTTAGAATCAACTCGGCAAAGGGGAGAAGCAAAGCCTTCACTACACACACCTCCCGATTAGCCACTGTGGCTATATTTTATGGCACACTTCTGTTGATGTATTTGAGACCTAGCTCAAGTTACTCCATGGACACAGACAAAATGACCTCCGTTTTCTACACAGTTTTAGTCTCTGTTAAACCCACTGATCTATAGCTTAAGGAATAAGGATGCGAATGGTGCCCTGAAAAAGTAATTAACACTAAATTATGTTCTGGGCGATTTCAGGTGTTCACATAAAAGTATTTATTTAAAGGTTTTGAGACCTAAAGTCCAAGGACTTTGACATGGATTTCTGTAGTCTCACCAGTACAATCTTCTGGATATTTCCTGTTACTTACCTTTATGCTTAAATTGAATGTAGAAAGAAGTCATGACTTATCTTACTCTTCTCTCCAAACCAAGGATGAGTACTAATAGGTTCACTTTGATTTAGCAAAAAGCATAGTTTTACACCTCTCTTCTCTGTTCATGGGTATGCCTCTGTGATATAAAATGGGCGTAGAAACTATGTCCCCATTTCTAGTCAACTTACCCTCATCAACATTCCAATTTGTCTTTAAACAATGAGTTTAATAAACTTGTTGAGACAGAAGGGAACGTTAGTGGGTTAAATTAGGTTTGGGTGCCTCCTTCCGATGCACTAGTGTCGCTCTGTAAGTGTAACATCATAACACTCAGAAATCTATAATTAGTAAATGAATAAATAAGAATAAAAAAGAAATCTCCTTCCCTCGACTAAAAGTTCCATAACGGCATGGCCCTTGGCTGTCTTGTTAACCATTTTTCTGCTTTGCTATTTACAATGCTCAGCTCTAAGATGCCATTTAAAAGTATTTATTGAATGAATGAATGGGAGTAGCCTGAAAAACTGATGGAAAAATGAACTTTTTAAAATTTACCAAGAAAAGAACTACTTTCTTTAATTTTATTCAAGTACGTTCATTTTAGATTATATCCATCTGCACTTGCTATCTTTTGGTCTTGGCTGAAATAAGAATCTGGGACAGAGATTCTTCGATTTAAAAATCTTCTCAGAGTACTCTGCAACATTCTTCCTCAATTACATCAACAGACATCCCCAGGATCAGCAGCTCTGGATTTGTATTGCACCCCACAGTCTTCACTTCAGCCTGTGGATTTCCCTTCTTGCCCTCACTCAGGAGAACAGATTTGGTGCTATTGACAACTTTACAGAAACTGCTTGAATGGAAGTTAGTGGTAATGTATCTGGACCTTCTTTCTCAAAGGGAACTGGAGAAGAGGATTCCATTTCTCCTATGTGTTCATAGCATTATACTAGTTAAAATAAAAAAAGAAAACTTAAAGTGCCCAATTGATTATATTTAAGTTGTTAAGGAAGAGTTATTGACATAAATATATGTTCCCAGGAAAAAGAATGAAATGTATTTTTTTAGAGTTCCATTTGTAATGATTCATATTGGCTTTCTGTGTATCTGTGAAATAAACTGAAATCATATTGCAAGCAAAATTTTAATAGTGGTCGTTGCTGAGTGGTTGGATGCTTGGTAATCCTGCAATCTATTCCAAAATCTTCATTAAGTTAATTGAATATGTTGTTCACGCTGTAATCAAGTGGTAATTAATCCAGTTGTGAAAAACATAACACAATTTTAGCTTCTCAAGAGTATTCACTTTATTTTAGGTTGTCGTCATGAAAGGAACATGGGAACACTCTTTCCGGTTCCCGGGAGGAAAGATCAATGGGCTATACAGGTTTTTCATTCAGGTCGTCTTCCCTAATTTATATATCTCTTTAGAGTATAAAATGTGCTGAGTGTTATACAGTCAAAACATAATAGGAATAAAAACACATATTAGAACATGCAATTTTTAGCAAGTAATTTGTCTTATATTACAAATTGAACAGTTTTAGACAAAAATATTTCATTTTCTCATAAATATTTTCTTTTATAACCTTAAATGATTTATTTGTTTTTCATAGAATATGTCACACACCAGGACCTATCAACCACTGTCCAAACCTCTTTCCAACTCAATGTACTTTATTAAAAATACATTAAATATATTCATATCTATAAAAATTAAGCATATTTTATGTAAAATTAACCTCATTGGCCATCTTTCACATAAATGTGTAAGGAAAATATATTCTTCTTTTCCTTTACCTTTTCGCTTAAAAACTTTGACTTAACAGCCTTTACAGATGGTTAGGAAAGCAGAGTGTTTTGTTTTTGTTTTTTATTCATTTTAGGAAAATGATAAAGATGGGAAAGAGTCTACAGTAGGAACTAGACTTTGAAGTGAGACAGTCCTGAGTTCAAATCTATATAATATCATTTATCTGTTAGCTCTGGGACCATAGCCAACTAATTCCCTATCAGGGACAAAATCTCTGATGCTAAAAGAAAAGAAGGAATCATTCATGGCATCATGTCATGAACTGAAGTCTCCAGGATCCGTCTTTGTCCACTTTAGAGCCTGCTCACCCGATCTGTCAGAGTGCAGGTGCAGATCCTAGCCTCCAGTCATGTTTGGAGCTCTCAGCCAACTTACTTTAGGATTTCTTTTTCCTGACCATGCCTTCACTCTTGGTTAGAATTGAGCATGTTTCTTCACAGTTACCCATGTTGGCCACACCATTCCAACTTCTAGACCAGATGCTGTTCTGATCGAAGGTTAGGACCCCACATTGCCATGAAATGAGCTTATAAAGTCAACCCCAGAGTTATTCATTTTATGTTATTCTGTATGGTCCTATCTCAAGGGCCATGGCTGAAATGGTACACTTAGCTGCAAAGGAACAAACATCCTCCTATTGTGATGATCCCATGCACTTCAGAGAATATTTTCTGCTCAGTACTTAGGAAGAAGTGTTTGGTTCTCATCACCCTCAAGCTGCCATTCTGTTCTTCCCTATTGAAAACTCACACTCACCAGAGCCTTAGTTCACCACTGATCTGGATGGACAAAACTCTTCTGGTCAAGTTGGTTCCACTGTGGTAAATGGAACTGTGGCCTAGAGTTAGAACCCAGCATATCTTATTATTGCCAGAGGGTTTTAATCTCTAGTTCATTCTTTTTCTCACTACTCAAACTCACTTTTGTGTTAGGACTTTAACTTTAGACTTTCCAGCCATACCTTCTCTATGGGTCATGTCCTAGAAGCTGACCAAACTATCATTTCACCATTTGTTGGTTTCAGTTCCCATCTCTGCCTCTCAGAGGATAGCCTCCCTCCGAAATTTTAGTTGTTTGCCTAAATAAAGAGATTTCAGACTGAATATATTCTTGAGAAAATATCCGAAGAGCTATACTTTTATATAGTTGATATTTGCAAATTGTTTTTTGTTGTTGTTGTTGAGGAAGATTCACTCTGGGCTAACATCCATTGCCAATCTTCCTCTTTTTGTTTGAGGAAGGCCCTAGGCTAACATCTGTGCCAATCTTCCTCTATTTTGTGTGTGGGTCGCCAACACAGCTTGGCTGATGAGTGGTGTAGGTTTGTGCCCGGCATCCAAATCCATGAACTCAGGCCACGGAAGCACAGCATGCCAAACTTAACTACTATGCAATGAGGCTGGCCCCTGAAAATTGTTTTTGAAAAAGTCGCTATACTTGAAGATATCTTGCAATAGTCATGTGTATATATAGTACCCCTTTGGAGATGATCCAAAAATACTAAAAGAGAAAAATATAGTTCCTGCCTATTACTGGCATATAATCTAAATTATACACAAACCATAGTAAACATACTCATGTTTATTTCATAAAAATTTACTCAGTATCTA
The DNA here is from genome assembly GCF_041296265.1 of Equus caballus. Taxonomy (NCBI): domain Eukaryota; kingdom Metazoa; phylum Chordata; class Mammalia; order Perissodactyla; family Equidae; genus Equus; species Equus caballus. The sequence continues at coordinate 15,271,462 of NC_091695.1, forward strand.
CACTGGGGAAGATAGTATGATAAAGAGGCAAGGAATCAAATCAAGAATAATAATTAAATAGCAAGCATAGTAAAGGAATAGAACAGACACAACTAACTGCATGATTAGACAGAAAATGCTGAGAGTCTTAAAAGAAGCACAAGAGATTCTAGTGAGGTTTATAATTTGAGATGTTGTCTATAATTGAATCAGCTGTCAGGAAAAAATCACACAGGAGCTGATATTTAAGGAAGAGTTTTTAGAGTGAGTAGAGTTTGAACAGCTAAGGTACAGTGTGCATGTGTTCACATGGAAACAATTAATGGAAAATGAGTCTCAGTGAATTGTATTTATTTCCTTTCACAAAAAGAGAGTTGTGATATATCAATGGTCTAGTCAATATTGGGAGTAATTGTGGTAAAATTTAGGCTAGGGAGAGAGAAGGAGTAAGAATCTGAAATATAGAACATTATGTGCACGGTAAATCTACTTATGGAATAAATATTTAAAAAATCAACTTTATTTTTTAATCAGTTCCCTATTAATAAACATTTAGATTGTTTGAAAAAATTTGCTGCTGCAAACTATGATGTAACAAATACTTTTGAAAGTAGTGAACTTTTATAGATTAAATTCCTAGAAGAGAATTTCTAGTTTAAATGGCGCACAGATATTTAATTTTCATGTGTTAGAAAAATTATCCTCACAGAAAATGTTAGAAGTTATCCTCTATAGACAACAATAATTTACACTTCTACCAACAATGAAGGTGTGTTATAAAAATTTCGACTTTAAAATGATGAAGAATTAAACATAGTACAGATGATGTGAGCAGGCCTGGTTCAGACATTAGATTCTGACCCTAATCTGCGGTTGAGACCTCATTACCTACAGAATTGGGGAACATTCACATTAAACTGGTTTTTTTCATCAGTTAGAATCAAAGGCCAAGGAACAGAAAGGTTGTAAAGTTGTCAAGCTTCGTTTCATACTTTAAGAAAGCAATTGTTGGCTAATCAATTTCCTAAAGGCATTTTTGACATCTTTGTTCCTTAGACTGTAAATTAGGGGGTTCAGCATAGGTATAATCAATGTATAGAACACAGAGGTCACTTTGTCCATATCCAGTGAATGACCAGTGGTAGGCCGCAAATAAATGAAGATCAGGGTACCATGGTAAATAGTGACCACGGTCAGGTGGGAAGCACAAGTGGAGAACCCCTTTCTTCTTCCCTCAGCAGAAACTGTTTTAAGAATAGCTGCTATGATGCAGACATAAGAGAGAAGACCCATTAGAAGGCAGATGGTCTCCACCAAACTAGCAAAGACCACCAGAACAATGTCATGTATGTAAGTGTCAGTGCAGGACAGAGATAAGAGTGGGGAGATATCACAAAAGAAATGGTTAATTTCTTTGGAGCAGAAAGACAGATGGAAGGTGTTAGTGGTGTGAATAATTGAGCTCATGGTGGCCCCTAAAAATGCTCCAATTGCAAACTGGCAGCAAATCCTCTTGGACATAATAACAGTATAAAGCAGGGGGTTGCAGATTGCTATGAACCGGTCATAAGCCATGGCGGCCAAGAGGAAAGACTCCATGTCAATGAAAGAGCAGCAAAAATAAAACTGTGTGGCACAGCCATTGTAAGAAATGGTCTTCTTATCAGAAAGCAAATCCACAAGTAATTTGGGGGCAATGACGGAGGAGGAACACGAATCTATAAAGGACAATATGCAGAGGAAAAAGTACATAGGGACGTGCAAGTAGGAACTGATTGTGATTAATAAAATCATCCTAAGGTTCCACATGAGGGTAACAGAGTAGATGAAGAAAAACACAGCAAAAAGAACACTCTGAAGTTCTGGATGGTCACTAAATCCCAAGAGAAAGAACTCAGTCTTCGCCGTGCAGTTCTCCACCTCCATTCTCTGTGGCACTCCTAGACTTTGAAATTGTGGCAGAGTAATCATGGCAATGTTAATAATCATCTCAATTTTAACAAAAAATAAAAATAAAATGATCGAAATAAATAGAACAGTAATTCTAAACCCACTTGGGCATCCTGATAGCACCTAGACATATCCAGAGTTAGAGTAATATAATGCGTAGGTTTCACTTTTATTTTGTTAATTTGATAATTTGCTATGTCTGTGCCTTAAAGCTCTTGTTTTCACATCAAATGGTACCACCATCAAACCAGCTGCTGAATTCTAGACCTGGGTTTCACTCTTACTTTCTTCAACTCTCTCATCTTCCACCAATGTCAAGTGATGGTGGTCAACCATACTACTAAAGAGCAAAGTCTTCATAAATGGCCTTTTTTTCCCATTTGTGTTGTTTTTGTTTATTTCCAAAACAAATAAAACCATTGCTCTTCCAAGTGAAGCCTTGTATAGACAGAGGAGCAGAAGTTCTGAATTTCTTATCTTGAAATGTGGCTTTGCCTCTGAGGAACAAAGGAAGTCCTTAGAGTTTTTTGAAATCCACTAATAAAACAGAAAGAAGAACAATTGTGATTTAGTTATGTAAGTGACTGAATCATAACTCTGTCACTCAGTAGTTGTGAAACCTTGGGCAGGCTAATTAATCACTGAGTTTCACTTTCACCATCTATGATAGGATAATGTAGTACCTTACTCGTCAAATTATAATTGTTAAATGACTTTTTTCTTACAGCCTCAATATCATCGCCATCTTGCTATTTCACTGTTCTGATGTTGGCAATATAACAGTTGTGAGTCAATGCAGTCACCTATTTTATTCTATATGGAAATGTGGCTGATCTCCAAGGTTTACTTTTTTTTGTCACTGCCATTCCGTTACTTAATTTCATCCCTCTTTTTCCTCAGTTGAATTGGCCTCCTTCCCTCCAGTCAATCCTCACTCTACTTTCAAACATGCTAAAAAATCTATCCATAAACCACTGCAAGAGTTATATATATAAAATAGATTTTGTATTATGTTTCCTTCTTGCTTAAACTCTTAAATGATTCCATGTCCTGTACAAGCTCAACTTTTAAATACCTTCAGATTTGACATGTATTTCCATTTTCTATCCATATCCTCCATCTCAGAACCTGATCTAACAACATTACAAGAGTCTTACCCTCCTGCTCTGTCCTCAATTTGTTCCAGGTTTTCAATAAAACGAAATGTCTTTACTAAAACTTTGCATACATTTAGAGACACAGAGAATGAAATATAAATACCATAGAAATTGTGGATTCTGCATTATTACTCAAAGTTTATTTTCTACCTTTCTTCTGTTTCTAGGTAAATTAATTGAATTCTGGGTAAATGTGAATATCTGGCATTAACATATTTTCATCTTGTAATTTTCAATGGACTTTCATATCTAATTTAATTCTCATAGCCTTTTCAAATATGTTAATAATTCACTATCTCTCAATTATATTGAAAAGAACTTGATTATTTCAGGCCATTTAGCCAGTCCAGGGTTGCATAGCTCGGCAATCAAAGAGCGAGGGCCAGAGATTGGAAATTCTGCATCACTGGGCTAGAGCACTCTTCAATAAACAATTCCTTCTAAGAGATGGAAATGTGTCAGAGATGGTGAAACTTAGGAAGAAGATTGGAGTAAATATTATTTTCCAAAATCTCAACGTGCCAGATTTGATATAAGGATATCAGTTTAAAACTAACTTCAATTTTCATTTAGTGCATGAGTTAGAACAGGCAGGTTTACTTCTTTCGACACAGTAATAGAGACAGTATGTTGTGATGATTAAAAGCATGGACCCTAGAGTCAGACTGCCTGAGTTTAAATTTGGATCTATCACTTAATATTTGTAGCACTGTAGCAAAATTTCAGTAGTTCTATGGTTTCATTTTCTGATATGTCAATTACATTTTATAGGAACATTGCCTGCAGGTAACTATGAGGATTAAATGAGCAATTACACATAAAATATTTTGAAGAGTGCTCTTCACATAGCAAACATTCAATAAATATTAAGTATTATTATTCAACCATTGAGAAAAGTTTGAGCTTCCGTAGACATTAGTATTTATTATTTTATTATCAACCAAGTTTCTCTTTTTGCTCTAAAAAAGGGTTAATTAAAAAAAGAAAGCATCATTGAGCTACTCCAACTCTTTTGGAGTTCTCTTTTGCTGAAATATATGTGGCTTCCTCCTTCGAAACTATCAATTGTCATTGAGTGACCGTTCATCTATACATGTCTACAAATATGAGACATAAGATTGTCAGTTGATCTGGGAGTGGAGCAATGGCCACTGCTGTGAAGGTGAGGGAAAGATAAAATTATATCCAGTGATTACTGTGCCATCATCTCTTTTGATAATTATGAAGAATAACTATTAAAAAGTAAGCATCAAAGAAAATCTTATCTTAGGGACTATGCTTAAATAAGCTTGGGATCTGAGTCCTAGGGAACAATCACTTCTTTGTGCAAGCTGTTTTCTGCTAAACCCCTTATTTCCAATCACAGAATTAAAGGCAATAAAGAAATCAAATTATATGAAGAATATTTACCTGTAAGAATCTTTCAAGGATGTTACACACTTCAAGACTGAAAGAAACTTTCAGGATTCAAAAATGAAATATGAAAGCCAAATGGAACAATGGAAGGGGAAAAGAATAGAAGAAACAAAAAATTAAGTGGAGTCCAAAGAGGAGCCGAAGAATCTGTTCTTCTATGCAATTTTCAGGTGAGAATGAAAATTTCTGAAAGAGTTCAGAAAATTAACATATTCCTGCAGTAAGTTCTCTATATTGAGCCCTAGTCACTGCTTTTGAAACTTGTTTTCTATTCCTTTAAAGCCAACCCCCTAGTCGCACCCTAGTCTTTCTATTTGTGTTGATAACTGTTCACTCCAATGCATTGCCATAAGATAAAATAAATATTATGATATACAAATTGGGTCAGCTTTAATTTATATTTAAACCTACCCAACTTTTAAAAAGAAATAGTAGATAATGAGAATTGTGTTTGTGTTTAGATTCCAAATCAGAATCCAATAATACTGAGGATTGTCTTAAGAAGATCATGTGTTAAATGTGCTTTTTTTTGTTGTTGCTCTTGTTTTTGTTTTTGTTTTTTGAGGAAGATTAGCCCTGAGCTAACATCTGCTGCCAATCCTCCTCTTTTTGCTGAGGAAGACTGGCCCTGAGCTAACATCCATGCCCATCTTCCTCTAGTTTATATGTGGGATGCCTACAACAGCATGGCTTGCCAAGCGGTGCCATGTCCGCACCCGGGATCCGAACTGGCTAACCCTGGGCTGCCAAAGTGAAACATGCGCACTTAACCACTGTGCCACGGGCCCAGGCCCATCTTGTTGCTCTTGTTTTTGTTGAAAATACCTTGAGGACAAAAAGTGTCATTCTAGGCATGTTTATTCTCAAAACATCAGTTTCTTATGTGTAAAATAATTGACTATAAGACGATGAACACTTAAAATCCTATCCAGCTCTAATATACTAGGATTATGTTAAGAACACTTACCAGATCACTTTCTTTCATTCACCTTCTTACTACACTGTTCTCAGCATCAGTTCATTGTTCACTGGAAAAATCTATTTTGACAGTTAAAGATTAAAAAATTGACCCATTGCTACCTTTTCTATAATCCATTTCGGCAGCCCTTTTGTGTTCATAGAATAAATTTGTGCCTCCCTTAGAAAGGCCATCATTCCTTAGAATAATGCAAGATCTTTTATATTTTGCTTTGAGTCTTTTGAGATTAGCTCTCCAATCTCACATCAGATCCCAGGAACACACACACTAACGTCCAAATCCCAGGGGGAAAATGTATGTGAGCAATTAAACAGTTCTACTGAGGAGTTAGTTAAACAAAAAATGAAATGACATAATGTGTTTTTCTACCTCCTCAGGATGTCTCAAAGAAAAATACATTTGGGCTTTCAACATACTAGATTATTGTATATAAAATTGGATTATGATATTTGCTATCTAGTTAGATTTAACCAACTCAAAGCAATTTATCAAACTATCAGGATATTCTATGTGATAGAATGGTGGAATAAACTGGAAAGAAGAAAAAATGTATTTATCTAGGTATTGAGAATTAGAAGATCTTGAAAGTCAACATGTAAATGGAAAACCAATTATGAGTGAAGTTAATGACTCTGGTATGTGTTACGTGTACATTTATGTTCAAATGGAATTCTGTTCATAAATGGATCAGAGAATCTTCATTCAATAAAGGCATTTACTCTGTAAATATGTTGTGCTAGGCAGTGTTCTAAGTACAAAACAGAGAAAAGGAAGATAAGTTGAACTCGACATTAGGAATTTTATCAAGTATAGAACAGTAAATGAAAGATGGTAGAGGAAAAAAAATAAGCAATTACGTGGAGACTGGAAAGTCCCTGGTATGATTGGAGACTCAGAAATGAGATTTATAGAGAATGTGTTGACTAATGAAGAAAGGTAATACTGGAAATATAAACATATTATACAAAAATATGCATTTCCAGTTATGTATATATATGAGTGTGTGTTTATATTTACATATATTTATCTTGGCAAAGAGAGATAGGAGGAGTTTTGAGATTCCATCTGTCCATAGGATAAATCTCAGCAGAAAGAAACTCCTTTTCCAATAATTCCAGCAAAATCCCCTAGTTAAGTCACTAGCTCACTACTGTCCACCCAGAAAACAATCAGTGGGTCTTTTGATGACTGGCCATGAACACTTCCCCAAATCCCATTAAGTGCAAAGAAAGAGACCCATCAAGCATAGGAAAGGCATGGTCCTCACCCGAAAATTGAGATGCTAATAGTAAGAGAATGAGATAAACATATCAACCCCTATATTTTAAAAGTAAGGGAGTGACCAGATTACATGCGTAAAACAAAACCACTTAAAGAAACACAAAGAAACCTTTATGTGGCTGATTTCAGACATGTTTTGAGGAGCACCCAGTGCACCTTGATTCCTCCCAGACAACTAGAGGTGTTACCTATGAAGCGACATTTGGAGGGAAAGACAGATCTGCTATGTCAAGTTTTTTGTGAAGCTGAATGGAAAGCATCCACACTTTGTGCTAATAAAACAAAACAATCAGTCTTTAGATATGAAAAGTGTGTCTATCTCTCAGCAGGACATGGGTACTCCTAGTTATCCATGCTAAAGTGGGGGGAATTTTGCGTTGCTGAAGACCTCAGATCCAAGGTCTCTGAAAGTGACATTGTAGATTCTAGAGAGAGATCAAACTGATAACTGACTAAAATGTGAGCACCTGGATAGCTGAAAATGCTTCTTAAACACAGGAAAATTTAATACTGAAGGCTCCTCTGAGGAGACTAGAGCTCCAGTATATTGAAGCTTTCTAGTCCAGTGACTCCACACTCAGGTGAGTTTGCTTTCTATAAGAGTTTTGACAGTGTCTGGAGACGTTTTTGCTTCTCACAGATGTGGGGAGGGGTGGTCCTGATATCTAATGGGTAAAGGTCAGGAATGCTACTAAACATCCTATAGTACACAGGAAAGACATCCACAGCACTAAATTGTCTGGCTCAAAATGTCCACAGTGCTAAGGTTGAGAAATCCTGTTCTAGTTGAAGGACCAAAGGTGAAAGACGTTTCTCTTAACTTCACCCTAAAATACAAAGTATCATGGGTGGTATGGTAAATCTCACCCCACTTAAACATTGGAAAACCAATATAGAGCCATAGTTTCATCATAAGCACAATATAATTCCATTCATTTAGTCATTGCTTATTTATCTATTTAAAGAAATAATGAGTAGCTGTCTTCACCAAGGGATACTGGAATATTTCCAAATTATCCTTACCCTCCAAGATTCCTTTTTAAAAAACATTAATAATGGTACTTTTTATGGGACTGGTCCTTGAAGTTTTGTCATTATGTTTAAGTCCAATGATAACTCTCTAAGGCTAGCAGCTTATCCCCAGTTTATATTTCAGAAACTTGAGATTAAGCAAGTTTGTGTCTTCCTCAAAATAACTCATCTGGATATGAACCTGGGGTGAGGTGTGTAATCTCGAGTCCAGAGTTCTTCCTACTTCATTAAAGCAACAAGGACCTAAGTTGCATTAGTGAATCTAGCAAAAATATAGAAAATAGGGGCCAGCCCCGTGGCCGAGCAGTTAAGTTTGTGCGCTCCGCTGCAGGTGGCCCAGTGTTTCATCGGTTCAAATCCTGGGCACGAACATGGCACTGTTCATAGAGCCACGCTGAGGTGGCGTCCCACATGTCACAACTGGAAGGACCCGCAACTAAGAATATACAACTATGTACTGGGGGCTTTGGGGAGAAAAAATAAAAATAAAATCTTTAAACAAAAAAAATAGAAAATAACAAATATGAAATTAAATCTTAAGAAAGCAAGAAAAAAATGAAGTGTCAACATTGTAAAAGATGGGAAAGCTAAATTATGATTTGGCTTTTAAAAGATGGGTGTGTCATGCTTGAAAATGGACCTTATGTGTATCAGGCTCTAATCCATGGAACCTATAAATGTCATCTTATTTGGAAAAGTATCGCTTGAAGTTGTGAGTAGGTTAATGATTTTCAGATGAGCAGATTATCCTGGATGATCAAGGTGTACTCTAAATGTCACATTAAGTGTCCTTATAAGAGAGAGAGAAGATTATTTTAAACACACACAAACACACACACACACACGAAAATGTAGAAAAGATGGAGAGGAGAGAGGTTTGAAGATGCTAGCCTTGAAGACAGAAGTGATATAACCACAAGACAAGGAATACCTGCAGCCACCAGAAGCTGGAAGAGATAAGGAAAAGATTGTCCCCTACAACCTCTTGAGGGAGTATGGTCCTGCTGACACCTTGAATTTGGCCCAGTTATGCGGATTTCAAATTTCTGATCTCCAGAATTGTAAGAGAATAAAGGTCTATTGTTTTAAGCCACAGGATGTGTACTAATTATTTTTCAGAATCTATGGGAATCTAATTTATAATAGATTTAGAATATAATAGATTTAGAAAATATAGTGAATGCTTTGAATAATACCAGGCAGAGGAAAAAGATGTTAACAAGAGCACAAAAGCTTAAAAAGGCACAGCATCAAATATATGATCCGCTTATTTAACCAAGACAAGGCAAAATAGAAAACAAGAGGTAAAAGTAAAAACAATAGCAACAACAGCAGGTAACTTATTGATCAGTTATAATATACCATATGTAGTGCAAAGAACTTAAGATAGAGTATTTAATGTTCATGAAAATGTTAGAAAAGTAGAGTATTATTATCACTATTTTGTGGAAGAGAAGATTTTAAAAGTCCTAAAATTATTACCTTGCAATCAAAAAATTAATAAGAAAGAGAATAACAAAAAAACTAAAAAACAATACTCAGAAATGCAAATAGGAAATTTAGTTCAAATTTTCATGAAAAAAACAGAATATGAGAGAAAAGTATGCTCATACCACATAAAAAAATTGAAGTCAATTTAATAAGAATGGTTGCACACTTTAAGGATGATGAGAAGACATATATTTTTATGTGCACTTTGTTAGAAATCTATTGATGTTATCTCAGACCAGGAAATTGAGTCTAACGATATCACTCTAAAAACCCATTCAAGGCAATTAAAGATTGGAGAAGAGCAGCAAAGGTAGCAGATGCACTTGAACTCTCCAATAAAAGGGATAAGATTTGTCTAAATAAGATAGGCAACTGGAAAACAAAAAAGCATGCGTTGTCCTTTAGCTCAAATAATACTTCCTTATTTTACTTTTCATTCACAGCCACCCAAAACAAGCCCCTCACTAAAGATCTCTAATGAAACCCTGAGTCTAGCTAAGAGAATAGCTTTTCAAAAGGCAGTTTGGATCCCAACACTTTCTTGAAAGCTTCTTTCACATCCTTGTCTTTCAGGCCATAGATCAAGGGATTCAGCCTGGGAATCACTGCAGTGTAAAACACCATGCCTGCTTTGCCAGTATCCACACTGTTGGAAAAACTGGGCCTGCAATAAGTGAAAAGTATGATTCCCTGCAAGACAGCAATCACTGTGTGGTGGGAGGCACAGGTAGAAAAGGCTTCGCACCTTCCCTCTGCAGAGCGTATACTCAGGATGGCGATGAGAATAAACCAGTAGGAAGTGAGGATGATCACCATGGTGACAATTTCACTGAAAGTGGCCCCAATTAATAATGGACATGACATAGCAAGCAAGAGTAAAGAGAGGGGGTAAATCACAAAAGAAGTGGTGACTACATTTGACCTACAGGATGGGATTTCAAGAGCTAAACACAAGTAAACCAAAGAACACACAGTTCCACAGATGTAGAAGCTAGAGACCAGGACCATACAAAATTTCTGGGACATGGAGAGCATGTACAGCAGTGAACTACAGATGGGCAAAAAGCAGTCACAAGCCATCACAGTCAGCAGGAAGACCTCAGTGACTGCACACATGCAAAGCAAATAGAATTGCACCATGCATCCCAGGAAGGAAACTGATTTTTCCTTGTTTAAGATATTGGACAGCATCTTTGGCACGATGATCACGGAATTGCAAAAATCCACAAAGGACAAGTGGGTGAGAAAAAAGTACATGTAAGTGTGAAGTCCAGAGCTGACCTGATTCAGTGCAATCATGCCCAGGTTGGCCCAAACTGTGACTCCATATACGAGAAGGAACAGAGGGAGAGAAAGACTCTCAGCTCAGGGTCATGTGATACTCCAGGAAGAATGAACTCTGTCACAGTGGTACCGTTCCCCTCCCTCATTTCCACCATATGTCAGGATGGGAAACCAAACGATGTTTTGCGTTTCTTCTAAAAAGAGAACAAGAGAGAAAACAACACATTTATATTAACTTTGGAAAAATATAACATTGACAGTGATTTAAGATACAGTTGTCAAATAATTCAAAATTTTCAATGTCTCAGTGGATCTCACTGATCAAAATAAATTTAAGTATCAGCAGAAACCTATATGATTCCCAACTGTTATCTGCTATGATAAATTGGGTTGATGAATTAAATTAGGTGTTTTGTTGGAATCTGAAACAGGTTCAATGATTTTACAGCCTCATGGAGATAAACTACTGTTCTTTGAAAAATGTAGCAATTTCTGTCCATGTAGGGTGACAGCTATTGTGATCCTATACAGTGTACACTATCTTTTTAGATTAGTTTATCAGTAGCATAAATTTTGCAGGGGGTGAGGAGGTCCTGTACAATTTCCATGCAGGGACTGAGACCAATTTTTTTGAGCTTAGTGGCTCACAATGATTCTTTAACTCTAGAATTATGCAGAATGAAAAATAGAGAATTAAAATATATTCTAAAAGCCATCATCATTTTTACTTATCAAATTAGCAAAGTAATGTAGTTAATTATAATGATAATAATCTATGTCAATAATGACTCAGAAAGATGTAACTGTTGTATACACTTTTCTGGAAAGCCATTAGGCAACGTATGTCCAAAATCTTAACCCTGACGACAGTAAAAGCTATATGATATTTTTTATGAGAGGTTTTCTTCTTTTTTTTAAATCAGAATTTAAGTTTAAGTTTTTTTATTATTTTTTATTTTTTTAAAGATTGGCACCTGAGGTAACATCTGTTGCCAATATCTTTCTCCCCCCCTTCTTCCTCCTCTTCTTCTTCTTCTCTTTCTTCTTCTTCTCCTCCTCCTCCTCCTCCTCCTCCTCCTTCTTCTTCTCCCCACAGCCCCTCAGCACATAGTTGTATATTATAGTTGTAAGTCGCTCTGGTTGTGCTCTGTGGGACGCCACATCAGCATGGCTTGATGAGCTGTGCCACATCCATGCCCAGCATCAGAATCAGCGAAACCCTGGGCCACTGAAATGGAGTGAGTGAGCTTAAACACTGTGCCATGGGGCTGGCCCTGAGATTTTCTTCTTGGTAAGCGATTACAATAAATATTTAATTACATTGATAAAATTGTGAAAAACTGTATCCAAAGCTACATTTCAGCATTGTTTGTAATATTAACAATGGGAAAAATTGTTAAATTAGAGCAATTTTTAAAACATAGTGGATTATATCTAGAGTAGCAAATTATTATGCTATCTGAAATTACATATTTGAGATGGCTAATTTTTTTTAAAGGATATTGAATAGTACCCTTGGTATATACATGTGGATGTAAATGAAGATGCATATGGAGAGGTATGAATACATATGATGGATATATTATGTATTATCACTTTTATTTGGCTACAATCCTAGAAAGATAAATCCTGTATCCACATTAAAAAGGAAGGAAGTGAAAACTTTCCCAAGTTCTCTCACATTGCTGGTTGGGGAAGTAGTTATGCTGTACATTCCACATAGGTGGAATCTACCATTTACGTCTGTCTAAAGAAAAGGAAAGGGGCCAGCCCAGCTCTACTCATTAGGCCATGTTGAGGTGCTGTCCCACATAGCACAACCAGAAGGATCTACAACTAAAATATGCATCTATGTACTGGGGACTTTGGGGAGAAGAAGAAGGGGAAAAAAAAAAAAAACAGATTGGCAACAGTTCTTAGCTCACGTGCCAATCTTTAAAAAGAAAAAAAGAAAAGAAAAGTCAAGTAGCTGGCTTACATTAACAAAAAAAGAAAGAAAAAGCAAACGGAAGTTGAGGAATTTTATTCTCTTCTCTCCTTCATACCCATGCCTTCAAATACACATGTATGATGAAACTGAGAGAAGAGATTTCGGACTGAAAACATAGTCTGATATTTTCTCCACATCTTGAGCTAATTTTAAAGTGGAAACATCACTTTCCTGAAGTCATGGTTTTTTCATTACCTCCCAAAAAATAAAAAAAAAAAAACTGAGTTATTTGTCATTTGCCTACTTCAAAGTTAAAACAGAAAAGTCAACTTGGAAAATTTTCTTCTTAATATTCCAGGCTGACAATAAGAAACTAATTGATGGTAAACCCAAAACAAATCCCAAAGAATTCACCTCCTCTACTGAGCAGAGATGGTCCACGTGGCCTGATTCCCCATAACCAGCTCAGAGGCGTATTAATTCAACTCTCAGAATTAGGGTGACAATTAGGCAGCTCCTCTACAGTCATAAATTCTATATTCCTTGACAAAAATCAGTGTGGAAAATGGTAGAAAGAGAAGGAGAGAGAGACACATACAGTATCATTTTGTTTATTCTGTATTTCATGCATATCAATGTTTGTTACAGAGGAAATTGTTCTAATTTCACCAACAGTTTCTCAATACTAAAAGACAATGGTTATTAAATGATTGCAAATAGGTATAAATGTGCTACTTATAATAAAATATATTACGCAAGAGAGACAGAAAGAGTGATGCAGAGATGCTGACAGACACAGAGAAACAGAGAACTAATTACATGCTGAGAATTATTCTAAGCTCTTAGTACATTACATGTAATTTAATTTTTCTAAGATTTCAGGGAAATAATTATTACTGAGTCCATTTTTCAGATATGATAGTATCTGAAGTTCCAAAAACACTGGACATTTCAATGAAAGCAACAAAAAATAATGATGGAAACAAGAAATAAACAGCAAACAGGATATATACATATATAGTAATCTAATTCTGCTCATAAATGGACAAACGTTATGTTCATTGTAAAATAACAGGAAGTCAGTTTTGAATTGAATCATATTTTCCATAATGGATACTGAAATAAAATGTGATTCTCCTGAGTTCTTCATTAAGCTTATAAACGTTTACAGCAAACTAAATGTGTATGTCTTAGCAGTCCATTAACCATAGTAATTTAGGTCATTTTAGATGAAATAAAGGCAAAGAAGTAGGCTTCAAACTTTGAAATATGCTCAATCCTACCTTTGTAAATGGAGGAGACACAAAGATAAGTGATTGAAAAAGACATTCACAACTACCTACCTCTTGACTGTTATCTCCACTCGAACACTGAAGCCCACTTATTTACCCCTCCACCAGCCTCCCCTTTGGGACTCTGAGTCCTGATAAGAAGATATTGTCTAGGAAAATATTTTGGAGCCCACTGCTTTTCTGAGAGCTTCGTTCATATCTTTGTTTCTCAAGCTATAGATCAGAGGATTCAGCATGGGAATCACTACAGTGTAGACACTGCAGCCACATTGTCAGTATCCACACTGTTGCCAGAACTGGGCTGGAAAAAAGGGAAAAGGATTGTTCCATGGAAGACAATGATGACTGTGAGATGGGAGACACAGATGGAAAAGGCTTTTCATCTTCCCTCTGCAGAGCACTTCCTTAGGATGATGATGAGAATAAAAAGTAGGAAGTGAAGATGATCATGATGGCGATGATTTCATTGAAAGAGGCCACAATGTAAAGCAATAGTTCAGTTGAGAGTTTCTTGACTCAGTGCAATCATGCCCAGGTTACTCAAAACCATGACTCCATAGATGAGAAGAAGCAGTAGGAAGAGGAAGACCCTCAATTCAGGGTTATCTGCTAATCCAAGGAGAATGAACTCTGGCGCAGTGGTGCCGTTCTTCTTGCCCATGTCCCCACTTTACTGGGATTGGAGAAAACTATTAGAAGTTATCCTCCATTATATGATCCCAAATTCAGTTCTGACTATCTCCTAAAAAGACACGAGAATAAGAAGGATAGTTAATGTTTTTCAGCAATGAAATAGGACATTGCTTTTGGGAAGTTTAGGGAAAGTCCAGACATTGTGGCCTACAAAGGCATAGAGCTCACACTCACAGATCACACAAAAGCATTCACATCCGTAAGAGTTTATATGATTCCTTAAAGTAGTCCTATACAATTTAGAGCTTGAAAGTGAATCGTTAGAAGGACGGCACATATTCTTTAATTAGCCATATTATTTTACAAAGTTCAAATCTCTTTTTCTCTTTAATCAATACTGGAGATACTGGGATCCCAAGAAATAATTTTTTATAATACATAGTACCCTTTTCTGTTTTCCACTGAAATGAGGAGAAATATGTTTATTTAAAATTGTTAACCCACAAGTGTTAATTTGTTCCAATGTGTTTTAAAAAGGGAAAGTAGCTTTTATACTCTAGATTAGCATTTTCTCTATGAAGTTAACATAGTGGTTTTGTTAATTATGCAATTCTATGCTGACCATTGTTCGTGGAATTGGTACTTGGATTCGAACCTCCTATAACTATGATTCTGAAGTCCTATAAAGAGCTACTTGACAAATGAATTCACTGCTTTAAAACTATTTGTAGAACAAATAAAAGATGTGAATATGAAAGTATTAACACAAATGCTTGCTGCTGCATTGCAGCATTATTTATGTAAATAAAACAGAAATAAAGTGTCAAACAAGAGGGAAATGGCTAAAGTTATGGTACTTATATATTATGGAAAACTATGCAGCTATTAAAATTATATTTTTGAAGAACTTTTAGTGACCTGAAAAATAGCTATGATAAAATGGCAAGTTAAAAAACAGTAAGCCAGATTGCACAGACAGAATATTATATGTTTATATAAGTTGCATTGTATATTTAATCCTGACAACATCTATGAAACATAAATATTTTGTTGCAATTTTTTTTAAAAGCAATGTAGAAACATGCCTGAATTCTCACAAAACATAAGGTTTATGGAGTAGAGTGGAGAGGGAGGTTGTTATTTTTTAATAAGAGAAGGATACATTCAAGGCCTTTGACAAATAGAAAATGCCAATAGAGGGTGAGACCACTCTCACTTATTCTCTGACCCTTGGTAGACATATACGTGACTGTAGATGCACTAGTTAGTTATTCCTGGAGGAAAGAGAATCTGGACTAGAACTCAACAGAGCCAGGTATTTTCCTCATTCTTCAAATTATTTCAAAGAGGTGAAGGATATGTGCATAAAGAAATGCCAGTTTGGGGGTCAGCCCAGTGGCGTAGTAATTTAGTTCATGTGCTTTGTTTCAGCAGCCTGGGATTCTCAGGTTCAGATCCTGGATAGGGACCTAGGCACTGCTTATCAAGCCATGCTGCGGTTGTGTCCCACATACAAAATAGAGGAATATTGGCACAGATGTTAGCTCAAGGACAATCTTCCTCAAGCAAAAAGAGGAAGATTGGTAAAAGATGTTAGCTCAGGGCTAATCATCCTCACCAAAAGAAAAGAAATTAAGAAATCTCAGTTTGAAAACAAATAATTATTCTGATGGTATGGTTTCTCTCTTCAACAGCCAGTAAAACTGAGTTGCCTTATTCTGAATTCAAACCTTTTCCTGTTTTCAAGTCTAAGGATGAAAAATCAGGCTGTTGATTACTTATAGAGCAGTGGTTCTTAACCAGGAGTTGTTTTGATCCTCATGAGACATTTGGCAATGCCTGGAGTCATTTTTCATTGTCACAATACGGAGGAGTGCTACTGACATCTAGTGGGTAGAGACTAGGGATGCTGCTCAACACTATGATGCACATGACAGTCCACCCCTGCCCCCCTATCACCACTGTGAAATATATAAATAGGTCTTATAAACTTTGCCTGTCTTATGCTCAAAAGCTCCTTCCTGGAGGGCATAAGGTCTGAAGCCACACCAGAGTTCTACCAAATATCTGAAAGAGGTGGGGATAATGAACTTTGTAACTGAAAATAATAATAATTCCTCACATTTATTGGCCATTTCTGATATGCTAGCTACTGTTATGAATACAACTATTAAACACATTTCATCTTTATAAAAATATGTGAGATTGATACAATTATATAACTTTATGAATGAGGTGACTGAAGCACAGTCAGGTCCAACTTCCTAAAAGTCACACACAGGATCACTGACAGAATCAGACTACATGCTGCTTCTTGGGTTGTGACACACATATGACCCTGTGAAGAAGAGCAGGACTACTGAATGATGCTGGGATGGCATAGTCCTTACTCAATGCCAGAGACTATGAAAAGGGATTGCCTCAGGGATCTCTCCCAGGTCTGCCCCTTTTCTGACCATGTATTGTCTCCCTAAACCAACAGTATTCAAATCACTGTCTGTGATTTGTGCTCTTTGATATACCAAACATTTCAAGAATTCCATGGAGGTATTTAGTTACAGGTAATCAGTTTCCAAATTCTCAGCAACCTATATATGTTTTCCTAAAATTGATCCATATGTTAATTTTCTGAATTTGAAGAATGTTTCTGGGTCTTCTTTCCACCTAGCACTCTCATGTTTCTATTTCTCTCATTTTTCAAAAGTGATGATTCCTCTTATTCGTTCTCGTTTACTATGTGAATTACCCCAATGAGGAAAACAAAAGCAAACTTCTAAAACCTAAGAACAATTTGAAATACTGTTTTTCATGAATCTTGAAGATTTCTTTAATCAAGACACTTCAATCCCATGGTATGACTTCTTGTCATAATTCTGGCATATAGTACATATTTCTTTCCACAGAAAATGATGGCATTAGGCATGTGTTTTAGCCAACACAGTGATGTTTTGAAATCAGATATTTAGTAGATTGATGACAATATTTTTTAACATCTCTTCTTTTTGTTCTTAGTGCATCCTGAAACTACTGTCACAAAACCTATCTTCCTGCAGGAGAGAGTCTCATGACAGAAAAACTAAAAAACTATCTGTAAAGAGTACCATTGTCAGTGAAGTTTCATGTCATCTGGGCCAACCACTCACAGGAGAGCTGCTTTGCTTACCTATTTGTCTTAGATTTAAAAACATGGCAGGTTTTTTTAAAAACTAATTTAAAAATAAATATTTTATTGAATTTGATTTCATGGTCATTATCCCTAAATTGAATAACATCAATATGAAGCTCTGAGTTTTGATGAAATGTATTGAAAACACATACGATAGTGCTGTTTTAGTAAAATATTGTATTGGCAAGGTTCAATGCAATCAGCAGTATGTTAAATTTTCTAAACTTTTTAATTCCATCTTTTTTGGGGAAGATTAATCCTGAGCTAACTGCTGCCAATCCTCCTCTATTTGCTGAGGAAGACCGGCCCTGAACCAACATCCCCGCCCATCTTCCTTTACTTTATATGTGGGACGCCTACCACAGCGTGGCTTGCCAAGTGGTGCCATGTCCACACCCGGGATCCGAACTGTCGAACCCATGGCTGGCAAAGCAGAACGTGGGAACTTAACTGCTGCACCACTGGGCTTGCCCCTAATTCCATTGTTTTAATCATGGTGCCTCCAAGTGGAATAACAGATATACTTAATTGTTATATGATAAGATGTGGAAGGTCTTTTGGTAACCTTTTCAGAAATTAAGAAAGTGAGTGTTTCTAATGATTGCAGAACAAACCACTCCAAAACATATTAATTAAAATAAACAACTAAAGATTATTGTGAGAAATTGGCACGTAACTTGGATGGAGTTGAAAGAGTTGAGTGATATTCCTATTTTAGCACAATCTCTGACAGTTTCTAGTCCCATTTCCATTTAATATGACCAAGCAGTCTCCATATTTTCATCTATTAAAAAGTGGAAATAGAAATGATGCTGAACCCTCTTGCTTTCTAACATTGTGATATCTTTCCAAGGATACATTAATTAATTGAAATAAATAATCCAAACATATATTCATAATATTTCTCACACAAAGAATATTTCCAGGGCTCAGCCCCATGGCTGAGTGGTTAAAGTCCTGCGCACTCCACTTCAGCGGCCCAGGTTCACAGCCCAAATCCTGGGCGCAAATGTACTCCAGTCCCCAACCACACCGTGGAGGTAACCCACATACAAAAAAAATAGAGGAAGATTGGCACAGATGTTAGCTCAGGCTTATTCTTCCTCAGCAAAATAAAATATTTCCAAAAATATTTTTTCAATTTTGATTGATTATATTTTATCCAAATTTGCAATGCAATTATATTTTAATTAGTGGTATAATTATTATTGAATCATTACAAGGTTAACTTAATACAGAAAGAAAAACTTTTGATTTTGCCAAAAGCATTATGAAATAAAAAGTATGAATCTGATTAATAACGTTGTAGTGATCAATGGGAGGAGTAGGATTGAATGTAAATTCAGGAGAAGGGAAGGCACAAACATGACTGTTTTGGATGTCATTTATTTATGTATTCTAAATGGATATGCAATGGAAATTACAGTTTTTGTTATTTAAGTTTATGATGAAATATTGTATATGTAAAATTAAATTCTTCGAATATATACCTTTTCAAAACTAATTGAGAAGCGTATGACCAAAAGATGTGAAGACTACTAATATGAGTCATGTTGTATATAGAAGCAACAGAATCTACTATAAAGAATCTGAACTGTCACAACATGATAATGGAAAACATATTGTATGCCAGTGTTTAATGGAAAGTGTGCTTCTGATATGTCTGGAGTCTTGAATGATTTCATGAATTCTATCAACAATTGCTTTTACAATGTTGGCGAGGTCACTTAAGCATCATAGGCCTTGGTTTCTTCAAAGTAAAGGCAAACGGTTTGTGGTAATTCTATCAAAAAATGTGCTCATCCTTGGTGCAAGCAGGACAGAAGTAAAATAAACTTCTCTAAAAAAAGGCATTAACCATTACGGATTCAGTTTAAGATTAATATAAATAATTTCTTAATTTCAAAGAAAATTAGAAATTGCATAATTGCTAAATGTATAACAAAGATAAATTTGTAAATAGCTAGAGAAACAGAAGTCAATAGAAGAGAAAAGCATTCCCTCATCAGACATCCAATATCTAAAACACTATTTTATTTTTCCATATAGAATGGTTATTTAATTGATTCCTTATTATATAATGTATATGAATGGAACATTTCAATAATGAACATAAGGTTAAAATAACATGAACAATCCAAATAACTTTATTGAATCCATATAAAATTGTTCCCCACGTTAGATTTTCTTCCTTACTAAAATACCTGGAAATTTATTTCTTCCATTATATTGATGATTAGTTTGGAATTTTATCTAGACATATTGATTAAAGAGAAGGAGAAGGACGTATAATTTATTCAAGCATAAGTGAGTTATTAATGTTAAAGAAATCTAGAATTTTTAATTTACCAGATCAAATAGGTCTTAATAGTAATGAATGCCTGCTTTTCATTTTATTTTGAATAAAGTTATATAGGTGATTTGTTTCCAACACTTGAGGTGACTCCAGACACTTTTTTTTTTAAGACGGGAGTTCAATTGAGAAGGATTCAGAAATTACCCTCATGTTCAGGAAAAAGAATCACGGAATTGATCATGGTTTTGATGTGTTTATAGGCAGAATGAAAGTATGAAGTACAGATTGGGTTGATACCCTGCTTACTTTTTGCCTATAATATTTCTTGAGAGCCAATCTATTATTTCTATGCCTCTGGTGGAGTCTATCACAGCTTATCATCCTACCATACTTGAGCTCCTTTGAAACACATTCAGAATAAAGGCCGTGTCTTATCAACTTTCCATTCATGCCAAGTAACCTGTATACACAATAATATACACACACATGTGCATGTCATAAAGTATTCACTCAATAAAAAATTTGGTTCATCATTGACTCAGTATTGCATTTTGACTTTGCCATGCTTCCATCTTCCAAAGAAAACTCCTTGTTGAAATGTGTCTCCTAAAATTCTGACCATTCTGTTATTCAAGGACAAATTCAAACAATACCTGTTTTATGAAGACATCTCTCTAATGTCCCTAAATGGATTTGAACTTTCCTTTCTCTCAAATTCTCCATGATAACTTATTATTTTCTACCTTATTCAGTGACTACTTTTTTCACTGCCCTACTGTCAACACTAGATTTTACATTCTTTGAAGGATGAAGACTAGTCTTACTTTAACTGCTATTTGTACTTTTACAAGAGAAATTCACATGTTTATTGAGAGCCTAGTGTACTTCAGGTATGTTATAAGAAAGGGGATAAAACTGCTTATTGAGATTACACAAGGTTTTACATATGATATGTATACCGTCTTTTTTTAAATATAGTCTTTTTATTCATCACAATCAGATTAAGAGCTAGTTTACATTATCTCAATTTTATAGATTAAAAATTAAAGAGGAGAGAGATGGCTATTTTATTTTCCAGTAAGAGATAGAGCCAAGTTTAGTCTCTTTTAACTAAAATCCATGACTTTTCTATTGTACAACATTAACTCTTCATAATTTTAAATTAATTAATTTAAAATCAACATTTATGGACACACTTTATTTACATATCAGGGACAAACTCTGTTAAAATAATATGCTTAATAAGAATATGCTTAATAATAATAATATGGTTAATAAGAATGCTTAAGAAGAATTATTTTGCTGACAATATCCTTGACATCCTTATTTCTCAAACTGTAGATCAGAGGATTCAACATGGAGATCACCACTGTGTAAAACACAGAGGCCACTTTGACTGTGTGCCTGGAGTTTTTGGAGTTGGGCACACAGTAGAGGAAGAGGATGGTGCCACAGAAGATAGTAACGGTGGTCAGGTGTGAGGCACAGGTGGAGAAGGCTTTGCAGTGCCCACTGGCTGAATGCATCTTGAGGATAGCAACAATGATAAATCCATAAGACATGAGAATGATGAGTAGTGTGCTAACCGCATTAAAGGTGGCAAAAATGAAAAGCAGCAACTGGTTGACATAAGTATCAGAGCAAGAGAGGGACAGCAACGAGGAGAATTCACAGAAGAAATGATTAATTGTGTTGAAACCTCGAAATGATAATTTGATAACAGAACATGTGAATATCAAGGAACAAGCTACTCCCCATGCATATGATCCGACCACTAGCACGGCACAGAGTTTCTGGGACATGGCAAATGTGTAGAGCAGAGGGTTACAAATGGCCACAAAGCGGTCATAGGCCATCACAGCTAATAAAAAGAATTCAGTTACCGCAAAGGTACAAGAGAAAAAGAATTGTACTACACATCCTATAAATGAAACGGTTCTGTCTTCCACAACTAGGTTCACCAGGGTCTTGGGAGTAATGACGGAGGAAATAGC
This sequence comes from Equus caballus, assembly GCF_041296265.1. Lineage (NCBI taxonomy): Eukaryota > Metazoa > Chordata > Mammalia > Perissodactyla > Equidae > Equus > Equus caballus. Next base: position 15,293,342 of record NC_091695.1, read on the forward strand.
AGAAATCCACAAATGAGAGGCGGCTGAAGAAAAAGTACATAGGGGTGTGTAGCTTGGGGTTAATTTTGATTATTACAATCATCCCAATATTCCCTACAACAGTGACAGTGTAGATAGCCAGAAAAATCAAGAAGAGAGGGATTTGCAGTTCTGGGAAATCTGAGAAGCCCAAGAGAGTGAACGTGGCCCCAGTTTTATTTCTCTCTGACAGTAACATGGTTTCTGTTTGTTAGAATCTGAATCAGTCCTGAAAATAAAAATATTAAGGAGAGTGAGGATATAAGAAGCTTGGTTAACTGCCCTTCCCAAGACTGCAAAATGAAGCAAAATATGCCTTTCAGGATTTCTTTTTGTATTTTCTATGCAAGATACACTAAATGTCTAAAATTGTAAAACGTAACGACCATTTAAAATGTTTCCTTATGTAAAAACAATACAGTTATTGCATTGTGTTTGTACTCAATTATAATTTTTAATATTTACAAAAAGGTATGAAATCAAGAGACTTATGGTTATTTTAAAGCAAATCCTCCCATAACACTTTCAGCTCTCCTTGAAAATTGTAAGTTCATAAAAGATAAGCCTAGCATACTGCAATGACTGATTATGTCAGTACTATAATCAGTAACAAAAATGAGAAATTTCTAAACAAATTAATTTTTGCATCATATATTCATACTTTGACATTAAGAATGAAAACCTCTACTTTACATTTGTGCCTTTATTGTTAATTCCTTATAGCACTTTAATCTTTGCTTTTCACTCTGACTCAGTAAATCTGTTATCAAAGTTAAGCTTAATTGATTTTTCTCAAAGAGTATGCTCCTCAGCTCGGGGAATCCCAAATGTCAATCCTTCCTCATTGCTTGAGGAATAATAAAATTGGAACAGATGATAAAGGTTATCTAGTCTACCTCCTTGTTCTGGAGGTGACATAAGGGAAACTGGAGAATCTTGGCTTTCCCAACGAAATGCAAGTAAGTACCAATCTACATGTCTGTGACCAGATCCTACATCTCCAGACTCCCAGCCCCAAATCCATTTTATTACACCAGACCCTGATCCGTATTCTTGTCTAGCTACTAACATATTTCCTTTATGAATTATCATACCTTTTCTGTGTATGTGAGGAAGATTGGCTCTGGGCTAAGATCTGTTGCCAATCTTCCTCTTTTTGCTTGAGGAAGACTATCACTGAGCTAATGTCTGTGCCGGTCTTCCTCTATTTTTATGTGGCATGTTACCACAGCATAGCTTGATGAGCTGTGCTGGGTTTTCTCTGGGGATCCGAACCTGTGAACCCTGGGCTGCCGAAGTGGAGTGCATGAACTTAACCACTATGCAACCGGGCTGACCCCTAATCGTCATACTTTTAATTGACAAACTAGAGACTCTAAACCTATGAGAAATAGCCCAATGACAGCATACATGCCACAGAGTTATGCTAGAAAGGAACATCGAGATGAAATGAGAAGGGGATTTAGGGACATTTTCTCTCCCAGGAATAACTAAGTATAGTAAAGACTCTGACTTAGAAACTTCTCTTTCAAAGGTCTCTCTCTCTCTCTTTCTCTCTTTCTACTCTCCCTTCAAGACATATAGGATATTCCTTCTGTCCTATATTACCTGTGAGGGAGAGAGATTCTAAATTGGAGGTAGTACTGCATTATAAAGACTTTTCATGAGAAAATAGTAATACAAAAGAATTATAGTTCTGTAAATGGTTGCCAACACTTTTAAGATCTTACCATTCTGGAAAACTCTTTCTCTATCATTTCTGGTAAGATTACCTCTGGTCCCACAACCCAAGAAATGGATTTCAGATGGCTCATCAATAAAAATGTCAGATCATATGCAAAACTGAGACACTCAAGAGCCCTCTGTCCCTATATTCATAAATTTGAGTATTAACGACAACCTCAAAAGACAATCCATCACAAAGTCAGATGTTCTAATTATCAAACTTTTTTCATAATACAATATTTAATTTAGCTAAAGCATTTAAAAATTTATTTTAAACTAATATTATATTTAGTATAATGGCTCCTGTGTCCTGAAAACTATATAGGAAATATAACAGCTGAAATCTTCTTCCGTGTAATTCTTTTCCCAATTTTTTTGTAACTTTTTGCCCACAAGGGACATGTGTATCCTGCTTTATAATCTTAATTAAAGCTGATCACTTTTAATTGTTTTTCAATAGAGGGTCTATTCAATCTCTGCTTGTTTCAATTTATTTAAATATTTGTCTGTTCTACCTGGATCCCTTTCCAAAAATTTGTAGAATCAAGATAATGCACATTCCCTCAAATTCTCAGAGCTCTTCTCTCCCCACAACTCCTGTACCTCGGCTCCTCCCCACTCCAGTACCAGTTCTTCATGGGCTGTTAGCGAGGAGTTCAGCCAAGCCAGGCCCTCTGACACAAAGCTCTTGAGAATAAATAAATAAAGTATCCTCTTCTTTGCATGTTCATATGTGTAACTTTTGCAGGGGCTAAATATTTTTCAAGAGCTGTCTAGATCTAAAGGATAAGTTCCCCCATCATGTTGTTTTCTACATACCCTACATTGAAATTAGCATCAATCTGTCTCTAGAATCTTAAAAGAAACCTGCTGGAGGCAAAGGGAGGACCTCTGCAGATTGGGAGTGATGCATGTGTTCTTATAGCTACAGTCACTACCTTTGGGACATGAACCCTAGAGACCACCCATTGCCCCATTCTCTTGAGGTCATTAAATAAACAATTAAAATTAATCACCTTTCTCTAACATAATTCTTGCATTCTAGAAAACCTGGAGCAGCATAAGGGGTATTTCACATGAAAATTTATAAGGTCAGTTCCCCCAGGCCCCTAATTAGTCCCATACCTCATACAACTACCAAAATTATGTAATTATAAACGTCCTCATTATCGAGTATTAACTGAGTGACTACTATATGGCAAGCATAACTGTCTGCCTCCATATCATCCACTCTCACCATACTGGAGATCTTCTAGGTCATCTTGATGCCTTCAGAGTTAAATCAGAAATATTTACAAATTTAATATTAAGTTGGGGAAATTATGCAGTCCCTTTTAAATCTTTGTTCTGTTCTATTACCCTTGCCCCAGCTAGTCTGACCTCTTTCCTTCTGTTCCTTGCCTTCTGTTTCTAGAAAATATTGTATATTCCTTACTTATGGTCTTTTCTGCCAGTTTTTTCCCCCTACCTTGGAATGCTTTCCCTTAAGTTTTTGTTCAAATGGACCTTTCAGTGGAAACTTCCGTGAACATACTATTATACGGCAGGGGCTACTCCACTATCCACTTTAATGTTTAAAGTACTTAACAAGCTTCAAATATATTTTTAATCTTTATTTATTGCAGTTATTATATATTGTTTGTTTCTCCCTGCTAGAATAAAAATTCCAGAGAAAAAGAAAAGCAGAGAATGTGTTCACTTATATATTCTAAACTCCTACATCAATTGATTAACATAAAGTAAGTGTACCAAGAATCTTACTGAATAATAAACATGACCTTCCAAGGAACTTGGAATAGAGCCAAACTTTCCAGAACTATGAGGAATTTAAGATCAGACAGGAGATAGTTCACAAAGAACAATAAGGATGTTTTAGAAGTGATTATTGAAACTTGGCGGTCAAAATAAAACAAAATAAGACAAACCAAAACAAGTGTCCACTCTGCTGAATTTTCTATCTCTAGTCTGAAACCAGGGAAATAAGGTTGAGTACATAATGAGGATATGTAATTACTCATTCATTCATTCTTTCAATAAATATTTATTAGAGGTTTACCCTAAGCTAGGTGCTATCTTAGGCATTGGAGAAGAAGAGCAAGAATGTCCATTTTTCAACAAATTTAATTTAATGGGGAATAAAAAATAAATATGCAATGATTTTCCAGTAATTATAAATGCAAAAAAATATATAATTGAAGGTTTCATTTTAAATAGGGAGGTCAGACAAGACTATAGTGAGGTGGTATTTGAGTGTGGACCATTTCCAAGTGAGAAAGCAAATTATGCAAATAACTGAGGGAAGAGCGTTGAATTTGAGACAAAGGGAATAGCAAATACAATTGATTTTCAAATCGACAGTCAGCTTTTTTCATGCATCTCAATAATTCTGCAGTTTGCAGTAGTGTCCTATGTTTTCTAAACCCCTTTTGCAACAAATGTAACTTGGATATTTCAGCATGATATTATTTATGGCAGAAAGAAAAAAGGAAGCTTATCTGGGTATATCAATTGGTGGTCCTTTAAAGCTGTATTTGTGCCACTGTGTTGGTACTTTTTAGAACAACAACAAAATATGAGATGGCACTAGTTGAGTACTTTTGTGGTACATTTTCTTTAAGAAATTGTCCTTAAATAATTTCAGCTCTACTGAAATAATCTGGGATGATAAAACCAAAAGAGGTTTATCAATGTAGTTTTAAAACTTTGTCTTTTAAAGACATTCAAGGAAATAAAAAGTACTTCCACCAATGTTACAAGCGACAAGACAATCAACTATAAGAACTACATTGCTACACTGCTTCTCTTTCCTGTCCCAAATGCATTTTTGGCCAAAAGTCCTGTGTGCAGCCTGGAAAGCAAGACTATGTGTAGTGTTCTTTGTCCTGAAAGGTAAAGACATTTTAGGGACAGTGAGTCCCTGACTTCCCATCCACTTGCTAACAGTACTAAGTCATTAACAGGAGTTTATAAAAAATGTAACCATCGATAAAATAAGCATTAGAATAAACACTCATGCCAAAATTGCATCTAACAAAATAACATATTGTTATATAATTTAATACCAAACTCACTTTAAATTTCCCCAGTTGTCTCAAAGATATATTTGTACAGTTAGTTTGAATCAAGAAGCAAACAAATTTGGTTGTTATAACTAAAATTTTTTTATTATGTAACAGTTCCATGTATTCTGTAGCATTATGTTCTGTGTAGTGTGTAACAGTTTTGAGTGTGTGTTCATGTACATGTATGTGCGTTCAGGTAATTTTTTGGAAAAATTGGACCATCTGTATTTTTCTTATTGCTTTATTTGTCATCATTTGACTTGTTCCTGCACCAATTCCTTTAAACTGGTACATCAAGAAGCTTTATTAGTTTAGATTCACTCTTTTAGTTTCCTTTAGGCAAGAATTCTTCATAGGTGGTTGTGACTATTGCCAGTTGCATCAAATTGTGACATACGTGTTAACTAGTTGTCCACTTTTAGTGCTGCTAAGTCTGATCTGTGGATTCAGGCAGTGTCAGGTTGATTACTTCCTTTAAACATTTCCCACCAACTTTTCACTTGATGACTTTAATAGTCTCCAAGGTACTAGAGTGAAAGGACACTAGATTTAGAGTTAACAGAGTTGAGTTCCTGTCTTAAATTAATCATTTCAGTCAATTCTAGGCTAGTTTCTTGAATCTCTGTGTCATCATCTACGCAATAGATGTAACTGTTCTTGCCCAATATACTTCTCAGCATAAGCTGATTGTTAGAAAGCCCAAGATTGTGGATTCATAGAATTTGCAGAACCCAAGGAATGAAAGTATCAGAAGAGTATCATCCCCCCTTTTATCACATAGCATATCCATCTGTATCTCCCAAAAAATACGCAATGCTTCAGTGACATACAACACAAATAACTTCAAGGGAATTCAGTTTACCGATTCAAAATATGCTGACATCAGTCACCAAAAATACCTCATGCGAATATGTGCTGTAGGTTTTAGAAGACTCTGTTTCCACTGCTTTTAAGATTAAAAACATCTTTTGAGATTGGTTCAGAAAACAGGACTTTTGTGTCAATTAATTTCTGGAAGGCATCCTTCGCATCTTTATTCCTCAAGCTATAGATCGGAGCGTTCAACATGAGGTTGACCATTGTGTAAAATACAGAGGCCACTTTGACAATTTGCCAAGAGTTTTTGGAGTTTTCCATCTACAGACAGCTGTAGAGTTAACATGGCCCTAAGAAAAACTTTAAAGAAATACTTTTATCCATCCCATGGGAATGTGAATTGTTTATTATTTTTTTAATTAAAAAGCAAAGTAAAATAATACAGTTGCCAAATAAATGATAGAATACTATATTCCATAAGCCACATGCATCTGTTCAAGGGCTACTATTTGGTTGAGTTTTCCATAGTCTACAGTCATTCTCCAAGATCCGTCTGGTTTCCTTCTGCGTGATGAAGTCTTCTTAAGATTTTTTTTTACTGTAAATGCACTGAAGATATTCCTTTAACTTTTTTTGTCTGAAAATACTTTGTTCCCTCTATATCTTTAAAGAATAATTCTTAGGCACAGGATCATAGTTCTACAGTTATTTCCTTCACTCGTTGTCTTCTACCTTCCATTGTTCACTGGAGAGTCTGTTATGGTCTTCTGCTTCAGGTAGGTTAGGGAAGATCACTGCAGACCAACAATTCCATGAAATAACTTTGTTTAAAAAATTAATTGCAAAAATTATTTTTTACAGAGAGAAATAGAAGCAATTAGGACTAGATTATTAAAATTTCAGAGTGGAAAGAGGCCTTCCTTGGTGAGCTGGCAGTCACCAGCTGTTTCCTTCACTGTACACATTTTCTGATTTTGGGAACAGGCTGAGTTTCAGGTTTGGCACTTGCAGAGGGACATTGCTGAGAAAACAAAGAATCCAGCAGTGCTTTGTGGACACACAAGAATTTATTGATAAATTGAAAACTAAAGAAACCAAAAAGACATGACCAGTTTTTCCACCAGGGCATTTGTTTTATTCTAGGAAGCATGGGGGGTTGGGAATCTGAACCAGAAAGGCAGAATCAAATGTCCTACAGAAATGTCATGGTGCTTAGGAAAAAAAAATCTAAATAGAGAATCAAGACCTTCCGAAAAAGCTTGACCATCTCTCCCTCACGATATTCGTCTAGCTATTAAGCTGCATGGGGTAGCAGGAGAGTGCGTTAAACTCAAACTTCAGAGGGTAGAGCTCAATCATTAACAACCTTTCAGATCTGAGGGAGACACACATCTGTCAGGTCTCAATCAAAACCCCAGCCAAGTCAAGGACTACAGAAGACCATAGGATGGCTGAGTCATGAGAAAACGTTTTCCTCTAGCCTGCTGATTTTAATGGCTTCTTTACTAATCTCTGGAAGATCTATTTCCTCCTTTTTATCCCAGCAATCCTTCCAGTACATTTAAGACAAGTCACCGTTCTAATTTCTCTCTTTTAAAAACCAAGAATAGCTGTTTTCTTTTCCTGACCAGACAATGACTCACATATACAGGGTCTGTTTTTCTCAGAATTAACAGCAATTTGAAATCCATTTTTTTATGGACAAACTGAATTCTCACCTTGAATCTCAAAGGGACAATTACATAAGAGGACAATTATACCTCATTACTACAATTCTCAAAGGCTTAGTAACATAAATATTATGAGAATGCCATCAGTCACAATGCAGGAGAATATCTGCATGCATTAACAAGTATATGTATATTGTACCATAATTTATTTGGCTATGTGTAAGTTTATATAAGCTTGTGTGTATATATAAATACTTCTCTATGTTAAGAGACAAGATCTTTCCATATCACTTCTGCCATTTCCTATTTATCCTTGATAGGTCTATGGAAACAGCTCTTCATGGATGAGAATCCACCTCTTCTAGGAAAATCACTTTTTGGTTTTTTTTGTTTGTTGGTTTGTTTCAGTTTTTTTTGAGGAAGACTGGCCCTGAGCTAACATCCATGCCCATCTTCCTCCACTTTATATGTGGGACACCTCCCACAGTATGGCGTGCCAAGTGGTGCCGTGTCCGCACCCAAGATCCAAACCAGCGAACCCTGGGCTGCCAAAGCAGAATGTGTGAACTTAACCACTGCTCCACCAGGCCAGCCCTTAGGAAAATCACTTTTTAAAGGAACAAAGTCCAAAAAGCTCATACAAGGACAAAAATACCCACATGCATCACTCTCCTTACACTTTTCTCTTTCCTATATTACTGCATATGCCAGAAGAACAATTTTCTCCTAAGTTAAAATATTGGATTTCATTTCTCATGGGTGAACATCTAGGAAAGGAATTGTTGAGTTGTATGGGAAATGTTTGTACAACTTCATAAAATATAGCTAAACTGTTTTCAAAGTCATTTTACCTTTTACTACCATCTGAAATGTATGAGCATTCCTCTTGCTCCACATTTTCACCAGTATTTGGTATTTCAGTCGTATTCATTTTAGCGATTTAGCTAGTATGCAATGGTGTCTTACTGTGGTTTTAAAAAGAACTTCATTGATGACTAATGATGTTTAGTATCTTTTTATGTGTTTATAGATGATTTGTATATCTCGTTTTGTCAAGTGCTAAAATATTTCACTGATTCTTTAAGGACATTGTTTGTCTTCTTGTTTTGAGTATAAACAGTTTTTCATGTGTTCTACAGACAAACTTTCTGTCAAACACATATACTGCAAATATTTACCAACAGTCTGTGGCTTACATTTTCATTTTCTTAATGGTGTCTTTCACCATTAGGAAACTTTTACCATGAGTTTTTAACATTAATGAAGTTTCTTTTATCATTTAAAAAATAATTTTCTTGAAGAAGATTAGCCCTGAGCTGGCATCTGTGCCAATCTTCCTCTATTTTTCTGTATGTGGGACAGCTCCACAGCGTGACTGGTAAGTGGAGTAGGTCCATGACTGGGATCTGAACCAGCAAACCCAGGCTGCCTAAGCGGAGTACATGGAACTGTAACCACTCGGCCACAGGGGCAGGCCCTTATCAATTTTTGGATGGTCCATCCTTTCTGTGTTTCATCTAAAAAAATTCCTGCCACAAACTCCAGAATATTGTTCTGTTTTGTACTAAAATTTTGTAGTTTGATTTTTGTGTTTAGGACTATGATCCAGTTCCTCTAATTCAAGTTAATAGTTGTGTATGATGTGCGGTAAAAGTTAAGGCTCATTTATCCATATGGATATCCAATTATCTCAGCACTATTTGCTGAAAATTATCTCTCCATTGAACTATATTGGCATTGGATTATCATGGAAATTTAGATGACCACATATGCTTGAGCCCTTTTTGGGACTCTATTACTCTAATATCCTACTGCCTTTATTACTTTTTTTTTTGGAATAAAGTATGAATTTAGGGAACATAGAGCAATATTTAATTTTACTTACTAGTCAGCAAGCTATAATTTTCATGAATAAAAGTGAGTTTCTGCCATTCCATACGATAAAAAACAAGCGATTGGTTACTGTACAAGATACAGTGAGCTTAAGCATTTATTAAAGCCATCTCTGAAGTATGAGCTTCCTGATTACAATTCAAAGGAGCTATTCTAGATCTGCACATACTTGATGAACTGAGAATTAGTTGTACTTAGGAAACACACATCTATAATTACACTATATGATAAAGCATTGAAAAATATTTTATAAATATTACAAAATATAGTTCACAAATTTTATTTTCTAAAATTTTGGTTTGCACATGGTTTAGAGCTTTTTCACTAATAATTAATGAATGCAAAAATTCATACTCATAAAATGTGCTGCCACAGATATATTAACTAATAGCTTGTTGAATGAATAGTTGGAATTATCAATTGCACTATAAGAGTTGAACAATCTGTAGCATAGCAAATCAAATTTTTCAGAAATAAAATAATGAATCTAACAATATTATATTGAGTGACAAAGCAATTTTGTGACCACTAATTTTCTGAATGTGTCTTTCACATCTTTGTTCCTAAGGTTGTAGATCAAAGGATTCAGCATAGGAATCACCACTGTAAAACACAGAAGCCACTTTAACTACGAGCCAAGAAGTTTTAGGATTAGGGATACAGTAAAGGAAAAGAATGGTTCCATGGAAGATGGTGATGGCTGTCAGATGGGAGGCACAGGTGGAGAAAATTTTCTGGCGCCCAGAAGGCATCCTCATAACAGTGATAAAAATGAGTATATAGGACAGCAGAATAATCATCAGACTGCTCCCCTCATTAAATATGGCAATAATAAAACACAGCATCTGGCTGATATGGGGATCTGAGCAGGAGACAGAAACAATTACAGAGTAGTCACAGATAAAATTATTTATGATGCTAGACTCACAATAGGATAATGCAAGAAGAAAATATGTGAGTGTCAGGGTACACACTATACCCCATGAGTAAGACCCAGCCACCAGAAGCACACAAAGCTTCTGGGACATAATAGTGGTATAGAGTAAGGGGTTACAAACTGCCACAAAACGATCATAGGCCATCGCTGCTAACATGAACGTTTCTGTTACAGCAAATATGCAAGCAAAACAAAATTGTAGAATGCAACCAGAGAAAGGGATGGTTCTGTCTTCTGCAATCAAGTTCTCCAACAGTTTAGGTGTAACTATGGTAGAATAACAGAAATCTACAAAGGACAAGTGACTAAGAAAAAAGTACATGATCGTGTGGAGTTTTGGATTGATCTTGATGATTATTATCATGCCTAAATTCCCCACGACAGTGACTGTGTAGGTAGACAAGAAAACCAGGAAGAGTGGAATCTGGAGTTCTGGATATTCTGAAAAACCCAGGAGAATAAAAGTAGGTATGATACTTTGATTTCCTTTGGATAACATCATGATTCCTGTTGAGTAAAGAATCAAAAGTCATTCCTAAAAATACAACTGAATACAGGAAGAAACAGAGAGAAGAAAGAGGCTTCCTATTTGTCTGTGAAGTTTGTACAGAACAGTGATTCTCAAAGTATAGTTCCCAACCAGCAGCAAGAACACCTGACAATTTGTTAGGGGTGCAAATTCTCTAGCCACATCACCAACTTCCTGAATCAAAAACTCTAGTATGGGGACCACAGTTTGTGATTTAACCACCCCTCGAGGTGATTTTGGATTTTGATGCATGCTAAATTACGAGAATCATTGTTATAGAAAATGTATAGTAATAATCCTATTGTTTAAAATTCAGCTCTTGTTAGTATTATTAATATAGAATTGAAATATAAATTTAGAGCGTGAAAGAAATTATTAAAAAACCCAAAACTTAGAGAGGCAGAACAGAAGCACAGAGCACCTTGTTACGGTTCTAAGAATCACACTAAGGATCAAGGAGATCACTTGGTATTGCAAGTGGTGCCACATAAATCTTAGTATTAATTATTTTTATGTGTTTGACATTTTCTAGACATAATACAGAATGAAATACCCATAGAATTTAGGAGTTGGAATAAATCTTAAAATGCATCCTGTTTGTGCCTTCCACATGATGCTTGAGAATTGAAGATAATTTCATCCATGAAATGATTATATGGCCTCCATCAAAACCTCCATTAATGGTACACTGCCTCCTGGGGTAATTTTGTGGCTCTTTTATTGACATTTTGCATGACATTTATTATTTTATTAAAGTTATTTAATTATATTTTCATTAACTATTTATTAATGTGCTTTTAGGTCATCTATTTTGATATATGTTTTAAAAATTATACGCATATATTTAAATATATAAACTGTATATATTTTTTTTGAGAAGTGTCTTATATTCACCAACAATAGTTCGATACAAAATATGTTCTACAATCCAATGAAAATAACACATTTTCTTAACCCCTCTGAGAGGTAAGCCCTCTCTTATGAGGAGGCAAACTTGGAGACGATAAGGAAGTGAGAGCAGTGAGACAATAAAATGAAGGGCCCCAAGATATAGACATGAGGCTGCAGTGGAATTAGATGAATGATCTGTCCCATCCTCTTAGCTTTGTCTGGAGCAAGTGTCAGCCTCCAGACTTAGCTCCATGATCACCTACTTTTACATGTGCTACAAGCAACCCCGGATATAAAGCATCTATCATCAGCATCTTTTTTCCAGTAGCAAATGGGACTTGTTGGATACACTGTAAATATCCATTATTGTTCAGTCGATTTTAATAAGTAAGTCTCCTTCAACATTTGAATGTATTAGGAAAATCCTGGCATATTAAAGAGATTACTATTCCTGCTCTGGCTTATTGGCAAACTTCCTAGGTCAGTAACAAAAAGATACTCAGGAAAAGACTTGGTCCTCGAACTCTAGCAATTTCAAATAATTTTGGTGAAAATCAATAGATTAGGATTAGGTTTGTACTCAAATTGAAACTAGGCCTATAACATTTCAAAAATCAACCTATATCCCATAAATTTTCTGTGACTTCACTATTGCTCACTGCTGCCAGTTTCTGTGATACAAAATTTAATTATCAGAAACACTTCATTGCCCTGTTAGTGACAATTAAAATGTCTCTGACCATGGGGCCAGCCCAGTGGCATAGTGGTTAAGTTTGTGCACTCTGCTTCAGCAGCCCAAGGTTTGTGGGTTTGGATCCTGGGTGGAGACCTAAATGTCACTTATTAAGCAAGGCTGCGGCAGCATCTCACATACTAAATAGAGGAAGATTGGCACACATGTTAGGTCAGCGACAAACTTCCTCAAGCAAAAAGAAGAAGATTGGCAACAGATGTTAGCTCAGGGCCAATCTTCCTCACCAAAAAATAAGTATCTGAGCATAAGAAGAGTCATTTATAATTTTTGGAATAATCTACATGAGCTGTAGCTCCATATTTTCCACCTAAAGGGAAAGATACCAAAAGAGAAATGAATTGACCTGAAACCAGAGATCTTGATATCTTTTGATCATTAATGAACCTCAGGCATTTTTCTTCTCAGTAATCAAACATTCTGTAAGATAGCAACAGGCTTGAAGTTCGTAACAAAAGTGGCAGTATATTTTAATGAGTATGCCAGTAAAATGGCATTGTACTTTCAAGACATAGGAAATCTCAGAGAATACACAGAAAAAGCTGAAATCATAGTACAAACTCTGCCACTTATGTATGTCTCTATGACAGTGGAGTTATAAACTATAGAAAATTATAACTGAAGTAATCCTCGGTGGGCCATGAATCATACAGTTAGTAGAAACACTGTCTCTTGCGTCATTATGGTAGATGCATTTTCTTCTAAATCATTAGGGATAATTACGTCTTCACATCTATTCCATTAATTGCTTGTAGATATTAAATTATTGAAATAATACAAATTGATTGTATGATATTCTGCTATTAGATATTCAATCCTTCATGTTTCAAAGGAGGTACAGTCTTCATTAATCTCTTATTAAATTTAAAGAAACTAGACTTTGAACTGTGTCAAATAACCACAAAATCATTTAAAGTTTTTGCTCCCTATGGCAACTACGTGGTCTGACCCTCTGTCAGCTTCTTAAGCAGTTGTAATTCTCTCCATTTAATCATTGCATATCATACAAATCTTAACACACGGAAAACTACCTAAATTTTCACCAAATGTTTTTGAACTGAAATGAAATAGCTCATGACTATCACCAACTATTATGTTAACAGGTAGTATCTTTTTATTCAAAACTCTTGGGATGAGAAAGGTAGTGAGGGAGGAGAAAATAGAGGTAGAGGAAAGAGAGGTCGAAGACACTGGCAAGAGAAGTAGAAGACAATGGGACACAGTTTTATTTACAACTCTTCTTAGGTACTGAGAGAGCTCAAGACAGAACTTCAGTGCTCAGATTTGAAAAAGCAGCATACTCAAGGGAAAAGTCCAAGTTCAGCGTAAAAGGGCATGAGTTTGGGTCATTTGCAAAATGTAATTACAAGTCTTCTTAGTTTGCTCATTGGAAAACAAAGGGTTTGAACTAGACATTGTCAGAATCCTTTTCAGTCCAACTATCTATGATACTATTAGTGCAGATCCACCTTATACTATTCTGCAGACAATTTTATTTTCTTTATTCATATTTTTATAATTAAATAAAATTTTCCATACTTATCACTATTACTTTAAAAAAGCTAGCCAGCGGTAATGGGATTTGATAATTATGGAGACCAAATATTGACTATAAGTTTCTCATTCAGTGTGTACCTATTTAAGATTCTCTCTCAAAGAGAGAGAGCACAGCACTGTGGGGAGTAATGTGGACTCTGGAGCTGCACGTTTTGTGTTGGAATCCAAGCTTTGACACCTACTATCCAGGTGACCTTGGGCAACTTAATAAACCTCTCTGTGCCTCAGTTTCATCATATTTAGAATGGAGATACCAATTATGTCTACTCTTTTGGATTGTTGCTTCATTACAAGTAAAGTGTCTAGAACAGGGTAAGTGCCTGGCATCTGATAAAGGCTCAACGGATGACAGCTATTATTAATGTTCTTGAGTTCTTCACTATGAACATTGTATCAGAACAAGACATCTGGATCTTTGTCAATTTGATAAGAATTATAGACATACTGCAGGATAAAAAAATATTATATCTATAGTTTATGAATCCCAATTGGGGCATAAGATAAGATGGTATGTCTTAGGAATTATCTATTTTGTTATGTATGAGTAGTAAGATTTACCTATTCATGTAAGTGTTTTGACTAGATGTATTTTAACCAGAAGCAAGCAGAATACCAGAAAAAAAGTAGAAAAGAAAAGAAAAGAAGGATCAAATCAGGAAGTACAAATTATATTTAAGAAACGGATATCCATATGTGATAATAATATTAATGTGATAATTAAGTGAGGTCATAGTCTTTAAAAACATCTTCACAAATACTTCCTTTAGTGAGCAAGTGCTGAAGGCCCCAACTCCTTGAGGCTCCCAGGCGTTCCTCAGGAGGCTTTGTACGAAGCCATACCAAATAAACAGCACATTGTAGTAGAAGGAAATTCTAGAGGTAAAAAAAGCATTGCTCTCTCACTCTACGTCTGATGGTTATGACAAAATGAGAAGACATGACAAATAACAAGAGAGAAGAATTGTATAACTATAAATACAAACCCAAACTTTCAGGTTATTCACTGCTCAAAAAAATCACACAATTACTAAACCTCAAATATAGACGAGTTGATTCCCTTCATATGGATTTGGTGGGGGGAGGACTTGTGCAGGAAAGTCTGAGCTTTCTTTAGAAGCCCACAGTGAGGAGCATTCCACAGGGTCACTCACATCACTGCTCGCACTCAATTCAGAAGTTCTGTCATTGCTGAAGCTGTGGATTGATAAAGGCTCACCTGCTGAAGAACATAAGGGTAGGTCATCTATATCCAATTAATTCTTTTCACTCCTTACTTTCTGCAGAATCTAGTGCTCTTACTCTTATTAATCATCAATATAGAATTTCACCAGGATGAATCTTCTATCAGCCAGGTAAATTATTTACATGGGAAAATGAGTTATATAAACTATTCTCCACAGTGTATGACATCAAAATTTGATACCATAAAAACTAAAAGATAGTATTACTAGGCTTTCAAGTTAAACCAGTAACTTAACACTTCTCTATTTTAAGAAGATAATTTATCATAGTTTCTTAAGAATATGTTTTTGAAAAAATACAAATTAAAATCCTAAGGTAGAAAACTACTATAGTACTTTATAACTACAGTTTTATGCCTTGTTAAGTAACAGTAAGCAAGGTCCTTCCCCGAACATGGGTTTATTTATGAATATGTGTAAACATGGTTGCTGTGATAATTTTAAAAGCTTCACACATAACAATTCTTATCAAGCCCCCAGAACAAAATAGCCTTTCATTCCTTTATATTCTAACGCACGATATATCATTTTAAATTCTCTAATAAAACTATCTAAAAGTAATTATAAATATAAACATATCACATAAAATATAACAGCCCGTGAACCTAAATTATAGATCCATTAGTGTATGTGTAATCAATTACCTGTTTCTCTTTGTGATTTGGCAAAATGGACAATGAACATCAGTCAGGTTGTAATACCAAAAACAAATACATTTGGTATATTCTGGTTAATTTCTATGTTTTGCTAGCTTACTTTACTAAATTCAGACCTCCTCCAATGAAAATATATGACGTTTAAGGCTTGACTATATTTAAATATATATATAAATTAAATATATGAATTTTCAATGAATATCCCTTGTTGTTTGTTACAAGAACTCACCTCTTGCGTTTTTTTCCTCAGTCTTCAAAATCAGTGCTTCCCTCCTTCACATGAGGTAACTGTATATACCTCATGTATCTATGTGTTACCATAGAATACATAATAACGTATGGCTGATCAGTGGTTCTAGAAATAGTTTCAAGTGGCCACATTTTCCATATTTCCACGCAGGCTACCCATCATCTGAAAGTTTTAGATAAATGTAGGAGTATTCAGTGTGGATGCCTAGAATAGAAAGACACAAATACAACATAAATATTTACTGTGCAAAGATAATTAAACATTCTCACCTGCTGGGAAAATTTCTTCAAAGAAAAACAAAGCTGATATATTCTCATGACTATGTAGAAACTGACCTAATTAGTGGAAATTAACTTGGGCAAGCCCATTATTTGACAAAACAAAAATCCCCCAAATTTAAAAACACTGAAATTGGTTGTTTCTATGTATCTCTTCTCAGTTAATTACCAAAAGGTACTTTACTTTGTTGATTTAGGATGACATTCATGTCTCTGACCATTAATGTATCTCTGTACCTAACAAGGCAAATGTTGAGATTTGACTTCCTAGAATAGCCAATGACTGAGCACTCCCCCTGATAATAGTAAAGCCCTTTAGCCTTTCAATCATTCAAACAGCTTATCCCTAAGGCGTCTTCCTCCCTAATTAAAAACATGTCTCTACCTCTCTCCAACTTCATCCCAGGAAACTGGGAACTTCCCTAAACTTCTATAAGCAATGAGGGATATCTATGAAAAGGAAAATATAACAAGAAAACACCTACAGGACTAGATACGAGTGGAAAATAGACTCCAACCTGGAAATCACTTGGGCCATTCTATCAGGAAAATCATTCTTCCATTTATTTGTGTGGACACAGCCTGTGGTATTTACATCATTACTGTTTTAAATGAGAGCTAATGTAAGGTCATTATAGATTAGTTTGTTAGAATATTTGGAACAAAAGCAAATAAAGCAACCTCTTCTGGACAATTTTCTCCCCTAGAACAATACCTAGAGAAAAAAAAGATTTGGCTCTTGCCAAGAAAGAGTAGCGAACAGCCAAATATGTGAAAAGCCAGCAGTTTGAAAAGAAAAACTGTTAAACAAAGTAATAAATTCTGATCTTCATATTAGGAAATATTTAGGTAAGGCAAATAATATTTCAGCCAAAATGAAAGGAAAACCAGTTTCAGTCTTCTTTATCCATTCATATCCCCAACAAAGGAGGTCCTTACTCTAGCTGTTAGAGCCTTTGCTCAAGAGGCCCTGAGGCTCAGAGGCAGAAAGCCTTGAGACTGGAAAGTAATTTCAAGTTGATGTTTCAGTTCTTCAAAAGACAAGTAATCACAGATCTGTAGTTCTGGTTTGGAGTGGATATTGTTGATCAAGGCCTGAATCCATGTCAGGTGGAATCATAATGATTTTCAGTCCATCAGTTCAGTACCTTAATTTTAGTCCAATATCAATGGGGTAACACTTTGTCAAGAAAGATATTATTTTCCAGCAAGAGCCTGCCTGTACCTCAAATCTCTGACAGCTTCCATTGTTGTTTGTCTTAACATGACTTACTATGCGCTCCACTGAGCATGTTCATCTCCACTGTATTTAGTTTAATATTGCATTTTCCAGGTCATAAGGGTCTTAGGTAAAGAGTCATTAAATACATATATGAACCAACTGAAGATCGTTATTATGTGCTAAGCCACACCAAAAGTTGGAGGTTTTCAGCTTACCTAACAAATGGAGGAAATCCAACAACTACAAATGTTACATGTGTTAATTCTAAGATTTAAAGAGTACATGTAAGCACTGTTCCTCTCTTACCGGTGAATGGCAAAACACATAGAAGTTATCCTTAATTTAGGAGAACCATCTGATATGATCAAGCTTACGGTGAACTAAATTGCAACTCGGAGCTGGAGAACTAATATATGCAGAGATATATTTGTCTATGTCCCTCCAAGCTGAATGCAAAAAAACTATTAATGCTTTCTGCATAGCTAAATAAAGTGAAAGAATTTGCTAGATAGATGATGTCTACAGCAGCCCCGAAGCTGAATTTATGTGCTCCAACACTGAAAATACTGAATGACATAGACATTGCCTTAAAATAGTTAATAATTCACGGTAATTCTCTATAAACCACATCCATTCCCAAACTAGAGAACTCAATGGAGAAACTCTATTTGTCAATGGAAAAGCAAGAACGGCTTATTTTGCACCAAATCTCCCAATAAGAGAAGCTGGAAGAGCTAGAGAAATATAAAATGCATGTGTTTAAAAGCATTGAGATCTAATAAGGAATCAAGGATCTGTAGGGTCAATATTTTTAAGAGAAGAGAAACCAGAGAGCTTGACCCTGCATTTCCTGGCTTCTTTTCTCTATAAGGATGTGAGATAATTCTCAAAACCACAAATGAAAAGCTGAAAAGCTAAGTGGAACTTCCTTCAGACACTTTACCCTGGGGGACAACAAATGGGATTCAACGTCTATCAAGGAAAAGAAGCTTGGGGCCGGCTCCGTGGCCGAGTGGTTAAAGTGCCACATGTTCCATTTCAGTGGCCTGGGTTCACAGGTTTGGATCCCAGGTGCAGACCTACTTCACCCATCAGCCATGAGCTAAAGGTATCCCACATACAAAGTAGAGGAAGATTGGCACAGATGTTAGCTCAGGGCTAATCTTCCTCAAGGGAAATAAAGGAGAATTGGCAACAGATATTAATTCAGGGCTAATATTTCTCACAAAAAGAAAAAAAGGAAAAGATGCTTTTGTAAAATAACCAGGTTCTCATTTAAGACCATAACGGGCTTTACTGTTGAAGTCAGGGTGAAGAGAAAATAGAGTAGTTCTCAGAGAAACTCAAGCCCAGCTTGAATCATCTAATTTCTTGATGAGATTATCTGTGTTCTTGCTTTCGCCCAAACCTAGCTCCCAACTAGAAACAAAATGAAATGTCTTTTAAGGATGAAAACACCATAAAATCCTTGAATTATCTCTACAACTTTTTGAATATAAAATCTGGCACAAAAAAGAAGATAACAAAACATAGGAGAATACAAGGCTTAATTGAAAAGCAATAGCAATAGAAACAGATATAGATGATCCAGACTAGGAAAAAACAAGCATTTCAAAACAAATTTAGTATGTTCAAATAATTAAAGCGCAAGATGCATAACAAATTGAATCAAAGAAATTTGAAAACTAAAATATATAACTGAAATTAAGAACTCAATTATTGGGTTTAACAGCAGATTAAACACATATGAATAGGGAATTAATAAATGGGGAGAACGATTGGAAGAGAATATGCAGAATATGCAAATAAGAGAGAGGTGAAAAGGTGGACAATGCAGGAAATAGCATAAAAGACACTAAAAGGTACAGCGCCTAGCTTCAACATACTTTTAATTTAGTTATAATTTAAGAAAGAGAAGGAAAAGAGACAAGGTAGGCAAAATATTTGAGGATAGGACTGAATTTTTCCCAAAACTATTGAAAGGCATTAAGATGTACATTCATACAGAGTTACAAATCTCATGAAGAATAAAATTTTTAAATGATAATTTTGAGGGGCCAGCCCTGGTGGCCTAGTGGTTAAGTTCGGCATGCACTGCTTCAGAGGCTGGGCACAGGCCTATACCACTTGTCTGTCACTGGTTATCCTCTGGTGGTGGCTCACATACAAAAAGAGGAAGATTAGCAGGAGATGTTAGCTCAGGCTGAATCTTCCTCAGCAAAAACTTTAATTAATTAATTTTTAAAAATGATAAATTTCAAAAAAAGGATAAATAGAAAACTTAGGGCATAATAAAACCAAAGACAAAGAGAAAACCTTAAGGACTTATTGCATTCAAGGAAGTAACAATAATACTGACAACCAATCTCTTAAAAGGATAGAAAGCAAGAAGATAGAGGAATTATGTCTTCATAGTGCCAAAAGAAAACAAACTCATTGGCATGAGCCTTACAAGATAAACATCATACATAAGAGGATAAAAGATGAAAATAATATAGTAGAATAAATTTTAGCCAGAAAAGGGGCACTTTTTCTATACTGCCATCAGAAAGAAAACAGGCTTCAAGGCAAGAAGCATTTCCACATATAAAAGTTCTACCAGAGCAAAAAGTCAATATAGCAGAAATATGTAACAATTATAAATGGGTATGTGACTAAAAACATAGCTTCCTAATATATATTTTGAAAAACTATATTGGCTTGAAAGAAATAATAGATAAATCAGCAATAATAGAAGTAGATATCAGCACAACTCTCAGTAACTGCAAGAACATGCACACAACAAAAAGTTCATAGAGATATAAAAAATTTAAAAAACATTATTAGCAAATGTGACCTATGATGTAAGAAAACAATACATCCAACAACTGCAAAATCCATCTTCTTTTCAAGTGCAGAGGGAATATTTTTCAAAATTGATTATATACTGGGTCATAAAGCAATTCTTAACAAATTTCATTGAATTACAATCATAAAATATGTCTCTGACCATGAAGAAAATAAGCTAGAAAATAAAAACCTAAAAGTAACCAGAAAATTCCTATATGTTTGAAAATTAAGCACTGCATTTCTAAATCACCCCTGGGTACAATAAATCACATCAGAAATTAGAAAATATTTAGAGCTTAAGAATGATGAAAGCACAGGACAGCAAAGCTGTGAGAGTCAGCTAAAATTTTATTTGCATGCACTAAAAATTGATAAATCTTGAAAAACCAATGCACTAAACATATATTCAAGAAGATATTAAAATGACAGAAAAGTAAAATTAAAATAAGCAGTGGGATGGAGAGAATAACAATAACAGCAAGTGTATGAATAAATCTGCATAGCATGGTAACAATAGGCAAAAGTGGACAATTGCTGCACCGCAGTCTCACTTGAGGGTGATCTTGAAGGATTGTAGTGAAGGAAATCTTCCTAGTAAGCAATAATTTGAGCAGTACATATAGTTTTCCACTTCACATGGAAGGAGAAATTGCTGACTCATGGATCTCCACTGACTCAAGGACACTAACTATAGATTTTATAAACTATTAAAGGAAAGGAAAAATGGAAGAATGGATGACAAAGCAGTCTGGAGGAGCAGTATGTGGATGGATCACTCAAAATGCACACCAAATGCAGGAATGTTTGTTTCTCATATAAGTGCCTGTCAAAGAGAATCCACTGCAGAGAAGGCTCTCAAAAGTCTGGTTGACAAAATGACCTGTCTTATGAATATCAGTCAGCCTTTATCCCCAGGCACTTTTGTGGTCCCTGTGGCAGAAATGAGTGTTCTACACAGGCTCAACATGATCTGACTTTCAGCATTCCTGGTCTGGCTACTATCACTGCTAAATGTCCAAAATTCTGTTAGTAAAGTCCGTCACTGACTCCCTCATAGGGCACAATTCTCTAGGGAAACCAACCAACAACTGTGGCAGCTTACTTCATTGAAACTCTTCAACCTGGGGGAGACAGCATCTAGTCATCACATATTCTAGATATATATTTGTCCCTGCTACAAGCAGTGATTCAGCCTGCTTCATTATTCATGGATCTGAACCCATTATCCATTGCCATGGTACTCCACTCATTGTCTTCTCTATCTTCTCTAATCAGGAGACAGATTTTAGAGAAAATAAAGTAAAGCAAATTGCTCACCACCATAGAATTCACTGGCATAACCATGTTACTCATCACCTAGAAGCAATTGGCTGAATAGAACATTGGAATGGCCTACTGCAGGCTGGGTCACGGTGCCACCTGGGATATCCTGCTCTGAAAGTTTGGAATACTCTCCTATATGTGTAGCATACAGTATGTTCTTAGTCCGCTCTAGTCATATTATACTATATGCTGTGTATATTCATGAGGGAATATCCCCATGCTAATAAACTTTCCTCCATGTAGCCTTATATTTTGCCCTCCTCTATTTCGATATCCAAGAGATCCATTTCCACATGTTACTCCAGTTATTGCCAACATATACTATCCAGATACTGCATTTTTTAATCAAAAAACTTTCCTTCTAAAACAAGACTGTATTTCCTACTTGGGCTCTACTGACACCTGAACCTAGTTATTTATCTGGAAGCAATGAGGTACTGCTCTGGGAAAGGGCATGAGACCTTTGATAAGGTGGATCCCTGAAGCTTATGTGAACTTTGAAGAAGTTAAACTTGAATAGATTGTCTACTAACAGCACTCCCAGTAACAGGAACAATATATTATATTATTCTTTACTAAGAGGAGAGCAGGGTAGGACATCAGCACATTCACCTCAGTCGACCCTTTATGCCGCTTGAATCCATTTCTTCATCTATATCACGGGAACAGTTCATCTAGGACCCTCTTTCTGGGGGAAGTTAGAAGAGAATGCTTAGAAGAATAAACCATGTCCTTTGCCACCGCAGCTGATCTTAGAATTTTAACTTCTACTTATCTTCTTCTTCCTTCACAAGAGACAAATAATGGCTTTACTCGACAAACACCAGTAGAGGCCTTATGGTATTAATGGGGAGGATTTCACAGCAATCCTGTGTTATCGAGTTACTCCTCCTAGCACCTTATTCCATGTAATTTTAGACGTGGTACAACTTCAGACTGTGTTTCCTGCTCTGTTAGGTGGGTATAGCACTACCTATCTTAACGGGTTTTTATGAGAAGTACAGATCACTCTGATAGTGAAAGCACTCTGTAAATATATTAAATATGGTTAATTGGCATGAAATATCCATCCCTTTTTCCTTCTTGTGGGCCTTTCTGTATTGCAGAGGCTGGAGGACCAAAAGCCACAGTACCCATGCTCTCATGCATCTAAGGTTCTGTATTTAAAATCAGTTCCCTCAACATAGATGCCAGATCCCAGGAAGGCGGAAGTGAGCTGGAGCCAGCTCCTGCCTGCTTTGTGTTGTGTTCCGTTAGCAGGCATACTTGAAAAGTGGGGTTGAAGATGTCAGGAGGAAGTTGCCCTGGAAGACACAGCCGGTCTCCCAGGGCCAGTATTCCAGAGCCAGTTTCCTGGGAGCTGTGGGAGTTGTTCTGGCAGTGGCTTTTTCTTTATTTATTTTTAGTTATGGGTCCTTCTAATTATGGCATGTGGGATGCTGCCTTAGCATGGCCTGATGAGTGGCACCATGTCCACGCCCAGGATTCGAACCAGCGAAACCCTGGGCTGCCAAAGTGGAGCGCGCGAACTTAACCACTCGGCCACGGGGCAGCCCCTGGCAGTGGCTTTTTCATCTTTGGAGCACAGCAGTGGCAGTGGTTTTTTTTTTATAATTCAGTAGTTTCATCAGTGATTCCTAATTTGCTGGCATCTTGATTCTGGCAGAGGTCAGATTAGGAGGCCCAGATCAATCCACACCTCCAGTTCTTCCAAGGATTTTACATAATTCCTTGATCTGAACCCTTTCCTGCTTAAAGTACCTAGAGTGATTTCAGTTCTTGAACTGAACTCTGACTAATACCATCAATTATAAAGTGATACCAAAATGCCAGAGAGCCAATGTTTCCATTTTCTTTTGAACTTTCCAGCTTATGTAGCCACACAGTAATCTGTAAAATTAAATATTCCGTGATTTTTTTCACGATTCATAAGAGTCTCCTTCCTTTATTTTTTAAATTAGTTATTTATTAATCATATCAGCAACTTCTCTCCCGCCTCATCACTCACATTTGGACTTTATATCTGGGACACCTGCCCCAGCATGGCTTGACAAGTGGTGTCTAGGTCTGGATCCTGGCTCTGAACTGGCAAACTCCAGGCCACTGAAGTGGAAAGTGAGAACTTAACTGCTGCACCACCAGGCCGGCCCATAATTGATTAATTATTCTAAAACTAAAGAATAAATCAAGAAAATAAAAATTATAGTGTTATTATTCATTATGGTTTCCTTTTTTTCCAAACACATATATTAGTGCAACTAAAAGTTTTAATTCATTGCTTTTTCTCCTTTTTATACTGTAGTTTACAACCTATTTAAAAAAATTGCATGTTCATATGATATCCCATAAAAGAAAAAAATGTCCTTGTCTGCATTTATTTTCTGGCTATCATTATGGGCTTTGGAACCCATTAAAAAATTCCAAAATTTTACTGAGCACTTATTATGTGTAAGGTGTTTTTTGGAACACTAAGAATGTGAATTGTGGTTCCTCAACAGCTGGGACCATATATTAACTATCCTTATATTCATCTCCTTAGTAAAATACAGTTAAGGAATACAACATTGCCCTTGTTTTTTGGAGCCTATGTGTCACTGGAGGTGGTACATATGTACCAGTAACTAAGATAAAATGAAGTATGTGAATATTTCAGACAGATGCTAGAGAATTTCAGGCGCCAGAGAAAGTGGGAGATCTTATAGTCAGGGTAATCACAACATATGACAAGGATGATTATTCAAGTTGCACCTTGAATAACTTACCATGAAGGAAAAGCTTTAATGGGGAAAGATGATGAGTTTGGGTGTGGATATGCTGAGTGACAGGAGACTCTTGAGTCCTGATCACGAATGGGGGGTTCTATCAGGTATTTTAAGTGCTAGTGAATTAGATTTTTAGCTAGAACCTGGAACCATTTTTTGAGACACCTAAAAGAATGGACAATTTATTCAGCATTCCTTCACTTAGAAAGTATAGAATATTGTAGAATTGATATCAAATGCACAACAATATGGCCTAGGGTTTTGTTTTTGTTTGTTAAAGTGGGCTTAGTTTGCTCTACCATTCTCTGTATAAAAATAGGCAGAATTTCCTTCTCCCTTTGGCAAGGCACTATGAAAAGGAGATCAGAGATGTGGAGAAGAGAAGCCACCCACAGAGCTATGGTCACTGTGAACTCTTTATGGCACAGCAAAGTCTCCGAGGAGAAGAGATGGTAACAAACTGAGAAATGTGACTGAGACAGTGGGCAACATCAGTCTTCTCTTATTTCTAGCTGACATCTCTTTTGAGATCTAGCACTGGGCTTGTACTGTTGTACCTGAGTAACAATGGATTGAAATTTGTGTACGGAAGTCTTTTAGGCTATTCTGCCTAAATATGTGTATAGTATTATTCAGGTTCAATGTTCATAAAACAGCCAAGACACTGACACCAAAACCATAGGCTCGGTCTGCGCATTTGGTTTCTCTGATTGCCAAGATTGTGAATACTTTTGAAGTTGAACACCTTTACAAAAGTGTGCCTCTTGCACATCCCTCTGACCTACTCCTTCCCATAGCTTGTTTCAGTCTACTCCTAGAATTGCGAGATTCTTGAAGGCATTTGAACTTGTGACTTCTGAAAACTACTGTGTTAGTTTTCAATAATAGCTTGTCCATTTTTCTAACGATAATAAAGAGAGCGTGTTAAAGGAGTCTGACATCTATGTGGGCCTGAAAGTCTTGGTAGGGCAAAGGGTTAAGTAATTTACTCACAAGGAATATTTCCTTTCCTCCAGTTTATTTTGGACAATTAAAAACAAAATATGGGAACTTAAAACAATCAGTATTCAAAACCTGATGTCAAAGTATCCCCAAGTAGCCACTGCTGGTTCCACTGGCATTCAGAAATCAGACAGAAATAGCTTCTTGTTAATTGCAAATAGATCTCCTGTCTTAGATTTGTGGGACTTGTATATGTCCATGATATGTCACTTCACCTATTCAAACTCCAGTTTTATCTGTAAAAGAGACCTGAAATGAAGAATTCCTATCACATGGCTGTTGTGGGTCTTAAAAGAGCTAACATGAGAAGATGATTGAGTCTCATTAGTCACTCAATTAAAAAACATTCTAAATACGTCATCATAATGCAAGCTAAATTATTCAAAACTGCAATTGACTCATTTTGAAAGACAAAGTTGATTTAAAACTTCTATTTGTATAATTTAAATAAGATACTATCTCTTTAAACACTACTAAATTTTTATAAAATTCTCTAGTTGTTCTTTCCTTTTTGGCACTAGGTTCAATTAAATTTTCAGTAAACATTTGAAAAAATGAAGGTATGAAAAGTTTTCTACTTAGATTTGAATTTGTGACGGGAAAAATTTTGTATTAAAAAGTCTACAAATTTCTAATTGCCAATTCTTTCTTTTGAGA
Organism: Equus caballus; assembly: GCF_041296265.1. Classification (NCBI taxonomy): domain Eukaryota; kingdom Metazoa; phylum Chordata; class Mammalia; order Perissodactyla; family Equidae; genus Equus; species Equus caballus. The sequence goes on from NC_091695.1 coordinate 15,319,411, forward strand.
CAAATTTTCTATTTTAATTTGCCCTTGCTCTTTAAAGTTTATTTTCTTAAGTCATTTTGTGGTTAGTTTGCTTTGAACATATTTTAGACATTTCACAATTTCTATATGGAAAAGCAGGAATTTTCTTATGTCTAGTTAATATCTGATTTCCAGAAAATCTGATGATAAAGTGGGCCCCTATTTAACATTCGTGAATTTAAACATGCCAATTGAAATGGGGGAACAGATCAAACAATTCAGATAACTTCATCTTTCTCTGTCCTTCAGAAGTACCAAAACATACTTTTGCCTAGATTTTGAATATTTGAACAAAACACTTTATGGTTCAAATCCTTAGATAATTGCATCAATTTAGTGTAGGAGGGAACCTGAGGGAGAAGAAAAGCAAAGAACGTGTGGATACACTCCAAAAATAACTTGAAACTTGTAAAAAAACATTGCTTTACTCTAATATATGGCTCTTGGGAGTATAAATTCTTTCCACTGTTTATGGAAAACATTTTGGCAATACTTATCAAAATGTAAAATGTAGGTACTCTTCAGCTCCAAAATTCTACTTCAAGATATTTCTTCTATGGATAAACTCTCATGTGTGAAATGATATATGTACGAAGATATTCTTATAACACTGTTCATGAAAGCAAAAGATTAGAATCAACCTAAATGTGTGCCAGTATGGATTTGGTAAGAAATCATTGACTGCACGTGTTTTATTAGGAGAAACAGTTTATTCTTAGCTAACAGTGCAGTCTCTGGAGCTGCCCTGCTTGGTTCTCCTCTTGCCTCCACCACTTGCTGCTGTGTGGGCAAATGAGTTAGCCTCTCTTTACTTCCATTTATGCCTCTGGAAAATGGGATGATGATAGCACCTCTTCAGTGGATTTTTGTGAGGATTAAGTTAGTGCAGAGAGGGTTAAACATGTGCAGTATTTGGCACAGTGCCAGCACAGAGGAAACATTTAACAAATACAGTAGATCCTCTGCCTTGCTAAAAGCATATGTGGCGGGGGACACAAAGAAAATAATGACATGCTAGTCGTCAGTGCTTTCATGGAGGACACAGAGAAGGGAGCCATTAATGTTGTCTGAGATGTAAACACGTACCTGTTAATGCAGATGATCCTACGATATAGATAATTTACACGTAGATCATGGGAGGGTTAACTTTACCCATGACACTCTATAGATGGAAAAACAAATAATTCAAATATTTATGTCCATAATTAGTACATGATAGTGTGTTAATATTCAATTTGATTTGTTATCTATTCTCATTTGGACTATCGCCCAAGTCCTTAAGAAGTGAAATCTGTGATAAAGAGTAAATCCTATAAAGGTTGGATCACCAATAGTTTTACAGGAAACTATGGGAGTCGATGCTGCCAGATGACCAGGATATCATGCTAATGGGGAAAGAATATTTTACCCCACTGGAGTAAGTAGGAAAGGTCACAATATCATAGGGATAAGAGAAAACTATTTCACAGAGACAGTGACAGATAGTGGTGACAGCTGTGTTATGGGCATTCCCAGGGCAGCATCAGGTCATCAGAAACATAAGAAGTCATCACTTGGGGGTGGCTAACAAAGAGACCTGTAGCGAGAAAACCCAGAGGAACGTGGAATAGGAAGGTAAGTGAGGTGCCCAAGAATCTGTCTATGATCCCCTTGGACCAGATATTTGAGCAATCGAAGTTGGAGGCACAGAACAATTGTTAGGTATATTGTCTGAAAAACCTGTCAAAATCATCTGTTTAGATTTCTGAAACATCAGGAAAAGACAGGATTGTACCAACCTGGGTAGGTCCTTGCCTGCGTGTCCTGAGATCCTCACCCCCAGAAGCATAGTATATTTTATTTCTTTAACATTATTGAACTTTTCTATCTGGATAGTTACTTTGCTTAATGGGATATAGGAAAAATTTGCTGATGATATGAGAAAAAGGAAGAACGATTTTTAATCTTACAACTCACTTGATTTTTGTCCTTGTACCTGCATAATTAGGCTGTCGGATGTCTTTAAGGATAATAAAGATTTTCAAATGTAGTACCCTGAAAGCAGAGAAAACAAAATATTAATCATGGTAATGGTGCGTGAATGCAAACAGGTCTGGTAGAGACTCTGGAAGTTTTTTGCTGGCAGAAATTCCTGAAGGAACAATAGGAACTTGAAGGTTTAAAATAGCAGACATCGTTTCTCCTTTCTTAAACCAATCAACAATTTAGTGGAAATAAAGATGTAGAAAGGGAAATGTCAACTTTAATGAAATGATGAAACCCTTTAGCTCTGAAACTTAGTACACATGTATGAAGTAGGGTGATTGGGGGCAGGGAAAATTTGATCCGAGCAAAAGAGGAAAGCAAGAAGAGATAAAGAGGATATGTTATGAAATTATCAGCTGGTTTTAGAAAAGAGAAAGAAGGACAAGGTCAAATAAACAAATAAATACCTGCTCTTATAAAATTGAAAGTCTCCGTTCATCTCGAGCTCCTTGCCACAAAAAGTTCAACGGTCTCTGCTGTTAATATTGGCATTTATTCCTGTGATATGCAATTGTTTTCATTTCGTTGTGTAGAGTCAGGTGCACCTACTTCTCCAAAATCAAAGGCCCTTTGCTCGCACCAACTAACTTGGTATCTACAGGCTGCTGTTGCAAGTTTCCGTGAAGCCTGTTTGAAGAGATGCCATCTTTGTGGCATCCTTGGGGTTGTCTTAGTGTTTACAGTATAAACCTTTAACATATCATAATGTTGCTTAAAGTGTTATTACACCACTTCATGCGTAGCGTGAAAACTTTCCAATAGTATATTTCACTTCTGCTCTCCTAGCCTTTGCGCTCTTGTGGCCATACATTTTGCTTTTCTACACTTCATGGAACACCGTACTACATACAACGTTTAATGGAATAACTTGCAACAATTTACAAAAAAATGAGGAACCACTTTATGAATTATATGGAATATTTTCCAATATATACTATTAGAAAAAAGAAAGCTGAAGAACAATATCTTGCCTCTGTGTGTGTGTGTGTGTGTGTGTGTGTGTACACAGGTATATTTACATATATGCTTATAGAGAAAAAGATCTTGGAAAGAGACGTAAGAGTTCAGTACCTGGTAATAGTTTCTGTGGGGAAAGGAATCAGGGCATTTGTACTTTTTACTTTTTGTATCTCATTTATGCATTATCTAGTAAAGCGAACAAGTAAATCAGTGAATGGGGGTAGACAGAGAGGGACTACACTGGAAAGGGAAGCATTGCTGCAAGTCTGCCGCCAGCCACTTGGCTGTATCAATATCTGAGTGACAAGAATCGCAGATAAGGAACAGAGAGGAGAAGCAGATGCGGAGCCCTAGACGATGAGCTTGGTTTTATGAATATTACATTTGAAGACAGAGCTTCAGAGATAGGAATCTAGAGCGTTAAAGAGAAAGGTATGGGTTTAAGATAAATATTTTAAAATCACACACGTACAGACATCAATTGAAACATGACGGTCGGTGAAGAAGTTCCGCTAAACTGAATGTGGAGTGAGGGAGGAAGATAAAGGGAGGACTGAACACAGAAACAAATTCAGGGCTGAGGAGACTAAATGGCTGAGAGTTTCGCTCTGCATCTCCTATCTCTAGGTCCAGGGATCCTACTACATTTCAAGTATACATTCATGTAAATATAAATATATTTACTATAGATGTTGCTTTCAAACTTTCATAGATACGTTTTATACATATTTGTGTGTATGTATATTTATATGTGTACATAAATATATATATTTGTGTGTCTATATATTCTTTTCATACCTTTTACTTAACACCAGGATACTATAAAAAAGCCAACTCTTTATTTCCTCTCCATGAACAGATTGTGAAGCTTGTGGCCAAGGACATGACCAGGAGTGTCATTCAGCTTGAAAATACTGACAACCGAAAACTAGTGAGAGGTTCTAAGGTCAGCCTCCACAATAGGAATAATTTGAACCTTTTAATGATAGCCATACTGCTTGTTATCTGGGTCAACTAGAAAAGGCATATTGGCTAAAGATTTGTCATAATTTAAGAATTCAGCATGGCATCTCCCACCCACTTTCACCTCAAAATAAATGGATTTTTCCTGTGGTGTAACCTTTCTTTTTCTGCAAAAAGGAGAAGAAATGGAAGAGAACATGAATTAGCTTCTTGTAGAAATTGGAACCAGTGGCTTTTCATTAAAATGAATCTGGCTTGTTCTCTACCAATTGCCTAAATACAGAGTGGGAAGCCAAAACGCAGAGGTATTTGCTTAAGGCTTGCAAATAATTTTGCTGATCTCAATGTTAAAATTTAAGATTAAAATCTTTACAAACCACAATTTAATTCAATAAGCCCAGAAAGTGACTAAAGTCAATGATTGTGCTGAGATTGTGTATATTCCCCAGAGATTAATTTTGTCAGAAATAAGAAAGCTGCCTAGCCTATTTTTAAAGAGCCAAATTGTGTTTTAGACTTTTAAGTTTCGTGTATCTTAGCAACCCACAGAATACGTACGCCTGAGAAAAGAGGAGATTCACACTGTTGCATGCTACATTTTATGAAAATGTTAAGTTTATGATCTCCCATTATACTTCTGGATGAGATATTCCCTCTCCAAAATGTAATAAAGCAGCTTAATTGTATTGTATTTCGTGGAAGAAAGGTACTTTGAGGCTTTCTTTGGTTTACAGAATTTACGTAATACTTTAGAGGAATAAATCAAAGATTTCAGTACATAGCTGGTACAAAGTTTTCACCACAGAGTTTATATATATTTGTAGATTATAAGGAGGCATTTCTAAAGATGAGAATGTCTGTGTTACTTATGTAATTTCATATTTAGAGCTAACAATTTTTAGGGAAATTAAATATTCTGGGACTAGACATCATATATGTGTGTAAATCAATTCGTTATACATTTACTGAGCATCTCCTGTGTGCCATCCACTGTGCAAAGAACTAAAGAGATCCAGATAAAAATGGCAGTTTCTGTCATCAATGTACTAACATTCTAAGGGATAAAACAAACTAAAAAAAGAAATCATACAATGTAATGGGAGAAATAACAAAAGATGTGTACTGGGATATCATATCTATTGCAGTATAAAGACACGACATATGCAGGCCTAAATAGATAACTTGTGTATAGAAAATACATTATTTTGAGCTACTCTGCTCTAAACAGGCCAGCCCTGGTGGTCTAGTGGTTAAGATCTGGCACTCTCATTGCCACAGTTTGGGTTCATTTCTGGTCAGGGAACCACACCACCTGTCTGTCGGTTGTCACACTGTGACAGCTATGTGTGGCTGGGATGCTGCAAGCTATGCCACTGGTATTTCAAATACCAGCAGGGTCACCCATGGTGGACAGGTTTCAGCAGAGCTTCCAGGCTAAGGCTAGGAAGAAGGACCTGGTCACTCACTTCTGAAAACATTGGCCATGAAACCCTGTGAACAGCAGGGGAGCATAATACCGTTGGAGGTTTACTGTGATATTGGTTTTTAAATGAGAATGAAAAAGGTAATTTAGGGAAAAGACAGAAGTGTTCATTGAGAGAAGCAGAATGTAAAAGACACTAAAAATAGAGATTAGGTTTTCTTCTCAAAGTTGATGTCTATCCATAAGACATTCCTTCAGCAAATGTGTGTTATGTGCCTAATGCCAAGCGCAGGTATCAGCATCACAAAGTTGAAAAATGAACATTCTAGAAGAAGAGAGACAGGAATGCACAGAATCAGATGGAAATCTCGTAAAGGCGATACAAAAATATGTGTACTAATTGAGAGAAAATATTATTTTGGCTAAGAGGTATGACAAGTCCTCGTGGAGAAGGCGTGTTTGAGATCAGTTTTGAAAAGGGGGTATGTATTAAGTAAGAGAGCATTCCTATTGTAGAGAAGCCACAAGCAAGGACCAAAGGAGAACTACAAGACTTGAATAGGAAACAGTGGGCTCAGTTTGGTTGGGGTTCAAGGAACAATGCTGGAAGAAAGCCGGAAAACACAACCTTGACCAAATATGAAGTTTGAATAATACTGGAGATAAGAACAATAATAAAAGAAAAATAACTTGCTTCCAGGGCAAATAGTGAAGGAAAAGTCCCTGTGCAGTACCTGGCACTGAGTATGCACTCTGTAATAGTTAATATGACTGGTCTTTGGAGGGCAGTAGGGAGCTGTTCCCTGTGTTTGAGAAAAGATGCGACACTGTCATGATCCATGGGAGGTTGGAGCACGTGCCTGATGGAATGGAGTGGGGAGAGACTTGAGGCAACTGGGAGATCAGGAGAGAAAACAAGGTGTGATCTGTGCCTGACTTCTATAATCCATTTCTAGATGTGGCCTCTCCCTTGAGGTGGAAGTCAGGTATAGATGGTGATGAGAGAGGAGATGAGAGGATTTACCGTAGAGGGAAGAGGAAAGAGAAAGTAATGATGGATAGAGGAGGCAGAAAACCTCGCACATCTTGACCTTTGATGAGAAATGCAGTTTTCTTTTTTTCTTAACTTTCCATTCACATTTTATACATTCTATTTCAGAATCTAAAAATGTTCTGCACAGTGTCAGAACAAGGGGTGATGACTCAGGGCCAATGAGGTAAAATAAGCAGCCTATTTACCTAATGGAAGAACAAAGAGAACCCAGATCTTCTTGGATGAGTCTTCTTCTCTTCATAAACAGTTGCTTCATCATTTGGGCCTCATATTTGTGCAAATTTATCAAGGTTATACAAATCTTGATAAGTGATAAAAATAATCGGAATCTGTAACAGGCACTTCGTTCAACAGTTTACTCGAATCTGTCATAATTATTTTAAAGATAAGGATATTGAGTTTTGGAGATTAAGAAATTCAGTCCACATCTACTCACCAGTGTGTAGTGGAGCTAAGATTCATTCAAGTCTCATAATTAGCCTGCTAGAACTCTTAATTGTGATGCTCTACTACCTCTAACCATTGAATAATAATAAAAAAGAACAAGGTTTGCTGTGATAGAATGCTTAATACAATGTAATTTCTTTTGTAAATGAAGAAAATAATATCAGTTAGATGTCTATTATGGCTAGCCAACTATATATCGGTGGCTTGCTCTAGTGTCATATGCTATGTAAAGCACATGATATTTTTTCTTGTTGCATTCTCATAGAAACTTTAAGGTATAATTATCTCCATTTTACAGAGTTAAAAGCTTAGAGTGACTCCCGCAGTTTCACCCATAGTTTGCGGCAGAGGTGGGCTTTGAACCCAGGTCTACCTGACTATCCCACTCATCTCTGCTCTTTCCACTGTACCACGCTGCCATGAGGTAGTGGGTTAATAAAAAAGTAGCAGTCAGTGTTCAACATTTTCATTGAAAACACAAACATAATATATAATATATCCTTTTGTTAGAAGTGTGGCTCATTATTTATGAAAATGTTACAAGAAATAAAAATGAAAAACCATTATTGCTTAGGAACATAAACATGATAACCTTTAACAAAACATTAGTAAATCTGATCCAGCAATAAAAGCCAATAAATCACAACCAAGCAGAGTTCATCCAAGCAACTCATGTCTTGTTCATTTGTAAAACAATGAATGTAAGTTGCTGCATTAATAGACTGAACAAGAAAAAGTATATGATTATATCAACAGATGCCGGCAAAGTTTTCAACAAAATTCAACATCCTCTCGTGATTCAAACCCTCAGCAATCTAGGAACAAAGTGAACTTTCTTAGCCTAATAAAAAATATCTGTAAATAACCAGTAGCTAACATAATACTTATTAGTGACAGACTGACTTCCCTCTATGATCTAAGACAAGGCAAGGATGTCTTTTTTCAACACTTATTCTTGAAAATTTTTCCAGAAGTCCTAGCTAGTGTAAGAAACAAAAAGAATAAATAAAAGTCACACAGAGTAAGAAGAATAAATAAACTTGTTCTTATTTCTAGGCAACATGACTGCATACGTTAAAATCTCAAAGAATCTACAAATATATCTTGAAACTAGTAAGTGAGTTTAGCAAGCTCATTGGATACATTCTTCAGATACAAAATCAATTTCATTCCTGTATACCAGAAATAGAAAAATGGAATCTAAAATTAAAATAAAACTATCCCGTGTCTGACCAGGCAAGGGAAACAAAAGAAAAAATGAACAAATGGGACATCAAGCTTTATACATAGCAAAGGAAACCTTCAACAAAACAAAAAGACAACCTAACAATTGGGAAAAGATATTTGCAAACCATATATCAGATAAGGGGTTAATATCCAAAATATATAGAGAACTCATACAGCTCAATAACAAAAAAAAACAATCCAATTAGAAAATGGGCAAAAGATCTGAACAGAGATTTCTCCAGAGAAGATATACAGATGGCCAACAGGCATATGAAAAGATGCTCAACATCATTAGCTATCAGGGAAATGCAAATCAAAACTACAATGAGGTATCACCTCACTCTGGTCAGAATGGCTATAATTAACAAGACAGGAAACAACAAATGTTGGAGAGGATGTAGAGAGAAGGCAACCCTGTTCTCTGCTGTTGGGAGTGCAAACTGGTGAAACCACTATGGAAAGCAGTATGGAGTATCCTCAGAAAATTAAGGATAGATCTACCATATGATCCAGCTATCCCACTGCTGGGGATTTATCCAAAGAACTTGAAAACACAAAGGCAGAAAGATACTTGCACCCCTATGTTCATTGCAACATTATACACGATAGCCAAGACAGGGAAGCAACCTAGGTGCCCACGAAGGGACAAATGGATAAAGAAGATGTGGTATTTATACACAATGGACTTTTACTCAGCCATAAGAAATGATGAAATCCAGCCATTTGTGAAAACATGGATGGACCTTGAGGGTATTATGCTGAGTGAAATAAGTCAGAGGGAGAAAGTCAGATTCCATATGATCTCACTCATAAGTAGAAGATAAAAACTACAAACAAACACATAGCATTGGAGATTGTACTGGTGGTTACCATCGGGGAAGGAGGGAGGGGGGAGGGCGAAAAGGGTGATTAGGCTCACAGGCGAGGGGATGGACTATAATTAGTTCTCCGGTGGTGAACATGATGTAATCTACACAGAATATGAAATATGTTATGATGTACATCCTAAAATAAATAAATAAAATAAAAATAAAACTTTTCTAATAAAACCTATTCGCATATAATTTTAATGAAATATGTTCAAAATCTACTTGTAGAAAATTACAAAACAATAATGAAATACATTAAAGAAAGTTTAAGTTAATTTAGAGCTATGCATTGCTTTTTGATTAGAAGACTCAGTATTGTTAAGGTGTCAATTTCTCCAATTTGTTATTTAGATTCAATGCAATCACACTCAAAGTCCCAGGAGCTTTTCTTTGTAGATATCAACAAGATGATTCTCAAACTCACATGAAAAGGAAAAGCAAGGAGAATAGCCAAAATAATTCTGAAAAAGAAAAAAATGTTGGAGGATTCATATTATCCAATTTCAAGACATTATGAAGTTACAGTAGTGAAGACATGTGGTGTTGGTGGACAGGGTGTATACACAAAGATCAAAGGAACAGAATACAGAGGCCAGAAATAGACCCATACAAATACAGTCAAGTGATTTTTGACAAAAATGAAAAGGTAAATTGGTGGAGAAAAGATATTGTTTTTAACAAAGGGTGCTAGAATAACTGGACAAACATATGAAGAAAATGAACACAGACTCACAACTCACAGTTTATACAAAAAGCAGCTAAAATGCCTCAAAGATATAAAAGGTTTTTTTAAGGTGATTTTAAAGAATCCAGGAAGATATGCTTAGATCCTTTGTTGTTAAGGAGGAGGAGAATCCACAGAGTAGATGAGGTTTTGAATAAACAAGTATACCTAGAAAGAATGGGAGAGTGATGACAAAAATATGTAAAAAAGGAGAAGAGGAGCTTAGGAGATCCCATGAAGAATATTCTGAAATCTGAAGGAAATGTAAAAACATTGACTTCATCAAGATTGAGGGAGGCATCCAACACGCAAAGGAAAAAATATTGAAAAGAAAATTTAATTGGATTGTAGGAAATAGGCTGATCATAAGTAGATCTCCCAGAATCCCTTGGTAGTTAGTACTTTAGAGCCAAAGCACATTTACAGTTTTTGTTAATTTTTAGTACCTTGGGCTATGACCTTTAGTTATTTTTATACTTCTATTATTTTACCACTTAACCATTAAATAAGACACCCAAGGAAACATCAATGTACCCAATAATGAATAATCATTAAGTAAGCTCCCATATAACTCTTACTCAGGACAAAAAAAATAGCATCACTATCCTTTCACAGTCACATGCTCTTTCTCGCTGTAAATGTAACCTCTATCTCATGAGAATTACTCCTTTGCATCGTAACTCTTCTATGCCCCTGTTTCTTCTGGGAAATGGGACTGGTAATAGTATCTATTGCATAGGATTGTTGTAAAGAAAAATAAGCTAAACTCAATCAATCAGCTCATGTCTGACAAAGAGCACAGGTCTTCTAAATACTTGCTATGATTAGTGAAGCTCAGGGTGCAAAGCAGAAGCAAGCACTAGTTTTGAATATAGATGCAAAAGAGGAAAGGCTATTGAAAATGATATAAGAATAGAGCAAAATTACAGAATGTTCATCTCCACTGATAATTTATACACTCACTGAGCATTTTGTAACCCTAAAAAATACACAAAAGAAAAATCTATATATCTGTAATTTTCCAGAAATTGATCTGAAACGAAAATACATTAAAGAATGCACCCATTCTTTTTCCCCCGGAGAATCGGATAAAAACCCTATGTGGGATTGGATGGAGATCATTTCTTAACACAAAGACCATCACTAGAGGGTTTTTTTCCCCCAGATTTTAACAAAGAGAAAAAGAAATTCAAATTGCATAGGTAGAAAATCTCAGTCATCAAGGACTTTTTAAACAATGAGATTCTGACAACATGCTAAAAGAGTTAACTTTTTCATGGGGCATTTATAATCCAGTTGTAGAGTTGCTCTGGATGCTTAGATTTAAAAGCACACTAACTGGTGAATTGATTACTCCAGGAATGTAAAATAATTAATTTGAATGAAATAAGCAACATCTTGGGAGAAAACAAATGTACTTTGAGGATATAAACTTTACCTAAAATCTTAGTTTGCATTTGAGCCTTAAAACCCTCACGAATGATATTGTGATACAAATGTTTTGGAAAACAAAGTACTCTTCCTGCCTTCAAGCTTTTTTCTGCAGGATGACCTCGCATCATTGATTTGATTTAATGGCATGACAGATGACAGTAGTTAGTAAAATGGTATGAATTTTATATTTTTTATGTATGAATTGGGGAAAATTAGACAGTGAAGCTCACCAGTAGCACCCACTATGCTGAGAAAAATTTCAAATCCGAAACTTGAAAGTAAATAATCTAGATGGTTAAAGAATGACTGTAATTTCAATGAAGAGAGGACAGAAAAGACTATAAATGAAGAATAGATTCAAAATAAGTGCCGAGGAAAATACATGAATAAATTTTTTTCTTTCTCCCTTACCATCCTCCTGCATAACTATGTGATATTTGTTGAAAACATACTTTTAGCGACTAGGTTAAGAAAACACATTAATTAGCAGCTAATTTTAAAATAGGCTTTACTCTGAATTCTTCAGTTTAGGAAGTTTCGGATTAAGAGAGACTAAATTCAAGGAAGAGCTGGTTGTCCACTGAGGGGGGATAGCCATATTTTAGAAAAATAAGATCAAAGTCACACCAGAATATTGCCTATTTTATTGGATGAGTGCACATAGCAAAACAGTAAAACTGGGCAGTCTCAGAACATTCTCATGTCTCCCTCATTGTTTTCTTTAATTATGTATCAATATCAGAATTTTATATATGAGGATTCAGAGGCTTAGATGGATTAAATGTCCATCCCAAAGGATTTCGGAGAAACTAAAAACAGTACACATTGTTCCTTGTTAGAAGTTCGTACTGAAACTTTATGGGAAGTAAAATGTTTAAAACAATTGCTGGCAGTAAAGTTTGGTGGTTGTCTAAACTTACGCTGGAGGATAGATGTTTATCTTCTAGTAATCGAGAAAGAAATTTTTGACTTGATGGCAGCTTCTACGTAACTCCAAATACTAAAAATGGAGGTGAAAAATTAGCCAGCGATCAGGGTATATTATTTCACCTAATGGCAAATGTGCATGTTGGAATTATCTAAGGACAGATGATCTACCTGATTTATTGGATATTTATTGTTAACATGGACTCAGTTTAAATTAATTTAGTTGATTCTCCACTTTATTTTACATTCCTCAGCTTGTCTAATTCTTTTGATATTGCCCTTATAAAAAATACTTACACTTTCATTTTCTATGAGTTCAATGTTTTGAAAGTTTTTCTTTAGTCAGAGAAAGGTCAACTCCTTCCTTGACTATAATTCCATCCCTTCAGTTTATTCATTAGATTAATTCTATTATTGTCAGTACCTGTGGCAATATTTAATTGATAGTTAACCATTAATTTCCTTAAGAATGTTGAATTCTTAATCCCTTAACTGTACTGGCTGGGACTGAGGTCTAATTGGAGCCAGAAGATACTGTGGTCAAGTTGGAGGCAAACATGTTGGAAAATAATTTTAATTAATAGAAGTGCTAGTCTAAACCTTCATTTTCGTAACCGTAAAGGTGGATTTTCACAGTGATGTAGCAATATCATTTTTTGTGCTGTGTTGTAAGGAATTTGAAATACAGATTCAAATAGTTCCTACCACTGCTGTCCCCAGGATTCCTTGCCCCCTCTGCTTTCATCCAAAGGAGGCAGCAGTAGATGGTAAGAACCAGATCCAGTCTCTGTGAGCTCTTTGACTCAGGAAACTGACTCAGTTAATTTTGATCAAATTCTCTTCTGTTGTCTTCCTATTAACTGGCCTCCTTCTTATTTAACAATTCTCTTTAAATTAACTCACTTTTACATAAGTTTATTTAAAGGGAAGTTACATATTTTCATACAGCAGACATCAGTTGTAACTATAATTGTGACAATGTATTTTTAATGAATCAGACAAAACCAATATATTCTGTTTAGGTACCATGATCTGTGGATAATCTGCAGATAAAACCTATTGTCTTTTTCTTAAAATGGAGATTAGCAAGTCTTTTAGATATTAAAGACAAAATATGCCCATATCAAAACCTTCTTCCTCATGTAATCAGATATATTAAAACTGTACTAAAAATAGTGTTTTACTGCCATGTCTCTTTGTTAGCTAAAATCGTTTCAAGTATTACCGGTAAAACAGCTACATGGTTTGGGTAATGCTGGATTTGTTGATCTCTACATAGCTTTACAACAAAACGTTCTGTGTTTTTAAAAATCAATATCTGTGGTACCTGGATATGGCCTCCACACCTGATCTAGGAGAAAGGCAGAAGGCACTTTGGATCTCACATAAGTCCCACCAGCGGGGAGGACAGCACTTGGATGGAATTCACACTTATAGTACGTTGTTTTCAGTCCTACAAATTTCGTGTCTTAGAATCTTACATGAAATGATATATGCAAATTCATGGATCAGTCACTCATTCATTCAACAAATAAGAGTTGAATGTTCACTGACCATAAAGGATGCTTTATTGTTGTTTTGTAACATCATCTTGTACTGACTTTCAGTGCCTGCATAATAAACATACAAATATGTAAAACATATAACAGGAACAGAATTCAAACATCATTTTGCAAGTCAAGCAGTTTTCTTTTTCCTTTACTTATGGTACCACTAATTATAATGAATGTTCAGTTTACCACAACAGTATTGACAACATTTAAATGGTAAACAGAAAAGATGCATACATTGTACAATTGCTTTTTCATGTCAGTCATTGGCAAGCATTCTAGCATTTGCAGTTACGTATTCCAGTTATTTGGCTTATATCATAAGATTTGTTCCCAGGTACATAAGTTTGTTTCTTTCCCTCGTGGAAAATAAAATCATCTGGCTAGCAAATAAATTGTCCCCTCAAGCAGTTCAAAATTCAGGCAAATATGCCATAAATTTATTTGTATGTCTCGCACATATTCATGCAGAGAACACAGGGAGGTAATCCACGTTGTGTTGGAGAAAGAAACATGGCATAAAATTAAAATTTTACTATGTATAAAAAATACAACTTTAAAATATCAATATAACACATACTCAGCAGTAAGTAAATAAATTTTTCTCTAATAGTTATAAAGAATACTAATAGAATTTTCTTATTTAGGAAAGAGAAATATGTTAATCATTAAATTTAAAAACTAGAGAACACTGAATAGGATACGTATTTAATTCCATTAGTACACTAAAATATTTGGATAAAAATGAAAACTATAACGGAGAGAAATTAGCTATAATTCACAAGAACAAATACAACCAGTATTAATAATTTATAAATTAGCTTCCATGATTTGTTGATGGTTTTTATATGATTGTAATTCCATTGTAAATGTTTTCATACAAATGCATGTTCTTTTTCTTTCAGATACTCAACTATTTATGCACAACAAGAATTAATGGACCATGGGGAAAATCAGAATATATACGAAAATTCATTCTCATGGGAGTTTCTTCTGACCAGAACACAGGCATTTTTGCTTTGCTCTTCTTATTCTGTTATGTTGCTCTGTTAGTGGAAACCTTCCAAGCCTTGTCTTTATTCGATGCAGCACCCTTTTAATATAAGCAATGTACTATTTCCTCAGCCAGTTATCCGCCATGGACATAGTAACTTCTGTTCTCCTGTTTGGGTCTTATGTAATTATATTATTTACCTTAAGAAATCACTCAGCAGAGAGAAGGTGCAAAGCCCACTCTACCTGTGGATCTTGTATCACTGTGGTTGTCTTATTTTTTGGGCCTTCAGTCTTTGTCTACCTCAGATTGCCTTAGCCTGAGGACAAAATATTTGCTCTCTTATCTACTATCATTGCTCCTGGGCTCAATCCCTTAATCTACACCCTGAGAAATACAGAGATGAAAAAGGCCATGAGAAATGCTTGTTGTCAAACAATATTTTCAGAAGAAAAACATAATTGAATTTTCCTCAACAAAATGCTAAAAACTTTATGCAGGAGTAAAAGTGGACTTGGAATCAGAGAGCTCTATTAGCTTTCAGAGTATTGAACCCAAATTGTTCACTTTGTAAATGTCAGAGATGATGAGCTGAAAAATTATGAGTAAAGTGACAACACCACAAATCCATAATACCTGTATATAAAAGATTCTGAGTTAAAGCAATAGTAGTTGTGTCAAATGGAGTGGTCAGTTGTGAAGTTAAAGAGAATTTTAATAATTATTCAATGGTAATCTTCAGGATTGGGGACAAGACAAATTGCTGACGCTCTCTGGCCACACAGAAAATTAAGAAAATGTAAGTTCATAAAAGAGATATTATTTTTCAGTATCAGTCTCTGGTGAATCAGTTATTATTGCCTCTCAACTCCATCTCATCCTTTCATTACCTACCACGTAGTAGTGGAGTTGTAGGGAGCATGCTGTGGAGCCAGTCTATAGAGGGCACTGAAGGTAAATTGCAGGAGGAAAAGTCTTTCCTCCTGGTTCTGGTGTTTTAGCTTTGGTTTCTTCTGGATCCTGCTCCACTTGCAAAAACATTCTACCTAAGTCTGCAATTCCTCAGTAAACTCACAGCTCCAGGGCAAACCTGGTGATCATCTCACTGAACTCTGCTGACCCTCCAGAAGCAGACATTTGCAGCCCAGCATTTGTGGTTCCCTGTCCACAACAAAACTTCCAAATCTCAATTAAATCTGAGTGCTCACCCCTCAGCATGTGCAAGCCTACATCCAAGAAAGTTCTTTTCTAGAGTCTTCCCTAAGAGTCCACTGCACAACCCAAGCCTCACACAGCTGTGCATTGAGCTGGTTTTCTGCACTCAACATGTGCATTGCCTGCCACCAGCCTGAGCCACCCTGCCCTCTAGCGGCAGTTCCTGCTTTCTCAGGGACCATGGCAGTTCTGGCTGGGGCTGCAACTGCAACTTCTCCAATAAGGTCTAAATCCCATCCTTATGGAGGTGTCTTCTCTTCCAAGTTCATTCCTTGTGTACTCTTCCTCAATCCTGGTTACTTTTAACACTTTTATTGAAGTGTAATTGACATAAAATCAATTGTGAATATTTAAAGTGTACAATTTGATAAATATTGACATGTGAATACAGCTGAGAAACTATCACCACAATGAAGATAGTGAGAGAATCCATCACTCTGAAAAATTTCCTCCTATTCATTATAATCCCCTCTCCTGTTCCATAACAGGCACCTTTTCTAAGGCAATTTTTGATGTGCTTTTTGTCTCTGTAGATTAGTTTGTGTTCTCTAGATTTTTACATAAATTTAATCATACAGTACATATTCTATGTTTCTTAGCTTCTTTCAACATAATTATTTTTAGATTAGTCCATGTAATTGCAAGCATCAATTATTTCATTCTAACTTCCTTTTTATTTCTTCTTGACCCATGAGGTTTTTTAGAAGTGTTATCAATTTCCAGATATATTTGGAAATACCATAGATTTATTTTTATTCTTTCTAATTTGATTCCATTGTGGTCAAAGAGCACACTTGGAAAGACTAGAGGTCTTTTAAATTTATTGAGACTTGTTTGATGGCCCACAATATGATGTATCTTGGTAAATGTTTTGAGTATACTTGAGAAGAATGTGTCTTCTGCTAGAGTTAGATGAAGTATTTTACAAAGACAACTAAGTGAAGCCAGTTCATAGTTTTGCTCAAGTCTGCTAAATCTTTGCTGATTCTCTGTCTACTTGATCCACTAATTATTGACAGATGAGTTCTGAAATATCCAACTATGTTGTGAATTTATCTATTTTTCCTTAAGATTCAATAAATCGTTGTTTCATGTATTTTGAAGCACTGTTATTAGGGGCATAAACATTTAGGTAGTCATGTCTCCTGATTTAGTTGGCCATTTATCATTACAACATGAAATTTTTTATCATTGATAATGTTATTTACTCTTAATTATTTTTGTCTAATAACTAAAAAGCTTCTCCATCTTCCTTTTCACTGATGTTAGCATTATTTATCTCTTTTATCCTTTTACGTCTAACCTATTTGTATCTTCATATATAAAATACATTTTCTATATCTAAAATATAGTTGTGTTTTCCTCTATCCCATCTGACAATCTCTGCCTTTTAATTTTCTGCTTAGACCATTTCCATTTAATATAATTGTTGATAAGTTTGGGTTTAAGTCTATCATCTTGCAGTGCTTTCTTGTTAATTTTATTTGTTCCCTTTTTTCTTTGTCTTCCTCCTCTTAGATCTATTTAGTATAATTCTGATTCCATTTTATTTTCTTTATTGGCTATCACTTTTTGTTTTGTTATTTTAGTGGTAGCTTTAGGGTTTATAGTATACAACTCAAGCTTATCACAGCTCCATGCAATATCGTACCACTTTATGGATAGTATAATAGTCCCACAATAATATACTTCCATTTCTCCCCTTTTTGCCTTCATGTCTTGTTATCATACATTTTATTTCTACCTAGGTTATAAACACCAAAATATATTATTTTTTTTGAAACCAGCTCTGTGATCTTGAGCAAGCGATTTAATCTCTAGAAGATTTTTTGTTTGTTTGTTTTTGAGTAACGGGGGAAATAATTCTCATGAAAATGTCCTTTTTTTTCTTTTTGAGGAAGATTAGCCCTGAGCTAACATCTGCTGCCAATCCTCCTCTTTTTGCTGAGGAAGACTGGCCCTGAGCTAACATCCGTGCCCATCTTCCTCTACTTTATATGTGGGACACCTGCCCCAGCATGGCTTGAGAAGTGGTGCGTAGGTCTGCACCTGGGATCTGAACCAGCGAACCCTGGGCCACCAAAGCAGAACGTGTGAACATCACCACAGCGCCACTGGGCTGGCCCCTGAGAATGTCTTTCTGAAGAATTAAATTAGACAATTCATTTAAAATGCTTAATATAGTGACTGACATATTGTAATTAAAAAATGCTTATAAATACTATAATTATTTTACTGAGTGAATTGTTCTCATCCTCATCTAGATGGGATGTTATAAAATAGTGAATGCTAGAGGTCTTACATGGCTACATGGGATATACAGATTTTTTTGTTCAAGAAAGAATGCCAACTGAATTTCAGTGCAGATTTACTCTGAATCTATATACCTTGTAGCACTGCAACTACTCAAAGTAAAGTGTCAGGAAGTAGTGTAGAAGTGTATACATTTTTTTGGTTCCTGTCTTCATTACACTCTTCAATACTTTTCAACAAAAAACGTAGGTTCTTTTCCACTACCAATAGGAGTAGGGAATTTGTTCTAATTTTAATATATTTTGACAATTCTCTCTTTTCCTTTGCCTCTAACAACCCAAACATCCATTGCAGCAGTGACAGTTCATTGCTGTTTGGTGTGGCTACTGGTCCAGAAGAATAGCGGAGTGAAAAGTCATTGACTTAATTGTTAACTGATTTTTATGAATCTTGTGTTCCTTTTATTAATGACGCTTGTTGTGACTCTGGATATCTTTCTCTCTGATTTTCTTCACCTTCTCCTCCCCAGAAGTAGAGACCTCCTCCAGTGCAAGCCCAGTGCTCCTATGGTGTTACCCAAGTTTCCCTCCTATTCTCGAGAGGAGGAAATAAGCCAAAATGGACAGAATTTCTCAAGCTTCTCTGTCTGGCTAACAGCACTGGCCTCTAGAGACACAGTGCCCGGGGCATGGCTAACGCAAATGTGGAAAATACATTTAAAGCCTGAACATTCCCAGAAGACTGAGGAATGAATACAACCTTGGACAACTGATTAGTGTTATTTGCTGAGAATCTTTTAAGAAATGCTTCTGGGAAAGTAATATCTTTAACTTTTGAAGTCAAATATTCTCATAATCTCCTCTCAGTTTATATTTGGCTCTTGCAGAGCAAATTTCTTTCAGGCATATGCATAAAAGAGACAACTCCTAGGGTATATATATGCATGCTCCTTTAGCAGATATTTCAAAACGTTCTTGTTTACTTTTAAGTATGAGCAGGTGTCAGCAAGTGAAATTAATATTTAAAATTCTAGATCACTTTCTTATGGATGAATAATCACTTCTCTGTTAATCCAGAGTAGTCTTCAGTGATATTTAAATCTTCACTCACATTGTAAAACAGTGAGATTTTCCTTCCTGGAAATTCAAAGACATCAATACTGAAACATATTTTTAGAGAATTATCCTAGATTTGTCTCAGCTACTGCTTTATAGTTTTCATTTTATTTCAGATGTAAATCCTAGTGAAGGGTTCGCAAACTGTCAAAATGAGTAGAAGAAGTGTGTGACCCTGACGGTTTCCTGAGTAACTTAAAACTAACTTGAGGGCCATCCACGACTGATGTGCAGGTAATTGCCCTTATAATTCTTCTTTTATGCTCACTTGGTCTATTTGATATTTCTTTTGTCATTTGAAGGCTATACATTCAGATGTGATAAAAATCCAAACAAAAGTAAAAAAGGTCTTTTTGCAATATTTAGTTTCGATTTTATATTACAGAGTTTGCACTTTTGGATAATATGTTTAAAAATAATGAAATTTTTAAATTGTCAGTAATGTTTCAGCCTCCAATCTTCGAAGAAATTCTCATATTTCAAATAACCAATCCCTTAAAGTTTTCCACATTCATCAGAATCAGGTAAGTAAGTTTTCCTAAGGCACATGCTGATTACACCAATAGAAATGTGTATATACATAGCATATATAGGCCCTAGATGACCTATAGGAAAATGCAATTTTACAATGCTGACAGTGCCTCATAAGGAATGAACAGGACAGTTAAACAATATCATAAAAGGTGAAAAATGACTTTTTAACTTAATTGTGTTAGCATGAAAAAACAGACTACTTATTTAACATTAAGTGTTAAGAAATTCCCCCAGGTAACAAATGATATCACCAGATCGATTTTATTTTGACACCCAAACATTATCCATATTGGAGTTTGTTCTGATTCCCCTGCTAAAATCTATGCTGCACTTTTGTTCTTGTTTATTTCACGAAATTTTATTGTGGGCGTATGTCTGTTTGCAGGACAATTTAACTAATTCTTAATCTCGTCAGTCAAAGAAAGAATATAAGGAAAAGATTATGATTGTTTTGTACCCTCCATATTCCCTGGGGATTTTGTTTCATAAACTCACGTATTTCTCATTGTTTCCCTGAACGATGTATCTATGTCCCGGTTATAGAAGTTAATACTCAAGCTTAGCTGGGTTCAATGTCTTATGCAAATGAGCAGAGCTTGTGTGAATGGAAAGAAACAAAATTGTCCTATTTATTCTTGTTAAAATTTCATTATAAACGGTAACTGAAAGTATAAAATGTTGGGAATAAGATGTAGTGATTGTCTAAATTCATGCTGGATGATTGGTTATCATTGCCTCTAATCTGGAAGGGCTTTTAAGACTTGGATATCAGTTCCTATATAAAACTTAAATCTCAATGATTGAAAAAAGAATGTAGCCACACTTGACTTCATATTATTTCACCTGATAGCAAACATCTCAATATTGGAAACATCCAGGTGATCAATATTGTTTCTGTAGTACCACACGTTTACTGATGTATAGACAGTGCTTTGAATAAAAGTAGGTTTTTTCTCCACTTTATTTTACTCTCCCCATCATTTCTAATTCTGCCTACATCGCCTTTGTAACATCAATTATTCTTTTACATAATAGTGTCTTCTTTTCTTCATTTATGTTTTTAATACCTTGAAGTTTTCCCAAAAAATGTCATTTATTTCCCTCACTACAGTTTCTTTCTCCTAGAGTTGGTCACACTGTCATTATTAGTGTTTCCAAGAGTAATGATATCTAATTTCCATAGGTATACGAATTGGAATGTTAACAGCTGTAGTGGTCAAATTCAGAGCCTGGTGTAGCGAAACAACATCAAAGCAGAGATATGCTACATCACTCATTTATTCTTATAACTATTGTGATATATCTCATAGTGATCTAGGTGTCTGTCATCTTTCATGAGATGAAAATCGTGATAATTCCTCCACTGCTGTCTTCTCTGATACATGCCCTTTTCCTGTGGGAGGCAGCACTAAACATGATAAGAATTAGGAGATCTAGTTTAAAAACTCTGCCATTCAGCGGTTCTTTATTTTGGGAAATTCACTTAGTTTCTCTCAATCTACTTCTTCTACACTAAAAAGAATATGATTGGATTAGATGAGTATTTAATTCCTGTCACTCTAATAACTAGACATTTGTTATTTAACAATTCTTTTAAAAATCACCTTTGTTTTGTGTACATTTATTTAAAGGAACACACTATATTCTTTTCGTAAACGAGCTATTATTTGCAACTGTAACTTTGACAATATATTTAAAAATATAAGAAAAAGTTATTAAATTTTATGGAGGTGCTATAACTTGTACAAAACTTTGAGGATAAGACCTGTTGTCTTCATGTTAAAAAGGAGGACCAAAATGTCTTAAGCAATATTGACATAATATGATTAAGTTAAAACTTTCCCCGCTTACTGTAGTCAAAGATAGTGAGCTAAAATTGAAAAGAGAATTAGTCCCTCAATTTACTGCAGAATGTGCTTTAAAACCATGTGTGTTTACCAGCTAAATAATCTTAAATATCACTAGTAATACAGCTACAGAATTTGGAAAATGCTGAACTTGTTAATGTATACATATTGTTGCATCAAAAATTATGTATAATTAATAATGCTTGTTTGTCGGGCCAGGATATGGCTGCCACATCTCATAAAGGAGTAGGATAGACAACCACCTGGACACCAGCTAATTCCTCATGAATGAGGGGAATAGAACTTGGAAGTTTGTGCTCTCTGCAGTACATTTTCCCATTGCCTTTGTGTTTTGTAAGTCCTACCCAAATCAAACAGAACATAATATATGCAAATCCATGAATAAACTATCAACAGATAAGAGCTGAGTACTTCCTGACCACAATGTTTGCCTTAGAGTTACATTGCATGACATCATTTTTATTGCTATTTATTCCAACAGAGCACATAAATTGTGCAGAGTTCAAATATCTTATGCATTTTGATTAGTGTATTTTCTTTATGTGCTCCATGAACTGTAATGACCATAGAGTTTACCTTAAAACATTCTTTACAATAAAAATTAAATGAAATATCAATAGTTTTTCTAACTTTTTTCAAAATGTCAGTCTGGAAAAAAATCCAATTTTTGCTGTATTTTTAACTATTTTTAGTCATGCGACTTGACAGCAAGATTGATTTCACAAATTCAATATTCAGTACTCATCCCACCACACCCTTGTATTTCCAGAAACATTAGTTACAATCCTAATTGCTCATCTTATAATTTAGGCAATTTTTTAAAATGTGTCTGAATTCCTTGATCATATGTCTACAGACAGTCAGGAGGGTGTTCCATATCATGCTGAGGGAAGGGAACAATATCTAAAATGAAAAATCTGTTATGAATAAAGAAGATAATTGAAAATTACAAGTAAAGTAAATTTCCTTCATTAAATTACATTAGTATCCGTGTTATCTAAATGTTACAAATAACAGTAGTATAACTTCTCTGGAAAATAGTAATTTTTAAATCATTATATTTTCAAAATGTAATAAATTGTATTTCTAGTATTATCAATATAACAAGATACTTGAAAAAATAAGAAAACTATTAGAGAAATCAGCTATGATTTCTAAGAAAATATACGATAATATAATTGACTTACAAATTAACTTCTGTGATTTGTTGAATTAGCGTCCATGGTTTGTTAGTGGTTTTTATATGATTGCAATTATATTGTAAATGTTTTAATTCAAATTTACATTTTTTTCAGATACTCAATTAGTTTTGCATAGTATACACTAGATGGGAAGTCAGAGGAACATTTCAGAATTTATTCTTTTGGGACTTTCCTGTAACCAGAACATACAGATATTTTGCTTTGTATTCTTCTTACTTTGTTATGTTGCCATCTTGGAGGGAAACCTTCTGATTCTTACCTCTATTCGATGCAGTGCCCTTTTTCACCAGCCAATGTATTATTTCCTCAGCCATTTATCCTTTATGGACATCTGCTATACCTCCTGTGTGACACCCAAACTGATCAGAGACTTGCCTCTTGGAAGAAAATCCATCTCCTACAGTAATTGCATGTTGCAGATCTTTTCCATACACTTCTTTGGCATCACTGAGGTCTTCATCCTCATAGTCATGGCCTTTGATCGTTGTGTTGCCATCTGCAAACCTCTCCATTACATGATTATCATGAACAGGACAAGGTGCAATCTCCTAGTCTTGGCTGCTTGGACTGGTGGAGCCATTCATTCATTTTCTCAGTTTTCTATGACAATTCATTTGCCCTTCTGTGGCCCCAATGAAATAGATCACTACTATTGTGATATTTTTCCTTTGCTGAAAGTTGCCTGTACCGATACATACATCACTGGTGTCCTTGTGGTTGCCAATTCAGGAATGGTTGCCTTAGTAACCTTTGTTCTCTTGTTTGGGTCTTATGTCATTATATTATTCACCTTAAGAAATCAGTCAGCAGAGGGAAGATGCAAAGCGCTGTCTACCTGTGGGTCTCATATCACTGTGGTTGTCTTATTTTTTGGGCCTTCTATCTTGCCTACCTCAGACCCCCTACTACTTACCCTGAGGACAAAATATTTGCTCTATTTTATACCATCATTGCTCCTATGTTCAATCCATTAATCTATACCCTGAGAAATGCAGAGATGAAAAAGGCCATGAGAAGGGTTTGGTGTGAAAAGATATTTTCAGAAGAAAAACATAATTGACTTTTCCTACTCAATTATTCAGGAATAGAAGTGGACTTGGAATCAGAGAGCTCTGTTAGCTTTCAGATCATTGAACTCAAATTATTCACATTATAAATGTCAGAGATGAGCTGAAGGATTATGAATAAAGTGACAGTTTCACTGTGGCACTGAGATTGAGTAGTGGCATATGCGTATTAAAAATATTCTAGACTAAAGGAATGGTGACTATGTCATATAGAGTAGGTGATTCTGAGGCTGATTGAGAATTTTAATAACCACTTGTGTTTAAAATTTATACATGGAGACTAGGCAATTTTTTGGCATTCTGTACGAAGTAGAAATGAAGTAGATTAAACGTGGTTTTCAAAAATTAAAAACAGAATATTTTTCTATTATTGAGCTTTATTTCCCAATAGGATATTCAAGCAAATCTTAAATGCTGGCCCTGTGAAATAAATTGTGCAATGAAAAACTTCATAGAAATCATTTGGTTTAAGGTGTGAAGGAAAAGGAGTGGTCGGACCTGTTTCCTTGGAGCTTCAGCACCCTGTCCCCGTCTGCCTGAAAGTGTCATAGGCAGGGACAAAGGGACTGGTGACAGTTTATTTTTCTGTTACTGTGTTTATTACATCACAGATACTCAAAATATGGAAAGACAGGTTGAGAAAATTAATAGGTCTCATCCTTTTCTAGTAGTTCAATTAGTTGAGTGACTACAAGACTACATATAGGAAGAAACTGTACATACCAGCTTGTGTTGACAGGTAGATATGAAAAATGAATTCAATCTCCAACCTAGTGGACAGGGAATAGGGCCAAGTGATATTCTTTAAAAAATAAATTTTCCTTTTGCGTAATACTTTTTGTATATATTTTCTTTCCTCAAGGTGAGAGAAAAATAACAAAAACAAAAACACAACTATTGGTGATATTAAAAAACATACTACTGGGACTGGTCCAGTGGCATAGCACTTAAGTCTGCAAACTCTGCTTTGGCGGCCAGGGTTCACTGGTTTGGATCCCTGGCATGGACCTATGCACTACTTAGCAAGCCATGCTGTGGCAGGCATCCGACATATAAAATAGAGGAAGATGGGCACAGATGTTAGCTCAGGGCCAATCTGCCTCAGTAAAAAGAGGGGGATTGGCAGAAGATGTTAACTCAGGGCTAATCTTCCTCAAAAAAATATACTATTCTGGATAAATCAATTTATTTGTAGGTATTGTGAAGAGTAGATTTCTGAGAAAGATTTCCCAAGGGAATCAGAAAAAATGTAAGAAAATATTTTGGTATCATCAATAGGATGCAAATAAACAGGATTTCCATTAAAAAAAAGACCGTCATAAGAAGGTGGGTAATAGCGTAATAGTAACAACAGAGTTATTTGAAAAACCTGAAGATTATTTGAGAACTTAAAATTCAATAGGTTTTCACAAAGATTATTAAAACATTGCTATAAAATGAAGGGGAAGGGAACTTAGAGAAAGTATATGGAAGGCAAATTGCAGCACATTTAAGTGAGAGAAGAATTACATAAATTGCAATTTGGACAAGTTACTAACACAGTATTATAAAATTTATTTCAGTAAAGACTTTTTAAAAGCTTTTGGTGAAAAAGAATACATAAGTAATACATATAATCAAGCCAAACAAATATGAAGGTATCCTTTACTTTCCTGCATAAATGAAAGACAATGAGACTAGGAATAATGTTTATCATTCTCAACCTTTTTCTCTCAAAACCTGTAGACATTGTACATTGCTGTTTCGGTATTAGAGAAGTAGTTTAATCTGGCATAATCTTCATTTCTTTATTAGTAATTTGTCCAACTTGTGATTTATATAACAGAGCCTCGAGCATGTCTGCAAAGACAGAGAAAAGGAAGCCCAGAGAGGATATCATGAAAGGTCTTCAGTATTAAGAGTAGAAATAATTGTGAAAACATGATCTAGACTGTAGGAGATATCTCAAAGAGAAATGTCATTAATGTCTTAAAGCAGGTTTCAATAGGGTGATGTAGGTCAAAGGGTACAAATTTTCAGTTTTAAGAAGAATTGAGTTCTGAAGATCTAGTGTACAGCATGGTGACTATAGTTAACAATATGGTTTTGTATATTTGAAAGTTTCTGAGAGCAGATCTTAAGCATTCTCACCACAAACACACACACAAAAAGTTAAATATGTGGAGTGATGGATGTGTTAATTATCTGGATCTTGGTAATCACGCTACAGTGCTACAATGTATATGTGTATCAAATTATCACATTGTAGACTTTAAATAAATGTAATTATAGTTGTCAATTATTCCTCAATAAAGTTAAAAGAAAAAAACAGGTGCCTTTAGGAGTGTATGAAATGGACTGGACAAAAGTAAAATAGCTAGATTTGCTTTTGAGTTAATTCTTTGGAGGAAAATCAAATTTCACATTACCCTGGGGAGCTTAGGTGCCTTGGATATGGTTTTTAGGGCTTTCTTACATATTTTTCACATACTTAAATTATAAAATGTAATACAAAAGAATTTTGCAAATGATAGAGAGAGAGAACTACAATGGAAATATCCCTCTAATGAACACATGAATCAAGAAGTGGAACTCTGTCATCATCTCCAAAGTCAACGATATGTCCCTTCCTGTCCTTACTCTTTCCCTTCCCCTAGAATTTGCTATTCTCCTGACTTTTGTGGGTAATCTCCTCCTTGCCTTGAAGCCTTAGGAAATGTATATATCTTATCTGTTACAGAATTTTCTCATGGGTAAAATAATGATGCTCATAGTGCCTATCTCACTGTGTCCTTGTGAAGATTAAATGAGAACACTTAGTGTTTGATACACAGTAAATCCTCAATAAGCATTTGCTATTATTTATTCTGCTCACAAAGCACAGTTGAAGTCAGCTCCAATCTTTGGTTACAGATGTGAAAAAAGAAACATAGGAAATAAAGACATATGGAAATGATGTAAAGATTTGGGGGAAAATTAACACATATTCAACTGCAAATTTTTTAAAATTATTTTTTGGAAAGTGTTTAAATCTATATAAAATAGTACTAAGTTATATTAGTTCATAATTTTTCTGGAAATCTACCTAACTAATACTTGGAAATAATTTAAATTTACTCTATTTCTCTAGGAGAATACAATAAAGATAATTTTTGAGGAGAGATGAAGACCATTAGCTACGATAAGGTCCAGAACTATTCTTTCCTCCTCAGTCAGTTTATAGAGATTACAGAAAGGATAAGTCCCTCAATCAAAAGCCACTCAGATTTGTTGTATCTCAAAACTCTTTGAATAAAGTGCAGGGGAACTCAGTCACTGGGGCCCAGGAGGAATGTCTAATGATTGAGAATTCTAAAGTACATGCAAAATTTATTATGGTTTGCATACTATTTATAATCCAGAGACTATCTTAGCTGAGGTGGGTCTGATAATTTAAATCTAAAGGAAGAGCTTAATATTTGGGAAGGTAAATCCAAACAACTTGGAAGGAAGAGTCAATAGTCTAGAATAAAAGAAATGCAGTTTTAGAATGTGTACTCTATTAAGTATTCAATTAATCATGTGAGCCTGGACATCTCTAGGAATAATTTTAGCTATGAAAGTATAGATTGTGATTTGACTTGTTTGGATATTAAAATTATTCCACTTGAATTTAAAGTGTTGCTCTGGGCATAGGACCTGTCATTGTTTGTGTGAACACTGCTTGAGTGACAGGTGTCGGTAGTCTTTCAAATGATACAAAAATCTTTTTCTATAAATGGCTAATGAACTATGCTGAGTGAAATGTGAATTCAAGAAGTTGAAGTGAAATACTCTGAACAGTAGGTGAATGACTAGCATTTCAATGAGGAAGAAGAGAAAACACTGAAACGAAGAAGTAGAAATGGATTCACAACAACTGAAGTGGAAGAGCATGTGTGGTAAATTATTTTTCCTCCTTTCCCATTATCCTGCCTGGATGTGTAAGATCATCTGGTTATATTTTTGTCTCCATTATAGATAACAGATTGACTGCCATTTGTAGTTAAATACAGTAGATACAGGCATCTTCTCTGAATTTTATAATTTGTTTTGAGATTTGGTCAGCAATAAAATCAAGGAATTGCCCATTGAGAGTGTGATATTTCATCCAAAACAGGCAGTCAGACAGTGACAGGAAAATGATGCTTAGCTGGATAGCAAGTTCCAAATAGAAAGAAAACATTATTAGATTTTTTGGTAGAAAGTTGACTATCAATTAAGAAAATAAGTGATTCACAGGTTACCAAGAAAGTGAGAAAACCCAAATGGAAAGGACAAATAAGTTCCCTGCAGTAACCACTACCTTAATCCCTGTTTCTGTCTCATGAAAAAAATAAAGTTGGCCCAAGAATTAACATAACCAAAGATCCTGGGTGGGTCACTTAAAAGTCAAATGGAAGTATGTCAAATCTTTCCTCTCTGATACCTTATCTCTATTGACTTCTTTGCCTGCCCATGTTGCATGTGATGGTTGTGATGGTAACAATATCAATTTTGAACTATTTTATTTATATTCTGTTTCCTTTATTTATTCATTTGTTTAGCTTTTTAAATGTCCATGCATTGTCCTGAGATCTCTACCGCTGCGAGATGTGATCCTTCCAGTCAAACTATTTGTTGGGACTATTTTTTTAGATGCCTTTTTTTGTGAGGAAGATTGGTCCTGAACTAATGTCTGTTACCAATGTTCCTTCTTTTTTTTGTTTTCTCCCCAAAGTCCCAGTACATAGCTGTATATCCTAGTTGTAGGGCATTCTAGTTCTTCTATATAGGATGCTGCCACAGCACGGCTTGATGAGTGGTGTGTAGGTCCACGCCCAGGATCCGCACTGGTGAACCCTAGGCCAGCAGAACAGAGCTTGTGATCTTAACAGCTTATCCATGGGATCAGCCCCCAAATGTTGTTTTAAATCATTAAAGTTATTTATTTTAATCATTCAACAAACATTTACTGATTATTAGTTAAATGAATGGTAACTTGTATTTAACAAGGATAGAACAAATATAAAAATAATTGGAAATACTTTCTTGCTGAGTCACACCATATACTGGATGGCTCATTCACTTTATTTAGTTAATTCTCACAACATCATTGGGAGATAGATGTATTCATCAGGATTGTATGTATCCATCAGTGAGATGATGGTCTGAGAAAAAAAAAAAGTACATGCCAAAAATCACACAGATCAAAGAAAGTGTCTAGAATTTAGAATTAAATTTGCACAAGCACTTTTTAAGATTTCAAGACAATGAAAGACAAGTCTCTGTGTTTTTGAGAAATTTAGGATCATGAAAATTAAACATATATAGAGTTTACTTTTGCATAGATTAAAAATTGAAATATCAAGGTCACTGAGATCCTCTGTTTTAATATAATATTATCAAATATTTATTGAGTATACCATATATATCAGGAATTGAGCTAACTTTGTAATATTTTGTGAAGTATATTGCTAAGTGAGTGTATCTTGTTTTAAATCTTGACTCTGCTACTTATTAGGTTCACAATAAGCCCAAAAGAGGAAACTGAATCATAGAGAAATTAAATGAGTAATAATGTTAATTATTACATCACTTTATTAAGTAAATATCAATAGCATTTACTTCTTAGACTTATTGTGAAGATTGAAAAAGATTGTACCTATAATGTGTTAAGAAGAACATTAGGCCCATAGGAATGCTCAAATTGTAAGCTAATAAAAAGAATGATTAGACCTGTTGATTGTCAATGTATTTATGTAATGTAGTGAGGTCATATGCTTATTCATAGCAAAGCCAGTATATAAACCCAAGGAATTTCACTTTATTTAAGTTTAAGATTTTTCAAAACTTTGCTTTTAACAATGGTAGAAAGCCCAAAGGTTATGCAAAATCTTAACTGAAATTAATGATAGTGGATTTATCATTTTGTAGCTGGGGACCCTAGACCAAATGAATACTAGTTCCTAAAGTGAGTGAAGAGCTATTCTAGAGAATGAATTAGGCTCTTTTTTTCCCTAGCCATTTTTCTTACACAGGGACTCTTTGTGGCTGTGGTAGCAGTGTTCATGTTTGAGGGCATGAGGAGATTTAGTGCATTTTATTCATGTATGTGAGTATAACTTTCTTACTCTTTATAAATGGGCTACATATGTAGGAGAGAGCAACAGGTTGAGTTTGTAGATTTTGTTTACTGCCTATAGTTTTATAGATTTAGAGAATTTGTCTTAATTTATTATCTCATTTTGTCATCTGCATATCAAAATATTCTGAAATGGTTCAAGGACAATAACTTTGGAGTTTATCTGGTTTTGCATTAAATAATTAGGTAATTGTGAAAAAGTGGAGTTTTTAACACTACATTTGTTCTGTTGCTTTGATGCGGCATCTTTTATCTGTGAACTCAGGCTGTAGACTTAGAAAATTCTGGTTTCAAGTTCTGGTTTGCTAAACACTAGTTAAGTGTTCTACATACACTTATAGAAGCCTCAACTAATTTTTGCCTCTCTAAGGTATTATTACTCCTGTATGTGCATCAAACTGAACTTAAACTGTGTTCATTTGCATAGCCCTTTACTTTTTTCAAAGTTCTTCATTTATTTTTAAATTTGAAACTCAAACTCTCTGCCTTATTTAGGGAAGCAATTATTTTTCTACATTTTAGATGAAGAAAAGTGTGAAAGGAAGTGAAGTTAGGAATTTACACTTAAAATTGATGGCTGATTCAAGAATAGAAACTAGAGATCTTCTACTACTCTAAAATTGAAAAGCTAGAAATATAGGTGGTAGTTTATATGTGGTAAACTACAAATGTATGGGAAAGTTGAAATAAAAAGAGAAGATTACTGAGAAGGAAAATTAAGCATTATTTGTGGCCTTGAGTATGGAAAAAATTGGAGATTCAAATAAATATTTAGTTAAATTGATTAAAAAACCAGACCACATTTAATAAGCAGGAAAATTAATTTTCTGTCAAAAGAAGATAGAATGATTGGCTTTGCCTGACTTTTCTAACAACCTTAATTTCCTCAGAGGCTTATGTATAACCCAAAACTTTCACGTCTAGTTTGGGGAGAGGAAAAACAACTTAAATGATTTCTTATCTTAATGCACATGATTAAAATAATGGTTTTATTTATGTCCATTCAAATAAACAAGTGATTACTTTGAGTTGACCAAATCAGTATTTTAAATATTATTTTTAAAATAATTTTTATTTATTTATAGGTAAGGAAATATTTTCATTATATAATTGGAGGCATAAAATGTTTACTTTTCCATGGTTTCCCTACAAGCTAATTCTAAATCTTAAAATTGTACTATAAAAATAAATCTCTTTGTTTGAAAGCTCCATTGCAAAGGAATTTTTTATTTGGAAAGTGACACAATGAACTTAGTCTGTAAAAGAGAGTGATGAAGACAGAATTTAAAAATTACTTGATGAGAAAATGTAGCTACAAGATTAGGGCAGAAGACACATCAAAAATTTCAAAGAAAATTTGAAGTGTAAATGATGCATTTTAAGGTCAAAATTTGCAGTAAAGACAACTGGACCATGTGGTTATCAGCTCTATATATCTTTTTTCATTATCATTGAAACTCAACCTAAATTAGCAGAAGCTAAGATCAACCTCAACTGAATTGCCTATATTTTCATATATCAAATCCTCTTTTAATATAATTGCTAAATGATGAAGAGATTCAAACTACTCTTATTCATTTCATACATTTTCTAGACCCTTTTAATTAAAACTGTTTCTATTTAGAACT
Organism: Equus caballus; assembly: GCF_041296265.1. Taxonomy (NCBI): domain Eukaryota; kingdom Metazoa; phylum Chordata; class Mammalia; order Perissodactyla; family Equidae; genus Equus; species Equus caballus. Next base: position 15,351,029 of record NC_091695.1, read on the forward strand.
AGGGGATTTGGCTAGTAGATCTCAGTTATTTTCCTGCTCAAAATAATTTTATGACTAAAATTTCATTTTCTACATGGGAGTCATATTTACTAGACTTTATTATTGACAAATTTAGGTTACTGATTTGGCAACACTAACATTAAGAAAATAAAATCAGCAATTAATACCTCTATGGTTAATAAAGCAAAGACGACTTATTGATTTGAGTTTCACAACTATTTTGTGACCAAGTCCAAGAAGATTTCTTCATTTTTCAAATGAGATAACTTAAATTTAAAGAAATCAAGAGGTGGGTACTCAAATTCACACATTGGTATAATTAGTAATAGCACTGCGTCCCAAATGTTTGTCTTCATATAAACCTTTTTCCACAAGCTTCCTATAAAATTTTTCAGAATTATGCAGTGTCAAGATTCTTTATGGATTTGGACAAAAGACATAAATTAGGCAAATATAGAACAGAAATACATCCTGTAATTCAAATCACTGAGAATAAATTGATTTGCAAACCATAACATACTGAGTCAAGAGCAAAACTGTGAAGATAAGACTGCCTTCTGTTCCACTTTTTTAGTTTTAACTAATGCTTTATTCTGTGGTTCATTTAAGTACATGATGTTTATTGATGTGCCTATAGAAATCAACACACCTCTGTTATAAAATGTCAGGATTTTACTGTCACAAATCACTAAGAAAAAGATAAACAAGCTATCAAAAATTGTTCAAACCAACTGCAAGGGCCTCTTACAGAGAGTTTTTAGCTTTCACTTTTTAAATATATACATATCATTATATAAATCTTTAATTTTATTTTCTATTTCATTCTAGAATTATTTTGAGGTAACATATATTCCACTAGTGACCACTGTTAAGCTTTACATTTGCTTCTATATCATTAAACAGAAACTTTTATGACTCACAACTGCATCTTTAACAAATTTCAATTTGTAAGGATCCAGAGTAATATCCTTTCCAAGGACTTAGTTGTATGGTCCTTTAGAATTGAAAAATATTTAGCAACTATTAATAGTTTTTAGACTTTTTTTAATTGATTGATTGAATGCATTCATTTTTATTAATGTCAACATTGAACATAATGTCCTGAAGGACTGATTTATGGAAATCAGCATGAAACTAATCTGAAAAAATTATTAAATATCAGATTTTTATTTTCTGAAACACTGGGATCATGTCCATTAAACACAGATTGATGATGTTAGTTATCATCAATTTTCCCCATGAACATTTTGGATATTGACTTATGCATTATGTCTTTTCGGGGGACTGTTAGGCATTTTTACCCCACTGGACCATGGAAAATAGGAATAGTGTCATTGTGTTTATTCTCTTGGGACTACCTCGACAGAAGAACATTGAGGTCCTCAGCTTTATATTATTTTATTTTGCTACATTGCTGTTGGATGGGAATTTACTCACAATGATTTATATCACATGCAGTCAGCTAACTGACCAACCCTTGTATTTCTTCCTTAATTAACTCTCACTCTCCAACCTTTGCTATACATCACAGTGAGCCCCAAACTAATGACTGATTTATTGGCAGAAAGGACAATCATTCCCTGTAATAACTGCATGATACAGCTCTTTATCCTTCACTTCCTTGGAGGCATTGAGATCTTTATCCTCACAGGGATGGCCTATGACCACTACATGGCGATCTGCAAGCCCTGCACTACAGGATAATCATAAGCAGACAGAGATGTAATATGATCGTCATAGCTTGCTGTACGCGGGGATTTATATGCTCTGCCACTCAGTTTCTTCTCACCATCATCTTACTGTTCCTTGGGCCCAATGAAATAGATCACCACTTCTGTGATGTGTATCCTTTGCTGAAATTGGCTTGCATTAATACCTGCAAAATTGGCCTCTTGGTAATTGTTAATTCAGTTCTGATTGCTTTGATAACTTTTGTGATTTTGATGGTGTCTTACTTTTTGGTATTATACACCATCTGTGCTTACCCTGCAGAGAGCCGCACCAAAGCTCTTTCCACTTGCAGTTCCCACATCATGGTTGTGGTCCTGTTCTTGGTGCCTGTTCTCTTCATTTACATTAGACCAGTCACAACTTTCACTGAAGACAAAGTATTTGCTCTTTTCTACACTTTCATTGTTCCCAAGTTCAACCCTCTGATCTACAGGTTGAGAAACCTGGAGATGAAGAATGCCTTCAGGAAAATGTAGTATTGTTTTTGGAACAATTGTTTTTGAAAGAGAAGTAAGTTGTACAAAAATCATCTCAGAATTTCACCTTAGGGCTAAACCTGAGCCCTAGAATTAATATGGAATAATATACAAAGAGTATACAGTGATTGCAAAAGCCAGCCACAGGTCAGAGCTCAGAACCTTTAGAATTTTCTCAGACTTCTCCTGGTTGGGCAATTTTAGCTTATTTTTTCACGTTCATTCATTTTTCCTCTATTCTCTTCACACCTGTCTCAAGGCCTCCTTAATTTGACATTTTATTTTGAATGTGTACTGAAGTATTTCCTCCCCTCCTCTCGATTTCCAGTCTCAACTGACAATAAATAATAGGAAACCATACGGTAGAGGAGAATTATAGTCAGATTTTACTCCCAGTATCTCAGAGGAGAGCATTTAAGGTTGACTTTTGAGCTGAGGATAATAGGTAAATGAGTGGAATATTTAACTGCTTTGGCTAACCAGCATTCATAAACACTCTTCTATATTGAATTTGAACATCTTTTTCATGTATAGCTTTCTGAGAAACCACCAAACCCTATTCTGCAGTGGCTGTACCAGTTTGCATTGCCTCCAGCGCTATAGAAGGATTCCAAATTTTAGACATTCTGGCCAATATTTATTTCCCATTATTATTATTATTATCATTATTGTTATTATTGCCATCCTAATGAGCATGAAGTGGTTTCTCATTGTGGTATGAACTGCATTTCCCTAATGAATAATGAGGGTGAGATTCACTTAATGTGCTTGCTGACTATTTGTATATCTTCTTTGGAGAAATGTCTATTCAAATCTTTTAAAAATTTTTTAATTGAGTTGTTTTTCTCTTTTTGGTTGAGCTATAACAGTTCTTTATATAGTCTGAATATTAATCACCTATCAGATCATGATTCATAAATGTTTTCAACAATTCCGTAGATTGTCTTTTCACTTTCTTGTAATGTCCTTTGACACACAAAGGCTTTTAATTTTCGTGGAGTTCACTTTACCTATTTTTTTCTTTTACTATTCATGCCTTTATTTTATTTAAGAATCCATTGCCAAATCCAAGATCATGAAGACTTAATCCTGTGTTTTCTTCTCAGAGTTTTACTGTTTTGGCTTTAGTATTTAGGCCATGGATCCATTTTGTGTTCATTATTTATGCAGTGTGATAAAAGGATACAACTTCATTCTTTTGTATGTGGAAATACAATTGTCCCAGCAACATTTGTCAAAGAGAATAGTATTTCCTTACTGAATTCACCCTCTACCCTTGTTAAAGATGAATAGGTCATAGATGTTTAGAATTATTTCCAGCCTCAACTTTCTGCTGTACTGGTCCATATATCTAACCTTATGTCATAGCACACTGTTTTGATTACTGTAGCTTTGAACTTAAGGAGTGTGAGTCCTCAAACTTTGATTTTTTTCAAGTTTGCTTTAGTTATTTGGGACCCCTTGCAATTTCACATGCAATTGATGGTAAATTTTCCTATATACAGAAAAAAAAAGTTGGAATTTTGATAGAGATTGCTTTCTAACTGTAGATCAGTGGCTGGTATTGCCATTGTAACAATATTAAGCCTTCCAGTTCTTGAACAGTGGGTATCATTCCATTTATTTAAGTATTTCTTATTTTTTCAGCAATGTTTTATAGTTTTCAGTGTATAAGTCCTTCACCTCCTTCGTGAAATTTATCCCTGTAATTTTACTTTTTTAGTTGCAACTGTAAATGTAATGGCTTTCTTACCTTTTTGGATTGTTTGCTGCTGGTGAAAAAAACATAATTGATTTTTTTCTTTCTTTTCTATATATATTTTATATATATATTTATGATACATATGTTTTTTCTTTTTTGGTGAGGAAGATTGGCTCCGAGTAACATGTGTTGCCAATCTTCCTCTATTTGCTTGAGGAAGAGTGGCCCTGATCTAACCTCTGTGCCAATCTTTCTTGATTTTTTGTATGTGGGTCGCTGCCACAGCACGGCTTGACAAGTGGTATGAGTCCATGCCCAGGATCCAAATCCATGATCCTGGGCCCCCAAAGTGGAGCACACTGAGCTCCAGCACTATACCACCAGGCCCGCCCCACAACAGATTTTTGCATGTTGATCTTGTGTTTTCCAACTTTGCTGAATGTGGTTATTAGTTCGATAAACTTTCTTGTGGATATTTTGGGATTCTCTATGTAGAGGAGCATGTCATCAGTGAGAAAAGAAGTTTTACATCTTGCTTTTTAATTCGGATGCTCTTTTTTTCTTCTTTTTTCTTCTTGTGTAATTATTCTAGTGAGAACCTCCAGCACAATGTTGAATGGCAGTTGTGAATATGGGCATCCTTGCCCTCTTCCTGATTTTAAGTAGAAAGCTTTCAGTCATTCACCACTGAGCACGATGTTAGCACTGGGCTTTTTATAAATGACCTTTATCTTATTGCATAACTTCCCTTCTGTATCTAGTTTTCTGCGTTATTTTTTAAATCATGAAATGGTGCTGGATTTTGTCAAAGTCCTTTTCTGTGACAATTTAGATGATGATGGGGCTTTTCTTTAGTTCTATTAATGTGATACATACATTGGTTAATTTTGTTATATGTTGAACCACCCTTGAATTCCTAGGATATATCGCAATTGGTGTATAATCATTTTAATATCCTGTTGAATTTGGTTGTTAGCATTTTGTTGAAGATTTTTGCACTGAATACATAAGGAATATTGGTCTCTAATTTTCTTTTCTGGTGATTTGTTTTTCTGACTTTGGTATCAGAGTAATGCTGGCCTATTAGGATGAGATAGAAAGTGTCCCTTCTCTTCCATTTTTCTGAAGAGTTTGAGAAAAGTTTGATAGAATTCACAAGAGAAAGTATTTGCTTCTGGACTTTCTTTATTGAGACGTTTTGTTGAATGATTCAATCTCTTTACTTGTTGTAAGTGTCTATTCAGATTTTCTATGCCTTCTTGAGTCAGTTGAGGCAATTGGTGTGTTTATAGGAATTTGCCCATTTCATCTAAGTTATACAATTTGTTGTTGTACTGTTGTTAATTGTACTCTCTTATAATCCTTTTTATTGCTGTAGTGTGTTGGTAGTGTACCTTCTTTCATTTCTGGTTTTAGTTATTTGTGTCTACACTTTGTCAGACTACCTAAGGTTTGTCAATTTTGTTGATCTTTACGAAAACTAACTTTTGGTTTTATTCTCTGTTGTTTTTCTGTTCTTTAATTTTTCTCCTCTCTAAGCTTTATTTTTTTCCTTCTGGTAGATTTGAGTTTAGTTTGCTTTATTTTTTTTAGTTCCTCAAGACGTAAACATAGATTATTATCTTAAGATCTTTCTTATTGTTTAATGTAAACTTTTACAGCTATACATTTCCCTCTGAGCATTGCCTTTACTGCATCCCATAAGTTTTGGTGTATTGTGTTGTTTTCATTTCTCTCTGGAATTTTCTGATTTCTCTTTTTGGCCCTTTGATTGTTTAAGAATGTACTGTTTAATTTCCACCTGTTTGTGAATTTTCTAGTTTTCCTTCTGTAATTGATTTCTAGCTTTATTCAACTGCAGTTGTATAAGATACTTTGTATTGTTTCAATCTTTTTAAGTTTATTGTAATTTGTTTTGTGGCTTAACCTATGGTCTTTCCTATATAACGTCCCTTGTGCACTGGGTAAGAATGAGTATTTTGCTTTTGTTGGGTGGGATGTTTTATATATGTCTGTTAGGTCTAGTTATTTTAAGTGTTGTTTAAGACCTCTGTTTCATTATTAATCTTCTGTCTAGATGTTCTATCCATTAGTGAAGGTGGGATATTGAATTCTCCAGATATTTTTATAGAACTATATATGTCTCTCTTCAGTTCTGTCAATTTTCCTTCATATAGTTTGTGGCTGTGCAAAACAAGGCAACAGTCCCAAAATGGAGTCACTTTTGCTAAATCCCATATCACTAAACCAAGACTTAACTGAATTAGAGTTTTGGCTCTCCCAGAAATGGAATCTTAAACCAGTCAATCAGGAATTGTCTAGTCAGCACTAGTTTGGTAATCTGCATGATAGACCACTGCTATCCCCTAAATGATAGTAACCTTGGAACAACCAATCTGCTTTTATGCCTAGTACAACTTCCTTTTTCTTGCTTCCCTCTGCTGATAAAAGTCTGCAGATTTTTCTTTAGCTCCTTGGAGCTGCTTTCTGTCTGCTAGATTGGGTGTTGCCCTATTCATAAATCATTGAATAAAGCCAGTACAATCTTTAAAATTTGCGGTTGAATTTTTTAACAGGGTTTTGTTGTTTGGTATATATAATTATTATAGCCTTTTGACCAACTGACCCTTTTATCAATGTATAATGTCCTTCTTTGTCTCTTGTAGTAGTTTTTGACTTAAAGTCTGTTTTCTCTGATGTTGGTACAGCCATGCGTGATCTCTTTTCCTTACCATGTGCACAGTATAACTTTTTCCATCGTTTCACTTTTGACCTATTTGATATCTAAAGTGAGTCTCTGGTAGACATCATATAGTTGTCTTCCAGTCATTGCAGATTGGCTAAGTGCTGAGACACTCTTTCAACATTCAGCCAGGCTTGTACTGAACTTAGGGATCTCCCCAAGATGAAAGCCTAGGATCTTCACAAGTTCTTTCTGAGTATGCATCTTACCCTGAACATGACTGTATCTTCCCACTTCTCTCACATACAGTGATGCTTTTGAATGTCCTAATTTCCCAAATAAACTCTACCCTGCTGTTTGTTCTACACCTTAGGCATCAGTGCGTCATTATTCATCTTGTAGCGTTTTCAAGCAATGCACATTGTTCTTCCCACCCAAGGTTTCTGTTCTGGATGAAACAAAGATATGCACTTTGCCTCAGTCTTTCATGTAGCCTCCAGACAAATTAGAATAGACATACACAATAATTTGCAAATATGATTGAGGGTGTCTGTTCCCTCCAGAAATAGAGTTCAGAATCTCACAATGGGAATGCCATTTCACTCTACCATTTCAAGACTGCAACCACACCAGGGAAGGAGCAACCAAGGGCAAGTATAAATGCCACAAAACTTTCCTACCATTTTTCAATTACGTCTTTCTTGTTTTAGCATTACTTTTGTTGCTTTAAACCTTTAACTGTTTTCCAATTTTCTGACAAAGTTGATTCTGATAGTATCTGCACTTTATTTCAATGTTTCTGTTGGGGGGATGAGAGCTTGGGATACAGGCTGTGCTATTTTAATATGTCAGGCTATGCACAAGAAGAAATAAAAAACTTGATATGAGACATTTATTTATTCCATTTTCATGAATAAAAATGACAATTAGCTTCTCTCTATACTTTACCCTACAAGAGAAATGGAGAGTTGGATTTTGTTAAGTGCTAAGGTCTGACAATGCTTAAAATTAATTCCATACATGTGTTTAGTTTTCCAAAAAATAGAAAAAGAATGAAATCTGCGTATCTCATTCTAAGCATCAAATTGTAAATAAGATCATAAAAACCAAAAAGTTGACAAGTTTCTCTTATGAACAGAAATGTAAAAATCTTAAACGAAATTTTATCAATTGAATTCAGTAAGCTTCTAAACATAGTATATTAAAGAATAAATATGTGAGACAGCATCACAAAATTTCTTGTTTTATTTCATATGTGTGTTACATTGGTCTAGCTCAATAAACAAAGTCCTGGCAAATATAAAGACAGAAGGATAAATGTGAGGTATATGACTTAAAAATAAAGACAAAATTATTTATAATATTTGTTCATTATATTTTTTAATATCTGTAGGGTGTCCTTGTTAAAAATTGGCATTGATAGTGCTCTCTTTGTTTTTTTTTTTATCTCTTGATACATTAAGCTAGGCATTTACCAATTGTATTGCCCTATCCAAATAACCAAATTTGATTTCATTATTATTTCGTCTATTTTTTCTTCAATTTTTTTATTGCATCTCATCAACTCTTTTTTGTTATAGCTCGTTTTCTTCTATTTATGTTTTTTTTTTTGAAATTTTTATTCAAGGCATATTTTTAATATTGTGAAATTATTATTTAAGGGTATTTAGTTCAATTTAAAATGTTATGGTGTAGTTTCCTTCTGCTTATTTTTGTGTTATATTATTTGGGGGATATTTTCATTGGTTACAATGTTTTGACTCTGATTTTATGTCCCCCAAGCCCCATATAGGAGGATAGTATGGTTACAGACTTTTTGTTAACTTTGTGAACTAAGTTGAGGGTTTTGTGAGGCTTGTAAGATTTCTAGTTTAAGATTGCTATATTCCTGCTTCTTCAGACTTCTTCCCTATACACACATAGAATTATGATACTTTGAGGTTCAGCGGTACTTCTCTTCACTTCTGATAAATATTTCTCTACTTATAGGCAACTTCTATTTTACAGGGCTGTCTTTTTCACAGTGATGCAAAAAGTGTGGATTATTTATTTGCTTTTCCCTCATCTGAATGGCTTTTGGGAGGATGGGTAGGAACATTAAATTTTAGATGTTGTTATTATCTTAGGCATTTTTCTAGGCCTTTGGAGTGGAATGTTTTATTTGCTCTCATTTTATGATATCAATATGCAATACCATAAAATTTCTTCTAATAATTGCCTTAAATATATCTCATATACTAATTTTGCAGTTGTGGACTATATTACTCTCTGGTATTTTCTAATGGCATGCTTTTAGATTTTCATGTGGAATGTCATTGTTTGATAAACTTTTTAAAATTTATACTTGCATTTACTAGTGTTCAAGGAATACTCTTTACATTTTCATCATTTTTGTTGGCTTTATTGTGGTTTTACTCATGAGTTAAAGTATCGTCAATTTTTATGACAGCTCAATTGCAATTGAAAGAAATCGTATTTCCCATTACCGGAGTCCTGTGATATATATGTGATTGTGTTGTTTGGGATTATAGCCTTTGTTACTGAATTGTTTTTCTTTTGTCTTCAATTGAGAGTTGTTTATTCCTCCTCTAATCTCCTATAGTTACTGGTTTATGAAAATTGTTGCTTTGTCTTTGTATATACAACTTCACTGTGGAATCTAGATTTTGTAATATAGTGGTTGGTTTAAATACATTTAAAGTTTTATGGTCTGCATTCTCCTTTGTCACGTATCATGATTTTGATGTCTTATTTGTTTTTATTTGCCCTTGTCTAATATCTTTATTGAATTTTTAATATACATATTTTTAGTTTTAATATGCATACAGAAAAGTGCATAAATATCACTACACGTTTTTTACAAACAAGCACACCTCTGTAACCAGCTAGAGATCAGCAAGCGGGGCGTTAACAGAGCTCAGAAGCACTTTTGGTCCCTTTATTTATCCTCCTTCTCTCTCTCAAACGAAATTACTATTTAAATTTGTAACCCCAATGTTTTACCTGTTTATAATTTTATATAAACAAAACTATACAGAATACACTTTTTTTGTATCCACTTCTTTTGATCAGCATTATACTTATAACATTTATTCATCATATTTCTTTTTTTTCTTTTTTTAAGGAAGATAGCCCTGAGCTAAGTACTGCCAGTCCTCCTCTTTTTGCTGAGGAAGCCTGGCCGTGAGCTAACATCGTGCTCATCTTCCTCTACTTTTTTTATATGCAGGACGCCTACCACAACATGGCGTGCCAAGTGGTGCCATGTCTGCACCTGGGATCCAAACCCGCAAACCCTGGGCCGCCGAAGCGGAACGTGCGAACTTAACCACTGCACCACCAGGCCAGCCCCTATTCATCATGTTTACAAATTTCTTTATTCTCTTTGCTGTATAGCATTCATTGTATGAATATAGCCCAAATTTTATACGTAAAGATGTTGATGACTTTCTAAGTTTTTTTGTATTTGTTTTTTACTTTCAGGTATTATGAATAGTAGTATTACAAAGAATCTCGCTATATTATTTGGTCAACATAAATAAATATTTCTGTGGGTTTTAGACCTGAGTAAATTTCTGGGTAGTAAGTCATGCATGTGTTCATCTACTTAAGATACTGTAAAAATATACACAAAGCAAAGTGCCTCTAAAGAAAGCTCATGCAGTTATAATAATATAAGACTTAGTAGGTTTTAAGTGAAATAAAATTACTAAAGATAAAGAGGATTATTTTATCATAATTTAGAGGTCTACCTACTTAGAAGATATTAAAATTCATGTGTCCAGGTGCTCAAGACAGATCTTCCAAATTGGTAGAGAAGAAATGCAGAGCTATAATAAGAAATAGATGCATCCTTTATCATGGTTGGAAACCTTACATACTTTTTCAGTTGATGACTAAACAAGCAATGAAATGTCTAAGGATATAGAAGTTCTAAGTGACATACACGTTTGACGTAGTTAACTTTTATAGATTATGATTCCCAAGAAAAACAATATACACATGTGTTTCAGTGCACATGGAAAATTTACCGCAGTTGGTCATGTGCTGGATTATAAGTCAAGCAACAACAAATTTCAAATCATTCAGAATATTTTCTGTGACAACAGTAAAATTAATTTAGAAATCACTAACTTATTCTTTAATTTTACCTTTACTGAATCACTTTTATTAGGAGTATTTCATCTGCAAATCACAATGATGGATTCAACTTTGTTATTAAATCTATTAATATAATCAATGTGCTGTATTTTAGTTCTGTAATATTTTATGTCATATATATGATATTTTACATCATATACGTGCATACATACGTGTATGGAGATATGATACTCGTGTGTGTATATAAATAAATAAAAGATTTTTCATCATTTAATTTGTTTTATTTGCCCATTCCTTATAGGAAGATTTGCATTTTCGTAAGGATTTTTATATTCATACCAATGTCTGTATATATTATTAATCCCCTTTTTATTTGTGTATTTACTTATTATAAATGAATTGAACTGTTAATGCTCTTTATTCCCAAAACTATGTGATTGTGTAAGTGACCAAGAGCCAACACAGTAATCCTACTTCAAAATTAATAAATTGGAAAGCAAGATAAAAATAACGGGTGAGTTGATTCTGGAATGTGGTCAGGTAATTTACCATCTTTGAACATGTATTTCCTTATCCCTTAATGGAAGAGAGTGTGCAATCAACGATCTTCAAGGTATATTCAGGCTATGAACTTCTTGTTTTTTATTTCTTTCTCTGTTTTTCTCTTAAAGCAACTAATATACTGAGATTTTAGTGTCTTGATTTAAATTATGATATCATCCTGCCATCTAGTGGATATTTCTGTTTGTATCAGTTGTAATGGACAGACAAATTCATACCCTCTCCTACTATTTGCAGAGGGATTTTGTACTATTGGACCTTATGAAAAAATTCTACCCATTACTATGTAATTTGGTTGAGAATGAGACCACAAATAGATGAAAATTGAATTGACAATGTTGGGGGAATTAAGACAAATATTTCTCATTATGTCAAACTGGGATAAACTCTTTTTTTTTTTAAATGCTTCTTTTGTAATAAAAAATAAAATAATGCTGGACTGAGATTTAAGACATCCATTATCGAGTTCACCCTAACTCTTTGATCTTTTCTGAAATATATGCCGGACTGGAGACCCGGCTTAGATCAGAAAGATGGATAAAATTGCCTGTAATCACATTAATTGAAACTTACCGTAGACACAGAGTGCTAGCCATGGGCATACACTTTACACTTTCCATTCTCAAAGGTATCTATATCTTTGTCTATAACTATATCTATGTCTCTCTATATATCTCTCTATACTTATATAAAATATCTCTATCTCTATATATAACTATCTATATATCATACTAGATTTTTGTGGCTATTCTGAATTGAATTTCTTCTTTCTTATAGTATGCATTACTTATCTGCTTACAAGACTTGTCTCCTCACTTATAGGCAAGAATTAATAAATCTTGTATTGAAGCAAATCCTTATTGGTTAGGAAAGTTAGAGTGTGCTATTTAATTACTATTAGATACTTCTATTGCATGGGCAATTAAACCAACTTGTTAGATATGTGTAAGTTCCAGCATTTGAGAAGCATAAAAAATGATTTGAAAACAACAGAGTATTTTGAGAACACCAAATATGAAGTGATCTTAGTGAGAGCTCCCTACCAATATAAGGATTAGTCACAGAACATGCCAAAAGTAGAGACACATTGTGGGGTTTTATTGTTTTTTTGACATTCTTCCCAAAGAGCCACCCCCTTCCTTTTACTCACATTAATGTGCATATCTTTATAGTCCCTTCTTATATGCTATTTGTCAATTCAGCAACCCAGGGAGACTGACAGTTTTTTATACTATTCTGTTTTTGGACATTACGGAAAGAAAATCCTTTTTTGGTTCTGAAATTGGTGTTCTTGTGGTTTTTGAATTAATGGAATTAATTCTCTTGAAGACACGGGAAACAAGGACAGCCTTTCATTCACATTTTAGTTTTGAAATATTTGAAGACATTAGTCAGGATCTCTTTTTGTTTTTCTTCTATGTTCCAGACATCTTCAGACCCTTGGTTGGTTTATTAAATGCTCTAATTCCAATATATACATCTCACTGTTAATCACTTGACATCACAGGGTACCTATAAAATTATTAATAGTTATTGGGAACTATTAGCTTACCGGCAATGACAAGCTGTCAAGAACATAATGCTCCCTTCCAAACTAAAATGAAAATGGGAGCTACCTCCGTCTACATAATGTATTAATGCATCCAAATTGAATGTCATGATTATAATATTAGAACTGAATCAACTTCGTTCACAACGCCTATACCTTTTTACAACCACAACCTCTTCATTATTCCATCTTTTTCCTATTGGCATTGAACCTTATTACCAGGTTCAACAACCTACACAGATCCCAATTGCATTTTGTACACAATTTGGCTGCTCTGATCCTCAAATCTTCTCTCTTACTGCTACCTGCATAAACTCTAATTCTAATTGATAGGAACATGAAGATCCAAATTCCTACCTTGGCTCAGACTATCTTCTCTGCTTAAAGATTCTTTTGTTTTTCTTTCCTGTCCCTGCAATCCTATGTTAACATTATAGTTCAGCCCAAAATTCAAAATCTTTTTATGATTTTACCAATCAGAAAAAATCGTGGACATTATTCAGTTATCCCCACTTGTGGAGAGTACCCCTAATGTGCTCAGCTCAACAAATCGTAAAGTAAAAACTAAACAAAGAAAAAAGCTTTATGCATAGTGACAATGCAGAAAAGTGCGGTATACTTTAAAGTAAATTGTTGTTTCTCCTACTATATTGTAATTTCATTATAATAATGAGACTATTATAAGTCACAATTTGGAAGGAGGCTAGGCCCTGTATCGCTACTCAGAGGACATCTGCCTACTGATCTCGAAATAACTTTGGACCTTGCACAATCAAGAAATAAGTTTTTATTGCATGAGTCGACAAATTATGTCCCACAAACCAAACCTTGTTCACTGCCCTTTTATAAATAAAATTTTATTTGAGAAAAGCAAGACCTATTGATTTAAGTATTGCTTATGGCTGCATCCATGCTACAACATGCAGAATTGAACAGTTGGGATTAAAACTATATAACTCACAAAATCTAAAGTACTTACTATGTGACTCTTTACAGAAAAAGTTGGCTGACCTGTTCTTTTAAGTCAAGTCACTGAGATTGAGATGTTTATTTGTTAAGATATGGCAGCTTCTTAAATAATAAACATATAATTTTATTTATATAGTTTATATAATCTTATATACCTAAATAATAAACATTTAGTTTTATTTATATAATTTATATAATCTTATATACATACCTAGATTATAAATTGAAAAGTAGAGTATGAGCTTTTCACAATTTCAATAATTAATGTAAGAATTGAATAACGTGCACAAATTTGGAAGAGTAATGCAGACTGTATTATTTTAAGAAAATCAATGGTTTTCATAGAAAATGAAGCTCAAAGTACTATATAAAATAAAAGAAAAGATAATAATCAATGTACCTATAATATAATGCTTATTGAGTAATTTTATATCCAGATACACACTGATAAATGTATATCTATATAGAAAGGGAAAACCAGAACTACAACAAAGATTGAGATTAGTTATCTCTGGATTGTTGCCCAATAACTGATTTTTTGGGTACATTTCTATATTTTACAGGTATTTAAAGACAAAAATATAGTGTCTGCTTCAACATTTTTAAAAGATCAATGGATTAAATTTCACGATGAAATCATTCCCCGATCTTTAGAAGAAATTATATATGAACAAAATATCACATGGGGCATTACCTCATCTAATTGCTCTATTTGTGGCCTCCGGGGCAAGACTTCAGTGGTGTTCTCCAGGATTAACATCCCTAAGGTCTTGGTGGCATATACATGTGACACCATTTGGTGTTAGGATTTATCTTTTTGATCTGCTTTTCTCTCTGTCATCTCTGAATTTATTTTTGACAGGTTAAAGGAAAAAGTCATTTCCCTGGAATAGCTATTGCAATATGTTGTAGATTCCTGTCACTACTTTTTCAGGTTTGTTACTATATTTTTTTTAAAAAGCTGAATTCTGAACAGGAACTTGCTTGGAATCCATTAATCTTAGCAAAGAAGCTTCACTAAATGAATAAGTCAAATTCTTCTGCACTCAAGTGAGTTGATTCAATCCTTATTTTATTTAACTTTAAAAGGAAAATAATGTGTTCCAATAATCTTTGCAGGAGGCAAACATCTGTGTAACTCTAACTGCCATGATACCTACTTAGTTCAGCCAACTAGAAGATCTGATTCCTTATCTTTCACCACATTTATTATTATTCACTGACTTACAACACTAGGAAATATTTTCAGTTTTTCTTGATTACAATATTCTTTTCCTCTCTTTATACACACAAACTTTGTCTTCAATAACAAACAAGAATTATTGGTAGCAACGTATCATTTGTAACTATATGCATTATTCTCTGGAATAATACTCATAAGAAAAAAAATTGAGGATAAGGACCATATTTTACAATATCGTGGTTTCTAAATGCCTGTTATACTGCTGAATACACAGTGGATATGCAGTGAGACAGTCATGATGGTTGGCATCAGAAAGGAGGGAAAGAGTGCGCCCAGCACCTTGTGCTCTCAGCCAGCTCAACATAGTTGATGATTCCTGGGGCTAAATGGGGGACTGTGAACTTTACCCTAAGTCTGTTGGTACAAATACAGAGTGCAGGAGGTGGGGTGAAAAGCTACCTGTGTGGAAAAGATGTATGGGTAATAATGACCTGAATACATATCAAAATTTTATTTCTCTTTGATGGCTTTGCATTCCCTTTCAATCCGGGGCTGCTGAGACTTTGTTATAACAGCCATAGGAGACGAGTATAGATTTTGGAAGGAATATGTTCTGTTATGGAATTTGCACTCAATGAGTTTTGTGTAAAATTGAAAAATACTTTCAGGAAATAATAATAAATGTGGTATAAGATTAAATCACAAGTATTGAATCAAGGGAATTTAAGGAGCAATTGAAGAAGAAAAAAAGCAGGGATATGTCAATGATATCTTTATATTTATGCAGGGAAGCTTTAAGTGCTGCAAACAGTCTTGGAGGATAAAGTCAGAACAACCAAAGGAAAACTATAGCCTCTTAACTTCAGCTCCTAATAAGACAGAATTTTTACATAATTCTACGTAGAATGGCCTTGTTTTTATGCCTAGTGCCATTTTAGGTTTCAGTAAGCAGTCAGGAAGTGGCTTTGAGAATAATGGATTATAAAGGGAGACAAAAGCAGTTGAACCATTTTGGAGGAACACAGGACATTTAAAAAAAATAATTCAGCCTATTTCCCCCCTGTAAATATCCTTATTTTATGCTAATTCAGTAAGCTTAGGTCCCGTGGGGTTTCACTATGGCTACCTGTTTTGCAGGCCTCGAGATGTGTCTCAGTGCATTGTGAGTTCACAGTGTGGTGCTGACTCTATAGGTAAGTCTAACTTCTTTAGTATTATTATAAGCTTTTATCCAGTACATGCATATTATATACCTAAAGTTCACTCATTCATGTATTCATATACTCATTTATTCAATGTGTTATTGAGTACTTACTCTCTTCTAGTGCCCCATCCTAGCTTTCATGACTTTTATTTTACTGTGAACACACAATGTTAAAAAGGTAAATGATAAAATATAAGTACAATACATACTATGTTACAGATGTGGATGAAATAGGCATTTTTGAGGTCGTATAATCATTGATAGATGCATAGTTGAGACTATGACGATGGTCAATGAGGAGTGATTCAAGTGGAGGGAAACTTATTGGGAGAGATCCAGAAATTAAGAAAACAGGGCATTGGAAGGATTATCTTTATGTCTATTGAAAGCAATTTGATGAAAGAAGGTCCTTAACCAAATAAAAACCACACTGTAATACCTCAGGAAGCAATGGCCCATAATTGGAGGTTTTGAAGTACACTAAGATGACCATCTGATAACGATGTTGTAGAAAAGTCTCCAACATAATAAAAATGGTCTGGACATATTACAGTTAATTTTATTTCTACCACAAATCTCTCTAAATACTTGATGTTACAATACACCAAGGAAGGGTAACAGATTTTTATAATTTGCAACAATTAGGTAAATGTGGTTGATCAAATGCATTAGTCTTCTGAAGGAAATATTTAAAATATGGGAAAAGAAGTGTATGACTGAGTATAAGAAAGCTACTGGAAAGAGAAATTTAGAAATAGTTATAGCACAATAGTAAATAAAAATATTGTAACTCGACCATTTTACTGGCTCATTAATTTTCTTTTGTGTTCTAAGGTCTCATAGTTAAACAAGTTGTCAGGGAAGAAATCATAGAAACATCATGTATATTTTTCCCAAGATGAGCATTTTAACTAAACTCAGATTTATGCAAAAAGCTAGACTGGTCTTTCTCATTATGCTAACAGCCTCTGAGGATACTGAATTTGATCACTTGAAATGTAACAGGGTCAACTCTATTTTTGTCCTTCCTCTCTCAACTGCCTTCTTTTGTATTCCATTTACACGGATTTCATACTCACTCTAAAATTGTGGTATTATTAAATTCTAGCTCTTAAATAATGTAACAGTTGAAACAAAGAGTTTTCCACAGCACTATTTATAGATAATCACAAAGTCTCTCAACATTTCCTCATTTTAACCTCCCTTATCCAAAATTAGCTTCTCATTTCTCTGAATTGACTTCCCTATTTTGTCCACAGGGATGAAGAAAACCAGAGTGCTGAAGTCACTTTGATTCTCTTAGGATTCTGAGAATCTCCAGGACTCCAGGTGCCTCTGTTCCTGTTATTCTTAACCATCTACACAGTCACTGTGCTGGGGAACCTGGGCATGATTGTGATTATCAAGGTCAATCCCAAACTCCACACCCCCATGTACTTTTTTCTCAGCCACTTATCCTTTGTTGATTTCTGTTATTCTACTGTAGTTACACCTAAACTACTAGAAAACTTGGTCGTGGAAGACAGAACCATCTCCTTCACAGGGTGCATCATACAATTGTTTGCATGCATATTTGTGGTGACAGAACCGTTCGTGTTGGCAGTGATGGCATATGACTGATTTGTGGCAGTTTGTAACCGTCTTCTCTACACATTTGTAATGTCCCAGAAGCTTTGTTCCATTTGGTGGCTGTATCATACTCTTGGGGTGCAGTCTGTTCCCTGACACTTACCTACTTTCTATTGGAATTATCCTTCATAGGGAATAATACAATAAATAACTTTGTGAGCATGCCGCCAATGTCTCTCTGTCTTGCTCTGACCCCTACATTAGCCAGAAAATCATTTTAGTCTCTGCCACATTCAATGAAACAAACAGCCTGATGATCATTCTTACTTCCTATTTTTTTAGTTTTATCACTGTCATGAAATTGTCTTCAAGTGAGGGGTGCCACAAAGCCTTCTCCACATGTGCCTCCCACTGACAGCCATTACCATTTTCCATGGGACCATCCTATTTCTCTACTGTGTTCCTGACTCCAAAAGTTCATGGCTCATGGTCAAGTTAGCCTCTGTGTTTTACACAGTGGTCATCCCCGTGCTGGACTCACTGATCTACAGCCTCAGGAACAAAGATGTGAAGGAGACAGTCAGGAAGTCAATCAACAGCAAATTGTTATGTCATTAATGTAAGATGGTAAGATTTACTTTTTCATTTTAAAGAGTACTGTGGAGGATTGCCCAAGACTTTTAGCATTTTTAATACTTCAAATTCCTTTTTTTCATAAAGCAAAACAGCGTTCAATGTAACTCCCTAGTTGACAGATTATTTAGCATCTGTTAAATTTAAACTTTAGCAAATTAGCTATAAAATAATAAATAACACACTAATTAAGGTTGAGGCCACTTAAATGAAGAATCTGCTCACAGAGTTTGTCATGCAAAGATTTCTGAGTTAGTACACATTACCGTTTGCCCAGTGAACCTTTCATTCTGTTTTTGTCATCACAGAATGGGTTTATAGAGTTACTGTAAATATTTACAACTTGTTATCAGGGAGAATACATCAAGTGCAATATAGTAAACTAGGAGTTATTCAGCACTCAGACTCTAAATTTAAAACAAATATTTATTTAATTCCACACAGGAAGCATTGGTACAATTTAAGTGCAAAGAAGTCATACCTCTGCCCCCAACAAATTCCAGAATCTTGTTTGCTTAAATTATGTTTGTTAATATAAATTTAATTTGTATATAAAACATCAAAAATTAAAATTAAAAACTGCACACTTCAGAAGTAGTTATTGCTAAATCTAAAATTGTCATTCATGCCAATCTTGAGTTGTGTATAATATAGCTGTTGATGCATAATAAGGAACATAAAATTCGGTGACATGTAACATTAAGTAATTTTTGCTTTTTATCGGGGGATTTATTGGAGCAGCCCTGTTAATATCAGCTAGAGCATCTTCGTTAACCTGATATAGTCTTGCCTAACTAGCAAAATCATCTCTAGTCTATGGATCTGCTTGGTGATTCAATAGCTCTGCTCTGCATACCATTGGGCTAGTTAGAGTATCTTCTTGGATTGTCAATGACTGAGTCAGAAGACAGAATGCGCTATAACAAAAGCCGATTCAAGCTCCTATGTGTATTATGTTTGTTAACATTCTATTAGCCAATGCAAATCATATAGCTGAGCACAAAGTCAATGGTTAAGAAATTGTATCTGCCTTGTAGAACTGAAAAGCTATATGGCAATGAGCATGGATACAGAATACAATGAAGATTTGGGCCTAACACTTCAATATACCTAAAGTTTATGGTCAATTTTGTTTAATGGAAACTGTTCTTCCTGTATTTCAGATAAATATAACTGCTCCACTTTGGTGGCCTGGATTCAGTTCCTTTGCATGGAACCACATCACTTGTCTGTCAGTAGCCATGCTGTGGTGGTGGCTCATATAGAAGGACCAAAAGGACCTACAAGTAGAATATACAACTATGTACTGAGGTTCTGGTGGGGAGAAGAAGAAAAAAGGAAGATTGGTAACAGATGTTAGCTCAGAGTGAATCTTTTTTTGAAAATAAATAAATAAATAAAAATAACTGTTGTAGCTTGACAGACTTTTCCATGGCTGATCATGGTTGACGTCTCACAGGATAGACAAAATTTTGGTAAATTTCCAAGTTATCATGGTTTCAGTCCAACTGCAGACTGTGAATCATCTTATTGACTTCACCCAAATCATGGACTTTTTATCTGCAAATAAAAAATTCTAATTTCCATTTTAATGAAGATTGATGTCAAACTTTGTAACCTAACCTATTTATTTGATTGTGGAACAATATGTAACAATATATTCAACAATTCAAGATATATAATGTATAGAGTTATGTGATTTATTTAACTTTTAACTCTCTGTCAGCCAGATGTCATACACACTCAACTAAGTGCTCCAGTCAACAAGTAGTTTGATAGGCTGTGTGTATGTTAATAAAAATATTTTAATGACAGAAAACATGTATCTAAAGGATGTGAACACAGTATAGGGTGAGCTATATTTGACATATGCTATAGGTCTTTGGATTTAAGATCCTAAGGAGAAAATAAAACAAATTATAAAGAAAAACATCTGAATAGCTGTAAGTTCCTTTAGAATAGATTTTAGTTATTCTGGAAAATGCTTTTGAATGGACATTTACTTACACAAATATAATGCAGATATTCTCCAAGCATTTCAAAGTTATAATTTTAATCTGTGCACTTTTAGATGGGCTCTTCATTTCTATATATGAATTATACGCTTCTTACTTTATATTCTTAATAGTGCCATGGATAGGTGCAGTTCCTTTGTTTCATTTCTGAGGAGCTGTGTCAAGATTTTTGGTGAAGGTATTCACAAGATTAAAGGAAGAATGTACAGAATTAATAGTCACTTAATGGAGAAAATGTTATAAGTTGAATGTAGACCATATTATGTAAATATTACTTTTCATATAATGTTTAGTAATACAACTTCAGGAAATTTGCAATGCTGGACAATTTTTTTATGATATGAGGATTCCAGGGGTGTTAGGTGACATTTTTACTGCATAACTGATCTTCCTTACTCTTTATCTTCTTAGAAAAAGATTGACTCTGAAAGAGAAATAAGGAAATTCAGACGGGCAGTTAGGGGAAGGGATTGTGGAGCTCCTACATCAAGGCTCTTTCTTTCCTGAGTATTGCTGCTTAGATTCATAGTTCATTCAAGCTCAAAGACTGTCTTGTTGATGAAAAAAGTTGCATTCTAAGCACAAAGATAAAGCCCAATAGAAAGTGTATGAAAATAGTTCTGACCTTGTGGGTCTCAGAGAAGCAACATGTATGAGTGATTTTCTGGTTATATTTGGTGTTTATTTCCCTACTGTTATCAACAAAATTTCAGGAATACCTTACAAAACTGATAGCCTTATCCCTAATGTATATGGCACATTAGAGAGGTTTAATTCCAATCGTACATAAATTTACACCAACAATAGAATAAGCAGGCAACATTTTCCAGTTCATTTTATGATACCTGCATCACTAGATAGGTAAGTTCCGGAAGAATATATCATAAATATATATGGACAAGTGCTTAAAATAGCAAATCAATTCATTGATATATGCAATGGATAATAAATCATATTCAGGAGAGGTTTAATCCAGGAATGCAAGCTTGCTATATCATTACTAGTCCATCAATGTGATTCACCACATTAACAAAATAAAATATAACATATAGTCACCTCAAAAGATGTGAAGAATAGTTAATAAAATTAAGCAACTATTCATGATAAAAATTTTCAGCAAACTGGAACAGAAAGGATAGAGTATTAGAACAAGAAAAACTTATTTACTTCCTTCTTTCTGGATAATGAATTATTGATAATATGGAAGACTGAAGCAATAGAATTTTAGTTAGGAGAATAACAGGATTTTTACCTTTGAAAAATTTGAATCAACTGCTGCAGAGACTGAGACAAAAAATAGAATCAAATCTTATTTCCTTTTCATAACTGGTTTCTCTTCTATTGAAGTGAAATTCTCATAATATAATATTAATCTTTTTCAAGTAAAAATTCATTGACACTAAAAGGTTCACCATATTGTACACCCACACCTCTACTTAGTTCCAAATTATTTTCACAATCTCAAAAAATAATCATACCCATTAAACAGTTTTTCCCCATTTCCCCCTCCTCCTTGGTCCTAATAATGAGAAATCTGCTTTCTATCTCTATGTATTTGCCCGTATTATACATTTCATACAAAGGGAACCATGCAGTATGTGACCTTTGTGTCTGAGCTCTTTCATTCTAGCATACTGTTTTCAAGGTTCATTCACATTATAACATGTATCAGTACTTTATTCCTTTTTATTACTAAGTAATATCCCATCATACATATATACACACCACATTTAGTGTGTCCATCTATTTATTGAAGGACATTTGTGTTGTTTCACCTTTTGGCGGTTGTGAATAATGCTGATAAGAACATTCATGTGTAAGTATTTGCTTGAGTGCCTGTTGTCAATTCTGTTTTGTATATACCTAGGAGTGGAATTGCTGGTACCGTGGAGTTAGCCAGACTGTAAGGTTTGAGGTCACAGCATATAATCCAGCACTCAATTCCGGCACAAATTACAAGTCTGAGGAATTCCCGAAAACACATTTAGGTACCCTAATTTCCCAGAAATTTCAAACAACTTACAGAGAACTATACTCACAGTTATGGTTCATCACAAGATAAGGACACAGACAAATAACTCAAAGGTAGAAATGTATTGGACAGAGTCTAGGAGGGGTCCAAAAAGGAAACTTCCATTGTCCTCAGGACATGTTATCATCCCAGAATTAACATTGTACAATACACATGAGTTATTCCCAACCAGGGAAATCCACACAAACCTCAGTGTTCAGTATTTATTAGGACTCTGTTACAGAGGCTTGATTAATTGATTGATTGTCCAAATGTTGGTCTCAGCCTCCAGGTTGACTGATACTCCATATCTAAAAGCCTCCACACTAAATCTCATGGTTAATCTTTCTGGTATGGGCAATCCCTACTTGAAGATTGTGTAATATGGTCAGCCCCACCTTGATATCAGGTGTGGCCAGCCACCCTCCCTAAACAGACATTTTTGTCAGGTAAGACATAGATTACCTCCCAGAAACTGAGGGCAAAGGGCAACTTCTCTTTGTGGAAGGCAAATATTTTTACTATGCATTTGGTCTGATAGTAATTCTATATTTGTTTATATGAGGAATCACCAAACTGATTTCCAGAGTGTCTGAGTCATTTTATATTCCCACTAATAATGTATGACAGTTTCAGTTGCTCCAAAACCTTGCCAACACTTGCTATTGTATATATACATACACATTTTAATTAGAGTCCGCCCAGTGGGTGTGAAGTGATATCTCATTATGGTATTGATTTCCAATTTCCTAAAGTCTAAAGATGTTGAGTGTCTTTTCATGTGCTTGTTAGACTTTTATAAATCTTGTTTTATATCTTGTTTGACCTTTTTTCTTTTAAGATCGGCACCTGAGCTAACATCTGTTGCCAATCTTCTTCATTTGTTTTTCCTTCTTCTTCTCCCCAGAGTCCCAATTCTAGTTGTGAGTGCCTCTGGTTATGTGATGTGTGACGCCGCATCAGCATGGCCTGATGAACAGTGCCACATCAGTGCCCGGGATCTGAACAAGTGAAACCCTGTGCCACCAAAGCAGAGCTAACGAACTTAATCACTCTGCCATGGGGCCGGCCCCCTTGTTTGACTTTTTATTGTTGGGTTGTAAGAGTCCTATACATATTCTGGATATTAGGCTAGTATCAGATATATGATTTGTAAATCTTTTTTTTTTTAAAGATTTTATTTTTTCCTTTTTCTCCCCAAAGCCCCCCGGTACATAGTTGTGTATTCTTCGTTGTGGGTTCTTCTAGTTGTGGCATGTGGGACGCTGCCTCAGCGTGGTCTGATGAGCAGTGCCATGTCCGCGCCCAGGATTCGAAGTAACGAAGCACTGGGCCGCCTGCAGCGGAGCGCGTGAACTTAACCACTCGGCCACGGGGCCAGCCCCTGATTTGTAAATCTTTTATCCTATTCTGTAGGCTTTTTATTGACCTTATTGACAATGTTTTTTGACGCACAAATGGTTTAAATTTTGTGAAGTCCAATTCACTTATTTCTTATTTTCTTGCTTATACTTCTTTTTTTTTTTTTTTTTTGGTGAGGAAGATAGGCCCTGAGCTACCATCTTTGTCAATCTTTCTCTATTTTGCATGTGGGACACCACCACAGCATGGCCTGATGAACCATGTATAGGTCCACACATGGTGTCTTTAATCATTTGTTATACTGCCTGTGGATTTTTCATAAGTGGCCTTTATTAGTTTCATAATAGCCTTTATTAGGTTGAGAAAGCTCCCTACTAGTCATAGTTTTCTGAGTGTTTTTATCATGGGAGAGTGTTTCAATTTGTCACATGCTTTTCCTGTTTCGATTGAACTGACCATGTTGTTTTATTCCTCTGTTCTATTCATGTTGTATATTGCACTGATTGGTTGTCTTATGTTGGACCACACTTGTATTCCTGGAAAAAATCTCACTAGGTCATATTATATAATCCCTTTAATATGTTGTTTGGTTCAATTTACTAGTCTTTTGTTGAGGATTCTACAAACATTTAAAGAAGCGTTAACATCAATCCTTCTTAAATTCTTCCAAAAGTAGAGGGAAAACTTCTAAATTAATTTTGTGAGCCCAGCATTACCTTCATATCAAAGCTAGACACAGACACTACAAGAAAAGTACAGACCAATATCCTTGATGAGTACAGATCCATATCACTTTTTTTTTTTTTTTGAGGAAGGTCAGCCCTGAGCTAACATCCTCTGCTAATCCTCTTCTTTTTGCTGAGGAAGATTGGCCCTGAGCTAACATCCATGTCCATCTTCCTCTATTTTATAGGTGGGATGCCTGCCACAGCATGGCTTGATAAGTGGTGCCTAGGTCTGTGCCCAGGATCTGAACTAGCAAACCCTGGACCACTGAAGCAGAATGTGCACACTTAACTGCTATGTTACCAGTCTAGCCCTCCATATCACTTTTTATCTGTACTTCCTCAGGTTTAGTGTTTCTGAGACTTTTGACTATCTCTTGACCTTGATTCCCCTCTGTGGTATGTGAGGTCAGCTTCAATGAGATTGATCTTTTCTAAAGATGTACTCACAGAGTTGTTCCATGATTACCTCTTATTCACTTACAAAAGAGAAACATAACTTCAGAAGCCCCATAATGATGGTAAGCTACAAGTTGGAAGAAACCTCAGCCCCTATAATACTACAAGGAACAAAGTTGTCAATGTTTAGAAATGCATGCTTTATCTTGCTTTAGTAAGAAATAATCCTCTACTGCATCAAGTCACTGGTAAATTTAATTTGTGTCTTTAAAGGCATGATGGATAGAGTTACCAAAATCAGTGAATATATCATCCTTTTCATAAACTTATATATTTAGGAAATGTATAATCCCCAATTGTTTTTCAGATTCAATAGTAAATATGAACATTTGAGGCCTCTGTACTTACACTTAAAAGGCCAACGCAAATTGTTTTCTTTTAGTAAAACTGAGAGTGTAAATAGAAAATGGTTTATAACACATTACTAATTAACAAAGAAAAAATAAAAAAGAGACATTGTTTAGGCAGCTCTATATTTAGAAACATAGGAACATAAATATACCTTTATGAGAAAATAGAAAAATAAATCAATATGAATTAATAATCACTCTCCTAGCTATTGTCTTATAGATGCTTTCTCCCTTTGTACATTTCTGTTTTTTATGTCCCTGTAAAGTTAAAGACATATACAGGGTTATTTATTTTTCTTAAGATTAATTGAGTAAAGTTGATAATACAAATGCCCCCAGGAGGGCTTTAGGAACAAAATATAAAGCGAAGATATCATATGGGACAGTGTTACATCTAATTACTTGAATTGCAGGCTTCAAACAATACTTCAGTGGTATTCTCTAGGCTCCATGTCCCTGAGGTCTTGATTCATATATTTGTAACACAGTTTGGTGTTAGAATTCTGTTTTCAGATGTGATCTTATCTTTGGTATCTCTGAGTTTTCCTAATAGGTTGGGAAAAAAAGTAACTTATAGGAAGTATTTAATGAAATATTCTCTGGACTCCTACTAGTGTTTTCAAATCTGTTTCTCTTAATTAAATATCAAGCAGGAGCACTCCTGGAGTTCATTAATCTTAACAAAGAATTCTTCAGTAAATGACTCATTCAAGTGCTTTTGTATTTAGGTGAGTCGATTCAGTCTCTTTTCTTTTACTTTAAAGGTAAATATGGAGTTTTAGTGATCTTTGCAGTACACAAACACATGCGCAGAACAAAGAGCCCACAAATCCACTTAGTTTGACTAGGAGAGGGTTTACATTATCATATTCTAATTCTTTTCTTTCAAATGATATTCATCCTGGTTTTCTCATTGGGTGGCCACAATGTACTCGGCAATGAAATAAACATTTTGGCAAAAGAGAATAATAAAAAATGGGCCTTGTCTTCACACTTCCTATGATCTCTGAGGAAGAAAGTGACAAATTATCACATTTGTGAATGATAGGATATAGCACATGGTAATTGTGAGATATAAATATTAAGTTTGTATGTATACAAAAGAGAAGAAACAGTGAGCAATGCCAATAATGGTAGGTGGCAAAATAAAACATTATAAGAGTGAGGATAAAATGGGAAAATAAACTATAAGTAAATGAGCATGTGTTACGTAACAGAGCTTGATAACTCCATCATGACTAAAAAAGAATTTAAGTGATAATGAGATTGAATTTATAGATACAAGAATTTTTGGAAAAGCCAGGCTGAATTATGTAAACTTCATGTGTTAACTAATAAAAAGTATTTGAAATCTTAAATGTCATTGGCAGTTAGGTTAAAGTAATCATGGAAAATTGTTCCTTCGATGCTGCATAAAGTATTTTAAATTGAAGGAATGTGGCTGGGAAAAATTGCCATACTCCATCTTTCCACAGCTAAGACCTTATGAAGGATTTTTACAGAGGAACTATCTGTCATGGAGTTGGGTTTTGGAAGATATCTTTCCTACAGGCAGAAGAATGTGGGGATCTGAGAATATTCTATTGTGGTGAAAAAACCTGTAGGAGAATGTGGAACATTTATTATGCATCTTAGATGAAGTACCCAAAGAAATCCCATAGTATTTCCGTTGTGTGGGTTCTGTAGGAAAAAAATTCTACATTCTATTCCAAAGTGTCCCCACCTGTTGACACTTGTACATGCTTGGCCTGATTTGCATAACCGAATAAGGTTTTTGATGTCATACCAATTACTCATAAATCCAATAAAAAAGAAAGCTAAATATCTGCTGTGCATGATGTCATATCATATAGCCTTTCAATTCGTTATCAAAGTACCTATTTCCTTTCTAGTGACTTAAATTTTATACTATTACTATGCTCATTTTACTCCTGAGGAAATACCTACTGATATCAAGTAATATTCAAGAAATACTATGGTGCCGTGTTGAGGTAGTTCTCTATCCTGACACTGGTCTTTGGAAAAGCTTTAAATTTAATTTTTCCTGCACTCTGAAATTTATATGCATTTTCAAGTACTTCATAGTTCTTATTGTTTGTCACTTACCCAACTTAAAAAATTTGCTACATTGGAAAATGAAGAGCTTTTTGTTCAATATTGTTTCAACTGTTATCACTGAAGACACAGTATACATTTCATTGTGAATGCCTCCTGATGCATAATGTAATATGCAATCAATAATATTTAAACATTTTCAAAATTGGTTCTACAAAAGTGAAAAGATTATAATACATCTACAGCACAGCTCCAGAACGTCCCGAGACTACTGTGTTACTAGGAGTCAGAAGGGCACTGGAAAGAACACAGAACAACAAAGAAGCTATTAAATTGATCATTTTGTAGGAATGTTAGCATTTCAAAATTTTTTTAACATATAAGTTAATTATCTCACAGCTTAAGAGGTGAGACGGAAGAAACTGTAGAAACTCATGATAGGTATTTCCTCTAATACAATTAGTTTTACTAAGCTGAGATTCAGCAGAGTTGATCTACCCCTCATGACTGGCATTAGCTATCTATGAGGAAATCGAATTTTATTATTTGAAACATAACGATGTCTACTCTGTTTTTCATCCTTCCTGTCTTAACTTTGTTTTTGATTATTCCACTTACACAAAATTATTATTTACTATGTAATCATCACATAAGTGAAGACTAACTTTTGAAATAATGTAACAGTGGAAGTGTAGCATTTTCAGCAACACTCTTAATAGAGACGCATCGAACTTCTCAATGCTTCTATTCTTTTACTTATTTCAAATTTTGGTTCTTACTTCTGTGGATAAACTTTCATATTTTGTCCACAGGAACAAAGAAAACCAGAGTGGCAGAGTCACCTTTGTTCTTTTGGGCTTCTCAGAATATCCAGAACTCCAGTTGCCCCTGTTCTTGGTATTCCTGACCATCTACGCAATCACAGTGGTGGGGAACCTGGGCATGATTGTGATTATCAAGATCAATCCCAAACTCCACACCCCCATGTACTTTTTTCTCAGCCGCTTATCCTTTGTTGATTTCTGTTACTCTACAGTAGTTACACCTAAACTCTTAGAAAATTTGGTTGTGAAAGACAGAACCATCTCCTTCACAGGATGCATCATGCAGTTGTTCTTTGCAGGCATATTTGTCGTGACAGAAATGTTCATGTTGGCAGCGATGGCATATGACCGATTTGTAGCAGTTTGTAATCCTCTTGTCTACACAGTTGTAATGTCTCAGAAGCTTTGTTCCTTGTTGGTGGGTGCATCATACTGTTCTTTA
Organism: Equus caballus; assembly: GCF_041296265.1. Taxonomy (NCBI): domain Eukaryota; kingdom Metazoa; phylum Chordata; class Mammalia; order Perissodactyla; family Equidae; genus Equus; species Equus caballus. The sequence continues at coordinate 15,379,633 of NC_091695.1, forward strand.
ATATTCACATGTTTTTTGTTGACCTTATCCTTTTGTGGGAATAACTTCATAAATAATTTGGCTGTGAGCATGGTGCCATTGTTGCTGTTTCCTGTTCAGATACATACATTAACCAGATCATGTTTGTCTCTGCCACGTTCAATGAAATATGCAGTCTGATGATTATTCTTACTTCGTATGTTTTCATTTTTATTACTGTCATGAAGATGCCTTCAACTAGGGGACGCCACAAAGCCTTCTCCACATGTGCCTCCCACCTAACCACCATTACCATTTTCCATGGGAGCATCCTTTTTCTCTACTGTGTTCCTAACTCCAAAAGTTCATGGCTCATGGTCAAGGTAGCATCCGTCTTTTACACAGTGGTCATCCCCATGCTGAACCCACTGATCTACAGCCTCAGAAACAAAGATGTGAAAGATACACTCAAGAAGTTAATCAATATTAGATTGTTCTGTGATAAAATATAAAGATAGAAATATCCATTATTTCTTTTTGAGAGTCTGGTAAGAATTGTCCAATAGCAAAGCAGTACATAAATATGGTAACCTTTTAACTGGCAGTTCAATATCCATTCACTCTAATGTTTAGTGAATAATTTTAATGTTACAAATAATGTTAGGGATAAAAACTTACACTACTTAAACTAAGTTTTTGATTCAGAAATAGAAACGCAAAAGTCTCTGTGTTAGCATACATGACTGTGTGATTGCCCAGGACAAATTTGTGTTCAATAGAAGTCATGTGGAATTTTTGAGTTGATCTGAAGTGTTATATCTTGCAAGGAGGAAGTTTATTTCTTAATATAAAAGTAGTACATTAAGAGCTGTTCAACATAAAACCATAAATATCTAAAAAAATATATATTTAATTCCATACAAACCACTTTAGCATCGGAAGATTCACAGACAAGCAAAGCTAAATAGGAAATATATGTCCCTTAAAAAGTTCCTGGACCAGCCCCTTGGTGTTGTGTTTAAGTTTGGCACACTCCAGAATATGGTTTAGTTAAATTATAATTGGTAGTATAACAAAATATACAATATTTTCTTTCTATGTAGTAGCACAAGAAAATGGTACACATTTTGGAAATATGTACCCATCACTCTAGTTTTTCCATTTATGTCAAAGTAGTTGTATATCATTTATGTATTTATTGGAAATTTTATTGACATAATTTTAGATTTATTTTTTGTAGTAAGTAATATAGAGAGATCCCAATGTCTTTTACCCAGTTTCCACTGCGATAGTACAATACAGCAACCACGATATTGATAATACAATACATAGATCTTATTCAAGCATCAGGGATTTATTGAAAAAAGGAAACAATCAATCATGAACTCCAGTGGGATGCAACAGTAACAATCCTTTTCAATCAGTGATTTGACTGAGCTAGCTCAGCTGATACCAACTGGGTCACCTGAGTGTCAGGACTGAGCTAACTAGATGAACTTCAATCTAAAGACCTGTTTGTATATCATCTCTGTTGGACCATTTAGCCAATGGTCTACACTGAATGCTAAGTCACAATAATGTATGCCCAAACACAAAAGCGTAATTCAAACTCCTGTTAGGGTATCACCTGCTGTTATTTTATGAATCAAAGCAAAACACATGGATAAGCCCAAAGTCAAAGTGTGAGAAAGTTATCTACCTCTTATAGAACAGTAAAATTGCAAGTCAGTGGTTAGGGGTGTAGGGAGAAATGTAAAGTTTGGTTCAAACTCTACCAAAGATTGATTAAAACATTTACCTCAAGAAACACATTATTTCTTGATAATGCCAGATAACTCTATGGCAGATAACAGATAACTCACGACCGAGACACGTTTTACCAAAGTTTTCTAATAATTGATGGGTCATTGGGTTACTTTAAGTGAAAAGACTGGTCGAGATTAACTATAAGAGCTTGCCTTTTCTACTTGTGTCTTAGTAATCATGATTAAGGTTTACAAGCAAAGAATAGAGCGATATCCACGTGTTGTTGTTCTAATTTAACCCATTAAATGTTACTTGTTTCTGTCATGATTAAGAGATTTATTTCCATATGGAAGTTGAATTTCTTTACCAGAATGCTTTACATCAAATCATGTCTTGTGTGACTACTCTTTAGGGATATACAACAACATTCTCAATACTCATAGTGTATCACAGTAGTAACAAAGGATTTACTTTAATTTTTAAATGTTTGTCAAGAAGGGGATATAAGTAACTGTTCCTATCAGATACTATAAAAACCTGTGTGTGTGTGTGTAGTTTAATAAACATCTTTAAGAAGAGAAAAAAGATTTAGAAAGTTTGAGCATGCATCATGGAACATTTGATATATTCATTAAGGACTCTAAGCTAAAAACTAGAATATCTTATTCTTAAATATTGATTTTGAAGTTATGTAACTTTTAATTTTTGCACTCTAGTTTTCTGTCTCTTAGTAGAAAATAAAACAAAAGCACAAAAGAGTGAATAGTTGCAAAATCCTTTTAGAACAGGATGTTGTTTTACTTTGGTAAATACTCTTGAATGATCAGTTAATTTACACAAATGTAAGGCAAAAATGTATGTTAGATAATATCTTAGTTCACTAATGGTTGTGTTAAGTGATGCTTACAGGTTAATTTTTTTCTGCCAATGAATTCATATGCTGCTCTTCTTTTAAAATTTTGGATGTAGTAGGTATAAATGTGACTGTTTTTCCTTGAAGGCCTATGCCAAGACAGTATTTAACAGTACTTTCTTTATTTCCTGATTTGTGTCCTAGAGGAGTACGTGTAGGAATCACATAGCTGGATTTAAAATATCAGCACGTTAACCCCTATGGCTGAACTGAAGAATACAGTGGATCTACAGCCTAGATAGGGATAAATACCTTACCCCCCCTCTCCCAACTCCCAGCTAAAGGAATGCATATTTAGGATATAACAAACAATAAGCCCAAATTATTGAAAGTAAAAATTTGTACAGCGTCATGTTAAATGTGTTTCTATAAAAAAACATGTGCCAACACTTAAGCAAAATAGACTAAAAAGCACATCATAACAACTATAATTATGTTGGAGTCATTGGATAGATGTGACTATAATTTTTTCATGATTTTAAGAATTATAGCCTTTATACAGAGGTAAATTATTTTTGAGACATAAAGATCCACATGTTAATGGCTTAGAAGAAATTATATTCTAAATTGCAGAAGAGGAAGTTTCCTCTAATTATTTTGTTTTTAGCTCATAAAAATAAATGTTGTCAGGATGCTCCAAGGCCTGTGTCCCCAAAGTCAGTTAGTTAGACATAAAACAAACAACGTGATCATGGAGTATAGTTTCCAGACCTGTTTATAGCTCATGGACATATTATACAAATCCAGGCTAATGAGTTTTGATTTGATTCATTCAGTATAAAATCTGTTTATTCCTCAAGGACATGTCTATGTTTCCTCCAAAATTTCCTGACAGTGGCAAAAATGGCATTTCTTGGTATCTTTATTAAGTTATATTTAGCAAGAATCATCAACTTTCTGACTAAGGCATTGGAAAAAATTAAACAAAAATTTCAATTTTGAGACAGAATATGTATGGAGTTTTAAACACTAACAAGGAAGTCTTAAATAAAAAAATATATCAAGATCTGGCTTTTGGTGAGTTGATTCTACCTAGAATCATCTTTTCAATCTGAAGTGAAGGACATTGACACACATATATCCATAAGAATAGCAAAATATGCCAGGCATTGCATAAATATTGTGAAGATATGAGTGGAAAGAAAATAGAGTAAGAGAAAAGACATTTAGATTAACTAGCAATGTTTTCTTGGAAGAGTTATGTAGTAACATGTGTAGTGATGACACAGTGTAAAAGAACCAGGGTAGATGTGCCGTTTTAGAGGTGTAAACATATTATATTAGAAAATATAAATGAATTGTTTTCGTACAATAAAAATTTAAAATACTGTTGTGAATGAAGTTGTATTGCAGTGAAAAAAAGATGTGGTTATATAGCTCATGGACATATTATACAAATCCAGGCTAATGAGTTTTAATTTGATTCATTCAGTGTAAAATGCCTTCCCAAACCCCGACAGTATTGCATTCCAGGCTAAGTAAGAGTAAACAAAATTTAAGCATAATTGTGGTTATAAGGATCAATCCCAAACTCTACACACCCCTGTACTTTTTTCTCAGCCATTTATCCTTTTTCGGTTTTTGTTATTCCAGCGTATTTACACCCACACTGCCAGAAATCTTAGTTGTGGAAGACACAGCTGTCTCCTTCAAAGGATGCATGGTACAATTTTTCTTTGGCTGTGCATTTGTGATTACAGATGTTCATGTTAGCAGTGATGGCCTGTGACTTGTTTGTGGCTCTTACTAATCCTCTTTTCTACACAGTCGCTATGTCTCATAAACTCAGTACCCTCCTAGCAGCTGGAACCTACATATGATTTGAATATATTCCCTGACAATCACATACTCTGTTTTGGAACTATCCTTTTGTGGTTCTAATACCATAAATCACTTTGGCTGTGAGTATTCTGCCGTTATCTCTTTATCCTGTTCTGACAGCTATTTCAGTCAGTTGATATGTTTAGTCATTTCTGTATTCAGTGAGGCTTGTAGCCCCTGATTATCCTCTCTTCCTATCTTGTCATGATTGTCACAATCATCCAGAAGCCTTCTACTAATGGACTCCAAAAATCCATCTCCACCTGTGCTCCCCACCTGACTGCCATCACCATTTTCCATGGGATCATCCTTCTTGTCTACTGCGTGCCCACCTCCAGGAGCTCATGGCTCCTGATCAAAGTGGCCACTGTGTTTTTTACAGTTGTGATCTCCCTGCTGAACCCCATTATCTACAGCCTTAGGAACAAAGATGTGAAAGAGGCTGTCAGGGGTTTAATCAACTCCAAACTACTTTCTCAACCAATATAATTCAAATAAATATATGTATTTTGTAGTACTTACATCCAATAATTTTTCACATATATTGTTGATGCTAGTTTACCTTTATTTTAAGTACATATGTGATTATGTTTTAAATCAATTAAATGTTGCACTTTCCCTGTTTTTTGGTGGTCGGGACACTCTGACTTAATACAGAAATAATTCATTCTGATGCACTTCATCTCACCTGGGTTCAAGGAAGAAATATATTTCAACATCTCCCAGTTAGACATTACGGAAGTCAGAATGACGAAGAAGGGATGTATATTTAGAGACTCATTACTTATGTCATAGTTTCAGTTCCCCTTTATAAAAGTGCTGCAAAGACACAGATGCTAACTGTCTTTGCTGGATCCGCACTCAGGTTCTCACAACCAATTCTTTTGACTCAGAAAGTTCTATAAAACAGAACTTTTTCTTCCCCTTAAAACTTCACTTCATTTGAAGTAAAATGAGGATCTGTGAGTTTGCATTGTGAGAAATATTATCTGAGTTTGAGTGAGCAGATGCTGAAAATATTAACCACTCTCTATATGTATCACTCATCTTTTGAACATCAATGTGATATTTTATAGTTCAATAAAAGTTATTGGAAATAATACTGAATACTAAAGAAAAGTTCAATTTATTTCTAACAAAACTTATATCCATTACTTATTGATAAAAAGACTGAGAGTAATAAAGTATACTTTTGAATCATCCATTCTCAATGATAAACTTTTGCCCCCTATCAATTTTCTTTATATCAGTAAATGCCATCCATATCTACTCAGTTGCTTAAATAAGCAAAGGAGAAGGCATTATTTATTTTGATTTATTATTCTGCAGCCTCTCTCAAATATGTCAGTCAGTTATGTTATTTCTGGCTCTAAAATGAAACACTGTCTTCATGTCTCTGCTTCCTGTGTCCCATTGTCATTAAGTGGGTTTTTAGCAGTTAGTATCAAATTAATATATTTCTCATATTTTTTTAACCTTATATAAGGCATGAATCTCAGATCATCTATAGTGATATTTTAAAACTATAGAATCAATGTATTTTACTCCCCAACCTAGTATTGTGCAATAGTTTTTATTACATTTATGATTATAATCTAACTCTTTGCAAAATCTAGCATCTGCTTAATTCTCTGACTTGTTCATTTTAAATTTAAAACATACCAAAACATATTTTTTAAACAAACATCCATGTAACTCTCAAGTAGATCAATACATGGGACAATCACTGGCCCTTTCCTCCTACTCTCAGCAAGAGTCAAAAGGATGATTTTTATCAAAATGATGCAATTACTTGTCTATATAGATTCAATATCTAACTATGCCTCTCAAAAAATATAAATTCGTATTCCTTTTTTGCAACTTTATTTAAAGGAATTCATGCATTATTTATCTCAAATATCTGACTTATATAGATGAATATTACATTTTACAAAGTATTCATGTTACATATATTTATACCTTATTCCATTTGTTTCTATTACATATTTTATATTATAAATATTTCAGAATTTTTCTTTATTCCAGTCTACTATGATGGACATTTGGGAAATTTCAATTTGGGGGCATGTGTACCATTACACTGCACATAAGCATTTATTTGATTGAGATTTATACCCAGAAGTATTATGCATTTATTTGGTTCTTAATTTTTCAAAGTGATTTTTATCAATTTAGACTCCTAAAAGCAATGTTTGAAAGCTCTAAAGTTATAATTCACCTCTTTGCCAGTGTTCAGTATTATTAGATGTTATGGTTTTTACCCATTTATTTGATTTAGAATATTTCATTTGTAGTTTTAATTTGGATATTTATGATTATTGAAGTTAGGCACATTTCAATATGTTCATGTATTTTTTTTTTTTTTGAGGAGTACTAGTCTTGAGCTAACATCTGCCAATCCTCCTCTTTTCGCTGAGGAAGACTGGCCCTGAGCTGACATCCGTGCCCATCTTCCTCTACTTTATATGTGGGACGCCTACTACAGCATGGCGTGCCAAGCAGTGCCATGTCTGTACCCGGGATTCAAACTGGCAAACCCGGGGCGCTGAAGCATGAATGTGCACACTTAACTGCTGCGCCACTGGGTCAGCCCTTTTCTTTTTTTTTTTAAAGTGGATTCTTAGGGCATTTACCAATCTTCATTTAAGTTATTATGTGATAGTTCTAATTTATTCAAAAATTTATTTTATATTATGAATATTATCTCCTTGGCCGTTATGTACCTTGAAAGTTTTTTTGCATTTTGGCTTTACTTTTCACTCAATGTCCTCAAATAAAGAGCAAGCTTGAATTTTAACTTAGTCAACTGCATTGCTTTTGTAATGTTTTTGTAATTGTTGAAGATATTTATCTACCCTTGAGGTCAAGAAGACATTTGTCTATATAATATTCAAGAATGTTTGTTCTTCTTCATATTTTGCTGTATGAGTCACCTAAAATTCGTTTTTTGTGGATGATATGAGGTTTGGGTCTTTGACAGATTGTTTACTTTTTCAGCATTATTCGTTCTCTCTTTATCTTTGTCATGCTTCTCTGTAGGCAGAAGGAGAACAATTCCCATGTGGCTTGCTTGGGACAATGCAAAGTGAACGAGTGTGTCATAAGTTATCTCATAGAAAAAGCTTGACATGTCCCTACATGGTTTGAATCTTCCTTCCTTGAGCTTATGCATTAAACTTGGAAAACAGCATACCACAAAGCGAGAGTGTTCCTTCAGCCTGGTCCTGGAATGAGAAAACAAGGGAATTGAGTCAAACTTAACCAAACACAGCATCTCAGAGCTGTAATCAATCACCAACATTCATGATACTACTTCATTTCTAACCAGATGAATATATCATTGTCACATGCTGTTTACTGAAAAAAAAAATCCCTTCCTGCCTTGTTGCCATTTAATACCAATCTTGTCATAAATGAAGTGTCCATATGTGTGCTTATCAGTATAATTATCAGCTGTTGTCACAATAACTCTTGAAAAACGCATCAAAAATCAATGGCTTAAAAGTACGATTATTTATTTTCAAAGATCAGGAGGTCATCTGAGGTGGTTCTGCCCTGGACTATGAGGCTAGGAATGTTTTGCTTCACACCACAGTTCCGTGAGTGTGGATTGCTCCGCATGTCTTTCATCATCTTTAGACTATTTGGATATTTGCATTATGGAAATGTCAGAAAAGCAGTAGACCAGGTGAAAATATTCAAGGTTTCTTAAAGCCTAAGTTAAGCACTGCCAATTTTTTTTCTGCTAACAGATCATTAAACATGTCACAGGACTGGATTCATAATCCAAAGGTGAAGAAATACACCCCATCAATAACAAAGTATGTAGAATTTATGGATGCAAGGAGATGGTGAATAAGTGAACCCAATTATTCAATCTACTTCAGGCAGCTTCTTATCTCTCTATTGTATTCTATTGAAGCATTTTCCATTACTACATATTCTTAATTATTATAGTTTGCAATAAATCTTGATATCCATTAGAGAAATTGTTTCATCTTTTACTTCTTCATGAGTGGATATTGATCGTCCTTGGCCCTTTACGTTTTCATACAAACTTCAGGATTTATTTTGTTCATTTACTACATACTTTTGAAGCCTGAGCCCCTCATGGGCTGTAAAAATTATTTTTATTCTTTAGATCCACACTATAAAGCATTCTTACCTGTAGCTATGCCTTCTCTGCTACATTAGTCTATATTCCATCCACTTTATACATTTCCGAAATTATGGGAAAATAATATCAGTTGGTGTTTATTTTACCATTGTCTTTATTAGAGTGACTGTTATTTGATTTATTCCTTCATTATGATTACTCTTTTTGATCGAGTTTATGATGGAGGGGAGAGGTAACAAAGATATATAGATTTTAATATATTGAATAAAAAGTCCGCTCTTTCTTTACCACTTCATAGATGGATGGAGGATAGATAAATATACGTATATATCTATTTATTGATAAAAACATGTAAAATTTAAAAATGGACAAAATAAAAACCAAAATATTAACATTATTATCTTTGTTGTTGGCTTATCAATTATTTTTTATTTTTCACTGTAATATCTTCTCAGTATTGAAAAGGTAACATATAGAATGGGAGAAAACATTTGCAAACTATGTATCTGGTAAAAGCTTAATATCCAATACATATGTAAGAAACTTATGCAACACAGTAGCAAAAAAAACCTAATAAGCCAATTAAAAAGTGGACTAAGGACTTCGTTTAGATATTTCTTTGGAGAAGATGTGCTAATGGCTAATAGGTATATGAAAAAATTGTGCGATGCCACACCAATCCTCAGGGGATTGCAAATCAAAATCACAACGAGATATCATCGCACAAGTGTCAGGATGGCTGCTATCAAAAACAAAAGACCAGTGTTGTCTAGGATATGGAAAATTCAGAACCTTTGTGCATTGTCGCTGGGAATGCTAAATGGTGCGGCTGCTATGGAAAACAGCACGGAGGTTCTTCACAAAATTAAAAATTGAACCAGTATATGATCCACTAATCCTGCTTTAGAATATTTATGCAAAAGAATTGAAATCAAGATTTCAAAAAGGTATTAGCATTCCAATGTTCCTTGCAGAACTATTCACAATAGTCAAGATGTGGAAACAACCTGAGTGTCCATGGATATATAAATGGATAAAGAAAATGTGGTATACACATACAATAGAATAAAGGTTAGCTTTAAAAAAGAAGGAAATTCTACAACATGTGACCACATTGATGAACCTTAACGACCTTATCCTAAGTGAAATAGGCCAGTCACAGAAAGACAAACTTCATGACTCCACTTACATGAGGTATCTAAAATAATCAAATACACACAATCAAAGAGTGAAATGATAGTGGCCAGGGGCTCGCAGAGGGAGAAATGGAGAATTACAAATCAATGGGCATAAAATTTCAGTTAAGCAAGATGAATAAGTTCTAGAGATCTGCTGTAAAAAATTCTGTCTGTAGTCAACAATACTGCATTGTACACTTAAAAATCTCTTAAGAGGCTAGGACTCATGTTAGTGTTCTTGCCACAATAAAGTAAAATTTTAAAAAGAAACATTAGTACATTATGATCACTAAAATCCAAACTTTATTTGTATTCCATGAGTTTTTTCCACTGCCCTTATTCTTTCCTGGGACCCTATCCAGGCTACCACATTGTATTTAGTTGTCCTGTCTCCCCAGCCTCCTCCAGTATTTGACAATTTTTCACTCTTCTCTTGACTTTGACAGTCCTAAGGTGTGCTGGCTAGTAAGCCTGTAGAATACTTCCAAATATGGGTTTACCTGATGATTTTCTCACATTAAACTGAGATTATGGATTGTGTGGGAAGAATATCACACAGGTCAGATCTTTCTCATCACATCGTACCACAGGAGGTAAATGATATCCACATTGTATCATTGGTGATGGTCATATTCGTCCTTTGCTTAAGGTAGCATTGGCCAAGCTTCTCCACTCTAAACTTCAATGTGGAATTTGAAAGGTAGTTGAGTTAATAACAGCTAATTCTGGATTGTCCCTTTTTTTCTCAGTTAAAACTCAAACCATTTACATTTTCTTTAATCAATTTGTATTATTTCAATAATTTAATATCTACAAGCAATTAATGGAATAGATGTGAAGACGTAATTATCCCTAATGATTTAGAAGAAAATGCATCTACCATAATGACACAAGAGACAGTGTTTCTACTAACTGTATGATTCATGGCCCACCGAGGATTACTTCAGTTATAATTTTCTATAGTTTATAACTCCACTGTCATAGAGACATACATAAGTGGCAGAGTTTGTACTATGATTTCAGCTTTTTCTGTGTATTCTCTGAGATTTCCTATGTCTTGAAAGTACAATGCCATTTTACTGGCATACTCATTAAAATATACTGCCACTTTTGTTACGAACTTCAAGCCTGTTGCTATCTTACAGAATGTTTGATTACTGAGAAGAAAAATGCCTGAGGTTCATTAATGATCAAAAGATATCAAGATCTCTGGTTTCAGGTCAATTCATTTATCTTTTGGTATCTTTCCCTTTAGGTGGAAAATATGGAGCTACAGCTCATGTAGATTATTCCAAAAATTATAAATGACTCTTCTTATGCTCAGATACTTATTTTTTGGTGAGGAAGATTGGCCCTGAGCTAACATCTGTTGCCAATCTTCTTCTTTTTGCTTGAGGAAGTTTGTCACTGACCTAACATGTGTGCCAATCTTCCTCTATTTAGTATGTGAGATGCTGCCGCAGCCTTGCTTAATAAGTGACATTTAGGTCTCCACCCAGGATCCAAATCCACAAACCTTGGGCTGCTGAAGCAGAGTGCACAAACTTAACCACTATGCCACTGGGCTGGCCCCATGGTCAGAGACATTTTAATTGTCACTAACAGGGCAATGAAGTGTTTCTGATAATTAAATTTTGTATCACAGAAACTGGCAGCAGTGAGCAATAGTGAAGTCACAGAAAATTTATGGGATATAGGTTGATTTTTGAAATGTTATAGGCCTAGTTTCAATTTGAGTACAAACCTAATCCTAATCTATTGATTTTCACCAAAATTATTTGAAATTGCTAGAGTTCGAGGACCAAGTCTTTTCCTGAGTATCTTTTTGTTATTGACCTAGGAAGTTTGCCAATAAGCCAGAGCAGGAATAGTAATCTCTTTAATATGCAAGGATTTTCCTAATACATTCAAATGTTGAAGGAGACTTACTTATTAAAATAGACTGAACAATAGTGGATATTTACAGTGTATCCGACAAGTCCCATTTGCTACTGGAAAAAAGATGCTGATGATAGATGCTTTATATCCGGGGTTGCTTGTAGCACATGTAAAAGTAGGTGATCATGGAGCTAAGTCTGGAGGCTGACACTTGCTCCAGACAAAGCTAAGAGGATGGGACAGATCATTCATCTAATTCCACTGCACCCTCATGTCTACATCTTGGGGCCCTTCATTTTATGGTCTCACTGCTCTCACTTCCTTATCGTCTCCAAGTTTGCCTCCTCATAAGAGAGGGCTTACCTCTCAGAGGGGTTAAGAAAATGTGTTATTTTCATTGGATTGTAGAACATATTTTGTATCGAACTATTGTTGGTGAATATAAGACACTTCTCAAAAAAAATATATACAGTTTATATATTTAAATATATGCGTATAATTTTTAAAACATATATCAAAATAGATGACCTAAAAGCACATTAATAAATAGTTAATGAAAATATAATTAAATAACTTTAATAAAATAATAAATGTTATGCAAAATGTCAATAAAAGAGCCACAAAATTACCCCAGGAGGCAGTGTACCATTAATGGAGGTTTTGGTGGAGGCCATATAATCATTTCATGGATGAAATTATCTTCAATTCTCAAGCATCATGTGGAAGGCACAAACAGGATGCATTTTAAGATTTATTCCAACTCCTAAATTCTATGGGTATTTCGTTCTGTATTATGTCTAGAAAATGTCAAACACATAAAAATAATTAATACTAAGATTTATGTGGCACCACTTGCAATACCAAGTGATCTCCTTGATCCTTAGTGTGATTCTTAGAACCATAACAAGGTGCTCTGTGCTTCTGTTCTGCCTCTCTAAGTTTTGGGTTTTTTAATAATTTCTTTCACGCTCTAAATTTATATTTCAATTCTATATTAATAATACTAACAAGAGCTGAATTTTAAACAATAGGATTATTACTATACATTTTCTATAACAATGATTCTCGTAATTTAGCATGCATCAAAATCCAAAATCACCTCGAGGGGTGGTTAAATCACAAACTGTGGTCCCCATACTAGAGTTTTTGATTCAGGAAGTTGGTGATGTGGCTAGAGAATTTGCACCCCTAACAAATTGTCAGGTGTTCTTGCTGCTGGTTGGGAACTATACTTTGAGAATCACTGTTCTGTACAAACTTCACAGACAAATAGGAAGCCTCTTTCTTCTGTTTCTTCCTGTATTCAGCTGTATTTTTAGGAATGACTTTTGATTCTTTACTCAACAGGAATCGTGATGTTATCCAAAGGAAATCAAAGTATCATACCTACTTTTATTCTCCTGGGCTTTTCAGAATATCCAGAACTCCAGATTCCACTCTTCCTGGTTTTCTTGTCTACCTACACAGTCACTGTCGTGGGGAATTTAGGCATGATAATAATCATCAAGATCAATCCAAAACTCCACACGATCATGTATTTTTTTCTTAGTCACTTGTCCTTTGTAGATTTCTGTTATTCTACCATAGTTACACCTAAACTGTTGGAGAACTTGATTGCAGAAGACAGAACCATCCCTTTCTCTGGTTGCATTCTACAATTTTGTTTTGCTTGCATATTTGCTGTAACAGAAACGTTCATGTTAGCAGCGATGGCCTATGATCGTTTTGTGGCAGTTTGTAACCCCTTACTCTATACCACTATTATGTCCCAGAAGCTTTGTGTGCTTCTGGTGGCTGGGTCTTACTCATGGGGTATAGTGTGTACCCTGACACTCACATATTTTCTTCTTGCATTATCCTATTGTGAGTCTAGCATCATAAATAATTTTATCTGTGACTACTCTGTAATTGTTTCTGTCTCCTGCTCAGATCCCCATATCAGCCAGATGCTGTGTTTTATTATTGCCATATTTAATGAGGGGAGCAGTCTGATGATTATTCTGCTGTCCTATATACTCATTTTTATCACTGTTATGAGGGTGCCTTCTGCAAGTGGGCGCCAGAAAACTTTCTCCACCTGTGCCTCCCATCTGACAGCCATCACCATCTTCCATGGAACCATTCTTTTCCTTTACTGTATCCCTAATCCTAAAACTTCTTGGCTCGTAGTTAAAGTGGCTTCTGTGTTTTACACAGTGGTGATTCCTATGCTGAATCCTTTGATCTACAGCCTTAGGAACAAAGATGTGAAAGACACATTCAGAAAATTAGTGGTCACAAAATTGCTTTGTCACTCAATATAATATTGTTAGATTCATTATTTTATTTCTGAAAAATTTGATTTGCTATGCTACAGATTGTTCAACTCTTATAGTGCAATTGATAATTCCAACTATTCATTCAACAAGCTATTAGTTAATATATCTGTGGCAGCACATTTTATGAGTATGAATTTTTGCATTCCTTAATTATTAGTGAAATAGCTCTAAACCATGTGCAAACCAAAATTTTAGAAAATAAAATTTGTGAACTATATTTTGTAATAATTATAAAATATTTTTCAATGCTTTATCATATAGTGTAATTATAGATGTGTGTTTCCTAAGTACAACTAATTCTCAGTTCATCAAGTATGTGCAGATCTAGAATAGTTCCTTTGAATTGTAATCAGGAAGCTCATACTTCAGAGATGGCTTTAATAAATGCTTAAGCTCACTGTATCTTGTACAGTAACCAATCGCTTGTTTTTTATCGTATGGAATGGCAGAAACTCACTTTTATTCATGAAAATTATAGCTTGCTGACTAGTAAGTAAAATTAAATATTGCTCTATGTTCCCTAAATTCATACTTTATTCCAAAAAAAAAGTAATAAAGGCAGTAGGATATTAGAGTAATAGAGTCCCAAAAAGGGCTCAAGCATATGTGGTCATCTAAATTTCCATGATAATCCAATGCCAATATAGTTCAATGGAGAGATAATTTTCAGCAAATAGTGCTGAGATAATTGGATATCCATATGGATAAATGAGCCTTAACTTTTACCGCACATCATACACAACTATTAACTTGAATTAGAGGAACTGGATCATAGTCCTAAACATAAAAATCAAACTACAAAATTTTAGTACAAAACAGAACAATATTCTGGAGCTTGTGGCAGGAATTTTTTTAGATGAAACACAGAAAGGATGGACCATCCAAAAATTGATAAGGGCCTGCCCCTGTGGCCGAGTGGTTACAGTTCCATGTACTCCGCTTAGGCAGCCTGGGTTTGCTGGTTCAGATCCCAGTCAGGGACCTACTCCACTTACCAGTCACGCTGTGGAGCTGTCCCACATACAGAAAAATAGAGGAAGATTGGCACAGATGCCAGCTCAGGGCTAATCTTCTTCAAGAAAATTATTTTTTAAATGATAAAAGAAACTTCATTAATGTTAAAAACTCATGGTAAAAGTTTCCTAATGGTGAAAGACACCATTAAGAAAATGAAAATGTAAGCCACAGACTGTTTGTAAATATTTGCAGTATACGTGTTTGACAGAAAATTTGTCTGTAGAACACATGAAAAACTGTTTATACTCAAAACAAGAAGACAAACAATCTCCTTAAAGAATCAGTGAAATATTTTAGCACTTGACAAAACGAGATATACAAATCATCTATAAACACATAAAAAGATACTAAACATCATTAGTCATCAATGAAGTTCTTTTTAAAACCACAGTAAGACACCATTGCATACTAGCTAAATCGCTAAAATGAATACGACTGAAATACCAAATACTGGTGAAAATGTGGAGCAAGCGGAATGCTCATACATTTCAGATGGTAGTAAAAGGTAAAATGACTTTGAAAACAGTTTAGCTATATTTTATGAAGTTGTACAAACATTTCCCATACAACTCAACAATTCCTTTCCTAGATGTTCACCCATGAGAAATGAAATCCAATATTTTAACTTAGGAGAAAATTGTTCTTCTGGCATATGCAGTAATATAGGAAAGAGAAAAGTGTAAGGAGAGTGATGCATGTGGGTATTTTTGTCCTTGTATGAGCTTTTTGGACTTTGTTCCTTTAAAAAGTGATTTTCCTAAGGGCTGGCCTGGTGGAGCAGTGGTTAAGTTCACACATTCTGCTTTGGCAGCCCGGGGTTCGCTGGTTTGGATCTTGGGTGCGGACACGGTACCACTTGGCACGCCATACCGTGGGAGGTGTCCCACATATAAAGTGGAGGAAGATGGGCATGGATGTTAGCTCAGGGCCAGTCTTCCTCAAAAAAAACTGAAACAAACCAACAAACAAAAAAAAAACAAAAAGTGGTTTTCCTAGAAGAGGTGGATTCTCATCCATGAAGAGCTGTTTCCATAGACCTATCAAGGATAAATAGGAAATGGCAGAAGTGATATGGAAAGATCTTGTCTCTTAACATAGAGAAGTATTTATATATACACACAAGCTTATATAAACTTACACATAGCCAAATAAATTATGGTACAATATACATATACTTGTTAATGCATGCAGATATTCTCCTGCATTGTGACTGATGGCATTCTCATAATATTTATGTTACTAAGCCTTTGAGAATTGTAGTAATGAGGTATAATTGTCCTCTTATGTAATTGTCCCTTTGAGATTCAAGGTGAGAATTCAGTTTGTCCATAAAAAAATGGATTTCAAATTGCTGTTAATTCTGAGAAAAACAGACCCCGTATATGTGAGTCATTGTCTGGTCAGGAAAAGAAAACAGCTATTCTTGGTTTTTAAAAGAGAGAAATTAGAATGGTGACTTGTCTTAAATGTACTGGAAGGATTGCTGGGATAAAAAGGAGGAAATAGATCTTAAAGAGATTAGTAAAGAAGCCATTAAAATCAGCAGGCTAGAGGAAAACGTTTTCTCATGACTCAGCCATCCTATGGTCTTCTGTGGTCCTTGACTTGGCTGGGGTTTTGATTGAGACCTGACAGATGTGTGTCTCCCTCAGATCTGAAAGGTTGTTAATGATTGAGCTCTACCCTCTGAAGTTTGAGTTTAACGCACTCTCCTGCTACCCCATGCAGCTTAATAGCTAGACGAATATCGTGAGGGAGAGATGGTCAAGCTTTTTCGGAAGGTCTTGATTCTCTATTTAGATTTTTTTTCCTAAGCACCATGACATTTCTGTAGGACATTTGATTCTGCCTTTCTGGTTCAGATTCCCAACCCCCCATGCTTCCTAGAATAAAGCAAATGCCCTGGTGGAAAAACTGGTCATGTCTTTTTGGTTTCTTTAGTTTTCAATTTATCAATAAATTCTTGTGTGTCCACAAAGCACTGCTGGATTCTTTGTTTTCTCAGTAATGTCCCTCTGCAAGTGCCAAACCTGAAACTCAGCCTGTTCCCAGAATCAGACAATGTGTACCGTGAAGGAAACAGCTGGTGACTGCCAGCTCACCAAGGAAGGCCTCTTTCCACTCTGAAATTTTAATAATCTAGTCCTAATTGCTTCTATTTTTCTCTGTAAAAAATAATTTTTGCAGTTAATTTTTTAAACAAAGTTATTTCATGGAATTGTTGGTCTGCAGTGATCTTCCCTAACCTACCTGAAGCAGAAGACCATGACAGACTCTTCAATGAACAATGGAAGGCAGAAGACAACGAGTGAAGGAAATAACTGTAGAACTATGATCCTGTGCCTAAGAATTATTCTTTAAAGATATAGAGGGAACAAAGTATTTTCAGACAAAAAAAGTGAAAGGAATATCTTCAGTGCATTTACAGTAAAAAAAAATCTTAAGGAGACTTCTTCATGCAGAAGGAAACCAGATGGATCTTGGAGAATGACTGTAGACTATGGAAAACTCAACCAAATAGTAGCCCTTGAAGAGATGCATGTGGCTTATGGAATATAGTATTCTATCATTTAATTGGCAAGTGTATTATTTTAGTTTGCCTTTTAATTAAAAAAAAATAAACAATTCACATTTCCATGGGATGGATAAAAGTATTTCTTTAAAGTTTTTCTTAGGGCCATGTTAACTCTACAGCTGTCTGTCATGGTATAGTTTGAAGAAATCTCTACCACCGGAACAAGCCACAGAACAGCACACCAGTACATTACATTGATAGCATCATACTAACCAACAAGATAAACAAGAGGGGGCTAACATGCTGAAGGCTTTAGTAAGAAACAAAGGAAAGATGAGATTCAGGGAACTGCCACTTGGATGATGTGTTTAGTCTTACAGTAATCAGAAACATTCCAGGGTACCCTCCCCCAAATAAAAGACAAGTTATTGCATCTTCTGTCCCCTACCAGAAGTGAGAAAGCACAGCTCTTAGAAGACGTCTTTGAAGATTTTAGAGGCAACACATTCCTCTAAATACTGCTCTGACTCTTATACTGAGCTTGATAAACAACCCTGAAGGTAATTGATTACCACTTCCTGGTGTATATAATGTTGTATAATCTCCTCCCTTTGTGTGCAGGTGAGGCCTGTGACTTGCTTCTAAGTAATACAATACGTCAAAGGTAATGGGATGTCACTCCCTTGGTTAAGTGATGTTATATAGCAAGATGAAGAATTGTGCACTTGTAATTAAATTCCAAAATCTGTTCATTTTTAGTTAATCAAATGTCAGTTTATCCTGGGTGGGCTTGGTTTAACTAGTGAAAGCCACTAAAAGAAAGACAGGGCCCTCCCTGAAGTTTTTTCCCTGTTGAGCTTCTTATCAAAGCACAACTCTGACTGACACCTGAATTGCAACCTGATGACACACTGGAGAGTCCAGAAACCTAGTTAAGTGGTGCCTGGACTGCTGCCTTGTAGAAACTGTGATATAAAAATGTGCATTCGTTTAAGGCACTTGGTAGGTGGTAATTTATTATGGAGCATAGAAAACTCATATAGCAGGTGACACAGAAGGTTGCTAGCTTTGAGTGACTCTGGGTCAGAAATTGGCTCCAGAGCTGGTCCAGGGTGCAGAGGTCAGTGATAGGAAGCAGATGCAGCGTGAAACTCATGCCACTCACAGTGTAGTAATACAGATCCATCAGTTTCTGGAGCAAAGCCATGTTATCTACAAAAAGTAATTTTGTGCCTTGCGATAATTAGCCACTGTTGTGTTAAGGGTTTCTGCTAGAGTCTGGAAAGGGTTAATCATGTTGTCTGGGACCAGGGAATGCATAAGTGGATCTAATTGAGTGATATCTGGGCATGGTGGGACGAATAGGTTGTTTGACACCCAGTGATTTTAGAGAGTTAAATGTGCTTCTAAAATACATTTGTCATTTTTAAGATGGTATAGATTAATTCTGTTAATATAAGCTTGGAAAAGTTGACTACCCATATTTGGAATAAATGCAAATTAGTTCCAAGGAAGCAAATCAATGTTTCCAAGGAAAATAGTGATCATTTTATGTTAAATGAAAAAGACAGAGTCCAAGTTATGTTGTTTATACATTTCAGGACACATATATTATGCAAAGAAAAAGGCAGACAAATGAAACAGCAAATATTAACAGTGGTTCTCTCTGAATGGTTGTATTTTAGCTGATTCATCTTTACCTTTGCTGTTTACTGTAATCACCATGCTTTCTAAGTCAATTTGTATATTGCCTACAATTAATATTTTAGAAGAAATTCTTGAGGTGGCCTTGATGAAGTATTGTCTCCAGCAATTTAGAAGAAATTACCTTCTTGTAAAATCCAAGATAGGAGTGCATTCAATCTAATTTCTAAGTTTGTGATATAAAAAGAAATAGTTCAGCAAAGATTCTCCAGGATCTAAATCCCTGAGGTCATGGAGGCATACATAAACCCAACAGTTTGCTCCTAGGAGTCAGATTTAGCTTCCAAATCTCTCTCTCTCTCTCTCTCTCTCTACCTCTCTGCCTTTTTCTGAGTTTTTCTGGATTTTAAGAAATATATTCACATCACATTAAATACAATTTATTGTAGACTCCTGCTATATTTACAAACTTCTTAATATTTTCAATAACGTTTGAATTCTGAGTGGGAACCTCCTCGGTGACTATTAACACTAGGAACAGGATCTTCAGGTGAGTTGGTTTCAGGTTGGGCGACCCGTCTTGTGTTATCTTGCACTTACATGGGGGACATTGAAGTCCTGCAACTTTTGAGGCAGGGAAGACTGTTAGTCTAAATGCCATAACGTCTCCTGAGTCCATCTTCCTAAAGTCTCATATCAATGAGTTTTGATCTCTTCCCCCTTCCCTGTGGTATCATCCTGATTTTTGCTTTGAGGATATTCACCACGTGCCTAGCATAGCACAGTCACATTGAAAGTTTTTAAAGGAACAGTGTTAAATCTGAGAATGTCCTTAACATCTCAAAATCTTGTAGAAAGGAGATAAAATAATATGTGTAAAGTAATGGTGAACATAATAGATCATGAAATTTTGATTTCCTGAGTAATGTCTGTAGGTCTACCAAGAAAGTGGAAAATATTGCTGGAGTGAAAAGAGAAAGTTTCTTCACAATAGTGATTTTCATTTAAAGCTTTAGATATTGTAACTGCTGCATCAGTATACTAGAAAAGGAGGATGCTCCTGATAAAAGAAGAGAAAAATCAAATAAGCCAAGGAATAAATGAGCAAGTGTTGTTCATTATAAGCTGAGAATATGGGCATGATTGAAGAAGCTTGAGCACTAGGGAACAGCTAGTGTGAGGGTTTAGGTGAAACTTAGCAGAGACATTTAGAATTAGCTGATATGCAGAAGCCAAAGTTTTCAGAACCAATGACTGTCATAATAACCACAGAAATCAAGAGAAGAAGCTGATGTTCTCACTGTGCAAGCTAGCAGCACTGCAGGGAAGTTGGCTGTTCCTCAGCTACCGTAATCCACCTGAGTGTGATTGCAGCTTGCTAAATATCCCACAGGCACCAATCTGAGATGAGAAAAGGAGGACAAGAGAGTCATATAATAATGAGAAAGCAAGGGAAAAACAGACAATTTATTGAAGGACAGTAAGGGGTGAATTAAGACAAACAGGGCCAAGAGGAGATCCAGGAAAGAGCTGAGACACCCTTTAATGTCCCAGACTGTACCCACTTCTTCATTACTGCCCACTTTGGCCTTTGTTCTATTTCTTAGATTTTTTTTTCAGATTTTTTAAATATTTTTCCTTTTTCTCCCCAAAGCCCCCCAGTACATAGTTGTATATTCTTAGTTGTGGGTCCTTCTAGTTGTGGCATGTGGGATGCTGCCTCAGCGTGGCTTGATGAGCAGTGCCATGTCCGCGCCCAGGATTCGAACTGACGAAACACTAGGCCGCCTGCAGTGGAGCGTGCGAACTTAACCACTCGGCCACGGGGTCGGCCCCTATTTCTTAGATATTTAAAATAATATAAGGGTTTAAAAATAATACCAATTATTCATAGCACTAAGAATTAAAAAGGGTGAGGGTGGAGAAAACTACATCTCCCAGACTCTACAATTGTCAGACTCTATGCTAAGTATATTAACATCGTTTCCTATTTTAAAACTTACACACCAATGAAATATGTATTATCATGTCATTATTGCTGATAAAAATGTTGAGACTCAGAAAATACAATTAATTCACCAGAGATAACACAGTAAATGACAAAGCCTGGAATTGAATTTAAATCTATGGTTCCAAGCCATGCTTCTTTCATTATGCTGGTCTGTCATTAGCTCTTTGTCACTTTCCTGCCCGTTCTCTTTTCTACATGTAGGAAATACATTTTCATGTGTGTCAAAAATAGCATTTAGCTGTGAAGGAGATAATAGTTTCTTTGTACATTGACTTGATCAGACAAAACTAAAATGGTGTCTTCATCTATGGGAGTAGTTCTTATAGTATCTTATTAACCTGAACATTTCAGAAAGGTGCTTGTTATTGATACGTTATTATTATAAACTTATCTTTTAAAACATTATTAAATGATTAAAGATACATCTGTGGTTATGAACTACTGTAGAATACAGATGCTTTTGTTTTCTCAAAGTAACATCTATAAATATAACAAAGATTTCATGACTCAAAATAAGATAATCACATACGTAGCTTTAATCAAAACCAATGTTTATATCACCAGAAATTTGGAGGGTGACTATGTAACCATTGACGTTTAGCACATTATCTAGCAAGAATATAGAAAACATGTTAGGGAATATGGAAGGCTGTAGAAAATATAGAAGGATTGAGCAAACCACATTATAAGTTGCTCTCCATATCAGATATTTTAAGTATTTAGTGTTATAATATGCCTAGTAAAGCTAACAGATTAAAATGTAATAATAGAAAGTTAAAAGATAATAATCAAGGAATCTAGATGAGTATATTGAGAGCATCAGTGACACTAAGTGAGATAACACTTTAGTAGGAAAGAAAACACAGGAGAGAGGGAATAGCATGTCATAAATGCAACTTGCTCATTTCACCAGGTCACTACAGTGTTTTTAGAACCTTAGGGCAATTACTGTAGCATCAGCGTAAATCAATGGAAAGCCTGAAGATATACAGGGCTATATTTCCTTCAATGTCCATATATTTTTTCAAAACTTGAAAATTCTTTTGGTGACTCATAAATGCTGCCTTTCCTATGATCCTCAATTTGAATATCATAACTCTAGAAGTATGATCACTTCTAATGCTTTACTACTCCTGATCCTTCCTTTATAAATTTCAGTGCTTAAATTATATTCATTGTTATGTTAGCGCTATTTCAAAAAAAACACAGGTCCTCAGAACGATGGAACTGTGAAAGACAGATGTTTTTCTACAACAATGTAGAATACTTTTCTGTCTAATCATAAACTTAATTCAAATTCTGGCACTTAGATCGACTTCAAAACCCAACTCATCACTAACAAGCTGTGTAACCTCTAACAAGTTCCTTAACTTACATATGCCTCAGTTTCCTTATGTAAAATACGGGGCTACCTGTTTTACAATTCATAGTGGTATTTGAAGATTGAAATTAATATATTTGAATCTTTTAGCACAATGCCTGCCACATAGTAAATGTTATAAAAATTTACTATCATCATTAATATTTTTATTATCATTATTTCAGATATTCTTCAACAACAATCATGTTGTTAGCTGAAGGAAATCAGAGTACTGGAGCCACGTTAACCCTCTTGGGCTTCTCAGAATATCCAGATGTTCAGGTGCCCTATTCCTGGCATTCTTGACCACCTACACAGTCACTTTGGTGGGGAACCTCAGCATGATCATGATCATCAGGATCAGTCCTAAACTCAACATCCCCATATATTTTTTTCTCAGTCACTTGTCCTTTGTTGATTTCTGTTATTCCATTATAGTTACACTCAAACTGTTAGAGAAGTTGGTTGTGGAAGACAGAACCATTTCTTTCATAGGATGCATCATGCAATTCTTCTTGGCTTGTATATCTGCAGTGGCAGAAACATTCATCTTGGCAGTGATGGCCTGTGACCACTTTGTGGCCATCTGTAATCCTCTGCTTTATACAGTGGCCAGGTCACAGAGGCTCTGTGCCCTCCTGGTGGCTGGGTCATACCTCTGGGGTATGGCTGGCCCCTTGGTACTCCTTTGCTATGCTCTTCGGTTAAACTTTTCTGGACATAACATAATCAACCACTTTTTCTGTGAATATACTGCTCTCATTGCTGTCTCAATCTCCAATATACAAATTCCCCACCTACTGCTCTTTGGTTTTGCCACCTTCAATGAGGTGAGTATACTATGCGTCATCCTTGCTAGATACGTATTTATTTTTGAGACTGTACTTAACATCTGTTCTGCTAGCGGGCGTTGTGAGCCTTCTCCACCTGTGCCTCCTACCTTATCGCCGTCACCATCTTTTACGGGACCATCGTTTCCTTCTACCCTGTGCCCAACTCCAAAAACTCTTGGCAAATTGTCAAAGTGGCCTCTGTATTTTACACAATGGTCAACCTCATGTTGAACGCTCCGATCTATAGCTTGAGGAATAAAGATGCGAAGGATGCCTTCCAGAAATTAATTGACACAAAAGTCCTGTTTTCTGAACCAATCTCAAAAGATGTTTTTAATCTTAAAAGCAGTGGAAACAGAGTCTTCTAAAACCTACAGCACATATTCGCGTGAGGTATTTTTGGTGACTGATGTCACCATATTTTGAATCGGTAAACTGAATTCCCTTGAAGTTATTTGTGTTGTATGTCACTGAAGCATTGTGTATTTTTTGGGAGATACAGATGGATATGCTATGTGATAAAAGGGGGGATGATACTCTTCTGATACTTTCATTCCTTGGGTTCTGCAAATTCTATGAATCCACAATCTTGGGCTTTCTAACAATCAGCTTATGCTGAGAAGTATATTGGGCAAGAACAGTTACATCTATTGCGTAGATGATGACACAGAGATTCAAGAAACTAGCCTAGAATTGACTGAAATGATTAATTTAAGACAGGAACTCAACTCTGTTAACTCTAAATCTAGTGTCCTTTCACTCTAGTACCTTGGAGACTATTAAAGTCATCAAGTGAAAAGTTGGTGGGAAATGTTTAAAGGAAGTAATCAACCTGACACTGCCTGAATCCACAGTTCAGACTTAGCAGCACTAAAAGTGGACAACTAGTTAACACGTATGTCACAATTTGATGCAACTGGCAATAGTCACAACCACCTATGAAGAATTCTTGCCTAAAGGAAACTAAAAGAGTGAATCTAAACTAATAAAGCTTCTTGATGTACCAGTTTAAAGGAATTGGTGCAGGAACAAGTCAAATGATGACAAATAAAGCAATAAGAAAAATACAGATGGTCCAATTTTTCCAAAAAATTACCTGAACGCACATACATGTACATGAACACACCCTCAAAACTGTTACACACTACACAGAACATAATGCTACAGAATACATGGAACTGTTACATAATAAAAAAATTTTAGTTATAACAACCAAATTTGTTTGCTTCTTGATTCAAACTAACTGTACAAATATATCTTTGAGACAACTGGGGAAATTTAAAGTGAGTTTGGTATTAAATTATATAACAATATGTTATTTTGTTAGATGCAATTTTGGCATGAGTGTTTATTCTAATGCTTATTTTATCGATGGTTACATTTTTTATAAACTCCTGTTAATGACTTAGTACTGTTAGCAAGTGGATGGGAAGTCAGGGACTCACTGTCCCTAAAATGTCTTTACCTTTCAGGACAAAGAACACTTCACATAGTCTTGCTTTCCAGGCTGCACATAGGACTTTTGGCCAAAAATGCATTTGGGACAGGAAAGAGAAGCAGTGTAGCAATGTAGTTCTTATAGTTGATTGTCTTGACGCTTGTAACATTGGTGGAAGTACTTTTTATTTCCTTGAATGTCTTTAAAAGACAAAGTTTTAAAACTACATTGATAAACCTCTTTTTGGTTTTATCATCCCAGATTATTTCAGTAGAGCTGAAATTATTTAAGGACAATTTCTTAAAGAAAATGTACCACAAAAGTACTCAACTAGTGCCATCTCATATTTTGTTGTTGTTCTAAAAAGTACCAACACAGTGGCACAAATACAGCTTTAAAGGACCACCAATTGATATACCCAGATAAGCTTCCTTTTTTCTTTCTGCCATAAATAATATCATGCTGAAATATCCAAGTTACATTTGTTGCAAAAGGGGTTTAGAAAACATAGGACACTACTGCAAACTGCAGAATTATTGAGATGCATGAAAAAAGCTGACTGTCGATTTGAAAATCAATTGTATTTGCTATTCCCTTTGTCTCAAATTCAACGCTCTTCCCTCAGTTATTTGCATAATTTGCTTTCTCACTTGGAAATGGTCCACACTCAAATACCACCTCACTATAGTCTTGTCTGACCTCCCTATTTAAAATGAAACCTTCAATTGTATATTTTTTTGCATTTATAATTACTGGAAAATCATTGCATATTTATTTTTTATTCCCCATTAAATTAAATTTGTTGAAAAATGGACATTCTTGCTCTTCTTCTCCAATGCCTAAGATAGCACCTAGCTTAGGGTAAACCTCTAATAAATATTTATTGAAAGAATGAATGAATGAGTAATTACATATCCTCATTATGTACTCAACCTTATTTCCCTGGTTTCTGACTAGAGATAGAAAATTCAGCAGAGTGGACACTTGTTTTGGTTTGTCTTATTTTGTTTTATTTTGACCGCCAAGTTTCAATAATCACTTCTAAAACATCCTTATTGTTCTTTGTGAACTATCTCCTGTCTGATCTTAAATTCCTCATAGTTCTGGAAAGTTTGGCTCTATTCCAAGTTCCTTGGAAGGTCATGTTTATTATTCAGTAAGATTCTTGGTACACTTACTTTATGTTAATCAATTGATGTAGGAGTTTAGAATATATAAGTGAACACATTCTCTGCTTTTCTTTTTCTCTGGAATTTTTATTCTAGCAGGGAGAAACAAACAATATATAATAACTGCAATAAATAAAGATTAAAAATATATTTGAAGCTTGTTAAGTACTTTAAACATTAAAGTGGATAGTGGAGTAGCCCCTGCAGTATAATAGTATGTTCACGGAAGTTTCCACTGAAAGGTCCATTTGAACAAAAACTTAAGGGAAAGCATTCCAAGGTAGGGGGAAAAAACTGGCAGAAAAGACCATAAGTAAGGAATATACAATATTTTCTAGAAACAGAAGGCAAGGAACAGAAGGAAAGAGGTCAGACTAGCTGGGGCAAGGGTAATAGAACAGAACAAAGATTTAAAAGGGACTGGATAATTTTCCCAACTTAATATTAAATTTGTAAATATTTCTGTTTTAACTCTGAAGGCATCAAGATGACCTAGAAGATCTCCAATATGGTGAGAGTGGATGATATGGAGGCAGACAGTTATGCTTGGCATATAGTAGTCACTCAGTTAATACTTGATAATGAGGACTTTTATAATTACATAATTTTGGTAGTTGTATGAGGTATGGGACTAATTAGGGGCCTGGGGGAAGTGACCTTATAAATTTTCATGTGAAATACCCCTTATGCTGCTCCAGGTTTTCTAGCATACAAGAATTATGTTAGAGAAAGGTGATTAATTTTAATTGTTTATTTAATGACCTCAAGAGAATGGGGCAATGGGTGGTCTCTAGGGTTCATGTCCCAAAGGTAGTGACTGTAGCTATAAGAACACATGCATCACTCCCAATCTGCAGAGGTCCTCCCTTTGCCTCCAGCAGGTTTCTTTTAAGATTCTAGAGACAGATTGATGCTAATTTCAATGTAGGGTATGTAGAAAACAACATGATGGGGGAACTTATCCTTTAGATCTAGACAGCTCTTGAAAAATATTTAGCCCCTGCAAAAGTTACACATATGAACATGCAAAGAAGAGGATACATTTATTTATTTATTCTCAAGAGCTTTGTGTCAGAGGGCCTGGCTTGGCTGAACTCCTCGCTAACAGCCCATGAAGAACTGGTACTGGAGTGGGGAGGAGCCGAGGTACAGGAGGTGTGGGGAGAGAAGAGCTCTGAGAATTTGAGGGAATGTGCATTATCTTGATTCTACAAATTTTTGGAAAGGGATCCAGGTAGAACAGACAAATATTTAAATAAATTGAAACAAGCAGAGATTGAATAGACCGTCTATTGAAAAACAATTAAAAGTGATCAGCTTTAATTAAGATTATAAAGCAGGATACACATGTCCCTTGTGGGCAAAAAGTTACAAAAAAATTGGGAAAAGAATTACACGGAAGAAGATTTCAGCTGTTATATTTCCTATATAGTTTTCAGGACACAGGAGCCATTATATTAAATATAATATTAGTTTAAAATGAATTTTTAAATGCTTTAGCTAAATTAAATATTGTATTATGAAAAAAGTTTGATAATTAGAACATCTGACTTTGTGATGGATTGTCTTTTGAGGTTGTCGTTAATACTCAAATTTATGAATATAGGGACAGAGGGCTCTTGAGTGCCTCAGTTTTGCATATGATCTGACATTTTTATTGATGAGCCATCTGAAATCCATTTCTTGGGTTGTGGGACCAGAGGTAATCTTACCAGAAATGATAGAGAAAGAGTTTTCCAGAATGGTAAGATCTTAAAAGTGTTGGCAACCATTTACAGAAATATAATTCTTTTGTATTACTATTTTCTCATGAAAAGTCTTTATAATGCAGTACTACCTCCAATTTAGAATCTCTCTCCCTCACAGGTAATATAGGACAGAAGGAATATCCTATATGTCTTGAAGGGAGAGTAGAAAGAGAGAAAGAGAGAGAGAGAGACCTTTGAAAGAGAAGTTTCTAAGTCAGAGTCTTTACTATACTTAGTTATTCCTGGGAGAGAAAATGTCCCTAAATCCCCTTCTCATTTCATCTCAATGTTCCTTTCTAGTATAACTCTGTGGCATGTATGCTGTCATTGGGCTATTTCTCATAGGTTTAGAGTCTCTAGTTTGTCAATTAAAAGTATGATGATTAGGGGTCAGCCCGGTTGCATAGTGGTTAAGTTCATGCACTCCACTTCGGCAGCCCAGGGTTCACAGGTTCGGATCCCCAGAGAAAACCCAGCACAGCTCATCAAGCTATGCTGTGGTAACATGCCACATAAAAATAGAGGAAGACCGGCACAGACATTAGCTCAGTGATAGTCTTCCTCAAGCAAAAAGAGGAAGATTGGCAACAGATCTTAGCCCAGAGCCAATCTTCCTCACATACACAGAAAAGGTATGATAATTCATAAAGGAAATATGTTAGTAGCTAGACAAGAATACGGATCAGGGTCTGGTGTAATAAAATGGATTTGGGGCTGGGAGTCTGGAGATGTAGGATCTGGTCACAGACATGTAGATTGGTACTTACTTGCATTTCGTTGGGAAAGCCAAGATTCTCCAGTTTCCCTTATGTCACCTCCAGAACAAGGAGGTAGACTAGATAACCTTTATCATCTGTTCCAATTTTATTATTCCTCAAGCAATGAGGAAGGATTGACATTTGGGATTCCCCGAGCTGAGGAGCATACTCTTTGAGAAAAATCAATTAAGCTTAACTTTGATAACAGATTTACTGAGTCAGAGTGAAAAGCAAAGATTAAAGTGCTATAAGGAATTAACAATAAAGGCACAAATGTAAAGTAGAGGTTTTCATTCTTAATGTCAAAGTATGAATATATGATGCAAAAATTAATTTGTTTAGAAATTTCTCATTTTTGTTACTGATTATAGTACTGACATAATCAGTCATTGCAGTATGCTAGGCTTATCTTTTATGAACTTATAATTTTCAAGGAGAGCTGAAAGTGTTATGGGAGGATTTGCTTTAAAATAACCATAAATCTCTTGATTTCATACTTTTTTGTAAATATTAAAAATTATAATTGAGTACAAACATAATGCAATAACTGTATTGTTTTTACATAAGGAAACATTTTAAATGGTCGTTATGTTTTACAATTTTAGACATTTAGTGTATCTTGCATAGAAAATACAAAAAGAAATCCTGAAAGGCATATTTTGCTTCATTTTGCAGTCTTGGGAAGGGCAGTTAACCAAGCTTCTTATATCCTCACTCTCCTTAATATTTTTATTTTCAGGACTGATTCAGATTCTAACAAACAGAAACCATGTTACTGTCAGAGAGAAATAAAACTGGGGCCACGTTCACTCTCTTGGGCTTCTCAGATTTCCCAGAACTGCAAATCCCTCTCTTCTTGATTTTTCTGGCTATTTACACTGTCACTGTTGTAGGGAATATTGGGATGATTGTAATAATCAAAATTAACCCCAAGCTACACACCCCTATGTACTTTTTCCTCAGCCACCTCTCATTTGTGGATTTCTGCTATTCCTCCGTCATTACTCCCAAGACCCTGGTGAACCTAGTTGTGGAAGACAGAACCATTTCATTTATAGGATGTGTAGTACAATTCTTTTTCTCTTGTACCTTTGTGGTAACTGAATTCTTTTTATTAGCTGTGATGGCCTATGACCGCTTTGTGGCCATTTGTAACCCTCTACTCTACACATTTGCCATGTCCCAGAAACTCTGTGCCGTGCTAGTGGTCGGATCATATGCATGGGGAGTAGCTTGTTCCTTGA
Organism: Equus caballus; assembly: GCF_041296265.1. NCBI lineage: Eukaryota > Metazoa > Chordata > Mammalia > Perissodactyla > Equidae > Equus > Equus caballus. The sequence continues at coordinate 15,409,299 of NC_091695.1, forward strand.
TATTCACATGTTCTGTTATCAAATTATCATTTCGAGGTTTCAACACAATTAATCATTTCTTCTGTGAATTCTCCTCGTTGCTGTCCCTCTCTTGCTCTGATACTTATGTCAACCAGTTGCTGCTTTTCATTTTTGCCACCTTTAATGCGGTTAGCACACTACTCATCATTCTCATGTCTTACGGATTTATCAGTGTTGCTATCCTCAAGATGCATTCAGCCAGTGGGCACTGCAAAGCCTTCTCCACCTGTGCCTCACACCTGACCACCGTTACTATCTTCTATGGCACCATCCTCTTCCTCTACTGTGTGCCCAACTCCAAAAACTCCAGGCACTCAGTCAAAGTGGCCTCTGTGTTTTACACAGTGGGGATCCCCATGTTGAATCCTCTGATCTGCAGTTTGAGAAATAAGGATGTCAAGGATATTGTCAGCAAAATAATTCTTCTTAAGCATTCTTATTAACCATATTATTATTATTAAGCATATTCTTATTAAGCATATTATTTTAACAGAGTTTGTCCCTGATATGTAAATAAAGTGTGTCCATAAATGTTGATTTAAAATTAATTAATTTAAAATTATGAAGAGTTAATGTTGTACAATAGAAAAGTCATGGGTTTTAGTTAAAAGAGACTAAACTTGGCTCTATCTCTTACTGGAAAATAAAATAGCCATCTCTCTCATCTTTAATTTTTAATCTATAAAATTGAGATAATGTAAACTAGCTCTTAATCTGATTGTGATGAATAAAAAGACTATATTTAAAAAAAGACGGTATAAATATCATATGTAAAACCTTGTGTAATCTCAATAAGCAGTTTTATCCCCTTTCTTATAACATACTTGAAGTACACTAGGCTCTCAATAAACATGTGAATTTCTCTTGTAAAAGTACAAATAGCAGTTAAAGTAAGACTAGTCTTCATCCTTCAAGGAATGTAAAATCTAGTGTTGACAGTAGGGCAGTGAAAAAAGTAGTCACTGTATAAGGTAGAAAATAATAAGTTATCATGGAGAATTTGAGAGAAAGGAAAGTTCAAATCCATTTAGGGACATTAGAGAGATGTCTTCATAAAACAGGTATTGTTTGAATTTGTCCTTGAATAACAGAATGGTCAGAATTTTAGGAGACACATTTCAACAAGGAGTTTTCTTTGGAAGATGGAAGCATGGCAAAGTCAAAATGCAATACTGAGTCAATGATGAACCAAATTTTTTATTGAGTGAATACTTTATGACATGCACATGTGTGTGTATATTATTGTGTATACAGGTTACTTGGCATGAATGGAAAGTTGATAAGACATGGCCTTTATTCTGAATGTGTTTCAAAGGAGCTCAAGTATGGTAGGATGATAAGCTGTGATAGACTCCACCAGAGGCATAGAAATAGTAGATTGGCTCTCAAGAAATCTTACAGGCAAAAAGTAAGCAGGGTATCAACCCAATCTGTACTTCATACTTTCATTCTGCTTATAAACACATCAAAACCATGATCAATTCCTTGATTCTTTTTCCTGAACATGAGGGTAATTTCTGAATCCTTCTCAATTGAACTCCCATCTTAAAAAAAAAAAAGTTGGAGTCACCTCAAGTGTTGGAAACAAATCACCTATATAACTTTATTCAAAATAAAATGAAAAGCAGGCATTCATTACTATTAAGACCTATTTGATCTGGTAAATTAAAAATTCTAGATTTCTTTAACATTAATAACTCACTTATGCTTGAATAAATTATACGTCCTTCTCCTTCTCTTTAATCAATATGTCTAGATAAAATTCCAAACTAATCATCAATATAATGGAAGAAATAAATTTCCAGGTATTTTAGTAAGGAAGAAAATCTAACGTGGGGAACAATTTTATATGGATTCAATAAAGTTATTTGGAATGTTCATGTTATTTTAACCTTATGTTCATTATTGAAATGTTCCATTCATATACATTATATAATAAGGAATCAATTAAATAACCATTCTATATGGAAAAATAAAATAGTGTTTTAGATATTGGATGTCTGATGAGGGAATGCTTTTCTCTTCTATTGACTTCTGTTTCTCTAGCTATTTACAAATTTATCTTTGTTATACATTTAGCAATTAAGCAATTTCTAATTTTCTTTGAAATTAAGAAATTATTTATATTAATCTTAAACTGAATCCGTAATGGTTAATGCCTTTTTTTAGAGAAGTTTATCTTACTTCTGTCCTGCTTGCACCAAGGATGAGCACATTTTTTGATAGAATTACCACAAACCGTTTGCCTTTACTTTGAAGAAACCAAGGCCTATGATGCTTAAGTGACCTCGCCAACATTGTAAAAGCAATTGTTGATAGAATTCATGAAATCATTCAAGACTCCAGACATATCAGAAGCACACTTTCCATTAAACACTGGCATACAATATGTTTTCCATTATCAGGTTGTGACAGTTCAGATTCTTTATAGTAGATTCTGTTGCTTCTATATACAACATGACTCATATTAGTAGTCTTCACATCTTTTGGTCATACGCTTCTCAATTAGTTTTGAAAAGGTATATATTCGAAGAATTTAATTTTACATATACAATATTTCATCATAAACTTAAATAACAAAAACTGTAATTTCCATTGCATATCCATTTAGAATACATAAATAAATGACATCCAAAACAGTCATGTTTGTGCCTTTCCTTCTCCTGAATTTACATTCAATCCTACTCCTCCCATTGATCACTACAACGTTATTAATCAGATTCATACTTTTTATTTCATAATGCTTTTGGCAAAATCAAAAGTTTTTCTTTCTGTATTAAGTTAACCTTGTAACGATTCAATAATAATTATACCACTAATTAAAATATAATTGCATTGCAAATTTGGATAAAATATAATCAATCAAAATTGAAAAAATATTTTTGGAAATATTTTATTTTGCTGAGGAAGAATAAGCCTGAGCTAACATCTGTGCCAATCTTCCTCTATTTTTTTTGTATGTGGGTTACCTCCACGGTGTGGTTGGGGACTGAAGTACATTTGCGCCCAGGATTTGGGCTGTGAACCTGGGCCGCTGAAGTGGAGTGCGCAGGACTTTAACCACTCAGCCATGGGGCTGAGCCCTGGAAATATTCTTTGTGTGAGAAATATTATGAATATATGTTTGGATTATTTATTTCAATTAATTAATGTATCCTTGGAAAGATATCACAATGTTAGAAAGCAAGAGGGTTCAGCATCATTTCTATTTCCACTTTTTAATAGATGAAAATACGGAGACTGCTTGGTCATATTAAATGGAAATGGGACTAGAAACTGTCAGAGATTGTGCTAAAATAGGAATATCACTCAACTCTTTCAACTCCATCCAAGTTACGTGCCAATTTCTCACAATAATCTTTAGTTGTTTATTTTAATTAATATGTTTTGGAGTGGTTTGTTCTGCAATCAGTAGAAACACTCACTTTCTTAATTTCTGAAAAGGTTACCAAAAGACCTTCCACATCTTATCATATAACAATTAAGTATATCTGTTATTCCACTTGGAGGCACCATGATTAAAACAATGGAATTAGGGGCAAGCCCAGTGGTGCAGCAGTTAAGTTCCCACGTTCTGCTTTGCCAGCCATGGGTTCGACAGTTCAGATCCCGGGTGTGGACATGGCACCACTTGGCAAGCCACGCTGTGGTAGGCGTCCCACATATAAAGTAAAGGAAGATGGGCGCGGATGTTGGTTCAGGGCCGGTCTTCCTCAGCAAATAGAGGAGGATTGGCAGCAGTTAGCTCAGGATTAATCTTCCCCAAAAAAGATGGAATTAAAAAGTTTAGAAAATTTAACACACTGCTGATTGCATTGAACCTTGCCAATACAATATTTTACTAAAACAGCACTATCGTATGTGTTTTGAATACATTTCATCAAAACTCAGAGCTTCATATTGATGTTATTCAATTTAGGGATAATGACCATGAAATCAAATTCAATAAAATATTTATTTTTAAATTAGTTTTTAAAAAAACCTGCCATGTTTTTAAATCTAAGACAAATAGGTAAGCAAAGCAGCTCTCCTGTGAGTGGTTGGCCCAGATGACATGAAACTTCACTGACAATGGTACTCTTTATAGATAGTTTTCTGGTTTTTCTGTCATGAGACTCTCTCCTGCAGGAAGATAGGTTTTGTGACAGTAGTTTCAGGATGCACTAAGAACAAAAAGAAGAGATGTTAAAAAATATTGTCATCAATCTACTAAATATCTGATTTCAAAACATCACTGTGTTGGCTAAAACACATGCCTAATGCCATCATTTTCTGTGGAAAGAAATATGTACTATATGCCAGAATCATGACAAGAAGTCATACCATGGGATTGAAGTGTCTTGATTAAAGAAAACTTCAAGATTCATGAAAAACAGTATTTCAAATTGTTCTTAGGTTTTAGAAGTTTGCTTTTGTTTTCCTCATTGGGGTAATTCACATAGTAAACGAGAACGAATAAGAGGAATCATCACTTTTGAAAAATGAGAGAAATAGAAACATGAGAGTGCTAGGTGGAAAGAAGACCCGGAAACATTCTTCAAATTCAGAAAATTAACATATGGATCAATTTTAGGAAAACATATATAGGTTGCTGAGAATTTGGAAACTGATTACCTGTAACTAAATACATCCATGGAATTCTTGAAATGTTTGGTATATCAAAGAGCACAAATCACAGACAGTTATTTGAATACTGTTGGTTTAGGGAGACAATACATGGTCAGAAAAGGGGCAGACCTGGGAGAGATCCCTGAGGCAATCCCTTTTAATAGTCTCTGGCATTGAGTAAGGACTATGCCATCCCAGCATCATTCAGTAGTTCTGCTCTTCTTCACAGGGTCATATGTGTGTCACAACCCAAGAAGCAGCATGTAGTCTGATTCTGTCAGTGATTCTGTGTGTGACTTTTAGGAAGTTGGACCTGACTGTGCTTCAGTCACCTCATTCATAAAGTTATATAATTGTATCAATCTCACATATTTTTATAAAGATGAAATGTGTTTAATAGTTGTATTCATAACAGTAGCTAGCATATCAGAAGTGGCCAATAAATGTGAGGAATTATTATTATTTTCAGTTACAAAGTTCATTATCCCCACCTCTTTCAGATATTTGGTAGAACTCTGGTGTGGCTTCAGACCTTATGCCCTCCAGGAAGGAGCTTTTGAGCATAAGACAGGCAAAGTTTATAAGACCTATTTATATATTTCACAGTGGTGATAGGGGGGCGGGGGTGGACTGTCATGTGCATCATAGTGTTGAGCAGCATCCCTAGTCTCTACCCACTAGATGTCAGTAGCACTCCTCCGTATTGTGACAATGAAAAATGACTCCAGGCATTGCCAAATGTCTCATGAGGATCAAAACAACTCCTGGTTAAGAACCACTACTCTATAAGTAATCAACAGCCTGATTTTTCATCCTTAGACTTGAAAACAGGAAAAGGTTTGAATTCAGAATAAGGCAACTCAGTTTTACTGGCTGTTGAAGAGAGAAACCATACCATCAGAATAATTATTTGTTTTCAAACTGAGATTTCTTAATTTCTTTTCTTTTGGTGAGGATGATTAGCCCTGAGCTAACATCTTTTACCAATCTTCCTCTTTTTGCTTGAGGAAGATTGTCCTTGAGCTAACATCTGTGCCAATATTCCTCTATTTTGTATGTGGGACACAACCGCAGCATGGCTTGATAAGCAGTGCCTAGGTCCCTATCCAGGATCTGAACCTGAGAATCCCAGGCTGCTGAAACAAAGCACATGAACTAAATTACTACACCACTGGGCTGACCCCCAAACTGGCATTTCTTTATGCACATATCCTTCACCTCTTTGAAATAATTTGAAGAATGAGGAAAATACCTGGCTCTGTTGAGTTCTAGTCCAGATTCTCTTTCCTCCAGGAATAACCAACTAGTGCAACTACAGTCACGTATATGTCTACCAAGGGTCAGAGAATAAGTGAGAGTGGTCTCACCCTCTATTGGCATTTTCTATTTGTCAAAGGCCTTGAATGTATCCTTCTCTTATTAAAAAATAACAACCTCCCTCTCCACTCTACTCCATAAACCTTATGTTTTGTGAGAATTCAGGCATGTTTCTACATTGCTTTTAAAAAAAATTGCAACAAAATATTTATGTTTCATAGATGTTGTCAGGATTAAATATACAATGCAACTTATATAAACATATAATATTCTGTCTGTGCAATCTGGCTTACTGTTTTTTAACTTGCCATTTTATCATAGCTATTTTTCAGGTCACTAAAAGTTCTTCAAAAATATAATTTTAATAGCTGCATAGTTTTCCATAATATATAAGTACCATAACTTTAGCCATTTCCCTCTTGTTTGACACTTTATTTCTGTTTTATTTACATAAATAATGCTGCAATGCAGCAGCAAGCATTTGTGTTAATACTTTCATATTCACATCTTTTATTTGTTCTACAAATAGTTTTAAAGCAGTGAATTCATTTGTCAAGTAGCTCTTTATAGGACTTCAGAATCATAGTTATAGGAGGTTCGAATCCAAGTACCAATTCGACGAACAATGGTCAGCATAGAATTGCATAATTAACAAAACCACTATGTTAACTTCATAGAGAAAATGCTAATCTAGAGTATAAAAGCTACTTTCCCTTTTTAAAACACATTGGAACAAATTAACACTTGTGGGTTAACAATTTTAAATAAACATATTTCTCCTCATTTCAGTGGAAAACAGAAAAGGGTACTATGCATTATAAAAAATTATTTCTTGGGATCCCAGTATCTCCAGTATTGATTAAAGAGAAAAAGAGATTTGAACTTCGTAAAATAATATGGCTAATTAAAGAATATGTGCTGTCCTTCTAACGATTCACTTTCAAGCTCTAAATTGTATAGGACTACTTTAAGGAATCATATAAACTCTTATGGATGGGAATGCTTTTGTGTGATCTGTGAGTGTGAGCTCTATGCCTTTGTAGGCCACAATGTCTGGACTTTTCCTAAACTTCCCAAAAGCAATGTCCTATTTCTTTGCTGAAAAAAATTAACTATCCTACTTATTCTCATGTCTTTTTAGGAGATAGTCAGAACTGAATTTGGGATCATATAACGGAGGATAACTAATAGTTTTCTCCAATCCCAGTAAAGTGGGGACATGGGCAAGAAGAACGGCACCACTGCGCCAGAGTTCATTCTCCTTGGATTAGCAGATAACCCTGAATTGAGGGTCTTCCTCTTCCTACTGCTTCTTCTCATCTATGGAGTCATGGTTTTGAGTAACCTGGGCATGATTGCACTGAGTCAAGAAACTCTCAACTGAACTATTGCTTTACATTGTGGCCTCTTTCAATGAAATCATCGCCATCATGATCATCTTCACTTCCTACTTTTTATTCTCATCATCATCCTAAGGAAGTGCTCTGCAGAGGGAAGATGAAAAGCCTTTTCCATCTGTGTCTCCCATCTCACAGTCATCATTGTCTTCCATGGAACAATCCTTTTCCCTTTTTTCCAGCCCAGTTCTGGCAACAGCGTGGATACTGACAATGTGGCTGCAGTGTCTACACTGTAGTGATTCCCATGCTGAATCCTCTGATCTATAGCTTGAGAAACAAAGATATGAAAGAAGCTCTCAGAAAAGCAGTGGGCTCCAAAATATTTTCCTAGACAATATCTTCTTATCAGGACTCAGAGTCCCAAAGGGGAGGCTGGTGGAGGGGTAAATAAGTGGGCTTCAGTGTTCGAGTGGAGATAACAGTCAAGAGGTAGGTAGTTGTGAATGTCTTTTTCAATCACTTATCTTTGTGTCTCCTCCATTTACAAAGGTAGGATTGAGCATATTTCAAAGTTTGAAGCCTACTTCTTTGCCTTTATTTCATCTAAAATGACCTAAATTACTATGGTTAATGGACTGCTAAGACATACACATTTAGTTTGCTGTAAACGTTTATAAGCTTAATGAAGAACTCAGGAGAATCACATTTTATTTCAGTATCCATTATGGAAAATATGATTCAATTCAAAACTGACTTCCTGTTATTTTACAATGAACATAACGTTTGTCCATTTATGAGCAGAATTAGATTACTATATATGTATATATCCTGTTTGCTGTTTATTTCTTGTTTCCATCATTATTTTTTGTTGCTTTCATTGAAATGTCCAGTGTTTTTGGAACTCCAGATACTATCATATCTGAAAAATGGACTCAGTAATAATTATTTCACGGAAATCTTAGAAAAATTAAATTACATGTCATGTACTAAGAGCTTAGAATAATTCTCAGCATGTAATTAGTTCTCTGTTTCTCTGTGTCTGTCAGCATCTCTGCATCACTCTTTCTGTCTCTCTTGCGTAATATATTTTATTATAAGTAGCACATTTATACCTATTTGCAATCATTTAATAACCATTGTCTTTTAGTATTGAGAAACTGTTGGTGAAATTAGAACAATTTCCTCTGTAACAAACATTGATATGCATGAAATACAGAATAAACAAAATGATACTGTATGTGTCTCTCTCTCCTTCTCTTTCTACCATTTTCCACACTGATTTTTGTCAAGGAATATAGAATTTATGACTGTAGAGGAGCTCCCTAATTGTCACCCTAATTCTGAGAGTTGAATTAATACGCCTCTGAGCTGGTTATGGGGAATCAGGCCACGTGGACCATCTCTGCTCAGTAGAGGAGGTGAATTCTTTGGGATTTGTTTTGGGTTTACCATCAATTAGTTTCTTATTGTTAGCCCGGAATATTAAGAAGAAAATTTTCCAAGTTGACTTTTCTGTTTTAACTTTGAAGTAGGCAAATGACAAATAGCTCAGTTTTTTTATTTTTTTTTATTTTTGGGGGGGTAATGAAAAAACCATGACTTCAGGAAAGTGATGTTTCCACTTTAAAATTAGCTCAAGATGTGGAGATAATATCAGACTATGTTTTCAGTCCGAAATCTCTTCTCTCAGTTTCATCATACATGTGTATTTGAAGGCATGGGTATGAAGGAGGGAAGAGAATAAAATTCCTCAACTTCCGTTTGCTTTTTCTTTCTTTTTTTGTTAATGTAAGCCAGCTACTTGACTTTTCTTTTCTTTTTTTTTTTTAAAGATTGGCACGTGAGCTAAGAACTGTTGCCAATCTGTTTTTTTTTTTTTCCTTCTTCTTCTCCCCAAAGTCCCCAGTACATAGATGCATATTTTAGTTGTAGATCCTTCTGGTTGTGCTATGTGGGACAGCACCTCAACATGGCCTAATGAGTAGAGCTGGGCTGGCCCCTTTCCTTTTCTTTAGACAGACGTAAATGGTAGATTCCACCTAGGTGGAATGTACAGCATAACTACTTCCCCAACCAGCAATGTGAGAGAACTTGGGAAAGTTTTCACTTCCTTCCTTTTTAATGTGGATACAGGATTTATCTTTCTAGGATTGTAGCCAAATAAAAGTGATAATACATAATATATCCATCATATGTATTCATACCTCTCCATATGCATCTTCATTTACATCCACATGTATATACCAAGGGTACTATTCAATATCCTTTAAAAAAAATTAGCCATCTCAAATATGTAATTTCAGATAGCATAATAATTTGCTACTCTAGATATAATCCACTATGTTTTAAAAATTGCTCTAATTTAACAATTTTTCCCATTGTTAATATTACAAACAATGCTGAAATGTAGCTTTGGATACAGTTTTTCACAATTTTATCAATGTAATTAAATATTTATTGTAATCGCTTACCAAGAAGAAAATCTCAGGGCCAGCCCCATGGCACAGTGTTTAAGCTCACTCACTCCATTTCAGTGGCCCAGGGTTTCACTGATTCTGATGCTGGGTATGGATGTGGCACAGCTCATCAAGCCATGCTGATGTGGCGTCCCACAGAGCACAACCCGAGCGACTTACAACTAGAATATACAACTATGTGCTGAGGGGCTGTGGGGAGAAGAAGAAGGAGGAGGAGGAGGAGGAGGAGAAGAAGAAGAAAGAGAAGAAGAAGAAGAGGAGGAAGAAGGGGGGGAGAAAAGAGATATTGGCAACAGATGTTACCTCAGGTGCCAATCTTTAAAAAAATAAAAAATAATAAAAAAAACTTAAACTTAAATTCTGATTTAAAAAAAAGAAGAAAACCTCTCATAAAAAATATCATATAGCTTTTACTGTCGTCAGGGTTAAGATTTTGGACATACGTTGCCTAATGGCTTTCCAGAAAAGTGTATACAACAGTTACATCTTTCTGAGTCATTATTGACATAGATTATTATCATTATAATTAACTACATTACTTTGATAATTTGATAAGTAAAAATGATGATGGCTTTTAGAATATATTTTAATTCTCTATTTTTCATTCTGCATAATTCTAGAGTTAAAGAATCATTGTGAGCCACTAAGCTCAAAAAAATTGGTCTCAGTCCCTGCATGGAAATTGTACAGGACCTCCTCACCCCCTGCAAAATTTATGCTACTGATAAACTAATCTAAAAAGATAGTGTACACTATACAGGATCACAATAGCTGTCACCCTACATGGACAGAAATTGCTACATTTTTCAAAGAACAGTAGTTTATCTCCATGAGGCTGTAAAATCATTGAACCTGTTTCAGATTCCAACAAAACACCTAATTTAATTCATCAACCCAATTTATCATAGCAGATAACAGTTGGGAATCATATAGGTTTCTGCTGATACTTAAATTTATTTTGATCAGTGAGATCCACTGAGACATTGAAAATTTTGAATTATTTGACAACTGTATCTTAAATCACTGTCAATGTTATATTTTTCCAAAGTTAATATAAATGTGTTGTTTTCTCTCTTGTTCTCTTTTTAGAAGAAACGCAAAACATCGTTTGGTTTCCCATCCTGACATATGGTGGAAATGAGGGAGGGGAACGGTACCACTGTGACAGAGTTCATTCTTCCTGGAGTATCACATGACCCTGAGCTGAGAGTCTTTCTCTCCCTCTGTTCCTTCTCCTATATGGAGTCACAGTTTGGGCCAACCTGGGCGTGATTGCACTGAATCAGGTCAGCTCTGGACTTCACACTTACATGTACTTTTTTCTCACCCACTTGTCCTTTGTGGATTTTTGCAATTCCGTGATCATCGTGCCAAAGATGCTGTCCAATATCTTAAACAAGGAAAAATCAGTTTCCTTCCTGGGATGCATGATGCAATTCTATTTGCTTTGCATGTGTGCAGTCACTGAGGTCTTCCTGCTGACTGTGATGGCTTGTGACTGCTTTTTGCCCATCTGTAGTTCACTGCTGTACATGCTCTCCATGTCCCAGAAATTTTGTATGGTCCTGGTCTCTAGCTTCTACATCTGTGGAACTGTGTGTTCTTTGGTTTACTTGTGTTTAGCTCTGGAAATCCCATCCTGTAGGTCAAATGTAGTCACCACTTCTTTTGTGATTTACCCCCTCTCTTACTCTTGCTTGCTATGTCATGTCCATTATTAATTGGGGCCACTTTCAGTGAAATTGTCACCATCGTGATCATCCTCACTTCCTACTGGTTTATTCTCATCGCCATCCTGAGTATTCGCTCTGCAGAGGGAAGCTGCGAAGCCTTTTCTACCTGTGCCTCCCACCACACAGTGATTGCTGTCTTGCAGGGAATCATACTTTTCACTTATTGCAGGCCCAGTTTTTCCAACAGTGTGGATACTGGCAAAGCAGCCATGGTGTTTTACACTGCAGTGATTCCCAGGCTGAATCCCTTGATCTATGGCCTGAAAGACAAGGATGTGAAAGAAGCTTTCAAGAAAGTGTTGGGATCCAAACTGCCTTTTGAAAAGCTATTCTCTTAGCTAGACTCAGGGTTTCATTAGAGATCTTTAGTGAGGGGCTTGTTTTGGGTGGCTGTGAATGAAAAGTAAAATAAGGAAGTATTATTTGAGCTAAAGGACAACGCATGCTTTTTTTGTTTTCCAGTTGCCTATCTTATTTAGACAAATCTTATCCCTTTTATTGGAGAGTTCAAGTGCATCTGCTACCTTTGCTGCTCTTCTCCAATCTTTAATTGCCTTGAATGGGTTTTTAGAGTGATATTGTTAGACTCAATTTCCTGGTCTGAGATAACATCAATAGATTTCTAACAAAGTGCACATAAAAATATATGTCTTCTCATCATCCTTAAAGTGTGCAACCATTCTTATTAAATTGACTTCATTTTTTTATGTGGTATGAGCATACTTTTCTCTCATATTCTGTTTTTTTCATGAAAATTTGAACTAAATTTCCTATTTGCATTTCTGAGTATTGTTTTTTAGTTTTTTTGTTATTCTCTTTCTTATTAATTTTTTGATTGCAAGGTAATAATTTTAGGACTTTTAAAATCTTCTCTTCCACAAAATAGTGATAATAATACTCTACTTTTCTAACATTTTCATGAACATTAAATACTGTATCTTAAGTTCTTTGCACTACATATGGTATATTATAACTGATCAATAAGTTACCTGCTGTTGTTGCTATTGTTTTTACTTTTACCTCTTGTTTTCTATTTTGCCTTGTCTTGGTTAAATAAGCGGATCGTATATTTGATGCTGTGCCTTTTTAAGCTTTTGTGCTCTTGTTAACATTTTTTTCCTCTGCCTGGTATTATTCTAAGCATTCACTATATTTTCTAAATCTATTGTATTCTAAATCTATTATAAATTAGATTCCCATAGCTTCTGAAAAATAATTAGTACACATCCTGTGGCTTAAAACAATAGACCTTTATTCTCTTACAATTCTGGAGATCAGAAATTTGAAATCCACATAACTGGGCCAAATTCAAGGTGTCAGCAGGACCATACTCCCTCAAGAGGTTGTAGGGGACAATCTTTTCCTTATCTCTTCCAGCTTCTGGTGGCTGCAGGTATTCCTTGTCTTGTGGTTATATCACTTCTGTCTTCAAGGCTAGCATCTTCAAACCTCTCTCCTCTCCATCTTTTCTACATTTTCGCGTGTGTGTGTGTGTTTAAAATAATCTTCTCTCTCTTATAAGGACACTTAATGTGACATTTAGAGTACACCTTGATCATCCAGGATAATCTGCTCATCTGAAAATCATTAGCCTACTCACAACTTCAAGCGATACTTTTCCAAATAAGATGACATTTATAGGTTCCATGGATTAGAGCCTGATACACATAAGGTCCATTTTCAAGCATAACACACCCATCTTTTAAAAGCCAAATCATAATTTAGCTTTCCCATCTTTTTACAATGTTGACACTTCATTTTTTTCTTGCTTTCTTAAGATTTAATTTCATATTTGTTATTTTCTATTTTTTTGTTTAAAGATTTTATTTTTATTTTTTCTCCCCAAAGCCCCCAGTACATAGTTGTATATTCTTAGTTGCGGGTCCTTCCAGTTGTGACATGTGGGACGCCACCTCAGCATGGCTCTATGAACAGTGCCATGTTCGTGCCCAGGATTTGAACCGATGAAACACTGGGCCACCTGCAGCGGAGCGCACAAACTTTACTGCTCGGCCACGGGGCTGGCCCCTATTTTCTATATTTTTGCTGGATTCACTAATGCAACTTAGGTCCTTGTTGCTTTAATGAAGTAGGAAGAACTCTGGACTCGAGATTACACACCTCACCCCAGGTTCATATCCAGATGAGTTATTTTGAGGAAGACACAAACTTGCTTAATCTCAAGTTTCTGAAATATAAACTGGGGATAAGCTGCTAGCCTTAGAGAGTTATCATTGGACTTAAACATAATGACAAAACTTCAAGGACCAGTCCCATAAAAAGTACCATTATTAATGTTTTTTAAAAAGGAATCTTTGAGGGTAAGGATAATTGGGAAATATTCCAGTATCCCTTGGTGAAGACAGCTACTCATTATTTCTTTAAATAGATAAATAAGCAATGACTAAATGAATGGAATTATATTGTGCTTATGATGAAACTATGGCTCTATATTGGTTTTCCAATGTTTAAGTGGGGTGAGATTTACCATACCACCCATGATACTTTGTATTTTAGGGTGAAGTTAAGAGAAACGTCTTTCACCTTTGGTCCTTCAACTAGAACAGGATTTATCAACCTTAGCACTGTGGACATTTTGAGCCAGACAATTTAGTGCTGTGGATGTCTTTCCTGTGTACTATAGGATGTTTAGTAGCATTCCTGACCTTTACCCATTAGATATCAGGACCACCCCTCCCCACATTTGTGAGAAGCAAAAACGTCTCCAGACACTGTCAAAACTCTTATAGAAAGCAAACTCACCTGAGTGTGGAGTCACTGGACTAGAAAGCATCAATATACTGGAGCTCTAGTCTCCTCAGAGGAGCCTTCAGTATTAAATTTTCCTATGTTTAAGAAGCATTTTCAGCTATCCAGGTGCTCACATTTTAATGAGTTATCAGTTTGATCTCTCTCTAGAATCTACAATGTCCCTTTCAGAGACCTTGGATCTGAGGGCTTCAGCGACGCAAAATTCCCCCCACTTTAGCATGGATAACTAGGAGTACCCATGTCCTGCTGAGAGATAGACACACTCTTCATATCTAAAGACTGATTGTTTTGTTTTATTAGCACAAAGGGTGGATGCTTTCCATTCAGCTTCACAAAAAACTTGACATAGCAGATCTGTCTTTCCCTCCAAATGTCACTTCATAGGTAACACCTCTAGTTGTCTGGGAGGAATCAAGGTGCACTGGGTGCTCCTCAAAACATGTCTGAAATCAGCCACATAAAGGTTTCTTTGTGTTTCTTTAAGTGGTTTTGTTTTACGCATATAATCTGGTCACTCCCTTACTTTTAAAATATAGGGGTTGATATGTTTATCTCATTCTCTTACTATTAGCATCTCAATTTTCGGGTGAGGACCGTGCCTTTCCTATGCTTGATGGGTCTCTTTCTTTGCACTTAATGGGATTTGGGGAAGTGTTCATGGCCAGTCATCAAAAGACCCACTGATTGGTTTCTGGGTGGACAGTAGTGAGCTAGTGACTTAACTAGGGGATTTTGCTGGAATTATTGGAAAAGGAGTTTCTTTCTGCAGAGATTTATCCTATGGACAGATGGAATCTCAAAACTCCTCATATCTCTCTTTGCCAAGATAAATATATGTAAATATAAACACACACTCATATATATACATAACTGGAAATGCATATTTTTGTATAATATGTTTATATTTCCAGTATTACCTTTCTTCATTAGTCAACACATTCTCTATAAATCTCATTTCTGAGTCTCCAATCATACCAGGGACTTTCCAGTCTCCATGTAATTGCTTATTTTTTTTCCTGTACCATCTTTCATTTACTGTTCTATACTTGATAAAATTCCTAATGTCGAGTTCAACTTATCTTCCTTTTCTCTGTTTTGTACTTAGAACACTGCCTAGCACAACATATTTACAGAGTAAATGCCTTTAGTGAATGAAGATTCTCTGATCCATTTATGAACAGAATTCCATTTGAACATAAATGCACACATAACACATACCAGAGTCATTAACTTCACTCATAATTGGTTTTCCATTTACATGTTGACTTTCAAGATCTTCTAATTCTCAATACCTAGATAAATACATTTTTTCTTCTTTCCAGTTTATTCCACCATTCTATCTCATAGAATATCCTGATAGTTTGATAAATTGCTTTGAGTTGGTTAAATCTAACTAGATAGCAAATATCATAATCCAATTTTATATACAATAATCTAGTATGTTGAAAGCCCAAACGTATTTTTCTTTGAGACATCCTGAGGAGGTAGAAAAACACATTATGTCATTTCATTTTTCGTTTAACTAACTCCTCAGTAGAACTGTTTAATTGCTCACATACATTTTCCCCCTGGGATTTGGATGTTAGTGTGTGTGTTCCTGGGATCTGATGTGAGGTTGGAGAGCTAATCTCAAAAGACTCAAAGCAAAATATAAAAGATCTGGCATTATTCTAAGGAATGACGGCCTTTCTAAGGGAGGCACAAATTTATTCTATGAACACAAAAGGGCTGCCCAAATGGATTATAGAAAAGGTAGCAATGGGTCAATTTTTTAATCTTTAACTGTCAGAATAGATTTTTCCAGTGAACAATGAACTGATGCTGAGAACAGTGTAGTAAGAAGGTGAATGAAAGAAAGTGATCTGGTAAGTGTTCTTAACATAATCCTAGTATATTAGAGCTGGATAGGATTTTAAGTGTTCATCGTCTTATAGTCAATTATTTTACACATAAGAAACTGATGTTTTGAGTATAAACATGCCTAGAATGACACTTTTTGTCCTCAAGGTATTTTCAACAAAAACAAGAGCAACAAGATGGGCCTGGGCCCATGGCACAGTGGTTAAGTGCGCATGTTTCACTTTGGCAGCCCAGGGTTAGCCAGTTCGGATCCCGGGTGCGGACATGGCACCGCTTGGCAAGCCATGCTGTTGTAGGCATCCCACATATAAACTAGAGGAAGATGGGCATGAATGTTAGCTCAGGGCCAGTCTTCCTCAGCAAAAAGAGGAGGATTGGCAGCAGATTTTAGCTGAGGGCTAATCTTCCTCAAAAAAAAAAAACAAAAACAAGAGCAACAACAACAAAAAAGCACATTTAACACATGATCTTCTTAAGACAATCCTCAGTATTATTGGATTCTGATTTGGAATCTAAACGCAAACACAATTCTCATTATCTACTATTTCTTTTTAAAAGTTGGGTAGGTTTAAATATAAATTAAAGCTGACCCAATTTGTATATCATAATATTTATTTTATCTTATGGTAACGCATTGGAGTGAACAGTTATCAACACAAATAGAAAGACTAGGGTGCGACTAGGGGGTTGGCTTTAAAGGAATAGAAAACAAGTTTCAAAAGCAGTGACTAGGGCTCAATATAGAGAACTTACTGCAGGAATATGCTAATTTTCTGAACTCTTTCAGAAATTTTCATTCTCACCTGAAAATTGCATAGAAGAACAGATTCTTCGGCTCCTCTTTGGACTCCACTTAATTTTTTGTTTCTTCTATTCTTTTCCCCTTCCATTGTTCCATTTGGCTTTAATATTTCATTTTTGAATCCTGAAAGTTTCTTTCAGTCTTGAAATGTGTAACACCCTTGAAAGATTCTTACAGGTAAATATTCTTCATATAATTTGATTTCTTTATTACCTTTAATTCTGTGATTGGAAATAAGGGGTTTAGCAGAAAACAGCTTGCACAAAGAAGTGATTGTTCCTTAGGACTCAGATCCCAAGCTTATTTAAGCATAGTCCCTAAGATAAGATTTTCTTTGATGCCTACTTTTTAATAGTTATTCTTCATAATTATCAAAAGAGATGATGGCAGAGTAATCACTGGATATAATTTTTTCTTTCCCTCACCTTCACAGCAGTGGCCATTGCTCCACTCCCAGATCAACTGACAATCTTATGTCTCATATTTGTAGACATGTATAGATGAATGGTCACTCAATGACAATTGATAGTTTCGAAGGAGGAAGCCACATATATTTCAGCAAAAGAGAACTCCAAAAGAGTTGGAGTAGCTCAATGATGCTTTCTTTTTTTAATTAACCCTTTTTAGAGCAAAAAGAGAAACTTGGTTGATAATAAAATAATAAATACTAATGTCTAAGGAAGCTCAAACTTTTCTCAATGGTTGAATAATAATACTTAATATTTATTGAATGTTTGCTATGTGAAGAGCACTCTTCAAAATATTTTATGTGTAATTGCTCATTTAATCCTCATAATTACCTGCAGGCAATGCTCCTATAAAATGTAATTTACATATCAGAAAATGAAACCATAGAACTACTGAAATTTTGCTACAGTGCTACAAATATTAAGTGATAGATCCAAATTTAAACTCAGGCAGTCTGACTCTAGGGTCCATGCTTTTAATCATCACAACATACTGTCTCTATTACTGTGTCGAAAGAAGTAAACCTGCCTGTTCTAACTCATGCACTAAATGAAAATTGAAGTTAGTTTTAAACTGATATCCTTATGTCAAATCTGGGACGTTGAGATTTTGGAAAATAATGATATTATTTACTCCAATCTTCTTCCTAAGTTTCACCATCTCTGACACATTTCCATCTCTTAGAAGGAATTGTTTATTGAAGAGTGCTCTAGCCCAGTGATGCAGAATTTCCAATCTCTGGCCCTCGCTCTTTGATTGCCGAGCTATGCAACCCTGGACTGGCTAAATGGCCTGAAACAATCAAGTTCTTTTCAATATAATTGAGAGATAGTGAATCATTAACATATTTGAAAAGGCTATGAGAATTAAATTAGATATGAAAGTCCATTGAAAATTACAAGATGAAAATATGTTAATGCCAGATATTCACATTTACCCAGAATTCAATTAATTTACCTAGAAACAGAAGAAAGGTAGAAAATAAACTTTGAGTAATAATGCAGAATCCACAATTTCTATGGTATTTATATTTCATTCTCTGTGTCTCTAAATGTATGCAAAGTTTTAGTAAAGACATTTCGTTTTATTGAAAACCTGGAACAAATTGAGGAAAGAGCAGGAGGGTAAGACTCTTGTAATGTTGTTAGATCAGGTTCTGAGATGGAGGATATGGATAGAAAATGGAAATACATGTCAAATCTGAAGGTATTTAAAAGCTGAGCTTGTACAGGACATGGAATCATTTAAGAGTTTAAGCAAGAAGGAAACATAATACAAAATCTATTATATATATATAACTCTTGCAGTAGTTTATGGATAGATTTTTTAGCATGTTTGAAAGTAGAGTGAGGATTGACTGGAGGGAAGGAGGCCAATTATGAGGTTCAACTGAGGAAAAAGAGGGATGAAATTAAGTAAAGGAATGGGAGTGACAAAAAAGAGTAAACCTTGGATATCAGCCGCATTTCCATATAGAATAAAATAGGTGACTGCATTGACTCACAACTGTTATATTTCCAACATCAGAACAGTGAAATAACAAGATGGCGATGATATTGAGGCTGTAAGAAAAAAGTCATTTAACAATTATAATTTGACGAGTAAGGTACTACATTATCCTATCATAGATGGTGAAAGTGAAACTCAGTGATTAATTAGCCTGCCCAAGGTTTCACAACTACTGAGTGACAGAGTTATGATTCAGTCACTTACATAACTAAATCAGAATCGTTCTTCTTTCTATTTTATTAGTGGATTTCAAAAAACTCTAAGGACTTTCTTTGTTCCTCAGAGGCAAAGCCACATTTCAAGATAAGAAATTCAGAACTTCTGCTCCTCTGTCTATACAAGGCTTCACTTGGAAGAGCAATGGTTTTATTTGTTTTGGAAATAAACGAAAACAACACAGATGGGAAAAAAGGCCATTTATGAAGACTTTGCTCTTTAGTAGTATGGTTGACCACCATCACTTGACATTCGTGGAAGATGAGAGAGTTGAAGAAAGTAAGAGTGAAACCCAGGTCTAGAATTCAGCAGCTGGTTTGATGGTGGTACCATTTGATGCGAAAACAATAGCTTTAAGGCACAGACATAGCAAATTATCAAAGTAACAAAATAAAAGTGAAACCTACGCATTATATTACTCTAACTCTGGATATGTCTAGGTGCTATCAGGATGCCCAAGTGGGTTTAGAATTACTGTTCTATTTATTTCGATCATTTTATTTTTATTTTTTGTTAATATTGACATGATTATTAACATTGCCATGATTACTCTGCCACAATTTCAAAGTCTAGGAGTGCCACAGAGAATGGAGGTGGAGAACTGCACGGCGAAGACTGAGTTCTTTCTCTTGGGATTTAGTGACCATCCAGAACTTCAGAGTGTTCTTTTTGCTGTGTTTTTCTTCATCTACTCTGTTACCCTCAAGTGGAACCTTGGGATGATTTTATTAATCACAATCAGTTCCTACTTGCACGTCCCTATGTACTTTTTCCTCTGCATATTGTCCTTCATAGATGCATGTTCCTCCTCCGTCATTGCCCCCAAATTACTTGTGGATTTGCTTTCTGATAAGAAGACCATTTCTTACAATGGCTGTGCCACACAGTTTTATTTTTGCTGTTCTGTCATTGACATGGAGTCTTTCCTCTTGGCTGCCATGGCTTATGACCGGTACATAGCAATCTGCAACCCCTTGCTTTATACTGTTATTATGTCCAAGAGGATTTGCTGCCAGTTTGCAATTGGAGCATTTTTAGGGGGCACCATGAACTCAATTATTCACACCACTAACACCTTCCATCTGTCTTTCTGCTCCAAAGAAATTAACCATTTCTTTTGTGATATCTCCCCACTCTTATCTCTGTCCTGCACTGACACTTACATACATGACATTGTTCTGGTGGTCTTTGCTAGTTTGGTGGAGACCATCTGCCTTCTAATGGGTCTTCTCTCTTATGTCTGCATCATAGCAGCTATTCTTAAAACAGGTTCTGCTGAGGGAAGAAGAAAGGGGTTCTCCACTTGTGCTTCCCACCTGACCGTGGTCACTATTTACCATGGTACCCTGATCTTCATTTATTTGCGGCCTAGCACTGGTCATTCACTGGATATGGACAAAGTGACCTCTGTGTTCTATACATTGATTATACCTATGCTGAACCCCCTAATTTACAGTCTAAGGAACAAAGATGTCAAAAATGCCTTTAGGAAATTGATTAGCCAACAATTGCTTTCTTAAAATATGAAACGAAGCTTGACAACTTTACAGCCTTTCTGTTTCTTGGCCTTTGATTCTAACTGATGAAAAAAACCAGTTTAATGTGAATGTTCCCCAATTCTGTGGGTAATGAGGTCTCAACCACAGATTAGGGTCAGAATCTAATGTCTGAACCAGCCTGCTCACATCATCTGTATTATGTTTAATTCTTCATCATTTTAAAGTTGAAATTTTTATAACACACCTTCATTGTTGGTAGAAGTGTAAATTATTGTTGTCTATAGAGGATAACTTCTAACATTTTCTATGAGGATAATTTTTCTAACACATGAAAATTAAATATCTGTGCGCCATTTAAACTAGAAATTCTCTTCTAGGAATTTAATCTATAAAAGTTCACTACTTTCAAAAGTATTTGTTACATCATATTTTGTAGCAGCAAATTATTTCAAACAATCTAAATGTTTATTAATAGGGAACTGATTAAAAAATAAAGTTGATTTTTTAAATATTTATTCCATAAGTAGATTTACCATGAACATAATGTTCTATATTTCAGATTCTTACTCCTTCTCTCTCTCTAGCCTAAATTTTACCACAATTACTCCCAATATTGACTAGACCATTGATATATCACTACTCTCTTTTTGTGAAAGGAAATAAATACAATTCATTGAGACTCATTTTCCATTAATTGTTTCCACTTGAATACATGCACACTGTACCTTAGCTGTTCAAACTCTACTCACTCTAAAAACCCTTCCTTAAATATCAACTCCTATGTGATTTTTTCCTGACAGCTGATTCAATTATAGACAACATCTCAAATTATAAACCTCACTAGAATCTCTTGTGCTTTTTTTAAGACTCTCAGCATTTTCTGTCTAATCATGCAGTTAGTTGTGTCTGTTCTATTCCTTTACTATGCTTGCTATTTAATTATTATTCTTGATTTGATTCCTTGCCTCTTTATCATACTATCTTCCCCAGTGTAGCTACTGAGTAAATTTTTATGAAATAAACATGAGTATGTTTACTATGGTTTGTGTATAATTTAGATTATATGCCAGTAATAGGCAGGAACTATATTTTTCTCTTTTAGTATTTTTGGATCATCTCCAAAGGGGTACTATATATACACATGACTATTGCAAGATATCTTCAAGTATAGTGACTTTTTCAAAAACAATTTTCAGGGGCCAGCCTCATTGCATAGTAGTTAAGTTTGGCATGCTGTGCTTCCGTGGCCTGAGTTCATGGATTTTGATGCCGGGCACAAATCTACACCACTCATCAGCCAAGCTGTGTTGGCGACCCACACACAAAATAGAGGAAGATTGGCACAGATGTTAGCCTAGGGCCTTCCTCAAACAAAAAGAGGAAGATTGGCACAGATGTTAGCCCAGAGTGAATCTTCCTCAACAACAACAACAAAAAACAATTTGCAAATATCAACTATATAAAAGTATAGCTCTTCGGATATTTTCTCAAGAATATATTCAGTCTGAAATCTCTTTATTTAGGCAAACAACTAAAATTTCGGAGGGAGGCTATCTTCTGAGAGGCAGAGATGGGAACTGAAACGAACAAATGGTGAAATGATAGTTTGGTCAGCTTCTAGGACATGACCCATAGAGAAGGTATGGCTGGAAAGTCTAAAGTTAAAGTCCTAACACAAAAGTGAGTTTGAGTAGTGAGAAAAAGAATGAACTAGAGATTAAAACCCTCTGGCAATAATAAGATATGCTGGGTTCTAACTCTAGGCCACAGTTCCATTTACCACAGTGGAACCAACTTGACCAAAAGAGTTTTGTCCATCCAGATCAGTGGTGAACTAAGGCTCTGGTGAGTGTGAGTTTTCAATAGGGAAGAACAGAATGGCAGCTTGAGGGTGATGAGAACCAAACACTTCTTCCTAAGTACTGAGCAGAAAATATTCTCTGAAGTGCATGGGATCATCACAAAAGGAGGATGTTTGTTCCTTTGCAGCTAAGTGTACCATTTCAGCCATGGCCCTTGAGATAGGACCATACAGAATAACATAAAATGAATAACTCTGGGGTTGACTTTATAAGCTCATTTCATGGCAATGTGGGGTCCTAACCTTAGATCAGAACAGCATCTGGTCTAGAGGTTGGAATGGTGTGGCCAACATGGGTAACTGTGAAGAAACATGCTCAATTCTAACCAAGAGTGAAGGCATGGTCAGGAAAAAGAAATCGTAAAGTAAGTTGGCTGAGAGCTCCAAACATGACTGGAGGCTGGGATCTGCACCTGGACTCTGACAGATCGGGTGAGCAGGCTCTAAAGTGGACAAAGACGGATCCTGGAGACTTCAGTTCATGACATGATGCCATGAATGATTCCTTCTTTTCTTTTAGCATCAGAGATTTTGTCCCTGATAGAGAATTAGTTGGCTATGGTCCCAGAGCTAACAGGTAAATGATATTATATAGATTTGAACTCAGGACTGTCTCACTTCAAAGTCTGGTTCCTACTGTAGACTCTTTCCCATCTTTATCATTTTCCTAAAATGAATAAAAAACAAAAACAAAACACTCTGTTTTCCTAACCATCTGTAAAGGCTATTAAGTCAAAGTTTTTAAGGGAAAAGGTAAAGGAAAAGAAGAATATATTTTCCTTACACATTTATGTGAAAGACGGCCAATGAGGTTAATTTTACATAAAATATGCTTAATTTTTATAGATATGAATATATTTAATGTATTTTTAATAAAGTACATTGAGTTGGAAAGAGGTTTGGACAGTGATTGATAGGTCCTGGTGTGTGACATATTCTATGAAAAACAAATAAATCATTTAAGGTTATAAAACAAAATATTTATGAGAAAATGAAATATTTTCGTCTAAAACTGTTCAATTTGTAATATAAGACAAATTACTTGCTAAAAATTGCGTGTTCTAATATGTGTTTTTATTCCTATTATGTTTTGACTGTATAACACTCAGCACATTTTATACTCTAAAGAGATATATAAATTAGGGAAGACGACCTGAATGAAAAACCTGTATAGCCCATTGATCTTTCCTCCCGGGAACCGGAAAGAGTGTTCCCATGTTCCTTTCATGACGACAACCTAAAATAAAGTGAATACTCTTGAGAAGCTAAAATTGTGTTATGTTTTTCACAACTGGATTAATTACCACTTGATTACAGCGTGAACAACATATTCAATTAACTTAATGAAGATTTTGGAATAGATTGCAGGATTACCAAGCATCCAACCACTCAGCAACGACCACTATTAAAACTTTGTTTGCAATATGATTTCAGTTTATTTCACACATACACAGAAAGCCAATATAAATCATTACAAATGGAACTCTAAAAAAATACTTTTCATTCTTTTTCCTGGGAACATATATTTATGTCAATAACTCTTCCTTAACAACTTAAATATAATCAATTGGGCACTT
Organism: Equus caballus; assembly: GCF_041296265.1. Classification (NCBI taxonomy): domain Eukaryota; kingdom Metazoa; phylum Chordata; class Mammalia; order Perissodactyla; family Equidae; genus Equus; species Equus caballus. The sequence goes on from NC_091695.1 coordinate 15,433,359, forward strand.
TAAGTTTTCTTTTTTTATTTTAACTAGTATAATGCTATGAACACATAGGAGAAATGGAATCCTCTTCTCCAGTTCCCTTTGAGAAAGAAGGTCCAGATACATTACCACTAACTTCCATTCAAGCAGTTTCTGTAAAGTTGTCAATAGCACCAAATCTGTTCTCCTGAGTGAGGGCAAGAAGGGAAATCCACAGGCTGAAGTGAAGACTGTGGGGTGCAATACAAATCCAGAGCTGCTGATCCTGGGGATGTCTGTTGATGTAATTGAGGAAGAATGTTGCAGAGTACTCTGAGAAGATTTTTAAATCGAAGAATCTCTGTCCCAGATTCTTATTTCAGCCAAGGCCAAAAGATAGCAAGTGCAGATGGATATAATCTAAAATGAACGTACTTGAATAAAATTAAAGAAAGTAGTTCTTTTCTTGGTAAATTTTAAAAAGTTCATTTTTCCATCAGTTTTTCAAGCTACTCCCATTCATTCATTCAATAAATATTTTTAAATGGCATCTTAGAGCTGAGCATTGTAAATAGCAAAGCAGAAAAATGGTTAACAAGACAGCCAAGGGCCATGCCGTTATGGAACTTTTAGTCGAGGGAAGGAGATTTCTTTTTTATTCTTATTTATTCATTTACTAATTAAAGATTTCTGAGTGTTATGATGTTACACTTACAGAGCGACACTAGTACATCGGAAGGAGGCACCCAAACCTAATTTAACCCACTAACGTTCCCTTCTGTCTCAACAAGTTTATTAAACTCATTGTTTAAAGACAAATTGGAATGTTGATGAGGGTAAGTTGACTAGAAATGGGGACATAGTTTCTACGCCCATTTTATATCACAGAGGCATACCCATGAACAAAGAAGAGAGGTGTAAAACTATGCTTTTTGCAAAATCAAAGTGAACCTATTAGTACTCATCCTTGGTTTGGAGAGAAGAGTAAGATAAGTCATGACTTCTTTCTACATTCAATTTAAGCACAAACGTAAGTAACAGGAAATATCCAGAAGATTGTACTGGTGAGACTACAGAAATCCATGTCAAAGTCCTTGGACTTTAGGTCTCAAAACCTTTAAATAAATACTTTTATGTGAACACCTGAAATCGCCCAGAACATAATTTAGTGTTAATTACTTTTTCAGGGCACCATTCGCATCCTTATTCCTTAAGCTATAGATCAGTGGGTTTAACAGAGACTAAAACTGTGTAGAAAACGGAGGCCATTTTGTCTGTGTCCATGGAGTAACTTGAGCTAGGTCTCAAATACATCAACAGAAGTGTGCCATAAAATATAGCCACAGTGGCTAATCGGGAGGTGTGTGTAGTGAAGGCTTTGCTTCTCCCCTTTGCCGAGTTGATTCTAAGATGGTTGTTATGATGTGGCTGTAGAATTATTCTCTACCTATTTGTGAATTTTCCTATTTTCTTCTTCTATGTGTTTTCTAGTTTCATATCATTGTGTGCTTGGTATGATTTCAAACTTCTGTGGCATTTCTGAATGGAAGCTCTGTTGGCTATCAGAGCTGGGATTTTTCGGGGCATGTTCCTCAAGTAGCAGCCACAAAAGCTGAGGTGCAGATGCATGTACAAGCTCCTTCCAGGGATATACTTGCGACTTGGAGGGGGCAAGAGTGAGAAAGTGGCAGAGGTGTCCACATGTTTTTCTGGGCTCCAGGGAGGATCTCAGTCAGCCACAAGATGCATGCTAAATTAGCAGCCTGTCCCTCAGGCAGCAGCTTTTAATGTATGCATATAGAATCCATTCAGGGAAAGACTTAGAGATAGGCTTTTCTGCCCTCTGTCTGTGCTCTGAACTCTGGTGTGATAGCTGCAACTATTTATGGCTTCTCTTAATAACTACTTTTTTATTTGCTACACTCTTGGGGGCCTTGTGGAAACAAGCCCCATTGGCTCTCAGGACTAGAGGATTTGGAGATCTGCCCCTCTGTTGAGAGTCTTAGATGTTGGGACTCTAGTTTTGGGGTCCAAACCCTTTACTTCTGAGGGAGAAACTGAGAGTCAGAGGTTTCCTTCCAATTGTATGTCCCTGTGCTGCAGGTTGGATTTATTACAACAATTTATCTTAGTTTTTCCTAGCCAATTCAGTATGGATATTTTTTCATTCTTCTGATGTGTAGGAGTCACTTGCTAGTTTCTCGATTTCCTTCAGACGAAATTGTACCATGTGTAGCTGTTCATTTGGTGTGTCCACAGGAAAAGGGCAGTTCAGGAGCTTCCTATTTCACCATCATTAAAGATTTCCCTTTAATCCCCAAAATGCTTTATTTGGACAATAATATGTTCCATCAGTCACTGGGGACATGTGAGAAGGATGTGATGTAGAGAGACTAAGAAGGGGGAGAGGATGATCAAAATTGAAGTAGACAGGCTAGAAAACATCAAAAGCTTTGGATGTGGTGTTCCCTATTTATGTAGCACATCAGGATAAAAGAGTCATTATAGGACATCTGCCCAAGCATCTATTTCACTCATGTATCTCCTAAAAATAGTCCCTATAATGTATTATTCAACCTAACAAATTCAGGGAGAGGAAGCCCACAATTAATTCAGTCAATTCTAAGTTTGGAATTTCAGTTTTGAGCTTAAAATTATCTTGTCTTTAATTCAAACCCTCTCATTCTGATAAAACTGTTAATATGCAGATAAAATCAGTCTTCAGATTCTACAATATATATTTGCCATAAGGAAGGGAGATAAGTTAATTAGATGACATATTTACATCCTCTAAATTAGCGGCAATCAACGGAAATCCCATTTTTCTTAGACAATAAATTTCAAACAATGTTTTCTACCATGCTGCTACTCATAAGTAACAATCCCAGAAGAGTATGTATTAATTGAGGAAATATAGTTCAGCTGAAAATCCTTAAAGCCTTTTGTCAAAAAGAAAAAAAAAAAAAGAAACAGTGTCCATAGGATGTTTTCCATCATAATACTACCTGATAGGTCACAGTGTCCCTTAGAAAATCAGAGAATCTTTTTGGGCTTTACTTCCATTTTGAAATGTTTTCCCACAAAGGCATTTTACAGTGGCAGCTAAAAAATCCAAGACATTCAGTGGCCGTTGATTTCTATAGTTGTAATGGATAATAAAGACTGACCTTGAGTCTTCCAAGGTCTGTCAAATATATGACCATATCCGTGTTGTCTCAACATGCGGATTCAGTGCTTTAACCATCAGAAGTCATAACAGAGACAGATGAAATAGATAAATATCAAAAACACACATAGACAAATGCTCTTTACTTCAAGTGTAATTAACATGTATGTCTTTACAGATCTATTACTTTAGTATCCACAATCACTTTATGTACTTTCCTAAAAGTTATAAAATATATATATATATTCAAGCTGCATACCACAACTTAGTTAATTTTATGTTACTGACAACTAATAAAAGCAGTCAAAAATGTTATGCACAGTTTTACTTTATTGGATACATGTTTGTTTTGCCTTTTGATGTCCCAAACACTATGCAGGAGCTTTGGATAACAGGGATGGAATTCTCAGTCCTTGAGCAAAGATTGTTCACAATTTCATATTAGAGGCATTAATTTAATAAACAGGGTGATATTAAAAGAATGCTTAAAGGAGATAGTTGTCTGTGAACTGAAAAAAGGCATTTAACTAGAGCTGAGAAAGGTGAGGAACGGAAGAGAAGCTTCCTGGAGGAAGTGATGGAGGAGCTGATAGTAAATAATTACAGCACAAGTGCTGGCCCCATGGCCGAGTGGTTAAGTTCGCGCACTCTCCTTCGGTGGCCCAGAGTTCAGATCCTGGGCACGGACATGGCACTGTTCAGTAGGCCATGTTGAGGCAGTGTCCCACATGCCACAACTAGAAGGAACCATAACTAAAATACACAACTATGTACTGAGGGGATATGGGGAGAAAATAAAAGCAGGGGAAAAATAAAAAAGAAGATTGGCAACAGATATTAGCTCAGGTGCCAATCTTTACAAAATAAAATAAATAAAATAATTACAGCACAATGATGTAATTTACCAAGGCACTTTACATGGCTCTTTATAACCTATCCTTGGGATTCTTTAATGCTAAAATGTTACGAAACCGGCCACCTCAAGACTTCTGTAACTGTCAGACCCTCTTCCTAGAATCCTTTCTGTTCCCCAAACTGCACTTTTTTTTTTTTAGATCTAAGACCATTCAAATATTCATCTCCATCCAGGGAAGCTTTTCTTCTACTGACTAGATTTTGATATTTTTTCTAGATTTTTAACCTCAGTTTTTTACTTTATGAAAGTTTTGAGCCTTAATATGAATTATTTGAGTCTTTAGTTAATTAAAGTTTATTTATTTTTCTAGACTATAGGATTCATTTGTATAGAAACTACTGGATTCATCATGAACTCCAAAGCATCTAGATGAGCAAAGAGAACATAGTGATATTTAATACATAAATACAGATCAAATAAATACAGATACTCATTTATTTAAATGTGAGAAAATTATGTCTCTCTTGTATAATATTATATAATTTTATGAAAACAGCAATCATTAAATGCATGTGAGTGTGTGTGTGTACACATAATATACATACTTAAAACAATCTTTTATTTTTCAATTTTTCTAGGGCCTCTTTCACATCCTTGTTCCGTAGGCTATAAATCAGAGGGTTTAACATGGGAATCACAAGGGTGTAAAACAATGAGGTTATTTTGTCTTGATCTAAGGAGTATAAAGAACTCGGTCTAAAATATGTAAAGAGCATAGTTCCCTGGAAAATTGCTACAGCAGTTAAGTGGGAGGGGCAGGTGGAGAAAGCTTTGAACCTCCCTTCAGCTGAGTGGATCTTCAAGACTGATATGATAATATAACAATAAGAGACAAGAACCTCTGAAATGGTGCTCAGTTCAGTGAAGCCAGAAACAGTGAATAATACCAACACATTGACTTGTGTATCAGTGCAGGAAAGGAGGAAAAGTGGTGGTAAATCACAGAAGAAATGATTAATCTCATTTGACCCACAGAAACATAAGCGGAACGTTAATGTGGTGTGTATCAAAGCATCTGCCATTCCCACGAGATAAACCCCGGCCATGAGCAGAGAGCACACTCTATTGGACATGTTGACTGCATAGAGCAATGGGTTTCTAATGGCCTTGTATCTATCAAAGGCCATCACGGCCAATAATAGACACTCAGAATCTGCAAAGGTACACGAGATGAAGAATTGCAGAGCACAGCCAAGGAAGGGGATTGATTTGTTCTTGGCAAATACGTCCACCAACATCTTGGGACCAATTGCTGTGGAATAACAGAGGTCACAGAATGAGAGGTGGCTGAGGAAAAAGTACATCGGTGTGTGCAGTTGGGAATCCATTCTAATTAAAATGATCATTCCAAGATTTCCCAAAAGATTAATGAGATAAACAACTAGAAACATAGTAAACAGGATCACTTTCATCCCAGCGTTATTGGAAATTCCCAAGAAAATGAATCCATTCAAGGAGGAGCAATTTTCGCCAACCATTCCTCTTTGTTCTTACCTAAATTTATGAAGAAATAATCCAAAAAATGATAGATACATTTTAATTTTTCTGGACATCCACATATATCTGAAAGGCAGAATACAGTTTCCTTCTATAATTGTTTTTTAATAGTCAAAAAATTATCCAGTCATGTACTCAGTCTTTAAAGAAGGATTGCTATATATTTGATAATGGTAAAAAATAAATAGAGACAGATATTGGAAAATTTTTAACTGAGTTACATATCATTCATGATCTATGTGATTTTGTATAAGATTTATTTCTCCAGGCTTTAACTTTCTTATCTATGGCAGTAGATTTAGATGAATTAATATCACAATTCTGCATTCAATATAATATGGAAGAGACAACAATGTTAGTGGGACCAGGTTGTAAGATGTAGGACTGAGCATTTTCTAAGCCTGAAAATAGTCAAATGGAAGCAAAAAATGATTACCATTGTTATGTTCCTCAAAAAATATGATTGGCTTAAAAGACTTGATGTTAATTCTAGAAACAATGAATACCATTACCTAATAATAATGAAATGATTACTTTACTGTTCCTGCTCTGTTACCTTTAGTTTTTGGTGAGACATGAAATAAGCATTAAACCTTTCCTCTAGAAATCTGTTATTACTCTGTCGCAATACTCATTCCCTATTTGTGGGAGTTGTCTGGTGCCAACAGATGACCGTCTTGACCAAAGAAAAGTGCTAAAAAGAAGTGAAAATGATAGAATGTAACACATGCATTTGCATCTCTTTGGTTTTTCTATAGATGCTTAAATTTTAAAAATGTAAACAGGATGAGGGACAATAAACGTTCCTGAGACATATAGGCTTCTCTTCTTTATGGATGTGTATATTTATGTGTATGTCATGTGTTTGCATGTATATATGTCTTTGTTGATATATGAGAATAGGAATGTTGCTGATTTATTTTTTCTTAGAGTTAAGTAAATATAGCATGTGGTTCACATGGAGGTGAGTATGCATGTCTCTATTTGTAATGTGGTACCTAAATTATTTCTGAAACAAAAAAACTTAAATTCATGTACATACTTCCCCAGTGATAAACAGTTCTCCTGTGACTCTAGATTAAAATAAAATCATTAAAATGTTATTTTGTGGATCCTAATAATTTCAGTCAGTTCAGTTCTGAGAAAAAATATAATTTTTTGATGATAGGTTGCTCAGTTTATTAAAGCAGATGTAAAGTCAATCATTTACAAATTTCTCTTTTTTCAAAAATATCCCCACTACTTCTTAAATTTGGAGACTCAGGAACCTACCTGAGATGAGCAGTGCTTTCTGTACTCGCTACACGTAGCTGAAAAGTAGGCAGATAGCATTTTATTTTATCAGGTAGCATTTGGGACTTAAATCTCTGAAGCTTCCACCCTCAGGCTTCAGTGTATGCTAACATGGGATTAATTATATTCCTTGTTCTGTATTTTCCCCTGTGAGTACAGCAACAACTTTAGCACAAACCAAAGCTTATTTCTTCACTATTGTCAACACGTTCATCTGACAGTAATAGAAGTGAAAATTACTTTTTTGTTGAGCTTGACATTGACACTGAATCTATACTCTCTGTCTCCAGTCAAAGCAGCAATTCAATAAAATACAAAATGATCCTCTACTTAGTAATTTCCATCGCCTTTCTATTTTTCATTTTGTTTCTCTCATTTTTGAAGCATTATCTTTCACCACCTCATTTAGGAATATTGCTATTCTTTGATGCTACTATTTTTATTGAGACATAATTTTATATACTATAAAATTTACCCTTTCTATATGCACTCCTTTAGTTTTTATATTTTCACAAAATTGTGCAGCCATCACCACTATCTAATTCCAAAACATTTTTCCTTATCTTAGTAAGTAACTCATACTCATTACCATGCAACTCCCTTTCTTGCCTCCCCACTACTCCTGGCAACCACCAATCTGCTTCCTGACTATAGGAGATTGTCTATACTGGGTAGCTCATATCTTGGCATTATATATTATATGGGGTGTTTTATTCTTATTAGTGGTCTTCTTTTACTTAGCATAGTGTTTTTAAGGTTCATCCATGTTTTAGCAGTTTCTGAATTTCTTTTTATACGGCTGAATTATATTTCAATTTTTGAATGTGGCACATTATCTATTCATCAGTTAATGGCCATTTAGGTCTTCTCTACTTTTTAGTTGGTATTAATAATGATGATTAAACATTCCTGTCAATGGAAACTATAAAGGTCACTTTCTTCAACAAGCATTGTCTCATTCCAATCCCCAAAATGCATCTCATCCATCCACACTTTGTTGATTTTATGACTCTATCACATTCTCTACATTTAGTAGACTATTTTTTTAGTTATGTTTATTTTATTCATATAAAAATCTCTATTACATTTAAGGGTTTATAAATACATTCAATTTTTAATTTTATATTCCCCAAAGTCCGTAGAACAAGGATTTGCAAAGGTAATTGTACCCTAAATATTTAATGTTAAATATTTTAAGTTTCTTGAAGTGGAGGCTGGAGTATGAATAGCAATACACTAGCTTTCGGAATTTTTATCTGCTAATATAGTTCCTATGTGTTGGGATGATTCAGTCAAAAATTTTTCCATGGATAATCATTTTTCTGGGATACATTTAGTTTGCTACTATCCATACTAGTTCTTTAAGTAATTGAGAACAGCAGTAAGTTTGAATTTCATATCCTCCCCAAATACTTCCCAAGAGATGACAATGGAATTCTCCATACTTCTTAAACCTTGATTATCCATCTTGGAATCTGTTGTGACTGGGCTACTTCCCAAGGTCCCAGAGCTAACTCTGCTTTCACAAACACAATAACGATTGAAACGCCTGTCACTCTTCCTTCTATGTGGTTGCTGTTCCAGTGCTGCTTCATTCAGTGGCTTTGTAAGTATGTGCAAAACAAAGAATAAAAAGGTTGCACATTTTCTCATGTATTTACTTAAAGTGTTAAAAACTCTTAATAAAAGAATCTGGAAGGGGAAACCTCAAAGTTCTGCAATGGACTATGATAGTTTGGGCAATTAAAGACGACTGCACACATCATTACACCGTTTTCCTTAGAGGCATAGTTCCTAGATATCCTCCTGTTGAACTTGTGCTTTTCTTCAACCACTTTGACTAACAGAAGTAAGCAGAAATGTTATATGTCTCTGTTGAGAGCTTCCACATAGGAAGTCCAACTATCCTTCTGGATAAACCATATGACCGACTCTGAGCCTACATGGAAGGGTACCAGCTGAGTCAATCTTTCTAGGCATTCTCATCCTGGGGCCAGTTATGAAAGACCTTATAGCCTGTCTCGACTTTCAGTTGAATACTTCATTGTGACCCAGTCAACATAAGGAAGATAGAATAATTGACCAATGATCACTGTTTTAAGCCATGCAATGTTTATACAGTAAAACACAACCAGAATAGTATAGAGAGAATATAACCAGAGAGAAACTTTATTTCAGAAAGCATTTATTTTTACTATCATGTAGTTTTTCATGCACACACACAGATATATATATTCTATTAAAAAAAGGAAGCTTGTTTCTAGACTCAATTCTTTAACTATCTTTTTGTCTTTGATTCATCAGAATACCATCCAAATTTTCTATTTCTAAGTTTCCTTAGCAGAACTAATTGGTCTAGAAAGTTCAAACTAAAATTTCCAGTACTAAATGGCTATGAAGAAATCCCAAAAGCAGCGAATGAAAGCCTAACACATTCCGAGATGAGTACCTAAAATCAACCCTAAATTGCATTAATAGTGAGAATAGATGTGGTTTGCAAGAATATCTCGATTCTATTAACAATTTTGGAAATGGACAATGGGAAAAATGTACTGACCTTACACCTGCGGTATACATTCACTTTTACAATGACGGCTGATTCACAAATGTTAAAGTTATCACTATTCATCTTATAGTTTCCTCTCTGCTTAGTGAGGCAAAACAAGAATTTCTATAAATAAGAATGTATGATGCACTTAAGTTTCCTTAACAGTTATTTTATTAACTCCTTACAAGAAATGAGTGATACTGCAATAGCAGTTCAGATACGTGTTATATTCAATAGTAAATTAATAATATGAGGAACGTTGGAGATGGAGAAGTGTCCCCAGAACACTGATGTGTATATAGTATGGCAATTTTATCATGTGGCCTAAGAAGAAAAAATAATGTCAGTAAGCCACGTTGTTTACCCTCCAGGAACACAATGCAGTATGTGTATATATGTATGCAGTCTCTGTAAGTGTGTGTGTGTTTCTATATGCATGGACACACATAATTGAATTGAGGTGGAAGAAGATTGGTTGTATTAGATTTGGTATCCTGTTTCTGTAGCAACTGCTACAGTATTTGTTCAGTTTTGCTTAATAATTGGTAGGGATAATGTTTATAGTCAATTTTATAGCATGTACACACACACGTGCACAAACATACACAAACACACACACACCTATGGAACATTTTCTGTATAGTGCTCCATGTATGTGTGCATGCTTGTGCAAACTAAAAATAAACTTTTTGCTAAAATATGGCAGAAAAAAACAGTAAGAAGGTATATTAAGATTTCTTACGCAAATCAGAGAGGTGCATCCTGAATTCAAATCAAACATCATTTATGGACATAATTTAACACCTAGAAATTGCTTTTAAAGTTTGTAAACATTCATAAGACATAATATCATCATCAAACTCCTATTCTGAGTTCAGATATTTTTTATGAAATGTATTACATACCTCCATAGAAAAGTCTACTGGAATGGAAAATGACTAATACTGTGTTATATTTATTACTATGAACACTTGAACATTATTAACATTTGTGTGGGAAAAAAATGAGGTGGAGATGGCTGAATTGTCCAATTCCGGGGAGTAAATAGAAAATAAAAAAATGTGGTGGCTCCTGAAATTGTGCAATATGGCAACTCTCAGGGATACCCTCCATAATGGTCACATTCTGAGTGAATCAAGACAGACCCCTTCAAAGAATAGATTGCCATGCTTCACATTATGTTCCCAATACTAAGATACCAAATGTACTCCTGTGAGAGATATTTTATTAAGAGCTCAAACAATATAACTAATTGCTAATAATTACATACCATTTAAACTTAAGATACTGATGCATTTGTGTTATTCAAGATGCTTGCTATCACTGTTTAGTTCTCTGGTACACATTTGAGGATGTAGAATTTTCCTTGGTCTTTTCAAATTAGTTTTCCCCTCAGTTGCTTTCATGTCTTCAGGGATGTGAAAATCCCTTAGATTACATTTTGTTCAAACAGGATGTAACTGTAGCTTCTTATACAGGGCTGCTTTTCCAGACCCTGTAGACTAACTTCCCTTCGCTCTACCCCCTCCCAATGATGTAAACCTGAGTCTGTGGAGCTACAATATTATTATAAACTGCATAACTTAATTTAACTCTCAAATGGATCTGTTTAACTAAGAATAGAATTCTTAAATAATTGAAAAAAGACAATCTGTAGGAGAAATTTTATACATCAGATACAAGCAAGTGAAAAAAATTCATATGTAAGGGTTTTCAGATGACACTAAAGCAATGCTATGTAGGCATATGACTACCTAGAAGATCACATTCTTCAGAAAATAGTTGTCTGTCCCTGAAACATTAAGCATTATGACACAGATTTTATTTCCTGATAGTGGCCGCAAAACACAGTTTCCCTGCCGCTGGAGGAAAGATTAGAAATGCCTGTGGGTGGATAAAAACATTGTTGTTCTGCAAGCAAGACAGCACTTTGAGTAAGATGAAGATTAATTATATACTGAGCTATTCAAGGAAATTAGGTACTATATTAATTTTACAAATATATTATGAACACATTGTGTACAAGGAACAGATAAATTAAAAAAATATATATCTTATCATTGCCTACAATCTGATAGTGAATAGACTTTGTTTTGTGGAAATTTGTTTGTAGTATAATATGCATATGGAAAACTTTCACTGAAGAAAGTATACTGCAACTAAATTTTCAGAGCTGAAAAGATCCCCCCACCCAACCAGGCCAAAAACACATTAGTAGCATCTTAGAAATCATCCCCACACCCATCACAAATTGATGTACAATATGATAGGTTAGTTTTCATATTTTTGAGGTATATAGTAGTACAATCATACAGTTTTATGCTTTTTTTGTCTTGCTCGTTTTACTCAACTCGTTTACTATGTTTGTGAGATTTTTCCATGTTGTTACATGTGGAAATAGTTAACTCATCCTCATTGCTGTGTAGTTTCCAATGTACAAACTTACCAAAGTTATTTATCTAATTTGGAACAGGAGTCAGCAAACTATGGTTCATAAAGTTTTATTGGAATTCAGACACATCATTTTATTTATATATGGTTGAGGTTTTTTTGCGTGTCTGTGTGATACAAGAAAAATCCTGAGTGATTATGAGAAAGAGTTTATGGCCTGCACACTCTAAAATATTTATGACTTACAACTTTTAGGAGAAGTTTGTCAATTCTTCATCTATTGTGTTGGTAAAAATTTGAGTTGCTTTCAGTTTTGTGTTATTGTCAATAAGACAATGGTGAATATAACTGTCCACGTCTTTGGGTGGACAGATTAACTCATTTCCCTTGGGTATAAATCTAGGAAAAGAATTTTGACATCAAGGACATTTATATGTCTAGATTTAGTGGATACTTTTGTACAGTTTTACAAAGTAAAGTGCTAATCCTCATTTTCTATTCTAAATGTGTAAGAGCAACAGTTGCTCCACATCCTCACCAATATGTGATATTTCCATTCTCATTTTAACCAGTCTGTAGTTGAGTCATAATACTACATTTAGGTATTTATTTTTGTTTCCTTGAATGCAAATAAAGTTGGATATTTGCTTCTATGAAATGTCTATGAGTTTCTGAATTTGAATTATAGGCCACTAAAAAGGGTCATTTTTAAGTGTTTGATCTTCTGAAATTCATACTATCTGGCTGGCTTTATTGTCACCACTATTTGAGGTTGAAACAGCCAAGAGATGCAGTACAATTCCTTGGTGTTAAAAAGAAGAGACATCTATTTTTCTTTTTCAAAACCTTTCCAGTACTGGGATGGGTTTACACAGTAGTAGATTCATATTTCATTGAGACAAATTGCATCAGATGGAAAGGATCTTAGAGCTAATCTAGATGAATTCCCTATTTTACATAAGGGTAACATGGGTATAGAAAAAAAGAGTGGCATGTTAAATGCCATAGTGATTTAGAGTTGCATTATTACCTGGTTCATAGTGTGTTTCTGGAAAGAGAGATGTCCAGGGAGGTTAAAAATTACCACCTCTGACTTTAAAACTGGACCACTTACTTATTGGGTTATTGAACATTCTTACTGTTCTATTTCTAAAAAATATAGTTACACACCCTATCCCCATAATGTATCTGTCTGTTCTCTGTATTAGACTTATACCCAATCCTACTTTTGATATGTCATACTTACATTTAAAGATTCAATGGCCAGGATGAAAGAAGGAGTCAAGATATAAAACTTGACTATAATATTAACCAACTACACACAGTCATTGATAACATTGTATTTGGACAAAGATATTTGCCATCAGTCATTGGTGGATGTGTGAGAAGGATGTGATGTGGAAAGACTAACAATGGAAGGGGATGATGATCATTGCATTTTGCAGGGAACACTCATTCATTTATTCAATAAATGAATAAATTTATTTTGAATGTCATCCTGTAGTTGAGTATCGTAAACTGCAAAGTAGAAATATTGGAGGACAAGACAGACAAGGGACTTACATTTATGGAACTTTGAGGGAGGGCAGGACTTTTTAATTTATTCTTAGTTATTAATTTATTACTTATAAACTTCTAAGTGCTACAATGGAACATTTATAGGGTGATAATAGAACAAAGGAAAGATACAAATAAATGTAATGTAACCCACTAACACTTACTTAGCCTAAGCAACTTTATTAAACTATTGGTTTAAAAAAATATATTGGAACCTTGGAAACTTAAAAGAGAAAGTTTAGTTGACATGGGGGGAGGGATTGCTCTGCCCATGATGTTTCCCTGGATAACAACCATGAACACAGAAGGGAATTATAAACAGACCTTCTTTGCAAAACAGGAAAATTATTCTATTACTACTCTTCCTTAGCTTGGAGACAAGGATAAGATCAATACTGAAGGCTCTCTACACTCAATGTAGGCACAATGATAACCAATAACAAATATCTAGAAGGTGTATTGGTGAGACTACAGGAAACGATGTCAAAGTACCTGAACTTTAGCTCTCAGAATCTTTACATAAATATTTTTTGGTGAAAAAGCAATTTTACCCAGAAGATAATTTAGTGATGATTGATTTTTTTCAGGGCACTTTTCACATCATTATTCCTTAAGCTGTAGATGAGTAGGTTTGATATGGGAATGGCAAGTTTATACAAAACAGAGGCCATTATGTCTGTGTCCATGGAGTAACATAACCTGAATCACAAATACATGAACCAGCGTGTAACATGAAATATAGGCACAGTGGTTACGTGGGAGGTGCATGTAGAGAAGCATTTTCATCTTCCTTCCGCTGAGTTCATTCTAAGGATGGTAGTTATGATGTAGCTGTGGGAGAAGAGGACAGTGATGATACTGTATCCCAGAACACAACTACCAAAAGTGAACACCACAATCTCATTGACAGTTATGGCTGAAGTAGACAGAGCTAGTGAGGCTAGGATGTCCCAGAAAAAGTGATTGATGATATTAGAATTACAAAATGGCAAATGAAATGTGCAACACGTGGATTACTGAATCAACCAAACCTTCCATATACACGATGGCCACTAGCTGGGTACCGACTCTCCTGGACATGGCTATTGTATAAAGAAGAGGATGGCAAATGGCTACATAAAGGTCATATTCCATGATGGCCAATATGAGACATCCCGCATTTGCAAAGGCCCCTCAAAAATACATCTGAATGGCATGTAAATTATATGGAATCATTTTTTGCTCAGATAAGAAATCAGCCAGCATTTTGGGAGTGAAAGTAGAGGAGTAGCCAACATCACAGAATGACAGATTGCTCAGGAAATAAGACATGCGCACGTGGAGTCTGGCACCCTTCTGGAGCACAGTATCATCCCTAGATTGGCAATCACAATTATGTCACAAGCCAGCAGAAATAGAACAAAGAGCCCCTGCTGCACATCCTGTCTGTCAGAAAGTCCTAGGAATAGGAAGTCAGTAAACACAGTGCAGTTCTCAACAGCCATCACTCAGGTCTGGAAATCCCTGGTTAAGAAAGAAATGGAAGTGGAGGGTAATATCATAATATTATCTTAACAGTTAAACTGCCATTCCTTCCTATTTTGCAGCAATTAGAAAAAGAGAGATTGCTAAGTCCGTTGTTGGTAAACTTATCTCCCTGAAATGTACAATTGCATATAAATTATAAATTGATAAAATAATAATAATAATACTGCTTCCATTTGTATAGCACTGTAAAGAGTTTGTAGGACACTTTCATCCAAATTAAACACGTTATTTCTACACCAAACTATGTAATATTTATGATAATTTTTGCTATTTCTATCTTACAGATTAAGAACTTGAAGTCCTGGGGCCGGCCCTGTGGCCTAGTGGTTAAGTTCACGCGCTCTGCCTCTGCGGCCCAGGGTTTCGCTGGTTCAAATCCTGGGCGTGGACATGGCACCATTTGTCAGGCCATGCTGAGGCGGTGTCCCACATGCCACAACTAGACGGACCCACAACCAAAAATAAATACATAACTATGTACTCGGGGCTTTGGGAGAAAAATAAAATCTTAAAAAAAAAAAAAAAGAACTTGAAGTCCTCAGAATCACGGCAATAGTTCTTACAATTACTTGGTCTAGACAATCTACATATTACGACATGATAGTTTTTGTTTTCAAATTTCTAGAAATGTTGTATCCTGTAATAGAAAAGCATAGTTAAGTGACAGATGCAGGTAATGAGATATTTCTTTGTTTTTCCTACAAAATTGTGCAGCAGCAGAGCTATGGCAGGTTCCTCCATATAACACACTCCCATTTCCTCATTAGGCCCTCAGGTCCTATCCCGCCTACTGAATCCTATCCCGTCATTAACAGGGGATAGAGATCATCTGTGGTCCAGGACCCCCTGGAGCAGGGAGGGTGGTGTCTGCTAGAGAAGAGCGTGGATGAGTCTCCATGAGTGATACACTAGAGTGCGCAGCCAGGAAACGCCAGGGGTAATCAGACTCCCTCTGACAGCTGCTGTGGCTCAGGGGAGATTATGAAGAATTTTTGGGAGCTAATTGTAGAGATGCTAGTAGCACAAATGACAGAGAGGCAAGAAAGGGAGTTTGGTTACTGTGCGAGTCCCGCTGCCCTAATTGACCAGAATTTGCATGATCTATTCACCAGCAGGTCAGATGTGTAAGACACATGATAAAAGTGTTTCTGTGACCACTGTCCCATGATCTCAGAGAGAGTCTGAACTGTCCCCCATCCCAAGCCTAAAAATTGTAACAATGTTTTATTCCTTTCTTTGATCCCTGTTTCTCTTGAATATCTCTGAAATCTGTCTCCTTTGGTTTAAACGAGTTGGTTGTCCTTGGGAGGCTAATTGAATTCTATGCCCCACTGTTATATTTTATCCAAACCAATTATGTTATATATAATGTCATTTGTGACCTCCTCTGTTCCGTGAGAATTTAAGGAAGGTGGATTTGAAGGGAGATGAAGGGCAGAAAAAGGACATCTGAATATTGATCTAGTGATCAATGTGCAGGTTTCTAAAAACTTGACCTGAACTCGCTAAAATATCTGTCCCTATAGACACATCTTTAAACAAATATTTTCCTTAAAAATAAAAAGATTTTATAGCAATAAAAGTAGAGATAAGAAACACAAAACGATAAAAATTTCCAATCACCTTCACAATCCATGATCGCAAATTATTGTAAGCCCTGCAATCTATGTACATAAGTTTTAAAAATAAATAGATCAATAGAAGTAGTTTAAATAAATGTTTGTGTTATATTTCATACCTTCCTTTGGATTTATAACATGCTTTCAGTTGAAATAGGATAAAAGGACTAAAGAAATTTAAAACATGAATGAAAGAAACCACAAAAAATATTAGTTCCTGGCCCCGAACTACTGACTTCTTTGTTGCGCGCAGGTCTATCTACAGCAGGGTTCAGTGTTGTCTCCTGACTGACCCGGCTTACATAACTCTCTCTGTGTCTGGTCTCTGGGTGTTGAACACTTGTTGTCTGAGGAATAAGTGACAGATGTAATAATGTGATTTATCATCTGATATTTTTTACAAGCAGTGTGACTCAGAAAAACACAGACCTTTTATAAAAAGTTCCTTTCATTAATACCTTTCTGCCCAATATTGTACTTATTCACCCAGTCAAAGAACATCCTTATTTCCAGTTCACCAATTCCTATATGTGCGTTTGGTTTCATTTCCATAATTTATAAAATAAATACATGCCCACTCACACTCACACACTTACACAGATAAACATACACAAACATTCTCCCCTTAAACACATTTACAAATGATTTTTGTAAAAACAGGAGAAACTACTGATAATCACATTGCCTAGGGATAATTGTTTAGTTTTTAAAAAAAAAGATGTCAGACTACATATACTTTATAAATATAAAAGAGTATCATGATTAGAGGTAATATCCCTTTCTATTAATGTATACTAATTGATTCAATCTATAACTTGCTAAGGGCCACTTAGCTTATATACCATTCTTTGTATCATATAAACCCTGATGTTAGTAAAATTTTACATACATAATTTACCACAGCCAGAGTCTTCTTTAAAATGAATTCTAAGAAATAGCCTTTAAGAGCAAAGAGATTTGACTTTAAATAAAAGCAATTTGGCATTATCATAGTCAGAGTTTATATTATCTAATTATTACCACATATTATCATATATTTCATATATTATCACATACGTCTTGACTTTTGTCTAATAAACCCATAATATCATACAGATATTGAAAACTAGTGGTGATAAGTAAGCTTCTACAGTCCCATAGACACTGTTTCATTGAATCCATACAAATTACTCACAATAGATTCCTGAATATAGTGCAATGAAACAAATTTGTCTGAAAAGATAATTCTCTCAAATACCCTTACGGAATGTTGTGGTGAGTTCGTGTTAAAGTGACATTTACAAATTCACAAAATTAATGACACATAGACTCCTATATTTGTGAGAGACCACTCAAGTCCCACTTCTAAACCAAGGCAGGAGCTCAACAGTGATTGAGGGCAGATGGGAGCAAATAAGAAGAGTTGCTACATTAGGAGGTAATCTGTTTTATTTATATTGACTGGGCACGTGAACATTTTAAGTTGGTGTGAAGTGAAAGGGATGTACCATTCCAGGGATCAAATAGATAATAAAGAAATTGGTGTCCCTTGACATTGTGTGACCTCGCAGCTTAGGGGATAGTCTGTGCATTGCCCATTTATTGAGTACTATTTTATGGTGCGGGTGAGTCATTGCTGCACAAGCATAGGTTACTATGTGTACTTTAAATGCCTACCATTGATTGATGTTCTGAAAAAATGTACAATAATCATGTACATTAGCTGTACATCTTGAGTCTTACTGCAGTTAATTGTCACAAATATGTAAATGAAAATTTATGCAAGCAAAAAAAAGTAAGACATGGAAGGGATGTACCAGATTATATATCCTAATATGTCAGGTAGTTTTGCATTTCTTATGAAACATCACCTGGAGTAAAAGGAAACATAGATTTGCAGTTACTTTTGTCTACTTGTTTATCTTGTTTGTTGTTACAGAGTTTCTCCCTGCTTTTAATAAAGCTAAAATATTAGGCAAATTTCATTTAAGTTAATATCTTTTTAATTTTTGGTAAAGTGATTTGGTGATAATTTTTAATGTCTTTCATCATGTATTGTTATTCTTTGTGTGATGACCCCACTGCTAAAACACCAAATGTGCTCCTGTAGGAGATATTGTTGGTGCAAATCTGAAACCTCCTAAGTAATTGCTAGTAATTTTCCACCAGGTAAACTCAAGAAAATGATATATTTGAGATGCCTAAGAGCTTTACTACGATTCTCTGCTTATCTGGTGCACATTTGGAGGAGGAGGAATCTTCCTTGGTCACCTTCTTTTTTTTTTTTTTTAAGATTTTATTTTTTCCTTTTTCTCCCCAAAGCCCCCTGGTACATAGTTGTGTATTCTTGGTTGTGGGTTCTTCTAGTTGTGGCATGTGGGACGCTGCCTCAGCGTGGTCTGAAGAGCAGTGCCATGTCCGCGCCCAGGATTCGAACCGACGAAACACTGGGCCGCCTGCAGCGGAGCGCGCGAACTTAACCACTCGGCCACGGGGCCAGCCCCTTGGTCACCTTCTTTTGATTCTTTTCCACACTCACTTTCCCTCAGGTGCTTCCCTTTCTCCAGGGATGCCAATTTCCTCAGGCTACACTCTTTAGGGAGGATCCAAACTTAACCTTCACCAACATGGCTTCCCCTCCAGACAATGTAGTCTTACTCCCACTCCCCATTAAAGCTGGTGCACAGGTAACAATATTTTGCTGAAAACTGGATAATCTAAATTTTTTCCCAAAGCATTTGTGTTTTAATAGAATGACTTTCTTTAACTAAGGGGAGAAAATACTTACGGTAGAATTAAGACATCAGAGACAACAAGTGAGAAAAAAAACCTGTGTGCACATGGCTTTCCTGGTATCACTGGTGCACCTAACCATAATAGTACAGGGGCTGGCCTGGTGGCGCTGAGGTTAAGTGCGCACGTTCTGCTTCTCCGCAGCCTGGGGTTCGCCGGTTTGGATCCTGGGTGAGGACATGGTACCGCTTGGCAAAAGCCAGGCTATGGTAGGCATCCCATGTAGAAAGTAGAGGAAGATGAGCACAGATGTTAGCTCAGGGTCAGTCTTCCTCAGCAAAAAGAGGAGGATTGGAAGCAGTTAGCTCAGGGCTAATCTTCCTCAAAAAATAAAAAAATAGAAATAAATATAATACTACACAAGCAACTGTGTACTTATAAACTCCTTCTGCCAGAAGTTGATTGTCTGGCCCTGAGGCATGGGCCATATCAAATAAATTCAGAGCATGATAACGCTAATAAGAAAAATCAAGTTCACTAATCTCCTTCTTTCAGATGTCAAAATTGACTTTAGTGAAGCTGTTTAAAAATGGAGTCAGAGCTACCTTTCCAGAGACTGCATTGCTGTCTTCAACCTTGGACTCAGCAAAACCCTTGGACTGGGTCAAAACAGCAATTGTTTGAGAAGTCAGGAGGAGAACGAACATCCTGATCACAAAGATTGATGATTTTGGACTTTCTGAAGATAAAATCAGTAGTCAATCAATGTTCAGGCAATACTAGCTTCTTCCCCCAATTCAATTAAAACTGAGTAATATATTGTCCCTTTTTTGTCTCTAAAAGCCGCTAACTTTTATTTCCTAGTGGGACACTATGTGAGTTTCCAGCTGAATCTGTGCTCCCTGAACTGCAATTCTTTGATTCCAAATAAACGTGTTGCCTCTTAAACTGATTTCCATTTTGGAAGTTGACCAGGAAATGAGGAAAGCAGGGCTGGTGGATTGGTAACAACATCACTTTTCTATAAGCAAGGTAGCGCTTTTTAGTAACATAAAGAATAATCATTTAATAAAATATTCTATGAAAGTTGTATGTGTCATTAATTTTAAAAGAATATCTTGAAAACATAGCATATAAAAGAAGCTGATAGAAATTTAAAAAGTAGTAATGAAATCCTGCGGTTGTTTACAATCTGAAAGTAAATAGTATCTGTTTTTAAAAAACCTTTTTAAAGTCATATATATATTTAACAAAAAAGTAGGTGAATTTTTTTTTAAAGATTTTACTTTTTCCTTTTTCTCCCCAAAGCCCCCAGTACATAGTTGTATATTCTTTGTTGTGGGTCCTTCTAGCTGTGGGATGTGGGATGCTGCCTCAGCATGGCTTGATGAGCAGTGCCATGACCGCGCCCAGGATTCGAACCACTGGGCCGCCAGCAGTGGAGCATGCGAACTTAACCACTCGGCCATGGGGCCAGCCCCCAAAAGCAGGTGAAATTTTGAAAATTAAAATATCTCTGCATCCTAACTCTGACCAAAAGACAGAAGTCAATGAGCATTGCAGAGACTGTCTGTGGACCCCAACACAAATTAATATCCAATATAGTAAGTGGTTCTGTATATTCTTTAAAAACTATATAGAAGCTAAATGATCCTTGTTCCCGATACCCATTCAGCCTGGCACATATGAATTTTGTCTAAGATGAACATACTAGAATTAAACAAAAGGAATTCTCTTTTTTTTTTGGTAAATTTACAAAGGCACCTATTTGCATCAATTTTCCAAGGGACACACATTCATTTATTCAATAAATGCTTTTGAATGAAATCCTGGAGTCAAGCGTTTGTAAATAGCAAAGTAGAAATATTGGTGAACAGGACAGCAAGGAGGTTTGAATTTACAAAACTTTGAGCTAGAGCAGGATTTTTAAAATTTCTTCTTATTTATTTATTAACTACTTCTAAGTGTTATAAAGGAATATTTATAGGATGATACTAGTGCCTAGGAGAGACACAAACAAATCTATTCTAACGCAGTAACACTACCTTCTGGATGATCGTCTTAATTAAACTCATTTAAAAACAAATTGAAACCTTCACAGGGTGAGTTGAATTAACGTGGGAGAAGGGGTTACTCTGATATGATATCTCACTGGATCATATTCATGAACAGAGAAGAGAGATATAAAGAGACACTTGTTGAAAAATAGCTAAATAAAATGATTACTACTCTTCCTTGGCTTGGAGAAAAAAATAAGTTCAGAAATGGCTCCTCTCTACACTCAATTTAAGCATAAAGATAAGTAATGGAAAATATCTGCAAGGTGCTTCCGTGAGACTAAAAGAATCTATATCAAAGTACCTGAAATTTAGCTCTCAGAATCCTGAAAGAAACACTTTAGAGTGAAAACATGGTTTCACTCAGAACATAACTTAGTGTCAATTGCTTTTTTCAGGGAATCTTTCACATCCTTATTCTTTAAGCTATAGATCACTGGATTCAACATAGGGATGACAAGAACTATGTAGAAAACAGAGGCCATTTTGTCCAGGTCCACAGCGTAACTGGAGCTGCATCAAAACTACATGAATAGGACTGTGCCGTAAAATATAGCCACAACAGTTCGTGGGAGGCACATGTAGGGATGGCTTGGAGCCTCCCCCAACAGAGTTCATTCTGAAGATGACAATTATGTAGCTGTAGGAGAGAAAGAGTGTAATGATGTTGCACCCCAGAACATGGCTACTATAAATGAACATCACTGTCTCATTGATGATTGTATCTGAGTTTGGACAATGTTAGCAAGAGTGAGAAGTCACAGAAAAAGTGACTGATACTAGAAATGCAGAAGAACAACTGAATTGTGTAAAAGGTGAAGATTGCCAAATATAGCAAACTTCAAATGTACACAATGGCAACTCACTAGGTACAGACTCTCCTGGGCATGACAGTTGTATACAGAAGTGGATTGGAAATAGCTACATAATGGTCAGACTCCATGACAGCCAACATGAGACATCCCACATTTGCAAAGGCCCTAAAAAAATACATCTGGATGACATATAAACTATACAGAACTCTCTTTTGCTCAGATAAGAAATCTTCCAGCATCTTGGCAGAAACAATGTTGGAGTACCAGACATCACAGAAGGATTGCTCAGGAAATAACACATGGATGTGTGGAGCCTGGCATCCATCTTGATCAGCGGAATCATCCCTAGATTGGCAATCACAGTTATGCCATAAACCAGCAGAAAGAGCACAAAGAGCCCCTGCTGCACATCCTGTCTGTCAGAAAGCCCCAGGAATATGAAGTCAGTAACCACGGTGCAGTTCCCAACAGCCGCCACTTAGATCTGGAAATCCCTGGTTGTGAAAGAAAGAAATGGAAGTGGAGGGTAACATCATCTTACTATCTTAATAGTTAAACTGCTGGTCTTTTCTATTTTTCAGTAAGATAGTGCTAGTATTGCATGAGGTAAACTGACTCCCTGGAACTCTATCCAGAAATCTACAAGTGATAATGATAACAATACCACTTACATTTGCATAGTACTGTATAGTGTTTGTAACATACTTCCATCCAATTTAAATGAATGATATTTCTATACCAACCCATGTACTATTTATGATCATTTTTACTACAACTAACTTATATTGAGAAATTGATGTTCTCAGAGTTAAGGCAACAGTTTTTAAATTAATTGGTCCACATAACTCACAACTTCTGACATAATTGGGTTTCTTTCCACTATTGCAAAAAGGTTGTTATACCCTATAATAGAGAAGCATAGTTAAGTAACAGGTCCAAGTAATGAATATATTCCTTTGGTTTTTTCTCATCATCCACAGTTGTTGAGCAGGCAGAGATATGGCAGATTCCTGGATATAACATGCCTCCCACTTCTTCATTAAGCCACTCAGGTCCTATCCAGTTTCAATTAACATGGGACAGAGATGCTCTGTGATCCAGGACTCACCGGAGCAGGGAGAGTGTTTTGCTGGAGAAGAGAGCTGAAGGGTCTTCATGAAGAACGCACTAGTGTGCACAGGCAGGAACAGGCCCGAGCTAACCAGGCTCCCTCTGACAGCTGCTGTGGTTCGGGGCAAATTATGGAGGATGTTCGGGACCTAAATGTAGGGATTCTTGTAGCACAGGCAGCAGAGAGGGAAGAAAAGGAGTATGACTACTGTGTGAGTCCCTCTGCTCTAATTGAATAGAATCCCCATGATCTATTCACCAGCAGATCAGACGTGTAAGTCACATGATAAAGGTCCTCATGTGTCCACAGTCCCGTGGCACCAGAGTCATGTCTGAGCTGTTTCTCCATCGCAATCCTTAGATTTGTAATATTGTCTTAGTGTTTATTTTGATGCCTATTTCTCTTGAATGTCTCTGAAATCTGCCTCCCTTTGGTTTAAATGAGTTGGTTGTCCTCGGGAGGCCAATTGAATTCTATGTCCCACCGTTATATTTTACCCAAGCCAATTATTTTATATATAATGTCATCCATGACCTCCTCTGTTCTGTGTAAATGTAAGGAAAGTTGACTTGAAGGTAGATGAAGGACAGAAAAAGAACATCTGAATAATGATCTCGTGATCACTGTGCAGGTCCCCAAACCCTTCATCTGGACTCATCTAAATATCTGTCTCTGTAGACACATTTTTAAAAATATCCTTTCCTTAAAAATGAAAATATCTTTAAAAAATGTTAAAGTATAGGTAAGAGATTAAAAACAAATATCTGACCATTTCCACAATCCTTACTTGCATTTTGCCTGCCATTTATGTATCTATGTCTTTAAAATAAATATATTGATAAATTAATTAAAATAGAGTTTGCATAATATTTCATACCCTTCTTTGCCTTTATAACATGCTTTCAGTCAAAAAATGATAAAAGTACTAAAAATATATATGTTATAAATCAGAAACACAGCAATAAATGTTGTACCTCACTCAGATCTGCTGACTTCTTTGTTGCATGCAGTTCTGTCTGCAGGAGGGTTCAGCATTGTCTCCTGGCTGACCTGGATTATATATCTCTGTGTCTGGTCCCTGGATGATAAACACTCAATCGCTGAGGAACAAGGGACAGATAAAATAATATTGCTTATCATCTGTTATTTATCATAGGCTGGGTAATAGAGAAAGAAATCAGGACATTTTTGTAAAATCTTACTTTTGTCCCTACCTACCTTATTGCTCAATGTTATACTTATTTAAAAATAGTAAAAGGACTACAGTAAATAAGAATCCTTTACTTCCAGCTCACCAATCCTTATACAGGTATTTCATGTTAATTCCAAAATGTTGGAAACAAATGCAACCCCATTCATGTTCACACACTTACACAGACACATACACACACTCTCTTTCAACACATTCACAAAATAAAGATTTTTGTAAATATAGCAAAAAATTGACCATAATAACACTGCCTAGAAACAACTATATTTTGTTGTCTGTTAGGTAGTTTTTAACTTAAAAAAAAAAAGTCAGAGGAATATACTTTATATACATAAATGAACTTTATGAATGGAGGCAATGCCTTCCTTTCTATTGAAGTACATCAATTTATTCAGTCTATCTTCTGTCAATGGCCACTTGCTTTATATACAATCTTCATATCATAAAAACTCTGACACGAATAAAACTATACTTATGTACTTTATCATAGACAGGTCTTTCTTTAAAATGAATTTTAAGAAATGGCCGATAAGGCCAGAGATTTGACTTAAATAGAATTAGGCCTTTTTATCATAGTCAGATATTTTATACTGTTTCATTATCACCACATATTATCATGTATGTTATATTATCACATATGTTCTCAGTTGTCTCTAACAAACTCATTATATGATACAGAAATTAAAACCGAGAGATGATAAGTAAACTTCTAGGGTCTATTAGATATTAAATTTTGTTGAATCCATAGAAATTTTTTATAGTGGATTCCTGAAAACAGTAAATGAAACAAATTTCTCTTAAAAGATAACCCCTTTAAATAGTGGAATAGAATGGTGTAGTGTGTTTATGTTAAAGTGACACTTGAAAGTTTCCAAAATGAATGATCCATAGATGCCAAGATTTCTGAGAGAACTTGGAGACTGTTCAAGTCCCACTTCTAAACCAAGGTAGGATTTCAATAGTATTGAGGGCAGAAGGGTTGTCACATTGGGAAGTCATCTGTTTTATTAATGTCAGCTATGCACTGGAACATAATTAATATTGTTATGAAGAGAAAATGAGTTGGAGGGTGGTCACATTGCACAATTTCAGGAAGCAAATAGGAAATAATGAAATTGGTGTCCTTTGATGTCGTGCAATCTGACCGCTTTGAGGGATAATATCTGTATTGTTCATTTATTGAGTAAAATGTTTTCATGTCTGTGAATCATTGCTGCACATTCACAGCATAGGCTGCTGTGTATTCTTTAAATGTCTACAGTTGATTAATTATCAAAAAATATACAATAATTACATACATTATCTGTACATCTTGGGTCTTAATGCAGCTAATTATTTGCCACAAACCCCTGGATGAAAAATTTTTGTAAATAAACAGCAAAAAGAGTAAAATGTGCAAGATGACCACTTTATGCATTCCAATACTTCAGGTAGTTTCATAGTCTGAAAAATCACCTTGATTAAACAGAAACATAGGTTTTACAGTTATTTTTGTTTACCTGTTTGTCTTTGTTGTGATGGAGTTTCTCCTTGCTTTCCATAAAGCTAGAATACTCTTCAGGCAAATTCATTTAAATTAGTATCTTAATTTTTAGCAAAGTGATTTTTCTGACACTTTTTAATGCCTTTTCATAATGTACTGCTATTCTTTGTATGATGATGCCGAGAGTAAAATATCAAATGGTCTCCTGTGGGAGATATTGTTGACGCAAATCTCAAAGCACATAAGTAATTGCTAGTAATTTTCCATCAAGTAAACATAAGAAAATGATGTACTTGTGGTACTAAGAGCTTCACTAACATTCTGTATTTCTCTGGTGCATATTTGAATGAAGCAGAGTGGTCCTTGGCCACCTTCTTCTGATTCCTTTTCATACTCATTTTCCTTCAGGTCTTCCCTGTCTCCAAGGATGCATATTTCTTCAGTCTACATTTTGTTTAGACAGGACATAGACTTTATCTTCATAAATATGGCTTCCCCTCCAGACCATGAACTATAACTCACACACCCCATTAAATCTGGAGCATGGTTAGCAATATCTTGCTGAAAATTTCATAATCTAAATTACTTCCCAAAGCGTTTGTGTGTTAATAGAGAATGGCTTTCTTTAATTGGGTGAAGGGACTTAAGAGACAATTTAAGACATCAGAAACAAACAAGTACAAAAAAAATCTGTATCTACAGATTTTCTGGTATCTCTGATGCCCCTAAACATAATAGTATATAGGCAACTGACTACTTATAAACTCCTTCTTCCTGAAAGTTGTTGTCCAGCCCTGAGGCATGCCATTATCATGTAAGTTCATGTATGATAATGCTACAGAGGAAAACCAGGTTCACTAAGTCTCCCCATTTCAGGAAACAAGAAAAGTGTTGCCTGTGGATTATTAACATCTTTGTTCTATAAGCAAGTCAGCATTTTTTAGTAATATAAAGGATAATAATTTAAAGAAATACTCTATGAAAGTTGTATGCTTTATTAATTTTACAAGAATATCTTAAAAATGTATTGTATACAAGAAACTGCTAAAGATTGAAAATTAATAATAAAATCCTGCAGCTGCCTGTAATCTCAGATAAATAGCCTTTATGTTTGGAAAAAAATCTTTAAAATTTTATATATATACAATATTTTTAAAGCAAGTGAATTTTTGAAAATTAAAACATTCTGCATCCAAACCCTGACCAAAAAACAGAACACAATGAGCATTGCAGTGACTGTCTGTGGGCCTTAACACAAACTGGTGTCCAATGTGATAGATGACCTGTATGTTTTAAAAAACAGTATAGAAGTGGGGCCGCCCCACAGCCAAGCAGTGCTCCACTTAGGCGGCCCAGGGCTTCGCCTGTTGGGATCCTGGGTGCAGACATGGCACTGTTCATCGAGCCATACTGAGGCAGCATCCCATGTAGCACAACCAGAGGGGCCTACACGTAGAATACACAACTACGTACTGGGGGGCTTTGGGGAGAAGAAGAGAAATAAATAAAAAAGAAGGAGATAGGCAACAGATGTTAGCTCAGGTGAAAATCTTAAAGTAAAAAAAATACAAATGGATACTCACACGTTAGACGTATTTTTTTTCAAAAAAAAACCTATATAGAAGTGAAATCATTCAGTTTTTGTCCTTTTGATGGATAACTTGCAAGCAAGGGATATATCGGAGTATATGTGGAAGCCATTTGGTTTAAAACTAATTTGGCCTGACCTTGTTTTTTCCACAAAGTGCTGACATGGCCCGCTGAGCATGCATTGTATATCTGCTTTAAATGTTTACAATGTCCCAAAGCAAAGAATGATGCCCTTAAAGGAAAGGATGTAGCTTCCCCCCAAATTGGCATGAGTCTGAGGATAAGCATCTCTTCCCATAAGCTAAAGATTAATTAATGAATTTCTTTAACTCACCTTGTGATCACTGACCTGCTGTGCTTGCAAAGCCTGTTGTGATGGTAGTAAAAGAGATATTTTTGAATATGTGATTTATGTTCTCTGTTCTAAGGTGGTATATAACCAGTCTGTATAAACTTCTTCTTCCTTAGTGGAAAAAATAAGTTCTCCTGGGCTATAGTCTTCAAATTGGCTCATAATAAACTCACCCCAATTTTGATTTATAGATTGATTATGAATTATTTTCATCAACACTTTTATGTCTGGACTCTTTTTTTTTTTAAAGATTTTATTTTTCCTCTTTCTCCCCAAAGGCCCCTGGTACATAGTTGTATATATTTTTAGTTGTGGATCCTTCTAGTTTTGGCGTATGGGATGCCGCCTCAGCATGGCTTGATGAGCGGTGCCATGTCCACACCCAGGATCCGAACCAGCGGAATCCTGGGCTGCTGCAGTGGAGTGCACAAACTTAATCCCTCAGCCATGGAGCCAGCCCAAATGTCTGGATGGTTTTACTTGTTATTATGTGTGAGAAATTCCTCCATGCTGTTGCATGTGGTGATAATTCATTCATTCTCTTTGCTGAGTAGTGTCCCCATTAACAAACATACAATAATTTGCCAAATTCCAAATAATGACACATTTTTGTACAAGCTTTGGTGTACATACTCACTCATTTTTATTGGATATAAAACTAGAAATGAAATTTTAGGGCCAGCTATAATAGATCCTGCCATACAGTTTTGCAAAGTTAAGTGTCATCAGTGTGTGAGAGCTGAATTTGTTCCACATTCACACAAGTACTTGACATTAATATTGTGAATCTTTTCATTTTAGCTACTCTTTAGGTAAGTCACGGTACAGCATTGAGATTTTAATTTTTATTTACCTGAATGGTAATAACTGTATAAAGATTTCTCTGAAGTGTCTGTTGATGTCTTAATGCAGAAAGGGGGGCAAGTTAGAAGAGCTGTCTTACAAGCATTTCATCTTCCACAGCTCACACCTGTACCTGATATCACTGTTGTGATTCAGATCAAATCAGTCTAGAGATACAATGCAATTCTTTTGCATGAAGATGAAGTCACTCTTAGTTTTGTTTGTTTGTTTGTTTTTAAATATCTCCAATAGTGGGGCTAGGTTTACACAGCAGGAGAATCATAGATGTAGGGACAGATATTGGCAATGGGAAAGGACCTTAGAGATACTGTAGTGTGAGGCCCTCCTTTACAGAAGGGGGCTAAGGTCTAGCAAGGAAGAGT
Organism: Equus caballus; assembly: GCF_041296265.1. Classification (NCBI taxonomy): domain Eukaryota; kingdom Metazoa; phylum Chordata; class Mammalia; order Perissodactyla; family Equidae; genus Equus; species Equus caballus. The sequence goes on from NC_091695.1 coordinate 15,462,384, forward strand.
GATATGTGAAACACCACAGTTTTTAGAGTTGCGTAGGACACCTGGTTCATAGCGTATTTCTAGAGAGGAATTACCAAAGAGGTTAAAAGTTATTGCTTCTGGCTTTAACATGCAGCCTCCTATATACAAAGTCACTGAGCTTACTACTGCTGTATTCTAATAAATGTAGTCATACAGCCTACCACCAGTATGCATCTATCTGTCGACAGTGTTACATGATGTTGTATTTGGATGTAGGACACTAGTGTATCATCACTATGTCATTATTATCTTTAGAGACAGATTTCAGCGCCAAGTCTAAAGGAAAGGAGTCCAGATATAGAAACATGTGTATTATATCAACCCACTTCATACATTCATTGGCAATCTATTTGGACAATAACAGTTTCCTTCAGTCCCTGGTGGAAGTGTGAGAACACCGTGATGTAATAATGCAGAGAGTGGACGAAAATGGTGAAAATTGAAGTAGATGATCTAGAATAGACCAAAGGTTTTGACATTCTATTTTCCCTATTTCTGTAGAATCCCAACATGGAACAGTTTGTTCAGGCCATTGGCTCCAAGTTTCTATTTAGCCATGAATAAGGGGGAGTAGAATACATGACCACAAAATATGCCACTTTGGAGTGTGGATTATTTCAAGTTGAAAACAATCAAGACCCAATACACTAAGGAGTGTTGTTTACCTTTCCTGTACTGCCTAGAAGAATTTAGATAGAGGATCTGAACCGGGAGAGAGGTGATACCAAAGATAACTTTTGATCAGAAAGATTTCTCTGCATGGCATGGCAAACATTCGTGTACAAAACACTTGCTCTTCTCATCTACCTGTGAATTGTCTTCCCCTCTTTGAACCCCAAGTCCCCTACCACCTTCTCCTCAGCTCAGGATGGCATATAAATCTCAATTGCTTGACTGTCTTTGGGTTTTGTGTCTTTGGGGATTCCATAGGTATGAGATTTGTTTTTCTCCAGTTAACCTATCTTATGTCAATTTAATTATTACATCAGCCAAAGAACCTAGAAGGGAAAAAGGGGAGAGTTTTCTGCCACTCCATGAATCTACTATGCAATATTCCAGTAAATGACTTTTCAAACTCTAATTGCATAAATTCAGGAACATAGAGTCAACAATTAATCAAATTGCTTTTTCCTATTTTTAGACATACATTTATTGAGCTTTTGATACCTCATTTACTGGTTTTAAAATTCCCTTCTTCTTCATACTTATTAGATGTGATTAAAGGGGAAAATAAGCAGATCACTTTGATCTTTACATGATATTACTATCAAATATCATATGAATCGGAGATGTCATGGATATAGCTTCTGAATCAGTGGCAATCCACTGAACTTTTGTTTAGACTTTAATATATTTTAAACAATGTTTTCTACCATGTTGCTGCTATTAAGAAAGATTCACAAAAGTGTATCAGTAAATTGAGAAAATATGGCATAGGTAGAAACCCTTACAACAATTTTTATATGATATCATTAACCATAGATTTTTTCAACAACTATGTTTTCCCCTAATTTGTCACTATATCCCACAAATACCACCTTGAATAGCAGAGGAGGCTCTTGGTCTTTACTTCCATTTTGAAGTGCTTTCACACAGGGTATTTATAATTCCCTAAGGGGTGAAATTCTGATGGATAAGTAAGAATGTTATTGAATCTTGTGTGGTCCTCCAGATATGTAGCTATGTTTTCTGCACAAGCTGCTTCCAGTGCTTTGACATCAGAAATCTTAAGGAAAGACAGATGAAGCAGAGCACATCAAGAAGTAGGCATATGAATGCTTTTTACTCCCTGGGTAATTAAAATGTCTATAGATTTATTACTTTAGCATCCACAATCACTTTATGTACTTTCTTAAAAGCTATAATATATATATACACAGGATACATATCATATTGCTCACTTAATTTGTTCTGACCGATATCTAATAAACAGTGAAAAATGTTGAGCATGCAGTTTTTATTCTCTATTTGTTTTTCCATTTTGTGTTCCAGATACATTGCAGGTACTGGATTCACAGGGATGATACACTCAGCCTTGAGCAACAATGCTTACAGTCTCATATTGGAGACAATGGTCTAATCAACAGAATGAGATAAAAACGATGCTTTGAGGTAAATATTATTAATAAACCACAAATAGAACATTTCACCAGGACTAAGAAGGGGGAAAAGGGGAAGGAAAGCTGAGTGGAAGTGACTGAGTTGAGAATTTCAACTCAAGGATGTATTTTATCAGGACCCTCCACTCCGCTCTCTAGCCTTCCCATGTTGGACTTCATATCCTCAAAGAAGGTGTTGTCTGCCCACTTCAAGATCTCTAATTCCCAGCCTCTCTGTCTAGAATCCTTTTTATCGTCACCATCCATTGCATCTGTGTTCATTGTTTAGATCTGAAACTGAATTTTAAAGGATATTTTCTTTATTGCACACTAGGTTGAGACATTTTGCTTGAACATAGAGTATCTTGCCATTTTACTTCTGGGTCACGTACAGTTTATTATAAATTATTTGTAGGATTCATTAATTAATGTTTTCCATTTCCACTACCTTATGGTATTATTAGTAAAGAAACTACTAGATTCACCATCAAATACAAATCATTTGCACTCATACCAGGTGCATTATAAACTCTAATAGCTCTTATAATAATTAAATTAACACGTAAAGCAAACATCAAACACATGAAAAATTGGCACACTAAAATGGAGATTGGAAAGTTTTCCAAAAATAGAGAGCACCTTATTTAAATTGAAGGCATATAATAAATTATAGCATATTTAGGAATCTCCAAAATATTGGTATCAATATGCTTAGTAAAATACTTATTGTATTCATTAAGGTGTTTGAAACAATGTTATAGTATAACTTAAATTATTTGAAAAACACAAGGGTATGTTTGTGGGTCTATATGTATACAAATACGTGTTTATTAATAGTATACACCTATTTACTTACAAACCAGATTTTATATTTTAGTTTTCTTAGGGACTCTTTCATATGCTTGCTCTGTAGGTTATAAATCAGTGTATTTAACATTAGAATCACAAGGATGTAAAACAATTAGGTCATTTTGTTTTGATCCAGGGAGAAAGAAGAGCATAGTTCTCTGGAAAATTACAACAGCAGTCAAGTCAGAGGTGCAGGTAGAAAAAGCTTTGAACCTCTCCTCAGCAGAGTGGAGCTTCAAGACTGATAGGATAATATACCAATAAGAGACAAGAACACCTGAAATGGTGCTCAGCTCAACGAAGCCGAAAGGTTAAATATCACTAATTCATTGACCTGAGTATCTGAGCAAGAGAGAAATAGGAGAGGAGGGATATAACAGAAGAAATGGTTAATCTCATTTACCCACAAAACATAAGTGGAATGTTAATGTTGTGTATATCAAAGCATCTGTCATTCCCACCAGATACATTCCAGCCATGAATAGGGAGCACAGCTTGCTGGACGTGTTGAGTATATAGCGTAAGTTGTTGCTAATGACCCTGTACCTATCAAATGCCATTATTGCCAGGAGTAGACACTCAGAATCTGCAAAAATACAGAAGATGAAGAATTGCAGAGCAGAGCCAATGACGGGAATTTATTTTCTTGGCAAATAAGTCCACCAGAATCTTGGGGCTCAATTGCTGTGGAATACTAGAGGTCACACAAAAGAGGTGGCTGAGGAAAAAGTACATGGATGTGTGCAGCTGAGAACCCATTATAGTGAAAATGACCACTCCAAGTTTTACTAGGAGATTAATGAGATAAACAACCAGAAACATGGTCAATAGGGTCACTTTCATCCCAAGGTTATTGGTAATTCTCAAAAGAGAGAATTCAGTCAAGGAAGAACAACTTTTTCTGGGCCATTCTTCTTTGTTTTTATTCTAAAATGTGACAAAAATGATCCAGAAAATGATAGATCAAAAAAAAATTTTTATGTAATACAGATTTGTTTCTGTAAGTTGTCTTTCTTACCATCAGAAAATAGAACGTGTGACTTTTAAAGAGATGTTGTCTTATGAAAAAAACAAAAATATCTGGGATAGAATGTTGATAATTTTTTATTCTGAGTATATATATATCATTCCTGAAACATGTGATTCATCTTGGCTTCTGTCACCCAATGTCAAGTAGTAGATTTGAATAAAGTGAAAGCTCATTTTAGATCCAAAATAGTATAAAAGAATAAACAAAGTTAGTTAGAAATGGCCAGAAGATACTGGGCAATACATATTTGACAAAAAGGATCACATTTATTGCGTTACTCAAGAAATAGAATTGATTTTATCACTGACAATGATATTACATATAAGTTACTAAATGAGAATTTTAATGGTATTGTTTCTGGTGTATGGCATCTTTAGTGTTTACTGAAACATGAAAGACATTTTATTGAACTATTCTATCACTCTTCCCTACCTGTTTGCTAGAGCGTTTATAACCCATTTGGATGACTGACCTTTGCCAAAAGACAAATCCCCTGACAAGTCAAAGAGAAGTGATAAAAAGAAGTGGGGGACCGGCACTGTGACCAAGTGGTTAAAGTTTCACACACTCTATGTCAGTGGCCCAGGGTTCATGGGTTTGGATCCCAGGTGCAGACCTACTCTACTCATCAGCCATGCTGTGGCAGGGTCCCACATGCAAAGGAGAGGAAGACTGGCACAGATGTTAGCTCAGGGCAAATCTTCCTCAAAAACAAAAAGTGGAAAAAACAGGCTATACTGCATAAATTTGCATCTCTTTGGATTTTAAGTTGACTTTTCCATTCAAATAATAATGGGAGGAGGAAAAATAAATGTCCCTGATACGTAGGATTCCATTTTTTCTTTAAGTATGAATTATGATTGTATGTGTGTATGTTGATATATGAAAATCTGAGTGTGGATGGTGATCTGATTTTTTTTCTGGACTTAAATATTATGGCTTATAGTCCATTTGGACCTGGATTTACATATATTAGTATTCATAATGTGTTATCTCTATTATTATTTGAAAAAGACAAAAAAATCTTAAACTTACATATACAATATCACTTGCACAGTGATACAAAGTAATGATTTACTTATAGACCTTGATTAAAATATTAGTAAAAATCTTTAACCTTATTCACATGATAAATGAGGTCAATAAATTTCATGAAGGTCTAACAAAGAAATATTATTGTTTGGCTATTCAGTTACAGAGTTTAACAAAGTAAGCAGGTATAAAATGATTCATTTCCAAATTCCTTAATACTTAAAATTGCTAATTTTTCAAAATAATAAGGTTTTCCCCTCATATTCTTTAAACGTATCCATTTGAAACCCTACCTGAAGTGAGTAAGAAACCCTACCTGAAGTGAGTAAGACTTTCTGTTCTTATCTCTGGTAAATGAACAACAGGCAGATTGTGTTTTATTTCTGCCTGGTGACTGTTGAGACTTAAATCTCTAAACCCTCTGCCTTCTCTCTTCTGTGTTATGAGAATGTAATCCACTAGATTTCTGGTTCTGTGTTTTCTCCTGTGAATGGTGCAACAACTTTAGCAAAAGCTGAACTTTTAAGTCTTCATTTTTTCACCAAATTCATCAATGATAAAATTTATCAGAATTTATTATAATGCTGTGAAAGAGGACTTGAGTGGAGCCATATTCAAACAGAACCTGAGCCAGCATTTCAGAGGAATTGCCTTGCACATGTTATTTTCTTTATCTTCCAAACTGGACCAATTCCCTAGCATTCCAAGAAATCAGTAAGGGCAAAAATATTCTGTTTGTAAGGACTGATGAAATTGGACTTTGCTAATAACCAAATTGCTAACCAATCAATGATGTACAAATCTAGCCTCACCTCATCTAGCTCCAATGAACTCTTCTTTAGTACAACTTACCTCATCTTCTTGCCAAGAAAACCCTGAACCCCTATCCTGTAATCAGAACATTATTTGAGTTTCTACCTAAGGCGATGCTCCCGGAATTGCATTTTTTTGATTCCAAGATAAATGCCTCTCTGTTTCTCATTTGACCCTTTATTTTTAGGTTAAGACTGTAATATTTCATGACTGCCAGGAATCTTCACCCTCCACCAGTAAAACTAGATGTTAAATGATGATCAAAGATCCTATACTTACATGATTTACATCTCCTTTCATTTGTCATACCGTGCCTTCCATTTCTGAAGCAATCTCATTCACCTCCCATTAATAAATTTGGCAACCTTATGTATTACTTCTTTCATTAGTACTTACCTGATTCTTGTCCCTCAAGTACATGTCAATCACTCTCATTTCAATGATTTTTTTTGACTGTATTCCATCCACTACACCTAGTACATTCTTTATTAAATTATGAATTTTATTTATATTTGTGACTTTCTACATTCCCACAATCCTTAGTATAACTATTTGCATAAGTAATGACTCAGTACATTTGTATTGTTAAATAGTCCCCCATCGTTATACTGGTGGATATTCAACAAAGAGTAGAAATAAACGATCTTTGAGGCGCTTTCTACTAATATAGTAATATACCCAAAGGTAACCTTTTATAAAAAAAAACATGTGTTGAGATTATGCTTTCAAAGAAAAGAAGGCAAAGAAAGTCTCTTTAGTTCCAAAATACTTTTGTGTAGTACTTTGAAAATTGGAAGGTATTAGAGTGAATTTTGCATTTACTGAAATCCTCCCATACAGCTACCAAGATAATAGTCCACCCTCCTGGAATATTGCTCAACCATGTTGATCCCTGACATGATTGGACTCTTTCATTGGGACAGAAGTCTAAATTCGGTTTTCTCATCATTCTTCCTATAAAATGTCCCTACTCTCCTTCTATAAATGTGTTTTTTTAAGCACTTCTTCATTCAGCACTAGATTTGTGAGGTATGGATTTAAATATAGACCATTGTTGAGCTCTAACATTTTGTCTTTTCCTTACATTATTTAACTTATCTCCAGATATATCATATTTCAAATGTTATCTTGTGTTTCCTAAATTGTTAGAGACAATACAACTTAATTATAGAGACAAGAAAAGTGAGATCAGAAGTAATCACTAAACTTATGGAGTTTCATAGGCATTATATTTTTCTACTCCAAAAAACTTGCTCTTAATAGGTTCCTGCTACAGTGTAAAGAGCTCGAAGGCATTATGCTAAATGAGATGTTAGACAGAAAAAGACAAATACTGAATGATATCTCTTATACATGGAATCTAAAAAACCCAAACTCATAGAGACAGAGACTAGAATGGTGGTTAACAGGCGTGGGCTGTGGGGAATTGAAGAGAACTGGTTCAAAGGGTAAAAATGTGCAGTCATAAGATTAATAAGTTCTGGAGGTCTAACACACAGCATAATGATTATAGTTAATAATACTGTATTATATCCTACAAACTTGCTAAGAGACTAGATCTTAAAGGTTCACACCACAGAAAAGAAATGATAATTGTGTGATATGATGAAAGTGGTAGCTTATAATACGGTGGTAATCATATTGCAATATATAAATGTATCAAATCAACACATAATTGTAGGGCAGTAGAATTTTCTACCCCAAAATGTGTCTCTTTGGCTTGATTATTTTTAAAAACAAAAAAACTCAGGAAGAAACTTTGATCTCCCCATGAACTGCCTAAAAGAATTTAAGAAAGAAGGCCTGTTCCAAGAAGGAACTAATACCACAATTAATTGTAGTATAGTGTGAACCTGGTATGACAGATATAGAGAAATCTATCCATCAAGGCCCATTTAATCAAAGTTGTCCTCATATCCCATTGTCTATGCAAGACATGGCAAACATTTGCTTTTCCTTACCCATGTGAATTGCTTTCCTCCCCTTTGAATAACCAAACTGCTACCCCCAACATTTTCCTTTGTCTCTAGCTGAAGATGATATTTAAGGTGATGGCATCAGCCATTTTGTCAAGTTACTTACTTTTCCAGGATTTCTCCCATATATACATGCTATCAAATTTTGTCAATTTTCTCCTGTTATTCTATCTCACATCGATTTAATTCTTAGACCAGTCAGAAGAAGTTAAAAAGGTAAAGAAATATCTCTTCCTCCCCTACATAGTACACCTTAAACTTACACAATGTTATATGTCTATTATATCTTAATTAGAAAACAAACTGTTTTAAAAAAAAATCTTGGCAACTCTCATGAAATGCTATAAAGTATTTATGGTAAAATAATGACCCACCGATTCTTAGAGTTTTAAGGGAACCGAGAGGTCACCCAAGTCCCACTTCTAAACCAAGGTAATATTCCACCAGTGATGGAGAGCAGAAGGGAATAATTGGAAGAGCTTCCACTTTAAAACATAATCTATTTTATCCACTTTAGCTGGACACTTCATCATCACCAGTTTTGGTGAGCAATGGGTTGCTGCATTGCACAAATTCAGGAAGCATGTAGAAAATAAGTAAAATGGTGCCCCTGAATTTGAACAATGTGGTGGCCTTGGGGGATGCTTTCTTTATTGACCATGTACTGAGTGATATTTTATAATATGTGAATCATTGCAGCATACTGACGAGGACAAATTTCTATGTGTTGATTAAATTCTACTGTAGATTATAACATAATGTAGTCCTGCTGTATACTCTGCCTTATTATAGTTAATATTTTTTCTTTACCACAAAACAAACAAATGCAAAGTACCTGTGTACAAAAACTAATTTGTGAAGTGATGGGCATAAGCCAGTATATGTCCCCAAATACAGCAGGTAAATTGTTTTTTCTAAAACCTCACCTGGCACTAGAGACGGACATTGCCTTTTTTAATGGTTCCTAATAAAGCGAAACCACATTTTAGTCTAAAATCATTTAAATAAATTACTGTTGATTTGGGGAACACGTCTCCTTAGTGATGCATCAGAACTCCTTTGTATATTTTATTGTCATTGTTTGTATGATAATGCTGATACAAATATACCAAATCTACTCCTGTAAGACATATTGTGGAGGCCAATTCAAATTAAGTAATTGCACTAATTTTTCATGATTAAACTCAAGACGTCATGCGTTTGTGTTACCCAAGAGCTTTACTACCATTGTCTACTTCCCTGGAGCATATAAAAGGAATGGGATTTGTCTCTAGCCACTTTATTCTGATTTCTTTCCAAACTCATTTTCTCATCAAGGGCGTCTCTGTGTACAAGGATGACAAATCTCTTTAGGTTACACTCTGTTGAGGTAGGAGCTAAATTTAACTTCCTACACATGACTGTTCATGCAGACCACTTAGTCTAATGTCCCTCAACCTCTTTCCATTAAAACCTGAGCTTTACTGGCTACATTGTTATTAACAATTGGATAATTAACCTTCCAAAGGGACTTGTATTTAATTGAAGATGACTTTCTTACATCACGGACGAAAGTAACTTGGTTGGAATTTAAGACATCTACAAATGAGAAAAAAAATCTATATCTAAACAACTTCACTGGTGCCCCTAAATGTAATGCTATGTAGGCAACTGTCTACTTATAAATGCTTTCCTTCAGAAAATAGTTGTATGGTCCTGAGTTAGGCCATTTTGAGTAAGTTCAATGCATGGTAATGGTACCAAGGAAAACCAGGTACACTAAGTCTCTTTGTTCCCGGAAACAATATTAGAAGAGTTCATGGTTTGAATAACATACCTCTGCTTTAAATACACACAGTAACCATTTTTAACAAAAGAGATAATTTTTCACTGAAATAGTCAATGAAAATTGTTCCGTTATTTTACAAAAATACAGCAAACTTTATGGTATACAAGGTATGACTGGAAACAAAAAATTATAATCATAAAATTCTGAACTTGCTTACAATATAATGGTGAATGGACTTCTTTTGGAAAACCTTTATGATAGTAATGCACATATAGAGAAGATTTAAATGATAAGTATTCAGATAGATAAATTTAAAACAACATATACCCCAGTAACCAGGACCCAGTCCAAGAAGCGAAACATTACTAGAATCACCGAAGCCTTCTACTTTCTCCTTCTTAAGTCACTAATCTCTTATGCAAATTACATTCATAGTTTTTATTATGGTAGATTAGTTTCATATTTTTTTGGAACCATACATAACTAGATGATTAAGTCATATGTTGTTTCAATTATTAACATACTTGTACAGTCTATCCATGTTGTTCCATACAGTTGCAGTACATTCATTCTCGTTGTTCAATAGCATTCTTTTGTAAAAATATATCATTTCTTATTTATCTACTTACCATGGATATACAGTTGAGTTGTGTTCCCTTTCTTATTACCAATAATGTTAAATGGACATTATGGTAGATGTTTTTTGTTACAGATATACAATTATTTATCTTGCATAAAACCAGGAGCTGAAAATATATTCAGGCATGTGTGTGTATAAAATTTAGATTTGGTAAATATCATCATATAGTTTTCTATGAAGTTTGCCAATCCACACTTCCACTATCAAATTCTCAGTGTATGAGCTCTCTGGCACTTCCACTTCCTCACCGATACTTAACGCTGTCTATCATTTTAATTTCAGCTGTCATGTAGAGTATTTGATTTCCATGATGACTAATAAAGTTGGATATCCACTTTTATAATGTGATCCTTAAAGTAAAAGTTCAGATTGAAAGGCCAGTTAACTGGGTCCGACTTGATGATTTTGGGGCTCTTGCAATCTGTGATATCTGTCATCATTACCACTTCCATTTCTGATCAAATTGGCCTAGAGATGAAATGTATTCCTTTAGTATAAATATATTCCCACCCATCTGCTACTTTTTTAATTACCCCAAATTGAAATAGGTATATGTGTTGATAGATTCATATCGATATGAATACAGAATGTGGAACTGGAATACATAATAAAGATTATCTTGTTTTAGCCCTTCTTTTAACAGAGTGGAAACTGAGGCTCAAAGAGAAAAGTGATGTGTTGAAGGTCATAGTTATCGTAAGCTGAGAGTAGAGATTCAGACCCAATTTTGTTGCCACCATTTCTTTTGTTCATAGTATATTTTCACAGAAGATTTGAAACTAGGTTGCATTTGGTGTCTCTTAAGATGAGGCCACATATTTATTGATATAGTGAGAATTTTTATTGTTTTGATTTAAGAAATTTAGCTAACCAGCTTTGCATCAATATGGAGCTAAGTGCTTGTATCATTATACATAGAACATAATTGTCATCACTGGTCATGCTTATGTTTATAGATACCAATATAAGGAACTATGATAAAAAAAAAATTGATCTATAACACTGGGGCATTACACACAATTACTGAAAGAGGCTATGTTCTTGGAGCCAGAGATGGGAACAGGAAACTAGAAATGGTGGGATGATATTTTGGAACGTTCCTGGGGCATGACTCATAGAGAAGGTATGACTGGAAGTCTAAAGAAAATACTAAACCAAAAGTGAGGCTGAGAGTAGGAGAAAGGAAGAATTAGGGAGGAAAGCCTTCTGAGAGTGAAAATGCACATTAGGTTATAAATCAAAATAGCAGTTCCATTTACTGCAATGGAAACTATCTTTAAAAGTAGAGTTTTATCTATACAGATCAGCGGTGAGGTAAGGCTCTGGCTAATGTGGAATTTTAATAGGGAAGAATGGAATGACACCAAGTGCTTCATCCTAAATACTGAGCAGGAAATGTTCTCAAAGTGCATGGGTTCATCACAATACATAGATGCCACTTCTTTGCTGTTAAGTGTGCCATGTCAGCCATGGCCCTTAGGATAAGACCGTACAGAATAACATAAAATGGAGTACCCTGGGATTAATTATCTAAACTCATTTCTTGGCAATATGGGGTCTGAGGCTTAGATCAGTAGAATGGTTTCAGGCATCTGGCCTGGCATGGAAATGGTCTGGCTAGCATGGGTAGCTATGAAGAAAGCTCTGCTCAGCTCTATCCAGGAGTGAAGGCAGGGTCAGGACAAAGAAGTCATACTGGGTGGACAGAGAGCTCTAACCGTGACCTGAGGCTGCGATCTGCAACGGGAATCTGGCAGATTGAGTGAGTAGGCTCCAAGGGGATAAGGATGCAACCTGGAGAATTTTTATATGACATAGTGCCATGAATGACATCTTTTTCCTTCAGCGCCAGGGATTTAGTGTCTGATGGGGAGTTAGTAGACTCCGTATAATCTTAGAAACTCTCTTGAACAATCATGTATATCTGATTGTTTAGACACACACACACACACACACATATATATATATATATAAATCCTTATAATCTCAGGCTTGTCTCTCTTCAAGGACCAGTTCTTATCTTAAACTGTCTCTCAGCTTGGCCATTTTCTTATAATGAAAATAAAACAAAAACAAAAATCCTGCTTTCCTGATCATGTATAAAGGCTATTAAGTCAGTGTCTTTAAAAAGGTAAAGAAGGGGGCCAGCCCCATGGCTGAGTAGTTGACATTCTGTGTGCTCTACCACGGTGGCCCAGGTTCACAGGTTCAGATCCTGGGTGTGGACCTACTCCACTCATCAGCCATGCTATGGAGGCATCTCACATACAAAGTAGAGGAAGATTGGCACAGATGATAGCTCAAGGCCAATCTTCCTCAAGCCAAAGGAAAAAAAAGGAGGAATGGAAATGGATGTTAGCTCAGGGCAAATCTCCCTCACCAAAATAAAAAAAAAAAGGTAAAGAAAGAAAGGGATATATCTTTTTCCTCAAATATATATGTAAAAGATGGCCATTGAATCCAATTTTTCATAACATGAGTAGGTTTAACTTTTATAGATATGAGCATATTTAATACATTTTTAATAACGTATATTGACTGTAAAAGGGTTTTGGACAATGATTAAGAGGTAGTGATATGTAAATTATCCCATAAGCAGCAAAAAAAGTTATTTGAGATTATAAAAGAAAATATCTGAGTAATAAAATATTTTTGTCTTAAAACTCTGTTTAACTAGTCATTGAAGATAACCCGCTGGAAATTTCATATTTTTAAAATATTTGGTTTTACTCTTACAACGTTTTGAAGTACATAACATTCAACACATTTTGTTCTCTAAAAGGATACATAAAATTAGAGAGGAGGACTTAAATGGGAACCTTGTATAACTCACTACTCTGTCCTCCTGGAATCAGAAAAGAATGCTTCCATTTCCTTTCTTGAAAACAACATAAAATAAAATGAATAGACCTAAGAACTTGAATTCTAACATATTTTCATAACTGGAGTAATTGTTAATTTAAAACAGAAAAACATAAAAAATTAACTTATTAGAATAAAGTAAGGATTATTTAACATCCAGATCTCAGCAATGACTGCTATTAAAAATGTGTTTAGATTACACTTTCAGTTTATTTCACAGAGGCACAGAGAGCCAATATAAGTCATTACATATGGAATATTAAATTAAATACTACTTATTTTTCTTTTTTTCCATTGAACATATATTTTTGTTAATCACTATTACTTTACAACTTAAACTGTATCAATTTGGCCTTTCAGGTTTTCTAAAACTTTTTATTTGAACCAGTATAATGCTATGAACACATCAGGGGAGATAGAGTTCTCTTTTCCAGTGGCCTTTGAGAAGGTCCAAATCCTTTACCCCCAAATTCCATTCATGCAGTTTCCGTACAGTTGTCAATAGCACCGCATCTGTTCTCTAGAGTGAGGGCAAGAAGGGAAATCCACAACCTGATGTAAAGTCCATGAGTTGCAATATGAATCTACAGCTGCTGATCCTGGGGATGTCTGCTAATAATAATAATCGAGACAGAATGATGAGGAAGAGAGAATCCAAGAAGTTCTCTACGTCAAATGATCCCTGTCTCTGATACTTGTTCAGGTTAGGCCAAAAGACGAGAAACACATACAGATTTTGCCTAAGATGAGCCTATGAGAATAAGAATAAATAAATAAAGGGAGCTCTTTTAATTTGTGAATTTACAAAGGCTCCTTTTTGCATCAATCTTACAGAGGACTTTCATTCATTATTCAAGAGATGTTTTTGAATGACTTCCTGGAGCAAAGCATTGCAAATGGCAAAGTAGAAATATTGGCGAACAAGAGAAGACAGAGCCTTGCATTTATGAAAATTTGACTTAGGACAGGAGATTTTTTTTATCCTTTTTTATTTATGGACTACTTTCATACATCTAAGCGTTAGGAAGGAATATTTACAGAATGATATAAGTACTTTGGAAAGATATAAACAAAAGTATTTTAACCCTCTAACCCTCCATTCTGGATGAGCAAATTTACTAAACTCCCTGTTTAATAAAAATGGAAACTTAGGAGGGCAAGTTGAATTGACATGTGGGGAGAAGTTTCTCTGCCCATGATATCTCACAAAGTCATACTCTTGAGCAGAGAAGAGAAGTATGGAAGATCATCTTTGAAAAACAGGATAATGAAACTATTACTACTCTTCCTTAGCCTGGAGAGAAGATTCAGATCAGAAATGACTGCTCCCTACCGTTAATTTAAGCACAAAAACAAGTAGCGGGAAATATCTAAAAGATGCATTGGTGCACTACAGGAATCTATGTCAAAGTACCTGAACTTTAGCTTTCAGAATTATTAAACAAATACATTTGGGTGAAAACATGGTTTCACACAGAGCAAAACATAGTGTCAATTGCTTTTTTCAGGGCACCTTTCACATCCTTATTCCTTAAGCTATAGATCAGTGGGTTTAACATTGGGATCACAACTGTGTAGAAAACAGAGGCCATTTTGTCTGTGTCCATGGAGTGACTGGAGCTGGGTCAGAAATACATGAACAGGAGTGTGCCGTAAAATATAGCAACAGCAGTTAAGTGGGAGGCTCACGTAGAGAAGGCTTTGCATCTCCCCTCAGCTGAGTTCATTCTAAGGATGGTAATTATGATGTAGCTGTAGGAAAGGAGGACAGTCATGATGCTGCACCCCTTAAATTAATTGGTCCACATAACCCTCATCTTCTGACATGATTCTTGTTGTTTTTTTCAATACTGCGGAAATGCTGTTATATCCTGTAATAGAGAGTCATAGTTAAGTGAGAGATGTACATAAGTAATATACTTCTTTGTTTTTCCCTCATCATCTACAACTGTGGAGCAGACAGAGCTCTGGCTGACTCCTGGATATAAAATGTCCTCTCTTCCCCATTAACCCATCAGGTCCTATCCAGTATAAATTAACAAGGGCTAGAGATAGCTGTGATTTAGGACTCACTGGCTCAGGGAAGGTGGTAGTTGCTGGAGAAAGGGGTAGAAAGTTCTCCATGAGTGATGCAGCAGAGTGCACAGACAGGAATATGCCAGGCCTAACCTGGCTCCTACAAAATCTATTCACCAGCAGAACAGATGTGTAGCACACATGATAAAAGTTTTCATGTGTCCACAATCCCATGACATCAGAAATAGTCATGTCTGAACTGTGCACCATCCCAATCCCTAGAAATAGTAATATTGATTTATGTTTTTCTTTTATGCCTATTTTTCTTAAACATCTCTGAAGTTTGCCTTCCTTTAAAAGAGCTGGTGGTCCTTGGGAGGCCACCTGAATTCTATGTCCCACTGTTATGTTTTAGCCAAGCCAATTCTGTTGTATGAAATGTCAGCCATGACCTCCTCTGTTCTCTAAAAATATAAGAAAAGTGGAGTTGAATGTAGAAGAAGAATAGAAAAAGAGTATCTGAATAATGATCTAGTGATCACTGTGCATGTCTCCAAATCCTTGGTCTGAATTCATCTAAATAGCTGTCTCTGTAGAAAGATCTTTTAAAAAATCCTTTCCTTAAAAAAGAAAATATCTTTAAAAAATAGTAAAGGACAGGTGCGATTAAAAACAAAAACTGACCACATACACAATCCATAATTGTATTTTATTATATTGTTTGCTGTCTATGTATATATGTATTTAAAATAACTAGAATGATAAAAGTGATTAAAATTGGGTTGTATAATATTTTATACCCTCCTTTGCTTTTATAACATGCTTTCAGCAAAAGTGTATAAAAGAATCAAAGAAATCTAAAATATAAATAGTAAAAACAACAATAAATATTTGTACCTGTTCCAGAACTACTGTTTTCTTTGTTGCATGCAACTGTCTCTGCAGGGGGGTTCAGCATTGCCTTCTGACTGAGCTGGATTTTATAACCGTCTCTGTGTCTGGTCCCTGGAAGTTAAACACTGGGTCTCTGGGGATTAAGTGACAAGCATAATAATATCATTTATCACCTGTTATTTCCTACAGGCTATGTGACTAAGAAAGAACTTATGACTTTTTTTTTAGATGTTATTTTTGTTCCTATCTACCTTACTGCCCAATACTATACTTATTTAACAACAGTAAAATGACTCTGGTCAATGAGCATTCCTTATTTCCAGCTCAACATCTGCTATAGGGGTATTTTTTTTTATAATTAAAAAATTTAGGAAACAAATACTAACCCACTCATGCTCACACACTTACCCAGGCACACATGCACAAACACTCTCCCAATAAACATAGTCACAGAATAAAGATTTTTGTGAATACAGCAAAAATAATGACTAAAATCACACTGCCTAGAAATAACTAGATTCTGCTGCCTATGTTGTGAGATTTTTTATTTTTAAACAGAAATGATGTCAGAACAAACATGTTTTGTAAAAATATTGTATATATATATTTTTTTGCTGAGGAAGATTAGCCCTGAGCTAACATCTGTGCCCATCTTCCTCCATTTTGTGTGTGGGATGCTGCCACTGCATGGCCTGATGTGTGGTTCGTAGGTCCTCATCCAGGATCCAAACCTGCAAACCCTGGGCCGCTGAAGTAGAGTGCGCAAACTTAACCACTACACCACTGGGACAGCACCAATATTTTATACATTTAAATGAGTGTTATGAAAAAAGGCAATGCAATCCTTGCTATTGATGTACATTAACTGATTCAATCTATTCTCCGTGAATGGCCGCTTGGATTATATACAATCTTTGCTTCATAAAAACTCTTGATACGAGTAAAATTATACTTACATAATTTTTCCTAGCCAAGTCTTTCTATAAAATAAATTCTAAGAAATGGCCTTTAACAATAAAATGATTTAACTTTCATAAAGGAGAATTTAGGCTTTTTTACCATAGTCAGATGTTTTATATTATTTAATTATCACCACATATCATATATTTTATATTATCACATATGTCTTCAGTTGTCCCTAAAAAATTCATTGTATGACACAGATATTGGAACTCAGAGTTGATGGTCACTTCTAGAGTCTCTCAAACATTTATCTACATTGACTTCATAGAAATTGCTTGCGATCGATTCCTGAATACAGTGCAATGAAACAAATTTGTCTTAAAAGATAACTCCCTTAAATACTCTCATAGAATGTTGAAGTGTATTATGTTAAAGCGCTACTTAAAAATTCAAAGCTTAATGACCCATAGACTCCTAGATTTCTGAGAGAACTGAGAGACCATTCAATTTACATTTTCAGTGGTTGAGGGCAGAAGCGTCGCCACATTGGAATGTAATCTGTTTTCTTTAAGTCAGCTGGGCGCTTGAACTTCATTAAGTTGGTGTGAAGTGAAAATGACATACCATTCTAAGAATTAAACAGAAAATAAAGAAATTGGGGCCAGCCCAGTGGTGCAGCAGTTAAGTTCGCACATTCTGCTTTGGCGGCCCGAGGTTCGCTGGTTTGGATCCTGGGTAGCGGACATGGCACCACATGTCAAGCCATGCTGTGGTTAGGCATCCCACATAGAAGGTAGAGGAAGATGGGCATTTATGTTAGCTCTGGGCCAGTCTTTCTCAGAAAAAGAGGAGGATTGGTGGCAGATGTTAGCTCAGGGCTAATCTTCCTCAAAAAACAAAAAACAGAAAAGAAAGAAAATGATGTCCTTTGAGCTTGTGGAACCCGACGGCTTAGAGGGATAATCTCCATATAGTCTTTTTACTGAGTAATATTCTAGCATGTGTGTGAATCATTGCTGTACAATTACAAGCATAGGTTGCTATGTGTTCGTTAAATGTCTACCATTGCTTAATGTTCAAAATATGTACAATAACCACATAGATTAGCTGCACATCTTGAGTCTTAATTGCCACAAACCCATAAATGAAAAATTTGTGTAAACAAACAGCAAAATTAAGATGTGCAAGGTATGTGCCAGATTATGCATTCTAATACGTTTCATATTAATTTCACATTTCTTCTGAAAAACTGCCCTGATTAAACAGAAACATACATTTTGTAGTTATTTTTGTTTACTTATTTTTCTGGTTTGTGTTATGGAGTTTGTCTCTGCTTTTTATAAAGCTAGAATACTCTTCAGGCAAATTCATTTAAATTTGTATCTTTTTAATTTTTGGCACAGTGATTTTAGTGACAATTTTTAATGCTTTTTCATAATATGTTGCTAATAATTGTGTGATGACCCTGATACTAAAATACCAAATGTACTCCTGTGGGAGATATTGCTGAGCCAAATTTCAAACCACCAAAGTAATTGCTGGTAATTTTCCATCAGGTAAACACAAGAAAATGATGTATTTGTGATACCTAAGAGCTCTACTGCCATTCTCTAGTTCTCCGGTGCATATTTGGAAGAGGAGTCTTCCTTGGTCACTTTCCTCTGATTCCCATTCATACTCATTTTCCCTCAGGTCTTCCCTGTCTCCACAGATGCCAGTTTCCTCAGGCTACACTCTGTTTATCGGGATTCAGACTCCATGTTTATAAACATGGCTTCCCTTCCAGATCATGAAATTTAACTCCCACCGTTAAATCTGAAGCATAGGTAACAATATCTGCTAAAAAAATAGGACAATCTAAATTACTTCCCAAAGAATTTGTGTTTTCATAGAATGGCTTTCTCTAGCTATGGAGGGAAATGACTTAACGTAGGATTTAAGGCCTCAGAGAAAAACAAGTGAGAAAAAAAATCTAAATCTACATGGCTTTTCTGGTGTCAGTGATGCCCCTAAACATCACAAGTAAGCACGTAGGCAACTGACTACGTATAAACTTCTTTGAGAAAATGGTTGTCTGGCCCTGAGGCATGGGCCGTTATCATGTGAATTCAGTGTGTGATAAATGCTATCAAGGAAAACCAGGTTCACTAAGTCCCCCTGTTTCAGGAAATAAGAAAAGCAGTGCCTATGGGTTACTAAAAACACTTCTGTTCTATAAGCAAGGTTGTACTTTTCAGTAACATAAAGGATAATCATTTAATGAAATAGTCTGTGAATATTGTGTGCTTTATTAATTTTACAAGAATATCTTGAAAACATATTGTGTACAAGAAACTGCTCAAGATTTAAAAATTAATAATAAAATCCTGCAGTTGTCTACTATGTGAGAGGAAATCACTTTTGTTTTTAGAAAACCTCTTAAGTTTTATATATGTATATATATAAACCATATACATATATTTTTTTAAACAGGTGAGCTTTTGAAAATTAAAAGTCTTGTATTCCAACCCTGACCATCTGACCATAAAACAGAATAAAATGAGAATTTCAGAGACTGTCTGTGGGCCCTAACAAAAATTGATGCCTTATAGGATAGTTTTATAAAAACTATATAGAATGGAAATCATTAGGTTTTTATCCTTTAACATCTAGATTCTTCCACTCAATAGTGTATATATATGAGAGTCCTCCATGCTGTTGCATGGGATGATACTTCATTCTTTCTCTTTGCTGTGAAGTGTCCCAATGGACAAACATACTATAGATTATTTGTCAAATTCCAAATAACGCTACATTGATCATTTTTTGGAGAAGCTTTGGGTGTACATACTCACTCATTTCTATTGGATATAAAACTAGGAATGGAATTTTAGGGCCAGCTGTGATAGATACTGCCGTACAGTTTTCCAAAGTTGAATATCAGTTCTTACTTTTACTGTCTACGTGTGAGAGCTGTAGTTGTTCCACATCCACACAAGTACTCGATATTAATATTGTGAATCTTTTTCATTTTATCTACTCTTTAGGTGAGTTATAGTACTATACTGTGATTTTAATTTTTATTTTCCTGAATCCTAATAAAGTGCATAACCATATCTGCGAAGTGTATGCTAAAGTCTGAATGCAGAATATGAGGCCAGTTAATAGAGCTGTGATTAAAAGTATTTGAAATGCCACAATTCACACTCTAGTTGATATCATTATTGCCGCTGAGGTCAAATCAGCCTAGTGATACAATTCAATTCTTTGTATGAAGGTGGAGCCACTCTTTGTTTTGTTTTGCTTGTTGGCTTGTAAATATCTGCAATAATAGGGACAGTTTACACAGCATTAGAACCCCAGATATATAGAGATGGATTGTGGCACCTGGAAAAAACTTAGACATACTGTGGTGTGCAGCCCTCCTTTACAGGGGACTGAGCTCTAATCAGGAAGAGTGATTTGTGAACCACCACAGCATTTAGTGTTGCATTCGGTGTCTAATTCAGAGCGCATATTTCTGGACATGAATTTGCAGAGAGGTTAAACTTTCTTCCTCTGCCTTTAACACAACCTCCCATACACTGGGTTATACAGCTTAGTACAGCTGTGTTGTAACAAACTTAGTTATACAACGTATCACCAACATGGATCTATCTGTTCACTGTGTTACATGCTGTTATATTTGGGCATGTGACCCTAATCTACCATCACTATGTCATTGTTATCTTTAGAGATTTCAGTACAATGGCCATAGAAAAGGAGTTCAGATACAGAAACATGCTTATTACATTACCCACTTCACAGTCATTGGTAATATCCTATTTGGACAATAATATTTTCCATCAGTTGCCGGTAGATACGTGATAACAGTGTTATGTAATGATGCAGAGAATGGAAGGGATGGGTGTGGCATGAAGTAGATGAGCTAGAATAGATCAAAGATTTTGATATTTTGTTTTCTCTATTCCTGTAGAATCCCAACATAGAAGTTTAGTTTAGGCCATTGGCTCCAAGTTTCTATTTAGTCATGAATGAGGGGGAAAAGAATATACGACCCCAAAATATACCACTTTGGAATGGGAATAATTTTGAGTTGAAGACAAGCAAGGCCCAACTCACTCTCAGGAAGTTCTGTTTACCTTCTTCTCAACTTCCTTAAAGAATTTATGGAAGGCCTGCTCCACAAGAAATCTAATGCCAAAGATAACTTTTGATCAGAAAGGCTTCTCTGCATGGCACAGCAAACACTGGTTAACGAAACATTTGCTCTTCTCATCATCCTGTGAATTGTCTTCTTCCTCTTTGAAGCCCCAGACCCTTACTCCTTCTCTTTAGTTCTGGACAACATATCAGTAATCATCTGACTGTCTTTGGGTCTTATATCTTTGGGCCTCCTCTATATATGAAATTTGTTCTTCTCCTGTTAATCTGTCTTATGTCAATTGAATTATTAGACCAGTTAAAGAACCTAGAAGGAAAAAAGGGAAGTTTTTTGCCCCTCTACGAATCTACTGTATAACATTCCCAGCAAATGATATTTCAAACTCAAAATTGCATAAATTCAAGGAGGTGAAGCCTAAATTAATCAATTGTTACTTCAATTTTTAGACATATATTTACTGAGCTTAAGATGTCTCATTTATTAGAATAATATTTCCTTCTTCTTAGTTTGCACTCTTTATATGTGATTAAAGGGGCCAATATGCAGATAAACTCAATCTTTAAATGATATTACTGTCATATGTCTCATGGAAGGAAGATGGCATGTGTATAACTTTCAAATAGTGGCAATCCACTTACTCTCTGATTAGTTGGACTTTAATATATTTCAAAAAAATGTTTTCTGCTACATCGCTATTGTAGGGGAGGAAGACATTTCCTCTATCCTCTCTGGGTTCGTCTGGCTGGACAACGAATTAAATTCACTTGAGATAGAATAGCAAGAGAAAATTAAACAAAGCTTTATAACATGTATACATGGGAGAGGCTCAGGCAAGCTGAGCAACTTGCCAAAATGGCTGAAGCCACCACCTTAAATATCACATCCAGCTAAAGACAAAGGAGGATGTTGGGGGTGAGGGGAGTCAGTTACAGGAGGTTACCAGAAACAAGAATAAGATTATCATGCAGATTTAAGTCCTTGCCTTTGGCATTGATTAAGAGTTTCTAGAGATAGGGTCATCCCTTCTTCCTGGTACAGAGAGGGAGACATCTTTACAGATGGAGATTTCCTTTATAAATGTAACTCATTCATAAGAAAGCGTAAGCAAGTTCCACCCCTCAGAGCCTCCTTTCCTGTCTGCAGTTTATTAAAAGCAATCAGCCCCAAATAATCCTCATGCCAAAAAGACATATCTTGGGGTGGCCAATTCCAGGCCCCCACACTATTACTAAGAATGATTAGGGGCTGGCCTGGTGGTCCAGTGGTGAAGTTCACACATTCCGCTTTGGCGGTCCAGGGTTTGCCTGTTTGGATCGCAGGTGCGGACATGGCACTGCTTGGGAAGCTGTGCTGTCATAGGCGTCCCACATATAAAATAGAGGAAGATGGGCATGGATGTTAGCTCAGGGCCAGTTTTCCTCAGCAAAAAGAGGAGGATTGGCAGCAGTTAGCTCAGGGCTAATCGTCCTCAACAAAATAAAAAGAAAAGAAAGATTAACAAAAGATTGTGGGTAAGTTGAGAAAATATGATATAGGAGGAAGCCCTTAAAACTTTTCCTCAAAAAGCCATTAACCATAGATTTTTCCAT
The DNA here is from genome assembly GCF_041296265.1 of Equus caballus. NCBI lineage: Eukaryota > Metazoa > Chordata > Mammalia > Perissodactyla > Equidae > Equus > Equus caballus. The sequence goes on from NC_091695.1 coordinate 15,485,020, forward strand.
CATCATATTTTTCACTAATTTGTCACTATGTCTCACAAATTCTACCTTCACTAGCAAAGGAGCCTCTGAGGCTTTACTTCCATTCTGAAATTCTTTAATATAAGATATTTACAATTACATAATGAGTACGATTCCAATGGATAATTAAGAGTGCTAATGAATCTTATATGGTCCTTGAAATATACAGCCATATCCAAGTTTTCTCAAAAAGGCAGACCACCCATATTTAACACCAGAAAATCTGAGCAAATGATGCAGAGTACATCAAGAAAGAACACAGATGAATGCTTTTCACTTCCTGTGTAATTAATATGAATGTCTTTACAGATTTATTAACTTATTACCCACAATCATTTTATGTACTTCCTTAAAAGCTATAAAATATGTGTATACAAGGCACATATCTACCCTCATTTAATTTATTTTGACCAATATCTAATAAATACTCAAAATTGTTATTGAGTATGTTGATTTTTATTATTTATTTGTCATTCTTGTTTGTCTCCCAGATACAGCACAGGTACCGGGACACAGGAATAAAATGCTCAGTCCTCGAGTAAAGGATGCACACAGTCTCATATTGGAGTTAATAGTTTAATCAATAGAGTGAGAGAGAAAATAATGCCTTGAGTAGAGTATTGTTAGCAAACCACACAGAGGGGATTTAACCAGGACTGAGAAGGGGGAACATAGGAAGGAGAGCTGAGTAGAAGCGACTTGAGTTGAGAATTTCAGAACAAGGATACACTTTACCAGGACCCTCCACTTTGCTCTCTATCCTTCCCATATTGCATTTCATACCCTCTAAGAAGGGATTGTCTGCCCACCTCAGGATCTCTAATTCCCAGCCTCTCTGTCTAGAATCCTTTCCTCTCCCTACCATCCATTGTATTTCTATTCATTATTTCTGAAACTGAATTTCAGAGAATCTTTTATTCTCTGCACCCTACATTGAGATATTTTGCTTGAACTTAGAGTATCTTCCCTTTTTAATTCAAGGTGATATATAGTTTATGATGCAATTTGTAAGATTAGCTAATTAATTTTTCTGATTTCCACTACATTATAGGATTCATTAGTGAAGAAACTACTGGAATCACCATCAAATGCAAATCACCTGGAAGCACAACAGCTGGATTCTAAACATTAATAACTCAGGATAATTAAATTAATAAATAAACATCAAGCAAGTGAAAAATTGGCACACTAAGGTGGAGATTGGAAAGAAGGATCATGTTCAGTGCTTCATTAAAGAAAATTGATTTTATCACTGACATGTTTCTTATAAGTTAACAAATGAAAATTATTATAGTACCGCATTTTGTATATGTCATCCCTAGCATTTACTGAGACATAAAATAGGCTTTATAAAATTCTTTTTATCACTCTTCTTCATTGATTTGCTTTAGTGCTTATAACCCATGTTTGACTGACCTTTGCCAAATGACAAATCACTTCACCCCAAGACAAGTCATGAAAACAAGTGGAATCAGCAGACTATAATTTGTAAATTTGCATATCTTAGGGTTATAAATTGACTTCATTAAAATGAAAACTGGAAGAAGAAATATAAGTGCTCCTGAGAGATATAGGCTTCTGTCTTATATTTACGCATGCATCGGCCATGTGTGCGTCTGTTGATGCAAGAAAATCTGAACGTGGGTGGTGGTCTGATTTTTATTTTTTCTAGACTTATTATGTTATGTGATCTATATGCACTTGGATTTACATATATTGGTACTTGTAATGTGTTATCTATATTATTGAAAGAGACAAAAGCAAATATTAAATTTACATACACAATGATATCACTCGCACAGTGATAAAAAAGTAATGATTTACTTATCAACTTGAGTAAAATATTTATAAGTAAAATCTTTAAGTTCCTTATACAAACAACAAATGAGGTCAGTCAAATTCACACAAGTCTAACAAAGAAATATCATGTTTAGCCATTAGAGTTTCTTTAACTGAGTAATCAAGTATAAAATAACTCATTTATAAACTCCTCAATACTTAATTTTCCATTTTCCAAAAGTGTAAAGTTTTTTCCCCATGATATTCTTTGAATTTAACCATTTATAAACCTACCTGCATTGAGCTAGCCTCTCTGTCCTTATCACTGGTACATGAACAATAGGCAGATTGCGTTTTATTTTGAACGAGTGACTGTTGGGAATTAAATTTATAGAGTTTCTGCCTTCTGTGTTATGAGAACATGATTAGTTAGATTTCTGGTTCTGTCTTTTACACTGAGAATGTTGCAACAACTTTAGCAAAGCCTAAACTTTTAATTCTTCACTCTATTCACCAAAGTGATCAATGTCAGAAATTTACCAGACTTTATTTTAATGCTATGTTTCATGGCTACCATGAACCTCTACCCTCCTCAAGTGAATCAGATGTCTAATGGAATACAGATAGATCCTCTACTTAATGATTTCCATCTCATTTTCATTGTTTACACTATGGCTTCTATTTCTGAAACATTTCCTTCACCTACCATTTAGAAATATGATAATCTTACATATTGATTTTTCATTAGTCATTGTCTGATTTTTCCCCAGGTACATGTCAGTTACCCTCGCCTCTATAATATTTTGACTATGTAGGGGCAGAAAACTTTTCCCTTCTTCCCTCTAGTTTCTTTGACTGGTTTAATGATTAAACAGACTTAATAAACCAGATTAACAGGAGAAAAACAAATTTAATTTCATTTGCACAGGAACTCCATAAAAAATATGAGACTCAAACAAGTGACCAAAGCAGGCAGCTTTTAAACCTTTTAGACAAAGAAACACTAAATTTGTGAAGAATTGACAAGATTAAGGGGTTTGGGCCTGGGGTAGTAAATTAGTGAAGAAGAAATAAGTTTTGTTTATATAGCCTTCTTGGCCCTAAATTTCCTTCTCTCCGGTGATAAGGATGCCTTCTACCCTCGGTGCAGCAGGCATAACTTTCACATGAGAGATTTATTTCCTACTTTTCGGAGGACAAAGGAGGGTCAGAGTATCCTTCTTACACTGACTGTTTCTTAAGTAACTTTAATTCAAAATAATCAATATGACAAGGTGACCTACTTTAGGATGGCATATTCTGCTCTCTTTCAATTGTATAACATCCACTACACCTAGTACATTCTTTATTGAACTATGTATTTCATGTATTTATATATATGTCTTTTTACATTCCTCTGATCCTTAGCATAGGATTTGCATGAGTAACGGCTCAGTAAATGTATGTTGTTCAATATTTTCCTGTTGTTAGGCTGGTGGATATTCAACAAACAGTAGAAATAAACAGCCTTTGCAGCCTGTTTCCACTAATATAGTTCATATGTACAAGAATGATCTTTTTATTTAAAAAAAAAATGTGTTGGGATAATGCTTTCAAAGAAAAAGCCAAAGTCTGCTCATTTCCAAAATAAATTAGTGTACTATTATTCATGGTAGTACTTTGAAAATTGGGAGGTACTGGAAATGCCAATTTTGTGTGTATCCAAATCCCACCTGTAAAGCTGCAAATGTAATGCTCCACCCTCCCTGAATCTTCGTCAACCATGTTGGTCCCCGCCTTGATTGGACTCCTTCATTGGGTCAGAGAGATAAATCGTGTGTTTTCATTATTCTGCCCCATAGAATATTTCTACTTTCCCTTCTATAAACGTGCTTTTTAAGCACCTCCTTATTCAGCACTAGATTCATGAGGCAAAAGGTATGGATTCAAATATAAACCATTGTGGATATCTTACCAATTTTTTTGTGTTTTTCTTATACTATTTAACTTTCTTCCATATACATTATCATATATTTCAAATATTATCTTGTGTTTCCTGAGTTGTCTCTAACAACTTCATTATACAGATACTGAAAGTGAGATCCAGAAATAATCAGTAAACTTCTGGAGTTTCATAGGCATTATAGCTTCATGACTCAAAAAGCTTACTCTTAATAGGTTCCTACTACAGTGTAAGGAACTTAGAGCATTATGCTAAGTGAGATGAGTCAAACAGAGAAAGACAAATACTGTATATCACTTATATGTGGAATCTACAAAAGCTGAACTCATAGAAACAGAGTGTAGATTGGTGGTTACCTGGGGCTCAGGGTGGCGGAGTTGGGGAGATGTGGGTTGAGGGGTAAAACCTTGCAGTTATAAGAGGAATAAGTTCTATAGATCTAATGCACAGCACTGTGATTATAGTTACAGTACTGTATTATATACTTCAAAGTTGATAATAGCCTAGATCTTAAGTAGTCTCACTACAAAATAAATAATAATTATGTGATGTAGTGCAGATGTTAGCTAATGATATGGGGTAACCATATTCCAAGATATAAATGCATCAAATAAACACTGTATTGCACATTTCCAGGAAGCACAAGAAAATAAGAAAATGGTGCCCCTGATTATGTAACATGGTGGCATTGGGAATACTCTCTGTATTGACCATCTTTTGAGTACTATTTTAGAATATGTGAATCATTTCAGGATGGTAATGTAGGGACCTGAAATTGGCCACCCCAAGATATGTCTCTTTGGCATCAGGATTATTTGAGCCTGATTGCTTTTGATAAACTGGGACAGGGAAGGAGGAATGGAACTTGCCCTTTCTTAGGACACATTTACACTTGTGAGGTAAATCTCTATCTGTAAAAGGTGCCTCCCTCTCTGCACCAGGAAGAAGAAAGGAGATGACCTTCTCTCTAGAAACTCTTCATCAATGCCAAAGGCAAGGACTTAAATCGGCATTTTATTGTGCTTGCCTGGTAACCTCCTGTAACTGACTTCCCTCCCCCTCCCAACCTTGGCATTTCTTTAAGGATTGAGCATCCTTCCTTAGGCTAGGAACTGATTGCTGCTCTCACCTGTGATCGTCCAGCTCCAGACAATAGACTTGCCTTCTGCTACGCCCACCAAGACAGCAGACCCACTATCTGCTGTGTCCATCAAGCGCTGTGCCGACAGGGCAATCTTTTGACTATTGTGGGAGGGACATTTCAATCATATGTGAAACACCCTGTTTGGGAGTATATAATCACTCTGTGCACCTCACTTCTTCGGTGCCGTTTCTTCCTTCGGGAAGAAAGGCCCCGGGCCATGGTTCCTCATAAAGCTTTGTTTAATTTTCTCTTGCTATTCTGTCTCACGTGAATTTAATTTGTTCTCCAGCCAGACGAACCCACACTTGGGAAGAGGAAATGTCTTCCTCCCTTACAGTGACAAGTATAAATTTCCACGTGTTCATTAAATTCTACTGCTGATTGTAACATAATTTATCCTTACTGTACATTCTGCCTCATTGCTATTAACTTTTTTCTTTACTGTAAAGCAGGTAAATGCAAAATCTGTGCATACACAAAATAATTTACAAAATGATAAGTATAAGCCAGTGTATACATACAAATACTCGAGGTAATTCATTTCTGCTGAAACTCACTGGGAACTAGACAGAGACATAACCTTTTTCCAGGGTCCTACAAAGCTAGACCACATCTTAGGCTAAAATAATTAAAATAAAGAATCATTGGTTTGGGGTAAAGGACACGTTACTGATGTATTTCAATGCCTTTTTGTATTTTATTGTAATTAATTGTGTGATCATTTGTACAAATACACTTAATTTACTGTTATAGGAGATATTGTGGAGAACAAGCACAAGCTACGTAATTGTAATAATTTGCCACCTGTTAAACTGAAGACACTGATGCATATGTGTTACCCAAGAGCTTTGCTGCCATTATCTACTTCTCTGATACATATTTGAAGGAATGGGAAATTTCCTTGGTGACTTTATTCTTGTTCCTTTCCAAACTAACTTTCCCATCAGGTGCTTCTCTGTCCCAAGGGATGGCAAATCTCTTCAGGTCCCACTTTGTTGAGGCAAGTTCTAAATTTAGCTTCCTAAACATGACTGCCCCTGCAGACCATTTAGCATAACTTCCCTCTAACACTTTCCTTAAAACCTGAGCCTTAATGGCTGCATTATTATTAACATTTGGATAATTAACTTCCCAAAGGGATTTGTATTTAATTGAAGTTGACTTTCTTAACTCATGGAAGAAGATTACCCAGTTGGGCTTTAAGACATCAGAGACACGCAAGTAAGAAAAAAATATCTGTCTAATAACTTCTCTAGTGCCACAGTGGCTCTAAATATAATACTATCTAGGCAACTGTCTATTTATAAATTCTCTTCTTTATAAAATAGTTGAATGGCCCTTAGTCGTGGGCCGTTATGAATAAGTTCAGTGCATGATAACGGTACCAAGGAAAATCAGATTCACTAAATCTTCTTGCTGCTGGAAACAATATTAGGAGTACTCCTGGGTTGAATCAGTCATCCTTGCTTTTTTAATAGTAAAAGGGATAGTTATTCACTGAAAGATTCTATGAAAGTAACACCATTAATTTTACAAAAATGTATTGGACTTTATTGTTTGGAAAGCATTTCTAGGGATAAAAATTTATAACAATAAAATTCTGAGGTTTCTTATAGTCTAATGGTAAATGGAATTTGCTTTGTAAAAACGTTTTTGCTGTGAAAAGGAAAAAGGAAAAAACCCTTTTCTCTATATTTGAATATATAGAGAGAATATTTATGATAAGTATACGGATAGATAACTTCAAAAAACGCATTTATAATCAGGACTCAGACCAAGAAATACAGCATTACCAGTATCATAAAAGCCTTTTATATGCTCCCTCCTAAGTCACTAATCTTTTACTTCCAAGGAGTAAATACTTTTTTGTTTTATCATGATAGATTAGTTTCATAGTTTTTGAGTCACACAAGTGGATGACTACAGTATGCACTGATTCATTCAACAATATGCTTGTGTTATCCACCCGTGTTTCTGCATTCAGTTGTACTACATTCACTCTCATGGTTGTATAGTATTCTTTGTAAAAATATGTCATTATATCATTATTTATTTATTCTTTGTAAAAATATGCCATTATATCATTATTTATCTGCTCTTTAGTGTTCAAACCTCACGTTAAAGGTATTGGTTTAGGAAACAGAGTAGGATGATCAACAATGTTCTGAGGCACAGGGTGGTGTTTGAACCAAGTTTGGAGAATGCTAGAGGGAAGGAAAGGGCCTGGAGGAAGTGACTGAGTTGTGCATTGCAGCACAGGGATTGACTCATCAGGCCAGTCCCCTTGATCTCCATAATCTAGCTACACTTAAAATTCTTTAAATTCCACAGAAATCGCATGCTCCTGCCCACTTCAAGGCTTTTCTAATTACTGATACATCTGCCTAGAATTCTTTCTCTACCAGCTCTCAGTTAATTCCTACTTATCTCTTAGGTCCCAGATTGTCTCTAATTCCAGGAAGTTCTTTTTAACTTTGTTCACAACACTTGAACACTGTACTTTGGGTTTATAGCGTCCAGTCTTTCCACATTGTGGCATAATTATAGTTTCATTATAAATAATTTGAATGATTATTTAATTAACATTTGCCACTTTCATTAGGCGATAAGATTCATTAATATAAGAACTGTTGGATTCTGCACGAAATACAAAGCACATAAGACGTGCAACAGACACTTAGGAAACTCTCAATAACTTTTAGAAATTAAATTAATGCATGAATAAAAGATTGAGAAAATGAAAATTTGGCAAAATAAGAGTCCAGAATTCTTCCACAAATAGGAGTACCAAATATAAATTTAAGACATAAAATGAAACATGGTGTATTTAGGGAATGAGACATATTTGTATGGCTGGAACATAGTATAAATATTTATTGGATCACCCAACATTACTTAAAATAATTTTGATTTTCATGTATTATAGTGTAACATTGGGATAAAATATATATACATATAACTTTTCAATGGAACTAATTTTTATTTAAGTTTTTTCAGAATCTCTTCCATATCCTTGTTCTGTAGACTATAAATCAGAGGGTTTAACAGGGGAGTCACAAGAGTGTAAAAAATGAGATCATTTTGTCTTGATCCAGGGAGTAGGAAGAACTCAGCCAGAAATACATGAAGAGCAGAGCTCCCTGGAAAATTGCAACAACAGTTAAGTGGGAGGTGCAATTAGAGAAAGCTTTGAACCTTCCCTCAGTAGATTGGATCTTTAGCACTGCCAGGAGAAGAACAATAAGACACAAAAAGTCCTGAAAGAGTAATCAGTTCAATGAAACCAAAGATGGTGAATATCACTAACTCATTGACCTACATATCTGAGCAAGATATCAAAAGGAGAGGTGGAATATCACACAAGAAATGGTTAACCTCATTTGACCCACAGAAACATAAGCAGAATGTTAACACTGTATTTATTGAAGTATTCATAAGTCCAAACACATATACCCCGAGCTAACATCTGTGCCCATCTTCCTCCACTTTATATGTGGGATGCCTGCCACAGCATGGCTTGACAAGCTGTGCCATGTCCGCACCCGGGATCCCAACCGGCAAACCCCGGGCCGCTGAAGCGGAACACGCGAACTTAACCGCTGCACCACCCTGAGGGCCCCAAGGCCAAACTTTTAATTCTTCATACTTGCACCAAATTGATCAATGCCAAGAAAGTATGATGGTGTTTACAGTATGATTTTTTACTGTCCTACACAATCTTCCTCCAGTCAAATCAGACATCCAATAAACTCAAATAGACCCTCAACTGAAGTTTTTATCTAATTATCTTCTTAAATTTATTAAATTAATAAATTTCTTTATTAAGATGATTATTTTATTATTTATCCTTAATTATTTTTATCTTGTCTGTTTCATTTCTGAAACAATCCCTTATACCTTCCCATATATATATATATATATATATATATATATATATATACACAAAGTTCTTTAATGGTCATATTAAATACTTTTTTTCCGCTAAGTATGCATGATTACATTCCTTCAATCACATGTCCTCCAACTGGATTTTAATTATTTTATGACTATAACATACATTATACTTAGTACACTTTTTCTTGAAATATGTCTATTTCATTCATATACGTGTCGGTGTCTTTTACTACATTGTACTCTCTTAGAAATAACAGCAACATTTGGCAAATTTCTATTTATCCTGAAGCCCAGCATCAGGACTTGCATACGTAATGTCTAATTACTAATTGTTCTTAAATATTTTAGGTGACTAGACTGGTAGGTAATGGACAAATAGTAGAAATAAAGAGGTCTTTTGGGGACTGTTTCAACTAATATAGATCATACATACACCTGTTCATGAAAGAGGCTTTAGGAGACATCAGGGTTCTATTTGTTTCTTTTCTTTTTTTCTTTTTTGAGGAAGATTAGCCCTGAGCTAACTACTGCCAATCCTCCTCTTTTTGCTGAGGAAGACTGGCCCTGAGCTAACATCCATGATCATCTTCCTCTACTTTATATGTGGGATGCTTACCACAGCATGGCTTTTGCCAAACAGTGCCATGTCCACACCCGGGATCCGAACTGGCGAACCCCAGGCCACAGAGAAGCTGAAGATGTGAACTTAACTGCTGGGCCACCAGGCCAGCCCCCTATTTGTTTGTAAAATAATTTAGTTGGCTTTTCTTCATTTCAATTGTTACAAAGTTGAAAATTATTGGAGTGGAACTATGTATCCTTTCCAAATCCTTCCCAACAGCTATGATTTAATGCTCCATTATCCCTGAACCTTTGTCATTGTGGTCCTCGGTTTGATGGAATGCTATGAGCAGGAAGCAGAGCTAATCAATCTTTCACACTGACATGACTGGTATCAACTTTCATCTACCCTCCTTTTTGTAATGTGAATTTTAAGTACATTTCAATCACTGTTTTATGCTCTGTATGTGCACGCAAGGAATCAGAAAAATTCATACACACACATATATTTAATTTGAATACAGATTGTCCCTAACATACTATGCTTCAACTCCACATTTTTTTACTTCATGTTGGTGTGAATGTGATATGCATTCAGGAGAATCCATACTTCAAAGTTTGAATTTTGTTCTTTTCCTGAGTTAGCAATATTCCACAAGATACTCTCTCGTGATGCTGCGCAGTGGCAGTGAGCGTAGCTCCCAGTCATCCACAGGATCATGAGAGTAAACAACCCGTACTCTACAGTGGACTGTGTTGCCAGCATATTTTGGACACTATTCTGGACCCTCATAGGGAGAGAGAGAAATTGATGACCTTGTTGCCATAGCATCCCCATCCTGCATTAATTAATCTTAATTCAATGCTTCAAACATTTTTCAGGCCCAGTGTGTTTTCATCTCTATTTGTTAACGGTGAGTGCCCATGCAAGTATCCTATTCTTCACTTTCAGTACAGTATTCAATATATTACATGAGATGTTCAATAAAATAGGGTTTGTGTTAGATGATTTTCCCAACTGTAAGTATTCTGAGCATGTTTAAGGTAGGCTAGGTTAAGCTCTGATATTTGGTAGGTTAGATGTATTAAGTGCATTTTTAGCATGATATTTTGAACTTAGGATGAGTTTATCGTGATGTAACTGTATCTCAAGTTAAGGAGAATCCATATGTGAAAAGCTAATAACATAAGAATGTGGAAATGAGAATTTTCAAGGTTCTACAACAGACTGATGGTACCTGTGTCTGATTAAAGATATTTTCAAATTCTTTGACACTTCTCCCATGGAGATATGGTATCTTTTCTCCCTCCTTTTAAATTTAGGCTGGCCTCTGACTACTTTGATGAATACAGGATAGAAAAACTAGCTCTGTCACTCTGGGACCAGATGGCTTTCCTGGGGAATTCTACCAAACTTTCAGAGAGGATTTTGATGTTATTTTCCATAGTGGCCATACCAAGTTACATTTACATTGACAGTGATCAAGGGTTTCCTTTTTTGTACAAACTCATCAACATTTGTTATTTGTTTTTTGATGATAACCATTCTAGGCATAGAGACCTGATGATAGCCAGGTGTGGGGTGATATCTCATTGTGGTTACAATTTGCATTTCCTGATGATTAGTGATATTGAGCACTTTTCATACACCTGTTTTCCATTTGAATATCTTTTTGGAAGAATTTCTATTCAGTTCACTGGCCCATTTTTTAATCAGATCGTTTTTTTGGTATTGAGTTGTGTGAATCATTACTGATATGTGAATTGCATGTATTTTCTTCCATTCTGTAGGCTGTCTTTTCATTGTGTCAATAGTTTCCTTTACTATGCAGAAGCATTTTAGTTTGATATAAGTCCTACTTGTTTATTTTTGTTTTTGTTGTCAAATCCAAAAAAATCATTGCCAAGACTGATGTCAAGGAGCTTACCCCCAATGTTTTGCTTAGCAGTTTTAGTTTCAGGTCTTGTGTTCAAGTTTTCAAGTCATTTTGTATTGACATTTGTAAATGGGGTAGATAGGAGTCCAGTTTCATTCTTTTGTAGTGTCTTTCTAGTTTTCCCAGTACCATTTATTAAAGAGACTATTTTCCCCATTGCATATTCTTGGATCCATTGTTGCAAATTAATTTAACATAAATGAGTGGGTTTATTTTGGAGTTTTCTATTCTGCTTCGTTAATCTATATGTGAAAACTTGTCTTTTATTATGCCAATAACATATTCTTTTGATTACCATAACTTTGCAATACAGTTTGAAATCGTAAAGTAAGGTGCCTCCAATTTTGTTCTGCTTTCTCAAGTTTGAGTGGCTATTAGAGCATTTTTTGTTTCCACACAAATTTTAAGATTGTTTTTTCTACTTCTATAAAAATGCCATTAGCATTGTTATAGCCTTCTAATTAATACTGGCCCTAATATCGGTTCCCCTACATTAAACCCAGCATATATGAGGTTAAAACCAAAAGTGCTCATCCCCTTTCCCTGACTCTTTAGTCACACTAATATGTAAATATCTGCTTTTTTAACCTGTGACTCCCTGAGCTTTACAACTAAATAGAAGTTAGAAATTGTAAAAGCCCAGGTGGCCTCATGCTGGGCTCAGACTACTCACAGGTCCTTGAAGTTTATTACAGGGAAACTGATGTCCAGAGAATATCAAGAAACTGAATCTTCCCACAGCTTCCTGGCACCAGAATCCACCATCCACCACAGAGGCAGACAACCAAGGGCAGGCAGGTGAAGAATCCCTTATCTAACAGGCTGTCCCTCCTTGAAAGCACCCTAAAGCTGGTGGGAAAGCGCTGACCAGCATGGTCATAGACTTCCCCCCTCTACATTCCTCACAAACCTCTGAAATCTTTTCCCCATTTCTTAGTGGGTAGCCAGCAATTCTTAAGGCACTAGCCATTGCTTTGCTCCCTCTGCTTGGCAAAAAAAGTAAAGCTGGTTTTCCTTTTTACCCAAGACTCTGTTCTCATTATTTGGATTGGCACTGGGTTCAGAGACCAAACTTTCAGTCACAGCATATTGATAAAGATTGCATTGGATATGTAGACTCCTTTGGGTAGTAGGGACATTTTAACAATATTAAATCTTCCAACGCATGATCGTGGAATATCTTGCCATTTATTTGTGTCTTCTCCAATTTCTTTCATTGATATACTATAGATTTCAGTATATAGATCTCTTATTTCCATGGCTAAATTGATTCCTAAGTATTTTATTCTTTTTGATGGAATTGAAAATGGAATTTTATTCTTAGTTTATCTTTCTGATAAGTCATTGTTAGTGAATAGAAATGAAATTGATTTTTGTGTACTGATTTTGCATCCAGAATTTTACTGAACTAGTTTGTTACTTCTAACTGGTTTTTTTGGTGGAGTCTTCAGGGTTTTGTATATATAACATCATGTTATCTGCGAATGGAGATAATTTCACCTTTTTCTTTCCCATTTGCATGTCTTTTACTTCTTTTAATGCTCTGGGTGGAACTTTCAGTACAATGTTGAATAAAAGTAGAAAGTTTGGGCATCCTTATCTTGTTCCTCATCTTAGGAGGAATGATTTCACCTTTTCACTGTTTAATATGATGTTAGCTGTGGGCTTGTCATTTATGGCCTTTATGTTGTGGTAAGTTACCTCTCTCCCTAGTTTGCTGAGAGTTTTATAATGAAAAGATGTTGAATTCTGCCACTTGTTTTTTCTTCCTCTATTGAGATGATCATGTAATTTTTTCTTTCATTTTTTTAATACAGTGAATACACTGATTGATTTTCAGATGTTGAACCATCCTTGCATCCCGGGAATAAATCACACTTGGTCATGGTCTATGATCTTTGTAATGCATTATTGAATTTGGTTTGCTACTACTTTGTTGAGGATTTTTGTTTCCATATTCATCAGGAATATTGGCTTTTAGTTTTCTTTTGGTATCTGGATATTGATGGCCTCATAAAATGAGTTTGGGGTTGCTTCCTACTATTCTATTTCTTGTAAGAGTTTGAGAAGGATCAGTATTAATTCTTTAAATGCTTGATAGAATTCACCAACGAATTACTGATTCAACCTTCTTACTAGATTGGTCTATTCAGATTTTCTATTTTTTCATAATTCAGACTTGTTAGCTTGCATATTCTAGGAATTTATCAATTTCTTCTAAGTGGTCCAATTTTTTGCATACAATTGTCCATAGTATTGTCTCATGTTCCTTTGTATTTGTATCAAGTGTAATGTCCCTTCTTTCATTTAAAATATTATTTGATACCTTTCTCTTTTTTTCTTGGTTGAATCTAGCTAAATGTTTGTCTATTTTGTTTATCTTTTCAAAAAATCAACGCAATTTGATTGATTTTTTGCACTGTCATTTTTGTCTCCATTTCTTTTATTTCAGTTCTGATCTTTGTTATTTCCTTGCTTCTTCTAGAGGCTGGCTTAGTTTATTCCTCTTTTTCTGTTTCCTTGAGTTATGAAGTTATGTCTTTTTTTCTTAATGTAGCATTTCTCACTATAGACTTTCCTCAGAACTGCTTATGCTGCATCCCTTGACTTTTGGTATGTTGTCTATTTTTATTTGTCTCAGGATATCTTTTTGAATTCTCTTTTAATTTCTTCTCTAACCCATTGGTTGTTCATGAACATTTTATTTAATTTCCACATATTTGTGAATTTTCCAGAATTTTCTTCTTCCAATTGATTTCCGGTTTCATACTACTGTGATTGGAGAAGATGCTTGACATGATTTCAGTCTTCTGTGGCATTTCTGAATGAAAGCCCTGTTGGCCATCAGAATCAAGTGATGTGGGGGGACACATCACTCAGGTGGTACCCACAAAATCTGGGGTGCAGACATATGAACAAGTTCCTCCCAGGAAGATAAGGGTGACTTAGGGTGGCTAGGAGTGAGAGAGTGTGGGAGGACTCTGCAGCTTTCCTGTTCTCCAGGGAGGATCTCAATCAGCCTCTAGGTGCATGTTAAATTTGAAACCTGACTCTCAGGCAGCAGCTTTTAAAATATGCAATATAAACCAATCAGAGAACGACTAGGAGAGGGGTTTTTTGCCTTCTTTCTCTGCTCTAAGCCCTGGTGTAATAGCTGCAGCTAGTGCCGTCTTCCCTTAATAACTGCTTTTTTGTTTGTTTAGTCCTGTGGTTCCTATATTTGTTCTAGTAGTTTCTTCGTGGATTTCTTTGATTAGGTTCATACAGGACCATGTCATATATAAATAGGACACTTGCTTCTTTCTTTTTAGTCTGGAAGCCATTTATTTCAATTTCTTCCCCGATTGCACTGAACCCTTAATGCGGTACTGAATAAAAGTTATGAGATATGCTTGTATTCTTCCCAGTTATGGGGAAGAGCATTCAGTCTCTCAAAATTAAGTGTGTGTATATATATATAATGCAAGCTCCATTGGCTTTCAGAGCTAAGAGATTTGGAAGCCTCTTCCTGTGGTGGGAGTGTTAAAAGTTGGGGCACACTGTGTGGGGTCCAAATACTTTACTCCTCTGTGAGAAGCTCGGAGCTAGGTGTTTCTCCCCAATTGTATGTCCCTTTGCTGAGGGTGGTGCTTATGGCTAGAGTCTATCTGAGGGGTTTTTTTTTACCTGTTTCAGTGCGGATATTTTCTCATTGCTCAATGTGTAGGAGTCACTCAGCTAGTTTCTTGATTTCTTTTGGAGAGAATTGGACCACGTGTAGCTGTTCATTTGTTGTGTCATGGGAGAAGAAGCATTCAGGAGCCTTCTCTGTCACCATATTTAAAGACCACCCATGGTTCTGATAATACTGTATTTGAACAATAATATTTTCCATCAGTCATTGGGCATACGTAAGAAGGATGTTATGTAGAGTGACTAAGAAGGCAAGGGAATGATGAAGGTTGAAGTAGATAGGCTGGAATACATAAAGCCTTTTGATGCAGTGCTCCAAATTTCTGTAGAATACCAAGATAAGGAGTCATTATAGGCCATCATCCAACCTTCTATTTGAGTCATGATTCCCTAAGAAAATATTTCCCATAATGTGTTATTCAACCTCACAACTTTAAAGAAAGGAGGCCCACAGTTCATTGAATCAGTAAATTCTATTTTTTGAATTCCATTCATAGACCTTAAAATTCCATTCTCTTTACTTCACACCCACAAGATCTGATAAAACAGTCAGTAGATAGATCAAATCAGTCTTTAGATGCTGTAATATATAGCTGCCATTAAGGAGGGAGATGGGTTAATCAGATTACACGTTTGCATCCTCTAAATTAGCAGCAATCCACTGGCACTCCATTTTTCTTGGACAATATATTTCAAACATGTTTTCTAACATGTTGGTGTTCATAACTAACATTTTCAAAAGAATATGTGTTAATTGGGAAAATATGGTATAGATGGAAACACTTAAAGACTCACCAAAAAAATATATTGTTCATAGGTTTTTTTCCAGCTTCATAACTAGTAAGAAGTCACAGTGTGCCACAAATGCCATCTTGAAAAGCAGGAGTTCTTCTTCAGTTTTACTTCCATTCCGAAATATTTTCTCACAAAGGCATTTTAAAATAGAAGCTAGAAAATCTAAGACATTCAGTGGCTTTTAACTTCAACAATTGTAATGGATAATTAAGAGTGCCCTTGAGTTTTATGTGGTTCTTCTAATATGTGGCCACATCCATGTTGTCTCAATAAGCTGATTCAGTGCTTTAACCGTCAGAAACTACAGCAGAGACAGATAAAGTAGACAAACATTAGGAACGTACATAGGCAAATGCTATTTTCTTCTAGTGTGATTAGATCTTAGTATCCACAACCATCTCTGTACTTTCTTAAAAGTTATTTTATTTATATATATATGCCATATTCTCATTTAATTGTGTTGCTAACTTCTAAGAGGCACTCAAAAATGTTATCTTGTGGCTGGCCCTGCGGCCGAGTGGTTAAGTTTGCGCACTCTGCTTCAGTGGCGCAGGATTTTGCCAGTTCGGATCCTGGATGCGGACATAGTACCTCTGATCAGGCCATGCTGAGGTGGTGTCTCAAAATATGCAACTATGTACTGGGGGCACTTGGGGAGAAAAAGCAGAGAAAAAAAAAGATTGGCAACAGTTGTTAGCTCAGGTGCCAATCTTTAAAAAAATTTTTTTAAATGATATCTGGTTTCTAATTTATTATTTATTTGTTTTCCCATTTTGTGTCCCAGACACTGTGCTGTGCTTTGGATAATGGATAGAAACTTCAGTTCTTGAGTAAATAATGCTTTAAATCTCATACTGAAGGCAGTGATTTGATAAACATGGTGATATTAAAACAATGCTTAAAGGAGGTTGTTGTGTGTGAACTACAAAACAGGACATTTAGCCAGAGATGAAAAGGGGAAAGCAGGGAAGGAAATTTTCCTGGAGGGTTGTTGGAGCAGTTGATTGTTGATAATTACAGCACAATGATGTACTTTACCAGGGCCCTTTTCACTGCTCTTTATAACCAAACCAACTGGAATTATTTTCTTCTTCTTTTTTCCAGTTTTATTGAGATAAAATCAGTAAATAACATTGGGTATGTTTAAGGTGTACAATGTATGTTTTCATATATGTATAATTTGTGATCGATTTCCACTATAGGTTAATAAGCAAATACGTCACCTCGCATAGTTACCATTTTTTTGTTGTGTTGAGAACATTTAAGATCTACCTTCTTAGAAAATTTCATATATGCAATACAATATTTTTAACTATAGTCACCGTGCTGTACATTAGATCCCCAGAACTTCATTTTATAACAGAAAATTTGTACCATCTGACCAACATCTACACATTTCCCCCAAACTTCAGCCCCTGGCAACCACCAATATACTCTCTGTTTCTGAGTTCACCGTTTTTATATTCCACATATAAATGAGATCATACAGTATTTGTCTTTCTTTGTCTGACTTATTTAACTTAGCATTATGCCCTCAAGATTCATCCATGTTGTAGCAACCACGACTTCTTTATCTCTAAAGAGTCATGAACTTGTCCAAGTTAAGACTTCTCTAATTGTCAGATCCTCTGCCTACCACCTTTTCCTCTCTCATCTTGCATCTTTTTAGATTTGAGACTCAATATGTCCATCCAACAAAGACATTATCTTATATGAAACATTTTGCTTTAGATATAAAGCCCTCAGTTTTTAACTCATATTCTTTTGAGGCTTATGAATTATTTGAGTGCTTAGTCAATTAACGTCAATTACTCCCACTAGATTATAGGATTCATTGGTATAGAAACTACTGGATGTACCACGGAATACAAAGCACTTAAAAGTTAAAAGTTCACTTAGTAAATACACAATTAATTTTAGTGTAATAAATTAGTATTTGAACAAAAAACAAATCAATAAATATCTGCCAAAATTGGAAGTCAGGAAAGATTTCAACAAGGAAAGAGTATCATATGTAAATTCTAGACACATCACGAACTATGACATGTTTGAGGAACTGAATATTATCTGTGAGCTTTAAAACAAATACTAGGGACCGGCCCGGTGGCACAATAGTTAAGTTCACACGTTCCACTTTTCGGGGGCCCGTAGTTCGCCGGTTCGAATCCCGGGTGCGGACATGGTACCACTTGGCAAGCCATGCTGTGGTAGGCATCCCACATATAAAGTAGATAAAGATGGGCATGGATGTTAGCTCAGGGCCAGGCTTCCTCAGCAAAAAGAGGTGGACTGGCAGTAGTTAGCTCAGAGCTAATCTTCCTCAAAAAAAAAAAAACAAATACTAATTTTATTAAATCAAAGTATTTGAGACACCTTTGCTTCTCTTGTATCATGCCATACAATTTTACAAAAGCAACAACCACAATATGAGTTTGTGCGTGTGTATTTAAATTACGTATTTAAAACCATCTATTAGTTTCCATTCTTTCCAGGGCCTTTTTCACATCCTTGTTCTGCAGGCTATAAATTATAGGATTTAACATAGGAATCACAAGGGTGTAAAACAACGAGGACATTTTGTCTTGATCTAGGGAGTAGGAAGAGCTTGGCCTGAAATACATGAAGAGCATAGTTCCCTGGAAAATTGCCACAGTGATTAGGTGGGAGATGCAGGTGGAGAAAGCTTTGAACCTCCCCTCAGCAGAGTGGATCTTCAAGACTGACAGGATAATATAGCAATAAGAGATAAGAACTCCCGAAATGGTACTCAGTTCAATGAAGCCAAAAATGGTGAATAACACCAACTCATTGACCTGTATATCAGAGCAGGAAAGGATGAAAAGTGGTGGTAAATCACAGAAGAAATGATTAATCTCATTTGACCCACAGAAACATAAGCGGAATGTTAATGTTGTGTGTATCAAAGCATCTGCCGTTCCCACCAGATAAACCCCGGCCATGAGCAGGGAGCACACCCTGCTGGACATGTTGACTCTATAGAGCAAGGGGTTGCTAACGGCCTTGTACCGATCAAAGGCCATCACTGCCAGCAGTAGACACTCAGAATCTGCAAAGATACAGAAGATCAAGAATTGCAGAGCACAGCCAAAGAAGGGGATTGATCTGTTCTTGGCAAACAAGTCCACCAGCATCTTGGGCCCAACTGCTGTGGAATAGCAGAGGTCACAGAAAGAGAGGTGGCTGAGGAAGAAGTACATTGGTGTGTGCAGCTGGGAATTTATTCTAATTAAAATGAGCATTCCAAGATTTGCCAGAAGATTAACGAGATAAACAACCAGAAACATGGTAAATAGGGTTACTTTCATCCTAGTGTTGTTGGTGATTCCAAGGAAAATGAATTCAGTCATGGAGGAGCAATTTCCTCTATTCATTCTTCTTTTTCTTGTCTAAATTTTTGAGAAAATGATCAAGAAAAGGACAGATGCATGTTTAACTCTTCTGGACATCCACAAATATCCATGAGGCAGAACATAATTTCTTTCTGCAATTGTCTTTTTTATACTCAGAAAATTACCCGGTCATGTGTCATTCTTTAAAAAGGCATTGCAGTCTGTAAAACAATAATAAAAAATACCTGGAATAAGGAGTTGAGAAACTTTGATCTAAGTCTAGATGCCATTCCTGAAGTATGCGACTTCGTACAAGCTCTTTAATTTCTCTGAGCATTACCTTCTTTATCTCAAGGAAGAGATTTGGATGATTTTAGGTCTCATTACATCTCCAAAATGATACAGAGGAAACATCAAGGTTAGAGAGACCATGTTTTAGGATACAGGGCGAACCATTTTCTATGCTCGAAAATAATCACATGGACACAAAAAAACGATTACCATGGTTATGTTCTTCAGAAACAGCGTTGGTTTAAATGATTTTGTGTTAATTCTAGACACAATGAGCATCTCTAACTGATAATAATGAAAAAATTATGTTACTGGTCTTGGTCTATGTTGTCTTTAGTATTTGGTGAGACAGGAAATAAACATTATTGACCTTTTCTCTAGAAGTGTGGTATTGCTTTGTCACAATATTTGTTACCTATTTGTGGAGTGGTCTGGTGCCAACGGAGGAGTCTCTTGACCAAACAAAGAAGAGTCCTAAAAAGAATTTGAAACAACAGAATTTAACATATGCATTTGCATCTCTTTGGATTTCAAATAGTATTTTATATTAAAAAATGGAAGGAGTACGAGGGACAATAAATGCTTCTCAGATATATAGGCTTCTCTTCCTTGTGTACGTTTGTATTTATGTGTGTATGTCATGTCATCTGTTTGCATATGTGTATGTCTTTGTTGATATATAAGAATTGGAATGTGGGTGATGGATACATTTTTTTAGACTTTAAATATGGCATATGGTCCCCATGGTGTTATTTGTATATGTTTTTTGTAATGTGGTACCTCAATTCCTTTTAAAATTTAAAAAACCCAGTAAAATTCATGTATGTGCTTGCTCAGTGATAAAAGGCTTAAAGGCTTTCCAGTAAACCTAGATAAAAAGAAAATGATTAAAATCTTATTTAGTGAAAATTAATAATTTCAGTCAAATTCTGTCAGTCCTGAGAAGAAAAGATCATCTGTGGCCCTTAAATTTCAGTTTATTAAACTGAATAAACAGGCATAAAGTGATTCATTTACAAATCTCTCATTTTTTTCCAAAAAAATTAAGTTTTTTCCCCATATAGTCTTTAAATTTGGAGACTTGAGAACCTACCTGAGATGAGTAGGTCTTCAGTAGCTAAACAATAGGCAGATGACATTTTATTTTACCAGGTAACATTTGGGACTTAAATCTCTGAAGCTGTTGCCCTTAGGCTTTGGTGTTATGTAAATATGTCATTAATTATATTTCTGGTTCTGTATATTCCCCCATGAATACAGTGACAATTTCAGTAAAGACTGAGTCTTTATGCTTCACTTACTGTCACTTAATTGGTCTATGTTAGGAAAAAAAACTGCAAATGATATTTATGATTGCTTCACAGCTACCTCCTTCTGTAGTCAAAGCAGACTCCAATGAAATTCAAATAGTACCCTACTTAATCCTTTCCACCTCCTTTCTATTGTTCATTTTGTTTCTTCCATTTTTGAAACATTCTCATCTATGACCATGTTTATGAATATTACTAATCTTCAATGACATATTTTTTTCTAAATATTACTCATATACTATAAGTCCACCCTTTAACGTGTATACTTCTTTGGGTTTCAGTATATTCACAAGGTTGTACCGCCATTACCCCTACCTAATTCCAGAACATTTTTCATCATTCCAATAAGGAACCCACAACTATTAGCTGTCACTTCTCTTTATCCCCTGTCCTCAGCTTCTGGCAATCACTAATCTACTTTCTGATTCTATATGTTTCCATATTCTGTACTTCTCATGTAAACAGAATCATACAATATGGGTTTTCTTGTGCATCAGGCTTCTTTCACTCAGCATCTTGTTTTCAAAGTTCATCTATGTCTTTGCAAGTGTCATAATTTTGTAGCATTTTGTGGCTGAATAATATTTTCTTCATAGATATGACACATTTTGTTGATTTATTTATCAGTTGATGAAGATTTGGTTTGTTTATACATTTTGGCTGTTATGCATAATGATGCTATGAACGTTCTGTTAATGCTACCTTTCAAGACCACTCTCATCTCCAAGTATTTTCTTACCCCCATCCCCTCGTTACATGTCACTTACATGCATTTCATTCATCTTATGATTCCATCACATTCTCCACACTTAACACTCTCTTTCTTGAATTATATTTAATTTATTCATATAAGAATTTCTCTATTACACTTAAGGTTTCAGGAATAAGATCAATGTTTATTTTTTATATTCCCTGAAGTCGCTAAAACAAGGATTTTTCAAGGTAAATGCTTTCTACATATTTATTGTTAAGTACTTCAGACTACTAAAAATGGAAGGTGATGAACAAAGAATAAAAATACACTGGATTTGGGGATTTTTTTCCATTAATATAGCTCATGTGTACAAGAATGATTCACTTAAACATGTTTGCATGGATAATACTTTTTCTAAAAAAAAGCAGAGTTACACTGTTTTTCTAAAAATAATTTTAGTATGTGATTTTCCATACTAGTTCTTTGCAAATTGAGAAATACTGGAATTTTCTCTTTTATATCCTCCCTAAATACTTCCGAAGAGATAGCATTGTTATTCCCCATACTTCTTGAACCTTGGTCTACCATCTTGATATCTGATATGATATGACTACCTCCAAAGATCCCAGAGCTAATGTTGCTTTCACAATGACCTGAGATTAAAATATCTGTCACTCTTCTTTCTATATGTGTGCTATTCAAGTATTGCTACATTCAATGGCTTTGCTAAGTACATGCACAGCAAAAAGAGATCACATACTACACACTCATGAATTTAATTAAAATGTTAAAAGCTATTCATAAAAGAATCTGGAATGTGAATTTTAGAGTCTTACAAGGGGCTCATGATAGTTTTGGCACATTAAAGATGACTGTACACATCTTTACACACTTTACATCTTTCCTTAGAGACAGAGTGCCTATTTATTACCCTTTTGAATTTTTCTTGTCTTTTAAATGCTTTGACTAACAGAAATTGGAAGAAATATTGTGTATCACTTCTGAATCTAGCCTTTAAGAAGATAGTCTCTGAAAGCCATGAGATGCCGCATAGGAAGTCCAGCTAACCTTCTAGAAAACCATTTGACACACTCTGAGGTTACATGCACTGGGAAGGGGAGCACTTGAGTCAATCTTTCTAGCCATTCTCATCCTGGAGACAGTTATGAAAGACCCTACGGCCTAGACCAACATCTAGGTCACCATGTGACCTCAGTCAACACGAGGAAACAGAGAATATAGCCCAGTGGCTGCTATTTTAAACCATGTATTTCTGGGATAGTGTTTATATAAGAAAAGATAACAGAATGTAATGAGATAATTTTTTCCAGGAAACATTTATTATTATTATCAGACGCTTTTTTGGGATAATTTGATATTACTGTTATGTACTATTATGTAAGATAGATAGCTGATAGGTAAGTAGACTGTTAGAGACTGATGTTAGATCAATAGATGACAGATAGATAGATAGATAGACTGAAGAAAATACTTGCAACTCTTACTTCTGATAAAGAATGTGTAGCCAGAATACATAACGAATCTCGTCAAAAATAAGAAAACACACAACTCAATAAAAAAATGGAATTATTTGAAAAGATACCTCACCAAAGAATGTGCTTAGCATCATGTTATTAGGTAAATATGAGTCAAAGCAACAGTAAGAAACCATGATATACCTATTAGATGGGCTAAAATTAAAAATACTTCTTATACCAAATATTAAGGAAGAAGTTGTGGAACCTAAACTCACATGCACTGCCATAGGTTATGTAATATGCTATATCATTTGAAAACCAATTTGACAATTTCAAAGGATGTTATACATATAGTTGCACTATCATCCAACTATTTCATTCTTGAGTATTTACCCAAGAGAATTTAAATCATTTGTTCGTATAATGACTTGTACATGAATGTGATAGCAGTTTTATTTTTAATAGCCACAAAACTAGGAACACAATTCAAATATCCCTCAATAGGTGAATGGCTACACAAATGGTGATATATTCATTCATTGGAATACTAACATGAAACAATAGAAATGAATCTCAAAATAATTATGGTGAATGGAAGGAGGCACCTAAGAGACAGTATATACTGTGTGATTCTACTTACACAAAATTATATAAAATGTAAACTAATCTATAGTGACAAAATCCATATCAGTGGTTCCTTGATGTGGAGTGAAAACGAGGGATGAAAAAGGAGCACAAGGAAATTTCAAGGGGTGATGGATATTTTCACTGTTTTCAGGGTGGTGATGGTGTAATCAAGGATATTTGGCAGAAAGAGAAAAAAATAGTACCTTCTATTAAGAGCTACATATTCATCAAATTATCCCACATTGTTCTATAAATGGACCATGCAGAAAGAAAGAAAGCCTGTTTCTAGACTCAATTCTTTATCCAACTATCTCTAGGTGTTTGATTCATCCAAATTCTCCGTTCCTTAGTTTCCTTACCAGAAATACTTGGTCTAGATGATTCACATGAATATTCCTAGTACTGAAAAGCTGCGAAAGAATCACAAAAGCAGTGTATGATGGTCTAACAGATTCAGAAATAAACATCTGAAATCAATTGTGCCTACGAAAGGTGAAAATTTTGATAACAGAAGGCTTATGTTTCCTTTTTAGAAATGTGTATATGTATGTGTATATTTGAAATATACAAATATATATTATATATACCTTTGAAAATTATCAGGACAGTGCTTTCTTTTTCTTACTAATCTTGTCTATGTACCCTATGTACCAGTCAGAAGAAAGGCCATTCATTATTCTCCAATTATGTTATGTAGTTTCGTGTATTTGCATGATTTCCTTCAACTTATTCTTACCTTATAAAAGCTTTCCTTTGCCTCTCCCCATCTTTCTAGCTCTATTACTACCACCATTAAGCAGTTATTTAAAAAAAAAAAACTGTCCATTAAGAAAACCCTAGATTCAGATAGCTTCAAGTTTTATTAGACAATTCACACAATTGATACATGAGTAACATCAACCTTGCCTAAACCCTTCAGAGAACTAAAAATGAGGAACACATTTCCAGATTTTTCAATGAGGCTAAAATGATAATGGCATGAGGTGTGGAGAAGGAGCATAGAGCTAATAACAAGGGCTTTTACTCACCAAGGCTGATGTGGCCACAGCCACTCTCCAGCGCCAGATGTGCCAAGAGTGAATACAATCATCAGACATACATGGCACGTTCCCTGAGGGTCCAGCCAGCATCTCACAAATTGATTACATTTGATTTCATTCATCTGGAAGTATCAGTACTTTATTCTTACTAGAATATGAGTTACTCTCAATATGGATTTATCATTTTTGACCAAAATTCTTTTGTCAAAACTACTGTCTTTGGATTTATAGAATTCTTTATTCATCATCATATTCTGTCACATAACATTGCTTCAAACCAAGTGGCTCATTTTACAGCAAAGGAAACGTGACAATTTGCTTATGCTTAAAAACTCTTTAGTCTTACAACATTCCTCATCATCCTAAAGCACATGACTTTGTTGAAAACTTTACAGGTTTGTTGAAGGCTTCATTTTGCCACCAGTTAAGCCAACACTTTCTGGGGCTCGGATCATGTTCTCCAGAGTGCAGCATGTGCTTTAAACTGCTGTTATATCTATGATGCTTTTTTCCCCAGTAGCCAGGATTTTGAGTCTGGGAATCAAAACGTGGAAAAGGAGGTAGCATTTCTCACTATTCTTAATGGTTCACTAACAAAAATTTTGCTTCCCATCCTCACAATTTAAGGTTTGCTGGTCTTTGTTCCTAAAAAAAGAAAGAGAGAGAAACAGAGATGGATAGATAGATAGATAGATAGATAGACAGATAGATGGAGGTAATTCTTCCTACAAGGAACACAAAAATGATTCCATTGAACCAGATGCCAAGACTGCTACCTGTTCACTTTGAGAACTTCATGCTACTTAACCAATAAGCAAAAAAGGATTTCTCTACTGTTTGCATGATTTTTCTTAAATATGAAGGAAACATTTGATTGCTGCTACACAATGAGTGTAGTGGGGAGTGTTCCTGGAATGCAGGAGAGACTCTGGGGCACCTTTTAGAAGTCTCATATCCATTATTTAAAATTTAATAAAATTCTATAACAGTGTCAAATAGAAAGAACTACTAATGATATTCATACTTGAAGATAAAGTTTTTGGCCACTTCATAAGACAAGAAATCAAAACAACCTAGATGTTTGCTGAAGTTAAAGAGAACATGGAGTAGGTTGTGGAAAAAAGGCAGTTATATGTGCCATGTATGATCGTGTGACCAGGACCTGAAACTAAAGCTGCAGGACTTATGAGTATTTTTTTCTTTTGCTTTGATGTGAATATATTTGTAAATATATTAACCAATATTCCCCTCCTCTCCCATTCGCCTACTTCCTAACACAAGATATAGTAAGAAGGGTTCACCTTCTATCTTGACATTTTAGCAAGCTGTAGGATATCAAAGGTTGTATGTGACTTGGCTGTAAGAATCCTAAGTCACCCATATGAATAAAATGACATAGGAAACTTTGAGTATACTCTTTTTCTTTAAGTTGTATACATCTGTTGAAAAAATAAGAATACTTTTCTGCTGTCTTTTTTGAAAGTTAAATATGATAAAATGAAATGTGTATGAGTGGCAAGTTGAAAAGGGTTGAAGTGTTTGGGATCTTGTTGTTAACTTGGTTATGGCTGGGAACTACATTGCCCAAATCTTCTTCTCAGTTTGGTTTCAGAATTATTAAATTAGTAAAATTAGTAAAAAGAGGAATTTTCATGACATCTGAACATAAATCTCCTGTTCCCACAATATTTATGGTGGTTCGGTTCTGCTACTTTTACTGAAATGAGCATTAGATGGCTTCAATGATTGCACAGGAACCATACAGGCTTCAGCAAAAAGCACAGGGAAGGCCTTACTCAAATTATAGGTGAACGGGTGTCCTCAGAAATCCTGACTATGCTAGATCAGGAAATTCAGGCCTTGCTAGCTAGCACACAGTGTTGGGAATTTAGCAACCTTTGGAGGCCTCAGGATGATGAAATCTAGGTGCTACTTGTAGAATGAGCAGTATAGACCATCTAGAAAGCTCAGCAGATGACAGCAGTCTCCAGAACCTTTACTAAGCAGGAACACCTGAGTTAAGGTTTCACCTAAGTGCTTCTCCAGATTGAACATTGGAATCACCAGTGGACCTTGAAAAAATACTGATATCCTCTATTTCTAGCTATTCTCTCGCTTGGAAACAGCTATATTTTCTCATAAGTGACATAATATTTTGTGATTTAATTATCATTGAGTATCAAAAGGCCGTGGTGTAGCAAAAATAAGATTTTCATTTGCAGCTGGATATGTAAAATTACAATGTAGAAACTCACTAATAGATAGATGTTGGCACATGATGAGAACTTAGGGGGCATGAAAAGCTACGTTGAGATATGTTGCATTTGATATTGCTCTGTGTGATTCTTCATAAGCTTAATCAAGTAAACCTTAGCTAAGGAAATATGAAACAATATCATATTACAGAGTGCTGTAGCCATGAGTGACTGTGTTCTCTTCTTACAAAATGGAACAACGGAAATGCTCAGGGGAAGCATTTTTGGTCAGAAATCCAAAGAGAGAATTCTTAAGTGAATTTAAAACTGACAGCAACTGGGGCTGTATCTTGTGGATTTTTACAACAAAAAAGTGCATGGATTTATACTTGCTTCTAGACTTTGATTTTTCTGGGTCAAAGCTTGTAAATATATAGTATCATAGAGTCAAATTAATAATAATAATAAATAATGTGCAGCAAAAATATCAGTTACTGAAATACTTTTTGCAATGATACACGTCCTCCAATTTCAGTCTTCAAATACACATTTCCTGTGTGGTATTCCACCATGGCATGTGGGATGATCTCTCCACGAGGACTCAGGTGATACATTAGGTAACTGATTCCGTTTCTGAGATGCCAGAGAATGTTCTACACTCTCAGTAGTACTTTAGTGTATGAAAAATAAAAGATAGAAAGGAAAATAAATATTTTGCCTTGCAATTAACCTATATTATTCAAGCTGATACTTAGAAAAAGATTCCAAATTACTTTGGAGTAGAGAGGGTGTAGAAGGTTATCAACACATTGTTAAACTGCACTTCAGAAAATGTATTTGGGGGCCGGCTCCGTGGCCAAGCGGTTAAGTTCATGTGCTCCGCTGCAGGGGCCCAGGGTTCAGATTCTGGGTGCGGACATGGCACTGCTTGTCAGGCCACACTGAGGCGGTGTCCCACATCCCACAACTAGAAGGACCTGAAACTAAGGTATACAACTACATACTGGGGGGTTTGGGGAGATAAAGCAGGAAAAAAAAAAAAAAAGATTGGCAACAGTTGTTAGCTCAGGTGCCAATCTTTAAAAAAAAAAAAGAAAGAAAATGTATTTGATTTTGTATTGTTGCTTTCCTAACATTTCTGACTCTCATCATCTTATGGTAGATTATACATTTTAATTAATATTAGATATCATAAAATATATATAATTAATATCAAGTACTCAAAATGGTACAGGCCTTATTCTCAGCATTTATTCAGTTAACCATCAACAATCAATGACATAGATACTATATTTTCCCCATTTTACAGATAAGTTAACTGAGGCATAGAAAAATTAAATAACTTAGTCAAAGTGCCACTGACTAGCTGGGTGCAGAGCTGGCATATGAACCAAGAGAATCTGGCTTCTTCCCTCATCCAGTAATCTACCCTTGTAAATGAGATATTCTACATATGAACACACACACACACACTTTTCTGAGGCATTTACTATATCCATTAAGACCAGCTTATGACTAGTGCTATGTGGCAAGCTTATATTAATAATGACTATAATCTATATAATGATTATTACATGCAATGTAATATTCTAAACACTTTACATATAGTTCATTTAATTGTCACATAAAAAAACTAACATTGGAACTTCAGTGCAGTTACTATCATTATCACCTTTCTTTTACAGATGAGAGAACTCTGGCACAGAGAGTTTTAGAGCTAAGATGTGATAAAAAGAGGATATAACTCAAGGTCCTGATTCCACGCTTTGTGATACACTGGCTCTCTATAAGCTAAATTCTTGCTATTAATTCCACATTTTGGATAAGAACTCTGAGGCTTAGAGTAACGTCACAAGTCATTCAGATAGTAGTTGACAGGTATAATTCAAATTCAGGTATATCCTCTGCCAAATCTCGTGAGAACAGACATGAGGTTCATTAGAATATTAATAGTGTGTCCCCTCGAGACACGCTAAGTTGCATAGTATTGGTGAAGGGAGAAAGGAATGACTCATGTATTTACTGAAAAAGCAGGGCACGTGTTCTTGAGAACTTCACATTGATCATCCTTTCTGATAGTCTAAGAATTCCATTTAGAGAAATGTGAGAGGAAAGAGAAAAAGCCATGAGAGTAAAGGCAAGAGAAGGCAGAGAGAATCCTGGATCCCTGCTTTAAAAGGGAAAGAACAAACAGATCCATTCAAAATACTATGGTTTACTAAATTCTTCCCAAATATATAACAAGAACAATCTAAGCATAGAAAAGAAATTAATTCAAACTATCAGTAGCCAGCCATGCTTCAGTTCTCTTTTCTTTAACAAAAAAGCTTATTTAAACAAAGTGTTTCAGATCCCTGTAGAAGCTATAAAAGAAAGAGTTATGCAAGGTAGATGACTTTGTGGGTACAATATTAACTGATGTGTGGTTTCCCAACTCTTGGGACACAAATCAGTGGTTCTTCCTCTCAAACCCACAAAAACTCATTTTTGCGCCATTAAAACCAGTCTAGTAACTACAGAAGCTACTTAGCAAGGAAGAAGTTATTTTCCAATTACCCAGGTGAATAGTTTCACCAATAGAACCAGGAACTTTTATACGAATTCCTATGTCAGCAGGGACCCAAGAACTGAAGGATTCCAAACATGTTCATTTCCAAGGGACACCTGGGGAATAATTTGTAGGGTTATTGCCATTGTGATTTTTTTTCTAAAAACACATTGGTAATTATAATAGAAATACTGCTATTGTTAATTTAAATAGGAAATTTTCACTCTCAGTAGTATTGGGGTTTTTATTAATGACACTTGGATCCTAGAAAGGATCCCCTTTATTGTGGAGGAGTTTTGCAAATAGTTCAAATAATTAAAAATATAATTATTGCCATTTAAATTATTTCCAAAACCACATGGAAGCTCACAAGATTACCTATTATTTTCAGTACTAAAAATTGATTTTTTTTTTTTTAGTGACATTGAAGAGTGAGCCCAGTGGAGGCCTCTGTAGATCTTGGTATCAGAAAGTGCTTTCTGAGAAGATGGAAGAACTTATAGATAAGTATCTTATGGCAGAGATCATCAAAGTGATGGCAAAGCCACCTAGTTAGTAAATACAGGATCTCATCATCAACTTAATTAGTCTTACATACTTTGTGCAATATTTAAAGGCTAGTTGTAGTTAGTGGAACTACACTAATTACATTATAGGCTCTACATTTTTTTGAACAGCATAAAATGGGTTTAGTGAATGTCATATCTGCAGAGTCTTAGAGGTGATCTTGTTAAAATGCATATCCCAAACAAATCCACTTCTAAATCAAAATGAAAACTGGTCAGACTACTTTGGTTTACTCATTTGTAAGGGCAAGAATTTCACAACTTCAATCCACTATGGAAGTTCTACAAGTTGAAAAAATTTCCATTATGGTGAGCTCAAATAAGAATTTAATTTTTCCTCTTCATTTGCAGTGTGATGCTTCTACCTACATGTGCACAATATTGAACTTATTTTATGATTTGGGACAGTTTAGTGACAGGGTTGGTAAAGTGCAAGTAGACTCTTTAAACAAAAATGAAAGTTAGTTATTTTAGCAGAATATGGCCATATTGGGAATTTAACAAAATTTTTATTTACTGTGATAATAAGGATAGTAATGAGATAATTTGAGAAATGTTTTAAAAATTTACTACATAAAACTAATTTTCCAAATATGCTTTCTTTACAAATTTACATTTTACAAAATGCAACTGTTTGGAATTTTGTACATTAAAGGATAAAAATACCCACTTTCTCTATTCCTACTCTTGAGGGAGGAGAGTGATAACCTATCACTAACCGAGTGATCTATTAGAACCTGTGCGCAGAGGTCCAAGCCTTTAGGATTGTTGTAGAAAGAGACCATTCTATTTGCCTTTGTAAAACAATACTTGCAATTGCTGAACAGTTCCTGCGACTCTGCACCACCCCATTGTGATTCTAAATGTCCCTGACATAAGAGATAAAGGGTAAAATGGGATGGAGGGAAACTTTCTTATAACAGTAAGCTAATTGTACTTATTATTTGAGTGCCCTAGAAATCACAGCTGTTAGGCATATAGATAGAGGTAAGATTTACCTTTTTAATATCTGATCAACCTGTATATCACAAGGATGATACGGGATGTTAGTTTTAGATTTGAGTATGCAAGGAAGGCACCACAGATGGTATCACTTTGCTACACCTGATTTTAAATTATCTGATATCAGAAAATTGCACAAGACTTTGTAGGCAACTGATCAGATATCTACCATGTATGAATTACTTACAGAAGAAAGAGATATAGTATATACATAATTCAATAACCTCTATTTTCATTGAAAAATTTAAACATGTATAAGCCTTCCACTTGAGGTAGTAGGTGACAATTCATAGTAGGTTTTTGCTCCCATTGAGAACTTCTAGGGAGAAAGAAAGATAAATTACAAGTATATAGAAGAGAAACTGTCTACTGCCTCAATACTAGACCTGGACACTAAGAATTAAAACCATACTTTAATGTCTACATGAACATCACTTTGCTATTCCTGTTTTCATTAGCATCATTTAATATTTCCAGGAGTTTTTTGCTCAGGCAAATGTTTTGATTGCTCATTATAGAAATGTCCTGAATAGTCTGTGGGTTCTTCAATGGAAAGCAACAACAGACAGTTTATTTCCTAAATTCTTTGAACCTCTTGCCATAAAGGTCTTACCTTGTTTCCACTAACCTGGATTGTTGTCTCTTGATCTCTAGCCAAAGCTAATCAAACGCTTGCTTTGAAAGACCCACCTTAAACCAAACTTCTCATTCTTAATAAATTCTCTCCATATTCCTCTTCCCCCAGAAACAGCCAAAGCTCTGTGAGGTGGTATTCTCCCTTACT
Source organism: Equus caballus (assembly GCF_041296265.1). Taxonomy (NCBI): domain Eukaryota; kingdom Metazoa; phylum Chordata; class Mammalia; order Perissodactyla; family Equidae; genus Equus; species Equus caballus. Next base: position 15,516,647 of record NC_091695.1, read on the forward strand.
AAGGTAAGCAATAAACTCAGCTTTGTCTTTTCATTGGTAATGTTGGTTATATTTGGGGAATCACTTTTTGCATCATATATATAAACTCATCAATATTGACTAGAGTGAGTATAATTCAAGAAAGGTTGTAACTATTTAGAGGTGAGCTAAAGACCTCCAAATGTCCCTGAAGGAATTTGCCAATTAGGAATATGGGCAAGAGACTGAGAATATGGGCTTTTACAGAGTTTCTGGCCATTACAGTGCAGGAATGTCAAAATTGGACATGTGAGGAACCTCAAACAAATGGTAGGTATCCTATTCCAGACATCTTCTAAATTCAAAGCTTTATCATGCAATAAATGGAAAGCACTAAAATTTTTGGAAAAGCAACATGGAATTTCCCCCAATTTTTTAGTGCTTAAGATACAAAGGTCTGCTGTGAATTTAGGTTTTGAAAATAAAACGTATAAAACTGTGGAGAGATCTGTCATATGCCACTGACAATCATAAACCACATTTTTCTGAGAAACTAGGCACATATACCCTCTAAGAATAAAAGAAGAAGACTTCAGCTGGGCTCAGGAAAATTTCCAGAACGTTTGGTGATTGAACAGGATTAGGGTACCAAAATTGGAGACTCATGGGGCCTCAAACACACAGTGAACTCCCTTTTGCGACATTTGAAAATTCTAAAGTTGCTTGGGGTAAGAGATTTAAAATATAAGCCAGAAACCACCAAAACACAAGAGTGGAAACTCTCATATTGTCTTCTTGCTAAAGAGATAAAGGGAGCCCCAGCCCGTAAGTGGAAGCCCTGGATTGCCATGCCCCAGAAATAGCGATGAAATGGAGGTACACTGCATCTTGCCAACACCATAAGGAAGATCCAACCCAGATCAGTTTCTAATTGATTTGAGCTGATCATCCTTAACTTTGTCAGAGGAATGATTGAACTCTCTTTGGTGAGAGAAATCATCTGGAACATCTTTCTTTATAGACACTATGTGGCATGTAATAAATTACTAAACGTGAGAACAAAAACATAAGGCAAGACCTTATGATTAATTAACAACAGAAAAAAATGCTAAAAGCGAATGCACATTGAAGCACAAATTGGAGCTAGCAAGCAAAGACTTCAAAACAACTGTAATAATATCTTTTAAAATATCTAAAACATTTGAAAATGACAAGAATGAAGAAATTCCCCCAAAGAATTAGAATCCATAGAAAACCCATAGGAAATCCAATTCAAATGGAATTGAAAAATACAATATCAAGAATGAGCAAATCATTGAATAGATTTAATGGCATATTGAATATCAGAAAACAGGGAATTGAGTGGAAAGTGACAAGGGTCAGGAGGGTTTATTTTAGGGATCTTTGTGCTTGGAACTTGCAACTAATGTGGTATAGAAAGTCATCAGAAAAATATGTGCTGTTGTCGCCCAAATACCTAGAATGTCCACCTTGAACCAGCCTTAAACTGGACTTTCCCAGCAAGTGCTCCTTCAGACTGCTTAGGAATGAATGAATTCAAAGTGTTTCCTTTTTGCCAGGGAACCTGCAGAAGTCTTACATCTTCCACACACTAGATGGCACCAAAGACAGTTATGTAATCACCTACTTAGTAAGTGAGTCTCTAAATACTAGAGAATTCCTTAATCTTTCAGCCTTCCTAGAAATCTTTGCTGCAGTCAGGATCTCTCATTAGGCTGAACAATATTCAGTTTCTCACTCTGTATATATGTTTCCAAGATTTATTTATGTTCTTTTAAGAAACTCTTCTGTTACTTTAGTAAGTTGATATCACTTTCCTCTCTGCACATGATATCCTGACTCTCAGATTCCAGTAAATCCACATCAAACAAAAAGCCCTGACTCTATACTTCCCCACCCCTGGTTTCAATACTCCAGTAGGTTGGATTAATTTTATGGCATATCAGTTAAAATACAACTGAATTAAAATTGAACTCATGCTCTAGAACAAGTATCAAACTGGCAAAGGCTAATGTTAATTTAACCATAAATTCGTCCTAGAGAAACTGTCAAAGCTGGGGGAAAATGTAATTTACATGAATTAGCAAACATCTTGCAAAAGGGGAGACTCTTCTTTTGGAATATGACAGGCTGAGAAATTCAGAACAACTCTCTTACCAGAAACAAAGTAAATGTTGAATAAAGCTATTTTATTTTATTTTTTCTGTTTGTAATTTTTTTTCCTTATTTTTGAGGAAGATTTGCTCTGGGCTAACATCCTCTTCTGTCTTTTTTTTTCTTTTGCTTGAGAAAGATTAGCATTGAGTTTACATCCATGCCAATCTTCCTCTACTTTTTTGTTTGTGGGACACCTCCACAGTACGGCAGGTGAGTGAAGTAGGTCCATGCCCAGGATCCAACCCCACGAACCTGGGTGGCCAAAGCAGAGCACACAGAACTTTAACCACTTGGCCATGAGGCCAGGCCTGAATAAACCTATTTTAAATCTACACAAAAGCATCAAAGAACTGACAAGAAATTCCATTTTCACCAGACCAAGCACTAGAGAAGGACAAATCTTCATCACTTTACTATGTATAAAAAATAGAAATATTTATCAATGGGAAAATGAATGTAATTAAAGCTGCAATGAAGCCTAGAGCAAGCACAACTGCAGGTTTCATTGACTCAGTCCCTCACCAGAGGAGAGCTCATGATTCTGAGGGCAAATCCTATCAACCTGAGTCTCTGCTGTTCTTTTTTGCAAAATGTCCAGGGTAAAATGAAAGAAAAAATCATGACATATATGTAGAAGCAGGAAAATGTGATCCCTAATAAAGAAAATAAAGCAGTTAGTGACATAAAAACACAGGAAAATTGCACCAACACTCAGATCTAGATTTCTTAGTGAATATAAAGCATAATGAATGCAAAGTGAATCACATCTATGCATACAATAGTTCAATAAAAGAAAATCAACCAAAATCAACAACTATAAAATAGACAAAACAACCCAAACAACCATCAAATGAAACAAACATAAAAATGACAGCTAATTTCTCATCATAAATAATGGATTTCAAAAGACATTGGAATGAGAACTTTAAAAAGTTGAAATTTGAAAACTCAACCTATTAATCTGTAATCAGGAAAAATATTAAAAACTTTCTTACAGGGAGCAAAATGGCAGGGTGAGCTGACCCGGGATTCTCTCCCCTTCAAAATAAAATAAAAGATTGGAAGAACTGAATTTCAGAGAATAAACATAATGCCAGCTCGTTAGAGACCTACAATACCAAGAAGGCTGAGATCATAACCTTGCTTACACCCTCGGAGGCACTGGAACGGTAGGAGAGAACATCGCTCCCTCCCCTAGAATCTGTGATCCCTGCCGCACGGGTCGGGAAGGAGCAGGGGAGGGGCCGTGCGACCGGGGGATCATCCAGGACTCCTGCCGCTCATTCAGTGGAGACCCGCTGACGGGGGAAAGCTTCCGTCCGCGGGGACCCTATAAATCAAGGGCCTTGGGAGACCAGAGAACAGAACTGATCTGAACCCAGACCAGCGCGTGTGAGTAACAGCCCCTCCCCCCAGCAAAGCCAGTGGGCGCAGCCATCTTGCCCCAAGGCGGAGAGCTAACACGCCGCTCTCGACCCCCATCTAGTGGCGACAGGCTGTAACTGCAACTGAATTCTACTACCATGAGAAAAAACCGCTCCTCTACCATCCAGCAATTTATAAAAGCCCCAGACCAGAAGGAAAACAATAAAAACACAGAATTAAGTCCTGAGGACTTGGAATTAGGTAAACTAAGTGATAATGAATTCACAGCAGCTATAATCAAAAAACTCAATGAGGTAGCAAGAAAGATAGAGAAACAAGCCGAGTTCTGGAGTTACTTCACAAAAGAGATTGAAATCATAAAGAAGAATCAAACAGAATTACTTGAGATGAAAAACACAATGGACCAGATAAAACAGAATACGGATTCCCTGAATGCCCGTGTAGACAACCTAGAGGAGCAAATCAGCATAATCGAGGACAGACAGGCTGAATGGCGCCAGACAGAGGAAGAAAGAGAACTAAGAATTTAAAAAAATGAGGAAAATCTCAGAGAGATAATGGATTCAATGAGGAGTAAGAACATAAGGATCATAGGAATTCCCGAGAATATGGAAAAGGAAAATGGAGCAGAAAGTGTGCTTAATGAAATTATTGAAGAGAACTTCCCAAATCTAGGGATCAGCGGAGAAATGTGTGTAGAGGAGGGTTTTAGATCTCCTAGATTTGTCGTAGTAAAAAGACCCACCACAAGGCACATAATAGTAAAGTTGGCACATAGGAAGGATAAGGAAAGAATACTCAGGGAAGTAAGAAAAAAAAGAGAATAACCTATAAAGGAGCCCCTATCAGACTGTCAGCCGATTTCTCTACAGAAACCCTACAAGCTAGGAGAGAATGGAGTGATATATTCAAAGCTTTAAAGGATAAAAACCTTCAGCCAAGAATACTCTATCCAGCAAGAATTTCCTTCAGATATGAGGGAGAAATTAAATCTTTTCCAGACAAACAAAAGTTAAGGGAATTTGTAACTAAAAGCCCTCCATTACAAGAAATCCTCAAGAAGGCTCTCATACTTGAAAAAAGAAAAAAGGGAGAAAGGGGACACAAGCCACAGACTAGGGAGACTGATGGATAGAACCAGAACAGGATAGCAAATATTCAACTATAGCATTAGGGTAAAAATAAGGAAACTACCAAAACAAGGACGATCTTAGCACTCTAACTACAAATTAATAAGATGAGTTGGAATAAAAAATGAAAATAATTATTTAGGAGGGGAAGAGCAAAGGGTGTAAATCAGTATTGGTCGAGTAAGTAAGAGACCACCAGAGAATAGACTATATTATACACGAGATTCTAAATACAAACTTCAAGGTAGACACTAAAATAAAGTACAGAACAGAGTCACAAATCATAGATAAGGGAAAATCTAAGAAACCCAGCATAAGAAATTGCAGTATTAAATGGGTAGTCTAAAGCACACAGGAAAAGAAACACAGGAAAACAAGATAATGAGCGACAGATTGACAGCATTAAGTCCACATGCATCAATAATCACTCTCAATGTGAACGGATTGAACTCTCCAATAAAAAGACACAGAGTGGCAAAATGGATTAAAGAACAAGATCCAACAATTTGTTGCCTCCAGGAAACACAACTCAGCCCCAAGGACAAACACAGACTCAGGGTGAAGGGGTGGAGGACAATACTTCAAGCAAATAGCAACTAAAAAAGGCAGGTGTTGCAACTCTCATATCAGACCAAGTGGATTTCAAAATAAGACAGGTAAAGAGAGACACAGAGGGACAATATATAATGATCAAAGGGACACTTCATCAAGAAGAAATAATGCTTATAAATATCTATGCACCCAACACAGGAGCACCAAGATTCATAAAGCAACTATTAACAGACCTAAAGGAAGATGTTAAAAACAACACAATAATAGTAGGGGACCTCAACACCCCACTCACATCAATGGACAGATCATCCAGACAGAAAATCAACAAGAAAATAGTGGAGCTGAATGAAAAACTAAAACAATTGGACTTAATAGACATACATAGATCACTCCACCCTGAAGGAGCTGAATACACATTCTTCTCAAGTGCACATGGAACATTCTCTAGGATAGACCATATGTTGGGAAACAAGACAAGCCTCTACAAATTTAAAAAAAATTGAAATAATAACAAGCATCTTCTCAGATCATAGTGCTGTAAGGCTAGAAATTAATTACAAGAAAAAAGCTGAGAAAGGCACAAAGATGTGGAGACTAAACAACACACTACTGAACAAGCAATGGATCATTGAAGAAATTAAAGAAGAAATAAAAAAATACCTGGAAACAAATGAAAATGATAGCATGCCATACCAACTCATATGGGATACAGCAAAAGCTGTATTAAGAGGAAAATTCAACGCAATACAGGCACATCTTAACAAACAAGAAAAATCCCAAATAAGCAACCTTAAAGCACACCTAACTGAACTAGAGAAAAAAGAACAAATGAAGCCCAAAGTCAGCAGAAGGAGAGAAATAATAAAAATCAGAGCAGAAATAAATACTATTGAAACGAAAAAGGCAGTAGAAAGGAGCAATGCGACAAAGAGCTGGTTTTTTGAGAAGATAAATAAAATTGACAAACCACTAGCCAGACTTACAAAGAAACAAAGGGAGAAAACTCAAATAAACAAAATCAGAAATGAGCGAGGAGAAATAACAACAGACTCTGCAGAAATACAACAGATTATAAGAGAATACTACAAAAAACTATATGCCAACAGAATGGATAACCTAGAGGAAATGGATAAATTCTTGGACTCCTACAGTCTCCCAAAGCTCACTCAAGAAGAGGCAGACAATTTGAACAGACCAATCACAAGGAAAGAGATGGAAACAGCAATCAAAAACATCCCAAAGAATAAAACCCCAGGACCAGATGGCTTTCCTGGGGAATTCTACCAAACTTTCAGAGAGGATTTAATACCCATCCTTTTCAAGCTATTCCAAAAAATTAGGGAAGATGAAACACTTCCTTACACATTCTATGAGGCCAACATCACGCTGATACCAAAACCTGACAAGGACACCACGAAAAAAGAGAACTACAGGCCAATATCACTGATGAACATAGATGCAAAAATTCTAAACAAAATTTTGGCAACCAGAATTCAGCAATTCATCAAAAGAATCATACATCAGGATCAGGTGGGATTCATACCAGGGACACAGGGATGGTTCAATATCCACAAATCAATCAACGTGATACACCACATCAACAAACTGAGGAATAAAAACCACATGATCATCTCAATAGATGCAGAGAAGGCATTTGACAAGATCCAACAGCCATTTATGATAAAAACTCTGAACAAAATGGGCATAGAAGGAAACTACCTCAACATAATAAAGGCCATATACGACAAACCCATAGCCAACATCATACTCAATGGGAAAAAACTGAACGCCATCCCCCTGAAAACAGGAACGAGACAAGGATGCCCTCTATCACCACTCTTATTTAACATAGTACTGGACGTCCTGGCCAGAGCAATCAGGCAAGAAAAAGGAATAAAAGGAATCCAAATAGGGAGGGAAGAAGTGAAACTCTCGCTGTTTGCAGACGACATGATCTTATATATAGAAAACCCCAAAGAATCCATTGGAAAACTGTTAGAAGTAATCAACAACTACAGCAAAGTTGCAGGGTATAAAATCAATTTGCATAAATGAGTAACATTTCTATACTCCAGTAATGAACCAACAGAAAAAGAACTCAAGAATACAATACCATTCACAATCGCAACAAAAAGAATAAAATACCTTGGGGTAAATTTAACTCAGGAAGTGAAGGACCTGTATAATGAAAATTACAAGGCCTTTCTGAGAGAATTGGATGACGACATAAGGAGATGGAAAGACATTCCATGTACGTGGATTGGAAGAATAAACATAGTTAAAATGTCCATTCTACCTAAAGCAATCTCCAGATTCAACGCCATCCCAATCAGAATCCCAATGACATTCTTTACAGAATTAGAACAAAGAATCCTAAAATTTATATGGGGCAACAAAAGACCTCAAATTTCTAAAGCAGTCCTGAGAAAAAAGAACAAAACGGGAGGCGTCACAATCCCTGACTTCAAAACATACTACAAAGCTACAGTAATCAAAACAGCATGGTACTGGTACAAAAACAGGTGCACAGATCAATGGAACAGAAGTGAAAGCCCAGAAATAAAACCACACATCTATGGACAGCTTATCTTTGACAAAGGAGCTGAGGGCATACAATGGAGAAAAGAAAGTCTTTTTAACAAATGGTGCTGGGAAAACTGGAAAGCCACATGTAAAAGAATGAAAATTGACCATTCTTTTTCACCATTCACCAAAATAAACGCAAAATGGATCAAAGACCTAAAGGTGAGACCTGAAACCATAAGGCTTCTGGAAGAAAACGTAGGCAGTACACTCTTTGACATCAGTGTTAAAAGGATCTTTTCGGACACCATGCCTTCTCAGAGAAGGGAAACAATAGAAAGAATAAACAAATGGGACTTCATCAAATTAAAGAGCTTCTTCAAGGCAAATGAAAACAGGATTGAAACAAAAAAACAACACACTAACTGGGAAAAAATATTTGCAAGTCATATATCTGACAGAGGCTTAATATCCTTAATATATAAAGAACTATCGCAACTCAACCACAAAACATCAAACAACCCAATAAAAAATGGGCTGGAGACATGAACAGACATTTCTCCAAAGAAGATATACTGATGGCCAATAGGCACCTGAAAAGATGCTCATCATCGCTGATCATCAGGGAAATGCAAATCAAAACTACACTAAGATATCACCTTACACCCGTTAGAATGACAAAAATATCTAAAACTAATAGCAACAAATGTTGGACAGCTTGCGGAGAAAAAGGAACCCTCATACACTGCTGGTGGGAAGGCAAACTGGTGCAGCCACTATGGAAAACAGTATGGAGATTCCTCAAAAAACTAAAAATAGAACTACCATACTATCCAGCCATCCCACTACTGGGTATTTATCCAAAGAGCCTGAAGTCAGCAATCCCAAAAGTCCTGTGCACCCCAATGTTTATTGCAGCACTGTTTACAATAGCCAAGACGTGGAAGCAACCTAAGTGCCCATCAACAGACGAATGGATAAAGAAGATGTGGCACATATATACAATGGAATACTACTCAGCTGCAAAACAGAACAAAATCATTCCATTTGCAATAACATGGATGGACCTTGAGAGAATTATGTTAAGTGAAATAAGCCAGCAAGAGAAAGGTAATCTGTGTATGACTCCACTCATATGAGGAATTTAAAACTATGGACCAAGAACAGTTTAGTGGATACCAGGGGAAAGGAGGGGTGGGGGGTGGGCACAAAGGGTGAAGTGGTGCTCCTACAACATGACTGACAAACATTAACGTACAATTGAAATTTCACAAGATTGTAACCTATCAATAACTCAATAAAAAAAAATTGGAAAAAAAAAAAGTGCCATGGATGGTGCACAGATTGAGGGAATCAGGTTAGACTAGAAATAGGTTACTGGAGGAAGGTTTATGTACAAAAGGATTATTTACAAACGTGTAGGTATAGGAGAACTTCAAGGCATGATGCATGGTGACGGAGAGAGAATAATGGTCCCAATGATGTCCACCTTCCAATCCCCAGAACCTATGAGCGTGTTACCTTACCACGGCAAAGGGGACTTTGCAGGGGTGATTAAGGCAAGGGTCTTGGGATGTGGAGAGTTCCCTGGGTGATCCATGTGGCACCAATGGCATCACGAGTGGCCTAATAAGTGAAACAGGCTGGTGGTAGGGTCATAGAGGGAGATGTGGTGACGGATAGAAACAGATATCACAGATGAGAGAAGGTGCTGGGTGGCTGGACATGAAGATGCAGGAAGGGGCCACAAGTCAAGGATTGTAGGTGGCATCCAGATGCTGGGAAGTCAAAAGGAGACTCCAGAAGGCACTAGCCATACAGACATCTTAAATTTAGCTCAGTGAGACTGATTTGGGACGTTTGTCCTCCAGAATTGCAAAATAACAAATTTGTGTTGTTTCAAGCCACCAGGTCTGTGGAAATTTCTTACAGTGGCAATAAAAACCAATAGTTAGTAACAAGGGGTCCTTACAGCCCAGTTGTCACCACCTACAGGCCTCAAGGAATCAAGAGAAGAGAGCCCAAGGAAGAGAACCATGCTGAGTCAGCCCTTGAGAGGAGCTGGGCCTCTAGCCACAGACGGAGCCAGCGCAAGGCCATCTTTTCAGGAAGTAGCCAGGAGGTTCAATGCTTGGGCTCACACTCCTGCCTCCCTCCAGTCTGTTCTTGGGCTTCCCCATTGGTGACTCCAAAGGGAGCTGGAAGGATATGAATCTGCTTGTGGCCAACACCCTACAGGTCGGCAGCAGACAGCAGGTGGAGAAGGACAGAGAGTGGATGTGAAAGGACATACTGATGACATCTTAGAACAGGAGGTCATGAGCTGTTGGAAGCGAGGGACCCAAGTGCTGGATCAGAGGAAGGCACAGGCCCTTTCAACATAGGCCTAGAGTTGATGGCTTACGACAATGTAGTTCATCTTTGCCATGCATCAGAACCCTGAGAGAGACTTGGAAAAAATACAAATTTTGGGGTCCCACCCAAGAGCCACTGAATCAGAGCCTGGCAAGGAGGGGCCCCAAAGGAGAAGGTCACTACCTCCCTATCTTCCTCCGTGTGCAGTCTTTCTAGGAGCCCTGTTTTGGGCATAGAACTTCATGACTGTCCAGGGTTGCATTTGGATTTAGATCGAAATCATGCTGTCTATTTTCTCATGAGCTTGTATTTTTTTTTTAAATTTTGCACTACTGTTTGGAAAAGTTTGAACTCATGCAAGGTATTAGTTTGGCGGCCATCAAATTTCTTGTCAGAACTGGAGCCATTTTATGAGTGAAAAGGGGAGCTATCCATAACATGCCAGGCACCCACCAAGTACCGCCTGAGCTGTCCAGGCTGCACTGGGATGTGTGCTCACCCTTGCCGTCCATGACCCAGAGGCAGGAGACAGGGGGCTGAGGGCAGGGGTCAGCCGCACCTTCATCACACGCACGTCCAAGCCTGGCTTTGTTCTGGCCCTGCCTGGGTCATGGGTTAAAGAGTCTGCTGTGTCTGCCGAGAGGAGGTCAATGGGAGGATGCATGGTGACCTGGGCCCCATAGGCAGGACAGTCAGCAGAGCGACAGTGACCCAGGCAGGAGACAGAGTGGTGGTCTGTACAGGAGGGTGTTGGCAGAGATGGAGAGAACAGAGGGAGTTTGAAGGCATAATCTATGGACTGCCCGATGCATTGCATGGAGAGGGTGAGGACGAGGAACAGGTCAGGAGGGGTTCCCAGGTGCCTGGGCTGTGCGAGCCGGGAAGGTGGAGCTACCGACTGACTAGGGCATTCTGGAGGGAAAGCAGGTCCTCCATGGCTGGCTTCCCCAAGAGTGACCCCAAGTGTTTGGTTCCTCATGCTCCTCTGAAACAGGACATGAACTTGGGACAGGACCCATCCATGGGAGATAGGAGTGTTTCAGAGGGTAATTGGGGGCAGGTCACTTGCATAAGTTCTACCTCTGCTCTCCCAGGCTGTTCGGAGCTTCGCGTCTGTGCCTGGGCTGAAATGTGGCCAGAAATGGTGCTTCCCCCTTTATCTTTCCCACACTTTTCCCCACAGTCATCTCAAGATCCTTGCTATTCTATGTCCAGTCCAAGCATGGATATCACTGGGGAGCAGGGCAGTCTCAGACCCACTCAGGACCTGATGAACTGGGATCTGCCCTGTAACCAGATCTCCAAGTGATTCCTGTGCCCCGGAAAGTGTGTAAAGCACTGCGGATAACTCCTTTTCCCTCAGCATTCAGCTCAGGGCCACCTCCTCCAGAGACCCCTCCCTGACCTCCCACCCACCGCCCAGCCTGCTGCAGGGACAGTTAGAGAGCCGGGCACAGCGCCTGCAGTGGGTGCACACGCCACCTCCACGAGCACTTCTAGTCAGTGAGTCTTCCTCTTCCACTGGCTCTGCGCTCTGCTGGGGTCCACTGAGTGTTCATCTTGGCATCTCCACGAGCAGCATCGTATCGGCTCCACTCAGGGAGCGGATGCATCACCCTTGGGAATCCTCACCGTGCCCTCGAGCCCCTTCCAGAGCTGCCCTTGGAGCCCCTGTTGTGGGAGCGCCTGAGGGGTGAGACCCTCTGATCCCCAGGGCCTTCAGGGATGGTCGAAACCTCATGGATGTCCAAATGGGCATGACTACTCCCTACTCTATTCCTTGGAAAAATAGGCTTCTCACTGGGTGTACTTCATCTGTGCCCAGCTGCCTTCTTTTCGGATTCCCCTGCAGAGATTGTACAAAGGTGTCCTTAAAGTAGCGCAGGCAATACACAGGTTATCAGAAGCGTTCTCAGTCTTCCTTCGTTCCTCTTCAACAGTCACACACACTCCTCATCTGAATGACAAACACCCCAGTGCCAGCCCCAGGGCTCCCTGCAGACTGCTGTGAGACCCCTCACCAAAACGCTGCGCCTCTCCCCCGACCCACATTCCACTGTCTCCACAGCCACAGACATCTGTGTAGAAAGCACATCACACTATGTCCCCAGCCACCCTGTCTCCCCTCCAGGTCTACACCCTTCCCTGGTGTCACTCCCCTGCACTACAGAGACATCTCTGCTGTGGGCCCTGCTCCCTGCCCACCTCCCCTCCCCCTCATCTTAGTCCCATTTCCACTGCCCCAGAAGCCACCTCTCAGGCCTCTGTACTTCCTGTTCTGTCTGCCTGGAACATTCTGCCCATGATCTCCCAGACTAACTCCTCTTACCTTTCATCTCAGCATAAATGTCCCCCACTGAGTGTTAGCCTGTCACCGCCCTTACCATCCCCCTATAGGAATCGTCTGTTGAGCACGTATTTCTCTCCTTCATCTCTTTTTCTTTATTATGTGACCTCGTCCCTTGCTAGAATGTAAGCTGCGGGTCCCCAGGCCTCGTTAGACCGTTTTGTCCATCACTGCATCTTAAACACCTGGAACAGCGCAGAAGACATCACAGAAGCTCCACATGTAACAAAACAATGGATGGGAAGGAAGGCAATGAAACCCTGGCACTTGAGATTCAGCAGAGTCAAGTGTGCTGGTCGCTCTCCAGATTCCTTCGGGTCCCCTCTCTGGCCGGCTCTGTGCCCAGGCTGACTCCTCTGCCTGCGCTGCCCGGGCCTCTGGGGGGCTCCCAGGCTCCAGCAGGAGGTGGGACGTCAGGAGGGCAGAGGGCGGGGGCAGTCTCCCCTGTGCCCCTGACAGCCCCTCATGGGCCCAGAGGACACCATTTCCCCTCCTCCCTCCAGCCCAGGGCTGGGAACAGCTTCCCTCTCGCTGGCCCCCGGGAGCCCCGCATCTCTGGCCCTTCCCTCCTCCCTGTCTCAGCTCCGGAAATGGCTGCATCTCAGTCTCTTCATCTGCACCATTGGGGTGAAGTGTTTGTAATGGGAATTTTGTCGGGTACATCAGGCACCTCTCCTTTTCTGTGTACAGGACTTAGGATTCTTTTGTGTACATGGCGGTGGATTGCATGATCTTTTTCTTTTATTTATTTTAAATAATTTTTCAAAATTGAATCTCTTAATTTTACATTTTCCTTAGGTACTGAAATAACAAAGTATTCTACATCTGTACTGTAGTTTGTGCGTGTCTGTGTGTGTGGGTGTGGGTGCATATGTGATTGCCACCAAGGGAAAACTGCATAAAATGCACTGCAAAACATTGAGAAATGTTTTGGCAAGAAACACTATCGTAAACAATACAACAAAGATTTAAAAAATTACAGAACAAAAAACAGAGTGCAAATTATCTAAAATTACCCTCTAAATTAATCTATAAATTTAGGAATAAATCAAAACATTATGAAATGTGAACGGGAGTATGTTGAAGTCTCTTTTTTTTTCCTGCTTTTCCATTGGTTTTTACTAACAATCTAATTCATTCAGGCAAATATTGTCACTTCGCAGATTCCTAATAAGGGCTCAGAGCACACAGAAACAGTCTTTATTGTTTTCTACATCTCTATGTCCTACTCTAATGATGGCTTAATGAATAGTGACCTTTCATTTAAATCTAAACTCAATCCTTATACTGTCTTATTCTAGAGGGTCCAAGGACAGAGAATGCAATTGATAAGCAATGTATGAAATGAAACTTTATTTGAAAAAATATCTTACACATTAGAATGCTTTATCTACTTGAATAAGAATAATTAAGTAAGTAATAGGAGCTAAACTAAAAACAGAAAAAATCAAAATTCCTTTGAAAAGAGAACACCCGTGCAGATGTCCTGCTGTGGCTGGGGTGCTGAAGGCCCAGCTGCTGTGGATGCTGAGTCCAATCTGCAGGTGACCCCAGGCCCCTGAGGCCTCATCGCAGGGCCATCCTCCTTCCTGGGGGGGTCCTACCGGCCCAGGGGATCCCCCACACTTCTGGGCCTCTGGGGACCGTGGGAGGAGCAGCTGGAGGAAAATTGCCTCTTGGCAAAGGCTGGAACGAGGCCTCCAACATGGCCAGCCTTTGCCTGTTGTGCTCGTTTTGTCTTCTTAGCTCCTCGAGCTTTCTCTCCGCCAACACGGCTGCCCTCCAGCTTTCTTTGGCTCTTTGCATCTGGAAGAGGTTCTCCTTGTGATAGTAGGAAGTGCACGTCTTCACTTCTTGGGCCAGGTCTTCAGCCATCTTCTTGTAGAGGTTGCGAAGCTGGTACGTGGAGTTCATCTCCCAGCACACGTTGAGGAGCTTCTTCTTCAACTCGGAGCAGACCCTTTCCTCCTCAAAGAATTTTATGTAAAGTGGCCCAACTTCTTCATCATGTAGCTCATGCAGATTTTGAAGTTTGAGCTTCAGCTGCTGAATCTCACCTTCGAGCTTGGTGTTTTCGTGCTGCAAAGTTGCTTCCTCGGTTTGGAGGGAGAGGATTTCTCCTGGAAGCTCTTCCTCAATTTGCTTTTGTTGCTGCAACCATCTGGCTCTTTCCTGATGTTCCTCTTCATCAGTTGCTTTGGAGACTTTAACAGGCAGGCTCTTCAAAGCCTTTTCCAGAAGGTCGACAGTGTCCTGAAGTGCTGATGTGCTCAGGATTGTATTCATCGCTGCCAAGCACAAGGTTTGTAAGGGGAGAGGACTGGCCTCCACCCGAGGGCACTGAAGGGCTTCCACGGCTCGGTTCTCAGGTCCGGTATTCTCCCCACATTCTCCACTGACTTCACCGAAGGCAGAACACCTTTCACCTGGAGACTTCCCTCTTCTGAAAATATGTCCTGTCTTGACTATCAAAGCCACCACCACAGTACATACCAGGACCTCCCAGTGGAACGCAGGGAGACCTGGACCCTGGCTCAAGCTGTCCGAAATCACCAGCAGAGCACACCACAGGTGCCCCAGGATCAGCTGGAAAGCGGACGCGATGGCAGGCAGCAGGCCCTCCATGGCTGGGGAGAGCTCCGCAGCTGTGCCTCTGAGTGCCAGTGCCCTGTGGGCCACAACTGACCACTCGGAACCCTGAGGAGTGTTCCATCTCCAAAGTAAACAGGTGGCTGGAACCAGGGTGTGTCAGTTGGTTGGGGGAGGGGAGGCCAGCTAGGGTCTAGGAAACAGACCCCTAAGTGAGCTCTGAAAGTAGAAGGGGTCTCACTTCTCCAGGCACTGGGGGAGATCCACAGGGCTGATGGCAGCCTGGCTCTGCCAGTCGAGGCCCACCAGGCCCTACAGCACACCTAGGGGACAAAGCAGGGCCAGGCCATGTCCCTTTCTGTGCACAAGAGCAAGTGGTGGGGGCCATCCCTGGGTGAGGCCCACTCTCCTCCTGTTTTCAAGTTTCCTTCTGTGCAGGGACACCTGGGACTGCCCACACAGCTCCCCAATCTTCCTAGTCTGAGGCTCCCTCTGTCCTTCTGGTTGGTCACTGGGGACAAGCAAGGGCAAAGACTGAAGGGTGTCCCTAAAGGTATGAACTAAGAGACCAGGATTCCAATCCAAACAACTCAAGAGTCATCAATATGAACTGGCAATCTTAACATTTTATGGATTTTGGTTGAGACAATATGTCCTCATTCAATCCAAGTGTTCCTGGGTGGAAGTGACTCTCCTGGGGTGACACAGTGACCAGGGCTCCTTTCCTCATGTGGCCCTGCCATCTTCAGTATAAGCTTCCCAAGGTGGCCCTGAGGACGGTCCAGTCCACCAAATTGTCTTCAGAGGTGGGCCTCTGGGGATGGCGTTTTTACACATATTATCAAAAATAACTCAACAAACACTTTTTGAGAAACTATGACATTCTAATATGATCATGGGAACATCAATAGTCTCTTGCCCTGTTAGGCTTCATGTTTGGTAAGCAAGAAAGGCACAAGCAAATAATTTTAAAATAACACAGTACTCATTAAGACACAGGTATGCTCTGGGTGCTGGAAAAGCACTTGGTCCAAACTAGAGGCCAGGGGAAACATTCTAGAGCCATTAGCTCCTGAGCTAAATCCTACAACGCCAGAAGAAATTAGGCTGGGGGTAAAGGCTAGAAGGGATTCCTTCGAAGGAAAAGCAAGCATAAAGACAAAAGAAATTAAATAGCACTGGGTGGATGAGAACTTCAAGCCATTCTGCGTCATCACAGTGTAAAGAGAAAAGAACAAAACAGTAGAAAACGAAGTCAGAGATGCAGACAGGAGTCAAGCCACAGTGTGTCTTCAACTTGGACACAGCAACTGGGTCTGTCTTACACACATAAAACTTCTCCCGATTATCACCTATTATCTGTGTGAAGTAGGAGTATTCCAGGCTTAGCCGACATAAGATCATTTGTAGAGCAAAAATACTAAGATTATCCTGAAAACTTGAAATCAACCAACATTAAACAGTATTTAATGCCAATTAATAGCTATAAACATCTATGTGAATGGGTTCTTCCTGGTTATTTCCTAACTTTGAGAAAGTCTATAAACAAAATCAGAAATTCTCTTCCAATACAAGTTAGTAATCAAACTTCTCTGATTGAGAATGCATAAAAATAAATACCTACATTTTATATAATACAGTTACACCACAATGAGATATGGAGGTAACTGAATGTATTTTGAAAAACTCAGTGCTATATAAGCACAAAGTATTCATGTTATGAATAAAAATTAGTCCATAAAATTTTCCATATGTACCTGTGTGTGCGCATGTATGTGTGCTTATTTTGTTACATGGTAATAAACCTTTCTCCAAAATCTTTATTTTGGGGAGGGGCAGGGATTGAAAGAAGGGAAATTCTACTAAATGGTAAAGCTATCAGTAATTAAAAATACTACTTTATCTTCAAAAATAATACTAAGCCTCTACCAACACTTAAAATCCATAAAACAAATGATTTTGCCCATTTAAAATTCTAGAAATTTTTGTTTCTTTAATGAGAAACACTGTAGCTGTTCCATATTTCAAAACAATGAATACTCCATGAGGTGCTCTATGAAAGGATATACCAATGAAATACAATCTGGAAAAAAATATAATGCAGCTAATTAAAACATGCTCCTTTCAAATACACTAAGAAGAACCAAGGTTAAAGTAGTCTTTTTTTTTTGTCCTTTACCTCTGCTTCAACAAAATTAATATATCCCCAAGGAAAATTTTTCATTACATTCCTGTCAAATTATTAAGAAAGAAGTAAACTTACTCGCATCTGCTTGGCTTCCCACACTGATGTATCTATCACGGCCAGGAAGCGCGGTTTGGTAGTAAGTTGTCTCCTCCTGCTGAGGGGTCTTGGCATTCTTCGCAGTGAGGAAAGCCACTGCCAACTCCAAGTTTCCATTGCTATCCTTCAAAGATCAAGAACAGAACATCAAATATTTTGGAATAACTCTGTACATTCTCACATGATTTATGTAAGCTTTTCCATAACAACTAATTCTCAAAGCAAAAATCATTTTCAGATTCAAAATCATTCTGTGTGATTCTGATTTTATAGTATAAATTCATCATAAACAAAGAACACTATATCAATGGTAATTCCTTTCTCTATTAATTAAAACTACTAATATAACGTAAAAATCAACTCTATAACTAATTTCTCAGTTTTCCATTACTTTCATATCTGCTTAACAAAAGCCAATCACAAACTTGTACTTCTAAACAAATGAACAAACTAAAACATGTTTTCTGGAACTTGCCATATACAAGGATGAAAAATGAATATTTAAAACAGTGCTTCTGCAAATAAGAACAAAAAAAGGTATTCCCTTTAAAATGGGTGCTGAACACATACCTAAAGGCAAACTTAACAAGCAAATGTCAAAGACTTATAGGAAGAAAATAGCAAAATGTTCTGAAGCTTGACAGTATGGAGAAACACAAAGAACTCCTAGACAGAAATACTCAATACTGTCAAGATAACAATCCTGCCCAAATTAAATATAAATTTTATGTAGTTCTCATCAAAAGCATACCTGGACAAAATTCTAAAGTTAATTTAGAAGGAAGTAGCTGCTAAAAAACTAAGAATTTTTGAAACAGTAAAATAATAAGAGACCTGCCCAGTTATATCTCTATATTTTCTGTCCAGTTAACAATAAATATAACACTAGCTCTATGACAGCTAGTTGAAACAACATTAGGAAATCCAGGTATTAATAATGAAGTTATCTCTGTGACACAAGGCCAGAACACATTAAGATTGTGTAGGCCTTAAGAATTTTAGGATACGAGAGGAGTGTATTAGGAAGCCAGTCGAGGGTTCTGCCTAGAAATGACCTGGTATGACTTACATTTTAAAAGGATCATTCTGGCTGTGTGTTGAGACTATAGGAGAGAAAGGGCAGAGAGTCTATTATTTGCTATCATATTAAATGTAGGGGGTGATAGAAGGAGAAAGATTAGAATGATTCCAAGATTTGAGGAGTGAACAACTAGAAGAATGAAGTCCCCAACCCACCTCGACTCCAACTCTAGGAGCTGCTGAAGAGATAAAGTAAGAGTACAGTTGGAAAAGCACCACTGCTTTCACCTTTGTTATCTGTCACAACCACTGTAAGATTCTCAAATGACTCATCCAAAATACAGGTATAACATATCCCATAGTTAGATAAGTAAACTATAGTAAAACAACTTGCAATAACAACGGCTAAGATTTACTGAGCAGTAATATGTGCCAAAACATGTGCCAAGTACTCTTCACAGACTACCTCATATAATAATTAGCTGACTACAACAGGGACTTACACAACGAGAAGGTCACTTACTTTGCGAAGCTAAAAATAGATGCTCAAAATAAATAAAAGTGCTGAAATCAATCAACGACATGTGGTTCCCAAAAGTAGACTCCATATCAGTATTTTACTGAGAGACTCAACTCATTAATAAACCTCTTACAAATTTATACCGGGCAACAATTAAGGTTTAAGTACACTGTTTTCACTTCCAGCTACTGAGAACTGAAATGAAAGTTAAAAAAAAAACTAAGGTCATACAGCTTACCTCAAAGGAAAGGTGGACAAGAATTAATTTGATTAATTCTTTGCATTTATTTAATTAAACATATTCTACATGTTTCCCAAGTCAAGAAAAAGAAAAGTGCCCTGACAAGGTACCGAGTGTAGTGTCACACTCACTGACACAGAATGGAAAAAGTACATTCTGAAAATAGACATGATTTAGTCATATTTATCACAATAAAGAAAGGACTAGTGGGGCCGGTCGAGTGGTTGAGTTCGCGTGCTCCACTTTGGCAGCCCAGGGTTTTGCTGGTTCGGATCCTGGGCGCAGACATGGCACCGCTCATCAAGCCATGCTGAGGCAGCATCCCACATGCCACAACTAGATGGACCCAAAACTAAAAATACACAACTATGTACCGGGGGACTTTGGGGAGAAAAAGGAAAAATAAAATCTTTAAAAAAAAAAAAAAGAAAGGACTGGCAATCATCTAAACATCATCATATAAACTGACATACAACACATTTGTTTCCTCCCTAAATGCTTACAGTGGCTTCATAAACCCTGCATTAATGCTCTAAACAGTACTGCTTCATCACTGTCCTGATGAGGCCAAAACGAAGCAAAGCCTCTAGTGAAAGCAGAAATTAAGTGTGATGCTCTGGGATCAGGCCACTTGGTTTCTATTTCAAACTCCTCCACATACTAGCTGTGTGATCTTGATCAAGTCACTTTAACCTCTGTTTCCTCATCTTTTAAAAAGGGATGAAAATAATACCCCATGGAGTTATTAGGAATAGCACCTAGTACTGTAAGTGCTTACTAAGTGCTAGTTGTTATCACTACTATTATGAGGATTATGATTACACTCACCTAAAAGATAAATTGCTTCCAGACACAAATGAAGAACTTTTGTGTCAACATCAAAAATTATATAATTTTGTCTCATGGAGCAAATGCCAAAGGATTGAAGCTGTGTGTATGCCTACAGTGGAAAAAGGCTCTCACTGCAAGCCTTTGTAGCTATATATATATATATATATATATATAGTTCTTGAACATCTTTCACTCGCTTGATCTTTTCCATGTGCATACCCATGTGATTTAACTCATGTGAGTGCCTCTGTGTGGAAATGAGAGTACTTCATAAGACACAACAAAATGATGCATCTTATCTGTTGCATATACTCAAAAGTTTGATGTTGAATGTTCTTAAGGTAAATTACTTGAATGTTAGCCAGTTTCTATTTCTCCTTCTTGGAAGGAAAAAATGTAAGCTTTTGACTCTCTATTAATTTTCTATTTCTCCCTCCTCCTCCTCTCTCTACTCTCCCGCACCCTCTGCCCCTATTTAAACTCTAAAATCACAGTTCTTGAGTAAAACCAGCCATTAGCAATTGGATTCACATCCCCCTATTTTGCATGAAAAGTGTTTCCTATGGAGAGAAGTCATCTGTCACTCCAAGGTATGCTGGAAGCTAACATGCTCAAAATTGCTGTATACGTTAGCTAAGGCTCTTACTTTATACAAGTTCTTTCCTATATCTCTACTACTACCACACAGTATAACTAAAGAACTCAACTTTCAAATATGGCAGGCAGTAGAGATGAGGGTGTAACACAACTGTAGGTCATAAAACAGAGGCCATACCTTCAAAGCTTGCTGTAGTATCTGGGCATCGTTGATCCCAGTAATTTCTCTCAGCTGATTCAAAAATGTCTGCTGGTGCTAGAAGAGAGGAAAAACCAAAATCATTACACTCTGAAATCTGAAAATATACAAGGACAAGAAAATAAATGACCTTTGGGCAAACAAACAGAAAACAAAATAAACTAGAGTAAAAAAGAAAAACAAAAACAGGGGCAGGCCTGGTGGCACAGCAGTTCAGTTCCTACACTCTGCTTTGGCGGCCCGGGGTTTACTGGCTTGGATCCCATGTGCAGACATAGCACTACTTGTCAAGCCATGCTGTGGTAGGCGTCCCGCATATAAAGTGGAGGAAGATGGGCACAGATGTTAGCTCAGGGCCAGTCTTCCTCAGCAAAAAGAGGATTGGGAGCAGATGTTAGCTTAGGGCTAATCTTCTTCAAAAAGAAAAAACAAACAAACAAACTTGAGAGAGACTGAACAAATTTCATTCTTTTAGGAAGAAGGAACCATGCTGTGGGGAGCCCTTATTTCATTTTCATGTTTCCAAAAGGGAACTTCTACATTACTTCCCAAGAAGAAGTCTTACTGAATTAACAATTTCTGGTCCATTCTTCACCACCTCATTTACGCCACCCGACAAGAAAAGGAGTGGTTAGCATGAGGCTAAGCCTGAGAAACTAAGGAAAACAAGTATCCATTGGGTTACTTTAACTAGGGCATGGGACCAGTGATGGAGATCGAGGCAGCTCTGGTAATCTCTCCCTGTCCCTATGGACAGCCAGCATCCAGGCCCCTGGGATATGTGAAAAAGACACGCTTTTGGCAGGCCATGCACTAGGTGAGTGTATTATATCACTGGCATCCTACGATCTGTCTGAGGAAAAAGAGGACCATCTCATGCTCCCATCCGTCATAAAAGATCCTAAACAGAATTGATCATTTGCCCCCATTTGCTTCAGATCTGTTTACAGTCTACTGGTTTATATACCATATAATCTATTACACTCTATTGGGGGGATAGCATCCCACTACCAAACCCTTCCCTGAACTTCCCTAATTAAGAACCATGTTCCTCCCTACATCTCTGTATTTCTCAAAACAAGTTCCCAAAAACTGTAAGACAGCACCACGACATAATGCAAGCTCAAGGGATATGATCTGGAGGACAAGTCGTCACTAGAATGAAAGGATCTGCAGAAATCTTTCTTGAAAATGTTTTACAGTCATCTCAGTAAGAATTTTATGGGGTGAAAGTTTAATGAGAAACAGTATAGTTACACAGTTTCAAATTCTTCCGACAAATTATAAAGAGAGAAAAAGTAAATTTATACTGAAGAAATCTAACAGATACCAACTCAACCAAGTGATCAGAGCTAATATTACCAATAATGGGACTGACAGCGTGTGCCTCTTGATATGATATGATACACCAAGAAGACAATATCACCTGTGGTTTTCCTGCCAAAAACCATAACCTGAATCTAATCTTGAGGAAGTATCAGACATCCAAACTGAGGAACATTTCGCAAAATAATTATTGTGTTATCTTCAAAATGTCTATATCATGACAGACAAAGGACAAGTTTCCAGATTAAAGGGGACCAAAAAGGCACGGTAACCAAATGTACTGCAGGAGACCACATTGCATCTCAAACTAAACGCAATACAGGATATTGTTCGGACAACTGGAGAAAGATGAATGCGGACTGCTTAGTAATGATATTTTATTAATATTAAATTCCTGAACTTGATAATGCACTATAGTTATTTAAGAAAATATCTTTTTTCTTAGGAAATACACCCTGAAGTATTTAAGGGGGTAAAGGGACATGATGTCTGCAACTTACTCTCAAATGGTTCAGGAAAAAAGTTATGGGAAGTTCTCTGTACTAATTTCGCAACTTTAAATTTGAAATTACTTCAAAATATAAAGTTTTAAAATGTTATGCATACAGATTTGTTGATGTCAGGATTGCAAAACGTGCGTCTCAAAACATGCTTGACAATTTAAACATGCATAATGTATATACATTCAGAAGTGAAGGGTCCTAAAGAAATTACAAAATGAAATGAAAGAAAGAAAGAAATAAAAGCAATTTGAAAGTCAGGTTTGAGAGAACGTAGTCGAGATATCTTTTACAAAAGCCACACATATAAGTTACAAATTATATTCAGCTACATGTAACAGAGTCCCATCTAAATAGTAGCTTCAACATACTGCAGTGTCTTTTCCTAATATAATTAGACTGGAGGTGGGCAGTCCAGATCTGAGAAGGACAGCCCACAAGATATCAAGGATCTAAGCTCCTTCTGTCTTCCCACTAAACATTCCTATATATGACATTCAGCAAGTGTCTGTCACTCCATGTCTCCTCATCCAGCATCCTGTCCAAGTTCTAGGTAGGACAAAGGGAAGGGCAAAGGACAAAAGGTGTCTGCCAAATGATTCTGCCTTCTTTATCAAGCCCTTTCTGGCGACTTCCACCTAAAGCCTCACTGAACACAACAAAGCCTCCTGACCACTCATAAGTGCAAAAGCGGTTGGGAAATGTATTTTTCAGCAACGCAAAAAGCCACTCTGAAGATGAAATCAAGGCTCTGTTTGTTAGGGAAAAGAAAGAACATATACTGCATAGGCATTGGCAGTATCTGCCATGCCATCAATGAATTTTCATTTCCATAAAAATCTTATTAAAGAGTTGAGATAACCAAGACTATCTAAGAATAAAATAGATAATAAAGTACATAAACAAGGTCATATAAATGCCAAGAAGAATCAAAATAGTTGAATAAAAGAACCAAATTGCCAAATTTCCAGGGCTGAAATACAAGAAAAATAAAATTCTTTTTAAACTTGTCAACTTTTCTACTTTCTTTTAAAAAGTTAACAATAACTAAGCAACAGAACCATGACTAAGTTACATAATACCCAACATTACAAATTAAAGATGTATAAAAATTTTACAGAAATTCTCCTTATCTAATTCAAGGCTTTATTTTAGTGAACATAAAATACTTGAAAGATTTTATAAGCCTGTTTGCAATTTCACCACCACCAGCACTCCAAACTCCATCCTTTACACAGAGCATTATTTGCCTCAACTGCGAATTATTCAATCCTGCATCGGGAAAGACTATTGAATACCCCAAAGAAATTACTCATTTGTACAAACGTCGCTGGCCATTATTTATAATGCTGGAAAAATGAAAAAAGATGCAAATGTCCTTCCACTAAGGAAGACATTCTAAACTTTAATGTACAGAAGAATGACCTGATGAGTTTTCTAATAATGATGATTCCCCGGCCCCACCCCAGAGACTGTGATTCCAGGAGGGTGTGAGTTAAGGCTAATAAACCTGTATTTTTAATAAGCATCTCAAATGATTTTGATACAGATGGACAAATCCAAACAACTGTATATTTTTAAGTAGTGAATCTATATAGAAGGTTATCTTTACAAAATCGCATTAAGCTGAAGTGGTAGGATACAAAATAGTATACATATACATTAATGACAAGATGAAATGTAAATACAAATGTAAAACCCAGAAAACATTACAGGGCCTGTGTTAGACTCCCAATTCTCCCATCTCTGCTCTCACACCTTTTGCAACTTTTCCCTTTCTCTCACTAGAGATACCATATATTTCCTTGCTGCATTGAGGAGCTTGACCATGTGACACACTTTGACCAATGACATAATAGCAGACAGCATGCAAGCAAACATGAAATGTGCTTACATGGTTGGGCTTGCCCTCTTCATCTTCTTCCTTAAGAAGAACATGACCTGGGAAGCCCACTTGCTCCAGAAGAATGAGGCGCTAGTAGAGAAGAGCCACTCCAATCAACCCACAAATCTGTGAACGTGATGATAATATTTTGGTATGTCACCAACTTTTGCAGTGAGCTGTTATGATGTTAGTTGACCGATACAGAGTGCAATAAGAACATTGAGTATTTTATCAAGAAAAGCAACATCTTTGAAATTTTGTTAGGGTTTGGTATTTTATCATCTTTCACGATTAAGTCAGCTAAAACCTAGGAAAAAAAATAATCCAGATGTATCTCTAGCATAGTTTTATGACCGCATGAATTTTGACTGAAAATGAAACAATGAAGAGAAAAAGGATTAAGGTGCCAAAGAAGGCTGAGCAGGAAGGAGAGAAGGTGAAAGAACTTTCTCAGCTAAGTTACCAAGAAATGGGAGAGAAATCGAAAGAGGTGACCTATGAGAAAAATTCTCAGTTTATGGCAGAAGAACCACCTCATTTGTAAGGTTTTCCCCTTTGTTATTGGCATCTTACAGCTGTGCTTCTCCTGTCTTTGAAAACCTGCTCCTTCATTTCCCGTAATCATGTGTTTTTATTGCTGTTATTTCTGTTGTGATTAAGAGCCTGGTCTTTCTTTCAAGGTTTCCATTTTCCTATTTACCAAACTTCTGGTCTGTGCTACACCCTGATCCTCAACTGAAAATGTCTTGCATATGATTCTCTCCTCCTTGACAAGCAATTTGGGATCCAAGGTGGATCCAACCCACTTGCATGTCTAGAGCTCCTCTTCTGAGCTCTGAGGTCTTCCTTGTACAGATTTCATATCTAATAAGCATAAGGAGGTGAGTGCAACATATTCACGCTTGTTAAAAAGAAGGCAGCAGGGGCCAGCCTTGTGGCCGAATGGTTAATTTCACTTGCTCTGCTTCAGCGGCCTCGGGTTCGCAGCTTCAGATTCTGGGCACGGACTTAGCATGGCTCATCAAGCCATGTTGTGGCAGCAACCCACACAGAAGAGCTAGAGTGACTTACAACTAGGATATACAACTGTGTACTACCGGGGCTTTGGGGAGAAAATGAAAGTTGGCAACAGATGTCAGCTCAGGGCCAATCTTCCTAAATAAATAAATAAGGAGACAGCAGGCCCAAAATGGAGTCACTAATGTTAAGGCCCCACAGTCAGAAAACCAAGACTTAATACCTAACCTAATTTGCAGTTTCAACTCCCCAGGAATGTAACCTTGGACCAGTCAACACAGAATTTCCTGGTCAGCCCTAGTGGGTTATCCACTGATAGACCACTTCCATTCCCCTTAGGAGGGCAACCTTGCCTAAAACAATGCATTCTTTGGTAATAATTGCCTTTTGTCCCCTCCCTCTCTGCCTTTAAAATCATTTCTTTTCTGCAACTCTATGGAGCTCCTTTCTATTTGGTAGACAGGATGCTGCCTGATTCATGAATCGTTCAATAAAGCCAATTTGCTCTTTCAAATTTACTCAGTCGAATTTTTTGTTGTTTAGAAGATTTGGTGGCAGCAGCAGAACTAAAGGAGACTTCCAGTGGCATTCAGGGACAACAAGAAACACAGGCATGGTAGTTGCAAACCCGTTTTTGAGTTCACTGTCTTTCTCACCATTTCCAAGGGCTGTGGGTAAGTTCCCTCTGGGTTCTGAGCTCGGCTCTCTTTGCACTGAGCTCCCAATCTAACTGGCTTTCCAGTTAGTTCCCCATTTGTCTAGAATCACTAGTTCCACGTTGGGAGCTGCTAGCAGTTTGGACCACAATGCCCTATTTGATTGGAAAGTCTAGCCCTTGGTTATGTTTCCAGATTCCGGGTTGGGAACTGCTGGTGGTTTAGTCTGCAGTTCCCCATTTGTTTGGGATCCTTCCCCAGATTCCACGGTGGGAACTGCTAGCAGCAAGTGCACTTCCCCATTTTTTTGGAATCAGTCCACAGTCCCCATTTGTTGAGGTCTGTTGGTTCAGTCGTTCCCCAGTCTCAGGTTCCAATGTTGGGAACTGCTGGTTTTGCCTTAGGGCCTTTTCTTGGCCAGGAACAGTAACATCTCTTGGTTACTGCCGATACATTAAGGTGCACCTGTCTGTCTGGTTTCATGTAGACAAAGGCTAACGGGAATCTCTGAAGTCAAAAAATCACAAAAATCATGGGCACAGATCAAGTATTTAAAGGCTGTTAGAGAGTGCATCACCTAACTCAAAGACTCCTGTCAGGAGAAGGTGGTCACGGAACAGGTTAGATTGACACCAGGCCACCTGCCAACCTCAAGAAAACTTCCATGCAACGAGGTATACTGTAAAACACACACAATCCTCAACCCAGCAGCACACTCTTTTTACACATTAATTTGGCTCCAAAAAACCCAAAGTCTTAGCTAACGGGATCTTTAAATTCTGAAGAGTCAAGCATGCCACCTCCTGGCACACCTATTTATTTTATGGCTAAGAACTATGGCCCAATAATAAATTGCTCAATAAAGTCAATTTGACTTTTTAAATCGACTGAGCTGAATTTCTTTTCCTTGTTTTCTTTTTTGAGGAAGATTAGCCGTGAGCTAACATCTACCACCAATCCTCCTGTTTTTTGCTGAGGAAGACTGGCCCTGAGCTAACACCTGTGTCCATCTTCCTCTACTTTATATGTGGGATGCCTGCCACAGCACGGTTTGATGAGCAAGCGGTGTGTAGGTCTGTGCCCAGGATCCAAACCAGCAAACCCCAGGCCGCCGAAGCCGAGCACGTGAACTTAACTGCTGCACCACCAGGCCAGCCCCCTGAGCTGAATTTTTTGTTGTTTAACACACTGCTCGACCAAGAAGGGCAAGGCACAATGTTCAAAGAGATTCAGTGGCTTGCAAATACCACAAAAATCAATAAGGAACAAGCCAAGACTACCTACAGACCTTCAGATTCCTTCTTCAAAGTAATTTTTACTACATGATGACATCCTTAAGTGCCTACTCTGTGGAAAAGACAGTAGTATACACTCCAGGGAGAAGGAGACATCAGTAATTTCAATATAAATTAAAGATCAGAGGGTTTCATTGAAATTCTTTCCTCCCTCAGTTGACCCTACTTAATGTTGGGTCTGTTTTAAATCTGTTTCAGTAAAGACTGCAGAATATTTAACATCGGTATAACTTTTTGAGGATCAAAAAAAGGGGATCACTGGTTTAGGCCAAGGAAAAAGATAAGCAATTATGCTCTTGCTGTATGCCAGACTCTGCTTTAAGTGTTCCCAGCATACAATCTCATTTGACACATGCAAATGTGCACATGCACACACACACCCTCTAGGAAGTTCCTCTCATTTTATAGCTAACGGGCTTCAAGAGATGAACAAGTGCAGAGACAGGAATGAAAACAGAGTTTTCAAATCCCACAGCCCATGTCCTTTCCATATTTTCTCTCCTCTACGGTACCTGATTTTGAAGATTAAAGATGCAGTAAAAAATGTAAGCGGTGGAAAAATCTCCTAGCATGTTGATGTAAAACACTTAGATAGCGGTACGAGAAGACTGGCGCACTGCTGACTAGAAGGCAGGAAAGCTTTCTGTGTTAAGGGGTGAATGCCTCATAAGTCAGTCATTGGTTCCTTTAACTGCATTTCCAAATATAAATAAAACTTGGTTTAGCGCAAAAGAAACAAAGCCAAAGTCTCCCTCTTCAGGGGAAAAAAAGGCAACTCTTAGAATGACCTCTAAAAAAACTTCCAAATTCTCTTAGAAAAAAGGAAAAAACCCCAATGAGATAGACAATCCCAAGGCATTCTTAAACTTCG
Source organism: Equus caballus (assembly GCF_041296265.1). Lineage (NCBI taxonomy): Eukaryota > Metazoa > Chordata > Mammalia > Perissodactyla > Equidae > Equus > Equus caballus. The sequence continues at coordinate 15,544,907 of NC_091695.1, forward strand.
AATCATATGCACTAAAGACTAAAGTATTTCCGGCACTGAGTGGTAAGCAGGTCAAAGTTACCTATCAATGAAAGGATTAATAACACCACTGCCTTTAAAGTACATAACCATAGGCACATCTGTTTCCACAAATACCTTCTGCGTCTATCTGATAACACTAAACTGCCCTAGTTCGTATTATCTCACCATAACAAGAAACCCCCAAACTTCGTTGACAGATAATTCCTAGTACACGTGTCCTTCAAATAGCTCTTCGTAAGCCCCAAACCTGCCCCTGGCCAGCTAAAAGCTATAAGCAAAAAACAAAAACAAAAAACTTTTATTTGCTGAGCCTTGTCTTTTATTTTTATCTCTCATTTTAAGGAGGACAACATGATCTTTCATTTCCCTTCACATGTAATATTCCGTGAACTCTCTGAGAATTTTCCTGCAGTACAATCCTTATCATGGCCTCACGGGCTGTCTGCAGGCTGCGGCTCTCTCTAGCCTCACCTTGCACTACTTTCCCATCTTCCTCTTCCCTCTAACTTTTATTCAGGGTCTACAAAATACCACTCTGCTTCCTGATTCAAAGATCGGTGTATATTCAGTTGCCTTCTGTGAAGATTAGAGGTTCTCCTGGCACTCACCACATTATAATAATATACTACGGTTAATCACCAGATTCTAAGTCCAAACGGAGCACAGTCTGTCTATTTCACTCATCACTGTAGTCCTGGCAACTAGTACCAGTGCTGGCATGTGGTAGGCACTCAATAAATATTGACTGAATAAATGAACATAGCAGAGTTTACAGCGGGTAAGTGGACTAAGTCAGATCACAGGGCTTGAACTCATCCACAAGAAAGAGGTACTAATTACTGGAGACAGGAACAAGAGGCATACCTAAATCAGGCCCACTTACTAAACAAACTTTCTACACTCTCCTACAGTCTATCTAGAATTTCCCAGAAGGCTTCCTTTCTTAGTTCTGGTCCTGTCAATCCTGCTTGAAGGTGAGTGTACAGGACAATATTATTGAAATTCTCCACTGCAAATACCCCAAAGAGCTATCTCATGAATGGCTGGGGTACCTTGTACTTCCTACTGGCACAGAGCCAAGGTTTATCTCAACCTTTTTGGGTTAACAGCACGTCAGTGTTAAAGTAAATTAATCATATATCACTCTGGGTGTAAAAATCTGAAGATGTGCTCTTTTTTTTATATAAATGAAGCAGGTAGTTTTTTGTTTTTTTTTTAAGATTGGCACCTGAGCTAACAACTGTTGCCAATCTTCTTTTTTTTTTTTTCCTGCTTTGCTTTATCTTCCCAAACCCTCCATACATAATTGTATACCTTAGTTGCATGTCCTTCTAGTTGTGGGATGTGGGACGGGGCCTCAATGTGGCCTGACGAGCGGTGCCATGTCTGCGCCCAGGATCTGAACCCTGGGCTGCCGCAGCGGAGCACCCAAACTTAACCACTCGGCCACGGAGCCAGCCCCAAGATGTGCTTTTTTATACTTCACTATTTACATTTAGACTTAAAAATGCCAGAATTTCTGAATTTAAAAAACCTTTTCCTACCTTTTTACAGAATCCCAGAGCTACAAACAATCTTTAAGCATTCACATAATCCAAAAAAAAGAAAAAGGAAGAAAAGTAAAGAAATGAGATGCTTTACGGGAAGCAGGCAGCAAAGAGCAATGGACATAGTTGGTCCTCAGTAAATGTTTGTTTCCATCCTTCCTCACCTCAGAGTTCATACCCCACCTGCCACCTCAACCCTTCAACCAATCTAACATCCACATAATGTCCATGCCCCTAAGAGAATCCCCCATCCCTATTAACTAGTAGACAAAAGAATGCATCATAAGTAGAAACTCTACATGCAAAAAATATTGTTTCACTGCACTATAAGCTAAGTCCATACAGAGTTACACACATTTCCAGGCCAAATAAGAACCCAACATGATGAAACATGGTTTCTATGGGAACATGCATTTTGAGTTTCAAAAACCCAATTTGTAAAAGCTTTTGGAACAGTGTGCTTTTAAATTAGAGCGCCTATATTCTGGAAAACATGTGGGTAAAAAAAAGTTTTGTGAATCAAATGACATCCTTGAACTATGACATCAGCAGTTTAGACAAAATACATTTAACTTGTTTTTGATGCTAATAATCTGACTGATTCCTACTATATCTATCTTGTCCAATTAAATCTTTACATATCTCTAGTTTCCATACTTAAATTTTCATAATTAACTTACAGTCCAAAAATAAAATCCCTCTACTAATAAAACAAAATAAACTACAACACTATACGATTCCTAGCAGCTACATCTGTCACAAACAATTCCTTACAGCAAATATAGTTTTTGGTCATACTAATTCCACACATAACACACCCTCCAGACTATCAGAAACTCCATTCATCTAGATAAAATGCTAGGTGTAAAAAAGCATATGCTCTATACCACTTTCTTTCCTGGACCCATAAAACAGCTACTGGCAGAAGTGTCCCCACCTCCAGCACCTCAGCAAACTTGCCCGCTATCCAGTGGGCTTCAATCACAACCTCTCCAACAAAACCTGAATCTGAGCCTCAGGGCTCGTGGAGGACCTCTCCAAAACTTACTCCTCCTTTTCTTCTCTAGAGTTTTCAGTCTTTAGTAGCCAATCACCGTTACTAGTGAATCGTATTAAACTTTCCCTGTCCAAATTATTGTGTGTTTTCCGTGTCCTAACTGGACCCTTACTGATCTAACTTCCTTACAAGCAATTTTTGTATTCTAACAATATATTCATGATGTAATTCTGTATTCTTAGGAGACTAAACATCAGAAAAAATTAGGAAGGAAAAAAGTTAACCATACATGCAAAGTTCTATCCTAGAACTCTCATTTACTATGCACTTATTAAAAGTATATAAAGCACCAGAGATTTCATTATGTAGGCACAATTGATGGAAATTATTGGCCACTGGTGACTGAACTCACTCTCCAGGCCCTCTCCCCTCCCTGGACTGGGGAACCGGCTGAAAGTTCTAACCCTCTAATCACAGTGGTTGGTTTTTCTGAGGTCCAGCCCCTCTCCTGAAGCTATCTTGTCCTCCAACCAGAAGTTTTCTCATTAGCATACAAAAGACAGTAAATTTCAAGAGTTACAGGAGCCTTGTAACAGTGACCAGAAAAAAGGACTAAATAGTACACATTAGTGTACAGTTGGGCAAAATCCTCTAACACAAATCCTGTTTAATAACAAAGTGCTGAATATCTCGTGTAATTTATTGAGTATCGTACTGAAAGCGAAACACATAACGGTTTATGGGTTCAGGACTGTTGTAAGTGTTATCAGCCTCGTGATCGCGGGGCTGACTGGGAGCTGTGGCTCGCTGCCGCTGCCCAACGTCACAACAGAGGAGTGTACCACATACCGCTAGCCTGGGAAAAGATCAAAATTCAAAATTCAAAGTACAGTTTCTACTGAATGCATTATCAATTTCACACCAATGAAAGTCGAAAAATCCTAAGTAGAAACATAGTAAGTTGAGGATCATCTGTATCCCACTCTACACTAAACCACACAACCTGTTCAGTTCAACATTCTGCTTGAGAGATACAGCAATAATTACAGCACATTTACAGTAGTCTCCCCTTCCCTGTGAGAGATACGTTCCAAGACCCCCAGTGGATGCCTGAAACCACAGAGAGTAGCAAATCATATATATACTGGTTTTTTTCTATACATACATACCTATAATAAAGCTTAATTTATAAATTAGGCACAGTAAGAGATTAACAATAATAATAAAATAGAACAATTATAACAATATGGCATAATAAAAGTCACCCAAGATCTTAACAACCTCAGCATAAGATTTTTTTCTTTTCTTAAGTTGAGAAGTTTTACCTTTTCACTTAAAGCTTCCCTTTGGCATATCCGAATTGCATCCTCACTACTCTTGCGCTTTGGGGCCATTATTAAGTAAAATCATGGTTACTTGAAAACAAGGACTGTGATACCACAACCATCAATCTGATAACCCACAGCTACTAAGTGACTAGAGGTGGGTAGCATATACGGTGTGGATATGCTGGACAAAGGAATGACTCACATCTCAGGTGAAATGGAGTGAGACTTCATCAGGCTATTCAGAATGATGCACAATTTAAAACATGAATTGTTTATTTCTGGAATTTTCCACTTAATACTTTTGGACCACAGTTGACCGTGGATAACTGAAACAATGGAAAGCAAAACTGTGGATAAAATGGGACTACTATACTGAGGTATAGCAAAAAATTAAAAAAAGTTTTAAACTATGATCAAACCTGAAGGCACATCTGTGAAAACTACAACAAAAAGGCTGAGAACCCCACTCTAAGACAATGGCTGTCAACTGAGTACCAGAGTCAAAGACGTAAAGTGGATGACAACGGCAATAAAATCTACTCCCAAACTTTAACAATAACTATTACAAGAATATCCTGATGCACATGTATTAATTTCCTTGGCTGAAGTTGGAAGTGCCAAATTAGCTTCTGTAAAACACTACCATTCTGTTAAAATTAAGTTAACCTTATTCTTCCAAATTTTACTAATTTTTTAGTTTTGGTTATATCTAAGTTATTAGTTGGGTTTTGGTCTTGGTGCATAAGAGCTATATAATAAAACATAATAAATTTATGCCTCGTTTACGTTTACGCACACTTCAGTAAAACTATAATGAAAAATACTTTAATTCAAGGGAGAGTCCCTGAGACCTATTTTAAAAAGTCCCAATTCAAGGATAAAAAATATTGTCATCAGGTGGAGCATTAATGAGGAGGAGGAGAAATTTTTCAATACAGTTGCTGGTTCTCCAATCATGAATTTGGACACCTATGCAAGCAATATGCCCAAACTTCAAATCCAAGTGGAATAAGACAAATACTGAAGGCAAAACAAGAAAAAGACTAGAGGACAATAAAAGAGAGTATCTTGGGGCCACCAGGTGGCATAGTGGTTAAGTTCAGCACTCTGCTTTGGTGGCCTGCAGTTCAGTGGTTCGAATCCCAAGCATGGACCCACACCCCATTCATCAAGCCAGGCTGTGGCAGCATTCCACAGACAAAACAGAAGATTGGCACAGACGTTAGCTCAGCAACAATCTTCCTCAAGCAAAAAGAGGAAGATTGGCAACATATGTTAGCTCAGGGCCAATCTTCCTCACCAAAAAAAAAAAGAGAGAGAGAGAGAGAGACCATCTTAATGAAAGAGTATGGAAGTTCAAATAATAAACAAAACTAATCACATATGAGACTAAATTGAAATGAACTTCTATTCATGAAAGAATAGCATAAAGGGAGTAAAAAGACACCCTGAAAATGGAAAAACATATTTTCAAAATAGCTAAGTAGAAAATAAAAATTATCTGTAGACTAAAGAACTCCTTCAAATCAAAAAGGAAAAGGTAACACCACCCAAAAGAAAAAACAAACAAGAGAAACAAACGTAAATTTCACAAAAAAAATCTCAAAGGTCCATAAACACATAAAAAGATAACCAAATAGTTTACCAACAGTAGGATGGTTAAGTTCTGGTGCATCCAGAAGTAAAGATGAACTATAACACAAGGGTCATTTATTTCATGTAAACCTGAACTCTTCCACCTCAGAGCACACACAAAAACAGACTCCACATAAATTACAGACGTAAATGTAAAAACTAAAATGATAAAACATTTTAGAAGAAAACACAGGAAAAAAGCTTTTGCAAATTAAGTTTCAAAAATTTGTTAAAGCATTAACCGTAAAAAAAAAAAAAGTGGTACAATGAACTTCACCAATGTTAAAAAACTCGACTTCATAGAAACTAATAAGAAAATGAAAAGAACCTACATGCTGAGAAAAAATAAATTTATAATTTATAACGACATATTCAGAATATATATATCCCTGCAACTCAATAACAAGATATATCTACAGAAGATATAACAACGGTCAGTAAGGAAAAGACAAAGGCAGCAGGTTCCCAGTACCTCCCGGCCACACTCCCTGACCACCTCCCACCCTCGCTCCCCCTCGCCCCCACAGAAAGCCCCCTGAGGCCCTAAGACAGGCGGAAGAGGAGGAACAGAGGCACTGTTAGTCAGCCCCTCCCTGTGCACATTAAACCCAGAGAGCTCTACCCTCTCTTCCAGCAGTGTGAGGGGTATGAAGGGTCCCTGAGCACCACAGGCACAGCCAAGAATGCACAGAAGGGCATTCACTGCCATCCAAACACTGCAGACCCTGAGTTTAGAATTTGCCTGAGGCAACCCCCAAGATGGCCAAGTAAGCTAATGGCAACATCAATGTTCACAGGGCCCTAGCACCACACCTCCTCGCACTGGACCCCAGCCCTAGGTGGGCTACTCTGATCCCCACGTCCCCAGAAGCCTGGGCCCCTATCCAGCAAACATCACAGAAACCACAAAGCTGACTCCAGTCTGAGCTACGCCACCTTCATCTATCCAGCCACAGCCCCACAGCGCAGACGCAGTGAGCCTTCCCTCTGACACCAGCAGCAAGGACGGAAATACTGTCAGTTCTGTTAGTTCTGCAGTCTTATCACCGACTGGAAGTCCCCGCTCTACTGGGGAAGAAGCCCAAAAGTCAGTTCTGAGAACCTGAATGATGTGACCAGAATAGGCACAAACAGTGTCCACTGACCCCAGGAGGCCTGTGCAGAGAGCTGTTCCGTCCTCCAAAAACTGGGAATTTTAAACCCGAGGCAGTGGACTGGGCCGAAGCTGGGTACCTGAGGGTCACTGTAGATATTAAACCAATTTGCCGTTTCCTGTTTAACTTGAGGGGGTGACTCAGGGGTCTCGAAGATTGGTGAGTTCGTTTTGTAGAAGAAGGAGAATGCACTCAGCAGCCATGGAATTGCGGAAGTCAGATTGTCCAGGGGCTTTCCCACCTTCTCATTTTGGCCAATTCGAATAAAATCTGTCTCCATCTACAAACACCAATGTCTCAGTGTTTGGCTTGCTGTGCATCGGGCACGCGAACTTGAGATTAAGAGGTGTGGTATCACTTCTGGTTTCCTTTCAATCCTCTTCCTTGGCCTTGTTCTGCCCCAGAGGCTTTCTGTAAGGCCTAATGGGAAGAGTGGGGCCTACTTGATGAGAAACGCAGACCAGCTCAGATGCTTCAGTGGAGGACACAGCAAGCCCCACACCTCCAGCCCAAACTCGCTTCTGTAGCTCCACCTCAAAGAAATCAAACATTTGATCTTGCATGTATTCTGGCATGAATTATAACACACCAACTTGTGTATATGTGAGTGGTTCTCACGTTACTGTTACCATAGTAACAGATCCTGGCCACTAATGGTTCTTCATTCCTGCTCCCTCTCTCCCTACTCCTCTACATCCTTCCTGCTTCTCTGAGGACTTAGCTCTCAGCTGGAAGTCAATCCTGCCCTCAGGCCTAGCGCAGCTCGCCCACCCCACCCACTTCCAGGCTGAACAGCACCAATAAAAACCAGCAAACAGGAAGTGTTTTCCTTTCCAGTTCAAAACGAGCTCCTCTTCTTTCTGATTCTCACATGGACCAGAAACTAAGAAAAGTCTTTCTTTGCCCAATTGCTTACCTCTCCACACTTCCTCCCACCTGCCATTGGTCCTCCAGGCCCTTTCCAAACTTCCAAACCAACTACAGTGTGAAAGTATTTTGTACCCTGTGAACAAAGTATACATCATAGAGATTTCTCTTATGCGCACAATTAAGTATCTAAGAGATTAACTCAATGCTAGTTTGAGGTATGAAGAAGAGAAAGGCCTTCCTTCTTCAGCAGTGAGCCTTTTTATCACGTATTAGTTTAAAAAAAATAAAATGAAGAAAAAGCTGTGCAATTTCATTTTGTTTCGAGAGCATATCAGTACTTGCTCCTAAAATGTTTTAACTAGCAATATCTTCAACTTTTTTGCCATTTTCAGACTTGGAAGAACAACTAGCTATTGTTATTGCTAATCCTTTAAGAACATAAAACTGGAAAACGTATGAGAAGCAATATTTAAAAATCATCCAAAAATGGCCAATAAGCACCTGAAAAGACTTTAAAACCATGACCCATTAAAGAAATACCAATTAATATCACAATGAGGTACCACTATATACTCGCTAAGATGGCTAAAACATAAAAGTTGACAATATCAAGTGCTGCCAAAAATGTTGACCAACCAGAACTCTCATACATTGCTGATGGGAATGGACAGTGATACCACCACTTTAAATAACCATTTAGCAATATTTTACAACAATTCCACTGCTATGTATTTGCCCAAGAGAAATGCAAATATGTCTACTCAAGACTTGCTTACACACATACACGTGGCAATATTATTCATAAAAGCCACAAACTGGAAACAACTCAAAAGTTCACCAATAGGTACATATTTACACAAGTTTCAAAATATTCATATAATAAAATGTTACTCAGCAATAAAAAGGAACAAACTACTAACACATGCAATAACATGGCTGAATCTCAAAAACAGTTTCCTGAGCAGAAATGTCAAATGCAAAAAAAAAAAAAAAAAAGGAATTTTTATGATTCCGTTTATGTGAAGACCTAAAACAGCCAAAAGCGATCTACTGTGATAGAAATCCAATAAGTGGTTATCTGGAAAGGGAGGGTGGCGATACTAAATGGGAAAAGTGATGCAAGAAAATCTTCTGGAGTGTCAAAAATGTTCCATATGCCAAAATTCATCTAATTAAAACAGTTTCAATGGGTGTTTTCATTTTATATTTTCTAAATTACACTATGGTAACATCAACCTGGAAAAGTCAAGATAGCAGCTAGAGGGATGTGGAAGGAAGGGACAGTTCGGATGAGGCACAAAGAAAACTTCTGTAATAATAAGATGTTCTATTTCACATCTAAGGTGGTACAAAGGGCAGTAATCTTATTACGTATCTCTGAGGTATACATAAGTTCTCATACGCTATGTTTCTCACACACAAAAAAATCTTTCAAAAATGATTCACACACACAGACCCCAAAAAGAAAAGAAACAGGGAGACTGCAACCTTAGCATGTACAATAGCTTCCCAACTCCCTGACATATGATTCAATGAATAAAAAGACAACTAACTTTGCCCTATTTGGGTTCAGGGTTCCAGTGTCCCCTGGGCACCTGAAGCTTTGGGTTTCCAAGAGATGGTGGCCATGATAGCCTGATGGAGGCGGCATTTCCCTTACAACAGAAAAGCAGGTCAGTGTAAGTACACTGATGGGGACAAACACTCGAAATGTAAGAAAGCCAATGTGTTCAAAGAGACTCTGCTTGTGTGTTAAATTGGGTGTACTGTAATAATTCAACCTCTGCAATCAATTCACACAAGTGCTAAGGCACTCTCATCTTCAAGAATACTTTCAACTAGTGCTCCTCAAACTTTAAGTGCAGAAGAATCACTGATTCTTGTTAAGAAAGTAGTCCAACCATCAGAGTCTTGAAACAACAGCTCTGGGGTGAGGCACAGAATTCTACAGTTGTAGCAAGCACTAGAGGAAATGAAGATAGTCCACAAATCACACTGTAAGAATAAGCTCTGATCTACACCTGTTTGAACAAGGCTAAGGAAACAAGGAAAACGTACATTTTAAAATATTCAGTGGCTCGAAAGACCAAGACTATAAACAAAGCAGATAAACTGTATTAAAATAGTTAGTAAAGGAGGTAAAAAGAGAGAGAAAACTTAGAAAAATTACTTACACAAGTTTGCCAAAATAAACGCAAGAGGTCATTTCATAAATTCAACTTTCACATCATCTACTTACCCACACTGCATAGTGACATTCCAAAACTGGCTTTCAGAGGCCAGATTTGGTCTTTCATAAACAGGCATACCTCGAAGATATTGTGCGTCTGGATCCAGACCACTGCAACAAGCAAATACTGCAATAAAGCAAGTCACACGAACTTTTTGGTTTCCCAGTGAATATCAAAGTTATGTTTACAGTATACTGTAGTCTATTAAGTGTACAAGAGCATTATGTCTAAAAACACAATGTACATATCTTAATTAAAAAATATTTTATTGCTAAAAATGCTAACCATTATCTGAGCCTTCAATGAGTCATAATATTTTTGCTGGTTGAGGGTCTTGTAAAAAATACAGTATTTGAGGGCCAACCCAGTGGCATAGTGGTTAAGTACGCACACTCTGCTCTGCGGCCCAGGGTTCACGGGTTCAGATCCCAAGCACAGACCTGCACATCGCTCATCAAGCCATGCTGTGGCGGCATCCCACATACAAAACAGAGGAAGACTGGCACAGATGTTAGCTCAGCGACAATCTTCCTCAAGCAAAAAGAGAAGACTGGCAACAGATGTTAGTTCAGGGCCAATCTTCCTCACTTAAAAAAAAAAAAAAGAAAAAGAAAACCCCCCTGCAATATTTGTGAGGTACAATAAGGCAGAGCACAGTAAAATGAGGTATGCCTGTATAATACAAATCAACAATTATTATGAGCTATGTCACCATACTCATCACTTATATTTGCAGGAAAAACGCAGGCCACTGCTGCAAGTCAGTGCTCATGGTGTCAGGGACTCACTGCTCCAAGGAACTCAACGGTGGGGTCAGAAGCATTTAACTGTTAAGAGATGCAATCACCAACCAACCTGAAGCAGACTGAGCCCCAGCACAAGGGCGAGGCCTATGACCTTTGCCTCATTTTTAATGCTAAAATATCCGCTCTGGGAGGAGCTTAGGCCTTACTGCCTTAACCTGCAGTGTATGTGGAAGCATGTTTTCCAACTGAGCCTGCGCAAGCGAATACCCACCTCTCTGTTTTGAATATTCATTCCCATCCAAAATAAAAGGCCCCTGCTTCCCTTTGTTGGGGATGCCATGACTTTGGAAATGATTCTGCGTGGCCTCCTCTTTGCTGCAAACATGCCCTACTTTGTGTGACAACTGCTTCTGGTGGGGGTCTGATTCAACTCGCCAGGAAGGAACCCACTTTGGTTTCAGTAAAAATGGTAGTTCTGTGACATTAGAGAGTAAGTGTGTGTGTAGTGTCAGGGGAAAGACTCTTGTAACCACTCTTACACTAAGCATATCAGGGCAGAAATGAACGATTGTGAAGTGGTCGCTGGGAAAAGAGAGAAAGGACTGCCCATGATAAGAAAGAAATGCAATGCCTGACTTTAGAGGCCCTAGGATGACAGAGAAATGGCTGACAAACCAGCTATTTCCACACCAGGATGCCTAGAGCGAAAATTTTCACAAGAGTCACCAGCACTCAAAGGAAAAAGTACCTGCAAGCATCAGAATTTAAAATACTACATATCTTTTAGTTCTTTAGAAATAGAACCCTCTTTATAACATACGAGTTTGTACAACTAACACGTGTAAATACTTTAGAAATGCCTTAGGTACCAAAGTAAGGAACTGTCCTTTAAAATCAGCAATAAGACAATATCTACTATTACTGCTTCTAGTCAGTATTATTACTTCTTAGATGTCTCATCTAGCACAACAAGAAAAAAATGAAATTACAAGCATAAAAATTGGAAATAAATAAAACTCTCATGATTTACTCACAGTATGATCTTTTACAGAGAAAATCCAAAATCATCTCTGGAAAAGTGTTAAAATAGAAAAATTTAGCAAGGTGGCTTGATATAAGAGCAACATACAAAAGCCAGTTGCATCTGTACACACCAGTAACCAATAACAAATATTTTAAAACGCTACATATAATTGTTATAAGAAATTAGCAACTATCTAGGACAAATGATGTGTTAGAATTCTACAGTTAAAATTAAAACTGAATAACAGAAATGAAGAAGATCGAAATAAAGGAAAAAGTATACTCTGTTCACAAATAGGAAGACTCAATATTGTAGAGACGTTAATGATCCCAAATTGGTCTAAGATTCAATGGAATTAATAAAAAACTCCAACAAGAGTTTTTCAGAGAACTTGGTAAGATTATTCTAAAATTTCCAAGGAAGAATGAAGTGCCATGAAACCTTGGAAGAGGAGGAGCCCACTTACTTTTCCAGTAGTAGAGATCATTACGAAGCTACAGCAATGAAGACAGGATGCTATTCACAAAATGGATGATGGAACAAAACTGAGACAACAGGGGGAAAAAAGAACACTTTACATAAAGCTTCTGTATATGACAGAGATGGCACGTCAGTTCATTGGGGGAGAGCATTAACTTTTCAATAAGCTACGACTAACAACAATAAATCATATACATAATAAAAATTAAACTGGATCCCTATCTCACACCAAGTACAAAAAATAAGTAAAGATGGAATAAGGTTTAAGTGTTGCAAACATATCTTTAAACTTCTTAGTAGAAAACAGAGGTGAATATCTTTTAGATATAGAGGTAGAAAAACGTTCCTAAAGTTAAAACAACTAAAATTAAAAATATATACCTTCAAGAACTCATATAGAGATGCAGTAAAAAGAAACCAAAGGGAGAATGAACGCAGGATTCAAGATGATTACAATCTCAAATTAAAAGAGAGGGATGGGATAAGGGGACTATGATTAGATATAGATTACCTTCAAAGTTGCAGCTTTTGTTTTAAGTAGGGGGTTCATGTGTGTTTATTATTAAAAATTGATAAGAAATTTCATAAATAAACATTTTCATGGACAGCTATTATGAACCAATGTTTATAATTCTATTATTATTATTATGCACTTTAGAACCAACTAAAAATGTATACTATTAAAACAAACCCCCAAAAGATCTGACCACCTATGGAGGCAGTAAATATAGAACTAGCATAGATGATCAAACTGAAAAGTTATCTGAGCATATAGGACAAAAAGGGAGAGAAAGAAATTATAAAATAAAATTTGAAGCAAGGAAAAGACATGAATGGTATCTAATATTCAAATAATGCAGTTATAGAAGGAAAAAAAAAATACAGTAGAAGCAATAATTTTACTGAGAAGAACACTAACATTTTCAGATCAAAAGTCCTAGGCAGAACTGTTAAAAAGATAAACACACACCACACACACACACACACACACACACAGTGAAATTTCTGGATTCCAAAACCAAAGGGGAAATGATACAAGCTTACACAAAGAGTCAACAACAATAAAAACAAAGAGTAACATGAAACAGTATTATACTATACAGAAAAACATATAGTTAAAATAAAATAATTTTTAAAAACTAACTGCTAATGTGTAACACAATTAAGTAATATTTTTGACATAAGGTGTACCCTAAGAAATTTAAAATGTCATCATTCAGAGAACAGATGAGTGGTTACCAGAGGAGAAGGGGGTGGGAGGAGGGCCAAAGGGGGAAAGGGACATGCACATATGGTGATGGATAAAAACTGGACTGTTGGCAGTGAACGCAATGCAGTCTATACAGAAACAGAAACAGAGTGATGTGTACCTGAAATTTACACTATGTTGTAAGCCAATATGACCTCAACAAAAGAATTGTTTTTTTAAGAAGTCATCATTCAGAATCACATTCAATATTATCCCAACAAAATCAGGAATGCTGTAAATAAAAATAGGCTAAAAAGTTTTATCTTACTGAGAGTAGAGGGAAGGAGGGAAAGCTAATTATCAATTTTTGACTCTACCAGAAAAATACGTTTAGATATATTTGTTTAAAATTAAAAGAGCAGAAATGAGAAAGCGATTTCCAAATCATTACAGGCTGTAAAAAAGAAAGGGTAAGGGAGGTGATACAAGGAAAATCTGATCAATCCATGAAAACTGAGCAGGCTGGTTCAGATCCTGGGCACAGACATGGCATCGCTCGTCAGGCCATGCTGAGGCGGTGTCCCACATGCCACAACTAGAAGGACCCATAACTAAAATATATAACTATGTACTGGGGGGATTTGGGGAGAAAAAGCAGGGGGGAAAACAAAGAAGACTGGCAACAGTTGTTAGCTCAGGTGCCAATCTTTAAAAAACAAAAAAACTGAGTAGGGAAAACAAGACTAATAAACAGAAACTCAGATGACAATAAAAAAATTTATCAATTATCACCATATATGTAAAGGATGAAATTCTACTAAAACACCAGCAAAGACACACACATTTGGATTAGATCCATGAGAAATACAAAGAGAATTTGATGAAATTATATAAAAAGGAGAGATATCACATCCCTCAGAATTTAAGAGATAAAGGAAAAAAACATGAAATATTCAAATCACACTGTGTTCATTTAATATACAAATAAAGAACTCTATAACTTTTTCTTTTAAGATTTTATTTTTATTTTTCCTTTTTCTCCCAAAGTCCCCCAGTACATAGTTGTGTATTTGTAGTTTTGGGTCTTTCTAGTTGTGACATGTGGGATGCCACCCCAGCAAGGCTCGACAAGCAATGCCATGTCCGCACCTAGGATTCAAACTGGCAAAACCCTGGGCTGCTGAAGCAGAGCTCTCGAACTCAACCACTAGGCCACGGGGCTGGCCCCAAACTCTACAACTTTCAAAGAATACCCATCCTTTTCATATGCTCCTTAAAACTTCATGTACATAAGAAAATCTTTTTCTGTGTGTGTGAGGAAGATTGGCCCTGAGCTAACATCTGTGCCGATCTTTCTCTATTTTGTATGTGGGACACTGCCACAGGCTGGCTTGATGAGCAGTGTGCAGGTCCATGCCCAGGATCCAAACCCACGAACGCTGGGCCACCAAAGCAGAGCGCACAAACTTACCACTACGAACCCGGTGCTGGCCCCAAGAAAATCTGAATAAATTTCTAAAACTATTATAAATCATGTTCTCTAAACACAGTATATGGAAACTAAAAGTTAACAATTTTAAAAATGCAACATCTTGGAAAGTAAACCAAAAAAAAATCTTTTAAAGAGTGAACAAAAAATAAATTCAAATTCAAAACAAAACTGATGAAAAAATCCACAGCCCAAAATGTTTTTCATTAAACATGATTGGAAATTCACTAAACGTTGAATATAAGTATAAAAAGAATAATAACCATCAAAAAGAGTAGAAAGGTGGAATTACTAAAGAAAAATAAAAATAAATTAGAAGACAAAAGTTATAAATGAAACAAAGAGCTGAATTTTGCAAAGACCAATAAAATAGATCAACTTCTGGCAAACACCACTGAGAAGAGAACAAAACTAACAGGAATGAGAAAGAGATCTATCTATATACCCACAGATTTAAGAGAAAACATCAGATCCATATACATATCTATATGGAGAGAAAGCTAAATGAAATAAAATCCACATCTAAAAAACAATTTTAAAATTGATACTGGAAGAGGTAGAAAACCTAAAAAAAAGATAAAATTTGGAAAGTTCATCTAAAATTTGCTCTAAATAAAAGTCAGCCTGATATAGTCATATTCATCAACCTTTCAAAGTAGCAAGTACTTAGATTGACAAAAAATGCTTAAATGTCCCCAATTTTGAATGGTTTAACCCAATCCTACGTTAAACAATTCCAAAAACATAGGAAAACACGAAAAGCTTTCTAATAATTTTATGAGTTAATTTTACCTTGTTACCCACTTACACAAAAGCAAACCGTGTAACCAATCTCATTTAAGAATACAGATATTAAATTCCAGATTAAAATTTAGTATATTGAATTTGGAGGCATCACGACTACATGAGATTTTACCAGAATGCAATCCATCATAATGGGGGGCTCGAGAGTCTCACAGCCCTGAGTTAAATCCCACCCTTCACACACACCAGCAGTGAAATGTTGCTTTAGCTCTTAGCTTCTCTAGTAGTTTCCTCAATCACAATATGAAGGGAAAAAATAGTGCTCACCCAATAAGGCAGTTAGGAAGATGAAATGAAAAACTGTCTAAAAAACTCTCAGCACAATTCCTTAACATCGTACAGTCAATATCCCATAAACGTTATCTATTACAATTGTTGCTCTTATTACAATTCCTTAACCTAGTACATAGTAAATAGCTCATAAATGCTATCTATTACAATTGTTGTTCTTATTGACACATAAAACACCAAATCAGTCGTTGCAACAACAAAAGAAGACATTTGATAAAGAGTCAACATCTAAATCTGATTTCAAAATATTTTTAAAACTTAGGACTATAGGGAAATTTCCATATCATAATGAAACAATACATACAGACACTAACATCAATCCTAGGAGTATTCTGCAATCTTAGCTAAAGCAATAAAATAGTAAATGAAAACATAAATCTGAATATTGACAAGGAAGAGGTCAGAATGATAATTATTCACAAATGATATCGACTGTATACACAGAAAAGTAAAGAAAACTCACAGAATATTTATCAGATCTGATGAGAATTCATTAAGGCAGCTGGATACAATGTTAGTATACAAATCAAAATGAGGTGAGAAAGGGAAGGAATAGGTGGGAATAAGCAGCTGGCTCCCCATCTCTCTGCCCAAACGAAGGCATATGCTGATAACAAGATAACCAACTATTTAGTACTAAGGAATATCAGTTGTATATAATGTTTACAGCAATTTACAAAATGTTAACTGTCCCTTGAAAGGCTCTACTTTATTTCTATAACTTTAGATGATAACCTCAATTAGAAAATACTCCATTATTTTAACTAAGAAATTTACTCTGAATCCAGTTTGTATTATTTTTCAAGTTTTGTTTTAAACTCTTAATTTGGTTAATCTGTGATTGGTTAATCCTGCCCACCTAACCCCTCCCTCCCCCCCCCGTAATTAACTGAAAATTGTTGATCCATAAAATTCCTTCTGCTGCCATCCCCTACTATTTTTTTTTAAACTCCCTGTCTGGAATAAATGTATGCTTAGCTCCACCGAACACGCAGATCTAAAAAAGTTGCTAATGTCTAATCATACTAACTTTAAGGCTTTAAAAGAAGATTCAGAGGCATTTAATGACTTGTCCAAGGTCACAGAAAGGTGATACAGATCCAACCATCTTTTCACTACACTGCCTAAATTCCAACAGCTGTCCGCAGTCTTGAGCTTTCACTGTTTCTCAATAATCTTAAATCTGAGATTCAGTTAGGGAACTAAAATAACTACTGCACTTCTCATTCTTCTTAGAAAACATTCACACACTGCTTCACTCATCAAATATTTACTGAAACGTACTATGTGCAAGGAACCAGGGTGAAACAAAACAGGCAAAATACCTGCCCTTAGGAACTTTATATTTTATTCAACTCAGAAAGATACATTTAATGTAAATGGTATCCAGCTCACTTCACTCTATAAAGTAATTTGGTCCCTGGGACGAAGCCATCTATTGATGCCCTAAAGAATCCTCTTTGGGACCTGAATCTAGGTATCAAATTTCTGAGATCTAAAGATCCTGCACTTAGGTAAATATCAAGCTCAAAGGCTGAAGACATGTTCAAGACCAAAATTCTGAAAGGATTTAACTGCAGCTAATCTCCCCCCAACTCCACCTCACTTGTATCCTTTAAACCTCAGAAAAGCAGCTCTCTGCAGTTTTATTACATGTCACAATGCCCGGCCACGGCCAAACTTCAGCCATCACGCAAAGAACACATCAGAGGAAAAGACAGCCCCTCTCCTTACAAATATACTGTGACAAGCTACCTTGCAGGTGAAAAGGGATCTATGAAAGTTCTGTGGCACGCTTTTTTTAAATAAAGGATTATTATATTATTTTATGAAAGAGTCATCCTTCTGGAAGGAAAAAAAAAGAATCTTGAAAATATAGGGAAGCGTTCCAATCCCCAGAACACAGCTATTCACATAAAACTAATGTTGTACACATACATACACACACACAATTATTTTGAGGAGAGCAGAAAATAGGCTCAATTTTGGTTATGCAATATGCACTAGTTACCTCATTTGACTGACAATTCATAAAGTTTCTAAGTGAAAACAGAGAGTTTCACTTTTGTCTCTTCTAAAGTTTGAAGTTTACTTTCTAGTTACTAGCTTAAGTCCACTTCCTAGTTACTAGCTTGGTGGATTTAAATCTACCAATTTATTTGAAGTAGATGGCTTAAAGTATTTATACCCATACAAATATTTTTTAAATAGTTCCAATATGAGTAAAAATATAATACTATGTTAATATGGAAAGCAAACAAATACATTGTTTCTTTTTAAAAAACACATGAATACCTTGATGGAAGTATAAAAATACACGCATTATACTGCTCCAAAAATATTTCCCCCCTCGGGCTGGCCCCATGGGGTAGTGGTTAAGTTCCGGCTCCACTTCCTTCTGTGGCCAGGCGTTTGCAGGTTCCTATGTGGTCGGCGACCTAGCACCGGTGGTCAGGCACACTGTGGTGGCATCTCACATGACAGAGAAAGACTGGCACAGATGTTAGCTCAGCGACAATCTTCCTCAAGCAAAAGAAGGAAGACTGGCAACAGATGTTAGCTCAGGGCCAATCTTCCTCACCAAAAAAATTTCCCCAATACCAGTGAGACGATCTGACACACACACTGAAAACAGCAGCACAATGGTAATACTTTGGATTAACAACTACTGCCTTTGTGTAAGGAGGAGTTCATTAAACTTGATGGCCAAGACCACTTTCAGTAATTTGATTCTCTATCCTACAATTTTATGCCTAAACTTCTGAAGCAGGCAGATCTGCATTATCTGATTCTATGTTAAAGAAGTACTCTAGTCAAAACCAATTTTAAAAACTCACAAACTTCTTTCCACTGTTCACATTTAAGAGATGTGAAAAATATGAGCTACTTTTCCCACTTTGAAACAAATTGGCTGTGTTGAATAAATACTCAACACTAAAGAGAACTATAAACAAAAATGATACCAAATCTATTAAATATTGCTTAGTATACATATGACCACGAGATCCTGCTTTAAGTACTAACACTTTATCACATACTCAACATCAAAAACTAAAGTTTAAGGTATTCAAAGTAGAATAGAGGGGATTAGCAGATAAACTGTTCTAACTCCCAATATTAAATCCAAAATTATTTCCCTGTAAATAAACTGCAGCCTGCAATAATCTTCTAAATTTAACCAGTAACAGTTAACTAACACACAAGAGCTCCAAAATCAACTTTCCCAAAGTGCCTAAAATAACAATGCACTATCCTTGCTTTCCAAAATTCTTGAGCATCTTCAATTACCTCAAGTACTACCATAAAATTCTAAAAATAATCTCAAAGCAGAAATTTAGCAGGCTGTGAGTATATACACAGTCCATTTTAGGACAGCAGACCCTATTCGAAAACCAAGCACAGGTAGGAGATAACTATGCCAAAACTACAACAGGGTGGGGCGTTCGTTACTCACCCTGATAAACCAACACAGCTTCGGGAGCTGCTCACAATAAACTCCAGTTACCCCCCTAACCCCAACACGACTAAAGCAATGTTATCCTTTTGCCCAAAATGCTTTTCACCCGAAAGACAAATAAGTCATAGCCAACTACTCTTCAGGATATGGTGCAAGCCATGATAGTGCACTTCACATCCTGAAAGCAAAATCCAGAACAAAATGAGCATTTCTCATTACTCACTATAAAAGATTTGAAGCTTCAAAAACAGATTTTTTTTTTTTTTTAACTTAGGTGAGTGACCATTTGAATGAGTGGCTGAGTCAAGAGCAAAGGGTAAACGATGGAACAAGGTCAAACTCAGGGGACAAAAGATTCCTGGAGTAAACATGGCCAGAAAGGTTTCCCTTCTTAAGGACAGTTTCTATACTCAAGGGGGGGAAAACGGGAAAAAGAAACAGAAAGAGGAAAAGGAACCAACCGAACCCTCTACTTCCACAGAGAGTCACCTGGTAAACGGACCTGCCCCGCCAGGCAGGCAATTCGGTCCTGCTGGAGACCCTTTTGCAAAGAGCAGGCCCAGAAGGCTCCCACCTTCAAAACACAAACCGTGCTCATCAGGGATGACCAGTGGCTATTCTATTGTTTTAAAAAGGAAGGAGGAGGAGAAAGTTAAATTAAGCAGCCAGATAGAGGAGTGTAGGAATGTAAGGGTCGCTCCCAATAAAGACCCGGCACCGTCTGCTCCAGGAAAACAATCGGCCAGAAGGGAGCGGATGGAAGCCCGCTAAGTGCACCCCGCTTCCCACACGCAGCCCGCCCTGGGAACGACGCCCCAAAGGCGGCGGGGCGGGGGGCGCGGGGAGGAGGCCCTGGCGGCGGGGCCGGGGCCGGGGCGGGGGCCGGGGCGGGGGCCGCCTCACCTTCTGCGCCGCGCTCTGCTGCAGCACGTTCTGCTCCACGGTCATGGGCCCCGCGGCGCCGGCGGCCGGCTTCTCGCGCCTCCGCCGGCCCTGGCTGCCGCGCTCCGCCGAGCTCCAATGCGCGGCGCGGACGGCCGGGCAGGACAGCGCCCCCGCCAGCCAGGCGCGAAGACGACGGCGGCCGGGGTGCGCGGGCACCGCGGGCGGGCGGCGAGGCGCCGACAGCGAGGGCCAAGGCGGCGGCCCCACGACTCCGCGCGGCACGCCTCAGAGCGGCTCGCTGGCCGCGGCCCGGGCCAGGAGCGACGGACGGCGGACGCCGGCGGGGAGCGAGCAGGGCGGGCCGCGTCAGGCACGCGCTCCTTCGCCGGCGGCTCGCGGGCCACTGCGGGGCAGGGAGAGGGGACGCAGGGAGCGGCCGGCCGGAATGGCGCTGTCCTCCTGCCGCCGCGACTCCTCCTCCCTCCCAACCGCCGGCTCCGCCCCCACCGAGCCCTGCCCCCCCCCCCCCCGCCGAGCCCCGCCGAGCCCCGCCGAGCCCCGCCGAGCCCCGCCGAGCCCCGCCGAGCCCGCCCGCCGGCCGCCCTAACCCTACATTGTGACCCGCGGGGCGGGGAGGCGGGGCGGGGCCGCCTCGGAGCCCCGCCCCCCGCTGGGGGCTCCGCCCCTGCGCCGCGCGGGGCCGGGCGCTCCAGCGGTGGGGCTAGGGCGCGCCCCGCGGGTCCGGCCTCGGAGCACCCCCTGCGGCAGGTTGCACGACGCCTGCGCTTGACTCCGCGAAGCTCCAACCCGAGGCTGGAGGGCAGCTTCTTCCCCGTGCCCAGGACTTGTGGGATCGCTGGCTTTCCGAACTCCTCCGCGACAAAATGTTTCCCTTCAGGCCCTGTAAGGTCCCCAGACCGCGCTGGGTCCGGAACGCCGGCTCGTCTCTGAGTCCTCTCCCCTCGCTTTTCTAGGAATTTCACAAGCCATCAACTTGCCTGACAGGAAAAGTCAAGTGCGATTTAGGCAAAGGGCTGTCCGAAGTTCTTATGCTGAAACGTACTTTTTTCCTTAACTAATTATTACATAAATGAATATTGACATTCTCCGTCTACTTCATTCATTCAAACATGTGTCAGTCACTGCTAGGCTCTGGGGAAATAAGATTTATTTCCCGGAGATTTGATACAAGTGAAATATGGTCTATACAACAGGCAACATTACAAAGTTTCACTGCCTAGATGGTACAGAATTCTAATTCCCAGTTGCCAATTATCAGTTAACCACCCCGCATGGAATATTTGACTCTATATGGAATTATAGAGAAAACCTAACCTTAAGAAACCAATCTCTGGCCTCAAAAATATCTCGAGTTTCACAGCTAGTCCGGGGATAGGAGGTGAGGGTGCGGCTGTGGGAGAGGCGGAATAATCAGTGCACATTGTTACAAATACAATATCACATATGCTAATCCAGGTATATTTTTTAATCTGATGACAAGAAAAGCAAGCTAAGAAAATGATCATTGAAATATTGTCTGGCTTTATTTAATCTTCATGGATCATTGTAACTCAAGGCTTTGTAACAAATCTGTGCTCTTTACAGCCGTCTTGACTGTGTACCCTAGATATCTTCAACCACCTTTTAAGACCTTTTTCATTTGATTTTAACAAATTGCAAATTTTATTTTATCGATACCTTATGCCTTTGCTAGAAGAATTTGTAAAGTTGTGAAATGGTTGGAAACCCAGAATTTTAGGAATAATGCAACACTCGTGATACAATGCACAAATTTTTATGAGAGCACTGAGACCCAAAGAGGGCGACTTGTCAAAGGGAGCATACCAGAGTCCACTTTTTCTCATTTATAGCCCAAAGTTCTTTCCAACATATCGCTTCACGTTTCTCTGTATTTTAGGTTTTTAAAAAAAGATCTATCCAGTTCATGACATTTGAATTTAAGAAAGTTAAATGTAATGTAAAAATCTAGTAGTGTGGTTTAAAAAAATATTGCCAGATGCTAAAGTTTAGTTTCAAGAATTTGGCAATAAATGTTCCTCTGAGTTAAATTTTTTAGTTCCATGAAAAAAACTACTTATCAACGCTCACTACATAATCATCAAAAAAAGCTCTTTATCGTGTAGTCATACTTGCCCACATTGATATACCTTCCCAGCTTGCTTCTAATGATTTTCTACTTATTTTTATTTTTTAATATTAACTGTTCTTTTGTAAAACTTCGAGGAGAAAACTTCAAGTTTCCTTGTAGACAATATGTTTTAGAACGTGTACAATTGGAATGAATTGAGGATGGGAATTTAAGATAAAATTGTACATAAGACCCATTGCCAGATATCCTAATTGCCAGACAGCAATGTCAGTTTTGCTGCTCTTGAGTCAGCCTTAATATGTATGGCTGTTGGAATCACTTATTCTCAGGACATTACTTAATAATTCCTAAACTGTTGCATTATTCTAGGTTGTTGACACTCAAGTAAACAGGTAAAGTGGTAGATCTCATATAAAATTAAAAATGTAGTTCTTAACACCAAGTCTATTTTTCTATTTTGGATCAAAGTGATGTTTCTAAGAATATTCAGTGTGTGCCTTGTATGTGAACCAAGGAAACTGGTATTCTTCTATCTTGGCTATTCATTTCTTTTTATTTAGAAAGTTTTGAAAGATCCATTTCTGGACACCAAAAGTCTAACATGTTGCTAAAGCACATTTGTGAGACATAAATAAGAGAGAAACATTCAATTCATAGTGTAGATTGGAACAATTTCCATGACAAAAGAGTGGTTTTTAAATCTACTTTGAGGAGGACCAGAATTATTTTCCTTCTTTATGTATATTGACATTCTGGGATAATTTTATTTCCACCAATAAGGGAACCATAAGCAATCATTCAAAGAGGAAGTTGCTGTGATGTCACCATTGTGATAGAGATGTCATTCAGTGACAAGGTGTTCATAGATTAGAACCTGTAAGAGAACTATCTGCCTAATACATGCACAGTACAATGCATATTGAATTAAATGGGCAGCCATGAAGGAGAGAAAACAAGTTTATTTATGCTTTTACAGTGCATGTCTAACTCTAGCTTTTCATTCCAACTGGAACAGCTTTGTGGTCCTGGCAGCCATATTGTTTTATATGATAAAGGATATCATTATTAGCATCTCCAGTCATCAGTGGTGCCTCACACACTGAGTCTCCAGATGTCGCTTCTTCGGTCAGTTGATTAGCTTACTAGCGCAGGCTAGGTGGTGTTGACAACAGAAATGTAATTTCTCACGGGTCTGGAGGCTGGAAGTCAAAGACCAAGGTACCAGCAGGGTTGTTTTCTCCCGTGTCCTCTCTCCTAGGCTTGCAGATGCCACCCTCTTGCTGCCCCTTCATAGATGTTTGACTGTCTGTACACACTGGCCTGGGGTCTCTTCTTCTTACGAGGACACCAGGCAGATTGCATTAGTGCCCACTCTAACAGCTTCACTTTAACTTACCTTTTTAAAGACCTTCTCTCCAAATACGGTTCTATCCTGAGGTTCTAGGCATTGAGATTTCAACATATGAATTTTGAGGGGAAACAATTCAGCCCACGACAGTGATGTTCAGTCTGCTTTACTTAATCCTCCACTTCATACCTAAATGCCATCAACTGTCTTTTTTCCTGCCCCATCCCATAACCTCTTAGGTTCATAAGAGATGCATTAACGTGTTAAAGGATAGTATCTCCACATTTTCTGCTAATATTGACACTTTCAATTGGAATAGTTTGGGGGAAAGAGTTCTGTGAATCGAAAAAGGAATCTAGTCCAATGTGAACTATTTCTTTACAAGGATTCCTTTGAAAGCAAGGGCTACATAGAGAAAAAGCTACACTTTGTCAACCAAGAGCGCAAAAGAAGAGATTTCTTGGATCGTTTGCTCCCCTCACCTTGAACGTGCCCAAAGGCATACTCTGACACTGAAAATGGTTTAAAGTCCCCAGACCCTTCCTCATTTCTTACCTTTCTTCCCCTTCTATAGTGGTAAGCACATGTTTCCCTGAAATTACCCTAAGACATACATGGACAGAGAAACTCACACATCAGAAACTGACTATCCCTGCCATGTCCCATGCTCTCAGATCAGCTGGCTTCAGAATGGATTTGGCCAATGAGAGGCATAGGTTGGGGATTGGGGGATTAGACAAAGGGAGATGCCAGGCTATTTGCTTTCTCCTTCTCCTCCTCCCCTTGGGTGGCATCTCCTTGGGCTATACAGATGGTCCATGACTTACAATGGTTTGATTTACCATCTTTTAGAAGAAGATTTCATTTTACTTTTTCCTTTTTCTCCCCAAAGGCCCCCAGTACATGGTTGTATATTCTTAGTTGCAGGTCCCTCTAATGTGGGATGTCGCCTCAGCGTGGCCTGATGAGTGGTGCCATATCCGTGCCCCGGATTCGAACCGGCGAAACCCTGGGCCGCTGCAGCAGAGCACGCAAACTTAACCACTCGGCCACAGGGCACATCCCTGATTTACCATTTTTTGACTTCATGATCATGTGAAAGTGATATGCATTCAGTAGAAATCGTACTTCAAATTTTGAATTTTGATCTTTTCCCAAGCTAGCGATTTGCCGTATGATACTCTCTCATGATGCTGGGCAGTGGCAGCGAGCCACAGCTCCCAGGCAGCCCCGCGATCACGAGAGTGAACAACCAATCCGCTTGCAACCATCCTGCACCCAGACAACAGTTCTATTTTTCACTTTCAGTACAATATTCAATAAATTACATGAGATATTCAACATTTCATTATAAAATAGGCTTTGTGTTAGATGGCTTTGCCCAACCATAGGCTAATGTAAGTGTGCTGAGCATGTTTAAGCTAGGCTAGGCTAAACTATGATGTTCAGTAGGTTAGGTGTATTAAGTGCATTTTCGACTTATGATACTTTGAACTTAACGATGGGTTTATTGGGATGTAATCCCATTGTGAATCGAGGATCCATATGTATCTCTTTGGTGGTTCCAGCTCTCACCAGACTGGCCTATGCTGGTTCGGGGTCCTCTCAGTGAGGTAGTTCCCTGAGCTCTGGAAATCTTGCCTCCTTCCATCACCCCTCCAAATTAAGAGTCATAACAATTTCTTGCTATTGCTGAACCCTAGTTTAACTCACTGCCCCTTTTGACGTCTTCCATTATCTGTAAAACCAATTCTTCGGTATCCTTTGATTTAAATATTTACAGAGCATTCTATTTTTCTGACATGAGCATTATTGACTTATGCTCTCTGGTCAGTTCTGTCATCTATAAAACGAGAATAATAATATAGGGTTATTTTGAAGATTAAATGATTAAGTACATGTAAGATATTTAGAACTCTGTAAGGCACAAAGTAAGGATGTAATAAATGTGAGCAAGTTCATGCTATTATTATTATTAGGGCTTCCTTTTGACCTATAAATTGAGAAATTAAAACCATTAAATGACCATGAAGAAGAATTAGGTTGGACTGAATATTCTGAGTCCAGGAAAACCAGGCAAGAAGCTGAGTTAAGTGAGGTCAGTTTACAAAATCTGCCAGTCTAAGAAGGGGCTGTCCCACTGACATTTCTGTGATAGTTTCATATATCAAATCATGTACAAAAGAACTTGTTTAGTTATTCCTAGGCTTTATTGCTAGCTTCAGACCCTTGGTGATTATTGGTGTTCTCTCTTGGATAGTAGAAAAGATGCAAAGTTCAGAAGTAAATGTCTTTACATTTAAAAAATACATACTAGAGATATGGCAAGCCTGAAATTGATTTTTTGATAAATGAAGCTATTAGCAAGTAGAAACAAACCAAAAATGCACATATTAGGCAGAAATGCTATTCATTCTGGATTCTGCATAGAATCCAAATCTTTATACTGAATGGTTGCTTATTGAGTGTAATTAAAATTAATGTATAAACAAAAATAAAAGCAAATTTAAAAAACCTCCTTTCCCACTTTCTAGGCTTTCAGAAAATGTTTTTAGTATATTCAGTATATCTACTATCACCTTATAAAATTAAATATACAGTAATCGACTATTGTCTCAGCATATTAGTTTGGTCTCTTTCTCATTGAGAACAATACAGGGAATTTTTTTATGTGAAGATTATTAAACGATTCTGTTCAAATCTACCACAGCTTTAAGTTTGGGCTATTGTGTTATAAACACCCATAACTGTATGGGAGTACTGACTGGGAATAAATCCTGTATAAGTGAAAATAGGATAGCCAATTTTAAAATTAGATCCTACTGGTTTCAATTTCAGGACCTTCCCTCTAAGACTGGCCTTATGTCAGGTGAGTTGGGATGGCTCTTGTAGGCCTTCTATTTTGAGAGGCGTACGGGAAACAGTCTGTGATACATCAGAGCCAGCCACTATTTCGTGTACACTTACTATGTCCCAGGACCTGTGCCAAGCACTCTAAACTTCAAGCAATTTGATCTTTACCACAACCCCATGAAGCTGGAGTTATTATACTCTTTTCACAGAGGAAGAAGCTATGGCTTATTGTTTAAGTAATTACCCAAGGACACACAACCCAAACATATTAAACCCGTTTGAACCCAGAAAGGAAGTCTGTCTGACTTCAAAGCTTCTGAATTTAAACCCCCTGCACTGTAGACAACCCATTTTCTAAGTGTGATTGATGGATTTCTAGGGGTCCTCAAAACTCTTTCAGGGGTTGGCAAGATGCTCCCTTTTCTGTCTATATGTCTATGTAAGACTAAATTTTCCTTGTATACCTTGACCCAAACAATGTATGATAACAGATAGAATACAGAAGATTAGAGAATTCCATCGTCTTCTGTCAAACCAAATATTAGAGATTTGCAAAAATGTAAAACAATGTCATTCTTCTCCCTAATATTTTCTGTTTGGGGAAGTATGGTTATGTTTCATAAAAGTAATATTTATGTTAAAACATAATGGGTTTCTTATTTTTAAATGAAATAATAAACATTTTTGAAATTTCTCCATTTTAACTTTGTATACAAAAAAGAGTAATAGATGTAACCTACAGACATAAAATCTCATGGGGGTCCTCAATAATTTTTAAGAGTATAAAGCAATCCTAGGACCAAAAATATTGAGACCCACTGCTGTAGACTTCCATTGTCATCAGGCATTTTGCAAGAACCAGAAATAAAACTGATCTGACAGCTCCTTATGTTTCTCAGGTGTCATGCATCACTATTGTGATCCTTCGAGAAAGTGAGGTAGAAATACAGTAAACTGAATCAAAATTCCTTCCTTCTCCAAGTACCATTTAAAAGCCAGTTTAGCTTTAGGTTTAGAAATTATCATGTAGAAAAGTAGAACCCTAAAACTGTGTGGATGAAAATGTGTGAAACCACCTTCTTTGTTGTTGAAAGATGAATTATTTGAAAGTACTCTGAAAATGGTTAAAGGCAATTCAAATGTATGATATTGTTATAATTTATTATAATATTTTTGTAATTATGAAATTATGGGAGTAAGGAATTGGCTTTGAGAGATAACCTTAGTGCTAGTTAATAAATATAACTTTATTGTGCTAATATAATTTATAGCTATATTATATATGTGTTATAACTAACATAATAAATACAATAACTTCATATTTATTTAAATGCTTTGCCATATATAAATCACTTTAATATACAGAGTGTCTCATTTGAATCTCACTAACTATGCTATGAGACAAGGCAGGACATACTCTATATCCGTTCTACAAATGTGGCAACCTAGTCTCAGAGTAGTTGAATGACTTGCCAACAGTACACAGCAAATATATGATTGTTTTAAAACTTGTAGCTAGCATAATACCTCAGCAAATATTTATCAAATAAAAAAATTAAGAAGTCAGGTCTTCTGACTCCTAGTTCAGTGTCTTAGCTCTGGCATATGCTGATTTAAAAGGGTAATGGATTTTGCAACATGCCTCATTTGCCAAGAGTGTTCAAAATGAATTCAAAAAGGCACATGGTGGTATTCAGTTAGCTCTCACTTATGCAGATCTTTGTCAGGAGAGCAGTAACAGATGAAGATGATATGCATTCTTATATCAAAGGCTTATATTCAAACCTCAAATTTATGTTTTCCCATCTTCAAAGAGTAAGTGATGTAATGCTAACTCTTTTTCATCTGGCGTGTTAGGATTAACTTCCAAAAAACAGAAACACACACACACACACACATGAGTTTCATTGGAACTTTAAAAGTATGATAATTTTACCAAATAAATGGAATTTAGCATAGATCTTGTTTATGACAAGTCCACTGAAAACAAACCAATGATCCCACCCTATTGGCTCTTTCAAATTTCAGTACCATGGACAAAGTCGGAAATAAAACAAATGCTCTCTACCCCCTGGAAGCATACAGCCTGGTGGGGAGTCAGCTATAGAAACAATGTCCTAGCGTACAAGAAAATGAGGAAACCAGGAATAGGGTGTCTCTAACCCTGCCTAAAGAAGACATTTTTGCTCTGACAGTTCACAATCTGATATGAGAATCAGGAATATCAACAACAGAATAGGAGCTGTTAATAAGCAAATTTATTTGCAAATTACTGGAAGTCAGAGGGAGAAATGGACTCAGTCTGAGAAAATGAAGCAAGATTTCACAGAGAAGGTGGCATTTTGGAGAAAGAACGAAGTAGAAGTAATTGACAGCACAGGCCTCAGGTCCCAGCCTACTGAATGAAGGCACTAAAAACGACCTTATCTTTCCCTTTGCATCGTAGAAAGTTGAAGTAAAAGATCACGAACCTATTGTGTTTGTTTTGAACCAATTATCTGCATGTGATGAGTAGGAAGTCCCATAGGCAGAGACTCTATAACAGTGAGACTAGTGAGTAGGAGAGATTGGTGGGGAAAAACACCCTTGAGAATGGCAATCACACTTCTTGAACATTGCAGAATCTTCATTCCACTTAAATGGAATTATCCACAGCTGTGCATATAAATGGCAACTTCTGGGAAGATGAGACGTCTCCAGAACCATTTTGTGTTATCTCCTTCTTTGTGTAACTATTGCCAAGTACGGCCGTACACTTGGCCATTAAATAATCTTACTTGCATGTTCTAGATTTCTCTGCCCTTATTTCAAGTCTTTCTTGAAACTCATATCCGCTGCATATTTTCTTTGAATAATGTTGTCAAACAAAGCCAATTTCTAGAAAAAAACACTTTGTACTGTATGTATTAGGGGTTGTATTCTTGGGTGGGTGCAGCCCACTATCTGAACCCTATGTTTGGGCAGTTGGCCCTTGTGTCTTGGTGAAAGGTAGGGCCACATCTACTGCCCCCAAAACCAAAAATTCCAGATACTTGCTTTCTCAGAGCCATAGAATGAACCCTGCCAATCAGATGCTTCCCCAGGCCCACTGAATCTTTAACTAATGAGGCAAAGAAAGAAATGATTTAGAATTCTTTCTGATGGTAGGAGTGGTGAGGGGGTAGAAGGGTGGTGGTGGTGAGGGCTTCATGAGTGGTGCCCAGTGTCAAGGCAAGGATGTAGCAACACACTGCACTGGTTACTTAAAGATCATCTCTTTAGCTGGAGTTCTAACCTCTGCCTTCCCCAGGTTCCTACCCATTTTCTGAGCCAAATTGTCTATCCTTCTTTTTGTTCTATCAAGAAAATGAAAAGACAACCTAACAATTGGGAGAAGATGTTTGCAAATCATATATCTGATAAGGGGTTAATATCTAAAATATACAAAGAATTCACACATTTCAAGAACAAAAAAACCTACCAACCCAATTAAAAAATGAGCAAAAGATCTCAACAGACATTTCTCCAAAGAAGATATATAGATGGCCAACAGGCATATGAAAAGATGCTACACATAATTAACTATCAGGGAAATGCAAATCAAAACTACAATGTCAGGACGTCTATAATTAACAGGACAGGAAACAAGTGTTGGAGATGATTTGGAGAAGGGAATTCTCATACACTGCTGGTGGGAGTGCAAATCGGTGCAGCCACTATGGAAAACAGTATGGAGACTCCTCAAAAAATTAAGAATAGAACTACCTAAGATCCAGCTAGTCCACTGCTGGGTATTTATCCAAAGAAGATGAAAACACGAATTTATAAAGATGCGTGCACCCCTATGTTCATTACAGCATTATTTACAATAGCCAAGACTTGGAAGCAACCTAGGTGCCCATCAAGGGACGAATGGATAAAGAAGATGTGGTATATATACACAATGGAATATTACTCAGCCATAAGAAATGAGGAAATCCAGCCATTTGTGACAGCATGGATGGACCTTGAGGGTATTATGCTAAGTGAAATAAGTCAGAGGGAGAAGGTCAAATACCGTATGATCTCATTCATAAGTAGAAGACAAAAACAACGACAAACAAAAGCACAGAAACAGATCGGATTGGTGGTTACTAGAGGGAATGGGAGGAGGCAGGAGGGCAAAAGGGGTGACTAGGCACATGTGTGTGGTGATGGATTGTAATCGATCTTTGGGTGGTGAACATGATGTAAACTACACAAAAATTGAAATAAAATGATATACCCCTGAAATTTATATAATGTTATTAACCAATGTGACTGCAATAAAAAAAGTAAATAAAGAAGGTGGTCCCATAAGATGATAATGGAGTTCAAAAACTCCTATCACTTAGTGATGTTGCAGCCATTGTGACATCATTGTGACATCATTGTGTATTGCATTACTCACATGTTTGTTGTGATGCTGCTGTAACCAAACCTACTGCACTGCCAATCGTCTAAGAGTATAGCACATAGAGTTATGTACAATACACAATATTTCATAATGATAATAAATGACTATGTTACTGGTTTACATATTTGCTATACTATACTTTAATCTAGTGTTGTTTTGTTCATCATGGCCCCTAAGCATACAAAATCCACTGCTAATGTTGTGAGTAAGAAGCCACCTTGAGTGACTAGCCTGGAAACAAAATTCAGTGACTAAGTACTACAAAGACTGAAAATCAGTCAAGGTCGTTGCTCACCAGTCAGGCATGTCCCTTTCCTCCACAGCTATGTGAAGAACAAGAACAAAGTGAGAGAAGCTGTTGAAGCGTCTGCATCATGAAGGCAAAGAGACTAAAACAACTTTGAGAAGGGCCCACATCAGACACGGAGAAACTTCTGATGCCCTGGATTAAAGACCAGACAGAGAAGCAAGTCTCTGTCAGCACCATGACCATCATAGCCAAAGCAAAAAGTTTGTTTTTGATGTAGAAAGAAAAGACTGGACTGACTACAATGTTGAATTTACTGCCAGCTCTGAGCGGCTTAAACAATTCAAGAATCCTTATTCATCACATAATGTGAAAGTGAGCGGTGAGTGTGTGAGCGCTGATGTGAAGGCAGCTGAGGAAATTTTGGAAACACTAGATGAGCTGATTGAGGAGGAAAATCACTTGTCAGAGCAGATAATCAATATGGATGAAAACGCCCTATTCTGGAAACAAATGCCTGAAAGGACTTTCGCCCATAAGGAGGCCAAGTTTGCCAGGTTTCAAAGCTTTTAAGGACAGGATAACAGTCTTGCTTATTGCAGGCTACAAATTGAAACCCTTTGTGATCTGGCACAGTGAGAACCCCAGGGCCTTCTAGCATATCAATAAGGACACATTGCCAGTGTACTACAGGAGCAATGAGAAGTCATGGATGACCCAGCTGCTCTTCTAAGAGGCCCTCTTCAATTACTATGAGAGTAAAATGGAGAAGTACCATTTGGAGAATAACATCCCTTTCAAGATTTTGCTTATTGCTGATAATGTAGCTGGACATCCTCCTTTTCTTGGTGATCTTTATCCTGATATTAAAGCAGTGTTTCTCCCTCCAAACACCACCTCTTTGACTCAAACAATGGATCGGGGAGTTATAAGGCCTACAATCTGACAAAGACCTTTGCCCAGGCTATTACTGCAACTAAGGAAGATGCTGTGAAGACACTGATGCAATTCAGGGAGAATTACCACTCTGTAATTCTATGGCTGCATCAGGAATCCTGTTTGGGCTTGGAGTAATGTCACCAAGGAGTGTATGATTGGCATCTGAAAGAAGATGCTGAAGACATTCAGTCGTAATTTCAAGGGATTGCCAAGTATTAGGAGGTTGCAAAAATCAATGAGGCTGAGGTGGAGAGGGCAAACAACTTTAACCTGGGTGTGGAGGAGGATGACATTGAGGAGCTCCTAGAGGTGGTTCCTGAGGGATTGATGAATGAGGAGTTCTTGGACCTGAAACAGGAATGCATGGCTGAAGACGAAGCAAGAGAACCTTTTCTCTACACTACCAGAGAAGAAAAAGAAGAACCTCCAAGAAAATTTGCAGGGTAGGGTTTCGCAGACACTTTTGCAGACCTCAATAGGCTCCTTAAAAATTTGATAACATGGGCCCCAACACTGAAAGGTTTTTATTAATAGAGAGGAATGTTTATGGTGGAGTATCTGCTTACACGCAATTCTACGATGTGAAAAAAAAAAAACAAATCAAGCAAAGCATCCTGGACATATTTCCGAAAAGGGTGACACCTTCTCAAGAAGAGCCTCAGACAGATCATTCAGGAGGTGTTCCAGAAGAAGGCCTTATTATCACAGGAGATGACAGCTCCATGCGTGTTATTGCCCCTGAAGACGTTCCAGTGGGACAAGATGTGGAGATGGAAGACAGTGATATTGATGATCCTGACCCTGTGTGGGCCTAGGCTAATGAGTGTGTTTGTGTCTTAATTTTTCTTTTTTTGAGGAAGATTAGCCCTGAGCTAACATCTTTGTACGTTTTCCTTTACTGTATTTGTGGGACGCCTGCCACAGCACAGCCTGACAAGCAGTGTGTATGTCTGCACCCGGGATCCGAACTGGGGAACCCCAGGCCCCTGAAGTGGAATGTGAGAACTTAACTGCTGCGTCACCAGCCCCGGCCCCTGTTTCTTAAGTTTTAATAAAAAAGTTTTTTAAACCTTGTAATAAAATTTTTTTTAAGTAAAAGAAACCTTATAAAATAAGGATCTAAAGGGGCTGGCCCCGTGACCGAGTGGTTAAGTTTGCGCGCTTCGCTGCAGGCGGCCCAGTGTTTCGTTGGTTCGAATCCATGGCACTGCTCATCAAACCATGCTGAGGCAGCATCCCACATGCCACAACTAGGTGGACCCACAACCAAGAATATACAACTATGTAATGGGGGGCTTTGGGAAGAAAAAGGAAAAAAATAAAATCTTTAAAAATAAGGATCCAAAGAAAGAAAATATTTTTTACACCCCTCCAATGTATTTGTGTTTTAAGGGTTATTACAAAAGAGGCAAAAAGTTAAAGAAATTTAAGTTTATAAAGTAAAAAAGTTATGGTACGCTAAGGTTAATTTATTATTGAAGAAAGAAAAATTTTTTATAAATTGAGTGTAGCCTAAGTGTACAGAGTTCATAAGGTCTACAGTGGTGTCCAGTAATGTCCTAGCCTTCACAGCCACTAGCCACTCACTCACTGACTCACCCAGAGCAACTTCCGGTCCTGTGAGCTCCATCCATGGTCAGTGCCCTACACAGGTGCACCATTTTTTATCTTTTATATGTTTAGATGTGCAAATACTTAATGATTATGTTACGATTCCTTCCAGTATTCAGTCCAGTAACGTGCTGTGCAAGTTTGAGCCCAGGAGCGATAGGCTGTACCATAGAGCTTAGGTGTAGTGGGCGATACCATCCAGGTTTGTGTAAGTGCATTCTGTGATTTTTCCACAAAAATGAAATCCCCTAATGATGTACATACCCCTGCCATTAAGCTATGCGTGAGTGTAATTTGCTACAGCAGGGATAGGAAAGGAATGCAGCTTTCTGATATTCCTCCAAAGTGCCACCTTGTCACCCCCTAAAAACATAAACATCCCTTTTTCCATGTTCCCAGTATAGGGGATTGTGGATGGGCTATGCCTCCAGAATTTTGTCTGTAATCCTATGTCTACATGTTATTTTGCATCTTCCTGTTTGACGTCATAACATATCCTGGACCTCTTTATAAGAATTGTTTGAAGTCCATTTCACTCTCTTTGGGACTGGCACGGCCTTTGGGAGAATATTATCATTTCTTTGACCCATTTTTGATCCTTTATAAAGACCAACCACTTGCAGTAGCAGAGTTGGCTCCTGTTGCCCTGAAAGGAGTCTGACATCCCCTGGGAAGGGCCACTGTCCCCAAGCCCACTCTGTGTCCCATGGAGCTCTTGAGCCCTGATACCCTCAACACCTTTAAATAGGACTCAGATGACAATTCTCTCACTTCCCTTTGACTAATGAGAGTACGGAGCAGCCCCTCACGGCAGAATCCCAGGGATGGACTAGAGGGTCTGAGCCCGGCCCGGTGAGGCGGTGTGATGAAATAAAAGATGGCGAGAGAGCCAGAAGAGGACCCGGGCCCTCCCCAGAGGCCCACTTCTGAAGACCATGTGGCAGACGGGACCCTCCTCAGGGCCACCTTGGGAGGCTTGTGGTGAAAATGGCAAGGTCACATGAGAAAAGGAGCCCTAATCACTGTGTCACTCCAAGAGAGTCACTCATACCCAGGAACACTTGGACTGAACCAAAATCCATAAAATGTTAAGACTGCCACTTCCCATTAATGATTCTTGAGTTGTTTGGAGTGGAATCCTAGTCTCTTAGTTCATACCCTTGGGGACACCCTTCAGTCGTGGGCCCCAGTGACCAAGCACGAGTAGAAAGGGATCCTCAGACTAGGAAGATCCTGGGAGGTTTGCGGGCAGTTCAAGGTGTGCCTGTGCAGAAAGGAACTTTAACACAGGAGACCGGTTCTGGCTCAGGGACGGCCCCCACCACTCTGCCCTGACTTGCTCTCGTGCAAGAAAGGGACATGGCCTGGCCCTGCTTTGCCCCCGAGGAGTGTGGTAGGGCCAGGTGGGCCTCGACTGGCAGAGCCAGGCTGCCATCAGCCCTGTCCACCTCCCCCAGTGCCTGGAGAAGTAAGACCCCTTCCACTTTCAGAGCTCACTTAGGAGTCTGTTTCCTAGACCCTGGCTGGCCTCCCCTCCCCCAACCAACTGACACACCCTGGTTCCAGCCACCTGTTTACTTTGGAGATGGAACACTCCTCAGGGTTCCGAGCGGTCACTTGTGGCCCACAGGGCACTGGCACTCAGAGGCACAGCTGTGGAGCTCTCCCCAGCCATGGAGGGCCTGCTGCCTGCCATCGTGTCCGCTTTCCAGCTGATCCTGGGGCACCTGTGGTGTGCTCTGCTGGTGATTTTGGACAGCTTGAGCCAGGGTCCAGGTCTCCCTGCGTTCCCCTGGGAGGTCCTGGTATGTACTGTGGTGGTGGCTTTGATAGTCAAGACAGGACATATTTTCAGAAGAGGGAAGTCTCCAGGTGAAAGGTGTTCTGCCTTCGGTGAAGTCAGTGGAGAATGTGGGGAGAATACCGGACCTGAGAACCGAGCCGAGGAAGCCCTTCAGTGCCCTCGGGTGGAGGCCAGTCCTCTTCCATTACGAACCTTGTGCTTGGCAGCGATGAATACAATCCTGAGCACATCAGCACTTCAGGACACTGTCGACCTTCTGGAAAAGGCTTTGAAGAGCCTGCCTGTGAAAGTCTCCAAAGCAACTGATGAAGAGGAACATCAGGAAAGAGCCAGATGGTTGCAGCAACAAAAGCAAATTGAGGAAGAGCTTCCAGGAGAAATCCTCTCCCTCCAAACCGAGGAAGCAACTTTGCAGCACGAAAACACCAAGCTCGAAGGTGAGATTCAGCAGCTGAAGCTCAAACTTCAAAATCTGCATGAGCTACATGATGAAGAAGTTTGGCCACTTTACAGAAGATTCTTTGAGGAGGAAAGGGTCTGCTCCGAGTTGAAGAAGAAGCTCCTCAACGTGTGCTGGGAGATGAACTCCACGTATCAGCTTCGCAACCTCTACAAGAAGATGGCTGAAGACCTGGCCCAAGAAGTGAAGACGTGCACTTCCTACTATCACAAGGAGAACCTCTTCCAGATGCAAAGAGCCAAAGAAAGCTGGAGGGCAGCCATGTTGGCGGAGAGAAAGCTCGAGGAGCTAAGAAGACAAAACGAGCACAACAGGCAAAGGCTGACCATGTTGGAGGCCTCGTTCCAGCCTTTGCCAAGAGGCAGTTTTCCTCCAGCTGCTCCTCCCACGGTCCCCAGAGGCCCAGAAGTGTGGGGGATCCCCTGGGCCGGTAGGACCCCCCCAGGAAGGAGGATGGCCCTGCCATGAGGCCTCAGGGGCCTGGGGTCACCTGCAGATTGGACTCAGCATCCACAGCAGCTGGGCCTTCAGCACCCCAGCCACGGCAGGACATCTGCACGGGTGTTCTCTTTTCAAAGGAATTTTGATTTTTTCTGTTTTTAGTTTAGCTGCTATTACTTACTTAATTATTCTTATTCAAGTAGATAAAGCATTCTAATGTGTAAGATATTTTTTCAAATAAAGTTTCACTTAATACATTGCTTATCAATTGCATTCTCTGTCCTTGGACCCTCTAGAATAAGACAGTATAAGGACTGAGTTTAGATTTAAATGAAAGGTCACTATTCATTAAGCCATCATTAGAGTAGGACATGGAGATGTAGAAAACAATAAAGACTGTTTCTGTGTGCTCTGAGCCCTTATTAGGAATCTGCGAAGTGAGAATATTTGCCTGAATGAATTAGATTGTTAGTAAAAACCAATGGAAAAGCAGGAAAAAAAAAAGACTTCAACATACTCCCGTTCACATTTCATAATGTTTTGATTTATTCCTAAATTTATAGATTAATTTAGAGGGTAATTTTAGATAATTTGCACTCTGTTTTTTGTTCTGTAATTTTTTAAATCTTTGTTGTATTGTTTAAGATAGTGTTTCTTGCCAAAACATTTCTCAATGTTTTGCAGTCCATTTTATGCAGTTTTCCCTTGGTGGCAATCACATATGCATCCACACCCACACACACAGACACGCACAAACTACAGTACAGATGTAGAGTGCTTTGTTATTTCAGTACCTAAGGAAAATGTAAAATTAAGAGATTCAATTTTGAAAAATTATTTAAAATAAATAAAAGAAAAAGATCATGCAATCCACCGCCATGTACACAAAAGAATCCTAAGTCCTGTACACAGAAAAGGAGAGGTGCCTGATGTACCCGACAAAATTCCCACTACAAACACTTCACCCCAATGGTGCAGATGAAGAGACTGAGATGCAGCTGTTTCCGCAGCTGAGACAGGGAGGAGGGAAGGGCCAGGGATGCGGGGCTCCCAGGGGCCAGCGAGAGGGAAGCTGTTCCCAGCCCTGGGCTGGAGGGAGGAGGGGAAGTGGTGTCCTCTGGGCCCATGAGGGGCTGTCAGGGGAACAGGGAAGACTGCCCCCACCCTCTGCCCTCCTGTCGTCCCACCTCCTGCTGGAGCCTGGGAGCCCCCCAGAGGCCCGGGCAGCGCAGGCAGAGGAGTCAGCCTGGGCACAGAGCCGGCCAGAGAGGGGCCCCGAAGGAATCTGGAGAGCGACCAGCACACTTGACTCTGCTGAATCTGAAGTGCGAGGGTTTCATTGCCTTCCTTCCCATCCATTGTTTTGTTACATGTGGAGCTTCTGTGATGTCTTCTGCGCTGTTCCAGGTGTTTAAGATGCAGTGATGGACAAAACGGTCTAATGAGGCCTGGGGACCCGCAGCTTACATTCTAGCAAGGGACAAGGTCACATAATAAAGAAAAAGAGATGAAGGAGGGAAATACGTGCTCTACAGACGATTCCTATAGGGGGATGATAAGGGCGGTGACAGGCTAACACTCAATGGGTGACATTTATGTTGAGATGAAAGGTAAGAGGATTTAGTCTGGGAGATCATGGCAGAATGTTCCAGGCAGACAGAACAGGAAGTACAGAGGCCTGAGAGGTGGCTTCTGGGGCAGCAGAATTGGGACTAAGATGAGGGGGAGGGGAGGTGGGCAGGGAGCAGGGCCCACAGCAGAGATGTCTCTGTAGTGCAGGGGAGTGACACCAGGGAAGAGTGTAGACCTGGAGGGGAGACAGGGTGGCTGGGGACATAGTGTGATGTGCTTTCTACACAGATGTCTGTGGCTGTGGAGACAGTGGAATGTGGGTCGGGGGAGAGGCGCAGCGTTTTGGTGAGGGGTCTCACAGCAGTCTGCAGGGAGCCCTGGGGCTGGCACTGGGGTGTTTGTCATTCAGATGAGGAGTGTGTGTGACTGTTGTGGGGTCTGAGAAGAGGAACGAAGGAAGACTGAGAACGCTTCTGATAACCTGTGTATTGCCTGCGCTACTTTAAGGACACCTTTGTACAATCTCTGCAGGGGAATCCGAAAAGAAGGCAGCTGGGCACAGATGAAGTACACCCAGTGAGAAGCCTATTTTTCCAAGGAATAGAGTAGGGAGTAGTCATGCCCATTTGGACATCCATGAGGTTTCGACCATCCCTGAAGGCCCTGGGGATCAGAGGGTCTCACCCCTCAGGCGCTCCCACAACAGGGGCTCCAAGGGCAGCTCCGGAAGGGGCTCGAGGGCACGGTGAGGATTCCCAAGGGTGATGCATCCGCTCCCTGAGTGGAGCCGATACGATGCTGCTCGTGGAGATGCCAAGATGAACACTCAGTGGACCCCAGCAGAGCGCAGAGCCAGTGGAAGAGGAAGACTCACTGACTAGAAGTGCTCGTGGAGGTGGCGTGTGCACCCACTGCAGGCGCTGTGCCCGGCTCTCTAACTGTCCCTGCAGCAGGCTGGGCGGTGGGTGGGAGGTCAGGGAGGGGTCTCTGGAGGAGGTGGCCCTGAGCTGAATGCTGAGGGAAAAGGAGTTATTCACAGTGCTTTACACACTTTCCGGGGCACAGGAATCACTTGGAGATCTGGTTACAGGGCAGAGCCCAGTTCATCAGGTCCTGAGTGGGTCTGAGACTGCCCTGCTCCCCAGTGATATCCATGCTTGGACTGGACATAGAATAGCAAGGATCTTGAGATGATTGTGGGGAAAAGTGTGGGAAAAATAAAGGGGGAAGCACCATTTCTGGCCACATTTCAGCCCAGGCACAGACGCCAAGCTCCAAACAGCCTGGGAGAGCAGAGGTAGAACTTATGCAAGTGGCCTGCCCCCAATTACCCTCTGAAACACTCCTATCTCCCATGGATGGGTCCTGTCCCAAGTTCATGTCCTGTTTCAGAGGAGCATGAGGAACCAAACACTTGGGGTCACTCTTGGGGAAGCCAGCCATGGAGGACCTGCTTTCCCTCCAGAATGCCCTAGTCAGTCGATAGCTCCACCTTCCCTGTTCACACAGCCCAGGCACCTGGGAACCCCTCCTGACCTGTTCCTCTTCCTCACCCTCTCCATGCAATGCATCGGGCAGTCCATAGATTATTCCTTCAAACTCCCTCTGTTCTCTCCATCTCTGCCAACACCCTCCTGTACAGACCACCACTCTGTCTCCTGCCTGGGTCACTGTCGCTCTGCTGACTGTCCTGCCTATGGGGCCCAGGTCACCATGCATCCTCCCATTGACCTCCTCTCGGCAGACACAGCAGACTTTAACCCATGACCCAGGCAGGGCCAGAACAAAGCCAGGCTTGGACGTGCGTGTGATGAAGGTGCGGCTGACCCCTGCCCTCAGCCCCCTGTCTCCTGCCTCTGGGTCATGGACGGCAAGGGTGAGCACACATCCCAGTGCAGCCTGGCCAGCTCAGGCGGTGCTTGGTGGGTGCCTGGCATGTTATGGATAGC
Organism: Equus caballus; assembly: GCF_041296265.1. NCBI lineage: Eukaryota > Metazoa > Chordata > Mammalia > Perissodactyla > Equidae > Equus > Equus caballus. The sequence continues at coordinate 15,584,803 of NC_091695.1, forward strand.
TCCCCTTTTCACTCATAAAATGGCTCCAGTTCTGACAAGAAATTTGATGGCCACCAAACTAATACCTTGCATGAGTTCAAACTTTTCCAAACAGTAGTGCAAAATTTAACAAAAAAATACAAGCTCATGAGAAAATAGACAGCATGATTTCAATCTAAATCCAAATGCAACCCTGGACAGTCATGAAGTTCTATGCCCAAAACAGGGCTCCTAGAAAGACTGCACAAGGAGGAAGATAGGGAGGTAGTGACCTTCTCCTTTGGGGCCCCTTCTTGCCAGGCTCTGATTCAGTGGCTCTTGGGTGGGACCCCAAAATTTGTATTTTTTCCAAGTCTCTCTCAGGGTTCTGATGCATGGCAAAGATGAACTACATTGTCGTAAGCCATCAACTCTAGGCCTATGTTGAAAGGGCCTGTGCCTTCCTCTGATCCAGCACTTGGGTCCCTCGCTTCCGACAGCTCATGACCTCCTGTTCTAAGATGTCATCAGTATGTCCTTTCATATCCACTCTCTGTCCTTCTCCACCTGCTGTCTGCTGCCGACCTGTAGGGTGTTGGCCACAAGCAGATTCATATCCTTCCAGCTCCCTTTGGAGTCACCAATGGGGAAGCCCAAGAACAGACTGGAGGGAGGCAGGAGTGTGAGCCCAAGCATTGAACCTCCTGGCTACTTCCTGAAAAGATGGCCTTGCGCTGGCTCCGTCTGTGGCTAGAGGCCCAGCTCCTCTCAAGGGCTGACTCAGCATGGTTCTCTTCCTTGGGCTCTCTTCTCTTGATTCCTTGAGGCCTGTAGGTGGTGACAACTGGGCTGTAAGGACCCCTTGTTACTACCTATTGGTTTTTATTGCTGCTGTAAGAAATTTCTACAGACCTGGTGGCTTGAAACAACACAAATTTATTATTTTGCAATTCTGGAGGACAAACGTCCCACAAAAGATAGAATTAAACTTTCCACCTGGAAGTTGTTATTTATCCGTCTCTGTGTATATGCACCTTAAACTGGTATATAACCTCTCACAAGAATGAAAGTTAGTTAGCTCTGAAAGACTTCTTACCTGGTAAATCTTGAGACCCTTAAGAGATATCTGTGTGATGTCTGGGTTGTAACAGAAGTGAACCATAGATTATAAATCCTAATAAAGTGCATGCTATACTCAGAGGTCAAAAGGAGCCATTGTACTTTTCCACCCCTTAGCCACTAATCTATTCAACAAGAGATATAGCCTTTACTGAAGAAAGGCTGCTAAGATTGGATTGATATATTCTTTTCCCAGATTTCTCTAATATTTTACTTTATCCATAAAGTAAAAGCATATTCTCTTAAAGATTTTAGTTGATTTGTGTGTATGGGCAAAATACAGTAGCAATATATGTTACTCTTTGAGCCAAACATTTCACATTTTTCACAGATTCCTTCACTAGTTTAAGCATTTATGTGCAAATATTTCCTATCAGTTATGTGCATGCTATACTACTAGATAATGTGTGACTGTGCACACTACAATATGATAAGTATTTCTTATGGAAACCCAAATTGCAATGGAAATGCGAAGATATTTCAGAGACTCAGCTTGGTTTGGGATATCCATGGCAGTTGTCTGCATGAGGCATGTTCTGTATGGAGGACACTGGGACCAACAACACTTCACATTTTCTTTTGTCTACCATAGGAAGTCAGGACATGTTTGTCCCTCACCTCCATAAATCTTCTTTTTAGCAGAAACAACTCTCTTCCCCCACCTTCTCCTTTCAAAGGCATTGTGGTGATGGTTGCAAGAAATTTGGGTGTGGAGACAACTTCTGTCCTCTTGGGTTTCACAGATTACCCAGAGCTTCAGATTCCTCTCTTCCTTGTATATCTGATCATATATGTTATCACTGTAGTAGGAAATCTTGGGGTGATAATAATCATCAAGATTAACCCAAAATTTCACACTCCCATGTGCTTTTTCCTTAGTTACTTTTCTTTTGTTGATTTTTGTTACTTTTCCATCATTATTCCTAAACTGCTTGAGGATTTGATCATGGCCAATAAAACCCTTTTCTACTCTGGCTGCAAGTTGCAGTAGTTCCTGTCTTGCACTTCTGTGGTGACTGAGTGCTTCTTGCTGGCAGTCATGGCCTATGACCACTTTGTGGCCATCTGTAATCCTCTACTTTATACAGTGGTCATGTCACGGAGGCTCTGTGCCCTTCTGTTGGCTGGGTCATATCTCTGCAGTATGTTTGACCCCTTGGTACTCCTTTGTTATGCTCTCCAGCCAAACTTTTCTGAACATAACTTAATCAACCACTTTTTCCATGAATATACTGCTTTAATTGCTGTCTTGAGCTCTGATATACACAGTCCTCACTTACAGTTCTTTGGTTTTGCCACCTTCAGTGAGGAAAGTATACTACTCATCAACCTTGATACATACGTATTTATTTTTGTGACTGTGTTCATTATCTGTTCTGCCAGTGGGTGTCACAAAGCCTTCTCCACCTGTGCCTCCAATCTGACAGCCATCACCATCTTCCATGGGACTATCCTTTTTTTCTACTGTGAGCCCAACTCCAAAAATTCTCAGCAAATTGTCAAAGTGGCCACTGTATTTTACACACTGCTCAACCCCATCCTGAACCCTCTGCTCTACAACTTGAGGGATAAAGAAGAGAAGGATGCTAAGGATGCCTTCCAGAAATTAATAGACACAAAAGTCCCATTTCACTGAACCAATCTCAAAAGATTTTTTTAATCCCAAGAACAATGGGAACAGAGCCTTCTAAAACCTATAGCATATATTTGCACGAGGTTTTTATCGGTGACTGTGATTTTAATATATTGCAAATTGGTAAACTGAAATCCCTTGAGGTTATTTATGTTGCAAGTTACTGAAGCATTGTGTCTTTGTTGGGAGATAAGGATGGATATGCTCTGTGATAAAAGGGAGGGATACTTTTCTGACACAAACAAAAACACACCATACCAACTCATATGGGGTGCAGCAAAAGTGTTCCTAAGAGGGAAATTCATCACAATAGAGGCTAACATTCACAAACAAGAAAAATCTAAAATAAGCAATTTCAAGCTACACCCAGCAGAATTAGAAAAAAGAAGAACAAGCAAAGCCCAAAAAGTCTGTAGAAGGAGGGAAGTAATAAAAATTAGAAGAGAAATAAATGAAATTGAAACAAAAAAGACAGTAGAAAGGATCAGTGAAACAAAGACCTGGTTCCTGAAGAAGATAAACAAAATTGAAAAACGCTTAGCCAGGCTTACTAAGAAAAAAAGAAAGAAGTCTCAAATAAATGAAATTGGAAATGAAAGAGGAGAAATTACAATTGATAGTACAGATATACAAAGCATTATAAGACAATACTATGAAAAATGTATGCCAACAAATTGGACAATCTAGAAGAAGTGGATAAATTCTTAGACACTTACAATCACCCAAAATTGAATCAAGAAGAAATAGAGACTCTGAATAGAAAAATCACAGTAAAAAGGTTGAAACATTTATCAAAAACATCCCCAAAGATAAAAGTCCAGGACTAGGTGGCTTCTCTGGAGAATTCTACCAAACATTTAAAGAAAATTTATTACCAATCCTTCTCAAACTATTACAAAAAATTGAAGAAGACAGAATACTTCCTAACACACTCTAGAAAGCCAAAATCACTCTGATACCAAACCCAGACAAGGACAACACAAAGAAGGAAAAGTATAGGGTAATATTGCTGATGAATATAGATGCAAAATCCTCAAAAAAATATTGGCAAATCGAATACAGACATACATTAAAAAGATCATATACCATGATTAAGTGGGATTCATACTAGGGACACAGGGATGGTTCAACATACGCAAGCCAATAAATGTGAAGCACCACATTAACAAAATGAGGAACAAAACCACATGATCCTCTCAATAGACAGAAAAACATTTGACAAGATTTAACATCAATTTGCTATAAAAACTCACAATAAAATGGATGTAGAAGGAAAGTGCCTTAAAAAAATAAAGGTGATATATGACAAGCCTGCAGCCAACAACATACTCAATGGGGAAAAACTGAAAAACATCCCTCTGAGAACAGGAACAAACATGGGTGCCAACTCTCACCACCCTATCCAACATAGTACTGGAGGTTTTGGCCAAAGAAATTAGACAAGAAAAAGAAATAAATAGAATCAAAATAAGCAAAGAAGAAGGGAAACTCTTGCTGTTTGCAGACAACATGTTTTTATATAGAGAACCCTAAAATGTCCCTCAGAAAACTATCAAAAATACTCAACAATTACAGCAAAGTTGCAGGGTCCAAAATCAACTGGCAAAAATCAGTTGCAATTCCATACGCTAATAACGAACTACAGAAAGAGAACTCAAGAAGACAATCCCATTCACAATCGCAAGAAAAAGAATAAAATATATTGGAATAAATTTAACCAAGAAAGTGAAAGACCTATACAATGAAAACTATAAGACATTACTGAAAGGGATTGATGATAACATAAAGAAATGGAGAGATATTCCACGCACACTCTTTTAAAGAATAAACATAATTAGAGTGTCCATACTACCTAAAGCAATCTACAGATTCAATGCAATCTCAATAAGAATGTCAATGATATTCTTCATGAAAATAGAACAAAGAACCCTAAAATTCACATGGGGTAACACAAGACCTTGAATTGCTAAAGCAATCCTAAGAAAAAAGAACAAAGGTAGGGGCATCACAATCCCTGATTTCAAAATATACTACAAAGATATGGTAATCAAAACAGCATGGTACTAGTATAAAAACAGGCACACAGATCAATGGAACAGAACTGGAAGTCCAGAAATAAAACCACACATCTATGGGCAGCTAATCTCTGACAAAGGAATTGAGAACATACAGTGGAGAAAGAAAAGTCTCTTCAATAAATGGTGTTGGGGAAACTGGACAGCCACATGTAAAAGAATGAATGTACATCATTACCTTGTGCCATACACCAAACATACTCAAAATGGAGCAAAGACTTGAAGGTAAGACCTGACACCATAAAACTTATGGAAGAAAATATAGGCAGTACTCTTTGACATTGGTCTTAAAAGGATCTTTTTGAATACCATGTCTACTTGTACAAGGGAAACAAAAGTAAAATTAAATAAATGTGACTTCGTCAGACTAAAGAACTTCTACAAGGCAAGGGAAACCAGGATCAAAATGAAAAGACAACCTACTAATTGGGATAAAATGTTTGCAAATCATATATCTGACAGGGGGTTAATCTTCATTATATATAACGAAATCACACAACTGAACAAAATAAAATCAAAGAACCCATTCAAAAATGGGCAGAGGATATGAACAGACATTTCTCCAAAGAAGATATACAGGTAACCAATAGGCACATGAAATGATGCTCAACATCACTAGTCATCAGGGGAATGCAAATCAAACTACACTAACATATCACTTTACACCCATTAGAATGGCTATAATAATCAAAACAAAAAATGAAAAATGTTGGAGAAGTTGTGGAGAAAAGGGAACTTTCATACACTGCTGGTGGGAATGCAAACTGGTGCAGCCACTATGGAAAAGAGTATGGAGATTTCTCCAAAAGCTAAAAATAGAAATGCCATATGACCCAGCTATCCTACTACTGGATATCTATCCAAAGAACTTGAAATCAACAATTCAGAGAGACTTATGCACCCTTATGTTCATTAAAGCATTATTCACAATAGCCAAGGTGTGGAAGAAACCCAAATGCCCGTCATCTGATGATTGGATAAAGAAGATATGGTACATATATGCAATGGGATACTACTCAGCCATAAAAAAGGCAAAATTGTCCCCTTCGCAAAACATGGATGGACCTTGAGGGTATTATATCAAGGGAAATAAGCCACAGAAAGGAAGACAATATGTGGAGGGTAAACAAACACGTGGACAAAGACAACTATTTAGTGGTTACCAGGGGTAAGGGGGGTAGGGGGTGGGCACAAAGAGTGAAGGGGTGCCTATATGGTGACTGACAAATAATAATTGGTAACTGAAATTTCACATTGCAAACTAACATAACCTCAATAGAAATAAATAAATAAATATAAAAATTTAGACAGTTAGCATACCTTGCATAAAAATACATATAGGAATTCTGAAAGAGATGTTTTGCTTAACCTTCCAGTCTTGGTATGGGGTAGTTATCTCAGCTTCTTATATTCTCACTCTCCTTAATATCTTTGTTTTCAGGACTGATTCAGATTCTAAAAGGAGAAATCATGTTACTGTCAGAGAGAAATAAAATTTGGCCATGTTCACTCTCTTGGGCTTCTGAGTTTTCCCAGCACTGCAAATCCTCCTCTTATTGATTTATCTGGCCATCTACAGTGTCACTGTTGCAGGGAATATTGGGATGATTGTAATAATCAAGATTAACTCCAAACAGAGCACCCCTGTGTACTTTTTCATCAACTACCTCTCATTTGTGGATTTGTGCTATTCCTCCATCATTACTCCCAAGAACCTGGTGAATATAGTTTGGAAGACAGAAATATTTCATTTATAGGATGTGCAGTATAATTCTTTCTTTTGTACCTTTGTGGTAACTGAGTTATTTTTATTAGCTGTTATGGCATATAATCACTTTGTGGCAATTTCTAACCCTCTGCTCTACACAATTGCCCTGTCTCTGAAACTCTGTGCCATGCTAGTGGTCAGATCATATTCATGAGGAGTAGCTTGTTCCTTGATACTCACATATTTGGCTATCAAATTATAATTTTGGGGTTTCAACAAAATTGATCATTTCTTCTGTGAATTCTTCTCATTGCTGTCCCTCTCTTGGTCTGATGCTTATGTCAACCAGTTGCTGCTTTTCATTCTCACCACCTTTAATGGGGTCAGCACACTACTCATCATCCTCGTGTCTTATGTGTTTATCGTTGTCACCATTCTCAAGATACATTCAGCCAGTGAGCGCTGCAAAGCCTTCTCCACCTGTGTCTCCCACCTGACCACCATCGTCATCTTCCATGACACCATCCTCTTTCTTTACTGTGAGCCCAACTCCAAAAACTCCAGGAACACAGTCACAGTGTCCTCTGTGTTTTACACAGTGGTGATCCCTATCTTGAATCCTCTAATATAGAGTCTGAGAAATAAGGATGTCAAAGATACAGTCAGCAGAACAATGGACATTAAAGTCTTTTCTTATTGAGTATATTATTTTAGTAGAGTTTTTCCCTGACATGTAAATAAAGCGTTTCCATAAAGATTGATTTTAAAGACACCTTTAAAATTATGAAGAGTTAGTGTTGTACAAGGGAAAGCTACGGGATTTTGGTTTGAAGACACTAAACTTTTCTCTGTCTATTACTGGAAAATAAAACATCTGTCTCTCTCATCCTTAAATTTTCATCTACAAAATTGAGATAATATAAACTACCTCTTAGTCTTATTGTGAAGATTAAAAGGTTACATAGATATAATCTGTAAAACCTTGTATAATCTCAATAAACAATTTAATCTCCTTTCTTATACCTGGAGTAGACTAGACTTTCAATAAACATATGTATTTCTCTTGTAAATCTATAAATAGCAGTTAAAATAAGACTAGTCTTCATCCTTCCAGGAATGCAAAATCCAGTGTTGACAGTAGGGCCATGAAAAAACTGGCCATTGTATAAGGTAGAAAATAAAAAGTATCATAGAGTATTTGAGGGAAAGAAAAGGTCAAATCCATTTAGGGACTTTAGAGACATGTCTTCAGAAAATAGGTATTGTTGGAATTTGTCCTTGGATAAAGAATGGACAGAATTTTAGGAGACACATTTCACCAAGGAGTTTTATTTAGGAGATGACAGCAAGGCAAAATCAAGGAGGTCAAAATGTAATACTGAATCAATTATCCAACACGTTTTTTATTGAGCAAATACTTTATAACATGTATGTGCGTGTGTGCGTGTGTGTGTGCATGTGTGTAGTATTGTATACACAGGTTACTTGGCATGAATGGAAACTAGCTAAGGTATGGTCTTTATTCTGAATATGTTTCAAATGATCTCTTATGTGGCAGTATGATAAGCTATAATAGGGTCCACTATGGCTTAAAAATAGTATATTGGATCTCAAAATTCCTATAGGAAAAAAGTAGGCATGATGAGTGTCCACCTGACTTGCATTTCATACTATAGTTCTGCCTAGAAAGACATCAAAAGCACAATCAATTCTTAATGATTCGTTTCTCTGAACACGAGCATAATCTCTCAATCCTTCTTAACTGAAATTCCTTTAAAAAAAAAAACTGGAGTTGCCTCAAGTGTTGAAAATTGATCCCCTGTATAACCACATTCAAAATAAGATGAAAACCAAGCAGTCATCAGCATTAAGACCTATTTCATCTGGCAAATTAAAAATACTAGATCTCTCTAACATTAATAACTCACTTTTGCTTGAATGACTTGTATACCTTTCTCCCTCTCTTTAGTCAATATGTCTAGATAAAATTCAAAACTAGTCATCAATATAATGGATGAAATATATTTCCAGGTATTTTGTTAAAGGATAAAAAATAAGCTGAAGAACAATTTTATATAGATTCAATAAAGTTATTTAGAATGTTAAGGTTATTTTAAATTTAAGATCATTATTAAAATGATACATTCATATATATTATATGATAACAAATCTATTAAATAACCATTTTATATTGAAAAATAAAATATGTAAGAAACAGTGTTTTAGATATTGGATGTATGATTAGGGATGTGTTTCTCTCCTATTGAGTTCTCCTTCTCTAGATGTTCACAAATTTATCTTTCACTATATATCTGGCAATTATACAATGTCTAATTTTATTTGGAATTAGGAAATTATTCATATTAATATTAAATTGAATCAATTCTAGTTAATGCCTCTTTATAGAGATTTTATTTTGCTTCTGTCCTGCTTAGACCAAGGATGATCACGTTTTGTGATAGAATCAACACAATCCATTTAGCTTTTACTTTGAGGAAACCAAGGTCCATGATTTTAAGTGAACTGGCCAACACTGTAAAAGAAATTGTTGGTAGAATTAATGAACTCATTGAAGACTACAGACACATCAGAAGCACCTTTTCCAGGAAACACTGGCAAACTCATACATTTTTCACTTTCAAGTTCTAACATTTCAGGTTCTTTATGGTAGATTCTGTAGCTTCTATCTAGAACATGACTCATATTAGTAGTGTTCACATTTTTTGGTTATGTGCAAATCAAAACATTTTATTTCTGTATTGCCAACCTTGTAATGGTGCAATAATAATTACACCATTAATTAAAAATATAATTGCACTGGAAATTTGGGTAAAATACAATTAATAGAAATTGATAAAAATGAGGCTGGCCCAGTGGTGTAGTGTTTAAGTTTGCGTGCTCTGCTTCAGCAGCCCAGAGTTTGCTGGTTCGCATGCCGGGAGTGGACCTACACACTGCTTATCAAGTCATGCTGTGGCAGGAGTCCCACATGTAAAACAGAGGAAGATCCACACAGATGTTAGCTCAAGGTCACTCTTCCTCAGCAAAAAGAGGAGGATTAGTGGCGGATGTTAGCTGAAGGCTAACTTTCCTCAAAAAGAAAAATGAAATGATAAAAATATTTTTGGAAACATTTCTTTGTGTTAGAAATATTATAAGTATATGTTTGGATTTTCCATTTCAATTTATTAAAGCACCATCACAAAGACATCACTTAATGTTAGAAAGCAGGAAGGTTCAGCATCATTTCTATTTCTACTTTTTAATAGATGAAAATACTGAGAGTATTTGGTCATATTAAAGGTAAATGGGAATCGAAACTCTGCCAGAAATTATGCTGTAACACAAATGTCACACAATTCTTTCAACTCCATCCAAGTTATGTGCCAATTTCTTATGATGATCTTTCATCAGAATTTTTTTAATAATGTATTAAACAAAATTAGATTGTCTCCAATTTTGTTCATGACCCAAATATTAGAAATTATAACATTCAAAAGTATTTGTTGCCCAGTGTGGTAGAAAACATGGTCCAAATCCTTTAGTCCTCCATATATCCACACTTCTTTGCAAATTTTCTGATCATATGGTGGAATCAGTTTCTGCACATCTGAAATGTAAGCTGCTTTTGTGGCTGGCTTTGTCTAACAGAATGTAGCTGAAATGACACTGTGCCAACTTTAAGCATCTGAGAGGCCTCATAACTTTTTCACAATTTTTTTGGAACTTTCACAGTCTCTTAGAAAAGCTGTTTTATGAATAAGCACAGACTGTCATATTGGATAATGAGAAACAGTCACCAGACTTGAGAGTGAATCCTCTTAGGTCATCTAACCTGCCAAGCTGAAGTCATACACATAGCAAATCAAGCCAAGATCAGCCACGTCAGGATCACTTCAGCAGAACTAACTTACTGACTCATATGACCAATGTAATAAGTAGTTGTTGATTTTGATATTGAACCTGAAGGGCTCACCTGTTGCACAGCTCTGACACCAGGTATAGTGGAAGAAAATAATAAGAATTTTATTATTGCACAGCACTGAGCAAGGAGAGAGGGCAGCTAACGCTGAAATCTCAAACTCCCCGAAAAGCTAAAAGGGTTTTTAATTTGGGGTTTTGTTAGGGGAGGGGAGCATATGGCCTTGCTGGTCAGCAGCTTTTCCACCAGCCTGTATCTCCTCGCAGGGAGGAGATAACGAATCCAATTGCTTGTTCTTGGCTGTGTCTGTCTCCATGGAGGATAGCAGATTCTGGAGCCAGGAAGCCAGGGAGTAAGCAGAGAATGAATGTTTTAGTTTTAGCCTCATATGTGCTGGGTTTAACGTAGGTAAACTGATGTCAGGGCTGGTATTAATTTTAACTAATATGTTTTGGAGTGGTTTGTAATGCAACCATTAGAACCACTAACTTTCTTATTTTCTGAAAAGGTTACCACAAAGACCTTCCAAGTTTTACCAGATAATAATTAAGCATATCTGTAATTCTTCCACTTAGAGGCGTGTTGATTAAAAGAATAGAGTTAAAAAGTTTAGATAATTTAACATATGGTTGATTTCATTGAACCTTGAAAAAATACAATATTCTACTAAAATAGTATTATTGTATGTGTTTTAAATACATTTCATAAAAAACTTAGAGCTTTATATTGATATTATTCAATTTATGGATAATTACCATGCAATTAATTTCAATAAAATATTTATATTTAAATTAATTTTCAAAAAACACCTGCCGTGTCTTTAAGACAAATAGTTAAGCACAGTTTCTTTCCCGTGAGAGGGTTGCCCAGATGATATAAAACATCACTGCCAATGATACTTTTCATGGATAATCTTTTAGTTTTTCTGCCATGAGAATCTCTCCTTTAGGAGGATACATTTTGTGACAATAGTTCCAGGGTTCACTAAGAACAAAAGAATAGATGTTAAAAATTTTTATCATCAATCTACTATATATCTGATTTCAAAACACTGCTGCCTTGGCTAAAATTCACGTCTAATGCTATCAAATTCCAGGAAAAGAAATGTGTATATGCCAGAGAGAAACAAGAAGTTATACCATGGTTTTGAAGTGTCTTGATTAAAGAAAACTTCAACTTTCATGAAAAACAATATTTCAAATTGTTTTTATGTTTTAGGTTTTGGAAGTTTGCTTTTGTTTTCCTAATCAGGGTAATTCAAGTAGTAATATGTGAATTGAAAAAGGAAATCTTACTTTTGAAAAATGAGAGAAATGGAATTGTGAGAGTGCTAGGTGGAAAGGAGACCCAGAAACACTCCTCAAACTCTGAAAATTATCAAATGGATCAATTTTAGCAAAACATATGTAGGTTGTTGAGAATTTCAAAACTGATTACCTGTAATTAATTACATCCATAGAATTCTTGAAATGTTTGGTACATCCAAGGGCACAAACCACAGACAGTGATTTAAACACTATTGGTTTAGGAAGACACTGTATGCTTGGAAAATGAGCAGATCTGGGAGAGATCCTTGAGCCAATCCCATTTAATGGTCTCTGGCATTGAGTAAGGAGTATGACATTCCAGCACCATTCAGTAGCTCTGTTCTTCCTCGCAGGGTCGTATGTGTGACATAACCCAAAAAGCAGCATATGATTTCATTCTATTAGTGAATCTGTGTGTGACTTTGGGAAAGTTAGACTTGTTTGTGTCTCAGTTACCTGATGCTTAAAGTTACATAACTGTACCAATCTCACTTATTTTTATAAAGATGAAATCTGTTAATAGTTGTATTCAGAGCAGTACCTAGAACATAGGAAGTGGTCAATGAAAGTGAGCAATTATTAGTATGCTCAGTAAAAGAAGTTCATTACCCCCATATGTTTCTGGCATTTGGCAGAACTGTGGTTTGACTTCAGAATTTATGCTCTCTAGGAAGGTGCTTTTGAGTATGACAGGCAAAGTTTGTAAGACCTGTTCATATATTTCACAGCAGCAATGTGATCCCTGGCTCACAGAGCAATGCTTGGGTGCAGCGTGCAATGCCCTGCAATTCAACAAGAACTCTGGAAGTAATCATGTTGAATTATAATAACATGTACCATACTGTGATAGTATTTTCCCCTGTTTATATCTCATAGAAATCATTACTGTTTGAGTTCCAAGATAGTGTTGTTTTCTTGATATCTTATTGATGTCCCACAGAGATCAATGATTATTTTGGGAAGCTTAGGAAGCATAGTCCCCAGAGATATCCGGACACAAAAAACATAAAACCTGAAACATTTTCCATCATGACATCTTCAGAAACAGGGGAAGCAATGTCTATCCCACGGGTTGGTTGGTTGGAATACACTCTGGATTTTGGGAATGGATATGAATGATACTTCCCGGGATTTTGAATTTTTTTTCTTGTGAAAGTAAGTTATTATAGTCATGTGTAAGAGAAGGATGAATTGTAAATTATGGCAGTGGTATTAGACATATTTTTAAAAATCTGTATTTAGCCTTCTCTTAATTAGAGAGTGTTTTAAGACGTGGCATGTTCTGAGCACTCGTTTATGAAAATATTTTCCTTTTCTGTATTGGAAGACAAGCTCAGTGGGAAATGGGAACAACTTAATCTGCAGAATGAAGTATCTTGCAACACCTATTAGCGTAAGAGGGAAAATAGTGTAAACAAAGTGGAAGAACACTTGATTTCTCTCTCCTTCCATCTTGCTCCTCTCTCATACTAACTCCATCTGTGAAATCTTACAAACTCTACGTGGAAATACTACTGACAGTCACTCTGATGCTAAGGGCACAAGTAAGGGGTCCTCAGGACTGCTCATGTGGGGAAACAGACATGGGAACCACCTCTGAAGCAGAAAGGAGAGGAATTATTTTGGCCTTGTGCAAAACACTTTGAAATGTCTCTACATAGCAGGTTTATCAACCTTGGTATGACTGACATTTTGGGACAAATAATATTTTGGTGTTTGCATGTGCCATTGGTGTGTATGTGTGGTGGGAGTGTCAGGTACAACATAGACTGTTCAGCAGCATCCCTAGTCTCAAATCTCTAGATGTCAGTAGCACCACTCCTTACTGTGACAACCAAAAATGTCTCCAGATATCACCACACGTCCCATGGAGATCAAAATAACTCCTGGTAAAGAACCACTGCTCTACAAATAATCAATAGGCTGATTTTTCATCTTTAGACTTGAAAACAGGAAAAGGATTTTAAAGTTATGTCTTACTTTGAATTCAAGAAAAGAAAAACAACTCACTTTTACTAGCTGTTGAAAAGAGAAACCATGTCATCAGAATAATTATAGGTTTTCAAACTAGGATTTCTTAAGTCACGTATCCTTCACCTCTTTGAAATCATTTGCAGAAAGAGGAAAATACCTGGCTGTGTTGGGTTTAGTTCAGATTCTCTATCCTTCAGGAATAACCAACCAGTGCTCTACAGTCACGAATATATCTACCAAGGGTCAGGAGGCAGAGGAAAAATGAGTGTTCTCACCATCTGTTGGCATTTTCTATATGTCAAAGGCCTTGAACATATCCATCCCTTAAAAAAAAATCACACACTCCTTCCATACTCTACTCCATAAACCTTATGTTTTGTGAGAATTCATTCGTTTCTAAATTGTTATTTAAAAAAATGATTGGAATAAGATATCTATGTGTCATGATGTTATGGGGATTAAATACATAATGCAACTTAGGTAAGCATATATAATATTCTGTCTGTGCAATCAGGCTTACCATTGTTTAACTTGCCATTTTATCATAGTCATTTTACCGCTCATTAAAAGTTCTTCAAAAATATTAGTTTAATAGCTCCATAGTTTTCCATAAGACATATGTACCATAATGTTAGCCGTTTTCCTCTTGTATGACACTTTATTTCTAAGTTTTAACTATCACAAATAATGCTGCCATGCAGCAGCAAGCATTTGTGTTAATAATTTCATATTCACATCTTCGATCAGTTCCACAAATAGGTTTAAAGCAGTGAATTGCTTTGTCAACCAGGTCTTTATAAGGCTTCAGAGTCACAGTTACAGGAGTTTTGAATCTGAGTACCGATTACATGAACAATGGTTGACAATGAACTGCATAATTAACAAAATCACCATGTTAATTTTTTAGAAAAATGCTAATATGGAGTATAAAATCTGCTTTCTCCATCTAAAACATATTTTTAAAAAATTAACACTTGTGGGTTAACACTTAAATAAGCATATTTCTCATCATTTCAGTGGAAAACAAACAAGGGCATTATGTATTATAAAAAAGTATTTCCTGGGATCGCAATATTTCCAGTACTGATTAAAGCAGAAAATAGATTTGAATTTCATAAAATAATGCGGCTAATTAAATAATATGTGCTGTCTTTTTAACGACAGTTTCAAGCTCTAAAGTGTATAGGACTAGTTTAAGGAATCGTATAGGCTTTTATGGATGTGAATGCTTTTGTGTGATCTGTGATTTTAACTGTGAGCTCTATGCATTTGTATGCTACAGTGCCTGAACTTTTCCTAAACTTCCCCAGAGCAACGTCTTAATTCTTTGCTGGAAAAAATTAACTATCCTACTTATTCTAATGTCTTTTTTAGGAGACAGTCAAAATGGAATTTGGGATCATACAATGGAGAATAACTACTAATATTGTTCTCCCATCTCAATAAAGTGGGGACATGGCCAAGGAGAACTGCACCACTGTGGCAGAGTTCATTCTCCTTGGATTAGCAGAGGTCCCTGAATTGAGAGTCTTCCTCTTCCTGCTGTTTCTTCTCATCTATGGAGTCACAGTTTTTAGCAACTTGGGCATGATTGCACTGATTCAGGTCAGCTCTCGACTTCACACACCCATGTACTTTTTCCTCAGTCACTTGTCCTTTGTGGATTTCTGTTACTCCACAATCATTGTGCCAAAGATGCTAGCTAATATCTTAAATGAAGACAAAACTATTTCCTTCCTGGGATGCACTGTGCAATTCTACTTGTTTTGCACATGTCTGGTAAGTGAGGTCATCCTGCTGGCTGTGATGGCCTATGACCGTTTTGTGGCCATCTCTAACCCACTGCTGTATATGGTCATCATGTCCCGGAATCTCTGTGTGGAGCTGGTGTCCTGCTGCTACCTCTGTGGGACTGCGTGTTCTCTGATTCACTTGTGTTTAGCTGTTGAGATCCCATCCTATAGGTCAAATGTGATTAATCACTTTTTTTGCGATCTACTCCCTCTCTTATCTCTTGCTTGTTCTGATGTCACTATGAATGAGCTGTTGCTATACATTGTGGCCACTTTCAATGAAATCATCACCATCATGATCATCCTCACCTCTTACTTGTTTATTCTCATCACCATCCTGAAAATGCACTCTGCAGAGGGAAGATGCAAAGCCTTTTCTACGTGTGCCTCCCATCTCACAGCCATTGTTGTCTTCCATGGGACAATCCTTTTCATTTATTGCCAGCCCAGTTCTGGCAACAATATGGATACTGACAGAGTAGCCACGGTGTTCTACACTGTAGTGATCCCCATGCTGAATCCCCTGATCTACAGCCTGAGGAACAAGGATGTGAAAGAAGCTCTCAGAAAAGTAGTGGGCTGCAAAGTATTTTCCTAGAGAATATTTTATTAACAGGACTCAGTGTCCCAAAGTGGGGCTGGTGAAAGGGTACATCAATGGGCTTCGGTGTTAAAGTGGACATAGCAGTCAAGCGGTAGGGAGTTATAAGTGCATCTTTTTGATTCTCTTATCTTTCTGCCCCTTCTGTGTACATTGGTAGGATTTAGCCTGTTTTAAAGTTTTCAGCCTACTTCTTTACTTTTATTCAGTTTAAAATGATTTAAATGAATATGATTAATTGACTGTTAAGACACACATTTAGTTTGCTGTAAAACCTTCATAAGCTTAATGAAGAAATCACGAGTCACATTTTATTTCAGTATCCATCATGGAAAATATTATTCAGTTCCAAATTGAATCCCTGCTATTTTACAATGAAGAACACATATTTCTCAGTCTATGCACAGACTGAGATTCCCATATATGTACAAAACCTGTTTGTTATTTTTTTCTTGCTTCCTTTATTATTCTTCTTGTTGTTATTGCTATTTCCGGTGTTTTTGGAACTTCAGATACTATCATATATGAAAAATAGAAACATTAGTAAAAATTATTTTACAGAAACCTTAGAAAAATTAAATTACATGCCATGAGCAAAGAGCTTACATTAATTCCTGGCGTATAATTATTTTTCTGTCTCTATCTCTGTCTGTGTCTCTCTCTGCATCACTCTGTCTCTCTGTCTCTCTCATATAACATGTTTTATTACATGTAATATGTTTATATATATTTGCAATCATTTCACAACCATTGTTATGAGTAGCAGCATTTCTGACTTAGGCCTCTTTTTTCACTTTATCTTTCACTTCCTATCTTCATGCTTATTTTACAATATTGTGGATCAAATGCCTACTGTGACTGATAAATGGACTTCTAAACTTTGTTTACGTTCTTTGTTGTGTCTTTGCTCTTGACGAAACAACCTTTTCCACCCTTTCTCTGTGTGTCTCAATCACATTTCTTGTTTCAACACTGATTCATATACAACCTCCAGTATTTGGGAAAGGGGTGAGGAATGGACATAAATTACTGAATTGCATTAATAAATTACTGAATTATAGAGATGTGGATACAGCATTCAAGTTTAATTCTATGTTTTGTCTTGGGTCGAATTGAATGATATAGTCAAAATACATAAAGCAACAAGAAAAAGTGTATAAAGAAACATTATGTCTATAATAACATATATTTGTATATAGTGAGACTTAGAAAACCTCCTAATGATGATTTTATTCAAAAGATAACTTATTTCTGTGTCAATCTAAATAGTAGGGTGAGACAAGAAAAAAAGAGGAATTCAAAAAATGGAAGGATTTAATGTTCAATTATTTTAAAACTCTTTTCTCTGAGGTTTCTGTTCACTTTGCTCCTACTTCCACTGGGTGTTAATGTTTTTCATAATTTACAAGACATTTTATATTTAAAAAACATTAACCACTGAGATTAATAGTTGCAAAATATCATAATTTGGTAATGCCACTTAATTTTATGTATTTGGCATGCTTCTTGATGTGTAGTTTACTTTTTTATGTACTTATATTCAATTTTTGTCAACTTAAAAAATGAATGTAGTGAAAATAAATCCTGTTCCATTCTATATTTTATCTCTTATTTGTATTCTTTTTTAAAATTTTTTATTGAGTTAATGATAGCTTACAATCTTGTGAAATTTCAGTTGTATATTATTGTCTGTCAGTCGTGTTGTAGGTGCAACCCTTCACCCTTTGTGCCCACCCCCCACCCCTCCTTTCCCCTGGTAGCCCCTAATCTGTTCTCTTTGTCCACAGGTTTAAATTCCTCTTATGAGTGGAGTCATACAGAGATTGTCCTTTTCTATCTGGCTTATTTCACTTAACATAATTCCCTCAATGTCCATCCATGTTGTTGCCAATGGGACGATTTTGTTCTTGTTTATGGGTGAGTAGTATTCCATTGTATATATGCCACATCTTCTTTATCCAATCATCTGTTGATGGGCACTTAGGTTGCTTCCACATCTTGGCGATTGTAAATAATGCTGCAATAAACATTGGGGTGCATAGGACTTTTGAAATTGCTAACATCAAGCTCTCTGAATAGATACCCAGTAGCGGAATAGCTGGATCATATGGTAGTTCTATTTTTAATTTTTTGAGGAATCTCCAGACTGTTTTCCATAGTGGCTGCACCAGTTTGCATTCCCACCAGCAGTGTATGAGGGTTCCTTTTTCTCCACAACCTCTCCAACATTTGATACTATTTGTTTTAGTTATTTTTGTCATTCTAATGGGTGTAAGGTGCTATCCTAGTGTAGTTTTGATTTGCATTTCCCTGATGATCAGCGATGATGAACATGTTTTCATGTGCCTATTGGCCATCCATATTTTAGTAAGTATTAAATTTATTGGTTATTATTTATTTTGCATACGTTTGCTGAATGAATGAATACTTACAAAGGCATTGTACAACTCCCTTTCCCAAACTATATAGTAATGTTACACCACCATTTACTGAGAATCCTTTTCTTTCTTATTGGTATGTAATATATCCATTATCATATATTACATAAATTATATTCTTAACATTGATCTTTCTGCCAGACCCTGGAAAATATCCCACGGTCCCTATTCCATCTTCTTTAATAAAGAGTAAAGGATATGTTATTTTATAACACTATTTAACATTCAAAATACAAAATTTTCTCTGCAAGACTGATCGGTATTATGTAAGACTGTGAAATATACTACATCTCTTCTATTAGCCATTTTCATATTAATACATGGACATAACTACATTATGACTCTAGCTGGATACAATAATCCTCAGTGAAGGAAACATTTATAAACAGCAACAAAAATTAAACATCAGATTTAATGGGAACAAGTAGCAAATTTCCTTGCAAGTGTTTTGCTATAACAGCTGATTTATTTAGTATAGACACTCCAAGAAGTAAATGAACTCAATCATATGAGTATTTACTCATATCAGATTAAAAATTACTTTTGGAAAGAATAATCAATAAACAGCAAATAGTAAAGTTTAGAATATTTTTGAAAATTGAATTAAACTTTTCAACAAATAACTAATTTAGGAACTGGGGAAATAATTACAAAGATTAAAATGACCCTTAATCTGAAGTTTTATTCCCATCTACCAACTTGTTTAATTCTTTTAAAATCACTTTGCTGGGATATGGTTTCTAAGCAGAATCATTCTTGAAAATATAGGAATTAGAGCATCTTCAGGATGTTGTTAGTCTACAGTAGAACATATTTTATGAATTTAAAGTTAACCCTGATATCAGAATTTTTTGTTTGCTTGTTTTGATTTTTTAGGTCACCAAGGAATGATATTAAGCTCATGCATATGCAAAACAAACAAGCAAACAGACAAATAACAACAAAAACACAGCAAGTTATTCTACTGCAGCTTTTGCTTATGTCACTAACTGTGAATTTAGACAAATCCACTAGAGTCTGTGGCCTCAGTTTCACCCATAGCATTTATTTTTGAAAGACAGGACTTTGACAGGAATAAATTTCATTTTATTTTCAAATTAGACATAACATATCCGTGATTATCCCAGTTGGATAGATGAAGACACTGTTTCCAAGTTTCTCAAGTATTCACCTCTGAAATGCTTCTTTCCACACACTTTTCTTCTCTATGTCCATTAACGTTTCACAGTTCAAGTATTATGAAAGTCACCATCACTAAATGTATACACAAAAATAATCTTTACATTTTCAAATATGAGACAGTTATTTCTTTACCATTAATTGTAAGATATCTCCAACCTCAGAGATGATATAATAGGTGAAAATAGATCTTAAAAATAGATGAAACATAGTATGCATTCAAATGCCAATGCTTTGCTCTAGAATTCTGTCATGAAAACAAAACAAAATTAAACAATTGAATCCATATTGCATTATACAGTTTAAATTTGATTTTCCTAGCTAAATCCATGCTTTCCAATCCATGATTATTTGATCCTGACTCTACAGGCTGAAGGTCAGTGTAGTATGTAGAAGAAGGATTAGAAGAGTAGAAGATAGAATTGAGATCTAGGTCTGGCTGCAGAACTGATACATGGACTTGAAGATTGAGCACATTCTTACTCCTCGTGTGAATTAGATCAGCGTTATCCCAAATATATCAGATGAAGAAAATAAAGCTAAGGGTTGTGCTTCAATAATACTTATGTCTGGATACATCTATTTTTGGGTAGACATAGAAATATGTGAGGAGGATACACAAGTGAAAGTTTTTCCATTATCTCTAGGGACCCACACTCTAGCTGGAGAGAAAGCCATGTAAATATAAACTAATAACTACATCACACTGGAGTCCAACCAACAATTAAAGGATGAGTCATAGAAATTGTGACTTTCAAATAAGGAATTTTGTCTGGGGAAGTTAGAAATCGTTTTTGGAAAGGTTCATGACTCAGTCGTGTTTTGTGGATAAATGTGATAAGTGGTAAGTTATGGGTATGTAGATTGATAAGACATTGCATAAATGTGCAGATATGTAAAACAGCATGCAGATAGATAGATACATAGATGATAGAGAGATAGAGATACATAGAGAGAGATATATATAAGGATATATGGAGACAGAAATTTGTACAGAACGTGAACAAGGATAAGTTTGAGAGAGACAACCTAGGAAGAAATTTTATGAACTTGAATATGCACCTAGAAGTGACTATGAGTCACTCAGATTTACAATCTGGGGAATGATTTGCTCATTATAGCTTTCACTTATTTATTTTAATTTAGTTTACACTTATTTAATGTATTTACTTTTGGAATAAGTGATATATTACCATGATCTACCTCTTCTTTTCTCTCTACCATGTGAAAAATGTCTAATATATACTTCCAGATATATTTTATGCATATTTAAACAAATATCTAAATATAAGTTGATTTCCTTTGAAAAGAATTGTTTTAGTGGCAGTGTGGCAGACAGATATGAGAGGGTGATTCTGTAGGCTTAAAGACCAACTTGGAGACTATTGAACAGTACAAGTGTGAAACAATAAAACTGTGATCTAAAGAAATGCCAGTGATGATAGAGAAGATGGATCAAGAATTTTGTGGCACTGTCTTTAAAAGGATTGCAGAGTTCTGGATGAAAGGTTTATGATAAGGTGGAAGAAAAGATAATATACTGTGAACAGTATACACTGTATTTGTTTATCAGGTATCCATGATATTTGCAATAACTTTAGAAATCCTAATGTAGTGGTTCTAGTTTGATGTAGCTTCTTCTGGTGACAATGAGAAACCAAATTTCCATTTGTAGTCCTATCAGTAATATGTATGAGGTGATGCTCTGCTCCTAATACCATTAGCAGTACCATAACAAAGTCCTGAAGGACGTTAGCAGGCACTTCCCACTCCCTCAGTGTAGTTAGTGTAACTGGGAGCAGTTAAGCCTTACACAGAGGAGGGACGTGGTAGATTCTTAGAAATATTTCTTAAAAGACGAATACTGCAAAATCTCACTTATATGTGCAATTTAAAACAGTCAAACTCATAGAAGCAGAAAGTCGAATGGTGGTTGTCAGGGGATGAGGAGGGAGAAATGGAGACATATTGGTCAAAGGGTACAAAGTTTCGGTGATGCAAGCTGAATAAATTCTGAAGATCTAATGTACAGCATCGTGACTAAAGTTAACAATACTGTATTGTACATTTGAAACTTGCTAAGAGGGTAGAATTTAGATATTATCACCAAAAATAAAGAAAGAAAATAGTAATTTGAAGTAAAGGATATGCTAACTAGTTTGATTGTGGTGATTATTTCACAATGCATATGTATATCAGAGCATCAGGTTGTACTCCTTAAATATCCGCAATTTTTATTTGTCAATTATACCTCAATAAAGCCAGAAAAAATTTAAAAAGAATTTAAAAATGTACTAAAAAAGATAAAAATATTTGTTGAATAAATAAAAAAGATAACTTTTGACATGACACAATAATTTGGGGAGACTATGAGAATGATCATGGAGCATGAGGAGAAGACAATTAAACTTTCAATTAATTTTTATATAAAATGTTTCTAAAGCTGCCGTTGTTTTTCTTCAGGTTTTCCAAGAAACCAGAATTACATCAGAAAACAATCAGTAATTTTAATTGCTTGTTTTAAGTCCTCTGGGGAATAAGATGAGCAATTGTCTCTAGGGTCCTGGCGGCACAGGGAGTGGAAGGAGATATAAGAGTCTTAGCATCTCCCCCCAAGCTAGCTCTCCAGAGGCAGGAGAGGGGCTGCCTTCTCCACCAGGAGGTTGGTTTGTAGCTCAGAGAAGATATGGATATTCTTTTTCATGTGAGATATGAAGAAGATGCCTAGGTTCAGTCAGTTCTTCACAGGAAAAATCATTTAGAGAAACTTTTGAGCCACTGTAAACATTAAGTAACTGGAACAAATACTTTCTCTTTATGCAGTTTTGTACCGAGGGCCTGGCTTAGCTGAGCTCCTCCATAGTGGTGTGTGGAACAACTGTTTCCTGAGAGTAGGAGAATAGAAGGGCCCTGAGAGTTTTCAGGTATATGCCTCTGAGCTTCTGTGATTTTCTTTGGAAGAGCTGTGCAAGGAGAATAGGAGATATTTAAATAAAATAGAATTGAAAATAATAAAATGAAACTGCTAGAGAACTATAATAAACAGGACCTACTCTAAATAACATTTTAGAGCATGAAAAAAATATACTAGCCCTCAAGGGAAAAAGAGAAAAAAAGGGAAGAATGGATAAGAAGAAGTTTATAAATACCACTTCACAGATTCAAAGATAATGCAAATTGTTTAATCCATAAAATAACATAATTTGGGAGATAAGCAATCATAATATTTAATTTGCACATTAGTTTAACGTTGAGTTCAAACAGGCAAATGTGAAAATTTATCAGAACCAAGGAAATAAAGCAATAGTTCTCAACTACATTGTGTACCCCATTCTGCCCTCAAGGGGACATTTGACAATGCCTGGTGACTTTTTTTTTGTTTTTCATTTTTCCCTGCCACTCACATTAATGGCTTTAAAGGTATGCATTATTACTATTTTTTTTTTTTTTTGGTGAAGAAGATTGGCTGTGAGCTAGCATCTGATGCCAATCTTTGTTTCTCTCTCTCTTTTTCTTTTTCTCCTCAAAGCCCCAGTACATAGTTGTATATCCTAGTTGTAAATCTTTCTAGTTTTTCTATGTGGGATGCCACTACATCACAGCTTGATGAACAGTGTGTAGATCTGTGCCCATGATCTGAACCAGTGAACCCTGGGCTCCCCTGTCGAAGCAGAGTACACACACTTAACCACTACACCAGTTGGCCAGCCTCTCTGGAAACATTTTTGATTGTCACAATGGAGGGACTGGGGATAAGAGTGATACTGTCATCTAGGAGATAGAAGCCAGAAATGCTGCTATACATGGTCCAATGTAGAGGCCATCTCCCCATAACAAAAAAAAAAATAATCCAGCACAAAATTTCAATAGTGCCGAGGCTGAGAAACTCTGAAAAAGGGAATTAAGAAATAATTTTACAATACTGATGATTGACTGGAAAACATTGCCTTCTGATTGATCTTTAAATCCTTGGATATCTGAACATATAGGGCCATTGAGAATTCTCAGTGTGATAGGAGGCCTCTGATCTTTAGTGATGGAACATCTAGAGCCATCTGATTCTAGAGTTGCAGAAACAGAGATGACCTTACCAGAAATGATAGTCTGAGAAAAAACTTCATTATAAAGAATTATAATAGAAGGAATTCCTGGTATTCTTGATTTACAGTATTAAAAAGAGGAAAGTTTCAGGAGAACTGGGTTGTGTTCCTCACCATAACATCATTCTGAGTTGTTCTGGATATAGGATTGCTAGATTTAGCAATACAGAATACAGAATGCTAAATTTAATTTGAAATTCAGATAAACAATGAATAACTTTTTAGTATGAGTATATCTGTGCAATATTTCAGACACACACAACAAAATTTGTTATCTATTTAAGATTCAAATTTAACTGGGGGTTTTATCTCATAACCAATTTGATGCATCCCACCATTCTATCTGTATTAAGAATTCCTTTATCATAAATGTCTTTAGAGTGTGGATACATCTTAACTCCCATCTATATTGTTGACAGTTAATGGGGGACAAAATAAGTACTATTGGAGCAATACAGAAAGAGGAGAGAAGGATCTAGAAAAGGCAAGAGTCTTTCTCAATATGTAAGGGTCCTTGCCATACTTATTCCTGAACAAGGATGTTTCTCTAACTTCCATTCAGTACATTTCATTTTGACATAGATCTTCAGAAGAGCTACATGGCCCTCAACACATTCATTGGACTAGTTTCCATAGTTTATAGTATGAAGATTGTCTTGAAATTGGTTGAAAGAATTAGCAAAAATGTGTAAAAATGTGATCTTTACAAAATAAAAATGTGAATATCTCAATTTGTAATGTGGATCTGAGCCTGGCACAGAGTGATGAGTACATGACTGAATTTAAGAATCTGGATTCTGGTTGTAGATTGATCATCCAATTTCCATGTCATTCAGCAAGTCATGACTTCTTCAGGATTCTGTGCGCTTACCTGTAGAAAAAGGGGTTCAATAGATAGTCCTTACTGAAAAACATAAATCATTATTTACGTTGAGATTTGCCTTATGTAGCCAAAAGGAAGAATGATCATTAAAGTGCTAAACTGATATTTAAAATGTGGATATAATTAAGTATACAGACTATTCTTTCTTTATATCACAAGATGTGCTCAGATTTTATAGAAATTTGTTCTAATTATGAGGTATTTCATATGATTCACTTTTCATTAGTAATTACAGGATAGAAAATCTTTTTTTCACTTTACTAGACCTTTCTTTGTAGAATTTATGAAATCAGTGAGATTAGAATGTCTTACATGATGATTTGATTAGATGTTACCACATAAATTTCTTGAGTTCATAATTATTCCATTTGTAAGTCTTTAAAGTTATATTTTAGGATAAGAACAGAATTAAGTTATACAATTTTTGAGAAAGTAGAATTAACTAGTAATTCTTTTCTGAAACATTAGATATTCCTGTCTTGGATACTTACACCTCTCAGGATTATAACACAGATCTATTTTGTCTCACCTTATGTTCTACGCAGGGGATAGTCAACCATGCTTTATGTGTCCATTGCTCTCCATAATGTCTTATTCCCAGGACTGATTTTCAGATCCTACCATCAGGAAAGATGTTTCTAGCAGAGAGAAATCTAACTGCTGGGGCCACATTCACCCTCTTGGGCTTCTCAGATTACCCAAAACTGAAAATACCCCTCTTCTTGGTATTTCTGGCCATTTACAGCTTCAGTGTGGTAGGGAATCTTGGAATGATTGTGATCATCAAAATTAACCCCAAACTACAGACCCCCATGTACTTTTTTCTCAGCCATCTCTCATTTGTGGATTTCTGCTATTCTTCCATCATTGCTCCCAAGATGCTGGTGAATCTACTTGCAGAAGACAGAACTATTTCCTTTTCAGGATGTATGGTGCAATTCTTTTTCTTTTGCACCTTTGTGGTGACTGAATTAATCCTATTTGCTGTGATGGCCTATGATCGCTTTGTGGCCATTTGCCACCCTCTGCTCTACACAGTTGCCATGTCACAGAAACTCTGTGCCATGCTAGTATTTGTATCATATGCATGGGGCATAGGATGTTCTTTGCTACTCACATGTTCTGCTATTAAATTATCTTTTCAGGGTTTCAATAGAATCTTCCTGTGAGCTGTCTTCCCTGATTTCCCTCTCTATCTCTGATTCTTATCTCAGTCAGTTGTTTCTGTTCATTGTTGCCACTTTTAATGAGGTGAGCACACTGCTCATCATTCTCACATCTTATGTGTTCATTGTTGTCACCACCCTAAAGATTCGTTCAGCTGGTGGGCACCGCAAAGTTTTCTCCACCTGTGCCTCACACTTGACCGCCATCACCATATTTCATGGCACCATTCTCTTTCTGGACTGTGTGCCCAACTCCAAAAACTCCAGGCACACAGTCAAAGTGGCCTCTGTGTTTTACACAGTGGTGATCCCCATGTTGAATCCTCTGATTTACAGTCTGAGAAATAAAGATGTCAAGGATACAGTCGGTAAAATAACAAAAACAAATTGTTTTCATATGGAATGTATGAATGGGTAAATATTTAATGAAGGTCTTGCAGAACACCTTTCTGATTTCTGAATAAACTGTGTATCAAGAGTTCATTTTCAGAAATCATTTTGGATTTTCAAAAAGAAAGAACATGAGCTTTAAGTTAGACTGTATCTGGCTCTGATTGTATAAACCAGGGAAAACCAGTTATCTTCAGTAGGTCTTTATTTACAAAAATGATGTAATATGATTTAGTTTTTAATGTGGTGCAGGGAGCAAAAGAAAATGTAGACAATATATCTGGTATGTTGTATATTTGCAATAAATGCTAGTTATCTTATTCTTTCTTCCCTGCCAACTGACAGATTGTAGATGCTAAATTAAAAAAAAACAATTTTCTATTTTAAATTTAGTGAAATAGATGACAAAAAGATAACAGCTTCGCTTTCAAGAATCTCACAATCCAGATTTTTAGGAAATAGAAAAATAGGGTTGGTGGGGAGAGAGAGTGTCATTTGTGGCTATCACAGGGATTGCTTCATAATTGCCTGTTTCTTTTTCTTGGCCCTGAAGGATAGGTACGTTTTTAGGAAAAACAAGAGAAGAAGACTGTAGTTTTATTGAGGAGTAAAGAGCATGAGTGATGTTCCAAAGGTGAGTACATATCATTAAGTCAATGACTCAACAAATATTTTGAGCCACTATTTTGTGCTATATGCACACAAAGTAACTTGTTAGGTGCCCAAAGGAATGAAAATTTGCATAAATTATAGCTATTATTCTACATTATCTCACAAAAGAGTTACTTTGTGTAAGATGAAAGGATTTGTAAGAGGTTTAGCAATATTAGCTTGCTTCTTGAAATAGAACAAAAAGAAGAAAACATATTAATATACATTGATGTTTTATGTTTCCTTTCTTTCAGACACCAATTAGCATAAATATATTATTAATTCATATGGTAGCTTGACCAAGTGTATATCTCAATTTTCTTCATCAGGACGCTCTAGGAAGTCTTCATAAAACAATTGAATTTATTTGTTGTAAGTATTGAGAGCTATTTACTTTTCTTGTACTTGAATGTTGCTTTAAATTAACTCTAATATTTAATTATAATCTAAACAAAGAAAGAATCAAACCTAGATTACTGTGTGATGAAGAAGGATTAATTTTTCCTCTAACAATTGTAATATTTATTATAAGATGTCCTCATAGACAACCATCTAATTTAGAAATTTTATAGCACCATGTTGATTTTTTTATCTCTTCTATCACTAATTTTGCTTGACCTACTTAAACATTTTGTCTTTTATATTTTTTGTGTCTGCACGAAATTTTAAATCTAGTTAGTAAAATATTGAGAGAACAAATTCTCACTGTTTTTGTGAAGGTAAAAGGAAAACTGGGCAACAATTTTATGTTGCTTCCATAAAATAATTTGAAACGGTTATATGGTTTTAAACTTAAAATGATAGATTGATATCACCTTTTTTTCCAGTTATTCGGATATGTAATGAAAACTAACATAATTTCATATATTGACAAATAAACTCTGTTCTTCTACACATTGTTATTTACTTGAACTAGAACAATTTAATTGAACTAGCGCAATCGTGTATAAGTAGTAGAAAAGTTACATAGGTGTTGATTGGAATCAGTGATGGCTAATCCATTTTCAGAGAATAAATATTTACGTTTCTTTTCTATCTTGGCAAATGATGGCTAAGTTTTTGTGACGTCAGAGACACAATCCGTTTATTTTTTTCCTGAGGAAATGGAAATACGTATTAAGTGCTCTGATCATTGTTTTAAAATTAATGTGTGACAAAATCAAGACAATAATTTGAGACTTCAACCCTACAGGCCCTAACGCTTTTCATTTAATACTGATGTAAAATTTCATATTCTTCCATTTTCCAACTTTAGTTTTCAAATTATCTTTGGTAACTTCTATAGGACAGGATTTTTATTAGTGTTATTCAATCTTTATTAACTCATGTGCTTCTTAAGTAAATTAATGTAAAAATCTATATAGCTGTTAGAATTTTCAATTGACTTTGAAAATAAATCATCATAAATTTAATTGAAAAATGAAAATGTAATATACAATGCATACCATGGCTATCTTATGTTCATAATAATTAATTTGAAATATACAAAGCATAAGATTTCATATCATTTCTTTTGGCCCTGAACCCGTATTTAAATTCACTTACTCTCCAGAATTCTGTCCCTTAATAATCCTAAGAGCATAGTACTTTGCAACAAAAATATATGCAAATTTACCTTTTATTTCCCTTGTTAATAAAGTTCGAAGTGATTGTTACATAAACATTTTTCAATATAACAATCATTACCTTACACCTATTTAATAAAAAGTGTGTTACAAATTTTTGTAAATTTTTAAAAGATAAACTATAAAATGTCATTTGAAAGACATCTCTTAATGATACTGATTGGAATGATTTTCATTTTCATTTCAATTACTCAAACTATCCATGGATGAATATTTGTATTGCTAGAATAATAGAGATTTCAGCACACTTAAATTTAATGATATTACAAAAAGAAAGATGGGAACAAAATAGTGATGGTTTTTGTAGTAGGGATGTCACTCAATATTTTTTAACATCACACACATGTTAAGTCAAAATTCTCATGAGCTCTTATCATTCATGATGATTTTAATTGACCAAGTAAAATTATATGCATCTCATTTCTTGTTTAAGGTGCATCTGCTAATCTTCTAATTTTAAAATGAAATTGTTATGCAGTCAGTGGAGAAGTTCACTTTCTTAGTTCTTTAGAAGTTTATAAAAAAGGCTCTATGATTTATTAAGTGATAATTTTAAAAATGTATTACAATTTCACTTAATTAAATCTTTCTTTAATCAATATTATCAGTCTCTGGTTTAAGGGTAGGAGGCAGCAAGCTAGAAAGAGATTTTCTTCCAATATTATGACACAAAGAGTTAGATATTCCACAAACTTCAAACATTTTTGGAATCCCCTGGATAGCTGGAGTCACTGGGTAACCAACTAAGACAAGCACAGAGTTACCAGCAGTAGCATTCTATTAGAAGAGGGGGAAGGATCAGGAAGGAGATCCTCTGTGGGGGACACATGCAAAGGGAAGACTTAAAGTTCAAAGTGGGTTAGACATTGAAAATATAAGCCAACCTTCATTCTAAATATAACCCCTTATATTTAGAAATTTGAAGCTTATGGTGCACTGAGGTTGCTATAGTGTTGACAACACTGAAGCCCAGATTAACTCCTACACTTAATGTTAAGCAAAAGAAGTGAGTTAATTTCCTGGCAAAAATGCCACTTCCTTCATTCTCTGTTGTCCTACAAATGATATATGTTCTTATGCAAAAATTACCTGGTAACATAAATAACCAGAAGAAAGCAACCCACTAAAAAAAGACAAAGATATTAACAATTAGGTTCAGATAACCTAGACATTAGAAACAGCAGACCGGCAATCTAAAGTAAATATGATTCCTATGGGCTCTAGTGGAAAAGGTAGATAACATGAATGAATAGATGGGGATTTCAGCAAAGTCATGGAAACTATAAAACTGAATCAAATAAAAATGTTAGAAAAAGTAACAGAGATAAAGGATATTTTAAATGACATGGCAATATCTTCAACATAGATGAGGAAAGAATTAGTGAAATTAAGGAGAGATCAATAAGAAACACCTCAAATTGTACACACACAAAAAAAATAGTGAAGAAAAGAAAAACACTTAAGACCTGGGTAACAATATCAAATAGTAAAAATAACTATAATTTGAAACTCAGAAGCAAAAGAGAAGAGGGATTGCTGGGAAGATGGTGTTGGAGGAGGACTCTGGGATCACTTTCTTCCACGGAGATCTCTAACTGCCTTCACTGGGTTTTTGGGGTTACATTGTTAGACTGGGTTTCTTGGTTTGAGGTAACATCAATATATTTCTAACAAAGTGCACACAAAGAGATATATCTTGTCATTATCCTTAAAGCATACAACCATTCTTATTAAATTGACATCATTTTTTTCCCATGGAATGAGTATACATTTGTCTTATATTCTCTGTTTTTTGATGAAAATTTGAAGTCAATTTCTTATGTGTTTTATGTGTATTTCTGAGTATTATTTTTTAGTTTTTTGTTTAATTTCTCTTTTATTGCTTTTCCAATTGCAAGGTAATAATTTTAGAACTTTTAAAATCTTCTCTTCTGCGAAATAGTGATAATAATACTCTACTTTTCTAATAAAACTTTCATGAAAATTAAATGAATATATTAAGTTCTTAGCACTATATATGGTACATTATAACTGATTAATAAATTATCTGCTCTTATTTCTGTTGTTGTCTTTACTTTTATCCTTTGTTCTCTATTTTACCTTAAGTCTTGATTAAACACATGGGTCATATATTTGCCATGCCTGTTTCAGTTTCCATGTCCTTGGTAATATTTTTTGCTCTATCTGATAATATTTTAAGCATTCACTATATTTTCTAAATCTATTATATTTTAAACCAATTGTGTTAGTTTCCCATGGCTTCTGAAAAAAATTACTAAAACTTTGGTGGCTTAAAACAGTAGACATTTATTCTCTTAAAGTTCGGAAGATCAGAAATTTGAAATTGATATCAGTGCACCAAAATCAAGGTGTCAGCAGAACCATACTCCCTCAGAAAGTTCTAGAGAATGACTCTTTTTATCTATTCCAGCTTCTGGTGGCTGCAGGCATTTCTTGACTTGTGGTCATATTGCTTCAGTCTTCAACGCTAGCGTCTTTAAACCTCTCTCTTCTCCATCTTCACTGCATACACTTGCGTGTGTGTGTGTGTGTGTGTGTGTGTGTGAAATAATCTTCTGTTTCTCTCTTATGAGGACAATTGTGATGGCATTCAGAGCATATCTAGATAATCCAGGATCCTTAGCCTAATCACACGTGTAAGCAATCTTTTTCCAAATAAGATGACATTTACAAGTGCCAGAAATTAGAACCTGATATATATACAAGGGTCCATTTTCAAGCTTGACAGACCCATCTTTTAAAGGTCAAATCATAATTTACCTTTCCTATGTTATTACAATGTTAACACTTCTTTGTTTTATAACTTTCTAAAGATTTCATTTCGTATTTGTTATTGTCTATATTTTTACTTATTTAAATGCAACATAGGTCCTGTTTCTTTAGTGAAGTAGGAAGAACACTTGACTTGAGATTAAAATCCTTGGTCCAGATTTAGATCCAGAAGAGTGATTTTGAGAAAGACACTTAAACTTGCTTGATCTCAATTCTCTTAAATATAAACTGAAGATAAGCTGCCTGCCTCAGAGAGTTATTGTTGGACTTAAACATAATATCAAAACCACAAGGACCTGTGACACATAATTCACGCAATGATTCTTATAAAGAAATCTTTGAGGGTAAGAATCATTTAGAAATATTCTAGTATCCCTGGTGAAGACAGCTATTCATTATTTACTGAAACAAATGAATAAGTAATGACTAAAAGAGTGGTGGTATATTGTGCTCATGATACAAACATGGCTCTTTATTAGTTTTCAAAGGTTTTAAATGGAGTGAGATTTCCCGTATCACCCATGAGTCTGTGTATTTTAAGATGAGGTGAGAAAAAACATATTTATCCTTTGGTCCTCTAATTAGAACAGGATTTCTCAATCTTAGCACTGTTGAAATTTTGAGCCAGACAATTGTGTGCTGTGGGTGTCTGTCCCGTGTATTATGGGATGTTCATCAGCATCTCTAACCTCTACCCATCAGGTGTCAGGACCTACTCCTACATTTTTGACACAAAAAAATATCTCCAGGCATTTTCAAATCTCGCCTAGGGAGCAAAATCACCTGAATTGGGAGTCACTGAACTAGAAAGCATCAATATACTAGAGGCCTAGAATCTTTAGAGGAAACTTCAATATTAAACCTTGTGTTTGTCTTTTCAGCTACAGAGGTGCTTGTATTTTAGTCAGCTATTAATTTGATCTCTCTCTAGAATCTGCAATGTCACTTTCAGAGACCCTGGATGTTAAGTCTTCAGTGAAACAGAGTTACTCTCACTTTAGTATGGATAACTATTGGTCTCTATGTCCTACTAAGATATAGACACACTTTTTATATTTGAACACTGATTGCTTTGTTTTATTAGCAAAAAATATGTCTACTTTGCATTCAGCTTCACAAAAACTTGAAATATCAAATTTCTCTTTGCCTTCCAATGATACTTCATGGGAAATTCCCCTAGTTGTCTGGAAATGATTGAGGTGCACTGAGTGTTCCTAAAAATTTCCAGTATTATATTTCTTCATTAGGCAACACAATCTCTATAAATGTCATTTCCAAGTCTCCTATCATGTCATCAACTTTCCAAGCTCCGTGTAACTGCTTATGTTGTTTCCTCTACCATCTTTCACTTACTATTCTATATTGGACAAAATTCTTAATGTCGAGTTCAAGTTATCCCACTTTTCTGTTTGTTATCTAGAACACAACCTGGCACAACATATTCACAGAGCAAATGTATTTTTTACATGAAAACTCTCTGATCTAGTCTGGTCTTGAATGGTCAGAATTTCATTTGAAAATGAATGTACAAATAGCACTTACCATAGTCATTAACTTCATTCATAATTGGTGTTACATCTACATGTGGACTTTCAAGAACTTCTAATTCTAAATAGCTAGATAGATCCTGTTTCCAGTTTATTCCACCATCCTATCCCATAGAAAAATTTGATAGCTGTTTGAAAGTTGCTTTTTGTGTGTTTTTGTGAAGAAGATTGGCCCTGAGCTAACATCTGGGCCAATGTTCCTGTATTTTATGTGGGATGCTGCCACAGCATGGCTTGACGAGTGGTGTGTATGTGCATGTGTGGGATCTGAACCCACGAACACTTGACTGCAGAAGCAGAGCAGGCAAACTTAACCACTCTGCCACTGGGCAGACCCTGACAAATTGCTTTGAGCTGGCTAACTCAAATTAGATAGCAAATATTATAATCTAACCTTATATATAACAATCTACCATTTTGAAAGCCAAATATATTTTTCCTTGAGACATTCTCAGAATGTAGAAAAACACATTACAATATTTCATTTTTGTTTAATCAGCTCCTCAGTATAACTTTTTACTTGCTCACATATCTTTTCCCACTGGGATTTGAATGTCAGAGTGTGTGTGTTCCTGGGATCTGATGTGAGATCAGAAACTAATCTCAAAAACCTCAAAGTAAAATATAAAAGATCTTGCATTATACTCAGGAATCACAGCCTTCCTAAGGGAGGAAAGATTTCTTCTATGAACACAGAAGGCCTGCCCAAAGGAATTATGGAAAATGTTGTTTTGGGTCAGTTTCTTAATCTTTGAACTGCCAAAGTTGATTTTTCCAGTCAAAAATGAGCTGATGCTATCAACAGTGTAGTAAGAAGGTGTGAAGTCAAGAGAGGTGTCTAGAAGCCAACAGAGAAGGGAATTTTAAGAAAAAAGGAGAGGCCAAAGCTATAATATGGAATAGAGAAAAATAATGTATTACGTATTGAAAATTATTTGAATTTTATAGCTAGGTTGTGATTTGGGATATGGAGGAAAGAGGGTTAAACCCTTTGTTGGGACAAAAGCCTATCTCAGTAGGCTGAAATAAGAAAGTGGAAACCAGTGTAGATGACTGTAAGAAAACACTGCAATTAAATGAAGGAAAACAAGTGAAAGTAGATACAGGGTAATATTTTTAAAGATGAAATTGACTTGAATTATGTTATGCACTAAAGGTTTATGAGAGAAACATTAGTAGTAATAGTATAAAGTATCTTAATTGACACAGATAGAATTGGGTGCACGGATGAAGGGATTAACCTGCGAGAGGGTAGGCATATTTTTCCCAGAAAAGGAAGACAGGGAGAAAGGGAGCCAATGATGAATTCAAATGCTTATACGATGACTCAGTGACATAGTTTTGGATATAATTATTTGCTATTCTATATTTTTCTTCACAAAAGAGAAATCATTTTCTGGCAGTGAAAAGAAGCTCATAGAATGAGACCTAAACAGAAACATGAAGGTTTGCAGTAGCTATTAAATGAGGGAAATAGCGGTGTGTAATACTATATATATATATATACATATATAAAATATGTACATATGTATCCAATTTAAAATTATAACTTTTATAGAACTATAAAATGAACATGTCAAAGATTTTATTTAATTAGTTAATTGATTAAGCTAGTATAAAACATAATTCAAAGAATTATAGATCAGGAATTCACAAATAAGTATACAAATAGGTACAAAACTAGAATTTTCCATAGGGTAATCAATGGTCTGTACAGTGGACAAAATGTGCATGTCTATAGACATGTATCACTTGTATTGAAATCAGTTATCTACCAGGTAGAGATTTGTAATCTAGGGCAAGGGCAATGAAAAGCAGAGATAAGTCAGAGAAGTAGGTAGGTGATTCTTTTTCAACATCTCTTACTATCTTTCACTACAGGGGACATGGAAACATTCTTGAATATCATTATCATATTGCCTGGATTGAATTTAATAAATTTATAAGGATGAAGATTTCTCTAGTTGTATTCCATAGATTGGATTCCAGATAAAATAAAATAGATGTCTGGATTGACTCAGAATTGCTATGTTGCCAACCTTAGAACAGTGAAGGAACAAGATGGTGGCGATATTGTGACTGTAGAAGGAAATTTTTTGTTAATTTTAATTTTAATAGCAGTAACATTGGATTATAACACTATATAACTTTCAGATGTACATAATAACATATTTTGAAATCTGTGTAGATTACATCATGTTCACCACACAGAGACAAATTACAATCCATCACCACACATGTGTGCCCAATCACCCCTTTCCACATCCTCCTGCCCTCCTTCCCTGCTGGTAACCATCAATCCAATCTCTGTTGTTATGTGTTTGTTTGTTGTTGTTTTTATCTTCTACTTATGAGATCATACGGTATTTGACTTTATCCCTGTGACTTATTTCACTCAGCACATTTCCCTCAAGGTCTATCCATATTGTCACAAATGGGTGGACTTCATCATTTTTTATGGCTGAGTAATATTCTATTGTGCATATATACCACATCTTATTTATCCATTCGTCCCTTGATGGGCATCTAGGTTGCTTCCAAGTATTGGCTATTGTGAATAATGCTGCAACAAACATAGGGGTGCATGTGTCTTTATGTATTCATGTTTTTATGTTTTTTGGAAAAATACCCAGAAGTGGAATAGCTGGATCGTATGGTAGATCTATTCTTAATTTTCTGAGGAGACTCCATACAGTTTTCATAGTAGCTGCACCAGATTACACTCCCACCAGCAGTGTACAAGGGTTGCCTTATCCCCACATCCTGTCCAACATTTGTTGCTTCCTGTCTTGTTAGTTCTAGCTATTCTGACCAGAGTGAGGTGATATCTCATTGTAGTTTTGATTTGCATTTGCCTGACAGTTAATGATGTTAACAATGTTTTCATGTACCTATTGGCCTTCTGTATATCTTCTTTGGAGGAATCTCTGTTCAGATATTTTGCTCATTTTTTAATTGGCTTGCTGGTTTTTTTGTTGATGAGATGTATGAGTTCTTTGTATATTTTGGATATTAACCACTTATCTGATATATGGTTTGCAAATATCTTCTCCCAATTCTTAGGTTGCCTCTTCTTTTTGTTGATGGTTTCCTTTGTGGTGCAGAAGCTTTTTAGTTTGATGTAGTCCCATTTGTTTATGTTTTCTTTTGTTTCCCTTGCCCAATCAGACATGATACTTGAAAATATGCTGCTAAGACTAATGTCAAAGAGTGTGTTGCCTATGTTTTCTTCTAGAAGTGTCATGGTGTCAGATCTTACATTTAAGTCTTTAATCCATTTTGAGTTGATCTTTGTGCATGGTGTAAAATGATGGTCTACTGTCATTCTTTTGTATGTGGCTATCCAGTTTTCCCAACACCATTTATTAAAGAGGCTCTGTTTTCTCCATTGTATGCTCTTGGCTCTCGATGAAAGTCAGCTGTTTATATATCTGTGGGTTTACTTTCGGGCACTTGATTCTGTTCCACTTATCTATGTGTTTATTTTTGTGCCAGTACTATGCTGTTTTGATTACTATACCTTTGTAATATATTTTGAAATCAGGGAGTGTGATACATCAAGCTTTGTTCTTTTGCCTCAGGATTCTTTGGCTATTCGGGGTCTTTCACTGTTCCATATAAATTTTAGGATTCTTTGCTCTATTTCTGGAAAAACATTGTTGGAATTTTGATAGGGATTGCATTGAATCTATAGATTGCTTTAGGAAGCATGGATATTTTAAATATGCTAATTCTTCCAATCCAAGAACACCAAATATCTTTCCATTTCTTTGTGTCCTCTTTCAATTTCTTTCCACAGTGTTTTATAGATTTTGGTGTACGGGTTTTTCACCTCTTTGGCTAAGTTTGTTCCTAGGTATTTTATTCTTTTTTGTTGCAATTGTAAATGGGATTGTATTCTTAATTTTTCTTTCTGCTACTTCATTGTTAGTGTATAGAAATGCAACCGATTTTTGTATGTTGATTTTGTATCTTACTACTTGACTGTGTAAATTGATTATTTCTAAAAGTTTTTTTAGTGGATTCTGTAGGGTTTTCTACAGATAAAATCATGCCATCCACAAATAGTAACAGTTTCAATTCTTCTTTTCCAATTTGGGTCCCTTTTATTTCTTTTTCTTGCCTAATTGCTCTGGCTAGGACTTCCAGTACTATGTTAAACAAGAGTGGTGAAAGTGGGCATCCTTGTCTGGTTCCTGTTCTTAGAGGGATAGCTTTCAGTTATTCTCCATTGAGAATGATGTTAACTCTGCATTTGTCATATATGGCCTTTATTATGTTCAGGTATTTTCCTTCTATACCCATTTTATTTAGAGTTTTTATCATAAATGCATTCTGTATCTTGCCAAATGCTTTCTCTGCATCTATTGAGATGATCATGTGATTTTCCTTCCTCATTTTCTTAAGGTGGTGTATGACATTGATTTGCGGGTCTTGAACCATCCTTGCATGCCTGGAATAAAACCCAGTTGATCATAATGTATGACCTTTTTAATGTATTGTTGTATTTGCTATTATTTTGCTGAGGATATTGCATTGATATTCACCAGTGATATTGGCCTGTAATTTTCTTTTTTTTGTTGTCCTTGTCTTGTTTTCATATCAAGATAATGTTGGCTCCATAGACTGAGTTAGGATGCCTCCTTACCTCTTCAATATTTTGGAAGAGTTTTGACAAGGATGGGTATTAAGTCTTCTTTGAATGATTGGTAGAATTCACTGGGGAAGGCATCTGGTCCTGGACTTCTATTTTTTGGTATTTTTTTTTTTCAATCTCCTTACTGGTGATTAGTCTATTCAAATTCTCTACTTCTTCTTGATCCAGTTTTGGAAGGTTGTAAGATTCTAAAAATTTATCCATTTCTTCTAGATTATCCAATTTGTTGACGTATAGGTTTTTTTTTTAAGATTTTATTTTTTTCCTTTTTCTCCCCAAAGCCCCCCAGTTCATAGTTGTATATTCTTCATTGTGGGTCCTTCTAGTTGTGGCATGTGGGATGCTGCCTTAGCATGGTTGGATGAGCAGTGCCATGTCCACGCCCAGGATTCGAACCAACGAAACACTGGGCCGCCTGCAGCGCAGCGGAGCATGCGAACTTAACTGCTCAGCCAAGGGGCCAGCCCCTGGCGTATAGGTTTTAATAATATTCTCTTATAATATGTTTTATTTCTGAGATGTCTGTTGTAATTTCTCCTCTGTCATTTATGATTTTATTTATTTGAACCTTCTCTATTTTTTTCTTGGTGAGTTTAGCTAAAACTTTGTCAATTTTGTTTATCTTTTCAAAGAACAAACTCTTGGGTTCATTAATTAATTCTATTGTTTTTTAGTCTCTATTTCATTTATTTCTGCTCTAAATTTTATCATTTCCTTCCTTCTCCTGATTTTGGACATTGTTTGTTCTTCTTCTTGCAGTTCCTTTAGGTGCACTGTTAGATTATTTATTTGGAATTTTTCTTGTTTGTTGAGATAGGCCTGAATTGCTATAAACTTCCCTCTTAGAACTGCTTTTGTTGTACCTCATAGATTTTGGCATGTTGTATTTTCATTTTTATTTGTCTCTAGGTATTTTTTGATTTCTTCTTTGATTTTTTCATTGATCCAATTGTTGTTCAGTAGCATTTTGTGTAATCTCCACTATTTTTGTGGCCTTTCTGATTTTCTTCCTGTAGTTGATTTCTAGTTTCACACCTTCATGGTCAGAAAAGATGCTTAGTATTATTTTGATCTTCTTAAACTTATTGAGACTTGTATTGTCACCTTATATGTGATCAGTCCTGGAGAATATTCCATGTGCGTTAGAAAAGAATGTGTATTCTTCAGTTTCGGGATGGAATGTTCTATATATATCTACTAAGTCCATCTGGTCTAAGGTGTCATTTAAGCCTAGTACTTCCTTACTGGTCTTCTGTTTGCATGATCAATCCATTGGTGTAAGTGGAGTGTTAATTTCCTCTACTATTATTGTGTTACTGTCTATTTCTGCTTTTATGTCTGTTAATAGTTGCCTTATATATTTAGGAGCTCCTATGTTGGGTCCATAGATATTTACGTGTGTTATATCCTCTTGTTGGATTGTTCCTTTCATTGTTATGTAAGGCCCTTCTTTGTCTCTTCTTACAATTTTTGTTTTAAATTCTATTTTGTCTGATATAAGTTATTACTACTCCTGCCTTCTTTTCTTTTCCATTTGCATTGTGTATCTCTTTGCATACTTTCACTTTCAGTTTGAGAGTGTCTTTAGTTCTGAAGTGTCTCTTTTATGCAGCATAAATAGGAGGCTTGCTTTTCTATCCAATTTGCCACCCTATGTGTTTTGATTGCATCATTTAATCCATTGACATTTAAAGAAGCTATTGATAAAAATGTGTTTAGTGCCATTTTGTTACTTTTTTTTCTGAGTGTTTTAGTAGTTCTTCTCTGTTCCTTTCTTCCTCTCTTTCTCTCTTCCCTTGTGGTTTGATGGCTTTCTTTAGTAATCTGCTTGATTTCTTTCCTCTTACTTATTTGTTTACTTATTGTAGTTTTCTGGTTTGTGATTGCCATGAGGTTTCTATATAATATTCTATGTATATAGCAATCTATATTGAGTTGCTATTCTCTTTAGCTTGACCTCTTTCTAAAAGCTCTACTCTTTTAATCCCCTCTTCCCACATTTTATGTTTTTGAAATAATATCTAATCTCTTGTTTTGTGTTTGTCTAACCATTACCCTTTTATCACTGTAATAGGTAATTTTAGTACTTTTGTCTTTCAAACTATATATCATCTTCATAAGTGGTTGATATGCTACCTTTACTGTAATTTTGCCTTTACCAGTGATTTTATTGCCTGTTTTTTTTTTTTTGGATAATTTCTTATTCTAATTGTGTTCTTCTCATTCACACTTAAATAAGCCCCTTCAGCATTTCTTATAGAACTGGTTTCTTGATGATAAACTCCTTTAATTTTGCTTGTCTGGGCAGCTCTTTATCTCTCCTTCCATTCTGAATGATAACCTTGCTGGGTAGAGTAATCTTAGCTGTTTTGTTTTTTTTTTTCCTTTCAGCACTTTAAATATGTCTTACCAATGTCTTCTAGCCTGTAGGAATTTGGCTGGGACGTCCATTGATAGCCTTATAGGCTTTCCTTTGTATGTCACTTGTAGCCTTTCTCATGCCACTTTTAGGATTCTCTTTATCCTTAATTTTGGACATTTTAATTATAATGTGTCTTGGTGTGGGCCTTTTGGTGTTCATCTTGTTTGGTGCTCTCTGTGCTTCCTGTACTTGGATGTCTGTTCCCTTCCGTAGGTTAGGAAAGTTTTCAGCTATTATTTCTTCAAATAGATTCTCTGCCCCCTTGTCTCTGTCTTCTCCTTCTGGGACACCTATAATAAGAATGTTAGTGCACTTGATATTTACCCAGTGTTCCCTTACACTCTTCTCATTCTGTCTAATTCATTTTTCTTTTATCTGTTCAGCTTGACTGATTTCCTCTAGTCTTTGTTCCAGCTCACTGATCCATTCTTCTGTATCATCTACTCTGCTATTGAGTCCCTCTAGTGACTTTTTCATTTCCAGTATTTTATTCTTCATTTTGGATTGGTTCTTTTTTATATTTTCCAATCCTTTCTTAATGTTCTCACTCTGCTCATCTAGTCTTATCCCAATATCAGTGAGCATCCTTATGAGCTTTTGTTTTAACTCTTTGTCAGGTAAGTTGCTAATTTCTGTTTCATTTAGTTCTTTTTCTGGGGTTTTGTCCTATTCCATTGCTTGGAATGTATTCCTTTGTCTCTTCATTATACCTCTTTCTCTGTGCTTTTATCTATGCATTAGGTGAGTTGGCTACATCTCCTGATCTTGGAGAAGTAACCTTATGTAAGAGATACCTTTTGAGGCTCAGCAGTGTTCTTGCCTCTCATCATTAGTCCAAATGATCCAGGAGTGACCCATGTTTGGGCTACTTGTGTCATTCTGCTGTGGCAGGGTTGCTCTTACTGCCGGTCTCGAGGGACTGTAGTCTTTCCATCCCTGGCTATCTGTTTGTAAATTATGTTTGGGGAGCCCCAGCACCATTGGCTGCAAGGTCTAGTAGCACTCTCTTATTGCAGTTTTCCTGTTAATTGACTATACATGTAGCCTGTGGTTAGGCTCAGGTGCTTACAGTTGCTGTAGACCTCAGGCCTGCAAGGCTATTGTCAGCTCTCTTAGGATTGCAGCTGAGTGGGGCTGGTCCTAGGCATGAGAGCACCCAATTGTTTCAGGCTTTGGAAGGTGGAGTCAAGCCTCTTTGTGACTGATTGTGAAGCACAGGTCTTCTGCCACTGAGAAGTTCCACCTCCCAAAGGTTCACACACACCATCAACACAGTCCTGGTCCATGCACACCTCTAACCCCTGGAGCATACCCAGTTGCCCCACTGCAGAGGCCCCCATCTCTCCACCAATGGCCCCTACACTTCACTTGGTCTTCACAAAGCCCCTGTGCCAAAGAG
This sequence comes from Equus caballus, assembly GCF_041296265.1. NCBI lineage: Eukaryota > Metazoa > Chordata > Mammalia > Perissodactyla > Equidae > Equus > Equus caballus. The sequence continues at coordinate 15,626,143 of NC_091695.1, forward strand.
GTAGACACAGTCACTTGCCTATGCAGGCAGACATGTACCCTTATGGCTTGCTGTTGGATGGAGCTGGTCCCTGGGGTGAGCTTCTTGCCCTGGCTGGACTGGATTAAATCTGTGCTCTAGTGGATGTGGCAGCCCCCTGGGCTACCAGGCCATGGCAAGAACTTCAATGGTGTCTGCCAGAATATGTGTCAGCAAGCCTTTACTAGGTCACAACAATGGCTGCCATCAAAGTCTCAGTCTCCGGAGATGTCTCACTTCTCATCGAGATGCACTCAGAACCTACCAGGTGATTCTCTTTTCATGAAAGGTCTGTGCATCTGTCTTTTTGGTGATTTTAGGTTGCTCTCTGAGATGGGTGAATTTCTATGTGGGCCCTTTAACAGCAAGGTTTTTTGGGTTTCCTCTGATAGCTTTTCTGGGGGCATATTGCTGTTACTAGATAGTGAAGCCAGATAGTAGAACATTCATCTCAGTTGTGTGGAGTCTGAAGGATGCTTGCTTATAGCAGTAATGTGCCCCTGCTAAGGTCCCCACTGCTCCAAGGAGGCTGAGTACCTAGGGTGGCTCCTGCCCAGCCCATGTGAAGGCCTGCTGCTCAAGAAGGTGGCTTTTTTCTCCCCAGAAGGGATTTCTGTCTCTTCCACTCAGTCAGGACTGTTGCTTGTTTTAGGGGTTATTTTAATCCAGTTTTCAGTTTTCTCTCCAGGGTAATTTTTCCAAGAATAATTGTAAGGTGGTTGTGTCTGTGGGGAGATGTGAGTTCAGAGTCTGCCTCTGCTGCCATCTTGACAAGATCCCCTGTAGAAGGAAATTCATTAACACTTTCAATTTGATGAGGAAGGTACTATCATTCTCCTAGTATACATCATGAAACTGAGACTCGGCGATTAATTCTCCTCCCCAATGTTTCACAATTAGTTAGTAATATAGCAAGGATCCAGTCAGTTATATAACTAAATCAGAATCTTTCTTCTTTGAATTTTATCAGTGGCTTTCAAACAACTCTAAGGAGTCCCTTGCTCCTCAGAAGCAAGGCCACATCAAAAGGTGAGAAATTTGAAACTTATTCATCTCTATGTATACAAGGCTTCACCTGGAACAGCAATGCTTCTATCTGTTGAGGAAATACACAAAAACAGGACAAATGGAAAGGAAGTAAGAGTGAAGCCCAGGCTTGGAGTTCAGCAACTGGTTTGATCGTAGTGCTATTTAATGTGAAAAACAATAGTTTTAAACAATAGAAGTGGTGAATTATCAATTCAATAAAAAAGTGAAAAACTTATGCATTATACTACACCAACTGTATATATGCCTAGGTGCTATCAGGATGCCCAAGTGGATTTAGAAGTATTGTTTTATTTATTTTGATCATTTTCTTTTTTATTTTTCTGTTAATCTTAAGGTTATTATTAATATTGCCATCATTACTTTGTCACAACTACAGAAGTCCAGGAACACTTTAGAGAATGGAGGTGAAGAATGTCACTGTGAAGACTGAGTTCTTTCTCCTGGAATTTAGTGACCATCCAGAACTGCAGAGTGTTCTTTTTGCTGTTTTTTTTTTTTCTTTTTCATCTATTAACTTACCCTGATCTGGAACCATGGGGCGATTTTATTAATCAAAATCAGTTCCCAATTGCATATCTCTATGTACTTTTCCCTCTGCATATTGTCCTTTTTAGATGCATGCTACTCTTTTGTTATTGTCTCCAAATTACTTGTGGACTTGGTTTCCAATAAGGAGACCATTTCTGACAAGGGCTGTACTGCACAGTTATATTTTTTCTGCTCTTTGATTGACAGAGAATCTTTCTTCTTGGCTGCCATGGCCTATGACTGGTACATAGCAATGTGCAACACACTGTTTTATACTGTTATTATGTCCAAGAGGATTTGCTCTCAGCTTGCCATTGGAGCATTTTTGTGGGCACCATGAGCTCAATTATTCATACCACTAATACCTTCCATCTTCTGCTCTAAAGAAATTAACCATTTCTTTTGTGATGTCTCTCCACTCTTCTCTCTGTCCTGCACTGATACTTACATACATGACATTGTTCTGGTGGTCTTTGCTAGTTTGATGCAGGCCATCTGCCTTCTAACAGTTTTTCTCTCTTACATCTGCATCACAGCAGCTATTGTTGAAACAGGTTCTGCTGAGGGAAAAATAAAACGGTCCTCCACTTGTGCTTCCAACCTGGCTGTAGCCACTATTTATCATGGTATCCTGCTCCTCATTTATTTGTGCCCCAGGACTAAGCATTCCTTTAATATGGACAAAGTGACCTCTCTGTTCTATACCTTATTTGAACCTATGTTGAACCCCGTAATTTACAATCTAAGGAAGAAAGATACCAAAAATGCCTTCAGGAAAGTGATTAGCCAAAAATTGCTTTCTTAAAAAAATATGAAACTGAGTTTGACAATATTTCAATCTGTTTCTTGACTTTTGATTCTAACTGATGAAAAAGTCAGTGTAATACGGATCTTCCCCAATTCTGCAGGTCATGAATCCTCAACTATAGCATGGGGTCAGAGCATTAACATCAAAAGCAGGTCCTCTTACATCAGTTGTATTATATTTAATTCTTAATAATTTTAAAGTTAAAATTTTTAGCATATTCCTTGATTATTGGTAGTCTTGTAAATTAGTATTGTCTATGGAGGATGATTTTCTAACATTTCATATGAAGGATAATCCATCTAACTTATGAAAATTAAATATGCATGAACCATTTAAACCAGTAATTACAATTCTAGGAATTGAACCTATAAAAGTTCACCACTTTCAAAAGTATCCATTGCATCATAGTTTGCAGTAGAAAATGATTGAAAACAAACTAAATGTCTCTTAGTAGGAGACAGGCTAAAAAGTAAAGTTGAATTTTTAAATATTTATTTGAAGGGTAGATTTACCCTGCACCTAAATGTTCTAAATCTCATATTCTTACTCATTTTTTCTCCTCATTCTAATTTATTTATTTATTTTTCTGAGTAGGATGGTTCCTGAGCTTACATCTGTCCCAGTCTTCCTATACTTTGTATGTAGGTTGTCACCAGAGCACGGCTTGATGAGGAGCATGTAGGTTGGCACCTATGGTCCAAACACATGAACCTGGGCCGCCAAAGCAGAGCATGTGAACTTAACCACTATGCCACTGGGCCAGAGTCTCCATGCTAAATTTTTAACACAATTACTCCCAATACTGGATAAGCCATTACCATATCAAAACCCTCTTCCTGTGAAAGAAAATAAGTGCAATTCACTCCACTCTTTTTCAATTAATTGTTTCCATATGAGTATCTGCACCTTGTAGCTTAGCTGTTCAAATTGTATTCACTCTAAAAATTTTCCTCAAATAATAACTCCTATATGAGTTTTCTGACCACTCTTCATTACACATGACAACTCAAATTCTAAACCTCACTAGAATCTTACATACTTCTTTTAAGACTCTGAGCATTTTCTGTCTAATCATATAGTTATTTGTGTCCTTTAGATGAATAAATTGCAAACAATAGGATATATTGGAGTATATGAGGAAGGCATTTGGTTTAAAACTAATTTGGCTTGACCTTGTTTTTTCCAGAAAGACTTGATGTGGCCTGTTGAGCATGAATTGTATATCTGCTTTAAACAGTTACAACTTCTCAAAGCCAAGAATGATGACCTTAAAGAAAGGGATGTACCTTCCTCCCATATTGGCATTTCTCTAAGGAAAAGCATCTCTTCCCAGAGGCTAAAGATTAATTACTCATAAGGCTGCTCATTGATATTGGGAGAAGACTGGATGAAGATAGTGAGATTGTCAACAAAGAATTGGAAAATATAAAAAGAACCAATCAGAAATGAAAAATACAATACTGGAAATGAAAAAGTCACTAGAGGGACTCAATAGCAGAGTAGATGATACAGAAGAATGGATCAGTGAGCTGGAACAAAGACTAGAGGAAATAACCCAAGCTGAACAGATAAAAGAAAAAAGAACAACAACTGTCTAAGGAACTTTGGGATAATATCAAGTGCACTAACATTTGTAATATAAGTGTCCCAGAAAGAGAAGACAGAGACAAAGGAACAGAAAATCTATGTGAAGAAATAATAGCTGAAAACTTTCCTAACCTAAGGAAAGGAACAGACATCCAAATACAGGAAGTACAGAGAGCGCCAAACAAGATATGCACATAGAGGCCCACATCAAGACACATTATAATTAAAATGTCCAAAATTAAAGATAAAGAGAGAATCCTAAAAGCAGCAAAAGAAAGGCAACAAGTGACATACAAAGGAAAGTCCATAAGGCTATCAGCATACTTCTCAGCCAAGACCCTACAGGCAACAAGAGAATTTCATGACATATTTAAAGAGCTAAAAGGAAAAAACCTACAGCCAAGAATACTCTATCCAGCAAGGTTATCATTCAGGTTGGAAGGAGTGATAAAGTGCTTCCCAGACAAGGAAAAATCAAAGGAGATTATCACCAAGGAACCAGTTCTACAAGAAATGCTGAGGAGTCTTATTTAAGTGGGAAAGCAATGAGCACATATAGAGATTAGAAAATTATCAGAAAAAAAAGAACAACCAGGCAATAAAATCACTGATAAAGGTAAACATATAGTAAAGTAGGAGATCAACCACCTATGAGGACAATGTGAAGGTTAAAAGGTAAAAGTACTAAAATTAAATATTGCAATGATAAGAGGATAATGGATAGACACACACAAAACAAGAGATTAGATATGATTTCAAAAACATCAAATGTGGGAGGAGGGGAGTCGAAAAAGGAGACATTTTAGAAAGAGGTCAAAGTAAAGAGACTATCAACTGAATGTAGATTGCTACATAGGTAGAACATTATATAGGAACCTCCTGGTAATCACAAACCAGAAACATATATAAGTAAACAAAAGAGTAAGATGAAAGAAATCAAACATATTACTAAAGAAAGCCATAAAACTACAAGGGAAGAGAGCAATAGAAAAAAAAAGGAACAGAAAAGAACTACTAAAACATCCAGGAAAAAAGTAACAAAATGGCAATAAATACTTATTTGTCAATAGCTATTTGTCAAATGTCAATAGTTCTTTATCAAATGTCATTGGACTAAATGCTCCAATCAAAAGGCATAGGGTGGCCAATTGGATTAAAAAAGATGACCCATATATAGGCTGCATAAAAGAGACACACTTTAGAACTAAAGACATTCACAAACTGAAAGTGAAAGGTTGGAAAAAGATACTCCATGCAAATGGCAAGCCAAGGAAAGCAGGGGTAGCAATACTTACATCAGAAAAAATACACTTTAAAACAAAAACTATAACAAGAGACAAAGACAGGCACTACATAATGGTAAAGGGAACAATCCAACAAGAAGGTAAACACTTGTAAATATCTATGCACCCAACATAAGAGCACCGAAATATATAAAGCAATTATTAAGAGACATAAAAGGAGAAATAGACAGTAGTACAATAATACTAGTGGACTTTAACACTCCACTTACAACAATGGGTAGGTCATCCAAACAAGATCAATAAGGAAACACTGGCCTTAAATGACACATTTGAGCTGATTGACTTAGTAGATATATATAGAAGATTCTATGCAAAAAACGAAGAATACACATTCTTTTCAAGTGCACTAGGAACATTCTCCAGAATTGATCACATATTAGGCAACAAAAAAGTCTCAATAAATTTAAAAAGATTGAAATAATACCACACATCTTTTCTGACCACAAAGGTATGAAACTAGAAATCAACAACAGGAAGAAGATCAGAAAACCCACACAAAAATGGAGATTAAACAAAATGCTACTGAACAATGATTGGATCAATGAAGAAATTAAAGGAGAAATCAAAAAATACCTGGAGACAAATGAAAATAACAATATGCCATGCCAAAATCTATGGCATACAGCCAACTCGGTTATAAGAGGGAAGTTTATAGCAATTCAGCCCCACCTCAACAATGAAGAAAAACCCCAAATAAACAATCTGACAGCACATCTATAGGAATTGGCAAAAGAAGAACAAATAAAGCCCAAAATCAGCAGAAGGAAGGAAATAATAAAAATCAGAACAGTAATAAATGAAATAGAGACTAAAAAAAAAATAGAAAAAATTACTGAAACCAAGAGCTGATGCTATGAAAAGATAAACAAAATTGATAAACCTTTAGCTAGACTTACCTAGAAAAAAAGAGCAAAGGTTCAAATAAATACAATCAGAAATGAAAGAATAGAAATTACAATGGACAACTCAGAAATACAAAAAACTATTAAAAAATTATATGAAAAGCTATACGACAAAAAATTGGATAATGTAAATGAAATGGATAGAATCATAGAAGCATACAGTCTTCCAAAACTGGAGCAAGAAGAAGTAGAGAATTTGAATAGACCAATTACCAGCAAGGAGATCAAAACAGGAATCAAAAATCACCCCCAAAATTAAAGTCCAGGGCCAGATGGCTGCCCTGGTGGATTCCACCAAACATTCAAAGAAGACTTAATATCTATCCTTCCCAAAGTTTCAAAAAATTGAAGAGGAAGGGATGCTTCCTGAGACAGTTGAAGAAGCCAACATTATCCTGATACCAAAATCAGACAAGGACAATCTAAAAGAAGAAAATTACAAGCCAATATCACAGATGAAAATCAATGCAAAAATCCTCAACAAAATACTAGCAAATCGAATACAATACATTAAAAAGATCATACATCATGAAAAGGTGGGTTTTATTCCAGGGATGAAGGGATGGTACAACATCCACAAATCTATCAACAAGGTGATACACCACATTAACAAAATGAAGAACAAAAATCACATGATCCTATCAATAGATGCAGAGAAAGCATTTGACAAGATACAGCATCCATTTATGATAAAAACTCTAAATAAATTGGTTCTAGAAGGAAAATACCTCAACATCATAAAGGCCATATATGACAAACCCACAGCTAATATCATTCTCAATGGAAAATAACTGAAAGCTATCCCTCTAAGTACAGGAACCAGACAAGGATGCCCACTGTCACCACTCTTATTTAATATAGTATTGAAAGTCTTAGCCAGAGCAATCAGGCAAGAAAAAGAAATAAAAGGGAACCAAATTGGAGAGAAGAAGCGAAACTTTCAGTATTTGTGCATGACACGATTTTATATCTAGAAGACCCTAAATAATCCACTAAAAAACTTTTAGAAATAATAAATGAATACAGTCAAGTTGTAGGATACAAAATCAACATGCAAAAATCAGTTTCACTTGATACACTAACAATGAAGTAGCAGAAAGAGACATTAAGTAGACAATCTAATTTTCATTTGCATTCAAAAAGAATAAAATGCCTAGGAATAAACTTAACCAAAGAGGTGAAAGATGTGCACACTGAAAACTATAACACACTGTTGAAAGAAATCGAAGACACAAATGAATGGAAAGATATTCCATGTTCTTGGATTGGAAGAATTTACATAGTTAAAATGTCCATAGTTCCTAAAGCAAAATATAGATTCAGTGCAATCCCTATCAAAGTTCCAACAACATTTTTCAGAAAAATAGAGCAAAGAATCCTAAAATTTATATGGAACAACAAAAGACCCCAAATAACCTAAGGAATCCTGAGGAAAAAGAACAAAGTGGAGGTATCACACTCCCTGATTTCAAAATATACTACAAAGCTATAGTAACCAAAACAGCATTCTACTGGCACAAAAAAAGACAGATCAATGGAACAGAACTGAGAGCCTGTAAATAAACCCACGCATTTATGGACAGCTAATATTCAACAACAGAGCCAAGAGCATACAATGGAGAAAGGAGAGTCTCTTCAATAAATGGTGTTGGGAAAACTGGACAACTACAAGCAAAAGAATGAAAGGAGACAATTCTCTTACACCATGCACAAAAATCAACTCAAAATGGATTAAAGACTTGAATGTAAGACCCAAAACCATGAAACTTCTAGAGGAAAGCATAGGCAGTATGCTCTTGGACATAGGTATTAGAAGCATATTTTCAACTACCATGTCTGACAGGGCAAGGGAAACAAAATAAAAAATGAAAAATGGGACTACATCAAACTAAAAAGCTTCTGCACCACAAAGGAAAACATCAACAAAACGAAAAGACAACCTAACAAGTAGGAGAATATATTTGCAAACCATATATCAGATAAGGGGTTAATATCCAAAATATACAAAGAATTCATACATCTCCACAACCAAGAAACCAACAACCCAATTAAAAAATGGGAAAAAGATCTGAATGGAGATTTCTCCAAAGATTTATGAATGGCTAATGAGCACATCAAAAGATGTTCAACATCATTAGCTATCCGTCAAATGCAAATCAATACTACAATGACATACCACCTCACTACAGTAACGATGGTTATAATTAACAAGGCAGGAAACAAGTGTCTGAGAGGATGTGGAGAGAAGGGAACCCTTGTACACTGCTGGTGGGAGTGTAAACTGGTGCACCCACTATGAAAAACAGTATGGAGTTTCCTCAGAAAACTAAGAATAGATTTACTATGTCATCCAGCTATTCCACTGCTGGGGATTTATCCAAAGAATTTGAAAACACAAATGCCTGAGGATATGCATGCACCCCTTTATTCATCACAGCCTTATTCGTAATAGCCAAGACATGGAAGTAATTTAGGTGTTCATCAAGGGATGAATGGATAAAGAAGATGTGGTATACGTACACAGCGGAATACTACTCAGCCATAAGAAAGGATGAAGTCCAGCCATTCGTGACAACTACATGGACCTGGAGTTTATGGGATTAGTTCATTATCCATTAGTTCATTATGCTAAGTGAAGTAAGTCAGACAGAGAAAGTCAAATACCATTGATCTCACTCGTAAGTAGAATATAAAAACAAAGACAAACAAACCCATAACAACAGAGATTGGATTGCTGGTTACCAGAGGGGAAGGGGTTAGGGGTGAGGCCTAAAGGGGTGATTAGGTTCATGTGTGTTATGATGGATTATAATTAGTTTTTGAGTGGTGAACATGATGTAATCTACACAGAATTTGAAATATATTACAAAGTACACCTGAAAGGTATATAATGTTATAATCCAATGTAACTGCAATCAAAATTTAAACAATAAAGTATTTGAAACAACATTATGTCATAACTTAAAATATTTGAAAAGTACAAGTTCATGTTTGTGTGTCTATATGTATGTAAATACATGTTTATTAATAGTCTACATCTTTTTACTTCAGAAACAAACCTTATATTTTACTTTTGCCAGGGACTCTTTCACATCCTTGTTCTGTAGGTTAAAAATCAGTGTATTTAATACGAGAATCACAAGGGTGTAAAACAATGAGGTCATTTTGTATTGATCTAAGGAGAAGAAAGAGCATAGTTCTCTGGAAAATTACCACAGCATTTAAGTGGGAGGGCAGGTGAAGAAAGCTTTGTACCTCTCATCAACAGAGTGTGTCTACAAGACTAATAGATAATACATCAGTAAGTGCTAAGAACTCCTGAAATGGTACTCAGTTGAACGAAGCCAAGAAAATTAACTCATTGACCTGTGTTTCTGAGCAAGAGAGCAATAAGGGAGGAGGGATATAGTAGAAGAAATGGTTAATCTCATTTACCCACAGAAACATGCGTGGAATGTTAATGTTTTGTTTATCAAAGCATCTGCCATTCTCACCAGATAAATCCCAGCTGTGAACAGGCAGTGCACTCTGCTGGTCACGTTGACTGCATAGAGTAAGCGGTTTCTAATGACCCTGTACATATCAAATGCCGTTATTGCCGGGAGTAGACACTCAGAATCTGCAAAGATACAGAAGATGGAGACTTGCAGAGCACAACCAATGATGGGAATTGATTTTCTTGGCAAATAGGTCCACCAGCATCTTGGGGCCCAAATGCTGTGGAATAGTACATGTCACACAAACAGAGGTGGCTGAGGAAAAAGCACACGAATGTATACAGCTGATGACTCATTCTAGTTAAAATGATCACTCCAAATTTACTAGGAGATTTGAGATAAACAACCAGAAATGTGCTCAACGGGGTTACTTTCAACCCATGGTTATTGGTAATTCCCTAGAGAGAGAAGTCAGCCAAGGAAGGAGCAATTTCTCTTGGAATTTCTTCTTTTTTTTGTTTTAAAATGATACAAAAATGATACATAAAATGATAGATCAGGAGTTGACTCTTTTGGATACCAAAAAAAAGTCTGCAATACAGAACATGATTTGTGCCTGTAAGTTGTCTTTCTTACCATCAGAAAATAGAACGTCACTTTTAAAGAGATATGTTTGTCTTATGAAAAAAGCAAAAGTGTCTGGGATAGAGTGTTGATAAACTTTGATTGTAAGTATGGATGTCATTCCTGAAACATGTGATTAACCTTGGCATCTGTCACACAATGTCACATAGTAGATTTGAATAAACTGAAAGCTCATTCTGAGCTTATATATCCGAAATAATATAAAAGAAAAAGCAAAATTAGGTAGAAAAGGCCAGAAGATACTGGGCAATATATGTTTGACAAAAAGGATCACATTTATTGCATTACTCAAGAAATATAATTGATTTTATCACCTACAATGATATTCCATATAAGTTAACACATGAAAAATTCTATGATATTCTCTCTGCGGTATGGCATCTTTGGTGTTGACTGAGACATGAAAGACATTTTATTGAACAATTCCGTCACTCATCCCCAGCTGTTTGCTACAGCATTTATAAGCTATTTGTATGTCTGATCTCTGCCAACAGACAAATCCTTTGACAAGTCAAAAAGAAGTGGTCAAAAGAAGCAGAAACAACAGCTTATAATGCATAAATTTGCAACTCTTTGGATTTTAAGTTGACTTTTCAATTAAAATAATAAGGGAAGAGGAAAAATAAATGTTCCTGATAAGTAGAGTTCCATCTGTTCTTTATGTATGCATTATGTTAGTGTGTGTGTATGTTGATATATCAAAATCTGAGTGTGGATGGTGATCTGATTTTGCCTTTTTTTAGACTTAAACATTATGGCTTGGAGTTCATATGGACCTGGATTTACATATGTTAGTATTCATAATGTGTTATCTCTATTATTATTTGAAAAAGACAGGAACAAATCTTAAGCTTACATACACAATACCACTTGCACAGTGATACAAAGTAATGATTTACTTCTAAGTCTTAACTAAAACATTAATAAGAGAAATCTTTATCCTTCTTCAAATGATAAATGAGGTCAGTAAATTTCATGCAGGTCTAACAAAGAAATAGTTTTGTTAGGCTGTCCTATTACAGAGAATACTAGACAGAGTAAGCAGGTATAAAATGACTCATTTACAAATTCCTTAATACTTAATTCCTCATTTTTCCAAAAATAAGGCTTTTCCCCATATTCTTCAAATTTATCCATTTGGAAACTAACCTAAAATAAGTAACACTTTCTGTTCTTATCTCTGATAAATGAACAATGGGCAGATTGCATTTTATTTCTACCTAATGATGGTTGAGACTTAAATTTCTAAACCCTCTGCCTTCACTCTTCTGTGTTATGTGAATGTGATCAGTTAGATTTCTGGTTCTGTATTTTCTCCTGTAAATGGTGCAACAACTTTAGCAAAGGTTGATTTTTCATTTCTGCATTTTTGTCACCACTTTGGTCAATATCAGAAATTGATCAGGATTTATTATAATTCTGTGAAAGATGACATGAGTGGAAGCCATATTATGTGACTTGGCCTGGTAGTATCTTTCTAAATAAACGTTCTTTGAAATTTTTTGGCAAATCCCAGTGAAATTAATTAAGCAAGAATTAGTCTTGGACATATGCCAATTCCAGGACTCAATGATAAGTGTCGTCAGAAGAGATAAAATGTCCAATGGTCTTTACCACTCTCAGGAAGAAGATGCTATCCTGTTAAAAACTGATATAAAATTTTCAGGAGTTCTTTTGTTAGTCTTAAAGCATGATATAAAAAAAGCACAAGAATATCTCTCAAAATCTCAAGTCGAATAGCCAGACCATGCCAATACAATAGAATGAGAAGGACTAAACAATTGAATGATATTTCTATATTCTGAAGTTAGTAAGAAAGCAATTACTCCAGAAAAATTTTCCTGGGAAATGGTTAGGTGCTATCTTCTTATGGAAACATAGGATTTGCTGGCCATTTGATAAATTATCCTAACATGATAAAGTTTTGTTTTTCTGTGTGCAGTCAGAAATCTTATTAAATCATCTGCTTTGCAAATAGAAACAATCTTCTAAATAATCAGAAGAATCCATGGAGACAGTCAAACGAAACAAGATATATCCTCAAGTCATAATGCAGCTTTTTTTCCTCTGTTGTCATACTGGAGGAATGAAGAATTTCAGTCCTCTCACTGAGTTAAAAAGTCCTCCTTCATATTGTGTACAAGTCACCAGAAGGTAAGACTAACTGTAAATAGTGGGGACCAGGCTTTACAATTGTGTGAACTTCTTCATTGTGTAAGAAATTAAATCTCTTTGAAATAAATCAAACATATTCCAATTCTAGTTTGATAACTTAAATATGTGTGACCTTGGGAAAATTAATAAGATGTTCTGAATCTTCATTTATTCAACTATGAAATGGGGATTACAGTTCTTGTTGCTATAAATATAAGATATGATATATTAAATTGTGAGTGTAAGACTGGAATCCACAGTAGGAGTTATGATCAGTGGATGATATAATCACAATAAGATTCAGAAAGGATCATTAGGGCAGCTTCAGGAGAAGTTGTTGGAGACCAGAATGGAAGTGGAGAGACTTGGCAGAAGGCTACTACAGGGGGCCAGGAATAAAATAGAGGCTGGGAATTGATCAAATATGTGATATATTAGAAAGTAGAATCACAAGAACTTGTTAAAGCTATCAAAGAAGTAATACGAGAGCAAAGGAGTGAAGCATACTATGAGATTTATCGTCTAAGCAATTACACAGAAGGTGGCACCATTTAATGAAATGAGGAATGCCCCTGTTTATTGAAGAAAATTAAAAATTTAGTTTTATAATAATACTAAATTCACACCCAATTGGAGGTGTCCAAAATTGAAGAGTTCCATATACAGGTTTGAAAATTAGCCGGGAGATACAGGCTGGAGGCACATAATTGGAATGCTTCAGCATTGATTTTTCAGGAAAAGGAGGAATATCCATCTAAAGGCTCTAAGAAAGAGGTCTCAAAGAGCTCTGAGACAACCCAGATCAGTAATTTCCCATTAATAATATGATCTACTCACTTTAAATATGTAAATTACCTTCAATGAGTCTCAAGTGTTACAATTTTGTGACTCTATAAAAATTGGATCTTTTCCAGGAATTCCCTTCCATCTTCTCTTGTTCTTTCACTTTTCCTTTAAAACTCATCTAAAGCATTCCTCTCAGAAGCCTTCTCTCATTCCAGTTTGATTGATATCTTCCTACACTGTGACCCTAAGCCATGTGTGAAAATTTTTATAATGACATTTGTTGCATTTCCCTGGTTGACTGATCCCTCATTATGCATCATATCACTGAGGGTAGGGAACTATGTAATTCAAATTGCTGACTACAATGTCTATGACATAGGTGACACAAATAGACATGCCATGCACATTGTTTTATTGGAATGAATAAATAAAAGTTTAACCTTATAATGCATTTAAAAGTTTTCCCCCTTGTTTTGTAGGTGCAGTGTTTCTAATCTACAAGGACTAAATGGAACCAAGGAACAATGTGACTTACTTTGTCCTCTTGGGCCTCACACAGAATCCAAAGGAGCAGAAAGTCCTTTTTGTTATGCTTTTGCTCTTTTATATTTTGACCATGGTGGGCAACATGCTCATTGTTGTGACGGTGACTGTCAGTGAGACCCTGGATTCCCTGATGTACTTTTTTCTTGCTGGTCTCTCATTTATGGATGTCCTTTATTCCTCTTCCATTACCCCCAAATTGATTTTTGACTTTGTTCTTTGGGACAAATACTGTATCGTTCTATTGTTGTATGATTCAGCTCTTTGCATCACATTTGTTTGGTGGATCAGAAGTCTTTGTTCTGTTGGTGATGGCCTATGACCACTATGTGGCCATCTGCAAGCCCTTGCCTTATTTGATTATCATGAGGCAATGGGTGTGTGTTGTACTGCTAGTAGTGTGTTGGGTTGGAGGTTTTCTGCACTCAGTAATTCAACTTAGCACTATTTATGGGCTCCCATTCTGTGGCCTCAATGTGATTGATCGTTTTTCCTGTGACATGTACCCCTTATTGAAACTTGTCTGTGCTGACACCTCTGTCATCAGCCTCTTAGTGGTGGCCAATGGAGGACTGATCTGTACTATTGTGTTTCTGTTGTTACTCATCTCTTATGGTGTCATCTTGTACTCTCTAAAGAACCTTAGTCAGGAAGGGAGGCGGAAAGCCCTCCAGACCTGTGGTTCTCACATCACTGTGGTTGTCTTCTTTGTTCCTTGTATTTTCATTTATGTAAGACCTGCAAAGACTTTCCCCATTGACAAATGATTGAGTGTGTTTTACACAGTTGTAACCCCTATGCTGAACCCGTTAATCTATACTCTGAGAAATTCAGAAATGACTAATGCTATGAAGAAGCTCTGGAGAAAAAATGTCACATCAACTAGTAAGTAAGTGCATAATCCATAATGAAGAAAGTAATTTAGCACTACAGCCACATCCTTTGAGTGTAAAATTCTTCATAAATCTGATGGAGACTTTTCTTTTCTCCAAAGGATTTATGATAATTATAATTAAAGGGTGAACTCTGTGTTTGTACTATTAATAATAATTTCTCTCCCAGAATGTAACTTCTATAATATCTTGTTTATTACAGCACCTACAAAGGTGAAATGAATGTACAGAACGGAGTCAACAAATGCTATGTAATGAATTAGTCAATGAAATGTTTATATATTTACTGTAATTTTTACTTTCTGCACATATTTTTATTACTTATTTTTTCATTCTTAGTTATATTTATTCAGATTTTTCTTTTACTTTCCTTCTTTTTATTGTACTTGTTAAAATATTTAGTGATTTATTGAATATTTCCTTTATTCAATTTCATTTGCATTACATATGAAATTTTTAGTGTGATGTTTTACATTTTTAAATAAAAGTTGAAACTATAAAATATAAATATTAAAAATATAATCTATACAAAATTGTAACAGTGTAGAATAAATCTCCTACCCATTCCTCACTAGAGTCTCCACGTCCTTCCAGATGCAGTCACTGTTCTCTGTAAGATTCTTCAAGTGATATTTTGACAAATATAAGCATATTTTCTGTATGTGTTTTTGTTTATGTTTTTGTGTATAAATTTTACATTTTACTACTCAGCTTCTCAAACGTCTTTCCCTATTAGTCTATATAGACTGAATTCATTTTCAATTTCCTCATATTTCTTAATATTTCCTTAACCAGATACACTAAAATTAATGTATCTAGTCATCTTCATGTTCCTTCAATCTTTTTCTATGACAAATAGTTCTGCAATGAAGTCTTTATGAAAGTTTGTAAGCATGAGCTCCTAGAAATGGAATTAAGTCAATTGTTACACACATGATATTTTTAGGCTTTCATCATCGTCAGAACTTGGTATTGTTATATTTGTTATTTTAGCCTTTCTAATAGTTCAGTAGTTATGTCTTGTTATGAGTTTAATCTGCATTTCCTTAATGACTAGTGATGTTTAGCATTTTTCATGTGCTTTTTTCTCATTTGTATATCTTCCTTGGTCAAATTTCTATTCAATTCTTTTGACTATTTTATACTGAATTGTTTATTGCTATTGAAATTCAAGAGTACTTTATATATTGTGAAAACAAGTACTTTATAAGATAAGTGATTTGCAAATATTTTCTCCTAATCTCTGGCTTGTCTTTTTTGCTTTCTGTAAAACGTACTCTGAAGAGCAGAATTTCCCAGTTTTAATGGAGTCAAATTTGTCATTTTTCTTCTTATATTGTTTACACTTTTGTTGTCATATCTAGGACATTTTTGCCTAACCAAAAGTCACAAAGGTTTTCTCTGATGTTCCAATTTAGAAGTTTTATATTTTTAAGTTTAACATTTAGCCCTATGAGCCATTTTGGGTTAACTTTCATTTATGGCTTGAGGAATTGATCAAAGTTCAATTTTGCAAATAAATATCCAATTATTGCAACATCATTTATTGAAAAGACTATCATTTCTACAATGAATTACCTCTAGCACTTGTCATCAATCATCAAATATGTGGGTCTATTTCTAGACTGTCTATTCTGTTTCATTGATCTTCATGTGTACCCTTTCCCCAATACTACACTTCATATTAGTTCTAGAAAGCAGCTAGTGTGAGTCCTTCAGCTTTGTTCTTTGCAAAATTGTTTTGCCTATTCGAGTTCTTCTGCCTCTCCATACAAATTTTTGAATCAGCTTGTCAGTTTCTACAAAAAATTTGTAGTGAGATTTTGTTTACAATTGCATTTAAACTATAGATCAATTTGAGGAGATTTGAGATTTTAACAATAATGAGTCTTCCAATTCATGACTATGTAATATATCTCCACATGTCTCATTTTCCTTTGATTTTTTTCACCAATATTGTGTAGTTTCAGCACATTACAGCACGTATTTATCAGTTATATGCCCAAGAATTTCATATTTGTTGTTAGTTTAAATGGTGCATTTAAAAATTCCAATTTCAAATTGTTCTTTGTTAGTGTACAGATATATGATTAATTTTTGGCCATGTATTCTATGACCTTACTAAACTCATTTGTTAGTTCTAGTAGCTGTTTTTCTTGATTCTTTGAGATTTTCTAGGTAAAAAACCATTTTGTCTGCAAATAGGAATATTTCTATGCTATCCTTTCCCACATGATACATTTTATTTCTTTTTCTTGCCCTATTGCTTCAGTTAGGTCCTACATCTGGTGTCGAACATGACGTGAGATAGACCATCTTTTTCTTGTTTGTAGATTTGAAATGAAAGCATTTGGAATTTTGTGATTAAGTAAAATGTTAGTTATAGGGATTTGGGGGAGTTATCTTCTAGTCTTAATCTGCCAAGGGTTTCTATCATAACAAGAAGTTGAATTTTGTCTCACTATTCTTTGCATCTATTGAGATGTTCATATATGAGCTTTGGCACCTTGTGTGCTACCGAGAATTTTCCCTTAAAGTTGTCACATTTATGAGCATAGAACTATCTATTGTATTTCCTTATTATCTCTTTAATTTCTATAGGTTTCTATGATGTCTTCTTTTTCATTACAGATATTTGTAATTTGTGTGTTTTCTCTTTTTCTTTCTAGATCAGTCTGGCTAGAAGTTTATCAGTTTTATTGATTTTTTTTTCCTTTAAAGAATCAGCTCTTCATTTCATTTCTTTTTTCACTATCTTTTTTTCTGTTCTCAACTTCATTGATTTGTGCTTTTCATTATTTCTATCTTTTTGCTTGCTTGGATTTAATTTATTGTTTTTTCTTCAGTTTTTTAGGTGGGCTGTTAATTGATTTGAGATGTTTCTTCTTTTCTAATATATGCATTTAAAGTTAATTTACCTCTAAAGTCTCTGTAATGGTAATTTATGTCTAAGGACTGTTCTAGCTGCACCCCACAAATTTTGAAATGTTGTTTTTCATATTTAATTAATTTAAAATATTTTTGAATTTCACATTTGATTTCTTCTTTGGCCTTGGGTTACTTAGAAGTTTGTGTTAATTTCCAACTATTTGATGATTTTTCCTGATATTATTCTATTATTGATTTCTAATTCAATTTCACTACTATCCAAGAATATATTTTGTATGAATTGAATCTTTTTGCATTTGTTAATGTATTTTTTATGACCAAGAACATAGTTTATCTTGGGGAATGGGCCATGTTCAATTGACAAGAATGTATATATATTTTTTTGAATTTCCAAATGTTTGGTAGATTTTATAGATTATTTTGTTATTGATTTTGAATTTAATTTACCCTTTGCTAAATAATATGGTATGGATGATCAAAATTCTTAAGAATTCATATTTTTGTAGTTCCAATATGGTTTATATTGATGAATGGTGAGTATTACATATGCACTTGGAGAAAATGTATATTCTGATGTTTTTGTCAATAGTGGAATTGAGTGTCATCCATCTCATTGATTATCTGTCTACATTTATACTTCTTAATGGGAGAAATTAATTGAATTTGTACTTAAATTCGTTGATTTGTGTATTTGCTTTAATTTCTGTTATTCTCTGCTGCATGAATTTTAACATAGACCTTTCAGAAGTCGGTTTGAATATGGCTCATATTTATCTTTTGTTAACTCTCTTCTTATAATTTTTCATCAAAAGAGGGTTAAAAAGGAATCTACTCAAGTCTGGTTAGTAATATTTCCTTTTGTTCCTATGTGCTATCCATGGATGAAATAGTGGGAGGGAGGCTGGTTGTAAATTAGGCATCTACAATTTGTCCTTTATATATATAACCAAGGTTATCTTTTGTCCCTCATGTGTGTTCTCTACAGATTGGCCTTTTATACACTAAAGATATTGGAGGTTTTATTAATTCAAGAATATACCTCATAATCTCCACTTCTAAATTTGACCATGCTATTCTTGGATTAGCCAGCTTAATAATGTCATGTTACAAGCCATTCCAATACTCATGGCTTATACAATAAGCATTTAACTCTCACTCACGTGTCTTTGGGTAAACTGGGGTACTGCTAATCTATTTCAGGCTTGACTGGACTTAATGTCAGACCTCAAGGTAAGTGCAGATACACTTCATGAGGTTCTTATTTTTCTCATGTGTAAAATAGATGTGCTATCTTAGTGTTTGTTGAAACTGAAATTTTATGTTCTGCACATGTGATGTTTGTACCATTAACTTCTATGGAAACTCAGCATTGTATGTCTCTCTCTACATTGTGGTGAACTTAAAATGTATATTAAAAATGTATAATAAAAGCTATTTTGAAGATTTGAACAAAGTGATTAAGTTGCATTATACATCAAAACAAAACAAAACAAAACTGGTCACCATGCAAGAACTGGACACATCAGAATACTGTCAAAATGAGGCATTCCCATTCAATTACTATAAGAATAGTGAAATTCTGGAGGCTCTGACATGTTGTAATTGCTTTAATCTACTGGATATCTTTGAATGAAGAAGGGATAACATATAGAAGAACACAGAAGCTATCTTTATATATTCACTTCAGCAGTGCATGAGGACTTGTTTAAAATATTTTACACTACTCCAGAGGACAGAAGTATAATCACTGGTTAGAAGATACAGGGGGACATATTTTTATTGTTTTCCACTATACAATATACTAATTTATTCACCTGGAAAATGGGAAATGTTGCCATTTATTTTCATCAGTGAAGGCTGTAATCACAGTCACACCTGCCATCTTGTAACAACAAGGTTATAAAACTATAAAGCTGGCAGTCAAGGTCGTGATCATACTCTACAAAATAAAATGGTGTTATTGACCAGACTCACCCCCACTGAAACTGGGGAGAGTCTGAGTTCTCATAATTCTTGGCCATTTCTTTCCAAGGAGCCAAGAGGAGACTCACCAAGCTCCTCTGATTGGGACTGACTCTGAGGAACTTTTGTAAATACGAATATTTATAAAGTGACTGGTAGAAACTTGAATGCTATTTTAAATGTTCCACTTCTTGGTCTTTGAGAGTAATGAACCTGCCAGCTTTTATCTTGTTAGGGACTTCATACCTTCAACATCACTAATATCTATTGATAGTCAAGATTTTAGTGCAAAGACATAAAAAAAGAGAATTGTGGAGAAAAGTTATCAAATGGATAACAGTTATCTAAATTCAGTTCAAGTTTAGCTCCCTTTGTGTTAGTTAGCAGAACCGTGGAGTATATATATCCAAAGGTAAGGTTCTTTGGATTTCCTTGACTCATAGATCTCCTGTGCTCTAAGAACATCAAGTATCATCTAGTCCCAGTGTTTCCAAATCTAACTGCCCAGAAGTGCCACTGACTGTATAAAAATTACCAGAAGAATTTGCTAAAAGTACAGATCTTTGTATAACCTTTAACCCTGGCATCCTGGATCAGAAACTCTTAGAATAGGCACTGTTATCTGTTCGAAAATCTCTGAAGTTGATTCCAGTGATCAAAAAAGTTTGAGAAGCACTGACCTACTTACCATGTTAGAATTGAGCAAATGGAGGTCTACAAAAGTTCTGTGAGTATATGTCCAAACTGGGACAATAAACATGGATTTGTGCAGTCCAGGGCAAGGGTTTATTAATTATAACTTCTAATCCAGATGTCTTTCTACCTTTTAATCTTTCCTATCATTAATTCTGTAAATTCACTAATATCAGAGATCATTTTTTAAAGCACTGTGTACAGTCCATTGTGGACTGTACAGACACATACATACTCCCAGACATACATACTCTTACAACCATAAATACATATCCAGGTATAGGCAGTAAATTGAATAATCAGATTTGTGGAAAAGACAATAAAACAATGGCAAAGAGACAATCAGTGATGTATTTGTTTGCTATAGAAAAATAAAGCTCAGGTTGCACAAAGTCAAGGAGAAATGTGTCACCAGGGTGAGTATCAGTTCACATAAAAGAAAGTCATCTTTTTGTAGAGAATGAGTCTCTCTGGAGTCCATAGGTGGAAACTGGGTTAGGTTACTCAAGGAAGCAGTGATAAATGGCTCACTGTATTAAGTAAAACTGCTTGGTTCAAACATTGGAGGAAATATGGTTTCCCAACCATGCGTTTCAGCAAATTGTATTTACCCTGTTGATTGAGTGACAGTCACTTATTCATCGCAGGTGTCTTTGTTTTTATTCAGTTTCTTTAGTTATTCCTGTTAGTCACTTTACAATAACAGGGACCACTGGCTACAGATGAGAGGTAAAGATTAGAATCATTTAACAGAGACATATTAATGGGATGTTATAATTAAAATGAGGACTTAGACGTATGTCTTTTCCTATTTCCTTATTTTTGGGGTAAAGAAAATGAGTTCTAGAGAAAGGAAAAGTCTTTTCCCAAGATGAGAGGATGAGAACAGGTCTTTTGTTTTTTAAGTCTGTCTTTTATCACTTCCACGTTCTGCACACACCTCTCCTCCCATTCCAAACTTACTAGGTTTAGTTTTCACTGTGTTTTGAAGGACATATAGAATGCTTTAGCTCAGATCTCTATTATTTTTCATACAATATATACATATTCAGTGCTTATTATGTACCAATTGCAGTTGTAAATATAGAAAACAGCCTTAAGTACTTCACAGTAAACTCTCATTCTTTAAAGAAAATGACCAAAAGGCAAGAATGAGGAGGAGAAAATAATGGTGCTGAGTATAATCATGCTGAATTTCTGAGTTTAATAAGATTTGTCAGGGCTATATATTTCAGAGTTTTATCTTATTCTGAAATATTAGAACAAATATAACAATAATAAATAATATCTTATTTCTGTAGAATGTGTTATTATCTCATTTCTTCCTAAAAAAGCAAAAAACAAAACTGTGAGGTTTTTTATCGTCTTCATTGTTCAGGTGAGAAAATTTAAGATCATTCAGCTTAAATTGTTAGTTCCAAGTATTTATCATTAGCTTTCCAGAAAACATCCTTCCCCACAGCCTTCATTGCATTCTTCATTTCTGCATTTCTCAGTGTATAAGTCAGAGGATTTAGCACAGTGGTGGTGGTGGGTGTTGATGACAATAGTGTAAAATACGGCCACCATCTTATCCTCTGAAAAGGTAGTATCAGTGTATGAATAGATAAAAGTACGGGGACCAAAAACGTTGATGACCACAACAATGTGGAAGCCACAGGTAGAGCTTTGCACCTGCCTTCTCCTGACTGCTTTAGCAGGGACACCAGGATGATGGTGTAGGAGGTGAGCAAAATAGCAAACCTCCCCAGAGCGATGGTACCACTGTTGGTTGTCACAACAACCTCAACAACTTATGGGTTTGTGCAGGTAAGTTTCAGCATAGGGTGGACATCACAAAAGTAGTGATCAACTCACTGGGTCCAGAAAAGGGTAGTTGGACTAACAGAGCCACTTGGATAATGGAGTGTAAGAACTCTCCTACCCAGGTGCCCAGCAACATTTTATTGCATCTGTACCGGTCTATGATGGTTATATAGTACAGGAGTTTACAGCTATGAATGTTCTGATTTAATGATATTTTAGCCACTAAATCTCTTATTTACCTAGAGTAAGCATCCACTCCTGTTGGAAGAATCTGTCTGATATTCCCAGCCAACCACAACTAACCTTTTATTACTTCAAGATCATTTGTTTTCAAACTCAAAAATCTCATCTGGGCCACTTCCTGGTGGTGGGAAGTAAGCTTGAGTATGCTACTTATCTTCTCTTTGATACAACTTCTTCACTGTAAAGCTAGCACCGGTCATTTTACGATGGTTGTGGAGATTGAATGAGATAATACACATAAAGAGCTTAGCACAGAGCCTGAAATGTATTAAAAATCAATATATGTTTGTTTTTACTCTCCCTAAAAAGAAAAACAAAACTCTGTATTCCTTGATTGTTCTTTTTATGACTCCTCCTCTCCATCCATTTAGTGAGAGTTTTCCCTCTCATCTAAGTCAGAAATTTTTTCTACAAACAACCACAGCGTAACATTTGATACTAAGCCTTGCCTGGATGAATGAAGCTTTCCTGATTTAGAAGAAATTCTCTTGAAACCCCAAACAGAGGTTATAGTTTTCCTGGAATGGTGGATTCCCTAAAATGTGTCTCTACATGACCAACATACTATATACAACTAGGAGAGAGAAATATATGTTTGGAGCCCTAGAGCCCTTAAATTCTTTTCTGTGTTTTAGGTTGACATGTCTGCAAAGAACATAGAACATGGAAGATAAACTCTCTCAGTGACAAGGTTTTAGCCAGGTCCATTTTCTTCCCAGCTACCAGGGGAAGTTTTGTTGGAGCTGAGTAATTGTGGGCGGGCCTTTGAAACTTATAGTTAACCCATGGAGCTATAGATGAACTCCAACTTCATTTAGCTGAAAAATAATTTGAATGTGATATTTCCTTCATGGTTTTCTGTGCCTCATCTTTCAGGTTACATGCAGAATGTTTAGAATCCTTCTGTAAGACCCGCAACTTCTAAGATAACTAACTTTGCACACGTACATGCCAAACTCAGTGGGTGTGTGGCCAGGGTCTTAAATTAGTGATTTGGATGAGAGAGGTCCCTGAGGGTTGTTTCTGCAGGGATGACTGGCGAAAAAGGTGAAAACAGATTCTATTCCTTTAAATAACACACAAATGGGGAAACAGGCATAAAAAGGTTAAAAAATCTGCTCAAGTAAGTGTCCAATAGTAAGTGCCACATCTGAGATTCAAACCTGGGACTTAGATTACGGTGAGGTTGTAAAATGAGAGCGATGGCTCACAAATGCAAGGAAATTTCAGTTTACTAACAGACAGTGAGTTATAGCTGAAAACACTTTGTCCAGCTTTCCACATTCTAGAGATGTGAATACTATGGCTCAAGCAGATGAAGAGAATTTCCAAGATTAAGTGAATTTCTGCCAGTTACCTTGTGGCCGAGTCAAGACTAGAACCCAGACTTCTTGACTCCCAGTCAGGCACTATTTCCAACAAATTGTCTCTGCTTAGGAAAGAAAGAATTATGTAACTCAGGTAGTTTGACCACCCTTTCTAGAATAATGCAATGAAAAGCACGTGGGTTTCACATGGGATATAGCTGTGGTCAAATTCTGTTTTATTACTTACTAGCCTTGGGATAGTAGGTATGAGAAGAAATTTCCTTGGTATGTAATTATGTCATCTATGAAGGGGAAAATAAAACCCACTTTTTAGTCTCATTGTAATGATAAAACAGTATGGTGTATAACAAAGTGCTGAGTTTTAAACTCTGTTAACAACCATGCATTATCTTTCTAATTACTTTTCCTAAAATATGCTGATACACAACCTTGGAAAAAACCAGAGCTAGCAACTTTGTCTTCTGTTCTCTTTGTCCTCTCTGTGGGCTGAGTAATCTGGATTCTGAGAGGACACATTATAGTGTAGGAGGTACAGGCTGGTGAGTTAGAAGACGTGGCCTCTGTGTTCAATCTCCCACAATTTACCTTCTTTGACTTGGGCTGGCTGTTTAATATTTCTAGGTCAAACGTTAGAATTTTAAAACCAAAGATGTTTGCACCAGATTATCACAAAATCACTGTTCGTAATGGCTTTTTAGCAAACAAAATGGAAAGTGATGGATCAAATATCCCCTGTAGACCATAAATGGGTGAGATTCCTCGTTCAGTTTTTTGAAACCAGATCACTTATGATTGTGTGAGATTTGTAAGTCAGAGAGGAAAAGATTATGAAACCATACAGTTTCTCACTGTAGTTTCTTTCTTCCTGCAGGAAGTTTCTTTAATCCTATCTATGTATTTTACACACACATCATTCAAAACAGGGGAAGGAAGACCAGATAACACAGAAGGATGTACCAGAGGACCTGATAAGAATCCTATTGGTTCTATCACTCTGCCATGTTAGAATGTAATGAAAATTTTGATAAGAAGTCATCAACCTCGTTAGATCCAGCTATTGTAAAATTTCATATATTTATTGGTTTTAGTTTTTGTCCATTCATCAAATACTTATTGAGCACAGATCTAGACCTATTAATATGGATATTAAACACAAAGAATTCCTGTGTTAAAGATAATCCAATTATAGAGTAGCAGGATGGAGGGAGACCAATACAACACAATGTACAAAGAGCTAGGATGGAGATGCAAACTGGGAGGTATAGGAATACAGTACAAATCCTTATAATCTAGAATAGCCTCTGGGAAGAGATCGTTTTCTTTGTGGAGATGATATCTGAACATAGTTTTGAAGTATGTATAAGAGTCAGCCAGTAGAATTGGGAAAGTGTGTATAGGATGAGGGGAATAACATGTGAAAGGCAGTAAGGTGTATTGAGCATGACTTGATCAGGGAATTTAGGATAGTTTAATGTGGCTAAAGCACATGTTATTGGACAAGGGTAGAATGTGAAAGATAACACGGGTAGCTTATTAGAGTCCAGGGACTAGTGATGAGAATAAAACGCCTAGATTTTATCCTGAAGGCAAAGAGGGGCCTTTGGAGAATTTTAAACTAGGTTATGGCAGGATTGAATGATTGAATTTTATAAATATCACTGTGGACGCAGTGTAGATTGAGAAGTATTTGGGTGAGATATGAGGCAGGGGAGACAAGTTATGATGTTATTGGGGCAATCATGAGCTTATCTTACTAATTTCTCTAAATCTAGTGCCAAGAACAGTGATTGGGTATGGTAATTGCTCAAGAATGTTGTTGGAATAAATAAATGGGTGGATAGATGGATCGATGGATAGATGGGTGGATGGATGGATGAAGGTTAGGGAACAAGTTTCAATTAAGATTCTGGTGATTAATTTTCAAATTATGAAGTGGACTAGTAGAGGGGAAAAAATCAAAGATGACTCCCATGTATATGATGGGTGGTGGAGGAAATATAGATAGAGGAGCAAGTGAAATGGGGTGAGAAGAGGAAGTCAGTTTTTGAGGACATGCCCATGTGCATTGAGAAGGGCAATTGGGAATTAAAAGTGTGGCTCTAAAAAAGCAACTGTAAGAATTATTTAGAGAAATTATTTTCCCATAACTTTTTTTAATGAACTATAACTGATACATATATATAAATAATGATAATTTTAAATACAAAAAACTCCATGAAGGTATTTTCAAATTGAAAAAGAGAATTCATTATTATTGGTTAAAATTCAAGAAAGGTAATATTTTGGGAATTGTTTATTTTATCTGTTACTTAACTTTGTACTTTGTCAAAATTGTTGCTTAGAAATATACAAAAGATTTGTGTTATTAGCAAGCTCTTGCTTTTGGATTCACAATCTGGGTTAATTATATTCCAAGAACACTAATTTTCCCCAATTTCTTGGAATGTCTTGAAAAAGGTGGTAACAGATTTTTATTCGAAATTCTCTTTTCACCCAAGTCCTTGCTGTAGCTCAGCTTTCATGGATAGTCCATGAAACATCATGGAAAGTTTTCGTGGTGGTAGTTTCATGAAACCCCAAGGTACAGGAACTTTTATCTGTCCTCTTTTGGTGGTCTAACTGGTGTTCTGATAGGGGCATCCTACTTATCATTATCACCATGATCTTCAGCCCCACCTTGGGGTCTCCTATGCACTTTTTCCTCTCATATTTGTCCTTTATCGATATTTGCTTTTCCTCATGTATGACCCCTAAACTCGTTGCTGACTTCTTACATGAGGGGAGAGCCATCTCTTTTGAGGGATGCCTGGCTCAATTCCTTATGCCCATTTATTGGAAGGAACTGAGATCATTCTTCTCACAGTGATGGCCTATGACCATTACCTGGCCATTTGCAAGCCCCTGAGCTACATGATCAGGCATCTCTGAGCCCTCTTGGTGGGGATGGCTTGGCTGGGGACTTCCTAAATTCATTGGTTCAGCTCCTCCTGGACCTTCAGTTGCCATTCTGTGGGTCCAATGTGATCAATCACTTTGTCTGTGACTTGTACCCCTTGCTTGATCTCACCTATAGCAACACATATGTCATTGGTCTGCTGTTGGTCGCCAACAGCGGTATGATCTTCCTGCTGAAATTTGGTGCTGGCTTCCTTGTACATTGTCATCCTGCACTCCTTGACATGCCAAAGTGCAGAGGAAAGACACAAAGTTCTCTCCACCCGTGGGGCCCACTTCACTGTTGTTGCCCAGTTCTTTGTGCCTTGTATATTTAGTTCCATGGGGCTATCATCTACTTTAGTGGTTGTGTTTTATTGTATTTTTACACTGTGTTCAACCCTTTAGTTTATACACTGAGAAATGCAGAAGTGAAAAATGCCATGAGGAATCTTTGGAAAAATAAGCAATTGTGGATGGAGGGTACAAATTCAATAAGGAAAGAAATATGCAGTCATTTTTATTAACAATTCATATTGTCATGATGACAACTGAGAGAACATCAAACATTTTCAAAGTAAAATTGATTTGAATGTTTGACATTATGTCTAATCTATCCTGTGTTCTACGTTATTGACCAGATAAATTATTATATACCATTTAAATTTCATGGAAATACTACCTATCTCTCCCTCACCTTTGTCTGAGATGGAGTCTTCATCAGTCTGGCGTATTGAGAGTCTATGATGAGCAGAATCCCCTTGTTGAAATGTTGCTAACCTAGTCTTCCAACTCTGTATGCCAGAATATTGGTCAAAGTAGTTGTTGATGGTTCCCCTATATTTGATTCCTATCTACAATAATATCTGAAAGAATCTGTAGTTTTTGACTTTGAGATTAAAGAAAATTAAGTTAGGAATGATTGAATTCAAGCCATTGAAATGTATGGAATAGGCTTGTACTCAAATTAACATAAGTACAGTTGTATATAATAAACTATGATGTGTCATGAAATTCTAAAACAAATGTCTAAATGTTGTGGACATGTGACCTCACACAGACACACACTCACACACATAGTGTATAGTTCATTGAGTGCTGACTTGGTGGTAGGCATTGTGCTAATCACTTTATAAATGAGATCTCATATTGTCTTCATAAGAAGTTGACATGATTTTCTTTTTAAAAAGGAAGAAACTGTGGGGCTGGCCCCGTGGCCGAGTGGTTAAGTTCGCGAGCTCTGCTGCAGGCGGCCCGGTGTTTCGTCAGTTCGAATCCTGGGCGCGGACATGGCACTGCTCATCAGACCACGCTGAGGCAGCGTCCCACATGCCACAACTAGAAGAACCCACAACGAAGAATACACAACTATGTACCAGGGGGCTTTGGGGAGAAAAAGCAAAAAATAAAATCTTTAAAAAAAAAAAAAAAAGGAAGAAACTGTGTTCACAGAGGCTGAATTATTTAGCCAAGGTTGAGCTGGAATTTAAATACAGATCTTTATGCATTCAAGTCTGATCTTGCCAAAATGCACAGTGCCTTAGTATCTTCTTATCTTCCCCTGCATTTTTTATTTTGTTCATACTATCTGCTTGTAAGCTTCCTGTTATCAATGTCCCTATAAACAATCTCTGATGTGCACTTGGGCAGATTTATTTAAAGTCCAGGCATTATCAAGTACATCATCAAGGATGCTTGATTCACTCTAATCTGCTTAGTAAAATGCTTGCTCCTGGTTCCTAGTTATAATGAGATGCCTTTGCTTTCCATTTGTATGTGTCATCATAACTTGAACGTTTTGAGTTCCCTAGTCAGCTGTCCCAGGCATTCTGTTTCAAGCCTGAATTTTGTTGATAATACAGTGAAAGGAAATTTTAAAAATGTTTCTTTGGAAGGAAGAACAATTTAGGCACAGATGAAAATCTCATTAAATGTAATAACATTTCCTACGCAATACTATTATATGTTTTTCCTGGTTTCTGAAGCTCGTAATTTTTCTGTTTCCCATCTAATATAAGTAAGTTACATGTTCCCCCACAATTTTGTATTCCATAGTACACAGATTATGTTTATCTATTTTAAAAAGATGACATTTATCTGTATTTGTTGTCATAGAAGGTATTTACAACATAATACAGAATTTAAAACTCAGATTATGAAGCGACATGTGGCGCAGTGATAAAAATTTTGTGACTAACTTCTGCCTCTGCTGGTACAGATAGCGATGTGCTTGCAAGTAGGCTTATCGAAGTGACAATGGTACTTAATTTGGTGGTTGGATTCTACTTTACTTTGAAATTTTATTTATACTTTGGTTTTCATTTAAAATAAGCACAAGTGATTTTTCCACAAGGCACATTAAAAACAGAATATACTAGAACTCATAAACTCATGCTAGTTTCTTGATGAAAAACAACAGCTCAGGCACTGTCCTAGATTCTGGGAGCACAGCACTGATAGAATCCCACTAAAATCCCGTCCTTAAACAGTGACTTTGTCCCTGGAAATTCTTCTGGGGGGTGGGAGATGTCCTTGCAGGTGATTTGGTCTGAATACCAAAAGACAGTATTTTATTGTGCCTTCTTTCTTATGTCAGATAAACCCCAAAGGGTTATCTGAAAGTTAATTTTATGAGAATGATGGAAGAGACTAGAGAAAAACAAATAGGCAGGTTTTTTTTTTCTTTTTGAGTATGTAATCATGAGAGATTTAAGGTTTGTGGGTTTTAATAATGGTCTTGTGAATGAGAGACAGGAGGTGCCACCTCAGCTACCATTAAATTCTGTAGTATTAGGGACTTGAGAAGATGTAGCTATATGCCTATTTATTTTCCAGCAGAGAGTCTTCAAGCCAGCCCTTCATTCACTGTTCTTTTGGCTCAGCACCCCAAATTTGGGAGTCATCCTTGTGTATTCTCTCTCTCTCTTTCTTCTAACAGCTAATCTCTGAGCAAATCTTCTTAGCTCAACTTCAAATTGTACTCTATCTTGAAGAGCTTCTGTTCCGGAAAAGATGGAGTAAGCACAGTCATTCCTTTCTTTCTTGCAGAGATACAGCTATAAACGCTGCATAGAATGCATGGAAAAGATACCTAAGCACTGTGAAAAGTAAATGATTGCAGAAACATTGGAGAAGGAGATCAGATTTGAAGTTTCTGATTTTTTCCCCTCTGTATCACTGGCTGGAACTCAAAAGAAGTCTAGACCTGGAAGTATGTACTGGGTACATATATAAAGAACTCCAGGAGAACCTGTCTCTTCTTGGTCAGACAAATGGGCCAGAGAGTCATGGGGTGGACCTCTTTGTTTTCCATTTTTTTAATTTTCTCTCCTGTCCCAGATGCCAGTCAATCCTGTGGCAGAGAAGCAGTGACAAGGGCAACAATGGTGGCTGAGCAGGTGCCTAAATCTCTTAGGGAGGAAGATCTTTCTACTTGGCCATAGAACCTATCATCTCGAGAGCATAGGACAAATCCTCATTGAGTTTATTCTCTCTGCCTACTCCTGAATCTTCCCCATTGACATAGACTCGGTTGTGGGAAGTGTGCAGCACAATGAGAAAACTAAAGCAAAGTTTCCAGAGGCAGAAAGCATCAGTGAGATCAAAGAGTTGGGAGCACTTAAGAGAGTCACCCCAGGAAGTTGTGTATGCATTCCAGGGCCCACCTCTGAGCTGCAACTGTGTGGATCTTAACTTAGACAACATACCAATCTTTGAGAATGACATCACAGGTTTGAGCACAACCCAAGTCCTAGACTGGCCACTGGGTGCAATACATGACAGGTCTGAATAACACTACAAAAGATTTGATAACTGAATTGACATTGGAATCACAACCCACAGAAGGTGGGTTGGAAATTGCCACCTGCAACTAACAAGATTAATTGCTTGCTAAAACTAAAAATTTAATGTTCTCTTTAATTTAAAAAAGATCCAAAGTATCATAATATAATATTCAAAATATTCAGGATACAATCCAATCTTGCTCAGTATACAAAGAATCAGGAAACCTTAACCTACAAAGGAAAGATAATCAGCAGATGCCAATTTTGCAGTGACATAGATAATGGAATTTTCAGACAAAGACTTTAAAGCAATCCTATAACCATGATCCCATAAATAAGGGCAAGCATACTTGAAACAAATGAAAGATAAAATGTATCAGCAAAGAAATAGAAATTATAAAGAAGAATAACATTGCAAATTGAGAACTGAATGATACAATAACCAAAATTAAAAATTCAGTGGCACAATGGAAATATAAATGAAAGAGTCTGTGAACTTGAAGATAGATCAAAGCACAAAGAGAAAAGGAGATTTTAAAAAAAGGATAGAGTCTCAGAGACTTGTGGGGCAATACCAAATGTCTAACATTCATGTTATCAGAGTCTTAGAAAAAGAAAAGAATGTAGTTCAGAGAAAAATATTTGAAAAATAACAGCTGTAAACTTCCAAATATTGGTGAAACATAAAGACTTACAGGTTCAAGAAGCTCTGCAAATCTCAAACTGGATGAACTTAAAGAAATTCACCCAGGGTGCTGGCCCCTTTGCACACTGGTTAAGTTTGTACTTTCTGCTTTGGTGGTCCGGGGTTTGCTGGTTCCAATCCCGGGTGCCAACATGGCACCACTTGGCAAGCCATGCCGTGGTAGGCGTCCCACATATAAAGTAGAGGAAGATGGGCATGGATGTTAGCTCAGGGCCTGTCTTCCTCAGCAAAAAGAGGAGGATTGGCAGCAGATGTTAGCTCAGGGTTAATCTTCCTCAGAAAAAAAAAAAAAAGAAAAGAAATTCACCCAGATACATCATAATCAAACTCTTCACAACCAAGCCAAAGAAAAAATCTCTGAATTGTAAGGTGCAATACCTATATAACCACAACCATGTCAAGAAGGAGAAGATTTCTAGCCCTTCCAGGACCCATTATATCTCTTCCCCAATCCCATTTCTTTCTCTTCCATTTATCTCTTCCATGATGAAACTTCTTTTTTTCTTTATACTTTTATACATTTACCACCTAAGTATACAGCCCTAGAATGGTCTATTTTAAAATTTTAAGTAAATGCAATCATACAGTTTGTAATATTTTAAGACTGGATTCTTTGGCTCCACATTGCATTTGTGAGATTCATTCATGTTGTTAAATGCACCTGTAGTTCATTTATTTTCATTGATCTGTTAGTCCATTGTATGAATGCACTATACATTTTTTATCCATTCTAATGAGGATGGATGTTTAGGTTGTTACCAGTTTTGTGCTATTACAAATAGCTCTATTAACAATCATAGTGATGCGTCTTCCAATGCACGGGTACACACATTTCTCTTGGATTTATACCTCAGAGTGGAGTTTCTCAGTCATAGATTATATGTATATTTGACATTGGCTGGCAATCTTGAGTAGCTTTTCAAGAGGTACTTAGAAACAATTATATATTTCCACCAGCAGCATATGAGAGATACAATTCATCCATATTGATATCAAACACTAGGTATTGACAGCCCTTTTCATTTTAGCCATGCGGAAGGGACATTGCAGTAGTATTTTATTGTGGTTCTACATCAGAGTTCTCAGATGATTAAAGAAGTGAGCCCCCTTTATATGTTTGCTGACCATTGTAGATTTTCTTTGCTGAAGTTCTATTCAAATCTCATTTGGTTGTCTGTGTTTATCCTATTGCTTTGTAAGACTTTTTAATATAATCTCTATCAGTCCTGGTTCTCTGAAAAGCAGAAACTAAGACAGAGTAGCTGTATAAGAGATTTACTGGGGGAACCTCTGGTGAGGGAAGGTGGGAAGAGCCACCAGGAGTGATGTGGGTCTGACTCCTGTGAAGCAGACAGGGATAAAAGGAAGGAAGGAAGGTCATAGACAGCAATGTAGTTCTAAGAAAGTTTTTTCACACTTTTTAACTCAGACTGAGGTGGAAAAGGGAATCTTGAAGAAATTAAAGCAGATTTTAAATGTTTCTTGTGGAGAATTGGGAAAATATATTGATTAAAGAAATATAGTAGGATTGCTGGGCCACTTTGATGGGCCTTTTGAAGTTGGTGATGTGAATTTATAGTGGACTAAATCCTCCCTATTTTGTGACTTTTTCTAGAAGTTTTCAGGGAACAGGTTTGCAGAAGGCTTGGAATAAGATTCATGCAGTACTGGGGAATTGCTCTACACATGTGCTGAACAGGCAAGAGTGTTGGAAATGTAAATGGTTAGAAATTTTATGGAGGAAAATTTGCTGCATATATCAATAAGTATTAAACATGTATATCTCTGTCAATACTTATCAGCATTAAAATATACATAAAATATATGAATTGAGCAATTTCACATATTTGATTTTGTTATTGTCCTATTTGTTTATGCCCCTGCCTGGTTTTAGAGGTGGTTACTGACCCTTTTAGAACATGTGCTCCAGGCTGACAAGGGCAGTGTCTGTTTTATTCACTATGATATTCTTGGAATTTACCAGAATGCTATCTTTTATTAGGTGGGGCCTAAAATAATACTTATTGAATGATTGAAATGGTGGAAGTGTAATTCCAATTTAGGTCATTCTGACTCTAGTTTTCTTGATCTTTTAGCATTCCACACATTAGAGGTAAGGATAAAGGACAGTGGTGCATTTCTCCAGGCTTTATGGGGGTAGATGAAAGAGATGATATATGTGAAAGGGCCTAGGATCCACTTCTAGAACACAGAAGATGCTCAATATGTGATATTGATTTTTGTTGTTGCTCACTCAGCGATTTTCCTAAAGATGCTGACACTCCAATACCAATTCCTGAAATATCCTAACTCCCTTTTCCTCCAATTTATGACCTCTGTCTAGACACTAGAAGGACACTGGGCACTTCTAGGAGACAAAATATAAGTCACTTCTTTGAGACCTAAGCTGTATTCAAAAGGTTTAATTAAATGATGGCATCAATATCGTTCTAACCTGTGAATGAGGCAAAAGCTAGTTCCAACACTGCTTCAGAAAGTGATCCTATGAGGGGAGAATTAGCCTCCTTTAGAGAGAC
Organism: Equus caballus; assembly: GCF_041296265.1. Classification (NCBI taxonomy): domain Eukaryota; kingdom Metazoa; phylum Chordata; class Mammalia; order Perissodactyla; family Equidae; genus Equus; species Equus caballus. The sequence continues at coordinate 15,659,681 of NC_091695.1, forward strand.
AGAAAGCCCATAGTATTGATAATCCCTATGTCATCACTCCCACCTTATAAATTACTCATTCTGGTGGAAGGAGAAATATTTTCTCTGAGACTGTGCTGATGGGTATTCTTAGCAGAATGCAGAGCCAACAAGCCAGCTACTCCTTCTGTGAGGTCGTCTTCCCTAATATCAGCAGCAGTGTTTTTGTTTTTTGGTTTTTTTGGCTTGTCAAACACAGAGAGAGTAGATAATGGAGGGTGGAGGTTATATTTGAAAGATCACAGGCTCCAGCAACAAGCAACCTGGGTTCCAGCCTCACCTCTGCCATGAATCACACATGTGACTTTGTACCAGCTGCAACTAATCTTTCTGAGTCTTGAATCCACCACCTTAAAAAGGAGACAATTGGAAAAGATTATTTTAAATGTCATAGGGTTCTTCAGCAATAAAAGAGAAATGGATAATGGAAATAATTCCCAGCTGCTGGTAATTAAATAACTCCATTTTGGGTTGTCATCCAGCACTATTCTAAGAAAGTTTGAGCTCAGATGAGTTTCTGTAATCGGGAGCAATTGCCCAATCTGTGTTTTGCCTCAATGTAAAAACAAATTTGAATTTCACCCAGGAGTTCAATCACATAAAACAGTGAAATTTGAGATGCTATGCTTGGAGCTGGCCTGGATGACCCCTTAAGACAACTTCCAGGCCGACCATTCTATGATGTTAGGATGTTAAAAAAAACGATGACAACAAAACCTGGTGACCTGTTGGTGTCCTCTGAGTCAATATAAGTCAGTCAGTATAAGTTTTCTAAAATCTATTTTTAAAATTAAAGAAAAATCCAACTCAAACAAAAGTGCAGTGGAGTAATTTTACTAAATTCTCATTAATTTGTGGGAAATAATTTTCTCATGGGTAATTCAAACAGGAGATTTCTATTTTTGCTGGTTTTTAGCAAATAATTTATATTGTACTCCTGCAAATTTGAATCACAGAGATAAATCAGCTTAACATTTTTATTTTGTTGCATGTAAATTCATTATTTGGCTAAACTGTATAATATTCATATTGATTGTATTTCCTCTACTCTCATATTCTGTATGGGGATTGGTATAAGGACATTTTTAATATTTATAATAAAATTATACCCATATCAATACCTGCTTAGTGTTGGATGCAGTTACTTAGGTCCTTGGCTCCTTAAGCCACGTGAAGAATTTATTTCCCATGATGTTGATGATGCTAACATCATCTGCTAACAGATGCCATTTATGGAATATTTACCACATCCAGGCTCTGTACAAACATTAAACATGCACTGTTTTCATTTGTTCCTCTTTGCAATCTGAGGGTAGAGCAGTACTCTTATTTTTATTTTATAGATAAGGACATTGAAGTTTTGAGAAGTTGTCCACGATTGCACAACTAGCAAATGGCAGAGGAAGGATTCAAAATAAGATGAGTTTAAGTCACAGTAAAGTAAAGCAAAGCCCACAGACTCTATAGCAAGACTTCCTGGATGCAAAGCCTAGCTCTGCCACTGATTAGCTGAATATGCTTCTGTATGTTGCAAAATGTGTGTCTCACCTTCTTCCTCTGCACAACGAGGGTAAAAACACTAATCTACCTCATGGGGATGATGTGAGGATTAAACAAACTGATGGCTGCAAAGCAGTTAGGACAATGCTGGGCAAAGACTAAGTGCTACACAGGTGTTTGCTCTTATTACTGCTGTCTTCTCTTGGACATAATGTTCTAATCTGAAAGGGTCCCCATCAGACTTCTCACTTGCAGAAGCTGTATTTGCCTTCCAGCAGTAAAGCTTGGAGAGAGAAAAAGGGGGCAGCTTCCCGATCAACACAGGAATCTTCTCTCCAGTGTTTCTTATATCTGGGTGTCTCTTCTGCTTCTGACACTAAATGATTCTCTCTCAATTCTTATTATACTGAGCATCACTTCTTCAGCAAGCTGGAAGATTTAATTAGTTTAAGTAGCTCTATGTTTCCTGGAGAATAATAGGTTGGTGGTGGGTGGGGTTAGTTTTTTATTTAATCGGTAACTAAGCCATAAGCATTTCCTTAATATCATTAGGACAGCAGAGGTGAGTAGGAATATTCTGCCAGATGAGATTGAGATTTCTAGTTGTTTAGGACTGGAAATTTGTTCTCCCGGCCCCGTAGCTTCCTTTATGTCATGGATAGGCAGATCATCATTTAGTAGATCTTTCGCTGATGCTCACCAATCTTTTTCTTTCAACTTTGACTTCTCCCTGTAGACTTCAGAGGAGCTAGCAGCCTTTAACTAGAAGGACTTCACCAAGCCCAGGGAAAGCAAAAGAGAAGAGTAACTTAAATTGACTTCGTAGACCTGATGCTGTCCACAGCATAGGCATAGAGTGAGAGTAAATGAGCAATGAGAAAAATGGAGAAGTTAGGCAAATAAGTTTCTCCCAAGCCTATTTCAGTTTGTTTTACATCAATTTGTGTTACTGTTGCAAACTCTGACAGAGAGTGTAGCAAGCCTCCTTGCAAAGTCCAAGAAGAAAGATTTGTTTCAAAGCGTATGGGCTACATATGCAGAAATTTCAGGAAATCCTAAATATTTCATAGTTTTCCCAAGTACCATTGTATCTATGAGGCACCATGCTGAAACTAGTCAGATGTCCTTCAATTGACTTAGAAAATCAATCTGCCAAATGTTAAATTTCAGTAGTAACAAAAGAAACTAAAATTTAGATAAATTATTTTTGTGTAAGAACTTAGATATCTAGTGCCCAGTGATGCTAAGGTTAACAGAGAGAAATACGCTCACAATTTGGGGTTGACAGAATGAACTGATACAAGAATTTTGGAACAGAAAGGATTAGAGTGATAAAGGAAATTGGGTGTAACTAAAGGACACCTTGAAAAACTTTCTCCCCTGGAATTAATTCTGTTACAATTATGTTTCTCTCTTGACTTTGCAGGAAATACTGTACCAGTGTACTGTACCAGAACATTGCCAGTGTTCTTGGCCTCTGTGGAAATACCACACAATATCACAGAAGTTTTCATGCTAGGACTCTCATAGAACCCAGAGGTATAGAGAATTCTTTGTGGTCTTTTTTATCACCTGTGTTGTCACAGTTTGTGTCAGCATGCTTATTGTGGCAACCATCACCTCACCTCTAGCTCCATCCTGGCTTCCCCCTTGTATAGTTTCTTGGCCAACTTGTCCTTTATTGACACCTGTTATTCTTCCTCTATGACCCCCAAACTCATTACCGACTCTTTGTACGAAGGGAAAGCCATCTCTTATAAAGGCTGAATGGCTCAGTTCTTTGGAGCCCATTTTTGGGAGGTGTTGAGATAATTCTGCTGACAGTGATGGCCTGTGACCACTAGATCACCCTCTGCAAGCTCCTGAAGTACATGCTCATGATGACCAGGCATCTCTGTGCCCTGCTAGTGGGAGTGGTTTGGCTGAAGGGTTTCCTATATTCTTCAGTTCAGCTCCTCCTGGTCCTTCAGTTGCCATTCTGTGGGCCCAATATGATCAATCACTTGGTCTCTGACTTTTACCCATTGCTGGAACTTGCCTGCACTAATGTTTATGCCCTTGGTTTGCTGGTGGTTGCCAACAGTGGTGTGACCTGCCTGTTGAACTTCATGCTGGTTGCCTTTTACACTCACATCCTGTGCTCCTTGAAGTCCCATAGTGCAGAAGGGAGACACAATGCCCTCTCTACCTACGGGGCCCACTTCACTGTTGTTGCCTAGTTCTTTGCACCCTGTGTATTTACTTATATACGTCCAACGTCAACTTTATCTGTAGACAAAGGTGAATCCACCTATGTTGAATCCACTCATTTATACTCTGAGAAACAAAGAGGTAAAAAAATGCCATGAGAAAGCTCTTCATGCAGTAAGGAATTGCAGATAGATGATAAGCGGTAAAGCAGGAAATAAAAATGACATTATTTTCAATGTTTGTATTTTAATCCTATATTATCTTATCCATTCCTTCACATTCATAGACTTTTATGGTTTACTTAGTCTTTTCACTTGAATTGCATAATTTGCTTATAAAACAACTGTTTAAACTATATATGTCACGGAGGATTATTATCCCTGTTTTAGAAATGGGAAAATTGTGTCTCCTGGTGTTGTTAATTAATTAATCAAGGTTATCTAGCTTTGACATACATCAGCCAAAACTCAAAATCAGTTATTTTTGATCCATCATCCAGATCTTTAAATAGTAATTCATGATGATATCCTTTGAGTCTGTTTGACAATTAATTGAGTAGTAGAAATGTAAGGCAAAATGCAACTTAACCAAATAACTTCACACTTAGCCATAGCTAGCAGTCTATGTGCATGTAGGCCTGGCTTCCATCCTTTCTCATCACCCTTTATGATATCAGCAGTATCGCTACTACACTGCAGCAGAGAGGGTAAGCTCTGGCGTGGAGATAGATCAACCTGAGTTTCAGTCTTATTTCCCACACTTAATTTTTGGATGACCTTGAGTAAGTGACCAAAACTCTATGAGACTCTGATGGCTGTATTTAAAATAAAGACAAAAATAAACATAATATATGTCTAAAGTGTTATATTGAGTACTAAATTAGATAACCTATGTGAAGTTCTTAATCCAGTTCCTGGTACATATATGCCCAATATGTTTTACTTGATATTATTATATCTACCTCAACGCTTTCCTAACCTTCCACACAGATTTCATTTTCTTTTGCTTTTTATCTCTACAAAGTTTGAAATATATGCTACACTTAGAGTAGAATGGCTTGTTTATTGGCCAATGATACAAAGTAGTATTTCCTTGTATTTTTTCTAACTCTCTCTGTTTCAAATTCCTAAGGATGCTAGTGTTCTGAAACATATGTCCATGTTCATTCTTTTTGTTTTCTGGTTTTACCAGCTCTGACCATAACCCTTCCCAGGTTTCACACTTTAAGAGTGTAGGCTCCAATAATTTATAATAAACCTATCCTTTGACAAATATTGTGTAATTCACCATGTTGCAACTTTATCTACTTTTTACCCTAAGAAAAAAAGCAACTAGAAATTAATACAAAAAGCAATTTCTTTACCCTGAGCATTCAAAAGTATTCTCCAAAAGCCAATAAATTCAGGAGATCATCAAGAAATAATTATTACTTTACCTCCGAACATCTATGTCTAACAAAACAACAGTTACAGAGTTCTCAGGCAAAATAAATATTGTCTTCTTTCACTTTGTCATATTTTGATAGTATAATAGCTAGATGTAACTGAGACATTGATTCTATATCCATTCATTTCTGTTGTTAGATAATAAAAGTTTAATTGAGCCAATTTTCCAATGAACTAAGAAATATGAAAGTATGATGAGGCTCACTAAAAAGTAGCCTATCTATTTGTCCCCTTGTCACAATTTTATCTGAAGAGATTTCTAGAGAAATATACTCAGTTTAGTTGAAATTTTAAAATCACTTTTCTTTTTAGTACAGTTAAAATTTCAAATGGCATAAAGGCTGATCTTAGTGTAGCCTTTTTTCTTGACCAAATCATGATTATAAAGTCCTTGTTTCTTGTCCAGATCATAATGGTTCAACTAACTTATGAATACTGCCTATTTGTTTAAAAAATCAACCTGCTAGAATAAACACATGAGTAAATATCACCAGAAGTTTTGTATATGATTTAAAAATTATTACTAATCTTGTTTACAAAGGTAATGGTGTCTCTATTTGGAAGACTATGTAAACTATTTTTCCCTCCAAATAGACATCTATTTTGAAGTTTAGAAAATAAAGATGGGCAGAAGTTAGAAAATAGAGCTGTATGTACGTGTGTGTGTGTGTGTGTGCGCGCGCGCACGCCGATCTACCTATAAGCCCACTACCTAGAGAGAATCATTATCAACATTTTAGTAGCTAGCCTTCTGGTCCTCATTATTTTTTTCTCCTCCCCTACCCTCTTCTTCAACTTCTTCTATAAACTTTGTTAAGCCTCTACCATCTTAAAAGTTACTCTCAGGGGCTAAATTCTTTCTTTGTTCAGTTTACCAGGCATCTTAGGCAAATAAACTTTTCTGATACTCAGTTTCCTTGTCCAAAAATGGGCATTTTAATCCTTTATTTATGCCCTTATGAAAGGAGAATGTATATGAAGAGAATAGTGTCTGACAGGTTGACAGGTGTATAATAAATGGTAGTTCCTTTCACTGCCAGTGGGAAAATAGAAACAGAGACACAAAAGGTAGAAATAATGTAAGCCTCTGAATTTTAAGTACTGTTTAAAATATACTAGTGGAGCAAAAAGAGACAACTTGTATTTGAAATTTTTATTCTGAAACTCATTGCTATTTGGCTACTGGTGAGCTACATAAAAAGATAGTTTTTCACCTCTCTTGAACTCCCCTCCCTCATGTGGAGTTTTTGTTTTGTGTAATGGACAACCATAGGATGAGCATACATTCATATCAAACATATTTGCTAATTTCTGTTTTCATTTATCAGCAGAAAGTAGTACTATATAACTCACTGGATACTTCTTTATGTACAAACTAGAGCAGACGGGGAAGTAATAATTTCAAAGAAATTTCTTGTTATGTGGAACTCAAAACATTCATCGAGTTATATATTACCAGCTAGTCATGAGTTGGTTCTTTTCAGACTCATACATTTTCAGACTGGCCTATCTATGAAAGCAAGTCCAGCTTCAAATTGGTTTAAACAATGAAGACCAAAGGATTTCAAGAAGAGAATTCCAAAGATTAGAGAGAAATGTAAGAAATTTCACTTCTTGTCTGTTTTATATTAAAGAGATGCAAAATGGGTTTCATAAAGCACAAAGCGTTTAGGTCAGATGGGTTTGAATTTGATTCAGCCAAATGTTAGCTAATTGATCTTGATCAATGTAATTAACGTCTCCATCCCTGGGTTTCCTAATTTATGAAATGAGAATATCAAATTACTGCACTTAATTGAGCTTTAGTGGGAATTAAATAAGAGAAGGGATATAAAGCACTTTGCACATAGTAAACACTCAATTAAAACAGCTGTCATAATTATTTGTGCAATCGTTTTATTGCTGCTCACACCATCCTATGTAAGGGTCATCATTATTTCCAAACAATGAAATGTTTTAGACAGAGGTAAGTTCCATAATTTGGGGCTTCACATAAATTAAGGACAGAAAAAAATTAGGGTCAGAAATAAGTTGCCTCTGAAACATATAATGTGAGTGCTTAGGTCAAGACTTTATTCACAAAAAGTGCTCAATTACCATTAGCCGTCATACTCCTCCTTCTCCTCCTCTTCTTCTTCCTCATTTTTACGTTGTCCTTTCTCGTTCCATCCTTCTTGGGGACTACAACTAGATTTTTAAATGATAAATTTGATGTTTTAAACATACTGTTGCTTGCCTATATTTGCAGGATGGTCACAAATAAGAATTTATGGCAAAACATTTATTTTTTATATATATTTGTATATAGTGAGATCTAACCTATATAAGTTCTGAGAGCATGAGAAATATCAGCATCACCTGATATTAAAATCCCTGGGTGAGAAACGTCCTCCTGAAAACAGATTTCTGAGCTCTTCCTCAGGAATCACCAGCTCTATACAGAGGAATGTCTTTTAGTCTCACCCCGGGGTTCGGCCTTATCTTCTTTCTTCCAGAGAACTGGACAGGACAGAATCCATCATTAGTGAGTGCTTTTGAAATTAGTTCTACTTATGCATCTCACACCAGCTCTCCCATTTATGACTGCAGATATATTTAAGGGCATTTTAATCCCAGAATAGATAGCTGGTGATGGGCTTGCTCTTAATGTCCAGAGAGCTGATCATTGACCCCATTAAGTTTCCTTGCTGAGGTAATTACCATTATGCTTTTCCTACTTGTAAGTGGATGACATTTCTGTCATATTTTGAAGTGAAGTGAGGCTGAGTCACATGTTTGGTCTCTCTGTGATCGTGGTTAGTGAGCAGTGTTCTTCTGTCAGGATGCGCAGTCCCCAGAATACCTTATGCCCTGGAGAAATCTCTGAAGGCTATACAGCACTTGAGAAATTTTCACTGTTTTTCAGCTGACTCATTTTTTCCCACTTAAATTGTTTAATTCTTACAACATAAGGAAGTATGCAATGTCGTGCCCCTTTTACAAATCAAAAAATAGGTGGATAGGTGGAGCAACTTGCTTACATTTACAAGGCTAATTATAGCTCGAGACAAGATGAGAAATCAAGACTACCTGATTCAAAGCTCTTAATCTCTGTCTTCAAAGCTTCTATTTCCAAAGCTCTTAGAATTTCATTATGTTCATGATATGGGTTCTTCTCTCTAATCCAGATTTGTGATCATTGTCCAGCTCCATGACACAAATTTGTTCTTACATCACTGGTAATTGTCTATAACAGCTGTTTTGTTTTCAGAGTCTTCTTTTCCTTGGTCTGTGTCTAAAACAAGACTTTAATGTACAAATAGTTTCTGCCTTAACTCTCAATTATGTTTTCTTTTCACCAGCCAATTCTAATTCTAATTCTGGTTTGTAGACAATTATGTGCTAAAGGAATGGTGGAAATGTAATTTTTTAAAAGCACCTTTGGAAGCAAAGGCACTCTTCTTCAGATAGTGATAAGTAAAAATTGTTTTTTATTGCTGTGGTGGGAGAACATATAAAGACCTCTTAAATTTAGGAAGATAAGAAAAAAGTACATTTTGATTAAAAGTACTTTTTGAAGACTCTTCTCCTACTGTTCTACACTTTTTCCATATATAGTTGCTTTTTCCTCTTTTAAAATAAAACTCCAGGGGCTGGCCCCGTGGCCGAGTGGTTAAGTTCGCGCGCTCCGCTGCAGGCGGCCCAGTGTTTCGTCGGTTCGAATCCTGGGCGTGGACATGGCACTGCTCGTCAGACCACGCTGAGGCAGCGTCCCACACGCCACAACTAGAAGAACCCACAACGAAGAATACACAACTATGTACCGGGGGGCTTTGGGGAGAAAAAGGAAAAAATAAAATCTTTAAAAAATAAAAAAATAAAATAAAACTCCATTCTAACTGTAGTGCTGGGTACAAAGAGTGTTCAAGAATATTGCTGTTGATCTGTTTCATACCCACCATCAGGGCAATGATATAACTTTTGTGGGCCTTTGGTATATGTGTCCTCCTGGATTCTTTCCTCTATAAAAATATTATAAATTATATGTTATGACTGCATTGGTATAAAGAAAACTATACTCCAAGTTGGATTTGGATTACCTTCATTTTTTATTCTTATTTTAAAAGAAATTAACACATTTCAAGGGCTCCTAAAACTATGATAGGCCCTGGACACTGTGACTACTGTGCCCTAATGAATATGTCAGCCTTGCCCACAACATGTGGGCTCCTGAAGAACATTGCTCCAGGCAGGATAATTGACTGCCCCAAGTGTAATAAACTAAGACAGGGAATAAATCTCTGTACAATATCACTAGATGTTTTTTGCCTAAATACTGTAATCACAAGATTTATTTACCTCTAGGTTTCATTATTTGCCCTCAGAGTGTCTTCATGACATTTTTCACTTCTGCATTTCTGAAGGTATAGATCAAAGCATTCAACATAGGAGTTACTATGGTGCAAACACAGTCACAGCTTTGTCAATGGGGAAGGAGGTCATGGGTCTTAGGTACAGGAATGAACAAAGTACAAAGAATAAGATGACAACAGTGACGTGAGAGCCACAAGTAGATAGAGCTTTGTGACGCCCTTCAGAGCTCAGGGAGCATAAGATGATGATATAGGAAACAACCAGCATAGAAAAAATGAGCAAACAGAGTGACCCACTATTCTCAGCAATCAGAGGCCCCAAAGTATGAGTGTCTGTGCATGGCAGCTCCAGAAGAGGTATTAAATCACACATAAAATGGTCAATGACATTGAGGCCACAGAATGGTAACTGGATCTGGATCGCTCCATGAAGAAACCCTAAAACCCCAGCCATTCCGATCAGGAAACCACACACAGGTCTGCTCATGAGGTACAAGGGCTTACAGATGGCTACATAGCAGTCATAGGCCATGACAATTAACAAGACAGTCTCAATTCCAGCAAAGAAATGTTCAGCAAAGAGCTGAGTCATGCAGCCATTGAAGGATATGGTGTTCTTTTCAGAGATCAAATCAAAGATCATTTTGGGTGCTATGGAAGAAGAGCAGAAACCATCTATCATGGACAAACAGGACAGAGGAAATTACACAGGAGAATCCAGGGCTGGGGTGATGAAGATGGTGACTAAGATGAGCAGGTTACCTGACAATGTGATCAAGTAGGTGATAAAAAACACAGCAAATGAGTTTCTGCAGTTCTGGATTCTGAGACCCAGCAGGATGAATTCTGTTACATTGTTTATCTTTTCAATCGTGTTAGCTTGGGCTGTGAGCACATGCTCCATCTGGAAAGATCACAGTTTTTCTAAGTGATATTTTTAATTCAGTTTAAAATATTCCAACATCTTCTTAGTCTTGGTCTCTGGGATTGATGTAGCTAAACATTCCAATCACTGCCATTTTGCAGATAGTTATAAAGAAGAAAGGAAGGAGGTTAAATTTTTCCTTACTCATATTAATTGAATAGTGACAATCCCTTAATAACACCAGAATACAAGCATGGTGTTATTACGAATATTGACTTATGTTTGATTTCCAAACTTTCTGACTCTAAAAGTCTCTCAGATGGCTATATTTCACTTTTTGGGACAAATTTCATAAATAATATTTATTTTGAAGTTATACTTGTCTATTTGCATGAATATTTATAAGTATATGAACAAAATATTCTTTTAAAGTCATCTGTGTATCAGATATGAAAGTACCAAGCCTTACTATATTTATACCAGCAGTGTTCTGTGAACTGTTGAATGCACATGCCCACACAGATAGAGACAAAGCTGCACAAGGAGTTTTTTCCCTTCAAAATGCCAAGGCACTATCTTTATAACAGCTCTTTGAGCAGCATTGACTCAATAGCCCCAGATGTTGTGTGTGACTTGACATAGCTCCTTCATGCTCTCAATTTCCACATCTTTGAATGTGGACACATAAGTGATGCAAATTTCCCTGAAATGTTCTCAATATTTCTTTAATGAATTTTCTCTGCAGTTGTTCTTTCATCACATATGAAATATTGAATATATACAAGTATATATATATATATTTTTTGGAAGGATCTGTACGTAGACTTGCAAGAGTGAATACATGTTGTTGTTACAAAGGATCTTAAATATTTTATTCCTTTCTCCTTATTTTTCTTTTTTCTCCAATCCCTGCCAAAAAACATAAGCACACATTCTTCCTCAAAAATTTCTAATCACAGAATTCAGCATCATGATCTCTCAGCTTCAATAAAGGAGAGGAAAGATATCTTTAGTTTTCAAGAAAGCTCAGTTTCTGAGTTGCTTCTTCTCTATCCTTGGCTCCAATAGATGATGACTATATGTTCAGTCATTTTCAATAGATTTAATTCACAAATCCTAACATCAATGTGGTGACATGGAAGTCATGAAAGGGGGGAAGAATTTCAAATCATTACAAACAAAAATCTACAGAATCAATCTACATGGTGAAACATAAATGTTAACCTCAATGTTGTAAAAGTGACTTTAGTGGTTCTCAACAATGTCTTATTTGGTAACATTACAGATAGTGTTTTCCATTGAAATTTTCATGTCATTGTGTCCATATTCGCATTTAGAGAAAAAGAGTAACCTTCAATTCACAGACTATAACTACAAAACCTATTTGAATGAAAATAAATTGGTTAAATTATGTTAATCTGATTAAAATCAGGGTAAAAGATTTAATTATCACTCACTTGGATCTAGCTGATTGTGGATTCCTCAGTTTTCAGATTGAGCCCCCTCATTACTTTCTTCCCCTCAAGGCGTGTGCACCACAGCCCCAAATAGACTCCTAGAGCTGTCAAGTGAGACACTGAATTTTTTATCTCTCTAGACAACTTTCCTAATCTTGAACAAGTTTATTTTGGTTCCCATTATCAGTTAATAAATGGTGATAGCTCTAGGATTTAATTTCTACTCACTTTTCTGGCTTCTTATGAAGGTCTAAATACATCTTCAAAACATATATATATTTAGATCTCTTAGAACTATATCCAATTCAAATTAAAAACAAATAGGAACAATGAAAAGTTCTTCAAATAAGGAAAAGCTAGGTAGGTAACTATAAAATGTATAAGTGAATCAAATACACTTAATTGAACATTTTTTTCTTAAATCAATTCTGCCAAATTTTCGCTTCCCAAAAAGTCCATGAGCAATGTGGAGAGAGTGCCTTTTATTCCTGATTTAAGCCCTCCTTCTAGCCCACCAGGCTTGGGAACAGTATTTCCCAAACAAATCTTCACCGTGTTGGTACATCAACTGTTGCTGTCCTTTACTTAAAGATCCTTCTCTGTAATTTTTCTTCATTTACTCCAGAGAAATGGTTAAATAGACTTTATTGAAGGGAAGAATTTAGTAATGCATTGACCTCACAAGAACTCAGAGAATTAATAATTGGCCCTGTTTGAGTCGTTGCTGAAGCCTCAGCTAAGGTCTTTCATTTACTCCCACTTGGCACCCACAAACATCATTAGAGGCCACTTTTAGAAATGCAGTTGAATTTTGGTTAAACATATTTTAGCTACAATATAGGATTAGACTTGGATAAGATAAGTTGGAAAGAGTCATTATAGGGCTTTGTTGCTCATTTTACGTTAGTGAGCCTGACATAGGATATGGAGTGGTTTTAGGCATAGGTCAGATTTCAGAGAATTGATTTCTCTGAAAACATGACTGTTCTAAATGATAAGGCTTCCCTAGAGATGATATCATTTTACATTCCCACCAGCAATGTAAAATTGTTCCAATTTCTCCACATTTTCTATGTGTGTTATTTTCTGTTGTTGTTGATGTTTTAATTATATCTATCCGAATGGGTGTGAAGCTGAAATTTATTATGGTTTTGAGTTGCATTTGCCTAATGATTAGTGATGTTGAGCACCTTTTCAAGGGCTTACTGGCCATTTATATATTTTCTTTGGAGAAAAGTCTAAGTTCTTTGCTCATTTTTGATCAGTTAATTACTTTGTTGCTGTTGTTGAGATGTAGAAGTTAATTATATATTCTGCATATTAATGCCTTATTAGATATAGTGCTTGCAAATATTTTCTCCCTTTCAGTGGATTGCCTTTTCACCTTGTTATAAAGTTGTTTGATGTGCAAAAGTTCTTAGTTTTGATAAAGTACAATATTGTCTGTTTTTTCTTTTCTTGCTGTGCTTTGGTGTATACCCAAGAAATCATTGCCAAATACAACTTTTTTCTAAGAGTTTTATAGTTTTAGCTGGTATTTTAGGTTCTTTCATCCATTTTAATTTTTTGTATATGGTATAAGGTCAGGGTTCAATTTCATTCATTTGCTTGTGGATATCCAATTTTCAGAAAACCATTTGTTTAATAGATTGTCCTATCACCATTGGAGGCTATTGGAACCCTTGTTAAAAATCAATTCAAAATATATGCAAAGGTTTATTTCTAGGCTCTCTATTTTATTCCATTAGTCTATATGTCTGTCTTTATGCCCAAACCATACTGTTCTGATTACCATAGCTTTGTGGTAAGTTTTAGGATCAGGAAGTGTGAGACCCCCAACTTTGTTCATTTTCAAGATTGTTTTGGCTACTTGGGGTCCCTTGAGATTCCATGTGAATTTTAGGATAGATTTTTCAATTTCTGCAAAATACACTTCTGAGATTTTATAGGCATTGCATTGAATCCATAGATCACTTTAGATAGTTTGACACCTTAATAATAATAAATCTTCCAGTCCATGAATCTCTTTCCATTTATGTCTTCTATAATATCTTTCAGCAACATTTTTCAGTTTTCAGTGTACAAACCTCTTACCTCCTTGGTTAAGTTTATTTTTAAGTATTTTATTCTTTTTGATGCTACCGTAAATGGAATTGTTTTCTTAATCTCATTTTTGGGTCATTCATAGATTCTATAGAAATTCAACATCGTGTTATGATAAAACAACCTAAAGAAATTGAGTATAGAAGGAATATACCTCAACATAATAAATGTCAAATATGACAAATCCACAGCTAACGTTATGCTGAACAGTGAAAGTCTGAAAATGTTCTCACTAAAATCAGGAACAAGATAAAAGCGACCATTCTCACTGCTCTGTTTCAACATGATAGTGCAATAAAAACTCCTGTGAAATTTTTATTTTTTCACATATGGATCATGTCATCTGTGAGGTGGGATAGTTTTACTCAATTAAGTTTTACTTCATATTACTAGTTGTAGCAGCACTTCCAATGGCAGCAACTTCCTATCCTTTGGATCTCAGCTTTAACATCACTATTTAAGAAAGTCCTTCTCTGATAACCTTATCCATGGTAGAACTCTTCCTCTTATTTTCTGTCTTTCTACCCTGTTTGCTGTCTCATAAGTACTGAATAAGAAATATTAACTTATTAAACCGTCCACTTATCTTTTATCTGACTCTATCTTAAGTATGTCAGGCCCATGTAGGAAGCACCTTTCATGTGACTATTTTTCTGTTTTATTAATTACTGTGTCCTCATTCATGGCACAGTTCCTGGTATAGAAATTATTCAGACAACCCTTAACTAAATTTGAGTCCAGAAGCCTGTAGGGGGAACACTCACACCCTCACAAACATTCTCAAATACACCAAATAAGAAATGACCTGGGCTTACATCTTCAACAGGAAGCAGATGTACTTTACTACTCAGGGAAGATTCTTCTGCCCACTTGGCAACAGCCCTGCCAATGAGAAATGCTGTAACTCAGCCAATGAGAAGCCATTGCCTCCCTGAACTGTTACTTTCCCTCAGGGACTTCCTTCTAGAACAGCCCTGTCTGCTCCACCTTTTTCTTTATAAAAGCAAACTCTCCTCCTTTGTTTTCCAGATTTGTCTATGATTCTCCATAGCATGCACTTCCCAAAATGAAATTCCTTTGGCTATTCCCAAATAAACTCATTTTGAGGGTAAAATAACAGGTGAATTTTATTTTTAAGTTGGCAATGGCATAAAATAAGTGCTCTTAACTTTTTTAAAAAATAATGAATCATTGGATAACTAATCAGTTATTACAACTAAATTAGTGACAATTTCTTTTTAACATGTTACCACACTTGAAGATAAAATAAATTGAGCATTAAATAAAAGGAAGGGAAAACTTGTTATGACAAGTGAGGAAATACTTGATAAATTAATCTTCACTGGAACAAAATGGGCTGATATTTTATTCTTGACTCACAATAGTCTTATAATGGTTCTAAAGTTTTTTTTTTCCCTCCATGTTACATATTTATGATCCTAATTATGTGGTTTGGACTAGTACTGACTTTACCTATGTGTTTTTGTTTTTTAATTTTGTGTCAAATCCCAGTGAATTTAATTAAGCAAAAGTTAGTCTTGGACATAAGCCAATTCCAGGACTCAATGATGAATGTGGTTGGAAGGGATAAAATGTCCAATGATTTTTGTTCCTTTGGGGAGAAGATGCTTTAGAATTGAGAAATTTTCAAGAGCTCCTTTCTTAGGCTTAATGTGTAATATCAAAACAAAAGCAAGAATTTTTGTCAAAATCTCAGTTCAAATAGACTGGCCCTCCCAACACAGTAGAATGAGAAGGACTAAATAATTGAATGGTACTTTTCTATTTTGAGGTTAGTAAGAAAGAAGTTACTATAGAAATATTTCCCTGGGAAATGGCTTTTTAGCTATTCTCATGTAAATTTACTTGCCCTTTTGATAAATGATCCTAACATGACACATTTTTGTTTCTCTGTATCTACTATGGAAATCCTATTAAATAATCTGCTGTGCAAGTAAAAACAATCTTCTAAATAATCAGAGAAGTCCTTGGAGAAAATGGACAGGTAGCTGAATGGAACAAAATATATACTCAAGTTATAATGTGGCCTTTTGTCCTCTGTTGTTATACTGGATGAATGAAGAATTCTAGGTCCCTTTGAATGACTGAAAAAGTCTTCCTTCAGATTGTGGAAAAGCCTTCACAAGGTAAGACTAACTGTCAATAGTGGGAATCAGGGTTCCTAATCATGTGAATTTCTTCATTATGTAAGAAGTTAAATAACTTTGAAATAAGTCAAATTTAGAATCCAATTCGGGTTTATCACTTAAAAATGTGTGACATTGGGAAAATTAATTAGAGGCACTGAGCCTCAAGTTCTTCAAATACAAAATCGGGATTACAGTTCTTGTTACTGTAAATATTAAATGTGATACTTTAAATTGTGGTTGTGTGTTATTAATCCACTGTTGAACGTCAGAGTGATATAACCAGAATAAGATTTAAAAACGAACCGTTTACACTACTTAAGGAGAAGAAATTGGTGGAGGGCTGAATGAAGGTGGAGAACCTTGGCAATAGGCTATTCCATTGGTCCAGGAAGAAAACAGGGGGTGGGAACTGATCAAATTTGTGATATATTTACAAAGTAGAGTCAATAGGACATGTTAAAGTTATTAAGTAAATATAAGAGCAATAGAGGAGTGAAGGACACTGTGAGATTTGTTGTCTGAACAATCACATGGAAGGTGGTACCATTTAATGAGATGAAGAACACGTTTATTGTGTAAAATTGAAAATTTAGTTTTATAATACTAAATTGGCATCCAATTAGAGATGTCTAAAATTGGAGGTGCTGCATATACATGTTTGAAAATAGGGGAGAGATGGGGACTAGAGACACAAAATTTAAGTGCTTAAGAATTTATTTGTCACACAAAAGGGAATTATCCATCTAAAGACCTTAAGAGCCTGCCCAGTAGCATAGTGGTTAAGTTTGCATGCTCTGCTTGGGCAGCCTGGGGTTCACAGTTTCAGATCCTAGGCACAGACCTACACACTGCTCATCAAGTCATGCTGTGGTGGCACCCCACACACAAAATAGAGGACGATTGGCACAGACTTTAGCTCAGGGAGACTCTTTCTCAAGCAAAAAGAGGAAGATTGGCAATGGATGTTAGCTCAGGGCCAATCTGCCTCACCAATAAAATAAATAAATAAATAAATACATATAAAGACTCTAAGGAAGTGGCCTCAATGAGAACTGAGACAATGCAGGATGGTGATCTTCCATTCACAATTTAATCTATGGAAATTAAATTAAATTGCAATTAAATTGCAACCCTTCAATGGGTTGCAAGTATTACATTTTTGTGATTTTATGAATAGTGTACATTTTCATGGAATTCCCTTCCCATCTTCTCTTGTTCCTTCACTTTTCCTTGAAAACTAAGCTAAAACATTCCCTCCTCTAGGAAGCCTTCTCTGATTCGAGTTTGATTGATATATTCTTATGCTGTGACCCTTAGCATTGTGTGAATATTTTTATAATGGCTCTTATTAGCCTAGGATTAACCTAGACTTGATTTATCCTTCTTTGTATATCAAATCACTGAGGGTAGACAACTATGTCTTATTCAACTTTGTAATCACAGTGTCTATTACACAAGCAGATACTCTGTACACATTCTAATAATTGAATGAATAAACAAAATATTAAACTTATAATACATTTAAAAGTTTTCCCTCTTGCTTTGTAGGTAAACTGCTTCTTATATCTGAAGTCAGCACCTACAAAGATTAGATGGAACCAAGGAATAATGTGACTTACGTTGTCCTCTTGGGCCTCACACAGAATCCAAAGGAGCAGAAAATCCTTTTTGTTATGTTCTTGCTCTTCTACATTTTGACTATGGTAGGCAATATGCTCATTGTTGTGACTGTAACTTTCACTAAGTCCCTGAAATCCCCAATGTACCTTTTTCTTGCTAGCCTGTCAGTTATGGATGTCATTTATTCCTCTTCCATTACTCCCAGATTGATTTCAGACTTGTTCTGTGGGAATAGTACCATATCTTTCCAATTTTGTATGGCTCAGCTCTTTACAGAGCATTTCTCTGGTGGATCAGGGGTGTTTCTTCTGTTGGTGATGGCCTATGACCGCTATGTGGCCATCTGCAAGCCCTTGCATTATTTGGTTATCATGAGACAATGGGTGTGTATTGTGCTGCTATTAGTGTGTTGGATTGGAGGCTTTCTGCACTCAGTAATTCAACTTTCTATTATTTATGGGCTCCCATTCTGTGGCCCCAATGTTATTGATTATTTTATCTGTGACATGTACCCCTTATTGAAACTCGTCTGTACTGACACCTATGTCATTCACTACTTAGTAATGGTCAATGGAGGCCTGATCTGCACTATTGTGTTTCTGCTCTTACTCATCTCTTATGGTGTCATCTTGCACTCTCTAAAGAAACTTAGTCATGAAGGGAGGTGGAAAGCCTTCCAGACCTGTATTTCCCACATCACTGTGGTTGTCTTCATCTTTCTTCCCTGTATTTTCATGTATGTGAGACCTGCTAAGACCTTCTCCATTGACAAACCACTGAGTCTGTTTTATACAGTCATAACCCCCATGCTGAACCCATTAATCTATACTCTGAGAAATTCAGAGGTGACAAATGCTATGAAGAAGCTCTGGAGAAGAAATGTCGTATCTTGTGGTAAATAAGTACATCATCTACCATGAAGACAGTCATTTGACATTATGGTCCACTTCCTTGAAATGCACTTTTGTTCTTAAATCTGATACTTGCTTTCTTTCTTCAAAGAATTGATGATAATTATGATTAGGGAATGAACTGTGTGATTGTACCATTAATCACTATTTCTCTCCCTGCTAGATTGTAAGGTCTACAATGTCTTGTTTACCACTTCAGCTAGAAAGCTGTAATGCCTATATAGAAGGAGCTGATAATATGTAATGAATTAGGGAGGAAATTTTTATATAGTTACAGTAATTTTTAATCAAAATATGTATTTCTCTTTTTTCTTTTTTCTGAGACTTAGTATCATTTTTATTTATATTCTTGTCATTTGTCTTATTATCATTGTATTTAAGATATTTAATGTTGTATAGACAGTGTTCTCTATGAAATTTCAGTTATGAATAACGCTTTTAGTGCAATACTTCTACCTTTTTAAGGAAAATAGAAGTGATAGATAATAATAGGTAGTAAAAATGAAAACCATACAAAATGGGATAAAGTGTGGAATAAATTTCTTATTTGTCTCTCATTATAATCTCCAGTCCTCTTCCACAGAGGCAGTCACTTAATTTGTTTCTTAAGATCTGTTCAAATAACCTTTTAAAATGCAAATGTATTCAAATATATGTGTGATTCTTCCTGTGTATGTAAATATTTGCTTTTACTATGCAACATCTTGAAGATATTTCCAAACAAGTTCATATAGATCTAACTTTTATTTTTTCTCCTATTGTATTATGCTGCCTTATAAATACATACTAAAATTAAATGGATGTATCCGTCTTCATGTTGTTCCTCATCTTTTTCTATGCCAAATTATTTTGCAATAAATGTATGTTTTTAAATATATGTAAGTATGAGTTCCTAGAACTGAAATTGTCATATATGTATTTGAATCAATGGTCAGATAGTGTATCTACATAAAATGTTGGTATTCATAGTTCGTGCCCAACTGCAATCCTTAAGGTTGTGCTAATTGCTGCACTCCCACCCACCATCTTTGAGAACACTTTTGTCCACATTCTCAAGTACCTGATAAATGTTTATGGTGTATGATATCTGAACAAAGTTATTTTATTTCATTTACAAAAAATTCTTTTGATCCTTGAGTTTGAGTATCTTTTCACATGTTTAGCATAGTTTGTGTTTCTTTTTCTGTAAAATGTGTATTAATATCTTTTATCTATTTTATTCAGTTGATCATTTGCATACTGATTTTTGTGAGTTATTTTATACTAAAAAATATTCTTTTTACTATTGTATATGTAATTATTATTTTTCTGGCTTGTATTATGTTTTGACTTGTTATAGTACATATATTGCTTTTGGCATGTAATATTTTTTTCTTTAATTTTTTTTGTTTTTGTGTCACTCTTAAAAAGACTATCCCCACTTCACTCCTAACAATATTTTCTTCAACTATTACTTAGCATTTATTTTTTTAAGCATTTTTCTGGTCTTTACCTTATTTTAAAACTTTTGAGGGGCCAGACCCATGACTGAGTGGTCAAGTTTGCACACTGTACTTTGGTGGCCCATGGTTTGGCTGCTTCGGGTCCTGGGCGTGGGCCTAACACAACTCATCAAGCTGTGCTGGGGCTGCATTCCACATAGCAGAACTAGAAAGACCTACAACTATGTACTGGTAGGTTTGGGAAGAAGAAAAACAAGATTGGCCACAGATGTTAACTCAGGGCCAATCTTTAAAAAAACCAAAAAGTAAAAAGCAAAACAAATGTTTTGATCCATCTGGAATTTATTTCGATATAGGAATTAAATAGGGATTGCATTTAGTTGTTTTCTAAAATTTTGGTTGTATTTCATAGTTGCATTATTCTCTTTTTACCATTGAATTGAAATTTGGTCTACTTTATTATCTACTACCATTTTATCTTGTGGAATATTGCATGTTCACTTGAGAAGAATATATATATTCTGTTTGTCGTTTTATTTCCAAATATTTGGGAGATTTCATAGATTTTTTTATTGATTTTTGATTTATTTTCTTTTTTGCCAAGGAGTATGGTATGACCAAATTTCTTAAGAATTCATCATTTTTTAGTCCCAATACAGTTTATTTTGGTGAACGGAGTATATTACATATGAGCTTGGAGAAAATGGATATTCTGCTGTTTTTGTCATTAATGTCAAATTGGTTAATAGTGTAAGTCAGTGCCATCCAACTCCTTACTGATTATCTGTCTACATTTATATTGAGTAATGGGGGAAATAAATTGCATTCATTAATTAAAGTGTAGATTTGTTTATTTTGCTTTTATTTCTTTATTTTCCTGTGCATGAATTTTGAATTTCTCTTATTAGGTGAATACACATTTAAGGTTTTTATGTGTTTTTGGTGAATTGACTCCTTTTTCATTATGCTACAGTCTTCTTTATTCCTGGTAATATTTATTTATCTGAAGTCTGCTTTATCAATATATTTACACTGGCTCACTTTTTATCAGTGTTTGCATCATATATTGATGTCCATTCCTTCACTTTGGAATATCAGTTTATTTATATTTCAACCAGTTTTCTTTTAGTAAACAGCAAGCATATTGTGTGGTCTTGCTTTCTATCCAAACTGAAAATCTTTACCATTTGCTTATTGCGTTTAGGCCACTTATATTTAATAGAATCTTTGATTTCATTTTCTCAAAGTGATCTCTTTACAGTTGGTTGTTTTTATTATCAAACAGACAAGATCCAGCCATTGCATTTGTTTGGTATTCTCTCAGGTCACTTTTATTTTGCAATATTCATCTCTCATTTTAATCTATTTAGTGACAACTTATTATGTTTTAATCCCCAAATGGTCCATTTAATGGCCATTTTAAAACTATTGATTTGTTAGAGATACCTGGTCAGTTGTCTTACAGGATATTCAAAACTTTCAAATTGTTTGAGTTCAAATTCTGGTATTATTTACGTTGTTCCTTACATTTTGGTACTTCCTATGAGCTAGTAGCAACTAGAAGTAAAGGCTTCAATGGATTCAAGTTCAACTTTTTTTAGCAAGAATTCTTTTTTTTTTTTTTGAGAAAGATGAGCCCCGATCTAACATCTTCCACTAATCCCCCTCCTTTTGCTGAGGAAGACTGGCCCTGAGCTAACATCTGTGCCCAACTTCCTCTACTTTATATATGGGACGTCTACCACAGCATGGCTAACCAAGCAGTGCCATGTCCACACCCAGGATCCGAACTGGTGAACCCCAGGCCACCAAAGCCAAATGTGTGCACTTAACCCCTGTGCCACCAGGCCAGCCCCTGATACTTGATTCTCATCTGTGATTAGTGTTGCCCTGATTGAGGCACAAAAAGCAACTGCTCTGGGGAGCTCCATCTTGTGCAATAGTAGGGAAGCTGTCCTTAGTATAAACTCCCTTTCCTGTTCATTCAACTGATTCCAAATGGTCTAGGAAGGAAATGACCACCATGGTCTCTGCCAAGGGACTGAGGACACGGGAGGCCACACACTTCTGTAAGTAGGATATACCAGAGAGCTCAGGGTCAGCTCTATCCTTAGCAGGGAGGCCCCAGAGGCTGCACTAAGCTTGTGGGTGTGCTGCTTTCATGACAAAGGTCATAATGGACACCTAAGGGTAGAGGCCTGTAAAAGCCTTTATTTTCAGGAGAGCCCAGTCCCTTGCAATTACCACTCTGATGGTGTGTAGCATGGACCTGAGGAGGGCAGTTTCTTGTACCAGAATTCCTTGTCAATTTATGACCATCTTGGGAGATCCCAAGACTCTAGGATCATGAGGAAGTTGCTAAGGTACCTATAATGAAGGAGCCTCTTGGACGCACCAATGCGTGAGCCAGTGTGCTGCAATTTGGATAGATTCTAGAAGCTCTTTTTAGGAGGCTTTGCTAAAATTGGGCCAATGTGTGAGTAAGAGGGTAAATTGGCTTAAGTAAAACTTGTAAATTAAGATATAACATCATAGTAATGGCTTTCTTACTTGACAGTATTTATTTATTTTTTTAACTTAGACACAGTAAATTTTAAATTTGCATACAAAGTAAAATATACTATTTTTGGTGTAAGTTTTATGAGATTTGACAAATCCATAGAATTGTGTTACCACAAACATGATCAAAATACGGAACAGTTCCATCACTCTCTAAAATTCTCACTTCTTGTCCCTTTGTGGTTAACAACTCCCACCAACTTTATGACCGGGTAATCTATCCTATTGTTTTCGCCTTTCCAGAATGTCACACAAATGGAAGCACATAGTAAAGGCTTTTAAGTCTAATTTTTGAGTTGGCATAAAACATTTGGCATTACGGTGTCATTGCATGTATCAATATAGTCTGTTCATTTATATTGCTTAGTAGTATTACAATTGCTATGATATTATAAATGGCCATTCCCCCAATCCATCTAAAAAGTACATTTTATTGTCATTTAACAACTAATCTCCTTTAGCAACTCCATTTAAGAAACTATCATCCAAGATCAGCCTGCATATTTCATAATAAACTCCGATATTGGCAGGAGGTCTTTGTTGCTCACCAAAGGTCACTTGTTTATCCTGGACATTCTCATGCACTTGGCCAATACAGATAGACAGTGGTGAATGATAGAACAAAATATGTGTAGTTTGTTATGTCACAAATATTATTAAGATATTTGAATAATATTGTGAAAATTGCCGTATTTCAAATACAACAAACTGAAATCTGTGAAGACATGAGCACAACTAATTCTTTCTTATGAGACCATTTGTGAGTATTTAGCAGACTTTATCTTAATGATGAAATTACAGTTATAGGAACTTATTATCATGATTGTATGAATGTTCAAAGGAAAGATAGATTGAATCATAACCACAATCTGTACTGATACAGATACTATTAATCACAAGCTCTTGAAATAGTTTTCCCTACTTTAGGATATTATCTTAAAATAATGGTGAAAGGGTCATATTCTTTGTAAGCCCAGTTATAAAGAAAAGCTGTAAATTCTGCAGTTTTAATAATGCTGTTTAATGTCAAAATCATATAGGAGGAGCAACAAAGTTGATGACAAAGTGA
Organism: Equus caballus; assembly: GCF_041296265.1. Lineage (NCBI taxonomy): Eukaryota > Metazoa > Chordata > Mammalia > Perissodactyla > Equidae > Equus > Equus caballus. Next base: position 15,683,362 of record NC_091695.1, read on the forward strand.
AATATCTTTTAAAACGTAAGAAATTTGTGCAGAAACTGCTTTCAAATCATCAAATGTCTAGCTGTAGGTTATCATAATCCACACCTAAAGAAACATGCAACTCTTTTCTTTGAAATATCAATAGGTCATTCTAAGACCTTTCTTGCTACTCCTCTGTTGCTACTTGGAGTATGCTAAATTCTTGAAAAGTACTAGTGAAATGTGTCTGTACCACAGCTGTATATATCCACCAAAGTTCATCAGATGAAATCATGTTAAACACAAGCTTTGCAAAGAAAAGCGCTCTTTGAACACCTAAAGTGTTCAATCATACCATGCTTACTAAAAGTACCAAGATCCACATTCCTGAGAAATGTTTCCTACCACAAAAGGACTTCTGCACCAGCAGAAAAGACACTAGGAGGTACTATCCACCACCAAACATAGTGAAACATTACTATTGTAGATATTTTCTTGTATAGAATCACACTCAAGCCTCTACAAAAAAACAATTAGTTACTACATACGGCAAAATTTCTAGAGGGATTGTGTGAATAGGCTAGTGTTTTTAAAATAATGATGTCACAGTGCCAATTTTCTTGCATCTTCCTCCTTTCCCATTCTTATATTGACTTCTGCAACCTTCCAGGAATGAAAGGAAATGGAAGCAAAAGACATAGCACTTGCTCACATCTAAAGTCATCTCATTAGCAAGAATTGAAACATCTCCTCATACTTATCTGGAAAGGAGGTTGGGAAACTGAATATTTCAAACCCCCAAACTCTACATTTAAATTGCTTACAGGATAGAAGGTTTAGATTGGTATATCTAAATACCAGGTCTACAATGTCTCCTACATCATTTTGCATGAGTCAATGTATAGTCTTCTATTCCTGTTGTAATAAATTGCCACAAATTGAGTCGCTTAAAACAATACACATTTATTATCTCACAGCTCTGTAGGTCATACGTCCAAAATAGAGCTCACTGAGCAAAAATTAATTCGTGGGCATGGCTGCCTTTCTTTCAGTATACTCTAGTGGGGTTTCCATTATTCTTGCTCAGTTAGATTATTGGCAAAATTCACTTCCTTTAGGTTATAGGACTGAAGACCCTGTTTCCTGGCTGACTGTCAGCCAAATATCATTTTCAGCTTCTAGAGATCACCACATTGCTTGGCTTATGACCCCATACCATCAGTCTTTAATACCAGCAATGACCACTTGAATCCTCCTTTTCTCTACTTTTTCTGTCGCAACATATCTTTGGACTACCTTTCTTTCTTTCACTTCCCCTTTTTAGAGCTCATATGATTAGACTGGGCCTACCCAAATAATCTCCCCATCTCAAGACCTTTAACTTTAATCATATCTCTGCAAAGTCCATTTTGTCATATTATGTGGCATATTCACAGATTATTGATTCCAGGGATCAGGCCTTGTTCATCTCTGGGGAACCATCATTCTGTCACAATCTTACAATGAAGTAGGATGATTAGCTAATGTGCTCTTCATTTGATTGGATCAATAACTGCCATAAATGATTCACTGATGCATCTGGATTATATTTCAGGATAAAGCTGGTTCAGTCACATAGGAGTCAAACTCTATTGTGTTCATGTTAGTCGATGAGTTTTATATATTAAGTTCAAAGTTCAAATCTTAGGAGAAGAGCACCAAGGACAGATTCCTTCTGACTTGTCCAGGCACTCAATTCATTAACACTTGTCCAGCCTGCCAATTTACCAATTTAGATGTGTGTTTAGACTGGCATATCTAATGTATTTAGATTGGTATCATTCCTTTAACTACTCACTTGCCATCCTCATGGCATAGCGCTAGATGCTGCTCTTTATTGCTAACCACATCCTAATAATTTGTTGTTTACTAAGAAAGTTTATTCTCATATCTAGCTCTAAAAAAATTTCCCTTTGGTCATCTGGTAAAGACTGTGAAGATTGCAATTCATGAGACAAGATGACAGAGCTAGTAATCCCCCTCTGTCAATCAAGAAAACTCCAATCCAACATTTGAGATTCATCTCTCTCTGCTGATAGTTGGTCAACCTCAGGATACTGATTGTCACATGGTTTCTCTTGCCAGGTTTCAAATGACACTTGGTCCTTAGATTTCTACAAAGAGAAATTGTATATCTAAAGCAGAGAGAATTTTGGCTGTAAATGCAAAAACATTCCTTGCTGGATTTATTTGCAAAACGATTCATGTATGTGTTGTTACTGTTCATTGTCTTGATTGGTATCATTATGAGCATACAGTCATTCAAAAATCATTGAACAAAGATTTTGCAAAAGTCAATGACAGAAGACCAAGGTAAAACTGTTTGCATCAGATACAAAATTATATATCAAATATTCTCAGACAGGACTTGGAGATAGCCAGTGAAATAGTCAAATAGTTCATTCACAGCACGTGCCTTTCATGTGGGAAATCAATACAAAGTTTCATATAGTTGTTTGTTTGGGGTTTTTTTTCATGGGCTTAGGAATCTGAAGAAGTTCACCTTCTCCTGTCTGGTCCATTGGTCCTTAGTGATGTAAGGATGCAGATTCCTTCGCACATCCACAAGTTCCTGCATGTAACTTGAGCAGACATGTAATTTAAAGATCTAATAAGCCTATAGTGAAGCATTGTAAAATAAATCCACCAACCTCATCAGGTAAGAACCATTTATGACAATCGAGGCACATTGTCAAATCCTCAGCTACTTTACTTTAGCAAAAAAACAATTGTCTAGTGTGAACAGGAAAATGGTTCCAACTGGATTTAGCATTTAAGAGGTGTGGTGGTAGAATGGATCTTGTCACTAAATGCAGATTCACCTAATGTCAAAATAAGCACTGAGTTATATATAATGGTGTACATTGTAGCATTATGTCATATATGATGAAATGTAGTATTTACATAATTTTATATATATTTATTTAACAATGTAAATAATATATATAATTGTATCTAAAGCAGTGGCCATTTCCAATTTTTAATCTAACTAGTGCTTTTTATCCTCACTTAAGAACCAGTCTTCTTTGGCAATTCCATTTAATGTAACACTCTTCCAAGCAACCAGAGAGTAAGGAGTCTAAACAGCAATGTGAAAAGATTTACCAGAACTTTAATTCTTATTACTAAAGTTTACTACATCCTTGGAAGATAGTGATATATTGAGACAATCAGTATACAGAATGTGTTAGGAATGTAGTTCAGAGAAAACAGGCCGCATACTATTTTGTGGGTTAAAGTCACTATGTTAAAATCTTTTTATATATCCTCCACAGATAAATATTTGTCATATGTCATAAAAGTAATTGATAAAACAGGCTTTTGTAAATTATAATCAACTACAACATTCTTATGGATAATCATGCTTAGGTTTTGCAAATATTTTCTTTGCAGGGATATTATGGAAAAAGTATTACCATTGTTAAAGAAACAAGATAAGCATTCTTTGTAGAGAGGCAATCTTCTACATATAGCAACAGTAGTATGAAATAAATCCAGACAGGAATGTGCATGTTTCCTTTCTCATTAAATAAATATTTTTGATGATGCGCTTATTGAAGCCACTATTTTAACATAACGGAGAATCTAAATCTTCAGCAAGTGGCTCACACGTTGTACATTGGATCCCCATATGTTTTGTGGCCAGAGGTCAGTAAATTCTATTATCCAGAAAACCGGTGTGTTTAAAAATTAAGCAACATACTTGAGAATATTTTCTTGGTCTTTACTTCAAGAAATAAATGGAGCCCTAGGTCGCACTCATGGGCTAGTCAAAGAACCATATGAAAAATCAGATGAATGTTTCTATAATCTATGTCATAAATTTCTTTCCAATCAGCCCTAGTTATATTAGCTGGTAATGGATAGCACATAAATAATTAAATGAGTCTAGGGAATAATTTCTAGATGCTGGTCATTGTGAGTTAACAGATTGCGAAGATAGGGAGTAGAGAAATAAAAGGAGAAAATGCAAAGGTCTCGAGGAATTTGATAAAAGTATGAAGAAGGTCATAATCCTATACTTTTTGCTAATTGAACCTGAGTTCATCATGATATAAATGATAATTAATATTTTCTTTGGGTATTAACAAAGATTTAGCTCTTTTCTATAGTCCCTGTTTAGATGAGGAAAGACTTGACAAGCACATTTTTGAAAAGCTAAACATAACACCTTAGTGAAAAGAAAATAATTCCAGTGTGTAAAAAAGTGGGTTTTCTTCCTTAGGTAATTGATATTGTGGAATGTCCTTTTCCTCAAAAATAGCACTGTAATGATTATCTTCATCAATTTGAATATAAAATACAACAGAGAGAGTAATTCCATTAAGAACTCTACCTAAATACAGCCAACACTTCAATTTTGGTGCTTTAAGCTTTTCTAAATGCTTTTCCATGCTAGGTGGATATTTGAGCCCTATAATAATCCTTGGAGTTCACAGGAAATAGTCTGATCTCAGTATTTTACTAATTGTAAATTGTTAAAGACAAGACCATAGGCCACAAATGGAGTTGCTTATGCTAATCCTCACATCACCAAACTGGAATTTAACTTGGTTCCAGCTTCAGCTCTCCCAGAAATGAAATCTTAATCCAATCAATCAGCTATTGCTTGCTTTGCATTAGTTAGGTAATCTACTTAATAATGCTCTGCCATCCCCTATAAGGAAAGTACTTTACAATAATCAATCCAATGTTTTTCCTACTATAAGTTCGTTGACCCTGCTCCCTTCTGCCTATAAAATCTTTTGCCTTGCATAGTTCTTTGGAGTTCCTTTCTATCTGCTGGATTGGATGCTGCCTGACTCATGGATTGCTGAACAAGATCTTTAAAATTTATTCAGTTGAGGGGCTGGCCCCGTGGCCGAGTGGTTAAGTTCTCGCGCTCCGCTGCAGGCGGGCCCAGTGTTTCGTTGGTTCGAATCCTGGGCGTGGACATGGCACTGCTCATCAGACCACGCTGAGGCAGCGTCCCACATGCCACAGCTAGAAGAACCCACAACGAAGAATACACAACTATGTACCGGGGGGCTTTGGGGAGAAAAAGGAAAAAATAAAATCTTAAAAAAAAAAAAATTTATTCAGTTGAATTCTTGTTCTTTAACAGAATGTAATGAAAAGTAGCTAAGTGACTTGCTCAAGATTTGGGTAAAGAGAAGATTAAAAATCAATTATCTGAACTCCTGGGACAGCACTGTCCCCATTACATTGTGATTCCCGCTTTACTAAATTTCAGAAATAAAAATTACCATCCCTACTATCTCCAGCATAATCATCAATTTTATTATCACTATTATAATTATCATCATGGACCATGTATGAAAGTCTTATAATATATAAAAAATTAAATGAGAAGGGATATGAACATATATACTTCCATCAATAAAATACATAAATAAATAAATATAGTACATTATGTTACATTACATGGCAGAGGATATAAATGAGTTGAAGTAAACTATAAATATCTATAGAACAAGATATAGCATTGTCTTACATGCATATGTACAACTATAAGTAAAACTACAGAATGGCATGTTTATCAAAAGAACTGCTAACAGAAGTTCTCAGAGATGGATGCAGTAAATAATCTCTTAATGTAAGTTACTGATTTAAGAATCTGTAATTGGGAGAACAGCCATCAATCACTCTGTTGACGGATGCTCACTTTCCTTGATAATACCAGTTCAAAAGTTTAATAACTGTAAATGCTTTAGAAAGGGTTAAAGACATGGGAGATTATGCACAACAAGGTAAATGCAACTTTTTGGACTTTGAATGATCCTGAAAACAACTTCTAACACCTCCCTTCACTTTTAAACTCATTGATATTTTCCTTTAAAAATATATATTGGAATCGGAGTAGCTGTTTGAAGTGCAGTTATGAAAGAGATGAAATAATCCAAAGTAAATTATTTGGGGACCATAACTGCTAAGTAAGCCATAGAAATATGTGCAAAGTAAACTGGTTGAGATAGGTGGGAGTGTTCTGTTATGTCATGTGCTTTGGCAGGAAGTTATTAGGAAGAAAACTAAGTGCATGCAAACTTTTCTTTTGGTATTATTTTTAGAGTAATTCCACACAGGTGCATAGTAGGTGAAATAAATACACTCCCTTTATTGATGTTCTAAAATCTCTAGATTTTGCCAAGAGTCTGAGGTAGGGCAAAGTAGTATTCATTTATCCATTCACTCATTTAATCACACACTCAATAAACATTCATTATTCAACTGATATTAGCCAGTCTCTGTGCTATAGAACCAAAGATTGCTAATAAAAACAAGTGTGAAGATTTAGGAAATTATTTAGGTAGGTAATCTTGTATACTCTCCAGTATATTTAGGCCAAAAATCATAACAGATTGAATTCTATTTTTAGTTTTTATAAGGAATATGTGATGCACATTACTATTTTATTCATGAGGCAAGAATATTCCTTAGGCATGGAGCATTGAAAATATGTTAATTTGCCTAGTATACACCCAAGCACCATAAATTTTAGGTTAGTATATAAAAGTATCTATAAGTACATCATAAACTTGAAGTGGTTATTTTTTTAAAGGGGGAATGTAGAGGATTTGAAATGTTTCCCTGATAACTGTGTGGCAAGCAGTTAAATCACTTACAATTAAACTCATCACACTACTTTTTAAGTAATAATTTTCTCAGTGCTGCAATAACATCCTTGTTCCTTAGGCTGTATATCATGGGATTAAACATTGGCGTCACTATGGTGTAGAAAAGAGAGAGTAGTTTGTCAGTTCCTGCAGAATGATTGGATTTTGGTCCTAAGTAGGTAATGGTAGCAGATCCAAAGAATAAAATCACAACCAGCAGGTGGGAAGAGCACGTGGAGAAGGCTTTGGCTTGTCCTCTGGCTGTTGGCAACCTCAGAATGGTGGAAATGATTTTGCTGTAAGAGGCAAGTATCAACATGAATGGTACTGCAACAAACAACATGGCTACTGCATAGACTGACATCTCATGTATGGAAGTGTCTCCACAGGCCAGCTTCAGAATGGGGGGTATGTCACAGAAGAAGTGGTTAATTTGGTTAGAATTACAGAAATGCAGGGAGAAAATTTGACATGTTTGCCCTATCTGGACTGGGATGCCACTGATCCAGGAGCCAATAGCCAGTTGGATACACATCTTTTGGTTCATGACTAGAGGATAGCGCAGAGGGTTACAAATGGCCACATAGCGGTCGTAAGCCATCACAGCCAGGAGGAAACATTCAGTGGCTCCCAGCATAAGGAGGAAGCACATTTGGGCAGCACAGTTTAGGATAGAGATGCTTCTATCCTGAGTCCAGAGGTTTACTAGAATCCTAGGGAGAGTGACAGACACATAACACATTTCCAATGAGGAAAAATTTGAAAGGAAAAAATACATAGGTTTCTGTAGTGCAGAGTCAAGCCTGGTTATTATTATTATGAGGCAATTTCCAAATAAGATAATAATGTAAATGATTGAGAACACTCCAAATAGTAACCCTTGGAGATTTGGAAGGTCAGAAAATCCCAGGAGTACAAATTGAATCACTGTGGAAACGTTGTCTTCTGCTTTTATCTCTTCATATTCCATCTGTGAGAATGATTTAATTAGAAGTAAAGTTACTTAACGTTCCTTGGCTTTTGTTTTCTTATGAATAAATGGGACAGTACGCCTTCAAAGTTTTCCAATTCCCTATGAAAACAAAACCTATAACTGCCAGGTTCTCTAAAAGTGTGGTAAAGTATATTTTTCATTTTTATTAGATGTATTGGCAAGAAAAAATCCTGTTACTCTTTTCTTTTCTGCTACAGATTATCATATTTCTTTGTGTATGAAGATATATAACTATAATTTTACTATTCATCTGAACAGTCAAAAATGCAAAATCTGAATTTATGTTCAGTTGTAGTAGTGATTCCATTCTTTTAGCTGACATTTTGTTCCTCCTCACCTGTCAATTCTATTTTCTATTATTTTTAATTCAAAGTTAATTTCATTGCACCAGTAAATATTTTGTAAGCTATATAAACTAATTTTAGAGATGACTACAATTAATTTTAAAAGTGGTGGTTTTCCTGTGGCATTTCCAGAGTCTTGTTTAGCTTTGATATGCTGCATATTTATTTTATTATTAAAAAAATTGATAAGCGGACCAGTAAATATTACATACAAGATGTTATTTAATCTTTAAAACTGTGTATTTCAATGTAAAGTCTATGAAATTGGAAGTCATGATTTTTATTCAGATTTTGCAGTAGAGATAAAAGAAACCCTAAGATTGTTTTCCTGTCTAGGAGCACTCAAGAAGCCAAGTTCATCTAGCATTTACGTTCAAGAAAGCAATTCTTACTAGAATGTACACCCCTCACACATTTATCATATAAAAGACACATCAACCACAACTCATCTCTGAGACCTTCCTAAATTATTCATATCAATAACCACTATTATCCTGACCTCACTTAATCCATTCATTCTTTCCCTTGAGTACTTTCATGTGTGTTTCATACATGCGAGTGTGTTGGGGTGAGATTGCTCATCTTTATTATGTACTTTTCTCATTGCAGTAACTAGATTATAAGCCTCTTTTGATATTCTACACATCTTTCTATGCAGTGCATACTATATTTGTTCCACAAAATGTGACTTGCTAACTTCTTGAATAAATTTCAAGTGGATCAAATGGGTTGTTTCTTTGGAATACTCCCCAAGGTGGAAGCATGGGCTCCTACCCAAGATGCAGACCTTCCCTCTCCATCCCTTCTGACATAGATCAAGCATGCCTTCTGTGTGTGCGTGCGTGTGTGTGTAAGAATTAGACTCTTTTCATTCGCTCTTGCAGAAGTGTAAATTACTTCAGTGTTTCCAGTATTTTCTAGATAACTTCCATATTATGCGATAAGTAATTTGATAGCCAATAGAGACTAACTCACTGCAAAGAAGAGACACATTTATAACCATCTTCTCAGGATGTTAAGTGTGGGCAATTGTCAAGATTTCAGCTACAAAAACGTAGACACAAATGGGGGAGGAGCAATAGTCCAGGAAAAACTTGGGTTCCTGAGGACTTTCTGTGACTAAAGAAAGGAAAGTTAAATAATAATTTATTTTACAATCTACAGTATTCCAGACTGCATAATAAGATATTAAGGGTAATTAAATCTTTCCCCATTATTATACAATTCTCCCAATGAAAATTTGACTGTACAGGTAGAAAAATGCTATAACTGAGTCTCTAAGATGGTCAGAAACTAGCAGCTTATAGGTGACATTATTAACATATGATTTCATGTGTATAAGTCCACGCAGCCACACTTTTTTTCACTGCACCATCCTGCACTCTTTTAACCATGTTTTATTTACCTATTTAATTCAATGTAGAGTCTAATACTTGGACATGATTAAAATTGTTTGTGGAGTGAATCACCACATCTTTCTAGACTAGAATGCATCATTCACCCACATTTGATGAGCTAAACTTTGCCCTCCGGAACTGCCAGTCTCTTTGTTCTCCTTATTGTGTCTGCTCTTATGGTAAGATGTTCTCTCATTTTTTAATACCCCTTCTAAATTATTCCTTACTGTTCAAGCAGGGCAGTACATTTGAAAAATGAACTGAAACTAGGCTGCCAAAAATATTACCAAGTAGAAGCAAGAATAACAGAACTTACGATCAAGAATATACTGGTCTACATCCACTGAAATTTTTTTTCTTTAGCCTCAACTTTCGTCAAATGGAGCAAGAATTTTACGAGTATTACATAGAATTATCAGTGTAAAACCATTTGTAAAGTAAAAAGAAATATCATTATTCAAATCCTATCCAAATTGTATTTATCTTCTAAAAACAATCTCCCCCCAAAATTCTCCCTCAAAACTTGCAATACAGCTACTGATTTCTCTGACTTCTGAAAACCTTTAGATGCTTCTCTTTATACAAGTCAGAAAGAAAACCAAGATATAATTCAGCTAAACGTAGCCATTTATTTTTATTCAAATACTTAATGCTTATTTTTCTGATTTTTCTCACTGTAATAATGATTTTCTTTGGTTTGGAGTTTGTGATATTAATTATACCACCTATCATCACAATGTATGTAGTGCTTACATTCAGAGCATGTTTATTAAATCAAATTGAAGATAGGAAATACAAATCAAAATTGGTGAATGCGATTCAGAAGGCTTTTTCCTTCAGAATACGTCTGTAAATCTAAAACTAAAAACATGCAATAACTCTAGTATTATCAGATTCATTTATCATAGAACTTAACAAACGGGGAATCTTATTGGTACTAGATGGATGCAAAGCCATTTAAATAAAGTCCATTCACTAATTTGCTCCTTAGTTACACATAACTAAATTTTTATGAGATATGGTTTCCAGATTTAATACATGCAATATACTTAAATACATGCCGAATACATAGTAATCACTTAATAAATTGTTGCAACCAAGATGATGATAATGATGATTACGATGATGCTGACAATGATAGTAATCTTTGATATGTTGTCCCGTTATATTACAAAGTACTTTGTATTTTCTCATTTAATGTTATAATCAAAACTGTAAAAAGACACAGGCTATCTGAGTAAGTGTTGTAAAATTAAACAACAACAATAACAAAAAAGAGTTCCTTTCTAAATTTTCTGTAAATGGGAATTATTTTCTAATAACAAAAATAGAGCTATGTGTAAAAATAAATTTGGTATTGGACAAAAACAATTCATGCTTACCTGTTCAGACTGAAGTTAAATACAACACTTCCCTTTACCAATCGAGCTAAAAGACAGAGAGAAAACGAGAATGAAGTGTTTTTTTTTATTTCTTTGGGTCTTATTTGAAGATTGGATAATTGACTTTTATTTGAAATAGAGGTTAATCACCTTCTTAAATATGTTCTATGGCCATAAAAACTAGTGCTCTTTAAGTAGGAAATATTCTTCACCCTTGGGAGCAGCTTCTTCCCCATGGTGCTTTTTAATTGAACTAAACCATTCTGCCCGCCACTCAAGGAGTTTGGTACAACCACCAAAACATATCTATCCATACCACTCCTTCTCTAAATTGTCTACCTCTCTTAATTTTTTTGTGATTATCAAGAAATATAGGCATTGTAAAATAACAAATTTGTAATTGCATGTTACTTTTTATATAAACTAAGATCTTCTAATAAAGACCCAAATGTATAGTGTCTAAAATTAAACAGAAGTTTACTTCTCTGTCATCAAAAATTCAGGAGTAAGAAGTGTAGGGCTGTTCGGGTGGTTATGTCATCTTCAGCATAAATCTTCTATCTCCACACCTACATTAGCCAGGTATACTGTGTCATCTCCCAGATTACAGAAAGGAGGAAGGGGGATAAAGGAGAGCACTGCTTATTCCTTTTTAGATGTACAAACTAGAAACAGCATGCAGAATTTCCTGGCACAATCCCTCAGGTCTAATTTAGTCACAAGACCACCGATCACTGGAGGACAAACTAGAAAATATTTCTAGCCATACTGCCATGTGACCAGCTAAGACTCCCTATGTCTGTCATTAACTACCTTCAATTGTCAAAACCTAAAATTCCAAGTAGTTATTGCATCAAGTTCCCAGCCGAGGATGTCCTCAGGTTAATTGCCGCTCCTCTCAGTGTAGTGATTATAAAATAATTTAAAAAGCTCCTATAATAACTTCTACAAAAAAACACACATAGACACACATTTATAAAATATAAGGGAGGAGAGTACTATGTCTAATTAAAGGAAGCAGGAATAGATTTATACTTGTATAAAGACTAATAAATAGAGAGATAGTAAGCAGATTTTAGAAACATCATGGTGCATTCATTGAAAGCTCTCACTCTTCAAGGGCTATATATTCATTCAGCAATTTCGAGCTAATTGTTTTGTGATTTATTTTATTTTAATTCTAGCCATTAAAATACATATGTATCATAATCTCACTTTGCTTTTAGTTTGCACTTTAATAATGTCTATTGATGGTGAACATCTTTCATGTGATCATTTGACTTCTATATACCCCCTTTAGTAAAATATCTGTTAAAGTTATTATACATTTGGGAATTAGCTTGTTACTTCTCTTACTATTGAGTTTTGAGAGTTCTTTGGAAATTCTATATACATTTTCTTTTTTGGAGTAATGATGCACAAATATTTCCCCTTTGGCCTGTATTTAAATTCTCTGAACAATGTCAATATCAGAGCAAAATATTTTAAATTTGGTGAAGTCCAATTTATAAATATTTTCTTCTATGGCTTGTATTTTTGGTAATACATTTAAGATCTATTGCTTAATCTCAGATCACAATCTTTTCCTCTTATGTTTTCTTCTAATAATTCTATAATTGAACACTGTACTTTTAAATTAATGATGCACTTTAAGTGAATTTTTGTGCAAGGCATGAATTTTAGGTTTAGATATATTAAATGAGTCTTCAATCATTCTAATGTTATTTGTTAAAAAGAATGCCCTTTCTCCCCTGAAGAGCATTTGTAGCTTTATCAAAAATCAATTTCCCAGACTTCCACAGAGTCACCCAAATTCACAAAAATCAAAAGAGAGCCTTGGTAAAAGTAATTACATAAATAACTATAAAGCATGGTACAAACATATATTTTTCTATTTTCCCTCTTAAAACTTTTAATGACAAATATTTAAAACAGTAGTTCAAAAGCAAGAATTAAAAACTGCATTTTTGTGTACAACATGACTGATTCTAAAGAATAAAAAGATTATAAAGGATGGCATAAATAGCTTCAACCAACCAATTAGACAGCTTAGACAAATGGGCACATATCTCGAAAGATGCAACACCTGAAATGACACAGACAAGAAGGAAAGTATAATATCTACATAGATCTGTAACAATTACAGTTACTGGATTAGTAATTTAAAAAACTTCCCACACAAAGAAGCTGAGGACCAGGTGGCTTCTCTGGTGAATTCTACCAAATAGTAAAAACAAATAATACCAGTCATTCACAAAGTCTTCCAAAACAAATGGTAAAAGAGGTATCAAATCATTTTATGAAAAAAGTCCTACCAAAACCATGCAAAAGCCTAACAAGAACAGGAAACTACAAAGCAATATACCTCATGAATATAAAGAAAATGTCCACAGTGAAATATTACAAACCAAATCCAAAATATATAAAAAAGGATTATACACAATGACCAAGTGGAATTTATCCCAGTACTACACATGTGCTTTAACATCTAGAAATCAAGGTAATACACAATTTAATGGAATGAAAGACAAAAAATATATGATCAACTCAAAAGATGCAGAAAAAGCACTTGTGCAAATGCAATACTTATTCATGATTAAAACTCTCTACAAATTAGGAAAGAAGGGAACCTCTGGACCTGATAAAAGCAAGCTATGAATAATCTATAGCTAGCATCATACTTACTGGTGGAAAACAGAATGATCTACACCTAAAACAGGAATAAAACAAGAAGGTTCACAATAACCTTATATTTAACCTTGTATAGGATGTTTGAGGTGGTGCAATCGGGCCAGAAAAGGAAATAAAAGACATTTAGACTGGAAAAGAAGCAGCAAAACTCTATGTATTTTCAGAAAAAATGATCCTTTATAATTACATATAATATTTTATATTATATAATAAATATACAATTAAAATAAATATACTACATAATACATATGAATATATAATAAATATATACTAAAAACCCTCTCAGATTACAATTATAAATAGATACATGACCCAACTAAAGTGGAACAAGGATTTGAATAGATGTTTCTCTAAAGAAGATATACAAATAAGCAACAGCACATAGAAGATCCTCAATATTATTAACCAGAAGAGAATTGGAAGTTAAAATCACCATGTGATACTACCTCATGCCCAATAGAATTGCTATAACCAAAAAGACAGATAATAACAAGTGTTGATGAGTATATGAATTAATTAAAACTCTCATATATTCCTTATCTAGATGTAAAAAGAAGCCATTTTGCAAAGGGTTTGGCCATTCCTTCAAGTGTTAAACATAGACTTACGTGATGATCTTGCAATGCCACTCCTAGGTATATAACACCCAAAAACAAAAATGTGTTCCCATAAAAATTTGAACATAAATATTTATAGCAGTATTATTTACAGTAGCCAAAATTTAGAAACAGCTAGATGCCCATCAACTGATGAATAGATATACAAAATTTTGTATACGCATATGCTACAGGGTGGGTAAACTGAAAAACATTATGCTAAGTGGAAAAAAATTTACGAAAGATCATATGTTTTATGTTGCCTCATGACCCTTTGCAGTCATTGCCTCATCCCCAACCACAGCCCTAGACATCCAAGAAATTGTTTTGTCATTGTAGATTAGAATCGTCTTTTGTAGAATTTCATATAAATGGGATCATACAGCATGCACCCTTCTTTGTCTGGCTTTTCTTTCACCTCATTTTTGAGATTCATTCATGTTGTTGCATGTATCAGTAGTTTTCTCCTTTTTATTGCTGGATATTTACCCATGCATCTACTGATGGACGCTTGTTTTCTTCCCCCATTTTGGCTATTACAAATAAAGCACCTACAAACATTTTGCACAAGTTTTTTGTATGAATATATATTTTCATTTCTCTTGGGTAAATACCTATAAGTAAAATCATATGCCCACATGGTAAGTGCACATTTAACTTTGTAGTAAACTGCCAAACTGTTATTATTGTTACTGAGTTCTAAGATTATTTTTTATAATCTGTACAAGTCCTTTGTCAGATATTCTAATTGTACATCTTTTCTCAGTGTCTTGTTTTAATTTTCTTAATGGCGTCTTTTGAAGAGCAGAGGTTTTTAATTTGATGTAGTCCAATTTAGCAATTTTTTTTCTTATTTTATTTGTTCTTCTTGTGTCCTATGTGAGAAATTTTGGCTTACCGCAGGTTTTCTTCAGGTTTATTCTAGCAGTTTTATTGTTTTCCTTTTTTGTTTAGGACTATGATTCATTTCAAGCTCTTTTTGTGAATGATGTGATGTAATGGTGTGGTAGGTACAATCTAAAATGGCCCCAGTTTCCCTACTTCCTGGTATTCAGACCCCCCACACTCAAGGAGGGCTGTACCCAATGACTCACTTCTAATTAATGGAAAAAGCTTAAAGTGATTGGATGTCACTTTTAAGATTAGGTTAAATAAAGACCATGACTTTTGTTATGCATTTCCCTTCCCTCTGTCTGTCTGTCTGTCTCTTTCTCTCTCAGTCCTCACTCTAAGGGAAGCAAGCTGCCATGTTGTCAGTAGACCTATAAAGAGGCCCACAGGCCAAGAAACTGATGTCTGCTGCCAACAGCAGTGAAGACCTGAGGCTTGCCATCGCTGTAGAGTAAGCTTGGGAGCCAATCTTCCTTGGTGCAGCTTTGAGATGACTGCAGCTTCAGCCCATACTTTGACTGCAGTTCAATGAGAGATCCTGAGTCAGGCATTCTGATCCAGACATGCCTGGATTCCTGACCCACAGAATCTGTAAGATAATAAATGTTTGTTGTCCTAAGCCACTAAAAATGTCAGATATTGTATGATTACCTTTATGTGAAAAGTGCAAAATAGGCAAATCTATAGAGACAAAAGTAGATCAGTGCTTGACTAGGGCTGCAGAGGGTGACGCCAAGATAAGGAGTGATGATGGTTGCACATTCTATGAACCAACTAAAATTACTGAATGGTAAATTTTATTTTTTTTATTGTGGTAACATTGGTTTATAACATTATATAAATTTTGGGTGTAAATCATTATATTTCAATTTCTCTGTATATTACACCCTCTTCCCCACCCAAAGACTAATTACAATCCATCACCATACACAAGTGCCTGATCACCTCTTATTAATGGTAAATTTTAAATGTCATTTTTTATGAGAATTATCTCAGTAAAGACATTAAAACCAATTGTAATAAATGCAATTACTGATGAACAATACAAAATGAAATTAAATGTTCAATTCCATTTACAAGAGGATAAATTAATAAAATGTTTAAGAATAAATTTTCCTGGAAAAGTGCAATACTTATACATTGACAACTACAAAATATTGCTGAAATAAATCTTTGAAAGTCTAAATAAATGGAGATAAATCCCTTATTCATGTATTGGGATACTTAATACCATTATGATGGTAATTCTTCCCTAGGTGATCTTTATATTCTAAACTATCTCCATCCAAACCTCAGCTGGCATTTTGCAGAAATGACAATCTGATACCAACACTCAGATGAAAATCTAACAGACTGAATCTTAAAAAAGAACGAACTGGATGATTAAAGTTCCTGATTAGAAATTTGCTACAAAGATATATTAATTAAGATAGTGTAGAATTGACAAATTGACAACATAAATTAATGCAACCAAATTCAAGGCCAGAAAATAACTCCTTTTCCAAAAAAGTTGAAAAGTCCTTTTCACAAAGTCCCCAAGGCAATTCAACAGAGGAAATGATTCCTTTTCAACAAGCAGTGCTAGGATCATAGATATATATGTAAAAGATGAATTTCAGCGTTATCTCACAAAATGCACAAAAATTAATATAAAATTAATCATAGATGTAAATGTAAGAGCTAAAAGGAGAAAACTTTAAAAAGAAAACATTGAAGGAAACTTTATGGTAGTGGTTTAGACACAGAAGTCTTAGATGCAAAACCCAAAAAATAAAATAAATGATAAATTTGACTTCATCAAAATTTGAAACCTTTACATTCTAAGCAGAATCAGTAAGAGGGGAAAAGCAAGCTATAGAGAAAATATTTGCATATCGTATATTTGGTAGAGGACTTGTATGCAGAGTATTTAAAGAACTGGTTCAACTCAGTAAAAAACAAATAACTTCATTAAAAACGTACAAAAGATTTTAATATACATTACACCAAAAAAGATCATAAGTACTTTATCTTCATTACAGTTTAATATATTGAACTACAAATATTGACTCAGCCTTTCATTCCCAAGACAAATTACTCTTGAGTTGGTATAGTGTTATTTTCATATATTGCTGGATTTGGTTTGTTAATATTTTGTTGATTATTTTGTTTCTTGATTAGTGAAGGATACTAGGATCTGGTATTATTTCTTGGCTTTGGCTGTCTATCTGCTTTTGACAAAATGCTGGCTTCAAAAATGAGAAGTTTCCCCTCTTCAGCTATTTTCTGGAAGATACTGTGGAGACTTGATATTATATCTTGTATAAAAAATGTGCTTATTCATCAGTGAAACCATCTTGGCCTGGAGATTTTTTTTCTGGAAGAGTTTTAACTAATAATTTAATTTTTAACAGTTATAGTTTGTCAGTGTTAGATAATTTGTTTCATATTATTCTTATGAGTATTCCTTTATATTCATTCAATGTCTGTTTTTCAAGTAGCGATATCCTCATTTTCATTCCTGATAATGGTAATTTGTGTTTCCTTTTCATTTCTTTGTCAATTTTTCAAGAGATTATTCAATTAACTGACCATTTAAAATAACCACCTAACCACCTTTCGTTTGATTCTGTTAATCACAATTAATAAATAGAAGCAGTGAAAGACAGTATGGCACATCAGAACCCATAGTCAAGCATAGTCAAGCTTCATAGCCCTTCATACGATGCACATTCACAAAATTGTGGTGTTAGTATAATCTGAGTATGTAGCTTTCAGCCCCTTGACTTCAAAAGGATCACTTATTGGGCAATTGTGCAGGTACAGTTGATGGGCTGATGGTCTCAAGCTGCCTGAACTGAACAAGTAGTCAACTCTCAGTTCCTTAAAAATCGTTCAATTATTCTGTTGATAAGATGGGGTCAGTTGAACTGGTCCTAGGAGGCATGTGGTTACATGTCCAAATCCTAGTAGCAGAAACCAGCACTGACAATCACAGACATATGAATATACAGACACACACATAAAACACATAGACTTGTTTCAAGAAATTGGCTATGTGTTTTGGGGGGCTCTAAAGTCTAAAATGTGTAGGGCAAGTCAGACTCCTGAAACTCTTAGGAAGAAGATATCTTGAGGCAGAATTTCTTCTTCCTCAGGGAAATCTCAGTTTTGCTTGTAAGGCCTTTCAACTGATTGGATGAAGCACACATTTTCAAGAATGACCTCGTTTACTCAAAATTAGTTTATTCTACCTGCTAACTATATCTACAAATTACTTTCAGAACAATGGTTACATATTGTTTGATTGTATACCTGGGTACTATGGCCTAGACATGTGAACATATAAAACCACCCATTCGAGTCCATCCCTGGTCAACTTGGCAACCATACTAACCCCCTTAAACCAGACTTAATCTCCAAACAAAGACAATACAAAGCCAAAATATCACTTCACATGATACAAGTATTCTATATGCAACTGAAAACATGTTTAGCATTTTGCCAGAAGAAAGATGCAAAGTCCTTGGGTGATTTTACTGTGGTTCTTGATATTTTGATATATTCATAACAAAATGAGGAAGAAATACTCATAATAGTTACAGTCCTTGTTTCTGCCGCTAGTCATTGGTCATAGCTGGTATCTATAAGTTTCTCCTTCCAACATCCAATCCATATTCCCGTTGCCTTCAGAAAGCACCTCAGGTGGTCATGGTAATTTCGATTGGCTGATCCAAAACTTCATTCCTGAAGGGTCTGGGCCATTAGTAGTTCTTCCTCAATTGGCTTGTTGTAGTTTTCAATTGAATTTAACAACAGGATATATATATAAATACACACACATACACACACACATGCACAGATTGTATACATTACTGTCTAGAGTAATGAAGACAGTAAAGTGTTCGTGGAGAGATAGACATCAAATCAATGGAATTTAAGACACTTCAAAAATTGCCCTATACAAATGACCAACTGATTTTTGACAAATGTTCAAAACCTTCCACTGAGAAAATATATTGTTTCAAGAAATAGTGTTGAAAATTAGACACGCAAAGCCCCCCATAAAAGAAACACACAAAACTGAACCTCTACATAAACCTCAAACTCTACACGAAAGTTAATTTAAAATCAATCCAGTGAGGGATGGGAGTTGTGGTGACATTAGTGAAACAAGATTGCCTATGTTTTGCTTGTTTCAAGGGGTTTACCTGTATTTTTTTCTCTCCACTTTTGTATATGTATTTGAAATTTTACATGACTTAAGAGGAATAAAAGAGCCACGGTTCTAGTCTTGTGTCCTTACAAACATCAATTTTTTATTTCTCAATTTAGCCATCCACTGTGTTTTATTTATAATTCACAATTCCTCAAAATCCTGGCAGTGATATTTCCCTTCACAAATACTTTTGATTTTATAGGTTCTTCTACTTATGATGCATCTTTAATTTATTCACATGAGCACTTTGTATGTGAGTAACAAATTAGGGACCATTATCAATGTCAGGAGAGTACTTGTAAACTGTAAATTTAGTATAAACTATAAAACTGTTCAAAAGAATACCTGAAAATCAGTAGTCTAATAAAGGCATTTATTAAAAACACTACAGAATATCTAAATAGTTAAAAATACTTGATTGTTTATTGGGGAAAGCTACAAATACAAAGACCAAAACACAAAAGTGGCAAAGCGCCTGAAAGAATGGTCGAGTAAGACATCAGAGAAGGAATGTTATCTGCAGGGATTCGTTTGTTTTCCAAAATATTTGAATAGTAAGTGTAATGAGTCAGTTCAATTAAAAAGTGATATGGCAGAGTATAAATTCTCACAAGATAGAAATAAATATCTTTTACTTAAAGAGCACTATTTGCTTGAAAGAAAAAAGGGTTTAGAAAAATATTTGCCTTTCCTAGCATTCAAATAGCTTAAAACTGGATTTCAATAGAACAACATTTAAAACTCTCTTTATCACAGAAAGAAATAAATTGATTCCCATCCATAAAGGTAAGAGTGAATTTTTTCATCAAAGGTCTTATTTACATTTTAGCTTGGTTTTCTGAGCTAATGATATCTTAAGAATCAAAGATAAGAGAGTACAAATATTTACAGAATATTAAGAGAATCATATAATGAACTTGATAAGTCAAAACTGTATTTCAGGCAACGTGCACTTTCCTGTTTTTCTGTTAGAAGATCAGTGAGATAATGACTAAAAGAATGTTGAAATGCAATTTTTGGAAATATTTTATTAGTTATAGTGTAACAAAACATGATAACTTGGGTAATTTTGAAAAAAATTATAATATAAGAAAACTTACTGAACAAGGCAATAAGTGGATATTTTAAAGCTAAATGACCACCCTACCATCAATGAAATAAATCATTATTTTTAAAGAAACACTTTCTTGAAAGGGAATCTGAAACTTTCAGGATATTTAAAAAAAATTTTTTGACACTGTACTTTTCTGATTAAAGAAATACTACAAAATCAGATAAATTTAGAGATCTGAGCTCATTAGCTAGATGAACAGAGAAATTATCCTGTGTTCCTGAGAAAAAAATCCAACTGCAGCAGAAAAGCCTCTATTAAAAGGAGGAAAGAAGCAAGTCTCTGTTTACCTTTCACTTTGAAGGACTTCTGAGAAAGAGGATTGTGAGTCATGTTAATTTTAGAGTAGTGATATGACATTTCTTTGCTGTCTTCTGTGTATAGTGAAGGAATACAATCGTGAAATCAAATTATTCTTACTATACAAATCTCATCTCCAATGTTTGGCATGGATTTAATTAATTTAAAATACTGGAAGTTTTACTAATTGTTAAGGTGGCTATTTTGTTATGAAAATACTTAGAAGAATTCTCAGTTGTGGCCTTTCCATCCTTCCCCAGCTCTCTTTCACTCTCTCTTTCTCTCTCTCTCTCTTCCTTTGTCTCTCTCTCTTTCTTTCTTACTTGCTTTCTTTCTTCCTACCTCCTCCCTCCCTCCCTCTCCCTTTCTCTTTCTCTCTTTCTTTCTTCCTTCCTGTCTTTCTCTCCTTCTCTCCTTCCTTCTTTCCTTCTTTCCCTCTTGCTTGCTTTCCTCTTTTATCATCCTTTCTTTTCTTCTTTCTTTTTTCCTTCTTCCTTCTTTTCTTCTCTCCTTTTTTCTTTCTTTCCTTCTTTTCTTTCTTTCTTCCTTCCTTAATTCCCTTCTTTCATTTCCTCTCTCTCTCTCTCCCCTCTCCCTTTCTTTCTTTCTCTTTCTGTTGCTTGAATTTCATCTGATTCCTGTTCTATTATCGCCTGTGTCCTCTGAAAAGATAAAATATGCACAACCTTATGGTAGATGCAGATAATACTGCCATCTCTGTATTGCAAAGCATTGTAATTTCATTGGAAAATTTTTGGAAATTAAATATAAACTAATTTAATACACATAGAAACTGTCAATCAAAGTCTGAAATATATAGTGGAATTAGAAAAGATTTGTAGTCTCTGATTGGTCTGTGGATTGATTCTCTGAAACTTAACTCTCTCAAATTTTCTGGTTTATTAAAAAGTTTAAGCTTAATTTATTAACCCATCACAATGTCTAATAAATATTTAATATATTTTAATATAGTAATAAGTCTGTTTGTGAGTTGCATTACTGGAATAAACTGAAAAATTTCCAAATTCACAGAGAAAATGTTGAATATTGTCATATTAGGGAAAGATTTTATCATGCTAAAACATTTAAGGAAGAATTAGATATTGGATAGAAATTACTTAATAATTCTACTTCCTACATTTCCAAAGTCTTCATCATGCAATAACTCATTTGATATTCACATTGTGTGTAGAAAATTTTTTTAAAATATACATTGGTACTTCTTTTTCAGAACTTGCCTCAAATCCCATTTGAACAATTTTGTGACTCCGTCAGTTGTAGATTACAAGTTTCTAATTTCTTTTCCAATTATTTGCTAATTTTATTTTGTTCTGCTTTTTCCAAAACAGATACTCATCTGTTAGGATATTGGAGAAGAATTAAGACAGGACCTCGGTGTGAGGGGAGAGAGAGAGGTGAAGAAAAGACACAATACTGAGAATAGCATATCCCACATCCATCATTGCTGGACTCTATAGTACACGCTGGTTAATAATGTAAATTGTTATCCAGTCATAAATCAAATGCTTATTGAGTTATCTGCATGCATTGGATACCTAGTAAGAATACAGTATACAAACATTATATTCTAGAGTCCCCTGGTATTACCTATTGTAGTAAAAGTAACTTGGATTTTGAGTTGTTCAAGCCTGAGTTCAAATCTCAATAATACCATTTGTTTCCTGTGATCTTGGTTGATTTATATAACACTTTTAAGTTGAAGTTTACTTATAGGTAAAATGGTGACACACATGCCTCGCAGCCCCATTGTGAGGATTAAATAAGACGGTGTCCGCACATGCTCTAATACCTGTTGATTCTCAGCAGGTGCTCTTTAGCTTCCCACTTTCACCACCTGCCCTGACAGTTTGCAAGCTGATTTCACATAGTTTCTTCCTGCCTTCCTGCACATAAGTCTATCTTCAAGAAGCTACATACTTAAAATACAATCCTCAGGTACTAGAATAAGTGCACATCCTTCATTCAGCGCCATAGTAATGATACCATCAAGGTCACCAGTATGAATAACTTTCAATTGTCAAGCACTGGGTGACCCAAACACTTGTGGAGTTCAACTGTGTGCTGTGGGTATCACAGAAAGATTTGTAAGATGTATTTTAGCAGTTTATCAGAGAAAGAAAGTGTGTTGGGAGACAAGAGAGCTCAGGAAACACTTGGATGTTCTAGGAGAACCTGATAAGAAATTGGGACATATGTGCAACTTACAGAATACTTTAGTGAAAAAGGATGGAAATACGCAAAATGAACATATGATCAGAGTTAGAAGCACAGCTTTCTGTCTGGACCAGAAAATGCTTTTAGATTTATCTTCCTTTTCTTAAGTCTTTAACGAAAAGCGTTTCAGGAATTAGCACTCAAATGTAAAACCAGTATTTGAGATTTGATAAATATTGGTTTCCCCTTTGATAGTCAGCTCTTTATGACACCTTTCAGTTGAAATAAACTGAATATAACAGCTATTAGAATTAAAAAAATCAGGTTTTGTGCAGGAAAATCAATTCTCCAGCATATTTTTGAATATAATTCCACCTCTCAAGTAATATTTGAGACAGCTCAAGTCAAAATGTGAATAAATGCAATTATTTTTAAAGAAATAAGATGAGAAAGAATCAAGGGAAAAGGTAATTCGAAACAAAATTGTCAAATTACTTGCTATAATATTTTATTATTTTTATTTTTTGTTTATTTTTATTCCAATTAGATTCTGACATTCCTATCATCAAAGGCAAATAACAACATACAATATTACATAACGTCTTATCAGTAACAATAATATATAGCCTCCTCTCAGCATACCTAATTTCTGTTAGGAATGCTTTCTGATGGATAATTTTAGTGAAAGAATGAATATCTATATATATATATATATTTTTTTTACCACAGTTCAACATCAAATTCAGATGTTTTTATAGGACTCACTCTTAGTGACTGTGATTTTTGGAAACACAATGTACCTAATTATATTTCAGTAAATTGCTCCTCAGGCAGAGGAAGTGACTTTACATATTGAATTCTTTATTTTCACAGATGCTTCCCAGAGACCAAACAGCAGAAGGCAAGTTATCTTCAGTCGTGGTCTTTGTTCTCCTGGGATTTTCTGATCTCCCGAACCTCCAGGTGCTCCGAATTTGGAATTTTCTTTCTCATCTATATATTCGTCTTAACAGGAAATGGTCTTATCATAATAATTACAAGGGTAGACTCTGTTCTCCAGACACCCATGTATTCTTTTCTTGCAAGGTTTTCCTCACTGGAAATCTGTTACGTGTCTGTCACTCTTCGCAGGATTCTGGTGAACCCTTGGACTCAGGATAGAAGCATTTCTTTCCTGGGCTGTGCCGATCAAATGTGCTTCTTCCTTGTTCTGGGAGCCACAGAGGCATTTCTTCTGGCAGTGATGGCCTATGACTGCTATGTGTCCATTTGTAACCCTCTGCACATCCTCTTGTCATGCACCACAAGATGTCCACCCAGTTGGCTATTGGTGCCTGGCTCAGTGGAATTCCCATCCAGATAGAACAAACATGTCAGGTGTTCTCACTGCACTTCTGTGCTTCTAACCAAATCAACCACTTCTTCTGTGACATCCCCCCATTAATCAATCTGGCCTGTGGGGGCACTTCACTCAATGAGATGTTTGTCTATGTAGCTGCTGTATTGTTTGGCATGATTTCTTTTCTATTGATACTTGACTTTTTTGTCAAAATCATTTCCACCATCCTAAAGTTACCCTCTGCCACAGGTCGGTCCAAAGCCTTCTCCACCTCTTCTGCCCATCTCATAGTAGTGGTTTTATCTTTTGGCTCTGTTACTGTCACCTATTTAAGGCCAAAATCAAATCACTCTGCAGGAACTGACAAAATGCTCTCTCTTTTATACACTATTGTGACTCCAATGTTTAACCCTATGATATATAGTTTAAGGAACAAGGATGTGATTGTAGCACTGAAAAAATTATTACTCAAGAGAACAGTGTGAGCATCTTTTTTTTTTGAGGAAGATCAGCCCTGAGCTAACATCTGCTGCCAATCCTCCCCTTTTTGCTGAGGAAGACTGGCCCTGAGCTAACATCCATGCCCATCTTCCTCTACTTTATATGTGGTATTCCTACCACAGCATGGCTTGCCAAGCAGTGTCATGTCCACACCTGGGTTCCAAACTGGAGAACCCTGGGCCTCCGAAGTGGAACGTGTGCACTTAACCACTGTGCCACTGGACAGGCCCCCAGCGTGAGCATCTTAAAGGTAGCTCTTCAATGCATTGGTCACATAGCTATCACGGAAATACAATTAAATTTCACTCTACCCATGTTTAGTGATGGTGTAATCATTAACACTCATTATGTAATTATCTACAATTATGATATATTTTAGATTCCCTGGCCAAAGTCACTTATGATCTCATCTTTCATAAGCAAATTAGTCAATTTTCAAATGCGCTAGTCTTTAGGACAAATCTTCTTTTTCAGAACATATTATAAACTTATCTACCTTTAAAATGCTCAGATAATTTAAACTGTTAGGATTGTGTTTAAGAATTTATAGAAGAAATAGGGTTTGCCTTTACAATTTGTCAAATATTTAAAAATATTATGCAGGCATTCCCATTTATATTCATGACACGTTCATTTTTTCATGGTAAGTTTACATTAGGTATGTGTTGAGGGAGTAAACACAAAACTAAATTACAAATCAAATATTTAATTATGAAAGAATTTAAAAACAAAATGAAAATCTTTAGTTGCACCCACTTTCTCAATATGAATTAAGAAAATGTTTCCATGTGTATCTAGAGGAAGCTGAACAACTGGATCATTTTTTCCCACTTCTGCCCAGAGTGTATGGCAATTGAATATCAAATATCTGAACTGGTTCTATCATCCTCCTTTAAATATGTTTCATCATTGTGCTTCATACTGGATTCTGAAATGCATTTCCAATTTCTCAGAATCCTTTGCTATAGCTTACTTGATTTATCAAAGATGCAATGAAAAAATATATGACTTTTCTTATAATTAATTTAAAAGAACACATTTGAAATTTAGAAAGGGAGAAAGAAAAAAGTTAAAACAAAGATTCACACTTAATTACTTAACATCACAAATAATAACATACACAAAATGCAGATGCCTAATACCATGTACCTACAAGTTGTATTTAAATTAATATGACTGTAACTAATCTTGCCCATTGTATCTTTCTCTTATTTATTTGAAATTTACCAAAGAGTACAGATAAAATCCAGAACTAGTCAATCATAGATATCCTAACAGGCAAAAAAGATGAGGAATTTAACAAAATTGCACTTAACGCTCACTTTTCTGTTTTGAATGTGCAACTTGGGATACTCAGTCTCTATTTCTAAAAATTTATGTTAATACTTGCAGACTGTATCATTTATCTAACAATCATATCACTTTATAGATTTAATTATGCTTGTAAATATTTTGCCTCTTCAGATTAGTTTCTCTTTATAAGGGCTTACATTTTAATTGTAAAGTTTGGTTTATAAATTAGAATTTTTATTTCAAGGGCTTATGCTTTAACCTTCCATCAGTTAACATGACACCCTATAACATCTTTGTTTTTGTATGTAGGTATGAGTGTAAATATTGTAATCTACCTCACATATCTTCTTGCATGTATCAAAAATTAAATGCATTCTTCATGGTGATAATAATGATGGTATTGAAGATAATTCCAATATTTGTGGGAGTGCTATTTTTCTGCTCTTAGATAAGCACATGACATGGTATAATGAAAAGAGCATTAGTTTAGGAATCAAGAAAACCGATTTTTATTTCTAATTTACTTTAAGCTGAGCATTCTTGAGTAAGTAAACTATCCTTTGTATCAACTACTCTGCCTGTAAAGTGGTAATAATGCCTAATATCACTATCTCACAGAAATATAATCATGATCTTGGTTCCAAGGAGTCTTGGAAAACTCAAGAATGTTGGAGAAGGAGGCATTTGTCAAAATCTAGTTTTCTCGAGAACGAAGCCTACATATTTAAACATGGAAATTATTCTGGCATTAACTTAATGTCATTGAAAATCCTTCCATAACAGCTTCCAGATTTCCCTGTACTTTTAAACCTTTGGGCAGAGTTTATTCTGCTTTGGCTTCTCAAGATATGCATGAAAAAAATCCTGGATTCTGGGCTTCCAGGGCCTGTCATTATTTGTAGACGTGGAACATAATTTAGCTTTATATCAATTCTCCATAGATCATACTATTTTCTCATATTTATGATCTCTTCTTGCTTCTAGTAAATTGAGTTTCAAAGTATCAGCCTCTAGAAATGTTTTCTAATTAATTGAATTATATTTTTCTAATAAATTTCCAATTATCATTCCTTATCACACTGAAAGAAATCAGACAGTTTGTTAATTTTCTTATTTTACTTACTATTGTAAATGTGACCTCACTTAAAGAGAAAAGGGCAAAGATTTTCTGAAATCTCTTCCTTTTATTTTATTTAGGATATAAAATAGTTTTCTAATGTTTACATGTACCTTTGATATAGAAACTAAATGTATAGGGCAGCCTAGTTAGTAATTAAGAGGCTCACTGTTTTGCCAAATATTTTGGATTCCTTTGAATAATGCCCCTCAAAGACACATCATATATATCAGTATATGTATATGACAACTATAACCATCAGAAATATAATTAGTTGCATGAAACCATCTAGAAATTAAGCAAACAAATGTGTTTGTGCACATGTACATACAAACTATATATCTATCTATCTACCTATCTATCTATTTACGTATCTTCTATCATCTGCCATACCCTCAGAAGGTAAACGTGCATACATATATATGTGTACCTTTTGTGCATACAGCTTATTATGGCAAATTTCAGCAATTCTACATCTTTGAACTTTCAGCATTATCTTTCCAGAAACTTTGTTCCATGATTTATATAATTTATTTTTTCCTAATTCTACTTTAGTCCGTAAGATCACCTTCCTTTTATCTTCTAATTGTATTATTCTATGTCCACATGTGTAGATTGTCTACCATTACACCAGCATATTGTTTTACAGCCAAGAATCCACAGCTACAAATACAAATTTAAATTGTAAATACATTCAAATTTTTCCTTCCCAAAATCAAGCTGTGTAAAGTTTCCACTCATATTGCTGATCTCCGCCTCTCGCCTTATCAATTGGTGTCTGTCCAGGAAAGCACTCCTGTTCTCTGAAGAGCACACACAACTTGTATACACAAACACACACAGGAGTGAGTACCTACATAAATAAATGTCTATGTTTATAAAGAATAAAAGTAAGTTTTTTAGAACTCTGAATTGTTCCAGGAATAGTACAATTCAAATAATAGGAACAAAAGATTATCTTCATGATAAAGATATTGATAATTTACAAAACACATATATTAGCTGCATATATTCATCGTGTTTAAAAAATTGGTGGTACAAAAACTTTTGGCATATTATTACCACTGGAAGAAGTGATTACCTCAGATTTTTGTTTATAAGTTGTCTAGATAAATGAGAAAATAATTTTTGATACTATTCACAGATTTTTTAGGGGCTATGGGACATCATTATCTAGGAAAAAAAATAATGACAGGGCTCTAAGAACATAGCTCTTATTTGCTCTTCTGTAAAGAGTTAGATTAGTTCATATTCATTAGAGCAATTAATATTTCATAAATGTTTTTCCCTTTGTTAGTTATCTCTTCCTTCTCAACTTTTTCTTCCCTATATTAGGCAGGAGGACCAATGAAAATGAAAGAACTTCAAAATATCTGTCTGACTCCATTCCACACCTCATAGCTCAGGAGTTAGCCAATTTCTGCTTGAAAGTTTTCCTGGATTTTTTTGTTGTTGTTTTATGTTTCTCCTTCTTGTATTCTTTTCTTATCTCCAATCATGCCCATAATATTTTTATGGTTTCTGATAGGCCCATATATACATGTGAGTAGAACTCACTTTTTCACTTATGGGCTAAAGTTGTAATAACAGGTGCGAGCTTCACCACATTCTTTTTCAACCTTAAGTGGTAGTGACAGGTCATGGTTCCTTAGAGATGTGTTACCCACATACACAAATATTTCAATAAATAAGCACAAGTATTAAAAATAACTATGATTAATTGTATCAAAACAAGCAATTGACCATAATGATTTTCTTGATACACAATGATTACAGATTTATTGTTTACTTTTCATAATTACATGAATAACACAGACTTATTGTAATGAACTACAAATATCAGTAGAAAAAAGAATATTTTACTCTGAGATACCCACAGTTATCATTGATTATCATATTTTTACTGATCATTTCCAATGTGTGTGTATGTGGTATACAATTCTGTGTATGATCTCTGTGTTTTCATAGCAGATATATTTATGAAAATTTATTTCCTTTCCTCAAATTTATCATCACTACTATCATCACTGGGAAAATTTATTGTAAAAATATGCCCATGACTTTCTCTTGTCTTATCATATGCAAATATTTTAATAATAGCATTTATTTTTATCAAATCATGCGACCATATTATATAGAAATATTTAATTGATGTAAACATAAATCATGTTTAGTATTCACTACTATTTCTTTACCAAAATCATTTATAACACTACATTCCTAAGGAAAGGTGGCTTTTTTAATCTATAAAATGATTTCTTGTAGAGCCATCGCTAGACCAAAAATAAAATATATATATATTTATATATATGTATTTAATGTCCATTGCATACCTAGTTCTTCAAATGGCTGTTACAGTTCGATGGAAATGAATGATATGGTTTCCAATAAGTGATACAACAGGGTCTCTATCACAGTGGAAGTTTTTACATTAATCCTTGTCAAAAGTTCTTACTGAGAGAGGACATTGCACAATGACATTATAGAATTACCAATAGAATGATTTGCTGTTTGATGACATGTACATAAATGTGTATTTAAGGCATTAAAACAATACAAGTAATTTTTAATTTGGAAAGAATTACAATTGTATAGACAGGTAAACATTGTTTAATACAAATATCTATTGAAATTTCAATACCAATATAAGGGAATTAATTCCTGCAAGTATAGCTCATTTTTTAATGAAGTAAATTTCTTACATAGCAATTTTCTCAGTGCGATAATGACTGCCTTATTCCTTAGACTATACAATGGGGTTAAATATGGGAATCACAATAGTGCAGAAAAGAGAAAGCACTTTGTCAGTTCCTGCTGAGTGACTGGTCTTGGGTCTTAAATAAGTAATAAAGCCTGATCCAAAGGACAACGCCACAACCATAAGATGAGATGAACAGATTGAGAAGGCTTTGGACGACTTGTAGCTGATGGCAGTTTAAGAATTATGGAGATGATTTTGCCATAGGAGATAAGTATCAACAGACATGGAATCATAGCAAATAACACAGCAGCTATGTAGACCATCCTTTCATTCACAAAGGTGTCCCACCAGGCTAGCCTGAGTATTGGGAGGATGTCACAAAAGAAGCGGTTGATAAGGTTAGAACCACAAAAGGGCAAAGAAAAAATCTGAAATGTCAGCCCAATTTGGACTAGAGTAGACACAAGCTGGACACAAACTTTTTTGTTCATGACTAGAATATAGTACAGAGGGTTACAAATGGTCATGTAGTGGACATAAGCATCACTGCCAGAAGGAAGCACTCTGTGGCCCCCAGCACAAGAATGCAGCACATTTACGCAGTGTGGGCGACTCAAAAACTTGTTCTTCTCTGGGTCAAAATATTCGTGGACAGTAACTGATACACAGAAGATTTCCAAAAAGGAAAAACTGTCAAGGAAAAAATACATGGATGTCTGGAGAACAGAGTTCAGTTTTGTTATTAGAAATATGGTGCCATTGTCCATTAGGATAATGATATAGATGATTAAGAACAATCCAAATGGAAACCACTGGAGATGGGGAACATCATCAAAACTCAAGAGAACAAATTCCATCAATTCAGTTAGATTTTCTTCTGGTGTCTTTTCCTGGTGTTTCATCTGTGGAAAGGGGAGATTTAGCATGTGATTTTTATTTTGCCTTCATGGACCATGCCTGTTCTTTAAATTGCATCAGGATATCAAGATTGGTTTTCATGAACACTGCAATTGCTTCTAATTTAATAATGTTACTACTTATGTATTTCCCCCTTTCTTAGTTTAGATCCTATGAATTATCACTGTACAAACTCCCTTGAAATTTCATTTAACATCGTTCCATATACTTCCTGCCTACAGTCCAGGATCAAATAAGCTATTTCCTGCTCAGCACAGACACTGGAAAAAGTGGCAACTCGGGGATAGACCCACATCTTTGCCATAGTATCTCGCTTTTAATTACTTATGTATCTTCACAATCCTATTGTACTTCTCTTTGATTTTTCTCTATCACACCTCAGGAGAATTGTATCAGAAATTGTCTTCCCCACACACTTTCAACTGCCTATTTCAACCCTTCATTTCCCTTCCATCACTTGATGATCTTGAGCATATGTGTCCTTATTATACAGTTTATATTGTCAGGCAGTTTTCCTACAAATAATTGACAGAAATTTTTATTTTATTGTGCATGGGGGAATAAAATAATTATCTTGTGGTAGGATACTAAGTGGGGAAGACAGGAGGGTTTTATTCAGGAAAAGTTGCCTGAGACCACAGATACAGGTAGAAATAATAAAGAAGGTAACCCTAGAAAAACAGGCATGGCCTGGAGTGTGTTCATTACCTGTGTGCAGGTTTGTGGGCAGATGTAGGGAAGATATTTACTGCTATGTTTCACTCTGTGTGCTGTGTGCACCTCCACTAACTTTGTAATTATATATACAGAGAGGAAGCAGGAACCATTGACTAATATCACAATTATATTTATTCTTTGAATCAATCAATAAACTGGCACACATTTGAAGTTATGCAGGAATGTGCTATTGCAACAAGTATGTACTTACAAAAGATTGTAAACCAACCAATTGTGAATAATCATGTGCATTGTCTCTCTTTGACTTAATGAGTCTTAAGTTTGGTATTATCATCTATTCTTTTTCTCCCACAGCTATATGATACCTCCAAAATATGAATTTTATAATTTATCCAAATTTTCTTGTGCTTGCAACAAGAAGACTGGTATGCTGTGACTCAGGGTATCTTAAAAAGAAATGGAAGTTTTTCATTTGTTTTAAATGTTGGAAATCATATGTGCGTTGGCTTTAAGTATGTCTATTTATAGAAGTTTCATTCATTTCTTCAAAATGATTGCGTAGTATGCCCAGTCTTGCACCATATTTTTGTTATTGATTACTATTTTTTTTGAGGTAAAAGGCAATTTATTTTTCTGAATTAGTTTCAGGAAAAAATAGAACCATGACATAAAAATTATAGAGTATCAGGTTTTTCTTTTCACTATAAACATGATATATTCATTAGTGAAAATTTAGGAAATAGAGGGAACAACGAAATATATATATTTATATGTGTATATATACATTTATAATAAATGGGCATTCCAAATAGTGTCTTTTAACCTTAACTGAGAGGATGTGCAGAGATATGGACAGTGTGATTATGGCTCAAAAATATGCTTCATCCACATGTATGTAATTGTGTTTTATTCATTTTTATCACTCTGGTTTTCTTCTGTGTGCAGTTATCACAATCATTTCCATTCTAATTTGATAAGAATTTGGCATTATGAATGATGCAAAGTTGAAGATTCTTGGACATGTCTGATGGCAAACATACTCATGCACTTCTGCTGATACATTCCTAGGAGTAAGATCCTCCAGGTAAAGTCGAGCTGTCTGCTAGAGTGGTGTACCAATTCAAACACCAGCATGTGATAAAAGCTGCCATTAATTCACATCCTTTACACATCTAGTGTGGTTAGTTTTTTGGGTGTTTTTTCTTAATTTTCATCTGTCTGATTAGTGTGTCAAAGCTCTCAGTAGGGATAATTTGCATTTCACTGTTACTAATGAGTTATTTTCTTTTTCTCCTAGCCATCCAGATTATCCTCTTTGTGAAATCCCTCTTTAAGTTTCTTGTCAATTTTCGTCCTAGTTTTCCTTGGTTTTTGATTTGCAGAACTTCTTTATATATGATGTATTTAAACCCTCGCTGTTGAAAAATTTCACTCTGAACAGCTGCTTTGCATGAAGAGTGCTTCCAAGTCAATGCAGTTCAACTTATCAGTGTTATGCACTACAGTTAATAAATTTATTAAAAGTATTTTTCTTACACCAAGGTCATGAGGTTAATATACATTACCTTTGAAAGATTCATTATGTTGTATTTCATATTTAGGTTTACACATTATCTGGAATTATTTTCTCTATAAATTATATGAAGTAAGGGTCAAGTTCTTCATTTTTATACAATTAAATTAAGATAATTTACTAAAAGACCATCTTTTCTACACTATTCTGTGGTACAACCTTTTACATGTTCAAGTGTGTCCATGTTCTGTAGTCATTCGACAAATATGCTCTAGAGGCTTTCCATATGAAATCTTTTGTTTACGTAAATAATAATAAATGGGAGAGGAACCAAGATATACACTAATAATTTCATGGAAAAGATATTGCAACATGAATTACAAGATAAAAGAGACTGTAGTTTTCAGTAAACAGTCTCAAACTGGCAGTGAATTTGGGCTGACAGAGTAGTTCACTAAATATGAGATTTGCTGAAAAATTCGTTTATCGTAAATACCACTCGGGATATAAGCCTAATATCAGGAATTCTAATGTAAAACGGCAAGTTCAAGAATAAGTAATGATAATCAATCCATATTAAGGCAGCAAGGTAAACCATAAGATAACTTCTGATTAGACAACAGCAGAATTAAGTGGGAAAACAGGTAATAAGTTCAAATCAGGGACGAAGGCACTAAAAATTGAAGTAAGCATTTTCTCAAGGCCATTATGACATCCTTATTCTTCAGAATTGTATATCATGTGAAACATCAGGGTGACAATGGTATAGAAAAGAGAGAGAAATTTGTTCTGGAAGAATGTTTGGATTTGGGTCATAAAAATGTAACGATCCTGGATGCACAGAATAAAGCCATAACCATGATGTGAGATAAGCAGGTGGAGAAAGCTTTGGATCTTCCTGTTGCCAATGGCAACTTCAAGATGGTGGAGACGATTTTAGTGCAGTAGCCAAATATCAACAGAAGAGGGATAATAACAAACAGCACAGCAACTGTAAAGACCAACATCTCATTCAGAAAAGTGTGTCCACAAGCCAACTAGAGAATCGAGGAGATATCACAGAAGAAGTGATAGATTTGGTTAGATCCACAAATGACAGAAAGAACAATCTGACAGGTCTGCCCTATCTCAACAGGAACTCCACTGATCCAAGAACCAGTCATCATCAGCTGGATACAGAGCTTGTGGTTCATAACAGGAGGATATGGCAGAACGTGACAAATGGCCATGAAGTGGTCATAGGCCATCACAGTCAGCGGAAAACATTCTATGTTTCCAAGCATGAACTGAAAGTATATTTTTGTGGCACAGACAAAAAAAGACACATTTCTTTTCTGGGTGCAAAGGTCTATGAGTATTCTTGGAAGAGTGATAGATACATAATAGGTTTCCAAGAAGGAAAAATTACTGAGAAAAGAATACATGGGGGTTTGGAGAGCCTGGTCAGCTCTGGCTATGAGAATAATAATGCCATTTCCCATGAAGATTATCACATAAGCAAGAAATACTTCACAAAAAGAAATACTCAGAGTTTGAAAATACAACAAAATCCCCAAAGAACAAATTCCATTATTAGAGTGAGATTTGCTTCTGGTTTTTTTTTGGTGCTCCATCTGTAAAAACAATGAAATTAGTCTTTTATCCTTTTGGTTTGTTTTCTATTGTCAAAAGGAGTTTTAGGAATTAGTAATATAACGTGTCATATCTCCATTCAAATTCCAGCACTTTATAGCCTAACATCAAAGAGCAAAACTGAGTCCAATGCTGAGTGTTTGCTAAATCCTAAACATATCAACACATTTAACATGCACTAGTAGGTTTGTATTTTAATAGAATTGAAGCGTTCTAGAAATATGCATTTTCATTTTTTGTTTGTGGATAGAACAAAGTGAGTCTTTTTACTCCATGTAATAACAAACAGAATCCTACAGCAGAAACTTTTATATCTGTCACAATTCCCAGTGGACTGGGAAGTATAATTTTCCGTAATGCAACTCTTCCATGGAACTTTTTGCAAGGACAGTATATGCCTTTCCTTACCTATAGTACTTATTCTGCATGAACTTTGCTCTGAAATTGTATCTCAGTTTCTTTCATCTATCAAAATCAAACAAAGATAATTACCACCAGGCATTATATTTCAAGATCTTTCATTTACCATATCCCATCATGCAGTAGATATTCAATAAATGTTTTTTGACCTATTGGTTGGCTAGTTAATAATGGAATACATTGCATAGATGATATGATTTCAGGAACTCTGCCCAGTCCATGTAATCTGCAGTGACTCACTATCAGCCATTACTTAGTTGTTCTCATTAAAATTTTATTTTAATAATATATCTGAGATGAAGCATATGAAAATCCAAACTGAACAATATTAATTGCTATAAAGTATAATTATTAGACAGTTGCCCAAAGGATCAAACACTGAAATGTTGGCTTGAAGTTTTTAGTTCTCATTTTAAGATACAACAAACCATCCCATGAGGGAAAAAAATCGAAAGATGACTAAGAAATGAGAAGTCCCACATTTGTAAATTACTATTTTAATTCTACCATTCTGAATAAGAAAACATTTCTAGAAAGCTGTATATTTTGGGAAAAATTATAGATTTAATCTCCCTTAACATAGTATACATTATTTTCTGTAGTGCATCATAAAAGCATATGTAAATAAATAAAGATAAACCAGCATTTTGATTATTAAAAGGGATTTGGTCCAAATAAGTTTCAATTATTTACCTGATCAATTAACAGAAACATGCTGTACTTATACAGGGTTCTATGATCACCCAAGTGTTTTAGTATAAATTTTGCTTTCAATTTCCCCTATTGCAATCAAAGTGAGAAATCCAAATCTTTAGCTTTGATTTGAGTGCAAAGTTTGAACATAAAAACTACATGTTGAGTATCCATTGAATCTTGGTTCTCAGAGTCTTACAGTTTTCTAAATTAAATATAGAAAATCAAAATTCTTATTAACATAAAATAAGCTATACTTTTTCTTCTAGATTTAGTTATAGCTTCTTTTTCCCCCCAAATAGAACAGTTTAAGTGTGTATGCTTACATCTATCTACCTACCTATCTATCTATATACTTGTACGAAACTTTTGTTTTAATAAGAGATTGATATTTTTTCTCATAACTGAATGTCATATCTATTTCAGGCTATATGTGCTTTCAAAATACAAAATTCTCTTTAAATAAAAACATTCCTCTTATTCTATTGGTTTTATTTATTTTCCACTTACCACCTTAATATGTAACTTTATACTTCTGTTTACCACTCACTCTAACTAGTTTTTCCAGCCATTCTGGCCAAAGCCATCCTTCTGGACAATCACCCTTTGGATTCACTTACCTTGGCCATCCACCTTTCCACCCATACCAGATCTTGGCGGGGAACAAGAATGCCCTTGAGAAAGCAGCATCACTTAATTGTCCACTAATATTCACTAGAGAATGTTCAAACCCAAAATTGTGCGTGTGAGACTTTTTCATTTCTCTACCCTTTTAAATGTTTTTCCCTTGATTCTTCTACTTGGGCCTTGGAATATAGCCATATTAGGCTTCTCCCACCATTACATATGCATGCTTTATTTACTGTGATCTATTACTTTTCTTTTTTTAACTAACACAATCCTGACTGTAAAATTATTATTATTTTTGTCATCAACAATTTATTATTGTGATAAAATATATCAAGCCCCTAAAATGATATCTACCTTGTAGTGATCATTGAATACAATACTCTTGAAATCAACTGAATTAAATGATTTTAAAATATTGAGCAATGCAAAACTTTGATTTGGTCATGGTTGCAATTGTGATTTTTACTGGAACTATGAATGTATATATATATATGTATTTACATATTTACATACAGAATTCACATTTTCTTGGAATATTGTGCATTTCTTTCTGTTATTTGTAGTTTCAACGTTATACATGGAAAATTCTCTTAGATTTTAAACAAATAACATCAGTTCCTTGGATCATATTTTCTCTCATCTTCTTAGGTATGATCATGTTTGCCTTGTCCTCCCTCAGTACAACTTGTCCCAGGGTACTTGGCTCTGTTTTTCAAAGTACTGCTCCATCAAATTTAGCAAGTTCTAATTTTTAATATTTTATTTAATTTTTGTTTTTATATATGTTTATAATTTCTTCTGATTTTTGAAATTGTTTATTTTATAGCTGTGGTAACTACAGTTATAGATGGCCAAACATTTCTGCTCCCTGCTATACACACAACTCTTCCTTGCTGTTCAATCACATAGGCATTATTGTAAGGGAATTTTGCAGATGTAATCAAGGTCCAAAATCAGTTGAGCTTAAATTAGGGAGGCTATCCCTAATATAACTACATAAGTCCTTTAAATATAAGTATAGCATCCAGAGATAGAAAAAAGATTAGATAGATTGATAGATAGATAGATAGATAGATAGACAGACAGATAGATAGATAAAGATATATCCAGAGATATCAGAGATTCAAGGTGAGGGAAATGGAAGAAGGCAGGAGAAATAGAATGCCATTGGCTTCTAGGAGCTGACAATTGTCCCTAGCTGACATCCAGCAAGGAAAGCGAATCTGGTCTCACAACTTCAAGGACCTGGATTCTTCCAAGAACCTAGCATCAAACATTCTTCCCCAGAGCCAAGACAAGAATTCTGCACAGCCAGCACCTTGATTTCAGGCTCTGAGACCCTAAGCAGAGATACAAGCCACACCATGCCAGACTTCTGACGTTTAGAAACAGTGAGATAATAAATTTGTGTTGTATTAAGCTGCTAAGTTTGTGATTATTTG
The DNA here is from genome assembly GCF_041296265.1 of Equus caballus. NCBI lineage: Eukaryota > Metazoa > Chordata > Mammalia > Perissodactyla > Equidae > Equus > Equus caballus. The sequence continues at coordinate 15,720,929 of NC_091695.1, forward strand.
TTATTTAGCATTCAAAAACTAATGCAATAACTTAACAAGTATTGAGTTTAATTGTTACCATTATGGAGATAAAGTTGATATACACCTGCCCTGGAAAAGTCCTGTATTTTTCTCTGGGAATGTCTGGATGCCTCCTATTTGACTCTTGGTCAAGATAAGACCACTGGACTTTATGATATGCTGTGTAAGATCTAACACTACTCTGGAGACCCCAATCAGTTTACTGATGGTTTGCAACTGTCCTAAAAAAAATCTTTTAGTAAACATTCTTGAGCAAATACATGTTTAATAAACACTCTTAAACAAACATATGAAATAATCATTCTTGGACAATATTATTTCTACAATATGAAGTTTTATTATTACAGTTTTTAGAATAAAAGGATAAATATTCTAGTTTTTCTTTCAAAAGAAAAAAATGCTGGGGCCAGTCCAGTGGTGTAGTGTTTAAGTTCCCATGCTCTGCTTCAGTGGTCCGGGGTTCACTGGCTCAGACCCCAGGTGTGGACTTACGCACTGCTTATCAAGCCATGCTGTGGCAGGCCTCCCACATATAAAATAGAGGAAGATGAGCACAGATGTTCGCTCAGAGCCAGTCTTCCTCAGCAAAAAGAGGAGGATTGGCAGCAGATGTTAGCTCAGGGTTAAACTTCCTCAAAAAAAAAAAATTTAAAAACAGAAAACAATGCCAAATTGCTGCCCCCAAAAGACACAGAATTCATTCCAGAAAATTAATATAAAAGCACTTTAATGAAAAGACTATTTACATGGTATATTACTGTCCTAGATCTACTGCAACAAATTACCACAATGGAGTGGCTTAAAACAATAAAAATTTAGTTTCTCACAGATCTAGAAGCCGGAGTCCAAAATCACAGTGTTGGCAGTCTCACTCCCTCTGAACACACTAAGGAAGAATCATTTCTTACTTCTTCCAGCTTGCGGTGTCACTTGACCTTCCCTGCCTCCATCTTCACATGATGTTCTTCTCTGTGTCTCTGTATTTATTTTCTAAACTTCCTCTGCCTTTCTTTATCATAAGGACATTGGCTGCAGAATTTAGTGCCCACCTTCAACCAGGATGATCTCATTTCAAAATTGTTAACTTAATTAAAACTGCAAAGGCCTTTTTTTCCAAATAAGTTCACACTTACAGGTTCTGGAGGGGCATATATTTAGAGGGACCAATATTCAAGTCACTGCACATTGACATGCATAGCCTATAGTGAAAATTCCAGAACCTTCTAATACTAAATAGATAGTAACAAAGTAAAACCAGAAGCTACAAGGGGAAATAATGATGTTACCAGAGAACAAAAAAAGTGCTGGGATAATAGAGGAGGTAACACTCTCAGGGTTTGTAGTCTTAAAGCAACATGGGCAGCAAGAAGAGATAGAAAGAAGAAAAAATGCAAAGAAAACACTAAGATTCCCCTGATTCCACCATCTTGGCTGCTGCTGGTTTTTCTTATTAGCTGAGTCCAATCACAGGTACAGAGAAGGGCAACAAATATATCTGAAAGAAAATTTATCACAGAGCATGACCCCAATTCCTTGTTACATGCCACGCTCAGTTATCTATAATTGTATTGCTGAGGAAATATCTTAAATCACTAGTTCATAGTGAGAGGAAACATGGATCTTTGAATTAAATGGTTGCAATTGAGATAATTTGTGCTTTGATTATACAGAAGTCCTTAATTTAATCATCTGAAACTAAGGTCCTGTAACATAATGTGAGGTTGCTATGATGATATTAATTTTCATTATTTAGGAAAATAGGAACAAAATTAGAAGACATTTTCTGTTGTATCTACTTGATAAACATATAAGCAAATTGTTTCTGTAATTTCAAGTCTTTGAGTGAACGTTAATAACTTAGTAGTTTTCTCAGTGCCACCATGATGTCTTTGTTCCTCAGAGTATATATAATGGGATTCAAGGTCGGGATCAACACAGTGTAGAAAAGACAGACCAATTTCCCAATTCCTTCAGATTGATTAGGTTTGGGTTGTAGATAAGTTATAGTAGCCGTTCCATAGAATAAGATGACAAGTATCAGGTGAGAGGAACAGGTGCAGAAGGCTTTAGCCCTCCCTCTGGCTGATGACAATTTCCAGATTTTGAGATAATTTTGCCATAGGAGACAACAATCAGAAGAAATGGAACCATGATAAACACTACTGCAACTACATAGACTGCGATCTCATTCACAAATGTATCTCCACAAGCAAGTTTGAGTACTGGGGGGATGTCACAGAAGAAATGATTAATTCTGTTAGACCCACAAAAAGACAGAGAGAAAATCTGACATGTTAGCCCAATTACAACTGGAACTCCACTGATCCAGGAGGCCGTCACCAGCTGAACACTGACCTTGTGGTTCATGACTAGAGGATAGTGTAGAGGGTTACAAATGGCCACGTAATGATAATAGGCCATTGCTGTCAGGAGGAGATACTCTGAGCCTCCAAGCATAAGGATGAAACACATTTGTGTAGCACAGGCAAAGAAAGAAATATTCCCTTTCTGAGTCAATAGGTCCATGAGCATTCTTGGAATAGTGACTGTTACATAACAGATTTCTAAAAAGGAAAAATTGCTAAGGAAAAAATACATGGGGGTCTGGAGAACAGAGTCAATTCTTGTTATCAGTATTATAATGCTATTGCACAGCATGATAGTCAGATAGATGACTAAAAATATCACAAAAAGAATCCATTGGAGATTGGGAACATCAGAAAACCCCAAAAGAACAAACTCCAACATAGTAGTGATATTTGATTTTTCTGTTTTTAATTTGTGCTTCATCTGCAGATATAGTAAATTAAAGATGGTTAATATTTTTGAACCACATTTTCCTTTTCTATTAACTTGATAAGTGCATGAATGTATTTATATAATCTTTTAAATTATTCCCACCATACTTTGTTTCTAGGAAAAGGGATTTGAAACAAGAAATGATGTGAAGTTAAAATCAATCCAAGAAATACAATCTGAATATATATTTTTTATACTTGGATGCAGCAATGCCAGAGATAAGGAGAGGTGTCCATTGTTATTTAGAGCTTATTATGGAGTTATAATATCTAATTATTGTATCTAATAATATCTAATCAGTCTATTATTGAATGGAACTATGAAACAGACTTTTTCTATTGTTTTTGCTAAATTCATCATTTTTTCTATATTGATAGACTTTTTCCATCTTCTTTCAATCCAAATCTTTTCCCTTAAAGCTTTTATTTAATTCTTATTCAAAATGAGTTTTATGTCCTCCCATTTACATCCCAATGAGAATCAATTTTGTTAAACCAATTCTTTGTTACTGAGGGAATAAATATATGCAATATTATCATTCCACTTTATATACCTCTCCTATCGCTTATACTAAATATGGAAAGCATTAATCCCATCATGCTCTTCAATAACTTTCCCCATGACACACTATACAGTTTATGATAAATATCAATTAATCTTCAACTCAATCCTGAAATGTGACCTTTTCATCACAATATTTTCTCATATTTCCCTCCATACTTAGGTAAGATTTTATGATCCATTGTCATATAATTCCCTTGCAAATGAGTACAATCCCCTTCCTCTATTTCACGTTCATAATTTTGCCTAATAAAGTGTAACTTTGATTAAACCCAATTATTATTTACTTCATGCATGCAAATGACCAGAGCATATACATGATACTGAAAAAAACAAGAAATACACACACACATACACACTCTGTCTTGTTTCGCTTTGTATTAAGGTTATCCAATATTAGACTGTCAACACTGCTGGACAGTTCTCATTATATTTTATAAATATTTGTTATCCAACTTTCCAAAACAAGTATCATGTGTTTTCCTATTTCATCAAATCTGCTACACCCGTCTCTATCTTCTCACCCCACCAGCTGATATTCTTACCTTAATACTTTACTGAATAAAACTGAGAAAAAATTCTCTCACATTTCCCTATTTCCATTAGTACCAGTTTTCAAAATAACCTTAAGTGAAGATTTTTATTATAAATATCATTATTTGACGTGTCTAATTTTATTTTACTTTATAATTAAGAATGTTAAGAACTACAGGAGTTATCTTAAGTGGTTAACTCATTTTTAGATAAATATCTCAGAATTTCATGCTTTTTTACTTTATTCTTTGTATCTTGATCTTCACATTTAGAACTATCCTAAAAACAAAATAGTCTAATGACACAAATATAGCTTACCTTTATGTATTTGCTTGAAACTATCTATGCGACTGCAAGTGTTTTTTTATCCTATAAACTTTGTAAGTTCTTTTGTGTTAGGAAGTCACCGTAATTCTATAATATTCTTGCTAGGTTCAACATTAGCTGATGATAAAGAGGAAGTAGTCATGCTCACCCTGGGGAACATCTTCTCTCATGTATCAAATTAATTTCTAGAAGACTACTTCTTTTTGGCAACCATTCAGATATAATTTTTAAAACTACCTTCTCTGTTGATGACCTGTCCTTCTCTTCAACCCCTCAGTGGCATAAAGTTCCCCTATAATAGGGAGAGTTGCTTAGTGGAGAAATACCACTTAATTGTCTAGTATTACTTTCAGGAAAAAAAAAATCTTTCTATCTATTGCATTTCAGAACTTGAACAATTGGCATGGAGTCTTGCCTTCCTTAATTTTAGTTCTGTAATTCATTCAGATGTAGATCATCCATGTCTTTAGAAAAGTGTGTCATGTTTCATCACATCAACATGGTTTGCTTTGTCTCTTTAAACTATTGGGTAGTAGATCCATTTTCTTAGTGGAACGCTCTGTTCCTCGATTAACTTTTGTGAAAATTAAATCATGTCCTGTCTGCTGACAAAAATCTGGACGGTTTCACTCATGTTATGATGTCTACCTGGGCGTCAGAGAGGTTATCTAGCTTATCGAAAATGTAAGCCACCTCAGAATAAACATTTTAAACACAATTATTTAAGACACACAGTCATGGTGCACACAGGGGCGGCATTTGTCATATCTTTCTGTGCATCCAATGAAATTAGACATTTTTTGTATGGCATCCCTCCTGTCCTCACCATTTCTTGTTCTGACATGAGCAAAAACCATCTTCTAGTCTTCTACTTTACGGGCGTTATTGAAATAGTCACCATCTTGATTGTCCTGGTCTCCTATGGTTTCATTCTGTTGGCTATCCTGAGGTTGCATTTGCTGAAGGGAGATGAAAAGTCTTTTCTACATATGGCTCTCACCTAACAGGAGTGTCACTTTATTATGGAACAGTTTTTTCCATGTATGTGAAACCAAGTTCCAGCTATTCTTGGGACTGGGAAATGATAGTGTCAATTTTTTACAGCATTGCCATTAACATGCTGAATCCCATCATCTACAGTTTAAGGAACAAAGATGTAAAGGAGGCAGTAAAAAGGGTGTTTGGAAAAAATTGATTTATCAATAAAGTATACTCTTCAAACTAAACATTAAATTGATACCAATTAAGATTAATGTTTTTTGTCTCCAATATTGAAAGGTCATGATTAAAGGGTTTTTCCTTTTTAGTTTTGTAGTCCCTTTCTGTCCTTCTCAGAAATTTTGAATAAAGATCATAGTCGATCCAATATCTATGCAGCCTTTACACATGCAGAAAGCTGTCATCCATCTGCTTCTAAGTTTATACATATATATGTTTATGTATGTAAATATCCCCCGCATACACAGAAACCTACGTTCACACATGTATACGTATAGATGCTGATGCCAGTTGTACTATTCTGCTGGGGCTGCCATAACAGAATGCCAAAGACTGGATTGCTAAAAGAACAGAAATTTATTTTCTCACTCTACTGGATGCTAGGCTTTTAGATCAAGGTGTTCACTGGGTTGATTTCTTCTGAAGCCTTTCTCTCCCTGCCTTGCAGAAGACCATCTTTTCTTTATGTCTTCACGTGATCTTTCTCTCTGAATGTTCATATCCTGATGTCCTCCTCTTATAAGTTTAACAGTCATATTGGATTAAGGCCCACACTGAATGCCGAATTTTAAGATAATTACCTCCTCAAAGACTCTGTCTCCAAATACAGTTCTATTCCAAGATACTGAGGGTTAAGAGGTCAACATAGAAATACCAGTTTAATTACACACACACACAGAAGCATATATATATATTTAACTCTATATTAAATTGTAGGTATTCTCTTTCATTCGCATTTTACTGAAATAGACACAAATCCCCATAGACCCATAAAGGTAATGTATAAAATGCGACCTCTGAGGAGGTACGCTACATTCCAAAAGAACTACTTGAGTTTTCTAATTTATACAGACAGTAATTTGGAAAATATGTGGAGATAAAGGGTGTGGGATAATGATGGAAGAAACGTAACATTGGATCAGGCCAAATTTATTGATATGAATCTACTAAGCAGAGACTCTGCATTTCATGTTGCAGATCAGGGAGTTAGAAAGGACTGTAAGAGTTTGTTTGAATACTTGGTTGAAACATTGAGCAAAAGGTGGCCAATAATGAGCAAATTGGAAATGTCCAGTTTGCCTTGGTTTAGTGTAGGGAAAGGGATTCAAAGTCTTAGGGGATTAGAAAATTAGAGTAGATGCGTCATTTAAGATCTACTCGCCCACATTGGGAGTATTCAGAAGAATCCCTTTCACCAGTACTGTGACAAATAAATCTGTCAGGGGAGATTCAGCATTCCTGAAGTACTCCCTGACTTGTCTTCACTATAGGCCAAAACTTACAATGAGAACTCTAGCCACTGAATTGGGAAATCTAAATGCAATGGTAATAATTGGATCCTAGGGTGTCATGGACCAATTGGCAGCATGCACCACCAAAGGCAGAGTGGGCACAGTCATGGAAATGGACAGCAGAATCAAAGCAGCAATCAGAATAGTCTAATTCACACAGACCTCTAGTGTTGACTAGCTAATCATGGTTTTCCTAGAAATGAAATAGATGAGTTCATTAAATTCTTCCTTGATCTGGATAAGCAAAAAGTCTCCAGATCAAGTGAACCAAAATCTACTCAAAGTCACTATGATAGTCACAGCCCATCAGGTAATTCCCAAACTTGATAGAGTTTACAGACCCAGAACTCCTGAAAAGGAGTTGGGTCCCCCTAAGGAAGGGCCCAGTACACTACCCCAAAGTTTATACTGTTAATCTTTCTCCCAGCCTTCCCTAAAGGGACCCATCAACATATGTCATGGTAACTGCACAGGAGAAGAGGAAATAATCATAGTTTTACCAGACTACTGGGCATTGACTGTGAGCTGATACTGATTCCAGAAGACCCAAAATATCCCTGTGGCCCTCTAGTCATAGTAGAGCCTTATTGAGGTAAAATGATCAATAGAGTTTTAGCTCAGATTCATCTCACAATGAGTCCCGTGGGTCCCCAAACCCATCCTGTGGTTATTCTCCCGGTTCCAAAATGCATAATTGGAATAAACATACTTAGCAGTTGGCAGAATCCCTACATTGCTTCCCTGACCTGTGGAGTGGGGGCTATTAAGGTGAGAAAGTCCAGATGGGAGCCCTTAAAACTCACTTAGGAAAATGGCAAATAAAAAGCAGTACCGCATTCTTGGAGCGCTTGCAGAGATTAGTGCCACCCACAAGGACTTAAAAGATGTAGAGGTGATGATTCCAATCATATTAACATTCAACTCTTCTATTTGACTTGTGCAGAAGATAGATGTTGAAGAATGACAGTAGATTATCATAAAATTAACCAAGTGTTGACTTCAAATGCGACTGTTGTTCCAGATGTAGTTTCATTGCTTGAGCAAACTAACACATGCTCTGGTACCTGTTATGTAGTTGCTGATCTTTTTCTCCATACTTGTCCCTAAGGCTCACCAGAAGCAGTTTGCTTTCAGCTGGGAAGGCCAGCGATACACCTTCATTCTCTCACCTCAGGGGTGTAAAAACTCTCCAACTGGCTGTCATAATTTAGTTTGCAGGGATCTTGATCACCTTTTCCTTTCCAAAAAAGAATAACCCTGGCCCATAACATAGATGACGCTATGCTGATTGGACCTAGTGTGCAAGAGGTAGCAACAACTCTAATCATTGGTATGATATTTCTCTACCATAGGATGAAAAACAAATCCAACTAAATTCCTGGGGCCTTCTATCTCAGTGAAACTTCTAGAGGTCCACTAATGTGGGGTATGTGGAGACAGTGCTTCTAAAGTGAAGTTATGATAAGCTGCTACATCTAGTCTCTGGTACAACAAAGAAAATGGCAGAATACCTAGTGAGCCTCTTAGGATTTTGGAGGCAGCATATTCCTTATTTAGGTGTGTTACTCTGATCTATTTACCAAGTGACCCAAAATTTTCCAGTTTTGAGTGGTGCCCACAACAAAAGAAGACTCTTCAACAGCTCCAGGCTACTGTGTAAACTGCTCTGTCTCTTGGACCAGTTGCTACAGTAGATCCAATGGTTCTTGAAGTATCAGTGGCAGATAGGGATGTTGTTTGGCACCTTTGACAGGTCCCTATAGGTGAATTACAGCATAGCCCTTAGATATTGAAGCAAGGCCCTGTCATTCCCTGTGGATAAATTTCCTTTTTGAGAGTGAGCTATTGGCCTACCACTGGGCCTTAGTAAAAACTGAATGGTTGACCATGAGCCACCAAGTTACCACATGACCTAAGATACCAATTTTGTACTGGGTGTTATAAAAATGTTAAAATTTTTGCTTTAAAGATCATATGCATTTTAAGGAAATTAAAATAAAAGCACAATATTTAAAGTTTATTTTTACATTTACTATTGCTTCATGTTATCTATTTCTTTATAAGGTGCATGCTTTTCTCTGGAACCGTAGTACGACAGGCTAAAGGATTTGTTTGGCAGTTCTAGTAGATCAAGTTTAGTAGTAACGGATTGCACTTTTTTTTTACTTTAAAATTTCTGTTTTGATTTCAGCTTTTTTTTAACTATTTGAAGAGCTTTGTTAATGTTTCATTGAAACATAATAAAAACCCATATTTAAAGCTTATAATTTGACACATTTTGCATATATATACATCCAGAATCCATCATCACAACCAAGAAAAGGAACATAAATATCAAACCCAGAAATTTCCTCATAATTCCCCCCTCAATCTGCCCCACAGAAGTAAAATGAAATTGAAATTTAATTCCATTGTAATCAAAGAACATATTCCATATTCTTCTTACTTTTTTAAGTACAGAGACTTTTTTTTAATGATACAATTTTTGGTTTATCTTGGTAAATATTTTGCTCAAAAAGGATACATATGCTGTTTTGGGGAATTGTAGATAAAAAAAATTAGATCATACATTTTTATCCACAAATTCAATATCTGACAGCATGTATATTTTTCCCCTTTATATTATTAGCAACGGCCATTTTAACTTTTATTTATAGTACTCAGCACAGAGACTTTTATTTAAAACCAGAGAGTTTTATTTTGTGAAAGAAATTTTCAGACATACAAGGAATTAGAAAGTCTATCACATGTCGGCATTTCTAGGAAAAACAACTAAAAGGTACATTTAAATATAGAAAGAGATAAATTTTAAAAGTCTGTGAATGATATATGGTTTAAAGATTTAGTAGAGTATGTGGCATAACAATTTCAAACTGTTAAAATAGCATATGGTAATTCTGCTTAAATTTGATTTTTATCATTATATGGTTTGTATATAAGCTGTGGCTTCTTTCTGTTTTCCTTCTCATTGTCCAGGAGTCCAGTCTGGTCTTTTCGACTTAGTGATGGAAAGATTTCCATTGCTGAAAAAGACAAGTCAATTCCCAAGTACAATATCCCATTCACCAGAGATAATCACATGGGTAAATCTAGAGTCAAGGTGGGAAGAGATGACGAAAGGGCATGGATACGAGAAGAAGTGATTTATCGGGGGCTATTACTATACAGGTGTAACGTGGTCTTTTTAATAACTCCATAAACATCTACTATATTTATATACCATATTTACTAAAATATTTCTCAACAGAAATGTTCGTTTTTCTAGTTTTTTTGCTTGGGAAAATAGTGCTGCAATAAACATTAATTAGCCATTCACTATTTTCATTAGTCCTTCTTCTACATATATACTTTGCATTTAAGCTTTTATTTCTATAAAAGAATTGTTTAGTATGGACTCTGTAGCATCCAAGGATGCTTTATTTCTTTAATAGAGAATGTTAAGATAATGTCTAGAAAGGCATCAGCAAGAGAATAAAAAAGGTATGGTTTCAATTATAGAATATGCTATGTATCACATCACCTTGTTTAGTTACACTTCTTCATTTAGTAGTTTACAGTGAAGAGGAAACTGATCTTAAGTAAAACTGTTAAATAAATGAACACAATTTTCATAACTTTAGGAAAATAAGAATCTACTCAAGGGAACTACACCACTAGCTTATTTAAAAATTTAGGAAAATAGTGAACAGTAGATTGCAATTAAATCTGCATGCAAATTAATTATATAAAACAATAATTTATGGGTTCAAATGTCTCACAATGCTGAAAATTTGTGAAGTACTTTTCTCAGTGCCTCTCTGACATCTTTGTTCCGCAGACTGTATATCATAGGATTGAACATTGGGGTCAAAACGGCATAGAAAAGAGACAGTAGTTTTTCAGTTCTTCCATACTGATTGGATTTAGGTTTTAAACAGTTGACAGTGGCTGATCCATAGAACAAAACTACAACTATGAGGTGGGAAGAGCAAGTTGAAAATGCTTTGGTCTGTCCCGTGTTTGATGGCAATTTCAGGATAGTAGAGATAATTCTACTATAGGATCCAAGTATCAACATAAAAGGAAGAGTGACAAACAATACAGCAAGTATGTAGACCACCATCTCATTCACAAAGATGTCTCCACAAGCCAGTTTCAGTAATGGGGGGATGTCACAGAAGAAGTGGTTTATTTTATTGGAACCACAAAAGGGCAGAGAGAAAATCTGGCATGTTTGCCCTATATGGACTGGAAGTCCACTGATCCAGGAGGCAACCACCAGCTGGACACAAACCTTGTGGTTCATGACTCGAGGATAGTGCAGAGGATTACAAATGGCCACATAACGGTCATAGGCCATCAGAGCCAGAAGGAAACACTCAGTGGCTCCCAGCATAAGGAAGAAGTAAATTTGTGTAGCACAGGCAAAAAAAGAAATAGTTCCTTTCTGGGTCCAAAGGTCCATGAGCATTCTGGGAAGTGTGACAGATACATAACAGATTTCTAGGAAGGAAAAATTGCTGAGGAAAAAATACATGGGGTTTTGAAGAGTGGAATCTACTCTTGTTATTAGAATCATGATGCCATTTCCCAACAGGATAATGATATAGATGACTAAGAATACCCCAAAAAGAAACCAGTGGAATTGGGGAATATCAGAAAAGCCTAAGAGAACAAATTCAATCATTATACTGAAGTTGGTTTCTATAATTTTCAAATTATTTTCTCTCTGTGGTCTTACATTTTTTGGCTGCATTTTCCTCTTTTACAATTGGATTGGGAAATTTGTTTTGGTCTTTATAATTTCTCAACTCCTTTCTGACACTTGTATTCTGTAATTCTGGGAGATTTGATGTGAAACCAAGAGCTATAAAGTCATCTGCTAAAAAAAGAATTAATTTAATAAATAAAATGCTTAACTGATTTATAATGTTAGATTTGCATTGTAATTAGATCAATAAGATCCATGTAGCTACACTTTCATTTATTTATTTATTTTTGGTGAGGAAGTTTGGCCCTGAGCTAATGTCTGTTGCCAATCTTCCTCTTTTTGCTGGAAGAAGATTGTTTCTGAGCTAACATCTGTACCAATCCTCCACTACATTATATGTGGGATGCTGCTACAGCATGGCTTGATGAATGGTGGGTAGGTCTGCACCCAGGATTTGAATCTGTGAACCCCAGGACACAAAAGTGGAGCATGTGAACTTGACCAGTATGCCAGTGGGGCAGCCACTAGACATTTTTATTTAATTTCACAGTGTGAGAAGGGAGAATGCAGATGAGCTATTTCTTCCAATCAAAACCCCAACTCAATTATCAATTGACCAGCTTTCATGAACTTCTTCCCAATTAATCTAGTCCATAATATAACACCTGGCAAATGAGATCTAGCACAATATTCGACTGACTGTTTGCATGCATATCTTTTCTACCCTTGACATTACATCCCATAATTCATTCTATAAAGAATATAGCACAAGGCTCTCCCATAATATGTTACTCCATATATGAATCTGAATTAAATTAAAAGTAGAAATTATTATTAGAATTGGATTTCTATGAAGTGAGAGAGGGTAATTAAAAATAAAATGAAAATATAAATGACAAATCTTTAATTTTCAATGTCATGAAGTTCAAGTAATTCTCATTCTAATTGTTGAAATAAAATGGATTTTGCTGCTTAAAAACACAATTTTGGCATTTAATCATTTTTAATCCTAATAATATTTAGACATTGTAGGGGAGGAAGACAATTCCTCTACCCTCTAGGTCCTTCTGGCTGGTCTAAGAATTAAACTCACATGAGACAGAATATCAGGAGAAAATCAAAGCTTTATAACATATATATATATATGGGAGAAACCCGGAAAAACTCAGTAACTTGCCAGAATGATGAAGATTGCTACCTTAAAAACCATCTTCAGGGGCTGGCCCCATGGCCCAGTGGTTAAATTCACATGCTCCGCTTAGGCAGCCAAGGGTTTCACCAGTTCGGATCCTGGGCACAGACATGGCACCACTCATCAAGACATGCTGAGGCAGCATCCCACATAGCACAACCAGAGGCACTCACAACTAGGATATACAACAATGTACTGGGGGCTCTGGGGAGAAGAAGAAGAAGAAAAGAAAAAAATTGGCAACAGTTGTTAGCTCAGGTGCCAAAAAAGAAAAAAATTCTTCAGCTAAAGACAAAGCAGGAGACGTTGGGGATCGGAGGAGTCAGTTATGGGAGATTAACAGAAACAGCACAGTAAACAAGAATAAGATTATTATGCAGATTTAAGACCTTGCCTTCCACATTGATAAGAATTTCTACAGATAAGGTCAACCCCTCTTCCTGGTACAGAGAAGGAGACACCTTTACAAATGGAGATTTCCCTTACAAATGTAAATATCTCTTACAAAGGGTAACTTCTACCTGGTTTTCAAATTTTCTCCCCTTCTACAGTTAAAAACAAAAACTACCCAAGGGGCTGGCCTGGTGGTGTAGTGGTTGTAGTGGTTAAGTTCACCTGCTGTGCTTCAGTGGCCCATGGTTGGCAGATTTGGATCCCGGATGCAAGACCTAGTACTGCTTGTCATGCTGTGGCAGCATCCCACGTAAAATAGATGAAGATTGGCACAGATGTCAGCTCAGGGCCAATCTTCCTCACACAACAAAAAAGAGCCCAAAATAATCCTCATGCCAAAGAGACATGTCTTAATATGGCAAAATCTGCTCCCATACAAGTACATTGCTTTATTTTGAGCCAAAATTAAATATTTATAGGGAAAAGTAAAATCAGTATATGAAAAGTTTAGGAAATATAGTCAGATAGTGAGTCCAAATCCTGCCAGGTTTATTATCTGATTTGATTGGGTAACATAAACAACAATGGGCTATGTGCCAGAAATATTGTGCACATAGTTTTGCAAGGAAATTATAAAGTGGATTAAATTAATGTTTCATATTTTCTGCAATAAAAGGCAATTCCCTAATAAAAGGAGCATCCTTATAGAAATTCTTTTATTTATAAAGACAACATTTACTTTATTATCAGTGTAGCAAAATATGTTTAATTTGAATGCAATGTCATTCTTTGATTATATTTTCATAATATGTCAGTTCTTAAAATGAATAATTTTAACATTATTGTAATTGTTAACAATAGACAAGTTAGGAATTTACATATTTCAAATGCTTCAAACATATTATTTAATTTACCTTTTTGATTCAGAACATCAGAAGTCTACAGATGCTGTCTTAAATAATGAATGCATTTTCAACCAACATATACTCACGACTTTAGTTGTTTGATATTATTTATTGAATCTTCATCCTAAAGTTAAAATTTCACATTGAACTGAAACAGACTATCAACACATCAATGGTTCTTATTTACTTTTTTCAATTTTGCTGAATTTCCTTCTTTCTCATTCATGACTTTTTATATTTTTAAATATTAAATTGTTCAGGATCTATACCATTTTTAAATATGAAATTAAATTGCTTTTTAAAGAGCAGCTGTTCTTTACAGAGGAAATAGTCACTGCTTGCCTGTGGGAATGTTTCTTTTCCCTCTTTACATCTACATTGCTAGTTAAATACTCCTGTTTGCAATTAATTTGTTTTATTTTTCAAAAAAATTCTTCTATAGTAGACCAGAGTTTCCTTGAGTCTCTCTATGGAATATAATTTCATGAACTAACATAGCCATTGCACATGGATGTCCTAGAAGAAGAAACATGTTTCTTTTTTTTGTGAAGAAGTTTAGCCCTGAGCTAACTACTGCCAATCCTCCTCTTTTTTTTGCTGAGGAAGACTGGCCCTGAGCTAACATTTATGCCCATCTTCCTCTACTGTATATGTGGGATGTCCACCACACCATGGCTTTTTGCCAAGCGGTGCCATGTCTGCACCCAGGATCCAAACCGGAGGACCCCGGGCTGCCAAGAAGCAGAAGGTGCACACTTAACCACTGTGCCACCAGGAAGAAACATTCTTAATGGTCTGATATCACCTGCAGGAAAGTGTTCTAACTCGTTATTTATTGGTTTCTTATGTGTCTTAATTAATTTTCTTTAATTCCTATGAATCGACCTTTTCAGCAAATCATGCATTTTTAACATCACATGAACATATTCTCTTATTTTGTCATCTTTAAGGGATACTAGTTTGCTTTGTTGAAGTAGACATTTGTGGGTGTGGGGTAAATTTTGAAGGCAAAAGCAATTCTGTATTGTAGAAACTAAGATTACTTTATTCAAATTATCATTTTCTCTAAGACACTATGGGAGCCCCGGCCTAGATAAACCAAGCTCATTAATGGACCCTATAAACAAGGATTAAGAACAAGTATTATTGGGGCTGGCCCAGAAGCATAGTGATTAACTTCATGCACTCTGCTTCTGTGGCCTAGGGTTCACAGGTCTGGATCCCGGATGTGGAACTAGCACAGCTTGTCAAGCCATGCTTTGGTGGCATCTCACATAAAATAGAGGAAGACTGGCAAAGATGTTATCTCAGTGACAATCTTGCACAAGCAGAAAGGAGATTGGCAACAGATGTTATCTCAGGGCCAATCTTCCTCACACACACAGAAAAAAAGAACAAGTCTTATCTATAATTTATTTTAAAAACTTTCCCTCTTTCTTATTACAACTTTTAATAATTTAACATTTTTCAATTTTAACCCTCCACCATGCACTTTATGGGGAGAACTACTTCAATCATAAGCCTAATATTTCCTACCCCAAATTATTGCTTTACTGTTAATTAAATTTTGTTTCCATTTCAGTTTGCTATTGCTTCTGTAACAGTCATTTTTGTGTGGGAGACTCTCCTCATCTTCACTCTATCAGAAGAATATTTCTTCCAACTTTGGTCCATAGCATTTTTTTCTTAGTCAGGAGGTTAGAGTTCCTTTCAATTCTTTCTCTGTGCTTGTATTTGGAGATGGGAGTTGCTTCAGACCTCTAACCTCCACTGGCTGGACAAAGCACCCCCCAACTCCACTGCCAAAGAGGGAGAATTAGACACTAATGGGCAGAGCTAGGTCTTCATGTTTTCTGACTCCAAATAATGTGCTCCTGCTGTCCCCACTGGTTTCAGGGACAGTGTTTATCAGCTAGGAGGTGCCAAAGGGAAACTTATAACTGATTGTGTAATATAGCAAATTTTGGCCATCTGACTCAATCACATGTTCTTCATACTAAAAGAATATCTAAATGTACAATTTATACATAGTGAGAATTAGAAGACTATGAATAGGCTCCACACAAGCCCACTATGGCCAGAAAAGAGAAGATTCATTTTTTTCCCCATACATAACAGTCCATCACTGGGAGAAATTATGAGAAAGGACTCCTTGCTGGAACTACAAAATATTCTCATAACCAGCTGGAGGTATCATCATAAATCTGTGCTCCTTTACCTCTTTCTCTCACACCCCTTCCCCTTCTGGTAATCACTAATGTGTTCTCTTTGTCTGTGTGTTTGTTTATCTTCCAAATGTGAGTGAAATCATGAGCTGTTTGTCTTTCTCTGTCTGACTTATTTTGTTTAACAAAACACCCTCAGGATCCATCCATGTGATTGTAAATGGGATAACATTGTCTTTTTTATGGCTGAGTAGTATTCCATTGTATATATATGCCACATTTTTATCCATTCATCTGTTGATGAGCACTTCAGGTGCTTCCACACCCTGGCTATTATGAATAATGCTGCAATGAATATAGGGGTGTATAAATCTCTTCGAATTGTTGATTTCAAGTGCTTTGGATAAATACCCAGTAGTTGGGTGGCTTGATCATAGGATATATCTATTTGTAATCTTTTGAGAAATCTCCAAATTGTTTTCCATGTTAACTGCACCAAGTTTGCATTCCCACCAACAGTGTATGAGTGTTGCCTTTTCTCCACATCCTCTCCAACATTTGCTATTTTTGTCTTGGTAATTAGATCCATTCAGACAGGTCAATGGTGATATCTCATTGTGGTTTTGATCTGCATTTCCTCAATGATTAGTGACCTTGAACATCTTTTCATGTGCCTGTTGACCATCTGTATATCTTCTTTGGAAAAGTGTGTGTTCAAATTCCTTGCCCATTTCTTGCTTGAGTTGTTTGTTTTTTGTTGTTGAGTTTTATGAGTTCTTTATAAACTGTGGAGATTAACCCCTTGTCAGATGTATGATTTGCAAAAATTTTCTCCCTGTTGGTGGGTTATCTTTTCATTTTATTCATAGTTTACTTTGCCTTGCAGAAGCTCTTTAGTCTGACGTAGTCCCATTTGTTTATTTTTTCTTATGTTCCCCATGATTAAGTAGACATGATATTAGAAAAGGTACTAAAATTGATGTCAAAGAGTATACTCCCTATGTTTTCTTCTAAGAGGTTTATGGCTTCAGGTTTTACCTTCAAGTCTTTAATCCATTTTGAGTTAATTATTGTATATGGTGTAAGACGGTGGTCTACTTTCATTCTTTTGCCTGTGGCTGTCGAGTTTTCCCAGCACCTTTTATTGGAGAGATTTTCCTTTCTCCATTGTATGTCCTTGGCTACTTTGTTGAAGATTAGCTGTCCATAGATGTGTGGTTTTATTTCTGAACTTTCGATTCTGTTCCATTGATTTGAGTATCTGTTTTGGTACAAGTACCATGCTGTTTTGGTTACAATAACTTTGTTCTGTATTTTGAAGACAGGGATTGTGATGCCTCCAGCTTTGTTCTTTTTTCTCAGGATTACTTTCGCTATTCAGAGCCTTTGGTTGTTCAATATAAATGTTAAGATACTTTGTTCTATTTCTGTGAAGAATGTCATTGAGATTGTGACTGGCATTGCATTGAGTTTGTAGATTGCTTCAGGCAATATG
Source organism: Equus caballus (assembly GCF_041296265.1). Lineage (NCBI taxonomy): Eukaryota > Metazoa > Chordata > Mammalia > Perissodactyla > Equidae > Equus > Equus caballus. The sequence goes on from NC_091695.1 coordinate 15,738,521, forward strand.
GATATTTTAACAATGTTTATTCTTCCAATCCACGTGCATGGAATATCTCTCCATTTCTTAACGTCATCTTCGATTTCTTTCAATAATGTCTTATGATTTTCAGTGCATAGGTCTTTCACCTCTTTCATTAAATTTATTCCTAGATATTTTATTTTTTTGTTGTGATTGTAAGTGGGGTTGTATTCGTGAGTTCTCTTTCTGCTAGTTCAATATTAGAGTATAGAAATGCAACTGATTTTTGTAGGTTTCTTTTGTGTACTTCAAATTTCCTATAGTTTTTGATTGTTTCTAATAGTTTTCTGATGGATTCTGTAGGGTTTTTTTATACATAGAATCATGTCATCTGCAAACCACAAGAGTTTCACTTCTTCCTTTTGTGGGGGACTGGAATTGGCCACCCCAAGATATGCCTCTTTGGCATGAAGATTATTGTGGGCTGGTTACTCTTAAAAACTGCAGATGGGAAAGAAACTCTGAAAAGTAGAATGTACTTACCCTTTGCTAAGAGATATTTACATTTGTAAAGGAGATCTCCATCTGTAAAGGAGTCTCCCTTTCTGTAACAAGAAATCTTATCTCTAGAAACTCTTACCAAAGCAGAATGCAAGGACTTAAATCTGCCTAATAACCTTCTTCTTGTTTACTGTGCTTTTTTGGTAACCTCCCATGATCAACTCCCCCCATCACCAACATCCTCCTTTGTCTTTACCTGAGGGTGGTATTTTAGTTGAGAACTTCTGCCATTTTTGCAAGTTTCTCAGTTTTGCCTCAGTGTCTCCCATGTATACATGTTATAAGGCTTTGTTTATTTTTCACCTGTTATTCTGTCTCATGTGAAATTAGTTCATTGTCTGCCCAGAAGGATTCAGAATGAGTAGAGGAAATGTCTTCCTCCCCTACAGTTTCCAATTTGGATAGGTTTAATTTCTTTTTCTGGCCTAATTGCTCTAGCCAAAAGCTCCAGTACTATGTTGAATATGAGTGATGAGAGTGGGCACGTTTGTCTGGTTCCTGTTCTCAGAGGGATGGCATTTAGTTTTTCTACAATAAGTATGATGTTGGTTTTGGTTTTGTCATGTGTGGGTTCTATTATATTGAGCTGCTTTCCTTTTATTCACATTTTAATGAGAGTTTATATCATATATGCATGTTGGTTCTTGCCAAATGCTTTCTCTGCACCTATTGAGATGACCATTGGAATTTTATTCTTCATTTTGTTAATGTTCTTTATTACATTGATTGATTTCAAAATGTTGAAACATCTCTGCAGCCCACTTGATCATGGTGTATAACCCTTTTAATTTATTGCTGTATTTGGCTCATGAATATTTTGTTGAGAATTTCTGCATCTATTTTCATCAGTGATCTTGGGCTATAATTTTACTTCTGTTTGTTGCCCTTGTCTGGTTTAGGAATAAGAGTGATGTCAGCCTCATAGAATGTGTTGGAAAGTGTTCCATCTTCAATTTTTTGGAAAGAAGAATTTCAGAAAGACAGGTATTATATCTTCTTTAAATATTTGGTAAAATTCTACAGTAAAGCCATCTGGTCCTAGACTTTTATTTTTGAGGAGATTTTTGATTACTCTTTAAATCATTTTATTTGTGATTGGTTTATTCAGATTCACTATTTCTTCTTGATTCAGATTTGGGAGATTGTATGAGTCTAAGAATTTATCTCTTTCTTCTAGGTTATCCAATAGTTTTTCATAGTATTCTCTTATAATCCTTTGCACTTCTGAGGTATCTGTTGTAATTTCTCCTCTTTCATTTCTAATTTTATTTATTTGAGCCCTCTATTTTTTTCTTAGTGAATCTGGCTGTTTGTCACTTCTGTTCTCAAAGAACCAGCTCTCAGTTTAATTGATCCTTTCTACTATTTTCTTGGTTTCTATTTCATTTATTTCTGCTCTAATGTTTATTATCTCCCTTCTGCTGACTTTGAGCTTTACTTGTTATTTTTCTAGTTCTGTTAGGTTTAGTTTAATATTATTTGAGATTTCTCTTGTTTTTTGACTTGGGCCTGTATTGGTATGCATTTCCCTCTTAGATATCTTTTTGAGGCATCCCATAAGTGTTGGTATGATGTATTTGAATTTTCATTTCTTTCTAGATATTTTTAGATTTCTCCTTTGATTTTTTCATTGATGCAGCAGTTACTCAGAAGCATGTTGCTTAGTCTCCACATATTTGTCACTTCTCAGATTTTTTTTTGTAGTAGATTTCTAGTTTCATAATATTGTGGTTGAAAAAGGTGCTTGATAGGATTTCAATTTTCTTAAATTTTTTGATGCTTGCCTTGCTTCCCAACATGTGGTCTATCTTTGAGAATGTTCCATGTGCACTTGAGAAGAATGTGTATTGTGCTATATTTCAATGGAATGTTATCTATATATTTATTAGGCTCATCTGGTCTAGTTTTCCATTTAATTCCACTATTTCCTTGTTGACAGTCTGTCTGGATGATCTATCTATTGATGTAAGTTGGGTGTTTGGGTCCACTATTATTATTATTTTGCTGTTAACTTCTCCCTTCAGGTCTGTTAATATTCTTTTTCAGTACTTTAGTGCTCCTGTGTTAAATGCATATATATTCATACGTGTTATGTCCTCTTGGTGGAATGTCCCTTTTATTATTATACATTGCCCCTTTTGTTTCTCTTTGCCTTATTTATCTTGAATTCTGCTTTGTATGCTATAAGTAAGATTAACACCTGCTTTCTTTTGTTTGCCATTAGGTTGGAGTATTGTCTTCCACCCCTTCACTCTGAGCCTGTTTGTCTTTAGAGCTGAGATGTCTTTCCTGGAGGCAGCGTATTTCTGGGACTTGTTTTTTAATTCATCCTGTCACTATGTGTGTTTTGATTGGAGAATTCAATTGATTTACATTTAGAGTGATTAATGATATATGAGGGCTTTATACTGTCATTTTATCTCCTGTTTTCCAGTTGTTCTATATTTTCCTTGTTTCTCTTTCTGTGTATTTCTGACTGCCATTTCAGTTTGTTGATTTTCTATGACAATTTCCTCAATATTTATCATGTGCATCTCTGTTCTGATTTTTTGTTTAGTCATTACCGTGAAGTTTATATGAAAGATCTCATAGATGAGATAGTCCATTTTCTGATAGCCTCTTATTTCCATTAGCCTAAGGAGGTTCCATCCCTTTCCTCTTCCTTGTCTAATTTATTGTTGTCACAAATTATTCCATTTTGTGTTGGGAGTTTGTGATTAAAATGAAGTGTTTATAGGTATTTTTGATGCTTCCCTACCCTATATCTTTAATGCTATAATTAAATATTTGCTAACTTGCTCTGATAGAGAGCTGAAATTCTCTGATTTTTCTGTCTGTTTATCTCTTTGCTCAAGGCTTTGTAGACCGTCATCCTTTTTGTTTCAGTTATGAAGGCATTCTTTGTCATTTCTTGTAGGTGGGATGTTGTGGCGATGAACTTCCTCAGCTTTTGTTTGTCTGGGAAAGTTTTTATTCCTCCATTGTTTCTGAAGGATAGTGTCATTGGATAGAGTATTCTCAGCTGAAAGTTTTTGTCTTTCAGTATTTTGAATATATCATTCCATTTTCTTCTATCCCGTAAAGTTTCTCTTGAGAAATCCACTGAAAGTCTGATAGAGTTTTGGATTTTTGATATTTCATTCTTGTGGTCCACCATAGCCCTCAGCATATAAGTACATACCATTATAAGATTGAATTCATACTAATTCAACTTATTTATGGTAGAAGATAAGTTCAATCACTTCATATTTTCATAAAAATGTATAGAAATTTAAGCTACAATTTAAGGAAATTACAACATATTTCTTCTGTTATTGCTTCATAGCCATTATCTTGAAAAAACATCAAATAATGAATCCACCACTGGATAACTAGAAAACACTGTCATTGATATATAAGAGACAGCTGGATACTTGAATCACAATTTTTTCAGTAGCGTTGATATTTTGGAGAAATAGTACAATTGTTAATGATCTTCCTTATTGATTTACAGATAGTAGCAAAGCAGATAAGGCCATTATCTTCTTTGAAATGAAAGTCTATTTGAAATAAAAATAAAAAGGCCATTCTAATTCACTTATGCTTCTTTCTTAGATCAATTTTTAGGCATTTTACATGAGATGGAATTGGATCCCTAATACTGTTGGGTAATTAATTTGGACCAGATGAAAATTTTACCCCCTATAAACGAATTTTTTCATAGAAAATGTATTCAGAGAATGATGTCAACATTCTCTTCGTCTAAATCGTAAGTATTGATTATATATGTGTGCATTCAACACTTATTCATTAATTAATTTTGGACAATAATGTTGTACTTCATGTCCTGAATTGAGAGTTATTACTTGAAGAACATATTACTTGATTTCCCTTTAATATTCCAGGTTCATTATTAACAGGTTAGGTTTCCTTAAAAAAAGTCTCAACTATTTTTCTTCTGCTTCATTTGTATAGTTATATTTTCAAAATTCTGGTCTACTGCATTCTTTTTCCTTCTTTATTTCTTTAGACAGAGTTTATTAAAAATGAACTGTTATCATAATATCATTAATGGTAATGATAATGGCCTTGTGCTATGCACAACTTGATATAATATATATATATATTAGACATATATATGTCTACAATAAAGGTGTGTTTTCAATAATGAGACATAGGCTTTATGATTTTTATGCATATTTGCTTAATTTGTTAAAGCCTGTCTAGCACACAAAATCACCCAAAAATAAATAAGCAGAAAACTATAGTTTAAATTGCTACATTTAGCCTGAAATAAATACTTTTATTTCTCTAGATATAGATACATTTTTATTCATGCATTCATTTATTCAATATTTATTTTTAGCCCTAACTGTATAGCAGATGCTTTTTAAGCACTGAGGTGAAACATTGAAAATATCAGCAAAAAGTCACTTTCCTCCTGGTATTTAGACACTAGTGAAGAAGATTGATATTAAACAAAATAAGAAACATGTAACATATTATCTAGAGTTATAATAGCTTAAGAGAAAAAAATGAAGTAGACAAATATTTAAGAAACATGTGAAGGAGAATTGAAATTTTGGGTAAATGTCTCACTGAGAAATGCCATTTAAATAAACAATGGAAAGAAGTGAGTGGGTAAAAGAGATGTGAATATTTGTGGTTAGAACAATATAGCAATACAGATAGAGGGAGAAGCTCGTGGGAGCTCAATAAGTTCAAGCAGCAACAGGAGGCCAGCATGGCTGGAAGAGATAAAAGAAATTTAAATGTTAAAGTAATAAAACAGATTTTTTATGTTTCACCATGATTTCTATTTCCTTACATTTTATTTTTCAAAACACTTAAAACACTTCAAAAATTGTAACATTTGTTTCTATCCAGTAGGCATTATCACTTTCATGTTGTCCCCAAATCTTTCTTTTTTTACTGTATAATAATTCTTTGTAGCACACAAGTTTTAGGATATACACCTTCAAAATCTCTTACCAGTCTGAATTTCTCAAGTTTTCCATAAATGACAATATATATATGTAAATATAATATATATGAATCTATATATAAAATATATATTAAAATAAAATAAAAACTATTTTACACAAATTAAATTTCAAAATTTTTTATTCATGGCTTCTTTGTCACTCCAAATGTGCCTCAAATTCTTGTTTCTAGTGATGAGGAGTATTTTAGGCAGGTTACTTTTAAAAACTGCAGATGAGAAGGAGGCTCTGAGGAGTGGAATTTGCTTGCCCTTTGATGAGAGACATTTTCATTTGTGAAGGAAGTTTCCATCTGTGGTGGTGTCTCCCTCTCTGTACCAGGAGGAAGGGGGGATGACCTTATCTCTAGAAACTCTTAATGGTGATGGCAAGGACTTAAGTCTTGTTTATTGTGCTTGTCTGGTAAACTCATGTAGCTGACTCCCCCCGACCAGCATCCTCTGGGAAGCATAGCACATTATGACTTAATCTGGTCTGATTCTTATCTAGAGTTACAAGACCACCCAATAACCAGACCCCACCTGCACTGATACCATTTTAACAACTTTTTTTTTTTTACATATTCTTTCCCTTGTCTTGTAAAGAGATAACTCACATACCTAGGCCTTAAACTTAGCCTTACTCTCAACCCATGTTTGCAGCAGAAGCAGCTCCTCCTGCCCGTGGGTCCTGTCCCCATGCAGCAGCAGCTCTTTACTGCCCATGGGTCCTGTCCCCGTGCTATTCCACACTATTCTCTAAGTAAAAGAGCACTACTGCCAGACCTTGAGAGTCCAAGAAATCTTTCTTTCAACTCCTTGGCTCACTGACCCTGCATCACCAGTGATAGCAGTAGTGATTGTTTCCTCAACTTTTCTGCAAGTGATAATGGTGTTCTGTTCAAAACAATTTCCTGCTTATACTATGGGCATTCAAACATGCACGCATTTTCCTATTTTCTCTGGCCTAAAATGCTTCTCTGTTTTCTACTGCCTATGATAATTTCACCCTCTTTTCATGCTTCAAGCCAACTCTGTGCCTTCCCCAAGAGCTCACCAGAGAGGACTTTCCTCCACCAAATACATAGCCTGAGAGTTATATCTGTGACCCTGGAAATTCTAACCTTGTTATCTCCCTGATAGTGTGCATATTTTCACATTCAAATTCTAAGTAAGCCCCTTAACATGGGAACAGAGGCTTCCAGTATAGTGGATAAAAGTGTTGGCTCTAGAGTCTGAGAAGAGAGTTTGAGTTTTCTTTTGCCATAATTATCTTCTGTGTCATTATTAGAAATTGCTCTACTCTCTAAGACTCAGGCTTTTAAACTGAAATTAGGCTGTGACTTGACTTCCTGCATTTCATTTTCCTCACAAATAAAATTAGATTGATTACATCAAACTTCCGATATGTTGTAAAGTTTAAATGAAATAATGTATGTCACGTACTAAGCAAAGAGCCTGGCATAGTAATCCTTATTAAATGGAAACTTGCATTAATATCTCAGCAAGGGAAAAGTCTGTTTCTTCACTGGTACAAAGTGACTACTCCAGGAATACAACATTGTCATATTCTCATATCCATCTGTCACTTCTAAGTTTTCAAATGTTTCAGAGATTAACTTTCTTACTCCCTGCAAAGCACCATGAGATTTTGTAACTGAAAAGTGCTTTTTTATTTACATCTTTTACTACCTTATAAGATGGGTCCTTTCTATTACCTTGATAAGTACTTATTTTCTTAAGCTTGTAAGGGGCTGGAAATACAAGCTCTGAAGTTAAATATTCAGACTACATTAAATTGATTTGAGTAATAGAAGAGGGAACAATTACAGTGCTTGGTGTATTTCAGGGGAAAAACAATAATGCAATTTGAGCACATTCTTGCAGAGGATCAGAGAATAGGTCTTAAGAACATCTAGGAAAAAGGAAGTTGAGCAAACAGATAAATCAGTTGAGGATTTAACAATTAGTTTTCAAGAGGGGAACTGTGTTAAACATATTCTCTTATTCCCAGCAAAATTATCAATAAAATCTACTTTGCATACTAATGCAAAAGAATTGCTTAGCTAGTATTGGACAAAAGGTGATGCTATGCATGAGTTGTCAGATCTAAGTTACACATTTTCCATATTTGGTAGTAGCTAACACAGGACTTAAACAATGAGACTAGATGAATCAATCTAAGTATACTATCTGTTCTGGCCCAAATACTATGTCCAAAGGCAACATAGTAGTTCAGAGTGTGATGGCACAAGTTCTAAGCTTGTTTCTGCCACTTTTAGATGGGTCACTTTTTAATGAGTCATTTTACTCATTAGCAAAATGGGGATCATTGATACTGTCTTCCCATAAATTGATGAGGATTTATATTACTGTGGTACTACATAAGATCACATTATAATTAGTATTAGGGACTCATCAACCAAATCACAAACACGAGACTGAAGGGACAAGAATAAGAACACCCCTGGTCTTCATCTTTCCATCTCTGACCTATCAACACTTAATTCTTCCCCCTCACACATAAATATGATCTTAAGTCTTTCTTGTTTACATGCCTCTCCATAATTTTTAGCTTTAATATTAACATTTGCACCATAGTAAACAGATAAATGTTGGTGAGGCAGCTCTCTTCTACCCTTATTCAATGCATGATCAGATAATATATGATAGGATCTAGACTTAGAATAGTCCTCAGATACTAAAGCTTATGAGTTTTCATTGGACACATGGTAGTAAATATAGTATATATGTAGCATAATGGAGTATATATGGGTATGTTTTAGAGCTGGAGAAATTCTTATGTGTGACTGGTAAATTACTTTAATTATTTTAGCTTCATTGTTTCTTTTAAAGCTGTGAAAATTAAATTTTATAAAGTTTGTAGCATAATGCCTGACATTTAGTGAAGCACTCAATAAACACTATCCACTCATATTTTAAACTTCACTAAAGATAATGCTATTATAAATACAGCAATTCAGTCAAAACTCCATGCATTGTCATGTTCAATAGCTGAAATATTAAAAAAAAAGAAGAAGCTGAGAAAGTATATTTGAATTCCTTAAGAAAAAATCAAAGCGGAGTCATTCACAAACCAAATTTAAAACGTCTCTTGATTTTTGCCAGTTCTCTCATATACTTTGGTTACTCTGGAATCTCTCTAATGCTAAGGTTTTAAGATATCTTGATCATTTCTCTTTGCTCACCAGATTTCAGAACATGTTGAAAAGTGAGACAGGAAATAGATTCACTGAAGTCAACCTATTATTACTCAAAATAAAAAAATTTGAGAACAGGACTTTCATTGTGTAGCAGAGTGTGTTTGAAGCCTTTCATCATTTAACAAGGCAGACTTATCCATCCAGTTACTGGAAATTCTGGACAATCATAAGCTTTGTTCATAGAGGCAGGTTTCTTAATACAACAGAGAACAACCGGACAAATCCTCTCTGCAGGTAGATCTGAAGTGGGAAGATGGGGGTGAGCTGAGAAACCTAATATCTTCTCATTTATTAATCAATAAGATTCATCACTGGATAACCACAAGAGCCAGTAGATACTACAGGAAATGTTTAATGAAACGTGAGTGATAAAGTAAAACTTTGGAATGTCTAAATTATTTCATGCTCAAGATCGCAGGAAAAATAAAGAAAAACAGTTAACATGCTATCATCTGCCCCATATAAGTGTATTTTCTTGGACTACAAAAGTAACAAGAATATTTTAGACTTCCCCCCACTTCACTCTAGCTGGAAAATTTTTCCACAAAGAGGTAAAGTCACATATTTCCTGGAAGGGAAGTAACAGGGATGCAAAGACCTTGGGAGATATCAGAAAGGCTAGTAGAAGTAGACCCAACATTTTTTCCTCCATCTGAATGTACACCTTATTCTTGACCCCTTCTTGAGTTGTTAGGTTCTCTCCATTTCTACAGCCAAGAGACTGGAGCTTGCAGCTCCACCTTTGTTTCTTGACCTTTGATCTTTACTCCTCTACTTAGTCTGATTCTAGATCTTTGCCACTTGCTTTATGTTTCCACCTCCTTTCTCTGTTGAATTCATAGTTCAAAGACCAAAGGAGAATGTGATAGGGTCAGTTGATCACCGGGCCACCCTAATTCTGAACAAGGTTTACCCCAGACCGCTCCATTGGCTGCTTCAAAGCCTGAAGGTGGCTAATAGGGGTCATAAGATATATTCTTTACTCCGTCAGTTTCAATTACATCAAAAGTCAGAAGAAAAAGCAGGGCAACTGATGTATGTGGACATATTACCTTTTTATCAGAAGAAAACAGTGTCAGTCAGAGATTGTGTCAGTTTCCTGAATTGAGCGTGTATTATACATGGCAAAACATGAAAAAAAATGTTCAGGATGACCTTATCTAGTTGTTCTCGAGACAGGTTCCAAACTGAAGACACTAACTTCCTCCAAAACTACCTTATTCCTCCCCCATCTACACATAGACATACACTCTGCCCATTTTAGTCTAAAAAAATAGCTGAAACCTGAGAATGATGCCTTCATCCCCAAATTAAAACTGAAAGTCAAATTATTTTTCTCCTTCTGGGAATGTCTTTGTTTCCCTTTTCTCTCTAAATTCCTAATGCCACTGAACTTTATTAAATTCTTGTCATTTTTAATTTACAATAATGAGCCAAAGTCCAAATTTCTCACCTTGCCTTTAAACACTCTTCCCTATAATTCAGCCACTAATCAAAGACTCTGGATTCCTTCTCCAACTCTTTGTCTTTGTGGAACATTTTGTCTTTATTTTGTAAAGAAATTTCATTGTAATATTCATGTTATTGCTCATACAAGTTTATTCTTACAAAGCATCATTTAACTTTGGCTTCTAATCTCAGAGGAAAATGAACCTCTTCACTTTCCAAAGTGACCTGGAAATTTAAGGAAGGATAAGGACATCCAAAAGCAAACAATCATATGCAATATATTAAAGACATATTCAGAGAGAAGCAGCCAGCTACAGATAGGATTATGGAGCTTGAGTAAGTGATCAGTAGCAGAAAGTCATATTTGGGAAAATTTGCTCTACATGTTTTGTTGAAAGAAATCTCTATAGGAGTAGCCTTGTATCCAGGTGAGAAATGAGTTGTCCATTGTTGGAAAATATCTCTTTTGCACCAAGCACTGACCAAAACAATGTCTTTACTAATATATGAAACAAAGATATTCTCCTTGTGAAGACAGTATCTATCTGATTGACTATTATATTCAGAAACCAATGTCTGAGGATGCCTCACCAGCATAAATGTTGGAATCCTCAGATTCTAACATCCCTAATTCTTGCTACAGAATTGGAGTGTGGGTAGGAGCATTACAGATTCTCTATGTCACAGACTCATTGGTATCTATCAACACAGGTAAAATTCCTCCTAAATTAGAAGATAATAAAGCCACCACTTCCTCTCATCACTTCAGTCAAACCCATACTGACAGCTTTAGAGGACATCGTCTTCCAACGTCTCATTTCTTCACTTTAGAAGGCCTCTTCCAAATGTTGCCTTCATGAGAGGTGTTGTAAAGGTAAATAACCACAACTTCCTGACCTGTCTTGACACATTCTGCCAGAAAAATTTGGAAAGCTTTCTTCGTTTCAAATATAGCAAATTATTACTGCTTCTCCCTTTGTTCTCTGGAGTCAGCAGAGGTCAAACTTCCAATAAGTTAACATTTCATGTCTCTAAAAACCATGTAGTATTTTGCAGCTCAAGCGATCGTCTTCATATAGGACTCAACAGTATCGTGCCTGCTCTCCTTGTCTAAGAAACCAAATTCCTGTGCCAAGAAAGTTCATCCTTCTGCATTGCAGTAACATGACCAGTACAATCCTCTGGACCAACCAAAGGTTTTGCCACTTTTCATAGTCCTTTTATGACTATTCTTGTTCCTCTCATTTTCCTCAATCGGGATTTCTAATATGTAACATGTAATACAAAATACTAACTTTAAATATTTTAAAAGGAAATAAAATTTGGATGTTAATATGTTGACTGAATACATAATTTAGAATATAATCATTGTATATACCAAGACCCATGTTTTCTTCTGCTACTGCACAGATCTTTCAAAGTATCAATATTCCAAACATGATAGACAGCTCTGATCTTATTGAGGGAGGAGGCAGCTTCAGAAGTAGCACTGCCAAACAACTATATATAAAAAATTCCCCAATATGTCTTTTGATAGCCCTTTCACACAAAATTTAAGATCTCCAATATCTATTTATTTGTGATATGTTTGGTACTCTTTTATTGTGATGAAAGGACAAAGCTATATTTTGTTAAAATTGGATACTATTATGATCTTGAAAATGGTTTCTTTTACTTTTTTCACCTTTTCTCTTTAAGCTGGGGCTTTATGACAGGAAATAATTGTACAGAACTTGTGTTATATGTAACATCACACTACCTTCTAAAGAACACTGGAGATAAATGTGATAGGAGTGAAGGAGAAGTAGGCGGTGAGTAAAAATGTTCTGTATTTTGAAAGGAACACCATAGGAAGCCTGGTGACAGCACCTAAGACACTGCAAAGGTTGGTACCAAGAAGTTTACTGAATGCACAACTATGTGAAGGAAATGCCTGTGATTTTGCTGCTTTAATGTTCAAATTTACCCTTTCCTGTCTTCCTATACAGGCATTCCTTTGTTATTAAGACTCTATACTGTTTCTTTAAAGAAAGAAGGAAGGGAAATTGCTGGTTTCTACCTCAAGAAGGGAGCTGGCAGTACGAAAAATGACTCTCACACAGCCCAGAGCTAACATTTTAGTAGGTTTATATAAATTCCCTGTTTTGGCTTCTCAAATACCTTTATTTTTCTCCCAAACCCCCACAACTTGTACCATCTTTGTGAATTTAAAACCTCCATATGAAAATTAAAATCAAGTATTCTATTTAACACAATAGAAGTGAAGGCAATTTAGGTAGAATTCTACAGGAAGACTGAATTCTGTAACCAAGATAAAGTGGCCCCCTTTTTCTTATATGAATTTGGCTTTTGGGAAGTAGCTGATGAATCACCAATAAGAACAGATAGAATTTTAACTCTGCTTAACACATCAATTCTACTCACTATTGTTGGTTTCAAATCCTTCCTTTCTTTGTGTTAACTTTCTTGATTATAATGCAGTTATTGATCATGAGCAGGTAAAATATCAATAGTTAAACTTTTGCTATTAGTCATCCTTTCAATCTAACAAAGTTAACTAAATGTCTAACATTTTTCAGACAATATGTTGGAACTGGTGATATAAAGATGAAGCATTTTTTGTGAAATAAAAAATTTAGCCAATATTCTAAAATCTTAAAAAGTAACAGCAACCTTAAAGACTCCAATGTGTTATTTGAGATATTTCAATATCTTGGATTGAGTTTGGGATTATTATTTTATTTAAAAGTAGCAGCAGAGTTTCTTTCATGTGATAAGTGTATAAGATCAATCAGAATAATTAAGATTCCTAATAAAATTTGAGAAGAATCAATATTAATGTATGGAGACTGTGATAAATAAGAAACAAATTTTATGATGTTTTGTTTTTAAGTCATAGCACAATCCACTTTGGTAAGAATTTTCTCAATGCCACCATGACATCTTTGTTTCTCAGACAATATATTATAGGGTTTAGCATTGGGGTCACAATGGTGTAAAAAAGAGAAAGGAATTTATCCGTTCCTTTTAAATGGCTGGACTTTGGTCTCATATAGGTAATGATGCCTGATCCAAAGAATAAAGCCACAACCATGAGATGAGAAGAGCAAGTGGAGAAGGCCTTGGCTCTCCCAGTTGCTGATGGCAGCTTCAGGATGGTTGAGATTATATTTACGTAAGATCCAAGTATCAACATAAAAGGAATATTGACAACTAGAACAGCAACCATGTAAATCAATATCTGAGTCATAAAAGTGTCCCCACAGGCAAGCTCAAGTACTGGAGGTATGTCACAGAAAAAGTAATTCAACAGGTTAGATCCACAGAAGGGGAGAGAGAACAGCTGATAGGTGAATCCTATGTGGACTGGAATTCCACTGATCCAACAGCCAGCTGCCAGTTGGCTACACAGCCTATTGTTCATGATGAGAGGGTAGAGTAATGGGTTGCAAATGGCAACATACCTGTCATAGGCCATTGCCGTCAGAATAAAGCACTCAGTGGCTCCCAAGACCAGAAAGAAATACATTTGTACAGCACAGGCGAGAAAGGAAATATTTCTCTTTTGTCTACAAAGATCTATTAATAATCTGGGGACAGTGACTGACACATAACATATTTCCAAAGAAGAAAAGTTCCTAAGGAAAAAATACATGGGAGTGTGGAGGGAAGGATCAACGTTGGTTATTATGATAATGAGGCCATTGCCCATCAGAATAATCACATACATTATCAAAAACACCCCAAAAAGAAATCCCTGGAGGTCAGGAACATCAGAAAAACCAAACAGGATGAATTCCACCAACATACTGAGGTTCCTCTGTGGGGGAGTTTGTCCTGTGGATTCCATCTATGAACAAAATGATTTCAGGGTTTAGAAGTCACCTCAATCTGCTGAACCCAAAGGCCAACTGAGACAAATTAAATAGATGATTTCAAATCCACTGATACAGAATAGATATCCAGTGTTTTGTTTGTTTGTTTTGTATTTTTGGGAAGATGTTTCAAATCCAATATCCTAGAATTCCAAAATGTAAAAACAGAACATAATCTTAAACTCTATTCTTCCTGCCTATATCAACAATATTGATAAATGAATTACACAGAAAAATAAATAAAAATAAAATAAGAGCAAAACATGTCAGGTAGTCTATTCTCAGCGTAAGAATTGCTGGAGGGAGCAGGTGGCATTCTCTAATGAGAAATGTTGTCCTTTCTGATCAATCTGATCTCTGTTGCTTCTTATTTGTATTTTTTCTGCCTAACATCTTTCAATTTACAATCCGTGTGATTCTTTCCTGGATGATTTGATGTTTCTCCTGTGAACTGCATCTCTGATAACCAAAGGCCAAGGTGGTCAGTAAGATTCCACTGCCAGGCCCAGTTCAGGTCAGCCTGGGCCACCACTATCTGGAAAAGAGGCTTAGACACTGATGAGGAAAATAAGGAATACCACTTTGCTTCCATCATAGAAAAATATTCCACTTAATATATCAAACAAATTTGTATTAGAAATAACGCTTTATAGCAAGTTACATGTCCACCTGAGGTTTAGAATGTGAAATAAAGTAAGTAAGATTTTGTTGTAATATGCCCTCAACACAATCACGGGCACAAAATAATCTTAACTCTACTTATATTCCAAATTCTAGGCCTTTAGTAGTAATTAGGTATGTTTAGGGCCTTTACAGGGTAATTAAAGAATGAAAAAGGAAAATAAATGGTGCAAAAGAAATTGATCAGAGAGTTCATATACCTGACACCAGACAAAATGTAAAATCTGCCTTTGTATACCTTTTTACTACCTCTAAATATGAGTTTCTGAATGCATTTAATATATCATATATCACAAATATAGAATATATTGTGAATATAGAATATATATATTATGAACATGTCAATTGATATATATTTTGTGATATATATTGTAGTCTTTTATATGTAAGTACTAAGTATGTATCATAAACATAAAATAGATTTATTACGTTTTCTATATACCTATGTCTGAATAACTATCAGAAAGCACAATGCTAAATGTGGTATAGTCTTAGTCTAATCTGCTTCTTCAAGAATTAGGCATTTTTAGGGGCCGGCCTGGTGGCACAGCGGTGAAGTGCACACATTCCGCTTCTCGGTGGCCTGGGGTTCACAGGCCCAGATCCCGGGTGCAGACATAGCCCCGCTTGGTAAAACCCATGCTGTGGTGGGCGTCCCACATATAAAGTAGAGGTAGATGGGCACAAATGTTAGCTCAGGGCTAGTCTTCCTCAGCAAAAAGAGGAGGATTGGCAATAGTTAGCTCAGGGCTAATCTTTCTCCAAAAAAAAAAAGAGAGAATTAAGCATTTTTAGACAAAATAAGTTGTCTCTCCTCCACTGGACTGGATCCTAGATATCACTTTTTTTTGACTTTTGCCTTCCTTAATCCTAAACTAAGATCTTTTTCACGGTTTGTCACATACTCCAAAATCCACATTGTCATGAGATTTGAAGTTTCTTCTCCATTTCCTAGACCCCAAATTCATCTTTGCTTCTTACAGAATACAATTTCTCTTTTTTTAAGATCCCCGGTTCCCTTTCCCTCTCACAAATCCCAAAGGACTGAAACAACAATTTCCACTTTCGGTTTCTCACATGTCACTAATTCTAAATGCCTCCCATCTTAGTTCAATGAACCTTCTATTCCAACTTTAATTTTCCACAGCATACCCTAAAGATAAATGCTCTGTCCTGGCTCTTCTCTGCTCATGGCTCAGAAATATCAAGAAGAGGGACCGAGGACCTAGGGCAATTCAGATCCAAATAACATGAGAATCTCTATAAACGGAGACGGAGTGCACCCCCAAAAATCTTCTCTTTTTATCTCTAACTTGATTTTTCTGATCTTTCTCTCTTGTTTTCTCCTCTTTTCACATTTTGGTAATTTCCTCATTTTATATCTTTTCAAAACTTTCAAGATTCTACATCGCCCTCCCTATATCTTTTTCTTCAGAAGTTATACCTTATGAAAAACAACTCAAGCAGAAATAAAATTGAATTTTCAGTGATCCAGATATGTTTGATGAATATATCAGGCAGTCAATCAATATATATTTTGTAGTATATATTGAAGTTTATTATGGATAAATACTAAATGTATGTTAAATACAAAGTGTGTTAAATATGAAGGATAATATTGGTAAATAATATGAGCTCAGCTTCCGTCTTTACAGAGTTCATGGACTAGTGATGAAATCAGACAGGTAAGTCAGGTGCTACCCTGCAAGATGCAGAGTCGAAGGAGAAAGAATTACAAGGTGTTATGGGAGCACCAAACAATACCTTAAGGAAAGGACGTCTACTCTGAGACTTTGACAGATCTTAGGATATCACTGAATCATTCTATTTTTGGAAAGACAATAAAACATATTCCAGGGGGAAAAAAATGCTTTCATGTCCTCCTTCAGTTTTGTATTCCAATAGGTGATGTGGTGCTTAACATGACTCAGTGGTTTAAAAATGTTTCTAAATGGGTAATTACATGAATGATTTCCTGTGAATCTTAGCAATCATGGTTGATCTAACTAGATTTAAGTACTCACTGACCAAAGAATTTATACTGAGTGATTTAAAATGGAAATTAGATATATTCTGATAATATGTCCTTATTTAAATTATCAGAGCTTAGTTTTCCTTGTTTGAAAATACACACAGTAATAAAAGTATGTAACTCAGGGAGTTGCTTTGAGGAGTAGCATAAGCTATGTTATCAGCTTGACTTGAAATAGGCAGTTGTAGTTGCATTAAGCATTGTCATTATGATCATTACCATATTTATTGTGTTTAACCTTATTATTTTAAGATATCCATTTTCTTTCTTTTTGAACTTTGCTCATCTTTTATCCTGGACAGGAATATCCTTTTCTCAATCTAGGAGAAAAGAAAATGTACAGTGTAATGTTTTGACAGAAATACTGAGCTTAAAATTAGTGCACTATTCTGTATTGGATGGATACGAACCAGCAACTGTATCCAGGGAAACACCACTCTGACTTATTGGGCTTTTATTTTTAGTATTTTTCTGTTATCTGTGCCAGTCAACTGTATTTTAAGTATGTAAGAGAAGTAGACTTTATTATAGAAATATGAGCAAAATTAAATTTAAAAGTCTAACTCAAATCCTATTTAAGACATAAAAGCACCCTCAGAGAGAATTTTGTTTGATTATTCTCTTTTCTGAGCTTGATCTACTCTCTCCATTAACAATTATGGTACTTTGGTAGTTCTAAAACGAGAGGTTAAGTTTTTTCTCTTCCATTTTTTCTGTTAGCAGCACTAGCCTAGCTATGGAGAGTAGAGAGGTCTGATTATTTGAAACTATTTTGTTATTATTGATCATTTTTAAACATGTATTACATGATAACCACACTGTTAATGATTTTATCTGTATTATCTCATTTAATTATCTCATTTATTGGATTCTGAATGAAGTAAGCATTGTGATTATTCATATTTTGCATAAAAAGTCAGAGGCATAGAGAGATTAAGAAATTTGTCCAATATCAAGAAGATAGTTTGTGACCTTGCTGGCCTCAAAATCAGCAGTTTAATGCCAGAATCCATATTCTTAATAAAAACTCAATGTGCTTCATAGAACATTCAATAGGAAATATTATTTTGACTTTAATATTCTGAATAATATCAATAAAACTAAGAAATAAGAACTTTACGTGCATCTTATATCTGATTTACAGTTATAAAAATTAAAAACTGCTTATAGTTACAGTCTGTATATTTCAAGTCCATAAGATTTATCTCATAAATGAATTTGAATGGGAGGAAGTGTTTTCTTCAATACTTTCAATTTATTATTTGTTTTTTGAAGATTGGCAGCTGAGCTAACATCTGTTGCCAATCTTCTTTCTTTTCTTCTTCTTCTTCTCCTCAAAGTCCCCCAGTTCATAGTTCTATATTCTAGTTGTAGGTCCTTCTGGTTGTGCTATGTGGGATGCCGCCTCAGCATGGCTTGGTGAGTGGTGCCATGTCCACACCCAGGACCCTAACCGGCGAAAACCTGGGCCACAGAAGTGGAACACGTGAAGTTAACCACTCAGCTACAGGGCCGGCCCTGATACTTTCATTTCTTGTGTTTAAAATAAATACAATACAATAAAAATAGGCAGGGTAAAATAATTACTGCTTACCTTTTTTTTTTTTGATTATGGAGAAATCATTGTGTGTTGCTCTTTTATAAAGAATATGGCCTTATATAAATTTCTTGTTTGAATCATTCAAGTAACAAATACAGCCATTCTCATTTTTCATTGAAGCTAATGCTTCACTTAAGTCCATCAGTGCACCTTAGTAGAAGATAGCCCCTTATTAATTGTTGGGGCATCTTCTCTCTCTGACGTGTTGCATTTTTAAATGCAATAATCTGTTTATCAAGTGGTAACTTAGAAGGTAACCAAGGCTGTGTCTAGTTGGATTAGTGCTACACTGAAGTTTCTCTCTGTATGGAATATGGTCTGAGGAGCATGAGCATACTGGCCACTCCTCCCTACCTATCTCCCCATCTTCTTAGTCTTTGGAGAGTAGAGCAATTCCTCTACTGGGAAAGGCTGTGTAAGATAATCACAGTCTTGAAATTGGTCTATATCTATATATGAAATCTAGGGTTACTAAATTTGAAACTATTAAAACACCATTTCTTAACTTCAAAGAATGTAACTTGGAAATTATCTAGATTTTGTGTATTATCTAGAATTTTTGTGTGTTAAGGCCCTCTGTTAATTTCATGGATAGAATTTCTTTTCAGTTACAGGTACTTATATAAGAAAAAAATAAACTTGAACAAGAAGATATAGTACACCGAGTCTCAGAGTTTTCGATGTTAGAAGGTGAGGATGGGAAACTGACACTGTGAGGGCTTAAAACTCACAGGAGAGAGAGGACAGAGTGAATTTTTATTGTTGCTATAAATCTTTGCTAAGTTATGTAAAATAATTAGTTTTTTCATTCAGCTTTTGTGTATTTATTGAAGTATTCATTAAATATCTAACTATGTAAGTTTATGTCTTATACTCTTCAAGTGGCACAGAAAAGTTTGTAACCTATACATTGACCTCATGTCTGATTGCCAAGCTCCTGTTAATCTTTTAGATTGAGCTGGTATATCCCATCCTATGAAAAGTGACCCATTATTCCTGTAGGCAAAATTAAATTTTCTAATGTAATGCTCCAATATAACTCATATCTCTCCAATACAACTTCTATTTTCACAAATATTTTGCTTTAATTTTTATTGCATAATTTGACTTTATCTCCTCTCGTAAACTACTTGATTCCAGGGCATTTTCAAGTATGGAGCCCTCTACATAGAACATTGTTGGACATTGAGGGACTTGATAATTTACACTTACATCATTTAATTTTTCCATATCACTAATCATATATATTGTGTTTGCTTCCATTGTTAGCAATGGATAAAATATCTGAAATGTGGTATGAAATAAGAACACAATATATATTAGTGTGAACAAGAGTGTCAGCAGGGAGAATAGTTAGGAAGTGATTGCAATAATCTTTATGGGAGATTACAGTGGCCAGGATCAGGGTTGAAGCAGTGTATATATTGTGAAAAGTGGTCACAGGATTTACACAGCGGTTATGCCCAAACACAAAATCAGCCATATTAGAAAATATAACATATTTATCATTCTCCATTTCTTTTATGCACATTTTCTATCTGATCACAAATTATGCTGACTCTGTCTTCTAAATACCAATTAACTCCACTTGTTCCACTCTATTTTCTTAGAGACTTCCTTCATTCATATCTTTGTAAAGTTTTTAAACTGAAATAGTTTTTAAAAATTATTCTTTCTTTTCAGCATTATTTCACTTTCATCAATCTTCTGTTTGTTAATTCAAGGATAATATTTATTTATAAAGTAAATTGAATGATGTCATTTTTCTCCTTAATTACCTTTACCACTTCTCCTTAGTACTCACAATTATATTGTGCTTGATGCCAGAGATTAATATGTCTATCAAATTCCATTCTCCTTAGTTTCTTTTTTGTTCCATAGTGGCTGGAATGTGTTTCTAGTGTCTCTTGCAGCTCTCATGATCATGTGACTTAGTTCTTGGCAATTAAATAGGAGAGAAAATAATGTGTATGGACTTACTTGTTTAAGAGAACATCTCCTGGAATTCCACTTCTCCCCACTTGCCTGGCTGACCAGGGAATGACCACAGAGACTAGAGAATTCACCATTGGAAAATGTCAAAGCCACTTGCCCCTGAAATATTGTTTAGAGTTGAGCCTCACACTAAACCTGGAATCCTGTCTTAGATTATACTTCTTCAAGGTCCTCAGAACTTAGAATTGTAAAAGTTTCCTATTCTTTAGCTTAGTTTAACCTAATTAGTACAAGTGCGTTGCTTTTTCTACTCACCAACTGCATGAATTATCTAAGAACTTTCTTCACTCTCATCCCTTATGTATCACATGGTTATTATACACAACATGAGGGCACATACTTAAGCACAGTTGATTGGCTCAACATTGGATGTTCTACCAAATATGTTTCAACCAGAATAATTTTCCTGCAATTGTATGAATATAAATGAAGAGAAAATTATTCTTCTCTCTATAGCTGTAATTTTTTTATTTTTGAGGAAGATCAGCCCTGAGCTAACATCTACCTCCAAGACTCTTCTTGTTTTGCTGAGGAAGACTGGCCCTGAGCTATCTTCCCATGCCCATCTTCTTCCACCTTATATGTACTATGCCTGCCATGGCATGGCTTGACAAACAGTGCATAGGTCTGCACCCAGGATCCAAAGTGGCAAACCCCAGGCTGCCAAAGCAGAACATGTGAACTTCACTGTGCCACAAGGCTGGCCCCTATAGTTGCAACTTTTTAAACTTGGGAATCGCTGGCTATATCTTCATCCATATTGATGGAGAAAAGGTAGAACTCAGAAATCAGTAACACATGGGGCCAGCCCCATGGCAGAGTGTTTAAGTTCACGTGCTCCATTTCAGTGGCCCAGGGTTTTGCAGGTTTGGATCCTGGCTGTGGACATGGCACCACTCGTTAGGCTATGCTGGGATGGTGTCCCACATGCCACAACTAGAAGGACCCACAACTAAAATATACCACTATGTGCTGGGGGGAATTTGGGGAGAAAAAGCAGGAAAAAAGAAAAAGAAGATTGGCAACAGTTGTTAGCTCAGGTGCCAATCTTTAAAAAGAAAAAAAGAAAGAAAGAAATCAGAGACATAGAAGAAAATCAAGCAGTTGTGCAAACCATAGCAGAAATCATATAAAGAATATGAGTCCTGAGAGATGGTGTCAAGATGATGGTGTAGGTGAACTCTGAATTCACTTCCTCCCATGGATGCAACAAATTTACGACTATTCTTGCAACAATTGCCCCTGAGAGAGAACTGAAAACTGGATAAAAAGAACCCTTGCAACAAGGGACAGTGCCGACTGAGGTGGAAGAGGCAGAAATTTCTTTCTGGAGAGAAAAAACCCACCTTCAAGCTGTGGCACATCATGGTTGGCTGGGAGAAATCCTAAGGTATGAAGCCTTCCTTAGAGGAGTGGGGATCTGAGTGAAGGGGCCATTGCTACTATAAGCAGCTTTTGGACTCAGCACAACTGAGAAAAGTGTCATAATATCTAGCTTTACTGGCTAATAACTGTAATGGGACTATGCCCTGAAAAGCTATCAGACATAAAGGGAAGAAAAGCCTGCTCTTAAAGAGTCAATGTACAAATTCACCCATTTCAGAGAGCAACATAAAATCGCCAGAAAGAAAGGTGCACAACCCTTTGGTGAAGAGTCTTACTTGAAAGGCTCTGTGTGCATCTGCATGAGAGGTGAGACCTCTCCAGGGCCCAAGATATTGCCAGCAGCCACTACTGTGACCTAGTACAGGTGTGTTGTTACTGATGCTGGCAGACAGTATTGAAGTTCTTCCCCTGGCCTGTTAGCTGATGGGCCTGCCCCACTCACTAGAGAACTGATTTAATCTAGCTCATGCAGGACAGGTAGCCTACCCTAGGGACTGGCTCCACCAAACAGCAAGCCTTTGGACAACTTGTGGACCTGCATAGGCCAGGTACCTGGAAGCTCTGCATCTAGGCAAGTAGATCTGCCTCTGTGGGGCAGGACAAGGATGAAGAGGTAGTGGAGTTTGTGGGGCATTGGTGGAGTGTGTGGGGCCTCTGCAGTGGTGTGACTGGGTTCACTTCAGTGAGTCAGGGCATGTGCACAGAGTAGGACTGTTTTGATAGGGTGTGTGGCCCTGTGGGTGGTGGGCCTTGTCAGCTGCAGTAGAATCGTGCTTCTTAAACAGCCACATAGGTTATCAGCCCCATTTTTCAAAGCCTGAAATAATTGCTCCAATACCTGGGGTTGGCCACACTCAGCTGCAACCCTGAGAAAGCTGACAACAGTGTTCCAGGCCAGAGGCCTACAGCAATTGTAAGCCCATGAGCCTAGCAACCATCCATACTGGGGGCCTACTCACTTAACAGAAAAACTGGAACAGGAATGTGCTAATAGACCTGGAAGCCAACTGTGCTGGGCCTCCTCAAACCCAACAAAGTAACTGAAGAGTCCACAGCAGCCACATGCAGCTGAGCATTATAACCGGCTAGCCAGGGGGACACACTAGCCTCCCCAGCCACCTGCAACAAGAGCAACCTGGCCACAAAAGGACACATGTAGCCCACACAAAGGACACTCCTGGAACATTTGTAACTGGTGATGAGAGGGAAGCATGCTGCTGGGGCTCATAAGGCATTGCTTACATAAGGTCATCTCTGCAAGATGGGGCAATGTAGCTGTCCAACTAATATATAGATCTAAGCAGAGAGAAAGAGCCAAAGTGAAGAGACAAAGGAATACATTCCAAATAAGGGAATAGGACAAAACTCCACAAAAACAAGTAAACAAAACATGTAAACTTCCACAACTGAATCAAGAAAAAGTAGAGAATTTGAATAAACCAGTAAGGAGATCAAAAGAGTAATCAAGGGCCGGCCTGGTGGTGCAATGGCTAAGTTTGCACATTCCACTTTGGTGGCCCAGGGTTCGCTGGTCCGGATCCTGGGTGCGGACTTGGCACCAGTTGGCAAGCCATGCTGTGGTAGGCATCCCACACATAAAATAGAAGAAGATGGGCATGGATGTTAACTCAGGGCCAGTCTTCCTCAGCAAAAAAAAAAAAAAAAAAAAAAAAAGAGGAGGATTGGTGGCAGATGTTAGTCCAGGGCTAATCTTCCTCAAAAAAAAAAAGAGTAATCAAAAACTTCCTAATAAATAAAAGTTCTGGACCAGATGGCCTCCCTGGTAAATTCTACCAAATATTCAAAGAAGACAATACTTATCCTTCTCAAGGAGGGGAAGCTTCCTAACTCATTCTACGCAGGCAACATTATCCTGATACCAAAACCAGACAAGGACAACACACACACAAAAAATTACAGGCCAATATCACTGATGAACATCAATGCAAAAATCCTCACCAAAATACCAGCAAATTGTAAACAACAATACTTTAAAAACATCATACACCATGTTCAAGTGGGATTTATTCCATGGATGCAGGGTTGGTTCAACATCCACAAATCAATCAACGTCATACACCACATTAACAAAATTAAGAATAAAAATCATGTGATCATCTCAATAGATGCAGAGAAAGCATCTGAAAAGATACAGCATCCATTTAAGATAAAAACACTGAAAAAGATGGGTGTAGAAGGAAAGTACCTCAACACAAAAGGCCATATATGACTAAACCACAGGTAATATTATCAATGGGGAAAAATTGAAAGCTGTCCTTCTAAAACAAGGCTGGTCAGTTTCACCACTCTTATTTACCATAGTATTGGAAGTCTTAGCCAGAGCAATTAGGAAGAAAAATAAACGAAAGAGATCCAAATTGGAACGGAAGAAGTGAAATTGTCACTATGGGCAGATGACGTGATTTTATATACAGTAAACCCTAAAGAATTCAGCAAAAAATTTTTAGAAATAATGCATGAATACCATCAAGTTCCAGGATAGAAAGTCAACATACAAAAATCAGTTGCATTTCTACATACTAACACTGAAGTAACAGAAAGAGAAGTGAAGATTATAATCCATTTACAATTGCAGAAAAAAAAATAATAAGATACCTAGGAAAAAATTTAACCAAAGAGGTGAAAGACCTGTACACTGAAAACTATAAAATATTGTTGAAAACCTCAAGAAAACACACAAAATTGGAAAGATTTTCCATGCTCTTGGATTGGAAGAATTAAAATTGTTAAAATGTCCACATGTCCTAAAGCAATCTACAGGTTCGACACAATCCCCACAAAAGTTCCAAAATAATTTTCCACAGAAATAGAGCAAAATATCATAATATTTATATGGAACAACAAAAGACCCTGAATAGCCAAAGGAATCCTGACAAAAAGGAACAAAGCTGGAAGTATAATACTCTGACTTCAAAATATACCACAAAGCTATAGTAACCAAAACAGCATGGTACTGGCACAAAAACAAATACCCAGATCAATGAAACAGAAGTGAGAGCCCATAAATAAACCCACTTATCTATGGATAGCTAATTTTTGACTAGGGAGCCAAGAATGTACAAAGGAGAAAGGGAAACCTATTGAAGAGGTTTCCCTTCTTCAATAAATGATGTTGGGAAAACTGCAAAGCCACAAGCAAAAGATTGAAAATAGACCATTATTTTACACCATACACAAAAATTAACTCGAAATGGAGTAAAGACTTGAATTTAAGACCTGAAACCATGAAACTTCTAGAAGAAAATGTAGGCAGCATGTTCTTTGACATTGGTCTTAGCAGCATATTTTCAAGTACCATGTCTGACTAGCCAAGGGAAACAATAGAAAAAATAAATGAATGGGTCCACATCAAACTAAAAAGCTTCTGCACAGCAAAGGAAACCATCAACAAAATGAATAGACATCCTAACAATTGGGAGAATGTATTTGCAAACTATATATCTGATAAAGGGTCAATATCCAAATAGCTCATACATCTCAACAACAAAAAAACAACAACCCAATTAAAAAATGGGCAAAAGACCTGAACAAACATTTCTCCAAAGGAGATATGCAGATGGCCAATAGGTACATGAAAAAGTGTTCAACATCGCTATCAGGAAAATGCACTTTAAAACTACAATGACTTATCACCTCATGCCTATCAGCAAGGTTATTATTAACAAGACAGGAAATAACAAGTGTTGGAGAGGATGTGGAGAAAAGGGACCTTTCATACACTGCTGATGGGAGTGCAAACTGATGCAGCCACTGTGGAAAAGAGTATGGAGATCCCTCAAAACATTAAGAAGAGAATTACCATATATTCCAGCTATTCCAATGCTGATTATTTATCCAAAGAATATTAAAACATGAATAAATAAAGATATATGCACCTCTATGTCCTTTGCTGCATCATTCACAATAGCCAAAACTTGGAAACAACCTATGTTACCATCAAGGGAGGAATGGATAAAGAAGATGTAGCATATATATGCAATTGAATACTCCTCAGCCTTAAAAGAAGATGAAATCTGGCCATTTTTGACAACGTGGGTGGACCTTGAGGGTATTAGGCTAAGTGAAATAAGTCTAAGGGAGAAAGACAAATACCATATGATCACAGGCATAAATAGAAGATAAAAACAACAACAAGCAAACACATAGAGACAGAGATTTGATTGGTGGTTACCAGAGGGGAAGGGGTCATGGAGGAGGGCAAAGGGGGTGATTAGGCACATTTGTGTGGTGATAGATTGCAATTAGTCTTTGGATGGTGAACATGATGTAACCTACACAGAAACTGAAACATGATGTACTCCCCAAATTTATATAACGTTATAAACCAATGTTATCACAATTTTTAAAAAATGGGAGGTGCCGTCCCAGTGCTGTAGTGGTTAAAGTTGCGTTCTCCATTTTGGTGCCCCAGGGTTCATGAGGTTCATGAGTTCAGTTACCAGGTGTGGACCTACACACTGCTCATCACAACATGTTTTGGCAGTGTCCCAGACACAAAATGCAGAGATGTTAGCTCAGCGACAGTCTTCCTCATGCAAAAAGGGTAAGGTCAGTAACAGATGTTAGCTCGGCACCATTCTTTCTCATCAAAAATAAATAAATAAATAAATAAATAAATAACTAAAGTAAACAAACAAATAAATAAAAGAATATATGTCCTTGCTTCACGTTTTTTCCTGGGTACAGGTACTGAATTCAGGCTCCTGTGGGTTTCGTGGGTCCTATGAGACACCCTATTATGCATGCATTATATCTCATTATTTTGATTAGGTAAGTTTGTATTGCATTTCTGCAATTTGTAATTAGAAATCTAGCTATCACGTGTCTCTCCCATGTGTAGCCTCAGCTAAGACAGGCATACAATTAGATGATGACATTAACTGTATATATGAAGTAATTTGTGAAATGTTTATCATCTGATCCTGACTTCTCCTGGTCATCCTACTCTCTTCTGAACAGTGAGGTGGTACCAATGACAATTACATTTTCATTGAAAGCAGCAAACACAGAGTAATAAAAGGGAAGTGATATAGGGAGGCTGTAGCAGAAAATGCAAGCTGGATAGTTTTCGAGCACATATGATTTAGTCTGTCTGCCTAATCTCATCCTGTACTGTTTATCTGATGCATCAACTCCTCTTGAAACATTTAAAAATCCTCAATTGAATCAAGTTCAAATCAACCCATTGTAAATGCATGGACCAGTAGAAAATACGCACTCATAAAATCTCACCCATTTCTGTTTTTCTCTTTTTTAATTCATATATACTGCTTTTCACATAGTTTCTTTTTCATAACTTCTAATTATTTAAGACAGAACCAAAAGTAAGATATTTTAATTACATCCTGGTTAATGTTAAGAGCGCATAAACACCTCTACTGACTTTTGCAGCAATTGCATCACTTTTAATATGCAGTACTCTTTTTTATGTTACATTATCCTGTATATACAGTTTATATCTTCCTTTTGGGGACTCTAGTCTGATAAATTTTTAATATCTACATAGATGGGACTTTTCATTGCTATTAAGGTCTTTTTATTGAATTATGATCCAATATAAGAGCCTGTATTATCCTTATGTTTCATAGAATGTGTTAACGATTCCTCTGAGGATGGGGCATACTTAGGAGCTCCAAACCCAGTTTACACACTCCAGTGTCTGCAAGGCTCCTGGTTTTCAGTTACCATTGTTGCCAAGATGGCGATTTTTGTGACTACTGCATAGCTGTGAGAACTGTAGCGGGATTAGGTCAAGTTGCAACACCACAAACCTGTTATTCTTACCAAGGTCAGCAGCTTTTATTGAGTAAATAAAACTGTTGTAATTGTTTCAAACTTATACTTGATTTCTAGAGTTCTGAATAAGTTAATTTAAATTTTTGTCACTGGTTTCTTTGCTTTACTGAAGAGAGGATTGCAGAGGTCCTCAGACCATCATTACAGAAATCCATCATATTTCTTCATTTCATGGAAAACAATCACAATTAGTCATTAGGCTCATTCATTATCATACAGATCCATATATTTTTTATCTTCCAGGCATCAAGATAATTTGGTAATCATCAGTGGAAAGAATACAAAATAATACTTGTATTGTTGGGATGTACAACTTTTTATAAGACTATTTGGTGATAAAAATTTTAAAATGTCACTTTACCTTTTTCCATGGAAGAATGTTAAAATTTTGTCCATTGCAGATGAGAAAAAGTGAGTGTGGCCTCTAATCCATGGAATATAGATTATATCTAGACCAGTATTTTATACTGCTTTGGTGTGCGAGTTAAAGAAGTCTTCTAGAGACCATCCCACACCTACTAAATCTATCAGGTATTGATGGCATTTCTATTCAAGGCTACATGCAACGGAAATTCAAAAGATAGTGGGGCCTGCCCAGTGTCACAGTGGTTAAGTTCATGGGCTCCGCTTTGATGGCCCAGGATTTCCTGGTTCAGATCCTGGGCACAGACCTATACACTGTTCATCAAGCCATCCTGTGGCAGTATTCCACATAGAAGAACTAGAAGAACTTACAACTAGGATGTGCAAATATGTACTGGAGCTTTGGCAAGAAAACAAAAGGGGAAATACTGGTAACAGATGTTAGCTCAGGGCCAAACTTCCTCACCAAAAAAAAAAAAAAAAATAGTGCTGATGTAAATAAAGGATAACACAAAACACAATGAAATTTGAATTTATTAGAGAGACAAAAGAACACAGTCATTTTGATAATTTTTCTTTACTTAGTCAAGACATTCACATAATTTGAACTTTTTAGAATCATGCTAGGAAATAATGGAATGGTATTTATAATGCTGTTTGTTGTTGTTTCCAGCTTTATTGAGGCACATTTGACAAAAAAATATAAAATACAAAATTATAATACATGTAAAGTGTATAAGTTGATTTCATATACATATACTTTGTGAAATCATTATCACAATAAAGTTAACACATCTATCACCTCACCTAGTTGTCATTTTTATTTATTTTTTGTGAGAATGCTTAAAGCTACTCTGTTAGCAAATTTTAAGTATATTATACGGTATTATTAACTGTAGTCACCTTTCTGCACATTGGATCCCCAGAACTTATTCATCTTATAACAGAAGGCTTACAACTAGGATGACCAACATCTTCCCATTTCTGCCCCCTTAGCAACGATGATTTCCATTCTCTGTTTCTATGAGTTTGATTTTTTTTTATACATTCCACATATGAGTGATACTATACAGTATTGTCCTAGCATATGGTCCTCCAGGTTCATCTATGACAGGATTCCTTTCTTTTCAAGACTGAACAATATTCCATTGTGTATATTACATCGTCTTCATCCATTCATTTGTTGATGGATAATTAGATTGTTTCCATATTCTGGCTATTGTGAAGAACACCGCAATAAACATGGAAGTACAGATATCTCTTTAAGACAGTGGTTCCTTTTCTCTTGGATATATACTCAGAAGTGGGATTACTGGATCACATGATATTTCTATTTTTAATTTTTTGAGGAACCTCTATACTGTTTTCCATAGTGGCCGTACCAATTTCCATTCCCACCAACAGTGTGTAAGTGTTCTTTTTTCTCCATATACTTGCCAATATTTGTTTTCTCTTGTCTTTTTGATAATAAATGTCCTACCAGGTGTGAGAGGTGATAGCTCATTGTGGTTTTGATTTGCTTTTGCGTTAGTGATCTTGAGCATGTTTTTACACACCTGTTGGTCATTTATACGTCTTCTTTGGAAAGGACCTACTCAGGTCCTCTGCCCAAATTTTAATCACGTTATTTTGTTTCGTTTTGCTTTTGAGTTATAAGATCTTTATATATTTTGGATATTAGGCCCTTATCAGATATATGATTTGTAAATATATTTCTCTCATTCTATAGGTTGCCTTCTCATTTTGTTGATTGTTTCCTTGCTGTGCAGACACTTTTTAGTTTGGTGCCATCCCACTTGTTTGTTTTTGCTTTTGTTTCTTGTGCTTTTGGTGTCAGATCCAAAAAATCATTGCCAAAACTAAAGTCAAGGAGCCTTTTGCCTATGTTTTCGTCTGGGAGTTTTATGGCTTCAGGTTTCACATTTAAGTCTTTAATTTAATTTGAGTTGATTTTTGTCTATGGTGTAAGATAGGGGTCCAGTGTCATTCTTTCATATGCGGAAATCCAGTTTTGCCAACACCACTTATTGAAGAGGCTTTCCCTATTGTGTATACTTTGTGTCTTTGTTGAAATTTAGCTGATCATATATGAGTGGGTTTAATTCTGGGTTCTCTATTCTCTTCTATTAATTTATATATCCATTTGCTTTCCTATACCAAACCGTTTTCATTACTACATTGTTGTAATATAGTTTGAAATCAGGAAATGTGTTGCCTCCAACTTTGCTCTTCTTGTTTGAGATTATTTAGCTATAAAGGTGTTTATGTTGTTTAGTGCATAATTGAGCTCAATGTTGATGGATGCCAGTTAATTTTAAAACGTTTTAGCAAATCATAACTCTCAAAATAAGTAGCATTGTGCAAATGCATTGCTGTTGATACTCGTATTTTTTCCTTACTGTTTACAAATCCATCAATAAAGATCCTTGAAATGGACAATGATATCATTGACAAAGAAGATGAAGAGAATCGTATCACAGACTATACTTTTGATAAGAGAAAGTGAAATTGAGGAAGAGATAGACCACAAGATATTTGTGAGATGTATACAGCAAACAACCTATTGGACAGAGTCTGCTCTCAGTGACTCAAACTTCAGTATTAAGGTTCTCAGTAGAATGTCAGTGTCTTTAAACTCCCATGTGTTTTTTTGTTCACATCAAATATGTTATTATCATCTGAACAGATCAATGGTAAACAGCTACTTCATATGAATCTTATATAAAGTTATACAGCCTTATCCTTGGGGAAATGTAATATGTCTGCATTTTAAAGGGAAAAATAAAAATTAAGAAATAGGAAAAGAGCGTATTTTGCAATTTTTAGACACTTTAGAAAAATAATTACTGGCAATGGCCCATTTAAAGATAGAACCTGTTTCTTGTCACTTTGCTTCTGATCTCTGTTGGCATCATTTTATGAGCCCGTGTTAGTTTTCTCTATTGGAATTGGGTATTACGATTGGAGGATAAAGCTACGTCATTACAATCACTTGTATATGAATTGCATAAGAATTTTATGATTTATAAAATAAAACCTCAAAATTTATTTCACATTTCATTTTACCCATTCTGTATTCCAGTTAAATAAACCTATTTCCATATCATCTACAAGTCTGTACCTTTTATCTCTCTTTCTGTTTCTCTTACCAATATGTTAATGAATGTGACATTCCCTCAAAACAAACTGAGCTAGTAAATTATATTTCATTAATTTCATTTGTTTTACAACACAAAGTTAAAATAGTCATACAATTTCAGGAAGTTGAGGGTTTCGAGCCCCATTCAGAAACTCCGATTTTCATCAGGTTGATCTCCGATTTTCAAAACCTTCAAATATCTTCATCAACATTCAGCGTTTTCTTTAGTAACAAATCTACAGGTAATAATTTTTGTTAAGTGGCTGAAATACCACAAGGATTATTCTTAGATTTAAGATGGTACCTGGATATATGTAACATTTTCAAAGAAGGATTATAATCACAAAATTTAAATAGAATCTTAAAAATAGTTCATGTCAATTTCCAAGCCAAAATGATAAATTCTATCTGTTTAGTAATGAATAACCACATTTCTACTTTCTGATGCCACACATTCTATTTGACATGCCTTCTACGTATTTTCAATAAAGTTATTTGTTTCATAATTGTTTCAGTAAAGCTATATATTTTACTAAGCTATATATTTTCACCAAATTTGTTCATATCTTCCTCTTGTACAGATTACATATTTGCATATGAATTCAATTGCTTTCTATTTTATTTTTTCCCCATACACCCAACCATTTGGATATTACCTTGTGAACATAAGATTGTTTACCTCTGCCTCTGAAATGTGGTGACTATGAATTAACACACTATCTTTGATTTTATTTGACCCATGAGTTAAATGAAATTATCATTTCAGTTAATCTCAGCACTAGCCTTTATCTAATTATTGCTTACAAAATGTATGACTTCTCATTTTTAATAGATCTATGAAAATAACATTGTCCATATTAGTTTTCATTAACAAATTAAGTCCAAATTATTTTTATATATTAATATCTTACTGTTTGTACACATTTTTTCTGCCTAAATGCAGGACTCCATTTATTAATAACATCAGCCTTTTCTTGTTTTGCTTGTTTATTTGGATCTCTATGATTCTTGAATATTGTTATTTTCACTCCTTCCAATTTGTTTGCTTATTTTCCTCCTTTGTGATATTCACAGGATTTGTAAGCTATTCCCTACTTGGCCTCATCTAATCACTGATGAAAATGTTGACCCAAACACAGCCTAAAGGCATGCATTTCAAACTTCCTTCATTAATTTTTAGACACAAATTACTCAGTGGGACCTGCCTAGTGGTTCACTGGTTAAGTTCGCATGTTACACTTCTGTGGCCCAGGGTTGGCTGGTTCGGATCCTGGGTGTGGATCTATGCACCATTTGTCAAGCCATGCTAGGGCAGGCGTCCCACATATAAAATAGAAGAAGATGGGCATAGACGTTAGCTCAGGGCTAATCTTCCTCAAAAAAAATACTCAAAAACCATTGAATAAGGCAAAACATTGATTAATAAGTGTATTTTTGGGGACTCTGATAACAATAAACATTCAAGTGAAATAAAAGACTGGGAAAATTAGAAAAACATGAGCAATATAGATAGTACAGCAAAGGTAAAAATAATATTACTTTCATAGAGGAAAGTTTAATAAATATTATCAGATTCTAAAGAAAGAATAGAATGTTAAAAATCATACTCAATACAATAATTAGAAGTCTCCGTGCTTTTACAATTTAAATTTGAGTTAAGTAAAATAAAAAACATTTGGAACATTTTTCACATAAATTTATTGAGCAATAAGGAAGAAAATGTGATAATATAAAAAATGTTTTTACAAATAATGATGGGTTAAACAAATAGTCAAATTTACACAAGAAGCATATATCCAATGAATTAAACAGTAAGTAATATCATTAGTGATAATAGCTCCCAAAGTTGGAAATATTTGCAAACCCTGTAAATAAGACAAATTAAATGTATGAAAGCTGAATTAGAGAGCAGAGGATATGGCTTAAAATATGACATATCTAAAAGCCCAAATATCAGAATAAATGGATTTCATCTCCTAAACACTCTTTTTATTCCTAAGTTTTACTGGAAATTAAAGCATTTAATTGAAAGAATGCAATATGAGTATTTATTTGTGAAATGTTGTGATCCTATATATGATTCCATTAAATACACAGGACAGGGAAAGAAGAATTACCCAATGAGAAGCCAGGTGGTGCAGAAGAATCTAGGTAAGTCACTCAGTGAAAGAGCAAACCATCTCTGAGAACAGCTTGACCATTCTGCTGCAGAGCCTCTAGGGCCAGGTAACCACTGGTGTCTGTGGAGTGAAAGCATATCCCACAGATGCACGTGCAACAGCAGTGCCTTCATGAACATTCATCTGGCAAAGGTCACCTACATGGACTGTTAAGAGTATTGGATGGTCAAGCTGGATGACCTTTTTGTGACATGTCATGAGGTCAGCTATGCCGCATTTCAGATGATTTGAACATCACAATTTCTATCAGGTGCAATATCAGCAACAAGCATAAGGGTAGGGACATGGAGAATTTCTCTCCAAAAAACTATAAGTATGGCTGTCTCCTTATCAAGCCCTGGACTCACTCAGTTTGCTCCAGAGCTCTTTTAAACCAACTCCCTGTCTACTTCTATGTTAATAATGCTTAGCCTTAATGGTAAGATCAATTTTTATTTTTATTGGCAATTGATGGAATATTTCTTTATGCAGGAAATCCATAAGCCTATTGTAAAGAGCATGTTTGGATTAATCCATTGAACATTAATCTATACACTTTGGAACACTGCACTGATTAAACCCTTTGCAGCAGCTGAACATGTGTGCATGCTGCTTTGCGTGCACGTGTCAGTCTAGAAGAGAGAAAGTGAGAAAAATATTGGAAATTTTTGAGGAGAAGGGAAGCTAATAGAAGGAGAGCTGTTGTAATTGGTGCATTCTAGTCAGATAGCAGTTTTCTTGATTGCATAGTTTTTCACAAACTCACACTTATTCTTTAAGGAATATATATATGTGTGTGAGAGGGATAAGAGAGATAAAAGGTGGAAAGTTTAAGGTGCAATTAAAACTAAAGTCCTTAAATCTGGTTTAAGTGTCTCCCTCAGAGATAATTCAATAAATTAAAAAATAAATCTATTTAAATTTAAAACATTTTTGACATATGTGATATAACAATCTCTTAAAATCATAAACGGCAAAAAAGAATGTATGAGAGAGAATAAATGGACAATTAAAAATATTCTACATAGATAGTTTCATGTGATATTGTGATTTTTGTCTCTAAACACTTAATCCCTTTTGTTGCCAAACTAGGATTTCATTACCAATTTTTGAGGACTCAGGGAAGATATACAATGATTAGATAAAATTTCCATGGACTTATATAAGTTTGATAATTTACCTTATACCTAATTGGATACATATACTTATTACAATATCACAGAACACAATTACTTAAAAAAGAAAACATTTTCTGATGAAAAACCGTAGGCTTGAACCAGGCTTTGAAAGTTCATCAAATATTCTATTTATTCTGGAAAATTATCAAACAATCACA
Source organism: Equus caballus (assembly GCF_041296265.1). NCBI lineage: Eukaryota > Metazoa > Chordata > Mammalia > Perissodactyla > Equidae > Equus > Equus caballus. The sequence goes on from NC_091695.1 coordinate 15,773,050, forward strand.
GAAATGAAGGGATCCTTTTCCTGGTAATCACACTATATATCCTTCTTTACTTCCTTATTCCTGAGGCTATAGGTCAGAGGATTCAACATGGGGATCAACACTGTAAAGAACATGGAAGCCACTTTATCTTGATTCAGGGAGTAGTTGGAACTGGGTCTCAGATGTAGGTAGATGGAAGTGGAGCAGAACAAAATCATAGTTGTCAGGTGAGAGGCACACAGGGAGAATGTTTTGTGCTTCCCTTTCCATGAATGCATATGAAAGGTAGAGAAGAGAATGTAGGATAGGAGGTGAGGATGACCAGCAGAGTCCTGACCATATTCACATCAGCAAAAGTGGAAAAGATACTTTCATTCAAGTGTATGTCTGAAGCATGAGAGCTTTAAAAGTGGAGGGCTGTCACAGAAGAAGTGGTGGATGACATTGGAACTGCAGAATGGCAAGCTGCTTACATAACTCGTGTTAACCATGGAGTTCAACAATCCTGCTGGAAAAGCCCCTGCTGCCATTTTAAGGCACTGTGCCCTGGACATGATCAACGAGTAAAGGAGAGGGTTTCATATGGCCACATAATGGTCATAGGCCATTAGCTCAAAGAGAATGCATTCAGTTGTGGCCACGGCAATGAAGAAGTACGTACATCTGCTGGAAGCAGCCAGTGAAGGAGATGGTTTTCTTCTCTGATAATAAGTCCACTGGCATCTTTGGGGTGATGGTGGATGAATAACAAACATCCACAAAGGGCAGGTTAGCGAGGGAGAAATAAATGGGTGTGTGAAGTCAGGAATCAATCCTGATTAAGAGGGTCATCCCAACATTCCCCAAAACTGTAAATGTGTAAATCACAAAAAAGAGCAAAAAGAGGATGTTCTGTAGCTCCAGGATGTCTGCCAATCCCAAAAGGATGAACTCAGTCAGTGAAATTTAATTTTTTCTGGTCATTTATTACAAATGTAGTTTACTTAAACTTGCATTTGGTGTAAATATTTCCCTCTCCAAAACTTACAGGAGAGAGTAGAAATGTTAATGAGGTTATTTACACATAAAAAGAAAAAACAGCCTAGAATAATACACCATTGTAAGTATGATGACTGAAGAAAGAGGAAAGTTAGTGGACAAATGGGCAAGCATTTGAATATAATAAACAATTTTATGTATTGAATCTGGGTAGTAGACCTCTCAAATCACAGCTCTAAGTCCAAATATTTTACTTCAGGTTCTGCAAATGCAGCATATGTTCTATTCTTTCTCTACCAGCCCACATCCAAAATGCAAGGAAAATATCCTTACTGAATTCCCTCCCATTCGCAAACAAGTATGTGAGTTTAAATGAATTGTATTTTTTTCTTCTCAAGACCACTCTGTGTGTTCTTTAACTCCAAAATTTGTGCATTGCCTCCCAGAACTCACTCTTGTGCACCCCAAGCAGCAAAGATATTGACCTTTCCAAATAACCAATATTTTGACATCTGTCATATTCTTAAGAATGATTTCATAGTGTTTTAAAAATGAAGCAGGAGGCTGGCCCCGTGGTTAAGTTCAAGTGCTCTGCTTAGGCAGCCCGGGATTTTTCTGGTTCTGATCCTGGGCTTGGACATGACACTACTTCTCAGGTCATGCTGAGGCAGCGTCCCACATAGCACAACCAGGGGCACTCACAACTAGAATATACAACTACGTACTGGGTCGGGGGAGCTTTGGGGGAAAAAAGAAGAATTAAAAAAATAAAAATGAACCAGACAATTGTTGTCATTACAAAGTACACTATCAAATTAATGTCATGTGGTAGCAGACACAGTACTTGTCCACTGCACCAAATCCTTATAGCTTCATTTCCAGTGTCTTATTTATGTAGTCTAGTATTTTATGTTTTATTAGAGGTTCTCAGACTTAAAAATAAAAAGAAGAAAAATTTCATTTTTAAGTGAAATAAAATGAAGTAAAAATTTGAATTACTTATTTGTAAAAATTTGAGTACATTTACTTCTAAGCAAATACATGTTGCTGAACTTTAATTTTGCTTTCTATAAAGAGGATTGAGTAACCATGGAGAGTAGATTATAGTAGTTTTAATTGTGAAGTCAGTCCTCTAAAAGCAGAAAATTCAGTCTCAAAGGAAAATAAAATATGATCACATGAAGATATATGCAATCAAACATTATGCAGGGATTGCATTATGAAGTGCTTCCTGATCTCTATGTTACTTTAAAGTCCTTTGCCAAAGTAAAAAATAAAATTAATTATATTTGGCTATTTACATTCCCTTTTACTTTGTGTTTTTGCCTTATTCCAAAAGGGTCCATAGCCCAGGACCAAATTATTATTCTTCCCTTTGCCCGTGTGTGTATGTGCCCCTCCCTTTATCTGGGTAAATTTAACCTGAAATCCAACTCTGCTCTTGAGTGAAATTAATGAGAAGGAGAAATTAATAAATCCACTGTACAACGTTTAAAGAAGTACTATAACCTGAGCAATGGATAAGAAAAATAAACTTATTTTATGATTTCAGACTTGTGTTGACTCTTTGCAATTATTGTCTGTGATTCTGAGCCTACAGGAGAATGAAATTATAGATTTTTTAGATCTAAATGCACAAGTAAAACAAGGTGAAATAAACCACATTGTGTATCTATATGCACGGGCGGTCTATTTGCATAGAGAATTCATAATACATCAAGTAATGAATTACAATTTTCCAGTTAAGTTCTTAATCTTTACATCAGCCTTTGAGGTTGACGTTATTTTACATATTTTGCAGAAGAGGAAAGCAAGACTTCAAGCTATTAAATGACTTTCCAATGGACAAACTCTTAGGAAGCAGAAGAATTGACTTAAGCACCATCTTCAACAGAAAAGATTAATACTTAGATAACTAATTTTCCTGTCCAATTCCATTTTATTTTACTCATTTAAAAGATTATAAATATATACATGCATATGCATGTACATATACGCATAATGTACATATATACAAATATATGTGTACATTATATGTGTGTGTGTGTGTGTATCTTTAGTAAATCCAATCTTCCAATCATCAAAGCAGGTAGAGTCCCTCTGCATCTAAAGAAAGATCTGTGATATTATGCAAGATACTATTTAAAAATTGGCTTGCAAAGATCACCATCAGGCCATTAAAAACTACTACCCCCTGATTGACATCTGTCAAATACATAATCCTTATTTACTAATGTATGAAACTAAATTAACAATTTAAGAAATGGGAGTACATAAAAATAATTTGTAATGAGGCAAACAGAAAAGTGAATGAAGAAAGATAGGAGGAGAATCAGTATAGTGAGTTATTATGGAAGCAAGGGAAGAAGAGAATTTATGAAGAAAAAAGAGGTATTATTAAACCCTAAAGAAAACCAGGATAAAAATGGAGATTGAATTTATTGAACAAAAAGTTATAATTGAAAATCTTGAAAGGAGTTTCATTCAGGAAGAAGCAGAAAGAACAATAAATAAGAAATATTTCAATTTAAGAAATGGTTAAAATCGTAAAATAATGAGTTGGAAATTGTCAGGTTTTTAAAGTCAGGTTTATTGTGCCATAGATTTCCTACAGTAAATTACCACCACTTTCAGGTTTGCAGTTTGGTGAATTTTGACAAACACAAACAGTCTTGAAACCAACACCGCAATCAAGACAGAATATTTCCTCCATCCTAATAAATTCCCTTGTTCCCCTTTATAGACAATCTATCCCTCTTCCAGCCTCTTACAGCTACTGGGATACCATTGGTGTGATTCATGTCCTGTTTTTGCCATTTTCAGAATGTGACCTAACTGGAATTTTACAGTTGTTGGAGGAGGTCATCAAGAGGACATGACTGCGGGTTGACCCATGAGCCGGCCCCAGGTAATCAAAGGTTCCTTCCCGTCTCCACCGTCATTGGAATGTACATTCCACCTAGTATTCCTGTAGTAGGAATGTCAAGGACACAGACTTGAGAGAGTAAGGTGTTGAGACCATCTGGACTAAATACTTGGCTGAAGCCTATTAAGGCCTCTACATAAATTTTAAGCTTTGGCAAGCAAGTGCAGAGATCTACTCTTCTTGCAGTCACCCAAGACAAATCTCTTATGTAAGTTTCCTCGCTTAATAAAACTTCCACTTACCCATCTGGAGTGCTCTGGCTCTTTCTTCATTCTCTTCTTGCCCTACTTGTACCTGGCCAGTTTGTGAACCAATAACAGTGTGTAGCCTTTTGAATCTGGCTTACTATGTATTTGAGATTCAATCATGTTCTTTTTACAGTATCAGGGTTTTTTTCTTTTATTACTAAGTAGATGTCCATACAATAAATGTGTCACCAGTTGATGGCCATTTGGTCTACCTTCAATTTAGAAAAATTATGTATAAATCTCCTCTTTGTGTCGACCTATGTTTTAACTTATCTCGGATAAATAGGGGTAAAATTGCTGGAACCCATTGTACGTATAAGTTGTTTAAGAGACTGACAAACTTTAACAAAATTATTGTGCGGTTTGGTATTGATCCCAGCAGTGTTTGAGGGTTCCTATTGCTTTAAATCGTCACCAGCACTTGGCATTTTCTTTTTTTTTCCTTTTCTTTTTTAAAGTTTTAGCTATTTTAACAGTTAGGAATGTATTTCTCATTGTGATTTTAATTTGAATTTCCATACTGGCTAATCATTTTGAATATTTTTCCATGTGCTTATTTGCTATCTGTACTTTTTCTTCGGTGAAATACCTGTGAAAACCTCTTCCTTATTTGGTTGTTTGTTTCATTATTATTGAGTTATAAGAATTCCTTATTTATTCGGGACAAAAGTCTTTAATAGATATGCACTTTGCCAGTATTTTTTCTAATTTGTGGCTTAGCTCTTCATTTTTTGACAGTATCTTTTTAAAAGCCGATTATAATTTTAAGTTTAACTTATTACCTTTTACTCATATATTTGTGCTTTTCATGTAATATATAAGAAAATGTTCCTAACTCAAGGTCAAGAAGATTTTCTCCTATGTGTTATTCAAGAAATTTTTCTTAGGTTTTATATTTAGGCGTATCACTTTTCCCTGGATTTTGAAATGCAATTTCTTGTAAGATTTATGGTTCTTTCTTTTCTTCCTTCCTTTCTTTTTTCCTACCTTCCTAATCTCCTTCCTTCCTTCCTTCTATTTTTCATGTCTACTTCCTTCCCTCCCTCTCTCCCTTCTTCTCTCTCTCCCTTCTCTTCTTCTTTTCTTTTCTTATTCTATTTTTTTTAGTAAATAATGTTCATTTGATTAACTACCCTTTTTTCCAAAAGAATATCCTTTTTCTATAGTTTTACTTCCGTAATTTGTAAAATTAATTCACCACATATGTGTGGATCAATTTCTGAACTCTTTCTGCTTCTCTTGATCACTGTAGCTTTATAGCACATGTTGAAATCAGATATCAGAATCACATGTTGAAATCACGCAACAGGTTTTCCAAGATTTGACTACTTTTGGCCTTTGCTTTTACTATTTCGTTTCAGATTCTGAAGTTCTACAACAGGACTTCCAGAAGTTGATTTGTGTCACTTTATAGCTGCAGATCAATTTGGAGACAACCAATGTGTTAGGAGTAATGAATCTTCCAGGTCATGGCCACATTTCATCTCTCCACTTATATGGTTCTTCAGTTGCTCACATCAATGTTTTGTTGAAAGCATAAAGCTCTTCTACATATTTCATTAGGTTTACTCATAAGTATTTCATGCTTTGCTGCTGTTGCAAATGGTAATTTTCACATTTAAAAATTTGAAAGAAGATACTATTTCTTTCTCATTTGCAACTTTTATTTCTTTTTTTCTCTCTTTTTTTTTCCTTTTTGGCCTTATTGCACAGCTAGAACCACCAGTACAATGTCGAATGGAAGTAGTGAGAGCACACATTCTTGTCTTGTTTCCTATATTGGAGGAAAACATTCATTCTTTCATCATTAAGTATTATGTTAACTGTAGAGTTTTTGGTATTTGCCCTTTATAACATGCAGGAAGTTCCATTTTATTCTTAATTTTCTGAGATATTTTGTTACAAATTAATGTTGAATTATATCCAATAATTTTTTTCTGTTTCTATTGAGATTTTTTTCTTGTTTAGGATGATAATACGGTGAACTGTCTTGATTAATTTTTTAATGTTAAAATAAATTTGTATTCATGGGGCCAATCATACATGTTAACAATTTTCCATTTAGTGTAAGTTGTCAAATTTATTGGCCTGAAATTGCAGATAAAATCCGATTATTGTCCTTAAGTCATACATATAAATTTCATTAATGTATCCAGTGATGTTCTCTATTTTTTTCTTACCTGTGACTTATCTTTTTTACCGAGTTGTATGCATTCTGGCTAAACAATTTTATAAATCTTTTCAAAAAAATTGTTTTTGCTTTGACTGGTTTACTCTGTTGTTTTCATTCTCAATTTCGTTGATGTCTGTTCTTATCTCTACTATTTCCTTGCTTCTACTGGCTTGGATTTAATTTTGTCTTCACCCACTTTCTTAAAATGAAAGCTTTGGATATTCATTTAAAACTTTTTTTGATTTATAATGTAAATATTTAATTCTATAAATTTTCTTCTAAATATTGCTTTAACATTGTTTCATGATTTTTGATATGTTGTGTTTCTAATCTCTCTAAACTAAAAAATATTTTCATTTTATCAATTAGGGAACTTTAATATCCAATATTTGAAAGTTGAATTTTGGTATGCTTCCATTAACATATATTTTTAATGAACTTGTCTTCAGAAAATTTAGCAACTTCTTTTTCCCTTAAAGACATCATAAGGTGCTTCTTAACTGATGTGACTTTTGTTGACCTCCAGACCTACACTTTCACAATTTTTGCTTTGAATGGAATGGTTTATCTTTTTGATATGAAGAAGTTAGTTGTGTGGAGCCTTTTTCATATATCAAAATGAAGACAGAGAGTGGGTGGAGCAAAATGGCAGGGTGAGCTGACCTGGGATTCTCTCCCCTCCAAAATACAACAAAAGATTGGAAGAACTGAATTTCAGAGAATAAACATAATGCCAGCTCGTTAGAGACCTACAATACCAAGAAGGAGGAGATCATAACCTTGCTTACACCTTCGGAGGCGCTGGAACTGTAGGAGAGAACACTACTCCCTCCCCTAGAGTCTGCGATGGCTGCGGCGCGGGTCGGGAAGGAGCGGGGGAGGGGCCGCGCGACTGGGGGATCATCCAGGACTCCTGCCGCTGATTCAGTGGAGACCCGCTGACGGGGGGTGGAAAGCTTCCGTCCGCAGGGACCCTATAAATCAAGGGCCTTGGGAGACCAGAGAACAGAACTGATCTGAACACAGACCGGCGCGTGTGAGTCAAAGCCAGTGGGCGCAGCCATCTTGCCCCAAGGCGGAGAGCTAACACGCTGCTCTCGACCCCCATCTAGTGGTGACAGGCTGTAACTGCAACTGAATTCTACCACCATGAGAAAAAAACCGCTCCTCTACCATCCAGCAATTTATAAAAGCCCAAGACCAGAAGGAAAACAATAAAAACAAAGAATTAAGTCCTGAGGACTTGGAATTAGGTAAACTAAGTGATAAGGAATTCAGAGCAGCTATAATCAAAAAACTCAATGAGGTAGAGAGAAAGATAGAGAAACAAGCCAAGTTCTAGAGTTACTTCACAAAAGAGATTGAAATCATAAAGAAGAATCAAACAGAATTACTTGAGATGAAAAACACAATGGACTAGATAAAACAGAATACGGATTCCCTGAATGCTCATGTAGACAACCTAGAGGAGCAAATCAGCATAATCGAGGACAGACAGGCTGAATGGCGCCAGACAGAGGAAGAAAGAGAACTAAGAATTAAAAAAAAATGAGGAAAATCTCCGAGAGATAATGGATCCAATGAGGAGTAAGAACATAAGGATCATAGGAATTCCCGAGAATATGGAAAAGGAAAATGGAGCAGAAAGTGTGCTTAACGAAATTATTGAAGAGAACTTCCCAAATCTAGGGATCAACGGAGAAATGTGTGTAGAGGACGGTTTTAGATCTCCTAGATTTGTCAATGTAAAAAGACCCACCGCAAGGCACATAATAGTAAAGTTGGCAAATAGGAATGATAGGGAGAGAATACTCAGGGAAGTAAGGAAAAAAAGAGAATAACCTATAAAGGAGCCCCTATCAGACTGTCAGCCGATTTCTCTACAGAAACCCTACAAGCTAGGGGAGAATGGAGTGATATATTTAAAGCTTTAAAGGATAAAAACCTTCAGCCAAGAATACTCTATCCAGCAAGAATTTCCTTCAGATATGAGGGAGAAATTAAATCTTTTCCAGACAAACAAAAGTTAAGGGAATTTGTAACTAAAAGCCCTCCATTACAAGAAATCCTCAAGAAGGCTCTCATACTTGAAAAAAGAAAAAAGGGAGAAAGGGGACACAAGCCACAGACTAGGGAGACCGGTGGATAGAACCAGAACAGGATAGCAAATATTCAACTATAGCATTAGGGTAAAAATAAGGAAACTACCAAAACAAGGACGATCTTAGCACTCTAACTACAAATTAATAAGACAAGTTGGAATAAAAAATGAAAATAATTATTTAGGAGGGGAAGAGCAAAGGGTCTAAATCAGTATTGGTTGAGTAAGTAAGAGGCCACCAGAGAATAGACTATATTATACACGAGATTCTAAATACAAACTTCAAGGTAGACACTAAAATAAAGTACAGAACAGAGTCACAAATCATAGATAAGGAAAAATCTAAGAAACCCAGCATAAGAAATTGCAGTATTAAATGGATAGTCTAAAGCACACAGGAAAAGAAACACAGGGAAACAAGATAATGAGCCACAGATTGACAGCATTAAGTCCACATGCATCAATAATCACTCTCAATGTGAATGGATTGAACTCTCCAATCAAAAGACACAGAGTGGCAAAATGGATTAAAGAACAAGATCCAACAATTTGTTGCCTCCAGGAAACACACCTCAGCCCCAAGGACAAACACAGACTGAGGGTGAAGGGGTGGAGGACAATACTTCAAACAAATAGTAAGGAAAAAAAGGCAGGTGTTGCAATTCTCATATCAGACCAAGTGGATTTCAAAATAAGACAGGTAAAGAGAGACACAGAGGGACAATATATAATGATCAAAGGGACACTTCATCAAGAAGAAATAACGCTTATAAATACCTATGCACCCAACACAGGAGCACCAAGATTCATAAAGCAACTATTAACAGACCTAAAGGAAGATGTTACAAACAACACAATAATAGTAGAGGACCTCAACACCCCACTCACATCAATGGACAGATCATCCAGACAGAAAATCAACAAGGAAATAGTGGAGCTGAATGAAAAACTAAAACAATTGGACTTAATAGACATACATAGATCACTCCACCCTGAAGGAGCTGAATACACATTCTTCTCAAGTGCACATGGAACATTCTCTAGGATAGACCATATTTTGGGAAACAAGGCAAGCCTCTACAAATTTAAAAAAATTGAAATAATAACAAGCATCTTCTCAGATCATAGTACTATAAGGCTAGAAACTAATTACAAGAAAAAAGTTGAGAAAGGCACAAAGATGTGGAGACTAAACAACACACTACTGAACAAGCAATGGATCATTGAAGAAATTAAAGAAGAAATAAAAAAAACCTGGAAATAAATGAAAATGATAGCATGCCATACCAACTCATATGGGACACAGCAAAAGCTGTATTAAGAGGAAAATTCATCGCAATACAGGCACATCTTAACAAACAAGAAAAACCCCAAATAAGCAACCTTAAACCACACCTAACCGAACTAGAGAAAAAAGAACAAATGAAGCCCAAAGTCAGCAGAAGGAGAGAAATAATAAAAATCAGAGCAGAAATAAATACTATTGAAACAAAAAAGGCAGTAGAAAGGATCAATGAGACAAAGAGCAGTTTTTTTGAGAAGATAAATAAACTTGACAAACCACTAGCCAGACTTACAAAGAAAAAAAGGGAGAAAGCTCAAATAAACAAAATCAGAAATGAGCAAGGAGAAATAACAACAGACTCTGCAGAAATACAACAGATTATAAGAGAATACTACAAGAAAACTATATGCCAACAGAATGGATAACCTAGAGGAAATGGATAAATTCTTGGACTCATACAATCTCCCAAAGCTCACTCAAGAAGAGGCAGACAATTTGAACAGACCAATCACAAGGAAAGAGATTGAAACAGCAATCAAAAACATCCCAAAGAATAAAACCCCAGGACCAGATGGCTTTCCTGGGGAATTCTACCAAACTTTCAGAGAGGATTTAATACCCATCCTTTTCAAGCTATTCCAAAAAATTAGGGAAGATGGAACACTTCCTAACACATTCTATGAGGCCAACATCACGCTGATACCAAAACCTGACAAGGACACCACGAAAAAAGAGAACTACAGGCCAATATCACTGATGAACATAGATGCAAAAATTCTAAACAAAATTTTGGCAACCAGAATTCAGCAATTCATCAAAAGAATCATACATCAGGATCAGGTGGGATTCATACCAGGGACACAGGGATGGTTCAACATCCACAAATCAATCAATCTGATACACCACGTCAACAAACTGAGGAATAAAAACCACATGATCATCTCAATAGATGCAGAGAAGGCATTTGACAAGATCCAACAGCCATTTATGATAAAAACTCTGAACAAAATGGGCATAGAAGGAAACTACCTGAACATAATAAAGGCCATATATGACAAACGCATAGCCAACGTCATACTCAATGGGCAAAAACTGAACCCCATCCCCCTGAAAACAGGAACGAGACAAGGATGCCCTCCATCACCACTCTTATTTAACATAGTACTGGAGGTCCTGGCCAGAGCAATCAGGCAAGAAAAAGGAATAAAAGGAATCCAAATAGGGAGGAAAGAAGTGAAACTCTCGCTGTTTGCAGACGACATGATCTTATATATAGAAAACCCCAAAGAATCCATTGGAAAACTGTTAGAAGTAATCAACAACTACAGCAAAGTTGCAGGGTATAAAATCGATCTGCATAAATCAGTAGCATTTCTATACGCCAGTAATGAACCAACAGAAAAAGAACTCAAGAATACAATACCATTCACAATCGCAACAAAAAGAATAAAATACCTTGGGGTAAATTTAACTAAGGAAGCAAAGGACCTATATAATGAAAATTACAAGGCCTTTCTGAGAGAATTGGATGACGACATAAGGAGATGGAAAGACATTCCATGTACATGGATTGGAAGAATAAACATAGTTAAAATGTGCATTCTACCTAAAGCAATCTACAGATTCAATGCCATCCCAATCAGAATCCCAATGACATTCTTTACAGAATTAGAACAAAGAATCCTAAAATTCATATGCGGCAACAAAAGACCCAGAATTGCTAAAGCAATCCTGAGAAAAAAGAACAAAACGGGAGGCATCACAGTCCCTGACTTCAAAACATACTACAAAGCTACAGTAATCAAACAGCATGGTACTGGTACAAAAACAGGTGCACAGATCAATGGAACAGAATTGAAAGCCCAGAAATAAAACCACACATCTATGGACAGCTTATCCTTGACAAAGGAGCTGAGGGCATACAATGGAGAAAAGAAAGTCTTTTCAACAAATGGTGCTGGGAAAACTGAAAAGCCACATGTAAAAGAATGAAAATTGACCATTCTTTTTCACCATTCACCAAAATAAACTCAAAATGGATTAAAGACCTAAAGGTGAGACCTGAAACCACAAGGCTTCTGGAAGAAAACGTAGGCAGTACACTCTTTGACATCAGTATTAAAAGGATCTTTTCAGACACCATGCCTTCTCAGAGAAGGGAAACAATAGAAAGAATAAACAAATGGGACCTCATCAGATTAAAGAGCTTCTTCAAGGCAAATGAAAACAGGATTGAAACAAAAAAACAACCCACTAACTGGGAAAAAATATTTGCAAGTCATATATCTGACAAAGGCTTAATATCCTTAATATATAAAGAACTCTCGCAACTCAACCACAAAACATCAAACAACCCAATCAAAAAATGGGCTGGAGACATGAACAGACATTTCTCCAAAGAAGATATACTGATGGCCAATAGTCACATGAAAAGATGCTCATCATCGCTGATCATCAGGGAAATGCAAATCAAAACTACACTAAGATATCACCTTACACCCGTTAGAATGACAAAAATATCTAAAACTAATAGCAACAAATGTTGGAGAGGTTGCGGAGAAAAAGGAACCCTCATACACTGCTGGTGGGAATGCAAACTGGTGCAGCCCCTATGGAAAACAGTATGGAGATTCCTCAAAAAACTAAAAATAGAACTACCATACGATCCAGCCATCCCACTACTGGGTATTTATCCAAAGAGCCTGAAGTCAGCAATCCCAAAAGTCCTGTGCACCCCAATGTTTATTGCAGCACTGTTTACAATAGCCAAGACGTGGAAGCAACCTAAGTGCCCATCAACAGACGAATGGATAAAGAAGATGTGGTCCATATATACAATGGAATACTACTCAGCTGCAAAACAGAACAAAATCATTCCATTTGCAATAACATGGATGGACCTTGAGAGAATTATGTTAAGTGAAATAAGCCAGCGAGAGAAAGATAATCTGTGTATGACTCCACTCATATGAGGAATTTAAAACTATGGACCAAGAACAGTTTAGTGGATACCAGGGGAAAGGTGGGGTGGGGGGTGGGCACAAAGGGTGAAGTGGTGCACCTACAACATGACTGAGAAACATTAATGTACAATTGAAATTTCACAAGATTGTAACCTATCAATAACTCAATAAAAAAAATCCAAAAAAAAAAACGAAGACAACTTCTACTTAAGGCTAATTACAAGGTTAGATTCTAGTAGTGAACACTAGACTTGGGCTCTTCACTGAAGGATCAATGAATAGGATTGGGTCATATTTGCAAGTGGGTGCATATACTGTTAAAGTTCACTCTCCTGTACATTTGATGCACTTGCACTTTGGCCTGAATGTGTCCAGCGCTTTACTGTTTCTCTCTATTAGCTTCCCTGCCTCAAATTGGGTAGGAAGGTAAGGTCAAGCCAGTTCCAAAATCAAGCTCTGCAAGGAGCTATGCCTTAGATTCACACAATAAAATGTTTTGGCTGTAAAATGAGCCATTCAATTGGGCTTCCTTTCATGGCACACTTTCCATCATGGTTTTCTTGAAGCACTTACTCAGGAATATTAAAATTTCTAAAGTACTTTCCTATTGGCTAGTAAGTTGTGTCTATATCTTCTATCATTTAAAATCTAAATGAGAGGATGTGTGAGTACAAAAATATGTTTATTAAATGTTTTTGGATCAATGATGGTTTCCATAAAGTAGATCAAAAATATTTAAAACATGTTTTCATAAACTAAACCTATTTATGGTCATTTCTTGGAATTTTGTCTTAGTAATTTCATATAACAGCCTTTCACTTCAGATATACTTAAAAGATGCACAAACACCTGAGTTTTGTACCTCTTTCTCCCTGATTTATGAAGATATCCAAGAAAATTGACTAGTCACCATTAGCTTTAGTGTTTTTTTTGTTTTGCGTCTTTATTTTTATGAGTTACTTTCCACACACAGTATCCCCTTTCTGGAGAAATACTGGTTTTTATTCATTTTTCTCCTATGTAGTTGCCCCAAAAGTCATATACTGTTCTTTCACCTGGTAATTAAGATCTTCCAGTGGCCAGAAAAGATCATTTAGAAGACTATAAGATGGATGACATTTGGTTGAAGTAAGACTGACATCATGTATTTATTCAAAGATAAATCCATTCTTAGAAGACCATCTAACATGTAGCTTTGCATATTTATGCCCTCCATATGTGTGATATAGTCCAAAGGTAGAGAGTCTCAATTGTTTCTTTTAAGCCAGATCTTTTGTTTTATTATCTTTAGCTACAACTTGTATAACAGTTTACCTGCAAGAAATCCAGATTTTTTCCTAACTCTGAAACTACTGCTAGTGCAGTCCATAATAAAATTTGCTGTCCTTTCCACTCCTGCTAAAAACGTCAAGTCCAAACATAGTATCTGCAAAAGTTACCAATAGTGAGTATGAGGATACATTTCAAAAGGCTATGTGTGGTTCATGAGGAACTGTAAAGTGAGATATATAACTTTTCCTTGGGGTTCAGAAAGTTGAGGATAATTATTGCTATGAGATTTTTTTATGCCCTTGAAGCTGGTTTCTGTTTGCACACGTTTATTCGCTATCTATCCAGTTATTGACTATAAATTTTATAACTTTTATTAAAAGCATATTTTATATATATATAATCTTAACAATCACTTTTGAGGAACCTTTGCATAGTGATTGCTCTCATTTAAAAAATTAGTTAATTAAAAATCTTCAAGTATTTTTATTTTTTTTAAAGAAAGAATCAGTCTTTTTTTTTTTTTTTTTTGAAAATTGGCACCTGAGCTAACAACTTGCCAATCTTTTTTTTTTCCACTTTTTTCTCCCCCAGTAAATCCCCCCAGTAGACAGTTGTATACTTTTAGTTGTGGGTCCTTCTAGTTGTGGCATGTGGGACGCCCCCTCAACATGGCCTGATGAGAGGTGCCATATCTGCTCCCAGGATCCGAACCAGCAAAACCCTGGGACACTGGAGTGGAGTATACAAACTTAACCACCCTGCCATGGGGCCGGCCCCTCTTCAAGTATTTTAAATGGAAGGTGTCATTTTATATTTGATTTCACTTTAAAATGCAAACTCTTTGCAGTAACAAGAAGTAATAGTAAAATAAATAATTTGTATAAATCTAAGGAATTAAATTTATAAGTAGACAATTTAAGACCTCATGCTACAATACTAATAACAGTAATAACAGATTTCAGCCTACACTTGCACATCTAAAGGAATTCATCATACATATGTGGAGGGGAATCAAATCTCTTACTATAATAAATGAAATTCTATGAAATCATACTAGCACAAATAGTGCCAGATATGCATATTCCTTGTTAGCACACACACATACCTAGTAATATGGTCACGATTTCTTAAAACATTTGACAGTTAATTTTACATCTTACCATAGCTGAATGAATGTATTCACATATAACAATATTTTCATTCCACTTAGGTAATATCATTTCTAATCAGAAAATTTAAAAAAGGATTTGACTCAATCTTCCTTAACCCAAATATGGATTACAGTTGTGTGCATAACCAATCGTCTTTTATTTTCTAAACAACTCCTGTAGGAATTCTATTTATTTTTAAGATATGTATATAAGTGTATAATATTTGAACCTGATGGAATAGTAGAAGGTGTAACTATATTTCCCAACAAATGTTAACTGCTTGTAAGATTGATGGGACTCTTATAACTTAGAAATTAATTTTCCATTAAACTTTAAAGGCTTTGAATTTAATAGAAACCTATATTATTTTATATCATCCAGATTTTTAAACTCTTAGCAAATCTACAATAACTATGAGCAGGCAGGACTTTGTGACTATTACCCTAGGAGTCATTTCAGAGTTTCCAGGTAACTGGTGACTTTTTTATATGATCTAGACCCTTCTCCAGCAGAGGGTTGAATCTTTCCCTGAGTTCCCAGGTTTTCAGATGCTAGGCAACTGACATTTCTCAATACTCTGCTCAACAGTTGACTCAAATCCAGACTCTGGCACCAGAGTTCATCATATTTGTCATTTGATGGTAAGTCCACACACACATACTCACCCCATAAAACAATAAGCAACAGGGATAGGGCTGTCTTCTGGAATGCAAATTCACTACATATCTAATGGTTTTCCCATCACTTCATAGATTAATGAAGAGGTGAGGTGATATGTTTCCCCCTTTGAAGATCTCTGGCTTATAAACTTCCCCAAATCCTGATCCTTAACCCAAAAGAATTGTGTGGTGTTTGTCTTCAGTTTCCTCACCATGATAACTGGTTGAAGCAGCTGTGACTTCTGTGACTTTATCAGACTTAGGGGAACATCTTATGGGCTCATTTTATTAACAGGGGTTATAATGTTCATAGGTGAAAACGTTACCGTTCTGTCACTGATGCCTCATCTTATGATATACAGGAAAAATAGAAAACAAAAGGCTACTACAGCAGTAGCAAATTAAAAATGCTCAGACTGACTTGGAATGCAGCTGGGAAAATTTCCTTGACTATAACTAATGTTGTTGTATTTCTTTTATAATGTATTCATTTGCATTATATAAAAGTAAATATTTTAGGGACTAAAACGTTAAGCCAATTAGGATTATTTTCCACTGACAGAGGTACTTGGAAATATGTCTTTGGGTAGAGAAATCATAAAGTTTGAGACCCCTACATTCTGTACTGTGTCTTTGCCACTGATAGTTTTCTCTTGGATACCATCAGTGGCTCGCTTTTAGCTAAATCTAATGGATTTATTTTAATCCTTAACTTAATAACGTCTCTGAAGAATTTTACACATATATGCAAACTTCTATGTATTTATGTTTTATTTATAATTTTTTCCTTCTGATTATCTTATGAGGTAATAGAGACTTTGATTTTCCCAGAAGATGCATAAGAGGTAAACTCTAATGTTCAGACAATTATAGTCTGCTGACTAGATATAAATTGGGTACTCATCAAAGGGACATTACAGTTTATGGTATGTAGGGTAAGTTGTATATTTTCACATGTCACTCAACTATTAACAAAAAACTACATGAAATGGAGCTTTAAAGGATTATTTTGAATGAGCTGCATATCTTTCTTAATCACTGAGTTATCTGATAAAGATGATATTCATTTTTTATAAATTCAGATCTCCACACATTTTGATTTTATGAGATGTTTGTTTGTTTAAATACTCCGTAATCAAAATTTTTTAAAGAGTTCAACATCAAAGGCGAATGAACTCTCATAAAACTTACTCAATTTTATTCATAGGACAAGTTAATAGAATTTATCATTTTCAGTTACTTGTTCACATTTTTGTTTATTTTTCTAATGAACTTTTTCAGAGCACAGACCTTTACAATTATTGATCAGCTTAATAGAAGAGTGTCTGTCATGTGGTAGACATTCAATAAATGTGGATATACGAATGAATGACTAAGCTTGACTTTATTTTACAATATAGGTTAAAAAATTTTGTCAGTTTTATAAATGATTAGACTTATGATGCATCAGTTCTTAGATTGTGAACATTTTTATGTACATCAATTATCTAAGTATTAACCTCAGGATTCTAATGTTTTACTCTAATAAGTTTATTCAACTTAATAAGACAAATGCATGTAAAAATTGTAAATTAAAAATATAAGATAATTAGGTCCTTTATTTCATCGTTTCTGTTGCTGAAATGTATGTGTGTTTTTTAATAGAAGGAGGAAAAATATGTTGACTCATTAAATAACTGCAATGTCTATTGATTTCTCTTGAGATTTGATAAGAAATAAAATAATTAGGAAATATTCTGGTGCTGAGCCCTATATTTTCCCCAATGCAAAACGTAGTAATTCACAATTTTCAAAGGGATTAATTATACTGAAGTAAAAAAAGTTGTGGAGAAGTCCTCATATCTTTCCATATATTCATTAATTTTCTCTCAGGATAAAAATTGCTCATAATATTTACAATTTATTAACTATTCATTAATAATAGCTCTTTATTCCCTTTGAATTTAAGCTAAAAGATGCACCAGACTGTTTTGTTAATGAGACTCATTGGGTATTCACTTTGAATGGTTAGTCTGTCTCAACAGGGGGCATCATTAGCCCCCAAAGTTTGTGAATTAGAAAGGTAAAATGGCAGTGCTTTCAAAAACGGTGGACAGTCACCTTTAATGTAATGTCTTCTTTTGCAATTTAATGGCTAAAAGTTTATAATTTAGTTGATTAAATTTTTGTTCCAAAAATTTATCATTGCAAATGAGTTTTTTTCTATCATCCTTTACATCAATAAAGGTGCAGGGTAACCCAGATGTATTGCATTTGGTGGTTCAAACATCATTTCAATTAGTACTTCAGATTGAATTGACATCTTATAATCAAAGATAATAAATAGACAGTTGGTGATACTCAATTTAAAATTATATAAAAGGTAATGATGTCCAATGTTGAAAATTGTAGGTAACAATTCACTGGAGGGTGCAGCTGGCAGAGAAAAAAACCCAAAATTTTAAAAATATAAGGGATAGACTCATGTAAACAAATAAAATGACAAATTATGAGAATTAATAAAAGAGTTTGGATTGCTGAATATAGGATCAATATTTAATCTGAATATTAACTGTAGAAAATATGTAGAATATAATCTTTTAAAGGATAACATTTATAATACACAACATCCTTAGGAAAATAGATCTGACAATAGATACTCAAAACTTTTATGGAGAAAATTACTAAACATAATTAAAAGATTTTAAATAAATAATCTAAATAAACAGTGACATTATGTTTATGAGGATGACTCAATATTTAAAGATATAAGTTTTATAAAGGTAGTCTGTAAATACAACACAATTCCAAAAACAACTTAAATATGTTCTAAAAGTGACAAGCCAATTGTAAATCTTTTGTGGAATAACCCAGAGCAAGAAGACCAAGCCATTCTTGATGAAGTATCTAGCAGATATCAATGCAATTGTATGAAGGCAAGATTGCCAATGAAAAAAGTTTGAATAGCCTGATGATCAAAATAGAGAGTACAGAAACAGATCCACATATAAATTAAAATTTAATATGTCAGAAGGTGTCTTTGAGGATGAACATATGTTAAAATATATATAAATATGCTGCCTGCATTCAAAAGAAAAACGATCCTGGGCCAGCCCCAGTGGCCTAGTGCCAAGTTTGGTGCAATCCACTTTGGCGGCCCAGGTTTGCTTCCCAGGCATGGACCAATGCCAGTTGTCTGTCAGTGGCCCTGGTGACAGTGATTCACATAGAAAAAGAGGAAAATTGCCAGCAGATGTTAGTCCAGAGAAAATCTCCCTCAGCCAAAAAAAAAAAAAAATGAAAAAAGAAAAATAGAAAAGAAAAGATCCCTACTGAAAATGATGGACAAAAAATAATTTCAGATGTGTAAAAGATTTAAGCTTCCATCACCCTAACTACACTGGCAAAATAATGTTAAATTTCTGACTATAACAAGTGTCAGCAAGACTATGAAACCTGAGGTATTATGCGCTATTGTTGAGAGTATAAATAAGAACAAGAAATTTAGAAAACAGCTTTTTGTATTTTAAAGTTGAACATAGGTATACCGTATATCCAATCAATGCCACATCTGGGGATGCACATAGACAAGGTTTTGTACCTGTGCACCAAGTGACATGTAAAGCATCATCTTTGGTCATAATAGAAGGTAACAGGCAATTTAATTTTGATGATTTAAAGAAAAAGAATACTACGAAGTTGTGAAATTAAACAGTGCAGGAAAATGTATGAATGTGGTAGGATGTTAGAAACATAATATTGAAGAAACACAAAAGCAATGCAGAGGACAAACTATATGACATCACATTTATAATATTCAAAAATAAAAGGGGAGATTTATTAAAAATATAATTTTAGGAATATGGATGAGTTTATTTTTAGAATTGAAAGCTCAGGAATAATAAAAGATATAGAAGAGTGCTTGTCACTGTCAAGGGAGCAGGGTTATGGGAGTGATCAGAGAGAACTTCCAGTTTTGGCAATACTAGAAGTTCTTTGTTTGTATTTAATATGGGCAGTGAATTTATATGTATTCATTTATTTCTTATGCTAATTAAAAAATTATTTTATATTTTAGAATGAACTAAATTTTCAAATTTTACATAATATAAAAATAAGTTTGAAATCTTAATTTAAAAAAGAGAAAAAAATTTTGAGAAAACTGTTTGAATTTAGTAATTGTGTCAGAGGTGCCAAAGACCAACACTAGGTTCAATGATTCACTAGGAGAACTCACAAAACTCAGAATAGTTTTTAGAGCTATGGCTTTTAACATATACATAGATAGATTGAAATTGGCAAAGGAAAAAGTTGAGTACGTGGTGTCCAGGAGACATCAGGTATGAGCTTCCACTTGTCCTCTTCCGGTGGAGTCGCACAGACAGTACTCAATTTCCCCAGCAGTGTTGTCTAATGCCTTGTTTGAAGTACTGCCAACCAGAGAAGATTAACTAAGTCTTCGAGTCCAGGGTTTTATTGGAGGTCAGTACATAGGCATGGAGAGCACACATAATTCTCCTCAGTTTCTTAGACTCCAAGCACCCCACGTTAGAGTTCAGTCTGATACAGCCTAGCACAAATGGTACAAAAATCCCCCAGGTATTCACCAGAAATCACACCATTAGCATAAACTGTTTGATGTGGGCTCCATGATCCAAAAATGGTCTCTTTTTTTTTTTTTTTTTTAGAGGAAGATTAGCCCTGAGCTAACTACTGCCAATCCTCCTCTTTTTGCTGAGGAAGGCTGGCTCTGAGCTAACATCCATGCCCATCTTCCTCTACTTTATATGTGGGACGCCTGCCACAGCATGGGTTTTGCCAAGCGGTGCCATGTCTACACCCGAGATCTGAACCAGAGAACCCCGGGCCACCAAGAAGCGGAACATGGGAACTTAACCACTGGGCCACTGGGTCAGTCCCCAAAAATGCTCTTATCAAGAAGAGTATTCCAAGGTTCAAAGGTTATCATTCAGGAGCCAGTCAGAGGCCAGCCCTTAAGATCTTTGGAATATGAAGAGTTTGGCTAGCCCAGGCTGATTGAGTGAACCCATCACTGTATAGTACCAATATAAAAAACTTAGTGAAAATGATTCTTACATGATTGTAATTTGGCTGTCTAGTTTTGCAAGTACAGAAAATGAATGAATCTTCAAATATGAGTTAACTATTCTTTATGAAGTTTTTCAGCTGACTCTCTCCATTTATAACTACTATTCCAAATACGGTCCTTTTGCAGTACAGTCCATGGTACATGGTATGCAGCTTTCAAGCTAGATAATGTTTTTTCTCCCTCCCTACGTCACAAAAGAAAAACAAATCTCCTGAATCATTTTGCTTTTTCTTGGCAAGGTGAACAATAATTTTCAAAATTTTGCCTTTAAATATGTAAATCTTGGTTCAGGAAAAATAAAAATTAGTTTACCTCTCACGATCTCAAGAAAGGATACAATTATTCACAATATTGAAGACCAGAATATTGCGTGGGCTCAGAACTGGGCACCCCAAAATGTGTCTCTTTGGCATTAGGATTATTTTGGGCTGATTACTTTTAAAAACTACAGACACGGGAAAAGCTCTGAAAACCAGGTAGAAGTTACCCTTTGTAAGAGACATTTACATATGTAGGGGAAATTTCCATTTGTAAATACATTTCCCTCTCTGTACCAGGAAAAGGGAGGATGAACTTACCTTAGAAACTCTTATCAATGAGGAAGACAAGAAAAATCTGCATAATAACCTTAATCTTGTTTACTGTGCTTTTCTGGTAATCTCCCATAACTGACTCTCCCCACCCCCAACATCCTCCTTTGTCCTTAGCTGAAGTTGATAGTGAAGGTAACAGCTCCTCCATCTGACTGAGTTACCGTTTTCCTGGGTTTCTCCCATGTATACATGTTATTAAACTTATTTGATTTTTCTTCTGTTACTGTGTCTTATGTCAATTTAATTTGTATCCCAGCCAATAGGACCTAGAGATTAGAGGATTTCTCTTCCTCCCCTACAATATAATATGCAAAACTGGAAATATCAGCAATCTAGAAGCTTTGTTTCTCTGGGGCCAGTTATTTGGGGCATGTTAGGATGTCCTCTATTCAGAGTTCTGCACACAATTTCCAATATGTGGAGGGAGGGTTCCCCTCATTACCAGCATGAAAGAAATGTTCTGGACATCAGCTGGGTTTCCTACGCTTAAGATCAATTCTAACACTATCTGCCCAGAGATAGCACTACATTCGAAAGGTTAAGAGCTCAGTGCCAAAAGACTGCCTCCCCCTTCAGATGCCAGTCTCAAGTCCAGGTTGTCACTTTGCTTCTGAGCAAATGGCTATAAAACAGAGGTTCCCATGATTCTTTCCTTGGGTTTGATTAATTTGCTAGAGTGGCTCACAGAACTCAGGGAAACATTTACTTAATAGATCACTGCTTTATCATAAAGGACATAATTGAGGAACAGCTGTATGGAAGAGAAGCATAGAGCAGGGTATGGTGAAAGAGCATGGAGTTTCCCTGCCCTCTCTGAGCATCCCACTCTCCCATCACTTCCATGTGTCAACCAAATATTAAATTATTTGAACCCTGTTGGCTTGGAGTTTTCTGAAGTCTTCATTATATATGCAGGATTGATTAAAATATTTACCATTGGTAATTGATTCAACCTCCAGCCCCATTCCTCTCTCCCTTCCTGGGAGGTCAAGGGGTGAAACTAAAATTTTTAATCACAGGGTTTGTTCCCCTGGAAATCAATGTCCATCCTTATGTGATCTAGGGGCATTCCAAAAGCCAGCTAACTAACATAACGAAATACACTTTTATCTCTCCCACCACTTAAGAAATTCCAAAGGTTTTGGAAGCTCTGTGCTAGAAACTGGAGTTTCTCAAGTACGTGTTTCTCATTGTAAATCACATATCACCAACTCCTTAAGTGGAGGTAGCCTTTTCTAAACCTTATATTCCCCAACACATAAAAGATGCAACTGTTGGGACTGGAATTGGCCACCCCATGATATGACTCTTAGGCATGAGGATTATTTAGGGCTGATTCCTTTTAAAAGATGCAGACATGAAAGAAACTCTGAAAAGTAGAATTTACTTACCTTTGTTATGAGACATTTACATTTGTATAGGAAATCTCCATCTGTAAAGGTGTCTCACTCTCTGTACCAGGAAGAGGGGGGTGCCCTTATCTCTAGAAACTCTTATCAGTGCAGAAGGCAAGGACTTAAATCTAAATAATAACCTTACTCTTGTTTACTGTGTTTTTCTGGTAATCTCCCATAAATGACTTCCCCTATCCCCAACATATTCGTTTGTCTTTAGCTGAGGATGGTATTTAAGGTGAGAGCTTCCACCATTTTGTCGAGTTGTTCAGTTTGTATGAGTCTCTCCCATGTATACATGTTATAAAGTTTTATTTAATTTTCTCTGTTAATCTGTCTCAAGAGAATTTAGTTTGTAGCCCAGCCAGCAAAAGGACCTAGAGCAGGTAGAGGAAATATCTTCCTCCCCTACACAACATATAGATAAACTGCTTTCAGTTTTGTAGACTACATCTTTTATATGGGTGAATGAACTTTTGACTTACTCACTAGGTCCTCTTCAAAGCTGACAATGTTGTATAGGATGCATAGCAAGAAAGGGTGCTTCAGACCGCAATGCAAGCAGTTCTATACCTCAGCCCTTTTCATACAGTTGTCGTGAAATTGATACTGCCATATCTAGGCATTATATGCAGTAGCAGAGAAGCCTTTAGAGATTTTGATTGAATCAGATTTTTGGTCAGCAAATTTATCTCTCTCATTTTGAGGAATAAACATTGTCTTACTATTGGGTTCTGGTTGAGATAGAATACCTGGCCAATGTACACCAGGTTATTATATGCCCTAAATTCTTTATTATAAGCATGAAGATATAAGGTTCTTTTAGTGACCAAGTCAGGCTGGGAAGAACCTTATTATTTCCTGGAATTTGCATATGTGGAGCTGGGCATGAGCAAATCCTGAAGGCCCAAGCAATTTTCAGGAAACTTTCAGTTACTTTTCCACACAAAGTAGCACCAAGGGACCTTTCTATGACCAATTAACAGAAGAGCTAAGAAAAAAAAAAAAAACTGAGCCTGCTGGCTGCCTTGTTCTACATGCTGTAGTGGTTACATGCCAAAGAAGAGTTTACTGCAGTATTATTACCCCAGACTAGGTAATTTCCAAAGAATATTAGATAAAATTGAAGAATTTATCCAATTAGTACAGCTTCCAGAAATGAACATTTTTCGTCTACATTACTTAGTAGAGGAGATCTATTTTGTTTTGGCCAGGAGATCAGAAACCTGAAGGAATAAATTGGTAATGAAAGGGGAGGTTCAAGGAAGTTGTATGAGGATGGACTTCCTGAGATGGACTGTATTCAACTGATAACACACTCATAAAAATGTTTCTTCTCTGATCTGTAACTCTTGGCTCAGCAATTTAGAGGATTTCTTAAGCAAAAGAGCAATATGTCCTCTAAAGTACCCAATGGTGATTCCACTGAATTGGAAGCAGAGAATGCTGCAGTGACTTTTCAGGTCCCATAACTAAGGCTAAGGAGATAGATATTTCCTCTCATTGCTCCCTAGAAACTAAGGCTTGGGTATGTGCACCGCTGTAGGCTAAACAAACATTCCATTCCTGACTTTTGCTTCTTTTGAAAATGAAGCAAAATGAGAGATTATTCAAAACAGCTGGCAGTGCAAGTGGCTGGCAATTTTATGTGAAGCAAAATTCCTATAGTGAGATTCTCACTCTTATTTTCTTTGGTTCCTGCGTGTTTTCACAACTAGTTCCCCAGGTTCCTCATAATATCCAATATCCTTTCAGCACATTCATTTTCTGCTTTAATGAGCAACACTGGTTGATGGCGGTCTGTGCCAATATCACTGTTTAAGAAAATATGCTAGTACCCTTAAAGTTAGGGATAAACCTCTTGTTTTAATAACACATGCATTCCTTATTGAAATAGAAATTGTCTTTATAGTTACATTTCAAAAAAATACAACTAGGACATTAGTATTTATTTTTTACTATTTATTTTTGCCAGATGCATAGATTTATTAAGTGAAAAAGAAAGAAAATAAAGAAAGCAAAATAATTTTCGCAACTTCTCTCATTCTGAATTTTTTTTTTTTTTGAAGATTGGCACCTGAGCTAACAACTGTTGCCAATCTTTCTTTCTTTTGCTTTTTTTCATCCCTAAATACCCCCGGTACATAGTTGTATATTTTAGTTGTGGGTCCTTCTAGTTGTGCCATGTGGGATGTCACCTCAGTGTGGCCTGAGAAGTGGTGCCATGTCCACGGGCAGTATCTGAACCAGAGAAAACCTGGGCCAGTGAAGCAGAGTGCGCAAACATAACCACTTAGCCACAGGGCTGGCCCCCTCACTCTGAAATTTTTTGAGCTGTATTTTTCCAGCTCTTCATTTTTCACACACATTTCTGTTTTGATTGATGAAAGATGATCTTCTTTTCTAAATACAGTGATCTTCATCTCATAAGAAGCCTTCTAATAACAACGAAACTTATTTCAATCTCTCCACCAAATTTAGGAAAGAAGGCAGTTGTTTGCAATAAGTCTGGCAAACTGTACTAATCCATTCACCACTCTGTCCCCCTTATCTTAAAGTATAGAGTCTACACCATTGTCAATAATTTAAAGAAAGTTAAAATTTAGAATACATTTAAAAACAATAAGAAATACTGCTGTACATAGTGCAATAATTGCATAAGAAAGTGAACATTCATTAAATGAGTACAATCTGCTGAACAAGGGGCTGATATTAACATGTTTTATCCCAATCCTCACGAGAATCTGAGGTGATCAATTATTATTCACAATTAAAAAATTATTAAAATAAGATTAAATGAGGAACTCAATGTGTCACAGTTGTGAAATGGCAAAACTAACATTTAAATCCAGATTGCCTGAGTCATAAGCTCTTACTTGGCATCTTAGTCTTATCATTTAAGGCCTATTTCCTTATAATAACCCACATAACTGGAAAAAAAAAAAACCCAAAAATTGCAGTGTCTTGGATTCTTCTCAATAATATTGAGATTGTACTTTAGAATTCTCTGATATAACTAAATGCTGTAAAGTATCTTTAAGTATATGAAAGAAATGGAAGAATTTATAGGAGAAATCATTCTTTTTCATTGGCTGTTATAATTAATGAATTTGTATTCTTGGTTTTTTTTATTATTAACGTTATGATAGTTAACATCCTTGTGAAATTACAGTTGTACATCATTATTAGTCATGTTGTGGGTACACCACTTCACCCCTAGTGCCCTCCCCCGACCCCCCTTACCCCAGTAACCACTGATCAGTTCTCTTTGTCCACATGTTAACTACCACCTGTGAGTGGAGTCATACAGAATTCGTATTTCTCTGTCTGGCTTATTTCACTCAACATAATACCCTCAAGGTATATCCATGTTATTGTGAATGGGACAACCTTGTCTTTTTTATGGCTGAGTAGTATTCCATTGTAAATATATACCATATCTTCTTTATCCGATCATCCATTGCTGGGCACTTAGGTTGGTTCCTTGACTTGGCTATTGTGAATAATGCTGCGATGAACATAGGGGTGCATGGGTGTTTTGGAATTGCTGATTTCAGGTTCTTAGGATAGATACCCAGTAGTGGGATGGCTGGGTCATAAGGTATTTCTATTCTTAACTTTTTGAGGAATCTCCATACTGCTTTCCATAGTGGCTGCACCAGTTTGCATTCCCAACAACAGTGTATGAGGGTTCCTTTTTCTCCACAGCCTCTCCAACATTTGTCACTCTTGGTTTTGGATATTTTTGCCATTCTAACAGGTGTAAGGTGATATCTTAGTGTAGTTTTGATTTGCATTTCCCTGATGATTAGTGATGATGAGCATCTTTTCAAGTGTCTATTGGCCATCCGTATATTTTCTTCGGAGAAATGTCTTTTCATGTCCCCTGCCCATTTTGTAATTGGGTTGTTTGATTTTTTATTGTTGAGTTGTGTGAGTTCTTTGTATATTACGGAGATTAACCCTTGGTTGGATAAATAACTTGTAAATAATTTTTCCCAATTAGCGGGTTGTGTTTTTGTTTCCATCCTGTTTTCCCTTGCCTTGAAGAAGCTCTTTAGTCTGATGAAGTCCCATTTGTTTATTCTTTCTATTGTTTCCCTTGTCTGAGGGGTTATGGTGTCTGAAAAGATGCTTTTGAAGTTGATGTCAAAGTGTGTACTGCCGATATTCTCTTCTAGAAGACTTATTGTTTCAGGCCTAATCTTTAGGTCTTTGATCCATTTTGAGTTTTAGTAAATGGTGAAAAAGAATGGTTGATTTTCATTCTTTTACATGTAGCTGTCCAGATTTCCCAGCACCATTTGTTGAAGAGACTTTCTTTCCTCCATTTTCCTCCATTGTTATAATTAATGAATTTGTATTCTTCTTGTTTTTTAAGCAAAGATCTCTCAGTAATGGCAAGGTGTTATGAGATGTATGTTATGCTGTAACTGGCTTCATTATAGTCCATTATGTTACAATTCTTCATCTTTCTCATGTAAAACAAATAATTCATGTCACATCACTGGAAAGACAGTAATTGCTTGTCCAAAGGTCTCCTGGGGGTGGGGATTATCTTGAGGTAATGTCCCACTTGTCGCAGACTGGAAGATAAATACTCATCCCTTGTAAGACCTATTTGTAAATCTGGAGAGAAATGCTGTCAGCCTCTTGTACAAAATAAATTCTATAATTCAAAATTCCAGATGGTGCAAAGGTAGGTGATTGATTCCCTAAAGCACCAACAAAATATCTGTTGTGAGTGTTGCAAAGAGAATGGATTTACCTTAGATGAAATGTATCTTCACTGACTTTGTGTGGGATTTTCTTAGTTTGTGTGTGTGCATGGGCTGGGAGAATGAGTGGGAGTCGGTGGGTGCATAAATCTGACCTTATCTTATCCAAGGCATTTTCCAAGAATCACTGTCTTTTCATTTGTGCCCCTTATTGCCATGACGAGGAAGCTGACTCTGCCTATTTTGGAATTTGAGGAAATTCAACGGTCTAGTTAATTTAGTAGGCTAAATTACGCTAAACCTCATCAGTAATCCAAACCTCAGTTTCTATGAGCACATATTCATATTCACATTCAGAATGACTGTTTTGTGATTTTTCCTCTAACTATCAACTCAGGGAACTTATGATTTTGAGATCATATATTGAATTATTAAATAATCATAAAGGCATCAATAGTAATAATAGATAATAATGGGTACATCTTCATGCTAGAATCTATAATATAGCAAGCTCTGTAAACAGTGTTATGAATTACCTAGTTTAATCTTGGTTTTAACCTTATGGTATATTATTATGCTAATTAAACAAAGACTTTTAGGCATAGAGAAGTTCAATGACCTGTACAACATTAGATGTCACATCTGAGGATAAACTCAATCCTGCCTAACTCTAAATCCTGTGTATTTAACGACTACAGCACAACGCCATTTGAAAAGGAGAGGCAGCAAATTGTGTACATTTAGCTCTTGTTTTTCTCTCTTCTATATTCTACATTCATACTTCAAACAGAGTAGCAAATAAAAATCCATTCAAGGGCACCTTTTAGAAATAGCAGCTCTGTCAGATAGGATTTCCCTGAGAATCGGTGGGGCTCAACTTATTCTAGGAGATTACTCTGATCTCAGTCTAATGTAGTGTGAGATGAATCCTTCAAGAAAAGTGAAATTGCTCTGTGATGCTCACACATTCAACAATTGACTACAGAAACCCTCTAGACAGTTTCATAGGTTTTATGGGGACTCCAGGAAGGAAAGTCAAACTTTGACCTCATAACTTATTTATGGATATAAGATATACACTTAATAAAATCGTTAGTAGACATGCTACTTGCTGGATGATCTTTTGAAGGTGAGTTAGTCGCCCCATCTGAAAAATAAAGGTGTGAATTTGATAATTCCTTTTGGCACTAAGACTCTATATTTAAATAAAGTATCAAAAAATTCCTACAGAGGGAGAAAATATTTCTACATTAGAGGCACCATAGTATTGTAGTTAAGAAGTGAGACCTAGAATCTGTCTATGTATACTTGGGAATTTAACGACATCCCTATGCTTCAGTTTTATCATCTGTAAAGACAGGGATAATAAAATCCATCTCATAGGACAGTATGAGGATTAAGTAGAATGATGCATGTCAAGTGCTCAGAAAATATCTTGGGCCATTTTTCATAATTTGTGCTAGTATTGATTGCTTTCATCATCATTGTTGTTGTCATTAATGCAGATAACTAGGCAATATAGCAGAATATACTAGGACTCTAGTTCATAGAAAACCCAAATGAAAACTGTTCAAGGAAAAGAAAAGTCACAGTTTCCCTTTGTGGCGATGGTGGTTATACTTTATTTCTGTCTGGTGAGAGCTTGCGTAGTTTTTAATTTTTGCAAGTCTGTTCATTTGTTTGTTGTTTCTAGTGAGGAAATAAAGCATGTTTTGATAAACGTGCTGGATTTTAACAATTTCTATTAATAAATCTCTAAAAAATATAAAAGTTTACTGAGCAATTATGAAGCTCTTGTATATGCACAGTCTCATTTGCTTAGATGGCACTTCTTTGTGATAAATAGAGTAGGTCTGATTTTATGAATGAGCATATGATGACATAAAGGTGAAGTGATTTGTACTTGTAGAATCAGAATTGGAGTCCAGGTCTCCACACACCCATTTACTTCTTTCCTACTCTTCCTTGCTGCTGCCTGTTCTGTATCGGTGATAACAAATCAAGCCCATTAAGCAGGCAAACATGATAATCAGGAAGCCTCAGTGTAGAGTGTTAACTCATAATCAAAAGGCTGATGCTAGTAGTGATATCTCACTAGATATAATCTTTGGGAACCAAAGACATGGAATCTCCTAGATTTGATATACCTTTGGTGTTTATAGATTCTTTAATATTAATTATTATTTTTTTTTTTTGAGGAAGATTAGCCCTGATCTAACTGCTGCTAATCCTCCTCTTTTCACTGAGGAAGACTGGCCCTGAGCTAACATCCATGCCCATCTTTCTCTACCTTATGTGTGGGACACCTGCCTCAGCATGGCGTGCCAAGCAGTGCCATGTCTGCACCCAGGATCTGAACCGGCGAACCTCAGGCCACCGAAGCAGAACATGTGCACTTAACCACTGTGCCACCGGGCCGGACCCTAATATTAATTCTTTAGTTAGAAATTCGACAAAAATGACTTAGAGGAACCTTTTTTATGATTATTTAATTGATTCTTTAACCATGGAATTCCTTATTCAAAGTTTAATATAGAATATATATGACTAATTAATTGCAGATTATTTAACCACTGAATTGCTTTTTAATCATTATTTCAGAAAAAAGAAGAATAAAAAAGAAAAGGATTCAAGAGTGAGAATTTGAATATTATGTAAAGCTTAGACATGACATTTGCACAGCATGGACACAAAGGTTTTTCTCCCTTAAGAGTTTTAAATTTCTTCACTATAGTTTCACCACCTACCTTCCATCTTTTCCCAATCTAATTTTTTCTTTTTTAAGATCTGGTACCCAAAGAAAGCTGATTTCTCAGTGCACCTAGAAGGTCGCAGGTCATGTTGTTGGAGGAGGAGAAATTCTGAGGTTTCACCAGGTGTGACACAGAGAATTGCTCTCCATTACTTATTTACCTTATTACTCACTGTACTGTTACTCACTTAAACCACTTCCAAAATTACAAATCTTTAACTTCTCACTAAATATTCCATCCCATTATAATTTATTTTTTATTTGCAGCCATCATTTTGTTCCCTTGATTATTTCTCCTTCAGACTCTATAATATACATTTTTTCATATAGCCCCAGTTTAGAAGTTCATTAGTAAGTGTAGAGATAGAGTTATTTTTCAAAACACTTAATGTTTCTGGAACTTCACACCAGGCATTGTCTTACCTCAGATATGAGACATAAACCTAAAAAGAGAAAAGCAATAATTATAAGGCACATGTAAAAGATTTTCTTCTGCCAGACAATGCATTTGGATAGAATAGAACACATGCACACAGCTTTCCTTTCTAAGAGACCACAGATCATGTGTCCAGCATGACAAATGTAAATGAATTTTGAGACAACTGAGTATTTCATGCCATTGAGTAAGCAATTAAAAAGAAACAAAAAAGTCAATTTATTTCTTTTAACAGATTTTATTTAATAAGTACTCATATTAGTGTTGATTATGTCAGTTACATAAATGTTTTGCAAATATCTATTCATTTATTTCTCTAACCATCACAGAGTGGTTAAATAACTTTATGAAGGTCACACAATCAGTAAGCAGCAAAGCTAACATTTGAACCTAGTCTTCTATTGCATAACTATTGTGCTTTAACCGTTATGTTGAACTAACTCCCAAGATCACAGATATTCATCTATGGAGTTATCTAGTTTACCTGTGGATAATTTTTTCCTAGAATTTTTCTCAACTTTACTTTCCTTTACATGAAAGAATGTGATTTTAGGACTGGAAAATAAAGCTTTACCCCTGAAGATTTTATCAATTCTCATGATTCTACCAGGACTTACCAAGTGAGTCACATCCATCCCCTTTCAGCCTGAAAGGAACTAATATCATTTCTCAATGTGCACAGCTTTTAATGAGTTACTGCACCTCAAAACAACATCTCTGAATAGCATCCTCTGGTATCAGTGAAGATTATCTCTTTTAAGGAAAATGACAAAAATCAAAACAAATCAAATATGTCATAGAAATTGCTATAACTGATTTTATTATCTTTCCATTTGCATTCTTAGAAGGGAGAATAAAGATATTCCTCATTCATCAATAACTGAAGGCAACTGTCGTATTCTGATCCCATCTATTTTGGATGAGAAAAATGAGAAAATCAAGAAGATGCTGCAGAGTAATTATACCATGTCAATGGAGTTCCTACTTGTTGGATTCACAGATTCTCTACCTCTCAGAGTCACACTATTCTTGGTATTTCTCATAGTGTACACACTAACTCTGGTAGGAAATATGGGTTTAATAATCCTAGTTAGTATCAGTTCAAGCCTTCAAACCCCCATGTATTACTTTCTCAGCAACTTGTCTTTCTTAGACATCAGCTATTCTACAGCAATCACTCCTAAAATGCTGGTGAATTTCTTAGCATCCAGGAAAGGCATTTCTCCCTATGGCTGTGCACTACAAATGTTTTTCTTTGGTTGTTTTGCTGATGCTGAGTGTCTTATCCTGGCAGCAATGGCATATGACCGCTATGCAGCCATCTGTAACCCATTGCTCTATCCTACTCTTATATCCAGGAGAGTTTGTATCTGTTTCATTGTGTTGGCATACTTCAGTGGAAGTGTGACTTCGATGGTACATGTCTGCCTCACATTCAGGCTGCCATTTTGTGACTCCAATATTGTCAACCATTTTTTCTGTGATATCCCACCTCTCTTGGCTTTATCATGTGCAGATACTCATTTCAATGAGCTTCTGCTCTTTGCCTTGTGTGGCTTCATTCAGACCACTACTTTTGTGTTCATATTTATCTCCTACTTCTGCATCCTCATCACTGTTTTGAGTATCAAGTCCTCAGGTGGTAGAAGCAAAACATTCTTCACCTGTGCATCCCATCTTGTAGCAGTCACTTTATTCTACGGAACACTACTGTTTATGTACTTACGTCCCACCACCAGCTATTCCCTAGACACTGACAAGATAGTTGCAGTGTTTTATACTGTTGTCTTTCCCATGTTGAACCCAATAATCTACAGTTTCAGAAACAAGGATGTAAAAAACGCCTTCAAAAAGCTATTAGAAAGAAACTAGACTTTCAAATGAATACGAATTTAAATCATTTAAGAATATTCAAGTCATAGCCTGCCCGTCCAGTCTCATTATCAGTGCCATGCCATGAAAGCCTTATATGTCAAATATTTTCAATTTATCACCATTTTTCAGAAATAATGATAATATTTCATCTTCAATACTTTGAAATATTTGTCCTCTCTTGCAGAAATGTTCTCTCCAAAATTATTCTACTCTGTGAAAAATTCCTGAATTAAAATAAGTAATAATCGTTCCCCAATTAGCTCTCCAAAATACTTTGCACATTGATTCATTATATTGTTTATCATGTTGTATTGAAGGTATATGTTGAGTTGTCTGTCAGCTCTCCCATATTAGAAACTCTTTGGCAGCAGGGAATATATTTCTTGTTTTATTTGTGCAATACCTGTATAGTACCAGGTATATGGCACATCCTTATTACACATGTGTTTAATAGATGAATGGATGGATGAATGGATGAGTAATGCAGCTTTCTGTATTTGGGAAAATAAGTCTATATTCTGCACTTACAGAACATCTGCAATCAGGAAAATCTGATATTACTCATGATGGGTGATGGTGGTTTCACTGGCTCTCAGGAAATCAGATAGAAGGCCCATAGCAATAGTCTGCTAATATCAGGACTGCGTGAAGTTATAAGACACTGTTTCCCTCTGGGCTAGAGTGATTACTGTAAGAGATCCTCTACTCTTCCATTCCAGTGGGGCATGTGAAAACCAAACAAGTTTGGGAAGAGCATCAAGATTATAAACCATATACATTACTAATTATTTGCACAAACATTACTGACATAATCTTTGAGACTCTATCTTTAAGAACAGGTGAATATTTGCCTCAATCATTTTATTCCATAAATTGACACTGCAAACTAATTGAAATACAAGCATTTCTCTCTTTGGGATGGATTTCAATGATTAAATTATCAGACTATTTCTGTGCTTGCTTTTGATCCTTCAGTCTCCATTTTCTTTTTGTTTTATCTTGACAAATTTGAAGAAATAAACTGTAAACACGTGAATATACAATATTGTTTATTTCGTAGTAATTATGCAAATTTAAATGACTGGGTTAGTTTACACTGGATGTAACCCTGCAAATGGAGACAATAAGATACTGCCCACTGTAATGGGTTACTTTGAAGAGTAAATGAACTAATATATATAAAGATCCTAGTATATGTATGAGTTGAGAGGTGACCAAATATGCATAAATGATCTCATAGAGTGTATGTAAAGCTCTTAGAAAATGCCTATTATAATGTAATGTGGTGTTGTTGTTCATTATTTTACCACTGTTATGTGATTTTTTGATTTCAAGACAACAGTTAGGTGTTGATTCCCTAGGAGAAATTAGGCATTTTTTAAATATCTATGAAGCTTTCCAAATGTTCTGAGATGTTGACAGGGAGCAAAAAAAAAAAAAAAAAAAAACCAAAAAAGAACTCAATATACAACTTAAGGATTCTTCATCATGTTAAAACATCTGCCCTACTAAGGAGACTTTGTCAGAGTACAAAGTACAGTGTACTCCATGGTGCTAATGGACATAAGTTTGCATGAAGAAATCCACCAACTTCCTTAAGAGACACCCATTAAAGCTAAGGTTTGCTTTAATTTTGCAAAATAAGTTAGCCTAAGATAAGTAGTTTACAATGTATTTGTAAACTATACAATTATTAAGAGTTTATCTAGCACAGAGATTCTAAAATCAGCACTACTGACATTTTGAGCCAATATTTCTTTGTTGAGGTGGGGAGAGACCTACCTTGTACATTTTAGGGTGTTTAGCAGCATCCCTGGTCTCTGCTTACTAGATGCCAGCAGCTTCCTCCTTATTTATGACAAACAACATATATTCAAACATTACCAAATATCTCCTTGGAGGCAAAATTATCCCT
This sequence comes from Equus caballus, assembly GCF_041296265.1. Taxonomy (NCBI): domain Eukaryota; kingdom Metazoa; phylum Chordata; class Mammalia; order Perissodactyla; family Equidae; genus Equus; species Equus caballus. The sequence continues at coordinate 15,807,557 of NC_091695.1, forward strand.
GGGTGAGAACCATTAAACTTGCTCAAGATGATAAGGCAAATGAAATCCATGAGAGTGAGTCACATCCTGAGAATAAGTCAGAAAAATAATTTGGTAAGAACATCTCAGATGTGATTTTATTTATTTTCTTGTGCATTATTCCTTAATTTTGATTCATTTCTAACATCTACTTTGATAATATGCATAAACACAGAAATTTCCCTTCACTTTTCAACAAAAAACCAAATTCAAAGTCAATTTCTGAATTATGTATTTGAAATTTTTCTCACAAACATGGCCAATCAGATGACCTAATCTATTAATTATCTTAAACACTGTGATTAGTGTGTTTCAGTTCATCATTTCTATGTTAAATACAAGCTTCTTGGAGTCAAAAATACTCATTACAAAGCAATTAAACGATCTCAAGAATGTCATGATTCCATTTCAGAAGACCCAAGTTGTATATCAGCCAAGAGACTTTTGGCTATCATCTGGAATTGTTTTCTTGCCATTAACACATCCCTTGTTAGAGTTATTATAAGAAGGACTTCATAAATTATAAAGGAATTGGATTACAATATGTGCCATTTATTTCACTACATTTAATCATATTTTTTCCTGCTTTTAATCTGCAACCCTAATCCATCATGTAGCTAACTTCATTCCTCTACTGACCATTTTATTGGATTTTGAAACTATTTTTTCTCTTATTACATCGTAGTAGCTTCCAATTTGTGTCTAAAGACACTCTAATATTGTCGTATTGAGGTTTTCACAACTGCGTATAATTTTCTGACAATTCCTTGAGTTGTGTAGATTTTGATTGACTTATGGCTTCATTATTTTATCTGCATATATTGTAATTTACTCTTCTTTTATGCTGAAATACCTAAGACATAGCTAATGAGTTAACAACAGAACTTAACAAAACCATCTGCCACCTTCTCCCAAACACACAAATAATGAATATGTTTGTATGATTGAAGAGAGCTAAATATAAAGTTCTGTGAAAAGCTAAGTAGAGCTAAGTAAAAGTAGACACATACTGTATTATGTGACTGTTAAATTATTGGAGAGAAGAAAGCATATATTTTTATATAAATAATCCAAAAGGAGAACATACAATTTTATTCTGTGTGTGTATGTGAAATTTCTCATAAAAATGTAATATGAGTGATTGTTAAAGTTTTTGGAGTATGATATCATGCATTAACTTACATCAATTTCATAATGAATCAATGAAGCTGGTAGAGCGTATACAAATATTCTCATTTTAAGGGAAGAAAGACAGTTTCAGCTGTTCCATCATTAAAACACTTGAAGACTTTTCTGAGTAGAATTGATGATTTGGGCCCATATTCCTTTAGTTTCTGCACTTGCATTTACTGTCTGTATTGTGCCTTTATCCCAAGATGTTTGAGTTTTAGAGAACATATTGAATTTTAAAATTGTTTTATTTGTGAAAGCAAGTACTTTCTATCAAAGTGAAAGCAGAGGCATCTACTGAGCAGTGACTGAGAACACCGGCATGTCTATGATGATTTCCAGTGTCAAGAAACCAGAAAGGATGCTCATCCAACCTGTGGAGGTCTGAGATTCACCTTTGTACCATGAGCTGCAGTTTGTCTTCCCAAAAGAAGGAAATCAAATGTAAAAAGTCTCTCCTTTCAATGATGAGTCCTTTAAGAAATGTGAAAACCTGGTCTTTGTCTTTTGATAGTCTATTTCTCTGGACTTTGCTTAGTTGTGAGTATGTTTAGGAGATGATAATGGAGGTTTATTTTAAACTTTTAATATTTCCTATCTACTCACACTAAAATAATCTGTTACCAGCTGTATGATTTCAGTACTGTTCTCAAACAGCCAGAAAACAGTTTCCTAACCTGTGGTTTATTTATCTTTGAAAGATCTTCTCATTTATAGAAATAGGTCTATATTTACATAATACCTGTATTCAATATTTTCCTGTGTATGTATATATGTGTGTGTGTGTTTAAGGAATTTAATATTTGGTTTATATTATAACATAAGGCTGCTTGCATATTTATGGAAAATTACTTAAAATGGGATATCTGAGAACTGTAATATATTTTAGCTATATCACAAGGAAAATCATTTCCTCCCAATCTTATTCATAATAGTTTTTGGAAGTATTTGAGACCTAATTTTATTCTATGATTCCAATAATAACATCTTAAGAATTTCTTTCTATTTTTCTTTAGTCTGTCACTATATCCCGTGTATAACACAACCAAGCCTCACTCAGATACTTGCCCAGAGCTCAGGACTGCTTTGCTACAAGCTGTTACTTATTCTCACTGCTATCACTAGTGTGCTTGAATAAAATAGTCTTCAAATCAATGCATATTGTTTTTAAATTAGACCATCTAAACTATTGTTTCAGGTCTTTCTGTATGTTGAGATTGTTGTTGTGGGAAATTGGTTTTCAAAATTTTGAGTTGTGATTGTTGTTTGTTTTTGTGTATGTTTATTGGAATTTTGCTTCTTTTTTCTTACAAATAATCTTTAGTTATAAATTATTCAGTATATATCATTTTAAGTTATATATACATGCATATACTTATGAAATTATAGAATCATGAATTTATATATGACATAATCCACATACTTAATCAATTATATATCTATTTGTATATAACATTATATAATAACATGAACAGTAATATGAACAATGAATGAAATATAAAATTTGCATAAAATCATTATAATGTATTTATTTATAAATATTTTGTCAACATAATGATATTTCATGGGCAAAGATCCATAAGAGCATATAGTGAGATATTTCAGTTTTAATTAACAACTTGTGGTTGTTACAATGTGGAAAGACCACTATCTTGAAAATCATTAACTCTTCTGATATGCATTTGGCTGGGTTCCCTTTTTTACTATAATAAAAATGCTTTTAACTTTGTGATTTCTCTCACCAATATCCTTATCACCAACTGTGTCCTTGATCAAAGATGATCATGTATTTTCTAATGTCCCTTTGGAGTTGTAAATCAAAAAGAAATTACAGTGAAGGGATTTCTTATTATTTTAAACAAAAAAATACCTTTATTTTGTCCTGACATTTCAAGATATTGATGTGAAATTTGGAAAAATTGCATTTGAGCATACTATTAGGTTATAAAAATGATATTTCCAGTATTTATTTTCCTAAGAGAACAGTCATGCTGTTAATATTCTAAAGTAGCCTCTTACTTTATCAGGAAGAAGACAGGGAGTGATGGCAAAAGCACCACATTTAGTGACAGAATGAATCTGTGTTCCAGCATGAGAAAAAATCATTCCTTGATCTCTGGTAATACTTTTCTCTATTTATAGTTTTCTTTATGAATTCAAAAGATAAAGCTGTTGCTGGAAATCCTACTGTTAACTTAGTGGAGTCACACTTGTTTTCCTCCTTTCCTCCTTCTCCTCCTCCACATGGCTTCTGCTTTTCTGTGTCCTGGTGTTGAGACATGACCATCAGTATCATGTGTCATATCATTGTTACATCCACTTCGTGAAATCTTATGTTAGTCAAACTAGCAGGAACTCCATTTTTTCCTCTCTTTCTCTAAATGATAAATGGGAACATTATACAAACTCTGGTGTATTGGTTCCTCAATATGGTTTGCTTTAGACAAGTACCATATGTAACAAATCAAGGACAGAGTCATATTAGAACCCAAGTCATCGTAGTTCTAATATACTCCAGTGATGTGATGTTTCTATTACACTAAATAGCCTTGCAGAAGGAAAAGTTTGCCATTAGGAAATACACACAAATATCCCTTAATCTCTAGTTTTTTTTTAAATTGAGCTTATTTCAAGTTATAAAATTCTGAATCTATATTTTATAATCTTGTTTTGTTAACAGAAAAAAAATTCCTTGGTATTTCCAGCAAATTATTCCCTCTTTTTCTTGGATACAGTTAGACTTGGATTCACTGTGCTTCCCAAGGCCACTGATCTAAAATATAGACAGGATCTAATACATAACCTCAGGTTGCGAGGGATAGGACTGTTGGGGAGGAAAACTGTTCCTCTACCCACTCTGGGTCCTTCTGGCCAGAGAATGAATTAAATTCACATGAGACAGAATAACAGAAGGAAATCAAACAAAGCTTTATAACATGTATATACGGGAGAGGCTCAGGCAAACTGAGCAACTTGCCAAAATGGCTGAAGCCACCACCTTAAGTATCACCTTCAGCTAAAGAAAAATAGAATGTTGGGGGTGGGGGAAGTCAGTTATGGAAGGTTACCAGACAAGTACAGTAAACAAGAGTAAGATTATTATGCAGATCTAATTTCCTTGCCTTCCACATTGATGAAGAGTTTCTAGAGATAAGATCATCCCCCCTTCTTTCTGGTACAGAGAGGGAGACACCTTTACAGATGGAGATTTCCTTTACAATGTAAATGTCTGTTAGCAAAGGGTAAGTAAATTCTACTTTTCAGAGTTTCGTTCCTGTCTGCAGTTTTTTAAAAGTAACGAGTCCAAAATAATCCTCACACCAAAAAAACATATCTTGGGGTGGCCAATTCCAGTCCCCCACATGACAATACCCATAGAATGAAGATTTTGGTTTTGATTTAGTAATATTTGAAGATTGCATCACAAGATTACCCAAATTTTGACCTCAGTGGACATCAAGTTTCATGAGAGCACAAACCATATATCTTATTTGAGGTCTCTAATGCCTAACATAGTACCTTGCAGGAAAGGCATATTTGTTGTTTTAAGCCATGATTTTTTTGGTATATTGTTAAAGTAGCAATAGGAATGAATATACTATATAACAGAGTACCTATCATCTCTATCTATTCACCCTTCCTTGCTTTACTTTTCTTTATAAAATTCAACATTATTGTATACAATATATCAATACATATATAGTATATCAGTATGCACTTATTTATTTCCCTAATATAATGTGAATTCCTTCAAAGTATGACATTTGTCCTGTGAGCTGCTTCATCTCTAGCACATATTTCTTGGCTCAAGTAGTAAGTAATATATATTTATTAAATGTATTAAAGCATATATGAATGAATGTATTAATATTTAACCATAAATATTGTTGAATTGGTGTTTTGCTATGTCAAAAAAAGAAGTGAAAGTAGGTGACAACCTATATTTTTGAAAGTAGGACATATCCAATAGAGTTTTGGTAGCTCACACTCCCACCTTGCCTCTGCATTGGGTTTCTGGGTTTCCTGTTGTAATGCGGATAAAAAACAGAGATGTAAAAGTGAATTTATACAAAGATGCAAAAAGAAAGGGTTTTCAAGTTAAATTCCATTGCTATTTTTGGATTATCATTAATACTAAGTAGTAAATGAAAAGATTTCTCCATCTCTTTCTCCTAATGCAACTCTTTTGGAGGGCACAGTAATTAATTCTCCATCTGGGGAATCTGAGCAGAAAGTCAGCCAAAAACAAGTTTTTGTGTTTGAGATTTGGAAAAGAAGAGCATTGCATACTGTGAAAGTCAGTGTTGTGAGTTAACTAGTTGTGAAAATATAGGAGAAAAATAGCCAGAGGATGAGGAAATAATTTCTGTCATAGGGTGCCACAGTTTGCAGCCCATGGAAGCAGAGGACTTGTGTACATCATAGAATGAATCAGAGCTTTAGTACAAGGCATATCTGGGTGACTTTCAGTTCTGACAATTAATACTTTTTTGATCTGTGAGAGTTTACTTATCCCAATTTTTATATGTGAAAAATGAAAAGTAGGAAATAAATTTTCTCTAATTCCAAACATTTGAGTCACTATAAATGAATTGTCTAGTACACATGTGGTCCACTGCTGAAGTTAATTTTTTTTTTTTGAGGGATATTAGCTCTGGGCTAACATCTGCTGCCAATCCTCCTCGTTTTGCTGAGGAAGACTGTCCCTAAGCTAACATCCGTGTCCATCTTCCTCTACTTTCTATGTGAGCCACCTACCACAGCATGGCTTGCCAAGCAGTGCCATGTCTGCACCGGGGATCTGAAGTGGCGAACCCTGGGCTGCAGAAGTAGAACGTGGGAACTTAACTGCTGCACCACCGGGTGGCCCCTGAAGTTAATTTTTATCTTCATCCAACTACAGGGTAAACTTAAATACTCCATGCTATTATGGACTAAAGGTCATGGAGGAGATCATTTTTTTTTTTTCATCTGAGTGATATCATCTTGTTCTGCAACTAAAGAGTTATATAGACCTGCATCTATGGCCAGTTGGAATCATATAGAGGTGAAAGAATTTCTTCTGGTAGGTCTAACTGAAATCCTCATTTGCAAATCCCTCTCCTTTTGCTTTTCATGCTTATTTATTTCATCACTCTGGTAGGTAACTGTGGGATGATCATATTGATCTGGTTAAGTGCCCAATTTCGTACTCCTATGTACTTCTTCCTTAGCAACCTCTCTTTGTGGCATCTGCTACTCTACTGTCTGCTCCTAAGATGCTGGCCAACTTCCTATCAAAACACAAGTCCAGCACACTTTCTGGCTGTGTCCTACAGAGTATCTTTTTTGCAGTGTATGTGACCACAGAGGGCATCTCCTGTCTATGATGGCTTATGATCGCTATGTAGCAATAGCCAATCCCTTTTTGTATACAGTCATTATGACCCAAAAGTTTTGTATTCAGATGGTCCTTGCATCTTGCTTGGGTGGCCTCATTAACTCACTGACACACACAATATATTTGCTCAAACTAGACTTCTCTCGTCATAACATTGTGAATCACTATTTCTGTGACATTCCCCCTCTTCTGAGACTCTCTTGCTCTGATATCTATAACAATGAAATCTTGCTTTTAATATTCTCTGCGGTCACTGGAATGTTCACTTTCATTATCATCATGGTCTCTTATATTCACATTATCATTGCCATCCAGAGAATCTGTTCAGCTGAGGGAAGGCACAAAGCCTTCTCCACTTGTGCCTCCCAACTGACTGACGTGACCTTGTTTTATGGGTCTGTGACCTTTAGTTACATCCAGCCAAGCTCTCAGTATTCCCTGGAACAGGAGAAGGCCTCTGCGTGTTTTATACCTGACGATTCCCATGCCACAAACACTGATTTACAGCCTAAGGAATAAGGATATGAAAGATACAGCAAAAAGTTCAATATTCTGGAAGAGAACTCCCACCTGACTCATTCTTTTCTACAGCTTTGTTAACCTAACATTAGCCCACAAACAGATAGACTTTGTTTAAAATTGTACCACAGAAACGATCACAAGCAAAACCATAATGAGGATACTCTCAAGCAATTTGAGACATGAGGGTTGAGTTTGATCTGAAGACTAAATATCACTTTATTTCACTATTCACTGTTTGGTAGCTTAATAGTTTCATTCTCTCAAGAGCTGATAAATATTTTTTTCCAACAAAGCCCCATGATAAACTCTAACAGAGCTCACCTTGGATTTAAAAGGAATCTGACATTGACTTAAATCAAAAGAATACTCCAGCAGTAAGCATTTATTAAATGCATTGTTATCTTGGAGAAAAACTTAAGTTTTCCCTTGCCATGATTTTCTTAGCTCATACCATTACTTTTTGTTCTACAAATGCTGTCATTTAAGTAAAAATATGTATCTTAAATTTTGTATTTAAATTACGTATCTTAACCATATCTTATAAAAATGGCTATCGAAAAAGTAATTCTAGTTACTTATAGTTTATTCATTCAATGTACTTCTACTGAGTACTTTTATTGTACCAGTTCCTCTGTGTGATCCAAAAGTAGAGAGGTTTAAAGTATAGAGCAAAAGATGTTAGAGGAACAGGAAATGGAGAAATATGGTAAATGGGAAAGACTATTTAAAGAATATATATGAATTTGGCTCCAGCATGGAATTTTTAACCAAAAGCATTAACAAATAAGGCTGGCAAGTTATTTAGGGCCATATGTATGAAGGCTTAGTAGTGCCAGTATAACCTGTTTTAAGATTCCCTCAATAGCTATATTTTAAACCCTAAATTAAATGCAAATAGCACACTTTAAGAAAATTCCTGTGATGCCACTGTTATTGGTATATTGGAACGTAGAAGAACAAATTTGGAAAAAATTATTGTGAATGTGAAGAGAAAAAAATACTCAGAGGGAGGTAAGAAATGTTATACATGAATAACATGGAGAAGAGGATATATTTAAATGATAGTTCGCGAAAATCATCAATAGGACTTGAGAAATGATTAGAGTATTTTTTCTTTGAGAAGCAAATGTTTACATGACTGGAAGGTTTTGAACCCATGTGCCTAATAAGATGGATTGATTAAGAGAAATAATAAGAAACTTAAGAATCTGTGTGTCATTAGAATTTCTGAAGGAAGAGCTTTCTAGGAAGAGAGCATAATCAATAACAAAGTCAAAGAGGTGAGAGGTTTCATGAAGTGTTCAAGATCCAAACTGGAGCAGAGAGCAAGAAGAGATATAGCAGGAGATGTTGCCAGAGAGGAAAAGGGATCCAGATCATGTAGGGTGTATGTAGGCGCTCTGAATTTGAGTGAAGAGAAAGGCACAGGGACAGTCAGGCATAAGAGTCGTATGATCCACTTTACAGATTAACAAGTTCACGCTGGCTACTGTATTGATAAGAAATAGACCATAGAACGGCAAAAGTGGAAGACAGAAGTCCAGGCAGGAGACTGCACAATAATTCAGCCAAGAGTTGATGGCATGTCAGACCAGAGCTATCATAGTGAAATTCTTGAGAAAAGCTGATATGAGATATATTTTGGGGCTAGACCTGGCAGGATTGTGAGGGAAAGAGAAGAGTCAAAAATGACTCCAAAATGAGCTAACAAAATATTATTATAACACAACCAAAAATCGACAATATGTGTATGTTTTCAAGCAAATATACGATACTGGCAAAGTTGATCGTATGATAGGACCAAAAAAAAGCCTCAATATGCATCGAAGGATGTGTACTAATTCTTTAACAGTAGATGAGATACTTAAATTTCCTAAATTAAATTTTTACACTTGTGAAGAGGAAATAATTATACCACTTCAAAAAGTTTCATACGTAGATAGGTAGATGGATTAGACAGATGATGATGATGATATATGGACAAATATAGATAAATACAGAGTAGATACACAGTTTAATGTGATTTTAGTATCTCCTAAGAGCTGAAATTCTGCAAGATAGAAAAATATTAAAAGATGAATAATTCTGTCAAGTTTAAGGATATCAGACATTTAAAAAACATGAGTTTAAAAAAATTTCAAAGTTAAGAAACATGATTTTGTGATATAGCACACTAAACAAAGCTTGCAGAGTATTGTGAGAAAATGAATGTATTACCTAACTTTAGATCTCAAACTTTGGAAAAGCATGGATATGTACTGGATATTAGAAAATAATATTATGTTATTACTACATGAAATTAAATATATGTATATATATGTGCATATAGTAAGACAGAGATTGAGAGAGTGTTAAAGCAAATGTAGCAATTAAAATTAGTGTTATAAATAAGGGGTATGTAAGTGATTATTTAACTATTCTATCAAGTTTGTATTATTCTTGGGCTAGCAGATATTTGATCCTGTCCAAAATGGCCATTAACACATTTGGTCCAGGCCAAAAGGTCCTTGAGATTTGGTCATGTCCAAAACCATTCAGCGTAGACCAAATATGCTCAAGGATATTTTGGACAAGACCAAACATTAAGGACTTTTTGGCCTGGACCAAATATCTTATGGATCAAATATTTTATGGACCAAATGTCTTATGGATGTTTTGGACAGGACCAAATGTCCTGAAGATATACTTGAATTTCTTTTATAAGTGTGAAATATTTCAATATAAAGTTAGGAAAACAAGGAAAAGTGCTTATAAAATGACAGGAGCACTTTTACTTCTGGATGCATTCAAGACCTTATGATGAAAACAGCATTTACGCAAAAATAACAAGAAAAGCAAGATAAGATACAGAAGTTATCTCTTGAAAAAAGTGAGTAGCTATTAAGGAAAAGAGAAGTGCAGTGGCTTAAAATTCAGAGGGATGTAAACTTGGAGAAATGAGCTGAGTTTTGTCCCACTAGTTCAGGGAACACTTGAAAATACAGACGTCATTCATAGTGGGTTCTGCAAATGTTCAGGGGAACCAGTAGAGTTTTGGCAGATACTTTGGAGGTTTTACCACACTTGCTTGCATTTCCTCTCAGAGCATTATGCATATTCTGAGACTGATCAGGCCTGGAGTACAAGTAAGTAAATAAATAGATAGAGGGACAGAGAGACAATAGATGATAGATAGATGGTAGATTAGTAGATAGGTAGATAGATAGATAGATAGATAGATATGTAGATAGATAGATAGATAGATAGATAGATAGATAGATAGATAGATAGAATTTGGTGGAGAACTTCGGTAAAGCAGAAGTTTTCTGTACAAAATTCTTCTATAAAGACGAATTTTTGATTGTGCCCCAAACAATACAAATATTACAGATTGTGAGCTACCAAAAGAAGGGCTACTGATTCTGAATATGCACCCTGCAGCTGCTTTGGGGGAAAGAGAAAACAGTGGAGCTTTAAGCAGTTATGTGGGCTGACAAGATGAAATGGATTATAAAGGACCTTAAACATCCAACTGTTTCCCCCTGGGAAATTGGATGGGACAGGGTGGAGTCTGTAAGAAGCTCTTTCTGGGCCACAGAGGCACAGTGAAATTTCTGCCACTCTTGCTGCACTTAGAAGACACAAATTTCTGGTAGACGGAAGAGTCAAAAACAAATGTAATGTAGATCTCTTTCTCAAAATGTTTGCCAGATTTTGATCCTGCTGGAAGCCAGGCACAGAGGAATAGAATTTACTTTCTGAAGCACAAGGAGATTCAGACTGAGCTGGAAAAATAAAGTGACATCTTTCTGTCTCTGCCTGTTTGATTGATAACGTCCCACCAGAGGTAGAAGCCTGCAGCAAACACAAGGCCAGCAGCCCTCTCAAGATATTTGCTGTGATTTGAAGGTGGAAGGGCAGGAAGCTAAGCTCATACTCCAAAGAGTTAAAACCAAATTTTCAGCAGTGGTCAAGGGCTGGAGAGAGAGACAGAAAGGCCTATCTGTTAATCAAAACTTTGGAAAACCTTCCCTACTGAAACTGGGACAAGCCAGAAGAAAAAATGAGGTCTAACTCCACACCAGTCTAATACCAGCCTGATTAATAATTGAATTATTGACATAGTCAGCCACTTATCCTTTGTGTCTACAAGAGAGAATGAAACCCTCATCTCCGAAAAGTAACATTATCTCTAGTTTCTATGGTCCTTATGTAATCTGTGATTAACATATTAACGAAAATAGAGAAAAGTTAGAAAAATGGTTTAAGATAAAATACTTCAAGAGAGAATTAAATAAAATAGAAACATTGCATTCTCTGCTTCTTTGAGTTTGTTATTTTAGATATCTTATGTAAGTGGAATTATGCAGTATTGTACTCTTGTGACTGGCCTATTTCACTTTTCATAATGCCCTCCAGGTTAAATCATGTTATCACAAATGATAGTATTCTCTTCTTCTTTGAAGGCAGAATAATACTCCATTGTATGAATATACCATATTTTCTTTAACTATTCATCTGATGATGGGCATTTGGGTTGTTTCCATGTCTTGGCTATCATGAATAATGTCACAGTGGACATGGGAGTGCAGGTATCTCTTGGGGGCAGGGAGAAATGAGCACCTATGTTTAATGGATATAAAGTTTCAGTTATGCAGGATGAATAACGATATTCTATGTTGTATACATATATTCTATCTATATAATAACTATGAATAATATAGTTAACAATACTGTTTTGTGCACTTAAACATTTAAGAGGGTAGATCTCATTTTAAGTGTTCCCACAGCAACAAGAAAAAAAAGAAAACAAAGAAGTGGGAGGAAACTTTTCAAGGTGATGGATATGTCTATTACCTTGGCTACAGTGATGATTTCATGAATATATAATATGTCCAAATTCATCAAATTGTATACATTAAATATGTGCATTTTTCTGTGCAGTTGTATCTCATTGAACATTTTTTTAAAAAACACTGAAACAAAAGGCATTCTAAAGCTAAAACACCCCCACAAAAGTTGAAAATAAGAACTCACAGGAAGGATTTAAGACCATAGCAGACAAAGTGGAAGACAGGATTGATAAACTCAAACACAAAACAATGTAAATTATCTAAATTAAAGCACAGAGAGAGAGAAAAAAATTAGGAGGATAGAGCAGAGCATAGGAGATATGTGTGACCCAATGAAATGGTGTGAAATACGTGTAGTTCATGTACACATGTACCAGAAGAAAAGGAGAGAATGGATAGAATAGATATTTTAAGATAACAGGACTAAAATTTTTCCAAAACTGATGAACACTCAACAAACATATTCAAGAAGGGAAGAAGATCCCAAAAGTCAAAAAATGCAGAGAAACCCATACATAGGATCATCACGATCAAAGGAACAACAGTATGAATTAGATAAACTAGTCAAAGTATAAACTTTTCAACTGTAAAACGTAGAGGAAACGGATTGAGATTTTTGAGATATGAAAGAAAAATAAAGTAAATACCTAATAGCCTATCCTTAGGGAAAAACTTTTCAAAAATAGACAGAAAAAATAAAGCTATTATCAACAAAAATAAACCGAGAGAATCTTTAAGACTATATAGTAAGACATTCCAAAAGAAGTTTTAGGCAGAAGGAAATTATCCCAATGGAAATACAGAATATAATTGAGAACAAAATTCACAAGGTTAAATACCTGAAAAATATTAAACAACATTGACTGTTTAAAGCCATACCAAAAATGATTTTCTAAGGGGATGACAACATGTGGAGAAGTAAATACAGGACAAAATAACATAAATGATAGAAAGGAATAAGTGAATTAACCTTCTGTAAGTTTCTTCCAGTGTAAAATGTGGTAAATAACTGATGTTTTAAAAGATTGTAATAAGGAAAGTACATGTTGTAATTTCTCTTGTAACCAATAAAATAATCAAAATATTTAGATAAAAGTCTCTAATAAATGAGACAAAACTGAGTAAGGAAATCTTGATTAACTTAACAGTACACAACAAGGAAGACACAAAGTTCCGAGAAAACATATAACTCTAATAGTGAGATGCTCCATGTAAAATCAGCCATGACAATTACTACATATAAAAACAAAGATTACCAAAGTAAATCAGGGTCTATCAAGCTCGCCATTATTGCCATTTGGGGCTGGATGATTTTTTGCTATGGAGGTTGTCCTGTTCGTGGGAGGTTAACATTTGCTGCCAGCAGTATTCCCATTCCCCAGTTAGGACACCAAAAATGTTTCTTGACATTGTCAATCTCCCCTGGAAGTCAAACTTGCCTAGGTTAAGTGCTACTGGAGTAGATTAAGAAAACAACCAACCAACCAATAACAAAAAGCACAAGCCAAATATATGCTGTTTACAAGAGTTCCAAGGACACAGACAGACTGAAAATGAAAAGATGCAAGGAGTTACACCATGGTAAACACATGCTTAAAGGAAGCTGATGTCACTATATTAATACCAGAAAAGTCAAACATTAAAGGGTAAAAACATTATTATTCATAAAAAGGAATATTTCTTAATGGTAAAATAACAACTTAAATAGGAAGGAAAAATAATCTTCAATTTTTATCTGCCTGAAAAAATACCTTCAAAATACTTATAGGAAAGCTGATGGAAGAGAGATAATAAAATTCACAAATATAGCTTGGGGTTTTAAAATAGCTCTCTGAGTAATTTATACAACAATTAAATAAAAATGAAATCACAGCATGATCAATTTAATTGACCTGGTAGAAATGCTTAGAAAATTATGCACTACAGTATATTCATTCTCTAAGACACATATGCAATATTTAAAAATTTATTTTATGTTGCATCATAAAACAAATTTCAATAATTGAAATCATATAGAGTATATTTTCTGATCATAGTGGAATTTAACTTCTTTATATCAAAATTTATTTATTTGTTCTCTTAATAATAGACTTTTTTTGTTTATAGTTGATAACATAAATCATAAGTAAAACTGCTAAGAGCAATTTTGTTCATGTGTTATTGTGGACATACACATTCATATCTAGGGGGAAGTCCTGGGACATAAGTTTTCATTTTGTTCTCTATGTAGTTATCCAATTTCTCTAGCAAAATTCATTAAATAAAAAGCATCTTTCTCTTCTGCATATCAGTGACTCTTGTAGAACAAGTTGCATATGTGTTTGTCTACTGCTAGACTTCTCATTCTTCTGCATTTTAATGTCACATTGTCTTATTTTTTTCATATGCTTAGCATTATTTTGTCCTGTTTAGGTAAATGTTCGGTCATATGTATTGTTTTTGTAAATCTAAATTCTTTCTAATCTATGTTTTTCTACTTTTTCAAAATTCTATGGTAAAATTGAGAGAATTACAGGAAAAAATTTAAAAATATGATTTTTCTTTCAGAGTGTTATGCTTGATTGTATATTGTTGATTTTGGATTCAGTGCAATAACAAGTAAATATTATCTAAAAGTAACAAATAAGTTCATAAAGATTTGTAATTAAAAATATAACAACAAAAAACAATCTTTGCATCTAGGCATAAAACTTAGCATTTGAGAGTAAAAAAATAGTAAAAAATTAAAGTTAGAAGGCATAGAAAAAAATCATTCCTGTATAATCCCATGGTTAATCAAATTAGGAGTTAAAGTGTTACTTAAACCCGAATTCAAAGTTCCATTATTAGTCCATAATACGGCACAAGTTGGAGGATAGACTTGTTTTTTGAGGAAGATTAGCCCTGAGCTAACATTGGCTGCCAATCCTCCTCTTTTTGCTGAGGAAGACTGGCCCTCAGCTAACATCCATACTCATCTTCCTCCACTTTATATGTGGGACTCCCACCACAGCATGGCTTGCTGAGTGGTGCCATGTGTGCACCCAGGATCTGAACTGGCGAACCCTGGGCTGCTGAAGTGGAACATGTGAACTTAACTGCTGGGCCACCGGCCAGCCTGTGGAGGATAGATTTTATTCAAGTTATTTATTACAGCTCTTTATTTTATTTTTTATATATCCACCCATAGAAAATTTGAGTCAGTCTTGAAGGCACATAATCTGCTGCGAATAATACATTATTTAAGTTCATAATACAATCAAGCTCCAGCTTCAATACTTTGACATGGATCCAATCAGGAAGAGAAAGAGTGATTTGAACTAGAAATAGAGATAGAAGAAGAAAGCATAGACCAACAATCTTCTTGGAAAGACAAAGTCAGGATTCCTTAGAAAAATTGTCAATATCAGGAAAAAATATTTTAATAGAATTATTGGAAAGATTAAAGGCAAAGAAAATAAGAAATATTCCTATGAGACATCGGAGAAGGCAGAATTTAAGTTGAATCCTATGTATTAGAAATAAAAGTTACAACAAAAAAAATAGGGCAGTCAAATCACTTATTCTAATTAACTGAATATTTTTCAGTGGCTCTACTACTGATACCGACCCTGGTATCAGTTTCCCCACATTAAACCCAGCATATATGTGGTTAAAACCAAAACACTCATTCCCTGCTTACTCTCTGGCTTCCTGACTCCAGAATCCACTATTCTCCATGGAGACAGACACCGTCAAGGACAAGCACCTGGACCATCTCCTCCCCACAAAGAGATAGGAGCTGGTGGGAAAGCTGCTGACCAGCAAGGTCAAAGCTCCCTCCTCTCTGCAAGTGTCTCAAGGCCAAAGACAGGCTGGTGGGAAAGCTCCGACCAGCAAGGCCATATGCTCCCCCTCCCCTACCTAAAACCCCAAATAAAAACCCTTCCTTTTAGCTTTTCAGGGAGTTTGGGATTTCAGCATTAGCTGCCCTCTCTCCTTGCTCAGTGCTGTGGAATCACACTGAAGGTGAGGTTTCCAGTTTGCCTTCTTCCCCTTAACAGGGTGTATTTGAGATCCATCCTTGTACCTGAAAATACCAGCGTATGTTCCTATTAATTGCCAAATAATATTCCATTGTAAAGATGTACCACAGGTTATTGACTCAGTAGTTCAAGGACATTTGGATTATTTCCAGTTTTAGAATATGTGAATAGAGCTGTTATAATTACTAGCATACAGTTCTTATTGTATCCATATTCTTTCTTTTATCCAGGTCAATAACACAGAGTGATAGGCACATGGGATCACATTGTAATTTTACACTGTATTTCCCTACTTGCAAATGTTGTTGAACATTTGTTTATGTGACTAGTTGCAATCTGTGTATCTTCTCTGTTGAAGTGTTTGTTCAAGTTTGTTTCCATTTTTGGTTGCTTATCTTTCCTTTTATTTTCATATTGTTGAGTTTTTGGAGTTCTTTATATATTCTGGATTCATGTTCTTTATTGAATATCTGTTTAGCAAATATTTTGTACAAGTCTGTGATTTGTTTGTTCATTCCCTCAACAGTCTCTTTCACAAAGCAGATTTTACATGTGATGAAGTACAATTTATTATTTCTTGCTCCAATTGTCCAGTTGTTCAATTTATTATTTCTTGCTCCAATTGTGTTTTGTACAAAAATTGGTGACTAGCCCTTGGTAACACAAATGACTTATTCGTTCTCTAGAAATGGTAGAGTATTAGATTTTATATTGAGGTCTAAGATTCATTTTGAGACAACTGCAAAGAATGAGTCAATGTGTCTTTTTTGTAGCATGACGCTATTTGACGTATTCAACATCATTAAATAAAAAAGGAAGACTATCCGTCCTACATGGATTTTCCTTAGGAACTTCATCAAAATTCATTTGACTATATTGCGTCAATCTATTGCTGAAGATTCTATTCTGTTTCATTGATCCAAATGTCTATCTTTTCACCAATGCCACACTCCCTTGATTATTTACCTTTGAGGTAAATCTTGAAATCAAATTATGTGAGTTTTACTGTGTTCTTTTTCGAAATTATTTTGACTATCTTAGTTCCTTTGCCATTTTTGTAAATTGTAGAATTGTGAATTTTTGGAAAAAAATGCTTATTCAGTTTTAATTAGGATTGCAATGAATGTATAGATAATTTGAGATTGCATTTAATTAATAGATCCTTTGTTCACAGTTTTGCTGCTTATCAGTATCATCTTTCTTTCCTTCCTTCTTTTCTTCTTTCTTTTAAAATTCAGATTCCATGACCAACAGTCCCTATGAACTAATTTAGAATCTCTGTGTGTAGAGCTTAGGCATCTATGTATTTTTCATAATTTTTTGAAGAATTTGCTTAAGTACATATCCTAGTACTAGTCTACAGATTATTATATAGGGTCGCCAAGACAGGACAAGACCCTGCACAGCTCAAATTTTGACCTTTATCTCTGTCAGATCTCTAATATTCTAATGTTCCATTACATAGAATATTATAGTTATCTCTATACTGTTCCATCTCCTCTGCCAATGCTTCCTATCTATATATTTTATCTTATCTCCTCTATTAAATAATTAATGAACTTAAATATATCTCTCATACCACCTAGAAGCACATAGAACATTAAAAGTTAACTAAGTCTAGTACTGTTTATTAAGTGGTTGTGAATTCTGTCATAGCTTAGGCTTTCATATTCTTTCATTATGTACATGTTTAAAGGATTTTGAGAGAAGTAAACAGATTATAGTCCCAGGAAGGGGACGTTGGATTTCAAAGAATTTAAATCATCAACCCAATGGCACATAGATATTTAGTATCACAGTTAAGTCTATGTTCTGTATCATCAGATTTTTTTTTCCCCTTCTGATACATATTCTTTTTCCACTGAAGAAACATTTTATACTAGAGGCCAAAGTGCATTCATGTAACCATTTGTATCATGTAGTTCATTGCTCCAGAACCATTCTCTTGTTTACCACAGAAAAAAACAAAATTATCTTGTTACTTTTCTGTCCCAGAAGAGAATTATTATGTTTTCTCCCTGGAACATCCCTGTGGACTTTAAGAAGAGTTTAGGAACCTGGTATAAGGGTCCAAATGCTTTGTATTCATCCCACACCTTAATTGAGTGAGTAGTTCATTTCCACAGGTAAGAGGAAAGGTTTTTCAACACTTGCAAAATATTTCAGAAGTCATAACCTTGAATCTCAAACTAGATTATATGCTTTAAAATTTACATATGAGATAGAAATTTCTAGTTAACTCAGAGTTGAATTAAAAATTGAAGGAGAGAACTCCAGGCAACATAGCAGGGTCAAGAGGAAATAGTCTTTATGTATTTAGGTCTATAGATTTGCAAGTTAGGAACTTGATTTAAATTGCTTGATTGAAGATAATAGTCCAAATAAAGGTAGTAGAAATAAGGGGCTATAGTTCATATTAGGAAAATTATTAAATGGAGAAAAATTTAACTATTAAGCAACCGTTGAGTATATGCCATTTGGGGATCATAATTTTATCTTTCTCATGGAAGGATATAAATGAATTTATATATATTTTACTAATTTGCTAATTGGTCTAGAAGATACTTCAATATGTTTTTTTAGTATAATGGTCTGCTTAAGCTTGTGGCTTTATAAAAGAGTTCAAATACATGAGGATATTATTTCGTGCTGTTTTTAGGGGATAACATTTCCAGACTTATGGCATATCACAATAGGTCTGCAATATGGTCAAGTGGAAACAGCTTACAGTTTGGAGACAGAGAAACCTGGACTTGAGTCCTGGTTCAGATAGTAAATAACTGTGACCTTGATCAAGTTATAGGTCAGGCTGGTTCTCAGTTTTCTCATCTATAAAAGGACACTGAATTAGTTTGCAGTTTGCTATGTAAATTACATAAGAAAATGTTCACAAAACTTGTACCCTCTAGTAGCCGGTTAACAACATGTGATAGCTGCTCTCTTAGCTTTCCTTCTTCTCAAGCTTGGTGCTTGCGGTAGCGTTCTCTTGGCTGTCTGTTTTCTTAATGTATGAGAGTTGAGGAACTGATTTGATTTTAGTTTTGCAAAATGGTCACATTTTGTTAAAAATTCAACATCTATATTCTTGTCTTTCTAGACTCTATCTCTTACAGTGAAATCATTCAGACATAAAAGCAAACAGTTCTAATTTCCTTAAATATTAGCTAACAAAAATGCCTGTTTAGGAAACATCTTGGATGAATTAAATAAATCCAAAAATTTTTGTCTATCCTTCTTCAATTCCCTACAGTAAAAGGAATAATTGCTCTAATGGGACGTAATGGGGAATAAGATATATCTTCATTCAGGCATCATCTTCTTATAATACAGATAAAATAAGAGAAATTAGGAGTTACGAGAAATTAATTATGTACAAAATTATCAGGGGAATTTAAGCAAATATGCTGTTATTCTCTTGTCATGCCCAAAGTCAGAATGCAATGACAGAGATGTATTTTGAAGGTGCCCAATACCATAGAATATCGGGATTCACTGGTTTTAATGTCATGAGAAAGGATTTTTAGTATATCTTAAGTGTCGTGCTATATAACATAATGCATAACTAAAAGAAGAAATACTTAGCTTATGGTCTGGTGCCTATTTATTTCTCAATGTTTTGATGAAGAAGTAATTTTATAACTCCTTATTAATATTTTGTAGTTCAGATGTAGAAGTCATATTTCATAAGTATTCATCCTTCACATATAATTAAAACACTTTAATTTTATATAAGTTTAATAGATATAATTAAAACACTTTAATTTTATATAAGTTTAATGTATGTTATATATAAGCACTCTGCAATCATACCATATTCATGCAGTTGAACAAGATCTACCTGAAAAGTTGGTCAACCTTAGTTATTCTTTGGTTTGGAAGGATAAAGTTAATTTTCCAAGTTACACTGTCACTAGATGCTGTATCAGAGATTTTAATACAGAATTTAGCTTCCAGATATAATGTTCTTAATCTTGTACCACAGTTAAGCAAGTATTAGAATAGTAATGTCACTGAAATTTCACCTGTAAACAATCAACATGTATTTTGTGATGGATTCCTTTATGTATTTAGGTCTATAGGTGCATTTTTCAAAATTTGCTTGCATATTTGTTTTGTTTTCATTGTGTTTCTTCTTATTTGCCTAATTCCCACTTTATCCCCGACTGCCTTTTATTAATATTTTTGTATATAACCCATATGTTCTAGAGAGACAGAGAGAGGAAGGGGGGAACAAAGAGAATGAGAAATTTTTTAAATAGAAATGACTTTTTTAATGCTCAAATAATACATTAATACATATTTACATAATTAATTGAAAGTTATGTTATTTTATTAATGTAACCATTCAAACTAAACCAGAAATTGTTAGGACACATTTGTGTGTGTGCATTGTCAAGAGTAATGTGTGAGTTATCTGTATTTATACAGAAGTCAAAATTTAGCTTAACTATTTTTTTTTAGTCTAGAATTCTGTAAGGATTAAATGGGTAATTTGGGGGGGGGGGTTAATTTCTCCACATTTGAAAAGCTTTTTATTCTCTGGATTAAAAAAAACAATCTTCCACATGGATCTGGGAAGACCTTTCCGGGAAAATAAAATCCTGCAGCTTTCTTCTTCTGATACTCTTAAGCTAATTTTCTCACTCCTTGATGTGTGGAGAGCTCAATACGACAAAAATATGATGCGTTTCTTGTCATGCATATAAAGCATTTGTATGTCCCTGGCTGTGTATACTGCAGATTTTTCACTCCTTTAAATAGAATTTGGTCTATGCCACACTGAAGGAAAAACAAGAATCCCAGTCCTGAAAACTTTCTCCTAAATATGGTAGACGAAGGATTTCATTTTGTTTCAGTAATGTAGCCTTCAGTTCACATACAGGTGACTCTTCCACTTTTTTTTAATGCACTTTTCTTTTTTCGTATTCCACTGAATGAGAAACAGTCTGATGGTGTAGGAAAATACACCAGAAATAAAACACTACTTTGTGGCTTATGTAATCAGTTATTCTTTTAGCAATAGCTTTTGTAAATTTTATGATCATGTAGTTTTTCTTTTATAATAATTTTAGAAACTCCCTAAGAAACTAAAATATATTAAAGGAATGGCCGTGATTTGGCAGAAATAGGTCTCAACAATACACTCAAGGACTTTGAAAGGATGAGTATATGAATAGAGAAAAACCTTACATTGATAGTGAGTTAAACTTGGAAAAACATTAAGAGTGTAGTGAACTATGGAGGCCTAAATGGACAACTTAGTGATATGCAGATCAAGAGAGAAAACTAAAAAACAAAACCAATGCTGTTACTGTTTACATGCAGGTACATCTGTATCCAGAATAACATCTGCTGTCTGTTCTCCAGTGTTCCAGAAGTCCTAGTGGAATGGGATCATAGCCGAAAGGAGAACCTGCCTTGGTTTGGTCAGAAAAGGGTATCGTGCATGACAGGTTGAAATGTAAATCTAATTTATCCCACTTTCTAGTTATCTGGAAAGATTTTAAACTTAAATAACTTTTACATTGATTTTTTTCATTTAAATGCAACAAAATTTTGTGATATAATTATGGTTCCTCCCATTTTAATAATTTTGAACATTAAAGAAAGTTATTTCACACACACTGTAGAAAATCTAGGATTTGTACTCAGATGTTTACTTTCTCTGATAATATTTTTGCATTTAAAAATTCCTATATTCATTTATCCCCGCGAATTTTAACAGATTGCAATATGAAACTAAATGGTAGTAAATTTAACAGAAAATAAATTGGAAATTAAACTGCATAAATTGGCATGTTTTTAACATGGAAAATTTAGTCAATCCTGAATAAGATAGTTCTTTAATTTAACAGGGTAATTCATTCACTTGGACCCAACTTCTTCACCACTGCCTATTTCTTTACTGCCAAGGATTTCAACATGCCTTTCTAAGAAACAAACAAGAGGATATAATAGAGTGGGTTCTGTATTCAAAAATATTGCTTTAAAACCTATAAATAAAACTGAAATGTCACAGTTGACATCAGATTTAGATTTATACAGGATTCAGATGAAAAATGTAACTGAAGTCACCATGTTTGTATTGATGGGCTTCACAGATGATTTTGAGGTATAAGTCTTCCTATTTTTGCTATTTCTAGCGATCTATATATTTACTCTGATAGGCAATTTGGGACTGGTTGTATTGGTGATTATGAATTCCCAGCTCCACAACCCTATGTACTACTTTCTAAGTGTGTTATCATTCTTGGATGCCTGCCATTCTTCAGTTGTGACCCCAAAAATGTTGGTCAATTTCCTGTCAGAGAAAAAAGATGTTTCATTCCTTGGATGTGCAGCACAGATGTTTCTCTTTGTTACCTTTGGGACCGCAGAATGCTTTCTCTTGGCTGCAATGGCATATGATCGCTATGTAGCAATCTACAAACCTCTGCTATATTCAGCTATCATGTCAACCAGGGTCTTTGTGCCACTCATCATTATTTCCTATGTTGGTGGCATTTTGAATGCTTCAGTGCATACAGGGGCCACATTTAGCCTATCTTTTTGTGCATCCAATGAAATTAGACATGTCTTTTGTGATATTCCTCCTCTCCTTGCTATTTCTTGTTCTGACACTCACACAAACCAGTTTTTACTCTTCTACTTTGTGGGCATTATTGAGATAGTCACTATCCTGATTGTCCTGATCTCCTATACTTTCATTCTGGTGGCCATTCTGAAGATTCATTCTGCTGAAGGGAGACAAAAAGTATTCTCTACATGTGGTTCTCATCTAACTGGAGTGTCAATATTTCACGGAACAATCCTCTTCACGTATGTGAGACCAAGTTCCAGCTACTCTTTGGACCATGACATGATAGTGTCGACATTTTACACCATTGTGATTCCCATGTTGAATCCCATCATCTACAGTTTAAGGAACAAAGATGTAAAAGGTGCAATGAAAAGAGTGTTTGGTAAAAATTAATGTGTCAATAAAGCAGATTTTTCACACTAATCATTAAATTGAAACCAGTTGAGAATGATGTTCATTATCTCCATATCAAGAAGTTATGATGAAAATGTTCTGTTTTAGTTTATTAGTATCTTTCTGTTGTTCTTACATGTTTTTGCATAAAGATGAGAGTCATACCTCTACCCATGCAGTTTCCACACATGCAGAAAAACTGTCATCTATTTGCTTCTTACTTAATTCACTCTCAGATATACACACACACATACATACGTATATACATAAAATTACTTATATGTACATATATGCTGATACAGATTGTGTTATTTTCTTAGGGCTGTTATAGCAAATTACAGAATTGTGGCTTAAACAACAAAAATTTATTTATCACTGTCATAGAATCTAGGAGTCAGAGATCACGGTGATGGCTGGGTTGGTTTCTTCTGAGGCCTTTCTCCATGGGTTGAAGAAAGCAATTTTCTGCCTCTGTCTTCAGATCATCATTCTTCCATGTATTTCTCTGTTCTAACTCTTTTTATAAGGACAGCAGTCATATTGAATTAGGGTCCACTCTAAAGGATCTCATTATTATTATTATTGTGTGTGTGGTGAGGAAGATTGGCCCTGAGCTAACATCTGTTGCCAATCTTCTTCTTTTTGCTTGTAGAACATTGTCCCTGAGCTAACATCTGTGCCAATATTCCTCTATTTTGTATGTGGGACACCTCCACAGCATAGCTTGATGTGAGATGTGTAGGTCTGCGCCCAGGATCCAAACCTGTGAAGCCTGGGCTGCCGAAGCAGAGCAAACAAACTTAACCACTACACCACTCGGCCGGCTCCAAGGATCTCATTTTAAGTTAATTATCTCCAAAAAGACAGTACTGCCAAACATACTGACATTCTGAGCTACATGGGTTAGGATTTTAACATATGAATATTGGCCTATATTGTACAGGTATATACACATAGAGTCAGATATGCATGTAATCTTTACTTTAAAATGTATAGTATTAACTTTCATCTCATATGACTCAAATTGTTTGTTTCAATATTTACAATTGTCAGTAACTTTATAATTATACCTGACTAGCTTGCTCAAGTACCACCTAATCCATAGCAAAACCACAGCTCACAGAATCTCAGAGCACTCTCCATGGAATTGTTGGTTTGGACTCCAGTTCAAAGAACTTTGCTCCATCCTTAGATCTACACATTGACAGCAATCTAATCCCAACCTGTGGTTTGGAGACCACAGACATGTGTTCATATTCCTGGTGCCATTACCATGCTTTTTGTAAGGGTACATTTCTCCCCCGTTTATTATTTTATTATTTCATCCAGAGCATGGACATTAAACCCATTCTTTATTTCCTCACAGAATACAGAGACTGGGCATTAGCATTTACGAAGATTATACTTAAACTCAAGAATGACAAAAGACAAGCACAATTCAGAGAATAAGTTGCAGTAGTCCAGCAGATTGGGCTCTTCCCAAACTAAGCCCTGGCTCATGTTTGTGGGTTTCCCTACAGGCCTGGTCCTGACTCAGCTTGGACTCCAGTTTTCTTTGACTCCTATCCCTCTGTGATGCCCTTGAAGATGTCACCTCTCCTCAGTGACAAGGCCCAAGAACTAGGATACAGAAGAGTCTCTACCATGTTTAGCCCTGCCTCCTGCAGACCTCATTTTCATTGCAAAGAATCCTCATTTAATGTTAATTATATATGGCTGTGTTTTTCCTTTCTTCCTTCCTTTCATTATCATTAATTTTTTTGTGTGTGTAAAATCACCTTAGTTGCAATAAGACAATCTCCTTAAAACATCAAATATAACCTAAGGACTTTTCTCATTTTAGGGAGTTATTTTTAGGGCATCCCATTAAAGGATTATTAACTTTAAATTACCTCAACAATACATTACACAGCACCTCTTACACAATATATTACTTTCACAACTTTTCTGCAGTTCTTTTTTCCAGTTTGGAAGACTCTCTACACTTCTATTGACCTCATGTCTTCTACTTAATGCTTCTTCTTAGTCATGGGCATTCTGACTATCATAAGAAGGTACATGTGTAGGTTGGAGATGGGTCAAGCTGGCTTTTCCAGTTTCATGCTCAAAGACTCACTCACATATTTTCATTGTCTTAAAATATTGTCTTATATAACTGCTTAGACGCTCATAGCTAAGCCTAAGTCATTAGCACTTCTACCTGAATTCCTTGAGTCCCATAACCAGATAGACCTTACCTTCAAAGTGACACTCTGCGCTTTAGATATTATATGTTGCTCTAACAGTACTTTCTGAGACCTACATCTTACAGAAGCCCCTTCTTTATTTCAAACTTTCCTTCCCAGAGTTTCTTCCCTATTCATTGACATTTGTCTCTTAGAATGTTCTTCCTCAAGGTGAAGTCCTGCCATTTTGGAAGGGAGTATGTACTGCATCTTTCTAAGATCTTCCATGACCTGCACCACCAAACATTTTGGACTCCTACAGTCTCTTTGTGAATCCCTCATTGAGCCTGGATGTGTGTGCCACTCGGAGCAAGTAAGGGCTTTTCTACTTTCTCAGCTTGATTGAGCTGAGATGCCCACTCTGTAAATTGTCCTCTTCTTGAGGTGTTGGGTTTTTTAAATTTCTAGGTCCCAAGGGTCATAGATCCTGTTAATACTTCCCTTTTCATGTTTACCATGTACTTGCCAAGAAAGCACTGACTCCAACAAGATTCAGCTGCTTTGGGGTGCCTTGACACCTTAAAAGTCCTTGCTGTGGTATTAATAGAGGTCTTCTGTGATATAATTTGTCAAAGTAGTCATCTATTTATTTTTCTTTCTCTTTTTTCTTTTTTCATTTTTAATTTGTTTGCTGTTGTTTGTACATATTTTATTAAGGAAGTGTTTTGGGGCAAATTCTGGGTTTATTAATGAGAATTTTCTGTAATTTTTCTCTATCTGCCTTGTTTCAGTTTTACGTAATTTTCTTTTATTTTTAAGACTTTACTTTCTTTAGAGCAGTTTTAGGTTCACAGAAAAATTAAGAGGAAGGTGCAGAGATTTCTCATATACGCCCTGTCCCCTCAAGTGTATAGCCTTCCCCATTAGTAACACGTTTCACTAAAGTGGTACATATTTTACAATTGATAAACTTACATTGACATGTTATAATCATTCAAAGTCCATCATTTACCTTAGGGTTTACTCTTGGTGTTGTATATTCTATAGTTTGAAAAAATATATAATGGCATGAATCCATCATTATAGTATTATGCAGAGTATTTTTCTTGTCCTAAAAATCCTCTCTGCTCTGCCTCTTCATCCTGTCACTCCCAAACCTCTGGCAACCAGTGACCATTTTACTGTCTCCATAGTTTTCTTTTTCCAGAATGTCATATCGTTGGAATTGCACTGTAGGTAGCCTTTTCAGATTGGCTTCTTTTACTTAGTAATATGCATTTAAGTTTCCTTCTCTCGTCTTTTCCTTCCTTGATAGCTCATTATTTTTAGCACTGCATGATCATTCATTGTCTGGATGTGCCACAGCTTATTTATCCGTTCACCTACTGAAGGACAGCTGGTTGCTTCCAAATTTGGCAATTATCAATAAAGATGGTACAAACATCTGTGTGCAGCTTTTTATGTGGATATGTTTTCAGCTCCTTTGGGTAAATACCAAGGAGTGGAATTAATGTATTATATAGTAAAAGTATGTTTAGTTTTGTAATTCATTCGTCCATTCTCTTTTGTCATTGCTGGTCATTTATTTCACTTATATTTAAACATACATAAGCAAGTATACACATAAGATATACACATAAACATATACATTTTCTTCCGACTACTCTGTTATTTCACTCAAATCTCTACTTGCTTGATTGGTTTCTGAAGAGATGTTGGATGTAATTCTTATCTTTGTTCCTCTATAGATGAGATCTTTTTTTCCTCTAGCTTCTCTCAGGATTTTTTCTTCATCTTTGATTTTCTGTACTTTGAATGTGATATGCCTACGTGTAGTTTTTATTTGGCATTTATCTTGCTTGGTGTTCTCTAAGCTTTCTGAACCTGGATCTGTGGTTTGGTGTCTGCCATTAATTTGGGAAAATTTTCATTCATTATTCTTTCAAATATTTCTTCTTTCCTTTTCCCACAGACCTTGGATATTCTCTATGATTTTTTTTCCAATCTTTGTTCTTTTTGCTTTCCAGTTTTTGAAGTTTCTATTGATATAGCCTCAAGTTCAGAGATTCTTTCCTCTCCCATGTCTAGTCTACTTAGTAAGCTCATTAAAGGCATTGTCCATTACAGTTAAAATATTTTTCACCTCTGGCATTTCTGTTTGGTTCTTTATTAGGATTTCTGTCTTTCTACTTTTATTACCCATCTGTCCTTTCATGTTGTCTACTTTATTCATTAGAATATTTAGCATATTTATCAGAGTCATCTTAAATTCATGATCTGATATTTACTTCTTATATCCATGCCATTTCTGAGTCTGAAACTTAGTCTTTGGCTTCAAATTATGTTTTTTTTTTCCTTTTAGTATGAACTGTCACTTTTTCTTGGTAGCCAGACAAAATGTACTGGATAAAAGGAACTGCTATACATAGACCTTTATTAATGGTGTGATGAGGTGTGGGAGTTGGGAAAGTGTTCTGCAGTCTTGTGATTGGTCTCAGTACTTTAGTAAGCCTATGCCTCTGAACTATGAACTTCAAAACACGTCTTAGTCTTTTTCTTTGCCCTTGGTTGGGACTGGATCGCTAGAGTGAGCTGAAATTTGGTATGTCCCTTCTCCCAAGTTAGTTAGACTGAGGTAATATCCCAGCAGGCTAGTCTCTGGTTTACCAGTTTCTCGTGAGGGCAGGCTTTGTTAAAAATAGAATGCTTTGCATCTTTCAAAATGATTCCTTTTGCTTCCTTCTGCTGGAAACATAAGGGATTTATCTGATACATACTGTGGGAACCTGGTCAAGCTCCTGGAGGTAAATCTCACAATATTTTGGGGGCCCTCCTATGACTGGATTCTCCTCCAAATTTTAACTCTCAGAGTTGTCCACACTGAGCCTCCAGCAATTTGTTACAGTTCAGGTTCCCATTCAGGCAGTGGTTCCCATGGTGGTTTCTGCTTCTGAGTCTCTGCTCAGGAAAGCCTGACTCTCTATATTCACCTGTTTGTCTCTCCAATAAGAGGACAGTGTTTTGAGAATTCAAAAAGTGTTGCTGAGTTTTCAGTGTGTTCAGCTTTTCACTTGTTGATAGGATGGAGTGGCAACTTCCAAGCTCCTTACATGTAGAACTGGAAATTGGACCTTTTTAATTTTTATTTTAAGATTTGTTTCTTTTTTTCTCCTTTTTATAGTAGAAAGTTTACTCAAATTTCTGGTAATATATGTTGTCTGCCCATCTTTACAAGTGGGTCATTGAAAGGAATTATTGATGCCATGTTACATTGCTTCATTCAGATTTGTTTCCACCATCATATCATCATAAAGATATACACTGTACCACCTCTAAAATATGTCCTATCCTTACAACAACATTATACTTTATCCCCCTCTCAACATTGCTTCTGTTAATGGTGTCTATAGTCCCTGACATTATTTTTCTGTTTCTCCCCAACATAGGAGGCTCTCAAAAGTATTTTTGAACAGATAAATAGATGAATGATTGTCAAATCGATTTACTAAATTGGGCTCAATTTTCTTATCAATAAAGTGAGAAGTTGTTCACTTGATATGTTGTTTCCAACTCAACTGCTTATCAGGAGCATCTGGATAATTGAAGAAAAGTAAAAATATTAAGTATCTATCTCCTTTGTATATCAGTGTTGAATTTCTGCACTTATTTCCTAGGGGTGTGTGTGTGTATATATACACATAAATAGATATTAGCATGTCTTTCAAATATGCTATAGATTACTATTCAAGAATCATAATCTTGCATGACTTCTGAAGTCTTACAGAACTTTCAATGTTTTCTGTCTCCTACTCCACATGCTTATAGCATTTTGTACATTTTATCACATGAATAATAAACATTTCAATAAGTTCAAAATTTATGTCTTTTTCATTTCAAACAGAGCACTTTATAATTTGGATGGAGTGGAAGTTTAATGAATTTGGGTGACTGTAAATACACATGCTGTACCTTGTAAGGAATATAATGTAATTTTACCTTTGATCTTTTCCATGTAAACTGACTTGTTGTGAAATAAAAAAGTTAGGCTGCCACGATTAGGACCTGAAACTCCGAGAAGTTACGTAATAACTCAGAGATGTGACGTGAGATTATGTCTCATGTCTTAAGAGTTCTTATCTATTGGTTAAATTTAATCCTATGTATTTTATTCCTTTTGTTGCCATTGTAAATGGGATTGTGTTCTTAATTTCTCTTTCTGCTATTTAACTGGTAGTGTATGGAAGTGCAACCAACTTTTGTATGCTGATTTTGCACCCTGCAACTTTACTGCATTCGTTTATTTTTTTAATAGTTTTTACTGTACTCTTTAGTGTTTCTTATATATAAAATCAAATCATCTGAAAATAGTAAGAGTTTCACTTCTTCCTTTCCAATTTGGGTTTCTTTCATTTCTTTTTCTTGTCTGATCATTCTATCTAGAGCTTCCAATATTTTGTTAAATAAGAGTGGTGAAAGTGAGCATCCTTGTCTAGTTCCTGTTCTTAGAGGGATGGCTTTCAATTTTTAAGCATTGAATATGATGTTAGCTGTGGGTTTGTCATATATGCCCTTTATTATCTTGAGGTACTTTCCTTTTACACCCATTTTATTCATAGTTGTTGTCATAAATGGATGCTGTATCTTGACAAATGCTTTATCTGCATCTATTGTGATGATCATGTGATTTTTATTCTTCATCCTGTTAATGTGGTGTATCATGTTGATTGATTTGCAGATGTTGAACCATTTTTGCATCCCTGAGTAAATTCCACTTCATCATGGTGTATGATCTTTTTAATGTATTGCATTTAATTTACTAATATTTTCTTGAAGATTTTTGCACATGTGTTCATCAGTGATATTGATCTGTAATTTTCCCTTTTTTTGTTGTCCTTGTCTAGTTTTGTTATCAGGGTAATAATGTCGGCATCGTAGAGTTGGGAAGCATTGCCTTCTCTGCAATTTTTTGGAAGAATTTGAGAAGGAGAGGTATTAAGTATTCTTGAATGTTTGGTAGAATTCACCAGAGAAGCCCTCTGGTCCTAGACTTTTTTTTTTTTAGATTTTTTATTTTTTTCCTTTTTCTCCCCAAAGCCCCCCACTACATTGTTGCATATTCTTCGTTGTGGCTCCTTCTAGTTGTGGCATGTGGGTTGCTGCCTCAGCGTGGTTTGGTGAGCAGTGCCATGTCCACGCCCAGGATTCGAACCAACGAAACACTGGGCCGCCTGCAGCGAAGCGAGCGAAGTTAACCACTCGGCCACGGGGCCAGCCCTTAGATTTTTGTTTTTTGGGAGGTTTTGATTACTGTTTTGATCTTCTTACTAGTGCTTTGTCTATTCAGATTCTCTATTTATTCTTGATTCAGTTTTGGAAGTCTGTATGAGTCTAAGAATTTATCCATTTCTTTAAAAATAAATTTTGTTCTTTTGTTTTGTTCTTTAATCAACGAGGTAGAATACTTGTACACTGAAAATTATAAAATATTGTTGAAATAAATTGAAGAAGACACAAAGAAATGGAAAGATATTCCATGCTCATGCATTGGAAGAATTAACATAGCTAAAATGTTCATACTTCCTAAAGCAATCTACAGATTCCGTGCAATCCCTATTAAAGTCCCAACAAAATTTTTCACAGAAATAGACTAAAGAATCCTAAAATTTCTATGTGACAACAGAAGACCCTGAATAGCCAAAGCAATCCTTAGAAAAAAAAGCAAGGCTGGAGGTATCAAAATCCCTGACTTCATAATAAATGACAAAGCTATAGTAATCAAAAAAGCATAGTGCTGACACAAAATCAGACACACAGATCAATGAAACAGAATTGAAAGCCCTTAAATAAACTCACACATCTATGGACAGCTAATTTTTGACAAGGGAGCCAAGAACCTACAACAGAGAAAGGAAAGTCTCTTCCATAAATGGTGTCTGGAAAAATGAAAAGCCACCTGCAAAGAATGACAGTAGAACATTATCTTACATCTTACACATGAAAATTAACTCAAAAAGGATGAGACTTGAATGTAACTCCAGAAACCATAAAACTTCTAGAAGAAAATATAGGTAGTATGGACTTCAACCTCAGTCTTAGCAGTATTTTTTTGAATATTGTGTCTCACTAGGCAAGGGAAACAAAATAAAAAGTAAACAAACGGAACTACATCAAACTAAAAAGATTCTTTATGGCAAAGGAAATCATCAAGAAAATGAAATGGCAATCTAACAACTAAGAGAATATATTTGCAATTCATACATCTGATAAAGAGTTAATATCTAAAATACATAAAACATTCATACATTGTAACAATAAAAAAATTACAAACAGACAGAGGACCTGAATAGACATTTTCACAAAGAAGATATACAGATAGCCAAGACGCACATGAAAAGATGTTCAACATCAGTAATTATTAGACAAATAGAAGTCAAAACTTCAATGACTTTCTCTCCAAAGTTTACTCCTCTTTAAACAGTAATATATTTGAAGGACTATGAACAAAAATTAATATACAGCCTAGTAAACTAATTAAATGTATAAAGCAATAAATATATAAAGCAATTTCCTTTAAATATGCCCATTTTTAGTTACAAATTTAAGATGACCATAAAATTGAACTTTTTTCATCAGATGTATTTATTTTTACAACATAAGCAAATATTGGGGCACAAAATTAATACAATAACTAATCGTTATAATATGTTTGTTTTGTGATTATTAGTATACACCAAAACCAATGAATTAAATAAGGATTAAATCCAATGGATTGTATTTTGATTATGATTCTTTTTTTCTACTCACTCTTTATGTCTCTGGACTATTCTTTAGAGAATAAAGAAGTTTTGAGAACTATGTGATCTGCTGATTCCGAAAATACTCTCAGCTCACCACAACTCCATTTGTTAAATTACAGTGAGCTTAAGTTTACTTGGAAAGAAAGTCTACCATCACACGTGGATTAGTCATAAGCTTTGCTGACGAACACATACTTTCAGATTCTAAATCCTGTTATTCATCTTGAACAGATGTCAAGAATTGTATTGGGGCTGACCTTTTTCTTGTGACTCCTGGTCACATTTAAAAAAATAAATTACATCATATTCATCAAAATTTTTTATTTTATTTCTTTTAATTTGCCTATTACCTCACATCTATAATCTCCTCACCCCTATATAATCACTTGTCTCAACCTCTGTTCAGTTTATATTCCTTCCCATGACAGTTAAAATAACAAAATGCCCACATATTTAGAGTTTTTCTAATCAAATTATTAACACATTTGAAATTAAATGGTATATTTAAAAGCATTCTATACTGTGAGAGTCACTCAGTAATAGTTAATTAGAGTAAGTGGTTTGAGAACCCTAAGTTGTTTTGTTGTCAATTCATTTCCAATACATAGGATTCAAACTAAATTCTGCCTTCTCTGACATCTCATATGAGTATTTCTGGTTTTCTCTGCCTGTTTTCTTTCCAGTAATTCTATAAAAATATTTTATCTTGATCTTGACAATTCTTCTAGTGAATCCTGACTTTGTCTTTCCCAGAAAGTTGTTGGTCTGTGCTTTGTTCTCCTTCTGTCACTATTTCTAATCCAAATGACAATTTCACTTACTGGTGGGATCCACGTCAAAATATTGGATGTGGAGCCTGGTTTGCATTATAAATTTAAATAATGCACAGACTAGTATACGCAGCAGATTGTGTGCCTCCAAGACAGATTCAAATTTCCTGTGGGTGGTTATACAAAAACTAAAATAATAATAATTGAATAAAATCTATCCTTCACCTCGTGCTGTACTATGAGCTAGTAATTGAAAGTTTGGATTTCATTGGACATTTGACTCCTAATTTGTTTGACAATGGGATTATCCAAGAAAGATTTCTGGTATTCCTTCTTTCATTTCTTTCTGCTTTTTTGCTCTTTAATATTGAGTTTTATGTCGTGGTGTAACTTTTTTATTTTTGTTGTTATATTTTAATTGCTATTTGTTGTGAATGACTTTAATTGTGACTCAGATAATAATTATGTAGTTGCTATTTCACTGAATCCACAATAAACACCACCTAAACAGATATAATACCTTGAACTATATCATATGCTTTTTAAGAATATTTCTTCCCTTTTTGAACACAGCTCTTGAGGGAGTAGAAAAGCATATGGAATTTAGATATCTAAAAGTAACAAGTATAACCAATTATTTAGTCAAAAAAGGGATAAGGTAATTCTTAGTATTTAAGAAACAAATTTGAATGAAATATAAGTTGTCATTATTAAGCGATTGCTTAATTTAATCATGTCTTATCATCCTGGAAAAATATTGATTAATTCTTCCAGATATACTGCAGGAAATCTAATAGAGATAGAAAGTGTTTAGAGATTAGCTCAGAAAATGTGATAATCCAGGAGGCTGCTTCTCTGTAGAACAAACTTAATTCAGAACATTTTATATTTAACATCATAAAGATTCAATTTCGTTAACACCTTTTATCTTTTAATATTTACTCCAATATTGTATAATTATTAACGTTCTTGTTCTACAGGTGAGTAGATTATAGTAAATAATTTTACACAATTGCTGAAAGGTCTAAAATGCTGATATTCTGTTCCAATGCTCGATACAGGTAGACAATCTCACAAGTTTGGATGTCAGAAGGAAAGTATTTTTCAGCCAGTCACTTGGTGCTGTAACGTGATTTAATATGACGACAACTAGCAGAATAGGGTGGTAAATTAACCAGTTCGCCTGATGGTTTTAAAATTACATGAGGTCAACCAGTGAGTGAACACTCATATTTTCCATTTGATTCTGCAGTAAGTGGCATAAACACTCGACCCATTGTATTGTCACTGCTTCCTGGTCCATAACTGGGAAATTATACATGCCAAAAAATAAATATGAAAACACAGCTCACCGTCCCTTGAATCACAATATTGAGTCACAATTTTATTTATTCTTTTTGTAGTAAATGAATTATAATTTAATGAATATTTTCAAGTTTGTTCCGTAAAGTGTCCACATGAAGAATGTGACTGAAGTTACTATATTTGTACTGAAGGGCTTCACAGACAACTGTGAGCTACATCTTCTTCCTGTTTCTAGCAATGTTTCTGTTTACTCTGATGGGAAATTTGGGACTGATTGTATTGGTTATTGGGGAGTCCAGGCTACACAACCCCGTGTATTATTTTCTGAGTGTGTTATCATGTGTGGATGCCTGCTTTTCCTCAGCAATTACTACAAATATGTTAATAGATTTTCTGTCAAAGAATAAAGCCGGTTCATTCCTTGGATGTGCAACACAGATGTTTCTCACTATTACTTTTGCTTTCTTTTGGCTGCAATGGTATATGATCACTATATGGCAATCTATAACCCTTTCCTGTGTTTACTTAGCATGTCACCCTGAGTCGATGTGCCATTCAACATTGCTTCCTATTTAGAGGTATCTTGCATGCTGCTTTATTCACAGTGGCTACTTTTAGTCTATCCTATGAATCCAATGAAATTACATATGTCTTTCGTGACATTGCTCCTGTCTTTTCTATCCTGGTTGTCCTCATCTCCTATGGTTGCATTCTGTTGCTGATTCTAAGGATACATTCTGCTAAAAGGAGGATAAAAGTATTTTCTGCATGTGGTTCTCATCTACCTGGAGTGCTAATTTTTCATGGTAAACTTTTCATGTTTGTGTGACCAAGTTCCAACTATGCTTTGGATCATGACATGATGAGGTCAATATTTCACACTATTGTGATTCTTATGCTGAATCCCATCATCTATAGATTAAGGAAAAAAGATGAAAAACAGGCACTGGAAAAAATGTTTTGAAAAAATGGCTTATCAGTAAAGTAAATGTTCACAGTAAAAATTGATTTTAAAAAATTGAGAGTTATATTCTGTGCCTCAATATATGATGAAAATTGTTTGTTTTAGTATATTAATGTATTTCTCTTTTCCTAGATATTTTAAAATAAAGATCATAGTTAAACCTCTACCTATGCTGGTTTTGTATGAGGAAAAAATGTATCATCGATTTGCTTCTTAATATGTTTCTACCGATATATGTATATACACATATACATACACATATATGTATGAAGAAGCTTATGATTTAGATAACGCAAGTGCACACACACAAGATTATATGTATTTATCTTTACTTTCCAATGTTGTGTATTGTTTTCTTTCTTCTCCATATAACTCAAATTTATATACTCCCATAGTTGCAATTATAAGTAGCATTATAATTATATCTGACTAGTTTGATCAAATGACACCTAATAAACAGAAAAAACACAGCTCAGGTACTCTAAGAACACTTCGCAGAGTCCAGTTCAAAGCACTCTGCCTCTATCCTTAGCTTTATGCTTTGACACCAATCTAATCACAGATGGTGGTTCAGGGAACACAGAGAATGTGTTCAAATTCCTGGTGTCATTACCATGCTGATTTGTGAGGGCACTCATGAACATTAAGCCTATCTTTAAATTCTCACAGAAAAGAAAGTCTAGACATTAAGATTTACGAAGATTATACTTAAACTCAAGAATAACAAAAGAAAAGCACAATTCAGAGAGTAAGATGTAACTGGCAGGCAGGTTGCCTCTTCCCACAACTAAGCCCTGGCCCATCTTTATGGGATTTCTTACAGACCTGGCCCCCAATCAACTTTTACCTCTCTCTTCCTTTGACCCTTTCCCCTCTGTGATATCCTTGCAGATCCCACCACTTCTCAGTGCCCCAGCTCAAGAACCAAGGTACAGAAGAGTCTCTCCTATGCACTTGTTTAACCCTGCTTCCAACAGATGTCCCCTTCATTGCAAAGACACATCTTCCTCAAAGATAATTTTAAGTTGTAGAGTTCATTCTTCCTTCCTTAATCTTTATTTATTAATTTTTAACTATTATTTTGTGAAAACTCATTTTCTTCCCCAAGAGCTATCATTGTTTGATTTGAAAGAGACAATCTCCTTAGAATTAAGAATACAACCTAAGGATATTTCTCTAATTTGGCATTATTAAATTTAATAACAATTCAAGAGTTCTTATGCAGAACATCTCTTACCATCATATAATTCTACCATAATTTCTCTGCTTATATTTTCTCAAGTTTGAAAGTTTCTCCCTACTGCTCTTCAAATTATTCCTTTCTTCAAATGCTAAAATCAAACCCTGGTCACTGATTCATTATCCTTGCATATCTAAACCATGTAAATGAGGACTGACCCCCATGGCTGTGTGTGTGTGTGTGTGAGTGTGTGTGTATGATTCAGCGCTGTATAGATCTTTAAACACAACTTAAAATCACAAACCTAGATAAATTTCATGCTTTAAAATTGTAAAGATCTGAATGAAAAAATAATCACAAATATAGTAAAAGAAGTAGCCATAGACTCAAGAAAATAGGTGTAATATGTATATGTTGAATTAATAAATAATAGACCAAAATTCCATGGAACTATGGACAATGAATACACGCAGACAACTCACAAAAGACGAAACCTCTTTAGGCCAATGTATACACTTTGCTTTAATAATAATCTGTAGAAGGTGAATGTAAAATGATATAAAAAACTATTTCACACTCATGATACTGAAAAAAATTGAAACGTCTGTGATGGCCAAGTCATGGTGAACAGATAGATTAAAGGAACTATTTTCAATTTGGTGGTGGAAGTGTAAAAGTTTCAATCACTTTAGGAAACAATTTTTAAAAGGCTAATAAGTGTATCTACCCAGGAAAATAAGAGAACAATATATTTCTAAATTAATTTTCACAAATAAGACCAAAATCATACATCTGAGTAAAAAAGAAAAGAATTTTGCAGAGCAAGATATTCAGTATCATATAAATTAATTGAAATATCTGCAAAATTATAGTCTTTTCTTAATGAGTACATAAATATGTAGTTAACCAATTACAACTTGTGTACGAATAACAATCTGTAGATAGGGCTTACCTCTGATAAAGAAGATAACTTGGTAAGATCAGCACCAGGATTAATAGGAAGAGGAAAGAGTGTACAAAGGGTTTCAATTTTATAAGAAAAGAAAATTTTATGGCAAAAATAAAGAGTGACTAATGTGAATATATAAAGTTAATTTTGTTCCTACTTAATATTCATTATGAAAAACAAGCATGTCTCAATTTAGGAAAATGCATAGTTCCATTGTTAACATTAAAGTTAATAGAATCCCTGTACTTAACTAATTGTTTTTAAGTTGAGTAATTTTCAAATACAAATTAGTGTGACTAAACCAAATTTGAAACTGAACACTAAAGGTTGTTAATGTTTACACAATTATAAAATGTGATTAATTTAAGACAAAGTTTCATGAGATTATATTAATTTAAAACTGTTGATGACATATCCAGGTAAGAAATTTTCATATTAAGATATGGAGGCTTCAAATACTGCTTCCTGGGGGCCAGCCCTGTGGTAGAGTGGATAAGTTCGCGTGTTCTGCTTCAGTTGCCAACTCAGTTGCTAGGGTTTCACTGGTTGAGATCCTGGGTGCAGACATGGCTCCACTCATCAGGCCATGCTGAAGTGGCATCCTGCACAGTATAACCAGATGACCTACAGCTAGAATATACAACTATGTACTGGGGGCTTCAGAGAGAAGAAGGGAAAAAAAGGAAGATTGGCAACAGATGTTATCTCAGGAGCCAGTCTTTGAAAGAAATTTAAAAAATTAACAAAAATGAATGTGTAAATACTGCTTCTTGATCACTGAATAATCAATATGGCTTCAAACAGTTCCTTGATTATTGTGGCACCTTCGCTTCTTTTGTAATCACTTTTCTCATTGTTTGCTTCCTCTCTCACAATTTTTCAAGATTCTATCAACCTTTTACAGGTCAACAATAGGAAACTACGAGCTCTAAAACAGAAAGGCTTTGTGAAACACCATTCAGGACAAA
The DNA here is from genome assembly GCF_041296265.1 of Equus caballus. NCBI lineage: Eukaryota > Metazoa > Chordata > Mammalia > Perissodactyla > Equidae > Equus > Equus caballus. The sequence goes on from NC_091695.1 coordinate 15,845,554, forward strand.
CACACAGAGGTGAGAGAATGGCTTACAGAGGAAGAGGCTGTGATACCACACCTACTGCAAGGAGGATGAGGAATAGTCTAGCCATGTGCACAGGAAGAAGAGCAACAAGATATGGAGATCAGACAGGCAACCTCTGCTAGAGAATGTGCCACATTTTTGTGTCACTTTAATAACTGCTTCATCAGTGTTATCCAAAATTGTCCATCTTATCACTATTATAGACATTCAAATATTAAAACTATGTTAAAATCATGTTTTTATCGGTCTCTGTTATAATCTCTGAAATTTTTGATTGACATGAACTGTGCTTAGTATATCTTTTTATTTCAAATCCAGACCAGTTTTTGGATTATTTTAACAAATGATGTATTAAGACAAAAGAAACAGGGGCTGGCCCTGTGGCGCAGCAGTTAAGTTCACACGTTCTGCTTCTAGGTGGCCTGGGGTTCGCTGGTTCGGATCCCAGGTGCGGACATGACAATGCTTGGCAGATCATGCTGTGGTAGGTGTCCCACATATACAGTAGAGGAAGATGGGCATGGATGTTAGCTCAGGGCCAGTCTTCCTCAGCAAAAAGAGGAGGACCGGCAGTAGTTAGCTCAGGGCTAATCTTCCTCAAAAAAAAAAAAAAGAGACAAGAGAAACAATTTTACTTCTATAAAGTTAAATCTGATTCAATTATTTATTACAATACCTTACTATATGTATAAGCAGTACATATTTAAAAGATGGGTGTCCAGAGTATGAAATCCTTGTGTTCTGATGGTGGAATGCATATAGATAAAATAAATATTGAAATGTATCCATACCTATTTAAATAAATTAAATGTGCTTATTTTTCCCGTATCAGGGACTCACTCTAGGAGATCCTTCAGGCAGATGTTCATTCACAGATCAATGAGGACCACACAAAATGTTGTTAATTGTGGTGATACATGTAGAAGTGAAGAGTTGGTAACTAAATAAATGCCTATTACTATGGCAACAAACAAATAATAAATGGAAGTAGATCCAGATTATAATAACGAAAGTCAGCAAAATATTCATGTTTATGTAGTAAAATGAATATAGTTTAAAAACGTATAATTGAGTGAGAACCTTTAGGTATCAAAATGAGTTATGTAATAACATATGTGTACACGTTAAAACACACATTATATTTACTTTATAAGGCTGTATTCCTTTTTAAGGGCATATATCAACCTTTTGGAGGAGGTACCCGGTGGGGGAGGGAAATTGAAGCAAGGATGGGGAATGAGGACTGATGATGATTATGGGATATGGAATTAGGATATCATTAACTCAAGTTAGTCCTTTAAGTCACAAAAAGAATTAAAAATAAGAGCTATGCACATATTCATAATTTTTATTCCTTTTGAATTTTTTAAAACACTATAAACACTTTTAAAGTGTTTTGTCTTTATACTTAGACATAAGGCTCGGGAAAAAGACATTGCAGAAAACGGAGAATGTTGAAGTAATTTCTGGGTGATTAAAACACGTATCCAACAAATATACTTACATCCAGGTATTTGAGTGGATGCAATAAAAATAATAACAAAGGAAAGCAGGTGAATAGTCCATAAAATAATATCTCCTCAATAGGAAAATCAGAGGTACACTAGATAATTAACAAACACCAGAGGCATCATTTCCTGCTCTCAAGTGCTTTGAGAATAAACAAGAAATTGCATCCAAGGCTCCAGGGGAGTGTCTCAAAGAGGGAAGACACTGATATATTCTCCCGGCTGCAGTTAGATTGTTAATCACATGAGGGAACCAGAACTCAGTCCTCATTTTAGGTGAGTAGTTGGCACTCGTTATCATGATTACTAGGTGACTATTTTTCATGCCTGTCTTCAGTTTAAATTATAAATATAAGTAGAGTCACCAATGCCAGAATTAGTGCATTTTACCATGCATATTAATAATCTCTTTTCATAACTATATTTGCTCGATAATGATATGTTTTTACCACTATTACTATATTCTCTGTGGATAGTAAGGGACTTTCTTTCTATTTGTTATTGTTTTTATACTTATACTGAGATTCTAGGCAATAAACATTCTGAAGAGGAGGAAGCATTTTTTAAAAGATACACCAAGAATGTTGTCTAAGCAAAGATACTGATGGTCAAATACTAATAGTTTCTGTTAGTGCTTCCATTTATCCACCACTACAGTATTATCATTATCTCTTATTGTCATGCATCCATAGTGTGTCATTTGCACTATAGATGTGTGTGGCCTCATTTTACTAATACCGTACAAGAGACTGGGATCGTCAGAGTGTAAATTTCCCCCAAGAGCCAAGCCTAAGGCAAAGACTTGGCTTTATGATGTTTATTGGGTAGATGGTTCCAGGAAGCAAAAATGAGGAAACATAGAATGTGAGACTGAAAAGGGAGAAAGTTAATGAAGGGTACAATAAAGTATAGATATCTGCTGTAAGCAATTAAGTTTCCATTGCTCAAGAAGCTTTGATGTATCCTTCAGAACTCTTCTAGGAATTATGTAAAAGAAGGCCAGGAACGCCTGAGTGTTTATCCATTGATTCCTGATCCTCACTGTTGCGTATTGTTCTTTGACACATGACATCTCAGGCACTTCCAGACTACCTTGCATCTGGTTTGAGCAAGCTCTCAAGACACTTTACCCTCAGGAAAAGAAGTAAAATACTTGAGAGGGGAAGCTGCCACCATGCCAGAAAAAGTCTACCATGGCTGTAGGCTAAGTCAGTCATGGTCCAAAGTGACGAGGGATAGGGAATCATATATGTCTGATATAGTCACATTTGCAATACTGAGGTGCTGGCAAAGCCAAAATAATATAAAATAGACTTTTTGACTTAGGCTAATATGACCACAACACCACAATACTAGGATGTCTTTGTCCCTACTGTCTTTGTGTTAAATCTGTTTTCATTTGGATAATGGGGCTAAAGGTTTGAAAGGATCTCCTAAGATATTTATAGTTGGGGCAAAACCAAATTTTAAACTAGTACTATTAAAGAGTCAAGGAAGATCAATCCTTAGAAGAATTATTAATTTGGTATATATGTTCTGCTTTCAGTATTGGTGAACTTGCCACAACTCAAGCATTTCGTCTTTTAAGGTTTGCATATTCTCTTTCCTCTCTCATAATATACTTAATTATTTAAAAGAATTTTTTTTCCGGATCTGTCATTTTTCATGTTATGAATTGCTCATGTCACAAGTGAATAGGGAGAATTATTTTTTGAAGGATGGGAAGAGGAGTGTAGGAGACCTTCCCAGACCTCCATACAGGTCCCAGTTATATAGCGCAGGGATGACACAAATCATGTTACTCAGCTCATAGAATTTTGCTCACATGTTTGAGGATCTATCATAGTGGGATATAACTATAATGAAGAAGTGCAGTTTTAAAAAATCTTTGAGGATCATGACAAGCCACATAATAGTGATTTGGGGATTGGCATTGAATCCTACAAGCTGGTTAGTATAACACTGCACATCTTAAGTTACAAAATTTTGGTATTTGCTAAGTAGCATTGGCCAAGTAGCACATTTTTTTCAGATTCCAAATTTGTAATTAGAAAAGATTTATATCGATTTTATGACTTTTACTGATGCCACATAATTGCAGAGTTAGTGTTCCCTTATGGAGGGCTCTATTTATTGAATAGACCATTTTTGCCTCACTGTCCTAACATGCCACCTCTGTCATACATCAAAGTTCTATATAAGCATGGCCCTTTCTGAGTTCTCTGTTTTGTTTCACAGATGTATTTGCGCATCCTTGTACCAATGCCACATTGTCTCAATACTTCTAGCTTTATAAGTTTTAATACCTGGTACCTCAGGTCTTTAAAAAATGTCTTGCTTATTCTTTATAATTTGCATTTCATAAATACATTTTAAATTAGTGTCAAATTCTACAAAAGCCCCTTTATGGGAAAAGAATTGAGTAAATAGATTAATTTGAGCAGAATTGACATTTTTATAACACCAAGTTGTGCAGTCCAGGAACATAGAATTTCTACCAGTTTATTTAGGTCTTCTATAATGTTTCTTAATAAAGTTTTACATATTCTCCTTTTAAGAGTTGGTTTGGTCTACTTTTTATAAGATTTTTTATCAATTTATAGAATTTCCCATTTGTTCCTAATTTTTTATTGTTTTTGTCTTATCTAAATGGTATTCTTCACCTATTCAAGTGCTCATATATTTTTACCTAAGTCAGTCTGATAATATGGTAAATTATATTTCCAGATTTTTCAATGTTAAACCATCCAGTAAAATATGGGATCAACCCAGCTTGAACATAATGTACTGTATTATTATACATTTTAAAAATTGATGTTAATGATATGGTAATATTGTTTAGGATTTTTATGTCTATATAAGTGAAATTATATGTCTGAATGCATTGTTTATTTATTATATCTCTTTTCAATGAGGATTTTGCTGGCCTCCTAGGATTAGTTGCATTGTGGTCCTCATTTTTAATACTCTAGAAGAATTTGTAATAAATATGGATGAGATTTTCCATGAAAGTTTGGAAGTAAGTGCCTTTAAAACAGACTGAAGGGGAAAGGAGTTGGGAAAGTAGAGGTATAGAAAATGTAATCTTTAAATTAAAATGTAAAATATGTTGACTCAAGACATTTGGTGTATTCTTGATGCAAGATGAAATAAAGGTATAAGAATAGTATTCAAATTAAAATATAGTGCATATACTGCATTTCTATCAGTGTCATATCCAATAGGCTTTATGAGGATCAAATAATTATTTGTGTTGTCCATGTAGATCTAAACAGGTAAATTTTGAGTGAATTTCAAATGAATCACACAATATATCCTCCTTGTTCTCCATCTCTTTCTTTATCTTTCATCCTCATCCTTCATTCAATGACAATGTTTGCCAGCCCCTGAGGCATTTGAGACAGCATTTTCTACTTTAGAGTGATGTTTCTCCTTGTTGGATAAGTATACTCATAGTAGTTTACCAGATGGTTTTAAGTGGTACATGAAGAAATATGTTTTAATCTTTTTCCTTGTCTTTAAATGAGTTAGAAAAATAAACTAAAGCATCAAACTTATCATTTCAGAGATGTCTGTGCTAAGATTAAAGCAAATGTGGGAATACTTGCTAATTTTTCTTTCTCAGATTGAATAAATTATAGATGCAGGCCTTACTTGATATGTATATAGCAAAAATCAGAAACCTCATAAGTCAGCACACAAGTACTGAAGATTCAGATACACTGTATTTATGTGATTTAGAGTGGGCACGTGGAGGACACTTGCAAGACAGTTAAGTTATTTTCTATCATAAAAATCGTCAAACAATGTTTAAAACTCATAAAAGCACAATGGAATAAGAATACGATTTTAAGAAATCAAATTGATAGTGGAATGAGAATACCACTTAGATTTGCAGAGTTACAATGAAGAGAAGTAAATCAAAGTTTATTAAATGAGTTAATTATGGTTTTCATTGGAGATTGGGACCGAAGTTGTGGGTGCAAGAAGCAGAGGACAATTTATTTTTATTATAATTTTTCTAAAACTCGATATTTTTAACCTAATTCTGTGTATTCTAAATGAAAAGCATTTTTGAAAATAATATCAGGAGTCGTACTCTAGGCCAAAATTTTCTAACAATGTATTGTTGACAGAACCATAAAGGGACTATATGCACCTTGTAATGATAAACAGTATGTGACACAAAATATCAAATGACTACCATATATCTTATATTGTAATGGTTTTTAAATTGGATCTAGATTTAATGATGGGAATGGGTTTTTAAAAAATCATTGCATCTAAAAAAATATGGATTTATCTTACATATAATGGCTTTGTATACTAAAAGCTTAACAGATGTTATCTCCTGAAATCCAAGGACTCTTCTTATGGTTCTTCCCTCAGTTATTTTTCATAATGGCCTGGATGGACAAACAAAATATAACAGTGTTAAAAGAATTCATTCTCATGGGAATCACAGATCGTCCTGAGCTGCAGGCTCCATTATTTGGGCTCTTCCTCATCATCCACATGATCTCAGTGGTGGGCAACTTGGGCATGGTCATCCTCACCAAGATGGACCTCAGGCTACAAACACCCATCTACTTCTTTCTCAGACACCTGGCTTTCATCGATCTTGGTTATTCAACAGCTGTGGGACCCAAAATGTTGGTAAATTTTATAGCTAATCAAAATAAAATCTCCTATAATTGGTGTGCTACACAGCTAACTTTCTTCATCTTCTTCATCATTAGTGAACTTTTCGTTCTATCGGCAATGGCCTATGACTGCTACATGGCCGTCTGTAACCCCCTGCTCTACACAGTTGTCATGTCACAAAAGGTATGTTGGGTGTTGGTAGTAGTTCCCTATCTCTACAGTGCATTTCTCTCTCTGATGACTACTATAAAGATTTTTATTTCATCTTTCTGTGGCTATAATATCATTAGTCATTTCTACTGTGACAGTCTTCCCTTGTTGACGTTGCTGTGTTCAAGCACACGTGAAATTGAGTTGATGATAATGATCTTTTCATCATTTAATTTAGTTTCATCTCTTCTAATAGTCCTTGTGTCCTACATACTGATCTTCATGGCCATCCTTAAAATGAACTCGGCTGAGGGCAGGCACAAGGCCTTCTCCACCTGTGGATCTCACCTGACAGTGGTAATTATATTATACGCAACTCTGTTCTTTATGTACATGCAGCCCAAGTCTAGTCATTCCTTTGATACTGATAAAATGGCTTCTGTATTTTACACCTTAGTAATACCCGCACTGAACCCCATGATCTACAGCTTGAGGAACAAAGAGGTAAAAGGTGCCCTGCATAGGATATGGAAAAATCTGTGCAAACTCCATATGTAAAGTTCAATAGAGAATGTATATACAATAAATTAGATTATAGATATCTATTTATTATATATAAAAGCATTTAGAAAGCAATATTGTGTAAAAAGCATGGGAAACTATAAATGCTTTTCTTATTTTCAATTTATAGCTGTTAAAGTAGTGATCATCTTTCTGGTATCAACTTTGATTTTTGTCCTCAAGTTTCAGTGCAAGAGCCTGAAATCTGGATGACTATTCTCACATTGCCAAGTGCTTATGGTACAATGGAAGGAAGTCTTTCTTAATGGATCACCCATTTGATAATTTTTTTAAAAAGGCATTCTTGTGTCCTTTAATAAAATATTTTCTTTGTGTCTCACATGTCATTTAAATATCAGTGCCCATAATCCTGGCATACAGACAAACAGGAGATGTCATTTACTGTTCTACATGCTGGGCATCAATGTACAGCAATAAAGAATACAACAAAATATCTGACTTAGTGATGTTTTAACTCTATCTCCTTTGTGGTGGGTGGAATCTCAGACTTCTGTTAAATTATGATGTGAACATGTATATGCTTGGGGAAGTAGAAATAAAAGTGTAATTATTTTCAAGTGTCATATTGTGTACATTAAAAATCCAAAAGAATCTTCAAACTAAAGTTTTACAAGGTCAGTGGACATCACGTCAGCATATAAGAGATCAATTATTTTGATATATATTACAAAAAATGAGTAAAAATGAAAATTTAAAACATTAATTACACCGAAAAACATCTGTAAAATACTTTGGGAAAAATCTAATGAATAATTTGTGTTTCTTCAATGCTAGAAACTATAAAAACACTACTGAATAATCAAGGAAAGACATAAATGTAGCAATATACTATGTCCATTGGTTGAAGACATAAATATTGCAATGAGGTAAGTTCTTCCTAATTTTGCTATAGATTTATGTGGCAATAATCAAAATTCTAATAATATTTTTTTAATATTCAAGTTGATATAAAAATTCATGTGAAAATTCAAAGGATCAAGAATAGGCAGGGAAATATCTTTGAAGAGGAAAGAATACAGCGGACTTCCAATAACATATATTAATTCCTTTAATAAAGCTCAATTATTCAAAAAATTGCATCATCAGAGCATGTATGCATAGATACGTCAATAAAATAAATAAAAGTAAAGTTCAAAAATAGATTCGGATTTATAATTTCACTTGATTTGAAACAAAACTCCACACAATGAGGTCAGGAGAGGAGGATGTCTCAGAAGACCAACCTATTTCGATTAGGATTCCTGTGTAAAGCATAAACCTTAGTCATTTATTTGCACCATCTGTGAAAATTAATTGAGGTATATTGTGAAACACATGTGAAAGCAAAAACAACAACATTTCTTGAAGAAAGGGAAAATAACATTTTCATGACTGGGGAAATGCAAAGATTTCTTAAACAGGGTACAAAAATAATATCACTAAAAATTAGATGAATAGCGCTCTATCCAAAATAAAAACTGGTATTGATCAAAATGCATCAAAGGAAGGTGAAAAGCAAATTCTGAGAGAATACATTTGAAAAACATACACCCTACAATGTACTGATGTCAGTAATTTGGAAGGAAAAAGCCCAAAACAACAACAAATTAGTTAACTCCTGAAATTGTATGAACCAGACAGTTAACCTATTAGGAAAAGAAAAAGAAAGGCAAGACACCTGAAGAAATACTTTGGAAAAGAGGATATCAAAACAGCCAAAAATAAAGGACAAAAAAAGTGTTCAAAAAATCATTTAAATTAGGTAAATGCAAGTTAAGACTATACTGTGTTATCACTACACACCAACCAGGTTGGCTCAAATTCAAAAGTGTGTTTGAACAACAATTCAAATTGTTGGTTAGAATGCGGAGAAACTAAATATCTTTTACTTGCTTGAGGGAGTATGTATTGCTATAAAAACTTTGGGGAAAAAAGGTTGATAAATACTAAATTTAGTACTTGTGTCCTCTGTGATGCAGCACTTTCATTCTGGAGTAATTATGTCCACTGGAGGATAAGAATGTTTTCAGCAAATGTTATTATTATACATGTTAATGCTTATTAAGGGTAGAATGGGTGAATATATAATGGCATTTTCAAAAAATGTATTCTATACAGCAATGCAAGAAGAAAAGCGAGGGGGAGGAGGAGAAGGCGGAGGAGAAAGGAGAAGAAGATGAATGGACATAATCTTAAGTGAGAGACATCACACTCTGCAAAAACTACGTCCATATATAAAAATATAAACGATACTGAGCTGTACTTATAAGATAAGGGCACTTTATATGTTATACATTTTGGTTTTGAATATTTGATACAGTTAGAGTAATGCATATAAGCAAGAATGCAAGGTGGACTTCATATCTGAAAACCAATTACATAAATTAATATTTTTGTAACTTAAAAGAAAAACTGAAATAGATTTATGATAAAATTCAACACTAGTTTGTAATAAACTGCTCAGTAGAGCAGAATAGATGAAAGCAATGTTATCAATGATATCTATAAAAATCCTACATATGCGGGAAGGATGAAGAAGTTGAGCATGGAGGATTTCTAGAGCAGTGAAATGCTCTGTATGATATTAAACTGATGGATACATATCATTACATTTAAAAAAAACTACATAAATCTTGTAACAGTGAAAGACTGAAAGCTTTCTTTCTGAAACCGGCCGCAAGACTAAGAGACCCAGTCTCACCGTTTATATTCAGTATGTATTGGACATTGTAGCTGGTTCACTATGATAAGAAAAGTAATAAAAGATATAAAGATATCAAATCACAAACTGGCATTTTTAATTTTTTTGGTAAAAGTTATTATTAACTATATAGAAAAATCCCATAAATAACTTATTAGAAATAAGTGAATTTAGCAAATTTGCCAATACAAAATATGTTTAGAAAAATCAACTTTATTTCTACATCCTACCCACAACAATTAGAAAATGAAATTGAAGTATAAAGTTTATCAAACAACAGCATTAAAAAAGAAACCTAGTTTAGGAATAAATCTAATAAAAGAATTTAACAAATCAGCAATTCAAAGAGACTTATGCACCCTGTGTTCATTGCAGCATTATTCACAATAGCCAAGATGTGGAATCAACCCAAGTGCCCATCAACTGATGACTGGATAAACAAGGTAGGGTGTATATATATATATATATACACAATGGAATACTATGCAGCCATAGAAAATGACAAAATTGTCCATTCACAACAACATGGATTGACCTTGATGGTATTACGGTAAGCGAAAGAAGCCAGACAGAGAAAGACAAACACTCTATGATTTCAAACATGTGTCCAAGATAAACAAACACACGGACAAAGAGAACTATTTAGCAACTAGCAGGGGGAAGAGGGGCGGGAGGTGTGCACAAAGGGTGAAGGGGCAAACCTATAGAGTGACTGACAAATAATAATGTACAGCTGAAGTTTCAAAATGTCAGAAACTATCATGACCTCAATCAAAAAATCTAAGACCTCAGTAAAGATAGGTATAAATATTTAACAAGGCATTTAAAACAGATAAATCAATGAAAATTTGTACCAAATATGTCCATGGAATGGAAAGTTTAATATTGTAATAAAGTTTAATATCTTTAGATTGCTGTATAGCTTCCTCTTTCCCTCCCTCTCTCCTTTTCTTCCTTCCATCTTTTATGTCTTTCTTCCTTTTAGAACTTTGGAAGCTGAGTGTAAAATTAGTTCAGAGAGGCAAAACACCAAAAACAGCAAAGACAATTTTTGAAGAAAGAGAATAAACTTTCAGGAGTTATGCTACCAGGCATCTTGGTCTATTATAAACCCTATATAATTAAAACATTTTCCTGAGGACAGACAGACTGATCAATGGAATAGAATAGTGACTCCACAAACAGATGCACATATATACTGTTACCTAACTTATGATAGAAGTGTAACTATTTTCCAAAAGAGAAAAAATGATCTTTTCAATAAATGCTATTAGGTAACTTGTATATTTATTTTGAGGGAAAAAAGGAATCTGGATATCGACCCATACCCTATACAGAATGAATTCTACCTGGATAAACATTCTAAATATGAAACGCAAACTATAAACATTTTAGAGGAAAACATAGTGGGACATTTTTGTGATATTGGAACTTGTACAAATATTTAAACGGAACACACAAAGCAATAAATACATAAGATTTACAAAGATTAATTGAACTATATTAAGAAATTCTGTTCCTCAAAATTAATAATGCGAAAAGGGAAACTCTCATAGTGAGAGAGGATATTTTTATCAGACCTACAATAATCAGACGTATTGTTAGAGGACTCATGCAAAATACAAAAACAACTCTTACAAATTAATTGGTAGTTGACATGAAATACAATACAAAAATGACAAAAGACATGAACAAGCACTTTTCAAAATAAAATATCTAAATAGCCATTAAATATATGAAAAGTTTCTCAATTTCATTCAGCATTAGGATAATGCAATCTAAAACCAAAATAATACCCGTAGATGGCATCCAGAACGGCTAGAAAGAAAATAATAGAAAATACTAAATCTTGACAAAGGTATTAAACAATCATATCTAGTTTCCACGGCTAGTATGAATGCATATTGATATAAGCACTCTGGAAGTTTACTTGGCAGTATTTACTAATGGTGAATATGCATATCCCATGACTTAGCAATTTCAGGGCAAGGAATACACCCAAATAGAAATACATTCAAGATTAAACCAATCTAGATTGAATATTGGTGTGGACATGGTGACGACGGGTGTAAGAGTAACTGTCTTTAATTACTACTGTCAGGAAATTTTTGTAACCATCAGTTTTTATAAATTATAAATGATCATCTCTAATAAGTACATGACAAAAGCCAATTTTTATTATTTTATAAAGACCCAAAAATGTGAACAAAAAGTTTTATGGTCATCAAAATATGACTTGGATTAGAATGCTTACAGTATCACTAGTTATCTAACCTCCAAATTGGAACCAATTATAATACTCAACAATAGAATAATGGATAACTAATTTGTGGTACATTCATAAAATGGAATTGTACACAAAAATGAGAACGAGCAATCTAGAACTACCTATAACAATATAGTAGGTGAAAGAACCCAGGCACAAAAAAAAAAACCCAACATGTATGGGATTACTTCTATTTAAAGTAACAAAAATACTTGAATATAATCTAGGCTGTTAGAAGTCAGAATAGTAGTTATTGATTTGCGTGGGTGGGCAGGTGTGTGTGCGTGTGTAAGGGGACAGTTTATGGTAGAAAATTTATTGAAGGATTCTTCTGGGGTCCTGATAATATTTTATTTTATTTTATTTTATTTTTGTTGTTGCAGTGTTTAATTTCGATTCTGATTATACAATGTGGTTAGTTTGTAAGAATTTATTCATGATGAATGCATTTGTTAATATGTACACTATTATTCAATGATAAGATACCACAAAGGAGAAAACAGCGACACATAGATATTATTTCCCCTTGTGAATTTTCAAAACAATGCCATAAGCATTGTTCAAACATTTCTCCATTATGTCCTCAGCCATAAAGTCATAAAAAGCCACTGTATTAAAAGGAGATGATTAAGGGTTGCAAGTAAAACTAAAACACCTGTCCTACAGATACAATGTTTTGATTCCAGATCTCTAGGTAGCAGTAGGAAAGAATTAACAAAGAGAAACTTGGAAAGGTATATAACATAACTTCATCTGTATGGAAATATAAAGATGTGTTGTATAGCTAGCAGATATCCCACTGGCTTTGTTTGAAACCTTCAAATAAATTTGATATAATTAACAAATTGTATCCTTTTGCCTCAGGGAGGATCTCAAAGGAGGAAAGAAACACATACATTGTTCTTATTGGGTTACGTTAGGAACACAGAGGGAGCACAGACGGATTCGTTAGAGGTGAACAGATTGCACCTGTCTCTGCATTTGACTCAGAGATCCAGCGACTCTTGATGGCCCCATCTCACGTTTAAACTTTTATCTCTGATACCCTACCCTGGTGATTTAGCCACAGCTTTAACAATCTGCTTTGATAACTGAAGTTTCTGGGCTAGTATAATGTTGTAAACATCTCCATTATGATTTTTTATGAAAGCTATACATTTATTACTTTGATGCAGTTATTTGGTATTGTTTTAATAGTGAAAAAATGCAGCCTCTGAAAAGGGCGTTGGTGTTGTTAAGAAACTGAACCTCCAAGACCTTAACATTGTCATGATTATTTTCTTTCCCTTGGACCCTCAATCAAGATGTCAAATATGATATTTTTATTTGTAGTTAATCAGCCGTGTTTTAGAATTTTTAACCTCAACTGATAACAGATTTCCATACAATTTTCCAGTTACCTCTAAATTAAAAGGATTATATCGGTATTTTTATAATCCTTGAAATTTGTCTGTTTCAAGTGTGCCATATGTTTCCCAACTTTACCAATACCATTGAAAGGATCAATGTCATTTTCAAGTCACCACTTTCGGTTGGAGGTGGGGCCAAAGCAAAATGTTAAAGCATCTATGTCACTACACAGAGCCTCCATCACACCTCATGTCTGATCAGTAAGAGGACTGCTCTCCCGCTTTCCTTGCAAGTCTTGGAAGAGTCTTTGCAACGTCATCAATTTGTCCCTTGAAAGATCAAATGCACATTAATAGAGACTGGAACTAAGATTAAAATCTGCAAAAACACAGATTTCAACAAAGAGTCTTTGCAAAATTATAAAACAGGAATGTATATTTTACCTAAAATTAAGGTGTCTTTTCCACTCCTTGTTTATTTAATAGATCTTTCTAAAACTCTCTATTCCCACTCCAAAATAATTTTGATGTTTAAATATATCTATTTCCATGTGTATTTTACTGATCTCATTGTAGAATACATATATTGTCACTTATTTTAGTTCTGAAAGCTGGATTTGGCAGGGGGAAGAGGGCAAGGCTGGGGAATAATTTAACTTCTCTAACGTATATACTTCGGGTAGTTTCTTAGTGACGCTCCAATGCTAACCTCTGTCCATTTTATTTTTTACAGGCTTTGAGAGTCTTGAGTGGGGAAAAAAAGATTTAAAATATCAGAACCGGGTAATCTTCAATAATCATATAAAATAATGTAAATATAAATATGTAAAAAAATTGTTTAGTGCTTTAAATAGAACTCTAAAGATAGTGAGAGAAATATCTCAAATCTTTTCTCACATAGAGGGAGACTGGTATTGACCTGCCTGGATTTAGAAAAAAGCACAGTTTTTCAACATCTCATTTTTTCAGTCAGATGAGATTTATAATGTTTTTTGATCCACTAAAATTCTGTCCCTTAATCTATTGTCTCTTGATTATTAACTCAATGTTCCTGAACAAGCCAAACTAATCTGATTTCTGTCTCTAGGGATTTGCCTATTCTGAATATTTCATATAATGGGATTTTACAATATGTAGCTTTTTATATTTGGCTTCTTTCAGTTACATAACGTTTTAAACCCTCATTTATGTTGTAGCATGTATCAATACTTCTGTCCTTTTATAGCTTATCAATATTCCATTGTATGGATATACCACATTTGATACCCATTCATCAGTTGATGGACATTTGGGTTGTTTCTACCTTTTGATTATTATAAATAATGCTGATGTGAACGTTTACCTACAAGGTTTTATGAGCACCTGTGGTTTCTAATCCTTTTGGGGATAGATCTAGGAGTAGAATTGCTAGGTCATAATAATAACTATATGGCAAACTAATTGAGTAACCATAAAATAGTTTTCATAGTTGCTATACCATTTTACACTCCCAACAACAATGTACAAATGTTCTAATCTCTCCACACCCTTGTCAGCACTTATAACTTTCCTTTTATCAGTAGCCATCCAAGGGGTGTGAAGTAGTAAAGCTGGTGAGAGAAAGTCCTATCTAAGAAATCAGCAATGTGATTTGTTTTCTTTAGCTTTTTGTCATTGTACCTAAACAAGATTTATATTGCTTCTCATACCATCGATTTAAAAATTTATTTCCTAACACTAGTTCAGTATTTCTGACATAGAAAAGTGTTTACATGGAGATAGGATATGATATCAGAAGCTCACAACCTTATATGCAATGCTTTATGTGAGAAAGTGTGGATTTCCTGTAAATGCATTTATAATTTAATGTTGTATATGCTGTATTATTCTGTTGGGTTTTTTTAGAGCTTACTTATGGACTCCTAACTGCCATTTTCCTTATAGCCAGGGTCAAATCTCTTTATTTCTTAATTTTTTAAGGAAGCATAGGAATAATTTTTTCAACCACTAATTCTTTTACCTTAGTCTGCCATCCTCATTTTACTCTGGTATTACTCTAGTATTTTTTTTTTTAATTGGAGGGTCATAGGGGTATCTATATGCAGCTTTATTTCATTATACTTATTTATGTCTGCATTAAATGCTATATTAGGGGCTGGCACGGTGGCGCAGCATTAAGGGCACATGTTCCGCTTCTCGGCAGCCCAGGGTTCCCCAGTTCGGATCCCAGGTGCGGACATGGCACTGCTTGGCAAGCCATGCTGTGGCAGGCATCCCACATATAAAGTAGAGGAAGGTGGGCACGGATGTTACCTCAGGGCCAGTCTTCCTCAGAAAAAAGAGAAGGATTGGCAGCAGTTAGCTCAGGGCTAATCTTCCTCAAAAAAAAAAAATGCTATATCATACTATGGAGGAGTTGTATGTGGACTTAATGTGCAGACAGACTTAAAATAACCTCGTGGAATCCATACACATATTTGTGTATTTTATCTTGCCAGTATGATGTTGTAAAATATAGAGATATTAAACAATATTTTCTGTAGAAAAACTCTTTATCCAAAAGGAATGTTTATGAAAGTTCATATATAAAACCTATATCAATGATCTCACTTTGTCTTAAGTTGCTCAATTTTCTCATGCTAGCCTAGGTTCCTGCATGACAAAATATACCTAATATGTTACAAACAGCTTAGCGTATGTCAGTTATAATGAAAATGCACCTGGGGAGGAGAATGTACATTAGGTTTGAAGTAAATATTTATTAAATATTTTAAATAGGGTAGAAGATAAGTTACCCAAAAGAATAGTGCATTGAAATTCCAGGTGTAGTCATGGAGTTGGGTCATAGGGACAGCTCTGGAGACACTTACCTGGATAACACACTACCCTATATAGTCATCATTAGATCCCTGACAAAACGTTAAATCAAAACCATACATACCTCTAAATTAAAAGGATTATATCAGTATTTTTATAATCCTTGACATTTCTGTTTCAAATGTGCCATATGTTTCCCAAATTTACCAATATCATTGAAAGGATCAATGTCATTTGCAAGTCACCACTTCCAGTTGGAGGTGGGGCCAAAGCAAAACATTAAAGAATCTATTTCACTACACAGAGCCTCCATCACACCTTAATGTCTGATTAGGAAGAGGACATCCCATTTCAGGTAACATACTGTCTCCACTTAAACAAATACAAATAGACACACAAAATAACCCATATATATTGATATTTGAGGGCTATTTCCAGGTACCATGAACACATTAAAACATTTAATTCTCACTTATCTTCCCCAAAACCATGCAAGAAACAGTTGATTTTGCTGATGTGTATAGAGATTAAGAAATCTTACTTCATTTGCCCAAAGTACTTCTTTGGATACACCACAAATATAGGCATAGCAGAGACTATATCTATCTATGTATATTTCCCTGTGTAAAGACAAACAATCTCTACTCTGATTCTTTACCGTTGCCTTATTTATACACCTCTGTCCAATATGAGTTGTGGGTTAATTGTTTCATCCTGTACTACCTGTAGGAACAACAACTTTCATAGAAATATGTTTTAAAGTAGGGCTTTGTAAATGTGTCCACACTCAGTTGAAATCTTGATTTCTCAAATTCTATTATGTAGTTAAAATATGCATTGTCATATTATGTGATTATAACTTGGTAAATGTAATTATGTATTTGTCCTCGTATAAAAGACAAACAGAAAATTTTAACAAACACCTACAAATGTAATGCCCCAAATTTTTGCCATTTTTGCTGCCCTCATCTCTGTTTATATTTATCTACGTCTATATCCATTCATATACCAGGGTTTGCCAGTCTTGGCCCTAGTAGCATTTTGGCCTGGATAATTCTTTGTTGTTGGGGGTTACCAAAATATAGCAGGATAATTAGCAATACCGTTGAACTCTGCCCGTTAGATGTAAGTAGCACCCTTCCTCCACATGTGGCAACCAAACTGCTTCCAAATACGATCAGAATGTATTTTGGGGGGAGCAACATTTCCCCAATGGAAAACCACAAATATCTCTGTATCTCCAACTCTAGTTATACTTCTCTCTCTGTTTCTATTACTAAATATGTATGTCTTATCTGTGGGAGGTAGATTATTTTATTAGAGCCAAAATGGGAAATTTTTGATTTACTTTATCACAACTATGTATACTCAAAAATTACCAGATTATACTACATGAAAGCTGTTGACTATGCTGATGTCTCTATCCAGAATAGGTTTTATAGTCAACCTGGATGGAAAAACACAATCTGACAGTGCTGAACAAATTCATTCTCATAAGAATCGCAGACCACCCTGAGGTGCAGCCTCCATTATTTGAGCTGTTTCTCACCATCTATGTGATTTTGTTGATGAGCAATTTAGCCATTGTCATGCTCATCAAGATGGACTCCAGGCTACAAACACCCATGTACATCCTCCTCTGATGCCTGGATTTTATGGATCTTGGTTGTTCAACAACTGTGGGACCCAAAATATTAGAAAATTTTGTTGTGGGTCAAAATACAATATCCTACTATTTTTGTGCAGCACAGCTGGCTTTCTGTCTAGTGTTTATTATTAGTGAACTTTTTATACCATTAGCAATATCCTATGACTGCTATGTGGCCATCTGTAACCTTCTGCTCTACACAGACATAATGTCCCAATGGGTATGTTGGGTGCTGGTGTTAACCCCATTTCTTTACAGCATGTTTATTTCTCTGTTATTCACCGTAAAGCTTGTTAATTTGTCCTTCTGTGGCTACAATGGCATACAATATTTCTACAGTGACAGTCTCCCCTTGTTATCTTTGCTGTACTTGAAAACATGATTGAAATGACTATCCTGATATTAGTGAGTTTTAATTTGATATCCTTTCTGATAGTTCTTGTGTCTTACCTGCTCATTCTCACAGCCATTCTGAGGATGAACTATGCTGAGGGTATGTGCAGGTCTTTTTCTACCTGTGGATCCCACCCAACAGTGGTCACAGTGTTCTATGGGACTTTGATGTTTATGCATGTGCAGCCCAAGCCCAGTCATTCCTTTGACACTGAAAAGTGGCTTCAATATTATACATCGTTGTTATCCTCTTGATAAATCCTTTGATATATAGCTTGAGGAGCACTGATGTTAAATATGCCCTGCATAAACCCTCAAAAAAGTTTTGTAATACCTTTTTTAAAAGTTCTCTGTCTAATGTGATTTCCATACATTAGGTTATGACCTTAAGCCTTCTTATGTGTGCCTTAAGAAGAAAAACCAAATACAAATAAGTTCTTCATGTATTTAGAAATTGCTTTTTATGTGTAAGTCACACTTCTAAGTGCTGTAAAACATTAGTGAACAAAATAATACACATTTTTGCTTTCCTTGTGGGGGAGAGATGAAATATAAACACAATAACTAACTAAATTTTATAGTACAGTAGAATGGGTTAGGGACTATGGTACAGAAGTGCAGGCAAGCAGAGTGGGTATGCTGTGTGGGAGTGAGGAAGAATAGTAGATACGGAAGAGAAGTTCAACTAACTTGTGTTATCCTCAACCTTTTAAATAAACTTTCTATTTTCTCATTGTGTGTTTGTGCATGTGTGTGGTTTGGGCAAGCACATTTCTTCTGTTTTAGCTTTCATATTACTCTATGTGGTCTGTTAAGATCAAACGTGTTTATGGTTGCAAAGAAACTGATGGTAGTGCAATGACTTGATGTCAACAGTCATCTGAAATTGCTCATGTTCTCCCATTCTGTGTGGGGATTTTAGGGTACTGTTATTTTCTTAGCATTGCCATTAGTTCACATATGTGCCCTACAGAGTTTACTAACTCAACATACTTGGCTTTTCAGCAACTCAGAAGGGCTGCACTGTGTCTAATTTTGTCTAAATCAGTCCATTTGTCTATAACATAGGATATCAGTTAGGAATAATTTCTTGAGTTTTCCCATGTAAGCTTCCAGTACTTTACGGCTTGGTCTTGAGTCTTAAATGCTTATTTTTATGTTATGGATTGTTACTTTTTCCCATTTCTCTAAAAAACAGTAATTCTTGTTTAAAAGTCATGCTCCAAATGTTTCTAAATCTTTATGTAAGTGATCTACTTTTTGATGAATTGGATTGGTTGCCTGTCTCTCATGCTTGTGACTTTCCTCAAAATTGATTCACATAGGTGTGTTTTACATTTTGAATAGGATCCATTGTTTGACAACATAGTTTTGATAATTCCACTTTTAGGATGTAAAAGGAGATAATCCATGAGTTTGTCTATGCTGTATTTATAGTGAAAGTGTGATATGATACGTAGCGATTTATATACACATTGTGTCTTATGGAAAAATGTCCTCCTAACCCTCCCTAAAATCCTCCAATTTTTTGTTTATTTTAAGTAATTTTAAGATTCATGGGACTTTATTTACATCAAAGATGGACCTTGTTGTTTCTTAGTCCACTGTCGAGGAATAAAATTTTCTATGTAGTCAGTCAAATTTAAATAAAATTATTTCATTCAAATAAAAATATATATATTGTCATGTGAGGACAAATATTTCTAAAAAGTTCATACAGTAGATTTTTTTTAATTATTGGGAAAAATTGTATATGTATTAACCATGCATACATATATATAAGAAATTATTTTTCTTTACTGGAAAATTAGTGTTGAAGAGAGAAACAGTGAAGTGCAGTACTAGATGTTGACGGCTGCTAATATTGAAATGTTTAATTTAATATTTTTGCTTATCTGTCATCCCAAAAATATCTTCAGTGAATAATTATGACTTTTATAACAGAAGAAAGTACAAGTCTCTACTATTGAGATTTGAAAAAATAAACTGACTAAACATAATTAAATATTCCACTACTAAAATGTCTTGATGTTCCTTTTGATAGTCCCTCAAGTAATTAACCAAAGATAGAACAAAATGTTTTGAGATTTACAATAATATCAATAATATATTTCATTCATTTTAAACGTTTTTCTTTCTTTCCTTATTCAGTAGATACATGTTATTTCAGAAAGTTTTATAGTTTCCATAGGAAATAAAAATTTAAAAATCAGAAACTGGTACTGACTAAAATTTTTTTGACTGCTGAATTTCCTCCTTCTTTTAATTTTTTTCTTTTTCTTGAGGTTATGATAGTTTACAACATTGTGAAATTTCAGTTGTACTTTATTATCTGTCAGTCACCATACAGGTGTGCCCCTTCACTCTTTGTGCACACCCTTCCTCCCCTTTCCCCCTGGTAACCACTAAATAGTTTTCTTTGTCCATGTGGTCATTTATCTTGCACATATGAGTGAAATCACACAGTGTTTGTCTTTCTCTGTCTGGCTTATTTCCCTTAACATAATAATTTCAAGTCCATCCATATTGTTGCAAATGGGACGATTTTGTCATTTATTATCGCTGAGTAGTATTCCATTGTATATATATACCATATCTTCTTTATCCAATCATCGGTCGATGGGCACTTAGGTTTCTTCCATGTCTTGGCTATTGTGAATACTGCTGCAATGAAAATAGGGGTGCTTAAGTCTCTTTGAATTGTTGATTTCAAGTTCTTCAGATAGGTACCCTATAGTAGGATAGTTGGATCATATAGTTTCCATTTTTACTTTTTTGAGAATTCTCCATACTGTTTTCCATTTTGGCTGCACCAGGTTGCATTCCCAGTGTATGAAGTTTCCCTTTTTCCCACAACCTCTCCAATATCTGTTATTTTTTGTCTTGGTTATTATAGCCATTCTAATGAGTGTAAGGTGATATTTTAGTATAGTTTTGATTTGCATTTCACTGATGATCAGTGATGTTGAACATCTTTTCATGTGCCTATTGGCCATCTATATACCTTCTTTGGAGAAATGTCTGTCCATGTCCTCTGTATATTTTTTTGACCAGATTGTTTATTTTTTTGTTGTTAAGTAGTGTGAGTTCTTTATATATTAAGGAGATTAACCGCTTCTTGGATATATGATTTGCAAATATTTTTTCCTAGTTGGTGGGTTTTCTTTTCGTTTCAATTCTGGCATCTCTTGATGTAGAAGCTCTTTAGTCTGATGAAGTCCCACTGTTTAGTTTTCTTTTGTTTCCCTTATCTGAGAAGACACAATGTTCAAAAAGACCCTTTTAAGACTGATGTCAAAGAGTATACTGCCTATATTTTCTTCTAGAAGTTTTGTGGTTTCAGGTCTTATCTTCAACTCTGATCAATTTTGAGTTTATTTTTATGACTGGAATAAGATAATGGTCTACTTTCATTCATCTGCATATGGCTGTCCAGTTTTCCCAACACCATTTACTGAAGAGACTTTCCTTTCTCCATTGTATGTTCGTAGATCCTTTGTTGAAGATTAGCTGTCCATAGATGTGTGGCTTCATTTCTGGGTTTTCAATTCTGTTTCATTGATCTATGTGTATGTTTTTGTACCACTACCATGCTGTTTTGATTAGTATAGATTTGTAGTATATTTTGAAGTCAGGGATTGTGATGCATCCAGCTTTATTCTTTTCTCTCAGGATTGCTTTAGCAATTTGGGGTATTTTGTTGTCCCATATGAATTTTAGGATTCTTTGTTCTATTTCCCTGAAGAATGTCGTTGAGATTCTGATAGGATTGCATTGAATCTGCAGATTTCTTTATGTAGTGTGGAAATTTTAACTATGCTTATTCATCCAATCCATGTGCAGGGAATGTCTCCATTTCTTTATTTCATCATCAATTTCTTTCAGTAAAGTCTTGCAGTTTTAATTTTATGGATCTTGCACTTCCTTGCTTAAATGTATTCCAAGATGTATTATTCTTGTTGTTGTGTTTTAAAATCACATTTAATTCTTTGTTGAAGATTAGCTGTCTTTAGATGTGTGGTTTTATTTCTGGGCTTTCAATTCTGTTCCAATATTTTTTGTAGATAATAGATGAGTTTAGGCTGAAATATGTAGGAAGTGCCAAAGACGTAGAATAGCTAAAATACATTTTTAAATCAGAATAATGTGGAAAGGATCAGTCTGTTAAGATTTACTATATAGCCATAGTTATCAAGATTGAGTGGTATTGGTCGAGGTACAGACACATATATCAATAAAATAGAATTGAGAAGCCAGAAATAGATCCTTATGAAAAGGCCAACTAAGTTTTCATGGGGTGCAAAGGTAATTCAACGAAAGAAAGATAGCCACTTTTAACAAATTGTGCTGGAACAATTGGATGTCCATAGGCAAAAAATAAAAAAAAATAAAGAAACGAACTTAGAATGTTGACCTAAACTTTGCACAAAAATTAACTGAAGATAAATCATCACAAGTGTAAAGTGTAAACTATAAAATTTTAGAGAAATCATAAGAGAAAATCTGTCACCAGGAACTAATGCTTAGTGAACAGTTGATCGACATGACATTAAAAATATGATCCTTAAAAGTACAAATTGTGAATGGCACTTTAAAATTATATCAAACCAGCAATCAGTCTCTTGGACATTCATCCCAGAGAAATGAAAACATATGCCCATACAATCACTTTATCACAAAAGTTCACAGAGATTTTGTTTGTAATAGTTGAATATTAGAAACAATTTAAGTATCTTTCAATGCGTGAATGGTTGAACAAACTGCACGATAAGTCACATGAAATAATAAAAGAACAATAATAATACAGCTATGATAAGAAAACAAACAATTGATGCATAGAAACAGAGTGGACCTCAAGAGAATTATGTTGATTGAAGAAAGCCAATCACAGAAGGTGACAAACAGTATTTCATTTATACAACATTCTTCAAATGACAAAGTTGTAGTGATGGAAAATGAATCAGTGGTTGACAGGGGTTAAAGGCAGGAAAATGAGAGAAAGAAAGGGGATGTAGCTATAAAGGATGGGCATAAGGGACCTCTGTGGTGATGGAATAGGTCTGTATGTTGACTGTTGTGGTGTTTACACAAAGGTACACATATGAAGAAATTGCATAGAAATACATATATAAATAAGCATACACACACACACAAAGTGAATGCAAAACTGGTGAAGTTTGAAAAGTCAGTGAATTGTACCAATTTTAATTTCATGGTCATAATGTTGTACAGCATTTATGCAAGTTGTTATCACTTGAGGAAATGAAGTGGGACACGGGAACTCTTTTTGCTGTTTTTTCTGCAACTTCTTATAATTCTATAAATGTTCCAAAACAAAAGTTAAAAAAAATATATATCTAAGGCTATCTGGGACAGTGTGGGGCAAAAAGGACTAGAATGGAAATATTAAATAGAGAGACACAAGAACTTTAGAGGTGATGGACATGTTCATTATCTTGTTTTGATGATATTCAGGAACACAAATGTTTCAAAACGAATCAAATTTCACAACTTTATAGAATTACAGTTTATTATTTTCAATGGCACCTCTATAAAGTTGTCTTACCTAATTACTAACCACGCCAAGAGATCAAACCAAAAACAAGAAAAAAAGTCAATAATAGGAACACACATTTTACTATATTATTCAATTAACGAGAGAGAATATAATTCTGGTACTTGTCATAGATTTGAAGATCCAAGAACCTCATCTATTTGCTGGTGGAAAAGGAACAAGCAAACTGAACTATAGCAAAATTAAATGTCTTCTTACATTTTCTCTTCCAAGAGACCTCACTAATGTGTTTGTGCTTATGTGTGAGTCGATGTGCAGGTGAGTGAATGTGTAGGATCTGTATATCTGTATGCATATCAACACATACAGAGGCAGATATGCAAAATAATTATCATGGAAAACTATGTTTACAGCATACTAGCATGTTGAGCTCAAGGCTTTTCACTGAACTGTGTGTTGTAGTAGTGCCGGTAATGAGAACGGACTTTGGAGACAAACAAATATCTACCAATAAAGATTAGGTTCATAAAATGCATTATATACTATTGACTGTAATGAGGAAAGAAGCAAAAAAAGTGACAACATGGATATATGACAAATGATTAAAGTGACAAAATGCAACAACACAATTTGTGCAAAATAACATAGAAAACAAATGTAGAGGAAATTTTACATTTTGCAGAATATATTGATGATGCAGGCTATATGTCAAGCACACTAGAGTATGGGTCAAGGTAGACAAGAAGACTTGGAGTGAGTATTGGACATGATGCAAAAACAAGAAATATTGAAATGTAATACAGGCAAATATAATGAAAGTGAAGACCTAAATAGATGATGACAATTCACAATGAAATGAGAATAATAAGTAAGAGTGACCAATTTCTCTCCCAACCATCAAAAAAGAGAAAAAAATAGAACATCAATTCAAAAATAATTAAACACCTCCACACATACATAATATATTATTATTTTTAGTTCACCTAACTTTTTAAATAATGCAATAGGGCAGTGTTTAAAAATATCTCCATTGTGTCATCCATCTGAGGAGACCAGTGTAGAACTGGAGAAATACTGACAAGATTGTTTTATAGATAAAATATATTAATCCATTTCCCTATAAGGTTCTGCTGGTAAGGGTACCTCAGTGAAACAGAACCATAAGGAGAAGATTATATTTATCTATATAATATATATTTTTATGACACATACATTAAATATATGTATATATAAAGACAGAGAAATTTTTAAGAATTTGACTCATGTGAGCGTTGGGACTGGCAAGGCAAAAATCTGTGGGCAGGCTGGCACTTTATGGTTTGATATTGAAGTCTTGAGTACCAAGGTGAGAAACTAAGGTAGCATTACTATATGGCAGTCTGGAGCAGAATTTCTTTTTCTTTGGGAGACCTCAGTCTTTACTCTTTAAGTTTTCAACTGATTGGATGAAGCCCACCCATATTCTGGAGGTGGATTAGCTGTGCTCAAAGTCTATTGACTTAAATGTTAATCACATCTAAAAAAAATTTTCATAGCAAAATCTACACTGATGTTTGACCAAACAACTGGGTACCATAGCCTACTCAAATGGACACAGACATTAACCATTAAAGTGGGAAGAAAGGAAAGCTAATCAAGAGTGAAAAATAGCAATGCAATACACAGACAAACAAATAAGTCTAACTCACAGATAAGAACAAATTGTTCCAGACAATTGATATACACTCCTCTTGCATTCTGTTAAGCTTTCAAATGCTTCAAGGATAATCAATAATTTGCTTGGCATCTCCTCAGTGAGAGTATAGGAGGGTACAAAAGAATCCATAGATATTCTCACTATGCAATGTTATGAAACACAGAGGGGAGCCACGAAAGAGGTTTCATGACAGGTAAACAGATAGAATATTTAATGTGGTGCTCTATTACACCAATATCCAAATAGTGTGGGTGATATTTGCAAGATAGCATATTTATGCAAGGTCAAAGAATACCAAATATTAGGATTTATGATTCACTTCTGTGTGCATTCTCTATTGATAATGCATGAGTAGACTAGAACTGTTTTTTTCTTCAGATTAATTGTTAAAATATTTTCATATACTATTTGAGAATCTGTGAAATGTCAACATTATTTATGTGTATTTCTGTTTATACAAGTACTTTATAATATAAATAATAGGGGTCAAAATCAAGAGATAATAAAGCTTAAGTAAAGAGCTAGGAAAATAAAAATATATGCATATATATATTTTGCAGAATGATGAAGTGGCAGATGTTCAGTTTCTAGTCTGATGTCCTCCTAAATCTGTAGTCATTTAGTGACTCTAGGCTCTTCTTACTATCTTCTCAAAAATATTGTAATAATTAACATTTATGTAATTCAATGAATAAATGTGAATTTTTTTCTGATCTCTTGATGACAAAAAAGTAATTTCCCACCTTACACTGGGACATGAAAAGCAATTTTTGGACATTAGAAGACTTCTAAGTCTCCCAGTTTTATGGTGATGGTACAATGAAAAACAGTTTAGTTTCCAGTGGAATCTAACAGACAGCAGATGCAATGTTCTCATACGGTATAGATTTAAAAAATAAAAAATAATCTGATAATCAACACAGATATTAAACAATGAAAGGCTAATTTGATGCTCTTCTTAGAACATATATCTGGTGAGAGAAAGCCCCTCTACCCTCCCTCCTCTTGCAGGAAATCAACACTTACCAATGCGATTTGTTTTCTTTAGCTTTTCATCACTGCACCTAAACAAGATTTATATTGCTTCTTATTCCATTGAGTTAAAATAACTTCTTCTTACAATAGGTCACTCTTTCTTACATAGAAAGGTGTGTGCATGGGGATATGATAGGATATCATAACCTCATCACCTTACAAGCAACGCTCTGTATGAGAAAGTGTGGATTCCCTGTAAATACTTTTACAAGTTAGTTACGAGCATCGTATTTTTCTATTTGCCTTCTTAGAGCTCTCTTGGAGACTCCTGACTCTATTTTCCTTCTAATCTGTATCAATTCTATTTATTTCTTTTTATTTCTTTTTTTTAAATGAAGCACTTATACTCACAATGTTTTAAAACACTAATTCTTATACATTAACCTGCCATCCTCATTCTACTCTGGTATGTTTTAAACTCAGTGCTTTATTAGGGATCTTCATATACATCTTTATTCCATTATACTTATCTATGCCCAAATTAAACGTATAGTAGAGTTCTTTGTGGCTTTAGAGTGCAGATAAACTTAAAATAACATCCTGAAAACATATATATATATAAACAATCACACTGCATACATATATATGTACATATTCTGTGTATTTTGTCTTCCAATAGAGAATAAAATGATTTGTGCTATACTTAGAAACTTTAGAATTCATTGAATTCATGTGAATGTTAATAAGCACAGAACTGACTGGCAGAGTGTTTTAGGATAAATGGGACTTGAAATTAACAGGGGAAATGTTTCATTTCTATGGCCTTTCTCACAGCATCCTTTACTTCCTTGTTCCTCACACTGTAAATCATAGTGGGCTTAACATGGGAATCACTAGTGTATAGAACACAGAAACCAGCTTCTCCTTTTCTGCAGAATACTGAGAACTTGGCTGAATGTAATTAAAGCTTAAAGTACCATAGAAGATGGTCACAGTAGTCAAGTGAGAGGCACAGGTGGATAAGGCTGTCTGTCTGCCTGCTGCTGAGCAGATTCTCATGACAGAAACAACAATGAATACGTAGGAAATGATCAGAATCAAGAAGGTGGCCACGGAAATGACTTCAGAGAAGGTTAAGAGCAACAACTAATTCACAGAGGTGTCAGAACAGGACAGCTTTAGTAGCAGAGGAACATCGCAGAAGAAGTGGCTAACATCATTGGACCCACAAATGACAGTGTCCCTAAGCTTATTGTGTGTGTCAGTGAGTTAGTCATTCCACCTATGAATGACACAATGACCAGCCCTATACACTTTCTCTTAGACACGGCTGCAGTGTAAAACCTAGGGTTGACAATGGCACATAATGGTCATACGTCATCACCAATAGGAAGAAGCCTTCTGTGGTGATGAACATCACCAAAAATAAATGCTGCACTATGCAGGTAGAGAATGAGATGGTTTCCTTCACAATCAAGCAGTTGATCAGTATTTTCGGTGCAATACCAGATGAATACAGGCATCTACAAATGAAAGACAGCTGAAGAAAAAGTACATGAGTGTGTGGAGATTGGGAGTGATTTAGATTAAGAAGATCATGCCTAGATTCCCCACCAAGGTAAGGCTATAAATTACCAGGAACAATACAAAAGGCATATCTTTCATTCAGCATGGTCTGTCATTTCCAAGAGAATAAACTCAGTAACAGCTGTAAAATTCTCTTCAGCCATTTGTTAATTCCTTATCTTCAAATCTGAGGTGAAAAAGATAAGGGGATTAGAATGGACACAGCAGAATTTAATATTTATTAAAAGCAAGCAGAGACATTTATAGACTCATGTACTCAGAAATATACATTATAAACCGACACGTGTATGGACAGCTAATATTCAACAAGGGAGCCAAGAGCATACGATGGAGAAAGGAGAATCTCTTCAATAAATGGTGTTGGGAAAATTGGACAGCCACATGCAAAAGAATGAAAGTAGACCATTCCCTTACACCATGCACAAAAATCAACTCAAAATGGATTAAAGACTTGAATGTGAGACATGAAACCATGAGATTTCTAGAAGAAAACTTAGGCAGTATGCTCTTTGACATCGGTCTGAGCAGCATCTTTTCGAGTCCCATGTCTGATGGGCAAGGGAAACAAAAGAAAAAATGAACAAATGGGACTACATCAAACTAAAAAGCTTCTGCACAGCAAAGGAAACCATTAACAAAACGAAAAGACAATCCAGCAAATTAGGAGAAGATATTTGCAAACCATATATCAGATAAGGGGTTAATATCCAAAATATACAAATAACTAATACAGCTCAATAACAAAAAAACCCAACAATCCAATTAGAAAATGGGCAAAAGATCTGAACAGAGATTTCTCCAAAGAAGAAATAAGGACAGCTAACAGGCATATGAAAAGATGCTCAACATCATTAGCTATCAGGGAAATGCAAATCAAAACTACAATGAGGTATCACCTCACTCGGGTCAGAATGGCTACAATTAACAAGACAGGAAACAACAAATGTTGGAGAGGATTTGGAGAGAAGGGAACCCTTGTTCACTGCTGGTGGGAGTGCAAACTGGTGCAGCCACTATGGAAAGCAGTATGGAGTATCCTCAGAAAATTAAGGATAGATCTACCATATGATCCAGCTATTCCACTGCTGGGTATTTATCCATAGAACTTGAAAACACAAAGGCATAAAGATACTTGCACCCCTATGTTCATTGCAGCATTATACACAATAGCCAAGACTTGGAAGCAACCTAGGTGCGCATCAAGGGAGGAATGGATAAAGAAGATGTGGTATTTATACACAATGGACTACTACTCAGCCATAAGAAATGACGAAATCCAGCCATTTGTGACAACATGGATGGACCTTGAGGGTATTATGCTGAGTGAAATAAGTCAGAGGGAGAAAGTCAGATACCATATGATCTCAATCATAAGTAGAAGATAAAAACAACAACGAACAAACACATAGCATTGGAGATTGGATTGGTGGTTACCATAGGGGACGGGGGAGGGGGGGAGGGCAAAAGGGATGATTAGGCTCACATGGACTATAATTAGTTTTCAGGTGGTGAACATGAGGTAATGTAAACAGAATTTGAAATAGGATGTACATCCGAAAATTAAAAATAAACTAAAAAATAAAATTTCTACATGTATGTATTTGAGGGCATAACTATCCTCTTGTACTGAGTTCTAATTTTGTTGTGCTGTCATCAGAGAACACAGTCGTATGATCTAGATTCTTTAATATTTGCTGCCTCATATATGTTGAATTTTCAAAAATCTATGTTGCATGTACTTTTGAGCAGAATTAAAAGTCTTTTATGGTTGGGTGCAGGGTTCTAAAAGAAAAAAAAAGAAATATGCATTATTTTTCTGAACCTGTCTCCTCATTTGTAATAGTAGGAGCTTGATTGGATTATTTATTAATTTTTCAGTGCTAGTTATGATTCTATACCCCTTAAGGAAACATTTGAAAAAGGATTTTAGCTCTCAAAAATTTCAGTCTGTCTCTAAAGTGCCTGCCTCTGTAAGAAGGTGATAACAGCATGAGGGACAATGATGGCGAGTAAAAGGAATTTGCAGAATTAAACTTAAGCCCTTTTTAAACTCTTCATTTTGGATATAAAAGAATTAATTACGGGAAGATCTAAAATCAGGTACACTGTTAACTATGTAGTGAATCCACAAAAATAACTATGATGTAATGAGAGAATTGGCAAAGATTACGAGGCAGTGTGTTACAGGCTCTTAACATCAGCCCTGATATCAGTTCCCCACACTGAACCCAGCGTATACGGGGTTAAAACTAAAACCTACCACCCCCTTTCCTGCTTCTCTAGCTCTACTCACATGTAAATACCTGTTTCTTTAAACTTTGACTCCTTGAGCTTTACAACTAAATGAGAGTTACAAATTGTTAAAAGCCTAGGTGGCCTGGAGTTGGAGGCACACTAAAGTTTAGCTAATCATGTGTCCTTGAAGTTTGCCAGGAAAGCCACTGTCTCAAGAATATCAAGGAGCGGAGGCTTCCCAGACCTCAACTCCTCAACTCCTGGAGGCGCTGGAACCTGCCTCAAACAAGAAAAGGAGACAACGGCGAAGGACGCTCACCTGCCATCCTCCTATCTCACCCTCTACCCCACCTTGCTGCAAGTAGCCTCTCAAGGCCAAAGGCAGGCTGGTGGGAAAGCACCAACCTGCACAAGCTACATGTTCCCCCCTCCCCTTCCCAAAACCCTAAATAAAAATCCCTACCCATTCCTCATCGGGGAGCTAGCAATTTTTGAGGCATGAGCCCTTGCTTTGCTCCCTGTGCGTGGCATAGTAAAAATGTTTCCTCTCTACTCAAGACTCTGTTCTCGGTATTTGGATCGGCATTGGGTTCAGAGACCAAACTTTCGGTTACAAGTGAACCTGACCTCCAAAGACGATGCCACTATATTCTTCCAAGAGCATAAATCTCTGCTGTCCTCTGACACCTCCTTATCAGCAGCGTGGAAGGAGATTCTCAGTGGAATCACTGAGTGCTGAGACTCAGAGCACAGAAAAATATGTCTTGCTTAAATAGAGCAGTTAGAAGAGTTCATAAGTTGGGGCTGGCCCCGTGGCCGAGTGGTTAAGTTTGCGCGCTCCGCTGCAGGCGGCGCAGTGTTTCGTTAGTTCGAATCCTGGGCGCGGACATGGCACTGCTCATCAGACCACGCTGAGGCAGCGTCCCACATGCCACAACTAGAAGAACCCACAACGAAGAATACACAACTATGTACCGGGGGGCTTTGGGGATAAAAAGGAAAAAATAAAATCTTTAAAAAAAAAAAAAAAAAAAAAAGAAGAGTTCATAAGTTATCTGAGGCCCTGAATAAATAAAATATATAATTATTATTTGCTATTAATTTGTTGTGATATAAATGCCTATACAGATAATGTTGTACACTGTAATGCATAATATTAATGTTTATTTGCTATACACGTGTATAGATAAATGTTTGTATATATACACTCTCATACACATATGTAGAGAAGACAAAATTTATAATGTGGATAATCACAATCGCCTATTGCTCAGGAATACTTTTTCATATACTTCATATAATGATAAATATGTATGACCATTATGATTTTCTACTCATCTTTCTGACATCTTTTTAGAATACCAATTGAATAACATTGTCTCAAGGAAGGATTATCTATTGTAAATAGTTTTCATTACAAGCATAATTAGAGAAATGGAACTTCCAAATGGAATTTAGAAATTCAATTATATTACTTATTCCGGGATGCCCATGCTCTGTAAAATTTAAGGTTATGTGGTAAAGAGAAGTGAATGACAGGATATGGAGTTGGATCAAATGACCTCTCATTTTCTTACCACTCATATGATTCTATTAGACTTAAAACAAACTTCCTAACTGATCTACTAAACATGAGGAAAGTCAAATAAAAAGGAAAAATCAATTTTAACAAAATAAATTCAACTTACCAAAAGAAAATACTGTAAAATTTCAACTTTAGAAACTTCATGTCCCTTTCCATGTCTTCTTATCCCTTACTCAAAAAACAATTTCAGTTTTGATTATAGGATATGCAGGATTATTAAATATTTGAATAATATATAGCTGAAGATAGCTCCAGGTAAAATAAGTGAAAGTAAATCTTAACTATTAACATACAACAAGCTGAATAACAAACTAGCAAATAAAGTCTTGACATATTTATGTTTTTTTCCTCTAAGAGACAAATTTGGATAGAAGGGACAGCTATACGTATTCATTTATATCAGTCTCTAATGAGCTCTGTCACAGCTTAAACATTAGATAGTAACAAATAAACCTTAAGAAACACTCTATTTCTTAAGGTATTTACATTTTTCCATGACTCATATATCTCCCTAGAGGGTATAGTTAACTAAAATGCTGTAAAGCATTTAAGAACACATTGAGTAAAAGATGGGGGGATTCTTGAATTCAGTAAAATATAACAGGAACAATAATTTAAAATAATTTTCTCAAGAGAACAGTGAATTACCTAAGTGATAAATGCTTAGATGTTACTAGGTTTGTTGCAAACTTTGTCTTTATGCAGATGTATAAGACAAGGAACCAGACAAATGTTACTACATTAAAAGCCTCCTTTAAAAGGAGCATACACACACAGAGTTCACAGCAAATTTCTGATGGTTAGTATGCCTATCTCTCTTCTTAATTTAACATGCAGAATGAGTTGTGAAGAGTTCTGCTAGAAATCTGGTTTACATTCAATGCTTATACTCATCAAATTAATGGATGATATACTACTCTAAGCATTATATTACACACTAGAGATAAAGGGGTTATGAAAATGATTGGATATTCTTTTTTTGAAAGATTGGAGAATAAATATATTTCCTAATACATTTATATCAGAATATCTAGAAAGCTGTTCTAAAGAATGGATAACCATCATGGGAGAAGAAGAGAGAGATGTTAAAAATTAGACTGATAAGGGGAAGCTGGTAATATGCATTTCCTGGGGGCTTTTGTCAATCTCTGTAATGGGAATCATAGATTTTAATAACTCTGCTCTTGATGATGACTGGAATATTGAGGAACACGCATATATCAAGTGTTTTCAGATATCTGACAGTTGGTGGTACAGGACTATAATGCGTAAGAGAAGGGACACATTTGCTGGCCTCTAACATGGGATAGTGAAGGTTCAAATGGAGAAGACATTAGGCGTATTGAATTGAAGACACAAAATCAGGTCAGGAAGGTCTGAGCTGCCTGGAATATGATGAGCTGAGTAGCGGAGCGGAGAGACCTCAGCAGGCAAAGTGATTAATAGATTGGCATGAATTCTGAAGCATGTTTGAGACTTTGAATGATTCTTAAAGTGCGTATATTAAGATATGACTCCATAAGGCTAGATCAAGAACAACTACCAAGGAAAGAGAAACTACCGGGTATCTGTATGATGAAAACTATCGGTTCACAAAGGGTTGGGATATGTTCAAACCTTAGTAAAGAAACTCACTGAATATCTAGGGCTTTGAATGGAGAAAGGAGAAGAGGAAAGAATTTGCTGTATTCCACTCTAACAGAGCTCAACATTAACTCTCAAAAAGATAATGTGAATTTGTGTAGGTAAATAAACTGCCTATAAAAACAAAACTCAGCACTGTTTAAAAAAACATTTTAAAATTCTGACTCAATCACAGAAGGTTCACAATGCCCAGCATCCAAAGAAATATTTATTTGCAGGTTGAAGGAGCAGGAAAATATTATACATAACTATGAGAAAAATAAATCATCAGTACTAGACCCAGGAATAATAGAGATGATGGAATTGGCAGACAAGGACTTTAAAACATTTATGAATATTTGCAAGAGTTTAAAGGCAAATGAGGATATTAAAGAAGAGAAATAGGAATTATAATAGAAAATAAATTGAATTACTAGGACTGAATCTTTTAACAAATGAGCAATGGAATGCTCATTTCTAATATTACAGAGTAGACATTGCAGAAAAAAATATTAGAGGCTTTGAACATAGGACAATAGAAACTATTCAGAGTTAACTAACAAAAGACAAAAAAAGCATAAAAATTGTAGAAATATGAAAGACCTATAGAAAATGTGTCACATACAGAAAAAAAGAGATAAGAACGAACACAGACTTTGTGACAAAAACAATGCAAGCTAGAAGAAAATGGAGCAACCTATTAGACAGGTGATTTTCCTATTTTACAACTTCTATTTTGAAGGAAGGCCCCTGTCTGCACACTTCTGATAGAATTTTGTATACATCCCACAATCTTTCTGAAATAAGACAGAGTTTGGGACAACCACGGTCACATGAAAATTAAGGATGAATTTCATAAAGGAAACAGCCAGGGAAAGTTAGACCCATGTTCTGTGTACTAAGCATCCAATTCACTGAGCCTGAACCACGTAAGCGTGGGGCAGTTTCCAGTATCCCAGATAAGGCTAAAATGTGAACTGATATTTGTATTACCACTCATGACACAAAGTTTGCAGTTTGAGACAAACTGTGCTAATTTCCTGGTAATTTTTTTAAAACAAACAAAATCAACACTCTTAAGAAGAATATAACAAAATTTAGACATTTTCACAGCATAGTATCACAATGTCCAAGATAATATCCAAAATCCCTTGACTCATAAATATACAAGAAAATTAGAACAAGCCTTTAAGTGGTAATAGAGACTGGTCCTCAGTTCCCTTGCTTCATTCTCAATCTTCAGAGTTCTGTGTACTTTGTGTTGCGGCTTTAATAACTTTCTGACCTCTCCTCCACACTCCATCCCTGCAGCCAAATCTGTTGTTATATGTGGAACTCTCAGGTGGGAGAGAGTTTTCTGCTCTCCCTAGTGGCAGACCAACTCTGCTTTGTATCACTGCAAGATCTTGGGCCAAAGAACTAAACATAAGAGTCAAAACAACAAAGCTGCTAGGAGAAAACTCTGAAAGAGTAGTTTTACCTCAAACACATATAAAAATTCAAAACAATCAACAAGAAAAATAACCCAAATTAAAATAGGCAAATCTTTAGATCTTGTACAGAGAAGATACATGAATGAGAAGTACACATAAAAATGTTCATTACTGTTACTCATCAGGTAAATGAAAATTAAAATTACAATGAGATATCATTTCATACCAATTCTCATTTCCAAATTAAAATTGTTTAAAATAATAACAAATAAATAAATTTATTTAAAAGTAAAAAAATTATACATCAAATATTGGCAAGGATGTGGAGAAAACTGGACTATCATATATAGATATAGGTAATGTAAAATGCTGTAACACTTTTGGAAAGCTGGTAGTCTCTTAAAAAGTTAAATATACATTTACTCTAAGATCCAGTAATTTCACTCTTAGATCTGTAACAAAGAGAAATTAATGCATATGTATACAAATATTCTTAATAGGATTGTTTGTACTACACTTTTCATAATAACCTCCAATTCAAATATCCATCGATAAGAATGGTTAAAAAATTGTGCTATATTTATGCAATGGGATATCATGAAGAAATATAAATATAACATGGGTGAATTTCAAAATCACTTTGATGAATGGAGGAAGCCAGATAGAGACTATGTATTGTGTGATTCCACTTATACAAAATTCACAAGCAGGAAAAATTTTTCTAGGGATAGAAATCTTTGTGGCAGTTGCTAGGGATGAGAAGATGTTGTTTGAGAGTTATGGTATGAGGAAATTTTCCTTATGATGGGAGTGGCCTAGGATGTGGGGGTTAAAAAGCATTAGGGAACTTTCTTTGTTCTTGAAAATATTTTCGATCTTGATTTTAGTATTAGAAAAGAATTGAATACAGTTTTCAAAACATCAGTTTGTACAATGTAGATTCATGTTTAACTGTATGTAAATTTCCCTCAATTCTTATACATATGGAAGTCATAGAAAAAGAGGGAATGGGTAAAATTTATGAGAGGTGCAACGCATTATCTTATATCAGATTTTGCTCTCAATGAGATTGTACTGAAATTTATCCAAGAGTGGTGTGATCTCAGTTCAGGGAACACTATGTTTGAGGCAATCATAATAACATGTTGCATTAACAATAATTATTAGGGGTTTGCCACTTGAAAGAACAAGGAATACATATCACTCATTTAAAGATGAGGCATTAATCTAAAATCATCTAGTCATCAATCATAAGACCTCAGGAAAATTACATAGTTCATCTGAGCCTAGCGTTTTCTGCATGTGGGAATAATAATATCTATCTCATCAAGGTTCAACTATATGTGTTTTTTTAATTCTATTTATTTATATTTAATTGCAGTATCATTGGTTATAACATTATATAGCTTTTGGATATACATCATAATATATTTCAAATTCTGTGTAGATTACATTATGTTCACCACCCGTAAACTAATTATAGTCCATCCCCTCACATGTGAACCTAATCACCCCCTTTGCCCTCCTCCCCTTCCCCCATGGTAACCACCAATCCAATCTCCAATGCTATGTGTTTGTTTGTCGTTGTTTTTACCTTCTACTTATGAGTGAGATCATATGGTATTTGACTTTCTCCCTCTGACTTATTTCACTCAGCCAATTATATGTTTTTAACTCAGTGCCTATACGTATTTTTATTGGAACAATAAAATCAAAGAAAAAGTTCTATGTGATAATAATAATGTCATTTAGTTTTGGAGCTACTCTCGTTTTCCTGGGATAAAGCTGATGTTAAACTATTTTCCATCATTACTTTAATCATTGATTCTGTGTGATTGGGTACATTTATATCATGTAGGTCTCCATGGAACTGTACAAATCATTTATGTTGTTTCTCTCCTTTCCTTGAATTGTCCCTTACATTTTCTCACTAGGGAATATGTTGGGTGTTCTGCATAATTAATAGACATCAAAACGAAATATTTAGAAAGCTCTCAGATGATTTGGGCATAATCATGTGAATGAATAACATGTTGCTTCTTCAGGGAACATCACAAAGAGTGAGGAGAAACACATAAATTCCCCCTACCCAAAGAAAAGGCATGAGTAATTTGGGAGAAGAAAATCCAATTCTTCGTTAAAGCTCAGTGACTAGTAATTTTTGTTGATTTACTTTAGCACCTGGATGTTGGTAATTTCCCATGATTCCTGGCTTCTGACTATGGACACTCTTATGGTCACTGACAACTGGTTCTTTACACCACAAAAATTAATTACCTCCTTTGTTAACTAGGTTTCCTGTAGTAATATGCTATGTTTAGGACATTAGATCTTATTAATTGAACAATTTGGGAAATAAATTGACAGTAATATAAGATGTAATGAATGCTCAAATAAATATTTTAAATTCTCTGTAGACCCTATCATATCCACAGTGGATGAATAAATTAATGTATATAAATGAGCATTTAGAAGAAATAAAGAATATAAAATTAAATATTCAAAATCCATGAATATTGCTATAAACCATATATTTTAGCAGGAATCAGACCAGATCTTATGTATCTTGAGGCTTATACTAATTTGAGGGTTTCCTTTTTTAAAAAAGAAATAAAATTATGCATATAATTTGAAGTATAAAGGTGAATATTTAAAAGCTCAGTTTTAAACAAATAGTCACAAACATCATAAAATATATAAATATAATATTTTTATTAATGAAATTCTAGACACATCTCAGCATATTGGGTAGCAGGAGTGTTCTTAGAAGCCATCTCTACACCAGAATAGATAGCATTCAATGATAAATGCCATTGATTTTGAACCACATAAATATAACCACTAACCATGAAGTGAAATAAATCATCATCTCATTCTCCCCTTAGCTGGACCCTAGAAATACCTGCAGACATGTCAATGCATCATGACATTAATTAAAACGTGATGGAGCAGATGTCACTCTGAAAAGAGAAAGGGCTTAACTGATCAAGATTAAAATACTTTAAATTTGTAACTTTTACAAAGATATATCCCTTTATGAATTCATTGCTAAGGCCCCACTTACAGTCTTGAAAGTGCCAATGAAGGACCCTAAATCTTAAACTTTATTAGCTTTGTATTATTTCTGCTTCTCTCTTTAAAAAGATCAAAATTCCACAAAAATTTTCGGACAAAAATGAAAGTGTACTAAAGAAAACTTATGATGCCATTTTGTAGAGAAAATTAACTCTAATATTCTATATCAATGGCTATATGTCTTTTCTAAGTCAATCGATATGCTCCAAACGTTGCTGACTCTAATTGGAGTTTAATATATCATAATACTGCAGGTGTGTCATATGGATCACTCCATTTGCAAAGTAGAAGATTCTATAAACTAAGATAAAAGCAAATATCACTTAATAACATTTCTCATAGGTATAATTACATTCTTTTGGGTTTCAGAGCAAAGACTAACCATAATATATAAACAAATAGATTGTTTCCATTATATTCAGCTAAATTAATCTTCATCTTTTATTATGATTTATTTATTTTTGCTTGAGGAATATTAGCCCTGAGCTAACATCTGTGCCAGCTTTCCTCCACTTTGTATGTGGGATGCCTCCAAAGCATGGTTGATGAGTGGAGTAAGTCCGAATCTGGGATTTGAACCTATGAACCTGAACCAAAAAGCAGAGCAAGCAGAACTTTAACCACGTGGCTACAGGGCCAGCCCCTGTAATCTTCATATTTGAGATCTCAATTAACTATCACTTTCTCCCCAACATTCCTAGCTTTTGAGTCAATGTTCCCATAGAACCTCACATTTTCCCCAGCAGAAACACTTATTAAACTCTGTAATCAGTAAACTACATGTTTGTTTCTGTCAGGTTTTTTTAAGGCATGTATATTTTCAATTTGTTTTCATTGTATTTTCTGAACCTAAAACAGCAGTGTAAACAAAGTGAATCTCTAGCAGACAGCACATGGTTGGATCATGATTTTTTTTAACCTATTCTACCAATCTCTACCTTTAGAGAATTTAGTCTATTTACATTATAAGATCTCCTTAGGTTTGTGGCTGAACACCAACTTGAACACACCTATAGTGAAAGTCCACAAGGCTATTAAAAGACTGATCATGGAGGGGCTGGCCCCGTGGCCGAGTGGTTAAGTTCGCGCACTCCGCTGCAGGCGGCCCAGTGTTTCGTTGGTTCGAATCCTGGGCGCGGACATGGCACTGCTCATCAAACCACGCTGAGGCAGCGTCCCACATACCACAACTAGAAGGACCCACAACGAAGAATATACAACTATGTATCAGAGGGGCTTTGGGGAGAAAAAGGAAAAAAAATAAAATCTTAAAAAAAAAAAAAAAAAAAGACTGATCATGGAATTGTAAGCTGAACAATTCCAGAGATCATACAGGGCAGGAAGACATTACAGTTCCAGAAAGCCAGAGAGTACAGCTCTTGTTCAAAACCTGGGCATCCAGTAGAGATTTTAGAGCTAAAAGCCACTTTAGTCCCCTATTCATATAGTTTGAAAACAAGTCTGAAAAAGAACCAACTTATCCTTGTTTAAAACATTTAACATTCTTTTAGGAAGAGAGAAAAAAAATACAGCACTTACAACATAAAACTCATAATATTCAGCAGCCAATCACAAACACTAAATATATGTGAAAGCAAGAACAAGTGACCCCACTCAGAAGTCAACTAAATAGGTCCTGAAATGACAGTGATGACAGAATTATCAGGCAAAGACTAATATGTTCAATATACTGAATGATTTAACAAAACACTAACATATTGAAGACATAATTGAAAGATGAAAAAATAGCCAAATAGGACTTATAGCGATTAAAATATCATATTAGACATGAATAAATATTTATTGAATGAGAGTAACTAGATTATACACTGAAAAATAAGTGATAACTACACTTAAACATATCACAGTAAATATTACCCAAAATGAAGCCAGACAGAAAACAAAATACTGAGCAAAGTCTGTGAAAATAGTCTCCATGATCTCTAGAACAA
Source organism: Equus caballus (assembly GCF_041296265.1). Classification (NCBI taxonomy): domain Eukaryota; kingdom Metazoa; phylum Chordata; class Mammalia; order Perissodactyla; family Equidae; genus Equus; species Equus caballus. The sequence goes on from NC_091695.1 coordinate 15,885,264, forward strand.
CAACAAGCTACATACTGTACATTTAAAGGTAGGTCCAAGTGGAGAGAAGAGACTTCATGGGACAGAAAAACCATTGGAAGAAATCTTGGCCAGAATTTTTCCCAAACTTATTAAAAAGAAACAAATTATAATTGCAAAGATATAAGAAGCTAAAATAATTCTAAGTATAATAAGTAGAAAGGAAATTATACCAAAACACACACATCACAAATTTGTGAAAAACAGTGATAAAGAAAACTCCTTAGAAAGACAGATAAAAATAGTTATAAATAAAAGGTTTACCACTGATTTATTTCCAGAAACAATACCAGTCATAAGATATTGTCTTATGTCAACCTATAGTTACATATCCAGCAAAAATATCCTTGGGTGTATATATCCAACAATGGATGTTGTATTATCAAATATTGCATAATCTTTTTCTAGGAAGTCATTCTTTCATTTATTCACATATTGTGTGTGTATGTGTATAACATACCTAATATGTACATGATGTTGTATAACTGAGATGCTGACAAAGATATTTATGATTTCCACTGTTTAATGATATATAATTTCTTCATTCAGTTAGACTCAGGGGTAAAATACTTTTGACTTTTCCTAATGGACATCCTGAGAATAGTTAACATATAAAAGCATTCTCCCTCAGGTAATTATGTGTGATTTGTTTATCCTTGGATCAGATTAAGACTTCAACAAAATGTGTCTCAAAGGGGTAGAAAAAACTTAAATCCATTCTGTAACAATGAATGAGGATTAAAATAGTAGTAAGCCAAAGCAGATTCTCTATTAAGGTGAGTAGGAAACCCCAGTCTTTGAAAATTTCTCAGGGCATACAACTTAAACTGGATCATCACCAAAGATCTTGAAGGGTATTAAGTTCTGCAAATCAGGTTCTTCCTTTGCAATATATTTTTCTATAATCACTAGTACTAGTGTGTTGGACAGACCTGTCAGTCCTTGACACCCTGTGCTGTGCTTTTAGACTACCTTAGTTTTCAAATAAAATTACTGCTTCAGCCATCTACTTTAACAAGGATCATTGTCTATCCTATTTACCTGGTGAATCTCCTGACCACCTTTTATTTCCTATCTACTCAGGGTGAGCTTAATAGAGAGGCAGCATACCATTGTGTTTATGAGAATATTTTCTGAAGACAGAATGACTTTATTTGAATCTTGACTCCATGACTTATTATCTGAGTGACCTTGGTTAAGTTATTTAACACCTTGTGCCTCAGTTTCCTCCATTCTTAAATGGAGATGGTAATACTATCTACTTCCTAGAGTTGTTGTGTGCATCAAATGAGTTAATATATGTAAAGTGCCCAGAAAAGTGCCTAGTTCATGATGAGTTCTTTATCAGTACTTGATATTCATTCATATTCTTTCCGCTGGGCCTCTGCACGAACTTCCAGTAAGAGTTCGTAAATAATCAGAATGGCCAAGTCCTTTTTATGCAGAAGAGGGATATAGGGTTGGAAGATCATGAGAAGAAATGATTCAATAGGCAAGAACAAGAGATGTGGCAAATGTGGATGAGATATTAATTAAAAGATTCTAAAGTTAACATATTACAGCATTAGATTTTGTATTGGGTAAACAAGTTGCACGTACAGTGAGAAGTACTTTAATATATATTTAATTTTGAGAGGTTTCCTAATCACCACCTGATAAATCATGCCATCAACAATTTAGAAAGTGCTTTTATTTATGTCTTACTGCTTTTGAACATAATGATGACTGTCAGTAATTTAAGGTTTATGGTTTAGGTGTAGATGTTTGTTTTACAAATTACTTGAAAATTTTAAAAAGTTGAAATATAATAGATAGGTCTTTTGACACACTTAAACTGATTTTAGTCAAAAGAGGTAGGTCATATTAGCTTTGTCAAAACAACCACTTCAAAATATGTTGCCCCTTTAAAGCATATTTTACCAAATTTTCAATGAAGGTGTGTTTTGTGTCAGTCTCAGCCTATGGGAAGTGATGCTGTTAGCTAGGAATGCCTGGGGCACTCACCTGGGCCTGTACCAGATTTGCCTCAACCAGAGGTAATATTTTAACTACACGTTGTGTGCTAGACAATTTTGTGGTAGACACTGTGCTGGCCATTGTGTGGTAGTCAATGTTCTGGCCCTCATGTTTCTTATGATTGCAAGATGCACCTCAGCAACAACCATCAAGGAACTTTGAAAAAGCGAGATTACTCAGGTCCTGGAAGGTTCACAGCACAACTAGGGTTGTGCAGCAGGTAGAGAGAGAGGATGTGGACCTGGGGTTCTGCCTTTATTGGGGTAAAGCATGGGGACCCAGGATTTTGTACCAGGTTTACTCTTTATTAGTGATTTGAAAACATAAGAGCAAGAAATAACATGTGAGAAGGGAAAATGAGGGTCCTTCAAGCAGTCAGTTATCTAGGTCAGCCAGGGCTTTGTAAAAGGGGAAGTTCATGGGTGGAGTGACCCAGCTCTTTATCTAATTGTGTAACTGGCAATGTGTTTATTAGAGATGGATGTTTTTGAAATGGATGTCATGGCAATCGAAAGCTTAGTATCAGGCTCTTAGATTTTAAACAAAAAAGCTAATTGTCATGCAATTACACTGCAATGTGAGTAAAGGTATGTGTAGTTTTGGCCTGATGGGAAGAGGAGCCTCTATTTATAATTTGAGACAAAGAAAATGTCTCTATATCTCATAAACATGCTTTAAGTTCTCTTAGGAGATAGTATGTCGAATATAATAAGTATTGATTTGATACCTTACATAGGTTACCAAGATGAACCATATGGAGAAACAGAATCATACTGCAGTGACCAAGGTGACTGAATTTATTCTCATGGCAATTGTCAACAACCCTGGGCTGCAGGCACTTCTCTTTGGAGTCTTCCTTGTCACATACTTGGTTATACTGACAGGCAATTTGGGCATGATTTTTTTGACGCATTTGGACCCGAAGCTACTCCTGCATACTTTTCTCCTTAGACATTTGTCGATTACTGACCCTAGTTACTCCACTGTTATTGGCCCAAAAATGATGGCAAACTTTGTGGTGCATGAAAATACAATTTCCTACAATTTCTGTGCCATCCAGCTAGTGTTATTTGAGATTTTCATCATCACTGAACTGTTTATTTTATCAGCAGTGGCCTATGATTGCTGTGCAGCATCTGCAAACCTCTTCTCTACGTGGTCATTATGGCAGCGAAAGTGCATCGGGGGCTGGTACTTACTCCTTATCTCTACAGCACATTTGTGTTACTCTTTCTCATAATTAAGTTATTCAACTTGTCTTTCTGTGGCTCTAACATCCTCAGTTATTTTTACTCTGACAGCCTCCCTCTGATATCCATGCTCTGTTCTGATACACTTGAATTAGAATTGACCCTTCTGGTATTTTCGGGCTGTAATTTGCTCTCTTCGCTCTTGATTGTTTTTGTATCTTACATATTTATTCTTGTGGCCATTCCCAGAATGAATTCAACTGGGAGGAGGTACAAAGTCTTCTCCACCTGTAGCTCCCATCTGACAGTAGTGGTTGTATTCTGTGGAACATTACTGTTTATTTACTTGCAACCTAAATCCAGCCATACTTGTAATGGCTGAATTTTTAATAACGACTTTTAATACAGTCAATGTATGTTAAAGATATATAAGATTGAACCATGAAGACTATGTAGGCTAGAAATGAGGCAAAATAAGTAAATGTATGATTATAACACATGGAAAACTGATTCAAGATTGTAGGCTAAATAAGAAATAAAGAATGCCACCTCAAAATGTAATTTTCAGTTAGATTTAGTTAATATTTTGTATCTCAAGGATAGAGTGAGTATTTTGGAAATTTTTTGATTCGGGACTATGAGAAAAATATTAGCTAATTTTGGGTCCCCGTTGACAGATCCTCAGCTCCTCACACTATACCTAACTTCAGTTTATGGTAGCCTCGTGATAAACAGGCTGATAAATGAGTTATTTTGTCACCTAATGGAATGACATCAATGCTTTGAAAAATCTATACTAGTGATAAAGATTAAAGATAGATGATACACTCAAAGGTGAACTACATGTTCTTTTGTGTCTATTTTGACTCTTCTATGAGCTTGTATACACAGTGACAATATCTTGCATGGATTCTGTGCTTATACAACCCTTCATTCAGCAAATGAACAGATTCCTTACATCTTAATATTCTCCTTGGTATTTGAATAGGCATTTTTTAGATGTTTCAAATATATGCACCACTTCAATTGTGCTTGTTTCAATCTACCCTTGTATTCAAAGTCATAATTGTGTGGAATTATATCAGAACATGAACCAGAGTCTCTTTATTCCAGACCGATGAATTTTATTTTTTCCCATTTTTAATGTACTAGAGTTTATATTATTAAGAGAGTTGACCTTAAGTGTTCTCACCACAAAAAGAAAAAAAATTAACTATGTGAGGTGATGGATATGTTAACTAGCTTGAGTGTGGTAACCATTTTACAATATATAAATATATCAAAGCATTTTTATTTATCAATTGCAGTTTCAACAAAGCTGGAATTTTTTTTGTTTTGAAGATTGGCACCTGAACTAACATCTGTTGCCAACCTTTTCTTTTTTTTTTCTTCTTCTTCTCCCCAAAACCCCCAGGTATATAGTTGTATACTCTAGTTGTGAGTGCCTCTGGTTGTGGCATGTGGGATGCCACCTCAGCATGGCTTGATGAGTGGCACCATGTCTGTGCCCAGGATCCAAACCATCGAAACCCTGGGCCGTCGAAGTGGAGCACATGAACTTAGCCACTCAGCGACAGGGCCTGATCCAAAGCTGGAATTTTTTTTAAATCAAAAAGATAAAATAAAATAAAAATTGAACACAAAAAGAAATACAAAAATCACATTCTTAAATCATACAAATTTATTTACCAAGTTAGCTTTGGACCCTGTCACTAAGCATATTTATTGCTATAAATAATTTTTATTTTCTAGAGTGATATTTTATTTTATACTGCACGGTATTTTTTGGTCAAGTATAGTTTTTCCCAAATTCTGTCATTTCTATTACTATTTAGAAACCAAAAGTAAAACTAAATAATATTAATAACATTTTCCAATATCATCCATGTAGAAAGGTGTTTCAAAAGATTATAATACATCATGTCCCCTGCAACTTATTTCCTTATGTGGAAATTCATCATCAATCCACTTTTTTCTTGGTCAATAAACTCTAAATATTTTTAATATCAGCATACAACAGTGGAATATAGATCAATTACTTTATATTTGATAATTCTTTGATTGATGGACATTTGATTGTTTGCAGCTTTTTATTTCTTTTATGACTATAAAAATGCTGTAATAAATAACCTTGTGCTTATAAGAAAATATACTGTTTTCTATTTATAAAATAAATGTATAAGTTTTCTTCCACATTCAAATACTGTGTTGTTGTGTAAAAATTTTCCAAATGTCCATAATAATTTGAAATAAAAAAGAGAACACTGAGAAAAAGTTCTATGCATTGTTTCCTTCTTTTTTTTTTTTTTTCATTTTCCAGGAAAGGATACTAACATTTACTGGCATATCATTTTCATCTGGTGGTAAAATTGTAAAATGGTGATAAAAGATGAGTAACATTACCTACTTGATATCATAGATACAAGATGAATGGTTCTGAAACATTGCCTTCTTTTCTACAGATAGAGTATAGCATTCCAGACTTCAGTGGATAGGGTCATTGGCCCTAATGTCCACAAAGTACCTATTCTCATCATACTTATAATGATGAATAGTTTAGAAATAATACTGCCACCTATATCAAAATCCTTCAGTATGTGTACACTCTCAAATTCTTCCCAGAAGCAGAAATTTTAGTTTTCTTTTCTTTTTTTTTTTTTTTTAAAGGATCAGTGCATGGGTGTGTATCCTAGTTGTTGGTTTTATATTTCTCTATGTGAGCTGCCTGATTCCACGACTGGGAAACGAACCTGGGCTGTGGTGGCATAACTGCTGAATCTTAACCACTTGACCAGCAGGGCTGGCTCTAGTTTTCTTTTGATTACTTATTTTCACTCCATATCTAATTAATGGCTTGATACACCAAGATCTCTTAGCTAGGAAATTGGAATATAGTTCTATTAATTCTTAAATGGCAAAGCCATAATGATTCAACTGCATAAACTCAACCTCTGATTATTAATAAAAATCCTCTAGGTTGATTTCCTACATGGACCCTGGAAAGATTTCTTTAATTCCTATCCCATAACTTCCTTATTAAGATAGCAGGATACGCTGTTTCTTGAAGAGCGTTTCTCAAAGACTTCAAATTTCCTCATGGAACCGGAAACCATTCTGGCTTTAAGACATTAGTGAGAGATGACTCAAAAAAGAAGAATTATTTCTTTTAATATTTTATCCCAACGTTCTAAATGATTCATCCCTTAATTGAACACCATAGTGTTGAGACCAAGGTGCAACTTTTAACAAGACTCAATTTTAAATTAGGGATCAAATTTTAATATTAAAATAATTTAATAACTGCTACTAAGTGTGACTATTCTCAGAGTGGACAGGTCTACACCTAACCTCATGGTACACAATTGTTGGGGCCCAGAGCAGACCATCTCAAAATATCTCACAGTGGCGTATTTATTATTTTGAATTAAAGTTACTTGAGAAGAGCCAATGTGAAGAAACACATTTTGACCCTCCTCTCTGTTCCCCTTAAGACAGGAAATAAATCTCTCATGTAAAAGGTACATCCCTACATTCTTATCACCAGAGCTAAGAAATTCAGGGATAAGAATCCTATATAAACAAATCATTTTACTTATTTTCTAATTTACTACTTCATACCCAAACTCTGCTTTAATTCCTTACTAATTAAGCCCCTATACCTAAGTTTCCATGTCCTATCAAATCATCACAAGTTTATTGTCACTTTTTCTAGAAAGATCTATAAACTGCCTGCTTTGTTTACTCTCTGTGCATCATTTTTATGATCTCCCACCCAGGCATATTAAGTTGATTATTCTCCTGTTGATCTGGTCTTGTGTCAATTTCATCATTAGTCCAGGCATGAGAACCCAAGAGGCATAAGTAGAAGAAATTCCTCCTTCCTCATACAAACAAGGTCCCCTCTGTCTGGCCTTAGGTCAACTTCTATACAGTAAAGATGCAGAATAGCTAAAGCATCTTTAAAAAGGGACAAAATTGGAGAATTTACAATACCTATTTCAAGGCTAACTAAAAACATATAGCAATCAAGATAGAGCAATATTTTACAAAGATAGTAAATAGACCATCAGGACAGAATAAAAAGTCCAAAATATGCACATATGTATGTTCCACTGATTATCGGCTACGAAGCCAAAGTAATTCAATGGGATCCAAGATGTATATCAATATTCTCTGCAAATCACTAACAAAATTACAAACAACCTGACAAAAATGAGAGAAAAGATCTGAAAGACGTTTCACAGAAGAAAATATGAGCGATCAATAAACACACTTAAAAAGACCTAACATACTTACTCACCAGGGAAATGAAATTGCAATAACAATGAGATATTAATTCCCACCACTAGTTTGGGTAAGATTAAAAATACTAGATTGCCAAAGTATCATATCAGCTACTATGTTCAGCTCCTGAAGTTATCATACATTACTTATTTAAGAGCGCAAAGGTACTTCACTTTGGAAAACAGTTTGGCAATTTATTAAGTTCAACACATTACTACCATACATCCCAGGAATTCCCCTTATGGATGCTAACACAAGATGAATGAAACATGCCCCAAAAAACACATGTATATTAATGTTACTGATGGCTTTATTTATAACAGTACTAAATGGAAATATCTTAACTGTCCATCAACAGATAAAGAGATGAATTATGATAAGTAAGTAAAATGAAACACTACTCAGCAATAAAATGGAATGAACTTCTCATACATGCAAAAGCATGGATGAATTTCAATAGCATTAAGTTGAGCAAGAGAAACCAGACACAGACATGCTATATTATCCCATTTATATGAAATTCTAAAACAAGTAAGATGAATGTATGGTGATAGAAATCATAACAATTGTGGCCTGGGATATAGTCTGGGGCAATTTACTACACAGAGACATTGAGGAACATTTCGAACATTTTGACATTTGAGGTATTGGAAAGATTGTCTCATTGGAAGCAGTAGTAACACAGATGACATCATTTCTCAAATACCCTCCATGAACACTTCGTATTTCATTGTACCTAAAATATACTTTAGTAATTTGTTGGTTTAAAAGAAAGCAATGAAATATGACTTTTTTAATACTATTTTTTAATTTGTTTTGCAGAAGCTTTTGAATTTCTATATAATTCAAATGGACAAGATTTTATAGGATATAGAAAATTATACTAAATACATGTGTCTATAATTGATAAATTTCCAATTTTATATCTAGCATCTAGTATGTCACGATACTAATAACATTCTTAAGATTTTTGTGTATTTGCATAACTTGTATTACTACTGCAGGACAGATTCCCAGGAAAGAGTTTTCTGTTCAATGAAAATATGCATGTTTTCAACTGTTTTTGGACCTAAGGCAAAAGGGTTAGTATAATGATGTTCTTCGTTCATGACACTTTATCATTATTGCGTCAGGCAAAGTCCCTCTCTTTTCTTAATTTATTTTTTATTTCAATTTGTTCTGGGCTGAACTGAATCTGTTATGGGTGTATCTCTCTGTGTTCCACCAAAATTCATGTGCTGAATCTCTAATCTGCAGTATTTCAGAATGTCATCATATTTGGAGATAGAACCTTTAAAGAGGTATTCAATAAAAATGGAGTAATTAGGAGAGACTTAATCCAATAGGGTTGATGTTTTTATAAGAAGAGGAAATTAGGACACAGAAAGACACACCAGACACATCCACAGACCCAGCAATGAATAGGCAAAGTAGGTGGCCATCTTCAAGCCAAGGAGAGGCCTCAAAAGAAACCAAAGCTACCAACTCCTTGATCTTGGCCTTCTAGCTTCGAGAGCTGAGAAAATATATTTCTGTTGTTTAATCCCATCTGTGGTATTTTGTTATGAGAGTACTACTATTGACAATAATAATCCATAACCAATCTATAAATGAAAATTCGGGTGAGTTTGTTCTGAGCTAAAATATGAGGACCATGCCCTGGGTCCTTTCTTCCCAAAGGAAGAAAGGGCACCAAAGAAGTGGGGTGTACAGAGTGGTTATATACCCCCAAAGAAGATGTTTCACATAGGATTGAAATGTCCCTTTCACAATAGTCATGAGACTGCTCTGTCGGCACAGCAATTGATGGACACAACAGGTAGGTCTGCTGTCTCAGTGGACACAGCAGGATGGTAGGTCTGCTGTCTGGAGCTGGGTGGGTGGTCACAAGTGAGCTGAGTGGTCAAAGGTGAGCACAGCAATCAGTTCCTAGCCTGAGGAAGAATGCTTATCCCTAAGGAAATGCCAATGTGGGGGAAGTTGCATCTTTATCTTAAGGGCATTTGTTCTTGCTATAGTAAATGTTTAAAGCAGATATGCAATACATGCTCAATGGCCACGTCAGGCCCTTTTGGAAAAACAAAGTCAGGCTGAATTAGGCTTACACCAAATGACTTCCTCCTATACTCGAATATATCCTATTACTTGCCATTTCTATTTGTCACTACCAAACTAATACATCTTTCATCTTTATTTCTATGTGCAGTCTCCTCTATCACCACCAGGTTACCATCCCAATGTATTTAATGCGAGTCTGTTTGTTTTCTTGTGTTCTTACAACATATATGTTAGTGTTCCATGTGAATGCATTTGTACTTTTTGTAAATGACATTGTGCCATATATATCAACTTCAAGATTTAAATTTAAGGCCTATACAGAAAAATCTTATGACAAATAAACAAGTATTGCTGCAAAGAGGACTTAAGCCCCAAAGAAGAAAATTGCCCAAGGGCAATTTCCTTTCTACAAGATTCTGTTAGTAATGGCCTTACTTCAGGGGCACATATACTAAAATTAGAATGATACGTAATTCTATTAGTCATTACATTCTTTAAAAATATAGACCTAAAATATTCTGTGTTTTAAAATGCATTTGTGTGATGGAAAATTTACAGACATGTTCAAACATAACACAAGGACTTCATTTTCAAACATTGTGTTTGACTTTTCTCTAGTAGCCATCTTCTACCTTTCTCGCTCAAAATACAATCATGGGGCCAGCCTGGTGGTGCAGGAGATAGGTTCACGAGTTCCGCTTCAGTGGCCCAGGGTTCACCAGTTCAGATCCCTGGTGCAAACCAACATACCACTTGTCAAGCCATGCTGTGGCAGCCTTCCCACATATAAAGTAGAGGAAGATGGGCACAGATGTTAGCTCAGGGCTAATCTTTCTCAAAAATATAAAATAAAATATGATCATAAACAAAAGAGTAAAATAGTTTTATTACCTGAGGATTATATTTTGGAGAACACATCCTGCTTTTAACATCCACTTTAGCAAGTCCTTGAAATAATCACTATGCTAATTGTATTCTTTGAAGTAAGTGTGGGGAAAATATACACAGCAGAGCTAGCAGCATAAAATATTATTATTTATTGGTAGAGTTCTCTCTAATTTCACTGCTAGACCATTGGTTTTTAGCTCTTCAATATTGCCTTTTCAAAATAATGAACCTCCAAATGGAAGTGAGTTACTTTGACAGCACACTTTAATCAATGTGCCCCTTAGCTGTCACAAAGTTGAAGTCACTTCAGTAGTGTAAGCCCAAATTGCAACAAAGACTCATGGGATGTCTGGTTGAACTTCTGGAGGGGGATCTCGTTAAGGAATCAACCCCATGAGGCATGTTCCCCAAGGATGTAAAGGGCAATTTGTGGATCCTAGAAGCACCTGTGCTTCAGATTTTGGGTCTCAAAGGTTTATAGAACCCCTTCAACTCCCATTGCCACAGCAACATAGAGATTCTCACTAAGAACTTGAAGCAGGTTCTCCATACAGGTGGGTAGAAAATATTTATCTTATTTTTGTATAATGGCCTTTAAAAGATCCAAAATTCTACATTAAAATGAACCACTTCTCTTTCATTTTGAAAGTCGCTGGGCATTATATATAACCTAATAATACAACACTTCAACTAATTATAACTGTTTTGGGGAGCACAGGATGTCAAATATGATCCAGATTTTATGTTTCCAAATTAGAATTGGCAGCATTATGTCTTATGTACTTAAATAAATTATATCATTATCGAAACAATGGATGTTTGCTCACTGAGATTGTTCATAGCATAGTTTTACTTCTGCAATATTACCTAAAATGAAAACAGCATGTTTCACAGAATATCCTGTCAAAGAAATCTGTATACACAACTACCCAAACCTCAAACGATGCTCTTTTTGGAGAATATAACTATAGATCACAAATTTTCTCAGGAAAAGTTTCCATTAACTCTGAAAACATGCAGGCAGATGTACATATAGAAACATAATAATTAATCAATGCATTAATGAAATGTGTTTAGATAAACCATGTATCTTAAATAAAATATTCTGCTAACATTTTAGCTGAGAATATCTCCAAAAGAAGGACTTCTATTTGAGTAAAGTTACTGCATAAGCAGGAACAAAATTTTCAGAAATGCAAAAACGTAGATTCTTAATTTGATAGAACAGAACTTCTATAACATTCTCTAAGAGGAAGTAAATACCAGAAGAAAGTGTACATTTCCTGGATTACTCTTAGTTTTATTGACTTAAAATAAGATGTCCAAAACTAATATTTTAATATTCTGCCTTAGTATTTTATAATAAAGGAATTCAAAGTATGTAGAAAGTATTTCTGTATACAATTTTAAGGGTATTATTATTACTTATTAGCCATAAAACACTGGCACTAATTTAAAGGCAACTCACTTTCTTTTTACCCTCCCTTTCCTCATTAGTATTCATAAGGAAATTGTAAATGCCTAGAGTATGACCAGGAATGAGATTCTTAAATACTCCAAAATCAAGTGTGTAAGCCTCATTTAACACTATATTCATTTCCAGTTTCTCATTGCATGGGACCACTGATACAAATGGTGGGCAAACTTTTTTCATAAAGCATCCCAATTCTCACAAAATAGTGGAGTAATCTCAAAGAAATCAATATGAGTAAGGATGTGGCGGGCCATGGATGAAAATGTCCAGTGGTGCCAGGTAAGGTAGTATGCCTAGAGGGGTAACATGGACTTGATTGAGGAATGAATTGAAAATAAAGCTAAAGCATATTTCAATTATTTTAAAAAATAGCTCTAATTACATATCTTAATTACCCAAATTTTTAATGACTGTCATTTGCCTACCAGCAAATCTGACAGAATCATGACAGGGAGACCAAGAAGGATACAACAGTTAATGACAGTGTTAATGAAAGCTTGACCTAAGGAAGAAGATGGGGTATGCTTAGGATGGGAAATTATTCATGGAAATTGTAAAATAATACAACATGGAGCTTTGAAAGAGAAAATTAGAGGATGAATATGATGTTTGTGATTTAAAATGGTTGCTTTTTAAAATTTATTATTGCAGTTTAAAATAAAGTATATAACCAGCAACATGCCAGATTTCAGCAGAAATAGAGGAGCTGATACAGTTTGGAAGCATTTGTTTCGGCTGATAGTTGATATGTTTGCCAATGGAGAGACCGAAAGCTTTTCCTAAAGCTCAGATATAATGTTAAATAATGAAATAGTCTTGACTCTCTGGGACTTAAATTTAAATCTATAGAATAAGAGACAGTGGCCTGCCCCGTGGCCGAGTGGTTAAGTTTGCGTGCTCTTCTTCGCTGGGCCAGGGTTTCGCTGGATCGAATCTCGAATCCTGGGCGTGGACATGGCACTGCACATCAAGCCATGCTGAGGCGGCATCCCATATGCCACAACTAGAAGGACCCACAACTAAAAAATACACAACTATGTACTGGGGGGCTTTGGGGAGAAAAAAGAAAATTAAAATCTTTAAAAAAAAAACAAAAAGAATAAGAGGCAATGGCTGGACATTTTTGGGCCAGGTGGCCCCTACTAGAACTATCCATTGTGATTGGGAAAGGACTCTGGCTTAGATAGGAGCAGGTGACCATCCCTGAAAAAAAATCCTTCAAAAATATTCAGTTACATTAAAATAGTGTGCTGATTCTTGGCAAATATGTACAACGTAATTATAAACTGTATCAAATAAGGATTCTTATTAACATTACAATAATTAAAAATAAAAAAATGTGAAAAATGTCAAGGAAAAGATCGACTAAATGTTTAAGGCCAGATATGTTTCATGTATTTTTAAAATAATGCTGTAAAATTATATAAATAAAAATACTGATTAATAATAAAAACAGTAGAAAGAATATGAGGAATTGTATCAGCTTGTGGGACAAGGAAGAAAAGAGTTTGGAGAGGGAAGGAAAAGGAAATCAAATCCAGTAAAACGTAGGATGATGGAATTGCAAAAATCATAACTTTTTCACAGATATCAGTTTTTAAAGATTTTTTATTTTTTCCATTTTCTCCCCAAAGCCCCCCAGTACATAGTTGTATATTCTTCGTTGTGGGTTCTTCTAGTTGTGCCATGTGGGACGCTGCCTCAGCGTGGTCTGATGAGCAGTGCCATGTCCACGCCCAGGATTCGAACCAACGAAACACTGGGCCGCCTGCAGCGGAGCGCGCAAACTTAACCACTCGGCCACGGGGCCAGCCCCCACAGATATCAGTTTTTAAAAGCTGAAAAGAGAATCAGCAACCTGATCTAAGGGCATATGTCCATGTATTTTTGCCTCAGTTAACAAAATGGAATTTGAAAAGATGCAGTTAACAGACATGAATTGTAGAATAGTCAACTTCAGTGTACGTTGAATAAAAGATATAGAAAGGTTGAATAAAGAAAATGAGGCAAGATAGTGGATACATCATCTATTTTTGAGAGAAAACAAGAAATCCCAGATGAAGAAATCACACACATAAAATTATTTGGGGCATTCAAATCATGAAGCCTTTCTCACACTCAATGCATGAGATGGAAGAAATGAGTCATGGCTTCTGTTGCTCACAAGCTAACAAGATATTCATAATTCAATAAGATTGTGAGGAATTAAATCCTCAAAATATACAAGATGCTGAATCATCTATTTAATTTACCATATTTGCTTTTTCTCTCTTCCAAATGATTACAAAGTTTATTAGGCCTAAAACCTTGAGTTTAATAACTGAGTTAGATTAATACATGATTGCAGGAATTCTCACCCAAGGAATTGCCTTTGCCATCTAATGGCAGTCCTAGAAAATAATTCCTCAAATTTTCTAACCACTTCTCCTTTTGTTCCTCAAACAGATGAATTTCCAAACTCTTACATGGCTCCTGGAAATTTCACCCGGGTCACTGAGTTTATCCTCACAGGTGTCTCAGACCGTCCAGAACTTCAGATTCCACTCTTCTTTGTTTTCCTGGTCATCTATGGACTGACTGTGGCAGGAAACCTGACCATTATCACTCTCACCAGTGTTGACTCTCGATTTCAGACTCCTATGTATTTTTTCCTCCGACATTTGGCTATCATTAATCTTGGCAATTCTACTGTCATTGCCCCTAAAATGCTGATCAATTTTTTGGTAAAGAAGAAAACCACCTTCTACTATGAATGTGCCACCCAGTTGGGAGGATTCTTGGTTTTCATTGTATCTGAGATTTTCACGTTAGCTGTGATGGCCTATGACCGCTCTGTGGCCGTCTGTAATCCCCTGCTCTACATGGTGGTGGTATCTGGGCGGATCTGCCTTCTGCTGGTATCCCTCACGTACCTCTATAGCTTTTCCACAGCCATTGTGGTTTCATCTGGTGTATTCTCTGTGTCTTATTGCTCTTCCAATGTAATCAATCATTTTTACTGTGACAATGTCCCTCTGTTAACATTGTCTTGCTCTGATCCTTATTTTCCAGAAACAGTAGTTGTCATATCTGCAGCTATAAATCTGTTTTTTTCCATGATTATAGTTCTCGTATCATATTTCAACATTGTTGTGTCCATTTTAAGGATACGTTCATCAGAAGGAAGGAAAAAAGCCTTTTCCACATGTGCTTCACATATGATAGCAGTTACAGTTTTCTATGGGACGCTGCTATTCATGTACTTGCAACCTCGAAGTAAACATTCATTGGATACTGATAAAGTGGCCTCCGTGTTTTATACACTGGTGATTCCAATGCTGAATCCCATGATCTACAGCCTGCGGAATAAGGATGTGAAGGCTGCCTTACACAGTTTTTTGACAAATCCATGCTCTTCTTTTAACTCAATGTGATCTTAGAACTCTATAGGTAAATGAAGAGAAGTTTAAGATAGACTACCATTGTGTAAGAGAAACCAAGGTTAGATTCTGGGAATTAAAAGGTGCTAGGATTGGGGAAGCAGTGAATTAAAAATTAAACTGAAGGTGTTGGAGCTATGAGGTTGACATATACAACATGACATTATTCACTAGCTTTGCTAAAGATTATTCAGGTAGCCAGAATGAAAGAAATATTTCCAGGAGTCAGGAGAGATTTAAATTAATAGAAAAATTAAAGTTAAAATGGTGCAACAAACTGGTACAGCCACTATGGAAAACAGTATGGAGATTTCTCAAAAAGTTAAAAATAGAAATACCCTATGACCCAGCCATCCCATTACTGGGTATCTATCCTAAGAACCTGATATCAGAAATCTCAAGAGTCCGTTGCACCCCTATGTTCATCGCAGCATTATTTACAATAGCCAAGACGTGGAACCAGCCTACATGCCCAGAAACTGATGATTGGATAAAGAAGATGTGGTATATATACACAATGGAATACTACTCAGCCATAAAAAAAGACGAAATTGGCCCATTCACAACAACGTGGATGGACCTCGAGGGTATTATGTTAAGCGAAATAAGCCAGTCAGAGAAAGACGAACTCTATATGATTCCACTCATAGGTGGAAATTAGTATATTGATAAGGAGATCTGATCGGTGGTTACCAGGGAAAAGGGGGGGTGGGGGGAGGGCACAGAGGGGGAAGTGGTGTACCCACAACATGACTAACAAAAATGTACAACTGAAATCTCACAAAGTTGTAATCTATCATAACATTAATAAAAAAAAAATGGTGCAACAAAATACAGAGAAGAGAAGAAAGTCCGTCTTTCTGTTCTCGGGATTTTTTTCTCCCTGAGTATTTTTTGGTATATTGTATTTTGAGTCTTTTTGATTGTATATTGAGAGTATATCTGATCCTCCACAGAGGACCACTGCATCTAGAAGAACTGTAATTGCAGATTGCTGGAAATCTTCCTAAATGAAGTTAGCACAATTAAACTGATGAGTGTATTTAAAATGAAACTCACTAGCTCTTTCTTAATATTGCTGGAATGAAATCATGCACTCTTGATGAATTTCTATTCTGAGTGTTAACCAAAATATAATTGAAATTATTTTTATTCTGGTTGGTATAATTTTTACAACTTTTTTATTGAAGACACAGAGTACCATTATCTAACATACTTTACTTCTGGGTACTGTTTGATGGATAAACTTTGTGGATTCTGAAAGAGTTTTTCTTTCCCCTTTCTCTAAGTATCAGTCTTCCTTAGCATGTGGAAAAAATGTCCTATGCTGTGATATTATTAGACATTCAATGGACCATGTTTGAGAAATTTCCTTTCATCATTAGAGGAAAGATTTAATTGTTTTCATAAAATGTTTTTTTTATCTTTTCTGAGAGTTTCTAATCAGTGAATGTATACCAAAACCTATTGTA
Source organism: Equus caballus (assembly GCF_041296265.1). NCBI lineage: Eukaryota > Metazoa > Chordata > Mammalia > Perissodactyla > Equidae > Equus > Equus caballus. The sequence continues at coordinate 15,902,083 of NC_091695.1, forward strand.
TAACTTTGAATATATAGAGGTGACAAGACCATACCTCAGACTTATCAAATCAGAGCATTGGGTTAACCAATGCAATGATAAATCACTGGAATAAGGTTTACACAGTATATATTACCATGCTGGGCATTTCCAATGAAGAAAAACAATGATCCTTCTTTGAAATTAATTTAAAAGAAATGGTTGGACCCCTAGACTAGCCGTGTACTGCTACATAAGGAATATCCCAGAAAATATACTTGATTTAATTTGGAACATCAAATAGAGAGAGAATGTTAAGATACTCAGTGTGAGTATTCCAGTTCCTTCACATCCTCACTAACATTTGGTATAAATACCATCAGTCATTTGATTAGAGTCATTCCAGTAGGTATGTGGCAGCTTCATACTGTGGTGTAAATTTGCATTTCTTTATTAACTGATGATATTGATCATGATAACTCTATTAAATCTGTAGCTGGTGTGCTAATCCGTTGGTTACACTAGCCAGAATTGTGACCTCACATCATCTATAACTTTGGCTTTTCTGAGAAAGCCAATGAGATCACAATTGTTTTGAAAACATCCCTAGGCAAAGGGTTTCTAAAGCGCCACTTTAAATCAAATCATCCCACGTCTAGCAGCAAAGCGATAGATCTTCATGACTGGCCCAACAACGACATTCTACATAACTACCTGACTGATTTGATTTATCCAAAATAAAATTTGGTTTATTACAGCCATGTTCATAATTGGTAAGCACTGAAAGCAATCAAATATTTTTTAGTAGGTTAATGGATAAACAAATTGTGATATATCTATACCATGGAATACTATTTAAGTATGCTATCAAGTCATACAAAGATGCTGATGAGTCTTCAATTCATATTGCTAAGTGAAAGAAAGCAGTCTGTAAAACTACATTATTCTATTTATATGACATTATGTAAAAGGCAAAACAATGGAGATGATAAATAGATCAGTGGTTGCGGGGAGCTCAAGGGCTCAGGAAAAGCTTAAATACGGGAAGCACAAGGGAGTTTTTTTTTTTTCCTGTGGTGAAAAGGCTGTTGTGTGTGATATGGTAATGGTGGATTCATGAACTATAGCTTTTCCAACACCCCTAGAACGTTATGGGACAAAGTGTAAATCTCTATGGATGCCAATGTTAAAATAAATCATTTAAAAGGTTAGAAAAACCCAGAATCAGATGTGGAATATAACCAAACAATCTAATGTATTAAAAATGTTTGAAACCATTTCCCTGAAGGGGGTGGAGTGAAAGATGCTGACCTAAGTAACAGTGAAAATGAGAGGAGTAAGAAAGACGAAAGGTAAAAGTAACTGTATGTAGCGCTGTATTCTAGTCATAAAGTTATTTCTCACATGAATATGATTTAAGAATTGTGGAACCACTATACATGTATACTGGAATTAAACAATTAAGTAAATGGATGGCAGATGGTAAGTCCAGTTTTCTCACTGTTAGGGAAGGAGGTTACAGAAAAACAAAGAGAGGAAACCAGAATGATCCATATAATAATGGATTAGTGTCTCAGATATTAGCATGAAGTCACGTTCAGCTTAAGATAGAAACTGTGGGTTGTAAAAAGAAATAGTTATAGATATTTATAGCCACATGAGTCAGTCAGTATACACTTGTGTATTTACTTGTTCTGTTAGCTGAGAAGGTCTAGAAGCTTGTGGACATCTCAGTATCAACAGACACACCTACTGCCCAGATATTAGTTTCTAATAACATTCTTCAGTATAAGGAAGCAGAGCTCCTTTGAGATTTGATTGATGCTACAACTGAGTAGGAAATTTATATGATGTGCAAACACCATAATATAGTGCCTGAAATTAAGAAAGTGCTTAGAAAAGTAGGAAGGAAGGAAAAAAGGAGGGCTGGCAGGAAGGGAGGAAGAAGAAAGAAAGAAAAGAAAGAAAGAAGGAAGGAAGGAAGGAAGAAAGGAAGAAAGAAAAAGAGGTATCTCAAAATAACACAGGAGACCACTGAAAGCTTTCCAATGGCCAAAGCCAGAACAACTTAAGCAACAAAATAAAGGACAACTTTAGAGCTGAATTATTATCCCAAGTATGAAATGTTTCACAAAAATATATTGATCTAAATAAATGATGAATAAATTACAAATAGGGAAAAACAGTCAAATGTCACAGGCAGAAAACTCCAAATAATTTGTATAGATACTCTGCCCTCAAGGAGGTGAGGCAGAACTCTCCACTCCTTGTGTGAGTTGCACATAGTAGTTCCTCTCTGAAACGTATAGTATGGAAAGGAGAGGGAATGACTTTATAGTGGAGAAACCTGAAAAACTCTCTCTCAACCAAGTGATCAAGGTTACCATCAGCAGTGATGTCATATTGATAGTATGTTTTCTTGTTGTGATGTGATGATAATGTCAATTCACTTTCATGGTTTTCCTCCCCCAAACTCATAACTCCAGTCTAATCCTGAGAAAAACATCAGGAAAAGCCCAGTTGAGAGACATTTCAGAAAACACTTGATCAGTACTTCTCAAAATTGTCAAGGTCATAAAAAACAGGAAAAATCCGAGAAACTGTCACAGCCAAGAGGAGACTAAGGAAACTTGAAGACCAAATGTCTTGTATCCCAGATGTGATCCTGGCTCAGAAAAATGTCATTGGGTAAAAACTAAGAAAATCTTCATAAAGGATGTACTTTAGTTAATTAACAACAAAATAAAAAATATTGACATTCATCAAATCATTCAGGTGGCTGATTGTTAACGTGGCATCCACAGCTTCTCTTCCTATCAGTAAATGGACTTTTATTTCAAAGAAAGGTATCTGAAAGATGCACCAATATATTTAGCCAATTCTAGTATATTCTTTAGTGTAAACACCTGGGCCTCTTTATTCTGGGAGAAGAAGTGTAAATGAACAGATTGGGCCATCAGGAACCATGGATTTGACTGCTGATAGAACCATATGCTGAATGACGTTTTGGAAATTTATTATTTTTTCACTCTAGGCTTGTATTTTCTCATGGGCATAATTATGATATTGTGTTAGAAATATGGATTGTTTATTTATTAAATCCTAAAAACTACACTAATCAGCATACTCCTCTGGTTGATTGGGGTGGCAGGTACAATGTTTTACTGAATCATCTGTCTTACAAATTTTCCCTGAGATCTTTCTTTCAGGTCACTTGGCAATGGTCCCTGAGTCACCCTCTAGAAATCTATTACTGCTAAAAGCACTGCCCAACATTAAAAAATCCTAAAATCATAAAGAGAATTCTGGGAAAATTTGAATTATGTTGGTTCATTTTTCTTGTAGAAATTATTGTTCTTTTTGAAATTTCAAGGTTTATTTTATCTTTAACAACAGTTCTACTGGAAGATTGAATTCTGAAAGTTATATGTTTCTGATCTAATATTTAATTTCACATATGTTGAAGTTGATTTCACTGATAGATTTGGGATTCCAAGGATTCCATTTTTCTATTGTTGTTATAATCATTCCCTCAGTATGAAGAAATCTCTAAATAATATAATGTGTTTATTTTGTTCTCACAAATTAATTCAATGTGATAACTCAGTAGAAATTTTAAGATAAATAAAAATGCCACGATAGTACTCTCTCAGCAGAAATGATAAGACGTTTGTAACTTCCTTAAAGAGGTCCTGGGAGGTCTTCTATTTATTCATGACACTATCCATTATTGACCTTGTTTGCCACAGGGGAGGAAGTTGGTGTAGCACTGTAACCTAAGCTGTGAGTCGCAATGTAGACTCTTACAGTGGTTGCTACGATGTTAAATAAACCTATGTACTTAATATTAAAAAAAATCTGTTGGGTGAATTCTATAGATGATACACTGTATAAGGCTTCCGAACTGCCATATAAATTGCTATGGTACCTGTTTTTCAGGACTCTTTACACAGTGTCATCTTTGAATGATATTTTTTGTAACCATTAGCACTGACATTTTATTTTAGGCCAAAAACCATTGAGCAATCAAATTTAATTTTTGAAAAAAAAATATGTATACTACTTAAGAATAGCCTTGCCAGGGACATTATCATGCTCTTGTGTTAAGTATCATAGTTATTAATTCACTATCTCAGTATCAGACCATAAGTCATGCCATTTTATAAGACACAAGCAGAGATGGGACATGTGACCAATTGTGGTAGATTTGTTTATAAATTTAATTAATGAAAGAAAAATATACCAATCAAAGAATAATTATTTAATATTTCAAATACATAATTCCTGCATATATAATTCTTATATTGATCATAACTCATAGAATATTACCAGACTCTCATTTTTAAGAATTTGACATATTATATGTTTCAGTGAAATTTTTTGTGTCTATGCATCATCTAAAAAGAAATGTAACATTCTGTCCCTCTCTCCATTATATTGAAGCCCAGTGTTATAATAGCTGGACGTTTGTTTAATAGAAAACTATGTGGTAAATTTACCCAACAGATGATATAATCCTTGTGAATATGTATCAGTTTAACAAATTTCTAGCAGAAATTTTATCTAGCTATCTATTGTAAGGAGAAGAGAAATAAAGAGAATTTCATGTTTTCTCTTGGTAGAAATATAGAGTAAAAACACTTAGTACTGGTTCTAAGAGTAAGGACATTACTACATTATGTGTCAGAAAATCAGTAATAGAAATGTCTGGGAGGATGGGAGAAGTTACCCTGAGATGGTTACGGGAAGGGTATTTATGTTTGCGTTTATAAAGAGAAGTCTAGAGAGGGATTTCTTAAAATGTGCTTATGCACCATTAGCATATTTCACAATCTAGTAGATCTTGACAAGAATTCCTGTGATGAATTAGCATAGAACAGAGTAGAGCAGAACACAAAACAGAAAGAAATTAGTACATCCCAAGTAATGAGAGGACATAAGATATGTGCATAAACCTTGAGACTAGAAAATGATTGCCATGTTTTAAAAACTGCTAGAATGCCAATGTGGCTAGAGTGTAGTGATCGAGACAGAGATTTGGAGATGAGTCTGTGGTAGAAAACAGAGCCCTTTGAAATTACAAAACAAATAACCATCATCCTGGAGTCTTGTTCCACTGCCAGCCAGCTGAGGGAACTTAGGAAAGTCATTAAAGCTCTTTATTCCCCATGGAATTTGGGTGTCATCATTATGTTGAAAATCTACTGGAAAACAACACACTAGTCAGCAATGTTTATTTCTTCACCATGTAAGTGGAGGATAAAATCAATAAAACCTTCCCTTGATCCTTTCTTCCACTGGAGTGTCTTTATCCATCAGGAAGGTATCAGTGAGAATGGACACACTAGTAAAAGAAACTCTTGTCTAATAAGCTGTTCCTTACTAATTCCTTTACTAATTAAGTTACCCAAAGGGTTTCTTCTCAATTCCCTGGAAGTTAGGGAGAAGAAATATGAAGCATCCCAGAGAAAAGTTTTCTTTTATGAGTTGCATTAAAATTGTGATGAAGTCTTTAGTGATACTTTGCACTGGCTCTTGTTTTCTTCAATTTATTACAAAATTGTTGATGAATGGCCCTTGTTTAAGAATGGGAAGCTAGAGCAGAAGCTTTAGTAAGCAAGTGCGCTACATAGTCCTTTGGAATATTTTTATTTCCTGAAATTAAGAATGGAAACTCAGAAATCCACTAAAAGGCACCAAAGAATGAAATTATGTAGTGTCGTTTAATATACACCCACTTGTTAATGAATATTAAAACACTGATAGCTGTATTCATAACAGTACAAAATGAAAATATGTCAACTGTCCATCAAGAGATAAAACGATGAACTATGATATATAAATAAAATGGAATACTACCAGCAATGAAATGGAATGAAGTACCCATATAACAGAATGGATGAAAATTTCAATAGCATTAAGTAGAGCAGAAGAAACCAGATACAAACATACTTTGTCTTTTCATTTATATGAAGTTCTAAAACAGGTAAATGAATGTAAATTGATAGAAATCATAGTAATTGTGACCTAGCATATAAGGTGGAGCCAGCCTGGTGGTTTAACAGTTAAGATTTGGAGCTTTCACTTTTCTGACCTGAATTCATTTCCTGGTCAGGGATCCACATCATTCATCTGTTGGTTGTCACACTGTGACAGCTGCATGTTGCTGTGATGCTAAAAGCTATGCCACTGGTCATTCCTGTATTACCAGAAGCACCCATGTTGGACAGCTTTCAGTGAAGCTTTCAGACTAAGACAGACTAGGAAGAAGGACCTGGCCACTACTTCCAAAATAAACAGCCATGAAAATCTATGAATAACAGCAGAGAATTGCCTGATAAAGCACCTGAAGATGGGAGGATGACGTAAAAATGATCCAGAAAGATTCACCTCTGCCATATTCAGGGGCACTATGAGTTGAAATCAACTTAGTGGCACTAACAACAATATAGTGTGGGGCAATTTACTGCAAAGATATATTGAGGAACATTTTGGCATGATGAGAATACTCTTTAACTAGCAGCAGTAGTAACGTGCATTGTCAGTTTTTAAATGTCCTCTATGCACAGTAGACATTTTATTATAACTAAAATATGCCTTAATAATTTGTTGTTTTACAAACACATGGACAACAGTTCAGTGGTTACCAGGGAAAGGGGCTGGCGGGTGGGCACAGGAGAACACTTGTGTGGTGACAGTCAAGAAATAATGTACAACTGAAATTTCACAATGAAGTAAACTATTATGAATCTCAATTAAAAAAATAAATATATATATATAAATAAGTTGTTTTAAAAGAAACCAATGCAAATTACATTTTAATGCTATTTTTAATTTGCTTTTCAGAATCTTTTCTTGAACTTCTATATAATTCACATAGCCAAACTTTAAAGGATATAAAAAATTATGCTAAATACCAATGCCTATAAGTTACATGATAAATTTCCAAACTATATTTAGTTTACAGTATTTCACTACATTACTAATATTCTTATGAGGACTTTTATATCTTTTATAATGTGTGTTACTTCTGCAGAACAGATTTCCAGGAGCAACTTTTCTGCACAATGAAGATACGCATATTTTCAACTGTTATTGGACCTCAGGCAAAAAATTAGGAATAATTATGGTCCTCAGTTCATGACACTTATTGGGCCAGGCAAAGCCCCTCTCTCAATTTATTTTTCATTCCAACTTCTTATGGGCTGAATTGTGTCCCATGAAGTTTTGGATGTTGAAGCCCTAATCCCCAGTATCTTAGAATGAGAGTCTATTTGGATATAGCATCTTTAAAGAGGTAATTAAATTCAAATGGGGTCACTAGACGGGTCTTAATACAATCTTGTTGATATCTCTATAAGAAGAGGTGATTGGGGCATAGAGAGAGAAACCAGACATGTACACAGACCCAGCAATGACCATGTGAAGACATAGCAAGAAGGGGGCCATTTGCAAGCCAAGAAGAGGCCTCAAAAGAAACCAAACTTGCCAACTCCCTGATCTTGGCCTTCTAGTCTCCAACTGAGAAAATTTACTTCTATTGTTGAAGCCACCCAGTCTGTGCTATCTTGTTATCACAGTGCTGGCAAAATAATACACCTGTAATCTTTATTTCTCTACCCAGACCCTCTACCACCACCAGTAAGCATCCTAATGTAAATATGAATCTTTTTGTTTTCTTGATTCTGACAAAATATACATTACAGTTCCATGTGACATAAATGTATACTTTTTATAAATGACATTTTGCTATATATGTCGACTTCCAGCTTTAAATTTAGGGCCTGTAAGGGGAAAATCTTATGACAAAAAATAAGTTTTGCTGCAGAGGACTCAAGTCTCAAAGAAGAGAATTGCCCCAGGGCAATTTCGTATCTACATAATTCTATTAGCCATTACATGCATTAAGAAAATATATGTCTAAAGTATTCAGTGTTTAAAAATGTTTTGTGTGTGACAGGAAATTTATAGACATGATGAAAGGGCTTCATTTTTAAACACTGTGTTTGGCTCTTCCCTGCTAGTTATCTTCTACCTTTTCCCACCTGAAATACATCATAAGGAAAAGAGTAAAGTTATAATTTTATTATCTGAGGATCATTATTTGGAGAACACATCCTCCTTTTAACATTCATTTTACCCCATTCCTTGAGATAAGGACTATGCTAATTGTATTCTTTGAAGTAAGAGTGGGAAAAACAATAACAACAGAGATAGTGGCATAAAATATTATTTATAGACAGAGTTTCTTCTAATTTCACTTCTAGACCATGGTTTCCAGCTCTTCAATGTTGCATTTTCAAAGATGAATCTCTGAATGCAAATGAGTTACTTTGACAGGCACATTTTAATCACTGTGCCCCTTAGCTGTCATGGAGCTGAACTCACTTCAATAATGTATTTCCATTCATATGAATTTCTAAAACACGTAAAATGAATCTATGGTGATAGAAATTGTAGTAATTGTGACCTAGGATATAGTGTGGAGCCAGCCCAGTGGTCTGGTGATTAAGATTTGGAGCTGTCACTTTTGTGATCTGAATTCATTTCCTGGTCAGGATCCACAGAACCCATCCATTGGTTGCACCCATCTTCATTTCAGTCTTTGTTGCCCAGAGTGCAACAAAGACTCATGGGGTGTCTGGTTGAACTTCTAGAGGGATATCTTCTTAAGAAACCGACCCCAGGAGACATCTTCTCCAAGGATATAAAGGGCAATTTGTGGATTCTTGATTCACCTGTGCTTTAGAATTTAGCTCTCAAAGGTTTACAGAGCCCCATCAACTCATCACCACAACAATGTGGAAATTCTTGCTAAGCACCTGAAACAGATTCTGCCTTAAAAAGATACAAAACTATACCTTAAAATGAGCCACATCATTTTCACAATGTTTAAGTTTTGTTTCCAAGATTTATAACCTTTTTTGGAATACAGAGTGTCAAATATGATCCAGCTTTTATGTTTCCAAATTAGAACTGGAATCATTACATCTTATGCACATGAACAAATCATTTCAACACTTAAACAATGGATTTTTGCTCACAGAGTTCTTTTATATCTTAGTTTTATTTCTGTAATATTAGTTAAAATGAAAAATGCATGTTTTACAGGATAACCTGTGATAGAAAACTGGATATACAACTTCTCAAACTCCAAATGATGCTCCTTTTGGAGAATATACCTGTAGATCGCAAATTTTCTTAGGAAAATTTTCCATTACTTTGACGACATACAGGCAAATGTATGTATATGTATATCTATACATGTAATATGTAGTCAATGCAATAATAAAATATGTTTAGCTAAACCATCTGACCCACAGTAAAATAATCTGCCAACATTTTACTTGAGAAGATCTCAAAAAGAAGGACTTCTATTTGAGGAATGTCACTGCATAAGCAGGAGCAAACTTCAAGAAACTGGAGACCCAGAGATTTCCGGTTTGATAGAACAGAACCTCTATAACATTCTCAAGGAGGAAATAAAACCTAAAAGGAAAATGTTCGTTTCCTAAGTAGTCCTTAGTTCAACTGAATTAAAATAAGATATTCAAAAATAAATTTACATTGTTTATATTCTGCCTTATCATTTTCTAATAAAAATATTTCTACATACGTAGAAATTTTTTCTATATACACTTTTTAAGGCTATTATTTTTATTCATTAGCCATAAAACACGATGCTTTTTAAGAACAACTCTCTCATCTTTTCACCCTCCCACTACTCATCAGTATTCATAAGAACATTGAAAAAGCCGGGAGTATTATCAGGAATGACATTCTTAACTACTCCAAAGTCAAGTGTGTTATCCTAATTGGACATTTTATTCATTTCCAGTTTCTGATCGCATGGGGCCACTGATACAAATGGTGGGCACACTTCTTTCAGATAACGTGCTGTTTCTTACAAAAAAGTGGAGTAATCCACTTAGAGAAACCAATATGAGTAAGGACTTGGAAGGCCAGAGATGAAAATCTTCAATGGTGCTAGGTAGGGCAATATGACTAGAAATGTGATATGGACCTGATTGTGGAATGCATTGAAAAGTAGGCTAAAGCATATTTCAATTATTCTAAAAAATAACTCTGATTACGTCTTGATTACTCAAAAAGCTTTAATGACTCTCATTTACCTATCAGCTAATGTGAGAGTCATGGCCTGGACACCAAGAAGGATACACTAGTCAATGACAGTGTTAATGAAAGCTTGACCTGAGGAAGTAGAAGAAGGAGATACTTAGGATGGGAAAGTATTTAAAGTTTTCATGGAAATTAGGTAAATCATACATATGGAGCTTTGAAAGAAAAAATAGACAATTAATATGTTTGTGATTTAAAACAGCTGCTTTTTAAAATTTCTTATTGAAGTTTAAAATAAAGTACATAACCATCAACACTCTAGATTTCAGTGGAAATACAGGAGCTGATAGAATTTGGAAGTAATTGTTTTGGCTGATAGTTGATATGTTTGCTAATAGGAGACTATGATAGGAATTGTTTGGGCCAGGTGCTCCCCACTGGAGCTATCCATCGTGATTGGGAAGTGACTCTATTTGGCTTAGAAAGGAGTAGGTGAATGTCTTTGAAACAAACATCTCTAGGAAAATATTCAGTTATCTCATAATAGTATGCTGAGACTTTGGAAAACACAGGCAATTATAATAGAAATTCTATAAAATAAGGATGTTTATAAAAAGAATATTACAGTAAGTTTTAATGAGGCTAAATATATTCAGTTGAAAGCACTGTTTATTCTGGGATAATGACCTTACTAACTTTTTTGGTCCTAATTCCTGTCTATAAGAAATAAAGTTAATAGTATTTGGTAGTTTTGTTTTTTTAATGTACCTTTTGGAAAAAATATAAAATTGGTAGCTTTTGTCTTTTCTCAAACTTTGGGGGCATTTTTTTTTTCTGATTGGTAAAATCCCAAAGTCTGTGAACCATAGAGATAAAATAATTAAAATGTTCCCCCAGTGCCATATAAACAGGGCAGATCTTGCTGAAACCATCTAATAAAACAAATCTCAATTAAGAACAGCAATTATGCATAGCCTGTGCGAACAGTGGGGAGAGTAGCTGCTTTTTCTTCCTTGTTAATCATTTGGTAAATATGCTGGTAGGTACCTTGTGCTGGCTTCAATCAATGGTGCAAAAGAAGAAAACATCTATGCACAGAGGTGATATTTTAAAGCAAGAGAAGGGGTGATGAAGGAACTATGATACGTTTTAAAAATTATAATAAAAAATTTGTTGAATTTCAGAGGTGACATTTTATTAGTTTGTGTGTTTTTCTTTCCTGTGTTCTAGGCTCCAACTGTGATTTGGTTCCATTCACATCTACAGCCACTGAGATTAATATCAGTGAGGACCTGGAACCTTTTCAGTAGTAAATGTGACCAGTCAGAGTGGTCAGATTCAGTGGAGTTGCCAAGGAGACAGTGACAGAAAGACTTTCTTTGAGGGACTAGCTCCAGGGAGGAGCTATAGTGTCAGCTTTTCAAATGCTTCAAGTACCTGCTGCCAAGTGCAAACAAGTGAGTGAGACTTTTCTTTTGGATGGATTGTGGGGTTTAGAGAACGTAAATGTGTTCATATCTTCAATGTATTTGAGATCACGTTATCTGAGCTTCAATAGTAAAAAGCAGCCACTTCTTGGATCTCTTCTCTTCTCATTCTTGATCTTGTTGCTTGGTGTGAGGAGTGTCCTGGCTCCTCTGACAGCTGATCTAACACTTGTCTTTAAGCCTCCTCTTTGAGCACCACTACAATGGAAACAGCAGTTAAGAGTACAGACTCAGAATCAGAGACCCACGTTTGCTTCCTGGGTCTGTCAGTTTTCAGCTGTGTGGCCCTGGGCAAGTCAATGGTTCTCTTAGAACTCAGTTGCTTCATCTTATTTAAAAAAAATATACATACACATACACTTACGTATTCTAAAAGCATATATATACATATACACACATGGTTTTCTTTGGAGGAAGATTAGCCCTGAGATAAGATCTGCTGCTAATCTTCCTCTTTTTGCTGAGGAAGACTGGCCCTGAGCTAATATCGATGCCTATTTTCCTCTACTTTATATGTGGGATGCCTACCACAGCATGGCTTGCCAAATGGTGACGTGTCTGCACCCGGGATCCGAACTGGCGAACCCCAGGCCACAGAAGTGGGATGTGCTCACTTAACCACTGTGCTACCGAGCTGGCCCCCAGCCTATGCCTTTTGATTGGAGCATTTAGTCCATTGACATTTAAAGTAGCTATTGATAAATATGTATTTATTACCATTTTGCTACTTGTTTTCTTAGTGTTTTAGTAGTTCTTCTCTGTTCCTTTCTTTTTCTCTTGTTCTCTTCCCTTGTGGTTTGATGGCTTTCTTTAGTGATATGTTGTAATTTCTTTTGTCTTACTTTTTTTGCTCATTTAGTATAGGTTTCTGATTTGTGGTTACCATGAGGATCCTATATAATATTCTATGTATATGACAGTCTATATTGAATTGACAGACTCTTTAGCTTGACCTCTTTCTAAGAGCTCTGCTTTTTCACTCCCCTCCTCCCACATTTTATGTTTTTGAAATCATATATAGTCTCTTGTTTAGTGTTTCTATCCATTACCCTCTTATCATTGAAGTAGATTATTTTAGCACATTTGTCTTTCAACATTCATATTATCTTCACAGGTAGCTGATCTTCTACCTTTACTATACTTTTACCATTACAAGTGATTTTATTGCCTTTTTTTCTTTTGATAATTGTTTTTATCTCTGTTGTCATCGCTTTCCCATTTAATAAGTCCCTTCAGCGTTTCTTGTAGAACTGGTTTCTTGGTGATAAACTCCTTTAATTTTTCTTGTCTGGAAAGCTCTTTATCTCTCCTTCCATTCTGAATGACAGCCTCTATGGCTAGAGTATTCATGGCCGTAGGTTTTTTCCCTTTAGCACTTTGAATACATCATGCCATCCTCTTCTCGCCTCTAGGGTTTCCGCTGAGAAGTCTGCTGATGACCTTATAGGCTTTCATTTGTCTGTCACTTGTTGCCTTTCTCTTGCTGCTTTTAGGATTATCTCTTTATCTTTAATTTTGGACATTTTAATTACACTGTGTCTTGGTGTGGGCCTCTTTGGGCTTATCTTGTTTGGAGCTCTCTGTGCATCCTGTACTTGGATGTCTGTTTCCATACTTAGGTTAGGAAAATTTTCATCTATTATTTCTTCAAATAATTTTTCTTCCCCTTTATCTCTCTCTTCTACTTCTGGGACACCTATAATCTGAATGTTAGTGTGCTTGATATGGTCCCAGAGTTCCCTTAGACTAATCTCATTCTGTCTAATTCTTTTTTCTTTTTCCTGTTCAGCGTGGATGATTTCCTCTAGTTTTTCTTCTAGCTCGCTGATCCATTCTTCTGCATCCTCTACTCTGCTATTGAGTCCCTCTAGTGAATTTTTCATTTCCAGCATTGTATTCTTCATTTCTGATTGGTTCTTTTTTATATTTTCCAGTTCTTTGATGATGAGCTCACTGTGTTCATCCAGCTTTCTCCCAATATCTGTCAGCATCCTTATGAGATTGTATTTGAACTTTTTGTCAAGTAGGGCACTTGTTTCTGTTTCATTTAGTCCTTTTTCTGGGGTTTTGTCCTGTTCCCTTGCTTGGAATGTATTCCTTTGTCTCTTCATTATGCCTCTTTCTCTGTGCTTATTTCTATGTATTAGGTGAGTCAGCTATATCTTCTGATCTTGGAGAAGTGGCCTTATGGAACAGATGCCTTATGAGGCCCAGCAGTGTGCGTCCCTCTTGACACCAGTCTAAATAATCCAGGAGTGACCCCTTTGAGGGCTACTTGTGTCTTTCTGCTGTGGCAGGGTTGCTGTTAATACAGGTACCCAGGGAGTCTAGTCTTTCCTTCACTGGCCAGCTGTTTGTAAACCCAGCTGGGGGAGCCTCAGCACCATTGGCTACAAAGTATATCAGCACACTCCTATTGCAGTTTTCCTCTTAATTGGGTTGGTACCCAGTGTATCTGGTTGCTAGGTTCAGGGGTTTACAGTTGCTATATGCCTCAGGCCTACAAGGCTGTTGTCATTTCTCTCAGGAGTGCAGCTGAGTAGGGCTGGACCTAGGCATGGGAGCACTTCATTGTTTCAGGCTTTGGAAGGTGGGACTGATCCTTTTTATGGCTATTTGTGAAGCACAGGTCTTCTGCGGCTGATAAGCCTCTCCCCCACAGGATCACACACACTGTCAACACAGTCCTGGTCTGTGCACACTTCCCAACCCACTGGAGAGTACCCCAATGTCCCCCTGCAGAGGTCCCCACCCCCATCAATGTCCAGCACAGTTCACCTGGTCTTCACACAGGCCCTGCCCCACAGAGGTGGACACACTCACCTGACTGTGGAGGATAAAGGCACCCAGTCAATGCAGGCTGACAAATAGCCTGAGGGCTTGCTGTTGGGTGGGGCCATTCTCTAGGGTGGGCTGCCTGCCCGATGAACTGGATTTAATCCATGCTCTAGTGGGTGTAGCAGACCCCTGGGCTAACAGGCCAAGGGAAGAACCTCAATGGCATCCACTGGGGTCTGTGTCAGCACACCCGGACCAGGTCAGAACAATGGGCCCCACCAATGTCTCAATCTACAGAGAGGTCCTTCCTCTCACCAAGTTGCCCCCAGAGCCCACCAGGTGAGTCTTGATTCACCAAAGTACTGTCAACCTTCTCTATGGTGATTTTAGGTTCCTGAAATAGTGAGTTTGTGCGTGGGCCCTTTAAGACCTGGGTCTTTTGGGCTTTCTTCTGAAAGCTTTTCTGGGGGTATCCTTGCTGCAGTTAATAGCCAGTGAAGCCAGTGTCAATGAAAATAATCCATAACCAATCTGTAATTGAAAATTTGGGTGAGTTTATTCTGAGCTGAAATCTGAGGACCATGGCCCAGGGCTTTTCTTCCCAAAGGAAGAAAGGGCACCAAAGAAGTGAGGTATACAGCATGGTTATATACCCCCACCAAGGATGCTTTACATATGATTGAAATGTCCCTCCCACAATAGTCACAAGATTGCCCTGTCAGCACAGAGCTTGATGGACACAGCAGGTAGTGGGTCTGCTATCTCAGAGGGAATAGCAGGAGGCAAGACTATTGTCTCGAGCTGGGTGGTCAGAGGTGAGTGCAGCAATCAGTTCCTAGCCTAAAGAAAGATGCTTAATCCTTAAGGGAATACCAATGTTGGGAGGGGGAGGGAAGTTTCACCTTTATCTCAAGGGCCTTTGTTCTTGCCATAGGGAATCTCTAAAGCAGATATACAATGCATGCTCAATGGCCTTGGTCAGGCCTTTTTGGAAAGACAAGGTCAGGCCGAATTATGTTTACACAAAATGGCTTCCTCATATACTCCAATATATCCTATTACTTGCCATTTTCATTTGTCACCAGACAGTAAGACCCTCATCTCACTTGGGCTGAGTCTGAGGTATGCTTACAGCAGTATCGGCTCCCGCTCTGGACCTCAGTTCTCCAGGGAGGGCTGTGTACGTTAGGGTGACTCCTGCCTGGCCAGCTGAGAAGCTCCACTGCTCCCAAATGTGGGTTCTTCCTCTCCAGAAGGAATTTTTGCCTCTTCTGCCTTAGTCAGGACTGTCTCTTTTTATGGGAGTTCTTTTAATCCAGTTTTCAGTTTTCAATCCAGGGTAATTTTTCCAAACATAGTTGTAACCTGGTTGTGTTTATGGGAGGAGTTGAGTTCAGAGTCTTCCTATGCTTTTCACCATCTTGATGAAATCTCCCATGCCTCATAAATTTAGCCCTGCCATCAACAGATTGCTGCTCTTCACTTCCCATGGGTCCTGTTCCCATGCATTTCTGTGAATAAAAGAGCACTGCCACCAGACTTTGAGAGTCCAAGAAGTATTTCTTTTCACTTCTTGGCTCATCAAGCCTGCATCAATGAGGCTAAAGGCTTGGAAGTATCTCCTAACATATTTATAGTGGGGACAAAACCAAGTTTAAAATCAGTGCAATTAAATGGTCAAAGAAGATCAATCTTTGGAAGAATTATTAGTCAGGTACATGTGTTCTGCTTTCAGTATTGGTGAACTTACCACACCTTAAGCACTTCCCTATTCAAGGTTTGCATATTCCCTTTTCTTTCTCATAATGTACCTAAGTGTATTAAGGGAAATTTTCTTATTGATCTGTTGTTCTTCATGTTATAAACTGCACACACCACAAGTGAATACGGAAAATTATTTTTGAAGGATGGGAAGAGGAGTGTAGGAGACCTTCCCATGCATCAGCACAGTCCCAGTTATATGGCACTGGTGCAGCACAAGCCATATTACTCAGCACGTAAAATTTTGTCTAGCATAAATGGATATAATTATAATGAAGCACAGTTTTAAAAAAATTTCAAAGATCATGACAAGCCACATAATAGTGGCTTGGGGATTGGCGCTGAATCACACAGCTAGAAGGCATAATTCAGCACATCTTAAGTTCCAAAACTTTGCTATTCACCAAGTCAGATTGGCCAAGCAACACATTTTATCAGATTCCAAAGTTGTAACTAGAAAAGATTTATATTGATCTTATATCTTTCACTAATGCCACTTTATTGCAGATTTAGTGTGCTTTTATGGAGATAATGCAGTATATTTTACACAATAAGGAATGGAAACGTATATAAATGCTCATGGCCTTATTAGCAGTGCTGGATGAAAGAAGTATGGGTATTTGTCCTTTTTAAATAATTTTAAAATAATATGTGTATATATGTCTGTGATGCTGACACACTCCAAAGACTACTGAGCCTGACAATTTTTAGAGCCATTCAAGATTCTTCCTTCATTGTTCACCTTCTTCCATTCTCTCCCACCTTTGAATGAGAAGACAATGTTCTCAATGCGACTAACCCATTTTGCTCATTTGAGGCTATTTGCAAGATCTTGTAGAATACTTAGTCTGCATTGGGTGTTTGCATTTGCATGGGAGGATATCCTTGGGCTTCAGATCTATTCCCCAACTCCTGGTACAGCTCTGAAGTTTCTGCTTCCATCAGGTAAATGACTTGTTGCTCATTTTCCCTGTGTCTTTCAAGTCATTCCTTGGGTAGGGGCGGTGGGAGAAGGAGTACATAAATGATCAACTCAGTTGTGTTTCGGAAGAGCTTGAAGGATTTGTAAAATCACAGTACTGTGATGTTGGGATGAAGAGGATGGCCAAACTGCACTAACTACTGTGCAATATCCCTTCCTTTAGGAATAACTTTTTGTATCTTAAGGCATTATAGTTTGACATTCTCCTTGTTTGGTTACTATTAATGAATGTTTGTTTTTACTTTCTGCAAATATTTTGTTAATACTGCGAATAGATTTTTGGATAGAGTAATTTTGTGAGGTAGATTTAATCTGTCAAGTTAATCTTGAATTTCTCATCTGACTTTCGCAAAATTTCTGCTTATTTAGAGAGATCCAGAGGTTTTAGTTTTTAAGGCTATAAGTGGTTAAACATTTTCTTATAACATTAAGTTCTTGACTAGGATTGATTTTTATATGGATGAACTAAACATCCAATCTCATCATCTCCTATATGGATAATCCTTTTATCCAGCTCCATTTACTGTATAGACCACTTTTGCTTCACCATCCTGACATGCCCCCTCTGTCATACACCACGGTTCTATACAATCATGGGTCTTTTCCTCAGTTTTCTATTCTGTTCCACTGGCGTATTTACCCATCCTTGTGCCAGTTCCTCAATGTCTCAATAACTCTAGCATTATGAGTTTGAATACCTGGTACCTCAGGTCTTTTCAAAAGTATCTTGCTTATTCTTTATAATTTTCATTTTCTAAATACATTTTAAATCAGTGTCGAATTCTACAAAATCTCCTAGTGAGATTTTGATTGGGAAGGCGCTGAGCAAATAGAGTAATTTCAGGAGAATTGACATTTTTATAACACCAAGTTGTGCAATCCAGGAACATAGTTTTTCTACCAATTTATTTAGAACTTGTATAATGTTTCTCGGTAAAATTTTAATTATTTTCTGATGTGGGGTTGGTGAGTGGATGAGTCAAAAGAAAGATTTCTTGGACTCTCAAGGTCTGGCAGTAGTGCTCTTTTATTTAGAGAATAGTGTGGAATAGCACGGGGACAGGACCCACGGGCAGTCAGAGCTGCTGCACAGGGACAGGACCCACAGGCAGGAGGAGCTGCTGCTGCCACTGCTGCTGCTGCAAACATGGGTGGAGAGTATGGCTAAATTTAAGGCATAGGTATCTGAGTTATCTCTTTACAAGACAAAGGAAAGAATATGTAAAAAGGACTGTTAAAATGTTATCAATCAGTGCCAGTAGGTCTGGTTAATGGGTGGTCCTATGACTTTTAGATAATCAAACCGGATTAAGTAAATGGCAAAAGCGACCACTTAAATATTATCTTCAACTAAAGACAAGGAGGATATTGGGGGGGGGGGGGGTGAGGCTCAGTTACATGAGGTTGTCAGACAGTAAACAACTTAAGTCCTTGCCTTCCCCATTAAGAGTTTCCAGAGATAAGGTCATCCTCCCTTCCTCCTGGTGCAGAGAGCAAGACACCCCCCCACAGCTGGAGACTTCCTTCACAAATGCAAATGTCTCTCTTCAAAGGGCAAGCAAATTCAACTCCTCGGAGCCCCCTTCTCATCTGCAGTTTTAAAAGTAATCAGCCTAAAATAATCCTCATCATTTTCCTTTTGAGAGTAAGTTCATCTAGCTTTTATAAAATTTTCTGTCATTATGGAAGTTCTCTTTTAATTTTAATTTTTATTGTATGTGTCCTATCTAAATGATATTACTTCTTCATCTATTCAAAGGCTTGTGTATTTTTGTTATAATTCAGTCTGATAATGCAGTGAATTATATGTATAGATTTTCCAGAATTAAACCTACCAGCCAAACATGGGATTAACCCAGCTGGAATATAATGTACAATTTTCTAATACATTTTTAAAATCGCTATCAATAATATTTTAATATTTTTTAGGATTTTTGTATCTATCTATGTTAAATGATAGGCCTGAATACATTGGTTTTTATTATATATATACTGTTTAATCAGAATTTTGCTGTCCTCTTAGGATGAGTTGCAGTATGGTCCACATTTTTTAAACTCTGGGAGAGTTTGTAATAACCACATATGATTTCTTTCCATGAACGTTTGGAAGCACCTCTCTTTAAAACGATCTGAAGAGGAAAGGAGTTGGGGAAGCAGAGAAACCAAAAATTCAATCCTTAAATTAAAATGTGTTAAATCAAAATATTTGATATATTCTTGATGGATGATGTAATAAAGTTGTAAGAAAAATATTCAAATTGAAGTATAGTGCATATACTCTATTTCTATAAATGTCACATCCAATTTGCTTTACGTAGATGAAATAATTATCTGTCCTGTTCATGTACATTTAAAGAGGTAAAATTTGAGTGAATCTCAAATCAACCTTGTGATTTCTCATTCCCCTTGTTCCCTATCATGTTCTTTACCTTTCGTCCTTGGACTCCATGCAATGCTATTGTTTACCAGACCCTGAGGCATTTGAGAGAACTCTCTACCTTAGAGAGATGTTTCTTTTTATCAAATAAGTATGTTCATAGTAGTTTACCAGGAGGTTTTAGGTATTCATTAGGAAATGCTTTAATAATTTTTTTACTTGTCTTAAAATATGTTAGAGAAATATAACTACAGCATTAAAGCCATCACTTCAAAGATACTAGTGCTAAAGGTAAAGGAAATGTGGGAATGCCTGCTAATTATTTTTTCTCAGATTGAATAAATTATAGATACAGGCCTTACTTGATATGTAACATAGCAAACATCAGAAACTTCAAAATCAGCACACGAGTGCTAAAGTTTCAGACACATGGTTCTAGAGGAATTAAAAAAGTTATTTATGTGCATTAGAGTGAGCATGTTGGGGACTTCTGCAAGTTAGCTAAATTATTTTCTATCATTATAAAAATCACTAAACAATATTTAAAACTCATTAAAGCACAGTAGAATGAGAATATAATTTAAAAAGAGCAAATGGATGTTAGAATGAGAATACCATTTAAACATGTGCAACTACATGTAGAAAAGTAAATCAAATTCTATTAAATTAGTTAATTATGGTTTTATCTGGAGATTGGGACTGAAGTTGTGGGAACAAGAAGTAGAAGGCTATGACTTTTTATTATAATTCATTATAAAATTTGATATGTATTAACTAGTTCTGTGTATGCTAAATGAAAAACATTTTTGAAAAAAAATCGGAATTCCTACTCTAGGCCAAACTTTTCCAATAATGCATTGTTGACAGAACCATAAAGGAACTGCATACACCTTGTAATGATAACTAGTACATGGCGCAAAAAAGAAAATTGCTACTATATCTTTTAGTTTGCAATGGTTTCTAAATTGGATCTAGATTTAACGATGGGAATGGATCCTGTTTTAAATCACTGCATATCGGGGCTCGCCCAGTGGCATAGCAGTTAGCTTTGCACATTCCACTTTCAGCGCCCAGGGTCGGTTTGGATCCTAGGTGCGGACCTATGCACCGATCGTCAAGCCATGCTATGGCAGGCATCCCACATATAAAGTGGAGGAAAATGGGCACAGATATTAGCTCAGGGCCAGTCTTCCTCAGCAAAAAGAGGAGGATTGGTGGCAGACGTTGGCTCAGGACTAATCTTTCTCACAAAAAATAATAAAGTAAAAAAAAAAATAAAAGGGTAAATCACTGCATCTAAAAAAAAATGGATTTATCTTACACATAATGGCTTTGCATATTAAAAGTTTAACAGATATCATTTCCATAAACCCAACGACTCTTCTGATGATTCTCCCATCAGTTATTTTTCATAATGGCCTGGATGGACAAACAAAATTTAACGTTGCTAAAGGAATTCATTCTCATGGGAGTCACAGACCACCCTGAGCTGCAGGCTCTATTAATGGGGCTCTTCCTCATCATCTACATGATTTCAGTGGTGGGCAACTTGGACATGGTCATTGCCACCAAGATGGACTGCAGGCTATAAATATCCATGTATCTTTTTCTCAGACATCTGGCTTGCATCGATCTTGGTTATTCAACAGCTGTGGGACCCAAAATGTTGGTAAATTTTGTAGCGAATAAAAATACAATCCCCTATAATTGGTGTGCTACATAGCTATCTTTCTTCATTTTGTTCATCATTAGTGGACTTTTCATTCTGTCGGCAATGGCCTATGATTGCTATGTGGCCATCTGTAACCTCCTGCTCTGCACAGTCATCATGTCACAAAGGGTATGTTGCATGCTGAGACAGTCCCCAATCTGTATAGTGCCGTTCTCTCTCTGATAACCACCGTAAGGATTTTTATTTCATCCTTCTGTGGCTATAATGTAATTAGTCATTTCTGCTGTGACAGTCTTCCCTTGTTAACTTTGCTGTGCTCAAGCATATGTCAAATTGGGTTGATAATATTAATGTTTTCAGCATTTAATTTGATTTCATCTCTTCTGATAGTTCTTGTGTTCTAAATACAGATCCTTATGGCCATCCTTAAGATGAACTCTGCGGAGGGCAGGCACAAGGCCTTCTCCACCTGTGGATCTCACCAGATAGTGGTAATTGTATTATATGTGACTCTATCCTTTACATATTTGCATCCCAAGACCAGTCATTCCTTTGATCTTGATAAAATCTCCTCTGTATTTTACACTTTTGTTATACCCATGCTGAATCCCATGATGTACAGCATGAGGAACAAAGAGGTAAAAGATGTCCTCCATAGGCTTTGGAAAAATCTGCTCAAACTCCCTATATAAAGTTCAATAGAGAATGTATATACAATAAATTAGGTTATAGAGAATTGTTTATTACATATAATAATAATTTAGAAGCAGTAATGTGTAAAAGGCATGAGAAACCAGAAATATTTTTCTTATTTTCAACTTACAGCTTTTCAAATGGTGACCATCCTTCTGGTATCAACTTTGATTTGTCTTCAAGTTTCAGTACAAAAGCCTGAAGTCTGGATCACGGTTCTCACAGTGACAAGTGCTTATGACGCAATTAAAAGGAAATCTTTCTTAATGCATCCGTTTCATAATCTTTTTTAAAGGTATTCTTGTGTTTTTTAATAAAGTATTTTCAGTGTCTCACACACTCTTTAAATACCAGTGACCATCATACTGGCCTACTGACATATAGAAGATTGCAGTTACTGTTCTATGTGCTGGACATACATACAGAAAAGACAAATACATCAAAATATCTGTATTAGTGATATTTTAACTCTATCTCCCTTGTGGTGGGTGGAATCTCAGATTTCTGTTAAATTATGATATGTGAACATATATATGCTTGGAGAAGCAGAAATAAAAGTCTAATTATTTTCAAGTGGTGTATTACATACATTAAAAATCCAAAAGAATCTTCAAGCGAAAACATTGTGAATAATGAGTTTTGCAAGGCTGGTGGATATAAGGTCAGCCTGTAAGATATCAATTATTTTGCTGTATACTACAAAAAACAGGTTAAAATGAAATTTTAAAGTATCTATTACACCAAAAAATCTGTAAAATATATAGAGGAAAATCTAATGAGTGATTTTAGTGATTTCATTGCTAGAAACTATGAAAACATTACTGAATTATAAAAGAAGACATACATGTAGCAATATATCGTGTCCATTGGTTAAAGACATGAATGCTGTGATCAGGTCAGTTATCCTTAATTTTCCTATAGCTTCAATGCAGTAACAATCAAAATTCCAATAGTATTTTTTAATACTTAGATTTACATCACAATTTAGGTGAAAAAGCAAAGGATCAAGAATACCCAGGGCGATATCTTAGAATAAGAAAGAATACAGAAGACTTCCAATATCAAACATCAATTCATCTAATAAAGCTATTTTATTTAAACAATTGTGTCGTGGGGTCCAGACTTGTGGCATAGTGGTTAAGTTTGTCAAGCTCCACTTTGGTGTCCAGGGTTCATGGGTTTGGATCCTGGGTGTGCACCTGGAACACTCATCAGCCATGCTGTGGCAGTGACTCACATACAAAACAGAGGAAGATTGGCAAAGATGTGAGCTCCAGGTTAATCTTCCTCAAGCAAGGAAAATAATAAAGAAGATTGGTGACAGATGTTAGCTCAGGGTGAATCTTCCTCAGCAAAAAATGAAAAATTATGTCATGAGTACACCTATGGACAGACAGACCAATAAAAGAGATAAAAATAGAGTCCAAAAATAGACTCACATGTGTAATTTAACTTGATTTGAAATAAAGCCTCCACTACAATGTAACGAGGAAAGAAGGGCTTCTCAGAAAACTGACCAAATTGAATTGGGTCAATTCATTGAAAACATGAACCTTACTCATTTGTTTGAATTACATGTAAAAATTAATTGAGATATATTATGAATATAAATATGAAAGCTAAAACCACAAAATTTCTTCAAAAAAGGAAAATAATATCTTCATGACTTGGGAAAAGCAAAAATTCATTAAGAAGGGTACAAAAATAATAACATTAAAGTTAGATAACTAGCACTCATCCAAAATAAAAACTTACATTGATTCAAAATGCAGTATAGGGGAGTGAAAATGAAATCTTGAGAGAACACATTTGAAACGCATACACCCTACAAAGTAGTGATATCAGAAATTTGTAAAAACAAAACAAAACACAACAACAGTAAAACAACAATATATTGCCTAAATCCTAAAATCAGTATGATCAAGACAGTCAATCTATTGAGGAAAAAAAAGGGCAAGACACCTGAAGAAATATTTCACAAAAGAGGATATCCAAACAGCCAAAAAATACATGAATGTGTTAAAAAAATAATTAATCATTAGATAAATGCAGGACTATACTGTGATATCACTACACAATCACCAGGATGGCTAAAATTCAAAAGTTTGTTTCAGCAACAATTCAAAGTGTTGATGAGAATGTAGAGAAACTAAAATTCTTTTCCTTTCTTGAGGGAGTGTACATTGCTATAAATCTTTGGGAGAAAATGTCATGGTAAATACTAAATTTTAGTATGTGTATCCTCTATGATGCAGCAATTCCATTTTTGAGTATTGATGGCCACTGGAGGATAATTAATAGAGTTTTCTTGGCAGATGTAGTCATCATAGATGTTCAATGCTTATCAAGGGTGGATTGGGTAAATATATAAAGGACTTTTCAAACAAATGTATTCTACACAAGAATTTTAAGAAGAAGAGGGAGAGAAGGAGGATGAGGAGGAGGGGGATAAAGATGAATGGATGTCATATTAAGTGAAAGACACCAGTCTTCCTAAATATTACACCCATATATGCAAATACAAATGATCCTGAACTGTACTCATGAGATCTGGGCATTTGATATGTTATACATTTTGTTTCAGAATGTGGTACAGTTAAAGAAGTATTGCATGTAAGCAAGAATGCAAGATTGATTTCATATTTGAAAACCAAATGCATAAATTAACTAAGTGAAAAGAAAAAATAAAATAGGTTTACAATAAAATTCAGCTCCACTTTGCAACAAACTGTCTAGCAGAGCAGAACAGAAAAATACAGTTCTATAAATGATGTCTATAAAAGTCCTACATATAGGGGAAAGACTGAATAGTTTGAGCACAGAAGATATTTATGGCAGTTAAAATACTATGTATAATATTATGATGATGGATACAAATCATTGCATTTAAAGGACCTCCATAAAACCTATAATGTAATGTTGAGAAATTGAAAATTTTCCCTCTGAAATTGGTCCCGAGACTAGGAGACCCAATCTCACCATTTATATTCAGTGCATATTGGACATTGTAGCTGGTTCACTATGATAAGATAAGAAATAAAACATATAAAGGTAGGAAATCACAAACTTCCATTTTCTTTTTGGTAAATGCTATGATTAAATACATAAAGAAAAATCTATAAATAACTTATTAGAAATTATAAGTGAATTTAGCAAATTTTCTGAATACAAAATAAACTTAGAAAATCAACTTTATTTCTACATCCTACCCACAACTGCAAAATAAAATTGAAGGAAATATAACACTAATGAAACCATTAAAAAAACTAAACCCAATTTAGGAATATGTCTAATAAAAAAAATCTAAGACTTCGGTAATGATATGTATAAATTTTAGTGAAGTATTTAAAACAGATAATGAAAATCTACACAAAATATGTTCATGGAATGGATCAATGTCCAATATCTTTAAATACATCTATAGTTTCAATATCATCCCAACATAAATCCTTTGTTTTTGTCTTCTTCCCTCCTTTTTTCATCCTTCCTTCATTTTTTTATGTCTTTCTTCTTCCTTTTGAAGTTTGAAAACTGATTGCAAAATTTATTCAGAAAGGCAAAACACCAAAAATAGCAAAGGTAATCCTGAAGAAAGGGAATAAAGTTGCAGGAGTTACACTACCAGATGCCATAGACTACTATACAGCTATAGTAATCAAGAAAAGATTTTCCTGAGGACAGACAGGCTAATCAATGGAACAGAATAGTGACTCCAGAAACAGCTGCAGACATAAACTGATATCTAATTCATGATAGAGGCCTCATTATTTTTCAAAAGAATAAAGAATAATCTTTTCAGTAAATGCTATTGGGTAACTTGTATATTTGTTTTGAGAAAAAAGTAATGTAGACACCTACACATACCCTATACAGAATCACTTCTGCCAGGATTAAAGATATAAATGTTCAATGCAAACAATAAACCTGTTTGATGAAAACAGTGGGCATCTTTGTAATATTGGAATGTGTACAAATTTTCAAACAGAACACACAAAGCAATAACTATGTAAAATTTAAAAAAATTAATTGAACAATTTCAAGAAACTCTGTTCATCAAAATTAATAATGTGAAAAGGGAAACTCTCATAGTGAGAGAGGATATTTTTATCAGACTGCATAATCAGACATATATCTGACAGAGAACTCATATGCAAAATATAAAAATAACTCTTACAGATAAATAAATAGTTGACATGAAATACAATACAAATATGACAAAAGACATGAACAAGCACTTTTCAAAGGGAAGTATCTGTTAAACACATGAAAGTCTCTCAATTTCATTCAGTATTAGGATAATGCAAAATAAAACCACAGTGATACCCATAAACATCATCCAGAGTGGCTGGAAGGAAAATAATGGAAAACATTAAATCTTGACAAAGATATTGAGCAATAATAGCTATTTGCACAGCTAGTAGGAATACACATTGTTATAAACACCCTGGAAATTCATTTGAAAGTATTTACCAATGCTGAATATGCCTACCCTATGACTCAGCAATTTCACTGCAAAGAATATACCCAAATAGAAATACATTCAAGAATAAGCCAATCTAGATTGAATACTGTTGTGGGAAAATGGGTATGAAAGTAGCTGTTTGTAATTACCATTACCAAGAATTTTTCATGTATAACAGGGCAATAATTTTATAAATTGTAAATGATTATATTTAATAAATACTTGACAAAAGCCAATATTTATTTTATAAAGCCCCCAAAATGTGAAAAAAGTTTTATGTTTATCAAAACAGAGAACGCAATAGAATGTCTATAATATCACTAATTATAAAACCTCCAAATTGGGGGGACGGCCCTGTGGCCGAGTGACTAAGTTCACAGGCTCCGCTTTGGAGGCCCAGGGTTTTGCTAGTTCGGATCCTGGGCACGGACATGGCACTGCCCATTAAGCCATGCTGAGGCGGCATCCCACATGCCACAACTAGAAAGACCCACAACTAAAAATATACAACTATGCACCAGGGGGCTTTGGGGCAAAAAAGGAAAACTAAAAAAATCTTAAAAAAAAAAACCCTCCAAATTAGAACAAATTCTAATATTCAATGATAGAATAATAGCTAACTAATTGATGGTATACTCATAAAAAGGAATTGTACATAAAAATGAGAATGAACAACCTGGAACTGTGTATAAGAAAGAATATATCAAGTGAAAGAGCTCATATGCAAAAAAATAACATGTATAGGATTTCTTTTATACAAAGTAACAAAAATAGGTGAAAATAATCTATGAGGTTAGACGTCAGAATAGTGGTTAATTGTGTAATTGTATGTGAGCATGTGTGTGTGCATGTCTGTGCATGTAACGGGACAGTTTATGGTAGAAAGGTGAATGAAAGATTCTTCTGGGGTCTTGATAATCTTTTATGTTATTTTTGTTGTTGCGATTGCCCTTTAATTTCGATTCTGATTACACAGATATGGTAAGCTTTTAAAAATTTATTTATGATATATGTGTTTGTAAATATGTGCATTAAACTTCAGTAATAAGTTAAAACACCACAAAGGAGAAAAGAGATACAAATATATATTATTTTCCTTTTTGACTTTTTAAAACAATGTAGTGAGCGTTGTTCAAACATTTCTTCATTATGTCCTCAGCCGTAAAGTCATAAAAGGCTACTGTATTACAAGAAGATGATTAAGTGTTGAAAGAAAAATTAAAATACCTGTCTTACAGATACAATATTTTAATTTAAGATCTCTGGGTCGCAGTAGGAAAGACTTAACAAAGAGAAACTATGGAAGGGTATCTAACATCACTTCATTTGTATGGATAACAAAGCCATCCTGTATAATTAGCAGCTATCCCATTGCCTTTGTTTGAAGCTTTCAAATGTGTTAGGCATAATTAACAAATTGCATTTTTTCTCCTAAAGGAGGGCCTCAAAGGAGAATAGAAACCCATAAATTGTTCTCGTTGGGTTATGTTAAGGACACATGGGGAGCACAGAAGGATTGCTAGTTAGAGATGAGTAGACTACACCTGTTTCTGTGACTCAGCATTCCAGTGACTCTTCATGACCCATCTCTAATTTAAACTGTAGTCACTGATACCCTATCTGGGTGATTTAGCCATGGCATTAACAATGTTCTTCGATAACTGAAGTTTCTGGGCTAGTATGTTGCTGTCAACACCTTTACTATGATTTTTTTTTTTTTTTTGAGGAAGATTAGCCCCGAGCTAACTACGCCAATCCTCCTCTTTTTGCTGAGAAAGACTGGCTCTGAGCTAACACCCATGCCCATCTTCCTCTACTTTATATGTGGGATGCCTACCACAGCATGGCATGCCAAGCGATGCCATGTCCTCACCCAGGATCTGAACTGGCGAACCTTCGGCCGCCGAGAAGTGGAACGTGTGAACTTAACCATTGAGCCACTGAGCTGGCCCCACTATGATTTTTTATGAAAGCTAGACATTTATTTTGAAGCAGTTTCTTGGTATTCTTTGAATAGTGAAAAAAATGCAACCTCTGAAAAGACGGTTGGTGTTGTTATGAAACTCCAGTTCTATGTCCTTAAAATTTTCATGGTTATTTTCTTTCACTTGGACCCTTAATCAAGATGTCAAATATGATGCTGTTATTTGTAGTTATTCATAGTTAATGTGATTTGTTTCAGAAATTTTAACCTCGAATAATAACAGGTTTCCATACTGTTTTCCAGTTACATCTAAATTAAAAGGATTACATCAATATTTTACAATCCTCAAAATTTCTCTGTTTCACATATGCCATGTGTTTCCCAAATTTGCCAATATCATTGAAAGGATTAATCTCATGTGCAAATCCCCACTTTCAGTTGGAGGCGAGGCCAAAGCAAAATATAAGTCTCCATTTCACTATCTAGATCCTCCATCACACCATAGTGACTGATCAGGAAGAAGGCTGCCTATCCTCTTTTGGTTACAAGTCTTGGAAGAGTCTTTGAAATGTCATGAACTTATCTCTTGAATGACCAAATGCACATTTATGGAGATTGGAACTGAGATTAAAATCTGCACAAACACAGATTTAAACAAAGAACAGTCTCTTCGAAATTATGAAAGAAGAATATGTATTTTACTTAAAATTAAGGTGACTTTTCCACTCCATATTTATTTAATAGCTTTTTCTAATATTCTCTTTATTCCCAATCAAAAATTACTTTGGTGTTTAAATATATGCATTTAAATGCATATTTTACTGATCTCTCATTGTAGGAAACATATATTGTCTTTATTTTCATGTTGAAAGCTGTATTTAGCAGAGGAACAGAAGCAGGACTGAGAAATGATTTAATTTCTCTGACATCTACACTTAGAGTGGTTTTCCAATAAAAGCCCAATGCTAAGCTCTGCCCAGTGTATTTTTTACATGTTCTAAGAGTCTTGAAAGAGAAACAAAAGTTCGAAATACCAGAACCAGGTCATCCTCAATAATCATATAAAATAACATAAATATAAATAGAACCATGTAAAAAAGTTTAGTGCTTTGCACAGAATTCTAAAGACAGTGAGGAAAACATCTCATACCTTTTCTCACATGTACAAGATTGGTATTTATGAGCATGGATGAAGAAAAGACCACGGTTTTTTCAACATCTCATTTATTCAGTCAGATGAGATTTATAATGCTTTTTCTATCCACTAAAATTATGTCTTGATAATTTATTCAATGATCGTGAACAATCCACAACCAATCTGTTTTTTGTCACTATGGATTTGCCTAGTACAGATATTTCATATAACGGAATTGTACAATACATGGCTTTTTATAC
Source organism: Equus caballus (assembly GCF_041296265.1). Lineage (NCBI taxonomy): Eukaryota > Metazoa > Chordata > Mammalia > Perissodactyla > Equidae > Equus > Equus caballus. Next base: position 15,931,652 of record NC_091695.1, read on the forward strand.
CTAGCTTCTTGCACTTAGCATAATGTCTTAAAGGGTCATTCTTATTGTGGCATGTATCAATATCTCTTTCCTTTTATAACATTAATATTCTATGTTATTGATTTAAAACATTTATTATCCATTCAATTGATGGGTGTTTAGGTTGTTTCTACCTTTTGATTATTATTAATAATGCTACTATGAAGATTTACCTACAAGTTTTTGTTTGAACATCTGTGTCTTTTAATGCTTCTGGGTATATACCTGAGAATTCAAATGCTAGATCATATCGGTAATTCTATGGCAAAGTTCTTGAGTAAACATCAAACAGTTTTCAAAGTGACTGCACCATTTTACACTCCCAACAAAAATGAACAAAGATTCTAATTTCTCCCCACCCTTGTCAACACTTGTAATTTTCTTTTTTTTTTTTTATAGCCATCCTAGGGATTGAGAAGTAGTGTCTCATTGTGATTTTGATTTGCGTTTCTGTAACTAATAGGATTGAACATCTTTTATCTGCTTATTGGCAATTTGTGTGTGTTCTGTAGAAATGCCTATTGAAGTATTTTGCCTGTTTTTTAATTCGGTTTTCTTCTCTTTTTGTTGGTGATCTGTAAGAGTACTTTGTATATTCTCTATTCTAGATCCTTACTACATACATGATTTGTAATTTTTTTCATTGTGTGGGTCATCTTTACATTCTTTGATAATGTCTTTTGATGAACAAAAAGCTCATCTGTTTTTTTTTAAATTTTGATAAAGTGTAATTTATGTATTTTTATATTTTTTTTGTGCTTTTAGTGTCATATCTAAAAAACCATCAAAAGCTTAGCTGACCTGGGAATGAGAACATTGAGCTGACAGGTGTTACAGTAGCCAATTAAAGCAACAAGCCATAAATGAAAGATTTAAGACTTTAATTATACGTTACAGCAGTAACCTCAATCATACCTCCTGCAAGTCAATGATTATTTTTATATTTATTCCCAGTATAGGTTTCCCAGTGTACTATATATATATATAGTATAGTATATATGGCCTGCATAAATAAAAATAATATGACAATGTTGAATAAATTCATTCTAATGGAAATCATGGGCCTCCCTCAGCTGCAGGCTCCATTATTTGGATTCTTCCTTGTTGTTTACATGGTGTCAGTAGTGGGCAACGTAGGCTTGATCATGCTCACCAAGATAGACTCTAGGCTGCAAACATCCATTACTTTTTCCTCAGATACCTGGCTTTCACTCATCTTGGCTATTCAAAAGCTGTGGGACACAAAATGCTAACAAATTTTGTTTTAGGTCAACATACAATCTCCTATAAATGGTGAGGTACCCAACTCTCTTTTCTCAGTATATTTATCACTAGTGAAATTTTCATTCTATTGGCAATGACCTATGACTGCTATGTGGCCATCTGTAATCCTCTGCTCTACACCGTCATGTCACAAACAATTTGTCAGTTGCTGGTGGCAGTACCCTATATATAGAGTGTCTTTTCGTCTTTACTGACCACCATAAAAATTTTCATTTCATCATTTTTTGGATGCAATATCATCAAGCATTTCTACTGTGATAGTCTGCCCCTGATATCTTTGCTCTCCTCAGACACACGTGAAATTAAATTGATAATTCTGACAATTTCAGCTTTTACTTTGGTTTCATCTTTTCTGATAGTCCTTGTATGCTGCATGATGATCCTTGTTACCATTTTCAGGATGAACTCTGCAGAAGCAGGCACGAGGCTTTCTCTACCTGTGGATCTCACCATATTCTATGGTATTGTATTACTTAGGTACGTGCAGCTCAAGTCCATTTATTCCATTGGTGCTGATGAAATGTCCTCTTTCCTTTATAGTTTGGTAATACATATGCTGAATATCATGATCTACAGTTTAAGGAACAAAGAGGTGAAAAATGCCCTACATAGAACCTGGAATATGTGTGCAATTATTTTATTTAAAATTAACTGTAGGATACACTAACAATAAATGATGAACTAGCTTATGTATACTATAGCTAACATTGTTTTAACTTTGTACTATTGCCTCCATGTGATGGACAAGAATCAATATTTGATACACGTGGAAATAGAGAAACGTATTTGCTATTTCCAAACCAAAATCTATCACCAACAGATGGCTAATTTTGGCCCATACTTCATACATTAACTTTTATTTAGTTTCAAATCCAGATTAGGTGCCATTCCTACATGTTCTCATGTGTAGCCTGTTTGTATGTCTCCTCCACTAAACATTTATTTTTATAAGGACTCAGACTCTGTACGTTGCACTCACAATTTTACATTTACTGCCTAGAACAGAAAAAGGCATAAGGATGCCTGATAGGTATTATATAAATGGATTCATTCAAGCAAGTAAATTGATATTGTTAACTTTAAGAACTCAAATCCTTCTCTTTATAAGACTTTCAGAAAACAGGTGGAGTGAAAAGTGAATTATACAGTACAATAGATTGTAATGAGCAACATGAAAATGAAATAGAGCAAGTAGTCAGGATGGAGATTAAATTTTAGTTGTCAGGGACCCCTCTACAAAGATGACATTTAGACAAACACTTGAGAAATTAAGTGAGTAAACTATGTGGATATCTAGGGGAAGACCATACTAGGTAGAGAGAACTATTGATGCAACTGTTCCTAAATGAAAATATGACTGTTGTGTTGGGGAAAATCAGAGTCAGTGATGGTTGGGGCATAAAATATTAAGTAGAAGAGATAATGATAGACTTGTAACTTAGAATTCAACATTGGAGGACTATTTAGGCCATTGTAAAACTTGCCTTTTATTTTGATTGATAGAAAAAATGAAGAATTTTGAACTAAGGGGTGATTTAATCTATCTTTCATTAAAGGACAGCTGTGACTCCTGTGCAAATAATAGACTCTAGGATACTAAGATTTAGAAATGGAAAATCTTGAGGGATTTAATTATGATAAATTTGGGAGAGAACTGAGGCTTAAGCTGGGGTGGGAACAGTCAGAGGATGAGAAGTGATTAGATTCTTAACGTATTTTTAAAAAATGTCAATAATAGTTCTTCATACTTATTTGGCAAGGAACAAGTTTTAAAAAAGAATAATTAAAAGAATGGAAAGACTAGTTGCAGAGCTCCCTTTACGATATCCAAATAGAGACCTTCCTAGACTTATAATAGAAGTACATCCCTATAAAGCCACCATAAATTGAAAATATCATGTCAAAAATGCACTTAATACACCTAACCTACTGAACATCATAGCTTAACTTAGCACAACTTAAATGTGCTCGGAATACTTACATTAGCCTAAAGTTGGGCAAAATCACCTAACACGAAGCCTATTTTACAATAAAGTGTTGAATATCTCCTGTAGTTTATTGGATACTGTACTGAAAGTGAAAAACAGGATGGTTGTATGAGTACAGAATGGTTGAAAGTGTATCATTTGTTTACCTTTATAACGTGGCCGAAAGGAGGCTGTGGCTTGCTGCCACTGCCCAACATCAGGAGAAATTATCTTACCAAATATCACCAGCCTGAAGAAGATCAAAATTTGAAGTACAGTTTCTACTGAATGCAAATCACTTTTGCACAATCATAAAGTTGAAAAATCGTAAGCTGAATCATCATTAGTGAGGGGTTGTGTGTATTCTTTTTGGTTTCCAACTAGAGTGGAGTAATAGAGACTGGCTTGACTTTCCCATTAAAACAATAAAAATAAACCAAAATGAAAACAAAGACAAAATACAAGAAACAATAATTTTTCAAAGTAATGACATTGCGCAATGAAGGAATGTTTCCCTGAGAGATGAAAAACAAATGCGGCGAATCCTATGACTGCCCTACCTTCCAGTCTTAAAAGAGTTTCCAGGATCCACTTACAAAATGGCAAACCAAAGTGAAACCTAGAAGAATCCTTGAGCTGAAGAGACAGACTTGAGAATCCAGTGAGACCAAGGTAGGCAGAGTTTGCAAGACAGAGCATGAAAGAGAAAGAGTTGCAGGAAGAAAGGACACTGAATCTCTGTGGAGAATCCCCCTCCATCGCATCAACATATGCAAGTGGAAACCATCCAAGGATAAATAGAGAATCATATGAAAGGATTAAAGACAGAGCTCCCAGAACTCAAACAGAGACAGGAATAGTCTCCATTTGTTACATAGAGAGGAGAAAAACTCATAATTCAAGAGTCATTAGGTAGTGTACTCAAGAAGTTCTTACTTCAGTAGAGGAGAATAATTAACCCCAAACTGAGCACTGCTCTGGACCTATCTATGTCCATACAATAGCCTTTGCACAGAAGTTCATAGAAGCTTTTTTGTAATAGGTGAAAATTGGAAAACTTAAGTGTCTTACAATTGTTGAATGGTTGAACAAAATGCATAATCAGTCCCAAGAAATAATAAAGGAACAATAACAATAAAGCAATAATAAAGGAACAAACAATTGATACATAAAAATACAATGGACACCAAGAGAATTATGTTTACTGATAAAAGCCAATTGCGAGAGATTACAAACAGCACTTCATTTACAGCATTCTTGAAATGATAAACTTATAGTAATGGAAAATGGATTAGTTGTTGACAGGGCTTCTGGACAGGAGGATGACAGAAGGGAAGGGGGCACGACTATAAAGGAAGAGCATGAGGAAACTGTGTGGTGATGGAGTAGGTCTGTGTTTGACTGTTGGGTGGTTACACAAATGTACACATATGAATAAATGCAATAGAAATAGGTATATATGTATACACCCACACAAATTAATACATGCAAAACTGATGAAATCTGAACACAGTCAGTGTATTATACCAATGTTAATTTCATGGTCATGATATTGTACTGTATTTACGCAAGTTGTTACCACTTGGAGAAACCAAGTGGGACACAGGAATTCTCTTTGCACTTTTTTTCACAACTTCTTGTAATTCTATAACTATTCCAAAGTAAGAAGCTCAAAAAAATTCAATTTAAGTCTGTCTCAGACAGTGTGGGTCTGGAAGGAGCAGAACAGAAATATTACGTAGAGAGACAATAAGAAACTTTGGGGGTGATAGATATGTTCATTATATTGGTCATTTTGATGATTTCCAGGTGCATACATATTTCAAAATTAGTCAAATTTCACACTTTATATATGTGTTTATTTTCAATGATACCTTAATAAAGTTGTTTTACTTAATTAATAAACATGAAAGAAATCAAACCATAAACAAAGAAAAAGTCAATAATAGAAACACACATTTTACAATATTATTCAGTTAACAAGAGAGAACATAGTTCAGTCACTTATCATAGATATGAAGATCCAAGAACCTCATCTATTTGCTGGTGAAAGAGGGTATTGGTACAACCAATCTGAAATATTTAACAAAATTAAAGGTCGTATTATATTTTCTGTTTCCAAGATATCTTAATTCTGTGTGTGTACTTATGTATGGGTATATGTGTATGTGTATGTGTATCTGTATGTACATTAACACACACACAGGGATAGATATGTAAACTAACTGTCATGAATAATTTTGCGTACAACATATTAACATGGTGATCTCAAGGTTTTTCATTGAACTGTAGTAGTGTTGGCGATAATTGAGGTTGGAGACAAATGTCTACCAATAAAGAATAGATCCATGAAATTGGTTATATAGTAATGACTGTAATCAGGAAAAAAGTGAAAACCACAACATGGATACATTACAAATAATTATAGTGATTTAAAATGTAACAATACAATTTATTACAGCAAAATAATGTAACAAAATATATACATAAAAATAATACTTTTTTCAGAATATATTGATCATGCTGGCGATATATCAAGTAGAGTAGAATATGTGTCATGGTAGACAAGAAGAATACGAATGAGTATCGGACATGATGGGAAAACAAGAAAGATTGAAATGTAATAAAGGCAAATATAGTGAAAGAGAAGATCTTAACAAATCATCACAACTCACTGTGAAATGAGAATGAGAAGTAGGAATAACTAATTCCTCTCTCTATGGTCAAAAAGAAAAAAAAGTACAACAATCAAAAAATTAAGGAAGCAACACCTTATATACATAATATATTATTATTTTTAATTCATCTCGTCATTTAAATAATGCAATAGGACAGCATTTAAAAACATCTCCATTATATCATCCATGTGAGGAGACCATTGTAGAACTGGAGAAATACTAACAAGCTTGTCATAGAGATGAAATAATCCATTTCCTTACATGATTGTATTAGTAAGGGCATTTCAGAGAAACAGAACAAAAAGTAGATGATTATATTTATGTATATAACATATATACTTATAATATACATCATGTATATATAAAGATAGATTTTTAAGGAATTGACTTCTGTGATTTTTGGGACTGGAAAGGCAGAAATCTGTATCCAGGCTGGCACTGCACGAGTTGATACTGAAGTCTTGAGAACAAAGGTGGGAAACTAAGGTAGAATTTGTATATGGCAGTCTGGAGTAGAATTTCTTTTCCTTGGGGGACCTCAATCTTTGCTCTTTAAGGCTTCAACTGATTGAATGAGACCCCTCCACATACTGTAGGGTAATTGTCTGTAATCAAAGTCTATTGATTTAAATGATAATCACGTGAAAAAAATTGTCACACCAACATCTAGACTGATGCTTGACCAAACAACTGGTACCAAGCCTAGCCAAATGAACACAAAAATTAAGCATCAAGGCATAAAATAAAGAAAGTTAAATCAAGAGTAAAAGGTAGGAATGTAATACACAAGGAAATAAATCAAAGTCACTTGCTGGTAAATACAAATTGTTCTGAGCTACTAATAAACACACCCTCTGCTTTGTATTCTGTTAAACTTTCAAATGCTTTGGGGATAATCAATAAATTGCTCAGCATCTCCTTAGGGATAGTCTCAGAAGGTGGAAAAGATTTCATAAATTGTTCTTACTATGCTATGTTATGAAGCACATGGAGAAGCCAAGACAGAGGTTTCATGACAGGTAAACAGAATATTCCGTGTGGCACCATATTATACCAATATCTGAATAGATTTTGTGACATTTGCAAGATAACCCTTTTTTTTTACGGCCAAGCATAGCAAAATGTTAGGATTTATGATTTACTTCTGTGTTCATTCTGCTACTGATAATGCTAATGATATTGATAATATCAATTATTATTGATAATAATCCTTCCTCTTCAGATTAATTGTTAAAATATTTCCAGAAATACTATTAAGAATATTTGAAATGTCAATGCCATACTGCTTATGTAGTATTAATATTTAAACAAATATTTAATCATATGAATAATCAAGAGACAAGAAAGCCCAACAAAAGAGTCAGGAACAAAACCTAAAAGTTTTGGCAGAATTATAAAACTGTGGGTTTTATAATTTGATGTCTTTCCAAGTCCTACATTTAGTGACTCTAGACTCTTCTTATTCTCTTCTCAAAAATATTGTAATAATTAATAAAAATTTAAATCAATGTAAAAATGTGAACTTTTTCTAATCTCTTGATGAGCAAAAAGGAAGCCCCTACCTTACATTGAGATGTGAACAGAAATTTTGGGAGGTTAGGAAACAAAAATTTTAAGTACCCAGTTTTATGGTGATGGCACAATGAGCAGCATGTCTATTTCCAGTGGAATCTGTCAGAAAGCACATATAATTTTCTCTGGAAGTATAGCTTTATAAAATGATAATCTGATAAAAGAGATAGTAAACAAGGAACAAGTAATTTGATGCATTCCATAGAACTCTAAAGCTACGGATAGAAAGTCCTTCTATTCTCCCTTATGTTACAGGAAATTTGCACTTACCAATGTCATTTGTTTTCTTTAGCTTTTCATTGAGCCTAAACAAGATTTATATTGCTTCTTATTCCCTTGATGTAAAATATTTTTCCTAACAGTTGTTCAGTATTTCTGACATGTGAATGTATGTACATGGGGACAGGATAGGATGTCAGAAGCTCATAACTATATAAACAATGTTTATGTGGATTTCCTGTAAACACGTTTGTAATTTAATGTTTAAAATGCTGTATTTTTCTATTTGCTTTCTTAGAACTCACTCAAAGACTCTTGACAATATTATTTTCCTTGTAGCCAGATCAGTTCTCTTTCTTTCTTTCTTTGTTTTTAAGGAGGCATAGATACAATTTTTGAACCACTAATTCTTTTACCTTAGCTTGCCATTCTTATTTTAGTCTTCTATTACTCTGGCGTTTTTCTTAATTGGTGGCTTATTAGGGATGTTTCTATTCATCTTTATTTCATTATACTTATTTATGTCTGCATTAAATGTTATATCTTACTATGGAGGAGTTCTTTGTTTCCTTAATGTCCAGACAGACTTAAAATGACATCATGAAATCCATATATGCATATATATATATGATGTTGTGTAATGTAGTGATTTTCTGTAGGGGGTATCTTTATCCAAAGGGAATGTTTATGAAAGTTCATTATATAAAACCTATTCTTTCTCTCAATTTGCTCTATTTCCTAATACTAGCCTAGGTTCCTCCATGGCAAAATATACTTTATGTGTTTTAAACAACTTAGTATACGTCAGTTATGATGAAAATGCACCTGGGGAGGAGGAAATAATGTTGTTTCAGGTAAATTTTTATTAAATATTTTAGGTAAATATAGAAGATAATTTATCTAAAAGAATAGCACACTGATGTTGCAGTTGTAGTCATGAAGTTGGGTCATGGTCAGGAGGCAGGAACAAACTGGGGACAGTTAAACTGGGTAACACACTGCTTATCTATTTGTCGTTATACCCCGATGAAGAAGCTAAGTCATACACAGAAAATGAATATGTACATGTGTAAAGATAATCCATTTCAGACAACATACTGTCTCCACTTAAAACAGTAAAAACAAACGCACAAAATAACCCATATTGATGTGATATTTGAGGGATGTTTCCATTAGCCCTAAACACATTAAACATTTAATTCTCACTCCTCTTCCCAAAAACCCTCCAAGAAACAGTTGATTGTGCTGATGTGTATAGATATTAAGAAATCTTACATCATTTGCTAAGGTACTCCTTTGTAAATACCACAAATATAGGTATAGCAAAGACTGTATCAACCTATGACTATTTCCCTATATAAAAACAAACAGACTCTACTGTGATCTTTTAGAGTTTCTTATTTATACACCTCTGTCTAAGATTGTTCACTAGTTACTTGCTTCATCCTGTACCATCTGTATTCACAACGACTTTCATAGGAATACGTTTTCCCTCTTTTATCTTTTTCGAGGAAGATTAGCCCTTAGCTAACTACTGCCAGTCCTCTGAGTTTTGCTGAGGAAGCCTGGCCCTGAGCTAACATCCATGCCCATCTCCTCTACTTTATATGTGGGACGCCTGCCACAGCATGGTGCGCCAAGTGGTGCCATATCCGCACCCGGGATCTGGGCCAGCGAACCCAGTGCTGCCAAGAAGTGGAATGCGCAAACTTAACCGCTGAGCCACCGGGCCGGCCCTGGAATATGTTTTAATGTAGGGGCTTCTAAATGTTTCCACACATAATTGTAAGTCGAATTTTAAAAATTTTATTATGTAATTAACATAGGTATTGTCATATTATGTAACTTTAATTTTGTAAATGTAACTATGTATTTGTCATTACATAAAAGGCAAATAAATTTTAACAAACACCTAGAAACTTAATGCATAAAATTTTTACAATTTTTAATTTTTGCTTTCTTTATCTACATTGACATCTGCCTGTATCTAATCTATTATTATGGCATTTGAGCTGTATGTTTCTTTGTTTTGGGCTGCTACCCTAATATTGTAGGATAAATAGATACATCTCTTGACTCTAACCATTAGATGCCAGTAGCACCCCTCATGCAGGTGTGACAGATAAAATTCCTCCAAAAATCATCAAATACCTTTTGGGGACAGTTTCCCCAATTGAAAACTACAAGTCTCTCTCTATCTCCAATTTTACCCCTATTTCTGTTTCTATTATCAAATATATATATTGTGGGGTTTTTTTTTTTTGCAAGAGGTGTATTATTTTATTAGAATATGAATGGTAAATTTCAATTTATTTTATTTATGCTAACTTTATATACTAAACTTTGCCTATGCTGATGTCTCTATCCAGAATAGGTTTTCTGATGAACCGGGATGGAAAAACATAATCAAACAATGCTGAATGAATTCATTCTCATGGGGATCACAGACAATCCTGAGCTGCAGGCTCCATTATTTGGGCTCTTCCTCATCATCTATGTGATCTTGGTGGTGGGCAACTTGGGCATGATCATCCTCACCAAGACAGACTCCAGGCTACAAACACCCATGTACTTCTTTCTCAGACACCTGGCTTTTACTGATCTTGGTTATTCAACCACTGTGGGACCCAAAATGTTGGTAAATTTTGTTGTGGATCATAATACAACATCCTATTATTTTTGTGCCACACAGCTGGCTTTCTTCAGCATGTTCATTCTTAGTGAACTTTTCATTCTGTCAGCAATGTCCTATGACCGCTATGTGGCCATCTGCAGCCCTCTGCTCTACACAGTCATCATGTCACAAAGGGTGTGTAGGGTGCTGGTAGCAATTCCATATCTTTACAGCACATTTGTTTCTCTTCTAGTCACCATAAAGATTTTTAATTTGTCCTTCTGTGGCTACAATGTCATCCATCATTTCTACTGTGACAGTCTCCCCTTATTATCTTTACTGTGCTCAAACACAAGTGAAATTGAAATGATTATTCTGATATTAGCAGGTTTTGATTTGATATCCTTTCTTATAGTTCTTACTTGCTCATTCTTAGAGCCGTTCTCAGGACGAACTCTGCTGAAGGTAGGCGCAAGGCCTTTTCCACCTGTGGGTCCCACCTGACAGCGGTCACAGTGTTCTATGGGCTTTGACATTTATATACGCGCAGCCCAAGTCCGCTCATTTCTTTGACACTGATAAAGTGGCTCCATATTTTACACGCTCATTATCCCTATGTTGAATCCCTTGATCTATAGTTTGAGGAACACAGATGTTAAATATGCCGTAAACAAGCTGTGGAAAAGTTATGTAATATCTTTTCTTAAGGTTCACTGTTCAATGTGATTCCTATAAGTTAGGTTATGACTTTAAGCTTTGTTCATTATGCTTTCAGAGGGAAAAGTTAACACTAATAAGTTCATCATATATTTAGAGATGGGATTCATTGAGCCAGTCACATTTCTAAGTGTTATAAACACATTAGTGAACAAAACAGTAAAAATCTTTGTCTTCTTTGAAGGAGAGAGATAAAATTTAAGCACACTAATTTAGTAAATTTTATAGTACAATAGAATGTGTTGGGGGCTATAGACCATAAAAGCAGGCAAGGAGATGGGTTTGCTTTGTGGATTGAGGAAGAATAGTAGGTACAGAAGGGAAGTTCATATGACTCTTGTGTTGTTCTCAACATTTAGAACAAACTTTCAAGTTTTTCTGTGTGCTTGTGCATGTGCGTTTTTGTGTTAGAGCATTTCTCTGTTTTAGCCTTCATACTCTTCTGTGTGGAGTGTTAAAATCAAACTTGGTTGTGGTTTCAAGGAGGCTCATTGTAGTGTGATGATTTGAAGGCAACAGTCATCTGAATTTGCTCAAATGCCCCCATTCCACATGGGAATCGTAGAATCCCGTTCTTTTCTCATCCGTCCCATTATTTCGCGTATAAGCCCTAGAGAGTCAATTAACTCAACACACTTAGCATTTCAGCAACTCAGAAGGTCTGCACTGCATCTAATTGTGTCCAAATCAGTACATCTGTCTATGATAGTGGATATATCAATTACGATAAATTTCTTGAGTTCTCCCATAGAAGCTTTCAAGTTTGCACAAAATTTTCTTTTTATGTTTTTACCAGCTTGATCTCAATTCTTAAATGCCTGTTTTTGTGTAATGGATTCTTACTTTTCCCTGCTTCTGTGGAAAACAAGAATAATTTTAAAGGCAAGCTTTAAGTGTTTTTATATCTTTGCATAAGAGGTCTACTTTATGATAAATTAAATTAATCATACTTCCTGACTTTTCTCAAATTTGGTTCATATGGATGTGTATTATTTTTGGATTAGGATCCATTATTTAAAAGCATCGTTTTGATAATTCCTCTTTTAGGAAGTAGAAGGAGACAATTCCGTTATTTGTCTATGCCACATTTCTAGCAAAATTGTAGTATGATATGAAGCAATTTATATACAAGTCTTCTGAATAAACTTCCTCCCAACCCTAACTAAATTCCTCCTTGTTTTTTCGCTTATTTTTAGAATTTTAACATTCACAGAACTTTATTTACATCATAGAGGGACTATACTCTTTCCTTGTCTACATCAAGGAATAAAATTTTCTATGTAGTCAATCAAATTTGAATGAAATTAAGTCATTAAAATAAAAAATATTAGTATGTTATCATGTAAGGATAAATATTACTAAAAAATTTATAGTTTTTAATTAAGAAAAATTATAAACCAAAATAAGAACTATACATATATACGTATAAGAAATTACTTTTGTTTCCTAGAAAATGTATAATGGCCAAAAATACAGTGAAATATTAATCAGCTATTGGTGGCTGCTGACATTATTAACTTTTTGAATTTAATATATTTTCTTATCTGTTTTCCCCAAAATATCTTTTGTGAATAATTATGACTTTTATAACAGAAGAAGGTAAATTTTCAAATATTTAGATTTTAGAAAATGAACTACTGAACATGACTCAATATCCTGGTACTAAAATAAGACTTTGCTAGTCCTTTTGATTGTCCTTCAAATGATAAACCAAAGAAAGAACAAAATATATTGAGATTTACAAATATTAATAATATATTTCAATCATTTTAAAGGTTATTCTCTGCATCATTATTAAGAGGACATATGTTATTTCAGAAAGTTATATATTTTCTATAGATATTAAAAACTGGAAAATAGGGGCTGGCCCAGTAGTGTAGTGGTTAAGTTTGTGTGCTCCACTATGGCAGTCCAGGGTTCACAGATGTGGGTCCCTTGCACAAACGTATGCACCACTCATCAAGCCATGCTGTGGCTGCATCCCACATACAAAATAAAAGACATTTGGCACAGATGTTAGCCCAGTGACAGTCTTATTCAAGTAAAAAGAGGAAGATTGGGATTAGATGTTAGCTCAGTGTCAATCTTCCCCACCAAAAAAAAAGAAAACCAAAAAGATGTGGATGAATACGTAGTCATACTGAGATGATCAATTTGAAGAGTAAATGTAGTAAAGATATCAGTTCTTCCTAGAATGATCTATAAGTTTAATGCAAGGCCTGTTAAACTTCGAGTAAGATTGTTTTTTCAGATATAGCTGAGCATATGCTAAAATTTATATGAGAGGAAAATGACCTGGCATAACTAAAACACATTTGAAAATGTAGAATAATAAGGAAGGAAATGCTCTACTCCACATTAAGACTTACCATGTGGCTACAGCAATCAAGACTATGTGGTAGAGGTGGAGAGATTAAAACATAAATCAATGGAACAGTATTGAGAACACAGAAATAGATCTTTGAAAAGTTTGATAAACTCGTGATGGTACAAAGACAATTCAGTTAAAGGATAGCCTTTTAAAAAATGGCGCTGGAGTAATTGGACATTTATAGGCAAAACAAATAAAGATATAAACTTTATCTAAGCCTATACAACTCAAGCTAATGTGAACTAAATCAAAATTGAACACAAATATAGAATGTAAAACTGTAAAATATTCAGAAAAGTACGTAGGGGAAAATCTATATCTAGGACCTACGTCTAGTGGCGAGTTTATAGAAATGACATCAAAGCACAATCCATAAAAGTAAACATGGATAAGCTGGACTTCACCAGAATTAAAACAACCTATCAATCACACTTTTGGACACTTACCTTAGAGATATGAAAACTTATGTTCAGATAATCATCTTTATGAAAATGTTTATAGAAGCTTTATTCGTGATAGCTGAAAACTGGAAACAACCCAGTTGTCTTTCAGTGGGTGAATGGTTGAACAAACTCTATCATCAGTACCATCCAATACAACATAACAATAATAAAGGAACAAACAATTGATACCCACAAAAGCATGCACGGACCGCAAGAGAATTATGTTGGATAAAAACTGCTTATTGCAGAAGGTTACAAATGGTATTTACTTTATAAAACATTCTTTAAAAGATAAAATTATAGCGATGGGAAACTAGGTTAGTGGTTTGCTAAAGACTAGGGAATGAGAGACTAGAAGGAGGTATGACTATCAAAGAAGGGCGTGAGGGAACTTTGTGGTGATGAACCAGGTCTGTATGTTGACTGCTGTGGGAGTTAAACAAATATACACATGTGATAAAATTGCTTTAAATTACATATACGCAAACAGAAAAATGAATGCATGCAAAACTGGTGAAATCTGAACAAAGTCAGTGGCTCGTCCCCATGTTAATTTCGTGGTGGTAATATTGTTACTGTATTTATGTACTGTTATTATGACATTTATTACCACTTGGGGAAACTAAGTGGGACACGGGAATTCTCTGTGGTCTTTTTGTTTTTTGGAACTTCTTGTAAACCTATGATTACTTGAAAAGAAGTTAAAAAAGCAAATCAAAGACGCCTGGGATAGTGTGGGGAAAGGAGTAGAATGAAAGTACTGCATAGACACTAAGAAACTTAGGGGTGCAGATAAATTCATTATTGTGGTTGTTTTAATTGTTTTTCAATGCGTACATATGTTCAAATTAATCAAGTATTAGACTTTGTGTATGCACTGTCTATTTTAGTGATACCTTAATAAAGTGTTTTAATTAGAAAACATGCTAAGAAACAAAACCAAACATAAGAAGAAAAGTCATTAACAGAAACATGTATCTTATAATAATACCAATTAACAAGAGAGAATATAATTTAGGCTCTGGTCACAGATGTGAGGATCCAAGAAACTTTATGAATTTAATGGTGGAGGAACGTATTAATAAAATCAACTTGAAATATTTAACAAAATCACCTGGTGTATTATACATTCTATTACCAACATTTTTCAATTTTGTGAGTGCATAAGTGTGAATATGTGTGTAGATGTAAGTATAGATATATCAATGTCTATATCCACATAGACACACACATAAGCAGATATTTGATATGTCTCACATGGAGAATTTGTTCACAACATATTAACATGACAAGCTCAAGATTTTTCATTGGACTGCAAACGTTAGTAGTGTTGGTGACAGCCAAGGTTACAAACAAAATATCTATCAATAAAATATGGATCTATGAAATTTTAATATATTTATTGACTGTAATGAATAAATAAGAAAAATGTCACAACATGGATTCATCACAAATAATTAGAGTGAATTAAATTCAATAACACAATTTACAGCAAAATAACATAGTAAAATATACATAAAAAATACATTTTAGCAGAAAGTATTGATAATATGTGTATATATCAAGCAGAGTAGGATATGTGTGAAGGTGGACAAGAAGGATTGGAATGATTATTGGACAATATGGAAAAACAATAAATATTGAAACATAAAGGCAAGGGGCTGGCCCGGTGGGGTAGTGGTTAAGTTTGTGTGCTCCACTTCAGCAGCCTGGGGTTCACTGGTTCAGATCCTAGGTGCAGACCTAGCACTGCTCATCAGGCCATGCTGTGGTGGCATCCCACATATAAAGTAGGGGAAGATGGGCATAGATGTTAGCTCAGGGCCAATCTTCCTCACCAAAAAGAGGAAGATTGGCAGTGGATGTTAGCGCAGGGCTAATTTCTTCTTCAAAAAAATAAAAAGTAAAGGCAACTATAGTGAAGAGATGCCCTAAACAGGTGATGACAATTCACTACGAAATGAGAATGAGAGCGAGGAGTAACTAATTTCTCTCCCAATGTCCCAAAGCAAAAGTAAAACAATTAAAAAAAGAAGAAGAAAACAAACACCTTATATAGAAAATATATTATTTTTAGTTCACTTATATTTTAAATAATTCAATACGACCATGTTTAAATACATCTCTCCCATGTCATCTATTTGAGGAGTCATTGTAGAACTAGAGGAACACTAACAAGCTTGTTGTATTGAGTAAATATATTTAAGCCATTTCTCTATGTGGTTGTGTTAATAAGGCTAATCCACAGACACAAAACCAAAAGGAGAATACACACACACGCATGCATACACACACACACACACACAGATTGATGTTAAGGTATTGGGTCATGCAACTGTAACGGCTGTTAAGGCAGAAATCTGTGGGCAGGCTGGCACTGTAAGAGTTGATAACTGCGGTCTTGAGTACAAAGGTGAGAAACTAAGATAGAATTTCTATATTGTAGATATTGCTGTCTGGAGTATAATTCCCTTTGCTTTGGGAATATCCGTTTTTGCTCTTCAAGGCTTAAACTGATTGGATGAGGCCCACCCACATTCCGGAGGGTAATTGGCTGTACTCTAAATCTATTGATGCAAACATTAATAACATAGAAAAAATATCTTCACAGCAACATCTAGACTGATGTTTGACCAAAGAAGTGGCACCATTGCCTAGCAAAGTGGATACAAGTTTAGTCATCAAAGTGGAAAAAAAGAGAAAGTTAATCAAGAGTAAAAGGTAGAAATATAATATACAAACAAAAAAATGAATCTAGCTCACTTGCTCATAAATATAAGTTATTCTGGGCTATTAATAGACACACGCTGTCCTTTGCATTCTGTTAAGCTTTCGAATACTTCAGGGACAATCACGGAATTGTTTGGCCTCTCCAAAGGGAGAGTCTCAGAGGCTGAAAAACAATCCATAAATTGTTCTCACTATTCCATGTTATGAAACACATGCAGGATCCAAAACAGAGGTTTCATGACAGGTAAACAGAATATTTCACGTGGTGCCATATTTTACCAATATCTGAATAGTTTGAGTGACATCAGCAAGAACACCTTTATTCTATGGCAAAGCATAACAAAATATTGAGATTTCTGATTCACTTCCGTGTGCATTCTGCTATGATAACGCATGAGCTGAATAGGACTGCTCTTCTTTCTCTTCAGATTAATTGTTAAAACATTTTCAGAAATACTATTAAGAATATTTGAAATGTCAATGCCATATGACTTATGTAATATTTATGTTTTTACAAATACTTAATAACATGAATATTTGAGGCTAAAAATAAAGAAAATAAAGCCTAACTAAGGAGCCAGGAATAGAAAAATATACAGATATGGCAGAATTATGAAGCTTCAAGTATTAAGTTTCTAGTCTGAAACCTTTCTAAATCCTTAGTCCTTTAGCGACGCTAGGCTTTTCTTATTCCTTTCTCAAAAATATTGTAATAATTAATATATATTTAATTCAATGTATAAATATGAATTTTTTTCTGATCTCTTGATGAATGAAAAGGAAATTTCCACCTTACACTGAGATGTGAAAAGCAATTTTTGGAGGTTAGGAGACTTTCAAGTACCCAGTCTTATGGTGATGGTACAATGGACAGCGTGTTCAGTTTCCAGTGGGATCTGGCAGAAAGCTGATGAAATTTTCTCAAAGAGTATAGCTTTCGAAAATAATCTGATAATCCAGATAGTGCACAATGAAAAGGTGGTTTGATGCATTCTGTAGACGTCTAAAGCTGGTGAGAGAAAGCCCGTCTATCCTCCCTCATCGTCCAGGAATTCAGCGCTTCCCAATGTGCTTTGTTTTCTTTAGCTTTTCATCATTGCACGTAAACAAGATTTATACTGCTTCGTATTCCATTGATTTAAAATATTTTTTCCAAACATGGAAATATGTTCAGTATTTCTGACATAAGAAGGGTAAGTACATGGGACAGGGTAGGATGTCAGAAGCTCACAAACTTCTACGCAATGATTTATGTGAGAAAGTATAGATTTCCTGTAAAAACCTTTATAATTTAATGTTTATGTTATAAAGATTAGTAATTTAATGTTATAAAGATTTTTCTATTTGCTTTTTTAGAGCTCACTCAGAGACTCCTGACACTGTTATTTTCCTTGTAATCAGGATCAATTCTTTTTAAGTATGTATGTATGCATTTCTTTTTTTGCGGAAATATTTATACTCACAATTTTTTTTTTTTTAAAGATTTTTTTTTTTCCTTTTTCTCCTCAAAGCCCCCCGGTACATAGTTGTGTATTCTTCGTTGTGGGTTCCTCTAGTTGTGGCATGTGGGACGCTGCCTCAGCGTGGTCTGACGAGCAGTGCCATGTCCGCGCCCAGGATTCGAACCGACGAAACACTGGGCCGCCTGCAGCGGAGCGCGCGAACTTAACCACTCGGCCACGGGGCCAGCCCCTATACTCACAATTTTTTAAAACACTAATTCTTTTACCTTAGCCTGCCATCCTCATTCTACTCTGCTATGTTTTAAGCTTGGTGGTTTATTAGGCACATTCACATATGTATTTATTTCATTATACTTATGGACGTCTGCATTAAATTAAATGTGTAGAGAAGTTCTTTGTGACCTTAATGTACAGACAGACTTCAAATAACATCCCAGAATTTCTAATCTGTGTATTTTATCTTCCAGCACGCTATTGTGTAATATAGTGATTTTAAACCTATTTTTTTCTTTAAAGTAGAAAATCTCTTTATCCAAAAAGAATGTATGTGAAAACATTATTATATGAAACTGATTCCAGTGACCTCACTTTTGCTCAATTTGCTTATGTCTTCATACTATTCTAGGTTCATCCATCACAAAACATATCTTTGTTTTAGTATTCATCAGTTATAATAAAAATGCACCTGGGGAAGAGGAAATATGTTAGTTTTTTTAATTTGCTTTAAAGTATTTTATTGCAATCCTTTGATTAAAAAATGTACTTGTTTAAGACAAAGGAAGAAGTGAATCCTGACTGATATTTAAATTCCCCAAAATTTCTAGTCAGATTTTTCCCCCAACAAGTTGACAGCAGTTTCTCAAGCTAATACAAGAAAGATGCAAGTTCCTAGGATTTACCCAACACCAGAGAAAGGACATTCTTTGTGTCAGCAAAATTCATAGTAGCCAAGAAGGGGCATGACTCTTCACTTTTTGTCATAGCCTCTAGATGAAGTCGCAGGAGCCATTACCTAGGCAACCCAGCCATCCTGACAGCACTTCTCCAAGAGGGTAAATACCAAACCTTAGCCCTTCAGTTGTCAATTTAGTGCTCAATCTCTGTGAAGGGGCACTGCCTCTGGCTGGGCTTCCAGATCTCTAGAAATATGTTAGTTTTAAGATAAATGTATGTTAAATATCTTAAGTAAAGTAGAAGATAAATTATCCAAAAGAAGAGCACATTGATAGTCAAGTTGTAGTCACGGAGTTGGGTCATGGTGGAGGGGTACTGGGGACAGTTACCTGGACAACACACCACTCCATCTATGCATCCTCATACCCCTGACAAAGAAGTTAAGTCATACAGAAAGAGTTTATACGTACATATCTAAAATAATCCATTTCAGGTAATTCACTCTCTCCACCAAGAAATTAAAACAAACACACACAAAGAATCCTATGTACTTGACATTAAGGGATATTTCCAGGTACCACAAACACAGTGAAATGTATAATTCTCACTTATCTTCCCAACAACCGTACGAGAAACAGTTTATTTTGCTGGTGTGAATAAAGAGATTAAGATAATTTACAACATTTATCCACAGTACTGCTTTATATACAACAAAAATTTAGGTGTAGTAGTGAGGATATCAACCTATGTATATTTCATGAGATGTTTCCCTATGTAAAGAAAAATAATCTACTATAATCTCTCAGAATTTTCTTCTTTTTACACCTCTGTCCAATACCGGTCGACACATTAATTTCATCCTGTACCATCTGAAGGCATAAGGGCCTTCACATGAATATGCTTTAAAGCAGGGGCTTCTAAATATTTCCACACATAACTGGAATTTGCATTTTAAAATTTTGTGATATAATTAACAGATTTATCATGTCATATTATGTAATTCTAATTTTGTAAGTGTAATTATGCTATTGTCATTATATAAAAGACAAAACAAAAAGTTTGTCACCTCTAAAACTACCAGTTGCAATTTGTATCATTTTTATTCATTTTTGCTTTATTACACTTATATCTATATTTATATCTATATCTATACATATATGAGGGTTTGCCAACGTTGACACTGTTGATATTTTGAACTGTAAAACTCTTTGTTGAGGGGGGCTACCCTAATATAGGAATATAAGTAGCAGCATCACTGGACTTTAACCATTAGATGCCAGTAGGATCCCTCTTTCAGCTGTGGCAACTAAAATTCCTCCAAATATTATCAAATGTCTTTTGGGGCACAAAGATTCCCCAGCTGAAAATGACAAATCTCTCTCTATCACCAATTATATCTCTACTTCGGTTTCTATTATTAAATACATATGGTTTATTTGCAGGGAGTGGATTATTTTATCAGAGTCTTAATGGTAAATTTGGATTTATTTTATTTATAGCAACTTTGCATATTAAAAAATTACCATATTATACTACATGAAAGCTATTGAGTATGCTGACATCTCTACCCAGAATAGGTTTTCTGATCAACCTGGATGGAAAAAAAATCGTACAGTGCTGAACAAATTCATTCTCATGGGAATCATAGATCACCCAGAGCTGCAGGCTCCATTATTTGGGATCTTCCTCACCATCAACATGATCTCAGTGGTGGGTAACCTAGCACGGTCATCCTCACCAAGATGGGCTCCAGGCTACAAACAACCATGTACTTTTTTCTCAGATACCCGACTTTTATTGATTTTGGTTATTCAACAACTGGAAGCACCTAAAATGTTACTAAATTTTGCTGTGGATTAAAATACAATATATTATTATACTTGTGCCACACGGCTGGCTTTTTTCATCATGTTCATTATTAGTGAACTTTTTATTCTACCAGCAATGTCCTATGACCACTATGTGGCCATCTGTGACCCTCTGCTCTACACAGTCATCATGCCCCAAAGGCTATGTCAGGAACTGGTGGCAATCCCATATCTCTATAGCACATTTGATTCTCTTGTAGTCAATGTAAAGATTTTTAATTTATTCTTCTGTGGGTATAATGTCATCAGACATATCTACTGTGACAGTCTTCCCTTGTTATCTTTTCTCTTCTCAAACACAACTAATTGAATTGACTATTCTGATTTTCTCAGCTTTTAATTTGATTTTCTCACTTCTGATAATTCTTGTCTTACCTGTTCATCTTTGTAGCCATTCTCAGGATGAACTCTGCTGAGGTTAGGCACAAGTCTGTTTCTATCTGTAGTTCCCACCTGACAGTGGTCACAGTGTTTTATGAACCTTTAATGTTTAAGTCCAGTCATTCTTTGACACTGATAAAGTGGCTTACATATGTTACACCCTCGTTATGCCCACATTGAATCCCTTGATCTATAGCTTGAGGAACAAAGATGTCAAATATGCTTTACAAAGGATGTGGAAAAAACTATTCAATATGTTTACTTAAGGTTCAATGTCCAACGTGATTTCTATAAACTAGGTTCATATTTTAAGCCTTGTTTTGTGCGCTTTCAGAAGGAAAGCAAATACAAAAAAGTATATCATATATTTAGATAATATCTTCTATGTGCCAGTCACACTAAGTGCTGTAAATATATTAGTGAGAAGAACAGTAAAAATCTTTGCTTCTTTCTGGGAAAGAGGTGAAATAGAAGATTAGAATTAAGTAAATTTTACAGCACAGTAGAATGGTTAGGACACATAGGACAAGATAAAGAGAATGGGCATGCTGTGTGGGAGTAAGGGAGAATAGTTGGCAGAGAAGGGACACTAAAATGACTCGTGTTATTCTCAACTATTAGAATAAATTTCCCAGTGTCTATGTGTGTGTTTGTGCATGTCTTTGTGTGTGTTTGCGTAAGCACATCCTTCTGTTTTAGGCTTCATACTCTTCTATGGCATGTATTAAAATCAAACATTGTGGTTTCAAGGAGGCTCAGTGTAGCACAATGATTTAAAGTCATCCGCCATGTGAATTTGCTCAGATGCTCCCATACCACATGGGCGATCTTAGGGTCATGCTCTTTTCTCATCAGCACAGTTGCTTTCATATGTGAGCCCCAGAAAGTCTATTAACTCAGCATACTCAGCAATTTAGTAACTCACAGGATTTTCTGAATCAGTCCATTTCTCTATACAAGAGGATATACCAATTAGGATACATTTCCTTGATTATAGTTAACAATGCTGTATTTAATACTTGAAAGTTATTAAGAGAGTAAATAAATCTTCTGACAACAAAAAAATAGTAAATGTGAAGTGACGGAGATGTTAGATAATGCTAAATTCTAATCATACTACAGTATGTATGTAGCAAATCAACACACTATACACCTTTAACTTACACAACGTTATATGCCAATTATATTTCAATAAAACTGGAGAAAAAAATTTCTTGAAGCTTGCCATGGAAGCTTCCAATTTTTTTTTTTCGTTTTATAATTTATTAGGGTCTTGATTCTGAACTCCTTGTTTTTGTCTAATAGATTGTTACACCTCCTTATCTTTCTGATAACCTAGAATACTTCTTGTTTAAAGTTCACACTATAATTGTTTTTGTTTCTTTGCAAAAAAAGTCTACTCTATGTTGAATAAGGTTTGTTGCCTCTTTATAGGGTGACTTTCCTCAATGTTGGTTCTTATGAGTGTAATATAATCAAGAGCAGCCAAAGGCATTATAAGAAAAGAAAACAACAGAGCAATATCAGTCAAGACAATTTATGCAACAATTCTGACAAAAATTTTAGTAAATTTAATCTAGCAATATGTAAATACAAGAATGCACCATGTTATGTTTACTCCAAAAATGTACAGTTGGTTTAATATTCAAAAATGAAATCATATTAAGAAACTAAAAAGGACAAAAAAATTGACATCTCAATAAATATAGCAGACAGATCATTTTAAAGTGTCAACATCTGCTAGTAATAAACATTTTGACCAGACAAGTAGTAAGTGGGACTTTGTAAAAGTGATAAAGGGCACCAATGAAAAATCTACAACTAACATCATGTAGCATATTAAAAAATCAAATACATTTTCACTAAGATTAGGAGCGAGATGAGTAGGATCTTCTTCCTAATTCTAGTCAACTTGTACTGGAGGTTGTATCGAGCACTACATGGAAAAGAAAAAAAATAGAAAGTATTCAGTTGGGAAAGGAGGAAGTAAAACTGTATTTATTAGTAGACGACATGATCGTGCAGGTAGCAATCTACTGGAACCTATGGAAAAAAAGTCTAAACTAAAAAGTGAATTCAATGTGGCAAAAGAAAGATCAGTATACAAAAATTTTATTTCTCTACACTGCCAATAAAAATTAGAAGTAAAATTTTTAAATACCTGTTACAAAGGCATCAAAATGGTTAAAATACATAAAATAAATCTGAAAAAATATAAAAAGCCTATACAATAAAAATTAAGAAACATTTTTGAAAGACATTAAAGGAGACCTAAATAAATGAAAGATAAACTATGTTCATTTGCTGGAATATTTAATATTGTTAAAATCTCAAACTTCCCCAAATGTACCTCTAAATTCAATGCAACCCCAATGAAAATCCAAGCAGGTTTTATCTTTTGGTAGGAATTGGGAATCTGAAACTAAAATATATAAAGAAACACAAAAGATCTTGTATAGCTGAATTAACTTTAAAAAGAGGAATAAAGTTGTAATACAAACACTAAGACAAACACTAAATTCCAGTTTTATTTTAAAGCTACAGTTATCAAAAGAGTGCACATCAATGAAATGATAATGATAGACCAGAAATAGACTCATGTATATATGAAAAATGGATTTTCCACAAAGCAAAAGAAAAAAAAGGTCATTTGGTGGGGAAAAGACTTTTTAAGAAATCATGATGAGCTAATTAGATACACATATGCAAATATTGAACATTGATCAATAACTCATACAAAGATTTACAGAAAATGGATTACAGATGTAAATGTAATACCTAAAAGTCTAAAAATTTCAGAAGAAAACCTAATAGAAAATATTCTTCACCTTGGGTTGTGTAAAGATTTCTTAGATTCAACACCAGAAGTAAAACTGATAAAATAAAAATTTGATACAGTGGTCAACATGAACATTAAATCTTTTACTTTTAAAAATATATTCTTAAAAGGATGTAAAACAAATGCACATTCTGGGAGACAATATCTTCAAGCAATGCATCTCATGAAGGGCTTGTTCCACAATACATACAGAGATCTCATAACTCAATATTAATAATATTAATAATAATAAAGAATAGGCAAAACAACTGAATAATCTCTTTACTAAATAACATATAAAGATGGCAAATATGCACAGAAAAGTTGCTCAGCATCATTATCCATTAATGAAATTCAATTTAAAACCTCAATGAGATAACACCATATATCATATATTGTGTGTAAGATATATATTTATACACATAGGTATATATATATATATACACACACACACATGCATCTATGTGTATATATATAAATATGAGATCTATATATCTGTTTATATATATATGTGAGATAAATTTTATCATATTTGTTCATTTTTGTATAAGATTTTGATCAACATTGTTTATTTTTTCCCTCTGTACTCCTAATTATATCAGTGCAACGTTTTTAAAGGCTATCTTCCTTCTGTTGAATTACTTTCATATTTTTATGAGAAATTAGTTGAACTATTTGCCAAGGTGTATTTCTATGTTGTTTATTCTGTTCCATTGATTTATGTGTTTGTATTTCCACCAGTATCTCACAGTCTTGATTATTGTGGCTGTATTCTAAACCTCAACATAGAATACAGTATTTTCTTCATTTCAGCCACAATTTAAATTTGTTTTCCCCATGCTAGGTCCTTGACCCTTCATATAAATTTCAGTTTAAAGTAGCCTCTACAAAAAATCTCGCTGGAATTTTATTTGGATTTGCATTAAATCTATAGATCAGTTTGGAAAGAATTGGCTTCTTTAGTCTGTTGAGTTTTCTAATCTACAAACTCAATATGTCTACTAATTTATGGGGCTCTTTTATTTCTTTAGTAAGTATTTTGTACTTTTCAGCATACAGATCTTATATATGTTTTATTAGTTTCTATCTACACATTTTACTATATATGGGGTGAATATAAAGAGTTTTATTTTTTAGTTGGTTTCTGTATGTCTTTTAATCATGTTTCATGACACTTTGCTGAACTCATATTTTTTCCTAGACTTATTTTCAGATTTGTGGAAATTTTTTATTAGACAATATATCATTTGAATATAGGAAAGATTTCATTTCTTCCTTTCCAACTGCATGTATTTTTATGCCCTTTTCTTGCACTTTCTGGAAATTCCTATTTGATCTCCATTGAGTACCTATAGATGATTTTGCATTTTTAGATGTCTTCTGAATATGTAATTATAAATTATTTAGTCCTTTTATTCTGGCGTCCTTCACTCAGCATAATTCTTTTGAGAGCATCTATATTTTTGTGTGTACGAATCATCATTACTTTCCATTGCTAGTGACATTCATTTGCTTGTATATCCTACAATCTATTTTTCCATTCTCCAGTAGATGAACATTTGGACTGTTTCTGGTTTTTGGCCATTACAAATAAAGCTTCAATAAAGCTGAAGGGAAAGAAAAATTTCTACTTTACACTTACTAGGGGTTCTAGCCAGGCATAAGAATTAAACTGACATAAGACACATAACAGGACAAAAGCAAGCATATTTTATTTAGTAATTTTTGTGTGTATGTGTGAGTCCTCTCAAGAGTAATGAAGACCCAAAGAAGTGGCTAAGCCTAAGTGTTCATATGTTAGGTTGAACTGAGAGTGTAGAAAAGTAACTAAAATATATGGTATATGCGGAGACTCCCAGCATATAAGATATTTTAACCACGTGTTTGCACAGATTTCTCTTGACCTCAAGTCTCCATCTCTGGTGGAATGCTTCTTTTCTCCTGGTATAAGGAGAGCATGTTTGATGTGATAGTTTTATCTCTTGCTTTTAGGAAAAAAAGTTCAGAGTTCCCTTCTTGCTCCTCTTGTTTTTCCTATCTTTAGCTCAAAATAATCAATATGTCCAAACAACATATTGTGGAGTGACATGTGCTAAACTTCCGTTACTATGGACATTTGTATACAAGTCTTATACGGAAATATGCTGTCATTTTTCTTGGGTAAATACATGGGAATGGAATGGTTAAATATTATGTCACACGCATGTCTAAATGTTAAGACACTGGTGCTTATATCAAATTGCTTTCAAATATTTATACCATTTTACTTTCCTACCAACAATGTGTGAAAGTTCCTGTTCCTTTAGGAAGAATATATATACATATATAAACAAATTTCATGTGATAAATTTTATCATAAATACCATGGAATACCTCTCACCAACAATAAAGTAACAAATGATTTATACACGCAAAAGCACAAACACATCTCAGGAGAATTATGTTGCTTGAACAAAGCCAATCCCAAAAGATCACAAATGATATAATATTATTTATAAAACTTTTTTAAATGACAAAAACTATAATGAGGGCTTAGGAACAGTGGCAGAAGAGGAGGAAGGGGGTGTGGCTGTGAAGGGACAGCCAAAGGGAACTTAGTGGTGATGGAATAAATCAATATTGGAGTGGGGGTTGCACAGAATGGAATAACTGAAATGGTGCAATATGCAGTAAAGGAAAAAAGCAAAAGTAAAGGAGAAGTAGTAAATAGATGATAGAAACTCACAGTGAAATGAGAAGGAACAGTAACTAGTTTCTGTCCCTGAGGCAAGAGTAAAAACAACATGAGGAACAAATCAAGGAAGCAACATCTCATATTTGCATAATGTATTATTTTAATTCCCTAAAACTTTTAAAATAATGTAATAGGACAATTTTTAAACATTTCTACACTGGGTGACTCATTTGGGGAGCCCACTGTGGCAATGCAGACTCTTGATGATCATGCCGTATAGGTACAATATCTTAAACAAGAGTCATTTGTGGTACAAAAGGAAAGTTCACCAAGAGTAAAAAAGAGGAAGCTAAGAAGAAAGGAAGGAAGGAAGGAAGGAAGGAAATAGCGGAAAGAAAGTAGGAAGTCAGAAATGAAAACCTGAAAGAAAGAGAGAAGGAAAAGACAGTGAATACAATTGTTCCTGACAATTAAAGGACAACCTACAGACATTTTGTTGTGCTCTCAAATACTTTAGGGGTAATCAACAAATTGCTTGATGTCTCCTTAGGGAGAGTTTCAAAAGGTGAAAAAAATCCATAAATTGTTCTCAGTGTGCCACAAGTGAAACACACGAGAGAGCCAAGACAGCTGCTTCTTTACAGGTAAAAAGATAAAATATTTCATGTGGTGCCTTAAGTTACCAATAGTGACAATGTTTCAGCGACATATGCGACGTTCCACTTTAATTAAATGGCAAAGCCCTAGCAAAAAGCAACCATTTCTGCTTCAGTTCCCTTTGCCTTCTACTACTCCATATGCTTGAGCAAGAACAGGACTCCTTTCCTTTTTATTTTAATTTTTTGAGTATTTTCACATAGGTTGACAGACTAAATGCTCAAAAGCATCTTTGAAATATCATCATGCTATTGCTTATAAAATATTCATTTTATAAGACTAATTATATCTCTAATACAGGACAAAACTTAGAATGAATGAAGCATAACTAAAGAGGCATGAATTTTTAAAAACTGGAAAAGTTGAGAAGCTGCTGGTATTCAGTCTTCTGATATCCTTTTGACATCCTTTCACATTTTTAGTTACTTAGTTAAAGTTACCGATATCCTTTTGATATCCTTTCACATTTTTAGTTACTTAGTGGCTCTAGGCTCTTTTTTGTGACCCTCTCAGTATAATTTAATATTTTATGACAATTTAAATAAATGTATAAATATGATTCTTTCCAGATCATTTGATGAGGTAAAAGTGGATTTTCACCCACACTGAGATGTGAGAAGTATTATTTGGATATTAACAGACATTTAGGCACCCAGTTTTATAATAATGGTACAATGTTCAGCAGATTCTTCACTTTCAAGTGGGTTCTGACAGAAATCAGCTATAATTATTTCAAAGAGCATAGCTTTAAAAAAATAGCAATTAGTATTCAACAAAGATGTTACTATGAAAAAGCAATATGATTTTTACACAAAATGATAAAGGTTGTGAGAAAAAAACTTCTCTTTTTCTTTACCTTACAGAGAAACCTGCATGGAAACACAAAATCTAACAATGCTAAATGAATTCATTTTAATGGGGATCACAGACAAACCTGAGCTGCAGGCTCCATTACTTGGGCTCTTCCTCACCATATATGTGATCTCAGTGGTGGGCAACTTGGGCATGGTCATCCTCACCAAGATGGACTCCAGGCTACAAACACCCATGTACTTTTTTCTCAGACACCTGGCTTTTACTGATCTTGGTTATTCAACAACTGTAGGACCCAAAATGTTAGTAAATTTTGTTCAGGATAAAAATACAATATCTTATTATTTTTGTGCTATACAACTAGCTTTCTTTCTTATGTTCATTATTAGTGAATTCTTTATTCTGTCAGTGATGTCCTATGATCGCTACGTGGCCATCTGTAACCTTCTGCTCTACACAGTTATCATGTCACAAAGGGTATGCCATGTGCTGGTGGCAATTCCATATCTCTACAGCACATTTGTTTCTCTTTTGGTCACTGTAAAGATTTTTAATTTATACTTCTGTGGCTACAACGTCATCCATCACTTCTACTGTGACTGTTTCCCTTTGTTATCTTTGCTCTGCTCAAATACGCATGAAACTGAAATGATTATTCTGATTTTAGCTGGTTTTGATTTAATTTCATCCCTTGTGATAGTTCTTGTGTCTTACCTACTCATCCTTGTAGCCATTCTCAGGATGAACTCTGCTGAGGGTAGGTACAAGGCTTTTTCTACCTGTGGATCCCACTTGATTGTCGTCATAGTATTTTATGGAACTTTGATATTTATGTATGTGCAGCCCAAATCCAGTCATGCCTTTGACACTGATATAGTCGCTTCCATATTTTACACCTTCATTATCCCCATGTTGAATCCTTTGATCTATAGCTTGAGGAACAAAGATGTAAAATATTCACTAAAAAGGATGTGGAAAAATCTATGCAATCTTTTTGCTTAAAGTTAATGCACAATGTGATTTCTGTACATTAGGTTATGAGATTTAATGTTTCCTCTATTTGCCTCCGAAAGAAACAGCAAGCACAAAAGAGTTCAACATATATTTATAGTTTTTCTTCTCTATTCCAGGCATGTGTAGTTCCTGGAGTTAGATTAATGCCCAAGATAGTAAAAATATTGGACTTCTTTGAGAAAGAAAGAGAGATTAAATATATAAGTTAAGTAGATGTTACAATACAGTAGACTGTAGACAGTAGACAGAGTGGATGCAGACAAAAATAGTTGTCAACGATTCTGGTGTTTTCCTCACCTAGAAGAATAAAATTATAGAAGCTGTGTGTGTTTGTGTGTGCACCTGTATGTGTAAGTCTTGTCTTTTCCTTCTGTTTTAGCCTTCATACTCTTCCTTGCTATACTTTAGAATTATGCTTAATATTGACTGTTCTGTGACATCTGATAACTTGAAGTATTCAATTGCATTAGTTTGCTCAGGGCACTCAGAATCTCCCAAGTTTGTACTCCCCCTTGAAAGTGGTTAGCTTGCTTAATATCGGGTGTTTGGTTTAGAAGATTCTAACATTTCCTTTTCTTTTTGAGAGAACATAGTTATCCATGCTTAAAAATTATGTTCCAGTTGTTTTATTTGGGTAAGAGGATTATTCTGTGTTGAATTAATTATGTTGCCTCTCTGCTTAGGTTGATGCTTCCCAATTTTCATCAATATTGACTACGCACTGTATTTTAATTGACTTTCAGTGCTTAGCTATTGCTCCAACTCACTATCCACATTTCCCCATATGCTTGCTTTCATTTTTTAAATTTCTCTTTTTCTTACTTTCATTGATCTTAATATTGCTGGGATTTCACTGAAACTATTAGTCTACAATATTTGCTCTGTTCACCATGATGAATCAATATTCTCTGTTTAGCCAATGGACATTTAATAAAAATATTTTATTGAAATAAAATTTACGAAGTGCATGATACAGCATAACCAAGATGTTCTTCAGTAGGTGTATGAGTAAATAACCATGGTACATCTAGAAAATGGAATGCTATTTAGCACTAACAAGAAATGAGCTATTAAGCTTTGAAAAGATAAAATGGAACCTTAAATGCATGCGTCTAAGTGAAAGAAGACAATATGAAAAGGCTGCATACTGTATGATTCTAAGTCTATGACATTCTAGAAAAGGCAAAATTATGGAGACGGTAAAAAAGTCAGTGGTTGACAGGAGTTGGTGCAGAGGAAAGGACAAATATGAGGAATACAAAGGATTTTTAAAGCAGTGAATCTACTTTGTATGAAATTTTAATGGTGGATACAAGTCATTATATATTTGTCCAAACCCATAGAATGTACAATACCAGGAGTGAACGCTAATGCCAATTATGGAGCCCTGCTGAGAATGATGCATCAATGAAGGTTCATCAGCTGTAACAAACGTGCCACTCTGGCAGGGGGCATGGATAATGGGATGGGGGACTCTTTGCAAGTGTAGGGGCATGGAGTTTATGGGAAACATCTGTTCTTAATTTTCCTGTCAAGTTAAAACTTCTCTAAAAAGTTTCAAAGTACAAAAAATGTGCATGATACAGTGACATAGGAGGTAAATATTATGAAAATGTTGATGCAGTTAAAAGGAATATTTGCAATGGTCGTAAAGACTACCAGGTAATAATTTCTGACACTTTTGAGTACTATATGACAGACATTCCTCATGTCTTGATGAATTTAGTCATCAGAAAGTCCGTGTGAGACAGGTTCAATTAAAATTTCCATTTTTCTCATTATAAAATGATGATTCAGAGATGGTAAGTAAATTGTTAGAATCCACAAACGTATTAGGTGTTAGAGCCAGGTTTAAAAGACAGGTGGTTTAGTTCATGCTTGAGGATTCATGCTCTTAATAAGTACCCTATATTGTCTCTTATGCCTTTTTTATGCTTTGCTGATGTCATCCCAGAGATGACAGAGACTAAAACGTCACTTTGGTAGATAACATATTGGAAGAGGAGAAGCAAGAGAGAGATTAAAAAAAAACAAAAAACAAAAGCAGTGAAGTGCATGTCTGGCACAGAAAGTGAATTCAAGAAAGATATAATTAATTAAAAATAGATAAATTGAGTCACAGAAATATAAATGAATTAGACCATTTTGCATGAGTTATTTGCTCAAATAAAAAGCCATAACAAAGTGAATGCAAGGCAAAGTCTGAGTAGACCTATAATAAATTGGGGAATGGGCAGGAATTGCCATTAGGTCATCAGAAATATGCTGAAAAAGAAATAAACAAGGAGGTTCCCATTTTAAGAAACAATTTCTGTTCTAAGAAGTTCAGTTGTCTTTAAGAAATGAAAATTGAGAAGAATCAGAATTACAAAAAATTCAAATATCAATTGCTAATGATTTGTAGGAAAAATTCTACCAGGGACAATATAAGATATAAATGTTCTTTCCCAAAAAAGACAGGTATGTGTAAGGAATATTCATTCTCCATTACTTTCTGCTTCTCAGAATTTGAAGGAACTTTTTATATGAGCTTTAGCCATTTTAGAAATTAATTTGAGGACAAGAGAATATATTGATTCCAATATTGTTGAGTTACTGAAACAGTGAAAGACATGAGGCCCAACAGGTGATCATTTATTTTTAATTGTCCTCTTCCTTGAACCAGTATTTGTTGAGTGACACATTAAATGGGAAAAGCATTCCTAAGTGATACAGTAGGGAAAAGATTAATGCCGCATGCAGTTGTGAAAGTTAGGCATCATGTTATTTTAGGATGTGCCATTCATATGGACTAAGATTTGAAAAAACCTCCCCAAAGATGTGCAATATATTAAGCATCCCTTTGATTCATGTAAACGTCCAAGGGCTGCCCACCACAGTGATTAGACAGGTAAAAGGACTACCATACATCTGAAGAATATCTATCAACATCCTGAAAAGAAAGTTCGCTAATCAACCTACACAGTTTGTCACTGAAAGAGATCCTGAAAACATGAAAGAAAAAGAATATTAATTGAAAAGTTTGAAGATGAGAGTTGAATGTTATTATCTTTAGAATAAGAAATAATCTGATTCATTAAATAAAGACCCACAATAATCCTAATACTCCCAAGTGTCAAATTGCACATGCATATGGTTTTATAATTGGAGAAACATACCACTGGGAAAGGAGTGTACAGGAGATGACAAATTGGTTTCACATATATCTCAGGATTCCCTAGAGAAGAAGTAATCACTGGAGAGCTGAATGAGAATGCTATGAGATGGAAAGGTCTCAGAATCATATAACAGGAGGAGTTCTATTCTAATACTGAGTATATGGGTGTGGCATACCCTGGAACTATCGGGGGCATGCCCTTCCGAAGGGGATATGATATTTCTTATATTTGAGCAGAAGTATAGTATTTATTATGTTATTAAATGCAATATATATTAAATACAGTATTATTAAATACAATATATGTATTAAATACAATATATATTATTGTATTTATAGTCAATATTACCTTTATTAGTTCCTTGATGATAAGTATTAACATATTCTGTATGATATTCTTTAAATCCCAACAACTTGCATGACATAATACATGAAATAATAACAAATTATGTGATCAGATGTGTCTATATAATTCATGTATCAATATATTGGTTTATAACTCAGAGTAATAGAGATCAGTCAATCATATAGGAGACAAAGTAAAATTTCAGGTTTTATTCTGTCATAGAAAATCTTGGCGTTTTTAAAACTCACCTCTCCATGGAATTATTCCTTGGCTATTACGGCCAACGTTGATTCTATAAAAATTATGGACTTATTAAAAAATGATTTGTAAATAGAACAATACAGAGATTTCTTTCAAGGCTTTATATTTAACAAAGACATTAAATTCTCATAAATTTTGTCTAGACATAAAGAATTTAATACCAACGAGTAAATGTGGTTTCTGACTCTTGCAGGGTTGCTTATACACAGCTTAACCCCTTGATTCCACTGTGTTGTTCCTCGGGTTCCAGGTTCCCTGGTAGTCTGCCTTCTTTCCACCTTTCAGTTTCTTCTTAAGTTCCTTTTATATATCATGTCTAGGAATACATGGCAGTTGAATATGGAAACTAAAGCATCACTGTGAACACCAAGTGAGCAGCTCAAAATAACTAGCTCGGCCCGGTGGAGGTGTTTAATAAAAATGTGCCTTGCATCTAAATCAATGACTATTCAGTTAATCACAATGAGGCTGGGTGTAAGGCCACAAGCCCAGCTGGGCTATGGTGGCAGGATATCTTGCTGAGAGACCAAAGAAATGACCCAGAGACTGTGAGCGAGGCATGTAGGTTTATTGGGGCTTACTTACATGGAGAGTGTCCAGTGGTGGCCGGACGGAAGTGTGCACCCACACCCGGCCCCAATAGATGCTTGCTTAAGTAGGCAGAGGAACAAAGGCTGCATGCTTGCCAAAGGGCTGTCGTTGGTACAACCAGCATTCCCAGGAACAGTAACTCACATGGAGGGGCTTTGTGTCCTGTAAGATGCAATGTTCTGGTGGGATAAGGGAGGATCCAGCCTGACCAGGCCCAGATCCTTACAAATCTTCATAGCTGGGCTGCCTGTCCAGAAAGGAGCCAGAAATACACATGGTTGCAATGGGCCTGCGGGTTTCTGCTGAACAAGTTAGGCCCAGGCCCTACACTGCTTCCATAGCCAGAGACGTATCGAAGCAAAATATAAGCAGAGAGCGCTATCATTATAATTCCACATTGCTAGAAAGTCAAAGTTTTTTTTCCTTGAATAGCACACACCTGGAAATTGTTGATGTCTCCATAGTTGTTTTGTTTCACATTTTTATATATTAAACCATTTATTTTTTCTTTTAATTTTCATGAATATCACTTGCTTTACAGAATAGATTTTTTAATCACACTCATATATTTAAGCTTTTTCTTCTGGATTGCTTTATACATATTTTACCCTTTTGCCTGATTATTGATTACAAAAATCAATGTCCTCTGGAAAAACTCGTAAAATGTCCTTGCCCCTGTAATCTGATCCGATGTCATTCTCCCTTTTAAAACTTCAATCACATCCATGGTTAAATTATTTACAAAATGTTAAAGTATTCCTTAAATAACTATATTTACTTAAAATAAAGAGCAGAGACATCAGCATATTAGGTTGTTGGTTAACTAAAAGAGGAAGGAGCCTATGAATAACTTCAAAGTAACAATATAGCGTTGTCAAATGGCTACGCATATCCCATGACCACAGAGTGTGGATTATTTTGAGTTCAATATTTTCCTTTGGATTAAAATCTCGGCGTAATTATGAGTTTATTTAGAATGATATAAAATGAAATCCATAGTGTCTTAGCTTTTAAAGTTTGAAAAAGAGCTCAGATAGTGGTAGCCTTATGCATTCTGCCTTGTGCTGGGCAAATTTTACACAACCTATGGCAAAGCATATTGGTTTGCCATATCTCATTTATAGAGAACAAAACTTATACATCTTCTTGATTCAAATCCCAATGTCTCTATGATGTAAAAATTAAGAATAAAATGGTGAGACTAAAAAGAAAATGTAACAATGAAATATTTAATTCAGAAGAAATCAAGAAAAGAAAGAAAAAAGAACACTGAAAAGGTGAGACAAATAGAAAGCACTAGGTAAATGGCAGCTTTAGGCCCAAATATTTCAGTTATCATGCCACTTATTACACTACATGTGAATAGAATAGGACTCCACTTAAAAGACAAACATTATGACTAGATAAATGAGTAAACTTTGTCCTATTGTGGGAAGCCTTGAATTGTACCTAGGAGTTGAACATGTGCTTCTCATAATCTCTGATATGACATAATACTTTTTTTATGCTTTTTTTTTTTGGTGAGGAAGACTCGCCTTAAGCTAAAATCTGTTGCCAGTCTTCCTCTTTTTTTCTCTCTCCTCCCCAACACCCCAGGATATAGTTGTGTACTCTAGTTGTAGGTCACTCTAGCTCTTCTTTGTGGGGTGCCATCACAGCATGACTTGAGGTGCAGTGTGCAGTTCTGTGCCCAGGATCCAAACCTGTGAACACTGGATCACTGAAGAGGGGCGTGCAAACTTAACCACTAGGCCACAGGGCCAGCCCCATGATATGACAAAATACTTCTGAGTGCATCATTAAAATCGAGTTGCTCCTTTGCTGCAAATACTCAATGGCAACACCACTTACAGTGGCTTAACTGACTGGCTGCAGCATTCTAAGAGGGGCTTGAGGCCCTTGGGGGCCAGTCATCTTATGCTGACTCCATCAGGAATCTTGTTCTAAGAATTCACCACCATAAGAAAAACATGTTTATCCAGGTAGAGACAGAGAAACTAGAGCGGGCTCTCATCCAGGAAAACTGGCCATGCTTAAGTTGACTTATAAAGTTGATGAGGCAATGTACAATTGTCCTGCAAGTGTTATTAAACAGATGAATCAAAATGTGTACAACAAGCCCTCAGGAAGGAAGGACTTGCTAACATGTTGATTGCAATGAAATCTGATTTAAGTGTCAGACTTAGGCTAATGGGGTATATGTGTATATATGTGGGAAGACTATGGGCAGCCTACAGTCTGGCAAGACATCACTTGCTCCCTTACAGCCAAAGTGTCACAAATTAAAAAGGAACTCACACATATACAATAGAATAATTTTTTGTAATCAGATAGATTCAGAATAAAAACAGTGATGTCCCTGTGGGAAGCAGATGGGTAGTGCTTCACACTAACAACTGGAAGCCTGAGCTGCTGAGGACTTTGTAAAATTATTTCCAACCATAATAATGACAATCATAATTATAATATTATTGATAATGTGTAATGGCAATATGCATGCAGAATAAAACACTTCAGATTTTGATACTGACAAAATCTCATTATGCTCTGATAACCTCACATTGTGATGTCAGGTAGAGAAACTTGTATGTAAAATTTAACCCTCAGGTAACAAAACATCAATTTGCTCAATCTCTTTGGATGTCTTGGAATCTATTTCTGTTCCTGGGACTATTTAGTTTTACTATGTTGTTATGTTTTGAATAATTAGCTGTGAGTTTGCCTTACTCTAAGCGTGTTATTCACATACAACAAGAAAAAAAATAAAGGGAGAATGTGAGTCATCTAACTTTCTTCTTATTTTTTTCAGATTCTTTAGCCTATTCTAATTTCTTTACCCTTCTGTTTACATTTTAGAAACAGCTTGTTGATTTCTCCAATTCAATTATTAGATGCTTCACATCTTAACAATATTGTGTTTTCCAATCCATGAGCAAAATATAGTTCTACATTTACATAGATTTGATTTATTACATCAGTGTTTTGCAGTGTTGAATGTGTTGATCTTGTGCATATTTTGTTAGATTTATAAACATTTCATGTTTTTTGCCTTTATAGTTATAAGTTATACATTTATCTAAAATTCCAGTTGTTTATTGCTTATATACAGAAATACAATGGAATTCTGTATGTTGGTCTTGCATACTGTGACCTTGCTATATACAATTGTTAGTTCTAATAACTTTTGCAGATTCAATTTATACATAAACAATCTTGTCATCTACAAATAGAGAGAATTTCATTTATTTGTGTCAAATCTATATGTCTTTTTATTTATTTGCTTCATCTTAATGCAAAGGCTGGGATCTCCTTTACGTTCTATAATAGTTGTAGTGAGAGAAAACAGCTTTGCCTTTTTCCAAATTTAGTATGAAAACATTCATCTTCTCATTTGTCTATAATAAAACTATAAGTTTTATAGTATATGTTCTTTATCATTTTTTAGGAAGCTCCTTTCTGCTTTCAGATTACTGAGGGTTTAATTTTATTTTATACCATAATTGGATACTGAATTTCATCAAATCCTTTTCTGTATCAATTGAGAAATTCATATATTTCTTTCTTCCATATTCTGACAACATGATGAATTACATTATTGATATTTGAATGTTGAACTGATGAATCAAAATGTGTACAAGA
Source organism: Equus caballus (assembly GCF_041296265.1). Lineage (NCBI taxonomy): Eukaryota > Metazoa > Chordata > Mammalia > Perissodactyla > Equidae > Equus > Equus caballus. The sequence goes on from NC_091695.1 coordinate 15,968,841, forward strand.
AGCCCTCAGGAAGGAAGGACTTGCTAACATATCCATCTCATATACACTCCAAAATCTATTTGTAAAAACAATCATTTTACAATTATATTTTATATTATAGGAATACTTAAAACTCTTTTCTCTTTTTTATGTAGAGAGATTGTTAGCAGGCTCAATGTGCTTGACCTAACAACTATGAGCTATCAACAATAAACTTATTTGAATATTTCTTCAACTGTCTCATGGGCTTTAAGAATTCCAGACTGCCACTACTAATCTTGACAGTAATGGAGCTAAAAAATACAGAAAATGTATTTAATTCCATCTAATTTTAATGCAAATATATTTCTTCACATTTCTTTTTGTTTGTTCATGGTAAATGTTGACATTATTAAATGAAGAAAAACTATATAATCATAGAGTGAATACTTACAGAACTAAGTCAGTAAGTGGGTGTCAGCTTATGTAGTCTAATTATAAGTGTATTCAATGGCATTTCTGTGAATGATGTTTCCATAATGTGAAATACCTGCTTGGTAATTTTTTAAACATCATGTGTAAAGAGGAAGAAGATGCTTAAAAGGAGAGGAGAAATTGTTTTTGAATTTTAAGTACTCCAAATTACTCTTTAACTCATCCTACATTTGTAGGTGAAATTTTAAAATCTGAAGTTTCAATCTTAAGGCTTCTGTTATAATCTCAAAAGTAAACATAGGGACAGCCACCCTCCCTTTTCAGAGATTAAGACCTAGAAAAAAAGAAACTTTAATCAAATAACATGTTTTTGGAAGAGCTGAGGTGGACAGCTCTCATTATATTTGCATGGGGGTCTAGCACTAATGATTCTGCCCCCCAAATTTCAAAGTGTGTGGGAGGTTCCAACATTTTTTTTCACAATTAAAGGCTTTATGTAATTTGCAGCCAGAACATCACATACTGGTGGTCAGAAATGAGCACTTCTGAAATTGCTCAGATAGGTCTCGGCAGCCTGAGAAGTCTTTCATACTTTCCTTTCGGCCTCCATTGTTGTTCTCTTTATGCTGCAATCCAGGCAGCAGGGAATGGTGAGCCTGATTCTGCTGAGGTTAGTGGCAAGAAATTCTCTTACAATAGCTAGGAGTTCTACAGTTCGACTCAATTCTGACAACATCTACAAAGTTAGCATCAGATTCCATAGACTGAGGGCTCAGTCCCACAAGACTGCCCTGCATTTCAGATGCTAATCACAAGTCCAGCTTATTACTTATGCCTCTGACCTGGTGAGCATAAATCAAAGGTTTCCCTGACCTCCCTCCTTTGCTAGAGCAACTCACAGAACTCAGGAAACCAGGTTACTCACTAGATTACCAGTTCATTACAAAGGATATCAAATGATGCAAATCAACAGCAAGATGGAAACATACATAGAACCAGATAGGGAACAAAGAAGCTTCTGTTCTCATTGAGTTGGGCCTGGCACAGGGGCACGTGGAAGCGTCCTGGTTCAACATACTGGATCTCTCTGAACTCATGTCTTTTGGGTTCTTAGGAGGCTTTATTACATAGGCAAGATGGATGAAACCATTGGCCATTGATGATTCATTCAACCTCCAGCCCCACTCTCCTCCCTGGAAATCAGGGTGTGGAAATGAAAGTCCCAAACATCTATTCATGGTTGCTTCCCCTGGTAACTAGCCCCCATCCTTAGGTGTTCTGCAAAATCACTTAATTAACGTAAAAAAGATACCTTTATGACCCTCATCACTCAGGAAATTCCAAGGGTTTTAGGAGCTCTGTGACATTAGCTGGACAAAGACTAAATATATATTTCCTATTATAAATCGCAATATCACAACCACTCTCTAGTTAAAATATGTCAATGAATGCAAATTTCAGCTATAAAATTATATCCATGTTCTTGGAAACTTGAGAATCAATTATTTTTTTCTTAATAAGTACTATGTTTTTATGTCCTTAAATTCAGGGATTATTATACAATGTTTCCTATAAATAACAAAAAATATAAATGTAGTACTGTATTTTGTATTGATTCAGAGATTCATAAGCTAGATTATCAGAAGGCCGATGCAATAGATTATCATTTTTGTGATGCAGCTGTATGAATTAAACCACTTTGCCTTTCTGGCTGCTTTTTCGTATTGACAAATAGAAATGGCAAGCAACAGGATATATTGGAGTACATGAGGAAGCCATTTGGTATAAACCTAATTCGGCCTGACTTTGTTTTTCCACAAGGGCCTGACTGTGGCCATTGAGCATGCATTGTCTATCTGCTTAGACATTTTGAGATAAAGGTGCAACTTCCCTCCCCCTCCCAACATTGGCATCTCCTTAAAGATTAGCATCTTTCTTTAGGCTGGGAACTGATTGCAGTGCTCATTTGTGACTGCCCAGCTCAAGGCAACAGACCTTCCACCCTGCGGCATTCACTGAGACAGCAGACCTATCTGCTATTTCCATCAATCGCTGTGCTGACAGAGCAGCCTCATGACTATTGTAAAAGGGACATTTCAATCATATGTGAAATACACTCTTTGAGGGTATATAACCACCCTGTACACCCCCACTTCTTTGGAGTGCTCTGTTCCTTTGTGGAAAGACTCTCCTGGGTTATAATCCTCAGATTAAACTCAGAATAAACTCACCCAAATTTTCATTTATAGATTGGTTATGGATTATTTTCGTCTGCAATATGACAAGTGCATAGAATGAAAAGATCTGTACAATCCTTAGAAGCTTTAACATTCATGGAATTCGTGGAAGTGAGAACCAATTGGTGGAATGTTTTAGGATTAACAGGGACTTGAAATTAGCAGGGGAAATGTTTCATTTCTATGGCCCTTCTCACAGCATCTTTTACCTCTTTGTTTCTAAGACTGTAAATCAGTGGGCTTAACATGGGAATCACTAGTGTATAGAACACAGAAACCACCTTCTCCTGTTCTACAGAATACTGGGAATTTGGCTGAATACAATTAAAACTTAAGATGCCATAGAATATGGTCACAGCAGTCAGATGAGAGACACAGGTAGAGAAAGCTTTCCGTCTGCCTGCTGCTGAGTGGATTCTCAGGAGAGCAATAGCAATGAATACATAGGAAATGATCACAATCAAGAAGGTGGCTAGGGCAATGACTCCAGAGAAGGTTAAGAGCAACAATTCATTCATGGAAGTGTCAGAACATGACAGCTTTAGCAGTGGGAGAACATCACAGAAGAAGTGGCTGACAACATTAGACTCACAGAAGGACAGTCTCCCTAAGCTTATCGTGTGTGTCAATGAGTTAGTCATTCCATCTATGAATGACCCAATGACTAGCCCTACACACTTCCTCTTAGACATGGCTGCAGTGTAAAGCAAAGGGTTGACAATGGCCACATAACGATCATATGCCATCACTGAGAGCAAGAAGCCTTCCGTGGTGATGAACACACCAAAAAACAAATGCTGCACTATGCAGGCAGAGAATGATATGGTTTCACTCACAACCAAGAAGTTGATCAGCATTTTTGGCGCAATAACTGATGAATAGCAGGCATCTACAAATGAAAGGCAGCTGAGGAAAAAGTACATGGGTGTGTGGAGTTTGGGAGTGATTTGGATTAAGAAGATCATGCCCAGATTCCCCACCAAGGTAACGGCATATATCACTAGGAATAACACAAAAAGCATAACTTTCAGTTCTGCAATGTCCGTCAGTCCCAAGAGAATAAATTCAGTAACAGCCGTCAAATTCTCTTCAGCCATTTGTTAATTCTTTATCTCGAAATCTAAAGTGATAAAAATAAAGAAATTACAATGGACACAGGAGAATCCAGTATTTAAAAAAGCAAATAGAAACACTTATACACATGTCCTTGGATAAATATGTTATTTTGCTGAACCAAAGTTTCCTCATTGATCATGCATGGTAGGAGCTTGACTTGATTGTCTCTGTTTTTTTAGTGCTAGTTATGATTCTGTCCCATAAGGAAATAAGTGAAAAATCATTCTGGTTCTCAAAAATTTTGGTCTGTCTCTAAAATGCCTATCTCTGTATGAAGACAATACTGGCCAGGGGGATAATGATGGTGAGTGAAAGACATTTTCAAAATTAAATTTAAGTCCTTTTTTGAACTCTTCATTTTGGAAATAAAAGAAGTAAATTACAAGAGGTCTAAAATCAACTGTACTGTAAACTATGTAGTTAAATCACAAAAGCACTATGATATAACAAGAGAATTGGCAAAGATTATGGGTCAGTGGGGCTGACATCCAGAGATGATGGCATGATACTCTTCAAAGTGCATAAATCTCTGTTCTCTAATGACAACTCTTTACCAGCAATATGTAAGGAGCCCTCAGTGGAATCACTCAGCCCTAAGACTCAGAGCATAGAAAACTATGTTTTGCTTAAATGGAGAAGTTAGAGGTTTCATAAGCTATCTGAGGCCCTGAATAAATAAATTAAATATTTATTTTTGGCTATAAATTTGCTGTTATATAAATGCCTACACAGGTAATGTATAATATTTAACATATTCATTTATTTGCTCTGTACATGTATATATAAATATAAAGATAATTATATGTCTATATACACTCACACACATATATAGAAAACACAAACTTTTAAATGTGGATAATTACAACCACCTATTGATCTGGAATACTTATTCATATCCTTCCTATAATGATAACTATATATGACCATTATGGTTTTTTAAATCCAGTTTCCATTATGTAGTTCACTTATTTATACTCTTTATTCAATTGTATTATATTTCTAGAAGAATTAATATGTCCATAATAGAACTCTTTCTCCCATATTCTATGTTTAGTTAATAGATCACATTTTTAAAAATAAAGAAATACAAACAATGATAAACTTTGGCCTATGATAATTCTATAAAATAATTTTAATTAATATATTTCAGTTGCCACAAAAGGGAAGTGTTTGGCATTAGCCCAACCTGGGATTAAAATATGTTGCTGTCACTTATTGACTTAGTGACTTTGGGAAATTCTCTCATCTTCTTTCGGCATGTGTATAATTACACCTATATCACGTGATCCATGGAAAGAAAATAGGAGATATTGCAAGTAAAATAGCAATTGTCACTTTGGGTATATAACTACTCAAACATAGATAGTAAGATAGATAGGTAGGTATATAAGTAGGTAGATAAGCAATATATTGATAATTCATACATGAGTATTTTTAGGGAGGGCATATGTGAGTATACATCATGAAAGAAATTACTTTAGTCAATTACTTTTCCTCTATTTTAAATCTCTGGTTAATTTTATTTAAACTGATAATTAAATGAAAATACAGATGGATGGCTTAGAACTTTCTTTGATAAATTATTAGCATATACATTTTCACAATTTCTCATATGCAGCTTAAAAACTACCAAAATATCTACCAAAATGCATAAGTTCTTTCAACCAATAATGTGAAGGCATTACATTTCAAAATTGATTATTACATCAGTTCGTCACATCTAAACTGTCCAATGCTGTAGCTAGTAACTTCATGTGAATATTTAAATAGAAATTAAAACTAAATGAAATTAAATCAAATTAAATTTTACTTTTTGAACTAGTCCCAATGCAGTTGTTCGTTAACCATATGTGACTAGTAGCCACTATATTGAACAGCACAGGTTACCGATCATTTCCGTCACTGCAGAAAGTTGTATTAATAAGAGCTCTCATCCAACTCTCTGACTTATCTCTTTAGAATACCAACTGAATAGCAATTTCTTAAGAAAGGATTATCTATTTTAAGTAGTTTTGATTGCAAGCATAATTAAGCAAATGGAATTTCCAAATGAAATTTAGAAATTCAATTATATCATTTATTCGAGGATGCCCATTCTCTGCAAAATTTAAGGTGATGTTATAAACAGAAATGAATGATAAGATATGGAGTTAGAGTAAATAACCTCTAGTATTCATACCAGTCATATGATTCTATCAGGTTTAAAACAAATTTTCTGACTAATGTACTAAATATGAGGAAAATCAAATAAAAGGGGAAAATCAATTTTAACAGCATAAATTTAACTTACCAAAAAATATTTTAAAATTTCAGCTTTAGAAACTTCCTGTCCTTTTCCATAGTTTCTTACCCTTTACTCAAAAAAAATTCAGTTAATAATTATACTATATGCAGCATTATTAAATATTTGAATAGTATGTAGCTGGAGATAACTCCAGGCAAAATTATTGAAAGTAAATCTTAATTATTAACACACAAAAATCAGAATAACAAACTAACGAATAAAGTTTTAACACATTTAATTTTTTGTTCCTCTAAGAGGACAAATATAGATAGAAGGGACAGCTATATACATATATATATATATATATATACACATTTAGATCAGCATCTAATGAACTCTGTCACAGCTTAAATGTTATACAGCAACAAATGAAACCTTTGGAAACACTCTATTTCTTAAGGGATTTCACATTTTCCCATGACTCATATATCTCCCTAGAGGATACAGTTAACTAAAATGCTATAAAGTTAAGAAAATGTCAAGTAAGTGATGGAGGAATTCTTTAATTCAGTAAAATATAATAAAAACAATAATTTAAGAGAATTTACTCAATAGAATAACCAAGTGACAAGTGCTTAGATATTACTAAGCTTGTTGCAAACTTTGTCCTTGGAGTGATAAGAGACTGCTTCTTAGTTCTCCTGCTTCCTTCTCAGTCTTCAGAGAGTCTTGTTTACCTTGTGTTTGGCTGTATTAATTTTCTGGCCTCTCCTACCCACTGCATCCCTACATACAAATCTGTTTTTTTTTATTAAGATTATGATAGTTAACAACCTTGTGAAAGTACAGTTGTACATTATTATTACTCATGTTATAGGTACACCACTTCACCCTTAGTGCCCTCCTTCACCCTCCCTTTCACCTGGTAACCACTGATCAGTTCTCTTTGTGTATATGTTAACTACCACCTATGAGTGGAGTCATACAGAGTTTGTCTTTCTCTGTCTGGCTTATTTCACTCAACATAATACCATCAATATCTATCCATGTTGTTGTGAATGGGACGAATTTGTCCTTTTTTTATGGCTGAGAAGTATTCCATTGTATATATATACCATATCTTCTTTATCCAATCATCAGTTAGGCTGGGCACTTAGGTTGGTTCCATGACTTGGCTATTGTGAATAATGCTGCGATGAACATAGGGGTGCATGGGATTTTTGGAATTGCTGATTTCAGGTTCTTAGGATAGATACCCAGTAGTGGGATGGAAGGGTCATAAGGTATTTCTGTTTTTAACTTTTTGAGAAATCTCCATACTGTTTTCCATAGTGGCTACACCAGTTTGCATTCCCACCAACAGTGTATGAGGGTTCCTTTTTCTCCATAGCCTCTCCAACATTTGTCACTCTTGGTTTTGGATATTTTTGCCATTCGAAGAGGTGTAAGGTGATATCTTAGTGTAGTTTTGATTTGCATTTCCCTGATGATTAGTGATGATGAGCATCTTTTCATGTGTCTATTGGCCATCCATATATCTTCTTTGGAGAAATGTCTGTTTATGTCCCCTGCCCATTTTGTGATTGGGTTGTTTGATTTTTTGTTGTTGAGCTGTGTATGTTCTTTATATATTATGGAGATTAACCCTTTGTCAGATAAATAACTTATAAATATTTTTTTCCCAATTAGTGGGTTGTTTTCTTGTTTCAATCCTGTTTTCCCTTACCTTGAAGAAGCTCTTTAGTCTGATGAAGTCCCATTTGTTTATTCTTTCTATTGTTTCCCTTGTCTGAGGGGTTATGGTGTCTGAAAAGATTCTTTTGAAGCTGATGTCAAAGAGTGTACTGCCGAGATTCTCTTTTAGAAGACTTATTGTTTCAGGCCTAATCTTTAGGTCTTTGATCCATTTTGAGTTTATTTTAGTGAATGGTGACAAAGAATGGTCAATTTTCATTCTTTTACATGTGGCTGTCCAGTTTTCCCAGCACCATTTGTTGAAGAGACATTCTTTTCTCCATTGTAGGCCCTCAGCTCGTTTGTCGAAGTTTAGCTGTCCATAGATGTGTGGTTTTATTTCTGGGCTTTCAATTCTGTTCCATTGATCTGTGCACCTGTTCTTGTACCAGTACCATGCTGTTTTGATTACTGTAGCTTTGTAGTATGTTTTGAAGTCAGGGATTGTGATGCCTCCAGCTTTGTTCTTTCTCAGGATTGCTTTAGCAATTCGGGGTCTTTTGTTGCCCCATATGAATTTTAGGATTCTTTGTTCAATTTCTGTAAAGAATTTCATTGGAATTCTGATTGGGATAGCATTGAATCTGTAGACTGCTTTAGGTAGTATGGACATTTTAACTATGTTTGTTCTTCCAATCCATGTGCATGGAATGTCTTTCCATCTCTTTATGTCGTCATCAATTTCTTTCAAGAAAGTCTTGTAGTTTTCATTGTATAGATCTTTCACTTCCTTGGTTAAATTTATCCCAAGGGATTTTATTCTTTTTGTTGTGATTGTGAATGGGATTGAGTTCTTGAGATCTTTTTCTTTTAGTTCATTGTTAGCATATAGAAATGCTACTGATTTATGTATGTTGATTTTATACACTGCAACTTTGTTGTAGCTGTTGATTTTTTCTAATAGTTTTCCTATGGATTCTCTGGGGTTTTCTATATAAGAGATCATGTCGTCTGCAAACAGTGAGAGTTTTAATTCTTCTTTGCCTATTTGGATTCCTTTTATTTCTTTTTCCTGCTGAATTTCTCTGGCCAACATCTCCAGTACTATGTTGAATAAGAGTGGTGAAAGTGGGCACTCTTGTCTTGTTCCTGTTCTGAGAGGGATGGGTTTCAGTTTTTGTCCGTTGAGTATGATGTTGGCTTTGAGTTTGTCATATATGGCCTTTATTATGTTGAGATAGCTTTCCTTCTATACCTATTTTATTGAGGGTTTTTATCATAAACGGGTGTTGGATCTTGTCGAATGCTTTCTCTGCATCTATTGAGATGATCATGTGGTTTTTGTTTCTCATTTTGTTAATGTAGTGAATCACGTTGATTGACTTGTGGATTTTGAACCATCCCTGTTCCCTGGTATAAATCCCACTTGATCATGGTGTATAATCTTTTTGATGTATTGCTGTATTCGGTTTGCCAAAATTTTGTTGAGGATTTTTGCATCTATGTTTATCAGTGATATTGGCCTGTAGTTTTCCTTCTTTGTGTTGTCCTTGTCAGGTTTGGTGATCACGGTGATGTTGGCTTCATACAATGTGTTAGGGAGTGCTCCACCTTCCTCAATTTTCTGGAATAGTTTGAGAAGGATAGGTATTAAATCTTCTTTGAATGTTTGGTAGAATTCTCCAGGGAAGCCATCTGGTCCTGGATTCTTATTTTTGGGGAGGTTTTTGATTACTGTTTCTATTTCTTTACTTGTGATTGGTCTATTCAGATTCTCTGTTTCTTCCTGATTCAGTTTGTGGAGGTTGTATGAGTCTAGGAATTTATCCATTTCTTCTAGGTTGTTCACTTTGTTGGGATATAGTTTTTTATAGTATTCTCTTATGATCCTTTGTATTTCTTTGGTATCTGTTGTGATTTCTCCTCTCTCATTTCTAATTTTATTTATTTGAGACTTCTCTCTTTTATTCTTAGTGAGTCTGGCTAAGGGTTTATCAATTTTGTTAATTTTTTCGAAGAACCAACTCTTTGTTTCACTGATCATTTCTATTGTCTTCTTAGTTTCAATATCGTTTATCTCTGTTCTAATTTTTATTATTTCCCTCCTTCTACTGACTTTGGGCTTTGTATGTTCTTCCTTTTCTAATTCTGTTCAGTGTCGTTTGAGGTGGTTTATGTAACAATTTTCTTGCTTATTGAGGTGAACTGGTATTGCAATGAATTTCCCTCTTAGGACTGCCTTTCCTGTGTCCCCAATCATTTGTTACAGTGTGTTTTCATTTTCATTTGTCTCCAGATACTATTTGATTTCTTCTTTAATTTCTTCAATAATCCATTGTTTGTTCAGTAGCATGTTGTTTAGTCTCCACATCTTTGCCAGCTTTATTCTTGTAGTTGATTTCTAGTTGCATAACATTATGATCCGAAATGATGCTTGATATTATTTCAACCCTCTTGAACTTATTGATGCTTGATTTGTTTCTCAAGATATGGTCTATTATTGAGAATGTTCCATGCGCACTTGAGAAGAATGTGTAACCTGCTGTTTTTGGATGAAGTGTTCTATAGATATCTATTAAGTCCATCTGGTCTAATGTTTCATTTAATTCTGTAATTTCCTTGTTGATTTTCTGTCTGGATGATCTATCTATTGGTGTTAATGGGGTGTTGAGATCCCCTACTATTATTGTATTGTTGTTGATTTCTCCTTTTAGTTTTGTTAATGGTTTCTTCACAAATTTTGGTGCTCCTGTGTTGGCTGCATATATATTTATAAGTGTTATATCATATTGGTGGAGTGTCTCTTTCATCATTATGTACTGCCCCTCTTTGTCTTTCTTTATCTGTTTTGCTTTGAAGTCTACTTTGTCTGATATAAGTATGGCAACACCTGCTTTCTTTTCTTCATTACTAGCTTGGAGTGTTGTCTTCCATCCCTTCACTCTGAGTCTGTGTTTGTCTTTGGTGCTGAGGTGTGTTTCCTGGAGGCAACATATTGTTGGATCTTGTTCTTTGCTCCATCCTGCCACTCTATGTCTTTTGATTGGAGAGTTCAATCCATTTACATTTAGAGTGATTATTGAAACGTGGGGGCCTAATGCTGCCATTTTATCACTTGTTTTCTTGTTCTTTTGCATTTCCTTTGTTTCTCATCCCATGATTTTTGGATTCCTAATTCAAGTAGGTAAATTTCTGTATTGGCTTTCTTCTTATTTGTAATTTGTGTCTTTATTCTTGTTATTTGTTTAGTGGTTATGAGGCGGTTTGTATAACACATCTCGTAGACGAGATAGTCCTTTTTCTGATAGCATCCTATTTCCTTAAATTAAAATGTTCCATTCCTTTTCTCTTCCCCTTCTAGTTTGTTATGGTCAGATTTATTTTTTTCCTCTTCCTTTTTGTGTTGTGATTTGTGGTTAAAATGACTAGGTTATATTTATTCTTGGGGTTTCCATTCCATTTGTCTTTAATGTTTTATTTAACTTTTGCTAACCTGTTCTGATGGAGAGCTTCTACTTTCTGTTATTGTCCTTCTTCTTATCTCCTTTATTCTGGATTTTGTAACCCCTTTCCTTTTTTTGATTTTTCAGGTCTGACCTTCTTCCTGAGCATTTCTTGAAGAGGAGGTCTTGTGGCAATGAACTCCCTTAACTTTTGTTTATCTGGGAAAGTTTTTATTTCTCCATCATATTTGAAGGATATTTTCACTGAGTAGAGTATTCTTGGCTGCAGGTTTTTGTCCTTCAGAGTTTTGAATATTTCATTCCAATCTCTTCTAGCCTGTAAGGTATCTCCTGAGAAATCTGCTGATAGCCTTAAGGGGGTTCCTTTGTAGTTTATTTTCTTCTGTCTGGCTGCCCTTAGCATTTTCTCTTTGTTGTTGACTTTTGCTAGCTTCACTACTACATACCTGGGGGTTGGTCTTCTTGCATTGATAAAGTTTGGAGATCTATTGGCTTCTGTCACATGAAGTTCCACCTCTCATCCCAAGTTTAGAAAGTTCTCAGCCATTATTTCTTTCAACAGGCCTTGTGCCCCCTTCTCCTTCTCTTCTCCCTCTGGTATACCTATAACCCTTATGTTGCATCTCCTAACTGAGTCGGATAATTCTCGGAGAGTTTCTTCATTGCTTTTTAGTCTTAGTTCTCTCTCCTCCTCTGTCTGCAGCATTTCTATATTCCTACCCTCCAAATTGCTAATTCTGTACTCCATATTATCGACTCTACTGTTCAAAGAGTCCAGATTTTTCTTAATCTCCTCCATTGTGTTCTTCATCTCCAGTATTTCTAATTGGTTCTTCTTTATAGTATCAAGCTCTTTTGTGACATAGTTCCTGAACTCATTGAGTTGTCTATCTGAATTATCTTTTAACTCGTTGAGTTTTTAAAAAAGGGCTGTTTTGAAATCATCATCATTTAGGTTATAGATTTCATTGTCTTTGGGATTGTTTTCTGGGTACTTATCATTTTTCTTCTGTTCTGGAGATTTAATATATTTTTTCATACTGCTTGATAGCGTGGATTTGTGCCTCCACATAGAGATAGAGTTTAGTCGTTGCTTTCATTTGTTGCAACTGGTGTGGGGGGGAGCAGCTGTTTACACTGCACCAGGCAGGAACCATATCAGCTGTTACTGACTGGATCAGGGCCCCTCCTCATAGTCAGTGGTCCTGTGTGGTCCCTCATCAGTTGTGGCAGCAATCCCAAGGGGACCTCAGGCTGCTGCTGCCTACTGTTGCAGACTACCTAGACACGCTCCCTCCCTGGGGTCTGCAGCAGTGTTATGGGCTTTCCCAACAGCCAGGAGCAGGATCACCTGTAATTGAAGCTCTGTCACTGGCAGAGCCCACAAGATCACATTTGTCCACTATAGGTCCCAGCAGAGCTATGGGTATCTTCTGCAGTCTGTGGTTAGCTCACCTAGCTGTGCTACTTTTGCCCCAGGCCCTTCCAGCCTTGTGATTGCTGGTTGGGACCTCTCCACTAGTGCTGTGCAGAGGCTTTTGCTGAGGTTGCTGTGGGAACCTGGAGTTCCCCCTGGGCCACATAGCTGCTCCACTGGAGCTCTACCCAGCCCCAAACCACTCCCACAGAATCTCTGGGAGCCCCTTGCCCCATCTGGGTCATGACCAGAGTCCACGGGCCTGGCAGTGGCTGGTAGGCTGCTGCCTTGTGGGGAATTCTGCTCTTTGGGAGCTTCCTGGTGTTCTGAATGCTGGGCAGGGTCTCTCTGCTAAGGGCGAGCAGAGGCTTTCCCTGCTAGTGGGTGCAGGACACTGGAGATTTCCCCTTGGCCACGGAGCTGGGCACTAGAGCTCCACCCAGCCCCCAAGCACGTCCACAGGAAGTCTGGGCACCTCTTGCACCATCCTGTGCACAGCCGGAGTCCATGGGCCTGGCAGTGGCTGGCGGGTTGGTGCCCTGCCAGGAAATCAGCTCCCTGGGAGCTTCCCTGTGTTCTGATTGTTGGGAAAAGACTCCCTGCTAATGGCAAGCAGAGGCTTTCCCTGCCAGCAGATGTGGCACACTGCAGTTTCCCCCTGGGCTTAGGTGTAATTGCAGGGGGCTTTGGTAGGGCTGTTGTCACCTGTTTCTACTGTTGCTCCGCAGATGAGTGCACACTCCCACACTTGGTGTGTGGCAATGCTATGGGGGAGTCCACTGGAAGAGAGCCTCTTGCAGGTACTAGGCTGTCGGGGGGTCAGGGGTCGGAGAGTTTTCACCTATTTCTACCTCCTCCCCGGGGTAAGTCCGTCCGCCTTATGATGTATAGCAGCATGGGTCTTTTGGGCATCTTGTGGTGCTATCTGGATATCCTTTGTTAACCAGTGAATGTCCAATTAGCTGTGGATTCGAAGGGGGAGAGACAAAAAAGACCACTCACTCTGCCATCTTGGTCCTGCCTCCTCTGATCCAAATCTGTTTTTATATGTAGAGCTCTCAGGCAGGAGAGAGCTTTTTGCCCTCCTTAGTGGTAGCACAGCTCTATTTTGTATCATGGCAAGATCTTGGGCCAAAGAACTAAACATAATGACCAAAACAGTAAAACTTCTAGAAGAAAACTTGACAAGGTAGTTTTAACTAGAACACATATAAAAATTCAAAAGAATCAATAGAAAACCCAAATTAAAATGGACAAAAGTTTAGACATCCTACAAAGAAGACACATGAATGACCAACAAGTACAAAGAGAAATGTTCATTATTGTTAGTCACCAAGTAAATTAAAATTGAAATTATAATGAGATATCATGTTACACCAATTTTTACTTCCTTTTTCTTCTTTGTAAAGATTGTCACCTGAGATAACATCTGTTGCCAATCTTCTTTCTGTTTTTTTCTTCTTCTTCTCCCCAAAGCCCCCTGGTACATAGTTGTATATTTTATTTTATTTTTAATTTTTTTCTTAAAGATTGGCACCTGAGCTAACAACTTTTGTCAATCTTGTTTTTTTTTATGCTGCTTTATCTCCCCCAACCCCCCCGTACATAGTTGTATATCTTAGGTGTGGGTCCTTCTAGTTGTGGCATGTGGGACACCGACTCAACGTGACCTGATGAGCAGTGCCACATCCGTGCCCAGGATCTGAACTCTGGGCCACCGCACTGGAGTGAGGGAACTTAACCACTCGGCCACAGGGCCAGCCCCAGTTCTATATTTTAATTGTGACTGCCTCTGCTTGTGCTATGTGGGACGCTGCCTCAGCATGGCCTGATGAGCAGTGCCATGTCCATGTCCAGGACCTGAATCAGCAAAACCCTGGGCCACTGAAGTGGAGCACATGAACTTATCCACTCAGCCACAAGGCTGGCCCCCATCATTTCTAAATTAAAATTGTTTAAAATAATAATAATAAAATTATTTTCTTTAAATTAAAAAAAAGTCTACACCAAATATTGGCAAAGGTGTGGAGAAAATTACACTCTCATACTTAGCTATTGGAAATGTAAAATGCTACAATAAGTTTGGAAAGCTGGTAGTTTCTTAGAAAGTTAAATACGCATTTACCCTATGAACCTGTTATTCCACTCTTAGCTCTATAGTCAAGAGAAATTAATACATGTGTCCACAAATACACTTAATAGGAGTGTTTATTCTAGACTTTTCATAATAACACAAAACTCAAATATCCATTGATAGAATAATGGTTAAAGAATTGTGGTATATTTATCCAATGGGATATCATACAGCAATAAAAAGACAACATGGATGAATTTCAAAATCACTATGCTGAGTGAAAGAAGCCAGATTGAATATGTATTGTGTGATTAAACTTACATGAAATTCAGAAACAGGAAAAATATTTCTAGGCATAGAAATGAGAGTGGTAGCTGCTGGAGGTGGGAGGATATTGTTTGAGAGTTATGGTATGAGGAACATTTCCTTATGATGGGAGTGGCCTAGAGTGTGGGAGGAAAAAAGCTTTAGGGAACTTTCCTTCATGTTGAAAATGTGTTCTATCTTGATTTTAGTATTAACAAAAAATGAAATACACTTCAAAACATCAATTTGTACAATGTAGGTTCATGTTTATGTGTGTAAATATCCCTCAATTCTTATAAGTCATAAGAAGAAGACATGGATAAAATTTATGAGATTACCTTATATTAGACTTCACTCTCAGTGAGGTTGTACTGAACATTATCCAAGAGTGGTAGGATCTGAGTTAAGATTATATTATGATTGAGGCAATCATTATAATAACATGTTGCATTACAACAATTGTTATGGGTTAGCCATATGAAAGAACAAGGCATATATCTCACTCATTTAAAGATGAGGGATTAATTTAAAAATCTTCTACTTATCAATCATATGACTTTGGGCAATTTACATGGTCTATGTAATCCTAGTTCCCTCTGAATAAGGGAATAATAATATCTATCTCACATAGGTTCAATGAAATGTTTCTAACTCAGTGCCTATTACATATTTTTATTGGAACAATAACTTCAAAGAAAAAGTTCTATGTGATGATAATAACGCCATTTGCAATTTGGGGACTGTTCAAGTCTTAGTGGGATAAAGCCAATGTTAAGGTATTTTCTATTATTATTTTAATCATTGACTCTGTGCAGATGAGTAAGTACCATTACATCATGTAGGTCTTCATGGAACTGCACAGATCATTCATGTCATTTTGTCCCTTTCCTTGAATTGTCCCTTATATTTTCTCTTTTGGGAATTTGTAGAGTGTTCCTCATAAGTATCAGGCGCCAAAAGGCAATTTTTAAAAATCTCTCAGATGATTTGGGCATAATCATCTGAATGAATTAACGTGCTACTTCCTCAGGGAATATCATTAAGAGAGAGTACGTGCATAAATTCTCCCTCCCCAAAGAAAAGGTAAAGTAATTTAGGAGAATAAAATCCAATTTTTCATTAAAGGCAAGTGAATAAGAATTGTTGATTTAGATTAACACATGGGCGTTGGTAATTTCCCATGACTCCTGGCTTCTGAATATGAACTCTCTTATAGTCACTGGCAGCTGATTCTTTACACCACAAAAATTCATTATTTCCTTTGCTAACTGGATTTCCTGTAGTAGTATGTTATTTTCAGGTCATGAAATCTTATGAATTAACTAGATGCCATAGATACATTTGATTTGTGAGTCAATAGTAGCATTTGTACATTGCAAGTGAAGAAAAAGTTAGAAATATCTGAAAGAATTATTACCGATCTCATCTATTAGAATCTAGTAAGGTTAGCATTTCCAGATAAAATACAAGACGCCTGGTTGCATTTGAATTTGAGATGAACAACACATAATTCTGAGTATATGTCCCATGTAATACTTGATAAAAATTTTACATGAAATGATTGAAAAAAAATTTTAAAATATGCATTACCAATGCAATATCTTACCAACAGAAAATAATTTTAATATAAAGATTCATATCTGCTTTTGCATAAGGATAAACTCCCATGCATGGACATGTGGATTTTTTAGTTGTTGTTTTCCCTACAGGGCTGCTTATTACACAGTTTACTTTTTTTTTTTTTTTTTAGCATAAGCTTTGGAGACTGATTGAGTAGACTTTCAAATAAATAGAATTATTTTTAAGAGTCATGGAGAAAGCTGTGAACCTCAAAAAATTCCTAACCGATACCACCATGTGTAAATGTTGAAAAGTCAGTCACCATTCTGCATACTTTTTCTAGCCTGTCTTCTTTAACAATTACCCTAAATGAAACTATTTAAAATGCATTCATCAATATATTCCAACTGATTAGATGTATTTTTCCAAATAGAAAGAATGAGCAGGATATTATCATCATTTTAAGATCCTGATAGCGATGCTTTTCAATAAATACCCAGAAGTGGGCTTGCTGGATCTTATGGGGAATTGCTAATTAACAGGTATAAAGTTTCAGTTATGCAAGATGGATAAGATCTAGAGATCCTACGACATTGTGCTTAATGTTGTGTACAGCATTGTGCCTATAGTTAACAATATTGTATTGTACACTTAAAAATCTTTTAACAGGGTAGAAATCATGTTAAGTATTCTTATCACAATATAATTAAGGTAAAAAAGAAGACTGGGCAGGGTAAAGGAATCTAGATATCTTCAGAGGAAGGTAGTAACTGACACTGAAAATGGAGGTAAACTCAATAAACACTAGAATAATTCTTAGGAAAGAGTTGAAATCTTCAAGGAGATAAGACTGGTACTGGAATTCTGAATTCCTTTGCTTAATCCAGTGTATCTCCCATTCTACAGAATATGAATGATAGCAGGCTCTGCAACTCTTAGTTCTTATTTGTGAAAGAGGGAAGGATCTGAAAGTAGAGTGGGACTCAATGGAGCAACATCAGACAACTTGAACTAGGAAAAAGGGATAAAAGTGGCTCACTGATCTCCAGTGATGCCTTCCTCCCCCAGCCCCATTTCCTGGATCAGACTGCTTAAATCAACACCAAAAATTAATAGATTTCTAGAAATCTTCCAACTGTCACAGGGTGGCAACAGAATATAAAGCTATGCACTGGGGGACTTTGGGGAGAAGAAGAAAAATTAAAAAGGAAATTCACACCAGATGTTAGCTCAAGGCCAATCTTCTTCACCAAAAAAAATAAAAATAACCAAATGAGATCTGTAGAGATTAAAATACAATATTAGATATAAACAAATATCTATTGAATGAGAGTAACAGTGGATTATACACTGAAAAAGAAATAACTACACTTAAACATATCACAGTAAAGATAACCCCAAGTGAAACCTATGAAAAAACAAAATACTGAAAAAAAAAAAAACATGAAAAAAATCTCAGTGGTCTGTAGAACAATAACAACCTACATAACTGTACATTTAAATATAGGTCCAAGTGGAAAGAAGAGACTGTATGGTCCAGAATAAACTTTGAAAGAAATGTTGGCCAGAGTTTTTTCCAAATTAATTAAAAAGAAAAAAAAATTCCAATGATATAAGAAGCTAAAATAATTCTAAGCAGAATAAGTGGAAAAGGAAATTATGCCAAAGAACACACCTCACTACCAAGTTTTAGAAAACCAATAATAGAAATCCTTAAAAATAGAGATTAAAAAATAGTTTATGAACAGATGAAGAAAAGATTTACTACTGATTTATTGGCAGAAACAATACAAGTCATAAGACATTGTCTTAGGCCAACTTATAATTATTTATCCAGCAAAAATAACCTTGGTTAATGGATGTTGTATTATCAAATATTGCATAATCTTTTTCTAGGAAGACATTCTTTTATTTACTCACATATTGTGTCTATATGTGTGTATAATATACCTAATATGTACATGATATTTTGTAACTGAGATGCTGACAAAGACATATTTATGATTTCCAGTGTTTAATGATATTATATAATTTATTTACTCAGACTTAGGCTTGAAATACTTTTGACTTTTCCTAGTGAGACATTCTGGGAATAATTAACAGATAGCCAAACATTCACCCTCAGGTAACCATGTGCAATTTGTTTATCCTTGAATCAGATTAAAGCTTCCACAAAATGAGTCTCAAAGGGGTAGAAAAAAACTTAAATCCATTCTGCAACAATGGATGAGGATTAAAACAGTAGCAAACCAAAGCAGATTCTCTATCAAGGTGAGTAGGAAACACTGGTCTCTGAAAATTTCTCTGGGCATACAGCTTAAACTGGATCATCACCAAAGATCTTGAAGGGCATTAAACTCTGAAACAGGTTCTTCCTTTGCAATATCCTTTTCTTTCATCAATAGGATTAACATGTAAGACAGACCTGTTAGAGAGTCCCTGATAGTCTGTGTGTGCATTTAGACCACTTTAGGTTTTAAATAAATTTACTGCTTCAGTCATCTATGTTAACAAGGATCACTGTCTATCTTTATTTACCTGGTGAAGCCCCTGTCCCACTTTCCATTTCCTCTCTTCTCAGGGTGACCTTAATAGAGAGGCAGCATACCTCTCTATTATGTTTATGAGAAAATATTCTGATGACACAATGATTTTATTTGAATCTTGACTCCACTGCTTACTATCCTAGTGACCTTAGTTAAGTTATTTAACACCCTGTGCCTCAGTTTTTTCAACTCTCAAATGGAAATGGTAACACTGTCTACTACCTAGAGTTATTGTGTGGATGGTATGAGTTAATATTTGTAAAGTGCTCAGAAAAGTGCCTGGTACATAACTGATTCTCTATCAGTGCTTGATATTCATTTGTGTTCTTTCTACCGGGCCTCTACATGAATCTCCATCAAGAAGTCATAAAAAATAAGAATGGCTAAGTCCTTTTTATGCAGAAGAGGGATGTATGATTGGAGGATCATTAGAAGAAGTGATTCAATAAGCAAAATGACAGACATGGCAAATATGGACAAGATATTAATAGCAAAATTGTAAAAACATAGCATTAGACTTTGTATTGGGTAAGCAAGCTGAACTGACAGTGAAAAGTATTGAAATATGTATTTAATGATCAGAGGTTTCCTAATCACCACCTGATTCATCACTTCACCAACAGTTTAGAAAGTCTTTTTATATACATCTGGCTAATTTTAAACATTTTGTTTTTAAAGAATGACACGTAAACTAACATGTGTTGCCAATCTTCTTTTCTTCTTTTTCTTCTTCCCCAAATCTCCCAGTACATAGTTATAGATTCTAGTTGTAGGTCCTTCTCTTTGTGCTATGTGAGATGCCACCTCAGCATGGCTTGAGGAGCAGTGCAAGGTCCGTGCCCAGGATCCAAATCAGAGAAGCCCTGGGCTTCCAAAGTGGAGTGTGCAAGCTTAACCACTCAGCCGCAGGACTGGCCCCTAAACACATTTGAGGATTGTCAGTTATTTAAGGTTTATGGTTTAGGTGTAGATGTTTGTTTTATCAATTACTTGAAAATTTTAAAAAGTTGAAATATAATAGGTCTTTTGTCACACTTAAAATTATTTTGGGTCAAAAGAAATAGGTCATTGTAGCTGTATCAAGACAACCACTTCAAAATATTTTTCCCCTTCTAAAGCGCACTTTACCAAAGTTTCAATGAACGTGTGGTTTGCGTCAGTCTCAGCCTAAGGAAGGTGATGCTATCAGCTAGGAATGCCTGGGGGCACTCAGCTGGGCCTGTACTAGTTGCGGCAAGCCCCCACAGATATGTCCCCCAACCAAAGCCAGCGTTGAGACTGGACTTTGTGTGCTAGACAATGTTGTGGTCGTCATGGTTCTTATCATGATTGTAAGACACACCTCAGCAACAGCCATCACGGAACCATGAACAAACAAAATTCATTACTTAGGTCATGGAGGGTACACAGCATAACTGGGGCCACACAGCGAGGTCACAGGTAGAGAGAGAGAGTATGGACCTGGTGTTCTGCCATTATTGGGGGTGAGAGTCAGGGATTAGGGTTTTGCCCTGGGTTTACTCTTTATCAGTGAATTTAAAACATAAGAGCAGGGATTAATGGACAAGGAGGGAAAAACAGGGTCATTCAAGAAGTCAGCTATCTAGGTCACCCAGGGATTTTTATAAGGGGAAGTTCATGGGTGGATCAGCCTACCTCTTTATCTATTTATGTAGCTGACAATATGTTTATTAGAGATGAATATTTTTCAAATGGATGCCATGGCAATCAAAAGCTTAATAGCAGGCACTTACACTGTAATACAAAAAGCTAATTGTTAGGCACTTAGACTGCAATGTGAGTGTAGGTCTGTGTAGTTCTGGCCTGATGGGAAGAGGAGTCTGTATTTATAATTTGAGACAAAATGTCTCTATATCTCATAAATCATGTTTTAAATTCTCTTAGAAGATAGGATCTCAAATACAATAAGTATTGATTTTATACCTTACACAGGTTACCAAGATGAATCATATGGAGAACCAGAATCATACTGCAGTGACCAAGGTGACTGAATTTATTCTCATGGGGATCACTGACAACCCTGGGCTGCAGGCACCTCTCCTTGGAGTCTTCCTCATCATATACTTGGTCACAGTGATGGGTAATCTGGGCATGGTTATCTTAACTCATTTAGACTCCAAGCTACATACTCCCATGTACTTTTTCCTTAGACATTTGTCGATTACTGATCTTGGTTACTCCACTGTCATTGGCCCAAAAATGATGGCAAACTTCGCAGTGCACAAAAATACAATTTCCTACACTTGCTGTGCCATCCAGCTAGTGTTCTTTGAGATTTTCATCATCACTGAACTGTTTATTCTTTCAGCAATGGCCTATGATCGCTATGTAGCTGTCTGCAAACCTCTTCTCTATGTGATCATCATGGCAGAGAAAGTGTGTTGGGGACTAGTAGTCACTCCTTATCTCTACAGTACATTTGTTTCACTATTTCTCACAATTAGGTTGTTTAACTCATCCTTCTGTGGCTCTAACATCATCAGTTATTTTTACTGTGACAGTCTACCTCTGATATCCATGCTGTGTTCTGACACACATGAATTAGAATTGATCATCCTGATCTTTTCAGGCTGCAATTTGCTCTCTTCCCTCTTCATTGTTCTTCTATCCTATACGTTTATTTTTGTGGCCATTCTCAGAATGAACTCAACTGAGAGGAGGTACAAAGCCTTCTCCACCTGTAGCTCCCATCTGACAGTGGTGGCTGTGTTCTATGGAACATTATTATTTATTTACCTGAAACCCAAATCCAGCCACATTTTTGATATTGATAAAATGGCTTCTGTATTTTATACCTTACTGATCCCTATGCTGAATCCATTGATTTATAGCTTAAGGAACAAAGACGTAAAAGATGCTCTGAAAAGAACTTTAACTAATCAATGTAAAATGTTCATTTAATCTGATCTTAATATTCCATTGCAAAGGTGGGTCCAAAAATCTTTGTATAATCTTTTGTCAGAGCAATTACAGCATCAAAAAGAAAGACTATTTTACAAAATTTTTTCCTCTTTTTCTAGACAGAAGACTTCATCTTATATCTCTGTGTACTCTTCTCCACTTCAATAGAATAAATAAACATTATAGCCAGATCATATAATTCTCAAGTGGCTTTCAAGGTCATATTTGTACCTATTTTATTTAGAAGTAAGGCAAGTCATATCAAATTTTTGGTGAAACTCAGACTTGCTGAGATAAAAATTAAATACTCACAATAGAGCAAAATTAACCAGAATATTAATAATATGTATTTTATCGCAGTCACTGTGTATTAAAGATAAATAAGATTGAATCATGAAGACTATGTAGGCTAGATAGGAGATAAGTAAATGTGTGATTATAACACGACATGAAAAAACTGATCTGATAATCTAGGCTAAATAGAAAATAAAACATACATTTCAAAAATGAGATTTTAAATCAGATTGCTTTAATATTTTATATCTCAAGGATACAGTGGGCCTTTGGGATAATTTTTCATTAGGGACCATGAAAGAAATATTGGCTAATTCTAGGTCCCCTTTGACAGATCATCACACTATGACTAATTTCAGTTTATGATAGCCTCTTGATAAACAAGCTAACTTTGAATTTGCAAAGTCAAAATAAATGAGTTATCTGGTCATCTACTGGAATGACATCACTGTTTTGAAAAACCTAGAGCAGTGGTAAATATTAAATGTAAATGATATACTCAAGGGTGAATTGCATTTTCTTTCATGTCTATTTGAATCTTTCATGAGTTTTATACACAATGACAATATTTTGCATGGATTCTCTGCTAACACAATGCTTCATTCACATTGTGTGCTCATCCAGCAAATGAATAGATTCCTTACATCTTAGTATTCTCCTCATTTGAATAAGTGTTTTTTAGATTTTTAAAACTATATAGACCACCTCAAGCATGCTTGTTTCCATCTACCCTAGTCTTCTTAGTGAAAATTGTGGGGAATTAAATCAGAGAATGAATCAGAGTCTCTTTATCCCAGACCCATGAATTTTGTTTATTTTTTCCCTTTTTTAATGCACTGAAGTTTACTTTGTGACAGAGAGTTAATCTTAAGTGCTCTCACCACAAAAAGAAAAAAATAACTACATGAGGTGATGGATATGTTAGTTAGCTTGATTTTGGTAATCAAATTTCACAATATATACATATATCAAAACATCACATTCAAGGCCATTCCATTGGCATAGAGTTTAAGTTCATGCACTCTACTATGGTGGCCTGGGATTTGCAGTTTTGGATCCTGTGCACAGACCTATACACCACTCATCAAGCAATGCTGTGTCGGCATGCCACCTACAAAATTGAGGAAGATTGGCACAGACGTTAGCTCAGGGCCAATTTCCAAACAAAAACAAACAAAAAAATCGCAATGTACACCTTAAATATACACAACTTTTATTTATTGATTCTAAACTCCACAAAGCTGGGGGAAATTTTTTGAAGCAAAAAATAAAATAAAACATAAATTGAACACAATAAAAGAAATACAAAATTACATTCTCCAATCACATCAATTTGTTTATCACATTAGCTTTGGATCCTATCCCTAATCATATTTATTGTTATGAATAAATTTTATTTTATAGAGTAACATTTTATATTATACTGCATAGTCTTTTTGGTCAGGATATTTTTTTCCAGATTCTATCTTTTCTATTACTATTCACAAACCAAAAATAAAGTTAAATAATATTGATAGCATTTTCCAATATCATCTGCATAGAAAGGGCTTTACAGAAACATAATACATCAACTTCCCTGTAACTTAGTTACATGAAAAGTCGTCATCAACATCTTTGTCAGCCAATGCATTTTAAATATTATTTTTAATACCGGCTTGAATATCCTTTTTAATATACAGTAGAGTATAGATCAATCACTGTGTGTTTAGACATTCTTTGATAAATATTTGATCGTTTGCAGCTTTTTATTTCTTTTACCACTATAAAAAGGGCTGTAATAAATAGCCCTGTGCTAATAACATGATATACTATTGCTTTTTATTTCTAAAATAGATGTATAAGGCTTCTTCCACATGCTGATATGCTCTTGGATCAGTGTTTTACAAATATCCATAATAGTCTGAAATAAAAAAAGAAAACACAGAGCAAAAGTACTATGCATTGTAACTTTTTGCCATCCAGTATTTTTTTTTATTTTCAAAGAAAGGATACTAAGATTTACTGACATATTTTCATTGTGTGATGATAAAATTGCAAAATGATTGTAATAAGTGGGTAGCATCACATATTTGAAATCATAGATACAACAGGAAGGTTTCTAAAACATTACCTTCTTTTCTACAGAAAGTTTATAGCATACCAGACTTTACTGGGTAGGGCCAGTTACACTAAATGCCACAAAGCATATTTTCTCATCATCATTATGATGATGAATAATTTAGAAATAATGCTGCCAACCAACATGAAAATCCTTTAATATTTGTACACTCTCAAAATCTTCCCTGAGCTAGAAAGTTTAGGGTTTTTTTTGATTACTTGTTTTGACTCCATATCTAATTAATGCCTTGATATACCAAATGCTTTTAGCTAGGAAATTGGAATATATTTGTATTAATTCCCAAATGGCAATTCCTCCAAAGCTCTGATGACTCAATTGCATAAACTCAAGCTCTGATTATTTTTAAAAATCCTCAAAGTTGATTTCTTACATGGACTCTGCAATGATTTCTTCTATTCCTATCCCATGACTTCCTTATGAAGACAGCGAGATATACTCTTTCTTGAAGGGATTTTCTCGAAGAGTCCAAATTTCACACATGGAAAAGGAACCATTCTGGCTTTAAGATGATGGAGAGAGATGGCTCAAAAAATTATCTCTTTTAATATTTTATGCTAAGGTTCCAAATTATTCATCCCTCAATTTAACACCATAGTGTTGAGACCAAGGTGCAACTTTTAACGACTCAATTTTGAGTTACGGAACAAGTTTCAATATTAAAATAATTTAATTACTACTACCAAATGAGACTATTGTCATAGCAAACAGGTCTAGACTTAAGTTCCTTGTATACAATTGTTGGGGCCCAGTCCAGGCCACCCTAAAATATTCCCAATGTCGTATTGATTATTTTGAATTAAAGTTACTTGAAAAGCAGTTGACATCAAATTTTTTTAAAAAAGGCATTTTGACCCTCCTCTCTCTTCCCCGCTGAAATCAGGAGATAAACCTCCCATGTGAGAGGTGCTTTCCCTACATTTTTATCACCAGACTGGGAAGATCAGGGCAGAGAAGACTATATAAACAAGCATTGTTACTTGTTTACTAATTTACTACCCCAAACCCAGACTCTGCTTAAATTCCTTGCTAATAAAGCACCCAAACCTAAGTGTCTTTGTCCTGTCAAATCTTCACAAATTTATTGCTACTTTGCGTAAAAAGATATATAAGCTGCCTACTTTGTTTCCTCTCTGAGCATCATTTTTTATGATCTCCTCTGCATACATATTAAATTGTTTTTTCCTGTTGATCTGGACTTGTGTCACTTTTATAATTATTCTAGCCATAAGAACTCAAGATGGGTAGAAGGGGAAGCTTTCCTCTTCCCAACACAAACAAGATCCCCCATGTCTGCTTTCTGTCTGATTCTATACAATAGAGAAAAGATTCAGAATGGCTAAAGCATCTAGAAAAACAAAAAGTTGGAGAACTTATAATACGGATTTCAAGACTAATTGTAAATCTATAGTAATCAATACAGAGAAATATTCTATAAAAATAGTAAATAGATGAATGGAAAAGAATAAAGACGCTAAAACATGTGTGCATGTGTATGTTAAAATATCAGATAAGAAGCCAAAGTAACTCAAAGGGATCCAAGATATATATAAATATTCTTTAAAAATTAATAACGAAAAGACAAACACCCTAATGAAAATGAGGGAAAAGACTTGAAAAGACATTTCACAGAAGAAAATATGAATGGTCAATAAACACTTTAAAAAGTCCAACATCCTCAGTCACTAGGAAAATGAAATTACAGTACCAATGAGATATTACTTCCCACCCACTAGTTTGGGTAAAATTAAAAACACTAGATTATCAAATACAAAGTACCATATCAGCTACTATGTTCAGCTCCTGAAATTATCATACGTTGCTGATTGAGTGCACAAAGATACTTCACGTTGGAAAAAAGTTTGGCAGTTTTAAGTAAAGTTTAACACATTACTACCATATGTCCCAAGAATTCCCCTCACGGATGCTAATGCAAAGTAAATGAAAACGTGTCCAGAAAAATATGTGTATATTAATGTTACTGGTGGTTTTATATATAATAGTACAAAATGGAAATATTTCAACTGTCCATCAAGAGATAAAAAGATGAATTGTGATATATAAATACAATGAAATATTACTCAGCAATAAAATGGAATGAACTGCCCATATATACAATAGCATGGATGAATTTCAATTACATTAAATTGAGCAGAAGAAACCACACATAAACATGCTACATTATTCCATTTGTATGAAATTCTAAAACAAGCAAAATAAATCTATGGTAAGAGAAATCCTAGCAGTTGTGGTCTGGGCTATATTGTCAGGCAACTTACTACAACGAGACGTTGAAGAACATTTTTCATATTGGGAATACTCTCTCATTGGACGCAGTAGTAACGCAGGTGAAATCATTTTTCAAATGCCATCCAGTTACACTTGACATTTTATTGTAACTAAAAGATACTTTAATAATTTGGTGTTTTAAAAGAAACCAATGCAATATGACGTTTTTAGTACTATTTTTAATTCATTTCTCAGAAGCTCTTGAATTTCTATATAACCCATGTGGACAAAGTTTTATAAGAAATATAATATTATACTAAATATATACTTCTATAATTTGCTGACTACATTTCCAAACTATATATTTAATTTCCAGTATTTCAACATACTAATAATACTCTTATGAAGATTTTTGTATATTTTAATAACTTGTATTACTTATGCAGACTTCCAGGAGCAAGTTTGCTTCCCAATGAAGATATGCACATTTCAACTGTTTTTGGACCTAATGCAAGAGATTTAGAATAATTATTTTCCTCAGTTTATGACACTTTATCATTATTGAGCCAGGCAAAGCCCCTATCTTATCTTAATTTATTTTATATTCTGATTTGTTATGGACTGAATTGTCACCCACCAAATTCATGTGTTGAAACCCTAGTCTGCAGTACTTCAGAATGTGACTTGCATTAGGATATAGGGCCTTTAAAAGGTAGCTAATTAAAAAGGGGTCATTATGTGGGCCCTAATCTAATATGGTTGATATTTTTATACAAAGAGGGGGTAAGGGCACAAAGAGAGGCACTAGACTTGTGCACAGACCCAGCAATGACCATGTGAAGACACAGCAGGAAGGGGGCCATCTGCAAGCCAAGGAGAGGCCTCAGAAGTAACCTAACCTGCCAACCCCTTGATCTTGGCCTTCTAGGCTCCAACTGAGAAAACATATTTGAATTGTTGCTGCCATATAATCTGTGGTACCTGATTATGGCAGCACTAGTAAAATAATACATCTCTCATCTTTATTTCTTTATCCAGTCCACTCTACCACCACCAGTAACCATCCCAATATGTTTAATGAGAATCTGTTTATTTTCTTCTGTTCTTATAAAACATAGATTACTCTTCCGTGTGCATGTGTTTATACTTTTTATAAATGGCATTATTCCATGTATGTCAACTTCCATCTCTAAATTTAAGGCCTGTAGAGGAATATCTTGGACAAAAAAATAAGAAGACTTAAGCCTGAAGGAAGAGAATTTTCCCAGGGAAATTTGAGTACTACATAATTCTATTAGTCATAGGTTTGTTTAAGCAACACATATGCTAAAATCCAAATGATGTATAATTCTATTAGTCTTTGCATGGATAAAATGTATATTTCTATAATATTCAGCATTTAACAATGTGCTTTTTTGACAGGGAATTTATAGTCATATTCAAATATAACATAAGGTCTCCATTTTTAAATATTATGTTTGGTTCTTCTCTAGAAGGTATATTATCCATTTTTCACCTGAAATATAATCATAAAGAAAAGAATAAAATAATTTTTTTCTTACCTAATGATTGTTTTTCAGAGAACCCCTCCTCATTTCAATATCCACTTTAGCAAATTCCTTGAAATAATGACTATGCTAATTGCATTCTTTGAAGTAAAAGTGAAAGAAAAGGACAGTGGCATGATAAAATTACTATTTATCAATAGAGTTTGTTTCAGTTTCAATGTTAGGGCTTTGGTTTCCAACTCTTCAATATTGAAATTTGCAATAATGAATCTATGAATGCAAATGAGTTACTTTGAGAGTCACAATTTAATTACTGTGCCCCTTAGCTGTAATGAAGTTGAATTCACTTCAATAATGTAGGCTGATGCAACAAAGACTCACAGGGTGCCTGGTTGAACTTCCAGAGGAACAGCTTGTTAAGGAAGCATCCCCAAGGGGCATCATCCCCAAGGATGTAAAAGGCAATTTGTTGATCGTTAAATCACCTGTGCTTCAGAGTTTGGAACTTAAAGGTCTATAAAGTCCCATCAACACCCATTGCCACAGCAACGTGGAGAGTCTCACTAAGAACCTGAAACAGATTCTCCACTATAGGTGGGTAGGAATCACTTATCTTATTTTTGCATAATGGCCTTTAAAAAATCTGAAACTATACCTTAAAATGAGCCACTACACTTTTATTTTAGAAGGCACTGGATATTATATATAATCAAATAATCCAATGTTTAATGTAAGGTTTGTTTTCAAGATTTACAACTGTTTGGGAGAACACAGAATGTTAATTATGATCCAGCTTTTATATTTCCAAATTAGAACTGCCATCTTTGTGCCTTACGTACTTAAATAAATTATATCACTACTGAAATAATGGACTTTTGCTCACTGAGATTGTTCATATCGTAGTTTTCTCCCACAATATTACCTAAAATGAAAACAAAATGTTTCGTAGGAAATCCTGTGAAAGAAACCTGGACAAACAACTACCCAGACTCCAAATGATGCTCCTTTTTGAGAATATAACTCTAGACCACAAATTTTCTCAGGAAATTTTTCCATTCACTCTGAAAGCATACATGCAAGTGTATGTAGAGAAGCATGAGAAGTAATCAATGCAATAATGAAACACATTGAGATAAACCATCTACCTTATAGTAAAATAGTCCACCAACATTTAGTTGAGAAGATCTCAAAAAGAAAGACTTCTCTTTGAAGAAAGTCACTGCATAAATAGGATCAAGTCTTTAAGAAATGCAGACCTGTAGATTCTTGGTTTGATAGAACAGAATCTCTATAACATTCTTTAGGAGGAAATAAAACCCCGAAGACAATGTTGATTACCTAGATTTTACTTACTTCAACTGACCTAAAATAGGATGTTCCTAAATAAATTTATTTTCTTTATATTTTGTCGTATCATTTTATAATAAAAAAGTACATGGAAGCTATCTATGTACACACTTTTAAATGCTATTATTATTACTTATGAGCCATAAAACATTGGTGCTAATTTATAGACAATTCACCTATCTCTTTACCCTCCCTTTACTCATTAGTATTCAAAAGAAGATTGTAAATGCCTAGAGAAGTATCAGGAATAGCATGCTTAAATACTCCAAAATCAAGTTTTTCATCCTCATTTGATACTATGTTCATTTCCAGTTTCTGATCACATGGGGCCAGTGCTACAAATGGTGGCTAGACTTCTTTGAGATAATATGCCACCTCACAAAAAAGTGGAGTAATCTCAGAAGAGTCAATATGAGTAAAGATACAGATGGTCAGAGATGAAAATATATATGTAATGTATGCCTGGGAAGGTATTATGACTAGAAAGGAGATGTGGAACTCATTGTGGAATGCATGGAAAATGAGGCTAAAGCATATTTCAATTATCCTAAAAGATAGCTGAGATTACATGTCTTAATTATTCAAAAAGATTTAATGGCTTTCATTTGCCTGCCAGCTAATGTGAGACAATCATAGCATAGAGACCAAGAAGGATACAAAAGTCAATAACAATGTCAATGAAAGCTTGACCTGAGGAAGTAGAAGAGGAGGATGCTTAGGACAGGAAAGTATTCATGGAAATCGGCACAAAACAACATATGGAGCTTTGAAAGAAAATTACAGGATGGATACATTTTTGTGATTTAAACTGGTTGCTTTTTAAAATTTATTATTTCAAGTTTAAAATAAAGTGTATAACAAGCAGCACTCTAGATTTCAGCAGAAATACAGGAGCTAATATAATTTGGAAACATTGTTTTGGCTGATAGTTGAAATGTTTGCCAAGGGAGGCAATCGAGAGACTAAATGCTGCAGACAAAATATTAAAAACTGCAAAGAGAAGACAAGATGAAAAATGCATAGGAGGGGACACAGAAATGATATCTTTCAGTGTAGTGTTTGGAGATAGGTAAGCTACAATCTCAAAACAGAGGGTTGTCTCTCAGAGGACAATAATGCAGATAGATTGAGGAATATATTAGGAACGTTTGTTTAACAAAGTTAAAAGATCTTGAAATAGATGAAAAACAATATGGTATCATCATCTAGGTTGAGGTTTCTTAGCTTTGTAAACCTAACCACACCTATGTGCTCCAGCCGTAAACATTAGCTGCCTAAATGATTGCTTAAATGTCCCATTAGCACTCTGAAAATTTAACTTATTCAAAATTTCACTTTGATCAGTCCATCTTAAATCATATCCTCTAATATGCAAAAAATATTATGGTCATTGACCCAATTGCAAAAACGTCACTGAAGTCTTTCTTGTTCGACCCCCAACTGTCATTCTCTCACATCCCTCTCACGTAATTCATAACATGAATTATTTAAGATATCATCTTGTTTCTGGTTCCAGCTGTTCAGTGTACCTTCTCTGTATGTCCACCTTCTCCAATTTGGCCCAAGTTATCATTATCTTATACTGGGAATCCTCAACCAACTGTTTGACTCATTTGTTTTTATTTCCACTCATAACTTCTATACTTTAAATCCTATAATTCATCATCTTCATAACAGCAAGAGAAAGCTTTTTAGAACTTAAAGCTGATTATGTTCCCCCACCTTAAAACTTATCAAGACCTTACAATTCACTTAAAATAAAAACCAAATACTTATTTTGACCTACATTTTCTAATTCTAGCAATTCTCCACTTTCTCATTATTATCCAGTCACACTGGTCTCCAGTAAGTTTCCTCTCAAAAACAAACAAAAAAACTAACTTCTTTTCTACCGCACAGCAGCATTTTCAAGAAATACCCTTCTGCCTGGAACCTTGGAGGGTTCTTCCTGTGATTGATTAAATAGCTGGTTCCATGGCTTGTTTAGTTTTCAGTTCACATGTCACCCTCTCAGAAAGGCCTTGCCTTGACATGATTTGTGAAATAATTCTCCCAGGTTATACTGATGCATGTTTTTGTTGAATTTTCTTATTGTACTTACTACAATTTATAATCCTTTGTCTATATGTTCTGTTATCAGCCTTTTTTCTCTTCTATTATCAAACAAGAAGGCCCATGAATTGAGGAACAAGTAACTTATCTGAAGCTTGAGCGTTGTCTGGCTCAAATAGGAAATCAACAAATACTTGGTAAATAAGTAAATAAGAGGATGATTCAAAGAAACAGAGAAAGAATGATGTCTGGTGTCAGAAATAAACTGATATAATTTACTCAACAATGTTGGAAGATATTTTGGTCTTATTTCTCTAATTCCTTTTGCATTGTTACTTCATTCTTTTTTCTCACTGTAGAATAATTTTCTATTTTTCTTTCTGTTATAGCCTTTTTTAGGAGAGATAATGTGAGTAACTCTGGGATTTTACAATTCAGGCATCCATGATACATAATCTTAAAAAAAAATCACTTTATTGAGTTAAGATTGACAAACAAAAAGCTGTACTTGTTTAATGTACAAAACTCGATGAGTTTGGAGATAAGCCTACATCCCTAAAACCATCACCATGGTTTAGGCTATAATCATTTCCTTCATTTTCAAAAGTTTCCTTTTGCCTCTTTGTTTATTATTATTATTACTATCATCGTTATTATTTTGTGTGTATGTATCCTTAAATTTTTGTTAAAAGGTATTTCTTATGTTAAATGCTGATATAGTCTTGACTCTCTGGCAGTGAAGTCCAAATCTTCAGACAAGAGACAATGACAGGACTTTTTGGGCAAGGTGCCCACCTTGGGAAACATCACTTGTGATTGGAAAGGGACGTAATTGATTTAGCTAGAAGCAGGTGACCATCCTTCTAACTCACATCTAGAAAAATATTCACTCATAGTATAACAGCTTACTGATTATCTGGAAAATATATGCAAGGGAATTATCATGGAAACTATAAAATAAGGACATTTAACATTATGGCAATAATGAAAAATATCAAAATGTGAAAATTATCAAGAAAAGACCAACTAAAACTTAAGGCCAGATATATTTTATATATTTTTAAAATAATGTTATAAAATTATATAAATAAAAATACTAGTTGAAAATAAATAAACAGTGGAAAGAATATGATGAATTGCATCAACTTGTGGGGCAATAAAATAGAGTTAGGAGATGGAAGCAAAAGTAAGTTGAATACACTAGAGCATAGTGCATGATGGAGATGCAAAAAATGATAACATTTTCACATATATCATTTTTTAGAAGTTGAAAAGAGAATCAGTAAACAGAAAAATACAGCTGAAGACGTGTATTCATATATTTTTGTCTGTGCTAATAAAGTTAAAAATGGGAAAAAACAGTTAACATATATGGTTGGTAGTATGTGCAAGTTGAATGCACATTGATTAGAAGTTATAGAAAGATTGAAGAAAGAAAACGGAGCAGGATTGTGGCTAGATCATCTATTCTTGAGAGAAAGCAAGAAATCTCAGAATAAGAAATCACAAAGCAACATTGAATTATATGGCACATGCAATTCCTCAAGCCTTTCTCACACTCAATGCAAGAGACATAAGACATGAATCATGACTTCTATTGTTTGCAAGCTAATAAGATACGCATAATTTAATAAAATTGTGAGGTAGTAAGTCCTCAAAATATGCATGATGGTGAACCATCCATTTAACTGACCATCTTTGTTTTTTCCATCTCCCAAATGATTGCAAGCTGTATTTATAAAACCTAGAACCTTGAGTTTAATAACTGGATTAGGTTAATAAAGGATTGCAGGAATTCTCACCCAAGGACTTGCCCTTGCCATCAAATGGCAGTCCTAGAAAAGAGTCCCTTAACGTTTGTAACCACTTCTCCTTTCTTTCTCCAAACAGATGAATTTCCAAACTCTTACATGGCTCCTGGAAATTTCACCCGGGTCACTGAGTTTATTCTCACAGGTGTCTCCGACCGTCCAGAACTCCAGATTCCACTCTTCTTTGTTTTCCTGGTCATCTATGGACTGACTGTGGCAGGAAATCTGAGCATCATCACTCTCACCAGTGTTGACTCTCGACTTCAGACCCCCATGTATTTTTTCCTCCGACATTTGGCTATCATCAATCTTGGCAATTCTACTGTCATAGCCCCAAAAATGCTGATCAATTTTTTGGTAAAGAAGAAAACCATCTTCTACTATGAATGTGCCATCCAACTGGGAGTCTTCTTGGTTTTCATTGTAGCTGAGGTCTTCATGTTAGCTGTGATGGCCTATGACCGCTATGTGGCCATCTGCAATCCCCTCCTCTACATGGTGGTGGTATCTCGGCAGGTCTGCCTTCTGCTGGTATCCCTCACTTACCTCTATAGCTTTTTCATAGCTCTTCTGGCTTCATCTTCTATATTCTCCATGTCTTATTGCTCTTGCAATGTCATCAATCATTATTTCTGTGATACCGTCCCTTTGTTAGCATTGTCCTGCTCTGATACTTACTTTCCAGAAACAGTAGTTTTTATATCTGCAGCTACAGATTTGTTTTTTTCCATGATTATAGTTCTTGTATCTTATTTCAACATTGTTTTGTCCATTCTAAGGATACACTCATCAGAAGGAAGGAAAAAAGCCTTTTCCACATGTGCTTCACATATGATGGCAGTAACGGTTTTCTATGGAACAATGCTCTTCATGTACGTGCAGCCTCCAACTAACCATTCAATGGATACTGATAAAATGGCTTCCGTGTTTTACACAGTGGTGATTCCAATGCTGAATCCCATGATCTACAGCCTGCGGAATAAGGATGTGAAGGCTGCCCTTTGGAGATTTCTGCCAAACTCATGCTGTTCTTTTAAATTAATGTGAATTTAGATCTCTATAGTTAAATGAAGACAAGATCAAGATAGGCTGTCATTACAGCAGAGAAAGCAAAAGGGTAGGTGGCTGACCTCCTTTCTTTACAAGTACTTAATCCTGTGAATTAAAAGGGGCTAGGATCAGGAACCAGTGAATTAAAAAAAAACGGAAACTCTAGAAGTTATCAGGTTAATACAGAAGCAAAGGATTATTTACTAACTTTGCCAAGGAGTTTGCAGGTAGCTAGATTGAAATAAATATCTCCAAGACTCAGGAAAGATATAAGTTAAAAAATTAAATAAGTTAAAACAGACCAACAACATATGGGTCAGAAAAGTAAGTCCATTTCTCCTATTTGGCTTCCTTTTTGGTTCCTGGATGTGTTTCGTCAATGAACCTTGAAAAACTGTAGTTGCGGTTGACCAAAAACTTACTAAAGCTAAGTTAGCAAAATTAAATTGACAGCTATATTTAAAACGAAACTCCCTAACACTTTCTTAATATCATTTGAATTACAAAAATACATTACCAATGAACTTATATTCTGAATGTTAACCAAAATATAATTGAAAATATTTTTATTTCAATTTATATAATTTATACAACATTTTTATGAAAGATACAGAGTGTGATTATTGAATAGGCTCTCCTACTGGGTATTATTTCATTGAAAATCTTCGTGGATTCTGTAAAAGTTTTTCTTTCTCATTGTTCTAAGTATCAGTCTTCTTTAGTGTGTATAATAAATGTACTGAATGGTATACTATTAGACGTTCAATGGGCCATGTTTGTGAAATTTCTTTACGTTATTGGAGGAATGCTTTAATTGATTTATAATTTTTTTCTGTTTTCTGATAGCATTTTGATCAGTGAGTGTGCACTAAAATCTACTGTACATCTTTGAATATATAGAGTTGACCATATTATATCTCAGATGTATCAAATGAGAACTGAGTTAACCAATGTAATATTAAATTAATGGAGTACTGTTTATGTAGTGCATGTAACCATCTTGGGCATTTCCAAAGCAGAACAATAATCCTTCTTTGAAATTAATTTACTAAAAATGTTTAAAACCCTAGATTAGTCATCTTCCTGGTACATGAAGAATATCCTAAAAAATATACTCAATTTCATTTGGGACGTCAAGTGGAACCAGAATGGTAAAACACTCAGTATAAATGTTCCAGTTTCTTCACATCCCCACTGGGTATAACACTTAGTATAAATATCATCAGTCATTCTTTTTTTTGAGGAAGATTAACCCTGAGCTAACATCTGCTGCCAATCCTCCTCTTTTTGCTGAGGAAGACTGGCCCTGAGCTAACATCCGTGCCCATCTTCCTCTACTTTATATGTGGGATGCCTACCACAGCATGGCTTGCCAAGCAGTGCCATGTCCACACCCGGGATCCAAACCGGCGAACCCCAGGCCACCAAAGCAGAACATGCGAACTTACCTGCTGAGCCACCGGGCCGGGCAACATCAGTCATTTTGATTAGCCACTCTAGTAGGTATGTAGTGGCACCATACTATGGTTTTAGTTTTCATTTCTTTAATAGCTGATGATACAGAGCATGATCACTCTATTAAATCTATGGCTGGTTTGCTACACTGTTGGTTATACAAACCAGTATTGTGGCCTCACACTATCTATAACTTCACCTTGCTGAGAAATCCACTGACATCGCAATTGTTTTGAAAACACCCATGGGCATAGGTTTTTTCAAGCTCCACTCCAGATCAAACCAGCCCATTTCTAGCAGCAAAGCTATAGATCCTGATGTCTGCCCCACAACCATATTCTAGATATTTACATAACTGATTTGATTTACTCAATATAAAATTGTGTTTAATTGCAGTTATGTTCATAATGGAAAACACTGAAAGCAATGAAATATCTTTCAATAGGTGAATAGATAAACAAATTGTGATACATCTGTACAATGGAATACAATTCAGCAATAAAAGGCAGTGAGCTATTAAGCCATAGAAAGACACTGATGAATCTTCAATGCATGTTGCTAAGTGAAAGAAACTAGTCGGAAAAGACTACAATATTCTATTTATGCAACATTATATAAAATGAAAAATTATAGAGATGGTAAACAGATCAGTGGTTGCCAAGGACTCAGTGGTGAAATGAAGGGTTAAATAGGTGAAGCACAAGGGATTTATTTTCCTGTAGTGAAGCTGTTGTGTATGGTAAGGTAATGGTGGATACATGACACTATATATTTTTTAAATACCCATAGAGATTTATGGGACGAAGTATAAATCTTAATGAATGCAAATGTTGAAATAAATCATTTAAGAGGTAGGACAAGCCAGAATGGAATGCAGAAAGTGCTAAAACAATCTAGTGTAATAAAATGTATGAAATGATTTCTTTGGATGGGTGGCGTGAAAGGTGCTGACCTAAGTAACATTGGAAATGGTGGAATATGTAGGACTAAAGGCAAAAATGATGGTATGTCGCACTGTATTTCAGTTATAAATCTTTTTCTCATAGGGATGTGGTTTAAGAATTCTGGAACGACTACACACATATACTGGAATTAAAAAACTGAGTAAATAGGTGGTAGATGGTGGGACCAGGTTTCTAACTGTGTAGGAAGTTAAAGCAAAGCAAAGTGACGAAGCCAGAATGATCCGTGTGATAATGGATCAGTGTCAGAGACATCAGCATGAACTCTTGTTCAGCATTATGTAGATACTGAGGGTTTTAAAGAGAAATAGTTATAGATAAATATATACACATGAGTTAATATACAAATATATATTCCCTTACTCTGCTAACTAATAAGGTCTAGAAGCTTGGGGATATCTCACTAGCAACAAAGTCATCTGCTGGTAAGATATTAAATTCTAATAATATTTTTGAATGTAAGGAACTGGGGCTTTTTTAAGTTTGACTGATTCTAGGACTAGGCTGGAGATTTACAGAATGAGCATATTATTGTGTCTGAAAGTAAGGAAATCATAAGAAAAAAAGAGATGAAGCAAAGAAGAAAAGAAGGAAAGAAGAAAGGAAGGTAGGTAGGGAGGAAGGGAAGAAGGAAGAAAGAACAGAAAGAAAGAGAGAACGAAAGAAAAGAAAGAGACAGAAAAAGAAAGAAAGAAAAGCAATGATGGGGTATGTCAAAATAACACAGAAGCCAACTGAAAGTGTTTCCAATGGCCAAAGCCAGAATAATTTGAGCAACAAAATAAAGTAGAATTTTAGAGTTGAATTATTATCCCAATATGAAGTGTTTCCATGATAACATACTGATATAAATAAATGATTGAATAAATTATGAAGAGAGAAAACAGTGAAATGTCACAGGCAGAAAATTTCAAATAATTTATGCAGATAGTCTGCCCTCAAGCAGGTGGATCATGACACTCCATTCGTTGTGTGTGAATTGCATATAGTGACTTCTTTCCAAAAAGTATAATATAGAAAGGAAAGGGGGTAATTTTATGGTGGAGAAACCTGACAAACATTCCCTCAGCCAGGTGATCAAGGTTGCCATCAGCACTGATAATTCATGTTGCTAGTATGTACTCTTCTTATGATGTGATGAGAACATCAATTCACTCACAGGTTTTCCTCCCCAAAACTTGTTAGTCAAGTCTAATCATGAGAAAAACATCAGACAAAGCCCAACTGAGGGACATTTCAGAAAACACTTGATTAGTACTCCTCAAAAACGTCAAGGTCTTAAAAAACAAGAAAAAGCTGAGAAACTGTGACAGCCAAGAGATCACTAAGGAAACATAAGGACCAAATGTCATGTTTTATCCTGGATGTGATCCTGAATTAGAAAAAGCTCATTGGAGAAAATCTAAGAAAATCTGAAAAAAGGATACACTTTAATTTATTTACAACAACAACAAAATATGTGACATTTGTCAAATCTTTCAGGTGGCCGAGTCTTATTGTGGCATCCTCAGCTTCTCTTCCTATCAGTAAATCGAGTCTTATTTCAAACATAAAAATCTGAAGAATGCACCAATACACATAGCCAATTCTAGAATTTTGTTTACTGTGGACACCTGGGTCCTTTTTATTCCGGGAGAAGAGAGACAGATGAACAGATTGGGCCATCAGGAAGCATGGACTGGACTCCTGAAAGAAACACCATGTGCTGAGTGACATTCTGGAAATTTACTTTTTCTCTCTAGGCTTGCATTTCCTCATGGGTATAACTATGATATTGTGCTAGAAATATGGTTTGTTTATTATTTATCGATTTTTCAGAGAACTCTTTTGTTTCAAATTAATCCTAAAAAGATAATACTAATCAACATACTTCTCTGGGTAATTGAGGTGGCCGACACAAAGATTTGCTGAATTGATTATCTTACACGTTTTTCCTGACATCCTTCTCTCAGCTCACTTTGCAACGCTCCTTGAGTCACTCCCACAGAATACTATTACTGCTAAAAACACTACCAGGCATTAAAAAATCCTAAAATGATAAAG
The DNA here is from genome assembly GCF_041296265.1 of Equus caballus. Lineage (NCBI taxonomy): Eukaryota > Metazoa > Chordata > Mammalia > Perissodactyla > Equidae > Equus > Equus caballus. The sequence continues at coordinate 16,007,641 of NC_091695.1, forward strand.
AGAATCCTGACTGCAGAGAAAATTTTAAATCTGATGGTTTATATTTCTTGGAGAACCAATTGTTCTTTCTGAAATTTCAAGATTTATCTTTATTAACAGTTCTATTGGAAAATTGAATTCTGAAAATTACGTGTTTCTGATCTAAATTTGGATTTCGTATATATTACCAAAGTCAATTTCATTCACAGATTTGGGATTCCAAGGATTTCATTTTTCTATTGATGTCATAGTCAGTCCTTAAATATGAAATAATCTCTAAATACTGTAATGTAGTTATTTGCTTCTCACAAATTAATTCAACGTGATAACCCAGTAGGGATTTTAAGATAAATGGCAATGCTCCAATGGTACTCAGCAGAAATGATGAGAAATTTGCTATTTCCTTAAATACCTCCTGGGAGGCCTTCTGTTTATTCATGACACTACGCACGATTAATCTTTTTTGTAACAGGGAGGAAATCAGTGTAGCATTGTGATCTAAGCTATGAGTTGCATGTGGGCACTTACACTGGTTGTTACAATTCTAAATTAGCCTATGAACTTAATATTAATGAAATATGTCAGGTGAAATTTATGATTGATTCACTGTGTTAAGTGTCTGAACTCCTTTATAAAAAACTGTGATATTAGTTTTCCCTGACTCTCTATACAATGTCCTGTGTTTGTCATGTTTTATGTAACTATTTACATTGATGTTTTATTTTAGGCCAAATTTATTAGAAAATCAACTTTAATTTCTTGAAAAAAATATAGCTCTTAATTATAGAGAGTGAACGGCCTTGTCTAGGAACACTAACCATGCTCCCATGTTAAGCACCACAGTTACTAATTCACCATCTAATATCAGACCATAACTCATAGCATTTTACAACAAGACACAGGCAGAGATGTGACATTTGACGAATTGTGGTAGATTTGTTTTTAAATTTAATTAATGAAAGAAACACAGACATTGTCTATTCATAGAATAAGTATTTAGGATCTCAAACACATAATTTCTGCCTATAAAAATCGCATCCTGATCATAACTCATAGAATATTATCAGGCTGTTATTTTTAAGTATTTGATACATTGTATGCTTCAGTGAAAATTTTAATGACTGCATCATATAAAGGAAATGTAATATTCTGTCTCTCTCCTCATTATATAGAAACCCAGTGTTATGATAGTTGGAAGTTTATTTAATAGAAATCTACGTGGTAGATTTACCCAACAGATATGTTCCTTTTGGATATAAATGAATTTAACAAATTTATAACAAATTTTCTTATCAATCTATCTGTTGTAAGGAAAAGGGAATTTCATGTTTTCACTTAATATAGAGTAAAAAGATTTCAGACAGGTCCTAAGAGTATGGAGATTACTATAATTTATGTAAGAAAATCTGTGAAGGAAATGTCTTGGAGGATGGGAGAAGTTGCTATGAGATGGTTACAGGAAGGGTTTTTATGTTTGTGTTTATGAGGAGAAGTCTAGAAAGGGGTTTCTGAGAATGTACTCATGCACAATTAGGATATTCCAAATTTCGTGAGTCTTGACCAGGATTCCATTGAGGAAGTAGCAGAGAATAGAGTAGTGTAGAACACAGAATAGAAAGAAATTAGTGCATCCCAAGTAATGAAAGGACTTCAGATATATGCATAAACCTTGAGACTAGAAAATGTTTGCCACGTTTTAAAAAGTGCTAGAATGCCAACATGGCTAGAGTGTATTGAGCCAGCTGGAGATTTGCAGATGAGTCTGTAGTGGGAAACAGGGCCCCTCGAAATGACAAAACAAAGAGCCATCATTCTGGAGTCTTGTTCCCCTACTAACAAACTGAGTGCACTTAGGCAAGTCGTTAAAGCTCTTTTAATATACACCTACTTGTTTATGAACGTTAAAACATGGGTAGCTTTATTCATGATAGTACAAAATGGAAATATTTCAATGGCCCATCAAGAGACAGAAAGATGGAGGCCAGTCTGGTGGTGTAGTGATTTAGTTCACTTGCTCTGTTTCACCCAGCCTGGGGTTAGCAGGTACGGATCCCGGGCATAGGCCTAGCACCACTCTTCAGGCCATGCTGAGAGACCGAAAGGGACTCTAATTTTCTTAGACAGGAGGAGGTGACCACCCTTGAAACAAATATCTCTAGGAAATTATTCAGTTATATTATGATAGTATGCTGAGACTTTAGCAAATATATGCAATGTAATTTTCATAGAACGTCTATAAAATACAGATGTTTAAAACAGTAAGGGTGTGATTGTAAGATTTTTTTTCTTTCTTTTGTGGAAGATTAGCGCTGAGCTAATGTCTGCCACCAATCCTCCTTTTTCTTGCTGAGGAAAACTGGCCCTGAGCTAACATCGATGCCCATCTTCCTCTACTTTATATATAGGACGACTGCCACAGCATGGCCCAACAGCAGTGTGTAGGTCCACATCCAGGATCCAAACCAGCAAACCCCAGGTGCCAAAGCAGAATGTGTGAACTTAACTGCTGCACCATCAGACAAGACCCTGATTATAAGTTTTTAATTAGGCTAAATATATTCAGTTAAAAGTGCCATTTAGTGTGGTATAAAGTTCTTACTAATTTTTTTGTCATAATTCATTCCTATAAGAAATAAAATTAATAATATTTGGTAATTTTTAATTTTTTTTTAAAGATTTTATTTTTTCATTTTTTCTCCCCAAAGCCCCCCGGTACATAGTTGTGTGTTCTTCGTTGTGGGTTCTTCTAGTTGTGGCATGTGGGACGCTGCCTCAGCATGGTCTGATGAGCAGTACCATGTCCGCGCCCAGGATTCGAACTAACGAAACACTGGGCCGCCTGCAGCAGAGCGCGCGTACTTAACCACTCGGCCACGGGGCCAGCCCCGGTAATTTTTAATTTTTTTATTTTATTTCTTTTAAAGATTGGCACCTGGGCTAACAAATGTTGCCAATCTTCCTTTTATTTATTTATTTATTTTTTTAAAGATTGGCACCTGGGCTAACAACTGTTGCCAATATTTTTTTTTTTTTCCTGCTTTATCTCCCCAACCCCCACCCCGCCCCGTACACAGTTGTATATCTTAGTTGCAGGTCCTTCTAGTTGTGGGATGTGGGATGCCACCTCAACGTGGCATGACGAGCAGTGCCATGTCTGCACCCAGTATCAGAACGCTGGGCCGCTGCAGCAGACTGCACAAACTTAACCACTCGGCCACGGAGCCGGCCCCTTTGGTAATTTTTAATGTACTTTTTGGAAAAAATAAAATATTGGTAATTTTTGTCTGTCCTCAAAATTTGGGGACTTTTTCTTTCTGATTGGTAAAATCTAAAATCTATACACCATAGAGATCAAATAATTAGAATGTTCTCCCAGGCCACATAAAGAAGGCAGATCTTACTGAAATCTTTCCTTTTTTTTTCAGGAAGTTTGGCCCTGAGCTAACATCCATTCCCATCTTCCACCACTTTATAAGTGGGATTCCTGCCACAGCGTGGCTTGACAAACAGTGCATAGGTCTGCACCTGGGACCAGAACCAGCGAACCCCAGGCCGCCAAAGCAGAGCATGTGAACTTAACCACTGTACCACCGGGCTGACCCCCTGAAACCTTTAATAAGGCAAATCTCAATTAACAACAGTAATTATGCAAGCCTGTGTAAACAATGGGAGAATTCTGTGGTTGATTTTTCTTTCTTGTTAATCATTTTGGTAAACAAGCTGGTAGGTACCTTGTGAAGGCTTGAATCACTTGTGCAAAGGAGGAAAACTCCTGGGGCCAGCCCCGTGGCCCAGTGGTTAAGTTCATATGCTCCACTTCAGGGGCCCATGGTTTCACTGTTTCGGATCCTGGGCACAGACCAAGCACCACTCTTCAAGCCATGCTGAGGTGGCGTCTCACATAGCACAACCAGAGGGACCTACAACTAGAATATAGAACTATGTACTGGGGAGCTTTGGGGAAAAAGGAGGAGGAGGAGGAAGGGGTGGGGGAGGGGGAGGGGAAGAAAAGATTGGCAACAGATGTTAGCTCAGGCGCCAATCTTCAACAAAAAAAGAAAACACCTATGCATACAGGTGGTATTTTAGAGGAAGAGAAGGACAGATGAAGGAACTATGATACGTTTTTAAGATTATAATAAAAAACTTGTTGAATAGCCAGTATATGGTGAGAAGTGCCACATTATTAGTTTGCATGTTTTTCTTTCCTAGGTTCTAGACTCCAACTGTGCTCTGGTTTCATTCACATCTACAGCCACCAAGATCAATATCAGTGAAGCCCCAGGAAACTTTTCAGTAGTAAACATGCCCAGTCTGAGTGGCCAGATTCAGTGGAGTTCTTGAGGAGACAGAGACAGGAAGAATTTATTTGAGGGCCTGGCTCCTGGGACCAGCTATTTTATCAGCTTTTCAAATGGCTCTAGTACCTGCTGCCAACAAGTGCAAACAAGTGAGTGAGACTTTTCTTTTGGATGGATTTTAGGGTTTAGAGAACATAAATGTGTTCACGTCTGCAATGTATTTGAGATCACATTATCTGAACTTTGCAGTAAAAAGCCACTACTTCTTGTATCTCTTCTCTCCCCATTTTTGGCCGTGTAGCCTGGTGTGAGTATCCTGGCTCCTCGACCAGCTTCTCCACCTCTTGTCTTTCTGCTTCCTCTTTGAGCACTACACCAATGGTGTAGCAGTTAAGACACGGACTCAGAATAGGAGACCCAGGTTTGCTTCCTGTGTCTGTCAGTTTTTAACTGTGTGGCCGTGGGCAAGTTAGTGCTCCTCTTTGAACTCAGTTTCTTCATCTTTATTAAAAAAAAAAATAGATACACACATTTTAAAACATATTTTTAAACATGCCTTATTTTCTGAACTTTCAAAACTTAACAACTTGCTTTTCCAAAACATTCCCAGAATCCCTGTATGAATCAACAAGCTTTAGTTCTTAACACATTTCTCCTTCTTTAAAATAGTGTCATATCTTTCCTCATGAAGTTGTTGTGAAGCATAAATAAGCACCCAGTACCATGTTTGAGACATGATCAGCCCCCAAAATAGGGCTGCTGCTCTTCTTGCTGCCACCACCCTGCAACTGTGGTTATTGATTTATTAATATCCTCTCACCATCATCAGCATTGATAGTAAGTGGTGCCATAGTAATCTGCCAAAAATGTTACTTGACCCTGTGAAATTGGCACTTTATAAAAAGGAAGCTCAAGACTAGAGGGGCTTCCTGGCATGAAGTTTATTGAACTGTAGGCCACAAGATTCTTCCTCACCTGTTCCTTTTTCCTCTGTCTTGTTTCCTCTTCCTCTATCTTGTTTCCTTTCCCACCCTTTTCCACTGAATGGGTAAATGTTTGTGTCTCCCAGGAGCCAGGTAAGGCACACTCTCCATGCTGTCATTTGAAGGTCATGTGCATGCCAAGGTGGTGTTACCTGTACCATCTTTACTCTGCTGGGGTCAATCCCTAGGTCCTTAAGAAGAAAAAGGGCCTTATTGCCTATGGTTTCTCTTTCATTGCTAGTTGTCATTCCTCGGTCTCGAATGTAACTAGGATGCATCCATTTTGAAGTTTTAGTTACCGTTAATAACCATAACGGCTTCCATTATTTTAAGGTCCCATACATCTACAATTTGACGGATGATTAAAGTCAGATTCAGAGAGGTGAGATGATTTTGAATAATATCACACGGCTGATGACTAGCAGGCAGGGCTCTGAACTCAGATTTTTTTAATGTCCAAATCCAATGACCTTGTTTATTATATCATGCCTTAACAATATTCCTTTGTGTTTAATATAGTGTATTAGAGCTGTCAACAGAGGAACCTGAGGCTGATAGGCTATAAGGGACTAATTCCAGGCCACATAGCTAAGGGGAAGAGTAGGTCCTTATGTCCAGATCTGGATTCCAAGACAAGTCATTTTCTCTTTATACATTTCTTTCTGAGATGTTACATTCTTTATGCTGCCATCTCTATGCCAGAAATCTTGAGAGCTTCCTCCTAATTATCAAGGTTTGGAGAAAAAGTTATCACATGCTTCTGCACGATATAACACCTCTCCACAGGCAGTGTTTTCTGAGAATCAGGAGATAGACTCATTTTGCATCTTAGGTCTCTTTTTGTATTGACTTCTATCCAGGTGTAACCCACATTCAAGTCAAAGCCAACACGGCCAAACTCTATCACTTTTCTCTGTTTTACAGCACTCTGTTTCACTAACTCATGTGTATACATGTGCGGATACGTGTCTCAATGTATTTTTTTTGAGGGAAGTCCAGGGAGCAAATAGAGGGAAATGAAATCCCATAATTGCGAATTTCACTTCTGGAAAATAGAGCAGTTCTTACCCTTACATTTGTTTTATAAATACATATTTTCTTATCTTCCTTCTTTTTGGGGGGAAACAATATTGAAATAGAATCCTTTTCTGTGTTTGACACTGAAGCTGTTTCCATCAGTCCAACCAATGTGACGCTAACATGGAAAAACAATGACTCAGCTGCTTCTAATGACAAGTATAAAGTGAAGAATGAGATGGAAAATGGGTAAACAATTCTTATTGCAAATCAAACAAAGGATAACAACACAGGCTTAAGTTCAGCAACTTTACATCCACCCTCCATCACTCCGGAATAGTCAACAGCACTAAGGTGGTGTTATCTGTACCAACAGTTAGAGGTATGGAGATTACACAGGCGTAAGTGTTACAACAGGTAAAATGACCAACTCCTAGGAATTATCACGAACCATTCCTTCTTTTCCTGTATCCTAGAGCCTGGTCCTTTCAAGCCTATTGGAAAGAGATTGGTTTTCATTAACTGTGGAAGAGGAAAAAAGATTCTGTATTGTTTCAAGCCCAGGAGTTCAGGTGGCTGGATCATTCAGTATTAAGGTCTTATGTGTTTTGAGGTATTTTACCTATTTCCAACTGCCCAGTTTTAAAAATATTTTGTTATTATTGCTTAATACTTATTTTTCAGCTAAGACTTTGTAGCAGAGACCCCATTAGGATTGTGTCTCAATGGTGTCAGTAATTACTAGGCTTCTTTTAAGTTCCCCAGGGAAGCTGATGCTGTGTTTATGTTCCCAGGAGTTTCTGTTAGGAATTAAATTTTGTCGTACTTTGTAGAGGAATGTGTGTTTCAAATGAAATAGGAGTCCAGTGACATTTGATTTATTTCAATTTTTATTTAGCTTAGATCTCAATACCCTGAGCCACCTGTTATAGCTGCAAATTTACCTCTTTTTTTAAGCTGAAAAGAACCAAAAATATAAAAAAAGAGATGAGAAGCTCTTTTTCAGCTAAGAGGAATGAAAAATTTAAAAAAGAGGTCCTCTATTAGTTTTTTGATCTAGAGCTGTGATCTCATTGGCTGGTGAAGGCCATAGAAGCCTGACCTCTTAGAGCCCAGGGGTTGAAGGGACCACTTAGTGCAGCGCCTTCTGCACACGGAGCAGGAAAACACTAGACCAGTGGTTTTCAACATTTCCTTTTGGCCTGGAAACTATTTCTTTAAATAAAATCTTGCCTGGAGCTCAATAATTAAAAAGAACTGGAGAGAGAGGAGCTACAGGGATGGAGTGTCACAGGTACATTCAAAAAACCTCCCGGCTCCTCAGAGCACGATTTTAGAGGGGAAAAAAACACACACACACAATAAAGATTTGCTGTATTATATTGTGAAAGAGAGAGGAAAAGAAGGAAAGGACACAGAGAAGATAGAAGGGAATTAAAGAGAAAAAAAGAAGACAGAATTTAGAAATGGTGATGAAGATAAGGTGATATAAAATTGGTGACTAAAGAAAGAGAAGGTGGAGTGGAGGCAGGAAGCAGCATCCTAGGAGCTGAGTATCCTTCCTCCAGCTTAAATCCTCTGAGCACAGGGCTGGATTCATCAGCTAATATTTATGGAACATGCATTCTGTGCTTAGCAGTCCCAAACCATTATTTTGTTCTCACAGCAACCCTGAGGGCTACAGGGGAAGAAACTGTAATGCTGAGAAGATAAGCTTCTTCTGAGGTCCCAGAGGTAGTGAGCATCAAGTGGTGGAAACCCGGGAAGCCTGATTGCCAACTACCATGGTACAATGATATTTGTAACGGTGACCCAGAGTCATTGACCTGGCTAGTTTATTGGTGTTACATTTCTTTAAAAAAAAATACGACACATGAGTGACCCAATTTAAAATCTTTGCATTAAACACGTTTGATATGAAGGAAGAATGGAATCACAGAGTTGATCAAATCGCTTCAGAGCTGGACGATTCCTTACAGTCACCTAGGTTTGTGTCTAGGAGTTCAGGCACCTGCAGACGTCAGGCAGGGTTGTTGCTCTATCTGCAATACCACCTGGGCTTTGTTTACTTAAACCTGGAGCCCTGGGTTCTAGTTCCCCCAATGACACCGGTAGTATGCGTTCTTGAGCAAGTCACTCGACCTCTCTGTATCTTCATGTTCTCATGTCAAGAATGAAGGGAGTGGATGTCATTTTGGCTGAAATAGTTTGACTTATGTCACTGACAGCCAAATAAGATGATGGAAAGAACAGTGGAGGATAGTATAGGTTGGATGTCTTCTGAAAAATCCCCTTGGGTTGGAACACAAGGACAAGTTCCTTAGTTGAAATGTGTTGGTACTATGAAATGATACTGTTTGTATTATCTTGAATGAAGATCTTTAGATGTAGCAAACAACCACTTTATTTGATGCTTTGTTCCCGTTGTCTAAAACAAATATAATTAAATGCTGCTGTTTAAAAGTGACAATTTAGAAGACTGTCAAATCACTGTTGGAGTTAACAGTCTTAGAGAATAGTACAGATCCTAAAACATTTTGGCTTTAAGGTTTATTCTTTTCTCCTCCTTCCTGCAAAATGATGTGCTTTTTTCCTGTTATAAAATGATGGCATTGCACTGGACTCTTGATCTAAAGGAAGGATTTTTAGTGGGTCACATTAAAACATCAATGACTGCAGTCATTCTTAATGAAAGATGCCTACAAATATCTTGTCCTATCAATCCATATTGTGTGTTTTAAAAATGGAGCCTAGTCTAGTTTCTGGTCTTCACTTTGCCTTCCTGGATGTGATGCAAGGCCTCTTACAGGGAGGAATGATGATGACACTGTCACCTGCCAGATGCTCCTTGAACTCATTGGAAGCCAGAATGAGATACCTCAAGATTTAGCAGTCAATATTCCAGGGATGAAGCCAGAGATTCAATACAAGGTCACCTTGTATTTTTCAAAATCAGATGAGCACAGAGAGACCTCTTGGTTACAGAAAGTAGGTTAGGTGAGTTACAAAAGTGTGCCTCTCCTCTGCCTTGTGGTTTTGAATTTCAGTAACTTAACAGTTTTTTAAAATATTGTTTTTATATATGTATAGAGTTTTAGAATTTCTAGAGGGTTTATAGTTTGACCACGCCTTATTGAGGGAGGAGGGAAAATGTTCTTATTTTACAGGTCAGCACATTTGGTCTCAGACTGATAGTGGGAGTTGAAACTTTTTGGAGCCTGGAATCCAGGAAAGAATTCGGCCCCCTTAACTTTTTTAAAATTTCAGTTGAACAAATAACAGATGATTTACCCAAGTAGGGCCATTGGAGGAACTTACCAGATCCATGGAGAAAAGGGATGCTTAGCAGGCCAATTTAGCAGACGTCTTCTGCACTAACAGTAGAGTAGTCATTTACAGATTTCATAGCATTTTCAGAGGTAACCCTGTGAACTGAGAAGAACAAGTACTTAATTCACATCTTACACATAAGGAAACATGGCTACAAAATGGGTTTTAGGATTCTTGATCACAAATGAGGGAAACCAGACTTTGGATAGCTTCAACTAAAAGAGCAACTTATTGGCTCATGTATATTTCCCTGTTGTGGGCAGCAAAGCCTTGAAGAAAGAGACGAAGTGACTCTCACCTCTTTCCTGCTTCTTTCTTTCTGTCAGCTTTGTTCTTAGAGTGGCTCCCTCCATACAACTCAAGGAGAAATGGCCACCAGAATTTCCCCTGTTTCACGCTCTATCAACCGGGATATGGTCCAGGGAAAAATTCCTTGAGTAGTTTCTGATTAGCCAAGTCTGAATCATGTGGCTGTCCCTGGAAGACCCCATTTTGAGTTGGGTGGGAGGAGACGATTTCCCAAAATATGGAGGAGAAAGTCGAATAGCTCAGTTTGAAAGACAAGCACAAATATCTGTGGTGCTACCTGGAATAAAAGTACAACGTGAAATGACTCAGGAGGATGTACCTCTGTTTAGGGGAGGAATGGAACAGATATTTGTGGAGTCCAACTGTGGATGTGTCATCTTATGGGAGGGAGAGCAGAAGTGCTGAAACAAGACAGGGATGTACATCTGTTACAGTTAATGTCTTTGCCTATTGTGTTTGAAACAGATATCAACAAGACAGACAACTTTCCCCAATGACCCAGAAGACCCACTGCTCCTGTGATCAAATATCACCTAGAATCTGGAGAGCCATCCTCTGACCCAAGACAGGGAAGTCCTGCTATTTGGGTTAAAATCTAACACAAGGTACAAGGCCACTGTTTATTCTAAAGCAGCAGATGGCACCAAAGTACAGCCCCAGGCCATTAAGTTCAGGACAAGTATGTTGAATTTTGTAAAATGGCTTCAGTCAGAGTTTTCTAGCACAAAGTTTTGTCTTCTGTGATTCTGGTTCTGGGTTGTCTTTTGCTTCACAGGTACTTTTGTTGTAAGAGGGAATTTTCTGCAAGAGATTTTGGACAGAGCAGATCCAGTGAGTTTCTTCTTAATTCTTTAGCCAAGACACTTCTTTCATTCAGCTCAATAAGACATACTGAGCAGCTGCTCTGTGCAAACATTAGCTGCTGCCTCCTGTCTTTATTTCATATCTCTGCATTCTAGCCAATGGGGCAACACAATTACCAGTCAATGCATAATATTTTTTCTCTTATAAACAGAAATTCATTTTGTCAAGTTGCTTAAGTATTTTCCTCTTGAGATCAGAAAAGGAGGGTTTTTTTTGGCCTGACCTTGGAATGCATACTAATCTTTCTATTGAAACTTGTTGATGTGAACATTGCTGGTTTCTACCTATAATTTGTTAGCTCTCCCACTCTGTAAATTGAGCAATATTTGGAGGCTTTTTGGATTGGTGCTGATGAGGGGGTAAAGCAGTGCACAGTTCTTAACTGTCAGGGAATTTCAGTATAGGTGGGGGATCGAGGAAGACATACATGGACAAGTATATGGTCAGGTCTGAGGTTTCAGGAACAAATGCTGCAGCGTCATAGCCCTCAGGGGCTTGGGTTAAAGCAGCATGAACTGATTCTGGTTATTTTAACCAAACTATCTCTATTGTGAAATGATGTCATAGATGCACAGAATGAGGGGAGTGGATGTGGGGCCTGGAGGACCAAAGTCAGAGACCAGATTAGCCTCCAGGAAGCTCTGCAGGCTGGTCCACCCTGGACCTGGTGATACTCCCTCAGGATGGAGAGGAGGTCACACCCCTGCTTTCTGGACAACTGAAAGGAGCCGCTGTCCCACCAGCTTCCACGTGAGTGGCAAGCACTTCCTCCCACCAAGGGTGACTGAGGTGCTGTTTGGAAGAGAGGGTTGTGTGCTTCACAGGTAACACATGGCCACCATCCGCTATAGCTGCCCACTAAGTGCTGTGGACATTGGAAGGCTAGAGCAGGATCTCAACATCAAATCCCCAGGGAGGGCCTCTTCTATAGGAAGGATTTGAACTTGCCTGGAAGGGAGGGCAGGATCTGGATAAATGGAGAGAAGGAAGAAGACGTTTCAGTTGAGGAAACATCATGAGTAAAGGTCCAGAGGATGAACACCGATGTCTGAGGTAAGGAGGCATTGGGACTTGGTGACATCTTGGCCTTGATAATTCTGGAAAGGTTTACTATTTCTTAGAGAGACATTGTTTGTATGCTTTGTGAGTTATTTCTCTTGTCTTCGGAGAGTGGAGGTGCATGCTGTAGACCACTTGGTAGCAATTACTGTCCAGGCTGTATTACTTTCATGGGGCTAGAAAATTTGGACAAGAAGCCTGTGACAAGTCATGTCTGTAAGGAATTGTTGCTTTTGTGTTATCCACATTTAAGAAAGATCCACTTGTGTCCTCTTTCCTTCTTTCCTCTTCCACTGGTGATGTTAATGTGTGGGTGGGGGAGGGGAGGATGCAACTGTAGGAAAGGCCACTTGGCCGCATGGGGCCCTGTTCCCCAGCAGTTTGGTAGGTGGGAGGTTCCCAGGTGAGGACAGCTTGGTGTCTAGTATATGGCTACGGTGTGAGGAGGAGGAGGAAGAGGAAAGGGCTCCTCCAGATGTGCCATTGACAGTGGTGGGGCTGTCCTACACAGATGCTTGTGCAGGAGGGTGAATGTGCCTGAAATCTAGCCTGTGGGCTCCTCACCAAGCCATGCATCCCTGGGCTGGGTCCTTCCAGAGGAGGGCCCTTTGACTGATTTGCTAAAATGGATCATGTGGATTAGTGAGGGCCTTGGGTTCCCTATATTTTAAAGCAGCTTGAGCAGAATTAAAGTAGTAGTGATTGCATCTTAGGTTCTTGGTCGTTTGGGTGCATACACAGACTGGTTTGTGTTTAACTGTCTTCGTACTTGATAAATAATAATTACAGTAGTGTTAACCTTCTCTATTTGGTTTGCATATGTGTAGGGGATAGACCCCACATAATACATACATGTGCATACACATGCATGCACATACATGTATCATATCAGGCATTTTTCAAGTGACTAGTTAGGTGGGATGGGGTTAAGGGAACCATCAGAGGATGTTGAGACACCTGAGACTAGTCATGGTAGAAGACTGCCTCTGAGGCTGAAGAGCAAGAGGGAGGAAGTGGTGTTTCTGGAGCCCACTGAGGGCTGGGGCAGTGGAGGATGCAGCCATGCCAGAACAGGCAGCCCAGAGAGAGGTGGAAGTGGGAGGAAGACTTCACTGCTTTCTGCTCCAGCCCCCCAGTAACCTGCCCATATTGCACATTGGCAATACCTGATCCCAGACCATCGGGCAGGGTCCTAACCTGTACCAAAGAAGCAACATTAAGGGGTCAGCCTCCTGGGGCACAGAGCAGTCGGGAAGAAGAACAGAGGATGGATTGAGAGGGTGAGGTGAGCAAGTGGCAAATAATTAGCACTCGTGTTATTTTTTCTTGAGGTGAGGATTGTTATCCCAATTTATAGGTGAGGGAACTGAGCTCAGGTGATTTTCCTAAGACCCACCTGGCTATTAAAGAAGAGCTAACCTTGGAACCCAGGCCTTCCTCATGCTAAAGTCTGTGATTTTTAATTGATTGCAAGGCATGGCATGTGAAAAGTCCATGTTTTCTTTGAGTAGTCCATTGTACCACTAAGAGTCAATTCACAAGAAGAACAAAGAGTAGCTATGTGGATGTAATTGTCCAGGTTGTTTCTTCCCCTAAGATGATGCCTGACTTTTGCTGGGACCCCAATACGTTTGTGTTTGTTGTGGTTGTGGTTAAATGGTGTAGAATAGGAAGGGATAATTTCCAAGAGTATTTCTTAGATTTTATGACATACCCAGATGATAGCTTCTCTCTCTCCTTCCGTGGCTTGGTCATTCTGGTTATTGTGAATACCTCACATGTCTTCACAGACTCCAGTCAGGTTTTTGCTTGTCGAAGCTGTTAATATTAGTGCCACAAGCATGACCCTGACCTGGAAAATCAATGATAATGAGTCATCCTCTGTCTATACCTAGGAGATACAAGTTGCTATGGAGATCAGTTCCCTCATTCTCACCATCAATGAGACTTGTGCTGTCATCACTCCATCACAGTGCATCCTTTCATTGGTGATGGTTCCAAAGGCATGCCAGGCTTTATCCAAGTGTATGCCCATGAGTTCACTCATTGCTTTTCTAACCTTTCTTAGTCACCTTCCATGTACCAGGCCCAGATACAAGAAAAATCTCTGAGCTTATTTTTTTTGCAATTTGATTTCCTTGCACTGTCTCTTTTAATAGTCACAAATCTGTGACATGTTTGGCATTAGCCTTATTTTATGGAGGAGGAAGCCAAGGCTGAGAGAGGTGCTGTAGGCAGGTGTCACACCTGGTAAGTGGCAGAGGTGGAATTAGACAGATAAGCTGTCTTGACTCCAGCCCATGCTTATAGTGACTATTCCAGTGTGGTAGAGACCTAGAGCAAATTAATACATGGAGACAAAAAGAACCTTGATATTCACGTCCCTTTCTCCTTTTAATGCTGACATTATAATGAAGCAGAACATGGCTATATCTCCTCCTTTCTTTGCTTAACTGTCCCTTAAAGATAAGAAGATAGGCAGAAAATAATAAGCTTTCTCTTCCAGAGAAGATCAAATAATTTAAAATAAAACAATAATGGTGCACCAGTAGTATGCTAGATAATAGTATTGGTATCACACTGTGCCAGGAGCTTTACGTGGATTGCAATTGCCTTCGTGGTGGATATTAAGATACCTGTGCAGATGAGAAAACTACAGCCCAGCAGGCTGAACAATTTCCCAAAGACCAAGGGGCAGAGCAGGAACTTGAACCCAGGGGTTCCTGACTCTGGACCCAGGGCTCATCCCACAAAAATGCTTTCCTCAAGTGTCCATTGCTTCCCAGGAAACACACCTTAGGCATCGTTACAGATGTGTTCTGTACTGGCTAATTGGGGTAAACGGAATCTACTAACTTCTTCATTTTTTTACTTTTTTTACTGTTTAATCTCTCTATTAGTTAGGATTAGTTTCAGCTGTAACAAAAATCTCACCAAGTATTCATGGCTTAAACAAGACAGGAGTTTATTTCTCTCTTGTTGTAAAAGAAGCCCAGCACTAGGCAGGATGGGGTGGTCGAGTGTCAGCCAGGGCTCAGTTGCAGGAAACAGAAACTGTGAGCTGCTTTAAGCTGAGTGGGATTTAGTCCTGGGAATTGAGGGTTTAGAGACCCATTTGAAGGCTAGTGTATTACTTTGCTCGGGCTGCCATAACAAGTACCACAGGCTGGGAGGCTGTAAGTAAGAAGACCAAGATCAAGGTGACACAGGGTTGGTTTCTTCTGAGGCCTCTCTCCTTGGCTTGTAGATGGCTGTCTACTCCTTTTGTCCTTGCTTGGTTGTACTTTGGTCTGTGCATGTCTGTGTTCTAATATCCTATTCTTACAAGGACACTCGTCATGTTGGATTAGGGCCCACCTTAATAACCTTATTTTACCTTTATTGCCTCTTTAAAGACCTATCTCCAAATACAGTCACATTCTGAGGTACAGGGTTTAGGACTTCAACACATGAATTTTGAGGGGACACAATTCAACTCACAACAGCTGGAGAGCAGGCTTTAAGGCTGGGACCCAGAAATGACTCCATAACTAAGGGTGCAGAACTCCCCACCTGTGGAGTCACCTGCTTTGTCACCGTCAGCAGCTCTGGCTGTATTTGCTGGCTCCAGGAATGTATGTTGTGAGCTGCAGTCCTGGGGTCAGGAAGTTGCAGCCACCACCACAGCCACAATGTTGGTTCTAGAGCTAGGCAGCCTGAGCTCCAGTCATCACATCCACATTCCAGCTACAGGAACGAGGAAGGGCAGAAGGTAGTGCTCCATGCTTTAAGGATGCTTCCTAGATGTCATGCAGTACATCTGCTCATATGCCATTTGCTAGAACTTAGCCACATGGCTAAAATAGCTGCAAAGGAGGCTGGGAAATATAGTCTTTATACCCAACAGCCATGTACACAGCTAAAAATCTGGGAGGGTATGACTAATAAAAAGAGGAGGGGAATGGATTTTGGGGGCCAACCGCAGCCTCTACTACTCGTCCCTAAAAGGAGGCTCTGGAAGGTTTAGTAATGTATATAAGACAAAGTAGCCAGCAGCAGCCAGTCCTACTTCAGACTGAGCCCTTGCCTATGGGGCCTCACGCCTCCTCTCATTTCCTGAGAATGACTTTGTACAACCTAAGCACACAGTTTCTGCACTCTTGTAGCCAGGTGTCCTCTCAGTGGCCAGAAATACCAGTTTCTGAGGGGCTGGTGTTGTAGGTGATAATACGAAGAAGACAGAAGGAGAGCTCAGGTGTCCCAAGTGTGCATTTAATCTCAGGGTAAATGTTTTCTGAGGTTCAGTCACCTTTGTCTTCTGGAGAAATAGATTCTTAATCTATTTGTCTACTTTATTCCCTTAGCCCCTGTTCTAGTTCCCAACTTTTGGTGATGTCAGCATGAGGGAGAGTGGCTTAGCTTGGAGCAGCAACAACTCAGATTCCTTTAAGATACTTACCACACGGGGTGGAGCTGGAGCACCTTAGCTGGAAAGAACGACCAACCAGAGTACTGTCATTGGTGGCTTATACCCTGGAATCAAGCATTATTTTGAACTATTGCCACAAGGACCAAATGGAACTGAAGGGGATTCCTAGACATTTTATAGTATAACTGGTAAGCAAATAGGATATTTCTTAAAGAAAATCAGTGTAATTTATAGATGTCAGGATTTCCAAGTATTTCTGTTTATCATATTATCTAAGAAAAATATTTAAAAGAAATTAAAACAGTAATGCATATTTATTGTATAAAATAAAACAAACAAAAAGAAAAAATCACATGTAAACAATCAACCAGAGGTAACCACTGATAAATTTTGGTGTCTAATGTTTTATAATTTTATAATATTTACAGGTGTGTGCATGTGTGTGTGTGTGTATATATATACATACATATATGTTGATTGATTGATTTTCTTTTACAAACATTGAAGTCATCCTATACATGCGGTTTTATAATCTGCTTTTTTCCATTTACCAGTTTATTATGAATATTCTTCACTGTCAATATAAATATTTCTGCAGGATAATTTTAGTGCTTGCCTGGCATTCCATTGTCTAAATCAGACGTCAACAGATAATATTGACCCCTGGGCCAAATCTGGCCCACTGCCTGTTTTTATAAATAAAGTTTTATTAGAACACAACCAGGTTTACTTGTTTATATACTGTCTATTGCTTCTTTTGTGCTAGAAATGAGTAGTTGGAACAAAGAATATATAGCCTACACAGTCTAAAATATTTATTCTGTGGCCCTATAGAAAAAGTTTGCTGACCCCTGGCTTAGATCAGTGGTTTCAAAGGGTGATCCAGGGAGCTCTGTGAGTCCCCAAGGTTCTTTCAAGGAGCCTGTGTGGTATTATTATGATAATAACACTAAAATGTTATTTGGCTTTTTCACTCTCTTTCTCTCATCATGGGTGTACAGTAGAGTTTTCCAGATGCTGAAGAACAAGGGATGATATCATCAGTCTGACGGCTAATGGTACATATGCTTGTGTATTCTTTATTCTTTCTTTCAGGTTCAAACATTTTATTGTTGCTAATATATTTCAGTATTTTATTTTTTATTTTACTGAGGTCATAATAGTTTATAACATTGTGAAATTTCAGTTGTACATTATTATTTGTCAGTCGCCATATAAATGTGCCCCTTTACCCATTATGCCCACTCGTAAACCCCCTTCCCCTCTGGTAACCACTAATTTGTTCTCTTAGTCTATGTGTTAGTTTATCTTACACATATGAGTGAAAACATACAGTGTTTGTTTTTCTCTGTCTGGTTTATTTTGCTTAACATAATACCCTCAAGGTCCATCCATGTTGTTGTGAATGGGACGATTTTCTCTTTTTTACGGCTGAGTATTATTCCATTATATTCCTTGTGTATTCTTATGTTTTAACAATTTCCTCATTTCGTATTTCTCCTTCCATAAATATAAGCTACATTAAAAAATCGATGAGAACCTTAAGTATTTTTAAGGAGGTAAAGGGGTCCTGGGACCCAAAAGTTTAAGAATCTCTGGACTGGATGTATTATAAATTATTTAACTGTTCCCCTATTGTTGTACAGGTAGATTATTTACAATATTTCAAAAACAACATTGTGATGCAATAGTTTTGTTACTTCTATAAGGCTAATTGATATTGATGAAAGTATTTCATGAAAATAATTTGGTGTTCATTATGTTTATAAAATTTGAAATACATTTTTTGACAAAACTTGGAAAACATACAGTATTCCTTGATCTTTAATTGCAAGATTGAAATCCTTTATAAGGAGAGGAAGAATAAAAAAATGAGACTGATTCCTTAAGCTGCATTGAAGTCAGTTGGTTTTTTGAGATCCTCGTTGTGTAGGTTTCTTCAACCCTGCTGGTTGAGTTAAGCATTGATAGTTACTTGAAAAGATCTGCTTGCAGAAAAAGGGAACCGCTAAAATGCATCTGTCAGATGAAATGTAGTAATTCCTTTTCAAGTCTGAATTTTAGATTAGACTGTTAAAGCAGGGTCTTAATATTAAAATATATTACTTCTTTCTTTTGGAGACTATTGATAATGATAAGAGGATCCCCTCTGTGGGGGTACTCTTGATATTGTGTGTATTGCCATTGCCTCCAACTAAATGTAATAATAATATAATCTATTGGAGATCTATAATGTGCTGGTCTCTCATCTTATATTTTAAAATTTTTAACACAACTTCATGAGGTAGCTATTGTTAGCATCTCCAGTTTCCAGAGTTGGAAATGGGAGTTCTGCAAGCTTAAGTAACTGGCCCAGTTAGTAAAATGGCCTCTGTCTGACTTTGAAGACCGAGGTCCTAACCACAATGTGGACTGACACTTTGCTATGGCACAGCTGCAAGGTAATTTAGGACTATTCTTGATGAGAAAGTATCTTTTGTATTACAGCCTACAGTTTGGTCCCTTTGAATGGAAGTCAAGAAGAGTTGTAATAAGGCACTAGACTCCTAGGGAATACCATTAAATTACTGAACAACATTCATTATTATTGGGGAAGTCAGTGTAACAACATTAAGGGCAAATTTGAAAAAGGGAAACAAATACCATATTACCAAGAAATTCCAATCCTGCGCATAAATATTTCCAAAAGAATTGAAAGGAGGGACTCATACAGTTATCTGTACATCACTGTTGATAGCAGCATTATTCACAATAGAAAACAGATGGAAGCAACCAATTGTCCAGCAATAGATGGATGGAGAGACAAAATGTACTATATTACATACAATGGAACCAATTCAACCATAAAAAGGAATGAAATTCTGATATATGGTACAACATGGATGGGCCTTGAAAAGATCATTCTGAGTGAAATCAGACAGACACAGGAGGACAAACATTGTATGCTTCCACCTATATGAGGAACCTAAGATAAGCAAATTCATAGAGACAGGAGGTAGAACAGAGGTTTCCAGGGGTTAGGGGAGGGAGGAATGGGGAGTTGTTGTTTAATGGGAACAGAGTTTATGTTGGGGGTGATGAAATGGTTTGGGTACAGATAACGGTGATGGTTACATGACATTGTGAATGTACTTAATGCCATGGAGTTGTACACTTACAAATGGTTAAAATGATAAATATTATTATGGATATTTTGCCACATAAGAGGCAAGGGAAACAAAATAACTTCACTCTTCTAACCCAAATAACTTCCTTTTCTGTGTCCACAGTCATATGTTTTGTTTACACCATTGTAACTATTATGAAAATAATTTTATTTTGTATTTCAACTTTTTTTCTCAGTGCATACTATAGCCTCCCCCGTAGTTAGTATGGTCTTCCTATTTTTAGTGGCTGCAGAATATTTCGTCATGGAGCCAGATCACAGTTTACACAGCCCTTCTCTTCTTATGTAGTATTTAAGTTATTTGTAGTTTATTTATGTTTACAGAAAGTGGCTGCATTTCCTGGCTTTTTGTCTTTGGAATCCTTTTGACATCAGGAATCTGGGTGTAGGGGAAGAAGACTCTAGAAGCTACCTCCCTTTTAGGAGATTTCATTTTAAAAGCAAAAATTGATTCTGGAATAGATAGCACATGCATGTAGTATAAAATTAAAAACAAATACAAAAGGTTTTGCAGTGAAAATGTTTCCTTCTTTTGTCCCCCAATGACCCACTTCTTCTCACTGGAAGTGACCTTGGTTACTGGGTCAAGAGACAAAAGTTTTGAAAACAAGGGCAGTAGAGAGACCCTGCATATGTTATTTCTCAGCCTCGATTGTGCATTTGTATTGCAACTGCTTCAGTGTGTCAGGTGAGACAGTCAGATAACAGTCCCCAGGGCACTCATGTGGGTGATTTCTCTTCTGACTCCCAATTCTGGGATCGAAGGGTGTGTGTCTTTTTTCCCTTCCCCCCTCCAATGCTCCCACTTAGTAAATGTCAACTCCCCATTTCAGTTCTTCTCTCCAGTATGCCTGACCATGTTATAGGAAGATGTTTTCTTTTGAGAAAAGAACATTGATTAAAAACATTTTATTGAGATATAATATACTTACTGTAAAGTACATACATCCTAAGTGTATAGTTTGATGAATTTCGACAAACTCTACTTGTCTGGTCACCAACCCTCAGAACAAGAACTGAACATGATTCCCAGTCCAGAAGACCCCAGGAGGGGGTGTTTTTATGACAAAAGCAAAAGACCAGAGAACTGATACAATGAACTGGAAAGTTCATCTGTGTTACAGAAGAGCCAAAAGTCTTGAAAGAACTGAGCGTGTCTGTTTCTCACCTATGTTTTGGGGTTTGCCCTTTGTGAACTCCTTTGAGAGTTTGATGGTGAAAGAGCAAGTTCTTTTGACAGACAGATTGAAATAAAGCTGGATGTTATGACGGTCATGAACAGACTTCCTTTTCTCCTCATTTCTTCTGACCAGCCCCCAGTGTAGTATTTGATATCTGCGTGATCTGCGTCACCATGACCGAAATGGTGTTGGAGTGGCAGAATACGGACAGTACTTCTGAGTACACCTACCATCTATTCATACCATCTGAGCATGGCTCTAATAAGACAAACAGTTTGCACAGAGCAGTCACTCTCTGGGGCCTGATCCCAGGCACCTTATAAAACATCACTATCTCTCCAGAAGTGAACCATGTTCGTGGGATCTACAGCTTCACCAAACACTACACACGTAAGTGTCTTAGGATGCCCACCTAAGGGAGTAGTCTCCCTGACTTTCACTTGGAGGGTGAGAACTAAGCATTGGTTAGATGATGCGGTCAGAGCCCATGGTGTTTCTGGGCTCCAGGTAGAATGTGAAACTGCTTAAGCTGAAAACATCAGCCTCAGCAAACGTCCTGCCGTTTTCATGGGGCACTGGTGCTGAGCCACGTAAACTTGGAATTGTCTTGAGAAGCAGGAAGTGATCCCATAAGTCATGGAGAACCTAACCTTGCATTCATTCCTTGGGAATCTAGACCAGAGGAGGTCACCTTGTCATGTTGGCATTGGAAGATACTGCTCAAATGAGGAGCTCTGCATGCAACAGGGGAGGGGGTGTTTTGCTCATATGTGATCTAAATATGTGGTAGGGATGGTAGTTTATAGTTTCTTTTTAGTATATTTTTCCCTTTCATTAATCAGATTTGAAAAACAAACAGGAAACTATATCTTGAAAATATATTTCAGGTAAACTCAAAATGTGAAAATAAGCCTGAAAAACTTTAATTCCTTTGAGATTTAACCTGTATAGTTATTTTCTGAATGTCTTCTTGGGAAGACTTCCATCTTTTGAGCCAACAAATATTAGCTTTATTCATTCATTTCACAAAAGACTCAGGCTCTTTTTAGATGCAATAAATAAAAAAGTTCTGGGATTCGAGCTAATCCATGCTTTATTTTATTTTGTTTTATTTTAAATCAAGGGCCCAGCACTGTGTCTAACATTGAAATAAGTACCAACACCATAGCAGTAACATTAAATTGACAGAACTTTGAGGAAGCCTCTCCCAGGTACACCTACCGCCTTCTTATTGGGAAGGATGGAAATTCCAGCCACGCAACAGTCACAGTCATTGGCGTCACTTATGTAACTGTCACTGGATTAATACCTGGCTCATCATACACAGTAGAGATCTTCACACAAGTGGGGAATGTCACCGAGTCACTGGTACCTGGCTGGCAGTCATTTTGTATAGGTAAGTAGCCCCAGGTGCTTCTTGGACTCCTTCCTGTGTGGTGCTTACCTTGCAGGCTGGTCCTCCACAATCCTTAGTATATCAGGTTTTGTGTGGTGTGCAAAAATGGACACTGAGCTCTCTGAGACCTCCTGTTAGCTTATTAGTGCTATCTTGTTGCCCTCATTATTTATTCATTCAACAAATATTTATTGAGCACCTCTTGAATACCAGGCACTGGCAAATGACACAGACAAGTCCCTGCCTTCCGGGGACTTTTATTCTGGTGGGGAAGACAGAAAAAACAAGGTGAATAAATTATCAGGTGATGATTATTGCTAGAGAGAGGCCAAGAAAGACAAGGAAGGGAGAATGAGATGTTTACCTAGGGTGTCCAGGGAAGGCCTCAAAGAAAAGGTGACTTTTGAGCCAAGACTTGAAGGAAGTAAAAAAGCCAGCCATGTGGATGTCAGGGTGAAGAGCGTTACAGGCAGAGGTGCAGCCGGTGCAAAGGCCCTGAGGCTGGAGAGTGCCTGCTGTGTTGAGGGCAGAGCAGGAGGCCAGGATGGCAGGAGTGGATCTATGGGAACAAGAGGGCGAGGGGTAGGTGGTGAGAACCAGGAGGTAATGAGTTAGGGCATGGATGACTTCCAGGCTTGTAGTTCATAGTTTGGCTTTTACACTGAAGAAGGTGGGAAGGATATTGTTAAAATGGATGCTCAGCCTTTTCTACTTTCTTGATCCTTATTTCTCAAAGCAAAAAGTGTGATAAAGAGAAGAGCCCTGGGTTTAACTGAGGACTTTCAGAAAGGAACCCAGGGAATGTCTGCAGAGTTGTGAGGACTTCTGCTTGCAGTTCTGACTGTGGCGCCTTTGTCACTGTGATGCCCCTGTATCACCTTATTCTCTATCCTCTTTTCAGCTACATCTTCCCTTCCTTAGACCAAGCTATTCGAGTGTGTTCAGACTGATTTAGAGGGGGGTGTAGTCTCATTGGATCAGCCTCCCTGGTCATGTGGGAACCTCGATGACCCTCTGACCTTTCACATGGAGTGGCTAAAGAAATCCCTGAAGCCTTGAGTCACCTCTGCTGCCTCAGGCTCCAGCCACCTGGTCTAGACTCTGATCTTTGGTATTTGGGTGGCCTCCATTGCTGATACTTTTCTTAGCCATAATCATGGCAGCCTGTAGCAGGAGAAAAACATATGTGAGCATTTATGACTGGGGGTGGAGGGAACAGCAGCTGTGGGAGAAGGTATGAACTGGGGAGGCTACCTTTCCAGGCCTCCGGCAGAGAGTGTGGAGAGGCACTACATGACTTATTAGTGCTTTTCCTGCTCTAAAATTCGGCAACATAAAAGTAATGATAATATTCTCCCCCAGGATATTAATAGAGAGTTTTCCGTTTACATCAGTTTCATGTTGGCCCTCAAGAAACCTCTATTGGTCCTCAGGTAGAAACAAATAACACCCCATTTTAAAGATGAGGAAACTCATGCCATTTACCATTGATCATTGAGCATGTTGTGTGTTTAGAAAATGCCCTGGACTGGGATTTAGAAAACCTGGGATCCAGCTTTGGCTTTGCCACTTACCAGCCATGCCACTTCTTCAGCAAATTACTTCACCTCTCTAGGCCTCAGTTGATTCATCTGCAAAATGGGACAGTCCTAGCCCTACCTGTTCCAGAAGGATTGTCGAGAGGGCCCCAAAATGAGATGACACAGGTGAAAAAGCTGCTCCACCCATGGTATGATATACCTACCTCTCATGGAGCCCTGTTCTCTTCCAGCTCAGTGACTGACAACCACTGTTTCATTTAATCCTCAAACAGGCCTGAGCTGAGGCTCAGAGCAGTTGGGTGACTGACCCAAGGTCACCCAGTTCAGTAATACCCGATTCAAGGTCAGCCTCTGCCTCTTCTCCCATACCACAGGACTCCTCCTTGCAAATGGGCCAGAATTCTACTGCCCCGCACGTGTCAGTGTTTGCAAAGGCAGATGTCCCAGAGTCTCACAATGTGCTGTGCTTGCTTTGCAGATCCTGCACCAGTAGCCTCCTTCCACTGTGAGGTCGTCCCCAAAGAGCCGACCTTGGTTCTCAAGTGGGCCTGCCCTCCCGGCACCAACGCAGGCTTCAGGCTGGAGATCAGCTGTGAGGCCTGGCAAAATCTGACATACCGCAAGAGCTGCTCCTCGGAGAACAACACCGAGTACAGGACGGAAGTCACGTATTTGAATTTTTCTACCTCGTACAACATCAGCATCACTGCCTTGTCCTGTAACAAGACGGCACCCCCCTCCCAAAGCACGTGCCTCACTGGCATCACAGGTGGGCTTCGTGGCAGCAGGGTGGCCAAGCGGCATTGTGGTCACCCCTGGAGACGCTGACCCAGTGGGTCTGCAAGTGTGGCCCAGAAATCTGCTTTTTTTTTTTTTTTTAAATTTCAGCTAAAATATTTGTTTTTGTTGGCATGGACTGTTAACCCAATTCTATAGAAATCTAGTCTACAAAAGCAGAGAAGAGGGAATCATTTTTACATTACAAATTTTCCTTTTCTTAACAGAATAATTCATTGCCACATTTTCTTTTAAGTAGTGAGTTCCCTTACTGCATTAAAAAGAAGCATTTTATAGAAATATTCAAATATACATAAAAGTAGAGGACAGTAGAAAGAAACCCACATGCCCATCACCACCCACTTGAACATTTGTCAGCACTTGACCAATTTTGTTTCATTCATGTCCCCTCCTCCCTTACTTGATTGCTTTGAGGCCAGTCCTAGTCATTCTGTATTTTTATGTGTCAATATTTCAGTATTTATTGCTGCAAGATAGGGACTTCTTTTCTCTTTCTTTCAGACATAACCCCATTATTATTACCATAACACCTGAAAACTTAATCTTTTTTTTCGCTATTAGCAAATATTCAGTCAAGATTCCTATTTCCCTACTTACAGTTCCTTAAGACAGCATCTGTATTCACAAGTGCCCCAGTGGTTTTGGGAAACAGGATCACTTCCTGCACGGGGGTCCCCCTAGTTAATCTTCATGCACATATGGTTGTTTTTTTTTTGGAAAATCTTGCTTCTTACATCTTTGCTTCATGTTTGTCCGTCTTTTGCTCCCCATGTCCTGCCAAAGTTATGTCTTAGATCAACCTGGTTGAGTTGGTTTTGCTTTGTGCTTTTTGACTCCTAGGTATGTTTCCTTTGGAGTACAGGAATGTTTCCAGACAATTCCTAAAGAATTAGTGGTTGTAATAGCGAGAAAAAAAGGCCTCTCACTTCAGAGACACTGACGTGGAAAGTGGTGGAGGGGTTCTGTGGACAGAGCCTCAGATTTAGGCTGACTAGAGTTTGATTCTAAGATCTGCCTTTTACCATCTGTGCGATCTCAGAAAAGTTGCTTAATCTCTCTAGGCCTTGTTTTCCTTAGTTGTAAAAGAGGAAATGATACCTCCCTTCTAGGAATGTTGTAAACATTAGATGAGGTAATGTGTGTGGAAGGCCACTGCAGAGCTGCCATGTGTGGCCGCTCAGGTGATGCACTGCACAATTCCAGGCGACACCATCATACGGACTACGATGTGGTTGAAGCTCCGTGGAGTGTGTAGGACACAGTTGCACAGGATGGCCCTGAGTCACACTCCTTTGGTTTCTGCAGCACTCTACAACATGATAGAGTCAGTGACCCTTATGGGTACTTTTTTGTTGTTCTCTGCTGCATGCTGTCATCTCCTCAGTGGGTGTAAGCCACTGAGGAACAGAAACCGTGTCTGATTTGGTGTCTCAGGGCTGCGCACAGGGAGTGGTGAAGAGGACCAGCTCCTCAGAATTCGTCATTCCTGAGGCTGAACCATGGGTGTGAGGGATGGATAATGCCCACTTCTTATCTAGTCCAGTGATTCTCTCACTCCGTGATCTGTAGCTGCTTTTTCTCAGGTGGATTTTTACGTACAATTTTAACATGCTTGTTTAATGTACAAATTTAATACGTTTTTAATTTAACATAAAACTAGAACTGCATTTTCTCTGAGAAAGGTAGGAAGCATTGGCGGGTAGGTCAATCTGAGAGAGTTGGAATGATGGTCTTTTAGTCAACATCCATTGGCTGCTTACTGTGTGCTGGGTGGTGGGGGACGGTGATAAGGGACACCATGCACTGGGCAGAGAGGCCCCTGGAGCATAGGGGCTGCTGGGAACTGTGTTAGGAAGTCTCTGGGGAGGCCATTGACAGACATGGGGACAGCGCCTCCAAGTGGCCACTGCTGTCAGTTACGTGAGAGGTTGCCGAAGCAGGTTTTTAGATCTCTGCTTCCAATAGAAAATAATATGAGCCTCATGTATAATTTAAAATTTTCTAGGAACCACATTAAGAAAATATAAAAAGGAACAGCTGAAATTAGTTTCATTCACGTTTTATTTAACTCGGTATGTTAAAAAGGTTATCATTTCAACATGTAATCTGTATAAAGGAAGTTATTAATGAGATATTTTGCATCCTTTTTTCACACTGTCTTTGACATCCAGTCTCTGTCTCACACGTATAGCACATCTGAATTTGGACTAGTCGCGTTTCAAGCGCTCCACAGCTGCGTGCGGCTGGTGGCTGCCGTATTGGACGGCGCAAGTTTGGAGAATTGTGCTGTGGTTCTTTTGGAGTTCAGTTTTCTCAGTCTCCCTGAATCTTGAGTATAATAAGAAAGCACTCCAACTGCATGTGGGAGACAAATTTAGGTAGAGAGAGAGCGTGTGGAGAGAGATGACCTTTAATTCAGTGTCTTCTTCCTTTTGTGTTAATTCAGAGAGTGGATTCCCAAGCCTAGCTTGGAAAGGCGAGGTACCTCATCATGAAGGTCACCCACGGAATACTCCTGTGTGGGCTTTTCTGGTGTCTAGGAAGAGGGTTGGTTGGGTTTCTCTAGGTGCTGTTTTAAACCAACTTCAGCAAAAGTGAGGACTTTAGTGTGAAGGACGTGGAGCAGGAATGCAGCCAGGTCTCAGGAGGAAGTGCGTTCTGTCTGTGTCGTCTCTGCTCCATCACTGTTCTCAGCTGACCAACCCATCTGGGGCCAAGTCGGGTGTTGGGAAGATGTCTGTGTACAGCTCCCAAGTCCCCACTTTAGAGTTGCACCCACACAGTCTCTCTCTCACTTTCCTTTTTCTCCAGTTCTCAGGGTAAGGAACCTGGCCCTCTGGGTCTCACCTGGGTCGGGGGAGGGGGTCAGGGGAAGATAGAAAAGCCAGGTAATTCTCAACCAATAAGGTTGCTGCAAACCTGTCCTCAGGGATGTGGCTGCCACACTGAAGGGGCCATGGTGAGCTAGGCAGGCTTCCCCAGGGATCTACCCTTTTTATTTTATTTTTTATTTTTTAATTTTTTTTAAAGATTTTATTTTCTCCTTTTTCTCCCCAAAGCCCCCCGGTACATAGTTGTATATTTCATTGTGGGTCCTTCTAGTTGTGGTATGTGGGACGCTGCCTCAGCGTGGTCTGATGAGCAGTGCCATGTCCGCGCCCAGGATTCGAACCGACGAAACACTGGGCCGCCTGCAGCGGAGCGCGCGAACTTAACCACTCGGCCACGGGGCCAGCCCGGGATCTACCCTTTTTGAACTCCACCAGTTCTCTTCCCTGCCCCTTGCTTCTGGACTTACTTTGCATGAGCCTAGCACACAGCTTTCTGATCAAGGGCAGATCTTGAGGGAGGCATTCCAGCAAATTCTCACCTTCATAATTTTGTTCCTTCTTTGGTTTTAAATATTGGGTGATCATGTTTTGTTTTGTTCTGTTTCAGACCCCCCTTCTCCAGATGGATCCCCTAATATTACATCTGTCAGTCACAATTCAGTCAAGGTCAAGTTCAGTGGGTTTGAAGCCAGCCATGGACCCATCAAAGCCTACGCTCTCGTTCTCACCACTGGGGAAGGTAAGGAGGGATCATTATGCCAAGTGACAAAGGTCAAACAGCCAGTGAGTGATACCCTTACTGGGCGCCATTTCCGTGCCCACTGAGGCACATTAGTGATACAAATATGTGTCTGTTTTTACACTGTCGCCCACGCTTTGACACTCAGATGGGAGTGGGAGAGGGTAAGCTATTTGCCTGATCACCTAGGTCAGAGGTTGACAAACTTTCTGTAAAGGGCCAGATAGCAAATATTTGAAGCTTTACAGACCCTGCAATCTCTGTCCTAACTATTCAGCTCTGCCATCGTGGTGTGAAAGCAGTTGTAGAAGATACATAAAAATGAGTGTGACTCTTATTTACTAAAATGGGTGGGTGGCTGGATTGCACCCTTGGATCCTAACTTGCTGACCTCTGATTTAGGTTTTTCATCTCTTTTACAACACAAGGTCTTTCAGGTGGCAGAATATTAGCCTTAAACAACTTTGTCACACACACACGTGCGTGCATACACACACACGCGCGCACACACACACACACACACAAATCATCCTGATAGGGTGACTTTCTCTCGCAAGAAAACAGAAAATGATTTGCATTTGCAGTGAGAACTTGCAAAGAGCATCCTCACAGATGAGAGAAGGGGTGGAGGAAAGGCCACCTTTCCTTAAAGGGCTCCCTCACGCGCTTGGGTGGGAAGGAGGGGCTGAATCACGGTGTCTTTGTTAGCTGCATGTGGGTGCTTCACACAAGGCCTGGGTTTAAAGTGCCAAATTTTGTCATTTTCGGTGATCCTTTGAACTGAATGTCAGGAGTGCAGTGCCACTCCCGTCAGCCTCTCAGCCTGTGACACTGTCCTCATCTCCTCGAGGGCAGCAGAGTTCAAGCCCACTGTCAGGAGTGTGGGGATCCTGGAAAACAGGGAATTTGCTGGTGTTGTAAACCTGCGGCAAAATTCACATAGTGATGTTTAGATCTCTCTCTCTGTCTTTTTGTTTGGGGTCTGTTTCAAACCCAGTCATTTTGCTGTAAAGGTTTTCAGCAAACCCCAGGCTAAGACCTTTGCTGAAGAGGGAGGCATCGTTGCTTAGTGACCAGACTGACTGATACCAGCCTGTGGTGGATGAGACCACACGCTCCCAATCTGATGGTCTGCTACACTGTTAGAAATACAACTAGACCACACAGGCAGTGTGGCCTTCAGTCCTTTTAGCTTTCTGTGCCTTCATTTTCCCATCTGTAAAATGGGGATGGTAAGCCTACATGTTGAGATTATTGTGGACATTAAATGAGTTGATGTCTGTAAAGCACTTAGTACTTAATATCAGTAAAGCCTGGCATAGAAAGCATGCTTGAGAGGTGTACCTATCATTGTCACCCAGTGTCAACATCATTACTTAGGTGAATCGGAGACTTATGTCTTTGCCATCACTTTCTGATGACTTTTCCTCCTGTGTGTCCTTTCTTAGCTGTTCACCCGTCTACAGATGCTTTGAGATATACGTATGAAGATTTCAAAAAGGGGGACTCAGACGCTTACGTGACATACCTCATAACAACAGAAGGAAAGAGACGCTCTCAGGGCTTGTCTGAAGTCTTGAAATACGAAGTTGATGTTGGGAATGAGTCAACCACGCACGGCTATTACAACGGGAAGCTGGAACCCCTGGGCTCCTATCGGTAATGGCTCCTCCTTCTTGGTCTTTCAAGGCTGAGCCTCCTGCATGCAAAGCTTCACATGCCGGGGCACTGGACACATCTCAGCCACCTCCTTTCCCTCTTGTCATCCCACAGGGCTTGTGTGGCTGGCTTCACCAATATTATCTTTCACTCTTCCAATGACGGACTCATAGACGGGGCCAAGAGCTACGTGTCCTTCAGTCGCTGTTCAGATGCTGTTTTCTTGCCCCAGGATCCAGGTAGAGGAAGAACCACAATGCTGTTAGCAACTGAGTGGGTTTTGGCTTCCAGCGTCCACCGAAGGCCGGGTGTCTGCACGCCTCCCTGTGGTCCCCAGGAGGGTTGAGAGCCTCATCTCTCCTCTCAGAGGTTGAGATGTCACTTGGCCAACAATGCCCAGCTCAGCTTTCTCTTCTGGGGTCCCAACACCCCTGCCCCCTGCTCTCCCTCCTCTGAGTGCCAGCTGTGCTTCCAATCTGCAAAGACTATTTAGTCCTTTTCTTCTCAGTGTAGTCATTTGGGTGCCCACGTGCCAGACGTGCAATGTGACTTTTGGTGCATAGAACCCTTGAATATTAGGATCAGAAGGAGCCACAGAAATAGTCTTGTCCAACCTTCCTTTTAGAAATGAGGCTGTTAAGGCCCAGAGAGAGGCAGTGACTTGCCCAGGGTTACACAGTGGCTTAGAGACAGGCCTATCATTCTGGTCTCAGACTCCTCGTCAAGTGCTCCTGTCTTTTACTACACAGAGTGAAGTGATGTAGGAGCTTCAGGACCCAAGAGGGTACATCCCTTACCTTCAGGCCAGAGACAGTTGGCCAGCTGGTTTGTTAGTTTGGTTTCATACTCAGTAGTTGTTGGCTGCAGGAAGGAATTCAGCAAAGTTCAGGGAGTCCCCACACCCTTCTCCAGTAAACACCTGGGTTTTATGTCACCTGAGCACAGTGCTGCTGCTCGTACGTGGGTGTTAGTCTCAGAGTCAGAGGCGGCAGGAACCATGTGGAACATCTCGTCTAGTTGTTTTCAAACAGTGGCTGTTCCACCAAACAGGGCCGAGTCCCTTTTTTTTTTTTTTTTTTGAGGAAGACTAGCCCTGAGCTAACATCTGCTGCCAGTCCTCCTCTTTTTGCTGAGGAAGACTGGCCCTGAGCTAACATCCGTGCCCATCTTCCTCTACTTTATATGTGGGACCCCTACCACAGCATGGCGTGCCAAATGTTGCCATGTCCGCACCCAGGATCCGAACCAGCGAACCCTGGGCCACCGAGAGGTGGAACGTGCAAACTTAACCACTGCGCCACCGGGCCAGCCCACGGCTGAGTCCTGAGATGCCCCCACCCTACCTCACCTAAGCATTTCTGCCTGGTTTTCTATTTTATTTATTGGGCTGCTGTAGGCCGTTGCATTTGAAGAAAGAAGTCTGTGGGTGAGAACAACCTGAAAATCACTGATCTAGCCCACTTCCCTAAATTCGCAGTTCAGGAAGAGGCCTGGAGAGGAGGAGTGACTTCCTCAGACCATCCAGTTAGTGGCGGACTGGGAACAAGGAATCCACTCCCAAATGCCCCGACTGGTTTTAGGTCTAAAGTGATTTAACTGTCCTCTGCTACACACACACACACACACACACACACACACACACACTCTCTCTCTCTCTCTCTCTCTCTCTCTGGTTCGAGGCTCTTCCAGTTGTTAGCGAACACCTCCTGAACTGCCTCCCATTTGGACTTTTCCCAGGTGTCATCTGTGGAGCGGTTTTTGGATGTATCTTTGGTGCCCTGGTTATTGTGGCCGTGGGAGGCTTCATCTTCTGGAGAAAGAAAAGGTGACTATTGCTTATGTTAATAATAAGACCCTACTTTTCAAGGGAGCTTTTTATGATGGAAAGTTTTAGGCATTCACACGACTGGAAGGAATAGTGTAGTGAGCCCCCATGTTCCTATCATCCACAATCTTGGCTCTCAGAGCAGTCTTGTTTCATCCCAGCACCCAAGCTGCAGGATTTTAAAGTAGGTCCCAGCCCTGACATCAGGTCATGGGGAGACCCTGCACGTAGGGTGCCTCTGTCAAAGGGTGCATTCTAGGTCACAAATCAGTTTCATAGTGGGACGAGGTTGTGTTTTAGAGTTAACTAAGTTTGAACACGTGCTCCGTCTCTGACTGGCTGTCAGGGATCTTAGCCTTAATGTCTATGATAATCTATGATATGGGGATAATAAGAGTGCCTACTTGTGACGCTGAGGAGCATTAAATAAATGAGATGCTCTGACAGTGTCTTGTACCTCATATGCTATTATTATTTTATCTCTACAGCTACCCTTTCGGGTAGTTAAATAGTTAAAATAGCAACTGTTTTGAGCGCATACTTTGTACCTGGATTTGTGCTGTCCATGAATTCTCTCACTCCTGAGGCTCTGTGAGGTGGTGTTGTGAGCCCCATTGCAAGGATGCAGCAGCCGAGTGTAGGAAGTGTGGAAAGAAGAATGAAACCAGTGTTGAGTAGTTTTGTGGGGGTGCTGTGATAACGGAGTATCTACTTTCTTTGCTCTTCTTTTCTGTATTTGTTTTCACCGTAAGCATGTATTACTTTTATTTTAACAAGAAACAATAAAACAGTTTTTTTACTCCTCTCTTGCAAAAAAAAAAAAAAATCAGAATCTAATGCAAAAACCTGGAACACAGCACTGCCTGTCGACTCAGTAAGGCAGGTGACAGCAGGAGAACCGGGCGGAGTGCGTTAGGGACCCTGGGCTGGGATGAAAATGCCCTGGCTGGCAGCACCTGATGACAGCCCATGACTCCCAGCCGATGCACAGGCTTCACATGCCACACGGTTGGGCAAGAGGGTGTGCGTTGATTACAAAGCTCACACACAAATACACACACCCACTACTGGAATCATACTATACATATTATTTTCTAATCTGCTCTATTCTCTTAAGACATTGTGGAGGCTTCGTTTCTTCTTCCTGTTAAGTGGCTACAGAGTATTGAACTGTCTGGATGTGATTTAACAGTTTCCTGGTTTTCAGTGGTTTTTTTTCTCATGGTTTCTTATTCTTGTGCCTAAATCTTTGGGTACATTCATGATTTATTCCCTTAGGGTAAATTCCAGGCGGGGCAGTTTTTTGGTCAGAGGGTACGCATGGTTCCAATTTTGTACTGCCAAACTGCCTTCCAGAAAGCTTTTTAAAAAACACCAATATGGAGTTTAGTCAGCTGTGCAGGAGGGCACCAGGTGCCCCACCACCTTGTCAACACTGGTTATATATACATATATATATATATATATATATATATATTTCTTTTTGTGTGTGTGTGTGATGAAGATTGGCCCTGAGCTAACATCTATTGCTAATCTTCCTCTTTTTTCTTGAGGAAGATTGTTGCTGAGCTAACATCTGCGCCCATCTTCCTCTATTTTGTATGTGGGACGCCGCCACAGCATGGCTTGACAAGTGTGCTAGGTCTGTGCCCAGGATCTGAACCTGCGAACCCTGGGCTGCTGAAATGGAGTGGGTGAACTTAACCACTATGCCACCGGGCTGGCCCCGTGCACTGGATATATTGTCTGGTTCATTCCATTAACTTGTCAGGAAGGCTATCTCAAAAGCAGAGTATGAAATAATGAGTCTCAGTTTACCATAGGATAAGGCTGCTGATATATCTATTTACCCAAGGAAATTCCTAAAAGTTGCTTGTCTAAGATTCTTCCATACTTTTAGATGCTATAAAAGAGAGTGACTTCACAGATTCATGATCAGAATTTGCTACTTAGACCATTAAGCTTAGTGTTAGTGAGAGGGGCTGACTGTTGCATAGGAACTGATGCTCAGGGCAAAGGCATTTTGTAGGTACATGAGAGGGGGCAAGGCACAAAATTAAACTTTTTGTCTAATGGGTTTTTTTCCTTTCAAAACAGGAAAGATGCAAAGAACAATGAACTGTCCTTTTCTCAAATAAAGTAAGTCTCTTGAGTTATGAGCTTTATTTTAAGACATTAATTCCCCAATCTGTTCAGTGACTGTCGAGGGGATTTTTGAAGGAACTTGCTGTCATTTTTCTTGATTGACCCGTTTGGCCATGATCTTCCAGAAGTCCTTGCTGCCTTTGCTATTCTGCAAGGACTCTGTGTTCATTAGTCTGCTGAAGCTAGCTTCCTGCCATGTTCTACTATGGCAAGTATCGTTCCACCAATAATTCTACCAATAAATATATATTTTGTGATTGAAAGAAATGGGTCATCAAGATCTTGGAGGAGAGGACTTGCTCAAAGTCACAAAGCCAATCAGTCACGTGATAGGATCTAGAAGTCAGATGTCCTGATTCACATTTCAGTGTTTGTAAATAACATTATGCTGACCCCTCCCCCCAATCCCCCCAATTATACTATAGTTTTTGTTCTTTTGGGAAGTTGTTTACTGTCATCTCCAGAGTTGTGGTTGACTCAGTTTTTCTAACGGTGTATTTTTTTTCTTTCCCTTTCTATGATGAAGACCTAGAAAGTAAGTAAGCTCTTTAATTTTTTTGCTAACTTGTATTTTTCTATTTTGAGTACTAACTTTGTTGAATGTCAAAAACCCTAATACGTCGTTTTGTTTTCTTAGATCCAAGTTAATCAAAGTGGAGAATTTTGAGGCCTACTTTAAGAAACAGCAAGCCGACTCCAGCTGTGGATTTGCAGAAGAATACGAAGTATGGGGTTGTAAATAGTGTGTTTTTACTTGCTTTATAGTTCGTTTTCCTGAAAGTTGGAAAACTGCTGGTTTTTGTTTTATGGTGAAGCTTTGGGTAAGAGGAAGCCCTCTTGGAGGAGAGAGAAGCTCTTGCATGTTCCTGGGGATTCCACTGTCACCGGGTTGGCTCTGAGCACGAAAACGTATCTTCCTTCTAGCGTATTATGTCTAATCTCGTTGATACCTGAAGATTATCCAGAGAGACAGAGAAACTAGGACTTCAAGTTGAGGGCTATTAACTAGAATAATTAGGAGGCTGTATGAGCTGGAAAGAAACCAGATGGGGCATTTAGGGGGCTGAAGCTTGATGACTGTGGGGTCACGGTTGACTCTTGAGGATTATGTGAAATCCTGCAGAAAGAGTTTCTACTTTTCAGTCCCCATATGCTCTCCCCCACAAACCAGCCCAGGAACTCCCCCCCACCCCCCCAGGCACCCTCATCCTCCATGTGCTGCCCCTGTGGCAGCATCTCTGCCTTCATTGAGATCCTGCTCACCACTTGTGTTAGTTTCCTGTGCTGCCATAACAAATCACCACCAACTGGAAGCTTAAAACAGCAGAAGTGTATTCTCACAGTTCTGGAGGGCATCCTCTAAGTCCCCAGTCAAGGTGTCAGCAGGGCACTGCATCCTCTGGAGCATCTACAGGGAGAACTCTTCTTTGATTCTTGCAGATTCTGCTGGCTTCCAGCGTTCCTTGGCTTAGAGCTGTGTTACTCCCATCTTGGCCTCTGTTTTCTCCTCTTCCTCCTCCCTGTGTTTCTCCTCTGTGTGTCCCATGTAAGGACACCTGTTATTGGATTTAGGGCCCACCTGGATAACCCAGGATGATCTCATCTCAAGATTCTTGACTTAATCACATCTGCAGAGTCCCCTTTTTCCAAATAAGGTCACATTCGCAGGTTGCAGGAGTCAGGACGTGGACATGTCTTTTTGGGGCCACCGTTCAACCTGCTATGCAGTGTCACCTCCTCTGGGTCATTTTCTCTGATGTCATTAGGAGGACTTGAATTCTCTGTCCTCATGCCTGTTTCCCCTGTGATGTGTTGCTTGTCACTGATAATTCAGCGTTAATTTAATTCTTCCTTGTCGTAACATTGGTTATTTCTGTCTACACCTCTCTCCCAGCTTGTAAGCTCTTTGAAGGCAAGGTTGTCCTTTTTCTTTTCATTTCTGTGTTAGTTTCCAAGAGCCGCCATAACACACTACCGCAAACTGGTGGCTTAGAACAACAGAAAATTATCCTCTCGTGTTCTGGAGGCCAGAAATCCAAAATGAAGCTGTTTAGCAGGGCCTTGCTCCCTCCAAAGCCTCTGGTAGAGGATTGCTCCTTGCTTCATCCAGCTTCTGGAAGCTCTAGGCATTCTTGACTTGTGGCAGGGTGACTCTAATGCCTGCCTCCATCTCCACATGGCTGTCTCCCCTTGCGTGTCTGGATCTCAGTGTCTCTTCTCCTCTTGTAAAGACATCAGTCATATTGGATTAAGGGCCCACCCTACTCCTCTATGACCTCATCTTATCTCATTACATCTGCAAAGACCCGTAGTTCCAAATAAGGTCGCATTCACAGGTACCGGGGGCTAGAACGTATCTTTTTGGGGAACACAATTTAACCCATAATATCCCTGTATTCCCACTTTATTCTGTCATACTCTATGCTCAGTAGGAATACTATCTGAACACTAAATAAACGAACAACTCATTTGTTTTGTTTTCAGGATCTGAAGATTGTTGGAATTAATCTACCCAAATATGCAGCTGAACTGGCTGAGAATAGAGGAAAGAATCGCTATAATAATGTTCTGCCCTGTAAGTTGGTTGATCCACATTATCTCCCCTTTTTTCTGTCACTGGCCATCACAGCTCTAACAGTAGAGGGAGGGGCATCAATGGTACTAACCAGCCACTTCCACAACCATTCGTTAGTCACCTCCCATGTGCTAAGCACTGGTTTAGGCATATTCCGTTGTATTCAGTCCTCACGACAATCTTATGAAATAGGTAGTAGAGTATTCTTTTTGTGGATGAGGAAAATGAGGCACAGAGTGGGCAGGTGATTTGTCCAAAGTCACACAGATAGTCGTGGCAGCATCAGGCTTTGGACCAGGTCTATCAGTGTCATTCAGAAAAAATATCAGAGTCTGTGCTCTTAACCCCTCTATCTCACAGCCCCTTTATTTCAGTCAGTATAGCTCTGGAGTGAAAGGGAGCAGGAGGAGGACAGGCAGGGAGTACTGCTTCTGCTTGTCCAGACACGTCTCTGGTTGGCTGAGTGCGTTCCACAGCTAAATGTGAAGTGTATTTGGATTCCTTCCTGTTGTTGAGAATTAACAATGTCTGCAGCCCAACACACAGGGATAACAACAAATTGAATTTAAAGTGAGAGTTATTTACTACATTGTCCATTGAAATGGAATGTAAATCCTTCTCAGAAAGTTCTTTGTGCCCTCTCTTTTGAGTGGGAATTAGGCCTCAGAAAGATGTGTCAGCAAATCGCAGTTTTGTTCTGATTTAGCTGAAATTTGTTGGCTTTGCTCATAATTTTTGTACCAGGACATCTGGAGACGTTGCCTTTTTTATTTGAAGTTGTGTTTTTCTTTGCTGGCCTAAAACATTAACTTCTGCTTAGATGCAGGATTTTCTAGTTCCTGTCTTCTTTTTCCTCATTTTCCCCTGTTGTACTGACAGCGGGCATTGACCCATGTTTGAGAGAAATGCTTGTGAAACTGAGCTGGTGAGACATGCCCCAACACTGCCCGTCTAGGGGTCGCTCGGGACTGTTGGCCTGTTCTCGTGAAGGTCTGTGGGGACTTTCAGATCCAGAGTTCTGGTCTTGTTTTTTTTTTTTAAAGATTTTATTCTTTTCCTTTTTCTCCCCAAAGCCCCTTGGTATGTAGTTGTATATTCTTCGTTGTGGGTCCTTCTAGCTGTGGCCTGTGGGACGCTGCCTCAGCGTGGTTTGATGAGCAGTGCCATGTCCGCGCCCAGGATTCGAACTAACGAAACACTGGGCTGCCTGCAGTGGAGTGCGCGAACTTAACCACTCGGCCACGGGGCCAGCCCCTCTGGTCTTGGTTTTATTGCGGAGATTTTAGGCTGAAATTCACTTTGGTAACTGGGTTTAGAAATGTTCTAGTATTTCATTCGGGGGAGGGTGAGCGAGTGTCCTGTCAAAGACAGGGAAACATGGGTGGTGCTGCTTATAGCTCAGCCTGACACTTGAAATTTTAAGGATATCATTTCATTTCTTGAGTTGGACAGGTTTGTGCGTGTGTTTTTGAGGATGACAATATTTAGAAAACAAGAGGATTTTATGTTTTGGATCCTTCCACTCATAGTAGTCTTATACATTCAGTTTATTCTTGAAGTTGATACTGTCGTTTTATAACAACTTTTTTATGAGAATAGAGAAAGTGTGAAAAGGGTGGAAAAGTTTACCTGGGTGTCTACCCACTAGGGCAATTTTATTTATTCCTAGTGGAAAGGGCACTAGATTTGAATTCCACCATTTACCAGATGTTGCTTGGAGAAATCACTTGATCTTTCTGACCCTCAGTTTCCTCACCTGTAAAATGGGCATAAAAGCTTGTAGGGTTTTGAGGAGTGGATAAAATTGCTTAGGACATTCCCTGGCTCATGGCACACCCCCTAGGACATTAATGGTAGTAGGTTTGTTTCATCTGAGAAGGTGGTCTGGCGTGGTTAAGAGTTTGGGCTCTGGTGCTGGGCTGCTGGGGTTGGAACCTTGGCTTTGCCATTTACTAGCTCTCCCCAGGTAATCATGTAACTTGTGTGCCACAGTCACATATGCTGACTGTGAGGATTAAATGAGGTCAGATATGTAAAATGCCCAGCTCTCAAGGTGTGACAGAAGCCCCATGGTGCCATTTTCTACTTCTTTTGTGTCTCTTGTATGTAACTCTCCTAAAACATTTACTTTTAATAAGGACCCTTTTCTCTTAATGTTGTAGATGACATTTCCCGTGTCAAGCTTTCAATCCAGACCCATTCAACTGATGATTACATCAATGCCAACTACATGCCTGTAAGTGGGGAGATTCTCATAGCACTGGCTTTTTAGGATGAAATCTTCAGAGCTCCTCTTTCTGTGTCTTTGAGATTGAATACATGTTGCTTTCCTTTTTTAGGGCTACCATTCCAAGAGAGATTTTATTGCCACACAAGGACCTTTACCCAACACCTTGAAAGACTTTTGGCGTATGGTTTGGGAGAAAAACATATATGCCATTGTTATGTTGACCAAATGTGTTGAACAGGGAAGGGTAAGTACCTTTTTAAAAAAAATTAATTCATTCACTTTTATTGTGGTGGAAGGGTAAGGATATTCAAAACCATTTGTCTTTTTAAAAATAACACTCCTCCAAACATTAGTACCTCTATTCTTAGAAACTTGTTTTCTGTCTTTGTCTTCTCTGAGAGAAAAGTTTTTAAAAAACCCTATTTTATTGTTACCTTCCTTTGCGGACAAATATCAATGTTCATTATTCATTAAGTCACTGCTGCTGGAGTTAGTAAATAGCAGGAGTTGGGTTAGTGCAGTGAAAAAGCTCCTGGGCCTGGAGCAGGAAGATGCTGCTCACAGGACAGCTCCGTCCTTCATCAGCTCTGTTGATGGTGCACGCCCATCCTGTCTCTAAGCAACCAGCTTCTTCATCTTTGAGATGAGGGATTGGACCAACTCGGTGATTTTCAAACTTAGTGTTTAGCACTGGGACCCTTTCTTTACACAAAATCTCAAACTTATCCGCAGATAAGTTTCAGCAGTTTCTGCCCCACTGTGATGGCCTGGAATCCCACGGCCACTTCCATCAAAGATACGATTTCTTCTGGTGATAAAATCCCATGTTTCCGTAAATGGATCAAAGAGAATTGGTGGCATGCCAAAATGAGAAAATCTGCATATGAGGAATGGGACGCAATGTTGCTCTGTGAATTTTTTCATGTAGGTTCATTACTTGAGGAATTAGGATAGGAGTCCAGTCTCTAAACCAGCGGTCCTCAAACTTTAATGTGCATCAGGACCACCTGGAAGGTCGTTCTGCCTCCAGAGTTTCTAATTCAGCAGGTCTGTCTTGGGACCAGGAATTGTATTTCTGACAATTCCTAGGTGCTGCTGTTTTGGCTGCTCCAGTGTGCTCACTTTGAGTAGCCCTGTCCTAGGGGATAGTGGGAGCCCGTCAGGCAGCATTTCTCTTAATGTTCTTTATATCACTTTAATTTAGCACATATTTGTCAAGCCCCAAGTGTGTATATGGTGGAACCAGGGCCTGGGGCCAGAGGAGGGAAAGGTAACAAAGAGCAGTAAGAGATGGCCCCATCTTCACATTACTTGTGATACAGAAGGTTGGGTTCTGCAGCCACTCCTTTGCATCAGGAGAACAGGCTTTCATGCAAACAAAAGAACGCTGTTTATGAACCCAGATAAACCTTATGGTGCTGTTGAGCCCAGGCCTCGCACATGGAACATTCTCATAAATATCTGTTAGACAAGTGAAAATGATGTAGTTAAATTAATGGAGAATGAGAAGGTGAATTTAGACGGGCCCTTGTTCATCTTAAGTCAGGAGAGAAGTGGATGTTAAGGACTCTGGGTGGAAGGGGAAGGGAGCCAGTGTATTTTCTGCACCAGATACTCCATATGTGTTATTTCTTTCCTATAACAACCCTGTAAGGTGTTATTATTCTATAGTTGGCGAAACTGAGGCTCAGAGAGTTCAAGAACTCTCCCCTATCTTCCTATCTTCTTCCCCACAAGATAGCAACGAAAATCCAGCTGGGCATCCTTAGAGACCAAGCTGGGCATCAACTCCATGGCAGTGATGGAGTTGGAGTCCCAGTTCCATGATGTTTCTTGGAGCAGGGGTCCAGAAACCAGGATCTTTAAACAAATACAGATCCCTGGCCAGAGTCTGAATCTCTGGAGGCGGGACCCAGGCATCTGTTTTTGAAGCAAAACAGACCTCCCGGGTGAGTCAGGTAATCGATCAGGTTGGAAATCACCTGCAGTGGGGCACTCCTCAGGAAGGTGTGTGCGTGTGTGCGCGTGCAAGTTTTAAGTCATTTGCCAAATGGGGGTTCAGATATTCTTGGGTGCAGCTGTTTCCTGATTTTTGTCTCTGTTCACATCTCCTCACCGACTTTCTAAAAATCAAAGACCCCAAAATGGTTTCATTTGCTCCTCTTTGTTGGTGTTTGTATTTGTATTGCAACTCATGTGTCTCTAAAAGAACTGTGGAAAATTCTCATTTCTTCTAGCTGCTGGGGGTTGTGGGTCAATCAGAGAAGTTTAGTTCGGTGAACAGTTGTGGATCGGCTACTGTTGAGGCTGAAGGAAGCTGGGTGGCACTGTGTCCCCTGTGAAGGAACAGCCACTCTAAATCAATTTTCATGCAGAAATGTGGGCTCAGTTTGGGCTAGAAATTCTGACTTTTCAAGAGAATCCAGAAATCTGGATTTGTGTGAGAAAACTCCCTATTTTAAAAGAGTTCGCAATAATTGTAAATGGTAAACATATAAATTGTAAATTAAAACAATTCTAAGAGTCAAAACAGAAGCCAACTAAGGGACTGTTCAGTTTTCAATATCTGGTCTCTCTTGTGAGGCTGTAGTGATGGCAGATGGCGTGATCTGAGTCTTTATGTAAGAATCCCATTTTATTCTAGACCAAATGTGAGGAGTACTGGCCCTCCAAGCAGGCTCAGGACTATGGGGACATAACTGTGGCAATGACGTCAGAAAGCGTTCTCCCGGAATGGACCATCAGAGACTTCACAGTGAAAAATGTAAGTAAGATGTCGAGATGTATAGGTCTCTCATAAAATTACTATAAATAAACTTTGGGGTGAGTCTTTTTAGATTGATGTTAGCCCATTTTTTTAATGCATCAGAAAAATATTTTTGCTCTCTTCTTTGCTGAATACAACAATCCGCATCTACATACCCTAAGGCATATCTCCTCTAAGCTGCGTCTACTCTAAGGCAACCCTTTAGAAGCTTTATGTATTAAGGAGAATTTCATAAGTTGTTCTTGAATAAAATGAATCTTAAGAGCGTGGCTCAGCATCAGTAACTCATTTCCTTTCACTTCCAGGTGACTGACTTATAGGATTTTTGTTACCAACAAAGACCCTTTTGGATTATTTGGTTGGAAATATGGTGTCAGGAGTGGAAAATTGCTGTCGGGAGCAGTTTAGGATAACAGTTATGTCAATAGGATTCCAGGGCTCATAGACATGGCCTCCCTTCCCCCGTAAAGTTATGAAAACAAATCCAATTAAGTTGTGTAGGCATTCTAGGAAGTCAGTGTCCTTTTTCTTTTTTTAAGGCTGTTTAAAAATAGAAGCAATATCGTGAAGCAACATTGCTATCTTTTGATGGGTGTGTAAATTGGCATAACCCTTTGCAGTTTATATCGAGGGCATAAAAATGTCCATTCCTCTTTGATCTGGTGGTTCCAAGTTTGAGAATCTGTCCTAAAGCGGCAATCTGAAATATCGGAGAAGGTCTATCATTCATTAAGGTGAATCTCAGCATTATTTATAATGGAGGGAAAATTTGGAAACCATGCAAATACCTAGCTTTCAGAGAATGGATAACTAAACTGTCGATTATCTAGTCACTGTATCATTATTCAGCTATTAGAAATGATGATTATGTAGACCGCATAATTACCATGAGAAGTTAGGGTGTAATTAAGAGAAACATACAAGGAGACAAAATTTTATGCATATTGTGAAAAGTACATAAAAGAAAAGCCTGGAAGTGGGTTCAGAGGAGTTGAATCTTATGGGGGGGTTGGTAGGTTAGGTTCTAGTTTTTGAGAATTATCCTTGATTTTATAAATCATGGATAGAGTACAGTATATTAAGTATTAACTCTTTACTAATTGCTGTGTCTCTAAGGCTCTGACCTCAATTAATATTTCAGTTCCTCTCCTGGAGATGCTGTCAAAACTATTATCATGAACTGAATTGGCTGCATAAATAATGCAATTCATAATAGTTGAGAATCCCTTACAAAGTCATGCTTATTTCTGTAGATTTCACCCATTTTAAATGGACTGGTTGCTTTCACTGCTTGGCGTTTACCCTTGTGGAGGGGAATTGAGGGTGGAATTGTCCACATCATTTAAAAAAATTACTGTTACTACTATTATTATTTTTTATTAACTAAACTCCAGACTTTATTCAATTTCATGTTTTTCCACTAAAGCCCTTTCTTGTTCCAGGATACACTCCAAGATACTACATGGCGTTTAGTAAAATATTACTTTTTAGTTACACAAAATGCAAGAATATATTTTCCTTTTTATTTATTTGTTTATTTTTATTTTTTTGAGGAAGATTAGCCCTGAGCTAACTGCTACCAATCCTCCTCTTTTTGCTGAGGAAGACTGGCCCTGAGCTAACATCTGTGCCCATCTTCCTCTACTTTATATATGGGACGCCTACCACAGCATGGCTTTACCAAGCAGTGCCATGTTCACACCCGGGATGCGAGCTGGCCAACCCTAGGCCACCAAAGCGGAATGTGCACACTTAACCACTGTGCCACCTGGCTGGCCCCTGTACTTTCCTTTTTAAAAGTGGGAACATAACAGATAGAGCTAAAAGTTTCCTTTGACTGTGCCCCCTAATCTGGACCCCTTGGCCCTTTTGCTGAGATAATGCTGAAAAGACTGACTTCCCCCCGACCCCTGTCATATCTCTCGTGGCTGGTTACTTTCTTTGGATGACTACCTTTGGTTAAATTTCTGAATGTTAATGTCTGTGATGATGAGACCCTCTCCTCTCACTCTCCCCTCACTCTTCCTTTTTTTCCTACTGTTTTTCACGTTTTGAATAATGTGAATGGGCTGCTTTTATAATGTAGACACATTTTTAAAAAATAAATAAGCGTCAACAGGTAGCTGTCATAAAGGAGATGGAAATGCCTGCAGTCCGGATGGAGGCACACGTGGGAGGTCAGTGCCCCAGTGTGGGCTTGATGAGTACAGTTGAATCAGGGACAGGAATGCTCCAGCCTGGGCAGAGTTCTAGTAATTAGAGGCACATGCTTCGGTCTCTGATGGGAAACCAGTCTGTGTAATAACTCACTCTGTTACGACAAGGTCCACTTGCTGTTGTCTGGCTGATGTTGAAATGGGTGGTTTCTTTGGGGGGTCCTTTCTCAGTTCTAAATATTTACTTGGTGCTTGCGAGTTGCCTCTCACTTATTAGATTCTCTGGAAGATTGGAACTATGAAGACTGATTATCATAATTGTATGTGTGTGATTCACGTTTGGTGTTTTGGTCGGTGACGTTCCCGGGTGGGCTCAGGGATGGGGTTTATGAAGCTCTAAGGAGGTGAAGGTGTAAGAATGTGAGTACGTTATTGACAGGCAGCTTGGCGGGAGGGGAAGAGATCTGAACTCAGAATCAGAGGATGAGGGACTTCAGCTACGTCTGAACTGAGTGTTGGGGAAGTCACTTCCCTTGTTGGAACCTTTGCTGCCTTGTCTTTAGAGGGCCTAATGAACCCTCCCTCTTGGGCATATGATGAGGATTTGATGAGCACGTTAAGGTGTGTGTAAACACTTTCTCAGCTG
Source organism: Equus caballus (assembly GCF_041296265.1). NCBI lineage: Eukaryota > Metazoa > Chordata > Mammalia > Perissodactyla > Equidae > Equus > Equus caballus. The sequence continues at coordinate 16,051,546 of NC_091695.1, forward strand.
TTGTACTAACGTGAAATTCTCATTTTTAGTAGTAAGCACTCCCGTGTAGCTGCCTTTCAGCTGCCCCGTGCAGTTGAGCATTCAAGGACTGCTTGATTTCACTTGCCTTTCTGATGTTGTTAGGGAGCCTTTCTCTCTGGATCTGACTTCTTTTTTTGGCTTTTAGATCCAGACAAGTGAGAGTCACCCTCTGCGACAGTTCCATTTCACCTCTTGGCCGGACCACGGCGTTCCTGACACCACTGACCTGCTCATCAACTTTCGGTACCTTGTTCGTGACTACATGAAGCAGAGTCCTCCCGAATCGCCGGTTCTGGTGCATTGCAGGTATGCAGATGGCGCTCTGTGTGTCACAGATTTCAAACATAATTACAGATATGGGCACTTTTGGAAAGCAAACAGAGGAGGAAATACAAAAGGAATTTACGAATTCAGGACAGGTCTGGATAAGGGACTTATTCCCTAGGTCCTGAGACTTTAGAACAGGGGTTGGCAAACTATAGGCCATGGGCCAGGTCTGGTTGGCTGCTTGAATTTTTTTAAACCATAATGTATTTTAATTTATTTCTTATTTGTAATATTTTCTTGTAAAATATTTCAACCTTACAAAAATATAGAGAATAATAATAATTTAATAAAGCATGACGTGAAGCCATATCTGTTCCTTTTGTTCATATTACATTACAGATATAATTAAATTCTCTGCTTACTCGTCTCCTATCCTATTCTCCTTCCTACATAGGTAAACGTGGTCCTGAAGTTGATCTTATCATTCCCTTGTGTGCTTTTATATTTTATTACATATATGCGTATCTCTATGGATTTATGTAGCTTTAAACTTTTGCCAGACTTTATGATCGATACATTATTCTGCAATCTGCTTTCTAATTCAGCATTTGGTTTGGTGTTTAACAATGTTGAAACACATAGCTCCAGCCCATTTTATTTATGTATTTAAAAGTATTTTTTTGACATACAAAAAGCTGTACATAATTAATGTATTCACCTTGATGAGTTTGGAGATAAATATCCACCCATGAAACCATCACCATGATCTCTTTAGCTGCCTATTTTTATAAATAAAGTTTTATTGGAACACAGCCATGCTCATTTGTTTACATAGTGTCCATGGTTACTTTCATGCTACAATGGCAGAAAGTGACCATTTGGTCTGCAAAGTTGAAGATATTTACTATCTGGCTCTGTACAGAAAATGTTTGCCTCTCCCTCTTCTAGAACAGAAAGAAATTAGCTTTAATGCTAAAGGAATTAATTTAGGACAGAAGAAAGGAGGGGCTTTGTCACTCTATGGGGAATAAGTTGATGAAACCTGCCATTCTAGGTTATGGTGGCAACTTGGGTTGGACTGCAATTCAGGAAGCTCCAGGAAGGTGTTTTATTTGTGGCATTTGACTCAAAAGTACTTTAGGACTTGGCCCTCAGTTCCAAGCTAGTGTAGTCTGACTTACTGAGGTTTCATTAGAGCAAATGTCTAATGATCCTGGGCATTCCCCTCAAAGCCTGACAGTGGAGGAGAGCAAGATATACGTACAACTGGGGAAATCTGAGAGTTTACAGGAGAGGTAACCCACAGTGATGTGCTCATTTTCCTGTCTTTCAGTGCCGGGGTTGGAAGGACGGGCACTTTCATTGCCATTGATCGTCTTATCTATCAGATAGAGAATGAGAACACTGTGGATGTGTACGGGATTGTGTATGACCTTCGAATGCACAGGCCTTTAATGGTGCAAACAGAGGTGAGGCCAAGATCTGTGTTGGGCAGTCCACCGTCCCATCCGTTTTTAAAAGGTTGCATCGTGTCACACACTTGAATTAAAATATTTCACCTTTCCAAATCTTCCTGGCTCTCAGCTGTGAGGTAACACTGGATTTCTTTAAGATCCTAAACTGACTTGAGTTGAATTAACTGATATAGTGCCTCGGTGGTTCTGATATGAGCAATGGATCTACAAACCAAGTGATATCAGGATCCCTACCTCTCAGCCATGACTCACCAAATAATCTTAACAAATCTCTGAACTTTGGCTTCCAGGTTTTAAACCCTTAGAACTGGTATTTTCACTCTGTTTCTAAGAAAGTCTGACCATCTTTAACATACACTAATGAAATGGACTTATCAAATATTAATGATATAAAATAGCATAATGCTGCTTTAAGTATTAAGGCAGCAATGTGCCCTCACCCAGCCTTGTGAATGTTAAAAATGTCCATTAGCATAGCTAAAAGAAGATGGCTGGCCAATTGAGAAAACGAAGCTTGATGTCTGTGGTGCCATTTGTGTAAGACTGCTGGATTTGGCTTTCCCTGAAATGTTGCTGATAAACATTGTTTTCGAGGCGTGTTGAGAAACAGCCTTCCTCAGCGCTGTAGGCTGAATGCTCCTGGGCCAGGATGAGAGCAGAATATTAATTTTGCATCAGACTGTCGCCCTGTACCAATTTAGAACTCTATGAATATGCGCTGTGTTTTTGAGTCTAGCAGGGAATGTTCTGGAGGCCTGGGTACATTGTGTGCTGTGGGGTGAGCGGTGGTGGCTGTGGTGGAAAGAGTGGAATTCACCTCTTGTGTTGGTCAGAAGAGAGATTTTCTTTTTTCTGCTGTGATGATATAGAGTAGTAGTTCTCAATCTTTTATCTCTTGAGAAACACAGAAATCTTATACCTGCAACAAATTCTTTTCTTGTCCCTTTTAAAAAATGTTGAAACTAATATAAACTTGTTCATATTAAAAAACTTAACAGTATAGGATCATATAGAATATATTTTTCTCTTTTACTTTTTCTTCTCCAATCCCACTTCGTAGAGGTAGCCAACGTTTACAGTTTGTGTATATCTTTGTCTTCCTTATGTACATCTGTAGAAAAACACATGTACACACACACAGTATTTTTTAAAAATTGGATCCTATTTTATATATAATGCTGCCCTGTAATTTTTTTTCTCTTACAGCATCATGGATATCTTTCTGTGTCAGCATATACGTCTTCTTCCTCTTTTGTTTTTCTTTTTTTGAGGAAGATTAGCCCTGAGCTAACATCTGCTGCCAATCTTCCTCTTTTTGCTGAGGAAGATAGGCACTGGGCTGACATCCGTGCCCATCTTCCTCTACTTTTTTTTTTTTTTTAAGATTTTATTTTATTTTTTTTCCTTTTTCTCCCCAAAGCCCCCCCACCCAGTACACAGTTGTATATTCTTCGTTGTGGGTCCTTCTAGTTGTGGCATGTGGGACGCTGCCTCAGCGTGGCTTGATGAGCAGTGCCATGTCCACGCCCAGGATTCGAACCAACGAAACACTGGGCCGCCTGCAGCGGAGCGCGCGAACTTAACCACTCGGCTACGGGACCAGCCCCCATCTTCCTCTACTTTTTATGTGGGACGCCCGCCACAGCATGGCTTGCCAAGCGGTGTGTAGGTCTGCCCCTGGGATCCAAACCAGCGAACCCCAGGCTGCCGAAGCAGAACATGCAAACTTAACCACTGCACCATCGGGCCGGGCCCTCTTCTTCCTCTTTCTAATGGCTACCTGCACAGTCTGATAGGCTTGCCTGAAGGGTGGTCTCTGCCTAGCTCTACCCTGATCATCCCCCTTAGCCCATCCTCTCTGTTGAGAACCACAATTTACTCCTTATTCCGCACATCCTCACTAGCCAAAACTTTCTGTTGTTTGAATGTACCTGTGGTTTATTTCCTCTACATTCTCTCTTTGCTCCTCCCCAAGATTCTGATGTTTCTCCTTGGGGAGGGGAGGTGTGGGGAGTCTCCCATGTGGTTGAGAATCACTGATGATGAGAATCTTGTTCTCTGTGGTTTGAGATTTCACCAGAATCTTGTACCTCTTGACACGTCTTAACTTGAAGTGTTCACTGGTGGGTGGGGTCGGGGGGTTGGTTATCTGTTTGAAAATAACCTTGGGTGCTACTCTCTGGAACCTGTGCTCATTTGCTCTCTCCCTTTTCTTTTCTAACAGGACCAGTATGTTTTCCTCAATCAGTGTGTTTTGGACATTATCAGATCCCAGAGGGACTCAAAAGTAGATCTCATCTACCAGAACACAAACGCAATGACAATCTATGAAAACATTGCCCCAGTGAGCACGTTTGGGAAGACAAATGGTTACATTGCCTAATTCCAAAGGAAAACCTTTCTGGAGTTAACCAGAACATCACACCCACAGCAAAGGAAAATGCCCCGATGTTGACATGTTTTTATATGTCTAATAACTTAATTCTTTGTTCTGTTTTGTTAGAACTAACTTGAGGGCGTGAAGCTGCACACGTAAAACATGACCGATGAGAAGCTGGGGCTGTCGGGGGCTGTGGATGGGTGGTGAGCACATCAACTGTATTCCTGATTACCAATGGGATGAGTTCACTTTTTGTTTTTTCTTAAGAATTACAGAACACCAGGAAAAGTGAGCTGTGATTTTCTTTTTTTTTCAAAATAGATTCTTTTTTTAAAAAAAGACTATTTTATATGATTCACATGCTAAAGCCAGGATTGTGTTGGGTTGAATATATTTTAAGTATCAGAGGTCTATTTTTACCTACTGTATCTTGGGATCTAGCTGATGGAAAGTACATAATTGTGGATGATGATCATGTAGGGAGGGGTACGTGGTGCCTCTTCTGCTTGGGTTTTCTATTTGAACATGTGCCTTTTCTGAATTATGCTTCCACAGGCAAAACTCAGTAGATATCTATATTTTTGTATTGAATCTCATAATTGGAATATACAAAATATTTAAACAGTAGCTTAGTATCAGAGGTTCAGCCTTCTCAGTAACATTCCTGTTGATCAGAGGAGGCCCTTGCCCCACTTCCCACACCCCCATTTTGTGCTTTATTCTCTTTCCTTTCCCTCCCAGTTTTCCCCAAAGACACCTCTGTTGGCTACATTTTCAGCCCCTTGGTTGAGTGAGCGTGGGAACTAAATATCACCCTGAGAATCTCTGGGGGGGGGCGAAGCAGAGGGACCCTATAGTGATGTAATGTCCATTTCTTCTCCCTGCGTTGTTTTTTTTCTCAATTCTGTATTTGTTAAGAAGGATTATTTAAAGGTGCAATATGTGACTTAGTGATTCATGAGGCTCTAGGTTTTTAGTAACGTTTTACTCAGGTTGGCAATTTATGTGTCTGTGTGTCAGTGTATATGTGTGTGTGTTTTTAAAAGTGTGGCGATCTGTGAACACTTCAGTGTGAAAACAGTGTCAAATCAATTCCTCCTTCCTCGAAGTCCACTGGCTTTAGTTTGTATCTGCAGTGACACATATTGGTATCTACTGTATAAATATATACTAAACTCTTAAAACAGTCATTCCTTTGAATTGAGGTGTACAAAGTTTGAATTTGTATCAAAGGTGTAATTATTATTTTTAAAACCTCTTTTCACTATACTGCTGCTGTAATTACTTTGATTTTTTTAATGTAGATTAATTTTTTTTTTTTTTTGCTTCAGGTGTGTATCCACCAAGAATTTCAGAATTTATGTGGATTTATTTTATTGGTACATAATCTGTCAACTTCTCAAGGCATTAACATGAAAGGATTTGTTTCTTTTTATTTTATATTGTGGCTCAGGTTATATTTTGAAGAAGTTTGAGTTTTCCTCCAATAGGAATGAAGTATACAAGGTTTTATGAAGGAATTACGAAGTCCCTGGAGTCCTGTGGCTGTTTTCCACAGTAATAAATCCTGCTGTAAACTTAGGACACTGTGTCCTATTGAAAATGAGAGCGGGGTCTTCTCTGAGGGTCCCGGTCACTGTTGACCTGTGGGAGCCCCTCTCCTGACCCTGCCGTGCTCCTCAGCTCGCCGGCACTTTGCTAACTGACTGGACGTGGTCGTGGGTGTTTAGGGTTATGAAGGGTGAACCACAACGTACTGAAAGCCCTTGATTTGGTTCAGAGGGTTCATGCTATACGTCTTGTCTCCCTTTCCCTTTGAGGTACTTAAAGGATTAAAAGGAGAGGTGGTGAAAGTGGTGTCACGTTTTGGGAGAACCTTACTTTCCAAATGGAAATTGCACTTTTTGCTGAAGCCTTTGCTCTCTTTGGTAGTGTGAGGCCCTTAAAGGAGTGGGTTGGCCAGGCCATGTTGGGCCCTCTTGACTCAACTTCGGAGGGGCCTTTGGCTCTGTAGGTCTGAATTAGGGAGGCCATGCCGTCCTGGGGTGTTGAGTGAAGCTGGGTTTGGGCAGATTGCTTCCAAACCTTCACACTGGTCTGCCCCTCAATGCATGCAGATGTTGAAGAGTTCCCAAACTTCATTTGGAGGCCCTGTTCAGGCAGCAGTTCTGTGGGCCACACCCTTCCCCACTCACAAACCATTGTGATGGATGCCTAGGTGTCAAATCCCCGTAGATGCTCTGCCCTGTCCTGCCACATTGGCTGCCATGGAGAAGTCGGAGGGAAGAACTCGGCTCTAAAAATTCCTTTAAAAGATTAAAACAACAATAATTATAAACATATTGTATAAAAACACACAAAAACAGAAACCCTCCTCTCCTCCATTTGGTGCAAGCTTGGGAAACGGGCAGCAGCCCCACGAGCCACTCTTGGACGTCATTCCCACTCCCGGGAGGAAGGCTTGTGCTGGAGAGGTCTGGATTCCAAATGGGCAGGTCACAGGAAGGTCATGATACTTCTCTGCATCCTGAAGAGGGCTGGGGACAGGGCCAGTGGGGGTGGTGAGGGTATTTATAGCACAGTGATTGAAAAGGGAAGATTGATGTGTAAATATAAAGGACACATGGGCTGGGGGTTGGTCATAGAAAAGAGAAGGTGTTTTTGAGCTCCTTTTCCAAACCCTCCAGGAACAATAAAGTAGAATGTGAGGAGTCCAGTGGAATTGAGGGGATGGTGTGATCGCCATTGCTTAATATTTGACAGTTGCTTACAGGAAAGCAGTCAGATTAGTTGAAAAGACTAAAGATTGGTGGTTAGTTAGTTTGAGGGATATGGCCCGCTGATTTCTTCTCTCAAGAGCAAGGACCTTTTGCCTCCAAAGTCAAATCTAGTGACGATTGGCACCAGAAGGAAATGACATTTGGGGTCTGTTCACTGTGGCCATGTAGTGACCTCCAGCTAGACTGTGGCATCGTTGACTCCACTGGATTTGGGCTCCATCAAGTCAGAGGCTCCTGGGGGATGGGGGCCAGCCATGCAGCTGACTCACGTTCGCTTTTCATCTGGGATGGAAAAGCCTGGTTTTCTGTTGAAATGCTTGATTGCGCTTATTGAGCTAACACATCTTGGTGACTGATGCTGATTTGCCTCGAAAGTTCTGAGTTTTCAGACTGTGTAGCAGCCGAGTGTTCCACATACTGTAGCTGTTCCCCCTGGGGGCACATACGGATAGGACGTGTTGATGTGGACTCTAAAACTGTAATTTTCTTGTAACTATTTTGGAATGATGCATATTTCTAATGTTTGTTATACTTGTACAGAGTATTGCTGTCAGTTGCTTTTTTTGGTTTGTTTTTTAAGGAAAAAATGGCCTGAAAAAATTTTTTAAAAGGACTTACAAATACCAAATACAAAAAATGTCAACACATTGTGCTTTGGTTTGTTTCCTTTCTTTCCGTCTTTACTTTGTGTCCACACCATTTCATCTACCAAGCAGCTTACCCGCCTGCATTCAACTGGGGCATACTTAACAAAAACAGGTTTTCTTTGGGGATTTTCCACATTGAATTAGTTTATCAGGGCTGCCATAACAAAGTACCACCGACTCGGGGCTTAACCAATAGACATTTGTTTTCTCACAGTTCTGGAGGCTGGAAGCCCAAGATCAAGGTGTCAGCAGGGTTGGTTTCCTCTGAGGCCTCTCCTTGGCTTGTCTTCCCTCTGTCATCTCATGGTCTTCCCTCTGAGTGTCAGTGTCCTAATCTCCTCTTCTTATAAGGACACCAGTCATGGGATTACAGCCCACCCTAATGACCTTATTTTACCTTGATTATCTCTTTAAAAACCCTGTCTCCAACTATATCCACATTCTGAGGTACTAGCGGTTAGGACTTTAACTTGAATTTTGGGGGGACATAAGTCAGCCCCAAACACGCATCCAGGGTGATTAAGTGAAAAGGAGACTTGGAAGAAGTGGGTGTGCATCCAAGATGGGGCTGTGTGTGCTCTCAGAGGGTCAGATGTGTGGGTCTGCAGACAGATAGACACCCACTTGGTGGTGGCACACATGCCTTAGGCAAGTCCCCAGGAGTTTTAGAGGGTTTTCTCTTAATGGATTTGGGGAATCCCATTACGCCTTGATGCACACTCTAAGCAGACTAGGATGATTTTGTTTTGAGATCTCTCTTGTTCCTCTTGCCTGAGACAAATTAATTAGTCCCTTCAACAGAGATGGATTGAGTGCCTACTGTGCACCAGCCACCATACCTCAGTGCCTACCATGCACCAGCCACTGTACCTCAGTGCCTACTGTGCAGCAGGCGCTATACCTCAGTGGTTGAGGATTCAAAGGTGAGCAAAATGGGCAAAACTCTCTGCCCTTATGGAGCTCATGATATGGAGCCAGACAAACAACATCGGTGAATAAAATCTTTATTATGTTTGTGAAAATATGGAGAAAAATGGCATTTCACACCCTGATGCCCCAACTCGTCATTTTCACAGGACAGGCAGTGTGGTTACACCGTGTCAGGAGGAAGCTCTCTGCAATGTTCTCCATACAATCCCTGCTCTGGGGGAAAATGAAACAGAAAGACTGTACAGCTGCAGTGCACGCTTCTCCGTCCCGTCCGGGAGACTAAGATGGACGCAGCGGAAGTTCTGCCCATAAGAAGTGGACAGTCCAGAGGGAGGGGCCAGAAACATGTGTGATGCAAATGCAAAACGAACCCCACAAAATACCAGAGGAGGCTTAAAGGAACAGGTCACAGGGATCTCAGAAGAATGAAGAGGGGTGGTATCTGAGCTGAGTCTTAAGTGGAATTTGAGCAGGAGGATAAAAGGTGGGGAAGGTTTGGGGTGTGGAAGCGCGTGCTTTGCCTAGAGAATGGTGAGTGCTTCCCGGTGACTGGAATCTGAGCAGGCGGGGAGGGTGTGGTGAGGCTAGGTGAGGTGAGGCTGATGACCCTGAAAGGTGATAGCTCTAGGGTTCTGTGTGTTGTTGACCGAAACTGTCTAACCTTGAAACACTATACCAGGCATGTGCGTGTGTGCATGCAGACATACACATATATGCACGTGTAAAGACAGGCACAGATACATAAATACACACACACAATTTTACCTTCACTGTTTTCTTTGGAAGCCAGCCCTGGTGCTCTAGTGGTTAAGATTCAGCACTCTCACCACTGTGGCCCGGGTTCATTTCCTGGTCAGGGAACCACACCCCCCCATCTGTCAGTTGTCATACTGTGGTCGCTGCATGTTGCTGTGATGCTGAAAGATCTGCCACTGGGACTTCAAATACCAGCAGGGTCCCCCATGGTGGAGAGGTTTCAGTGGCACTTCCAGACCAAGACAGACTAGGAAGAAGGACTTGGCCACCCGTTTCCAAAAAAATTGGCCATGAAAATCCTATGAATAGCAGGGGAGCATAGTCTGATAGAGTGCTGGAACCACGTGAGAGGCGGGCACAAAAAGACGGGGCAGGGTCTGCTCTGCTGTACACAGGGTCAATAAGAGTCACTAGTACTAACAACAAGAATTTCCTTTGATGGAAACTGCATGGTGGTCACAAGGGTGACCATGATAGGGTGGAAGGAAGGACACCATCAGACTCTTGGCTGGTTAGTAGGAGTAAAGGACATAATTGACCACACAGAACAGCACTTTCAGTGGGACACGTTTCCCTAGCCCTTAGGTCACCCCAGGTTCTCGGTGGTCATCGACAGTGGGCAGAGCAGGCAGGGTCCTATCAGAGCTTTCCAGGAGTTGGCCTTGACCTTCTCTCTCCCTCTCCCCTCACTCCCTTTCTTTTTCTCTCTCTCTTTCTCCCATCCTCCTCACCTCTCCCAACCATCTGGAGACTAAAGCTAAATGCTGGCCTGCTTTCCAAGTACTAAAGAGCTAGTAACAATTCCAGCACATTCCTGAGTTGTCTACTGGGAATTACTGGGTGAAATAAGATCAGTTTTCTAGGCACGGCATCCCTCAGTATGTCCACATCTGCCCAAGGTCTGTTGCTGTATATACTTTTCTGATCAGGCAAAAAGCACAGATCTGGAGCATATCACAAATTAATTATTACAGACAGAAATACTCCCCTGACTGAGGATAGAAAGTATTTTGCTTTTAAAAGGATGCTTGTGGATATACTGTGGTACAGAGAATGGTATGCATCCAAAAGTTAGGAGGCCCGAGCGTTAGTTCTTCCCTACCCAGAGTGACTGAGTGGAAATCACAGAACCTTTCTACTTTTGATAAGCATTAGGTGGCAGAGAGCTGAAGGTTGTCCAGAGTGTTGGGAGTGCAGCATCTGTGGGTTGTTGAATACACAGCCCTGCGTGCCTGAACAGATGTGGGCACTGGTTGACGTCTCGTTAAAGCTATTAACTTAAAAAACAAATTCGCCTGTTATTTTATCCTCAAAATGAGTTTATTCAAGAACAGCCAAAAGAATTGTAGTTTGGGATGTGCATGCTATGGCAACCCACAGGCAAATCTGGAAAACAAAGGAGGGGAGCTGCCTTTATAGAGAAAAAGTAGGAGGTCGGGCTGTTCTAAAGGTAAGTCCATTGGGGGAAAGTAACAGCTCAAGGTGACAATAACTTCTCATTGGCTGGGCTGTGGCTGGGTGGAGAGAGAAGTCTTCCTTCAGTAGTAAAGTCGTTTTACTTCCTAAGATGGGAGCCTCCATTTCTTCCTGTTTGGTGTAATTGATCTTGTGTCCTAAGACGTGAGAGCTCCCCCTACAGGCCTTCTCAACTCCATTTAACTGAAGTTTTTAAAAATTGATTTCCACAAAGCTGAGGAAGTTTAGAGACTTAGGTCCCTCAGAGGACATCTTCCCATGGGTGTTTTGAGCCCCAATGTCATCTGGCCATCACACCTTCAACTGGAAAGTGTCCAGGGGTCCACCCTCATGTCTTGGACCCTACTGCTCAGCAGTGAGGGGGCTTGAGGGTAAGTTCAGTAAGAAAAAAGGTGGCAGGTAAATTTTCTGTACAAATGAATTTGGTTATAATTTTGATGCAATAATATGCTGAGACATGCAGCATATTGCCTGGGACCTATGAAACACCCAATAAGTGGTTGCTATTCATTTATCAATTTAAATTTTTATGGATCACCTACTATGGGCTGGCAGTGGGCTCTGGGTATGTACATTTGTGTACAAGACTGGCATGATCACTTTCCTTGTGGAATTTAAGGGCCTATGGGAGAGACAGGAAATTAAAAAAAAAAAATTGAACATGTATTGCTGACACATTGCAGCTAGAATGAGAAGGCAGCCGTGGAGGAAGTGGACAGAAGGGACAGAGTGTGCCGACACCCTGAGGCAGGAATGAGTCTGGCCCTTTTGAACAACAGAAGACTGCGGTCCCTGGAGCATAGCTGGAGAGGGAGCTGAGAGCACAGTATGAAGCCAGAGAGGGAGTCAGGGGTCTGATCGTGTCAGGCTTCGTAAGCCACAGTAAAGAGATGGGACGTTAGTCTATGAGCAGTGGGAGGCCATCAGGGTTTCCAAAGGGAGTGTTTTGACTGTGCTGGTCACTGTGTGGGGAATGGATTGTAGGAGGGAAGACTGGAAACAGGGAAAGCTGTCAGAGGGTCTGGTTTAGCAATGGTTTTGGAAATAACCGATGGTAACTTGGTGAGGTTGGTGGCAGTAAAGATGGAGAGATGGTGAATTGGAGGTATATGATGACGGTGGGCTGATGCCCTCCCCAGCTTTCTTGTCTTTGACTCAAGACAAGGTTGTGCAATTTGCTTTGGACCGTGGATGTGGGCAGAAGTGACAGTACCATTTCTGAACATAGACCATAAGGAACTTTGCTTGTTTTGTTCACCCTCTTGTACCTCAACCACTGCCATGGAAGGAAGCTCCCCTGGGCAGCTGCTGCCCGATGAGCCTGGGCCCAGAATGAATACCTGTGGAGCAGAGCTGTCCCAGCCAAGCCCAGCTGGGCTCTACCTTGGAGCAGAGACACCTGGCCCAGCCCTGCCCAGGTTAGCTGGCCCCTGGCTGACCTGCACGTCCATGACAATAATTTATTCCTTGAGAATCTATGACTTTGGGGTCATTTATTATGTAGCATTTTTGTGGCAATAACTAAAACACTTAGCTTCACAGCAAGTAATTGGTAGAAGTGGAATTGAATCAACTCCAATGCTTGGATCCTAGTCATCTCTTTCAACAGTAGATGATTTTATTTAAAACAGTCAATTTCTTAACACAGAAAATTAGGAGCAGAACCTGGAGATATCTATCACATGAAAGAAAACAGTCAGGTTTTGCCCACACGTGTACCCTCGAGGACTTCGCTGAAGATCGTGATGTAGTTAGCGCTGCTGGGCTTGCTGCTCAGAGCCATCACTTGGGCTGGGGGAACAGATCAACAGTCTTCATGCTCTGATTCAGGCCAAAGTTCTCCCAGAGTCTTCTGCATCCACTATGGGTTTGGGGGAGGCAAGAGGATGCAAGTTGTTAGCTGTGGACTTTTTTAAAAAAACAGGCTAAAGTGAAAAATGCCCCAACATTCAAGTGTCTTCTGCTCCTAGCACTTAGTTTGATGAAGACTGCCAGGTACAGCCAAGAAACTGAGGCTTCGTGGGAGATGAAAACCAAAGATCACCTGTGCTCTTAGAACACGTAAAGCTTAAACGAGAAAAGCAATTTAAAGAACTACAAGGAGAGAATAATCTCATTAAAAATTAAGAAAATGCATAAAAGAAAGACAACTCCGGAATAATATAACGGTGGGATTTTACTTTGTTTCTGCTTGCCTAAATTTTTTAATTTCTCTCAGTGAATATGGCATACTTATTAAGAATAGTTAATTAAGAGAGCCTGCCCCATGGCATAGTAGTTAAAGTTCAGTGCACTCCACCTTGGTGGCCTGGGTTCACGGGTTCAGTTCCCTGGTGTGGATGTACACAACTCATCAGCCATGCTGTGGTGGTGACCCACATACAAAATAGAGGAAGATTGGTACAGATGTTAGCTCAGGGCCAGTCTTCCTTAGGCAAAAAGAGAGGAAGATTGGCAATAGATGTTAGATCAGGGCTAAGTTTCCTCAGCAAAAAAAAAAAAATTAATTTAAACCTTAGCATTTTTTTCTCCTTGACTCAAAAAATAAGCTATGATATTTTTAAATATATTTGTTAAGTTTTACAAAGTTCTTTAAAAAGAATGTGAATTCACTTTTTTGGAGTACCTCCTGTTTCCAGCAGTTTGTTAAAAACGAAAGTTAAGTTTTGGATCTTAGGTTCTGAGCTATAAAGCTGGAGGAAACAAGGGACTACCTTCTTGCCCCTGGCTGTGTGTGGGTCTGCCAGGGTAGAAGGCTGGTTGGCATCTGGGGACCAGAAGGCTTAGGAGGCAGGGAGAATAGAGGTTTAGGCACTGCTCCCCAAAGTTCTGACAGCCCTCCCATCCCTTCTGGGATTTCACAGTTCCCTTCCGGGCCGAACGTGGAAGATCCCTGGAAGCTCTGAGAAAAACATGAGACCGTAGGCTTTACCCATTACACCCCATCAAAGTCACTTTCTTGTAGGAGTTGAGCAGCAGTTGGGTGCGTGCAGCAGTTTTGAATGTGGCCACTAGATGGTGCCAGAGGACCGTGCTGAGGAAACAATCCTTGAGGTTGCGAGAGGGCAATGGAGAAAAGAGGATTGGAAAAAGAACCAAGGTGTTGAGAGAAGATGCCTAAAAATCAACAACAGGGCTAAGGAAGTGCCCTTGCCAGCAGTCGGTAGCTTTTTCCCTTGTAATTTATCATATAATATGTTCACAGTAAAAAAATTTAGGAAATTTTGATAAGAAAAAACAAGAAGAAAAAATCCTATGTAGTCTCCAACTATCAAGATGGCGCCCAATGATACTGCTTCCTGGTCTTCACACCCCCCTGTAGTCCCTTCCCACATTGTACCAGGTTTTGTCTGTGTGACCAACAGGATACAGCAGAAGTGGTGGTATGTTGCTTCCGAGATTAGTTTGTAAAAGATTCTGTAGCTTCTCTCTCTCTCTCAGCCCTATGAGAGGCCCACCTGCTGAGAAACTGAACCTCCTGCTAACAGCCAAGTGATCTTGGAAGCAGATTGTCCCAGGCAAGCCTTCAGATGACTGCAGCCTGGCCGACAGCTTGACTGCAACCTCCTGGGGACCTTGAACCAGAACCACCTGGCTAAGCCACCCCCAGATTCCTGAGCGTCAGAGACTGCTTTTGGCTTTGGGCTCAGATGGACCTGGTTGGTGTCCTAGCTGACCAGCTACTAACTGTGATACTGCAGACAAGCCACTCCACCTCTTTGGGCCTCTCGTTCTTCTTCTGTAAGATGAGAATAATAAAAGCATTTACACCTGTAAATGAAATAATGTGTGCAAAATTCATGGTTAACTGCTAGCTGCTTCTTTATATAGGCGGAGGCAGGACGTTCCCTTGGAGTATATGTCTTTGCTCTGAGAAGTTGAGTGCCCTACTTAATAATGCAGATGTCGTGAGTGTAGGAGCCTATTATTATTACGTCTTTCCTGAGGCAGAGCACAAAGTGCCTCTCCCCTTGGTATGCACAATTTTCATACAGAGCAAGAGGCTTTCTGGGAAGGAAAGTGCTGAGACTCCCTAACTTTTGGTCTCTGAGATTTGCAGTTAAAGAAACGTTTTGTTGGTTCAGGGTGACATTGACCATGATCCATCAGTGTAAAAGAATATTAAAGAGGGAGCCCCCCATGAGGGAATGGGGTGTCTGTGTTGGGGATGCAGGTTCAGCATTGGGGCGTATATGGGAAGTGCATGTTGCAGCATGTGCCTGGGGCTGGAAGCCCCTCTGGATCCAGCCATCCTGGACCATTGTGTTTTGGGGGAGCAATAGCTGAGCATGGGAGGGTGAACAAACAGAACTATGGCCTGGGAGTTCTTATCTGGAGTCTGGCCGTGGCACGGCAGGGGTCTAGGCCTGCAGCAGCAGCACTGCGGCAGTGAGTGGCAGACCTATGCCCATCAGATTATGCAGGACCGATGATGCGGCAATGACCAAAGACAATGCCTGGTCAGACTGTTAATTTTCTTCCTACTGGGTCTTCGGAAGCAGGAGTCCAATAGATTGAGTATTCTTCAGAAGTTCTTGGGTGGTTGGAGATGGATATAGGGTCCAGAAGTGTGTGAGAGATAATGGACTTCTGCTATTAAGGCAGATGTGGCCTAGGGGCCATTAGTTGGGCAAATAAAAGATGTGATTTAATTTGTATTTTCCAGATGGTGAAATAGATCGCATGAGTTGGGTGAACTAACTGCTGTTATAATAAATAACTCCCAGATCTCAATGCCTTTATACCTATGTCACAGTTTAGTGTGGTTGCCACCATTCAAGGACCTACGCTGGTACAGGTTCCACCACCTTTAGCCTCTCAAGGTCATCCTGAGTGTCACCATCCAGCTAACAAATGAGGAGAGAGACAATGTGTGGGAAGTTTCTATGAGCCAGGTTTGGAAGCGACATATATCATTTTTATCCACATTCTATTGTTTGGGAAATAGCATTTTGCTGTGTACCCAGGAAGAAGAGAACTGTGGATATTGGTGTTCTGGTCAGGCCAATGGATAAGGTGCTTAGCATGGTGCCTGGCACATGGTAGAGATTCCATAAATGGTGGTATCCTCCTCCCTTCCAGAGCCACCTGGCTGGGGAAGGAGTAGTTGGGAAAGAAAAGGCCTCTGTTTTCCTGCACTGGCATGGCGACCCAGCTGCTCCTGAATGTCTTGTTTTATGGATATAACAGAGGTACTGGGAGATGTCGAGTCCTGGTTTTGGTCCCAGTACAGTCACAGGAGCAGTCTGCAACTGCAAGTTCTGGCTCATCAGCAACTTGCACATTTACTGAGGATGTGTTCTTGCAGCCTCTGATCATACCTTTAATTACTTATCTGAAGCTCCTGAGAATCTCAAGGAGGTGAAAGAAATTCTCAGGCAGCTCTGAAGAACCCCCCAGGGATGACACTAATTTGCTCCTTTGCAAACTTTTCCTAACTCTTTGCCTCAGCTCCTTAGAGTATAATTAGTTTCCAAAGTCTGTCCTCATGCCATAGAGCTTGGCACGGGCCCCAGAAAGTAAAGGACTGACTGATCATTGAACTCACAGAACAGAGAACTAATTGGCCCTTTTTCTTCCCTTGGCGATATTTGTAGCAGCAGAGAACTTTTTCTACTAAATATATAGAGGCCAATATCTGGAGGGTTAGTGGAAACAATTGAGAATATGTGGACTCAATCAACAAGTTATTATCTTTTATGTTTATGGTATTATGTTATGCATAGTTTTTCAACTTTTTTTTTACTTAATATATTATGGAGCTCTTTCAATATCAGTCTATCTAGATGTATTCATCTGTATTAGTCTGCTCAGGCTGCTATAACAAAATACCACAGACTATGTGGCTTAAGCAACAGGAATTTTTTCTTATTGTTCTGGAGGCTGGAAGTCCAAGGTCAAGATGCTGGTGGATTTGGTTTCCTGGGGAGTGCTCTCTCCCTGGCTTGCAAAGGCTGCCTTCCAGCTGTGTCCTCACATGGCACAGAGAGAACTCTTTCTCTCTTCCTCTTATAAAGCTGCTAATCCCATTATGAGGGCCTCACCCTAATGACCTCATCTAACCTAATTGCCCCCCAAGACCCCATCTCCAAATACCAGCATATTGGTATTTTGAATTCAAATTTTTGGAGGACACAATTCAGTCCGTAGTACTATTCTTTTTTTATTTCTATTTTTTATTTCAGTTTTGTTGAGGTATAGTGGACAAATCAAATGGTGAGATATTTAAAGTGAACATCATGGTGATTTGATATACACATACATTGTGAAAGGATTCCCCATTTAGTTAATTGACACATCCATCACCTCACAACCTCATATCTTCATCTTTGAAGTAATTTGTTTTTGGTGAGAACATTTAGGTCCTACTGTCTTAGCAAATTTCAATTATACAATATAGTGTTATCATCTATAGTCACCATGTTACACATTAAATCCTCAGGCCTTATTCATCTTATAGCTGAAAATTTGTACCCTTTTAACAACCTTTCCCTAATTCTCCTACACTCAAGCTCCTGGCAACCACTTTTTTTTTTTTTTAAAGATTTTATTTTTTTCCTTTTTCTCCCCAAAGTCCCCCGGTACATAGTTGTATATTCTTCGTTGTGGGTCCTTCTAGTTGTGGCATGTGGGACGCTGCCTCAGCGTGGTTTGATGAGCAGTGCCATGTCTGAGCCCAGGATTCGAACTGAAGAAACACTGGGCCGCCTGCAGCGGAGCGCACGAAACTAACCACTCGGCCACGGGGCCAGCCCTCTGGCAACCACTTTTTACTCTTTGTTTCTGTGAGTTTGACTTTTTCTAAGATTCCACATGTAAGTGATACCACGCAGTATTTTTCTTACTCTGACTTACGTCATTTAGCAAAATGACCTCAAAGTCCACCAATGTTGTCACAAATGGCAGGATTACCTTCTTTCTCAAGACTAAATAATATTACATTCTTGTTTATCCATTCAACCATTGATGGATAATTAGTTTGTTTCTTTATTGGGAGGTTTTTGATTACTGATTCAATCTCCTTACTCTTAATCGGTCTGTTCAGATTTTCTATTTCTTCATGATTCAGTTTTGGTAGATTGTATGTTCCTAGAGATTTATTCATTTCTTATAAATTGTCTGATTTGTTGGCATGTAATTGTTTATAGTAGTTTCTTATGATCCTTTATATTTGCGTGGTGTCAGTTGCAATATCTTCTCTTTCATTTCTAATTTTATTTGAGTCCCCTCTCTTTTTTTCTTGGCAAGTCTAGCTAAATGACTTCTCATGAGAAATGACATAAGCCAAAGGGCAGGGAGATTACATATTTGAAAAACTGAAAAAAATCAGCCAAGAATTCTATATCCAGAAAAACTATCCTTAAACATGAAGGCAAAATAAAGACATTCCCAGATAAAATGAGAAAATTTTATTGTTAGTAGACCTGCTTTAAAAGAAATATTAAAGGAATTAAAGGAGTTAAAGTGTTTTAGGAACTGGTCTCACATGGTAGCTCAGATCCACATGAAAAACTCAGGAGTGTCAATAAAAGTAATTACATAAGAAATTATAAAAGATAGCATGAATAATTTTTCTCTTAACTTAAAATATAATTACACAAATTAAAAATTATAAAATTGTATTGTTGGGCTTATAACTTATAAAGATATAATATATTTTACAATAAGAGCACAAAAGAGGCGAAGGAAATGGACCTATATTAGAGCAAGAAAATGGCACAAGATGGTATCTTGAATCCATAGGAAGAAATGAAGAGTACAGGAAATGATAAATATGCAGGTTAATATAGAAGACTCTAAAAATATGTTTTTGCTCCTTTCTTCTCTTTAGAAAAGGTATTTACAAAAGATATCTTCTAAAGATATTCTTTAGAGACAAAATTGCATAAAGCAATAATTATAACACTGTATTTTTGGATTTAAATACAGTAATAAATATAACATTAATAGCACAAAAGAGAGGAAGAGAATGAAGCTATATTGTAGCAAAGTTTCTGCATTTTCTGGAATTTAGTTAGTATTAATCTGAAGTAGATTATGATAAGTTAAGATACAGGTTATAATTCATAGAGTAATGACTAAATTAAAAAACCTAAAAAATATCAACCAAGGGATGAAGTGGTACACTAGAAAACATATATTTAATACAAAAGAGGGTGATATGGGGAGAACAGAGAAAAAGGATATGAAACATAAGAAGACATGGCAAAATAACTGTTATAAACCCAACCATATCAATACTTAGCTAACATTAAATATAAATAGATTAAACACTCCAAACCAACCAGAGGCAGAAATTCCCAGACTAGATCAAAAAGCAAGATCCAACTATATGCTTTCTACCACAGATATGCTTAAGATTTAAACACACAAATAAGAGTAAAAGGATGGAAAAAGATATACCGTGAATACTCTAACCATAAGAGAGTTGGATTGGCAATATTAATATCAGACAAAATAGCTTTATAAAGAATCTTACTAGATTTACTAGTCTTACTAGAGACAAAAAAAAGTACTAGATTTAACAATTATAGATATCAACTATAAACATATATGCACCTAACAACAGAGCTCCAAGTCCCTGAAGCAAAAACTGACAGAATTGAAGGAAGAAATAGATAATTCAACAATAAATTTGGAGACTTCAATGCCCTACTCTCAATAATGGATAGTACAACTAGACAGACTATCAGCAAGGATATACAAGACTAGCAGTATCAACTAAGTGGACCAAACTGGTGTCTTTAAAACACTCCGCACAACAGCAGCAGCAGAAAACGCATTATTCTGCACACAGTCAGGTGACATAATTCTGGGTAATGTGATGTAAAGGTAAGTCTGGTGGGGACTTCTGGACAAGTTTCCTTTCATGATACAGATACCAATATTTCCTGCTCTTCACTTCCTTCCTCTTCCCAGCTGAAATGCTGACGTGAGTCTGGAGGTGGAGTAGCATCTTATGATCATGAGGCACCCATGGGGATTGTATTGGTCAAGGATATGAGAGGAAACAGCACACACTTGGATGAGCTAAATGAAGATAACTCATTAGATAGTCTAGAGTAGCAGGCTCAAGGGAAGACAACAAGGAATGGTGAAGGAACCAGGGGCTAACAACAGTTGAAATTCTGTATTACTTCTGGGCTGATGGAGACAGAAAGGAGGGAGAGTTGTAGCTGTAGGAGAGGGCTGACTGACAGGAACTGTGGGCTTTAGAGCAATGCAGTCATTGCCAACACACAGGCCTATGAAGAAGGTTCCAGGAGAGCAAACACACCAGACTCACTCTCCTCTCATGCTGATCTCATGTTGGTGCACACCACATTGGCTAAACCTAGTCAGGAACCATAGTGTAGAAGAACCCATTGAAGCCGTCCATGAAAATCACCTCACAGACATACAGCATGGTGAATAAGAGTGAAGAGTGGAGCTGGTGTGCAAACAGAGAGTGTTCAGGATAGTCCACCCTGATGCCTCTCAGTGTCTACACTTGTCCTCATTTTGTATAAAAATTTTATGTCTTTTACACAGGGGACTTAGTCATACTTCAATAAGATGCTGTTAATTCAATCTTTATCCCATCTGAATCCTAAAATGTTAGCTACCACCATGCTCTTGATATAAGGAAGTGGGGAAAAAAGGGAAGATAGAAACAATCAGCGTAAAAGAATAGTTCCTCCTTCTGTAGCTAGTTAATAGGCCTAAACTGACACTCATAGCCTGTGCTGCCTTTAGACACAGGCATGTGGAGCCCCTACTCCAGGTCCTATGCCTCAGGAGACCCTATGCTTTGGAGCACTTTCCTTAAATTTTTTTGGTTCTCCATCCAGGGCTTGACAGAAGCCAGGGAGAGAAAAAGAAAAAAACAGTTACTCAGAACTGTTCAGATTTCTTGGGTTTCAGTGATGGGAGGTTATGAAGGTGCTAGACAGCTAGATAAAAATCAAATGTTTTGTTTATCACACCTGTAGTTCAAGACTTAAGATACACATTTTGGTTTATGCATATTGTTGTTAAACAAGCTTGGCAAGCCTGCTCAAAAGTTAGAACTCTCTTCTCTCTAAGTCAGGCAAAAACAATTTCAATTGTTTTAATATTTTCATATGTTTTCTCCTCTTTGATTGTGGATCTGTAGGTTGAGTTCCCTAGGAAACACCTCTGAGACTGAGTGTGTGTGTAAAAATTTACTGGGAAGTGCCCTCAAGGTCAACATCTATAAAGGAGTTAAGGAAGCAGAATTGAGCAGAGGGAGAAGTTGAACCATGATGCAGTAACACAAAAGGTCTTGGATGATACCACAAGGAGCTTTAGAGCTGGGATGGCCCTATAGAGTTGTCCTAAGCTAAGGCAAGAGGCCCAGGCCTTTTTACTAATAAATTGGCCAGTCATTGATTGCAGCCTACTGGAGGAAGAGAATGATATTGGTACCTCCCTGGGGGAGGGCCAATTTCTGGGGGAAGCAGCAACTGTGAGCTCTGAGCAGCCATCACTCCTAGAGCTGAGGGAATGAGCACCTTCATCCTGAAGAGGCATCTGGGTTGATTACAACAACATCCACTACAAACTCTTTCCTTGAATCAGATATCCCTATAGTGAGCATGTTGTCTTTAATTTTGAGTCCAGTGTAGCTTCCGCTATAATATCAACAGAAACAATTCCCATCTATGAACTGTTTAAAGAGAATTATATGAGAGAAACCCCTAAACCTCAAACCAAATTCTTTGCTTTTAATAGTTTTTATTGCAGTAACATTGGATTATAACATTACATAACTTTCAGGTGTACATCGTAATATATTTCAAATTCTGTGTAGATTACATCATGTTCACCAGCCAAAGACTAATTACAATCCATCACCACACACATGTGCCTAATCATCCCTTTTGCGCTCTCCCCCCCACTTCATCTCTGGTAACCTCTAATCCAATCTCTGTTGCTATGTGTTTGCTTGTTGTTGTTTTTATCTTCTACTTGTGACTGAGATCATATGGTATTTGACTTTCTCCCTTAGACTTATTTCGCTTAGAATAATGCCCTAAAGGTCCATCTACATTGTCACAAATGGCTTGATTTCATAATTTCTTATGGCTGAGTAGTATCCCACATCTTCTTTATCCATTCATCCCTTGATGGGTACCTAGGTCGCTTCCAAGTCCTGGCTATTGTGAATAATGCTGCGATGAAGGTAGGGGTGCATGTATCTTTATGCCTTTGTGTTTTCAATTTTTTTTGGATAAATACCCAGAAGTGGAATAGCTGGATCATATGGTAGATCTATTCTTATTTTTCTGAGGAAACTCCCTAATTTTTTCCATAGTGGCTGCACCAGTTTGCATTCCCAACAGCGGTGAACAAGGGTTCCCTTCTCTCCACATCCTCTCCAACACTTGTTTCCTGTCTTGTTAATTATAGCCATTCTGCCTGGAGTAAGATCGTTTCTCCATGTAGTTTTGATTTGCATTTCCCTGATAGTTAAGGATGTTTGAACATTTTTTCATATGCCTGTTGGCCATCCATATATTTTCTTTGGAGAAATCTCTGTTCAGATCTTTTGCCCATTTTTTAATTGGGTTGTTGGTTTTTTTGTTGTTGAGATGCATGAGTTCTTTGTATATTTTGGATATTACCCCCTTATCTGATACATGGTTTGCAAATATCTTCTCCCAATTGTTAGGTGGTCTTTTCATTTTGTTAGTGGTTTCCTTTGCTGTGCAGAAGCCTTTTAGTTTGATGTAATCCCATTTGTTTGTTTTTTCGGTTGTTTCCCTTGCCCGGTCAGACATGATATTTGAAAAAATGCCGCTAAGACTGATGTCAAAGAATGTACTGCCTATGTTTTCTTCCAGAAGTTTTTATGGTTTCAGGTCTTACATTCAAGTCTTTAATACATATTTAGTTGATTTTTGTGCATGGTGTAAGATAATGGTCTACTTTCATTCTTTTGCATGTGACTATCCCGTATTCCCAACACCATTTATTGAAGAGACTCTGTTTTCTCCATTGTATGCTCTTGGCTCCGATGTGGAAAATTAGCTGTTCATATATGTGTAAGTTTATTTCTGGGCTCTCGATTCTGTTCCATTGATGTGTGTGTCTGTTTTTGTGCCAGTACCATACTGTTTTGGTTACCATAGCTTTGTAGTATATATATATATATATATATATATTTTTTTTTTTTTTGAGGAAGACTGGCCCTGAGCTAACATCCGTGCCCATCTTCCTCTACTTTATATGTCCGATGCTTGCCACAGCATGGCTTGACAAGTGGTGCCATGTCTGCACCCGGGATCCGAACTGGTGAACCCTGGGCCACCAAAGCAGAACGTGCACACCTAACCGCTGTGCCACTGGGCCGGCCCGCTTTGTAGTATATTTTTAAATCAGGGAGTGGGATACCTCCAGCTTTGTTCTTTTCCCTCAGGATTCCTTTGGCTACTTGGGGTCTTTTGTTGTTCCATATAAATTTAGGATTCTTTGTTCCATTTCTGTGAAAAATGTTACAACTTTGATAGGATTGCATTGAATCTATAGATTGCTTTAGGATACATGGACACTTTCACTATGTTAATACTTCCAATCCAAGAACATGGAATATCTTTCCATTTCTTTGTGCCTTCTTCAACATCTTTCAACAATGTTTTATAGTTTTTGGTGTACAGATATTTCACCTCTTTGGTTAAGTTTACCCCTAGGTATTTTATTCTTTTTGGTGCAATTGTAAATGGGATTGCATTCTTAATTTCTCTTTCTGCTACTTCATCGTTAGTGTATAGAAATTCAACTGATTTTTGTATGTTATTTTGTATCCTGAAACTTGACTGTATTCATTTATTATTTCTAAAAGTTTTTTAGTGGATTCTATAGGGTTTTCTATGTATAAAGTCATGTCACCTGAAAGTAGTGACAGTTTCATTTCTTCCTTTCCATTTTTGATCCCTTTTATTGCTTTTTCTTGCCTGATTGCTCTGTCTAGGACTTCCAATACTATGTTAAATAAGAGTGGTGAAAGTGGGCATCCTTGTCTGGTTCCTGTTCTTAGAGGGATAGCTTTCAGTTTTTCTCCACTGAGAATGACATTAGCTGTGGATTTGTCATATATGGTCTTTATTATGTTGAGGTACCTTCCTTATATACGCATTTTATTCATTCAGAGTTTTTATCATAAATGGAAGCTGTATCTTGTCAAATGCTTTCTCTGCATCTGTTGAGATGATCATGTGATTTTTATTCTTCATTTTGTTAATGTGGTGTATCACATTGGTTGATTTATGGATGTTGAACCATGCTTGCATCCCTGGAATGAGTCCCACTTGATCATGGTGTATGACCTTTTTAATGTATTGTTGTATTTGATTTGCTAGTATTTTTTTTGAGGATTTTTGCATCAATGTTCATCAGTGATATTGGTCTGTAATTTTCTTTTTTGGTGTTGTCCTTGTCTGGTTTTGGTTTCAGGATAATGTTGGCTTCGTAGAATGAATTAGGAAGCTTCCCCTCCTCTTCAACTTTTTGGAAGAGTTTGAGAAGGATAGGTGTTAAGTCTTTTTTGAATGTTTGGTGGAATTCACCAGGGAAGCCATCTGGTCCTGGACTTTTATTTTTTGGGAAGTTTTTGATTACTGTTTCAATCTCTTTACTGGTGATTAGTCTATTCAAATTCTCTACTTTTTCTTGATTCAGTTTTGGAAGGTTGTATGATTCAAAGAATTTATCCATTTCTTCTAGATTATCCAATCTGTTGGTGTATAGCTTTTCATAGTATTCTCTTATACTCTTTTGTATTTCTGAGGTGTCCATTGTAGTTTCTCCTCTTTCATTTCTGATTTTAATTATATGAGCCTTCTCTCCTTTTTCCTGGTGAGTGTAGCTAAGGGTTTGCCAATTTTGTTTATCTTTTCAAAGAACCAGCTCCTGGTTTCATTGATTTTTTCCTATTGTTATTTCAGTCTCTATTTTGTTTATTTCTGCTCTGATTTTTATTATTTCCTTCCTTCTTCTGATTTTTGGCTTTGTTTGTTCTTCTTTTTCCAGTTTGTTTAGCTGCACTGTTAGATTATTTATTTGCGATTTTTCTTGTTTGTTGAGGTAGGCCTGAATTGCTATAAACTTCCCTCTTAGAACTGCTTTTTCTGTATCCCATAGATTTTGGCATGTCTTATTTTCATTTTCATTTTTCTCCAGGTATTTTTTGGTTTCTCCTTTTATTTCTTCATTGACCCAATCGTTATTCAGTAGCATTTTGTTTGCTCTCCACATTTTTGTGGCTTTTCTGGTTTTCTTCTTGTAGTTGGTTTTTAGTTTCATGCCTTTGTGGTTAGAAAAGATGCTTGGTATTATTTCAATCTTCTTAAATTTATTGAAACTTGTTTTGTGTCCTAATATGTGATCAATCCTGGAGATGGTCCCATGTGCATTTGAAAAGAACTTGTATTCTGCGATTTTGGGATGGACTGTTCTATATATCTACTAAGTCCATCTGGTCTAATGTGTCATTTAAGGCCAGTGTTTCCTTATTGATCATCTATTTGGATGCTCTATCCATTGGTGTAAGTGGACCGTTAAAGTCCCCTGCTATTATTGTGTTACAGTCTATTTCTTCTTTTATGTCTGTTAATAATTGCTTTATATATTTAGGTGCCCCTATGTTGGGTGCATAGATATTTACAAGTGTTCTATCCTCTTGTTGTGTTGTTCTCTTTATCATTGTCTAGTGCCATTCTTTGTCTCTTGTTCCAGTTTTGGTTTTAAAGTTATTTTGTCCAATATAAGTATTGCTACCCCCACTTTCTTTTCTTTGCCATTTGCATGGAATATCTTTTTCCATCCTTTCACTTTCAGTTTGTGTCTGTAGGTCTAAAGGGTGTCTCTTGTATGCAGCATATACATGGATCTTGTTTTTTTTATCCAGTTGGCCACCCTATGGTATTTGATTGGACCATTTAGTCCATTGACATTTAAAGTAGCTATTGATAAATGTGTATTTATTGCCACTTTGTTACCCTTTGTTTCTGGTTGTTTTAGTTGATAAATATGTATTTATTGCCATTTTGTGACCCTTTGTTTCTGGTTGTTTTAGTAGTTCTTTTCTTGCTCTCTTCCCTTGTGGTTTGATGGCTTTCTTTAGTAATATGTTTGATTTTTTCTATTAATTATTTGTTTATTTATTATAGGTTTCTGGTTTGTGATTATCATGAGGTTCATATATAATATTCTGCATATATAGCAATCTATACGGAGTTGATAGTCTCTTTAGTTTGATGTCTTTTTAAAAGCTCTACTCTTTTACTCCCCTCCTCCCACATTTTGTGTTTTTAAAATCATATCTGATCTCTTATTTTGTGTGTGTGTATATATTACCTTCTTATCATTGAAATAGGTAATTTCAGTACTTTTGTCTTTTAACCTTCATATTATCTTCATAGGTGCTTGATTTTCTACCTATACTGTATTTTTGCCTTTATCAGTGGTTTTATTGCCTTTTCTTTTGGATAATTTTCTTATCCCTATTTGTAGTCTTTGCTTTCCCACTTAAATAAGTCCCTTCAGAAGTTTTTCTAGAACTGGTTTCTTGGTGATAAACTCCTTTAATTTTTTCTTGTCTGAGAAACTCTCTGTCCTTCCCTTCTGAATGATAACCTTTCTGGACAGTGTATTCTTGGCTGCAGGATTTTTTCCGTGTAGCACTTTAAACAAGTTGTGCCACTCTCTTCTAGCCTGTAGGGTTTAGGCTGAGAAGTCAGCTGATAGCCTTATGGGCTTTCCTTTGTATGTCACTTGGTGCCTTTCTCTTGCTTCTTTTAGGATTCTCTCTTTATCTTTAATATTGGACATTTTAATTATAATTTTCTTTGTGTGGGCCTGTTTGAGTTTATCTTTTTTGGTGCTCTCTGTGCTTCCTGTATTTTGATGTCTTTTTCCTTCCTTAAGTTAGAAAAGTTTTCAGGTATTCTTTCTTCAAATAGATTCTCTGCTGCTTTGTCTCTCTCTTCTTCTGGGACAACTACAATACAAATGTTAGTGTGCTTGATGTTGTCCCAGAGTTCCCTTAGACTGTTCTCATTCTTTTTATTCTTTGTTCTTTTTTCTTTTATCTGTGCAGCTTGGGTGATTTCCACTAGTCTTTCATACAGCTCACTGATCTGTTCTTCTGTACCATGTAGTCTGCTATTGAGTCTCTCTCATGAATTCTTCATTTCCAGTATTGTATTCTTCATTTCTGATTGGTTCTTTTTTATATTTCCCAATTCTTTGTTGACGTTCTCACTGTGTTTATCCAGTCTTCTCCCAATATCTGTCAGCATCCTTATGACTTTTTGTTTGAACTCTTTGTTAAGTAGAGTGCTTATTTCTGTTTCATTTAGTTCTCTTTCTGGGGTTTTGTCCCGTTCCCTTGCTTGGAATGTATTCCTTTGCCTCCTCATTATGACTCTTTCTCTGTGCTTATATCTATGTATTAAGTGAGTCAGCTATGTCTCCTGATCTCGGAGAAGTGGCCTTATGTAAGAGATGCATTTTGAGGTCCAGCAGTGTGCTCTTGTCTCATCACCAGTCCAAATGTTCCAGGAGTGATCCCTGTGTGGGCTACTTGTGTCCTTCTGCTGCAGCAGGGTTGCTCTTACTGCAGGTACTCAGGGAGTCTGGGCTTTCCCCCCGGCCAGCTGTTTGTAAATCAGGTTTGTGGAGCCCCAGCACTGTTGGCTACAAGGTATAATAACACAATCCTGTTGCAGTTTTCCTGTTAAATGAGTAGGCAATCAGTGTAGCTACTTTCTAGGCTCAGGAGCTTATAGTTGCTGTAGGTGTCATGCCTGCAAGTCTGTTGTCAGTTCTCTTAGGATTGCAGCTGAGTGGGGCTGGCTCCAGGCATGGGAGCACCCAATTGTTTCAGGTTTTGGAAGGTGGGGCCAATCCCCTTTGTGGCTGTTTGTGAAGCACAGGTCTTCTGCCACTCATATGCCCCACCCCCCACAGATCCACACGCACCATCAACACAGTCTGGCCTGTGCACACTTCCCAACCCCCTGGAGCATACCCAATCTTCCCACTACAGAGGCCCCCACCACTCCACAAATTTACTTGGTCCACAGGTAACCTGGTCCTCACACAGGCCGTACCCCACAGAGGTGGACACACTTGCCTGCCTGTAGAAGATCTATGCAGGCTGAAAAGTTGCCCAAGGGCTTGCTGATGTGTGGGGCTGGTCCCTAGGGTGGGCTACCTGCCCTGGCTGAACTGGATTAAATCTGCATTCCAGTGCATGTGGCAGACCCCTGGGCTAACAGGCCAGGGGAACTCCAATGATGTCTGCCAGCGTCTGTGTCAGCACACCTGTACTAGGTCACAACAATGGCTGCCACCAATGTCTCAGTCTTTGTAGGTGTCTCTCCTCTCACCAAGATGCACCCAGAGCCTACCAAGGGAGTCTCTTTTCACCAAAGGGTTGTGCACCTTTCTTTCTGGTGATTTTAGGTTGCTCTCTGAGATGGGTGAATTTGTGTGTGGGCCCTTTAAGAGCTGGCATTATTCCACTAATGTTGATAGCTTTTCTGAGAGTATTCCACATTGTAATTAGTAGCCAGTGAAGCCAGATAGTATGACACTCATCTCAGGTGTGCTGAGTCTGCAGGATATTTATAGTGGTAATGTGCCCCAACTCAGGTCCCCACTTCTCCAGGGAAGGCTATGTACCTTAGGGGGTCCCTGCTGTGTTGGCTGTGAAGCTCTGCTGCTCGAGAAAGTGTTTTTTTTCCTCTCCAGAAGGAATTTCTGCCTCTTCAACCTCAGTCCGAGCTGTCCCTTGTTGTGGGGGTTCTTGTTGTCCAGTTTTCAGTTCTCTCTCCGGGGTAATTTTTCCAAGAATAGTTGTAACCTGATTGTGTTTATGGGAGGAGGTGAGATTAGTCTGCCTACACTGCCATCTTGATGAGATCTGTCAGTGTCACAATCCAATGTACACATCAGGATAGATGCAGAGAGGGCTGATGGCCACTCTGAGTTTATAATAACCATCGTTTCAATATATACATAGCTTACATCTGTTAAACATACACAGGTATTCTGGATGAAGTAATTAGCGAATGCCAAGAATTCTTAGTGATTTCTCAAGGAGCCCTCCCTTGGCCTGTGTTTTGATATTATCAGGTTGTTGCTGTGCTCCTATATTTTTATCTCAGAGCAGGCAAGGTCTCTTAGGCAACGGTCCCTCTTGCTCCGGATATCAATATCGTTTCTCCATCTGTGCCCCCGGGTGGCCGCCGCCTGGCTTAGTTTGCCCCCCCCAGGGGGTCTTACCCATCATTGGCTAACCAGCCTTCTCACCTCTGGGTCACAGTTTGTTGGCAAGCTTTTTCCAGTGATTATTAACCCTTCCTATGTCAGGGGTGGCTACAAGGTCTCCCAAACCAAATTCTTTAAGTGAGAGTTGTCTAGAAGTCTGGAGTTGCCAAAGTAATGGTAACAACAATAACTGCCATAAATGCAGCTCCTTACCATTGACAATATGCTTTTACCTCCACTTCCATCTCTTTTAATTCTCTGTATAACCCTGCGAAGTGGTAGGAAAAGTAACTTTATCCTCATTTTAAAATGAGGAAACAGGTGAGGAAAAGGATAGTGATATCCACTGTGGCATTTGTTTTTAGTGTCATTGCTTTATTAGAATATACATGTCTGATATAACTCATCACTGAGAGGCTATTGCCCAGAGGCAACAGTACTATACGTTATGAAACAGACTGCGTTTCGGCATCAGATTTCTCTGTGCAAACATTTAACTTACCCAGGGCACCTGTAAGGGAATATATTTTTGCCTAAAGTCAAACTACTAGTAATTGATAGAGTACGCCCTCCAAACTAGATATTTAGACTTCAAGTCCAAGACCCTTTATGCTGTATTATACTATTTCTTTGTGTGATAAAATTTAAGGGATGATCACTGACTTATTCCCAGCACCTTCTTTGGAAACTGGTATGATTCAGGCTGTACCAACCCCATTGAGCTTCACATCAGGGTATCTCCTATTTCTGCCCAACCACAGTCTCTTCATGGCATTTTTCACCTCCATGTTTCTCAGGGTATAGATCATAGGGTTCAACATGGGTGTGATGATGGTGTAAAACACAGCCACCATCTTGTCCTCAGTAAAAGTGGTGGAAGGCCTTAGGTAGATGAAGAGGCAGGGGACAAAAAACAAGATCACCACAGTGATGTGGGAAGCACATGTGGAGAGGGCCTTGTGCCTCCCCTCTGATGAGCGGGTCTTGAAGGAAAGCAAGATGACAGTGTAAGAGCCCACAAGAATGACAAAGCAGCTCAGTGAAATCATGCCACTGTTGGCCACCACAATGAGCCCCACTGCATATGTGTCTGTGCAAGCCAGCTTCAGTAAAGGGTGGACATCACAGAAGTAGTGGTCAATCAGGTTGGGGCCACAGAAAGGCAGTTGTACAGTGAGAATAGTCTGGATAAAGGAATGCACAAAACCTCCTAACCAACAAGTCAGCACCAGTATGGAGCAGACCTTCCAGTCCATGATGGTTGTATAACGTATAGGCTTACAGATGGCCACATACCTGTCATAGGCCATCACTGTGAGGATAAAGATCTCCGTACAACCAAAAAGATGGACACAAAAGAGCTGTACCATACAACCAACAAAGGAGATCCTTTTGACCTTGGCTTGGAAGTCAATAATCAGCTTGGGGGCTGTAACAGAGGAATAGCAGATGTCAACAAAAGATAGGAAGCTAAGGAAGAAGTACATTGGAGAGTTGAGATTTGGGCTCCTTTGGATAGTCATTACAATAAAAAAATTTCCAGTCATGAGGATCATATAAAAGAGTCAAAACAAAAAGAAGCATAGTTGCTGCACTTGCTCATTTTGGGAGAGACCTGTGAGGATAAATTCAGTAACGTTATTTTCCATGGAATCTGGGTAGTTCACAAGAGAAAAACACCGTGTGACTTTACCTATAGGAAAAAATATATACAGGCCAATTAGATTTGGGCACATGGTACCATAACATTATTAGTATTATTTTTAACAATTATTCACAAAATTTCTTACTTAAGGTATTGGTTTGGGTAAAGTCTGTTTCATAAAATTACCAGAGATTGAGAAAGAGAGGTGGGGGAAGGAGACAAAGAATGAGAGAGAGAGAGTGTAGGAGAGAGAGAAAAGAAAAATTAAAGTTAGATAGGCTTTAAGCAGATTCAGGGATGCAGTCTAGGCTGTCCCCTTAAGCATCAGTAGTCTGAATCATCATTGCTCCAGAATTCGAATTAAGTTTTTCTGTTAAATCAAGGCTCCAAGTGATAACCACCATTTTTTTTACTCCAGGATACTTTCTACTTATTTTCCAATTGATATTTGGAATCTAAGTAACCACACACACACACACACACACACACACTTTTGTGATCACAAATAAGGAAGTCTTAAAATGTAAAACTTTGAGTCAGACTGGGGATATAAGTAACCTTTTATATGGCTCTTTGGCCTCCCAAATTACTGACAGCCTGATTGGTTTGGTCTTATTTTAGATTATGCCAGGACTGCACTCTTTGTCACTCCGTATGTGTCTAAAAGTTGGGAAATGCATAGAGGCTTTACAAAAAGGAACCACCATTTGCAAGATGCTCAAGACTTCAGATTCTAGTTAACATTAGTAGTTATAGGATATGGGGAGAAAATAACTCTGGGCTAAGTTTAGTCTGCCTCTGACAATGACCAACTGTGAGATCCAGGGTAAGTTGCTCACCTTCATAGAGATGCAGTTTCTTGGTCATTGGGTTGGGTTATACATGAACACCAAGATTTCCCCCAATTTTTATGTTATATCATAAAATTTGGGATGATCTTTTCAATACAGTGAATCACAGTCCTTGAATGTGAGTTATTTGTTTCGTTATCTTTGCATTCTTTTGAATCAAAAGATGTATGAAGGTGGGGATGATGTGTATGTTTGTTTAATTTTGTATTGCCTGAGTACAAATACTGCTTCCATTAGCTTTGCAAGTCTTTTATTATTTTGTGTTCTTTTTTTCCTGCTTTTTCTCCCCAAATCCTCTTGGTACATACTTGTATATTTAGTTGTGGGTCCTTCTAGTTGTGGCATGTGGGATGCTGCCTCAGCATGGCCTAATGAGCCGTGCCATTACTGCGCCCAGGATCCAAACTGGTGAAACCCTAGGCCACCAGGAGTGGAGCACATGAACTTCACCACTCAGCCATGGGGCCGGCCCCTATTATTTTGTTTTCTTTTATTGCACAAACCCTTGTGTCCAAGGCTTTGGCAAGTCACTTAAGCTTTTTGAATCTCAGTTTCTTCATTCTTCAAATGGAAATGATACTGACTACTTTCGAGAACTTTAAACACCAAACTTAGCCCAGTATATAGTAAGCGCGCACTGAATTATGCCTTTTCATTTTCCAACTAGATTACCAGTACTTAAAATATTTTATTATGAAAAATTTCAAACATATACAAAATGGAGATAATTATATTATAAACTCTCATATGATGGTCATTTAAATTAAAACATTATTAATGTTTTGCTACATTTGCTTCATCAATTCTCTTTTTCTTTTCTTTTCTTTCTTTTTTTGCTGAGGAAGATTTGCCCCGAGCTAACATCTGTTGCCAATCTTCCTCTTTTTGTATGAGAGCTGCACAGCCACTGACAAAATGTGTAGGTCTGTGCCCGGGAACTGAACCCAGGCGACTGAAGTGGAGCACACTGAACTTAACCACTAGGCCACTGGGGCTGGCCCCATTTCTTTTTTTTTTCTGCCAAAGTATTTTAATACAAATCCCAGTCATCATGTCATTTCAACTTCAATATGCTTCAGTATCTGTGTTTCTAAAAATAGGGAATCTTCATAGATAAACACAAAGACATGATCACATCTAACAAAATTACCAGTAGTTTCCTGGTATCAACCAATTCCTGCTCTGCTGAAGCCACACTTTGCTCCCCTCTCTCCTTCCAGTGCTTGGTTGAGTACCTGCTAGGTCTGCTCGGTACCACATGGTGGCTCACCGTGGCTACCGAACACTTGGAATGTGGGTAGTAAGACTAAGAAACTGAAGTTTCAATTTAATTTAATTTAAATTTGAAAACTAGAGCAAAGTAAAATATTTTGATGTGATAAAAATGTGGGTATATTAGGTTAAACAAAGTGGTATTAGATATTATTAAAATTAATTTCACCCGTTTCCTTTGCTTTTTTATGTGGCTACTAAAACGTTTAAAATGACAATGTGGCTTGTGTTATGTTTTTATTTCATGGTGCTGTACTAAGGATGAGGCCCTGGTCTAAGCACTTGGCTATACTGCCTAATTGAGTTCCTGTAACTCAATGAAGTATGTAGAACTATTCCCATTGTTCACATAAGCAATAAACTCCTTCCTTAGAAAAGTAAACTAACTTTATCTGCAATCATGTAGCTGGTCATTGGTGGAACACAGATTCAGCCTTGATATATTCTCTTAGCTGGTGCTACATTATACCGTATATAAATGTACAATTTACATTGGCCTTTAAAAATATTGATAAAGCTTTGGGATCCTCTTTATTGTTCTAGGGTCTCTGGGATAGAAATCGCTACTTTAATTAAGTCAAACAAAATTCAATTAACTAAGATAGATACCAATACTCTTTAATAAGTTAATGGAATACTGATATCTGTGCCCTTGAAAGTCCCACTGGCCTTATAAGCAATCAGTAGTTTCTGGTATAGGATGGGTATAGTCTTAGAAAATGGTTCAGATTGTGGAGAGGAATATTCAAATTCTCCTATTTCTCCTGTCAGAGTCTGGGACTCAGTAGGATCCTTCATCTCGCCCTCCCTCCCTCCATTGCCACCTGCCATATGGTGCTGGGACTAGGCATGGGTTATTTCACATTCTGAAAAGCACTAGTACCTTTTAACCTGTAGTTGAATAAGGAAGAAGGCAAAATCTAAGATGAAGCCTTAGGCTTCACCAAATGCTAAATTCCAATGCCTTGATTAAATGCTGCATCACTGAAAAAATTTGTCAGCAGATTTTTCCTGAAAGAGGTGGGTTTCCAAAAGTCTGCAGTAGAGGCATTTCTTGACCCCTTTAAGTATCCTCTGTTTATTTCTATAGTACTTAAAATCTCCGACTTTTTAGGCTACTTGTGTGTCTCCCACTATAGACTGTGTGCTACTTAAATGCAGAAACCATTCTTATTTGTGTGGATCCCAAGCACTTGGCCCTGAGACTAGCATACACATTAGGACTCAGTGAACTTTGAAGGCAGGAGGGAGAGAGGGAGAAAGGAAATAGAGTTACTGGTTTATGAATCTTTCTAGATAACTTGGTTTTAGCACTGCCCATTTTCTAACATAGAAAATTTGTTAAAGGCACAAACTCTTACTATATAGAGCTGGATTTTCAACCTCTGGCCACACCAATTACCAGTTGTGTGGCACTGACCAAGTAATTTTACCTATTTAATCGTTGTCCACATCTGTAAAATAGGGCTAAATAAATCCTGCCTCATGCAGTGGATATGAGAATTAAAATAGCTAATGTATATCAAGCTTCGCACAGTGTCTGGTCCACAGGAAGTTCTTAAAAAATGTTAGTTTTCTTATTTTTATCCTGCATATCATAAAGGTGGGAAACATAAAGCAAAAAAGAAAGGTGATAAAAGTGACTTCACTTACCCGGAGAGTATGTAAATATTCCCATCATTTTCCTACTTCTGGGTCCTACAAATGCTCTACCCAGCCATGACCCGTCCAAACACTACTCCTATTCCAATCGTCTTAGATTTCTGTATGTTGCTTTGAAAAATAGTCTGTCCCCATTTATTCCTTAGAATTGCTGCCTGGGTCACAAAGGAGAAGCTATTTGTTTTGGAGCCTGAAGCAAAGTGAAGTTTTACATTGTTAAGTTTTTGGCAGGTGCTTAGTTATCAGCAAGGACAGAGAGTAAATACGATAGAAATATGTGACTTTGGGATCAATTCCGAAGGTTAACTTACTCTCTCCCAGAGATCCAGAGTTTTCCCTCAGCTCAGTGTCAATCCAGTCAAGAGTCTTGGCCAAAGTCTCTTTCAAATCTGAATTCTATGGCTGGGGAAGGAGAAAGAAAAGCCCCTTGATGCCCAGTTGATGCTGTGCTCTCTGTGGTTCTCCTCAGTAATGAGCTCCCATGAGCCT
The DNA here is from genome assembly GCF_041296265.1 of Equus caballus. Taxonomy (NCBI): domain Eukaryota; kingdom Metazoa; phylum Chordata; class Mammalia; order Perissodactyla; family Equidae; genus Equus; species Equus caballus. Next base: position 16,086,473 of record NC_091695.1, read on the forward strand.
TCTAAGTTGCTTCCTCTGCTGAAACTTCTCACCAAGGATACATGTAAGTTTTCCTGCTGCGTTGGTCAAGTGTGGGGGCCCACTTGGGGAGGGCTTCTCAGAATGGATTCCTCTGGCTTTTATGGTCACTGGAGGTGGATCACCCTGGATTTCCTGTCTGACATCCATTCTTTAATCTAATAACAATGGATTCCACTGTTTAAAAACTTAGTATATGTCTTACATTATTATAAACAGTTTATATGCATTCCATGGTTTCTTTTGTTTTGTGTTTAGGGCCTGAGTTGAATTGAATTGAAGCATGAATTGTTGTATGGAGGCTCATTATTATCATTGTTCCACGCGTGATCTACTTCAGTATTAATTAATTAATTAATTAGTTTAATAAATAAATAAATACTTATAAGCCAAAACATAACCCAAATGTTAGACATTATGAATAACTTACATCTACCTGTGTGTCCCTTCCTTACCCCATCCCATTGCCTATCCTCAAATACCAAGAGATAACTGCATTCTAAATTCTATGTATTTTACTGTTTTAAATTAGAATTTTGCTGATATTGAACATTTTTTCATGACTTTAATGCCATTTAGCTAGTTTTTTTATGATGTGCCTTTTCCTTGGTCCCATTTTTGGGTTACTTATCTATTCTTATTGATTTGTAGGGGTTCTTTTTATATAATCTGGATATTATATAATCTGGGTAAAAGTACCCTGTCATATCTATATCTACGTCTCTGTGTCTATCTCTACCTCTGTATCATCTCCTCTCCTAATTTTGTAGCTTCCTTTTTTCCCTCTCTCTAAATGGTATTTTTTTTTGGTGAGGAGATTGGCATCTCCTCACCAAACATCTGTTGCCAATCTTCCTCCTTTTTTTTCCCTCCCCAAAGCCCAGTACATAGTTGTGTATTCTAGTTGTAGGTCATTCTAGCTCCTCTATGTGGGATGCTGCCATATCAAAGCTTGATGAGTGGTGCTATGTCTGCACCCAGGATCTGAACTGGCGAACCCTGGGCCACCCAAGTGGAACACATGAACTTAACCACTTGGTCATAGAGCTGGCCCCTTCATGGTCTTTTTTGATGAATAGAAGTTCTTTTCAGTTTAATATAATTTATTGATCTTTTCCATTATGTTAGTTGATGTTAGTTGTTATGAACTGAATATTTTTGCCCCTGAAAATTTATATGTTGAAATTCTAACCTTCAAGGTGATGTTATTAGGAAGTGGGGACTTTGGAACGTGATTAGGTCATAAGGGCAGAGTCCTCATGAAAGACCCTACAGAGCTACCTTGTCCCTTCCACCATGTGAAGACAAATCAAAAAGATGCCTTATATGCACCATAAAGTGGGCCCTCACCAGACACTGAATATGCCAGTGCCTTGTCTTGGACATCCTATCATCCAGAACTATGAGAAATAAATTTCTGTTGTTTATAATCTACCCAATCTATGGTATTTTGTTACAGCAGCCCAAAAGACTAAGACAATAGTACTTTTTGTGTCCTCTTTAAGAAATTCTTATATAGTCAACTAACATTTGACAAGGAAGCCAAGAATTTCAAAGGAGAAAAGATAGCCTTTTCAATAATGGTACTGGGATGACTGGATATTCACCTGTAAAAGAATGAAGCTGGACCCATATCTTATACCACTCACAAAAAATAACTTAAAATGGATTAAAGACTTAAATGTAAGACCTGAAGCCATGAAAACTCCTAGAAGAAAACATAGGCTTAAAGCTCCCTGACATGGGCCTTTGTAGTGAAGTTTTGGATATGATACTTAAAGGACAGGCAACTATTTTTTATTTTAAAAATAAACAAGTGAAACTACATCAAACTAAAAAGCTTCTGCACAGCAAAAGAAACCATTAACAAAGTGAGAAGAAAACTTACGGAATGGGAATAAATATTTGCAAACCATATATCTCATAAGGGGTTAATCCAAAATATATAAAGAACTCATACAACTCAATAGCAAAAAAACAAATAGCCCAATTAAAAAATGGACAAAGAACCTGAATAGATGTTTCTCCAAAGAAGATATACAAAAGGCCAACAGCTACATGAAAAAATGCATATCACTAGTCATTAGAAAAATGCAAGTTAAAACCACAATGAGATATCACCTCATGCCTGTTCTAATGGCCATGATGCGGAAGACAAGAGGCAACAAATGTTGGTGTGGATGTGGAGAAAAGGGAACCCTTGTGCACTGTTGATGGGATTGTAAATTGCTACAGCCACTATGGAGAACAGTACGGAAGGATTTTCAAAAAACTAAAAATGGAACTACCATATCATCCAGAAATTCCACTTCTGGAATATATCTAAAGGAAATGAAAACACTAACTGGAAAAGATATCTGCATGTTCATAGCAGCATTATTTACAATGACCAAAACATGGAAGCAACCTGTGTCCATTGATGGATGAATGGATAAAGAAGTGCTATATATTTACAGCAGAATTTTGAGCCACAAAATATGAGGAAATCCTATCATTTGTGACAACATGGATGGGCCTTGAAGGCATTATGCTAAGTGAAATAAATCAAAGACAAATACTGTATGATCTCACTTATATGTGGCACCTAAAAAAAAAATGAAACTCATAGAAAAAAGATATCAGACTCGTGGTTACCAGAGGCCAAGAGTGGGGGCAAGGGGAATTGGAGAAATGTGGTGAAAAGTACAAACTTCCAGTTGTAAAATAGTTAAGTACAGACCGTCCCTAATTTATGATAGTTCAATTTACAATTTTTTTGACTTTACAATGGTGCAAAAGTGATACACATTCAGTAGAAACTGTACTTTGAATTTTGATCTTTCCCTAGGCTAGTGACATTCAGTACTATACTCTCTTGTGATGCTGGGCAGTGGCAGTAAGCTACAGCTCCCAGTCAGCCACTCAATCACAACAGTAAACAACCAAATCTGTTTTTCACTTTCGGTACATTATTCAATAAATTACATGAGATATTCAACACTTTATTATAACATAGATGATTTTGCCCAACTGTAGGTTAAAGTAATGTTCTGAGCATGCTTAAGTTAGGCTAGGCTAAGCTATGATGTTCAGTAGGTTAGATATATTAAATGCATTTTTGACTAACGATATTTTCAACTTATGATGAGTTTATTGGGACATAACCCCATCAGGAGTCAAGAAAGATCTCTACTAGTGATGTAACTTACAACGTGATGACTATAGCTAACACTGCTGTAATATAGATAGGAAAGTTAAGAGAGTAAATTCTAAGAGTTCTCATCACAAGGAAAATGTTTTTTTCTTTCTTTTCTTTTAATGGTATATATATGAGAGGATGGATGTTAGCTGAACCTACTGTGTTAATCATTTCACAATATATGTAAATCAAACCATCATGCTCTATGTCTTAAACTTACACAGTGATGTATGTGAACTATTTCTTAGTAACTGGAGAAAGAAAAGAAATCCTTCCCTATTCCAAATTTATAAAGATACTCTTTTACATTAATATCTAGATGCTTTATTTTTTTGTTTTTCACATTTATATCTAAAACCCACCTGGAATGAATTTTTGGACATTCTGTGAGGGAGGGTCAAAGATTTTTTTTATATGGATATTCAATTGAGCTATCACCATTTATTTAAAAGCCTATTTTTTATCCGTAGCTCTTCTGTGCAATTGGGAGAAAATTGAATGTTCACATATAATATGTATTTGCCTCTTGACTACACTACACTATTGGTCTATTTGTCTATCTTTGCATCCATCGCTGTCTTAATAACTGTAATCTTAATAATCCTTTTTTTTTTTTTTTAAGATTGACACTTGGGCTAACAACTGTTGCCAATCTTTATTTTTTTTTTCTACTTTATTGCCCCAACCCCCCAGGTACATAGTTGTATATCTTAGTTGCAGGTCCTTCTAGTTGCGGGATGTGGGACGCCGCCTCAACGTTGCCTGACGAGCGGTGCCATGTTTGCGCCCAGGATCCGAACCCTGGGCCGCCGCAGCAGAGCGTGCGAACTTAACCACGCGGCCACGGAGCCAGCCCCTTAATAATTCTTGATCATCAGTAGTGTAAGTCTACTAATTTGATCTTATTCAAAGGTAGTTTAACTTGGCCTTTTCATTTTTATGCACATTAGAGAATATGCTTGTCAATTTCCATAAAAATATCTTCTGGGATTTTATTTTCAATTGCAATGAATCTATTGATCGCGTTTGGAATACTGAGCGTTTTACTAATCTTAGATCCTAAATGGTCAAATCTTAAATGGTATATCCCTCAATTTATTTAGGTCTTTAATTTCTCTAAATGCTTTCAAGATGTTTTCTAATTTTTCATTGTTGAGTTTCATACAGCATTTTGAAGATTTATTTCTAGACTTTCTACTTTCTAGATTTGCCTAGGATGTAGAAAACTGGAAATGGTGTTGTTCCTAGCCTATCAACAGAAAAAAAATCTAGATAAATGACAAATTCATGACTTCTTTGAACTTATCAGAGTGTTGAGGTTGCAGAGTAACCAAACATCCCGAAATGTGGAAATACAAATCCATCCAAGCAGAGATGGAACACAAGCACTGGCTCATTGGGAGAGCATCAAAGGAAAAAATACCAAGAGCAACAGAACTGGGTAAGAAAAATACAGCTAAGTTTTAAAAAAATAAATTGCCTAATGGCCAAATGTAGGCTAGCATGAGACTACAGAATGCCTGCGAGCCATAGACACAAAGGGAGTTCATGCTCACTCACAGGATCTTCTCTATAGAGACCCCCACTAGGCGTTTATGAGAAGTATTGGGGGTAGGGCAGAGACTGGAGGAAATCTACATTGGTCATACAGGCTTGGATGAGGAGAGCAGCTGCCATTGTTGGAAAAACACACAGCCTGACTCAGACCCTTCTCACTTAGAAAAAAAGCTTTAGGCCTCTGAGGAAGGTGCCTTTTGCCCCAGGGTACATGTCAAGATCCACTGGGGCAGGGTGAAGTGTGAAAGAAAAGAATATTCTACCATTGAGGAGGAGTAGGCAAAAAGGCCTGGACCCAGATTCCTATGCCAATGCCATTTAAGGTCTTCTCTGGCTGGGGGAGGGATGGTAAAATCTGCCATGCAAGACCCACCAAAGATACAAGTCAAAATTTGGCTGTCATAACAAACATGGTAACAGATCACAGATGCTTTGGCCTGGCTCAACAGTAGACTTGAAAGAACAAAGGAAAGCATAGTGACTTAAAGATAGGTTAATATAAATTACCAAACTGAAACATGAACAGAAAAAAGAGCAGGAAAAAACCTGAAGAACAGAGTATCCAGTAACTCTGGGACAATAACAAAAATCTTGAAAGAGAAAGAATAGAGCAAAAGAAATATGTGAAAATATAATGACTAAGAATTTCCAAAAATAATGAAATATATCAAATCACGGATCCAAGAATCTCAGAGAACACAAGCAGGATAAACAACAATAACAAAAAGAAATGAAAAGTAAAACCACACATTGACACATCATATTTCACTTGCTGAAAATCAAAGACAATGAGAAAATCTTGAAGGCATCCAGGGAAAAAAGACACATTATATAAAAAAAGAAGGTATGAATTACAGCAAACTTCTCATCAGAAGCTGTGCAAGCTAGAAGGAAATAGAGTGATGTCTTTAAAGTATTTAGTAAAGTAAAAACTCCTGCCAAGCCATAATTTTATGTCAGGGAAAATATTTTTAAAAAACAAAGGTAAAGTAAAGATTTTTTGACAATCAAAAACTTATAGAATTCATACCAGCTGATCTATACTACAAGAAATATTAACATTTTTCAGGCAAGAAGAATATGATATCTGATAGAAACTTGGATGTACACAAAGAAATGAAAAGTTCCAGAATGGTTAAAAAAGGGTAAATATAAAGACTCTTTTTCTTATCTTAGTTTCTCTTAAAGGCAATTGTCTAAAGCAAAAGTGGTGGCAATATATTGTGGGTTTATAGCATATGTAAAAGTAAATGATATGAAAACAACACAAAAAGTGCAGGAGATTTGAAAGTATACTGTTGTTTGGTTCTTAGAATAAATGTGAAGTTGTATAAAAATGTTTAAAGGTAGACTGTGATTAATTAAAAATGCATATTATTTATCAGAGGGCAAATACTAACATATTTTAAAAAGAAGTATATATAATAAACAAATAGTAAGGTAAAAGGGAATCATAAAAAATGTACAACTAATCCAAAATTACTGACATGGTTTTGTATTTTTATTTTACTTTTTCTTGAGCTTAATTAACTCTCATTTCACTACTTTTTGATTTTTAAAATCCATTTCTATTTTATTGCATTTCTAACTGAATGTTTTATTTTCATATCCATAAAAGTTTATTTGACTATATTTAATTCAGCTTTGAGTACTATGGTGCAGATTTCTTTAGCTTTGTGAATGTGTTTGTGGTGGAGAATTTTCAGTATTTGTATCAGTAGAAGTACTCTGATTTACCTTTTCAGATTTTTTCACAGTAGTTTTATTTGTATATAGTTAAAAAAAATTCCTATTAATTCCTTAGACATGGTCTTGAGTGTGAGAGAGACATAGCTCCTTCTCCTTTAGTCTCATATCCACACTGTAGCAGGAAGAGGAAGGAAGGAAGAAGAGTAAAGGCTGAAGAGCAAGGTGCTGACTGGGGATACCAATTACGCATGACCTCTTTAAAAAAACTTCCAAAAGCCCCACCGGTTACCTTTGCTCACATTTCATTGGCCAGTCCTGGATCATATGGCCATGTTTAGCTGCTAAGGATTCTGGGAAGGTGATTTTTCCTGTGGGCATGAATAGAAAGGAGTAAAGACAATAGAGGTTTTGAGCAGCACCTGCCACCAAAGAGGAGGAAGAAATATTTTTTATCAGACACTTCTTTGTTTTATAAAAGAAATAGTGGTAATCATTTTCAGTGCTACTGATTAGATTTTAATTTAGTGCCCCTTCTCCTATAAAATTTGACACAAAGACGTATACTTTGAATGGGTGTAAATAATTTAAAAATCCTAATTAACATTTGTGGAACAACCACTATATATCAAGCATTGTGTTAGATAAACATTTTAAGACAGGTTATTTCATTTCACATTCTAACAATCCTGAAGGTATGTATTATTAGCCCCATTTAACAGATATGAAAACTGAGACTAAAAGCTATTAATTTTCTGAAGTTGCAAAACTACTAAGTGGTGGAAACAAAATCTGAAAACATTTTTTTCCTGAAGTGGTCTTTCCATTATGCTATGTTTTCTTTCAAAACCAAACATTTTTTGAAGATCATTTTTAGTCATGGCGGTATATCTTCACTAGTGTGCAAGTGCCATTAATTTGTTCCAAAAGTTCCCTTTCCTCACGGGTACAAAAGCTATCCTTTATGGCATCTGCAATATTTCCCCAAGAATTGACATCTACTTTTCAATGTGTAATTAAAGTTAGAGAATGATGCAGCTCAGAGAATTCATGAAACTATTGTGGTTGATATTTTTACCAGTGTGCAATTACCAGAAACAAGTATGGGTGGAAGGGAACGGTGAGTAGTATGACCTCATAATGAAGAATCCTATGAAATTTTAAATTATGTTTACTTCCTGAATTTGCTCAGAATAGTCTTTAAATCTGGAGCTTAAGTTTATGATATCTCTAGAAGTACAAATTTCTGTTTCCTTTCTTTTCCAGGACAGTTTTTCTTTGATTTTGTAGAGAGTGTTTCCTGAACCTTTAGAAATAATCTATTGTTTTTTAAAAAGATAATTTTTTAAAAGATAAAATTTTTAAAAAATTTTAAAAGATAAATATTATAGATATTTTAGAAACATTTGGAAGCTACCAATAATAAAGAAAAAATTCTAACCACACTTATAATACAACGCCTAGAGATAAGCACTAACACTGTTTATGAGTATATTACTGTGTTTAAATACATCTTCCACTTTTGGACTTCAGCATTTTCATCTCCCTGGTCTCATTTTTTGTCACAACATTTTTTGGGAAGTAGAGAGAGGATAGCTATAAACCCAGCTGCTGGGTAACCTTGCATAAATAGGTAGCTTCTTCCAGACTCAGAATCCCAACTGTAAGATCAAAATAATAATATTGTACCAGTTGGAAGTTTTTACAATTCAACTGACAAAAAATCCTATTGTGTGTACTTTGAAAGGGAATGCACTCATGTAACTGAAATTCCTGAGGTAAGGCGGGCTCCAGGTGAGACTTGCTGCAGTGGCTCGAATGTTACCACTGCCCGGTTTCTTTTCTTCTTGACGCTCGTCCCTTGGCCACGCTGACTACTTTTCTACTCTCACGTGGCGGCCCTCTGGAAGCTCATGAGTCCCTTTGTCACAAAGTGGCTGCAGCGGTTCTAGACCAGACAGACTCACTCAAAACTATTTAAGCAAATGTTTCTGTCTCTTCTGATGGGTTCTGCTTAAGACAGAGTATGCTTCTTGCCTGTGAATCCAGCAAATGCCTCCCTGTCTCTCTGACTGTGTGACTTTCCATCCCTCAACCAATATTTTGGCCAGTGGGTGGTTTATTAGAGCTGCTTAAGCCAGTCGAGACCTACATCTAGGTGCTCAATATCATCCAAATCACTTGGCTGGGACTGGGGTGGTGTGGTTCCTGCAAAGCAAAATCTGAGTAGTTTTGACAGGAATAGAGGAAAACAGATGCTATGGAAGAAACAAAAAAATGCACAATAAGAAAATTTGCCTTGCAATATTGCTGTGACTATTAGAGACAATGGCTGCAAAATTTCTGGCGTAGTGCCTGGCACATAGCAGGTAATCAGTAAATGACAATTACTGTTCCCGGGATTGTCATCACTATCATCATCATCACTTATGGGGTGTTCAAGGCGTCATAGTCGAAGTGATGTTGAAGCATAGAATGCTAGAGTGAGAAGGGACATGAAAGATAATCTAGTCTCATTCTGACATTTTATGTCTGTAGAATTGCAGATTGTAGAGATGAAGGGACTTGCCTAAAGTCACCCAGCTGGCAGCCCCTTCCCCTGGATCTCTCTTTTCTTCTCCCTTCAGTCTCATACTCCCGTGGTGACCCAGAAAATTGGGGCAAAAAATACTCCTAATGTCGTAATTACTGGATGTTTTTAATTTCTCAAAGTTCTCTAACTAAATAAATTGAAACACATTTTGAACCTTTTCCTAACTCACAGTTTCTTGGCAAAGTTTCACACTGGAGACAAGAAATTCCATGGGGAATTAGGTCCCTTGATCACAGCTTGTGGTTCAATTTATTTTAAATAGTTCAAGCATGTTGATATTGAAAAACAATCCTCAGTCTTCTAGCAAATGAGTGGGTTTTCTAAACTGAAAAACAGGACCTGACACTCCCTCATTAGTTGTTTTCTGTAGCTGCTTTTCTGTTTCTAAACGACTGATCTAGAGATTGGCCTTGGGACTGATTTCCTGAATCCTTCCCTTTGTGACTTCTCCACACCACCATAGGCTGTTAATTTTCTAATAGATCACAGAAACCAGGAAATTTTGTTGTGTGGAAGCAAGATTAACACTGTTAACTGGCAATAACGATCACAAAATCAAAATCACTAGAAAGGAATCTTGGTATCATGGAGACAGTACCTCAGCAACTTGACCAAAAACTATCTGTGTGAGAAGTCAGCTAAACTCTGGCCCTTAGTTGCTCCATCTGTAAACTAAGGAGATTGGATTAATGGTCTACAAATTTCCTTTCAGCTCTAAAGTTTATTTGGTTTCCCCTGATGAAGTGGCTTAGCCCACTGGGGGCCTTCGATGCAGAGGAAGGAGCCTGGTGGAAGAGTTTTGTTGTGAAGAAAGCATCCTGTGTTCCAGGGCACAACCCTACAGTCTCCTCAGCCCAGGATATCCCTTTAAGTGACAAGCTCTCACAACGAAGAGGCAATTTTTCCTGAGCCTAAAGAGAAGAAACTTCACGTTCAACTCCTTGCTCTAAGACTGAGCATTCCCCAAACAAGGTAGGGAATGCCATACCCAGAGGTTTTCTCAGGTTGACTGAAAATGAAAGGCTACAAATCGCTGTGTGATCTAGGGTGAATCACTTTCCCTCCCTGAGCCTTAGTTTCTGCCTGTGTAAAAAGGAGAGGATTGGAGGGAAGGTGTCCTAAAGTTCTTTTTGGTATTCACATTCTGGGATTCCGTGAAGTACCACTTGAAGGTCCAGAGTGAGTCATGGAAAGGATGCCCTTGTGATGTGAATATGAGCTCACAGCAATAGGTTTTCCAGGCTCTCTATCACTTTATTATTTTGTTCTTTTCAGATTTCTGTCTCTGAGGCTTTATGTCAGGGGATAAAATTCTACCTAGTTAGGGTCCAGACCATCACTTATCTACCTAGGCTTTTACATGTAATATCATGCAGAGGGAACAATATATGTAAAGAGCAAGTTTGGAAGAATGATATATATTTCAGAAGAGCTGGAATGTAGGCTCCAGGAAATGTGATGACAATTGAAGCTAGATAAATGAACAAGCTCCAGTTCTTATGCGCTGTGCTAATACTGTTGGATTTAATCTTGTAGGCAAGGGGAAACCATTGATAAATTTCAAGTCAATGCATAACTTGTTCAAATTTGCATTTTAACAGTATAGAAATAATAATAATAATAATAACTTGCATTTATTGAAGGCTCGCTATGGGCTGAATACTCTGTGTCTTACTGTATTTAACAGAAAGATCACTTAAATTTCCAGTGTTGAAAGCTGAGATAAATGAACTAATGTTGAAGGAACCAGGCAACGTTTCCTAGACAATGGACATTATAGAGTGGGTAGGACTTGGAGAGAGAGGCAAAGAGAGGCAGGCTCACGGTGTAATGTGAAAAATAAAAGGGATGCTCTTGTGGTGGGTAACAGTTGTGTTCATGAGAAGGTGAGGAGACCTCTCAATAGAACAATGACGTGTTGTTTAGTGGCCAGTAACATTGGTTTGAAGGAATATGGGGAAGTACTTTGGAAGGTTCTAAAAGTCAGATAGAGGAATTTAGGCCTGATTTCCAGGAAACTGGGAGACAGTGGTGGTTTCTGAGTGATCCAAGCAGAGGGAGACTCAGTAAGAATTTCGACTTCAGTATAAAGAATAAAGTGGGGAGATGAAGACTGGAGACACCTGGAGACGGTTGGAGCACATAAAGGCTGCGGTCATCCTCACATGAGCTTATATCCCACCTGAAGATGGAGGCTCCAGGAAGACAGAGGAAGGAACTGGTAATATCCACAGCATGTGGGGATTGTGTAAATATGGGAAATGCAGGAGAGGCATGAGTTAGAGTTGACTCTAAGGTTTCCAGCCTGAGGGCCAGGGAGAATGGTGGTGCTGCTGTAAGACTAGGTGTGAAGAGGAGTTCTGTCAGTCACCCCTGCTGGGAGATAATGACAGATTCCATAGCCCAGTCTCACCAGCTGCGGCTCTCACCTCTGTACGAATCCCTACCATGGGATGGAGGAAGAAAGGGAGATCCCCATTCCTCACACTCTGCTCAGTATCCCACATAGCTTCTTCATCTCTCATGTTCCAGAGATGGTAGCACTGACACGTTCCCAATAACTTGCAGTTTCCTGGAATGTTCCTGCTATTCACAGGGAAGGTATAATAAATGGATTTGGGTAGGTTTTGTACCAACCAGTGGTCTTGATATCATTTCTCTCAGGTATGGGAGGGCCTCACCCCTTTCTCCTCTGGCTGAGGCATGGAGGCTTTCCCTTCCATTTGAGATAGGCATGGGTTTCAGCCTTGGCTCAATCACTTACAAGCAATATTTATTTGGGCAAGTTACTTAACCTCTCTGAACTGCAATTTCCTCATCTATCAATTAGTTACCTCAAAGTAGAACAGGGAGAATTAAATGAGGGAACGACTGTAAAGTGCTTACCACAGTCCAGCACACAATGGATACTGAATAAAGGGCAGCAGTGTCTGCTGTTGTGGTTCTTGGAATGACAATGAAAATGGTGACCATCAGGTAACCACATGCTTTAGTTTCCTTCAGACTGCCAAACTATAGCACAGCCTCTTTGGTTGGTTCTTGATGTCTTGTTTACATTCCTCTGCACCAATAAGGGAGCCCCATCTGGTTTCCTCTCTCTTGTTCAGTCATTCTTCTTGGGTGCCCTTCTTTTATTCCATGCAATCCCCCTTTTCTTCTCTGGTTTTAGCGAGGTGACTTGCTGAGGATTCTCTTAGCACTTTTTCAACTAGTGAATGTCTTCAAATTCTCATGAGGAGAAAAGTTGGCCAGGGGAGGTATTTAATCTATTTCAGTATTGAAGCACAAGTGGAAGAAGGGAAAATAAGAGGAATAAGGAATATTTCAAAGTAGTTTTAAAAGCAGAGAAAAGTCTTGAGATTTTTCTCTGCCTCATTTTATAAATGTGCTGTTAAGTTGCATGACTTTTCAAGCTTCCTGAGAGCAAAAGCCATCTTTCTTTCTTCCTTCATGTGTCCTGAATCGCATAGGCATATAGTAGGTGCTTAATAAAACATTTGGTCAAAGAATTGAATTAAAATAAATCCTCACCTGCTGCTAACAAAAATGTTTGCCAATGGTGGTAAGACTGGAAGGCAGAAACAAGCTGACTGGCGAATCCCCATATGTTATGTTTGAATTATTGTTTGAGAGTGAGCTATATTCTTAACAACTTCTACATGTCCATTTGGTCCCGGGTGTCAAAATTTTCTCAAAATGTTTGTAAAAATTTATGAAACTGTGGGATTGGGCAAAATCATAAGGCCTGATAGAATTCAGAAACTTTATATAGTTCATGTAAGGAAAATATTGAAGACACTCTTTAGAAAGGCAGAAATATTAATGAGATTGGCATTTCTGGGAAATAATTGGAGGAAACGAGGGATCCAGGAGGAGAAGATCATTTGAGAATTTCTAAAACAAAGGCATGATGAGAAAACACTGAGAACAAGAGAATTGTTAGTAATTAATATGGATGCTTATTAATACTGAAAGTGTTGATTATTTTTTCAGTGTGGTATACTTGAAATAACATACTACTTTGAATGAAATGATCTGGTTCTTGTTCTGCATTCATTTCTTTTTTTTTCTTTCTTTTTTTGAGGAAGATTAGCCCTGAGCTAACTAGTGCCAGTCCTCCTCTTTTTGCTGAGGGAGCCTGGTCCTGAGCTAACATCGTGCCCATCTTCCTCTACATTTTTTACATGTGGGATGCCTACCACAGCATGGTGTGCCAAGCGGTGCCATGTCCGCACCCGGGATCTGGGCCGGCGAACCCCGGGCTGCCGAGAAGTGGAACGTGCGAACTTAACCGCTGCGCATCGGGGCCAGCACCTGCATTCATTTCTTAATGGGGGCCTTGGCTAGTTCATAACCTCTCTGAGTCTCAGTTTTCTCACTTGGGATTTGGGGATGACAGAGTTTTTGTGAGGTAGATTGAATAGTGTCTTGCATGGGGTGGGCTATTGTGCAGTGAATGGATAAACATTTGCTATATTAACAAACAAACAAATAAATAAATCAGTCAGATGTTACATGTGAAAGGGTTCCATCAATAGGCAAATGTTAAATAAACATGAAAAATTGGTGTTATGATTGTATTTGTTTTGTCACAGGGCTCTTCTCTGAGATCTGACTTCTTCAAGTGAAATCCATGGCCAGTACAAATAACGTGACTGAGTTAATATTCACTGGCCTTTTCCGGGATCCAGATGTGCAGAGAGTGTGTTTTGTGGCATTTCTCATTGTGTACTTGGCCACAGTGGTGGGCAATGGCCTCATCGTTCTGACGGTTAGCATCAGCAAAAGTCTCAATTCCCCCATGTACTTCTTCCTAAGCCAGCTGTCTCTGGTGGAGATCAGTTACTCCTCTACGGTTGTCCCTAAATTCATCACAGACTTACTTGCCAAGATTAAAACCATCTCCCTGGAGGGCTGTCTGGCTCAGATATTCTTCTTCCACTTCTTTGGAGTCACTGAGATCCTCCTGCTTGTGGTGATGGCCTATGACCGCTATGTGGCCATCTGCAAGCCTCTTCATTATATGAACATTATGAGCCACCAAGTGTGTCAAGTACTGGTGGCTGGTTCCTGGCTGGGAGGCTTTGTTCACTCCATAATTCAGATTCTCATCACCATCCAATTGCCCTTCTGTGGTCCCAATGTGATTGACCACTACTTCTGTGATCTCCAGCCATTGTTCAAGCTTACCTGCACTGACACCTTTGTGGAGGGGGTTATTGTGTTGGCCAATAGTGGCTTAATTGCTTTGTGCTCCTTCCTCATCTTGGTGACATCCTATATTGTCATCCTGGTCAACGTGAGGAACCATTCTGCAGAGGGAAAGCGCAAAGCCCTCTCTACCTGTGCCTCTCACATCACAGTGGTCATCTTGTTCTTCGGACCTGCCATCTTCTTCTACATGCGACCCTCCTCCACCTTCACTGAGGACAAACTAGTGGCTGTGTTCTATACTGTCATCACCCCAATGCTGAACCCCATCATCTACACACTCAGAAATGCTGAGGTGAAAATGGCCATGAGGAGGTTGAGGGGCAAAAAGGAAAACGTAGGGATGGAGTGAAAATGTGAAAGTGAATAAAAAATGTGTGTCTGATTATTCTCTGTTCTTGAAATGGATTTTGATTTTAGTGGGACATTCACACATGGCGGAAACAAATATAAGGACTTAACGTAACTGCTGATGTGATTTTCCTTAGTAACCAAAGACTATGCTATGTTTATCTAGTGTTCCAAGGGACAGAGGTCAGACTGGCTCGATGATATCCAACAATATACTGGTATTAGGTAACATGAAGACTCAAACTAAGTGCAAATGCAAAGGAGAACATCTTGACAAATATTTTGTATGTTATTCACTTCTTCCTGTGACCACCATCCATGCTTTCTTCTTTCCTTTCTTCTTCCTTCCTTCCTTCCTTTTCCTCCCTTTGTTCAATCTCCCTCATGATAACAACCTAGATTTCATTAAGAAAGGAAACCAAATAGAAGAATTATTGGTGGATATTTTGGATGAGGGTACCAATCTGTTCTCTTCCAATGTGGACAAGAGCATCTTTGAAAATTGAGTGCATAAATTTTTCTATTCTCCTGGTTGGTTCTTGGCATCTTGTACCATAGACTATTTGATCACAAGTATTTGAAAAATCCCTGGAGCAATTTTACTTCTTGTGACATGTTGGCACAAAAGATAGTCCTTAAGTCTCTGTGAGTCCTCTTGCAATGTTCAACTTCCCTGAACAACAGCGAAATATCAAAATGCCATAGATCCTAGCTATCAACAGGGAAAGATCAAGTCAACCTTTTTAACAAAAAGGATATCTCTTTTAGCTTAATCAGATGTAAAAAAAACCACAGAGTGTAGAAAATGCTTTTAGGCTTAAATTGAAGAATGCAGTGGAAGGAAATACTGTCCATGTATGTTTCTACTCCAGACTCTGTCCTTTATTCTAAGTGAACATGCCAAGTCCATATCTTTTCATGCCTATTGGTGTTTCTTGGTGAAGTGAAATGAGACAGTCTGTGTCTACAATGTTGTTTCACCTCTCATCATTGTGAACACCCCATATCATTGTGAACAATTTAGAGAATATTGAAAAATTGGAACTTGCTGGCTTTGGAATTACACAGAATGGCTTTGCATTTGCCCTCAGTCCTTCCACCTCTCCTTGAGGATCAGATGAAGTACTGCAAGCAGCTTCCTTGTAGAAGGATGGGGCATCACAGTTGTGCTATAGGCCTTAGGGACTTTTCTCTTTCTCCTTAGTGCTTAGGTTGAGCAGATAGATGAATAGTGGTTTTAAAGGGAACAGGAAATCTTCCCACTTCCCTTGGTGTCCCCAGTAATTATGGCCATGGATGGCCATCAATATTCCCTTAGTAAATACCACTTCTACGTGGAATGGCTTTACCACCTCTTTCCTTATGGCAAAATCCTACGTATCCTTCATGTCCTAGATTAAACTCATCTCTCTTATGAGGCCTTCTCTGTCCTCCCTCCTCCTTGGCTTGAATTTGTGTCTCCTGTGCATGGTTATTTTTACATACTTTTCTCATTGCCCTTATCACTTTGATTGTATTATTTAACGTGTGCTTCTCTCTCAGTAGACTGTAACCTCTCAAGGGCAGGACCATCCACTAACCTCCTTCTTTGCAGCTCTAAATATCATGCACATAGATAGCTGGTGCTTCCTAAGTGCTTGCTGAACAAACAACCCTTCAGGCCCATGGGGAATCCTTTCTAGATCAGTTCTTACTGATTCTTTCTGAATCCATTTCACAGTGTGGAGCACTTCTCTTATTGTTTAAATATGAAGAGCTCAGGCTCTGAAATTCATCAGGCTGTTCCAACTGCCTCTCAGCCACACCCCAAGATCCAAGCTGCTTAACTTCTCTGAGCACCTGTTGTTGCAGAAGTACAATAAGATTAAAAGTAGTATGAACTTCATAAGATTATTCTGAATATTAAATAAGATAATATACATGTAAAAGTTTTAGTAAAGAACATAGTATAGAGTTGTGATGTGGACTCAATAAATATCACCATCATCATCATTATCATTACTACTGGTGATTAATTTTATTTTACACGAGAACAGTATGTCTGTCCACACATAGGTCTTCTTTTAGTCCTTTTGAGCTACTCAAAATAGGCCTTGATTGCACCCCAAAAGGCTTTCAAGTGTTTGAAGGCCATTCAATCCTTCTGTTTTGAGACTTCTTTCAGCTGAACATTCTCTGTTGTTTAATTGCTTTCGAGTGCCTCATACAGTACCTGCCATGTTGTAGGTGCTAAATAAATATTTGTTAAATAGATATCAACTGTAACACAGCCTCCCCATTATCTTTTATGCTGAATGTACTTATATTCCGTCAATGTGTACTTTAGGGCAATCAGGTCTGGAGCTAAACTCAGTGGAGCTACCCTCCCTTTCTCTGGATGCCTTACTTGTATTGCAGCAGGGTAGGCCTTCAGGGTGTAGACTGGGACAGGAGCCCCTTACTCATGTGCACGTTTGGTTTCCTCCCTGAGAGCTATGGAAAGAACATCATCAATGAGCTCTGAGTCATTGGATACTGCGTGGGCAGATAATATCTACTGTAACTGCACTGTCAAAATTCTCTGGGATTACCTCACCTACTGAGGGTGGAGAATCGGTAGGTCTATTGAGAGCTAATTACTCATTTTGTTCTGGTCTCACTGGAAACACACAGGAACCAAAGGGAAGCATTTTTCCCATTGCTTTAAGAGACAGAGAGTGTTGTAACGTTTTAAAAATGCCTACTCAAGCCACAGAAGTAGTAACAATCTAATTATACCATTTAGCATTGGAGACCATGTAGCTACTTCTCTCTTGTTGATTCTGTCATAGCATTAAAAAAATGTAATGTTTTAGGCAATAAACATAATGTAATCTCATTAAAGAAAAACTGGTAACATGCTGCAAGCTACCTTGCATAAACAATTTGTATTTTTTCCCCCATTTATTATTTGTCTCCTTTTAGGTAAGGTTTGATGGCATATAACAGAAAAATCCCAACTTATGAGATAGAATTACAAAAGTACAGAGATGAAAAATCCAGCACCGTTGTGGAGGTCCAACAATGTTATCAGAAATCTACACTCTGCCATCTTCAGTCTGTAGCTTCAACCTCATGACCTCAAAGGGCTGCCAGTGCTCCATATGAGTGCTGTCCAGTAGAGCTTTATGCTGTGCTGGAGATGTTCTATGTCTGTGCTGTCCAATAGGGTAGTGAAATGAGTAGTTGACATGTGGTTAGTTAAACCAAGGAACTGGATTTTACATATTACTTGAATTTTGATAAGTTTAAATTTACATACTGCATGTGGCAATTAGATGCATATTGCACAACACCACTCTAGCATTTCATCTATATTCCAAGAAGAAGTAAAGAGGAAGGAAGGAAGATAAACTGGTCACTTTCCCTTTTAAGAGGTTTCCCAAAAGTGCCACACAGCAATTTTGCTCTCATCTTATTTGATTGAAAGTAATCACTTAGGAACCCTTAATTGCAAAGCAGACTGGCAACTATAATCTTTATTCTGTGTGGAATTGTCTTTAAAAATCAGAGTTATGTTCTTTTCCTAAAGAGGAAGGGAAGAATGGATGTAAGTACTGGCATATATTCTCAGGCAGTGTATTACATACCAATTTCCAGAGCAATTAAAAATTTTCATAAAAGATTTATAATTGTGTGGTAGTATTCAAAGTCCAGTTGTAGCATAATTTTCTTAATCAATCACTCATTTCAGGGCTTTTAGATTCATTTAATAATTCATTCAACAAGACTTAATGAGCATGTAGTATGTGCCAGGCATTGTTCTAAGTTTTAGGGACACACAGAGGTACATGAGACACAGAAGGTCCCTGCCTACGTGGGGCTTACATTTTAGGTAAACATTCTGCTTTCTTAAGTTCCTGTGGTCTAGATCAGCATTGTTAATAGAAGTTTCTGTGATGATAGAAATGTCCTATATCTATGCTAACGCATGGTAGTTCTTAGCCATGAGGCTAATTAGTACTTGAAATATGCCTAGCATGACTGGAGAACTGAATTTTTAATTTTATTTAATTTTAACTAACTTAAATTTAAATAGCTACATGTGTCTGGTGGCTACCACATTGGATAGCACAGGTCTACAACAGCTTAGTACTTACCTCTGCTGCAAACTTGTGGCTGTTTCTCTGGATCACGGGCAAGATTGCTCCTGCGTACTAGTACCCGGCTGTGGCTGAATACTTTTGTCTCATCTCTCACTAACCAGTTCTTCTAATTGTATTGCAGTTATAGTTATTTTTATACATTTGTTTTTTAACTTTTACCAGACTGTAATTGATTTACGTATCACAATTACAATATGAATCTGACTTTATACTTGCCTTTATCAATGAGTTTTACACGTTCATATGTTTTTAGTATGTTAATTAGTAAAATGCTAATTTCATTTCATCTTGTAGAATGTCCTTTAGCATTTCTTGTAAGACATCTCTAGTAGTTATGAACTCCTTCAATTTTCATTCGTTTGGGAAAGTCTTTATCTCTCCTTCATTTCTGAAGGACAGACTTACTGGATATGGTATTCTTGGTTGACAGTTTTTTTCTTTCAACATTTTAGAAAATACCATCCAATAGCTCATAGTCAAGTGTGTCCTCAGGCTGTGCTCCCCAATTGGATGGTGCCACTGGTTGTGCTTTGTGTTTAGGTGGGGCCTCAGGCTGTTTCCTGAAGATGAGTAGGGCTGCAGACTGTGCTCCATGGTTATGTAAGGTTGCTGCCTGGTTGGGTGGGGCTGCAGGTTATGACCTGTGATTGGGCAGTTCCCTGCCTAGTCAAGGCTGAACGTGAGTTTAGCAATTAGCTAGACCTGTATGCTTGGCTCTGCTGCTGGGTAGAGTTGTAAGCTGGGCTCCATTGTTAGGTGGTACTTAGATTGGGCTCTGAGGCTGCTCAGGGTTACTGTTCATTCTGGTTATGCTGGGCCAGAGGCTAAGCTCAACAGTTGTACAGGGCTGCTGGCTTGGCTCCCTGTCTGGACAGGCTATAGAATGTGCTGCATGGCTACCAGGTGTCTATAGCCATGCTTTCCAGAGGGACAGGACTGGAGGCTATGCTCAGTAGTTGGGCAGGACAGTGAATATGCTCCTCTTCTCTGGAGGACCAAAGGATGTGCTCCATGGCTGCTGGGTATCTGTGGCCTTGCTTCCCAGAGGGTGCACTGGAGACCATGCTGTGCAGTTGGACGAGACTAGAATTTTCTTACCTGCCCAGTGAGGGTCATAGAACAGGCTCCACAGTTGGTTTGGCCCATTGGCTGGGGATCTGAATTAGGCAGAACTGCCAACTGAGCTCCCTGGCCAGACAGGGACACTGGCTTGGCTATGCAGATGGGCAGATTCACTGGCTGGGATTTCTGCTTGGGAGCCACTGCAAGCAGGAATTTTGTCTTCCAAGATCCGAATGCTGGTTACTATAAGCCTCATCCCCTTTTCTGTCTCTATATGATCCCCAGTGTTTTAACTCTGCAGGTTCACACAGTGATCCCCATGAGGTGAGACCTGAGTGGGCCTCCTGGGAAGTGTCCCACAATGCTGGAGAAGCTGGATGTCTGCCTTGGGTTCTCTTTTCTTGCTGGAGAAACTATAGGCCCAGGGGGGCCCTCTCAGTGCAGTGCAGTGCAGTTGGTCTGGGGAGGGGCAATGCAGTTGATGTTAAATTGCTCATCTTAACCTTCCAAAGCAATCATTCTTGATCTCTATTGTCTAGAGAGGAGTGCTTCAGCCTCACCTTTGGGCTCTGAGATTTATACAATGATGTCTTGTCTATGGGTAATTCCTGGTTGGTCTTCTTGTCAGGGGAACTGAAATTAGGAATAACCTATGTCACCACATTAATGAAATCTATGGGAGATTTTGAAAGGCAACTTCACTTAAAATGTCCCAAACAAGAGGCTGGCCCAGTGGTATAGTGGTTAAGTTCATGTGCTCCCCTACAGTGGCCTGGGGGTTCTGAGGTTTGGATCCTGGGCACAGACCTAGCGTTGCTTATCAAGCTATGCTGCGGTGGCATCCCACATAAAATGGAGGAAGACTGGCAACAGATGTTAGCTCAGGGCCAATCTTCTTCACAAAAAATAAATAAAATAAATAATAAAAATAAAGGGTTGGAGGGAAAAAATACTTAAAAAAATCCAAAACAAAATTCTTGTTATTCCCTGCTGTTCTGGTTCTCCCACAGCCATTTGTATCTCAGTAAAGGCTAACTCTGGTCTGACTGCTCAAGTCTGTTATATATATATAGTATAATTGATATAACATTATATTTGTTTAGTTTCAGGTGTATAACCTAATGATTTGATACTTGTATATTTTGCAATGTGATCACCACAGTAAGTCCAGTTAACATCTGTCACCATACATACTTACAAATATTTTTCTTATGATAAGAACTTTCAAGATCTACTCTCCTATTTATTTTCAAATATGCAATACAGTATTATTAACTATAGTCATCATGCTGTACATTACATCCTCAAGACTAATTGATTTTATAACTGGAAATTTGTACTTTTTAGCTCCCTTCATCCATTTTGCCCACTCCCCACTCACTGCCTCAGGCAACCACCAATCTGTTCTCTGTATCCATGGGCTCATTTTTGTTTGTTTTGTTTTGTTTTTAGAGTCCACATATAAGTGTGATCATATAGTTTTTATCTTTTTCTGCCTCACTTATTTTATTTTGTTTGCTCAAGTCTAAAACCTTGGTGGTATCCTTGATTCCTCTCCTTCTTTTCTCTCTTTTCAACCAAAACATCAGCAAATCTTATTACTTCTACCTTCAAAATTTATCCAGAATCTGACAACTTCCTAAAGCCTTCACTGCCGTAGTCCTGGCCTAAGTAACAATCATCTCTTGATTGGATTACGTGATCTTCTCCTATCTTGTTTCCTATATTTCCCACTTCCCCTTCCTTATTCTTAAGACAGCACACAGATCTTGACAAGAGACGACCTCTTCTTACTACCCTAATAAAACAATACCCAGCAGCATTCACTATTATCCTTAACCTGTTTTATTTTTCTTCTAGGACTTATTACTGGTTGACTTACATATCAAGTTTTATTTTTTTTTTTGTCTTTTTCTACCTGCATTATCTTGTTGGGGATATGAAGGATGTAACCTCCTGTATCACAGACTTTGTTTTTTCAGTGTTGATTCTCCCACACCCAGAAAAGTGCTTGGCACGTAATAGGATTCAATCCTATTTGTTGAATGAACATTTGAATGAATGGATGGATGAATGACACCTCTGTCTGAGGAAGTTCTCACTAGATTACATTACTATTGCCACTATCATTATTGATGGAGAGGCTGAGGTGCAGGGAGACTAAGAAACTTATACATGAATCCATGAGTGTTAGATGGAGAGTATAATGGAGATAATCTAGCCCAACTCTGCCATTTTATATAGAAGTGGGAACAGGGGAGGGTGAGAAGTGGAGAGGTGAAACGATGTGGCTTAAGTTAGATAGCTAATCAATTATTGAACCAGAGCTAGTGCCCAGTGACCTGGCTCCCTGTCCAGTGCTCATTTTCTTCTCTATTCATCCTCCTTTCCATTCTCAGTATTTCAGTCTGGAAAAAGTTCCCTTTATGTCTTTCCTTCAACTTTCTTCTCTTACTGCCTCATTCTTGGGTGAAAAACTTTATAGAAATCTCACTAAACTGAGACTTATCCTAAGTCATAGTTTAATTGGCAAACTTCCACCCAAGATAAAAGAAATTCCATGGGGAAGTTGTTCTCTTCATTATAGTGTAGCTTAATTTATATCAAATAGTTCAAGGATCTAATCATTGAATCATAACCCTTGGACTTTTAGTGGGTGGGCTGGTTTTCTACATCAAAATCAAGATCTTAAAATCTCTCAGTTTTCTGCTTTTTGTGGCATTTGTCTATTTCTTAGATATTATAAATTCAAATATCAACCTAGATCCAGATCACCTGAATTTCCGTTTTTTTGTGATTCATCGTAGACATCATCTACTTCATTTTCTAAAAGCTCCCAGGGACAGTGGTGATTTGATGTTAGGGACAAAGTCTGATCCTTGAATCACAGTAATAACCACCGCCCAGTACCATCAGAAGGCAGCTGAGTGCTGTTTAAAGAGCACTGATTTCTGGGTTAGTAACCTGGGAAATATCTATTGTGTGGCCCACAAAGCCAGTTAACCTCTCAGCCTCTGTCATCTCTTTTATGAACAGATGAGGTCAGAGTACAAGGTCTCTAAATCTTTCAGCACAACTCATAGCTGAGTGTGACCTGGACTTTGCTCACTGGGGGACTGCAGTGAAAAATCAACTAGTTGCGTAATATTAGCCAAGGAACCCTGCTTGTCCAGGGACTAGGATTCCCAGAGAGAAATCCAACGCTTCATCCAATCTCAGTTTTCCAAAACCAGATCATCTCCTGGAGTAATGATCTGTTCCAGCAGAGTGGCTAACTTCATGCCAAATTGGAGGCACTTGAGTGTATTTGAAATCCGTCTGATCCAATTCCTCATTCTAAGGCAGAAGGAAACCATGCTAGTTTTTCAGATCTAAAGGTAGGTGATATGGCTAGAAGTAAGGTGCAAAGTCTCTAAGCAGCCATAGGATGTTGGGAAATCAGTTACTCTTTTTGAGCCACAAGGATTCATTTGTAAAATGAGCTGGTTGGGTTTGAAGATATTTTTTAAATAATTAATTCAACTTATTTGTATATTTTTATTGTGTGTAAAATTATACAAAATATAAAATTTGATGAATTTAAAGCACTTTACAATTCTGGGATTCTGTGAGATACCATTTGGGAATTATGAAGGGGGGAGCTCGTGACTGAAATTGACGTTTCACTACTTCACCCTGAGATCAGTCACATCAGCACGTCAAGTTCTCTCTTATATTTATCCTGGCCATTGTTTTCAGTCTATAATTATGCTCTGGTCCAGAGTCCAGCAGGTCACATGATGGAGAGTCTAAATGCTCAAATACTGATTTAGGCACTTACATGCTGGTCACATTTTCTTTCTAGGATTCTTGATGAGGCTGCATTGTGTGGAGATAGGAGATATTTCTTACCAGTTCAGTGCAGGAGATGATGAAGATTGGTGAGGGGTGTGGTATCAGACAGAGGAATAAATACAGAAAAGGCAGAAATTACGGAAGAGGAAAAGGTGACTTTCAAAGAGGAGGCCAGCAGTTATTCCTTCTGTTAGGGATGAAGGTTGGAAAAACTGGATCCTTCATGATTCCTCTCATCTCTGAGTAATCTCTCAGATTGATCCTAGGATATTTTCATTAGTTTCTCTAATTGATCAAAAATCGAGTTCATACTCATATACGAAATATTTGTATGCGTTGGTGAACACATATAACTTGGACTTCTAACAAAAGGGCATATTTAATTTCAGCTCTACATTTACGTGTTGTAATCCTAGAAATTGTATAGGGCAGTGGTTAGACAGCATAGGATCTGTGGTTAGATTGCTTGGATTGAAATCTTGGCTCCACTGCTGTGCAACCTTAGACCAGTTATCTGGGCTTGTTTTTCTCATTTGTTATAAAAGGGGTGATAATAGTAATACCCACATCACAGTAGAGTTGAATGAATTAATGTGTATAGAACACATAAAGTATGTGGCACATGGTACTATTGAAATACTAGCTGTTATTATCAACCAAAATGCACTCAGTAATAAAGGTTCAAGAAAAATATTAAGCAGATGATTTTGAATACTAGGATAGTATATTTCTTAGATATAGACACTAGAGTTGCAATTATAGAGAATCTATTAATTGCTGTAAAAGAAGTATGATAAATTTCTGTAGGAGCAAGAGGGGGAGAATATATTATTCTTACAGTGAGGTGAGGATCTTCATGCAATATAGAGGAAGGAATACCAAACACACAAAAGGGAGAAAGGACACCTTGAGTTAGGAAATAGCTGTATTATGTTCATTTAGGGAATGACAATAAGGGTGCAAAAATAGGCAGTGGCCAGTTCAAGAAGGACCTAGAATCCATGCTAAGTATATTGGAATTAATGCTGTGGGCAATGGGGTTGTGTTGATAGATTTTAGGTAAGGTAGTATATGATATAATATGCATTAAAGGAAAATCACCAAAGTATTTGCAATGCTCAGAGAACAGGAGATTCACGTGGGTTGGTGTATTAAAGACAATCTTCACTGAACACATGAGACTGGAGTTGGGCTTGGAAGGAGGGTAGGTTTGGAAAGAACAGGTGAGGGCATTTCAGTGAAGGGAGGTTCCGTGGTGGAATAGAGCGGGTAGGCTTGTGGGATGTGGAGATGACCCTGAGTTGAACAGAGGTGAGGTGAAGTTTAGTGGGTAAGTGGGTGGTTGTTGAGGTGGTTTAGTCTGTGCAAGTCTTTAAAAGTGAGTCATAGAAGTTCAGGCTTTTCCTGGCTCATTCCCATGCGGTGGAGAATCTAAGGAAAGAAGAGTCAGGAAGCAATTTTCTTGCTGCACTGTGCAGGATGGATGGGATGGGAGCATCTGGGGACTAAGGTGCTTTGTTAATTTAGGTATCAGCTGACAGCATATGAGAGGATGTTGGCAGCAAGAATGGAGAGAAAGGGCCCAGGAGAGGTAGTTTAAAGATAAAATTCATGGGATCTGATGGGTATGGGAATGAAAGGGGGTGTGGGTAATATATGACATCCAAGCTACAGTCGGGACAGCTTGGAGGGTGATGGTGGCATCGAAGTATCTTCCAGGTGACACTTGCCCGCAGGTCTCCTGTTACTCCATAGCTTAGTCTCATCAGCTTCAACCCTAATTTCTGTCCAAATCCTTTCCTTTGACTCATAAGTGATGATGTGGTAAAAGGAGATTCTTGAGGAGTCTCACAATCTTATCTTCTAACCATTCAGGTACTTGATTTTCCAAGGTGCTGAGATGGTGCCAGATATTCCTAATGATTTGCGAGCCCAGTGGCCACAACACTGCTCCTACGGGAAAGGGCACCACACTCTGATGAATTTAGCAATGTTGCTTGTGTTAGGTGCTGGGTATCAATGTAATTTCTCTGCTGCACCCACCTTCCTGGGAACTTTAGCTCTTGTTTGGGCAGTTTCTTTTGGTTCTGTGGAGGGCTGAATTCCTCCTTTCTTTCTGCAAATGAGTTTTACAGTAATTATATAAATTACAAAGAAAAATTCCATTGGATTTTGCTTTAGCTTATATAAACTTGTAGATAAACTTAGGGTGAGTTGAAATCATTATGTTGAATTTTATCATTTTAACATGATTTTGTAAGAAATTTTTTGCTGGATGTTATGTATTTTTTCCTTTTTATACATGTATTTTCTTATAGTCCGTTAGCAGTTTTATCGTTTTTCTCCGCATAACTGTATCACATTTTTAAGTGCTTTTTATTTAAAAAGTTTCTTGGTTATTGTAATGGGAATATTTTTCAGTTGGTTTTTTTTTTTTTATTGAGTTATTGATAGGTTACAATCTTGTGAAATTTCAATTGTACATTAATGTTTGTCAGTCATGTTGTAGGTGCACCACTTCACCCTTTGTGCCCACCCCCCACCCCACCTTTCCCCTGGTATCCACTAAACTGTTCTTGGTCCATAGTTTTAAATTCCTCATATGAGTGGAGTCATACACAGATTATCTTTCTCTCGCTGGCTTATTTCACTTAACATAATTCTCTCAAGGTCCATCCATGTTGTTGCAAATGGAATGATTTTGTTCTGTTTTGCAGCTGAGTAGTATTCCACTGTATATATGTACCACATCTTCTTTATCCATTCGTCTGTTGATGGGCACTTAGGTTGCTTCCATGTCTTGGCTATTGTAAACAGTGCTGCAATAAACATTGGGGTGCACAGGACTTTTGGGATTGCTGACTTCAGGTTCTTTGGATAAATACCCAGTAGTGGGATGGCTGGATCGTATGGTAGTTCTATTTTCAGTTTTTTGAGGAATCTCCATACTGTTTTCCAGAGTGGCTGCACCAGTTTGCCTTCCCACCAGCAGTGTATGAGGGTTCCTTTTTCTCCACAACCTCTCCAACATTTGTTGCTATTAGTTTTAGATATTTTTGTCATTCTAACGCGTGTAAGGTGATATCTTAGTGTAGTTTTGATTTGCCTTTCCCTGATGATCAGCGATGATGAGCATCTTTTCATGTGCCTATTGGCCATCAGTATATCTTCTTTGGAGAAACGTCTGTTCATGTCTCCAGACCATTTTTTGATTGGGTTGTTTGATGTTTTGTGGTTGAGTTGTGAGAGTTCTTTATATATTAGGGATATTAAGCCTTTGTCATATATATGACTTGCAAATATTTTTCCCAGTTAGTGGGTTGTGTTTTTGTTTCAATCCTGTTTTCATTTGCCTTGAAGACGCTCTTTAATCAGATGAAGTCCCATTTGTTTATTCTTTCTGTTGTTTCCCTTCTCTGAGAAGGCATGGTGTCCGAAAAGATCCTTTTAATACTGATGTCAAAGAGTGTACTGCCTACGTTTTCTTCCAGAAGCCTTATGCTTTCAGGTCTCACCTTTAGGTCTTTGATCCATTTTGAGTTTATTTTGGTGAATGGTGAAAAAGAATGGTCAATTTTCATTCTTTTACATGTGGCTTTCCAGTTTTCCCAGCACCATTTGTTGAAAAGACTTTCTTTTCTCCATTGTATGCCCTCAGCTCCTTTGTCAAAGATAAGCTGTCCATAGATGTGTGGTTTTATTTCTGGGCTTTCACTTCTGTTCCATTGATCTGTGCACCTGTTTTTGTACCAGTACCATGCTGTTTGATTACTGTAGCTTTGTAGTATGTTTTGAAGTCAGGGACTGTGATGCCTCAAGTTTTGTTCTTTTTTCTCAGGATTGCTTTAGCAATTCGGGGTCTTTTGTTGCCCCATATGAATTTTAGGATTCTTTGTTCTAATTCTGTAAAGAATGTCATTGGGATTCTGATTGGGATGGCGTTGAATCTGTAGATTGCTTTAGGTAGAATGGACATTTTAACTATGTTTATTCTTCCAATCCATGTACATGGAATGTCTTTCCATCTTCTTATGTCGTCAACCAATTCTCTCAGAAAGGCCTTGTAATTTTCATTATATAGGTCCTTCACTTCCTCAGTTAAATTTACCCCAAGGTATTTTATTCTTTTTGTTGCGATTGTGAATGGTATTGTATTCTTGAGTTCTTTTTCTGTTGGTTCATTACTGGAGTATAGAAATGCTACTGATTTATGCAAATTGATTTTATACCCTGCCACTTTGCTGTAGTTGTTGATTACTTCTAACAGTTTTCCAATGGATTCTTTAGGGTTTTCTATATATAAGATCATGTCATCTGCAAACAGCGAGAGTTTCATTTCTTCCCTCCCTATTTGGATTCCTTTTATTCCTTTTTCTTGCCTGATTGCTCTGGCCAGGACCTCCAGTACTATGTTGAATAAGAGTGGTGATAGAGGGCATCCTTGTCTTGTTCCTGTTTTCAGGGGGATGGGGTTAAGTTTTTGCCCATTGAGTATGATGTTGGCTATGGGTTTGTCATATATGGCCTTTATTATGTTGAGGTAGTTTCCTTCTATGCCCATTTTGTTCAGAGTTTTTATCATAAATGGCGTTGGATCTTGTCAAATGCCTTCTCTGCATCTATTGAGATGATCATGTGGTTTTTATTCCTCAGTTTGTTGATGTGGTGTATCACGTTGATTGATTTGCGGATGTTGAACCATCCCTGTGTCCCTGGTATGAATCCCACCTGATCCTGACGTATGATTCTTTTGATGAATTGCTGAATTCTGGTTGCCAAAATTTTGTTTAGAATTTTTGCATCTATGTTCATCAGTGATATTGGCCTGTAGTTCTCTTTTTTCGTGGTGTCCTTGTCAGGTTTTGGTATCAGCGTGATGTTGGCCTCATAGAATGTGTTAGGAAGTGTTCCATCTTCCCTAATTTTTTGGAATAGCTTGAAAAGGATAGGTATTAAATCCTCTCTGAAAGTTTGGCAGAATTCCCCAGGAAAGCCATCTGGTCCTGGGGTTTTATTCTTTGGGATGTTTTTGATTGCTGTTTCAATCTCTTTCCTTGTGATTGGTCTGTTCAAATTGTCTGCCTCTTCTTGAGTGAGCTTTGGGAGATTGTAGGAGTCCAGGAATTTATCCATTTCCTCTAGGTTATCCATTCTGTTGGCATATAGTTTTTTGTAGTATTCTCTTATAATCTGTTGTATTTCTGCAGAGTCTGTTGTTATTTCTCCTCGCTCATTTCTGATTTTGTTTATTTGAGCTTTCTCCCTTTTTTTCTTTGTAAGTCTGGCTAGTGGTTTGTCAAGTTTATTTATCTTCTCAAAAAACCAGCTCTTTGTCTCATTGATCCTTTCTACTGCCTTTTTCATTTCAATAGTATTTATTTCTCCTCTGATTTTTATTATTTCTCTCCTTCTGCTGACTTTGGGCTTCATTTGTTCTTTTTTCTCTAGTTCAGTTAGGTGTGCTTTAAGGTTGCTTATTTGGGATTTTTCTTGTTTGTTAAGATGTGCCTGTATTGCGATGAATTTTCCTCTTAATACAGCTTTTGCTGTATCCCATGTGAGTTGGTATGGCATGCCATCATTTTCATTTGTTTCCAGGTATTTTTTTATTTCTTCTTTAATTTCTTCAATGATCCATTTCTTGTTCAGTAGTGTGTTGTTTAGTCTCCACATCTTTGTGCCTTACTCAGCTTTTTTCTTGTAATTAATTTCTAGTCTTATAGCACTATGATCTGAGAAGATGCTTGTTATTATTTCAATTTTTTTAAATTTGTAGAGGCTAGCCTTGTTGCCCAACATATGGTCTATCCTAGAGAATGATCCATGTGCACTTGAGAAGAATGTGTATTCAGCTCCTTCAGGGTGGAGTGATCTATATATGTCTATTAAGTCCAATTGTTTTAGTTTTTCATTGAGCTCCACTATTTCCTTGTGGATTTTCTGTCTGGATGATCTGTCCATTGATGTGAGTGGGGTGTTGAGGTCCCCTACTATTATTGTGTTGTTTTTAACATCTTCCTTTAGGTCTGCTAATAGTTGCTTTATGAATCTTGGTGCTCCTGTGTTGGGTGCATAGATATTTATAAGCGTTATTTCTTCTTGATGAATTGTCCCTTTGATCACTATATATTGTCCCTCTGTGTCTCTCTTTACCTGTCTTATTTTGAAATCCACACGGTCTGATAGGAGAATTGCAACACCTGCCTTTTTTTCCCTGCTATTTGCTTGAAGTATTGTCCTCCACCCCTTCACCCTGAGTCTGTGTTTGTCCTTGGGGCTGAGGTGTGTTTCCTGGAGGCAACAAATTGTTGGATCTTGTTCTTTAATCCATTTTGCCACTCTGTGTCTTTTTATTGGAGAGTTCAACCCGTTCACATTGAGAGTGATTATTGATGCATGTGGACTTAATGCTGTCAATCTGTCACTCATTATCTTGTTTTCCTGTGTTTCTTTTCCTGTGTGCTTTAGACTACCCATTTAATACTGCAATTTCTTATGCTGGGTTTCTTAGATTTTTCCTTATCTATGATTTGTGACTCTGTTCTGTACTTTATTTTAGTGTCTACCTTGAAGTTTGTATTTAGAATCTCGTGTATAATATAGTCTATTCTCTGGTGGTCTCTTACTTACTCGACCAATACTGATATAGACCCTTTGCTCTTCCCCTCCTAAATAATTATTTCCTTGTTTTATTCCAACTCGTCTTATTAATTTGTAGTTAGAGTGCTAAGATCGTCCTTGTTTTGGTAGTTTCCTTATTTTTACCCTAATGCTATAGTTGAATATTTGTTATCCTGTTCTGGTTCTATCCATCGGCCTCCCTAGTCTGTGGATTGTGTCCCCTTTCTCCCTTTTTTCTTTTTTCAAGTATGAGAGCCTTCTTGAGGATTTCTTGTAATGGAGGGCTTTTAGTTACAAATTCCCTTAACTTTTGTTTGTCTGGAGAAGATTTAATTTCTCTCTCATATCTGACGGAAATTCTTGCTGGATAGAGTATTCTTGGCTGAAGGTTTTTATCCTTTAAAGCTTTGAATATATCACTCCATTCTCTCCTAGCTTGTAGGGTTTCTGTAGAGAAATCGGCTGACAGTCTGATAGGGGCTCCTTTATAGGTTATTCTCTTTTTTTCCTTACTTCCCTGAGTATTCTCTCCCTATCATTCCTATTTGCCAACTTTACTATTATGTGCCTTGTGGTGGGTCTTTTTACATTGACAAATCTAGGAGATCTAAAATCCTCCTCTACACACATTTCTCCGTTGATCCCTAGATTTGGGAAGTTCTCTTCAATAATTTCGTTAAGCACACTTTCTGCTCCATTTTCCTTTTCCATATTCTCGGGAATTCCTATGATCCTTATGTTCTTACTCCTCATTGAGTCCATTATCTCTCTGAGATTTTCCTCATTTTTTTAAATTCTTAGTTCTCTTTCTTCCTGTGTCTGGTGCCATTCAGCCTGTCTGTCCTCGATTATGCTGATTTTCTCCTGTAGGTTGTCTACACGGGCATTCAGGGAATCCGTATTCTGTTTTATCTGGTCCATTGTGTTTTTCATCTCAAGTAATTCTGTTTGATTCTTCTTTATGATTTCAATCTCTTTTGTGAAGTAACTCCAGAACTCAGCTTGTTTCTCTATCTTTCTCTCTACCTCATTGAGTTTTTTGATTATAGCTGCTCTGAATTCATTATCACTTAGTTTACCTAATTCCACGTCCTCAGGACTTAATTCTGTGTTTTCATTGTTTTCCTTCTCGTCTGGGGCTTTTATAAATTGCTGGATGGTAGAGGTGCGGTTTTTTTCTCATGGTGGTAGAATTCAGTTGCAGTTACAGCCTGTCGCCACTAGATGGGGGTCGAGAGTGGCGTGTTAGCTCTCCGCCTTGGGGCAAGATGGCTGCGCCCACTGGCTTTGCTGGGGGGGGGGAGGGGCTGTTACTCACATGTGCCGGTCTGGGTTCAGATCAGTTCTCTTCTCTGGTCTCCCAAGGCCCTTGATTTATAGGGTCCCGCGGAGGGAAGCTTTCCCCCCCGTCAGCGGGTCTCCACTGAATCAGCGGCAGGAGTCCTGGATGATCCCCCGGTCGCGCGGCCCCTCCCCCGCTCCTTTCCGACCCGCGCCGCAGCCATCGCAGACTCTAGGGGAGGGAGTAGTGTTCTCTCCTACCGTTCCAGCGCCTCCGAGGGTGTAAGCAAGGTTATGATCTCCGCCTTCTTGGTATTGTAGGTCTCTAACGAGCTGGCATTATGTTTATTCTCTGAAACTCAGTTCTTCCAATCTTTTGCTGTATTTTGGAGGGGAGAGAATCCCGGGTCAGCTCACCCCGCCATTTTGCTCCGCCCACTCTCTATCTGATACATGTTTTGAGAATATTTTCTCCCAGTCTGTGGCTTGTCTTTTTGTTTTCTATGAATTTTTCAAAGATTAAAAGTTTTTAATTTTGATGAAGTCCATTTTATCACTTTTTTCTTTTATGATTTGTGCCTTCTTATTGTTCTATTTAAGAAATCTTTTCTTAACCCAGGACACTAAAATTTTCTCCTGTGTTTTCTTCAAGAATTCCTATGGTTTTCTTCCTTTTGGGTTTATACCCTATTATGAATTTCTTTTCCCATATATAGTGTCCTGTAAGAGTTGAGAATTATTTTTCTGCCTATGACACCATGAATTTAAAAGATTTTCCCTTTGCCCATTGAATTGTTTTGGCAACTTTGACTCAAATCAATTCATCCTGTACATGTAGGTCTATTTCAGGACTCTCTATTCTGTTCTATTGAGCTATATGACTATCTTTTCACCAATAACAAAGTGTCTTGATCACTGTAGCCTGAGAATTAATTCTTCCAATATTGTCTTTCTTTTTTAAATTGCTATGGCTATTCCATATCCTTTGATTTTCGATATAAATTTTAGAATCAGTTTGTCAATTCCGATAAAAAAGCCTGCTGTGATTATGACTGGGATTGCATTGAATCTATAGATTGAATTGAGGACAATTCATACGTTAACAATATTGAATCCCCTGATCCATGAACATAATATATCACTTTATTTCTTTAACCTCTCTCAACAATATCTTGTTGTTTTCATATATATCTTTTGTCCACTTTAGCCCTAATATTCCATATTTTATGCTATTGTATATAAGTATTTTTTTAATTTAAATTTCCAATTGTGTGCGGCTGGTATTTAGAAATACAACTGATCTTTGTGTGTTCGCCTTGTATCATATAACATTGCTGAATTCATTTCTTGGTTCTAGCATCTTTTTGTAGGTGGAGAGTACTTAGGATGTTGCAAATAGACAGTCAAGTCATATACATAAGAAGACAGCTTTCTGTCTTCCTTTCCAACATGCATGTTATTTCTTTTTCTTGCTGTATAAAACTGGTTGAGAACTCCAGTCTAATGCTTAATAGAAGTAGTGAGGGCCGGCATCCTTGCTTGCTCCTGACCTTTGGAGAAAAGCATTCAGCCTTTCCAACATTAAATATTATATAAGTTGTAGATTTTTCATAAATGAGCTTTTATCAGGATAAGAAAGTTTCTTGCTATTCCTAGCTTCTGAGAGATTTTGTCATGAATAGATGCTAGCTTTTGTCAAATCCTTTTTTCTTCATCTACTGAGATAATCATATGGTTATTTTTCTTCAGTCTGTTAAAACGGTGAATTACACTGAACTCTAAACACTAAACCAATCTTGCAGTCCTACAAAAATCCCACTTGCAAGTGAGATATTATCCTTTATATATACTGAGGATTCAGTTTGCCAAAAATCTGCTACAACTGAGAAATTAAAACTCTGTAAAGCACTAAAATCCCGGAACATAAAAAAAAGGTCAATATACATATGAATTCCTAACCAGAAGTAATAATTCTAAATAATGTCACATAAATTA
Source organism: Equus caballus (assembly GCF_041296265.1). Taxonomy (NCBI): domain Eukaryota; kingdom Metazoa; phylum Chordata; class Mammalia; order Perissodactyla; family Equidae; genus Equus; species Equus caballus. The sequence goes on from NC_091695.1 coordinate 16,119,984, forward strand.
TAAATATAATTCAACTGAGACATCAGAAGAAAGAACCACTGATAATAACAAACTGCAATAACAGGAAGCAATAGGTCCAAAAAGTTTCATGTACAAACTGTAATGATTGAAGGAGTTTTTCTTAATTTCTCTGGAGGTACGAGGGGTTGTCAGGAGATCTTAGTTCCCTTTTAAAAACGGCTTGTTTATCAGCCTGACATTTTATAGCCCAACGATTATAGCTTAAAAAACTAGTTATAAATCAAATTATATTCCCACTGGCTTGTATTATAAATGTTTCATATGTTTACAGTAAAAGTAGTTTTCAAAATTATACACTAAAAGAAAACTATAGTTTAATAATGTATCATTACTACTAACAATAGGTCACACAAAGTTCAAGACTTTACTGAAACCTAAAATTTTAACTTCTATATCTTTGAGACTAGTTCCCTATAGGGCTACAAATTCTTTAATGACAAGACCAGAAAAGCCCTATACTCAAGCATACTATCTCCATAAGCAATTTTTTTCCACTAAGTATGAACTTCTGCATGCAAATCAAGTCTTATCTTTTTAAAAGCTAATATAAACAATATAATAACAGACAAGAGTTGACATCTGGTACTTACTATGTACCAGGCCCTTCTATGCCCTTTATGTGTTTTATCTCATCTGATTCTCACAGTAACTCTATAAAATAACTGCTGTTGTTACTTACACTTTTCAGATAAGCAAACTGAACAAAGACAGATCACGTAACTTGCTCTAGGTTCACAGCCAGAACCTAGACAATCTGGCCCTGTGTCTGAGCTCTCACATTATATTGCCTAACAACATTAACTTACAAAATATAAGTTATACATTTGTACTGCAAAGACAGCCAGTGCAAAACTAATCTTCTCAAGGGCTTATCTACAGAAACAACAGAAAAACTTTTTGATTTCTACACAAGTTTTCAGCAGACAATTGAGGAAAGACCTTGAATTGTAAATTGTAACCTATAAAGTTTACCGAAATTTGACAACTCAAAAGGAAGGAAAAAACAAATACTAAAGTGAGATTAATGGGTTGACCTTCAAGTTTGACACTGTTTCACACTTGACGGGGCAAGTGCTCCTAAAACAAGCACAGATAATACAGGAAGACCATATCATACATGCTCTGCTTAAAAATCTTTTTGTATTTTACCTTTTGGTTTCGGGGTAAATCTTGAGCATGTGATGGAGGCTTTATAATTCAGGACTAATCTTCTAAATTCCAAAAGATTGAATAATGACTGAAAAAGAACAAAAATTTAAGATAACTAAGGGAAAATTCTACTAAGAAAACCATAAAAATATGACGGGTCTTAGAGATTTGTTTTTGACAATTATACTGCTTAGACACAGAACAGATGCAATTAGCATAAGACTATTTTCTCCCCAAGAGAAAGTCAAATTTCTTATACCTTAACATACTATTCTTGATCATTAACAATATTTATTGTGTTGCAAAGCAGAAAAGTATACATGGACAATGCAAAAATAAAACCCCACACCATCTTATATTACTAAAGCTTTCTTTATATTACCACGTGCTTAACAGTTTCCTCAAAATAGAAGATAAACAAATGTAAAGTCTACAACTTTTCAGACACGTTATGTTCACTATGAGTTATCTAGATGTATCAATTCTACAAGGATATAGCACAAATAAACTTATAATTTAAATTTATTTAATAATAATATTATTATATATATTATAATATATTATACTATTTATTATATTATATTATTTATTATATTATCTGTTATAATATAATGGTAAATAATTTATTTTATAAATAATTCTAATTCATTTAAAATAAACAAATTTATTTATAAATAAATAAATCAGATGCTCAGTGATAGCAGAGCAAAGAAATTACATATTATCTCTGTGCTCAAGGAGACACACAACCTAGAAGGAGACACACATATAATTATAACAATAGAAATATGATTCCAAGATGCTCTAATTCAGATCATACAGAGCATAACGAGAGCATATGAAAGACGTCCGTGGGAAGGTTTCCTGGAGCTGTTTTTTAAACTATAACTTATAATCCATTAACGTTATCACGATGAACATGTTTAAAACATGAAATAAAATGCAATGGAAAACATCAGAACATATCATACACTGTAAATTCACCACAGGATATTGTTTGTAAAATTTTTCTTGTATATATTTTATATACATGTGTACATGTAAAGTGTTTTACAATGTAGACTGTCTTCCTTTCTGAGAATCACAGGTGATAAAGTTTGAAAATCACTAGACAGGAGGCAATGATGTATTAAATCTTAGTAAAGATGGGTTAGCCAACTGACTAACACATAGATAAAGGTGGCACTACAAATAAAAACAAAGTTTTGTTTAGTAGGTGGGTGTTTGGAAAATTGGCTAGTATATATAAGAAATAGAGTCAGATATAGATATATAGATATAGATGTGGATTAAAGGCCTGAATATGAAAGGTAAAACCATAAAGCTGATAACAGGAACTGTAGGAAAACATTTTGGTTATCTTGCGATCTGGAAGTATTTCTTAATGCAACAATATGAACATGAGATAATTCATTTATTTATTCATTTAGCAAATATTTATGGAGCACTCACTACATGGCCAGACACAAGGAAGACAGGCAAAAGAGAATAAAATATATTAAGTCTCTGCCCTGATCACAATCTTGTGATTACAAGTTAAAACAATGAGTATAGACGTTATAAATCAGAAAAAAATGTGAATACAATAATAGTAGACCAAGCTCAGAACCCTAGGGAAAAAGAATCATTTAAAAGCCAGAGGAACGATGAGAAAGACAAAATAAGAATAGTAAGGGAAATGGAGAGTATGAGATCACAGAAGAAAAAGGAGTAGAGAAACCAAGGGCTTTCACATATAGCTGTGTATCAGAATAACAGTGGAGCTTTAAAAGGAACCTGTGCCAGGGGCCTCTCAACAAAGACACAAAGTACCACAGAAGATTCTGAAGCACATCAAAGAATACTGGCAAATTTTAAGAAGGACAAGACGAGCATTACTCTCAAAGGTTGCCACATTCCAGTAAAGTAAGGGCAGGAAAAACCACCTTTGGATTTGTCAATTAGAAAACCATCTTTTCAGTAGAATGGGAGAAGAACAGCAGTAATAAGTACTGAAGAAATGAGATATAAGTAAGGGGGCAAAGTATGGGCTGTTCTTATGAGGAATTTAAATTGGAAAGAGAATATGGACAAAGGAGAATCCCAGTCCTATTTCTGTGCTCTGAGTTCCCACTGGAGAACATTTTCCTGCTTCCTGAACACCCAGTAGAATTTCATCTGGTGTAGGTCTGCTGGTGGTGAATTATTTCACCATCTGCTAAAATGAAAATTGCTTTTATTTCATTTTTGTAATATTTTTGCTAGTTCTAGAATTCTATATGGCCAGTTAATATTTCCAGCACTTTAAAGATCGCATTTCTGTTGAGAAGTCAGCTTTTAGATTTATTTTTGCTCCTTCATAGAGGTGATATATATCTTTTCCAACTGGCTACTTTTAGGATTTTCTCTTTGTCTATAGTTTTTTCCATTTTATTATCATATGCCTTGTCACAGTATTCTTTATGGCCATACTACTTGATTCCTATTCCTTCCTGAATCTGTAGCTCAATCTCTTTCATTAGGTTTTGAATACTCTCAGTCATTTCTTCAAATATTACTTTTGCCCTATTCTCTTTTTACTCTCCCTTGAACCACAAATACACTATGTTAGTACTATTCACCATGTTCAAAATCTCTTATATGCTCTTATCTGCATTTCACGGCTTTAATCTGAAAATGTTCTTCAGACCAACTGTCTAGCTGACTAATTCTCTCTTCAGCAATTTCTAATATGCTGCTATAATTCATCCATTGATTTTGTGACTTTGTTATATTTTTCAGTTCTAAAATTTCTATTTTTTAATAGTTTTTAGTTTTCTATCAAAATTCTCAATCTGAAACAAACACACACATAGATAAGGAGAACAGATTAGCGGTTACCAGAGGAAAAGCGGATAGGGGGCAGGCAAAATGGGTAAAGGGGCACATGTGAATGGTGATGGATAAAAACTAGACTATTGGTGGTGAGCACAATGCAATCTATACAAAAACTGAAATATAATAATGTACACCTGAAAGTTACACAATGTTAAAAGCCAGTTAGACCTCAATAAAGTACAAAAAAAAAAAAATCAAGAAAAAAAATCCTCATTCTGGTTTTTAATTCCTTGAGCATATTAATAGTTATTATATCAATTCAATTTTCAGGTTTTCCTGTAGGCATATTTCTATTGCCCATTATTTTCTATTAATTTTTAGACACATCTTATTTGCTGATATGACTGATTACAGCTGATGTGAGTGCTAGACATTATACATGACGAACTGGAGAAAATTCAATGATGATATTATCTTCCAAAAGAATTTACTTTTGCTTCTGGCAGGAAGCAAGAGTGAGGCCATTTGCAATCCAAGATCAATTTCATCCAATCAATTCTGAGATGAAGGTGGAATTCAGAAACTATAAAGCAGGCTTTATTTTCGGGTCTCAGTTAATCCTAGGTTCTAGCCCTTTATAATCCTAACTGAAAGTCTGAGGTGTTTACTAGGGCTCGAAATCTGTGCAAAACTTTGCTTAGTTTCCCAGCCATTCAGAACTATTTCTGGAATTGCCTCGAGAATAAAATCAGCCCAAAATGTGAAGCTTACTCTCTGAACATCTTGTTTTCTCAAAGCTTAGCCTCAAAATTACTCACTGCTCTAGGGTTATGTGATGTCTTCAAAAAGCTGTTTTTGTCTTCGTTTTGTTTTGTTTTGCAGTCCAGGAAAATATGGTCAAGAAGATGGTCTAGAACAACCTAACAAGTTATCACCCGAAGTAGAACTTGTGACCATCACACAAATCATAGAAATTAACTTTTTTAAGTCCAAAACACTCTGTACTCTAAATCACAGTCATAATAGTAGTGGTCAACATATTCCTCCAAAAGGGGTGGGAAAGGGTAAATATCACTACTGCCTAAATTGTGTTTATGATTGATGCACACTGAAAACAAGTATCCTTTCATTCAGTCTAGAGCTAAAATGTGAATTCTGAAGAGCACTTGCCAAAATGGACTTTGGCTAAACTCCTGCTAACAGCAGAGAGCTATGAGAGATGAGAATTCAAACAATTTGTGGAAAACAAAAAGAATAATGACAAGAGAGCAAAGGAAGGTATCAACTGTCTGTAATGGAGGATACCAAGGAGAAGCAAGATAAATTCTCCTTGGTAGATTTAAAAAAAAAATGAAATGGTACCACATAAGTTTCAAGGTAAGGTAGGGACTAAACGTAGATGGCCTGATTACAAGATGAAAGTCTGGATACAGAGCAATCAAATCCCTCTGTCCTTCCCAGACCCAGAAGATCAGACAACTACTACCTCCTTGTGCGGGATACAGAAAGTTTAGTCTTTGGATATAACTGAACTTAAGTGACTGAGGTTCAGAAAAATCAGTCACAGTGTGTGTCATGGTAGGGAGAGGGGATGAGATTCTGGGCTACAAATAGGAGGATTAAGTAAAAACTCGCAAACTGAGCCCCAATCGACCCTTCCCGGATCCCCTTTCTCTAGACTTGCTTCTGGAAAGCCAGCAACAGTGCTTAAAACAAAAAGAATCACAATCCAGTCTGGATTTGAGGCAGGGCAATCTTCTGTGGTAAAGTACTCCCCCAACCCCCCTAAAAATGGATCTAATATGTTCGAGCAAATAAAACATATTATTGATAAGACCATAACAGAGATGTTGGAGCACACAGAAAATTTTAAGAACAAGTATATAGAAAACAGAAAGGAAAAATAATGGCAATTGACAATTCCAGGAAAACAAAAGATTTCAAAGGGGTAGTCGTAGTAAATCAGTGTAATATTTAAAGTCACAGAAAACATCAACACTACTATTTTTAACTTGTAATATGAGTTATGTTGGGAGATGAAAGGAAAGGCAATTCTAGGTAGCTGAAATCAAAGAGCTAAATCCTCATTCTTCTCAGCAGGAAGGCATGTCATTTAGAAAAATGAGATAGGAGAAACAGCTAGAAGTGGCTGTAGTTGCCTTTAAGGAGTGTGAGATAGGGAGGTTTGAGGCTGATTACTGTTGTTTTTCACTGTAAGCCTTTTATTGCTATGGGATTTTGGTTTTCTGTTTGAACTATGTACTTACGTTCTTTGATGAAGATAAAAGAGATAAGAGCAAGAAATGCGAATAAACATGTTAAATGATATCCTGAGATTTTTTTGAAAACTTGCCACATCTTTTCAATCCCATCCAGCATTAGGGTGATAGAAGCAATTAAAGTCTTCAATTCCACCATAAATAATATATGGTCCTTTTTGGTTCATTCACTCACTCATTCAATAATTACTTAAAAGGCTCCTCCAATGTGTCAGACACTGTACTATATACTGGTATAGAACAATAACCTAGAAGATATGTTCTCTGCCCTCAGGATGCTTGTATTTTAGTCAACCTGTAGTTACATGATTTATGAGTAGGGTGACCATATCCTTCATTATCCAAGGATGAAAGAGGGCTTTATGACTAATTAATAGGCACTAGTGGATCTACAAGAGGAATAAACTGGACTGTACCAGACAAACTGAGAAGCATGAGCACCTTACTTCTGAGCATCTCAGAAGCATCCAAATAGGAAAGGTGCTAAGGATCATCATGAGACTCTACGGATTACACTCCAAACTAGAGAGAGAGGAGAATACATACCTCTAAATAACTACCTCATTCACGGATACCCTAGTGGAGAAAGTAGCCCCACTTAGTACTTTTTACATAAAAATTCATTTGAACAGGATTAAAACAGTCCTGACTAGATAAGGGGTCGATGCTCAATCTAAAGACAGTCAGGCTAATATTGCCAGCATCCAAAAGACTATTCAAGCTATTCTCGGTAAAATCTTCTCTTTGCTTCTTATAATCCCTTTCTGATACTCTACCACTTTTCTCCCAAATTATCGGTCCCAATAGCTAAAAGAACAAGTACAATAAAGCTCTACCTTTTGTAGCCTACTCCCACTACCTACTCCGAAGTTAGCAGTTTATAATCTCAGTAACCTTCTATAATTGGTAGATATACTTAGAAGGAAAAGAATCCCAGTTGCTTCCTACAAGTCCTGCCAACTAAGTAAATTCCATCCCTGAGAAATTTTGTAATTGAAACTTTATAGTACATTTACGTCACAGTTTGAACAAGCTCCAACTCACTTTGGAAAATATAATAAAACACTTCCAACACTAATACAGACTTCCTGCCCAACTTTTCTTCCATAAGTTGGAAGTTCCAATTATGATGATAAACTGTTATATCTCAGATTATGTCTATGGAATTAAGGAATAATGTCAGAAAATGAAAACACAAAAAGTTTTTATTACTAGAGATGAAAATAAAAAACTACTTAAAATAGAATAATTATAGTAAGGAAAAAAACAAAACCACGAAGTGATCTTCAGACAAATTTTTTCCCATCCACAATTTTCCAAAATTTGACGCTTAACATTTTTTTCCAAATCCCCAAGTCAATATCTTAATAATTCACTATAATTCAAATTTTTTAAGGTTAGAGGTTACTTCTCCTAGGTGTCTAAATCTCTCCAAAAGAAAAAATAAGTAATTCCAAAAACCTTATACTTGCCTATGTTAGGAGTGTGGTAAAGCCATGCTACCAGTTAAGTAGCCACTAATCTAAGATAAAACTTAAAAATTAGTAAAATTACTTCAAATTTTGAAAACAAGCGATTTTTCTAGTTCATTCTGCTCTCTACCAAAAAACACCAAAAATTTGAAATGTAAAGCAAAATCTAAGGTCAGCAAATAACACTTAAGATAGAAATAGATAGACAACTGATTCAAATTTGAATTAAGATATGAGAGGAGTTTAGCCTATGAAAATGATAAGTTATGATCCCCATACCTATTAATAGTAATTTAGTTATCATTTCAAACAGGCCTCTTACAATACGCTGTGGAAAAATAAAGAACTCCTCTTCTAACAAACAAATATTGATTATTTCCAAGTAATTTCTTTCTTCTTAAAGTTTTCTTAGAGAAGCGTCTAATCAATGAGCCTCACTTATTGGCCATAATAGTGCAGAGATAGCATCCACTTGTCCAAATAGAGGCAGCGAAGCATATTCATGAACACTCAGATCACAGCCTTCATAGTGAGCTTCATATTTTAAAATGATGTCTAAATTATAAAATTTAGATTGGACAGTGAAATGTAAAACCCCTTACTAATAGTGCAAGTAAAGTAAAGCAAGATAGCCTATCAGGAAGATCTAAGAGACTCTAAGATAGCAAAGAAAATGTTAGATATTGTTGGGATGTAAGTGAATAATTAATGTGTAATCAAGGCTAGGAACAAAGCTATTATTACAGATTTAGGTTAATCCAGGTATTCCTTAATATTTCAAGAGCTTGGAAAAGAAATATACATACATACTACATGCTAACTAGTGTTTACCACAGTGTATTGAAGAGTGAGGCATAAATCCAGAAAGCTAAAGGAATTCAAATTGCATGGTATCATGTGCCAGAAGCAAAAAAAGTGGGGGAAAAAGTTGAAATTTACTACACTGAAGTGGAAAAAATGGTAAAATTACAAATTAATATCCTACAGAACACAATTAACCTTATAGAAAATGAACTACATAACCAAGTTAGCTGCTTTAATATCACATGAAAATTTACACTGTCATACATACAGGTTTGGAAAGCTACAAATGAAGAGATATTTTTAATATAAAAAGAAGTGGCATAGACATCCAATGATTTTATTATTTATTTATTTATTTATTTATTTATTTATTTATTTATTTATTTATTTTGAGGAAGCCCTGAGCTAACTACTGCCAATCCTTCTCTTTTTGCTGAGGAAGGCTGACATCCATGCCCATCTTCTTCTACTTTATATGTGGGACGCCTACCACAGCATGGCTTTTGCCAAGTGGTGCCATGTCTGCACCCGGGATCCAAACCGGCGAAGCCTGGGCCGCCGAGAAGCAGAACATGCGCACTTAACCATTGTGCCACTGGGCCGGCCCCTACATCTAATGATTTAAAAAGTACTCATCAGGAACACTAATTAATAAGCTACAATTCTACTGTATTAGCAAAATAAACATAAATATTAATTTTCCTAAAGGGTTATTATTCATAGATTAAGGAGATTGTTAAGGTTTTGCAATCTAATAACATTATTAATGTCTAACTGAGAATGGTAAAGAATTATGACAATAGTCATCACATAAAAGAGTAAGAAAAAAAAGAAAAGAAAATTAGTTAAAATTGAGAAGAGGACAGATATCTATGCATACAAAGATTTTTCATTTTAGAATAAGGGGCTCAAAAAACATTCCATTAAGGGCTTCCCAAGTTAGAAGGAACATGTGTTATTCTTGAGTCATCAATATTTATTCTTTACATCATTTTCACCTATACATTGAGAATTATCTGCCAATCTATACCCTCCTCAAATGAAATGCTTCCTTGTATTAAAAATAGTATTTAAATGACTATAATTCTATGAATAACACTTTCCATGATATACAAATAAATCTAATCACAAAAGAAGCAGTTCTAATTTCACATCTTGGTTACATCCTTCCCTTAATTTGCAAGACATACAAAAATATTTTCTTTACATTCTGACAACAATTCTTAGCCGGGAAGGAGGAGAAATTAATTCAAAATAATTTCAAATAAAGCACAGATAGTACTCTATTGTTAAAACTCCATCCTGGGAGAAGGAACAGAGTGGGGTGGGGAATACTGCAATCCCCAAACTAGTTTATTAGATAGAAAGGCATATTAAAACTTAGCCTGCAGTTATGTTTCAAGTACACAACTTAAAAGAAACACAACCCCAAGCCAGTTTCTATTGCTATCGTGCCCACCAAATAAGATCTGCAAAAAGACGCTTACCTGAATAACAGCACTAAACCAGCAAGTATTACCCACATTCTTTAGTCCAACAGGAGCTTTGTCCTGCCTTTTTCTATCGTAAGGGTTTCGAGAATCCCTCCAAACCTCCGTAGGTGTCCTCTTCAAACAGGCTTTATTTTCTGCTATGCTGGCTTCAAGAACTCTTAAGCCATGGGGAGAAAATGATGAAAAAAAAAATAAAGTATTAATCTAGTGCCGTACCCGAGGAAATAGCATATCACAAACTAACTATTTTAATTACTTAAGCTCTGGGTAACGTATTTGAGGAAGTAATATTTAATGCCAACTTTACTCAAGTAGAGGTTAGCTTTCTTTAAGAATATAGCAGCGGCAATGCCAACAGATCAAGAGACATGCAGTTTTCCTCAGAAAAATGAAATTCCAAACACAAAAAGACAATGTTACAGAATATAGAAAGTATGTTAAATTATGTCAACCAATTACAAGTTTAGTACCAGGAATATAGCACCTAGACAAGTTTTCTGAGTAATCACTTTATTAAAGTATATATTTAAAATATAACATAATGACTAGTTTTTATAACAATTACTTTGAATCATCAAGAAAACATCAAGAACTGGACAAACTGCACTTTTACTCCTCTGACCATTAATTTCCCTGCCTATAAAAAATGTTAAATAACGTAAACTCTGGGATTCTTTTCAGTTCTAGATATCTATGACTCTATGACAGTTAAATAAAGGCAGAGAATACTTAGTGTTCACTTCTTCACCCAAAAGTTTGCCTAGCGAAAAATCTAGTGAAACAAATATCTACACATCAGAATAATGAAAGGTTAACCTCCTGAAAATAAACTCAGCCTACAGAATATCTTAAATGTATCTAAACGCAGCAAGAGTAATGCTACTTTGCCCAATGACGTTTTTCTTGCTCTTAAGCAAGTAATTACATGCTGGAAAACTGCCTGCTCAAGACATGTGTTACTTAGTGTTCTAAATAAGCCTTAAGTAATATTCAGGTGTCTTAACCCATTTTATGTTAATTACAAAAACCTCAGCAAGAATGAGTTTTTCCAATTTTTTGGCTTCCTGAGATAATCTCATTCATGCTACATCATCTTTATGCTCAAGATTTTGCCTGACTAGATCAATGTCAAAATCATAGAGCTATGTTTCTTAATGATGGGGAAAAAGTGAATTGTTGTATTAGCTCTCACTGCAGTATTTGCAACATGACATTAGACACAATGTAATAGGACTCCAAATCATCATTACTTAAAATAACTTATGTGAAAATAGAATAAAGTCTTTCTTTGGGACACAACAAAACCACATACTAAAAAAAAGTAAGTAACAACAACAGTTGTTAAAATGTAAAGGTCAAAGTAACCTTATATACTTAAAAATAAACAGGTTACACCTCTGTCACTTTTAAGTGTGATCCATCATTAGCAGCAGTATTCTCTGCCCCAAAACTGACTCTCACATGCACCCTCCACCCCTGGGCTTTTTCTCTTCAACTATTTACTACTAAAGTATACCAGAATTTCTTGGAAGGTATTTAGGTAGATAAATTGGGTCAGAAGAAAATCAGAATTTATCTAGAACATCCCACTGTGGCCAGAAAGCAAGTTTTCAAGAACCTAAGGGAAGATAAAAAGTCAGAGCCAACTTGAGAGGCTTCCTACTGTTCAACTGCACAGTTCAGGATAATACAAAACAAGAGCAATAATACAGTGGATTATGTACAAAGCAACTAGGTTATGCTCAAGAGAGAAAAGTTAACAGTATGCAAAAGGTATATGTAACACAAAGACTGCTGTATATAGAAAGGTATATTTAATTTCTTATTGACTTTCACAAACAGGAGTGTTTTCATTTGAAAGTTTTGTTCCTTTTGTAATGCACATGTACATTTAGAAGTTTAAATAAAGGAATCTTATTTGTATCTTGGCAATTCAAGATGAATGAACAAAAACAAGCAATGAGTTCTGGGGGAAGAAGCAACAATACCACAAACAGGAAAGAAGAATTAGTGCCAGAGGTCATATACAAGAGAGAGAAGAGGCATCCGGCAATTGACCAGCACCTGTGGGCATGTACAATCACCATTTAAAATGAGGATTCTACAACATACTGTAAAAGTATAAACTGGTCAAAAGTCTAGGAAAACTACACTCAATCCTGAATCTCCTGGTGGATAAACCTCTACCATTACATATTTTTAACCTACTATTATAATAAAATACCACTAAGAAATGAACCCTTAATAATGTCAACAGACCAGATCACATCCATCATAACGACCAGGCAATGGGTCACATAGACATTTGTTATGAAAAACATGAGAATACCTAATTTCTACAAAATACACCCAATCTGCAAAAATTAAAATGCATATATGAGTCACACGAAGTAATAACAAAAGGAAATTCAGCCTCAAGACCAGATTGACTTAAACTAGGTCTCATGTTGCCCACAAATGTCAACGACCCAACCCAAATCTACAATCCAGACTGCCCTGAGATAATGATATTCTTCTTATTCTAGATCTGGTTAAGATTACTAAAATCCAGGAAGGTTTTTTTTAATGTTTTGATGCAATCAATTCCCTCACCCTCCTTTTCTGCCCCTCTCCTACAAAGAAAATACACCTCTTGATTTGTATGTTTACACACAAATTTGTATGTTAAACATTACATTAATGGAATGAGCTAACTTACGTAAACTTTTTGGTTCCCTTGCCTAATCTCTCCCCACAGGACTGGGAGAATGTATGGCCTCAAATGTACTTTCTAGGACCAAGTAGCTTGCCTGCACTGTTTGTTATACTATTCCTCAAAGCAAGTGGGAAGGGAAAGAAAGTCAAGGATATAAATTGAAGATACCATCTCCCCAGCATTCCTATGTACCCTTTTTTACAGAGGTAAAATTAGGTACAAACTGTAATAACTGTTTGATTAGGACTCAAGAGATACATGCTCATTGCTGCTCAAAGTTACCTAAGATACAAAAATAAAAGAATATCCATTTCCTAAATTATATTTTGTGTGTATATGTGTACATATATATAATTATTCATATAACTCAATTCTGTCATATGGTAAATATCATTCATTATCACAAAAGAATAGGTGTTAAAGAAATAGGTTTATTATAAATTCCTTAGCCACACCATATGGTGAAATTATGGTACTAAAAGACGGTGGATGAAAGAATGCCATGACTTTGTGATCTCCTTGATTTAGAGCTTACAACTCATTCAGTTTTGTATCACCGGGGACTTACAACATGCTTCAGTGGGTTTCCTCCTACCGCCTCCTCCAGGATCATGAAGGACTTTACAAACACATCTATTACACTGCACCAAAAATATTTATTAATTACTCAGTCTCTCCCATTAGCATGTGGAGGGTAGAAACACAGATCTGTTTCTTCGCTAGAGCTTACATGATAAATATAGGGGCTAAACGAGTGTTTAAAGTAAATGGATGATTAAGATGTTAGATGATGCTATACCTCTCTTATTTTTTAGCTAAAGCCCATCTCCAGCTAAATATTACTCTATTCCCAAGCCCTTGACCCCTTCTATAGTCCAGTACTGGTTTAATGAACATAAACTTTCTATAATGCCAATTTCTACATAAGGGTCCCTTCCCTGGACTCACCAGACTAAAGCCAGTGATACCAGCCAGGCTTTAAACTAGTAAAGAGTATGCGATAACTATATTCTAGGCATTAAAGCTGCCAGGAGAGAGAAAGAAAAAAAAGGAAAAACAAAAAACAATGCAAATCTCAGAGAGCTCAGAAACAGCTTATAACAAAATGCCCAGAGAGGCAACCCCAAAAGCCACAATCAAAAACCAAACCCCCTACACATCACCTGCTTTCTTATCTTCCCAACACTGGTCATGACCATGGCATTCAGCAATAGAAAAAGACGACAAAATGTTTTGTGTCTCTTTTTCTCCCATATTGAATGTTCAGAGAACGTAGGGTAAATGTTCACCTTCCCAGTGAAATTTTATTGCAGTGATTGGGGGCGGGAGGGTTTGCTTGTTTTACTTTGTTTTCTACTGTTATTTAAACCGAATTATAGCAGTAATCTTGAAAACATTCCACTTTAGATTATCTAAGTCCATTTTGGGGAAGCAGCATACTCACTGGAAAACAAGCATTATCATTTAAGCTGTATAGATCATCCAAAAAGAAAAGAAAAAAGCAGGAAGTGAGGGAGAGAAGGAGAGAAAGAGAGTGGAGGGAATCATCTTGTTGACTGCCTTCAAAAAAACCTATTGCGGGACCTGGCCTGGGGCTGAGTGGTTAAGTTCCCGCGCTCCACTTTAGCAGCCCAGGGTTTCGCCAGTTCGGATCCTGGGCAAGGACACGGCACCACTCATCAGGCCATGCTGAGACGGTGTCCCACGTGCCACAACTAGAATATACAACCATGCACTAGAGGTTTTGGGGGAAGGAAAAAAAGACTGGCAACAGATGTTGGCACAGGTGCCAGTCTTAAAAGAAAAAAAAAAAACCTATTGGTATTTTGATTAGATCACACTAAACTGTAAGTCAATTTAAGGAGAACTGATCAGTTTTACAACGTTCGGTCCTCCAATTTGTGAAATAGACTATATTTCCAATCATTACATATTCATTAATGTGTCTCAATGATATTTAACAATTTTCTTGGAGTATTTGCACATTTCTTATTAGATTTATTCCTGGTCTTGAATAGTTTTATGTGTTTTAAATGGTAGCTTTTAAAATTTCACTTTCTCATTCTTTCTTATGCATAGAAATATAATTTTTTTATATTGATTATTAATCAACATAGCTAAATGTTCTTTTTTTCTTGGTAGGAGTACTTTAGGGATAATTTACATATAATAAGATATAGAAATCTTAAATGGACAGTTCAGTGAAATTTTTCTAGGTATGTATACACCCATGTGACCACCACAGACGAAAATATAGAAAATTTCCATTATTCCAGCAAAGCCTCTCATGCCCTTTTTCAGCCAACAGTGCCGTCTTCTCCATCCCTCAATAATCACCATCCTGACTTCTATCACCATAAATTAGTTCTGCCTGTCCTTAAACATCACGTAAACGGAATCACACAGCAGTTACTCTTTTATGTCAAGTTTCTTTCACTCAGCATTTTGCTTTGAGGATTCCTCCACATTTTTGCCAGTACCAGGAAAATGTTTTCCATTATATTGCTTACTATTCCATTGTGTGAATATACCACCCATTGTTTACTATTCTGTTCTTATATTTGGTCGCTCAGGTTTTAGTTATTATCAATAAAGCTACTCTACACTCCTTTCTCAAGGGTCCACACCTAGGAGTGGAAATGCTAAGTCCTAGCACAGTATGTGTTGAAATTCATTAGAAATTCCCAGTTTCCCAAAGTGGTTATGCCATTATTCATTCCTACCAACAGTCTATGACAGTTCCAGTTGCTCTACATGCTCAACACTTGGTATTGTCAGTCTTTTTAATTTTAGCCATTGTGATGGATATACAGCGGTGCCTGTTCTCTAATGAGATGACTTTCGAGCCTGCACTACCCAGATCACCACCATTGCTTCAATCTATCATCACATCCACCACAGCAACATGTCCACAATCATATACTAAGTACCATTTAAGGGACTCTCTGTTTCTAACATAGAAGCTACCACTGCATGTCAGACATGTGACTCCTGCCAAAAGTTGACCTGTTTCTCTCATGGTGAAGGAGGCCACATTGCATGGGGTGTGGCTGCCCACTCCTGGCAGACTGACTATATCAAACCTTTGAACAGCCCCCTCCTGCCCCAATCCTTCTTAGGACTATCAGTGGTACTTCAGTGTTGTTGACACTTTTTCAAGTGACACTCGTGCTGTTCCAGTCTGATCAGGCAACTCTGGCCCTTAGAACTAATATGCTTCATATTTTCAACCATTCCAGACCACTTGTAATCTGACACTGGTGTACCTCTTACCATAAAAAACACTCAAAAAGGAATGATAGTCAAAGCAGTCAATGGACCTCCTATGCTCCCTATCATCCAGACAACTGGTATTGTTGAGCATTAGAATTCTCCTCATAAATCAACTTTAAAAAGGCTGTAATTGCCTCCCTCACTTACTCCTGTTCCACACATATTCTTAGGGCAGCTCCCCCTCACAGCTGCTTCCCAGGTAATGATCAGAATGAAAATGAGAGGAGCTTTGGAGACCAACTTAAAAATTCAGAATTCTACCCTAACCATTCCTGGATATGATACTCTTTTCTTTCTCCAAAGGGCAACTCTAGGCTGTCCTGGTTGGTAAACCCTCCAGGAGGCTCCCAGACTTAACTCCAGTTCAGATACCTGGATTTCTGTGTTGAACTGAATGGTCTTAGAATGCAAAGATAACCATTATTTGGTTGAGTACACCGCTCACCTAGTTCCCCTACAGTGGCAAAGTGGGAGGCACAACGAGTCCGTGTTAATTTTATAAAAATGTCTTTGTTCCTCTTGTACCTGCCCTTTTGGAGGAAAAGTCAGGTACAAGTAGGAAATTACTGGGAAAAAAGGTAAAATTACTGGGACACACAGATTTTGTGGCAGTGGAGGCAATAAAAGCACCCCACGTCTAGGGGTGTAGGAAACATGGAAACAGGAGGGATAGTAATAATCTTTGTCTTTCAGAACTGCCCTTGAAACCTTAATCACAAAGAAAAGTGCCTTGGTGAGACTACCCCACACAGTTTCAGAGTATAAAATTCTGGCACTTATTTTCTTTCCATTCATTTTTGAAAATCATTTTCTTATTTTCATGTGTCTTATTGCTGCGTCAATTTGTTTCATTTGTCACTAACTTTAGGATAATTCCACCTTTCTTCTCTGAAAACTTTTAAGAATTTCTTAGTCTTTTCCTTTTTTTCTTCTTTTCTGCTGTGGAAGATTCACCCTGGGCTAAAGTCTGTCGCCAATCTTCTTCTTTTTGTATGTAAGCCTCCACCACAGCATGGCCACTGACAGAGGAGTGATGTAGGTTCACAGCTGGGAATTGAACTCAGGCCGCCACAGAGGAGCACACCAAAATTAACCCCTAGGCCACCAGGGCTGGCCCAAGATTTTCTCAGTCTTAAGTGCTCTGGACTAACACTATAATGAATCTGCGTAACGGTTTCTTTTAATTTTCCTGACTGCCATTTGTTGGGCCTCATGAAATTACAGGTTATCTTTTCACTTCTGAAAAATTCTCAGTGATTCTCTCTTTAAATTTTGACTAACCCACTCTCTCCTCTCCTCGTGTGTAACACCAATTAATGTGTGTTAGACCTACTCACTTTCTTCTCCATATTTTCCATCTTTTTAGCTGTCTTAGAAGTTGGATAATTTTTCCTCATATATCTTCCAGTCTCCTAATATGTCCTTTAACTACATCCAATCTGCTATTAAACCTAGGTCCTGTACATTTTGTTTTACTACAGTAATTCTGGTTTTCATTTTCAGAATATATTTTCAGTTCTTTTCCAAATTTGTCAGGTCATATTTTCAAGCATTTCTTGTCTCCTTTAAAAGCTAAAGTACAGTTCTATCGATCACCATATCTAAACACATGAGCGCATTTTTGCTGCCTATTATTTTTGCTGATTCTCACAGTGACTTTTTTCCAATTATGCTTGGTAATTTTGACTAGTGGAACTTGCAGAACTTCTAAAGTTACTGAAGGGGATTCTTTGAGGCCAAGGATAAAGACAACTTCCTAGAGAGAGAACGCATTTTTGATTCTGCCAGGACCTATGGACAACACAAATCCAACACCATTTAAAACTAAATTCCCAAGTCGGTATTTATTGGACCATTGAAGTGACACAAATTAGCCGCGAAACATGGTACAACTTCTCAGGGGCAAGTCTCATCACCTCCAACAGCACCCTTCAGAGCCAAGGTAACCATCTTTGTAGTGCTCTAGGAGTTCTGAAAGAGGGGGATACTTCTGATTTACCCTTATTGTGAATATGTCACCCTTTGACAAACAACTTAATAAGGGGCAAGATCTCCTATTAAAGTTCCTTACCATACACAATGTTCTTTGACTTATTTCTTCCACGTTCAACAACGATATCATAACTGAAGTTTATACACATAAGCCAATTTATATACAAGCAAATATTATCATGTCTAAAACTGACTTTCAGTGTGCTGAACTTACTTCTTTGGGTTCCTGCTTTCACCCTGATTTCAGTAAAATTTTACAATATTTTATATCCAACAGAAACAACACAAAATTCTGGTTGTTTCCACTAGAAAATGTGTCTTAGTCTACTATATTTCTTGAAATAGTTGGAGATGTGTTTTTTGTAACGGTTTTAACTAGAACCTAGCCCTACCTTCTATCCAGCTAGTTCAAAGTCATTTCACGAGGCAAGCCATTTTCACAAGAAATATGCCAGAGACACAAACCAGTCCCAATGTAGCTCATTAGTAAATTTCAACTAACCATACTCTACTTGTTCTCTATCTAAGCAATGACAACCAAGAGAGAACTATAATATAATACATCCAATGCAGACATTAAGGAGTAATTATATTAAGAATTACACTTCCAAGATGTTCAACTTAAAAAATTTTACCATGAAATTTATGAATGCCTAAACACAGGATTGTAAGATATAAAAAGATAGGCTTTATCTCATCTAATTATACATAATAATGTAGTATTCCAATTGTGTGAATTCATATGAAAGTATATCTATTGAAATATAACCACAGTCAGATGATTCTAGGATTTTATTTTGGCAAGATTTTGTCATATGAACTTGGGTAACGAACAAGTAGTTAAATTTACTTTTAAGCATGATATATAATTTGCATCATTTTCCCTTTCGAATTTAGACTTCCAAGCCTTAATAAAACCCATAGAAACAAACACATCTTTGCTAAATGTTTAGCTAGAATCCTGACATTTCCTTTTTACTGATACAATGTGATTTACATATGTGCTTATTAACTGCCTATTTTGCATTTGACACTGTTAACTGTAAATTATAAAACTTACACATAACAAAAAAATAACATTTAGCAACAGTAAATTAATATGACTTTTTACTTCCACAGAGTATAATTTTATGTAAAATTTTACAGCATATTACACTATGCCAAATCTCTGTAATGTTATCTACAATAAAAGTATTTATAAAATAAATACTATTTTAAAAGTACATTAAAATGTAAAAGACCAAGAATAAAAAAGAGCATTATCTTATTTTCTTTTCCATTTGGACAAAAATAAGTATCTAAAACAATATATAACATATACATTGAACTTAGTAACAGATTAGGAATAGTTTTAATCCCTTAGCTTTTAAGTTATTTCTACTGTTTATTATCTAATTAATTAGTACATGTTCTTTTAATTAGAAAACACATAATAGAAAACTACTGATACCATTTGGTATATAAGCTTCCAGAGTTTTTCAAATTTATATACTACTATAAATTCATAAAAAGTACACTCTTTAAAATAATATTTGTAACAGTATATATTCTGTTTTACCTCTTTTTTACATAATAGATCATTCCCCTTAAATATGAAATCCAACTCATGTATTTCATGATTCAAATATTTCTCAACAAAGCTGAAGTACTGTCAAGTTTTATAATATTCAAGATAATTATTTCATTCCAATTTATTTCTTTAAGACAAAACCTAATTTTATAATTTCTCCAAATCCTTTACAAAATAAGCCTAACTAAAATGTCTAAAGATAGTTTATGTATTTTTGGCTTTCATTTAAAATTACTGGTGTTAAATACTATTAACTGCAATGAAAGAGAATAATGACTTTTAATTGTCTTTCCATCTTAAAATAATGTCTTAAAAAGTACTTTCCGAAGTATCATTTAAAAACATTAAAAAGTATTACTAATAAAACTTATGTGCCTTTGCTAAACATAGCATTTTGAGACAACTCCTACGATACAGTAATCTCAGATTACTTAGAAAGAAATATACTATTGATACTGTGCCAAGGGAAATTATGTGAGGAAGCTGGCACATTCTGCTACCAAACAACTCTGCTACAGAGAAAAGAACACTGGAGTCGTAAGACCCATCTTAGCTGCGTACCTTTGGAAAATCATTTAACCTCTTAAAAGATATATTTCTTCTTCAGTAACACAGAGTTATCACTGCTGGCAAAGAGTTGTTTAGAAGATTACACAGTCATGCGTCACTTAACGACAGGGATACATTCTGAAAAATGCATCATTAGGTGATTTCGCCATCGTGTGAGCATCCTAGACAGTACTTACACAAACCTAGATGCTATAGCCTCCCACACACCTAGGGTATATGGTACTAATCTGATGGGACCACCATCATATATGCGGTCCATCATTGACCACAATTTCATTATGCAGCACATGACTGCAGCTAGTTATAATTTAAAGTTTGTTTTAGTCAACATTCTTTTGTGATAAAATCAAATTTATTTATTTGATCCTTCAGTAGATCAAATTGCTTTAAACTAAAGAGTTTTCCTTATTAAATCAAAAGATGCATTTTATCACATCTCTTAGAATCTTGCCTAATTCTTTAAAAAAAAAAAAAACCCTATAAACATACTACCATATTATAGATCAGAGGTTGGTAAACTGCAGCCCATGGACCAAATCCAGCTGGCAGCCTATTTTTGTAAATCAGGATTTACTGGACCACAGCCACACTCATTAAATAACGTATTATCTATAACTGCTTTTCTACTACAACACCAGACTGAGTAACTGCAACAGAAACCATATCGTCAACAAAGCCTAAAATATTTGCCATTGGCCTTTTACAGGAAAATGTCTGCAGACGCCTTCTATAAAAGACTATAAATTGAATTGGACGATGTACCCAAAAGGGATTAGGAGGAAAAAAAAATCAGAGAAACATTGAAACATACACCTAAATTTAGTGCCCATAATGCCACTCCAAAGTCCTAAAAATCTAAGCTTCAAACGCAATTGGAACTAGAAAATGAAAATTTTGGTTACATAAAATATAAAAAAAATACTGAAATATATTCATAATTTATTTAGAATAACAAAGTATATTTTGTGCCTCTTGAAATTAATTAAAGCCAATTATTATTTCTATTATAAATAGAACTTATATCCACTTTATATAAATTAGGTTTTCACCTGCTAACGGCTTGCTCCTCATCAGTCATTCCAGTCTCCCTGAACGCCCTGTTTGATTCCGCCAAACTCAAGGCAATTGCTCTCTGAAGATCATCTTCATCATCTCCAGTGAGATCAATCACATCTGAAAAGCAAAACTAACTGTCTCAAAATGGAAAGTCAAACAGAATGAAAGGTAATTCTTATCATGGAGATTTTGCACCCACTATACCCTTTCAAACCAAAGTCAGCACCAACACAATTCTCTATAAGATCCTTTCTGAAGAGAATACGAACATTTGAAATGGAACATACTTCGAAACACTGTTCCTCTCTGTGAAATATAGCTGAAAGCAGTAAGGGCATAAATATTTTTCATTACAGAGGAAACAATATTTACTATGAAGTCCCTGATTAAAAGTATATAATAAGCAGAAAGACTGCTAAAAAACTCCTTTACCAAAACAATTTGAAATTAACGTAATTAAACATTTGCATTTCCGCTTTTGGAAGTTAATCCAAATGTGCACACGTCACAGTTCCTCCACACGACCCCCTAGACGCTGTCTGTCAAAGTACAACAACTAACAACTGAGCTCCCAAAAATCATGTTCCAGAAACTAACTGACCGCAGATACATATACGTTCATATCCACATTGTTTTAAAGTCTGGAAGAACGTGCCAAATTGTTAACAGTGGCTAAGTTTGATGAAGAGGGTTATGGAGGAGGAAGTGTAAGGATCCCTCACTTTCTATTTCAAACACTTCTCTACCATCTGAATCATTTAATAATCATTCAGCTTACTAAATAATTTTAATTTAAAAAAAGTTTGCATTTCACAAAAAGAAATACACTAAGCAAAGAAAATAGTTTTGATGCTATAAGTATTCTTTATCCAAAGAATAAAGGCTACAACTATTACCACCTACAGAAAAAACACTTTTTAACCAATTTCCCAGTAGATATTCATCAATTTCCTTAACCCAAAAGATGCCAATAATACTCACATTATTGTTTAAACAATGGTAAGAACCATAATATGTTGCCAAGTAGGGGATTATAAAACAATATGATGAGAAAGAAAAAACCATATCTGTTATTACCTTATCTTTGTGTGGTTGGGATTTTGCTTCTGGGTATTTTGGAAAAGTTTTGTATTCCTTTTGTTTATTTGTATTTGAGACATGTTAAAAACTAATTTTTTTTCATTGTAATCCTAGAATTTTATAAAAGGGAGACAAACAAAAAGGAGTAGGTGATGGGAGATAAGATGCTTGCATTTTACCATCTAGCTATAGGGTTACATACAGAGGCTAGAAAAGAATATTCCACACTTAATAAGAAATAAATAATATATATTGGCCTATTTCTATTGTTATCCACACTTTTTCTCCAAAGGGTAGCTTACAAGGATATTAAAAATATTAGAAATAATAGTTGGCCATGGAAGATTTTTTTTTTAATGTTCTTAGAAAGTATAATAAAACCTCACAAAAATGTAGTAAGTAGGGTCCAAAAAAATTCAGTCAAGTAAAATGTAGAACACATAGCAAGGTAACTGAAATGGTGGAGCATGCCTAGATCTATCAGCAGGCCAAAGGCTTTCTGAATCCGGCTTACAAGACCTAAGTACAGGTCGACCACGGCTGAACATGGGTGTCACCGGGGTATAACTATCCAATCCAACTTAAATATTGATGAAGCAGAAGTCAGGACTAGAGAGGGATGAAATGGCCTTATGAAAATGAGAACCACCTTGGGCATTAAATAATGACTAGAATAGAGGTGAGTAAAGAGAGAATAACGGAAGTAAGGGAAACAATTTGAAAATCACCAAGCAGCAGAAAAACAGGTTTTGGGGATATGATCAATTAGCCCTCAGACTCCATTCTCTCATCCTCCAAGTATGCTTTATTCAACGATAGAAGCTGGAAAGATTAAAAGATACAAACAAATCTATTTTCCCAATTCACGTGCAGTTAAGGTTCTGGATAAAATTTAGGTTCCACCAACTGGATGCACTAACATGAGCTTTGGAAGGCAGAGTGAGGGGGAAGCCCTACTCCTGCTGCTTTTGGCTGTTCTCTCCAGCATGACTGACGAGATGTGGGTTGTTCCACAGTGGCATTCCAGTGTCCAATTTCCAGCTTCAGGGATGTCAAGAGATAAGAGTAGAAGCGGCAACTAGACTCTGCATTCCAATGTCCGGGCAGAGCTCAGCGGCAGTTACTTAATCTTGGATGCTTATTCTTCTCTGGGCTGCAGCTACAGAAGCATGTTCTTGAACCCAGGAGTCCCAGAGGCAGCCTCCTGATTCACTCACTCACTACCCTCCTGATTGTGGCAGAGGGAGAGCTTCCCTGGCTGGCGAGCCCCACAAGAATCCAGGAGTCATTTCTGAAAGCTGAGCTAGAGATCCTCTCTCCAGTGCTTCCAGTGATTTCTTTAAGAACCTAATCCTCTGGATTAAATTTCTTCTATGAAACTATCTAGAGTGTTTACTGTTTCATGACTGACAAGTAAACCAAACCAGCTAAGGCAGAAACTCACTCAGAAATAGCAACAACTTAAACTTAGAGCTTTTTCATAATTTATCAATTGTAACTCAAGCAACACAAAAGCAAAACACAAGGCAAGATATTTTTAACTCTATCTGATACAAGAGACAGATAACTGACATTGTGAGAAATGAAGTATATCATCAGAAGAATAAAAAATGGCGGCGAGACTTCAAATTTAAGTCTTCTATTAAATCCAGTGGCTTTCCTCCATAGTAGCAGTTCTCCAAGTGGAGTCCATGGATCCTCAGGGATCCCCTATGGCCCTATGAGGGAAAGGAGGTCCTTAAGTAAAATATATTCTCATAATAATACTAAGGTGTCATCTGCCTTTTCTACCGTGGTCATATTGGCACTGATGATACGAAACAACAATGCATTAAACTGCTGCATCTTAGCACACAAATCAAGGCAGTGGCACCAAGTTGTGTGAGCAATTCATTGTTATTACTCACAAATAGGCACACTCGTTACTCAAAACAGAAAAAGCCAGTTTCTCTTAAGTCCTTGATAAAAAGGGAAAAATCAATTTTATTAAATCTCAAATACTGATTTAAATTTTCTTTTAATTCTACATGACAAATAAGAAGTATGCACAGTACTTCTGCTGTATGTCCAAAGCACACTGTTGCTAAAGAAAAAACACAAGTGCAACGCTTGAGTTGCAAACTGAACTGATTTTTTTTCATGGAACACTATTTTTACTTGAAAGAACAACTGACAAACCACAAGCTATGATTATGCAGACTTGAGTATTTGACAGATGTTTTCTCGAAAATAAAGTGAACCTGTCACATGAGGGAGAATGAATGACAGCATTTGTTGACAATGACTAACACAGAATTTTCAAGCAAAAATCAGAATTTTGGAAAACTTGTTTCTACCATTATGAGCTTGATATTTCCCCAATACTTAAAGGATTTCTGGTGAAATCAGGTGATATTGACAATTTTAATTTGTTTTATGATGCAGACGTTCTTCCAAGATTTGGAAGGAAATCTTTTCCAAATTACCAATGCACAGTATTACAAAATCATGCATAGGTAAACAATCCATTCAAAGAGCAAGGTAAGCCATAAAGACGCTTCTAGCATCTTCGGTCTTTGACCCTGGATCCTGACACAGAGCTTCTAAATCACTTGGAACTTCCTGGGTGATAGGAGCATCTTTTGTTCTAATGAGACGACTCTTGGTGGCCTCCTGTATAGCTTCAGGGTGGGCACTGATCACCAGAAAAACCAAACCATGATTAGAAGCTTGGAACTTTGAGCCTCATCTCCCATCCTCTGGGAAGGAGAGAGAGGCTGGAAATTAAATTAATAATCAATCAAGCCCACCTGATGAAGTCTCCATAGAAATCCCTGAAGTACAGGGCTCCGAGAGCTCCTGGGTTAGTGACATATCCACATGGTGGGAGGGTGGCGTACCCCAAATCCATGAGACCGAGGCTCCTGCACTCAGGACCCTTCCAGACCTTGCCCTATGCATCTCTTCATCTGGCTATCCATCTGTATCCGTTATCACATTATTTACTATATAATAAACGGGTAAATGTGTTTCCCTGAGCTCTGTGAGCGACTGTAACAAATTATCAAACTTGAGGAGGGGGTCATGGGAACCCTCAATCTGTAGCCCAGTCAGAGAGAAGTGTGAGTAACCTGGGAACCCATTACTTGTAACTGGCATCTTAGGTGGAGGCAGTTGTGTGCAACTGAGCCCTTAACCTGTGGGATCCGATACCAACTCCAGGTAGTGTCAGAATTGAACTGAACTGCAGGACACTCAGCTGGTATCAGAAAATTGGTCGGGTGTGGGGTAAAAACTCACATATCTGGTGTCAGAAGTATTGAGTGAGGGCAGAGTAAGAAACAAGCAATAGTAGCCTTTGATGCTAGAAAGTTTGGTTGGAGAGAAGTTATTGGTCCTTAACTGAAAAGCTGAGACTTTTTCCTTTAAGCAGTGGAGAAAGTTTATTTATTATTTGTAGCTTCACTATAATCATCATAATTTTTTCCAGGATGTTCCCATTACTCCATAAATCCTCTTCTTTCCAGAAGATATTTTAGAACAATACAGCAATCGTGAAAGACTATTATAACTTACTCGCATACTAAATACAGATATGATTTTAAAACCAGATATTAAGAAAATAAAATGTTATTTCACTAGAATGGTAAAACCTGAATTTCTTCTTTTTCTGGAGTTAGGGGAATGACTTCCAAAAACACGTAATGAACTATCAATTTCACAATGAAAACTAGCCCTCTGTGATTTTCTTATACGCTCACACTCAAAAAGGAACATAGAATAAACTTGGCGTAAACAATTTCTAATTGGCCAAACTAAATAAAAGTTTAGCCTATGTAAAAATCCCATCCAAATACCAAAGTATTATAAATATTTTTATATCTGTACCAAGCGAGGACCTTGGCAAAACACTCAAACTTTGTTTTAACCAACCCTCCCTCTAGTATTAGTGTGAACACAACTCAAGGGCACAAGCATGTTAGTGTTAGTTGGATACCAGTGTAGAAAATCACACATTACAAAAGCCTATGAACAGGAATCTTCAACATGTTCAAGACTGCTCAAATTAAAACATTTTTTCTGTAAGGTCACAAGTATATATACCAAAACATAACACTCAACCTAAAAAAATCTTGTACATTCCAAAGAGTTAGCATTTGAGTAAAACTTAAATACCAACTACCAAACATTTTTCTGCTAAATCCGAAATACAGGCAATCATCAACTGGTCAATGAAGCAGACTTTAACTGTATGCATTGTTTACAACTCATAACTCATTTTCCCATGAAGACAGTGTATGAAATGACAAAAGCCTTCCAAGTTAGTTCAAAAGAAATCCACTTAGCCCATAATCTAATTGAACTACAATATATGCAGAGATTTTGACTTTAGAAGAAAGTGATTTTCCTTGCTTTCCTTATTTACATAAGCCTAGGCATAGGGGAAACACTTTTTTATATAACCACATTTATATTTACCACCAGCGAAGATCTCTAGGCAGGGGAATGATATGAGCAGAAAGAACTCTGTTTTGGGAGTGAGGAGGTTAAGTGTTGAACAACAGTTGGAGAAGAGTTGTAGTAAGAATATGTATCAGGGCAGGAGCAACTAAAGGAAAAGTACGCAGACAAAAACTCATAGAACTGCAGACTAAATGGCTGTCTTGGGAGATTAGGAAGAGCAGTAAAAAAAACAAAACCTTTAATACAAAATAAAATCACTGGGTCCCCAGAAGGATGGCGATGCCCTTAAGAGAGAAAGGCAAATACGAACATAGGGATGGTCAGCAGGAGCTGAGAAGGGAGAATACTACCATTCTCGCCCTCACTCATTCTGCTTCAGCCACAGTGACGTCCTCCCTATTCATCTCCTGAGCCAAACATACTCCTGCCTGGAGGCCCCAGCCTGGGATGCATTTCCCTCAGACATCCACGAGCTTCCCTCCCTCACTTCACTCAGGTATCTGTATAAATGTGACCTCATCCAAGAAACATTCCCTGACAGATCCTCTATCGAAAATAGCATATCCCATGCCTGACCTACAACCGCACCCCTGTCACCATCTGGCCCTTGACCTTGCTCTCTTGTTCTTCATGAACTTACCACTGCCTGACATTATTTATTTATTGCTTAAATGTCTGTCTTCCCCCTATGTAAACTGACATTTTGTGTTTTTTCTAATGGCCTAAAAACCTATCTAATACATATTAGGCAATCAATAAATATTTGTTAAGCAAATAAAGGTTGATATCTAGACTATGGAATAGAGATAAAAATTAGTGAGTCATCTTCATAGTGGCACTAACTAGAAGACTTAAGAACATAGGCTTTATCCATATAAAATTTTTTCTAGTAAGTCAAAGGACAAATAGAATAAGGTATCACGTTAAAAGAATACTTAAAATCAAGAAGACATAAATAATGTAAATTGTGTTTCCTACCTGACTCTCCCATTCTCCTCTGCCCTCAGTCAGCTCTCTTAAGATGTTCCCACTTTTCTAATCTTCTTACTGCGGAACTCAGATTCTCTAAAACAGTGCTCTCCACTAGAACTTTCTATGATGATGGAAATGTACTATTATCTGCGCTGTCCAGTAGGGTGACCACTAGCCACATCTGCCTACTACTGAGCATTTAAAATGTGTCTAGTGCAACATAGGAACTGAATTTTAATATTATTTAATTTTAATTTATATTTAAATCTAAGTTGTCACATGTGCCCGTTGGCAACTATGTTGAACAGCTCAGCTCCAAATGATCTTGTTCTGTTTTTAATAATTCCTGCTAAAATTATAATGGCAGCATTGGTAAGAAGGGAAAGTGAATAGCAAAGGAGCCATTTGGGAATTCTGTCATCAACTTTACTATGTTTTCAAACTAAAATTGTGAAAAAAAATTAAAGTTAACATCCTATATGAGTCAACAAAAAGTACAAAGGTCCATGGCTACCATTCTTCCCTAAAATTAAAGAAAACTCACAAAGTTATACAAGTCATTCTACAGAACATTGTAATAGAATGTAAGCCTAATTGCATGCAATCATTTACAAGTAACTTTCAGAGCATTGTAGAATCTCATTTTTAAGCTTAACCTTAACTTTCAGTGAATCATCAAAACAGTTTTATACATTAGAAATCTCTACGGAAAAAGAGATTTAACTTTCATGGCATTAATTTTTTTCTATCTGAAGTTACTTGTTTAACAAATGTGGGGGGTGGGAAAAATACCAGGGTTCAGTTAATAAACTCCTAAACTGCTGAACATACGTGATTTGCCCTCAGCAGAGATGAGAGCACTAGACCTGGATCTGTCACTTGTCCTTTAAATCACTTTTAGGCTGGCCAAGCAACATCACTAAGAGCAGAGTTCTAGGACAGAACTTCAACATTTTTCTCACTTTCTATGCAATCCTTACCAAATAAACTGATTCTAAATTGGTAACACTTAACACTTATTCCAATGTGTTATGTCAATTTCTCTAAAACTTAAGCCAATATGTGGCATTATTTTCTGTGCTAAAATTGCCTACCCAAATCCCTCTTATCTTTTGATCCATTCTTTGATTGCTCAATTGTAGCACATCTCGTTCTGGTGGGCATATACTGTTTCTTTCCTGTTTTAAAAAAGTTCAAAAGAATTTAATGATCATGAAAGAAAGAATATTACTATTTAATTTCAAGTGGGCAAAAGCCTGGTATGGTCATGTCTATGACAGAGTTTGCCATCACACAAAAACTTTGAAGAATCTCTCCTCTGACTATTAAGTTCACCTACGATATCTTAGTATCCTGCATTGCTACCTCCTTGCATTTGCATTTTTTACTGCCAAACTCCAACACAATTTTATTTCCAATTTAAGCTGGAGGTGGGAGGCACTCATCTGACAATTCACAATATCCAACCTGGACAGGAAATCCAAGTAATGAAAAAAAGTACCTAAAAGTGTTGTTAATACTCTAAATGATTTGGGCTTTTTCCCAGAATTCAACAGAGTATTAAATTACAGTATAGAATGTTACCAAAACAATATCAAACACCAGGTACACCACTTCTTAATTCTCTATGATACAGAATACAAGCTTTCCTTGAAATGTTTCTTTTTTTCTCTCAAAAATGGAAGGTGAAAATGCACTAAAGGCCAATCATTGTCCTACTAACTAGTGAAAATGTAACAACTTCTTGAATATTAAGTGAAGGTTCAAAAATATATGTTCTTCAAATCAAGTGACATAATTTACTTTATCTTCTGATGTACCCAGGTATGAATAAATGAAAATTTCCCCACAAGCCCCAAATGTAACTTCTATGGGATATTTTAGTTTAAAAGCTAAATTTTTCTAGTCATTAAAAACACATGTATTTTATTCCTTCTAACAGAGACGCCCAGTCATAAACAGTTATAGTCTAGCTTATACAAGTAATCATATGTATTTAGCATTAGAGACTCTCACGTCAAAATACAGATGTTTTGTCAGTACTACAACCAATAGATGACACACTTAAAATTAGCCAGGCTCTGTCTATGCTATAGTCCTGTCTGTAATAGACTTTTTACTTAAAAAAGAAAACAAGGAATTAAAAAAAATAAAAACTCCTGCCATATTTGAAGAATTAGTTAAGCCATGGTCAACTTTCAAATAAAAATATATTTCACATAAAGTTAAGAAAATGTTCAAAAAGAGTTTTCCTATCTAGAACATTGCCTTGAAAACTTCCTCAGACTCTGATCACTCCAATACTCCACATTCCTTCAGCGCGCAGGTAGTGTTTTCAAAGGAGGCCTGTGTCTGAATATACATCTTTCCTTCCCACGTTTTACCACTCCTTTCAAGAATTAAAAATACATGAAAGATTTCATTTCTTATCAGCAATATAGCATAATAATTTAAAGAATCTGCTAAATGCATGACATCTCCTTACTTTCTCAGTTTTAAACCATGAAACACTATTATGACACTGCCAAATTTAAATGCTGGATCAAGACTATCTCCAAAAGGCAGCTGTACTTCTTAGAACTTGATAAAATAGGGTACAAATTTGTTAACTGGAAAAGAATTATTGTTATTCATTGGCTACTTTTTCCCAGTTTGATACTAATATTATTATAATGAAATCACCGCATTATAGTTCTACAACAGTTTTCCTCAATAATCTCAAAGCAACTTTATGGACACACTATCCAAATTATTGAATTCTTTTTTTTTTTTTTAATTTTTATTTTTTTCGGATGTACATCATATTTCAAATTCTGGATACATTACATCATGTTCACCACCCGAACACTAATTATAGTGCATCTCCTCACATGTGAGCCTAATCACCCCTTTTGCCCTCCCCCTTCCCCGCTTCCCCAATGGTAACCACCAGTCCAATCTCCAATGCTATGTGTTTTTTTTTTTTTTGTCCTTTTTATATTCTACTTATGAGTGAGATCATATGGTATTTGACTTTCTCCCTCTGACTTATTTCACTCAGCATAATACCCTCAAGGTCCACCCATGTTGTCACAAATGGCTGGATTTCATCATTTCTTATGGCTGAGCAGTATTCCATCGTGTATAAATACCACGTCTTCTTTATCCATTCATCCCTTGATGGGCACCTAGGTTGCTTCCAAGTCTTGGCTATTGTGTATAATGCCGCAGTGAACAGAGGGGTGCAAGTATCTTTATGCCTTTGTGTTTTCAAGTTCTTTGGATAAATACCCAGCAGTGGAATAGCTGGATCATATGGTAGATCTATCCTTAATTTTCTGAGGATACTCCATACTGCTTTCCATAGTGGCTGCACCAGTTTGCACTCCCATCAGCAGTGTAGGAGGGTTCCCATCTCTCCACATCCTCTCCAACATTTGTTGTTTCCTGTCTTGTTAATTATAGCCATTCTGACGGGAGTGAGGTGATACCTCATTGTAGTTTTGATTTGCATTTCCCTGATAGCTAATGATGTTGAGCATCTTTTCACCGTGGGTGTGTATGTGTGTGTAGCTCTTGAAAAATATCCACTAAGTAATTTTATATTCCACTTGAAAGAAATGGTAGAGAAATGGAGTTTCTGGTTTATCTCAATTAATTGTCATACTGAGCAGATTGCTTGCTGTTGTGGTTTCTTTATCAATAAAATGGGCTGTGCTTCTAACCAGGATACTAATTCATATTTAATATATTTAAAATACAGATGTCTGGGCCCCACCCAAGAGCCACTGAATCAGAGCCTGGCAGGGAGGAGCCCCAGCACAAGGAGATCACTACTGTGCTGTCTTTCTCTTTGCGTTGTCTTTCTAGGAGCCCTTTTCTGGGTATAGCAACTTCATGTCTTTACCTTCTACCTTGTGACTCAATCTCTTACTTCCCCACAAAACGTGCTTGTAACTGAGTCGAACAAACATAGGCGTTATTTATCTATAATTCACAAGATGATTTCAATCTTTGAAATCTACATTACTTGGACTCTTGCAAAAAGATTTTCAAGAGCAGTCCCTTCTGGTTCCTCAATAAGTTGGAAAGGCCTTGACTTTAATCCAACATATTTGGTGTTATGTTATCCCTGATATCATTCAGTTCTTACTGTGAGCTTCTCAAAACAAAGATGGCTTCTATTTGGCCTGGAAGAAGGAATGTGAAATCATCTGAACCAAAAACGTGATGTCCTCACTCTGGCTAAATTGACAAAATAGTGATGATTCTTCAACTGTCCGAGGCTGCATTTAGATTTGGATTGAAATCATGTTGTCTATTTTTCTCATGAGCTTATATATTTTTTAAAATGTTGCACTACTATTTGGAAAAGTTTGAACTCGTGCAAGGTATTAGTTTTGTGACTATATAATTTCTTGTCGTAACTGGAGCCATTTTAGGAGTGTAAAGGGGAGCTATCCATAACATGCCAGGGACAAAACAAGCACCAACAGAGCTGTCCAGACAGCAGTGGGATGTGAGCCCACCTTTGCCATCTGTGACCCAGAGGCAGGAGACATGGGGGTGAGAGCAGGAGTCAGTCCCACCTTGGTCAGACACGTCCAAGCCTGGCTTTGTTCTGGCCCTGCCCAGGTCATGGGTTAAAGAGTCTGCTGTGTCTGCCGAGAGGAGGTCGATGGGAGGAAGCATGGTGACCTGGGCCCAGTAGGAAGGACGGTCAGCAGAGTGACAGTGACCCAGGGAAGAGAGAGAGTGGTGGTTTATACTGGAGGGTGGTGGCAGAGATGGAGAGAAGAGAACAGAGGGAGTTTGAGGGAAATATCTATGGACTGCCTGATGCATTGGATGTAGACGGTGAGGAAAAAGGACAGGTCAAGAGGGGTTTCCAGGTCTGGGCTGAAAGCGAGGGGACGTGGGGGGCTGTGGACTGACTAGAGCATTCTGAAGCTAAAGCAAGTCTTCCGTGGCTGGCTTCCCCAAGAGCAACCCCAAGTCTGTGGTTCCTCATGCTCCTCTGAAACAGGTCGTGTACTTGGGACAGGATCCGTCCATGTAGTTAGCAGCGTTTGAGAGGATAATTGGGAGCAGATTTCCTGCAGAAGTTGTACATCTGCTCTGCCAGGCTGTTTGTACCTTCCTGTCTGTGTCTGCGCAGAACCCTGACCAGAAATGGCACTGTCCTCTTTATCTTCCCTACACTTTTCCTCTCATTCATCTCAAGATCCTTGTTATTCTATGTGGATTCCCAGCATGGACATCACTTGGGAGCAGTGCAGGGACTCGGGCCCACCCAGGACCTTATGAATTACGATCTGCTTTGTAACGAGATCTTCAAGTGATTCGTATGCCCCTGAAAGTGTGTAAAGCACCGTGGATAACTCCTCCTTCTTCTTCAGCATTCAGCTCAGGACCACGTCCTCCAGAGACCCTCCCTGACCTCCCACCCAACACCCAACCTGTTGCAGGGACAGTTCGAGAGCCGGGCACAGAGCCAGCAGTGGGTGCACACGCCACCTCCATGAGCATTTATAGTCCGTGAGTCTTTCTCTTCCACTGGCTCTGCGCTCTGCTGCAGGCCATTGAGTGTTCATCTTGGCATCTCCACGAGTAGCATCATATCGGCTCCACTAAGGCAGTGGACGCATCAACCTTGGGAACTCTCACCCTGCCCTCGAGCCCCTCCTGGAGCTGCCCTGGGAGCCCCTGTTGTAGGAGCGCCTAAGAGGTGAGACCCTCTGATCCCCAGGGCCTTCATGGATGGTCGAAACCTCATGGACGTCCAAATGGACATGACTACTCCCCTCTCTATTCCTTCGAAAAAAGCTTTTCACTCAG
Organism: Equus caballus; assembly: GCF_041296265.1. Lineage (NCBI taxonomy): Eukaryota > Metazoa > Chordata > Mammalia > Perissodactyla > Equidae > Equus > Equus caballus. The sequence goes on from NC_091695.1 coordinate 16,153,466, forward strand.
TGTACTACATCCACACACAGCTGACTTTTTTTCCGGATTTCCCTGCAAAGATTTTACTATGATTTTCTTAAAGTACCGCAGATAATATACGTGTGATCATAAAAGTTCTGAGTCCTCCTTCATTCCTCTTCTCAGACCCCACAACAGTCAAACACTGCCCCATCAGTCCTGCTCCTCCACCTCTGTGATGACCACCCCAGTGCCAGCCCCAGGGCTCCCTGCAGACCCCTGTGAGGCCCCTCACCAAAACGCTGCCCCCTCTTCCCCCACCCCACATTCCACTGTCTCGAAGCCACAGAGATCTATGTAGATAGCACATCACAGTATACCCCCATCCACCCTCTGTCTCCTCCCCAGGTCTACACCCTTCCCTGGTGTCACTCCCCTGCACTACAGAGACATCTATGCAGTGGGCCCTGGTCCCTGCCCACCTTCCCTCCCCCTCATCTCAGTCCTATTTCCGCTGCCCCAGAAGCCACCTCTCAGGTCTCTATACTTCCTGTTCTGTCTGCCTGGAACATTCTGCCCATGACCTCCCAGGCTAATTCCTCTTACCTTTCATCTCAGCATAAATGTCACCCACTGAGTGTTAGCCTGTCACCGCCCTTACCATCCCCCTATAGGAATCGTCTGTAGAGCACGTATTTCCCTCCTTCATCTCTTTTTCTTTATTATGTGACCTCGTCCCTTGCTAGAATGTAAGCGGCGGGTCCCCAGGCCTCGTTAGACCGTTTTGTCCATCACTGCATCTTAAACACCTGGAACAGCGCAGAAGACATCACAGAAGCTCCACATGTAACAAAACAATGGATGGGAAGGAAGGCAATGAAACCCTCGCACTTCAGATTCAGCAGAGTCAAGTGTGCTGGTCGCTCTCCAGATTCCTTCGGGGCCCCTCTCTGGCGGGCTCTGTGCCCAGGCTGACTCCTCTGCCTGCGCTGCCCGGGCCTCTGGGGGGCTCCCAGGCTCCAGCAGGAGGTGGGACGACAGGAGGGCAGAGGGTGGGGGCAGTCTTCCCTGTTCCCCTGACAGCCCCTCATGGGCCCAGAGGACACCACTTCCCCTCCTCCCTCCAGCCCAGGGCTGGGAACAGCTTCCCTCCCGCTGGCCCCTGGGAGCCCCGCATCCCTGGCCCTTCCCTCCTCCCTGTCTCAGCTCCGGAAACGGCTGCATCTCAGTCTCTTCATCTCCACCATTGGGGTGAAGTGTTTGTAGTGGGAATTTTGTCGGGTACATCAGGCACCTCTCCTTTTCTGTGTACAGGACTTAGGATTCTTTTGTGTACATCGCGGTGGATTGCATGATCTTTTTCTTTTATTTATTTTAAATAATTTTTCAAAATTGAATCTCTTAATTTTACATTTTCCTTAGGTACCGAAATAACAAAGTATTCTACATCTGTACTGTAGTTTGTGCGTGTCTGTGTGTGTGGGTGTGGGTGCATATGTGATTGCCACCAAGGGAAAACGGCATAAAATGGACTGCAAAACATTGAGAAATGTTTTGGTAAGAAACACTATCTTAAACAATACAACAAAGATTTAAAAAATTACAGAACAAAAAACAGAGTGCAAATTATCTAAAACTACCCTCTAAATTAATCTATAAATTTAGGAATAAATCAAAACATTATGAAATGTCAACGGGAGTATGTTGAAGTCTTTTTTTTTCCTGCTTTTCCATTGGTTTTTACTAACCATCTAATTCATTCAGGCAAATATTGTCACTTCGCAGATTCCTAATAAGGGCTCAGAGCACACAGAAACAGTCTTTATTGTTTTCTGCATCTCTATGTCCTACTCTAATGATGGCTTAATGAATAGTGACCTTTCATTTAAATCTAAACTCAATCCTTATACTGTCTTATTCTAGAGGGTCCAAGGACAGAGAATGCAATTGATAAGCAATGTATTAAATGAAACTTTATTTGAAAAAATATCTTACACATTAGAATGCTTTATCTACTTGAATAAGAATAATTAAGTAAGTAATAGGAGCTAAACTAAAAACAGAAAAAATCAAAATTCCTTTGAAAAGAGAACACCCGTGCAGATGTCCTGCTGTGGCTGGGGTGCTGAAGGCCCAGCTGCTGTGGATGCTGAGTCCAATCTGCAGGTGACCCCAGGCCCCTGAGGCCTCATGGCAGGGCCATCCTCCTTCCTGGGGGGGGTCCTACCGGCCCAGGGGATTCCCCACACTTCTGGGCCTCTGGGGACCGTGGGAGGAGCAGCTGGAGGAAAATTGCCTCTTGGCAAAGGCTGGAACGAGGCCTCCAACATGGCCAGCCTTTGCCTGTTGTGCTCGTTTTCTCGTCTTAGCTCCTCGAGCTTTCTCTCTGCCAACATGGCTGCCCTCCAGCTTTCTTTGGCTCTTTGCATCTGGAAGAGGTTCTCCTTGTGATAATAGGAAGTGCACGTCTTCACTTCTTGGGCCAGGTCTTCAGCCATCTTCTTGTAGAGGTTGCGAAGCTGGTACGTGGAGTTCATCTCCCAGCACACGTTGAGGAGCTTCTTCTTCAACTCGGAGCAGACCCTTTCCTCCTCAAAGAATTTTCCATAAAGTGACCCAACTTCTTCATCATGTAGCTCATGCAGATTTTGAAGTTTGAGCTTCAGCTGCTGAATCTCACCTTCGAGCTTGGTGTTTTCGTGCTGCAAAGTTGCTTCCTCGGTTTGGAGGGAGAGGATTTCTCCTGGAAGCTCTTCCTCAATTTGTTTTTGTTGCTGCAACCATCTGGCTCTTTCCTGATGTTCCTCTTCATCAGTTGCTTTGGAGACTTTAACAGGCAGGCTCTTCAAAGCCTTTTCCAGAAGGTCGACAGTGTCCTGAAGTGCTGATGTGCTCAGGATTGTATTCATCGCTGCCAAGCACAAGGTTCGTAACGGGAGAGGACTGGCCTCCACCCGAGGGCACTGAAGGGCTTCCACGGCTCGGTTCTCAGGTCCGGTATTCTCCCCACATTCTCCACTGACTTCACCGCGGGCAGAACACCTTTCGCCTGGAGACTTCCCTCTCGTGAAAGTGTGTCCTGTCTTGACTATCAAAGCCACCACCACAGTACATACCAGGACCTCCCAGGGGAACGCAGGGAGACCTGGACCCTGGCTCAAGCTGTCCGAAATCACCAGAAGAGCACACCACAGGTGCCCCAGGATCAGCTGGAAAGCGGACGCGATGGCAGGCAGCAGGCCCTCCATGGCTGGGGAGAGCTCCGCAGCTGTGCCTCTGAGTGCCAGTGCCCTGTGGGCCACAACTGACCACTCGGAACCCTGAGGAGTGTTCCATCTCCAAAGTAAACAGGTGGCTGGAACCAGGGTGTGTCAGTTGGTTGGGGGAGGGGAGGCCAGCTAGGGTCTAGGAAACAGACCCCTAAGTGAGCTCTGAAAGTAGAAGGGGTCTCACTTCTCCAGGCACTGGGGGAGGTGGACAGGGCTGATGGCAGCCTGGCTCTGCCAGTCTAGGCCCACCTGGCCCTACAGCACACCTAGGGGACAAAGCAGGGCCAGGCCACGTCCCTTTTTGTGCACAAGAGCAAGTGATGGGGGCCATCCCTGGGTGAGGCCCACTCTCCTCCTGTTTTCAAGTTTCCTTCTGTGCAGGGACACCTGGGACTGCCCACACAGCTCCCCAATCTTCCTAGTCTGAGGCTCCCTCTGTCCTTCTGGTTGGTCACTGGGGACAAGCAAGGGCAAAGACTGAAGGATGTCCCTAAAGGTATGAACTAAGAGACCAGGATTCCAATCCAAACAACTCAAGAGTCATCAATATAAACTGGCAATCTTATCATTTTATGGATTTTGGTTGAGACAATATGTCCTCATTCAATCCAAGTGTTCCTGGGTGGAAGTGACTCTCCTGGGGTGACACAGTGACCAGGGCTCCTTTCCTCATGTGGCCCTGCCATCTTCAGTATAAGCTTCCCAAGGTGGCCCTGAGGAGGGTCCAGTCCACCAAATTGTCTTCAGAGGTGGGCCTCTGGGGATGGCGTTTTTACACATATTATCAAAAATAACTCAACAAACACTTTTTGAGAAACTATGACATTCTAATATGATCATGGGAACATCAATAGTCTCTTGCCCTGTTAGGCTTCATGTTTGGTAAGCAAGAAAGGCACAAGCAAATAATTTTAAAATAACACAGTACTCATTAAGACACAGGTATGCTCTGGGTGCTGGAAAAGCACTTGGTCCAAACTAGAGGCCAGGGGAAACATTCTAGAGCCATTAGCTCCTGAGCTAAATCCTACAACGCCAGAAGAAATTAGGCTGGGGGTAAAGGCTAGAAGGGATTCCTTCGAAGGAAAAGCAAGCATAAAGACAAAAGAAATTAAATAGCACTGGGTGGATGAGAACTTCAAGCCATTCTGCATCATCACAGTGTAAAGAGAAAAGAACAAAACAGTAGAAAACGAAGTCAGAGATGCAGACAGGAGTCAAGCCACAGTGTGTCTTCAACTTGGACACAGCAACTGGGTCTGTCTTACACACATAAAACTTCTCCCGATTATCACCTATTATCTGTGTGAAGTAGGAGTATTCCAGGCTTAGCCGACATAAGATCATTTGTAGAGCAAAAATACTAAGATTATCCTGAAAACTTGAAATCAACCAACATTAAACAGTATTTAATGCCAATTAATAGCTATAAACATCTATGTGAATGGGTTCTTCCTGGTTATTTCCTAACTTTGAGAAAGTCTATAAACAAAATCAGAAATTCTCTTCCAATACAAGTTAGTAATCAAACTTCTCTAATTGAGAATGCATAAAAATAAATACCTACATTTTATAGAATACAGTTACACCACAATGAGATATGGAGGTAACTGAATGTATTTTGAAAAACTCAGTGCTATATAAGCACAAAGTATTCATGTTATGAATAAAAATTAGTCCATAAAATTTTCCATATGGACCTGTGTGTGCGCATGTATGTGTGCTTATTTTGTTACATGGTAATAAACCTTTCTCCAAAATCTTTATTTTGGGGAGGGGCAGGGATTGAAAGAAGGGAAATTCTACTAAATGGTAAAGCTATCAGTAATTAAAAATACTACTTTATCTTCAAAAATAATACTAAGCCTCTACCAACACTTAAAATCCATAAAACAAATGATTTTGCCCATTTAAAATTCTAGAAATTTTTGTTTCTTTAATGAGTAACACTGTAGCTGTTCCATATTTCAAAACAATGAATACTCCATGAGGTGCTCTATGAAAGGATATACCAATGAAATACAATCTGGAAAAAAATATAATGCAGCTAATTAAAACATGCTCCTTTCAAATACATTAAGAAGAACCAAGGTTAAAGTAGTCTTTTCTTTTGTCCTTTACCTCTGCTTCAACAAAATTAATATATCCCCAAGGAAAATTTTTCATTACATTCCTGTCAAAATATTAAGAAAGAAGTAAACTTACTCGCATCTGCTTGGCTTCCCACACTGATGTATCTATCACTGCCAGGAAGCACGGTTTGGTAGTAAGTTGTCTCCTCCTGCTGAGGGGTCTTGGCATTCTTCGCAGTGAGGAAAGCCACTGCCAACTCCAAGTTTCCATTGCTATCCTTCAAAGATCAAGAACAGAACATCAAATATTTTGGAATAACTCTGTACATTCTCACATGATTTATGTAAGCTTTTCCATAACAACTAATTCTCAAAGCAAAAATCATTTTCAGATTCAAAATCATTCTGTGTGATTCTGATTTTATAGTATAAATTCATCATAAACAAAGAACACTATATCAATGGTAATTCCTTTCTCTATTAATTAAAACTACTAATATAACGTAAAAATCAACTCTATAACTAATTTCTCAATTTTCCATTACTTTCATATCTGCTTAACAAAAGCCAATCACAAACTTATACTTCTAAACAAATGAACAAACTAAAACATGTTTTCTGGAACTTGCCATACACAAGGATGAAAAATGAATTTTTAAAACAGTGCTTCTGCAAATAAGAACAAAAAAAGGTATTCCCTTTAAAATGGGTGCTGAACACATACCTAAAGGCAAACTTAACAAGGAAATGTCAAAGACTTATAGGAAGAAAATAGCAAAATGTTCTGAAGCTTGACAGTATGGAGAAACACAAAGAACTCCTAGACAGAAATACTCAATACTGTCAAGATAACAATCCTGCCCAAATTAAATATAAATTCTATGTAGTTCTCATCAAAAGCATACCTGGACAAAATTCTAAAGTTAATTTAGAAGGAAGTAGCTGCTAAAAAACTAAGAATTTTTGAAACAGTAAAATAATAAGAGACCTGCCCAGTTATATCTCTATATTTTCTGTCCAGTTAACAATAAATCTAACACTAGCTCTATGACAGCTAGTTGAAACAACATTAGGAAATCCAGGTATTAATAATGAAGTTATCTCTGTGACACAAGGCCAGAACACATTAAGATTGTGTAGGCCTTAAGAATTTTAGGATACGAGAGGAGTGTAATAGGAAGCCAGTCGAGGGTTCTGCCTAGAAATGACCTGGTATGACTTACATTTTAAAAGGATCATTCTGGCTGTGTGTTGAGACTATAGGAGAGAAAGGGCAGAGAGTCTCTTATTTGCTATCATATTAAATGTAGGGGGTGATAGAAGGAGAAAGATTAGAATGATTCCAAGATTTGAGGAGTGAACAACTAGAAGAATGAAGTCCCCAACCCACCTCGACTCCAACTCTAGGAGCTGCTGAAGAGATAAAGTAAGAGTACAGTTGGAAAAGCACCACTGCTTTCACCTTTGTTATCTGTCACAACCACTGTAAGATTCTCAAATGACTCATCCAAAATACAGGTATAACATATCCCATAGTTAGATAAGTAAACTATAGTAAAACAACTTGCAATAACAATGGCTAAGATTTACTGAGCAGTAATATGTGCCAAAACATGTGCCAAGTACTCTTCACAGACTACCTCATATAATAATTAGCTGACTACAACAGGGACTTACACAACGTGAAGGTCACTTACTTTGCGAAGCTAAAAACAGATGCTCAAAATAAATACAAGTGCTGAAATCAATCAACGACATGTGGTTCCCAAAAGTAGACTCCATATCAGTATTTTACTGAGAGACTCAACTCATTAATAACCCTCTTACAAATTTATACCGGGCAACAGTTAAGGTTTAAGTACACTGTTTTCACTTCCAGCTACTGAGAACTGAAATGAAAGTTAAAAAAAAAAACTAAGGTCACACAGCTTACCTCAAAGGAAATGTGGACAAGAATTAATTGGATTAATTCTTTACATTTATTTAATTAAACACATTCTACATGTTTCCCAAGTCAAGAAAAAGAAAAGTGCCCTGACAAGGTACCGAGTGTAGTGTCACACTCACTGACACAGAATGGAAAAAGTACATTCTGAAAATAGACAGGATTTAGTCATATTTATCACAATAAAGAAAGGACTAGTGGGGCCGGTCGAGTGGTTGAGTTCGCGTGCTCCACTTTGGCAGACCAGGGTTTTGCTAGTTCGGATCCTGGGCGCAGACATGGCACCGCTCATCAAGCCATGCAGAGGCAGCATCCCACATGCCACAACTAGATGGACCCACAACTAAAAATACACAACTATGTACCGGGGGGCTTTGGGGAGAAAAAGGAAAAATAAAATCTTTAAAAAAAAAAAAAAGAAAGGACTGGCAATCATCTAAACATCATCATATAAACTGACATACAACACATTTGTTTCCTCCCTAAATGCTTACAGTGGCTTCATAAACCCTGCATTAATGCTCTAAACAGTACTGCTTCATCACTGTCCTGATGAGGCCAAAACGAAGCAAAGCCTCTAGTGAAAGCAGAAATTAAGTGTGATGCTCTGGGATCAGGCCACTTGGTTTCTATTTCAAACTCCTCCACATACTAGCTGTGTGATCTTGATCAAGTCACTTTAACCTCTGTTTCCTTATCTTTTAAAAAGGGATGAAAATAATACCCCATGGAGTTATTAGGAATAGCACCTAGTACTGTAAGTGCTTACTAAGTGCTAGTTGTTATCACTACTATTATGAGGATTATGATTACACTCACCTAAAAGATAAATTGCTTCCAGACACAAATGAAGAACTTTTGTGTCAACATCAAAAATTACATAATTTTGTCTCATGGAGCAAATGCCAAAGGATTGAAGCTGTGTGTATGCCTACAGTGGCAAAAGGCTCTCACTGCTAGCCTTTGTAGCTATATATATATATAGTTCTTGAACATCTTTCACTCGCTTGATCTTTTCCATGTGCATACCCATGTGATTTAACTCATGTGAGTGCCTCTGTGTGGAAATGAGGGTACTTCATAAGATACAACAAAATGATGCATCTTATCTGTTGCATATACTCAAAAGTTTGATGTTGAATGTTCTTAAGGTAAATTACTTGAATGTTAGCCAGTTTCTATTTCTCCTTCTTGGAAGGAAAAAATGTAAGCTTTTGACTCTCTATTAATTTTCTATTTCTCCCTCCTCCTCCTCTCTCTACTCTCCCGCACCCTCTGCCCCTATTTAAACTCTAAAATCATGGTTCTTGAGGAAAACCAGCCATTAGCATTTGGATTCACATCCCCCTATTTTGCATGAAAAGTGTTTCCTATGGAGAGAAGTCATCTGTCACTCCAAGGTATGCTGAAAGCTAACATGCTCAAAATTGCAGTATATGTTAGCTAAGGCTCTTACTTTATACAAGTTCTTTCCTATATCTCTACTACTACCACACAGTATAACTAAAAAACTCAACTTTCAAATACGGCAGGCAGTAGAGATGAGGGTGTAACACAAGTGTAGGTCATAAAACAGAGGCCATACTTTCAAAGCTTGCTGTAGTATCTGGGCATCGTTGATCCCAGTAATTTCTCTCGGCTGATTCAAAAATGTCTGCTGGTGCTAGAAGAGAGGAAAAACCAAAATCATTACACTCTGAAATCTGAAAATATACAAGGACAAGAAAATAAATGACCTTTGGGCAAACAAACAGAAAACAAAATAAACTAGAGTAAAAAAGAAAAACAAAAACAGGGGCAGGCCTGGTGGCACAGCAGTTCAGTTCCTACACTCTGCTTTGGCGGCCCGGGGTTTACTGGCTTGGATCCCATGTGCAGACACAGCACTACTTGTCAAGCCATGCTGTGGTAGGCGTCCCGCATATAAAGTGGAGGAAGATGGGCACAGATGTTAGCTCAGGGCCAGTCTTCCTCAGCAAAAAGAGGATTGGGAGCAGATGTTAGCTCAGGGCTAATCTTCTTCAAAAAGAAAAAACAAACAAACAAACTTGAGAGAGACTGAACAAATTTCATTCTTTTAGGAAGAAGGAACCATGCTGTGGGGAGCACTTATTCCATTTTCATGTTTCCAAAAGGGAACTTCTACATTACTTCCCAAGAAGAAGTCTTACTGAATTAACAATTTCTGGTCCATTCTTCACCACCTCATTTATGCCACCCAACAAGAAAAGGAGTGGTTAGCATGAGGCTAAGCCTGAGAAACTAAGGAAACAAGTATCCATTGGGTTACTTTAACTAGGGCATGGGACCAGTGATGGAGATCGAGGCAGCTCTGGTAATCTCTCCCTGTCCCTATGGACAGGCAGCATCCAGGCCCCTGGGATATGTGAAAAAGACACGCTTTTGGCAGGCCATGCACTAGGTGAGTATATTATATCACTGGCATCCTACGATCTGTCTGAGGAAAAAGAGGACCATCTCATGCTCCCATCCGTCATAAAAGATCCTAAACAGAATTGATCATTTGCCCCCAGTTGCTTCAGATCTGTTTACAGTCTACTGGTCTATGTACCATATAATCTATTACACTCTATTGGGGGGATAGCATCCCACTACCAAACCCTTCCCTGAACTTCCCTAATTAAGAACCATGTTCCTCCCTACATCTCTGTATTTCTCAAAACAAGTTCCCAAAAACTGTAAGACAGCACCACGACATAATGCAAGCTCAAGGGATATGATCTGGAAGACAAGTCGTCACTAGAATGAAAGGATCTGCAGAAATCTTTCTTGAAAATGTTTTACAGTCATCTCAGTAAGAATTTTATGGGGTGAAAGTTTAATGAGAAACAGTATAGTTACACAGTTTCAAATTCTTCCTACAAATTATAAAGGGAGAAAAGGTAAATTTATACTGAAGAAATCTAACAGATACCAACTCAACCAAGTGATCAGAGCTAATATTACCAATAATGGGACTGACAGCGTGTGCCTCTTGATATGATATGATACACCAAGAAGACAATATCACCTGTGGTTTTCCTGCCAAAAACCATAACCTGAATCTAATCTTGAGGAAGTATCAGACATCCAAACTGAGGAACATTTCGCAAAATAATTATTGTGTTATCTTCAAAATGTCTATATCATGACAAAGGACAAGTTTCCAGATTAAAGGGGACCAAAAAGGCATGGTAACCAAATGTACTGCAGGAGACCACATTACATCTCAAACTAAACGCAATACAGGATATCATTCGGACAACTGGAGAAAGATGAATGTGGACTGCTTAGTAATGATATTTTATTAATATTAAATTCCTGAATTTGATAATGCACTATAGTTATTTAAGAAAATATCTTTTTTCTTAGGAAATACACCCTGAAGTATTTCAGGGGGTAAAGGGACATGATGTCTGCAACTTACTCTCAAATGGTTCAGGAAAAAAGTTATGGGAAGTTCTCTGTACTAATTTCACAACTTTAAATTTGAAATTACTTCAAAATATAAACTTTTAAAATGTTATGCATACAGATTTGTTGATGTCAGGATTGTAAAACGTGCGTTTCAAAACATGCTTGACAATTTAAACATGCATAATGTATATACATTCAGAAGTGAAGGGTCCTAAAGAAATTACAAAATGAAATGAAAAAAATAAATAAATAAAAGCAATTTGAAAGTCAGGTTAGAGAGAACGTAGTCGAGATATCTTTTACAAAAGCCACACATATAAGTTACAAATTATATTCAGCTACATGTAACAGAGTCCCATCTAAATAGTAGCTTCAACATACTGCAGTGTCTTTTCCTAATATAATTAGACTGGAGGTGGGCAGTCCAGATCTGATAAGGACAGCCCACAAGATATCAAAGATCTAAGCTCCTTCTGTCTTCCCACTAAACATTCCTATATATGACATTCAGCAAGTGTCTGTCACTCCATGTCTCCTCCTCCAGCATCCTGTCCAAGTTCTAGGTAGGACAAAGGGAAGGGCAAAGGACAAAAGGTGTCTGCCAAATGATTCTGCCTTCTTTATCAAGCCCTTTCTGGCGACTTCCACTTAAAGCCTCACTGAACACACAAAGCCTCCTGGCCACTCCTAAGTGCAAAAGCGGTTGGGAAATGTATTTTTCAGCAATGCAAAAAGGCACTCTGAAGATGAAATCAAGGCTCTGTTTGTTAGGGAAAAGAAAGAACGTATATTGCATAGGCATTGGCAGTATCTGCCATGCCATCAATGAATTTTCATTTCCATAAAAATCTTATTAAAGAGTTGAGATAACCAAGACTATCTAACAATAAAATAGATAATAAAGTACATAAACAAGGTCATATAAATGCCAAGAAGAATCAAAATAGTTGAATAAAAGAACCAAATTGCCAAATTTCCAGGGCTGAAATACAAGAAAAATAAAATTCTTTTTAAACTTGTCAACTTTTCTACTTTCTTTTAAAAAGTTAACAATAACTAAGCAACAGAACCATGACTAAGTTACATAATACCCAACATTACAAATTAAAGATGTATAAAAATTTTACAGAAATTCTCCTTATCTAATTCAATGCTTTATTTTAGTGAACATAAAATACTTGAAAGATTTTATAAGCCTGTTTGCAATTTCACCACCACCAGCACTCCAAACTCCATCCTTTACACAGAGCATTATTTTCCTCAACTGCGAATTATTCAATCGTGCATCGGGAAAGACTATTGAATACCCCAAAGAAATTACTCATTTGTACAAACGTCGCTGGCTATTATTTATAATGCTGGAAAAATGAAAAAAGATGCAAATGTCCTTCCACTAAGGAAGACATTCTAAACTTTAATGTACAGAAGAATGACCTGATGAGTTTTCTAATAATGATGATTCCCCGGCCCCACCCCAGAGACTGTGATTCCAGGAGGGTGTGAGTTAAGGCTAATAAATCTGTATTTTTAATAAGCATCTCAAATGATTTTGATACAGATGGACAAATCCAAACAACTGTATATTTTTAAGTAGTGAATCTATATAGAAGGTTATCTTCACAAAATCGCATTAAGCTGAAGTGGTAGGATACAAAATAGTATACATATACATTAATGACAAGATGAAATGTAAATACAAATGTAAAACCCAGAAAACATTACAGGGCCTGTGTTAGACTCCCAATTCTCCCATCTCTGCTCTCACACCTTTTGCAACTTTTCCCTTTCTCTCACTAGAGATACCATATATTTCCTTGCTGCATTGAGGAGCTTGACCATGTGACACACTTTGACCAATGACATAATAGCAGAGAGCATGCAAGCAAACATGAAATGTGCTTACATGGTTGGGCTTGCCCTCTTCATCTTCTTCCTTAAGAAGAACATGACCTGGGAAGCCCACTTGCCCCAGAAGAATGAGGCGCTTGTAGAGAAGAGCCACTCCAATCAACCCACAAATCTGTGAACGTGATGATAATATTTTGGTATGTCACCAACTTTTGGAGTGAGCTGTTATGATGTTAGTTGACCGATACAGAGTGCAATAAGAACACTGAGTATTTTATCAAGAAAAGCAACATCTTTGAAATTTTGTTATGGTTTGGTACTTTATCATCTTTCCACAAATACCTTCTGCGTCTACCTGATAACACTAAACTGCCCTAGTTCATATTATCTCACCATAACAAGAAATCCCCAAACTTCATTGACAGATAATTCCTAGTACACGTGTCCTTCAAATAGCTCTTCGTAAGCCCCAAACCTGCCCCTGGCCAGCTAAAAGCTATAAGCAAAAAACAAAAACAAAAAACTTTTATTTGCCGAGCCTTGTCTTTTATTTTTCTGTCTCATTTTAAGGAGGACAACATGATCTTTCATTTCCTTCACATGTAATATTCCGTGAACTCTCTGAGAATTTTCCTGCAGTACAATCCTTATCATGGCCTCACAGGCTGTCTGCAGGCTGCGGCTCTCTCTAGCCTCACCTTGCACTACTTTCCCATCTTCCTCTTCCCTCTAACTTTTATGCAGGGTCTACAAAATACCACTCTGCTTCCTAATTCAAAGATCGGTGTATATTCAGTTGCCTTCTGTGAAGATTAGAGGTTCTCCTGGCACTCACCACATTATAATAATATACTACGGTTAATCACCAGATTCTAAGTCCAAAAGGAGCACAGTCTGTCTATTTCACTCATCACTGTATTCCTGGCAACTAGTACCAGTGCTGGCATGTGGTAGGCACTCAATAAATATTGACTGAATAAATGAACATAGCAGAGTTTACAGAGGGTAAGTGGACTAAGTCAGATCACAGGGCTTGAACTCATCCACAAGAAAGAGGTACTAATTACTGGAGACAGGAACAAGAGGCATACCTAAATCAGGCCCACTTACTAAACAAACTTTCTACACTCTCCTACAGTCTATCTAGAATTTCCCAGAAGGCTTCCTTTCTTAGTTCTGGTCCTGTCAATCCTGCTTGAAGGTGAGTGTACAGGACAATATTATTGAAATTCTCCACTGCAAATACCCCAAAGAGCTATCTCATGAATGGCTGGGGTACCTTGTACTTCCTACTGGCACAGAGCTAAGGTTTCTCTCAACCTTTTTGGGTTAACAGCACGTCAGTGTTAAAGTAAATTAATCATATATCCCTCTGGGTGTAAAAATCTGAAGATGTGCTCTTTTTTTATATATAAATGAAGCAGGTAGTTTTTTTTTTTTTTTTTAAGATTGGCACCTGAGCTAACAACTGTTGCCAATCTTCTTTTTTTTTTTTCCTGCTTTGCTTTATCTTCCCAAACCCCCCGTACATAGTTGTATACCTTAGTTGCATGTCCTTCTAGTTGTGGGATGTGGGACAGCGCCTCAACGTGGCCTGACGAGCGGTGCCATGTCCGCGCCCAGGATCTGAACCCTGGGCTGCCGCAGCGGAGCACCCAAACTTAACCACTCGGCCACGGAGCCAGCCCCAAGATGTGCTTTTTTATACTTCACTATTTACATTTAGACTTAGAAATGCCAGAATTTCTGAATTTAAAAAACCTTTTCCTACCTTTTTACAGAATCCCAGAGCTACAAACAATCTTTAAGCATTCACATAATCCAAAAAAAAGAAAAAGGAAGAAAAGTAAAGAAATGAGATGCTTTACGGGAAGCAGGCAGCAAAGAGCAATGGACATAGTTGGTCCTCAGTAAATGTTTGTTTCCAGCCTTCCTCACCTCAGAGTTCATACCCCACCTGCCACCTCAACCCTTCAACCAATCTAACATCCACATAATGTCCATGCCCCTAAGAGAATCCCCCATCCCTATTAACTAGTAGACAAAAGAATGCATCATAAGTAGAAACTCTACATGCAAAAAATATTGTTTCACTGCACTATAAGCTAAGTCCATACAGAGTTAAATACATTTCCAGGCCAAATATGAACCCAACATGATGAAACATGGTTTCTATGGGAACATGCATTTTGAGTTTCAAAAACCCAATTTGTAAAAGCTTTTGGAACAGTGTGCTTTTAAATTAGAGGGCCTATATTCTGGAAAACATGTGGGTAAAAAAAAGTTTGGTGAATCAAATGACATCCTTGAACTATGACATCAGCAGTTTAGACAAAATATATTTAACTTGTTTTTGATGCTAATAATCTGACTGATTCCTAATATATCTCTCTCGTCCAATTAAATCTTTACATATCTCTAGTTTCCATACTTAAATTTTCATAATTAACTTACAGTCCAAAAATAAAATCCCTCTACTAATAAAACAAAATAAACTACAACACTATACGATTCCTAGCAGCTACATCTGTCACAAACAATTCCTTACAGCAAATATAGTTTTTGGTCATACTAATTCCACACATAACACACCCTCCAGACTATCAGAAACTCCATTCATCTAGATAAAATGCTAGGTGTAAAAAAGCATATGCTCTATACCACTTTCTTTCCTGGACCCATAAAACAGCTACTGGCAGAAGTGTCCCCACCTCCAGCACCTCAGCAAACTTGCCCGCTATCCAGTGGGCTTCAATCACAACCTCTCCAACAAAACCTGAATCTGAGCCTCAGGGCTCGTGGAGGACCTCTCCAAAACTTACTCCTCCTTTTCTTCTCTAGAGTTTTCAGTCTTTAGTAGCCAATCACCGTTACTAGTGAATCGTATTAAACTTTCCCTGTCCAAATTATTGTGTGTTTTCCGTGTCCTAACTGGACCCTTACTGATCTAACTTCCTTAAAAGCAATTTTTGTATTCTAACAATATATTCATGATGTAATTCTGTATTCTTAGGAGACTAAACATCAGAAAAAATTAGGAAGGAAAAAAGTTAACCATACATGCAAAGTTCTATCCTAGAACTCTCATTTACTATGCACTTATTAAAAGTATATAAAGCACCAGAGATTTCATTATGTAGGCACAATTGATGGAAATTATTGGCCACTGGTGACTGAACTCAATCTCCAGCCCCTCTCCCCTCCCTGGACTGGGGAACCTGCTGAAAGTTCTAACCCTCTAATCACAGTGCTTGGTTTTTCTGAGGTCCAGCCCCTCTCCTGAAGCTATCTTGTCCTCCAACCAGAAGTTTTCTCATTAGCATACAAAAGACAGTAAATTTCAAGAGTTACAGGAGCCTTGTAACAGTGACCAGAAAAAAGGACTAAATAGTACACATTAGTGTACAGTTGGGCAAAATCCTCTAACACAAATCCTGTTTAATAACAAAGTGTTGAATATCTCGTGTAATTTATTGAGTATCGTACTGAAAGCGAAACACATAATGGTTTATGGGTTCAGGACTGTTGTAAGTGTTATCAGCCTCATGATCGCGTGGCTGACTGGGAGCTGTGGCTCGCTGCCGCTGCCCAACGTCACAACAGAGGAGTGTACCACATACCGCTAGCCTGGGAAAAGATCAAAATTCAAAATTCAAAGTACAGTTTCTACTGAATGCATTATCAATTTCACACCAATGAAAGTCAAAAAATCCTAAGTAGAAACATAGTAAGTTGAGGATCATCTGTATCCCACTCTACACTAAACCACACAACCTGTTCAGTTCAACATTCTGCTTGAGAGATACAGCAATAATTACAGCACATTTACAGTAGTCTCCCCTTACCTGTGAGAGATACGTTCCAAGACCCCCAGTGGATGCCTGAAACCACAGAGAGTAGCAAATCATAGATATACTGGTTTTTTTCTATACATACATACCTATAATAAAGCTTAATTTATAAATTAGGCACAGTAAGAGATTAACAATAATAATAAAATAGAACAATTATAACAATATGGCATAATAAAAGTCACCCAAGATCTTAACAACCTCAGCATAAGATTTTTTTCTTTTCTTGATTAAGTTGAGAACTTTTACCTTTTCACTTAAAGCTTCCCTTTGGCATATCCGAATTGCATCCTCACTACTCTTGCGCTTTGGGGCCATTATTAAGTAAAATCATGGTTACTTGAAAACAAGCACTGTGATACCACAACCATCAATCTGATAACCCACAGCTACTAAGTGACTAGAGGTGGGTAGCATATACGGTGTGGATACGCTGGACAAAGGAATGACTCACATCTCAGGTGAAATGGAGTGAGACTTCATCAGGCTATTCAGAATGATGCACAATTTAAAACATGAATTGTTTATTTCTGGAATTTTCCACTTAATACTTTTGGACCATGGTTGACCGTGGATAACTGAAACAATGGAAAGCAAAACTGCGGATAAAATGGGACTACTATACTGAGGTATAGCAAAAAATAAAGTTTTAAACTATGATCAAACCTGAAGGCACATCTGTGAAAACTACAACAAAAAGGCTGAGAACCCCACTCTAAGACAATGGCTGTCAACTGAGTACCAGGGTCAAAGACGTAAAGTGGATGACAACGGCAATAAAATCTACTCCCAAACTTTAACAATAACTATTACAAGAATATCCTGATGCACATGTATTAATTTCCTTGGCTGAAGTTGGAAGTGCCAAATTAGCTTCTGTAAAACACTACCATTCTGTTAAAATTAAGTTAACCTTATTCTTCCAAATTTTACTAATTTTTTAGTTTTGGTTATATCTAAGTTATTAGTTGGGTTTTGGTCTTGGTGCATAAGAGCTATATAATAAAACATAATAAATTTATGCCTCGTTTACGTTTACGCACACTTCAGTAAAACTATAATGAAAAATACTTTAATTCAAGGGAGAGTCCCTGAGACCTATTTTAAAAAGTCCCAATTCAAGGATAAAAAATATTGTCATCAGGTGGAGCATTAATGAGGAGGAGGAGAAATTTTTCAATACAGTTGCTGGTTCTCCAATCATGAATTTGGACACCTATGCAAACAATATGCCCAAACTTCAAATCCAAGTGGAATAAGACAAATACTGAAGGCAAAACAAGAAAAAGACTAGAGGACAATAAAAGAGAGTATCTTGGGGCCACCAGGTGGCATAGTGGTTAAGTTCAGCACTCTGCTTTGGTGGCCTGCAGTTCAGTGGTTCGAATCCCAAGCATGGACCCACACCCCATTCATCAAGCCAGGCTGTGGCAGCATTCCACAGACAAAACAGAAGATTGGCACAGACGTTAGCTCAGCAACAATCTTCCTCAAGCAAAAAGAGGAAGATTGTGGCAACATATGTTAGCTCAGGGCCAATCTTCCTCACCAAAAAAAAAAAAAAGAGAGAGAGAGAGACCATCTTAATGAAAGAGTATGGAAGTTCAAATAATAAACAAAACTAATCACATATGAGACTAAATTGAAATGAACTTCTATTCATGAAAGAATAGCATAAAGGGAGTAAAAAGACACCCTGAAAATGGGAAAAGATATTTTCAAAATAGCTAAGTAGAAAATAAAAATTATCTGTAGACTAAAGAACTCCTTCAAATCAAAAAGGAAAAGCTAAAACCACCCAAAAGAAAAAACAAACAAGAGAAACAAATGTAAATTTCACAAAAAAAACTCAAAGGTCCATAAACACATAAAAAGATAACCAAATAGTTTACCAACAGTAGGATGGTTAAGTTCTGGTGCATCCAGAAGTAAAGATGAACTATAACACAAGGGTCATTTATTTCATATAAACCTGAACTCTTCCACCTCAGAGCACACACAAAAACAGACTCCACATAAATTACAGACGTAAATGTAAAAACTAAAATGATAAAACATTTTAGAAGAAAACACAAGAAAAAAGTTTTTGCAAATTAAGTTTCAAAAATTTGTTAAAGCATTAACCGTAAAAAAAAAAAAAAAGTGGTACAATGAACTTCACCAATGTTAAAAAACTTGAGTTCATAGAAACTAATAAGAAAATGAAAAGAACCTACATGCTGAGAAAAGATATTTATAATTTATAACGACATATTCAGAATATATAAATCCCTGCAACTCAATAACAAGATATATCTATAGAAGATATAACAACGGTCAGTAAGGAAAAGACAAAGGCAGCAGGTTCCCAGTACCTCCCGGCCACACTCCCTGACCACCTCCCACCCTCGCTCCCCCTTGCCCCCACAGAAAGCCCCCTGAGGCCCTAAGACAGGCGGAAGAGGAGGAACAGAGGCACTGTTAGTCAGCCCCTCCCTTCGCACATTAAACCCGGAGAGCTCTGCCCTCTCTTCCAGCAGTGCAAGGGGTATGAAGGGTCCCTGAGCACCACCGGCACAGCCAAGAATGCACAGAAGGGCATTCACTTCCATCCAAAAACTGCAGACCCTGAGTTTAGAATTTGCCTGAGGCAACCCCCAAGATGGCCAAGTAAGCTAATGGCAACATCAATGTTCACAGGGCCCTAGCACCACACCTCCTCGCACGGGACCCCAGCCCTTGGCAGGCTACTCTGATCCCCACGTCCCCAGAAGCCTGGGCCCCTATCCAGCAAACATCACAGAAACCACAAAGCTGACTCCAGCCTGAGCTACGCCACCTTCATCTATCCAGCCACAGCCCCACAGCACAGACGCAGTGAGCCTTCCCTCTGACACCAGCAGCAAGGACGGAAATACTGTCAGTTCTGTTAGTTCCGCAGTCTTATCACCGACTGGAAGTCCCCGCTCTACTGGGGAAGAAGCCCAAAAGTCAGTTCTGAGAACCTGAATGATGTGACCAGAATAGGCACAAACAGTGACCACTGACCCTAGGAGGCCTGTGCAGAGAGCTTTTCCGTCCTCCAAAAACTGGGAATTTTAAACCCGAGGCAGTGGACTGGGCCGAAGCTGGGTACCTGAGGGTCACTGTAGATATTAAACCAATTTGCCGTTTCCTGTTTAACTTGAGGGGGTGACTCAGGGGTCTCGAAGATTTGTGAGTTCGTTTTGTAGAAGAAGGAGAATGCACTCAGCAGCCATGGAATTGCGGAAGTCAGATTGTCCAGGGGCTTTCCCACCTTCTCATTTTGGCCAATTCGAATAAAATCTGTCTCCATCTACAAACACCAATGTCTCAGTGTTTGGCTTGCTGTGCATCGGGCACGTGAACTTGAGATTAAGAGGTGTGGTATCACTTCTGGTTTCCTTTCAATCCTCTTCCTTGGCCTTGTTCTGCCCCAGAGGCTTTCTGTAAGGCCTAATGGGAAGAGTGGGGCCTACTTGATGAGAAACGCAGACCAGCTCAGATGCTTCAGTGGAGGACACAGCAAGCCCCACACCTCCAGCCCAAACTCGCTTCTGTAGCTCCACCTCAAAGAAATCAAACATTTGATCTTGCATGTATTCTGGCATGAATTATAACACACCAACTTGTGTATATGTGAGTGGTTCTCACGTTACTGTTACCATAGTAACAGATCCTGGCCACTGATGGTTCTTCATTCCTGGTCCCTCTCTCCCTACTCCTCTACATCCTTCCTGCTTCTCTGAGGACTTAGCTCTCAGCTGGAAGTCAATCCTGCCCTCAGGCCTAGCGTAGCTCGCCCACCCCACCCACTTCCAGGCTGAACAGCACCAATAAAAACCAGCAAACAGGAAGTGTTTTCCTTTCCAGTTCAAAACGAGCTACTCTTCTTTCTGATTCTCACATGGACCAGAAACTAAGAAAAGTCTTTCTTTGCCCAATTGCTTACCTCTCCACACTTCCTCCCACCTGCCATTGGTCCTCCAGGCCCTTTCCAAACTTCCAAACCAACTACAGTGTGAAAGTATTTTGTACCCTGTGAACAAAGTATACATCATAGAGATTTCTCTTATGCGCACAATTAACTATCTAAGAGATTAACTCAATGCTAGTTTGAGGTATGAAGAAGAGAAAGGCCTTCCTTCTTCAGCAGTGAGCCTTTTTATCACGTATTAGTTTAAAAAAAATAAAATGAAGAAAAAACTGTGCAATTTCATTTTGTTTCGAGAGCATATCAGTACTTGCTCCTAAAATGTTTTAACTAGCAATATCTTCAACTTTTTTGCCATTTTCAGACTTGGAAGAACAACTAGCTATTGTTATTGCTAATCCTTTAAGAACATAAAACTGGAAAACGTATGAGAAGCAATATTTAAAAATCATCCAAAAATGGCCAATAAGCACCTGAAAAGACTTTAAAACCATGAGCCATTAAAGAAATACCAATTAATATCACAATGAGGTACCACTATATACTCGCTAAGATGGCTAAAACATAAAAGTTGACAATATCAAGTGCTGCCAAAAATGTTGACCAACCAGAACTCTCATACATTGCTGATGGGAATGGACAGTGATACCACCACTTTAAATAACCATTTAGCAATATTTTACAACAATTCCACTGCTATGTATTTGCTGAAGAGAAATGCAAATATGTCTACTCAAGACTTGCTTACACACATACACGTGGCAATATTATTCATAAAAGCCACAAACTGGAAACAACTCAAAAGTTCACCAATAGGTACATATTTACACAAGTTTCAAAATATTCATATAATAAAATGTTACTCAGCAATAAAAAGGAACAAACTACTAACACATGCAATAACATGGCTGAATCTCAAAAACAGTTTCCTGAGCAGAAATGTCAAATGCAAAAAAAAAAAAAAAGGAATTTTTATGATTCCGTTTATGTGAAGACCTAAAACAGCCAAAAGCGATCTACTGTGATAGAAATCCAATAAGTGGTTATCTGGAAAGGGAGGGTGGGGATACTAAATGGGAAAAGTGATGCAAGAAAATCTTCTGGAGTGTCAAAAATGTTCCATATGCCAAAATTCATCTAATTAAAACAGTTTCAATGGGTGTTTTCATTTTATATTTTCTAAATTACACTATGGTAACATCAACCTGGAAAAGTCAAGATAGCAGCTAGAGGGATGTGGAAGGAAGGGACAGTTCGGATGAGGCACAAAGAAAACTTCTGTAATAATAAGATGTTCTATTTCACATCTAAGGTGGTACAAAGGGCAGTAATCTTATTACGTATCTCTGAGGTATACATAAGTTCTCATACGCTATGTTTCTCACACATAAAAAAATCTTTCAAAAATGATTCACACACACAGACCCCAAAAAGAAAAGAAACAGGGAGACTGCAACCTTAGCATGTACAATAGCTTCCCAACTCCCTGACATATGATTCAATGAATAAAAAGACAACTAACTTTGCCCTATTTGGGTTCAGGGTTCCAGTGTCCCCTGGGCACCTGAAGCTTTGGGTTTCCAAGAGATGGTGGCCATGATAGCCTGATGGAGGCGGCATTTCCCTTACAACAGAAAAGCAGGTCAGTGTAAGTACACTGATGGGGACAAACACTCGAAATGTAAAAAAGCCAATGTGTTCAAAGAGACTCTGCTTGCGTGTTCAATTGGGTGTACTGTAATAATTCAACCTCTGCAATCAATTCACACAAGTGCTAAGGCACTCTCATCTTCAAGAATACTTTCAACTAGTGCTCCTCAAACTTTAAGTGCAGAAGAATCACTGATTCTTGTTAAGAAAGTAGTCCAACCATCAGAGTCTTGAAACAACAGGTCTGGGGTGAGGCACAGAATTCTACAGTTGTAGCAAGCACTAGAGGAAATGAAGATAGTCCACAAATCACACTGTAAGAATAAGCTCTGATCTACACCTGTTTGAACAAGGCTAAGGAAACAAGGAAAACGTACATTTTAAAATATTCAGTGGCTCGAAAGACCAAGACTATAAACAAAGCAGATAAACTGTATTAAAATAGTTAGTCAAGGAGGAAAAAAGAGAGAGAAAACTTAGAAAAATTACTTACACAAGTTTGCCAAAATAAACGCAAGAAGTCATTTCATAAATTCAACTTTCACATCATCTACTTACCCACACTGCATAGTGACATTCCAAAACTGGCTTTCAGAGGCCAGATTTGGTCTTTCATAAACAGGCATACCTCAAAGATATTGTGGGTCTGGATCCAGACCACTGCAACAAGCAAATACTGCAATAAAGCAAGTCACACCAACTTTTTGGTTTCCCAGTGAATATCAAAGTTATTTTACAGTATACTGTAGTCTATTAAGTGTACAAGAGCATTATGTCTAAAAACACAATGTACATATCTTAATTAAAAAATATTTTATTGCTAAAAATGCTAACCATTATCTGAGCCTTCAATGAGTCATAATATTTTTGCTGGTTGAGGGTCTTGTAAAAAATACAGTATTTGAGGGCCAACCCAGTGGCATAGTGGTTAAGTACGCACACTCTGCTCTGCGGCCCAAGGTTCACGGGTTCGGATCCCAAGCACAGACCTGCACATCGCTCATCAAGCCATGCTGTGGCAGCATCCCACATACAAAACAGAGGAAGACTGGCACAGATGTTAGCTCAGCGACAATCTTCCTCAAGCAAAAAGAGAAGACTGGCAACAGATGTTAGTTCAGGGCCAATCTTCCTCACCAAAAAAAAAAAAAAAGAAAAAAGAAAAAACCCGCTGCAATATTTGTGAGGTACAATAAGGCAGAGCACAGTAAAATGAGGCATGCCTGTATAACACAAATCAACAATTATTATGAGCTATGTCACCATACTCATCACTTATATTTGCAGGAAAAAGGCAGGCCACTGCTGCAAGTCAGTGCTCATGGTGCCAGGGACTCACTGCTCCAAGGAACTCAACGGTGGGGTCAGAAGCATTTAACTGTTAAGAGATGCAATCACCAACCAACCTGAAGCAGACTGAGCCCCAGCACAAGGGCGAGGCCTATGACCTTTGCCTCATTTTTAATGCTAAAATATCCGCTCTGGGAGGAGCTTAGGCCTTACTGCCTTAACTTGCAGTGTATGTGGAAGCATGTTTTCCAACTGAGCCTGCGCAAGCGAATACCCACCTCTCTGTTTTGAATATTCATTCCCATCCAAAATAAAAGGCCCCTGCTTCCCTTTGTTGGGGATGCCATGACTTTGGAAATGATTCTGCATGGCCTCCTCTTTGCTGCAAACATGCCCTACTTTGTGTGACAACTGCTTCTGGTGGGGGTCTGATTCAACTCGCCAGGAAGGAACCCACTTTGGTTTCAGTAAAAATGGTAGTTCTGTGACATTAGAGAGTAAGTGTGTGTGTAGTGTCAGGGGAAAGACTCTTGTAACCACTCTTACACTAAGCATATCAGGGCAGAAATGAACGATTGTGAAGTGGTCGCTGGGAAAAGAGAGAAAGGACTGCCCATGATAAAAAAAGAAATGCAATGCCTGACTTTAGAGGCCCTACGATGACAGAGAAATGGCTGACAAACCAGCTATTTCCACACCAGGATGCCTAGAGCGAAAATTTTCACAAGAGTCACCAGCACTCAAAGGAAAAAGTACCTGCAAGCATCAGAATTTAAAATACTACAATATCTTTTAGTTCTTTAGAAATAGAACCCTCTTTATAACATACGAGTTTGTACAACTAACACGTGTAAATACTTTAGAAATGCCTTAGGTACCAAAGTAAGGAACTGTCCTTTAAAATCAGCAATAAGACAATATCTACTATTACTGCTTCTAGTCAGTATTATTACTTCTTAGATGTCTCATCTAGCACAACAAGAAAAAAATGAAATTACAAGCATAAAAACTGGAAATAAACAAAACTCTCATGATTTACTCACAGTATGATCTTTTACAGAGAAAATCCAAAATCATCTCTGGAAAAGTGTTAAAATAGAAAAATTTAGCAAGGTGGCTTGATATAAGAGCAACATACAAAAGCCAGTTGCATCTGTACACACCAGTAACCAATAACAAATATTTTAAAATGGTACATATAATTGTTATAAGAAATTAGCAACTATCTAGGACAAATGATGTGTTAGAATTCTACAGTTAAAATTAAAACTGAATAACAGAAATGAAGAAAGATCTAAATAAAGGGAAAAGTATACTCTGTTCACAAATAGGAAGACTCAATATTGTAGAGACGTTAATGATCCCAAATTGGTCTAAGATTCAATGGAATTAATAAAAAACTCCAACAAGAGTTTTTCAGAGAACTTGGTAAGATTATTCTAAAATTTCCAAGGAAGAATGAAGTGCCATGAAACCTTGGAAGAGGAGGAGCCCACTTACTTTTCCAGTAGTAGAGATCATTACGAAGCTACAGCAATGAAGACAGGATGCTATTCACAAAATGGATGATGGAACAAAACTGAGACAACAGGGGGAAAAAAGAACACTTTACATAAAGCTTCTGTATATGACAGAGATGGCACGTCAGTTCATTGGGGGAGAGCATTAACTTTTCAATAAGCTACGACTAACAACAATAAATCATATACATAATAAAAATTAAACTGGATCCCTATCTCACACCAAGTACAAAAAATAAGTAAAGATGGAAGAAGGTTTAAGTGTTGCAAACATATCTTTAAACTGCTTAGTAGAAAACAGAGGTGAATATCTTTTAGATATAGAGGTAGAAAAACATTCCTAAAGTTAAAACAACTAAAATTAAAAATATATACCTTCAAGAACTCATATAGAGATGCAGTAAAAAGAAACCAAAGGGAGAATGAACGCAGGATTCAACATGATTACAATCTCAAATTAAAAGAGAGGGATGGGATAAGGGGACTATGATTAGATATAGATTACCTTCAAAGTTGCAGCTTTTGTTTTAAGTAGGGGGTTCATGTGTGTTTATTATTAAAAATTGATAAGAAATTTCATAAACATTTTCATGGACAGCTATCACGAACCAATGTTTATAATTCTATTATTATTATTATGCACTTTAGAACCAACTAAAAATGTATACTATTAAAACAAACCCCCAAAAGATCTGACCACCTATGCAGGCAGTAAATATAGAACTAGCATAGATGATCAAACTGAAAAGTTATCTGAGCATATAGGACAAAAAGGGAGAGAAAGAAATTATAAAATAAAATTTGAAGCAAGGAAAAGACATGAATGGTATCTAATATTCAAATAATGCAGTTATAGAAGGAAAAAAAAGAATACAGTAGAAGCAAGAATTTTACTGAGAAGAACACTAACATTTTCAGATCAAAAATCCTAGGCAGAACTGTTAAAAAGATAAACACACACCACACACACACACACACACAAACAGTGAAATTTCTGGATTCCAAAACCAAAGGGGAAATGATACAAGCTTACACAAAGAGTCAACAACAATAAAAACAAAGAGTAACATGAAACAGTATTATACTATACAGAAAAACATACAGTTAAAATAAAATAATTTTTAAAAACTAACTGCTAATGTGTAACACAATTAAGTAATATTTTTGACATAAGGTATACCCTAAGAAATTTAAAATGTCATCATTTAGAGAACAGATGAGTGGTTACCAGAGGAGAAGGGGGTGGGAGGAGGGCCAAAGGGGGAAAGGGACATGTACATATGGTGATGGATAAAAACTGGACTGTTGGCAGTGAACACAATGTAGTCTATACAGAAACAGAAACAGAGCGATGTGTACCTGAAATTTACACTATGTTGTAAGCCAATATGACCTCAACAAAAGAATTGTTTTTTTAAGAAGTCATCATTCAGAATCACATTCAATATTATCCCAACAAAATCAGGAATGCTGTAAATAAAAATAAGCTAAAAAGTTTTATCTTATTGAGAGTAGAGGGAAGGAGGGAAAGCTAATTATCAATTTTTGACTCTACCAGAAAAATATGTTTAGATATATTTGTTTAAAATTAAAAGAGCAGAAATGAGAAAGCGATTTCCAAATCATAACAGGCTGTAAAAAAGAAAGGGTAAGGGAGGTGACACAAGGAAAATCTGATCAATCCATGAAAACTGAGCAGGCTGGTTCAGACCCTGGGCACAGACATGGCATCGCTCATCAGGCCATGCTGAGGCAGTGTCCCACATGCCACAACTTGAAGGACCCATAACTAAATTAGACAACTATGTACTGGGGGGATTTGGGGAGAAAAGGCAGGGGGGGAAAAAAGAAGACTGGCAACACTTGTTAGCTCAGGTGCTAATCTTTAAAAAAAAAAAAACTGAGTAGGGAAAACAAGACTAATAAACAGAAACTCAGATGACAATAAAAAAATTTATCAATTATCACCATATATGTAAATGATGAAATTCTACTAAAACACCAGAGAAGACACACAAGTTTGGATTAGATCCATTAGAAATACAAAGAGAATTTGATGAAATTATAAGATATCACATCCCTCAGAATTTAAGAGATAAAGGAAAAAAACATGAAATATTCAAATCACACTGTGATCATTTAATATACAAATAAAGAACTCTATAACTTTTTCTTTTAAGATTTTATTTTTATTTTTCCTTTTTCTCCCAAAGTCCCCCAGTACATAGTTTTGTATTTGTAGTTTTGGGTCTTTCTAGTTGTGACATGTGGGATGCCACCCCAGCAAGGCTCGACAAGCAATGCCATGTCCGCACCCAGGATTCAAACTGGCAAAACCCTGGGCTGCTGAAGCAGAGCTCTCGAACTCAACGACTAGGCCTCGGGGCTGGCCCCAAACTCTACAACTTTCAAAGAATACCCATCCTTTTCATATGCTCCTTAAAACCTCATGTACATAAGAAAATCTTTTTCTGTGTGTGTGAGGAAGATTGGCCCTGAGCTAACATCTGTGCCGATCGTTCTCTATTTTGTATGTGGGACACTGCCACAGGCTGGCTTGATGAGCAGTGTGCAGGTCCATGCCCAGGATCCAAACCCACGAACGCTGGGCCACCAAAGCAGAGCGCACAAACTTACCACTACGCCCCCGGTGCTGGCCCCAAGAAAATCTGAATAAATTTCTAAAACTATTATAAATCATGTTCTCTAAACACAGTATATGGAAACTAAAATTTAACAATTTTAAAAATGCAACATCTTGGAAAGTAAACCAAAAAAATATCTTTTAAAGAGTGAACAAAAAATAAATTCAAATTCAAAACAAAACTGATGAAAATCCACAGCCCAAAATGTTTTTCATTAAACATGATTGGAAATTCACTAAACGTTGAATATAAGTATAAAAAGAATAATAACCATCAAAAAGAGTAGAAAGGTGGAATTACTAAAGAAAAATAAAAATAAATTAGAAGACAAAAGTTATAAATGAAACAAAGAGCTGAATTTTGCAAAGACCAATAAAATAGATCAACTTCTGGCAAACACCACTGAGAAGAGAACAAAACTAACAGGAATGAGAAAGAGATCTATCTATATACCCACAGATTTAAGAGAAAACATCAGATCCACATACATATCTATATGGAGAGAAAGCTAAATGAAATAAAATCCATATCTAAAAAGCAATTTTAAAATTGACACTGGAAGAGGTAGAAAACCTAAAAAAACGATAAAATTTGGAAAGTTCATCTAAAATTTGCTCTAAATAAAAGTCAGCCTGATATAGTCATATTCATCAACCTTTCAAAGTAGCAAGTACTTAGATTGAATGACAAAAAATGCTTAAATGTCCCCAATTTTGAATGGTTTAACCCAATCCTACATTAAACAATTCCAAAAACATAGGAAAACACCAAAAGCTTTCTAATAATTTCATGAGTTAATTTTACCTTGTTACCCACTTAGACAAAAGAAAACCGTGTAACCAATCTCATTTAAGAATACAGATATTAAATTCCAGATTAAAATTTAGTATATTGAATTTGGAGGCATCACGACTACATTTTTACCAGAATGCAATCCATCATAATGGGGGGCTCGAGAGTCTCACAGCCCTGAGTTAAATCCCACCCTTCACACACACCAGCAGTGAAATGTTGCTTTAGCTCTTAGCTTCTCTAGTACTGTTTCCTCAAACACAATATGAAGGGAAAATTAGTGCTCACCTAATAAGGCAGTTAGGAAGATGAAATGAAAAACAGTCTAAAAAACTCTCAGCACAATTCCTTAACATCGTATAGTCAATATCCCATAAACGTTATCTATTACAATTGTTGCTCTTATTACAATTCCTTAACATAGTACATAGTAAATATCCCATAAATGCTATCTATTACAATTGTTGTTCTCATTGACACATAAAACACCACATCAGTCGTTGCAACAACAAAAGAAGACATTTGATAAAGAGTCAACATCTAAATCTGATTTCAAATTATTAAAACTTAGGACTATAGGGAAATTTCCATATCATAATGAAACAATACATACAGACACTAACATCAATCCTAGGAGTATTCTGCAATCTTAGCTAAAGCAATAAAATAGTAAATGAAAAAATAAATCTGAATATTGACAAGGAAGAGGTCAGAATGATAATTATTCACAAATGATATCGACTGTATACACAGAAAAGTAAAGAAAACTCACAGAATATTTATCAGATCTGATGAGAATTCATTAAGGCAGCTGGATACAATGTTAGTATACAAATCAAAATGAGGTGAGAAAGGGAAGGAATAGGTGGGAATAAGCAGCTGGCTCCCCATCTCTCTGCCCAAACGAAGGCATATGCTGATAGCAAGATAACCAACTATTTAGTACTAAGGAATATCAGTTGTATATAATGTTTACAGCAATTTACAAAATGTTAACTGTCCCTTGAAAGGCTCTACTTTATTTCTATAACTTTAGATGATAACCTCAATTAGAAAATACTCCATTATTTTAACTAAGAAATTTACTCTGAATCCAGTTTGTATTATTTTTCAAGTTTTGTTTTAAACTCTTAATTTGGTTAATCTGTGATTGGTTAATCCTGCCCACCTAACCCCTCCCTCCCCCCCCCCCGTAATTAACTGAAAATTGTTGATCCATAAAATTCCTTCTGCTGCCATCCCCTACTATTTTTTTTTAAACTCCCTGTCTGGAATAAATGTATGCTTAGCTCCACCGAACACGCAGATCTAAAAAAGTTGCTAATGTCTAATCATACTAACTTTAAGGCTTTAAAAGAAGATTCAGAGGCATTTAATGACTTGTCCAAGGTCACAGAAAGGTGATACAGATCCAACCATCTTTTCACTACACTGCCTAAATTCCAACAGCTGTCCGCAGTCTTGAGCTTTCACTGTTTCTCAATAATCTTAAATCTGAGATTCAGTTAGGGAACTAAAATAACTACTGCACTTCTCATTCTTCTTAGAAAACATTCACACACTGCTTCACTCATCAAATATTTACTGAAACGTACTATGTGCAAGGAAACAGGGTCAAACAAAACAGGCAAAATACCTGCCCTTAGGAACTTTATATTTTATTCAACTCAGAAAGATACATTTAATGTAAATGGTATCCAGCTGACTTCACGCTATAAATTAATTTGGTCCCTGGGACGAAGCCATCTATTGCTGCCCTAAAGAATCCTGTTTGGGACCTGAATCTAGGTATCAAATTTCTGAGATCTAAAGATCCTGCACTTAGGTAAATATCAAGCTCAAAGGCTGAAGACATGCTCAAGACCAAAATTCTGACAGGATTTAACTGCAGCTAATCTCCCCCCAACTCCACCTCACTTGTATCCTTTAAACCTCAGAAAAGCAGCTCTCTGCAGTTTTATTACATGTCACAACGCCCGGCCACGGCCAAACTTCAGCCATCACGCAAAGAACACATCAGAGGAAAAGACAGCCCCTCTCCTTACAAATATACTGTGACAAGCTACCTTGCAGGTGAAAAGGGATCTATGAAAGTTCTGTGGCACGCTTTTTTTAAATAAAGGATTATTATATTATTTTATGAAAGAGTCATCCTTCTGGAAGGAAAAAAAAGAATCTTGAAAATATAGGGAAGCGTTCCAATCCCCAGAACACAGCTATTCACATAAAACTAATGTTGTACACATACATACACACACACAATTATTTTGAGGAGAGCAGAAAATAGGCTCAATTTTGGTTATGCAATATGCACTAGTTACCTCATTTGACTGACAATTCATAAAGTTTCTAAGTGAAAACAGAGAGTTTCACTTTTGGTTCTTCTAAAGTTTGAAGTTTACTTCCTAGTTACTAGCTTAAGTCCACTTCCTAGTTACTAGCTTGGTGGATTTAAATCTACCAATTTATTTGAAGTAGATGGCTTAAAGTATTTATACCCATACAAATATTTTTTAAATAGTTCCAATATGAGTAAAAATATAATACTATGTTAACATGGAAAGCAAACAAATATATTGCTTCTTTTTAAAAAACACATAAATACCTTGATGGAAGTATAAAAATACACGCATTATACTGCTCCAAAAATATTTCCCCCCTCGGGCTGGCCCCATGGGGTAGTGGTTAAGTTCTGGCTCCACTTCCTTCTGTGGCCAGGCGTTTGCAGGTTCCTATGTGGTCGGCGACCTAGCACCGGTGGTCAGGCACACTGTGGTGGCATCTCACATGACAGAGAAAGACTGGCACAGATGTTAGCTCAGCGACAATCTTCCTCAAGCAAAAGAAGGAAGACTGGCAACAGATGTTAGCTCGGGGCCAATCCTCCTCACCAAAAAAATTTCCCCAATACCAGTGAGACGATCTGACACACACACTGAAAACAGCAGCACAATGGTAATACTTTGGATTAACAACTACTGCCTTTGTGTAAGGAGGAGTTCATTAAACTAGGAAATTAAACTTGATGGCCAAGACCACTTTCAGTAATTTGATTCTCGATCCTACAATTTTATGCCTAAACTTCTGAAGCAGGCAGATCTGCATTATCTGATTCTATGTTAAAGAAGTACTCTAGTCAAAACCAATTTAAAAAACTCACAAACTTCTTTCCACTGTTCACATTTAAGAGATGTGAAAAATATGAGCTACTTTTCCCACTTTGAAACAAATTGGCTGTGTTGAATAAATACTCAACACTGAAGACAACTATAAACAAAAATACCAAATCTATTAAATATTGCTTAGTATACATATGACCACGAGATCCTGCTTTAAGTATTAACACTTTATCACATACTCAACATCAAAAACTAAAGTTTAAGGTATTCAAAGTAGAATAGAGGGGATTAGCAGATAAACTGTTCTAACTCCCAATATTAAATCCAAAATTATTTCCCTGTAAATAAACTGCAGCCTGCAATAATCTTCTAAATTTAACCAGTAACAGTTAACTAACACACAAGAGCTCCAAAATCAACTTTCCCAAAGTGCCTAAAATAACAATGCACTATCCTTGCTTTCCAAAATTCTTGAGCATCTTCAATTACCTCAAGTACTACCATAAAATTCTAAAAATAATCTCAAAGCAGAAATTTAGCAGGCTGTGAGTATATACACAGTCCATTTTAGGACAGCAGACCCTATTCGAAAACCAAGCACAGGTAGGAGATAACTATGCCAAAACTACAACAGGGTGGGGCGTTCGTTACTCACCCTGATAAACCAACACAGTTTTGGGAGCTGCTCACAATAAACTCCAGTTACCCCCGTAACCCCAACACGACTAAAGCAATGTTATCCTTTTGCCCAAAATGCTTTTCACCCAAAAGACAAATAAGTCATAGCCAACTACTCTTCAGGATATGGTGCAAGCCATGATAGTGCACTTCACATCCTGAAAGCAAAATCCAGAACAAAATGAGCATTTCTCATTACTCACTATAAAAGATTTGAAGCTTCAAAAACAGATTTTTTTTTTTTTTTAACTTAGGTGAGTGACCATTTGAATGAGTGGCTGAGTCAAGAGCAAAGGGTAAACGATGGAACAAGGTCAAACTCAGGGGACAAAAGATTCCTGGAGTAAACATGGCCAGAAAGGTTTCCCTTCTTAAGGACAGTTTCTATACTCAAGGGGGGGAAAACGGGAAAAAGAAACAGAAAGAGGAAAAGGAACCAACCGAACCCTCTACTTCCACAGAGAGTCACCTGGTAAACGGACCTGCCCCGCCAGGCAGGCAATTCGGTCCTGCTGGAGACCCTTTTGCAAAGAGCAGGCCCAGAAGGCTCCCCCCTTCAAAACACAAACTGTGCTCATCAGGGATGACCAGTGGCTATTCTATTGTTTTAAAAAGGAAGGAGGAGGAGAAAGTTTAATTAAGCAGCCAGATAGAGGAGTGTAGGAATGTAAGGGTCGCTCCCAATAAAGACCCGGCACCGTCTGCTCCAGGAAAACAATCGGCCAGAAGGGAGCGGATGGAAGCCCGCTAAGTGCACCCCGCTTCCCACACGCAGCCCGCCCTGGGAACGACGCCCCAAAGGCGGCGGGGCGCGGGGCGCGGGGAGGAGGCCCTGGCGGCGGGGCCGGGCCGGGGCGGGGGCCGGGCCAGGGGCCGCCTCACCTTCTGCGCCGCGCTCTGCTGCAGCACGTTCTGCTCCACGGTCAAGGCCCCCGCGGCGCCGGCGGCCGGCTTCTCGCGCCTCCGCCGGCCCTGGCTGCCGCGCTCCGCCGAGCTCCAATGCGCGGCGCGGACGGCCGGGCAGGACAGCGCCCCCGCCAGCCAGGCGCGAAGACGATGGCGGCCGGCATGCGCGGGCACCGCGTGCGGGCGGCGAGGCGCCGACAGCGAGGGCCACGGCGGCGGCCCCACGACTCCGCGCGGCCCGCCTCAGAACGGCTCGCTGGCCGCGGCCCGGGCCAGGAGCGGACGGACAGCGGACGCCGGCGGGGAGCGAGCAGGGAGGGCCGCGTCAGGCGCGCGCTCCTTCGCCGGCGGCTCGCGGGCCACTGCGGGGCAGGGAGAGGGGACGCAGGGAGCGGCCGGCCGGAACGGCGCTGTCCTCCTGCCGCCGCGACTCCTCCTCCCTCCCAACCGCCGGCTTCGCCCCCGCCGAGCCCCGCCGAGCCCCGCCCCGCGGAGCCGCGCCGAGCCCCGAAGAGCCCCGCCCCGCCCCGCCGAGCCCCGCCCCGCCCCGCCGAGCCCCGCCCCTCCCCGCCGAACCCCGCCGAGCCCCGCCGAGCCCCGCCCCGCCCCGCTCCGCCCCGCCGAGCCCCGCCCCGCCCCGCCGAGCCCCGCCGAGCCCCGCCGAGCCCGCCCGCCGGCCGCCCTAACCCTACAGTGTGACCCGCGGGGCGGGCAGGCGGGGCGGGGCCGCCTCGCAGCCCCGCCCCCCGGTCGCGGCTCCGCCCCTGCGCCGCGCGGGGCCCGGCGCTCCAGCTGTGGGGCTAGGGCGCGCCCCGCGGGTCCGGCCTCGGAGCCCCCCCTGCGGCAGGTTGCGCGACGCCTGCGCTTGACTCGGCGAAGCTCCAACCCGAGGCTGGAGGGCGGCTTCTTCCCCGTGCCCAGGACTTGTGGGATCGCTGGCTTTCCGAACTCCTCCGGGACAAAATGTTTCCCTTCAGGCCCAGTAACGTCCCCAGACCGCGCTGGGTCCGGAACGCCGGCTCGTCTCTGAGTCCTCTCCCCTCGCTTTTCTAGGAATTTCACAAGCCATCAACTTGCCTGACAGGAAAAGTCAAGTGTGATTTATGCAAAGGGCTGTCCGAAGTTCTTATGCTGAAATGTACTTTTTTCCTTAACTAATTATTACATAAATGAATATTGACATTCTCCGTCTACTTCATTCATTCAAACATGTGCCAGTCACTGCTAGGCTCTGGGGAAATAAGATTTATTTCCCGGAGATTTGATACAAGTGAAATATGGTCTATACAACAGGCAACATTACAAAGTTTCACTGCCTAGATGGTACAGAATTCTAATTCCCAGTTGCCAATTATCAGTTAACCACCTCGCATGGAATATTTGACTCTATATGGAATTATAGAGAAAACCTAACCTTAAGAAACCAATCTCTGGCCTCAAAAATATCTCGAGTTTCACAGCTAGTCCGGGGATAGGAGGTGAGGGTGCGGCTGTGGGAGGGGCGGAATAATCAGTGCACATTGTTACAAATACAATATCACATATGCTAATCCAGGTATATTTTTTAATCTGATGACAAGAAAAGCAAGCTAAGAAAATGATCATTGAAATATTGTCTGGCTTTATTTAATCTTCATGGATCATTTTAACTCAAGGCTTTGTAACAAATCTGTGCGCTTTACGGCCGTCTTGGCTGTGTACCCTAGATATCTTCAACCACCTTTTAAGACCTTTTTCATTTGATTTTAACAAATTGCAAATTTTACTTTATCGATACCTTATGCCTTTGCTAGAAGAATTTGTAAAGTTGTGAAATGGTTGGAAACCCAGAATTTTAGGAATAATGCAACACTCGTGATAGAATGCACAAATTTTTATGAGAGCACTGAGACCCAAAGAGGGCGACTTGTCAAAGGGAGCATACCAGAGTCCATTTTTTCTCATTTATAGCCCAAAGTTCTTTCCAACATATCGCTTCACGTTTCTCTGTATTTTAGGTTTAAAAAAAAGATCTATCCAGTTCATGACATTTGAATTTAAGAAAGTTTAAATGTAACGTATAAATCTAGTAGTGTGGTTTAAAAAAATATTGCCAGATGCTAAAGTTTAGTTTCAAGAATTTGGCAATAAATGTTCCTCTGAGTTAAATTTTTTAGTTCCATGAAAAAAATTACTTATCAACGCTCACTACATAATCATCAAATAAAGCTCTTTATCTCGTAGTCATACTTGCCCACATTGATATACCTTCCCAGCTTGCTTCTAATGATTTTCTACTTATCTTTATTTTTTAATATTAACTGTTCTTTTGTAAAACTTCGAGGAGAAAAATTCCAGTTTCCTTGTAGACAATATTTTTTAGAACGTGTACAATTGGAATGAATTGAGGATGGGAATTTAAGATAAAATTGTACATAAGACCCCTTGCCAGATATCCTAATTGCCAGACAGCAATGTCAGTTTTGCTGCTCATGAGACAGTCTTAATATGTATGGCTGTTGGAATCACTTATTCTCAGGACATTACTTAATAATTCCTAAACTGTTGCATTATTCTAGGTTGTTGACACTCAAGTAAACAGGTAAAGTGGTAGATCTCATGTAAAATTTAAAATATAGTTCTTAACACCAAGTCTATTTTTCTATTTTGGATCAAAGTGATGTTTCTAAGAATATTCAGTGTGTGCCTTGTATGTGAACCAAGGAAACTGGTATTCTTCTATCTTGGCTATTCATTTCTTTTTATTTAGAAAGTTTTGAAAAATCCATTTCTGGACACCAAAAGTCTAACATGTTGCTAAAGCACATTTGTGAGACATAAATAAGACAGAAACATTCAATTCATAGTGTAGATTGGAACAATGTCCATGACAAAAGAGTGGTTTTTAAATCTACTTTGAGGAGGACCAGAATTATTTTCCTTCTTTATGTATATTGACATTCTGGGATAATTTTTTTTCCACCAATAAGGGAACCATAAGCAATCATTCAAAGAGGAAGTTGCTGTGATGTCACCATTGTGATAGAGATGTCATTCAGTGACAAGGTGTTCATAGATTAGAACCTGTAAGAGAACTATCTGCCTAATACATGCACAGTACAATGCATATTGAATTAAATGGGCAGCCATGAAGGAGAGAAAACAAGTTTATTTATGCTTTTACAGTGCATGTCTAACTCTTGCTTTTCATTCCAACTGGAACAGCTTTGTGGTCCTGGCAGCCATATTGTTTTATATGATAAAGGATATCATTATTGGCATCTCCAGTCATCAGTGGTGCCTCACGCACTGAGTCTCCAGATGTCGCTTCTTTGGTCAGTTGATTAGCTTACTAGCGCAAGCTAGGTGGTGTTGACGACAGAAATGTAATTTCTCACGGGTCTGGAGGCTGGAAGTCAAAGACCAAGGTACCAGCAGGGTTGTTTTCTCCCGTGTCCTGTCTCCTAGGCTTGCAGATGCCACCCTCTTGCTGCCCCTTCATAGATGTTTGACTGTCTGTACACACTGGCCTGGGGTCTCTTCTTCTTACGAGGACACCAGGCAGATTGCATTAGTGCCCACTCTAACAGCTTCACTTTAACTTACCTTTTTAAAGACCTTCTCTCCAAATACGGTTCTATCCTGAGGTTCTAGGCATTGAGATTTCAACATATGAATTTTGAGGGGAAACAATTCAGCCCACGACAATGATGTTCAGTCTGCTTTACTTAATCCTCCACTTCATACCTAAATGCCATCAACTGTCTTTTTTCCTGCCCCATCCCATAACCTCTTAGGTTCCTAAGAGATGCATTAACGTGTTAAAGGATAGTATCTCCACATTTTCTGCTAATATTGACACTTTCAATTGGAATAGTTTGGGGGAAAGAGTTCTGTGAATTGAAAAAGGAATCTAGTCTAATGTGAACTATTTCTTTATAAGGATTCCTTTGAAAGCAAGGGCTACATAGAGAAAAAGCTACACTTTGTCAACCAAGAATGCAAAAGAAGCAATTTCTTGGATCGTTTGCTCCCCTCACCTTGAACGTGCCCAAAGGCATACTCTGACACTGAAAATGGTTTAAAGTCCCCAGACCCTTCCTCATTTCTTACCTTTCTTCCCCTTCTATAGTGGTAAGCACATGTTTCCCTGAAGTTACCCTAAGACATACATGGACAGAGAAACCCACACATCAGAAACTGACTATCCCTGCATGTCCCATGCTCTCAGATCAGCTGGCTTCAGAATGGATTTGGCCAATGAGAGGCATAGGTTGGGGATTGGGGGATTAGACAAAGGGAGATGCCAGGCTATTTGCTTTCTCCTTCTCCTCCTCCCCTTGGGCTATACAGATGGTCCCTGACTTACAATGGTTTGATTTACCATCTTTTAGAAGAAGATTTCATTTTACTTTTTCCTTTTTCTCCCCAAAGGCCCCCAGTACATGGTTGTATATTCTTAGTTGCAGGTCCCTCTAATGTGGGATGTCGCCTCAGCGTGGCCTGATGAGCGGTGCCATATCCGTGCCCCGGATTCGAACCGGCGAAACCCTGGGCCGCTGCAGCAGAGCACGCAAACTTAACCACTCGGCCACAGGGCACATCCCTGATTTACCATTTTTTTGACTTCATGATCATGTGAAAGTGATATGCATTCAGTAGAAATCGTACTTCAAATTTTGAATTTTGATCTTTTCCCAAGCTAGCGATTTGCCGTATGATACTCTCTCATGATGCTGGGCAGTGGCAGCGAGCCACAGCTCCCAGGCAGCCCCGCGATCACGAGAGTGAACAACCAATCCACTTGCAACCATCCTGCACCCAGACAACCATTCTATTTTTCACTTTCAGTACAATATTCAATAAATTACATGAGATATTCAATACTTCATTATAAAATAGGCTTTGTGTTAGATGGCTTTGCCCAACCGTAGGCTAATGTAAGTGTGCTGAGCATGTTTAAGCTAGGCTAGGCTAAACTATGATGTTCAGTAGGTTAGGTGTATTAAGTGCATTTTCGACTTATGATACTTTGAACTTAACGATGGGTTTATTGGGATGTAATCCCATTGTGAATCGAGGATCCATATGTATCTCTTTGGTGGTTCCAGCTCTCACCAGACTGGCCTATGCTGGTTCAGGGTCCTCTCAGTGAGGTAGTTCCCTGAGCTCTGGAAATCTTGCCTCCTTCCATCACCTCTCCAAATTAAGAGTCATAACAATTTCTTGCTATTGCTAAACCCTAGTTTAACTCACTGCCCCTTTTGACGTCTTCCATTACCTGTAAAACCAATTCTTCAGTATCCTTTGATTTAAATATTTACAGAGCATTCTATTTTTCTGACATGAGCATTATTGACTTATGCTCTCTGGTCAGTTCTGTCATCTATAAAACGAGAATAATAATATAGGGTTATTTTGAAGATTAAATGATTAAGTACATGTAAGATATTTAGAACTCTGTAAGGCACAAAGTAAGGATGTAATAAATGTGAGCAAGTTCATTCTATTATTATTATTAGGTCTTCCTTTTGACCTATAAATTGAGAAATTAAAACCATTAAATGACCATGAAGAAGAATTAGGTTGGACTGAATATTCTGAGTCCAGGAAAACCAGGCAAGAAGCTGAGTTAAGTGAGGTCAGTTTACAAAATCTGCCAGTCTAAGAAGGGGCTGTCCCACTGACATTTCTGTGATAGTTTCATATATCAAATCATGTACAAAAGAACTTGTTTAGTTATTCCTAGGCTTTATTGCTAGCTTCAGACCCTTGGTGATTATTGGTGTTCTCTCTTGGATAGTAGAAAAGATGTAAAGTTCAGAAGTAAATGTCTTTAAATTTAAAAAATACATACTAGAGATATGGCAAGCCTGAAATTGATTTTTTGATAAATGAAGCTATTAGCAAGTAGAAACAAACCAAAAATGCACATATTAGGCAGAAATGCTATTCATTTTGGATTCTGCATAAAATCCAAATCTTTATACTGAATGGTTGCTTAGTAAGTGTAATTAAAATTAATTTATAAACAAAAATAAAAGCAAATTTTAAAAACCTCCTTTCCTACTTTCTAGGCTTTCAGAAAATGTTTTTAGTATATTCAGTATATCTACTATCACCTTATAAAATTAAATATACAGTAATCGACTATTGTCTCAGCATATTAGTTTGGTCTGTTTCTCATTGAGAACAATACAGGGAATTTTTTTATGTGAAGATTATTAAACGATTCTGTTCAAATCTACCACAGCTTTAAGTTTGGGCTATCATGTTATAAACACCCATAACTCTATGGGAGTACTGACTGGGAATAAATCCTGTATAAGTGAAAATAGGATAGCCTATTTTAAAATTAGATCCTACTGGTTTCAATTTTAGGACCTTCCCTCTAAGACTGGCCTTATGTCAGGTGAGTTGGGATGGCTCTTGTAGGCCTTCTATTTTGAGAGGCATACGGGAAACAGTCTGTGATACATCAGAGCCAACCACTATTTCGTGTACACTTACTATGTCCCAGGACCTGTGCCAAGCACTCTACACTTCAAGAAATTTGATCTTTACCACAACCCCATGAAGCTGGAGTTATTATACTCTTTTCACAGAGGAAGAAGCTATGGCTTATTGTTTAAGTAATTACCCAAGGACACACAACCCAAACATATTAAACCCGTTTGAACCCAGAAAGGAAGTCTGTCTGACTTCAAAGCTTCTGAATTTAAACCCCCTGCACTGTAGACCACCCATTTTCTAAGTGTGATTGATGGATTTCTAGGGGTCCTCAAAACTCTTTCCGGGGTTGGCAAGATGCTCCCTTTTCCGTCTATATGTCTATGTAAGACTAAATTTTCCTTGTATACTTCGACCCAAACAATGTATGATAACAGATAGAATACAGAAGATTAGAGAATTCCATCGTCTTCTGTCAAACCAAATATTAGAGATTTGCAAAAATGTAAAACAATGTCATTCTTCTCCCTAATATTTTCTGTTTGGGGAAGTATGGTTATTTTTCATAAAAGTAATATTTATGTTAAAACATAATGGGTTTCTTATTTTTAAATGAAATAATAAACATTTTTGAAATTTCTGCGTTTTAACTTTGTATACAAAAAAGAGTAATAGATGTAACCTACAGACATAAAATCTCATGGGGGTCCTCAATAATTTTTAAGAGTATAAAGCAGTCCTAGGACCAAAAATGTTGAGACCCACTGCTGTAGACTTCCATTGTCATCAGGCATTTTGCAAGAACCAGCAATAAAACTGATCTGACAGCTCTTTATGTTTCTCAGGTGTCATGCATCACTATTGTGATCCTTCGAGAAAGTGAGGTAGAAATACAGTAAACTGCATCAAAATTTTTTCCTTCTCCAAGTACCATTTAAAAGCTAGTTTAGCTCTAGGTTTAGAAATTATCATGTAGAAAAGTAGAACCCTAAAACTGTGTGGATGAAAATGTGTGAAACCACCTTCTTTGTTGTTGAAAGATGAATTATTTGAAAGTACTCTGAAAATGGTTAAAGGCAATTCAAATGTATGATATTGTTATAATTTATTATAATATTTTTGTAATTATGAAATTATGGGAGTAAGGAATTGGCTTTGAGAGATAACCTTAGTGCTAGTTAATAAATATAACTTTATTGTGCTAATATAATTTATAGCTATGTTATATATGTGTTATAACTAACATAATAAATACAATAACTTTATATTTATTTAAATGCTTTGCCATATATAAATCACTTTAATATACAGAGTGTCTCATTTGAATCTCACTAACTATGCTATGAGACAAGGCAGGACATACTCTATATCCATTCTACAAATATGGCAACCTAGTCTCAGAGTAGTTGAATGACTTGCCAACAGTACACAGCAAATATATGATTGTTTTAAAACTTGTAGCTAGCATAATACCTCAGCAAATATTTATCAAATAAAAAATTAAGAAGTCAGGTCTTCTGACTCCTAGTTCAGTGTCTTAGCTCTGGCATATGCTGATTTAAAAGGGTAATGGATTTTGCAACATGCCTCATTTGCCAAGAGTGTTCAAAATGAATTCAAAAAGGAACATGGTGGTATTCAGTTAGCTCTCACTTATGCAGATCTTTGTCAGGAGATCAGTAACAGATGAAGATGATATGCATTCTTATATCAAAGGCTTATATTCAATCCTCAAATTTATGTTTTTCCATCTTCAAAGAGTAAGTGATGTAATGCTAACTCTTTTTCATCTGGCGTGTTAGGATTAACTTCCAAAAAACAGAAACACACACACACACACACACACACACACACACACACACACACACACACACGAGTTTCATTGGAACTTTAAAAGTATGATAATTTTACCAAATAAATGGAATTTAGCATATATCTTGTTTATGACAAGTCCACTGAAAACAAACCAGTGATCCCACCCTATTGGCTCTTTCAAATTTCAGTACCATGGACAAAGTCGGAAATAAAACAAATGCTCTCTACCCCCTGGAAGCATACAGCCTGGTGGGGAGTCAGCTATAGAAACAATGTCCTAGCGTACAAGAAAATGAGGAAACCAGGAATAAGGTGTCTCTAACCCTGCCTAAAGAAGACATTTTTGCTCTGACAGTTCACAATCTGGTATGAGAATCAGGAATATCAACAACAGAATAGGAGCTGTTAATAAGCAAATTTATTTGCAAATTACTGGAAGTCAGAGGGAGAAATGGACTCAGTCTGAGAAAATGAAGCAAGATTTCACAGAGAAGGTGGCATTTTGGAGAAAGAACGAAGTAGAAGTAATTGACAGCACAGGCCTCAGGTCCCAGCCTACTGAATGAAGGCACTAAAAACGACCTTATCTTTCCCTTTGCATCGTAGAAAGTTGAAGTAAAAGATCACGAACCTATTGTGTTTGTTTTGAACCAATTATCTGCATGTGATGAGTAGGAACTCCCATAGGCAGAGTCTCTATAACAGTGAGACTAGTGAGTAGGAGAGATTGGTGTGGAAAAACACCCTTGAGAATGGCAATCACACTTCTTGAACATTGCAGAATCTTCATTCCACTTAAATGGAATTATCCACAGCTGTGCATATAAATGGCAACTTCTGGGAAGATGAGACGTCTCCAGAACCATTTTGTGTTATCTCTTTCTTTGTGTAACTATTGCCAAGTACGTCCGTACACTTGGCCATTAAATAATCTTACTTGCATGTTCTAGATTTCTCTGCCCTTATTTCAAGTCTTTCTTGAAACTCATATCCGCTGCATATTTTCTTTGAATAATGTTGTCAAACAAAGCCAATTTCTAGAAAAAAACACTTTGTACTGTATGTATTAGGCGTTGTATTCTTGGGTGGGTGCAGCCCACTATCTGAACCCTATGTTTGGGCAGTTGGCCCTTGTGTCTTGGTGAAAGGTAGGGCCACATCTACTGCCCCCAAAACCAAAAATTCCAGATACTTGCTTTCTCAGAGCCATAGAATGAACTCTGCCAATCAGATGCTTCCCCAGGCCCACTGAATCTTTAACTAATGAGGCAAAGAAAGAAATGATTTAGAATTCTTTCTGATGGTAGGAGTGGTGAGGGGGTAGAAGGGTGGTGGTGGTGGTGAGGGCTTCATGAGTGGTGTCCAGTGTCAAGGCAAGGATGTAGCAACACACTGCACTGGTTACTTAAAGATCATCTCTTTAGCTGGAGTTCTAACCTCTGCCTTCCCCAGGTTCCTACCCATTTTCTGAGCCAAATTGTCTATCCTTCTTTTTGTTCTATCAAGAAAATGAAAAGACAACGTAACAATTGGGAGAAGACGTTTGCAAATCATATATCTGATAAGGGGTTAATATCTAAAATATACAAAGAATTCACACATTTCAAGAACAAAAAAACCTACCAAGCCAATTAAAAAATGAGCAAAAGATCTCAACAGACATTTCTCCAAAGAAGATATATAGATGGCCAACAGGCATATGAAAAGATGTTACACATAATTAACTATCAGGGAAATGCAAATCAAAACTATAATGTCAGGACGTCTATAATTAACAGGACAGGAAACAAGTGTTGGAGATGATTTGGAGAAGGGAATTCTCATACACTGCTGGTGGGAGTGCAAATTGGTGCAGCCACTATGGAAAACAGTATGGAGACTCCTCAAAACATTAAGAATAGAACTACCTAAGATCCAGCTAGTCCACTGCTGGGTATTTATCCAAAGAAGATGAAAACACGAATTTATAAAGATGCGTGCACCCCTAT
This sequence comes from Equus caballus, assembly GCF_041296265.1. Taxonomy (NCBI): domain Eukaryota; kingdom Metazoa; phylum Chordata; class Mammalia; order Perissodactyla; family Equidae; genus Equus; species Equus caballus. The sequence goes on from NC_091695.1 coordinate 16,196,583, forward strand.
GATCATTACAGCATTATTTACAATAGCCAAGACTTGGAAGCAACCTAGGTGCCCATCAAGGGACGAATGGATAAAGAAGATGTGGTATATATACACAATGGAATATTACTCAGCCATAAGAAATGAGGAAATCCAGCCATTTGTGACAGCATGGATGGACCTTGAGGGTATTATGCTAAGTGAAATAAGTCAGAGGGAGAAGGTCAAATACCGTATGATCTCATTCATAAGTAGAAGATAAAAACAACGACAAACAAAAGCACAGAAACAGATCGGATTGGTGGTTACTAGAGGGAATGGGAGGAGGCAGGAGGGCAAAAGGGGTGATTAGGCACATGTGTGTGGTGATGGATTGTAATCGATCTTTGGGTGGTGAACATGATGTAAACTACACAAAAATCGAAATATAATGATATACCCCTGAAATTTATATAATGTTATTAACCAATGTGACTGCAATAAAAAAAGTAAATAAAGAAGGTGGTCCCATAAGATGATAAAGGAGTTCAAAAACTCCTATCACTTAGTGATGTTGCAGACATTGTGACATCATTGTGACATCATTGTGTATTGCATTACTCACATGTTTGTTGTGATGCTGCTGTAACCAAACCTACTGCACTGCCAATCGTCTAAGAGTATAGCACATAGAGTTATGTACAATACACAATATTTCATAATGATAATAAATGACTATGTTACTGGTTTACATATTTGCTATACTATACTTTAATCTAGTGTTGTTTTGTTCATCATGGCCCCTAAGCATACAAAATCCACTGCTAATGTTGCGAGTAAGAAGCCACATTCAGTGACTAGCCTGGAAACAAAATTCAGTGACTAAGTACCACAAAGACTGAAAATCAGTCAAGGTCGTTGCTCACCAGTCAGGCATGTCCCTTTCCTCCACAGCTATGTGAAGAACAAGAACAAAGTGAGAGAAGCTGTTGAAGCGTCTGCATCATGAAGGCAAAGAGACTAAAACAACTTTGAGAAGGGCCCACATCAGACACGGAGAAACTTCTGATGCCCTGGATTAAAGACCAGACAGAGAAGCAAGTCTCTGTCAGCACCATGACCATCACAGCCAAAGCAAAAAGTTTGTTTTTGATGTAGAAAGAAAAGACTGGACCTGACTACAATGTTGAATTTACTGCCAGCTCTGAGCGGCTTAAACAATTCAAGAATCCTTATTCATCACATAATGTGAAAGTGAGCGGTGAGTCTATGAGCGTTGATGTGAAGGCAGCTGAGGAATTTTTGGAAACTCTAGATGAGCTGATTGAGGAGGAAAATTACTTGTCAGAGCAGATTTTCAATATGGATGAAAACGCCCTATTCTGGAAACAAATGCCTGAAAGGACTTTCATCCATAAGGAGGCCAAGTTTGCCAGGTTTCAAAGCTTTTAAGGACAGGATAACAGTCTTGCTTATTGCAGGCTGCAAATTGAAACCCTTTGTGATCTGGCACAGTGAGAACCCCAGGGCCTTCTAGCATATCAATAAGGACACATTGCCAGTGTACTACAGGAGCAATGAGAAGTCATGGATGACCCAGCTGCTCTTCTAAGAGGCCCTCTTCAATTACTATGAGAGTAAAATGGAGAAGTACCATTTGGAGAATAACATCCCTTTCAAGATTTTGCTTATTGCTGATAATGTTCCTGGATATCCTCCTTTTCTTGGTGATCTTTATCCTGATATTAAAGCAGTGTTTTTCTCTCCAAACCCCACCTCTTTGACTCAAACAATGGATCGGGGAGTTATAAGGCCTACAATCTGACAAAGACCTTTGCCCAGGCTATTACTGCAACTAAGGAAGATGCTGTGAAGACACTGATGCAATTCTGGGAGAATTACCACTATGCAACTCTATGGCTGCATCAGGAACCTTGTTTGGGCTTGGAGTAATGTCACCAAGGAGTGTATGATTGGCATCTGAAAGAAGATGCTGAAGACATTCAGTCGTAATTTCAAGGGATTGCCAAGTATTAGGAGGTTGCAAAAATCAACGAGGCTGAGGTGGAGATGGCAAACAACTTTAACCTGGGTGTGGATGAGGATGACATTGAGGAGCTCCTAGAGGTGGTTCCTGAGGGTTTGATGAATGAGGAGTTATTGGACCTGAAACAGGAATGCATGGCTGAAGAAGAAGCAAGAGAACCTTTTGTCTACACTACCAGAGAAGAAAAAGAAGAACCTCCAAGAAAATTTGCAGGGTAGGGTTTCGCAGACACTTTTGCAGACCTCAATAGACTCCTTAAAAATTTGATAGCATGGGCCCCAACACTGAAAGGTTTTTATTAATAGAGAGGAATGTTTATGGTGGAGTATCTGCTTACATGCAATTCTACGATGTGAAAAAAAAAAACAAATCAAGCAAAGCATCATGGACATATTTCCGAAAAGGGTGACACCTTCTCAAGAAGAGCCTCAGACAGATCATTCAGGAGGTGTTCCAGAAGAAGGCCTTATTATCACAGGAGATGAGAGCTCCATGCGTGTTATTGCCCCTGAAGACGGTCCAGTGGGACAAGATGTGGAGATGGAAGACAGTGATATTGATGATCCTGACCCTGTGTGGGCCTAGGCTAATGAGTGTGTTTGTGTCTTAATTTTTCTTTTTTAGAGGAAGATTAGCCCTGAGCTAACATCTTTGTACGTCTTCCTTTACTGTATTTGTGGGACGCCTGCCACAGCACAACCTGACAAGCAGTGTATATGTCTGCACCCGGGATCTGAACTGGGGAACCCCAGGCCCCTGAAGTGGAATGTGAGAACTTAACTGCTGCGTCACCAGCCCCGGCCCCTGTTTCTTAAGTTTTAATAAAAAAGTTTTTTAAACCTTGTAATAAAAATTTTTTTTAAGTAAAAGAAACCTTATAAAATAAGGATCTAAAGGGGCTGGCCCCGTGACCGAGTGGTTAAGTTTGCGCGCTCCGCTGCAGGCGGCCCAGTGTTTCGTTGGTTCGAATCCATGGCACTGCTCATCAAACCATGCTGAGGCAGCGTCCCACATGCGACAGCCAGGTGGACCCACAACGAAGAATATACAACTATGTAACGGGGGGCTTTGGGGAGAAAAAGGAAAAAAAATAAAATCTTTAAAAATAAGGATCTAAAGAAAGAAAATATTTTTTACACCCCTCCAATGTATTTGTGTTTTAAGGGTTATTACAAAAGAGGCAAAAAGTTAAAGAAATTTAAGTTTATAAAGTAAAAAAGTTATGGTACGCTAAGGTTATTATTGAAGAAAGAAAAATTTTTTATAAATTTAGTGTAGCCTAAGTGTACAGAGTTCATAAGGTCTACAGTGGTGTCCAGTAATGTCCCAGCCTTCACAGCCACTAGCCACTCACTCACTGACTCACCCAGAGCAACTTCCGGTCCTGTGAGCTCCATCCATGGTCAGTGCCCTACACAGGTGCACCATTTTTTATCTTTTATATGTTTAGATGTGCAAATACTTAATGATTATGTTACGATTCCTTCCAGTATTCAGTCCAGTAATGTGCTGTGCAAGTTTGAGCCCAGGAGCAATAGGCTGTACCATAGAGCTTAGGTGTAGTGGGCGATACCATCCAGGTTTGTGTAAGTGCACTCTGTGATTTTTGCACAAAAATGAAATCCCCTAATGATGTACGTACCCCGCCATTAAGCTATGCGTGAGTGTAATTTGCTACAGCAGGGATAGGAAAGGAATGCAGCTTTCTGATATTCCTCCAAAGTGCCACCTTGTCACCCCCTAAAACATAAACATCCCGTTTTCCATGTTCCCAGTATAGGGGATTGTGGATGGGCTATGCCTCCAGAATTTTTTCTGCAATCCTATGTCCACATGTTATTTTGCATCTTCCTGTTTGACGTCATAACATATCCTGGACCTCTTTATAAGAATTGTTTGAAGTCCATTTCACTCTCTTTGGGACAGGCACGGCCTTTGGGAGAATATTATCATTTCTTTGACCCATTTTTGATCCTTTATAAAGACCAACCACTTGCAGTAGCAGAGTTGGCTCCTGTTGCCCTGAAAGGAGTCTGACATCCCCTGGGAAGGGCCACTGTCCCCAAGCCCACTCTGTGTCCCATGGAGCTCTTGAGCCCTGATACCCTCAACACCTTTAAATAGGACTCAGATGACAATTCTCTCACTTCCCTTTGACTAATGAGAGTACAGACCAGCCCCTCACGGCAGAATCCCAGGGATGGACTAGAGGGTCTAAGCCCGGCCCGGTGAGGCAGTGTGTTGAAATAAAAGATGGCAAGAGAGCCAGAAGAGGACCCGGGCCCTCCCCAGAGGCCCACTTCTGAAGACCATGTGGCAGACGGGACCCTCCTCAGGGCCACCTTGGGAGGCTTGTGGTGAAAATGGCAAGGTCACATGAGAAAAGGAGCCCTAATCACTGTGTCACCCCAAGAGAGTCACTCATAGCCAGGAACACTTGGACTGAACCAAAATCCATAAAATGTTAAGACTGCCACTTCCCATTAATGACTCTTGAGTTGTTTGGAGTGGAATCCTAGTCTCTTAGTTCATACCCTTGGGGACACCCTTCAGTCGTGGGCCCCAGTGACCAAGCACGAGTAGAAAGGGAGCCTCAGACTAGGAAGATCCTGGGAGGTTTGCGGCAGTTCCAGGTGCGCCTGTGCAGAAAGGAGCTTTAACACAGGAGACCGGTTCTGGCTCAGGGACGGCCCCCACCACTCTGCCCTGACTTGCTCTTGTGCAAGAAAGGGACATGGCCTGGCCCTGCTTTGCCCCCGAGGGGTGTGGTAGGGCCAGATGGGCCTAGACTGGCAGAGCCAGGCTGCCATCAGCCCTGTCCACCTCCCCCAGTGCCTGGAGAAGTAAGACCCCTTCCACTTTCAGAGCTCACTTAGGGGTCTGTTTCCTAGACCCTGGCTGGCCTCCCCTCCCCCAACCAACTGACACACCCTGGTTCCAGCCACCTGTTTACTTTGGAGATGGAACACTCCTCAGGGTTCCGAGTGGTCACTTGTGGCCCACAGGACACTGGCACTCAGAGGCACAGCTGTGGAGCTCTCCCCAGCCATGGAGGGCCTGCTGCCTGCCATCGCATCCGCTTTCCAGCTGATCCTGGGGCACCTGTGGTGTGCTCTGCTGGTGATTTCGGAAAGCTTGAGCAAGAGGCCAGGTCTCCCTGCGTTCCCCTGGGAGGTCCTGGTATGTACTGTGGTGGTGGCTTTGATAGTCAAGACAGGACATATTTTCAGGAGAGGGAAGTCTACAGGCGAAAGGTGTTCTGCCTGCGGTGAAGTCAGTGGAGAACGTGGGGAGAATACCGGACCTGAGAACCGAGCCGTGGAAGCCCTTCAGTGCCCTCGGGTGGAGGCCAGTCCTCTCCCGTTACGAACCTTGTGCTTGGCAGCGATGAATACAATCCTGAGCACATCAGCACTTCAGGACACTGTCGACCTTCTGGAAAAGGCTTTGAAGAGCCTGCCTGTTAAAGTCTCCAAAGCAACTGATGAAGAGGAACATCAGGAAAGAGCCAGATGGTTGCAGCAACAAAAGCAAATTGAGGAAGAGCTTCCAGGAGAAATCCTCTCCCTCCAAACCGAGGAAACAACTTTGCAGCACGAAAACACCAAGCTCGAAGGTGAGATTCAGCAGCTGAAGCTCAAACTTCAAAATCTGCATGAGCTACATGATGAAGAAGTTGGGTCACTTTATGGAAAATTCTTTGAGGAGGAAAGGGTCTGCTCCGAGTTGAAGAAGAAGCTCCTCAACGTGTGCTGGGAGATGAACTCCACGTACCAGCTTCGCAACCTCTACAAGAAGATGGCTGAAGACCTGGCCCAAGAAGTGAAGACGTGCACTTCCTATTATCACAAGGAGAACCTCTTCCAGATGCAAAGAGCCAAAGAAAGCTGGAGGGCAGCCATGTTGGCAGAGAGAAAGCTCGAGGAGCTAAGACGAGAAAACGAGCACAACAGGCAAAGGCTGGCCATGTTGGAGGCCTCGTTCCAGCCTTTGCCAAGAGGCAATTTTCCTCCAGCTGCTCCTCCCACGGTCTCCAGAGGCCCAGAAGTGTGGGGGATCCCCTGGGCCGGTAGGACCCCCCCAGGAAGGAGGATGGCCCTGCCATGAGGCCTCAGGGGCCTGGGGTCACCTGCAGATTGGACTCAGCATCCACAGCAGCTGGGCCTTCAGCACCCCAGCCACAGCAGGACATCTGCACGGGTGTTCTCTTTTCAAAGGAATTTTGATTTTTTCTGTTTTTAGTTTAGCTCCTATTACTTACTTAATTATTCTTATTCAAGTAGATAAAGCATTCTAATGTGTAAGATATTTTTTCAAATAAAGTTTCATTTAATACATTGCTTATCAATTGCATTCTCTGTCCTTGGACCCTCTAGAATAAGACAGTATAAGGATTGAGTTTAGATTTAAATGAAAGGTCACTATTCATTAAGCCATCATTAGAGTAGGACATAGAGATGCAGAAAACAATAAAGACTGTTTCTGTGTGCTCTGAGCCCTTATTAGGAATCTGCGAAGTGACAATATTTGCCTGAATGAATTAGATGGTTAGTAAAAACCAATGGAAAAGCAGGAAAAAAAAAGACTTCAACATACTCCCGTTGACATTTCATAATGTTTTGATTTATTCCTAAATTTATAGATTAATTTAGAGGGTAGTTTTAGATAATTTGCACTCTGTTTTTTGTTCTGTAATTTTTTAAATCTTTGTTGTATTGTTTAAGATAGTGTTTCTTACCAAAACATTTCTCAATGTTTTGCAGTCCATTTTATGCCGTTTTCCCTTGGTGGCAATCACATATGCACCCACACCCACACACACAGACACGCACAAACTACAGTACAGATGTAGAATACTTTGTTATTTCGGTACCTAAGGAAAATGTAAAATTAAGAGATTCAATTTTGAAAAATTATTTAAAATAAATAAAAGAAAAAGATCATGCAATCCACCGCGATGTACACAAAAGAATCCTAAGTCCTGTACACAGAAAAGGAGAGGTGCCTGATGTACCCGACAAAATTCCCACTACAAACACTTCACCCCAATGGTGGAGATGAAGAGACTGAGATGCAGCCGTTTCCGGAGCTGAGACAGGGAGGAGGGAAGGGCCAGGGATGCGGGGCTCCCAGGGGCCAGCGGGAGGGAAGCTGTTCCCAGCCCTGGGCTGGAGGGAGGAGGGGAAGTGGTGTCCTCTGGGCCCATGAGGGGCTGTCAGGGGAACAGGGAAGACTGCCCCCACCCTCTGCCCTCCTGTCGTCCCACCTCCTGCTGGAGCCTGGGAGCCCCCCAGAGGCCCGGGCAGCGCAGGCAGAGGAGTCAGCCTGGGCACAGAGCCCGCCAGAGAGGGGCCCCGAAGGAATCTGGAGAGCGACCAGCACACTTGACTCTGCTGAATCTGAAGTGCGAGGGTTTCATTGCCTTCCTTCCCATCCATTGTTTTGTTACATGTGGAGCTTCTGTGATGTCTTCTGCGCTGTTCCAGGTGTTTAAGATGCAGTGATGGACAAAACGGTCTAACGAGGCCTGGGGACCCGCCGCTTACATTCTAGCAAGGGACGAGGTCACATAATAAAGAAAAAGAGATGAAGGAGGGAAATACGTGCTCTACAGACGATTCCTATAGGGGGATGGTAAGGGCGGTGACAGGCTAACACTCAGTGGGTGACATTTATGCTGAGATGAAAGGTAAGAGGAGTTAGTCTGGGAGATCATGGGCAGAATGTTCCAGGCAGACAGAACAGAAGTACAGAGGCCTGAGAGGTGGCTTCTGGGGCAGCGGAAATGGGACTAAGATGAGGGGGAGGGGAGGTGGGCAGGGAGCAGGGCCCACAGCAGAGATGTCTCTGTAGTGCAGGGGAGTGACACCAGGGAAGGGTGTAGACCTGGAGGGGAGACAGGGTGGCTGGGGACATAGTGTGATGTGCTTTCTACACAGATGTCTGTGGCTGTGGAGACAGTGGAATGTGGGTCCGGGGAGAAGCTCAGCGTTTTGTTGAGGGGTCTCACAGCAGTCTGCAGGGAGCCCTGGGGCTGGCACTGGGGTGTTTGTCATTCAGATGAGGAGTGTGTGTGACTGTTGTGGGGTCTGAGAAGAGGAACGAAGGAAGACTGAGAACGCTTCTGATAACCTGTGTATTGCCTGCGCTACTTTAAGGACACCTTTGTACAATCTCTGCAGGGGAATCCGAAAAGAAGGCAGCTGGGCACAGATGAAGTACACCCAGTGAGAAGCCTATTTTTCGAAGGAATAGAGTAGGGAGTAGTCATGCCCATTTGGACATCCATGAGGTTTCGACCATCCCTGAAGGCCCTGGGGATCAGAGGGTCTCACCCCTCAGGCGCTCCCACAACAGGGGCTCCAAGGGCAGCTCCGGAAGGGGCTCGAGGGCACGGTGAGGATTCCCAAGGATGATGCATCCGCTCCCTGAGTGGAGCCGATACGATGCTACTCGTGGAGATGCCAAGATGAACACTCAGTGGACCCCAGCAGAGCGCAGAGCCAGTGGAAGAGGAAGACTCACTGACTAGAAGTGCTCGTGGAGGTGGCGTGTGCACCCACTGCAGGCGCTGTGCCCAGCTCTCTAACTGTCCCTGCAGCAGGCTGGGCGGTGGGTGGGAGGTCAGGGAGGGGTCTCTGGAGGAGGTGGCCCTGAGCTGAGTGCTGAGGGAAAAGGAGTTATCCACAGTGCTTTACACACTTTCCGGGGCACAGGAATCACTTGGAGATCTGGTTACAGGGCAGATCCCAGTTCATCAGGTCCTGAGTGGGTCTGAGACTGCCCTGCTCCCCAGTGATATCCATGCTTGGACTGGACATAGAATAGCAAGGATCTTGAGATGATTGTGGGGAAAAGTGTGGGAAAAATACAGGGGGAAGCACCATTTCTGGCCACATTTCAGCCCAGGCACAGACGCCAAGCTCCAAACAGCCTGGGAGAGCAGAGGTAGAACTTATGCAAGTGGCCTGCCCCCAATTACCCTCTGAAGCACTCCTATCTCCCATGGATGGGTCCTGTCCCAAGTTCATGTCCTGTTTCAGAGGAGCATGAGGAACCAAACACTTGGGGTCACTCTTGGGGAAGCCAGCCATGGAGGACCTGCTTTCCCTCCAGAATGCCCTAGTCAGTCGGTAGCTCCACCTTCCCGGTTCGCACAGCCCAGGCACCTGGGAACCCCTCCTGACCTGTTCCTCGTCCTCACCCTCTCCATGCAATGCATCGGGCAGTCCACAGATTATTCCTTCAAACTCCCTCTGTTCTCTCCATCTCTGCCAACACCCTCCTGTACAGACCACCACTCTGTCTCCTGCCTGGGTCACTGTCGCTCTGCTGACTGTCCTGCCTATGGGGCCCAGGTCACCATGCATCCTCCCATTGACCTCCTCTCGGCAGACACAGCAGACTCTTTAACCCATGACCCAGGCAGGGCCAGAACAAAGCCAGGCTTGGACGTGCGTGTGATGAAGGTGCGGCTGACCCCTGCCCTCAGCCCCCTGTCTCCTGCCTCTGGGTCATGGACGGCAAGGGTGAGCACACATCCCAGTGCAGCCTGGACAGCTCAGCCGGTGTTTGGTGGGTGCCTGGCATGTTATGGATAGCTCCCCTTTTCACTCATAAAATGGCTCCAGTTCTGACAAGAAATTTGATGGCCACCAAACTAATACCTTGCATGAGTTCAAACTTTTCCAAACAGTAGTGCAAAATTTAAAAACAAAATACAAGCTCATGAGAAAATAGCATGATTTCAATCTAAATCCAAATGCAACCCTGGACAGTCACGAAGTTCTATGCCCAAAACAGGGCTCCTAGAAAGACTGCACAAGGAGGAAGATAGGGAGGTAGTGACCTTCTCCTTTGGGGCCCCTCCTTGCCAGGCTCTGATTCAGTGGCTCTTGGGTGGGACCCCAAAATTTGTATTTTTTCCAAGTCTCTCTCAGGGTTCTGATGCATGGCAAAGATGAACTACATTGTTGTAAGCCATCAACTCTAGGCCTATGTTGAAAGGGCCTGTGCCTTCCTCTGATCCAGCACTTGGGTCCCTCACTTCCGACAGCTCATGACCTCCTGATCTAAGATGTCATCAGTATGTCCTTTCATATCCACTCTCTGTCCTTCTCCACCTGCTGTCTGCTGCCGACCTGTAGGGTGTTGGCCACAAGCAGATTCATATCCTTCCAGCTCCCTTTGGAGTCACCAATGGGGAAGCCCAAGAACAGACTGGAGGGAGGCAGGAGTGTGAGCCCAAGCATTGAACCTCCTGGCTACTTCCTGAAAAGATGTCCTTGCGCTGGCTCCATCTGTGGCTAGAGGCCCAGCTCCTCTCAAGGGCTGACTCAGCATGGTTCTCTTCCTTGGGCTCTCTTCTCTTGATTCCTTGAGGCCTGTAGGTGGTGACAACTGGGCTGTAAGGACCCCTTGTTACTACCTATTGGTTTTTATTGCCGCTGTAAGAAATTTCCACAGACCTGGTGGCTTGAAACAACACAAATTTATTATTTTGCAATTCTGGAGGACAAACGTCCCAAATCAGTCTCACTGAGCTAAATTTAAGATGTCTGTATGGCTAGTGCCTTCTGGAGTCTCCTTTTGACTTCCCAGCATCTGGATGCCACCTACAATCCTTGACTTGTGGCCCCTTCCTGCATCTTCATGTCCAGCCACCCAGCACCTTCTCTCATCTGTGATATCTGTTTCTATCTGTCACCACATCTCCCTCTATGACCCTACCACCAGCCTCTTTCACTTATTAGGCCCCTCGTGACGCCCTTGGTGCCACATGGATCACCCAGGGAACTCTCCACATCCCAAGACCCTTGCCTTAATCACCCCTGCAAAGTCCCCTTTGCCGTGGGAAGGTAACACGCTCATAGGTTCTGGGGAATGGAAGGTGGACATCATTGGGACCATTATTCTCTCTCCGTCACCATGCATCATGCCTTGAAGTTCTCCTATACCTACACGTTTGTAAATAATCCTTTTGTACATAAACCTTCGTCCAGTAACCTATTTCTAGTCTAACCTGATTCCCTCAATCTGTGCACCATCCATGGCACTTTTTTTTTCCAATTTTTTTATTGAGTTATTGATAGGTTACAATCTTGTGAAATTTCAATTGTACATTAATGTTTGTCAGTCATGTTGTAGGTGCACCACTTCACCCTTTGTGCCCACCCCCCACCCCACCTTTCCCCTGGTATCCACTAAACTATTCTTGGTCCATAGTTTTAAATTCCTCATATGAGTGGAGTCATACACAGATTATCTTTCTCTCGCTGGCTTATTTCACTTAACATAATTCTCTCAAGGTCCATCCATGTTATTGCAAATGGAATGATTTTGTTCTGTTTTGCAGCTGAGTAGTATTCCATTGTATATATGTGCCACATCTTCTTTATCCATTCGTCTGTTGATGGGCACTTAGGTTGCTTCCACGTCTTGGCTATTGTAAACAGTGCTGCAATAAACATTGGGGTGCACAGGACTTTTGGGATTGCTGACTTCAGGCTCTTTGGATAAATACCCAGTAGTGGGATGGCTGGATCGTATGGTAGTTCTATTTTTAGTTTTTTGAGGAATCTCCATACTGTTTTCCATAGTGGCTGCACCAGTTTGCCTTCCCACCAGCAGTGTATGAGGGTTCCTTTTTCTCCGCAACCTCTCCAACATTTGTTGCTATTAGTTTTAGATATTTTTGTCATTCTAATGGGTGTAAGGTGATATCTTAGCGTAGTTTTGATTTGCATTTCCCTGATGATCAGCGATGATGAGCATCTTTTCATGTGCCTATTGGCCATCAGTATATCTTCTTTGGAGAAATATCTGTTCATGTCTCCAGCCCATTTTTTGATTGGGTTGTTTAATGTTTTGTGGTTGAGTTGCGAGAGTTCTTTATATATTAAGGATATTAAGCCTCTGTCAGATATATGACTTGCAAATACTTTTTCCCAGTTAGTGGGTTGTTTTTTTGTTTCAATCCTGTTTTCATTTGCATTGAAGAAGCTCTTTAATCTGATGAAGTCCCATTTGTTTATTCTTTCTATTGTTTCCCTTCTCTGGGAAGGCAGGGTGTCCAAAAAGATCCTTTTAATACTGATGTCAAAGAGTGTACTGCCTACGTTTTCTTCCAGAAGCCTTATGGTTTCAGGTCTCACCTTTAGGTCTTTGATCCGTTTTGAGATTATTTTGGTGAATGGTGGAAAAGAATGGTCAATTTTCATTCTTGTACATGTGGCTTTCCAGTTTTCCCAGCACCATTTGTTGAAAAGACTTTCTTTTCTCCATTGTATGCCCTCAGCTCCTTTGTCAAAGATAAGCTGTCCATAGATGTGTGGTTTTATTTCTGGGCTTTCACTTCTGTTCCATTGACCTGTGCACCTGTTTTTGTACCAGTACCATGCTGTTTTGATTACTGTAGCTTTGTAGTATGTTTTGAAGTCAGGGATTGTGACGCCTCCCGTTTTGTTCTTTTTTCTCAGGATTGCTTTAGAAATTTGGGGTCTTTTGTTGCCCCATATGAATTTTAGGATTCTTTGTTCTAATTCTGTAAAGAATGTCTTTGGGATTCTGACTGGGATGGCGTTGAATCTGTAGATTGCTTTAGGTAGAATGGACATTTTAACTATGTTTATTCTTCCAATCCACGTACATGGAATGTCTTTCCATCTCCTTATGTCGTCATCCAATTCTCTCAGAAAGGCCTTGTAATTTTCATTATATAGGTCCTTCACTTCCTTAGTTAAATTTACCCCAAGGTATTATATTCTTTTTGTTGCGATTGTGAATGGTATTGTATTCTTGAGTTCTTTTTCTGTTGGTTCATTACTGGAGTATAGAAATGTTACTCATTTATGCAAATTGATTTTATACCCTGCCACTTTGCTGTAGTTGTTGATTACTTCTAACAGTTTTCCAATGGATTCTTTGGGGTTTTCTATATATAAGATCATGTCGTCTGCAAACAGCGAGAGTTTCACTTCTTCCCTCCCTATTTGGATTCCTTTTATTCCTTTTTCTTGCCTGATTGCTCTGGCCAGGACCTCCAGTACTATGTTAAATAAGAGTGGTGATAGAGGGCATCCTTGTCTCGTTCCTGTTTTCAGGGGGATGGCGTTCAGTTTTTGCCCATTGAGTATGATGATGGCTATGGGTTTTTCGTATATGGCCTTTATTATGTTGAGGTAGTTTCCTTCTATGCCCATTTTGTTCAGCGTTTTTATCATAAATGGCTGTTGGATCTTGTCAAATGCCTTCTCTGCATCTATTGAGATGATCATGTGGTTTTTATTCCTCAGTTTGTTGATGTGGTGTATCACGTTGATTGATTTGTGGATGTTGAACCATCCCTGTGTCCCTGGTATGAATCCCACCTGATCCTGATGTATGATTCTTTGGATGAATTGCTGAATTCTGGTTGCCAAAATTTTGTTTAGAATTTTTGCATCTATGTTCATCAGTGATATTGGCCTGTAGTTCTCTTTTTTCGTGGTGTCCTTGTCAGGTTTTGGGATCAGCGTGATGTTGGCCTCATAGAATGTGTTAGGAAGTGTTCCATCTTCCCTAATTTTTTGGAATAGCTTGAAAAGGATGGGTATTAAATCCTCTCTGAAAGTTTTGTAGAATTCCCCAGGAAAGCCATCTGGTCCTGGGGTTTATTCTTTGGGATGTTTTTGATTGCTGTTTCGATCTCTTTCCTTGTGATTGGTCTGTTCAAATTGTCTGCCTCTTCTTGAGTGAGCTTTGGGAGACTGTAGGAGTCCAAGAATTTATCCATTTCCTCTAGGTTATCCATTCTGTTGGCATATAGTTTTTTGTAGTATTCTCTTATAATCTGTTGTATTTCTGCAGAGTTTGTTGTTATTTCTCTTCGCTCATTTCTGATTTTGTTTATTTGAGCTTTCTCCCTTTTTTTCTTTGTAAGTCTGGCTAGTGGTTTGTCAATTTTATGTATCTTCTCAAAAAACCAGCTCTTTGTCTCATTGACCCTTTCTACTGCCTTTTTCATTTCAATAGTGTTCATTTCTGCTCTGATTTTTATTATTTCTCTCCTTCTGCTGACTTTGGGCTTCATTTGTTCTTTTTTCTCTATTTCAGTTAGGTGTGCTTTAAGGTTGCTTATTTGGGATTTTTCTTGTTTGTTAAGATGTGCCTGTATTGCGATGAATTTTCCTCTTAATACAGCTTTTGCTGTATCCCATATGAGTTGGTATGGCATGCTATCATTTTCATTTGTTTCCAGGTATTTTTTTATTTCTTCTTTAATTTCTTCAATGATCCATTGCTTGTTCAGTAGTGTGTTTAGTCTCCACATCTTTGTGCCTTTCTCAGCTTTTTTCTTGTAATTAATTTCTAGCCTTATAGCACTATGACCTGAGAAGATGCTTGTTATTATTTCAATTTTTTTAAATTTGTAGAGGCTTGTCTTGTTTCCCAACATATGGTCTATCCTAGAGAATGTTCCATGTGCACTTGAGAAGAATGTGTATTCAGCTCCTTCAGGGTGGAGTGATCTATATATGTCTATTAAGTCCAATTGTTTTAGCTTTTCATTCAGCTCCACTATTTCCTTGTTGATTTTCTGTCTGGATGATATTTCCACTGATGTGAGTGGGGTGTTGAGGTACCCTACTATTATTGTGTTGTTTTTAACATCTTCCTTTAGGTCTGTTAATAGTTGCTTTATGAATCTTGGTGCTCCTGTGTTGGGTGCATAGATATTTATAAGCGTTATTTCTTCTTGATGAAGTGTCCCTTTGATCATTATATATTGTCCCTCTGTATCTGTCTTTACCTGTCTTATTTTGAAATCCACTTGGTTTGATATGAGAATTGCAACACCTGCCTTTTTTTCCTTGCTATTTGCTTGAAGTATTGTCCTCCACCCCTTCACCCTGAGTCTGTGTTTGTCCTTGGGGCTGAGGTGTGTTTCCTGGAGGCAACAAATTGTTGGATCTTGTTCTTTAATCCATTTTGCCACTCTGTGTCTTTTTATTGGAGAGTTCAATCCATTCACATTGAGAGTGATTATTGATGCATGTGGACTTAATGCTGTCAATCTGTCGCTCATTATCTTGTTTTCCTGTGTTTCTTTTCCTATGTGCTTTAGACTACCCATTTAATACTGCAATTTCTTGTGCTGGGTTTCTTAGATTTTTCCTTATCTATGATTTGTGACTCTGTTCTGTACTTTATTTTAGTGTCTACCTTGAAGTTTGTATTTAGAATCTCGTGTATAATATAGTCTATTCTCTCATGGTCTCTTACTTACTCGACCAATACTGATTTAGACCCTTTGCTCTTCCCCTCCTAAATAATTATTTTCATTTTTTATTCCAACTCGTCTTATTAATTGGTAGTTAGAGTGCTAAGATCGTCCTTGTTTTGGTAGTTTCCTTATTTTTACCCTAATGCTATAGTTGAATATTTGCTATCCTGTTCTGGTTCTATCCATCGGTCTCCCTAGTCTGTGGATTGTGTCCCCTTTCTCCCTTTCTTCTTCTTTCAAGTATGAGAGCCTTCTTGAGGATTTCTTGTAATGGAGGGCTTTTAGTTACAAATTCCCTTAACTTTTGTTTGTCTGGAAAAGATTTCATTTCTCCCTCATATCTGAAGGAAATTCTTGCTGGATAGAGTATTCTTGGCTGAAGGTTTTTATCCTTTAAAGCTTTGAATATATCACTCCATTCTCTCCTAGCTTGTAGGGTTTCTGTAGAGAAATCAGCTGACAGTCTGATAGGGGCTCCTTTATAGGTCATTCTCTTTTTTTTCCTTACTTCCCTGAGTATTCTTTCCTTATCATTCCTATGTGCCAACTTTACTATTATGTGCCTTGCGGTGGGTCTTTTTACATTGACAAATCTAGGAGATCTAAAACCCTCCTCTACATTCATTTCTCCGTTGATCCCTAGATTTGGGAAGTTCTCTTCAATAATTTCGTTAAGCACACTTTCTGCTCCATTTTCCTTTTCCATATTCTCGGGAATTCCTATGATCCTTATGTTCTTACTCCTCATTGAATCCATTATCTCTCGGAGATTTTCCTCATTTTTTTAAATTCTTAGTTCTCTTTCTTCCTCTGTCTGGCGCCATTCAGCCTGTCTGTCCTCGATTATGCTGATTTGCTCCTCTATGTTGTCTACACCGGCATTCAGGGAATCCATATTCTGTTTTATCTGGTCCATTGTGTTTTTCCTCTCAAGTAATTCTGTTTGATTCTTCTTTATGATTTCAATCTCTTTTGTGAAGTAACTCCAGGACTTGGCTTGTTTCTCTATCTTTCTCTCTACCTCATTGAGTTTTTTGATTATAGCTGCTCTGAATTCATTATCACTTAGTTTACCTAATTCCAAGTCCTCAGGACTTAATTCTGTGTTTTTATTGTTTTCCTTCTGGTCTGGGGCTTTTATAAATTGCTGGATGGTAGAGGAGCGGTTTTTTCTCATGGTGGTAGAATTCAGTTGCAGTTACAGCCTGTCGCCACTAGATGGGGGTCGAGAGCGGCGTGTTAGCTCTCCGCCTTGGGGCAAGATGGCTGCGCCCACTGGCTTTGCTGGGGGGGGAGGGGCTGTTACTCACACGCGCTGGTCTGGGTTCAGATCAGTTCTGTTCTCTGGTCTCCCAAGGCCCTTGATTTATAGGGTCCCCGCGGACGGAAGATTTCCCCCCGTCAGCGGGTCTCCACTGAATGAGCGGCAGGAGTCCTGGATGATCCCCCGGTCGCGTGGCCCCTCCCCCGCACCTTCTCGACCCGCACCGCAGCCATCGCAGACTCTAGGGGAGGGAGCGATGTTCTCTCCTACCGTTCCAGCGCCTCCAAGGGTGTAAGCAAGGTTATGATCTCCGCCTTCTTGGTATTGTAGGTCTCTAATGAGCTGGCATTATGTTCATTCTCTGAAACTCAGTTCTTCCAATCTTTTGTTGTATTTTGGAGGGGAGAGAATCCCAGGTCAGCTCACCCCGCCATTTTGCTCCCTGTAAGAAAGTTTTTAATATTTTTCCTGATTACAGATTAATAGATTGAGTTTTCAAATTTCAACTTTTTAAAGTTCTCATTCTAATGTCTTTTGAAATCCATTATTTATGATGAGAAATTAGCTGTCATTTTTATGTTTGTTTCATTTGATGGTTGTTTGGGTTGTTTTGTCTATTTTATAGTTGTTGATTTTGGTTGATTTTCTTTTATTGAACTATTGTATGCATAGATGTGATTCACTTTGCATTCATTATGCTTTATATTCACTAAGAAATCTAGATCTGAGTGTTGGTGCAATTTTCCTGTGTTTTTATGTCACTAACTGCTTTATTTTCTTTATTAGGGATCACATTTTCCTGCTTCTACATATATGTCATGATTTTTTCTTTCATTTTACCCTGGACATTTTGCAAAAAAGAACAGCAGAGACTCAGGTTGATAGGATTTGCCCTCAGAATCATGAGCTCTCCTCTGGTGAGGGACTGAGTCAATCAAACCTGCAGTTGTGCTTGCTCTAGGCTTCATTGCAGCTTTAATTACATTCATTTTCCCATTGATAAATATTTCTATTTTTTATACATAGTAAAGTGATGAAGATTTGTCCTTCTCTAGTGCTTGGTCTGGTGAAAATGGAATTTCTTGTCAGTTCTTTGATGCTTTTGTGTAGATTTAAAATAGGTTTATTCAGGCCTGGCCTCATGGCCAAGTGGTTAAAGTTCTGTGTGCTCTGCTTTGGCCACCCAGGTTCGTGGGGTTGGATCCTGGGCATGGACCTACTTCACTCACCTGCCGCACTGTGGAGGTGTCCCACAAACAAAAAAGTAGAGGAAGATTGGCATGGATGTAAACTCAAGGCTAATCTTTCTCAAGCAAAAGAAAAAAAAAAGACAGAAGAGGATGTTAGCCCAGAGCAAATCTTCCTCAAAAATAAGGAAAAAAATTACAAACAGAAAAAATAAAATAAAATAGCTTTATTCAACATTTACTTTGTTTCTGGTAAGAGAGTTGTTCTGAATTTCTCAGCCTGTCATATTCCAAAAGAAGAGTCTCCTCTTTTGCAAGATGTTTGCTAGTTCATGTAAATTACATTTCCCCCCAGCTTTGACAGTTTCTCTAGGACGAATTTATGGTTAAATTAACATTAGCCTTTGCTAGTTTGATACTTGTTCTAGAGCATGAGTTCAATATTAATTCAGTTGTATTTTAACTGATATGCCATAAAATTAATCCAACCTACTGGAGTATTGATACCAGGGGTGGGGAAGTATAGAGTCAGGGCTTTTTGTTTGATGTGGATTTACTGGAATCTGAGAGTCAGGATATCATGTGCAGAGAGGAAAGTGATATCAACTTACTAAAGTAACAGAAGAGTTTCTTAAAAGAACATAAGTAAATCTTGGAAACATATATACAGAGTGAGAAACTGAATATTGTTCAGCCTAATGAGAGATCCTGACTGCAGCAAAGATTTCTAGGAAGTCTGAAAGATTAAGGAATTCTCTAGTATTTAGAGACTCACTTACTAAGTAGGTGATTACATAACTGTCTTTGGTGCCATCTAGTGTGTGGAAGATGTAAGACTTCTGCAGGTTCCCTGGCAAAAAGGAAACACTTTGAATTCATTCATTCCTAAGCAGTCTGAAGGAGCACTTGCTGGGAAAGTCCAGTTTAAGGCTGGTTCAAGGTGGACATTCTAGGTATTTGGGTGACAACAGCACATATTTTTCTGATGACTTTCTATACCACATTAGTTGCAAGTTCCAAGCACAAAGATCCCTAAAATAAACCCTCCTGACCCTTGTCACTTTCCACTCAATTCCCTGTTTTCTAATATTCAATATGCCATTAAATCTATTCAATACTTTGCTCATTCTTGATATTGTATTTTTCAATTCCATTTGAATTGGATTTCCTATGGGTTTTCTATGGATTCTAATTCTTTGGGGGAATTTCTTCATTCTTGTCATTTTCAAATGTTTTAGATATTTTAAAAGATATTATTACAGTTGTTTTGAAGTCTTTGCTTGCTAGCTCCAATTTGTGCTTCAATGTGCATTCGCTTTTAGCATTTTTTTCTGTTGTTAATTAATCATAAGGTCTTGTCTTATGTTTTTGTTCTCACGTTTAGTAATTTATTACATGCCGCATAGTGTCCATAAAGAAAGATGTTCCAGATGATTTCTCTCACCAAAGAGAGTTCAATCATTCCTCTGACAAAGTTAAGGATGATCAGCTCAAATCAATTAGAAACTGATCTGGGTTGGATCTTCCTTATGGTGTTGGCAAGATGCAGTGTACCTCCATTTCATCGCTATTTCTGGGGCATGGCAATCCAGGGCTTCCACTTATGGGCTGGGGCTCCCTTTATCTCTTTAGCAAGAAGACAATATGAGAGTTTCTACTCTTGTGTTTTGGTGGTTTCTGGCTTATATTTTAAATCTCTTACCCCAAGCAACTTTAGAATTTTCAAATGTCGCAAAAGGGAGTTCACTGTGTGTTTGAGGCCCCATGAGTCTCCAATTTTGGTACCCTAATCCTGTTCAATCACCAAACGTTCTGGAAATTTTCCTGAGCCCAGCTGAAGTCTTCTTCTTTTATTCTTAGAGGGTATATGTGCCTAGTTTCTCAGAAAAATGTGGTTTATGATTGTCAGTGGCATATGACAGATCTCTCCACAGTTTTATACGTTTTATTTTCAAAACCTAAATTCACAGCAGACCTTTGTATCTTAAGCACTAAAAAATTGGGGGAAATTCCATGTTGCTTTTCCAAAAATTTTAGTGCTTTCCATTTATTGCATGATAAAGCTTTGAATTTAGAAGATGTCTGGAATAGGATACCTACCATTTGTTTGAGGTTCCTCACATGTCCAATTTTGACATTCCTGCACTGTAATGGCCAGAAACTCTGTAAAAGCCCATATTCTCAGTCTCTTGCCCATATTCCTAATTGGCAAATTCCTTCAGGGACATTTGGAGGTCTTTAGCTCACCTCTAAATAGTTACAACCTTTCTTGAATTATACTCACTCTAGTCAATATTGATGAGTTTATATATATGATGCAAAAAGTGATTCCCCAAATATAACCAACATTACCAATGAAAAGACAAAGCTGAGTTTATTGCTTACCTTAGTAAGGGAGAATACCACCTCACAGAGCTTTGGCTGTTTCTGGGGGAAGAGGAATATGGAGAGAATTTATTAAGAATGAGAAGTTTGGTTTAAGGTGGGTCTTTCAAAGCAAGCGTTTGATTAGGTTTGGCTAGAGATCAAGAGACAACAATCCAGGTTAGTGGAAACAAGGTAAGACCTTTATGGCAAGAGGTTCAAAGAATTTAGGAAATAAGCTGTCTGTTGTTGCTTTCCATTGAAGAACCCACAGATTATTCAGGACATTTCTATAATGAGCAATCAAAACATTTGCCTGAGCAAAAAACTCCTGGAAATATTAAATGATGCTAATGAAAACAGGAATAGCAAAGTGATGTTCATGTAGACATTAAAGTATGGTTTTAATTCTTAGTGTCCAGGTCTAGTATTGAGGCAGTAGACAGTTTCTCTTCTATATACTTGTAATTTATCTTTCTTTCTCCCTAGAAGTTCTCAATGGGAGCAAAAACCTACTATGAATTGTCACCTACTACCTCAAGTGGAAGGCTTATACATGTTTAAATTTTTCAATGAAAATAGAGGTTATTGAATTATGTATATACTATATCTCTTTCTTCTGTAAGTAATTCATACATGGTAGATATCTGATCAGTTGCCTACAAAGTCTTGTGCAATTTTCTGATATCAGATAATTTAAAATCAGGTGTAGCAAAGTGATACCATCTGTGGTGCCTTCCTTGCATACTCAAATCTAAAACTAACATCCCGTATCATCCTTGTGATATACAGGTTGATCAGATATTAAAAAGGTAAATCTTACCTCTATCTATATGCCTAACAGCTGTGATTTCTAGGGCACTCAAATAATAAGTACAATTAGCTTACTGTTATAAGAAAGTTTCCCTCCATCCCATTTTACCCTTTATCTCTTATGTCAGGGACATTTAGAATCACAATGGGGTGGTGCAGAGTCGCAGGAACTGTTCAGCAATTGCAAGTATTGTTTTACAAAGGCAAATAGAATGGTCTCTTTCTACAACAATCCTAAAGGTTTGGACCTCTGCGCACAGGTTCTAATAGATCACTCGGTTAGTGATAGGTTATCACTCTCCTCCCTCAAGAGTAGGAATAGAGAAAGTGGGTATTTTTATCCTTTAATGTACAAAATTCCAAACAGTTGCATTTTGTAAAATGTAAATTTGTAAAGAAAGCCTATTTGGAAAATTAGTTTTATGTAGTAAATTTTTCAAACATTTCTCAAATTATCTCATTACTATCCTTATTATCACAGTAAATAAAAATTTTGTTAAATTCCCAATATGGCCATATTCTGCTAAAATAACTAACTTTCATTTTTGTTTAAAGAGTCTACTTGCACTTTACCAACCCTGTCACTAAACTGTCCCAAATCATAAAATAAGTTCAATATTGTGCACATGTAGGTAGAAGCATCACACTGCAAATGAAGAGGAAAAATTAAATTCTTATTTGAGCTCACCATAATGGAAATTTTTTCAACTTGTAGAACTTCCATAGTGGATTGAAGTTGTGAAATTCTTGCCCTTACAAATGAGTAAAGCAAAGTAGTCTGACCAGTTTTCATTTTGATTTAGAAGTGGATTTGTTTGGGATATGCATTTTAACAAGATCACCTCTAAGACTCTGCAGATATGACATTCACTAAACCCATTTTATGCTGTTCAAAAAAATGTAGAGCCTATAATGTAATTAGTGCAGTTCCACTAACTACAACTAGCCTTTAAATATTGCACAAAGTATGTAAGACTAATTAAGTTGATGATGAGATCCTGTATTTACTAACTAGGTGGCTTTGCCATCACTTTGATGATCTCTGGCATAAGATACTTATCTATAAGTTCTTCCATCTTCTCAGAAAGCACTTTCTGATACCAAGATCTACAGAGGCCTCCACTGGGCTCACTCTTCAATGTCACTAAAAAAAAAATAATCAATTTTTAGTACTGAAAATAATAGGTAATCTTGTGAGCTTCCATGTGGTTTTGGAAATAATTTAAATGGCAATAATTATATTTTTAATTATTTGAACTATTTGCAAAACTCCTCCACAATAAAGGGGATCCTTTCTAGGATCCAAGTGTCATTAATAAAAACCCCAATACTACTGAGAGTGAAAATTTCCTATTTAAATTAACAATAGCAGTATTTCTATTATAATTACCAATGTGTTTTTAGAAAAAAAATCACAATGGCAATAACCCTACAAATTATTCCCCAGGTGTCCCTTGGAAATGAACATGTTTGGAATCCTTCAGTTCTTGGGTCCCTGCTGACATAGGAATTCGTATAAAAGTTCCTGGTTCTATTGGTGAAACTATTCACCTGGGTAATTGGAAAATAACTTCTTCCTTGCTAAGTAGCTTCTGTAGTTACTAGACTGGTTTTAATGGCGCAAAAATGAGTTTTTGTGGGTTTGAGAGGAAGAACCACTGATTTGTGTCCCAAGAGTTGGGAAACCACACATCAGTTAATATTGTACCCACAAAGTCATCTACCTTGCATAACTCTTTCTTTTATAGCTTCTACAGGGATCTGAAACACTTTGTTTAAATAAGCTTTTTTGTTAAAGAAAAGAGAACTGAAGCATGGCTGGCTACTGATAGTTTGAATTAATTTCTTTTCTATGCTTAGATTGTTCTTGTTATATATTTGGGAAGAATTTAGTAAACCATAGTATTTTGAATGGATCTGTTTGTTCTTTCCCTTTTAAAGCAGGGATCCAGGATTCTCTCTGCCTTCTCTTGCCTTTACTCTCATGGCTTTTTCTCTTTCCTCTCACATTTCTCTAAATGGAATTCTTAGACTATCAGAAAGGATGATCAATGTGAAGTTCTCAAGAACACGTGCCCTGCTTTTTCAGTAAATACATGAGTCATTCCTTTCTCCCTTCACCAATACTATGCAACTTAGCGTGTCTCGAGGGGACACACTATTAATATTCTAATGAACCTCATGTCTGTTCTCACGAGATTTGGCAGAGGATATACCTGAATTTGAATTATACCTGTCAACTACTATCTGAATGACTTGTGACGTTACTCTAAGCCTCAGAGTTCTTATCCAAAATGTGGAATTAATAGCAAGAATTTAGCTTATAGAGAGCCAGTGTATCACAAAGCGTGGAATCAGGACCTTGAGTTATATCCTCTTTTTATCACATCTTAGCTCTAAAACTCTCTGTGCCAGAGTTCTCTCATCTGTAAAAGAAAGGTGATAATGATAGTAACTGCACTGAAGTTCCAACGTTAGTTTTTTTATGTGACAATTAAATGAACTATATGTAAAGTGTTTAGAATATTACATTGCATGTAATAATCATTATATAGATTATAGTCATTATTAATATAAGCTTGCCACATAGCACTAGTCATAAGCTGGTCTTAATGGATATAGTAAATGCCTCAGAAAAGTGTGTGTGTGTGTGTGTTCATATGTAGAATATCTCATTTACAAGGGTAGATTACTGGATGAGGGAAGAAGCCAGATTCTCTTGGTTCATATGCCAGCTCTGCACCCAGATAGTCAGTGGCACTTTGACTAAGTTATTTAATTTTTCTATGCCTCAGTTAACTTATCTGTAAAATGGGGAAAATATAGTATCTATGTCATTGATTGTTGATGGTTAACTGAATAAATGCTGAGAATAAGGCCTGTACCATTTTGAGTACTTGATATTAATTATATATATTTTATGATATCTAATATTAATTAAAATGTATAATCTACCATAAGATGATGAGAGTCAGAAATGTTAGGAAAGCAACAATACAAAATCAAATACATTTTCTTTCTCTTTTTTTATAAAGATTGGCACCTGAGCTAACAACTGTTGCCAATCTTTTTTTTTTTTTTCTGCTTTATCTCCCCAAACCCCCCAGTACGTAGTTGCATACCTTAGTTTCAGGTCCTTCTAGTTGTGGGATGTGGGACACCACCTCAGTGTGGCCTGACAAGCAGTGCCATGTCCGCACCCAGAATCTGAACCCTGGGCCCCTGCAGCGGAGCACATGAACTTAACCGCTTGGCCCTGGAGCCGGCCCCCAAATACATTTTCTGAAGTGCAGTTTAACAATGTGTTGATAACCTTCTACACCCTCTCTACTCCAAAGTAATTTGGAATCTTTTTCTAAGTATCAGCTTGAATAATATAGGTTAATTGCAAGGCAAAATATTTATTTTCCTTTCTATCTTTTATTTTTCATACACTAAAGTACTACTGAGAGTGTAGAACATTCTCTGGCATCTCAGAAACAGAATCAGTTACCTAATGTATCACCTGAGTCCTCGTGGAGAGATCATCCCACATGCCATGGTGGAATACCACACAGGAAATGTGCATTTGAAGACTGAAATTGGAGGACGTGTATCATTGCAAAAAGTATTTCAGTAACTGATATTTTTGCTGCACATTATTTATTATTATTATTAATTTGACTCTATGATACTATATATTTACAAGCTTTGACCCAGAAAAATCAAAGTCTAGAAGCAAGTATAAATCCATGCACTTTTTTGTTGTAAAAATCCACAAGATACAGCCCCAGTTGCTGTCAGTTTTAAATTCACTTAAGAATTCTCTCTTTGGCTTTCTGACCAAAAATGCTTCCCCTGAGCATTTCCGTTGTTCCATTTTGTAAGAAGAGAACACAGTCACTCATGGCTACAGCACTCTGTAATATGATATTGTTTCATATTTCCTTAGCTAAGGTTTACTTGATTAAGCTTATGAAGAATCACACAGAGCAATATCAAATGCAACATATCTCAACGTAGCTTTTCATGCCCCCTAAGTTCTCATCATGTGCCAACATCTATCTATTAGTGAGTTTCTGCACTGTAATTTTACATATCCAGCTGCAAATGAAAATCTTATTTTTGCTGCACCATGGCCTTTTGATACTCAATGATAATTAAATCACAAAATATTATGTCACTTATGAGAAAATATAGCTGTTTCCAAGCGAGAGAATAGCTAGAAATAGAGGATATCAGTATTTTTTCAAGGTCCACTGGTGATTCCAATGTTCAATCTGGAGAAGCACTTAGGTGAAAGCTTAACTCAGGTGTTCCTGCTTAGTAAAGGTTCTGGAGACTGCTGTCATCTGCTGAGCTTTCTAGATGGTCTATACTGCTCATTCTACAAGTAGCACCTAGATTTCATCATCCTGAGGCCTCCAAAGGTTGCTAAATTCCCAACACTGTGTGCTAGCTAGCAAGGCCTGAATTTCCTGATCTAGCATAGTCAGGATTTCTGAGGACACCCATTCACCTATAATTTGAGTAAGGCCTTCCCTGTGCTTTTTGCTGAAGCCTGTATGGTTCCTGTGCAATTATTGAAGCCACCTAATGCTCATTTCAGTAAAAGTAGCAGAACCGAACCACCATAAATATTGTGGGAACAGGAGATTTATGTTCAGATGTCATGAAAATTCCTCTTTTTACTAATTTTACTAATTTAATAATTCTGAAACCAAACTTGGAAGAAGATTCGGGCAATGTAGTTCCCAGCCATAACCAAGTTAACAACAAGATCCCAAACACTTCAACCCTTTTCAACTTGCCACTCATACACATCTCATTTTATCATATTTAACTTTCAAAAAAGACAGCAGAAAAGTATGCTTATTTTTTCAACAGATGTATACAACTTAAAGAAAAAGAGCATACTCAAAGTTTCCTATGTCATTTTATTCATATGGGTGACTTAGGATTCTTACAGCCAAGTCACATACAACCTTTGATATCCTACAGCTTGCTAAAATGTTGAGATAGAAGGTGAACCCTTCTTACTATATCTTGTGTTAGGAAGTAGGCGAATGGGAGAGGAGGGGAATATTGGTTAATATATTTACAAATATATTCACATCAAAGCAAAAGAAAAAAATACTCATAAGTCCTGCAGCTTTAGTTTCAGCTACTGGTCACACGATCATACCTGGCGTATATAACTGCCTTTTTTCCACAACCTACTCCATGTTCTCTTTAACTTCAGCAAACATCTAGGTTGTTTTGATTTCTTGTCTTATGAAGTGGCCAAAAACTTTATCTTCAAGTATGAATATCATTAGTAGTTCTTTCTATTTGACACTGTTATAGAATTTTATTAAATTTTAAATAATGGATATGAGACTTCTAAAAGGTGCCCCAGAGTCTCTCCTGCATTCCAGGAACACTCCCCACTACACTCATTGTGTAGCAGCCATCAAATGTTTCCTTCATATTCAAGAAAAATCATTCAAACAGTAGAGAAATGCTTTTTTGCTTATTGATTAAGTAGCATGAAGTTCTCAAAGTGAACAGGTAGCAGTCTTGGCATCTGGTTCAATGGAATCATTTTTGTGTTCCTTGTAGGAAGAATTACCTCCATCTATCTGTCTATCTATCTATCCATCCCTGTTTCTCTCTCTTTCTTTTTTTAGGAACAAAGACCAGCATACCTTAAATTGTGAGGATGGGAAGCAAAATTTTTGTTAGTGAACCATTAAGAATAGTGAGAAATGCTACCTCCTTTTCCACGTTTTGATTCCCAGACTCAAAATCCTGGCTATTGGGGAAAAAAGCATCATAGATATAACAGCAGTTTAAAGCACATGCTGCACTCTGGAGAACATGATCCGAGCCCCAGAAAGTGTTGGCTTAACTGGTGGCAAAATGAAGCCTTCAACAAACCTGTAAAGTTTTCAACAAAGTCATGTGCTTTAGGATGATGGGGAATGTTGTAAGACTAAAGAGTTTTTAAGCATAAGCAAATTGTCACGTTTCCCTTGCTGTAAAATGAGCCACTTGGTTTGAAGCAATGTTATGTGACAGAATATGATGATGAATAAAGAATTGTATAAATCCAAAGACAGTAGTTTTGACAAAAGAATTTTGGTCAAAAATGATAAATCCATATTGAGAGTAACTCATATTCTAGTAAGAATAAAGTACTGATTCTTCCAGATGAATGAAATCAAATGTAATCAATTTGTGAGATGCTGGCTGGACCCTCAGGGAACGTGCCATGTATGTCTGATGATTGTATTCACTATTGGCACATTTGGCGCTGGAGAGTGGCTGTGGCCACATCAGCCTTGGTGAGTAAAAGCCCTTGTTATTAGCTCTATGCTCCTTCTCCACACCTGATGCCATTATTATTTTAGCCTCATTGAAAAATCTGGAAATATGTTCCTCATTTTTAGTTCTCTGAAGGGTTTAGGCAAGGTTGATGTTACTCATGTATCAATTGTGTGAATTGTCTAATAAAACTTGAAGCTATCTGAATCTAGGGTTTTCTTAATGGGCAGTTTTTTTTTTTAAAATAACTGCTTAATGGTAGTAATAGAGCTAGAAAGATGGGGAGAGGCAAAGGAAAGCTTTTATAAGGTAAGAATAAGTTGAAGGAAATCATGCAAATACACGAAACTACATAACATAATTGGAGAATAATGAATGGCCTTTCTTCTGACTGGTACATAGGGTACATAGACAAGATTAGTAAGAAAAAGAAAGCACTGTCCTGATAATTTTCAAAGGTATATATAATATATATTTGTATATTTCAAATATACACATACATATACACATTTCTAAAAAGGAAACATAAGCCTTCTGTTATCAAAATTTTCACCTTTCGTAGGCACAATTGATTTCAGATGTTTATTTCTGAATCTGTTAGACCATCATACACTGCTTTTGTGATTCTTTCGCAGCTTTTCAGTACTAGGAATATTCATGTGAATCATCTAGACCAAGTATTTCTGGTAAGGAAACTAAGGAACGGAGAATTTGGATGAATCAAACACCTAGAGATAGTTGGATAAAGAATTGAGTCTAGAAACAGGCTTTCTTTCTTTCTGCATGGTCCATTTATAGAACAATGTGGGATAATTTGATGAATATGTAGCTATTAATAGAAGGTACTATTT
The DNA here is from genome assembly GCF_041296265.1 of Equus caballus. Taxonomy (NCBI): domain Eukaryota; kingdom Metazoa; phylum Chordata; class Mammalia; order Perissodactyla; family Equidae; genus Equus; species Equus caballus. The sequence continues at coordinate 16,224,616 of NC_091695.1, forward strand.
TTTTCTCTTTCTGCCAAATATCCTTGATTACACCATCACCACCCTGAAAACAGTGAAAATATCCATCACCCCTTGAAATTTCCTTGTGCTCCTTTTTCATCCCTCGTTTTCACTCCACATCAAGGAACCACTGATATGGATTTTGTCACTATAGATTAGTTTACATTTTATATAATTTTGTGTAAGTAGAATCACACAGTATATACTGTCTCTTAGGTGCCTCCTTCCATTCACCATAATTATTTTGAGATTCATTTCTATTGTTTCATGTTAGTATTCCAATGAATGAATATATCACCATTTGTGTAGCCATTCACCTATTGAGGGATATTTGAATTGTGTTCCTAGTTTTGTGGCTATTAAAAATAAAACTGCTATCACATTCATGTACAAGTCATTATACGAACAAATGATTTAAATTCTCTTGGGTAAATACTCAAGAATGAAATAGTTGGATGATAGTGCAACTATATGTATAACATCCTTTGAAATTGTCAAATTGGTTTTCAAATGATATAGCATATTACATAACCTATGGCAGTGCATGTGAGTTTAGGTTCCACAACTTCTTCCTTAATATTTGGTATAAGAAGTATTTTTAATTTTAGCCCATCTAATAGGTATATCATGGTTTCTTACTGTTGCTTTGACTCATATTTACCTAATAACATGATGCTAAGCACATTCTTTGGTGAGGTATCTTTTCAAATAATTCCATTTTTTTATTGAGTTGTGTGTTTTCTTATTTTTGACGAGATTCGTTATGTATTCTGGCTACACATTCTTTATCAGAAGTGAGAGTTGCAAGTATTTTCTTCAGTCTATCTATCTATCTATCTGTCATCTATTGATCTAACATCTGTCTCTAACAGTCTACTTACCTATCTATCAGCTATCTATCTTACATAATAGTACATAACAGTAATATCAAATTATCCCAAAAAAGCGTCTGATAATAATAATAAATGTTTCCTGGAAAAAATTATCTCATTACATTCTGTTATCTTTTCTTATATAAACACTATCCCAGAAATACATGGTTTAAAATAGCAGCCACTGGGCTATATTCTCTGTTTCCTAGTGTTGACTGAGGTCACATGGTGACCTAGATGTTGGTCTAGGCCGTAGGGTCTTTCATAACTGTCTCCAGGATGAGAATGGCTAGAAAGATTGACTCAAGTGCTCCCCTTCCCAGTGCATGTAACCTCAGAGTGTGTCAAATGGTTTTCTAGAAGGTTAGCTGGACTTCCTATGCGGCATCTCATGGCTTTCAGAGACTATCTTCTTAAAGGCTAGATTCAGAAGTGATACACAATATTTCTTCCAATTTCTGTTAGTCAAAGCATTTAAAAGACAAGAAAAATTCAAAAGGGTAATAAATAGGCACTCTGTCTCTAAGGAAAGTGTGTAAAGATGTGTACAGTCATCTTTAATGTGCCAAAACTATCATGAGCCCCTTGTAAGACTCTAAAATTCACATTCCAGATTCTTTTATGAATAGCTTTTAACATTTTAATTAAATTCATGAGTGTGTAGTATGTGATCTCTTTTTGCTGTGCATGTACTTAGCAAAGCCATTGAATGTAGCAATACTTGAATAGCACACATATAGAAAGAAGAGTGACAGATATTTTAATCTCAGGTCATTGTGAAAGCAACATTAGCTCTGGGATCTTTGGAGGTAGTCATATCATATCAGATATCAAGATGGTAGACCAAGGTTCAAGAAGTATGGGGAATAACAATGCTATCTCTTGGGAAGTATTTAGGGAGGATATAAAAGAGAAAATTCCAGTATTTCTCAATTTGCAAAGAACTAGTATGGAAAATCACATACTAAAATTATTTTTAGAAAAACAGTGTAACTCTGCTTTTTTTTAGAAAAAGTATTATCCATGCAAACATGTTTAAGTGAATCATTCTTGTACACATGAGCTATATTAATGGAAAAAAATCCCCAAATCCAGTGTATTTTTATTCTTTGTTCATCACCTTCCATTTTTAGTAGTCTGAAGTACTTAACAATAAATATGTAGAAAGCATTTACCTTGAAAAATCCTTGTTTTAGCGACTTCAGGGAATATAAAAAATAAACATTGATCTTATTCCTGAAACCTTAAGTGTAATAGAGAAATTCTTATATGAATAAATTAAATATAATTCAAGAAAGAGAGTATTAAGTGTGGAGAATGTGATGGAATCATAAGATGAATGAAATGCATGTAAGTGACATGTAACGAGGGGATGGGGGTAAGAAAATACTTGGAGATGAGAGTGGTCTTGAAAGGTAGCATTAACAGAACGTTCATAGCATCATTATGCATAACAGCCAAAATGTATAAACAAACCAAATCTTCATCAACTGATAAATAAATCAACAAAATGTGTCATATCTATGAAGAAAATATTATTCAGCCACAAAATGCTACAAAATTATGACACTTGCAAAGACATAGATGAACTTTGAAAACAAGATGCTGAGTGAAAGAAGCCTGATGCACAAGAAAACCCATATTGTATGATTCTGTTTACATGAGAAGTACAGAATATGGAAACATATAGAATCAGAAAGTAGATTAGTGATTGCCAGAAGCTGAGGACAGGGGATAAAGAGAAGTGACAGCTAATAGTTATGGGTTCCTTATTGGAATGATGAAAAATGTTCTGGAATTAGGTAGGGGTAATGGCGGTACAACCTTGTGAATATACTGAAACCCAAAGAAGTATACACGTTAAAGGGTGGACTTATAGTATATGAGTAATATTTAGAAAAAAAAATGTCATTGAAGATTAGTAATATTCATAAACATGGTCATAGATGAGAATGTTTCAAAAATGGAAGAAACAAAATGAACAATAGAAAGGAGGTGGAAAGGATTAAGTAGGGTACTATTTGAATTTCATTGGAGTCTGCTTTGACTACAGAAGGAGGTAGCTGTGAAGCAATCATAAATATCATTTGCAGTTTTTTTTCCTAACATAGACCAATTAAGTGACAGTAAGTGAAGCATAAAGACTCAGTCTTTACTGAAATTGTCACTGTATTCATGGGGGAATATACAGAACCAGAAATATAATTAATGACATATTTACATAACACCAAAGCCTAAGGGCAACAGCTTCAGAGATTTAAGTCCCAAATGTTACCTGGTAAAATAAAATGTCATCTGCCTATTGTTTAGCTACTGAAGACCTACTCATCTCAGGTAGGTTCTCAAGTCTCCAAATTTAAAGACTATATGGGGAAAAAACTTAATTTTTTTGGAAAAAAATGAGAGATTTGTAAATGAATCACTTTATGCCTGTTTATTCAGTTTAATAAACTGAAATTTAAGGGCCACAGATGATCTTTTCTTCTCAGGACTGACAGAATTTGACTGAAATTATTAATTTTCACTAAATAAGATTTTAATCATTTTCTTTTTATCTAGGTTTACTGGAAAGCCTTTAAGCCTTTTATCACTGAGCAAGCACATACTTGAATTTTACTGGGTTTTTTAAATTTTAAAAGGAATTGAGGTACCACATTACAAAAAACATATACAAATAACACCATGGGGACCATATGCCATATTTAAAGTCTAAAAAAATGTATCCATCACCCACATTCCAATTCTTATATATCAACAAAGACATACACATATGCAAACAGATGACATGACATGCACACATAAATACAAACGTACACAAGGAAGAGAAGCCTATATATCTGAGAAGCATTTATTGTCCCTCGTACTCCTTCCATTTTTTAATATAAAATACTATTTGAAATCCAAAGAGATGCAAATGCATATGTTAAATTCTGTTGTTTCAAATTCTTTTTAGGACTCTTCTTTGTTTGGTCAAGAGACTCCTCCGTTGGCACCAGACCACTCCACAAATAGGTAATGAATATTGTGACAAAGCAATACCACACTTCTAGAGAAAAGGTCAATAATGTTTATTTCCTGTCTCACCAAATACTAAAGACAACATAGACCAAGACCAGTAACATAATTTTTTCATTATTATCAGTTAGAGATGCTCATTGTGTCTAGAATTAACACAAAATCATTTAAACCAACGCTGTTTCTGAAGAACATAACCATGGTAATCGTTTTTTTGTGTCCATGTGATTATTTTCGAGCATAGAAAATGGTTCGCCCTGTATCCTAAAATATGGTCTCTCTAACCTTGATGTTTCCTCTGTATCATTTTGGAGATGTAATGAGACCTAAAATCATCCAAATCTCTTCCTTGAGATAAAGAAGGTAATGCTCAGAGAAATTAAAGAGCTTGTACGAAGTCGCATACTTCAGGAATGCCATCTAGACTTAGATCAAAGTTTCTCAACTCCTTATTCCAGGTATTTTTTATTATTGTTTTACAGACTGCAATGCCTTTTTAAAGAATGACACATGACCGGGTAATTTTCTGAGTATAAAAAAGACAATTGCAGAAAGAAATTATGTTCTGCCTCATGGATATTTGTGGATGTCCAGAAGAGTTAAACATGCATCTATCCTTTTCTTGATCATTTTCTCAAAAATTTAGACAAGAAAAAGAAGAATGAATAGAGGAAATTGCTCCTCCATGACTGAATTCATTTTCCTTGGAATCACCAACAACACTAGGATGAAAGTAACCCTATTTACCATGTTTCTGGTTGTTTATCTCGTTAATCTTCTGGCAAATCTTGGAATGCTCATTTTAATTAGAATAAATTCCCAGCTGCACACACCAATGTACTTCTTCCTCAGCCACCTCTCTTTCTGTGACCTCTGCTATTCCACAGCAGTTGGGCCCAAGATGCTGGTGGACTTGTTTGCCAAGAACAGATCAATCCCCTTCTTTGGCTGTGCTCTGCAATTCTTGATCTTCTGTATCTTTGCAGATTCTGAGTGTCTACTGCTGGCAGTGATGGCCTTTGATCGGTACAAGGCCATTAGCAACCCCTTGCTCTATAGAGTCAACATGTCCAGCAGGGTGTGCTCCCTGCTCATGGCCGGGGTTTATCTGGTGGGAACGGCAGATGCTTTGATACACACAACATTAACATTCTGCTTATGTTTCTGTGGGTCAAATGAGATTAATCATTTCTTCTGTGATTTACCACCACTTTTCATCCTTTCCTGCTCTGATATACAGGTCAATGAGTTGGTGTTATTCACCATTTTTGGCTTCATTGAACTGAGTACCATTTCGGGAGTTCTTATCTCTTATTGCTATATTATCCTGTCAGTCTTGAAGATCCACTCTGCTGAGGGGAGGTTCAAAGCTTTCTCCACCTGCATCTCCCACCTAATCACTGTGGCAATTTTCCAGGGAACTATGCTCTTCATGTATTTCAGGCCAAGCTCTTCCTACTCCCTAGATCAAGACAAAATGTCCTCGTTGTTTTACACCCTTGTGATTCCTATGTTAAATCCTATAATTTATAGCCTGCGGAACAAGGATGTGAAAAAGGCCCTGGAAAGAATGGAAACTAATAGATGGTTTTAAATACGTAATTTAAATACACACGCACAAACTCATATTGTGGTTGTTGCTTTTGTAAAATTGTATGGCATGATACAAGAGAAGCAAATGTGTCTCAAATACTTTGATTTAATAAAATTAGTATTTGTTTTTTTTTTTTGAGGAAGATTAGCTCTGAGCTAACTACTGCCAGTCCACCTCTTTTTGCTGAGGAAGCCTGGCCCTGAGCTAACATCCATGCCCATCTTTATCTACTTTATATGTGGGATGCCTACCACAGCATGGCTTGCCAAGTGGTACCATGTCCGCACCCGGGATTCGAACCGGCGAACTACGGGCCCCCGAAAAGTGGAACATGTGAACTTAACTATTGTGCCACCGGGCCGGTCCCTAGTATTTGTTTTAAAGCTCACAGATAATATTCAGTTCCTCAAACATGTCATAGTTCGTGATGTGTCTAGAATTTACATATGATACTCTTTCCTTGTTGAAATCTTTCCTGACTTCCAATTTTGGCAGATATTTATTGATTTGTTTTTTGTTCAAATACTAATTTATTACACTAAAATTAATTGTGTATTTACTAAGTGAACTTTTAACTTTCAAGTGCTTTGTATTCCGTGGTACATCCAGTAGTTTCTATACCAATGAATCCTATAATCTAGTGGGAGTAATTGACGTTAATTGACTAAGCACTCAAATAATTCATAAGCCTCAAAAGAATATGAGTTAAAAACTGAGGGCTTTATATCTAAAGCAAAATGTTTCATATAAGATAATGTCTTTGTTGGTTGGACATATTGAGTCTCAAATCTAAAAAGATGCAAGATGAGAGAGGAAAAGGTGGTAGGCAGAGGATCTGACAATTAGAGAAGTCTTAACTTGGACAAGTTCATGACTCTTTAGAGATAAAGAAGTCGTGGTTGCTACAACATGGATGAATCTTGAGGGCATAATGCTAAGTTAAATAAGTCAGACAAAGAAAGACAAATACTGTATGATCTCATTTATATGTGGAATATAAAAACGGTGAGCTCAGAAACAGAGAGTATATTGGTGGTTGCCAGGGGCTGAAGTTTGGGGGAAATGTGTAGATGTTGGTCAGATGGTACAAATTTTCTGTTATAAAATGAAGTTCTGGGGATCTAATGTACAGCACGGTGACTATAGTTAAAAATATTGTATTGCATATATGAAATTTTCTAAGAAGGTAGATCTTAAATGTTCTCAACACAACAAAAAAATGGTAACTATGCGAGGTGACGGATTTGCTTATTAACCTATAGTGGAAATCGATCACAAATTATACATATATGAAAATATACATTGTACACCTTAAACATACCCAATGTTATTTACTGATTTTATCTCAATAAAACTGGAAAAAAGAAGAAGAAAATAATTCCAGTTGGTTTGGTTATAAAGAGCAGTGAAAAGGGCCCTGGTAAAGTACATCATTGTGCTGTAATTATCAACAATCAACTGCTCCAACAACCCTCCAGGAAAATTTCCTTCCCTGCTTTCCCCTTTTCATCTCTGGCTAAATGTCCTGTTTTGTAGTTCACACACAACAACCTCCTTTAAGCATTGTTTTAATATCACCATGTTTATCAAATCACTGCCTTCAGTATGAGATTTAAAGCATTATTTACTCAAGAACTGAAGTTTCTATCCATTATCCAAAGCACAGCACAGTGTCTGGGACACAAAATGGGAAAACAAATAAATAATAAATTAGAAACCAGATATCATTTAAAAAATTTTTTTTTAAAGATTGGCACCTGAGCTAACAACTGTTGCCAATCTTTTTTTTTCTCTGCTTTTTCTCCCCAAGTGCCCCCAGTACATAGTTGCATATTTTGAGACACCACCTCAGCATGGCCTGATCAGAGGTACTATGTCCGCATCCAGGATCCGAACTGGCAAAATCCTGCGCCACTGAAGCAGAGTGCGCAAACTTAACCACTCGGCCACAGGGCCAGCCACAAGATAACATTTTTGAGTGCCTCTTAGAAGTTAGCAACACAATTAAATGAGAATATGGCATATATATATAAATAAAATAACTTTTAAGAAAGTACAGAGATGGTTGTGGATACTAAGATCTAATCACACTAGAAGAAAATAGCATTTGCCTTTGTACGTTCCTAATGTTTGTCTACTTTATCTGTCTCTGCTGTAGTTTCTGACGGTTAAAGCACTGAATCAGCTTATTGAGACAACATGGATGTGGCCACATATTAGAAGAACCACATAAAACTCAAGGGCACTCTTAATTATCCATTACAATTGTTGAAGTTAAAAGCCACTGAATGTCTTAGATTTTCTAGCTTCTATTTTAAAATGCCTTTGTGAGAAAATATTTCGGAATGGAAGTAAAACTGAAGAAGAACTCCTGCTTTTCAAGATGGCATTTGTGGCACACTGTGACTTCTTACTAGTTATGAAGCTGGAAAAAAACCTATGAACAATATATTATTTTGGTGAGTCTTTAAGTGTTTCCATCTATACCATATTTTCCCAATTAACACATATTCTTTTGAAAATGTTAGTTATGAACACCAACATGTTAGAAAACATGTTTGAAATATATTGTCCAAGAAAAATGGAGTGCCAGTGGATTGCTGCTAATTTAGAGGATGCAAACGTGTAATCTGATTAACCCATCTCCCTCCTTAATGGCAGCTATATATTACAGCATCTAAAGACTGATTTGATCTATCTACTGACTGTTTTATCAGATCTTGTGGGTGTGAAGTAAAGAGAATGGAATTTTAAGGTCTATGAATGGAATTCAAAAAATAGAATTTACTGATTCAATGAACTGTGGGCCTCCTTTCTTTAAAGTTGTGAGGTTGAATAACACATTATGGGAAATATTTTCTTAGGGAATCATGACTCAAATAGAAGGTTGGATGATGGCCTATAATGACTCCTTATCTTGGTATTCTACAGAAATTTGGAGCACTGCATCAAAAGGCTTTATGTATTCCAGCCTATCTACTTCAACCTTCATCATTCCCTTGCCTTCTTAGTCACTCTACATAACATCCTTCTTACGTATGCCCAATGACTGATGGAAAATATTATTGTTCAAATACAGTATTATCAGAACCATGGGTGGTCTTTAAATATGGTGACAGAGAAGGCTCCTGAATGCTTCTTCTCCCATGACACAACAAATGAACAGCTACACGTGGTCCAATTCTCTCCAAAAGAAATCAAGAAACTAGCTGAGTGACTCCTACACATTGAGCAATGAGAAAATATCCGCACTGAAACAGGTAAAAAAAAACCCCTCAGATAGACTCTAGCCATAAGCACCACCCTCAGCAAAGGGACATACAATTGGGGAGAAACACCTAGCTCCCAGCTTCTCACAGAGGAGTAAAGTATTTGGACCCCACACAGTGTGCCCCAACTTTTAACACTCCCACCACAGGAAGAGGCTTCCAAATCTCTTAGCTCTGAAAGCCAATGGAGCTTGCATTATATATATATACACACGCTTAATTTTGAGAGACTGAATGCTCTTCCCCATAACTGGGAAGAATACAAGCATATCTCATAACTTTTATTCAGTACCGCATTAAGGGTTCAGTGCAATCGGGGAAGAAATTGAAATAAATGGCTTCCAGACTAAAAAGAAAGAAGCAAGTGTCCTATTTATATATGACATGGTCCTGTATGAACCTAATCAAAGAAATCCACGAAGAAACTACTAGAACAAATATAGGAACCACAGGACTAAACAAACAAAAAAGCAGTTATTAAGGGAAGACGGCACTAGCTGCAGCTATTACACCAGGGCTTAGAGCAGAGAAAGAAGGCAAAAAACCCCTCTCCTAGTCGTTCTCTGATTGGTTTATATTGCATATTTTAAAAGCTGCTGCCTGAGAGTCAGGTTTCAAATTTAACATGCACCTAGAGGCTGATTGAGATCCTCCCTGGAGAACAGGAAAGCTGCAGAGTCCTCCCACACTCTCTCACTCCTAGCCACCCTAAGTCACCCTTATCTTCCTGGGAGGAACTTGTTCATATGTCTGCACCCCAGATTTTGTGGGTACCACCTGAGTGATGTGTCCCCCCACATCACTTGATTCTGATGGCCAACAGGGCTTTCATTCAGAAATGCCACAGAAGACTGAAATCATGTCAAGCATCTTCTCCAATCACAGTAGTATGAAACCGGAAATCAATTAGAAGAAGAAAATTCTGGAAAATTCACAAATATGTGGAAATTAAATAAAATGTTCATGAACAACCAATGGGTTAGAGAAGAAATTAAAAGAGAATTCAAAAAAATATCCTGAGACAAATAAAAATAGACAACATACCAAAAGTCAAGGGATGCAGCATAAGCAGTTCTGAGGAAAGTCTATAGTGAGAAATGCTACATTAAGAAAAAAAGACATAACTTCATAACTCAAGGAAACAGAAAAAGAGGAATAAACTAAGCCAACCTCTAGAAGAAGCAAGGAAATAACAAAGATCAGAACTGAAATAAAAGAAATGGAGACAAAAATGACAGTGCAAAAAATCAATCAAATTGCGTTGGTTTTTTGAAAAGATAAACAAAATAGACAAACATTTAGCTAGATTCAATCAAGAAAAAAAGAGAAAGGTATCAAATAATATTTTAAATGAAAGAAGGGACATTACACTTGATACAAATACAAAGGAACATAAGACAATATTATGGACAATTGTATGCAAAAAATTGGACCACTTAGAAGAAATTGATAAATTCCTAGAATATGCAAGCTAACAAGACTGAATTATGAAAAAATAGAAAATCTGAATAGACCAATCTAGTAAGAAGGTTGAATCAGTAATTCGTTGGTGAATTCTATCAAGCATTTAAAGAATTAATACTGATCCTTCTCAAACTCTTACAAGAAATAGAATAGTAGGAAGCAACCCCAAACTCATTTTATGAGGCCATCAATATCCAGATACCAAAAGAAAACTAAAAGCCAATATTCCTGATGAATATGGAAACAAAAATCCTCAACAAAGTAGTAGCAAACCAAATTCAATAATGCATTACAAAGATCATAGACCATGACCAAGTGTGATTTATTCCCGGGATGCAAGGATGGTTCAACATCTGAAAATCAATCAGTGTATTCACTGTATTAAAAAAATGAAAGAAAAAATTACATGATCATCTCAATAGAGGAAGAAAATCAAGTGGCAGAATTCAACATCTTTTCATTATAAAACTCTCAGCAAACTAGGGAGAGAGGTAACTTACCACAACATAAAGGCCATAAATGACAAGCCCACAGCTAACATCATATTAAACAGTGAAAAGGTGAAATCATTCCTCCTAAGATGAGGAACAAGATAAGGATGCCCAAACTTTCTACTTTTATTCAACATTGTACTGAAAGTTCCACCCAGAGCATTAAAAGAAGTAAAAGACATGCAAATGGGAAAGAAAAAGGTGAAATTATCTCCATTCGCAGATAACATGATGTTATATATACAAAACCCTGAAGACTCCACCAAAAAAACCAGTTAGAACTAACAAACTAGTTCAGTAAAATTCTGGATGCAAAATCAGTACACAAAAATCAATTTCATTTCTATTCACTAACAATGACTTATCAGAAAGATAAAGTAAGAATAAAATTCCATTTTCAATTCCATCAAAAAGAATAAAATACTTAGGAATCAATTTAGCCATGGAAATAAGAGATCTATATACTGAAATCTATAGTATATCAATGAAAGAAATTGGAGAAGACACAAATAAATGGCAAGATATTCCACGATCATGCGTTGGAAGATTTAATATTGTTAAAATGTCCCTACTACCCAAAGGAGTCTACATATCCAATGCAATCTTTATCAATATGCTGTGACTGAAAGTTTGGTCTCTGAACCCAGTGCCAATCCAAATAATGAGAACAGAGTCTTGGGTAAAAAGGAAAACCAGCTTTACTTTTTTTGCCAAGCAGAGGGAGCAAAGCAATGGCTAGTGCCTTAAGAATTGCTGGCTACCCACTAAGAAATGGGGAAAAGATTTCAGAGGTTTGTGAGGAATGTAGAGGGGGGAAGTCTATGACCATGCTGGTCAGCGCTTTCCCACCAGCTTTAGGGTGCTTTCAAGGAGGGACAGCCTGTTAGATAAGGGATTCTTCACCTGCCTGCCCTTGGTTGTCTGCCTCTGTGGTGGATGGTGGATTCTGGTGCCAGGAAGCTCTGGGAAGATTCAGTTTCTTGATATTCTCTGGACATCAGTTTCCCTGTAATAAACTTCAAGGACCTGTGAGTAGCCTGAGCCCAGCATGAGGCCACCTGGGCTTTTAAAATTTCTAACTTCTATTTAGTTGTAAAGCTCAGGGAGTCACAGGTTAAAAAAGCAGATATTTACATATTAGTGTGACTAAAGAGTCAGGGAAAGGGGATGAGCACTTTTGGTTTTAACCTCATATATGCTGGGTTTAATGTAGGGGAACCAATATTAGGGCCAGTATTAATTAGAAGGCTATAACAATGCTAATGGCATTTTTATAGAAGTAGAAAAAACAATCTTAAAATTTGTGTGGAAACAAAAAATGCTCTAATAGCCACTCAAACTTGAGAAAGCAGAACAAAATTGGAGGCACCTTACTTTACGATTTCAAACTGTATTGCAAAGTTATAGTAATCAAAAGAATATGTTATTGGCATAATAACAGACAAGTTTTCACATATAGATTAACGAAGCAGAATAGAAAACTCCAAAATAAACCCACTCATTTATGTTAAATTAATTTGCAACAATGGATCCAAGAATATGCAATGGGGAAAATAGTCTCTTTAATAAATGGTACTGGGAAAACTAGAAAGACACTACAAAAGAATGAAACTGGACTCCTATCTACCCCATTTACAAATGTCAATACAAAATGACTTGAAAACTTGAACACAAGACCTGAAACTAAAACTGCTAAGCAAAACATTGGGGGTAAGCTCCTTGACATCAGTCTTGGCAATGATTTTTTTGGATTTGACAACAAAAACAAAAATAAACAAGTAGGACTTATATCAAACTAAAATGCTTCTGCATAGTAAAGGAAACTATTGACACAATGAAAAGACAGCCTACAGAATGGAAGAAAATACATGCAATTCACATATCAGTAATGATTCACACAACTCAATACCAAAAAAACGATCTGATTAAAAAATGGGCCAGTGAACTGAATAGAAATTCTTCCAAAAAGATATTCAAATGGACAACAGGTGTATGAAAAGTGCTCAATATCACTAATCATCAGGAAATGCAAATTGTAACCACAATGAGATATCACCCCACACCTGGCTATCATCAGGTCTCTATGCCTAGAATGGTTATCATCAAAAAACAAATAACAAATGTTGATGAGTTTGTACAAAAAAGGAAACCCTTGATCACTGTCGATGTAAATGTAACTTGGTATGGCCACTATGGAAAATAACATCAAGGTTCCTTAAAAAATTAAGATAGAACTACTGTATGATCCAGCAATCCCATTCCTGAGTGTTTATTCAGATGAAATTAAAACCAGAAATCAAAGATAATCACCACTTTCATGTTCATTGTGGCATGATTCACAGTAGTCAAGATGTGGAAACAACCTAAGTCTCTATCAAAAGATGAATGGATAAATAAGGCGTGGTATATATATAATGGAATATTATTTAGCCACTAAAAACAAAAATAAAACCTACCATTTGGTACACCGTGGATAGACTTTGAGTGCATTATGCTAAGTGAAATATCAGACAAAGACAGACAGATACTGTAATATCTCACTGATATGTTGAATCTAAAAAAAAACAATACTAAACTCATAGAAACAAAGCAGATTGGTGGTTGCCAGAGATGGTGGATGATGGGTGGGGGAAATGGGTGGATATGGCCAAAAGGTATAAACTTCCAGTTAAAAGATAAATACATTCGTGGGATGTAATGTACCAAATGGTAACTATAGTTAACAATACTGTATTATCTATTTGAAAGTTGCTGAGAAAGTAGATCTTAAAAGTTCTCATCACACGCACAAAAATCTGAAACTGTAGGAGATGGTGGATGTTAACTAAACTTGTGACAATGTTTTGCAGTATCTGCACATATTACATCATTATTTTGTACACCTTGAACTAGTACAATGTTATGTGTCAATCGCATCTCAATAAAACTGGGAAATAATATCCTCATGGACATACATAAATGGAAATACACAAACACATATATTTATAATTTAAAAAGGAGATTATATCATAAATTTATGAATTTTCTTTTCTTTTTTCTTTTACGCTGAGGAAGATTTACCCTGAGCTAACATCTATTGTCAATCCTCCTCTTTTTGCTGAGGAATATTCACCTTGAGTCGATATCTGTTGCCACTTTTCCTCTATTTTGTATGGGAGACGCTGTCACAGTATGGCCACTGTTAGATAAGTGGTGTAGGGCTAACCCGAGAACCGAACCCAGGCTGCCAAAGCAGAGGAAATCGAACTTAACCACTAGGCCACTGGGACTGGCCCAGAATTTTATTTTTTTAGTGGATACTTTTCTCCCCCATTTCTTCATTCCACACATTGAACTCCAGTATGCTTCATCCTTCCTTCTAATGTATGCTCCAGAAAACCCCTGATAACAGCTTGCCCTTTATCTTTTCTTATTTTTTTGTCAAGTTCATTCATTGGTAAATATATAATCATCATTCGCTTTCCATAAAATAGTGTATATATAATTCATTGTATGTTAATTTTCCAAATTGACTGTAGGCTTTTGCAAATGCTTCTACATCAATACAAGGGGCTCTGATGTATTTCTTTGAATGATTACATGGTATTCCACATTATGGAAATATCTTAATCCAATTACATATTTTTGTACTGGTGGGCATATTTTTTCCTAGTTTTTGATCATTGTTAACTATGTTAAAATAATTATATTTGTATGTATACGCCTCTTGAAAGCTAGCCCCAGAGTGACAGAGCTAGTTTTTCTATCCTGTATTCATCAAAGTAGTCAGAGGCCAGCCTAAATTTAAAAGGAGGGAGAAAAGATACCATATCTCCATGGGAGAAGTGTCAAAGAATTTGAAAATATCTTTAATCAGACACAGGTACCATCAGTCTGTTGTAGAACCTTGAAAATTCTCATTTCCACATTCTTATGTTATTAGCTTTTCACATATGGATTCTCCTTAACTTGAGATACAGTTACATCACGATAAACTCATCCTAAGTTCAAAATATCATGCTAAAAATGCACTTAATACATCTAACCTACCAAATATCAGAGCTTAACCTAGCCTACCTTAAACATGCTCAGAATACTTACAGTTGGGCAAAATCATCTAACACAAACCCTATTTTATTGAACATCTCATGTAATATATTGAATACTGTACTGAAAGTGAAGAATAGGATACTTGCATGGGCACTCACCGTTAACAAATAGAGATGAAAACACACTGGGCCTGAAAAATGTTTGAAGCATTGAATTAAGATTAATTAATGCAGGATGGGGATGCTATGGCAACAAGGTCATCAATTTCTCTCTCTCCCTGTGAGGGTCCAGAATAGTGTCCAAAATATGCTGGCAACACAGTCCACTGTAGAGTACGGGTTGTTTACTCTCATGATCCTGTGGATGACTGGGAGCTACTGCTCACTGCCACTGCACAGCATCACGAGAGAGTATCTTGTGGAATATTGCCAACCCAGGAAAAGAACAAAATTCAAACTTTGAAGTATGGTTTCTCCTGAATGCGTATCACATTCACACCAACATGAAGTAAAAAAAATGTGGAGTTGAAGCATAGTATGTTAGGGACAATCTGTATTCAAATTAAATATATGTGTGTGTATGAATTTTTCTGATTCCTTGCGTGCACATACAGAGCATAAAACAGTGATTGAAATGTACTTAAAATTCACATTACAAAAAGGAGGGTAGATGAAAGTTGATACCAGTCATGTCAGTGTGAAAGATTGATTAGCTCTGCTTCCTGCTCATGGCATTCCATCAAACCGAGGACCACAATGACAAAGGTTCAGGGATAATGGAGCATTAAATCATAGCTGTTGGGAAGGGTTTGGAAAGGATGCATAGTTCCACTCCAATAATTTTCAACTTTGTAACAATTGAAATGAAGAAAAGCCAACTAAATTATTTTACAAACAAATAGGGGGCTGGCCTGGTGGCCCAGCAGTTAAGTTCACATCTTCAGCTTCTCTGTGGCCTGGGGTTCACCAGTTCGGATCCCGGGTGTGGACATGGCACTGTTTGGCAAAAGCCATGCTGTGGTAAGCATCCCACATATAAAGTAGAGGAAGATGGTCATGGATGTTAGCTCGGGGCCAGTCTTCCTCAGCAAAAGGAGGAGGATTGGCAGTAGTTAGCTCAGGGCTAATCTTCCTCAAAAAAGAAAAAAAGAAAAGAAACAAATAGAACCCTGATGTCTCCTAAAGC
The DNA here is from genome assembly GCF_041296265.1 of Equus caballus. NCBI lineage: Eukaryota > Metazoa > Chordata > Mammalia > Perissodactyla > Equidae > Equus > Equus caballus. The sequence goes on from NC_091695.1 coordinate 16,240,535, forward strand.
CTCTTTCATGAACAGGTGTATGTATGATCTATATTAGTTGAAACAGTCCCCAAAAGACCTCTTTATTTCTACTATTTGTCCATTACCTACCAGTCTAGTCACCTAAAATATTTAAGAACCATTAGTAATTAGACATTACGTATGCAAGTCCTGATGCTAGGCTTCAGGATAAATAGAAATTTGCCAAATGTTGCTGTTATTTCTAAGAGAGTACAATGTAGTAAAAGACATAGACACATATATGAATGAAATAGACATATTTCAAGAAAAAGTGTACTAAGTATAATGTATGTTATAGTCATAAAATAATTAAAATCCAGTTGGATGACATGTGATTGAAGGAATGTAATCATGCATACTTAGCGGAAAAAAAGTATTTAATATGACCATTAAAGAACTCTTGTGTGTATATATACGGGAAGGTATAAGGGATTGTTTCAGAAATGAAACAGACAAGATAAAAATAATTAAGGATAAATAATAATAAAATAATCATCTTAATAAAGAAATTTATTAATTTAATAAATTTAAGAAGATAACAGATAAAAACTTCAGTTGAGGGTCTATTTGAGTTTATTGGATGTCTGATTTGACTGGAGGAAGATTGTGTAGGACAGTAAAAAATCATACTGTAAACACCATCATACTTTCTTGGCATTGATCAATTTGGTGCAAGCATGAAGAATTAAAAGTTTGGCCTTGGAGCCCTCAGGGTGGTGCAGCGGTTAAGTTCGCGTGTTCCGCTTCAGCGGCCGGGGGTTTGCCGGTTGGGATCCCGGGTGCGGACATGGCACAGCTTGTCAAGCCATGCTGTGGCAGGCATCCCACATATAAAGTGGAGGAAGATGGGCACAGATGTTAGCTCAGGGTATATGTGTTTGGACTTATGAATACTTCAATAAATACAGTGTTAACATTCTGCTTATGTTTCTGTGGGTCAAATGAGGTTAACCATTTCTTGTGTGATATTCCACCTCTCCTTTTGATATCTTGCTCAGATATGTAGGTCAATGAGTTAGTGATATTCACCATCTTTGGTTTCATTGAACTGATTACTCTTTCAGGACTTTTTGTGTCTTATTGTTCTTCATCCTGGCAGTGCTAAAGATCCAATCTACTGAGGGAAGGTTCAAAGCTTTCTCTAATTGCACCTCCCACTTAACTGTTGTTGCAATTTTCCAGGGAGCTCTGCTCTTCATGTATTTCTGGCTGAGTTCTTCCTACTCCCTGGATCAAGACAAAATGATCTCATTTTTTACACTCTTGTGACTCCCCTGTTAAACCCTCTGATTTATAGTCTACAGAACAAGGATATGAAAGATATTCTGAAAAAACTTAAATAAAAATTAGTTCCATTGAAAAGTTATATGTATATATATTTTATCCCAATGTTACACTATAATACATGAAAATCAAAATTATTTTAAGTAATGTTGGGTGATCCAATAAATATTTATACTATGTTCCAGCCATACAAATATGTCTCATTCCCTAAATACACCATGTTTCATTTTATGTCTTAAATTTATATTTGGTACTCCTATTTGTGGGAGAATTCTGGGCTCTTATTTTGCCAAATTTTCATTTTCTCAATCTTTTATTCATGCATTAATTTAATTTCTAAAAGTTATTGAGAGTTTCCTAAGTGTCTGTTGCACGTCTTATGTGCTTTGTATTTCGTGCAGAATCCAACAGTTCTTATATTAATGAATCTTATCGCCTAGTGAAAGTGGCAAATGTTAATTAAATAATCATTCAAATTATTTATAATGAAACTATAATTATGCCACAATGTGGAAAGACTGGACGCTATAAACCCAAAGTACAGTGTTCAAGTGTCGTGAACAAAGTTAAAAAGAACTTCCTGGAATTAGAGACAATCTGGGACCTAAGAGATAAGCAGGAATTAACTGAGAGCTGGTAGAGAAAGAATTCTAGGCAGATGTATCAGTAATTAGAAAAGCCTTGAAGTGGGCAGGAGCATGCGATTTCTGTGGAATTTAAAGAATTTTAAGTGTAGCTAGATTATGGAGATCAAGGGGACTGGCCTGATGAGTCAATCCCTGTGCTGCAATGCACAACTCAGTCACTTCCTCCAGGCCCTTTCCTTCCCTCCAGCATTCTCCAAACTTGGTTCAAACACCACCCTGTGCCTCAGAACATTGTTGATCATCCAACTCTGTTTCCTAAACCATTACCTTTAACGTGAGGTTTGAACACTAAAGAGCAGATAAATAATGATATAATGGCATATTTTTACAAAGAATAAATAAATAATGATATAATGACATATTTTTACAAAGAATACTATACAACCATGAGAGTGAATGTAGTACAACTGAATGCAGAAACACGGGTGGATAACACAAGCATATTGTTGAATGAATCAGTGCATACTGTAGTCATCCACTTGTGTGACTCAAAAAATATGAAACTAATCTATCATGATAAAACAAAAAAGTATTTACTCCTTGGAAGTAAAAGATTAGTGACTTAGGAGGGAGCATATAAAAGGCTTTTATGATACTGGTAATGCTGTATTTCTTGGTCTGAGTCCTGATTATAAATGTGTTTTTTGAAGTTATCTATCCATACACTTATCATAAATATTCTCTCTATATATTCAAATATAGAGAAAAGGGTTTTTTCCTTTTTCCTTTTCACAGCAAAAACGTTTTTACAAAGCAAATTCCATTTACCATTAGACTATAAGAAACCTCAGAATTTTATTGTTATAAATTTTTATCCCTAGAAATGCTTTCCAAACAATAAAGTCCAATACATTTTTGTAAAATTAATGGTGTTACTTTCATAGAATCTTTCAGTGAATAACTATCCCTTTTACTATTAAAAAAGCAAGGATGACTGATTCAACCCAGGAGTACTCCTAATATTGTTTCCAGCAGCAAGAAGATTTAGTGAATCTGATTTTCCTTGGTACCGTTATCATGCACTGAACTTATTCATAATGGCCCACGACTAAGGGCCATTCAACTATTTTATAAAGAAAAGAATTTATAAATAGACAGTTGCCTAGATAGTATTATATTTAGAGCCACTGTGGCACTAGAGAAGTTATTAGACAGATATTTTTTTCTTACTTGCGTGTCTCTGATGTCTTAAAGCCCAACTGGGTAATCTTCTTCCATGAGTTAAGAAAGTCAACTTCAATTAAATACAAATCCCTTTGGGAAGTTAATTATCCAAATGTTAATAATAATGCAGCCATTAAGGCTCAGGTTTTAAGGAAAGTGTTAGAGGGAAGTTATGCTAAATGGTCTGCAGGGGCAGTCATGTTTAGGAAGCTAAATTTAGAACTTGCCTCAACAAAGTGGGACCTGAAGAGATTTGCCATCCCTTGGGACAGAGAAGCACCTGATGGGAAAGTTAGTTTGGAAAGGAACAAGAATAAAGTCACCAAGGAAATTTCCCATTCCTTCAAATATGTATCAGAGAAGTAGATAATGGCAGCAAAGCTCTTGGGTAACACATATGCATCAGTGTCTTCAGTTTAACAGGTGGCAAATTATTACAATTACGTAGCTTGTGCTTGTTCTCCACAATATCTCCTATAACAGTAAATTAAGTGTATTTGTAAAATGATCACACAATTAATTACAATAAAATACAAAAAGGCATTGAAATACATCAGTAACGTGTCCTTTACCCCAAACCAATAATTCTTTATTTTAATGATTTTAGCCTAAGATGTGGTCTAGCTTTGTAGGACCCTGGAAAAAGGTTATGTCTCTGTCTAGTTCCCAGTGAGTTTCAGCAGAAATGAATTACCTGGAGTATTTGTATGTATACACTGGCTTATACTTATCATTTTGTAAATTATTTTGTGTACGCACAGATTTTGCATTTACCTGCTTTACAGTAAAGAAAAAAGTTAATAGCAATGAGGCAGAATGTACAGTAAGGATAAATTATGTTACAATCAGCAGTAGAATTTAATGAACACGTGGAAATTTATACTTGTCACTGTAGGGGAGGAAGACATTTCCTCTTCCCAAGTGTGGGTTCGTCTGGCTGGAGAACAAATTAAATTCATGTGAGACAGAATAGCAAGAGAAAATTAAACAAAGCTTTATGAGGAACCATGGCCCGGGGCCTTTCTTCCCGAAGGAAGAAACGGCACCGAAGAAGTGAGGTGCACAGAGTGGTTATATACTCCCAAACAGGGTGTTTCACATATGATTGAAATGTCCCTCCCACAATAGTCAAAAGATTGCCCTGTCGGCACAGCGCTTGATGGACACAGCAGATAGTGGGTCTGCTGTCTTGGTGGGCGTAGCAGAAGGCAAGTCTATTGTCTGGAGCTGGACGATCACAGGTGAGAGCAGCAATCAGTTCCTAGCCTAAGGAAGGATGCTCAATCCTTAAAGAAATGCCAAGGTTGGGAGTGGGAGGGAAGTCAGTTACAGGAGGTTACCAGGCAAGCACAATAAAATGTCGATTTAAGTCCTTGCCTTTGGCATTGATGAAGAGTTTCTAGAGAGAAGGTCATCTCCTTTCTTCTTCCTGGTGCAGAGAGGGAGGCATCTTTTACAGATAGAGATTTACCTCACAAGTGTAAATGTGTCCTAAGAAAGGGCAAGTTCCATTCCTCCTTCCCTGTCCCAGTTTATCAAAAGCAATCAGGCTCAAATAATCCTGATGCCAAAGAGACATATCTTGGGGTGGCCAATTTCAGGTCCCTACATTACCATCCTGAAATGATTCACATATTCTAAAATAGTACTCAAAAGATGGTCAATACAGAGAGTATTCCCAATGCCACCATGTTACATAATCAGGGGCACCATTTTCTTATTTTCTTGTGCTTCCTGGAAATGTGCAATACAGTGTTTATTTGATGCATTTATATCTTGGAATGTGGTTACCCCATATCATTAGCTAACATCTGCACTACATCACATAATTATTATTTATTTTGTAGTGAGACTACTTAAGATCTAGGCTATTATCAACTTTGAAGTATATAATACAGTACTGTAACTATAATCACAGTGCTGTGCATTAGATCTATAGAACCTATTCCTCTTATAACTGCAAGGTTTTACCCCTCAACCCACATCTCCCCAACTCCGCCACCCTGAGCCCCAGGTAACCACCAATCTACACTCTGTTTCTGTGAGTTCAGCTTTTGTAGATTCCACATATAAGTGATATACAGTATTTGTCTTTCTCTGTCTGACTCATCTCACTTAGCATAATGCTCTAAGTTCCTTACACTGTAGTAGGAACCTATTAAGAGTAAGCTTTTTGAGTCATGAAGCTATAATGCCTATGAAACTCCAGAAGTTTACTGATTATTTCTGGATCTCACTTTCAGTATCTGTATAATGAAGTTGTTAGAGACAACTCAGGAAACACAAGATAATATTTGAAATATATGATAATGTATATGGAAGAAAGTTAAATAGTATAAGAAAAACACAAAAAAATTGGTAAATATCCACAATGGTTTATATTTGAATCCATACCTTTTGCCTCATGACTCTAGTGCTGAATAAGGAGGTGCTTAAAAAGCACATTTATAGAAGGGAAAGTAGAAATATTCTATGTGGCAGAATAATGAAAACACACGATTTATCTCTCTGACCCAATGAAGGAGTCCAATCAAGGTGGGGACCAACAAGGTTGACGAAGATTCAGGGAGGGTGGAGCATTACATTTGCAGCTTTACAGGTGGGATTTGGATACACACAAAATTGGCATTTCCAGTACCTCCCAATTTTCAAAGTACTACCATGAATAATAGTACACTAATTTATTTTGGAAATGAGCAGACTTTGGCTTTTTCTTTGAAAGCATTATCCCAACACATTTTTTTTTTAAATAAAAAGATCATTCTTGAACATATGAACTATATTAGTGGAAACAGGCTGCAAAGGCTGTTTATTTCTACTGTTTGTTGAATATCCACCAGCCTAACAACAGGAAAATATTGAACAACATACATTTACTGAGCCGTTACTCATGCAAATCCTATGCTAAGGATCAGAGGAATGTAAAAAGACATATATATAAATACATGAAATACATAGTTCAATAAAGAATGTACTAGGTGTAGTGGATGTTATACAATTGAAAGAGAGCAGAATATGCCATCCTAAAGTAGGTCACCTTGTCATATTGATTATTTTGAATTAAAGTTACTTAAGAAACAGTCAGTGTAAGAAGGATACTCTGACCCTCCTTTGTCCTCCGAAAAGTAGGAAATAAATCTCTCATGTGAAAGTTATGCCTGCTGCACCGAGGGTAGAAGGCATCCTTATCACCGGAGAGAAGGAAATTTAGGGCCAAGAAGGCTATATAAACAAAACTTATTTCTTCTTCACTAATTTACTACCCCAGGCCCAAACCCCTTAATCTTGTCAATTCTTCACAAATTTAGTGTTCTTTGTCTAAAAGGTTTAAAAGCTGCCTGCTTTGGTCACTTGTTTGAGTCTCATATTTTTTATGGAGTTCCTGTGCAAATGAAATTAAATTTGTTTTTCTCCTGTTAATCTGGTTTATTAAGTCTGTTTAATCATTAAACCAGTCAAAGAAACTAGAGGGAAGAAGGGAAAAGTTTTCTGCCCCTACATAGTCAAAATATTATAGAGGCGAGGGTAACGGACATGTACCTGGGGAAAAATCAGACAATGACTAATGAAAAATCAATATGTAAGATTATCATATTTCTAAATGGTAGGTGAAGGAAATGTTTCAGAAATAGAAGCCATAGTGTAAACAATGAAAATGAGATGGAAATCATTAAGTAGAGGATCTATCTGTATTCCATTAGACATCTGATTCACTTGAGGAGGGTAGAGGTTCATGGTAGCCATGAAACATAGCATTAAAATAAAGTCTGGTAAATTTCTGACATTGATCACTTTGGTGAATAGAGTGAAGAATTAAAAGTTTAGGCTTTGCTAAAGTTGTTGCAACATTCTCAGTGTAAAAGACAGAACCAGAAATCTAATTAATCATGTTCTCATAACACAGAAGGCAGAAACTCTATAAATTTAATTCCCAACAGTCACTCGTTCAAAATAAAACGCAATCTGCCTATTGTTCATGTACCAGTGATAAGGACAGAGAGGCTAGCTCAATGCAGGTAGGTTTATAAATGGTTAAATTCAAAGAATATCATGGGGAAAAAACTTTACACTTTTGGAAAATGGAAAATTAAGTATTGAGGAGTTTATAAATGAGTTATTTTATACTTGATTACTCAGTTAAAGAAACTCTAATGGCTAAACATGATATTTCTTTGTTAGACTTGTGTGAATTTGACTGACCTCATTTGTTGTTTGTATAAGGAACTTAAAGATTTTACTTATAAATATTTTACTCAAGTTGATAAGTAAATCATTACTTTTTTATCACTGTGCGAGTGATATCATTGTGTATGTAAATTTAATATTTGCTTTTGTCTCTTTCAATAATATAGATAAGACATTACAAGTACCAATATATGTAAATCCAAGTGCATATAGATCACATAACATAATAAGTCTAGAAAAAATAAAAATCAGACCACCACCCACGTTCAAATTTTCTTGCATCAACAGACGCACACATGCACGATGCATACGTAAATATAAGACAGAAGCCTATATCTCTCAGGAGCACTTATATTTCTTCTTCCAGTTTTCATTTTAATGAAGTCAATTTATAACCCTAAGATATGCAAATTTACAAATTATAGTCTGCTGATTCCACTTGTTTTCATGACTTGTCTTGGGGTGAAGTGATTTGTCATTTGGCAAAGGTCAGTCAAACATGGGTTATAAGCACTAAAGCAAATCAATGAAGAAGAGTGATAAAAAGAATTTTATAAAGCCTATTTTATGTCTCAGTAAATGCTAGGGATGACATATACAAAATGCGGTACTATAATAATTTTCATTTGTTAACTTATAAGAAACATGTCAGTGATAAAATCAATTTTCTTTAATGAAGCACTGAACATGATCCTTCTTTCCAATCTCCACCTTAGTGTGCCAATTTTTTACTTGCTTGATGTTTATTTTATGTATTAATTTAATTATCCTGAGTTATTAATGTTTAGAATCCAGCTGTTGTGCTTCCAGGTGATTTGCATTTGATGGTGATTCCAGTAGTTTCTTCACTAATGAATCCTATAATGTAGTGGAAATCAGAAAAATTAATTAGCTAATCTTACAAATTGCATCATAAACTATATATCACCTTGAAGTAAAAAGGGAAGATACTCTAAGTTCAAGCAAAATATCTCAATGTAGGGTGCAGAGAATAAAAGATTCTCTGAAATTCAGTTTCAGAAATAAACAATGAATAGAAATACAATGGATGGTAGGGAGAGGAAAGGATTCTAGACAGAGAGGCTGGGAATTAGAAATCCCGAGGTGGGCAGACAATCCCTTCTTAGAGGATATGAAATGCAATATGGGAAGGATAGAGAGCAAAGTGGAGGGTCCTGGTAAAGTGTATCCTTGTTCTGAAATTCTCAACTCAAGTCACTTCTACTCAGCTCTCCTTCCTATGTTCCCCCTTCTCAGTCCTGGTTAAATCCCCTCTGTGTGGTTTGCTAACAATACTCTACTCAAGGCATTATTTTCTCTCTCACTCTATTGATTAAACTATTAACTCCAATATGAGACTGTGTGCATCCTTTACTCGAGGACTGAGCATTTTATTCCTGTGTCCCGGTACCTGTGCTGTATCTGGGAGACAAACAAGAATGACAAATAAATAATAAAAATCAACATACTCAATAACAATTTTGAGTATTTATTAGATATTGGTCAAAGTAAATTAAATGAGGGTAGATATGTGCCTTGGATACACATATTTTATAGCTTTTAAGGAAGTACCTAAAATGATTGTGGGTAATAAGTTAATAAATCTGTAAAGACATTCATATTAATTACACAGGAAGTGAAAAGCATTCATCTGTGTACTTTCTTGATGTACTCTGCATCATTTGCTCAGATTTTCTGGTGTTAAATATGGGTGGTCTGCCTTTTTGAGAAAACTTGGATATGGCTGTATATTTCAAGGACCATATAAGATTCATTAGCACTCTTAATTATCCATTGGAATCGTACTCATTATGTAATTGTAAATATCTTATATTAAAGAATTTCAGAATGGAAGTAAAGCCTCAGAGGCTCCTTTGCTAGTGAAGGTAGAATTTGTGAGACATAGTGACAAATTAGTGAAAAATATGATGATGGAAAAATCTATGGTTAATGGCTTTTTGAGGAAAAGTTTTAAGGGCTTCCTCCTATATCATATTTTTTCAACTTACCCACAATCTTTTGTTAATCTTTCTTTTCTTTTTATTTTGTTGAGGACGATTAGCCCTGAGCTAACTGCTGCCAATCCTCCTCTTTTTGCTGAGGAAAACTGGCCCTGAGCTAACATCCATGCCCATCTTCCTCTATTTTATATGTGGGACGCCTATGACAGCACAGCTTCCCAAGCAGTGCCATGTCCGCACCTGGGATCCGAACAGGCAAACCCTGGACCGCCGAAGCGGAATGTGTGAACTTCACCACTGGACCACCAGGCCAGCCCCTAATCATTCTTAGTAATAGTGTGGGGGCCTGGAATTGGCCACCCCAAGATATGTCTTTTTGGCATGAGGATTATTTGGGGCTGATTGCTTTTAATAAACTGCAGACAGGAAAGGAGGCTCTGAGGGGTGGAACTTGCTTACCCTTTCTTAAGAATGAGTTACATTTATAAAGGAAATCTCCATCTGTAAAGATGTCTCCCTCTCTGTACCAGGAAGAAGGGATGACCCTATCTCTAGAAACTCTTAATCAATGCCAAAGGCAAGGACTTAAACCTGCATGATAATCTCATTCTTGTTTCTGGTAACCTCCTGTAACTGACTCCCCTCACCCCCAACATCCTCCTTTGTCTTTAGCTGGATGTGATATTTAAGGTGGTGGCTTCAGCATTTTGGCAAGTTGCTCAGCTTGCCTGAGCCTCTCCCATGTATACATGTTATAAAGCTTTGTTTAATTTTCTCTTGCTATTCCATCTCATGTGAATTTAATTCGTTGTCCAGCCAGACGAACCCAGAGAGGATAGAGGAAATGTCTTCCTCCCCTACAATAGCGATGTAGCAGAAAACATTTTTTTGAAATATATTAAAGTCCAACTAATCAGAGAGTAAGTGGATTGCCACTATTTGAAAGTTATACACATGCCATCTTCCTTCCATGAGACATATGACAGTAATATCATTTAAAGATTGAGTTTATCTGCATATTGGCCCCTTTAATCACATATAAAGAGTGCAAACTAAGAAGAAGGAAATATTATTCTAATAAATGAGACATCTTAAGCTCAGTAAATATATGTCTAAAAATTGAAGTAACAATTGATTAATTTAGGCTTCACCTCCTTGAATTTATGCAATTTTGAGTTTGAAATATCATTTGCTGGGAACGTTATACAGTAGATTCGTAGAGGGGCAAAAAACTTCCCTTTTTTCCTTCTAGGTTCTTTAACTGGTCTAATAATTCAATTGACATAAGACAGATTAACAGGAGAAGAACAAATTTCATATATAGAGGAGGCCCAAAGATATAAGACCCAAAGACAGTCAGATGATTACTGATATGTTGTCCAGAACTAAAGAGAAGGAGTAAGGGTCTGGGGCTTCAAAGAGGAAGAAGACAATTCACAGGATGATGAGAAGAGCAAATGTTTCGTTAACCAGTGTTTGCTGTGCCATGCAGAGAAGTCTTTCTGATCAAAAGTTATCTTTGGCATTAGATTTCTTGTGGAGCAGGCCTTCCATAAATTCTTTAAGGAAGTTGAGAAGAAGGTAAACAGAACTTCCTGAGAGTGAGTTGGGCCTTGCTTGTCTTCAACTCAAAATTATTCCCATTCCAAAGTGGTATATTTTGGGGTCGTATATTCTTTTCCCCCTCATTCATGACTAAATAGAAACTTGGAGCCAATGGCCTAAACTAAACTTCTATGTTGGGATTCTACAGGAATAGAGAAAACAAAATATCAAAATCTTTGATCTATTCTAGCTCATCTACTTCATGCCACACCCATCCTTTCCATTCTCTGCATCATTACATAACACTGTTATCATGTATCTACTGGCGACTGATGGAAAATATTATTGTCCAAATAGGATATTACCAATGACTGTGAAGTGGGTAATGTAATAAGCATGTTTCTGTATCTGAACTCCTTTTCTATGGCCATTGTACTGAAATCTCTAAAGATAACAATGACATAGTGATGGTAGATTAGGGTCACATGCCCAAATATAACAGCATGTAACACAGTGAACAGATAGATCCATGTTGGTGATACGTTGTATAACTAAGTTTGTTACAACACAGCTGTACTAAGCTGTATAACCCAGTGTATGGGAGGTTGTGTTAAAGGCAGAGGAAGAAAGTTTAACCTCTCTGCAAATTCATGTCCAGAAATATGCGCTCTGAATTAGACACCGAATGCAGCACTAAATGCTGTGGTGGTTCACAAATCCCTCTTCCTGATTAGAGCTCAGTCCCCTGTAAAGGAGGGCTGCACACCACAGTATGTCTAAGTTTTTTCCAGGTGCCACAATCCATCTCTATATATCTGTGGTTCTAATGCTGTGTAAACTGTCCCTATTATTGCAGATATTTACAAGCCAACAAGCAAAACAAAACAAAGAGTGGCTCCACCTTCATACAAAGAATTGAATTGTATCACTAGGCTGATTTGACCTCAGCGGCAATAATGATATCAACTAGAGTGTGAATTGTGGCATTTCAAATACTTTTAATCACAGCTCTATTAACTGGCCTCATATTCTGCATTCAGACTTTAGCATACACTTCACAGATATGGTTATGCACTTTATTAGGATTCAGGAAAATAAAAATTAAAATCACAGTATAGTACTATAACTCACCTAAAGAGTAGATAAAATGAAAAAGATTCACAATATTAATATCGAGTACTTGTGTGGATGTGGAACAACTACAGCTCTCACGCGTAGACAGTAAAAGTAAGAACTGATGTTCAACTTTGGAAAACTGTATGGCAGTATCTATCACAGCTGGCCCTAAAATTCCATTCCTAGTTTTATATCCAATAGAAATGAGTGAGTATGTACACCCAAAGCTTCTCCAAAAAATGATCAATGTAGCATTATTTGGAATTTGACAAATAATCTATAGTATGTTTGTTCATTGGGACACTTCACAGCAAAGAGAAAGAATGAAGTATCATCCCATGCAACAGCATGGAGGACTCTCATATATATACACTATTGAGTGGAAGAATCTAGATGTTAAAGGATAAAAACCTAATGATTTCCATTCTATATAGTTTTTATAAAACTATCCTATAAGGCATCAATTTTTGTTAGGGCCCACAGACAGTCTCTGAAATTCTCATTTTATTCTGTTTTATGGTCAGATGGTCAGGGTTGGAATACAAGACTTTTAATTTTCAAAAGCTCACCTGTTTAAAAAAATATATGTATATGGTTTATATATATACATATATAAAACTTAAGAGGTTTTCTAAAAACAAAAGTGATTTCCTCTCACATAGTAGACAACTGCAGGATTTTATTATTAATTTTTAAATCTTGAGCAGTTTCTTGTACACAATATGTTTTCAAGATATTCTTGTAAAATTAATAAAGCACACAATATTCACAGACTATTTCATTAAATGGTTATCCTTTATGTTACTGAAAAGTACAACCTTGCTTATAGAACAGAAGTGTTTTTAGTAACCCATAGGCACTGCTTTTCTTATTTCCTGAAACAGGGGGACTTAGTGAACCTGGTTTTCCTTGATAGCATTTATCACACACTGAATTCACATGATAACGGCCCATGCCTCAGGGCCAGACAACCATTTTCTCAAAGAAGTTTATACGTAGTCAGTTGCCTACGTGCTTACTTGTGATGTTTAGGGGCATCACTGACACCAGAAAAGCCATGTAGATTTAGATTTTTTTTCTCACTTGTTTTTCTCTGAGGCCTTAAATCCTACATTAAGTCATTTCCCTCCATAGCTAGAGAAAGCCATTCTATGAAAACACAAATTCTTTGGGAAGTAATTTAGATTGTCCTATTTTTTTAGCAGATATTGTTACCTATGCTTCAGATTTAACAGTGGGAGTTAAATTTCATGATCTGGAAGGGAAGCCATGTTTATAAACATGGAGTCTGAATCCCGATAAACAGAGTGTAGCCTGAGGAAACTGGCATCTGTGGAGACAGGGAAGACCTGAGGGAAAATGAGTATGAATGGGAATCAGAGGAAAGTGACCAAGGAAGACTCCTCTTCCAAATATGCACCGGAGAACTAGAGAATGGCAGTAGAGCTCTTAGGTATCACAAATACATCATTTTCTTGTGTTTACCTGATGGAAAATTACCAGCAATTACTTTGGTGGTTTGAAATTTGGCTCAGTAACATCTCCCACAGGAGTACATTTGGTATTTTAGTATCAGGGTCATCACACAATTATTAGCAACATATTATGAAAAAGCATTAAAAATTGTCACTAAAATCACTGTGCCAAAAATTAAAAAGATACAAATTTAAATGAATTTGCCTGAAGAGTATTCTAGCTTTATAAAAAGCAGAGACAAACTCCATAACACAAACCAGAAAAATAAGTAAACAAAAATAACTACAAAATGTATGTTTCTGTTTAATCAGGGCAGTTTTTCAGAAGAAATGTGAAATTAATATGAAACGTATTAGAATGCATAATCTGGCACATACCTTGCACATCTTAATTTTGCTGTTTGTTTACACAAATTTTTCATTTATGGGTTTGTGGCAATTAAGACTCAAGATGTGCAGCTAATCTATGTGGTTATTGTACATATTTTGAACATTAAGTAATGGTAGACATTTAACGAACACATAGAAACCTATGCTTGTAATTGTACAGCAATGATTCACACACATGCTAGAATATTACTCAGTAAAAAGACTATATGGAGATTATCCCTCTAAGCCGTCGGGTTCCACAAGCTCAAAGGACATCATTTTCTTTCTTTTCTGTTTTTTGTTTTTTGAGGAAGATTAGCCCTGAGCTAACATCTGCCACCAATCCTCCTCTTTTTCTGAGAAAGACTGGCCCAGAGCTAACATAAATGCCCATCTTCCTGTACCTTCTATGTGGGATGCCTAACCACAGCATGGCTTGACATGTGGTGCCATGTCCGCTACCCAGGATCCAAACCAGCGAACCTCGGGCCGCCAAAGCAGAATGTGCGAACTTAACTGCTGCACCACTGGGCTGGCCCCAATTTCTTTATTTTCTGTTTAATTCTTAGAATGGTATGTCATTTTCACTTCACACCAACTTAATGAAGTTCAAGCGCCCAGCTGACTTAAAGAAAACAGATTACATTCCAATGTGGCGAGGCTTCTGCCCTCAACCACTGAAAATGTAAATTGAATGGTCTCTCAGTTCTCTCAGAAATCTAGGAGTCTATGGGTCATTAAGCTTTGAATTTTTAAGTAGCGCTTTAACATAATACACTTCAACATTCTATGAGAGTATTTAAGGGAGTTATCTTTTAAGACAAATTTGTTTCATTGCACTGTATTCAGGAATCTATTGCAAGCAATTTCTATGAAGTCAATGTAGATAAATGTTTGAGAGACTCTAGAAGTAACCATCAACTCTGAGTTCCAATATCTGTGTCATACAATGAATTTTTTAGGGACAACTGAAGACATATGTGATAATATAAAATATATGATATGTGGTGATAATTAAATAATATAAAACATCTGACTATGGTAAAAAAGCCTAAATTCTCCTTTTTGAAAGTTAAATCATTTTATTCTTAAAGGCCATTTCTTAGAATTTATTTTATAGAAAGACTTGGCTAGGAAAAATTATGTAAGTATAATTTTACTCGTATCAAGAGTTTTTATGAAGCAAAGATTGTATATAATCCAAGCGGCCATTCACGGAGAATAGATTGAATCAGTTAATGTACATCAATAGCAAGGACTGCATTGCCTTTTTTCATAACACTCATTTAAATGTATAAAATATTGGTGCTGTCCCAGTGGTGTAGTGGTTAAGTTTGCGCACTCTACTTCAGCGGCCCAGGGTTTGCAGGTTTGGATCCTGGATGAGGACCTACGAACCACACATCAGGCCATGCAGCGGCAGCATCCCACACACAAAATGGAGGAAGATGGGCACAGATGTTAGCTCAGGGCTAATCTTCCTCAGCAAAAAAATATATATATACAATATTTTTACAAAACATGTTTGTTCTGACATCATTTCTGTTTAAAAATAAAAAATCTCACAACATAGGCAGCAGAATCTAGTTATTTCTAGGCAGTGTGATTTTAGTCATTATTTTTGCTGTATTCACAAAAATCTTTATTCTGTGACTATGTTTATTGGGAGAGTGTTTCTGCATGTGTGCCTGGGTAAGTGTGTGAGCATGAGTGGGTTAGTATTTGTTTCCTAAATTTTTTAATTATAAAAAAAAATACCCCTATAGCAAATGTTGAGCTG
Organism: Equus caballus; assembly: GCF_041296265.1. Classification (NCBI taxonomy): domain Eukaryota; kingdom Metazoa; phylum Chordata; class Mammalia; order Perissodactyla; family Equidae; genus Equus; species Equus caballus. The sequence goes on from NC_091695.1 coordinate 16,256,061, forward strand.
GAAATAAGGAATGCTCATTGACCAGAGTCATTTTACTGTTGTTAAATAAGTATAGTATTGGGCAGTAAGGTAGAGAGGAACAAAAATAACATCTAAAAAAAAGTCATAAGTTCTTTCTTAGTCACATAGCCTGTAGGAAATAACAGGTGATAAATGATATTATTATGCTTGTCACTTAATCCCCAGAGACCCAGTGTTTAACTTCCAGGGACCAGACACAGAGACGGTTATAAAATCCAGCTCAGTCAGAAGGCAGTGCTGAACCCCCCTGCAGAGACAGTTGCATGCAACAAAGAAAACAGTAGTTCTGGAACAGGTACAAATATTTTTTGTTGTTTTTATTATTTATATTTTAGATTTCTTTGATTCTTTTATACACTTTTGCTGAAAGCATGTTATAAAAGCAAAGGAGGGTATAAAATATTATACAACCCAATTTTAATCACTTTTATCATTCTAGTTATTTTAAATACATATATCCATAGACAGCAAACAATATAATAAAATACAATTATGGATTGTGTATGTGGTCAGTTTTTGTTTTTAATCGCACCTGTCCTTTACTATTTTTTAAAGATATTTTCTTTTTTAAGGAAAGGATTTTTTAAAAGATCTTTCTACAGAGACAGCTATTTAGATGAATTCAGACCAAGGATTTAGAGACCTGCACAGTGATCACTAGATCATTATTCAGATACTCTTTTTCTATTCTTCTTCTACATTCAACTCCACTTTTCTTATATTTTTAGAGAACAGAGGAGGTCATGGCTGACATTACATACAACAGAATTGGCTTGGCTAAAACATAACAGTGGGACATAGAATTCAGGTGGCCTCCCAAGGACCACCAGCTCTTTTAAAGGAAGGCAAACTTCAGAGATGTTTAAGAAAAATAGGCATAAAAGAAAAACATAAATCAATATTACTACTTCTAGGGATTGGGATGGTGCACAGTTCAGACATGACTATTTCTGATGTCATGGGATTGTGGACACATGAAAACTTTTATCATGTGTGCTACACATCTGTTCTGCTGGTGAATAGATTTTGTAGGAGCCAGGTTAGGCCTGGCATATTCCTGTCTGTGCACTCTGCTGCATCACTCATGGAGAACTTTCTACCCCTTTCTCCAGCAACTACCACCTTCCCTGAGCCAGTGAGTCCTAAATCACATCTATCTCTACCCCTTGTTAATTTATACTGGATAGGACCTGATGGGTTAATGGGGAAGAGAGGACATTTTATATCCAGGAGTCAGCCAGAGCTCTGTCTGCTCCACAGTTGTAGATGATGAGGGAAAAACAAAGAAGTATATTACTTATGTACATCTCTCACTTAACTATGACTCTCTATTACAGGATATAACAGCATTTCCGCAGTATTGAAAAAAACAACAAGAATCATGTCAGAAGATGAGGGTTATGTGGACCAATTAATTTAAGGGGTGCAGCATCATGACTGTCCTCCTTTCCTACAGCTACATCATAATTACCATCCTTAGAATGAACTCAGCTGAGGGGAGATGCAAAGCCTTCTCTACGTGAGCCTCCCACTTAACTGCTGTTGCTATACTTTACGGCACACTCCTGTTCATGTATTTCCGACCCAGCTCCAGTTACTCCATGGACACAGACAAAATGGCCTCGGTTTTCTACACAGTTGTGATCCCAATGTTAAACCCACTGATCTATAGCTTAAGGAATAAGGATGTGAAAGGTGCCCTGAAAAAAGCAATTGACACTATGTTTTGCTCTGTGTGAAACCATGTTTTCACCCAAATGTATTTGTTTAATAATTCTGAAAGCTAAAGTTCAGGTACTTTGACATAGATTCCTGTAGTGCACCAATGCATCTTTTAGATATTTCCCGCTACTTGTTTTTGTGCTTAAATTAACGGTAGGGAGCAGTCATTTCTGATCTGAATCTTCTCTCCAGGCTAAGGAAGAGTAGTAATAGTTTCATTATCCTGTTTTTCAAAGATGATCTTCTTATACTTCTCTTCTCTGCTCAAGAGTATGACTTTGTGAGATATCATGGGCAGAGAAACTTCTCCCCACATGTCAATTCAACTTGCCCTCCTAAGTTTCCATTTTTATTAAACAGGGAGTTTAGTAAATTTGCTCATCCAGAATGGAGGGTTAGAGGGTTAAAATACTTTTGTTTATATCTTTCCAAAGTACTTATATCATTCTGTAAATATTCCTTCCTAACGCTTAGATGTATGAAAGTAGTCCAAAAATGAAAAAGGATAAAAAAAATCTCCTGTCCTAAGTCAAATTTTCATAAATGCAAGGCTCTGTCTTCTCTTGTTCGCCAATATTTCTACTTTGCCATTTGCAATGCTTTGCTCCAGGAAGTCATTCAAAAACATCTCTTGAATAATGAATGAAAGTCCTCTGTAAGATTGATGCAAAAAGGAGCCTTTGTAAATTCACAAATTAAAAGAGCTCCCTTTATTTATTTATTCTTATTCTCATAGGCTCATCTTAGGCAAAATCTGTATGTGTTTCTCGTCTTTTGGCCTAACCTGAACAAGTATCAGAGACAGGGATCATTTGACGTAGAGAACTTCTTGGATTCTCTCTTCCTCATCATTCTGTCTCGATTATTATTATTAGCAGACATCCCCAGGATCAGCAGCTGTAGATTCATATTGCAACTCATGGACTTTACATCAGGTTGTGGATTTCCCTTCTTGCCCTCACTCTAGAGAACAGATGCGGTGCTATTGACAACTGTACGGAAACTGCATGAATGGAATTTGGGGGTAAAGGATTTGGACCTTCTCAAAGGCCACTAGAAAAGAGAACTCTATCTCCCCTGATGTGTTCATAGCATTATACTGGTTCAAATAAAAAGTTTTAGAAAACCTGAAAGGCCAAATTGATACAGTTTAAGTTGTAAAGTAATAGTGATTAACAAAAATATATGTTCAATGGAAAAAAAGAAAAATAAGTAGTATTTAATTTAATATTCCATATGTAATGACTTATATTGGCTCTCTGTGCCTCTGTGAAATAAACTGAAAGTGTAATCTAAACACATTTTTAATAGCAGTCATTGCTGAGATCTGGATGTTAAATAATCCTTACTTTATTCTAATAAGTTAATTTTTTATGTTTTTCTGTTTTAAATTAACAATTACTCCAGTTATGAAAATATGTTAGAATTCAAGTTCTTAGGTCTATTCATTTTATTTTATGTTGTTTTCAAGAAAGGAAATGGAAGCATTCTTTTCTGATTCCAGGAGGACAGAGTAGTGAGTTATACAAGGTTCCCATTTAAGTCCTCCTCTCTAATTTTATGTATCCTTTTAGAGAACAAAATGTGTTGAATGTTATGTACTTCAAAACGTTGTAAGAGTAAAACCAAATATTTTAAAAATATGAAATTTCCAGCAGGTTATCTTCAATGACTAAACAGAGTTTTAAGACAAAAATATTTTATTACTCAGATGTTTTCTTTTATAATCTCAAATAACTTTTTTTGCTGCTTATGGGATAATTTGCATATCACTACCTCTTAATCATTGTCCAAAACCCTTTTACAGTCAATATACGTTATTAAAAATGTATTAAATATGCTCATATCTATAAAAGTTAAACCTACTCATGTTATGAAAAATTGGATTCAATGGCCATCTTTTACATATATATTTGAGGAAAAAGATATATCCCTTTCTTTATTAACCTTTTTTTTTTATTTTGGTGAGGAAGATTTGCCCTGAGCTAACATCCATTTCCATTCCTCCTTTTTTTTCCTTTGGCTTGAGGAAGATTGGCCTTGAGCTATCATCTGTGCCAATCTTCCTCTACTTTGTATGTGAGATGCCTCCATAGCATGGCTGATCAGTGGAGTAGGTCCACACCCAGGATCTGAACCTGTGAACCTGGGCCACCGTGGTAGAGCACACAGAATGTCAACTACTCAGCCATGGGGCTGGCCCCCTTCTTTACCTTTTTAAAGACACTGACTTAATAGCCTTTATACATGATCAGAAAGCAGGATTTTTGTTTTTGTTTTATTTTCATTATAAGAAAATGGCCAAGCTGAGAGACAGTTTAAGATAAGAACTGGTCCTTGAAGAGAGACAAGCCTGAGATTATAAGGATTTATATATATATATATATGTGTGTGTGTGTGTGTGTGTCTAAACAATCAGATATACATGATTGTTCAAGAGAGTTTCTAAGATTATACGGAGTCTACTAACTCCCCATCAGACACTAAATCCCTGGCGCTGAAGGAAAAAGATGTCATTCATGGCACTATGTCATATAAAAATTCTCCAGGTTGCATCCTTATCCCCTTGGAGCCTACTCACTCAATCTGCCAGATTCCCGTTGCAGATCGCAGCCTCAGGTCACGGTTAGAGCTCTCTGCCCACCCAGTATGACTTCTTTGTCCTGACCCTGCCTTCACTCCTGGATAGAGCTGAGCAGAGCTTTCTTCATAGCTACCCATGCTAGCCAGACCATTTCCATGCCAGGCCAGATGCCTGAAACCATTCTACTGATCTAAGCCTCAGACCCCATATTGCCAAGAAATGAGTTTAGATAATTAATCCCAGGGTACTCCATTTTATGTTATTCTGTACGGTCTTATCCTAAGGGCCATGGCTGACATGGCACACTTAACAGCAAAGAAGTGGCATCTATGTATTGTGATGAACCCATGCACTTTGAGAACATTTCCTGCTCAGTATTTAGGATGAAGCACTTGGTGTCATTCCATTCTTCCCTATTAAAATTCCACATTAGCCAGAGCCTTACCTCACCGCTGATCTGTATAGATAAAACTCTACTTTTAAAGATAGTTTCCATTGCAGTAAATGGAACTGCTATTTTGATTTATAACCTAATGTGCATTTTCACTCTCAGAAGGCTTTCCTCCCTAATTCTTCCTTTCTCCTACTCTCAGCCTCACTTTTGGTTTAGTATTTTCTTTAGACTTCCAGTCATACCTTCTCTATGAGTCATGCCCCAGGAACGTTCCAAAATATCATCCCACCATTTCTAGTTTCCTGTTCCCATCTCTGGCTCCAAGAACATAGCCTCTTTCAGTAATTGTGTGTAATGCCCCAGTGTTATAGATCAATTTTTTTTTTTATCATAGTTCCTTATATTGGTATCTATAAACATAAGCATGACCAGTGATGACAATTATGTTCTATGTATAATGATACAAGCACTTAGCTCCATATTGATGCAAAGATGGTTAGCTAAATTTCTTAAATCAAAACAATAAAAATTCTCACTATATCAATAAATATGTGGCCTCATCTTAAGAGACACCAAATGCAACCTAGTTTCAAATCTTCTGTGAAAATATACTATGAACAAAAGAAATGGTGGCAACAAAATTGGGTCTGAATCTCTACTCTCAGCTTACGATAACTATGACCTTCAACACATCACTTTTCTCTTTGAGCCTCAGTTTCCACTCTGTTAAAAGAAGGGCTAAAACAAGATAATCTTTATTATGTATTCCAGTTCCACATTCTGTATTCATATCGATATGAATCTATCAACACATATACCTATTTCAATTTGGGGTAATTAAAAAAGTAGCAGATGGGTGGGAATATATTTATACTAAAGGAATACATTTCATCTCTAGGCCAATTTGATCAGAAATGGAAGTGGTAATGATGACAGATATCACAGATTGCAAGAGCCCCAAAATCATCAAGTCGGACCCAGTTAACTGGCCTTTCAATCTGAACTTTTACTTTAAGGATCACATTATAAAAGTGGATATCCAACTTTATTAGTCATCATGGAAATCAAATACTCTACATGACAGCTGAAATTAAAATGATAGACAGCGTTAAGTATCGGTGAGGAAGTGGAAGTGCCAGAGAGCTCATACACTGAGAATTTGATAGTGGAAGTGTGGATTGGCAAACTTCATAGAAAACTATATGATGATATTTACCAAATCTAAATTTTATACACACACATGCCTGAATATATTTTCAGCTCCTGGTTTTACGCAAGATAAATAATTGTATATCTGTAACAAAAAACATCTACCATAATGTCCATTTAACATTATTGGTAATAAGAAAGGGAACACAACTCAACTGTATATCCATGGTAAGTAGATAAATAAGAAATGATATATTTTTACAAAAGAATGCTATTGAACAACGAGAATGAATGTACTGCAACTGTATGGAACAACATGGATAGACTGTACAAGTATGTTAATAATTGAAACAACATATGACTTAATCATCTAGTTATGTATGGTTCCAAAAAAATATGAAACTAATCTACCATAATAAAAACTATGAATGTAATTTGCATAAGAGATTAGTGACTTAAGAAGGAGAAAGTAGAAGGCTTCGGTGATTCTAGTAATGTTTCGCTTCTTGGACTGGGTCCTGGTTACTGGGGTATATGTTGTTTTAAATTTATCTATCTGAATACTTATCATTTAAATCTTCTCTATATGTGCATTACTATCATAAAGGTTTTCCAAAAGAAGTCCATTCACCATTATATTGTAAGCAAGTTCAGAATTTTATGATTATAATTTTTTGTTTCCAGTCATACCTTGTATACCATAAAGTTTGCTGTATTTTTGTAAAATAACGGAACAATTTTCATTGACTATTTCAGTGAAAAATTATCTCTTTTGTTAAAAATGGTTACTGTGTGTATTTAAAGCAGAGGTATGTTATTCAAACCATGAACTCTTCTAATATTGTTTCCGGGAACAAAGAGACTTAGTGTACCTGGTTTTCCTTGGTACCATTACCATGCATTGAACTTACTCAAAATGGCCTAACTCAGGACCATACAACTATTTTCTGAAGGAAAGCATTTATAAGTAGACAGTTGCCTACATAGCATTACATTTAGGGGCACCAGTGAAGTTGTTTAGATATAGATTTTTTTTCTCATTTGTAGATGTCTTAAATTCCAACCAAGTTACTTTCGTCCGTGATGTAAGAAAGTCATCTTCAATTAAATACAAGTCCCTTTGGAAGGTTAATTATCCAATTGTTAATAACAATGTAGCCAGTAAAGCTCAGGTTTTAATGGAAAGAGGTTGAGGGACATTAGACTAAGTGGTCTGCATGAACAGTCATGTGTAGGAAGTTAAATTTAGCTCCTACCTCAACAGAGTGTAACCTAAAGAGATTTGTCATCCTTGTACACAGAGACGCCCTTGATGAGAAAACGAGTTTGGAAAGAAATCAGAATAAAGTGGCTAGAGACAAATCCCATTCCTTTTATATGCTCCAGGGAAGTAGACAATGGTAGTAAAGCTCTTGGGTAACACAAACGCATGACGTCTTGAGTTTAATCATGAAAAATTAGTGCAATTACTTAATTTGAATTGGCCTCCACAATATGTCTTACAGGAGTAGATTTGGTATATTTGTATCAGCATTATCATACAAACAATGACAATAAAATATACAAAGGAGTTCTGATGCATCACTAAGGAGACGTGTTCCCCAAATCAACAGTAATTTATTTAAATGATTTTAGACTAAAATGTGGTTTCGCTTTATTAGGAACCATTAAAAAAGGCAATGTCCGTCTCTAGTGCCAGGTGAGGTTTTAGAAAAAACAATTTACCTGCTGTATTTGGGGACATATACTGGCTTATGCCCATCACTTCACAAATTAGTTTTTGTACACAGGTACTTTGCATTTGTTTGTTTTGTGGTAAAGAAAAAATATTAACTATAATAAGGCAGAGTATACAGCAGGACTACATTATGTTATAATCTACAGTAGAATTTAATCAACACATAGAAATTTGTCCTCGTCAGTATGCTGCAATGATTCACATATTATAAAATATCACTCAGTACATGGTCAATAAAGAAAGCATCCCCCAAGGCCACCACATTGTTCAAATTCAGGGGCACCATTTTACTTATTTTCTACATGCTTCCTGAATTTGTGCAATGCAGCAACCCATTGCTCACCAAAACTGGTGATGATGAAGTGTCCAGCTAAAGTGGATAAAATAGATTATGTTTTAAAGTGGAAGCTCTTCCAATTATTCCCTTCTGCTCTCCATCACTGGTGGAATATTACCTTGGTTTAGAAGTGGGACTTGGGTGACCTCTCGGTTCCCTTAAAACTCTAAGAATCGGTGGGTCATTATTTTACCATAAATACTTTATAGCATTTCATGAGAGTTGCCAAGATTTTTTTTTAAAACAGTTTGTTTTCTAATTAAGATATAATAGACATATAACATTGTGTAAGTTTAAGGTGTACTATGTAGGGGAGGAAGAGATATTTCTTTACCTTTTTAACTTCTTCTGACTGGTCTAAGAATTAAATCGATGTGAGATAGAATAACAGGAGAAAATTGACAAAATTTGATAGCATGTATATATGGGAGAAATCCTGGAAAAGTAAGTAACTTGACAAAATGGCTGATGCCATCACCTTAAATATCATCTTCAGCTAGAGACAAAGGAAAATGTTGGGGGTAGCAGTTTGGTTATTCAAAGGGGAGGAAAGCAGTTCACATGGGTAAGGAAAAGCAAATGTTTGCCATGTCTTGCATAGACAATGGGATATGAGGACAACTTTGATTAAATGGGCCTTGATGGATAGATTTCTCTATATCTGTCATACCAGGTTCACACTATACTACAATTAATTGTGGTATTAGTTCCTTCTTGGAACAGGCCTTCTGTCTTAAATTCTTTTAGGCAGTTCATGGGGAGATCAAAGTTTCTTCCTGAGTTTTTTTGTTTTTAAAAATAATCAAGCCAAAGAGACACATTTTGGGGTAGAAAATTCTACTGCCCTACAATTATGTGTTGATTTGATACATTTATATATTGCAATATGATTACCACCGTATTATAAGCTACCACTTTCATCATATCACACAATTATCATTTCTTTTCTGTGGTGTGAACCTTTAAGATCTAGTCTCTTAGCAAGTTTGTAGGATATAATACAGTATTATTAACTATAATCATTATGCTGTGTGTTAGACCTCCAGAACTTATTAATCTTATGACTGCACATTTTTACCCTTTGAACCAGTTCTCTTCAATTCCCCACAGCCCACGCCTGTTAACCACCATTCTAGTCTCTGTCTCTATGAGTTTGGGTTTTTTAGATTCCATGTATAAGAGATATCATTCAGTATTTGTCTTTTTCTGTCTAACATCTCATTTAGCATAATGCCTTCGAGCTCTTTACACTGTAGCAGGAACCTATTAAGAGCAAGTTTTTTGGAGTAGAAAAATATAATGCCTATGAAACTCCATAAGTTTAGTGATTACTTCTGATCTCACTTTTCTTGTCTCTATAATTAAGTTGTATTGTCTCTAACAATTTAGGAAACACAAGATAACATTTGAAATATGATATATCTGGAGATAAGTTAAATAATGTAAGGAAAAGACAAAATGTTAGAGCTCAACAATGGTCTATATTTAAATCCATACCTCATAAATCTAGTGCTGAATGAAGAAGTGCTTAAAAAAACACATTTATAGAAGGAGAGTAGGGACATTTTATAGGAAGAATGATGAGAAAACCGAATTTAGACTTCTGTCCCAATGAAAGAGTCCAATCATGTCAGGGATCAACATGGTTGAGCAATATTCCAGGAGGGTGGACTATTATCTTGGTAGCTGTATGGGAGGATTTCAGTAAATGCAAAATTCACTCTAATACCTTCCAATTTTCAAAGTACTACACAAAAGTATTTTGGAACTAAAGAGACTTTCTTTGCCTTCTTTTCTTTGAAAGCATAATCTCAACACATTTTTTTTTTTATAAAAGGTTACCTTTGGGTATATTACTATATTAGTAGAAAGCGCCTCAAAGATCGTTTATTTCTACTCTTTGTTGAATATCCACCAGTATAACGATGGGGGACTATTTAACAATACAAATGTACTGAGTCATTACTTATGCAAATAGTTATACTAAGGATTGTGGGAATGTAGAAAGTCACAAATATAAATAAAATTCATAATTTAATAAAGAATGTACTAGGTGTAGTGGATGGAATACAGTCAAAAAAAATCATTGAAATGAGAGTGATTGACATGTACTTGAGGGACAAGAATCAGGTAAGTACTAATGAAAGAAGTAATACATAAGGTTGCCAAATTTATTAATGGGAGGTGAATGAGATTGCTTCAGAAATGGAAGGCACGGTATGACAAATGAAAGGAGATGTAAATCATGTAAGTATAGGATCTTTGATCATCATTTAACATCTAGTTTTACTGGTGGAGGGTGAAGATTCCTGGCAGTCATGAAATATTACAGTCTTAACCTAAAAATAAAGGGTCAAATGAGAAACAGAGAGGCATTTATCTTGGAATCAAAAAAATGCAATTCCGGGAGCATCGCCTTAGGTAGAAACTCAAATAATGTTCTGATTACAGGATAGGGGTTCAGGGTTTTCTTGGCAAGAAGATGAGGTAAGTTGTACTAAAGAAGAGTTCATTGGAGCTAGATGAGGTGAGGCTAGATTTGTACATCATTGATTGGTTAGCAATTTGGTTATTAGCAAAGTCCAATTTCATCAGTCCTTACAAACAATATTTTTGCCCTTACTGATTTCTTGGAATGCTAGGGAATTGGTCCAGTTTGGAAGATAAAGAAAATAACATGTGCAAGGCAATTCCTCTGAAATGCTGGCTCAGGTTCTGTTTGAATATGGCTCCACTCAAGTCCTCTTTCACAGCATTATAATAAATTCTGATAAATTTTATCATTGATGAATTTGGTGAAAAAATGAAGACTTAAAAGTTCAGCTTTTGCTAAAGTTGTTGCACCATTCACAGGAGAAAACACAGAACCAGAAATCTAGTGGATTACATTCTCATAACACAGAAGAGAGAAGGCAGAGGGTTTAGAGATTTAAGTCTCAACAGTCACCAGGCAGAAATAAAACACAATCTGCCTGTTGTTCATTTACCAGAGATAAGAACAGAAAGTCTTACTCACTTCAGGTAGGGTTTCTTACTCACTTCAGGTAGGGTTTCAAATGGATACGTTTAAAGAATATGAGGGGAAAACCTTATTATTTTGAAAAATTAGCAATTTTAAGTATTAAGGAATTTGGAAATGAATCATTTTATACCTGCTTACTTTGTTAAACTCTGTAACTGAATAGCCAAACAATAATATTTCTTTGTTAGACCTTCATGAAATTTATTGACCTCATTTATCATGTGAATAAGGTTAAAGATTTTTACTAATATTTTAATCAAGGTCTATAAGTAAATCATTACTTTGTATCACTGTGCAAGTGATATTGTATATGTAAGTTTAAGATTTTTTTGTCTTTTTCAAATAATAATAGAGATAACACATTATGAATACTAATATATGTAAATCCAGGTCCAAATGGACTATAAGCCATAATATTTAAGTCCAGAAAAAAAATCAGATCACCATCCACACTCAGATTTTCATATATCAACATACACACATACAATCATAATTCATACTTAAAGAAAAAATGGAATCCTACGTATCAGGGACATTTATTTTTCCTCCTCCCATTATTATCTGAATGGAAAAGTCAACTTAAAATCCAAAGAGATGCAAATTTATGCAGTATAGCCTGTTTTTTCCACTTTTTGTTTTTGAGGAAGATTTGCCCTGAGCTAACATCTGTGCCAGTCTTCCTCTCCTTTGCATGTGGGACCCTGCCACAGCATGGCTGATGAGTAGAGTAGGTCTGCACCTGGGATCCAAACCCGTGAACCCTGGGTCACTAACATAGAGTGTGTGAAACTTTAACCACTTGGTCACAGTGCCAGTCCCCCACTTCTTTTTATCACTTCTCTTTGACTTCTCAGGGGATTTGTCTTTTGGCAAAGGTCAGTCATCCAAATGGGTTATAAACGCTCTAGCAAACAGGTAGGGAAGAGTGATAGAATAGTTCAATAAAATGTCTTTCATGTTTCAGTAAACACTAAAGATGCCATACACCAGAAACAATACCATTAAAATTCTCATTTAGTAACTTATATGTAATATCATTGTCAGTGATAAAATCAATTCTATTTCTTGAGTAACGCAATAAATGTGATCCTTTTTGTCAAATATGTATTGCCCAGTATCTTCTGGCCATTTCTAACTAACTTTGTTTATTCTTTTTTACTATTTTGGATCTAAAATGAGCTTTCACTTTATTCAAATCTACTACTTGACGTTGGGTGACAGAAGCCAAGATGAATCACATGTTTCAGGAATGATATATATATACTCAGAATAAAAAATTATCAACATTCTATCCCAGATATTTTTGTTTTTTTCATAAGACAACATCTCTTTAAAAGTCACACGTTCTATTTTCTGATGGTAAGAAAGACAACTTACAGAAACAAATCTGTATTACATAAAAAAATTTTTTTGATCTATCATTTTCTGGATCATTTTTGTCGCATTTTAGAATAAAAACAAAGAAGAATGGCCCAGAAAAAGTTGTTCTTCCTTGACTGAATTCTCTCTTTTGAGAATTACCAATAACCTTGGGATGAAAGTGACCCTATTGACCATGTTTCTGGTTGTTTATCTCATTAATCTCCTAGTAAAACTTGGAGTGGTCATTTTCACTATAATGGGTTCTCAGCTGCACACATCCATGTACTTTTTCCTCAGCCACCTCTTTTGTGTGACCTCTAGTATTCCACAGCAATTGAGCCCCAAGATTCTGGTGGACTTATTTGCCAAGAAAATAAATTCCCGTCATTGGCTCTGCTCTGCAATTCTTCATCTTCTGTATTTTTGCAGATTCTGAGTGTCTACTCCTGGCAATAATGGCATTTGATAGGTACAGGGTCATTAGCAACAACTTACGCTATATACTCAACACATCCAGCAAGCTGTGCTCCCTATTCATTGCTGGAATGTATCTGGTGGGAATGACAGATGCTTTGATATACGCAACATTAACATTCCACTTATGTTTTGTGGGTAAATGAGATTAACCATTTCTTCTGTTATATCCCTCCTCTCCTATTTCTCTCTTGCTCAGATACTCAGGTCAATGAATTAGTGATATTTAACCTTTCGGCTTCGTTGAGCTGAGCACCATTTCAGGTGTTCTTGTCTCTTATTGGTATATTATCCTATCAGTCTTGAAGCTCCACTCTGCTGAGGAGAGGTTCAAAGCTTTTTCTACCTGCACCTCTGACTTGACTGCTGTTGTAATTTTCCAGAGAACTATGCTCTTCTTTCTCCCTGGATCAAAACAAAATGACCTAATTATTTTACATCCTTGTGATTCTAATGTTAAATACACTGATTTATAACCTACAGAACAAGCATATGAAAGAGTCCCTAAGAAAACTAAAATATAAAATTTGGTTTGTAAGTAAATAGGTGTATACTATTAATAAACACATATTTGTATACATATAGACCCACAAACATACCCTTGTGTTTTTCAAATAATTTAAGTTATACTATAACATTGTTTCAAACACCTTAATGAATACAATAAGTATTTTACTAAGCATATTGATACCAATATTTTGGAGATTCCTAAATATGCTATAATTTATTATATGCCTTCAATTTAAATAAGGTGCTCTCTATTTTTGGAAAACTTTCCAATCTCCATTTTAGTGTGCCAATTTTTCATTTGTCTGTTTGTTTTATGTGTTAATTTAATTATTATAAGAGCTATTAGAGTTTATAATGCACCTGTTATGAGTGCAAATGATTTGTATTTGATGGTGAATCTAGTAGTTTCTTTACTAATAATACCATAAGGTAGTGGAAATGGAAAACATTAATTAATGAATCCTACAAATAATTTATAATAAACTGTACGTGACCCAGAAGTAAAATGGCAAGATACTCTATGTTCAAGCAAAATGTCTCAACCTAGTGTGCAATAAAGAAAATATCCTTTAAAATTCAGTTTCAGATCTAAACAATGAACACAGATGCAATGGATGGTGACGATAAAAAGGATTCTAGACAGAGAGGCTGGGAATTAGAGATCTTGAAGTGGGCAGACAACACCTTCTTTGAGGATATGAAGTCCAACATGGGAAGGCTAGATAGCGGAGTGGAGGGTCCTGATAAAATACATCCTTGAGTTGAAATTCTCAACTCAGTCACTTCCACTCAGCTTTCCTTCCCCTTTTCCCCCTTCTTAGTTCTGGTGAAATGTTCTATTTGTGGTTTATTAATAATATTTACCTCAAAGCATCGTTTTTATCTCATTCTGTTGATTAGACCATTGACTCCAATATGAGACTGTAAACATTGTTGCTCAAGGCTGAGTGTATCATCCCTGTTAATCCAGTACCTGCAATGTATCTGGAACACAAAATGGAAAAACAAATAGAGAATAAAAACTGCATGCTCAACATTTTTCACTGTTTATTAGATATCGGTCAGAACAAATTAAGTGAGCAATATGATATGTATCCTGTGTATATATATATTATAGCCTTTAAGAAAGTACATAAAGTGATTGTGGATGCTAAAGTAATAAATCTATAGACATTTTAATTACCCAGGGAGTAAAAAGCATTCATATGCCTACTTCTTGATGTGCTCTGCTTCATCTGTCTTTCCTTAAGATTTCTGATGTCAAAGCACTGGAAGCAGCTTGTGCAGAAAACATAGCTACATATCTGGAGGACCACACAGGATTCAATAACATTCTTACTTATCCATCAGAATTTCACCCCTTAGGGAATTACAAATACCCTGTGTGAAAGCACTTCAAAATGGAAGTAAAGACCAAGAGCCTCCTCTGCTATTCAAGGTGGTATTTGTGGGATATAGTGACAAATTAGGGGAAAACACAGCTGTTGAAAAAATCTATGGTTAATGATATCATATAAAAATTGTTGTAAGGGTTTCTACCTATGCCATATTTTCTCAATTTACTGATACACTTTTGTGAATCTTTCTTAGTAGCAGCAACCTGGTAGAAAACATTGTTTAAAATATATTAAAGTCTAAACAAAAGTTCAGTGGATTGCCACTGATTCAGAAGCTATATCCATGACATCTCCGATTCATATGATATTTGATAGTAATATCATGTAAAGATCAAAGTGATCTGCTTATTTTCCCCTTTAATCACATCTAATAAGTATGAACAAGAAGGGAATTTTAAAACCAGTAAATGAGGTATCAAAAGCTCAATAAATGTATGTCTAAAAATAGGAAAAAGCAATTTGATTAATTGTTGACTCTATGTTCCTGAATTTATGCAATTAGAGTTTGAAAAGTCATTTACTGGAATATTGCACAGTAGATTCATGGAGTGGCAGAAAACTCTCCCCTTTTTCCCTTCTAGGTTCTTTGGCTGATGTAATAATTAAATTGACATAAGATAGGTTAACTGGAGAAAAACAAATCTCATACCTATGGAATCCCCAAAGACACAAAACCCAAAGACAGTCAAGCAATTGAGATTTATATGCCATCCTGAGCTGAGGAGAAGGTGGTAGGGGACTTGGGGTTCAAAGAGGGGAAGACAATTCACAGGTAGATGAGAAGAGCAAGTGTTTTGTACACGAATGTTTGCCATGCCATGCAGAGAAATCTTTCTGATCAAAAGTTATCTTTGGTATCACCTCTCTCCCGGTTCAGATCCTCTATCTAAATTCTTCTAGGCAGTACAGGAAAGGTAAACAACACTCCTTAGTGTATTGGGTCTTGCTTGTCTTCAACTTGAAATAATCCACACTCCAAAGTGGCATATTTTGTGGTCATGTATTCTACTCCCCCTTATTCATGGCTAAACAGAAACTTGGAGCCAATGGCCTGAACAAACTGTTCCATGTTGGGATTCTACAGAAATAGGGAAAATAGAATGTCAAAACCTTTGGTCTACTCTAGATCATCTACTTCAATTCTCACCATTTTTGTCTACTCTCTGCATTATTACATCACAGTGTTCTCACACTTCCACCAGGGACTGAAGGAAACTGTTATTGTCCAAATAGATTGCCAATAAATGTATGAAGTGGGTTGATATAATACACGTTTCTATATCTGGACTCCTTTCCTTTAGACTTGGTGCTGAAATCTGTCTCTAAAGATAATAATGACATGGTGATGATACACTAGGGTCCTACATCCAAATACAACATCATGTAACACTGTGGACAGATAGATGCATACTGGTGGTAGGCTGTCTGACTACATTTGTTAGAATGTAGCAGTAGTAAGCTCAGTGACTTTGTATATAGGATGCTGCATGTTAAAGCCAGAGGCAATAACTTTTAACCTCTTTGGAAAATCCTCTCTAGAAATACGCTATGAACCAGGTGTCCTACACAACTCTAAAAACTGTGGTGTTTCACGTATCACTCTTGCTTGCTAGACCTCAGCCCCCTTCTGTAAAGGAGGGCCTCACACTACAGTATCTCTAAGGTCCTTTCCCATTGCCAATATCTGTCCCTACATCTATGATTCTCCTGCTCTGTAAACCTAGCCCCACTATTGGAGATATTTAAAAACAAACAAACAAACAAGACTAAGAGTGACGTCATCTTCATGTAAAAGAATTGCATTGTATCTCTAGACTGATTTGATCTGAATCACAATAGTGATATCAGGTATAGGTGTGAGCTGTGGAACATGAAATGCTTTTAAGACAACTCTTCTAACTTGCCTGCCTTTCTGCATTAAGACATTAACAGACACTTCAGAGAAATCTTTATACAGTTATTACCATTCAGGTAAATAAAAATTAAAATGTCAATGCTGTACCGTGACTTACCTAAAGAGTAGCTAAAATGAAAAAGATTCACAATATTAATGTCAAGTACTTGTGTGAATGTGGAACAAATTCAGCTCTCACACACTGATGACACTTAACTTTGTAAAACTGTATGGCAGGATCTATTATAGCCGGCCCCCAAATTTCATTTCTAGTTTTATATCCAATAAAAATGAGTGAGTAGGTACACCAAAGCTTGTACAAAAATGTATCATTATTTGGAATTTGGCAAATTATTGTATGTTTTTTAACGGGGACACTACTCAGCAAAGAGAATGAATGAATTATCACCACATGCAACAGCATGGAGGAATTTCTCACACATAGCAACAAGTAAAAACATCCAGACATTTGAGCCGGCTCCATGGCTGAGGGATTACGTTTGTTCACTCCACTGCAGCAGCCCAGGATTCTGCTGGTTCGGATCCTCGGTGTGGACATGGCACCGCTCATCAAGCCATGCTGAGGCGGCATCCCACACGCCAAAACTAGAAGGATCCACAACTAAAAATATATACAACTATGTTCCAGGGCCTTTGGGGAGAAAGAGGAAAAATAAAATCTTTAAAAAAAAAAGAGTCCAGACATAAAAAGTGTTGATGAAAATAATTCATAATCAATCTATAAATCAAAATTGGGGTGAGTTTATTATGAGCCAATTTGACGACTATAGCCCAGGAGAACTTATTTTTTCCACTAAGGAAGAAGAAGTTTATACAGACTGGTTATATACCACCTTAGAACAGAGAACATAAATCACATATTCAAAAATGTCTCTTTTACTACTGTCACAACAGGCTTTGCCAGCACAGCAGGTCAGTGATCACAAGGTGAGTTAAAGAAATTCATTAATTAATCTTTAGCTTATGGGAAGAGATGCTTATCCTCAGACTCATGCCAATATGGGAGGAAGCTACATCCCTTTCTTTAAGGGCATCATTCTTTGCTTTGGGACATTGTAGACATTTAAAGCAGATATACAATGCATGCTCAGCAGGCCATGTCAGCACTTTGTGGAAAAAACAAGGTCAGGCCAAATTAGTTTTAAACCAAATGGCTTCCACATATACTCCGATATATCCCTTGCTTGCAAGTTATCCATCAAAAGGACAAAAACTGAATGATTTCACTTCTATATAGGTTTTTTTTGAAAAAAAAATACATCTAATGTGTGAGTATCCATTTGTATTTTTTTTACTTTAAGATTTGCACCTGAGCTAACATCTGTTGCCTATCTTCTTCTCTTTTATTTATTTCTCTTCTTCTCCCAAAAGCCCCCCAGTACGTAGTTGTATATTCTAGGTGTAGACCCCTCTGGTTGTGCTACATGGGATGCTGCCTCCGTATGGCTTGATGAACAGTGCCATGTCTGCACCCAGGATCCCAACAGGTGAAGCCCTGGGCCACCTAAGTGGAGCACCGCTTGGCTGTGGGGTGGCCCCACTTCTATATTGTTTTTTAAAACATACAGGTCGTCTATCATATCGGACACCAGTTTGTGTTAAGGCCCACAGACAGGCACTGCAATGCTCATTGTGTTCTGTTTTTTGGTCAGGGTTTGGATGCAGAATGTTTTAATTTTCAAAAATTCACTTGCTTTAAAAAAATTGTCTATATATAAAATTTTAAAGATATTTTTCCAAACATAAAGACTATTTATCTGAGATTACAGGCAGCTGCAGGATTTTATTATTAATTTTCAATCTTTAGCAGTTTCTTGTATACAATACATTTTTAAGATATTCTTGTAAAATTAATAAAGCATACAACTTTCATAGAGTATTTCTTTAAATTATCATCCTTTATATTACTAAAAAATGCTGACTTGCTTACAGAACAAAGATGTTAATAATCCACAGGCACCACTTTTCTTGTTTCCTGAAATGGGGAGACTTAGTGAACCTGGTTTTCCTTTGTAGCATTATCATACATGAACTTATATGATAATGGCATGCCTCAGGGCTGGACAACAATTTTCAGGAAGAAGGAGTTTATAAGTAGTCAGTTGCCTATATACTATTATGTTTAGGGGCATCAGAGATACCAGAAAATCTGTAGATACAGATTTTTTTCTTACTTGTTTGTTTCTGATGTCTTAAATTGTCTCTTAAGTCCCTTCACCCAATTAAAGAAAGCCATTCTCTATTAACACACAAACGCTTTGGGAAGTAATTTAGATTATGAAATTTTCAGCAAAATATTGCTAACCATGCTCCAGATTTAATGGGGTGTGTGAGTTATAGTTCATGGTCTGGAGGGGAAGCCATATTTATGAAGATAAAGTCTATGTCCTGTCTAAACAAAATGTAGACTGAAGGAATATGCATCCTTGGAGACAGGGAAGACATGAAGGAAAATGAGTATGAAAAGGAATCAGAAGAAGGTGGCCAAGGACCACTCTGCTTCATTCAAATATGCACCAGAGAAATACAGAATGTTAGTGAAGCTCTTAGTACCACAAGTACATCATTTTCTTATGTTTACTTGATGGAAAATTACTAGCAATTGCTTATGTGCTTTGAGATTTGCGTCAACAATATCTCCCACAGGAGACCATTTGATATTTTACTCTCGGGATCATCATACAAAGAATAGCAGTACATTATGAAAAGGCATTACAAAGTGTCAGAAAAATCACTTTGCTAAGAATTATGATACTAATTTAAATGAATTTGCCTGAAGAGTATTCTAGCTTTATAGAAAACAAGGAGAAACTCCATCACAACAAAGACAAACAGGTAAACAAAAATAACGGTAAAACCTATGTTTCTGTTTAATCAAGGTGACTTTTCAGACTATGAAACTACCTGAAGTATTGGAATACATAACCTGGTACATCTGGCACATTTTACTTTTTTTGTTGTTTATTTACAAAAATTTTTCATCTAGGGGTTTGTGGCAAATAATTAGCTGCATTAAGACTCAAGATGTACAGATAATGTATGTAATTATTGTATATTTTTTGATAATTAATCAACTGTAGACATTTAAAGAATACACAGCACACAAGCCTATGCTTGTGAACGTGCAGCAATGATTCACAGACATGAAAACATTTTACTCAATAAATGAACAATACAGATATTATCCCTCAAAGCGGTCAGATTGCACGACATCAAAGGACACCAATTTCATTATTTCCTATTTGCTTCCTGAAATTGTGCAATGTGACCACCCTCCAACTCATTTTCTCTTCATAACAATATTAATTATGTTCCAGTGCATAGCTGACATTAATAAAACAGATTACTTCCCAATGTGACAACCCTTCTGCCCTCAATACTATTGAAATCCTACCTTGGTTTAGAAGTGGGACTTGAACAGTCTCCAAGTTCTGTCAGAAATCTTGGCATGTATGGATCATTCATTTTGGAAACTTTCAAGTGTCACTTTAACATAAACACACTACACCATTCTATTCCACTATTTAAAGGGGTTATCTTTTAAGAGAAATTTGTTTCATTTACTGTTTTCAGGAATCCACTATAAAAAATTTCTATGGATTCAACAAAATTTAATATCTAATAGACCCTAGAAGTTTACTTATCATCTCTCGGTTTTAATTTCTGTATCATATAATGAGTTTGTTAGAGACAACTGAGAACATATGTGATAATATAACATACATGATAATATGTGGTAATAATGAAACAGTATAAAATATCTGACTATGATAAAAAGGCCTAATTCTATTTAAGTCAAATCTCTGGCCTTATCGGCCATTTCTTAAAATTCATTTTAAAGAAAGACCTGTCTATGATAAAGTACATAAGTATAGTTTTATTCGTGTCAGAGTTTTTATGATATGAAGATTGTATATAAAGCAAGTGGCCATTGACAGAAGATAGACTGAATAAATTGATGTACTTCAATAGAAAGGAAGGCATTGCCTCCATTCATAAAGTTCATTTATGTATATAAAGTATATTCCTCTGACTTTTTTTTTTTAAGTTAAAAACTACCTAACAGACAACAAAATATAGTTGTTTCTAGGCAGTGTTATTATGGTCAATTTTTTGCTATATTTACAAAAATCTTTATTTTGTGAATGTGTTGAAAGAGAGTGTGTGTATGTGTGTCTGTGTAAGTGTGTGAACATGAATGGGGTTGCATTTGTTTCCAACATTTTGGAATTAACATGAAATACCTGTATAAGGATTGGTGAGCTGGAAGTAAAGGATTCTTATTTACTGTAGTCCTTTTACTATTTTTAAATAAGTATAACATTGAGCAATAAGGTAGGTAGGGACAAAAGTAAGATTTTACAAAAATGTCCTGATTTCTTTCTCTATTACCCAGCCTATGATAAATAACAGATGATAAGCAATATTATTTTATCTGTCCCTTGTTCCTCAGCGATTGAGTGTTTATCATCCAGGGACCAGACACAGAGATATATAATCCAGGTCAGCCAGGAGACAATGCTGAACCCTCCTGCAGACAGAACTGCATGCAACAAAGAAGTCAGCAGATCTGAGTGAGGTACAACATTTATTGCTGTGTTTCTGATTTATAACATATATATTTTTAGTACTTTTATCATTTTTTGACTGAAAGCATGTTATAAAGGCAAAGAAGGGTATGAAATATTATGCAAACTCTATTTTAATTAATTTATCAATATATTTATTTTAAAGACATAGATACATAAATGGCAGGCAAAATGCAAGTAAGGATTGTGGAAATGGTCAGATATTTGTTTTTAATCTCTTACCTATACTTTAACATTTTTTAAAGATATTTTCATTTTTAAGGAAAGGATATTTTTAAAAATGTGTCTACAGAGACAGATATTTAGATGAGTCCAGATGAAGGGTTTGGGGACCTGCACAGTGATCACGAGATCATTATTCAGATGTTCTTTTTCTGTCCTTCATCTACCTTCAAGTCAACTTTCCTTACATTTACACAGAACAGAGGAGGTCATGGATGACATTATATATAAAATAATTGGCTTGGGTAAAATATAACGGTGGGACATAGAATTCAATTGGCCTCCCGAGGACAACCAACTCATTTAAACCAAAGGGAGGCAGATTTCAGAGACATTCAAGAGAAATAGGCATCAAAATAAACACTAAGACAATATTACAAATCTAAGGATTGCGATGGAGAAACAGCTCAGACATGACTCTGGTGCCACGGGACTGTGGACGCATGAGGACCTTTATCATGTGACTTACACGTCTGATCTGCTGGTGAATAGATCATGGGGATTCTATTCCATTAGAGCAGAGGGACTCACACAGTAGTCATACTCCTTTTCTTCCCTCTCTGCTGCCTGTGCTACAAGAATCCCTACATTTAGGTCCCGAACATCCTCCATAATTTGCCCCGAACCACAGCAGCTGTCAGAGGGAGCCTGGTTAGCTCGGGCCTGTTCCTGCCTGTGCACACTAGTGCGTTCTTCATGAAGACCCTTCAACTCTCTTCTCCAGCAAAACACTCTCCCTGCTCCGGTGAGTCCTGGATCACAGAGCATCTCTGTCCCATGTTAATTGAAACTGGATAGGACCTGAGTGGCTTAATGAAGAAGTGGGAGGCATGTTATATCCAGGAATCTGCCATATCTCTGCCTGCTCAACAACTGTGGATGATGAGAAAAAAACAAAGGAATATATTCATTACTTGGACCTGTTACTTAACTATGCTTCTCTATTATAGGGTATAACAACCTTTTTGCAATAGTGGAAAGAAACCCAATTATGTCAGAAGATGTGAGCTATGTGGACCAATTAATTTAAAAACTGTTGCCTTAACTCTGAGAACATCAATTTCTCAATATAAGTTAGTTGTAGTAAAAATGATCATAAATAGTACATGGGTTGGTATGGAAATATCATTCATTTAAATTGGATGGAAGTGTGCTACAAACACTATACAGTACTATGCAAATGTAAGTGGTATTATTATCATTATCACTTGTAGATTTCTGGATAGATTTCCAGGGAGTCAGTTTACCTCATGCAATACTAGCACTATTTTACTGAAAAATAGAAAAGACCAGCAGTTTAACTATTAAGATAGTAAGATGATGTTACCCTCCACTTCCATTTCTTTCTTTCACAACCAGGGATTTCCAGATCTAAGTGACGGCTGTTGGGAACTGCACCGTGGTTACTGACTTCATATTCCTAGGACTTTCTGACAGACAGGATGTGCAGCAGGGGCTCTTTGTGCTCTTTCTGCTGGCTTATGGCATAACTGTGATTGCCAATCTAGGGATGATTCCGCTGATCAAGATGGATGCCAGGCTCGACACATCCATGTGTTATTTCCTGAGCAATCCTTCTGTGATGTCTGGTACTCCATCATTGTTTCTGCCAAGATGCTGGCTGATTCCTTATCTGAGCAAAAGAGAAATCTGTATAGTTTATATGTCATTCAGATGTATTTTTTAGGGCCTTTGCAAATGTGGGATGTCTCATGTTGGCTGTCATGGAGTCTGACCATTATTCAGCTATTTCCAATCCACTTCTGTATACAACTGTCATGTCCAGGAGAGTCTGTACCTAGTGACTTGCCATTGTGTACATTTGAAGTTTGCTATATTTGGCAATCTTCACCTTTTACACAATTCAGTTGTTCTTCTGCATTTCTAGTATCAATCACTTTTTCTGTGACTTCTCACTCTTGCTAACATTGTCCAAACTCAGATACAATCATCAATGAGATAGTGATGTTCATTTATAGTAGCCATGTTCTTGGGTGCAACATCATTACACTCTTTCTCTCCTACAGCTACATCATAATTACCACCTTCAGAATGAACTCAGTGAGGGGAGGCTGCAAGCCATCCCTACATGTGCCTCCCACTAACTGTTGTGGCTATATTTTATGGCACAGTCCTATTCATGTAGTTTTGATGCAGCTCCAGTTACGCCGTGGACCTGGACAAAATGGCCTCTGTTTTCTACATAGTTGTTGTCATCCGTATGTTGAATCCAGTGATCTATAGCGTAAAGAATAAGGACGTGAAAGATTCCCTGAAAAAAGCAATTGACCCTAAGTTATGCTCTGAGTGAAACCATGTTTTCACTCAAAAGTGTTTCTTTCAGGATTCTGAGAGCTAAATTTCAGGTACTTTGATACAGATTCTTTTAGTCTCACGGAAGCACCGTGTATATATTTTCCACTACTTATCTTTATGCTTAAATTGAGTGTAGAGAGGAGCCATTTCTGAACTTATTTTTTTCTCCAAGCCAAGGAAGAGTAGTAATCATTTTATTTTGCTATTTTTCAACAAGTTTCTCTTTATATCTCTCTTCTCTGTTCATGAATATGATCCAGTGAGATATCATATCAGAGTAACCCCTTCTCCCACGTTAATTCAACTCACCCTGCAAAGGTTTCGATTTGTTTTTAAATGAGTTTAATTAAGATGATCATCCAGAAGGTAGTGTTACTGCATTAGAATAGATTTGTTTGTGTCTCTCCTAGGCACTAGTATAACCCTACAAATATTCCATTATAACACTTAGAAGTAGTTAATAAATAAGAAGAAATTTAAAAAATCCTGCCCTAGCTCAAAGTTTTGTAAATTTAAACCTTTTCGGTGTCCTGTTCACCAATATTTCTACTTTGCTATTTACAAACGCTTGACTCCAGGATTTCATTCAAAAGCATTTATTGAATAAATGAACGTGTGTCCCTTGGAAAATTGATGCAAATAGGTGCCTTTGTAAATTTACAAAAAAAAGAGAGAATTCCTTTTGTTTAATTCTAGTATGTTCATCTTAGACAAAATTCATATGTGCCAGGCTGAATTGGTATCAGGAACAAGGATCATTTAGCTTCTATATAGTTTTTAAAGAATATACAGAACCACTTACTATATTGGATATTAATTTGTGTTGGGGTCCACAGACAGTTTCTGCAATGCTCATTGACTTCTGTCTTTTGTTCAGAGTTAGAATGCAGAGATATTTTAATTTTCAAAAATGCACCTGCTTTGGGGCTGGCCCTGTGGCCGAGTGGTTGAGTTCGCGCGCTCTGCTACAGGTGACCCCGTGTTTCGTTGGTTCGAATCCTGGGCACGGACATGGCACTGCTCATCAGACCACGCTGAGGCAGCGTCCCACATGCGACAACTAGAAGGACCCACAACAAAGAATATATACAACTATGTACCAGGGGATTTGGGGAGAAAAAGGAAAAAATAAAAAATCTTAAAAAAAAAAAAATGCACCTGCTTTTGGGGGCTGGCCCCATGGCCGAGTGGTTAAGTTCACATGCTCTGCTGCAGGCGGCCCAGTGGTTCGAATCCTGGGCCCGGACATGGCACTGCTCATCAAGCCATGCTGAGGCAGCGTCCCACATGCCACAACTAGAAGGACCCACAACGAAGAATATACAACTATGTACCGGGGGCTTTGGGGAGAAAAAGGAAAAAGTAAAATCTTTAAAAAAAATTCACCTACTTTTTTCTTAAATATATATATATATATATATGACTTTAAAAAGGTTTTTTAAAAACAGATACTATTTACTTCCAGATTGTAAACAATTGCAGGATTTCATTACTACTTTTTAAATTTCTATCAGCTTCTTTTATATGCTATGTTTTCAAGATATTCTTTTAAAATTAATGACACATACAACTTTCATAGAATATTTTATTAAATGATTATTCTTTATGCTACTAAAAGGCGCTACCTTGCTTGTAGAAAAGAGATGTTGTTACAAATCCACCGGCCCTGCTTTCCTCATTTCCTGGTCAACTTCCAAAATGGAAATCAGTCTAAGAGGCAAAGCGTTTATTTGGAATGAAAGAATTGCAGTTCAGGGAGCACAGATTCAGATGGAAACTCACATAGTGTCCCACTAGGAAATAAAAGTTAGCAGCTTTTAGAGACAAAAAATGGACGTTGTATTAATCAGTTTTAATTGGAATTGGGAGAAGAAGCTAGTATTGCCTAAACATTGATTGACTACTGATTTTATCTTCAGAAAGTCCAAAATCATCAATCTTTGTGATCAGGATGTTTGTTCTCCTCCTGACTTCTCAAACAATTGCTGTTTTGGCCCAGTCCAAAGGTTTGGTTGAGTCCAAGGTTGAAGACAGCAATGCAGTCTCTGGAAAGGCAGCTCTGACTCCATTTTTAAACAGCTTCACTAAAGTCAATTTTGACATCTGAAAGAAGGAGATTAGTGAACTTAGTTTTTCTTGGTAGCGTCATCATGCTCTGAATTTATTTGATATGGCCCATGCCTCAGGGCCAGACGATCAACTTCTGGAAGAAGGAGTTTATAAGTACACAGTTGCTCGTGTAGTATTATGTTTATTTCTATTTTTTCATTTTTTGAAGAAGATTAGCCCTGAGCTAACTGCTGCCAATCCTCCTCTTTTTGCTGAGGAAGACTGGCCCTGTGCTAACATCCATGCTCATCTTCCTCTGCTTTCTACATGGGACGCCTACCATAGCCTGGCTTTTGCCAAGCGGTGCCATATCCTCACCCAGGATCCAAACCGGCGAACCCCAGGCTGCAGAGAAGCAGAATGTGCGCACTTAACCTCTGCGCCATCAGGCCAGCCACTGTTCTATTATGGTTAGGTGCACCAGTGATACCAGGAAAGCCATGTGAACACAGGTTTTTTTCCTCACTTGTTGTCTCTGCTGTCTTAATTCTACCGTAAGTATTTTCTCCCCTTAGTTAAAGAAAGCCATTCTATTACAACACAAATCCTTTGGGAAATAATTTAGGTTATCCAGTTTTCAGCAAAATATTGTTACCTGTACACCGGCTTTAATGGGGAGTGGGAGTAAGACTACATTGTCTGGAGGGGAAGCCATGTTGGTGAAGATTAAGTTTGGATCCTGCCTAAAGAGTGCAGCCTGAGGAAATTGGCATCCCTGGAGAAAGGGAAGCACCTGAGGGAAAGTGAGCGTGGAAAAGAATCAAAAGAAGGTGACCAAGGAAGATTCCTCCTCCTCCAAATGTGTGCCAGAGAAGCAGAGAATCGTAGTGAAGCTCTTGGGCATCTCAAATATATCATTTTCTTGAGTTTACCAGGTGGAAAATTACTAGCAATTACTTAGGAGGTTTCAGATTTGCACCAACAATATCTCCTACAGGAGCACATTTGGTGTTTTAGCAGTGGGATCATCACACAAAGAATAACAATACGTGATGAAAAACATTAAAAATTATCACTAAATCACTTTACCAAAAATTAAAAAGATATTAACTTAAATGAAATTTGCCTAATATTTTAGCTTTATTAAAAGCAGGGAGAAACTCTGTAACAACAAACAAGATAAACAAGTAGACAAAAGTAACTGCAAATCTATGTTTCCTTTTACTCCAGGTGATGTTTCATAAGAAATGCAAAACTACCTGACGTAGTAGGATATATAATCTGGTACATCCCTTCCATGTCTTACTTTTTTTTGTTTGCATAAATTTTCGTTTACATATTTGTGACAACTGCAGTAAGACTCAAGATGTACATCTAATGTGCATGATTATTGTACATTTTTTCGGAACATCAATCAATGGTAGGCATTTAAAGTACACATAGTAACCTATGCTTGTGCAGCAATGACTCACACACACCATAAAATATTACTCAATAAATGGGCAATGCAGAGACTATCCCCCTAAGCTGCCAGGTCACACAATGTCAAGTGACACCAATTTCTTTATTATCTATTTGATCCCTGGAATGGTACATCACTTTCACTTCACACCAACTTAAAACGTTCATGTGCCCAGCCAATATAAATAAAACAGATTACCTCCTAATGTAGCAACTCTTCTTATTTGCTCCCTTCTGCCCTCAATCACTGTTGAGCTCCTGCCTTGGTTTAGAAGTGGGACTTGAGTGGTCTCTCACAAATATAGGAGTCTATGTGTCATTAATTTTGTGAATTTGTAAATGTCACTTTAACATGAACTCACCACAACATTCTGTAAGGGTATTTGAGAGAATTATCTTTTCAGAGAAATTTGTTTCATTGCACTATATTCAGGAATCTATTGTGAGTAATTTGTATGGACTCAATGAAACAGTGTCTATGGGACTGTAGAAGCTTACTTATCACCACTAGTTTTCAATATCTGTATGATATTATGGGTTTATTAGACAAAAGTCAGGACGTATGTGATAATATATGAAATATATGATAATATGTGGTAATAATTAGATAATATAAACTCTGACTATGATAATGCCAAATTGCTTTTATTTAAAGTCAAATCTCTTTGCTCTTAAAGGCTATTTCTTAGAATTTATTTTAAAGAAGACTCTGGCTGTGGTAAATTACGTATGTAAAATTTTCCTAACATCAGGGTTTATATGATACAAAGAATGGTATATAAGCTAAGTAGCCCTTAGCAAGTTATAGATTGAATCAATTAGTATACATTAGTAGAAAGGGACATTACCTCTAATCATGATACTCTTTTATATTTATAAAGTATATGTACTCTGACATCTTTTTTGTTTAAAAACTAAACAATTATCCCTAGGCAATGTGATTATCAGTAGTTTCTCCTGTTTTTACAAAAATTATTTGTAAATGTGTTTAAGGGGAGAATGTTTGTGTATGTTTATCTGTGTAAGTGTGTGAGTGTGAGTGGGCATGTATTTATTTTATAAATTATGGAAATGAAACCAAACGCACATATAGGAATTGGTGAACTGGAAATAAGGATGTTCTTTGACTGACTTCATTTACCACGGGTGAATAGGTACAATATTGGGCAGAAAGGTATTAATGAAAGGAATTTTTTAATAAAAGGTCTGTGTTTTTCTGAGTCACACTGCTTGTAAAAAATATCAGATGATAAATCACATTATTACATCTGTCACTTATTCCTCAGACAACAAGTGTTCAACACCCAGAGACCAGACACAGAGAGAGTTATGTAAGCCAGGTCAGTCGGGAGACAACACTGAACCCTGCTGTAGATAGACCTGCGCGCAACAAGTCAGTAGTTCGGGGCCAGGCACTAATATTTTTTGTGGTTTCTTTGATTCATGTTTTAAATTTCTTTAGTCCTTTTATCCTATTTCAACTGAAAACATGTTATAAAACCAAAGGAAGGTATGAAATATAACACAAACATTTATTTAAACTACTTCTATTGAGCTATTTATTTTTAAAACTTATATACATAGATTACA
Source organism: Equus caballus (assembly GCF_041296265.1). NCBI lineage: Eukaryota > Metazoa > Chordata > Mammalia > Perissodactyla > Equidae > Equus > Equus caballus. Next base: position 16,284,913 of record NC_091695.1, read on the forward strand.
GGGCTTACAATAATTTGCGATCATGGATTGTGAAGGTGATTGGAAATTTTTTATCGTTTTGTATTTCTTACCTCCACTTTTATTGCTATAAAATGTTTTTATTTTTAAGGAAAATATTTGTTTAAAGATGTGTCTATAGGGACAGATATTTTAGCGAGTTCAGGTCAAGTTTTTAGAAACCTGCACATTGATATCTAGATCAATATTCAGATGTCCTTTTTCTGCCCTTCATCTCCCTTCAAATCCACCTTCCTTAAATTCTCACGGAACAGAGGAGGTCACAAATGACATTATATATAACATAGTTGGTTTGGATAAAATATAACAGTGGGGCATAGAATTCAATTAGCCTCCCAAGGACAACCAACTCGTTTAAACCAAAGGAGACAGATTTCAGAGATATTCAAGAGAAACAGGGATCAAAGAAAGGAATGAAACATTGTTACAATTTTTAGGCTTGGGATGGGGCACAGTTCAGACTCTCTCTGAGATCATAGGACAGTGGTCACAGAAACACTTTTATCATGTATCTTACACATCTGACCTGCTGGTGAATAGATCATGCGAATTCTGGTCAATTAGGGCAGCGGGACTCACACAGTAACCAAACTCCCTTTCTTGCCTCTCTGTCATTTGTGCTACTAACATCTCTACAATTAGCTCCCAAAAATTCTTCATAATCTCCCCTGAGCCACAGCAGCTGTCAGAGGGAGCCTGATTACCCCTGGCGTTTCCTGGCTGTGCACTCTAGTGCATCACTCATGGAGACTCATCCACGCTCTTCTCTAGCAGACACCACCCTCCCTGCTCCAGGGGGTCCTGGACCACAGATGATCTCTATCCCCTGTTAATGACGTGATAGGACTCAGTAGGCTGGACAGGACCTGAGGGCCTAATGGGGAAGTGGGAGTGTGTTATATGGAGGAACCTGCCATAGCTCTGCTGCTGCACAATTTTGTAGGAAAAACAAAGAAATATCTCATTACCTGCATCTGTCACTTAACTATGCTTTTCTATTACAGGATGCAACAACATTTCTAGAAATTTGAAAACAAAAACTATCATGTCATCATATGTAGATTGTCTAGACCAAGTAATTGTAAGAACTATTGCCATGATTCTGAGGACTTCAAGTTCTTTTTTTTTTTTTAAGATTTTATTTTTCTCCCAAAGCCCCCAGTACATAGTTATGTATTTATTTTTGGTTGTGGGTCCTTCTAGTTGTGGCATGTGGGACACCGCCTCAGCATGGCCTGACAAATGGTGCCGTGTCCACCCCCAGGATTTGAACCAGTGAAATCCTGGGCCACAGAAGCAGAGCATGGGAACATAACCACTAGGCCACAGGGCCAGCCCCAGGACTTCAAGTTCTTAATCTGTAAGATAGAAATAGCAAAAATTATCATAAATATTACATAGGTTGGTGTAGAAATAACATGTTTAATTTGGATGAAAGTGTCCTACAAACTCTTTACAGTGCTATACAAATGGAAGCAGTATTATTATTATTATTTTGTCAATTTATATGCAATTGTACATTTCAGGGAGATAAGTTTACCTAAAATGGACTTAGCAATATCTCTTTTTCTAATTACTGAAAAGTAGAAAGGAATGGCAGTTTAACTGTTAAGATAATATTATGATATTACCCTCCACTTCCATTTCTTTCTTAACCAGGGATTTCCAGACCTGAGTGATGGCTGTTGAGAACTGCACTGTGTTTACTGACTTCCTATTCCTAGGACTTTCTGACAGACAGGATGTGCAGCAGGGGCTCTTTGTTCTATTTCTGCTGGCTTGTGACATAATTGTGATTGCCAATCTAGAGATGATACTGTGCTGCAGAAGGGTCCCTGACTCCACATGCGCATGTATTATTTCCTGAGCAATCTGTCATTCTGTGATGTTGGCTACTCCTCTACTTTTACTCCCAAAATGCTGGTTGATTTCTTATCTGAGCAAAAGATGATTCCATATAATTTACATGCCATTCAGATGTATTTTTGAGGGGCCTTTGCAAATGCGGAATGTCTCATATTGGCCATCATGGAATATGACCTTTATGTAGCCATTTGCCATCCACTTCTTTATACAATTGCCATGTCCAGGAGAGTCGGTACCCAGCTAGTGGTCATCGTGTATATGGAAGATTTGGTTGATTCGGTAGTCCACATGTGTTGCACATTTCATTTGCCATTTTGTAATTCTAATATCATCAATCACTTTTTCTGGGACGTCCTACCCTCACTAGCTCTGTCTACCTCAGCCATAACTGTCAATGAGATTGTGGTGTTCGCTTTTGGTAGTTGTGTTCTGGGATACAGTATCATCACTGTCCTCCTCGCACAGCTACATCATAACTACCATCCTTAGAATGAACTCAGGGGAAGGAAGATGAAAATGCTTCTCTACATGCACCTCCCACATAACCACTGTGCCTATATTTCATGTTACAAGCTGGTTCATGTATTTGTGATTCAGGTTATGTTACTCCATGGACACGGACAAAATGGCCTCTGTTTTGTATAAACCTCCCATTCCTATATCAAACCTACTCATCTACAGCTTAAGGAATAATGATGTGAAAAGTACCCTGAAAAAAATCAATCATCACTAAGTTATCTTCTGGGTAAAATTGTGTTTTCACCAAAAAATATTTATGTAAAGATTCTGAGAGCTAAAGTTCAGGTACTTTGACATCGTTTCCTGTAGTCTCACCAATACACCTTCTAGATATTTGTTATTGGTTATCATTGTGCCTACACTGAGTCTAGAGAGCCTTCAGTATTGATCTTATCCTTGTCTCCAAGCTAAGGAAGAGTAGTAATAGAATAATTTTCCTGTTTTGCAAAGAAGGTCTGTTTATAATTCCCTTCTGTGTTCATGGTTGTTATCCAGGGAAATATCATGGGCAGAGCAATCCCTCCCCTCATGTCAACTCAACTTTCTCTTCTAAGTTTCCAAGGTTCCAATATTTTTTTTAAACCAATAGTTTAATAAAGTTGCTTAGTCTGAGTAAGTGTTAGTGGGTTACATTACATTTATTTGTGTCTTTCCTTTGTTCTATTATCACCCTATAAATGTTCTATTGTAGCACTTAGAAGTTTATAAGTAATAAATTAATAACTAAGAATAAATTAAAAAGTCCTGCCCTCCCTCAAAGTTCCATAAATGTAAGTCCCTTGTCTGTCTTGTCCTCCAATATTTCTACTTTGCAGTTTACGATACTCAACTACAGGATGACATTCAAAATAAATTTATTCATTTATTGAATAAATGCATGAGTGTTCCCTGCAAAGTGCAATGATCATCATCCCCTTCCATTGTTAGTCTTTCCACATCACATCCTTCTCACACATCCACCAATGACTGATGGCAAATATCTTTGTCCAAATACAATGTTATCAATGACTGTGTGTAGTTGGTTAATATTATAGTCAAGTTTTATATCTTGACTCCTTCTTTCATCCTGGCCATTGAATCTTTAAATGTAAGTATGACATATCAAAAGTAGGATTGGGTATAAGTCTAATACAGAGAACAGACAGATACATTATGGGGATAGGGTGTGTAACTATATTTTTTAGAAATAGAACAGTGAGAATGTTCAATAACCCAATAAGTAAGTGGTCCAGTTTTAAAGTCAGAGGTGGTAATTTTTAACCTCCCTGGACATCTCTCTTTCCAGAAACACACTATGAACCAGGTAATAACGCAACTCTAAATCGCTATGGTATTTAGCATGTCACTCTTTTTTTCTATACCCATGTTACCCTTATGTAAAATAGGGAATTCATCTAGATTAGCTCTAAGATCCTTTCCATCTGATGCAATTTGTCTCAATGAAATATGAATCTACTACTGTGTAAACCCATCCCAGTACTGGAAAGGTTTTGAAAAAGAAAAATAGATGTCTCTTCTTTTTAACACCAAAGAATTGTACTACATCTCTTGGCTGTTTCAACCTCAAATAGTGGTGACAATAAAGCCAGCCAGATAGTATGAATTTCAGAAGATCAAACACTTAAAAATGACCCTTTTTAGTGGCCTGTTATTCAAATTCAGAAACTCATAGACATTTCATAGAAGCAAATATCCAACTTTATTTGCATTCAAGGAAACAAAAATAAATACCTAAATGTAGTATTATGACTCAACTACAGATTGGTTAAAATGAGAATGGAAATATCACATATTGGTGAGGATGTGGAGCAACTGTTGCTCTTACACATTTAGAATAGAAAATGAGGATTAGCACTTTACTTTGTAAAACTGTACAAAAGTATCCACTAAATCTAGACATATAAATGTCCTTGACGTCAAAATTCTTTTCCTAGATTTATACCCAAGGGAAATGAGTTAATCTGTCCACCCAAAGACGTGGACAGTTATATTCACCATTGTCTTATTGACAATAACACAAAACTGAAAGCAGCTCAAAGTTTTACCAACACAATAGATGAAGAATTGACAAACTTCTCCTAAAAGTTTTAAGTCATAAATATTTTAGAGTGTGCAGGCCATAAACTCTTTGTCATAATCACTCAGGATTTTTCTTGTATCACACAGACACACAAAAAAACCTCAACCATATATAAATAAAATGATGTGTCTGAATTCCAATAAAACTTTATGAACCATAGTTTGCTGACTCCTGTTCCAAATTAGATAAATAACTTTGGTAAGTTTGTACATTGGAAACTACACAGTAATGAGGATGAGTTAACTATCTCCACATGTAACAACAGGGAAAAATCTCACAAACATAGTAAACAAGTTGAGTAAAATGAGCAAGACAAAAAAAGCATAACTGTATGATTGTACTACTATATACCTCAAAAACATGAAAACTAACTTATCATGTTGTACATCAATTTGTGATGGGTGTGGGGATGATTTCTAAGATGCTACTAATGTGTTTTTGGCCTGGTTGGGTGGGGGGATCTTTTCAGCTCTGAAAATTTAGTTGCAGTATACTTTCTTCAGTGAAAGTTTTCCATATGCATATTATACTACAAACAAATTTCCACAAAACAAAGTCTATTCACTATCAGATTGTAGGCAATGATAAGATACATATTTTTGTAATGTATCAGTTCCTTGTACACAATGTGTTCATAATATATTTGTAAAATTAATATAGTGCCTAATTTCCTTGAATAGCTCAGTATATAATTAATCTTCATCTTACTCAAAGTGCTGTCTTGCTTGCAGAACAACAATGTTTTTATCCACCCACAGGCATTTCTAATCTTTCCTCCAGCGGCAGGGAAACTGTGTTTTGCGGCCACTATCAGGAAATAAAATCTGTGTCATAATGCTTAACGTTTCAGGGACGGACAACTATTTTCTGAAGAATGTGATCTTCTAGGTAGTCATATGCCTACATAGCATTGCTTTAGTGTCATCTGAAAACCCTTACATATGAAGTTTTCTCACTTGCTTGTATCTGATGTATAAAATTTCTCCTACAGATTGTCTTTTTTCAATTATTTAAGAATTCTATTCTTAGTGAAACAGATTCATTTGAGAGTTAAATTAAGTTATGCAGTTTATAATAATATTGTAGCTCCACAGACTCAAGTTTACATCATTGGGAGGGGGTAGATTGAAGGGAAGTTAGTCTACAGGGTCTGGAAAAGCAGCCCTGTATAAGAAGCTACAGTTACATCCTGTTTGAACAAAATGTAATCTGAGGGATTTTCACATTCCTGAAGACATGAAAGCAACTGAGGGGAAAACTAATTTGAAAAGACCAAGGAAAATTCTACATCCTCAAAATGTGTACCAGAGAACTAAACAGTGATAGCAAGCATCTTGAATACACAAATGCATCAGTATCTTAAGTTTAAATGGTATATAATTATTAGCAATTAGTTATATTGTTTGAGCTCTTAATAAAATATCTCTCACAGGAGTACATTTGGTATCTTAATATTGGGAACATAATGTGAAGCATGGCAATCTATTCTTTGAAGTAGTCTGTCTTGATTCACTCAGAATGTGACCAATATGGAGTGTATCCCGGAGAGTTGCCATGTTGCACAATTTCAGGAGCCACTACATTTTTTTATTTTCTATTTACTCCCCGGAATTGGGCAATTCAGCCATCTCCACCTCATTTTTTTTCCCACACAAATGTTAGTAATGTTCAAGTGTTCAGTAGTAATAAATATAACACAGTATTAGTCATTTTCCATTCAAGTAGACTTTTATCTGGAGGTATGTAACACATTTCATAAAAAAGATCTGAACTCAGAATAGGAGTTTGATGATGATATTATGTCTTATGAATATTGACAAACTTTAAAAGCAATTGCTAGGTGTTAAATTATGTCCATAAATGATGTTTGATTTGAATTCAGGATGCACCTCTCTGATTTGCGTAGGAAATCTTAATATATCTTCTTACTGTTTTTTTCTGCCATATTTTAGCAAAAAGTTTATTTTTAGTTTGCACAAGCGTGCACACATACATGGAGCACTATATAGAAAGTGTTCCATAGGTGTGTGTGTGCGTTTGTGTATGCTTGTGCACGTGTGTGTGTGTACATGCTATAAAATTGACTATAAATATTATCCCTACCAATTATTAAGCAAAATTGAACGAATACTGTAACAGTTGCTACAGAAACAGGATACCAAATCTAATACAACCAATCTTCTTCCACCTCAATTCAATACGTGTGTCCATGCATATAGAAACATACACACACTTACAAAGAATGCATACATATATACACATACTGCATTGTGTTCCTGGAGGGTAAACAATGTGGCTTACTGACATTATTTTTTCTTTTTAGGCCACATGATAAAATTGCCATACTATATACACATCAGTGTTCTGGGGACACTTCTCTATCCCCAACGTTCCTCATGTTACTAGTTTACCATTGAATATAACACGTATCTGAACTGCTATTGCAGTATCACTCATTTCTTGTAAGGAGTTAATAAAATAATTGTTAAGGAAACTTAAGTGCATCATACATTCTTATTTATAGAAATTCTTGTTTTGACTCACTAAACAGAGAGGAAACTATAAGATGAATAGTGATAACTTTAATATTTGTGAATCAGCCGTCATTGTAAAAGTGAATGTATACCACAGGTGTAAGGTCAGTACATTTTTCCCATTGTCCATTTCCAAAATTGTTAATAGAATCCAGATATTCTTGCAAACCACACCTATTCTCACTATTAATGCAATTTAGGGTTGATTTTAGGTACTCATCTCAGAATGTGTTAGGCTTTCATTCGTTGCTTTTGGGATTTCTTCATAGCTATTTAGTACTGGAAATTTTAGTTTGAACTTTCTAGACCAATTAGTTCTGCTAAGGAAACTTAGAAATAGAAAATTTGGATGGTATTCTGATGAATCAAAGACAAAAAGATAGTTAAAGAGTTGAGTCTAGAAACAAGCTTCCTTTTTTTATAGAATATATATATCTGTGTGTGTGCATGAAAAACTACATGATAGTAAAAATAAATGCTTTCTGAAATAAAGTTTCTCTCTGGTTATATTCTCTCTATACTATTCTGGTTGTGTTTTACTGTATAAACATTGCATGGCTTAAAACAGTGATCATTGGTCAATTATTCTATCTTCCTTATGTTGACTGGGTCACAATGAAGTATTCAACTGAAAGTTGAGACAGGCTATAAGGTCTTTCATAACTGGCACCAGGATGAGAATGCCTAGAAAGATCGACTCACCTGGTACCCTTCCATGTAGGCTCAGAGTCGGTCATATGGTTTATCCAGAAGGATAGTTGGACTTCCTACTTGGAAGCTCTCAACAGAGACATATAGCATTTCTGCTTACTTCTGTTAGTCAAAGTGGTTGAAGAAAAGCACAAGTTCAACAGGAGGATATCTAGGAACTATGCCTCTAAGGAAAACGGTGTAATGATGTGTGCAGTCGTCTTTAATTGCCCAAACTATCATAGTCCATTGCAGAACTTTGAGGTTTCCCCTTCCAGATTCTTTTATTAAGAGTTTTTAACACTTTAAGTAAATACATGAGAAAATGTGCAACCTTTTTATTCTTTGTTTTGCACATACTTACAAAGCCACTGAATGAAGCAGCACTGGAACAGCAACCACATAGAAGGAAAAGCGACAGGCGTTTCAATCGTTATTGTGTTTGTGAAAGCAGAGTTAGCTCTGGGACCTTGGGAAGTAGCCCAGTCACACCAGATTCCAAGATGGATAATCAAGGTTTAAGAAGTATGGAGAATTCCATTGTCATCTCTTGGGAAGTATTTGGGGAGGATATGAAATTCAAACTTACTGCTATTCTCAATTACTTAAAGAACTAGTATGGATAGTAGCAAACTAAATGTATCCCAGAAAAATGATTATCCATGGAAAAATTTTTGACTGAATCATCCCTACACATAGGAACTATATTAGCAGATAAAAATTCCCAAAGCTAGTGTATTGCTATTCATACTCCAGCCTCCACTTCAAGAAACTTAAAATATTTAACATTAAATATTTAGGGTACAATTACCTTTGCAAATACTTGTTCTAGGGACTTTGGGGAATATAAAATTAAAAATTGAATGTATTTATAAACCCTTAAATGTAATAGAGATTTTTATATGAATAAAATAAACATAATTAAAAAAATAGTCTACTAAATGTAGAGAATGTGATAGAGTCATAAAATCAACAAAGTGTGGATGGATGAGATGCATTTTGGGGATTGGAATGAGACAATGCTTGTTGAAGAAAGTGACCTTTATAGTTTCCATTGACAGGAATGTTTAATCATCATTATTAATACCAACTAAAAAGTAGAGAAGACCTAAATGGCCATTAACTGATGAATAGATAATGTGCCACATTCAAAAATTGAAATATAATTCAGCCATATAAAAAGAAATTCAGAAACTGCTAAAACATGGATGAACCTTAAAAACACTATGCTAAGTAAAAGAAGACCACTAATAAGAATAAAACACCCCGTATAATATATAATGCCAAGATATGAGCTACCCAGTATAGACAATCTCCTATAGTCAGGAAGCAGATTGGTGGTTGCCAGGAGTAGTGGGGAGGCAAGAAGGGGAGTTGCATGGTAATGAGTATGAGTTACTTACTAAGATGAGGAAAAATGTTTTGGAATTAGATAGTGGTGATGGCTGCACAATTTTGTGAAAATACGAAAACTAAAGGAGTGTATACATAGAAAGGGTAAATTTCATAGTATATAAAATTATGTCTCAATAAAAATAGTAGCATCAAAGAATAGCAATATTCCTAAATGAGGTGGTGAAAGATAATGCTTCAAAAATGAGAGAAACAAAATGAAAAATAGAAAGGCGATGGAAATTACTAAGTAGAGGATCATTTTGTATTTTATTGAATTGCTGCTTTGACTGGAGACAGAAAGTATAGATTCAGTGTCAATGTCAAGCTCAACAAAAAAGTAATTTTCACTTCTATTACTGTCAGATGAACGTGTTGACAATAGTGAAGAAATAAGCTTCGGTTTGTGCTAAAGTTGTTGCTGTCCTCACAGGGGAAAATACAGAACAAGGAATATAATTAATCCCATGTTAGCATACACTGAAGCCTGAGGGTGGAAGCTTCAGAGATTTAAGTCCCAAATGCTACCTGGTAAAATGAAATGCCATCTGCCTACTTTTCAGCCACCTGTAGTGAGTACAGAAAGCACTGCTCCTCTCAGGTAGGTTCCTGAGTCTCCAAATTTAAGAAATAGAGGGGAAATTTTTGAAAAAAGAGAAATTTGTAAATGATTGACTTTACGTCTGCTTACACAGTTTAATAAACTGAGCAACCTATCATCAAAAAATTATATTTTTTCTCAGAACTTAACTGACTGAAATTATTAGGATCCACAAAATAGCATTTTAATGATTTTATTTTAATCTAGGGTCACAGGAGAACTGTTTATCACTGGGGAAGTATGTACATGAATATAAGTTTTTTTGTTTCAGAAATAATTTAGGTACCACATTACAAATAGAGACATGCATACTCACCTCCATGTGAACCACATGCTATATTTACTTAACTCTAAGAAAAAATAAATCAGCAACATTCCTATTCTCATATATCAACAAAGACATATATACATGCAAACACATGACATACACATAAATATACACATCCATAAAGAAGAGAAGCCTATATGTCTCAGGAACGTTTATTGTCCCTCATCCTGTTTACATTTTTAAAATTTAAGCATCTATAGAAAAACCAAAGAGATGCAAATGCACGTGTTACGTTCTATCATTCTCACTTCTTTTTAGCACTTTTCTTTGGTCAAGAGGGTCATCTGTTGGCACCAGACAACTCCCACAAATAGGGAATGAGTATTGTGACAGAGTAATAACAGATTTCTAGAGGAAAGGTTTAATGCTTATTTCATGTCTCACCAAAAACTAAAGGTAAAAGAGCAGGAACAGTAAAGTAATCATTTCATTATTATTAGGTAATGGTATTCATTGTTTCTAGAATTAACATCAAGTCTTTTAAGCCAATCATATTTTTTGAGGAACATAACAATGGTAATCATTTTTTGCTTCCATTTGACTATTTTCAGGCTTAGAAAATGCTCAGTCCTACATCTTACAACCTGGTCCCACTAACATTGTTGTCTCTTCCATATTATATTGAATGCAGAATTGTGATATTAATTCATCTAAATCTACTGCCATAGATAAGAAAGTTAAAGCCTGGAGAAATAAATCTTATACAAAATCACATAGATCATGAATGATATGTAATTCAGTTAAAAATTTTCCAATATCTGTCTCTATTTATTTTTTACCATTATCAAATATATAGCAATCCTTCTTTAAAGACTGGGTACATGACTGGATAATTTTTTGACTATTAAAAAACAATTATAGAAGGAAACTGTATTCTGCCTTTCACATATATGTGGATGTCCAGAAAAATTAAAATGTATCTATCATTTTTTGGATTATTTCTTCATAAATTTAGGTAAGAACAAAGAGGAATGGTTGGCGAAAATTGCTCCTCCTTGAATGGATTCATTTTCTTGGGAATTTCCAATAACGCTGGGATGAAAGTGATCCTGTTTACTATGTTTCTAGTTGTTTATCTCATTAATCTTTTGGGAAATCTTGGAATGATCATTTTAATTAGAATGGATTCCCAACTGCACACACCGATGTACTTTTTCCTCAGCCCCCTCTCATTCTGTGACCTCTGTTATTCCACAGCAATTGGTCCCAAGATGTTGGTGGACGTATTTGCCAAGAACAAATCAATCCCCTTCCTTGGCTGTGCTCTGCAATTCTTCATCTCATGTACCTTTGCAGATTCTGAGTGTCTATTATTGGCCGTGATGGCCTTTGATAGATACAAGGCCATTAGAAACCCATTGCTCTATGCAGTCAACATGTCCAATAGAGTGTGCTCTCTGCTCATGGCCGGGGTTTATCTCGTGGGAATGGCAGATGCTTTGATACACACCACATTAACGTTCCGCTTATGTTTCTGTGGGTCAAATGAGATTAATCATTTCTTCTGTGATTTACCACCACTTTTCCTCCTTTCCTGCACTGATACACAAGTCAATGTGTTGGTATTATTCACTGTTTTTGGCTTCATTGAACTGAGCACCATTTCAGGGGTTCTTGTCTCTTATTGTTATATTATCATATCAGTCTTGAAGATCCACTCAGCTGAAGGGAGGTTCAAAGCTTTCTCCACCTGCACCTCCCACTTAACTGCTGTAGCAATTTTCCAGGGAACTATGCTCTTTACATATTTTAGACCGAGTTCTTTATACTCCTTAGATCAAGACAAAATAACCTCATTGTTTTAAACCCTTGTGATTCCCATGTTAAACCCTCTGATTTATAGCCTACGGAACAAGGATGTGAAAGAGGCCCTAGAAAAATTGAAAAATAAAAGATTGTTTTAAGTATGTATATTATGTGTACACACACACACTCACATGCATTTAATGATTGCTGTTTTCATAAAATTATATAATATTATACAAGAGAGACATAATTTTCTCACATTTAAATAAATGAGTATCTGTATTTATTTGATCTGTATTTATGTATTAAATATCACTGTGTTCTCTTTGCGCATCTAGATGCTTTGGAGTTCATGATGAATCCAGTAGTTTCTATACAAATGAATCCTATAGTCTAGAAAAATAAATAAACTTTAATTAACTAAAGACTCAAATAATTCATATTAAGGCTCAAAACTTTCATAAAGTAAAAAACTGGAGGTTAAAAATCTATAAAAAATATCAAAATCTAGTCAGTAGAAGAAAAGCTTCCCTGGATGGAGATGAATATTTGAATCGTCTTAGATCTAAAAAAAAAAAAATGTGCAGTTTGGGGAACCGAAAGGATTCTAGGAAGAGGGTCTGACAGTTACAGAAGTCTTGAGGTGGCCGGTTTCGTAACATTTTAGCATTAAAGAATCCCAAGGATAGGTTATAAAGAGCCATGTAAAGTGCCTTGGTAAATTACATCATTGTGCTGTAATTATTTTATTTATTTTATTTTTGTAAAGATTGGCACCTGAGCTAAAATCTGTTGCCAATCTTCTTTTTTTTTTTTCCCCTGCTTTTATTTTCTCCCCATATCCCCTCAGTACATAGTTGTGTATTTTAGTTATGGTTCCTTCTAGTTGTGGCATGTGGGACACTGCCTCAACATGGCCTACTGAACAGTGCCATGTCCGTGCCCAGGATCTGAACTCTGGGCCACCGAAGGAGAGTGCGTGAACTTAACCACTCGGCCATGGGGCCAGCACTTGTGCTGTAATTATTTACTATCAGCTCCTCCATCACTTCCTCCAGGAAGCTTCTCTTCCGTTCCACACCTTTCTCAGCTCTAGTTAAATGCCTTTTTTCAGTTCACAGACAACTATCTCCTTTAAGCATTCTTTTAATATCACCCTGTTTATTAAATTAATGCCTCTAATATGAAATTGTGAACAATCTTTGCTCAAGGACTGAGAATTCCATCCCTGTTATCCAAAGCTCCTGCACAGTGTTTGGGACATCAAAAGGCAAAACAAACATGTATCCAATAAAGTAAAACTGTGCATAACATTTTTGACTGCTTTTATTGGTTGTCAGTAACATAAAATTAACTAAGTTGTGGTATGCAGCTTGAATATATATATATTTTATAACTTTTAGGAAAGTACATAAAGTGATTGTGGATACTAAAGTAATAGATCTGTAAAGACATACATGTTCATTACACTTGAAGTAAAGAGCATTTGTCTATGTGTGTTTTTGATATTTATCTATTTCATCTGTCTCTGTTATGACTTCTGATGGTTAAAGCACTGAATCCGCATGTTGAGACAACACGGATATGGTCATATATTTGACAGACCTTGGAAGACTCAAGGTCAGTCTTTATTATCCATTACAACTATAGAAATCAACGGCCACTGAATGTCTTGGATTTTTTAGCTGCCACTGTAAAATGCCTTTGTGGGAAAACATTTCAAAATGGAAGTAAAGCCCAAAAAGATTCTCTGATTTTCTAAGGGACACTGTGACCTATCACGTAGTATTATGATGGAAAGCATCCTATGGACACTGTTTCTTTTCTTTTTTTTTTTTTTTGACAAAAGGCTTTAAGGATTTTCAGCTGAACTATATTTCCTCAATTAATACATACTCTTCTGGAATTGTTACTTATGAGTAGCAGCATGGTAGAAAACATTGTTTGAAATTTATTGTCTAAGAAAAATGGGATTTCCGTTGATTGCCGCTAATTTAGAGGATGTAAATATGTCATCTAATTAACTTATCTCCCTTCCTTATGGCAAATATATATTGTAGAATCTGAAGACTGATTTTATCTGCATATTAACAGTTTTATCAGAATGAGAGGGTTTGAATTAAAGACAAGAGAATTTTAAGCTCAAAACTGAAATTCCAAACTTAGAATTGACTGAATTAATTGTGGGCTTCCTCTCCCTGAATTTGTTAGGTTGAATAATACATTATAGGGACTATTTTTAGGAGATACATGACTGAAATAGATGCTTGGGCAGATGTCCTATAATGACTCTTTTATCCTGATGTTCTACATAAATAGGGAACACCACATCCAAAGCTTTTGATGTTTTCTAGCCTGTCTACTTCAATTTTCATCATCCTCTCCCCCTTCTTAGTCTCTCTACATCACATCCTTCTCACATGTCCCCAGTGACTGATGGAACATATTATTGTCCAAATAAAGCATTTTGGGGATTAAAGGGAAATCTTTAATGATGGTGAAATAGGAAGCTCCTGAGCTGCCCTTTTCCTGTGGACACACCAAATGAACAGCTACACATGGTACAATTTCGTCTGAAGGAAATCGAGAAACTAGCAAGTGACTCCTACACATCAGAAGAATGAAAAAATATCCATACTGAATTGGCTAGGAAAAACTAAGATAAATTGTTGTAATAAATCCAACCTGTAGCACAGGGACATACAATTGGAAGGAAACCTCTGACTCTCAGTTTCTCCCTCAGAAGTAAAGGGTTTGGACCCCACAACTAGAGTCCCAACATCTAAGACTCTCAACAGAGGGGCAGATCTCCAAATCCTCTAGTCCTGAGAGCCAATGGGGCTTGTTTCCACAAGGCCCCCAAGAGTGTAGCAAATAAAAAAGTAGTTATTAAGAGAAGCCATAAATAGTTGCAGCTATCACACCAGAGTTCAGAGCACAGATAGAGGGCAGAAAAGCCTATCTCTAAGTCTTTCCCTGAATGGATTCTATATGCATACATTAAAAGCTGCTGCCTGAGGGACAGGCTGCTAATTTAGCATGCATCTTGTGGCTGACTGAGATCCTCCCTGGAGCCCAGAAAAACATGTGGACACCTCTGCCACTTTCTCACTCTTGCCCCCTCCAAGTCGCAAGTATATCCCTGGAAGGAGCTTGTACATGCATCTGCACCTCAGCTTTTGTGGCTGCTACTTGAGGAACATGCCCCCAAAAATCCCAGCTCTGATAGCCAACAGAGCTTGCATTCAGAAATGCTACAGAAGTTTAAAATCATGCCAAGCACACAATGATATGAAACTAGAAAACACATAGAAGAAGAAAACAGGAAAATTCACAAATAGGTAGAGAATAATTCTACAGCTACATCATAACAACCATCTTAGAATCAACTCGGCAAAGGGGAGAAGCAAAGCCTTCACTACACACACCTCCCGATTAGCCACTGTGGCTATGTTTTATGGCACACTTCTGTTGATGTATTTGATACCTAGCTCAAGTTACTCCATGGACACAGACAAAATGACCTCCGTTTTCTACACAGTTTTAGTCTCTGTTAAACCCACTGATCTATAGCTTAAGGAATAAGGATGCGAATGGTGCCCTGAAAAAGTAATTAACACTAAATTATGTTCTGGGCGATTTCAGGTGTTCACATAAAAGTATTTATTTAAAGGTTTTGAGACCTAAAGTCCAAGGACTTTGACATGGATTTCTGTAGTCTCACCAGTACAATCTTCTGGATATTTCCTGTTACTTACCTTTATGCTTAAATTGAATGTAGAAAGAAGTCATGACTTATCTTACTCTTCTCTCCAAACCAAGGATGAGTACTAATAGGTTCACTTTGATTTAGCAAAAAGCATAGTTTTACACCTCTCTTCTTTGTTCACGGGTATGCCTCTGTGATGTAAAATGGGCGTAGAAACTATGTCCCCATTTCTAGTCAACTTACCCTCATCAACATTCCAATTTGTCTTTAAACAATGAGTTTAATAAACTTGTTGAGACAGAAGGGAACGTTAGTGGGTTAAATTAGGTTTGGGTGCCTCCTTCCGATGCACTAGTGTCGCTCTGTAAGTGTAACATCATAACACTCAGAAATCTATAATTAGTAAATGAATAAATAAGAATAAAAAAGAAATCTCCTTCCCTCGACTAAAAGTTCCATAACGGCATGGCCCTTGGCTGTCTTGTTAACCATTTTTCTGCTTTGCTATTTACAATGCTCAGCTCTAAGATGCCATTTAAAAGTATTTATTGAATGAATGAATGGGAGTAGCCTGAAAAACTGATGGAAAAATGAACTTTTTAAAATTTACCAAGAAAAGAACTACTTTCTTTAATTTTATTCAAGTACGTTCATTTTAGATTATATCCATCTGCACTTGCTATCTTTTGGTCTTGGCTGAAATAAGAATCTGGGACAGAGATTCTTCGATTTAAAAATCTTCTCAGAGTACTCTGCAACATTCTTCCTCAATTACATCAACAGACATCCCCAGGATCAGCAGCTCTGGATTTGTATTGCACCCCACAGTCTTCACTTCAGCCTGTGGATTTCCCTTCTTGCCCTCACTCAGGAGAACAGATTTGGTGCTATTGACAACTTTACAGAAACTGCTTGAATGGAAGTTAGTGGTAATGTATCTGGACCTTCTTTCTCAAAGGGAACTGGAGAAGAGGATTCCATTTCTCCTATGTGTTCATAGCATTATACTAGTTAAAATAAAAAAAGAAAACTTAAAGTGCCCAATTGATTATATTTAAGTTGTTAAGGAAGAGTTATTGACATAAATATATGTTCCCAGGAAAAAGAATGAAAAATATTTTTTTAGAGTTCCATTTGTAATGATTTATATTGGCTTTCTGTGTATCTGTGAAATAAACTGAAATCATATTGCAAGCAAAATTTTAATAGTGGTCGTTGCTGAGTGGTTGGATGCTTGGTAATCCTGCAATCTATTCCAAAATCTTCATTAAGTTAATTGAATATGTTGTTCACGCTGTAATCAAGTGGTAATTAATCCAGTTGTGAAAAACATAACACAATTTTAGCTTCTCAAGAGTATTCACTTTATTTTAGGTTGTCGTCATGAAAGGAACATGGGAACACTCTTTCCGGTTCCCGGGAGGAAAGATCAATGGGCTATACAGGTTTTTCATTCAGGTCGTCTTCCCTAATTTATATATCTCTTTAGAGTATAAAATGTGCTGAGTGTTATACAGTCAAAACATAATAGGAATAAAAACACATATTAGAACATGCAATTTTTAGCAAGTAATTTGTCTTATATTACAAATTGAACAGTTTTAGACAAAAATATTTCATTTTCTCATAAATATTTTCTTTTATAACCTTAAATGATTTATTTGTTTTTCATAGAATATGTCACACACCAGGACCTATCAACCACTGTCCAAACCTCTTTCCAACTCAATGTACTTTATTAAAAATACATTAAATATATTCATATCTATAAAAATTAAGCATATTTTATGTAAAATTAACCTCATTGGCCATCTTTCACATAAATGTGTAAGGAAAATATATTCTTCTTTTCCTTTACCTTTTCGCTTAAAAACTTTGACTTAACAGCCTTTACAGATGGTTAGGAAAGCAGAGTGTTTTGTTTTTGTTTTTTATTCATTTTAGGAAAATGATAAAGATGGGAAAGAGTCTACAGTAGGAACTAGACTTTGAAGTGAGACAGTCCTGAGTTCAAATCTATATAATATCATTTATCTGTTAGCTCTGGGACCATAGCCAACTAATTCCCTATCAGGGACAAAATCTCTGATGCTAAAAGAAAAGAAGGAATCATTCATGGCATCATGTCATGAACTGAAGTCTCCAGGATCCGTCTTTGTCCACTTTAGAGCCTGCTCACCCGATCTGTCAGAGTGCAGGTGCAGATCCTAGCCTCCAGTCATGTTTGGAGCTCTCAGCCAACTTACTTTAGGATTTCTTTTTCCTGACCATGCCTTCACTCTTGGTTAGAATTGAGCATGTTTCTTCACAGTTACCCATGTTGGCCACACCATTCCAACTTCTAGACCAGATGCTGTTCTGATCGAAGGTTAGGACCCCACATTGCCATGAAATGAGCTTATAAAGTCAACCCCAGAGTTATTCATTTTATGTTATTCTGTATGGTCCTATCTCAAGGGCCATGGCTGAAATGGTACACTTAGCTGCAAAGGAACAAACATCCTCCTATTGTGATGATCCCATGCACTTCAGAGAATATTTTCTGCTCAGTACTTAGGAAAAAGTGTTTGGTTCTCATCACCCTCAAGCTGCCATTCTGTTCTTCCCTATTGAAAACTCACACTCACCAGAGCCTTAGTTCACCACTGATCTGGATGGACAAAACTCTTCTGGTCAAGTTGGTTCCACTGTGGTAAATGGAACTGTGGCCTAGAGTTAGAACCCAGCATATCTTATTATTGCCAGAGGGTTTTAATCTCTAGTTCATTCTTTTTCTCACTACTCAAACTCACTTTTGTGTTAGGACTTTAACTTTAGACTTTCCAGCCATACCTTCTCTATGGGTCATGTCCTAGAAGCTGACCAAACTATCATTTCACCATTTGTTGGTTTCAGTTCCCATCTCTGCCTCTCAGAGGATAGCCTCCCTCCGAAATTTTAGTTGTTTGCCTAAATAAAGAGATTTCAGACTGAATATATTCTTGAGAAAATATCCGAAGAGCTATACTTTTATATAGTTGATATTTGCAAATTGTTTTTTGTTGTTGTTGTTGAGGAAGATTCACTCTGGGCTAACATCCATTGCCAATCTTCCTCTTTTTGTTTGAGGAAGGCCCTAGGCTAACATCTGTGCCAATCTTCCTCTATTTTGTGTGTGGGTCGCCAACACAGCTTGGCTGATGAGTGGTGTAGGTTTGTGCCCAGCATCCAAATCCATGAACTCAGGCCACGGAAGCACAGCATGCCAAACTTAACTACTATGCAATGAGGCTGGCCCCTGAAAATTGTTTTTGAAAAAGTCGCTATACTTGAAGATATCTTGCAATAGTCATGTGTATATATAGTACCCCTTTGGAGATGATCCAAAAATACTAAAAGAGAAAAATATAGTTCCTGCCTATTACTGGCATATAATCTAAATTATACACAAACCATAGTAAACATACTCATGTTTATTTCATAAAAATTTACTCAGTATCTACACTGGGGAAGATAGTATGATAAAGAGGCAAGGAATCAAATCAAGAATAATAATTAAATAGCAAGCATAGTAAAGGAATAGAACAGACACAACTAACTGCATGATTAGACAGAAAATGCTGAGAGTCTTAAAAGAAGCACAAGAGATTCTAGTGAGGTTTATAATTTGAGATGTTGTCTATAATTGAATCAGCTGTCAGGAAAATATCACACAGGAGCTGATATTTAAGGAAGAGTTTTTAGAGTGAGTAGAGTTTGAACAGCTAAGGTACAGTGTGGATGTGTTCACATGGAAACAATTAATGGAAAATGAGTCTCAGTGAATTGTATTTATTTCCTTTCACAAAAAGAGAGTTGTGATATATCAATGGTCTAGTCAATATTGAGAGTAATTGTGGTAAAATTTAGGCTAGGGAGAGAGAAGGAGTAAGAATCTGAAATATAGAACATTATGTGCACGGTAAATCTACTTATGGAATAAATATTTAAAAAATCAACTTTATTTTTTAATCAGTTCCCTATTAATAAACATTTAGATTGTTTGAAAAAATTTGCTGCTGCAAACTATGATGTAACAAATACTTTTGAAAGTAGTGAACTTTTATAGATTAAATTCCTAGAAGAGAATTTCTAGTTTAAATGGCGCACAGATATTTAATTTTCATGTGTTAGAAAAATTATCCTCACAGAAAATGTTAGAAGTTATCCTCTATAGACAAAAATAATTTACACTTCTACCAACAATGAAGGTGTGTTATAAAAATTTCGACTTTAAAATGATGAAGAATTAAACATAATACAGATGATGTGAGCAGGCCTGGTTCAGACATTAGATTCTGACCCTAATCTGCGGTTGAGACCTCATTACCTACAGAATTGGGGAACATTCACATTAAACTGGTTTTTTTCATCAGTTAGAATCAAAGGCCAAGGAACAGAAAGGTTGTAAAGTTGTCAAGCTTCGTTTCATACTTTAAGAAAGCAATTGTTGGCTAATCAATTTCCTAAAGGCATTTTTGACATCTTTGTTCCTTAGACTGTAAATTAGGGGGTTCAGCATAGGTATAATCAATGTATAGAACACAGAGGTCACTTTGTCCATATCCAGTGAATGACCAGTGGTAGGCCGCAAATAAATGAAGATCAGGGTACCATGGTAAATAGTGACCACGGTCAGGTGGGAAGCACAAGTGGAGAACCCCTTTCTTCTTCCCTCAGCAGAACCTGTTTTAAGAATAGCTGCTATGATGCAGACATAAGAGAGAAGACCCATTAGAAGGCAGATGGTCTCCACCAAACTAGCAAAGACCACCAGAACAATGTCATGTATGTAAGTGTCAGTGCAGGACAGAGATAAGAGTGGGGAGATATCACAAAAGAAATGGTTAATTTCTTTGGAGCAGAAAGACAGATGGAAGGTGTTAGTGGTGTGAATAATTGAGCTCATGGTGGCCCCTAAAAATGCTCCAATTGCAAACTGGCAGCAAATCCTCTTGGACATAATAACAGTATAAAGCAGGGGGTTGCAGATTGCTATGAACCGGTCATAAGCCATGGCAGCCAAGAGGAAAGACTCCATGTCAATGAAAGAGCAGCAAAAATAAAACTGTGTGGCACAGCCATTGTAAGAAATGGTCTTCTTATCAGAAAGCAAATCCACAAGTAATTTGGGGGCAATGACGGAGGAGGAACACGAATCTATGAAGGACAATATGCAGAGGAAAAAGTACATAGGGACGTGCAAGTAGGAACTGATTGTGATTAATAAAATCATCCTAAGGTTCCACATGAGGGTAACAGAGTAGATGAAGAAAAACACAGCAAAAAGAACACTCTGAAGTTCTGGATGGTCACTAAATCCCAAGAGAAAGAACTCAGTCTTCGCCGTGCAGTTCTCCACCTCCATTCTCTGTGGCACTCCTAGACTTTGAAATTGTGGCAGAGTAATCATGGCAATGTTAATAATCATCTCAATTTTAACAAAAAATAAAAATAAAATGATCGAAATAAATAGAACAGTAATTCTAAACCCACTTGGGCATCCTGATAGCACCTAGACATATCCAGAGTTAGAGTAATATAATGCGTAGGTTTCACTTTTATTTTGTTAATTTGATAATTTGCTATGTCTGTGCCTTAAAGCTCTTGTTTTCACATCAAATGGTACCACCATCAAACCAGCTGCTGAATTCTAGACCTGGGTTTCACTCTTACTTTCTTCGACTCTCTCATCTTCCACCAATGTCAAGTGATGGTGGTCAACCATACTACTAAAGAGCAAAGTCTTCATAAATGGCCTTTTTTTCCCATTTGTGTTGTTTTTGTTTATTTCCAAAACAAATAAAACCATTGCTCTTCCAAGTGAAGCCTTGTATAGACAGAGGAGCAGAAGTTCTGAATTTCTTATCTTGAAATGTGGCTTTGCCTCTGAGGAACAAAGGAAGTCCTTAGAGTTTTTTGAAATCCACTAATAAAACAGAAAGAAGAACAATTGTGATTTAGTTATGTAAGTGACTGAATCATAACTCTGTCACTCAGTAGTTGTGAAACCTTGGGCAGGCTAATTAATCACTGAGTTTCACTTTCACCATCTATGATAGGATAATGTAGTACCTTACTCGTCAAATTATAATTGTTAAATGACTTTTTTCTTACAGCCTCAATATCATCGCCATCTTGCTATTTCACTGTTCTGATGTTGGCAATATAACAGTTGTGAGTCAATGCAGTCACCTATTTTATTCTATATGGAAATGTGGCTGATCTCCAAGGTTTACTTTTTTTTGTCACTGCCATTCCGTTACTTAATTTCATCCCTCTTTTTCCTCAGTTGAATTGGCCTCCTTCCCTCCAGTCAATCCTCACTCTACTTTCAAACATGCTAAAAAATCTATCCATAAACCACTGCAAGAGTTATATATATAAAATAGATTTTGTATTATGTTTCCTTCTTGCTTAAACTCTTAAATGATTCCATGTCCTGTACAAGCTCAACTTTTAAATACCTTCAGATTTGACATGTATTTCCATTTTCTATCCATATCCTCCATCTCAGAACCTGATCTAACAACATTACAAGAGTCTTACCCTCCTGCTCTGTCCTCAATTTGTTCCAGGTTTTCAATAAAACGAAATGTCTTTACTAAAACTTTGCATACATTTAGAGACACAGAGAATGAAATATAAATACCATAGAAATTGTGGATTCTGCATTATTACTCAAAGTTTATTTTCTACCTTTCTTCTGTTTCTAGGTAAATTAATTGAATTCTGGGTAAATGTGAATATCTGGCATTAACATATTTTCATCTTGTAATTTTCAATGGACTTTCATATCTAATTTAATTCTCATAGCCTTTTCAAATATGTTAATAATTCACTATCTCTCAATTATATTGAAAAGAACTTGATTATTTCAGGCCATTTAGCCAGTCCAGGGTTGCATAGCTCGGCAATCAAAGAGCGAGGGCCAGAGATTGGAAATTCTGCATCACTGGGCTAGAGCACTCTTCAATAAACAATTCCTTCGAAGAGATGGAAATGTGTCAGAGATGGTGAAACTTAGGAAGAAGATTGGAGTAAATAATATTATTTTCCAAAATCTCAACGTGCCAGATTTGATATAAGGATATCAGTTTAAAACTAACTTCAATTTTCATTTAGTGCATGTGTTAGAACAGGCAGGTTTACTTCTTTCGACACAGTAATAGAGACAGTATGTTGCGATGATTAAAAGCATGGACCCTAGAGTCAGACTGCCTGAGTTTAAATTTGGATCTATCACTTAATATTTGTAGCACTGTAGCAAAATTTCAGTAGTTCTATGGTTTCATTTTCTGATATGTAAATTACATTTTATAGGAACATTGCCTGCAGGTAACTATGAGGATTAAATGAGCAATTACACATAAAATATTTTGAAGAGTGCTCTTCACATAGCAAACATTCAATAAATATTAAGTATTATTATTCAACCATTGAGAAAAGTTTGAGCTTCCTTAGACATTAGTATTTATTAATTTATTATCAACCAAGTTTCTCTTTTTGCTCTAAAAAAGGGTTAATTAAAAAAAGAAAGCATCATTGAGCTACTCCAACTCTTTTGGAGTTCTCTTTTGCTGAAATATATGTGGCTTCCTCCTTCGAAACTATCAATTGTCATTGAGTGACCGTTCATCTATACATGTCTACAAATATGAGACATAAGATTGTCAGTTGATCTGGGAGTGGAGCAATGGCCACTGCTGTGAAGGTGAGGGAAAGATAAAATTATATCCAGTGATTACTGTGCCATCATCTCTTTTGATAATTATGAAGAATAACTATTAAAAAGTAAGCATCAAAGAAAATCTTATCTTAGGGACTATGCTTAAATAAGCTTGGGATCTGAGTCCTAGGGAACAATCACTTCTTTGTGCAAGCTGTTTTCTGCTAAACCCCTTATTTCCAATCACAGAATTAAAGGCAATAAAGAAATCAAATTATATGAAGAATATTTACCTGTAAGAATCTTTCAAGGATGTTACACACTTCAAGACTGAAAGAAACTTTCAGGATTCAAAAATGAAATATGAAAGCCAAATGGAACAATGGAAGGAGAAAAGAATAGAAGAAACAAAAAATTAAGTGGAGTCCAAAGAGGAGCCAAAGAATCTGTTCTTCTATGCAATTTTCAGGTGAGAATGAAAATTTCTGAAAGAGTTCAGAAAATTAACATATTCCTGCAGTAAGTTCTCTATATTGAGCCCTAGTCACTGATTTGAAACTTGTTTTCTATTCCTTTAAAGCCAACCCCCTAGTCGCACCCTAGTCTTTCTATTTGTGTTGATAACTGTTCACTCCAATGCATTGCCATAAGATAAAATAAATATTATGATATACAAATTGGGTCAGCTTTAATTTATATTTAAACCTACCCAACTTTTAAAAAGAAATAGTAGATAATGAGAATTGTGTTTGTGTTTAGATTCCAAATCAGAATCCAATAATACTGAGGATTGTCTTAAGAAGATCATGTGTTAAATGTGCTTTTTTTTGTTGTTGCTCTTGTTTTTGTTTTTGTTTTTTGAGGAAGATTAGCCCTGAGCTAACACCTGCTGCCAATCCTCCTCTTTTTGCTGAGGAAGACTGGCCCTGAGCTAACATCCATGCCCATCTTCCTCTAGTTTATATGTGGGATGCCTACAACAGCATGGCTTGCCAAGCGGTGCCATGTCCGCACCCGGGATCCGAACTGGCTAACTCTGGGCTGCCAAAGTGGAACATGCGCACTTAACCACTGTGCCACAGGCCCAGGCCCATCTTGTTGCTCTTGATTTTGTTGAAAATACCTTGAGGACAAAAAGTGTCATTCTAGGCATGTTCATTCTCAAAACATCAGTTTCTTATGTGTAAAATAATTGACTATAAGACGATGAACACTTAAAATCCTATCCAGCTCTAATATACTAGGATTATGTTAAGAACACTTACCAGATCACTTTCTTTCATTCACCTTCTTACTACACTGTTCTCAGCATCAGTTCATTGTTCACTGGAAAAATCTATTTTGACAGTTAAAGATTAAAAAATTGACCCATTGCTACCTTTTCTATAATCCATTTCGGCAGCCCTTTTGTGTTCATAGAATAAATTTGTGCCTCCCTTAGAAAGGCCATCATTCATTAGAATAATGCAAGATCTTTTATATTTTGCTTTGAGTCTTTTGAGATTAGCTCTCCAATCTCACATCAGATCCCAGGAACACACACACTAACGTCCAAATCCCAGGGGGAAAATGTATGTGAGCAATTAAACAGTTCTACTGAGGAGTTAGTTAAACAAAAAATGAAATGACATAATGTGTTTTTCTACCTCCTCAGGATGTCTCAAAGAAAAATACGTTTGGGCTTTCAACATACTAGATTATTGTATATAAAATTGGATTATGATATTTGCTATCTAGTTAGATTTAACCAACTCAAAGCAATTTATCAAACTATCAGGATATTCTATGTGATAGAATGGTGGAATAAACTGGAAAGAAGAAAAAATGTATTTATCTAGGTATTGAGAATTAGAAGATCTTGAAAGTCAACATGTAAATGGAAAACCAATTATGAGTGAAGTTAATGACTCTGGTATGTGTTACGTGTGCATTTATGTTCAAATAGAATTCTGTTCATAAATGGATCAGAGAATCTTCATTCACTAAAGGCATTTACTCTGTAAATATGTTGTGCTAGGCAGTGTTCTAAGTACAAAACAGAGAAAAGGAAGATAAGTTGAACTCGACATTAGGAATTTTATCAAGTATAGAACAGTAAATGAAAGATGGTAGAGGAAAAAAAATAAGCAATTACATGGAGACTGGAAAGTCCCTGGTATGATTGGAGACTCAGAAATGAGATTTATAGAGAATGTGTTGACTAATGAAGAAAGGTAATACTGGAAATATAAACATATTATACAAAAATATGCATTTCCAGCTATGTATATATATGAGTGTGTGTTTATATTTACATATATTTATCTTGGCAAAGAGAGATATGAGGAGTTTTGAGATTCCATCTGTCCATAGGATAAATCTCAGCAGAAAGAAACTCCTTTTCCAATAATTCCAGCAAAATCCCCTAGTTAAGTCACTAGCTCACTACTGTCCACCCAGAAAACAATCAGTGGGTCTTTTGATGACTGGCCATGAACACTTCCCCAAATCCCATTAAGTGCAAAGAAAGAGACCCATCAAGCATAGGAAAGGCATGGTCCTCACCCGAAAATTGAGATGCTAATAGTAAGAGAATGAGATAAACATATCAACCCCTATATTTTAAAAGTAAGGGAGTGACCAGATTACATGCGTAAAACAAAACCACTTAAAGAAACACAAAGAAACCTTTATGCGGCTGATTTCAGACATGTTTTGAGGAGCACCCAGTGCACCTTGATTCCTCCCAGACAACTAGAGGTGTTACCTATGAAGTGACATTTGGAGGGAAAGACAGATCTGCTATGTCAAGTTTTTTGTGAAGCTGAATGGAAAGCATCCACCCTTTGTGCTAATAAAACAAAACAATCAGTCTTTAGATATGAAAAGTGTGTCTATCTCTCAGCAGGACATGGGTACTCCTAGTTATCCATGCTAAAGTGGGGGGAATTTTGCGTTGCTGAAGCCCTCAGATCCAAGGTCTCTGAAAGGGACATTGTAGATTCTAGAGAGAGATCAAACTGATAACTCACTAAAATGTGAGCACCTGGATAGCTGAAAATGCTTCTTAAACATAGGAAAATTTAATACTGAAGGCTCCTCTGAGGAGACTAGAGCTCCAGTATATTGATGCTTTCTAGTCCAGTGACTCCACACTCAGGTGAGTTTGCTTTCTATAAGAGTTTTGACAGTGTTGGAGACGTTTTTGCTTCTCACAAATGTGGGGAGGGGTGGTCCTGATATCTAATGGGTAAAGGTCAGGAATGCTACTAAACATCCTATAGTACACAGGAAAGACATCCACAGCACTAAATTGTCTGGCTCAAAATGTCCACAGTGCTAAGGTTGAGAAATCCTGTTCTAGTTGAAGGACCAAAGGTGAAAGACGTTTCTCTTAACTTCACCCTAAAATACAAAGTATCATGGGTGGTATGGTAAATCTCACCCCACTTAAACATTGGAAAACCAATATAGAGCCATAGTTTCATCATAAGCACAATATAATTCCATTCATTTAGTCATTGCTTATTTATCTATTTAAAGAAATAATGAGTAGCTGTCTTCACCAAGGGATACTGGAATATTTCCAAATTATCCTTACCCTCCAAGATTCCTTTTTAAAAAACATTAATAATGGTACTTTTTATGGGACTGGTCCTTGAAGTTTTGTCATTATGTTTAAGTCCAATGATAACTCTCTAAGGCTAGCAGCTTATCCCCAGTTTATATTTCAGAAACTTGAGATTAAGCAAGTTTGTGTCTTCCTCAAAATAACTCATCTGGATATGAACCTGGGGTGAGGTGTGTAATCTCGAGTCCAGAGTTCTTCCTACTTCATTAAAGCAACAAGGACCTAAGTTGCATTAGTGAATCCAGCAAAAATATAGAAAATAG
Source organism: Equus caballus (assembly GCF_041296265.1). Taxonomy (NCBI): domain Eukaryota; kingdom Metazoa; phylum Chordata; class Mammalia; order Perissodactyla; family Equidae; genus Equus; species Equus caballus. The sequence continues at coordinate 16,311,956 of NC_091695.1, forward strand.
GGGCTGGCCCCGTGGCCGAGCAGTTAAGTTTGTGCGCTCCGCTGCAGGTGGCCCAGTGTTTCATCGGTTCAAATCCTGGGCACGAACATGGCACTGTTCATAGAGCCACGCTGAGGTGGCGTCCCACATGTCACAACTGGAAGGACCCGCAACTAAGAATATACAACTATGTACTGGGGGCTTTGGGGAGAAAAAATAAAAATAAAATCTTTAAACAAAAAAATAGAAAATAACAAATATGAAATTAAATCTTAAGAAAGCAAGAAAAAAATGAAGTGTCAACATTGTAAAAACATGGGAAAGCTAAATTATGATTTGGCTTTTAAAAGATGGGTGTGTTATGCTTGAAAATGGACCTTATGTGTATCAGGCTCTAATCCATGGAACCTATAAATGTCATCTTATTTGGAAAAGTATCGCTTGAAGTTGTGAGTAGGTTAATGATTTTCAGATGAGCAGATTATCCTGGATGATCAAGGTGTACTCTAAATGTCACATTAAGTGTCCTTATAAGAGAGAGAGCAGATTATTTTAAACACACACAAACACACACACACACACGAAAATGTAGAAAAGATGGAGAGGAGAGAGGTTTGAAGATGCTAGCCTTGAAGACAGAAGTGATATAACCACAAGACAAGGAATACCTGCAGCCACCAGAAGCTGGAAGAGATAAGGAAAAGATTGTCCCCTACAACCTCTTGAGGGAGTATGGTCCTGCTGACACCTTGAATTTGGCCCAGTTATGTGGATTTCAAATTTCTGATCTCCAGAATTGTAAGAGAATAAAGGTCTATTGTTTTAAGCCACAGGATGTGTACTAATTATTTTTCAGAAGCTGTGGGAATCTAATTTATAATAGATTTAGAATATAATAGATTTAGAAAATATAGTGAATGCTTTGAATAATACCAGGCAGAGGAAAAAGATGTTAACAAGAGCACAAAAGCTTAAAAAGGCACAGCATCAAATATATGATCCGCTTATTTAACCAAGACAAGGCAAAATAGAAAACAAGAGGTAAAAGTAAAAACAATAGCAACAACAGCAGGTAACTTATTGATCAGTTATAATATACCATATGTAGTGCAAAGAACTTAAGATACAGTATTTAATGTTCATGAAAATGTTAGAAAAGTAGAGCATTATTATCACTATTTTGTGGAAGAGAAGATTTTAAAAGTCCTAAAATTATTACCTTGCAATCAAAAAATTAATAAGAAAGAGAATAACAAAAAAACTAAAAAACAATACTCAGAAATGCAAATAGGAAATTTAGTTCAAATTTTCATGAAAAAAACAGAATATGAGAGAAAAGTATGCTCATACCACATAAAAAAATTGAAGTCAATTTAATAAGAATGGTTGCACACTTTAAGGATGATGAGAAGACATATATTTTTATGTGCACTTTGTTAGAAATCTATTGATGTTATCTCAGACCAGGAAATTGAGTCTAACGATATCACTCTAAAAACCCATTCAAGGCAATTAAAGATTGGAGAAGAGCAGCAAAGGTAGCAGATGCACTTGAACTCTCCAATAAAAGGGATAAGATTTGTCTAAATAAGATAGGCAACTGGAAAACAAAAAAGCATGCGTTGTCCTTTAGCTCAAATAATACTTCCTTATTTTACTTTTCATTCACAGCCACCCAAAACAAGCCCCTCACTAAAGATCTCTAATGAAACCCTGAGTCTAGCTAAGAGAATAGCTTTTCAAAAGGCAGTTTGGATCCCAACACTTTCTTGAAAGCTTCTTTCACATCCTTGTCTTTCAGGCCATAGATCAAGGGATTCAGCCTGGGAATCACTGCAGTGTAAAACACCATGCCTGCTTTGCCAGTATCCACACTGTTGGAAAAACTGGGCCTGCAATAAGTGAAAAGTATGATTCCCTGCAAGACAGCAATCACTGTGTGGTGGGAGGCACAGGTAGAAAAGGCTTCGCACCTTCCCTCTGCAGAGCGTATACTCAGGATGGCGATGAGAATAAACCAGTAGGAAGTGAGGATGATCACAATGGTGACAATTTCACTGAAAGTGGCCCCAATTAATAATGGACATGACATAGCAAGCAAGAGTAAAGAGAGGGGGTAAATCACAAAAGAAGTGGTGACTACATTTGACCTACAGGATGGGATTTCAAGAGCTAAACACAAGTAAACCAAAGAACACACAGTTCCACAGATGTAGAAGCTAGAGACCAGGACCATACAAAATTTCTGGGACATGGAGAGCATGTACAGCAGTGAACTACAGATGGGCAAAAAGCAGTCACAAGCCATCACAGTCAGCAGGAAGACCTCAGTGACTGCACACATGCAAAGCAAATAGATTTGCACCATGCATCCCAGGAAGGAAACTGATTTTTCCTTGTTTAAGATATTGGACAGCATCTTTGGCACGATGATCACGGAATTGCAAAAATCCACAAAGGACAAGTGGGTGAGAAAAAAGTACATGTAAGTGTGAAGTCCAGAGCTGACCTGATTCAGTCCAATCATGCCCAGGTTGGCCCAAACTGTGACTCCATATACGAGAAGGAACAGAGGGAGAGAAAGACTCTCAGCTCAGGGTCATGTGATACTCCAGGAAGAATGAACTCTGTCACAGTGGTACCGTTCCCCTCCCTCATTTCCACCATATGTCAGGATGGGAAACCAAACGATGTTTTGCGTTTCTTCTAAAAAGAGAACAAGAGAGAAAACAACACATTTATATTAACTTTGGAAAAATATAACATTGACAGTGATTTAAGATACAGTTGTCAAATAATTCAAAATTTTCAATGTCTCAGTGGATCTCACTGATCAAAATAAATTTAAGTATCAGCAGAAACCTATATGATTCCCAACTGTTATCTGCTATGATAAATTGGGTTGATGAATTAAATTAGTTGTTTTGTTGGAATCTGAAACAGGTTCAATGATTTTACAGCCTCATGGAGATAAACTACTGTTCTTTGAAAAATGTAGCAATTTCTGTCCATGTAGGGTGACAGCTATTGTGATCCTATACAGTGTACACTATCTTTTTAGATTAGTTTATCAGTAGCATAAATTTTGCAGGGGGTGAGGAGGTCCTGTACAATTTCCATGCAGGGACTGAGACCAATTTTTTTGAGCTTAGTGGCTCACAATGATTCTTTAACTCTAGAATTATGCAGAATGAAAAATAGAGAATTAAAATATATTCTAAAAGCCATCATCATTTTTACTTATCAAATTAGCAAAGTAATGTAGTTAATTATAATGATAATAATCTATGTCAATAATGACTCAGAAAGATGTAACTGTTGTATACACTTTTCTGGAAAGCCATTAGGCAACGTATGTCCAAAATCTTAGCCCTGACGACAGTAAAAGCTATATGATATTTTTTATGAGAGGTTTTCTTCTTTTTTTTAAATCAGAATTTAAGTTTAAGTTTTTTTATTATTTTTTATTTTTTTAAAGATTGGCACCTGAGGTAACATCTGTTGCCAATATCTTTCTCCCCCCCTTCTTCCTCCTCTTCTTCTTCTTCTCTTTCTTCTTCTTCTTCTCCTCCTCCTCCTCCTCCTCCTCCTTCTTCTTCTCCCCACAGCCCCTCAGCACATAGTTGTATATTCTAGTTGTAAGTCGCTCTGGTTGTGCTCTGTGGGACGCCACATCAGCATGGCTTGATGAGCTGTGCCACATCCATGCCCAGCATCAGAATCAGCGAAACCCTGGGCCACTGAAATGGAGTGAGTGAGCTTAAACACTGTGCCATGGGGCTGGCCCTGAGATTTTCTTCTTGGTAAGCGATTACAATAAATATTTAATTACATTGATAAAATTGTGAAAAACTGTATCCAAAGCTACATTTCAGCATTGTTTGTAATATTAACAATGGGAAAAATTGTTAAATTAGAGCAATTTTTAAAACATAGTGGATTATATCTAGAGTAGCAAATTATTATGCTATCTGAAATTACATATTTGAGATGGCTAATTTTTTTTAAAGGATATTGAATAGTACCCTTGGTATATACATGTGGATGTAAATGAAGATGCATATGGAGAGGTATGAATACATATGATGGATATATTATGTATTATCACTTTTATTTGGCTACAATCCTAGAAAGATAAATCCTGTATCCACATTAAAAAGGAAGGAAGTGAAAACTTTCCCAAGTTCTCTCACATTGCTGGTTGGGGAAGTAGTTATGCTGCACATTCCACATAGGTGGAATCTACCATTTACGTCTGTCTAAAGAAAAGGAAAGGGGCCAGCCCAGCTCTACTCATTAGGCCATGTTGAGGTGCTGTCCCACATAGCACAACCAGAAGGATCTACAACTAAAATATGCATCTATGTACTGGGGACTTTGGGGAGAAGAAGAAGGGGGAAAAAAAAAAAAAAACAGATTGGCAACAGTTCTTAGCTCACGTGCCAATCTTTAAAAAGAAAAAAAGAAAAGAAAAGTCAAGTAGCTGGCTTACATTAACAAAAAAAGAAAGAAAAAGCAAACGGAAGTTGAGGAATTTTATTCTCTTCTCTCCTTCATACCCATGCCTTCAAATACACATGTATGATGAAACTGAGAGAAGAGATTTCGGACTGAAAACATAGTCTGATATTTTCTCCACATCTTGAGCTAATTTTAAAGTGGAAACATCACTTTCCTGAAGTCATGGTTTTTTCATTACCTCCCAAAAAAAAAAAAAAAAAAACTGAGTTATTTGTCATTTGCCTACTTCAAAGTTAAAACAGAAAAGTCAACTTGGAAAATTTTCTTCTTAATATTCCAGGCTGACAATAAGAAACTAATTGATGATAAACCCAAAACAAATCCCAAAGAATTCACCTCCTCTACTGAGCAGAGATGGTCCACGTGGCCTGATTCCCCATAACCAGCTCAGAGGCGTATTAATTCAACTCTCAGAATTAGGGTGACAATTAGGCAGCTCCTCTACAGTCATAAATTCTATATTCCTTGACAAAAATCAGTGTGGAAAATGGTAGAAAGAGAAGGAGAGAAAGACACATACAGTATCATTTTGTTTATTCTGTATTTCATGCATATCAATGTTTGTTACAGAGGAAATTGTTCTAATTTCACCAACAGTTTCTCAATACTAAAAGACAATGGTTATTAAATGATTGCAAATAGGTATAAATGTGCTACTTATAATAAAATATATTACGCAAGAGAGACAGAAAGAGTGATGCAGAGATGCTGACAGACACAGAGAAACAGAGAACTAATTACATGCTGAGAATTATTCTAAGCTCTTAGTACATGACATGTAATTTAATTTTTCTAAGATTTCCGTGAAATAATTATTACTGAGTCCATTTTTCAGATATGATAGTATCTGAAGTTCCAAAAACACTGGACATTTCAATGAAAGCAACAAAAAATAATGATGGAAACAAGAAATAAACAGCAAACAGGATATATACATATATAGTAATCTAATTCTGTTCATAAATGGACAAACGTTATGTTCATTGTAAAATAACAGGAAGTCAGTTTTGAATTGAATCATATTTTCCATAATAGATACTGAAATAAAATGTGATTCTCCTGAGTTCTTCATTAAGCTTATAAAAATTTACAGCAAACTAAATGTGTATGTCTTAGCAGTCCACTAACCATACTAATTTAGGTCATTTTAGATGAAATAAAGGCAAAGAAGTAGGCTTCAAACTTTGAAATATGCTCAATCCTACCTTTGTAAATGGAGGAGACACAAAGATAAGTGATTGAAAAAGACATTCACAACTACCTACCTCTTGACTGTTATCTCCACTCGAACACTGAAGCCCACTTATTTACCCCTCCACCAGCCTCCCCTTTGGGACTCTGAGTCCTGATAAGAAGATATTGTCTAGGAAAATATTTTGGAGCCCACTGCTTTTCTGAGAGCTTCTTTCATATCTTTGTTTCTCAAGCTATAGATCAGAGGATTCAGCATGGGAATCACTACAGTGTAGACACTGCAGCCACATTGTCAGTATCCACACTGTTGCCAGAACTGGGCTGGAAAAAAGGGAAAAGGATTGTTCCATGGAAGACAATGATGACTGTGAGATGGGAGACACAGATGGAAAAGGCTTTTCATCTTCCCTCTGCAGAGCACTTCCTTAGGATGATGATGAGAATAAAAAGTAGGAAGTGAAGATGATCATGATGGCGATGATTTCATTGAAAGAGGCCACAATGTAAAGCAATAGTTCAGTTGAGAGTTTCTTGACTCAGTGCAATCATGCCCAGGTTACTCAAAACCATGACTCCATAGATGAGAAGAAGCAGTAGGAAGAGGAAGACCCTCAATTCAGGGTTATCTGCTAATCCAAGGAGAATGAACTCTGGCGCAGTGGTGCCGTTCTTCTTGCCCATGTCCCCACTTTACTGGGATTGGAGAAAACTATTAGTAGTTATCCTCCATTATATGATCCCAAATTCAGTTCTGACTATCTCCTAAAAAGACACGAGAATAAGAAGGATAGTTAATGTTTTTCAGCAAAGAAATAGGACATTGCTTTTGGGAAGTTTAGGGAAAGCCCAGACATTGTGGCCTACAAAGGCATAGAGCTCACACTCACAGATCACACAAAAGCATTCACATCCGTAAGAGTTTATATGATTCCTTAAAGTAGTCCTATACAATTTAGAGCTTGAAAGTGAATCGTTAGAAGGACAGCACATATTCTTTAATTAGCCATATTATTTTACAAAGTTCAAATCTCTTTTTCTCTTTAATCAATACTGGAGATACTGGGATCCCAAGAAATAATTTTTATAATACATAGTACCCTTTTCTGTTTTCCACTGAAATGAGGAGAAATATGTTTATTTAAAATTGTTAACCCACAAGTGTTAATTTGTTCCAATGTGTTTTAAAAAGGGAAAGTAGCTTTTATACTCTAGATTAGCATTTTCTCTATGAAGTTAACATAGTGGTTTTGTTAATTATGCAATTCTATGCTGACCATTGTTCGTGGAATTGGTACTTGGATTCGAACCTCCTATAACTATGATTCTGAAGTCCTATAAAGAGCTACTTGACAAATGAATTCACTGCTTTAAAACTATTTGTAGAACAAATAAAAGATGTGAATATGAAAGTATTAACACAAATGCTTGCTGCTGCATTGCAGCATTATTTATGTAAATAAAACAGAAATAAAGTGTCAAACAAGAGGGAAATGGCTAAAGTTATGGTACTTATATATTATGGAAAACTATGCAGCTATTAAAATTATATTTTTGAAGAACTTTTAGTGACCTGAAAAATAGCTATGATAAAATGGCAAGTTAAAAAACAGTAAGCCAGATTGCACAGACAGAATATTATATGTTTATATAAGTTGCATTGTATATTTAATCCTGACAACATCTATGAAACATAAATATTTTGTTGCAATTTTTTTTAAAAGCAATGTAGAAACATGCCTGAATTCTCACAAAACATAAGGTTTATGGAGTAGAGTGGAGAGGGAGGTTGTTATTTTTTAATAAGAGAAGGATACATTCAAGGCCTTTGACAAATAGAAAATGCCAATAGAGGGTGAGACCACTCTCACTTATTCTCTGACCCTTGGTAGACATATACGTGACTGTAGATGCACTAGTTAGTTATTCCTGGAGGAAAGAGAATCTGGACTAGAACTCAACAGAGCCAGGTATTTTCCTCATTCTTCAAATTATTTCAAAGAGGTGAAGGATATGTGCATAAAGAAATGCCAGTTTGGGGGTCAGCCCAGTGGTGTAGTAATTTAGTTCATGTGCTTTGTTTCAGCAGCCTGGGATTCTCAGGTTCAGATCCTGGATAGGGACCTAGGCACTGCTTATCAAGCCATGCTGCGGTTGTGTCCCACATACAAAATAGAGGAATATTGGCACAGATGTTAGCTCAAGGACAATCTTCCTCAAGCAAAAAGAGGAAGATTGGTAAAAGATGTTAGCTCAGGGCTAATCATCCTCACCAAAAGAAAAGAAATTAAGAAATCTCAGTTTGAAAACAAATAATTATTCTGATGGTATGGTTTCTCTCTTCAACAGCCAGTAAAACTGAGTTGCCTTATTCTGAATTCAAACCTTTTCCTGTTTTCAAGTCTAAGGATGAAAAATCAGGCTGTTGATTACTTATAGAGCAGTGGTTCTTAACCAGGAGTTGTTTTGATCCTCATGAGACATTTGGCAATGCCTGGAGTCATTTTTCATTGTCACAATACGGAGGAGTGCTACTGACATCTAGTGGGTAGAGACTAGGGATGCTGCTCAACACTATGATGCACACGACAGTCCACCCCTGCCCCCCTATCACCACTGTGAAATATATAAATAGGTCTTATAAACTTTGCCTGTCTTATGCTCAAAAGCTCCTTCCTGGAGGGCATAAGGTCTGAAGCCACACCAGAGTTCTACCAAATATCTGAAAGAGGTGGGGATAATGAACTTTGTAACTGAAAATAATAATAATTCCTCACATTTATTGGCCATTTCTGATATGCTAGCTACTGTTATGAATACAACTATTAAACACATTTCATCTTTATAAAAATATGTGAGATTGATACAATTATATAACTTTATGAATGAGGTGACTGAAGCACAGTCAGGTCCAACTTCCTAAAAGTCACACACAGAATCACTGACAGAATCAGACTACATGCTGCTTCTTGGGTTGTGACACACATATGACCCTGTGAAGAAGAGCAGGACTACTGAATGATGCTGGGATGGCATAGTCCTTACTCAATGCCAGAGACTATTAAAAGGGATTGCCTCAGGGATCTCTCCCAGGTCTGCCCCTTTTCTGACCATGTATTGTCTCCCTAAACCAACAGTATTCAAATCACTGTCTGTGATTTGTGCTCTTTGATATACCAAACATTTCAAGAATTCCATGGATGTATTTAGTTACAGGTAATCAGTTTCCAAATTCTCAGCAACCTATATATGTTTTCCTAAAATTGATCCATATGTTAATTTTCTGAATTTGAAGAATGTTTCTGGGTCTTCTTTCCACCTAGCACTCTCATGTTTCTATTTCTCTCATTTTTCAAAAGTGATGATTCCTCTTATTCGTTCTCGTTTACTATGTGAATTACCCCAATGAGGAAAACAAAAGCAAACTTCTAAAACCTAAGAACAATTTGAAATACTGTTTTTCATGAATCTTGAAGATTTCTTTAATCAAGACACTTCAATCCCATGGTATGACTTCTTGACATAATTCTGGCATATAGTACATATTTCTTTCCACAGAAAATGATGGCATTAGGCATGTGTTTTAGCCAACACAGTGATGTTTTGAAATCAGATATTTAGTAGATTGATGACAATATTTTTTAACATCTCTTCTTTTTGTTCTTAGTGCATCCTGAAACTACTGTCACAAAACCTATCTTCCTGCAGGAGAGAGTCTCATGACAGAAAAACTAAAAAACTATCTGTAAAGAGTACCATTGTCAGTGAAGTTTCATGTCATCTGGGCCAACCACTCACAGGAGAGCTGCTTTGCTTACCTATTTGTCTTAGATTTAAAAACATGGCAGGTTTTTTTAAAAACTAATTTAAAAATAAATATTTTATTGAATTTGATTTCATGGTCATTATCCCTAAATTGAATAACATCAATATGAAGCTCTGAGTTTTGATGAAATGTATTGAAAACACATACGATAGTGCTGTTTTAGTAAAATATTGTATTGGCAAGGTTCAATGCAATCAGCAGTATGTTAAATTTTCTAAACTTTTTAATTCCATCTTTTTTTTTGAAGATTAATCCTGAGCTAACTGCTGCCAATCCTCCTCTATTTGCTGAGGAAGACCGGCCCTGAACCAACATCCGCGCCCATCTTCCTTTACTTTATATGTGGGACGCCTACCACAGCGTGGCTTGCCAAGTGGTGCCATGTCCACACCCGGGATCCGAACTGTCGAACCCATGGCTGGCAAAGCAGAACGTGGGAACTTAACTGCTGCACCACTGGGCTTGCCCCTAATTCCATTGTTTTAATCATGGTGCCTCCAAGTGGAATAACAGATATACTTAATTGTTATATGATAAGATGTGGAAGGTCTTTTGGTAACCTTTTCAGAAATTAAGAAAGTGAGTGTTTCTAATGATTGCAGAACAAACCACTCCAAAACATATTAATTAAAATAAACAACTAAAGATTATTGTGAGAAATTGGCACGTAACTTGGATGGAGTTGAAAGAGTTGAGTGATATTCCTATTTTAGCACAATCTCTGACAGTTTCTAGTCCCATTTCCATTTAATATGACCAAGCAGTCTCCATATTTTCATCTATTAAAAAGTGGAAATAGAAATGATGCTGAACCCTCTTGCTTTCTAACATTGTGATATCTTTCCAAGGATACATTAATTAATTGAAATAAATAATCCAAACATATATTCATAATATTTCTCACACAAAGAATATTTCCAGGGCTCAGCCCCATGGCTGAGTGGTTAAAGTCCTGCGCACTCCACTTCAGCGGCCCAGGTTCACAGCCCAAATCCTGGGCGCAAATGTACTCCAGTCCCCAACCACACCGTGGAGGTAACCCACATACAAAAAAAATAGAGGAAGATTGGCACAGATGTTAGCTCAGGCTTATTCTTCCTCAGCAAAATAAAATATTTCCAAAAATATTTTTTCAATTTTGATTGATTATATTTTATCCAAATTTGCAATGCAATTATATTTTAATTAGTGGTATAATTATTATTGAATCATTACAAGGTTAACTTAATACAGAAAGAAAAACTTTTGATTTTGCCAAAAGCATTATGAAATAAAAAGTATGAATCTGATTAATAACGTTGTAGTGATCAATGGGAGGAGTAGGATTGAATGTAAATTCAGGAGAAGGGAAGGCACAAACATGACTGTTTTGGATGTCATTTATTTATGTATTCTAAATGGATATGCAATGGAAATTACAGTTTTTGTTATTTAAGTTTATGATGAAATATTGTATATGTAAAATTAAATTCTTCGAATATATACCTTTTCAAAACTAATTGAGAAGCGTATGACCAAAAGATGTGAAGACTACTAATATGAGTCATGTTGTATATAGAAGCAACAGAATCTACTATAAAGAATCTGAACTGTCACAACCTGATAATGGAAAACATATTGTATGCCAGTGTTTAATGGAAAGTGTGCTTCTGATATGTCTGGAGTCTTGAATGATTTCATGAATTCTATCAACAATTGCTTTTACAATGTTGGCGAGGTCACTTAAGCATCATAGGCCTTGGTTTCTTCAAAGTAAAGGCAAACGGTTTGTGGTAATTCTATCAAAAAATGTGCTCATCCTTGGTGCAAGCAGGACAGAAGTAAAATAAACTTCTCTAAAAAAAGGCATTAACCATTACGGATTCAGTTTAAGATTAATATAAATAATTTCTTAATTTCAAAGAAAATTAGAAATTGCATAATTGCTAAATGTATAACAAAGATAAATTTGTAAATAGCTAGAGAAACAGAAGTCAATAGAAGAGAAAAGCATTCCCTCATCAGACATCCAATATCTAAAACACTATTTTATTTTTCCATATAGAATGGTTATTTAATTGATTCCTTATTATATAATGTATATGAATGGAACATTTCAATAATGAACATAAGGTTAAAATAACATGAACATTCCAAATAACTTTATTGAATCCATATAAAATTGTTCCCCACGTTAGATTTTCTTCCTTACTAAAATACCTGGAAATTTATTTCTTCCATTATATTGATGATTAGTTTGGAATTTTATCTAGACATATTGATTAAAGAGAAGGAGAAGGACGTATAATTTATTCAAGCATAAGTGAGTTATTAATGTTAAAGAAATCTAGAATTTTTAATTTACCAGATCAAATAGGTCTTAATAGTAATGAATGCCTGCTTTTCATTTTATTTTGAATAAAGTTATATAGGTGATTTGTTTCCAACACTTGAGGTGACTCCAGACACTTTTTTTTTTAAGACGGGAGTTCAATTGAGAAGGATTCAGAAATTACCCTCATGTTCAGGAAAAAGAATCACGGAATTGATCATGGTTTTGATGTGTTTATAGGCAGAATGAAAGTATGAAGTACAGATTGGGTTGATACCCTGCTTACTTTTTGCCTATAATATTTCTTGAGAGCCAATCTATTATTTCTATGCCTCTGGTGGAGTCTATCACAGCTTATCATCCTACCATACTTGAGCTCCTTTGAAACACATTCAGAATAAAGGCCGTGTCTTATCAACTTTCCATTCATGCCAAGTAACCTGTATACACAATAATATACACACACATGTGCATGTCATAAAGTATTCACTCAATAAAAAATTTGGTTCATCATTGACTCAGTATTGCATTTTGACTTTGCCATGCTTCCATCTTCCAAAGAAAACTCCTTGTTGAAATGTGTCTCCTAAAATTCTGACCATTCTGTTATTCAAGGACAAATTCAAACAATACCTGTTTTATGAAGACATCTCTCTAATGTCCCTAAATGGATTTGAACTTTCCTTTCTCTCAAATTCTCCATGATAACTTATTATTTTCTACCTTATACAGTGACTACTTTTTTCACTGCCCTACTGTCAACACTAGATTTTACATTCTTTGAAGGATGAAGACTAGTCTTACTTTAACTGCTATTTGTACTTTTACAAGAGAAATTCACATGTTTATTGAGAGCCTAGTGTACTTCAGGTATGTTATAAGAAAGGGGATAAAACTGCTTATTGAGATTACACAAGGTTTTACATATGATATGTATACCGTCTTTTTTTAAATATAGTCTTTTTATTCATCACAATCAGATTAAGAGCTAGTTTACATTATCTCAATTTTATAGATTAAAAATTAAAGAGGAGAGAGATGGCTATTTTATTTTCCAGTAAGAGATAGAGCCAAGTTTAGTCTCTTTTAACTAAAATCCATGACTTTTCTATTGTACAACATTAACTCTTCATAATTTTAAATTAATTAATTTAAAATCAACATTTATGGACACACTTTATTTACATATCAGGGACAAACTCTGTTAAAATAATATGCTTAATAAGAATATGCTTAATAATAATAATATGGTTAATAAGAATGCTTAAGAAGAATTATTTTGCTGACAATATCCTTGACATCCTTATTTCTCAAACTGTAGATCAGAGGATTCAACATGGAGATCACCACTGTGTAAAACACAGAGGCCACTTTGACTGTGTGCCTGGAGTTTTTGGAGTTGGGCACACAGTAGAGGAAGAGGATGGTGCCACAGAAGATAGTAACGGTGGTCAGGTGTGAGGCACAGGTGGAGAAGGCTTTGCAGCGCCCACTGGCTGAATGCATCTTGAGGATAGCAACAATGATAAATCCATAAGACATGAGAATGATGAGTAGTGTGCTAACCGCATTAAAGGTGGCAAAAATGAAAAGCAGCAACTGGTTGACATAAGTATCAGAGCAAGAGAGGGACAGCAACGAGGAGAATTCACAGAAGAAATGATTAATTGTGTTGAAACCTCGAAATGATAATTTGATAACAGAACATGTGAATATCAAGGAACAAGCTACTCCCCATGCATATGATCCGACCACTAGCACGGCACAGAGTTTCTGGGACATGGCAAATGTGTAGAGCAGAGGGTTACAAATGGCCACAAAGCGGTCATAGGCCATCACAGCTAATAAAAAGAATTCAGTTACCGCAAAGGTACAAGAGAAAAAGAATTGTACTACACATCCTATAAATGAAACGGTTCTGTCTTCCACAACTAGGTTCACCAGGGTCTTGGGAGTAATGACGGAGGAAATAGCAGAAATCCACAAATGAGAGGCGGCTGAAGAAAAAGTACATAGGGGTGTGTAGCTTGGGGTTAATTTTGATTATTACAATCATCCCAATATTCCCTACAACAGTGACAGTGTAAATAGCCAGAAAAATCAAGAAGAGAGGGATTTGCAGTTCTGGGAAATCTGAGAAGCCCAAGAGAGTGAACGTGGCCCCAGTTTTATTTCTCTCTGACAGTAACATGGTTTCTGTTTGTTAGAATCTGAATCAGTCCTGAAAATAAAAATATTAAGGAGAGTGAGGATATAAGAAGCTTGGTTAACTGCCCTTCCCAAGACTGCAAAATGAAGCAAAATATGCCTTTCAGGATTTCTTTTTGTATTTTCTATGCAAGATACACTAAATGTCTAAAATTGTAAAACATAACGACCATTTAAAATGTTTCCTTATGTAAAAACAATACAGTTATTGCATTATGTTTGTACTCAATTATAATTTTTAATATTTACAAAAAAGTATGAAATCAAGAGATTTATGGTTATTTTAAAGCAAATCCTCCCATAACACTTTCAGCTCTCCTTGAAAATTATAAGTTCATAAAAGATAAGCCTAGCATACTGCAATGACTGATTATGTCAGTACTATAATCAGTAACAAAAATGAGACATTTCTAAACAAATTAATTTTTGCATCATATATTCATACTTTGACATTAAGAATGAAAACCTCTACTTTACATTTGTGCCTTTATTGTTAATTCCTTATAGCACTTTAATCTTTGCTTTTCACTCTGACTCAGTAAATCTGTTATCAAAGTTAAGCTTAATTGATTTTTCTCAAAGAGTATGCTCCTCAGCTCGGGGAATCCCAAATGTCAATCCTTCCTCATTGCTTGAGGAATAATAAAATTGGAACAGATGATAAAGGTTATCTAGTCTACCTCCTTGTTCTGGAGGTGACATAAGGGAAACTGGAGAATCTTGGCTTTCCCAACGAAATGCAAGTAAGTACCAATCTACATGTCTGTGACCAGATCCTACATCTCCAGACTCCCAGCCCCAAATCCATTTTATTACACCAGACCCTGATCCGTATTCTTGTCTAGCTACTAACATATTTCCTTTATGAATTATCATACCTTTTCTGTGTATGTGAGGAAGATTGGCTCTGGGCTAAGATCTGTTGCCAATCTTCCTCTTTATGCTTGAGGAAGACTATCACTGAGCTAATGTCTGTGCCGGTCTTCCTCTATTTTTATGTGGCATGTTACCACAGCATAGCTTGATGAGCTGTGCTGGGTTTTCTCTGGGGATCCGAACCTGTGAACCCTGGGCTGCCGAAGTGGAGTGCATGAACTTAACCACTATGCAACCGGGCTGACCCCTAATCATCATACTTTTAATTGACAAACTAGAGACTCTAAACCTATGAGAAATAGCCCAATGACAGCATACATGCCACAGAGTTATGCTAGAAAGGAACATCGAGATGAAATGAGAAGGGGATTTAGGGACATTTTCTCTGCCAGGAATAACTAAGTATAGTAAAGACT
Source organism: Equus caballus (assembly GCF_041296265.1). Classification (NCBI taxonomy): domain Eukaryota; kingdom Metazoa; phylum Chordata; class Mammalia; order Perissodactyla; family Equidae; genus Equus; species Equus caballus. The sequence goes on from NC_091695.1 coordinate 16,327,284, forward strand.
CTGACTTAGAAACTTCTCTTTCAAAGGTCTCTCTCTCTCTCTTTCTCTCTTTCTACTCTCCCTTCAAGACATATAGGATATTCCTTCTGTCCTATATTACCTGTGAGGGAGAGAGATTCTAAATTGGAGGTAGTACTGCATTATAAAGACTTTTCATGAGAAAATAGTAATACAAAAGAATTATAGTTCTGTAAATGGTTGCCAACACTTTTAAGATCTTACCATTCTGGAAAACTCTTTCTCTATCATTTCTGGTAAGATTACCTCTGGTCCCACAACCCAAGAAATGGATTTCAGATGGCTCATCAATAAAAATGTCAGATCATATGCAAAACTGAGACACTCAAGAGCCCTCTGTCCCTATATTCATAAATTTGAGTATTAACGACAACCTCAAAAGACAATCCATCACAAAGTCAGATGTTCTAATTATCAAACTTTTTTCATAATACAATATTTAATTTAGCTAAAGCATTTAAAAATTCATTTTAAACTAATATTATATTTAATATAATGGCTCCTGTGTCCTGAAAACTATATAGGAAATATAACAGCTGAAATCTTCTTCCGTGTAATTCTTTTCCCAATTTTTTTGTAGCTTTTTGCCCACAAGGGACATGTGTATCCTGCTTTATAATCTTAATTAAAGCTGATCACTTTTAATTGTTTTGCAATAGAGGGTCTATTCAATCTCTGCTTGTTTCAATTTATTTAAATATTTGTCTGTTCTACCTGGATCCCTTTCCAAAAATTTGTAGAATCAAGATAATGCACATTCCCTCAAATTCTCAGAGCTCTTCTCTCCCCACAACTCCTGTACCTCGGCTCCTCCCCACTCCAGTACCAGTTCTTCATGGGCTGTTAGCGAGGAGTTCAGCCAAGCCAGGCCCTCTGACACAAAGCTCTTGAGAATAAATAAATAAATGTATCCTCTTCTTTGCATGTTCATATGTGTAACTTTTGCAGGGGCTAAATATTTTTCAAGAGCTGTCTAGATCTAAAGGATAAGTTCCCCCATCATGTTGTTTTCTACATACCCTACATTGAAATTAGCATCAATCTGTCTCTAGAATCTTAAAAGAAACCTGCTGGAGGCAAAGGGAGGACCTCTGCAGATTGGGAGTGATGCATGTGTTCTTATAGCTACAGTCACTACCTTTGGGACATGAACCCTAGAGACCACCCATTGCCCCATTCTCTTGAGGTCATTAAATAAACAATTAAAATTAATCACCTTTCTCTAACATAATTCTTGTATGCTAGAAAACCTGGAGCAGCATAAGGGGTATTTCACATGAAAATTTATAAGGTCACTTCCCCCAGGCCCCTAATTAGTCCCATACCTCATACAACTACCAAAATTATGTAATTATAAACGTCCTCATTATCGAGTATTACATGAGTGACTACTATATGGCAAGCATAACTGTCTGCCTCCATATCATCCACTCTCACCATACTGGAGATCTTCTAGGTCATCTTGATGCCTTCAGAGTTAAATCAGAAATATTTACAAATTTAATATTAAGTTGGGGAAATTATGCAGTCCCTTTTAAATCTTTGTTCTGTTCTATTACCCTTGCCCCAGCTAGTCTGACCTCTTTCCTTCTGTTCCTTGCCTTCTGTTTCTAGAAAATATTGTATATTCCTTACTTATGGTCTTTTCTGCCAGTTTTTTCCCCCTACCTTGGAATGCTTTCCCTTAAGTTTTTGTTCAAATGGACCTTTCAGTGGAAACTTCCGTGAACATACTATTATACGGCAGGGGCTACTCCACTATCCACTTTAATGTTTAAAGTACTTAACAAGCTTCAAATATATTTTTAATCTTTATTTATTGCAGTTATTATATATTGTTTGTTTCTCCCTGCTAGAATAAAAATTCCAGAGAAAAAGAAAAGCAGAGAATGTGTTCACTTATATATTCTAAACTCCTACATCAATTGATTAACATAAAGTAAGTGTACCAAGAATCTTACTGAATAATAAACATGACCTTCCAAGGAACTTGGAATAGAGCCAAACTTTCCAGAACTATGAGGAATTTAAGATCAGACAGGAGATAGTTCACAAAGAACAATAAGGATGTTTTAGAAGTGATTATTGAAACTTGGCGGTCAAAATAAAACAAAATAAGACAAACCAAAACAAGTGTCCACTCTGCTGAATTTTCTATCTCTAGTCAGAAACCAGGGAAATAAGGTTGAGTACATAATGAGGATATGTAATTACTCATTCATTCATTCTTTCAATAAATATTTATTAGAGGTTTACCCTAAGCTAGGTGCTATCTTAGGCATTGGAGAAGAAGAGCAAGAATGTCCATTTTTCAACAAATTTAATTTAATGGGGAATAAAAAATAAATATGCAATGATTTTCCAGTAATTATAAATGCAAAAAAATATATAATTGAAGGTTTCATTTTAAATAGGGAGGTCAGACAAGACTATAGTGAGGTGGTATTTGAGTGTGGACCATTTCCAAGTGAGAAAGCAAATTATGCAAATAACTGAGGGAAGAGCGTTGAATTTGAGACAAAGGGAATAGCAAATACAATTGATTTTCAAATCGACAGTCAGCTTTTTTCATGCATCTCAATAATTCTGCAGTTTGCAGTAGTGTCCTATGTTTTCTAAACCCCTTTTGCAACAAATGTAACTTGGATATTTCAGCATGATATTATTTATGGCAGAAAGGAAAAAGGAAGCTTATCTGGGTATATCAATTGGTGGTCCTTTAAAGCTGTATTTGTGCCACTGTGTTGGTACTTTTTAGAACAACAACAAAATATGAGATGGCACTAGTTGAGTACTTTTGTGGTACATTTTCTTTAAGAAATTGTCCTTAAATAATTTCAGCTCTACTGAAATAATCTGGGATGATAAAACCAAAAGAGGTTTATCAATGTAGTTTTAAAACTTTGTCTTTTAAAGACATTCAAGGAAATAAAAAGTACTTCCACCAATGTTACAAGCGACAAGACAATCAACTATAAGAACTACATTGCTACACTGCTTCTCTTTCCTGTCCCAAATGCATTTTTGGCCAAAAGTCCTGTGTGCAGCCTGGAAAGCAAGACTATGTGTAGTGTTCTTTGTCCTGAAAGGTAAAGACATTTTAGGGACAGTGAGTCCCTGACTTCCCATCCACTTGCTAACAGTACTAAGTCATTAACAGGAGTTTATAAAAAATGTAACCATCGATAAAATAAGCATTAGAATAAACACTCATGCCAAAATTGCATCTAACAAAATAACATATTGTTATATAATTTAATACCAAACTCACTTTAAATTTCCCCAGTTGTCTCAAAGATATATTTGTACAGTTAGTTTGAATCAAGAAGCAAACAAATTTGGTTGTTATAACTAAAATTTTTTTATTATGTAACAGTTCCATGTATTCTGTAGCATTATGTTCTGTGTAGTGTGTAACAGTTTTGAGTGTGTGTTCATGTACATGTATGTGCGTTCAGGTAATTTTTTGGAAAAATTGGACCATCTGTATTTTTCTTATTGCTTTATTTGTCATCATTTGACTTGTTCCTGCACCAATTCCTTTAAACTGGTACATCAAGAAGCTTTATTAGTTTAGATTCACTCTTTTAGTTTCCTTTAGGCAAGAATTCTTCATAGGTGGTTGTGACTATTGCCAGTTGCATCAAATTGTGACATACGTGTTAACTAGTTGTCCACTTTTAGTGCTGCTAAGTCTGATCTGTGGATTCAGGCAGTGTCAGGTTGATTACTTCCTTTAAACATTTCCCACCAACTTTTCACTTGATGACTTTAATAGTCTCCAAGGTACTAGAGTGAAAGGACACTAGATTTAGAGTTAACAGAGTTGAGTTCCTGTCTTAAATTAATCATTTCAGTCAATTCTAGGCTAGTTTCTTGAATCTCTGTGTCATCATCTACGCAATAGATGTAACTGTTCTTGCCCAATATACTTCTCAGCATAAGCTGATTGTTAGAAAGCCCAAGATTGTGGATTCATAGAATTTGCAGAACCCAAGGAATGAAAGTATCAGAAGAGTATCATCCCCCCTTTTATCACATAGCATATCCATCTGTATCTCCCAAAAAATACACAATGCTTCAGTGACATACAACACAAATAACTTCAAGGGAATTCAGTTTACCGATTCAAAATATGCTGACATCAGTCACCAAAAATACCTCATGCGAATATGTGCTGTAGGTTTTAGAAGACTCTGTTTCCACTGCTTTTAAGATTAAAAACATCTTTTGAGATTGGTTCAGAAAACAGGACTTTTGTGTCAATTAATTTCTGGAAGGCATCCTTCGCATCTTTATTCCTCAAGCTATAGATCGGAGAGTTCAACATGAGGTTGACCATTGTGTAAAATACAGAGGCCACTTTGACAATTTGCCAAGAGTTTTTGGAGTTTTCCATCTACAGACAGCTGTAGAGTTAACATGGCCCTAAGCAAAACATTAAAGAAATACTTTTATCCATCCCATGGGAATGTGAATTGTTTATTATTTTTTTAATTAAAAAGCAAAGTAAAATAATACAGTTGCCAAATAAATGATAGAATACTATATTCCATAAGCCACATGCATCTGTTCCAGGGCTACTATTTGGTTGAGTTTTCCATAGTCTACAGTCATTCTCCAAGATCCGTCTGGTTTCCTTCTGCGTGATGAAGTCTTCTTAAGATTTTTTTTTACTGTAAATGCACTGAAGATATTCCTTTAACTTTTTTTGTCTGAAAATACTTTGTTCCCTCTATATCTTTAAAGAATAATTCTTAGGCACAGGATCATAGTTCTACAGTTATTTCCTTCACTCGTTGTCTTCTACCTTCCATTGTTCATTGGAGAGTCTGTTATGGTCTTCTGCTTCAGGTAGGTTAGGGAAGATCACTGCAGACCAACAATTCCATGAAATAACTTTGTTTAAAAAATTAATTGCAAAAATTATTTTTTACAGAGAGAAATAGAAGCAATTAGGACTAGATTATTAAAATTTCAGAGTGGAAAGAGGCCTTCCTTGGTGAGCTGGCAGTCACCAGCTGTTTCCTTCACTGTACACATTTTCTGATTTTGGGAACAGGCTGAGTTTCAGGTTTGGCACTTGCAGAGGGACATTGCTGAGAAAACAAAGAATCCAGCAGTGCTTTGTGGACACATAAGAATTTATTGATAAATTGAAAACTAAAGAAACCAAAAAGACATGACCAGTTTTTCCACCAGGGCATTTGTTTTATTCTAGGAAGCATGGGGGGTTGGGAATCTGAACCAGAAAGGCAGAATCAAATGTCCTACAGAAATGTCATGGTGCTTAGGAAAAAAAAATCTAAATAGAGAATCAAGACCTTCCGAAAAAGCTTGACCATCTCTCCCTCACGATATTCGTCTAGCTATTAAGCTGCATGGGGTAGCAGGAGAGTGCGTTAAACTCAAACTTCAGAGGGTAGAGCTCAATCATTAACAACCTTTCAGATCTGAGGGAGACACACATCTGTCAGGTCTCAATCAAAACCCCAGCCAAGTCAAGGACTACAGAAGACCATAGGATGGCTGAGTCATGAGAAAACGTTTTCCTCTAGCCTGCTGATTTTAATGGCTTCTTTACTAATCTCTGGAAGATCTATTTCCTCCTTTTTATCCCAGCAATCCTTCCAGTACATTTAAGACAAGTCACCATTCTAATTTCTCTCTTTTAAAAACCAAGAATAGCTGTTTTCTTTTCCTGACCAGACAATGACTCACATATACAGGGTCTGTTTTTCTCAGAATTAACAGCAATTTGAAATCCATTTTTTTATGGACAAACTGAATTCTCACCTTGAATCTCAAAGGGACAATTACATAAGAGGACAATTATACCTCATTACTACAATTCTCAAAGGCTTAGTAACATAAATATTATGAGAATGCCATCAGTCACAATGCAGGAGAATATCTGCATGCATTAACGAGTATATGTATATTGTACCATAATTTATTTGGCTATGTGTAAGTTTATATAAGCTTGTGTGTATATATAAATACTTCTCTATGTTAAGAGACAAGATCTTTCCATATCACTTCTGCCATTTCCTATTTATCCTTGATAGGTCTATGGAAACAGCTCTTCATGGATGAGAATCCACCTCTTCTAGGAAAATCACTTTTTGGTTTTTTTTGTTTGTTGGTTTGTTTCAGTTTTTTTTGAGGAAGACTGGCCCTGAGCTAACATCCATGCCCATCTTCCTCCACTTTATATGTGGGACACCTCCCACAGTATGGCGTGCCAAGTGGTGCCGTGTCCGCACCCAAGATCCAAACCAGCGAACCCTGGGCTGCCAAAGCAGAATGTGTGAACTTAACCACTGCTCCACCAGGCCAGCCCTTAGGAAAATCACTTTTTAAAGGAACAAAGTCCAAAAAGCTCATACAAGGACAAAAATACCCACATGCATCACTCTCCTTACACTTTTCTCTTTCCTATATTACTGCATATGCCAGAAGAACAATTTTCTCCTAAGTTAAAATATTGGATTTCATTTCTCATGGGTGAACATCTAGGAAAGGAATTGTTGAGTTGTATGGGAAATGTTTGTACAACTTCATAAAATATAGCTAAACTGTTTTCAAAGTCATTTTACCTTTTACTACCATCTGAAATGTATGAGCATTCCTCTTGCTCCACATTTTCACCAGTATTTGGTATTTCAGTCGTATTCATTTTAGCGATTTAGCTAGTATGCAATGGTGTCTTACTGTGGTTTTAAAAAGAACTTCATTGATGACTAATGATGTTTAGTATCTTTTTATGTGTTTATAGATGATTTGTATATCTCGTTTTGTCAAGTGCTAAAATATTTCACTGATTCTTTAAGGAGATTGTTTGTCTTCTTGTTTTGAGTATAAACAGTTTTTCATGTGTTCTACAGACAAATTTTCTGTCAAACACGTATACTGCAAATATTTACAAACAGTCTGTGGCTTACATTTTCATTTTCTTAATGGTGTCTTTCACCATTAGGAAACTTTTACCATGAGTTTTTAACATTAATGAAGTTTCTTTTATCATTTAAAAAATAATTTTCTTGAAGAAGATTAGCCCTGAGCTGGCATCTGTGCCAATCTTCCTCTGTTTTTCTGTATGTGGGACAGCTCCACAGCGTGACTGGTAAGTGGAGTAGGTCCATGACTGGGATCTGAACCAGCAAACCCAGGCTGCCTAAGCGGAGTACATGGAACTGTAACCACTCGGCCACAGGGGCAGGCCCTTATCAATTTTTGGATGGTCCATCCTTTCTGTGTTTCATCTAAAAAATTCCTGCCACAAACTCCAGAATATTGTTCTGTTTTGTACTAAAATTTTGTAGTTTGATTTTTGTGTTTAGGACTATGATCCAGTTCCTCTAATTCAAGTTAATAGTTGTGTATGATGTGCGGTAAAAGTTAAGGCTCATTTATCCATATGGATATCCAATTATCTCAGCAGCACTATTTGCTGAAAATTATCTCTCCATTGAACTATATTAGCATTGGATTATCATGGAAATTTAGATGACCACATATGCTTGAGCCCTTTTTGGGACTCTATTACTCTAATATCCTACTGCCTTTATTACTTTTTTTTTTTGGAATAAAGTATGAATTTAGGGAACATAGAGCAATATTTAATTTTACTTACTAGTCAGCAAGCTATAATTTTCATGAATAAAAGTGAGTTTCTGCCATTCCATACGATAAAAAACAAGCGATTGGTTACTGTACAAGATACAGTGAGCTTAAGCATTTATTAAAGCCATCTCTGAAGTATGAGCTTCCTGATTACAATTCAAAGGAACTATTCTAGATCTGCACATACTTGATGAACTGAGAATTAGTTGTACTTAGGAAACACACATCTATAATTACACTATATGATAAAGCATTGAAAAATATTTTATAAATATTACAAAATATAGTTCACAAATTTTATTTTCTAAAATTTTGGTTTGCACATGGTTTAGAGCTATTTCACTAATAATTAATGAATGCAAAAATTCATACTCATAAAATGTGCTGCCACAGATATATTAACTAATAGCTTGTTGAATAAATAGTTGGAATTATCAATTGCACTATAAGAGTTGAACAATCTGTAGCATAGCAAATCAAATTTTTCAGAAATAAAATAATGAATCTAACAATATTATATTGAGTGAGAAAGCAATTTTGTGACCACTAATTTTCTGAATGTGTCTTTCACATCTTTGTTCCTAAGGCTGTAGATCAAAGGATTCAGCATAGGAATCACCACTGTGTAAAACACAGAAGCCACTTTAACTACGAGCCAAGAAGTTTTAGGATTAGGGATACAGTAAAGGAAAAGAATGGTTCCATGGAAGATGGTGATGGCTGTCAGATGGGAGGCACAGGTGGAGAAAGTTTTCTGGCGCCCACTTGCAGAAGGCATCCTCATAACAGTGATAAAAATGAGTATATAGGACAGAAGAATAATCATCAGACTGCTCCCCTCATTAAATATGGCAATGATAAAACACAGCATCTGGCTGATATGGGGATCTGAGCAGGAGACAGAAACAATTACAGAGTAGTCACAGATAAAATTATTTATGATGCTAGACTCACAATAGGATAATGCAAGAAGAAAATATGTGAGTGTCAGGGCACACACTATACCCCATGAGTAAGACCCAGCCACCAGAAGCACACAAAGCTTCTGGGACATAATAGTGGTATAGAGTAAGGGGTTACAAACTGCCACAAAACGATCATAGGCCATCGCTGCTAACATGAACGTTTCTGTTACAGCAAATATGCAAGCAAAACAAAATTGTAGAATGCAACCAGAGAAAGGGATGGTTCTGTCTTCTGCAATCAAGTTCTCCAACAGTTTAGGTGTAACTATGGTAGAATAACAGAAATCTACAAAGGACAAGTGACTAAGAAAAAAGTACATGATCGTGTGGAGTTTTGGATTGATCTTGATGATTATTATCATGCCTAAATTCCCCACGACAGTGACTGTGTAGGTAGACAAGAAAACCAGGAAGAGTGGAATCTGGAGTTCTGGATATTCTGAAAAACCCAGGAGAATAAAAGTAGGTATGATACTTTGATTTCCTTTGGATAACATCACGATTCCTGTTGAGTAAAGAATCAAAAGCCATTCCTAAAAATACAACTGAATACAGGAAGAAACAGAGAGAAGAAAGAGGCTTCCTATTTGTCTGTGAAGTTTGTACAGAACAGTGATTCTCGAAGTATAGTTCCCAACCAGCAGCAAGAACACCTGACAATTTGTTAGGGGTGCAAATTCTCTAGCCACATCACCAACTTCCTGAATCAAAAACTCTAGTATGGGGACCACAGTTTGTGATTTAACCACCCCTCGAGGTGATTTTGGATTTTGATGCATGCTAAATTACGAGAATCATTGTTATAGAAAATGTATAGTAATAATCCTATTGTTGAAAATTCAGCTCTTGTTAGTATTATTAATATAGAATTGAAATATAAATTTAGAGCGTGAAAGAAATTATTAAAAAACCCAAAACTTAGAGAGGCAGAACAGAAGCACAGAGCACCTTGTTATGGTTCTAAGAATCACACTAAGGATCAAGGAGATCACTTGGTATTGCAAGTGGTGCCACATAAATCTTAGTATTAATTATTTTTATGTGTTTGACATTTTCTATACATAATACAGAATGAAATACCCATAGAATTTAGGAGTTGGAATAAATCTTAAAATGCATCCTGTTTGTGCCTTCCACATGATGCTTGAGAATTGAAGATAATTTGATCCATGAAATGATTATGTGGCCTCCATCAAAACCTCCATTAATGGTACACTGCCTCCTGGGGTAATTTTGTGGCTCTTTTATTGACATTTTGCATAACATTTATTATTTTATTAAAGTTATTTAATTATATTTTCATTAACTATTTATTAATGTGCTTTTAGGTCATCTATTTTGATATATGTTTTAAAAATTATACGCATATATTTAAATATATAAACTGTATATATTTTTTTTGAGAAGTGTCTTATATTCACCAACAATAGTTCGATACAAAATATGTTCTACAATCCAATGAAAATAACACATTTTCTTAACCCCTCTGAGAGGCAAGCCCTCTCTTATGAGGAGGCAAACTTGGAGACGATAAGGAAGTGAGAGCAGTGAGACCATAAAATGAAGGGTCCCAAGATATAGACATGAGGCTGCAGTGGAATTAGATGAATGATCTGTCCCATCCTCTTAGCTTTGTCTGGAGCAAGTGTCAGGCTCCAGACTTAGCTCCATGATCACCTACTTTTACATGTGCTACAAGCAACCCCGGATATAAAGCATCTATCATCAGCATCTTTTTTCCAGTAGCAAATGGGACTTGTCGGATATACTGTAAATATCCATTATTGTTCAGTCTATTTTAATAAATAAGTCTCCTTCAACATTTGAATGTATTAGGAAAATCCTGGCATATTAAAGAGATTACTATTCCTGCTCTGGCTTATTGGCAAACTTCCTAGGTCAATAACAAAAAGATACTCAGGAAAAGACTGGGTCCTCGAACTCTAGCAATTTCAAATAATTTTGGTGAAAATCAATAGATTAGGATTAGGTTTGTACTCAAATTGAAACTAGGCCTATAACATTTCAAAAATCAACCTATATCCCATAAATTTTCTGTGACTTCACTATTGCTCACTGCTGCCAGTTTCTGTAATACAAAATTTAATTATTAGAAACACTTCATTGCCCTGTTAGTGACAATTAAAATGTCTCTGACCATGGGGCCAGCCCAGTGGCATAGTGGTTAAGTTTGTGCACTCTGCTTCAGCAGCCCAAGGTTTGTGGATTTGGATCCTGAGTGGAGACCTAAATGTCACTTATTAAGCAAGGCTGCGGCAGCATCTCACATACTAAATAGAGGAAGATTGGCACACATGTTAGGTCAGCGACAATCTTCCTCAAGCAAAAAGAAGAAGATTGGCAACAGATGTTAGCTCAGGGCCAATCTTCCTCACCAAAAAATAAGTATCTGAGCATAAGAAGAGTCATTTATAATTTTTGGAATAATCTACATGAGCTGTAGCTCCATATTTTCCACCTAAAGGGAAAGATACCAAAAGAGAAATGAACTGACCTGAAACCAGAGATCTTGATATCTTTTGATCATTAATGAACCTCAGGCATTTTTCTTCTCAGTAATCAAACATTCTGTAAGATAGCAACAGGCTTGAAGTTCGTAACAAAAGTGGCAGTATATTTTAATGAGTATGCCAGTAAAATGGCATTGTACTTTCAAGACATAGGAAATCTCAGAGAATACACAGAAAAAGCTGAAATCGTAGTACAAACTCTGCCACTTATGTATGTCTCTATGACAGTGGAGTTATAAACTATAGAAAATTATAACTGAAGTAATCCTCGGTTGGCCATGAATCATACAATTAGTAGAAACACTGTCTCTTGTGTCATTATGGTAGATACATTTTCTTCTAAATCATTAGGGATAATTCCATCTTCACATCTATTCCATTAATTGCTTGTAGATATTAAATTATTGAAATAATACAAATTGATTAAAGAAAATGTAAATGGTTTGAGTTTTAACTGAGAAAAAAAGGGACAATCCAGAAATAGCTGTTATTAACTCAACTACCTTTCAAATTCCACATTCAAGTTTAGAGTGGAGAAGCTTGGCCAATGCTACCTTAAGCAAAGGACGAATATGACCATCACCAATGATACAATGTGGATATCATTTACCTCCTGTGGTACGATGTGATGAGAAAGATCTGACCTGTGTGATATTCTTCCCACACAATCCATAATCTCAGTTTAATGTGAGAAAATCATCAGGTAAACCCATATTTGGAAGTATTCTACAGGCTTACTAGCCAGCACACCTTAGGACTGTCAAAGTCAAGAGAAGAGTGAAAAATTGTCAAACACTGGAGGAGGCTGGGGAGACAGGACAACTAAATACAATGTGGTAGCCTGGATAGGGTCCCAGGAAAGAATAAGGGCAGTGGAAAAAACTCATGGAATACAAATAAAGTTTGGATTTTAGTGATCATAATGTACTAATGTTTCTTTTTAAAATTTTACTTTATTGTGGTAAGAACACTAACATGAGTCCTAGCCTCTTAAGAGATTTTTAAGTGTACCATGCAGTATTGTTGACTACAGACGCAATTTTTTACAGCAGATCTCTAGAACTTATTCATCTTGCTTAACTGAAATTTTATGCCCATTGATTTGTAATTCTCCATTTCTCCCTCTGCGAGCCCCTGGCCACTATCATTTCACTCTTTGATTGTGTGTATTTGATTATTTTAGATACCTCATGTAAGTGGAGTCATGAAGTTTGTCTTTCTGTGACTGGCCTATTTCACGTAGGATAAGGTCGTTAAGGTTCATCAATGTGGTCACGTGTTGTAGAATTTCCTTCTTTTTTAAAGCTAAACTTTATTCTATTGTATGTGTATACCACATTTTCTTTATCCATTTATATATCCATGGACACTTAGGTTGTTTCCACATCTTGACTATTGTGAATAGTTCTGCAAGGAACATTGGAATGCTAATACCTTTTTGAAATCTTGATTTCAATTCTTTTGCATAAATATTCTAAAGCAGGATTAGTGGATCATATACTGGTTCAATTTTTAATTTTGTGAAGAACCTCCATGCTGTTTTCCATAGCAGCCGCAATATTTAGCATTCCCAGCGACAATGCACAAAGGTTCTGAATTTTCCATATCCTAGACAACACTGGTCTTTTGTTTTTTGACAGCAGCCATCCTGACACTTGTGCAATGATATCTCGTTGTGATTTTGATTTACAATCCCCTGAGGATTGGTGTGGCATCGCACAATTTTTTCATATACCTATTAGCCATTAGCACATCTTCTCCGAAGAAATATCTAAACGAAGTCCTTAGTCCACTTTTTAATTGGCTTATTAGGTTTTTTTTGCTACTGTGTTGCATAAGTTTCTTACATATGTGTTGGATATTAATCTTTTACCAGATACATAGTTTGCAAATGTTTTCTCCCATTCTATATGTTACCTTTTCAATACTGAGAAGATATTACAGTGAAAAATAAAAAATAATTGATAAGCCAACAACAAAGATAATAATGTTAATATTTTGGTTTTTATTTTATCCACTTTTAAATTTTACATGTTTTTATCAATAAATAGATTTATATGTATATTTATCTATCCTCCATCCATCTATGAAGTGGTAAAGAAAGAGCGGACTTTTTATTCAATATATTAAAATCTATATATCTTTGTTACCTCTCCCCTCCATCATAAACTCGATCAAAAAGAGTAATCATAATGAAGGAATAAATCAAATAACAAAGTCACTCTAATAAAGACAATGGTAAAATAAACACCAACTGATACGATTTTCCCATAATTTCGGAAATGTATAAAGTGGATGGAATATAGACTAATGTAGCAGAGAAGGCATAGCTACAGGTAAGAATGCTTTAAAGTGTGGATCTAAAGAATAAGCATAATTTTTACAGCCCATGAGGGGCTCAGGCTTCAAAAGTATGTAGAAAATGAACAAAATAAATCCTGAAGTTTGTATGAAAACGTAAAGGGCCAAGGACGATCAATATCCACTCATGAAGAAGTAAAAGAGGAAACAATTTCTCTAATGGATATCAAGATTTATTTCAAACTATAATAGTTAAGAATATGTAGTAATGGAAAATGCTTCAATAGAATACAATAGAGAGATAAGAAGCTGCCTGAAGTAGATTGAATAATTGGGTTCAATTATTCACCATCTCCTTGCATCCGTAAATTCTACATACTTTGTTATTGATGGGGTGTATTTCTTCACCTTTGGATTATGAATCCAGTCCTGTGACATGTTTAATGATCTGTTAGCAGAAAAAAAAATTGGCAGTGCTTAGCTTGGGCTTTAAGAAACCTTGAATATTTTCACCTGGTCTACTGCTTTTCTGACATTTCTATAATGCAAATATCCAAATAGTCTAAAGATGATAAAAGACATGCAGAGCAATCCACACTCACGGAACTGTGGTGTGAAGCAAAACATTCCTAGCCTCATAGTCCAGGGCAGAACCACCTCAGATGACCTCCTGATCTTTGAAAATAAATAATTGTACTTTTAAGCCATTGATTTTTGATGAGTTTTTCAAGAGTTATTGTGACAACAGCTGATAATTATACTGATAAGCACACATATGGACACTTCATTTATGACAAGATTGGTATTAAATGGCAACAAGGCAGGAAGGGATTTTTTTTTCAGTAAACAGCATGTGACAATGATATATTTATCTGGTTAGAAATGAAGTAGTATCATGAATGTTGGTGATTGATTACAGCTCTGAGATGCTGTGTTTGGTTAAGTTTGACTCAAGTCCCTTGTTTTCTCATTCCAGGACCAGGCTGAAGGAACACTCTCGCTTTGTGGTATGCTGTTTTCCAAGTTTAATGCATAAGCTCAAGGAAGGAAGATTCAAACCATGTAGGGACATGTCAAGCTTTTTCTATGAGATAACTTATGACACACTCGTTCACTTTGCATTGTCCCAAGCAAGCCACATGGGAATTGTTCTCCTTCTGCCTACAGAGAAGCATGACAAAGATGAAGAGAGAATGAATAATGCTGAAAAAGTAAACAATCTGTCAAAGACCCAAACCTCATATCATCCACAAAAAACGAATTTTAGGTGACTCATACAGCAAAATATGAAGAAGAACAAACATTCTTGAATATTATATAGACAAATGTCTTCTTGACCTCAAGGGTAGATAAATATCTTCAACAATTACAAAAACATTACAAAAGTAATACAGTTGACTAAGTTAAAATTCAAGCTTGCTCTTTATTTGAGGACATTGAGTGAAAAGTAAAGCCAAAATGCAAAAAAGCTTTCAAGATACGTAACGGCCAAGGAGATAATATTCATAATATAAAATAAATTTTTGAATAAATTAGAACTATCACATAATAACTTAAATGAAGATTGGTAAATGCCCTAAGAATCCACTTTAAAAAGAAAAAGAAAAGGGCTGACCCAGTGGCGCAGCAGTTAAGTGTGCACATTCATGCTTCAGCGCCCCGGGTTTGCCAGTTTGAATCCCGGGTACAGACATGGCACTGCTTGGCACGCCATGCTGTAGTAGGCGTCCCACATATAAAGTAGAGGAAGATGGGCACGGATGTTAGCTCAGGGCCAGTCTTCCTCAGCGAAAAGAGGAGGATTGGCAGATGTTAGCTCAAGACTAGTACTCCTCAAAAAAAAAAAAAATACATGAACATATTGAAATGTGCCTAACTTCAATAATCATAAATATCCAAATTAAAACTACAAATGAAATATTCTAAATCAAATAAATGGGTAAAAACCATAACATCTAATAATACTGAACACTGGCAAAGAGGTGAATTATAACTTTAGAGCTTTCAAACATTGCTTTTAGGAGTCTAAATTGATAAAAATCACTTTGAAAAATTAAGAACCAAATAAATGCATAATACTTCTGGGTATAAATCTCAATCGAATAAATACTTATGTGCAGTGTAATGGTACACATGCCCCCAAATTGAAATTTCCCAAATGTCCGTCATAGTAGACTGGAATAAAGAAAAATTCTGAAATATTTATAATATAAAATATGTAATAGAAACAAATGGAATAAGGTATAAATATATGTAACATGAATACTTTGTAAAATGTAATATTCATCTATATAAGTCAGATATTTGAGATAAATAATGCATGATTTCCTTTAAATAAAGTTGCAAAAAAGGAATACGAATTTATATTTTTTGAGAGGCATAGTTAGATATTGAATCTATATAGACAAGTAATTGCATCATTTTGATAAAAATCATCCTTTTGACTCTTGCTGAGAGTAGGAGGAAAGGGCCAGTGATTGTCCTATGTATTGATCTACTTGAGAGTTACATGGATGTTTGTTTAAAAAATATGTTTTGGTATGTTTTAAATTTAAAATGAACAAGTCAGAGAATTAAGCAGATGCTAGATTTTGCAAAGAGTTAGAGTATAATCATAAATGTAATAAAAACTATTGCACAATGCTAGCTTGGGGAGTAAAATACATTGATTCTATAGTTTTAAAATATCACTATGGATGAGCTGAGATTCATGCCTTATATAAGGTTAAAAAAATATGAGAAATATATTAATTTGATACTAACTGCTAAAAACCCACAATGACAATGGGGACACAGGAAGCAGAGACATGAAGACAGTGTTTCATTTTAGAGCCAGAAATAACATAACTGACTGACATATTTGAGAGAGGCTGCAGAATAATAAATCAAAATAAATAATGCCTTCTCCTTTGCTTATTTAAGCAACTGAGTAGATATGGATGGCATTTACTGATATAAAGAAAATTGATAGGGGGCAAAAGTTTATCATTGAGACTGGATGATTCAAAAGTATACTTTATTACTCTCAGTCTTTTTATCAATAAGTAATGGATATAAGTTTTGTTAGAAATAAATTGAACTTTTCTTTAGTATTCAGTATTATTTCCAATAACTTTTATTGAACTATAAAATATCACATTGATGTTCAAAAGATGAGTGATACATATAGAGAGTGGTTAATATTTTCAGCATCTGCTCACTCAAACTCAGATAATATTTCTCACAATGCAAACTCACAGATCCTCATTTTACTTCAAATGAAGTGAAGTTTTAAGGGGAAGAAAAAGTTCTGTTTTATAGAACTTTCTGAGTCAAAAGAATTGGTTGTGAGAACCTGAGTGCGGATCCAGCAAAGACAGTTAGCATCTGTGTCTTTGCAGCACTTTTATAAAGGAGAACTGAAACTATGACATAAGTAATGAGTCTCTAAATATACATCCCTTCTTTGTCATTCTGACTTCCATAATGTCTAACTGGGAGATGTTGAAATATATTTCTTCCTTGAACCCAGGTGAGATGAAGTGCATCAGAATGAATTATTTCTGTATTAAGTCAGAGTGTCCCGACCACCAAAAAACAGGGAAAGTGCAACATTTAATTGATTTAAAACATAATCACATATGTACTTAAAATAAAGGTAAACTAGCATCAACAATATATGTGAAAAATTATTGGATGTAAGTACTACAAAATACATATATTTATTTGAATTATATTGGTTGAGAAAGTAGTTTGGAGTTGATTAAACCCCTGACAGCCTCTTTCACATCTTTGTTCCTAAGGCTGTAGATAATGGGGTTCAGCAGGGAGATCACAACTGTAAAAAACACAGCGGCCACTTTGATCAGGAGCCATGAGCTCCTGGAGGTGGGCACGCAGTAGACAAGAAGGATGATCCCATGGAAAATGGTGATGGCAGTCAGGTGGGGAGCACAGGTGGAGAAGGATTTTTGGAGTCCATTAGTAGAAGGCTTCTGGATGATTGTGACAATCATGACAAGATAGGAGGAGAGGATAATCAGGGGCTACAAGCCTCACTGAATACAGAAATGACTAAACATATCAACTGACTGAAATAGCTGTCAGAACAGGATAAAGAGATAACGGCAGAATACTCACAGCCAAAGTGATTTATGGTATTAGAACCACAAAAGGATAGTTCCAAAACAGAGTATGTGATTGTCAGGGAATATATTCAAATCATATGTAGGTTCCAGCTGCTAGGAGGGTACTGAGTTTATGAGACATAGCGACTGTGTAGAAAAGAGGATTAGTAAGAGCCACAAACAAGTCACAGGCCATCACTGCTAACATGAACATCTGTAATCACAAATGCACAGCCAAAGAAAAATTTTACCATGCATCCTTTGAAGGAGACAGCTGTGTCTTCCACAACTAAGATTTCTGGCAGTGTGGGTGTAAATACGCTGGAATAACAAAAACCGAAAAAGGATAAATGGCTGAGAAAAAAGTACAGGGGTGTGTAGAGTTTGGGATTGATCCTTATAACCACAATTATGCTTAAATTTTGTTTACTCTTACTTAGCCTGGAATGCAATACTGTCGGGGTTTGGGAAGGCATTTTACACTGAATGAATCAAATTAAAACTCATTAGCCTGGATTTGTATAATATGTCCATGAGCTATATAACCACATCTTTTTTTCACTGCAATACAACTTCATTCACAACAGTATTTTAAATTTTTATTGTACGAAAACAATCCATTTATATTTTCTAATATAATATGTTTACACCTCTGAAACGGCACATCTACCCTGGTTCTTTTACACTGTGTCATCACTACACATGTTACTACATAACTCTTCCAAGAAAACATTGCTGGTTAATCTAAATGTCTTTTCTCTTACTCTATTTTCTTTCCACTCATATCTTCACAATATTTATGCAATGCCTGGCATATTTTGCTATTCTTATGGATATATGTGTGCCAATGTCCTTCACTTCACATTGAAAAGATGATTCTAGGTAGAATCAACTCACCAAAAGCCAGATCTTGATATATTTTTTTATTTAAGACTTCCTTGTTAGTGTTTAAAACTCCATACATATTCTGTCTCAAAATTGAAATTTTTGTTTAATTTTTTCCAATGCCTTAGTCAGAAAGTTGATGATTCTTGCTAAATATAACTTAATAAAGATACCAAGAAATGCCATTTTTGCAACTGTCAGGAAATTTTGGAGGAAACATAGACATGTCCTTGAGGAATAAACAGATTTTATACTGAATGAATCAAATCAAAACTCATTAGCCTGGATTTGTATAATATGTCCATGAGCTATAAACAGGTCTGGAAACTATACTCCATGATCACGTTGTTTGTTTTATGTCTAACTAACTGACTTTGGGGACACAGGCCTTGGAGCATCCTGACAACATTTATTTTTATGAGCTAAAAACAAAATAATTAGAGGAAACTTCCTCTTCTGCAATTTAGAATATAATTTCTTCTAAACCATTAACATGTGGATCTTTATGTCTCAAAAATAATTTACCTCTGTATAAAGGCTATAATTCTTAAAATCATGAAAAAATTATAGTCACATCTATCCAATGACTCCAACATAATTATAGTTGTTATGATGTGCTTTTTAGTCTATTTTGCTTAAGTGTTGGCACATGTTTTTTTATAGAAACACATTTAACATGACGCTGTACAAATTTTTACTTTCAATAATTTGGGCTTATTGTTTGTTATATCCTAAATATGCATTCCTTTAGCTGGGAGTTGGGAGAGGGGGGGTAAGGTATTTATCCCTATCTAGGCTGTAGATCCACTGTATTCTTCAGTTCAGCCATAGGGGTTAACGTGCTGATATTTTAAATCCAGCTATGTGATTCCTACACGTACTCCTCTAGGACACAAATCAGGAAATAAAGAAAGTACTGTTAAATACTGTCTTGGCATAGGCCTTCAAGGAAAAACAGTCACATTTATACCTACTACATCCAAAATTTTAAAAGAAGAGCAGCATATGAATTCATTGGCAGAAAAAAATTAACCTGTAAGCATCACTTAACACAACCATTAGTGAACTAAGATATTATCTAACATACATTTTTGCCTTACATTTGTGTAAATTAACTGATCATTCAAGAGTATTTACCAAAGTAAAACAACATCCTGTTCTAAAAGGATTTTGCAACTATTCACTCTTTTGTGCTTTTGTTTTATTTTCTACTAAGAGACAGAAAACTAGAGTGCAAAAATTAAAAGTTACATAACTTCAAAATCAATATTTAAGAATAAGATATTCTAGTTTTTAGCTTAGAGTCCTTAATGAATATATCAAATGTTCCATGATGCATGCTCAAACTTTCTAAATCTTTTTTCTCTTCTTAAAGATGTTTATTAAACTACACACACACACACAGGTTTTTATAGTATCTGATAGGAACAGTTACTTATATCCCCTTCTTGACAAACATTTAAAAATTAAAGTAAATCCTTTGTTACTACTGTGATACACTATGAGTATTGAGAATGTTGTTGTATATCCCTAAAGAGTAGTCACACAAGACATGATTTGATGTAAAGCATTCTGGTAAAGAAATTCAACTTCCATATGGAAATAAATCTCTTAATCATGACAGAAACAAGTAACATTTAATGGGTTAAATTAGAACAACAACACGTGGATATCGCTCTATTCTTTGCTTGTAAACCTTAATCATGATTACTAAGACACAAGTAGAAAAGGCAAGCTCTTATATTTAATCTCGACCAGTCTTTTCACTTAAAGTAACCCAATGACCCATCAATTATTAGAAAACTTTGGTAAAACGTGTCTCGGTCGTGAGTTATCTGTTATCTGCCATAGAGTTATCTGGCATTATCAAGAAATAATGTGTTTCTTGAGGTAAATGTTTTAATCAATCTTTGGTAGAGTTTGAACCAAACTTTACATTTCTCCCTACACCCCTAACCACTGACTTGCAATTTTACTGTTCTATAAGAGGTAGATAACTTTCTCACACTTTGACTTTGGGCTTATCCATGTGTTTTGCTTTGATTCATAAAATAACAGCAGGTGATACCCTAACAGGAGTTTGAATTACGCTTTTGTGTTTGGGCATACATTATTGTGACTCAGCATTCAACATAGACCATTAGCCAAATGGTCCAACAAGGATGGCCTACAAACAGGTCTGTAGATTGAAGTTCATCTGATTAGCTCAGTCTTGACACTAAAGTGACCCAGTTGGTATCAGCTGAGCTAGCTTAATCAAGTCGCTGATTCAAAAGGATTGTTATTATTACATCCCACTGGAGTTCATGATTGTTTGCTTTTTGTCAATAAATCACTGGTGCCTGAATAAGATGTATGCATTGTATTATCAACATCCTGGTTGCTGTATTGTACTGTCATGGGGGAACCTGGGTAAAAGACATTGGGATCTCTCTATATTACTTACTACAAACAACTTAAAATAAATCTAAAATTATGTCAATAAAATTTCCAATAAATACATAAATGATATACAACTACTTTGACATAAATGGAAAAACTAGAGTGATGGGTACATATTTCCAAAATGTGTACCATTTTCTTGTGCTACTGCATAGAAAGAAAATATTGCATATTTTGTTATACTACCAATTATAATTTAACTAAACCATATTCTGGAGTGTGCCAAACTTAAACACAACACCAAGGGGCTGGTCCAGGAACTTTTTAAGGGACATATATTTCCTATTTAGCTTTGCTTGTCTGTGAATCTTCCGATGCTAAAGTGGTTTGTATGGAATTAAATATATATTTTTTTAGATATTTATGGTTTTATGTTGAACAGCTCTTAATGTACTACTTTTATATTAAGAAATAAACTTCCTCCTTGCAAGATATAACACTTCAGATCAACTCAAAAATTCCACATGACTTCTATTGAACACAAATTTGTCCTGGGCAATCACACAGTCATGTATGCTAACACAGAGACTTTTGCGTTTCTATTTCTGAATCAAAAACTTAGTTTAAGTAGTGTAAGTTTTTATCCCTAACATTATTTGTAACATTAAAATTATTCACTAAACATTAGAGTGAATGGATATTGAACTGCCAGTTAAAAGGTTACCATATTTATGTACTGCTTTGCTATTGGACAATTCTTACCAGACTCTCAAAAAGAAATAATGGATATTTCTATCTTTATATTTTATCACAGAACAATCTAATATTGATTAACTTCTTGAGTGTATCTTTCACATCTTTGTTTCTGAGGCTGTAGATCAGTGGGTTCAGCATGGGGATGACCACTGTGTAAAAGACGGATGCTACCTTGACCATGAGCCATGAACTTTTGGAGTTAGGAACACAGTAGAGAAAAAGGATGCTCCCATGGAAAATGGTAATGGTGGTTAGGTGGGAGGCACATGTGGAGAAGGCTTTGTGGCGTCCCCTAGTTGAAGGCATCTTCATGACAGTAATAAAAATGAAAACATACGAAGTAAGAATGATCATCAGACTGCATATTTCATTGAACGTGGCAGAGACAAACATGATCTGGTTAATGTATGTATCTGAACAGGAAACAGCAACAATGGCACCATGCTCACAGCCAAATTATTTATGAAGTTATTCCCACAAAAGGATAAGGTCAACAAAAAACATGTGAATATTAAAGAACAGTATGATGCACCCACCAACAAGGAACAAAGCTTCTGAGACATTACAACTGTGTAGACAAGAGGATTACAAACTGCTACAAATCGGTCATATGCCATCGCTGCCAACATGAACATTTCTGTCACGACAAATATGCCTGCAAAGAACAACTGCATGATGCATCCTGTGAAGGAGATGGTTCTGTCTTTCACAACCAAATTTTCTAAGAGTTTAGGTGTAACTACTGTAGAGTAACAGAAATCAACAAAGGATAAGTGGCTGAGAAAAAAGTACATGGGGGTGTGGAGTTTGGGATTGATCTTGATAATCACAATCATGCCCAGGTTCCCCACCACTGTGATTGCGTAGATGGTCAGGAATACCAAGAACAGGGGCAACTGGAGTTCTGGATATTCTGAGAAGCCCAAAAGAACAAAGGTGACTCTGCCACTCTGGTTTTCTTTGTTCCTGTGGACAAAATATGAAAGTTTATCCACAGAAGTAAGAACCAAAATTTGAAATAAGTAAAAGAATAGAAGCATTGAGAAGTTCGATGCGTCTCTATTAAGAGTGTTGCTGAAAATGCTACACTTCCACTGTTACATTATTTCAAAAGTTAGTCTTCACTTATGTGATGATTACATAGTAAATAATAATTTTGTGTAAGTGGAATAATCAAAAACAAAGTTAAGACAGGAAGGATGAAAAACAGAGTAGACATCGTTATGTTTCAAATAATAAAATTCGATTTCCTCATAGATAGCTAATGCCAGTCATGAGGGGTAGATCAACTCTGCTGAATCTCAGCTTAGTAAAACTAATTGTATTAGAGGAAATACCTATCATGAGTTTCTACAGTTTCTTCCGTCTCACCTCTTCAGCTGTGAGATAATTAACTTATATGTTAAAAAAATTTTGAAATGCTAACATTCCTACAAAATGATCAATTTAATAGCTTCTTTGTTGTTCTGTGTTCTTTCCAGTGCCCTTCTGACTCCTAGTAACACAGTAGTCTCGGGACGTTCTGGAGCTGTGCTGTAGATGTATTATAATCTTTTCACTTTTGTAGAACCAATTTTGAAAATGTTTAAATATTATTGATTGCATATTACATTATGCATCAGGAGGCATTCACAATGAAATGTATACTGTGTCTTCAGTGATAACAGTTGAAACAATATTGAACAAAAAGCTCTTCATTTTCCAATGTAGCAAATTTTTTAAGTTGGGTAAGTGACAAACAATAAGAACTATGAAGTACTTGAAAATGCATATAAATTTCAGAGTGCAGGAAAAATTAAATTTAAAGCTTTTCCAAAGACCAGTGTCAGGATAGAGAACTACCTCAACACGGCACCATAGTATTTCTTGAATATTACTTGATATCAGTAGGTATTTCCTCAGGAGTAAAATGAGCATAGTAATAGTATAAAATTTAAGTCACTAGAAAGGAAATAGGTACTTTGATAACGAATTGAAAGGTTATATGATATGACATCATGCACAGCAGATATTTAGCTTTCTTTTTTATTGGATTTATGAGTAATTGGTATGACATCAAAAACCTTATTCGGTTATGCAAATCAGGCCAAGCATGTACAAGTGTCAACAGGTGGGGACACTTTGGAATAGAATGTAGAATTTTTTTCCTACAGAACCCACACAACGGAAATACTATGGGATTTCTTTGGGTACTTCATCTAAGATGCATAATAAATGTTCCACATTCTCCTACAGGTTTTTTCACCACAATAGAATATTCTCAGATCCCCACATTCTTCTGCCTGTAGGAAAGATATCTTCCAAAACCCAACTCCATGACAGATAGTTCCTCTGTAAAAATCCTTCATAAGGTCTTAGCTGTGGAAAGATGGAGTATGGCAATTTTTCCCAGCCACATTCCTTCAATTTAAAATACTTTATGCAGCATCGAAGGAACAATTTTCCATGATTACTTTAACCTAACTGCCAATGACATTTAAGATTTCAAATACTTTTTATTAGTTAACACATGAAGTTTACATAATTCAGCCTGACTTTTCCAAAAATTATTGTATCTATAAATTCAATCTCATTATCACTTAAATTCTTTTTTAGTCATGATGGAGTTATCAAGCTCTGTTACGTAACACATGCTCATTTACTTATAGTTTATTTTCCCATTTTATCCTCACTCTTATAATGTTTTATTTTGCCACCTACCATTATTGGCATTGCTCACTGTTTCTTCTCTTTTGTATACATACAAACTTAATATTTATATCTCACAATTACCATGTGCTATATCCTATCATTCACAAATGTGATAGTTTGTCACTTTCTTCCTCAGAGATCATAGGAAGTGTGAAGACAAGGCCCATTTTTTATTATTCTCTTTTGCCAAAATGTTTATTTCATTGCCGAGTACATTGTGGCCACCCAATGAGAAAACCAGGATGAATATCATTTGAAAGAAAAGAATTAGAATATGATAATGTAAACCCTCTCCTAGTCAAACTAAGTGGATTTGTGGGCTCTTTGTTCTGCGCATGTGTTTGTGTACTGCAAAGATCACTAAAACTCCATATTTACCTTTAAAGTAAAAGAAAAGAGACTGAATCGACTCACCTAAATACAAAAGCACTTGAATGAGTCATTTACTGAAGAATTCTTTGTTAAGATTAATGAACTCCAGGAGTGCTCCTGCTTGATATTTAATTAAGAGAAACAGATTTGAAAACACTAGTAGGAGTCCAGAGAATATTTCATTAAATACTTCCTATAAGTTACTTTTTTTCCCAACCTATTAGGAAAACTCAGAGATACCAAAGATAAGATCACATCTGAAAACAGAATTCTAACACCAAACTGTGTTACAAATATATGAATCAAGACCTCAGGGACATGGAGCCTAGAGAATACCACTGAAGTATTGTTTGAAGCCTGCAATTCAAGTAATTAGATGTAACACTGTCCCATATGATATCTTCGCTTTATATTTTGTTCCTAAAGCCCTCCTGGGGGCATTTGTATTATCAACTTTACTCAATTAATCTTAAGAAAAATAAATAACCCTGTATATGTCTTTAACTTTACAGGGACATAAAAAACAGAAATGTACAAAGGGAGAAAGCATCTATAAGACAATAGCTAGGAGAGTGATTATTAATTCATATTGATTTATTTTTCTATTTTCTCATAAAGGTATATTTATGTTCCTATGTTTCTAAATATAGAGCTGCCTAAACAATGTCACATTTTTATTTTTTCTTTGTTAATTAGTAATGTGTTATAAACCATTTTCTATTTACACTCTCAGTTTTACTAAAAGAAAACAATTTGCGTTGGCCTTTTAAGTGTAAGTACAGAGGCCTCAAATGTTCATATTTACTATTGAATCTGAAAAACAATTGGGGATTATACATTTCCTAAATATATAAGTTTATGAAAAGGATGATATATTCACTGATTTTGGTAACTCTATCCATCATGCCTTTAAAGACACAAATTAAATTTACCAGTGACTTGATGCAGTAGAGGATTATTTCTTACTAAAGCAAGATAAAGCATGCATTTCTAAACATTGACAACTTTGTTCCTTGTAGTATTATAGGGGCTGAGGTTTCTTCCAACTTGTAGCTTACCATCATTATGGGGCTTCTGAAGTTATGTTTCTCTTTTGTAAGTGAATAAGAGGTAATCATGGAACAACTCTGTGAGTACATCTTTAGAAAAGATCAATCTCATTGAAGCTGACCTCACATACCACAGAGGGGAATCAAGGTCAAGAGATAGTCAAAAGTCTCAGAAACACTAAACCTGAGGAAGTACAGATAAAAAGTGATATGGAGGGCTAGACTGGTAACATAGCAGTTAAGTGTGCACATTCTGCTTCAGTGGTCCAGGGTTTGCTAGTTCAGATCCTGGGCACAGACCTAGGCACCACTTATCAAGCCATGCTGTGGCAGGCATCCCACCTATAAAATAGAGGAAGATGGACATGGATGTTAGCTCAGGGCCAATCTTCCTCAGCAAAAAGAAGAGGATTAGCAGAGGATGTTAGCTCAGGGCTGACCTTCCTCAAAAAAAAAAAAAAAAAGTGATATGGATCTGTACTCATCAAGGATATTGGTCTGTACTTTTCTTGTAGTGTCTGTGTCTAGCTTTGATATGAAGGTAATGCTGGGCTCACAAAATTAATTTAGAAGTTTTCCCTCTACTTTTGGAAGAATTTAAGAAGGATTGATGTTAACGCTTCTTTAAATGTTTGTAGAATCCTCAACAAAAGACTAGTAAATTGAACCAAACAACATATTAAAGGGATTATATAATATGACCTAGTGAGATTTTTTCCAGGAATACAAGTGTGGTCCAACATAAGACAACCAATCAGTGCAATATACAACGTGAATAGAACAGAGGAATAAAACAACATGGTCAGTTCAATCGAAACAGGAAAAGCATGTGACAAATTGAAACACTCTCCCATGATAAAAACACTCAGAAAACTATGACTAGTAGGGAGCTTTCTCAACCTAATAAAGGCTATTATGAAACTAATAAAGGCCACTTATGAAAAATCCACAGGCAGTATAACAAATGATTAAAGACACCATGTGTGGACCTATACATGGTTCATCAGGCCATGCTGTGGTGGTGTCCCACATGCAAAATAGAGAAAGATTGACAAAGATGGTAGCTCAGGGCCTATCTTCCTCACCAAAAAAAAAAAAAAAAGAAGAAGTATAAGCAAGAAAATAAGAAATAAGTGAATTGGACTTCACAAAATTTAAACCATTTGTGCGTCAAAAAACATTGTCAATAAGGTCAATAAAAAGCCTACAGAATAGGATAAAAGATTTACAAATCAGGGGCTGGCCCCGTGGCCGAGTGGTTAAGTTCACGCGCTCCGCTGCAGGCGGCCCAGTGCTTCGTTACTTCGAATCCTGGGCGCGGACATGGCACTGCTCATCAGACCACGCTGAGGCAGCGTCCCACATGCCACAACTAGAAGAACCCACAACGAAGAATACACAACTATGTACCGGGGGGCTTTGGGGAGAAAAAGGAAAAAATAAAATCTTTAAAAAAAAAAAGATTTACAAATCATATATCTGATACTAGCCTAATATCCAGAATATGTATAGGACTCTTACAACCCAACAATAAAAAGTCAAACAAGGGGGCCGGCCCCATGGCAGAGTGATTAAGTTCGTTAGCTCTGCTTTGGTGGCACAGGGTTTCACTTGTTCAGATCCCGGGCACTGATGTGGCACTGTTCATCAGGCCATGCTGATGCGGCGTCACACATCACATAACCAGAGGCACTCACAACTAGAATTGGGACTCTGGGGAGAAGAAGAAGGAAAAACAAATGAAGAAGATTGGCAACAGATGTTAGCTCAGGTGCCGATCTTAAAAGAAAAAAGGTCAAACAAGATATAAAACAAGATTTATAAAAGTCTAACAAGCACATGAAAAGACACTCAACATCTTTAGACTTTAGGAAATTGGAAATCAATACCATAATGAGATATCACTTCACACCCACTGGGCGGACTCTAATTAAAATGTGTATGTATATATACAATAGCAAGTGTTGGCAAGGTTTTGGAGCAACTGAAACTGTCATACATTATTAGTGGGAATATAAAATGACTCAGACACTCTGGAAATCAGTTTGGTGATTCCTCATATAAACAAATATAGAATTACTATCAGACCAAATGCATAGTAAAAATATTTGCCTTCCACAAAGAGAAGTTGCCCTTTGCCCTCAGTTTCTGGGAGGTAATCTATGTCTTACCTGACAAAAATGTCTGTTTAGGGAGGGTGGCTGGCCACACCTGATATCAAGGTGGGCCTGACCATATTACACAATCTTCAAGTAGGGATTGCCCATACCAGAAAGATTAACCATGAGATTTAGTGTGGAGGCTTTTAGATATGGAGTATCAGTCAACCTGGAGGCTGAGACCAACATTTGGACAATCAATCAATTAATCAAGCCTCTGTAACAGAGTCCTAATAAAAACTGAACACTGAGGTTTGTGTGGATTTCCCTGGTTGGGAATAACTCATGTGTATTGTACAATGTTAATTCTGGGATGAGAACATGTCCTGAGGACAATGGAAGTTTCCTTTTTGGACCCCTCCTAGACTCTGTCCAATACATTTCTACCTTTGAGTTATTTGTCTGTGTCCTTATCTTGTGATGAACCATAACTGTGAGTATAGTTCTCTGTAAGTTGTTTGAAATTTCTGGGAAATTAGGGTACCTAAATGTGTTTTCGGGAATTCCTCAGACTTGTAATTTGTGCCGGAATTGAGTGCTGGATTATATGCTGTGACCTCAAACCTTACAGTCTGGCTAACTCCACGGTACCAGCAATTCCACTCCTAGGTATATACAAAACAGAATTGACAACAGGCACTCAAGCAAATACTTACACATGAATGTTCTTATCAGCATTATTCACAACCGCCAAAAGGTGAAACAACACAAATGTCCTTCAATAAATAGATGGACACACTAAATGTGGTGTGTATATATGTATGATGGGATATTACTTAGTAATAAAAAGGAATAAAGTACTGATACATGTTATAATGTGAATGAACCTTGAAAACAGTATGCTAGAATGAAAGAGCTCAGACACAAAGGTCACATACTGCATGGTTCCCTTTGTATGAAATGTATAATACGGGCAAATACATAGAGATAGAAAGCAGATTTCTCATTATTAGGACCAAGGAGGAGGGGGAAATGGGGAAAAACTGTTTAATGGGTATGATTATTTTTTGAGATGGTGAAAATAATTTGGAACTAAGTAGAGGTGTGTGTGTACAATATGGTGAACCTTTTAGTGTCAATGAATTTTTACTTGAAAAAGATTAATATTATATTATGAGAATTTCAATTCAATAGAAGAGAAACCAGTTATGAAAAGGAAATAAGATTTGATTCTATTTTTTGTCTCAGTCTCTGCAGCAGTTGATTCAAATTTTTCAAAGGTAAAAATCATGTTATTCTCCTAACTAAAATTCTATTGCTTCAGTCTTCCATATTATCAATAATTCATTATCCAGAAAGAAGGAAGTAAATAAGTTTTTCTTGTTCTAATACTCTATCCTTTCTGTTCCAGTTTGCTGAAAATTTTTATCATGAATAGTTGCTTAATTTTATTAACTATTCTTCACATCTTTTGAGGTGACTATATGTTATATTTTATTTTGTTAATGTGGTGAATCACATTGATGGACTAGTAATGATATAGCCAGCTTGCATTCCTGGATTAAACCTCTCCTGAATATGATTTATTATCCATTGCATATATCAATGAATTGATTTGCTATTTTAAGCACTTGTCCATATATATTTATGATATATTCTTCCGGAACTTACCTATCTAGTGATGCAGGTATCATAAAATGAACTGGAAAATGTTGCCTGCTTATTCTATTGTTGGTGTAAATTTATGTACGATTGGAATTAAACCTCTCTAATGTGCCATATACATTAGGGATAAGGCTATCATTTTTGTAAGGTATTCCTGAAATTTTGTTGATAACAGTAGGGAAATGAACACCAAATATAGCCAGAAAATCACTCATACATGTTGCTTCTCTGAGACCCACAAGGTCAGAACTATTTTCATACACTTTCTATTGGGCTTTATCTTTGTGCTTAGAATGCAACTTTTTTCATCAACAAGACAGTCTTTGAGCTTGAATGAACTATGAATCTAAGCAGCAATATTCAGGAAAGAAAGAGCCTTGATGTAGGAGCTCCACAATCCCTTCCCCTAACTGCCCGTCTGAATTTCCTTATTTCTCTTTCAGAGTCAATCTTTTTCTAAGAAGATAAAGAGTAAGGAAGATCAGTTATGCAGTAAAAATGTCACCTAACACCCCTGGAATCCTCATATTATAAAAAAATTGTCCAGCATTGCAAATTTCCTGAAGTTGTATTACTAAACATTATATGAAAAGTAATATTTACATAATATGGTCTACATTCAACTTATAACATTTTCTCCATTAAGTGACTATTAATTCTGTACATTCTTCCTTTAATCTTGTGAATACCTTCACCAAAAATCTTGACACAGCTCCTCAGAAATGAAACAAAGGAACTGCACCTATCCATGGCACTATTAAGAATATAAAGTAAGAAGCGTATAATTCATATATAGAAATGAAGAGCCCATCTAAAAGTGCACAGATTAAAATTATAACTTTGAAATGCTTGGAGAATATCTGCATTATATTTGTGTAAGTAAATGTCCATTCAAAAGCATTTTCCAGAATAACTAAAATCTATTCTAAAGGAACTTACAGCTATTCAGATGTTTTTCTTTATAATTTGTTTTATTTTCTCCTTAGGATCTTAAATCCAAAGACCTATAGCATATGTCAAATATAGCTCACCCTATACTGTGTTCACATCCTTTAGATACATGTTTTCTGTCATTAAAATATTTTTATTAACATACACACAGCCTATCAAACTACTTGTTGACTGGAGCACTTAGTTGAGTGTGTATGACATCTGGCTGACAGAGAGTTAAAAGTTAAATAAATCACATAACTCTATACATTATATATCTTGAATTGTTGAATATATTGTTACATATTGTTCCACAATCAAATAAATAGGTTAGGTTACAAAGTTTGACATCAATCTTCATTAAAATGGAAATTAGAATTTTTTATTTGCAGATAAAAAGTCCATGATTTGGGTGAAGTCAATAACATGATTCACAGTCTGCAGTTGGACTGAAACCATGATAACTTGGAAATTTACCAAAATTTTGTCTATCCTGTGAGACGTCAACCATGATCAGCCATGGAAAAGTCTGTCAAGCTACAACAGTTATTTTTATTTATTTATTTATTTTCAAAAAAAGATTCACTCTGAGCTAACATCTGTTACCAATCTTCCTTTTTTCTTCTTCTCCCCACCAGAACCTCAGTACATAGTTGTATATTCTACTTGTAGGTCCTTTTGGTTCTTCTATATGAGCCACCACCACAGCATGGCTACTGACAGACAAGTGATGTGGTTCCATGCAAAGGAACTGAATCCAGGCCACCAAAGTGGAGCAGTTATATTTATCTGAAATACAGGAAGAACAGTTTCCATTAAACAAAATTGACCATAAACTTTAGGTATATTGAAGTGTTAGGCCCAAATCTTCATTGTATTCTGTATCCATGCTCATTGCCATATAGCTTTTCAGTTCTACAAGGCAGATACAATTTCTTAACCATTGACTTTGTGCTCAGCTATATGATTTGCATTGGCTAATAGAATGTTAACAAACATAATACACATAGGAGCTTGAATCGGCTTTTGTTATAGCGCATTCTGTCTTCTGACTCAGTCATTGACAATCCAAGAAGATACTCTAACTAGCCCAATGGTACGCAGAGCAGAGCTATTGAATCACCAAGCAGATCCATAGACTAGAGATGATTTTGCTAGTTAGGCAAGACTATATCAGGTTAACGAAGATGCTCTAGCTGATATTAACAGGGCTGCTCCAATAAATCCCCCGATAAAAAGCAAAAATTACTTAATGTTACATGTCACCGAATTTTATGTTCCTTATTATGCATCAACAGCTATATTATACACAACTCAAGATTGGCATGAATGACAATTTTAGATTTAGCAATAACTACTTCTGAAGTGTGCAGTTTTTAATTTTAATTTTTGATGTTTTATATACAAATTAAATTTATATTAACAAACATAATTTAAGCAAACAAGATTCTGGAATTTGTTGGGGGCAGAGGTATGACTTCTTTGCACTTAAATTGTACCAATGCTTCCTGTGTGGAATTAAATAAATATTTGTTTTAAATTTAGAGTCTGAGTGCTGAATAACTCCTAGTTTACTATATTGCACTTGATGTATTCTCCCTGATAACAAGTTGTAAATATTTACAGTAACTCTATAAACCCATTCTGTGATGACAAAAAAAGAATGAAAGGTTCACTGGGCAAACGGTAATGTGTACTAACTCAGAAATCTTTGCATGACAAACTCTGTGAGCAGATTCTTCATTTAAGTGGCCTCAACCTTAATTAGTGTGTTATTTATTATTTTATAGCTAATTTGCTAAAGTTTAAATTTAACAGATGCTAAATAATCTGTCAACTAGGGAGTTACATTGAACGCTGTTTTGCTTTATGAAAAAAAGGAATTTGAAGTATTAAAAATGCTAAAAGTCTTGGGCAATCCTCCACAGTACTCTTTAAAATGAAAAAGTAAATCTTACCATCTTACATTAATGACATAACAATTTGCTGTTGATTGACTTCCTGACTGTCTCCTTCACATCTTTGTTCCTGAGGCTGTAGATCAGTGAGTCCAGCACGGGGATGACCACTGTGTAAAACACAGAGGCTAACTTGACCATGAGCCATGAACTTTTGGAGTCAGGAACACAGTAGAGAAATAGGATGGTCCCATGGAAAATGGTAATGGCTGTCAGTGGGAGGCACATGTGGAGAAGGCTTTGTGGCACCCCTCAGTTGAAGACAATTTCATGACAGTGATAAAACTAAAAAAATAGGAAGTAAGAATGATCATCAGGCTGTTTGTTTCATTGAATGTGGCAGAGACTAAAATGATTTTCTGGCTAATGTAGGGGTCAGAGCAAGACAGAGAGACATTGGCGGCATGCTCACAAAGTTATTTATTGTATTATTCCCTATGAAGGATAATTCCAATAGAAAGTAGGTAAGTGTCAGGGAACAGACTGCACCCCAAGAGTATGATACAGCCACCAAATGGAACAAAGCTTCTGGGACATTACAAATGTGTAGAGAAGACGGTTACAAACTGCCACAAATCAGTCATATGCCATCACTGCCAACACGAACGGTTCTGTCACCACAAATATGCATGCAAACAATTGTATGATGCACCCTGTGAAGGAGATGGTTCTGTCTTCCACGACCAAGTTTTCTAGTAGTTTAGGTGTAACTACAGTAGAATAACAGAAATCAACAAAGGATAAGTGGCTGAGAAAAAAGTACATGGGGGTGTGGAGTTTGGGATTGACCTTGATAATCACAATCATGCCCAGGTTCCCCAGCACAGTGACTGTGTAGATGGTTAAGAATAACAGGAACAGAGGCACCTGGAGTCCTGGAGATTCTCAGAATCCTAAGAGAATCAAAGTGACTTCAGCACTCTGGTTTTCTTCATCCCTGTGGACAAAATAGGGAAGTCAATTCAGAGAAATGAGAAGCTAATTTTGGATAAGGGAGGTTAAAATGAGGAAATGTTGAGAGACTTTGTGATTATCTATAAATAGTGCTGTGGAAAACTCTTTGTTTCAACTGTTACATTATTTAAGAGCTAGAATTTAATAATACCACAATTTTAGAGTGAGTATGAAATCTGTGTAAATGGAATACAAAAGA
Source organism: Equus caballus (assembly GCF_041296265.1). NCBI lineage: Eukaryota > Metazoa > Chordata > Mammalia > Perissodactyla > Equidae > Equus > Equus caballus. The sequence goes on from NC_091695.1 coordinate 16,360,771, forward strand.
AGGCAGTTGAGAGAGGAAGGACAAAAATAGAGTTGACCCTGTTACATTTCAAGTGATCAAATTCAGTATCCTCAGAGGCTGTTAGCATAATGAGAAAGACCAGTCTAGCTTTTTGCATAAATCTGAGTTTAGTTAAAATGCTCATCTTGGGAAAAATATACATGATGTTTCTATGATTTCTTCCCTGACAACTTGTTTAACTATGAGACCTTAGAACTCAAAAGAAAATTAATGAGCCAGTAAAATGGTCGAGTTACAATATTTTTATTTACTATTGTGCTATAACTATTTCTAAATTTCTCTTTCCAGTAGCTTTCTTATACTCAGTCATACACTTCTTTTCCCATATTTTAAATATTTCCTTCAGAAGACTAATGCATTTGATCAACCACATTTACCTAATTGTTGCAAATTATAAAAATCTGTTACCCTTCCTTGGTGTATTGTAACATCAAGTATTTAGAGAGATTTGTGGTAGAAATAAAATTAACTGTAATATGTCCAGACCATTTTTATTATGTTGGAGACTTTTCTACAACATCGTTATCAGATGGTCATCTTAGTGTACTTCAAAACCTCCAATTATGGGCCATTGCTTCCTGAGGTATTACAGTGTGGTTTTTATTTGGTTAAGGACCTTCTTTCATCAAATTGCTTTCAATAGACATAAAGATAATCCTTCCAATGCCCTGTTTTCTTAATTTCTGGATCTCTCCCAATAAGTTTCCCTCCACTTGAATCACTCCTCATTGACCATCGTCATAGTCTCAACTATGCATCTATCAATGATTATACGACCTCAAAAATGCCTATTTCATCCACATCTGTAACATAGTATGTATTGTACTTATATTTTATCATTTACCTTTTTAACATTGTGTGTTCACAGTAAAATAAAAGTCATGAAAGCTAGGATGGGGCACTATAAGAGAGTAAGTACTCAATAACACATTGAATAAATGAGTATATGAATACATGAATGAGTGAACTTTAGGTATATAATATGCATGTACTGGATAAAAGCTTATAATAATACTAAAGAAGTTAAACTTACCTATAGAGTCAGCACCACACTGTGAACTCACAATGCACTGAGACACATCTCGAGTCCTGCAAAACAGGTAGCCATAGTGAAACCCCACGGGACCTAAGCTTACTGAATTAGCATAAAATAAGGATATTTACACGGGGGAAATAGGCTGAATTATTTTTTTAAATGTCCTGTGTTCCTCCAAAATGGTTCAACTGCTTTTGTCTCCCTTTATAATCCATTATTCTCAAAGCCACTTCCTGACTGCTTACTGAAACCTAAAATGGCACTAGGCATAAAAACAAGGCCATTCTACGTAGAATTATGTAAAAATTCTGTCTTATTAGGAGCTGAAGTTAAGAGGCTATAGTTTTCCTTTGGTTGTTCTGACTTTATCCTCCAAGACTGTTTGCAGCACTTAAAGCTTCCCTGCATAAATATAAAGATATCATTGACATATCCCTGCTCTTTTTCTTCTTCAATTGCTCCTTAAATTCCCTTGATTCAATACTTGTGATTTAATCTTATACCACATTTATTATTATTTCCTGAAAGTATTTTTCAATTTTACACAAAACTCATTGAGTGCAAATTCCATAACAGAACATATTCCTTCCAAAATCTATACTCGTCTCCTATGGCTGTTATAACAAAGTCTCAGCAGCCCCGGATTGAAAGGGAATGCAAAGCCATCAAAGAGAAATAAAATTTTGATATATATTCAGCTCATTATTACCCATACATCTTTTCCACACAGGTAGCTTTTCACTCCACCTCCTGCACTCTGTATTTGTACCAACAGACTTAGGGTAAAGTTCACAGTCCCCCATTTAGCCCCAGGAATCATCAACTATGTTGAGCTGGCTGAGAGCACAAGGTGCTGGGCGCACTCTTTCCCTCCTTTCTGATGCCAACCATCATGACTGTCTCACTGCATATCCACTGTGTATTCAGCAGTATAACAGGCATTTAGAAACCACGATATTGTAAAATATGGTCCTTATCCTCAATTTTTTTTCTTATGAGTATTATTCCAGAGAATAATGCATATAGTTACAAATGATACGTTGCTACCAATAATTCTTGTTTGTTATTGAAGACAAAGTTTGTGTGTATAAAGAGAGGAAAAGAATATTGTAATCAAGAAAAACTGAAAATATTTCCTAGTGTTGTAAGTCAGTGAATAATAATAAATGTGGTGAAAGATAAGGAATCAGATCTTCTAGTTGGCTGAACTAAGTAGGTATCATGGCAGTTAGAGTTACACAGATGTTTGCCTCCTGCAAAGATTATTGGAACACATTATTTTCCTTTTAAAGTTAAATAAAATAAGGATTGAATCAACTCACTTGAGTGCAGAAGAATTTGACTTATTCATTTAGTGAAGCTTCTTTGCTAAGATTAATGGATTCCAAGCAAGTTCCTGTTCAGAATTCAGCTTTTTAAAAAAAATATAGTAACAAACCTGAAAAAGTAGTGACAGGAATCTACAACATATTGCAATAGCTATTCCAGGGAAATGACTTTTTCCTTTAACCTGTCAAAAATAAATTCAGAGATGACAGAGAGAAAAGCAGATCAAAAAGATAAATCCTAACACCAAATGGTGTCACATGTATATGCCACCAAGACCTTAGGGATGTTAATCCTGGAGAACACCACTGAAGTCTTGCCCCGGAGGCCACAAATAGAGCAATTAGATGAGGTAATGCCCCATGTGATATTTTGTTCATATATAATTTCTTCTAAAGATCGGGGAATGATTTCATCGTGAAATTTAATCCATTGATCTTTTAAAAATGTTGAAGCAGACACTATATTTTTGTCTTTAAATACCTGTAAAATATAGAAATGTACCCAAAAAATCAGTTATTGGGCAACAATCCAGGGATAACTAATCTCAATCTTTGTTGTAGTTCTGGTTTTCCCTTTCTATATAGATATACATTTATCAGTGTGTATCTGGATATAAAATTACTCAATAAGCATTATATTATAGGTACATTGATTATTATCTTTTCTTTTATTTTATATAGTACTTTGAGCTTCATTTTCTATGAAAACCGTTGATTTTCTTAAAATAATACAGTCTGCATTACTCTTCCAAATTTGTGCACGTTATTCAATTCTTACATTAATTATTGAAATTGTGAAAAGCTCATACTCTACTTTTCAATTTATAATCTAGGTATGTATATAAGATTATATAAATTATATAAATAAAACTAAATGTTTATTATTTAGGTATATAAGATTATATAAACTATATAAATAAAATTATATGTTTATTATTTAAGAAGCTGCCATATCTTAACAAATAAACATCTCAATCTCAGTGACTTGACTTAAAAGAACAGGTCAGCCAACTTTTTCTGTAAAGAGTCACATAGTAAGTACTTTAGATTTTGTGAGTTATATAGTTTTAATCCCAACTGTTCAATTCTGCATGTTGTAGCATGGATGCAGCCATAAGCAATACTTAAATCAATAGGTCTTGCTTTTCTCAAATAAAATTTTATTTATAAAAGGGCAGTGAACAAGGTTTGGTTTGTGGGACATAATTTGTCGACTCATGCAATAAAAACTTATTTCTTGATTGTGCAAGGTCCAAAGTTATTTCGAGATCAGTAGGCAGATGTCCTCTGAGTAGCGATACAGGGCCTAGCCTCCTTCCAAATTGTGACTTATAATAGTCTCATTATTATAATGAAATTACAATATAGTAGGAGAAACAACAATTTACTTTAAAGGATACCGCACTTTTCTGCATTGTCACTATGCATAAAGCTTTTTTCTTTGTTTAGTTTTTACTTTACGATTTGTTGAGCTGAGCACATTAGGGGTACTCTCCACAAGTGGGGATAACTGAATAATGTCCACGATTTTTTCTGATTGGTAAAATCATAAAAAGATTTTGAATTTTGGGCTGAACTATAATGTTAACATAGGATTGCAGGGACAGGAAAGAAAAACAAAAGAATCTTTAAGCAGAGAAGATAGTCTGAGCCAAGGTAGGAATTTGGATCTTCATGTTCCTATCAATTAGAATTAGAGTTTATGCAGGTAGCAGTAAGAGAGAAGATTTGAGGATCAGAGCAGCCAAATTGTGTACAAAATGCAATTGGGATCTGTGTAGGTTGTTGAACCTGGTAATAAGGTTCAATGCCAATAGGAAAAAGATGGAATAATGAAGAGGTTGTGGTTGTAAAAAGGTATAGGCGTTGTGAACGAAGTTGATTCAGTTCTAATATTATAATCATGACATTCAATTTGGATGCATTAATACATTATGTAGACGGAGGTAGCTCCCATTTTCATTTTAGTTTGGAAGGGAGCATTATGTTCTTGACAGCTTGTCATTGCCGGTAAGCTAATAGTTCCCAATAACTATTAATAATTTTATAGGTACCCTGTGATGTCAAGTGATTAACAGTGAGATGTATATATTGGAATTAGAGCATTTAATAAACCAACCAAGGGTCTGAAGATGTCTGGAACATAGAAGAAAAACAAAAAGAGATCCTGACTAATGTCTTCAAATATTTCAAAACTAAAATGTGAATGAAAGGCTGTCCTTGTTTCCCGTGTCTTCAAGAGAATTAATTCCATTAATTCAAAAACCACAAGAACACCAATTTCAGAACCAAAAAAGGATTTTCTTTCCGTAATGTCCAAAAACAGAATAGTATAAAAAACTGTCAGTCTCCCTGGGTTGCTGAATTGACAAATAGCATATAAGAAGGGACTATAAAGATATGCACATTAATGTGAGTAAAAGGAAGGGGGTGGCTCTTTGGGAAGAATGTCAAAAAAACAATAAAACCCCACAATGTGTCTCTACTTTTGGCATGTTCTGTGACTAATCCTTATATTGGTACGGAGCTCTCACTAAGATCACTTCATATTTGGTGTTCTCAAAATACTCTGTTGTTTTCAAATCATTTTTTATGCTTCTCAAATGCTGGAACTTACACATATCTAACAAGTTGGTATAATTGCCCATGCAATAGAAGTATCTAATAGTAATTAAATAGCACACTCTAACTTTCCTAACGAATAAGGATTTGCTTCAATACAAGATTTATTAATTCTTGCCTATAAGTGAGGAGACAAGTCTTGTAAGCAGATAAGTAATGCATACTATAAGAAAGAAGAAATTCAATTCAGAATAGCCACAAAAATCTAGTATGATATATAGATAGTTATATATAGAGATAGAGATATTTGATATAAGTATAGAGAGATATATAGAGAGACATAGATATAGTTATAGACAAAGATATAGATACCTTTGAGAATGGAAAGTGTAAAGTGTATGCCCATGGCTAGCACTCTGTGTCTACGGTAAGTTTCAATTAATGTGATTACAGGCAATTTTATCCATCTTTCTGATCTAAGCCGGGTCTCCAGTCCGGCATATATTTCAGAAAAGATCAAAGAGTTAGGGTGAACTCGATAATGGATGTCTTAAATCTCAGTCCAGCATTATTTTATTTTTTATTACAAAAGAAGCATTTAAAAAAAAAAAGAGTTTATCCCAGTTTGACATAATGAGAAATATTTGTCTTAATTCCCCCAACATTGTCAATTCAATTTTCATCTATTTGTGGTCTCATTCTCAACCAAATTACATAGTAATGGGTAGAATTTTTTCATAAGGTCCAATAGTACAAAATCCCTCTGCAAATAGTAGGAGAGGGTATGAATTTGTCTGTCCATTACAACTGATACAAACAGAAATATCCACTAGATGGCAGGATGATATCATAATTTAAATCAAGACACTAAAATCTCAGTATATTAGTTGCTTTAAGAGAAAAACAGAGAAAGAAATAAAAAACAAGAAGTTCATAGCCTGAATATACCTTGAAGATCGTTGATTGCACACTCTCTTCCATTAAGGGATAAGGAAATACATGTTCAAAGATGGTAAATTACCTGACCACATTCCAGAATCAACTCACCCGTTATTTTTATCTTGCTTTCCAATTTATTAATTTTGAAGTAGGATTACTGTGTTGGCTCTTGGTCACTTACACAATCACATAGTTTTGGGAATAAAGAGCATTAACAGTTCAATTCATTTATAATAAGTAAATACACAAATAAAAAGGGGATTAATAATATATACAGACATTGGTATGAATATAAAAATCCTTACGAAAATGCAAATCTTCCTATAAGGAATGGGCAAATAAAACAAATTAAATGATGAAAAATCTTTTATTTATTTATATACACACACGAGTATCATATCTCCATACACGTATGTATGCACGTATATGATGTAAAATATCATATATATGACATAAAATATTACAGAACTAAAATACAGCACATTGATTATATTAATAGATTTAATAACAAAGTTGAATCCATCATTGTGATTTGCACATGAAATACTCCTAATAAAAGTGATTCAGTAAAGGTAAAATTAAAGAATAAGTTAGTGATTTCTAAATTAATTTTACTGTTGTCACAGAAAATATTCTGAATGATTTGAAATTTGTTGTTGCTTGACTTATAATCCAGCACATGACCAACTGCGGTAAATTTTCCATGTGCACTGAAACACATGTGTATATTGTTTTTCTTGGGAATCATAATCTATAAAAGTTAACTACGTCAAACGTGTATGTCACTTAGAACTTCTATATCCTTAGACATTTCATTGCTTGTTTAGTCATCAACTGAAAAAGTATGTAAGGTTTCCAACCATGATAAAGGATGCATCTATTTCTTATTATAGCTCTGCATTTCTTCTCTACCAATTTGGAAGATCTGTCTTGAGCACCCGGACACATGAATTTTAATATCTTCTAAGTAGGTAGACCTCTAAATTATGATAAAATAATCCTCTTTATCTTTAGTAATTTTATTTCACTTAAAACCTACTAAGTCTTATATTATTATAACTGCATGAGCTTTCTTTAGAGGCACTTTGCTTTGTGTATATTTTTACAGTATCTTAAGTAGATGAACACATGCATGACTTACTACCCAGAAATTTACTCAGGTCTAAAACCCACAGAAATATTTATTTATGTTGACCAAATAATATAGCGAGATTCTTTGTAATACTACTATTCATAATACCTGAAAGTAAAAAACAAATACAAAAAAACTTAGAAAGTCATCAACATCTTTACGTATAAAATTTGGGCTATATTCATACAATGAATGCTATACAGCAAAGAGAATAAAGAAATTTGTAAACATGATGAATAGGGGCTGGCCTGGTGGTGCAGTGGTTAAGTTCGCACGTTCCGCTTCGGCGGCCCAGGGTTTGCCGGTTTGGATCCCAGGTGCAGACATGGCACCACTTGGCACGCCATGTGGTAGGCGTCCTGCATGTAAAAAAGTAGAGGAAGATGAGCACGGATGTTAGCTCACGGCCAGGCTTCCTCAGCAAAAAGAGGAGGACTGGCAGTACTTAGCTCAGGGCTATCTTCCTTAAAAAAAGAAAAAAAAGAAATATGATGAATAAATGTTATAAGTATAATGCTGATCAAAAGAAGTGGATACAAAAAAAGTGTATTCTGTATAGTTTTGTTTATATAAAATTATAAACAGGTAAAATATTGGGGTTACAAATTTAAATAGTAGTTTCGTTTGAGAGAGAGAAGGAGGATAAATAAAGGGACCAAAAGTGCTTCTGAGCTCTGTTAATGCCCCGCTTGCTGATCTCTAGCTGGTCACAGAGCTGTGCTTGTTTGTAAAAAACTTGTAGTGATATTTATGCACTTTTCTGTATGCATACTAAAACTAAAAATATGTATATTAAAAATTCAATAAAGATATTAGACAAGGGCAAATAAAAACAAATAAGACATCAAAATCATGATACGTGACAAAGGAGAATGCAGACCATAAAACTTTAAATGTATTTAAAACAACCACTATATTACAAAATCTAGATTCCACAGTGAAGTTGTATATACAAAGACAAAGCAACAATTTTCATAAACCAGTAACTATAGGAGATTAGAGGAGGAATAAACAACTCTCAATTGAAGACAAAAGAAAAACAACATTCAGTAACAAAGGCTATAATCCCAAACAACACAATCACATATATATCACAGGACTCCGGTAATGGCAAATACGATTTCTTTCGATTGCAATTGAGCTGTCATAAAAATTGACGATACTTTAACTCATGAGTAAAACCACAATAAATCCAACAAAAATGATGAAAATGTAAAGCGTATTCCTTGAACACTAGTAAATGCAAGTATAAATTTTAAAAAGTTTATCAAACAATGACATTCCACATGAAAATCTAAAAGCATGCCATTAGAAAATACCAGAGAGTAATATAGTCCACAACTGCAAAATTAGTATATGAGATATATTTAAGGCAATTATTAGAAGAAATTTTATGGTCTTGCATATTGATATCATAAAATGAGAGCAAATAAAACATTCCACTCCAAAGGCCGAGAAAAATGCCTAAGATAATAACAACATCTAAAATTTAATGTTCCTACCCATCCTCCCAAAAGCCATTCAGATGAGGGAAAAGCAAATAAATAATCCACACTTTTTGCATCACTGTGAAAAAGACAGCCCTGTAAAATAGAAGTTGCCTATAAGTAGAGAAATATTTATCAGAAGTGAAGAGAAGTACCGCTGAACCTCAAAGTATCATAATTCTATGTGTGTATAGGGAAGAAGTCTGAAGAAGCAGGAATATAGCAATCTTAAACTAGAAATCTTACAAGCCTCACAAAACCCTCAACTTAGTTCACAAAGTTAACAAAAAGTCTGTAACCATACTATCCTCCTATATGGGGCTTGGGGGACATAAAATCAGAGTCAAAGCATTGTAACCAATGAAAATATCCCCCAAATAATATAACACAAAAATAAGCAGAAGGAAACTACACCATAACATTTTAAATTGAACTAAATACCCTTAAATAATAATTTCACAATATTAAAAATATGCCTTGAATAAAAATTTCAAAAAAAAAAACATAAATAGAAGAAAACGAGCTATAACAAAAAAGAGTTGATGAGATGCAATAAAAAATTGAAGAAAAAATAGACGAAATAATAAGGAAATCAAATTTGGTTATTTAGATAGTGCAATACAATTGGTAAATGCCTAGCTTAATGTATCAAGAGATAAAAAAAAAAACAAAGAGAGCACTATCAATGCCAATTTTTAACAAGGACACCCTACAGATATTAAAAAATATAATGAACAAATATTATAAATAATTTTGTCTTTATTTTTAAGTCATATACCTCACATTTATCCTTCTGTCTTTATATTTGCCAGGACTTTGTTTATTGAGCTAGACCAATGTAACACACATATGAAATAAAACAAGAAATTTTGTGATGCTGTCTCACATATTTATTCTTTAATATACTATGTTTAGAAGCTTACTGAATTCAATTGATAAAATTTCGTTTAAGATTTTTACATTTCTGTTCATAAGAGAAACTTGACAACTTTTTGGTTTTTATGATCTTATTTACAATTTGATGCTTAGAATGAGATACGCAGATTTCATTCTTTTTCTATTTTTTGGAAAACTAAACACATGTATGGAATTAATTTTAAGCATTGTCAGACCTTAGCACTTAACAAAATCCAACTCTCCATTTCTCTTGTAGGGTAAAGTATAGAGAGAAGCTAATTGTCATTTTTATTCATGAAAATGGAATAAATAAATGTCTCATATCAAGTTTTTTATTTCTTCTTGTGCATAGCCTGACATATTAAAATAGCACAGCCTGTATCCCAAGCTCTCATCCCCCCAACAGAAACATTGAAATAAAGTGCAGATACTATCAGAATCAACTTTGTCAGAAAATTGGAAAACAGTTAAAGGTTTAAAGCAACAAAAGTAATGCTAAAACAAGAAAGACGTAATTGAAAAATGGTAGGAAAGTTTTGTGGCATTTATACTTGCCCTTGGTTGCTCCTTCCCTGGTGTGGTTGCAGTCTTGAAATGGTAGAGTGAAATGGCATTCCCATTGTGAGATTCTGAACTCTACTTCTGGAGGGAACAGACACCCTCAATCATATTTGCAAATTATTGTGCATGTCTATTCTAATTTGTCTGGAGGCTACATGAAAGACTGAGGCAAAGTGCATATCTTTGTTTCATCCAGAACAGAAACCTTGGGTGGGAAGAACAATGTGCATTGCTTGAAAAACGCTACAAGATGAATAATGACGCACTGATGCCTAAGGTGTAGAACAAACAGCAGGGTAGAGTTTATTTGGGAAATTAGGACATTCAAAAGCATCACTGTATGTGAGAGAAGTGGGAAGATACAGTCATGTTCAGGGTAAGATGCATACTCAGAAAGAACTTGTGAAGATCCTAGGCTTTCATCTTGGGGAGATCCCTAAGTTCAGTACAAGCCTGGCTGAATGTTGAAAGAGTGTCTCAGCACTTAGCCAATCTGCAATGACTGGAAGACAACTATATGATGTCTACCAGAGACTCACTTTAGATATCAAATAGGTCAAAAGTGAAACGATGGAAAAAGTTATACTGTGCACATGGTAAGGAAAAGAGATCACGCATGGCTGTACCAACATCAGAGAAAACAGACTTTAAGTCAAAAACTACTACAAGAGACAAAGAAGGACATTATACATTGATAAAAGGGTCAGTTGGTCAAAAGGCTATAATAATTATATATACCAAACAACAAAACCCTGTTAAAAAATTCAACCGCAAATTTTAAAGATTGTACTGGCTTTATTCAATGATTTATGAATAGGGCAACACCCAATCTAGCAGACAGAAAGCAGCTCCAAGGAGCTAAAGAAAAATCTGCAGACTTTTATCAGCAGAGGGAAGCAAGAAAAAGGAAGTTGTACTAGGCATAAAAGCAGATTGGTTGTTCCAAGGTTACTATCATTTAGGGGATAGCAGTGGTCTATCATGCAGATTACCAAACTAGTGCTGACTAGACAATTCCTGATTGACTGGTTTAAGATTCCATTTCTGGGAGAGCCAAAACTCTAATTCAGTTAAGTCTTGGTTTAGTGATATGGGATTTAGCAAAAGTGACTCCATTTTGGGACTGTTGCCTTGTTTTGCACAGCCACAAACTATATGAAGGAAAATTGACAGAACTGAAGAGAGACATATATAGTTCTATAAAAATATCTGGAGAATTCAATATCCCACCTTCACTAATGGATAGAACATCTAGACAGAAGATTAATAATGAAACAGAGGTCTTAAACAACACTTAAAATAACTAGACCTAACAGACATATATAAAACATCCCACCCAACAAAAGCAAAATACTCATTCTTACCCAGTGCACAAGGGACGTTATATAGGAAAGACCATAGGTTAAGCCACAAAACAAATTACAATAAACTTAAAAAGATTGAAACAATACAAAGTATCTTATACAACTGCAGTTGAATAAAGCTAGAAATCAATTACAGAAGGAAAACTAGAAAATTCACAAACAGGTGGAAATTAAACAGTACATTCTTAAACAATCAAAGGGCCAAAAAGAGAAATCAGAAAATTCCAGAGAGAAATGAAAACAACACAATACACCAAAACTTATGGGATGCAGTAAAGGCAATGCTCAGAGGGAAATGTATAGCTGTAAAAGTTTACATTAAACAATAAGAAAGATCTTAAGATAATAATCTATGTTTACGTCTTGAGGAACTAAAAAAAATAAAGCAAACTAAACTCAAATCTACCAGAAGGAAAAAAATAAAGCTTAGAGAGGAGAAAAATTAAAGAACAGAAAAACAACAGAGAATAAAACCAAAAGTTAGTTTTCGTAAAGATCAACAAAATTGACAAACCTTAGGTAGTCTGACAAAGTGTAGACACAAATAACTAAAACCAGAAATGAAAGAAGGTACACTACCAACACACTACAGCAATAAAAAGGATTATAAGAGAGTACAATTAACAACAGTACAACAACAAATTGTATAACTTAGATGAAATGGGCAAATTCCTATAAACACACCAATTGCCTCAACTGACTCAAGAAGGCATAGAAAATCTGAATAGACACTTACAACAAGTAAAGAGATTGAATCATTCAACAAAACGTCTCAATAAAGAAAGTCCAGAAGCAAATACTTTCTCTTGTGAATTCTATCAAACTTTTCTCAAACTCTTCAGAAAAATGGAAGAGAAGGGACACTTTCTATCTCATCCTAATAGGCCAGCATTACTCTGATACCAAAGTCAGAAAAACAAATCACCAGAAAAGAAAATTAGAGACCAATATTCCTTATGTATTCAGTGCAAAAATCTTCAACAAAATGCTAACAACCAAATTCAACAGGATATTAAAATGATTATACACCAATTGCGATATATCCTAGGAATTCAAGGGTGGTTCAACATATAACAAAATTAACCAATGTATGTATCACATTAATAGAACTAAAGAAAAGCCCCATCATCATCTAAATTGTCACAGAAAAGGACTTTGACAAAATCCAGCACCATTTCATGATTTAAAAAATAACGCAGAAAACTAGATACAGAAGGGAAGTTATGCAATAAGATAAAGGTCATTTATAAAAAGCCCAGTGCTAACATCGTGCTCAGTGGTGAATGACTGAAAGCTTTCTACTTAAAATCAGGAAGAGGGCAAGGATGCCCATATTCACAACTGCCATTCAACATTGTGCTGGAGGTTCTCACTAGAATAATTACACAAGAAGAAAAAAGAAGAAAAAAAGAGCATCCGAATTAAAAAGCAAGATGTAAAACTTCTTTTCTCACTGATGACATGCTCCTCTACATAGAGAATCCCAAAATATCCACAAGAAAGTTTATCGAACTAATAACCACATTCAGCAAAGTTGGAAAACACAAGATCAACATGCAAAAATCTGTTGTGGGGCGGGCCTGGTGGTATAGTGCTGGAGCTCAGTGTGCTCCACTTTGGGGGCCCAGGATCATGGATTTGGATCCTGGGCATGGACTCATACCACTTGTCAAGCCGTGCTGTGGCAGCGACCCACATACAAAAAATCAAGAAAGATTGGCACAGAGGTTAGATCAGGGCCACTCTTCCTCAAGCAAATAGAGGAAGATTGGCAACACATGTTACTCGGAGCCAATCTTCCTCACCAAAAAAGAAAAAACATATGTATCATAAATATATATATAAAATATATATAGAAAAGAAAGAAAAAAATCAATTATGTTTTTTTCACCAGCAGCAAACAATCCAAAAAGGTAAGAAAGCCATTACATTTACAGTTGCAACTAAAAAAGTAAAATTACAGGGATAAATTTCACGAAGGAGGTGAAGGACTTATACACTGAAAACTATAAAACATTGCTGAAAAAATAAGAAATACTTAAATAAATGGAATGATACCCACTGTTCAAGAACTGGAAGGCTTAATATTGTTACAATGGCAATACCAGCCACTGATCTACAGTTAGAAAGCAATCTCTATCAAAATTCCAACTTTTTTTTTCTGTATATAGGAAAATTTACCATCAATTGCATGTGAAATTGCAAGGGGTCCCAAATAACTAAAGCAAACTTGAAAAAAATCAAAGTTTGAGGACTCACACTCCTTAAGTTCAAAGCTACAGTAATCAAAACAGTGTGCTATGACATAAGGTTAGATATATGGACCAGTACAGCAGAAAGTTGAGGCTGGAAATAATTCTAAACATCTATGACCTATTCATCTTTAACAAGGGTAGAGGGTGAATTCAGTAAGGAAATACTATTCTCTTTGACAAATGTTGCTGGGACAATTGTATTTCCACATACAAAAGAATGAAGTTGTATCCTTTTATCACACTGCATAAATAATGAACACAAAATGGATCCATGGCCTAAATACTAAAGCCAAAACAGTAAAACTCTGAGAAGAAAACACAGGATTAAGTCTTCATGATCTTGGATTTGGCAATGGATTCTTAAATAAAATAAAGGCATGAATAGTAAAAGAAAAAAATAGGTAAAGTGAACTCCACGAAAATTAAAAGCCTTTGTGTGTCAAAGGACATTACAAGAAAGTGAAAAGACAATCTACGGAATTGTTGAAAACATTTATGAATCATGATCTGATAGGTGATTAATATTCAGACTATATAAAGAACTGTTATAGCTCAACCAAAAAGAGAAAAACAACTCAATTAAAAAATTTTTAAAAGATTTGAATAGACATTTCTCCAAAGAAGATATACAAATAGTCAGCAAGCACATTAAGTGAATCTCACCCTCATTATTCATTAGGGAAATGCAGTTCATACCACAATGAGAAACCACTTCATGCTCATTAGGATGGCAATAATAACAATAATGATAATAATAATAATAATGGGAAATAAATATTGGCCAGAATGTCTAAAATTTGGAATCCTTCTATAGCGCTGGAGGCAATGCAAACTGGTACAGCCACTGCAGAATAGGGTTTGGTGGTTTCTCAGAAAGCTATACATGAAAAAGATGTTCAAATTCAATATAGAAGAGTGTTTATGAATGCTGGTTAGCCAAAGCAGTTAAATATTCCACTCATTTACCTATTATCCTCAGCTCAAAAGTCAACCTTAAATGCTCTCCTCTGAGATACTGGGAGTAAAATCTGACTATAATTCTCCTCTACCGTATGGTTTCCTATTATTTATTGTCAGTTGAGACTGGAAATCGAGAGGAGGGGAGGAAATACTTCAGTACACATTCAAAATAAAATGTCAAATTAAGGAGGCCTTGAGACAGGTGTGAAGAGAATAGAGGAAAAATGAATGAACGTGAAAAAATAAGCTAAAATTGCCCAACCAGGAGAAGTCTGAGAAAATTCTAAAGGTTCTGAGCTCTGACCTGTGGCTGGCTTTTGCAATCACTGTATACTCTTTGTATATTATTCCATATTAATTCTAGGGCTCAGGTTTAGCCCTAAGGTGAAATTCTGAGATGATTTTTGTACAACTTACTTCTCTTTCAAAAACAATTGTTCCAAAAACAATACTACATTTTCCTGAAGGCATTCTTCATCTCCAGGTTTCTCAACCTGTAGATCAGAGGGTTGAACTTGGGAACAATGAAAGTGTAGAAAAGAGCAAATACTTTGTCTTCAGTGAAAGTTGTGACTGGTCTAATGTAAATGAAGAGAACAGGCACCAAGAACAGGACCACAACCATGATGTGGGAACTGCAAGTGGAAAGAGCTTTGGTGCGGCTCTCTGCAGGGTAAGCACAGATGGTGTATAATACCAAAAAGTAAGACACCATCAAAATCACAAAAGTTATCAAAGCAATCAGAACTGAATTAACAATTACCAAGAGGCCAATTTTGCAGGTATTAATGCAAGCCAATTTCAGCAAAGGATACACATCACAGAAGTGGTGATCTATTTCATTGGGCCCAAGGAACAGTAAGATGATGGTGAGAAGAAACTGAGTGGCAGAGCATATAAATCCCCGCGTACAGCAAGCTATGACGATCATATTACATCTCTGTCTGCTTATGATTATCCTGTAGTGCAGGGCTTGCAGATCGCCATGTAGTGGTCATAGGCCATCCCTGTGAGGATAAAGATCTCAATGCCTCCAAGGAAGTGAAGGATAAAGAGCTGTATCATGCAGTTATTACAGGGAATGATTGTCCTTTCTGCCAATAAATCAGTCATTAGTTTGGGGCTCACTGTGATGTATAGCAAAGGTTGGAGAGTGAGAGTTAATTAAGGAAGAAATACAAGGGTTGGTCAGTTAGCTGACTGCATGTGATATAAATCATTGTGAGTAAATTCCCATCCAACAGCAATGTAGCAAAATAAAATAATATAAAGCTGAGGACCTCAATGTTCTTCTGTCGAGGTAGTCCCAAGAGAATAAACACAATGACACTATTCCTATTTTCCATGGTCCAGTGGGGTAAAAATGCCTAACAGTCCCCCGAAAAGACATAATGCATAAGTCAATATCCAAAATGTTCATGGGGAAAATTGATGATAACTAACATCATCAATCTGTGTTTAATGGACATGATCCCAGTGTTTCAGAAAATAAAAATCTGATATTTAATAATTTTTTCAGATTAGTTTCATGCTGATTTCCATAAATCAGTCCTTCAGGACATTATGTTCAATGTTGACATTAATAAAAATGAATGCATTCAATCAATCAATTAAAAAAAGTCTAAAAACTATTAATAGTTGCTAAATATTTTTCAATTCTAAAGGACCATACAACTAAGTCCTTGGAAAGGATATTACTCTGGATCCTTACAAATTGAAATTTGTTAAAGATGCAGTTGTGAGTCATAAAAGTTTCTGTTTAATGATATAGAAGCAAATGTAAAGCTTAACAGTGGTCACTAGTGGAATATATGTTACCTCAAAATAATTCTAGAATGAAATAGAAAATAAAATTAAAGATTTATATAATGATATGTATATATTTAAAAAGTGAAAGCTAAAAACTCTCTGTAAGAGGCCCTTGCAGTTGGTTTGAACAATTTTTGATAGCTTGTTTATCTTTTTCTTAGTGATTTGTGACAGTAAAATCCTGACATTTTATAACAGAGGTGTGTTGATTTCTATAGGCACATCAATAAACATCATGTACTTAAATGAACCACAGAATAAAGCATTAGTTAAAACTAAAAAAGTGGAACAGAAGGCAGTCTTATCTTCACAGTTTTGCTCTTGACTCAGTATGTTATGGTTTGCAAATCAATTTATTCTCAGTGATTTGAATTACAGGATGTATTTCTGTTCTATATTTGCCTAATTTATGTCTTTTGTCCAAATCCATAAAGAATCTTGACACTGCATAATTCTGAAAAATTTTATAGGAAGCTTGTGGAAAAAGGTTTATATGAAGACAAACATTTGGGACGCAGTGCTATTACTAATTATACCAATGTGTGAATTTGAGTACCCACCTCTTGATTTCTTTAAATTTAAGTTATCTCATTTGAAAAATGAAGAAATCTTCTTGGACTTGGTCACAAAATAGTTGTGAAACTCAAATCAATAAGTCGTCTTTGCTTTATTAACCATAGAGGTATTAATTGCTGATTTTATTTTCTTAATGTTAGTGTTGCCAAATCAGTAACCTAAATTTGTCAATAATAAAGTCTAGTAAATATGACTCCCATGTAGAAAATGAAATTTTAGTCATAAAATTATTTTGAGCAGGAAAATAACTGAGATCTACTAGCCAAATCCCCTAGTTCTAAATAGAAACAGTTTTAATTAAAAGGGTCTAGAAAATGTATGAAATGAATAAGAGTAGTTTGAATCTCTTCATCATTTAGCAATTATATTAAAAGAGGATTTGATATATGAAAATATAGGCAATTCAGTTGAGGTTGATCTTAGCTTCTGCTAATTTAGGTTGAGTTTCAATGATAATGAAAAAAGATATATAGAGCTGATAACCACATGGTCCAGTTGTCTTTACTGCAAATTTTGACCTTAAAATGCATCATTTACACTTCAAATTTTCTTTGAAATTTTTGATGTGTCTTCTGCCCTAATCTTGTAGCTACATTTTCTCATCAAGTAATTTTTAAATTCTGTCTTCATCACTCTCTTTTACAGACTAAGTTCATTGTGTCACTTTCCAAATAAAAAATTCCTTTGCAATGGAGCTTTCAAACAAAGAGATTTATTTTTATAGTACAATTTTAAGATTTAGAATTAGCTTGTAGGGAAACCATGGAAAAGTAAACATTTTATGCCTCCAATTATATAATGAAAATATTTCCTTACCTATAAATAAATAAAAATTATTTTAAAAATAATATTTAAAATACTGATTTGGTCAACTCAAAGTAATCACTTGTTTATTTGAATGGACATAAATAAAACCATTATTTTAATCATGTGCATTAAGATAAGAAATCATTTAAGTTGTTTTTCCTCTCCCCAAACTAGACGTGAAAGTTTTGGGTTATACATAAGCCTCTGAGGAAATTAAGGTTGTTAGAAAAGTCAGGCAAAGCCAATCATTCTATCTTCTTTTGACAGAAAATTAATTTTCCTGCTTATTAAATGTGGTCTGGTTTTTTAATCAATTTAACTAAATATTTATTTGAATCTCCAATTTTTTCCATACTCAAGGCCACAAATAATGCTTAATTTTCCTTCTCAGTAATCTTCTCTTTTTATTTCAACTTTCCCATACATTTGTAGTTTACCACATATAAACTACCACCTATATTTCTAGCTTTTCAATTTTAGAGTAGTAGAAGATCTCTAGTTTCTATTCTTGAATCAGCCATCAATTTTAAGTGTAAATTCCTAACTTCACTTCCTTTCACACTTTTCTTCATCTAAAATGTAGAAAAATAATTGCTTCCCTAAATAAGGCAGAGAGTTTGAGTTTCAAATTTAAAAATAAATGAAGAACTTTGAAAAAAGTAAAGGGCTATGCAAATGAACACAGTTTAAGTTCAGTTTGATGCACATACAGGAGTAATAATACCTTAGAGAGGCAAAAATTAGTTGAGGCTTCTATAAGTGTATGTAGAACACTTAACTAGTGTTTAGCAAACCAGAACTTGAAACCAGAATTTTCTAAGTCTACAGCCTGAGTTCACAGATAAAAGATGCCGCATCAAAGCAACAGAACAAATGTAGTGTTAAAAACTCCACTTTTTCACAATTACCTAATTATTTAATGCAAAACCAGATAAACTCCAAAGTTATTGTCCTTGAACCATTTCAGAATATTTTGATATGCAGATGACAAAATGAGATAATAAATTAAGACAAATTCTCTAAATCTATAAAACTATAGGCAGTAAACAAAATCTACAAACTCAACCTGTTGCTCTCTCCTACATATGTAGCCCATTTATAAAGAGTAAGAAAGTTATACTCACATACATGAATAAAATGCACTAAATCTCCTCATGCCCTCAAACATGAACACTGCTACCACAGCCACAAAGAGTCCCTGTGTAAGAAAAATGGCTAGGGAAAAAAAGAGCCTAATTCATTCTCTAGAATAGCTCTTCACTCACTTTAGGAACTAGTATTCATTTGGTCTAGGGTCCCCAGCTACAAAATGATAAATCCACTATCATTAATTTCAGTTAAGATTTTGCATAACCTTTGGGCTTTCTACCATTGTTAAAAGCAAAGTTTTGAAAAATCTTAAACTTAAATAAAGTGAAATTCCTTGGGTTTATATACTGGCTTTGCTATGAATAAGCATATGACCTCACTACATTACATAAATACATTGACAATCAACAGGTCTAATCATTCTTTTTATTAGCTTACAATTTGAGCATTCCTATGGGCCTAATGTTCTTCTTAACACATTATAGGTACAATCTTTTTCAATCTTCACAATAAGTCTAAGAAGTAAATGCTATTGATATTTACTTAATAAAGTGATGTAATAATTAACATTATTACTCATTTAATTTCTCTATGATTCAGTTTCCTCTTTTGGGCTTATTGTGAACCTAATAAGTAGCAGAGTCAAGATTTAAAACAAGATACACTCACTTAGCAATATACTTCACAAAATATTACAAAGTTAGCTCAATTCCTGATATATATGGTATACTCAATAAATATTTGATAATATTATATTAAAACAGAGGATCTCAGTGACCTTGATATTTCAATTTTTAATCTATGCAAAAGTAAACTCTATATATGTTTAATTTTCATGATCCTAAATTTCTCAAAGACACAGAGACTTGTCTTTCATTGTCTTGAAATCTTAAAAAGTGCTTGTGCAAATTTAATTCTAAATTCTAGACACTTTCTTTGATCTGTGTGATTTTTGGCATGTACTTTTTTTTTTTCTCAGACCATCATCTCACTGATGGATACATACAATCCTGATGAATACATCTATCTCCCAATGATGTTGTGAGAATTAACTAAATAAAGTGAATGAGCCATCCAGTATATGGTGTGACTCAGCAAGAAAGTATTTCCAATTATTTTTATATTTGTTCTATCCTTGTTAAATACAAGTTACCATTCATTTAACTAATAATCAGTAAATGTTTGTTGAATGATTAAAATAAATAACTTTAATGATTTAAAACAACATTTGGGGGCTGATCCCATGGATAAGCTGTTAAGATCACAAGCCCTGTTCTGCTGGCCTAGGGTTCACCAGTGCGGATCCTGGGCGTGGACCTACACACCACTCATCAAGCCGTGCTGTGGCAGCATCCTATATAGAAGAACTAGAATGCCCTACAACTAGGATATACAGCTATGTACTGGGATTTTGGGGAGAAAACAAAAAAAAGAAGGAACATTGGTAACAGACATTAGTTCAGGACCAATCTTCCTCACAAAAAAAGGCATCTAAAAAAATAGTCCCAACAAATAGTTTGACTGGAAGGATCCCATCTCGCAGCGGTAGAGATCTCAGGACAATGCATGGACATTTAAAAAGTTAAACAAATGAATAAATAAAGGAAACAGAATATAAATAAAATAGTTCAAAATTGATATTGTTACCATCACAACCATCACATGCAACATGGGCAGGCAAAGAAGTCAATAGAGATAAGGTATCAGAGAGGAAAGATTTGACATACTTCCATTTGACTTTTAAGTGACCCACCCAGGATCTTTGGTTATGTTAATTCTTGGGCCAACTTTATTTTTTTCATGAGACAGAAACAGGGATTAAGGTAGTGGTTACTGCAGGGAACTTATTTGTCCTTTCCATTTGGGTTTTCTCACTTTCTTGGTAACCTGTGAATCACTTATTTTCTTAATTGATAGTCAACTTTCTACCAAAAAATCTAATAATGTTTTCTTTCTATTTGGAACTTGCTATCCAGCTAAGCATCATTTTCCTGTCACTGTCTGACTGCCTCTTTTGGAT
Organism: Equus caballus; assembly: GCF_041296265.1. Lineage (NCBI taxonomy): Eukaryota > Metazoa > Chordata > Mammalia > Perissodactyla > Equidae > Equus > Equus caballus. Next base: position 16,381,614 of record NC_091695.1, read on the forward strand.
GAAATATCACACTCTCAATGGGCAATTCCTTGATTTTATTGCTGACCAAATCTCAAAACAAATTATAAAATTCAGAGAAGATGCCTGTATCTACTGTATTTAACTACAAATGGCAGTCAATCTGTTATCTATAATGGAGACAAAAATATAACCAGATGATCTTACACATCCAGGCAGGATAATGGGAAAGAAGGAAAAATAATTTACCACACATGCTCTTCCACTTCAGTTGTTGTGAATCCATTTCTACTTCTTCGTTTCAGTGTTTTCTCTTCTTCCTCATTGAAATGCTAGTCATTCACCTACTGTTCAGAGTATTTCACTTCAACTTCTTGAATTCACATTTCACTCAGCATAGTTCATTAGCCATTTATAGAAAAAGATTTTTGTATCATTTGAAAGACTACCGACACCTGTCACTCAAGCAGTGTTCACACAAACAATGACAGGTCCTATGCCCAGAGCAACACTTTAAATTCAAGTGGAATAATTTTAATATCCAAACAAGTCAAATCACAATCTATACTTTCATAGCTAAAATTATTCCTAGAGATGTCCAGGCTCACATGATTAATTGAATACTTAATAGAGTACACATTCTAAAACTGCATTTCTTTTATTCTAGACTATTGACTCTTCCTTCCAAGTTGTTTGGATTTACCTTCCCAAATATTAAGCTCTTCCTTTAGATTTAAATTATCAGACCCACCTCAGCTAAGATAGTCTCTGGATTATAAATAGTATGCAAACCATAATAAATTTTGCATGTACTTTAGAATTCTCAATCATTAGACATTCCTCCTGGGCCCCAGTGACTGAGTTCCCCTGCACTTTATTCAAAGAGTTTTGAGATACAACAAATCTGAGTGGCTTTTGATTGAGGGACTTATCCTTTCTGTAATCTCTATAAACTGACTGAGGAGGAAAGAATAGTTCTGGACCTTATCGTAGCTAATGGTCTTCATCTCTCCTCAAAAATTATCTTTATTGTATTCTCCTAGAGAAATAGAGTAAATTTAAATTATTTCCAAGTATTAGTTAGGTAGATTTCGAGAAAAATTATGAACTAATATAACTTAGTACTATTTTATATAGATTTAAACACTTTCCAAAAAATAATTTTAAAAAATTTGCAGTTGAATATGTGTTAATTTTCCCCCAAATCTTTACATCATTTCCATATGTCTTTATTTCCTATGTTTCTTTTTTCACATCTGTAACCAAAGATTGGAGCTGACTTCAACTGTGCTTTGTGAGCAGAATAAATAATAGCAAATGCTTATTGAGGATTTACTGTGTATCAAACACTAAGTGTTCTCATTTAATCTTCACAAGGACACAGTGAGATAGGCACTATGAGCATCATTATTTTACCCATGAGAAAATTCTGTAACAGATAAGATATATACATTTCCTAAGGCTTCAAGGCAAGGAGGAGATTACCCACAAAAGTCAGGAGAATAGCAAATTCTAGGGGAAGGGAAAGAGTAAGGACAGGAAGGGACATATCGTTGACTTTGGAGATGATGACAGAGTTCCACTTCTTGATTCATGTGTTCATTAGAGGGATATTTCCATTGTAGTTCTCTCTCTCTATCATTTGCAAAATTCTTTTGTATTACATTTTATAATTTAAGTATGTGAAAAATATGTAAGAAAGCCCTAAAAACCATATCCAAGGCACCTAAGCTCCCCAGGGTAATGTGAAATTTGATTTTCCTCCAAAGAATTAACTCAAAAGCAAATCTAGCTATTTTACTTTAGTCCAGTCCATTTCATACACTCCTAAAGGCACCTGTTTTTTTCTTTTAACTTTATTGAGGAATAATTGACAACTATAATTACATTTATTTAAAGTCTACAATGTGATAATTTGATACACATATACATTGTAGCACTGTAGCGTGATTACCAAGATCCAGATAATTAACACATCCATCACTCCACATATTTAACTTTTTGTGTGTGTGTTTGTGGTGAGAATGCTTAAGATCTGCTCTCAGAAACTTTCAAATATACAAAACCATATTGTTAACTATAGTCACCATGCTGTACACTAGATCTTCAGAACTCAATTCTTCTTAAAACTGAAAATTTGTACCCTTTGACCTACATCACCCTATTGAAACCTGCTTTAAGACATTAATGACATTTCTCTTTGAGATATCTCCTACAGTCTAGATCATGTTTTCACAATTATTTCTACTCTTAATACTGAAGACCTTTCATGATATCCTCTCTGGGCTTCCTTTTCTCTGTCTTTGCAGACATGCTCGAGGCTCTGTTATATAAATCACAAGTTGGACAAATTACTAATAAAGAAATGAAGATTATGCCAGATTAAACTACTTCTCTAATACCGAAACAGCAATGTACAATGTCTACAGGTTTTGAGAGAAAAAGGTTGAGAATGATAAACATTATTCCTAGTCTCATTGTCTTTCATTTATGCAGGAAAGTAAAGGATACCTTCATATTTGTTTGGCTTGATTATATGTATTACTTATGTATTCTTTTTCACCAAAAGCTTTTAAAAAGTCTTTACTGAAATAAATTTTATAATACTGTGTTAGTAACTTGTCCAAATTGCAATTTATGTAATTCTTCTCTCACTTAAATGTGCTGCAATTTGCCTTCCATATACTTTCTCTAAGTTCCCTTCCCCTTCATTTTATATCAATGTTTTAATAATCTTTGTGAAAACCTATTGAATTTTAAGTTCTCAAATAATCTTCAGGTTTTTCAAATAACTCTGTTGTTACTATTACGCTATTACCCACCTTCTTATGACGGTCTTTTTTTTAATGGAAATCCTGTTTATTTGCATCCTATTGATGATACCAAAATATTTTCTTACATTTTTTCTGATTCCCTTGGGAAATCTTTCTCAGAAATCTACTCTTCACAATACCTACAAATAAATTGATTTATCCTCAAAAAAATATGAGGAAGATTAGCCCTGAGTTAACATCTTCTGCCAATCCCCCTCTTTTTACTGAGGCAGATTGGCCCTGAGCTAACATCTGTGCCCATCTTCCTCTATTTTATATGTCGGATGCCTGCCACAGCATGGCTTGCTAAGTAGTGCATAGGTCCATGCCAGGGATCCAAACCAGTGAACCCTGGCCGCCAAAGCAGAGTTTGCAGACTTAAGTGCTATGCCACTGGACCAGTCCCAGTAGTATGTTTTTTAATATCACCAATAGTTGTGTTTTTGTTTTTGTTATTTTTCTCTCACCTTGAGGAAAGAAAATATATACAAAAAGTATTACGCAAAAGGAAAATTTATTTTTTAAAGAATATCACTTGGCCCTATTCCCTGTCCACTAGGTTGGAGATTGAATTCATTTTTCATATCTACCTGTCAACACAAGCTGATATGTACAGTTTCTTCCTATATGTAGTCTTGTAGTCACTCAACTAATTGAACTACTAGAAAAGGATGAGACCTATTAATTTTCTCATCCTGTCTTTCCATATTTTGAGTATCTGTGATGTAATAAACACAGTAACAGAAAAATAAACTGTCACCAGTCCCTTTGTCCCTGCCTATGACACTTTCAGGCAGACGGGGACAGGGTGCTGAAGCTCCAAGGAAACAGGTCCGACCACTCCTTTTCCTTCACACCTTAAACCAAATGATTTCTATGAAGTTTTTCATTGCACAATTTATTTCACAGGGCCAGCATTTAAGATTTACTTGAATATCCTATTGGGAAATAAAGCTCAATAATAGAAAAATATTCTGTTTTTAATTTTTGAAAACCACGTTTAATCTACTTCATTTCTACTTCGTACAGAATGCCAAAAAATTGCCTAGTCTCCATGTATAAATTTTAAACACAAGTGGTTATTAAAATTCTCAATCAGCCTCAGAATCACCTACTCTATATGACATAGTCACCATTCCTTTAGTCTAGAATATTTTTAATACGCATATGCCACTACTCAATCTCAGTGCCACAGTGAAACTGTCACTTTATTCATAATCCTTCAGCTCATCTCTGACATTTATAATGTGAATAATTTGAGTTCAATGATCTGAAAGCTAACAGAGCTCTCTGATTCCAAGTCCACTTCTATTCCTGAATAATTGAGTAGGAAAAGTCAATTATGTTTTTCTTCTGAAAATATCTTTTCACACCAAACCCTTCTCATGGCCTTTTTCATCTCTGCATTTCTCAGGGTATAGATTAATGGATTGAACATAGGAGCAATGATGGTATAAAATAGAGCAAATATTTTGTCCTCAGGGTAAGTAGTAGGGGGTCTGAGGTAGGCAAGATAGAAGGCCCAAAAAATAAGACAACCACAGTGATATGAGACCCACAGGTAGACAGCGCTTTGCATCTTCCCTCTGCTGACTGATTTCTTAAGGTGAATAATATAATGACATAAGACCCAAACAAGAGAACAAAGGTTACTAAGGCAACCATTCCTGAATTGGCAACCACAAGGACACCAGTGATGTATGTATCGGTACAGGCAACTTTCAGCAAAGGAAAAATATCACAATAGTAGTGATCTATTTCATTGGGGCCACAGAAGGGCAAATGAATTGTCATAGAAAACTGAGAAAATGAATGAATGGCTCCACCAGTCCAAGCAGCCAAGACTAGGAGATTGCACCTTGTCCTGTTCATGATAATCATGTAATGGAGAGGTTTGCAGATGGCAACACAACGATCAAAGGCCATGACTATGAGGATGAAGACCTCAATGATGCCAAAGAAGTGTATGGAAAAGATCTGCAACATGCAATTACTGTAGGAGATGGATTTTCTTCCAAGAGGCAAGTCTCTGATCAGTTTGGGTGTCACACAGGAGGTATAGCAGATGTCCATAAAGGATAAATGGCTGAGGAAATAATACATTGGCTGGTGAAAAAGGGCACTGCATCGAATAGAGGTAAGAATCAGAAGGTTTCCCTCCAAGATGGCAACATAACAAAGTAAGAAGAATACAAAGCAAAATATCTGTATGTTCTGGTTACAGGAAAGTCCCAAAAGAATAAATTCTGAAATGTTCCTCTGACTTTCCATCTAGTGTATACTATGCAAAACTAATTGAGTATCTGAAAAAAATGTAAATTTGAATTAAAACATTTACAATATAATTGCAATCATATAAAAACCACTAACAAACCATGGACGCTAATTCAACAAATCACAGAAGTTAATTTGTAAGTCAATTATATTATCGTATATTTTCTTAGAAATCATAGCTGATTTCTCTAATAGTTTCTTATTTTTTCAAGTATCTTGTTATATTGATAATACTAGAAATACAATTTATTACATTTTGAAAATATAATGATTTAAAAATTACTATTTTCCAGAGAAGTTATACTACTGTTATTTGAAACATTTAGATAACACGGATACTAATGTAATTTAATGAAGGAAATTTACTTTACTTGTAATTTTCAATTATCTTCTTTATTCATAACAGATTTTTCATTTTAGATATTGTTCCCTTCCCTCAGCATGATATGGAACACCCTCCTGACTGTCTGTAGACATATGATCAAGGAATTCAGACACATTTTAAAAAATTGCCTAAATTATAAGATGAGCAATTAGGATTGTAACTAATGTTTCTGGAAATACAAGGGTGTGGTGGGATGAGTACTGAATATTGAATTTGTGAAATCAATCTTGCTGTCAAGTCGCATGACTAAAAATAGTTAAAAATACAGCAAAAATTGGATTTTTTTCCAGACTGACATTTTGAAAAAAGTTAGAAAAACTATTGATATTTCATTTAATTTTTATTGTAAAGAATGTTTTAAGGTAAACTCTATGGTCATTACAGTTCATGGAGCACATAAAGAAAATACACTAATCAAAATGCATAAGATATTTGAACTCTGCACAATTTATGTGCTCTGTTGGAATAAATAGCAATAAAAATGATGTCATGCAATGTAACTCTAAGGCAAACATTGTGGTCAGGAAGTACTCAGCTCTTATCTGTTGATAGTTTATTCATGGATTTGCATATATTATGTTCTGTTTGATTTGGGTAGGACTTACAAAACACAAAGGCAATGGGAAAATGTACTGCAGAGAGCACAAACTTCCAAGTTCTATTCCCCTCATTCATGAGGAATTAGCTGGTGTCCAGGTGGTTGTCTATCCTACTCCTTTATGAGATGTGGCAGCCATATCCTGGCCCGACAAACAAGCATTATTAATTATACATAATTTTTGATGCAACAATATGTATACATTAACAAGTTCAGCATTTTCCAAATTCTGTAGCTGTATTACTAGTGATATTTAAGATTATTTAGCTGGTAAACACACATGGTTTTAAAGCACATTCTGCAGTAAATTGAGGGACTAATTCTCTTTTCAATTTTAGCTCACTATCTTTGACTACAGTAAGCGGGGAAAGTTTTAACTTAATCATATTATGTCAATATTGCTTAAGACATTTTGGTCCTCCTTTTTAACATGAAGACAACAGGTCTTATCCTCAAAGTTTTGTACAAGTTATAGCACCTCCATAAAATTTAATAACTTTTTCTTATATTTTTAAATATATTGTCAAAGTTACAGTTGCAAATAATAGCTCGTTTACGAAAAGAATATAGTGTGTTCCTTTAAATAAATGTACACAAAACAAAGGTGATTTTTAAAAGAATTGCTAAATAACAAATGTCTAGTTATTAGAGTGACAGGAATTAAATACTCATCTAATCCAATCATATTCTTTTTAGTGTAGAAGAAGTAGATTGAGAGAAACTAAGTGAATTTCCCAAAATAAAGAAACGCTGAATGGCAGAGTTTTTAAACTAGATCTCCTAATTCTTATCATGTTTAGTGCTGCCTCCCACAGGAAAAGGGCATGTATCAGAGAAGACAGCAGTGGAGGAATTATCACGATTTTCATCTCATGAAAGATGACAGACACCTAGATCACTATGAGATATATCACAATAGTTATAAGAATAAATGAGTGATGTAGCATATCTCTGCTTTGATGTTGTTTCGCTACACCAGGCTCTGAATTTGACCACTACAGCTGTTAACATTCCAATTCGTATACCTATGGAAATTAGATATCATTACTCTTGGAAACACTAATAATGACAGTGTGACCAACTCTAGGAGAAAGAAACTGTAGTGAGGGAAATAAATGACATTTTTTGGGAAAACTTCAAGGTATTAAAAACATAAATGAAGAAAAGAAGACACTATTATGTAAAAGAATAATTGATGTTACAAAGGCGATGTAGGCAGAATTAGAAATGATGGGGAGAGTAAAATAAAGTGGAGAAAAAACCTACTTTTATTCAAAGCACTGTCTATACATCAGTAAACGTGTGGTACTACAGAAACAATATTGATCACCTGGATGTTTCCAATATTGAGATGTTTGCTATCAGGTGAAATAATATGAAGTCAAGTGTGGCTACATTCTTTTTTCAATCATTGAGATTTAAGTTTTATATAGGAACTGATATCCAAGTCTTAAAAGCCCTTCCAGATTAGAGGCAATGATAACCAATCATCCAGCATGAATTTAGACAATCACTACATCTCATTCCCAACATTTTATACTTTCAGTTACCGTTTATAATGAAATTTTAACAAGAATAAATAAGACAATTTTGTTTCTTTCCATTCACACAAGCTCTGCTCATTTGCATAAGACATTGAACCCAGCTAAGCTTGAGTATTAACTTCTATAACCGGGACATAGATACATCGTTCAGGGAAACAATGAGAAATACGTGAGTTTATGAAACAAAATCCCCAGGGAATATGGAGGGTACAAAACAATCATAATCTTTTCCTTATATTCTTTCTTTGACTGACGAGATTAAGAATTAGCTAAATTGTCCTGCAAACAGACATACGCCCACAATAAAATTTCGTGAAATAAACAAGAACAAAAGTGCAGCATAGATTTTAGCAGGGGAATCAGAACAAACTCCAATATGGATAATGTTTGGGTGTCAAAATAAAATCGATCTGGTGATATCATTTGTTACCTGGGGGAATTTCTTAACACTTAATGTTAAATAAGTAGTCTGTTTTTTCATGCTAACACAATTAAGTTAAAAAGTCATTTTTCACCTTTTATGATATTGTTTAACTGTCCTGTTCATTCCTTATGAGGCACTGTCAGCATTGTAAAATTGCATTTTCCTATAGGTCATCTAGGGCCTATATATGCTATGTATATACACATTTCTATTGGTGTAATCAGCATGTGCCTTAGGAAAACTTACTTACCTGATTCTGATGAATGTGGAAAACTTTAAGGGATTGGTTATTTGAAATATGAGAATTTCTTCGAAGATTGGAGGCTGAAACATTACTGACAATTTAAAAATTTCATTATTTTTAAACATATTATCCAAAAGTGCAAACTCTGTAATATAAAATCGAAACTAAATATTGCAAAAAGACCTTTTTTACTTTTGTTTGGATTTTTATCACATCTGAATGTATAGCCTTCAAATGACAAAAGAAATATCAAATAGACCAAGTGAGCCTAAAAGAAGAATTATAAGGGCAATTACCTGCACATCAGTCGTGGATGGCCCTCAAGTTAGTTTTAAGTTACTCAGGAAACCGTCAGGGTCACACACTTCTTCTACTCATTTTGACAGTTTGCGAACCCTTCACTAGGATTTACATCTGAAATAAAATGAAAACTATAAAGCAGTAGCTGAGACAAATCTAGGATAATTCTCTAAAAATATGTTCAAGTATTGATGTCTTTGAATTTCCAGGAAGGAAAATCTCACTGTTTTACAATGTGAGTGAAGATTTAAATATCACTGAAGACTACTCTGGATTAACAGAGAAGTGATTATTCATTCCATAAGAAAGTGATCTAGAATTTTAAATATTAATTTCACTTGCTGACACCTGCTCATACTTAAAAGTAAACAAGAACGTTTTGAAATATCTGCTAAAGGAGCATGCATATATATACCCTAGGAGTTGTCTCTTTTATGCATATGCCTGAAAGAAATTTGCTCTGCAAGAGCCAAATATAAACTGAGAGGAGATTATGAGAATATTTGACTTCAAAAGTTAAAGATATTACTTTCCCAGAAGCATTTCTTAAAAGATTCTCAGCAAATAACACTAATCAGTTGTCCAAGGTTGTATTCATTCCTCAGTCTTCTGGGAATGTTCAGGCTTTAAATGTATTTTCCACATTTGCGTTAGCCATGCCCCGGGCATTGTGTCTCTAGAGGCCAGTGCTGTTAGCCAGACAGAGAAGCTTGAGAAATTCTGTCCATTTTGGCTTATTTCCTCCTCTCGAGAATAGGAGGGAAACTTGGGTAACACCATAGGAGCACTGGGCTTGCACTGGAGGAGGTCTCTACTTCTGGGGAGGAGAAGGTGAAGAAAATCAGAGAGAAAGATATCCAGAGTCACAACAAGTGTCATTAATAAAAGGAACACAAGATTCATAAAAATCAGTTAACAATTAAGTCAATGACTTTTCACTCCGCTATTCTTCTGGACCAGTAGCCACACCAAACAGCAATGAACTGTCACTGCTGCAATGGATGTTTGGGTTGTTAGAGGCAAAGGAAAAGAGAGAATTGTCAAAATATATTAAAATTAGAACAAATTCCCTACTCCTATTGGTAGTGGAAAAGAACCTACGTTTTTTGTTGAAAAGTATTGAAGAGTGTAATGAAGACAGGAACCAAAAAAATGTATACACTTCTACACTACTTCCTGACACTTTACTTTGAGTAGTTGCAGTGCTACAAGGTATATAGATTCAGAGTAAATCTGCACTGAAATTCAGTTGGCATTCTTTCTTGAACAAAAAAATCTGTATATCCCATGTAGCCATGTAAGACCTCTAGCATTCACTATTTTATAACATCCCATCTAGATGAGGATGAGAACAATTCACTCAGTAAAATAATTATAGTATTTATAAGCATTTTTTAATTACAATATGTCAGTCACTATATTAAGCATTTTAAATGAATTGTCTAATTTAATTCTTCAGAAAGACATTCTCAGGGGCCAGCCCAGTGGCGCTGTGGTGATGTTCACACGTTCTGCTTTGGTGGCCCAGGGTTCGCTGGTTCAGATCCCAGGTGCAGACCTACGCACCACTTCTCAAGCCATGCTGGGGCAGGTGTCCCACATATAAAGTAGAGGAAGATGGGCACGGATGTTAGCTCAGGGCCAGTCTTCCTCAGCAAAAAGAGGAGGATTGGCAGCAGATGTTAGCTCAGGGCTAATCTTCCTCAAAAAGAAAAAAAAGGACATTTTCATGAGAATTATTTCCCCCGTTACTCAAAAACAAACAAACAAAAAATCTTCTAGAGATTAAATCGCTTGCTCAAGATCACAGAGCTGGTTTCAAAAAAAATAATATATTTTGGTGTTTATAACCTAGGTAGAAATAAAATGTATGATAACAAGACATGAAGGCAAAAAGGGGAGAAATGGAAGTATATTATTGTAGGACTATTATACTATCCATAAAGTGGTACGATATTGCATGGAGCTGTGATAAGCTTGAGTTGTATACTATAAACCCTAAAGCTACCACTAAAATAACAAAACAAAAAGTGATAGCCAATAAAGAAAATAAAATGGAATCAGAATTATACTAAATAGATCTAAGAGGAGGAAGACAAAGAAAAAAGGGAACAAATAAAATTAACAAGAAAGCACTGCAAGATGATAGACTTAAACCCAAACTTATCAACAATTATATTAAATGGAAATGGTCTAAGCAGAAAATTAAAAGGCAGAGATTGTCAGATGGGATAGAGGAAAACACAACTATATTTTAGATATAGAAAATGTATTTTATATATGAAGATACAAATAGGTTAGACGTAAAAGGATAAAAGAGATAAATAATGCTAACATCAGTGAAAAGGAAGATGGAGAAGCTTTTTAGTTATTAGACAAAAATAATTAAGAGTAAATAACATTATCAATGATAAAAAATTTCATGTTGTAATGATAAATGGCCAACTAAATCAGGAGACATGACTACCTAAATGTTTATGCCCCTAATAACAGTGCTTCAAAATACATGAAACAACGATTTATTGAATCTTAAGGAAAAATAGATAAATTCACAACATAGTTGGATATTTCAGAACTCATCTGTCAATAATTAGTGGATCAAGTAGACAGAGAATCAGCAAAGATTTAGCAGACTTGAGCAAAACTATGAACTGGCTTCACTTAGTTGTCTTTGTAAAATACTTCATCTAACTCTAGCAGAAGACACATTCTTATCAAGTATACTCAAAACATTTACCAAGATACATCATATTGTGGGCCATCAAACAAGTCTCAATAAATTTAAAAGACCTCTAGTCTTTCCAAGTGTGCTCTTTGACCACAATGGAATCAAATTAGAAAGAATAAAAATAAATCTATGGTATTTCCAAATATATCTGGAAATTGATAACACTTCTAAAAATCCTCATGGGTCAAGAAGAAATAAAAAGGAAGTTAGAATGAAATAATTGATGCTTGCAATTACATGGACTAATCTAAAAATAATTATGTTGAAAGAAGCTAAGAAACATAGAATATGTACTGTATGATTAAATTTATGTAAAAATCTAGAGAACACAAACTAATCTACAGAGACAAAAAGCACATCAAAAATTGCCTTAGAAAAGGTGCCTGTTATGGAACAGGAGAGGGGATTATAATGAATAGGAGGAAATTTTTCAGAGTGATGGATTCTCTCACTATCTTCATTGTGGTGATAGTTTCTCAGCTGTATTCACATGTCAATATTTATCAAATTGTACACTTTAAATATTCACAATTGATTTTATGTCAATTACACTTCAATAAAAGTGTTAAAAGTAACCAGGATTGAGGAAGAGTACACAAGGAATGAACTTGGAAGAGAAGACACCTCCATAAGGATGGGATTTAGACCTTATTGGAGAAGTTGCAGTTGCAGCCCCAGCCAGAACTGCCATGGTCCCTGAGAAAGCAGGAGCTGCCGCTAGAGGGCAGGGTGGCTCAGGCTGGTGGCAGGCAATGCACATGTTGAGTGCAGAAAACCAGCTCAATGCACAGCTGTGTGAGGCTTGGGTTGTGCAGTGGACTCTTAGGGAAGACTCTAGAAAAGAACTTTCTTGGATGTAGGCTTGCACATGCTGAGGGGTGAGCACTCAGATTTAATTGAGATTTGGAAGTTTTGTTGTGGACAGGGAACCACAAATGCTGGGCTGCAAATGTCTGCTTCTGGAGGGTCAGCAGAGTTCAGTGAGATGATCACCAGGTTTGCCCTGGAGCTGTGAGTTTACTGAGGAATTGCAGACTTAGGTAGAATGTTTTTGCAAGTGGAGCAGGATCCAGAAGAAACCAAAGCTAAAACACCAGAACCAGGAGGAAAGACTTTTCCTCCTGCAATTTACCTTCAGTGCCCTCTATAGACTGGCTCCACAGCATGCTCCCTACAACTCCACTACTACGTGGTAGGTAATGAAAGGATGAGATGGAGTTGAGAGGCAATAATAACTGATTCACCAGAGACTGATACTGAAAAATAATATCTCTTTTATGAACTTACATTTTCTTAATTTTCTGTGTGGCCAGAGAGCGTCAGCAATTTGTCTTGTCCCCAATCCTGAAGATTACCATTGAATAATTATTAAAATTCTCTTTAACTTCACAACTGACCACTCCATTTGACACAACTACTATTGCTTTAACTCAGAATCTTTTATATACAGGTATTATGGATTTGTGGTGTTGTCACTTTACTCATAATTTTTCAGCTCATCATCTCTGACATTTACAAAGTGAACAATTTGGGTTCAATACTCTGAAAGCTAATAGAGCTCTCTGATTCCAAGTCCACTTTTACTCCTGCATAAAGTTTTTAGCATTTTGTTGAGGAAAATTCAATTATGTTTTTCTTCTGAAAATATTGTTTGACAACAAGCATTTCTCATGGCCTTTTTCATCTCTGTATTTCTCAGGGTGTAGATTAAGGGATTGAGCCCAGGAGCAATGATAGTAGATAAGAGAGCAAATATTTTGTCCTCAGGCTAAGGCAATCTGAGGTAGACAAAGACTGAAGGCCCAAAAAATAAGACAACCACAGTGATACAAGATCCACAGGTAGAGTGGGCTTTGCACCTTCTCTCTGCTGAGTGATTTCTTAAGGTAAATAATATAATTACATAAGACCCAAACAGGAGAACAGAAGTTACTATGTCCATGGCGGATAACTGGCTGAGGAAATAGTACATTGCTTATATTAAAAGGGTGCTGCATCGAATAAAGACAAGGCTTGGAAGGTTTCCACTAACAGAGCAACATAACAGAATAAGAAGAGCAAAGCAAAAATGCCTGTGTTCTGGTCAGAAGAAACTCCCATGAGAATGAATTTTCGTATATATTCTGATTTTCCCCATGGTCCATTAATTCTTGTTATGCATAAATAGTTGAGTATCTGAGAGAAAAAGAACATGCATTTGTATGAAAACATTTACAATGGAATTACAATCATATAAAAACCATCAACAAATCATGGAAGCTAATTTATAAATTATTAATACTGGTTGTATTTGTTCTTGTGAATTATAGCTAATTTCTCTCCGTTATAGTTTTCATTTTTATCCAAATATTTTAGTGTACTAATGGAATTAAATACGTATCCTATTCAGTGTTCTCTAGTTTTTAAATTTAATGATTAACATATTTCTCTTTCCTAAATAAGAAAATTCTATTAGTATTCTTTATAACTATTAGAGAAAAATTTATTTACTTACTGCTGAGTATGTGTTATATTGATATTTTAAAGTTGTATTTTTTATACATAGTAAAATTTTAATTTGATGCCATGTTTCTTTCTCCAACACAACGTGGATTACCTCCCTGTGTTCTCTGCATGAATATGTGCGAGACATACAAATAAATTTATGGCATATTTGCCTGAATTTTGAACTGCTTGAGGGGACAATTTATTTGCTAGCCAGATGATTTTATTTTCCACGAGGGAAAGAAACAAACTTATGTACCTGGGAACAAATCTTATGATATAAGCCAAATAACTGGAATACGTAACTGCAAATGCTAGAATGCTTGCCAATGACTGACATGAAAAAGCAATTGTACAATGTATGCATCTTTTCTGTTTACCATTTAAATGTTGTCAATACTGTTGTGGTAAACTGAACATTCGTTATAATTAGTGGTACCATAAGTAAAGGAAAAAGAAAACTGCTTGACTTGCAAAATGATGTTTGAATTCTGTTCCTGTTATATGTTTTACATATTTGTATGTTTATTATGCAGGCACTGAAAGTCAGTACAAGATGATGTTACAAAACAACAATAAAGCATCCTTTATGGTCAGTGAACATTCAACTCTTATTTGTTGAATGAATGAGTGACTGATCCATGAATTTGCATATATCATTTCATGTAAGATTCTAAGACACGAAATTTGCAGGACTGAAAACAACGTACTATAAGTGTGAATTCCATCCAAGTGCTGTCCTCCCCGCTGGTGGGACTTATGTGAGATCCAAAGTGCCTTCTGCCTTTCTCCTAGATCAGGTGTGGAGGCCATATCCAGGTACCACAGATATTGATTTTTAAAAACACAGAACGTTTTGTTGTAAAGCTATGTAGAGATCAACAAATCCAGCATTACCCAAACCATGTAGCTGTTTTACCGGTAATACTTGAAACGATTTTAGCTAACAAAGAGACATGGCAGTAAAACACTATTTTTAGTACAGTTTTAATATATCTGATTACATGAGGAAGAAGGTTTTGATATGGGCATATTTTGTCTTTAATATCTAAAAGACTTGCTAATCTCCATTTTAAGAAAAAGACAATAGGTTTTATCTGCAGATTATCCACAGATCATGGTACCTAAACAGAATATATTGGTTTTGTCTGATTCATTAAAAATACATTGTCACAATTATAGTTACAACTGATGTCTGCTGTATGAAAATATGTAACTTCCCTTTAAATAAACTTATGTAAAAGTGAGTTAATTTAAAGAGAATTGTTAAATAAGAAGGAGGCCAGTTAATAGGAAGACAACAGAAGAGAATTTGATCAAAATTAACTGAGTCAGTTTCCTGAGTCAAAGAGCTCGCAGAGACTGGATCTGGTTCTTACCATCTACTGCTGCCTCCTTTGGATGGAAGCAGAGGGGACAAGGAATCCTGGGGACAGCAGTGGTAGGAACTATTTGAATCTATATTTCAAATTCCTTACAACACAGCACAAAAAATGATATTGCTACATCACTGTGAAAATCCACCTTTACGGTTACGAAAATGAAGGTTTAGACTAGCACTTCTATTAATTAAAATTATTTTCCAACATGTTTGCCTCCAATTTGACCACAGTATCTTCTGGCTCCAATTAGACCTCAGTCCCAGCCAGTACAGTTAAGGGATTAAGAATTCAACATTCTTAAGGAAATTAATGGTTAACTATCAATTAAATATTGCCACAGGTACTGACAATAATAGAATTAATCTAATGAATAAACTGAAGGGATGGAATTATAGTCAAGGAAGGAGTTGACCTTTCTCTGACTAAAGAAAAACTTTCAAAACATTGAACTCATAGAAAATGAAAGTGTAAGTATTTTTTATAAGGGCAATATCGAAAGAATTAGACAAGCTGAGGAATGTAAAATAAAGTGGAGAATCAACTAAATTAATTTAAACTGAGTCCATGTTAACAATAAATATCCAATAAATCAGGTAGATCATCTGTCCTTAGATAATTCCAACATGCACATTTGCCATTAGGTGAAATAATATACCCTGATCGCTGGCTAATTTTTCACCTCCATTTTTAGTATTTGGAGTTACGTAGAAGCTGCCATCAAGTCAAAAATTTCTTTCTCGATTACTAGAAGATAAACATCTATCCTCCAGCGAAAGTTTAGACAACCACCAAACTTTACTGCCAGCAATTGTTTTAAACATTTTACTTCCCATAAAGTTTCAGTACGAACTTCTAACAAGGAACAATGTGTACTGTTTTTAGTTTCTCCGAAATCCTTTGGGATGGACATTTAATCCATCTAAGCCTCTGAATCCTCATATATAAAATTCTGATATTGATACATAATTAAAGAAAACAATGAGGGAGACATGAGAATGTTCTGAGACTGCCCAGTTTTACTGTTTTGCTATGTGCACTCATCCAATAAAATAGGCAATATTCTGGTGTGACTTTGATCTTATTTTTCTAAAATATGGCTATCCCCCCTCAGTGGACAACCAGCTCTTCCTTGAATTTAGTCTCTCTTAATCCGAAACTTCCTAAACTGAAGAATTCAGAGTAAAGCCTATTTTAAAATTAGCTGCTAATTAATGTGTTTTCTTAACCTAGTCGCTAAAAGTATGTTTTCAACAAATATCACATAGTTATGCAGGAGGATGGTAAGGGAGAAAGAAAAAAATTTATTCATGTATTTTCCTCGGCACTTATTTTGAATCTATTCTTCATTTATAGTCTTTTCTGTCCTCTCTTCATTGAAATTACAGTCATTCTTTAACCATCTAGATTATTTACTTTCAAGTTTCGGATTTGAAATTTTTCTCAGCATAGTGGGTGCTACTGATGAGCTTCACTGTCTAATTTTCCCCAATTAATACATAAAAAATATAAAATTCATACCATTTTACTAACTACTGTCATCTGTCATGCCATTAAATCAAATCAATGATGCGAGGTCATCTTGCAGAAAAAAGCTTGAAGGCAGGAAGTGTACTTTGTTTTCCAAACCATTTGTATCACAATATCATTCCAGAGGGTTTTAAGGCTCAAATGCAAACTAAGATTTTAGGTAAAGTTTATATCCTCAAAGTACATTTGTTTTCTCCCAAGATGTTGCTTATTTCATTCAAATTAATTATTTTACATTCCTGGAGTAATCAATTCACCAGTTAGTGTGCTTTTAAATCTAAGCATCCAGAGCAACTCTACAACTGGATTATAAATGCCCCATGAAAAAGTTAACTCTTTTAGCATGTTGTCAGAATCCCACTCTTTAAAAAGTCCTTGATGACTGAGATTTTCTACCTATGCAATTTGAATTTCTTTTTCTCTTTGTTAAAATCTGGGGGGAAAAAACCCTCTAGTGATGGTCTTTGTGTTAAGAAATGATCTCCATCCAATCCCACATAGGGTTTTTATCCTGTTCTCTGGGGGAAAAAGAATGGGTGCATTCTTTAATGTATTTTCATTTCAGGTCAATTTCTGGAAAATTACAGATATATAGATTTTTCTTTTGTGTATTTTTTAGGGTTACAAAATGCTCAGTGAGTGTATAAATTATCAGTGGAGATGAACATTCTGTAATTTTGCTCTATTCTTATATCATTTTCAATAGCCTTTCCTCTTTTGCATCTATATTCAAAACTAGTGCTTGCTTCTGCTTTGCACCCTGAGCTTCACTAATCATAGCAAGTATTCAGAAGACCTGTGCTCTTTGTCAGACATGAGCTGATTGATTGAGTTTAGCTTATTTTTCTTTACAACAATCCTATGCAATAGATACTATTACCAGTCCCATTTCCCAGAAGAAACAGGGGCATAGAAGAGTTACAATGCAAAGGAGTAATTCTCATGAGATAGAGGTTACATTTACAGCGAGAAAGAGCATGTGACTGTGAAAGGATAGTGATGCTATTTTTCTGTCCTGAGTAAGAGTTATACGGGAGCTTACTTAATGATTATTCATTATTGGGTACATTGATGTTTCCTTGGGTGTCGTATTTAATGGTTGAATGTTAAAATAATAGAAGCATAAAAATAACTAAAGGTCATAGCCCAAGGTACTAAAAATTAACAAAAACTGTAAATGTGCTTTGGCTCTAAAGTACAAACTACCAAGGGATTCTGGGAGATCTACTTATGATCAGCCTATTTCCTACCATTCAATTAAATTTTCTTTTCAATATTTTTTCCTTTGCGTGTTGTATGTCTCCCTCAATCTTGATGAAGTCAATGTTTTTACATTTCCTTCAGATTTCAGAATATTCTTCATGGGATCTCCTAAGTTCCTCCTCTCCTTTTTTACATATTTTTGTCATCACTCTCCCATTCTTTCTAGGTATACTTGTTTATTCAAAACCTCATCTACTCTGGATTCTCCTCCTCCTTAACAACAAAGGATCTAAGCATATCTTCCTGGATTCTTTAAAATCACCTTAAAAAAACCTTTTATATCTTTGATGCATTTTAGCTGCTTTTTGTATAAACTGTGAGTTGTAAGTCTGTGTTCATTTTCTTCATATGTTTGTCCAGTTATTCTAGCACCCTTTGTTAAAAACGATATCTTTTTCTCCTCCAATTTATCTTTTCATTTTTGTCAAAAATCACTTGACTATATTTGTAGGGTCTATTTCTAGCCTCTGTATTCTGTTCCTTTGATCTTTGTGTATATACCCTGTCCACCAACACCACACTGTCTTCACTACTGTAACTTCATAATGTCTTGAAATTGGATAATATGAATCCTCCAACATTTTTTTCCTTTTTCAGAATTATTTTGGCTATTCTCCTTGCTTTTCCTTTTCATATGAGTTTGAGAATCATCTTGTTGATATCTACAAAGAAAAGCTCCTGGGATTTTGAGTGGGATTGCATTGAATCTAAATAACAAATTGGAGAAATTGACACCTTAACAATACTGAGTCTTCTAATCAAAAAGCAATGCATATCTCTAAATTTACTTAAACTTTCTTTGATATATTTCATTATTGTTTTGTAATTTTCTGCAAGTAGATTTTGAATATATTTCATTAAAATTATATGCAAATAGGTTTTATTAGAAAAGTTTTATTTTTATTTTATTTATTTATTTATTTATTTTAGGATGTACATCATAATATATTTCATATTCTGCGTAGATTACATCATGTTCACCACCCGAGAACTAATTATAGTCCATCCCCTCGCCTGTGAGCCTAATCACCCTTTTTGCCCTCCTCCCTCCCCCCTTCTCCGATGGTAACCACCAGTACAATCTCCAATGCTATGTGTTTGTTTGTAGTTTTTATCTTCTACTTATGCGTGAGATCATATGGAATTTGACTTTCTCCCTCTGACTTATTTCACTCATCATAATACCCTCAAGGTCCATCCATGTTTTCACAAATGGCCGGATTTCATCGTTTCTTATGGCTGAGTAATAGTCCATTGTGTATAAATACCACATCTTCTTTATCCATTTGTCCCTTCGTGGGCACCTAGGTTGCTTCCATGTCTTGGCTGTCATGTATAATGTTGCAATGAACATAGGGGTGCAAGTATCTTTATGCCTTTGTATTTTCAAGTTCTTTGGATAAATACCCAGCAGTGGGATAGCTGGATCATATGGTAGATCTATCCTTAATTTTCTGAGGATACTCCATACTGCTTTCCATAGTGGTTGCACCAGTTTGCACTCCCACCAGCAGTGAACAAGGGTTCCCTTCTCTCTACATCCTCTCCAACATTTGTTGTTTCCTGTCTTGTTAATTATAGCCATTCTGACCGGAATGAGGTGATACCTCATTGTAGTTTTGATTTGCAATTCCCTCATAGCTAATGATGTTGAGCATCTTTTCATATGCCTGTTGGCCATCTGTATATCTTCTCTGGAGAAATCTCTGTTCAGATCTTTTGCCCATTTTCTAATTGGATTGTTGTTTTTTTTGTTGTTGAGCTGTATGAGTTCTTTATATATTTTGGATATTAACCCCTTATCTGATATACGGTTTGCAAATATCTTTTCGCAATTGTTAGGTTGTCTTTTTGTTTTGTTTAAGGTTTCCTCTGCTATGTATAAAGCTTGATGTCCCATTTGTTCATTTTTTCTTTGTTTCCCTTGCCCGGTCAGACACGGGATAGTTTTATTTTAATTTAAGATTCCATTTTTCTATTTCTGGTATACAGGAATGAAATTGATTTTGTATGTGAAGAATGTATCCAATGAGCTTGCTAAACTCACTTACTAGTTTCAAGATATATTTGTAGATTCTTTGAGATTTTAACGTATGCAGTCATGTTGCCTAGAAATAAGAACAAGTTTATTTATTCTTCTTACTCTGTGTGACTTTTATTTATTCTTTTTGTCTCTTACACTAGCTAGGACTTCTGGAAAAATGTTCAAGAATAAGTGGTGAAAAAAGACATCCTTGTCTTGTCTTAGATCATAGAGGGAAGTCAGTCTCTCACTAATAAGGATTATGTTAGCTACTGGTTATTTACAGATATTTTTTATTAGGCTAAGAAAGTTCACTTTGTTCCTAGATTGCTGAGGGTTTGAATCACGAGAGGATGGTGAATTTTCTTGAAAACTTTGCCGGCATCTGTTGATATAATCATATACTTTTTCTTGTTCAGTCTATTAATGCAGTAACTTACATTCATTATTTTTCAAATGAACAAGACATGAGTTGCTTGGATGAACCCTGCTTGGTTGTGATTTATTGGTTTTTATTGCTGGATCAGATTTACTAATGTTTTGTTAAAGATTATCATGTTTACGTTCCTAAGCAATAATGGTTTTTCATTTTTATTTCTTGTAACATTTTCATAAATAATGAGCCACACTTCTAACAAAAGGATATATTATATATTATGTTTGTGTTTTCAATGAAAATGTTGAACACTGCTACTTTTTTATTAACCCACTACCTCATGGCAGCATGGTACAGTGGAAAGAGCAGAGATGAGTGGGATAGGCAGGTAGACCTGGGTTCAAAGCCCACCTCTGCCGCAAACTATGGGTGAAACTGCAGGAGTCACTCTAAGCTTTTAACTCTGTAAACTGGAGATAATTATACCTTAAAGTTTCTATGAGAATGCAACAAGAAAAAATATCACGTGCTTTGCATAGCATATGACACTAGAGCAAGTCACTGATATATAGTTGGCTAGCCATAATAGACATCTAACTGATATTATTTTCTTCATTTACAAAAGAAATTACATTGTATTAAGCATTCTATCACAGCAAACCTTGTTCTTTTTTATTATTATTCAATGGTAGAGGTAGTAGAGCATCACAATTAAGAGTTCTAACAGACTAATTATGAGACTTCAATGAATCTTAGCTCCATTACACGCTGGTGAGTAGATGTGGACTGAATTTCTTAATCTCCGAAACTCAATATCCTTATCTTTAAAATAATTATGACAGATTCGAGTAAACTGCTGAACGAAGTGCCTGTTACAGATTCCGATTATTTTTATCACTTATCAAGATTTGTATAACCTTGATAAATTTGCACAAATATGAGGCCCAAATGATGAAGCAACCATTTATGAAGAGAAGAAGACTCATCCAAGAAGACCTGGGTTCTCTTTGTTCTTCCATTAGGTAAAGAGGCTGCTTATTTTACCTCATTGGCCCTGAGTCATCACCCCTTGTTCTGACACTGTGCAGAACATTTTTAGATTCTGAAATAGAATGTATAAAATGTGGATGGAAAGTTAAGAAAAAAAGAAAACTGCATTTCTCATCAAAGGTCAAGATGTGCGAGGTTTTCTGCCTCCTCTATCCATCATTTCTTTTTCTTTCGTCTTCCCTCTACGGTAAATCCTCTCATCTCCTCTCTCATCATCATCTATACCTGATTTCCACCTCAAGGGAGAGGCCACATCTAGAAATGGATTATAGAAGTCAGGCACAGATCACACCTTGTCTTCTCTCCTGATCTCCCAGTTGCCTCAAGTCTCTCCCCACTCCATTCCATCAGGCACGTGCTCCAACCTCCCATGGATCATGACAGTGTCACATCTTTTCTCAAACACAGGGAACAGCTCCCTACTGCCCTCCAAAGACCAGTCATATTAACTATTACAGAGTGCGTACTCAGTGCCAGGTACTGCACAAGGACTTTTCCTTCATTATTTGCAGTGAGTAAATGACGCTGGAAGGAAGTTATTATTCTTTTATTATTGTTATTATCTCCAGTGTTATTCAAACTTCATATTTGGTCAAGGTTGTGTTTTCAGGCTTTCTTCCAGCATTGTTCCTTGAACCCCAACCAAACTGAGCCCACTGTTTCCTATTCAAGTCTTGTAGTTCTCCTTTGGTCCTTGCTTGTGGCTTCTCTACAATAGGAATGCTCTCTTACTTAATACATACCCCTTTTTCAAAACTGATCTCAAACACACCTTCTCCACGAGGACTTGTCATACCTCTTAGCCAAAATAATATTTTCTCTCAATTAGTACACATATTTTTGTATCGCTTTTACGAGATTTCCATCTGATTCTGTACATTCCTGTCTCTCTTCTTCTAGAATGTTCATTTTTCAACTTTGTGATGCTGACACCTGCGCTTGGCATTAGGCACATAACACACATTTGCTGAAGGAATGTCTTATGGATAGACATCAACTTTGAGAAGAAAACCTAATCTCTATTTTTAGTGTCTTTTACATTCTGCTTCTCTCAATGAATACTTTTGTCTTTTCCCTAAATTACCTTTTTCATTCTCATTTATAAACCAATATCACAGTAAACCTCCAACAGTATTATATTATTTTTCAAAGTATATCTAATGATGGTTATTTAATCAAGTCTCTGGTTGGCTCTGCAGTTAAGTGGACACTGACAAGAAATTAAGGAAAGAATCTCTACAGAAAACTACCTGTGCCTCCTCTATTAATTATTCCAAGCAATGCAACTATCTACGTTTTCATTTAGACAAGCTTGCAGATTAGGAATAATAAGTTAGTATTTAGCTTTATACATTCCCCCTATCACATTGCACATCACTGAAGATGGCATTTCCTATAATTACCTGAAGGTATTTTTAGCTTGTTTACAGGTGTTCCTGGCAGTATAATGGAAATTAATGACCCCTAAACCTTACATCTGTTTTGATTTCTTTCTGATGTTAGTAAACTGTTTTTCACAACCTGAGGTGAACTCATTTATGCCCAGGCTTATAGGTATATGTGAACATTTATTAAGCTATTTCTATCAGCAGGGATGATGAAAACTGTTCAAACGTTCATAATGCAGTAATTATTATTGAGCAAAGAATTACAACATAGTGTCTTCCCTAAGTCAGCAAACAGGCAGGGCAAGAAAAGAATGTGTAAACACTTAGGTGAAGTAAGGTGAATACATAATAAAAGAGTTAGAGAGATTTGATGAATGCTGAATCTCTTTAAGAAAGGTCTAAGCTGGCTCTGGAGGACACGCATATTTGGAAGAGAAGTGAAAGCCAGAGGAGAAAAAAGTAGATGATAAATAATTAGTGACTGAAATAAAATAGGTAAATTTGAGAAAAAGACTGAGGAGTTACAAGATGAACCAGGATGCCAATAAGCAGGAAATACGGGCAAATATGAAAACCCTTGATGATTAACTTTCTTATTAAAAACAAATGTTGCCAAGATGTTTTGAATTGATAAGACCAGTAGCTGGAAATGAAATGCTAAGCAAGCTCAGAGTGGGGCCAGTTCAATGCAATAGCTATTTACAGAGGTCCTTCTATCAACAAGACTCAATGCTAACAGCTACCAAGACAACAAAGACAAAAAAGAAAGGTCCTGCCCTCCAAAAGCCCAGCAAAATGACAAAAACAAAGCTAGCACTACACCTAAAAAACATGATAAAGAGCAGAGTGAGATGCCTTACAGGAGAGAAGCACCCAGAGATACTGAGAAAGGAGAACGCTCCCTAGTGAAAAAACTGACTCATCACAAGCATGTTTGAGCATATGTGTTATTCTCATTCATGGAGAAAAAGAGTTAAATACGCACCCAAAAATGTCTTGAATTAATACACAAGAAGTAGACATTCTCATTCTAATGGAGTTAGGGTGGGAAGAAAGAATTTGGAGATAAAAGACAACTAGAACCTTACTCTGTTGTGATTTATTGGTTTTTATTGCTGGATTTGATTTACTAACTTTTTTCAAAGAATTTTATGTCTATATTTATGAGAATAATGGTCTTTAGAGCTCATTTCTTGCAGTATTTTTGTGTGGTTTTGCTACTGGTGTAAGGCTGACCTCATAAAACGCGTTGGGAAATGTTCCTTTTTCACTTAAAGAGAATATGAGGAATTAGAACTATTGATTCTTTAAATGTTTGGAAGAATTCAATGCTGAAGCCATCCGGGCCAGGAGTTTCCTTTTTTGGATGATTTTAACTGCAAATTCAATTTCTTTAATAGATGTGAGTCTATTCAGGTTATGTATTTCTTCTTTAGTGAGTTTTGATAGTGTGTATCTTTCAAGGAATTTGTCTATTTCAATTAAGTTGTCAAATGTGTGGCATGAAGTTGTTCAAATATCTTTTTCACGTCTGTAGCATGAGGGGTGGTGTCCCCTCTCTCATTCCTGATATTGGCAATGTGTCATCTCTCTTTTTTCTTGGTTAGCCTGGATAGAGGTTTATCAATTTTATTGTTATTTTCAAAGAAACAGCTTTTGACTTTGTTGATATTCTGTATTGCTTTTTTCTGTTTACAATTTAGCTGATTTCATTTTTCATATTTATTATTCTCTTCTGCCAGCTAGGTTCGGGTTTTATTTGCTTTTCTTTCTCTAATTTCCTAGGATGCAAACTTAGCTTATTGATTTTAGATTTTTTAAAAAATGCATACCTGTAGTACTTTAAATTTCCTTAAAGCACTGCTTTAACTGCATCCCACTAATTTTAATATGATGCACTGTCATTTAGTTCTAAATACTTTATTTACAATTTCCCTAGAGACTTCCACTTTGACCCAAGGGTTGTTTAAAAATGTATAGTTTAATTTCTAAATATAGATCCTTTTCAGAAATCTTTCTGTTATAGATTTCTAATTTAATCCTATTATGGTTTGAGAAAGTGGCTTTTATGATTTCCATAAATTTGTTAAGTTTTGTTTTATCATCCAGAATATAGTGTATCTTGGTGAATGTAACGTACACTTAAGAAGAAGGCATGTTCTGCTCTTGTTGGATGAAATGTGTCTATGAATGTCCATTATGTCAAATTTGTTAATAGTGCTGTTTTCAACAAATCTTTAGTCTTAGTGATTTTCTGCTTATAATTAGTAAGAAAAGGATGTTGAAGTCTCTAACTGTAATTGTACATCTATTTCTCTGCTAGATCTATCAATTTTGATTCTCTGTTTTTAGGAAAATGAACATTGGAATGGTTATGTCTACTCAGAGAATTGATCCTTGTATCATTACACTATATTGGTCTTTACCTCCTGATAGTTTCCCTTTTCTGAAGTCTACTTTGTCAGAATTTAACATTTCTTCAGTTTTCTTTTGGTTAATATTTTCATGGTGTATCTTTCTTCATCTCTCTACTTTTAACTGTGTTTCTTATATCCCTATCTTTTAAGTAATGTATTTGGATCACTCACACTTAAAATCGTTGTTGAAATATTTAGGTGAAAATCTGTCATTTTACTAGCTCTTTCTATTTGATATATTTGTTCTTTACTTCTTGTTTTCCCTTACCATGCTTTCCCTGGTTTTGAGTGTTTTTTATTCCGTTTTGCCTTCCTTATTGGATTATTATTTATACCTCTTTTGAAAACACTGTCAGTGGTTTCCCTAGGTTTAGCAATGTTTTTCTTAGGAAGATTGGTCCTGAGCTAACATCTGTGCCCATGTTCCTCTATTTTATGTGTAGGATATCTGCCACAGCATGGCTTGATAAGCAGCACATAGGTCCATGGTCAGGATCTGACCTGGCAAATATCAGACTGCCAAAGCAGGGCATGCAAGCTTAACTACTATGCCACCAGGCCGGCCCCAGCAATATACTTTTAAGTCAGATGATTACATCTTCAAATAATGTGAGTCGACTTCCCACGTAGCGAAAGATTCCTATAACAGAATATCTCCAGTTCTTCCCTCTCATCACTTGTGTCACTATTTCCATACATTTCAGATTTCCCTATACTATAAACAGTCAATACACTGTTACTCTTATTGCTCTACATGGTCAGTTACCTTCAGAACACGTAAAGGTGAGGAAAATGATGGATGGTGTACGGTTGGAATAATGGCTAGAAAAAGCCATGTGTTGCTGGTTTAGAGACAGAGATTACAGAGAGATAGTATAAACTAACATTTTCGCTTAATACACAGATGAATAGATACAGAAACAATTATAGATATATGTGCACACAAAAGTCAGTGTGCAGACCTGCTGTATACATGCCTGCTGGGAAGCATAGAAATCATGACACCCCCGTAGCAACAAGCATACCTGGGATGTCCACTTCCCATATTTTGGTTTCTAAATATCATTCTCCAATAAAAAGGAAACAGAGCTCCTAGGAAAAATGGCTGATTCTAGGACTGGTGCATGGGAAATAGAAGATGAGCCTTGAGTATCTTGTAGTACTATAAAGTCAGTAAGTTCTCAAAGAAACTAAAGAATGTGGGCATGCCAAAGGGACACAGGGGCCAAATTGGATTTGCTCTCAATGTCCAAAGATTGAATAAATTGAGTAACAAAATAAATAGCATAGCATTGGATTAAAGTATAAAATAAACATAGATATTTCTATACTGACATGAATGAATGGTAGATTAGAGAC
This sequence comes from Equus caballus, assembly GCF_041296265.1. Taxonomy (NCBI): domain Eukaryota; kingdom Metazoa; phylum Chordata; class Mammalia; order Perissodactyla; family Equidae; genus Equus; species Equus caballus. The sequence continues at coordinate 16,408,151 of NC_091695.1, forward strand.
AAATCCTGCAGAATGATTCCAAATATGTGCAAATACTACCACCATAGGAGGTGAAGCTTCATTCTCACACATCTCCCTGAAGGGTGAGCTAGATTCAGTGTCTTACTTCCAAAAAAAGATTAGGAATGGGGACTATAATGTCTTTACTGTGGAGAAACATGACAGACACTACCTTAAGCAAGTGATAACATTTGGCATTGTCAGTGATGTCAAGTGAATATGATGTGATATGATGTCACAAGAAGGATTCTTCACCTCTGTTGTATGATTTCTAAAAAAAAATCTCAGTTTGGGGACTGTCTACAGGATAACTAACCATTTCTCTTCAAGATGTTTACGGGCATGAAAAACAAGGAAATAGTAAGAAATTGTCAAAGACCAGGGAAGACTTGTAGAGAGACAATATTACTGTTTTCAACATGATATCCTGAACTGGACTCTGGAACATAAAGAAACCATGAACGAAGTCTCTACCTGTAAGAGATATATTCACCTCCATGTTCAATGCAGTGCTGTTAACAATAGCCAAGACATAGAAACAATCTAAGTGTATACTGACATATGAATGGAGAAGGTGATATATATTTATTATATACATATATATAATACAGAATATATATATTAAATATTTGTGTAGCATATAGATATTCAGCCACAAAGAAGAAGGAAATCCTGCCATTTAAGAAAACATTGATGGACCTTGAGAGTATATGCTAAGTGAAATAAGTCAGACTGAAAAGGCAAATACTGTATGATCTCACTTATATGTGGAATCTAAAAAAGCCCAACTCATGAAGCAGAAAGTAGGATGGTAGCCAGTAGGGCAAATGGAGAGATGTTGGTCAACAGGCACAAAATTCCGTTATAAGATGAATAAGTTCTGGGGGTCTAAAGCACAGCACAGGGACTGTAGTTAACAATACTGTATTAAATAACTGAACTCTGCTAAGGGAGTACATCTTACATGTTTTCATCCCCCAAAACAAAGGTAATTGTGTGAGGTGATGGATGTATTAACTAATCCTATGGATCATTTCACAATATACAGAAGCGTCAAATCATCATATTGTGCACCTTAAACTTACACAATGCTATATTTCAATTATATTTCAATAAATTTAGTGAAAAAATAATGAAAACAAAATATAAAGTTTAGTTAATTAATTTATCAATATTGGTTTCTGATTATTGAAAAAAAAATAAACCATGGCAATATAAGATGTCAACAATGGGAATAACTTGGTGAAGGACCTACAGGAACTGTACCATGCTGATAGCCTTTATGTAAGTCTAAAATCATTCAAAATTTAATAAATATATATCTTTTAAAAATCTTCACAATCCCTCCAACTAAAGATAATCAAATGTAATGTATAAAATATATACAAGTATGTGCAAAAACTACAATTGTGTTTACACTGAAAACAATTTTTTGAAACTACTTGCATAATTAACATTATAATTATCAAAAGTGCAGCAAAACAAAGAAGCGAACAATGTTCACTATGTAATACCAAACCAGAGATACTTAGAGTCAAACTTTTCAGGTACTTTACTCAGTAAGAAATATTAGACAATAAGAAATATGCTTGCATAAGAAATAGTTATGTTTTAGTTCAGAAAACAACTAAAAAGAGAGAGTAAATCAGAAATTGTTTGGTTTTATTAGAAAAGACTTCATAGGTGTGGAGTGAATCATGGCTAAGTACCATCTCACTAAGAAATGAGGAAGGGGTTAGATAGTTTAGATAACTTGCTGAGCCAAACCCAGATGTAACCATAGACAGAGTTTTGAGGCTTATGTTGTAAAAGTTTAATTCTCTAGATAAGCAATGATTCCAGGGCTTACGAATGGTACAGTTGTCTTTCCTAGGTATTCTTACTTTATCCTTTCAATTTCGTGTGCTATCAATATTACTGTATTCAAAGTTTTAGTTAAAAATGAAAAATCTAAAAATCACAATGTTAATCAATTTAGTCAAGTTAAAACAATAAATGAAGGGTCTCTTTCTCCAGTGTAAGTCATTGATGATGAACAGAGAAGGCATCAAACCTGAATTTTCTCATATGGTTATAATTGTGTTTCTTTTTTACATCGATATTCTTTGCTCATATGGCAGTGTCATAATTGTTATAGCCAGATGATTTTTATGTGTATAAACCTACTGAGAACATCTCAAAAATCTCACAAAATTAACTAAATTTCCAACTCAATTTTTGTGGGGTAAAACTAGTATTTGGTTAGTAGCTACTTTAAATCACTAAATCCCATTTATGTCATTCATAAAATAATACCAATGGGACAATTAATCTGTGAGATAATTTTCTGTTTCTCCTATTGCACATCTAGTTGCCCTTCCTTTTTTTTGTAAAGATGTTTAGCTATGACATTTGACACCAAACTTTGCTCATGGCTTTTTTTCATTTCTGAATTTCTCAGTGTATAGATTAAAGGATTGAACATTGGAGCAATGATGGTGTGAAATAGTACAAATACTTCAGGGAAAGTGGTGGGAGTTCTCAGGCAGGCAAAGACTGAAGGTTTTTCAAGCCTTCAAGTGTGTATGTAACATTATCATTGTGTTTTTTATTTGTATTTACCTAATCATTAATGATTTTTAGTATCTTCTCATGTACCTATTTGTAATGGGTATATTTTCATTGATGAAGAATCTGTTTAAATTTTTTACCCATTTTTACTGGGCTGTGTATTTTCTTCTCAATGAGTTTTGAGTGACTTCTATTTATTCTGAATAGTTGTTCTTTAGTAACTAGATACTTTTAAAATATTTTCTTCCAGCATGTAACTTGTTTGTCCTATTAACTATCTCATTCTTACTGCAAAATTTTTCATTTTGATGAAGTCCAACTTACCACTTTTTTCCTTCTTAAGACATACTTTTGGCATCCTATCGAAGAACTCTTTACCTGATCCAAAATCGTAAAGATTTCCTCACATATTTCTTTGTAACAATTTATTCATTTGTATTTTATGTATGGATCTGGATATGTTTTGGATTAAATTTTACACAAGGAATGGTGTACAAGCAGAGGTTTACTTTTTCTGCATATAGACCTTCAATTATTTCATTACAATTTGTTGGAAAGACTGTCTTTTCTTCACTGAATTGCCTACTGAGCTTTGTTGAGAACTAGTTGACCATAAACGTGCACGTCTATTTCTGCGCTCTTTGGGCTGTTCCATTGATCAATTTCTCTACCTTTATGAAAATACCAAACTACTTTGATTACTGTAGCTTTATAATATGCTTTTAATCTATTAGTGTAACTTGTAACTTCTTCAAGTTTCTTTCTCTTATAATGTTGTGTGGGTTAATCTATATCCTTTAATTTTCCGTGTAATAATATAATATAATAAATTGAAATGTTATAATAAATAATATAATAAAGATAAAAATAAATAAAATAATATAATAAATTAAAATGATATTTTGAATTGAAAAACAATACCTGCTTTAATTTGAGAGGTATATTTCTTTGAGATTAAATCAAGGTGGGCAGAATAGAGCTGAATGTGGTCTTTTCATCTGATCGATAAACATGGATTGCTTTCGATCATTAAAGTCTACTTTAACTTCTCTCAACAAATTACTACAGCTTCCGTGTACTTTTGCTACACATGTTTTGTGGTATTTATTCCTAAGTATTTCATATTTTTGATGTTACTCCATATGATATTCTTAAACTTTATCTTCTGATTGTTTGATACTAATAGAAAGTACAATATTTTTGTGTGCATTGATATTATATGTTGAAATCTTGCTAAACTCACTTTAATAAAAAAATGTCAATGATAGTGGAAAAGAAGACAAACTGTCTTTATTCAAAAATGATGATATGATATGGAGAAAGCTACAGTAATAGAGGAGAATCAGAGAAATGCTGGCCTTGTAGAACAAATTCAGATGTAAACTTTTCTATTCTATTTTTGTTTAGAATTTGTGTAGAATAAGTATTATTTCTTCTTTAAGTTGTTGTAGAATTCACATATGAAGATATGTGTATGGGGGTGTTCCTTTGACAAAATTTGAGACAGGAAATGCAATTTCCTTAAGAGACATAGAGATATTGAAATTATCTATTATTTATTTTTAAGTGAATTTCAATAGTTTACATCATTTGAGGAATTTTCCCATTCTATTTAAATTGCTCAATTTGTTGAGCTTAATATATTCATAATATTCCTTTATTATCTTTTTAAAATCTATGGAATGTGTAACAATATCACCTCTATCATTACAAAACAAAGTATTGTGCAAGTAAATGATCTAAGAATCCTAGGTATCAAAACCTGAGAAAATAAAAACAAAATAATTATAGATATAATATAGATGTAAGAACAATATAGATGTAAGAATATAATAGATATAAGGAAAGAAATCAATGACATAATTAACAATCCTAAATGGAAAACAAAAACAAAGCCAGAAGTTGTTTTGTTGAAAGAATTAATAAATGTCAGAAACTTTTGCCAAGATCAATCAAGAGAAAAGAGAGATAACAACTACAAAATACCAATATGAAGAATAGAAATCTTATATATTACTGGTGGTGGTATAAAATTGTGCAAACACTTTAAACCACTATTTCACAATATTTACTAAGGTGGTCATGATCTGTGATATGGCAATACTACTTCTAGGTAACGATTTACTATACTATAAATGTGTATGACTAGCACCAATGTACCACCAATTAGAAGTGTAGATATAGACTAAATGTGGTCTTAACAGGAACAGTAAGTAGAATGAGCATATGGCTCAAACTTCTATGTGCTTGATCTTGTTTGCAATAAATAGCAAAAAGCATATGAGCAACCTCAAAGAGGGAGAAATAAGTTATCCTTGGACTTAAGTGAGATTATGCATCCATTTCAGTAGCAGGAATCAAAAACTATAAGGCCAATCTTCTTACTGACATGTACTCAATTGGATGGGAAAAGATGTCTGCAAACTACACTAGTTCAGCATTATAGAAAATCTGAAGTACCCAGAATTCTATCTACAATGGGAATAATGATTCGAATGTGAAAATCTCTCAAGATAAATCCAGACCTGAATTAAATTGTAGCTTGGTTATCTGGATGGATCAAAGAGAGAGCCTAAGGGAAGCATATTTGCATGGAGAAAAGAAACAGCTGGGAAGGGAACAAATACCATGCAAAGACGCCTTCAAGAATGTGTTAATACAGTAACAAAGAGTTTGCACTTGGAAGGAAAGAAATTAATTTAAGTAAAACATACTATGTCCTGACCATTCTTATGGTTTAAGTGTAATTGTGGTGCATTCAAATCATGTTGCATGTGTTATCTTATAAAGTTATCATAGAGATGACAACACTGGGGATGAGGGAGATAAAAAAGACTAAGGAAACAAAACATTAAAAGAAAGATAAAGAATGTTTGGGAAATACAATGCTAAAATTATTTGGGAATCCAATCACAGATAATATATGTACCCAAAATAGTGGTACCACTGGCAGACCTCTGAGATATTTAGATAAGGAAGCCTAGCAACTGGATAGGGCCAAAGAGGGCCTTCAGAGTCCCTTCCTCATTTTGAGGGAAAAATGAAGTCAAACAGACCTTGCTCTTTGGAAGAAATCTCAAGCTTAGCTCCAGTTACATGCAGGGTGAGAATCACCAACACCTCCATCTCCCTCTCCCCATCAAAAGGTGGCCCCAGGTGCTGAGAAAGCAAAACACTGCACTTCTTTCAGTAAGTTACTTTTAGGAGCAGAACTGCTGTTGCTGAACATGGAGAGGAAATGTAACACAGTGATTAAAAACTTGAGCTTCAAAGTAAGAGAACCTTGATACAACCTCTTATGAGTCACACTATTTAACTTCTCTAGCGAAGGTACATAAATTCTCTGAAATCCTCAATACACCTCCAGTCACAAGAGGAGTAACTGCAACCACATATAGAATATTTATTTCATGATAAGAATTGAGTGAGATGCTTCATGTGGATTAATTAAGGTCACACAGCTAAACTATCATCAATCTGTTTTTCTGACCTCAGAGCTAGCCTCCTGGTCATCATAACACATCCTGGCACATCACATGTCCTGACATACTCAGAACCGTATGACCACCTGCATGTGAGAATGCATTTTAATCAATGTGGATCTAATACATATTGAAATGTGGAAGGTCCATTCTAAGAAAAACCAACCATCTGCTATGACATATTCTCAGAGTCTTGAGAAAAATGTATTGGGGAAAAAACCTGCTAGTCCAATATTTCTTATGGTGGACACAATTCAGAGTATAGCTCATCTTATAGTAATAATATCAGAACATGAAGTAAAATAAGTCAATTTTGTGTACTTTCAGATGAAGCAGGTAGTTTAAGAGATATTTGGTAAACCAAAATGTTCTGGGAAAGTTGAAGATTTAGGCACAGAGAAAAAAATAAACTATTTGAAATTAAGAATGTTTTGAAAAACTTAAGATATATGATAACTATAATCATAGACTCTCTCAGGTGTTGAAGAGAATACCAGAACAGGCTAGAGGTGTCTAAATTCGCCCTCTCAATGGACACCTGGAAATAGATGTAGGGTTGAGGAAAAGAATGAGGGGTACGGTGTGTGAGTGAGGCAGGAAGTCATGTAGAACTACAACACTGAGAGCTAGTTATGGCCTTCGATATCTCCATTAGGTCCCAATCAGGTCTTCTAAGCATCTTGCACTCTGATGCTTTCTGACACCCTGGAGTTTAAATAATGTGCCTGTGTAATGTGAGTGCTCATTAGGTCTTTAAGGTATTCCTTTAATAAACTTGTAATGGTGGACTTTTAAACTACCTATACATTCCTGTATAAGTGGATAGAATTTCTTAAATTACACATTTACAACCATAAATATTTCTGAAATATTCTGTGTTTATACTCACATGCTAAACAAAACATTTTATCAAATTCTTCCAAACTTGACAGATATTTTTGAAGATATTAGGCATTGTGCTACAGGCTGGAAAGTGAATCCTAGACAGAACACCTCGCAAGTAGACAACTAATCTTAAGTCAATATATTTTTTTTGTGGGATTTTCATATATCTTCTTTTTTTGCCAATAATACTGTGGACCTTTGAGAAAAGAAGATAAATAATAATAAAAGGTTTGTTTAGTTTTCTTTCATAATATTCTTTCAAATGGGGTAAGAATTTCCCTTGACGGGTCCTCAAGACCCACAAGATCTCCCACACCACACACACACAGACACAGTCGTCAAACGCAGAGGCACACATATGCACACCACATTTTTGTAGTTAAAAAAGTTTTCATTGGAAAAATTCTACTTTTAGTCAGATCAAACAGAATTATGAATAACTCATTCAAGTTAATTTCTATGGAAGAGTTACAGGGTTTTCCCCTCATATTCCAGAGGTTTGTATGGTTCCAGGAGGGGGAAAAAAAGTATTAGATGTGCAAAATATTGTAAGAGTAAAAATAATAAATCAAGGGTGCCTGACATTAAAGGCAAACTCTACTCTCCATAGAGTTTTTCCTGGAATTTGCCTTTGCAGTGGGGCAGGTGCAACTCAAGGAAAATGTGTGGAAGAATGCTATCATTCACTTGAGAAAACAAGTGCCTGGGCAGAGAAAAATGTTTAGACAAATAGGAGCCAGAGCACAGAGCTGATAATGAGTTATGCGATTTGATGGATATGGCAGTAAACAATAATTAAAATAGTAGTACCTCCTAAATGCAGAAAATAAATAAGTTAAAAGACATTATAGGAGGCTGAGGTCTGCTGGATTTCATTCGCTTCCTGATAGACCCATGAGATTTTTGTTAAATTTTCAGCCTTTCTGACATTACTTATTTTATATTAAGGCATGATTCTTAAAGACAAAAGGGGAAGTTCTAGATATGTGAGAACAATTTACATATTCAAAAAGAGAAGATAACATCTTTGAACGTAACTCAGATGCTCTTTATTTACATCTTAATTTGTGCCAGCTTTATTGCTAGAAAAGAGAGACAAAAAGAAAAATAATGATATAGCACATAATATAATGGGTCAGTCAAACTGGAAAAACATAGTTCATAAGAAAAAACACTATTATAGGGCACAGGATTATTTGAAATAGAGAAAATGGGGGTCAGCCTGGTGGCACAGTGGTTAAGTGTACGTTCTGCTTAGGCAGCCTGGGGTTCGCCTGTTCAGATCCCGAGTGCGGACCTGGCACCACTAGGCAAGCCATGCTGTGGTAGGCGTCCCACATATAAAGTAGAGGAAGATGGGTACCGATGTTAGCTCAGTGCTAATCTTCCTCAAAATAAATAAATAAAAATATGAAATACAGAAAATGTTTAGCTGTATTGCAATTCAAACACTTCTAGTCTGTTGATGGATCTGCAGTCTTTCTGAATAAAGTACTATCAGGAGTATGAATTGCATGTAAGATGTGCACTATGAAGTATAGGGATGGAGGCATCCTAAGCAGAGGATATAGAAAAATAAAGCCACAAAGATGAGAGATTTCAGAGAATGTTTGGAGAGTGTAGAGGGTTCCAGTGTAGTTGGAGGAAAACATCCAAGCAAAGTGGAACATATGAAGACAGGAAGGAAAAGAGGAAAATGACCTGACATGAATTTCCTATACACCACACACGGTGCTAAAACTTCCCGTGTGTTAGCCAAAGTAATATTACATCTTTATGAAGGGTAATATTACCCTATTTCATAGATATTTTAAAAATGGAGACTTGTATAATTAAAGCAAACTGTCAAGAAACAGAGATAAAAACTTACAATCAGTAGTCACCCATTTCTTCCTGACCCCAAAGCCTATCATTATGATACCATACTTTCTTCCAGTGCAGTGACTTCTAGGACTAGTAACTTAGCCTCAGACCAACTTTGAAAATTTCTGATAAAAAAATGAAAAGGTTGATTTTACTCTAAGGTAGATAGGGTTCCATACCAATTTTTGGAGAGGGCAGTGACATGATCAAACGTCTACTTTAGAAGGACATGTCTCCATTACTCAAATGCACGTAGTCATACACTTTAAAGTGCAGATTGCATTCTAAATCACACTAATGTGTTCTTTGGCTCATATATTGTCAGAGATCATTTATTTCAACTCCCCAATGAAAGTTTATATGTTTTCTATAATATCTCAAATGATAAATGCTTTTAGGATGCAGGACTCAAAGCACAATGAATATCACCTTAGTTACATTAATTCCGAATGTGCCATTTGAGACCACACCTTCTGCATGGTGATTTTCATCTCCACATTTCTCAGGGTATAGATGAGAGGATTCAACATTGGAGCAATCACAGTGTAAAACACAGAGATTTCCTTATCCTTGTTCTCACTCCCTGCAGGTAGAACTTAAATATAGATACAGGGCCCAAAGAATAAAACTACAACCATTATGTGAGAGCTACAAGTCGAGAGAGCTTTGTGTCGCCCTGCAGAGGAATAGGTCTTAAGATTATATAATATGAATATATAAGAAGCTACTAAGACAAAAAAAATGGCAACTGCCACCATCCCTGAATTAGCAATCACTAAGATACTAACAAAATGAATATCTTTGCACACTAGTTTCAAAAGAGGCTTCACATCACATACATAGTGATCTATCTGATTAGGACCACAGAAAGGTAAATTGAGTACCATGAACAGTAAAGCAACAGAGTGCCAGAAACCTACAACCCAGGCCATGACAATCAACATGTTACATCTCTGCCGAGTCATGATGACCACGTAGTGCAGGGGCTTGACAATGGCAATGTAGCGGTCAAAGGCCATGGACACCAAGATGAACATTTCCACACCTCCCAGCAAGTGGGCAGTGAAGAGCTGGGTCATGCAATTGTTATAGGAGATATTTTTTCTTGGGGCAGCTAAGTCCCTGATTAGCCTGGGGACCACAGTGGAAGTGTAGCAGAGGTCCATGAGGGAAAGGTGGCAGAGAAAGTAGTACATGGGTTGTTGGATTAGATGGCTGCAAGTGATTGTGAGTAAGATGGTGGAATTCCCCATCAAGACAGCCATGTAACAGAGCAGGAACAAGAAAAAGAACAGTAGCTCTATATGCTTACCTTCACACAGGCCCATAAAAACAAATTGCGTGACATTGTTTTGATTTTCCATGAGGTTGAGTTGAATTCAGAGTACACAGCAGAAACTCAATACATCTGAAATGGACAGAACATTATACATCTTTAGTAGCACTTTTTAAACTTTGGGGAGATTTATACATTAAAAAAAGATGTAGATCATACAGGATTTACTACAGACTTAATCTGCTAAATGCTTTTTAGATTAAAGGCATCATTATATGTCAAATGATATTTAATGAGAGCATATTTTCTGTCTAAAAAATTTTGTAAACATTTTGCATGCATTTAACTTATAAAAATGCGATAGGTACTATTTTAATACTCATTTTAAATATGGGGAAACAAAACATAGGAGAGTTCAGCTAATTAAACCAATTCACTGAGATATTAAGTAGCAACCTAAGATGAAGATATATTTGATGCCAGATTCCATGCTCCTGGGAGCTGACACTATACACCGAGCAAATGAAATTCCAGCTCTTGTCCACCTCCATAAAGGATATGAGATGTTTCTCCATCTCTGCTGTTAACTTCCGTATAACTTTAAGCCAGTGCCTCCCCTTCTCTATGCCACATGTAAGCTGTGTAGAAAGATTTTTGTATAAGTTTGTACTGGGTTCAAAATAGATCTTAGCAAGCTACTTTTTTATGTACAAGTTGAGAATATCCAAACAGTTATTTTAATGTGGAGGAATCTGATCAAAGGATGTAAAAAAAATCTAAAGATAACATTTCGTTAAAATTATAGTACAAAACTGTATAAAAGCTAGAGAATCAAATCTTAGAAAGGGCAACTTTTAGTTTAGAATGTCTCCTGAACATTGGTGCAAGCCTCAGTATCTCTTAACATTTGGGCCAGCACTGCTCAGATTACAATGATTGAACATCAGCTGGGAAAACACAGACCGATATGGACAAAGAGGCTTCAAAGCAATGCCCATAGACTGGGTCTAGCAGGAACTCTCTGAGCAAGCTACCTCATACAGAAACATCCCCCAGTCTGATCCTCACATCATTTTCCTTCTGGTCTTCTTTTAATTCATCAAATCTCCCTGTGACTCTTTCCTTTCTTTCTCTATCCCTGTTCTCTCTTTCTCTACCTTTCTCATACACACACACATACACACATACTCCACCCATATATATGTTTAGATACACAATGTTTTTTGAGCGAAGAATATTGAGTTTACCTTTTCACATACCTTTCAGTTAAAGAGCATCTCCCAGAAATCCCCTCTTTACACTTTAAATTCCTTGAGAAAAATCTGTGTGAGAAATTGTTTGCAAAGACATGTCAACTGGAGTTTGAAAGGAAAAAAAAAACATTGAAATAAGATTCTTGGGGAGTGGGATGTATAACTAAGGATATTAGAGTATACGGATAGTGTAAAAATCTATCAAGGTCACTTTGAGATGATTTTTCTGTTTATTCAACACATCTATAATAAAGAACGATTGTGAAATTGAAAGTTATGGGCTATATTATTTGACTTATTTAGAGCAAAATGCTTAGATACCACAGACTAAGTAACAATATGTTCTAAATACTTACTAAATACTTTTCATGTACCAACAATTTCATCTTCCCTATGACCTAATAATAGCAAATAATTATTGTATTATTGTCCCTGTTTTGCAAATGATGAAAGTAGGACTTCAGGTTACAGAAGTACTAAGGGGAAGGTCTATATAAACCATTTCTCTCTGATTTGAAAGCTCATACTTTTTTCATTATGTTTGAATGTCTTCTCACTAATACAAATAAAGGCTTAAAATCCTCAATTTACCCTCAAATTATCATTCAGATTTTCCTGAATATCCTTTCTTGAAAATGAACACAAAAAAATATTAATCCAGAAGAATTTAAACTTAAAAATTTGAATTACTAAGATCAAAATTTTGTATAAAATGGCTATTCAGAATTCCAATTATTTTATACTAATTTAAATATATATACATATAACTAATTATAATGCTCACTTCTGCAAGATTTTACATTTCTTTGGAATGTCAGGTTATCCTTTAGTCTAGTTAATTTTATTTTTCTGAGACTGTGCTATGAAACATCATATAGATGTGGAATGCCTCTGACTCCACCATGAATCTTCCATCCAAAAGAAGCTTTTAGGACAGCATTTCTGGGAATACCTGGGGTTAAAAGCACAAGAGGGACTAGAGGGAAAAAAGTCCCACAGGCGTTTTACAGCAGCCAGTGTGTGTGGTTGTAATTGTAAAAATAAAGCCGATACTATTAAGTGGGCATATAGATCGACCTGAGACTCACTTCTTTCATTTAATTTCTTGAGAATTATCATGAGAATGATTCAATACTTCTATAATATTATAGCAGTGATGAAAGATTATGTGTATTTTTTCTATTTCTCTCTTCTGCTAGAATAATTTTTATAAGGACTGAAGTATATAATATATATTTAATAAATATTGAAATCTTTATTATCCAATTATAAAAATATACTGAGAAAATCTGAAAAGTAATAATATTTTCCTCATCAACATGACATCATTGCCATTAGGATGGAGATTTAGAAACAATTTCTCAACATTTAATTATACTCACTGGAAACTTAGAAGTCATATACACTATCTTGTGTTACTTAGCATCATCTAACATTTGAGTACTGGTTAGAATTGGGAAATGCCACAATGTATAGTCATTTTTCCTTTTAGTCATATTTCCTTTTCCATTTTAGTTTGTATTTGTTTTGCCTTGTTTTGTCTCCCCCCCACCTCAGGTGAGAGAAAGAGAACAGTCAGTAGAACCTAAATGGAACAGGTTGAGTAAGTCATAGTCCTTAGTACATAGTGCATGATCCTCGTGGGTCCATGCAAGATCCCTCCAAAGTTTATTTTATTTTTGTAATGTACTTTTTCCTGTTTTAATTGCTTATTTCCGCTCTGTTTGCCATTCTGGATGTCCATTGTACTCTTACATATCCAGATCTTTCTAGTCCCAGGGTGTTGCACATCTTATGGATTTCCTACAGCCATACACATCTTGAAAATAATCTCTTACAATACTCCCCTTAAGTTATGGCATTTGACTCACTCTTCTCCTTGCTCCATGACCCTGACTCATACATGTACTTAATAATAAAGTCTAAAAATGTTTGAAACAAACTTATATCTACATTAAGAACCATAAAAATCCAACTTCATAGTGATGATTAAAATGTTCCTTTTTTAATTATTGATGAATAAACCAGGCAATAAGGAGGGATATAAAAGATCTGAATAGCACAATTCAGAAGCATATATAAGCATATATAAAATTATATATCTAACAAAGAATACTTATTCTTTGCATGCACAGAGAAAATATTTATAAAGCTAATTATTAGATAATTTAAAAAGCCTCAACATATTTTATTTTGACCACTAGTCTATTCATGTATCTATGTGTTGGTCATTGCTTTATTGTCCACATATGAGTCAAATCATATGACATATGACTGTCTCCATCTGACTTATTTTGCTCAGCATAATCCTTCAAGGTCCATCCATGATGTCACAAATGGCAAGGTTTCATCTTTTTTATGGCTTAGTAGCAGTCCCTTGTATAAATATACCACATCTTCTCTTCTCTTTCATTTTTTGATGGGCATTTAGGTTGTTCTCAAGTCGTGGCCCTTGTGATTAGTACTGCTATGAAGAAAGGGATGCATATGTATCCTCAAATTAGTGTCTTTGTGTTCTTTGGATAAATATCCAGAAGAGGAATAGCTGGGACATGTAGTAACTCTACTTTTAATTTTTTGAAGAACCTCCGTATTGTTTTCCCTAGTGACTGCTCTAGTTTACATTCCCACCAGCAGTGTGTAAGAGTTCCCTTTTCTCCACATCCTCTCCAACACTTACTTTTCAGCAATAGCCATTTTGATGAGCATGAAGTGAGATATTGTAGTTTTTATTTGCATTTTCCTAATAATTATGTTCACAGCATAATTGAGCAGAAAGTGCAGAAATGTGCTATACACCCATATCGCCACAAGGGGACAATCTCCCACACCAGAGTGGTACATTTGTTACATCAAAGGAACCTACATTGACACAACCTTATCACCCAGATTCATACTTTATATCTTGGTGTTGTACATTCTATGACTTTTGACATGTATAACGACGCTTTATCCATAATTCTAGTAACATACAGAGAAGTTTCACTGCCCTAAAAATCTTTTGCTCTACCCGTTCATCTCTCCCTCCCCTCAACCCTTGGTAACCACTTATCTTTTTGCTGTCTCCACGGTTTTGCCTTTTCTAGAATGTCATATAGTTTAAATCATACAGCATAAAGCAGATTTCAGTGGTACTTTATTTCTTGACTGTCACCACATAAGTGATCCCCTTCACTCCCAGTGCCTCCCCACTGCCCTTCCCCTGGTAAACACTGAACTGTGTTCTTTGTCTCAGTACTTGTTTATATTCCACATATGAGTGAAATAATCTGGTGTTTACCTTTCTCAGACTGGCTTATTTCGCTTAGCATAATTCTCTCTAGGTCCTTCCATGTTATTGCAAATGGGATGAATTTGTCAAGCCCTTTTCTTCCATGAAGATGCTCAGTCATAAGCTTCTTCAAATTAATTGTGTGCTTCCTTTGAAAATAACACGACACAAAATTTTTCTCATGGTGTTTTTCATCTCTGTATTTCTCAATGTATAAATCAAGAAATTGAAGATGGGAGCAGTGATGGTATAAAATAGTGCAAATAATTTGTCCTCATGGAAAGTAATAGGTCTAGGTGGATAAGGATTGTAGGCCCCCAAAATAGGATGACCACAGTGATACGAGACCACAGGTAGAGAGAGCTTTGCACCTTCCCTCAGCTGAGTGATTTCTTAAAGTGAGTAGTGTAATTGCATAAGAAACAAATAAAACAAAAAAGGTAACTAAGCTAAATATACCTGAATTTTCAACCACCAGGATACCAGTGAAGTAGCTGTCAGTACAAGCAATTTTTAGCAAAGGGAAGACATCACAAAATAGTGATCAATTTCTTTAAGACCACAAAATGGCTGCTGGATTGTCAGAGATAAATGAAGAAAGGAATGGACATCCCCACCAACCCAAGCAGCCAGAAGTAGGAGATCACACTTTTTCCTGTTCATCATAATCCAGTAGTGTAGAGAGTTACAGATGGCAGCATAGTGATAAAAATCCATAGCAGTAAGAATGAAAACCTCAACAGTGCCAAAGGAGCGCATGGCAAAGACCTGTAACATGCAACTACCATCGGAAATGGTTTTTGTCCCCCCCAGCAAGTCAGCAATTAATTTGGAGGTAAGACTAGAGGTATAGCAGATGCCTGTTGAAGATAAGTGGCTGAGGAAATAGTGCATTTGTTGCTTATAAAAAGGACTGCATCTAATGGAGATGAGGATCAGAAGGTTTCCTACCAACTGGACAACGTAACAGAATAAGAAGAGCACAAAGCAAAATACCTGTATATTTTGGTCATAAGAAAGACCTAGAATAATAAATTCGGATGTATTTATCTGACTTTCCATATATTTGAGTTTGGAGTATGATATACATAAATGAGTTATGTATCTGAAAGAAAGAAAATATAAATTTTGATGAAAAATTAACAATGTGGTCACAATAATATAAAATTTATTAGAAAATAAACTGACATGAATAGAATATTAATTGTTCTTGATTTATTGAATGAAACTGCTTTATCATTTTTATTAGTCTCTTATTTGATGAATCTATTGTGGAATAATATTACAGGGGGAATAATGGGAATAATTATATATTTCACCAATAATGATTTAAAATATTTAAATGATATTTTGAAAATTAAAAACTGTTTATTAGTGTTAATTATATTATTTAGATAAAAATATTTTAAAAAATTGGTCTAAGTAAAGCATGCTTTTTTGCTTATATTTTAAATATGTGTATCTTATACAAGAGGCCATCTTTATTTTTCTACCATTATCTGGTCAAATTCCCTGAATTATCTGAGAGTAAATCCCAGGAAATTAAATGTGTTTGAATGTGAATTGCTGAATTCTAATTTGTGTAGAGCACCCTCTTCTTTGCTGTGTGATCAGCCTTTCACAATGGGTCATGCTAAACCAATGTTGTTGCTGTCTTATTCAAAAGCAAAGAATGGTTAAAAATTATTCAGCAAAGGAAAGAATGCCAACTAACAACTGAAATTGTGAAAAATAGTGAGCAAAGTCATTCTTTTCTAATATTTACATTTTAATGTGTTGAAAACAATTAGTACTGCCATTGAAGTTTGTGAGGGCAATCATTAAAGGATAGATAAAAATCATTAAATTGCCCAAATTGTTTGAATTGTGCATATGTCGTGATTTTGCTAGAAATTTCATGTGTTTTACATGCAA
The DNA here is from genome assembly GCF_041296265.1 of Equus caballus. Lineage (NCBI taxonomy): Eukaryota > Metazoa > Chordata > Mammalia > Perissodactyla > Equidae > Equus > Equus caballus. Next base: position 16,424,645 of record NC_091695.1, read on the forward strand.
TCTAAGGAACTATCATCAATAAAAGGAGATGATGGAGATGATACAGAAGGTAACTTTAGAGAAACTTTGTGGTCAGGAAGCACTCAGTGGTATTTGATGCAATAATAAATAAATGAAAAATTCATGGATTTGCATCTTTTGTATTTAATATGTAATCTTAAGACATTATTGAATCAGTACAAAATGAGTAAAGAATAAACAGACTACACCATTGATGAGGAATTATCTGACTTCATTTGGTTTTCAAAAGCTACAATACCTTCTACCTTTGTCTGGACCTGATGTGACAGTCATATCTGGATCCCTAGATGTTTATTTTAAAAAATAGAGAATGTTTTTCTAGCAAAGTTATTTAAAAATCATCAACTTTTCTGTTACCAGATGTTTGGTCTCTGAACTCAGTGCCAATCCAAATAACGAGAACTGAGTTTTAGGTGAAAAGGAAAGAAGGCTTTATTTTCTTTGCCAGGCAAAGGGAACAGCAGCCAGCCAGTGCCTTAGGAACTACTGGCTCCCCATCGAGAAGTGGGTAAGGGGGCCAGCCCAGTGGTACAGCGGTTAAGTTCGCACCTTCCGATTCTCAGCAGCTGGGGTTTGCCAGTTCAGATCCTGGGTACGACATGGCACCATTTGGCAAAAGCCATGCTGTGGTAGGTGTCCCACGTATAAAGAAGAGGAAGATGGCTATGGATGTCAGCTCAGGGCCAGTCTTCCTCAGCAAAAAGAGGAGGATTGGCAGTAGTTAGCTCAGGGCTAATCTTCCTCAAAAGAAAAAAAAGTGGGTAAGGGGTTATATAGAGGAAGTCCAACAGTCCGGTTTGGGGCTACATGCCAGAAAGCACATATTTCTTTCTTGCTGGTGGTCTCTAGATTGTGAGTGGGTGCCAGACTTTGCTGAGGCAGATGGATTTTTTCTTTATGGTCAGTGAGATGCGGGATGTGACATCCAGACACTTTAGATGTTATCCAGGCTTCCTGAAACTGGGGTTGTTCTTAAGTCCTAAGGGAGAAGGAGACACTTTTAATTGCCAGCCTCAGTTGCTGGGAAAGTTTCACTTCAGATAAGGAAAACATTGTTAGTCAGATTGTTATTTAACCTGCATACTTCTAATTTCAGAGAGTAAAAGCCTATAACACTAGTGATTCTTAAAATCAGTATCTATGTTATTCATAGCCTTGGAGGCAATTACAGATATCAAGTAGTTAACAGGTAGGCATTCAAAAATGTACTGTAGGGCATCAATTTTATTTTTAATTATTATTCAAATCTCTAACTTTGCAAAGGAGAAATTTTCAGCTTGTTCTTACTGTTTTAGGATAATTGTCAGTTACAGAGTATTCAGCAGTTAATGATAACATAAGCATATTGAAAAATTTTCTGGGAGTGGGGATCACTGACCTATCTTCTACTTATTACAACTAATACTGATTCGTTGTTTATGAGGTGGAATTATGTTAATTTTTCAAATACATTAATTTACCTAAAACAAAGTGATTTACAAAGAATTATCATATAAGTTAACTGTGAAAAATTTAAAGGTGGAAATCATTGACTAATCCAAATCTCTAATTTTAAATAGAAGAGACTCAGATCAAAAGAAGCTAAACATTTCTCACGATTGGAAAATAATATACTGTGAACGTTCGAAGACAAAAGTCCTGATTCTCCCTCAATCTGGATCTACATTGAATACAAGAGAGCTGAGAGGGATGGCAGAAGGTGTCCTGAGGAACAGCAATGAAAAGACTATTTTGAATCCGTATCTGAGTATAAAAGAACATGAAAGATAATGGGTTAACAAAACAATCCATCTGTCTTTCTAAGTATTTATGTATGTAAAGAGATATGGAGTATTTAATATAAACATGTACTCTAGAATTCTCGGATTCTAAATTATTTGAACCAATTTTCCTTCAGTTTTATAAAAATGTAAATTGGTTAAATCTGGATTCTTGTTTGTCCTCTAGATGATCTTTCATATTCAATTTACAATAGCTCTTAAAATCCATTCTGTAATCTGAGGGAACTTGCTATACGATCATTTCTGTTGCCAGATATAAAAGAGGAAAGTCTGTTGAGGAGAACTATTGTCATAAAAATAAGATTTTGATCACAGAGATACTAAGGAGAACTCCTATGAATAAGTTGAAGTCACAGTTGATGAAATAAAGAATATCAGGCAACCACTGAATAAGTCATTAGAACAGTTGGCATCAACAGAAAGAGGTACAAATGTTGAGGAATGCCAAATAAACTGATCAGTGCAATCCTTGAGCTAATTGTTTAATCACTTTAAACTTCATTTTCCTCTTGTACAAAATTAAGATATCATTACATAATTCAGAAATTTAATGAGGAATGCATGAGGTAATGTGACTTACCCCAGTGACATACGTGGTTCATAACACAGCCATATTCCTTTCATGCTCTTTCCTCTTTGAGTGAGTAGTTTAGAATCACATAAATTGTCATGCAAATACATACAATCTAGTTAAATGGAAAAATAAAGAAAAAAATTCACAACATGAATTTAATAACTGATCAGATAAACTTTAATGTCAGCATGTGTTAATGAAAACATTTAAGTAAGTTTAATGATAGATAGATTGGTCCTCTTAGGGAATGTTTAACATTAAAACTAGCCTGATTTTTTGCACTTTAAAAGTATAGTCAAACAATTAATTTTCTTCTTTGATAGTACTGAATAAAAATACTGAGTACCCTTTTGATTAAGCTAGTAGCATTAGAATAGAAGCTCTTATATTTAAATTAGAGTTCCCATGGCATACTCAAATTTTATCTTAATGTATCAGAACGTAGCATGGTATAAACTTACTTTAGTTGACTCAGATGAAATTGGTCTATTTTAGGATGGCAGGTGCTTTGATAGATAGAAGACTCTTCATATTTGCATACATTCTAGCATAAACTGTGCTATTTCTTAACAGTAATATGGAAGATTACACGTAATCACAAGAATGGGACACAGTGTAATTCACTACCAATTTGAAAATGTTTTAACTTTATTATTCTTAATGACAACTTTGCTTTTAAATATGCACAATTAAAACTCAAACTAAAAGCTAAAACACTTTTATAATAATCAAATTACCATAGGCTACAAAAGAAGTTATAGCCTTCAGAATGAAATTATGTAGAACAAATATAAAACTCATATAATTAGCCAAGCATATGGCTGATAGGGCCCTTGTCAAACCAAGGTGCCATGGGTAATTCACTACCTTCACATCAGATCTGAGTGCTGTCCGGATAGTCTTAGGCTGCATTAAGGAAAAATTTCACCCTCAGATACTCACTCTGCCAATTCATCTCTAGTATCAAAATCTGCACAGAATTACAAACCAGTAAACCAAACACATCCAGATTAGTTCTCTGAAAATATTTTGAAAATCTCAACACATCTTAAGTCTTCTATAGGTTTACAAGGGAAGTAGACTTCAAATATTTATTAAAACTGTCTGTGATGCAAGGAGAAGTGCATCTTTATGCCTCAGGAAAGCACGATAGGATTTTAAATGTCAATTGAACATCTCAATACTAGTGCACAGTAAAAATTAAACAAAGTGTTTTTAAATTCCTGCAAAAGCTAACGCGGTATTTAGGTCTTAGGAATTGTCTATTTTATGCCCATGCCTGAAGAAAATTTGATTCAGAAGAACAGTACGAACTTCAGCTAAATACAAGAATTAATACGTCTCTCAATGCTGTAAGTAATTAAATTCCCAAAGGTGCTTCAAAACACATCCTGGCCAAATATCACTACACCACTGTCCATGACAATGTCCCTAGAGGCCTTGGGTATTGACTTTCCACATTTGCCTTATCCTGCCTCAGGCACTACTTCCCTGGAGGCCCAAAAAGTTTATAGGAAACTGACTGCTCTGTGCTCTTCCAACTTTCTGAAGAATAGAAGGGAAACTAAGGTAGCTTGTGATAGTATTAGGTTAGCTTTTAAAAAATCTCAGAGGAGTAGGACAAAGAGAACCAAATATGGGCATTTACAGTCCAAGAATGAACCATTATCAAGATCTTAGGTGTGTAGAGCAGATAGATTAATAAAATCAGTGATGCCTGATAACATAATTTGTACCAACTTACTCATTGTTAGGGGTTAAAATTGATGAAGTAGATGGTTGGGGGAAGGGAGACAAAGAAAAGCAAAGATAAAAGAATAAATTTATTTTTCCCCATAAACTTGGCAGGGAGAAAAGTAAAAGTAGATGGAAAAATCAGAGGAAGAAAGCACTGGAAGTATAGCAAAGCTTTTACTGTGCTTGCCATTTGATTTTTTCTCCTGTCACTGAATATTCACAATAAAGTTCAGTTAGTCTCTCTTTCTCTACGATATAAAAATCCATACATAAAGTCTTCTCTTCCATTTAACACATCAGAAAATCAAATTTTATATTACCTAATCTGATTTGGATCACGCTACTAAGCAAACTAATAAGAATAACAATAATTTATTGAGGGATTATTGGTATGTGTTTAAGATCATTATATTATTTAATACTCAGTATAATGCACATATTGACATCAATATTGTTTCCTGTATTATGCATATAAGAACACAGAAGTTTCTAGAGGTTAAATAACTAGCTCAAATAGCCAGTAAGCAACAAAAAGCAGAAAATGAGTATTTTTAATTTTGGTGCTCGCTTCCAGTCTTTGAAAATCTAGAAATTCTGAGTAAATGAAGGATCTAGGATTTGAGCATAGAAGATATCAAAATCCAGTGTTTTACTGGTTCTTCATTTCAACATTATGCTCAATGTTGACCAAGCTTTACTCAAACTAGCAGGTATCAATCCACAGACAAAAAAAAAAAAAGACAGCTGGTCATATCTCTAATCTTCTCCTCTGATAAATACACACTAGGACACCTCTTAGAAACATATGTAAGTATTGCATTTACATCCTCAAATCTTAAACTCACCCCAGAGATATAACTTGTTCTGCTGCAAAAGTTTTAATTTTGGTGAAATACATTTTATCTTTTTTTTAATGGACCAGACTGTTGGTACTGTATTTAAAAATTATTTTTCCGATCCAAGGTCACTAAGATCTTCTCTTACGTTTTATTCTAAGTTTTTTATATATTTGCATGTTGTATGTAGGTCTAAGATCCACTTTGAAATAAATGTATACAAGGCGTGATGTATAGATGAAAGGTTTTTTATGTTGTTGTGATTGTTACATTTGGACGCCCAACACTTCCACGACCGTTTGTTGCAAAGGCTATTTTCTCCACTAAATTACCAGATCTTTGTTCAGAATTAGTTGACCAACGTCTGCCGGTCTACTTCTGGACTTTCCAGTCTGGTCTATTGATCTGCCAGTATATCTTTACAAAAACATCACAATGTTTTGAACACTGTAGCTCTATAATTTACCTTGAAAGCAGATAGTGTAAGTTCTCCAACTTTGTTCTGTTTTAAAGTTCTGGGAATTAACTTAGGTCCTTTGCATTTCCATATACATTTTAGATCAGTTTAGAAATTCTAAATTTATGCCTGTTCATATTTTGTTTGGGATTGCTTGAAGCCAGAGATTCATTTGTGGAGAATTCACATCATAATAACGCAGAGCTATGTGGTCCATAAACACAATATTTCTTTCTATAAATTAAGGTCTTTATACTCTTTCAACATGGTTTTCAGTTTTCAGCATGTACAATAACAAAGCTTTTGTAGTTGGAAGAAAAATATGTTTAATGAAAACATATGGTGTCCTGCCCACCCTCATGTTTTACGTTAACTGTGGAACAATGAAATAATTATATGCATGTTATCTCATACATTTATCATAGAATTTACAATATTTAGAGGGCAGAACTACATAAGATTAGTGAAAACAAAACATTGAAGTTAAAGAATTTAGGGAGCATAAAAAGATAGCAGTGCTTGAGAAATCAATCAGAAATAACTTGAGCATGTGAAAGAGAGTATGACTTGCTGATGTTGAGGATATTCACTGAATGAAGGCAGGACAGTGGGCGGGGCAAACAGGGGCTTCCTAGTTTCTTTCTTCCTTCTAAGGAAATGTGAAGTCAGGAGACACCCTTGTTCTGCAGGAAAATATTTCCAGTGAAGCCCATAGCTATCTTCAGAGAGAAAATCACCAACATGTCCACCTCCCTTTCCCCATCAATAGGTGGTTCCAGCTGAGGCAAGAACCAACCATCTGTGTTTTTCTAGTGAACTTACGATTAAGTACAGATTTTTACTCCTGTTAATGGATAGGCAGGCAGCACAGTTTTTAAAAATTTGAATCTTCAAACTCAAAAAGCCTAGATAAAACCTCTTACTAGCCAACTGCTTAAGATCTCTGGCCAGGGAGCTTGAATTCTCTAAAGTCCTGATAACAAGAGCAACTGCTATAACCACACAAAAGATGTTTGCTATATACCGAGAATTAAACTAGGAACTGCAGGTGGACTATGTTCAAAGTCAGCCAACTAGCCTATCATAAACAGATCTTACTCACATGAGAGCTTAGATTCCTGGCCACCATAATGCACTAGACACACCATATCCCCTCAGAACCACCTGCATGTGAGAACATATTCTAATTATTGTGGCTCTAATGTACAAGTTGGGCAGAAGTGGGAAGGCACCAAGCCTCAGAAAGGGCCTTCATCTTCTTTTGATATATTTAACTCCAGACTACTTTTCCTTGTGGTGTACTCAATTCAGATTATGGCTCCTTATATAGTAAAAATATCAGAACTTGAAGTAAAATAAGATTATTTTGTGCAGTTTCAGATGAAGCAGCTATTGTAAGCGATATTTAGTAAAATCAAAATGCAGTGGGAAAGTTGTTGGTTTAGGTACAGAGGAAAGGAAGAACTATTTGAAACTAAGATTGCTTTGAAATATCTAGGATATGTGACACCATAATCGTAGGTCTCTCTCTGGTGTTGAAAAGAATACTAGAATAGCCTAGAAGTGTCTAAATCATCTCTTTCAATGGATGACCAGAGACAGGGAAAGGGCTGAGGAAAGAGTGAGGGATGGAATGTGACTGAGACAGGAAGTCACATACAACTGCATCATGCATAGCTCATTACGGACTCCACTCTTTCCATTAGGCCCCAGTTAAGTCTTCTAATCTTCTTCCAGTCTGATGTTTTCTGACAACTCTGGGGCTTAAATAGTGTGTCTCTCTAATGTGAGTGTTCAGTAACCGATTAAGGTATTCCTTTAAAAACATTTAGTAAGGTAGGTTTGTAAATTACTAATAAATTGGTATATAAATAGATAGAATTGATTAAATTACATATTTAATACCATAAATGTTTCTTAAATATTCTGTTTGCACTCACATGCTGAGGAAAATATTTTATCAAATTCTTCTACACATTAACTTGACAATTTTTTTAAGGTATTAGATATTGTGATGCAGGCTGGAAAGCGAATCTTAGAAATAGTGCATAGCAAGTAGATAACTTACCTTGGTTCAATATATTTTGTGACCTTAATATATAATATCATTATGGTTTTGACAAACATCTTGTATACATTTGAGAAAAGAAAACAAATAATATTTTTGTGTGGTTTTGTTTCATAGCATTCCTTCTGATGGCATGAGAATTTTCTGTGGCCTTTTCACAAGAGCCACAAAACCCCCCATACCATATACACACAACACAACCCGCACACGTACACAGGTACACTTAACACACCACGTTTCTATACTTTAAAAAAATCCAAATACTCTTTCAAACAATTCTACATTAAACCAGATCAAACAGAACTACGAATAATTTGCCAAAGCTATGGACAATGCTATGGGATGGACAAAATGTTTTCCCATCATATACCAGAGGTTTGGGTGGATCCAGGAGAACAAAAATATTATTAGATATGTGAAAGGTTTTAAAGATTAAGACACTAAAAGGAGGGTGTTTGGCCCTAAAGACAAACACTGCTCTCTCTCTGATTTTTCCTGGATTTTGTGTTTGTCTGTGGGGCTGAAGTAACTCAATCAAGGAAACTGTATGTACGTAATGTAGCCATTCTGCTGAGAAGACAAGTGCCTGGGCAGAGAGAAATGTCTGGACAAGTGGGAACCAAAGCACAGAGCTGAGACTGGGTTATGTGATTCAATGGACAAGGGAGTAAACAACAATTAAAATAGTAGTGTCTCCTTACTGCAGAAAATAAGTAGGTTAGAAGACATTACAGTGGGCTTAGAGTCTGATCAATTTCATTCCCTCACTGATAGACACATGATGTTTAGCTTAAACTTTTAGCCTTTCTGACATTACTTATTTTACTATTAATGTATGATTGTTAAAAACAAAAGGACAAGTTCTAGGTAAGTGAGAACAACGTATAAAGTCAAAAAAAGAGAAGATAGTATCTTTGAATATAGTTCAGTAACTTTATTTACATTTTAATTTGTGCTGGCTTTATTGCTAGAAAAAAGAGAGATACAAAGAAAAGCTAAGAAATAGCACATAACCTGGCTCAAAGTAGAAAAATACAGTTCATAAGAAGACGGACTATTACAGGGCAAAGGATTATTTGAAATAGAGTGAATGTACAGATGAATAGCAACACAAAAAAACAGGGCAGGAATCAGAAATACTTCTGGTCTGTTTATGGATCTGCAAAATCTTCATGAATAAGAAAATAAGAGAAACATGAACTGTACGTAAGAAATGTACACTAAACTGTAGGGGTGGAGGCATTATAAATAGAGGAAATAGGGGACATAAAGCCACAGAAGTGAGAGATTTTAGAGAGTGTTTGGAGAATGTAGAGGGGTTCAGTGTACCTGGATGAAAGCATCCAAGCAAAGGGAAATGCGGGATGAAAGGTAGAGAAAGTGAAAAATGACCTAACAGGAGTTAGGTATGCCACATACAATGCTAAAACTTGACGTGTTAGCCAGAGTAACATTACATCTTTATGACATATAATATTACTCCATTTTACAGATATTTAAAAATGGAGACATATAATTAAAGCAAATTTCTAAGACAAAGAGATAAAAACTAGAGTCAGTATCGCCCATTTCCCATAAACCCTAAAGCCTATCATTGTAACACCATACTTTCTTCCAGTGTAGTGACTTCTGAGACTAGCAAGTTAGACCAGTTTTGGAAGTTTCTGATAAACAAGTGAGAATGTTTGATTATATTTCAAAGAAAATAGAGTTGCATATCAATTTTTGGAGAGGGCAGTGATATGATCAGAGATGTGCTTTGGAAGGACATTTCTTGAGTTCCTCAAATTGAAGTAGTCACACCTTGAACTATTTGGACCCTTTAAAGTAAAGATGGCATTCTGACTCACAGTAACTTGTTGCTTGGGCTCATATATTGTCTGAGGTAATTTAGTCCAACTACCCCTAAAAGAGCATAAACACTTCCTAAAAATCTCAAACGATAAATGCTTTGAGGACACAGGATCAAAAATACAACACATATCATCTTAGTCACTTTAATTTTGAATGTACCATTTGAGACCATACCTTCAGCATGGCAATTTTAATCTCCATATTTCTCAGGGTATAGATGAGAGGATTCAGCATGGGGGCAATTGCTGTGTAAAACACAGAAATTTCCTTATCCCTGTTCTCACTCCCTGCAGGTAGAACATAGGTATAGATACAGGGCACAAAGAATAAAACTACAACCATGATGTGAGAGCTACAGGTCGACAGAGCTTTGCGTCGTCCTGCAGAAGAGTGTGTCCTGAGATTATATAATATGAGTATGTAAGAAGCTACTAGGACAAGAAAAATAACAACTACCACAATCCCTGAATTAACAATGACCAAGATTCTAACAACATGAATATCTTTGCACACCAGTTTCAAAAGAGGCTTCACATCACTTATGTAGTGATCTATCTGATTAGGACCACAGAAAGGTAAATTGAATACCATGAGCAGTAAAGCAATAGAGTGCCAAAACCCCACAACCCAGGCCATGATGATCAGCATTTTACACCTCTGCATTTTCATGATGATCATGTAGTGCAGAGGCTTGACAATGGCAACATAGCGGTCAAAAGCCATGGACACCAAGATGAATGTCTCCACAGCAGCCAGCAAGTGGGCAGTGAAGAGCTGGGTCATACAGTTGTTATAGGAAATAATTTTTCTTACTGAAGCTAAATCCCTGATTAGCCGAGGGACCACGGTGGAGGTGTAGCAGAGGTCCATGAGGGAAAGGTGGCAGAGAAAGTAGTACATTGGTTCTTCAATTAGATGACTACAAGTGATTGTGAGTAAGATGAGGATGTTCCCCATTAAGACGGCCAAGTAACAGAGGAGGAACAAGAAAAAGAAGAGTAGCTCTATTTGTTTATTTCCCCACAGTCCCATGAAAACAAATTCTGTGACATTGTTCTGATTTTCCATGATGTTCAATTGGGTTTAGAGTACACAGCAAACAGAATTCATCTGAAATGCACAGAACATAAAACATCTTCAATAGCACTCCTTAAGTTTTGGAGAGATTTATACATAAAGAAAACATGTAGGTCATACAGGATTTATTAGACTTAATCTTTTAATTCCAGTTTATATTAAGCGCATCATTACAGATCTAATTATTTTTAATGAGTATATTTTTTGTCTGGAGCTTTTATAAACATTTTTCATGAATTTAATTCATAACAATCCAATAGGTAATCTTCTGATACTCATCTTAGATATGAGGAAGAAAGAGTTTGTTAATTGCACCAATTCTTTCATATATTAAGTAGCAACCTAAGATGAACCTGTATCTGATGCCAGATTCCACGCTCTTTGGAGCTATCTAACACCATCCAGTGACTAAATGAAGTTCCAGTCACTGTCCACCTCTGTAAAAGATCTCCATCCCTGCCATTAAATACCTGTATAACTCTAAGCAAGTCCCCCCCCTTATCTATGCTACATATAATTTATGTATGGAGTTTTAAGCACACACAAACATTCCATACATCCAGTGAAACTAAATAATTATTCTTGAAATAAAAATAACTAAGGGCTCTTAATCACAGCAGAACATAGCTGAATTAGGTGAAAATAGTTTCAATTACTCTCCTTCTTGGCATGTTTGTTCAAGATTCAAAACATGGAGAGGCTGGAAATAGAGAACCAGAGGCACAATGCTGAGCATCTGAGAATAGGAACAGAGGTTATTATTAAATACAAGCTTCACCTTTTTCCTACTTATTCTAAAGACACATTTTAAAGGTCACTTTTGAAACATTAGAAACACTTAGAGAGTTAGTTGCTTTCTGTTGACATGTTGAAGAACTCCGTGACTGAAGAATGATTGGCTTATTTCAACTCACATTTAGAACAGTACCGCCATTTTGATGCAGTATACCTATGAGCAGAGTGAATATGTTGAAACCACTACCTTTTACCCATAACCAAGTGACAAATGTCTGCCACACCAAAATCATGTTTTTTTTCCTTACCATCTGTTAATTACAATGAATGGTTTCAATGGTACCAATGAGGAAACCATTTAAAAGGTATGAGGTTCCAAATCACACAGAAGTGGTTTAGATATAGACCTTCCCCTTAGTACTTGTGTAACCTTGGGTTCTACTTTCATTATTTCCAAAACAAGGAGAATAATAAAAAATTTCCCGTGAGTCATGATACAGTGGACAGATCCCTCATCTAATGATTGTGAAGATGAGCATCCAGTCTTACATGTCCTGCTAATTCTTTCTTGTTAGCACCAAGCAGTTTTTTCGTCTCTTAGCCTCTTTCTTCAACTAGTAAGTGGAACTAATAATATGGGATCTCTTTGCCTTGTGCCAAGAGTAAAATAAATACAGTCCATGTAAAGAATATTCAATATAATGGACTTGTGATTCTAACTTGTCAACTCCACAGAATGATACTCCCACATATGTTTGGAAAGGAACAAACTTTGGTATAAGAAAATTGGTATCAACATTTTAATCAATTAATTCGTTTTACCTTTGGAGTTTTGTATTCTGCCATGAGTAGATTGGTCGAAGAACTCATTAGACTATATCAAGTTTAATAAAGAAACATGGAAGTCATTATAAGTTTCTACTGTGCTCAACGTAGAGTTTAGCAAAGTACTTTTTATGTATAAACTGAGAATAATCAAACAGTTTTTATTTATGTGTAATAATCTGATCAAAGGATATAAAGAAACCTAAAGATAACTTTTCATTAAAATCATAGAACAAAACTGTAGAAAAACTAGAGAATCCGACCTTAGAAAGTACAGTTTTGGTTTAGAATGTTTCCTGAACATTGGTGCAAGCCTCAGCATCTCTTAGCAGTTGGGTCAGTGTTGCCCAAATCGCAATGATTGAACATCAGTTGGGAAAATACAAACTAATAAAGAAAAAGATCCTTCAAAGCAGCGCCCATAGAGTCTCTACTAGGAATCCTGTCAACAATCTTCTTCATGCATAAATATCCCCCAGTCCCATCCTCATGTCATTTTCCTTCTGGTCTTCTTTTAATCTATAAAATCTCTCTGAGACTCTTTTCTTTCTCTCTCCCTGTTCTCTCTCTCCCCATCTCTCTCTCTCAGAAATACTCTTTCTCTCTCTTTCACACACACACATGCCCTACCCACATGTATGTTTAGACACAAATGGCAAAGAATATTGAGTCCACGTTTTAACGTACCTTTCAGTTGAAGAATGTCTCCCAAAAAATCTCTCCTTTATACTTTACATTCTTTGAAAAAGATCTCTGTGAGGAATTGTTTACAAAGAAATGTCAACTGTAGTTTGAAAGGAAAAAAAGACATTGAAATAAGATTCTTGGGAAGTGGGATTTATGACTAAGGCCATGAGAGTCTATGAATAGTGTAAAAATCCATCAAGGGCAATTGGAGATTATTTTTCTGTTACTTTATTTATCACATCTATAATAAAGAAATATTGTGAAATTGAAAGTTACAGGCTTCATTATTTGATGAATTTAGAGTAAAATGTTTAGATGTTATATACTAAGTAATTATATGTTCTAGGCATTATACTTAATTCTTCTAATTTACCAATCATTTCATCTTCACCAGTACCTGATGAGGTATAATTATTGTATTATTGTCCCTGTTTTGTAAATAGTGAGAGTAGAACCCAAGGTTACACAAGTACTAAGGGTAAGGTCTATATCTAAACCACTTCTGTATGATTTGGAACCTCATACCTTTTAAATTATGCTTAAATGTCTTCTCACACATGCAAATATAGGCTTAAAATCCTCAACTTGCCCTCAAATTATCATCCAGATTTTCCTGAATGCCCTCCTTTGAAAATAACCACTAATAAAATTATTCCAGAAAAAAACCCTAAAAAGTTGAATTACTATGACCAAATTTTTATATAAAATAAAGAGCTTTTCAAAACCCCACTTTTTTTTTTTTTGAGGAAGATTAGCCCTGAGCTAACTACTGCCAGTCCTCCTCTTTTTGCTGAGGAAGCCTGGCCCTGTGCTAACATCCATGCCCGTCTTCCTCTGCTTTATTCATGGGATGCTGCCACAGCATGGCATGCCAAACAGTGCCATGTCTTTACCCAGGATCCAAACCGGCGAACCCTGGGCCTCCAAGAAGCGGAACATGCAAACTTAACCACTGCGCAACCGGGCCGGCCCCAAAACCACCCTTATTTTATCCACATATGTATAATTTATGATGCTCACTGCTGCAATATTTTACATTTCTTTGGAATGTCAAGGTGATCCTTCAGTCTGCTTCCTCTTATTTTTCTGAGACTGTGCTATGAAACAGCAAATAGAGATAGAAAGCCTCTGACTCTCCCAGGAGTCTTCCATTTCAAAAGAACCTTTTAGGAAAGCATTCCTGGGAACACATTGAATTAAAAGGCACAAGAGGGACCAGAGGGAAAAACTCCCAGAAGCATTTTACAACAGCCAATATGTGTGTGGTTATTTTTAAAGAAATAAAGCTAATACTATTATAATGGTTATATAGAGGGGCTTGAGGCTTACTTTTATTGTTTATCTCTTGAGGATAATCACAGGGATGATTCAGTAGTTCTGTAATGTGATAGCACTGATGAAATATTGTATATATTTATTTTTCCATGTCTCTACTGTCCTAGAATGATTTCCTCAAAGACTGAACTTGCTGACATTTACCATGGTTTTATGTATACATATATATGATATTGAATTCTTTATCATCTAATTAAACCAATATGCTAAGAGAGCATCAGAAGAGTAATAATATTTTTCTCATCAACGTAGAATCATCGCCATTATTGTGGAGATTCGGAAATAGTATCTCAATATTTAATTATACCTGTTGCATACATAGAAAATATGTACACTGTTCTGTGTTACTAGGTATCATTTAGTATTAAGATATTGGTGAGAATTGGGAAATGCCACAATGCATATTTTCCCCTTATTTTACTTCATATTTGTTTTGTGTTTTCCCCCCTTGGAGAGAGAGGAAGAGGAATGTCAGTAGAACCTAAATGGAACAGGTTGAGTAAATTGTATTCCTTAGTTCGTAGCAGATGATCCTCTTGTGTCCATGTAAGGTCCCTCCAAAATTTATTTTATTTTATAGTGCATTTTCTCTGTTTTACTTGCTCATTTCTGCTCTGTTTGCCCTTCCAGACATCCACTGTACTCTACCATATTCAACTCTTAGTAGTCCCAGGGTATTGCACACCTTGTAGTTACACTATAACTGTCCACATCTTGAAAATAATCTCTTACAATACTCCTTTTAAGTTATGGCATTTCACTACATCTTCTCCTTGCTCCGTCACCTTGACTCATACAAGCATTTAATAATATAGACTTAAATGAATAAAATAAAGTTAGATAAACCCAAATGAAGTAAAATATCCATCAACATTCACAGTGGAAGATTTCAATGCTCTTTTTTCATTATTGATGAGTAAAGCAGGCAATGAGTCAGAAAGGATATAAAAGATCTGAACAACATAATTTAAAAGTATATAGAGGTATGCATAAGATTATATTTTAACAAAGAATACATATTATTTGTATGCATAGATAAGGTATTTATAGAATTAATTATTGGATCTTTATAGAAAGTCTCAACATATTTTAAAGAAGTGATTGCATGCAAAAATCTTATCACAATAAAATATATATCTAGATATAGGTATAGATAAAGATATAAACATAGATTTAAATATAGATAGCTATAGATACAAACACATATACAATATTAGGAAATTATAATTACATCTTGCAAAATACCTAATTTGATTGGAAAAAATCATAGTGGAATTTTAAAACTACCTATATTTGAAGTATAATTAATATACTACATACCAAACTTTATAAGATGCACAAATTGTGGCACTTAGAAAGAAAATTATAAGGTCCAGCCCCGTGGCCGAGTGGTTAAGTTCGTGCGCTCCGCTGCTGCGGCCCAGGGTTTCACTGGTGCGGACATGGCACAGCTCATCAAGCCATGCTGAGGTGGCATCTGACATGCCACAACTAGAAGGACCCACAACTAAAAAGACACAACTACGTACTGGGGGGCTTTGGGAGGAAAAGGAAATATAAAATCTTTTGTAAAAAAAAGAAAATTATAGCCTTAATATTTACATTATAAGAAAAGAAAAGCTGAAAATAATTCTATCTTTAGAATTATATCTTTAGAAGATTATACAGAAATGAAAAGAGAAGACATAAGAAAACTCATACTTGAAACTAATGAAAGAGAAACATAAAAAAGAAAGTGAGAAATTCAGAAACTGGATCTTGGAAAAAACCTATCAAAATAAAGAAACTGAGTAATATGGATCAATACAAAAGAAAAAAGATAAATAAAGAAGAGGTACATAACTGTTGTTAAACAAAGGAGATTAATAAAACTATAAAATGTTGTCAACTAAATGCCAATAATTTTGAAAATTTGGATCAAAAAAAGACATTTCTAGAAAAAAATTACCACCAAAAGTGAATCAGAAAAATTACAAAACCTATCTAGTCTATAACTAGTAAGAGATAGAATTAATTAAAAATAACTCCATAAAAGAAATACCAGGCCCAAATGGATTCATAAAATTTTACCGTATTCTTGAAAAATAAATAGTACTACTTTTTTTTTTTGAGGAAGATTAGCCCTGAGCTAACATCCGCTGTCAATTCTCCTCTTTTTGCTGAGGAAGACTAGCCCTGAGTGAACATCCACGCCCATCTTCCTCTTCTTTATATGTGGGATGCCTGCCACAGCATGGTTTGCCAAGCAGAGCGTAGGTCCACACCTGGGATCCAAACTGGTGAACCCTGGACTGCTGATGCACAGTGTGTGAACTTAGCCACTGCACCACTGGGCTGGCCAATAGATAACACTACTTTTTTGGTGTGTTTGTGAGGAAGATGGGCCCTGAGCTAACATTTGTTACCAACCCTTCCTCTTTTCGCTTGAGGAAGATTGTCACTGAGCTAACATCTTTGCCAATATTCCTCTATTTTGTATGTAGGATGCTGCCACATTGTGGCTTGATGAGCGCTACCGAGGTCTGTGCCCAGGATCTGAACCTGCAAACCCCAGGCCAGCAAAACAGACCACGTGAACTTAACCAATACTCCACAAGGGCTGGCTCCCTAGATGATACTACTTTTATACAAAGTCTTTCATAGAGAAGTAAAGAGTAAACTCATTATTTTGCAAGACTATATAACTATTGTAACAAAGAAAGGCAATTAATTACTTGTATTTTTCCCTTCAAAAGTGAGACTGCAAAAAGTTTTAAAAAATATTAGCAAGCCCACTCTAGCTTTGTATAAAAATTAATGTTCCATTACCAAGTTAAATTTATGCCAGATATTCTAGAATAGTTTATTATTAGGGTCTTGATAAATATATCTACAAAATTGGAAATTAAAAGCGAAACACCAAATAATTATTTTACTATGTGCAGAAAAACATGTGATAAATGTTTATCACTATTAAACATCTAGTTTGTTAATAATATAAAGAAACTTTCTTAACACTAAAATTATTATTTATTAAAAACCCTACATAAAACATTATCATAAACAGCTTAAGTTAGACACATTAGCTTTAAAATTAAGAATGAGAAAAAGATATTCATTCCTATCACTGATATCATTCAGCATTGTAATGCAGGTCGTAACCAACACAATGAGACAAAAATCTGATACATAAGAAATGGAAAGGAGAAAATAGAACAGACATTATTTGTGGATGACATGATCATTTACATAGATTTTATAGATATTATTAGAAATAGAACAGCATAGTGTCTGACCATAGGATTAATATACAAAATTCAATTACATGTCCATCTGCCTTCAACAAACAATAAGATGTGTAGTTAAAATACATGTAATTTACACTAGTGTTAGAGAATAGAATATTGAGTAACTAAGAATTTTCTATATATACATTTTTTTCTGAGGAAGATTGGCCCTGAGCTAACATCTGTAGCCGATCTTCCTCCTTTTGCTTGAGGAAGACCATTGTTGAGCTAATATCTGTGCCAATCTTCCTCTATTTTTTATGTGGGATGCCACCACAGTGCGGCTTTATGAGTGGTTCTAGGTCCACATCCAGGATCTCAACCTGCAAACCCCAGGCTGCTGAAGGGGAGTACACAAACTTAACCACTACACCACCAGATGGGTCCAGAATATTCTGTAATTTGATGAGTAGTATTCCATTGTTTGGCTGTGCCACAATTTTCTTACCCATTTACCTACTGCTACACTTTTGGATTATTTATAGTCTTGGACTGTTACAAATAAAACTGTTATTAACATTCATGAACGAGAATTTGTGTGTATGTACACTTTTATTATTCTTGATAAATACCAATAGAATGTCTGTATCATAAGGTAAGTGTGTGTTTAGCTATTTAAATCCCTGCTAAATTGTTTCCCAAAGTTTCAGGACTATGAAACCTAAGCAAGAAGATACAACAACCAGAGGAATGCTCCATAAAGAAAAAAGCTGACAAAGAGAACTTTGTGGTGTTTTAATTAACTCCCCTACCATTTTCCACTTCCCAGCACAGTGGTAGCCATGAGGATGATGTCCCACATTCCTCATGTGGTTTGCACGCGCCGGAGGGAACAATACGGACCTTGTCTCAAACAATTATGATTGCGTGTTTTGAACTTAGTGGTAGCTCCCTGGAGATTTGACTCATTTGCTTGACTTTGCTTTATCTGCCTTGAAAATTTCCCAGGGCTGGAGTGAACTTCAGAGCAGATTTTGTCACAACCATCTAAAGTCATATATACTGGCCACAACTGTCTGATGTAATGGATAAGGCAAGGAAAGCAATAGATAGTCTGAATAACCTGAAAAGTATGAGGCTGGGGAAGGAGATACATGGAAACAATAAGGGTTTTGAAAAATTGTTGTGTATAACAAGGACTCTAGACAACCATCCACATACTCAGAGCTGGATGCATGCTCATAAAATTTAAAGACATTAAACTTTTACTACCTATTTATCTTTAGGTCTGTGAAGGCAGGCAGTGAAGATTAAGGTTGAGTTTTAAACAGTCTGCCTAAGTATTCAATCTAGTCAAATAACTAGCTGACCACTAAATTAACAGAAGAGACACTTCAATAACCACACATGACAACAAATGTCATTTTACAAAAATAATTTAGAAAAGTTACTAAACAAACAAAAAACTATACCTCAGAAAATACTTCGCTCATAAAGTCAAAACCATACAAGGATGTCCACTCTTACTATTTATAGCTAACATTTTACTAGATATATTACTAGAGAGATTATGTTAAAAAGAGAAGTAGTAGGCATCCAAATTGGAAAGGAAGAAGTAAAAATATCTCTATTCACAAGGGCATGATTTTATATATAGAAAATCCTAAAGAATACATATATACTGTGTATATATAAGAGTTAAAAAACAAGTCATCAAAGAAGTAGTATACAAGATCAACATGCAAATACCAGTTATATTTCTGTACACTAGCAACAATCTGAAGATAAAATTAAGTAAACTATTCCATTTATAATAGCATTGTATAGAATAAAATACATAAAGATAAATTTAACCAAGGAGATGAAAGACTTTTTACATGAAAACTATGTAACAGTTTTAAAAGAAATTAAAGTAGACCTAAAAAGATAGAAATACATCCAGTGTTCATGGATTAGAAGATGATGTAATTAAGGTAGCGATAGTCCCCAAAGTGATCTACAGATTCAATGCTTTCCCTATCAGGATACCAACAGCCTTTTTTTGGAGAAAGAAAAATTTGATCCTAAGATTTATATAGAACATCATGGAACCTCAGACACTCTTGAAAATAGAAGAAAAAAATTGAAGGACTCACATTTCCTTATCTATGAACTTACTAAAAGCTACAGTAATTAAAACAGTGTGGGTTGGGCATAAGGAGACACATATAGATAAAAGAAATAGAAGTAAGAGTCTGGATATCAACCCATATATCTATCGTCAATTGAGTTTTGGCAAGATTACCAAGACTGTTCAGCAGAAAATTAATAGTTTTCGACCAATGGTGTTGGGAAACTGGTATCCAAATACAAAAGAATGAATTTGGACCCCTACTTTACACTGTTTACAAAAATTGACTCAAAGTGGATCAAACCAAAAGGTAAAGCTAAAACTGCAAAACTCTGAGAAGAAAACATAAGTAAAAGTGTTCATGATTTTGGATCAGGCAGTGGTTTCCTATTATGGCAACAAAAGGTAAATAGATAAATTAGAGACCATCAAAATTAAAAACTCTTGTGCCTGAAAGGAAATGATCAAGAAAATGAAAGTCGACCCATAGAAAGTGGGTAAACAGTTGATATTCCTCAAAACTTTAAACATGGAATTGCCACATGACCAAGAATTTCCTGTTCTAGATTTATAGCCACAACAATTATAAACAGATATTCAAACAAACTTGTATACAAATAATCTTAGCGCTATTCACAATAGCCAAAACAACTCTAATTTCTGTCAACTGATGAATGGATAACCAACTGTAACATATTCAAACAGTAGAATATTATTCCACCATAGAAAGGAATGAAGTATTGATACATACTACAATATGAATAAAACTTGAAAACATGCTAAGTAAAAGAAGACATAAAAAGCCATACATTGTATGGTTCTCTATATATTAAATGTACAGGATAAGCAAATCCATAGAAACAGAAAACAGATTAGTAGTTTCTAGATGCTAGGGGCAGGGCAAAATGATAATTGACTGCTTTATTGGTGTGGGGTGATGAAAATGTCTTGCAATTAGATAGTTTCAATCATTGTACAAAGTTGTGAATGCACAAAAATGCCAATGGATTTAATATTTTTAACTTTTTAAAATGATGAATTTGATGTGATGTGAATTTACTTTAATTAACAAAAGAAAACACAAAACTAATAAAAATTTTGAAATAAATGAAATTTAATTGACAATGTATCTGAATTTCTGGGAAGTCATTAAAGACCTGAGAGGAAAATTTCAACATATAGATTAGAAAAGTAATAATGTCTAAAATCAGTTATAAAGGATTTGACTTATAGAGCCAGAAAAATGAGAGGAAATTAAACAGAAACTAAGTGGAAGATGTTGCTGACCAAGGGCTCACTTCATGATGCACACAGAAGCCAATACTATGGCACCAGCTTTTGAAAGAAGAAAGAGCTTTATTGCAAGGTCGACCAGCAAGGAGACAGCAAGCAAGCCCCAAGTCTGTTGCCCTGAGGTGAAGCAAGGACAGATTTTTAAGGAGTTGGAAGTTGTAGTGGTTATATAAAATACTAGCTTGACAGAATATGATTGGATGGTGGGAGTGCAAGTATCTTTTAAGCCTGGTGTACTACAAATTGAGGGACACTTCACTTTTCACTAGGTTTCCCATGCTGCTTTCACATCACGTTAGGTTCTATAGTCAGGGACCTTTTTGTTCCTAGGTGGCTCGAGGTCATCTGAGGATGAGGTTTCCATCTTCTACGTATGCTCTTTCTTATGCATATGCTTTCTGAAAAACAGCTTACAGAAACATTTTAGAGAGGGAAGCAGATGGAAGATGCGGAGGTGGTTTCAAAGAAAGGAAATAACAGGGATAAGAAAAAACTCAGTGACATAGTAAATGAAAAAACTATAGAAAAATCAATGACACAAAAACCTGATTCTTTGAAAATATCAATAAAACTGATGAAGCCTAGGATGAGGATAGGGAGGCAGGAAAGATAGGAAAGAACAAAAAAGAGAGAAAGGAGGAAAATTGCTCGATAGGAGGGAGGAAAGATGGGAAAGAAGAAGAAAGAGAGAAAGGAGGAAAATTGCTCATAGCAAGAATGAAAGATCACACAGCATTTCAAGTTCTATAGACATTAACAAATAATAGGAAATATTATGAACAAATTAAGGACAATAAATTTGAAAATTTAGAAATTATTTCTAAAAAATATTGCAAAATCTGACAGAAGAAGAACTAGAGAACTTGAATTCTCATTTATTAGTTAAAGAAATTAAATTTGTAGTTAATATCATTATCAAAAATAACTCTAGGCCCAGTGATTTCTATTTGAATTTCACAAAATATTAAAAAATAATAATAATATGAATTCTACACCAATTCTTTCAGAAAATAGAGGGAACATTATGTATGAATTTAATTGTGAAGCCAGCATTGCCCAAATGCTGAGTTACTTACAAGAAAGAAAATGACAACTATCCTTTAATAACAAATGTACAAAGATAGTAAAGTACCAGTAAACCAAATCTGTCATTTTTAAAAATAATAATTGATCATGAGAATGTGGAGTTTATCCTAGGAATAAAAGGCCAGCTAAACATTCAAAAATCAATCAAACTGAATCACCAAATCAATGTAATGAGGAGAAGAATCATAGGATCATTTCAATACATAGAAAAAAATGTTTGATAAATTACAACTTGTCTTTTAAAAGTTTTAAAAATTTTTTTGAGTTCATAATAGTTTATATCAATATGAGATTTCAGTTGTACATTATTTCTTGACTGTCACCACATAAGTGCTCCCCTTCACCCTCTGTGCCCACACTCCACCCCCCACCCCCCTTCCCCTGGAAACCACTGAGCTGTTTTCTTTGTCCATGTATTTGTTTATATTCCACATATGAGTGAAATCATCCGGTGTTTGTCTTTCTCAGTTGGGCCTATTTTGCTTAGCATAATTCCCTCCAGGTCCTTCCATATTATTGCAAATGGGATGAATTTGTCCTTTTTTTTACGGCTGAGTAGTATTCCATTATATATATATATATCACATCTTCTTTATCCAATCATCAGTTGATGGGCACTTAGGTTGCTTCCATGTCTTGGCTATTGTGAACAGTGCTGCAACGAACATAGGGGTGCATATGCTACTTTGGATTGTTGATTTCGAATTGTTTGGGTAGATACCCAACAGTGGGATAGCTGGGTCATATTGTAATTCTATTTTTAGTTTTTTGAGGAATCCCCATACTGTTTTCCATAGTGGGTGCACCAGTTTGCATTTCCACCAGCAGGGTATGAGGGTGCCCTTCTCACCACACGCTCTCCAACATTTGCTATTTTTAGTCTTAGTGATTATAGCCATTTTAACAGGCATAAGTTGGTATCTTAGTGTAGTTTTGATTTGCATTTCCCTGATGATTAGTGACGTTGAACATCTTTTCCTGTGTTTATTGGTCATTTGTATACCTTCTTTGGAAAAATGTCTGTATCTCTTCTCTGCCCATTTTTTGATCATGTCGTTTGTTTTATTATTGTTCAGTTGTGTGAGTTCTTTATATATTATGGAGATTAACCCCTTGTCAGATATATGATTTGCAAATATTTTCTCCCAATTGGTGGGTTGTCTCTTTGTTTTGATTCTAATTTCTTTTGCCTTGCAGAAGCTCTTTAATCTGATGAACTCTCACATGTTTATTTTTTCTTCTGTTTCCCTTGTCTGAGAAGACATGGTATTTGAAAAGATCCTTTTTAATTTGATGTCAAAGAGTGTACTACCGATATTATCTTCCAGGAGTTTTATAGTTTCAGGACGTATCTTCAACTCTTTGATCCATTTTGAGTTTGTTTTTGTGTATGGTGTGAGAGAGTGGTCTACCTTCATTCTTTTGCATGTGGCTGTCCAGTTTTCCCAAACACCATTTATTGAAGAGACTATCTTTTCTCCATTGTATGTTCTTGGCACCTTTGTTGAAGATTAGCTGTCTGTAGATGTGTGGTTTTATTTCTGGTTTTTCAGTTCTGTTCCATTGATCTGTGTGCCTGTTTTTGTACTAGTACCACCCCATTTTAATCACTATGGCGTTGTAGTACATTTTGAAGTCAGAGATTGTGATACCTCCAGCTTTGTTCTTTTTTCTCAGGACTGCTTTAGCAATGCAGGGTCTTTGGTTGCCCTGTATGAATTTTAGGATTCTTTGCTCTATTTCCATGAAGAATGTCATTGGGATTCCGATTGGGATTGCATTGAATCTGTAGATTGCTTTGGGTAGTATGGACATTTTAACTATGCTTATTCTTCCAATCCATGGGCAAGGAATCTCTTTCCATCTCTCTATGTTATTATTAATTTCTTTCAATAACGTCTTATAGTTTTCATTGTATAAGTCCTTCACCACCTTGGTTAAATTTATTCCCAATTACTTTATTCTTTTAGTTCTGATTGCAAATAGAATTGTATTTTTGAGTTCTCTTTCTGTAAGTTGGTTATTGGAGTATAGAAAAGCAACCGGTTTTGTAAGTTGATTCTGTACCTTGCCACTTCAATGTAGTTGTTAATTATTTCTACTAGTTTTCCAATGGATTGTTTGGGGTTTTCTATATATAAGATCATGTCATCTGCAAAGGGTGAGAGTTTCACTTCTTCACTCCCTATTTGGATTCCTTTTATTTCTTTCTCTTGACTAATTGCTCTGGCCAAAATCTCCAGTTCAATGTTGAATAAGAGTGGTGATAGTGGGCATCCTTGTCTTGTTCCTGTTTTCAGGGGACTGTTATTCAGTTTTTACCATTGAGTATGATGTTGTCCGTGGGATTGTCATATATGGCCTTTATTAAGTTGAGGTAATTTCCTTCTATCCCCATTTTGTTAAGAATTTTTATCATAAATGGCTGTTGGATCTTGTCAAATGCTTTCACTGCATCTATTGAACTGATCATGTTATTTTTATTCCTCAGTTTGTGGATGTGGTGTATCACATTGATTGATTTGAAGATGTTGAACCATTCTTGTGTCCCTGGTATGAATCCCGCTTGATCATGATTTATGATTCTTTTAATGTATCACTGAATTTGGTTTGTCAAAATCTTGTTAAGGATTTCTGCATCTATATTCATCAGCGATATTGGCCTGTAGTTTTCCTTTTTGGTGTTGTCCTTGTAAGGCTTTGGTATCAGAGTGATGTTGGCCTCGTAGAATGTGTTAGGAAGTGTTCCATCCTCCCTAATTTTCTGGAATAGCTTGACAAGTATAGGTATTAAATCCTCTCCAAAAGTTTGGTAAAATTCCCCAGGAAAGCCATCTGGTCCTGGGGTTTTATTCTTTGGGATGTTTGATTACTGTTTCAATCTCTTTCCTTGTGGTTGGTATGTTCAGATTGTCTGCTTCTTCTTGATTCAGTTTTAGAAGTTTGTAAGAATCTAAGAATTTATCCATTTCCTCTAGGTTATCCATTTTGTTGGCATACAGTTTTTCATAGTATTCTCTTAGAATCCATTGGATTTCTATGGATTCTGTTATTATTTCTCCTCTTTCATTTCTGATTTTGTTTAACAGAGTTTTATCTCTTTTTTTCTTTGTAAGTCTGGCTAGGGGTTTGTCAATTTTATTTATCTTCTCAAACAACCGTCTCTTTGTTTCATTGATCCTTTCTACTTCCTTTTTTGTTTCAATAGCATTTATTTCTGCTCTGATTTTTGTAATTTCTCTCCTTCTGCTGACTTGGGCCTTTGTTTGTTCTTCTTTTTCTAATTCAGTTAGGTGTAATTTGAGATTGCTTTTTGGGATTTTTCTTGTTTGTTAAGGTGTGCTGTATTGTGAAGAATTTCCCTCTTAATACGGCTTTTGCTGCATGCCATATGAGCTGGTATGGAATGTTATCATTTTCATTTCTCTCCAGATATTTTTTTGACTTCTCCTTTAATTTCTTCAGTGATCAATTGTTTGTTCAATAGCATGTCATTTAGTTTCCACATCTTTGTCCTTTTCTTGGCTTTTTTCTTGTAATTAATTTCCAGCTTTATGGCATTATGATTGGGAAAGATTCTTGTTATTATTTCAATTTTCTTAAATTCATGGAGGCTTGCCTTGTTTCCCAACATATGGTCTATCCTTGAGAATGTTCCCTGTGCACTTGAGAAGAATGTGTATTCTGCTGTTTTGGATGGAGTATTCTATATATGTCTATTAACTCCAACTGTTTTAGCTTTTCATTTAAGTCCACTGTTTCCTTGTTGATTTTCTGTCTGGATGATCTATCCATTGATGTGAGTGGGGTGTTGAGGTCTGCTAGTATTATTGTGCTTTTTTTAATATCTACTTTTAATTTTATTAATAGTTGCTTTATGAATTTTGGTGCTCCTATTTTAGGTGCATAGATTTTTTTTCTTTTTTGAGGAAGATTAACCCGGAGCTAACTACTGCCAATCCTCCTCTTTTTGCTGAGGAAGATTGGCCCTAAGCTAACATCCATGCCCATCTTTCTCTGCTTTATATGTGGGACGTCTACCACAGCATGGCTTTTGGCACGTGGTGCCATGTCTGCACCCGGGATCCAAACTGGCGAACCCCAGGCATCTGAGAAGCGGAACATGCGCACTTAACCACTGCACCACTGGGTCAGCCCTGGGTTCATAAATATTTATAAGTGTTATTTCTTCTTGTTGGAGTGTCCCTTTGATCATTATGTACTGTCCCTCTTTGTCTCTCCTTACCTGTCTTATCTTGAAGTCTACTTTGTCTGATATAAGTATTGCAACACCTGCTTTCTTTTGTTTGCCATTAGCTTGGAGTATGTTCTTCCATCCCTTCACTCAAGCCTGTTTCTCATTGGAGCTGAGATATGTTTCCTGGAGGCAGCAAATTGTTGGATCTTGTTCTTTAATCCATCTTGCCACTCACTCTGTGACTTTTTATTGGAGAATACAATCCATTTACATTTAGTGTGATTATTGATGTATGAGTGCTTAATGCTGTCATTATATCACTTGTTTTCTGGTTTTCTTGCATTTCCTTTGTTTCTCATCCTGTGTGCTTTGGTTTACCCATTGAATTATGAAATTTCTATGTTGCGTTTCTTTGTTTTTTCCTTATTTCTTTTTTGTATCTTTGTTTTGCTTGTTTGTTTAGTTTTTAGAATCTTGTGTATAAGACAGTCTATATTCTGATGGCCTCTTATTTCCTTAGTCTAAACTGATTCAGTCCCTTTCCTCCTGCCCGCCTAAGTATTTTTCTCATATCTTATTTCAACTTGTGTTGTGAGTTTGTGATTAGATTGACAAGATTGCCTTTGTTTTTGGTGTATTCTTTACCTTTAGCCTAATGCTATAGTTGAATATTTGCTATCCTATTCTGATTCTGTCTATCTATTTATCTCCTTACTCTGTGTTTTGTGACCCTTTTCTCTCTTTTTTTTCTTTTTTCAGGTATGAGGGCCTTCTTGAAGATTTCTTATAAAGGGGATGGTTTCACAGCTATGAAGTCCCTTAGGTTTTGCTTGTCTGGGAAAGATTTAATTTCTCTCTCATATCTGAATGATATTTTTGCTGGATAGAGTATTCTTGGTGGAAGACTCTTGTGTTTTAAAGTTGTGAATATGTCACTCCATTCTCTCCTAGCTTGTAAGGTGTCTTCAGAGAAAACTGAAGAAAACCTGATAGGCGTTCCTTTGTAGGTTATTTTCCTCTGTCTTTCTGCCCTTAGTATTCTTTATTTGTCATTCATTTTTGCCAATTTTACTACAATATGCCTCAGAGTAGGCCTTTTTAAGTTGATAAATCTAGGAGATCTGGAAGTTTCTTCCACACATATTTCCCTCTTCCTAGACTTGGAACATTCTCTGCTATTATTTCTTTGAACACACTTTCTGCTCCATTCTCCTTCTATTCACCTTCTTGAATACCTATAACTCTTATGTTGCATTTCCTCATTGAGTTTGATATTTCTCAGAGACTGTCTTCATTTCTTCATTTCTTTTTAGTCTTAGTTCTCTCTTCTCCTCTGCCTGGAGCATTTCAACATGTGTATCTTCGCTTATGCTGACACACTTCTTATGACATCCACTCGAGCATGCAGGGAATCCATATTTTGTTTTAGCTCTTCCATTGTGTCTTTCATCTCTAATATTTCTTATTGATTCTTCTTTATAGTTTCAATCTTTTTTGTGAAGTAGCTCCTGAACTCATTGAATTGTTTCTCTGCATTCTCTTTTACCTCACTGAGTTTTTTGATAATAGCTATTTTGAATTCATTGTAATTTAGCTTACATATTTCTGTCCTCAGGATTGAGTTCTGGGTGTTCGTTGTTTTCTCTCTGGTTTGGAGATTTGATGTAGTGTCTGCTGTTGGAAAGTCAGGTCCATCTCTTTCTGATGTTATTCAGCTGCAGTTACAGGCTATTGCCACTTGGTGAGGGTCAAGAGCCGTGTATTCTGAGCCCTCCACCTTCAGGTGAGATAGTGAAGCATTGGGGGGGGGGGGTGCTCATTCTGTTGCACACAGACCCAGGTTTCCCAATCAGCTCTCACTATCTGCTCTCCTGGGGTCTTTGCTTGATGAGGTTACCCTCTGTGAAAGCTTTCACCCCATTAGAAGGCTTCCCTCTAGGCTGCCAGGGCCCTAGAGAGTCCTTGATGATCCCATGAATGAGTAACCCCTCCCCAACTCCTTCCCTCATGGATCCTCCTTTGGTCCTGATCACAGTCTTTAGGTGAGGGAGCGAAGATCTCTCTTACTCTGTTCCAGATCCTCTGAGGGGGCTCCAGACTCTCTACCCTCCGTCATGTGGCTGTGTGTCTCTCTGATGTTTTTGTGTTCTTAGGATGTCTTCTGTTGGAGTATAGATGCCCCTTTTTGTTGTATATTGGAGGGGAGAGAGTCTCAGGCAAATTGACTCTGCCATGATTCTGACATCACCCCTAAATTTTTTTTTAGCAAATGAAGAATAGAAAGGAACTTGCTCAACCTGATAAAGAACATCTGCATAAAATCTACGACTACTATATTATTTAATGGTGAATAATTTCTTTCTAAGATTAGAACAAGACAAGCATGTCCACTCATCATTTCTGTTCTGTGCCGTACCCTAGGTTCTAGCCATTTAAATATGATAACAAAAAGAAATGAAAGCCATATAGATTGGAAATGAAGTAACAGTCTTTGAATCTATTTATGTTCTGATGGCATGATTATATAGGTAGAAAGTATTAACTGCTCTACAAAAAATCTAACAGCCCAAATCATTAATTTAACCAGGTCACAGGATACAATGTTGATACAAAAGAACAAATGTATTTCTATAATTTCAAGAATTAGAAAGTGAAATTAGGAAGAAAGTGGTATGTAAAATACTATTTAAAAACAAAAAATTGGGAGGATTAATGTTATATGTATATTCCAGACCTATATATGAAAAGTAGAAAACACTGCTGAGAGAAATTAAATGCATAAGTGGAGAGATAAATCATGTTGATGAATTAAAAGTCTCAATATTTTACCATGTCATTCAATATTTTCAATGCAATTCCAATAAAAATCCCAACAGGATTTTTAGAGAAATCAGAATCTGTTCTGAAATTTAGATAGAAATATACAAAATTAAAGGAACCTGGAATAGCAAATCTCTCTCAAAAAAAATTAGTTGGGGCACTTACTCTACTTAAATTCAAGACATTATAAAGCTCCCATAATCAATACGGTGTGGCATTAACATAAGGATAAACATATAGACCGTTGAAACATAACAGAATGTCTAGAAATAGAGCTAAGTATGTGATTTCTTTTACAAAGATGTCAAGGTATTTCAATAAGGGAAGAATTCACTTCTCAACAAATTGTGCTGGATCAATTAGATATCCATAAGAGAAAAAAAAATGAGACTTAACCATTTTTCATACGATATACACAAATTAACTTAAAATGAGTCAGAGGCCTTCATGTTAAAGCTAAAGATATGGAAATTCTAGAAGAAATTTTTTTTACCTTGGGATAGGCCAATTCTTATTAGATATGACACAATAGGATGAACCATTAGAAAATGTAAAAAATTGGATCTTGTCAAAATTTTGTCTTCTGCTTATCAGATGACACAATTTTTAAAGATGGCAATCCATCAATGTAGTAGAAGAAAATTTTGCATATATATTATATATATGACAAAGATTCCTATCAGGAATATTTAAAGAACACTTACAGCTTAGTAATAAAGCCAGAACTCTATTTTCAAATCCAGCGAAGAGCTTGATCAGAAACTTCACAAGAGAAGATATATAAATGTTCAAGAGTAACAGAAAAAAATACTCAAAATCATTAGTCATCAGGGAGAGTAAATTAAAACCACAATAATTTCCCACTACATACTTCCTACAATGACTAAAAGGAAAGTAACTAACAATACCAAGTGATAAGGATCTGGAATAACTAAAACTCTGATCTGTTTTTGTTATCTCCCCACGTTTTAATCCTGCCTAATTTCCATAGGGATCATCACACAGTCCCAGAGATAACTAATCAAGAGCCTTTTAGTGTTTCTCACTACTTCCTTAGCCCTCTGAGG
Organism: Equus caballus; assembly: GCF_041296265.1. Taxonomy (NCBI): domain Eukaryota; kingdom Metazoa; phylum Chordata; class Mammalia; order Perissodactyla; family Equidae; genus Equus; species Equus caballus. The sequence continues at coordinate 16,454,412 of NC_091695.1, forward strand.
AATGTGAAAAACAGCTTTCAGAGTCAAATGTTTTAAAATAGATGCCATTGATTTTAGCCTTTCACTGCTCTGGCTCTCAAGCAATGAAGAGTGGGTTTCCAGAAAAGATTTAATATTGACGAGAACACAGAAGTTCTCTCTGTGACATTAGTCTACAGATAAACTATGTCACAGGTCCCCACACTGGAATTATGCCCCTTTGCTATTCACCTGACTTTCAGCTTTCTCAGAAACCTAGGTTCACATAGGGAAAGGGAACTCTCGCATGTTCCAAGTGCAGAGAATAGAATTCCCCATTCATGAATGAGTGCTTCTCAAACTTGTCTTTCTGGAATACCTGCTTCTAAGAAAAGCCTTTCCATTAAAGAAGAGAATTAATCGATGGAGGGAAAGCAGCAGTTACCAGACAAAGTTCTTGAACCTTGATGGATACCTCTTTAAATATCCATGTGATGCAAGGTGAAAATGATTTTTGTTGCTCACATCTCCAGAGCAAGATTCATAACAGGTGGAGTGACCCATTTGAATGTATTTCCTCCATACTAGCCGCCTCTTGCCTCAGGACAAGTGATGTCTAAAGAAGATTATTTCTCTAAAGAGTTTCAAGTGAATCCCTTCTAAGTTCAAATCCCAGTTTTTCCATGAAAATGTTTTGAGGCTTTAGATTAGACAGAATGCTTTTGAGTTGTAAAAATGCTTATCCACTGTTGATTTGATATTGGTTTATCTGAATAGTCTCTTTCCAAGTGTATCCTATTTTTTTATTTTGAAAGTTACTTATCTCAGGGAGAGGTCAGTGTGAAGATGGGATTGTTTCTGAATGCCCCCAAACATCATTAAGATCACCTAAGATCACCTAAGATCATGAAGTAAGTTTTCAATAGGGCTGATGCTTACTAAATATTGTCATATTTCATATATAGTAATCCTTATATTTCAACACTTTTCAAATATAGTAATAGAGTATTTTATCCTTAATTCTTCAAAAGATGGTTGGTAAATATCATTAATGTAATATGACAGATGAAAAATTTGAGAGTCACAGAGATTAAACAGATAGATGATCCCAGCACTCTGAAACCAGACACCATGCTTTTGACATGAGACACTTCCTTTAGTAATCAAGACCAATCAGGAGAATGAAAACAAATTTTAAATACATTTCTCAAAAGATATTACATAAATATAAATATTAAATGACATAAATAGTCAGTCCAAGCACAAACATGGAGCCTCCTTCCGTGGAGCAACTACTATTGATAAGGGATGAGACTCTGTGTCTTCTTTAAAAGCAAAATTGGAGATGATTCTTGCTGACCTTATGGTATGGTTAAGAGTTTCTCTGTATTATTGCTCAAAATGTCGATTTTTCTTATCTCCTAAGTACATTCACAGTCACAAAAATAGAGGAAAGTTCTATGTGTTTCTGTAGCACTGTGGTGAATATGTTCATATATATTCCCTCAGTCAATCCTGATAAAAACATGTGAGGTAGACATTATCATTCGTGCTTTATAGAAGAGGAAACAAATATGCAAGGTTCCAAGAAATGTACCCCAGATAAAAGAGGTTACATGTGGAAGAACCAGGATTATAGTCTGGTCTTTCTGATTCTTAAAGCAAAACAATCAACCACTATGGCAGTAGTCTTCAACATTTTGCAGAAGAGGGGGCCCATACTCTGGAGGGGATCTGAAATAGGGAGAAATGGATCTGAAGGACAGGTCAAAATAAAAGACCTTTCAATGAATGCAATACCACATTTTATTGGATGTTTGGGAGTTCAAACATATCATTGTGTATGTTCACGTGTGTGTGCATGTTTATGTGCTGATGAAATTGCTTCATACACACTTGCCTCTGAAGTAGTCTTAGAGTAATTATAATTATTGTGACACTATAAAAAGGAGATTAAATTATTAATTATAACAATATAGGGTATGGAAGAATAAAAAGTTAACAAATATAATCTGACCTAATCTTAGTTCTGACCTTAGTTAGCACTTGGTCTTGGGAGGATCCTTAACTTCTCTATGCTTGTATTTCCTAATGTGGAAAATATGTATAAAAATGATAGTTCTAGTTATCTCATAGGTTTTTAGTGAGGATTACATTAGCACATGTCTGCAAAATGCTTACATTTTACTAAGCGTTCATTTTCCTTAATATTGTCGTTGTTATTATTATCAACATAAGTCTCTGAGATTGTTCCCTCAACTGCAAAATCGTGAAATAATACCAACTACACAGATTATCAGCATTAAATGTGATCATGTATGTAAAGTGCCTGTTACTATGTCGTGTACATGGCAATCAATCAGTAAAAAGCATATATCATTAGCTATTAGAAAGTTATTAGATTTAGTCAAGCATATGCATTTTATTATAGTAGTTCCTGTATTCTTTCTTTACATGTCCTATTACTCCTAATGTCAAGTGTTATAAATAATCTCCTAATTGAGGTTCCTGTATCTGGTTTCCATCCTCTGCTGAACTTCAGCCCACTTCATCCAAGACACACAAAGATCTTTACTAGAGTTATATCCACAATTCTCCCTTCCTCAAATTCTTCTTCATCTTTCCACTTATATTTTCCATTACCTTCCATAGATCCCCATTTTCTAAAGACAAAAGGAAAATTCCTTAGCTTGGAATTCATATTCTTTACACCCATGTTCTCCCTCCCTCTTCAAGCTTACTGACATGATGTGTGCTATCTACTATATAGATCCCCATGTTTACTCTTAACAGAAGCTTCAACCAGGAGGTAATTTGAGTAATCTTCAAGATCAAAATCTTTTTTTCTATCTAAAAAGAATCTTATAAGAATTCACAAAGCATATATGCTAGGCATTTATTACTTAGAATGGAGAGGTTTAATAAATTGAAGTTTGCATTAATAAAAAGTGATTTTTTATTGTATAATTTAGTAACATAATATAAAATATATGAAGAATAGGAACAACAGGACAAAGTTTGTTCTACTAGGGCTCACAGAGAATTCCAAGATGCAGAATAAAGGATAAATCACACAATCATTTCAATAGATGCATAAAAATTGATAAATTTCAATTTAAATATATTAGTTTTAAAAAATTCTTTTAGCCAATGAAGAATATAAAGTAACTCGCTAAACCTGACAAAGAACATCTGTATAAAACCTACCACAACCATTATACTTAATGGTGAATACTCTCTCAATGATTAAAAACAAGGCAAGGCTTATCAACTCACCATTTCTGTTCTGCGTTATACCCTAGGTTCCAGTCATTGCAATAAGATAAGAAAAAGAAATAGAAATATAGATTATAAAGGAAAATATAAAATTGTAAAAAATATATATCTTATGCAGATGGCATGATTGTATATGTAGAAAAGATTAAGTGTTCTACAAAAAATCTCATAGAACTAATCAGTTAATTTAGCAAGGTCACAGGATACAACGTCAATACAAAAGATCAAATGTATTTCTGTATAGCAACAATTATAAATTGAAAATAGAATCATAATACTATTTAAAATGCTATTTAAAAATGAAACGAGGGACACATTTTAAAAATATGTTCAAACCCTATATATGGACCCAGAAAACATTGCTGAGGGAAGTTAAATGTAAAAAGAAATGGAGAGATATGCCACATGGATTGATTAAACAATTCAATATTTCTACCATCTCAATTTTACAATTTCAATGCAATACCAATAAAAATCCAAATAGGGGCTGGCCCGGTGGTGCAGTAGTTAAATTTGCACATTCCACTTCAGTGGCCCGGGGTTCACCAGTTTGCATCCTGGGTGCGGACATGCACCTCTTGGCAAGCCATGCTGTGGCAGGTGTCTCACATACAAGGTGGAGGAAGATGGGCACGGATGTTAGTTCATGGCCAGTCTTCCTCAGTAGAAAGAGGATTGGCAGCAGATGTTAGCTCAGGGCTAATTTTCCTCAAAAAAATTTAAAAAATAAATAAATAAATTGGTTATAAAAAAAATCCCAACAGGATATTTGGAGAAATTGAAAATCTTATTCTGAATTCTCTGTTCATTATATACACATGAAGCATGAATAATAATAAAAATTTTATAAATGGACTTTTTCAAAATTTTAAAACTTCTGCTCCTCAGATGTGACAATTTTTAAAAATGAAAAGACAATCCATAGACTGGGAGAAAATTTTACATATAAAATTGAAAGTACTTCAAAGTTATATATTTGTGTGTATATATATAATATAAACACATATTTATGTAAATTTTCGTATGCAACTTTATAAAATATATATATTTATGAAACATTGATATGACGAAAGATCTGTATCTAGTATATGTAAAGAACACTTACAACTTAGTAATAAGAAACTCAGGACTATTTTTAAATTGTGCAAAGGACTTGAATCAGAACTTCACAAAAGAAGATATACAAATTGCCAATAGTAACATGAAAATTTAAGAGTACTCCTTAACATGATTAATTATCAGGGAAAGCAAATTCAAACCACAATAATTTACTACTACACACCTCCTAGAATGACTAAAAGGAAAATAGCTAACAATACCAAATAACAAGGATGTGAAACACATGGAACTCCATTCTTCTTTTTCTTTTTTGAGGAAGATTAGCCCTGAACTAACTACTGCCAATCCTCTTCTTTTTGTTGAGGAAGACTGGCCCTGAGCTAACATCCGTGCCCATCTTCCTCTACTTTATACGTGGGATGCCTACCACAGCATAGCTTTTGCCAAGCGGTGCCATGTCCGCACCCGGGATCCGAACCAGTGAACCCTGGGCCGGCGAGAAGTGGAACATGGGAACTTAACCACTGTGCCACCAGGCTGGCCCCAAGGAACTCCATTCTTGTGTTTTAGATATCTCTCCAAATTTTTAATGCTGCATGGTATTCCATACTGATTATCTCATAGTCCCAGAGACAGCTAATTGGGAGTATTTTAGAGTTTCTGTCTACTTTCATAGTCCTCTCCTGAATGTGAAAAACTGCTTTTGGAGTCAAGTACTTTAAAATAGAAGCCATTAGTTCTATGCTCTCACTGCTTTAGCTCTCAAGCAATCAAAAGTGGGTTTCCAGGGGCCAGCCCTGTGACAGGTCAGTTAAGTTCGCACACTCAACTTCGGCAACACAGGGTTTCACTGGTTCAGATCCTGGGCGCAGACGTGGCACCACTCATCAAGCCATATTGAAGTGGCTTCCCGCATAGCACAACCATAATGTACAACTATGTACTTGGTGGCGCTGGGAGAAGAATAAGAAAAAAAAAAAAAGAAGAAGATTGGCAACAGATGTTAGCTCAGGTGTCAATCTTTAAAAAAAAAAGAAAAAGGAATGGGTTTCCAGAAAAGCCTTAATATTGATGAGAAGATAGATGTTCTCTTTGTATCAAATGCCCAAGTTAAAAGTACCACCCTGTAATTGTGCCTACTTGCTGTTCACATGACATTCAGCTTTCTTGGAAACTCAGGTTCAGTTAGAGAAAGGGGACTCTCAAATGTTTAGGTTCCAATTGCAGGGAGTACAATTCCCCACTTATGAATGGGTGTTCCTCAAACACATCTCTCCAGAATACTTGCTTCTAAGACAAAACCTTTCCATCAAAGGAGATAATTAACTCCTGGGGGAGAATATAGCAACTACAAGATAAAGTCTTTGCAACTTTATTTGAACTTCTTTAAATATGCACGCAGTGAAAGGTGAAAATAACTTTTGTTGTTATATCTCCAAAGCAAGATTCTTCACGGGTAGCTTGAGCCATTTGATTATGTGTCCTCCACTCTTTATACCTCTTGCTTATGGGACCGGAGCCATTTATAGAAGAGCATTTCTCCATAGTGTTTCAAATGAATCTATTCTAAATTTAGTCCTATGGTTAGTGTGAAAATGTTTTGAGGCTTTAATATGGAAGAAAAGATTTAGACTTATAAAATTACTTTCTTAACAACTGTTGATTTTATATTGAATTATCTGAATAGTCTCTTTCCGAGTGACCTATCTTACATTTTGAAAGAGGAGTTATTACAAGAGGAGATCAATTTGAATATGGAATTGTTTTGAACACCTCAAAATATCACTGAAATCATCTAAGAGTATAAGGTAAGTTTTTCAATAGTGCTGATACTTACTAAAGATTGTTACTTTTCATATATAGTAATTGCTATATTTCAACATTTTTTAATTATAGTAAAAGAGCATTTTATCCTGAATCATTCTTCACAAGAGAGTTGGTAAATATCAGTAACCTAATTTGACAGGTGAAAAACTTGAGGCTCATCGAGATTAAGCAAATTGTAGGGCCCAGCTCTCTGACCCCAGGCACCCTTCTTTTGCCATGAGATATCTCCTTTAATAATCAAGACTAATCATGAAGATGAAAACAAAATTTAAATACACTTCACACACAGAAAATACATAAATATGAATATTAAGTGAATAAATAATCAGTTATTTAGTCCCAGTACAAACATGGAGCATCCTTTCGGGGATCAATTGCTATGGATAAAATGAGTCTCTGTGGCTTCTTTAAAAGCAACATTGGAGATGCTTCTTGCTGAGCTTATTGGCATGGTTAAAAGTCTTTCTGTATTAGTGCTCAAAATAACAATTCTTCCTATCTCCATGGTACATTCACAGTCACAAAAATGGATGAAATCTTATGTGTGTCTACAGCAGGGTGAAGAATATGTTTACATACTTTCCTTAAATAATTCTCACAAAAACTTGTGAGGTGGTATTATTAGTCTTGCTTTAGAGATGAGGAAACAAGTGTGTAAGTTGCCAAAAAATATATCCCAGGTAAAAGAAGTTGCAAATGGAAGAATCAGGATTCTGGTCTGGGCTTTCTGATTCCTAAACCAAGCACTTAACCACTGTGGTAGTTTTCAACATTTTGTGGAAGAGTCTGGGGGACCATGTCTGCAGGGGGATTGGAGAAGAGTGAACTGAATCTGAGGGAGATGTCAAGATAAAAATACTTTAAATGAATGGAGTACCACATTTTTACTTGATATTTGGAAGATCAAACGTGTCACTTTTTGTGTGTGTGTGTGTGTATTGGTTGATGAAAATGCTTCATATGCACTTGCCTATGAAGCAGTAGCAATTATAATTATTAGAATTATATTAAAAGGATATTACTAGTTCAATGTTGTTAATTATAAGAATATAGGACATATATTTAGAATTTGTAGTGAACAAAAGATTAACCTAATCTTGGCCCTGACCTTTATTAGCTGCTTGATCTTGGGCAGGATCCTTACTTCTATATGCTTCTATTTCTTATGTGTAAAATAAGCATAAAAACGATAATGGTAATAATCTCACAGGTTTGTAGTGGGGATTAGATCAACAAATGTCTCAAGAACATTTATAGCAAATTAAGTGTTCATTTTCCTTAATATTATCATTTTTATAATTAATCTCAACATAAGTCTCTAAGATTGTTTCCTCATTTGCAAAATGGAAAAAATAACACCAACCACACAGGTTATCAGTATTAAATAGGATCAGTTGTGCAAATCACTTGCTATTATGTCATGCACATAGCAGTCAATCATTAAAAAGCATATGTTATTAGCTGCTAGAAAGTTATTAGATTTAGTGAACAAGTATAAGAATTCATTTAGAGTAGGTCCTGTATACTTACTTTACATTATCATCAACAGTGTCCTGTTATTCCTCATGTGAACTGTTTGAATAATCTCTTAACTGGGGTTCCTGTGTCTGCTTTCAACCCCCTTACTGAACCTCAGCCCACTTGATTCAAGACACACAAAAATCTTTACTAGCACAATATCTACAATCACCTCTTCCTCAAATTCCTCTTCATCCTTTCATTTGTATTGTCAATTACCTTCCATGGCTCACCACTTACTAAGGATAAAAGTAAACCTCTTTAACTATGCATTTATAATCTTTATATCCATGTTCTACCTCCCTCTTCTTGCTTAGCTGACACTATGTGTGTGATCTACTAGTTTATCTTAGGTTCGTAGTCATCTCAGATGATTGTGTGCACTCATGCCCTCCTATTTGTTTACAAAAGATCTTAAAGTATAAACTTTGGACAGAATCTTCAACCAAAGAGTAATTTGAGTAACATTCAAGAACTCAGAACCGTTTTTTCTAGCTCAAAAAACCTTCATAATAATTTACAACTCAAATGTTTTCATAGTCATTTAATATTTACTACAATGGATAAGTTTAATGAATTCAAGCTTACATTAACAAAAAGTTATTTTTTTCAGGTAATCTAATTAACACAATATAAAATACAAAGAGAATATGAATAATGTGACAGAGTTTGTTCTCCTGGGGCTAACAGAGAATCCAAAGATGCAGAAAATCATATTTGCTGTGTTTTTGCCATCTATATCATTTCTATGGTAGGAAATGTGCTCATCATGGTCACCATCACTGTCAGCCCATCACTGAGGTCCCCCATGTACTTTTTCCTGGCATATCTCTCCTTTATTGATGCCTGCTATTCCTCTGTTAATACCCCCAAACTGATTGTAGATTCACTCCAAGAAAAGAAGACCATCCTATTTAATGGATGTATGACCCAAATCTTTGGGGAACATTTCTTTGGAGGTGCTGATGTCATTCTGCTCACTGTGATGGCCTATGACCGCTATGTGGCCATCTGCAAGCCCTTGCACTATACAACCATCATGAATCGGCGAGTATGCAGCCTGCTAATGGGAGTGGTGTGGGTGGGAGCCTTTCTTCACGCAATCATACAGATCCTCTTCATTTTCAGATTACCCTTCTGTGGCCCTAATGTCATAGATCACTTTATGTGTGATCTGAATCCTTTGCTCAATCTTGCCTGCACTGATACCCACATTCTAGGGCTCTTTGTTGCTGCCAACAGTGGATTCATCTGTGTGTTAAATTTCCTCATCTTGTTGGTCTCCTATTTGGTCATCCTGCACTCCCTAAGGACCTACAGCTTGGAGGCGAGGCGCAAGGCCCTCTCCACCTGTGTCTCCCACATCACAGTGGTTGTCTTATTCTTTGTGCCCTGCATATTTGTGTACATGAGACCCGCAGCTACTTTATCTATTGACAAAGCAGTTGCTGTATTCTACACTATGATAACACCCATGTTAAATCCTTTTATCTATACCCTGAGAAATGACCAGATGAAAAATACGATTAGGAAATTGTGTAGTAGGGAAGCTATTTCAAGAGACAAATAAATATGTTTGGAGCCCAACATTGATGCAACTGAGGCAATGGTCAAAAGGACATTTTGGATTACTTCAGCAAGAATACTTATGGGATAAAAGAGATAATTAACTGCCATGAATCTTAGATTCTGCATTGAGTGGAGCAGAAACAGCTGCCTGAAAATGAGAAAATCCAATCCAGGAACACTCTTTGCGTATTTAGACAATCTACCAAATTGAGACTTAGTTTTTTAATTCATCGATGCATATGGACCCATATGATTTCCTTCTAATAGAAATATAAGAAATAATAAAGTATTGTGGTATTGAGCAGTCATCTCTATAACAATCCCAAGAGGTAGGTACTGCTATTATCCCTATTTTACAAGTGAAGAAACAGACAGAAAGGGGAAGTCATCAAAACTGATACATTGAAGAGCCAGTAATGAGAATCTAACTGATTTTTCACTATGCTCTTAATTACCATAATATACTGATAGGTAGTGATGATAGAAAAGCAAAATAATTAAACTAGTTCTCATTTATTTAGCCAAGGACTGTGCTGGGCACACTGTATATATTTGTTCATTATTATCACTAAATTCTAATAATTTTACAATAATATATCTGCTCATTTTTATCTATCACAACTGATGGTAATATATTGCCTGCAACATTTTTATATCTAACTACTTAAGAGTTAAAAAAGTAATGGGTCATGGCACTTCTGTGGAGTACGTAACAAGGATTACCCATGTTTCCATATACTTGCAGGTTTCAGAATCTTTTGGTATTGCTCATGGAACCTTCTTGGGCTGATAACCCATCAGAAAGTGTGATGGCTCAAATACAAAAACATTTTAATGCCAGACAGGTGTTTCTATTTATTAAATAAAATGTCATACTCCATAAAGTACTTGCCTGTTTGCCAACAATAGTTTCTACAAGCAGCACAATGTTTGTTACACAAGAAATATGTAATGAATGAATAAAGGTATAAAAGAAGATGAATGAAGTCAATAAAATGTAGAAGAAAAAAATAGTGCTGGAGACAAAAGACCTTTTTTCCCTACCTGTACGGATTCAGACTCTGAGCAGATTTCTAGGCAAATCTCTCAGAGAAATCAGAATTTGTTTTCAATCCTGCTTAAACTGAGGAATGAGAAAGAAATTGAAACAGCTTCTCATTGTATGAGCAAATAGTTTACCTTGATAATATCCTTGCTTTCACCAAGATTTCATCATCTTATGAATGTGGGCTGTTTATGTTATATTTCTCTGTTAATCACTTAACTACTTGGTAGCATGTCATTATGAGAAGCTGTTTTTAAAACTATGTAGGTCTGTCTACACGGAAAGCAATTTCAGGATAAATATATTCCATTCATTCCTTCCATGCTTCAGTCACTAATCAAAAAACATTTTGAGCCCAAGGAATACATTAGGCAGTTTGCTAGTTGCTGAGGTGGTGAATAAAGAGACATCAAGGTCATGCCTTCACATAGCTTAAGATCCATTGAGAGACTCCCAGAAGAGAGCAGAAAATTATAACACATTGTTATAAATGGTAAGATAGTGGAAGTACAGGGTGCTATGAAAGCATGTTGGAGGACACGCAACAAGTACCTGGAGGGTCAAGAATGCTTCCTAGATGAAGAGACTTTAAAAATGTGGCAAAAAGGATAAAAAGGATTCATCAGTGTGAATAGGCATGTGTTGAAATGAAAGCATTCCTAGCAGAGGGAACACATGCAAAGGCCAGGAGGTGAAAAAGAGTATATAGGGGATCTAATCGATTCAATGTGGCTGTGGCTATTAATTCATCCTTTCATTCAGTAATTATTTATTGAACCCCAACTCTGTGTCAGATTACAAGCTGGACACTGAGCTTGTAAAAGGCTAAGAAGTAAGATACGAATCTGGAAAGATAGGAACAGGGAACACCAATAAGGGTCTCATAATTGTGTTAATGCTTAATGCTAAGTACCACAGGGAATACACTGAAAGGTTCTTCCATCTCTTTTCATGGCCTGATAGCTCATTTCTTTTTAACATGGAGCATACTCCATTGTCTGAGTTAGCAAAGTTTATCTATTCATGAACTTACTGAAGGACATCTTGGTTGCTTCTAGATTTTGACAATTATGAATAAAGCTGCTGTAAATATCCATGTGCATGTTTTTTGTGCAGACATAAGTTTTCAACTCCTGTGGGTAAATACCGAGGTGTGAAATTGCTGGACTGTATCGTGAGAGTACATTTGGTTTTGTGAGAAACCACCAAACTGTCTTCCAAATTGGCTGTACCACTTTGCATTTGCACTAACAAAGAATAAGAGTTCCTGTTGTTCCACATACTCGTCAGCATTTGTTGGTGTCAGTGCCCATATTTTGACCAGTCTAAGAGGAGTAAGGTGGTAAAATATCCTTTTGAACCCTTCACTTATCCAAAATTTGAAGCATAAATATTAAAAGAAGGCTCACGGAGTTGAAGAAAGTTGGTATGTATATATATATACATACCTTAATATGTATCACTGCTACAAATGCTAAAACATTTGTCTGCTCTTTTTCATGTTTTTAGTGACAATTTTTTCATGGTCTGGGGATTAGGTGCATCTTTTGTAAAATATACGTATCAATAGAAGATATATACTTACCAAAAGACGTGTGCCAAAATGTCTGAAGTAGTGCTACTCATAATAGCAGTAAATGGGAAACCACCTAAATGTGTAGCAACAAGAGAATGGTTCAATGGTGACATATTGATGCAACCAGATGATATAGATCAATGAAAACAATCAGAAAATAGATAAAACATGAGGAATGAATCTCAAAAACATAGTAAAGAGAAGACAGACACCTAAGAGTACAAACTGCATTGCTATTTTTCCACGAAATCAAAAAATAGGTAAATGTAGTAACTTTTACAGATGAAGATACTGATTAACTCTGGAAGGGAGTATTATAAAGAGGTATGAGGAGGACTTCTGGTGTTGTGGTAATTTTTGACTCATAATCTGGCTGCTCATTACATGATATTGCTCAGTTTGTGCCCATCCATGACTACAACTGTTACACAAGAACTCCAAGTAGAAAGAGCTTTGCTGCAACTCTCCAAAGAATATGCCTTGGTGTTATACAACGTAAAAAATATGACAACCAAGGACAACAAAGCTATTAGGCCTGAGTTAACAATGACTAAGAGATCTATGATGTGTGTATCAGAACAGGCCAATTTCAGCTTAGGATAAACATTACAGAAATAGTGATCCATCACACTGGGGCCACAGAATATTAAGAAGATTATGAGAAGAAACTAATTGCCAGAGTGTATAAATCTCTTATAGCAGGCTATGATGATTATGTATTACACTTTGCCTGCTCATGATGATAGTGCAGTGAAAGGGTTTGCAGATGGCCACATAATAGTCATAGGCCATCCCTGTGAGGATAGAAATCTCAATGCCTCCAAAGAAAAGAGTGGTAAAAAGCTGTTTCATGGAAATACGATAGGAAATGATCTTCCTTTCTGCCACTAAGTCAGTCAATAGTTTGGGTGTCATAATGGACGTGTACCAAAGGTCAAAGAGTGAGCAACTTAAGAAAGAAATACATAGGTTGCTCAATTAGCTGACTGCATGTGTTAGAAAATATTATGAGCAAGTTTCTTATCCAAATAATAATTTAGCAACATAAAAATAATACAAAGCAGAGGATTTCAATGCTTTTGTTTTGGGAAAGTATCAAGAGAATAAATACAGTGGCATTATTGCTTTTTTCCATGGTCTGATATAATTCATAAGCCCATTTTAAAGAGATTTTATTGAGAAGAGTGATGGTCATATTCTATTCAAGGAACTAACCAGGTTTTATTGACCTCATCCAAGTGTTTCTATGAATGAAAACTAAGTGAACAATTAAAATGATGCTGTAATAAGACTGTGCGAACATGTGCTACATGATTTCCATTAACTCTCCAGAAAATTGTGATCAATGTCTGCCTCAGCAGACATGAACTCCTTTGACTAATCAACAATATTGAAGATTTAAATTTATATAATGTCTATTTCCAGAGCCTAACGTAATATATACAATAACTCCTTACAAAGGAAAACTCTTCCTCTCTAAGACTCAAAATTTATTAAAGAATCAAGAGTAAGTCACATAGCTAATTATTGTTTAATTGTGTACATGCAAATGCGAACTTCAAGTTGTTCTTATTACTGGAATATACATAACCTTAAATCCATTTTTAAATGAGGAAGCGTAAAGAATACAAAATAGGTAACTATAGACAAATACTTTAAAATGGCAGGCTCTCTCTTCAAGAGGGATGTAAACATTTTGAAATATTTTGATGTTATTAACTTTCCTGTTTATCTGTTTCTAATGATTTAGTGAAATTTATGTGCTGGCATTTTAACACAGAAAGGTGTTTAGTTCTATGACTAATTCAATGAAAACAAGACATTTAATAAAACAACAAATAAACCTCAAGATACATTCACTAAAAGACAGAAGAGAAGGCAGTGTTATGTCAACTCAGTACATTACATTTGGCAAGTCAAATTTCTTTAGTCTTCTGTTTTTTGGGGGTATATGTATTTCCTTTTTTAAATATTTTGCCAATGAAATACTTTTGTCCAAACTTACAAGCTGTCCAGCCAACATTCATCCATTGAGTAATGTGGTTCATAAGGAGATAAGAGTTAGGACAGTGTGTACTCTTTGCATTATTCTACAGTATGCTTTTTTACCTTAGGTGCTAATAATTTTATCTGTTGGGATATAAGTAAAATGGGAAATTTACCTTGTCTTAGAAGCATAATCTTTGAGACATTCAAAGAGTGATGGAATGTGAAGATCCTTTGTAAATTTTAAAGATATTAATAGTAGATATTATTATCTAAATATCAGTAAAAACGATTCAGTAAACTAGACTTTGAACTTATAAAATTTTAGAATCTTAAAAGTTTGAGCCCAAAGTTTATCAATTCACTAAGTAAATCTCTTTCCTCACCCAGTGAAAGGTTTTAACGCAAATCAAGGAAAAGTAGTTATCTGTGAGTAGTGTGAATCTCTTCATCAATCAAGAAAAATGATAACAAACCAATAGGATTTGATTACATAAATAAGAGCCATTGCAGCAGATGGTGATCAACCCTGGTGTTCAGTTAAGTTGTTAGAGTCTTGATATTGTTGAAAAGATGATACTAAATGACTAACAATGTGTTCCATCAAATTCTCTTTTAATTTTAAGTCAAATTTTTCAGGATTAACCTGACCAGACGTCCTCAAAATGTCTGCACTTTCATAGTAAACAGTTTCTATCCTCACCTGATATTTGGCTTCTCAATGAATTTCTACTTAAATTTCCTCTTCAAATTCCCCTACTACTGATTAAATTAACATTATCACCCATAAACTGATAATCAAATTGTGATAGAGCTGGAATGTTAAAACAGAGACATTTATTTCCATTGTGGAATTTTAAGAATTTCAATTAACTTAAAGACCAATTATTGAGAAGTAGCTTCTGATGATTCCAAAAATCAAAGTAATAAATTGTCAATAAGAAAGAAAAGCTATTTTAATTTGAATACAATAATAATGTTGGATATACTACTGGCTTGAATAATTCTTAAAACAACTTTTGTTCATTTTAATTTTCATAAAAAAAATCATATATATGAGATTAAAAACATCCTGCAATATGCATCTATCCCCTTTCACAGAAATTAAGGCTTTTACATAAAATTAAATCTCTAAGTAAAGGAAGGCTGGGAACATACAGCTAGTCCATCAGTCTGTGTGCAATTATCAGGTGTTTGCTAAAAATATTTTCATTTAGATAATGATAAAAGTTTAATTTACATAATTAAAGAAATAAAATTTTTTGCACATTTAAAAAAATGTGTCCCTTTTCTATAGGGTCAACTTTTCCTCTTCCATGATAATCTGAACAAATTTCCTGAATTATCTGGAGAGTATCTTTGGAAGTGCAAATTTGCTTACAATACATCAGCTTGAATCTTTTAATTTGTGCTAAGAATAATCTTCCTTGATATGTAAACATCAGAAATTGGACATTTAAAACTAATGTGGTTTTAGGCACTCTAAAAAAAATGAATGGTTGAAAACTATGCTGCAAAACATAGAATGTCAACTGACTAAAGTTGTGAAAAATAATCAAATTCATTCACTTTTCCTATTTGCATTTTATATACCAGTGTAATTTTTTATTTAAAATATACTAAATTTATAATGGCAAATGATAAGTGAAAAATAAAATGAAATCGCTCAGGCATATTTTAATTGTTCATATTTTATGCCTTTTTCTAGAAATTTCATGGTTTTGTATACAATCTAGGCAATAAAAGAAGAGAATACAGGACGGAGCTCTAAGAGAGATTTGTCTCAGCACTCAGTGTCTATTTTTTGCATTAATGAATGGATGAGAAATTCACAACTTTGCATCTTTTGTACAACCTTGAGACATTATTTACATAAAGGGAAATAGAGTGTAGAATAGGGAATATGAACTCCAAGGGCTATTAACTGACAGCCAATGAGGACACAAACACTGCAGCACAGTTTCAAACTTAGTCTGACCCAATGTGACCACCATATTTGAGCTCTCTGGATGATTATTTAAAAAAGTAGAATGCTTTTGTACTGAAGTTATTTAAAAGCTATCAAATCCAGCGAATGATGAATTCAAACCTGTTTCTTTAAGATTATTTTGAATAATGAACTGATAATTGGTATAGCATTAAAAACTGGTCCATAGTGTGAGAAAGCAATTCTGTTTAAATTATCATTCAACTCTAATTTCATCAAGGAGAAAAAATTTAACTTGTTCCTACTATGAATTTAATATTGCTATAAGGCTTCCTAACCTCCAACTTTCTTTTTTTTTTTTTTTTTAAAGATTTTATTATTTCCTTTTTCTCCCCAACACCCCCCGGTACATAGTTATATATTCTTTGTTGTGGATTCTTCTAGTTGTGGTATGTGGGACGCTGCCTCAGCGTGGTCTGATGAGCAGTGCCATGTCAGCGCCCAGGATTCGAACCAACGAAACACTGGGCCGCCTGCAGCGGAGCGCGTGAACTTAACCACTCGGCCACGGGGCCAGCCCCTCTAACTTTCTTTTTTAACAAACCAGAAATAATTATCAGGCTTATAGTGTTCAACAATTAACAGTACTTAAATAAAGTATAATAAATCTTTGGTTTATTGATCAATGTTCTTCTTACCTTATTATAGCTAATGCTGATTACTTGTATAGGACATAGCATACTGTATAATTTACAGAGAGATTTATTTACATAAAGCAAACTGATTTAAAATAAACTCACATAGGGTCAGCCCTGGGGGCCTAGTGGTTAAGTTCAGTGCACTCTGCTTTAGTTGCCCAGGTTTGGTTCCAAGGCATGGACCTATACTGATCTGTTAGCAGTCATGCTGTGCTGGCAGCCCACATACTAAACAATAGAGGAAGATTGGCATAGATGTTAGCTCAAGGTGAATCTTCCCCAGTAAAAATTTAAAACTACGGTTAACTTACATAAATAGGTTTGTAAACAACTCAAACTGAGTATCACTTGATATATCAAACCCCCTAATTTTCAATAAAAGTGACTCATCAAGACAATCTAAGTAATTTATTAGCATCACGAAGTAATACATTATGGATATTGGAGGACAGATATATCTGATTCCCACTCAGTCTGAGGCAGCATCCCAAACTTGAGAGCAGAGCAAGTATCATGAAGGATAGCAGAGAGAGGAAATATTTTGAATCCAATATAAAAGAATGTACAAGGTGACATTACCAGGTTATCCAGTCTGTTTTTCTGAATATTACATTGATATAACATGCAGCTAATATAATATATGATTCAGTGTTTTCTATTCCAAATCATTTTGAAATAATTTTCCATCAGTTTTAGCAAAATGTTCGTTTCTTAAGGTAGGATTCTGGCTCCTTTTCTAGACCATCATAAATGTATAGTCCACAATAGCTCTTAAAACCCATCTCAAATTCTGAGTGAAAATAATATTATGATCACTGCTGTTAGCAGAAATAAAAGGGACATGTGAAACAGTATAGTGAGAGAAGTATTGTCATTGAAGCACCTAACATATTCTTGAACATGTTTTCTCAATTTTTCAAATAATTGAAAACAAAAATGTTGAAAGGAGGAAAGATGCACACACTCTACAAATGGTTGGAATAGTGGCAACAAGAAAGAGGTAGAAACATGGATAGATATAAAATAAAGTCAATGGTGACCTGTTTTGATTCAAATTGTGTTTCTATAGCATTAATCATATGAATATAAAAAGAAAACCAGTTATCTAAGTATTTCTAATAGTCAGAGTATTGATAGCAAGTAAAATGTGTCCTATATTTTCCTCATTTTTCACTTTAATTGTAGTTATTGAGGCTTATTTGTTTGAATTTAAAAGTGGAATTTGAAAGTTATTTGTAGAATTTAAAATACGAGCAATCTTGCCAATATTCTACGAGAAATAAATCACCCAGTATCAGCTCAAACACTATCCAAACCCTATTCTCATAATTTTATTAAGCATCTTCCTTTCCTATCAAAACTTTAAAAAAGGAACTTGATAAACAGAGTCAATTGTCTCCCATTCTATAACTTTTGTGTATGTTGAGCTAATTGCTAACCTCTCTAAGCCTCATTTTCCACATGTATAGAATGGACATACTATTTCATACTTCAGAAATATAATGAGGAATACAAGAAATAATGTTATACACACCAGTATCACACATGGTTCATAAACACATGTTAGTTTCCTTTTATTTTTTCTATTTTTTGAGTGAGGAGTTTCTGAAATTGCCACAAACATATATAATTAAGTCCAATGAAGATATAAAGAAAAAACAAAGATATCACGACATATGAGGTGATCAGAATAAATTTCATTAATCAACAGGGAAGCAAGAATGGATTTTCAAAAATGAAAAAAAAAGAACCTTTAAAAAGTGTTTTGAAATTCTCGTGAAAGCAAACATATATTTCCAGTCCTAGGAATCATTTATTTTATGTCTATACCTAAATGAAATTTAGTTCAGAAGAGTAGAATATACACTTTTATGACAATGCAAGAATTAATTGGTCTTTGTAAACTCTGAGAAATTATATTCCTGGCGTTTTCTGAACAGATCCCCCAGTGTCTCTGAGTCGCTGTTCATGGTAATTTCCCTGGTGCCTCTGGGAATCTTCTGGCTGTAGCTTGACTTCTCACCTGTGTCTTAGGCTGCCTCAGGCCCTATTTCTCTGGAGGCCCTAAAATGCTCCAGTCAGAAGAGTAGTTCAAGAAACTTTTCCTGCTCTGTGTTCATCTTGCTTTCTGAAGAAAAGGAGGAAAAATAATGTAGCCTGGAATAGTATTAGGGTAGCTTTTGGGAAAGTCTGAGATGAGGCAGGACAAAGAGAACCAAGGACAGACAGCTACAGTCCAAATATGGATCATTAATTAGAGTAACCTTCATGTGCAGAGTGACTGGATCAATAAAGTCAGTGACTTGCAATATCAGGACTGGAACCAGGCTATTTGTTGCCAGGGAATAACATTGATAGAATATATCCATTCCCCAAAGGTTGGGGAATGGAGGACGGAAGAAAAAGACAGAATAAACATTCATTTCCCCATCCACATATCAGGTTAGAAATGGTATATCATTAAGTGAGAATATAAAAAGAAAAAAATCAGAGGAAACCATCACCTAATGTACAGCAAAACTTTTATTCCATCTACCATTTGATTTTTCTCTAATGTGAATTCATTTCTGCACATTATATAGGTTCAAACCAAAATGTGTGCACTGAAGTTCAGTTAACCAATCCCCTTCTCTGACACAAAACAAATATTAAAAGTTTCCTTCAGACATGCTGTTTCGTTGATCTACTTGTCTACCTTCAAGGACTATCACACTGCCTTGATTACTGTAGCTTCGTAACATACCTTTAAATCAGGAAGCGTGAGTTCTTCAAATTTGTTCTTTTATAAAGTTGTGTGAGCTAAAATATATCCTCTCCATTTCGATATAAATTTTCTTTTAAAATATTAAAAAGGATGTATTTTTAAATTGCAAAAAATCTGTGTGCTCTGATATTTCTGAGAATTAATACATATGAAATTTTAAGTTTATTTTTGGATTTGTACTAATGGAAAACACAGTAAGTTTTTTGTATATTGATTTTATAACCTGAAAACGTGCTAAATTCACTTTAATAAAAGAAAAACTCATTCATATTGGAAAAGAAGAAGTAAAACTGTCTTTATTCACAGATGATGTAACTATGTAGAAAAATCTGAATACTTTATGGAAAAGCTATAAAAATGAATAAGTGTTAAAGAAATGAATTTGTGGAATGAATTCAGATGTAATATATCCTGTTCTATTTTTGTGTAATTTTATTCAGAATAGGTATTATTTCTTCTTTAAGCTTTTATAAAATTCCCCAGTGAAGCTATATGGACAGGGGTTTTCCTTTGTGAAGATTTAAAAGAAGAAATGCAATTTATTTAAGAGACATAAGGATATTAAGATTATCTATTATTTATTTTTAAAGAGTTTCATTCATTTATGTAGTGCAAGAAACTTGTGCATTCTATATAAGTTGCTGAATTTGTTGGCATTAATATGCATAGGAGCATTAGCTAGAGTGCCCCTTTAAAGACCCTGTGTGCTTGAGGCTCCTTGTCTGGCCTATGCACCAGCACTCAAAATGATAACAGTCCTGGACTTGGCCCACCCAGCTGTTTTTTTATGGGAGAGTTAGCACAAAGGCCCTCACAGTCTGACCCTCTTGGTGGGTGGGGTCTCTGGGCCTTGGAATGTAGGTCATACAGGGGCAGTCTCCTTTGGCAAGCATGCAGCCTTCATTCCTCTCCCTACTTAAGCCAGCTTCTCTCAGGGGACGGTAGTGGGTGCACATTGCTGTCCAACTGACCACCAATGGACCTTCCCTGCAAGTAACTCCCAATAAACCTATATGTCTCATTTGCCGTCTCCAGGTCTTTTTTTCGGTCTCTCAGCAACCTATACCACACTGATCACTCAGTGGAACACTAGCATTCTCTTATTGTCCTTTTAAAATCTGTAAAAATTGTAGCAATACCACCTCTATCATTAAGAAACAAAATAATTTTGTAATAAATAATCCAAAAATCCTAGATATCAAGACTTGGAAAATAAAAACAAAATAAATCCAGAAAATATAGATATAAAGATATAAAAATGTAAAGAAAGGAATCAAGGACATAATTAATAATCCTAACTAGAAAACAGTACTAAAGCCAAACATTGTTCCGTTGAAATGATTAATAAAAGTCATAAACTGCAGGAAAGATCAAGCAAGAGAAAAGTGAGAAAAAATACAAATTAACAATATGAGGAAATCTTATACAGTGCTGGTAGTAATGTAAGTGTGTGGAAACACTTTAAAACATTTTTTGACAATATCTACTAAGGTAATCATGACTTATGATCTGGCAATTTGATTCTATATATTGATTTACCATGCTGTAAATTTGAGTGACTTGAACAAATGCATCTGTAATTAGAAGGGTAGATAGAGAACCACATGCGGTCTTAGAAGGAAGAGTAAGTAGAATAAGCACGTGGCTCATACTGCTAGAACACCTGATCTTGCTTGCAATAAATATCAAAGACAGATGAGCAAATTAAGCTCAAAGAGGTAGAACTGAATTATCCTTGTACTTAAGTGAGTTTGTATACCCATTTCAGAGTCAGAAACTAAAAACTGTAAGGCCATTCTTCTTACCAACATGTACTCACTTGGATAAGATCCATGGAAAATGAATCTCAGCAAACTGGACAAGTTCAGCATTATGGAAAGTCTAAAGTGCCAGAATGCTACCTGCAGTTCTCACCATTCTAATGTGAAAATCTCTCAAAATAAATCCAGACCTGAATTAAATTCTAGCTTGTTTATTTGGTTGAATTGAATGGAGAATCCGAGGAAGGTATATTTGCATGGGGAAAAGAACCAGCTGGGAAGAGAACTAATCCTATGCAAGGAAGGAGCCCTTATGAATGTCTTAATACAGCAACAAATCTTTTGCAGCTGGAAGGAAAGAAATGAATTTTAGTAAAAGAACTGTTTCTGCTTCATCTTATGGTTTAAGTGCAACTGTGGTGCAGTGAAATCATATTCCATGTGTTATCTCATAAAGTCATTAAAAGATTGCAACACTGGGGATGGATGAAATAAATAAGACTAATGAAAACAACACATTAAAAGAAGTATAAAGCAGGTTTGGGAAATACAATGCTAAAAGTTCTTGGGATTTCAATTACAAAGGATGTATGTATCCAAATCAGTAGTACCACTGGCAGTCCTCTGGGATATTTAGAGAAAAGTGTTGGCCACTGGGCATGCCATTAAGGGTGTTTCAAGCTTCTTCCTCCTTTTGAGGAAAAATTGAAGTCAGAACATTACCTTGCTCCTCTGAAGAAAGCTCCAGCCCAGCTCCAGATCTGGCAAGGGTGAAAATCACTAGCATTTCTATCTCCCTCTTCTCACCAAAGGTGACCCTAGGTGCTGAGAGAACAAAACACCTGAGCACCTTTTAGTAATTTACTTTTAAGAGTAGAACTACTATTGCTGATACTAGAAAAGAAATCCAGTACAGTGGTTAAAAATGAATTTCAAAGTCAGAGAGCCTGGATACCATCTCTTACTAGCCACACTATTGAACTTCTCTGCAGAAGGAACATAAGTTCTCTGAGATCGTAAATGCATCTCTAGTCGCAAGATGAGAAACTACAATCACATATATTTACTTCATGCCAGAAACTGAGCAAGGTGCTTCCTATAGTTTAATCAAGGTCAGACAGCTATGCTCTCACTAATAGGTTTTTCTGATTCCAGAACTTGAAATCCTGGCTACTACAACACACCCTGGTCCATCACATCCTGTCATGACCGCCTGAATATCTACATGTGAGAATATATTTTAATCACTGTGACCCTAACACATGAGCTAGATTAAAATGTGCAAGCATGAAATTAAGAAAAACCTGTCATCCTCCTATGATATATTCCCAGGACCTCGAAAAAAGAGAGTTGGAGAAAACAGCTGTAGCTCAGTTTTCTTTGTGGTGGGCCCAATTCAGTAACATAGCTGATTTTAAAGTAAAAGTATCAGACAACGAAGTAAAAGGGAGTATTTTGTGCACTTTCAGAAGAAGCAGGTGGTTTAAGAGATATTTATTAAAATCAAAATATTCTGGGAAATTTGATGAGTTAGCTATCGAGAAAATGACTATTTGAAACTAACAACGTTTTGAAATATTTAGGATACGCTGTAACCAAGTCTATAGGCTTCTCTTAGGTATTGAAGAGAACACTTGATTAGCCTAGAGGTGTCTAAATCAGCCCACTCAATAGATGCCTAAAAATGGACATAGGTTTGAGGGAGAGGATGAGGGATGACAAGAGTGAGATCGAGGCAGAAAGTCACATGGAACTACGTCACCTACAGGTAGTTTTGATCTCGAATCTTTCCTTTAGGCCCCATCCAAAACTCTGAAGCTCTTCCAGTCTGATGATTTCCAACACTCTGGGACTTAAATAGAGTGCTTGTGTAATGTGAATGTTCACCAGCAGGTTAAGGTATTCCTTTAATGCACCCTAGTAACGGTGAACTTCTAAATTTCCAACAAAATAATACAGTAGTAGGTAACATTTCTTTAACGATACATTTATAATGCAATATATTTGTAAAACATTTTATGCTTTAATTCATACATTGAGCAAAACAAGTTCAACATACATTTTTTTGGCAGATATTTTTACAGAACTCGGACATTGTCCTACAAAGCTAGAAAATAAATACATAATAATATAAATAGAAACAAAATAAAAATTACTAGCAAATAGATAATCTTGTTTACTAAATTATGAGTGTGGACTTTATGTATAACTTAGTCATATTTTCAGCTAATAAAATTTTGCGGCCCCTTGGTGAAACAACAAATGATAACAGTTTCATGGTTTTGTTTCATAGCACACTCTGATGGAAAGGGTCTTTTCCGTGAGTCCTCCTCAAAAGTCCCACACTCCTCATACCATACACATGCAGACACCCACATAGGACACACACAGGCACATATAGGCAAGAAAATTTTCCTTACCTAACACAAATCTAAATACTCTACGGAAAAAATAGCACATCAAACCAAATCAAACAGAACGCTATATAACCTGCTAGTTAGAGCTAATTTTCTTCTGAATGGACAGAATGTTTTTCCCTGGTATTCCATGACTTTAGGAGAAGAAAAGTTGATAACTGTGTAAAGGACTCTAAGAGGTGAAACATCAAACAGTTGTTCCTGGCACTAAAGACAAACTGTATTGTGTCTGTGGTTTCCCTGGATCTCTCCTTGGATATGAGGCAGGAGTAACTCATTCAGATGTACTGTGTGGATGCAATTCAGTCATTCTGCTGAGAAAAGACAAGGGCCTCAGCAGAGACAGATGTCTAGAAAACAGAAGAATCAAGACACAGAACTGAGATTGTGTTACATGATTTATAAAATGTGGGGGTAAAGGGTAGTTAGAATAGTATCTCCTTACGAAGAAAATAAATAAGTAAAAAGACATTATGTGGGAAACAGGGATTAATAGGAGGAGCTTAGAAGATTGATAGGGCAGTGAAAATATTTTGTACAATACCATAATTGTGGATACATGTCATTATAAGTTTGTGTAAACCCATAGAATATGTAACAGCAATAGTGAACCGTAATGTAACTATGGACTTTGGGTGATTATGATGTGTGAATGTAGGTGCATCATTTGTAACAAATGTACCACCTAGTGTGGGATGTTGATAATAGGAGAGGTTATGCTTGTGTAGGAGCAGGGGGTATATGGGGAATATATTCACCTTCTCTTCTATTTCAGGTGAACCTACAACTGTTCTAAAAAAAAAAAGTATTTAAAAATAAAAGACATTATTGGACTTAGAGTCTCCTGGATTTTATTCTCTTCCCATAATTACTGGGAATACACGTTAAATTTTAGAGATTTTGGGCATCACATCTTCTGTTATAAATGCATGACTGTGAATGACATAAAGAGATGTAGATATGTGAGAAGAGTATATACCATCAAGAAAAGAGAGGAGATATTATGTTGAATTCTTTAACAACATTTTAAATTTTATTCAAGAAAATGTCCTGTATTCTTTATGCCATAAATCCATTTAAAAGGGAAAGATTTATTTTTCTCTTTCATAAACAATGAAACAAATTTTCTGGTAATAAAATCAGTCATTTTCCACACATTCCCTTTCAACATTCAGACTGACATGTTTTGTGACGGTTTTTCAAAAGATAAATTTAAATTCAGCTATATTTTTGTTTCTTTATCAGTAATTGCTAAGAGAATAATTTGTCCTATTCCTCCTGCTATAACAATTCTTCTCAATTTTATCTCCCTCATTATTTTTTTCTGTTCTTTATACTTCTCTGCACTGTGCCTCCTGAATCTGTAACTCTTGCATTGCATTCACATGTTCCAGAACTCTTTCAGTATCTAAATTATCTTCCTTTTCATAAAATCTCATTAACCAATCTCTTCTCTGTTGTGATATTTTCTGTATCTTAAGGGATATCTTAAGGGATCTTAGTTTAAATCCTGTTAAGCATGCATAAAAGTCCTTTCATACAAGTTTCTTCTGATTTCTCTAGAAAATATTTCTCAGATTTATCTTCATTATAGTTACAAGTTGATTTGCTTTATGTATTGTGCCACAATATATTTTTTTATTCAATAAACTTTATTTTTTAGAGCAGTTTTATGTTGACAGCAAAATTGAGCAGAAATTCCATCAATTCTCATACACCCCCTGTCCCCACACAAGGACAACCCCTGCCTCCAAAGTGGTACACTTCTCACAAAAAAGAATCTACACTGACACATCTTTACTACCTAAAATTCACAATTTACATTAGGGTTCATTCTTGGTTTTGTACACTCTATGCATTTCGACATGTATAATGATAGTATCCAAAATTTTGGTAACATACAGAACAGTTTCCCTAAACATCCTCTGTGCATACCTATTCTTCCCTCCCTCCTCCCTAACCCTTGGCATCCACTGATCTTTTTGCTGTCTCCACAGTTTTGCCTTTTCTAGAATGTCATATAGTTAAAATAATAGAGTAGGGAGACTTTTCAGATTGGCTTCTTTCACTTTGTAATATGCATGTAAGTTTCCCGTATTTCTCAGATATAGATTAAGGGATTGAATATAGGAGCAATGATGGTGTAAACTAGTGCAATACTTTATCCTCAGGGAAAGTGGTGGGAGGTCTAAGGTAAATAAACATTACAGGCCCCCAAAATAAGACAAACACAGTGATATGAGATCAGTTGGGAGAGAGAGCTTTGCATATTCGTTCATCTGAGTGATTTATTAAGGTGGATAATATAATGCCATAAGAAACAAATAAGACAATAAAGGCGACTAAGGAGACCATACCTGAAAAGGCAATCATGAGGACACCAGTGATATAGGTACCAGTACAGGCAACTTTTAGCAAAGGAAAAATATCACAAATAGTGATCAATTTTGTTAGGAACACAGAAGAGCAAACTGACTACCGTAGAAAAGAGAGGAAAAGAATTAACAGCCCCACCAACCCAAGCAGCCAAGACAAGGAATTGCATCTTGCCCTGTTCATGATAATCACATAGTGGAGAGGTTTGCAGATGGCAACATTGTGATCAAAAGCCATGGCAGTAAGAATGAAGATCTCAGTACCTCCAAAGAAGTGCATGGTAAAGACCTGTAACATGCAATTACCATAGGAAATGGTTTTTCTTTCCACTAGCAGGTTGGCAATTAATTTGGGTGTAACTATAGAGGTATAGCAGATGTCTATTAAGGATAAATTGATGAGGAAATAGTGCATTGATTGGTTCTAAAGAGGACTGCATCGAATAGAACTAAGGATCATAAGGTTTTCTACCAACAGGGCAACGTAACAGAATAAGAAGAGCACAAAGCAAAATATTTGTATGTTTTTGTCATGAGAAAGTCCTGGAAGAATGAATTCTGAGGTGTTTCTCTGGCTTTCCATATGTTTCAATTGGATGTATGTTATATACAAATGACTTATGTTTCTGAAAAAACAAAACAACTTTAGGTGAAAAATTAATAGTATGAACACAATAATGTAAAATTTACTAAGAAATAGATTGACGTGAATAGAATCTTAACATTAATTGATCTTAATTTCTTGAATTGAGCCTCTTTCTCTTTCATTATGTCTCATTTTATAAATCTATTGTGGAATAATTTTATAGTGTTAACAATGAGAATAATTATATATTTTCCTCATAAACAGTGGTAATGATTTAAAATACTTAAAACAAAAATTATTACTATTATGTTATATAGATAACAAAATTATTAATTATATTATTTAGTCTGATGTAAACCAAGAAAATTTTTTTGTATATTTTTCAATTTCTTTGCCTTATAGATAAAATCAGTTTTTCTTATTTTTGGATTTTCTGATCAAATTCCTTGAATTATCTGGGAATAAATCTTGAAGAAGTGCAAGTGTATTTAAACACTCCAGCTTGACTGCTGAAATTTAATTTGTGAAGAGCATACTCTTCTTTGTTATGTGACCAAACATTTTCAAAGGGTCATGTTAAACCAATGGAATAGCTGCTGTATTAAAAAGCAAAGAATACTTTAAAATTATACATTAAGAAAGAATATCAATCAATGACTGGGATTGTGAAAACTAATCTGCAAATTCATTCATTTCTAGTATTTATATTTTACATATTAAAGACATTTAAAAATATGTACTGACATTGAAGTTTGTGATGGAAATTGGTAAAGGAAAGATAAGATCTTTAAATTGCCCAAGTGTATTTGAATTGTGCATTTGTCATGGCTTTTGCTAGAGGTTTCATATTTTATATACAATCTAAAGAATGAATGTCAATAAAAGTTGATGATACAGAAAGCAATTTGAAGACAAACTTTGTGGTTAATTATCACTCAGTGATTTTTGTTGCAATAACAAATAAATGAAAAATTCAGGAATTTGAATCCTTTGTACGTAATGTAAATGTTAAGACATTATTTAATCAGTGCAAAATGAGTGTAGCATAGAGAGAAAGCACTTCAGGAATGATTTTACCCACTGATGAGGAATTATCTGACCTTAGTGGGTTTGCAAAAGCTAGCACACCTTCTCCCTTAGTCTGGATCTGATGTGACAGTCAACTCTGGGACACCAGATATCTATTTAAAAAACACAGGGGCCAGCCCCTGGGGCCAAGAGGTTTTCTCCCACTCCGCTACGGCGGCCCAGGGTTTCACCAGTTTGGATCCTGGGTGCGGACATGGCACCGCTCATCAGGCCACTCTGAGGTGGCGTCCCACATAGCACAACCAGAGGCACTGACAACTAGAATATACATCTATGTGCTGGGGGGCTTGGGGAGAAGAAGAAGGAGAAAAAAAGAAGATTGGCCACAGATCTTAGCTCAAGTGACAATCTTTAAAAACAAAAACAACACAAAATGCTTTTGTTTCAATATTATTTAGGAACCATCAACTCTAGTGATGCATAAATTCAATATCTATGTTATTTATAGTCTTTTAGAGGACTGTAGGTGACAAACAGCTGACAGCTGTGGCATTGAAAAATATGGTCCATACTGAGGGAACCAATTCTATTTTAAATTACTTTTCAAAATTCTAAATTCAAGAAGTAGAAATTTTCAATTTGTTCCTACTTTGCTTCAGTATCACTACTAGACTTCCTACCCGCCTTCATATTAAAAAAACCCAAAATAATTATCAATCACAGTGTCTAGCAGTTAAGTGTAACTAAAGAGTATTGAAATATTTAAGGAGTGTGCAGATCAATGACCTCTCTTCTACTTAATGCAACTGATATTCATTCTTTGTTTATAAGGTAGAAACAATGTTATCTTTAAGATACATTTACTTATGTAAAACCATTATATTTATAGAGAATTATTATATATGTAGACTATGAACAACATAGAAGTGGAAATCACTTAACTAATCCAAATCTCTGATTTTAAATAGAAGATACCCAGATGAAGAGAATCTAAGTAATTTCTTAGGATTGGAAAATAATACCCTATGAATGTTAGAACACAGAATCTTGTTTCTCCCTCAATCTGGGGCTACATTTAATGTGTGAGACCTGGGAAGGATGTCAGAGGGTATCATGAAGGACAGCAATGAAAAAACTATTTTGAATCCTCATCTGAGTAGAAAAGAATAGTCAAGATGCTGGGTTACCAGACACCCAGTCTGTGCTTCTGAGTACTCATGTATGTAAAGAGTAGTGGAGTATTTAACACAAACATGTATTCTAGAATTCTCTGATTCTAAAACATTCGAAATAATTTTCCTTCAGGAAGCTCTTCAAATCAAGATTCTTGCTTGTTTTCTAGATCATCATTGGCATTTAATCTGCAATAGCTCTAAACGTCTCCTGTAGTCTGAGGGAATGTGTTATATGATCGGTGCTGTTAGCAGAGGGAAAAGGGAAAAGTCATTCGAGGAGAATTATGGTCATAAAACAATATAGTCATAGTAAGGGAAACCTCCTATGTAAAAATTGAAGTCACAATTGATTAAATAAAGCATATCAGGAAACCACTGAAGATGGCATTAGAACAGTTGGTAACACAGAGAAGGAGAAACATTGAGGAATGCTAAATAAACTGACCAGTGTAATCCTTGAGCTAATCATTAAATCTCTTTAACCTCATTTACCTTTTTTATACGATTAAAGTATCATTATACAGTTCAGAAACTTAATAAGGAGTACATGAGGTAATATAAAATATCCCAGTGACACACGTGGTTTATAACACACAGCCATTTTCCTTTCACAGTCTTTCCTGTCTGAGTGAATTGTTTGGCAACTACATAAATTGTCTTACACACATATACAACTAAACCCAATGAAAAAATAAAGAAAAAACATTTGTAACATAAATTTAATGTGTGATCAGGTAAACTTCAATTTCGAGAATCTATTAGTGAAAATCTGTTAGTTTGATAATAGATTGGTTATCTTAAGGTACTTCTTAACACAAATCATTAGTCTTTTTAATTTTCACTACAAAAATATACTTCAATAATTACTTTATTTCTCTGGTAGTATTGAATAAAACTGCTGTGTGCTTTTTGTGTTATCCTGTCCATACAAGACTAGACACTCATATTTAAAGACAATTTTCACCACACATTCAAATTTTCTCTCAGTGTAACAGAATGTAGCATACTATAAACTTACTATAGTTGACTCAGATAAAACACATATTTTAGCATGCAAAGTGTTTTGAAAGATAGTAAATTCTACATTATTGTAGATATTCAAGCATAAGTTGATCTATTTCTTAATAGTAATATGGCAGATTGCATATAAGCACAAGAATGGGACAAAATGAAATTCACTGCCAACTTGAAAATGTTTTAACTCTATTCTTTTTCATGGGAATTTTGCTTATAAACAATGCCCAATTAAAACTAGAGTCTTCTAAAACATTTTTAGAGTAATGAAATTATCATATGCAGCAAGAGAAATTATAGCCTTTAGAATGAAATTGTATAAAGTAAATATAAAGAACATAATATTAACCCAGCACATGTTTGGTGGGACTCTTCTCAAATCAAGGTGACATGAGTACTTCACTTAGCCATCAGATCTGAGGGGTTGTCAGGTTAACTTTAGGGTGTACCAGGAAGCATTCTGCCCTCACACACTCACTCTGCCAATTTGCCTCCAGTACACAAATCTGAAATAAAAGGCAGAGAATTACAAACCAGTAATTCAAACACATCCAGAATAATTCTCTGCAAATATATTTAAAATCGCAACATGCTTTAAACCTCCTACAGGTTTACAAAGGAATTAGACTTCAAATATTCACTAAAAACTAGCAGCAGTGCAAGGAGAAGTGAATCTTTTTTCCTCAGGAAAGCAGGCTGAAATTTTTGAATGCCAATTAACAGCCTAATAAAAACCCAAACAAAAAATAAACAAAACGTGTTTTTAAATTCCTGCAAAAGCTAAAACAAGTATTTAGGTCCTAGGAACATCTATTTTATGCCTATGCATGAAGAGAGTTTGGTTTGGAAGAACAGAAGATAAACTCAAGTGACAATGCAAGCATTAGTAGGTATCTGAAAGGTCTAAGTAATTATAGTCCCAAAGGCATTTCTAAACAGATCCTGGCCAAATGTTGCTAAGTCAGTGTCCACAATAATGTGCTTGCTTACTATTTGGAAAATAACTGGCCCTATTTCTCTGGAGGCCCAAAAGTCTATACTCTGAGCAACTCTGGAAACTGACTGCTCTGTGTTCTTCCAGCTTTCTGAAAAATAAGATGGAAGCTAATGTAGCCTGCAATAGTATTAGCTTAGGTTTCAGTAAAATCTCAGATGAGGTAGGACAAAGAGAAGTGAACACAGATATTTATAGTCCTACATGGGCAATTATCAAGATTCTAAGTGTGTAGCGCAGATTGACCAATAATCAATGACCTGTGATATCATAATTTGTACAAGGTTACTTTTCGTTAGAAGCTAACATTGATGGAATTGATGGTTGGAGGATGAGAGACAAAGAAAAGGAAAGATAAAAGAATAGACATTATTTTACCATAAACTTGGCAGGTAGGAAAAGTAAAAATAAATAAAGGATTTTAGCATTTCAGCATTAAAGGATATCGTAACCCAGTGTTTTACTGATTGTCTACTACAACATTATACACAATGTTGATCAAAATTTACTCAAGTCTACCTGTATCAATCCACAGAGGGAGACAGCTGGTCATGTTGTCATGTCTCTATCCTCCCCACACAAACACACAGTAGGACACCCCTTAGAGGCAGACAGAAGTTTTGCATGTACATCCTCAATTCCTTTTTTTTGGTGAGGAAGATGAGTCTTGAGCTAACATCTATTGCCAGTCTTCCTCTTTGTGCTTGAGGAACATTTTGCTGAGCTAACATCTGTGCCAATCTTCCTCTATTTTATGTGGGATGCCACCACAGCATGGCTTGATGAGTGGTGTGTAGGTCCATGCCCAGGATCCGAACTGGTGAACCCCAGGGAGCAGAAGCAGAGTGCATGAACTTAACCACTATGCCACTGAACTGGCCCCTACATCCTCAATTCTTGAATTCATCCCTGGTCATATACTAGGTCTACTGAATATTTTTAATTTTGATGAAGTGAAAATTATCATTTTCTGTTTTTATGAATCATAATATTGGTGCAATTTTTAAAATTCTTTTTAAAATCTAACGTCACAAAAATCTTCTTCCGTGTTTTACTCTGTTTTATACTTTTATGTATTACATGTAGGTCTAAGATCCATTCTTAATAAATTTGTCTAACATGCGATGTATAGATGAAAGGCTTTTTCTTTTTTGTTTTGGTACGTATAGATATACAATAGGCCCACAACAATTGGTTGTAAAGATGATTCTTTTCTCCATTTAATTAACTATGGCCTTTGTTAAGATTAGCTGCCCATATATGTGCAGATCTACTACTGAGCTCTTGAGTCTGCTTA
Source organism: Equus caballus (assembly GCF_041296265.1). Taxonomy (NCBI): domain Eukaryota; kingdom Metazoa; phylum Chordata; class Mammalia; order Perissodactyla; family Equidae; genus Equus; species Equus caballus. Next base: position 16,486,262 of record NC_091695.1, read on the forward strand.
ACTGATCTTATTGTCTATCTTTATGAAAATACCACTCCATTTGAACACAGCCGTTTTATAATATAACTTGAAATTAGATAGTGTAAGTCCTCCAACTTTGTTTTTTAAAGTTGTGGGACCTAATTTAGGTCTTTTGCATTTCCATATAAATTTTAGATCAGATTTGAAAAGTTTTAAAATGTGCTTGTTTTTATTTTGTTTGAGAATTCTGGAATCTAAAAACGTTAGTGGGGAGAATTCATACTTTAATAATGTTGAGACATTTGTCCATGAACACATTTATATTTTTTTAAATTTTTAATATTTTTTACTTTTCATCTATTAAGGTGCTTATGTTTGTTACCTCACAAAATTGGTGTTCTCTTGTCCAATAAACCTTTAAGAAAGCAAATTTTTATGGCATCAGCTTTCGGAAAAAGAAACGTAGCTTTATTTTGTGAGATTGATCTGCAAGGAGACGGGAGCATGTGCCCTCAGATCTGTCTCCTCAAGCAGGTCATCAGGGACAATTTATGAGATGAAGGGCAGGGCAGTCTGGAGTGTGGAGATGGGTGAATGGAGGTAAGGAAAAGTGAGGTAATTGATGATCCGTGCAAGCATGTTAATCTTCATGCCTCTTCATAGGACACATGTTCACAAAATGGCAGCATAACCATGAGCTGAGGGTGGGATTTTTAGCTCCTTGACACCAATAAGTTCACTTATCGAGCATTTACAAAGGCTCAGTTGACGTGGTGTTAGTGCTCCCAAACGTCCTGAACTAGACAAGGGATCCCAGTTCTTGAAAGACCACTCTTAATTACTCTGTTGCTAAGATGTGGTCAGTTGAACTGGTTCTGGAGGGTGTGTGGCTACAGACCCAATTCAGATTATAGCTTACTTTATAGCAAAACATCTGAATGTGAAGTAAAATAAGACTAATTTCTGCACTTTCAGATGAAGCAGCTAGTCTAAGAGATATTTGATAAAATCTAAATGTTTTGGGAAAAATGATTATTTAGGTACAGGGAAAAGGATGATCTACTTGAAATTAAGATACCTCTATGTAGCATTATTCACAATGGCCTCAATGCAGAAACAACCTAAGTGGATTAAGCGGATGAACGGATAAAGAAGAATTCCTCAAGCAAAAAGAGGAAGATTGGCAACAAATGTTAACTCAGGGTCAATCTTCCTAACAAAAAACAAAACAAACAATCAAACAAAAACTAATGGACCATTGAGAAAAGAAAACAAATCATAATAAAAGGTTTTTTGGTTTTGTTGCATAACATTCTTTCTGATGGGATGGGTTTTTCCCTGACCCATTCTCAAGATCCCAAGGATTGGATTATGTGATTCAAAGGGGATGGGCATAAATGATAATAAAAAGTGTACCTCCTTGTTGCATAAAATAACTAAGCAAAAAGTCATTATGGGGGCTGAGAGTCTGCTAGATTCCATCTCTCCCTGATAGTTACATAATGATGTATGTTAAAATTTTAGCCTCCCTGACATTACTTGTCTTATTATTAATGCATGACTGTTAATGGCATAAGTGGACGTTCTAGATATGTGAGAACAATGTATACAGTCAAATAGAAAGAAAAGATAGTGCCTTTGAATTTAATTCAGTAACTGTTTATTTCCATCTTAATTTGTACAGATTTATTTCTGAAAAAGACGGAGAAACAAAGAAAAATAAAGGTACAACACATTACCTTCTGGCTCAGTTAAACTGGAAAAACAGTTCATAAGAAGAAAAACTAGTATCAGGCATAGGATTATTTGAAATACAGTAAATGTTCAGCAGAATACCAATAAAAAATACAGGGCAGGAATCAGAAATCTTCATGAATAAGAAAACATCAGGAGTGTGAATTATATGAAAGGCATGCACACTAAAGCACAGGGGTGGGGACGTTATAAGCAGAGGAGATGGCAGAAATAAAGCCATAGAGGTGAGATATTTTAGAGAATGTTTGGAGAATGTCATGGGGTTCCGTGTAGCTGGATGAAAGCATCCAAGCAAAGGGAAACATAGAAAGAAAGGTAGGGAAAGAGGAAAATCCCCTAACGTCAATTTCCTGTATGCCATATGTGATGCTAAATCTTCACTCAGGTTAGCCAAACTAATATTTCATCTTTAAGAAGTATAATATTTCCATATTTCACAGATATTTTTTAAATGGAGGTTCACATAATTAAACCAAATTGCCAAGACACAGAGATAAAAGGTTACAGAGTCAGTAGTCACCCAGGTTGCCCTGGCCCCATAACACCACACATTCTTCCAGTATATAAATTTTTGAAATCAGTAAAATCAAGTCAGACCTATTTCAGGAGATATCTGATAAACAAATGAGAAGGTAGGATTATATTCCAAGGAAAATAGAGTTCCAAATAAATTTTTGGAGAGAGGAGTTGTGACATGATTAGAGGCACACTTTAGAAGGGCATGTGAATTACTCAAATTAATGTAGTCACACTTGGAACTAGTTGGACCTTATAAAGTGCAGATAACATTCTGAATAACAGTGACTTGCATTTTTGGCTCATACTTTGTCAGAGGTCATTTAGTCCAACTTCCCAAAGAAACCTTATATGCTTTCAAAACATCTCAGATGATAAACGCCCTGAGGACACAGGATTGAAAGCACAATGAATATTATCTTAGTTGCTTTAATTTTAAATATGCCATTTGAGACCATACCTTCCGCATGGCAATTTTCATCTCCATATTTCTCAGGGTATAGATGAGAGGATTCAGCATGGGGGCAATCACAGTATAAAACACAGAGACTTCCTTATCTTTGTTCTCACTCCCTGCAGGTAGAACATAAATATAGATACAGGGCACAAAGAACAAAACTACAACCATAACATGAGAGCTACAGGTTGAGAGTGCTTTGCGTCGCCCTGCAGAGGAGGGTGTCCTAAGATTATATAATATGAGTATATAAGAAGCTACCAAGACAAGAAAAACAACCACCACCACCATCCCTGAATTTGCAATCATTAAGATATTAACAACATGAATATCTTTGCACACCAGTTTCAAAAGAGGCTTCACATCACATAAGTAATGATCTATCTGATTAGGACCACAGAAAGGTAAATTGAGTATTATGAGAAGTAGAGCAATAGAGTGCCAAAAGCCCACAACCCAGGCCATGATGATCAACATGTTACACCTCTGCCAGTTCATGATGACCATGTAGTGCAGGGGCTTGACAATGGCAACATAGCGATCAAAAGCCATGCACACTAAGATGAATATTTCCACAGCAGCCAGCAAGTGGGCAGTGAAGAGCTGGGTCATACAGTTGTTATAGGAAATATTTTTTCTTACCGCAGCTAAATCCCTGATTAGCCGGGGGATCACAGTGGAGGTGTAGCAGAGGTCCATGAGGGAAAGGTGGCAGAGAAAGTAGTACATGGGTTGTTGGATTAGATGGCTGCAAGCGATTGTGAGTAAGATGGTGGAATTCCCCATTAAGACGGCCATGTAACAGAGGAGGAACAAGAAAAAGAAGAGTAGCTCTATTTGCTTATTTTCCCACAGCCCCAAGAAAACAAATTCTGTGATATTCTGATTTCTCATGAGGTTAAGGTGAGTCCAGAGTATACAACAGAACCTTGGTTTATCTGAAATGACAGAGAACATAGTATATCTTCAATAATATTTTTTTTTTAAGTTTTGGAACATTTAAACACAGAAAAAAAGTGATTTAGGCCATAAAGGATTCATTACGGACTTTTAAATCGTTTTCTGATAACTGGCATCATTATATTTCAAATAATATTCAATGAGAGCATATTTTATGTCTGGAACTTTTGTAAACATTTTGTACGCACTTAACTAATAAAAACTCATTAGTTACAATTCTGATACTCACTTTATATATGAAAAATAGAAAACGGTGTGTTCACTTCATTCCACAAAATCATTAAGATATTAAGTAGCAATTTACAACATGAGTGTATCTGATGTCATTTTCCATGCTTTTAAAAGCTATGCCACATTATCCATTAATCAAATGGTCTCCCAGCTGTTTTCCACCTCTATAAAAGATATGAGGTTTTGCTCCATCTCTGCCATTAACTACCTGTATTATGTTAGGCAAATTGCTCCCTTCCAGTATGCTACATATAACTTATACATAAAGTCCCAATCATGCACCATCATTCCATATATCCAATGAAACTAAATATTTATTTTTGAAATAAAAATAAAATCAAGGCTTTGCATCATAGCAGAGAAATAGCCTTAATTAATTGATAATAGTTTTAGTGACTCTCCTTCTTGGCTTGTTTGCTCAAAATTCAGAAGATGGAGAGAACGAACTAGGGAACTGAAGGTGCAAGTGCTGGGCATCTGAATAAAGGAATACAGGTTACTATCATATAACAGCTTCACCTTTTTTTCTAATTATTCTCATGACACATTAGAGGTTGCTATTGAAACATTAGAAACACTTTAGAGGGCTGGTTATTTTATGTTGACATATTGAAGAACCTAGTATGATTATATAATGACCTGCTTGTTTAAACACACGTTGAGAACATTTTGATATAATATACCTAGGAGCGGAGAGTGAATATGTTGACTTTTTACCCATAACCAAATGTCATCCACAACAAAATCGTGTTTTTCCTAGAAGACTATTAATTTCAATGAATTGTTTTTTAATGATGTCAGTGAGAGAACAATATGATATAGTGAACAGATCCCTCATTTAATGATTGAAGATGAGCATCCACTCTCACTTCTTGTTAATTATTTTTATTGTTAGCACTGAGCAGTTTATTCCCTCTGATCCACCTGCTTCAACTGACAAGTGGAACAAATTATACAGATCTTTTTGCCTTATGCCAAGAGCAAAGTAAATAAAGTTCATGTAAAGAATATACAAAGTAAAGAGCTTAAAATTCTAACTTGTCAAATCTACAAAACAGTACACCCAAAAATGTTTGGAGAGGAACAAACTGTTGTGAAAGAAAATAGACATTAGCATTTTTACCAGTTAATTTGTTTTCTGTGGATTTTATGTTTTGTCTGAAGAGAGAGGTTGAAGAACTCATAGGAGACATACAGGAAGCATAAGGAAGAAACATGGGTGTTGGTTTAAGTTTGTTCTGGGTTCAAAATGGATTTTAGCAAAGAACGTTTTTATGTATAAATTGAGACTATGCAAACCTAGTCTTTTTTATGTGGAAGAATCTGATCGGTTAAAGAACACAAATTAGTGATAACTTTTCATTAAAATTGTATAACAAAACTGTAGAAAAACTAGAGAATCAAAACTCTAGAAGTGCAATTCTTGGTTTAGAATATTCCCTGAACATTGTTGCACACCTCCACATCTCTTAAGATTTGGAGCAGTGCTGCTCAACTTACAACGATTGAACATCAGTTGGGGAAAGACAGGTCCATATAAAATAACATTCTTCAAAGCAGTGCCCATAGAAACCTCTGACAAAACTACCTCCTGTGGAAATATCCCCTGTCCTATCCTCAAATCATTTTCTTTACAGCCTCTGTCTAATTCATAAAAAAAACCCTGTGTCTCTTTCCTTTCTTTCTCTCTCCCTGTCCCTTCTCTCTCTCTCTCTCACTCTGATTCTCTCTCTCTCTGTCTCTCTCTCTTTCACACACACACACACACACACATACTCACACCCCCGCCCACATATATGCTTAGATAGGTAGAGTTTTTGGAGTGAGGAATTTTGAGTCCACCTTTTTACATATTTTTCAGCTAGATATTTTCTTCCAAATATCTCTTCTTTAAACTTTAAATTGTTTGAGAAAAATCTCTGAGAGGGATTATTTGAAAAGACATGACAACTGCAATATGAAAGGGGAAAAAATCTTTTTAAAAAGACTATTGTGAAGTGGGATTTATGACTAAGAATATGAGAATATATGGAGAGTATAAAATCATGAAGTGCATTTTATGATTTTTCTGTTTCTTTAACTATTTATCACATCTGTAATAAAGAAATATTGTGAAAGTGAAGGGCTTCATTATTTGACATGTTTTAAGCAAAATATTTAGATAACACATACAAAGCAATAATATGTTTTAAACAATTTACTAAATACTTTTATTTACCAAGCATTTCATCTTCACCATGACCTGATGGGGTATATGTTATTGTATTATTGGATCTGTTTTGCAAATAAGGAAAATAGAACTCAAGGTTACACAAGCACAAAGGGGAAGGTCTATATCTAAACATTTTCTGTATGATTTGGAAGTTCATACTTTTTCCATTATGTTTAAATGCCTTCTCATAAATACAAATAAAGGCTTAAAACCTCAATTTGTCCTCAAATTATCATTCAGATTTTCCTGAATGACTTCTCTTGAAAATAACCACCAAGAAAATTATTTCACAAGAATTTAAACTTAAAAATTTGAATTTGCTAAGTTCAACTTTTACATAAAATAAAATGCTGTTCAAAATCCCAATTATTTTCTCCTAATTTTAATACATACATACATATATATATGTATGCTCACTAATCAGGATGCTTACTTCTGGAAGACTTTACATTTCTTTGGAATATCAAGATGATCCTTCAGGCTGATTCTATTTGTTTGTGTGACTGTGCCAGCTACCCACAAATAGATGTAGAATGCCTCTGGCTCTCCAGTGAACCTTCCATCCAAAGGAAACTTTTAGAAAAGCAGTGGTGAGAATACGTCAAATTAAAAGCACAAGAAAGACCAGAGGGAAAAACTCCCACAGGCATTTTACAGCAGCTAATGTGTATGTAGTTGTAATCATAAAAATAAAGTCAATATATTATTTGGGTATATAGACAAGTTTGAGACTTACTTCTGCTTATCTCTTGAGGGTTCTCACAGGAATGATTCAATACTTCTGTAATGTGATAGCACTGATGAAATACTATGGATATTTGTTCTTCTATCTCTCTCCTCTGCTAGAATAATTTCCTCAAAGACTGAAATTATCGTAGAACATGATATATTTTTAATAAAGGTTGAATTCTTTATCATTCAATTCCACATCATTTAGTGTTACTGGGTGTTTTCTAGTGTTAGGGTACTGGTTAGAATTGGGAAATGCACAATGCTTAATCATTTTCCCCCTTATTTTAGTTTCGATTTGTTTTGCATTTTCCCCACCTTGGGTGAGAGGGGGAGGAGTGTCAGTAGAAACCAAAGGGAACAGGTTGAGTAATCATAGTCCTTAATTCATAACAGATGATCCTCATGGGTCCATGTAAGGTCCCTCCAAAGTTTTACTTTATTTTGTTACGTATTCTTCCTTTTGCCATTCCTCATTTCTATGTCTCCTTGCACCTTCTGTGCCCCAGTGTACTCTAACATATTCAACTCTTACTAGTCCCAGAGTATTGCACATATCGTGGTTTTTCTACAGCTGTCCACATCTTGAAAATAATCTCTTACAATACTCCTCTTCAGTTATGGCATTTGACTTGGTCTTCTTGCTCCATTACCCTGACTCACACATGCACTTAATAATATGACATCAAAATGCATGAAATAGGGTTAGATAAATCCACATGAAGAAAAATATCAATCTACCTTCACAGTGGAAGATTTCAATGCTTCTTTTTCATTACTGATGAGTAAAGCAGGAAATAAGTCAGGAGGAATATGAACAATCTGAACAATACAATTTAAGAGTATACAGAGGCATGCATAAAATTATACATCTAACTAAGAATACATATCATTTTCATGCACAAAAGGAATATTTGCAAAATTAAGTATTATACCATTAAAAAAAACCTCAACATATTTTAAAGAAGTGACATTATAAAAAACTCTTGGCACAAAATATATAGATCTAGATCTGTTATATTATTTTTCTACCTCAAACTGCTTAAGCATATCTCTGTCAAATAACTAGCTAAGCAATAAGATCATAGAAGAGACACTCCAAAAGCACACCTCATAGAAAATTCAGTCTTTCCAAAAATCATTTAGAAAAGTTACTAAACATTCAAGCAACTACACCCAACAAATCCTCCCTTCATAAAGTCAAAACAACACAAGAATGTCCACTCTCACTACTTATATAGGCATATCTCATTTTCTTGCACTTTACTGCACTCACAGATATTGAATTTTTTACAAATTGAAGGTTTGTGGCAAATCTGCATTGAACCAATCCTATTGGCACCATTTTTACAACATTTACTTACTTTGTGTCTCTGTGTCACATTTTGGTAATTCTCACATTATTTCAAACTGTTTAATTATTATGGTTATCTGTGATCAGTCATTTTGATGTTACTATTGTAATTGTTTTGTGGCACCATGAACTGTGCTCACATAAGGTGGTGAACTTAATCAATAAATGTGTGTGTTCTGACTGCTCCACCAATCAGTTGTTCCCCTATCTTTCTCCCTCTCCTCAGGCCTCCCTATTCCCTGACACATAACAATATCAAAATTAGACCAACTGATAATTCTACATGTTCAAGTGGAAGGAAGAGTTGCACGTCTCTCACTTTAAATCAAAATCTAGATAAGATGAAGCTTACTGAGGTAGGCACGTCAAAAGCCAAGATAGAATGAAAGCTAGGACTCTTGGGTCTCTTAGCCAAGTTGTGAATGTAAAAGAAACGTTCTTGGAGGAAATTAAAATTGCAACTCCAGTGGACACACAAATGATAAGAAAGCAAAATAGCTTTATTGCTGATATGGAGAAAGTTTTATTGGTCTGGATAGATTAAACCAACCACAACATTCCCTTAAGCTAAAGCTAAACCAAGAGGAAGACTCTAACTCTCTTAAATTCTCTGAAGGCTGAGAGAGGTGAGGAGGATGCAGAAGAAAAGTTTAAAGCTAGCAGAGGTTGGTTCCTGAGGGTTAAGGAAGAAAGCTATCTCCATAACATAAAAGTTCAAGGTGAAGCAGCAAGTGATGATGTAGACACTGTGTCAAGTTATCCAGAAGACTTAACTAAGATAATTAATGAAGTTGGTTACACTAAACAAAAGATTTTCAATGTAGATTAAATAGTCTTATATAGGAAAAAGATGCTATCTAGGACTTTCATAGCTAGAGAGGAGAAGTCAATGCCTGGCTTCAAAGCTTCAAAGTAGGCTGTCTCTCTTGTTAGGGGCTAATGCAGCTGGTGATTGTAAGTTGAAGCCAATGCTCATTTACCATTCTGAAAATCATAGAGCCCTCAGGAATTATGCAAAATCTACTCTGCCTTTGCTCTATAAATGGAACAACAAAGCCTAGATGACAGCACATCTGTTTACAACAGGATTTGTTGAATATCTTAAGCCCATTGTTGAGACATACTGCTCAGAAAAGAAGATTCCTTTCATAGTATTGCTGTTCCTTGACAATACAACTAGTCAACCAAGAGCTCTGGTGGAGATGTAAAATGAGATTAATGTTCTTTTCATGCCTGCTAACACAACGTGCATTCTGCAGCCCATGGATCAAGGAATAATCTTGAATTTCAAGTCTTAATATTTAAGAAATACACCTTAAGGCTATAGCTACCACAGATAGTGATTCCTCTAATGGACCTGGGTAAAGTGAAGTGAAAGTTTCTGGAAAGGATTCATCATTTTAGATGCCATTAAGAACATTCATGATTTATGAGAAGAGGTCAAAATATTAACATTAACAGGAGTTTGGAAGAACTTGATTCCAACCTCATGGATGGCTTTGAGGAGTTCAAGACTTCAGTGGAGGAAATAACTGCAGATGCCGAGGAAATAGAAAGAGACCTAGAATTAGAAGTGGAGCCTGAAGATGTGATGAAATTGCTGCAATCTCTTGGTAAAATTTTAATGATTGAGGAGCTGCTTCTTCTGGATAAGCAAAGAAAGTGGTTTCTTGAGAGGGAAGCTACTCCTGATGAAGATGCTTGAAGATTGTTGAAACAATAGCAAAGAATTTAGAATATTACAGAAACTTAGTTGATAAAGCAGCAGCAGGATTTGAGAGGATTGCCTCCAATTTCTAAAGAAGTTCTACTGTGGGTGAAACGCTATCAAACAGCATTGCATGCTAATTGTTTGTGAAAGGAAGAGTCAGTCAATGTGGCAAACTGCATTTTGGCTATTTTTAAAAAATCACCACAACCCCCTCAACCTTCAGCAACCACTCCCCTGATCAGTTAGCAGCCATCAACATTGAGACAAGACTATCCACCACCAAACAGATTACGACTTCCTGAAGGTTCAGAAGAGGCTTAGCATTTTTATCAATAAAGCATCTTTTAAATAAGGTATAACAGTTTTTTTTGACATAATGCTATTGCCCACTTATAACACTACAGTACAGTGTAAACATAACTTTTATAAGCACCAGGAAAACAAAAAATTTATGTGACTCACTTTATTGCAGTATTTGTTATATAGCAGTGGTCTGGAACTGACCCCACAATATTTCCAAGGTATGTCTGTCTGGGAAATGTCCGGAATAAGAAAATCCATAGAAATGGAAAGCTGATTAGTGGTTTCCAGGTCCTTGGGCTGGAGGAATTGTAATATGACAATTGACTGCTTAATTTGTGCAGTGTGATGAAAATGTTCTATTATAAGTAAGTTGTGATGATAGCACAACATTGTGAATGTATAAAAGTCAATGGATAGTACATTTTTAAATGGCTAAAATGATTAATTTTATTTCATAAGAATTTTACCTCAGCTAAAAAAAAATTACAAAACAAATAAAAAATTTTGAAATAAATGAAATCGAATTAACAACATATTTGAATATCTGGGAAGCAGTAAAATATTTAGACAGAAATTTGGACCATAATATATTTATATATCAGATATAATATATACATAGTTATTATATATCTGATATATATTATTTGATATATTATTATATATACTATATATTTTATATTACTATCATATAAGTCTAATATATATATATATGTTAGAAACTAAATAGCGTCTAAAATCAATTGCCAAATGTTTTGACCTATAACAATAGAAGAGTAGAGAAAATAAGTAGAAGGCAGAAAATAATAAGGATAAGGAGAAAATTAGTGAAATAGAAAATTAAAAAAAAACAGAAAAATCAATGAAACAAAAAACTGATTTTTTGAAAACCTCAATAAAACTGATTAGCCAGATTAATGGGGAGTGGAAACAGTGAAAAAGAAGAGAGACACAAGGAGAGAGAGAGAGAAGAGACAAATTACTCATATTAAAAATGAAAGTGCATATAGTATTACATATTCAGATTCTATTGACATTAATAAAATAGTAAGAAATATCAAGAACAAATTTTCGCTAGAAAATTTGACAACTTAAATATCAATTATTTGTAAAAATATTATAAAATCTGACTCAAGAAGAAACAAAAAACCTAAATAGTCCTATACCAATTGAAAAAAGTAAATTTTTAGTTAATATCTTTCTCAAAAATAATCCCACGCCCAATGAATTTACTTTTAAATTGACAAGATATTCAAAAAATAAATAATACAAATTCTGTACAAAGTTTTTCAGAAAATAGAGAGAACACTAAGCCCATCAGTTTAGGAAGCCAGCATTGCCCAAATGCTAAATCACATTACAAGAAATAAAATGACAGATGAATATCTTCTAGAACATATACACAAAGACAGTAAACCATATACTATCAAAAATATGCCAAATTAAAAAAATAATTCACATGAACATGTGGAGTTTATACCAGGAATAAAACGTGGTTTAACATTCAAAACTCAATCAATATTCATTTAATTAACAGAAAAAAGAGAATAATCACAAGATAATGTCAATAGATGCATAAAAATTGATAAATTTCAATTTAGATTTATAATAAAAAATTTTTATCAAATGAAGAATAGAAAGAAACTTGCTCAACATGATAAAGAGCATCTGTATAAAACCTACAACTACCATCACACTTAATAATGAATCCTCTCTAAGATCGAAAATAAGTCTGTCCACTCACCATTTTTGCTCTGCATTGTATGCTGGGTTCCACCCATTACAATAAGTTAAGAAAAAGAAATAAAAGACTTACAAACTGGAAAGGAAGGAGCAAAATTGTAAAAATATACTTAGGTGCAGATGACATGATTGCATAGGTAGAAAACATTTTGTGCTCTGCAGAAAAACTAACAGACCTAAGCAGTTAATTTAACAAGGTCACAGAATACAATGTCAAGCAAAATATCAAATACATTTCTATAATAAAGTTAGAGATTGAAATTAGAAACAAAGTACTATGTAAAATACTGTTAAAAAACATGACATTTAATAGGTATGTTTTAAAAATACATTCAAGACTTCTGTGTGACAACCAGAAACTGCTGAAAGTCAATACATAAATAAATGGACAGATGCCATGTTAATGGGTTAAAAGAGTCAACATTTTTGCCATATCAATTTTACAATATCAAATTCCAATAAAAATAAAGCAAATTATTTGGAGATGTTGACAATCCTATTCTGAAATTTATGTAGAAATAGACAATTTTAAAGGAATTTTTAATAGCAAATAAATCTCAAAAAAAAAAAAGAACACGATTACAGAACCTTTTCTACCTAAATTCAAGATTTACTGTAAAGCTTCTATAAAAAATGCTGTGTGGCACTGACATAGGATAAACATATGGATCATTGCAACACAACAGAATGTCAAGAAATATACTCAAATGTTTGAAATTTTTACAGAGATGTCAAGGTGACTCAATGGGGAAACAATAGACTTTTCAACAAATTATGCTAGATCGATTGGTATTCATATGAGAAAAAAGGAACTTCAACCACTACCTCACACCGTATACAACAATTAACTTGAAATGAGTCAGAAGTCTTCATGTTAAATTGGAAGCTACAGAAATTCTAGAAGAAATATTTTTGACCTTGGTGTAGGCTAATATTTATTACACATGACACAACAAGTAGGAATCATAAGGAAAACTGACAAAATGAAACTTGTCAAAGTTTTAAATTTTCTGCCTATCAGATGTCATCCTTTTTAAAAATGAAAAGGCAATCCATAGACTGAGAAAAAACTTTATATATTTTATACATAAAAATTTATATTAGGGTCTGGCCCAGTGGCATAGTGGTGAAATTCATGTGCTCTACTTCGGTGGACTAGTATTTGTGAGTTCAGATCCAGGGGGCGTTCCTGTGTACTTCTCATCAATCCACCCTGTGGTGGCATCACACATAAAAAATAGAGAGAGATTGTCACAACCACAATCTTCAGCAACAATGCAACAATCTTCCTCAAGCAAACACAGGCAGATTGGCAACAGATGGTACCTCAGGGAAAATCTTCCTCACCAAAAAAAAAAAAAAAAAATTTATATTATATGTAATTTATATATAAGATTTTATATATTTATATATGAGATTTTAAATATAAATTAAATATAAATATATATTTTATATTTATTTTTATACACAAAACATATATATGACCAAAACCTATATCTAGAATATATTAAAAATGCTTAAAACTCAGTTATGAGAAACTCAGAACTCCTATTTTTGAGTTGTGAAAAGAACTTGAAAAGAAACTTCAAAAAATATATCCAAATAGACAGTAATAACAAAAAAATGCTCAATATCATTAGTCATCATGGAAGGCAAACTAAAACCACAATAATTTATCACTACAAACCTGCTAGAATGGCTCAAATGAAAATTGCTAACAGTACCAAGTGAGAAGCTTGGAACAATTCCTGTGTTTGAAATTAGAACCCTCTTCTTGTGTTTTAGACATCTCCCCACAGTTTTAATGTTGCCTGGTATTCCATACCGACCAGACCATGAGTCCCAGAGATAACTAATTGGGAAACTTAGAGTTTCTGCTTAATTTCACAGCCCTCTGATGAATGTGAAAAACAATTTTTATAGTCAAGTACTTTAAAATGGCTCATTAATTTTATGCCTTCACCACTTTAGCTCTCAAGTAATCAAGAGAGCGTTTCCCGAAAAGTTTTAAAATTGATAAGAAGACATAAGTTCTCTCAGGGTTCAGATTGAGAAAGGGGATTGTCATATGTTCACCTTTCAAGGGCAGGGAATACAATTCCCCATTAATGAGTGAGTGTTCCTCAAACACGTCTGTCCAGAATAGCTGCTGCTAAGGCAAAGACTTTTCTCAAAGGAGGCAATTCATTCCTGGGAGAGAAAGTAGTAGATACAACACAAAGTCCTTGAAACTTTATAAAAACCTCTTCAAATATCCATGCAGTGCAAAGCAAAGATATTTTTTGGTGTTAACATCTTCAGAGTAAATTCATCATGGGCGGAATGACCCATTTGAATGTATCTCCTCCACACTTTCTGCCTTTTGCCTATGGGACCATCTACAGAAGATCATTTCTCCATAGTGTTTCAAACGAATCCATTCTAAATTTAAACCCGGGTTATCTGTGAAAATGAGGCTTTAGGCTAGAAGGAAAGATTTAGACTTATGAAAACACTTTCTTAACAACTGTTGATTTCATATCGAATTGTCTGAAAAGGTTCTTTCTGAGTGTGTCATATTTTTCACTTTGAAATTTATTTATCCCAAGACAAGGTCAGTTTGAAGAAGGAACTGTTTCTGAACACCCCCAAACATCACTAAGATCATCTAAAACTATAAGGTAAGTTTTCAATAGTGCTGGAGCGTGCTGAAGATTTTTACTCCTCATATATAGTAATCATTGTATTTCAACACTTTTCAAATATAGTAGTAGAGCATTTCATCCTCAACCCAATTTTTCAAAAGATGGTAGGTAAATATCATTAACGTAATTGGACAAATGAAAAATTTGAGTGTCACAGAGATTAAGCAGATAGTAGGACCCTGCTCTCTGACCGGAGACACCCTTCTTTTGCTATGAGACACCTCCTTTCACAATCAAGACTAATTTTGAGAGTGAAAACAAAATTTAAGTACACTTCAGATACAGAAAAGACATAAATATGAATATTAAATGACATAAATTATCAGCTGTTTAGTCCAAGCGCGAACATGGAGCACCCTTCTCAGGATCAACTGCTGTAGATGACAAGTCTCTGTGCCTTCTTTAAAAGTAAAGTGGAGAGGCCCGGGCTGTGGTGCAGTGGTTAAGATTGCAAGTTCTGCTTCGGCAGCCCCAGGTTCGCTGGTTCGGATCCTGGGTGTGGACCTATGCACTACTTATCAAGTCACGCTGTGACAGGTGTTCCCACATATAAAGTAGAGGAAGATGGGCATGGATGTTAGCTCAGGGCCAGTCTTCCTCACACACACATACACAAAATGAAAAAGTCAAAATGTCAATTCTTCCTGTTTCCTAGGTGAATACACGGTCACAAAAATAAATAAAAATCCTTATGTATCTATAGCAGTGTAGAGAATATGTTCAGATATGTTTTCTCAATCAATTTTCATAACAACCTGTGAAGTGGTTATTATTATTCCCACTTTAAAGATGAGGAAACAAGGCTGTGAGGTGCCAAAGCAATGCATCCCAGATAAAAGTTGTTGCAAGTGGAAAAGTGAAGATTCCAGTCTGGTCTTTCTAATTCTGAAGTTAATACACTTAACCACTATGGAGGTCATTTTCAACATTTTGCAGAAGAATCTGGGGGCCCATGTCTGCAGGGGGATTGGAAAGAAAGAAAATGGATCTGAGGGAGAAGTCAAGATGAAAGGAATCTTCAATGAAAGAAGAATCACATTTCTATTAATATTTGGGGATTCCAATGTGTTCCTATGTGCATATGTGTTGATGAAATTGCGACATAAACACTCATATACACTTGCCTCTAGATAGTATGAAAGTAACTATAATCATTATGGTCATATAAAAAGTAGATTACGAGTTCAACATTGTTTATAATAATGTAAATTCATGTTCAACCTCCTTCGTCAAGCTTAACTGCTACTATGTGCACCATCTACTACTTCACATTAGTCTTAGTCATCTCACATGATTAACTGCTCACAGACAATCTCCTGCCTCTGTGTTTCCAATTCCTTGTGTTTATATTCTTAACAGAATCTTCACTCAGGAGATAATTTAAGTTGTCTTCAAGAACTCAGAACATTTTTGTATCTCAAAAAATGTCATAAGAATTCACTACTCACTAGAATCCAGGAATTTATTATTTGTTAGAGGGAGAGGTTTAATGAATTCAAGTTTTCATTAATAAAAAGTGATTTTTTTCAGGTAATATAATTGACCATGAGATAAAGCTCATGGACAATAGGAACATCACAGAGTTTGTTCTGCTGGGGCTCACAGAGAATCCAAAGATGAAGCAAATCATATTTGCTGTGTTTTTTGTCGTCTACATCATTTCTTTGGTAAGAAATGTGCTCCTCATGGTCATCATCACTGCCAGCCCATCACTGGGGTTCCCCGTGTAGTTTTTCCTGGCTTATCTCTCCTTTATTGATGCCTGCTATTCATCTCTCAGTACCGTGAAACTGATCATAGATTCACACCATGAAAAGAAGACCATCCCGTTCACTGGATGTATGACACAATGCTCTGGTGAACATTTCTTTGGCGGTACTGATGTCATCCTGCTCAGTGTGATAGCCTGTAAACACTGTGTGGCCATCTGAAAGCGATTACACTATACGACCATCATGAATCAGCAGCTATGTGGCCTGCTAATGAAAGTGTTACAGGTGAGAGGTTTCCTTCGTGCACCATACATATCCTCTTCATCTTCTGCTTACCTTTCTGTGGCCCTAATCTCACAGATTATTTTATGTGTGATCTGAATCCTTTTCTCAATCTTGCCTGCCATGATACCCACAGTCTAGGGCTCTTCATTGCTGCTTATAGTGAGTTCATCTGTATGTAAAACTTCCTCCTCTTTTTGGTCCCCCTATGTGGTTATACTGTGCTCCCTAAGGACCCACAGCTTGGAGGTGAGGTGCAAAGCCCTCTCCACCTGTGTCTTCCACATCACAGTGGTCATCTTATTCTTTGTGCCCTGCATTTGTGTACATGAGACCCATAGCTACTTTATCAACCGATAAAGCATTTGTTATATTCCCTACCATGGCAATATCCACATTAGATCCCTTAATCTATACCCTGAGAAATGAGCAGATGAAAAATGCCATTAGGAAATTGTGTAATAGGAAAGTTATTTCAGGTGACAAAGAAATGTGCCTGGAGACCAACATTGATTCAACTGAGGAAAGGCTCAAAAGGACATTTTGGATGATCTCCACAAGGAAGACTTATGGGATAAAGAAATTCAAATGACAGCTACACATCATAGATTCTTTACTGAGAGGAGTAGAAATGAGTGCAAGAAAAAGGAGAAAATCCAAACTCAGGACCACTATTTGCACATTTGAAAAATTCTACTGAACTGGGGCTTAGTTTTATTAGTTCATCCATGTATACGGATACATGAGCTTATATTCTAATAAAAGTAAAAGAAATTAAAAAAATATATCAGTATTGAGCAGTAACCTCTATAACAGTCCAAAGAAGTAAGCACTGTTATTACCCATAATTCTATGGATGATGAAACAGACAGAAACGAGAAGGTATCAGAACAGATACATTGAAGAACCAGTAACAAGGATCTACCTGATTTTTCTCAGACCATGCTCTTAACTGCTGTGACACACTGCTAGGCAATGATGATAGAAAGGTAAGATAATTATAATAGTTACCGTTTATCGAGCTAGGGGCTGAGCTAATGGACACTATATATTCATTACCTATAACTAAATTCTAATAGTTTTTATTAATAACTCTGCTCATTTTTATATGTGATAGTTGATGATAATATGTTGACTGAAATATTGTGATATGTAAATACTTCAGGTATACAAAATCAATAGGCCGTTTAACCTTAAGGGGTAAGTGACGAATATTACACCATGTTTCCAAATTTCTGTGTAGGTTTCAGAATCATTTTGTATTGCTCCTGTCACCATCTAATGCTGATCACCCCTCAGAAAAATTAATGACTCAAATAAAAGAATATCTTAATGTCACACAGGAATTTCCAATTATTGAGTATACATTTGTACTCCATAAAATACTTGCCTGTTAACTAACAAAGTTTCTACAAGGAGAACAACATCTCGTGCATGATAAACATTGAATGAATAGATAAATGTATAAAGGATGATGAAAAAAAGTCAATAAAATATACAGCAAAAAAATAATACTGGAGACCAGGGATTTTTTTTTTCTACTTTTATCTGGTTCAGACTCTGAGGAGAATTCTAGGTAGATTTCTTAGGGAAACCACAATTTTTTTTTACTCCTTCTTAAATTGTTTCAGGAGAAATAAAACTGAAACTGAAATTCTCATGAATGAACAAGTAATTTACCTCGGTATTCTTTCTGCTTTCAGCAAGATTTTATCACCTTAGGAATGTGGACTGCTGATGTTATATTTCGCCGTTAATTGGTTTACTTTTTCGTAAAATTTAATTATGAAAAGCCGTTTTTAAAAATATGTAGCTCCATCTACACAAAAAGCTATGCCAGGGTAAATATATTCCATTCGTTCCTTCCCTCCTTCATTCATTAACAAACAATCATTTTTGAACATAAGGAATGTACACATTGATAGCTGCCGGTGCTTCAGTGGTGAATAAACAGGAACCAAGGTCTTAACAAAGCTTAAGATTCATTGAGAGACACCCAGAAGACAGTTGAAAACTACAATATAGGGTTATAAATGATAAAATGGTAGTAGCAAAAGGTAGTAGGAAAGCATGTTTGAGGAACACACAGCAAAGACCTGTGGCTTCAGGAAAGATTCCAGGAAGAACAGACATAAGAAATGGGATCTGAAGTGTGACAAAGAGTCAGCAGAGTGAAGAGGCATCAGTTGGTGCAAGGGCATTCCTATGAGAAAGAATATGTAACAAAGGCCAGAAGGTGAAAATAAGCATGCAGAAAACCTACTCAATTCAACAGAGCTGCGGTTCTTACTTCATTTATTCATTCAACAATTATTTAATGAATGTCTACTGTGTGCCAGGCAACATGCTGGACATTGGCCTTATAAAGGGTAAATGGCAAGATATGAAGCTGGAGGGACAGGAGCAGGGCAGATCAAGAAGGGTCTCATAATTGTGTTGAGGCTTAATGCTAAGTACCATGGGGAAAATATTGGAAGGTCTTTTAAGCTGGTGAATGATGTATTTAGATTTGAGTTTTGCAATGGTAATTCTGGTTGTGATATTGGAAATGAATTGAAGGAAACAGAACAGGCAGAAGGAGAGCAATTATGATGTTTTGTAATGATCTAGGTATGAAAAGATGGACGCCTAAACTCTGATGGTGCCATTGAGGATGGAGTATGTGGTGGACACTGCTGCATCCAGTACAAATCCCCTTCACTGGGTTAGTGCATCTAGGCCCCAGATGCTGTGTGTTTGGGCTACTAAAGCTTATAGCCTCATCTCCTCTGGACAATTGCAGTGGAGAAAATTGATGCTGCTTCCCCTGGGGCCCAACAGTGGCCAATTAATGACTGAAGTGAGGGTACAAAAGGCTGGTGCCCTTGCCTCAAGGTGGAGTCAGTTCTGTAGTACAATGTATACTTCAGGGCTCCCATGGCTCCAAGCTGAAGCCAGACACCAGTTGAGACCACGTCCTTTCTTTCCTACCATAGTCAGCTTCCCTCAAGCCTTTACCTTCTAAATCAGTTTTATAAAAACCCCCATCTCAGAGTTTGCATCTAAGAAAGTCAAACTAACATGGAGCGATAGAAAAAGGTTCAAAAAATGTTTAGGAGTTATAAACTAATAACTTGATGTAGGATGAAGATTTGAGAAAGAGTCAAGAAGGAAACACACCTTCTGAATCAGATCACTGAATGGATGAGGAAGCTGAGAAGACAGAATAGAGAGAAGATGAACTTCTTTTGTAGTAGCAGAGGCCTCTCCACTCCCAGTGGAAGTGGCTTCTCCTGCTATTCTGAAGGATTTAACCCTGCATTGCCTAAGCAAACTGTTATAGCCTCCTTTGAGGCAGTTACCATAAAAGATAACTCTGATTCTCCAAAGGACTCATCCCATCGCTTTGTTTCTGAACCTATAACCAGACACCAGTCCCAGCAGAGCCCTAAAGGTGAGGTACAAAGTGTGATTCATGAGGAGGTGCACTACACTCCAAAATAACTACTTGCATTTTCTAATTAGAGACAGAAATCTTAGAAATATATGTTGGAATGGATGTGAAAGGTATGGGGTACCCATGGAAAAAATGTAAAGTTTGAGCAGGCTGAATATTTCAATGTGGGCTCACTAAGCAGAGATTCTGCATTTAATGTTGTAGCTTTTAGAGTTAAGAGAGGCTCTGTCAGTTTGTGTGTTTGGTAGCTAACACATGAACGAAACGGTGGCTCACAGTGTGATACTTAGAAATACCAGACATGCCTTGGTTTAATGTAGAGGAAGAAATTCAATGGAGTAAGGAAATTAGAAAGAATGTTAGAGTGCATTTGTCATTTAAGATCTACTCCATCACAATGGGAGGGTACAGAGGACATAGCTTTCATCACAACCATAAAAAATATTCTGATGGGGGATCCCTGGCATCCTTGAAAAGCCCTGTGATCCCTTTTTTCTGTAGGCCAGACCTCTAATCGGAACTATGGTCACTGAAACAGGAAATCTAAATGCAGTGGGAGTATTGTGATCCTGGGTAACCGTGGCCAAGGGGTGGCTCTCAACTCCCAAAGCCAAGGTGCGCGTGATCACTATAATGCACAGTAGAGTCAAAACAACAATCAGAATAATCAACACAAGAAAATTTATAGTATTGGCTGGTTGATCATGGTGTTCCCAGAAGTGAAATAGAGAGGAAGCCAACTCAATTTTTGCTTGATCTGTGTCAGCAGAAAAGTTTTAGGTTAAGTAAACAAAAGTCTAGCTTGAATCATAAAAGCAGAGCCATGGCCTCATAACGTATTCCCAGTCTGGAGCCAGTTTACAGACCTAATTCTTTGAATGAATGGGAGATTGAGTCCCCTTGAGGAAGGACCCTGGATGACTGCTAAAAATTTGTATATTTTTCTTTCTCACAGCCATCCCTAGACGGACCTATGATATTTTATCAGGATAACTGTGCATTGTGGAAAAGAGAATAATCAGACCTTTCAGGAACTGCTGTACACTGGCTTTGACCTGACAATGATTCCAAGAGATCCAAAAACAATGCTGTGTTCCACCAGTCAGAGTAGGTCAGATTTCAATGAAGTTTTAGCTCAAGTCTATTTCACAGTGGATCCAGTGGGTCACTGAACTCATGCTGTGTTTTTTTTCCCCAGTTCCAGAATGCATAATTGTAATAGAAATACTTAACAACTGGTAGAATCACCACATTGGTTCTCTGACCTGTGGAGTGAGGGTTACTGCAGTGGGAAAGGCCAATTGGAAGCCACTAGTGCTGCTTTTACCTAGGAAAATAGTAAACCAAAAGCAATGCCACGAATCTTGGAGGGACTGTAGAGATGAGTGCCACTATCAGGGACTTCGAAGATGTAGGCATGGCAATTCCCAGCACATACACATTCAACACTTTTATGTTACCTGTGCAGGAGATAGATGGATCTTGGAGAATCACTGTGGATAACTGTAAGCTTAACCAGGTGAAGACTTCAATTGCAGCTGCTGTACCAGATGTGGTTTCCTTGCTTGAGTAAATTAACAGATGATCTGGTATTTGATACATAGCTAGAGATCTGGCAAATGCTTTTTATCACCCTGTTGTTAAGGACCGCCAGAAGCAGTTTGATTTCAGCTTGCAAGGCCAGCAGTATCGTCCTACATCTGGGCTATGTCAGCTGTCCAGCACTGTGTCATAATTTAGTTCATAGGGATCATGATTGTCTTTCATTCTGTATCATGCTGATCCCTTATATCGACATTGTTTGGGGTTGTGTGTGTGAGGTTCTTCTGGATGATATTAATGTTTGAATCAGGAGACTAAGTAAAGCAGATTGCCCTGTTTAATGCAGGTGGCCCTCATCCAATCAGTTGAAGGATTGAAAATAACAAAAAGCTGAGGTCCACTGTATAAGAAAAATTTTTCCTGCCTGAGAGCCTTTGAACTGAAACATCAACTCTTCCTGTCTGACAGCCTGAATACTGGCACATTAACTCTTCCTGATTCAAAGGCAGCTTCCTGCCTATGCACCTGAATTGGGACATTGTCTCTTACTAGTTTACAGTAGTTTCTGGCCTTTGGACTCAAGCTAGGATATTGGCTCTGCAGATTTTGCACTTACCAGCCTCCATAATTACAAGAGCCAATTCCTTATAACAAATCTCTTCAAATATCTCTCTCTTTCTTTCTCTCTCTCTCTCTGTATATATACATATATAGTTATGTCCTTAATGTCAGGGATACATTCTGAGAAATGCATCATTAGGTGATTTTGTCATTGTGCAAACATCATAGAGTGTAGTTACACAAACCTAGATGGTAGAAACTGCTACAGACTTAGGCTATATGGTAGCAATCTTATGGGACCACCATTGTGTATGTGGTTTGTCATAAACTAAAATATCATTATGCAGTGCATGGGTGTATATACACTATTCGTTCTAAAAGATATTTCATTTTCATGAATTGGAGAAATTTATTGTTAAGGTGTCAGTAATACTTAAAACAATACAGATTCAATACAATCCCTGTCAAACCCCAATGATAGTTTTGCAGATATAGACAATTTATTTGAAAATATCATATGGAATTTCAAGGGACCTCATAGCCAAGAAAATCTTGAAAAGAAAAACAAAGTTGAAGGTCTCACATTTCCTGATTTCAAAACTTACTGTAAAGCTACAGTAATCAAAATGGTGTGATACTGGCATAAAGACAGGCATATGGACCAGTGGAATAGAATAGAGTGCAAAAAAAAAAAAAAATCACCTGAATGGTCAAATGACTTCTACAAGGGTGCAAAGATCATTTAATGAGGAAAGGACAGTTTTTTAAACAAATGGTATTCGAAGAACTAGATATCTGCATGTGAAAGAATGAAGGTGGACCCTTAACTTACACCATATATACAATAAACTCAAAATGGATCAAAGACCTAAACATAAAAGCCAAAACAATAAAATGTTTAGAAGAAGTAGAGAGGATAGACCAGGCAATTTTATTAGGCATTACTTTTTGGAATATGACCTCAAAAACATGGGCAACAGAAGAAAAAGTAGATAAATTGAAGTACATTGAAATTGAAAACTTACATGTGCTAAGGGATACAATCAACAGAGAGAAAAGGCAACCCTTTGGTTAGGAAGAAATTCTCACAAATATATATCTGATAAATGGCTAATATCTAGAATATACAAGAAATTCCTACAACTCAATAACAAATAATAACCCAAATCATAAATGGACAAAAGACTTGAATAGAAACCTCTCCAAAGAAGATATACAAATGGCCAATAAGATTAAAGTATGTGCAACATCACTAATCACACCTGTGAACTCTTCTTGGGAATGCAAAATGGTGCTGCTGCTGTGAAAGGCAATATGGCATTGCTCAAAAAGTTAAAAATAAAATTACCATATGGTTTAGCATTTCCAAAATAACTGAGTGAAGGTACTCAAAGAGATATTTGTACACTCCTGTCCGTAGCAGGGTTATTTACAACAGCCGAAATGTTTAAGCAACATAAGTATTCATCAATACTTGAATAGATAGAATATGTAGATATATAATGGAATATTATTTAGCATTAAAAAGGAAAGAGTTTGTAATACATGCTACAACATGAACAAACTTTGAGGATGAGTTAAATGAAATAAGCCATTCATTTTTAGTAAAATTTATATTTTATAGTAGGTTTGCATTTACAGGGAAGCATTGAAAATAATACCGAGAGTTCCTATATAACCCACACTCAGATTTCTCTATTATTTTTACATTAGTGTGATACATTTATCACAACTAGTTAATTTCCATTATTACATTATGTTTAAATAAAATCCATGCTTTAACCAGACTCATTGTTTAGTTTACAAAAGCCTTTATCTTCCCCAGAATCTGATTCAGGATACCCCCTTACATTCAGTTGTCAAGTTTTCTTCAGCTACTCCAGACAGTGACAGTTTCTCTGACTTTTCTTGTTTTGGATGAACTTGACAGTTGAAGAGTACTTGTCGTGTATTTGGTATGAAAGCCCTCAATTGGGTATTATCTGATATTTTACTTACGATTAGAGTGGAGTTATGGATTATTGGGAGAAAGACCACAAGAGGAAGTTTCATTTTCATCACATCGTAACAATAGGTACATGCTCTCAATGTCACTTACCGCTGTTAAACTTGTTAATATGATCACCTGGCTGAGGCAGTGTTTGTCACATTTCTTCTCTGTAAATTTACTTTTCCTTCCTCCTATACTGTGATCTTTGGAAGGAAGTCACTATGAACGGCCCACACTTAAGAGGTGAAGAGTTTGAGGTCAGAGTATCTATATAAATCACTTGGGATTCTTTTCTATATTCTCCTATATTCATTTATTTATTTAATTATTTAGATCATTGTAACTCATGGATATTTATTTTGTACTTTGAGTTATATTTCCATTATGTGTTATCTATTTTACTGCTAAATTTTTTTCCTAGCTTTGGCCATTGGGACTCTTTCAGTTGGCTCCTGTGTCCCTTTGTCATATCCTCATCACTGTGTGTGTGTATTTTAGCACTTCCTTATGTTCTAGGACTACAGTACTCTCCAGTTCATCTTTACATTCCATGCCCCAGTCCTACAATCAGCCATTTCTTCAAGAATTCCTGATTCATTTTATTGGAGAATGGTATTAGAAACCAAGACCTGGGCACTAGGCGACCATGATTTTTTATTCTAATTAAAGACGTCATTTATGATCCATATGAACATCTTTAATCGCAAGAATAGGCCACCTTTTTTCATAATGTAATGAGACAAATTGAAGATTAAGCTCTTTATCACATCTGGCTCATGTTTTGTAATTGTAAGAGAAGGGACACTTCAGGGAATAACGTTGTCCAGACTCTTATATTGTACATCGTTCATGTTAAATATTCCTACAAGGAAGACAGAAGAGAAGCATTTCCCCGTCAAAATCCTATGTGAGCATAGATTTCAGAAATAGTGGAGTGAATCTGGGACCATCCTAGCCTACCCTCTGGCATGCAGATGAGAACTAAAGCCTCTTTGTGAGAGCAAAGAGATCCTGGTTCCAGATAATCAGACAGAATATTAGAATCACTTTTTTTATTCTCATTTGAGTAAAGAGTGTCCAAATTGCCTTGGGAAGAGAAGAAGGCAACTGAACATCCTAACCTCTGCATAAACTATTACCAAAGCCAGTAAGATTTGCATTGGAGATTAACTTAGTTTTATTTAATACTTGGAGAAAATGAATCTTATCAATGCTACTGTGAGGATCTAATACATACAATGCATTTGTGGAAGGATAGAAAGTTTAGGACATTTTTAGGAGTGTTTTACATTCTAAAGTGAGATGATGGAAATAAAAAATGCGCACAGCAGCTCCTGATGGAAATGGCAGTATTAGGTACGGTGTCTTGGAATGAATGTGTGAGAGACAAGCAAATAGAAATAATATCTTCTTGGGTGTTCCAGGAAATAGTCCATAGATATGATGACATGGTGGTGGATATAGTAGGATACAGGCTTCCCTTTTCCTCAATGCCATCTGAGTATAGAATAGTGCAGAACACTATTAGATTGTAGGATTTTTAATTCTTTCATTCATACAACAAATATTTATTAAGCACCTACTTTTTTTTAGACTTTGAAATTCAGTAGTTGATGGATAAAAATTCTCATCCTTATGTTGCTTCATTCTAAAGTGTGTCATTTGTATATATGTAATGCTAAGATGTGTATATTTATATATCTACATATACACACAGGTAAATAGATATAGATAAGGAGGGATATTTATATAATATTCTTAATTGATATAAACTGCAAACAGTTTTTCCATTTGTTTATTGAAGAGCTTTGATAAGAGTATATTTGGAAAACATCCAAGAAAGCCAGGGGACCTGTAATTAACAGCAGCGTGGCGGTATATGATGTGATTAAAAAGCACTGAGTTCTAGAACTACCTCAATAGTTAGCTCACCATCCTACTCACACTCTTGGGTCTTATTGTTGCCTCAAAATTATTGCTGCTCTTTCTACCTCCATCAGAAGAGAGTTGTATGGCTCAGTGATATGCCAATGTGAGTAGTAAACAGCCTCCTAAGGTAAGATAATGTTTTTAAAAGGTTTATTTTTAATGAAACACATGATAGTGATATATTTTCAAATGTTGCCAAACAGTATGTCTTAAAAATTACATATTGCTCACATCTGTGATGCCAAGAATGCGGTTTCCTCACAGAGAGAGTCCAAATGCACGCTTTTGTTGACGTTCTTCAAACTACCGTTCATTTACATAAATGTATGTGTGTAATATGTATCTCTTGCTTTTAATTAAAACAACATCTTAGGATACAGTTCTGTCCTCTTATTTTTCACTTTAAAATATATTTTAGAGACCATATGCACTATTTAACCAGTGATTTTATCAATGAGTAGTATCAATAAAAGTACCATTCTTGATTCATTCAGCCCCCTGCAGATGGATTTTAATTTTTTTTCCATCTTTGCAAGTAAGAGTATCTGTAGGAAATAGAATCACTGGATTGAGGTCTATGTGCAGTTGTAATATTATAGATGTTGAAAACCATCCCTCAAGAGACTCCACCCACTTACACGCCAACCGAAAATGGGTGGGATTGATGATTGCCCACAATTTGTCAGCAGTATATGTCAATAAACTTGTATCATAAGGATTAGTTTATTAAAATGATAGGTGAAAATTTTACTTAATTGGAAACTTAATTTGAATGTATTTAACTATGAATGAAATTGAGCATCTTTCCATATGCTTATTACATTTAATAAGTAGAAGAGACCCTTTTGAAGTTGACTCTTTGGTCCATCATTCATTTTACTGTGTTTTTAAGATCGTTGAGTGAAATCTATTTATGGTTGAAAATTATGCTTTGTCTAGCATGTGAGTTGTAAACATACTTTGCCAGTTTGGCAGTTATAATTTGCTGTTGACTGTGCTGTTACTTGGAAACTATAAAAGCACATAAAGCAGTTTGTCCGCTGTTTGGCATATAGTCAGACATGAGTAAATATGAGTTTGTTTTTATTTCTATCTTCTCTTACTTGAAGTGAGAGTACATGACATTAAAGATATATATCCCAAGAATTCTACTGAAAACTTTCAGGTATGGCTTAGAGCTGCCTGAGATCATTTTCTAAATCCATTACACTTAACATTAAATCTGAAATTGGAAAGAATGTTCTGATTTATGGCTAATATTCTCCCTCTATTTTATCTTCACTTTAGTCTCAATGAGTCCTTCTGTCTTAAGAAAATATATTGAAAGACTTAGAAAAGTAGTAAATACGGGGATAAATTTAATTTTGGACAACATATTATAATTAAAAGTACAAAGTTCAATAAGATAAGCTGAATTGAGAACAGTAAACAATTAGAAAGGTTGAGAAGTAAAATAAAAGAAAAGAAACCTAGTCAAGGCAACAGTTTAAAATAAGTCTCATGATGGACTGGGCCAACTAGCTGTGTCCATTGCTAAAATTTCATTTTTATTGTTTCTTTTTCTCCACCTGCCTCCTTCTACCACATGTCTGTGTGTGTATGTGTGTGTGTATGTAGGTTTTATTAAGAAAGACGCTGAAATGTTTAGACAATCGTTTTGTCATTCAATGTTTACGAGAAGAGTATTTTATATCTGGACTCTTGGTTCAAGAAATGTGACAGCATGTTGAGTAAATCATGTAAAAGTTTCCTCTACTTCCGCAACACACTACCCTTATATTGATGTGTCCTCGATGAATGCTGAAGAAAATATTCGGCTGAAAAAGTTATTCACTCATGCCAAATAACCCAAACTAATGTTTATTTTGTCAGAAGAGTCATTTACTTATTCATTATTTTTCTATTCTTATGTCATTATTTTCATATGCAATCAGTTAAATAAATATAATAAATATCATTAATTACATTTTATTCAGATAAAACCAGAAGTGCTCTGCAGGTAAGTGATTACTTATCGGAAAGTGGCAGTTGCATGATTAAGTGTATTCAACCTCCAAATGCAGTATTCATTTTAAAATTCTTTTCTCTTTTCCTCTTTGCAGATTATGTCTAACCAGTGCTTCCCCCAAATTGACTCAAACAATGAAGCAAAATAACAGTGTAACTGAGTTCATACTGTTAGGATTAACACAGGATCATAAAAAGCAGAAAATGGTGTTTGCAATCTTCTTCATTTTCTATTTGGGAACTGTGCTGGGGAATTTGCTTATTATTGTAACCATCAAGTTCAGCCAGACACTTGGAAGCCCCATGCACTTGTTCCTATTTTATTTGTCCTTAGTTGATACCTGCTTTTCAACGTCCACAGCCCCTAGACTAATTGTGGATGCTCTCTCTGCAAAGAAAATCATTTCTTACAATGAGTGCATGACTCAAATCTTTGCACTGCATTTATTTGGCGCCATGGAGATCTTTGTCCTTGTCCTCATGGCCGTTGATCGCTATGTGGCAATCTGTAAGCCCTTGCACTATCCAATCATCATGAACCGGCAGGTCTGCATCATCCTGATTGTTCTTGCATGGATAGGGTCTTTCATACATTCTATAGCTCGGATTATCCTGGCCTTGAGATTGCCTTTCTGTGGATCCAATTTGATTGATCATTATTGCTGTGATATGCAGCCTTTGTTGAAACTAGCCTGCATAGATATTTATGTGATCAACCTATTAGTGGTGTCTAATAGTGGGGCCCTTTGCACAAGCAATTTTGTCATTTTGATGATCTCATATATTGTCATCTTGCATTCGCTGAGAAACCACAGTGCAGAAGGGAGGAAAAAAGCTCTCTCCACTTGCACTACCCACATCATTGTAGTTGTCTTATTCTTTGGTCCATGTATATTCATATATACACGCCCCCCAAGCACTTTCTCAATGGACAAGATGGTGGCAGTATTTTATACTATTGGAACACCCTTTCTCAACCCACTCATCTACACATTGAGGAATGCAGAAGTGAAAAATGCGATGAGAAAGTTATGGCATGTCAAAATTACCTCAGACAGCAAAAAATGAATTGAGGGTTTGGCCTGATGTCAATCATGGTTTGACTGAATCTGTAAATATATCAAATATGACTATGTATATCCTGACTCTCTCATGCAATTTAGTATGATGCACTTTATTTCCTTGCTTTTTTCTGTGCTTCTGCCCTCAGACTAGTAGCTCTCCTCACATCTTCAGCCTGACTCTTTCTTTACCTGAAGGGTCAATTCTAGCATTGCTCGTGGTTAAATACACCTCACAACACAGTCTACCCTCTTATTTGATAAAAAGAAAGAAAGACATACAATCACAACTGCTCAAACATGTGACCATCCATAGATAAAATGTAGCTAGTTTTCAATGATTCATCATTACCTCTATAGCACATTTCAAATTAGGTATTCTGCTTTTTCTTGAACACTTTCACAACAAAGGAACTAAATTTGCATATCAAGAAGTTCATTTCATTATATCATTATTATTTCCTTAAAAATTTTCTAATTATTGAATCAAAGGCTTTTTAAAAATAAATTGATATTCTAAAATAATTTTTCTTACTTTTTCTTTGGCTATTAAGATAACTGAGAAATTATGTATGTGATTATTTAAATATAGTGTTACAAAGACCTTGACATAGTCAACTGTTTGTCTGATTGGGGTATAAGAGCTATAGTAATAGAATCCTATGATTCTAAGAAGAAGGAAAGGAAAATGATGTATATTATCAGGATCTAATGAAAATTAAAAATACACCAGACATACAACTTATTTTCTGAGATTGAAATACAGAAAATGGATCCGGGTTTTAAGAAACAAATGTGTGATATTATTTTATATAAAATTGGATTATGTCAATAAAATAAAAGAAAGTGCTATAGGCTTTCAGAAAATATTCAGTATACTTGTCTCTAGTTAGTGGAGTTAGAGAGAACCCACTATGCAGCCGGAAGCAGCTTTCTTTGTTTGTACTTTCTTAATAAAGGGATGGTACAGATTCATAAGTTAGAATTGCCAATAGAATTTTGTTGCCCAGAGTGGGCAGAGCAGATTAACACCTGCTGCTTGGATGTGCATGCTGGGGATTATATCATGAAGTTTTAATATTCATCCATTTCAGTGTATTAAAGTGTACCGCATTCTTAGTACCTGTTACAAGATTCTACTTCATTTTTAATACTGTTTCTCATTATTTAATTTGAAAACCTTACTGATACTAATATTATCCTCCTGTCAAAGATTATTTTAAAATAAATTCATTAAAATAACACGTTTTCAGTGTTCTCACTTGCTTTCTGAGATATTATGAAGCTCAGCGTTGCACTGGTTTCCCATAGTTGGCATGTCATGCATGAGGAGGGTCATATAATTAACACAGAGTGGAAATGTCATGATCCATCATAAACTTACCTAGTCTACTTCTCTATAACACCAGTACACATCAACACACTCACATACACACTATACAGGTTTTCATGGTGATTTGCATTTCAGATGAATAATTGAAGGTAGGAGGTATAGAAGAAAAGAAAGAAGCTATAACGTAAATTTAAAAATCAAGGCTATAAAATAGGTGTAGAAGAAGCTACACGACAGAAGAAAAGTTGGAAGGGTTGGTGATGTTCAAAAGTACTTTTAGCTAAATTAAAAGTGGGAAATTTAAGCACAAGTTTTAAAATTTCTGGGATATTATATTCATCCAATGGATACTTATGAAGCGACCACCAGCCCTCAAAACTGATTTGTCTAAAGAAAAATAATGAATTCTAGTTGTAATTTTAGGAACAAGTAGTATCTGATATGTTCCCCAAGGCTTTTTTTATTACAATACCTGTGTTTCACAAAAATAGTACCAGGTTATGTATTCCTATTGAAAGTATACAGTTGAAAAATCTAAAGGTCAGAGAAATAAACAAATTCCTTGAGGTTGTTTTGCTAAGTACCAGAAGCCAGGTTTTAAACCAGTTCTATGTGTTTTCCAAGTCAATAACAAATGCCCCTATCCTATATTATGCCTTATTTCAAACATCTTAGTAAATGGCATAAAATACAGGAAACATTAAGAAGTTGATGCAGTGATCATAAACTTCACTTATTTTAGCTTCCAGGAAGGTGGTAGACTATAAAGATTAGGAGTATGACCTCTGGAGTCAAACCACATAAATCTAAATGCTGGCTTTACTGCTTTTTTAACAGCTTTATTGAGATATTTTTTGCCGTACAAAAATTAAATATATTTAATGTGTACAACTTAAGGTTTTGACATATGTATAATGTGAAAAGATCACCACAATTAAACTAATTAACACACCAATTGTCTCTACATAGTTTCCATTGTGTGTGTGTGATGAGATTTAATTTAAGATCTATCCTCTTTGCAATTTCATGTATACAATATGACATTGTTAATTGTAGTCACCATGGTCTATATTAGACCTATAGAAAGTATTCATTCTATGTAAGCGGAACCTTGTACCCTTTGACCAACATCTTTCCATTTCCCACAAACCCTGGCCTCTGGGAACCACCATTCAATTCTCTGCTAATAACTGAGGTCACAAGGCAAGGAGTGTAGGGGGAGCTGGCTTCTGCTTGTATTGAGGTCAAGGTTGGGGGTCTAGGGTCTCCAGGACTCACTCATCACTGGCAAATTTAAAACATAAGAGTTGGAATTTAAAGTATGGGAAGAGAGAAAAAATAACAAGTGGTCCAAATGGCTAGTTATCTAAATCAACCAGGATTTCTAAAAACAAAGGTGCCTCACAGTGGGGGTGGGGCCCCACATCCTCACTCTTTAGCTAGTCATGTGGCTGGGAATGTGTTTATTTGAGATAGCCTTCCTCGAAGTGGATGCCTGTTTGAAATGGATGCACTGGCAATTAAAGCTTAAGTCAGGCACTTGCATTACAAAAAGAAAAGTCAACTGTCAAGGCTTACATTACTATACATACATATATGTACATATGCATACATATAGTATACATAGTATATACGTACATATATATATCCTATATAGGATATATATATGTATATAGTATACACACACATACTCATGTACTATATTTTCTTTATCTGTTCATCGTTTGACAGAGATTTAGGTTGTTTCCATATCTTGGCTATTTTGACTAATGCTGCAATGATGATGGAAGTGCAGAAATCTCTTTGAGATCCTGTTTTAATTTCCTTTGGATATATACCCAGAAGTGAAATTACTGAATCATATTGTAGTTGGATATTTAATTTGTTGAGGAGCCTCATACTATTTTACACAGTGGCTGTACCAATTTACATCCCCATCAACAGTGCACAAGTGTTCCCTTTACTCCACATTTTAGCCAACACTTCTTATCTCTTGTCTTTTTGATGATAGTTTCTAACAAGTGTGAGATGATATCTCATTATGGTTTCGGTTTGCATTTCTCTGGTGATTAGTAATATTGAACACCTTTTCATGTACATATTGAGCACTTGTATGTCTTTGGAAACGTGTATTCTGTCTTCTGTCTATTTTTTAATCAGATTATTTGGGGTTTTTTTGATATTGAGTCTTATGAGTTCTTAATATGTTTTGGATATTAACCCCTCATCAGATAGATGGTTTGCAAATATTTACTCCATTACATAGGTTTATTTTTCATTTTGTTGATTGTTTCTTTTGCTGTGCAAATGTTTTTTTGGTTTGATATAGTCCCACTTGTTGATTTTTGCTTTTGCTGCTTGTCTTTTTGGTGACATATCCAAAAACCTTTTGCTGAGACTAATGTCAAGGAGTTTTTCCCTATGTTGTCTTCTAGAGGTTTTATGGTTTCGTGTCTTACATTTAAGCTTTTAATGCATTTTGAAATAATTTTTGTGAGTGGTATAAGATATGGGCCCAATTTCATTCTTCTGAATGTGGCTTTCCTGTTTTCCTACATCATTTATTAAAGAGACAGTCCAGTCTCTATTGAGTATTCTCACCTCCTTTGTCAAATATTAGTTGACCATACATTTCAAGGGTTTATTTCTGGGCTCTTGATTCTGGTCCACTGATGTGTGTCTGTTTTAATGCCAGTCCCATACAGTTTAGATTATAGTGTATAGTATAGTATAGTATAGCTCCTTGTGTATGTAATTTTTGTGTGTTTTTATCATGAAAGAATGTTGTATTTTGTCAAATGCCTTTTTTTGCATCTATTGAGATGGTGACAGAATTTTTATCTTTCATCCTATTAATATAGTATATCACATTTGTTGATTTCTGTGTGTTGAGCCATCCTTGCATTCCAGTGATAACTCCCATTAGACCATATTGTATAATCCTTACTGAGCTGTTAAAAGCAATTTGGAATATTTCTTGAAAATTTTTGCATCTATATTCATCAGGTATATTCTCTTGTAGTTTTCCTTTCCTGTAATTTCATTATCTTCCTTAAGTGCCATGGTAATGTCAGCATCATAAAATGATTTTACGACTGTTCTTCCTTTTCAATATTTTGGAGATGATACTTCATTGTGGTTTGGACTTGTGTTTCCCTGATGAATTGAGATGTTGAACACCATGTCATGTACCTGTTAGCTATTTGAATTTCTTCCTTTGAGAGGTGTTTATTTATATCCTTGGCTCATATATGATTGGGAAATTTGCATTTTGGGACTTGAAGTCTATATATATTTTATATATCTTCAATATTAACTTCATATTCAATACGCAGTTTCCAAATATTTTTCCCATTCTGTACATCACCTTTTTATTATGTTGATTTGTGTGGGTGCAGAAGCTTTAAGTTTGATGAAATCACACTTGTATACTTTTACTTTGGTTGCTTTTCTTTTTGGTGTCACATAAAAAACAATTATTGTCAAGGCCAATGTCAAGAAAGTTTTTCCCTGTGTTTTCTAGGAAGTTTATGGTTTCAGATCTTATTTAAGTATTTAATCCATTTTGAGGTGATTTTTGTTCTGAGATAGAAGTTCAATTTCAGTGTTTTGCATATAGATATACAGTTTTCCCAACACTCTTTGTTGAAGAGACTATCCTTTTCACATTTTGTGTTTTTGTCTCCCTTGTTCAAGATCAATTGGTCATACACGTGTGGGTTTATTTCTGGGTTCTCTATTCTGTTCCATTGGTCTATATGCCTGTTTTTGTTGCATCAGTACTTTACTGTTTTGATTACTATAGCTTTGTAACATAATTGAGATCAGGAATTGTGAAGCCTCAGCTTTTTTCTTCTTGCTCAAGATGCTTGACTCTTAGGGATCTTTTGTGGTTCTGTAGAATTTTAGAATTGCTTTTCCATCCATTTTTGAAAAAAAAACCATTGGGATTTAACAGAGATTGTATTGAATCTGTTGATCACTTTGCGATATTAAGACATTTTAACAATATTCTTTCATGCCATGAATATGCAATGTCTTTGCACTTTTATTTGTGTCTTTTTCTAAATTTTTCATCAATATTTTAAAGTTTTCAGTGTACAAGATTTCAGTTTCTCTGGGTAGGTTAATTCCAAAGTATTTATTCTTTTTATTGCTAATGTGGATTGTGTTCTTAATTTCCATTTCTGATACTTCATTGTGTATTATAATGCCAATGATTTTTATATATTGATTCTGTATCTTCATCTTAACTGAATTTATTAGATCCAACAATTCTTTTGTAATGTCTTTGAGTTTTCTGTGTATGTGATCAAGCCGTCTGGAAACAGAGGTAGTTTTACCTCTTCTCTTCAACTAGGTTGCCTTTTATTTTCTTTACTTGCCTAATTTCCCTAGCTAGAACTGTCAGTACTTTGTTGAATAGAAGTGGTGAGAGTAGACATCCTTGTCTTTTTCATGATCTCAGAAGAAAAGCTGTCAGTTTTTCATCATTGAATGCAATGTCAGCTGTGGATTTTTTATATGAAACATTATTTTGTTCAGTTCTATTCCTCCCATACCTATTTTGTTGAGAGTCTTCGTCATGAAAAATTGTTGAATTTTGTCAAAGGCTTTTTCTACTTCTAGTGAGATAATCATGTGATTTTTGTCTTGCATTCTGTTAATTTGGTATATGACATTTACTGATTTTCATATGTTGAACCATCCTTGCATCCCATATATGAATCTTAAATGGTTGTGATGAATGATTCTTTTAATGTGCTGTTGAATTCAGTTTGCTAGTATTTTATTGAGGACTTTTGCAGTAATATTAATTGGGGGAAATTAGCATAGAGTTGTCTTTTCTTGTGTCGTCTTTGGTTTTGGAATCAGGGCAGTGCTGGTCTCAAAAAAAAAAAGTGTTTGGGGCTGGCCTGTGGCGCAGCAGTTAAGTTCACGTGCTCTAGTTCAGTGGCCCAGGGTTCACCAGTATGGATCCCGGGCATGGACGTACCAACCACTTATCAAGGCATGCTGTGGCAGGTGTTCCACATATAAAGTAGAGGAAGGAGGGCACAGATGTTAGCTCATGGCTAAGCTTCTTCTTCAAAAAAAAGAAAGGGTTTGGAAGTATTCCATCTTCTACCTTTTGGAAGAGTTTAAAAAGTGTTGGTATCAGTAGTTTGAATGTTTGGTCGAATTCACCCATGGAGCCGTCCGGTCCTGGACCTTTCTTTGTTAGAAGATCTTTGATTCAATCTTCTTGTTTGCTATGGGTCTGTTCAGGCTTTCTACTTCTTGTTGATTTAATCTTGGTAGGTTTTACATTTCTAGCAATTTATCCATTTCTTCTAGGTCATCCAATTTGTTGGCATGTACTTGTTTATAATAGTCTCTTCTGACTTTTTATATTTCAATGTCATCCATTGAACTGTCTCCTCCTCCATTTCTGATTTTATTTATTTGAATCTTCATTTATTCTTAGTCTAGGAAGGCTTCATTGATTTTGTTTAGCTTTTTAAAAAATCAAATCACATTTTCATTTATTTTTTCTGCTATTTTTCTTTCCTCTATTTCATTTCTTTCTGCTCCAGTCTTTACTACTTCCTTTCTTCTGCTATTTTTTGGGTTTAGTTAGTCAATGTGTATTCCACTACTGTTGGGTGAAAAGTTTTGTGTATGTCTGTTATGTCTATTTAGTCTATTGTGTTGTTTAGGTGTTTGATTTTCTACCTTGATGTTCTATCCAGTATTGAAATGAGAGTAGTAAAGTGTCCTACTATAATTGTATTGCCCTATCTTTCTCCCTTAGTTATGTTAATATTTGCTTTGTATATTTAGGTGCTCTGATGTTGTGTCCACGTATATTTAAAATTGTTACATTTTCTTGATGAATTAATCCTTTTGTCATTATATAATGTCATTCTTTGTCTTCTTTGACCATTTATTTTTTTAAATTTTTTTGTCTTTTTTTTTTTTTTTGAGGACGATTAGCCCTGAGCTAACATCTGCTGCCAATCCTTCTCTTTTTGCTGAGAAAGACTGGCCCTGAGCTAACATCTGTGCCCATCTTCCCCAACTTTATATGTGGGACACCTGCCACAGCACGGCTTGCCAAGCAGTCCTATGTCCATACCCGGGATCCGAACCGGGGAACCCAAGGCCGCCAAAGCAGAACGTGCGAACTTAACTGCTGCGCCACCAGGCTGGCCCTCTTTGATCATTTTTGATTTAAAGACTATTTTTTCTGATATAAGTATAGCCACACTTGCTCCTTTCTATCTATTTGTATTGGATATGTTTTTCTGTGCCTTCACTTTCAGTTTATTCGTGTCCTGAAATCCAAAGTTGGTTTTCTTACAGACAGCATGTAGTAGAGTCTTGCTTTTTGTTCTTTAATCCATTCAGCTGCTTTATATCGTCTTATTGCAGATTTTAACCCAAATAAATTTAAGGTAATTATTGATAGGTAGCGACTTGCCATTTTGTTATATATTTTCTGTCTGTCTTATATTTCTTTTGTTACTCCATTTCTCTCTTGCAGTATTTTGTTGTTTGTTGCAGTGATATTCTTAGATTCTTTTCCATTTTTCTTTTTTGTATTATCCATAGGTGTTTTTATGTGTGGTTAATATGACTTACATAAAGTGCCTTATAGTTATAGTATTGTATTTTAGTGATAGCATTTTAATATCAATCACATCTACACTTTCACTTCTCCACTCACACTTTACAATAATTTTGTTATTAATGCTACAAGTTATATCTGTCCATTAAAAATTTTTCGTAATTATAATTATTCTTAAAACTTTTGTCTTTTAATGTTTACATTAAAATTAAGAGAGATTTACATGCCACCATTAAAGTAACAATGTATTCCATATTTGTCTTCATATATAACTATATAAAATGTTTTATAATTTCATTTGTGTTCATATTGTTGTTTTTTGTCCTTTCTTTTCAACTTGAAAATCCCCCTTAGCATTTGTTGTAGGCAGGTCTGGTGGTGACAAACTCCCTCAGCTTTTGTTTGTGGGGAAATGTATGTCATCTTTATTTTCAAAAGACACTTTTTTTCTGGGTGTTGAATTCTCAGATGACATTTTCATTCAGCATTTTGAATATATCATCTCAAACCCTTCTGTCATAAAAGGTTTCTACTGAGAAATGCAGGGAAGGGCAACTTAGGGCTCCAGTTGGGAGCACAGTTTTTTCCAGGTGACCTTCTGTTTTTTTATCTGGCACTATTTTTCTTCTTTCTGGTCTTTACCACCTTCTCCACTATTCATTGGTTTTATTCTTCTTTTTTCCCTGGTACTGTTGGTCACTCTCAAGCACATAACATCTCAAGATCCTTGTTTCTATATGGTTAATGAACAAAAGGTAGGTTAACTTGCTTTTCTTTTTTTTTTTTTTTCTTTTTTCTCCCCAAAGCCCCCCAGTACATAGTTGTATATTCTTCGTTGTGGGTCCTAGTTGTGGCATGTGGGACGCCGCCTCAGCGTGGTTTGATGAGCAGTGCCATGTCCGCGCCCAGGATTCGAACCAACGAAACACTGGGCCGCCTGCAGCGGAGCGCGCGAACTTAACCACTCGGCCACGGGGCCAGCCCCTTAACTTGCTTTTCTTATAGATTGAGTAGACAAACCAAAAGTTAAATTATTACATATAAGATGGTTCTGACTAGTAAAGCAAGGAAAACTTTAAGGTAGAATACTCTCTAGGATGCTAATAATTTACATAATTATTTCTTAAAGTAGTCCCCCTGGAATGTGGACAAGAACATTTTTTCCGGTGTTGTCTGAGAAGGCTGCTGTGAAAAAAGGATAGTCAGACTTGACACTAATTCAGAGTCTTCTAACAGGGAAGCGACAGATTATTTCCATCTATGTAAACAGAGTGACATCATTACAAAATAATCCAAAATAATTTTCTAGCATATTTCCATATTTATTTTGATTATACTGTTTCCACACACTCAGAAAAGAACGGGGAAAAAAAGAACAATCCAAAGTTTTTCGAGATGTACTATTAACATAGGGAATAAATAGAATAAATATGTATTGGGGAAAAATGGTCTATTGAACTAATAAATCTTTTATGAGCACCAGGTATGTGAAAAACCACCACTGAAGTGTAGTATAGGGGAATTCTTTCCACACGTTAAGGTTTATCACAGTTTCTACAGATGGCAGAGTATAGAAACTTCACAAAAGATTTTGATGAAAAGTAGTTTAACAAGATAAATGCTCGCTAAGAGCTATGCATTCTAGAAAGATAGAAACAATTATGACTGGTTAGAAATTATAGAAAACGTTAATGGAAGTAATGACCTTCACATAGTTTTTGGAGAATGAGGCTTTTCCACCTCTAAGAGAAATCTTTGAATAGAATTTCTATATCAGAGTATAAAATTATTACTCCTTGTAGGCTTCCAAAATGATGTCATAATAATATAATTTGCAGGTGATGCACTTCCGAGATTTAATTTAAAAGTAGAATAACTACTTCTCAAAGAAAGCTCAGAGGAAACATGACAATGAGGATGCTAAAAGCTGAAAGATAACATGCCATATATGTGGGAGGGGTGTTTCTAAAAGTACGTTGGGTAGAAATCTTCCCTTTCCAATATTTGTCCCTGCCGTATCTTCTTCCACAAGTGATCTAATCTGCCTTGCTCCTCTATAAGGCTTCTTCTGTCTTCAGTAAGATTCGTAAAAAGGAAAAAGAATAAATATTAATTTCATGTCATTTGGGGCAACCAGCTATGGGAAACATTGGAAATGATTATTAAGTTTCATGACGACTTTTTAGTTCTCAGTTAGAGCTGTTTTCCAGGGCATCTCTTGAACAGATGAACAGGAATCACTGGATTCAGTTACACAGACTGAGAAATTCAAGAAGGGTAGATTATATCATTCTTTTATTTTGACTTTTGAGGGGTAAAGAAACTCAGGACAACTTGTTGACATTTTCACAGAGAATGGTAAATTCTTCATAGAAATAAAGTAAGTGTAGGGATCCTTCCAAAGACAGAAGTCTAATGTAAGTTGGTTAGGGAGGGGTGGGTAGTTGAAGAGACAGTGCCTAAGGAAAGCAATACTGCTCACTATAGCATCTGTAATAAACCATAGAAACACAGAAGGAGCCACTTAACAATCTGTATTACACCCTTCTTTATTCTCCACCTTTTCATGTCTACTTTTCTTTCAGTTCTTCTTTGTTACCTACCCATTTTCAAACTAACACATTCTCTTATTATTGTTTTGATAAATTCAGTCACTTTAAAGTAAGCTGATTGTGTTTGAAGAGTTGAAGTGAATAAAGAATATTAGAAGATGTGCCATGTCACTGATGCTGTTTTGTCTCTGGTCCACTGTAACCTGTTTCTATGTCAGACTCCATTGAGAATGGAAAGGTATTAACACTTCTCTGGGGGGAAAAGTCTAGCGTGTAGTCATGCACATACCAAACATAAAAACATGAATCAATATTAGGAGGATAAGAAAAATGTCTCTATTTTTCTCCCAAAGGCTCAGAATTGTTTTTTAAAAAATGCCTTAAGATTCTCATTTTTATGGGTGTCAGAGTTTTAAGGTCTTACCTGCCATGTGTTACTGTTTGTACTAAAACATCTTCTACTCCAAATTGTACAACAATTCAAAAGTTATTTAAAATTTGATCTCAAGTCATTTTTTCTTTTTTCTGGCTTTATAAACTGGAGGCGTATTTGTCTCCCTATCATACACAACAGACAGAAGACTGCAGTAAATTTCTGCTGTGAATGTGTTTTGTGATCAGCATAGGGCAACAACAATAAGAAAAATATGACATTTTAAGGGGTAATAGATAATATTCAATTTAAAAGCTCCTCCTGAGCACCTCAAAAGTACAAGGCATTGGGTTGGAACTGTGGAGAATAATTCCTGAGAATATATAGTTTTCCAAATTCCAATACCAAAAAGGAAGCTAAAATAAGCACATTTATTCTTGTGTTATAAGCAATAATATCTAATATTATAGGCGAGTTGTAAAGAAAGTCTTTAGAGAGCAGGAGAATTAATCTTCCTTCTCACAGGTCATCACTGAAACCATCTAGAGGATGTTTCTGAGCAGTTTGGTCTTAAGGTTCCCAGAAAGTTGAAACAGCTAAAAATGGAAAGTCATTACAGTCAGAAAGGAGAAGGTACAAGGGTTTTGGGTTCACTACAACTGTTTATTTTTAATCCTTGGCTACTGTATTACTTTCATTACAGAGATTCACCTGATATATACTAATCTTTGTATACACCCATTACATTGTGAACATACCGTGCTTATATACAAACATCAATAAATACTCGTTGATTTGAGAAGTATATTCTCCCTTTTCTATATCATGGGGTGTTATAAATTACAAAATAGATTAAAAATTACTTTGTTTAACATAGCGAATCTTTGAAATGTACTTGAGGCCACAGAGAATATTTTTCAAAGAATTTAATAAACATATGACTAAAGTAGTCTGGATTGTTTGGAAAATGAATGGATAGAAATGAGCTTTATGGATGCAGTTTGGTGTATAGACTTTTAACATCATCATGAAACTATTCATTAAATATTTGATGAAGACCCACACTTATTAGAGTTAACTAAACTATATATATTTATTATTAGTAGTAACTTTTAGGTATATATATCCAAATATAGAAAATAAATGTTTGCCCTAGAAATGGACAGACTAATAGGATTGATAATATCCAAACCAAAAACTAAGGTCTCAAGAGAGTGGCCCAAATCATTGACTAAATAGAGTGAGAGACTTCCACATCCTCTTGCTTCCAATGCCTGCTGTATTTTCAAACGTCAATATTTTATGATACAGTACTCATTTAACAGAATAAAGGAAAGAATAAGCTCATTGTAATGATTCAGATACCAAGATTACTTCTCTTATACTTTCAGATCTTTGTCCAAGTCACAAAGTCCAAAGAAGCTTTTTTTTTTATCCTTGGCACTCCAAAGCAAATAGCTTCATCAGACGTTTTCCCAAGAGTTGTTTTTGATTTGGAGGATGATAAGATAAATTTAAATTCTATGGAGAAGAAAATTTACTAAAGGAGAGAAAAAATGTTTAAGGGTAATTTTTTGTCTATTCATTCT
This sequence comes from Equus caballus, assembly GCF_041296265.1. Taxonomy (NCBI): domain Eukaryota; kingdom Metazoa; phylum Chordata; class Mammalia; order Perissodactyla; family Equidae; genus Equus; species Equus caballus. Next base: position 16,527,852 of record NC_091695.1, read on the forward strand.
ATTATAGTCTGAGCTTTGGTCAACTCATAACTTCCAAGACAATATATTGGTATGGGTGAGATGGGGAGGAAGAAAATAGGATAAGTAAGTCTTCCAGAATACATTCAAATATATTTGATTTCAGTATATATTTTTGCTTGCATATAATGTCTCTTCAACAAGAACTTGGCAAGAAATATCTAGATAAAAGATTGTGTTCATGGAAATGAGGGTCATGATAAAATTTGTTTTCAAATTTGAAAAAAGAAATCTTCATTGAAAGAAGTTACATTTCAAAGTTCCATGACTAACTTGGCTAAACCCACATCTCTCTCATATTTCTGCTTCTCTGCTGTTTCATGAATGTGGGGTTTGGGAGGTTACAATCATGATCCGGTCCTAACCATCTGCCTGGTGATACTGGAGTATCACTTAATGTAATCAAGACACCTAATTTTCAATAAAAGTGACTCATTACGAGAATGTAAGCAATTTCTTGGCATCAAAAAGTAATGCATTGTGGACATTGGAGAATGGATATGTGATTTCGCTCAGTCTGGGGCTGCATCCCGAGTTTGAGAGCAGAGCAAGTTGGGGGGTCATGAAGGATAGCAGAGAGAGTATTTTGAATCCAAAAGAAAAAATATGCAAGGTGACAGATTACTGGGTCACCTAATTTGTGTTTCTGAATGTTTATCTGGCTATAACATGTAGTTAATATAAATATATGATCCAGAATTCTTTATTCAAAATCATTTTGAACTAATTTTCCATCGTTTATAGCGAAATGCACATTTCTTAAAGTAGGATTCTGGCTAGTTTTCTAGATCATCATAAAAGTTTAATCCACAATAGCTCTTAAAACCCATCCCAAGTTCTGAGGGAAAGTGATATTATTATCACTGCTACTAGCAGAAGTAAAAGAGACAAGTGAAACAGGACAATGATAGAGTTATTGTCATGGAAACGCATATATTCTTGAACACGTTTTCTCAATTTGTCAAATAATTGAAAACATAAATGTTGAAAAGAGGAAATATGCACATACTCTACACATGGTTGGAATAGTGGCAACAAGAAAGAGGTAGAAACATGGAGAAGTACACAATAAAGTGAATGGTGAACTGCTTTGATTCAAATTGTGTGTCTATAATGGCAACCATCTGAATATAAAAAGAAAACCAGTTACCTAAGTAATTCTAATAGTCAGTGATTTGATAGTAAGTGAAGTGTGTCCTTATATTTACCTTATTTTTCACTTTAATTGTAGTTATTTAGGGTTTTAAAATTTAAAATCTGAGCAATCTTGCCAATGTTCTATGAGAAATCAATCACCCAGTATAGGCATAGACACTATCCAAACATTCTCACCAATTTATTTATTCTCACTTGTTAGTCTCTCCAATTTTATTAAGCATCTTCCTTTCCTATATATCAAAACTTTAAATAAGGAACTCAGTAAACGGAATCAACTTTTTCCCTTCCATAAATTTTGTGATCGTTGACCTAATTGCTAACCTCTCAAAGCCTCATTTTACACGTTGAGAATTGTGATACTATTTCATAATTCAGAAATACAATGAGGACTACAAGAAATAATGTAATACACAGCAGTCTCTTACATGTTCATAAGCACACGTGTTACTTTCCTTTTCCTTTTTGTATCTTTTGAGTGAGCAGTTTATGAAGTTGCCACACACATATATAATTAAGTCCAATGAAAAAATTAAGAAAAGACAAAAATATCACAGTATGGAATTAATTAGGTGATGAGAATAAGTTTTAATTTTTGCAAATGTTTAGTAAAAATAAATAAAAATATTCTGATAAAATGGTTATTTCTTAACACTAATCACTAGCCTGAAATTTTTCTGTACTATAAAAATATAGCCAAATTATTACCTTATATCTCTGATAATATTGCATAAAAATTCTGCATTCTCTTTTGGTTATGCTATTGAAATAACAAGTATCATTCCTCTTATGGTTCAAGTAAGTGAGGTTTCACCATAAGTTCAAAATTTCTCCTACTGGTGTCAGAATATAAACTCACTTGAATTGAATCAAATGAATCAAGTCTACTTTAGAATGGCAAGGTGTTTGAATGTTACAAAATTACTTATCGTTGGAGTTATTCAAGCATAAACTGGGCTACACCTTTATACAAATATCAACAAAAATATGAAAATACCAAAATGGTAGTCAATAAGCTCACTGCAACTTCAACATCTCATTGACTTTAACTCAAGTGTTCTTGTTCTCAACTGGAATTGGGGTTATAAATATTGTACAATTAAAAGTAAACTTACATAAAGTATTTTTATAATAATCAAATTATCTTGTGCTGCAAGAGAAAATATAGTCTTAATAATGAAAATAATTGAACAAACTTAAATAAAATCTAACCCCCTTAAAGCATAGTTGGTCAAATATTCTTCAAAATAGGTGACTGTTAATTCACTGATGATCCGATCTAAGTGGTTATTAGATTAGGTTTAGGGTGAATCAGGGAGAATTCCCTCCTGAGATATTCATTCCACTGACTCTTCTCCAGTATCTAAATCTGACATAAAATGCTGATATTTACAAACCAATTATCCAAACATATTTAGGTCAATTCTCTAAAATTGTTTTAAAAATATCAATCTTTCTTAGAACATTTATACTGTTTTAGGTTTTAGGTATACCTTTGCAATATGAGTGGGACTTAAATATCGATTAACCATCAGGAGTGCAAGAAAGGATGTTCCAAACGAAAAAAAAAATTAAGTGTTTTGAAATTCTCATGAAAGAATGCAAACATTTTCAGTCCCAGGAGTTATTTATTTTATGCCCATGCCTAAATAAAATTTGGTCCAGAAGAGCAGAATATAAACTTCGATGCCAATGAAAGAATTAATTGGTTGTTGTAAAATCTAGGAAATTATATTCCTGGGGCTTTCTGAACAGATTACCTAATGCCTTAAAGTCACTCTCCCTGATAATGCTCCTGGTGCCTCTGGGCATTTTTTGGCTATAACCTTACCTCTCACCTTGGTAACAGCCTGGCTCAGTCACTATTCCTCAGGAGGCCCTAAGATGCTCTAGTCAGAAGAGCAGTTCAAGAAACACTGCCTACTGTGTACTCATCTAACTTTCTGAAGGAAAAGATGAAAAATAATGGAGCATGAAATAGTATTAGGGTAGCTTTGGGGAAAGTCTGAGATGAGGGAGGACTAGGACAACCACGGACAGGCAGCTACAGTCCAAGTATGGATCATTAATTAGAGTAACTTTCATGCACAGAGTAAAGAGACCAATCAAGTCAGTGACTTGCAATATCAGGACTGGCACCAGGTCATTTGTTGTCAGGGAATAACATTGATGGGATAGATGACTGGCTTGCCAAGCAGTGCCATGTCCGCACCTGGGATCCAAACCAGTGAACCCCAGGCCACCGAGAAGCAGAATGTGTGAACTTAACCACTGCACCACCGGCCAGCCCCACTACGTGCTTGTTTGTCATTGTTTTCATCTTCTACTTATGAGTGAGATCATACGGTATTTGACTTTCTCCCTCTGACTTATTTCACCCAGCATAATACCCTCAAGGTCCATCCATGTTGTCACAAATGGTCAGATTTCATAATTTCTTATGGCTGAGTAGTATTCCATTGTGTATAAATACTACATCTTCTTTATCCATTCATCCCTTGATAGGCACCTAGGTTGCTTCCAAGTCTTGGCTATTGTGGATAATGCTGCAATGAACATAGGGGTGCAGGTATCTTTATGCCTTTGCGTTACCAAGTTCTTTGGATAAACACCCAGTAGTGTAAATTTTTGCAAACACATAAAATAGTTTTTGACAATATCTATCAAGGTGGCCACGACCTATGATCTCGCAATTTGCTTCTAGGTATTCATTTACCATACCATAAATTAGAGTGACTTGCATCAATGCTTCATCATTAGAAGGATAGATACAGAACCATACATGATCTTAGAAGGAAGAGTAAGTAGATTGAGCATATGGTCATACTTTAAGAAGATCTGCTCTTGTTTGAAATAAGTGTCAAAGAAAACGTAAGCAAATTAAGCTCAAAAAGGGAGAAATAACTTTTTTTTGTACTTAACTGAGATAATATACCCATTTCAGAGTCAGAAACCAAAACCTGTAAGGCCAGTCTTCTTACCAAGATGTACTCACTTGGATAAGGTCCATGGAAAATGAATCTCAGCATACTGGACATGTTCAGCATTATGGAAACTCTGAAATGCCACAATGCAATCTGCAATGGGCCTAATAATTCTAATGTAAAAATCCCTCAAAATAAATCCAGACATAAATTAAATTATAGCTTGTTTATTTGGTTGAATTGAAGGGAGAATCTAAGGAAACTATAGTTGTGTGGGGAAAAGAAGCAGCTGGGAAGAGAACTAATTCTATGCAAAGAAGGGGCCCTTATGAATGTCTTAATACAGCAACACATCATTTGCAGTTCGAAGGAAAGAAATGAATTTTAGTAAAACAACTGCGTCTGCCCAATCTTATGGTTTAAGTGTAATTGTGGTGCAGTGAAATCATATTGCCTATATTATCTCATAAAGTTATCAAAAAGATTACAACATAGAGGATGGGGGAAACTAATATGGCTGATGAAAACAAAACATTAAAAGAAACGTAAAGAATGTTTGGGAAATTCAATGATAAAAGTGCTTGGGATTTTAATCGCAAAGGATGCATGTATCTAAAATAATAGTACCACTGGCAGATGTCTGGGATGTTTAGAGAAAAGTGCCAGGCTATCGGGCAGGCCATTATGGGTGTTTCAACTTCTTCCTCCTTTTGAAGGAGAAATGAAGTCAGAACAGCACTTTGTTCTTCTGAAGGAACCTATAGTCTATCTCCAGTTACATTCAGGCTAAAAATCACCAACATCTCTATCTCCCTCTTCTCATCAAAAGGTGGTCCCAGGTACTGAGGGAACCAAACACGTGAGCTTATTTTCCTAATTTACTTTTAGAAGTGGAGCTACTATGGCTGAAATCCAACACAGTGATTAAAAACTTGAACTTCCAAGTCGGAGAGTCTGGATACAATCTATTACTAGCCACGCTATTTAACTTATCTGGAGTGGGAACATACATTCTCTGAGATCCTAGATGCATCTCTAATCACCAGATGAGCAACTATAATCACATATAGAATATTTATTTTACACCAAGAACTGAGCAAGGTGCTTCATGAGCATTAACCAAGGTCACACAGCTATACCCTCATTAATAAATTTTTCTGATTCCAGATGTTAAAATCCTGACTACTACAACACACTGTGGTCCATCACATCCCATCAGGACCACCTGAATACTTGCATGTGAGAATGCATTTTAATCACAGTGGACCTAACACATGTGCAAGCAAGAAGTTAAGAAAAACCTGCCGTCCTCTTATGATATATTCCCAGGGCCTTGAAAAAAGAGGGTTGGAGAAAGCAGCTGCTAGTTCAGTTTTCCTTGTGGTGGACCCAACTCAGACTATAGCTCATTTTATAGTAAAAGTATCAGAACATGAAGTGAAAGATAATTATTTTATGTACTTTTGGAAGAAGCAGGTATTTTAAGAGATATTTAGTACAATCAAAATTTCTGGCAAAGTTGATGATGTAGGTACCGAGAAAAGAATGAACTGTTTTTAAAGTAAGAATGTTTTGAAAGAGCTAGGATATACTATAACCATATTCATAGGCTTCTCTTAGGTATTGAAGAGAACACTTGAGTAGCCTAGAAGTGTCTAAATCAGCCCTCTCAATAGATGTCTAAAAATGGACATAGGGTTGAGGGAGAGGATGAGGGACGAGAGTGAGATCGAGGCAGGAGGTCACATAGAACCATCTCACCCACAGGTAGCTTTGATCTCCAATTTTTCTTTTAGGCCCATCCAAGTCTTCTAAGCTCTTTGAGTCTGATGATTTCTGATACTGTGAAACTTAAATATAGTGCTTGTACAATGTGAGTGTTCACTAGCAGGTTAAGCTATTCATTTAACACACTTTAGTGATGGTGGACTTTTAATTTTTCAATAAAATAATATAGTAATGGGTGACATTTCTTTAATGATACATTTAAAATATAAAGATTTGTAAAATATTCTGTGTTTTTGATAATATATTGAGCAAAACAATTGATTAAATTCATCATACATTTATATATGCAGATGTCAGCCATCGTCCTACAAGCTAGAAAATAACTAAAAACAAAAATAGAAATAGAAACATAAAAAATAAAAATAACACCTAGCAAATAAATAATCTTGTTTAATAGATTATGGCTGTGCACTTTGTATATGTTAGTCATATTTTCAGCTAATAAAATTTTGTGGCCCTTGGAGAAAAAAACTAATAATAGGTCTCATGGTTTTGTTTCATAGCACACTCTGATGGAGAGGGTCTTTCCTGTGAGCCCTCCTCAAAAATCCCACACTCCTCACACCATACACATGCAGACACCCACATCTGACACACACTGGCACATATACACATGAACATTTTCTTTACCTAAAAAAAGTCTAAATACTCTGGAAAAATAGTACATTGAACCAAATCAAACAGAGCACCATACAACTAACTGGTCACATTTAGTTTCCTTCAGAATGGACCAAATGTTTTTCCCTGGTATTCCATGGGTCGAGGAAAAAAAAAAACCAATAAGAGCTGTGTAAAGGACTCCAAGAGGTAAAACATCAAAGAGCAGTCCCTGACACTGAAGACAAACAGTATTGTGTCTATGGTTTTCCCCAGATCTCTCCCTCGATATGAGGCAGGAGTAACACTTTCAGAGGACCTGTGTGGATGCAATTCATTCATTCTACTGAGAAAAGACAAGGGCCCGGGCATGGGCAGATATCTGAGAAATGGGAACCAAGACAGAGCTGAGGTTGGGTTATGTGATTTATAAAATATGGCAGTAAAATATAATTAGAATAACAGAGTCTCCTTAATGAAGAAAATAAACAGGTAAAAGACATTATATGGGGAGCAGGGATGAACAGAAGGAGCACAGAAGATTTTTAGGGCAGTGAAAACACTCTGTACAATACCATAATTGTGGATAAATGTCATTATAAATTTGTCCAAACCCATAAAGTGTCCAACAACAAAAGTGAACCATAATGTAGCTATGAACTTTGAATGATTATGCTGTGTGAATACAGGTTCATCATTTCTAACAAATGTACCAGTCTGGAGTGGGTTGTTGATAATCGGGGAGGCTATGCTTGTGTAGGAGCAGGGGTTATGCAGGAAATCTCTTTCCCTTCTCCTCTATTTCAGGCGAACCTAAAACTGCTCCAAAAAAAAAATAAAGTCTTTCAAAAAATACATAATAGGTGCTGGGAGTTTGCTGGATTTCATGCCCTTTCCATAGTTACATGGGAATACATGTTAATTCTTGGGCTTTAGGGCAGCACTTGATTTGTTATTAATGCATGACTGTGAATGATATAAAGGGATGTTCTATATATGTGAGAACAGTATATATAGGCAAGAAAAGAGAGGAGATATTATGTGGAATTCTTATTCACATTTTAAAGTTTTTTCAAGAAAATTACATATGCTTTTTTTTATCTTTGAGTCCATTTGAAGGGAAGGATATATTTTTCTCTCCCATAAACAATGGAATATAAACTTTTTGGTAATAAAATTAATCATTTTCAGCACATTCCCTTTCATAGACTGACATGTTTAGTGATTTATCAAAAGATAAATTTAAATTTGGCTACATTTTCATTTATTAGTAATGGCTGAGAAAATAATTTGTCCAATGCCTCTCTGCTATAACAATTCTACTTAATTTTACCTCCTTCATTACTTTTTCTGCTCTTTAACCTTCTTCGCGCAGCACCTTCAGAATTTTTAACTCTTGCCTTGCCTCGACGTATTCTAAAACTCTTTCAGTATTTTAATTACTTTCTTTTTCACAAAACTCCATTAACCAATCCTTTCTCTATTGTGATATTTGCTGTGCATCTTAAGAGATCTTAGTTTAAATCCTATTAAGCATGCACAGAAGTCCTTTCATAAAAGTTTCTTCTAGTTTCTCTAGAAAATTTTCCTGATTTCTCTTCTTTATTATAGTTACAAGATGATTTGCTTTATGTATTGTGCCACAATATTTTTTATTTAGTAAATTTTATTTTTTAGGGTAGTTTTAGGTTCACAGCAATATTGATCAGAAAGCATAAGAGTTCTTGTACATCCCCAGTCCTCACACAGGGACAATCTCCTCCTCCCAGGTAATACACTTGTTACAATCAAATGAATTTACATTGATACAGCATTATTACCCAAAATTCATAATTTACATTACAGTTCATTCTCAGTGTTGTACAATCTATGGGTTTTGAAATGTACAAAAACAATATCCAAAAGTTTAATAATGTAGAGAATAGTTTCACTGACTTAAAAATCCTCTGTGCTCCACCTGTTCATCTCTCCCTGCTCCCTAACCCTTGGCATCCACTGATTTTCTGCTGTCTTTGTAGTTTTGTCTTTTCTAGAGTTTCATACAGTTGAAACTTTTCAGCAAGTAGACCATTCACATTGGCTTCTTTCACTTTAAGATATGCATTTAAGCTTCCTTCATGTCTTTTCATGGCTTGATAGCTCATTTCTTTTTCGTGCTGAACAATATTGTGTTGTCTAGATGTACTATAGTTTATCCATTCACCTACTGAAGAGCAGCTTGTTTGCTTTCAAGACTTGGCAATTATGAACAAAGCTGCTGTAAACATTCATGTGTAGCCAAAATGCATTTTGCTTTTTGGTTTGTTACTCTGCTTTTAGACCACTTCTTATTTGTCTTTTGCTAATATTTTTGTCTAATTGCAACAGGAAAGGTCTTTGGTTCTGATCCAACAATTGCAATATTACTTATCAATTTTAGGCAGATAGCAGTTGGTCAACACTTAAATTTTATCATACATTTCCTTAAGTTCAATGGGCCATGCTATTAAATTTTGGCCAATAGGTGTAATACCATTGTTTATTTTTAGCATTCTAAATTATATATTCTCACTCTGTCTTCTCTTTTTTTTTTATTATTTCTTTCAATAGGGTGTCAGGAGAGTTGCCCAGAAGTCACTTTAAAATAGATTCTACTCTACATATTTCCTTGTTGACAAGTGATTTCTGAACGACACTAGAGGATGTATATGTGAATGTTCCATCAGAAGTTTAAATTTATTTTAATTTTAGATCACAGCTTCTCCACTACTACAGACTGTCTGTCACTATGTGATATGAGTCAGAAGTTTTTAATAGAATTATCTCTAAAAACATTTTCATTTATAATTCACTGATCAATATAGCATTGCCTATTTGATTTGGCCCTATTGCTTTTTCATGAAGGTAACCATATATAAACCCTCTTAATACTCCACAAAATGGAATAGTGTTTAAGTTTGCATGCTCCACTTCAGTGGCCCAGGGTTTTCAAGTTTTATATCCCAGGCATGGACCTAGCATTGCTCATCAAGCCATGCTGTGGTGGCATCCCACATAAAATAGCAGAAGATTGGCATAGATGTTAGCTCGTCGACAATTTTCCTCAAGCAAAAGAGGAATATTAGCAACACATGTTAGCTCAGGTCCAATCTTCCTTACCTACACCCAAAAACATTAACTTAGTTTCCACTTAATTTTGGTTTGCAAGAATTAGAATTTTAGTTATTATTTTAAACTCGTAGTCTTATTTCTCTCATTCATTCCATTTAAGATAGTGATGGTATATAAAATCTACGAGATAATTCCTGTTTTTTTAATCCACAGCTACCCCTTTTCTTTCACAAAGTTACTTATCCAATAAGGTCTTTCAAATTAATTATGTGCATCCTTTGAAAGCAATGTTTGACACCAAACTTTTCTCATGGCGTTTTTCATCTCTGTATTTCTCAGTGTATAGATTAAGGGATTGAACATAGGAGCAATGATGGTGTAAAATAGAGCAGATACTTTATCCTCAGGAAAAGTGGTGGGAGGTCTAAGGTAGATAAAGATCACAGGCCCAAAAAATAAGACAACCACAGTGATGTGAGACCAGCAGGTAGAGAGGGCTTTATGTCTTCCCTTAGTTGAGTGATTTCTTAAAGTGAATAATATAATGCCATAAGAAACAAATAAGACAACAAAGGTAACTAAGGCAACCATACCTGAAAAGGCAATTACGAGGACACCAGTAATGTAGGTATGAGTACAGGCAACTTTTAGCAAAGGAAAAATATCACAAAAATAGTGATCAATTTCATTAGGACCACAGAAGGGCAAACTGATTGCTGTAGAAAAGAGAGGAATGGAATGAACAGCCCCACCAACCCAAGCAGCCAAGACTAGGAGATTGCATCTTGTCCTGTTCATGATAATCACATAGTGGAGAGGTTTGCAGATGGCAGCGTAGCGATCAAAAGCCATGGCAGTAAGAATGAAGATCTCAGTACCTCCAAAGAAGTGCATAGTAAAGACTTGTAACATGCAATTACTATAGGAAATGGTTTTTCTTTCCACTAGCAGGTTGGCGATTAATTTGGGTGTAACGGTAGAAGTATAGCAGATGTCTATTAAGGATAAGTGGATGAGGAAATAGTACATTGGTTGGTTATAAAGAGGACTACATCGAATGGAGATGAGGATCAGAAGGTTTCCTACCAACAGGGCAACATAAGAGAATAAGAAGAGCACAAAGCAAAATATTTGTGTGTTCTGGTCATGAGAAAGTCCTAGAAGAATGAATACTGAGATGTTTCTCTGGCTTTCCATATATTTGATTTGATGCATGTTACAGACAAATGACATGTTTCTGAAAGAAAGAAAACAACTTCAGGTGAAAAATTAATAGTATAAACACAATAGTATAAAATTTACTAAAACATGGATTGACAGGAATGGAATCTTATTCTTAATTATTCTTAGTTTATTGAATTAAGCTGCTTTTTCTTTTTATTATGTCTCATTTTATAAACCTATCGTGGAATAATTTTATAATGATTTCATTGAGAATAATTATATATTTTACTTGATAATACTGGTAATGATTTTAAATATTTAAGTAATATCTTGAAAATAAAAAATACTGCTGTTAATTTTGTTATTTAGATAACAAAAAAAACGTTAATTATATTATTTAGTCTAATTCACCTAAAATAAGAAAAGATTTTTCAATTCTTGTGCCATATACATAAGGTAATTTTTCTTCTTTTCAGATTATCTGATCAAATGCCCTGAATTATTTGGGAACAAATCTTGAAGAAATGCAAATGTATTTAAACAGTCCAGCTTGAACTGCTAAACTTTAATGTGTGTAGAGCACACTATTCTTTGTTATGTGATCAAACATTGTCAATGGGTCATGTTGAACCAATGGAATTGTTGTTGCAACACAAAGCAAAGAATGCTTAAAAACTATACATTAAGAAAATATCAATTAATGACTGTAATTGTGAAAAGTAATCAGCAACTTCATTTCTGATATTTACATTTTATAAATTAAAAACAATTAAAAAACATATACTGTCAGTGAAGTTTGTTATAGGAATTGGTAAAGTAAAAATAAGATTGTTAAATTGCCCAAGTATATTTGAATTGTGCATATGTCATGGCTTTTGCTAGAAATTTAATGTTTTACATACAATCTAACGAATGAATGTCAATAAAAGGAGATGATATAGAAGGTAAGTTGAAGGCAAACTGCGGTTAGTTAGCACTAAGCGGTATTTGTTGCAATAGTTAATAGATGAAAAATTCAGGAATTTGGATCTTTTGTACCTAATGTAAATCTTAAGACATTATTTAATCAGTACAAAATGAGTGGAGAATAGAGAGAAAGCACTTCCGGAAGCTGTTGTACCCACTGCTGAGGAAGTATCTGACCCTAGTGGGTTTGTAAAAGCTAGCACAGCTTCTCCCTTAGTCTGGGTCTGATGTGACAGTCATATCTGGGCCCCCATAAATCTATTTTAAAAACACAAACTGCTTTTGTTGCAAGATTATTTCGAAACCATCAACTCTAGTGACTCACAAATTCATTCTGTGTGTTGTTTATAGTCTTTTAGAGGATTTTAGGTGTCAAATGGTTGACAGCTATGGCGTTGAAAAAATGGTCTGTACTATAGGTCATCAATTCTATTCTAAATTACTATTCAAAATTCTAAATTTGTAAAGTGAAAATTCTCAATTTGTTCCTACTTGTTTCAGTATCACTACAAGATTCCCTAGCCTCCTTCAAATAACGAAGCAAAATAATTATCAGCCACAGCGTCTAGCAGTTAAGCGTAACTGAAGAATATTGAAATGTTTCAGGAGTGTGAGAATCAATGACCTGTCTTCTACTTATTGAAACTGATACTCAGTCTTTGTTCATAACGTGGAAATAATGTTGTTTTTTTCAGATACATTTCATTACATAAACCAAATTGATTTACAGAGAATTATTGTATAGGTAGATTGTGAACAATATCAAAATAGAAATCACATGACTAATCCAAATCTCTGATTTTAGATAGAACAGACTCAGATCAAGAGAAGCTAAGTAATTTCTCAGGATTGGAAAATAATCCCCTGCGAATGTTAGACAACAAAAATCTTTTCTCTCGCTCCGTCTGGGGCTATATTTAATTCCTGAGAGCTGAGAGGACAGCCGAAGGGTGCGGTGAAGGGCAGTAATAAAGAGACTGTCGTGAAGCCTCATCTGAGTAGGAAGAACATGCAAGATGAAGGATCGCTAGACACCCAGTCTGTGCTTCTGAGTACTCATGTAAAAGGCGGTGGAGTATGTAATATCAGCATGCATTCTAGAAGTCTTTCATTCTAAAACATTCAAAATAATTTTCCTTCGGTAAATTCCTCAAGTCAAGATTCCTGCTTGTTTTCTAGATCATCACCGGCAGTTAATTTGCAATAGCTCGAAACACCATCCTGCAATCTGAGGGGACATATTGTATGATCAGTGCTGTTAGCAAAAATAAAAGGGGAAAGGCAATCGAGGAGAATCATTGTCATAAAACAACATAGTGATATTATGGAAATCTCCTATGTAAAAATTGCAGCCACAACTGATGAAATAAAGAATATCAGCAACCACCGAACAAGTTGTTAGAACAGTTGGCAACGCAGAAAGAGGTAGAAACATTGAGGAATGCTAAATAAACTGACTAGTGTGATCCTTGAGCTAATTGTTGAATCTCTTTAAACATTTTCCTTTCATATACAATTGCTATCATTACATAAGTCAGAAATTTAGTGAGGAATACATGAAGTAATGTGAAACACTCCAGTGACATGTGTGGTTCAAAACAGATGGTCATTTTCCTTTCCTGGTCTTTCCTGTTTGAGTGAATTGTTTAGCAGCTACAGAAGTTGTCATGCACATATATATAACAAAATCCAATGGAAAAGTAAAGAAAAAAATTGTCACATGAATTTAATGCGGAATCAGATAAACTTCAATTTCAGCAGTCTACTAGTGAAAATCTCTTAATTCAATGATAGATTGGTTATCTTAGGGCATTTCTTAACACTAATCATTACTCTTTTTTTTTACTAAAAAAATGCTCAAACAATTACTTTATTTCTCTGTTAGTGTTGAATAAAAATATGTGCTTTTTGTGTTTTGCTGTCTGTAGAAGAATAGACACTCAAATTTAAATAAAATTTTGACTACACACCCAAATTTTCTGCTAGTGTAGCAGCATGTAGCATACTATAAACTTACCTTACTTGACTTAGATAAAACCAGTCTATGTTAGCATGGCAATTTTTTGAAATTTAGGACATTCTTCACTATTGTATATATTCAAGCACTAACTGGTCTATTTCTTAATAGTAATATAGAGGATAATATATAAGCACAAGAATGGGATGCAATGAAATTCACTGCCCACTTAAAAATGCTTTATTTAGCTCTATTGTTTGTCATGGGAATTTTGCTTATAAAAATTCACAATTAAAACTGAAGTCTGCTAAAACATTTTTATAGTAATCGAATTATCATATGCGACAAGAGAAGTTATAGCCTTTAGAATGAAGTTGTATAAAATAAATATAAAGAACATAAAATTAACCAAGCACATGGTTGGTGGGACCCTTCCCACACCAAGATGACATGAGTAATTCACCAGCCATCAGATCTGAGTGTCTGTCAGGTTAGTTTTAGGGTGCATCAGGAAGCATTTCGCCCTCAGATACTCACCCTGCCAATTCGCCTCCAGGACCCAAATCTGGAATCAAATGCGGAGAATTACAGTCGAGGAATTCAAAGCATCCAGATTAATTCTCTGAAAATATTTTTAAATCTCAACATGCTTTAAACCTTCTCCAGGTTAATAGGAGAAGTAGACTTCAAATATTCACTAAAACTATCAGTGATGCAGGAGAAGTAGATCGTTATTCCTCAGGAAGCAGGCTGGGACTTTTGAATGCCAACTGACACCCTAATAAAAGCTCAAACTGAAAAGTAAACAAAAGTATTTTTAAATTCCTTCAAAAGCTAACACAAGCATTTAGGTCCTAGGAATATCTATTTCATGCCTATACCTGAAGAAAATTTGCTTTAGAAGAACACAATGTAAACTTAGGCGACTATGCAAGAATTAGTTTTTAAAAGCTCTAAGTAATCATATTCCCAAAGGCATTTCTAAACAGATCCTGGCCAAATGTTGCTAAGCCAGTGTCCAAAATAATGTGCTTGTTTCTCCTGGGTATTTACTTTCCACATTTGCCCTCTTGGAAAAGAACTCGCACTATTTCCTTGGAGGCCTAAAAGTCTATAGTCTGAGCAGCTCAGGAAACTCTGACAGCACTGTGCTCTTCCAGCTTTCTGAAGAATAGGACAAAATCTAATGTAGCCTGCAGAAGTAACAGATTAGTTTTCAGGAAAATCTCAGATGAGGTAGGGCAAAGAGAACCAAACACGGACACTCACAGACCTGCATGGACAATTATCAAGATTCTAAGTGTGAAGAGCAGCTAGGTACATAAAATCAATGACCTGCATATCATAATTTGTACAAGGTTATTTCTAGATAGGAACTAACATTGATGGAATAGTTGGTTGGGGAATGAGAGACAGAGGAAAAATACAAGAATAAATGTTCTTTTCCCCATAAACTAGGCCAGTAGGAAAAATTAAAATGCATAGAAAAGTCACAGGAAAGAAGCATGCAAAGCACAGCAAATCTTTTATTGTGTTTACCCTTTGATTCTTTCTCCTGTCACTGAATATTCACAGATTGTCTAGACTCAGCCTCTTCTGCACACACTAAAGTTCAGTTAGCCTTTCTCTCTCTACCATGTACAAATCCACACAAAGTTTCCTCATGCATTTAAAACATCAGGGAATTAAATTTTACAGGATTTAATATTATTTGGATCACACTACTTAGCAAAACAATAACAAAAATTTATTGAGAGATTATTGGGTGTTTTAAGTTCATTAAATTATTTAATACTCATAATAATGCATATTTTGACACAAATGTTATTCGGCTCTACTATGCAGATAAGAGCACAGAGGATTCTAGAGTTTAAATAACTAGCTCAAATAGCCAGTAAGAAACAGAAGCAAGAAAATGGACTATTCTAAGTTTAGTGCTTGTTTCTAGGCTTTGAAAGTTTAATAACCCTGAGTAAATAAAGGATTATAGCACTTCAGCATTAAATGATATTGTAAGCCACTGTTTTACAGGTTGTGCACTTCAATATTATGTCCAATATTGACCAAACTTTATTCACGTTAGCCTGTATCAATTCACAGAAGGAGATAATTGGTCATAACTTTAATCTCCCCACACTAACACACACTGGGGCACTCCTTAGAGACAGATACATGTTGGGCATTCAGATCCTCAATTCTTGAACTCAACCCTGGTCATATATCAGTTCTGCTGCATAGTTTTAATTTTGGATAAGTGCAAATTATCATGTTTTATGAACCACAATTTTGCTACCGTTTTTAAAATTATATTCATAATCCAAGGTCACAGAGGTTTTCTCATATATTTCACTCTAAATGTTTTGTACTCTTATATTTTACATGTAGGTGTAAAATCCATTTTTAATGGATTTTTAATGTTTGTCTAATGTGTGATATATAGATGAAATCTTTTTCTTTTTTGGTTTGTCATGGTATATATAGATATCCAATACTTCCACAACAGTTTGTTGCAAAGATGATTTTTTTCTTCAGTGAATTGACTACATATTTTGTTGAGATTGGTTGACCATATATGTGCAAATCTACTACCAGGCTCTCAAGTCTGCTTCATTGATCTTATTATCTATCTCCATGAAAAGATCACACTATTTTGGAACAGTAGCTTTATAACGTAACTTGAAATCAGGTAGTGTAAGTACTCCAATGTTGCTTTTAAAAGTTGTGGGAGCTAATTTAGGTCTCTCGCATTTCCATATAAGTTTTAGATCAGTTTTGAAAAATTCTAAAAATGTGCCTGTTTATAGTTTGTTTCAGAAATCTTGAATGTAGAAATGCTGTTGGGGAGAGTTCATACCTTAATAATATGGAGTTGTCTGTCCATAAACACACCTTTTCTTTGAGGTGTTTATACTTGTTACCGCACAAAATTGGGGTTCTCTTGCCTGATGCACACTAAAAAACCCAATGGCAACATCAGCTTTTGGGAAAACAAATGTAGATTTATCTACGAGGTGACAGAGGAATGTACCCTCAGATCTGTCTCCCCAATCCAGGCTTTGGGGCACAATTTATGGGATGAAAGGCAGGGCAGTCTGAAGTGTAGAGATAGATGATTGGAGGTAAGGAGAAGTGAGGTAATTGATGATCTGTGAAAGCATGGTCAAGGTTCACACATCTTCATAGCAAACATATTCACAAAATGGCAGGATTACTATGATCTGAGGGTGGATATTTTAGCTCCTTGACATCAAATGGTCACTTATTGAGCACTGGAGGCCAGCCCAGCAGTGTAGTGGTTAAGTTCACCTGTTCCACTTCAGTAGCCTGAGGTCCACAGGTTGGGATCCCAGGCACAGGTCTATGCTTTGCTCTTCAAGCCATGCTGTGGCAGCATCTCATATACAAAATAGAGGATGATTGGCATGCATGTTAGCTCAGGGACAATCTTCCTCACCAACAAAAAAATAAAGGGGGCTCATTTATTGAGCATTTGCACAGGCGCAGTTGATGGTTTGGTGATCTTAACCAGCCTGAACTGGACAAGGAGTCACAGTTCCTGAAAGACAACTTTTAAGCACTCTGTCGGTAAGATGGAGTCAGTTGAACTGGTCCTGGAGAGCCTAGGGTTACATATTCTTTGAACAAATATTTTGTTTTCAGTATATATGTCTCTCTTATATCTTGTCATATTTATTCTTAAGTATTTTAACGTTATCATAAATGGAATTTTAAAAATCCAATTTCCGTTTATTAGTTACTAGTACAAACCATGCAATTTATTTTTATATATTGATCTTACATCTTGCAACCATGCGACACTCACATTAAAATGAAAGTCACTCATATTGTGTAGGAATAAGAAGACTGTCTGCATTCACAGTGAAATGATTGCCTATAGAGAAATTTCTAAGAAATGTACAGATAAGCTAGTATAAATGATAAGTCTCAGAGAAATATTGGACTGATACAATGAGTTCAGAAATATTTGCTTCTATTCTCTTTAGAAGAGTTTGTATAGAATAAATATTTTTCTTTAATGTTTTCTAGAATCCACCATTGAAGCTAGTTAGACAGGGGGTAGGGAGACAAAACAATATATTAAATTTCTTTAAGAAAGAGGGAACTATTGGGAATATCTATTGCTTATTTTTTTCAATATTCTTGGGTGGCTTACATCATTCAAAGAATTTGTCTATTCTAAGTCTTTAAATATATTGGCCTTAATATGCTCATTATATTCTCTTACTATTCTTCTAAAATCTGTAAAATGTGTAGTGATATCACCTCTATCATTAAAAATAATCGTTTGGTAAATCAATGATCTATAAGTATCCTAGGAACCAAGGTGTAGGAATATAAAAGCAAATTAAATCCAAACAATATGGAAATAAGAATATAAGAAATTAAGCAAAGAAATCAATGACATAACTAACATTCTGAAATAGAATTTAAAAAAGGCAAAAGTCAGTTCTCTAGCAGGATTAGTAAAACTCAGAAAATTTTATCAAGATCAGTTAAGAGAAAAGAGGGAGAGAGAAAAACAAATTACCAATATGAGGAATGGAACTTATATATTGCTGGTAGTGGTGTGAAAAATAAAGAGAAACTTTGAAATAAATTAACACAATATCTACTCAAACCAGAGTAAGCTACGTTCCGTCAATTCTACTTCTAGGTATTTATTCATGATACCATAAAATTGTGTGACTAGCCCCAAAGTATCATCAATTGGATGTAGAGTTAACATCATTAGACATGGAATCATACCTGGTTTTAGAGAAATAATATGTTGCTTGACTATATGACTTTCACTTAGAGCGTTCCAGATCTTGTTTGCACTAAATTTCAAAAGCATGTAACCAAATTAAGCTCAAATGGAAAAAAAAATTGTCTAGTATTTAAGTCTAACACTCTTGGACTTAAAGTGAGATCTTATACCATTTCAGGATGAGAAACCAACATCTCTAAGGTCAGTCTTCTTACAAGATGTACTACTTGGATGAGGCACATGGGGAACAAATCTAGTCAGACTGGATAGGTCAGGTTTTCTGGAGAGTCTAACATACCTACTTGCAATGGGCCTAAAGATTCCATGTGAACCCTTTCCAGTTAGATTCAAAGCTGAATTCAATTGTGGTTTGGTTATTTGGATGAATTGAAGAGAGAACTTGAAGAAAGCATATTTGCATGGTAGTAAGAAGCCATTTGATAAAGAACTAACTGTAAGCAAACAAAGAGCCCTCAAGAAAGTCTTAATATGTTAACAAAGCTTTTGCAGTTGGAAGAAAAGAAATCTATTTAAGGAAAACAAATGGTGCCCTGCCCATTCTCAAGTTTTAGGTGTCATTGTGGTACAGCATATCATTATACATAGGTTATTTCATAAATTTATCATAGAATTTACATTTTGGGGAGTCATAACTAAAAAAGATTACTAAAAGCAAAACATCAAAGAAAGTTAAAGAATATAAGGTAAATAAAGTGCTAAAAGTACTTGGCAACACAATCTGAAGGAACTTGCTGCTATGAAGAGGAGACACTGGCAGATTTTGAGGACCTTTAGTGAATGGAGCCAGGCCACCGGGCAGTGCAAACAGGAGCTGCCAAGGTTTTCTCTCTTTCTAAGGAAAAAGTGAAGTCAGGGCACACCCTGGCTCCTCAGGAAAGAAGTTCCATTCAAGCCCATAGTTGCCTTCAGAGAGAAAGTCACCAACATCTCCATCTCCATTTCCTTATCAATAGGTAACCTCAGCTGGGGAGGGAAGAAAACACCTGTGTTTTTTTTTAAAGTTACTATTAAGAGAACTGTTGCTGCTGCTAATTGACAGGTGTGCAGCACAGTTTTTAAAAACTTGAAATTCATAGATTCTGATTAGCTCTTACTAGTTTCACTGATTAACATCTCTGCACAGGGTAGTTAAATATTCTACAACCCTAAAAACAAAAGCAACTGCTAGTACATATAGGATAATTACGATATACAGAGAATTAAACTAGAAGCATCGTGTGGCATATGTTCAAAGTCATGCAGCTAGCCCATCATAACTAGGTCTTATTGATTCAAGAGCTTGAATTCCCACACCATAAAGCATGAGCATATCTCATCCCCCAAGAACCAATTGTATGTTAAAACATATACTAATCACTGTGGATCTAACATAGAAGTGGACTGAAGTGTTGAAGCCCATATTTGGAAAGATGCTCCAACCTCTGCTGATATATTTAGCTGATAGTCCAATCATCCTTGTGAAGGACTCAATTCAGATTATAGCCCATTTTACAGTACAATTATCTGAACATGAAGTAAAATAAGACTATTTTGTGTTTTCAGATGAAGCAGCCACTCTAAGAGATATTTGATAAAATCTAAATGTTTTGGGAAGTTGGATTATTTAGGTACAGAGAAAAGGATGAATTATTTGAAATTAAGATGTCTGTGTGCAGTATTATTCACAACAGTCAGAAACAACTTAAGTTGATGAATGAATGGATAAAGATGTAAGATATACATATGAATATTATTCAGCTGTGAGAAAGAAGGAAATGCTGCCATTTTCAACAACATGGATAGAAATTGAGGGCATTATGCTAAGAGGAATAAGCCAGACAGAGAAAGAGAAGTAGCGTATTCTATTACTTATATTTGAAATTTAAAAAAAGAAAGAAAGAAAAGAGAAAAAGTCAATCTCATAGAAACAGAAAGGTGATTGCCAGAGCCTGGGAGTTTAGGGGAAAAAGGGAGAGGTGGGTAAAAGGTACAAACTTTCAGCTTTAAGATAAATAAGGTCTGAGGATCTAACGTATAACCTGGTGACTATAATTGATAACATTATTTGCTAAGAGTGAGAAACTTAAATGACTTCACCAGAAAAAAGTAAAAGATAAATATATGGGGTGATGGATGTGTTGATTAACAGGATAGGGGAAAATTTTTCACAATTAAAAGAAAACAAGAAGATTGCTTTTAAATATCTAGGATACGCAACACCATAATTATAGGCTTCTGCCAGGTGTTGAAGAGAATACTAGAACAGTCTAGAAGTACTAAATCAGCACTCTCAATGGATGCCTAGAGAAGGATATAAGATTGGGGATAAGATTTAGGGATTGGGATAGAGTGACTGAGACAAGAAGTCAAATAGGACTGTGTCACTCACAGCTACTTTGACTTTCAGTTTTTATTTAGGCCCCCTCCAAGACTTCTAAGCTTCTTTCACTTTGGTAATTTCTGACAGTGTTGGGGCTAAAATAGTGTGCCTCTGCAATAAAAGTGTTCACTTGCAGGGTAAGATATTGCTTGAATAAAATTTAGTAATGGTGGATGTTTAGATTACCAATATATTCCTATATAAATGGATAGAATCTATTAAATTACACACTAACAACCATATCATGCATAATATTAATATATGATTGTTAATGACATAAGAGGACATTCTACATATGTGAGAACAATGTATAGAATCAAATAAAAAGAGAAGATGGTGTCTTTGAATTTAATGCAGTAGCTGTTCCTATCTGAATTTGTTTATTGCTAAAAAATAGAGAGAGAGGAAGAAAAATAAAGATAAAGCACACAATCTTCTGGCTCAGTCAAACTGGTAAAACACAGTTAATTAGAAGAAATACTAGCATAAAGCATGAGACTATATGAAATAGAGTAAATTTATAGCTGAATAGAAATAAAAAAAAAAACAGGGCAGGAATCAGTAACTCTTCTGGTCTGTTTAAGGATCTGAAAAATCTTCCTGAAAATTTGAGGCTCATAGAGATTAAGCACATTGTAGGATGCAGCTCTCCAACATCAGACATCTTTCTTTTGCCATGAGACACCTCCTTTAATAATCAAGACTAATCATGAGAATGAAAATAAAATTTGATTACACTTCACACGGAGAAAATACACAAGTATGAATTTTAAATGACATGAATCATAAGCTATTTAGTCCAAGGACAAACACGGAACACCCTTCCTAACATCAACTGCTACGGATAAGATGAGTCTCCTTGCCTTCTTTAAAAGCAAAGTTGGAGATGAATCTTCCTGAACTTATTATATGGCTAAATGTTTCTCTGTACTATCTTCAAAACGTCAATCCTTCCCATTTCCTAGATGCATACACGATCACAATAATAGGTGAAAATCCTTATGTGTCCATAGCAGTGTGGAGAATATGTTCATACATATTTCCTCAATAAATTCTCATAACAACCTGTGAAGTGGTTATTATTTTTCTCACTTTATAGATGAGGAAACAAAGATGTAAGGGGCCAAAGTAATGCACCTCAGTTAGACGGAGTTGCAAGTGGAAAAGGCGAGATTCCAGTCTGGTCTTTCTAATTCTCAAACCAACACACTTAACTGCTGTGGTAGTCATTTTCACCATTTTCAGAAGAGACTGGGGGTGAATGCTCTGAAGGGGCATTAAGAGGAAAGGAAATTGGGCAGAGGGAGAGGAGAAAATAAAAAGGACCTTCAATGAAAGCAGTACCACTTTTTAATTAATATTTGGGGATTCCAATATGTTAATGTGTGTGTGTGTGTGTGTGTGTGTGTGTATGCACTGATGAAATTTCTTCATATACACTTGTCTCTGAGTAGCATTAAATTAGTTATAATTATTATGGTCATACCAAAAGGAGATTATTACTTCAAATTAACACAGTAGGGCATGGATTAAGAATTTGGGGAAAAAAATGAGAGGAAAAAGTTAACAAGTATAATCTGACCTAAGCTTGGCTCTACTCTTTAATATCTGCTTGAAATTGGGCAGAATCAATAACTTTTCTATGCTTTTATTTCCTGATGTGTAAAATTAGTATAAAAATGAGAGTAGCAATCATCTCATAGGTTTATAGTGAGGATTAAATAACCAAACGTTTGCAAAATCACTTACAGCAAAGTAAGCATTCAGTAAATTTTAGTTAATTTTATCCTTATTATTATTATTAACATTAATCTCTGAGAGTGTTTCCTTGTTTGCAAAATGAATGAAATAATATAAACCACACAGGTGCTACCATACCCTGCACATAGCAATCAAGCACTAGTCTATTTACTAGCTATCACAATGTTATTTGATTTAGAAAATGAGTGTTATCAATTAGTTTACAGTAGCTCCAGTATCCTTTCACTACGTTCTCTTCACCGATGCCCTGTTACACTTAATGGCAATGATTATAAAGAGTTTAATAATGGAGTTCCTTTCTCTGGCTTCTATCCTCCTACTAAACCTCAGTCCACTTCATCCAAGACACAAAAAGAGCTTTACCAGAGTTATATCCATGATTCCACATTTCTCAAATTCTTTTTCATCTTTCCAGTCATATTCACTATTACCTTCCATGGTTTCCCATTTCCTAAGAATAAAGGGAAAATTCCTCAGCCTTGCACTCATAGCATTTACATCCACGTTGTATCTCCCTTTTCAAGCCTAGGTCCCACTATGTGTGCAATCTTCTACTTCACATTAAGCTCTTAATCATCTCAGATGATTAAGTGTGCTCACAGGGTATCCTGCCTTTATGTTTCTTTATGTTTCCAAATTTCCTCATGTCTACACTTTTAACAGAATATTTACCCAGAAGACTATTTAAGAAATCTTCAAGAACTGAGAACCTTTTTCTATACCAAGAAATCACATAAAAATTCACAATTCAATAAAATCTAGGAATTTATTATTTCTTATATGGAGAGATTTAATAAATTCAAAGTTGCATTAATAAAAATTCATTTTTTCCAGGTAATATAATTAACCATAATGTAAAATCCATGGAGAATAGGAGCATTACAGAGTTTGTCCTACTAGGGCTCACAAAAAAATCCAAACATGCAGAAAATCATATTTGCCATGTTTTATCATCTACATCATCTCTGTTGTAGGAAATGTGCTCATTGTGGTCACTGCCAGCCCATTATTGGGCTCCCCTGTATCATTTTTCCTGGCCTATCTCTCTTTTATTGATGCCTGCTATTCTTCTGTTAGTATCCCAAACTGATCTTGGATTCACTCCACGCAAAGAACATCCTATTTAATGGCTATATGACTCAAATATTGGGCGAACATTTATTTGGAGGTGCTGATGTCATCCTACACACTGTGATGGCCTATGGCCACTATGTGGCCATCTGCAAACCCTTGCTCTATACAACCATCATGAATCGGCAGGTGTGTATCCTGTTAGTGAGAATGGTGTGGGTGGGAGGCTTTCTTCATGCACCCAGACAGATCCTCTTCACCTTTCAATTACCCTTCTGTTGCCCTAATGTCATAGATCACTTTATGTGTGATCTGAATCCTCTGCTCAATCTTGCCTGCACTGATACCCACCCTCTAGGGCTCTTCATTACTGCTAACAGTGGATTCAACTGTGTGTTAGACTTCGTTCTTTTGTTGGTCTCCTATGTGGTCATCCTGCACTCCCTAAGGACCTACAGCTTGGAGGCAAGGTGCAAAGCCCTCTCCACCTGTGCCTCCCACATCACAATGGTTGTCTAATACTTTGTGCCCTACATTTGTGTATATGAGACCCGCAGCTATTTTATCAATTGATAAAGCAGCTGCGGTATTCTGTACTATGATAACCTTCATGTTAAATCCCTTAATCTATACCTTGAGAAATGCCCAGATGAAAAATGCCATTAGGAAATTGGCTAGTAGGAAAGCTATTTCAGGTGACCAATAAATGTGTTTGGAGCCCAACATTGATTCAACTGAGTTAAGGGTCAAAAGGAAATTTTAGATGATCTCAGCAAAGGATAGCTATGAGTTAAAGAAAAAAAATAATGGACAGCTTTGAATCATGGATCTGCAATGAAAGGTGCAAAAATAAGTGCAAGAAAAAGGAGAAAAATCTAACCCAGCAACACTCTTTGAATATTTGGAAACCCCTACCAAAATGGACTTAGTTTCACTAGTTCATCCGTATATATGGATTCAGAAGCTTTCGTTCTAATAAAAAGAAAATTAAAGAAATAATAAAATACATTGGTATTGAGCAGTAATCTCTATAACAATGCAAATGGGTAAGCACTGCTCTTATTCCCATTTTACAGATGAGAAGACAGACAGAAAGGGGGAGGTACCAAAGGGACGCAGAAGAGCCAGTAACCAGAATCTAACTGATTTCTCAGCCATGCTCTTAACTGCTATGATACGCTGCCTGGCAATGATGTTAGAAAGGTAAGATAATTATAATAGTTACCATTTACTGAGCTAGGGACTGAACTGATGGACACAATAACATATATATAATATATAATAATGTGTATAGCATATACATAATATAATGTATATTAATCACCTATAACAAATTATAATTTTTTATTAATAACTCTGCTCATTTTTATATACACAGTTGATAATATGTTGACTGGAATATTGTGGTATGTAAATACTTTAGGAATATAAAAGCAATGTGCCATTTAAACTCTGAGGTAAGTGACAAATATTGCATCATGTTTCCAAATTTCTATGTGAGGTTCAGAATCATTTTGTATTGCTCACGTCACCATCTTATGCTGATGCCCCATCAGAAAAGGTGATGAAGTCAAATAAAAGAATATTTTAATGTCAGAGAAGAATTTCCATTTATTGAGTATTGATTCATACTCCATAAGTACTTGCCTGCTAGCCAATAATAATTTCTATAAGTAGAAAAACAACTGGTACATCACATATATTTAATGAATAAATAGAAGTATAAAGGATATTGAATAAAGTCAATAAAATATAGAGCAAAAATACTAATACTGGAAAATAGGAAATTTTTTTCTCACGTTAATCTGATTCAGACTGTGAGGAGACTTCTAGGCAGATCTCTTAAGGAAACCAGAATTTTTTTCACTCTTGCTTAAACTGTGTCAGGAGAAAAAATTGAAACTGAGATTTTCAGTGAATAAGCAAATAGTTTACCTTGATATTCTCTATGCTCCACAAGATTTCATCATCTTATAAATGTGGACTATTTATATTACATTTCCCTGTTAATTGGTTTACTTTCTGGTAACATTTCATTTTCAAAAGCTGTCTTTAAAAATATGTAGCTCCATCTATACCAAAAGCTATTTCAGGGTAAATATATTCCATTCACTCCTTCTGTCCTTCATTCACTAGTCAACAAATATTTTTGGATATAAGGAATGTATCAGGTACATTGATAGTGGCTGGCACTTCAGTGGTGAATAAACAGGAACATAGGTCTCACCTTCGCAGAGCTCAAGATCCATTGAGAGACTCTCAGAAGAGAGCTTAAAATTACAATATAGTGTTATAAATGATAAGATAGTGGCAGATAGCCTAGATAGAAGGCATGTTTGAGAGACACACAACAAAGACCTAGGTGTTTAGGAAAGATTCCAGGAAGAAAAGATGTTAAAAAACAATGGGATCCAAAGCATGAAAAAGAATCATCAGACTGAATAGTCATCAGTTTGTGTGAAAGCATTCCTATGAGAAAGAATATATAACAAAGGCAAGAAGGTGAAAATAAGTATGCTGGAAACCTAATCAATTCAAAATAGCTGTGTTTTTTAATTCATCTATGCATTCAGCACTTATTTACTGAATGCCTGCTGTGTGCCAGGCAACATGCTCAACACTGACCTCATAAAGGGTAAAGAGCAAGATACGAAGCTGGAGAGATGGAAACAGGGAAGATCAAGAAGAGTCTCATAATCATGTTAAGGCTTAATGTTAAGAACCATGGGGAAAATATTGGAAGGTCTTTTAAACTAGTGAATGATGCAGTTAGATTTAAGTTTTAAAATTATAACTAGCTATGGTATGAGGAATGAATTGAAGGGGACAGGGCAGGCAGCAGGAGAGGTGTTATGATGTTGTAATGATTTGGGTGTGAAAACATGGAGACCTGAATTCTGGTGATGCCATAAGGATGCAGTGTGTGATGGATACTGCTGCATCCAGCACAAATCCCCTTTATTAGGCCAATGCACCCAAGCCCTAGCTGCTGTGTGTTTGGGCTGCTAAAGCTTACAGCCTCATCTTCTATGGAAAATTGCAGCAGAGAAAATGGAAGCTGCTTCACCTGGGGAAGTATGCCCACAATGCCAGGGCCCAACAGCCCCAACAAATGACTGGAGAGGAGATATAAAAGACTCGTGCCCTTGCCTCAAGGTGGAATCAGTTCAGGAGTATAAGCTGTACTCCAGAGCACCCATGGTTCCAGGCAGCAGTCAGACTCCAGTTGAGACCACATCCTTTCCTCCCTACCATAGTCAGCTTCCCTCAACCCCTCTTCTTATAAATCAATTTCATAAAAATCTCCATCTCATCTGTCTGTATCTAGGAAACCCAAACTAACATGGAAAGATAGAAAAAGTTTCAAGAAATATTGAGGAGTTATAAACAAAAGATCTTAATATAGGACGAAGATTTGAGAAAGAAGAGTAATTAATGAATCCCAGATTCTGGCTTAGATCACTGGATGGATGAGGAAACTGAGAATATGGAACAGAGAAGAGGAGTTTTCTTTGTGGTTGGAAGAGGCCTCTCCACTCCCAGTGGAAGTGGCTTCTCACCCTCTTTCTGAAGGATTAACCCTTCATTGCCTGAGGAAACTGTTATTGACTCCCCTGAGGCAGTTGCCATGAAAGACAATACTGATTCTCCTCAGGATTCATCCCACTACCTTTTTGCTTCTAGACTTATAGCCAGAAACAAGTCCTAGCAGGCCCCTAAAGGTGAGGTACAAAGAGTGACACATGAGGAGGTGCACTATGCTCCAAAATAACTACTTGAGTTTTCTAATTTATTCAGACAGAAATCTGGGAATATACGTGAGAATGGATATTAAAGGCATAGGATAAGCATAGAAGAAATATAAAGTTTGATTTGGCCAAATTTATTGATATGGGCTTACAAAACAGAAATTCTGCATTTAATGTTATAGCTGGAGGAGTTAAGAAAGGCTCTAGCAGTTTGTGTGGTTGGTGGCTAACACATGAACCAAAAGGTGGCCTACAGTGAGAAACTTAGAAATACCAAACATGCCTCGGTTTACCCTAGGGGAAGAATTTTGACAGATTAAGGAAATTAGAATGTTAGAGTGGATTTGTCATTTAAGATATACTCAAGCACACTGGGAGAGTCCAGATAACATAGCTTTCATCACAATCATAAAAAATAAATTTGTGAAGGGATCCCCAGCATCCTTGAAAAGCTCTGTGATTACTCTTTTCTATAGGCAAGTCTTCTAATAGGACCTATGGTCACTGAACTGGGAAATTTAATGCAATGGGAGTAATGTGATCCTGGGTGACAGTGGCCAACTGGTGGCACTCCATCCCCATAGGTAAGGTGGGCATCGTTACCATAAAGGACAGCAAAGTCAAAACAACAATCAGAATAATCAACACAAGAAGACTTACAGTGTTGGCTAATTGATCACGATATTCCTAGAAGTGAAATAGAGAGGAAGCCAACTCAACTTTTAGTTGATCTTTGTCAGCAGAGTAGTTCCAAGTTAAGAAACCAAAAGTCTCGCTTGAATCATAGAAACAGAGCTATGGCCTCATAATCGATTCCTGTACTTGAGCCAGTTTCCAGGCTGAATTCATTGAATGAAGGGGAGATCGAATCCCCTTGAGGAAGGACCCTGGAAAACTGCTAAAACTTTACATATTTTTATTTTTCCCAGCCTTCCCCAAAGGGACCTGCGATGTTTTTATCAGGGTAACTGTGAATTGTGGAAAAGAAAATAACCAGACGTATCAGGAACTACTGGGCACTGGCTGGGACCTAACAATGATTCCAAGAGACCCAAAAATAACACTGTGATCCACCAGTTACAGTAGGAGGTTATAGAGGTCAAGTGATCAATAAAGATTTAGCTCATGTCAATTTCACTCAGGTCCGTTGGGTCATTGAACCCATGCTGTGGTTTTTTCCCCAGTTCCAGAAGGCATAATTGGAATAAACATACTCAGCAACTCGGAGAATCACAGCATTGGTTCTCTGACCTGTCGATTGAGGGCTATTATGGTGGGAAACGCCGATTAGAAGCCACTAGTACTGCCTTTACCTGGGAAAATAGTAATCCAAAAGCAATGCCATGTTCTTGGAGGGACTGTAGAGATTAGCGCCACTAGCAAGGACTTCAGAGATGTAGGCATGGCAATTCCCAACACATGCACATTCAACATTTTTATCTCACTGTGCAGAAGATAGATGGATCTTGGAGAATGACAGTGCGTAATTGTAAGCTTAACCAGGTGAAGACTTCAATTGTAGCTGCTGGGCCAGATGTGGCTTCATTGCTTGAGAAAATTAATAGATGATCTGGTATGTGATCTGTAGCTAGAGATCCGGCAAATGCTTTTTATCTCCCTGTCAATAAGAACCATCAGAAGCAGTTTGATTTAAGCTTGCAAGGCCAGCAGTATTGTCCTACATCAGGGGTATGCCAATTTTCCAGCACTGTGTCATAATTTAGTTCATAAGACTCTTGATTGTATTTTGTTCTATTAGATATCACGCTGACCCATTAAATTGACAACGTTTGGGGTTAGTCTGTGAGGTTCTTCTGGTTGATATTAATGTTTGAATCAGTAGACTGAATAAACCAGATTGTCCTCTCTAATGTAGGAGGTCCTCATCCAATCAGTTGAAGGAATGAAAATAACAAAAAGCTTAGGTCCACTGAGTAAGGAAGAATTTTCCTTCCTGAGATCTTTGGAACTGAAACATTAACTTTTCCTGTCTGACACCCTGCATACGGGCACATTAACTCTTCCTGATTTTACAGCAGCTTTCTGCCTATGGACCTGAACTGGGACATTGGCTCTGCACAGTTTTCACTTGCCACCTTCCATAATTACAAGTGCTAATTCCTTATCATAAATCTCTTCATATATCTCTCTGTGTTTTTCTCTCTCTTTCTGTATATATATACATATAATTATGCATCATTGAATGACAGGGATACATTCTGAGAAATTATTCATTAGGTGATTTCACCATTGTGCAAACATCATAGAGTGTACTTACACAAACCTAGACAGTACACCTTACTACACACCTAGGCTATATTATAGTAATCTTATGGGACCACCACAGTATACGCAGTTCATTATCTACTAAAATATCTTTATGCAGTGCATGACTGCATATATGCTATTGGTTCTGTAAGATATTTCCTTTTCATGGATTGGGCAGCTTAATATTGCTAAGGTTTCAGTAATACTTAAAACAATACAGATTCACGGGGCTGGCCCCGTGGCCGAGTGGTTAAGTCTGTGCGCTCCGCTGCAGGCGGCCCAGAATTTCATTGGTTCGAATCCTGGGCACGGACATGGCACTGCTCATCAAACCACCCTGAGGCAGCATCCCACATGCTACAACTAGAAGGACCCACAACGAAGAATATACAACTATGTACTGGGGGGCTTTGGGGAGAAAAAGGAAAAAATAAAATCTTTAAAAAAAAACAACAACAATACAGATTCAATACAATCCCTATCAAAACTCCAATGACATTTTTTGCAGATATAGAAAATTTATTTGAAAATTTCATATGGAATCCCAAGGGACCCCATAGCCAAGAAAATCTTGAAAAGAAAAACAAAATTGGTGGTCTCACATTTCCTGATTTCAAAACTTACTGTAAAGCTACAATAATCAAAATAATGTGGTACTGGCATAAAGACAGGCATGTGGACCAATGGAATAGACTGGAGTCCAAAAAGAAACCATCACACGAATGGTCAAATGACTTCTACAAATGTTCCAAGACCATTCAATGAGGAAAGGACAGTTTTTTCAACAAATTGTGTTGACAAAAATAGATATCTACATGTAAAAGAATGAAGGTGGACCCTTAACTTACACCATATATACAATAAACTCAAAATGGATCAACATAAACATAACAGCTAAATCAACATTTTATTGTTTTAGAAAAAGTAGAGAGGAGAACTTCAGGGCATTATATTAGGCAATAATTTTTGGAATGTGACAGCAAAAACGGGCAACTGAAGAAAAAAATAGATAAAGTGAACTACTTCAAAATTAAAAACACGTATGTGCCAAAGGACACAATCAACAGAGATAAAAGGCTAGCCTTTGGTTGGGAAGAAATTCCTGCAAATATATGTCCGATAAGCAGTTAATATCTAGAATATACAAGGAGTTCCTACAACTCAATAACAAATGATAAGCTGATTAATAAAAGCACAAAGGACTTGAATAGACATTTCCTCCAAAGAAGATATGCAGGAGGCCAATAAGCACTGAAAGGATGCCCTACATATCTAATCACACTTTCGCATTCTTCATGGGAATGCAAAAAGGTGCAGCTGCTATGAAAGATGATAAAATGTTAAAATTACAATTACTATATGATCCAGCATTTCCACTTCTGTGTGTATACCCAAAGTAATTGAAAGCAGGGACTCAAAGAGATATTTGTACGCTCGTGTTCATAGCAGCATTATTCACAGCAGCAAAAATGTTTAAGCAACCTATGTATTCATCACTACATGAATAGGTAAAGAAAATGTGATATATATGCAATCGGATCTTATTTAACACTCAAAAGGAAAGAGTTTCTGACACATACTATGACACAGACAAACTTTGAGGATGTGTTAAATGAAACAAGTCATTCAGAGTTCTCGTCAAGCTGGCGCTGGGAGCAGACGTTGAACTCGCCTCCTCCCATGAACACAACCAGGTTACAACAATTTTGGGAAGAATCACCCTGGATTGAAAACTGAAAACTGGATAAAAAGAAACCCCACAACAAGGGACAGTCCTGACGAAAGCAGAAGAGGCACTAACTTCAGCCAGAGAGGGAAAAAGCCACCTTTGGGAGCAGCAGAGCTTCTCAGCTGGCCAGGCGGGAACCAACCTAAGGTACGAGCCCTCCCTGGAGGAGTGAGGTCCACAGCGGGGGTAATACTGCTATAACCATCCTTCAGACTCAGCCCAACTGAGAGGTGGGTGTTACTGTCTGGCTTTGCTTGCTATTAACTGCAGCGAGGACACCCCAGAAAAGTTATCGGCCAAAAGCCAAAAAGATCCGGGTCTTAAAGGACCCACGCACAAACTCACTCAATGCAGCAACCTAAAATCACCAGAGAGAAGGCTGACTGTCCTTTGGTGAAACAAGACTCACCTGGTGGGCTCTGGGGGCATCTTGCTGAGAGGAGGATTCTCTCTGGAGACAGAGACATTGGTGGGGGCCCTTGCTCTGAGCTGGTCCAGGCGTGCTGATACAGACACTGGTGGGGGCCATTGAGGTGCATCCCTTGGGCTGTTAGCCCAGGGGTCTGCCACACCCACTAGAGCACAGATTTAATCCAGTTCAGCCAGGGCAGGCAACCCGCCCTAGGGACTGGCCCCACCTAACATCAAGCCCTCAGGCTACTTTTCAGCCTGCATTGACTGAGTGCCTTGATCCTCTACAGGCAGGCAAGGGTATCTGCCTCTGTGGGGCAGGGCTTGTGTGAGGACCAGGTGAACTGTGGGGGGCATTGGGGCAGAGGTGGGGGCCTCTGCAGTGAGGTGGTGGGGTACACTCCATGGGGTTGAGAAGTGGGCACGGACCAGGACTGTGTTGACAGTGCATGTGGTCCAGAGGGGTGTGAGGCTTATCAGGGGCAGAAGACTTGTGCTTCACTAATAGCCATAAAAAAGATCAGCCCCACCTTCCAAAGCCTGAAACAACCGAGTGCCTCCATGCCAAGGGCTAGCCCCACTCAGCTGCACTCCTAAGAGAAGTGACATCAGCCTTGTTGGCCTCAGGCCTATCACAAATGTAGCCCCTGAGCCTAGCAACCAGCTACACTGGGTACCAACCCAATTAAGAGGACACTTGCAATAAGAGTGTGCTAATAGACTTTGTAGCCAACAGTGCTGAGGCCCCTCCAAGCCGGATTTACAAACAGCTGGCCAGGGAAGGAAAGATCAGACTCCCTGTGTACCTGCAGTGGGAGCAACCCTGCCACAGCAGAAGAACACAAGCAGCCCACAAAGGGGTCACTCCTGGCTTTTATGGTCTGGTGACGAGAGGGAAACACACTGCTGGGCCTCATAAGGCATGTCATACATAAGGCCACTTCTCCAAGATAAGGAGACATAGCCAACTCACCTTGTACAAAGAAAATAGCACAGAGAAAGAGGCATAATGAGGAGGCAAAGGAATACTTTCCAAGCAAGGGAACACTACAAAACACCAGAAAAAGAACTAAGTGAAACAGAAACTAGTGACCTCCTTAACAAAGAATTCAAACAAAATATAATCTGATGCTCACAGATATGCGGAGAAGAATGGATAAACACAGGGAGCACATCAGCAAAGAATTGGAAGATATAAAAAAGAACCAATCAGAAATGAAGAATACAATACTCGAAATGAGAAATTCACTAGAGGGACTCAATAGCAGAGTAGAGGCAGCAGAAGAACTGATCAGTGAGCTAGATGAAAGATTAGAGGAAATCACCCAAGCAGAAGAGAAAAGAGAAAAAAGAATTAGACAGAGTGAGAACAGTGTAAGGGAAGTCTGGGACAATATCGAGAGTGCTAACATTTGGATTATAGGGGTCCCAGAAGGAGAAGAGAGAGACAAAGGGGCAGAAAATTTATTTGTCAAAATAATAGAGGAAAATTTTCCTCACCTGGGGAAGGAAACAGACATCCAAGTTCAGGAAGCACAGAGAGCTCCAAACAAGAGAAGCCCAAAGAGGCCCACACCAAGACATATTATAATCAAAATGTCTAAAATTAAAGACAAAGAGAGAATCCTAAAAGCAGCAAGAGAAAGGCCACAAGTGAGATATAAAGGGAAGCCAATCAGGCTGTCAGCGGACTTCTCAGTCGAGACCCTACAGACGAGAAAAGAATGGCACGACATATTTGAAGTGCTAAAAGGAAAAAACCTACAACCAAGAATACTCTATCCATCAAGGCTGTCATTCAGAATGGAAGGAGAGATAAAGAGCTTCCCAGACAAGCAAAAATTAAAGGAGTTTATCACCAAGAAACCAGTTCTACAAAGAAATGCTGAAAGGACTTATTTAAGTGGGAAAGCAATGACCACAGAGATAAAAGAAAAAAAAATCAAAAAACCCCAAAACAACAACAAGAAGAAACAGGCAATACAATCACTTGTAAGATAAAAGTATAGTAAAGGTAGCAGTTCAACTACCTGTGAAGGTAATATGAAGGTTAAAATACAAATGTACTAAAATCACCTATTTCAATGATAAGAGGGTAATGGATAGACACCCACTAAACCAAAGACTATATATGATGTGAAAAACATATGATGTGGGAGGAGGGGAGTGAAAAAGTAGAGCTTTTAGAAAGAGGTCAAGCTAAAAAGTCTATCTACTCAATATAGACTGTTATATGCAGAGTATATTAAATAGGATCCTCATGGTAACCACAAACCAGAAACCTATAACAAGCAGGAAAAAAAGTAAGACAAAAGAAATCAAACATATTACTAAAGATAGCCAACAAACCACAAGTGAAGAGAGGAAGAGAAAAAGAAAGGAACTGAGAAGAACTACTAAAACACCCCCCAAAAAATAAAAAGTGACAAAATGGCAATAAATGCATATTTATCAATAGCTACTTTAAATGTCAATGGACTAAATGCTCCAATCAAATGCCATAGGATGGCCAACAGGATAAAAAAAGAAGATCCATGTAGATGCTGCATGCAAGAGACACACTTCAGACCTACAGACACTCACAAACTGAAAGTGAAAGGATGGAAAAAGATATTCCATGCAAATGGCAAAGAAAAGAAAGAGGGAGTAGCAATACTTATAACAGAAAAAATAGACTTTAAATCAAAAACTGTAATAAGAGACAAAGACGGGCACTACATAATGATAAAGGGAACAATCCAACAAGAAAATATAACCCTTGTAAATATCTACACACCCAACATAGGAGCACCTAAATATATAAAGCAATTATTAACAGACGTAAGAGGAGAAACAGACAGTAACACAATAATAGTAGGGGACTTTGACACTCCACTTACACCAATGGATAGACCATCCAAACAGAAGATCAATAAGGAAACACTCGCCTTAAAGGACACATTAGACCAGATGGACTTAGTAGATGTATACAGAACATTCCATCCAAAAACCACAGAATACACATTCTTTTCAAATGCCCATGGAACATTCTCCAGGATTGATCACGTGTTAGGCCACAAAACAAGTCTCAATAAATTTAAGAAGATCGAAATAATACCATGCATCTTTTCCGACCACAAAGGTATGAAACCGGAAATCAACTACAGAAAGAAAACCAGAAAAGCCACAAAAATGTGGAGATTGAACAAAATGCTACTGAACAATGATTGGGTCAATGAAGAAATCAAAGAAGAAACAAAAAATTCCTGGAGGCAAATGAAAATGAAAACACGACATTGCAAGATCTGTGGGATACAGCAAAAGCGGTTCTACAAGGGAAGTTTATAGCAATTCAGGCCTACCTCAACAAAGAAGAAAAATCCCAAATAGATAATCTAAAAGTGCACCTAAAGGTACTGGAATAAGAACAACAAACAAACCGCAAAATCAGCAGAAGGAAGGAAATAATAAAAATCAGAGCAGAAATGAACAAAATAGAGACTAACAAAAATAGAAAAAATTAATGAAACCAAGAGCTGGTTCTTCGAAAAGATAAACAAAATTGACAAACCCTTAGCTTGACTCACCAAGAAAAAAAGAGAGAACGCTCAAATAAATAAAATCAGAAATGAAAGAGGAGAGATTACAACGGACACCTCAGAAATACAAAAGATAATAAGCGAATACTATGAAAAGCTATACGCCAACAAATTGGATAATCTAGAAGAAATGGATAAATTCTTAGAAACATACAACATTCCAAAACTGGACCAAGAAGATGCAGTAAATTTGAATAGACTGATCACCAGTAAGGAGATCGAAACAGCAATTAAAAACCTCCCCAAAAGTAAAAGTCCAGGACCAGATGGCTTCCCTGGTGAATTCTACCAAACATTCAAAGAAGACCTAATACCTATCCTTCTCAAACTCTTCCAAAAAATTGAAGAGGAGAGGAAGCTTCCAACTCCTTCTACGAAGCAAACATTATCCTGATACCAAAACCAGACAAGGACAACACAAAAAAAGAAAATTACAGGCCAATATCACTGATGAACATCGATGCAAAAATCCTCAACAAAATGCTAGCAAATTGAATACAAAAACACATTTAAAAGATCATACATCATGATCGAGTGGGTTTCATTCCGGGGATGCAGGGATGGTTCACCATCTGCAAATCTATCAACTTGATACACCACATTAACAAAATGAAGAATAAAAATCACATGATCATCTCAATAGATGCAGAGAAATCATTTAAGATACAGCATCCATTTATGATAAAAACTCTAAATACAATGGGTATGGAAGGAAAATACCTCAACATAATAAAGGCCATATATGACAAACCCACAGCAAATATCATTCTCAATGGAGAAAAACTGAAAGCTATGCCTCTAAGAACAGGAACCAGACAACGATGCCCGTTGTCACCACTCTTATTTAACATAGTATTGGAAGTCCTAGCCAGAGCAATCAGGCAAGAAAAAGAAATAAAAGGGATCCACATTGGAAAAGAAGTGAAACTATCACTCTTTGCAGATGACATGATTTTATATCTAGAAAACCCTAAAGAGTCCACTAAAAAACTTTTAGAAATAATAAAAGAATACAGTCAAGTTGCGGGATACAAAATCAATGTACAAAAATCGGTTGTGTTTCTATACACTAACAACGAAGTAGCAGAAAGAGAAATTAAGAATACGATCCCATTTACAATTGCAACAAAAATAATAAAATACCTCGGAATAAACTTAACGAAAGAGGTGAAAGATCTGTACACTGCAAACTATAAGACATTGTTGAAAGAAATCGAAGAAGACACAAAGAAATGGAAAGATATTCCATGCTCTTGGATTGGAAGAACTAACATTGTTAAAATGTCCATACTTCCTAAAGCAATCTATAGATTCAATGCAATCCCTATCAAAGTTCCAACAACATATTTTACAGAAATAGAACAAAGAATCTTAAAATTTATATGGAACAACAAAAGACCCTGAATAGCCAAAGGATTCTTGAGACAAAAAGAACAAAGCTGGAGGTATCACACTCCCCGATTTCAAATTATACTACAAAGCCATAGTAACCAAAACAGCATGGTACTGGCACAAAAACAGACACACAGATCAATGGAACAAAGTTGAGAGCCCAGAAGTAAACCCACACGTTTATGGACAGCTAATATTCGACAAGGGAGCCAAGAGCATACAATGGAGAAAGGAGAGTCTCTTCAATAAATGGTGTTGGGAAAATGGACCACCACAAGCAAAAGAATGAAAGTAGACCATTCCCTTACCCCACTCATAAAAATTAACTCAAAATGGATTAAAGACTTGAATGTAAGACCCGAAACCATGAGACTTCTAGAAGAAAACATAGGCAGTACGCTCTATGACATTGGTCTGAGCAGCATATTTTCAAGTCCCATGTCTGACCGGGCAAGGGAAACAAAAGAAAAAATGAACAAATGGGACTACATCAAACTAAAACGTTTCTGCACAGCAAAGGAAACCATCAACAAAACGAAAAGACAACCTAACAATTGGGAGAAGATATTTGCAAACCAAATATCAGATAAGGGGTTAATATCCAAAATATACAAAGAACTCATAAAGCTCAACAAGAAAAAAACCAACAATCCAATTAGAAAATGGGCGAAAGATCTAAACAGAGATTTCTCGAAAGATGATATACAGATGACCAACAGGTATATAAAAAGATGCTCAACATCGTTAGCGATCAGGGAAATGCAAATCAAAACTACAATGAGGTATCACCTCACTACGGTCAGAATAGCATAACTAACAAGACAGGAAACAACAATTGTTGGAGAGGGTGTGGAGAGAAGGGAATGCTTGTTCACTGCTGGTGGCAGTGCAAACTGGTGCAGCCACTATGGAAAGCAGTTTGGAGTATCCTCAGAAAATTAAGGATAGATCTACCATATGATCCAGCTATTCCACTGCTGGGTATTTATCCTAAGAACTTGAAAACACAAAGGCATAAAGATACTTGCACCCCTATGTTCATTGTGGCATTATACACAATGGCCAAGACTTGGAAGCAACCTAGGTGCCCATCAAGGGACGAATGGATAAAGAAGATGTGGTATTTATACACGATGGACTACTACTCAGCCATGAGAAATGACGAAATCCGGCCACTTGTGACAACATGGATGGACCTTGAGGGTATTATGCTGAGTGAAATAAGTCAGAAGGGGAAAGTCAAATACCATATGATCTCACTCATAAGTAGAAGATAAAAACGACAAAAAAAACCCCACATAGCATTGAAGATTGGACTGGTGGTTACCATTGGGGAAGGGGAGGGTGGAGTGCAAAAAGGGTGATCAGGGTCACATGTGAGGATATGCACTATAATTAGTGTTCGGGTGGTGAACATGATGTAATGTATACAGAATTTGAAATATGATGTACATCCGGAAAAAAATAAAAATTAAAAGAAATAAAATAAAAAAAGAAACAAGTCGTTCTTTTTTTCTTTTGTTTTTTTTTAAAGATTTTATTTTTTTTCCTTTTTCTCCCCAAAGTCCCCCGGTACATAGTTGTATATTCTTCGTCGTGGGTCCTTCTAGTTGTGGCATGTGGGATGCTGCCTCAGCGTGGTTTGATGAGCAGTGCCATGTCGGCGCCAGGATTCGAACCAATGAAACACTGGGCCGCCTGCAGCGGAGCGCGCGAATTTAACCACTCGGCCACGGGGCCAGCCCCACAAGTCATTCATTTTTAATAAACTTTATATTTTATAAAAGGTTTATATTTACAGGGAAGTTGTGAAAGTAATACTGAAAGTTCCCATATACTCCACCTCAGTTTCCCCTACTATCTTCTTATATTAGTATGGTACATTTATCACAACTAATTAATTGCCATTATTGCATCATTTTTAACTAAAATCCATGCTTTAATCAGATTGCTTAGTCTCTATTAAAGCCTTTTTCTTCTCCAGAATCTGACCTAGGATACCACATTACAGTCAGTTGTCAAGTTTTCTTCAGCTCCTGCAGACAGTGACAGTTTCTCTGACTTTTCTTGGTTTTGGTGAACTTGACAATTGAAGAGTAAGAGTCAGACATTCCATTTAAAGTCCCGCAACTGGAGTTTTCTAATATTTTACTCAAGATTAGACTGGGGTTATAGACTACTGAGAGAAAGATCATAGAGGTAAAGTGTCATATTCATCACATCATATCAACGGGTACATATTCTCAATGTGACTTATTACTGTTGATGATAATCTTGATCACCTGGCTAAGGTAGTATTTGTCACATTTCTTCTGTGTAAATTTACTCTTTTCCCTCCTTCCATACTGTGGTTTTTGGAAGGAAGCCACTATATACAGACCACACTTAACAGACAAAGTGTTTGAGGTCAGAGTATCTACGTAAATCACTTGGGATTCTTTGGTATATTCTCCCCCTATTTATTTAGTTATTTATTCAATTATTTGCATCATTATAACTCATGGATATTTATTTTGTACTTTGCGTTATATTTCAATTCAGTTTTATTTATTTTGTTGCTCAATTTTCTTACAACTTTGGCCACTGGGGCTCTTTCACTTGGCTCCTGTGTCCCTTTGCCATCACTTCATCATTACGCGTGCGCGCGCGCGCGTGTGTGTGTGTGTGTGTTAGCACTTCTCTACTTTCTAGTACTACAAGATGCTCTGGTTCACCTGTACATTCCCTGCCCCAGACCTAGAATCAGCAATTTCTACAAGAAGCTCTGATTCATTTTATTGGAGAATGGGATTAGAAACCAAGGCTTCAGCACTAGAAGACCATCATTTTTTATTCTAATCAAAAGATGTCATTTATGACCCGTATCAACATCTTTACTTGCAAGAATAGGCCACCGTTTTTCATAATGTAATAAGACAAATTGAGGATTATCACATCTGGCTCATGTTTCTTAATTGGAAGAGAAGGGACACTTCAGGGAATAACTTACCCCAGACTCCTGTATTGCACAGCATTGGTGTTAAATATCCTGCAAGGAAGACAGAAGAGAAGAATTTCCCAGTCAAACTCCTGTGTGAGCATAGATTTCAGAAAGAGTGAGATGAATCTGGGACCATCTTAGCCTGCCCTCTGGCATGTAGGTGAGAACTTAAGCCTCTTCGTGAGAGCAAAGAGATCCTGGTTCCAGATAATCAGACAGAATTTAAGATCATTTTTTTATTCTCATTTGAGCAAAGAGTGTCCAAATTTCCTTGGGAAGAAAAGAGGGCAACTGAACATCCTAACCTCTCCGTAAGCTCTTATCAAAGCTAGTAAGATTTGTACTGGGGATTAACTTAGTTTTATTTAATACTTGGAGAATGAATCTTACCAATGCTACTGTGAGGATCTAATACATACAATGCATTTGTGGAAGGATAGAAAGTTTAGGACATTTTTAGGAGTGTTTTACATTCTAAAGTGAGATGATGGAAATAAAAAATGTGCACAGCAGCTCCTGATGGAAATGGCACTATTAGGTACGGTATATTGGAATGAATGTGTGAGAGACAAGCAAATAGAAATAATATCTGCTTGGGTGTTCCAGGAAATAGTCCATAGATATGATGACATGGTGGTGGATATAGTAGGATACAGGCTTTCCTTTTCTTCAATGCCACCTGAGTATAGAATAGTGAAGGACACTATTGGATTGTAGGATATTTTCTTAATTCTTTCATTCATTCAACAGATATTTATTAAGCACCTACTTTTTTTAGATGCTGAAATTCAGTAGTTTATGGATAAAAATTCTCATCCTTATGTTGATTCATTCTACAGTGTGTCATCTGTATATATGTAACTGTTATTTGTATACGTCTAATTCTAATATATGTATACCTATATCTACATATGTAAACAGATACAGATAAGGAAATATATTTATATAATATTCTTAATTGATATAAACTGCAAACAATTTTTCATTTGTTTGTTGAAGAGTTTTGACAAAAAGCATATTTGGAAAATATCCAAGAAAGCCAGGGGACCTGTAGTTAATGGCAGTGTGGTAGAGTATAATGTGATTAAAAAGCACTGAGTTCTAGAACTACCTCTACGATTAGCTCACCATTTCACTCTTGGGTCTTATTGTTGCCTCAAAAATGTTTATTTTCTTTCCGCCTACATCAGGAGACAGTTGTTATGGCTCAGTGGTATGCCAGTGTGAATAATAGACCATCTCTTTTTTTTTTTTTTTTTGAGGAAGTTTAGCCCTGCGCTAACTACTGACAGTCCTCCTCTTTTTGCTGAGGAAGCCTGGCCCTGAGCTAACATCCTTGCCCATCTTCCTCTACTTTATATGTGGGATGCCTACAACAGCATGGAATGCCAAGCGGTGCCAAGTCCGCACCCTGGATCCGAACCGGCGAACTCCGGGGCCGCTGAGAAGTGGAACGTGAGCACTTAACCGCTGCACCACCGGGCTGGACCCCTAGACCATCTCTTAAGGTAAGATAATGTTCTAAAAAGATTTATTATTTTTATGAAATGACGATAGTGATGTATTTTTAAATTTTTACCAAATATCACACCTTAAAAATTAGATATTGCTCACATTTGTGATGCCAAGAATGCAGTTTCTTCACATAGAGGTACAAACGCATGCTTTCGTTGACATTCTTCAAAGTACAGTTCATTTACATAACAGTATGTGTGTAATATGTATATCCTGCTTTTAATTAAAAGTTACTATCTTAGCATACAATTCTGTCCTCTTATTTTTCACTTTAAAGTATATTGTAGCGACCATTGCATGTATATCAGCCTTTTTTTATGAACGATTTTATCAGTGAGTAGTATCAATAAAGTACCATTCTTGCTTAATTCAGCTCCCTTCAGATGGATTTTAAGTTCTTTCTCATCTTTGCCAATAAGATTATCTGTAGGACATAGAATCACTGGATTGTTTTCTATGTGTAATTATAATATTATAGATATTGAAAATCACCCCCTAAGAGACTGTGTCCACTTAAACTCCTACCAAAATGAGTGGGGTTGACTATTTCCCACAACTTGTCAGCACTATATGTCAACAAATTTATATCATAAAGATTAATTTATTCAAATAATTAGTGAAAATGATATCTAATTGGAAATTTAATTTGAATGTATTTAACTCCTAATGAAATTGAACATCTTTCCATATGCTTAATTATGTTTCATAAGCAGAAGAGTCTCTTTTAAATTTGATTCTTTGGCCTATTATTCATTTTACTACTTTTTTTTTTTGGAGAAGATTTGCCCTAAGCTAACATCTGTTACCAATCTTTCTCTTTTTCATTCCTCCTCCCTAAAGTCGCAGTACATAGTTGTGTAACGTTGTAAATTCTTCTAGTTCTATGAGCTGCCCCCACAGCATTGCTACTGACAGGTGAGTGGTGTGGTTCCATGCCTGGGAACCAAACCCAGGCTGCCAAAGCAAAGCGCGCCAAACTTTAACCACTAGGCAATCAATGCTGGCTCAATGTTACTGTATTTTTTAAGACTGATGAGTGAAATCCATTTATCCTTGAAAATTACGCTTTGTCTGGTCAGTGTGTTGTAAATATACTTTACCAGTTTGGCGCTTATAATTTGCTATTGCCTATGCTATTGTTTGGAAAATATAAAGGCAAGTAAAACAATTTATCCACTATTCGACATGTAGTTATATATGAATAAATATTAATTCCCTTTTTATTTCTATAGTCTCTTACTTGAAGTGAGAGTATAAGACATTCAAGATACATATCATAAGAATTCTACTGAAGAGTTTCAGGTACGACTTAGAGCTTCCTGAGCTCATTTTCTCACTCCCTTATGCTTATTCTTAAACCTGAAATTTGAAAGAGTGTTCCGATTTATGAAAAATATTCTCCATGCATTTTTTCTTCATTTTAGTCTCAATGAGTCTTGTATCTTAAGAACATATATTGAAATATGTAGAAAAATAATAAATAATGGGAAAAATTTAACTTTGGATAACATAGTATACTTTGGAACATATGAAGTTTAACAATAGAAACTGAATTTAGAACCATAAACAATTAGAAATGTTTGAGAAGAAAAGTAAAATGAAATAAACAGTCAGGGCAACAGATTACAATGTCAGATGATGGAATGAAACAACTGGCTTGTGTTCATTGCTAAAATTTTAATTTTATCATTTCTCTCTTTCTACCTTCCTCCTTATATTTTATATGTGTGGTGTATTTGTGTGTATGTATGTGTTTAGGTTTTATCAAGGAAGATACTCTGAAATGTTTAGACACTCATTCTCTAAGACAATATTTACTAGAAGAGTATTTTATAAATGAACTCTGTTCAAGAAATGTGAAAACATATTGAGTAAATAATGTAAAAGTTTCCTCTACTTCTGCAGCCCACTACACTAATATTGACATGTCCTTAAAGAAAACAGTAAGCAAAGAAGTTATTCACTCATTCCAAATAAACAAAATTAATGTATATTATGTCTGAAGAATCGTTTACTTTTTCATTATTTTTCTATTTCTTATATCATTATTTTCACATGCAATCAGGTAAATAGATTGAATAAGTGCTATGAATTCAATTTCATTCTGCTAAAGCAGTACACAACAGGTAAGGAATACCTATTGGGAAGTGGCACTTCCATGATCAAGCATATGTATTCAGCCTCCAAATGCAGTATTCATTTTAAAATTCCTTTTTCATCTCTTCTTCACAGATTATTTTTAACCAGTGCTTTCCCTGCATCAAATGAAACAATGGAGCAAAATAACAGTGTAAATGAGTTCATACTGTTAGGATTGACACAAGATCCTAAGATGCAGAAACTGGCATTTGTAATCTTCTTCATTTTCTATGTGGGAACTGTGCTGGGAAATTTGCTTATTATTGTGACCATCAAATCCAGCCAGACACTTGGAAGCCCCATGTACTTCTTCCTATTTTATTTGTCCTTAGGTGATACCTGCTTTTCAACGTCTACAGCCCCTAGACTAATTGTGGATGCTCTCTGTGCAAAGAAAATCATTTCTTACAATGAGTGCATGACTCAGATCTTTGCACTGCATTTATTTGGTGCCATGGAGATCTTTGTCCTTGTCCTCATGGCTGTTGATCGCTCTGTGGCCATCTGTAAGCCCTTGCATTATCCAATCATCATGAGCCGGCAGATCTGCATCACCCTGATTGTTCTTGCATGGATAGGGTCTTTTATACATTCTATAGCTCAGATTATCCTGGCCTTGAGACTGCCTTTCTGTGGATCCAATTTGGTTGACCATTATTGCTGTGATATGCAGCCCTTGTTGAAACTTGCCTGCATGGATATTTATGTGACCAACCTCCTGGTGGTGTCTAATAGTGGGGCTATCTGCACAAGCAGTTTTGTAATTCTGATGATCTCATATATTGTCATCTTGCATTCACTGAGAAACCACAGTGCAGAAGGGAGAAAAAAAGCTCTCTCCACTTGCACTACCCACATCATTGTAGTTGTCTTATTCTTTGGTCCATGTATATTCATTTACGTATGCCCCCCAACCACTTTCTCCATAGACAAGATGGTGACAGTATTTTACACTATTGGAACACCCTTTCTCAACCCACTCATCTACACACTGAGGAATGCAGAAGTGAAAAATGAAATGAGAAAGTTATGGCATATCAAAATAACCTCAGAAAGCAAAAAGTGTGTTGAGGGTTTGTCATGATTATTTGTTGAGTCACGGTTTGACTGAATCTGTACAAATATCAAATATCTTAGTCAATGACTATTGTGGGAATAACATACAATCATATATGACTGTAGGCAGCTATTTGTTTTTTTCTAGTTCACCGGCAA
This sequence comes from Equus caballus, assembly GCF_041296265.1. Lineage (NCBI taxonomy): Eukaryota > Metazoa > Chordata > Mammalia > Perissodactyla > Equidae > Equus > Equus caballus. The sequence continues at coordinate 16,572,467 of NC_091695.1, forward strand.
GATGCATGCTAAGGCTTCTAATTCTTTAACTGCATCAAACTTACTAGTTCTAGCTATATCCTCCTGTCAAAGATTATTTTGAAATAAATTCAGTAAAGTAACATAAGTTTTCTTGTTTTCATTTCTTTTAACTTTCTGGCTCATTATGAAGCTCAGTGTCTACCCTTGTGCATCAAAATTGGAATGTCATACATGAAGAGGGCCATATAGTCACTAGAGAATGAAAATGTCATGATTCTGTTATAAACTCATTTAATCTACACCTCAACAATACCAGCATACACACATGCACAAAATAGAGGGTTTCATGGTTATTTACATTTCAGATGAATGAATGAATGTATGAAAGTAAAATGTATAGAATAAAATAAGCTAACATGTAAGTGAAAAAATAAAGTTAAGATAATAGAATAAAAAGAAGTTATATAAAGAAGAAAATTTAGAACGTTTATTTGGTTCAAAAGAACTTGTAGTTAAATTAAAACTAAAAAAAAATAGTGTACATTTTTAAAAAATTTCTAGAACATGATATCCATCCAATGTATTCTTTTAAAGAGACCACACTCCATCTAAAATGATTCACCTTAAAGAGAAACTGTGAATCCTATTTATACTTTCATTTTAGGAACAAGTAGAATGCCTGAAAAGTGTCCAATGTTCTCCTGTTATCATACTTCTGTCTCGTAAAAATAGTACAAATTTAGGTATATCTATTGAAAAGTTACAGATGAACAATCTACATTTCAGATAAGTAAACAAATTCTTTGAAGTTGTTCTGCTAAGAAGTGCCAGAAGCAAGGTTTTAAACCAGTTCTGTATGCCTCCCAAATCAGTAATAAATGTTTCTATCTCACTTTATCTCTTAATTCAATTATCTCTTCAAGATGGCCTAAAAACAGGAAACATTTAGAAGTTGGTGAGCGATCATGAATTATACTTATTTTTTATTATAGCTTCAAGATGTGTGGGAGAATATAATGATTGAGAATATGAACTCTGTACTCAGACTCATAAATCCAAATCCAGGGGCTACTTACTACTTTATAGCCCTGTAACTTTAGAAAAGACATATGAAATCCTGGGCCTAAATTTTTGTCTGTAAACTAGAGATGAAAATAGTCCCTGTTTTATTGACTTGTCATGAGAATTAAACAAGATAGTATACATAAAATCTTAGGAAAAAAAAGAAAATTCAGCATATGCTATCTATTTTCATCATAATATAGATTTTTCAAAATATTTACTGAAATTTATATTTTTAAAAATAACAGCCACTATATATGTTTACTAAGTATTTTTATCTTATTCAGAAAATGCAATTTATGATTATAATGGAAGGTAAATTTTCAGTTAAAATTAAAAGTCAAGAACTGTTTTAATAGGATTAAATAGAAACCTAAGAGAAGGTTAAACACATTGGTATTGCTTAAGTAAAAAATAAAACAGAGTCTTGACAATATGCTCCAGCCTCTTTATGTTTTGCATGATCAGATTTAAAGATGACTTATATGGGGAATCTAAAAAATAAAGAAAGAAGGAAAAGTCAGACTTGTACAAATAGAAAACAGAAAAGTGTTTGCCAGGTGCTGGAGGGTGGGGAAAATAGGGAGAGGTTGGTAAAAGGGTAGAAATTTTCAGCTATAAGATGAATAAGGTCTGAGGATCTAATGTAAAACATGGTGACTATAGTTGAAAACATGGTGACTGTACTGTGTAACTGAAATGTGCTAAGCCTGTAGAACTCAAATGTTCTCACACACACCAAAAGATAAATATGTGAGGTGATGGATGTGTTAATTAACTAGTTGAGGGGAATCCTTTCACAATGTGTACAATATATCAAACATCAAATCACCATGATGTACCCCATAAATAACTTAGAATTTTATATGTCATTTATGCCTCAATAAATCTGAAATTAAAAAAACAAAAAGTGTATACCTTATATAAAGGGAGGAGAGGAACATCTGCTGGTTTTGAGCATGTGAAGACATATTCAAAAATGAGGCGGATGGACATAAACTCAGATTGGCATCTTGCATGCAATTGAGGTTTGAAAATAGAAGAGATAAGAGAAGCAGAAATCTCAGAATATTCACACATACAGTCAGGTGCTGCATAATGATGTTTCGGCCAATAATGGACCACATATATGATGATGGTCCCATGAGATCAGTACCATATAGCCTAGAGGTGTAGTAGGCTATACCATCTAGGCTTGTGTAAGTACATTCTATGATGTTCACACAATGATGGAATCACGTACTGATGCATTTCTCAGAACATGTGCCCATCATTAAGTGACTCATGACTGTCGTGTACCTTTGTAGTACTGATACCGACCCGGATATCAGTTTCCCCACATTAAACCCAGCATATATAGGGTTAAAACCAAAACACTCATTCCCTGCTTACTCTCTGGCTTCCTGGCTCCAGAATCCACTATTCCCCATGGAGACAGACACCATCAAGGACAAGCAGCTGGACTATCTCCCCCCACAAAGAGATACAGACTGGTGGGAAAGCTGCTGACCAGCAAGGTCGTGGGTTTCCTCCTCTCTGTAAGTCTCTCAAGGCCAAAGACAGGCTGGTGGGAAAGCTCTGACCAGCAAGGCCATATGCTCCCCCTCCCCTACCTAAAGGCCCAGATAAAAACCCTTCCTTTTAGCTTTTCGGGGAGTTTGGGATTTCAGTGTTAGCTGCCCTCTCTCCTTGCTCAGCACTGTGCAAAAATAAAATTCCCACTTTCTTCCACCACACCCGGTGTCAGAGATTGGCTTGCTGTGTAACGGGTGAGTGAACTCACTTCAGGTTTGGTAACAATACAGTTTGAAATTAGGAAGTGTGATGCTTCTGACTTTGTTTTTCATTCTCAGTAACACTTTAGGTATTCAAAGTCTTTTGTGATTGTATATAAATTTTAGTATTGTTTGTTCTATTTATGTGAAAAATGTCACTGAAATTTTGATAAGGATTGTGTTGAATTCTACAGATGGCTTTGAGTAGTCTAGTCAATTTAACAGTATTAACTCTTCCAATCCATGAAAAGGAAATGTTCTTCCATTTGTTTGTATCTTCTTTGATTTCTTTCATCAAAGTTGTTTAGGATTCATTGTATGGATATTTCATTTTATTGGTTAAATTTATTTCTGAGTATTTTACTGTTTTTGATGCTATTGTGAGCAGGATTGTTTTCTTTATTTCTTTTTTAGATGTTCTGTTTTAGTGTGCATAAACACAACTGATTTCTGTATGTTGATTTTATATCCTGCAACTTTACTGAATTTGTGGATTCATTCTGACATTTTTTTCAGTGGAGTCTTTAGGATTTTCTCTATATAAGATCATACCATCTGCAAACAGAAACATTTTTACTTCTTTCCAATTTGAATGCCTTTTATTTATCATGCCTGATTACTCTAGCTAGGATTTCCAGTACAATGTTGAATAGGAGTGGTAAGCATGGATATCCTTGAATTATTCCAGGACTTAGAGGAAAATGTTTCAACTTTTCACATTTTAGTATGATGTTAGCTGTGGGTTTGTCATATATAACCTTTATTATGTTGAAGTATGTTCCTTCTATACCCAATTTATCAAGTTTTTTTATCATGAAAGTATGTTGTATTTTGTCTAATGCTTTTTCTGCGTCTATTGAGACAATTGTATGATTTTTAGCATTCATTTTATTAGTATGGTGTGTCACATTTAGGGCTCCAAGAATACTCAATGGAGAAAAGACAGTCTCTTCAATAAATGATGTTGGGAAAACTGGATAACAACATGCAGAAAAATGAAATTGAACCTCTATCTTACACTCCTCACAAAAATTAACTTGAAATGGATTAAAGACTTAAACACAAGATCTGATACCATAAAACTTCTAGAAGTAAACAGAGGGAAAATCTCCTTGACAAAATCTCCTTGGCAAAAAGTTTTTGTATATGACATCAAAAGCAAAAATCAATAAGTTGAACTATAATAAACTGAAAATCTTCACAGGAAGAGAAACAATCAAAAAAGTGAAAAGACAACTTATGGGATGGGGGAAAATATTTACAAACCTTATATCTGATAAGGGGTTAATATCCAAAATATAGGAACTGAACAGAAGTTTTTTCAAGGACGACATCCAATAGCCAACAAGAACAGGAAAAAAAGTGTCCAACATCAATAATCATCAGGGGAATGTAAATCAAAATCACAATAGGATATCACCTCACACCTGTTAGAATGGCTATCATGAAGAAGACAAGAGATAACAAATGCTGGTGAAGATGTAGAGAAAAGGGAACCCAACTGCACTATTGGTGAGAAGATAAATTAGTACAGTCAAATTGAAGATTAAGTTCTTTATTACATCTGGCTCATATTTCTTAATTGGAAGGGAAGGGACTCTTAAGGGAATGACATTTCCCACACTCCTATATTTTGCATCATTCATGTTTAAGTACTCCTACAGGGAAGGCAAAAGAGGCATTTTCCAGTCAAAATCTTGTGTGAGAGTGGATTTCACAAAGCATGAAATAAAGCTGTGATCATCCCTTGTGCCTTCTGGCATGCAGGTGAGAACCTAGCCTCTTTGTGAGATCTAAGAAATCCTGATCCCAGATAATCAGGAAGAATATTAAAATCATTTTTTAAATCTCTTTTAGGTAAGGGTCCCCTTAATGTCTTGGGAAGAAAAGTGGGCAGTTGAATACCCTAACTTTTACATGAGCTCTTATCAAAACTGGTAAGATTTGTATTGGAGATTAACTTAGTTATATTTAGTATTTAGAGAAAATAAATCTGATGAATGCTGCAGTGTGCATCTCATACTTAAAAGGCACTTGTGGAAGGGTAAAATGTTTAGGAAATTTTCCAGAAGTGTTTTATGATCTAAACTGAGAAGATGGAAATAAAAGACATGCACGGCAGCTCATGATGGAAATGGACCCTAGGTAAGGGCTATTTTTAGACAGGAGTATGAGAGAGAAGCCAATGGAAATAATACCTGTTTGAGTGTTCCAGGAAATGTTCCAAGGAGATGATGACTTTGCTGTGAATATAGTAGGGTGTAGGCTTCCCTTCTCAATGATATTTGCTTACAGAATAGGGTTGAACACTACTGAATTGTATCTATAGGAAATTCTCTTAATTCTTTGACTATTTCAAAAAATATTTGTTATTAAATACATATTTTCTGCTAGATGCTTAAATTCAGCAGTGAACAAATAAAAATTACTTTCGTTATGTTGCTTCATTATAACGTATGTCACTCATATCTATCACTCTAATTTTTACATATATATGTATATACGTATATATCAATTTTGTGAGCTGTATAAACGTGTCAGTCTGTCTATATCTCTATCTTGTGACTTAGATACATAGATGATAGATAGATAGACTATAGAGAGATAATCATTTTATAATACTTAATTGCTAGAAACTGCAAACAACTTTTCACTTGTTTGCTAAAGAGTTTGACAAAGAGAATATTTGCAAAACTTCTAAGACTGCAAGTGAACCTGTAGTTAGTGGCATTCTGGGGCTATGTAACGTGGTAAAGAGTACCGAGTTCCAGAACTGCCTCTATAGCTGACTCACTGTCTTACCCAAACTCCTAGATCTTACTGTGATCTAAGAATTTTGCTGTCCCTCCAGCATAAATCACAAGACAGTGGTTATTGTTACGTAATATGCCAATGTGAATAACAAATCATTCCTAAGGTAAAGATTTTAGAAGCTTTACTTTTAATGCAGTGTGATTAAGACATTTTCAAATATTATCAAAGGGAATATATTAAAAGGCAGGTCATCTTTCCACCTCTGACATTAACAATGCAATTTCCCCACCTAGAGACCACAATTGTCATGCTATTTTGGTACTTTCCTAAATACAATTAATTTATATGTGTATGTGTATGTGATATATATTATTCTACTGTTAATGAGTATATTAAATTCTTAAGCACAGCCTTCTGAACTCTTTCACTTTACAACATATTTTAGAAAAAATGTCATCTATATCGTTCATTTTGATTCATAATTGCATAAAGAACATTCCATGATTTATGCAGCTTCCTTCTGATGGCCATTGAAGTTGTGTCCTGTCTTTTGCTACCATAGAAAAGGATGCAAAGATTGTCTTTGTGCCTGTGAGTGAGATTTTCCACAGTAAATGAAACCGCTAGACTTACATCCATATGCAGTTGTAATATCATGGATGTTGAAAATCACTCCCTAAGAGATTGCACCCACTTAAACTCCTACCAAAAATGTGGAGATTGATCATTTCCCACATTATTTTCAGTACTATTTGTTAAATGACACTTAGCAAAAAGATCACTGTTAATATGATAGGTGAAAAAGATATCTAATTGGAATTTAAATTTGAATGTATTTAGCTGTGAAGGAAAGGTTTTCTTTGAAATCAGTTTATTGTCCATTACTCACTTATGCTGTCTTTGTAACAATTGATCTCTAAAATCCATCTATGGATTTTATCCATCGACGAGATTATGCTTCTGTCTGGCATATATGTCATATATATATTTTACCAGTTTGGTGCTTATCTTATGCTTTTCATTGTGCTATTATCTGGAGAATATACATGAGAGGAACGTAAAAGAATTCGTCTACCGTTTGGTATATATGAATGAGTATTAATTCCCTTCTATTTATATCTTTTCTTACTGAAGTCAATGTATGGGAAATTCAAGAATATAGATCCCAAAAATTTTATTGAAAAGTTTCAGCTATGACTTGGAGCTTCTTGAGCTCATTTTCTAAATCCCTGGTGCTTAACATTACAAGAAATTTGAAAGAACATTCTGATATATGGCAAACATTCTCCCTCTATTTTTTCTTAGTTTTCATCTCAGTATCTCCTTATGTCTTAATAAAATATGTTGAAAGACTCAGAAAAATAATGAATAATGGGATGAATTTAACTTTGGACACAGAGTATAATTTAAAAAGTATAAACTTTAATGATAGAAGTTGAATTTAGGACTGTAAACTATGGGAAAAGTTTGAGAAGTAAAGTGAAAGGAAATAAACTTCATCAAGGAAAAAAATTAAAATAAGTCTCATGATCCTGGATCAACTAACCCAGTGTTCATTGCTAAATTTGTGTCTGTTTTTATCTCAGTCTCCCTCACTCTCTCAACCTGTGTGTGTGTGTTTGGGTTTTATTAAGGAAGTTTTGTTTTGATATCATTCCTTGAATATTCAGAGTATTTACCAGAAGATATTTTATAACTGGACTACCAGGTTTATGTAATGTGAAAGCATATTAGAATAAATCATTCACAAGTTTTCTCTATTTTTTCAACATGCTTCTAATAGGTCTTCACTGAAAACTAAAGAAAGACATTCAGCTCAAGAAGTTATCCATTCATACTAAAACTCCTAAATCAATGTTTATTATGCCTGAAGAATCATTTAATTTTTCATTATTTATATATTTTGTTGTTTTCATAAACAGTCAGGTAAACATATTGAATAAATCTTTTCATTTCTATTTTATTCAGAGAAAACAACACAGAAGTTGGTGATCACCCGTGGATAAGTGGCACTTCCACAATACAGTACATGTATTTGACCTTCAAATGTAGTATTTATTTCATAATTTTTCTCCTTTGCAGATTACCTATTTCTACCCCACATTTTGCCTGCTTCGACTGAAACAATGAAAATAACAGTGTAACTGACTTCATACTGTTAGGATTGACACAAGATCCTGTGAGGCAGAAAATGGTGTTTGTAATCTTCTTCATTTTCTATGTGGGAACTGTGGTGGGGAATTTGCTTATTATTGTGACCATCAAGTCCAACCAGACGCTTGAGACCCCCATGTACTTCTTCCTATTTTACTTGTCCCTTGCTGATTCGTGCTTTTCAACTTCCACGGCTCCAAGACTAATTGTGAATGCTCTCTCTGCCACAACAATCATATCTTACAATGAGTGCATGACCCAAGTCTTTGCACTACATTTATTTGGCTGCATGGAAATCTTTGTCCTCATACGCATGGCCATGGATCGCTATGTAGCCATCTGTAAGCCCTTACATTACCCAACTATTATGAGCGCGCAGGTCTGCCTCACCCTGATTGTTCTTGCATGGATAGGGTCTTTTATACATTCTATAGCTCAGATTATCCTGGCCTTGAGATTGCCTTTCTGTGGACCCAATTTGATTGATCATTATTGCTGTGATTTGCAGCCCTTGCTGAAACTCGCATGCATGGACACTTATTTAATCAACCTGTTGTTGGTGTCTAACAGTGGGGCTATTTGCTCAAGTAGTTTTGTGATTCTGATGACCTCATACATTGTTATTTTGCATTCACTGAGAAATCACAGTGCAGAAGGGAGGAACAAAGCTCTCTCCACTTGCACTTCCCACATCATTGTAGTTATCTTATTTTTTGGTCCATGTATATTCATATATACACGCCCCCCAACCACTCTCCCCATGGACAAGATGGTAGCAGTATTTTATACTATTGGCACACCCTTTCTCAACCCACTCATCTACACACTGAGGAATTCACAAGTGAAAAATGCAATGAGAAAATTATGGCATATCAAAATTACCTCCGGAACCAAAAAATGAATTGCGGGCCTCAGTTGATTATTTATTGAGTCATGGTTCAACTCAATCTGTACAGATATCAAATATGATAGTGTACATCCTGACTCCCCCATGCAATCTAATAAAATGTGCCTGATTGTCTTACCTTTTTCTGTGCTTCTGCCCTCAGATAGTAGCTCCCCTCCTATCTTCAGCCTCTTTCTCTTCCGACGCTTTCTCTACCTGAGAGCTCAATTCTGCTTTTGCAGATGGTGAAATACACTTCACAACACTGTCTATACTCTGGTTCAATAAGAAGAGAGACACTACACGATCACAACTGTTCAAGCATGTGGGCATCTATAAGTAAAGTGTAGCTAGTTTTCTATGATTAGTAATTCCCTCTTTAGCACCTCAGATAAAGTATTCTGTTTTTTCTTGAACACTTCCAGAGCAAAGGAACTTTGTGTATCAAGAAGTTCATTACATTACCTCATTATTTTTTCTTGAAAAGTTGCATATTATTGAATCAAAGGATTTTTTTATATAATAATATTCTAAAATAGTTTTTCTTAATGTTTTCTTTGCTTGTTAAGATAATTGGGGTTTTATGTATGGGATTTTATAAATGTAATGTGACAGAGACCTTGAGATAGTCAGCTGTTTGTGTGATTGTATATAGGAGCTACAACAGTAGAATCCTACAATTCTAAGAGGTAAGAAAGTAAAATAATGTATGTTGTCAGGACTTAATGAAAATTAAAAATACACAAGAGATACTACCTATACTCTGAGAATGAAGTGTATAGAAGTAGAACCCGGTTTGAAGAAAAAGAAATGTATATTATTTTTTAAAGTGGGATTATGTCAATGAAACAAAAGAAAGTAACATGGACATTAAAGAAATACTACTCTTGTCTATAATTAGTGGAGATAGAATCCATTACTGCAGCAGGAAGCTGCTTTCTTTCTCTATGTGTGCTTCCCAATACAGGGGTAGTACAGAATCATAAGTTAGAATTGCCAATAGAATGTTGGTGCCCAGAGTGGGCAGAGCAGATTAACACCTGTGCCTTGGATGTGAATGCTGGGGGTAATATCATGGACTTTTAATATTTATCAATTTCAGTATACTAAAGTGTATGACAATCTTAGTAACTCTTACAAGATTCCGTTTCATTTTTAATACTGATTCTCCTTATTTAAATGGAAAACCTTACCAATACTAATATTATTCTCCTGTCAAAGATTATTTTAAAATAAATTCATTTAAAATAACACAAGTTTTCAGTTTTGTCACTTCTTTTTGCTTCCCAAAACATTATGAAGCTCAGCGTCTGCACTGGTGTCCCATAGTGGCATGTCGTGCATGAGGAGTGTCATTAAATTAACTCTGAGTGGAGATGTTATGATTCATCATAAATTTACCTAATTTACTTCTCTATAACACCAGCACTGGCAAACACACACATGCACACACACACACACACACACACACACACATACTAGACAGGCTTTCATGGTGATTTGCATCTTAGATGAATAATTGATGGTAGGAGGTATAGAAGAAAAGAAATAAACTAAAATATAATGAAAAACATCAAAACTGTAAAATAGAAGTCAAAGCTACAAAGGGGAAGAAAAATTGGAAGGGTTTGAGTGGTTCAAAAGCACTTTTAGTCAAATTAAAACTGGGAAAATGAAGTAAAATTTTTTAAATTTCTGGATATCATATCCATCCAATAGATGCCTTTGAAGTGATTGCCAGCCCTAAAAAGCACTTCATCTAAAAGAAAAACTATGAATTCTAGTTTTCCTTTTATTTTAGGAACAACTAGTGTCTGATATATGTCCAAAGCTTTCTGGTTATCATGTTCGTGTCTCACAAAAATAGTACAAAGTCATGTTTTCCTATGGAAAATATACGGATGAAAAATCTAAAGGTGAGAGAAATAAACAAATTCCTTGGGGTTGTTTTGCTAAGTATGGTAACCAATGTTTTAAACCACTTCTATGTGTGATTCCAAGTCAGTAACAAACACCTCTATTCTGTATTGTGTCTTATTTCAAATATCTTCGTAAATGGCAGAAAACACCGTAAATATTAAGAAGTTGTTGCAGTGATCATAAACTACACTCATTTTAGCATCAAGGTAGGTGATAGACTGTAAAGATTAAGAGTATAATCTCTGAAGTCAGACTGCGTGAATCTGAATGCTGACTTTAACACTTTTGTTAACAGCTTTATTGAGAGTTTTTGGCAACAAAAATTGCATATATTTGACTTTTACACCTTGATGTTTTGAGATATCTATAATGTGAAAAGATAACCCCAATTAAACTAATTAACATACCCATTGTCTCTACCTAGTTTCCACTGTGTGTGTGTGTGTGTGTGTGTGTGTGTGATGACATTTAAGATCTACCCTCTTTGCAAATTCAAGTATACAATATGGTATTTGTAATTATAGTTTTCATGCTATATATTAGATCTCTAGAACTTATTCATTCTACATAACTGAAACCTTGTACCCTTTGACCAACATCTTTCCATTTCCCATAACCCCTGTACCCTGGTAACCAACATTCAGTTCTCAGCTTCTATGACTTGAGGTCTTAGGGGTTTGGGGAGAGCCTGGGGGTTTTATTGAGGTCGAAGGTGAAGACCTAGGGTCTCTAGAACTCACTGTTCATTGGCAAATTCAGAACATAAGAGAGGCAATTTAAAGAATGAGAAGAGAGAAAAAAAGAAGAAAAATAACAAGAGCCTCAAATAGCCAGTTATCTAAATCAACCAGGATCTCTAAAAAAGGGAGCTTCATGGGGTGGGGTGGAGGCCCACATCCTGGCTCTTTATCTACTCACATGGCTGGGAATATATTTATTTAAGATAGCCTGCCTTGAAGTGGATGCCTTTTTTTTTTCTTCTTAAAGATTGACACCTGAGCTAACATCTGTTGCCAATCTTTTATTTTTCCTTCTTTTCTTCTTCCTCTTCCCAAAGCCCCCAGTATGTAGGTGTATATTCTAGTTGTAGGTCCTTCTGGCTATGCTATGTGGGACGCCACCTCAGCATGGCCTGATGAGCTGTGCTATGTCCATGCCTAAGATCCGAACTGGCGAAACCCCAGGTTTCTGAAGTGGAGCGTGCAAACTTAACCACTAAGCTGTGGGGTGGCCCCTGGATGCTTCTTTAAAATGGATGTGTTGGCAGTCAAAGCTTAAGTCAGGCACTTACATTATAAAAAGAATATGCATATGAAAGATGTATGTATATTTACATATATATCAAATATATGTACAAAAGTATATATGCACACATACACTCATAATGTATTTTCTTTTCTATTTATTCATCATTTGACAGAGATTTAGGTTGTTTCCATATCTTGGGTATTTTGACTAATGCTGCACTGAAAATGAAACTGCAGAAATCTCTTTGAGTTCCTGTTTTAATCCTTTGGATGTATTCAGAAGCGGGATCGCTGTATTATATGGTAGTTTGATATTTAATTTTTGGGGGAACCTCCCTACTGTTTTCCATAGTGGCTGTACCAATGTACATCCCCATCAACAGTGCACAAGCATTCCCTTTTGTCTACATCTTAACCAAAACTTCTTAGCTCTTGTCTTTTTGATCATATTTATTCTAAGTATAAGATGATACCTCCTTATGGTTTTGATTTGCATTTCTCTGATGATTAGTGATGTTGAGCACCTTTTCATGTACCTGTTGGCCACTTGTATGTCTTTGGAAAAATGTCCATTCCATTCTTCTGGCTATTTTTTAATCAGATTATTTGTTTTTATTGGTATTGAGTCATACGAGTTCTTTATATATTTTGGATATTAACCATTTATCAGGTAGATGGTTTGTAAATATTGTCTCCCACCCTGTAGATTTACTTTTCATTTTATTGATTGTTTCTTTTGCTGTGCAAAAGCTTTTTAGTTTGCTATAGTCCCACTTGTTGATTTTTGCTATTTTGCTTATGCTTTTGATGTATCCAAAAACTTTTTCCAAGACTAATGTCAAGGAGTTTTTCCCTATGTTTTCTTCTAGGAATTTTATGATTTCAGGTTTAACATTTAAGATTTTAATACATTTTGGGTTAATTTTTGACAGTGATGTAAGATATGGGCGGAATTTCATTTTTCTGAATGTGGTTATCCAGTTTCCATACATCATTTATCAAAGAGATTATCGATTCTCCATTGAGTATTCTTATCTTTGTCAAATATTCGTTGACCATACATTCCTGGTTGTATTTCTGGGCACTTAATTCTGGTCCATTGATGTGTGGCTATTTTAATGCCAGTCCCAAACAATTTAGATTATAGTGTATGGTATAGTTTGAAATCATGAAGTGTGATACCTCCAGTTTTGTTCTTCTTTCTCAGAATTGATTTGGTTATTTAGGGTCTTTTGTTGTTCCATATTTATTTTAGAATTATTTCTTCTATTTTTGTGAAAAATGCCATTGGAATTTTTGTAAAGATTACAGTAAATAATAGGTTACTTTGGGTAGCATGGACATTTTAACAATATCACTTCTTTCAATCTGTGAACATGAAATGTCTTTCCATTTGTTGGTTTCTTCTTTAATTTCTCCCATGAAAGTCTTTTAGCTTTCCATGTTCCAGATCTTTCCCCTCTTTGGTCAAATTTATACCTAAGTGTTTTATTGTTTTTTGTGCTATTGTGAATGTGATATTTTTAAATTTCTTTTTCAGGTGTTTTATTGTTAGTGTACAGAAATGCAACTGATTTAAGTATGTTGATTTTGTATCCTTCAAATTTAGTAAGTTTGTTTATTCATTCTAAAAGTATTTTGGTTGAGTCTTTAGAATTTTCTACACATAAGATCATATCATCTCTAAACAGATACAGCATTAGTTTCTCCTTTTCAATTTGGATGCATTTTATTTCTTTTTCTTGCCTAATTGCTCTGCCTAGCATTTCTGGTACTATGTTGAATAGGAGTGGTGAGAGTGGATACACTTGACTTGTTCCCTACCTTGGAGGAAAAGCTTTCAAACTTTCACCATTGAGTATGATGTTAGTAATGGATTTGTTATATATGACCTTTATTATCTTGTGGTATGCTTCATGTATATGCAATTTTTGAGTGATTTTATCAATGAAAGGATGTTGTATTTTGTCAAATGTCTTTTCTGTATCTATTGAGATGATGCTATGATTTTCCTCTTTCATTCTATTAATGTAGTATATCACATTTGTTGATTTGTGTATTTTGGGCCATCCTTGCATCCCAGAGATAATTCCCATTAAACCATAGTGTATAATCCTTAATGTGCTGTTAAATTCAATTTACGATATTTTTTGCATCTTTATTCATCAAGTATATCGACCTGTAGTTTTCCTTTCTTGTAATCTCATTATCTGGCTTTGATGTCCGGGTAATGTTGGCTTCATAAAATGAATTTAGAGTACACCTTCCTTTTTAATATTTTGGAGATGATATATCATTGTGGTTTTCACTTGCATTTCTCTGATTAATTGAGATGTTGAGCACCATTTCAGATATGTATTAGCTATTTGAATTTCTTCTTTTGAGAAGCATCTATTTATAACTTTGGCCCATTTTTAATTGAATAATTTGTATTTTGGGTGTTGAGGTACATATATTCCTTATATATTTTCAGTATTAACCCCATATTCAATGTATAGTTGGCAAATATTTTTCCTTTCTGTACGTTGCCTTTTTATGTTGATTTTTATTTATTTATTTGTTTGTTTGCTTGTTTATTTTTGAGGAAGATTAGCCCTGAACTAACATCTGCCACTAATCCTCCTATTTTTCCTCAGTCAGATTGACCCTGAGCTAACATCTGTGCCCATCATTCTCTACTTTGTACATGGGATGCCTGCCATAGCATGGCTTGATAAGCTGTGCATAGGTCTGTGCCCAGGATCTAAACCTGTGAACCCGAGGCTGACAAAGCAGAGCAGATGAACTTAACTGCTACACCACTGGGCCAGCCTCTGTTGATTTTGTTTTCTGTGCAGAAGCTTCTAAATTTGATGTAATCACACATATATTTTTATTTTCATTGCTTTTCTTTTTCATGTCATATCCAAAACAATTATTGTCAAGGCCAACATCAAGAAAGTTTTTCCCTGTATTTTCTCAAGAATTTTATGGTTTTAGGTCTTACATTAAAGTATTAATCCATTTTGAGTTGATTTTTTGTACCTTGTAAGGTAGGCATCCAGTTTCCATCTTTCCCTCTAGATATGCAGTTTTAACGACCCCCTTTGTTGAAGAGACTATCCTTTTCACATTATGTGTTCTTGTTTCCTTGTTGAACATCAGTGGACCATACCTGCATGGGTTTATTTCTGGGTTCTATATTCTGTTCCAAGATGCTTGGCTATTAGGGGTCTTTTGTGGTTCCATATGAATTTTAGAATAGTTTTCTATCTATTTCTGTGAAACACATTGGGATTTTACAGAGATTACATTGAATCTGTAGATCACTTTGGGTATTAATACATTTTAACAGTATTAGTACTTCTGACACATGAGTATAGGATGTCTTTCCGTTTATGTGTGTCCTTTTAAATTTTCATCAATGTTTTATAATTTCAATGTAGAAGACTTCCATCTCTTTATGTAGGTCAATTCCTAAGTATTTATTATTTTTATTTCTAACATGGATTCTGTTCTTAATTTCCATTTCAGGTACTTCCTTGTTTTTCTATTGTAATGCCATTGCTTTTTATACATTGAATATGTATCAACTTTACTGAATTTATTAGTTCTAATGGTTTTTTTGTACAGTCTTTGGGTTTTCTAAGTATATAATCATGTCATCTGGAAACAGAGGTAATTTTACCTCTTCTCTTCCAACTTGGTTGCCTTTTATTTTCTTTACTTGCCTAAGTGCTCTGGCTAGGACTTTCAGTACTCTGTTTAGCAGAAGTGGTGAGAGTGGGCATCTTTGTTTTGTTCTGGATTGTAAAAGAAAAGCTGTCAGTTTTTCATCATAGAGAATGGTAGCTGTGGATTTTTTATATAAAACCTTATTTTATTGAGTTCTGTTCCTCCTATACTTATTTTGTTAAAGAGTTTTTATCACAAAAAGGTGTGGAATTTTGTCAAACACTTTTTCTACATCTAGTGAGATAATCATGTGATTTTTGTCTTTCATTCTGTTAATATGGTATAAGACTTTTACTAATTTTCATATGTTTAACCATCCTTGCATCACAGGTATAAATCTCAGATGGCTGTGGTGAATGATTCTCTTAAGATGCTATTGAATTTAGTTTGATAGTGTTTTATTGAGGACTTTTGCATCAATGCTCATCGGGGAAATTGGCATAAAGTTTTCTTTTCTTGTGTTGTCTTTATCTGATTTTAGCATCAGCAATGCTGGTCTCAAAAATCTTTGGAAGTATTCTCTCTTCTTCTACTTTTTGGAAGAGTGTAAAAAGTTTTGGTATTTGTGGTTATTTGAATGTTTGGTAGAATTCATCAGTAAAGCTTTCTGGTCCTGGACCTGTTTTTGTAAGAAAGTTCTTGATTCAATCTTCTTGTTTGTTATTGGTCTGTTCACGCTTTCTGTTTCTTATTGATTCAATCTTGGTAGGATGTTTCTAAGAATTTATCCATTTCTTTGGGTTATTGTTTATGATAGTCCCTTATGATCTTTTATATTCCTGTGTCATCCATTGAACTATCACCTCCTTCATTTCTGATTTTATTTGTGAGTCCTTTTTGATTCTTAGTCTAGGTGATGCTTTATTGATTTTGTTTATCTGTTTAAGAAAACAAATCTTATTTTCATTGATTTTACTGTTATTTTTCTTTCCACTATTTCATTTATTTCTGCTCTAATATTTCCTACTTCCTTTCTCATGCTATTTTTTGGTTCAGATAGTTAATATGTATTCCATTACTGTTGGTGCAAATTTCTCTATATGTCTGCTAGGTCTATTTAATCTATTGTGTTAAGTCAGCTGCTTCCTTATTGATGTTGTGCCTGGATGTTCGATCTAGTATTGAAGTGGGAGTATTGAAGTGCCCTACTATTATTGTATTGCTCCATCTTTCTCCCTTCAGTTATGTTAATATTTTCTTTATATATTTTGGTGCTCTGATGTTGTGTGCATATATTTTTATAATTGTTATGTTCTCTTGATGAATTCACCCTTTTATCATTATATAATGTCCTTCATTTCCTTTGACCATTTTTGACTTAAAGACTATTTTTTCTGACATAAGTATAGCCACACCTGCTCACTTTTATTTATTGTTAACATTGAGTAGTATTGTGTGTATGTGTATGTGTGTGAGTATATACATATACATAAGGCATCTTATTTATCCATTCATCTGTAGAAGGGCACTTGATTTGCTTCTACATCTTGCCTATTGTGAATAATGCTGCAATGAATATAGGAGTGAATAAACCTCTTTGGATCATTGATTTCAAGTTCTTGGATAAATACCAAGTCGTGGGATAGCTGGATCATATGGTATTTCTGTTTTTATTTTTTTGAGAAGTCTCCAAACTGTTTTCCAAAGTGGCAGCACCAGTTTGCACTCTGATCAGCAGTGCATGAGGGTTCCCTTTTCTCCACATCCTCTCCAACGTTTGTTGTTTTTTGTCTTGCTAACTGTAGCCATTCTGACCAGTGTAAGGTGATATCTAATTACAGTTTTGATTTGCATTTCCCAAATAATTAGTGATTTTGAACATGCTTTCATGTTTTGTTGGCCATCTGTGTATCTTTTTTGGAAAAATGTCTGTTCCTATCCTCTGCCAATTTTTTTGATTGTTTTTTTGCTGTTGTTGAATTGTATGAGTTCTTTGTATATTGTGGGGATCAACCAATGTTGATAAATGATTTGCAAATATTTTATCCCAGTTTTGGGGTTATCTTTTTGCTTTCTTCGTTGTCTCCTTTGCTTTGCAAAAGATTTTTAGTCTGATGTAGTCCTATTTGTTAACTTTTTCTTTTGTTTCCCTTGCCTGAGTAGACATGGTATTTGAAAATATGCTGCTAAGACCGATGTCAAATAGTGTACTCCCTATATTTTATTCCAGGAGTTTTGTGGTTTCAGATCTAACGTTCAAGTCTTTGAACTATTTTTAGTTAATTTTGTGTATGGTGAAAGATAGAGGTCTATTTTCATTCTTTGCATGTGGCTGTCCAATTTTCCCATTATCATTTATTGAAGAGACTTTCCTTTCTCTATTGGAAGTTCTTGGCTCCTTTGTTGAAGATTAACTGTCCATAGATGTATGATTTTATTTATAGGCTTTTAATTCTGTCCCATTGATTTGTGTCTGTTTTTGTGCCAGTACTATGCTGTTTTGATTACCATAGGTGTGTATTATATTTTAAAATGAGGGATTGTGATGGCCCCAGCTGTGTTCTTTTTTCTCAGGACTCCTCTGGTTATTTGCGGTCTTTTGCTGTTCCATATAAATTTTAGAATTCTTTGTTCTATTTCTGTGAAAAACGTTTTTGGAACTTTGATAAAGATTTCATTGAATCTGGAAATTGCTTTAGGAAGTATGGACATTTTAACTGTGTTAATACTTCCAATCCAAAAGCATTGAATGTCTTTACATTTCTTTTCGTTGTCTTCAATTTTCTTCAACAATGTTTTATAGTTTTCAGTGTACAGATTTTTCAACTCTTTGCTTAAGTTTATTCCTAGGTATTTTATTCTTTTTGTTGCAATTGTAAGTGGGATTGTATTCTTAATTTCTCTTTCTGCTACTTCTTTGTTAATGTATAGAAGCACAACTGATTTTTGTATGTTGATTTTTGTATCCTGCTACTTGACCATACTCATTTATTATTTCTAAAAGTTTTTTAGTGGATTCTTTAGGGTTTTCTGTATATAAAATCATATCATCTGCAAATAGTGACAGTTTCACTTCTTCCTTTCCAATTTGATCCCTTTTATTTCTTTTTCTTGCCTGATTGCTCTAAGACTTCTAGTACTATGTTAAATAAGAGTAGTGAAAGTGCACATCCTAGGCTGGTTCCTGTTCTTAGAGGGATAAATTTCAGGTTTTCTCCATTGAGAATGATATTAGCTGTGGGTTTGTGGTATATGGCCTTTATTATGTTGAAGTGCTTACCTTCTATGGCAATTTTATTCAGAGTTTTTATGATAAATGGATGCTAAATCTTGTGAGATGCTTTCTCTGCATCTGTTGAGATGATAATGTGATTTTTATTCTTCATTTTGTTAACATGGTGTATCATGTTGATTGGTTTGTGGATGTTAAACCATCCCAGCATCCCTGAAATAAATCCGACCTGATCATATTGTATGACCTTTTTAATGTATTATTGTATTTGATTTGCTAGTATTTTGTTGAGTATTTTTGCATTGATGTTCATCAGTGATATTGGCCTGTAATTTTCATTTTTTTGTGTTGTCCTTGCCTGGTTCTGGTATAAGGCTTATGTTGACTTCTTAGAAAGAGTTAGGAAGCTTCCTTTCCTCTTTAACCTATTGGATGAGTTTGCAAAGGAGAGGTATTAAGTATTCTTTGAATGTTTGGCAGAATTTGCCAGGGAAGCCATCTGGTCCTGGATGTGTATTTTTTGGGAGGTTTTGGATTACTATTTCGATCTCCTTACTGGTGATTTGTCTATTCAAATTCTCTATTTCTTTTTGATTCAGTTTTTGAAGGTTGTATGACTCTGAGAATTTATCTATTTCTTCTAGATTATCCAATTTGTTGACATATAGCTTTTCATAGTATTCTCTTATAATTTTTTGTATTTCTGAGGTGCTCATTGTAATTTCTCCTCTTTCATATCTAATTTTATTTGTAAAGTATTCTTTCTTTTTTTCTCGGTGAGCCTAGATAAAGGTATTTCAATTTTGTCTGTCTTTTCAAAGAATCAGCTCTTGATTTCATTGATTTTTTCTGTTTTTTTTTAGTCTGTTTCATTTATTTTGCTCTGATTTTTAAAATTTCCTTCCTTCTACTCATTTTGGGCATTGTTGTTCTTTTTCCACTTCCTTTAGGTGCACTGTTAGATTGTTTATTTGGGATCTTTCTTCTTTGTTGAGGCAAGCCTGTACTACTATAAACTTCGCTCTTGAGAACTGCTTCTGCTGTATCCCACAGACTTTGGCAGGTCGTATTTTCATTTTCATTTGTCTCCAGGTATTTCTTGGTTTCTCCTTTGATTTCTTCATTGACCTGATCATTGTTCAGTAGCATTTTGTTTAATATCCACATATTTGCAGCTTTTCTGATTTTCTTCCTGTATTTGATTTCTAGTTTCTTAGCTTAGTGGTCAGAAAAGATGCTTGGTATTATTTCAATCTTCTTAAATTTATTGAGACTTGTTTTGGGGTCTAATAAGTGATCAGTCTTGGAGAATGTTCCATGTGCATTTGAAAAGAACATGTATTCTTTGGTTTGGGGATGGAATGTTTATATATATCTACTAAGTCCATCTGGTCTAATGTGTCTTTTAAGACCAATGTTTCCTTATTGATCTTGTTTGGATGATCTATCCATTGGTGTAAATGGAGCGTTAAAGTCTTCTGCTATTATTGTGTTACTATTTCTCCTTTTATGTCTGTTAATAATTGCTTTATATATTTAGGTGCTCCTATGTTGGGTGCATAGATATTTACAAGTGTTATGTCCTCTTGTTGGATTGTTCCCTTTATCATTATGTAGTGCCCTTCTCTGTCTCTTGTTACAGTTTTTGTTTTAAAATCTATTTTTTCTGATATATGTATTGCTACCTCTGCTTTCTTTTCTTTGCCATTTGCATGGAGTATCTTTTCCCATCCCTTCAGTTTCAGTTTGTGAGTGTCTTTAGGTCTGAGATTTGTCTCTTGCATGAGGCATAAATATGCATCTTGATTTTTATCCAACTGACCATCCTATGCCTTCTGATTGGAACATTAAGTCCATCAATATTTAAGGTAGTTATTGATAAATATGTACTTATTGACATTTTGTGGTTTTTTTCTATGTGTTTTACTAGTACTTCTTTGTTTCTTTCTTCTTCCCTTGCTCTCTTCTCTTGTGGTTTGATGGCTTCCTTTAGTATTATGTTTGAGTTCCTTTCTCTTAATTACTTGCCTATTTATTACAAGTTTCTGGTTTGGGATTACCATGAGGTTCATATATAATAGTTTACATATACAGCAATCTATTTTAAGTTGATGGTCGCTTTAGTTTGACTTCTTTCTAAAAGCTCTATTCTTTTACTCCTCTCCTCCCAGATTTTATGTTTCGATATCATATCTAACCTCTTTGTGTGTGTGTGTGTGTGTATCCACTACTCTCTTATCATTGAAATAGGTAATTCTAGTACTTTTGTCTGTTGACCTTCATAGGTGTTGATCTGCAAACTTTACCTTATTTTTGCCTTTATCAGTGATTCTATTGCCTTTTTGTTTCTGATAATTTTCTTATTCCTATTTGTAGTCTTCTCTTTCCCACTTAAATAAGGCCCTTTAACATTTCTTGTCAAACTGGTTTCTTGGTGATAGACTCCTTTAATTTTCTCTTGTCTAGGAATCTCTTTATGTCTCCTTCCATTCTGAATGTTAACTTTGCCAGGTAGAGTACTCTTGGCTGTTGACTTTTTCCTTTAAGCACTTTAAATATATTTTGCTACTCCCTTCTGTCCTGTAAAGTTTCTACTGAGAAGTTAACTGATCGCTTTATGGGCTTTTTTGTATGTCACCTGTTGCCTTTCTCTTGCAGCTTTTACGATTCTCTCTTTATCTTTAATTTTGGACATTTTAATTGTAATGTGTCTTGGTGTGGGCCTCTTTGGGTTTATCTTGTTTGGTACGCTCTGTGCTTCCTGTACTTGCATGTCTGTTTCCTTCATTTGGTTAGGAAAGTTTTCAGCCATGATATCTTCAAATAGATTTTCTGCCTATTTGTCTCTCTCTTCTCCTTCTAGGACACCTATAATACAAATGTTTCTGTGCTTGATGTTGTCCAAGAGGTCCCTTAGATTGTTCTCATACTTTTTAATTCCTTTTCTTTTATCTGTCCAGCTTGGGTGATTTCCTCTAGTCTTTCATCCAGCTCACTGATCCATTCTTCTGTATCATCTACTCTGCTATTGAGTGCCTCTATTGAATTTTTCATTTCCAATATTCTATTCTTCATTTCTGATTGGTTCTTATTTATATTTTCCAATTCGTTGTTGATGTTCTCACTGTGTTCATCCATTCTTCTCCCAAGATCAGTGAGCATCCTTATGATTTTTGAACTCTTTGTGAGGTAGATTGTTATTCACTTACTTCTTTCCTGGAGTTTTGCCCTGTTCCCTTGCTTGGAATATTTTCCTTTGCCTCCTCATTTTGCCTCTTTCTATGCACTTATATCTGTGTAGCAGGTGAGTCAGCTATGTCTCCTGATCTTGGAGAATTGACCTTATGTGGGAGACACCTATTGAGGCCCAGCCATGTGCTACCCTCTTGTCACCACTTCTAGATGTTCCATGAGTAACTCCTGTGTGGGCTACATGTGTCCTTCTGCTGTGGCTGGGTTACTCCTGCTGCAAGTGCCCAGGCAGGCTACGCTATCCCCTGGTCAGCTGGTTGTAATGCTCAGCTGCATATTGCTGTTATGGACCCTTCAGTCAATTTATTTGGTTTGGTTTGCCCCAACAGTTGGCTGCAATGTCGAATAGCACATTTGTGGTGCAGTTTTTGTGTTAAATGTGTGGTGCCCCATCATGGTTGGTTGATAGGTTCAGGAGCTTACAATTGCTCTAGGCCTCTGGGCTGCACTGTTATTGTCAGCTGTCTCAGGATTACAGCTGAGTGGCACTGACCCCAGGCATGGGAGTACCCAATTCTTTCAGGCTTTCTAAAGTGGGGGCAGATCCCTTATGTGGCTGTTTGAGATGCACAGGTCTACAGCCTCTGATAAACCCCATGGCCCATGGATCCAAACCCACCATCAACACAGTCCTGGCCTGTCCATACATCCTGAGTCTCTGGAGTGGACCCAGTTGCCCCACTGCAGAGGCCCCCACACACTCCACCAATGCTCCACACACTCCACAATCTCCTCATGCCTGCCCAGCCCCACAGAGAGGAACCACTCATTCGCCTGCAGAGGATCCAGGCACTCAGTCTATGCACGTCAAAAAGTTGCCCTAGGGCTTGCTGTTGAGTGGAGCCAGGCCCTTGGTTGGACTGCCTGCCCCAGCTCAGATGGATTAAATGAACTCTCCAGCGGGTGGGGCAGACCCTGAGCTAACAGGCCAAGTGAAGAACTCCAATGGCGTCTGCCAGTATCTTTGCCAGCATGCCTGTACTAGGTCACAATATTGGCTGCTGTCAATGTCTCAGTCCTTTGGGAAGTCTCTTTTCACCAAAGAGCCATAGATCTTTCTTTCTGGTGATTTTAGGTTGTTTTCTGAAATGGGTCAGTTTTTGTGTGGACCCTTTAAGAGGTGACTTTTATCTGCTTATGTCTGATAGCTCTTCTAGAGGTATTCCCTGTTGTAGTTAATAGCCAGCAAAGCCAGATATTATGACACTTGTCACAGTTGTGTCGAGTCTGAAGAATGCTTATAGCAGTAATTTTCCTCTACTCAGTTTCCCCACTCCTCCAGGAAAGGCTGCCTACCTTCAGATTGCTCCTGCCTGGCTGTGAAGCTCCATGGACCACAAAGGTGGCTTTTTTCTCTCCAAACAGGAATTTCTGTCTCTTCTGCCTCTGTCAGGATTGTCCCTTGATGCAGAGGTTCTCTTTAGCCAGTTTGCTGTTCTCTCTCAGTGGTAATTGTTCCAAAAATAGTTGTAACTTGGTTGTGTTAATGGAAGGAGGTGAGTTCAGAGTCTGCCTATGCCACCATCTTAACACCAACCTCTCTTTGCTCTTTCTGAGTCAGCAGAAAGTACCAGATTCAAATAATTAGTGGGGATATTAATAATGGGAAAGCTATTCATGAGTGGAAGTGAGGGTACTGTGTACCTCTGCTCAATTTTGCTGTGAACCTAAAACTCCTCAAAAAATAAAGTCTATTAAAAATAGATGTCAATAGAGAATATAGAGTTGAATGCTAAACAAAAAACACCTACTCACTTAGCTCAAAAGAATAGAGGAGAGAAAGAAAATAATTTAAAAAGGGGACAAAGGAAGGAGTAAATTACAATAAGATGAACTTAACTCCAAAAATGTACAATTGCATTAAATGCAAATACTCTGGATATAAAAGACAGAAGCTGTCAGAATAGACATAATAATCTTCAGCAAAAGAAAGAAATGAACTAATGATACTCACCTAAACACCATGAATCTCAAAAGTAGAGAGACCATACACAAATGGGTAAATGCTGTGGTTCAATTTATGTGAAAAGTTCTTGAATAGGCAAAAGTGAAATAGAGTGAAACAAATCAAAATAGTGGTTGCATCTTGGGGTACTTACTGAAAGGGGCATGACAGGACTTTCTGAGTTAATGAAAGTATTCTGGATCTCGAATTTGTTAATGGTTACATGAGTATATACATTTATCAAACTCATCAAACCATATATTAAAAGCTATGCATTTCATTGTATGTAAAATTTTTCTCAGAAAAAGAATTCTATTAAAGAAAAACTTATCAATATCTCTACATCCCAATAAAAATTGCTGATCAATCTATTGATCATTTCTATAGAAAAAAACAGAACTGCAATTGTCATTAAGAATTTCATTCTCATAAGTGGAAAACGTATGAATATTTTATTGAAAATTAGTACATAATAGTGACTTTGAATAGTTCCATTGGACTTCACCAAAATGAAAACTTTTGTACTGAAAATTATGTCACCAACAAAGTGAAGAGCCAACCCTCAGATTGGAAGAGAATACTTGCTAATCATGTGTCTGAAAGGAACTTGTTTCTAGAATATATAAAGAACTCCTATCACTTAATAATAAAAAGACAATAATCCAATTAAAAGTTGGAAAAACATCTGAATAAAGAGATCTTCACAGAATAAATACAAATGGTCAAAAGCACATGAAAAGGTGGTCAACATCTTCAGTCATTAGGAAATGTAAACCTAAGCCATACTGAGATACCATTTCATATCCACTATGCTGTCAGAATCAAAAGACAGACAACAATAAGTGTTGGTGAGGATGTGGAGTAATTGGAATTCTTGTACAATGCTGGTGGTAATATAAAATGCTGCAATCACTTCAGAAAACAGTTTGGCATTTCCTTAAAAGATTAAAGATATAATTACCAATAACCCAGCAATTTCACTCTTAGGTGTCTATCCAAGAGAAATGAAAATACATATTCCACAAAAACTTATACATCAATGTTCATAGAAGCATTATTCATAGTAGCCAAAATGGCAAAACAACTCACATGTCAATTAACTGCTGAATGCATAAATGATATACATAAAGTGAAATATTATTATTAATAAAAATGAAATAAATACTGATACTTGCCACAACATGGATGAAAATCTAAGAACATGATGCTCAGTGAAAGAAGCAGGTTATAAAAGACAACATACTGTATGAATCCTTTCATATGAAATGTCCAGAAAAGCCATAGTGAAAATCCATAGTGAAAGAAAGCAGATTACTGCTTGACTAGGGTTGCTGGTGATGGTGGTAGATAATGAAGAGTGACCGCTAGTCGCTATGAGATTTCTTTCTTGAGTGACAAAGATGTTGTAAAGTTAGATAGTGTTGGTGGTTGCACAGATATACATACTAAAAACCATTAAGTTATACACTTTAAATGAACAAACTGTATAGGATGTGAATTATATCTCAACAAAGCTGTTAAAAATAGATAAACACTAAACCTAGAGATCATTAACTATCATTAAAAATTTATTTTCCAGGAATGTACATTGTGTAAATATGTTATTAAAAAGTTAGTATATAACAGTGACTTTGAATCCCTAATTATCATGATTAAAATTTCAATTGATCAACATTGTATTTGATAATTTAATGTATATAATTCATACAGAATGACTGCTTGTAAATTTTATTATTAGGAATATTATTTCTCATGTAGCAAGAGAAAAGCCCACCTGTTTTTAATCTGTAAAATGGTACCATATGAACTTCACCTTTGACATCTTCTTCAGCAGCCAAGTTCAGAGCACAATGCTGCCCATCAAGGGCAAACGTCCTACATGTTACTAGAGTTCCAGGTGCCCAAGGTGCCTCAGGGTGAGAAAACATGAGAACTTGGACCTTCAAATTATCTTAACCTTTGGACTGGCAGAGTGATTCCCTTATCCATGCTCCAAAATAATAGCATACCTTTGAGTGGATAATACACAGTAACTTCACCTGAAACAAGATCCTCAAAAGATTCATATTTTTGTTTCTCAATATCAAAGGCCACAACCCTTATTACCTAGACCAATAAATAGACTCAAATATCAACGTGACACAAGTAAAGCTCTGAATGTGAAAGGAAACAGCCTCTACCCCCAATGTATTTGCAGGACTTCACAAATCTAAAATTGTGGGAGCTAGGAGAACAGTTTTGAGGAATGGATCTTGAAAGTGTCAGATTTGAGTGGCAGGAGGAATCTAATTCTGGATAAAGATATTCTGGATATTGAATAAGGACTTGGTATTCAATATTTTGGCAATCTCCATGGGCAGACATCTCCTTGGAGCTTGGATAAGATTATGGATTATAACAAATTACATGGAGGTGCATGAGCTTCCTGGGAGAGAGGAGAGGCTGACAAGGGATCAGTTTGCCAGAGGAACTGTGTTGTTGAGGATAGGAGAATACCCAGACCTCTTGAGAATTATTCGATATAATATCTGACCTTGCACTGATAGAAGAAACTTAAAATACTATCATAATCCTCCAGTTAGACTGGAGGCTTATGAAGGCCACATGATAAATTGAGTTTTGGTACAAGACTGCCTCAGAGTAGGTTTGATGTGTCAATGAATATATGCTGTGATTATTTCCCCATTCCTCAAATATTTAATTGTAATATATGTATACATAACACCTGGAAGAAACCGCTTGTTGATTCTTCCATAATAAGAGCTCCTATGTCAAAGACAAAATAGGAAATCAGAAATGAAACCATATTTTGCAAGGAATTTCAAAGATAAAAGTAACCACAAAAGATTTGAAGGATTGAAGTTTTGCATAATATCACCATTTAATTAATTTGTCTCACCCATGCAAAAAGCAGATGGATTATAGCATATGACTTACATGACTTTGGACTGTTATAATATCATTTAGGTAGTATTCCCAGTGGAAGATTCAGTGAATGATGTCTTAACCTTATTGGAGTATCAGATCCTCTAGTACTTGGTTTGTAGCTCTTCGCCAACACAATGAGAGAGTAGAAGAAAATAAATTCACCTTATGAGGCAAGGACAATAGAACCTTGCCTGAGGGCCATATTATCTCTTGTCATTTTTTTCATATCAGAATCCCAGCAAATTTAATCTTCTGAACACTGTGCAAAACATCCAATTGTCCAATATAGTGATGACACCATTATGCTAAATGGACTAGTGAGCAAGAATTAACAAGTATCCTATATAACCCAGTGTATACATTGGCCACAACTCTTGCAATTCCTACCATTAAAAAGCAGAATATATCTCTATTTACTTTTATCTGAGCTAACCTTTTGACACATGTCACGTGTAACCTTTCAACCACATGAGTAGAATGTGGTAAAAAGTGATGTTGTACGATTCCTGAAGCTTGGCTTGAGAAGCCTTGAAGATTTAGTTTTCATGAAACAATAACTTCCTTGAAACAATTATGGTGTGCTGGAGCCCAATCTACACTACTGGAGAATGAGAGAGAACTGAAGTATCTGAATCAATTGCCAGATATATGAATGAAGGCATAGTGGACCTTCTACTCCATTCAAACCATCAGTGTTTCCAGGTAGAATCAGTAGAAAAAACACCCAGTTTGATCCAACCCAAATTGCAGAATCATAATCACATAAGTATTTTTATTTTGAGCCTTTAAGTTTTGGTTTTGTGATTTAAAACAACTAACTTTTGGATTAAATTGTGTGGTTTTAAACCACTAATTTTTGGCTTAGTACTGTTATCCAGTACATAACAATAGGCAACTTACACACTTCCAAGTTCATACAGGCAGAAAGCAGAAGATAGCCATTGTGAAGTTTCAGGGGATTGTCACATGGTTAGAGTTCTTAGGAGTCCTGTGGTCTGGAGGATGCAGAGATTCCCTCAATGTAAAAGTAGTGTTTTCTATTCATGTCTTCTACCATTAAGAAAGAGGCATAGTACTTCATGGGCCTTTAAATTTCAGAGATAATATATATTGTAAATGGGGGTGCTATTCCAAATCATTTATTTGATGACTAGGGAGACTGCTGGTTTTCAGTAGCTTCTGCTGACAAAGGCAAAGCAAAAAAGAATCAAATCCCTTTTGTGTGAAGTTAAATTTACCTGAGATTTTAAGCAACTGAGACGTAACAGCTAAACGTAAAGGAGATCAAGTCCCAGTGGTTGGAGTAGCAAGTTGATGAATATCAGTTATAGCCCTAAGAACAGCCACGGCAGTAGAGAATATGTTTTGATTTTTTTACCCTACTTCATGTCTTATGAGCAAACTAGAAGTGGCTAGCTTCTTGAAGAAGTCGATTTATGCCTCTGATCTCTCCTTTAGTGGAAGAAGGAATTTCCCTCTCCAAAAAGACCCTATTATCATTATAAAATACAAGCAGATATAAGTAGCAAAAGGGTGAACTCTACTGAGCTTCATTTGTATGAAGAATCACCCAGATTCCTATACTTGCCTTGCTTGTAGCCAGAGACAGTCTATCAATGGTCCACACTTTACCATGATATTAAGAGATCATAGATGAAACTATTCTCCATCTTAAGTTCACTTATGGGTTTGACTTGACAGGACCTTGGCTTCACCCATGTGGGCATTTCTGGAATCCTTCCTCAGAGATTCTGTGTTGTTCCTGAGGTGATAGATACTATGTTTCATGATTGGAGCCTAAGTATGCCTAATGGCTTTCCCATCAAGCTTACATCTTGCTGTGAATGCCCCAGATGCTAATTTGGACTATTCCTTCCATTACAACTGCAGGAAGTGTCCAGGACATGGCCAGAAACTGTGGGGAAAGTGGCTCACTGTGGGGAGAACCTTGGCCAAAGGGAAAGGGGACATAATGGATACACTGTTTACAGATGGTTTGAAAAACGAACATATAGCCTCTCTTAAAAGGTCCAGTGGATCAAGAAATCAGCTGTGCTTACTACCAAGTGGTGGCAGCTCATAAGTTCCCTCTAAGAATATGAACAATTAAGAGTATTATGACTTTTGGGACATTGCAAGAAAAAGGAAGAAGGAGGTGAGATGAGGATGGAAAGGTGAAAGAAAGAAAAGCAAGAATGAAGGGAAAGAAAAGAGTAGGAATAGAAAAAAATAAAAAAGAATATTAGTAGTCAAGAGTCAACCTTAATGGTTTGCAGTCAACAAGTAAAAGGAGGAAAGCCTGCACTATGTTTCATCCCAGGTATAGGCTGGAATTGAACTTCTTCCCATCATTTTCTCCAGAAAACAGCAGAGATCCAACTGCAAACAAAAGCAGTGAACCCCAATAGACTATTGAGTCCACTATTTTCCAATCAAATAGAACTTTCAAATGACTAGAATAAGTAAAATTCAATAGCGATATAGGCCAAAAAGAGATATTTTAATATATGTTATATTAAATATCTATTTAATATATATACTGAAGCACATTAGTCCAATGAACAATCATAAAACAATTACTTCTTTTTGTTCAACTTCTTTATTTTTATTGAGGTAACATTGGTTTATTATATTATATAAATTTCAGTGTATATCATTATATTTCATTTTCTGTGTAGACTACATCATGTTCACCACCCAAAGAGTAATTGACACCCATCACTGTATGCATATGCCCTATTACCTCTTTCATCCTCTTCCCTCCCTCCTTCTGTTATAATTATTTTTGTTTGCAGAAATGCGTAAGATTAGTGTTTGGTCTTAAACATAAGAATTGATCAGGTTTTAAATTTATCAAATAAAGGAAAATTTTCAATTTTTTTTTAGCAAATTGAAAAGGCATCTGGAAATTAAAACTCGTTAGTTTTCTGATGTGATCCTGATTATGGAGGGAAACTGGGAGAAAGACTTTCTCCAAGGTCATTAACATTTTGCATCATTCTCTTTAAGAAGACCTTACACGAAGTAGAGAAAAGAGCATTTGTTGTCAAAGATACTGTGACATGGCAGATTTCAGTAGGTGAGAGACAGAACCGTGAACAATAAATACAACCTCTATCAGCCTTTGAGTTTTTGGGGTCAGAGATTCTCTGGTACTAATAAGGCAATTTACAAAGCATCACTCTCACTTTATTTTGGACAGCCGTACCCAAATTATCTCAGGAAAGACAGGAAAATAAAGCAAAACTCAAGCCCTGGACAAAACTAGTGAGATTGTTTTTATTCTAAAACTAATATAAAACATTTGCAGAAAAAGAGAATTCAATTAAATATCTATATTGTGAATAACTGTAATACAATTGCAAGACATTTGTAGGGGCACTAGCCAGTGTGCCCCTTTAAAAACAATGTATCCTTGAAGCTCCTTGTCTGGACTACATGCCAGCACTCATGATGATAACAGTCCTGGGCTTGGCCAACCCAACTGCTTTCTCGTGAGATAGTTAGAACAAGGACCCTCACAGTCTGAGGGAACATAGAGGCCCTCTAATGGGGGCTCTGGCCCTCGGAATGCAGGTCATACAGGGACAGTCCCCCATGGCAAGCATGCAGCCTTTGTTCCTCTGCCTACTTACACAAGCTTCTCTCAGGGGGCAGTAGTGGATGCATATTGCCTGTCCCACCAGCCACACTGGACCTTCCCTGTAAGTTAATTCCCCAGTGAACCAATATGTCTTGTTTGCTGTCTCTGGGTTTTTTCTTTGGTCTCTGGGCAACCTGTCCTGCACTGGCCACCCAGCTGGGCATGTGGTAGAACAACCCTGTTTTCAGAAATAAGGGGAGAATACAATTATTAAGATGATGATAAGGTAATGAAATGCATCCATACGTGACTATCACATAGGGTAACATGATGGTGAATAAGAAAATGCCAATAATTTCAAAATAAATTGAGGCATTACCATGTTTGAAATGCTCAGAAAGTTGACAGAGGAATTCTTTGAGATGGGTCTTGATTCAAGGAGAAAGAAGAATTCCTTTAGGACTTAGCGTATGTACAGTGGTGGAACAAGTCTCAGTCTTCTAGATGAAAAGCAAGCAACACAACTCATGGTTGTCAAAAACTACTAGGATTTGAGCTCTCTAAAGTTGAAGGACTCTCTCAGTGAGAGTAGTAATTTTTAATTCAGAAAGAAAAACCAGAGGGGAATGAGCATGTAAAAAAAACATAGGGATGTGCTTGAGTCTGAATTTGAATTATTCCTATTCCTATTATTATTATTTTGTAATATATAAGAAAAGGTACACTTGTACTGACTGCTCTGTCAACACTATTATACAGACCTGAGGAAACACAGCCCTGTAGTTTCCCAAAAGCTAGAAGTGCAAGGCACAATGTTTCTTCAAAGGGATAGCCAAGAACAGAGATCAGTCAGAGTTGTAAGCACTAACTTGCAATGAAGTTGCCTTAGGTGGGCAAAATTCCTAATAATTATATAAGATTCTGTGCAATCCTATCCTAACCTAAAAATAAAGGAATAATTTACATCTGTGGCTTGGTTTGAGGAATAACTTGTAAGCCCCTTTGATCAAAACTATTCCACATACCCCTTTCCACATATACATTCCAGTGACCCTGTTAGAGTACCCGAAATTCCATCACTGAAGACTTATCCATTTAAACTAAATATTGTCCTCTTGCTAAACCTGTCTTTCAGTATACTAAAGTATCTTTCAGTGATGAACTCTTCCAGGAATATTTAATTTATCCTACATGGAAGAGCTAATATAGACTAGCAT
Source organism: Equus caballus (assembly GCF_041296265.1). Lineage (NCBI taxonomy): Eukaryota > Metazoa > Chordata > Mammalia > Perissodactyla > Equidae > Equus > Equus caballus. Next base: position 16,604,037 of record NC_091695.1, read on the forward strand.
GAAACATGAAAGATTAAAAGGATACATGAAGGAATGGTGAAATTAAAGGGCAGAGGTTTTCTTTTTCTTTTTCTGATTAACAGACGAATCTTTAAAATATCAAGGCAAAGTAATTTCTGAGGAATCCAGAAATTATCAAAGACTTCTCCTTCCCTCGATTCAAATCAAACAGATCTTGCTTTGCCTCCAGCGGTTTATTTTATTGCTTTATCTTCTCTTATTTCTGCCTCCTTATCAGAGTTTTATGGCTATTCCAGGCTGAGAGAATTGATTTAATTCATGGTAGAAATTACTGTAAATATGATAGATGATAATGAAATTGAAACTATATCATTTCACAAATTGGATTACAGAAGCCCCAAGAAGATAAATGATTTATCTAGAGTTACAGCACCATTATCTCAGAATCAGGTTTGTATCAGGTCCTCTTTCTACTGCACCACACCACCTCTTGACTCTGAGAGCTTGATATTGTGGGGGATGGGAATTGGCCACCTCAAGATGTGTCTCTTTGGCATGAGGATTATTTTAGGCTGATTACTTTTAATAAACTGCAGATAGGAAAGCAACTGAAAAGCGGAATTTACTTACCCTTTGTTAAGAGACATTTACATTGTAAAGGAAATCTCCATCTGTAAAGGTGTCTCCCTGTCCATACCAGGAAGAATGGGGGATGACCTTTTCTCTAGAAACTCTTATCAATGCAGAAGGCAAGGACTTAAATCTGTGTAATAACTTATTTCTGTTTACTGTGTTTGTCTGGTAACCTCCTGTAAGTGACTCCCCCTACCCCCAACGTCCTCCTTTGTCTTTAGCTGAAGATTATATTTAAGGTGGGGGCTTCAGCCATTTTGGCAAGTTGCTCAGGTTGCCTGAACCTCTCCCATGTATGCATGTTATAAAGCTTTGTTTAATTTTCACCTGTTATTCTGTCTCATGTGAATTTAATTCGTTCTCTGGCCAGAAGAACCCACAGTGGGTAGAGGAAATGTCTTCCTCCCGTACAATATCAAATAGGGGACCATAAATTCATGTACAAAAAGATCCACGTTTCTTAAGAAGAACCTGCAGAGGTCACCTGGTTTCAACTACTTGAATACTCATGGCAGTATTCAGAAGGAAAAATGCAGATATATGTTTACATTTCTGTGTCAAAAATAAAGTGAATCTTTTCAGATATCTAAATGTTACAATATCCCCAAACACAGAAGGTGTTTCAAAATTACATTGAGTGCCTTGGACAGAATAAGAACTAACTAAATTTTTAGAAACAAACAGATGAAAAAACCTAATAAAAGGTGAGGGAGGTGAGATCCTTGGTTAGATGTGTGACTAGGGGATTTACTTTATTTCGCTAGACTTTGTTTCCTCATCTGAAGTGAATGAATCGACTATCATGTGGAGGTAAGATGATCAGAATATGTGAATTTCAATTTCTTTAAGTACACATGCTAAGAAACAGTAAGCATCCATTTTTGCATTTTCAACTACTGTGACTATACATTTGTTTTGAGTTAGAAGTAAATTTTGCTGGTCTTTCTTATGTTTTTCTCTCTCATAATTTAATTCTCTTGGGAACTTGGCCTCATAGATTAATTCCATGGAAAAAAATTAACAATGTAACTCAATTCATTTTCCGTGGTCTTTCTTAGAACCTAGAGGTTGAAGAATTATGCTTTGGGGTGTTTTCTTTCTTCTACACAGTCGTTCTGGGAAACCTCCTCATCATGCTGATAACTTACATGGGCAACCTTTTCAAGTACCCTATGTATTTCTTTCTCAATTGCTTGTCTTTTGTGGACATTTGTTACTCTTCAGTCACAGCTCCTAAGATGCTTTTTGACCTACCAGCCAAGAGCAAAACTATCTCCTGTGTGGGTGCATGTTGCAACTCTTGGGGGAACATTTCTTTGGTTGAGATCATCATCCTTACTATAATGGGTTATGATGGTTATGTTGCTATCTGTAAACCCCTGTACTATATAGCTATAATGGGCCAGGACAGATGCAATAAAATGTTGCTGGGAATCTGGGTGGGAAGTTTCTTATACTCCACTAACCAAGAGGCTCTCGTAGTCCAACTATGCTTTTGTGGACCCAATGAGATTGATCACTACTTTTGTGCTGTCTACCCTGTGCTGGAACTTGCCTGCACAAACACATATGTGGTTGGTGGTGTTGTAACAGCAAACAGTGCTGTCATCACTGAGGATATTTATTGTCTTGCTAACCTCATATACCATCATCCTGGTGTCCCTGAGAAAGCAGTCAGCAGAAGGCAGGTGCAAAACTCTCTCTACCTGTGGCTTCGACATTGCTATGGTCATCCTCATTTTTGGTCCCTGTACTTTCATGTGTATGCACCCTGGTACTGCCTTTTCAGAGGATAAGATGGCAGCTGTATTTTACACCATTGTCACTCCATGTTAAACCCCCTGATTTATACACTGATAAATGTACAAGTAAGGAATGCAAATCTACCCTGAAGTCTGGAATTAAGCCCCATCAAGCTCAACCTAGATCAGCTGAACCCCAGCTTACCCAAGAACACATAAGTGATAATTAAATGCTTAGAGTATAAGACACAGGTTTTAGAAGGGCTTGTTACATGTCAATATAGAGCTGGCCTATCCAAGAACAGCATGGTCAAACTGTAGAATTTGGGATTATGAGGTATATTCTTGAATTAATCAAACCTCCAATATGTTAATTTAAAGATTTAAAATATACAACACACATAATTTTATCATTGCTTTTTTTTTTATTGCAATGGAGACTTCAAAAATATGGAAACACTTGCGGCTGGCTGGATGGCACAGTGGTTAAATTTGCATGTTCCGCATTGGCAGCCCAGGTTCACTGGTTCAGATCCCAGGTGCTGACCTCCGCACCACTTGTCAAGCCATGCTGTGGTAAGCATCCCACAGATAGAGTGGAGAAAGATGGGCATGGATGTTGGCCCAGGGCCAGTCTTCCTCAGCAGAAAGGAGGAAGATTGGTGGCAGATGTTAACTCAGGGCTAATCTTCCTCAAAAAAGAAAAAATGGAAATGATTAGGACCTCTATCTGTGAGAGGTATCTCAGTCAAGATACCTGTTTCCTAAAGCAGGGCACAACTGCCAAACCATGCAGTCTTTACAATTTACCCACAATTTGCCCTGATAAAAGTGCTATAATGCCCACTACGTCATGGATCATAAAAAGCAGAAGGGTTCAAAAGTCAGACATAAATTCCGGATTGTCAGAGCTGGAAGAGATCTGGAGATCATCTGGTCCACCTCTCTTCTATACAGTCTCAGAAAAGTAACAGAAAGAGAGTGGCTGACGGTCCTTATCTCTTCAGGGCTTGCAAATTTTCATGACAGCCCACCACATCTCTGTATCTGTGCATTTGTTGGCATTAATGATTCTGTAGATAGAACAGGATCTGCCAAAGGTTTGAACACCATTGTCTTCATTTCCCTTGAAACAATGTATCTCAGCACACTTTCCTCATGGTGTTCTTCATGTCTGTGTTTCTCAGTGTGTAGATGAGAGGGTTGAATATGGGTGCAATCATGGTGTAAAATAGGGCAAAAAGCTTATCATCACTGAGAGAATCAACAGTGGGGACGTAGGTGAAGATGAGGGGCAAGAAGAACGTGAACACAGCAGTGATGTGTGAGCTGCAAGTGGAGAGGGCTTTGCAGTGGCCCTCGGATAAATGAGTCCTCAGGGTTGACAGGACGATGATGTAAGAAATTACCAAGGCAACAAAGGTCAAAATGGACATCACTCCTGTGGTGGTAATGGTCACAATGACCAATAAGCTGGTGTCCATGCAGGCCAGCTTCAGCAAGGGGAATACATCACAGAAATAGTGGTCTATCTGATTGGGACCACAGAAGGGAAGTTCAATAATAATCAATACATGCAGGATTGAATGGATAAATGCTGCCATAATAGAGGCCATCACAAGGACATAGCACACTTGTCTGCTCATGATGACTATGTAGTGAAGGGGCCTGCAGATGGCTGCAAAGTGGTCATAGGCCATGGCCACCAAGATGAAGGTCTCAGTGGCACCAAAGAAGTGAGCATAAAACATCTGGGGTGTGTAGCCATTGTAGGAGATTGTCTTTTACTGGGCCAGTAAGTCTGTGATCAGTTTGGGGGCCACTGTGGAGCTGAAGCAGACATCCATGAAAGCATGTAGGCTACTCACTGAGGTGGCTGCTTCTGATGGTAAGAAGAATGAGCAGGTTTCCTGAGAGAACTGCAATATAGCAAAGCGAGAACAGGACAAACCAGGCAACCTTCACATCCTCATAGCTAAAATGTCCCAGGAGGATAAATTCTGTGATGTTTTTCTGTCCTATTGCTTCTGTGAGTTTGATCATATAGAGAGGGAAGTTAATATACTCGAAAACATTGAGCTTTTTAAAATTATTGATTTATTTTAAAAGCCATTTATTTATTCAATGAAAGTATGTTGATGGTTTATTATGATACAACCCCTGTAATTGGTACTAACAGTATAGCAGTGTACAAAATACATACAATCTCTACCTACGGGTAGAGCACAGTTCACTTCCCAGTCTAAGCAAGGAGTTCTCATCATTTTTCTCCTTTGGTCACATTTTCTGACACTTTCTTTTATGGCAGCACACTTGAGGGGCAAACTGCATCCAGACACTCTTCTTCACTAGATCTGTTCCACTATCTTGTATCTCTTTGAATTGAGCCACTAACTTTCTTTGCCAGGCTCATTACAGGCTCCTGGGACCAATCCTTATAATATTTTAGTTAAAAAGAAAATATTTCTTTGGTGTAAAATATTATACTACATCTCTTACTTCCTTTCTCCAAACTCATCTAAAATGTGTCACAAACAGCTAAACTCGAGGTTCATTTTTATAAAAAGATTAACCCAACACATTGATAAAATCTGTCAGCCTAATTGTGAAGAGCTATAACAGCAATTGAACACTGTCCATTATTCCCTCTGAGTTCCTGTGACATTGTGTTAGGAAAATGCACATTTGACATATAAAGATATTTTTAATAGGATTTTAAGAGGTTCATGGACTTTCGATTGAACTTGAATCCATGAATCCCAAGTTAACACCCTGTGGTCTGATTTTTTGCAAAATCTCTGGCAATATCACTGTCACACAAGCAAAACTCCAATTGCAATGGTTCTGAGCTGCAGTGTGATTTGTTTAAAATAAAATGTTAAAGATTCTTTTAACTGTGGTTATTTGTCCTTACAGATAAAATTCCCTCCTTGAATATAGAATGGTGTTAAAAAATATAAAAATATTGAAACAAGTAAAAAGATATACCATGTTAATGGCTAGGGGGGATCAATATAGAAAAGATGTCAATTCTTCCCAAATTAATCAATGCATTCAATAATTAAAACAAACATTCTGACAAAAACTTTCATGAAACTTGAAAATCTGATTCCAAAATTCAGAAACAGTTAATATCTACAGTAGTTAAGCTAACTTTTTAAAAGAAAGAATGAAGAATATAGACATACCTTTCAGAATGGAAGTATATTAGAAAACTATGACAATTAAAGAATTGATGAAAGCAGATAGCTAGACAATAGGACAGCCAATAAATAAACACATAAAATATTGGAATTTATTCTATGTCTGAATTGAAATTTAAAATTGATGTGAAATAATGAACTTTTCAGTAACTGATGTTAGGACATTCAATCTCCCTCTGGAGGAAAAAAATACCTCACAAGTCATAAAAATTATATTCCAGATGGTTGAAAGATATAAATGTGTCAAATAAAACTAGGAAAAATATTTGAGAAATAATTATAATGGATTTATTTCATAGAGTAGGGATTTGTTTTAAGCAAATTACAGAAAGCAAATTCATAAAATATATATTTATACTTTCTGTATGAAAAAATTCTATATGAACAAAGTGTTTTTTTACTTTTTATTGAGATTATGATAGTTTACAACGTTGTGAAATTTCAGCTGTATGTTATTATTTGTCAGTCATATTATAGGTGCACCACTTCACCCTTTGTGCCCACCTTGAACAAAATATTTAAAAAAGTGACAAAATGAGTGTAAATATAAATCCTACAAAGCAATAATTTAAAGATAAGCAACACACTTTTCTAAAAAAGAAAACATTTGACTAGTCAATACACAGAAAGGAAATTACTACTAGCCAATATCATATATAAAAACGCCCAACCTCATTAGAATCAGGGAAATAAAGCTTGAACAACAATGAGATACTACTCCTACTCATCAACTTCATAAAAATAAAGTTAAAAAGGCTGTTTATATAACACTTTGGTGAGTGGCCCAGTGAAAATACTCCAGAAAACATAGAAAAATATATTCATAGCAGATTTTCAAATTTGGAAAATGGAAATGATCTATCTGACAGTAGAATGGAAATAAGATGTGGTACGTTCTTATTATGGAAAACAAGGTAGAAATTTAAATTTTGGATCCTTGTGGCATATTTACTATGATACAAATCACTAAGATATATTTTTGAGTGGAAAATATAATAAAGTACACAAAGGTAATCAGTATGATAACTTGTATGTTAAAATAAATCACAACCACAGACTACTGTGTAGTTTCTATGAGAACATTTGTGCTCATAAATTAATTGGAGAATGTGTGGAAGGAAAGATTTACTTCTGAGAAATAAAGGGGGTGATGGCCAAAGGGGCTTTTAGAGGTATACAGTATTTTTATTAAAGAGTTTATGTTTCAGTATCAGTTCTGTAATTAAAGTTAATTTAAAAACTCCTTATTTGGTAATACGTTTATGAAGACTACATAATGAATGAAATTAAATTAAATATAAACACAATCGTTTACTGGAATTCAATAAACTCATGTAACTTACCACATTGTTTCCTCAATTACTTTAGTAAATATAGACATAGATGCTATTCTCAAAGCAGTATATACCATCAATTGTCATAAAAAAATAAACATGACTAGACAGATACACTGCCCCCTCTCCTCCAGGAGGAGATATTTGATATAAGGAAACAGAAAACACCTCTGCATCTGCATCTACATTTATACCAGTGTCTGTATCTCTTTTTACAGCTATATCTGGATTTGTTTCTTATATCAACATTAAAAAGTCTAGTTATACTTTTATAATTTTGAGAGGATTTAAATAAATTCCAAGATGATCTGTTAAATCTAATGGTTCTTATTATTGAAGACTCAAGTTTATAATTTACTCTTTTATACGGCTCTTGTTTTGCTGAACTAACACTGGTGCTTATTATAGTTTCAGTGAGAGGAAAAAGTAAATTTGTCATAGAGGATGCTGAATAATCAGGATCTGCTACATGAAAGGTTAACAGCCTCTGATATATGTGGACTCAATAGAAATGCCACTATAAGTAAAACTTCTGATTATCTGAAATCATCCTCTCTGCTGCAACAAGCTCATTAAGAAAATCTACATTGGACAGCATCCTAAAAAGGATAGTCAGCACACTGAAGTTCACCCTGCTTTACCACAACCTCTACAATAAAAAGGGAAAAAATACTCAACTCTGATTTTCAGGGTCATCTTGGTGTCCTTAGTCTCACAGAAAGCCATCCCTCTAAGAACAGGAACCAGACAAGGATATCCACTTCACCACTCTTATTTAACATAGTATTGGAAGTCTTAGCCACAGCAACCAGGCAAGAAAAAGAAATAAAAGGAATCCAAACTGAAAAGGAAGAAGTGAAACGATCACTATTTGCAAATGACATGATTTTATAGATAGAAAACTCTACAGAATCTTCTAAAAACCTTTTGGAAATAATAAATGAATATAGTCAAGCCGCAGGATACAAAATCAACATATAAAAATGAGTTGTGTTCACTAACAATGAAGTAGCAGAAAGAGAAATTAAGAATACAATCACATTTACAGTTGGAACAAAAATAATAAAATATCTAGGAATAAGCTTAACCAAAAAGGTGAAAGATCTGTACACTGAAAACTATAAAACATTTTTTAAACAAATTAGGGAATACATCAAGAAATGGAAAGATACTCCATGCTCCTGGATTGAAAGTATTAACCTGGTTAAAATGCCCATACTTCCTAAAGCACCCTACAGATTCAATAAATTCCTTTCAAAGTTCCAACAATATTTTTCGCAGAAATAGAACAAAGAATCCTAAAATTTGTATGGAACAACAAAAGACTCCAAATAGTCAAAGGAATCTTGAGAAAAAAAGAACAAATTTGGAGATATCACTCTTCCTGATTTCAACATATACTATAAAACCATAGTAATAAAACCAGCATAGTTCTGGCAGAAAAACAGACACACAGATCAATGGAACAGAATTGAGAGCTCAGAAATAAACTCATACATCTATGGACAGCTAATTTTCGACAACGGATCCAAGAGCACACAATGGAGAAAGGAAAATCTCTTCAATAAATGGTGTTGGGAAAACCAGACAGCCAGATGAAAAAGAATGAAAGTAGACCATTATCTTACACCATGCACAAAAATTAACTCAAAATGGAATAAAGACTTGAATGTTAGACCTGAAACCATGAAATTCCTAGAAGAAAACATAGGCAGTATGTTCTTTGACATTAGTCTTAGCGGCAGATTTTCAAGTACCATGTCTGACCGTGAAAGGGAAACAATAGAAAACATGATCAAATGGGACTACATCAAACTAAAAAGCTTCTGCACAGCAAAGGAAACCATCAACAAAATGAAAAGACAACCTAACAACTGGGAGAAGATATTTGCAAGCCATATACATGATAAAGGGATAATATCCAAAATATACAGAGACCTTATACATCTCAACAACAAAAATACTAATAATCCCATTAAAAAATGGGCAAAAGATCTGAACAGAGATTTCTCCAAAGAAGATATACAGGTGACCAACATTCGCATGAAAAGATGTTCAACATCATTAGCTATGAGGGAAATGCAAATCAAAATTACAATGAGATATCACCTCACTCCCCTCAGAATGGCTGTAATTAACACAACAGGAAACAACAAGTGTTGGAGAAGATGTGGAGAGAAGGGAACTCTCATATACTGCTGCTAGGAGTGCAAACTGGTGCAGCAACTATGGAAAACAATACGGAGATTCCTCCAAAAATTAATAGAACTACCATATGATCTAGCTATTCCCCTGCTGGGTATTCATCCAAAGAACATGACAACACAAATCTATAAAGATACATTCACCCCTATGTTCATTGCAGCATTAGTCACAATAGCCAAGACTTGGAAGCAAACTAGGTGCCCATCAAGGGACGAATCGATAAAGAAGATGTGGTATATATCCACAATAGAATACTCCTCAGTCATAAGAAATTATGAAATCGAATCATTTGTGACAATATGGATGGACCTTCAGAGTATTATGCAAAGTGAAATAAGTCAGAGGGAGAATGTCAAATACCGTATGATCTCACTCATACGTAAAAGAGAAAAACAACAACAAATGAACATATAGAAACGGAGATTGGGTTGGTGGTTACTAGAGGGAAAGGGGGGAGGGAAGAGGGTGAAAGGGGCAATTAGGCACATGTGCGGTGATGGATTATAAGTATTTGGGTAGTGAACATGATGTAATCTACACAGAAATCTAAATATAATGACTTACACCTGAAATTAACATGCTATGAACCAATATTACCACAATAAAAAAGGGAAGTTATTTTGATAGAATCAGAGTTTCTAATAATTTTAAAGAAAGATTTGAAATATATGCTCTAAGTGTCCAACGACTTAAATAGAAAACAACCCTTGTGGTTGGCAGAGGAATTTGAATTTCATGTAAATAGAAAATACTGCCCCAAAACACAGCCAGGTAAACTGTTTACAAAATAATTTGTGGAAGTATGTCTGCCATTTGGCTACATTTTGAGCTTAATTTGTAAACAATATCCAATCCACATCTTAGAAGAAACGTCATTAATAATATGTTCTCCTTTGGGTAGTAGCCCTAGGCCTTCAAAGGGCATAGAATTTCAAAGTGTGCACACTTGCATCACTCTAATTGTATTCCTTTGAGGCTATGTTTCTACTGACTGAAGAGCTAATCACCATACCAGTGAATTCCCAACCACCCCTGCAATGATCTGCTTTTCCCAGGGGCGGAACTTCACTGGAGCCAGGTCAAGCTCATGCTCCACAAACACAAAATCAGATCACTGTATTAACCATTCAATTATTTGCTCCACAACTAAGATCTCTTCTTCAATAACAGAATGGCCATACAATGATCCATCTGCCCATTAATGTAAATGAAGAAAAGTCAATAGGATTTATTCTTGACTACATAGCACGTATCAAGACTGAATTTTTCTATCACCTAATTTGGTGCTCATTCATCTTTTAAGAGTATTATTAAAATTGTGTCATATCTAGTTGAAGTACAGTTGCAAGTATTAAGGATTAAAAAAGGTACCTCAGCCAGAAAAAATAAGAACTAAATTCTGTCTCACCCCATAACAACTTGTACTCCCAAATGACATGTTTTCAATTTAGAAATATTTGGGGCTACAGTATTTATTCTTTTTCCACTTTCAATAGGAAAAAAATATCAATATGCTACATTTACAATATACTCCACAGATTACACCTGGTCATTAACATTTGCCCACATACCCTGGGAAGTCTCCTGAGAAGGAACAGTCTCTCAGCTTTACTAAATATCATCCTCACAGGTGATGCACCAACCTCTGCAATTGGATTATCTTTACTAACATTCTAACATTACTCCATGTCCTTACCTAACTATGTGTTAGGCAGTGCTCCTCCACCTTTTTTTTCAGTATTGCCTGCCTAAGGCACCTTTTTAGATACTCTTTCCCTAACAACCGCCCTACAATCTTAGCATCACAGAAATACTATTTATGTACTTTATGTATATCTATGCTTTATATGTAAAAGCAGTAAGATATTTTCGTCTCCATAGAAATCATTTTTACCTACCTTTGGGGAGATAACATCGCCGTTGCAAATGCATGTGTTAAAGAAATTTACTTACAAAAAGAAAGGGGAGAAATAATGTGTTTTTTTAATCTTGATCTTAACTAAAATTCTAGGTGTGCTTCAAACTACACAAATCTATGTCTAATTCTTCTCCTCTGAGTCACCCTCTCAATAAAATGTTTTTCAGCAAACTGATTACTAACACAATTACATTTTTATTTATGTGTTAACTTGTTTATTATCCTTCTATTCCGCCCTGAATTTAAGATCCATACTGATGAGGATTTTAGGCTGGTTAATTTTAAAACTGCAGATGAGAAGCAGGCTCCGAGGACTGGAGTGTGATTGCCCTTTGCTGAGAAACATTTACATTTGTAAGGGAAACCTCCATCTGTAAAGATGCCTTCCTCTCTGTGCCAGGAAGAAGGGGGATGGCCTTATCTCTAGAAACTCTTAATGGGGAAGGCAAAAACTTAAGCTGGTTACTGTCTGGCAACCTCATGTAACTGATTTAGGGTGGTGGCTTCTGGCCTTTACTTAATCCGATTTGATTCTTATCTAAAAGTTGTGGGACCACCCAATGGCCAGACCCCACCTGCACTGATACCATTTTAATTTTTTTACATGTTCTTTCCTTTGTTTTGTAAACAGATGGCTCACATACCTATGCCTTAAATTTAGCCTTACTCTCCACCTATGTTTGCAGCAGAAGCGGCAGCAGCAGCACCTCCTCCTGCCTGTGGGCCCTGTCCCCACGAAGCAGCTCTGACTACCCATGGGTCCTGTACCCAAGCCGGCAGCAGCAGCTCTGACTGCCCATGGGTCCTGTCCCCATGCTATTCCACACTATTCTCTAAATAAAATAGCACTACTACCAGATCTTGAGAGTCCAAGAAATCTTTCTTTCGACTCCTCGGCTCACCGACCCTGCATCACATACAAACACAGTTCTTGTCTGTGGTATTCAACAGCCCCCAGAACTCTCCAGCACACTTTTGGCACTGAACAACATATTTTGATAAATGAACTAAGTCAAAATTTGCTGAACTTAAATGACAATGGATCCTTTTTTCAAGTAATAAATATTAGCACTATGAGATAATAATGGGAAAAGTCCTATAGAAACAACATTTAGCTCTTCAAAGTGCTACCCTCATGCCCAGAGTATCAGTCTCCTCAATGATCGAGTTCCTTATTCTTCCTCCAAACATGTCTCTCACCTGTGTCACTTTCTTTGAAATTCCTCCTTTGACTTTTATTTCTTGAGCCCATTACATCTCACTTTCCATGATGCCCATGTAGGGAAATACACCTATAGAAATGAGATTGTGGGGAACTGGTCTTGGCCACGCCAAGATATGTCTCTTTGGCATGAGGATTATTGGGCTGATTGCTTTTGATAAACTGGGACAGGGAAGGAGGCTCTGAGGGGTGGAACTTGCTTGCCCTTTGTTAGGAGACATTTACATCGTAAAGGAAATCTCTATCTGTAAAGGTGCCTCCCTCTCTGTGCCAGGAAGAAGAAAGGGGATGACCTTCTCTCTAGAAGCTCTTAATCAATGCCAAAGGCAAAGACTTAAATCTGCATTTGTTTACTGTACTTGTGTGGTAATCTCCCATGATTGACCCCCCCTCCACCCCCAACATCCTCCTTTGTTGTTAGCTGAGATGATATTTACGTGGGGACTTCAGCCATTTTGGCGAGTTGCTCAGCTTTCCTGACTCCTCCCATGTATACATGTTATAAAGCTTTGTTTAATTTTCTCCTGCTATTCTGTCTCATGTGAATTAACTTCGTTCTCCAGCCAGATGAACCCATTTCGGGTAGAGGAAATGTCTTACTCCCCTACAAGATCATCAGATGGCTTTTCTCTAACACATGAGGAATCAAGAGAATGGAAGTGACCTAGGAGAAGGAGGTCAAGGGACAGCCGAGGGAAGAAAGTGATGCCCCAAAATAAGGGATGAATGCCTCAAGGGCAATCTTGACAATGCAACCAATGATCAGTTCTGTGTGTTGTAATTTTGACATCATGCTGGCAAGCAGTATTGTGAAGTGGGAAGAGTAAAGATGACAGAGTCTAAAAGACTTGATATTGTTGCTTAACTTCACTGAGCCTCATTTTCTGCTCGTATAAAATGGAATAAAGACTAATAAAACTTGTTGCTACACTAAAAGAGTTAAAGTATGTAAAGAACCTATCAAAACTTATGCCTTATGGTTGGCATTAAACACCTGTTGTTGATCTCTCCTCACTTAATGCCTATTTTCACTGAATTAAAAGTCCATATAAACCAAAGCATCCTTATACAACAGATCCAAATATTATTTACCTTATTAATTGTTTGTGGAAAATATACTTACTTCCTTATATGTTGTTTTAAGTATCAGAAAAAATCAGATGGCAGTTGGACCTCATGAGAGATTCTTGATGATGAATAAAAAGGGACATCTTAACATGACTTAAAATTATTCGCAAACCAGAGGTTTCCATCTACTGAGAATGTCAGACTGACTTGCATTTCCTCCTTCAGTTCTCACAGCTTCCAAGGGTGCTGTTGACAATTTATAATTTGTGTTTCATTAATCTTATCACCCCTCCCCTGAGCACTTGGTGTTACCTATAAGACACAATCGTTGGCCTTATTTTCCCTCTTTTGTCTTAGAGTAGAAACAACATTTACTCAATACTTTTTCCTCTCCTTACCACTGGCTTTCTCTCATCTCCTATCTGACAGTCAAAATGAACCACATCATTTAATACAGATTCTGCTGAAATGTTTGATTCTCCCCAGCAATTGTAAACTTGATCCTTTTTAATATACTAAGTCCTGTTTATATGGTCTTTCAAGCCTAGAATCTGTGGGAAAAGGTCCTATTTCTTACAAATTTGGTAGAGCCATGCATACTCTAGAACACCTAGTCACCCAAGAGAACAGTGTACCATGCTCTGGCGTTACTGTATGGTCAAAATAAAAAATAGCTCTAGAGGACCACACTTTGAGAAAGGAAAATTTGTGAGAAGTAACACAAGTTGATGTGGTATAGTCAGAGAAGCTTTGATTTATAGTGTTATGTACTAATGTAGAAAGATCTGATTATTTTCCTTGTCCATAGAGGAGTATAATTGCTTAAATATATTGCTACATCTGAGACAAGGCTACAACAAATTTGACACAATCTTTATTAAAGGACAACGTGAATCATTAAGGCTGAAGACAAGTTTCTTATCTATAGACGTAAACATGGACAACTGAGTTTTATTTCAAAGAAAGTAGGACTGAGATCTGAAAGACCTGGATTCAAATTTTGTAGCTGAAACATTAGATATGCGACCTGAGCCAAGTAAATTAGTAAACTTTTCTTGGCATCAACTTCTCTGTAAAATGGTGACAGTAATATTGGAACTACCAATTTAATACATGAAAAATCAACTAACTTAAGTGAATATGCCTGATAGATAACACAGTGTTCCTTTAGTGTAAATATACGTATCACATATACAGAACAATACCTTTGGAACTTAAGTATATGCCTTTATGTTGAGTTTAAATAGAAGAATGTTCATCTTTATTGCTTCAAATGGTTCCTCAAGTCTTGGTAAGGCAAAAGAAAAAACTTCCTTTGTATTCAAGAAAAACTGTGAGCCATAAGGATATTTATGAAAATAAGACAAAATTAAGAGTAATTTCAACATTTCTGGCTTATTTCTTGTGCCAAAAAAACCCATAAAGTTCGGTTATAAATTATTCTTTCTTCTTTTTGTATCTGTATTTTTTGCTTTTTGTAAATTCATAGTGCCAAAAGTAAAAAATCTGTAGTGAATTTTTTCACTCCCCATCTGTCCCTTCTACGTCCAGCTAAGAATTTCTATCCTTTTTTTCCTTTACAACAGACAAAGCAAAAACAAAAGAAGTTCTGAGATCATGGTTCTATGAAAAAGCTGATTTCATCCAAGTAACATATGTATGAAAAATTTAGTAAAGTAGCAGTGGGATTCGAGAAAAATACACTCTAGAATCATCAAACTAGGGATCAATAGTTGTTCTTTCCATTGCATATCCTGAATCTATGCACATGACCTTTGAAGCCTTGGTAAAGTACATTAAAAGCTATCAAAAGAATGTATGAAAGAGCTTAACCACTGTTAAGTATTCAATAAATGTTAGCATGTGGGTTTTTTTTTTCTGTCAGTGATCTGCAGAATTTGTTAACTTTCTTTAACAGTTTACAACACATATAATCCTCCCTATATATATATATATATATATCACCACTTTCTTGGTGTTATGAACAGCCTAAGTTACTCTCATCTTCAACAAACTTCTCAGGGCATTTTTCACCTCTGTATTTCTCACTGTGTAAATGATAGGATTTAACATGGGAGTGAAGATTGCAAAGAACACAGCCACCAACTTGTCCATAGGGTAGGTGGCCAAAGGACGCACATAGGTGAATATGCAAGGCACAAAATAGAGTGCAACTACAGTAAAGTGGGAGCCACATGTAGAGAGGGCTCTGCGTCGTCCTTTGGAGCCTTGGGATTTCAGGGAGCTCAGGATGACTATATAGGAGATGAGCAGCATTGAAAAAATGAGCAAGCACATAGCCCCACTGTTGGTTGTCACCACAATTCTGAGCCTGTAGGAGTCCCTACAGGCAAGCTTCAACAGTGGGAAGAAATCACACATGAAGTGGTCGATGACATTGGGGCCACAAAAGGACAGGTTGACCATGAAAATAACCTGCACAGTGGCATGCAGTATTCCCCCAATCCAGGTCACAAACACCAGGAGACAGCAGAGCCCCTGTCTCATGATGGTCATGTAGTGCAGGGGCTTGCAGATGGCCACATAGCGATCATAGGCCATGACAGTGAGGAGGATGACCTCTGATCCTCCCAGGAAGTGTTCCACAAAGATCTGAGTCAGGCAGCCACCCAAGGAGATAGTTCTCCTCTGGTACAGCATGTCAATGATCATTTTTGGGGTGGTGACAGAGGTAAAGGAGGCATCTATGAAGGACAAGTAAGTAAGAAAGAAGTACATGGGAGCTGAAAGTGTGGGGCTGAGGGAGATGGTAACGACAACGAGCATATTGGCCAGCACAGTAAATAAGAAAATGAACAAAAAGGCAATGAAGAGTATTTTCTGCAAGTGTGGATTCTGTGTGAGTCCCAAGAGAATAAATTCAGTCACATTGTTGGGAGTGAGGTGATCCATTTAGGAATTAACACCTGGCTGAGGCCTAAATTACCTATAAAGGGATAAAGAAAGATACCTATCAATCATGCAGGGATTGTACTCTGAGTTTGATAATACGAAAACAGAGCAGTCACTGTAACTATGGAGCAGGTCCTTGGCACATCTTGCCCCAGTAATAGTTTCAATTCTTTCTTATTTCCTCCATGATATTTTCCATCTCTTCAAATATCTAATATCTGTCACCTATAAATCATCTATAGGGCAGCATTTGATTTGTAATTTACTGAGAAAATACTGGGCTATATACATGATATCTGGACTCTTCGGGTTCCAACTCCGTGACTTTACTTAGTCATTTCAGTGTCCCATCCTTCTCAGACCTCCTCTGTGTCTATGAGCTTACAAATTGCAACTCTCAGATGTATTTTCTAAGTTAAGAGTTCCTCCCTCTTCTAGGAGAGTTCACATTTGAACCCACAGCTCTAAGTGTGGAAAGAAAGACAGGGTCAATAAATATCTGTCATAAGAAGACAGATTAGGTAAAATATATGTCGTTGCTGACACACCCTGCCTGATACCTACCATAAAACCTATGCTATTCATGTGTGTTTCCTCTCTGTGCCTACCATAGTGCCTGGCAGAATATCTGCACTATTTGACTCCTACTGGGTGGTGAATAAATACTTAGTGAATCGCCACTTCTTTGTGTGTAAAACTACGCATGTTTCTCCAGCCCACAAACCCAGGTATTCATGTGCTCTCATCCTCCCACTCTGTTTATCATTACTCTCTACTTTAGGAGAAATGTAAATAAACTTTTGAAAGAAAGCTGCATTTCAGTTTAATAGTTTCTGACACACTTTTTAGGGTAAGTTTGAAAATGTTAATGCTTCTAGGAAAGGGTATGTTACTGGGTCATTTTACTTTCAAGATAATTATTGTGTTTATTCTTCAAAATTCTGCTCCACATACAATTTAGCATAGTCACATCAGTAAATTTATAGCTTCAGTAGACTGAGATTAAAAGAAAAAAACTTTTGGATAGTTGTTCAATACATGAGGATCTATCAAGCAAAGGAAAGTCTTATTTTCAAATTTTAAAAACAGAAATTTTGAGTGGAAAAGAGAAAGAAATAGTGTACTAGATATGATAGACACATAAAGTACTATACACATACACACAAGTGTATAAAGTGTATTACTTATGGTAAGTACCTATGACATGTTCACTCAGTACACAAATATTTTTTGGACACTTACTATGTATATTAACGTATGTTCATCCATATAAAGCCATAAAAAGTATCCCTTTTGAATGCCCTTCATAATCCCCCCAGACATTTTATTACCAAATGGCAGCAGCTCTTCCATCCATGAGATCCTCCCACTCCTTTATGTTTCTGCCTATGCAATCTCATGTCTTCTCCTCCCATCCTCCCATAACATCGATCATCCAACATTTCTGGTTACAGGATATTGCATTGCTAATAGAATGAGGAAATTTGGGGACATAAATTTCCCAATGGAAATAAAAGAGAAAATATTGATATAACAAAATGTACTCTGCAAAAAATATTTCTTTTCCTTTCAAAGATAATGAATAAAGAGCTTCATTTTTTTAATTACCCAAAATGAAGATCTTACACAGACATGAACACAAAGTGCACAGCTTCACTGCATTCCCTTATTCTGAGGTGGACTCCTCAACAGATCAGAAGAGTATAGTGACAGAACGTTAGAATAAGACACAGTTAATAAAAATGATTTAAAAATAACTATGGAGAGAGATAAATTAGTTTGTCTTTTTACTTTGACGCCACAATAATCTGTCCATGAGTAATCCTCAAAAGAAAATATTTTTAAAAGTTAAAAATCGTTACATACAAATATGTTTGATACAATTATTAAGAGCTTTGGGAAATTAGAAATTACATAGAATGTCCAACATTAAAGAAATGGATAAGTAAAATATAGGGCATCTCTTTGAATAATGTGTAGTTTTTAACAGGGATATTTTTTAAAATTGTTCAATAACATAGCAAAATTCTTACATTGTAATATTAAGTGGAGAAATATCTTAAAGCAATTTGAAATAGATAATATGATTCTAACTAATTTAAATATGTATTAATAAGAAAAAGCAGACCCCAACACATTTTTAGTTATGAATTGGTAGCAGGGTAATTGATTCTATTATCCTTGATACTTGACATGCTGAAGAGATTTAAAACTCAGATTGGTGGGGGTGAGAAGTGATTATGTGATTTGTAAGATCCATTTAAACCTCAGATTCTATAATTATATTATTTCTTGGAAAAAAAATCTCACCCGTGAATTTGTCTGAATTAGCTCCAGGGCCAGGCCCCCAGGCAGCTGTTAGTTCACCAAGAAAGAAGTCAAGTTGTAAGATTAAAAATGCCAACTAGCTCAGCTACAGTAAGTTCTTTGTTGATTTATAAATGGCATCCTTCGGATAAGGCCTTTCTCTTGAGCCTCATAAGTGCTAACACATATCCTGTTTGTAGGTAAATCCTGTGGAGTTTCTTAGCTGTGGCTAACTAGACCTCTGGAGTATTTCACTGTCATTAGCAGATCTTTCTAACAACCCAATTATTTCATGTAATCTAAGTGAACATCAGAAGACAACTTTTATAACATTCATCTTTAATTTTTAACACCTTCCTTAAGTCTACATGAAGACAAAACACCATGACAAGAGAAAAATAACTCAACCACATAAATTTGTATATTTGATAACAAATGAACTCAACATAAAGTCTATATATCTGGTATTGTATAAATTAAACATTTAGGTTGGTAACTATCTGAATCAAACTTTTCATTATAATGTTTTGTTTTAATTGAACTACCATTCATGATGATCATAGTTTTTAAATATTGTTTTCAGAGATGCATTGTGATAGTTACAAACTCTACTATAATTTTGGCACTTCACACTGGCTAACGTTTACAGTACTTCTTCAATGTAGTTGTTTCTTATGCCAATTGTGGAATTAGATTAACATGATAATGAAGAAAATATTATGGCTACAATGGTGAGTGGAAAGATTGCTTTAGAACCCAAATACCTGTCTAGCTTCCCAAGGCCTAGAGTACTACAAAATGGAAAAAGTGCAGATTTAAGTCTAAACAGTAAGGGCTGTCCATGAAGGAACTTTCAAAAGAGAAGTTCCTGGGGCTATTCCAGGATAAAGCTGTTTCTTCTTTTTCTTTTCCTTCTTCTCCCCAAAGCACCCCAGTACACAGTTGTATATTCTAGTTGTAGGTCCCTCTGGTTCTGTTTTGCAGGATTCCACCTCAGCATGGCTTGATGAGCCGTGCTAAGTCTGCGCCCAGGGCCTCACCTGGCAAAACCCTGGGCCACTGAAGCAGAGCGCGCAAAATTAACCACTCATCCACAGGGCCGGCCTCTCCAAAAAAAATCTGTTTCCATAATACAAATCTAAGGAGAGGGTGGTTTAAAACCCTAGAGAGATAGCAACATATATTTTCAAATGGGAAGGGTAAACCAGAATGAAGGCAGAAGAAATTATATATGGATCATATCCCAGTTGGTCAGAAACTAGTTGGGGTATGGTTTGATGTTTGATAGTTTCAAGGACTAATTTCACAAAAACCAGGTACCTGTCAAAGTGTTCTTATTGGCAGCTTCATGCACTTCAATAGGTAGAGGAACATGTTCTCAAAGTAACAAAATGCTCAAGAGCAGAGCTCATCTTGTCTTAATCCAATCCAAAGATCTTTTCATCCCAGAAGGACTTCTCTTAAATTGTTTACTGGGAGTGGAAAAGTTTGGGGAGGTGGGCTGTAGTCTATTGCCAGCCTATAGACACATAATTTCTCATAACTCTTCCAATTTTACTTCTTCTAATTGAAGTAGAAGCAAATATAGTGATATTTATGGTAATAAAAATATTGGCATCAGCAGAATAACAGAACTTGGATACACCTTCTAAATTAACTAAGTAAACTACTTGTAGAAAAAGGGAGCATTGTTTAACGTCATAGAATGAGATGATGGCACCGTGAGAAATAAAACCCATGTCTCCTGATCCTGAAGCTGGTGTTCTTACTCTCCATTATGTTTCCATAACCATAATACGCTTGCTAAATATTGTTACGTGATGGAATTCATCAATTTTTTCAATAAAACATGCAGTATCCATGAGGTTGGAGGCTGGATCTTTCTGTCAAAAGAGGAAGCTATAGAAACATCTATGACATGTACACATTTGTATTTTGGTAGCAGGTTTCATTTTTGAAAACAGCCAAAATAATTCACAAGAAAGTCTTAAAAGTTAGGTCAGTTGTTTAGCTGAGAAATAGATTCTTTGGTCAACTATGGAGTAACGATTACTGTTTGATGTTTTTTTTTTCCCTTATAAAAGATCGCCCACAGCAGTTTTCAGAGAAGGTTCTAGATTCAAGAAATTAGTATATAGGAATCTTTTTAATAGTAAATTATTTTAGAGATGTATTTTGCCATTTGCCTTTGGAAAAAAGCTACATTTTATTGCCACTAATAACTTTCAATCTAATAAATTGTCTCTTCCTATGGTATATAATCAAAAAATCTTTTAATATACCAAGCCATAATCACATACTAGCTCCAAGGAATTCTGTATAATGAAAAGATCACAGGATACGGAGTAAGAATATTTGGGGTCAAGGCTGACTTACATCTTCCATGATCTAGTTATTTAAACTTTTTGAACCCCCATTCTTTCTGTAAAATAAGAACACTAGATTTCAATTTTACAAGGTTGTTGTGACCATGTGAGGACATATTAAAAATTTAAATAGGTTTAAATACAATTAATTTTTATAAACACTAGCAATTTTTGCTCAACAGAACAAGATACCCAATATAATTTTAAATATTAGGTAGATTAAGGGTGTGCCAAGAGGTACTGGCAAGTATTTTCTTTCTAAATTATATTCCACAGTGTTCTAGACACCAGTGAAAAGAATGGCTTTCTGAATACCGAAGTTTATATACGCAGGCACATGATACGACTCTGAAATTAGAAAAGAAACTGTTTCAATGTGCTACCAAACAAGAGAGGTTCTGGCGTAAATGCTGCCTTTTGTCCAATAACCTTTGAAATGGTTGAAAGAGCATCAAATTTGGATTTAAGTGAATACTAGCTCTGTCTCTGACATTGGGCTGGTTATTTAGCTTTTTTGAACTTCATTTTCTTTCATCTGTAGGGATAATCATAATAATACCTACCCTGCAAAGGTGCTGGAAGTGTCAGGTGAGAGGTATGGGAAGGGCTTTAAAATAATAAAACATAAAAATGCAAAGATCATGATAGAAATAAAGTGTTCATCTTGAGTCATTCATTATCTGAAGTTATATTCCCTTTTAACAAGCTTCTAATGGCATTTTTTACCTCTCTGTTCCTTACTGTGTAGCTAACAGGGTTTAACATGGGAGTAACAGGAATATAGAATACTGCTATGGTCTTATCCATGGGAAAGGTAGCTACTGGTCACAGGTACATAAAAATACAAAGCACAAAGGAAAACACAACAACTGTGATGTGGGAGCCACAGGTAGAGAGGTCTTTTTCCTCCCTGCAGAGCTGTGAGTCCTCACGGAGCACAGGATGACCACATAGGATACCAATAACATTACAAAAGTGTTCACAGGAATTACCCTATCATTGGCAGAAACCAAGAGACAAATAAGGAAAGTGTCCACGCAGGCAAGTTGTATCAGGGGGAGAACGACACACATGAAGCGATCTATAATGTTGGAGCAACAGAATGGGAGCAAGAAAGAAATAGAATCTGTACAATATAGTGGAGAAAAGCCACTGCCCAACACTCCCCCACCAGGAGGTAGTATATGCGGTGGTTCATGATGATCAAATAGTGCAGAGGTCGACAGATGGCCACATAGTGGTCATAAGCCATGACGACAAAGAAGGTTAAACTCTGAAGCTCCAGAGAAATGTTCAATAAAGAGCTGTGTCATGCAGCCATGGAAGAAGACAGCTTTTGAACCCAAGAGCAAATTTGCTAGCATTTTAGAGATTATGGAAGAAAAATAGCATGCATCTATCAAAAACAGGAAGGCCAGGAAGAAATACACTGGGGAGTCCAAAGTTTGGCTGCAGATTATAGTAACCACAATGAGCAGGTTGCCTATGACAATGACAATGTAGGTGATAAGTAATACTGAAAATAGGATTTTCTGCATCTGAAGATCCTGTGTAAGTCCCATTAGAATGAATTCAGTCACATTCATTCTGTCTTCTTTCATTTCAAAGCTGATGATGAATTCAGAAGTGAGGAATTAACCTGTAAAGACAATATTTTCAATAGCAAAGTGATGAGAACTTTATATTTTGAGTTTTCAGATAAGACCAAAGCGTTTCAATAATATAAGCTATTTTCTTTCATGGTGTGCCAGAGGAGAAGACACATGCTACTTTTTTATTTTATAAAAAGAGAGAACTTTTGAAGCTGCCTAATTCACATCCTTACAAGGATGGTGAAATCCTTCTTCAATACCTTCTCTTTTTTTTTTTTTTTTTTTAAGATTGGCACCTGAGCTAACATCTGTTGCCAATCTTCTCTTTTTTTTTCCCTTCTGCTTCTCCCCAAAGCCCCCCAGTAAATAGTTGTATATTCTAGTTGTAGGTCCCTCTGGTTGTGCTATGTGGGATGCTGCCTCAGCGTAGCCTGATGAGCGGTGCCATGTCCGCGCCCAGCATCCAAACCAGCGAAACCCTGGGACGTCAAAGTGGAGCGTGCTAATTTAACTATTTGGCCACGGGGCGCCCCACAACACCTTCTGACAAGTGGTCACTGGAGCTTTGCTAGAGGACATCCAGGCACAAGGAGCTCACCATACAGTACACTGATGGCTTTTCAGCCAGTAAAAAATGTTAAGTACTCTTCCTTAAATATAAAAAACATCTATTTGTACAACTATTGGTTCTGGTTCTGCACACTGCTGATATAGAGATTAAGTCTAACTCACCCCTCTTCCATTTCAAAGCCCTTTAGGTCACAGAGAAGTGGGACTGTATCTGTCTTGTTCATCTTTTTATCCTCAGTACTTGGTTCAGTATGTGACTCATTTATTTATTCAATTAATATTAAATTAATAACTAAGTTGTGAGGCTCTTTACTTATTTCCTCTGTGTTTTATTGTCCAGGTAACTCCAAAAAAAAGTGTTTGCTCTCTTTCATAGAAAAAAGATTGATAAACTGTTGGAATGTTAACTATGGGTACTCCTTTCACCCCTTCACATCTGCTGTTACTCTCTCCACCTTGAGCAGCTGTCATCCCTGGTCTGTTTCCTTTACCTTCTGGACAACAGGTAGTACTATCTCAATGTTAGAGGGAAGGTGAGAAGAAAAGAATGCCAGAGTATTTATTGTCCTGTTTCCCTCCTGTGAGTGTCTTTAACTGAGACTAGTCTCTTCTGGGTGGACCCTCTGGGTTCCTGTGATCACTCTCTCCCCTGCCCTCTAGGCCTAGTTGTGGGAACGGCTTCCTACTGTCCTTAGTCTTGGGGTGCTTTACCATCCCTTATTAGCACACCTTGATAACCATCATAAGTATACTCTTTTTAATCTCTCATTTTAAGTATGCTTCTTCAGGGCTCCAGTAGATACAGAAAGTTGCACTTTTCACTTAGTAAATAAATAAAAATAAATGAGAAAATACTTTCCTTTTATATAAATTTATTTAAAAAGCATCTTTACTTCTTTTGATGTATAGCTGCTAAATAAATTTAACTGTAATCAAGGAAAAGTATTGTACAAGACTTTGAAATGTAATATAAAGATATGGGGTGTCCTTAATGGAAATCTGTATATTATCTATAGCACTCTCTTTTTTTTATAATTATATATAGGGTTTTATAATTGTATAGTGTTTGTGCTTTTACTACCTTTAAGCTATTTTACAACTCTTTACATTGTAGAAAACTGATAACGCAAATAATTCTTGTCTATAGAAATGCAAATGTTGTCTGGTGGAAGTTCAGTTGATTACTCTGAACATTACATATAAAGCCAGTTTTGTATTTCTTTGTAAATTTATTATACACCCCTGATTGAACAATGTAAATGTGGTACATTGCTTTAAACTGATTACATCTTATTTGTTTCCTCTTTAATTAATGGGCTAAAAACAAATCTTTGTAGTGCTCATTTTATATTTGTATGAAAGTCATGATTTCACTTTTCTTATAATTTGTTGGCTGTTGGATATTAGAATATTATATTTTAGAAAGATCAGCTAAAAGACTCATAAAAACCGAGATAATTCTTACTCTGTGTGTTATTTCACAATGAGTGTTTCTGTTTTATTTTGTTTGGGATTTGTTTCTATTTAATCAATTTATTAAAAAATCTCCTTTAAACCTGTTTTGCAGTCAAATGGAAACAAACAATGTTATTAAAAAACATTTTTATTAATCTCTCTATTCCAGTCCTACCCTTACTTAGCTAACATGAGTATCCTTATCAATCAAAATAAAACCAAGCTATGGAACAAATTATGTCAATTTGGCCATTGTGTGTGTGTAGGATGAGGGGTGAAGGATTATGGGATGGAATATAGTTTTATGCTCTATTTAATCATTAATTTATAAGTTCATTTCCAAATATTTATTGATTATCTACCACATGCCCAAGACTCTAGGAAGTGGGATATAACAGTAAAACAAAACAAAAGAAAACAAAATAAAAAGACAGATAAAGTCTCTACTTTCATGGAGCTTACATTGTAGTAGGTAGAGAAAGAAAATAAATTAAAAAGGAATTATGTAGTATGTCAAATATTAATACCTGCTATGAGGAAAATAAAGCAAGGTGAAGGATACATGGAGTCTGGAAAGAAGGATTATTTTCTATAAGGTGTCAGAGAAGGCTCTTTTGAGAAGGATACCCAAAAGCCAAACTTGAAGAATGTTAGGAAGGAGCTACAAAGACATCTACGGAAGGAAAGTTCCAGATAGGAAGATCAGCAAGTGGAAAATCCTTGAGGAGGGAGCACAGCTGGTATAATAGATCAAAGGAGGTGAGGGTAGCTGGAGTGGAATGAATAAGGATTGGTTGATGGCAGATCTTACAGAGCATTGTAGATCATTGTAAGAGAGATGATTTTATTCCAAGTGACAAGTAAAGCCATTGGAAGGTTTTCCATGGAAGAATGGCAGGTTCTGACTTAAGTGTCAAGTGGATTATTCTGGCTATGTATGGAGAATAGGTTACAGAGGAGCAAGAGTGGAAGCAGGCAGACTAATTAAGAGGTTATTGTAAACAACCAGCTGAAAAGTGATGGTGGTTTGGACCAGGATGGTAGGAGCAAAAGTGGAGGATGGTAGCAGTGGAGGTTGATGTATTACAAAAGCACATCCCATAGAGCTTGCTGATGGACTAATGTGGATGTAAAGAGAGAAAAGAGTAAAAATTACTCCAAAGATTTTGGATATCACCTTAAGGCAGTGCTGTCATTTATTGAGACAATTTCATATCTAGATGTCACAACTAACACAGTCAATATTTCCTTGAATGTTTATCAAGTGCCAGACACATTTAATCTTTACATCAACATTGAGTCAGACACTGTTATCATCCTTATTTAGCAGATGAAATAACTAAGACTTAGAAAGGATAAGGAAGCTCTTCAACTTAAGTCAGTGGGCTGCAATCCTAGCCTTTCATTGAAATAAAAAGCAAAAATAATTCTATAAAATCTATCTAACTTTTGAATCTCTTGACTGTTTATTGTAAAATGAAGATAATTGATTCAAGTGATGTCTGAGAGTGAGAGGGCTACTAGCTCGGCAATTGGCACAAAGCAGACACAACATAGGTAATTGGCAATATCAGTTATTTTCATTCTTACTGAACATTTTTAAAGAGTAGGTTATCATTATTGACTGTGAAAATGGAGGACACTTGAGTATGACTCTTATTATAGTGTTCTTTCTATGAGGCTGCATGTATGCCATCCAAAGCAATGGATTATTAAAAAGAATGAGGACATGTTTGCCTATGACTTATCTACATGGTTTTTAACTACCCAGCATGAATCTTTTTTTACTTCTTTACCAAAGTGACTGTTTGTGTGCTATTTAACACACACACACATACACACACACTCCACACATATCAGAATTAGTTACTTTTGGCATTAGACAGAGACAGTGTCACACATGACTACAGTTTTAACATGAGTGGCAAATGTAATATTCTGACGTACAGAAATAGATTTACTTACAAGTGTTCTCCTTCACTGATACTCTCTCCTTCAAACCCATTTTCTTCTACCTTTTTCTTAGCACACCTCCTCCCCAACAAAAGAGATCTCTACTTGTCCAATGCTCTCCATCCCCTTCTTATGCCTCTAGATTTTGTTTTCCTAGAGTTACTGTAATGTATAATAGCGTATACTTGAGGAGTAAATAATATTTCTCCCCTTAGAGCCCCAGAAAATATTGCTATGGTATTTTCTGAAGAAAGACTGGTAAGAATATTCTGAGTAGACTCTAGTAGAGGCATAGCTACCAAGAGGGCCACAAAATGTGAAGAGCCTTATCTATGCCCATCAGTGATGCACGTGATAATATAGAAACCAAGATGGATATACTGCTAGCACTCAATCAGTCCCCTTTAAAGCTATAAACCATTTCAGTGCATTTAAATAAGGCACCCCTTTTTGCCTTCAGGAATTAAAGAAGCATTTCTCCAAAAGCTTCAACTTGGTAGAAATATGCTTATTTACTATATTTTAAATCATGTACGTTTTTTGGAAAAATATAGGTACAGTTATGTAAAAGTATGTATGAAAAAATACAGAAACTAAATAGAGCAAAATTGTATTATTTTATAAAGTTATTGTAATGCTGAAACTATCTTTTTTCTTATCTGTATTTTATATTTTTCTATGATGATTATATATTATTCTAATTAGAGAGTTAGAAAAGACACTTCTTAAAAGCATTTTAATGCCCTTCTAAATGTTCTAATAGCTCCTTATCAGCTCTATTTCCATTTTTGTGGTGTCAGAAATATTAAAGTTCTGAAATAATTAAGGACTAAGGAAATTAAGCCTACTTTCCTCTTAAGATATGTGAATCATTTTGTAAATTATAGAGTTCTGTGAGAAGGCCTTTATTACTATAAGTGATATCAAAAATGATATTCACGGCTTCATATATGCTAGGCATTGTGCAAAGAATTTTACATAAATTATCTCATTTAATATTTTTAAAATATAATCATACATGGTTGGAAGTTTCTTCCTTCCAACAGATAAGAAAAATTGAGACAAGGAGAGGTTAAGCCTTGTAGCCCAGGACATACAGGTAGTGAGGAGCAGACCTGAAGATATAATTCAAGTCTGTCTGGCCTCAAGTATTCATCTTGACTTTGGCTCCACATTACCTTCCATGTAAAAGCTTACTGAGGTAGTTAGCATGATCTTTCTTTAGCATCCATCTTTCAACAAGGCTTTAAAAAGATGGTTTCTCATCCTGTCTCTTCGAGGCATTAAAAAATGGATTCAAAAAATACTTGGAATTTGAAACATGTCAACTTCTTCCTCTGAGAGTTTCACATCTCTCCTATTAGATAATTTAGAATTATTATTATTTATTTGTTTACTTTGTTAAGTCAGTTAATGGCATGTTACTATGCCTGTCCATTTCTAATCTGCCCTAAATTCACTATTATAAGGAAGTATCATATATTGAGCATGTACTATTTGCAGTGCTCTTTCGTATGCAATGTCAAATAACCCTATGAAATGAATACACTATTCTCAATTCATAGATAAAAAAGCTGAGGCTTAGAATGGTTTATTTCACTTGTCCAGGATAGTGAGGCTGGTAAGTGGTAGAACTAAAAACCAGTCTGTGTTCTTTAAGTTCAGTGATCTCTGTCTAATTTAAAAGCTTTCCAAAATCAGAAGTCTCTGGAAAGTGTTGAAGCATGTTTCAATTGAAGCAGAATGATAATCCTGGATTTCAAGTTATAATGAGAATATTCTGAGAATTCAAATACATGGAGGCCATAATTTGATCTATAAAGAAATAAATTTAAAAATCTTAGGCATTGAGAATTGAATGAATTATTAAAGACTATCGAATTCATTATTTTTATTTTTCATATGAAGAAAGTGACCCAGGGAACGAAAGAAATACTCCCCAAGTTGCACATTCAGATGGTGACACATTAAAAACAAGAAATTAGATTTCCTAAATCTCAACCTGTTTATCTTTTCCCTACATGTAATAGCTGGAATTCTCACTTGTTAAACAGTAATTTAAACAAAAGACATTGTTTTGTTTGTCTAATTGATCTATATAATTATTTCAATGAACCTCATTATTTTCCAAGTGAGACTTGCCTTGGGAAATGAAAACATTGAGAGATCGTAGCCAAATATAGCCTTTGACTCTCTCCTATAGGATTTTCTCATAGAACGGTAAATCACAAAATGTCAAGCTTATGATACAGAATTCTTTTAAGCTTCCATTTTCCACACAGATTTAGCCTGTCTCTCCATTTTATTCCGAAACCAAACAAGTAAATTAAGTGACAGTGTGTTAAGATTCACTTTCTGCATCTGTCAAATCTTTTTGATAGCCCAGGCACATAGTACAGATTTTTTGCTTACTATTTTGGAAAGAAAGATTAGTTCTAAATACTTCTACTCAGTCCTTCATACCATGATAACTTTACTGCAGTGGTCAGGGACCCACTATGGAAATGTATGCCTCCTGTAGAATACATTTAGTCCGAGTGTATAGACAGAACTGGCCCAGTGTGACAGCTTCGGGCCAATATTCTTTCACCTTCCCTCTGCTTTCTGACCAGTGCACTATAGTGGCATTCTGCCACCCAGGAATGAGCATTAGTTTAGAACCTATTTCCAGTAATATCCAGAAAGATTTGAGTATTTTTCTTTGCCCAGAGCACAGTTACCTGGTAAATAGTCTCAGATCCCTCAGAGAAATGTTTAGATGAAGATTTATACCACCAATTTGTGGTGATATCATAGAGTTCTTATTCAAGGATGCCTGATGACACCTTCATTCAAAAGGCTCTGGATTCAGAAACTATTCACATCTGGTTATTAGATGAAAAACCATGCTTTTCCTGAATTGAAACGTGGTGATTCAATTCAGACTTCTGTTCACCAAAACAAGATTATTTTTATCATCATCAACATCATCATCATCATCATCGTATTAGTCTGTTTGGGCTGCCATAACAAAATACTACAGAATGGGTAGCTTAAACAACAGACATTTATTTTCCCACAGTTATGGAGGATAGAAGTCCAGATCAAGGTGACAGCAGGGTTGGTTTCTGGTGAGGTCTCTCTTCCTAGCTTACAGATGGCCACCTTCTCACTCTGTCCTCATACAGCCTTTCCTCTGTGAACACACATGCAAGAGAACTCTGGTGTCTTTTCCTCTTCTTACAAAGACACAGTTCTATTGAATTAGGGCCCCACCCTCATTATCTCAAAGAGTACCAGCCATTGCAGTCCCCATTGTTCAGGACTTTCAAACCTAGTACCAGATATATACGTATGAAGAAAATTTTTAGGGGGCCTGGCCCAGTGGCGCAGCAGTTAATTTCACATGTTCCACTTCAGCAGCTGGGGGTTCACTGGTTCGGATCGTGGGTGTGGACATATGCAATCCTTGTCAGCCATGCTATGGCAGGCATCCCACATACAAAGTAAAGGATGACAGGCATGGATGTTAACTCAAGGCCAGTCTTCCTCAGCAGAAAAGAGGACGATTGGTGGCAGACGTTAGCTCAGGGCTAATCTTCCTAAAAAAAAAAATCAATAAAATTTTTTAATCTCAAAAAATTATCAAAATATAGTAAAAGATCAAAAAATAGTTTAATCTGAAAGAAAGGAATAGAATGCCTTGGACCTAGCCTCTAGGAGTAGCCACTTGAATATATGAGATAAATGACATATACTAGTTGTCAGAATAACAACATATTACACTGACTCAACCAAAGTCACTCATGTGTTAGAGACTAATGTGCTATAATAATAACAGAAAAGCTGTTTATAATCATTTGAGCAGGCTTTGCTAGGGCTAAGGATCACCACATAGCTTGTAGGGATGTTACAAAAGACCATTAGGCATGGCTCCCCGTAGTCTCCAATGGATTTATCTTGAAGTGGACTTTTAATTCCACTCTTGACTTCAGTTAGCCTGTGATCCATATCACAAATGAAAATGCTATCAAGCTATTTGAACAATACATGGTGTGCCAATTTGTTCCCATAAGTTACATCCTAATGAACCAAGGCACAAATTTCCCCATGTCCAGTGCACATAAATGGCTAAGAAGTATATCACATGAACATGTTATCCTCCTTACAATTGATATAATAAGGGATTATTCAAAGTTCAAAATTGGGATCAGATGGGTAATAAGTGGTTAAAAGGGAAAATCATGACAAAAAGGAGAGAAGCACACAAATGGGTGATAACTCTTAGGAAGGACACTATTATTCTTTACCCATGAGATTATCTTGACTCTAGAGAATAAAATTCAAGTATTTCTCTTATATGTGACATTAAGTCAGTTTATGCTAGGAAAAGGCGCTCAATCCCTTTTTGACTGAGTGGGAGAACATGACTGAAGTTTATTTAGTCCTTTACCTGAGAATTATATTATTTTTAGGAAAGATATAATGCAATGCATCTACTGACCCACCGGAACTATCAAATGGTGGAAATCATAAAGGCTAAAGAAGGAAAACTGGTAGTCCAGTTGGTAGAGGAATGCCTAAAAGTCCTATAGTATAGTCCAGAATCCTGGGATGTAGACAGCAATCCTGAGGCATGGACCTTCTTGAGTCTCAATGGAAAGTCTAAGGCATTTAATTAGTCCCTCTGAACTGGTAGAACTTGAGCTCCAAAGTCTTCTGCCGTGCCTCCGCGTTGGGAGGCTACTGAAATTTCTGCTCACTCTTTCAGCCTTTTAGCTATTTTTCAGCTGGGCTGAAGGTAGTCTCAACCTGTGTATATGCAACTCAGGAGTAAACTCAGTATTTGAGGGGTGGAAAAAGCCCTAGCCAGCAGAAGTACACTGCAAGAAATGCAAAAAGAAGTTATTCAGGCTGAAAAAAACAACATCATATAAAAATCAGGATTTATGGAAAAGAATGGAGAAAGTGGAAATGAAATACATGGATAAAACAGAGATTCTTTTTTCTTAAATGCTTTTCAAATTAACCATTTAAAGGAAAATTAATAATATACTCAGGAGTTTATAACATTTGTAGCAGTAAAATGTATGACAACAATTTCAAAAGACAGTCGGATGTAATGGGAATTACAATTTGAAGAGATTCTTAATTTATGTTGAGAAACTGAATTATGCCAACAATTATCTGAGCAAGCTAAGTGGATCCTTCCTCAGCTGAGCCTTCATATGAGACTGTAGCCCCAGCCAACACCTTGGTTATAGCCTTGTGAGAGATGCTGAAGTGAAGAAAATAGCTAAATCATGCCCAGTTTCCTGAAATAAAGAAACTGTGAGGTTAGAAGTGTGTTTTGTTTCAAGTCACTAAGTGTTGGAGCATTTGTCATGCAGAAATAGAAAGTAAATACAGATATCCAGAAAATTTTCCAAATATTTAGAAATAGCAATAAATAAAGAACTCATGAATCAAAGAAGAAATCATATTAGAAATAAGTAGATGTTTATAACTAGCTAATAAAAGCATATTGGGATGTGTGAGATGCAACCAAAACAGTACTTAGAAGGAAATTTATAGTTTCAAATGCTTATATTAAAGATAAACTCTTAAAAGCAACTATCTGAGCATTTATCTTGAGAAGCTAGAACAAGTGGTGTAAATTAAAGCCAAAGTAAAAGAAAGGACACAATAAAGATAAGATCAAAAATCAGGCACTGGCCCAGTGGCGCAGCATTTCCCACGTTCCGCTTCGTTGGCCTGGGATCCAGCGCGGACATGGTACCGTTTGACAAACCCTGCCATGGCAGGTGTCCTACATATAAAGTAGAGGATGATGGGCATGAAGGTTAGCTGAGGGCCAGTCTTCCTCAGCAAAAAGAGGAGGATTGGCAGCAGATGTTAGCTCAGGGCTAATCTTCCTCAAAAAAAAAAAAATCAAAAATCAATAAAATATAAAAGGAAAATGGAGGGAATCAAAACAGCCAAAAGCTGGTACTTTTTAAGCAAAATTGATGAACTTCTAGCAAGAGTGATCAAGAGAAAACAGAGAAAAATCCAAATTACCAGTATGAGAAATAAAAGAGGAGATAAATATCACACAGATCCCTCACACTTAAAAAAAAATAAGGTTGGGTGCCGGCTCCACGGCCGAGTGGTTAAGTTCGCGCGCTCTCCTGCTGCGGCCCAGGGTCCGGATCCTGGGCGCGGACATTGCACCGCTCTCAGGCCACGTTGAGGCGGCGTCCCACATCCCACAACTAGAAGGACCTGTAACTAAGACATACAACTGTGTACAGGGGGGCGTTGGGGAGATAAAGCATAAAAAAAAAAAAGATTGGCAACAGTTGTTAGCCCAGGTGCCAATCTTTAATAATAAAAATAATAATAATAAGGTTGTTATTAAAAAACCTTATTCCAATAAATTTGATAACCAGGTAAAATATAGGAAAAATACATACTTCTGAACATGACTCAAAAAGAAATTGAAAAGGAAGTACTCACATCTCTCGAAGAAATGAACTGTCCTTTTTTAGTGGACAACATGATTGTGTCATAGAAAATCCTAAGGAATCTACAGAGATTATTAGAAATAGTGAATTTAGAAAGTTTGCAGGATCCAAGGTCAAAATTAAATAATCAATTGGATTTCTATATATATATTAATATCAATAACAATTGGAAAAAATATTAAAGATCTGTTACAATGGCATCCGAAACATAAATATTTAGGAAAAGATGAGCAACATCCCTATACTAAAAACTACTTTTCAAAAATAAAATGAAAAGAAAATATCTAAATAGATAGATAGTATTCAGGAATTAGAAAATTCAATATTGTTAAGAATAGTGTTCACTCCAAAATGATCTATAAATTCAACTTAATCTGAATGAAACTCCCAGCATGCCCTTTCAGAGATGTAGATGACTATATTTTCCAAAAATGATTACAACAATATCTCCCATCCCACATCCTGTTCTGCAATTTGACTTTGCCAGTCTGCCATCAAATGATGTCATCTATTTCTCCACCACCCCAAATCTGGGCAAGCCATGTAACTGCTTTGAGCAATAGACGATCGTGACAGTGACAGTATGATAGTTTGGGACATAGCCCTTAATTTGCCTGACACTTTCAACTTTCTACTGCTGGAATCCCTGAGTATCACATAAAAAGTCTAACTATCCTGCTTGTGGCCCTGCATCTAAAGGAATAGGGAGAGGGACCCCGGAGGTCCCTTCCAGTCATCACTTCCAAGATAACATGATTGTGAATTAAGGTGTCCTGGATCTTACAGAGCACCCAGTTGTCAGTTGAAAGCAAGATGTTAAAGCACCATTTTCCTTGAAATAATTATGTAGAGTCGTGAAATTCTGAATATATTTTTATGAGTTTTCAAACTTTACAAAATGACCCTAAAATTTATCAGGAAAAATAAATATTTGAGAATTGCAAGAAACTTTTGAAAATGATAACTAATTAGGGGAGACTACCCCTGGTAAGCATAAATATACATTACAAATCCTTGGCTACTGAAATAGTGTGCTATTTGTAGGGGAATACACCAAAGAAGAAGAAGGAACATGAGGATAAGGAGAAGGAGGAGGAGGAAAAGGAGGAGAAATGCTCCCCAAATTAAACCTTTTAAGTGTGTAAAATGACACATTACATAGAAAAATTTCAAATTATTACTGAAATTAATAATAATGCTGGCAGATTGTTTTACCTGTTTTGGGGAAGTAGGCTTAGATATTTCCTAACTGCAAACAAAATTAAATTCTAGAAGGATTAAAAAATAAAACTTTTTTTTAAAAGTTATCAAAACAAACCCAAGAGATTAAAATTTATAAAATCACTGAAAAAAAAGGAATTTTCCAAGAGTGATGTGATGGAAGAAATCAAAAAGTATAAGAATATTAGAATATAACATCTTTATATACAGTCCCCATAATTACAGCCTAAATATGGTTAACATTTGTAGCAAATATCAAAGAAGAGCAAATGTTTGTAGCAAATATATATATTTAATGTAGAAAGAGTTCATCAAAATTAATCAGTAAAAATTCTCACTCCAGTACAGCAAGAATTCAAGGAGACAAGTAACAACAAAGTTTATGGAGAGGATTCTGTGTCCCAGACATTATGCAGGGAACAGACAGCACAAAGACGACTAGGTTACTTTCCCTGACTTCAGTCAGCTTATAGAACAAGGAACAGAGGCAATTGATAAAGATTTTTATCTCATTAATTGAAATAACTATACAAGCTTGAAAATTAACTGAAAGTCTGTCTTAATCAATTTGGGCTGCTATTACAGAATACCATTGACCGGGTGGCTTAAACCACAAATATGTATTTCTCACAGTTCTGGAGGTTCGGAAGTATCAGATCAAGGTGCTGGCTGATTCCGTGTCTGGTAACGACCTGCTTTCTAGTTCATAGACAAGTACATTTTTGCCACGTCCTCACAAGGCAGAGGGTCAAGTGAACTCTCTGGGGTCTCTTTTATGAGAACACTTACCTTATTCCTGAGGGCTCCACCCTTGTGACTTAATAATTTCCACAAAAAACCACCTCCAAATGCCACCACATTATAAAGAATTTAACTTGTGAATTTGGGGCGGGGGGTGGTTCTTAAGCATGGTTGATTAATTCCACCTCACTTTCTGAAAAATATATTATGAGAATAGATGCATTTCCTTACTACAAAATAAAAGTATAAATCTTAAACCTAAAATTGGTAACGCGATTAATAGTGAAACATTAAGCCTGTCTTATTTCAGCTTAATTTTAAAAGCAGAATTTTCCTCCTGTTTATGTGAGTTTTTATGCTTAGGTCAGAACAGAAATACATTATATACCACTAGGATAATAACGTTTAAGGGTGCCTCTGACCCTCTTGAGAACGAGTAGTAAAGAAAAGGCATGAATCCCAGACAAAAAGTAGAATTATAGGATATGAATTCTCAAAACTCTCAGCAAAATGTGTATGCTTACACTGTGTGAGGTAAGGAAATAGGATGTCATTGTGAATGTCCCAGGCCTCCAGTCTCTTCTTCTCTGACCAGCATTTCTGTCAGAGGACTTCAGCACTCACAGCATGTGCAGTACAAACAAGCTGCATGTTCTGCTATTTTATTCTGTCCAGTAGGACATTTGACTATTTTGGGGGCAAATACCAGTTAAAAGAGAAAGATAATAATGAATAATAAATGCTAAAAATAAGGTAATAAATTCTAGGTATGATTCTTACTCACGAAGCTTCAAAGAAAATATCATCCCAATGCTATTTAAACTGTTTAGGTAAGTAGATTATTTCAAAAAATAAAATTCCTAATTCTCTCTATAAGGCATTCATTCAATTATTTGCTATGCCAAGCACTACTATAAGTGCTAAGGATCCAACAGGAAACTTACATTCTGATGGGAGAACAGATGATACACAAAATTTTAAAAATATATGTATAGTGCATCAGCTAGTCATAAGTGTTAACATTAATTGTGAAAGAAAACATTACATGGGACAGAGAGATAGGGACTGTCCGTATGTGTTGTAACTTATGAAAATCCATGCAGGAATGCTTTAAAAACATCTCACAGAATCTAGCAATATAAAAACATGGTATAAAGTGACCTAGAAAAGTTCATTCCACAAATGCACCGGTGATCCAATACAATAAAATCCTCTAATATAATTAATTACATTAATATATTTTAGGAGAAAATAGTGCAATCGTGTCAATAACTGATGAAAAGTCATTTTGAATGATAACACCATTCTTGATTTTTAAAAAACTCACTAAAATGCAAATTGTGGGAAATTTCAGCTACTAACAACTTTATTTGATATTATTCTGAGTGTAACAACCAATGTTAACTCCACAAGAGAAATAAATAAGAAGTATTAGAATTTGGAAAGGAAAAAGTGCAGATGATGTAATTATGTACCTGTAAAAACAGAAAAAGAGAAAGAAGCTATTCCTAAAATTTGAAGGAAAAAAACAACCAAATGATTTTAACTTATATAAAGTTGGTGGCATGACAACAGAGAAAAATGGATATCTTAAGTTAATTTTAAACAATATTCTAATTGAAATCTCTACTAGAATAAATTCTACAGGCAAAAAGAACTGCAAAGTAATCTTAAACTGCATTGAGTAGTAGTAATATTAATATTGTTACTTTTTGGAAGTACCAAAAAGTAAGGAACAGGGGCTGGCCTGGTCGCGCAGTGGTTAAGTGCGCACATTCTGCTTTGGCGGCCCGGGGTTCACCAGTTTGGATCCCGGGTGTGGACATGGCACCACCTGGCATGCCATGCTGTGGTAGGCGTCCCACATATAAAGTAGAGGAAGATGGGCACGGATGTTAGCTCAGGGCCAGTCTTCCTCAGCAAAAAGAGGAGGATTGGCAGCAGTTAGCTCAGGGCTAATCTTCCTCAAAATAAAAAAAAAGGTAAGGAACAACTTGAACACTACTATAACTTGAACTCAAACAATTTTAAGCTTTTGAACATTCTATAAGACTGGTGACCTGGTATCTCTAACAAAACAATAATGTTAAAGCGGCCATTAAATAGATCATTTGTGGATTAAAAAATAAGATATGTTAAGTCACTAAAATAGATTAAAATGAGAGAGATGAATATTACAAAATAAAAGTAACCTAAGAGAATTTCTAACAAATACAATGGCTGGATCTTGTTTGCATGGTGATAAAAACAAGCAATTGTAAAGAGACGACTTTCAGAAAATGAAATCAATAATTCTGCTAAATATAAATGGTCCAAACACAATAAGTAAAAGACAAAGATTTTCAGATTAGAAAGAAAGCAAGACCCAATATGCTTGCTGTCTACAAAAAAATCAGTTGAAATATGAAGATAGATATACCAAAGTGAAGGAATGGACAAAAATATACCATGCCAACACTGATCAAAACTGAGATGGAGTAAATATATTGATAAAGCAGGCTTCAGAAAAATAAATATTACCAGGAATAAAGATGACTATACCATAATGAAAAGGAGTCAATTCACCAAGAACATATGACAATCTTAAATGTGTATTCACCGAACAAGAGAAATTCAAAATACATGCAGCAGATAATAATAGAAATAAAAGCAACATAAACAAATCCACAATTTTAATTGATAAATACAACTCATTTCTCCCATTAGTCAATATAAATGTAGACAGATAATCAATAAGGAGATCAATCCAACTGAAGAGCACTATGAACCAACTTGACCTTTATGACACATAACAACAGAACACATATTTTCTCCAAGTGCGTATGTAATATTTACCACTCACAAACATTAAGCATATTGGGACTACAAAATGTTGAATTCCTAAGAATTCTAATCATGTATACCATATTCCTTTGCAAGGCAGAAATTAAATTCAAAATCAATAATGAAAAAATCTATAAAATCTACCAAATATTTGGAAATTAAATGACAAACAGAATATTCACTCTTGTCACATAAACACGGAACATTCCCCAAGATAAAGTACATTCTGGGCAATAAAAAAATACATTAACAAATGTAAAAGGATTCAAATCATACATAGTATATGCTTGTATATTAACAAAATTGAACTAGAAATCAATAACAGGAAAAAAAAAGAAAAAATCACCAACTATTTGGAAATTAAACACAAGCTTATAAATAACACAAAGCCAAAGAAGAAATCAAAACATTTTAAATTAAATAAATTAATCTAAAATTAAAATAAAAGTAAATTAAATTAAATAAATATTTAAAAACAGCATTTTGGTGGCCAGCCCCATGGCCTAGTGGTTAGATACAGTGTGTGCCACTTCAGCAGCCTGAGTCTGGTTCCCAGATGTGGACCTACACTACTCATTGGTGGCCATACTGTGGTGCTGACCGACATACAAAGCAGAGGAATATTGGCACAGATGTTAGCTCAAGTAAAATGTTCTTCAGAAAAAAACAAAAAATGCGGGATGCAGCTAAAAGTCTTCAGACATAAATCACCATTATACTGTCCTTAGATGTAAATTAGCATTAAATGCATGCCTTAGAAAAGAAGAAACATCTCAAATCAATTATCTAAGTACCTACCTAAAAAACTGAAAAAAAAAGAACAAATTAAATCCGAGCAAGGAAAAAGAGAGAAACAATTAAGAGAACAAATCAATGAAATTGAGAACAGAAAAAGGTTAGAGGAGAACAAATGAGATGAAGAGCTGATTCTTTAAAAAAAAATTTTAAAGTTGGTAAATTTCTACCCATACTGATTTAGAAAGAAAAAGAGAAAACAGACAAATTGCAAATATCTAGAAAGAAAAAGAGAAAACACACAAATTGCAAGTTATAAATCACAAATATCAAGAGTGAAAAAGGGGAAATAAAAACCTACAGACATTAAAAGGATAATAAGGAAATACGATAGATTGCTGTATGCTCATAAATGTGACAACTTAAAGAGAAAGTTCTTTGGAGCACATAAGTTGCCAGAGCTCTCTCAGAAAGAAATAGATAGCATGAATATCCCTTTTGCTATGAAATAACTTGAATTAATAGTAAAAATCCTTTCAACAAAGTAAAATCCAGAGGTAGATCACTTCATTTGTGAATTCTACTAAACACTTAAGGAAGAAATAATATCAATTCTATAGCAATTCTTCCAGAATATAGAGGAGTATGAATCAATTCCTAGATCAGTTTACAAGGCTACAATTACCTTGATACCAAAACTAGACAAAGAGCTTAACAGAAAAGTACAGATTCTTACATGAACACAGGCACAAAAATACTCAACAGAATTCTATCAAATCAAAATTATATATGATGACCAAGTAGGATTTACCCTGGGAATGCAAGGCTGACCCAATATTTGAAAATCTACTTATGTAATTCATCCTATCAAAGTAGTAAAAATGTAAAATCATATGATCATCGTAATAGATGTGAAAAATGCTGAGACAAAATTCAACGTCTAGTCATGATAAAAAAACCCTTGGCAGATTACAAACAGAAGGACACTCCCTCAATATGATACCAGATATCTCCAAAACCCTACAGCTAACATGATACTTAATCAAAAAAGCACAAATGCTTTCAATCCAAGATCACAAACAAGGAAAAGATAGCATCTCTCACCACTCATGTTCAATACCACATGTAGGTCCTAACTGAAGCAATAAGGCAAGAAAAAGAAATAAAATGCATCACATTGGAAAGGATGGAATCAAAATGTTCCTATCCACAGAGAAGAATTATATACCTAGAAAATCTCAAAGAATCTAGAGAAACAGCTATTATAACTAATAAGTGAGTTTAGTAAGGTCATAAGATACACGGTCAAAATTAATCATATATCTATACACTAATAAGGAATAATTTGCAATTGAAATTTTCTTTTGAGGAAGATTAACCTTAGCTAACATACACCGCCAATCCTCCTCTTTTTGTGCAGGAAGATTGGCCCTGAGATAACATCTGTACCTATCTTCTTCTATTTTATATATGTAAGACAAATACTGCAGGATGGCTTGATAAGCAGTGCATAGGCCTGTGCGAAGTATCCAAACCAAGGAACCCCAGGCCCCCAAAGCAGAATGTGTGAAATTAAGTGCTTCACCAATGGGCCAGCACCTGAAATTGAAATTTTTAAATGTGCCATTTAAGCTAACAAGAAAAATCATGAAATCCTTAGTCATAAAACTTATAAATATTGCCATAGTGTTCTGAACTACAAAATACTGATAAAAAACAAAAGAAAATGAAATATGTAAAGAGATATACCATAGTCATGAATTAGAAGACTCATTATTGTTAAAATCTCAGATCTCCTCAAATGGATCTATAGATTCAATGCAATCCTAAACAAATTCCCACTACAATTTATTTTGTAGAAATTGACAAACTGATTCAAAATTTTGTATGGAAAAGCAAAAGAACTAGAATTGCCAAAATAATTTTGAAAAGAATAAAACTGAAGAACTCACATCACCTGCTTTCTAGAAGTAGTATAAAGTGTAGTATTGAGGAAAGGTTATACATGTAGATCAATGAAATAGAATAGATAGTCTAGAAACAGACCCACACATTTGATGATTTATGACAAGTGCTAGAGGTAATTAACTGTAGATATAACAGTCTTTCCAATAAGTGGTACTTCAATAATTAGATATCTATTTGCAAAATGTGAACTTTGATCAATACATCAAGCCATAAACAAAAGTTAATCCAATATGGCTCACAGAACTAAATGGTAAACCTAAAAATAATATTTAAAAAAAACCTTCTAAAAGCAAACATCCGAGAATGTCTTTGTGACCTTGGATTAGTCAGAAATTTCCTAGATATGACAATAAAAGCAGGATAAATAAAATAAACAGATGATACATTGGAGTCTATCAAAACTGAGAAATTCTGATCTTCAGAAGATATTTTAAAGAAAATGAAAAGATAAGACACAGACTGGGAGAAGATACTTGCAAATCACATATCTGATAAAGGACTTGTTTTCAGAGTATATAAAGTACTCTCAATTTTCAATAATAATAAACAACTAAGAACAAAGTGGCCAAAATAATTGAACATAAATATCACTAAGGAATGGCGAAAAATGGCAAAAAAGCACATGAAAATTGCCCAACATCATTAGTTATTCAGGAAATGCAAATTAAAATCACAACAAGATATCACTACTGACTTATTGGTATGGCTGAAATAAAAATCTTGAGAATATCCAGTTCTAACAAAGGTGGAGAAAGTCTGAAAAATATCATGTGTTGCTAGTAGGAAAATTATGTGCTATGCTTTGGAAAATATTTTGGGAGTGTTTTATGAAATTAAACATACACTTACTATAAAACCAAGCTCTCCCTCTCCTAGGTAATTATCCAAGTGTAAAGAGAACTTATAAAATCTATACATGAAAATTATAGCAGTTTTATTAATAACTTCAAATATCTAGAAAAAATAAAAATGTCTTCATTGAGAAAAGGATAAACAAACTGTGATACATCTAAAAAAATGGAATACTATTCAGCAGTAAAGTGAATGATCTATTGATGAGCACAATAATGTGCATGAATCTCAAATGCATATACTGAGAGAAAGAAGCCAAATTTAAAAGACTACATACTGGACATATACTTATGTATAGAAAACTCTGAAGACTCCATCAAAAACTGGTAGAACTAATAAACAAATGCAATGAATTCAACAAATAAATAAGTTAGAATATTATACATACTAATAGTGCACTATCCAAAAACAAAATTAAGAAAATAATCACATTTAGAATAGCATGAAAAAGAATAAAATATTTAGGATTAAAATTAACCAAACAGGTGAAAGATTTGTACACTAAATTTCATGGAACCACAAAAGACCCCAAATAGCCAAAGCAATCTTGAGAAAGAAGAACAAAGCTGGGTAAATCACACTGTCTGATTTAAAAATATATTACAAAAGTAATCACAACAGTATTGTATCAGCATAAAAATAGACACATTGAAGAAGGGAACAGAATACAAAGCTCAGAAATAAACTCATCATATGCAATCAATTGACCTTTGAAGAAGAGGCCAAGAATACACATAGGGAAAGGAAAGTCTCTTCATTGCACTGGGAAAACTGGGATATCCATATGCAAAGAATGAAATTGAACCCTTGCTGTGGTTTGAGTGTTTGTGTCCCCTAAAATTTGTATGTTGAAATCCTAATGTCCAATGATGGCATTAGGGGTGGAGCCTTTGGAAAGTGATTAGGTCATGAGAGTTGAGCCTTCAACAATGAAATGAATATCCTTATAAAAGAGACATGTTGACAAGGATGTAGAAAATTTAGAACCCATGTACACTGTTGGTAGGAATGTAAATTTGTGCAACTGCTAGGGAAAACAATAGCTAAAATAGAACTACCACATGATCCTGCAGTCCCACTTCCGGGTATATATCCAAAGGGTATGATATCCATATCTCAAAGAGATATTTGTACTCCCATATTCACTGAAACATTATTCACAATAACCAAGATATGGAAACAACCTAAGTATTCATTAGGTTTATATGTCATCTGCCTGTCGACAGATGAATGAACAAAGAAATGGAGCACATAGAAAAACTGAAGTCTTATTCAGCCATAGAAACGAAGAGAATTTTGCCTTTTGGGACATGGGTGAACCTGGAGGATGCTAAGTGAAATAAACCAGATAGAGAAAGGCAAATACTTTATGATCTCACTTATATGTGGAATCTAAAAAAGTCAAACTTATGGAAGCAGAGAATAGAATGTTGATTGCCAGGGACTGGGGGTGGGGGTAGGGGATATGGGAGATGTTATTCAAAGGGTACAAACTTCCAGTTATAGGATAAATAAGTTCTGGAGGTCTAATATATGGCATGGTGGCTGCAGTTAATAATGCTGTATTGTATACTTGAAATTTTCTGGGATTGTAGATTTTAGCTGGTGTTACAAAAAATGGTAATAATGTGAGGTGGTGGATGTGTTAAATGGGCTTGATCACTGTAAACATTTCTCAGTGTGTGTGTATATATATATATATATTAAATCATCACATTGTACATCTTAAATATATACAGTTTTAATTTGTCAATTATACACCAACAATGCATCGAGAAAAAAGATGACATTCTTTGTGATTCAATATATATGACACTCTGGAAAAAACAAAACTATAGGGATAGAAATAGATCAGTGTTTGCCAAGATATGGAGGTGATGGAAGAAGATGACTACAAAGGTGTATAGGGAAATATTTTTGGTGATGAAGTGTTCTGTATATTGATTAGGATGGTGGTTATGCAAACTCTGTGTATTTGTCACAACTTAGGCTAAAAGAAACAATAAATGATGTTCTGGGAAAATTATATCTCATTTTAAAATCTTTTTAAAAAATTGCTACATCCGAACAACAGACACTCAGAAATATAATAGAAGATAAGATCCTATTTACAATAGTACCATAAAAAACAAACCAAAACAGACTGAATTTACAAAGAAACTTACTAGATCCATATGACCATAAAAGAAGACCAGTTAAATGAAAATACCTGCTCAGTTTGTGGATAAAAGAATTCTCAATTCTTCAAAGATACAAACTCTTTCTAAATCAAATGTTACTGAAAATACTAACTAAACTTAGTTTTTACTAGACTGAATCTTTGAAATTTAATTTTAAAACATAAATATGGAAGAATAGACATAGTTTTGATAAGGAATAGTTATGAAGGTGTGCTAAGCTTCTCAAAGTGTATTATAAATCAAATGCAATCACATCCACAAGATATGACATTTCTTCTCAAGAGCTTCTTCATAGCATTAGTCATTTCCGAATTTCTCAGAGTATAAATTAATGGTTTCAGCATGGGGGTTACAACTGTACAAAACATAGCCAAGGATTTGTCATTGGGGAAGGTCTCCGCAGGGCTGGCGTACATGAAAATACAAAGAATGTGAAGAAGACAACCACAGTGATGTGGGAACCACAGGTCTAGAAGGCTTTCCACCACCCTCCCTGACTATGGTTCTTCAGGGAGCACAAGATTACACCATAAGAGATGAGTAACAGCAGACACACAATGGTGCAAATCAGTCCTCCCATGAGAAGCCAATGACATAGGTGTCAGTACAAAGTTTCAATAAGGGGTACACCTCACAGGAAAAATGATCAATGACATTAGGTCTACAGAATTGGAGCCGATAAATAGTGCTAAGTTGAGTTACTGAATGAAGAAAACCTCCAACCCAACACACTAATAACAACACAATACACATTCATTGCCTCATGATAACCAAATAATGCAAGGGCTTACAGATGGTCACATAGTGGTCATAAGCCATCACCAACATACTAAAAACCTCTGATCCACCAACAAAATATGCTATAAAGACCTGGGTCATACAAGATTGGAAAGATATAGTATTTTCCCCAAAGAACAAATCTGAAATCAATATGGAGGTAACGGAAGAGGAATAAATGGCATCCATAAATAAGAGGCTAACAAGAAAAACGTACACGGAAGAGTCTAGGGTCTTAATGACAGTTACGGTCATAACAATGAGTATGTTGCCCCCATGGTCAAAATGTAAAAGAGAAAAAACATGACAAACAGAACTTTCTGCTGTTTTGGAT
This sequence comes from Equus caballus, assembly GCF_041296265.1. Classification (NCBI taxonomy): domain Eukaryota; kingdom Metazoa; phylum Chordata; class Mammalia; order Perissodactyla; family Equidae; genus Equus; species Equus caballus. The sequence continues at coordinate 16,648,595 of NC_091695.1, forward strand.
TCTGTGTGAGACCCAAGAGGACAAAGTAAGTCACACTTTTCCTTGGTTCAGTGTAATTATTTTAGGGGCTGACTTCAGAGATTAGAAGCAGTTTACCTACAAAACAGGGGAGGGGGGACTTTTAAATGAATCAGTTTAATCTTTTACTTATTCATTCAATTAAAAGACCTTGTGCAGAATATCTATTTCTGTCAAGTGTGTCACAATTTGATTACCAAGTTGAATAAGACATAATTCCAAACATTCATTGATACGATGCATAATTAGGGATCAGTCAATTCCAGAGCAATGTAATATGTGCCATTGTAAAAATATTCACACTGCTAAAGGTCACAATATATGGATATATCAAACAAATCAGAGAAGGCTTCCCAAAGGAAGCAACGCTATAGCTGAATTTTAAAGGGAGAACTGAACGAAAAAGAGACGGTGGAAGGGAATTCCATGAAAAGATTCACCATATGTAAAATCACAAAAGTGTAATACTTGAGTCTCATTTAAGGTAATTTACATATTCAAAGTGAGTATATCAAATTATGAATGGAAAATCCCTGTCCTGGATTGTCTCAGACCTCATTAAGACCTTTTCCTTTAGGTCTTTAGACAGATTTCCCACTTTCCTGTGACCAACAAATGCTGAGGCACTTCAATTTTGTCTCTCCAACCCCCATCTGTCCTCTAGTTTTCAAGGATCTGTGTGTAACATCTCCAATTTTGGACATTTCCAACTGGATATCACCGTGGAGCTTTTAAAACTAAATTTTTAATTTTCTGCCATAAACATAGGTGTTTCTAATCTCAGTAAATGGTTCCACCTTCCATGTAATTGTGCAGACAGTAAATCTTACCATGTCCTTCACTCCTTTAATACTCTCAAATTACTTATTCAGATCTTAACAAATCCTGTTGACTCTACTTTCTAATATTTCACAAATTTTACCATTTCCCAACCCCCATTTCCTTCGTGGCCCACTGCAAAAGCCTTCTGCCAAGTCTCTCCACTTTCATTCGGGCCTCCAACACCTTCTTCTCCTGAAGCAGCCCAAATGGTTCTTTTCAAATCTTATTGAGGATATATCACTCCACTGATCAAAACTCATACAGTTGATTCCAATCCTATTCATAATTTATCACATTTAATATTTACAGTAACAAGGACTGCAATCTCCATAGTTGAAGAAACTGAAGTTCAGTACATCTAATTCATTTTTCAAAGGTCACACATTTTTTAAGTGAGAAAACTAGGACTGGAATCTAAGTTTGATTTATTTCAAAGTGATTCAATTTCTTACATAATGAAGAAATTCACACAATTGTGCAACTTGGTTCCCACTATTTACTGTTACTCTTACCTTGGGGAGGCTTGTTCACAATCTGTAGGAAGACATTTTAACTCCCTCAGAGAGACCTGGAATTCTTTCTTCATCCAGTGTGACAACAGAGGACAAAACGCTGTAATATTTCTCGAAGATATATTTTGTTTCATTCTACTATCTGTCCATTTTCTCCATGGAGTCTTTGATTATTTAGAAGACTGTTTTTATTGGCACTGTAGATTATTTAATAGAAATACCATGGTGCACACAGAAAAACAAGAGTTTACCATTTAGGATACTTCATCAAAAAGGCAAGCAAATCTTATGTTTACATAAGAAGATGGCAACCAGCCACTTGGAAGGAAATATTTCTGCAGTAACTTCATTCCTACTAACTTCAAGCTAGGAAAATATTCAATTGTTTCACCATTCTCACTCTATTGTTTGTATAGCTGGATTATTTGCCTTGAAATTTTGGGATACATTTTTGTGTATGTTTTTTATGTCATGCTTTAAAGGACATCCTGAAAAATTGATTTCACTTCTTAAGATGATAGCATCTTCTTCCTGACAGAGTCAAAGATCATTGAACATTTTCTCTTATAACTACAATTATCACCAAGTCCTAGAATTGAAATATATTCATGACTAATTCTAGCTTAATTAAATTCACTGACATTTTTCCAACACATTTAAAAGTATATCTATATGTAAACATATTACTAGGCCAAATCAGATAATTAGGATCAGAAAGATGTAATGTGGATAAAAAATATGTTTAGAACAATTATGGTACTATTGCTAACTATGAATAAAATATCAGCCCAGACATTTTGTTCCAGTGAAGATTGATTCATCAAGTGTTTCCCTACTCGCCATAGCAAGCTTCCCTCTCCTTTCATTTAATACTCAATTTATTCTGCCTTGAAATGCAGGTAGATATGTTAAAAATTTTATCACCAATTTACATGAAATTACTAATTATTTATCCAATTTTTAATTATTAATCTAATTAATTAACCTGTGCTTATACAGCAAACAGGATACTGTGACAGAAAATAAGAGAGAATTCTACTATGGATAACGTAATCAGAGGATGCCTTTCTTAAAAGGTGATGTTAAAGCTGAGATCCAAAGGGTAGGAAGTTGTTACCAGGGGAAGCAACACTACATGTAGTCGCAACAGTGAAAATAGCTTAGCAAGTTAATGACACTGACATTTTCCTTTTTTGTGTTGTCCTTGTCTGGTTTTGATTTCAAGGTGATGTTGGCCTCCTAGAATGAGTTTGGAAGCATCCTGTCCTCTTCAATAGTTTGGAACAGTTTGAGAAAGATAGTATTAAATCTTCTTTGAATGTCTAGGAGAATTCACCAGAGAAGCCATCTGGTCCTGGACTTTTGGTTTTGGGGGAAGTTTTGATTACTGTTTCAATCTCTGTACTTGTGATTGGCCTATTCAGATTCTCTATTTATTCTTGATTCAGATTTGAGAGGATGTATGATTCTGAGAATTTATCCATTTTTCTAGGCTACCCAATTTGTTGCCATATAGCTTCTCAAAGCATTCTCTTGTAATTCTTTGTATTTATATGATGTCCACTGTAATTTCTCCTCATGCCCTTCTGATTTCATTTATTTGAGGCTTCTGTCTCTTTTTTTAGTGAGTTTGGCTATATGGCTGATGCACACAGATGCAAAAACCCTCAGCAAAATATTAGCAAATTGAATACAACAATACATTAAAAGAATCATACACCACCATCCAGAGAGATTTATTCCAGGGATGTAGGGATGCTTCAGTATCTGAAAATCAACCAATGTGATACACCACACTAAAAAGTGAAGAAAAATAATGTAATAATCTCAATAGATGCAGAGAAATCATTTGAAAAACTTCAACATCCTTTTATGATAAAAACTCTCAATAAAAAGGGTATAGAAGGAAAGTACTTCAACATAATAAAGGCCATATATGACAAACCCACAGTCAACATCATACTCCATGGTGCAAAACTGAAAGCTACTCCTCTGGAACAGGAAAAAGACAAGGATGCCCACCCTCACCACTCTTATTCAACAGAGTAATGGAAATTTTGGCCAGAGCAATTAGGCGAGAAGAAGAAACTAAAATGATCAGAACTACAAAGGAAGAAGTAAAACTCTCACTATTTGCAACTGACATGATTCTATATATATGAAACCCTAAAGAATCTGCAAAAAAACTATTAGAAATCATCAATGAATATTGTAAAGTTGCAGGGTACATAATCAGCTTACAAAAATCAGTTGCATTTCTATATATTAACAATGAACTTGCAGAAAGAGTATTCAAGAATACAATCTTATTTACAATCACAACAAAAATAATAAAATACCTAGAAATAAATTCAACCCAGCAGGTGAAGACCGATACACTGAAAAATACAAGATATTATTGAAAGAAATTGAAGAAGATATAAAGAAATGGAAAGATTGGAAGAATAAACATAGTTAAAATGCCCTTGCTACCTAAAGCAATCTATAGATTCAGTGCAATTCCAATCAGAATTCCACTGATACTCTACATGGAAATAGAACGAAGAATACAAAATTTATATGGAACAATGAATAGACAAAGCAATTCTGAATAAAAAGAATAAAATCTGGGGTATCTCATTCTCTGAATTCAAAAGATGCTACAAAGCTACAGTAATCAAAGTAGCATGATACTGGCAGAAAAACGTACACACAGATCATTGGAACAGCATTGAAAGCCCCGAAATAAAACCACACATCTACGGACAGCTAATCTTTGACAGAGGAGCCAAGAATATGTTGTGGGGCCAGCCCAGTGGTGTATCAGTTAAGTTCACTTACTTGTGGTTCTTTATGCCCTCCTTCTTTTTTATGTGTAGGGCAAAGAGCAACAAGGACAACTATCTATCAGATAAAATAAAACACTTTACACAAGTCCCCACCCCCTAATGTAATGAAAATTGAAGGTGTGGCTACCCAAAATCTCTGAATGCACTCAGACATTTTGTTAGTACCCCAGATGATGTAGTACCCACTTTTCTGAAATAAAATTCAAAGGACTACTTTTTCCAGATATCCTTGACAATTGAGTACAGACGTGTGACAGGGGTTCTGCCAATCAGGATCATCCATGCAAGTCTTCAAATTGGAAATTAGTTATCTGAGCCTGGGTTCTTGTATGATGTCAGAGTCAGAGTGGTTCCTAAGTCAGCACAGTAGGGGCACCTTTGCAGTTAGTCAGTACTAGCATGGCCATGGTGTCAGCAGAGGCAGGATCTCCTTTAGCATGCCAGTCCTGTTAGATGTGCTTTTACAAATTGTTCCTTGCCAATCCGTCTAGAATCTGTGACTCTAGTCCTTACAAAGATTATTTATGCTATAATTTAATATAGTAAATACCTTCCAATTGAACTTTCTAGGTATAATTCTGTCTCTTCAAATAAGAACCATGACATATACCAGCTAATCTAAAATTCTCCATTTCACTTTATCACCAAGGTGGAAAGTCATCAATTTCAGAGGCATTCCTATTAACAAGCCTTCTTTTTACAAATACATTTATTCTAAAGAATGTTACAAGGCCATGATTCCAATTTATTGAGTAAATATTTATTAAGCATTTATTCTGTGTTGATCTCTGTTCTAGAAACTTAGAGATGTGGTAGTGAGTATTACAAGTAATGGCCTGTACTTTTATGGAGTTTGCACACTAGTTGGAAGACAGAGAAAATAAACAGATAAATCAGATTTCGAAAATGCTGTAAAGAAAATTAACAGAGCTGTTTGACAAACTGCAACTCAATGAGAAAGAGAATGGCTTTACATGGATGGTTAAGAGGGACCTCTTTTAGAAGGCGACAGAACTGAAGACTGAGTGATGACAATGAACCAGTAATGTGGACATCTAGAAGACAAGCATTTTAGGAGTAAAGAAGAGCTGCTGTAAGTGTCCTGAGGCAATAAGGAAGCCATTGGGACTGAAACATAGGCACTCTGGGAGACAGTAATACTGAGTAAGTTTAAGGAAACGTATTTTTGAGTGGAAGCCATTGCATATAGTTTTAAGGCTATGAAAAGGTCAGTTATATTTTAGTGTAAATTTGGTTAAAGAGATTTATTTCTTTCTACAATTCAGCTTAGTTCAGCATCTTGAAATAATATTTGCTTAAATAAATATGATAAATATGTATTATACATATATATGTATATAACGTTTTATTTAGCTTCATGCTGATTTCGTTGGAGCTGAACTTATTAAATAAATTTTAGATTGTTTGGTGATCTTTGAGACAGAAGAGACAAAAATAGTTAATGATATTCATCCAGGCCGGGTAAAATTCCCCTTCCCATATACAGAAATTCCTCTCCAGTGGTTCTATCCATGACCTTCAGCTCATTATCTCTCATCTCTGGACATAGTTAGATAAATGCTCTAAATTATTGCCCCTGGGTCTTCTTTGAAGATCCAATTTAAAGTGCTCTCCTGTCTTCTGTGTCACTCTCTATCACATTACTTCTTTTTTAAGAATTTTTTATTCTCTTTATCATCTTCATATATATTCACTTATGTCTCACCACTAGAAAGTGGTTTTTGATTCGCATAAGGGTCATTATCATATTTACCATAGTGTTTAAGAGCGCAAGTTCTGGAACAAAACTACACTGGTTCAAATCCTACCTTAGGCATTTAACAGCTCTGTGACCATGGGTAAGTTAGTTATTCAAGTTTTCCAAACTTCAGTTGGTTATTCCTGAAAAAGCATTAATTGTAGCTATTTCATAAGTCTCTTATGAGGATTAAACAAAGCAGTGTTTTCATAGCATGTCCTACATTATAGTACATGAATAAGAGACTACAATACAATTATAATTATGCCACATCTTTTTAATCTGACATTAAAAACTTCATTCAATCATAAGGTTTTCCTTAACTTTGTTTTAATTTGTGTGACACGGACATTTTTAAAATAAGTTATTCAGAGTTAATATCATTCATCTTATATTATTTTGTTAGATTTGCTTTCTGATTTATGAAACTTTTTCATGGCCTTAATATAATACCTATATATAATTGAATGATGAAAATAAATCATACACTTCAAAAAAGTTAGACAAACTAGACACTGAGTAGAAGTGAGGGAGGCAACAAACAGTGACATCAATTAAGCACCTACCGAGCACCAGACATTTTCCTCAATGCTTTGCATATATAATCGCATCAAATGATTAGAATACCCCTGTGAAGTCAGTACTACCATTTCTTATATTTAATAACTGAAATTAAAATAAGCCTGAGATTGAGACATGCATGCAGCATTTCATTAACTAGTGAGATAGAATATGCTCCTAATTCAATTGACTCCAGACTACTAAATGCTGCCATATCATCTGAATCTCTGCTGCTTAGAGAACTTGCTGAGGCTCATTAATGACCCTGAGACTCCATACGCAACTGCTTGAACATCAAGGAAAAAATTATGTTGTTCATAATTTGATTTGCGTTAGTCATACAAGAAACAAGTTTTTTTACCCCAATCTGGAAGTTGAGTCAATACAAGTCAATATTTTTTGCTTTAAAAAGATTGTATAATGTTTTCTATGTGTCAGGCACTATTATAAGAACATAACACGTAACTCATTTATGTGGCCCAGCCTCTTGATGAGATGGATACCATCATGACTCTTTCTACAGGAAAAGAAAATGTGGCATAGAGAGTTTTAAAAAATTTCCCAGGTCACATTGAAACAGGAAATCTGACTCCAAAACCTTCTCTTAACCACCACATCATACTGTCTTCTCTAGACAAATATCTTTCTTTATTTTGACACTTCATATTCTAGTTGTCTGCTATTTTGACCTCAGGTTCATAGTAAATGGCCTTCTGACTGCTCGAAAAGAACTTGTCAGTAGAAAATAAGACCCACAAATGGCTCAGCCTCAGGAACATAGAGGCACAGGACAAATGTAGGTTAGAAAACCAGGAGGGGCCAGCTGGTGGCCGAGTGGTTAAGTTGTGCTCTGCTTTGGCAGCCCAGAGTCTCACCGGTTCAGATCCTGGGCACGAACCCACCACTGCTCATCAAACCATGCTGAAGTAGTGTCCCACATAGCAGAACTAGAGGGACCTACAACTAGAATCTACAACTATGTACTGGGGGCTTTCGGAAGAAGAAGAAAAAAAAAAAAGATTGGCGACAGATGATAGCTCGGGGCTACGGTTAAGAAAAGAGAAAGAAAGAAAAGAAAACCAAGACACGGAGGTTCAGTAGTGGACAATGTCTTTGTAATTGCAAAGACAATAGGCTTACTTTGCATGATTTATCAAAATTTGAGAATTTCATGATTCCTGCAACTTTAGCTGTGAAGGACACTTCTTATGAAATGCTGTAACAATGTACCTCCAGGGAAGGATGGCAAAAACATGATAAAAAGGCCTTTCTGCTCCTTTGAATTCTATGTGAGACCCAACAGGACAAAGTAAGTCACATATTTCCTTGGCTCCATCCATTTATAGTAGCATCAAAAAGAATAAAATATTAGGAATAAACTCAACTAAGGAAGCAAAAGCCTTGTACATTGAAAACTACAAAATGTTGCTGAAAGATATTATAGACAACACAAATAAATAGAAAGACATTCATGGACTAAAAGAATTAATATTATTAAGATTTCAATACTACCTAAAGTGATCTACAAATTCAATGTAAACTGTATTAAGTCCTAAAAATGTTTTCTGCAGAAATAGAAAATCTTGCCCTAAAATTCATATGGAATCTCAAGAGATCCCAAATAGCCAAAATAATCTTGAAAAAGAAGAACAAAGTTGGAGGTCTCACACTTCCTGATTCTAAAATTTACTCCCAAGCTATGACAATCAAACATTGTGGTACTGGCACACAGATAGATGTGTAGACTAATGGAATAAACTAGAGAGTCTAGAAATAAACCTTACACATGGTTTCAAATGATTTTTGTCAAAGATACCAAGAACTTTCAATGGGGAAAGGAAAACCTGCTCAACAAAGGGCATAGTGAAAACTGGATATCCACAAGCAAACAAATGAAAATGAACCTTGAACTTACACCATGTACCAAAAAAACCTCAAAAGGGATCAAAGACCTAAAATACTAGATAAAACCATAAAACTCTTAGAAGAAAACATAGAAAAAGCTTCGTAACATTGGATTTGGCAAGGATTTCTTGGGTATGACACCAAAAGCACAGGCCATGAAAGAAAAAATTGATGTATTGTACTTTATAAAAATTAAGAGTTTTTTGCATCAAATGATACTATAACAGAGAGAAAGGGACTCCCACAGAATGGGAGAATAGATCAGCACATACTATATTTGATAAGGTATTAACATGCAGAATAAAGAACTTCTACATCTCAACAACAACAAAAAAATCAACTGATTAAAAATGAGCAAAGGATTTGAGTAAACAGTTCCTCAAAAAAGATATATAAATTCCCAGAAGCACATAGAAAGATACTCAATGTCAGTAATCAATAATGAAATGCAAATCAAAACTATAATAAAATACCACTTCACACCCACTAGGATAGCTATCATAAAAAATAAATTAAAATAACACATGTAGGAGAGAATGTGGGGAAGTTTGAACAATTGTACATTGCTGGTAGAAATGTAAAAGGACATAGCTGCTATGAAAATGTTATGGTAGTTACGCCAAAAATTAAACAAAGAATTATCTTATGATTCACCAGTTCTACTTCTAATATATATCCAAAATAATGGAAGGTAGGGACACAAAAATCCTGCTATTTATACACTCATCTTCAGGGCAATATTCTTCACGGTAATCAGAAAGTAGAAGCAATCAAAGTATCTACTGATAGAGAAATGTATAAACAAAATGAGGCATATGAATACACTGGAATATTATTCAGCCATGAAAAGGAAGGGAATCTTGACAGATGCTAAAACATAGATTAACTTATATTACATTATCCTAAGTGAAATAAGGCAGTAACAAAAGGACAAAGATTGCATGATTTCACTAACACGAGATACTTAAAGCAGTCAAATTCATAGACAGAAATTAGAATGTTGATTGCCTGGGGCTGAGAGAAGGGAAATGGGGAATTATTGTTTAATGAGTATGGAATTTCCATTTAGGAAGGAGAAAATGTTCTGGAGATGGATGGTGGTGATGTTTGTACAACAATGTGAATTAACTTAATGCCACTGAACTGGACACTTAAAAATGGTTTAAATTGCAAATTATATTATGAATTTTACCACAATTTAAAAAAATTTAAAAACTAAAGTGACTTCATTAATAAGCTCTCGATGTGAACATAAACTATAGCACACAATAGCTCAAAGTGTATGTGAAGATCATAGGCTTCAGATATACCTGGCGTATTTGTTTAAAAGGTAGATATGTCAATCCAACAACAAAACTGCTCAATTTAAATCTTTATTGCTGTCTCCTGAGAGTCTGCATTCTACAAGAACCTTAACTAATTTTGATAGTTTATTAAAGTTTGACAACCAGTTAGGCAAGACATATATCTAATAGGGTATCTTTATGATAATAAATAGTTTTCCCCCTGGCAATTTCCCCAGAGTGCCTATATGACAACATCAACATAGTTTTGACAAATAGTGTTGATTTGTTCCTGGACTATAAAAATTATCTTCTTTCCTCTTCTCCATTTAAAGGAAAAAGTCATTTTATATTGTAGTGATTATATTTCAAAGTCACTTTTTTACTACAGAACTTCCTCATAGCATTTTCACCTCTAAATTTCTGAGTATGTAGCTTTAAGAAATTTAACTAGGAAGTTCTCATGGTATAAAACACAGCCACAGCTTTATCAATGGAGAGGGTGGTGATTGGGTGCAAACATATAAATATGCAGGGCACAAAGTTTAGGATGATCACAGTGATGTGAGAGACACTGGTGGACAGGGCATTGCATCCACCTCCAAGCTATAGTTACTTAGGGAGCACAAGAAGACAGAATAGAGACCATCTAGAGGACAATGATTAACAGGCAGATGAACCTACTGTTGGCAGCAACAGAGAGACCAAAGGCATGAGTGTCCAGGGAGAAGAGTGTCAACAAAGGGTGTAAGTCGTACGTGAATGGTCTGTGACGTTGGAGCCACAGACAGGCAAGCAGACCTTGAAGAGGATCTGATTGGTTGCGAGGACAAAGCCTCTGGCTCATGCCACTGAAAAGAGGAAACCTCATCCCTGTCACTCATGGGAATTTCATATCACAAGGGTTTGCAGATGGCCACATAGCACTAATTAACAACCACCATGGGCAGAAGAATCTCAGCAGCACCAAAAGATGCTCAGCCAAGACTTTTGTCATGCACTTCCTGGAAAAGATGGTTTTTCTTACAGTTAAAGTGTCAACTAGCATTTTAAGGGCCATGGATGAACAACAGCAGCTATCTCTAAAGGAAAGTAACACAGGCAGGAAATGGAAGCACTACCCAAGGGTACAAAAGATGACCCGATGAATGAAAAGATCTATTCTGTTCGTGGATAACAGTTTTCATGACTCTAAAGATATAACTCTTTCTAAATTAATCCTGTTAAATTGAATGTTATTCAAAATAATAACTGAACTTTGCTTTGCAACTAAACTATTTTAAACTTTTTACCTTAATTGTAAACTTACTTTGACTTTAAACATACTATTTTCTTATTTAAATTTATAATTTTATTTTGATTTTGAAATATATATATGAAGACTAGACATAATTCTGAAAAAGAACAGAAATGAGGGACTGCTTGCCTTTTCACATATCAAAATGTTATATATCAAAGCAAGTATATTGTGTATCATGTGGCACATGAATAAAGAGATCAACAAAATTGAATAGGGTCCTGAATTGGATCCAAATATATATAGTAGTTTAGAATACAGTAGTCAGGATTTCAAATCAATAGTAAAAAGAGAATCATGCAAGTATGAAAACAACTCAAATGGAATGCCTATTTAACTCTTATATCAAAATAAGTTCCAGATGGATCAAAAGATTTAAAATAAGATACAGACCAGAAAAATGCTTTAAAAATTAAGTGTTAAGTAATAGTTGAAGAATATTTTATTAGAAGTGATGAGAGGAACGTCATTTTAAGCATGATACAAAAACCAAAATAAAAATTAAAGAAAAAATGTAAAGGAAAAAAATATATATGCCAAAAGCAATATACACAGTATTAAAAAGTGAAGACCATAGCAAAAGCCAGAAAAATAATAATTACATATACAATAGTAAAAAGAATCATTTTTAGCATAAAATTAGCTTATAAAAATCAGTATGCAAAAGACCAACAATTGAATAAAATAGATAAAAGACATTAATAGATGATTTACAGAAAGAGAAATACAAATTATTCTAAAAAGATGAAAAGATATTCAAACTCAATGATATCAGAAGGATTTCTTTCAAAGTATAAAAAATGAAAAAAATAACTTTAGTCAGATATTATATGCCATAAATATTTATCAGGTACTGGTTGCTGAGAATGTGGACAAAAGCATCCTCAGAGATGGTGGGCAGTAGTGCAGCAATTAGTGCAACCTCAACGATGGCAGTTTGGCACTAACTGTGAATACCAATATTTTATATGCATACGCTATCTGACCATTGATTCAAATACGTATATTACAATTTCACTTCTAGGAACTCATACTTGCACATATTCAAAAATGGGTATTTATGACAAAATTATTGGCGTAGAAAAATATAAGGAACAACCTGAAGTGGGATGGATACATTAATTTTAGTATGTATTTATAAGGCAGTATAACAGTATTAGAGATCTGTGTGGACTTGCATGCAAAAATCTTGAAGATGTTGCGTAGTAAAAGCAAACATTTACATACACATGGAAAAACACAAATATATTTGAGTACATTTGCATTTGCAATGATTATTATCTGATGAATCTTAAAAAACAAATTAAGTGACTGCCTCTGTGGAAGAGGACTGGAGACTATAATGAGGGACAAATAAGAAATTTATTCTACACTTTACCATATTTTGTATGATTTTTATTTTTACTACTTATTATATCAGTTGCATTTCCATTTTTCTTTAAAAAGTAGAAGTATTACACTAAAACTGTTGTATATAATGCAACTGAAAATTCATAAAGTCTTTACAGCATTAAACATCTTGAGTACAGTAATAATGACAACTTAAGTGACAAGAATATAAATAAAAATGATATTAAGTCTCAGAAAAAAGTAAAAAAGATAAATGCATACACTGATTAAAATTTAGTTTAACTATATAAAAATTTCCTCTCTAATGAATTACATATTATTGACTCCTTCTATATAGGCATTATGGCTTTCTAGCTGAAGTGATGAACAAGACATTGTAGACCTCACATTCTAGCAGGGAGAGAAACAGTAATTAATGGCAAAATCACATAGTTCATTCCTAAAGTGTAATTATCATAAATTCTTTGAAGAAAAGAAAGTAAGCACCAGATTTAAGAAGACTTCTACATTTCAAGGAAATGGACTCTAATGTCAAATGGCTATCTTCATGGTGGATGATGAACTTATTTACTACAAGATATGACCTTTCTTTGTCCAGAACTGCTTCATAGCATTTGTCATCTCTGAATTTCTCAGAGTGTAGATTAGTGGGTTCAGCATCGGGGTTACGACTGTATAAAACACACTCAATGGTTTGTCAATGGGGAAGGTTTTAGCAGGTCTCACATATGTGAAAATACAGGGAACAAAGAAAAAGACGACCACAGTGATGTGGGAACCACAGGTCTGGAGGGCTTTCTGCCTCCCTTTGTGACTAAGGTTCTTTAGAGAGTGCAAGATGACACCATAGGAGATGAGTAACAGGAGAAACACAATAGTGCAGATTAGTCCTCCATTGGCCACCACTAAGACACCAATGACGTAGGTGTCAGCACAGATGAGTTTCAATAAGGGGTACATGTCACAGAAAAAATGATCAATGACATTAGGGCCACAGAATGGGAGCCCATAAATAGTGCTAAGTTGAATTATTGAGTGCAGAAAACCTCCAACCCAACAGACTACCAGCAGCACGATGCAAACCCATCGCCTCATGATAACCAAATAATGCAAAGGCTTACAGATGGCCACATAGCGGTCATAGGCCATCACCAACAGAATAAACACCCCTGATCCACTAGAAAAATGTTCTGTAAAGAGCTGGATCATACAAGATTGGAAGGATATGGTACTTTCCCCAAAGAACAAGTCTGAAATCAATCTGTGGGTAATGGAAGAGGAATAAATAGCATCCATAATTGATAGGCTGGCAAGAAAAAAGTACATTGGGGAGTTCAGAGTCTTACTGAAACTTACAGTCACAACAATGAGCATGTTGCCCACCACAGTCAAAATGTAAAAGAGCAAGAACATAACAAAAAGGACTTTCTGCTCCTTTGGATTCTGTGTGAGTCCCAAGAGGACAAAGTAAGTCGCATTGTTCCTTGGTTCCATATAATCTTTATAGGTGCTGATTTTAGATATTAGAAGCACTTTACCTACAAAGCAAGAGATAAATCTTTTAAATGTATTGTAAGTTTAACATTTCATTTATTCATTTCATTATTACAATGTGTACAGAGTTTCTGTTTGTGTCAAACGTGTCATAGACACTGTGGTTACCAAGATGAATAAGACATAGTTGTCTACCCGCAGTGATTTGATATGTAATGAGGCATCAGTCAATTCTAGGTTAATGTATTTTGTCATTATAAAAATATTCACACAATGCTAAAGGTCATAGTGTATGAATATATCAATCAAACTGGAATGAGAGAAGGCTTCCCAGAGGAAGGAATGTTGTAGCTGAGTTTAAAGGAAAAGTAAAGGAACAGGACAAGATGGGAAGGGAATTCCATGAAAAAGTGAAGCATTCATAAACTCACAAAAGTGCAATGCTTGATACTCATTGAAGGTAATTTACATATTCAAAGTGAGTAGATCAAGTTATAAATGGAATGTCACTGACCTGCATTGTCTCAGTTCTCACTGAGACCACTTTCTTAGGGTCTTTAGATGGATAATTCACCTTTCTGTGACCAATAAATTCTGACGCACTTCAATTTTGTCTCCAGCCTGTATCTCTACCAGAAATTTCAAATATGTACATGCAACATCTCCAATTTTAGACATCTCTAATTGGATGCCAATTTAGTATTATAAAACTAAATCTTCAATTTTTCACAGTAATTATGTGTTCCTCTTCTCATTAAATGGTGCCACCTTCCACGTAATTTTTCAGACAACAAATCCCACAGTGTTCTTCACTCCTCTATTGCTCTCATATTACCTACTGATCCCTTTATCGATTGGATTTGGTATCAAATCCTATTGACTCTACTTTCTAACATTTCACAAATTTGATCATATCCCAGCCACTATTTTCTTCCTGGTCCACTGCAACAGTCTACTGCCAAGATTCTTCCTGTTCATTCTGCCCTCCAACAATTTCTTCTCCTGAAGCAGTGCAAACGTTCGTTTTGAAGTCTTCTGATTATATCACTCCACTGTTCAAAATTCCTATAGTGGATTCCAATCACCTACTCACTATTTAATTGTATCACATTTAGTATTTACAGTAACAAGAACTATAATCCCCATTTCATAGTTAAAGAAATTGAGGCTCAGAACATCTAATTAATTTTCCCAAGGTCCCACGTTTTTAAGGGATAAAGCTAGAATTGGACTCTGTTTTATTTATTTCAAAGTCCATTAATTTCTTACATAATGAAAAAATGCACACAATTGTGAAGCCTGTTTCCCACTATTTACTGTTACTCTTACCTTGTGCAGGCTTGTTCACAATTTGAAGGAAGAATTTTTAACTCATTCAAAGGAAGCTAGAATTCTTCATTCATCCAGTATGACAGCAGAGGACAAAAAGCTGCATTATAAGTTGAGGGTATATTTCCTTTCATTTGGCTATCTGTCCATTTTCTCCAAGGAGTTTTTTGATTATTTAGCAGATTCTTTTCACTTGCAGAACAGATAATTTAACAGGATTTCCATGATAAACACAGAAAAACAAAAATTTGTCATGTCAGGGTGATTTAAAGAAGGCAAGAAAATCCTAATTTTACATAAGAACAGATACTAGTCACTCCCCAGGGAAATATTTCTGCAGCAACTTCTTTGCTAAAACTTCAGAAGAGAAAAACATCATTCAATTGTTTAGTCCTTCTCATACCATTGTGTTGATATGGCTAGTCTATTTGAACTGAGATTTTGAGAGAATCTCTTGTGCTTTTTTTAATGTCACACTTTAAGCCTAACAAAGGACCTCCTCAAAATTTTATCAGTTCTTAAGATGATACCATCTGCTTCCCAAAGGGACAAAAAACATTGGACGTTTTATCCCTTCCAACCACATTTATCATTGATTCCTGGAATTGGCGTATGTCCAATACTAATTTTTCCTTAATTAAATTCACTGGGATTTGCCAGAAAATTTAAAAGAAGATTTATATGTAAAGGCACTACTAGTCCAAATCACATGATTGGCGTGAGAAAGATGTAACAGAGGAAAAAAAGCTTTAGAACAATTACAAGAGTATTTCCAGTCAAGAATAAAATCTCAGTCCAGTCATTTTGTTCCAGTGAAGATTACTTTATCAATATTTCCTCACTTGTCATAGCAGATTTTTATTTCCTTTTAGTTAATTCTCAATTTATTTTGCCTTGAAGTGTGATAATATATGTTAAAAAAAATTGTCACCAATTTAGATGTAATAACTGATTATTTATCCAGTGATTCATTATTTTTTAAAAATTAAGAGCACCTATTTTACGCCAATGTCAACTTAAGAAGCAAATTCACCTATTTTACCCTCAAAATAAGTTTTTTTTGGGAATAGCCAAAGGAATTGCAATTTGGGCAATTTGGGATGTGAATGCTATGGAAAACCATGGGCAAATCTGGAAAACAAAGGAGGATACTTCGCTTTTATAGAGAAAATGAGGGAGTAGAGAGGGGCTGTTCTAAACGAAAGTACCTGGGGGAAAGTAACAGTTCAGGGAAGCAATGACTTCTCCTTAGCTGAGCTGTGGCATTTCTCACTGGCTGGGCTGTTGCAGGGGAGAAGAATCTTCCCTGAGTAGTAAAGTACATCTACTTCCTGTTGAAGAAGTAAGCACAGGTCTTTTCTTATTTGGTGTATTTAAGAATGTTTGAGAGAGTGTGAGAGTGCCCCCTACAGTCTTCTGGACTCAAATTTAGTTAAGGTTTCTTTATCAACTTCTGCACCAAGAAGTGTGCTATGAGTGAGGACACAGCAATTAATAAAATAGGAAAAGCATCATGTAAAAG
Source organism: Equus caballus (assembly GCF_041296265.1). Taxonomy (NCBI): domain Eukaryota; kingdom Metazoa; phylum Chordata; class Mammalia; order Perissodactyla; family Equidae; genus Equus; species Equus caballus. Next base: position 16,665,275 of record NC_091695.1, read on the forward strand.
GTCCTTCTTGCATGGGCCTTACATTCTTATGATAAAGTCAGATAAATATAAGGGGACAGATTAATAAAGTAATTATTGTCTTATTCAGTGGTTATAAGATAACAAGCAGGGTACTGTGAGAGAAAATAAGACAAGGAATTCTACTATGGATAAGGTTATCAGAGAAGGTCTTTCTTAAATAGTGATGTTTAAGCTGAGATCCAAAGGCTAGAAAGTTGCTACCATTGGAAGCACTGTTACATGTAGTAATATTAAGTAAAAATTAATTAAGTGAGTAAAATTATCTCACCTCACAGATGACATGATTTATATGTGGAAAACTAAAAATTTCACAGGAGTTTTTATTGCAGTACTATGTCAAAAACGAGCAGTGAGAATGGTCACTCTTATCTCGTTCCTGATTTTAGTGGGAAAGATTTCAAACTTCGACTGTTGAATATGATGTTACCTGTGAATTTGTCCTATATGGCATTTATTATGTTGAGGTATATTCCTTCTAAACCCAATTTCTTGAGAGTATTTTATCATAAAAGAATGTTGAATTTCTATAGTATCTATGAATGACCCAAAAACCGTACTAAGAAAACAATTCCATTTACAATAGCATCAAAAAGAATAAAATACTTAAGAATAAACTTAACCAGGGAGGCAAAAGGCTTGTACACTAAAAACAGCAAAATGTTTCATAAAGATATTATAGTAGACACAAATAAATGGAAAGACATTCATAGACTGGAAGATTTCATATGATTAAGATGTCAAACTACCTAAAGTGGTCTTTGGATTCAATGCAATCCTTTTTAAATCCCAAAAGCGTGTTTTGCAGAAATAGAAAAATCCATCCCAGAATTCACGTGGAATCTCAAGGGACTCCAAATAGCCAAAACAAGATAGAAAAAGAAGAACAAAGTTTGAGGTCTCACACTTCCTGATTTCAAAACTTACTACAAAGCTATGGTAATCAAAACAGTGTGGTATGGGCATAAAGACAGACATACAGACTAGTGGAATAAAATAGAGAGCCTAGAAATGAATCTTTGCATATGTTTTCAATTGATATTTAGCAAGGATGCCAAGAGCATTCAATGGTGATAGGACAATCTGTTGAACAAATTGCTTTGTTAAAACTAGATATCCAGAAACAAATGAATGAAATTGAACTCTGAACTCACACCATATTCAAAAAACTAACTCAAAATGGATCAAAGAACTAAAATACTAGCTGAAACTATAAAACTCTCACAAGAAAACATAGAAGAAAGTTGGATTTGGCGATGATTGCTTGGGTATACACCAAAAGCACAACGAGAAAAGAAAAGACAGACAAATTGTACTTTATCAAAATTAAGAACTTTTGGGCATCAGATGACTCAACAGCAAGCGAAAAGACAACCCACAGAATGGCAGAAATGATTTTCAAGAAATATAGATAATAAGGTATTAATATACAAACAACTTCTACATCTCAAAACAGCAAAAAAAAACCCCAAACAACCAACTAAAAATGAGCGAAGGATTTAAACAGACATTTCTCCAAAGAAAATATATAAATGGGCAGTAAGCACTTGAAAAGATGCTTAACATCATTAGTCATTAGGGAAAGGCAACTCAAAACCATAAGAAAATGCAGCTTCATACCAATTAGTATAGATATTATAAAAAAAAAAAAAACAACAACAGAAAATAACACGTAGGAGAGAATATGGAGAAATTAGAACAATTGTACATTGCTTGTAGAAATGTAAAATGATGTAACCTCTAGGGAAATATTATAATTGTTCCTCAAAAAATTAAATAAAGAATTATCATATGTTTCAGCAGTTCCATTTTGGGTATATATCCAAAATAATGGACAGAAAAGACTCGAACACTCTGATATTTCTACACTCTGTTATTTCTACACCTATTTTAATGGCAATATTATTCACAATAGCCAGAGAGTAGAAGCAACCGAAGTGTCTACTGATAGAGAAATGTATAAACAAAACAAGGCATATGCACACAGTGGAACATTTTCAGCCTTAAAATGGAAGAAAATCCTGACACATGCTAAAACATAGATTAATCTACAATACATCATCCTAAGTGAAATAAGGCAGTCACAAAAAAACAAAGATTATGTGATTTCACTTACAGGAGGTACTTAAAGTAGTCAAATTCATAGACAGAAAGTGGAATGTTGGTTGCACGGGGCTCAGAGAGGAGAAATGTGGAATTACTGTTTAATGGGTGTGGAGATTCAGTTTGGGAAGAAGAAAAAGTTCTGGAGATGGATGGTGGTGCAGTTTATATAGCAATGTGAATTAACATAATGCCACTGGACAGGATACTTAAAACGATTAAAATCATAAATTTTGTTATGTGTGTTTTACCTCATATTAAAAATAAATTTAAAGACTAAAGTGATTTCATTAATAAGCTCCTGATGTGAACATAATAGCTCAAAGTACATGTAAAGATCTTTGACTTCAGATACACCTGGGTAATTTGCTTAAAAGGTAGATATATCAATCCAGCAACAAATCCACAAAATTAAAATCTTTATAGCTGTGTCCTTGAAGATCTGCCTTTTACAAGAACCCTAACTAATTCTGACAAAACACAGCCACAGCTTTATCAATGGAGAAGGTGTTGATTGGGTGCAAATATATAAACATGCAGGGCACAAAGACTAAGATGACCACAGTGATGTGAGAGAGACAGAAAGGGCTCTTCATCCCTCTCCAAGCTACAAGTCCTTAGGGATTACAAGATGATTACATAGGAGACTATCAGGAAGAAAAAATTTAACAAGCAGATGAATCCACTGATGGCAGCAATGAAGAGACTGAGGGTATGAGTGTCTATGCAAAGGAGTTTCAATAAAGGGTTTAAGTCACACATGGATGGTCTATGACACTGGAGCCACGGACAGACAGCCAGACAGTGCAGAGGACCTGAATGGCTGTAAAGATGAAGCCTCTGGCTCATGCCTCTAGAGAAAGGAAGGCAAGTCCCTGTCACTCATAGTACAGGGGTTCATAGCACACAGGAAATCATATGATTTCATAGCACAGGGGTTTTCAGATGGCCACATAGCGCTCATTAGGAACCACCATAGGCAGAATGATCTCAGCAGCACCAAAAGATGCCCAGCAAAGACTTCACTTGTGCACTCTCTGAAAAATATGGTTTTCCTTAAAGAAAAAGTGTGAACTAGCTTTGTAAGGGTCATGGAAGAAGAATACAGTTGTCTCTAAGGGATAAGTAACACAGGCAGGAAATGGAAGCACTACCCAAGTGTATAAAAGCGGACTTGTTAAATGAAAAAATATATTCTCTTCATGGATCATAGTTCTCTGAACTCTAAAGATATAAACTCTTCCAAAATTAATCTTCTTAAATTGAATCTTGCTGAAAATAATAACTGAACTTTGTTTTGTCACTAAACTACATTAAACTTATTTTAACTTAATTGTAAACTTACCTTTAATTTTGTTTCTATTATTTATATTATTTAAATTAAAACCTTATTTTATTTTCAACTTAATTTTGAAACATACATATGCAAGATTAGGCATAATACTGAAAAAGAAAGTAATGAGTCCTATCACATACCAAAATGCACTATATATCAAAGCAATTATATTGTATGTCAACTGGTACCTGAATAAACAGATCAATGAAATAGAGTCCTCAATTGGATCCTAATACATATGAGACTTTAGAATACAGTACTCAAGATTTCAAATACATGATGAAAAATAATTACACAACTATAAAAGAAAACCCTAAAATTTAGAACAACTAAAATTCAATCCCTATTTAACTCCTGTACCAAAATAAATTCCAGATGGATCAAAAGTGATGAAATATGGGGGAGAATTCAACTATGAATAATATAATCAGAGAAGAGCTTTCTTAAAAGGTGATGTTTAAGCTGAGATCCAAATGATAGGAAATTGCATCCATTGGAAACACTGTTACACATAGACTTTCAACTTTGAAAAGAGGTTATCAAGTTCAAGACACTAAAAGGTGAGTATACAAGGAGGTGATAGGAAAGGCAGAGAAGAAAAACTGAAATTGAAGGGATGATTAGGAAGTATACTCCAGCGCAGTACAGAGCTTAGTAAAGAATTTAAACTTTAAGTCTCCTAAATTGAGAGTAAATAGAGTCTTTTTCTTTGTCTTTAGTTTGGGAAATGTTCCATCTAAAACATTAAGAAAGTAAGATAGAAGATAGCTTTAAAAAAATGCTTTTCTAAAATTGCTACCAAATCACATGCTATACCATACTGAGAAGGTTAAGAAATATCTCAGTTATTTGTGTTTCTCTTTGAGCACTAAGCACAATGCTTACAGAGTAGGTGTTCAGTAAATATTAATTGAATATATCAATAGCTCTCTTTAGTATCAATAATTTTTCTGCTCACTCATCTGCTTGTGATTCTTTATGTCTCCCTGCTTTCTTATGTGTGGGGCAAAGAGCAACAAGGGCAACTATCTATCAGATAAAATAAAATACTTTACACAAAGCTCCATCCCCAAATGTAGTGAAAATGGAAGGTTTGTGTGACTACCCAAAATCTTTGAATGCACTCAGACATTTTGTTAGTACCCAAGATCATGTAGTATCCACTTTTCTGACACAAAATCCAAAAGACTACTTTTTCCAGATCTCCTTGACAATTGAGTGCAGACATGTGACTTGGGTTCTGCCAATCAAGATCATCTGCACAAGTCTTCAAATCGGAAATTAGTTATCTGAGCCTGTGTTCTTGTATGATGTCAGAGTCAGAGTGGTTTGTAAGTCAGCACAGAGGTGGCACCTTCACAGTTAGCCAGTGTCAGCATGGTCATGGTGTCAGCAGAGGCAGCATCTCCTTTAGGATGCCAGTCCTGTCAGATGTACTTCCACAAATTGCTCCTTGTCGCTCTCACTAGATTCTGCGCTGTAGCCCTTCCTAAGATTCTTTATGCCTTAATTTCATATACTAAATCCCTTCCAGTTAAACTTTCTAGATATAATTCTATCTATTCAGATAAGAACTATGACATACACAAAACTAATCTAAAATTCTCCATTTCAATTTATCACCAAGGTAGAAAGTCATCAATTTCAGAAGCATTCCTGTTAACTTCTTTTTATAAATTCATTTATCAGAAAATATTTTACATGGAGATGATGGCAATTTATTGAGTAAATATTTATTAAGTATTTAGTCTGTGCAAATCTCTGTTTTAGGTGCTTGGAGATGTGGTAGTGAACAGAATAAGCAATGCCTCTACTTTTATAGAGTTTATATTCTAGTTGGAATAAACAATAAACAGATAAATCAGATAATGAAAATGCTGTAGAGAAAATTAACAGATTGTTTGATAGTAACTCAAGGAGAAAGAGGATGGCTTTACATCATTGGTTAAGAAAGACCTCTCTTAGAAGGTGGCAGTTGGACTAAGATTGAGTGATGATAATGAGCCAGTCATATGGGCCTCTAGATGACAAGCATTTTGGGAATAAAGAAGAACCCTAGCTAAGCCCTAGCTAAGAATGAAGCCTCGGAACAGAAACATAGGCAACGTGGGAGAGAGTGATACTGGACAAGTTCAAGGAGACATGTATTCGAGTGAGGAGCAATTGAGCACAGTCTTATAATCTATGAAAAGGCCATTTATATTTTAGTGTATATTTGATTAAACAGATAACTTTCTTTCCACAAATATGCTTAACTCAGCATGTTGAAATAATATTTTCTGGAATATATATAATATATGTTTACGTGCGTGTGTGTATGTTGTAATGTTTTATTTAGCTGCATCCTGATTTTAGTTAGTGCTGAATTCATTACAATAAACTTAAGGTTGCTCAGTGATCTTTGAGTCAGAAGAGACAAGAGTAGTTCATGATATTCACCCAAATCAGATAAAATTCCCATTCCGCAAACAGAAATTACTATTAGTGCTTTTGCTCATGAACTTCAGCTCATTATCTCTCATTCCTTGACATGGTTGATAAATGCTGTAAATTCTTGGTCTTGGGTCTTCTTTCAACACCCAATCTAAAGTGGACCCTTGCCTTCTGCGTCACTCTGTATCACATCACTGCGTTCTTTTGTAAGAACTTTTCACACCTTCATCTTTTTTGTGGATGTTTACTTATTCATTGCTTATCTCTCCCCACTAGAAACTGTTTCTTTATTCAGGTATGTGTCATTAATGTAACATTTACCATAGTGTTTAAGAGTGCAAGCTCTAAAGTGAAACTTCATCGGTTCAAATCCTACCTCAGGTATTTGCCAGCTCTGTGACCTTGGTAGGTTATTTAAGTTTTCCAAACCTCAGTTAATTATTTCTGGAGAACAGGGAGAATTGTAGGTACTTCATAAGTCTCTGGCGAGGATTATACAAAGCAATTCTTTCATAGCATGTGCCACATTATAGTACGTAAATAATAGGCTTTAATACAATTATAATTATGCCACATCTTTCTTATTTGACATTAAAAATTTCATTCAGTTATGAGGTTTTCTTTAACCTGATTTTAATTTGGATGCCATTGACATTATTAAAGTAAATTATTCAGAGTTAATCTCATCTATCTTATATTAGAAAATAAATCACAGAGTTCAAAAAAGCCAGACAAATTGGACACTGATGTAGAAGTGAGGGAGGCAACAAAAACAGTGACATTAATTAAGCACCTACTGAGTGCCAGACATTGTCCGAGAGGCTTTGCATACATTATCTCTTCTAATGCATAAAATAAATATAATAATAATAAAGTATTACTATTGTATTATATTTAATAACTGAAATTAAAATGGGACTGAGTTTGGGACACACATGTAGTGTTGCATTAACTAGTGAGATGGAACACAATCTTGATTCAGTTGACTCCAGACTACCAAATGCTTCCACCTTATCTGAAACTCTCCTGCTTACAGGACTTCCAGAGGCTGAATAATGACCCGAAGACTCCATACACAAGTATTTGAACTTTAAGTAAAACATATGTTGGTCATAATTTGGGTTAGTTTGATCATACAAGAGGGTACTTTTTTCACTTAGAAAGATAAAGAGAGGGCAAGATCCAATCCCAACTGGAAATTAGGTCAGTACAAGTTAGTACTTTTTGTTTTTACAAACACTTTTATAATGTTTTCTATGTGTCAGGCACATTTATAAGTACTTACCAAATATTAAATTGTTTATATGGCTCAATGACTTTATGAGATAAGTACTATCATTACTGTTTTTATAGACGAAGAAAATGTGGCATAGGGAGTTTTAAAAATTTCCCAGGTCACGTTCAAACCCAGGAAATCTGATTCCATAACCTTCTCTTAACCACCGCGCCATACTATGTTCTCTAAAAATTATCTCACTTTATTTTGTCAGTTTGTATGCTGGTTGCCTTCTCGCTTGGCTTCAGATTCACAGCAAAATGACCCTTTGGCCACGCACAAAGAACCTGTCAGGAGAAAATCAGACCCACAATTGGCTCAGCCCCAAGAACATGGAGGCCCTGGACAAATGTATATTAGAAAACCGGGAGACAGAGGTTCAGTAATAGCCAAGGAGGTTGGAAATCATTCCAGTCCTCAAGAGCCTCTTAAATGACAGTCAGCTTTCAAAACATTCTTCACAACAGGAGGATGCAGAGTACCATTTCTTCTAAATCTCACAAAAAGTTTAGATTGATGGATATTTCTGTTGTACTTTTGAAGACTCCAGTAATAAAGAATGTTCATAATAACTGACAATTATTAAGCATTCAGTGGTACTAAGAGCTTTACAAGGATTACTTATTTGATCCAGGTAAGATCTAGATCATTACTCTTTAATTGAATCCTCAGTATGCTGTGGTTTGCAAAAATTCACACTATAAATGGAAAATTAAGTCTCAGGGCTGTTTCACTCAAACAATGTGCTCTAGTATTTCTAATCATATCATATTATATAATGATGAGAATGCTCATAATCATGAATCATTCTAATATACTTACTCCTATCATCTACTTCTCCTAAATGTTCTTACAAAAATTATACGGAAAATCTTGTTCACACAGCAAAACCATGAGAAAAAGGCTCTCAATGAGAATGACTAGTTAAGACAACTATAACAATGACTTTTAGTCCAATTAATATGGCAAGAATAATGGTAAAACTTCCCTTTGGGGGCAGAAAGAGAAAAAAGGAGTCAGCCCACGTGTGGCAGAAGATTGGGAAGTAGAAGAAAAATATATGGAGAATACAGACCTACACCATTTCTATGCACTCAGATTTTTTGTTTTGTAATTGCAAAGACAATGAGCTTGCTTTGAATGATTTATGAAAATTTGAGCATTTCGTGATTCTCAAAACTTTATCTGTGAAGGGTGCTTCCCAAGAAATGCCTTGATAATGTGCCTCTAGCAAAAGATGACAGATTAGGATGTTCCAGGTCCTAGATTCCCCACAGAAACATGAGGAAAACCACTGAACTGACTAAAATAACATTATAGGAGCTTGAGAAACTAGTCACAGATATCAGCAACCAAATATCCAGTCAATAAAAAGCCACATTCAAATGATGGGATATTATGGCATGGCTTATGGCAAAGTTTATTACTTGAAGAATCTTACAGAATATATGACTGCATCTAAAGAAGTGGAAGACTCTGATGAGGGATGAGTAGGAAGTTGATTCTAATACTATTACCATTTTTGTATGGATTCTGTATTAATTTTTAATTTATATTAATTAATTAGTAATATTTAAAATACATAAATATAAAAGTAAGTATTAATTTAATTCATTATTAAATTTTATTACCTTAAATCCAATATTATTAAATAAATTAAATTAATAAAAATAAAATTTATTGATTGATGTAATATTTATTATCTATTGCACTTTCAATTTTTATTTAAAAAGTAAAAATATGACACTAAAAAGCTCATATATAATGTAGATGAAATGGAAAAAATAGAATGGGTTACATAGCATTAAATTCTTTGACTAGTACAATAAATAGAATGAAGATAAAGGACAAGAATCTGACTAAATACAAAATTAAGAACTATAAGAAAGTTATAATAGTAAATGCAGAAATTAAATAATAGCATGACTGTATAGAAATTTCATTGACTAATTAATTACATATTATTTACTGATTCCCTGCTGTACATGCATTTCACATTTCTAGCTACAGAGTTAAGACATAGCGCTTACATTCTAACAGGGAAACTGTTATTAACAGAATGTATAATTAATTCTTTAATTATAATTAAAGTTCATTTTATGTACATATTAGTTATATATATTTACTAGATAATTATAGTACATTCTTTAATTATAATTATCATAGATCCTGTGGAGAAAAGTTTGCATCACTTTTAAGAAAATTTCTGCATACTAAGGGGATTCACCTTAACGTCAAAGGACTTCATGGTGAATGGCAAACTTAATTATTACCAGATATTACTTTTCTTCTCCAGAGCTTCTTCATAGTATTTCTCATCTCTGAATTTCTCAGAGTAGATTGGTGGATTAAGCATGGAAGTTATGATTGTATAAAACACGCTAAGTAATTTTTCAATGGGGAAGGTCTCTACAGTTCTTGCAAATCTGAAAATACAGGGAGCAAAGAAGAAGACACCACAACCATGTGGGAACCACAGGTCTATAGGGCTTTCCACCTCCCTTCCTAAAGTTCTTTAAAGAGTGAAAGATGACACCGTAAGAGATGAGTAACAACAAAAAGAAGGGTGCAGATTAATCCTCCATTGGCCACCACTAAGACACTAAATGACATAGGTGTCAGTACAGATGAGTTTCAATAAGGGGTACATGTCACAGGCAAAGTGATCAACGACATTGGAGTCACAAAATGGAAGCCCATAAATAGTGCAAAGTTGAATTACTGAGTGCAGAAAACCTCCAACCAAACACACTGCCGGCAGCACAACTCACACCCAATGCCTCATGATAATGAACAAATGCAAAGTCTTAAGCATGGTCACATAGGGGTCGTAGGTCATCACCAATGGAAGTAAGTGTCCTGTAAAGAGCTGGGCCATACAAGATTGAAAAAAATCTGTTTGTCCCAAAGAACAAGTCTGAAGTCAATCTGGTGGTAATGACTGAAGAAAAAATGGCCTCTAGAAATGATATGGTAGAAGAAAAACTCCATCAGAGAGTTCAGTATCTTGCTGACAATTACAGTCACAATAATGAGCATGTTGCCCACCATGGCCAAAATATAGAAGAGCAAAAATGTGATACAAATGACTTTCTGCTCTTTTGGATTCTGTGTGAAGCCCAAGAGGACAAAGTAAGTCACATTGTTCCTTGGCTCCATCTAACCCTTATAGGTGCTGACTTCAGTTATTAGAAGCACTTTACCTATAGAAAAAGAGTGAAAACTTTTAAATGTGTTATAAGTTTAATCTTATATTAAGTCATTCAATTAAAAAACTCTGTATGGAGTATCTATTTGTGTCAAATATCTCTTAGACATTGTGGTCACCAAGTTGAATAAAACATAGCTGCCTACCCTCCGTGATATGATGCATAATGAAGGATCAGTCAATTCCAGATCAATGTAATGAGTGCCATTATAAAAATATTCACACAGTGCTAAGGGTCACAGTGTAGGAAGATGCCAGTCACACTGGAATCAGAGAAGGCTTCCCAGAGGAAGCATTGCTTTAGCAGAGTTTTAAATGAACATGAAAAAAGGGAAGATGGGAAGGGAATTCGATGAAAATGTGCACCATTCGTAGAGTCACAAAATTGTAATACTTGAGACCATTTGAAGGTAATTTACATACTCAAAATGCATAGATCAAATAATGAATGGAAAGTCACTGCCCTGGATTGTCTTAGATCTCTTCGAGACCTCTTCTTAGAACCTTTGGATGGATAGTCCACCTTTTTGAAACCAATCAATGCTGAAGCCCTTCAGTTTTGTGTCTCCAGCCCCTATCTCCCCACAAATTTTCAAGCGTGTATATGCAACATCTCCAATTTTGGACATCTCCAATTGGATATCGATATAGTACTTATAAAACTAAATTTTTCACAAAATTAGAGATGAGGAACACCAATAAACATAAATATTCCTCATCTCATTAAATGATACCACCTTTCATGTAATTGTTCAGACAATAAATTTCACAGCTCTTTCAGTCCTTTGTTGCTCTCATATTACTTAGTGATACATTTAACAAGCCCTGTTGACTCTGGTTTCTAATATATCACATATTTGATCATTTCCCAGATTTTCTTCCTGGCCCACTGAAATAGCCCCCTGCCAAGACTCTCCAGGCTCTTTCCGTCCTCCAACAATTTCTTCCCCTGAAGTACCACAAGGGGTCCTTGTAAAGTCTTATTGTGAACATATCACTCCACTGTTCGCAACACCTGCAGTGGATTCCAATCACATGCTCACAATTTAATGTATCACATTTAATATTTACAGTAACAAGAACTTTAATCCCCATTTCACAGTTGAAGATACTGAGGCTCAGAGTATATAATTAATTTCCCCATGGTCACACATTTTTAAGTGAGAAAACTAAGCCTGGAATGCAAGGTTGATTTATTTCAAAATGATTTAGTTTCTTACTCAATGAAGAAATTCACAAAATTTTGAAGCTTGGTTCCCACTATTTACAGTTATTCTTACCTCGTGGAGGCTTGTTCACAGTCTGGAGGAAGAGTAGTTAACTCACTCATAGGGACCTGTTATTCTTCTTTCACTCAGCATGAGAACAGAGGACAAAAAGCTGCATTATTACTTGAGGATATATTTTGCTTCATTCGGTTGTCTGTCCATTTTCTCCATGGAGTCTTCTGGCTATTCTAGAGATAATTTTTATGTGCACCACACGTTTTTAAAAAGAATTTCCACTGTGTACAGGGAAAAACAAAAGTTTATCATTTAGGATAATTTACAAAAAAGACAAGAAACTCCTAAGTTTATATTAGAAGATAGCGACTGGCCATTTCCCAGAAATTTTTTCTGGAGTAGCATCTTTCCTATTAACTTCAAAATAGAAAAATGCGATACAATTGTTTAGCTCTTCTCATTCTATCATGATGGGATAGCCGGATTATTTGACTTGAGATTTTTGAGAGATATTCTTGTGCGCTACTAGGCCAAATCACATAATTAATATCAGAAAGATCTAACATGGGGAAAAAATAGCTTTAGAACCATTGTGAGACTGCCGCCAGTCAAGAATAAAATTTCAGCCAAGTTGTTTTGTTCCAGTGAAGATTAGTTTACCAAGTATTTTCCCACTTGCCATAGGAAATTTTTCTTTTCTTATATTTAATACTCAATTTATTCTGCCTTGAGGTGTGATAACATGTTTAAAAAAAAGTTACCAATTTAGATGTAATAACTGATTATTTATCCAATTATTAATTATTTTTTAATTAAGAGCATCTAATTTATGCCATTGCCAACTTAAAAAGCAAATTCACCTGTTATTTTACCCTTAAAATCAGTTTATTTGGGAATAGCCAAAAGAACTACAATCTAGGATATGCATGCTACAGTGAGCCATAGACAAATTGATAAAACAAAGGAAGGGAGCTCCTTTTACACAGAGAAAGTTGGAGTAGACAGGGGCTGTTCTAAAAGAAACACCACTGGGGGAAAGTGACAGTTCAGAGAGGCAATGACTTATCATAGGCTGAGCTGCAGCATTTCCCAATGGAAGGGCTGTTGCCCGATGGGAAGAGAAATCTTCCTTCAATAGTAAAGTAGTTTTACTTCCTGTTGCATATGGAAGCATAGGCTTCTTCTTCTTTGATGTAACTCAGAATGTATAAATAGTAAGTTAAAGCTCCCACTACAGGCCTTCTCAATTCCGGTTTAGTTAAGGTTTCTTTGATTAATTTCCACATCAGGAACTGTGCTATGAGTGAGAACACAGCAAATAATAAAGCTGGGGGGAAAAAACAGGTAAAAGGTCCTTCCTACATGGGCCTTATATTCTTATGATAGAATCAGACAATCAATAACAGCATGATGTAATAAAGTAATTATAGTCTTATTCAGTGCTTATAAGACAACAAAGAGGGTAAGAGTTAGAAAATAAGAAGGAGAATTCTACTATGGATGAAGTTATCAAAGAAGGTCTTTCTTGGAAGGTGATGTTTAAGTGAGATACAGAGGATTGGAACCTGCTACCATTGGAAGCATTGTTTCATGTAGTAAGGCTAAGTAAAAATTAATTAAGTAAGGAAAATTACTTCACCTGAGATATGACATGACATATAGAAAACTAAAAATTGCACAGGAATTCATGTTGCAGTACCACGTTGAAAAAAATTGGTGAGGGTGGACACTCTTATCTTGTTCCTGATTTTAGTGGGAAAGTTTTTTAAACTTTCACTGTTGAATATGATGTTACCTGTGAATTTGTCTTATTTGGCATTTATTATATTGAGGTACATTCCATCTATACCCAATTTTTGGGAGCTTTCTATCATAAAAAGATGTTGAATTTCCACACCATCTATGAGCAACCTGAAGAGGAAATTAAGAAAATAATTTCATTTGCAAAAGTATTAAAAACAATAAAATACTTAAGAATAAACTTAACCAAGGAAGCAAAAGGATTGTAAACTGAAAACTAGAAAATGTTGATGAGAGATATTATAAAAGACACAAATAAATGGAAAGACATTCATGTATTGAAAGATTTAATATTGTTAAGATGTCAAACTACCTAAAGTGATCTATGGATTCAGTGTAATCCCTATTAAATCCCAAAAGTGTGTTTTGCAGAAATAGAACAATCTATCCTAAAATTCACATGGGATTTCAAGAGTCCAAATAGCCAAAGCAATCTTGAAAAAGAAAAATATTGTAAGAGGTCTCACACTTTCTGATCCTAAAACTTGCTACAAGGCTGTGGTAATCAAAACAGTGTGGTATTTGCATAAAGGCAGACATATAGACTAATGGAATAAAATAGAGAGTCTAGAAATAAACCTTTGCTTATGCTTTCAAATTATTTTTGACATGGACGCCAGGAGCATTCACTGGGGGAAGAACAACCTGTTCAACATATGGTGTCATGAAACTAGATATCCACAAGCAAGGGAATGAAACTGAACACTTAACTTACAGCATATACAGAAATTAACTCAAAACGGATTAAAGACCTAAAATACTAGTTGAAACCAGAAAACGTTTAGAAGAATATGTAGAAGAAAAGCTTCATAATGTGGAATTTGACAATGATTTCAGGGTATGTCACTAAAAGCAGAGGCAAGCAAAGAAAAAATAGTTGAATTGTACTTTATCAAAATTAAGAACTTTTGTACATCAAATGACACTACAATAGAATAAAAAGGCAATCCACAGGTTGGAGGAAATGATTTGCAAACAATACATATGATAGGGCAGTAATGTGTAGAATATATAAATAACTTCTACATCTCAATAACAACATAAAAAGCCAAAAACCAATTTAAAATAAGCAAAGGATTTGAATAGACATTCTCTAAAAAGGATATAAAATGGCCAGTAAGCACATGAAAAGATGATTAACATCAATAATCATTATGGAAATACAAATCAAAACTATAATAAAATACCAGTTCATATCCATTAGGATAGCTATTACATATATTTTTTTAAAACCCAGAAAATAAAACATGTAAGAGAGCATGTGGAGAAATTGGAACAATTGTGTGTTGCTGGTGGGAATATAAAATGATTTAGCTGCTATGGAAAACATTATGGTAGTTCCTCAAATAATTAAACAAAGAATAGTCATATGATTCAGCATTTCTATATTTCGATATATATTCGAAATAATCGGAAGCAGGGACTCAAACCCCTGCTATTTCTACCCTACCATTTTCCTGGGAGTACTATTTACGATAGCCAGAAAGTAGAACCAACTGAAGTGTCTTCTGTTAGATAAGTGCATAAACAAAATGAGGTAAATACATACAATGGAATATTATTCAGCCTTGAAAAGGAAGGAAATACTGACACATGCTAAAACATAGATTAACCTGTATTATCCTAAGTAAAATAAGGCAGTCACAGAAGGACAGATATTGTATGATTTCACTTACATGAGTTACTTAAAGTAGTCAAATTCATAAATAGAAAGTAGAATGTTGATTGCCTGGTGCTCAGAGAGATGGAATGGGGAATTATTGTTTAATGAGAGGGGAGTTTCAATTTAGGAAGATGAAACAGTTCTGGAGATTAATGGTGGTGATGTTTACATAACAATATTAATTAACATAATATCACTGAATGGAGACTTACCATGGTTAAAATTGTAAATTTGGTTATATATATTTCAATGCAATTTAAGAAGATTTGAAAACTAAGGTGACTATTAATAGGCTCATGATGTGAACACAACAGCTCAAGGCATATGCAAAGATCATTGGCTTCAGATACACCTGAATAATAGGTTTAAAAGGTAGATATGCCAATCTAACATCAAAACTATAAAATTAAAATCTCTATTGCTGTGTTCTGAGAATCTGCATTTTACAAGAACCCTAACTAATTCTAACAGTGAATCAAAGTCTGAAAACCAACTGGGCAATACATAAATCTAAAAAGGATATGTTTATAATGACAAATAATTTCCTGCCTGGACCTTTTCTCAGAGTGCTTATAGGTCAACATCAACATACTTTTGACAAATAGTATTCATTTTGCCCTGAACCATAGACATTATCTTCTTTCCTCTTCTCCATTTAAAGGATAAAGTCATTTTATATTGTCATGATCATGTCTCAAAGTCACTGTTTTACTCAAGAACTCCCTCATAGCATTTTTCACCTCTAAGTTTTGAGTGTGTAGGTTTAAGAAATTTAACAAGGGAGTTATCATGGTAAAAAACACAGCCACAGCTTTATCAATGGAGAAGGTGGCGATTGGGTGCAAACATATAAACATGCAGGGCACAAAGACTAAGTTGACCAGAGTAATATGAGAGACACAGATGTAGAGGGTGTCGCATCTCCTCTCCAAGCTATAGATCCTTAGGGAGCACAAGATGACCACATAGAAGACCTTCAAGAGGAAAGAAAAAATAATAGGCAGATGAGCCCACTGTTGGCAGCAAAAGGAGACCCAGGGTACAAGTGTCCATGCAGATGGGTTTCAACAAAGGGTTTAAGTCACACATGGAAGGTCTATGATATTGGAGCCACAGACAGGCAGCCAGACTGTGAAGATGATATGAATGGTTGTAAGGCAAAGCCTCTGGCTCATGCCATTCAAAAGAGGAAGCCACATCCCTGTCACGCATGATGATTTCATAGTACAGGGGTTTGCAGATGGCCACGTAGTCGTCACTGGCAACCGCCATAAGCAAAATGATGTCAGCAGCACAAAAAGTTGCACAGTAAAGACCTGATCCATGCACTTCCTGAAAGAAATGGTTTTTCTTACAGCAAAAGTGTCAGCTAACATTTTAGTGGTCATGAGTGAAGAATAGCAGCAATATATAAGGAATAAGTAGCACAGGCAGAAAAAGGAAGCACTGCCAAGGATATAAGACATGACTTGTTAAATGGATCTATTCTGTTCTTGGATAACAGTTTTCAATAATCTAAAGATATATAACTCTTCCTAAGTTAACTTTCTTAAATTGAATCTTATTGAAAATAATAACTGCACTTTTTTTTGTGACTAAACTATCTTTAACTTATTTTAACTTACCTGTAAACTTATTTTAATCATATTATTTATCTTGTTTAAATTTAAATTTATTATTTTATGTTAAACAATTTTGAAACATAAATCATGTAAGACTAGGCATAATTCTAAAAAGTAATTCTAACGAGGGACTGCTAGTCTTATCATATATGAAAATGTTATATATCAAAGCAATTATATTGTGTCAATTGGAACGTGAATAAAGAAATCAATAAAACAGAATAGAGTCCTCAACTGGATCCACATACACAAGAGACTTTAGAATACAATAGTCGGGATTTCAAATCAATATAAAAAAGATAATTATGCAACTATAAAAAACAACTAAAATTTATAAAAACAGCTAAAATTAAATCCCTATTTAACTCCTATATAAGGATAAATTCCAGATGAATCAAAAGTTTTAATATAAGACCACAAAAATCTTAAAAAATTAAATGCTAAAATATTCTTGTAGAATATTTTGGTAAGAGTGAAATAGAGGTCTTTTTAAGCAAGATTCAAAAACCAAAAACATACAAAGTGTAAGGAAAAAAATTTTACATAAAAGAGCATTTTACATAGCGTAAAAAATGTAAAAACTGAGCACAAGCCAGAAAAACAATAATTGCATATACAATAGTAAAAGGGGTCATTTTTAATTATATAATTAATGTTAGCTCATAGAAATCAGTGTGGAGAAGACCAACAATGGAATGAAACAGAAAAAACATATGAATAGATAATTTACAGAAAAAGAAATGAAAGTCATAATATACGTGGAAAGATGCTCTAACTCAATAATGTAAAAAGGATTCTGATTAAAGTGTTAAAATAAAATAACTGTAGTCAGATTGTTATGTGCCATAAATATTTGTCAGGTACTGGTTGTTGAGAATGTGGAGGAAAATATTCTGCCAGACTGTGAGCAGGAGTGCAACAGTTAGCACAAACTCAAGGGTGGCAGTTTGGCACTAACTATGAATACCAACACTTTATAAACCTATACTATCTGACCATTGATTCAAATACATACTTTGACAGTTTCACTTCTAGGAATTCTTCCATGCACATATTCAAAAACGCATATTTACTGCAAAATTATTTGTCATAGCAAAAGTTGAGGAACACCATGAAGAGGAATGGATACATTAATTTTAGTATATATTTATAAGACAGTATCATACAGTATGAGAAAAACTAAGAGATCTATATGGACTTGTATGGAAATGTCTTCAAGATGTTCCATAGTTAAAGTAAACATTTACACACAAAGAAAAAAAATTATTATAGTTAAATATATTTGCATTTGCAAAGACCATTACCTGATGAAACTTAAGAAACAAATTAAGTTACTGCCTCTGGGGAAGAGGACTGGAGACTATAATGAGTGATAAATGAGAAATTTATTCTACACTTTATCACATTTTGCATGGGTTTTATTTTTACTATTTATCTGTCACACTTCAATGTTTCTTTAAAACAGTAGAATTATTACACTAAAAATTTTGTATACAATGCAACTGTATTTATTAGAGAAGAAAATCTATACAGCGTAAAATATCTTAATTACTAAAATAAAAAGAATTAACTAAATGAGAAGAACCTAAATAAAAATAATATTCTCAGAAAAAAGTGAAAAACATCAATGAAATAATTGATTAAGATTAGTGTAACTATATAAATTTTTTCTCACTAATTCATTACATATTATTGACTCCTTGCTACATAGTCATTACAGCTTTCTAGGTGAATTGATAAACAAGACATTATAGTCCTTACATGCTAGCAGGGAGAGAAACTGTTATTAATAGCACGATCACAGCATTCATTTTAAAGTTATAATTATCATACGTTATTTGAAAGAAGGAAATCCAGCATTGGATTTAAGAAGACATCGGCATTCCAAGGAAATGGACTCTAATGTCAAATAACTCTCTTGTGGTGGAAGATGCACTTATTTACCACAGGATATGACATTTCTTCTCTCAAGAGCTTCTTCATAGCATTAGTCATTTCTGAATTTCTCAGAGTGTAGATTAATGGGTTCAGCATGGGCGTTATGACTGTGTAAAACACACTCAGTAATTTGTCAATGGGGAAGGTCTTAGCAGGTCTCATATACATGAAAATACAGGGAACAAAGAAGAAGACAACCACAGTGATATGGGAACCACAGGTCTGGAGGGCTTTCCACTTCCTTTCCTGACTTAAATTCTTCAAAGAGTGCAAGATGACACCATAAGAGATGAGTAAGAGGAGAAATACAATAGTGCAGATCAATCCACCATTGGCCGCAACTAAGAATCCAATGACATAGGTGTCAGTACAGATGAGTTTCAATAAGGGGTACATGTCACAGAAAAAATGATCGATGACATTGGGGCCACAGAATGGGAGCCCATAAATAGTGCTAAGTTGAATTACTGAGTGCAGAAAACCTCCAATCCAGGAGACTACCAGCAGTGCAATGCACACCCATTGCCTCATGATGACCAAATAATGCAAAGGCTTACAGATGGCCACATAGCGGTCATAGGCCATCACCAGCAGAAGAAAGACCTCTGATCCACCAAAAAAGTGCTCTGTAAAGAGCTGAGCCATACAAGATTGGAAGGATATGGTATTTTCCCCAAAGAACAAGTTTGAAATCAGTTTGGGGGATATAGATGAGGAATAAATGACATCTATAAATGACAAGCTACCAAGAAAAAAGTACATTGGTGAGCCCAGGCTCTTACTGAAAGTTACAGTCACAACAATGAGCATGTTGCCTATCATGGTCAAAATATAGAAGAGCAAGAACATTAAAAAAAGAACTGTCTGCTCCTTTGTATTCTGCGTGAGACCCAAGAGGACAAAGTAAGTCACATTGTTCCTTGGTTCCATTACCTTGGTTCCATCTATTCCTTATAGGTTTTGACTTCAGATATTAGAAATAGTTTACCTATAGAACAAAAGGAAAAAAAAAAACTTTAAATGTATTGTACGCTTTATCTTTTTTATTTACTTAATCAAAAAATGAGCACGGAGAATCTATTTGTGTCAAATCTGTCATAAACATTGGGATCACCAAGTTGAATAAGACATGGCTTGCTATTTCAGTGACTTGATACATGATGAGGGGTCAGGCTATTGCAGGCCAATTTCATGTGTCACTATAAATATCTTCATGTGTCACGATAAATGTCTTCATGTGGGCTGAGAGTTCACAGCACAAGATCTAAATCAACATGGAATCTGCAAAGGCTTCCCAGAGGAAGCATTCATTCAGCTGAGTTTTAAAGGGAAAGCGAGAGAAAAGAGGATGAAAGGGAATTCCATGAGAAGATGCACCATGTATAAAGTCACAAAAGTTTGATCCTTAAGTGAAGAGTCACTTAAGATAATTTACATCTTCAAAGTGAGGAGAACAATTTATGAATGGATCTGTGTATATAACTACCTAATCAATATCTCCAATGGATATCAATTTAGTATTTTATAAATTTGTTTTAATTTTTCACAATAAATCTATTCCTTACCAGATGTTCTTCATCTCATTACATGGTGCAAAGTATTTTAATGAAACAAAATGTTAACATTGCAAGAACACCTATCTTTGTTATGAGGAACTATATATCAGATGCTATGCTCATGTTTACACTGATCTTTTATTTATACAGAAACATATATACTTACAAATATGTGTACATCTATATGCATACATATATATAAAACGCTTTTAATGTAACACTTAATCTTTACAGTGATTAGTATTATCCTCATTTTATAGTTGAAGAAACAGACTGTTTAGTTGATTTTCTCAAAGTCATACATTTTTCAGCGACAGAAATGAATTATAAACTTTTACTTCCAGAAGTTTTTCAACATTTCAATTTTTATAAACTAAAATTTATAATAACTTCCAATTTAATAAAGTAATTCACACAATTGAAAAGTCTGGCTTCCATTATTAATTGTGATAGGATTACCTTTTGGAGCCTTCTTCACAATAAGCATGAGGACTTTTCCAAGTAAATCATAGGGACCTGGAAGTGCCTCTTCCATCTGATAGACCACAAAGAACAAAAAGCTTCATTAGTCCTTAAGGATCTATTTAATTTCACTTGACTGTTTCTGTCCATTTTATTCACATAGCGTTTTAAATACTTTAGAAAACTATTACTTTCACTGTGGATCTACTTAAAAGGAATTCCACAATGCAAATGGAAAAACAAAAATTTTCCACGTTAGGATAATTTATTTAACAGGCAAATAAATCCTATGTAACATAAGAAGTTGGCAATTAGCTATTTCACCAAGGCAATTGTTCTCTGGTAACTAACTTCTTTTCTTGTAACTTCATAAAAGAAAAAATAAAATTCAGATTGTGTTGCCATCTCATTATATTATGTCAGTATGGTGAAACTAATTGTACTGAGATTTTGAGAGGGCATTCTTGAAATAGTTATTGCTCCTCCTGAAAGAGTTACGTCTGTTCTGAAGAGGAGAATATCTTCTTCCTGATAGGAGTAAAGATCAGGGGACATTTTATACCTTCTAACCAGAATATGCTTGAGTCATGCAATTGGAATGTGTCCAAGACCAATTCATACTTCATTATATTCACTGTAATTTTGCACCAAATTTGAAAAGAATATCTATATGTAAAGATACTGTTAGACAATCACATAATTAGGGTCAGGAAGATGTAACAAAGAGAAAAACATAGCTTCAAAACCATTGCAGAACTTTTGCCAGTAGGGAATAAAGTATCACTCCTGTCATTTTGTTCCAAGGAAAATGAATTTATCACTTATTTCCCCACTTTGTCATAGCAAGATTTTCTTTCTTTTTATCCAATACTCACTTTTTCTACCTGTTAGTGTGGGGTTCTATGATAAAATTTAATCTCCAATTTAATGCAATAACCAAACACTGATCCAAATATTATTTTTTAAAATTTTTACTTACCAGCTTCTTTTTGTCATGCTGTATGCTATGAGCTAGGTAAAATACTAGCAACTAAAACAGAAGAAAAAGTCAAGAGAAAAGTCCTGTCTTCACTGACCTTATATTCTTTTTTTCTTTTTATTTTTCTTTTATTGCTAACATTGGATTATAACCTTATATAACTTTTGGGTGTACATCATAATGTATTTTGAATTCTGTGTACATTACATCATGTTCACAACCCAAAGACTAATTACAATCCATCCCCACACACATGTTCCTAATCACTCCTTTCGCCCTCCTCCCTCCCCCCTTCCCCTCTGGTAATGATGAATCCAAACTCTGTTGCTATGTGCTTGTTTGATGTTGTTTTCATCTTCTACTTATCCGTGAGATCATACGGTAATTGACTTTCTCCCTCTCGCTTATTTCACTTAGCATAATACCCTAAAGGTCCATCCACGTTATCACAAAGGGCCAGATTTCATCATTTCTCATGGTTGAGTAGTATTCCATTATGCATATGCATCACATCTTGCTTATCCAGTCATCACTTGATGGGCCCCTAGGTTGCTTCCCAGTCTTGGCTATTGTAAATAACGCTCTGCTGAGCATAGGGGTGCATGTATCTTTATGCATTTGTGTTTTCAAGTTCTTTGAATAAGTACCCAGGAGTGGAATAGCTGGATCACATGGTAGATCCATCATTAATTTTCTGAGGAAACTCCATAACGTTTTCTGTAGTGGCTGCACCAGTTTGCACTCCCACCAGCAGTGTACAAGGGTTCCCTTCTCTCCACATCCTCTCTAACACTTATCTATTCTTGTTTTCTTAATTATAGTCATTCTGATGGGAGTGAGATGATATCTCATTGTAGGCTTGATTTGAATTTCCCTGATAGTTAATCATGTTGAACATATTTCCATGTGCCTGTTGGCCATCCATTTATTTTCTTTGGAGAAATGTCTATTCAGATCTTTTGCCCATTTTTCAATTGGGTCGTTAGTTTATTTGTTGTTGAGATGTATGAGTTCTTCGTATATTTTGGATATTAATCCCTTATCTGATATATGGTTTGCAACTAAATTCTCCCAATTCTTAGGTTGTCTTTTCATTTCGTTGATGGTTTCATTGGCTGTGCAGATTTTTAGTTTGATGTAGTCCTATTTATTTATTTTTTCTATTGTTTCCCTTGCCCCCTCAGGTATGGTATTTAAAAAGATGCCGCAAAGACCGATGTGAAAGAGCGTACTGCCTATGTGTCTTCTAGAAGTTTCATGGTTTCGGTCTTACATTCAAGTCTTTAATCCATTTTGAGTTGATTTTTGTGCATGGAGTAAGATAACGGACTACTTGCATTCTTTTGCATGTGGCTGTCCAGTTTTCCCAACACCATTTAGTGAAGAGACTCTGCTTTCTCCATTGTATGCTCTTGGCTCCCTTGTCGAAAATTAGGTGTCAATATATATGTGGGTTTATTTCTGGGCTCTCAATTCTGTTCCTTTGATCTGTGTGTCTGTTTTATGTTTTTGTGCCAGTACCATGCTGATTTGGTTACTATAACTTTGTAGTATACTTTGAAATCAGGGAGTATGATACCTCCAGCTGTGTTCTTTTTCCTCAGTATCCCTTTTGTTATATGGGGCCTTTTATTGTTCCATATAAACTTAGGGTTTTTTGTTGTATTTCTGTGAAAAATGTTATTGGAACTTTGGTAGGGATTGCATTGAATCTGTAAATTGCTTTAGGAAGTAGGGACATTTTAACTATGTTAATTCTTCCAATCCAAGACCACAGAATATCTTTCCATTTCTTTCTGTCTTCTCCAATTTCTTTAAACAACGTTCTACAGTTTTTGGTGTACAGATCTTTCACCTCTTTGGTTAAGTTTATTCCCAGGTATTTTATCCTTTTTGTTTCAATTGTAAATGGGATTGTATTCGTAATTTCTCTTTCTCCTTCTTTGTTGTTAGTGTATATAAACACAAGATTTTCACACGTTGATTTTCTATCCTGCAACTTTACCGTATTCATTTATTATTTTTAAAAGTTTTTTAGTGGATTCTGCAGGGTTTTCTATATTTAAAACCATGTCATCAGCAAATAGTGACACTTTCACTTCTTCTTTTCCTATTTGGATCCCTTTTATTTCCTTTTCTTGCCTGATTGTTCTGGCTAGCACTTCCAATACTATGTTAAATAAGAGCAGTGAAAGGGGCATCCTTGTCTGGTCCCCATTCTTAGATGGATAACTTTCAGTTTTTCTCCATTGAGAATGATATTAGCAGTGGATTTGTCATATATGGCCTTTATTATTTTGAGGTTCTTTTCCTTCTAGACCCATTTTATTTAGAGTTTTCATCATAAATGGATGCTGTATCTTGTCAAACGCTTTGACAAGATGATCATGTGATTTCCATTCTTCATTTTGTTAATGTGGTGTATTATATAGATTGATTTGTGTATGTTGATCCATCACTGCATCCCTGGACTAAATCCCACTTGATCATGTTGTATGATCTTTTTAATGTACTGTCCTATTTGATTTGCTAGTATTTTCTTGAGGATGTTTGCGTTGATATTCATCAGTGATATTGGTCTGTGTTTTCCTTTTTTGTGTGTTGTCCTCATCCGGTTTTGGTATCAGGATAATGTTGGCTTCATAGAATGAGTTAGAAACCTGCTCCCCCCTCTTCAGTTTTTTAGAAGAGTTTGAGAAGGATAGTTATTACGTCTTCTTTGAATGTTTGGCAGAATTCACCACGGAAGCCATCTGCTCCTGGACTTTTATTTTTGATGAGGTTTTTGAGTACTGTTTCAATCTCCTAACTAGTGATTGGTCTATTCAAATACTGTACTTCTTCTTGACTCAGTTTGGAAGATTGTATGATTCCAAGAATTTATCCATTTCTTCTAGATTATCCAATTTGTTGGCATATAGCTTTTCATAGTATTCTCTCATTATCTTTTGTATTTCTGAGGTGTCTGTTGTAATTTCTCCTCTTTCACTTCTCATTTTATTTATTTGAGCCTTGTCTTTTTTGTTTCGTGGTGAGTCTCTCTAAAGGTTTGTCTATTTTATCTATCTTTTCAAAGAACAAAGCTCTCGGCTTCATTGATTTTTTCTATTGTTTTTTAAGTCTCTATTTCATTTATTTCTGCTCAGATTTTTATTATTTCCTTCCTTCTGATGATTTGGGCTTTGTTTGTTCTTCTTTTTCCAGATCATTTACCTGCACTGTTAAATTGTTTATTTGAGATTTTTCTTGTTTTTTTGAGGTAGGCCTGAATTACTATAAGCTTCCCTCTTAGAACAGCTTTTGCTGTATCCCATACATTTTGGCATGTCGTATTTTCATTTTAATTTGTCTTCAGGTATTTTTTTGGTTTCTACTTTGATTTCTTCATTGACCCAATCATTGTAAGTAGCATTTTTATTTAATCTTCACATATTGTGGCTTTTATGATTTTCTTCCTGTAGTTGACTTCTAGTTTCATACCTTTGTGGTCAGAAAAAGTATTTGGTATTATTTTGGTTTTCTTAAATTTATTGAGACTTGTTTTGTGGCCTAATATGTGATCAATCTTGGAGAATGTTCCATGTGCATTTGAAAAGGATGTGTATTCTTCAGTTTTGGGATGGAATGTTCCATATGTATATATACTAAGTCTATCTGATCTAATGTCTCATTTAAGACCAATGTTTCCTTATTGATCTTCTGTTTCAATGATCTCTCCATTGGTGTAAGTGGAGTGTTAAAGTCCCCTACTATTATTATGTTACTGTCTATTTCTAATTTTATGTCTGTTAATAATTGCTTTCTATATTTAGGTGCTCCTATATTGGGTGAATAGATATTTAAAGTGTTATATCCTCTTGTTGGACTTTTCCCTTTATCATTACATAGTACCCTTCTTTATTTCTTGTTAGAGTTTTGTTTAATTTTTTTTTTGAGGAAGATTAGCCCTGAGCTAACTAATGCCCATCCTCTTCTTTTTGCTGAGGAAGACTGGACCTGAGCTAACATCCATGCCCATCTTCCTCTACTTTATACATGGGATGCCTACCACAGAATAGCTTTTGCCAAGCTGTGCCATGTCAACACCCAGGATCCAAACTGGTGAACCCCAGGCTACCGAGAAGCAGAATGTGTGAACTTAACCGCTGCACCATTGGACTGGCCCCTAGAGTTTTTGTTTTAAAGTCTATTTTGTCTGACCTAAGTATTGCTACCACAGCTTTCTTTTCTTTGCCATTTGCATGGAGTATCTTTTTCCATCCTTTCACTTTCAGTTTGTGATTTTCTTTAGCTCTTAAGTGTGCCTATCGTATGCAGTATATATATGGGTCTTGTTCTTTTGACTGGAGCATTTAGTCCACTGACATTTAAAGGAACTATTGATATATTTATTGCCATTTTGTTACTTTTTTCTGGGTGTTTTATTAGCTCTTCTCTGTTCCTTTCTTCTTCTCTTGCTCTCTTCCTTTGTGGTTTGATGGCTTTCTTTAGTAATGTGTTTGATTTCTTTCCTCTTACTTATTTGTTTATTTATTATAGGTTTCTGGTTTGTGATTACCGTAAGGTTCATATATAATATTTCTACATGTTAGCAATCTGTATTGAATTGATAGTCTCTTTAGTTAGACCTCTTTCTAAAAGCTCTACTCTTTTACTTCCCTCCACCCATATTTTATACTTTTAAATCATTTCCAATCTCTTATTTTGCGTGTGTCTATCCATTACCGTCTTTTCATTGATATAGGTAATTTTAGTATTTTTGTCTTTTAACCTTCATAATATATTCATAGGTGATTGATCTGCTACCTTTACTGTATTTTTGCCTTTACCAATGGTTTTATTGCCTGTTTGGGTTTTTTTCCCCATAATTTTCTTATCCCTATTTGTGGTCTTCTCTTTCCCAATTAAATAAGTCCCTGCAGCATTTCTTATAGAACTGGTTTCTTGCTGAAAAACTCCTTAATTTTTATGTGTCTGGAAAAGCCTTTATCTCCCCTTCCATTCTGAATGATAACCTTGCTGGATAGAGTATTCATGGTTATAGGTTTTTTTCCTTTCAGCACTTTAAATGTCATGCCACTCTCTTCTAGTCTGTAGGGTTTTGACCGAGAAGTCCACTGATAGCCTAATGGGCTTTACTTTACTTGTCTCTTGTGGTCTTTCTCTTGCAGATTTTGGGACTCTCTCTTTATCTTTAATTTTGGACACTTTAATTATAATGTGTCTTGGTGTGGACCTCTTTGGGTTTATATTTTTGAGCACTCTCTGTACTTCCTGTATTTGGCTGTTGGTTTCTTTCCTTAGGTTAGGAAAGATTTCAGCTATTATTTCTTCAAATAGCCTCTCTCCACCTTTATCTCTCCCTTCTCCTTCTGAGACACCTGTAATGTGAATGTTAGTGTGCTTAATATTGTCCCAGAGTTCCCTACACTGTTGTCATTCTTTTAAATTCTATTTTCATTTATCTGTTCAGCTTGGGTAATTTCTTCTAGTCTTTTCTCCAGCTCACTGATCCATTCTTCTGTTTCATCTACTCTGCTATTGAGTCCCTTTAGTGAATTTTTAATTTCTAGTATTGTATTCTTCAATTCTGATTGGTTCTTTTTTATATTTCCCAATCCTTTCTTGACATTCTCACTGTGTTCATCCAGTCTTCTCCCAATATCAGTGAGCATCCTTATGAGTTTTTGTTTGAATTCCTTGTTATATACATTGTTCATTTCTGTTTTATTTCATTCTTTCTCTGGGGTTTTGTCCTGTTATCTTGCTTTGAATGTATTCCTTTTCCTCCTCATTATGCCTCTTTCTCTGTGCTTATATCTATGTATTAGGTGAGTCAGCTATGTCTTCTGTTCTTGGAGAAATGGCCTATGTAAGAGACACCTTTTGAGGCTCAGCAATGTGCTTCCCTCTCATCACTAGTCCAAATGTTCCAGGAGTGACCCCTGTGTGTGCCACTTGTGTCCTTCTGCTGTGGCAGGGTTGCTCTTACTGCAGGTACCCAGGGAAATTAGGCTTTCCTTCTCTGGGCTGCTGCTTGTAAATCAGGTTTAGGGAACCCCAGCACCATTGGCTACAAGGTCTAATAGCACACTCTTGTTGCAGTTTTCCTTTGAAGTGAGTAGGCACCCAGTGTAGTTGGTTGCTAGGCTTAGGGGTTTAGAGTTGCTGTAGGTTTCAGGCCTGCAAGGCAATTGTCAGCTCTCTTAGCATTGCAGCTGAGTGAGACTGGACCCAGACACAAAGACACCCAATTGTTTCTGGTTTTGGAAGGTGGGGCTGATTCCCTTTGTGGCTGTTTGTGAAGCACAGGTCTTCTGCCACTGATAAGCCCCACCCCCCACAGGTCCATATGCAGTGTCAACATATTCCAAACCCATGCTCACTTCCCGACCCCATGGAGCATACCCAGTCACCCCATTGCAGAGGCCTTCACCTCTCCACCACTGCCCACCACAGTTCACCTGGTCTTCATACAGGTCCTGCCCAACAGAGTCAGATATACTTGCCTGCCTGTAGAGGTTCAAGACCCCCAGTCTATGCAAGCTGAAAAGTTGCCTGAGGACTTGCTGTTGTGTTGGGCCATTCCATAGGGGGGGCTGCCTGCCCTGGCTGAACTGGATTAAATCTGTGCTCTAGTGGGTGTGACAGACCCCTGGGCTAACAGACCAGGGGAAGAGCTCCAATGGTGTCTGCAGGGTCTGTGTCAGCACACCTGTCCTGGGTCACAACAATGGCTACCATCAATGTCCCAGTCTCCAGAGAGGTATCACCTCCCACCAAGATGCACCTACAGCCTACCAGGTGAGTCTCTTTTCACCAAAGGACTGTGCACATTTCTTTCTGGTGATTTTAGGTTGCTCTCTGAGATGGGTGAATTTGTGCGTGTTCCCTTTAAGAGCTGGTTTTATTCCACTTACATCAATAGCTTTTCTGGGGGGTATTCCCAGTTGCAGTTAGCAGCCAGTAAATCTAGATACTATGACACTCATCTCCGTTGTGCTTAGTCTGAAGGGTATTTATAGCAGTAACTTGCCTCCACTCAGGTCTGCTCTTCTCCAGGGAAGGCTGTTTACCTTAGGGTGGCTCCTGCCCAGCTGGCTGTGAAGCTCCACCACCTGTGAAGGTGGTATTTTCTCTCCAGATGGAATTTCTGCCTTTTCTACCTGAGTCAGTACTATCCCTTGTTGTGGGGGTTCTCTTTATTCAGTTTTCAGTTCTTTCTCTGGGGTAATTTTTCCAAGAATAGTTGTAACCTGGTTGTGTTCATGGGAGGGGGTGAATTCAGTCTGCCTACACCACCATCTTAATGAGATCTCTCTGACCTTATATTCTTTTCGAAGCCAGGCAATAAAAAAGGGAATAACTTTATAAAGTAATTGTACTCTGTGATCGGTGCTAATGAGACAAAACACCATATACTGTGATATAAAATAAGAGGGCGATCATATTGTAGATAAGGTAGTCAGAGAAAGTCTTTATAAAAGGTGATATTTTAGCTGAGATCCAAGAGGTGAAAAGTAGCTACCATGGGAAGCACTGTTATATGTGGAAAACCCCAACATTGAAAAGAGTGTGTCAAGTTCCAGACACTGAAAGGTCATTGTGCCTGAAGAAAAATGGGAACAGAGAGAACACAACAAATTGAGGTTGAATGTATGGCCAAAAACCAAACTGTGAAGAGCAGTACATATCTACAAAAGGAATTTGGGTTTCATTTAATCTTCCTTTAAAATTAGAGAAATCAAAGTAAAACAGGATTTTTTTTCTCAGTTGAGGAAAGCTTCCATCTAATAGCATTCAAATTAAGGTAGAAGAGTTACTTGACAAGTGTTACCAAATCATAGGCTATACTACACTATCACCAGAAGGTTAAAGACTATTCTATTCAGTCGAGTTTCTATTTCTGCACTAACCACAATTAGTACACAACAGGTACTCAGTAAAATTAAATGAATATATGAATTAGTCTCTATGGTATCAATAAATTTCTTGGTCTCTGGATTCCTCGTGGACCATTATTTCTGCCTTTTTTCTTATATGCAAGGTACACAAAGGGACATTCTTAAGTTTTCTAGGAATAAACAACTATCTAAGAGGTAAGTGAAACCCATTTTATGAGATCCCATCCCCACTTGTAGTGAACATCAGGGGTGTATGGCTTCCCCAAGATCTCTTAAAAACATCCTGCACATGCTATTAATTTCCAAAGTTGGAATTGACTTTCCCAACATTAAATCCAAGTACCTACATTTCTCTAGACCCCTGCAAATTGGGTGAAGACATGTTTTGGGTTCTGCCAACCAGGAACATTTGTCCAAGTTTTTGAGTGGAAATTAGCTACCTGAGGCTAAGTGGTTCTGAGAATCAGCATGGTTCTAAGGTCAAGAAAATACTGGTACATTTCCAGTTTTGCCTGGGGCAGAGTGATCCTGGCATCAACAGTATCAGCATCGCCTTTAGCATTCCAGTCCTGCCTATGTGTGCTTCTCAAGTTCTTAATTATAGCTCAGCCTAGAATGAGTAACTCCAGCCCTTCCAAACATTTTTAAAGCTACTTAATTCCATCTAATACATATCTTCTACTTAGCATACCTAGGCATGATTCTGTATTCAGATAAAGTCACTAACATATACCAAACAGACCTAAAATTCTCCAATTCAATTTATCACCAAGAATGGAATGTCATCATTCTCTGAGGCATTCTAGTTGACAAGTGTCATTTTTACAAAAGCACTTAATCTTAGGAAAGTTTAGAAGGAATAGTCATTCCTTCAGTAAATATTGATAAAACATTTATTCAGGGCCAAGTTTTCTTCTAGGCTGAACATGTGATATTGAACTAAACATACACTATATATCACTTCTGAACAGATAACTTCCTGTATTTTAAGTGTTTACACATTCTGCTTCTATGCTATGTTGCCCTCATTTTCATAGTAAAATAATGCTATGACCCTTCCCACAGGTGTTTTCATGGAAATCAAACCAACAAATGCATCACTTTCAAGTCTTTGGAGGTACGGGGCCAATATATATCAGAGAATAAGAGAGATTCTGGTATGCTAAGAAGATTGGAGACCATTCCAGCCCCAAGACTCTTTCAAGGCCATTCAATTTTCAGAGTGTTCTTCTCAGCAGGGATAGAGAAATCATGTATACCTCTTTTTAAATCCAAAAAAAAGTTAGCTTAACATTCTAGGCCAGGTGAATAGTTTCCTAACAATTTAAAATATTGCAGCAATAAAATGTGTTCATAATAACTAAAAATTTGAGAATTTGGTTGTCTAAGAGTTTATATAAATTATTTTATTTGATCTTGGGAATATCTCCATCATTCCTCGCTAACTGAAACCAAAAGGTGTCATATTTTGCCAAAATTAACATGACACACAGCAAAGCTATGATTGTCTAACCCAATCACTATGCTCTTACCCGTTATAGTGTAATAAGCCCTATCACCCTTTCCTCAAAAATGTACATAAAATACATGATACATAAAATCTCCTTCACAGGGAAAAACAGAAAAATAATGCTCTCAATGTGAATGATTAGTTAAGATTATAATAGCCATGAGTTTTAGTCCAATTTGTGTACTAAAAATAGACAGTAGAACTTTCCTTTTGGAAGAAGAAAGAGAAAACGAAAGAATCAGACAAGGTGTGCCATATTCAAAAGTACAGAAAGAGAAATTGGATAACAAATACTAAAAAATTTCCTATTTTCCCAGAGTTTTTTATTTTGCCGTTGCACAGGTAGTGAGCTTGTATTATATGAATTATGAAGATTTGAGAGTTTCATGGTCCTCATAGCTTCTGCTGTTAGGAATTCTTCCTAGGTAATGCCTTAATAATGTAACTCCATTAACAGACTCAGCTTGTGAATGTAATCTATAGAACTATTGTTCAAATTGGTGCAAAGATTACCTACTTCAGCAACATGAGGGTAATTGTTTAAAAGGCAGTTATGCCTATCATTCAAGAGCATCACTCAATTAGAATCTCTAGACCTTTGTCCTTGGAATCTGCATTTTCACAAGAACCCTAACTGATTCTCATAGTACATTAAAGAATGGCAAACATATGGGTGATGATTAAATCTAACTTGGATATATTTATTATGATAATTTCTTACCAAGGCCTTTCCTTAGAGTACCTATATGCTGATATCAAAATACTTTTGAAATAAAGTGCTCTCTTGGTCCTGAATGTTAGAAATTATTATCTTCTTTATTCATAATCTTTGGAAGGATAAAGTCATTTTACATTGTTGTGATTATTTCTCCGTTGAAGTCACTTAGAATATCTTCGTAGCATTTTTCACCCCTTCATTTCTGATCAATGGATTAAAGGGCTTGATATAGGAGTGATCATGGTTTAAAACATAGCTGTGGATTCATCAAGAGAAGATGGTCACTGGGCACAGATATACAAATATGCAGGACACAAAGAATAAAATGACCATGGTGATGTGAGAGGAGAGTTGGAGAGGTCTTTGTGCCTTACCTCCAAGTTATGAGATTTCAAAGTATGTAAGATGGTCACATAGGAGACCAAAAGAGGAGGAAACTTAATAAGAAGGTGAATCCTTTGTTGTCAGCAATAAAGAGACTTAAGGAATGGGTATCCATGTAGATGAGTTTTAACAAACAATTCGAGTCACACATGAAGTTATCTATGACATTGGGTCCACAGAAGGACAGCTAGACTGCAAAGATGATATGAATTCTTAAATACAAGTAGCCTTCAGCACAGATCAGTCTCATGAGATAGCCAAACTCATAGTGACTCATGAAGATTACATAGTACAGATGACCATGTAGCAGTCATAAGTCACACCTCTCAGCAAAAGGATATCAGCAGCACCAAAAGATGCTCAAGTCATCTTACATCATGCACTTCACGAAAGAGATGAGCTTTTTTACAGCAAGAGTGTTAATTGGCATTTTAGGGTCCAGGGAGGTAGAACAGCCGTCATCTACAAGGGATAAGTAACACAAAAGACATTGTAAAGCACTACGGAGGAGCATAAAGAAGACTTGACTAAATGTAAACACGTATCCTCTTACTGATTAGGAATTCTCAAATCTCTAAAAACATAAACTCTTCCTAACTTAATCTTCCTAAATCAAATTGCATTGAAAATAGCTGGACTTTTTTGTGACTAGCCTAGCTTATTTTAAATTTAGTTTGGCAACATCAGCATAGAAGAACAGGCATAATTCTGAAAAGAAAGGTAATTAGTGAGTAAGAGGTTTTTCAAATATCAAAATGTAGAGAAAAAGGCAATTATATCATGTATGAAATAACACATGACTGAAGAGATCAATGGAACAGAATGCAGTCCTGAATTGCGTGCAAATATATATGGCACTTTAGAAACAATAAAACTGGGATTTTCACTCAGTGGTGAGAAGATAATTATGCAGCTAAAAAAATTTCACTTAGAAAACAAATAAACTTCATCCTTATTTAACTCCAATCAAAATAAATAGCAATTGGGTCAAAAATTTCATATAAAATATAAAATCACAAAAGTGCAAAAAAAATTAAATGCTAAAAAGTATTATTGTTAGAGTGAAGCAGGCAAGTCTTTTAAGGAAGATACAAACAACAGATAAAATATTCATAAATATGACTAGGTGAATATAAAGAAGTCAACATGGCCAAAAAAAGATTACCAGGCAATTTATAGATAAGCAAATACAAATATCTTTAAATATGTGAAGAGATGCTTAAATCAGTATTGAAAGAATTTCAATTAAATATGCAAAGCAAAATCAATTTCTTTAATTAATCGACTGTCATATACCATAAATGTTTACCAGTACTGGTTGTTGAGAATGTGGATAGGCAGATATTTTCCAAGACTGAGGGCAGAAGTGTATTTGGAACACCATTTGACCAAAAATTCTACTTCTAGGAACTAACATTTCTAAGAACACATATTCAAAAACATATGTATTTATTGCAGAAAATAAATAATTTACATGTATAGAAAAAGATCAAAAATAACATGAAGAGTACTGGATACATTATTTCTACGAAAATTTAAGGGAATGTTACATATTATGAGAATACTGAGAATCAGTTTACCTATATGTATTGGTAAGAAAAGATCTTCACAATATTGAGTAGCAAAATATAAATGTTTACACAGAGAAGTATACATACACACATATGTAAATATGCTTGCAATTGCAAAGATTAGTACTTGAAGAATCCTAAGAAATAGACTTGTGACTACTTGGGGGAAGAACACTGGGAAACACCAGTGAGGGATGAAAAATAGATTTATTTTACACTCATAATTTCACACGGTTTCTGTTTTTATATCCATCATCGTTTGCACTTTTTCATTTTAAAGAACAGAAGTTTACGTTCTAAATATTCCATATGTAATGTGACTATAATTGAATAAAGAAGATAATATATATATTTATATATATGTATCATTACATATTATAACTAGAAAAAATAAAAAGAATGAACAAAAAGGACAGGAAACTAAAAAAATAAATCTAAGGTGGCCCCATCCACAAAATTGCTTCCCACTGAGTGGCAATCGCTCAGCCTGTGTGAATGTGCCCCATCCAGCAAGCACAAGAGCTTGGCCAACCTGCCCATGACTGCATCACTAGCTTGTATGAAAGCACCACTCTTGCCTAGCACAGCAGCTTAGCTGGACCCAGATCCACTTGCCAAGTGAAGCATCTGGCATCAACCCACTCACACAGCACATATGCCCTGCCCACATGAGCACAATCTGCTGAGTTCCTGTGTAGCCCACAGGAACAGAGAGCGGCCTGACCAGCACAACTAGTAGTCAAATTCATAAAAACAGAAAGCAAAACATAAGTTTACAAGGACTGAGGGAGAGGAGAATGAAGAGTAATTGTTTCATGGATATGGAGTTTCAGTTTGAGAAGATGAAAAAGTTCTGGAGAGAATTGGTGATAATTGCACAACAATGTGAATGTACTTAATGCCACTGAACTGTACATTTAAAATTGCTTAAAATGGTAAATTTTATGTTATGTATGTTTTGCCAAAATAAAACAAATAATACCAAGGAAGAAGGACAGACTGTGAGTGAGGTTGGCAGCAAATAGAGAAGCAAAATTGTTAACTGTTGAGGATAGTACTTAAGGCATGGCTTCCCTCTCAGGTTCTGGACTCCAGAAGTGTGTCAATTTGGTTTAAATACAAAGGTTGATAACAAAGAAAGATGACTCTCTGCAGGATTCCAGCCAGCTGTCCATCACCTCAGAAGCTGAGCAAGAGGCTATTGTAGTGGAGCCTCCTTTCTATAGTGTTTCTATTCTCTACCTCTGGAGGTCTTTATACCTGAGTGCTTCGCTGAATGTGATTTTTTTCAATGGCTGCTGTCTGAAAGTGTAGTGCTTAACTCTAAATCCTTAGGATTATCTCTCTGTAGGGTAGAGAAAAAAATCTATATTACCCTGAATACATCACAAGAATCTGTCACCTAGGAATTCATCCCAAAGGAAATTGCTATGTCTATGACTTTTAAATTACTCAGTCTTTGGTAGATGAGAATCTTGCCTTCTAAGTCTCCTCAGTCAGGCACTAATAAAAATGTCACAATCTCCCAAGTTAATCTGCCACATAACCTTGGAGACTGGCGTTTCCATTCTCAGGGCAACCATATCGTTTAAAACAGTCATGTTTTCAGAGAAAAATTCATTCTCTGAATTCTGGCCTATGCTTAAAACCACCCCATATCTTATGCCAGACTCACAAATGTCAAAATGAGTGACAAAGCCTTATAATGAACCTTTCCAACTCAACCTACCCAAATCTCACCTCAAACTATAGTCAGAGACATATGTTTAACCAAAGCTGAACAGCATTTCTAAAACTAGCCTCCAATGATGTTTGTGGGTGCCAGGTGGGAGTAAATGAAAGACCTTGGCTGATGCCTCAGCAAATACTCCAACAGAGAAAATTGCTAATCCCCTGAGGACTTTTGAGGTCAATACATTACCAAATCCTGCACTTTGTGAAAGTCTATTTAACCATTTCTCTAGAGTCAATGAAGAAAAATCACAAAGAAGGACCTTTAAGTAAATGACAGCAACAGAGCCATGTACTAACAAGATGAAGATTTGTATGGAAGACACCGCTCCCAACCTTGGTGGGTTAGAAGGAGGACTTAAATCAGGAATAAAAGGAATTCTCTCTACATTGCTCATGGACTTTTTGGGAAATAAATATTTGGCAGAATTGATTTAAGAAAACAATGTCCAATCAAGTGGATTTGATTCACTTATACATTTTATAGTTCCATATACTAGGTTTTTCTGATTTGAAGAATTTATCATCGCTCCCATTGTTTTTAATTTGGATTTGATACAGTTCTAAGAGATCTGGAAAAAAAATATATATAGAAGATGTATTTATAACTTTATAGAAAGCTAAGAAAGTAAGTAGAAATTATATACTAGAGCTACTGAAGTTTCCTAACTAAAACAGCTCATTTTTTTAATTGATTTCATAATAGTTTACATCAATGTGAGATTTCAGTTGTACATTATTTCTTGTCTGTCACCACGTAAGTGCTCCACTTCACCCACAGTGCCCCCCTACCTCCTTGCCCTGGTAACCACTGAAGTGTTTTCTTTGTCCTAGTACTTGTTTATATCCTACATATGAGTGGAATCATCTGGTGTTTGTCTTTCTCAGTCTGGCTTATTTCGCTTAGCATAATTCCATCTAGGTCCTTCCAAGTTATTGCAAATGGGATGAATTGTCCTTTTTTCTGTAAAACAGTTCATTTTCTTGAGTAAATCCAGACTGATAATGGAAACCAAAATAAAGTAAAATGTTCAAGATTGACAGAGTTATCTAGAAAGATAAAAATGTCAGTGTCT
Organism: Equus caballus; assembly: GCF_041296265.1. NCBI lineage: Eukaryota > Metazoa > Chordata > Mammalia > Perissodactyla > Equidae > Equus > Equus caballus. The sequence continues at coordinate 16,701,786 of NC_091695.1, forward strand.
CCTTGACAACTCTTAGAGTCTATTTGTGGCTGTGGTGCATATGCCCTGAGAGGAAGAAATCAATGACTAGGCTCAATATGAAAACCGAGGAATCCATAGTCAACTAGATCTAGGTCAGTGATAATTAAATCTTTCTCCTGATTTTAATCAGATTAACTTAATTTAGCCAATTTATTTTCACTGAAATAAGTTTTGTAGTTATATTCTGTGAATTGAAGGTTAATCTTGTCTCTAAAAATGAATTTTGATACAATGACATGAAAATATCGACAGAAAAGATTATCTGTAATATTGCCAGATAAGACACTGTTGAGAACTACTAAAGTCACTTTTACAATATTGTTGTTAACATTTATATTCCTCTAAGTAGATTGATTCTGTAGATTTCTATTTGTAATGGTTTGTAAATCTCTCCCCTTTTCATGACTTTCATGTTGCCATATTAAAGTTAGAATTTGTGAGTTGAATCTATTAAAAATGATTAACCACATAATCACCATCTATCAGAGCCATGGAGAGAGAAAACAACTAAGAGACTGAGCTTTCCTGAAAACTAAAAATATCTTTCCTCACCTTTATTGAAGCTGAGAGATCATGATGCTGATTTTTGTGTCCAGAAATTTTTAAAGAAAAATATGTGCTTATTTTTTTTTAGCAGGGATTGGAGAAAAAAGAAAAAATAAGGAGAGAGGAATAAAATATCTTGTGATCTTTTGTGACAACATGTACTCACTCTTGGAAGTCTATGTATGGATCCTTCCAAAAACATAGAATTATAGTGCTGTATACAATCAATATTTCCACTAGTTACCAAGGAAAATTTCAAGTTCATCTTAATTAATTAAACTTATGCTGAAACGGAACACTGTATTGTCTTAGATGACCCTAACATTTCTGTCTTGTCAATAGGAAACTCAGGGAGACTTCATGACTAATTTAATTCCATTTGTAAAATGTGACTAGAATAATATATCTAATCCAGAGCATCATTCTATACGTGATGAAAGACCAACTGCACGGAAAATTTACTTAAGAAACATTGAGGTCTTTTCAGGAAATTTACAGCACTTACATGTCCACATTCAAAGATGTGGAAAGAGTGAACGTGAAAGTGTCATGTGAAGCCAGACACAACATCCAGAGCTGTTGAATGAATGCTGCTCAATGAACTGTTATAAAGATAGTCCTTTGGTATTTTGAAGGGAAAAAACTCCGTCTGTAGTTCTGTGTGTGTGTGTGCATGGACACTCATTTGACAGCATGGAATAACAGTTCATGGAACACCGTTGGTATAAATATAGTAAGTCTTGGTACTTTCATATCTGATGCACAGTTGACTTGTAAAAGAATATTATGTTCATACACCTGCAAATATTCATGCCAACAGAAAGGTGTAATTTCAGAATAATTGTTATTGATAAAATTTGTCCCAGAGAGTGAAATATAGCCTTCTGTGAGATCATGGGGCCAGAAAGTTTGGAAGTCAACCAATATTCAACATTCATAGTAACACTTTGCTTGTATTCTGGTATTTGTAAGGTATTGTCACTATTCAATTAATATGAATAAGGAGAAATTTAACCTCGTTCTCTTCTTCTTTACAACTATCTTCAAAATAGCAGAAGTGAGTGGAAAGTGTAGCTCCATCAATCCCAAATACAAAGACTGAAGAGATGACAGAATATTTCAGTATTGAATTAAAAATATCACTTACAAATACAGTGATCTTTCAAGATGGACCATGTGCTCAGAACCCAAGCTGAGTCAATGGAAAAGATGAGCTATGCAAGGTAATTCATCTTGCTGGGTCTGACCCAGAATCCAGAGCCACAGAAAGTCTTATTTGCTGTGTTTTTAATCACCTGCTTGATCACATTGGCAGGTAACCTGTTCATCTTGGTTACCATCTTCATCAGCCCAGCCCTGGGTTCTCCAATGTACATTTTTCTGTCCTGTTTGTCCCTTATAGTTTCTACTCATCTTCCATAGCACCCAAAATTATCTTTGACTTGATCTCTGAAAAGAACACCATATTCTTCGGTGGCTGCATGACTCAGCTCTTTGCTGAACATTTCTTAACTGGAAATGAGATCATCTTGCTAATTGCCAGGGCCTGTGACCGCTTTGTAGCTATCTGTAAGCCCTAGCACTGTGTGACCATCATGAGCAGACCTGTGTGCTGTTTCCTGGTGGGAATGGGTGGGGTTGTAGGGTTCTTCAGGGAAGGAACCAGACTTGCTCATGGTCCAGTTACCATTCTGTGACCCCAATGTCATTGACCATTTTATGTGTGATTTGGTTCCTATCTTGGAGCTGGCATGCACTGACACACACTTTGGGGCCTCTGATTGCTGCCAACAGTGCATCCTTCTGTTCACTCATTTTTTTCTATGCTGTTTTTTTTCCTATGGCAACATACCATGCTCAATGAGGACTCATAGCTCTGAAGGGCATTACAAAGCCATGTCTACTTGTGCCTTTCATGTCACTGTTGTCATCTTACTCTTTGTACCTTGTTCATTCCTGTACCTAAGACCCAAGACTTCCTTCGCAAGCAACAAAGCTGTGATGTGTTTTGCACCACAGTAACTCCTATGTTAAACAATTTGATTTACACCTTCAGAAATTCAGAAGTGAAAAATGTCATGAAACTCTGGGGCCAAATAATTAAAACTGGAGATAATTAAATATCATGATTGAAGTATTTAGGCAAAAAAATCTAGTGATCTTTTATAGACATTTATTCCCCTCCTTAGTTGGTTAAACTTGGGACAGTAAATTATCCTGTCTGGATCCATTTTCTCCAGGGCCCCCCATGCTATGGGCAGGGCTGACATATTCATCAAGGCACAGGGGTCACAGTGCCAAGAGTCCATGATAGTTTTAGGAGATCCTGAAATTTTTTAATTTCTTTTAAAATAAGAAGATAAAATGAATATAACCCAAACTCACCTTGGAGTATAGTCATCTTTATACCCTTACAGTCATAAAATATAATTTTTAATAGTTTTATGGAGGAAAGACCCATGAGGACAAATGTACCAAAGGTCAACAAAAATCGCGATGTTACCATGATTGTAGGTATGAAACAGATCTATAACAATATTCTTGAAAATGCTCTATACACTACAGATAGGAAGAAACTTTAAACGAGGAAAAATAACTATTTATGATTAAAGTGTAGAACATTAGGGAGAGAGCCTTCAAGAAATACTTTTATCAAAATACTTTTTTTCCAAGCCAGTCCTGATGGCCTAGTAGTTAAAATTCAGCACACTCTACTTCAGTGTCCCTGGTTTGGTTCCCTGGCGTGGAACCACATCACTTGTCTGTCAGTAGCCATGCTGTGGTGGCAGCTTACATAGAAGGACTTACAACTAAGATATACAACTATCTACTGGGGCTTTAGGGAGAAAAAAGAAAGGGATATTGGCAACAGATGTTATCTCAAAGCAAATCTTTCCCAGCAAATAAAAAATACACTTTTTTCATCTTTCTAAGTTTGAGAGGTTTATAATGTTGTCCCACCACAGCAATAAAAAATTTTACTTACTACAATCTCATGAAGAGAGCATTTGCACTTTGTAAAATTTGCATTTTGTGAAAATTGCATCTTCACCATTCCCTGTAGTATACAATTGTCTACAAAAAGAATTAGAATCAGAAGCGGCTGAAGTGAAAGAAATATCATTAAGTCTGTAGAGTTAAGGCAGAAAATACCTATAGATTAAAATCTTATTTTAGATGCAAAAGAAAAGAAGACTCTGAACACTGAACAGCTGTTAAAGAAAATTGCCAGCAATGTAAGAAGAAGTTTGTGCCATGGAACTGGACAACAGAGTTCACAAATCTGGATTGGAGAAAATAGTCCATATCATGAATGTAACAAAATTCTAAGAGATTTGGAAATAGATGCTTTGAAGTCAGAAATAAAGAGCTTTGCATCAAATAGGCTTAATTTTTCATCTGGTCTTTAGCATTAACTAGCCTTGTAAATGTAAGCAAGTTGCTTCACCTCTCTGTTTTTTCAGTCTGTAAAAGAGAAATAACATTCATACTTTAAATTGTAATAATTAAATGATTTAAATTGAGTAAATGAGTCAGCTGAAAAATAGTGAAAATTGCTCAAACTCTGAACAGCCTTCAGAGATGTCATCAGAGCATAAGATATGCTGGGGAATGCAGTTCCTGACAGAGGAACCCAAGAACACCACTACAGTCAACCACTAACTGTGATCACAGAGGACCAAAAGTTTGCCCCAGCCTCATTTGACTTAAAAAAATGCCACAAATGTCATTAATTGATAAGTAGGGACAGCATAATGGTGAGTTATTATTTCAGCAAGGAAACTTAATGGGGCCAGCAATCAGGTGTCTGGACACTAAAAGCTAACTCATCACCAACTACCTATTCTGGGCTAAAATTGCTGTTAAATATCTCTGCAGTTACAAATAGGGGCCTGGTTGGAGCAACTGTGAGATACCGAGTGGAACTTATTTCAGAATTTCTCACTAATGATGGATCCTGTCTTGTTCGGTCCTCTGGAAGAAGGAGAAAAAGGGAGAACCCAGTGCTGAGACTAAAAGACCTTCCTCTGTACAGAGTTTGTGATTCCTGGGGAAGAGTTCAGAAACCTGTTTTCAGGAAGAAATTTCTCACCCAGGAATTCGAATATCATGTGATGCTGACATTTCTCATGTTTACAAGACTTTGTATCAGGTTAGATCTCACCATATATAAAGACCTTTAGAAAATAGATGTTTTGCCATAAATTCCTACATGTGACCATCTTATAAATATATGCAAGCAACAGTATGTTTTAAAAAATCAAAGCTATCTCTTAAACATCTAGTAGTTCCCATGAAAGACAGAACCAAAGAGGATAACGTTAAAATAAGGATGCTGATGATGAAGAGGAGGTAGAGGATGATAGCTAATATTTATCGAGCACTTTCTGTGAATAAAGTCTTGACCTAAGCACCCACTTTATATGTTTTGGAGGCAGCTAACTTCTGACCCTAATTTCTTTCTGTCCTTAATTTATTTGAAACCCCAAACTATGGAACTTACTTCTGTCTAACACAGTTTGAAATTTGGACATAATGGTGACCCTACCCATAGGATGGTGTGAGCATCAATAAAACAATCATAGTATAAATAATTATGACAGAATTTTAAATTTGTTTGTTTACTAAGCACAAAGGGATGGATATACTTTCTGTTATTTTATTGTCACTACAGCCCAATAAGTGCAGTAATATTGATATTCTCATTTCATAAATTAGGAAACCAAGAAATGGAGAGACTATCAAAATGTGACAAAATGAAAGAAGACAATATTTATTTCGCCTAAGAACTCTGGAAATGTGTAAAATTATTTGCCTTAAGCAACATTTTGCTTGACATTTCTACTGCTCCATTAATTATCACACAGACTCAAATGACATTAACTTAAATGCAATCAATAGATTGCATTTAAAGATCTGGATAATGGATCAAAACTAACTGATTTTGAGTTTCAGTTTAGGTACTTAAAGCTTGATAACCTTGGTAACCACACCAGGAGATGATTTCCTCATTTCTGAAACTGGGATAATAATCATTCATGCCGTATATATTTCATATAGTAGTTTTTTTTATGATCAAAGTGTGCAATTTAAATGAAAAGACTAAGTAAATCATAAAAAGTCTATAAGATGAGTGGATAGATATCACTGAATAAGATAATATGTGTTAATAAAAAGCAAGCACTGGTCTGTTCCACTTAGAGAAATGAAGTCATTTTTATTTCCTGCTTTCCACTTATTTACCACCTGCAATTTATAACTGTGTGAAGGGCTTTCTCATGGCATTTTTCTACCTCTTCATTTATTAGGGTATAAATGAGTGGATTCAAGACAGGTGTCAGAATATCATAAAATACTGCTGTGTTTTTGTCTATAGATGAAGTAGAGGTTGCAAGTATATAAGTAAATATGCAGGGCACAAAGAACAGGGTAACAACAGTGAAGTGGACCCCACAGGTGGAGAGGCCTTTGTGTCTCCCTTCTGCACTGTGAAACCTCAAGGAGTGATGGATGATGATGTAGGAGGCACCCAGCATGAGGAAGTTCAACAGACAGATCACACCGCTGTTGGGAACCACCAGCAGACTGATGGCACATATGTTGGTGCAGGTGAGTTCTAGCAAATGTTATAAGTCACAGATAAAGTGATTTATCATATTGGGCCCACAAAAAAACAACTGAAGGACCAGGATGAGCTGAATCAATGAATGCAGAAGCTCCCTAGCCAAGGCACACTCACCAGCAGGCCACAGAGATGCCTGGTCAGGATGATAGTATAGTACAGAGATCTCCAGATAGCCATGTGGTGGTCATAAGCCATCACTGTGAGCAGAATGATCTCAATACCTTCAAAAAATGGGCTCCAAAGAGTTGAGCCAGGCAGCCCTCATAAGAGATGACTCTCCCCTTGTACAAGGAGTCAGCAATGAGTTTAGCGACCATAAAGGGAGATTAACAGGCACCGATAAAAGACAATTTGGCCAGGAAAAAATACATATACATGGGGAAAGCCACGCAGGAACTGGAGGTGATGGTGACCAAATGAGCATGTTGCTACAAACTGTGATCTCATAGATGATTGAAAAGACCAAAAACGGAACTCCCTGTACCTCTGGGCTCTGTGAAAGTCCCAGAATGAAAAATGCTGTGATGTTGTGAGGTATTTCCATAGATGCCGCTGCATTTTTATTTGAGTTTCATTTTTCTTTTATTTAATTTTAAAAATAGGTTTTAGAAAACTTACATTGAGTGTATCTGAGGATGCCAACAGGTCACCAGGGTTTTTATTTTTGTTTTTTAACATCCTAACATTATGGAATAGTGAACCTGGAAGAGTTCTTAAAGAGTCATCTAGGCCAGCTCCAAGCATAGCAAGCCAAATTTCACTGGAAGGAATTCAAATTGTTTTTTACATTGAGGCAAAGCACAGATTGGGCAATTGCTGTTGAGTACAGAAACTCATCTGAGCTGAAATTTTCTTAGAATAGCACTAGTTGAAAACTCAAAAGGGAGTCGTTCATTTACCAGCAGCTGGGAATTCTTTCCATTATTCATTTCCCACTTATTTGCTGCAGAACCCTATGATATTTAAAATCACATTTTCTAATTGTCTTCATTTTAAAGGTGGTAGATTGAAGACTCAGAGAGATTAGATGCAGCTGGTACAAAGTCACATGGGTGATTCATGTCAGAGGTGAGGCTGGAATCCAGGTTGCTTGTCACTCCAGCCTGTGTGCTTTCCAATATAACCTCCACCCTCAAGTATCTACTTTCTCTGTGTTTGACAAGCCAAAAACATTGCTGCTGCTAATATTAGGGAAGCAGTTCTCACAGAAAGAGTAGTTGGCTTGTTATCTCTGCTTCATGCTAAAAGTACTTGTCCACATAGTCTCAGAAAATCTGCATCTTTCCACTGGAATGAGTTATTTATAAGGTGGGAATGATAATGTCAGGATTATCAGTGCTATGTGCTTTCTGCCTAAGGGAGGCTAATTATCCCCTCACAAGATCACTTGCTGAAGCAGTTTTAGAACTAGGTTTGCCTTGTTCACAGGTTAGAACAATGTTGATGCCATCATTTAATTAGTCCCTTTGAATACACCTTTTGTCTCAGGGAAATGACTCTCTTCTGTTTCTTAGAAGTGCCCAGTGCCCTTCCACTGTCTAGACAGAGTCCACAAATTGTCTGGAGGAAAAGGGAGTTAGGCTATTTCAGGAATTCATATTGGAGGATCAACATCTTTAGGGAAATTACTGACTGAACAACCACAAAAATCAGCAGCATCTATTGAGCATCTTCTGTGTTCTAGGCATGGATCCTAGGCCCTTTCACACATATCCTCTCTTTCGTTTCCTCCCATAAAACTAAGAGAAAAGTATCACTGTCCTTTACCCATATTTCTGTGTGGTGTGCTAAAAGATCAAGAAAACTAGAGTTGGAATAACCTGAACTGAAATTACACTTCCACCATTTCAATCATTCACTAAGCATTTTTTCAGGGACCACCTAATAAAATATAGCACTTTGATAAATGCAAGGAATATCATAGTGAATAAGACAAACAGGGTCCTTACCAGGAGGAAGCACATATTCTAAAAGGGGCAGTAGCCACCTCTAAAACAAAGCAGGGGCATAAACAAATAGAACAATTACAAAATCAACTATATGAAATTGCTGGATTCATGCATTTTATATGTATTTTAATGCTGATAAACAGTGACAGAGATATACATGTTAATATTTATTGGTATATGCAGCAAAATGTCCTCCAAAACAATTTATAACCATTAACATTTCCAACACTCTGGCCTGTTCAGCACATCAGTACAACAATTCCACAGTACTGAATGAATCCTATCCTAAGCCTTCTCTAAACCTGTTCCCTGAAAACTTCTAGAAAAAGTCACAAAATAGGGATGATTTAGTCCAATATAAATTCATGTCATCAGCTTCAAAGGGCCCATCAACGTGGCCCAGCAATCCTACTACATTTCTTTAATCAATACATTTTCCCAATTCTCCTCAAGAACAATTTAAAATCTTCAATTTCTTCAAAATTCCCTTTCCCAACCTCGTTTCTATTCTTGACTTTTATCTCAGTCTGAGTTAAAAAGTCTGAAAAAACTTCTTAGAACTACATTTCAGTCTGTGATCGTCCCTCCTTCTTTTTATCCCTCTCTGCTTCACAAGAGTCAGACCTGCATCACTCCTGGAGGCTTTTCCCACCTTCCCTCACCAGCGTTTCCCCCAATGAATCTCTTACACATCTAATCTGTCTGAGCTTCTGCTGCTCAGAGAACCAGGACTGATATAAAATTTATAAAGAACTCTTGCAAGCCAATAAGATAAACACAGACAGCCACATGAGATTTGAACAGATCTTCAGCAAAGAAAATATTGAATGGGATGAAAACATATAAAGGGGACTCACTTCTTTAATCATCTGAGAAGTATGATGTAGAACCACAATAAAATGCAACGTTCCTTCTACATGGCTAAAATTAAAAGGACTATCAAGGGGCTGACCCGGTGGCCGAGTGGTTAAGTTCGCGCGCTCCGCTGCAGGCGGCCCAGTGTTTCGTTGGTTCGAATCCTGGGCGCGGACATGGCACTGCTCATCAGACCACGCTGAGGCAGCGTCCCACATGCCACAACTGGAAGGACCCACAACGAAGAATATACAACTATGTACCGGGGGGCTTTGGGGAGAAAAAGGAAAAAAAAATAAAATCTTTAAAAAAAAAAAAAAAAAAAAAAAGGACTATCAATACCTAGTGTTTATTGTCGATATGGAGGAATAATCTCTCTCATATGCTGCTGGTGGAAATGTATAATTTTTTTCCAAGAACATATTGGAAGACTATTGGAGATCATCAGCTAATGTCAAATATACATATAACCTATGACTCAGATACTCCACCCTTAGATATAAATCCAAGAGAATTGTGTGCATCTATGCACTGGAAGACACATTACTGAGAGTGTTCATAGAGCTATTTGTAATAGCACAAAACTAGTAATAACCTAAATGTCCACCATCAATAGAACAAATAATTATTGTGTATTCATATAGTGGACTAACAGACCAATGAAAATAAGTGAACTATAGGAACATATAACAACATGAATGAATCTCACAAACACACTGTGGAGCCAAAGAATCCAGACACAAAATATTGCATACTGTGTGATTGCATTTATTTAAAATTTAAAAATAGACCAATCTGGGGGTGTGAACTTAAGTGGTAAATGTGTAAAAGTATAAAGAAAAGCAAAGAAGTTTTATTATAAAAGTCAGATTAACATTGACCTTTGATGGTAGAAAAAGAGATGTGATTGGGAAGAGATATAGTGGGTCCCAAAAGGGCTAGAAATTTTCTACTTCTTGACAAGGTTTGTGGTTCTATAGGTGTTCCACTTTACAATTCAAATATTTTGTTTTTCTTTGTCTTGGTTTTTAATAGTTTGATTATGGTATGTCTGAGGTGAATTTCTTTAAGTTCATCTAGTTTGAGATTTGCAGAGCTTCTTTAATCTGAAGTTTATATCTTTTACCAATATTTGGAAGTATTCAGCCATTAGTTTTTCATATGTTTTTCTCTGAACCATATTATTTCTTCTTTTTTCTTTTGAGACTTTGATAGTATGAATGTTATACATTCAGTATTGCCCCACATGTCTCTGAGACTGTATCTTTTTTAAAAATCTATTTTTATCTCTGTGGTTCGATCCATCTTCAAATTCACTGATTCTTTCTTTTATATTTCCATTGTGCCATTGAGCTCAGAAAGTATGTTTTTAATTTTGGTTATTGAATCTTTTAATGCTCAGAAAGTATGTTTTTAATTTTGGTTATTGAATCTTTTAATGCTCAATTTATGATTTTATTCTTTTTTATAATTTCTATTTTTTTGCTGATATTTTCTATCTTTCATTTGTTTCAAGTATATTTTCTATTACTTATCAGATCATGGTTATATGTTTGCTTTAAAATCTTTGTCTGAAAATTCCAATATCTCTATCATTTCAAGATTGGCACCTGCTCATTAATTTTTCCTTTGCAGGTTGAGGTTTCCTGCTTCTTTTTATACTAACATTGGATTGTATCCTGGATATTTTCAATATTATGTTATGATACTTTGGATCTTTTCACATTAAGGAGAATGTTAAATCTTTAGTTTTACCACGCAATTAACCTTGTTAGTTGCAGGTGGCAATTTCCAATCTACCTTCTGTGGGCTGTGATTCCAATGCCAGTTCAGTTATCAAATCTTTTGTAGTGTTATTCAGACCTGTTATGTACACCACTCAGTGGCCAGTTTGGGACTTGGGTGGTGGTGAAGCCTCTAATGTCATTCTCAAACACTGGTATGTTGTATGAAGTTCAGATTCACACTGTTGCAGCTCAGAGGTGGGCCCTGGAATTCATACACGACTTCATGAGATGACTCTCCTATGTGCCCTCATCTCTTTGATCTCCCTGATGCCTTCTGCCTCTTGAAATTTGGCTTTAGTTTTCTCATTGTGCTGCACACTTTCCACAACTGAGTCTGTGTCAATGGCAAAGATTCAGGAGGATTCAGAGATAATAAAACAAATAGGGATTTGTGCCATGCTCTTGAGATCACAGCTCCTACATTCAAGTAGAAAGATCCTCCTCCCAAAGTTTTGGGCAACTGCTCAGCCACCATTGTGACCCTTGTCACTGATTCTCTGCCACAGGATTGACTGGCATCTAGAACAGGAGATGAAAGAAAAAAAAAAGAAAAGGAAGAGACCCACCCCTTAAATCTGGCCCATTTGTCTGACCAACAAGAGAGAGGTTCTCTTGGAGGTCTTTCTATATGTACCCAGTGCACACTTCCAGGTCTAGAATGCATTGAGTTCAGGCCAAGTGATACAGAGGGGAAAAGATCAGAAACTTTAAATCTGATCTCCTTCCCCAATATGCCTGTTATCATTTACTTTTGAAAATCCTTGGATAGCTTTTCCATGCATTCTGTGTAGGATTTATAGCTTCATCTCTGCAGGAAAGAAAGGGTGAATTGTTCTTACTCCATCTTTTCTGGAACAGGAACTCTTCAAGATAAGTATATTTTGAAGTTAAGCTAAGAAGATTTGTTCATAGATTAGCCATTAGAAGAAAGATAGAAAACTTGATGATTCCAAAATTTGGGGGGCTGAGCCAAAAGAACAGTGAACGAAAGACTATGGTAAAGAACCTCTGCTGGAAAATAAATAGGTACATAGCTACATCTCATCATCTCCCTAATACTACGGAACATAATGGGACCTGAGGTGGCACCTCCTGTCTCTCATTCAGGAGAACACTATTAAAACCTGCAAACCTTAAAATTCTCATGTGTACACACACACACACACATACACACACACACACACACACACACTGCCTACTTGTTTTTCTCTACTCTCTCCCACCATTCTCATAAAATTGACTTTATAATAACCCTTTGGGGGTTACTTAATATAAACAGAGGGCACAATAAAATATTAACATTTGGTACTTAGACCAAATCACCTGCCAGGACATCTCCCACCCAGAAGAATTTCCAGGGACTAGGTCACTCCTTGAGGACAGGATTTTAGTGTGATTCCATGCAGTTCTGTGCCCCCAGAATCTAGAAGAGTGTCTGAGTTGTTGTTTTTCATCAAGAAAATAGTTTGAGTTTATGAGTTCTAGTATATTCTGTTTTAATGTGCTTTTTGGAAAAATCATGTGTACTTATTTTAAATGAAAAACACTTAAAGGTATAAATAGAGCTTCAAAGTAAAGTAAAATCCAAGCACTATGTTAATTACTGCTGGCATTTTGATAAAGCTCCTGGCAAACACTATCCCTATCTGTACCTGAACAAGCAGAAACTAGGAAGAAAATTTTCCATCGCTGGACCACATGTGGCTTCATAATCTGATTTTTAAATTCCGTACTATGTTGTAAAATCTTTCTGCAACAAAAAATATAGATAAATTCCATCTTTTTTAAAGTAAATGAACAGAATCTGTGTAACATGTAAAATAAAATTGAGGGGGAACATGTAACTTGCTGGCATCAGATGTGAAACAGCAAAACTATGAGCTACTGAAACCAGGAAAAACATCTATAGTATTGCACAGGAAATGTTATTACATCTAACGAAATTTTTTTCACCTGTGTCTACATTATTCATCCTTCCAGAGAAACATTTTTAAAATTTCCTTTCAACAAAATGCAGGCCTGAAGCAGAATGCCTGGGACAGCTGACCAGAGAACTCAACAAGTACAAATCATAATGAGACATACAAATGGAAAGCAAAGGCATCTCATGGTAACAAGTAACCAGGAACAAGCATTTCACCAAGTGGATTAGACAGAATCAAAGCCTCCTTGATTATATACTTGATAATGACTGTGGACTTTATGTAAATCTGGGCAAGTGCACATCAGAGATTGTCAATAAGGACATTGATAACAGGAAGCTTACAAGGAGAAAGCACAAATGAAATACAACATACAGAGGAAGATGGTAGATATTAAAACACTGTGCATTTTGGCAAGACCAAACTTGAAAGCAGAAATAGCTTCATTTAAATTCTCGCTCAACATTAGCTAAGTAATTCAGCCTCTGTGAAAACAGTTTCTTCATTTTTAAAAAGCTAACCATGTCAATTTTTTATGAGGACAATATGAGAGCTCATTTATAAAGTGATTAACATAGTACGTAACACCAAGTTAATGCTCAGTAAACCATGCATCATTTGTGTGAGTGTGTGTGTTTGAGGTCACATGCACACAGTATTTAGACATTGGTTTCAGAATTTCTCAACACATTATAGTTTATTATTTATAATCATGCTTATTTTAATTTTAGTATAAGCCTATTCTGTGCACTTCCGTCATTTGAGTTCAGTCCTTCCTAATTGTATTTCTTTATTCTCAAAGTCCCAAGCTAGATATTCTTTCTGATATTATTGTGGATATAAATAAGGTATACGTAAACTATCAATAACTACTCTGATCAAGTTCTGGCATTCAGAGTTGGAAGACCAGGTTAGTAACATTTCAACAAGGGAATTCTGCTCATCATAGACTCTCAATATCCCAGGTTAATGAAGACTTCATCTCGGACAAAGGTGAGGGAGAGAGAGGTGGTGTTTCCAGGCTCTACAATTTAGTGTAAACTGTTAAGAAGAAATCAAAATGATACATAATTATTTATCTATTCTATAACAGAGAACATAGGATAGATTACACCTAATCTACCCTAATTGAGTCAAATCAATTTTACTCTGAAAATTTTTGGTGATCTCTCAACTCTCATCATAATATTAATTCTTACTAAAAATGACTGTACATTTCTTTCCCTATCGAATCTGTATCCTCCAACCACAATGGCTTATTTTTTCCAAAGATTCTTCATGTCCTTTTTTACCTCTCCATTTCTCAGTGTATAAACTAAAGGGTTGAACATTGGCATCAAAATACAACAAAACATAGCAACTATTTTGTCAATGGACAAAGCATCTGATGGCCACATGTAAATAAACATACAAGGCACAAATAACAAGGCAACAGCAGTGAGGTGGGCCCCACAGATTGAGAGGCTTTTTTGTCTCCCCTCTGCATTGTGGGACCTCAAGGACAGCAGGATAACAAGTAGGAGACAGCCAGCACGAGGAAGTTCAATAGGAAGATCACACCACTGTTGGCGACCAACAGCAGAGCATTGACATATGCATTGGTATAGACAAGATCCAGCAAGGGGTACAAGTTACAGACAAAGTGATCACATTGGGCCTACAGAATGGCAACTGAAGCAACAGGAGGAGATGAAACAATAATTCAGGAAGTCCCTCAACCAAGCCACCCCCATCAACAGGGCACAGAGATGCCTGGTCATGATGGTCATGTAGTACAGGCATTTGCAGATGGCCACATAGTGGTCATAGGCCATCATGATGATCTCAGTTCTTCCCAATAAATTGGCAACAAACAATTGAGCCAGGCAGCCCTCAAAAGAGATGGGTTTGACCTCATATAAGGAATCAGAAATGAGTTTGGGGGTCATACATAAGGAATAGTAAGTATCAATAAGGACAAATATGAGAAGAAAAATTACAAAGGAGAGCTGAAAGTGAGGCTGAAGATGATGGTAAAAATGATAAGTAGGTTGCCCCCAACAGATACCAGATAGACCACCAAAAGAACACAGATAAAACTTTCTGCACCTTGGGGTTTTGTGAAAGTCCAAGCATGAAAAATTCCATGATGTTTCATGGACTATCCATGAATCCTGAGCTACAGCAAAGACTTGGGTGAAAAGAGAATTTCCGAGAAAAATTTTTTACTGCCTCTTTCAAGACATTTCAAGAAATTGGGGGAAATTATTGTTTGTGGAATATAATTAATCCAAATCCTGAATCCCAAAGCAAGGGTCTACTAATAATGCAAATCATTTCTAATTAGTAATTTCAACAAAGTAAAAAATTAAAGAACAGATAAAATCAGCAGCTCCCAAAATATTGCCTTTCTTGCATTAAACCCAATAGAAATGAATTCTTTTTTTCAGGTTGAAAATATCTTCAAGGAGTTTTTTTGAAAAAAAAATGATAGTTGTGTATATATATATATATATTTCAGTTCCTTGAAAATAAGATTAGGGGAAAATAATTTCTCTAAATAATTCTTACAATGGCTTTTTTAGAGCCACAATTTGAACTCCCAATTGTCCTTCTCAGTGCACATAGGCATCTCCTCAAAAATCGAATTCCTCTTCTCACAACATCTCACTTGCTATTCTTTCTAATTTCCTCCACCACCCACCGTAAACATGGGAGTCATCCTTGGCTTTTCTCTCTACTAGTCCATCTCATAGTTCCAAAATTAGTCACCACAATCTTATCAAATCTCCCTCTCTAACCTTCATCCATCCATCCATCTATCCCTCTATCCCTCCATCCATTTATTTCTTCCAAAAACTTTCTTGAGCAATTACCGTTCCCCAACCATTGTTCTTTGCACTGGATTTAGATCAACTAGCAAGGTAAGCTGACGGTTACATCAATAACATCATAGCTGGTCTCCCCTGCCTCATATCTCACCCAAACACCTCTCAATCATCCACACTATGGCCACAGTGATATCTATAAAATTCAATCATTCAGTCATGTCATTACCCAGTTTAAAATTCTCCAAAGGCTCCTCTTTACCTTCAAGGGAAAACATCACAAGTCCCGGGACCCTACTGACCTATCCATGTTATTTTTCAGCATCCAGCCCCGTCCACTATCACGTGCTTTAGCCATATTAAAGTAACCTAAATTCCCTGATCAAGTCATACTCACTATACCTCATTGCCTTCCACATTCTATTCCCCTTATCCTACACACACTCCCAACTCTACTGACTGACATTTACACATCCTTCAAAATTGGGTTTAGATATCATCTTCACAAGGATGATCTCCACAAGGAAGATGATCTTTTCACCCACCCTGGGGTAGATTGTAAGGATTTCCACTGTATTCCTATAGCTCCCAGGTTACATCTGCATCTTCTCTCTTTGTACATTATGTCGTATTGGTCTCCCTCTATCATCCTACAGCATGCTTGGAGTATCTTGAAAGCAGGCATTATTTGTGTTTAATATCTATATTACCAGATCTGGAGTGGTGCCCAATAAGTATTTGATGAATGCATAAAAAACTAAACCCCCAAAATGTAGGAAAGTTACAATACTTGGATCTAAGGAGGTTGATGGCTTCTTATCAGAATTTTTATTACATTCTAACATGGCAGACTGAGAGAAGCAATAGGAATCTTATAAGGTCATCTGGTCCATCCTTCTACATTATCTGGTTTTCCTTCCCCTACTTTGAACGATCTGTGTATTAAACGCCAAGATAGGATTAAAGAAAGGTCATACAAGGAGAAACATAATCTTTTCTTCTTTCACAGTCTTTTCCTCTCTGACTTAGAAATTTCCCACAATCATAAGTAATCTGATTTCAAAAAATTGAATGACGGATCTCATCCATTTATGGGCTACAGGGGACCTCTTGAACGATCACTTTCCTTTTCTTTGCTAAAAAGTTATTAAGCACAATGATTTTGTAATAATCTGGTGCAAACATCTTTGGTTTTAAAATGCTAACATTCTGACTTAGAAATATTAAGTAGCCAGCCCGAGTAAAAGAAGGTAAATTGTGGATGATTGAATACAGACCCCATGTCTTCCAATTCCCCAGCCTGTACCTCTTACACCATAATGTGTCCTCAAAGAACCCAGATTACTCATCCCACAGAGAGGACAAAGGGAACAGAAGATAAAGTTGCTAGCTCTGGTTTTTCCAAGGTTGTGTATCAGCACATCTTCTTAAAGAGGAAAAAGTAATTAGAAAGATAATTCATGATGACTAAACAGAGTTTAAAAAATATTTAAAGGAGGAGAAAAAAAATTATTGTTAGTACTACCATCCAAAGAGAAAAACTATCACCATTCTAATGTATTTATTCTATTCTTTCTTCCATATATAGATTTTTGTTCACTTCTCATTTATACTTTGGAAATTATAATATCTATTTAATACATTATTCTAATTAATATTATAGTTAAAACGTTTTCCCATTATATGGCATGGGAAACATTTTCCCATCACTATAAACTCTTGAAAGCATTGTTTTTAATGATTGTATATTATTCAATCAAGTAGATGTATCTGATAATGAGTCATAGTTTCTAATACCTTGAAGAATTTCATTATGTGTTAAGTTATTTCTGGGTTCATAGAATAATTTCTCAGATGTATATACTGAACAGAAGAGTATAGATGTTATACAGACTTTTAATATCTCTCACCAAAAGGGCAGTCCCAATTTACATAGTTATCACCAAAATGTAGTAGATTACTTATTTCTTTCACCTTAGCCAGTAATGAACATCAGGAATTTTATTTTTTTTTTGCTAATTTCTTCTTCCCTTTTTAATTCACATTTGTTTGACCACTGCTGATGTTGAAAAACTTCCTATGTTTTTCTATTCAAAATATTCTCCCTTTTGGAAATTGTTAAAGCTATAAAGAGTAATTTAGAGTGAACTGAGAAGTAACTTAGTGAATAATCAATGTTTCCCAATCTCAGCTTCGTAGATGCTAACTCTTGAGGTTTTTAGCCAAAACAATAGTTGCAGTTGTTAGAGAAAAATTTATGTCCATCTAAGAGGACTATTTGAATGTATAACTCAACACTTTGTTATGTACCATACTGTCTTATCATTACAATGAGACTAAAAAGCAGGTTTCATTTTCTCTTCATAGATGAGGAAAGTAAGTATCAGTGAAATTTCTTCTCATACCTACTATCCCAAGGCTAGTAAGTGGTAAAACAGAATTTGATCACAGCTATATCCCATGTCAAAACCACACACTTTTCATTGCATCATTCTAAAAAGTTTAGTCAAACTGCTTGAGTTTCATAATTCTTTCTTTCCTAAGCAGAATAGTTTGGTGGAAATAGTGCCTGACTGGGAGTCAAGAACTGTGCGTTCTAGTCCTGACTCTGGCACATGGTAACTGTGGCAGATATTTACTTCATCTTCCTGAGCCATAGTATTCACACCTTTAAAGTGAGAAAAGCTGGAGGCAGAGAAAGTGTTATCAGATATGACTGAACTTTTGCCTTCTTTGTGAGCCACTGATCTCATGTTACAGCCTCACCATAATCTGAGACCTGGGTTTGAATCCCAGCTTTGGCACTTACTAATGGTGTGACTTTGAGCAGGTTTTTAACCTCTTTATGCCTGTTTCCTCTTCTGTGTATTATCTAAAGGAATAGAATCTGTTTTCACCTTTTTCCCCAATGATCCCCCACAGAAATGACCCTCCAGGGACCTCTCTGGTCCAGATCACTCATTTAAGACCCTAACCCTAAACTCACTGATTTTGGCCTGTGCATCTCCAAAGCTAGTTTTCTTAGCAGTTGCAAGTCTGAAAATGTGGCCTTCATATGCATCACTAAGAGGCTTATTAAACATAAGCACCAGAATTAGACACCTGTGCATGCAGCTATAGACATTTCTGTTCTCCCTCAACTTTTGGAATTGGATAATCCCACCAGGAGGTAATCGCCACCAGGAGGCCAAGATCAAATCTAAACCCTGACTTGATCTGCTATTGTCTTTTTTACCTCCTTTTCAATATACTTTGTTATTTTTCTTCCTCCCCTTATGTTCTAAGTTCTCTAATGTTTCAGGTAGTAGACATGTCAGGGTATTTTTGGAAGAGAAAAAAGCTATTGCTGAAATCATCATCAATATGTGGCTAATTTCTGCAAACGTACTCCTCACCTTAAAACCTAGATTCCTGTTAAAAAAGGGACAATAATACTTTAAGTATATACAATGTAATTTCTTATTGGGGACTATGGTGAAGAGCATGGAGCACCAGAAAATAACAGGAATCTCTCTCATATTTGAATACTTGGTGAACTCACCTTGTGGACCTCAGTTCCTCAGATATATGTTGTGCTAGTTGATGACCCTAGATGACATCACAGTCCCTTCTAATTCACAAAGTTTCAGGATTCTTGCAAAAATAAAGGCAAAATCTCAATGTACCAAAGATGATCTTGGCCTATGCCCCAATTTTCAGTTGGTTTTATCTGCTTGTTAATCTAATCTTCATTTCTTCCTAGTATGAAGTCCTGCCTATGTGGAAATGAGACATATGCATATTTTTTATGGTGGAAGAAAACATCAAAAGATGCTACTAGCATAAGGAGCAGTAAGGTCTAACCAAAACGCACCCCTTCGTAAGCTCAGGGCCTTTCACAGGATGGGAAATTTTCTATGCTGAACACTTACAAAGAGCATTACATTGTATACTCATGAAAACTTTTAAAATGAGGTTAGAAAAACAGTCATAGAATTACATTTACAGAATTCAAAAAAGATGTTCATCATCCAATTTGAAACTTCTAGTTTCAGTTATCTCTCAGTATTCTTGGGGGATTGGTTCCAGGACCTCCCCCTCCCTTATTCAAAAATAGGGGGATGCTCAAGTCCCTTGTGTAAAATGGCGTAGTTATTTGCATATAGCCTATGCACATCATCCTGTATACTTTAAATCACCTCTAGATTATTTATAATATTTAGTACAATATAAAAGCTATGTAAATAGTTGTTATACTGTATTGTTTAGGGAATAATGATAAGAAAAAGTCTGTACATATTCAGTACAGATGCAGCCATCATAGGCCTTTGGATCCATGGTTGGTTGAATCCACTGATGAGGAACCTGCAAATATGGAGGGCTGGCTGTACTTTAATACATCTTCTTTTAGGGTACTAAGAATTAATTACAATAACTTCCATAGATATACTGTGAAAAGTATAATTAGATCCCATTGCATTATTTTAGAAGCATCATTTATTAATGTAAAGAATTAAAATATACAAAATATAAAATTATTGACATTGCTCTACTTTTTTATTGTAATGAAAACCTCAAACATGTGGAAGTGCTTAGGACCTCTCTCTTGCTGTGACAAGTATCTCAGTCAAGATATCTGTTTCCTAAAGCAGGGCACAATTGCCAAACCACACAGGCTTTACAATTTTCCCTGATAAAAGTCACATAATGACCTCTATGTCAAGGATCCTGAAGGACAGAATGTCAGACATAAGTTCCAGAATGTTAGAAGTGGAAGGGATCTGGAGATCATCTGAGGTACTCTCCTCATCTATAGTCTCAGAAAAGTAACAGACAGAGAGTGGCTGAGGAGTCTTCTCTCTTCAAGGCTTGCAAGTTTTGGTGACAGCACACTACCATTCTGAACGTGTTGTATTTGTCAACATTAGCTATTCTGTGAATAGAACAGGATCCAGCAAAGGGCTCAAACACCAGAGACCTCATTTCCCTTTAAACAGTCATCTTGGCACCACAGTTTCCTGATGGCATTCTTGATGTCTATTTTTCTCGGGACGTAAATAAGAGGGATAATCATGGGGGCAATCATGGTGTAAAATAGGGCAAAAACTTTGTCATTACTGACCAAATCAACCAGGGGGACATAGGTGAGGATGAGGGGTAAGAAGAACACGAACAGGACAGTGATGTACAAGCCCCATGTGGAGAGGGCTTTGTGGAGACCTTTGGATGAGCAGGTCCTCAGGGTGGACAGATTGATGATGTAAGAAATTACCAAGGCAACAAAGGTCCAAACGGACATCATCTCTGCCATGGTAGCGATTGCAATGATCAACAGGTAGGTGTCCATGCAGGCCAGCTTCAGCAAGGTGAATACATCACAGAAATAGCGGTCTATCTGATTGGGGCTGCAGAAGGGGAGTTCAATAATAGTCAGTATATGTCTGATTGAATGCATAAATGCTTGGATAATAGAGGCCATCACAAGGATGTAGCACCTGTTTGCTCACTATGACCATATACTAAAGGGTCTGCAGATGGCTGTATATCAGTCCTAGGCCATGACCACCAAGATGAAGATCTCAGTGGCATCAAAGAAGTGGGTGTAAATTATCTGAGCCATGCTGCCATTACAGAATATGATCTTCCACTGGGCAAGTAAGTCTTCGATCAGTTTGAGAGCCACATGGTGGTAAAGTGGACTTCCATGAAGGACAGGTAGCTGAGGAAAAAGTCCATGGGGTGCTTGCTGAGGTTGCTGGCTCTGATGTGAGAAGAATGAGCAGATTTCCTGAGAGAAATGTGATGTAATAAAGTGAGAACAGGACAAAGCAGGCAACCTTTCCATCCTCATCACTAAAAAGTCCCAGGAGGATAAATTTTGTGATGTTTTCATGTCCCACTGCTTCTGTGTATTTGATCATGTGGAGAGGGGAGTTAATATACCTGAAACCCTCAACTTTTTGAAATTATCGATTTATTTTAAAAGTCATTCATTTATTCAAAATATATATATTGATTTTTTATTATGATACGACTACTATAATTGGTGATAACGGTAGAGGAGTGTACAAAATACATACAATCTCTACCCACAGGTGGAGTGCAGTTCAGTAGAGCAGACGTACAGTAACAATAATAGCACACATCATCAATTAATTGTAGGTATGCTGAATCGCAAAGTCTCAAACTTACCATGAATAACAGTTGAATACCTGAAAAATGAAATGTTCTTTTTCAGGTCAATTTTGAGATGCAATTTAGTGTTATACCTTAAGAGTGATTTTTTAATCTCTTGTATGTAGAAAACAGCACCAAGGTGATAAGTTCTTCAAGGGCAGGAAGGTCATTATAATTCTCAATCCTTCCCAGTCACTAAATCTGTGCTAAATTCTGAAACTTCAGTAACACCATTAGACTTCAATGAGCTCATGATTTTAAATACCGGACCTCTGGGTGACAATTTTGGAATTTGCCTTTAGAACCACTTCATGAGCATTAAAAAAGAAAAATGGAAGGAGAGAAAGAGGAGCAAGTATGTCTTTGGCAAAAAGTGTTGCTCCATTGTATGGGCTTTCAGTGTATTTATGCTTCCTAAAATTGACCTCAATTCCCAATTCGCTTCCCATCTGACCCAGGAATTCTCATTTTCATCCTTTGGTCACACTTTCTGGCACTTCCTTTTATGACAGCCCCCTGGGAGGGGCAAAGTGCATCCAGACACTCTTCTTCACTAGATCTGTTTCACCACTTTGCATCTCTTTGAACTGAACCAATTTCTTTCTTTGCCAGGTTCTTTACACACTCCTGGGATGAAATCCTGGAATATTTTCGTTAAAAAAGCAATATTTCTTTGGTGCAAAATATTATGTTACACCTCTTAGTTCCTTTCTGCAACCTGATCTAAAATATTTCACAAACTGCTAAAATCAAGTCTCAGTTTTATAAAGAGATAAACCCTACAGATTGATAAAATTTGTGAACCTGTTTGTGAAGAGTTATAACAGCAATTAAACACTGCCCTCTACTCCATCTGAGTTCCTATTACATTGTTTTAGAAAAATGCACATTAGAAATACAAAGGATTTTTTAAATAGGATTGTAATAAGATTTTAAGGAGTTCATGGACTTTTGATTTGAATTCCATCTGTGAACCCCAAGTTAACACGCTTTGATCTGATTTCTTGCAAAATCTCTGGAAGTATTGCTGTCACACAAGCAAAATTCCAATTGCAATGTTTCTGAACTATGGTGCAAATTATTTAAAATAAAACGTTAAAGATTCTTTTAACTGTCGTTTACTTGTCCTTAAAAAATAGAATCTCCTACCCCTCCTTGAATATAGAATTGTGTAAGAAGACATAAAAAAAATTGAAACAAATAAAGAGATATACCATGTTTATGGTTAGAGAGGGTCAATGTATAAAAGATGTCAATTATTCCCAAATTAATCAATAGATTCAATAATTAAAACAAAAGTTCTGACAAAATTAGAAAATCTAATTCCAAAGTTCAGAAACAGTTACTATCTCAGTAGTTAACCTAACTTTTTAAAAGAATAAAGAGGATAGACATATCTTTCAGAATGGAAGTATATTATAAAACTATGACAAAGTGCTGTTGATAAAGCTAGACTGCTGGACATGAAGACAGCCAATAAATAAACACATAAATATATTGGAATTTATTCTATGTTTGAGTTGAAATTTCAAACTGATATGAAATAATGTATTTTTCAGTAACTGATGTTAGGACTTTGAATCTCCCTCTGGAACAAAAATAATACCTCACAAGTCAAAAAAATTATATTCCAGATGACTGAAAGATGCAAATGTATCACACAAAACTAGAAAAAAATATTTGAGAAGTAATTAGAATGGATTTACATCACAGCGTACATAAATATTTTTAAGCAAAGCAAAAAAAGCAAATTCATAAAGAAAATATATAATACATTTAAAATCTCTGAATGACAAAATTCTATATTTTAAATATATTTAAAGTATTTTTAAAAGTGACAAAATGGGAGGAAATATAAATACTTCAAATCAATAATATAAAGATAAGTAACCTAATTTTCTAAAAGGGCAAAATATTTGACAAGACAACAGACAGAAAGGAAATTACTGCTAGCCAATAGGATATATCAACAATGAGGTACTACTCCTACTCATCAACTTCATAAAAATAAAATTAGAAAGCCTGTTCATACGACATTATGACAAGTGACTCAGTGAAGGCTCCCCAAAAGCAGACCAAAATATAGTCACTGCACACGTTCAGATTTGCAAAATGGAAATAATCCAAATATCTGACAATCGAATAGAAATAAGCGGTGGTATGTTCTTATTATGGAAAACTAGGCATAAATTTAAATGTTGGATCTATATGGCACATCTACCATGATACAAATCACTAAGATAGATATAGATATATTTTTAAGCAGAAAATGTAATAAAGTGCACAAGGGTAATCACAGTATGATAACTTATATGTTAAAAAAAACACCCACAGAATACCATGTAGTTTCTATGAGACCCTCTGTGCTTATAAATTACGGTGGGGAAGGAAACATAGGGGATGACGGCCAAAGAGATTTTAGTGTTAAACAATATTTTGAATTCTTTATTAAAGAGATTATATTTCAGTGTTATTTCTGCAATTAAAGTTAATTTTAAAACTCATTATTTTGTAATATGGTTGACGAAGAACACAATACACAATGAATGAAATTAAACAAAATGATCTTTTACAGGAATTCAGTCAACTCATATAACTTACTACATTGTTTCCTCTATTATTTTAGTAAATGTAGACATAGGTGCTACTCTCCAAGCAATATATCCCATCAATTGTCATTAAAAAATGTAAACACAACCTTACAGACACAATTTTATCCCCCTTACACACTCCTTCAGGAGGAGATATTTGGTATAAGGAAACAGGAAACACATCTATATCTGCATCTACATTTATATCAATATCTGCATCTCTTTTTGCATCTATATCTGGATTTGGTTTTTACAGCAGCATTAAAAAGTCTAGATATACTTTTATAATCCTGATAGGATTTAAATAAGTTCCAAGATGATATGTTTAATCTAATAGCTATTATTATTGTAAACTCAAGTTTATAATTTGCTATTTTTTATGGCTCCTTGTTTTGTTGAACTAACACTGGCTCTTATTATAGTTTTAATGAAAGGAAAAACAATTTGTAACAGAAGATGCCAAATAAATATGGTCTGCTACTCAAAAGGTTGACAGCTTCTGATACGTGTGGACTCAACAGAAATGCAACCATATTTAAAACTTCTTGTTACCTGAAATCATCATCTCTGCTGCTATAAATTCATTAAGAAAATCTATGCTGAACAACATCCTAACAGGGAAAATCAGGACACTAATGTGCACACTGTCTTACCACAAACTCTAAAAAGAATAAAAAAGGGGAAAAAACACTCAACTCTGATTGTCAGGGTCATCTTGGTGTCCTTAGTCTTACAGAAAATGTTTCGTAGGAAACGAGACTGACCAACCTTCACTTCCTAGTTGGCAACTGTATGCTCAAAAGAGGCAAGTTATAATTGGTGAATGAGAGTGCTTGAGGTAGACTAAATGGGTTCCAGGACGTGGTCCACTAATTAACTGTTGAATAATTGTAGGTGAGTTACGTACTCTCTGAGCCTTGTTTTTTTCCATCTGTAAAACAGTGATAATAATAGCACCTACCACATAGAATTCTTGTGAGAATCAAAATAAAAGATCCATATAAAACATTTAGGTACAGATGTGCATCTAATACATTCCAAGAATTAACAAAATATTAACTCCTTTATTATTAATTGTAAAAAGACTAATATTCTATAAATACTTCACCATTTATAAGACAAGGAGAGCTCAGGGAATAAATTTTCTTCAATGAGTTTGACATGCCACTTTAATATAGATTTCTACTGAAGTTATAAAGTAATTTGACAACTAACCACTACTGAAAATTCCAGACTAACTATGAAGATATGCGGAAAGTAATAGTATTTCCCACTTGACAGATGGGAGAATTGAAATAAAGGTAAAAATTAATTTATAAAGACCTCCAGTACCCTACAAAAGATAATCTCTTTTTTGTAATTAAGAATTAGTGAATCAAACATTTCAAGGAAATAACTACTTTATGCCTATATTTTACATAGGTCATTTTGTAGTTCTCTGCAGTTTTATTTTTTTTTGAATTTTAGTAATATATGTATGATCTGCTTTGTTAAAGAAATAGCCATTAATTATATGATTTAAGCCTCTCCAACTGTGACCACTGAAATTTTCTCCTATACTACCCCTATCCATTTCAAATGCCCGGGATTATTGGCAAATTTTACAGACCTATGATACAGTAAGGCAGGAAATGGAGGTTGTGGTCCTGATCAGCCACTCTCTGATTATGCGATTTACGAAAAAGTCCCTCAAATTCTATGTCATCTATTTCCTCCTAAAAAAAGTGAGGAATTATAGTTTTCCGGATTCTTCCAGTTGCAAAGAGCTGATTTTTTTAATCAAGTGATTTACTAAATCATTCATCAATTACTTTAGGAAAATTATCGATTATCAATTCCATCATTTTCTTACCATCTTTATTCTGTTTGCTGCTCATATTATTCAATTACTTGATTTTTTCCCCAACTTTCATGAGTTTTTATCATTGCTTTTCTATGTGAAGTAGAGTACAAAACACTCCAAAATTTCTCTTAGCCTCCTGTCCCAGCATCTAATAGTTTCAGGTTTGAAACCAGGATTCCAAGATAGCATTCCCTTGCTGATTTTCTATTAGAACAGAACTCTTAAAGTTGTTTTGTGAACTATTAAAGTGCTTATTTGTGAAATGGATTAGAAACCTATAAATGTTATGAAAGAAGTAGTTACCAAGAAGATATATTTTTAGAGTACATTTTCATGGAAAAAATAATTTCCTTAGAACACAAGCAGATAAGGATAGAGGATTCCATAGCTATTCAAAGAGATGACTTTACATAGACTCAGGTATGTAAAAATTTTTTTAAAAAAAGAAAGAAGAAAGGAAACATAGAAAAAAGAAAAGGGAAAAACAAGAACTCACATATTTAGTATCAGCCAGTTCCAATCAATATTTGCAGGAATATCCTTGTCTTCTTGAATTTATGACAACAAATGAAAAAACATCTATTCTAAGTGAAAAAAATACATAGATCTCTTAGAGGAAAAAAGCAATGACAAAAGTCTCATGCTTTATATCTAGTTTATACATTACATTTAAAATAAATATATCTTAGAAACTAACTTTATGTATACTCAGAATGGGACTGAGAATTATATCATAAAACTGCCAGGAAAATGTCCAATGCATCTAGCCTCTCACTTGTCTTTTTTCCCTTTGATGCAATAGTGAGCAGCAAGGTCCAGGTCCCTAAATGCACAGGATTGGGGGACTTTGGGATAAGCTTCACTGAAAGTGTCAGGAGGAGTACTTAAAGGCACTGGAGGGACCTGGGTGCAATCCCAATGGCAATCTCTATGGTAATTCCTGGACAAGGGTAGTAAAAAGAACTCTGGTGATTTTCATTTGCTATTGCTTTGACTTTTCAAGCGTGCTTTTTAAAATACATTCTTTTAGAATGACCAAAAAGTTTAAAGAGTAGCCTTACTACTTTCTATAGAGGGAATAAACTCTCATGCATTCATTATAGGAGCCTTACTCTGCTTCCATTAACATGGCTAATTATTTATTAATGTTGAAAATCTTCAGATTTTTCTTAATATAATTAAGGTCGAAAAAATGTCCCACTTTCCACAAAGCTTATCCTCATTATATGATCTTTCCACCAACCTAATTCCACATCCAAAGTTATCCTATTACACTTCTAATACCTAATTTTTTTGCGTGTGTGAGGCAGATTGGCCCTGAACTAACATCAGTTGCCAATCTTCCTCTTTTTGTCTGAGGAAGCTTGTTGCTGAGCTAACATCTGTGTTAATCTTCCTATATTTTATGTGGGATGCTGCCACAGCATGGCTTGATGAGTGGTGCTAGGTCCGTGCCTGGGATCTGAGCCAGCAAGCCCTGGGCCACTGAAGTGGACCACACAAACTTTACCAATATATCACAGGGCCCCCTCCTAATAGCTAATTTTGTTAAATCATTTGATTCTTCTTTCATAGATAGTGTGAGGTCTTTTTTGTTTTGTCTTTTGGGTATTTTGTGTGTGTTTTTTAAATACTGGTATTCTCTTATTTTCTTGATAGGCTTTTAACTCAACGAAATTAGGGTCTGCACTTTTTCGTCTTGTATCTAATAATTCAAATTTTAATGATGACAAGAGTAATGGCAATAATTGAAAACAGTCACTACAATGTACTAGTAGTTGTGTTAAGGACTTTAAAAGGATTTTTTTAAATTTAACGCACATAGTGACCCTATTAGGTGGTATTTTTAATATTTCCACAGAGGACAAAGAGGTAAATTGACAAGGCTAGACAGTTAGTAATTAGTATACTAAAATTTGACCTTATTTAAGATGCTTTACTAACACTACAATGACTTTCAACAGTACTACCACACTTTACACATACTAAACACAATAAATATCTCTGGATTTTCAATTTTAAATAAGATGATAAAATAATGTGCTGAATACTTCAAAATCACGTTTAAATTTTAAATTGTATACTTACGATTCAAGTTATACATTTTTGTACAAATTATACAGTTTATTCATAGTAGAACTTGAATAACATCAACAAAATGTTACTATGAACTTGAATAACATCAACAAAATGTTACTATGACAATTTTCATAGTTGTGATTATATTTGGTGATGGCAAAGTAACATACAATTCAAAGGATTTATTCTTAATTTTTTTGAACCTCACTTATAATTGTGTTTCACTGCCTAAAAAAATTATATTTTGTGCTTTTAATGTCAGAAACATTGCAAAGGGAAATGATCATTTGCAAGTGTCTGTGTATGTGCATGTGTGTGTATGTGTGTGTGCTTGTGAATGGTAACAGGAAAATGGCTGAAAGATGCAACAGCAACAATGATAAAACCTCGTTAGATATACATCTTAAGTGTTCAAAAGAAGAGGTAATTTTATGTATGATTTACCAGATGTCTGGGATGATTTAAGGTTTACCACATAAGAGATTGAAGCCAGAGTCTGAGTTTGAATTGTAGATGTCACTGTAACCAGCTATATGACTTTGGGTAAGATACTTCTCTCCCTGGAATTCAGATTCTTCATCTATAAAGGCAGTAAGAATATGTGCTCTATCACACGTAAGTAATAGGTGTTCTCTGTTTTCATTATAATTAGTATTGTTGCTATTATTAGTAGTAGTAGTAGTGTTAATATTATTATCACAAACTCTCTCATAAAATTTCCAAAGAATTTAGTGTAGGAAATTTGGAAATATTTGCAAACAAAGCATTCAGATCACAATCATTAGACGGAAGTAAATGATAAATAAGGAGAAAATAAGACAATAGCTCATGATGCACAACTATGTGAAACTGAAATTTCAGTTCCCACTTTAGGTCCTCACCCATGGGATTTACATGTTCACGCACGTAGACAATTTGTTATAACTGAATTGATTGTGTAAGAAATTTGATGATCATATACTTGGTTGGATTCAATGATTGTTTAAATTGATACAAAACGGCACTTAGATTTCCTCCAAAACTCTCCCCCTTTGCCTTAGGGAATGTCAAATTTTTTCACGGATAATGTTTTGGTAGAGAATGCAAAGGTGGCATATTTAATAGTAAGAGTAGAACTATCTTCATTTTAGAACTATTGAGTTACACATTCTCTGATTCTGTGTTAAAGCTATGATTTTTCACAACTTCTTTATCACTGTGGTAGATATATTCCCAAAATGCCCCTAAAGATTTCCTTCCCTGGGGCCTGCAACGAGGCCTACTGGTTAAGTTCCATGTGCTTTTCTTCTGCAGTGCAGGTTCGGTTCCCAGGCGTGGACCTACTCCACTCGTCAGTGGCCACACTGAGATGGTGACCCACATATAAAGTTGTAGAATATTGGCACAGATGTTGGCTTAGGGTGAATCTTCCTCAAACCAAAAGAAAAAAAATGTCCTGCCCTATACCCTGGGACTGTAAATATGATAACATACTACATCTATATTTAATTACACATCAAAAAGGATTTCATAAATGTTATTAAGGTTCCTAATCAGTTGGCTTTGAGTCATATGTTTGGAACCTATCTAATCCCATAAGGCCTTTAAAAACAGAGAATTTTCCTTGGCTGGTAACTGAAGAGTAAGCTAGAGCGATTTAAAGTACAAGAAGAATTATATGGATCATTACTGGCTTTGAAGTCAGAGCAGTCACATACGAGGATATCTAGGAGGTGAGAGTGACCCCCAGCTGACAGCCAGGGAGAAGACTGGGGCCTCAGTCCTACAATCACAAGGAACTGAATTCTGCCAACAGCCTGAATGAGCCTGGATGCAATTCTTCTCAGAAGTTCCAGATAAGAGCCCAGCTCAGTAGATCCTGGTTTTGGCCTTATCAATGACAGAAACCAGCTCACTCAAATCCTGACAAGAATCAATGTGATAGTAAATGGATATTGTTTTAGGCTATTAATTTTGCGGTAATTTTTTTAATGCAGCAATAGGATGCTAAAGCAATCACAATAACTACTTAGCTTCTAGATTTGTTATTTAGAAGTTTAGTTTATTAACTAAGTTTAGCTTAATTTAAATTTAGCTTCTAGATTTATTATCAATATGCCTAAACATAGCAAAGAATACTAGGTTAAAAGTGATAGAAATTCTGTTATAGTTTTTTTTAAAGTAGCTGAGGGGTTTTAGAAGAAAACATATTTGTTTTTCCTATGTAGTCTAGGCACACACAGATACACACACAAATAATTCAAGTATATCAAATATAATGTGTGGTAAAAATATAACATGTAACAATGGACCTCAAATAAGTTTCTTAACGTATGTAAGCGACACAGTTGGATGGTTACATGGGTATTAAAACAGCAAGTCAAGTGATTTAACAAAACAACCAGTTATAATTACCACTAAGCTAAAACATTATCTGACAAGAAATTGTCAGAATGGCAAGCAAATGAAAGATTTGAGGATATACAAAGGGTAGGTGAGAGACTATTAGAATTCTAGAGTTGCAGGACAGTTCTCTACATAAACTAATGTGGAAAGGTTACATAGCAAAACTTACTTGTTTTATGTATATTCCTCTACTTCTCTTTTCTATCATTGGTAACTTGAATACTTTTTTTCCCCTCTTTCAGCTCATGAAAAGAAAAAAAAGGCTTTAAGAATTCAGCCTAACTATAGGAGTATGATTACCTGATCCCCGTCTATAGTCATATTTTCCTTTCCTTGAGTCTAAATGAGACTGGATGAATGGGCAAGGGAGATGGACAGCCTAATGGAAGATGAAGAGCTAACATACACACAATGGATGGAATAGGGAAGAGTACTTGATGCGGGAGCTAGTAAAGGATTCTTGGACATTAGGACTAAGGAATAGCCCAGAAGAAAACCAAGGGGACAAGGGTTCCCTTTTTGTGCAGCCTGGCCCTCCTCCATTAACTCATCATGTTGGAACTGCCCAAATTTAAACAGTCCTAAAAATGGGCAAGCTTACCATGTTTAACAGAAATGTCAATGTTTTAAATGTATGTTTATAGGTTTTGTTTCTTATAATACAATGGAATAAATATTTTTAAAAAGCTGCATAATGTCACCATCTGGATGACTCATTTCCATTAAAATATAAAGGAACACATGCATAAGTTTTGAAAATTAAACATTTCAGAGATGTACAACATGAATAATATCTAATCATCTCTCTCCATCCTCTCCTAAAAAGATAACGCCTGTAAATGTGTTCTTATGATTCCTTCCATTAAAAAATAATTGTACACCTATATCACATATACTTTCTATTTTATGTTGTGTTTATATTCACAGAAAGGAATAATAGTATAAACATCATTACATAACGTGCTCCTTTACAGAATAATGTACCATGACTACGTAGGTGCTAAGTGCTTTTAAATTGAATTTTCACAATTACCTCTTAACATATCATATTTATCTGATTGTTTCAGTACTATCTTTTAATAGCAGTATTTACGAATGAACCTTCATGGTCTTGTCAGATTGGATTTGGGTGTTCTTACCAAAACAGACACAATGGAGACTATGTCATAAAATACTTTCCCAGGGAAGGGGAAAGCAGCTGGCAGTGTGAGATGAGATGAATGTGGTAACATCCAGTGTTTGCAATTGAGCATGTTGCCAAAAGTTTGGAAGGCAGTAACTCAGAATCCCCTTTAGGATGGTGGCTGGTCATATTTTCTAAATTAGACCTAAAGAAGGATACGGAACTAAGATACACTCCTTATTGTTGCTGCAATTCCCAGAATCATAACTGATATGGAACATCTTTCTCTCTCATCATGCATTCTAAATACTTCTCACACTTGGCCAGTGCTTCAGTTAGTTGGGTTGTCTGGGGAGTTACTGAGAACTTTCCCTCCAAGAGTTCTATGCCTTAGTTGTCTTGTTCTTCTTGGGGTGTAGTTGTTGCAATTGTCCAGTTACAGTATTATTGGGTGTGCAAGTACTAAGACACACTCCACCCAATTCTCTATGTTCTGAATATAGTCATCCGTGTCCTCCATCTGCCATAGTAACCATAGCTACTTAGAGTAATCAGAATCA
Source organism: Equus caballus (assembly GCF_041296265.1). Classification (NCBI taxonomy): domain Eukaryota; kingdom Metazoa; phylum Chordata; class Mammalia; order Perissodactyla; family Equidae; genus Equus; species Equus caballus. The sequence goes on from NC_091695.1 coordinate 16,734,036, forward strand.
AGGACCCCATCCAGAAGAGAAACTCTTCTTCGCTCGTTGCTTCACTGGTTTAGGAAGCACAGAATAGTGGTTCCAGTTCAACAGGACCACTACTTTGTCCCTAGTAGATATGTTTTCCTCTCCAGAAACTAGAACCTTTATCCTGGTGAAACTGAAGTCTCTAAAGTGGGTTCCTGAGAGGGTTAATGATGAAGAACTCTCTACTCTTACTTCTTTTTTTTCCACTGAGGAAGGTTCACCCTGAGCTAACATCTGTGCCAATCTTCCCCTACTTTGTATCTGGATTGCCACTACAGAATAGCTGACGAGTGGTGTAGGTATGTGCCCGGGATCCAAACCCATGAACGCAAACTGCTGAAGCAGGGCACACTGAACTTAACCACTAGGCCATGGGACCAGCACATTCTTTTACTTCTCATATCTCAGAATGATGTATATCAGGCAAATGTGGCCCCACACCATATATTGAACATTGGTTCAGTGTTCAATGCATATACTAAATCCTGGGACAGCATGCAAAATTCTGACAGAGTTCACTTCTAGCTAGTTCTTTAATTGATCTCTAACAGGCCTTTCCTCTCTTCTCTCTGGCTGATTGCTTATGGATGATGGGCTACAGGGTAAAATCAATGAATTTAGAGATCATGAGAACATTTTCACATCTCTTCTTCCTACAAATAGATGCCTTGTCCTTGGCAATGTTTATGGGATATTATGTCAATGCATCAATCTGAGAGGCCTCAAATGTTGACATAGGTAAAGTCACTGTGGAGATGGAAGGAAAATCTATATCTGGAACATTTATCTCAGAATAACAGATGTAGGAGAAGGTAACAGAAGCAATACTCAGAAGTAGCACAAGGTAGGTCAGCTTTTATGATTAAAAGCCCATATCATTGAGCCCAGGCATTGCCTATATCCCTGCAACTATAGGCACTTTTTTCATGTGTCTATTGTGCATCACTGGGATATCCTGAGACTGCCTTATATCAGAGTATGGTTTATCCTGATCATTTGGATATTTAAAGTCTACTCTCTTGAAGATGCTTTCTAGTCAGTGCGCACTTCAATAGATCTATCCATATAACTCTTTGCAAAGTCATCTTGTCCAGTCTTTGTCCTTCCAGATCCTTGATCAACAACAAAGGCATTTGCCACTGCTCCTAGACAATATATATCTGTAATACAAGACTCATCTCCCTCTATACAAATTCAAAAACAAGCATATTATTCAGGGCTTTGTCCACTGGCAGACTATTCCTACACTTCTTACTTTCAAGACCAGGACTGAATAGGGCTTTATGGGTATAGTCCTTTTTAAGTTAGTGCCAATGCATTGTGATGACTTGTCTATAAGCCAGCCTGAATCTTTTCCTCATCTGTCAGTTGATCATAGAGTACTCCCTTTGAAGCCATAGCTGAGAGTTCAGAGAGGGGCATTGATTTAACAGAGGTGAGTGATATGAGAGTTGTAGTCATCCTTTTGCCATCCATCCATTTGCCTTCTGAACTTCCAGGCCAAGTTTTGAACATCTTAGGCTTGTGGAACCTGCAAAACTTAAGACTTGTTGAGTACTATAATATCTAATAAATAAAGGGTAGTTCAGGGTGAAAATCTCTTTGTATCCTCGTCTGTCACTCAGTACCTTTTGTACTTGCTGTGTAAAACTGAATTGATTTTATCTTTCTTATTTATGAGGATCAAGAAGTATGCATTCACTTAGTGCCAAAATTTCTGTGATCATACCAAATGTAAAAGAGCCATCTAAGGGTCTAAAATTGGATTCCTTCCATCATTCACTATAATACAATCATGTGCCACATAACAATGTCTCAGTCAATGATGCAGCCCATATACAACAGTGGTCCCATAAGCTTAGTACCATAAAGCCTGGATGTGTAGTAGGCTATATGATCTAGATTCATGTAAGTACACTCTATGATGTTCACACAATGATAGAATCACCTAATGATGCATTTCTCAGGTTTCCCCATCATTAAGCAATGCATGACTGTGCATTCGTGCTTTTGAGGGATTGGGCAGATCAATAAAAGAGATATATGATAGAAACTATTGTCTCTGCATTATTCACTTCTTTGATGGTGGCGCTAATCTCTGCAATATCTTCCATGATTGATTATTGCTTCTGGTTTACTATCTTTTGGGAAATTGAGGAATGCTTCAGGAGCTTCCATTTGGTCCTTCTTATTACATGGGCACTATTCCAAAGGACAAAAACCAAAAATGATTATGCCAACTTCTGAGTGCATTAAAATACTGGGAAAATAATCTGAGTTAAACTGAAACTAAACTTCATGGAGTCCACTATTCCATTAGCCAGACTGTCAGATGTACTTTGGCCACATCTCTATCACTTGGCTTCTTTCCTTAATGAGAGATCTATAATAGTATTTTGGATCTCTAGGTATCACTGTTAGCTCCAAACACATGTCTAATAATACTTGAAAAGTCTTGGCATCCCCTCTTCTCTATTACACAAGTTATACTGGCACTAAAGGTCCTTTCAGGGAAGGATCAAAGAGATATTTATATATTTTCATGGCAGGCATTCTTCCTCAAAGAGATTCGACACACCATTTAATTGTAGAGTTTTGAAAATTCATTTAATTTGGGCCCTGAGTCGGGGAACACAACTTTCCATTGTGGTGAATGGCATTTCTGTTCTCATCAGCTCCTTTTATTGCTATTATTAAACAAGGGCCACAATATCCTAGTTGCATGTTTATCCATCTAGTTGGCTTTCCATCCATCTTGCCCCTAGAAGCACCATCGTCTATTTGCTGTTGTCATAGAGTCCTACAAGAATAGACATCCTGATTACACTTTGGTTTTGCTGTCCTTATGATGATTGTATCCACTTTACCTCTAATAGTTATTACCTGCTATTACCTGCTATTCTAGAACCCCACCATTCCCAAAAATACCATGGAGCAAAGTTCTAGGGAAGCATCTTCATCTATTAATCTCCAACTTGAAGAAGGGCAGAGAAAATACTAGATCAAAACCACAGGGATACTAGCAGGCAAGAGAGGCAGAGTGAGACATGTGCTTACACGGCTGTTTGTACCTGGTGCTGTCTCTTCTTCTACATGAAATTGACTCAACACTAACCAGTATGTGTGTTCACATTGCTTATTTTCCTAAAGGAACTAATTCTTATGCCACAAGTTAAGATTATATTAACTCCACAATAAAAGGATAATATTCTTTATGAACTTCTATATCAATCCAAACAATGAAGAAAAACTTGGAACTTCCATTCGTCTTTTGTCATCTGAGATCAGCTTCTTGCTCCATAACATCCTCATGGCATTTTTCACTTCTGCATTCCTCAGCGTATAAATCAGAGGGTTGAGCAGAGGTGTTCCAATTTAATAAAACACAGCTGTCATCTTATCCATGGAGAAGGTGGTTGCAGGGCGTGTGTATATAAATATGCAAGGACCAAAGAACAAGATGACCACGATGATGTGGGAAATGCAGGTGGAGAGGGCTTTTCTCTTCCCTTCAGCACTGTGGTTTCTCAGAGAATGCAAGATGATAACATAGGAGAACATCAACATGACAAAACTCGCTGTACAAATAGCACCACTGTTGGTTACCAAGAGCAGATTGACCATGTAGGTGTCTGTACAGGCAAGTCTCAACAAAGGCTGCAAGTCACATAGATAGTGATCAATCACATTGGGACCACAGAAGGGTAAACTCAAGGCCAGAAAAATCTGAGCTGAAGAATGCACACAGGACCCCACCCAGGCCACAGCCACCAATGCACCACAGACCTGTTGACTCATGATCCTCATGTAGTGCAGAGGCTTACAGATGGCCATATAGCGGTCAACGGCCATGATGATTAAGATGAAGATCTCCAGACAGCCAAAGAAATGGAATGTAAAGGCTTGGATTATGCACTCACTGAAAGAGATAGTGGTATTCCTCAAAAGAGTATCCACAATCATTCTAGGGGCTGTAGAAGTAGAGAGGAAGGTATCAGACAAGGATAAGTGGAAAAGGAAGAAGTACATTGGACCCCCAAGTGCCTGGCTGGTCTTGATGGTAGCAATAATCAGCAAGTTGCCCAGTAATGTCCCCAAATAGAAATACAAGAATGTGACAAACACTATTTTCTTCCTAACAGGATCCTGTGCCAAGCCAAGCAGAATGAACTCAGTCACATTATTATTCAGCTGCATGATTTCATGAATGAGGAGGAGTGAGTGTGAAATGGTTTATCTGCAAAAGATAAAGGAATTATTTCATGGTGTGGTATGTGATGTTATGGAATACTTTAAGAAAAATAAATATTCTTCATGAGGGACATTTTAGCTGTGGTTTTATAACAAGTCACTTCAACATTTTGTTCCACAATTTGTAATGACCACTTCATAGATTCATTACCAGTCTCAAATAAGCCTGTGAATGTTATACTCTTTGACACCACTCTTCTAATACAGCCTCTTATGGTTTTTAAATTATTTTTGTTAATTTTCCTAATTCAATGAATATAGTTAAGACATATGGCTCAATTTTATTATTAACTTAATTATTTTCCATTTTCAATAAATTTGGGGTTCATGTTTGGATGGTGTATCACTTGGCATTTGGATATATTTCACTGCTGTTAGGAGTTCATGATTTAAATGTCAAATGACACCCAACTCCCATCCTATAAAAAAAATCTTCTTCATACATATATTTATCATTGTATATTTATTATACATATTTATAGAAATGCATATTTTTATAAATACATAATACACTCCACTTCACTTTTATAAATATATAATATGATCCACACTCACTCTCAGATATCACATCTTGAAAAGAGAAACAGGAAACGCTTATAGGCTGTAAATGATATGCTGTTACCTTGAGGCACCCTTATGATGTTTAGTATTTGACATATACTAATGTAGAAAAGTGAATGTTCTTTGATAGTTGGTAATATCTCAAATATCCTCATTTCTATTTTTTCTTTTTCCTATTTTTATAAAAAAAAAAACCCTTAGAGGACCCAAAGTCCCCCAGGTTACACATAAATGAAAGGGGAGTATTATTACTCAAGAATTCATGTTTTCACAATTCAAGTGTCTAGCTTAAGCATTTTAGATTTAAAGTCATTCGGGGGAGATGTCACCACGCAGTTTGTGTAGGATCAGATCATGGTTGTAATCCCAGGAGAGTTTGTATTATCCAGGTAGCTGACAACCCCACATTCTCATAACAAAGTAGATATTAAGGGAAGGGAAGATAGATATAATTTTAGGCAAGAGGAAGAGTGAATAGCCAGTAACTGATTTCATTTAATTTGTTTTCTGTTCTGGCAAAGTACCAATTATTCAACTTTGAAATTTCACTTCTTTCCTATGAAGATTTATTTTTTTCAGATTTGGAAAGGAATATTATCACTGGCTTCACTTCTAAGAACAAAACATTCTCCCTAGATCTTTCTTTTTCAAGATGACGCCAAAAGGGACACTATATGCAAGTAAAGATATAAACTGAAATGTGATGTATTTAAATATAATTTGAAAGACTTACTTATCCCATTGTGTTCTTCCTCAATCCCATCCATACCTTCAATGCACCGTCTTGAAAGTTGTAAGTGACCAATGCACAGACTATGATAGACTAAATAGATACAAAATTTCCTTTATGCATTTGTTTCCTCTTCATTGGTAAATTTTCTTCTCCTCAGTAAACTTGAAATATACCTTATCACCCTCCAATAAAATCTACTCTTGGGAAATTAATGAATAAATTTATTTGGGGATTCCAGATTTTTAAAAAAATCCTCTTTGGACTATGAAATCTTTGACAAAGATCTTCAACCATAAGGAAACTGAGTCTTGGTATCTTAATTCATATAATAATCTCATTCTTTCATTATTCATTTGAAAGAGTGATCCTTCATGAAATATTTGTCCTTAAAAATAACGTCCATGAAGGCCAGCCCTGGTGACCTAGTGATTTAGTTCACCGTGCTCCACTTCGGTGGCCCAGGTTTGGTTCTCGGGCACAAACCTACACCACTTGTCTATCAGTGGCTGTGCTGTGGCAGTAGCTCACATATAAAATAGAGAAAGATTGACAACACGTGATAGCTCAGGGTGAATCTTCCTAAGCAAAAATAAATAAACAAACAAATAAATAAAGTCCATGATTGTGGCCACTCCTTTAAGTGTATGGCTTTGAATTTGTACATTATCAATCCCATTAGAATGTTCATTTATAGAACAAGCTTATTTACACATTTGGACATATGTTTTTAAGATAAATTAAGAATCATAAATACATACGCTTTCATTAACTTGTTAATAATTGTGAGTTCTCATCAAATATTTAACCAATAGTTTCATCAATAGTCTCCTTCCTTCCTAGAATGTCATTTTATTTCTAACTACTTCAACTGTCTTGAAACTTCAGGACCCACTTCCAAGAAATTTCTTTGGCAGCCTTCAGAGGTTACTTTGTGATAAGGGAAGTTCTCTCTCCTTTTCTCTAATGGTTTATTTGTAGCTTTTCTTATAATATTGCATACTATTGTGTAAACTCAATTATGTGTATTCTTCTCCCACCTTCCTTCTTGGAATAAGAATCTTTGAAAATTATGCAGTCTCAGGATTTCATTCTCCGTAGTTCAAAACCCAATGCATTGTACAATGTAAGTGCTAAGTGCTTTTAAATTGAATTTTCGCAATTACCTCTTAACATATGATATTTATCTGATTGTTTCAGTACTATTATAATTATAAAATTCATTCACATCATCAATATACTGTGGCCTTCTATCTATTCTGTATGGTAGAAGCAAACATTTTCCCAGTTTACAAAGTCAGAAATAAAAAATTGAGATAATTTTTAAAGTAACTTAGAAAATTGGCTCCATAACCTGGAGTAGAAGATGTTTTAGTCTCTGAACAGCACTACATGGCCATGTAAGATTTGGGGACTCTGATATGCATAAAAATGATCATATTAACCATTTGACTTTTTTTATGTGAATCCTTAACCTTAAACAGTGCAAGGAGAGCCTTGAAATTGTTCATATCCTCTTGATATTAATGTCTGTTTTTGTGCATGACTTTTGTGGATGACCACATTTCCATTTTTTTCCAGACATGTGTTAATACTTTTCTACAGGTTTTCAAAGGAATCTGACACAAATGGGTAGCAATGATCTGGAGACAAAACAACACTAGTAAAATATCACACCTTCTAATAACTACGGTACTTACATCAATCAAGATTAGCCAACTTTATAAAGGCTAAATTTGTCAAAATAATACTAAGCAGGCAATGTTCTGGGTCGCGAGGTAACAGAGAAAAGCTGAAAGAAAAGCAGACAGAAGAAGGTGGAAAATAGATGAGGGTGGAATAGAATGTTAAGTGGATTCCTCTATTCTGAAAATCTGTTTTATTGTAAAGGCCACAGTGAGAATCATTGCTTTCTGTAAGGATTCTCTCCTTAACTACCCAACCCTCCCTGACACCAAACTTCTATCTCTGGAAGAATTCTTACATTTTATTTCTATGCAAAATTTACCATATTCTGTGGAAAGATTAATAGGTTGTCCCAAGATTCTTTATCCCTCAAAAGCCCAAATTAAAGAATGATTAAAAACTCCCCTCTCACATAGACGGCACATTTTACCTTTCACCTTCATTACATAGATTTTTAGCCTCCACATTGTCACCTTTCCCCTGAAATTTCCATGAGGAGTGGTTATTCAACTTTTCAAACTGAATCTGAGATGCATATCAACTGCAAATTATATTCCTATGCTATCACTTTATGAACATGCAGAGAGTAATAATTCTAAACTGTAATATACAAAATTCTATTTAAAGCTACCACTTGGTGATGGAAAAGCTGTCATTCTCCAGAAGCTATGTCAGGGTCACTACCTCTATTAACCTTTGCTCTAATTTCTAACCAGTCATAATCTCCTCTAACATTTAATAGCCATAGTGAGGACTTTTCTGCTCAGCTACATTACATTGAAAGCATTCATGAACTTTTCTACATTCTACCATCTCAAGAAACTATAATAAACCTTAAGATATGAAATGCATCCTTGTATCCACACACAACAATGATGACTTTTCACATACCTGGTACTCATAAAATGTGTTGAGTTCAAAAGATTGTTTTATTCTAAAGCTTGTATTTCATTCTATTTATTTATTATATTATCAGTAAGCTTTAAAAAACATTCATTTTTCTGTTCCTTTCCCAGAGGAAGTAGAAGCAATATAGTCACAAAACATACAGAAATATATTTTAAAATTATGTCCACATTCCGAAAGGATGCCTTTCTGAATATAAGATGTAAATAATCTGTCACTTACCTGTTAGAACACTCTAAATTAATGTCAAGTCTTCCCATCCCTTTGTGAAAGCAGCAATCTCACAGAATACTGGAAAAAATTCTCTTTCTGAATTCCTGAGGGAATATTTTAGGTCATAATGATGTGAAATATTAGCATCCTAGAGAGTAGTATTCCCTAAAGTTTCTGCTGCTTCGCTGATCAGAAACATCCTTGATGCTGTAACAAATTTAACTTTTGGTTCATCCATTTAGCCCATAGAAGAGTAAGTTAACCCTCCTCATACCCGGTAACCAAATGCAAACAAAGGTTTGGAGGTATTAGGTGTGTCAGGCTGACCAAAGGAATCAGGGAAAAAGAGGAAAACACAAATGGATGGCAGGGAGGATGATAGAGAACAGGAAGAAGGAAAAAAACAGTGTCTTCAGTAAAAGAGGAAGTGGATCAGCAAGAAACTTCTCTACTTTCTCCTAGCTCCCTCAATTGTCTCTCTGTTCATTAGGAGACAAACTTTTCTAGCTCGTGTAATTTATATGTAAATTCAACCAGAGAAGGCAACGTGGTGTTTTGAAACCAGAGGTTTCATGCTGTGGACTGCAAATTCCCTTACCAAGGAACTACAGATTTATCACAAGTGGTTTATATTTTTTTAAGTCAATTTAAAAATGTCATTGTGCCAGCCTGCTGACATTGTCATTAAGTTCACATGCTCCACTTCGGCAGCATGGGGTTCAAACGTTTGGACCCCAGGGATGAACCTACACCCTACTCATTAAGCCATACTATGGCAGCATCCTACATACGAAACAGAGGAAGATTGTCACAGAGGTTAGCTCAGCAACAATCTTCCTCAAGCAAGAAGAGGAAGATTGGTGACAGATGTTAGCTCAGGGCCAATCTTCCTCACCAAAAAAGAAAAGAAAAGAAATAAAGAAAAAGTCATTTTTAGCCACTTTGTGTTGTATTTAGAATAAAACTTTGAACACTAAAATAGACTGGTGTCTATTTGAAGTAGAAAAACTTCTCTTTATTTATTAAATATTATTTAAAATATGTGATCTCGAAAGTTAGATTTGAAGTATATGATTATGCTTCTATTAATGAGAAGCATATTTATAAAAATATTTCCATGTACTCCTACATAGCTATGTTAATTGCAGATGACTTACAAAGGTTAGGAGTGGCAAGGTAACGAAGGATCTTGGAGTATGGCATGACATCATAAAGTTCTTTGTTCCCTAGAATATAAACAGAGCTCAAAAGCCTGTCCAAGTAGAATGAAATCTTCTGTTTGGAAAATGATAATGAGATGCGTCATCTTTACTCTCTTATTGATTGTTACAGAGCTCCATGAATAGATGAACTTGCAGGTGGGTACATGTCATTATATATTTGTCCAAACCCACAGAGCGTACAACTCCAAGAGAGAACTCTAAGGTAAACCATGGACTTTGGGTCATTATGATGTGTCAATGCAGGGTCATCAATTGTAACAAATATACCACTCTGGTAGGGCGTGTTGAAAATAAGGGAGTCTAGGCATGTGTTGAGTCAGGTGGTAAATGGGAAATCTCTGTATCTTCCTCTCAATTTTGCCAGGAACCTTACATTGTTCTAAAAAATAAAGTCTTAAAAAAAATCTAATATAGCTTGTTAGCTGATGTATAGACTTTTAAACACATGTGCCAGGTGTTTAAGGTGTAATTTCTTGGTATCATGAGCTATACTGAGGCAATAACAGTCATGTATTCTTCATATCAGCCTTCCTTGCAGAGATGTCTGGGGCTCCAGCCCCTGCCTTTGGCTCATGAAGTATGAAAAGAAAAAGTGCATTCCCTGAGGTATATGGCAAACTGTGGTCGATATCTCCTTCTAACATGGTCTCTTAGTCTCCAAGCCTGACGCAATGCTTTAATTATTCAGAATGCTTGGGGCCAAAACCATTTCCACACTAACAGGCACGTTTGTTTATCAACTCCCCAGTGATAACTTCTTCTAGCAACCAATGCTTTCTTGGCATGAACCTTCAGAGCTGAATCCAACTATTAAGTTACTGAAAATGGCTCTTACTAGCAGACCCCAATTCCCCCAACATAATAAAAGATTCTCTGAAGACATTACAGCAGCCACCTTGAACATATCTCTGTCTCCAGGACCCTGCATGGTCAAGAACTGCAACTGAGGCCTCTTTCCTTTCTCCTCAATCCATGAGTTCATGCCAACACTCTGCCTTTGCACAGAACATCTTCCTGAGATCACTCTTCTCCCCCTTCCTGTCATTCAGAACAAGGGGGCAGCATTGTCTTCACATTTAAGGCTGGTGTTTCCCAATGTTTATATACATGACATCTAAGAGTATCTTTTTAATGTGTAGACAATTGTTTGTCCAATTTGAGTACTTGCAGAAGACTTTTAAATAGGAATACTCTGAAGCTCAGCTTCAGCCTTGGTATTCAACCCAATCATTTATCAGGTTAGACTTCAGCATTTGAAAGGCTGAAGAGCTAACTGCCTACATCAGGGTAATTTCCGACATCTCTGCCCCTCAGGTATGTGACTGCATATGTTACCACCATGTCGTAACTGCATGATGATACTATTAAAAATTAGTCACGATATTCAGGTTCATAGCTAATACATGAATATTTAGTCTCAAATACTGGTGAAAATTCTAGATGTCACTTGGGGAGAATATCTCGTTTGTTTTATTTTCTTCATTTTGGTTTTCTTTTGGACACGAAACATTAAGTGGATCGACATTCTTACAATATTAATAATTATAATATTAACCTCTTTTCCAAAATGTGAACACAGACATGACAGCAACAGCTGAAACTGACAGTAAATCACTTCAGGAACAAGCAAATAGGATCCCAAATTGCACAGCTTTTTTCTTCCTTTATTTTTTCAATCTAACACCTCATTGATAAAGAATAGAATCCTATTGTTTTTCTTCTTGCTTCAAACTAATAAAATTATCTGATAGGGCTAATACAATTCTGTAATGTTTAAATTGTAACATTTAATTCTGTAATATTTAGTTACTAAAATAAATTTATCTTTTAAAAATATTTTTTATTTTTTTTGGTTGGGGCGTTTGTAGACAATAATGACCATTGGAAGGGCTCTTGGGGAATTTCTTCAATGAGATGTTGAAGAAAGTTTTCAGGATAGGGAACGAAGAAGGAAGAAGAGAAAAAAAGTTAAAATGTAGGAGACTGAGTCAAGTTAAGAATGCACATTCTTTGGAAGGAAGGAGAATAAGCTCTTTACGAAATCACTTGGGGATGGTGGATGCTCTAGGTACCACTTCTGGTATCCACAAAGATTTCCAAAATAATCTCTCTGGATTGATTTCCAGGAGTGCATGCTATAGTAGAAATTGACCTATGGTCCCCACATACCAGAATGAGACTGAGAACTAATAATTGCCAAGATCTCTATTCTTTCTCTGTGGCAGCAGAGGAAGGTGCCAGCACACCTGAGTATGTAAAGAGGTCTCTGTAATATCAGTGGTGTACAGTAAAGTTGACTCATCATGGATGATATCTGGAATCAGCTCACATGGAGCACATTGTGTGTGGACTTGGGCCTCTGGGAACATGAGATCAGTGCTCCTCCCATTAGGTCATAGGAATCCATAAGGAAATGTGCTCTCCGATTGGAATGGCCTTTGTTTAGATGTGGAGTCATCATTTGTTTGCTGTTGGTCACTTTGGTATTGTACTAACAAATAAATCTCAAGGCCTATGGGTTTTTGGAATGGGAGTAAATAATTTTCAACACATATTTGGCTACTTCTGCTCCCATCCCAGTTGTCAAAGTTCTCAAAACAAACCAGCTGCCTGGGTGTAAGCTTGATCAATGACCTTAGCTAACTTATTTTTTCTAACATTTTTTCTTTGTACTCTTTGTGTTATTATGTCTGATTTTTTTTTGCAAATATGATTTACCACTGTACTCTGTTATACATTTTTGGAATTTTCCTCCGGCTGATATTTAGAGATGGCACAGTGGCCACTTTGTTCTTTTTTAATTTATCCAGTGTGAAGAATTTCCAAAGTGTTCTTTTTCTTGAAAGATGACTGACCTAAATGAATTAAATATTTTAAAATAAAGTTCTGCAAAGTTATTTTTGTTAATGTTATAAATGCTAAAAGTAATACCCATATAAGATTAGAATTTTGACACGTTCTAACCACTATTATTCTCCTTGATTTAAAATTAGCTAAATTTTTGAAAACATTTCTTGGCTCAAAAAGGCTACTACATTCTTCCCAATATTGTATGTAGCCAACACACTCTCTTAATATTTACATTAGCTATTAATCTGTTTTCCTATTTAATTATTTGAAATATCTTAATTGTCTTTGAACTATTTAATACTACAGCTTTAATGGCCGTCATTAATATTGGAGGATTTTATTCTTGTAAAAATAAGTGCATACGTATACCTAAACTTGCTTATAGAATGTCAACATATAAAACATGCAAAAAAGCTCAGATTCCCAGAATTTCTGCAAATGCAATCTTTCTCTGCCTCCTGTACCCAATAAGTTTATTGGAATCCCAGCCTAGTGCAGCAGTTGCCACATACGCCCCCTTCTCCAATCACGCCCCTTTCCCGTAATCCTAAAGTTTTGACAAACCTGAGGTATAAAAGGTATCTGCGAATAGTTAGATTGGATCTTAGGAAGCTGAGTTCTGAGAACATGAGGTTGGTCTTCCCAGATCATTTAAGTCTTTCCACAGTTATTCATATGACTAGAAGAGGTCCCCAAAATATAAAGCACAGGTCCATCTCTTCTCCATAATTTCAAGAAAATTATCACCTTACTGTCCTTTTTTCCTTCTCACTTCTCCTCAGTCCTTAACTTTCCCATCTGTTTAATCTTGTTATGAAACCCTCTTGCTCCAACTGCTTTTGCATCATTATTAGAAAAGCCTTCTCTATGGTAAAGTTGTAGAACAATTTTGCCAAAGTTTGCTCAACTGCATAGACAAATAGTTTCCATTTAAATTTTTGTCTATTTTTATGTATCATGATAAAAAAAAATACTTTTCCAGCAATATTCTGAATAATTTATTTTTTTCAGTAATTTGAGATACCATCTTAACCTTATTCCAAAGTCTTGTACCTATTATGTTTTACATCAGAGGTTTGTTTTCATTTTCACTAGTATGTCGATTCTCTTGCTAATAACAGATTTTTGTAATTATTGTAGCCATGTGCATATCTTAATAGTGGTAACCCTTTCCTCCATGTTTTTGGTCAAATTTACCTACCTGTCTTGCATATTTATATTTCAATATGAATGAACTCACCTAGTTAAAAGTTTATTATTAGTAATTTTACTTTGTTAGTCTTTAATGTGTAGGTTAACTTGTGGAGAATTGAGATCTTTGGGATGGTGAGTATCTTTAAGATATCAGACAGGATTAGTGACATTAGAGGAAGCAACCCCTGTAACTCACACAGAACCTGGAATAGCTTGGATTTCCCATCCAATAGAAAAGAAAACTTCATAATTCACAGGGCACCATGTAGATTATTCAGAAATGCATTGCCTCAGTAGTGAGGAAAAGTTAACCATAAGCTAACCATAAACTAAATACTGCTCTAGTCGCATCTAACAAAGCTCAGGAATAATTACAGTAATGCGAAATACCCAACAACTAAGGTAAAATTGTTAATATCTAAATCCAATCAACAATTATCAATATGCAAAGAAGCAAGAATACAAACCCATAATATGGACAGAAAAAATTATCAATTCAAACCAACACAAAAACTGACAATGATTACAAAATTAGTAAGTGGGTACATGAAAATATTTATTATAACGATATTAAATATTTTCAAGAAAATAGAGACAAGATTGATGGTAAGCAGAGAGATGGAAGTATAAAAAAAGACTCAAGTTGAAATTCTAGTGATGAAAAACACAATAACTGAAAAAAGAAACATACTGGATGGCAGGTTAACAGAAAATTAGACATTGAAGCAGATTGGACACTGTAGCAGAAAAGGTTAGTAACTTGAAGATACAGCAATAGAAACTATCTAAAATGAAAAATTAAGAAAAATGGACTGAAAACAAATACACAAAGTATCAGTGGGCTGTGGAAAAACTTCAAACAACCTAACATATGAGTAATTGAAGTCCTCAAAGAATAGGCTAGGAGAAGAGATATTTCAAGAACTAATGGCCAAACTTTTCCAAATTTAATGAAAACTATAAATCCACAGAAACAAGAGTCCAACAAACCTCAAGCACAAAAATCATCGAAGAAATTATACTAAAATATACATCATAATAAATTGGTCAAAGGAAGTGATAAAGAGAAAATGTTAAGAGCAGCCAAACTGAAACAGAAATTTATCTACAGAGAAATAAAGACAAAAATTACAGCTGGCTTCTCACCAGAAACAATGTAAACCAGAAGACAGTGGAGCAACATCTTTAAGTTGCTCAAATAAAGATTGTCCATTGAGAATTCAACTCATCAAAAATATTTTTCAAAAACAAAGATGAAGTTATGACTTCCAGATATATAAAAGTCAAGGAATTTGACAACTAGACTTCGGTACAAGAAAGGTTAAGGAAGCCCTTCAGTCAGAAGATAAATAATGCCAGATGGAATTCTGGATACACTGAAAGGAATGAAGACCAACAGAAGGGGTGAATATATGTGCAAATACAAATAATATGATTTATATGTCAGCAAAAGTCAACATTAACTCATTTTTCCTTATTGTAAAATGTGAGTTTTGTCACAGAGAATTTTCATTTTAATGCTTTCCCATCTATGTGCCAAATATTAAAAACCAAAATTTAAATGTCTGCTTGACATAGTTACAATCTTGCTCCTAAATCCCCTGAAAGTTATTCAGTTTGGCTTCTATAAAATAGCCCCAAAATGGCTAAAAGCTAAGTGTGTTGTAATTTTTAAAGCCTCATTCATTATGAGAAACATCAGAAATGTATCCAAAAATGTCCTCATGGCTGGCCCCATGGTCGAATGGTTAAGTTCACATGCCCTGCTTCGGCGGCCCAGGGCTTCACTGGTTTGGATACTGGGCACAGATGCAGTACCGCTCATCAAGCCGTGTTGAGGTGGTGTCCCACATAGCACAACCAATGGGGCCTATGGCTAGAGTATACAACTGTGTACTGGGGGGCTTGGGGAGAAGAAGGAAAAAAAAAAGATTGGCAACAGATGTTAGCTTAGGTGCCAATCTTGAAGAAAAAAAAAAATGTCCTCATCTTAAGGAAAGAACCAGTAGATTTTAAAGTCTAGCACTATACCATAATAATTCTGCTTTGTCAGATATCTATCAATTTGTAACTGTCCTGCCCTCTGAGATTGGAGATGGTCATTCAAAGAGTAGAGGCAAACTGAGCCAACCCTGTGGTCCTGGGTTTGTAACATAGCCTAGGTGGAAAATGAAACAGTGTAAGAAAAGTAACTTTAACAATCTATCCCATGAAAACTGATTTGAACCACATTTACAGTTATAGGGGAAATAAAGAAGAAGAATCTTGCTATTTATTGGAAGAGTTAGCAATAAATATTCAGGATAAAATCAGGAAAATATTTCACATCTGCCTTGGTGCCAGATTTAAGATGTTTTGAAATCTGTTTGCAGAAGGTGCCAAATCTACCATTTACAGTACTTTTGACTGAACCCCAACACTGTTCAGAATTTTCAGAGAAAAATAAAGAAGCAAAGACTCTGAACCTGGAAGGGAAAGGAAAAGCTTATTATTGAAGAGAGTTGATAATGTATTTTTCTTTAAGTGGGAAATTTGTCACCCCTTTGGACAAGTAAGCTAAGCCAATGCTATGACAAATGCTCAGATAAAGACCAATTCCTACGACGATTTCCAAAACAGGTAGAGGAACAAACCACACAATCTCACTTTTGCTCAGATTAGGACAACCTGCTTATTCCTGATAATTCCTGTAGCTCTACAACCTTTCAATCAATTTGGCCCTTTCATGAT
Source organism: Equus caballus (assembly GCF_041296265.1). Classification (NCBI taxonomy): domain Eukaryota; kingdom Metazoa; phylum Chordata; class Mammalia; order Perissodactyla; family Equidae; genus Equus; species Equus caballus. The sequence goes on from NC_091695.1 coordinate 16,750,398, forward strand.
CTTCCCACAAGGTAGTGCTCCATTCAAGTAATAAGCCAAGCCACAGCTCCTGCAATTTAACCTAGTCCTGGAGGATTTTGTAGATTTGCCTGCCTTCAGAAAATGCTAGTGGACTGTGTGAATTTTTAACCAGTTGTATTTCATGCTGTGCGTGGTATTTTGGGACCACTCTACCTGGTTTCTCTTTAAATTCACAACCTGGATCTCAAGGGAGTCCTTGGTGCTGCTAGATCTTCACACTGCAGGTGTGCAGTCCATTACTCTCTCACTGTCCCAAAGTGACTACAGGGCTATTAAGACTATTAGTGATAAAGGAGTGTAGGTCTTAAAGAACTATTTTCACCTCTCCCTCTGTCTTTAAAACCCTAGTACCTTCTTCTCTTTCCTCAGTTCCAACCAATGACTTTACTTTCTACTTCACAGAGAAAACGAAGCAATCAGAAAAAATTTCACTCTCATAAAAGATGAATCTTACTGCAACCTTAAGGTCCTATGTGATCTGCACCCATCACCCTCTCTCTGACTGCATGTCTTCCTACTCTTTGGATTCCCACCTCACTGGCCAGCTTACCATTCCCTGAACCCATCAGACACACTTCTTCAAGGAGATACGCACATGGATGATCCTTCATCCTCTTCAAATATTTATTCAAATGTGATGGTTCCATGAAGACTACCCTAACCATCTATTTAAATTGCAGACGGCCCCCAGCTCTGATGATCCTCTTTACCATCTTCTAGGTTTTATTTTTCCACAGTACAATAAACTCCTAATGAAACACACTATTTGCTTATGCATTAGTGTGTTAATTTCTTTCTCCTTCACTAGAATCTAAGCCGACGAAGTAAGGAATTCATTCTGTCCACTGTTTTATCTCAAACACCTAAAATAGGTCTGGCACTTAATAGTTACTCAACAAACATCTGTGGAAATAATAAATAAATTTCTACAATATGTAGAACCAAAGTACGAAAAAATTTGGTAGACTCAGATCTTTGGTCATATATAGTGAAAATAAACTGAAGGAAAATTAAATCTAGACTAGACCAGAATTCAACGAGTCACCCAAATATTTGTACAAGTTTTCAAAATCTTTTCAAAACATCTCACTGTATATAAATTACTGTGAACCATACAAATATTTTTAAATATTGGTTACTTAGTAAATTTGAAAAATCAGCCATTAGATAAAATGATCACTTTATTACTATATTTTTAGCAACATGGCTCAGTGCTAAGCACTAAAGATGGAAACTATCCCACTTACCAAGAAATTCCCAGTCTGTTCTTTTTTCTTTTACCACTTTAATAAGGCGTTTAACAATCTGCCTGTGGGAAAAATTGATCCTTTCTTCTGAACAGGTATAGTCCATATTTTAAACTTGTGTTTAGCACTTTGCATTGGCTCCCTTGACCTCCATTCCACCTGCCTTCACTTTGGAAGGTGCTGGAATGCTAAAAGCCGTGTTTCTCACACTCCTCCCATTAGTTGTGCTGCTGAGGGACTTGGAAAGTAATACTGGAGAGGCCATCTTCTTTCAGCTTTGGCAACAGATGAGCAATTAAGACTGAGAGAAGATTAAAAATTTCCTTATGCCAAACATTCTGCAGTAGGTAAGTAGCAGATAAAGTATTCCAATTTGTATTTTGAAACTTCAGCTCAACATTCTGTGTAGCTAAATATAGCTTTATTTGGTGTGTAAGTTCCTGCAGATAATTTTTGTTAATCTAACTTCACTTACACCTTCAGTCATTAAAAAAGTTGGCTACTTGGGAAATTATGACAAAGTTTTTGCAGCACTTGATCAACTGCAACTTTTAGGAATAACGTTCTCCATGAAAATGCTAAATATATACTTGAAAAAGAAATACGGAGTCTTTGAATATGATATTTTATGTCAAATTCTCACAATGCCTTTCTTTTCCCAAAAGCTCTTTCGTACCTCAACTCCCCTTGAGTCTGTTGAAGGTCTGTTAACACGAGAGCAGGACGTTCCCACTGCTGCGTGACTGCAGCTCTAAGGACTGCTTTGCTCATTAGGTTTTTGAGCAATTACAGTTGCTTCCATAAATTTGAATTCTTGAAGAATATTACTAGCAATATTGAACTATTAAAAATGACAAAATTTGGAATTCTTACTGAAAATTAGAAGCAGCAGAAATTAGAATAAGAATAAAAGATTCCTGGCTTCTTTTTCGTTTTTTTACTCTCTTATAGTCTTGTCCTGCCTGGGAAGCTGGAATGCAACCAAAGGCGTCAAAGGTCAGCACTGGAAAAGTAGTGACGAAACACCATTTAATCCAGGGCATAAGCCAGTATTTAAATAACACCAAAGCTAATGAATCAGAGTCTGATCGAAAAGCACCAAGAGCTTGATGAAAGTGGTGCTAAAATAATTATGAACGAGACACAAAAATTAAAAATTGACAACAGGAAATAATAGGACTCTAGGAGGTAGTGTAAGTCAGTTTGACTGTCTCAGGGTAGAGAATCTGGATAGGTTAGGAATTATTTTAAAGAACAAAGTCTTGTTTTCCAGTTAAGTTGTAGAACTGGTCAAGGATGCAAAATGCCATCAAAGAACTTCTTCTACTGTGAAAAAGAATTATTCCAAGCAGAGAAAAAACAAAAAGTAATGCTCATTAAGAAGCATATGACTCTACTGAATGATGACACGTGCAGCCATTCGGTAACTCAGGTACAGATCACAGTGCAGGAACAATTAATTAAATGGTTAATACTGTGACCTAGATTTCTGCTTGTGGAGCAGCATGTTGGTCTTGCCCCACCAATGTTCTTGCCTGTGCTGTCACAGCTGCTCAAACAGGCATTCTAACCTGTTAGAGCCCACGTCCATCAACCAACGGAGAACGTTATATTCATAACGTATGTTCTAAGAAATGGAACAAAAACTCTTTCTACTTTGATCTAAGAATACGGTCAACTAGGATTCAAAAAGGGACCTGAAGGATTTGGTAAACACTTCAGTTGAATATCTGTTAGCAATTGTCCTTAATTGGAGAGAATGTGAATCCCTTGGTAAACTAGAAAATGTATTTCTTCATTAGGATCATAAATATTTAAGGTTTCTATTTTAAATCTCTCTTTAAAAGCAAGAAAAATCCTGTTCTACAAATTTGACCAAGGTATAATAGTAGAATGACTTTCCATCTTTTACATTTCAGACAGCTTGCCTCTACAGTTAGAAAAAACAAGCTGGAATAATTTCACCTGGTTCTTGGACTCTCTGAAGTTACTTCACGAGAATGACCTTGAGTTTGGTAAGATCTTAGGTTAGACCTGAGTTGACCTTAGAATCTGTGTTTATACAACTTTCCATTTTTGATCAACTGTAGAAACTAAGCTCCAAGAATCATCTTTATTATTTGGTTAAGTATTTAATATATAGACTTTAGTTATTACATAGAATTATAGCATAGAAATTACCTTTAAAATATGACAATTATTAATTGAATTAATTGAATATGTATATACTGAATAAGTGCATACATATCTATTATTCTTAAAATATGTCAATAATTCACACTCAACACCTGTGTGCTTTATCCGAAAGCAATATTTAGTCTCTCAGTAAGGAAACTTGAGTTCAATCAAGTTATCTTCCTTGATCTGTTCTTGAATGCTTTTGGCAAATTTTAAAAAATTAAATGTATGACCCTCTATCTTAGAAATGAAAACTAGTAAATAAAATAAAATTTTCAGGTTTCCAAAAAATGCTCATAGGCAGAAAGAAAGGGAGTGGATAAAATGTCCGTAAATAGTTACTAGGAGATTCTCCGATGCCCTTTTTCCTAATTTCTAGTCTCTCTCTCCCTGTAAGTATGTTTCTGTATCTCCTAATCTCTTCCATTTCTTTCCTTCTTTACTAGTCCCCCCTTATGAAAGGAAATGGACTGCATCTGAAAAAATTTTTAAATATTTGTTGTCTACTTAAATAATTAGGGAAAGTGAGGGAAGTGGACTGGCAAGACAAAAGAAAAGCATTAATTATAATTGCCCCTGTCTTCGCTTGAACAGCCTTCTAAAAAATATCTCCTCACTGACCTGCTGTGAAAGGAATGAAGGCAGCTGATGGTGTGATTCGACAGTGGACTGGAAGTTCAAGGTTCTGTTTAGTTCTTGGTTTTGGCTGAAGTATGTCTAGGAATGCAAATAGTAAAGACTATAGCCAGTAAATGACATGGTTGTGCCTGGTTGACAGACAAATAGCAACCAGACTCTGATAACAGATCTGCTCTCAACCCTTGATGATGAGCTGGCACCAGCATTACCTGTGCCCTACAGCACTTTGCAGTTCCCTTCCAATTGATAAAATGTCTTGGATTGCATTCATGCCCACTGCATCCTTACAAATTTATTAGAAACTTTGAGAAATTTAAAAGAAATAGCAATCCTTAAACATTTCCCTGTGGAAATAAGAGAAACATGAAATGGATTGGTTGATGGAGGGAATAGAAAAAGTTGGTAGGCAAGCGGAGAGTTTATAGACATAAAGACATGATCAGGGAAAAAAAAAACATGTGTATACTGCTTTCCAAAACTTTCTTGGGTGTATTAGCTTCTTTGGCCTTCACAGCAGCTCTGTGAGGCAGGAGGTTAAAGTACTAGGGGCTGTAAAGCATAGTATAGTCAAAGCCTATGCTTTGGAATTAGTCGTGTACCTGCAAAGAAACTATAAGGAAGTTATACAACTTTTCTAAGCCTCAGTAGCTGCTTCAGAAAACCCACACAGTCATAATACTTATATCATATGGCTGTTCATCATGATTAAATGAGAAAAAATCCTGTTCACGTTCCACTCAAATAGTCAGAAATACATACAGGGTATCTATGCTTTCTCTTTTACTGACTGTTCTGCTACAGAAATTAAGTCTTAAGGAAGCTGAGATTACAAAGGTAGTAAGTGGCCTGGCTGTGACTTAGAGGTAGATTTGTTGTATCTGAATCCAGTGACATTCTCAGCAAACAGAATAGTGATAGTGGAAATAAATTGTGTGAATCTGGCAGAAGTGGGTAGGATGACATTGGAATAAATAAAGTGAGGAGAACAGAGAAACGAAGTTGAGTAAGCAAGGGAGTGCTCGTGACAGGCATTGAATGTTAGGTAGAAAAATTCAATTCTGTACTATATCAGTAGGGGGTCACTCTAAGTTCCAAGCCATAAGGACAGATGGGGCATTAGATACTAGTTAAAGTAGTGGCTCTCAACTATTTTTAAACATGAAATGAAACATCTCTTTAAGGAAATCTCACCTAGAGTCATAAATGATTAATGAAATTAAGAGATACGTGTTTGTGTGTGAAAAGGACAGAGTCCCTTTTGTTGTTACTCATCTAGTGAACCATTCTTATACTGCAAATGAGGAAACTGAGGCTCAGAGATGCCAACAACCTACCCAAAAAACAGACTCATTAGTGACGCAACCTGGAATAAAACCAGCTTCTCATTTCCTGACTCCCAAGTCAGTGCTCCTTATAATTCTTGAAAGAAATATCTCAGTTCTTGGATTAAGAGGGGAAGGATGAGATTAAGTAACATGAAAAAGATGGCATTTCCATAGTCCAGGGGATGCTTTTCTTTTAGTGTAAGGTGTGGGGGTGGAGGCAGGTTGTTGAATAGCAAGAGTGACTTCTCAGCATTCACAGAGTTTTATAGTTCAAACATCAATTGAAGCTATGCTTTTTGCAAAATTTCTAAAATGTGGCAGCCAGCATCTGCTTAAAAGTCTCAAGTAATATGAGATATGTTTCACTGTAGCTTTTCTTCTAGGTTGCAACAGTGACTCTCCTGAAACACCACATATTCTGTTCTTCTCCTCTACTGTGGTGAAAAATAGTAGTTAAGAATTTGAGCTGTGTAATCAAAATGCCAGCTTCACAGCACACTAGTTATATAATCTTATGCAAGAGGTTTAACTTCCTAAGACCTCAGTTTCTCCTTTTTACAAAGGGAACAGTAATGGTATCTGCTTTATAAGGTACCGTAAATGTGTGAAAAACCCCAGCACAGATCATAGAGCCACCTACTCAACCTGAAGCTGACTACAGATGCATAAATGAACTACAACCCAGCTGATACATAGAGTAAAAGACAACAGCAAAATATTGTTTCATGACACTGAGATTGTGTGTTTATTTGTTACACAAAAATAGCTAACAGATGCAGGAATTCATAATGAGAGCTATGATTATCATTGGTCTCAAGAAATTTAAGTTGGGATCTTTCACATGTTTTGGGTTCAGCTGGCTATGATGTAATCTAATATGATCTTGGTTGGGAGAACAGTGCTCTCTTCCTGGTAGTCTGTCATGCAGCATGCTAATCTGGGCTTGTTCTCATGACAGAGGTTTCTAACAGAGCAAATGGAAGTCAACAATGCCTCCTGAGGCACAAGCTCAGAACTGGCACTCTGTTCGTGTCTACCATGTTCTATTAGCCAAAGTGACTCATAAGGACTGCCCAGAGTCAGAATGAAAAGGGAAAATGGAAAGTTATAGAAAATGGTGATTCAGAGATACATACTGACAGTCATGACATGGCATGTTAAGGAGCTCAGATTAAAGGCCTCAAGCAATCAGTTGAAGTCTCCATAAGATGTATAAGTAGAAAGATCCAATAGGCTGTCTGGACAAAATGAAAATCAAGAGACAAGTCAGTTTGGAGATCTAGATTTGTTGAACAAAAGTGTGTAAGTGTTAGCTGAAATCAGGAGTGTAGATGAGATTACCCAAGTAAAGCATGTGACAAGATTAGAAGAGCCAAGAATAGAACCAAGGTTTAGATTGACTTTGAAAGATAGAAAGTTATTATAGAAGAGATTATAAAGTGGACCAAAAAGGAAGATTAGAGAAGTAAGAAGATAATCAAGAAATCATGACATGATGGAAGTCAAAGAAGCAGAAATATCAGGGAAAAGAAAGTGGGATTGCTCTGGAAAAATATGATTTGAAAAAAGGTCTTTAAATCCCATGCCCTTCCATTCCAACTTGAAATTATAAGAGAAATTTGAAACAGCAAAAGTCTGTCATTAGAGCTAGAACTAAGGCAAGAACACCTATATATTTGACAAACTCTAAGGAATGCCTTAAGACATAGGTTTCATGACAAGTGGGGCCCTGACTCTCTTATTCAACTTTGTATCCACCAATCTCGGAACCTAGAATGTAACTAATACACAATTTGTTGAAAGAAATAAAAACAAAGAAGGAAGGAAAGGAACCACGAATGAAATCAGACTGGAAATGATTCTGAGCAACAATAATTAATGTCCCTGCCTGAGAAAATATTGTGATGTTGCATGAAATCAACAGAAGATACCTGTCTGAATGACACTAACACCTATAATTTTGAGGTGTGGAAAAACATAAGGTGATCAGCTCATGGAAACTTCCAGTAGGAATTCTTTTCTCTGATGTAGCCAGAAGCATTGTTAACAGTAGATGTGAGAGACTATATCCAACTGAATGTTAACCGTAGCAAAATATCTTCCTGATGGAGAGTGAATTTTCAATGACACGGTATAAAATTGCATCAATAAGAATTGATTCTGCTTAAAAGGACATCCAAAGCTGCTACACACTGTGCATATAGGCCCCACATCTAAAGAAGCACCATTTATATCAAGGTCTCCTAGGTTTATATATTTATCACACTAGGGTTTTGACAGACGGCAGTGAAGGGTCTCATAAATGAGTAAGTACATTATGACAATTTTCTGCTATCTGGAAGTAAAACATCTTGAGGATGAAGCACATTTTCCTAATTTGTAGAAAGTCACCATGTGGACAGGAGGCAGCCATGGGAACATCTGCTGCCATGGGTACCTCAGAAATCAGTTGTGAAAGTGAGTAAAGCAGAGTGATACAAATCTGGTGTACATGCTTTGAGTTTGTTTTGCCTGTTGTGTAATCATTTTTTTTTGTAATAAACCCACTCTTTTCACACTCTTAACCACGAAGTTGAATCTGTGTCTCCATCCAAGCTCCAAGAGTAAGCTTATGGTCAAGGCTAGGAAAATCAGAGAATCCTATTTTTATGACAACAGTGATGGTTTCAGGGAGGGGTACTTGACCCATATAAAATGCAATCTCAGTATGTGCTTTTGCTGGAATTGCTGGGTAACAAACTCCTTTCTTTCTTGATGCAGTTGTTAAGTATGCATTTTTATACCGCAGGCTAGCCTAGAGGCCCAGGGTACACTTAGGCCACAAGACACTGTTATTATTCCTTAACTGGGTTCTACTTCTTCAAACACTTTCTAGCTTCTGATCTGATCCTCTCCTTCTGATTCATAGGATGGAGAAAGGAGGAGAGTGAGAGATCTCTGCAGTCTTCCACAGAACTCTGTGACTGGTTGTCATTTGCTGGGTTCCTACACAGCCCCTTAGTTGTCCAGCTATTTGAAGTGACTGGTGCCAAAATTACTTCAACACTAACTACCCCTGTTGTCTGTTACCACCCTAGTAATGATTTTCTTTAGGATCCTAGAGGTTCTTTTCCTGTACAGAAGGCTCACAACTGAATACAGAGATGGGGGAATTGAAAACGGCTACCTCACCATAGAAATCACAAAAAAAAATTTAGAATAGCTGTCTTAGATCTTCCATGAAGCGACTTTGTAATTTAATTTATTCCCCTGATCCAAAGATTGATTTTCAGACTTCCTTTCCTTTCTCCCATTCTTATGCTTGGAAGGGTTCCTCCTCCCCTTTCCTCATTAATCATTCGTATAGTCGGTTTCTGCCCAATTCCCTTTGTAGTTTTCACTGTTTACAAATAAGGTTTAATTGTACACACTTTTCCCCATAAAATGTATCTTTTATGTGACTACAAGCAAATTTTTCTCAAATTGGAGTGATGTACCATCCTTTTCTAAATGAAAATAAATTATCTTGAAGTCCAGTGTTAATACAAACTATTTATGAATTAACAATTCTTATGTAAGAAGGTGTTATAACTGAAATTTTGACTAGACACAATAGATGGGAAATTACAAAGTGTGGCCAAATCACCTATGCCTATCTCTAAACCAAAGGAAATGATAAAGCTAAGTCCCCCACAACTAGATAAAGGTTATAAACCTAGTCAGAGTGTAAAATGGGAAAGTCGTTTGTGAGACCATCTTAGGGGAAATTACTGTAGAGATATGTCTGCCTCTCACCTCAAACTTAAGACATGGGTGTGTCTGTGCATGCGTGTAATGGAGGGGGATTTCAGAGTGTCATTCTGTGAACCTAGCATGCAACTCTCCATATTGGTGGGACCAAGGGACCGAAATCAGAAAAGTCTGGGCAGGAACAGAGACAGGTTGACTTACTGATGGACTCAGGTGAGGGTGGCTGGTTGACATCAGCCCACATTAACAGTGTTTCTACATTAATGGTACTCCTGAGGGGCAGAGATGCATAGGTGTTTCTCCATGCACAGCCATAGAGGAGCCATAGAGGATTTTTCTAGGGACCTGTACAGTAGGGTCATTTGGAAGGACACAGAATTTTTAAGGTAACCACTGGCTTTCTAAGGGCTAAGCAGGGAGTCACCAGTGATAATAAGGGATAGACATGACCTCCTACATCAAGGACACTAGAATTAGAGGGCCTAAAATGCCCCAAAAGGAAGGGAAATAAAAAACTTTCAACATTTGCTGGGCCCAGAGACAGCAAGCCAGCATTTTAAGACACCAGTTCAAGTAAGATCTTTCTGTCCCCTGATAGCCTCTCCCACCCTCTCAAATTGAGTCCCTGTCTTAAATTTAAGGGAATCTTGACTCTGTGTTATCTTACAATGAGAATAAAATTCCTGAAACTATCTGAGTTTTCATTTAGGCACAGATAAAAATTTTCTCCCACTATATTACATTTGGAGGAACAACAAGAGATAAGAACTAAAGTTTTATTTTGATTATGTCATGGATACTTAAAAACCAATTACACCTAATTATAATCTTCATAGGACTAGATTCAAAATGCTTTAAAAATGCAACTGTAAGATGTAAAATTAGGAAAATTGGGAATGTTTATTTGGAGGGGCTGTGAAACAAAATTGCCGCTTGTGAATATGGTACTGAGAACTCTGAAAAATGTGATCTTTGACACCTAAATATTTCTGCTGCTACCATTGTCTATATTGGAGCTATTGGGAATCTTTTGTGCAATCTAGTAACATTTTGTCTTCAGTTAATGGAAATTGACTACACACTTATGAAGTTTATCGTGTGCTTTTCATATCAGCCTATATCACTTACAGTAATACTTCTTGGTGCCAATTTGATGGGAATTATAAACTTAGGTACTAAAATAGCACAAAAATACTTCTTATGATATTATCTAGTGGTGCTGGTGGTGGTAAGTGTATATTACACATACAGATTGGATTATCTTCAGAATGAAAATACACATTATAAAGCATTTTCTGGAGGGTATTATGCTTAGTGAAATAAATCAGACTGAGAAACACAAACACCATATGATTTCACTTATATGCGGAATATAAACAAACACATGGACAAAGAAAGTAGTTCAGGGGTTACCAGGGGAAGGAGGGTGGAGGGTGGGCACAGGGCGTGAAGGGGAGCACTTATGTGGTGACAGACAAGAAATAATGTACAACTGAAATTTCACAAAGATGTAAACTATTATGAATCTCAACTGAAAAAAATAAAAATTTTTTAAAAATCATTTTCATACTAAAACTAAGAGTTCAAAGTTGAGAAGCATTAGAGCTGACTTTTCAATATCAAGTTCTCCCAAGAAATCTGAATTTGGGATTTTGAGATACCATAAGGAACAACAAAAAATATATGCTTCTTTCCTAATATCCAAATAAATACGATAGCCAAGGAAGCAAAGCTACACTAGGTCAATGACACAGGAATATCTTGAAATATCATTTTTTTTCCTGAAAATGTTCATATAGCCATGAGTGATTCTCAAATACAAGGAATATAAAACTCCTTCTCTCCCACCTGAATAAAATTATTATTTTCCTTTCACCTTTTCTCTCTCTTCATCACGCATTGTTATTTATTCTCCTCTCTTCCTGTTACTCACTCTTCTACGTAGGCCTGATGCCAAACTCTCTTATAGCCTCTTCCCTCTAATTTGTGAAGAGCAATGTGAAAGACCCCAAATGGCAACTGCCTGGTGATATTGCCTATCATATCCAACCATGAGACTCCTTCCATCACCGCTCACGATATTTTGAGAGGCTTTCCAGTGACAGTCTAGGTTTTCAATGATATTTCCAGCTTTCATTGGAGTTTGAGAGTCCATCAATATAGATACTCCCAGTGAGGCAGGCTCAGACATAGATTTCCAGAGTACCATTTTCTCAGAGCATTTTCTCTGATCCTCAGGTTGTCAAGACACCGACCTGGATTCCGTAAGTGTCCAGTCTTATATGGATTAGCTCTTATGACCACACTCATAAGGACTAGAATAAAATCTAAAAAAGAAGAATTGGTGAATTGGTTGATGCGCGCACACCCACAGAGTCATTTTGTCATTATTCAGTGTATTAATATGTCCAGATTTTGATAGAATTCAAGTAAGGGTCATCACAGGTTGTTCAAAATGGTTAAAGACTTGAAGTAATTATATTTGAATGCAATAGTCTCCGAATAAGGATACAGACTATATATGTGTATGTATACTATATATAATATATATTATACATAATATATTATATATAATATATGAGTATATATGTATATATATTTGTGTATATGTCTGTGAATATATGTGCATATATATATATATACTTCCAAAGATTTCTTAATTATTGGTGTTCCAGCAAGAATATTTTCTCTTTCCTGTCCCTGAGACAAAACTAAGCTGTTAAGGAAGTTTATGTTAGGATCCCCATATATCATTGATCAACTGAAGTCATACTTTGCTACACCATAACTTTTTCACAGCATTTTTCATTTCTACATTCCTCAGTGTATAAATCAGAGGTTTGAGCAAGGGTGTCCCAATTGTATAAAACACAGCCACCATCTTGTCTATTGGAAATGTGGGTGGTGGACATGTGTATATAAATATGCATGGGCCAAAAGATATGACAACCACAATAAAGTTGGAGGTGCACGTGGAAAGAAATTTTTTGTTTTGTTTTGATTTTGTTTTTTTTTTTGAGGAAGATTAGCCCTGAGCTAACTACTGCCAATCCTCCTCTTTTTTGCTGAGGAAGACTAGCCCTGAGCTAACAGCTGTGCCCATCTTCCTCTACTTTATACATGGGATGCCTACCACAGCATGGCTTTTGCCAAGCAGTACCATGTCGGCACCCGGGATCCGAACTGGTGAACCCCAGGCTGCCGAGAAGCAGAACCTGCAAACTTAACTGCTGTGCCACCAGGCCGGCCCCTGGAAAGAGATTTTTGCCTTCCTTCTGCACTGTGATTTCTCAGAGATAACAAGATGACAACATAGGACATAAGCAGAATTATGAAACTCACCATGCAGATAGCCCCATTATTAGAAACAACTAGCAAATTTGTCATAAATGTGCCCATGCAGGTAAGTTTCAACAAGGGCAGCAAGTCACAGAAATAGTGGTCAATCACATTAGGGCCACACAAGGGCAATCTCAAAGTCAGGAAAATCTGTGCTGAAGAGTGGATACTAGATCCCACCCAGGCCGTAATCACCAACACAACACAAACTTGCTGGCTCATGGTGGTTGCGTACCACAAGGGCTTACAAATGGCTGCATAGTGATCAAAGGCCGTGAGGATGAGCACAAAGACCTCTGTGAAGCCAAAGAAATGGACTGCAAAGACCTGAGTCAAGCACTCATTGAAGGAAATGGTCTTCTTCTGAGAAAGGGCATCCACAATCAATCTGGGGGCTGTGGTCATAGAGAAGCAGGCATCAGCAAAGGACAGATAGAATGGGAAGAGGTACATGGGACTCCCAGCAGTCCTACTTGTTTTAATAGTCACTACAATGAGAAAGTTCCCCAACAATGTCACAATGTAAAGAACCAAGAAAACCTCAAATTTCACTTTCTGCTTTCCTTCATCCCATGGGTACCCAAACAGAATGAATTCAGTCACACTGTTATTCATCACCATACTAGAGTAGGTAAGATGCAGTTGACAAAGGATTAATCTTCAGAGAGAAGAAAAGAAGTGATATTTTAGGAAGATCAGTGGCCTTAACTCTGAAGTCCTTGTTTCTGCACCATCTTGTTACCTCCAACTACCTTTAACCCCCTATGAAGTTTTGTAAATATACAGATGTCCAAGCCTCTCTCAGATCTATCTGCTAATTCAGAAACACATTGCACTGGGCCAAAGATTTTGCATAAATAAAAAATAAATGTCCTTTAAAATTTTTGATTCCTACCAAGATTGAGAACTGTAGAACTTGTACCATTTTGGCAAGTGATTTAACTGCTTTGAAATTTTAGCCTTCATTCAAAGAGTAGAGTACAAATACTTGCACTTTCTTATTCTGAGTTTTCCTAACAATTAAAAAAAAGGACTTTATACCCACACACATACATAGGTATATTTCATGTATTATGCATCTTATACATGTACTTTGAAATCTGAACAACGCTATTTCAACATAATTAAGCACTAATGTTGGAGAATCCCTCCTGAAGAAAATGTTCTCACTTTGTTTCACTCATTTTTGTGCCCTTTGTCCCTGACTCCTTCAGGGATTTGGGTGAAATATGCTTTACTTTGACAACCCTTTACCTATGCCTCTTGTGATATAACAAATGTCTGGACCTTGAGGTTGTGTTAATTTGGGAAACTACTCTTTGTCTCTTTACTGTACTCTTGAACTTATCCCATTAGAATATTGAGCCTCTCTGCCTGTGAATTTGACCCGATATAAAATTTCTAACATGCCTATAATATAAGTAGTGTTTTTAATCCTATATGTCCCTCTTTAAGCTGAATTCCTCAGGGTACTTCTTCTAAAAACATTATTTAAAAAAAACATAATTCCAACATAAGATTTTATGATTTTTCTATTTCAAGTCCTTATTCATAGCATATATTCTATGTGACTGAAATCATCATATACTGTCATTTTCTGTTTTGATTTTTACTTACAATTCTTACAGTATTTCTTCCCATGTTCTTATAATTTCCATATGTTTAGTTATCAATTTAATGGTGTGATAATATATAAATCTTATAGGAAGCATTTATTTAACCATTTGCCCATTGAGATATTTACATAGCTTCAATTTTCACTCTCATAAATATAATTCTACAAAAGCTTTAGAATAATTTCTGAAGTACAATAGTAATGCCCTAAATGCTAGAGATTATCATTCTTATTGATAAGTATTTAAAAAGTTTTTCAATATTTTGTACTCTTTTATGAAACATATTTTTATTATAGAATAATTCTTGATCATCATAAAATACTAAAACTAACCAGAAGAATGTGAGAAGAAAAATTAAAATCTCTATTCAAGTTATTTTAATCTCTAATTCTACTCCACAGAAGTAACTAAATTCAGTTTATTGTATGTCCTTCCAGAAATGTTGTATATTTGCGTGTGTGTGTATCTCTATATCATTTTTTATATACAAGTATGACCAATATTTCAAGGTTGATGGTTTTTCAGAAAAGCTGATGAACGTACAGACAAGAAAAGATTATCTTGTGATGTTATGTTATTATCGCACTTGGTTAATAAGAAAAAACCTGTATTTTTATAATATACATATAAATTTTTATTACCCACCACATTTTACATTTTTAATGAAAACATTGCCCTTAGGAGAATCTTTTATCTTTTTTTAACTCATATTTTTCAATCGATATTTTTACCTAGGATGCATATTAATTTAGCAAAATAATTACAATTCTTGGTGTAGACTAAATTTGCTCGAGTCAGATGGCATGGGTTCAAAGCCCAGTTCCACTATTTACTAGCTGCATGATCTTGAGAAAGACACTTTAGACATAATTGTGGTTACTATACAGACAAAATGAGAAAAAGATGTAGCTCATAATAAGAGCGAAGTAAATCTCAACCTCTGCTACTTCCACTATTATGATTTTGCTTTTTCTCTTTTGCTATGACTTTTTTCCTTTTTATAAAGTCCAAGCTGTCAATTTCCCCATTTTACTTTAGCCTATTGTTTCAAGATACTTTAAAATTATACTATTTATTCATATCTCTTCCATAACTAAATAGTTATCTTTCATTTCAAATATTGAATCAAAATTCTCAAGTTATTGTGAATAGGGAAAATATTCCTCTCTTCCCAATAATTTAATATAAGGTTTAAGATAAACTTAGATAAGATCATTAATTATGTAAGTCACTATGTGATTGGTTTTAGAAGAGTAGAAACTGTCTGCAGGGAGAAGAGTACAAATTTCCTAAAGGTAGATAAATTAGTATTGAAAAATTCAGAATTATGTTAAAGGATGAACTATAACATTAACTGAAGAGAGTCAGGCCCCAAACCAGATTTTTTGAAATGCAAATATTCAAAAGCAGAGCTAGGAAGTAGGTTAGCACAGAGATCAGAGCATAAAGTCTGAAGCCACACTGCCTAGATTCACACCGCATCCAACTCCCCTTCATGATGTGATATTTACCAAGTCCCTTGACACCTCTGTGCTTCATTTTCTCCACTGGAAACATGAATAATAAAATAATCTACCTCTGAGAGCTGCTATGAAGGTTATATAATTCCATACGTACAAAGCATATGGAAGATACAGGTATGTAGCACCTGTATCTGGAGTGGTGACATTCATTATAATTTTTAGTATTGTCTTTTCAAGAGGTACTTTCCATTTTTCAAAAATATTAATTCAAATTGTTCGTTTATCTGTAGTATGGTGGTACAACAGTCTTAAAACATTAAGTTACTTTGCTGAGTGGCTGAAATCTTATTAACACTGTGGATCACACTTGTTTTCTCATGGTGATCCAAAGCTAGGAAAGACAATTCCAAATATCTTTTTTTTTTAAGATTTTATTTTTTTCTTTTTCTTCCCAAAGCCCCCCAGTACATAGTCGTATATTCTTTGTTGTGGGTCCTTCTAGTTGTGGCACGTGGGACGCTGCCCCAGTGTGGCTTGACAAGCAGTGCCATGTCTGCACCCAGGATTCAAAACAACAAAACACTGGGCCGCCGGCAGCAGAGCACACGAACTTGACTACTCGGCCACGGGGCCAGCCCCCAATTCCAAATATCTTTAATAAATATTAAAAAATAAATTACAGGCCCATAGAAATTTCAATCTATGGCACCCATGTGAGAGGAAAGTAGAAATCAAATAAGTCCTTGGCTGTGAAAAAGTATAGGACCCAGACATATAAAATCAGAGGATTAAAGACATTTGGGATGAGAGAAATGAAATCAAACTTTTAATGGACATGATAGGGCAAACTTTATGAGGCAAATAGCGAGAAGGTCAATATGAAACCTCTAGTTTAGCCAGACTCAAAGTTCATAGTAGAAAAGCTTGGAAAAGAAAGTTGTTCTCCTGTCTGAAGACCATGAAAGCCAGACTATGAAATCTAAATATATTTTTATTGGTAAAATATAAAATTTGGAGGCAAAAAAACATGAGAACAACTTGTATTAACATTTATTCAGTACTGGGTAGTGACGTCAGCATCATGGCAGAGTAAGCTCGGATGGGACTCTCTCCCTTCTAACATACAACAAAAAGGAACAAGCATATTCCAACAGAAAATATCCTAATAGCACAGGAATCCTTGGAGAGTCACAGCAGCCAAACAACAGGGTGGAGAGGCTGGAGCACCTCTCAGGGGAGATGGAAAGGGGTAAGAGAGAACTTCAATCACTCCCCTAAAGACTGGGATTGCTGCCGTGGGAGGCTCCATGAAGGAAGGAGTGGGGGAGGGGCCACATGTCTGCAGGATCATCCTGGACTCCCTACTGCCCTTGAAGCCTAGAGGGAAGCCCTCCAGTGAGGCAAAAGCTTTCACATGGGGTGACCTCATTAATCCAAGACTCCAGGAGACCAGATACAGAGAGCTGATAGGGAAATCTGGGTCTGCATGAAAGAGAAATCGCCCCCCCATCCTGTGCTGTGTCACGTCATCTCAGCAGAAAGTGGAGGGCTCAGAATATGCAGCTTTTGACCCCTCCCATCTAGTGGCAATAGGCTGTAACTGCAGTCTAATAATATCACAATGAGGAAAACCTGTACTTCCAGCACCAGGCAATTCATCAAATCTCCAGACCAGAGGGAAAACAATAAATACCCAGAATTATGTCCTGAGGACTAAGAAATAAATGACAATGAATTCAGAATAGCTATCGTCAAAAAGCTCAATGAGGTAAAAGAGAATATAGAGAAACAATTCAACCAGTTTAAAAGCAACTTCACAAAAGAGATTGGAACTATAAAGAGGGGTCAATCAGAAATACTAGAGATGAAAGACACAATGGAAGAGATAAAACAAAATACAGATTCCCTGAATGCTCGTGTGGACACCATAGAGGAGCGAATTAGCATAATGGGAGATAAACATGTTGAATTGCTCCAGACAGAGGAGGAGAGAGAACTGAAACTAAAAAGAAATGAAGCAAGTCTCTGAGAAATATCCAACTCAATGAGGAAATGAAACATAAGAATTATAGGTATCCAAGAAGGTGAAGAGAAGGAGAATGGAACACAAAGCGTGCTCAAAGAAATAATAGCAGAGAACTTCCCAAATCTAGGGAATGAGAGAGAAATGTGGGTGGAGGAAGCTTTCAGATCTCCTAGATTTGTCAATGTAAAAATACCTACTGCAAGGCATATAGTAGTAAAAGTGGCAAAAATGAATGACAAAGAAAGAATGCTCAGGGCAGCAAGGCAGAAGAAAATAACCTACAAAGGAACCCCTATCAGACTTTCAGCAGATTTCTCTGCAGAAACCTTACAAGCTAGGAGAAAATGGAAGGACATGTTCAAAACTTTAAAAGAAAATATCTTCAGCCAAGAATACTCTATCCGGCAAAAATATCCTTCAGATATGAGGGAGAAATTAAATCCTTCTCAGACAAACAAAAGCTAAGGGACTTCATAGCCACAAGACTCCCCTACATGAAATCGTCAAGAAGGCTCACATACCTGAAAAAAAAAGGGAGAAAGGGGTCACAAAACACAGAGTAAGGAGACAAATAGAATCAGAATAGGATAGCAAATATTCAACTATAGCATTAGGCTAAAGGGAAGGAAAACACAAAACAAAGACAATCTTGTCACTTTAACCACCAACTCAAAACACAAGTTGGAATAAAATATAAGAATAATAACTTAGGAGGGGAGGAGAAAAGGGACTGAATCGGCTTAGACTAAGGAAATAAGAGGCCATCAGAAAATGGACTATGTTATGCATGAGATTCTGAATACAAACTTCAGGGTAGCCACTAAACTAGAAAGCAGAAGAGAGACACAAAAAATAAAGAAAGAAAAAACTAAGAAATACAGCATAAGAAACTGCAGAAATCAATGGGTAGACCAAAACACACAGGATGAGAAACAAAGGAAATGCAGGAAAACTGGAAAACGAGTGACAAAATGACAGTGTTAATCAATAATCACCCTGAATGTAAACTGACTGAACTTTCCAATAAAAAGACACAGAGTGGCAAGATGGATTAAAGAACAAGATCCAACAGTTTGTTTCCTCCAGGAAACACATCTCAGCTCCAATGACAAATACAGGCTCAGAGTGAAGGAGTGGAAGATGATACTCCAAGCTAATGGCAAACAAAAGAAAGAAGATGTTGCAATACTTATATCAGACAAAGTAGATTTCAAGATAAGGCAAGTAAGAGAAAGAGGGGCAATATATAATGATCAAAGGGACTCTACATTGAGAAGAAATAATGCTTATAAATATCTATGCACCCAACACAGGAGCACCAAAGTTCATACAGCAGCTATTAACAAACCTAAAAGAAGACATCAAAAATAACACAATAATAGTAGGGGAACTCAACAGCCCACTCACATCATTGGACAGATCATCCATACAGAAAATCAACAAGGAAACAATGGAATTAAACAAAAATCTAAAACAGTTGGACTTAATAGACATATATAGAACACTTCATCCAAAAACAGCAGAATACACATTCTTCTCATGTGTGCATGGAACATGCTCAAAAATAGACCATATGTTGGGAAACAAGGAAAGCCTCTATAAATTAAAAAAAAATTGAAATAATAACAAGCATCTCCTCCAATCATAACACTCTAAAGCTAGAAATTAATTACAAGAAAAAGGGTGAGAAAGGGACAAAGATGTGGAGACTAAACAATATTCTATTGAATAAGCAATGGATCACTGAATTAATTAAAGAAGAAATCAAAAAATATCTAGAGAAAAATGAAAATGATAACATGCCATACCAACTGATATGGGATACAGCAAAAGCTGTATTAAGAGGGAAATTCATCACAATACAGGTACACCTTAACAAACAAGAAAAGTCCCAAATGAGCAATCTCAAAGTACACCTAACTGAATTAGAAAAAGAAGAACAAACAAAGCCCAGAGTTAGTAGAAAGAGAGAAATATTAAAAATCAGAGCACAAATAAATGCTATTTGCTGGAGTCCTGCCCCTGCTGAGTCCAGGTTCCTGAGGGATGGATGGCGGTGGCGCAATGAGGGAAATGAAATGGACGTGAGACTTGGGTTGGTGTTAGCAAGTCCAACTTTACTAAACACAAGTGTCGTTTTTATATTTTTCAGGATTAGTACAGAAATAGCTCTACAAATATTCTCAGAGAGATAAGGAAGTAAAAAACGAACACAAGAATATTTATTAGCATTCTATTCTATAGAGCATAAGGTTAATGATCGTCTTCTCCACAAGTAACTAGTGTTTGTTGTCTCTAAGCTAAAAGAGATAAGTACCTTGACATCTGTTGTAATTCATGGTAAAGTTAAATCAAAGAGAGAAGGTCCAGGCCTCCGGACAGGACAGCATTCCATCTGTTTACATCCTCAGGAGCCATCCCTGCCTCTCTCAATCATTTACGCCATTAGTGTAGATGGTTAATGGGAACAAAAGGTGACTCCAGGGTGTCTTATCCCCAGGGCTATTTGCATTCTCAGCGAGCAGTTAAACATCTTTACATTCCCGTGCTCTTTAGGGGGTGAAAGCACCCCTTTGTCTTTTAGATTGCAGAGCTCACAGTCCCTTGAGCACACTGCCCGGAGAAAATATCATTTTATTAGTAAAGTAAAGGGCTGGAAAGCTAAGCTAAACTATATATCTTCAAGAATAAAAAGCAGAAATAAGTATAGTCATAACCTTGATAGAAAGCATGCATACATTTCAGAAAATATCAGGGGTGTCGGCTGGCCATTCTTCACCAAGGGGCATCCCTGCACCCCTCGGCCCTCCTACTCTGCAATTATTTATTATTTATTGCTTTTAGGAGAAAACCTCTGTAGCATTTTAACAGAAAGCAGAAGGTCAAGAATAATATATAGATACTTCTTGATCATCCAATTAACCAGCAAACTTGGAAAGATTATGTATATATATTTAGACAAAGAACTGGAGGAAGAAGGAAACATTAACCAGATGGAGGCCATAAACCTAATTCGACATCTTATCTGGGCAGGATTCCTTTCTGCTTGTCTCAAAAGGGACTGTGTGCTCCTCCATTAATTAACTGCATCAAACGAAATTAGCTCTCAGAAAAATATCTTGAAAGTTACCTCCAGGTGGTCACATTCTCTTACCATATTTAATTCTCCTGGGAGGTAGTGCCTCCCAAGCAGCCACCAAAAGGAGTGAAAACTGGAGGTTAAGAAAGGAAAAGGAATGAAGGGCAATTAGAAGCAGCACAGGTTTCAGAACTATGTGAGGGTCCAACCAGTTATTCTTCACCAAAGGGCAACCCTGCACCCCTCAGCATTAATCAGCTGGACCCTGTCACACAGCAGATCAAATGATGTAGCCACAGATCCCGGCAGCTATTGAAACAAAAAAGATTGAGAGGATCAATGAAAAGAACAGCTGGTTCTTTGAGAAGATAAATAAAATTGACAACCCCCTAGCCAGACTTACAAAGCAAAAAAGAGAGAAAGCTCAAATAAACAAAATCAGCAAGGAAAGAGGAGAAATAACGACAGACCCCACAGAAATACAACGGATTATAAGAGAGTACTGCAAAAAATTTATGCCAACAAAATGATAACCTAGAGGAAATGGATAAATTCTTAGACTCTTACAACCTCCCAAAGCTAAGTGAAGAAGAAACAGACAAGCTGAACAGAAAAATAACAAGGAAAGAGAATGAAACAACAATCAAAAGCATCCCAAAGAATAAAACCCCAAGACCAGACAGCTTTCCTGGGGAATTCTACAAACATTCAGAGAAGATTTAATACCTGTCCTTTTCAAGCTATTCCAAAAAATTATGGAGGATGGAACACTTCCTAACACATTCTATGAGGCCAACATCACTCTGATACCAAAGCCTGACAAGGATAGTACAAAAAAGGAGAACTACAGGCCAATATCGCTGATGAACATAGATGCAAAAATTCTCAACAAAATTTTGGCAACCCGAATTCAGCAATACATCAAAAGGATCATATATCGTGATCAAGTGGGATTCATACCAGGGACACAGGGATGGTTCCACATCCACAAATCAATCAACGTGATATACCACATCAACAACTTGAGGAATAAAAACCACATGATCATCTCAATAGATGCAGAGAAATCATTTGACAAGATCCAACAGCCATTTATGATTAAAAAAAAAGAAACCTCTTAACAAAATGGGGATAGAAGAAAATTACCTCAACATAATAAAAGCCATATATGACAAACCCACAGCCAACTTCATACTCAATGGGCAAAAACCGAGTGTCATCCCCCTGAGAACAGGAATGAGACAAGCATGCCCTCTATCACCACTCTTATTCAACATAGTACTGGAGGTTTTGGCCAAAGCAATTAGGCAAGAGAAAGGAATAAAAGAAATCCAACTAGGGAGTGAAGCAGTGAAACTCTCGCTGTTTGCAGACAACATGATCTTATATATAGAAAACCCCAAATAAGCCATTGGAAAACTTTTAGAAATAATCAACAACTACAGCAAAGTTGCAGAGTATAAAATCAACTTACATAAATTAGTAACATTTCTATACTCTAATAATGAACAAACAGAAAAAGAACTCAAGAACACAACCCCATTCACAATCAGAACAAAAAAGAATAAAATGCCTTGGGGTGAATTTTACTAAGGAAGTGAAAGACCTATACAATGAACACTACACAAATTTCCTGAAAGAAATTGATGACAACATAAAGAGATGGGAAGACATTTCATGCACATGGATTGGAAGAATAAACATAGTTAAAATGTCCATTCTACCTAAAGCAATCTACAGATTCAACGTTATCCCAATCAGAATCCCAATGACGTTCTTGACAGAAGTAGAACAAAGAATCCTAAACTTCATATGGGGCAACAAAACACACCGATTTGCTAAAGCAATGCTGAGAAGAAAGAACGAGCTGGAGGCATCACAATCCCTGACTTCAAAACATACTACAAAGCTACAGTAATCAAAACAGCATGATACTGTTACAATAACAGGTATACAGATCAATGGAACAGAATTGAAATCCCAGAAATAAAACCACACATCTATGGACGGCTAATCTTTGACAAAGGAGCTGAGGGCATACAATGGAGAAAAGAAAGTCGCTTCAACAAATGCTGCTGGGAGAACTGGACAGCCACATGTAAAAGAATGAAAATTGACCATTCTTTTTCACCATTCACAAAAATAAATTCAAGATGAATCAAAGACCTAAAGGTAAGACCTGAAACATTAAGGCTTCTAGAAGAAAATATAGGCAGTACACTCTTTGACATCAGTATTAAAAGGATCTTTTCAGACACCATGTCTTCTCAGACAAGGGAAACAATAGAAAGCATAAACAAATGAGACTTCATCACACTAAAAATCTTCTTTAAGGCAAGGTAAAACAGGATTGAAACAAAAAAACAAACCACTAATTGGAAAAAAAATTTGCAAGTCATATATCCGACAAAGAGTTAATCTCCATGATATATAAAGAACTCACACAACTCAACAACAAAAAATCAAATAACATGATCAAAAAATGGGCAGGAGACATAAACAGACATTTCTCCAAAGAAGATACACAGATGGCCAATAGGTACATGAAAAGATGTTCATCATCACTGATCATCAGGGAAATGCAAATCAAAAGTACACTAAGATATCACCTTATACCCATTAGAATGGCAAAAATAAGCAAACAAAAAGTAACAAATGTTGGAGAGGTTGAGGAGGAAAAGGAACCTTCATACACTATTGGTGGGAATGCAAACTGGTTCAGCCACTATGGAAAACAGTATGGAGACTTCTCAAAAAGTAAAAATGGAAATACCACATGACCCAGCCTTCCCACTACTGGGTATCTATCCAAAGAACTTGAAATCCGCAATTCCAAAAGTTCCATGCACCCCTATGTTCATTGCAGCATTATTTACAATAGCCAAGATGTGGAAGCAACCTAAGTGCCCATCAACTGATGATTGGATAAAGAAGATATGAGATATATATATATATATATATATATATATATATATATATATATATACACAATGGAATACTATACAGCCACAAAAAACGATAAAATCGTCCCATTCACAACAACATGGATGGACCTTGAGGGAATTATGTTAAGTGAAATAAGCCAGATAGAGAAAGACAATCTCTGTATGACTCCACTCATAGGTGGAAGTTAAACATGTAGACAAAGAGAACAGATTAGTGGCTACCAAGGAAAAGCTGTGGGGAGTGGGAACAAAGGGTGAAGTGGTACACCTACCACACGACTGACAGACAATAATGTACAAGTGAATTTCATAAGGTTGTAAACTATCATAATCTCAATAAAAAGTTAAAAAAAACTTTGACAATGGAGAGTACAATGTCCCCATGGTTTATAATCACAAGGTTTATGATTTTAAGTTATTTAAAAAATAATTGTTTTAAGTGAAATGCGTTGTATTGGATTGAATCCTAGAGCAGAAAAGGGACAGTAGTGAAGAAATTAGTGAAATATAAATAAAATGTGGTGTTTCATTAAGAATAATATATCAATGCTCATTTTACCATTTTGACGACTGTGAGCATGGTAATATCAAATCACAATATTAGGGGAAAATAAGTGAGGAGTGTACAGAAACTCTTTGTACTATCTTTGCAAATGTCCTGTTACTCCAAAATAGAAAGTTAAACAAAAATAATATAGTAATTGTTCAGTTTCTGCTATCAAAATGTTAACAATCCCATCTTCACCACTTAATTTCCATGTGTCATTGAAGAAACCACTAAGCCTCAGCATCCTCTCCCATAAAATAGATACAGTAACACTTGTCCAAGCTGCCTGATCCATTAAGAGTCAAATAAGACAATTATTATAAATGTGCTTTGCAGTGTATAAATCAAAAGGAAGATATGAAATGTTGGTGTCAGCATTATTTTTAAGAAGCGTCTACACATACAGTGAGCTAGAAAATTGAATACACCATAAAAATAAAATATTTATTGTTAAAATCATGGGTTTTTTAATTATATCAATTCTAAAATTGTAATGAAGCTGCTTCATGAATCTAATATTTTGGAAAATATTTTACCAAATCTTTCCAGAATCATGAACATGTTTGTATTCGCTCTCCTAGTAACCCCAATCCTAAAAATTATTCTAAAAGTGAAATGAAGTGTTAAGTTTCATAATGGAAAATTATGTTGTTTCACTTATAATAACGACAATTTAGAAATATCTAAAACGTTTAATAAGAGGAAGGTGTTTATGTAAATCAGACTACTACAACTTAGGAATGATACTGTGAATAAAATATTAATATTATGACTACATAGATGGTAAAGCATTTTTACAATATGTTAAATGTGAAAAACAAAAACTTGCAATAAGTACAGATTTGTACAGACATTTTAATATCATTTTAAGATCTAGAAGGGAAACAGTAGAAAATAGTGCATGGGTGAACTAATATGACAACATAACACAGAATCTTAGACTAAAATTTTTAAACTATTTCAAAACTTCCATGATTAGTTGTATCATGGACCCAGTCCTCCCTATTCTCTCACTTTGATCAATTTTAACCTCATGTACTCCTAGAGGAAGCAGCTTATTCTGTTCATATTTCTCCCAGAAGATTCCATGGTCTTTTCTTTCTTGATAGCCATACTCTTTAATATGCTGGAGCTGCAGCAGAGGTTGCTTGAGGCTCCTCATGGCCATGAACTGTGGGCTCTAGGCCATCCTGTGGGGCTGTGACCTTGGGGATTTTGCCTCCTCACTATCCCCAATGCCCACTATTTCCTTCCCATTCATTTTGGCAATGAACTAATTCTAGCATCAATTGTTCTGAAAATAATAGAAATTCCTCATTCAACTTTGAAGTATGTATAACATTCAAAACTATATGAAGAATTAATAATAGGATTATTATCAGTAGAGATTTTTAATTATATTTCATGCAGTAAATTTTAGATGAATTTATGTGTATGTACATATGTCACATTTGCATACATTTTTCTAAATAAATATTGTTATTACAAATTAAAAGAATAGATTAAAATCTCATTCTTGATTACCCTCCCTCTGGTAAATTCTTTAAATCCACTGTATTTTTGACCCAGGATTATTATTTACCTCAGCCATAAAAATTTATTCTTTGTCTATCTAGCTAAGCATATTCTTTTCCATGACAGTCTGGAAAACATGTTCTCTTCAGATTTCAGATCCTTTTGTCTCCCCTCAATATTGTTCTGCTATGCCCATCCTGATGTTTTAGATTAAGAAGCGGAATTTTCTAGGGTTGTTTAAAGATTTCTGATGTAGGAGCATGGTAATTCAAGTGCTGTTTACCATTTTCAGAGTCATCAATATGTGATATAGCAATTAATATTTCCATATTATTTCCTCAACATCTTAAGCTTAATACTCTTACTATTTCTTACTAAAAAAAATAACTTTTCTCTATTTCCGCCTGTGTCTCTCCTGATGGAGGCCTGACCTTCTCTTGTCAGTTATCTTAGTAATGTGGTTCATTTTAAAGAGAGATACAAGATCACAACAACTAGAGTTAAAGCAGTTCAGAACATCAGCCATTTACATATTCCGAACAAGTCTGATGCAGACATCTAATGCTATTTATGACATCAAACGCACTTAGAGAAAATTAAGTGGACATACATATTTGTAATAACAAGACTCTGATCTGTGACTTAAGTAAATCACTCTTTCTTATCCTTAATGTCCTTCCCTGTGCAATTCCTTATGGTTTTGTCATGGAAATATTAATTGCTATATCACATATCAATAACTCTGTAAATGGTAAACAGCACTTGAATTACCATGCTTTTACATTAAAATTCTTTAAACAACCCCAGAAAATTCCACTTTTTAATCTAAAACATCAGGATGGGCACAGCATTAGAGGAAGGATAGTAAATGAGAATATATGTAGAAAAATTAAGTAAAATGCTATTAGAGAGCTAAGACAAAAATATACACTTGTATTTCGTAGTTACTTGGATTTAACTTAAAGTTGAAAAAGTGAAGATGGGTCTAATTTCATTAAACTTCAGGTAATACGTATACTCCTGACCCCCCAAAAAAGTTTACGTTCTAACAGCTGCTGTTACTTGAGGACATACGTGTCAAGCACTATCCTATCGACTCCACATATATTATTCATTTCCAAATCCTTTGAACTTGATAATATTATAATTCCCATTAAAAAATGAAGATTCTGAGGCCAGAAAGGCTATGTAGCTAGCTGAAATGTACTCAGTTAAGTGATAGATGCGTGCGTTGCATTAAACTTGGTAGCCTGAACCACCCATACTTTTAAGTACAACATCACAATTTAAAAGGCTCTTTGAAAATGCAAAAATGCAAATTATGTATCTCACCATGTGCCAGTTCCTTAACAATTCTGGTAATGGCAATCTGCTATTCTCTATGGATAAAAGTCCATTCAGTGGCTGGAAAACTGTGAAGTATGTCTCCAAGTCTTACTTCTGCATCTAAGAGAGATTGGAAAAGCATCTCTGGCAGATGAGGTAAAGAGTGTTCCCCACTGCTTCTCAAGCACCATCTTCAACATGGTCTTGGGGAAAAAAAATTCAAGAAGCAAAAGTTTCCTCCTTGATTTCCAACTGGAATTTAAAGAGTTTTCTCTGAGAGATCATGATTCTGTAGAATTGCCTCTCAGTTCCCCTCAGGGTTTGGAAATTTCGCATCAGCATGACTTTCCAAGACACACCTATCTGTGGTTTGACTTGCTCAAAGGTTTGGAAAATTTTTATCTCCCCAACCGATTAGAGTTTTTTCCTTTTTCTTTCTTTTTAACTCTCCTGGGTTTCTATTTGAAGATGCTTTATTTCCCTTCATATTCTGGAATAGAACACCACAAATACTGGGAGGGGATAAAGCGTCTCGGTGCAGTACCGGGGTAAAATGCCTGTGTACTCATTAGATGCAAGAGCTGAGCTCTAGGGCAAGGCTCAGCATCAATCCACAAGGACACGTAATGTTTGGGGACTGGAGTAGCAATAAGTGCTTGTTAACAAATTTTATAGATAAATGTGCAAAGATGTATAGGTTCCTAGTGTTCTTTTTTCCTCTCAGTACCTGATCTTGATATGCCACGACTTTAAAACTAAAAGCATAATTTCTAGATATTAAGGAATTTTTCTCTTTTCACGATTTTGAAAAGAAGCAAACACAGGTCTGTTCACTCTGATAGAATGTGGCATTGGGATTGAAGCTTGAGGGAAAACTTGGACTAGCTTATGAGGTCTCTTCAGAGAGGGTCCACACCTAGGAGTCTGTCCCTCTATATACTCTTATATCCTACCTGTTTTTATGTCTGTTCATGTTTCCAGAGAGAAGCAGAATTGAAGTGATTCACCAGAAAAGTGAACACTCAGAAGCACGTTTATTTCAATTGCCTATGGTATTAAGGGATGTGTTTTTTTTGTGTGGGGGAGAGGTTTAAATTTTTGCTTTTTGTTGTTTCAATTGAAATTTTAGATGGTTTTCCTGACACAGGACACTGTCTGACATCAATCACACTCCTAGACAGGATGATATTTAAAAATATGACTCAACAGCAGGACTCCAGTAACAAATCCTTGAATGCTGGTCCCTGCTTCAAACTTTATTCCATGCCCTGCTTTATTTAATCCTTTATTATTTGTTTCCTTAGAGGAAGCAAGTGTGGATAATATGGAAGCAATAGTGTGAAGATGGAGTGGGGTGGTTGATATAACAAGAATGTTATTTATGCAAAGATAGAGTGAATTCAGCAAAAACTACAAATCAGAAAAGAGAGAAAGACAGAGACAGGCATGAAGAGATGTGAGAAATGGGAGGATGAGGAGAGTGGGCATAAATAGCAGTTTGCCCTTCCAGAATTTATCCAATAGTCTACTTTTCCCCACAGATTTAAAATTTCACCTTGATCATTTATTAAATTACAAAACTTATACTACAACCCCCAAGATAGATGATTCAATTTCTGGGTCATTTCTTCTGTTCTTTAGAATTCTTTATTACTGGTATAGCAAAATGTTTTCAAACAAGAGCTTTATGATATGTTCTGATACCTAGTAGATCCAATACCCCATCTCTGTTCCTCTCACATTGTTTGTATCGTTAAGGCTATTGGAACACAGGCACACATCCGTATAAATTTTAGAACTGGTTGTTCAATTTCCTTGAAAATATGCTTTGTCTTTTGGGGGAGAGTTATTAATTCATCACAGAATTGATGTCTCTAAAAGCCTCCCCTAGGGTATGCAGAACCAGTCAAATATTTTTTAAAACACCCCTGACTGTATAAACAATATGATGTAAAAAAAAATAATAAACAATGTAACTAAAGAATAATTACAAAATTCATGAGATGGTGCAAAATGCAGTGATTTAGTGATGGAGATTTAGGAACACGGATATAAAGCAGATACTTACATATTTGTTTATTGTTTAGTCAGAGCACAGAAAGATTCTTCCTGGTGTCCAAGCACCTCTCTTCCTATTCAGTTCCAGAATACATTTCTTCTTGTTCTATTCAGAACTTTTGCATGTTGGAACAATGCCTCTGAAGTTCCTAAATACTAGGTATTTAACAGTGTTTTACATCATAACTAATGATGCTTTGTCACTTATCAGACCATCCATTGATAGTGGCCTCCAATGACTCTCTAAATGATATTTCCTTAATAATGAGCACAAACACAAATCTGATGACCAGAGCATACAAGAAAATATGAGCAATAATTCATTCTTCAGTCACGTTAAATTGACTGCTAGGAATTTTATACCATGAGTAGACAACTACTCACCTTCCAAGCATGTCTTCCCTTGAGCTCTGTAGGCCCACTGCACTCTTGGAATGTGATGTCTTTCAACACTGACCACAGCCCTGCCTTCCACACACTACCACCAGCAGGGAGGAGAGATGAAAGACCTGAGCCCAGACAAAGAAAAGTGGTCCCATTCGTGTAAGTTATGTCCCTCATCACACGTGGTTTAAGACCAACACAGGAAAGCACAATGCCACCACATCCAGGGGAGGCAAGAAAGGGCCAGTCAGCATTGCAGAGCAAAGGTTTTAAAAGCCCTTGAAGGAGATAAGTACAGTAACCTCTGAGCTGTCCGACACGTGGCATTGAGCCTTTGGAAGAGCAAGGGTGAACTCCTTTGGTTTCAGCAGGAACTATGTACAAGATATAAGATGGATGCCACCACCGCCTGCATCTGCAGCACTATAGAGGGTGGCACTGCAGTCAGACCATGAACAAGTGATTGCTGAGAATGGCCCACATACCTGATCCAAGCCAAAGGTCAGCAGGGGACCATTGATAGCCCATATCCTTGAATTTGTGCTTTGTCACCCAAAATCAGCATGTAAACACCATTCTACTAAGCAACTTAGTACAATTATTATGAAAGAAATAATGAGTTTGCCTGTGGAAGCCATTTGCTTGCCAGACTGCCCTCCTGGAACCAAGGTTCTGGCCACAGAGCCTATGACAGCTTCATAGGTACAGAATCCAGAGCTTCCTGGGCCATCTGATTGACCCCATGGGTAGAATAGAGTATCAAAGAACACTCCAAAGAGGGAAAACCGGAATGTTACTCATGCGGTCTGGTCTGGGCTGGGGTTCCCCACCAGAAGGCACTGGCTCAGTCCCAGACACTGGAAGAATACTTAAGAAATTTCACAGAAGACACTTCAAAGTGCGGAGCCAGGAACAGTGGCCCTGCTTGCCCAGATCTAAGGGCAGTACTACTTAACATATTGGTTCTTCCCATCTATGAACCTAAAGGGAGTTAGTCATGCAGATGACTGGCAGAAAGTGTTCCTGGCAAAGAGAACGGCCTATGTAAAAGCCCTACATCTAGAACATACCTGACCAGTAAGAAGAATAGTCAGGTGTCAGAATAACCAGAGGAGTCAATGAGGAGTTTTATTTCTGGGCTTTATATTCTGGGCTTTATTCAATTCTGAGGTTTTATTTCTTGGCTTTCAATTCTGTTCCATTGATCTATGTGTCTGTTTCTGTGCCAGGAACTTGCTGTTTTGATTACTGTCGCTTTACAGTGTATTTTGAAGTTAGAGATTGTGATACCTCCAGTTTTGTTCTTTTTTCTCAGGATTGCTTTGGCTATTTGGAGTCTTTTGTTGTTCCATATACACTTCAGAATTCTTTGTTGTATTTCCGTGAAGAATGTCACTGAGGTCCTGATTGGGATTGCATTGAATCTGTAGATTGCTTTAGGTAATATGGACATTTTAACTCTGTTCACTCTCTCAATCCATGAGCATGCAATATCTTTCCATTTCTTTACGGCTTCTGTGATTTCTTTCAACAATGTCTTATAGTTTTTAGTGTATAGGTCTTCATCTCTTCATTTATTCCTAGGTATTTTATTCTTTTTGTTGAAAATGTAAATGGTCTTGTATTCTTGACTTCCCTTTCTTCTAGTTCATTATTGGTGTATAGAAACATAACTGACTTTTGTATGTTGATTTTGTACCCTGCAACTTTGCTGTAGTTATGGATCATTTATAAAAGTTTTCTGGGGGCTTCTTTAGGGTTTTCTATAAATAGAATCGTGACATCTGCAAGCAGTGAAAGTTTCACTTCTTCTTTGAGAATTCAAATCCCTTTTATTTCTTTTTCTTGCCTAGTTGCTCTGGCCAAACCTTCCAATACTATCTTGAATAAGAGTGTCAAGTGTGGGCACCCATATGACCCAGCTATCCCACTAGTGAATATTTATCCAAAGAACATGAAATCAACAATCCAAAGAGATTTATGCATCCTTCTGTTCATCACAGCATTACTCAGAATAACTAAGATATGGAAGCAACCCAGTGCCCATCAGTTGATGAGTGGATAAAGAAGATGTGATATATATAGATACAATGGAATACTACTCAGCCATAAAAAGACAAAATTGTACCATTTGCAACAACATGGATGGACCCTGAGAGCATTAGGCTAAGTGAAATAAGCCATAAGCCAGACAGAGAAAGACAAACACCACAATATTTGACTCATATGTGGAAGATAAACACATGGATAAAGACAATAGATTAGTTATTGCCAGAGGGGAAGTGATTGGGGGAGGGTGAAAGGGATATAGGGGCACATATCTATAGTGGTGGATAAAAACTAGACTATTGGTGGTGAACACAAAGTAGTCCATACAGAAACATATATATTAACATAAACCTGATATTATACAATGTTATAAGGCAATATGACCTCAACAAAATAATTAAATTAAGAAAAATTTTAAAATTACTAAAAGCAAGATTTGTTTCAGAAGTCAGACTGTTAAAAAAAAAAGCATTGAGCTGATAAGTGATATGTAATGATTAAAGTTATTTACTTTGAATTAATTTAAGGGACCTATAAAATAGACAAGGAAAGAATTTACAGAATCTGACAGGTAATGATTTCAGCATGAAAGGTCAGAACAGTTCTTTCCTATGTAATAGAAGATGTAGATTCTAGACCTACTTTGACACTAGGAAAATTATGAAAAATATTACAAATATTTAAATTTAGGGATCTGATTATGATCCTTTCAGTTCTTTAATTCTGTAATTAAAATAGAAAATGATCATTATAAGGTTCTTACAGAGGTCAACGTTATTACACAGTCATAGGCATTTTCTTCTTCTTTGGCATCAGGCAAGGGGAAGAATTGTAAAGTGAATCCAGAAATTTCACTTTAAGGTGTTGTAAGCAAGCAGCAAACATTGTGTTCTACTACTATTGACATAGCAAAGGTTAAATGGAAGCTCTGCACAAAGATTTTTGCTACCAAATTGCTGTGTCATCTATAAGCTCATGAGGATTTGATTTTTGTTATACTAACAGTCATTTTGACATCCATGCTGTTTTTGAACTTGAGAGTTAATAAATAATGGCATTCCCTGATAAGGACCCTGCTTATCTTACACATCTCTACTTGGACTACATTCTCTGTCGTCCACTGTGCACTGATTACCCTGACCTTCTTCACTTTACATTAGTTCCTACCATAGGGCTTCTGCACAAGGTTTTCTCTTTTGCCTTAATTGTTGTTCCCACTGTAATGCTTAAGTATGGTTCTATCTCATCATTCAGACCTTAATTTAGAAGTCACCTCTTAGAAAAGCCCCCATGTCCATCCAAGTAGAGTTACCCAGTGACACATGCAACACACCATTACAATTTTCTGAGATTCCGTTATCATTCTATGACTTTATTTTCATTTGCATATATTGTTCATCTCATGCACTAGAATGTAAGCCCCAGGACAGAGGAAAACACAGTGTCTCATCCATCACTGTATACTCAGATCCTAGAAGAGTATCTGAGACTTTGTAAAACTCAGCAGACATTTTTCAGTAAATAAATGAACCTAATAAAAATAGTTGGTAATAATTAATGCAAGACATCTATTTCACATATTCATTTTGTATTTAAAAATAAAAATCTTGATTTAAATATTTTTGTTTGAAATATTGTAACTAATATTGCCATTATTGTCATCATATATATCATATTTTTTAATAAGAAAACCACAACAGAATGTTGAATCATGCTGTGACCTTAGGCTTCCCATTTACCTAGTCAAGGCAGGCAGTTTAAAAAGGCATTAGCGTCTCTCTAGTGACAGCCAAAGAAGGATCTGAGAGAAAATAAATATCCTTTGGATTTAGAAACCCAAATCCAGAATGTCACAAGAAGAATCATTCTCCCATAGTTTAAAAAAATAGATCTATAGAGTTTTACTGTTTTTCATAAAGAATATATATCTTCAAGACATAGACATTAGATTCTGAAGTATCTTGACTCCAGCATGATAGATTCTTATTCTGCTTCTCAAAAGTTTGAAAAAAAGAAGTGGAAAATTTTGGTAAAGTGGTAGCTTCCATATTAAATAGCAAATTACTAATCGGAGATTGTACTTGCTTCCAAAAGGAAATTTGACAGCAGGGACACCGGGAAAATTCTAACTTGTAAAGTGCTTATATTTATTTATCCTCCCCTAGTTTTACCCAACCTATGAAACTTAAAATATAAAAAAAAGTCTCTTTTAGACTTATATACATTGAACAATATTTATTAGGCATCTAGTGGGTGACTGGCAGTGGTCTACCCATATCATGAGTGAATAAACACAATCCCTGCCCTTCCAGGGATTGCAATCTTGTGGGGAAAACAGAAAATAAAAACAAACAAATAAGGTTTTAAAGTACAGTTTGTGATCATTGATATTAAGAATATAACCTCTTGAAGAGCTAGAGAACAACTGAGGGGAGTGATTAGAGAAAAGCATCAGGAAAGACTTGACTAAGGAGGTGGAAGTCCGTCGGAAAATGGAAAAAATGACATGGAGCCAGCCAAGCAAAATCTCTGGAAAAGAGAATTCTAACAGCGATCAGATTAACAACAAAGGCCTTGAACTGGAAAATGCTTGAATTATTCAAAAGACAGTTTATAAAGAGAGAGAGAGAGAGAGAGAATAGTCAGAGCCTCGTGAGAAAAGAGATCAAGTACAAAGTGCACTGGAGAGGTAAGCAGCAACTTGACTGTAGTATCTTAACCTGATTTGCATACTTAAAACATACCCTTGTCTGCTGTGTACTGAATGGATTGGAATGAATAAGGGAGAGCAAGACCTCATTGTCCTTGTAGGAAAGATTTGTTCTTAGCATGTAAGCTAGTGACAACCCAGCATCCCTTGTTTCATCCACAGTTCCTTCACGGCATTTTTCACTTCTGTGTTCCTCAAGGTGTAGATCAAGGGATTTAACATGGGTGCAACAATAGTAAAGGACACAGCCATTGCCTTGTCTATGGGGTAAGTGGCCACAGGCCTCATGTACAAGAAAATGCATGGCACAAAGAACAAGATGACCACTGTAAGGTGGGAGCCACAGGTGGAGAGAGCTTTATGTCGCCCTACAGAGCTGTGAGACTTCAGGGAGTGAAGGATGACCACATAGGAAGTCATGAGGATAAGGAAGATGGTCACACACATCACCCCACTGTTGAGGATGACTAAGAGGCCCAGGATGTGGGTGTCCATGCAGGCCAGTTTCAGCAATGGAAACAAATCACATATAAAGTGATCAATGACATTGGGACCACAGAAGGGTATTTGATACATGAAGAGAAGCTGTATTACAGCGTGGATAAATCCCCCCACCCAGGCCCCTCCCAGCAACAGGCAGCACACCTGAGGTCTCATGATGGTTCTGTAGTGCAGGGGCTTACAGATGGCCACATAGCGGTCATAGGCCATGACAATGAGAAGGATGATCCCCACACCACCAAAGAAATGCTCTGCAAAGAGCTGGGCCATGCACCCTTCAAAGGAGATAGTAGTGCTCTCAGAAAGGGAGTCCACGATCATCTTGGGGGCAATGACAGAAGAGTAGGTAGCATCCATGAGAGACAAGGAAGTAAGGAAAAAATACATAGGTGATCTCAGACTCTGACTCGTGATCATGGTTATCACAATGAGTAGGTTTCCCAAAATGGTGGACACATACATGATTAGAAAGATAGCAGAGAGTATTTTCCGCAGCTCTAGATTCTTTGTAATGCCCAAAAGAATGAATTCACTCATATTGTTTGGAGTCTCCATTTACTGAGGGCTGATGTGAGCACATTGCTCTGAGCTGGAAAATCTACAGAAGAATAGTATTTTTAATTAGTAATCACTGAATGTACTGGACATTTTTGTGCTCTGTCTCACACGCTCTTGACCTACCTTTTTTCTCCAGCTATTGATACATGAACCACCTGCTAACAATTTTAGCCTGACAACAGCTCGATCTTACTGATTCCTCCAACAACACCTTCTTTCACTAGTGTTTCTTTTACTTTCTTTCCTGATACTTGCTGCTTGAGACACTTAGAAGACCCTGTTTCATCCTTCTGGTGCATAGACACATCTGGAAAGATGAAGGAATTAACACACCTTAAGGAGACCCTAGATCATCTGTAGATAGAAGCCATTGGATAAACTGTAAGCAGCTTAACACAGTTTGGATTAACATTGTTTCTGTCCCTGTTTCACTCTCCCTGTTCATGCCTCCATTTCATTTTCCAAAATAACCTACCAACATAAAAGTTCTTCTTTCAGCCTCTGCTTTTTGGAAACATCAACCTAGGAAACTGACTTCCATTTATCACCCAAGAATCAAGATCTTGGAACCTTTCATATAAATTCTCATTCATTTATTCCATATATTTATTGAGCACATGAGTGTGCTGGTTGAAGAGCCTCTTAAGACAAACAGGTCATAACCCAAGGATTCTCCACTTTTTAATAACTATAGTCTTTCCATCTACATTTTTTCTTTCTAAAATTGGATTATTATTATTATTATACTATTATAACATATTGCTAATATTCAATGACTCCCTATTATCTCTCAGCCTGTGGGTTGTCCTTGAGACATTTTCTTCATTTTAGAGATAAGATACTGAAGCTTAGAGAGGTGAAAAAAATGATGCCAAATTTCCACCACTGGTAAACATTGAGGCCAAATTCATATCCAGCTTTTCCTGATTCAAAATCAATACCAATAGCAAGCTATATTCTTATCTGATGATAATATCAGGCACTCAATGGGAAAGACACACCGTGATTCATGGTATAATTTCATTTTCATAATAATTGAATGAGATCAATTTATGCTTTCTGTGCTCATTTCACTAAACAACTCCACAATAAAATTCAATGGCAATTTCATAACAAAGAGCCTGTTCTAATTAATTATATATATATATATATATAATCCAATCCTGAACCTAGAATTTCCAACCATTTACTAAGCTTCCAAGATTCTAACTGTTTTCCAGATATGCTGATTAAAGAAAAGAAAACCTTAAGTCTCTTTCTCTGTTCCAGGAAGAACCAGATCCAAATTAATTGACACTATGCACATGAGCCTCAATCTGTGTAAATTATTCCCTCCACTTTTGCTTGTGAAGGGATGATTCCAGATGAAGCAAACAATTCTAAAGAATAATTAAAATATCAATAAAACAAGTAATTTATTTTACGCTGTGTACAGCAAGGTGCTAGGTATGTCACATGCATTGTTGTAATTATTTTTCATATCACATGAGGTGTGTACTCTCACAAATCCTATCTTGAAGATGAGGAAACTGAGACTTGGAGACATTAAACATCACATGTAAAATGATTGGGTATTACGAATCCAGGTAATCTCATTTTGAAGCACAAGTTCTCAACTTTTACGCTATACCATTGAAGTAGTGAACAGTGGCCTCAACTAGCTAAATACAATTTTCCTGCAGCCAAATGATAAAGTAAAATAATCGCTTCAGTAGCATAGGGTTACTTAAGCAGACTAACTTGTAACTTGGTAGGAATATACTAGAGATTGTTGCTTTAAATGGGCATGTAAACTATATGTTATTTAAGACTCCTGTAAATACTCAAAGACCCATTATTAGAATTATCCCTCTTACTAAACAAAGTATACAACAGCTGGGACACTCTTTATAAATCCACAATATGGACTAACCCCCACCTCTCCCACCTCCAGCCCAAGAACTTCAAAAGTTGTTTAGTAGCCCTAATGAGGTAGAAGGAACACATTCTTGGAAATCAAGATAACTAGGTTTTATTGCAGGTTGTCCCTCTAACTCCTAGGATACTTTGTTAGATTGCTCACTACACTGGGTCTCAGTTTCCTCATCTGGAGAATGAGACAGTTGTGGTAAATGAGTGGAATGCTAGGGCTTCAAAGGAGGCATCTCAGGGACTCTGGCCCTTTCAAACACAGCAGCTTGGCTTTTATCTGCATTAAATGTTTACACTTCCAAGTAAGATTTACTTTGAGTCATCTCATGATTTCAAATATTTTAAAAGAAAATACACTAGGGAAGATAATCATGCCCATTCTGTCTAAAAATCTATGAATTTATCATAAATTTCTTTTGAATACTAATACATATCTAAGCTTCTCAATCTGATATTCAAGAACCTCACCCCCCGTCCCTCCCCTTCTCTCCCAAGAAATCAACATCATCATTTTGTATGTCTCCCTCCCACTGCAGTCCAGCCCAGCTCTTACTGCCAGAACACACACCTCAGTCTCTTTAGGACAGTGGGAAAGGCCATGGGTGCAGAATGAGCACACATTTTGCTAGTACTTGATACCTATTTTCTCATATAATTCTCACATCTGGCTACATTTGGACATGTTTTATGCCTGAGAGAAAGCAGAATAATTGATTTGCTTAAGGCTACAGTTAGTAAGTGATAGAGCCTGGATTTGAATCCAAGAAGCTGATTTTATAGCTGATATGTGTTTCTTGTGTCTCAATTTCTTAGGAAGCAAAATAATTTCTTCAATAAAATCCTGGATAATAAGAAGTGATAGCAATGTGTTTAGTAAGTGTCTCTGGGTCATTAGCTTTTAATGAACAATCAGTGGCCCTGTGTTCCTCAGAAGATCTGTGCCCTGGGCACATAGATCATCAATAGTATATGTCTCGAATTAAAGGCTTTAAAAAGACTTTTTCCTCTTTATAACTCATCCTAATTCACTTTGTTTTCCTCGAGACATGTGCAGGGATGGAATTCTACCAAAGTACTTTTATGGGGTGGAAACTACTATACCATCATAGATACAAAATTAATGTGTTTTGAAATGCTTTCAGAAGGAGTTGGGTTAATCCCTGAATGACCTTTCTTGACATCATCACCTCATCTCTGAGCAAATCTTCAGCACCACCCTCAGCACCGGCACCAAAACCACACTTGTGGGCAGGGCTGCTCATAAATGAACATGTGTGCTTTTATATAGATAGATAAATAAATACATTTTTAAAGTCTGATTCATCTCTACATTAAAAATTAAAGCCAGAAATTTGATGTATCATTAACTAATCAAAACAGAAAGAAAACACCATATAGGTTCATTCTCAAATGTGATTAGTAGAAAAATAAAGGTAAAAGAAAATTAGTACAAGAGAAAAGCAGAAACATATATAGAACTATATACATGTATAGTATGTATATGTGCATATATACACACACACAGAGACAGAGTTGCATGAAAGATCTCTCTAAAACCATCCTAGACATACCCAGCTAGTGCTGTTCCTTCCTTTCCTAAGAGCTCATCTCTGAAACAAGAACACACTCTTTTATTTGCTAATCTCATTATCTGGATAGAGGCCAAAATGTAGACTCTCAAGTTTTAATAATTTTTCAAAGAAATTAAAGTAAATCAAGCTAAAAGCTGTTAACAGCTCAAGGCTCTACATCCCAAAGCTGCAATTTGTATGTACAGATAAAACTGGTAAACTGCTGACACATTTTAAGCATAACATAATTGTCTGTGTGTATAGGTGATTCAATTATTTCAATGATTTCAAAATGGTAGTTCAAAGTAATAATAACATGTTTAATATTCAAGTTATTAGTCACCTCCAAAACTCAGTCTGATGTCATCTCTGTTGCCTCCAAAAGGCAGTTTACCTGATGGACCCAGTAAGTAGAAGGTAGACGTTGTGCAAGTAAAATTTCTAGGATCCTGTCAGCGTCACCAAATGCCTGGCCCCATGCAGGATGCACTCACATGAACTTTCATCTACAAAAGAGCTGGGAATCATGACATATTAGAGT
Source organism: Equus caballus (assembly GCF_041296265.1). Taxonomy (NCBI): domain Eukaryota; kingdom Metazoa; phylum Chordata; class Mammalia; order Perissodactyla; family Equidae; genus Equus; species Equus caballus. The sequence goes on from NC_091695.1 coordinate 16,789,676, forward strand.
TTCAACACAGCAAATCCAAGTGTGGAGGCAAGTAAGACCTGCGCTGGGAACAAATCATCCAATCATTTCATGGGAAGTTATTCTGATAGGACCAGAATATCTAATGATTTTAAAGAAAGATTTAAAACAGATGCTGTAAGTGTCCAAAGACTTAAGTAGAAAACAACCTTTGTGGTGGTAGAGGAATTTAAGTTTCATCTGAATAGGAAATGTTGCCAAAAAAGACAGCCAGCTAAGCTGTTTACAAGATCATTTACAGAACTGTGTCTGCCATTTGGCTGCATTTTGAGCTTAACTTGTAAACAGTTTGCAATCTGTGTCTTAGAAGAAACATAATTAATAAGATGTCCCCCTTTGAGTAATAGACCTGGTCTAAAAGAGGGCACAGTGCCATTTTCAAATGGCACACAATTTCAAAATGTGCAGACTTGCATCATTGCAATTACATCCCTTTGAGGCTGTGTCTCTACTGGCTGAGGAGCTAATCACCATTACAGTGAATTCCCATCCACCCCTGCAATGATCCCACTTTTCCCAGGGGCTGAACTTCACTGGAGCCAGGCCAAGCTGATGCTCCACAAGCACAAAATCAGATCGTGGTGTTAACTATTCAATTATTTGCTCCTCAGCTAAAGTCTCTTTTTCAAGAACAGAACGGCCATACAATGATCCATCTGTCTGATAATGTAAATGAAGAAAAGTTAATAGGATTTATTCTTGGCCACCAGCTAGTACCAAGACCAAATTTTTCTATCACTTAATCTGGTGCTCTTTCATCTTTTAAGAGTATTATTAAAATTATATCTCATCTAAATGAAGGACTGTTGCCATTATTAAAGATTAAAAAAGTACCTCAGCCAGAAAAAATAAGGATTAATTCTGTCTCCCTCCATAACAATTTGTACTCTTAAATGACATGTTTTCAGTTTAGAAATATTTACAATTTGTACTCTTAAATGACATGTTTTCAGTTTAGAAATATTTGAGGTTATAGTCTTTATGCTTTTTCCATCTTCAATAGTAAAAAATATCAATATCCTACATTTACAACATACTTCACAGATTACAACTTGTTCATCGACATGATTCAACTACATACCCTGGGAAGCCTCCTGAGAAGGAAGAGTCAGTTTTACAAAATATGATCCTCACAAGTGATGGGCCAACCTCTGCACTTGGAATATCTTTACTAACATTCTAAAACTACTCCATGCTCTCACCTAACCATGGGTTAGACAGTGCTCCTCAATATTTCTATTTCATTATTGCTCCCCTGAGGCACCTTTTTAGACATTCCATTCCCCTAATCACTCCCCTAAAATATTAACACCACAGATATATTATTTATGTATTTATGCATATCTGAGCTCTATACATAAAAAAGTAAGATATTTTCATCTCCCAAGAAACCATTTTTACCTACTTGGGAGAGATACCATCCCTACTGCAAATGCATGTGTTAGAGTAATCTTCTCATAAAAAGAAGGGAGTGGGGCTAGCCCCATGGCTGACTGGTTAAGTTCGCACACTCTGCTTTGGCACCCCAGGGTTTTGCCTGTTCGGATCCTGAGTGCGGACATGGCACCGCTCACCAGGCCATGCTGAGGTGGCACCCCACATGCCACAACTAGAAGGACCCACAACTAAAACACTACAAAACTATGTACCAAGGGGCTTTGGGGAGAAAAAGGAAAAATAAAAAATCTTAATCTTGAATGCCTGGGTTTATGGGCTGGGGAAGAATGCGTATTTTTAAACATGAGAAGTGGTGATTCACTAAGCATTTATTCATCACCCAATAGGTGCCAGACACTGCAGACAATATGCCAGGAACTATGGTAGGCACAGTGAGGAAACACACATGAATAGCATATGTGTTATGGTAGGTACTGGGGAGGGTGTGTCAACAATGACTTATATATTTCCCTAATGTGTCTGCTTATTACAGATATTTATTGACCATGTCTTTCTTTCCACAGTTAGAGCTTTGGGTTCTAATGAGAATTCTCCTGGAAGAGAGCATAACTCTAACTTTTGAAAATATACCTGAGAGTTACAGTTTGTAAACTCTCAGTCACAGGGAAAAGCTGAGGAGCATGGGGCACCAAAATGAGTGAATAAAGTCACAGGCAGATGAAGAGTCTAGATCTCATGTACATAGCCCAATATTTTCTCAGTAAATTACACATCAGATGTTGTCCTATAGATGATTTATAAGTGACAGATACTAGATGTCTGAAGAGATAGAAAACATCACAGGGGAAATAAGAAGAATTGAAACAATTACTGAGGCAAGGCGTGGCAAGGACATGCTCCACTTTGGTGGCCCAGGGTTTGCTGGTTCAGATGCTGGGTGCAGACCTATGCACCACTTGTCAGGCCATGCTGTGGCAGGCATCCCATATATAAAGTAGAGGAAGAGGGGCATGGATGTTAGCTCAGGGCCAGTATTCCTCAGAAAAAAAGAGGAGAATTGGTGGCTGATGTTAGTTCAGGGCTAATCTTGCTCAAAAACAAAAAAAAAGCATGCCAAAATGTATGGGATACAGCTAAAACGGTTCTAAGAGGGAATTTTACAGAAATACAGGCATACCTCAACAAACAAGAAAAATCTCAAATAAACAATTTAACAGTGCACCTAAAGGAACCAGAAAAAGAAGAACAAAGTCCAAAATAAGCAAAAGGAAGGGAATAATAAAAAGCAGAGCAGAAATAAATGAAATAGAGACTAAAACAATAGAAAAAAAATCAATGAAACTAAGAGCTGTTTCTTAGAAAAGATAAACAAAATTGACAAGACTTTAGCTGGACTCACCAAGAAAAAAGAGAGAAAGCTCAAATAAATGCAATCAGAAGCAAAAGATGAGAAATTACAACAGACACCTCAGAAATAAAAAAGATTACAAGAGAATACTACAAAAGGCTATATGCCCACAAATTGGATAATCTAGAAGAAATGCCTACATTCTTACAATTAGGCAACCTTTCAAAACTGAATCAAGAAGAAATAGACAATTTGAATAAACCAATCACCAATAAGGAGATTGAACAGTAATCAAATACCTCCCCAAAACTAAAAGTCCAGGACCAGAGGGCCTCCCTGGTGAATTATACCAAACATTCAGAGAAGACTTAAAACCTATCCTTCTCAAACTCTTCCAAAAAATTGAAAGGAGAGGAAGCTTCTTAACTCATTCTATGAAGATAACTTTACTCTGATACAAAACCCAGACAAGGACAACACAAGAAAAGAAAATTACAGGCCAATATCAGTGATGAACATTGATGCAAGAATCCTCAACAAAATACTAGCAAATGCAATACAACAATATATTAAAAAGATCATACAACATGATCAAGCGGTATTTATTCCAAGAATGCAGGGATGGTTCAACATCGACAAATCAATCAACGTGATATACCACATTAACAAAATGAATAATAAAAATCTCTTGATCATCTCAATATATGCAGAAAAAGGATTTGACAAGACACAGCATCCATTTATTATAAAAACCCTGAAGAAAATGGGTATTCAAAGAAAGTACCTCAATGTAATAAAGGCCATATATAACAAACACACAGTTGATATCATTCTCCATGGAGAAAAGCTGAAAGCTATCCCTCTAAGAACAGAAACCAGACAAGGATGCCCACTGTCACCACTCTTATTTAACACATTATTGGAATCAGGCAAGAAAATGAAATAAAAGCAATCCAAATTGGAAAGAAGAAGAGAAATTGTCACTATTTGCAGATGACATTATTTTATAGATAGAAAACCCTAAAGAATCCACCAAAAAACTTTTGTAAATAATAAATGAATATGGTAAAGTTGCAGGATACAAAATCAACATACAGAAATCAATTGTGTTTCTATACACTAAAAACGATGTATTAGAAAGAGGAATTAAGAATACAATCCCATTTACAATCACGATGAAAAAAAATACAATACCTAGGAATAAACTTAACCGAAGGTGTGAAAGACTTGTACACTGAAAACTATAAAACGTTCTTGAAAGAAATTTAAAAATATAGAAAGACATTCCATGCTCTTGGATTGGAAGAATTAACATAGTTAAAATGTCCGTACTCCCTAAAGCAATCTACGTATTCAGTGCAATCCCTATAACAATTCCAAATACATTCTTCACAGAAATAGAAGAAATAATCCTAAAATTTATATGAAATGAATATTTTATGAAAATTTATAAGAAAAAACATGAAACACCCCAAATAACAAAAAGAATCCTGAGAAAAAGAACAAAGCTGAAGGTATCACAATCCTTAACTTCAAAATATACTACAAAGTTTTAGTGATCAAAATAACATGGTACTGGCACAAAAATAGACACACAGAGTAATGGAACAGAATTGAGAGCCAAGAAATAAATCACACATCTATGGACAGCTAATTTTCAACAAGGGAGCCAAGAATATACAATGGACAAAGGAAAGTCTCTTCAATAAATGGTGCTGAGAAAACAGGACAGCAGCATGCAAAAGAATGAAGAATGAAAGTAGAACATTATCTTACACCGTACACAAAAATTAACTCAAAATGGATTAAAGATTTGAATGTAAAATATAAAACTTCCAGAAGAAAACATAGGCAGTATGCTCTTTGACATCGGTCTTGGCAGCATATTTTCAAGTACCATGTCTGACCAGGCAATGGAAACAATAGAAAAAATAAACAAATGTGACTTCATCAAACTAACAATTTTCTGCACAGGAAAGGAAAGTGTCAACAGATGAAAATACAACCTAACAATTGGGAGAATATATTTGCAAACCATTTATCTGGTAATGGGTTAATATCCAAAATACATAAAGAACTCATACACCTCAACAACAAGAAAGCAAACAACCCAATTAAGAAAATGGGCAAAAGATCTGAACAGACATTTCTCCAAAGAAGATATACAGAATGACAACAGGCACACAAAAAGAGGTTCAATATCACTAACTGTCAGGGAAATGCAAATCAAAACTTCAACGAGATATCACCTCACTCTGGTCAGAACGGCTATAGCTAACAAGACAGGAAATAATGTGTTGGAGAGGATGTGGAGAAAAGGAAATTTTCATACACTGCTGGTGGGAGTGAAAATTATTGCAGCCGCAATGGAAAACAGTATGGAGATTCCTCAAAATATTAAGAATAGGTCTACCATATGATCCAGCTATTCCACTGCTGGGTATTTATCCAAGAATGTGAAAACATGAATGCATGAAAATACATGCACTGCTATGTTCATTGAAGCTTTATTCACAATAGCCAAGACTTGGAAGCAACCTAGGTGCCCATCGAGGAGTGACTGGATAAAGAAGATGTGGTATATATGCACAATGGAATACTACTCAACCATGAAAATGCTGAATCTGGCCATTTGTGATACCATGGATGGATCTTGAAGGCATTAAATGCTAAATGAAACAAGTGAGAGGGAGAAAGTCAAATACCGTATGGTCTTATTCATAAATAGAAGATAAAAACAACAAGCAAACACACAGAGATGGAGATTGCATTGGTGGTTACCAGAGGAGAAGCGGGAGGGAGGAGGACGAAAGAGTTGATTAGGCACATGAGCATGGTGATGGATTTTAACTAGTCTTTGGTTGGTAAACATGATGTAATCCAAACAGAAATCAAAATGCAATGATGTACACCCAAAATTTATATTTTAAAAACCAATTTTTCTACAATAAAAAACAAACACACCAAAAAAAGTAGAAATTTAATGTGGAAAATAGAAATAGTCTACTATATAAGATATAAAGTACTATACATGTATACACACACAAACAGGTATATATTACTCACTGTAAGTACCTATTACATGTTCACTCAGTCAATAAATATTTATTGGACATTTACTATGTATACTAATGTATGTTTGCCCATATAAAGCCATAAAAAGTATCCTTGTTAAATGCCTTTAGTGATCCCCCCTGAAATTTATTACCAAACAGCAGCAGCTCATCCATCCATGAGATCCTCCCACTCCATTATGTTTCTGCCATATGCATCCTCATGTCTCCTCCTCCCATCCTCCCATAACATCCATTATCCATCATTCCTGGTTACAAGATATTGCATTGCCAGTAGAATGAGGAAGTTCAGGGACATAAATTTTCCAAAGGGGAGAAAAGAGAAAACACTGCTATAATAAAATGTTCTGTGCAAAAAATGTTTCTTTTCCGTTCAAAGATAATAGATAAAGAGCTTTATTTTTTAATGATCCAAAATGTAGATCTTATGTATATGTGAACACAAAGTGCACAGCTTCACTGCATTCCCTTATTCTGAGGTGGACTCCCCAACAGATCAGAAGAGTACAGAGACATAAAGTAGGAATAAGACAGTATTAATAAAAGTGATTTAGAAATAACTACAGAGAAATAGAAATTACTTTGTTTTTTTACATTGTCTCCACAATAATCTTTCTAGGAACAAACCTGAAAAGAAAATAATTTTAAAAGAGAAAAATCATTATGTACAAATATTTTCAATACAATTATTAAGAGCTGTGGAAAATTGGAAAATACATGGAATAGCCAACATCGGAGAAATGGGTAAGTAAATACAGCACATCTCTGAAGAACATGTAGTTTTTAACAGAGATGTTTTTAAAAATTGTGCAACATCACAGCAAAATTCTTCTGTTGTAATATTAAGCGGGGAAAAATTTGAATGCTATTTGAAGAGATAATATGATTCTAACTAATTTAAATATATGTCAATAAGAAAAAAAGACCCCAAAATATTTCTACTTCTAAATTAGTAGTATGGTAATTGATTCCATCATTCTTTATACTTGGCATGCTGAAGAAGAGATTTAAAACTGAGATTGGTGGGGGTGAGGAGTGATTATGTGATTTGTAAGGTCCATTTAAACATGATATTCTACAATTATATCATTTCCTGGAAAAAAAATCTCACCTACAAAGTTGTCTGACATTGTTCCACAGCCAAGACCCCAGGCAGCTGCTAGTTCACAAAAAAAGAAGCAAAATTGTGAGATTGAAAATTACAACTAGCTCAGCTACGATAAATGTCTTGGTTGATTCATAAATGGCAGCTTGGATAAGGCCTTTCTCTTGAGTCTCATAAGTGCTAACACATATCCTGTTTGTAGGTAAATCCTGTGAAGTTTCTTAGCTGTGGCTAATTAGACCTCAGGGGTATTTCACCACCATTAGCAGATCTTACCCACAACCCAATTATTTCAGGTAACTTAAGTGAACTTCAGAAGAGAACTTTTAGAGCATTCATCTTTAATTTTTAACTCCTTCCTTAAGTCTACATGAAGACAAAACACCATGACAAGAGAAAAAAAATCATCTACTTATAAATTTGTATATTTGATAACAAATGAATTCAATATGGGGTCTGTATATTTGATATTGTATATATTAAACATTTTAGTGTGTCACCATCTGACTTTAAAATTTTTCATTATAATATTTTGGTGTTTTTAATCAATCTACTCTTCATGGTGATCATAATTTTTAAATCTTGTTTTCAGATATACATTAAGTGATAGTTACAAATCCTATTATAATATTGGCACTTCCACCAGGTAAAGTTTACAGTACTTCTTCAAAGTAGTTGTTTCCTGTCCAATTGTGGAATTAGATTAACATGATAATGATGAAAATAACACAGCTAATGTGATGAGTAGTTGTTTTAGGACCCATAAACCTGTCTAGCCTAGTACCACAAGGCCTAGGGCAGCATAATATTGAAAAAGAGACGAGTTAGGTCTAAATCAGTGAGTGCTGTCCATGAAGGTAATTTTTCAAAAGAGAAGTTCCTGGAGCCATTTCAGGAAAATCTCTTCCCAGAATACAAATCTAAAGATAGAATAGTTTGAAACCCTGGACAGACAGCAACACAGATTTTAAAACTGAAAGGGTAAACCAGAAGGAAAGCAGAAGAAATTATGTTTGGATCATATCACAGTTGGTCGGAAACTAGTTGAGGTATGGTTTGATGTTTGATAGGTTCAGGGACTAATTTCACAAAAATGAGCTCCTGCCAAAGTGTTTTTTTAATAGGCAGCTTCATGCATTTCAGTAGGTAGAGGAACACGGTCTCAAGGTAACAACACTCTCACTGGTAGAGCTCACATTGCCGTAGTCCAATCCAAAGACTCTTTCATCCAAGAAGGACTTCTACGTGGTTTGTTTACCAAGAATGGAAAAGTTTGGGGAGGTGGGCTATGGTCAATTGCCAGCCTATAGACACATAATTTCTCATAACTCTTCCAATTTTGTTTCTTCTAACTGAATTAGAAGCAAATATAACAATATTTATGGTAATAAAAATATTAATGTGGACAGATTCACAGAAGTTGGAAACACTTTCTAAATTACCTGAGTAAACTACTTGCAGAAATAGGAAAAGCTGTTTAAGGTCATGGAATGAGATGATGACACAGTGAGAAATAAAACCTATGCTTCCCGATCCTGAAGCTGATGTTCTTACTCTCCATCACATTTCCATAATCAGAATATGCTAGCTAAAGATTGTTACATCATGGAGTCCATTGATTTCTTCAGTAAAACATACGATACTTATAAGATGGGAGGCTAGATCTTTCTGTCAAAAGGGGAAGCTATGACATGCATCTATGCATGTGTCATAGGCATATCTATGACGTGCATGCACACTGTATTTTGATAACAAACTTCGTTTTTGAAAAGAGCCAAAATTAATTCACAACAATGCCTTATAAGTTAGGTAAGTTGTTTAGCTGAGAAATACTTTCTTTGGGTCAACTATGGAGTAAAGGTTCCTGCTTTTTTATATTCCTTATAAATGATCTTCTAAAGCAGTTTCAAAGATTCCAGATTCAAGGAACTAAGTATAAAGTCAACTTTTAAATAGTAAATTATTTTTCAGATATATTTTACCACATGATTTTGAAAAATGCCTGCATTTAATTGCCACTAATGATCTTTAGTCTAATAAATTGTCTCTTCCTACAGCATATAATCAAAAAATATGTTTACCTGCCAAGCCACAATCAAATACTAGCCCCAAGGAATTCTGTCTAATGAAAAGGTTATAGTAAGTAGAGTAAAAATATTTGAGTTCAAGGGTGACTTACGTCTTCTATGATCTAGTTATTTAACCTTTCTGATTCTTTATTTTTTCTATAAAATAAGAACGTTGGATCTCAATTTTATAAAGTTGTGGTAACCATGTGAGGACACTTTAAAAAGCTCACATTGGTTTAAATACAATTAATTTTTATAATCTCTGACAACTTTTACTCAACAGAATAAGAAACCTAAAATAATGTTAAACATTAGGTATATCAAGTGTGTGTCAAGAGGGTATTGGCAAGTATCTTTTTCCTAATTATATTCCACTCTGTCATAGGTACCAGTAAGTAGTACGGCTTTCTGAATACCAACTGTTTATATACGCAGGCACTTTATACAACTCTGTAATTAGAAAAGAAAGTGTTTCAATTTGCTGCAAAGCAAGAGAGGTTCTGATAGAAATGCTGCTTTTTTTCTGATAACCTTTGAAATGGTTGAAAGAACATCAAATTTGGATTTAGAACAATGTGGAACTGAATACTGGCTGAGTCTCTGACATTAGGCTGGTTATTTAACCATCTTGAACTTCATTTTCTCTGATCTCTAAAATAGGAATAATCATAATTACACCTACCATGTAAACGTGCTGTCTCAGGTGAGAGGTATGGGATGGGCTTTAAAGTAATAAAACATAAAAATGCAAAACTCGTGTAGGAAATAAAATCACCTTAGGTCATTTATTATCTGAAATTGTCTTCCTGTTTAAAAACCTTCTAATGGTATATTCAACTCTGCATTCCTTACTGTGTAGCTAACAGGGTTTAACATGGGATAACAAGAGTATAGAAAACTTCTATGGCCTTATCCATGGGAAGATTAGCTACTGGTCACAGGTATATAAAAATACAGGGTATGAAGAACAAAACAACAGCTGTGTTGTGGGAGCCACAGGTAGATAGGGCCTTTCTCTTCCAGGGAGAGCTGTGAGTCCTCCAGGAGCACAGGATGACCACATAGGGTACCAATAGCATTACAAAAGTTATCATAGGAATTACTCCACCATTGGCAGCAACCAAGAAACCACCAAGGAATGTGTTAGTGCAGGCAAGTTGTATCAGGGGGAAAATGTCACACATGAAGTGATCCATAACATTGGAGCCACAGAATGCGAGCCAGAAAGTAACTAGAATCTGTACAACATAGTGGAAAAAAACCAGTGCCCAACACACCCCCACCAGGAGGCAGCACATGCAGTGGCTCATGATGGTCACATAGTGCAGAGGTCAACAGATGGCGACATAGTCATCATAGGCCATGAACACAAGAAGGACAATCTCTGAAGCTCCTAATAAATGTTCAATAAAGATGTGTGTCATGCAGCTACGGAAGGAGACAACTTTTGAATCTGAGAACAAATCAGCTAGCAATTTAGGGATTATGGAATAGGAATAGCATGCATCTATCAAAGACAAGAAGGCCAGGAAGAAATACATTGGGAAGTCCAAAGTCTGGCTGCAGATTATAGTACCCACAATGAGCAGGTTGCCCATGACAGGGACAATGTAGGTGATAAATAATTCCAAAAATAGGATTCTCTGATTCTAAGGATTCTGTGTAAGTCCCATTAGAATGAATTCAGTCACATTCATCCTATCTTCTTTCATTTCAATAGCAATAATGAATTCAGAATTGGAGAATTAACGTGTAAAGACAATATTTTCAATAGCAAGGTGATGAGAACTTCACATTTTAGGTTTTCAGGTAAACCCAAAGCATTTCAATAATTTAAGCTACTTTCTTTCATCATATGCCAGAGGGGAAGAAACATGCTACTTTTTTTATTTTATAAAAGTGTGAACTTTTGAAGCTAACTCAGCTTCTTACAAGGATGCTGAAACCCTTCTTCAACACTTTCTGACAAGTGGTCACTGGGCCTTTGCTAGAGGACATCCAGGCACAGGGAGCTCACCATACAATAAACTAGATTGCTTCTCTGCCAGTAAAAAATGTTAAAAACTCTTCCTTAAATATTAAGAAAAAAAACTGTACAACTATTGGTTCTGGATTTGCACATTGTTGATACACAGATTAAGTCTAATTCACCCCTACTTCCATTTCAAAGCCCTTTAAATAAGTCACAGAGAAGTAGGGCTGTGGCTATCTTGTTCATCTGTTTATCCCCAGCAGTTGGGTTAGTATCTGATTCATTTATTTATTCAACAAACATTAAGTGAATAAATAAGTTGGAAGACTCTACTTATTTCCTCTGTGTTTTCTTTTCTCCAGCTAACTCCAAAAGAAGTGTTTTCTCTCTTTCACAGAAAAAAATTGATAAACTGTTGGAATGTGAACTACACAAACACATTTTACCCCTTCAGTTCTACTCTCACTCTCTCTGCCTTGGGCAGCTGCCATCCCTAGCTGGCTTCCCTTACCTCTGGCAAACAGGTAGTACTAGCTGAATGCTAGGGGGCAGGTGAGAAGAAAAGAATGTCAGAGTATTTATTGTCCAGGTCCCTTCCTGTGTTCTGTCAAAGACTTTGTGCCTTTAACTGAGGCTGCACTCTTCTAGGTGGACCCTCTGGGTCCCTGTGATCATTCTCTCCCCTGCTCTCTAAGGCCTAGTTGTGGGAATGGCTTTCTCTGTCATTAGCCTTGGAGTGCTTTATCATCCCTTATTAGTTTCTCTTAACCCTATCCAGACCTCGATAATCATAATTACACTCTTTTTAATCTCTCATTTTAAGTACGCTGTTTCAGGACTCCTACGGGTGCAGAAAGTTTATTTTTTTCCTTCGTAAATAAATAAAAATAAATGAAAAGATAGTTTTCCCTTTAAATAAATTTATTTTATTTAAAAAGCATCTTTACGGGGCCGGCCCGGTAGCACAGCCGTTAAGTTCGCATGTTCCGCTTCTCGGTGGCCCAGGGTTCGCCCGTTCGGATCCCGGGTGCGGACACGGCACCGCTTGGCACGCCATGCTGTGGTAGGCGTCCCATTTATAAGGTAGAGGAAGATGGGCACAGATGTTAGCTCAGGGCCTGGCTTCCTCAGCAAAAAGAGGAGGACTGGCAGTAGATAGCTCAGGGCTAATCTTCCTAAAAAAAATTAAATAAATAAATAAACAAATAAATGAATAAATAAATAAAAAGCATCTTTACTTCTTTTGATGTATAGCTGTTAAATAAATTTAACTTTTTTCGGGAAAAAATATTGTATAAGACTTTGAAATGTAACATAAAGTTATTGAGTGTCTTAAACGGAAATCTACAGCACTCTCTTTGGGGTTTTGTGATTCTATAGGGTTTGTGCCTTTCAACACCTTTAAGCAATCTTACAACTCTTTAAGTTTTAGAAAACTGATAATGCAAATAATTCTTATCTATAGAAATGCAAGTATTGTCTGATGAAAGTTCAGTTGATTTCTCTGAATTATAGATAAAGCCAGTTTTTGCATTTCTTTGAAAATTTATTACATATCCTTGATTGAGCATTGTAAGTGTGGAGCACTGAATTCTCCTTTAGACTGATTATAATATCTTACTAGTTCCCTAATTAATGGGCTAAAAAATCTTCGTCGTGTATTCATTTTATATTTGTATGAGAGCCATGAATTCACTTTTTTAAAAGTTCTTTTGCCTTTAGATATTAGAATAGAGACCATTATATTTTAGAGAGAGAAACTAAAGACTCGTAAAAATCCAGATATTCTCACACTGTGTTATTTCATCATGAGTTTTCTGTTTTATTTTGCTTAGGATTTCTTTCTATTTAATTAATTTATAAAACTTCTCCTTTAAAACTTGCTTTGAATTCACATGAAAATAAGATATGTTGTTTAAAAAACATTTTTATTAACCTCCCAATTCCACTCCCAGCCAGAATTAGCAAATATGAATATCCTTATCGATCAAAAGAAAACCAAGCTGTTGAAGAAATCATGTCAATTTATCCATGGTGTGTGTGAGTGTGTGTGTGTGTGTGTGTGTAGGAGAAGGATTATGTAATGAAATATAGTTTTGCTCTATTTAATCCTTCATTTATAAGTTCATTTCCAAATATTTACTAATTATCTGCTATGTGCCCAGCCCTCTAAGAAGTGGTGATATAGCTGTAAAAAAACTCACAAAGCTCTACTTTCATGGAACTTACATTCTACTAGGGAGAGACAGAAAATGGCACGTGAAAAAAGGAATTATATACCTATGAGAACAATAAAGCAGGGAAAAGGATACATGGAGTCTGGGAAGAAGGATTTTCTATAAGGTAGTCAGAGAAGGCTTCTTTGAGAAGGAAATGCATAAGCCAAACTTTAAGAAAGCAAGGAAGGAGCTACAAAGATATCTAAGGAAACAAAGTTCCAGATAGAGGGATCAGTAAGTGAAAAGTCCCTGAAGAGGGAGCATGGTTGGTATAATAGATCAAAGGAGGCCAGTGCAACTGGCCTGGAATGATTAAGGATTAGTGGATGGTAGATCTTGAGAGGCCCTTGTAGATAATTGGAAGAAGTATGACTTTATTCTAAGTGACAAGTAAAGCCATTGGAAGATTTTTCACAGAAGAATGGCAGATCCTGACATAATTGTCAAAGGGATTATTCTGGCTACCAAACAGAGAATAGGTTATAGAGGAGCAAGAGTAGAAACAGCAGACTAATTAGGAGGTTATTGCAACCAACCACCTGAAAAGGGATGGTGGCTTGGACCAGGATGGCAGATGTATAATGAAGGTGAATCCAATAGAATTTGCTGATGGACTTGATGTGGATGTAAAGAAAGAAAAGAGTAAAAATTATTCCAAAGTTTTAGATGACATCACTTGAAGACAATGCTGTCATTTACTGAAACAATTTCATGTCTAGACGTCACAACTGACACAGTCAAAATTTGTTTGAGTGTTTATCAAGTGCTAGAAACAGTTAACCTTCATAACAACATTGAGACACTGTTATCCTTATTTAATAAGTGAAATAACTAAGACTTAGAGAGGGTTAAGAAGCCATGCAATGTAAATCAGTAGGCTGTGATCCTCGATGTGCATTGAAATAGAAAGCAAATATAATTCTATAAAATGTATTTAGCTTATGAAACTCTTGACTGTTTACTGAAGATAATTGGGTTAAATGGTGTCTGGGAGTGAGATAGCTACTAGCTCAGTAATTGGTACAAAGTAGACTACAACATAAGTAGGTAGCAATATCAGTTATTTCAATTCTTATTGAATAGTTTTAGAAGAGTACAAATTGACTGTACAAATTGATGACATTTGACTATAACTATTAATGTTACCATATTCTTCCTATGAAGCTGTATCTATGTCATCCAAAGCAGTGACTTACCAGAAGAATGAGAACGTGTTTGTCTATCACTTATCTTTTAACCACCCAGCATGAATTTTCACTTCTTTACCAAAGTGACTGTAAGCTATTTATCACACACACACATATCTCCCCACACACACACCAGAATTAATTTTGGCATTAGACAGAGACAGTGTTTGTCACACATGATTACAGTCTTAACATGAATGTCAAATCTAATATTTTGACATACAGAAATAGATTTACTTACAAGTGTTGTCATTCACTGATACTCTCTCTTTCAAACTCATTTTTTCTACCTTTTTGCTCAGCACCGACCTTGTGCCACAAAAGAGATCTTTATTTGTCCACTGCTAGCCATCCCCTTCTCGTGCCTCTAGATTTGGTTTTCCTAAAGTTATCCTTCAACCTGTAATAGTCTACACTTAAGGAGTAAATGATATTTCTTCCCTTAGAATTCCAGAAGGTATCACTTTAGTACCTTCTAAAGAAAGATTGGTGTGCATAATCTGAGTAGGCTCTAGGAGAGGCTTAGCTGCCAAGAGGGCAGGAAATGTGAAGACACTTATCAGTGATGCATGTAGTAATATAGAAACTAGGATGGCTATATAGCTAGGACTCTAACTAGCCTCCTTTTTTCAGCCCCCAGGGTGAAAAATAAAGATATATTAACAGGCAGTATCACCACAGATCAGATAAGGCAAGAAAGAAATTTTTGTCTGTGTGAGCCAAACAGAGAGAATCTAGTTTAAAAACTTCAGAGTTGTCTCTCTCACAAACATAGTTGCTTTGGTCTCTGGCTTGCACTTGCAGTGATATCATCTAAATATTCTGGAGAACTAATGGAGAAGTTATCAAGAGATGATTGCAGTATTATCACAACCAGATATCCACGTGTTCCTTTTATGAAAACCACTCCCTTATTTCTCAGAATCCATTATTCATTCACTCATCCATTGATTCATTTCCTTACTGTCCAAACTTTCATTGATTCACATGCTCATTCAATAACCATTTATTAAGCCCCTAATATGTGTAAGGGGTTGCAATGGTTTCTACAAGAAGAAATGCAGAGACATCGACCTGCTCTCAAAGAGCTCCTGGTCTATGATAAGTACAGTGAACATTCTAACGAAAAAAAAGAAAACATTGAAAGTGTCAGAAATGATTTCACTCATATGTGGAATATAAACAAACTTGCAGACAAAGAGAACAATTTAGTGGTCACCGGGGGAAGGGGGCAGAGGGTGGGCACATGGGGTGAAGGGGCACACTTATATGGTGTCTGACAAATATTAATGTACAACTGGAATATCTCAATGTTGTAAACTATTATGACAATAAAAAAAAAGTGTCAGAGACATTCACTTGAGGGCTCTAGAGAGGCCATATAACCAAATGCAGATGCCTAGGATGCTGTAGTACTGTATCACGTCCTTGTGACTAGCTTGCTGAGTTAGGCACTTCAACATTTTGCACTGAAGATTAAGTGAACACTTAAAGTAGGGAATAGAATTCCAAATGCCTGATCTTGAAAGAACCACCTGAGTTTCCCATCACCTCAGAAAGCAAAGGACTGCTATTTCTTGTGCAAAAGGATTAAGAATTTGGAAGTGATAAGACTCCAAGGATTTCCTATATTTTATCAAGAAAGATCATCTAAATTTTTGGAGAGAGAGAAGTCCTTAGGTTTAATTGCTTTCAAATGTGATACCAGAAGCCGCACCTTCCACCAATAACCATGGTGTTTTCATTAACCTCGCTCATACAATAACAGGTCGAACAAACAACAGCACCTCTCCCAGAAATGCTCAGCTCCATTAGGAACCAAATTACCTGAGTCCAGGAAGAAAAGGTCTGCTAACAGTCTATTGGCACCACAGCTATAAGTCACTTTAGTGCATTTAAATAAGGCTTCCATTTTTGCCTTCAGGCTTTTTTTTTTTTTTTTTGAGGAAGATTGGGCCTGAGCTAACATCTGTTGCCAATTTTCCTCTTTTTTTTTCTGCCCAAAGCCCCCCAGTACCTAGTTGCATATCCTAGTTGTAGGTTCTTCTAGTTCCTCTCTATGGGGCACCACCTCAGCAAGGCTTGATGAGCAGTGCCAGGTCTGAACCCAGGACCTGAACGGGCAAACCCTGGGCCACCAGAGTGGAGTGCGTGAACCTAACTACTCAGCCACCTGGCTGGCCCCTGCTTTCAGGAATTAAAGGACATTTCTTGAAAATCTTTCACCTTGATAGAAATATACTGATTTACTATATTTTTAAATGTTATACATTTTTTGGAAAAATATAGGCACAATTATGTAAAAGCATGAGTGAGAAAATACAGAAAGTAAGGCAAAACAGTATTATTTTATAGGTTTATTGTAATGCTGAAATTAATATATTGCTCTTTTTTTACTTCTCTGTACTTTATATTTTTCTTTGATGATTATATCTTTTTCTAATTTTAGAAAAGATACATTTAAAAAAATTTTAATACCGTTGTGAATGTTACAGTAGCTTTTTCTCATCTCTATTTCCATTTCTGTGGTGTCAGAAATATTAAAATTCTGAGATAATTGAGGACTAAGGAAAGTAAGGCTACTGTCATCTTAAAAGGTGTGAATGGGGCCAGCCCGGTAGTGCAGTTGTTAAGTTCACACGTTCTACTTTGGTGGCCCCAGGGTTCTCAGTTCAGATCCCAGGTGCAGATCTGGGTGCCACTTGTCAAGCCATGCTGTGGCAGGCTTCCCACATATAAAGTAGAGGAAGATGGGCATGGATGTTAGCACAGGGCCAATCTTCCTCAGCAAAAAAGAGGAGGATTGGCAGATGTTAGCTCAGGGCTAATCTTCCTCAAAAGTATATACATATATATTTATAAAAAGATATGAATTACTTTGTAAATTATAGAGTTCTGCATGAGGCTTAGCCATTATTATTATAAGTAATGATTAAAAACTAATATTGACTGTTTCATATATGCTGGCATTGTGCAAATAAGTTTACATAAATTAAATCGTTTAATATTTTTTAAAAAGGGTTATATGTGGTTGCTGTTTCCTCCTATTTTCCTAGATATGAAAATTGAGATAAGGAAAGGTTAAGCCTTGGACCCCAGGACATACAGTTAGTGAGGAGCAGACCTGAAGATGTAACTCAAGTCTGTCTGGCCTCAAGTCTTGATCTTTTTTTTTGTTTTAAAGATTGGCACGTGAACTAACAACTGTTGCCAATCTTCCTTTTTTTTTCCTTCTTATTCTCCCCAAACCCCCCCCAGTACATAGTTGTATATTCTACTTGTGAGTGCCTCTGGTTGTGTCATGTGGGATGCCTCAAGGCCTGATGAGCAGTGCCATGTCCACACTCAGGATCCAAACTGACAAAGCCTTGGGCTGCCATTGAAGAGGAGAGCACGAACTTAACCACTTGGCAATGAGGCTGGCCCCTAGTCTTGATCTTGACCTTAGCCTCACATTACCTCCCATGTAAAAACTTACTGAAGTAGTTAGCATGATCCTTCTTTAAAATCCATCTTTCAACAAAGGCTTTAAAAAGACTGTTTTTCATCCTAACTCATGGAGGCATAAAAAATGGATTCAAAAAACACTTGGGAATTTGAAATATGTCCACTTCTTCCTCTGAGAATCTTGTATCTCCCCTCTCAAGAGAATTTAGATTATTATTACTTATTTATTTACTTTGTTGTCAGTTAATAACATATTACTATGCCTATTCATTTCTAAACTGCCATAAATTTACTGTTAAAAGGAAGTATCATATATTGAGCACATGTTATTTGCAATCCTCTTTCAATTTAATCTCAATAACCCTGTGAGATGAATACTTTTTTCCCAATTCATAGTTAGAAAAGCTAAGGCTTGGAATGGTTTATTTCGCTTGTCCAGGATGGTGTAACTAGCAAGTGGTAGAACTAAAAACCAGTTTCTGCTCTTTCATTCCACAGCGTTCTCTGCCTAATTTAAGAACCCTCCAAAATCAGAAGTTTCTGGAAAGTGTTGAACCATGTTTCACTTTAAGCAGAATAATCATCTTGGATTTCAAATTATATTCTAATGATAATATTCTGAGAATTCAAGTAAATGGAGGTGATAATTTGATCTATAAATAAATAAACAAGTTAAAAAATCTTAGGCATCAAGAATTGAATGGATTAATGGAGAGTATCTAATTCATTCCATTTACTTCATATTAAGAAACTGAAACCCAGGAAAGAAAAGAATCATTCCCAAAGTTGCACATTCAGATGGTGACAGATTAAGGCTAAGAATTTAGGTTTCCTAAATCCTAGCCTGTTTATCTTTTGCCTAGCCGGAATAACTGGAATTCTCACTTGTTACACAGTAATTCAAATAAAAGATATTGCTTTGTTTGCCTAATTGGTCTATATAATTACTTCAATGAACCTCATTGTTCTCCAAGTGAGACCTGCCTTGGTAAATGATGATGCTGAGAGATCATAACCAAATACAGCCTTTGACTCTCTACTCTAGGATTTTCTCATATAATGGTAAATCACAAAACATAAAGATTAATAATACAGAATTTTTTTAAGCTTCCATTTTCCGCACAGATTTAGCCCATCTCCATTTTAGTGCCAAACCAAACAAATAAATTAAATGGAAACATGATAAGACTCATTCTCTGCATCTGTCAAATCTTTTTGGTAGCCCAAGGATGTGGTGGCACATTTTGCTTACTATTTTGGAAAGGAAGATTAGTTCCAAATACTTCTACACAGTCCTTCATGTCGTGATAACTGTACTCCAGTGATCAAGGGCCCACCATGGAAACTTATGCCTCTTGTGGAATACATTTAGTCTAATATATAGGCAGAACTCGCCCACTGTGATCACTTGGGGCCAACATTATTTCACCGTCAATCAGCTTTCTGACTAGTGGACCATAGTGGCATTCTAATACTCAGACATAAACAATAGCTTAGAACCTATTTCCAGTAATCTCCAGAAGGATTTGAGTACTTCTCTTTACTCAGAGCAGTTACCCTGGTAAATGGTCTCAGATTCCTCAGAGAAAGGTTAAGATCAAGATTTACACCACATATTTGTGGTGATATCACAGAGTTCTTATTCTATGATACCTGACGACTCCCTCATTCAACAAGCTCTTGATTTGGAAATTATTCACATCTAGTGATTGGATGAAAAGCCACGCTTTTCCTGAATTGAAACCTCATGATTCAATTCAGCGCTCTGCTCACCAAGACCAGATTTAATTTTTATCATCATCATCATCATAATCATCAATCATAATCATAATGATCATCATCATCACATTAGTCGGCTTGGGTTGCCATGACAAAATACTGGGTAGCTAAAATAATAGACATTTATTCTCTCACAGTTATTGAAGCTAGAAGTTTAAGATCAAGGTGACAGCAAGGTTGGTGTCTGGTGAGGCCTCTCTTCCTAGCTTATAGATGGCCACCTTTTCACTCTGTCCTCACATGGCGTTTTCTCTGTGCACACAAGAGAGAGAACACTGGTGTCCCTTCCTCTTCTAAGGACAACAGTTCTAGTGAATTAGGGCCCCACCCTTATGATATCAAAGAGTACCAGCTATTCCAGTCCCCATTGTTCAAGGCTTTCAAGCCTAGTACCAGATATATATGAGTGAAGAATCTTTTCAGATGACTTCAGCCTCAGAAAAATGTTTACTACAACTCCACGAGATGATGAGTCAGAATTACCCAGGTGAACTGATCAAATTTCTGACCCACTAAAAACATCTGAAATAATAAAATGAATGTTGGTGTTTTAAGTCACTAAATTTTGGAGTGATTTTTTATACTGAAGTAGTCTCTGAAACACTGCAATAATTTAGACACTGTAGTATTGGATCATGGATAGATACACTAATTGATCAAAGTAGAAAGCTAAGAAATAGAATCATAGAAATACAGATTTTTATATATGAAAGTAGTGGTATGACAGGGTACTGGGAAACAGAATGATTATTCAATAAATGTGCTAAGAAAATTATTTATCCCTATAATAAGAAATGAAAACGTATTTCTACCTCACACCATACCTGAAAATTTATATCCTACATGAGTTGAAAATATAAAAGTGAAAAGAAAAACTTTAAAAATTTTAAAGGGAATTATCTTTATAAACTCAAGGCATAGAAAGACTTTGAGAAGTACATGCAGAGATCTTTCATCCCGAGTCCAGCTCCTCATTTCTGCATCATAGCTTAGGTGGTGAATCCGTGTTCACTCCAGTATCCAGATGTCAGCTCCTCCAATTCTGATAATTTTGAAGTATTTAATTCACTGTGTTGTATTTCTTTCTGATTAATGTATCTAGAGTACTTTTTATTTCCTTCACTGAAAAGTAAATAGAACTTCATGGCTGACATTTACTCAACATGCATTAAATAAGTGAGGCATTAATATTGCTAGGCACACCAATGAATCCAATTATAAAATGAGAAAATGGTGAAGGCGTATTTTATGCCTTAGAAACTATGTTGTGTGTTGACTTCTAACAAGGAGCTTGTAATGCCAGAGCCTTAAAAATATGATATTTGTAATACAGTATTTGATCACCAGAACTACTATAGAGCAGTTATAAACAGAGAAATCATCTTTGACTTCTCACTTAGGTCAAGAACATATAGTTACAAAAAATCAGAGAGGCTTTCATTATGTAAAACAAAATAATATGTTCCCAAAATGTTAAACATATATTGCATGCAAAAAACAAAAAAAATGTGTATCCAGAGTTTAATTAAATGTAGGCAGATTCCGGGGCTTTACTGTGATATAATTGACTTAAATATGTATTTTAGCTATTGGAAGAGATCAGTTGATCTGCATGAACGAAACTTAAGTTCTTCCCAGGTCTTTTCTGAGCCTGGTCCTTCCCCTGGGCAAACATCGGGACTTTGTAATTTCCCAAGTATATGCGGTTGCTTTTGAATGTCCTATTCTTTGATATCTGGCTCCTAAAAGGAAAAAAGAAAAACGGAGAGAAAAAGGTATCACTCCCCTTTAAACATCCTGGAACTCACTTCAACCAGAGAAAGAGGCACTTGTAACAATGGGATGAGGGGCAGCAACAAGGGCCACCACCTCTTTGCCTGAACTAATAATAATAATAACAATACTGATAATACTAATAATTTGGCTGATCAGAAATAGTAATCAGGGATCAGAGCACAGATCCTGATACTTGGAGGGTAGGTCATTTTTGCCCACTCTGGCTCCCAAAAGCTGTGTGCAGGCTGCTCCAGGAACACAGGCACAGCCGCCTGCCACGGGGCTGAGGAGGGAGAGGATGAGGAGCTGCTACTCTGCCAAGAGCTGAAATTGACCGAAATTAACTGCAATCTACCATCCAAGCTTTGCCCTGGAAGCCGTAAGCCTTCAATAGACTCCAGAGTTCCAGAATATGTTATATCAGACAGATTCTGCCAGTGTAATTATCGTCCAGGTGGGGAGGCGGATTTCTGGTGCATCCTACTCCACCGTTTTCCCAGCATCCTCTGACCTGGGTTGCTTTTTGGAATGAAGAAAAGGTTCTGGAACTAGACAGTAGTAACGCACTAAACACCTTTTATAAACACATTAGGAACCACTGAATTTTTTGCTTTAAGATGTTGAATTCTTTTATGCATATCTCTGTCTCCTCTTATTTTTGGACAATCATATGTATATGTTGATATGCTTGGGGTTGTCCCACAGGTCTCTGAGATCTCAAAAAAGGTTTATTTTGATGATTTTTACCAGTATTTTCATTGTCTTTATGAAGGAATGAATTTTCATAGACCCTTCGTCTACCATTCTGGGAGTGACTCCCTTGACTTTTCAGATTTGGAAAACAGTGTATAACGTATTAGATATGTGCCTTTGTTTATAGAGTTGCCTAAAAGGTTGAAAATTTTGAGTTAGTTCAGAGCAGCAGAAGACTCTGCAGAAGGTACTGGTTGTACTAAAAGTTGCCCTGACACATGGGCCTTATGACCATGCAGATGAATCATACTGGAAAATTTACATGCAATAAAGTGATATAATATGGGTATCTGGTAAGCCTCAAAAGGAGACACAGTACAGACATTTAGGATTTTTAATGACTCAGTATACTCTTCTTTTGTCAAAAATTCTCCTTTGACAAAGTAATTCAAGGCTTGCTAACAGGCTTTGATATAGACAAAATCCAACCATGGGATTCCAAGAGACAATGAGAACAAAATGTCCATTGTTAAGGAGATGTTATTTCAGCCAACAAATTGTAAAAACACATAAATAAAACTGCTTGCTACTTTAAAATAGAAATTATATGTAGATAATTATATATAACATATATAATATATAATATATATTATATATTATAATATATGTAATAATAATTATATATATATATATATATATATATATATCTGGGCCCAAACAGGTGTAGAAGGCACAAGTAATTTACTTGAGCATGGACCCAAATTCCAGTATTAGTTGGTCTGGCACATAAGTATCTTAAAAGCTGACTATCCTAACAACAAGTAAAAAGTTGAACAAAGTGAAAAATCAACTAGTCTTCTAAGATCATTATTCTATGAGTTTAGCATTGCTCTGATACCTTAGCCAGACAACAATATTATAAGAATAAAACTACAGACCAGTGACTCTCATGAACATAGATGCAAAAATCCTCAAGAAAACTAGTAAATCAAAACCAACAATGTATAAAAACACTTATACATCTTGACCAAGTGGGATTCATCCCAGGTATGCAAGGCTGGCCAACTTTGAAATAAACTGATGTACTCCGTCTCATCAACAGGCTAAGGAAGAAAAATCACATGATTAATACTACCTGACTTGAAAATTTACTATAAAGCTACAGAAAAAAAGACAGTGTAGTTGGGACAAAAAAAAATATATACTAATAGATCCATGGAATGGAACAGAGAGCCCAGAAATAGACCAATATAAATATAGTCATCTGATCTTCGACAAAGGAACAAATGGTATGGAACAACCAGACACACACATGCATAAAATAAATCTAGACACAGACCTTATATTTTTCAGAAAAATTAACTCAAAATGGATCATGAATCTAAATGTAAAATCCAAAACTATAAAACCCTTAGAAGAAAACATAAGAGAAAATCTAGATGATCTTGAGAATGGTGATGACTTAGTTACAATACCAAGGGTGGGATACATGAAAGAAAATATTGATAAACTGGACTTTATTAAAATTAAAAACTTGTGCTTTATGAAAGTCAATGCAAGAGATTGAAAAGAAAAGCTACTACTGCAAGAAATATTTGCAAGATATAATAAAGGACTGTTATCCAAAATATACAAAGAACTCTTAAAACTCAATAAAGAGAAAACAAATAACCTTATCAAAAAATGAGAAAAAGCCTTAGCAGACAACCTACCAAAGAAGGTATATAGACGGTAAGTTGAAAAGATGCTCAAGATCATTCATCATTAGGGAATTTCAAATTAAATTAACAATGAGATACCACTACACAGCTATTAGAATGGCTAAAATACAAAACACTGGCAACATCAAATGCTGGCAAGAATATAGAGCAACAAGAACTCTTCATTCGTTGCTGGTAGGAATTCAAAATGCTAAAGCCACTTTGGAAGACATTTTGGCAGTCTCCTACAAAACGAAACATACTCTTACCAAATGATCCTGAAATCATGTTCTTTCGTATTTATTCAAAGAAGATGAAAACTTTCATTCACAAAGAAGTCTTACATGGATGTTTATAGTAGCTTTACTCATAATTTCCAAACCCCACCGTTATTGTCAAAACAACCAAACTGTCCTTCAGTAGAAGAATGGATAAATAAACTGTGGTATATCCAGACAAGAGAATATTATTCAACACTAAAGAGAAATGACAAGACATGGAGGAAACTTACATGTATATTACTTAGTGAAAGAAGTCAATCCAAAAAGACTACATTCTGTATGATGCCAACTATATGACATTTTGGAAAAGGCAAAGCAGTAGAGACAGTAGAAGGATCAGTGTTTATTATGGGTTAATCAGGAGGGAGGAATGAACAGGTAGAGTACAGAAGGTTTTTAGGGAAGTTAAACTAGTCTGTATAATAGTACAATGGTGGATTCATGTCACTGTGCATTTTTTCAAACCTATATAAAGTACAATATCAAGGGTGAATCCTAAGGCAAACTATGTACTTTGGACAATAAATATGTTTCAGTGTAGATCCATCAAATCTAACAAATAAACCACTGTGCTGTAGGATGTCAATAATGGAGGAGGTCGTGCTTATTTTAGGACAGGGGATATATGGGAAATCTATATATTCTACTCAATTTTGCTGTGAAATTAAAACTGCTTTAAAAATAGTTTTTTTAAAAGATTAACACTTCATAATCTATTTTTAGCATTCCTAATTAACTGCTCCTTTTGCTTCATCATTTCTCTCTCATTCACACCTAGAGGATCATAAAAGTTCACCTAAGAGAGTTAGATTTTTTTTAAAGGGAAAAAAATCACTTATATGTGTGGGTTTACACAGTGCACTGACTTCAGGAAAAATATTATTATTGTATACAGTCCTACAAGGGTGGTCATGAAAGGGAGCAGTGAAAGGAAATAGTCCCAGTAGGCGTTTTTTCAGGAGGCATATCTGGTAACAAACTTTGCACAGAGATAATCTGAGGCATAGACCTACTCCATTAATGGTTTGGCTAGCTGGTCAAGAACTTAGAAAGAAAAAGATTAAAAGCAAGATGACAAAAGGGAATGGGAGATAATAAGGCAGTGCATGGACCTCTTAGAATTAGCATGATCAGTAAAAATATTTGTTCCACATAAATGCCCACCAGACATCAAGGAGAAGACTCTTGATGAGCAAGGTGACAGGATGACCCATCTGTGAATAACAGTCAAGTTCTTTCCAAGCTCTCACAGCTTGCTAAATGGGTCAATGTAAAAATTGGATCTAATGGCAGACTAATATCATGCATGGGCTTAATAATATATATTTGTCCTCACCAACCTCTGCAGCATAATGCTCAACATATCATCAATGAATAAAGGCCATTGCAGAGAACTCGATAAAGCACCAATCAGGTATCTGACGTCAGGTTTATTGTATCAGACCCAGTTTATCATGAAAGAGGCACTGATTTGTCTTCACAAGAATAGATACATTCTGGGGCCGGCCTGGTGGCGCAGCGGTTAAGTTCACAAGTTCCGCTTCGGCGGCCCAGGGTTCGCCAGTTTGGATGCCGGGTGCAGACATGGCACCACTTGGCAAGCCATGCTGTGGTAGGCGTCCCACATATAAAGTGAAGGAAGATGGGCACGGATGTTAGCTCAGGGCCAGTCTTCCTCAGCAAAAAGAGGAGGATTGGCAGGAGATGATAGCTCAGGGCTAATCTTCCTCAAAAAAAAAAAAAAAAGAATAGATACATTCTGTTTATAGCACCCCTGTACATGGATTCACAAAACTCTTTTTATTCATTGCCATTACATCCCATCCAACATTGCCTCTAACCAAAAGCCCATATCACAGCAAAGCAATGGGCTCATAGTCATGAATGTCACCCACAGAAATTTGTTCTAAGTATCAGCCAAATACTTTCTCATTGCTTTGAGGGACAGTAAACTTTCAAAGGTTCCTTGTTTTTCACTTTAGAAAAGAAATAACTCTTTCTTTTAAAGTCCCATTTGAATAAAAACTGCGAAAAATAAAGTTATAAGATGAAATTAGTTTCTTTTTTAAATTTTTCCTTGTGATAGGACAAACATCTGTGCCTTTTATTCCTCCTCTAGAATTTCTCTATTAGTTGTAACCTCAAAGGGCAACAAATGCTCTTATATAAACAAAGAAAAGCATCCCTAAAGAATCCATTGAATTCACTGCCATCCATTGTCAGAATTTACTTCCTGTTTGTTGCTTCAGAACTAGTAACAAATGTGTTCAGTGTGGGTGACACACTTTTATTCTACCTAAGGTTAACATTGTAAACCAGAGTTTTTCCATGGCATTTTTCATCTCTGAATTTCTCAGGGTGTATATTAAAGGATTCAACATGGGAGTGATAACTGTACAAACCACAGTTATGGATTTATCAATGGGAAAGTTGGAAACAGGTCTAACATACATGAAAATACAGGGAACAAAAAAGAGGACAACCACTGTGATGTGGGAACTGCAGGTAGACAGGGCTTTGCGCCTCCTTTCCTGACTGTGAGCTTTAAGGGAATTCAGAATGACTCCACAGGAGATTAGTAGAAAGATAAAGATGACCATACAAATTGCTCCACCATTGGCAACCACAGTGAGGCCTACCACGTAAGTGTCAGTGCAGGCAAGTTCCAATAATGGATACATGTCACACATGAAGTGATCAATGACATTGGGTCCACAAAATGGGAGGTTGTACACAAAGAGAAGTTGAATCATAGAGTGGACAAAACCTCCAACCCAGGCCACCACTACCAGCAGGATGCAAACCTGTTGATTCATGATGGTCAAGTAGTGCAGTGGCTTACAGATGGCCACATAGCGATCATAGGCCATTGCCACCAGAATGAAGACCTCAGTACCTCCAAATAAGTGTTCTAGAAATAACTGTCCCATGCAAGCAGGGAAGGAAATTGTCTTTTTATCACAAAGTAAGTCCATAATCAATTTGGGTGAAATAACAGTAGAATAAACCGCATCCATGAGTTATAGATAGACAAGGAAGTAGTACATTGGGGAAGCCAGAGAGGGGCTGGCAAAAACAGTCACCACAATGAGCAGGTTGCCCACCATTGTCACAATGTAGATGAGTAAAAACATGACAAACAATGCTTTTTGCCCCTCAGGATCCCGAGTGAGGCCCAGGAGGACAAATTCTGTTACATTGTTACTATGTCCCATTTACTCTTCTATAAGGCCTGTTTCAAGGATGAGAGCTCAGAACAGGACCTGAAATGAAATTGTGAACATGACTATGAATACATCTATTATGTTACAGACACATCTTCATCATTATGTCTTCCGCAGTGGTTTACATACAATAAACATTTAGTAAATATCTATTGAGGTCTTCTACCAAAGAGCCCATTACATCTTCCTTTGACAATTCTACTTCTCCTCAGATGATTTTGCTGGGATTACAAGTAAACGATTCTATCTCAAAGTCTTAGTGGATAGTCTCCTCTGTGGAGAACGTAATCAAAGGCCAATAGTCAAGTCCTACATTTAGTAAAGACTTATTTGAATTGTGTCAGTTTTTGGCACAGAAGTCTGCAATGATGAACAAGGAAAGGGTTCCTATTCTCCAGAAACTTACTCACTGGTGGTGGTGATAAACTCTAAATAAATTGGCATGGAGTCAGACCTTTCGGTTGGTAGTATTTGTAGTAAGTACCTTGTCAATATGATCCATGTAGCACCAAAGACAATGTCTCTTCTGGAATAACTCACTTAATACTATGATATTCCACTATTAGATGTTCTGTCCTTTATGTCTCAAAGGACTTCATGAATCTCTCATTAAATTTAAAGAAACTAGACTTTGAACTGTATCAAATAACTGCAAAATTATTTAATTATTATTCCCTGTAGCCACTACTTGGTCTGACTGACTCTCTGTCAGTTTAAGGAGCTGTAATTCTCTCCATTTAATCTTCGCCTTCCCACAAATCTTAATGCACACAACACTACCTAAATTTTCAGCAAATATTTTTGAACAGAACTGAAATGGCTCATGACTATCACCAACTATTACATTAACATCTAGCTTTTTTTTCAAAACTCTTGGGATGAGAAAGGTAGTGAGGTTGGAGAAAACAGGCACTGGAAAGAGAGGTAGAGGACAATGGGACATAATTTTACTTGCAATGCTTCTTATGTACTGAGAGAGCTCAAAAACAGAAATTCAGTGCTCAGATTTGAAACAGCAGCATACTCATGGGAAAAGTCCAAGTTCAGTGTAAAAAGCCACCGGGTTTGAGTCATTTTCAAAATGTAATTACAAGCCTGCTCAGTTGGCTCTTTGGAAAACAAAGGGTTTAAACTAGATGGTCTCAAAATCCTTTCCTGTCCAACTGCCTATGATACTATTAGCGCAGCTCCACCTTATTCTATCCTGCTGACAATTGTTTTCTTTCTTCATATTTTTACAACTAAATGAAACTTTTCAAGCTTATCACTATTGCTTGAAAAAAGCTAGCCAATGGTAATGGGATCTGATAATCACAGAGACCAAATAGTGACTACAAGTTTCTCATTCAGTGTGTACGTATTTAAAAGACAGAAGATCCTTGGAGAGAGAACACAGCACAGTGATGAGTAATGTGGACTCTGGAGCTGCACTGTGTTGGAATCTCAGCTTTGCCACCTACTATCTAGGTGACACTGGGCAACTTAATAAACCTCTCTGTGCTTCAGTTTCATCATTTTTGAAATGGGGATATCAATCGTGCCTACCTCTTGGGGTGGTTGTTTTATTACACATAAAGTCCCTAAAACCTGGTAAGTGCCTGGCACCTGATAAAGGCTCAATAAATGACAGCTATTATTAATGTTCTTCAGTGCTTCACTATGAACACTGCATCAGAACAAGCCATCTGGATCTTTGTCATATTGATAAGAATTATAGACATAGTCCAGGATAAAAAGAATATTATAGCTAGAATTCATGAATCCCAATTTGGGTATAAGATAAGAAGGTATATTTTAGGAATTATCTATTTTATTATATGTGAATAGTAATATTTACCTACGATGGAATGTATTTTAGCTGGAAGCAAGCATAATACTAGAAAAAAAGTAAAAAATGAAAGAAAAGAATGTTCAAATCAGGAAGAAGAAATTATATTTAGGAAATGAATATTCACCCAATAAGAATATTAATGTGATAATGAAGTGAGGTCATATTCTTTAAAAACATCTTCAAAAACATTTCCTTTAGTGAACAAGACTTGGAAGCCCAATTCCCTGAGGCTTCCAGGGGTTACCCAGGAGGCTCCTTGGGAAGCCATAGCAAATAAACACGGAGCACTTCCTAGTAAAAATAGAAAAGAAAATTCAAAAGGAAAAGAAGCATTGATTTCTCAGAGACCCTACATCGGATGGTTAGGATAGAATTAAACCAGAGAGAAGAACTGTATAACTACAGACACAAACCCGAATTTGCAGATTATTCACTGCTCAAAAAACTTTACACAATTACTAAACCTCAAATATAGACAAGTTAATTACATTCACACGGATTTGGCAGGTGGGGAGGATATATGCAGGAAAGTCTGAGCTTTCGTTAAAAATCCGCTGTGGGGAACATTCCACACACACATTCACGTCACTGCCCTCCTCTTTAGAAGCCCACTGTGGTGAACATTCCACACACTCACTCACATCACTGCTCTCACTTGATTCAGAAGTTCTGTCGTTGTGGAAGTGGCAGGTTGACAAAGGCTCACTTGTTGAAGAACATAAGAGTAGAAGGTCATCTATATCCAATTAACTTTTTTCACTCCTTACTTTCTGCGGAATCGAGTGCTCTTACTCTCATTAATCATCAATATTGGATTTCACCAGGATGAATCTTCTATTACCAGTTGAATTATTTACCTGTGAAAATTAGGTATATAAACTATTCTCCGTAGTTTAAGTCATCAAAGATTTGATACTATAAAAACCAAAAGATAGTATTACTAGGTTTTCAAGTTAAACCAGTAAGTTAGCACTTCTTTATTTTGTAAATATCATTTAACATAGTTTCTTAAGAATAAGGTTTTTTAAAAAGACATTAAAATACTATAGGTAGAAAAATACTACAGTCCTTTACAATTTTACAATTTTATGCCTTTAAGTGACAGCAAGCAAGACACTTCCCTGAGTATGTGTTTCTTTATGAATGTGTACAAACGTGGTTGCTGTGATAGTTCTAAAAGATTCACACATAAAAGCCCTCATCAAGCTCCCAGAGCAAAATAGTCTTTTGTTGCTTTATATTCTAACGTGTTTGGTATGACATATGATTTTAAATTCTCTAAACATCTAAAAGTAATTATAAATATTAACATATCACATAAAATATAATAGCCCGTGAACCAAGATTATTAACTCATGAGTGTACTTGTAATGCATTACACGTTTCTCTTTGTTATTTGGCGAAACGGACAACAAACATCTGTCAGGCTGTAATACTAAAAGCAAGTACATTTTGCATATTCTGGTTTATTTCTTTGTGTTCCTAGCTTACTTTACTCAGTTCAGACTTCGTCCAATGAAAATATATGATATTTAAGAATTAGCTATCTTTAAACATATGACTTTTCAATGAGTATCCCCTGTTGATTGCTTCAAGAACTCACCTCTTGGTTTTTTCCTTGATCTCTAAAATCAGTGCTTCCTTCACTGAGGGTAACATATACCCTCGCATACCTATGTGTGAACACAGAACACACAGTCACGTATGACTGATCAGTGGATCTAGAAATAACTTCAGGTGGCCGCACTTTCCATCCTTCCACTGAGGTTCCCCATTACCTCAATCTTTAGATAAACGTGGAAGTATTGGGTGTGGATGCCTAGAATATAAAGACAGTTTTAAATACAACATAAATATTTACTGTGCAAAGATAATTGAACATTCTCACCTGCTGGGAAAATTTCTTCAAAGAGAAACAAAGCTGCTCTGTTCTCAGACTATGTAAAAAGTGATCTAATTAGTGGAGATTAACTTGGCCAAGCCCCTTCCTTGCCAAAACAAACTGCCCCCAAATTTTTAAACACTGACATTGGTTATTTGAATGTTTCTCCTCAGTCAATTACAGTGAGGCAACGAAAAAGTACTTTACTTTGAGGATTTAGGATGACATTCATGTCTCTAACCATTAATATATCCAGGTGCCTAACAAGACAAATACTGGGATTTAACTTCCTAGAATAACCAATGAGAGCATTCCTCCTGGTAATAGCAGAACTCTTTAGACTTTCAATCATTCAAATAGCTCATCCCTAAGGCTGCTTCCTCCCTAATTAAAAGCATGTCTCTACATCTATCCAACTTCCTCCAAGAAAATTGAGAAATTTAATAAATTTCTACAAGCAATGAAGGATATCTATGAACAGGAAAATATAACATGAAAACATCTAGAGGACCAGACATGAGTTGAAGATAGACTCCATCCTGGAAATCTCTTGGGCCACTCCATAAGGAAAATAATTCTTCCATTTATTTGCATGGACTCAGCCTATGGTTTTTACATCATGCTGTTTTAAATGAAAGATGATGTAAGGTCACTATAGATTAGTTTATTAGAATATGTGGAACAAATTCAAGTAAAGTAACCTCTTCTGGACAGTGTTCTCCCCTAGAATAATCCATAGAGAAAAAAAGATTTGGCTCTTGCCAACAAAGAGTAGTAAACAGCCAAATATGTGAAAAGCCAATAATGTGAAAAGAAAAAAATGTTAAACAAAGTAAATAACAAATTAAGAGCTTCATGTTAGGAAATATTTAGGCAAGGCAAGTATTTCAGCCAAAATGAAAGGAAAATCAGTTTCAAGTTTCCTTGTGATTCACATCCTCAACAAAAGAGCTCCTTATTGCAGCTGTTATAACCTTTGCTCAAGGGGCCCTGAGGCTCAGAGGGAGAAAGCACTAAGACTGAGAAGTAATTGAAGTTGATATTTGAATTCTTTTTTTTTAATTTCTGAAAATAAATTTATTTTAGGAGAAGGTGGTGGCACTTCTGTTCTGAAATTATTACACATGGAAAAACTAATCTTCAAACGTAATTTTTTGCCTTTTCATGAATAATCCATCAAAGACCTGAATTCTTCCCTAAGACCTGTACTCATTTTTCCTCAGATTATTAAGGCTTGTATTTGCATATCAAATAAAGTTAGTTTACCCAAGAATGAGTTTTCCATAATTAAAACAAACTCAGATTCATGTAGTATGTTTTAAAATATTTTTCCCATTTTTCTTTTTCCTTCCTAATTGTTTTTTATTGAGATTCATAATAGTTTACATCATTGTGAAATTTCAGTTGTACATTATTTTTGTCTTTCACCACACAAGTGCTCCCTTTCAGCCCTTGCGCCTACTGCCCCACCCCCCTTTCCCTGGTAACTACTGAACTGTTTTCTTTGTCCATGTATTTGCTTATATTCCACATATGACTGAAATCATCTGGTGTTTGTCTTTCTCAGTCTGGCTTATTTTGCTTAGCATAATATCCTCCAGGTCCGTCCACGTTGTTGCAAATGGGATGAATTTGTCTTTTTCTATGGCTGAGTACAGTTCCATTGTATATATATATCACATCTTTATCCAATCATCAGTCGATGGGCACTTACATTGTTTCTATGTCTTGGCTATTGTGAATAGTGACGCAATGAACATAGGGGTGTATATGTTACTTTGGATTGTTGATTTCACGTTGTTTGTGTAGATACCCAGTAGCAGGATAGCTGGGTCATATGGTATTTCTATTTTTAGTTTTTTGAAGAATCTCCATACTGTTTTCCATACTGGTTGCACAAGTTTGCATTCCCACTAGCAGCGTGGTGCTCCACATCCTCTCCAACATTTGCTGATTTTTTTTCTTGGTAATTATAACCATTCTGACTGGTGTAAGGTGATATCTCATTGTAGTTTTGACTTGCATTTCCCCACTAATTAGTCATGATGAACATCTTTTCATGTGCTTGTTGGCCATCTCTATATCTTCCTTGGAAAAATGTCTATTCATATCCTCTGCCCATTTTTTGATCCGGTTGTTTGCTTTTTGTTGTTGTTGAGTTGTGTGAGTTCTTTATCTACTTTGGAGATCAACCTCTTGTCTGATAAATGATTTGCAAATATTTTCTCCCAGTTGGTGGGTTGTCTTTTCATTTTCTTCATGGTTTCCTTTGCTTTGCAGAAGCTTTTTAGTCTCATATAGTCCCATTTGTTAACTTTTTCTTATGTTTCCCTTACCTGAGTAGACATGGTAGATATTTCAATTCTTGAAAAGACAAGTGATCACAGACCTGTAGTTCTCTATTGGAGTGGAGGTTGTTGAGAACTGTCTGAATCTATGTCAGGTGGAATCATAATGATATTCATTCCCTTAATTTTAGTTCAATATCAACTGGTAACTGTTTCTACAGGAAAGGAATTAGTTTTCAACAAGAGCCTGCCTGTACATCAAACCTTACTATGGGTTCCACTGAGGATGTTCATCTCCACACATATTTAGTTTAATATTGAATTTTCTAGGTCATAAGGGTCTGAGGTAAAGAGTCATTAAATACCTGTACGAACCATCTGAAGATCTTTATTATGTACTAAGCCACATCAAAAGTTGGAAGTTTTCAGCTTACCTAATAAATGGAAGAAAACCAGTAAGCCCAAATGTTACGTGTATTATTTGTAAGACTTAAAGAATAGATCTAAGGACTTTTCCTCTCTTACCAGTGAATGGCAAAGGATATAGTAGTTATTATTAATTTAAGAGAACTATCTGATATGATCAGGGTTCCTGTGAACTGAATTATGACTCAGAGCTGGAGAACTAATATATGCATAGGTATAGTTCTCTATGTCCCCCTTCCAGCTGAATGCAAAGAACTACTAAAGCTTTCTGTGTAACTGAATGAAGTGAAGGGATTTTCTAGAAAGATGATGTCTACTGCAGCCCAGAGGCTGAATTTATGTGCCCCAATAAGAATAATACACTTAAAATATTAACTGGTATAGACATTGCCTAAAAATACGTAATAATACCCAGTAAATTCTCTACAAGCCACATCCATTCCAAACTAGAAAATTAAATAGAGAGATAATATTTGTCATCTGGAAAAGTAAGAATGGGTTGTTCTGCATCAAATCTTCCAATAAGAACAATTGGAAGAGCTAGAAAAATATAAAATGTATGTGTTTAAAAGTATCAGAGATCTAACAAGGAATCGAGGATTTGTAGGTCCAAAATTTTGAAGAGAAGAGAAACTAGAGAGCTAAAACCCTGCATTTCACTGCTTCTTTTTCTGAAGATATGGCCCAATTCTAAAAGCCACAAATGAAAGGCTGAAAAGCTAAGTGGAACTTCCACAGATGCTTTACCCTGGGCAACAACAAATGAAATTGTGGGTCTATCAAGAAGAGGCTTTTGTAAACAAACAGGCTCTCATTTGAGACCACAAAGGGCTTTACTCTTGGAATCATGGTAAATATTTCTACTACTATAGAGTAGTTCTCAGAGAACCTCGAGCCAACCTTAATCATCTAACTTCTTGATTAGATTAGATTATCTGGGATTTATTTCTCCCCAAGCCTAGCTGGTAGCTAGAAACAAAACAAAATCCTCTTAAAGAAGAAAACATCATAAAATCCTTGAATTATCTCCACAGCTTTTGAAATATAAAATCTGGCACAAAAACAAAAACAACAAAGCATAGGAGAATACAAGG
Organism: Equus caballus; assembly: GCF_041296265.1. Classification (NCBI taxonomy): domain Eukaryota; kingdom Metazoa; phylum Chordata; class Mammalia; order Perissodactyla; family Equidae; genus Equus; species Equus caballus. The sequence goes on from NC_091695.1 coordinate 16,824,487, forward strand.
CCTAAGTGAAAAGCAATGGTAATAGAAACAGGTATAGATGATTCAGACTATGAAAAAACAAGCATTTTAAAATAAACCTAGTGTGTTCAAATAATTAAAGAACAAGATGGATAATAAATTGAATAAAAGAAATTTGAAAACTAAAATATATAGTAACTGAAATTAAGAACTCAATCATTGGTTTTAACAGCAAAGTAGACAAATATGAATAGAGAATTCATAAATGGGAAGTAAGATTAGAAGAGAATATGCAAACAAAAGCAGAGAGAGATAAAAGTTTGGACAATGCAGAAAATAGCACAAAATACATTTAAAAGGCACAGTGTGTAGCTCCAACATACTTTTAATTTAACTATAATTCCAGAAAGATAAAAGAAAGAGACTAGGCAAAATATTTGAAGAGATATGGCTGAAATTTTTCCAAAATTACTGAAAGACATTAAGCTGTATATTCATAGGGAGTTACAAATTTCATGAAGAATAAAATTTTAAGAGGATAAATTTTCAAAAAGGATAAATAGAAATGGTACAGCATAAACCCAAAAGACAGAGAAAACCTAAGGACATATTGCATTCAAGGAAGTAACAACAATGCTGACGACCAATTTCTTAAAAGGACTGAAAGCAAGAAGAGGAATGACATCTTCAGAGTGCCAAATGAAAACAGAGCTCAATGGCATGAACCTTACAAGATGAACATCTTAAATATGAGGATAAAACGTGAAAATAAAATAGTGGAATAAACTGCATAAAATCTAACTGAAAAAAAGTGCACTGTTTCTATACTAATATCAGAAAAAAGTAGACTTCAAGGCAGGACACATTTCCACATACAGAAGTTTTACAACTGCAAAACGTCAATAGAGAAGAAATATATAACAATTTTAAGCTGATATGCAACTAAAAGCATAGTTTCATAACTTTTTTTAAAAAAAACATAGATTGAACTAAAAGGAATAAGAGATAAATCAGCAATAATAGAGAGATTAACACGTCTCAGTAACTGCAAGAACATACACACCAAAAATTCATAAAGATATAAAAAATTTAGACAACATCATTAACAAATGTAATCTATTGACATAAGAAAGCAATGCATCCAACAACTGCAAAATACATACTCTTTCCAAGTGCACATGGAACATTTTTCAAAATTGGTTATATGCTGGGCCATAAAGCAATTCTCAAAAAATTTCAAAATTATATTCATAAGTTGTGTCTCTGACCATGAGGAAAATAAGCTAGAAAATAAAAGTCTAAAACTAGAAAACTCCTGTGTTTTTGAAAATTAAACAGTGCATTTCTAAGTAACTCATGGGTAAAGTAAATCACGAGAGAAATTAGAAAATATTTTGAGCTCAACAGTAACGAATTAAAACATATCAAAACTTGTGAGAGTCAACTAAAATCTTATTTGTGTGTATTAGAAAATGATAAATCTTGAAAAACCAATGCACTAAATGTATTTTCAAGAAGTTGTTAACATAACAGAAAAGTGAGGCCAAAATAAGCAGAGGGATGGAAAGAATAAAAATAAGAGTAAGTGTATGAATAAATCTGCATATTTTGCACCAACCACTAAATTAGGCAGTTGCTGCACTGCATTCTCACTTGAAGATGATCCTAAAGGGTTGTAGTGAAGGGAAATCCTCCCAGTAAGCAGTAGTTTGAGCAGTACATATGGTTTTGCACTTCACATAGAAGGAGAAATGGCCTGAGTTATGGACCTACGTTGACTTGTGGACCATCACTACGGATTTGAACAACTATTGAGGGAAAGGAAAACAAATGGAAGAATGGACAACAAAGCAGTTTGGAGGAGTGGTATGTGGATAGATCCCCTAGAATAGACACCGAATGCCACAAGGTTTGTTTCTTGTATAAGTACCATCAGAGATAATTCACTGCAGAGAAGGGTATCAAAAGTTCGGTTGACAAGAGGACCTGTCTTGTGCATATCACTCAGCATTTTCCCCAGCTACTTTTGTGGTCACTATCGCAGAGATGAATGCTCTACATAGGCTCAGTGAACAACATGATCTATCTTTCACCAATCCTGAGCTGGCTTTAGTACTGCTGAATGTCCAAAATTCCATCAGTAAAGTCCATCACTGACTTCTTAACAGGGCACAATAATCTAGGGGAACCAGCCAACAACCTGTGGCAGATTACTTCATTGAAACGCCTCAACCTAGAGGAGCCAGCATCTTGGCATCATATGTTCTAGGTAAATATTTGTCCCTTCTACTTGCAGTGCTTCAGTCTGCCTTATTATTCATGGATCAGAACCATTTATCCGTTGACATGGTATTCCACTCATTGTCGTCGCTAACCAAAAGACACATTTTACAGTAAATAAAGTAAAGCAAATTGCTCAGCACCATAGAATTCACTGGTGTAACCATATTGTCCATCACCTAGAAGCAACTGGTTGAATAGCACGTTGGAATGGCCTACTGAAAGCTGAGTTATGGTACCACCTGGAAGACCCTACTCTGAAAGTTTATAATAGTCTCCTATGTGTTTAGCATACAGTATGTGCTCAGTAACTTTTAGTCATCTTATATTTTATCCCGTGCATATTCATGACAGAATATCCCCATGCTAATACTTTCCCTCGTATAACCTTATATTTTGCCCTCCTCTGTTTCAATATCCAAGAGATCCATTTCCACCTATTTTACTCCAGCTATTACCAGTACATATTACCCAGATTCTGCAATATTTTTAGTTAAATAAACTATTTCCTTCTAAAACACAACTGTATTTCCTCTTTTGGCTCTACTGACACCTGAATCTAATTATTGATCTGGAGACAGTGAGGGACTGCTCTGGGAAAGGGCATGAGACCTTTGATAAAGAGGCCTTCTGCAACTTATATGAACCTTGAAGAAGCTAACCTTGAAGAGAATGACTACTAACAGCACTCACAGCAGCAGGAGCAACAAAGTCTTCTTCCCCAAACGGAGAGCAGAGTAGTAGATCACCATATATACCACAGTCCACCTCTTATGCTGCTTGAGTCCATTTTATCATATACATTATGGGGACAGCTCCACTAGGATCCACTTTCTGGGGGAAAATTAGAAGAGAACGGTTAGATGGATAAGCTATGTACATTACTACTGCAGCTGATGTTAGAGTTGCAACTTCCGCTCATCATCTTCTTCCTTCATTATCAATTCAGTTCTTATTTCACCTTTCACTAACACCATGACTGGTCTCAGTGACTTACCTAGAGATGTAGCCCAGAACTTCACCCCAAAAATGTCTTATCACCTCTTTATTATGTCTTTTTCAGGCCAAGGTTCCTGTATTTTCTCTTTTACTGTCACAATTGGATGACAGAAGCAAGAGGTAGCCAAGTGGATCGCCTGAGAGGCAAAAATAATTTTCCTTGCCACCACTGTGTTATAGTATCTCCATTTCCACCTGATAATCAGGGTCAGTTACCTCTACCAGAGTCATAGAAAGAACCTCTTTCTGACTTCCTACATATAGCAATCCTTCTAGCACTATTGGAGCCAGATTTAAGATAAATCCAAGACTGTGACAAATGGGACATGGTGAATTAAGAAAAGAATTCCTTTACAACATAATTGATCCATTTGATCAACTAATTATGAAGGTTTCCATAACTTCGAAGTTTGCAGTTAAGTTAGCCAATCAACAAGTATCTTTATATTTCAAAACAATTTGAGTTGAGTTTTTTGTCATTTACAAGCAAAACTATCCTAACTGAAATACCCTCATTTTAAATATGTATGTGAAATTGGGTTATTTTATAAGTCCTTTTATTCATTTATATATATATATATATATTTGAAACTATCACATGATTTTACTTGTTGCAACATTATAATCTGTATTGTCATCTAGAATACTTCATTACTCTTTCAAATTTAACTGCGATTTGCATATCTTTATGTTTCCACATGAACTTTTAGAGTCAAAAGAATGTCAGGCATAGTTTTCTTTTATGTGGAAAGCAATGCCATATATGTTTACCATTTTGTCCCAAGGATATATATACTTAGCATACTGCCATAGTTTTTAATGAAATTTAGATGTGACTACACTCAAAGTAGGTGAATTTATTACACTGATAACAACATAATAGTTTTTTTTCAGAGGAAGAAGCTTGAGAGAATATAAAAGCTATGATACATATGGTTAGTGAAGTATGACCCATCAATCTAGCCAAAATACAGAGCCTGAAGCAATCAGACAAGTTTCTAGGAATAACACGGTCCTTGATCATTAGAGACATTCTACCAACCCTGCCAAACACACCTCTATCCCTTTCAAGTCCTAGTAACAAGGAAGAAATGACCCTGGCTCTAGATTTTAATGTGAAGTTACACATGCAATGTCCCTGGAACCCCATAATATCAGTGCTCAGATGTTATCAGAAGTGTCTACCATATAGATATTTGCAGCCAGGAGACTTTGACAGAGGCCTAATACTGCTACCCTTAATGAACACTGGGATTTGGGATTCAATAATTCCTTGATTCAGTGTCCAGAAGCAGCTTATTTGAAAGACAACCACTGAAAGTCTTTGGATGTTTGTAGACACAACTTAAATGCATCACCAGTGTCCTTTATGCCATGGGTGATGTCAGAAGGTCATTCCCTAAAAATGGAGTAGAATAACAAAGTTCTTTAATGAAATGGAAATAGTATATACAAAAATTTGCTATGAGAGGTGGTTCAGGGGAAGCACATCATATTCACAAGCATAACTTTCAGAACAAAACAGAACCTCTGGCAGAGTTGGTCACTCACTTTTTTTGCTAAATGATATGAATTTAATTATTCGCTTCCTGCTAAAGAAACACAAGATACTTGATTCCCCAATGGAAGTTCCCAAACTGAAGGGTAGGATTCACATGGAAATCTGCTAAAATTCCCCTTGAAATGTAAAAGGTAAAATGTAGGTCAAATAAGACAAAGTTAAGTCCACCCAGTGGCCAGATATATGAGCAGCCTATCTATCAGTGCAAGGAGCATTTGGTCCTCACCTTCAGAGCAATGTCCGGATATTTATAAATCCATGGGTTGTAGGTAATAGCTTCATCATTTTGTCAGACAAATAAGCCCTCGATGAACAGATAATCATGATATCCGTGACAAAGAATGCTGTTGCGGAAGGTCTTACAGTACTCAGAAGGAAGATTAAAGTGGGTAATGTTGATCCCCCCCAAGAATCCAGGTATTGACTCAAAAAAGAATAGAGTGCCTTTGACCTAACCTCCAGGAGTAGCCACTTGAATATATGAGATAAATGATGTGACCTGGTGACCTCAAATAGATTTATCTTGAAATAGACTTTTAATTCCACTTTGGACTTCATTTAGCCTATGATCCAAATCATAAATGAAAACACTATCAAGCTGTTGGAACAATACATAACGTGCCAATTTTCTCCCCCAAATTTCATCTTATTGAACCAAGGCAAACAAATTTCCCCATGTCTAGTGGGCATAAATGGACTAAGAAGTATATCACATGAACATATTATACCCCTCACAACTCAAACAATAATGGCTAAATCAAAATCTGAAATTGGGTTCAGAAGGGTAATAAATGGTTAAAAGGGAAAATCATGACAGAAAGCAAAGAAGCACACAAATGGGTGATAACTCTTAGGAAAGACACTATTATTCCTTTCCCATGAGATTATCTTGACTCTAGAAAATAAAACTCAGCTACTTCTCACATGTGACATTAAGTCAGTTGATGTTAGGAAAACGTACTCAATCCCTTTTTACTTGAGTGAGAGAACTTGATTGAAGTTTATTTAGTGCTTTTCCTGAGAAGTATATTATTTGTAGGAAAGATATAATGCAATGCCTCTATTGACCCACCTGAACTGTTAAATGGTAGAAATTGTAAAGGGTAAAGAAAGAAAAGGGTAGTCCAGTTGGTAGAGGAATAGCTAAAAGTCCTATAGTATAGTCCTTAATCCTGAGATGTAGACATTAATTGTGAGGCATGCACCTTCTTGTGTTTCAATGGAAAGTCTGATGCCCTTAATAAGTGACTCTGAACCAGCAGAACTTGAACTCCAAACTCTTTCCCCATACCTCTGCACTGGGATGTTGCTCAGCTTCATTTCAGAAAAGTGAAATTTCTGCTCACTCTTTCAGACTTTCAGCTATTTTTTGGCTGAGCTTAATGTAGTCTCAACCAGCATATAAGCAGCTTAGTAATCAGCTAGGTATTTGAGACGTGGAAATAAGGATTTACAGAAAAGAATGGAGAAAGTGGAAATGACATATATGGATAAAACAGAGAATATATTTTTCTACTTTTTCTTAAATGATTTTTAAAAAGTAATCATTTAAAGGAAGATTAATAATATATTCAGGGGTTTATAACATTTGCTGTAGTAAGATGTATGACAACAATTTCAAAAAGCAGTGGGATGTAATTAGAATTATAGTTTGAAGAGATTTTTAATTTATGTTGAGAAATTGAATTCTGCCAGCGATCATGTGAGCAAGCTAAGCAGATCCTTCCTCAGCTGAGCCTTCATATGAGACTGTGGCTCCAGCCAACACCTTGATTATAGCCTTGTGAGAGATGCTGAAGTGGAAGGACCAGATAAATCATGCCCAGTTTCCTGATGTACAGGAACTGTGAGATTAGAAGCGTGTCTTGTTTCAAGTCACTGTTTTGAGATATTTTTCATGCATAAATAGAAATTTAACACAGATATCTAGAAAATCTTCCAAGTATTTGGAAATAGCAATAAATATTTAAAGAACCTATAAATCAAGGAAGAAATCATAGTAGAAATAAGTGGATTTTATAAATAAGCAATAAAAACATATTGGAATTTGTGAGATGCAACCAAAACAGTACTTAGAAGGAAACTTATAGCTTTAAATAGTGATATTAAAGATAAAGTCTTAAAAGCAGCTATCTAAGCTTTTATCTTAAGAAGCTAGGACAAGAGAAGTAAATTAAAGCCAAAGTAAAAGGACATAATAATGATAGGATGAAAAATCAATAAATTAGAAAACATAAAACAGAGAAAAACAAAACAGCCAAAATTTGGTACTCTTATAGAAAAACTGTTAAACTTCTAGCAAGAGTGATCAAGAGAAAAGAGAGAAAAATCCAAATTACCAATATCAGACATGAAAAAGGAGATAGACATCATACAGATCCATCAGACGTTAAAAGAATAGTTAAGGTTTTTGTTAAAAACATTATTCCAATAAATTTTATAACAGATAAAATGGGTAAAATATAGAAAAAACACATACTTCTGAAAATGACTCAAAAAGAAATTGGAAAGGTAAATACTCCTATATCTCATGAAGAAATGAACTGTCCTTTTTTTTGTAGATAACGATTGTGTCATAGAAAATCCTAAAGGATCTACAGAGATTACTAGAAATAAGTGAATTTAGCAAGTTTGTAGGATTCAAGGTCCAAATAAAATATTCAATTGTGTTTCTATATATTAGCAGCAGTAACAATTGGAAAAAATGTTAAGTATCCTTTACAATAGCATCTGAAAACAACAACAAAAATATTTGATAATTTTTTGATGAATAATATCCCTACACTAAAAACTACTTTTTGAAAATACCCAAGTAAATAGATATATTGTGTTCTTATTTCGAAAATTCAACATTGCTAAGATGGTATTCACTACAAAAGGATCTATATATTCACCTCAATCTGAATGAAATTTCCAGCATGCCATTTCAGAGATGTAGGTAATTATATTTTCAAAGAATGAATACAATATCTTCCATCCAACATGCTGTTCTGCAATGTGACTTTGCCAGTCCCCCCAACAGATGTTGTCATCTATTTCTCCACTACCTCAAAACCTGGCAGGCCATATGACTGCTTTGATCAATAGAAGATTGTGAAAGTGATAGTGTGTTAGTTTTGGACATACCCCTTAATTGGCCTGACACCTTGAATTGAATAAAATAATGACTGTCCTGCTTGTGGTCCTGCATCTAAATGGATAGGGAGAAGCACTCCGTGGATCTCTTCCAGACATCACTTCCAAGATAATATGAATGTGAATTAAGATGTCCTGGATCCTACAGACCACCTAGTTGTTAGTAGAAAACAAGATATTAAAACATGCCATTTTCCTTAAAATAAACGTCTAGAATCATGATATTCCAAATATATTTTTATGGGAAGTTTTGAAACTTTACAAAATGATCCTAAAATTTATCAGGAAAAATAAAAATTTAGGAATTGTAAGAAACTTTTGAAAAAGATGAAAAATTAGGGGAGACCACCCCTACTAAATACAAGTACACATTAAAAATCTTTTACCACTGAAATAGTATGTTAGTGGTAGGGGAATACGTCAAAGAAGAAGAAGGAAAATGAGTATTAGGAGAAGGAGGAGAAATGGCTCCAAGGTTAAACCCTTTAAATGTATAAAATGACATATTATATAGAAAAATTTCAAATTATTATTGATGTTAACAATAATGTTGGCAGATTGTTTTACCTGTTTCAGGAAAATATGCTTAGATATTTCTTAATCATAAACAAAATTAAATTCCAGACGGGTTAAAAAAGTTTTTTGAAAAGTTATTACAAACAACAATTTAAAGGTTTTATTTTTTCTTTTTCTCCCCAAAGTCCCCTGGTAGATAGTTGTGTATTTTTAGTTGTGAGTTCTTCTAGTTGTGGCATGTGGGACGCCACCGCAGCACGGCGCTGATAAGCGGTGAAACCCTGGGCCGCCAAAGTGGAGTGTGGGAACTTAACCACTCAGCCATGAGGCCAGACTTGGAAAATTCCATTTTCTTCAGTGATTTTATAAATATTAAAGTGCTAACAGTGATAGAAGAAATCAAAAAATAAAAGAATATTAAAATATAAAATCTTTATATAAAATACCCATAATTATAGCATAAATAACATAAGGTTAATATTTTTAGCAAATATCAAAGAACAGCAAATTTTTTAGCAAATATATATATTTAATGTAGAAAGAGTTCATCAAAATTCATCAGTAAAAATTCTCATTCCCATAGAACAAGAATTCAAGGATACAAGTAAAGACAAAGTTTATGGAGTGTGTTCTATATCCAAGACATTATGCAAGAAAGAGAGACAACTAAGTAACTTTCCCTGACTTCAGGAAGCTTATAGACCAGTGAACATAGGCAATTAATAAAGATTTTAATCTCATCAATTGAAACAACAATACAAATTTGAAAATTAACTAAATGTCTGTCGTAGTTCATTTGGGTTGCTATTTCAGAATACCATAGACTGGGTGGCTTAAACAACAAACATTTATTTTTCACAGTTCTGGAGGCTCGGAAGTCCAAGATCAAGGTGCTGGCTGATCCCATGTCTAGTGAGGACCCACTTTCTAGTTCACAGACAGCCATCTTTTTGCCATGTCCATGATAATATTTTCTTTAAAGCCTCATTCAGAGAGAGAGAGAAGATTTTATGATTGAGGTCTCTGTCAAGTAAACCAATATATTCTGGCTTCTATATTACCTAATAATCTACATTCCATTAATAAGAGAAGAAAGAATAGCATATATTGTCAGCATCTTTTTTAATAATATCACCTGAAATATCTGGTGTAGAGTTCTGTATTGCATATTTGAAGCTCATGGATTATAGGTTATGCTAACTTTACATATGAAAGGTAGGGCCTGGGTCACCATAGAAGGCTGTGGAACGCTATAAGCAAAACAAGGAGATGGGGATATTGAAAAATAGCAGAGGTGTGATCAGATATTATAAACTATCTGGGAAGATTAATGGATTATCTTTACGAAAATTTAAAATTTAACACCAAACAAAGTCGTTCCACTTGAGGATACACTATGATTTCCCGATCAGAACAATACACAAGATTTATTTTTCTGCATCTCTATCTTGTTCGTTCAAATGTTTTTATATACTTAGCCTCCTTATGATTAATATTAGAACTCCCAAGCATCATTCCTCTTCAACCTTACTGTACTAAGAACTATGAACAAAATTACATATTTAAAGTATCTCATAGATACAAACATAAGATATATTTTAAATATTAATATGAGCTGTCTGTGTGGAGAGGAGTGAGACAAGGTTTTTGTTATATATTTTATTTTATATTTATGAAATTTGTAATGAGCACTATTAATTCTGAAAAAGGTTACATTATTTAAAAGAGAAACAAGAGAAAATCTTCTATTGACTAATTAATTTACATCATGAACTGTAGCATAACTCATAACATCAAACATAAAGCTATAGTCTCAGCAGAGACATTTTACAAACTAAAACTGAAATACATTTTCCTAATAAATTATGAAAATCTTAAAAAAATGTATCTTGATCATGGGCTATATTTAGGTAATACATGTTTATCATCATGCCCAAGTTATTAAATATGAGGAGAAATTTACTACAGTTAAATAATCACACATGACTTTCCTGGAAGGAGCAATTCTTCATTGAAAAGATGTAGTACATTTCTCTGCTGGCTCATTTTCTTTTTCTTGTCCAGATCTTTTTCATGGCATTTTTCATCTCTGCATTTCTCAGAGTGTAGATTAAGGGGTTCAACATAGGGGTGATGATAGCATAAAACACAGTCAAGCATTTATCAATGGGTGAGGTAGAAGGAGGTCTCACATACACAAAAATACAGGGAACAAAGAAGAGGACCACCACAGTGATGTGGGAGCCACAGGTGGATAAGGCTTTGCACCTCCCTTCCTGAGTAAGATTCTTCAGGGAGTGCAGAATGACCCCATAGGATATGAGTATGAGCATAAAAGTGACCACACAGATTGCCCCATCATTGGCAACCACAGTGAGACCAACAATGTAGGTGTCAGTGCAGGCAAGTTTTAATAATGGGTACATGTCACAGATGAAGTGGTCGATGACCTTGGGGCCACAGAAGGGCAGGTTATAAACCAAGAGAAGTTTAACTATAGCATGCAAAAAAGCTCCAGCCCAGGCCAACAGAAGCAGCAGAACACGCATCCGTTGATTCATGATTGTCAAATAATGCAAGGGTTTGCAGATGCCCACATAGCGGTCATAGGCCATGACCACCAGGAGTAAAATCTCAGCACCACCAGATAAGTGCCATATAAAAAGCGGGCTCATGCAAGCTTGGAAGGAAATAGTTTTCTTCTCATAGAGTAAGTCTATAATCATATTTGGGATGACTGTAGTAGAATAAACAGTATCCATAAATGATAAGTAGCCAAGAAAGAAGTACATAGGGGCATCTAGGGTTGGGCTGACCACCACAGTCAGGACAACAAGTAGGTTGCCCACCATTGTCACAATATGGAGGAGCAAGAACACTACAAATAATATTTTCTGACCCTGGGGGCTCTGAATGAGCCCCAAGAGGACAAACTCAGTCACATTGCTCCTTTGTTCCATAGGTTCTTCTCTACATCTTATTTCAGAGTTCAGAACAAACCTACCTGTAAATGGGATTATTACTAGTGGCTTCCTAAAATCTTAAGGTGATTTGTTTATTCACTCAACAAATAGGCATTATGACTTATCATGTTCCAGTACATTCAGAGATTATAAGAATACAAGGCTGCTTAAAAAATAGTCCCTAACCTCAGTAATCTTGCAGACTAATGGAGAGACAAGTAATTAGAGACTTACGTGGGGAAAAGATACATTATTATATAAATGGGTTGCCACAACTAGCTTTCCATCTGGAAGTTAATAAAATTGTACATATGTCTAATATCTTACAGAAAAATAAAATAAAAATAAATTAAAGGTTTAATTAAAAACTAAAGCAAGATTTAACTTACATTTATCATCCAGTTAATAAAGGAGCTGTCTTTCTACATTCTAAGCTTAGAAGAATCTTCTTAACTAATAATTGAAATCCCAAATAGACATATTTGAAGATTTCAAAAAATTTTAAGGATTTAAGAAAAGATACCATAATATCAATAGACAAAAGTAGTTTGCGGAAAAAATTTACATTTTAGAGGGCATATATAGAGTTAACATCAACACAGACAAAGAGTTCTAAGCAATTAACAAACAAAAGAAAAACAAACCAACTGCAAGGTGGGCAAATCATATAAACAAGACATTGAATGAAGAGTACATACAAATGGTCAACAAATATATGATAAATGCTGAAGCTCACCTGTGAACAGAAAAACAGGAATTGAAGTAACATGCTACATCATCCTCTAATTTTGACAGATTAACAAACGACATTTAGAGAACATATCAGTTGAAACTATCATGAGATTTAGAAATATCTGCCCATTATAACATCCCTAAATAGTCACACTTGAAATTATTTTCGAAAAATACTGATGTAAGAGGAGGTAAATTTATTTTAAAACTTTTTCATATGAAAATATGCAAAAGAGTATTACAATTGAATCAACCTCCATATATTTTAGCGATCACAAAGGATCCTTAATATTGCTGATTATCAGAACTACAAAGGAGAACTTTTAAGTCTGTGAATTCCCATACCACTAAAGCACTCTTGTAAATGTAAAGCCTAGTTCAAAATCTTATGCATAAATATACTTTCTGGGTTACCTGCATAATGAGACAGTCATTACACCTAGGTTCCATGTTGTGCTGCCTTCCCCCTTGTCCTTCACGCACTGCTGCCATTTCTGTGAACACAGAGAGCAAAATAACACATGCACCGTCACTGGACTTTGACCTGTTTCCATGTAACCAACTCTGTCCATGCCTGCAGGTAGTCTGATTCATTTCAGTCTTTCAGAAAAATGTTACCTAACAAATTGCTGGGATTTTCAAAATGAGTATGAGTGTCTGTAACCTAAAGAAGTCTGAATCTTGATTGTGAACAAAGAGATCAAAACTTCATTGTCAGCAGAATTTGTCCTAATAATAGACAAATAGTAAATCAATATTTTCACGTTAAAAAATAACTTTGTGGGAGAGAAAATTTGGAATTGTTGAGATAAATGTTTTTTAGTTTGCATTTTACACCAATAAAAGTGAAATAGCCTTAACAACATTTTGATTCTCAATCAGGTATACTGGCCTGTCTTCAAACAGCATCACTGAATTGGGCTTGCCTGAAGGATGGAGAGTAATTTTATATACATACTTTACTATGTTCTGCATCCATCATTTCAATTCCTGAAAAAGCCAGTCCTGTGAATATTGAAACAGGCAAACATTTCTGAGGTAAGGGCAAAGGTCTGTACGCACTTTGTCTACGTTTGAACCACAGTGCGTATTATTGAGTCCTTCAGCTGGTGCATCTCCAGGGAAGATTCCTCTCTAATTAAATTCACTGGGACTTTAATCATGATTTTGAAGGTAGACTCTGCATCTCCAGAGATGCCATCAGCATAATCACCACGTAGAAGAGGACTTTCAGAACGATGTCTTCTGATGGGGGGCAAATCATAAAAAGAACAACTTGAGGTCAAACCACCAAAAGGGAAAAGTACAGTCTGGGCAGAAGTGGAATACCTAAAAACTCTCTTGTTTAATCATAACCTTCAAAACTGGCAAACTTATTTCAGCTTAAACTGTATCTTCGCAGATGACATCTGAACTGACTTCCAGATGGTGATGAACATGGATTTCAGAACAAGTCATTTAAAACTTATTTCAAATGAAGATAAAGTTTTTCACATAGTTTCAGACAGGCAAGTTGGTAGAATCTGTGTTAGTGTGGGAGTGAGGAAACAGAACACAGTTGTGGGACTATTCCATTTATCTCAAAGCACCCAAGAACTTTCACCAAAATAGACAATACCCTAGGCCATAAAAAAGTTGTGATGCATTCCAACAGAGTTAAATAATACAGAATATATATCTTAGAATAATGTAATTCAATTAGAAATTGATAAGAAAAATATAACATTTCCCAATTATTTATGAATTAAGCAACACAGTATAAATTAAATAAGATCATTTTTAAAAATAAATGTTCAGCAGAAAGTTAATGATATACCATATGCATATAGAGCAGATATGAAAGATATGGGTGAAATATATATGAAAGATTATATATATATTTACTAGATGCAGCTAAAGGAGTGCTTAGAGAGAAATTTATAGCCTTAAGTGCAAGTATTAGAAAACAATAAATGTAAGAAATGAACTGTTTCTATCTCAAGAAGCTGGAAAAGGAAAAATAAAATAAACCCAGAGAACACTGTAGAATGGAAATAGTAAATAGAAGACAGAAATCAATGAAATGGAAATTAATTGAAAAATAGATGAAATATATAAGCCTAGGAATTGATTCTTTGAAAAATTAATAAAATGGATAAGTGCGTAGCAAAATGGATTAAGGAAAGATAAGAGAAAAAACAAATTATCAGAATCAAGAATAAAGAGAGTGTCATCACTGAAGATTCTACAGATCTCAAAAAGATAACAAAAGGATATTATAAATGAATTTGTGACAATATACTTGTCAACTACGAGAAAATGGACCACTGCTTTGAAAAATACAACTTTCTAAACATATACAGTAAAATATTTAAAAGCTGGAACAATTTTATGCTTGTTACCTAAATTAATTCTTTAAAATTCTTCCCCTCCCCAAACAGAATTCCATTCCCATATAGTTTCACTAATGAACTCTATATAACAGTTAATCAAGAAATAGTACCAACCTTACTTAGACATTTTCAGGGACAAGAGAAATTAAAATACTTCTTAACTCATTTTATATGCTCAGCATAACCCTGATACCAGAATGAAACAAGGGCATCGCAAGAAAATAATCAGATCAATATCTCACATTAATATACACTCAAAATTCTGAATACAATATGTAGTTTGATTGTTTTGGATGTCTTCTTTCTGTATTTTTTTTTTTTTAATGCTTGCTGTTATGGTTTATTAGGCAGGTCTGGAGTAGTGCTCCGTCTAGGGCTAATTATGTCCCACTACTGAAGCAAGATCTCCCTAAGTAGTCAAGTACTGAATTCAAAGCCCTGGCACTCTTCTCTCTAATCCATCTAAATAAATCTGCCCCCAGCCTCAAGTAGTTTCCTCAAATGCATGCACTGAGCTGTACACTGATGAATAACTGAGGGAGAGCCTCTGCAGTTCTCCAGTATACTCTCTCTGTCACTCTCTCTCTCCAGCTCTATTCTCTTTCGTATTCTACCCTCAGAATTCTAGCTGCCTTGGTCTGCCTCGGTGCCTTGATCTCTTCACACTCTCAGCTGCATCTTCTCAACTCAAGGAGTCTACCACGGTCTTCTCAGGTATCCCTCTCTGCACCATGACATGGAAACTTTTTAAAGGCAATAAACTGGGACAATTCTAGGGCTCAGCTTCTTCACTTCCCATTTCTCAGTTATTACTATCAATTGTTTCTGACATCTAGCATCCTGAAAACTATTATTTCATATATTTTTTCTGTTTTGTTTGCTTGTTTTAAGCAGGAGGGTAAATCTGGTTCCTATTTCCCCATCTTGGACTTAATTAACCTTCCAAGTACAATGATTATTGAATGGTTAAAGATGTATCTATATTTCGTGAAAATAGGTCAAACAAAAAATATGATCGTATATTCTACAGACAAAAAAACTGCAAAGAAATCTTAAACTGCAATGAGTAGCAGTTATATTTTAGTAGTAGCAGCATTGTTACTTTAAAATAGGTATTCTGTAGGATAAAATAAATAGGTAAAATTGAAATAGATTAATGAACTAAGATTTGTCATATTGGATATCAAATAAATTAATAAAAACTGTGAATTAAAAATATCAATAAGAAGAGTCATTTTATATTCTCTCCAATAATATTTATTTCTAGTCTTACTCACTGAAAATGCCTAGAACTAATAAAATGGAGGAGCAATATGAAAACCGATACTCAGGTTATAATCTCTAAAAATGATTCATCAGCATAAGGAAACAGGGCTCTTCAGAAAAATGGTTCATTCCAGTCACAGTGCAGAAATGTGAAAGATGAGGCTTGGATATCTAGTAGTATAAGAAAACAAAGAAGCTCTCAGACACTAACGTAGCCATACCAAAAAGACAGAGGACGCATTTGAAAGGCTTCTCACTAAACTAAGGTGAATCAACTGTCCAGTAAAAAGAGTAAGAAGTGCAATGAATTAAACTATAGCCAATAGATGAGATACTAAACTCATTGGTCACAACTGGAATTACTAGGGCACCAAATTATTACTGTGAAGTTTGTTAAATAAAGTGAAATAATTAAGAATGCATCTTGGGGCTGGCCACATGGCCGAGTGGTCAAGTTCACACTGTGGCCCAGGATTTCACCAATTCAGATCCTGGGCACTGGGTGCAGACCCAGCACTGCTCATCAAGCCATGCTGAGGCTGCATCCCACAAAGCAGAGCCAGAAGGACCTACAACTAGAATATATAACTATGTACTGGCTGGAGGCTTTGGGGAGAAGAAGGGAAAAAAAAGAAGAAGATTGGCAACAGACGTCAGCTCAGGTGAAAATCTTTAAAAAAAAAAAGATTCAGCTTGTCTTTCTTGCATGAACTTTCTTTCAGGGAAGGGTGTGAAAAGTGAGGGAAACTCCTTTTTTAAATAAGAAATCCAGTTAATAGAAGAAATATTAGAATTACAATATCACCATTTTAAAACCCCTAATGACATAATAGATATAAGCAATATAACCAGTGGATACTGAAACTATTGGGTTAAGGTTAATGGAAAACTTTAAAATGAAGAAAAAAGACTGATGCAACCAGAACCTGCACTTCAAACCTAGCATCAACATATACCTTCTACTATGATGTAATAGGAAGTACTCACCCCAGCAATGAAGAATTCTTTTTAAAAAAGTTGAGCTTGAATCCCTTCGAGCCTTTAGTTCTAGCTACCATTAGCTCATAGTAAGTACCAAAAAGTAAGGAATGACTTAAACAATACTTGAATTTGAACTCAAACAATTTTAAACTTTTGAATATTCTATAAGAAAAGTGACCCGGGCTCTCTAACAAATCAATAGCTTTAAAATGACCATTAAATGGACCATTTGGGGATTGAAAAACAGATAGCTTAAATCACTAAAATAGATTAAAATGAGAGAGTGGATATGAGAAAATAAAAGTCACCTGAGAGAATACCAAACAAATACAATGACTGGATCTTGGTCGCACAATGTTAAAACAACCAAGAGTAAAGACACCACTTTGAGACAATGAAATCAACAATTTTATTAAATAAAAATGGTCTAGGGGCCGGCCGGCAGCGCAGTGTTTAAGTTCGCACACTCTGCATCAGTGGTCTGGGGTTTGCCGGTTCCGATCCTGGGTGCGGACATGGCACCGCCTGGCAAGCCATGCTGTGGTAGGCGTCCAACACATCATGTAGAGGAAGACGGGCATGGATGTTAGCTCAGGACCAGTCTTCCTCAGCAAAAAGAGGAGGATTGGCAGCAGTTGCCTCAGGGCTAATCTTCCTCAAAAAAAAAAAAAGAAGAAGGAGAAGAAGAAAAAATGGTCTAAACACAATAAGTAAAAGGCAAAGATTGTCAGATTGGATAGAAAACGAGACCCAATATGCTTACTGTCTACAAAAAATCAGTTGAAATGGAAAGAGATAGATATGCCAAAGTAAAGGAATACACAACCATATACTATGTAAACACTGATCAAAAGTGAGGTGGAGTAAATAAATATGCTGATATTTATTTAAATATTAAATACTTTTATTAAATATTAATTATTTTATTAAATTATTTAAATTAAATTATTTTATTAAATACAAATTATTAAATATTAAATACTTTTAAAGTAAAAGTAAATATGCTGATAAAGCTGACTTCAGAAAAATAAATATTACCAGGAATAAACAGAACTATAACATAATGAAAAAGGAGTTAATTCACCAAGAACACATACCAATATTAAATGTGTGTTCCTCTAACAAGAGAAATTCAAAATTCATGCAGCAGAAAATAATAGAAATAAAATCAAAGTAAACCCACAATTTTAATTGATGAATTCAACTCATTTCTCCCATTAGTCAATATAAATGTAGACAGATAATCAGTAAGGAGATAGATAACACTGAATAGCACTATTAACCAACCTGACCTTAATGACAAAAACAACAGAATATACATTTTCTCCAAGTGCATATACAATATTCGCCATTCACCAAAATAAACCATATTGGGACTAAGAAATGATGAATTCTTAAGAATTTTGATCATACATACCATATTCCTTAGCAAAAAAGAAAATAAATTCAAAATAATAATGAAAAAATCCATAAAATCTCCCAAATATTTGGAAATTAAGTGACCAGTAGAACATACATTCTTTTCAAGTGAACATGGAATATTCACCAAGATAAACTATGTTCTGGGCCATAAAAAATACAATAACAAATGCAAAACGATTCAAATCATACATAATATACTCTTAGATATTAACGAAATTAAACTAGAAATCAATAACAGTAAATATTTAGGAAAAATCATCAAATATTTGGAAATTAAACACAAACTTATAAATAACCCAGGACCAAAGAAGAAATCAAAACTGAAATTCAAAAATATTTTAGATTAATTATTTTTTTAAAAAAGCCTTTAAAAATTCATGGGTTACAGCTAAAACAGTCTTTATATGTAAAGGACCATTACACAGTCCTTAGATGTAAATTAGTATTAAATGTATAATTAGAAAAGAAGAAACATCTCACATCAATTATCTAAGTACCTACCTAAAAAATAAAAGAAAAAAGAACAAATTAAATCCAAGCAAGGAACAGGAAAGAAATAATAGAGCACAAATCAATGAAATTGAAAACAGAAAAAGACAGAGAAAAACAAATGATATGAAGAAACAATTTGTTAAAAAAATCAATAAAATTGATAAACTTCTAGCCAGACTAATCTAGAAATAAAAAGAGAAAACACACAAGTTATAAACATCGGAATGAAAAAGAGAACATAATAGAAACCTACAGATATTAAAAGGAAAATAAGGAAATACAACAGACAGCTCTATGCTCATAAACGTGACAACTTAAAGAGAAGATTCTTTGTAGCAGACAAGCTGCAAAAGCCCACTCAAAAAGAAAGAGATAACATGAATATCCCTTTTGCTATGAAATAACTTGAATTTATAGAAAAAAATCCTTTCAACAAAGTAAAATGCAAAGGTAGATAACTTCATTCAGGAATTCTACTAATACTTAAGGAAGAAATAATATCAATTCTATAGAAATTCTTCCAAAATACAGAGGAGTATGAAAAACTTCCCAAATCAGTTTACGAGGACAGAGTTACCTTGACACCAAAACTAGATAAACAGCTTAAAAGTGCAGATTCTTTCATGAATATAGGTGCAAAAATATTCTACAAAATTCTAGCAAATCAAAATTATACATGATGATCAAGTGAGATTTATCCTGGGAATGCAAGGCTGATTCAATATGTGAAAATCAATGTATGTAATTCAACATATCAACAGACTAAGAAATTAAAATCATATGATCATCTCAATAGATGCAAAAAATACTGAGACAAAATTCAACTTCTAGTTAAGATAAAAACACTTGGCAGATTAAGCATAGAAGATAACCCCCTAATATGATACCAGGCATCTCCGAAACCCTATAACTAACATCATAGTTAATGACAACCCAAATGCTTTCAGCCTAAGATCATAACCGAGGAAAAGATGGCCTCCCTCACCACTCATGTTCAACACCAGATGTAGGTCTCAACTGAAGCAATAAGGCAAGAAAAAGAAATAAAATGTATTTTATTGGAAAGAATGGAATAAAAATGTCCTTATTCACAGACAAAATAGTCACATACCTAGAAAATCTCAAAGAATACAAAAACAGCTGCTAGAACTAATAAGGGAGTTTAGTAATGTCATAGGATACATCGTCAAAAATTAATCATATATCTATACACTAACAAAGAACAACTTGAAATTTTAATTTTTAAATGTACCACATAAATTAATAACAAAAATTGTGAATCCTTTATAAATATGTGCTATAGTGTGATGCAACTACAAAATACTGATTAAAAATGAAACGAAAATGAAATACATGGAGACATATACTCTAGTCATGAATTGGGAGACATTATTATTAAAAATTCATATCTCCTATATAAGCTATAGATTCAATGCAATTCTAAACAAAATCCCACTATAATTTTTTTTGTCAAAATTCACAAGCTGATTCAAAAATGTATATGGGAAGGCAAAATAACTAGAATAGCCAAAATAATTTTGAAAAGAACAAAGTTGAAGGACTCACACTACTGCTTTCTAAACTTAATATATAGTATTGTAAAAAGGTTACACATGTAGATCAATGAAACAGAATAGATAGTCTAGAAATAGACCCACACATTTGATGACTTATGACAAGTACTAGAGGTAATTCATTGTAGAAATTGTCATCTTTTCACTAAATGGGGCTGCAATAATTGGATATCTATTTGCAAAAAAGTGAACTTTGATCAATATCTCAAGCCATAAACAAAAGTTAACCCAAAATGGCTCATAGAGCTAAATGTTAAACCTAAAGATATAAAACTTCTAAAGAGGAACATCAGAGAAAATCTTTATGACCCTGAGTTAGGCAAAAATGTCTTACACATAACAAAAAAAGCATGATCAATACAAGAAAAAAAGGGTAAATTGGATTCTATTAAGACTGAGAAATTCTGCTCTTCAGAGGGTATTTTAAAGAAAATGGAAAGACAAACCACAGACTGGGAGAAAATATTTGCAAATCACATATCTGATAAAGGACTCGTTTTCAGAATATATAAAGTACACTCAACTTTCAGTAATAATAAACAACTCAGTATAAAATAGTCAAAAGAATTGAACAGAAATTTCACCAAGGAAGATATATAAATAGCAAAAAACAGCTCATGAAAATGATCAACATCATTAGCCATTCAGGAAATGCAAATTAAAATTACAACAAGATATCACTACTGGCTTAATAGAATGGCTAAAATAAAAATCTTGACAATACCAAGTTCTGAAAAAGGTGGAGAAAACCTAAAAATATCATTTATTGCTAGTAGGAAAACCATATGCTATACTTTGGAAAACAGTTTGAAAGTGTTTTATAATATCAAACATACACTTGCCATAAAACCCAGCTCTTCCACTCCCAGGTATTTATCCAAGTGTAATGAGAACTTATGTTCCCACAAAGATCTATTCATGAATATTTATAATAGTTTTGTTTATAAATTGAAATATCTGGAAAAAAATCAAAATATGTCAACTGAAAAATGATACTTCTATAAAAGAGAATACTACTCAGCAATAAAAATGAACTATTGATGAACACAATGATATGCATAAATCTCACATGCTTATACTAAGAGAAAGAAGCCAGATTTAATATACTACATACTGGACGTGATCTTATATATAGAAAACCCTAAAGACTCCATCAAAAACTGTTATAACTAATAAACAAACTAATGAATTCAACAAATAAACAAATTAGTATATTATTTATACTAATAGTGAACTATCCAAAAACAAAATTAAAAAATAATCTCATTTACAATAGTACAAAAACAATAAATTATTTAGGAATAAATTTAACCAAGGAGGTGAAAGATTTGTACACTGAAAATTATATAACACTGATGAAAGAATCAAAGATTCAAATAAATTAAAGATATCCTGTGTTCACATATTGAAAGAATATATGTTGTTAAAATGTTCATACTATCCAAACCAATCTACAGATTCAATGCAATACCTATCAAAATCCCAGTGTCATTTTTCACAGAAATGGCAAAAAAAAAGTCATAAAATTTACGGACAATAAATCCAAAATAGCCAAAACAATCTTGAGAAAGAAGAACAAAGCTGGAGACACCATACCTTCTAATTTAGAAATATAATACAAAACTATAGTAACCAAAACAGTATGGTACCAGCATAAAAAGAGATACATAGTCCAATGGAACAGAATAGAAAGCTCGGAAATAAACTCATGCATATACAGTCAACTGATCATTGAAAAGGGGACAAAGAACGCACTAGGAGGAAAGGAAAATCTCTTCATTCTATTGGGAAAACTGGATATCCATATGCAAAAGAGTAAAATTGAACACTTGCTATGGTTTGAATGTTTGTGTCCCCCAACATTCATATGTTGAAATCCTAATGTCCAATGATGGAATTAGGAGGAGAAGCCTTTGGGAAATGATTAGATCATGAGGGCAGAGTCTTCATAATGGAAATTAATGCCCTTGAAACAGAGAAATGTTGGCAAGGATATAGAAATGTTGGAACTGTTGTACACTGTGGGTGGTAACATAAATTGGTGTGACCACTACGGAAAACAGTACCTAAAATAATTAGAACTACCACGTGATCCAGCAATCCCATTTCTGGCTATATATCCAAAGGAAATGATATCAGTATCTCAAAGAGATATCTGCACTCCCACATTCACTGAAACATTGTTCACAATATCCAAGATATGAAAACAACCTAAGTGTTCATTAGATTTATATGTGCCCCATTTCTTTGCCCAAGAAATGGGGCACCTATAAACAATGAAATATTATGAAGCCATAAAAATGAAAGAAATTCTGCCTTTGGGGACATGGATTAACCTAGAGGACCTTAAGGGAAATAAGTTAGATACAAAAAGAAAAATATGTATGATCTCACTTATATGTGGAATCTAAAAAAGTCATACTCATAGAAGCAGGGAATAAAATGTTGATTACTAGGGACTCAGTGTGGGGGAGTGGGAGATATTTCTCAAAGGGTACAAAGTTCCAGTTATAAGATAAATAATTCCTGGGAGTCTAATATACGGCTTGGGGACTATAGTTAATAACACCATATTGTATCCTTGAAATTTGCTAGGAGAGTAGATTTTAAGTGGTCTTATCAAAAGAAATGGTAATAAGATGAGATAATGGATGTGTTAATTAGCTTGATTGTGGTAATCATTTCACTGTGTGTATATATATATATATATATATATATATATATCTCAAATCATCACATTTGTATATCTTAAATATATACAATTTTAACTTGTCAATTATATCTCAATAAATCTGGGAGACAAAAAGACTACATATTGTATGATTCAATTTATATGACACTTTGGAAAAGACAAAACTATAAGGAGAGGAATGGATCAGTTTTTGCCAGGATTTGGAGAGGAGGGGAGAAGATGACTACTAAGGTACATGAGGAAGTATTCTTAGTGATGAAACATTCTGTATAGTGATTGTGATGGTGGTTACACAAACTGTCCGTATTTGTCAAAACTTGCAGAAGTTAGACTACAAGAGGATAAATGATGCAATGTGAAGATTATATCTTACTGAAAAATTTAAAAAAACAGATTTCCTACATTGAAATAGATATTCAGAAAATATAACAGAAGGTAAGGTCCTAATTATAACAGCACAATAAGAAACAATCTCAAAAATACTAAATTTGCAAAGAACCATAGTAGATCCATATGAACATAAAAGGAAACTTGCTAAGTGAAAAGATTCACTCAGTTTGTGGATAAGAATTCTCAATTCTTTAAAGATATAAACTCTTTCTAAATCAAATCTTATTGAAAATACTAACTAAACTTAGTTTTCACTAGACTAACATATTGAAATTCAATTTTAAAACATTAGTATGCAAGAATAGACACTGTTCTGATAAGGAATAGTAATGAAAGAATGCTAAGCTTCTCAGATGTCAAAGTGTACTATAAATCAAATTCAGTTGCATCCTGTGTTAAATAGCACAGGATTAAAGAGAGCAATGGAAGACAATAGAGCCCTGAATTCGAACCAAACATGTGCCCTATTTTAGAATACAAAGTTGGGAAATCAAAGCAGTGGGGAAAATTAATTATGCATCTAGGAAAATAGCCATCTAGAAAAACAATTAAAATTTAATCTTAATTAACTCCTTACATCAAAATAAAGTGAAGATAGATCAAAAATTTAAACATAAAATATGAAACTACAAAAATGAAAACAATTAAATATTGAAAAAATTGAAGAATATTTTGATAATACTGAAATAAAGTCTTTCTAAAAGACAGAAAGCCCAAAGAATATACTGAAAGATTTGATTATGTAAATATAAATCTATTTCTACATGGCCAAAAATATTCTTCACAGTATAAAAACATGGAAAATAAATCATGAGCTGGAAAAATAATAATTACACACACAATGGTAAAAAGGTTAATTTTCTTAGTATATAATTCAATCATAAAAATCAGTATGGAAAAGATCAGCAATCAAGTAAAACAGGTAAAATTCATTAATAGGCAATTCACAAAAAAGAAATACAAATCATTTCAAACGTGAATAGATGCTCAAATTCACCTGTATCTATTAACTATAAATTAAGGCATATAATTGAAACATAATTTCTTTAATCAGACTGTCAAATACCATAAATGTTTATCAAGCACTGATTGTTGAGAATGTGGTCAAACAGCATTTTACAGACTGAGGGCAGTAGTATAGTTTAGTACAAGCTCATGGATGGCATTTTGGCAATAACTGTGAACATCAACAATTTAAATACACATACCAATTGACTCAGCAATTCCATTTCTATGAACTCGTACTTACACAATTTCATAAAGACTTCACTGCAGAATAAATTGTCATAGAAAAAGATTGGGCGAAACATGAAGAGGACTGGATAAATTAATTTTAGTGTATCTTGATAAAGGAGCATTAAGCAATATGAGGAAACTGAGAACGATTTCAATCTATACAGACTGATGTGGAAAGATCTTCAGGAGGCTGAGTAGTAAAATGCAAAATTTATACGCAGATATAAACACAAATACATATATGAAATGTGCTTATATTTGCAAAGATTATTAATTGCAGAATCTTACAGACTGTAGTGATTGCATCTGGAAGAACTGGGAGACTTTGGTGAAGGATGAGTAGGAGGTTTATTCTACACTATTACCACTTACTAAGGATTCTATTTTTAATATTTATTATCATCTATTATACGTGCAAACTTTTATTTAAAAAGGTAAAATATTACACTAAAGAGCTCATATGTAACACAAATGAAACTGAATAAAGAAAATACTCTATAAATCATTGAATATCCTAACTAGTACAATGAAAATAATGAAGATAAAAGACAAGAATATGACTAAAAATAGGGCTAAGAATGAAAAATAAAGTAATAAAAATATACCGAAATTAATTAAAAATTAGTGTAACACTATAAAAATTTCATTGATTAATTCATTACATATTACTTCTTGGCTCCCTACTGTCTATGCATTTCACCTTTCTAGGTAAAATAATAAATAAGATATTGTAGAACTTACACCCAGTAGAGAAATTGCTATTAATAGCACAAACACAGTTTATCCTTGACTTATAATTATCATAAATCCTTTGAAGAAAAAGAAAGTTTGCATCAGATTTATGAAGACTTTTACACTCAAAAGAGATGGGTTTAATGCCAAATTACTTTCTTCATGATGGATGATGAACTTACTTACTAGTTGACATAATTATTTTTTTCCAGAGCTTCTTCATAGCATTGGTCATTTCTGAATTTCTCAGAGTGTAGATTAATGGGTTCAGCATGGGGGTTATTACTGTATAAAACACACTCAATGATTTGTCAAAGGGGAAGGTCTCTGCAGGTCTTGCATACATGAAAATACAGGGAACAAAGAAGAAGACAACCACAGTGATGGGGGAACCACAGGTCTGGAGGGCTTTCCGCCTCCCTTCCTGACTAAGATTCTTTAGAGAGTACAAGATGACACCATAAGAGAAGAGTAAGAGCAGAAACACAACAGTGCAGATCAGTCCTCCATTAGCCACCACTATTAGACCAATGACATAGGTATCAGTACAGACGAGTTTCAATAAAGGATACATATCACACATAAAGTGATCAATGATATTGGGGCCACAGAATGGGAGCCCATAAATACTGCTAAGCTGAATTACTGAGTGTAGAAAGCCTCCAACCCAACACACTGCCAGCAGCACAATACACACACACTGCCTCATGATAACCAAATAATGCAAGGGCTTACAGATGGCCACATAGCGGTCATAGGCCATCACCAACAGAAGAAAGATCTCTGATCCACCTAAAAAGTGCTCTGTAAAGAGCTGGGCCATACAAGACTGGAAGGATATGGTATTTTCTCCAAAGAACAAGTCTGAAATCAATCTGGGGGAAATGGAAGAGGAATACAGGACATCCATAAATGAGAGACTTGCAAGGAAAATGTACATCGGGGAGTCCAGGTTCTTACTGACTGTCACAGTCACAATAATGAGCATGTTGCCCACCATGGTCAAAATGTAAAAGAGTAAAAACAAAACAAAAAGAACTTTCTGCTCCTTTGGATTCTCTGTGAGGCCCAAGAGGATAAAGTAAGTCACATTGTTCCAAGTTTCCATTTAGTCTTTACAGGTGCCAACTTCAGATATTAGAAGCAGTTTACCTATAAAACAAGAGGGAAAACTTTTAAATGCATTATAAGTTTAATCTTTTATTTATCCATTCAATTAAAAGAAAGTGTACAGAATATCTATTTGTGTCAGATGTGTCACATTTTGGTTACTAAGTTGAATAAAACATAGTCCCCTACCCTTGGTGATATGATGCATAATGAGAGATCAGTACAATCCAGGTCAATATAATAAGTGCCTTTATAAAAATATTCACACAATGCTAAGTGTCACAATGCAGGGATATATCAATCAAACTGGAATCAGAAAAGGATTCCCAGAGGAAGCAATGCTTTAGCTGAGTTTTTTCAGGAAAAGTGAAAGAACAAAAGAAGATGAAAAGGGAATCCTATGAAAAGGTGCAGAAATGCGTAATACCTGATTCTCAAGGTAATTTGCATATTCAAAGTGAGTATATCAAATTGTGAATGGAAAGTCATTGACCTGGAGTGTCTCAGACCTCTTGAGACCTCTTTCTTAAGGTCTGTAGATGGATAGATCACTTTTCTGTGACCAATAAATGCAGAAGCACTTCTATTTTGCATCTCTATTCCTTCTCTCTGCTAATTTTCAAACATACATGCTACATCTCAAGTTTTGGACATCTCCAATTGTCTGTCAATTTGGTATTTATAAAGCTAAATTTTTAATTTTCCATGATACATATAGGTGTTCCTCATCTCATTAAATGGTACTACCTTCATGTTATTGTTCAGACAATAAATCTCACAGCATCCTTCACTCTTTTAGTGCTCTCAAATTACTTATTCAGACCTTAACAAATCCTGTTGACTCTACTTTCCAGTGTATCACAAATTTGATCATTTCCCAACCCCCATTTCCTCCCTGGCCCACAGCAATAACCTCCTACCAAGACTCTCCAAATTAACTCTGACCCCAATAATTTATTCTCCCGAAGCAGCTCAAATATTCCCTTTTAAATCTCATTCTGATTATATCACTCCACTGCTCAAAACTCTTGCAGTGGATTCCAATCACATACGCACAATTTAATGTATCACATTTACTATTTACAGTAACAAGAACTATAATCCCCATTTCCCAGTTGAAGATATTGAGGCTCAGAACATCTAATTAATTTCCCAAAGGTCACACATTTTTAAGTGATAAAACTAGGCTTGGAATCTGTTTATTTCAAAGTGATTTAATTTCTTACAGAATGAAGAAATTAACACAATTGTGAAACCCAGTTGCCACTATTTACTGTTAGTCTTACCTTGTGGAGGCTTGTTCACAGTCTGAAGGAAGACTTTTTAACTCACTCACAGGAACCTGGAATTTTTCATTAATCCCGTATGACAACAGAGGACAAAAAGTTGCATTATTACTTGAGGATATATTTGGTTTCATTCAGCTGTCTGTTCATTTTCTCTGTGGAGTCAACTGTTTATTTAGAAGATAATTTTTATTTGCACTGTAGATTATTTAATAGGAATTTCATGGTACACATAGAAAAATACATTTATCACGTTAGGACAATTTACCAAAAAGGCAAGCAAATCCTATGTTTGCACAAGAAGATAGCAACTAACCATTTCCCAGGGAAATTTTTCCTGAGTAACTTCTATCCTGTGAACTTCAAAATAGGAAAACACCATTCAATTGCTTAGCCCTTCTCATTCTATCATGTTGGTCTGGCCAGACTGTCTGTCCTGAGATTTTGAGAGACATTCTTGTGCTTTCTTTTATGTCATGCTTTAAATATAACAATGCACCTCCTGAAAAATTTATACAAGTTCTTAAGAGGATATCTTCTGCTTCCCAACAGGGGCAAAGATCGTTGGTCATTTTATTCCTTCTAACCACATTTATCATTGAGTCCTGGAATTGGAATATATCCAAGACTAATTCTACCTTAATTAAATTCACTGGGATTTGCCACAACATTTAAAAGTACATCTATATGTAAACATACGACCAGGACAAATCACATAATTAGAATCAGAAAGATGCAACATGGAGAAAAAAAATAGCCTGAGAACAATTATGATACTATGGCCGGTCAAGAATAAATTATCAGCTGAGTCATTTTGCTCTAGTGAAGATTAATTTATCAAGTGTCCCCATTTGTCCTAGCAAGTGTTTCCTTCCTTTTGTTTAATACTCAATTTATTCTGTCTCGAAGCGTGACTAGAAACATTAAAAATTTTATCACCAATTTAGATAAAATAACTATCCAATTTTTTATTTAAAAAAAATTAGAGCGCGAATTTTATATCAGGAACTCTGCTATGAAAGAGGGCACAGCAACTAATAAAACATGGGAAAAAAATCATATAAAAGACCACGCCTGCATCAACCTTATACTCTTATAGAGAGACAGATGATAAATAAGAGGACTTTTTAATAAAGTAATTATAGTCTTAATCAGTGCTAATGGCAACAAACAAGGTACTGAGACAGAAACTAAGAAGGAGACTTCTATTACAGATAATGGCATCAGAGAAGTTCTTTCCTAAATGTTATGTTTAAACTGAGACCCAAAGGAGAGGAAGTTGCTTCCACTGGAAGCACTGTTACATGTAGTTTCAGTGTTGAAAAGAGTGTAGCCGGGGCGGCCCAGTGGCGCAGTGGTTAAGTTCGCGTGTTCCGCTTCTCCGCAGCCCGGGGTTCTCCAGTTCGGATCGCGGGTGCAGACATGGCACCGCTTGGCAAAAGCCATGATGTGGTTGGCGTCCCACGTATAAAGTAGAGGAAGATGGGCATGGATGTTAACTCAGGGCCAGTCTTCCTCAGCAAAAGGAGGATTGGCAGTAGTTAGCTCAGCGCTAATCTTCCTCAAAAAAAAAAAAAGGAGCCTAGCAAGTTCAAGACACTGAAAGGTCAGTATACATGGAGGTAATAGGGAAGGCAGAGGAGAAAACAAACTGGAATTGAAGACATGAAGAGGAACCATACTCTTCAGGGCAGTACAGAGCTTAGTAAGGAATCTGGATTTTATTTTTTCAAGTCTTTTAAAGTGGGAGTAAATAACTTAGATATTTTTTTAATTAGGGAAATTTTCCATCTGAAATATTTCAAAATTAAAATCGAAGAGCTTTTTTAAAATTGCTACTAAATCACATGCTTTACTATACAGGGAAGGTTAAGAAATATCAGTTATTTGTGTTTCTGCTTGAGCACTAAGCACAATGCTTACAGAGTAGGTGTTCAATAAAATTTAAGTGAATATATCAACAGCTCTCTATAGTATCAATAATGTTTCTACTCACTAACTTACTTGTGGTCCTTTATGACTCCCTTATTTCTTATGTGTATTGCAAACAGAAACAGGGACAACTATCTAACAGATAAAATAAAATACTTTACACAAGCCTCCATCAGCAACTGTACTGAAAACCAAAGGTGTGTGGCTGCCCAAAAACTTTGAATGCACCCAGACATTTTGTTAGTGTCCCAGAGGATGTAGTGTCCACAATCCCAACATAAAATCCAAAGGACTACATTTTCCAGATCTCCTTGACAATTGAGTGCAGACATGTGACTTTAGTTCTACCAACCAGGACCATCTGTGCAAGTCTTTAAAGTAGAAATTAGTTATCTGAGGCTGGCTTCTGGTATGAAGTCAACAGAGTCAGAGTGGTTCTAGGTCAGAGCAGTGATGGCACCTTTGCAGTTAGCCAGTGCCAGCATGGTTACGGTGTCAGCAGACACAGCATGTCCTTTAGCTTGACAGTCCTGTCAGGGGTGCTTATGCAAATTGTTTCTTGTCACTCAGACTAGAATCTGTGACTCTAGGTCTTCCAAAAGTTCTTTATGCTATAATTTCATGTAGTAAGTACCTTCTAATTAATCTCTCTAGATATGATTCTATCTCTTCAAGGGAGAACTCTGACATACACCAGACTAATCTGAAATTCTCCATTTCAATTTACCAGCAAGGTAGAAGATCATCAACTTCAGAAGCATTGCAGTTAAGAAGGCTTCTTTTTACAAATGCATTTATTCTCAAGAGTATTACATGGATATGATAGTAATTTATTGAGTAAATATTTATTAAGCATTTATTCTGTGTCAATCTCTGTTCTAGATACTTAGATATGTAGTAGTGAACAGAACAAATAATGCTTCTATTTTTATGGAGTTTATATATTAGTTGGAAGAGAGAAACAAAAAACAGATGAATCAGATTGTGAAAAATGCTGAGAAGAAAATTAACAGGGTTGTTTGATAGACAGTAACTGAAGGAGAAAGAGGATGGCTTTACATGGATGATTAAGAAAGACCTCTCTTAGAAGGTGGCAGTTGGAGTGAACACTGAGTAATGACAAAGAGCCACTCGTGCAGACCTCTGAAAGGCAAGCATTTTAGGAATAAAGAACTAGTGCTGAGACCCTAGGGCAAAAATGAAGCCATTGGGACTGAAACATAGGCAACATGGTAAACTGTAGTACCGGATAAATCTACAGAGATTTGTATTTGAGTGGTGAGCAACCGTGCCTAGCCCTGGATGCTATGAAAAGCCTATTATATTTTAGTGTAAATTTGGCCAGGTAATTTTCATTCTACCAATCAGCATACTTCAGCATCTTAAGGTAATATTTGCTTGAATACGTATGATATAGATAGATGAGATAGGTAGATAGATAGAGAGATAGATGCAGATAGATGATAGATAGATAGATATAGGTATATAAGGTTTCATTTAGCTTCATCCTGACTTTAATTAGAGCTGAATTAATTATAGGTTAGGGTTGTTTGGTGATCTCAGAAGAGAAAAGAGTAATTAATCATACTCATCAAGGTCATATCTTTGCTTTTAAAAACACTTTTATAATGTTTTCTATGTGTCAGGCACTGTTATAAGCACTTAACAAATATTAGCTCATCTATCTGGCCCAATGGCTCTATGAGATAATTACTATCATTACTGTTTTTACAGATGTAGAATATGTGGCGTAGAATTTTAAAACTTTTCCCAGGTTGCATTCAAACCCAGGAAATCTGACTGTAGTGCCTTCTCTTAACCACTATCTCATACTATCTTCTCTAGACAAGTATCTCCCTTTATTTTGTCAGTTCATATTCTGGTTGCCTGCTCTGTTGGCCTCAGATTCATAACAAAATAATACCTTGACTCCTCACAAAGGACTTGTCAGGAGAAAATTAGAAGCACAAATGACTCAGCCTCAAGAAAGTGGAGGCAATGTAGATTAGAAATGTAGATTAGAAAACCAGGAGACAGAGGTTCAGTAATGGCCAAGGAGGTTGGAAACCATTCCAGTACCCAAGAGCTTCTAAAATGGCAGTCAGCTTTCAGAATATTCTTCACAACAGGAAAAAATGCAGAGTATCATTTCTTCTAAAGCTCACAGAAAGCTTAGATTAACGAATATTTCTATTATACTCTCAGACTCCAGTAATAAAGAATGTTCATAATGACTAACATCTATTAAGCATTCAGTGGTACTAAGAGCTTTCCAAGAATTCTTTATTTGATCCTGATAATGTCTCTATCATTATTCTTTAATTGAATCCTCAAGATGTTGTGTTTTGCCGAAATTCAAACTCTAAGTGGAAAAATTAAGTTTTATCTTAGGACTGTCTAATTCAAACAATATGCTCTAATATTTCTAATCATATTATATCATGATTAGAACAATCATAGTCATATATCATTCTAATATACTAAATCTTATCACCCATGTCTCCAAAATTTGCTTACAAAAATGATACACAAAATCTCTTCCACACAGTAGAATCATGAAGAAAAAAAGGCTCTCACTCTGAATTAGTAGCTAAGATAACAATAACAATGACTTTTAGTCCAAATAATGTGGAAGAGTAAATGTTAGACCTTCCATTTGGGGGCAGAAAGAGAAAGAATGAATCAGCCCACATATGGCAGAAGTAGAAATTACAAAAAAAGAATATGGAGAGGGGCCAGTCCCATGGCTGAGTGATTAAAGTTCCATGCGCTCTGCTTCAGCCACTCGGGTTCACAGCTTTGGATCCCAGGTGAAGACCTACTCCACTCATCAGCCATGCTGTGGAGGCATGCCACGTACTAAGTAGAGGAAGATCGACACTGATGTTAACTCAAGGCTAATCTTCCTCAAGGAAAGAAAAGAGGAGGATTGGCAACAGACAGTATCTCAGGGCAAATCTTCCTCACAAAAAAAAAAAGAATAAGGAGAATAGAGACCTAAAACATTCCTATATATTCAGATTTTCTTTTTTAAAGATTGGCACCTGAGCTAACATCTGTGGCCAATCTTTTTCTTTTCCTCTTATTTTCTTTCTACCCAGTGCCGCCCAATACATAGTTGTATATTCTAGTTGTAGGTCCTTCTAGTAGAAGCAGCTCAAGTGTCCACTGACAGATAAATGTATAGGCAAAATGAGGTATATGCATACAATGGAATGCTATTTAGCTTAGAAAAGGAAGGAAATTTTGACATATGCTAAAAAATAGATTAATATACAATATATCATCCTAAGTGAAATAAGACAGTCACAAAAGGACAAAGATTATATAATTTCATCTACATGAGGTACTAACGTTGTTAAATTCAGTGACAGGAAGTAGAATGTTGGTTGCCTGGGGCTCAGAGAGGGGGAATTATTGTTTAATGGGTGTGGTTTCAGTTTTAGGAAGATGAAAAAGTTTTGGAGATATATGGTGGGGATGTTTGCATAACAATGTGAATTAACTTAAGGCCAGTGAACTGAACACTTAAAAATGGTTAAAATTGGGAGGGCTGGCCTCATGGCACAGCAATTAAGTTTGCACATTCTGCTTTGGTGGCCCAGGGTTCGCCAGTTCGGATCCCGGGTGTAGACATGCAACACTTGGCAAGCCATGCTGTGGTAAGTGTCCCACATATAAAGGAGAGGAAGATGGGCACAGATGTCAGCTCAGGGCCAATCTTCCTCAGCAAAATAAGAGGATTGGCAGCAGATGTTAGCTCAGGGCTAATCTTCCTCAAAAAAAAAACGTATATTAAAAAAATGGTTAAAATTGCAAATTTTGTTATATGTACTGGAACATAATTTAAAAAATAAATTTAAGAACTAAGGTGACTGCATTAATAGGCTCATTATGTGAAGATAAACTACAGCAAAATAGCTCAAAGTGTATGCAAAGATCATTGACTTCAGATGCACCTGAGTAATTTATTTAAAAGGTAGGTATGTCAATCCAACAACAAATTTACTAAATTTAACACTGTCATGATAATCTGAATTTTATAAAAACTCTAATTTTGATGCTACCTTAAAATTTTACAACCGTTTGGGAAATACATAAATCTAAATAGAATATTTTTATGATGATATATAATTTTCCTCTTGAGCTTTTCCTTGATGTGCTTATAGGATGACATCAACACACTTTTAACTAATAGTGTTCATTTGGCCCTGAACCATAGAAATTATCTTCTTTTCTCTTCTCCATTTAAAGGATAAGTTCATTTTATATTGTTATGATTATTTCTCAAAGTCACTTTTTCACTCCAGAACTTTCTCATAGCATTTTTCACCTCTAAATTTCTGAGTGTGTATGTTTAAGAAGTTTAACAAGGGAGTTGTCATAGTATAAAACACAGCCACTGCTTTATCAATGGAGAAGGTGGTGATTGGGTGCAAACATATAAATATGCAGGGCACAAAGACTAAGATGACAACAGTCATGTGATAGACAGGTGGAGAGAGCATTGCATCTCCCCTGCATGTTATACATCCTTAGAAAGTACAAGATGACCACATAGAAGACCATCAAGAGGAAAAATTTAAACAAGAGATGAACTCACTCTTGACAGCAACAAAGACATGAAGGGTATGAGTGCCCATGAAGACGAATTTCAACAGAAGGTTCAAGTTACACATGAAAGGTCCATGACATTGGAGCCAGAGACAGGCAGCCAGACTGTGAGGAGGATCTGAATGGTTGCAAGGACAAAGCTTCTGGCTCAAACCACTTGAAAGAGGAAGCCACATCCTTGTCACTCTTGATGATTTCATTGTACAGGGGTTTACAGATGGCCACATAGTGGTCACTGGCATCCATCATGGGCAGAACAATCTCAGCAGCACCAAAAGATGCTCAGCAAAGACTTGAGTCATGCACTTCCTGGAAGAGATGATTTTCTTTACAGCCTAAGTGTCAGCTGACATTTTAGGGTCATGAGTGAAGAAGAGCAGTTATCTCTAAGGGAAAAGTAACACAGGCAGGAAATGGAAGCACTACCCAAGGGTAGAGAAGATGACCTGATGAATGAAAGACATATTCTCTTCAATATTCTAAAGATATAAACTTTTCCTAAAGTAATCTTCTTAAATTGAATCTTCTCGAAAATAATAACTGAACTTTTTCTAACTAAACTATTTTAAACATTTCAATTTAATTGTAAACTTACTTTAATTTTCAACTTACATTATTTTCTTATTTAAATTTATTATTTTATTTTAAACTTAATTTTGCAACATACACATGCAAGACTAGACAAGCTTCTGAAAGAAAAATAGTAATGAGGGACTGCTAGTCGTATCATATACCAAAATGTATTATATATCAAAGCAACTACATTGTGTGTCAATTGGTACCTGAATAAAGAGACCAACAAAATAGAATAGAGTCCTCAGCTGGATCCAAATATATATAGGAGTTTAGAAAACAGTAGTCAGGACTTCAAATCAGTGACAAAGAGATAATTATGCAACTATGAAAAACAACTAAAATTTAGAAAAACAACTAAAGTGCAATCCCTATTTAACTCCTATATCAAATAAACTTCAGATGGATTAGAAGTTTTAAAATAAGATAAGGACCACAAAAATGCTTAAAAATTAAATGCCAAATATAGCTGAAGAATATTTTGGTAAGAGTGAAGTGGAGAAAGTCTTTCAGCAAGAAACAAAAAACTAAAAGTAAATAAATATCACATGTAAAGAAAAATAATTTGCATGCCAAAAGCATTCTACATAGTATAATAAAGTCAAAACCATAACAGAAGCCAGAAAAATAATAACTGCATGAACAATAGTAAAAGGTGTCATTTCCCGTACACAGTTAACTCACAGAAATCAGTATGCAAAACATCTATTGAATAAAATACATATAAGATATTAATAGACAACTCACAGGAAAAGAAATACAAATCACAGTAAATGCAAAAAGATGCTCAAATTCAATTATATCAAAAGGATTTTAAATAAAGTATAAAAAATGAAATAAAATAACTTCAAGATGTATGCATAAATATTTATCAGGTGCTGTTTGTTGAGATTGTAGACAAAAGTATCCTCATAGTTGGTGGGCAGGAGTGTGGCAGTTTGTATGTCCTCAAGGATGCTAGTTTGGCAGTAACTATGAATACCAACATTTCATATACATACAGTATCTGACCACTGATTCAAATACGTACGACAGTTTCACTTCTAGGAACTCATACTTGCACATATTCAAAAGCATATTTATTGTAAAATTATTTGTCATAGAAAAAGAGGAATAGCATGAAGAGGTATGCATATATGAATTTTAATATATGTTTATAAGGCAGTATAATACAGTTTGAGAAAAACTGTTAGAACTATATGGACTGGTATGGAAATCTTTTCAAGATGTTGCATAGCAAATGCAAGTATTAACATACACAGAAAAAACACAAATATATTTGAATGCATTTGCATTTGAAAAGATTATTACCTGAAGAATATTAAGAAAAAGATAAGTGACTGCCTCTGGGGAAGAGGACTGGAGACTAAACAGAGATAAATAAGAAATTTATCTTCACTTTATCCCGTTTTGTACAGTTTGCATTTTTACTACTTATTATATATTACACTTCAATTTTTCTTTAAAATCTAGACGTATTACATTAAAAATTTCATATATAACGCAACTAAAATTTCACAAAGAAGACAGGGTATATAGCATTAAGTATTTTAAATACTGTAATTATAAGAATGAACTTAAATGACGAGAATCTGAATAGAAATAATAGTCTCGGAAAAAAGCAAAAAAGAGAAATGTATAAATTGATTAAAAATTAAGGTAACTAAATAAAAATTTCCTCACTAATTCACTATATATTATTGACTCGTTGCTTTATAGGCATTACTGCTCTAGGTGAAGTGATAAACAGGACATTATAAGACCCTACATTCTAGCAGGGTGTAGGGGAAGAAGACAAATCCTCTACCCTCTGGGTCCTTCTGCCTGGGCTATAAATTAAATTGACATGACACAGAATAACAGGAGAAAATCAGGGTGGCCCAGCAGCGCAACAGTTAAGTTCACACGTTCCGCTTCTTGGTGGCCTGGGGTTCACCGGTTTGGATCCGGGTGTGGACATGGCATCGCTTGGCAAAAGCCATGCTGTGGTAGGCATCCCACGTATAAAGTAGAGCAAGATGGGCATCGATGTTAGCTCAGGGCCAGTCTTCCTCAGCAAAAAAAGGATTGGCAGTAGTTAGCTCAGGGCTAATCTTCCTCCAAAAAAAAAAAAAATAGGAGAAAATCAAACAAAGCTTTGTAATGTGTGTAGTTGGGAGACACTCAGGAAAACTGAGTATCTCCCTAGAATGACCAAAGTTGTCACCTTAAATAGCATCTTTAGATAAGGACAAAAGAGAATGTTGGCGGTAGTGGTTTGGGACTTCAAAGGGGAGGAAGGCAATTCACATGGAAATGGAAAAGCAAATATTTGGTAAACAGAACTTTGATAAGAATGTGTTTAGCAAGGACTCTTTCAGTCTATCAATACCCAGAGTTATCTATGGTGATGGCCTATCCTGGGGACAGGCCTTTTATCTTAAATTCTTTTAGGCAGGTAGGGGAGGGCAAACTTTCTTTCAGAGTCTTTTGTTCTTAAAAATAATCCAGCCAAAGAGACATATTTTGAGGTGACCAGTTCTGATCCCCAACAAGGGAGAGAAGCAGTAATTAATAGCACAATCACATAGTTCTTTGCTTAATTATAATTATCATAAATTCTTTGAAGAAAGTCAGTATCAGATTTAAGAAGACTTCTGCATTGCAAGGAAATGGACCCTAATGTGAAATGACTCTCTTCATGGTAGGTAATAAACTTGTTTACTACAAGATATGAAATTTCTTCTCCAGAGTTTCTTCATAGCTTTCGTCATCTCCGAATTTCTCAGAGTGTAGATTAATGGGTTCAGCATGGGAGTTATGACTGTATAAAACAAGCTCAATGATTTGTCAATGGGGAAAGTCTCTGCAGGTCTTGCATTTATGAAAATACAAGGAACAAAGAAGAAAACAACCACAGTGATGTGGGAACCACAGGTCTAGAGAGCTTTCAGCCTCCCTTCCTGACTAAGGTTTTTTAGAGAGTGCAAGATGACACCATAAGAGATGAGTAAGAGCAAAAGTGCAGATCAGCCCTCCATTGGCCACCACTAAAAGGCCAATGACATAGGTGTCCGTACAGATGAGCTTCAATAAGGGGTACATGTCACAGAAAAAATGATCAATGATGTTCGGTCCACAGAATGGGAGCCCATAAATAGTGTAAAGCTGAATTACTAGTGCAGAAAACCTCCAACCCAACACACTACTAGCAGCCAAATACACACCCACCTCCTCATGATGACCAAATAATGCAAGGGCTTGCAGATGGCCACATCTGGTCATAGGCCATCACCAACAGAAGAAACACCCCTGATCCAGCAGAAAAATGCTCTGTAAAGAGCTGCATCATACAATATTGGAAGGACATGGTGTTTGTCCCAAAGAACAAGTCTGAAATCAACCAGGGGGTAATGGAAGAGGAATAAATGACATCCAAAATTGACAGGTTACCAAGAAAAAAGTACATTGGGGTGTCCAGGCTCTTACTGAAAGTTACAGTCACAAGAATGAGCATGTTGCCCACCATGGTCAAAATATAGAAGAACAAGAAAATAATGGAGAGGACTTTCTGTTCCTTTGGATTCTGTGTGAGGCCCAAGAGGACAAAGTAAGTCACATTGTTGCTTGGTTCCATCTAATCTCTATTAGATGCTGACTTCAGATATTAGAAGCACTTTACCTACAAAGCAAGTGGGAAACCTTTTAAATGTACTATAAATTTAATATTTTATTTATTCATTCAATTAACAGTATCTATTTGTGGCAAATGAGTCATGGACACAGTGATTACCAAATTGAATAAGACATTGTTGCCTGTCCTCAATGATTTGATATGTATTGAATGACAAGTCAATTCTAAGCTACTGTCATAAGAACCATTATAAGAATATTCACACAATGCTAAGGGACACAGTGTAGGAATGTATCAACCAAATTGGAATAAGAGATGGCTTCGCAAAGGAAGCAATGTTCTAGCTCGGTTTTAAATGAAAAGTGAAAGAACAAGAGAAGATGGAAATGGAATTCCATGAAAGGTGCACCATTCATAAAGTCAAAAAAGTGTAATACTTGAGACCCATTTAGGGTAATTTACATAGTCAAAGTGAGTAGATCAAATATGAATGGAAGGTCACTGTGCTAGGTTGTCTCTTGTCTCATTGAAACCATTTTTTTAGGGTCTTTAGATGAATATTTCAGTTTTCTGTGACCAGTAAACCCTGAGGCACTTCAGTTTTGTGTCTCCAGCAGCTATCTCTCCATTAATTTTCAAATGTGTGTATACAAAATCTCCACTGCTAGATGTCACTAATTGGATGTCAGTTTAGTATTTATAAAACTAAATTTTTAATCTTCTACAATAAGCATACATGTTCCTTATCTCATTAAATGGTATCACTTTCCATGCAATTTTTCAGACAATTAATGTGACAGTGTCCTTCACTCCCTTATTGCTTCCGTTTTACTTGTTGATACATTTAACAAGTTCTATTGACTCTACTTTCTAATATATCACAAATTTGATCATTTCCCAACCCCCATTTTCTTCCTGGCCCACTGCAATAACCTCCTGCACAGTATCTCCATTTTCATTCTGTCCTCCAACAGTTTCTTCTCCAGAAGCAGCTCAAATGATCCTTTTAAAATCTTATTGTGATTATATCAACTAATGCTCAAAACTCTTACAAGGGGTTCTAATCACACACTCACAATTTAATATATCATACTTAATACTTACTGTAACAAGAATTGTAATCCCCATTTCATAGCTGAAAAAATTGAGGTACAGAACATGTAATTAATTTTCCCAAGATCACAAATTTCTAAGTAATAAAACTAGAATTGAACTTTAAGTTTTATTTATTTCAAAGTGATTTAATTTCTTACATAATGAAGAAAGTCACACAATTGTGAAGCCTGGTTCCCACTGTTTACTGTTAGTCTTACCTTATGATGGCTTGTTGACAATCTGAAGGAAGACTTTTTAACTTATTCATAGGGACCTGGAATTCTTCTTTCATCCACTATGACAAGAGAGGACAAAAAGCTGCATTATGACTTGAGGATAGATTTTGTTTCATTCGACTGTCTGTCTATTTTCTCCACCGAGTCGTCTGATTATACAGAAGATTATTTTCATTTGCACTGTAGATTATTTGATAGGATTTGTATGATGCACACAGATAAACAAAATTTTATCACGTTAGGATAATTTAATCAAAAGATAAGCAAATCCTAATTTTACATAAGAACAGCTACTAGCCATTTCCCAGGGAAAGTTTCCTGGGGTAACTTCTTTCCTACTAACTTCAAAATAGAAAAACACCATTCAATTGTTTAGTGCTTCTCATTCTATCGTGTTGGTACAGCCAGACCATTTGACTTGAGTTTTTAGAGATATTCTTGTGATTTTTTTATGACATACTTTAAGCCTAACAAAGGAACACCTGAAAAGTTCAGAGCAGTTCTGAAGAGGATAGCATCTTCTTCTCAACTGGGGCAAAGATCATTGGACACTTTACCCTTTCTGATCACATTTATCATTGAGTCCTGGAATTGGCATATATCCAAGACTAATGCTTGCTTAATTAAATTCACTGGGATTTGCCATAAAATTTAAAAGAACATTTAGGTGTAAATATATACTAGCACAAATCACATAATTAGTGTCAGAAAGATGTAACATAGAGAAACCAAAAAGCTTCAGAACCATGATAAGACTATTGCAAGTCAAGAATAAAATATCAAGCCAGTCATTTTGTTCCAGTGAAGATTAATTTATCAAGTATTTCCTCTCTTGTCATAGCAAATTTCTCTTTCCTTTTATTTAATAGTCAATTTATTCTGTCTTGAAGTGTGATAACATATGTTAAAAAATGTCACCAATTTAGGTGTAATAACTAATTATTTATCCAATTATGGATTACTTTTAAAAATTAAGGCCACCTATTTTATGCCAGTGTCAACTTAAAAAGCAAATTCACCTGTGACAAATAGAAATGGCAAGCAAGAGGGTATATCAGAGTATATGAGAAAGCCATTTGGTGTAAACCTAATTCATCCTGACATTTTTTTTTTCCAAAAGAGCCTGACCATGGCCATTGAGCATGCATTGTATATCTGCTTTAAACATTTACTTTATGGCAAGAACAAATGCCCTTAAGATAAAGGTGCAACTTCCCCCCATATTGGCATTTCCTTAAGGATAAGCATCTCTTCCTAGGCTAGGAACTGGTTGCTGTGCTCACCTTTGACCACCCAGCTCACCTGTGACCAGCCAGCTTGAGAAAACAGACTTGCCACCCTGCTGTGTTCACCAAGAGAGCAGACCTATCTGCTGTGTCCATCAATTGCTGTGCCAACAGAGCAATCTTGTGACTATTGTATGAAGGACATTTTAATCATATGTGAAACATCCTCTCTGGGGGTGTATAACCACTCTGTATACCCCACTTCTTTGGTGGCCTTTCTTCCTTCGGGAAGAAAGGCCCCAGGCCATGGTCCTCACATTTTAGCTCAGAATAAACTCACTCAAGTTTTCATTTATAGATTGGTTATGGATTATTTTTGTCGACACCTGCTATTTCACCCTCAAGATGAGTTTATTTGGCAACAGCCAAAGGAATTGCAATTTGGCATCTGCGTGCTATGGTGGACTGTAGGCAAATCTAGACAACAAAGGAGATGAGTTACGAGGAAAAGGGGAGGAACTGTTCTAAAAGAAAGTACCTGGGGGAAAGCAACAGTTCAGGGAAGAAATGGCTTCTCCTTGGCTGAGGCGCGGCATTTCCCATTGGCTTGGCTGTTTCCAGGTGGGGAGAGAAATCTTCCTTCAGCATTAATGTAGTTTTACTTCTTGTTGATGCAAGCACAGGTTTCTTCCTCTTAGAGTGTAGGATAGGGTGTGAGAGCTCCCCCTCCAGGCTTCTGGACTCAAATTAATTTAAGGTTTCTATTGTCAACTTCCATACCAGGAACTGTGCTATGAGTGGGACCCCAGCAATAAATAAAACTGAAATAAAATCTTTAAAATGTCCTTCCTGCATGGGTCTTACATTCTTTTGAGTCACACAATATATAAGGGATAGTTTAATAAAGTTATTATTGTTTTATTCAGAGCTTCTAAGACAGCAAACAGGGTGCTGTGACAGAAAATAAGAGGGAGAAGTCTACTATGGCTAAGTTCATCAGAGAAGGACTTTCTTAAGAAGTAATGTTTACCCTGAG
This sequence comes from Equus caballus, assembly GCF_041296265.1. Taxonomy (NCBI): domain Eukaryota; kingdom Metazoa; phylum Chordata; class Mammalia; order Perissodactyla; family Equidae; genus Equus; species Equus caballus. The sequence goes on from NC_091695.1 coordinate 16,866,509, forward strand.
ATCCAAAGGATAGGAAATTGTTACCATTAGAAGCACTGCTACATGTAATAATATTAAGTAAAAATTATCTCATTAAGTAAAATTATCTCACTTCACAGATGACATGATCTATATGTAGAAAACTAAAAATTTCACAGGAATTTTTATTGCAGTACCATGTTGAAAAGTAAGGGTGAGACTGGGCATACTTGTCTTGTTCCCGATTTTAGTGGGAAAGTTTTAAAACTTAATCCATATATGATGGTAGTTGTGGATTTGACCTATACAACATTTATTATGTTGAGGTATGTTACTTCTACATCCAATTTCTTGGGAGCTTTTTATCATAAAATGATGCTGAATTTCTATACTATATAGGAAAGACTCAAAGAGGAAATTAAGAAAACAATTCCATTTCAAAACATCACCAAAAAGAATAAAATACTTAAGAACAAACTTAACCAAGGAGAGAAAAGGTTTGTATACTGAAAACTGCAAAATGTTGCTGAAAGATATTATAGAAGACACAAATAAATGGAAAGACATTCATGGACTGGAAGATTTAATGTTAGTAAGATGTCAAACTACCTAAAGTCACCTACAGGTTCAATGTAATCCCTATTAAATCCCTAAGGGTGTTTTGCAGACATAGAAAAATCCATCCTAAAATTCACATGGAATGTCAAGGTACTCCAAATAGCCAAAATAATCTTGAAAAAGAAGAACAAAGTTGGATGTCTCATACTTCCTGATTCCAAAACTTACTAGAAAGATATGGTAACCAAACAGTGTGGTGTTGGCATAAAGACAGACATACAGACTAGTGCAATAAAGTACAGAGCCTCGAAAGAAACCTTTGCATATGTTTTCAAACGATTTTTGACAAGGGTACAAAGAGCATTCAATGGCAAAATGACAACCTTTCAACAAATGGTGTTGAGAGAACTGGATATCTAAAAGCCAAAGAATAAAATTGAACCCTGAACCTTATACAAAAATTAACTCATAATAGTTCAAAGACCTAAAATACTAGCTAAAACTATAAAACCCTTAGAAGAAAATTTAGACTCAGCAGCGATTTCTTGGGTATGAGACAAAAAGTACAGGCAAGAAGAGAAAAAATAGATAAATTGTGCCTTAAAATTAAGAACTTTTGTGCATCAAATGCTCTGTCACAGAGTGAAAAGGCAACACACAGAATGGGAGAAAGATTAGCAAACAATCTATCTGATAAGGTGTTAATGTGCAAAATATATAAAGAACCTCCACATCTCAACAACGAGAAAAGAAATAAAAGAAATAACTGACCAAAGTTGAGAAAAGGATTTTAATAGACCTTTCTCCAAATAAAACATATAAATGTCCAGTAAGCATACGGAAAGATATAAACATCACTAATAATTATGGAAATGCAAATCAAAACCATAATAAAATACAGCTTCCCACCCCTTAGGATAACTACTATGAAAAAAACAGAACATAGCACACATAAGAAAGAGAATGGAGAAATTGGGACAATAGTGCATGGCTGGTGGGAATGTACAATGATGTAGCTGCTAGAGAAATGCTGTGGTTTTACCTCAAAAAATTAAGCAAAGAATTATCATATGATTAGCAGCCCCGCTTTTGGATATATATCCAAAATAACGGAAAACAGAAACTCAAACGCCCTGCTATTTCTACACCCATTTTCATGGCAGTATTAATTATAATAGCCAGAAAGTAGAAACAAAGGAAGTGTCTACTGACAGATCAATATATAAATAAAATGAGACGTGCATACAATGGAATATTTTCAGCCTTGGAAAGGAAGGAAATCTTGACACATGTTAAAACAAAGATTAACCTGCAATACATTATTCTAAGGTAAATAAGGCATTCGCAAAAGGACAAAGACATGTGATTTCAATTACATAAGTTACATAAAGCAGTCAAATTCATAGACAGAAAGTATGAATGTTGGTTTCCTGGGGCTCAGGGAGGGGGAATGAGGAATGTTTATTTTATTTATTTATTTATTTTTATTTTTTATTTTATTTATTTTTTTTTTGAGGAAGATTCGCTGTGAGCTAATATCTGCTGCCAATCCTCCTCTTTTTGCTGAGGAAGACTGGCCCTGAGCTAACATCCGTGCCCATCTTCCTCTACTTCATATGTGGGACGCCTACAACAGCGTGGCTTGCCAAGCAGTGCCATGTCCGCAGCTGGAATCCGACCAGCGAACCCCGTGCTGCCAAAGCAGAACGTGCAAACTTAACCACTGCTCCACTGTGCCAGCCCCAAGGAATTATTGTTTAATGGATGTGGACACTCAGTTTTAGAGGAAGAAAAATTTCTGGAGATTGATGGTGGTGATGTTTGTGATGTATGTGAATTAATTTAATGATCACATGAACTGGACACTTAAAATGGTTAAAATTGTAAATTTGTTATGTATATTTTACCACAATTTAAAAATAAATTTAAAAATTACAGTGATTTCATCAATAGGCTCTTGATGTGAACATAATAGTTCAAAGTACATGTCAAGATCATTGACTTCAGATATACCTGCGTAATTTTTTTAAAAGGTAGACATAATCCAACAACAAAATTACTAAATTAAAATCTCCATTGCTGTGTCCTGAGAATATGCATTTTATGAGAACCCTAAATGATCCTGAGAAAACACAGCCTTGGCTTATCAATGGAGAAGGTGGTGATTGGGTGAAAAAATAAAAACATGCAGTGCACAAAGACTAAGGTGACCTCAGGGATCTGAGAGACACAGGTCAACAGGGCTTTGCATCTGTCCTCAAAGCTATAGGTCCACACATGAATGGTCTATGACGTTGGAGCAAGAGACAGGCAGCCAGACTGAAGAGGATCTGAATGGTTGCAAAGACAAAGCCACTGCCTCATGCCACTAGAGATAGAAAGCGACTTCCTGTCACTCAAAGTGCAGGGGTTCATAGTACACAGGAAATCACATGATATCATACTACAGGGATTTCCAGATGGTCACATAATAGTCAATCGCAACCACCATTGGTAGAATGATCTCAACACTACCAAAAGACGCTTAGCGAACACTTTGATCATCCACTTCCTGAAAAAGATGGTTTTCCTTAAAGCAAAAGTGTCAGCTATTGGGGCCAGTCCCGTGGCATAGCAGTTAAATTCACACATTCCTCTTTGACAGCCTGGGGTTCGCCAGTTCAGATCCGGGGTGTGGACCTGCACACCACTTGTCAAGCCATGCTGTGGCAGATGTCCCACATATAAAGTAGAGGAAGATGGGCACAGATGTTAGCTCAGGGCCAGTCTTCCTCAGCGAAAAGAGAAGGATTGGCAGCAGATGTTAACTCAGGGTTAATCTTCCTCAAAAACAAAAAAAGTGTCAGCTATCATTTTATGGGTCATGGATGAAGAACAGCAGCTACCTATAAGGGATAAGTAGCACAGGCAGGAAATGGGAGCACTACCCAAGGGTATAAAAGATGCCTTGTTAAATAAAAAGATCTATTCTCTTCATAACTAGCAGTTCTCAATACTCCCAAGACACAAACTCTTCCTAAATTAATCTTCTTAAATTGAATCATATAGAAAACAATAACTTAACTTTGTTTTGTCATCAAACTACCTTAAACTTATTTTAACAATTGTAAGCTTAATTTAATTTTAAACATATTTCTTATTTAAATTCAAAGACTATTTTATTTTAAACTTAATTTTGAAACATAATGAGGGACTGCTAGTTGCATCATAAATCAAAATGTGTTATATATTGAAGCAATTATGTGTCAATTGGTACCTAAATGAAGAGATCAATGAAATAGAGGCCGCAATCAGATCCTAACACATATGTGACTTTAGACAGTAGTCAGAACTTGAAATCAGTGACAAAAAGATAATTATGCAACTATAAAGAAACTAAAATTTAGGAAAAAAACCCTAAAATTCAATCCCTATTAAACTCCTCTATCAATATAAATTCTAGGCGGATGAAAAGTGACAGAAAATAAGAGGGAGAATTCTACTATGGATAAGGTAATCAGAGAACGTCTTTCTTAAAAGATGACGTTGAAGCTGAGATCCAAAGGAGAGGAAGTTGCTTCCATTGGAAGCGCTGTTGGGCCGGCCCGGTGGCGCAGCGGTTAAGTGCGCACGTTCCGCTTCTTGGTGGCTCGGGGTTCACCGGTTCGGATCTCAGGCGCGCACATGGCACCACTTGGTAAAAGCCATGCTGTGGTAGGCGTCCCCCATATAAAACAGAGGAAGATGGGCATGGATGTTAGCTCAGGGCCAGTCTTCCTCGGAAAAAGAGGAGGAGCGGCAGTAGTTAGCTCAGGGCTAATCTTCCACAAAAAAAAAAAAAAAAAAAATTGGAAGCTCTGTTACATGTAGAGTCTCGATGTGGAGAAGAGTTTAGCAAGTTCAAGGCACTGAAAGGTCGGTTACATGGAGGTAATAGGGAAAGGAGAGAAGAAAAGAAGCTGAAATTGAAGAGATGAATAGGAACTGTAGTGTTCAAGGCAGTACAGAGCTTAGTAAGGAATTTTGATTTTATTTAAAGTGACAGTAAATAGCTTGGACAATTTTTTCTTAATTGAGGAAAGCTTCCATCTAAAACATTTCAAAATTAAGATAGGACATAGCTTTTTAAAAAAATTGCTTTTCTTAAAATTGCTACCAAATCACATTAAAAAATATCCCAGTTATTTGTGTTTCTTTTTGAGCACTAAGCACAATCCATGCAGACAGAGTAGGTGTTCAGTAAAATTTACATGAATATACCAATAGCTCTCTACAGTATCACCAATTTTTCTGCTCACAAACTTACTTATAGTCCTTTATGACTCCCTTCTTTCTTATGTGTAGGGAAAACAGAAACAAGGAGAACTATCTAGCAGATAAAATAAAATGCTTTACAGAAGACTCCATCCCCAACTGTATGAAATGGTGAGTGACTGCCCAAAAACTTTGAATGCACTCAGACATTTTGTTAGTGTCCCAGAGGATGTAATATCCAAAATAAAATCCAGAGGCCTACATTTTCCAGATCTCCTTGACAATCGAGTACAGACATGTGACTTTGGTTCTGCCAACCAAAATCATCTGTGCAAGTCTTTAAATTGGAAATTAGTTATCTGAGGCTGGGTTCTGGTACAGCGTCAATAGAGTCAGAGTGGTCCCTAGGTCAGGGCACTGATGGCATCTTTGCAGTTAGCCAGTCATGGTGTCAGCAGAGGCAGCATGTCCTTTAGCATGCCAGCCCTGTCAGGTGTGCTTATGCAAATTGTTCCTTGCCACTCAGATTAGAATCTGTGACTCTAGACCATCCAAAGATTCTTTATGCTATAATTTCATATAGTAAATCCTTTCTAATTACTCTCTCTAGATATGATTCTGTCTCTTCAGATAAGATCCCTGACATATACCAAACTAATATAAAATTCTCCATTTCAATTTATTCACCAAGGTGGAATATCATCAATATCAGAAGCATTCCAGTTAACAAGGCTTTCTTTTACCAATTCATTTATTCTAAAGAGTGGTACATGGAGCTGATGGCAATTTATTGAGTAAATATTTATTAAGCATTTAATCTGTACCAGTCTCTGTCCTCAGTGCTTGGAGATGCAGTAATGAGAAAAACAAGTAATACCTCTACTTTTATGGAGTTTATGTACTAGTTGAAAGATAGAAACAATAAACAGATAAATCAGATGGTGAAAATCCTGTAGAGAAAATTAACAGAGTTGTTTGATAAACGGTAACTCAAGGAGAAAGAGGATGACTTTGCATGGATGGTTAAGAAAGTCCTCTCTTAGAAAATGGCAGTTGGACTGAAAACTGAGTGATAACAATGAGCCAGTCATGTGGACCTCTGGAAGGAAAGCATTTTAGAAATAAAGAAGAGATAGTACAAAGGCCCTGGGGCAAGAACGAAGCCATTGGGACTGAAACATAGGTACCATGGGAGACTGTGGTACTGGATAAGTTTATGGAGATGTGTGTTTGAGTGGCAGCAATTGTGCATAGTCTTATAGACTACGGAAAGCCCAGTTATATTTTCATGCAAATTTCGTTAAACAGATAGCCTTCTGTCTACAACTGTGCTTAACTCAGCATCTTGAAGTAATATTTGCTTAAATATCTATGATTTATGTGTACTATATATATATATATATAAAACATTTTATTTAGCTTCATCCTGATTTAATTTGAGCTGAATTTATTAAACAAGATTAAGGTTGTTTCATGATCTTTGAGACAGAAGAGACAAAAGTAGATAATGATAATCCTACAGGTCAGATAAAATTCCCTTTCCCAGATACAGAAATTCATCTCTAGTGGTTTTACTCATGACCGTCAGCTCATTGTCTTTCATCCCTGGACATGGTTAGATAAATGCTGTAAATTCTTCCTCTTGGGTCTTCTTTGAACACCCAGTCTAGCATGGCCCCCTGCCTCTGAGTCACACTCTGTTAAATCACTCCTTTATTATTTTAGAAATTTTACTCTCTTTATCTTTTTCATATATGTTTACTTATTTTTTTGCTTATCTCTCACCACTAGAAACTGTTTCTTTATTCAGGAATGATCATTATTATGATATTTGCCAAAGTGTTTAAGAGTGGAAGTTCTGAAACTAAACTACATGGGTTCAAATCCTACCTTAGGTATTTGCCAGCTCTTTGACCTTGGGTAAGTTATTTAAGTTTTCCAAACTTCAGTACATTATTCTGGAAAAAGGATTAATTGTAGCTTTTTCATAAGCCTCTTATGAAGATTATATAAAGCAATGCTTTCATAGCTTATGCCACATTGTAGTACATAAATAATAATCTTTAACACAATTGTATTTGTCACATGTTTTTTATTTGACATTAAAAAGTTCATTCAATTATGAGGTTTTCCTTAAGCTAATTTTAATTTGGGTGACACTCACATTTTTGAAGTAAGTTATTCAGAGTTAATCTCATCCACCTTACATTAATTTTATTAGGTTTACATTCAGATTTATGAAAGTTTCTCATGGGCTTAATATATTATCTACACATAATTGAATCATAAAAATAATCACACAGTTCAAAAAAGTTAGACAAACCAGACATTGCTGTAGAAGGGAGGGAGGCAACAAACACAGTTTTAATTAACACAGACATTAATAAAGCAGCTACTGAGTGCCAGACATTGTCCTGGATGCTTTGCGTACATTATCTCGTCTAATACTTAAAATAACTCTATGAAGTAAGTACTACCTTTTCATTATATTTAATAACTGAGATTAAAATAAGATTCCGAGATTGAGGCACACATGCAGTGATACATTAACTAGTGAGGTGGAATATGATCTTAACTCAGTTGACTCCAAACTACCAACTTCTTCTACATCCTCTGACTCCACTTCTTACAGAACTTCCAAGGCTGAATAATGGCCCTAAGAGCTCATACACAACTGCTTGAACTTCAAGGAAGTAATCATATTGGTGATAATTTGTATTAGGATACTCATACAAGAAGATACCTTTCCAGCTAAAAAGAAAAAGACAGGGCAAGTTCCACACCCATCCAGAAGTTGGCTCAGTACAAGTCAATATATTTTGCCTTAAAAACGCTTTTATAATGTTTCAATGTGTCAGACACTGTTATTAGCACATAACAAATATTTACTCATTTAAGTGGCCCAACAAATTTAGGAGAGAGGTACTATCATGTCTGTTTTTACAGATGAAGAAAAAATGGCACAGAGAGTTTTAAAAATTTCCCAGGTCACATTCAAACAGAGGAAATTTGACTCCAGAGCCTTCTCTTAACCAGTGCACCCTACTATCTTCCCTAAACAAATATCTTCCTTCATTTCAACAGTTCATATTCTGGTTGCCTGCTCCATTGACCTCAGATTCATAATAAAATGACCTTTAGACCACTCACAAAGGACTTGTCATAAGAAAATCAGGCCCACAAATGGCTCAGCCCCAAGAACATGGAGGCACAGGGCAAATGTAGATTAGAAAACCAAGAGACAGAGGTTCAGTAATGGCCAAAGAGGTTGGAAACCATTCCAGTCCCCGAGAGCTTCTAAAACGACAGTCAGCTTTCAGAATATTCTTCACAACAGGAAAATGTAGTGTACTATTCCTTCTAAAGCTCACAAAAGATTACATTAATTAATATTTCTATTGTACTTTCAGATACTCCAGTAAGAATGAATGTTCACAATAACTAACATCTATTAAGCATTCAATGGCCCTAAGAGTTTTACAAGGATTATTTATTTGATCTTGATAATGTCTTTATCATTACTCTTGAATTGAATCCTCAAGACGTTGTGTTTTGTGAAATTCACACTATGGGTGGAAAAGTTAAGTTTTATCTCAGGACTGTCTCACTCAAATAGTATGCTGTAAAATTTCTAATCATATCATATCATATCATGATTAAAATAATCATAATAATATATCATTCTAATATACTAAATCCTGTCATGCATGTCTCTGAAATGTGCTTACAAAATGATTGAGAAAATCTTCTTCACACGCCCAAACCATGAAAAAAAGGCTCTCAGTGTGAATGACTAGTTAAGATAAAAATAGCAGTGAGTTTTTGCCCAAATAATGTAACAAGAATAAATGGTAGATCTTCTGTTCGAGGGCAAAAGGAGTAAGAATCAGCCCAGATGTGGCAGAAGATTAAAAAGTATGAAAAGAGAATATGGAAAATGCAGACCTAAAACATTCTTATATACGAAGATTTTTTTTTGTAATTGCAAAGACGATGAGTTTGCTTTGCATGATTTATCAAAATGTAAGCACTTTATTATCCCCCAAACTTTAGCTGTGAAGGATACTTCCCAGGAAATGCCTTAATAAGGTGCTGCCAGACGAAGATAGCAGATGAGGACATCACAGGCCTTAGATTCCCCACAGGAATATGGGGAGAAACACTAAACTGACTAAAATAACTTTAAAGGAGCTTGAGAAACTAGCCAAAGATATATAGAAACCAAACAAATTTCCAACCAATAAAAAGCCACATTCAAAATGGTAGGATATTATGGCATGATTATGGCAAAGATTATTACTTGAAGAATCTTACAAACTGACTACAGTGACTGCATCTAAAGTAGAACTGGGAGTCTCTGATGAGGGATGGGTAAGAAATCGATTCTATACTATTACCATTCTATATGGATTCTATTATTTATATTTAATATATTAATTCACTATTAATGAACTAATTAATAATAAATAAAATTAATAAATAAAATAAATATTCAATTTAATTAATTAAAAATTAAATATTATTGAAAATTAAATTTAATCAATAAAATTGATTCATTGTCTACTACATTGTCAATTTTTATTTAAAAAAGGACAATATGACTAAAAATTTCATGTGTGATGCAAATGAAATTGAAAAACTGGGCTGGTCTATATAACATTAAATATTTTAACTAGAACAACAAATAAAAAGAAGACAAAGGACAAGAATCTGACTTAAAATAAAACTAAGAATGAGAAAAATAAAAATAAATACAGAAATTAATTACTAATTAGCATTACTCTAGATATTTCATTGACTAATTCATGACATATTATTTGTTGACTTCTCACTTTGCATGCATTTCAGATTTCTAGCTACAGGGATAAGCAAGGCATTATAGAGCTTACATTCTATCAAGGACAACCTTACTAATAGCACAAACATATAGTTCATTTTTAATTATAATTAAAGCACATTCCTGTATACATATATTAATTATATACATATTATTTACATAATTATAGTTCATTCTTTAATTATAATTACCATAAACCCTGTGGAGAAAAAAAAAGTTTGCATCAGATTTAAGAAAATTCCTGCATACCAAGGAGACTGTTCTCAATGTTAAATAACTCCTCATGGTAAATGGTAAACTTATTTATTATCAGGTATAACTTCTTCTCCAGAGCTTCTTCATAGTACTTGTCATCTCTGAATTTCTCAGAGTGTAGATTAGTGGATTGAGCATGGGAGTTATGATTGTATAAAACACACTCAGTAACTTGTCAATGGGGAAGGTCTCTGCAGGTCTTGCATACAGGAAAATACAGGGAACAAAGAAGAAGACAACCACAGTGATGTGGGAACCACAGGTCTGGAGGGCTTTCCGCCTCCCTTCCTGACTAAGGTTCTTTAGAGAGCGCAAGATGACACCATAAGAGATGAGCAAGAGCAGAAACACAACAGTGCAGATCAGTCCTCCATTGGCCACCACTAAGAGGCCAATGACATATGTGTCAGTACAGATGAGCTTCAATAAGGGGTACATGTCACAGATAAAGTGATCAATGACATTAGGGCCACAGAATGGGAGCCCATAAATAGTACTAAGTTGAATTGCCGAGTGCAGAAGACCTCCACCCCAGGACACTACCAGTAGCACAACACACACCCAATGCCTCATGATAACCAAATAATGCAAGGGCTTACAGATGGCCACATAGCGGTCATAGGCCATCACCAACAGAAGAAAGATCTCTGACCCACCAAAAAAGTGCTCTGTAAAGAGTTGAGTCATACAAGATTGGAAAGATATAGTATTTGTCCCAAAGAACAAGTCTGAAATCAACCTTGGGGTAATGACAGAGGAAAAAGTGGCATCCATAAATGATAAGCTAGCAAGAAAAAAGTACATCGGTGAGTTCAGTGTCTTACTGGCAATTACAGTCACGACAATGAGCATGTTACCCACCATGGTCAAAATGTAGAAAAGCAAGAACATAACAAAAAGGACTTTCTGCTCCTTTGGATTCTGTGTGAGGCCCAAGAGGACAAAGTAAGTCACATTGTTCTTCGGTTCCATCTAGTCTTTACAGATGCTGACTTCATATGCTAGAAGCAGTTTATCTATAAAACAAGGGGAAAGCTTTTAAATGCATTATAAGTTTAATCTTATATTAATTCATTCGATTTTTTAAAACTCTATATTGAGTATGTATTTGTGTCAAACATGTCGTAGACATTGTGACCACCAAGTTGAATAAGACATAGTTCCCTACCCTCAGTGATAGGATGCATAATAAGAGATCAGTCAATTCCAGACCAATGTAATATGTGCTATTATAAAAATATTCGTGCAAAGCTAATAGTCACCGTGTAGGAAGATATCAATCAAACCACAATCAGGGAAAGTTTCTCAGAGGAAGCAATGCTTTAGCTGTTTAAAGGAAAAAGAAAAGAACAAGAGAATATGGGAAGGAAATTCCATGAAAAGATGCACCATTCATAAAATCACAAAAGGGTAGTACTAGAGAACCATTAAGGCAATTTACATATCCAAAGTGAATAGATCAAATTATGAAGGGAAAGTCACTGCCCTCAATTGTCTCAGTTTTCTCTGAAACCTCTTTCTTAGAGTCTTTGGATGGATAATCCACCCTTTCCTGGCCAATAAATGCTGAAGCACTTCAATATTGTGTCTCCAGCCCATACCTCCCCCTAATTTTCAAAGGTGTATTATCAACATCTCCAATTTTGGACATCTCCAATTGGATATCAATTTAGTTTTTATGAAACCAAATTTTTAATTTTCTACAAAAAACATCAATGCTCCTCATCTCATTAAATGCTACCACCTTCCATGTAATAATATAGGCAATAAATCTCAGTGTCCTTTCCTCCTTTACACTTTCATATTAATTTAGTGATACATTTAACAAGTCTTGTTTAGTCTACTTTCTAATATATGACAAATTTTATCATTTCCCAGCACTTATTTTCTTCCTGGCTCAATGAAATAGCCTCCTGCCCAGGCTTTCCACGTTGATTCTGCCCTCCAACAAATTCTCCCAAAGCAGCTGAAATGAACCTTGTAAAATCTTATTGTGATTGTATCACTCCACAGCTCAAAACTCATACAGTGGATTCCAAACACACTTTCACAATTTAATGTATCACCTGTAATATTTATAGTAACAAGAATTGTAATGCCTACTTCAAAGTTGAAGAAAGTGAGACTCAGAACTTCTAATTAATTTTCCCAAGGTCACAGATTTTTAAGTGAGAAAACTTGGTTTAGAATCTGTTCAATTTCTTTCAAAGTGATTTAATTTCTTAGAAAATGAAGACATTCACACAATCATGATTCCTGGTTCCCACTATCTGCTGTTAGTCTTACCTTGTGGTGGCTTGTTCACAATCTGAAGGAAGACTTTTTACGTCATTCACAGGGGCCCTAGAATTCTTCTTTCATCCACTCTGACGGTGGAGGACAAAAAGCTGCATTATAACTTGAAGATATACTTTCCTTCATATGGCTATCTGTCCATTTTCTTCATGGAGTCTTCTGATTATTTAGAAGATTCTTTTTATTTGCACTGTAGATTCTTTAATAGTAATTACATGGTGCACACAGAAAAACAAAAATTTTCATGTTAGGATAATTTATCAAAAAGGCAATAAATTCTATTTTGCATAAGAACTTAAAAACTAGCCCCTTCCCCAGGGAAATTTTTCTGGAGTAACTTCTTTCCTACTAACTTCAAAAGAGAAAAATACCATTCAATTGTTTAGCCCTTCTTATTCTATGGTGTTGGTATGGCCAACTATTTGACTTGAGACTTTAACAGATATTTTTGTGCTTTTTTTAATGTCATGCATTAAGCCCAACAAAGGACCTCCTGAAGATTTTATATCAGTTCTTAAAAGGATAGCATCTTCTTTCTGACAGGGGCAAAGACCACTGGATATTCTATCCCTTTGAACACATTTATCATTGAGTCCTGGAATTGGAATACATCCAGACTAATTCTTGCTTAATTAAATTCACTGGGATTTTCCACAGAATTTAAAATAACATCTATATGGAAAGATACTAGTAGGCCAAATCACATAATGAAGATTAAAACGATGTAGTATAGAAAAAAATAGCTTTAGAACCATTATAAGACTATTGCAAATCAAGAATAAAATATCAGCCAAGTCATTTTGTTCCAGTGAATATTAAGTTATCAAGTATTTCCCCACTTGCCTTGACAAGTTCTTAATTCCTTTTATTTAATGTTCAATTTATTCTGCTTTCAAGTTTGGTAACCTATGTTAAAAAGTTTTGTCACCAATATAGATGTAATAAGTGATTATTCATCAATTATTAATTATTTTTTTCAAAATTAAGACCACCTATTTTATGCCAGTGTCAACTTAAAAAGCAAATTTGCCTTTTTTACCCTTAAAATGAGTTTCTTTGGGAATAGAGAAAAGAATTGCAATTCAGGATGTGCATGCTATGGCAGGTCACAGGCAAATCCAGAAAACAAAGGAGGGGAGTTGCTTTTATAGATAAAAAGGGGGAGTAGGGAAGGGCTGTTCTAAATGCAAGTCCATTGGGGCAAAGTAACAGTTAGGGAGGCAATGACTTTTCATTGGCTGAGCTATAGCACTTTTTATTGGCTGGGCTGTTGCCAGTGGGGAATGAAAACTTTCCTTCAATAGTAAAGTAGTTTTACTTCCTGTTGAAGATGCAAGCTTAATCTCTTCCTGTTTGATGTAATTGATGATGTATTATAGACCATGAAATCTCCCTCTACAGGCCTTCCTGACTCCAATTTAGATAAGGTTTCTCTGGTTAACTTCCACACCAGGAACTGTGCTATGAGTGAGGACACAGCAATTAATAAAAAAGGGAAAAAAATCACGTAAAAGTTCCTTCCTTCTCAGACCTTATATTCTTGTAATAGAGTCAGTCAATAAATAAGGGTGCAGTTTAATAAAGTAAAGATAATTTTATTCAGTGCTTATAAGACAGCAAACATGGTACTGTGACAGAAGATAAGAGGGAGAATTCTACTACAGGTAAGATTATCAGAGGTCTTTTTTTAAAGGTGATGTTTAAGCCAAGACCCAAGTGATAGGAAGTTGCTACCATTGGAAGCACTGCTACATGTAGTAATACCAACTTAAATTAATTAATTAAGTAAAATATTTCACCTAAGAGATGACGTGATCTATATGTAGAAAACTAACACTTTCACAGGAATTTTTATTGCAGGACTATGTTGAAAAGGAGTGATGAGAGTGGTAACTCTTGTCTTGTTCCTGATTTTAGTGGGAAAGCTTTCAAACTTTCACTGTTGACTATAATGTTAATTGTGGATTTGTCCTATATAGCCTTTATTATGTTGAGGTACATTTCTTCTATATCCAATTTGTTGAGAGCTTTTTATCATAAAAAAGTTTTGAATTTCCACACTATCCATGAAAACCCAAAAGGAAAATTAAGGAGACAATTTCATTTACAACAGCATCAAAAAGATAAAATACTTAAGAAAAAACTCAACCAAGGGAGCAAAAATATGGCACACTGAAAACTACAAAATGTTGCTGAAAGATATTACAGAAGAGAAAAAATAAATGGAAAGACATTCATGGACTGGAAGATTTAATATTATTAACAGGTCAATATTACCTAAAGTGATCAATAGACTCAATGCAATTCCTATTAAATCCCGAAAGTGTGTTTTTCAGAAATAGACAAATCCATCCAAAAATTCATTTGGAATCTCAAGGGACACCCAATAGCCAAAACAATCTTGAAAAAGAAGAACAGAATTAGAAATCTCATACTTCCTGATTCTAAAACTACTATGAAGATATGTTAATTAAAACAGTGTGGTATTGGCATAAAGACAGGCATACAGACTAATGGAATAAAATACAGATCCTGGAAAGAAACATTTGTGTGTGTTTTCAAATGACTTTTGATGTGGGAGCCAAGAGCATTCAATGGGGAAAGACAACCTGTTCAAAAAAATGTGCTGTGAAAACTGGATATTTAAAAACAAAGGAATGAAACTGAACCCTTAACTTACGTGAAATGCAATAATTAACTCAAAATGGATCAAGGACCTAAAATATTAGCTAAAACTAGAAAAATTTTAGAAGAAAACATAAAAGAAAAGGATCATAATGTTGGATTTGGCAATAATTTCTTTGACACAAAATGCACAAGCCAGGAAAGAAGAAATAAATGAATTGTACTTCTTCACAATTAGGAAATTTTATGCATCAAATGGCACTATAACAGAATGAAAAGGCAACACACAGATTTGGAAAAATGATTTGCAAACAATAAATGATAAGGTATTAAAATGTAGAATATATGAAGAACTTTTGTGTCTCAACAACAAAAACAACATTGAAAATGAACAAAGGATTTGGATAGACATTCCTCAAAAGAAGATATATAAATGACCAGGAAAAACATGAAAAGATGAACAATGTTAATTTTTATTAGAGTAATGCAGATCAAAATTGTGATCATATACCATTTCACACCCATTAGGATAGCTATTATTTAAAAAAAAAAAAAGAAAATGACACATGCAGCAGATAATCTAGAGAAATTGAAATAATTGTGCACTGCTGATCGGAATGTAAAATGATGTATCTTCTATGGAAAATGTCATGGTACTTCCTCAAAACTTAAACAAAGAATTATCAAGTGATTCAGCAGTTCTACTTTTCGGTGTATTTCCAAAATAATGGAAAGCAGGGACTCAAACACCATGCTCTTTCTATACTCATTTTCATGGCAGTATTATTTACAATAGCAAGAAAGTAGAAGCAACCCAAGTGTCTACTGGTAGATAAATTTATAAACAAAATGAGGCATATGCCTATAATGGAATATTATTCAGCCTTGAAAAGGAAAGAAATCCTAATACATACTAAAACATAGATTAACATACAATACATTACCTTAAGTGAAGTAGGGCAGTCACAAAAGGACGAAGATTGTATTATTGCACTTACATCAGGTTCTTAGTCAAATTCATAGACAGAAAGCAGAATGTGGGTTGTCTGGAGCTCAGGAGAGGGGAAAGGTGATTACTGTTACACAGTTGTGGAGTTTCAGTTTGGGAAAATGAAAAAGTTCCAGAGAAAAATGGTGATGACATTGGCATAACAATGTGAATTAATTTAATATCACTGAACAGTATACTTAAAAATGGTTAAAATTGTAAATATTGTTAAATATATTGTAGCAATTTAAAAACTAAATTTGAAAACTAAAGTGACTTCATTAATAGCTCATAATGTGAACTTAAATTATGGCACAATAGCTCCAAGTGTATGCAAAGATCATTTGGTGCAAATACACCTGATTACTTTGTTTAAAAGCTAGATAAATCAGTCCAACAACAAAACTACTAAATTAAAATCTGTGTTGCTGTGTCCTGAGACTCTGCATTTTACAAGACTGTTAACTAATTTCGATAGTATATTAAAGTTTGACAACCATTTGGGCAAAACATAAATCTAAATCGATAATTTTCTAATGATAAATAATTTTCTGCCTGGACTGTTCCTCAGAGTGCCTATAGGTCAACATGAACATACTTTTGACAAATAGTGTTCAGTTTGCCCTCAACCACAGAAATTATATTCTTTTTTCTTCTCTATTTAAAGGATAAAGTCATTTTATATTGTTATGATTATTTCTCAAAGTCATTTTTTTACTCTAGAAATTACTTATACCTTTTTACCTCTAAATTTCTGAGTGTGTAGATTTAAGTTTGACAAGGAAGTTATCATAGTATAAAACACAGCCATTGCTTTATCAATGAAGAAGGCAGTGATTGGGTGCAAATATATTGATACTCAGGTCACAAAATCTAGGATGACCACAATGATGTGAGAAACACCCGTGGAGAGGACAATGCATCTCCCTTCCAAGCTACGTGTCCTCGGGGAGCTCAAGATGACCACACAGGAGATCATCAAGAGGAAAAAAATTAATAGGCAGATGAAATTAATGATGGACGCAACAAAGAGACCAAGGGTATGTGTGTCCATGCAGAGACTTCAACAAAAGATTTAAATCACACATGAATGGTCTATGACATTGGAGCCACAGATGAGCAGTCAGACTGTGAAGAGGATCTGAATGGTTGCAAGGGGATTCAGCATGGGGGTTTTGACTGTACTCATGCCACTCAAAAACAGAAGACACATCCCTGTAACTCATGATGATTTCCTAGTACAGGGGTTTGCAGATGGACACATAGTTGTCATTGGCAACCACCAGGAGAAGAATGATCTCAGCAGCACCAAAAGATGCTGAGCAAAGACTTGAGTCATGCGCTTCCTGAAAGAGATGGTTTTCCTTACAGCAAACGTGTCAGTTAACATTTTAGAGCTCATGGATAAAGAACAGTAGGTATCTCTAAGGGATAAGTAACACAGGCAAGAGACGGAAGCACTACCCAAGAGTATAAAAGATAACTTGTTAAATGAAAAGATCTGTACTGTTCTTGGATAACAGTTGTCAATGCTCTAAAGATGTAACTCTTTCTAAATTAATCTTCTTAAATGGAATCTTATTGAAAATAATAACTGCATTTTGTTTTGTGACTGAACTATCTTAAACTTATTTTAACTTAATTGTAAACTTATTTTAATTTTAAACATATTTATTTTATTTAAATTTAACCATATTATTTTATTTTAAACAATTTTGAAACATACATAGGCAAGAATAGGCATAATTCTGGAAAGAATAGTAATGAGGGACTGCTAGTCCTATCACATATCAAAATGTTATATATGAATTCATTGTCTCGTTGTTTCATTGTTTCAATTAGTACATGAATAAGGAGATCAACAAAATGAGTAGAGTCCTGAATTGGATCCAAATACATATGGGGTTTTAAAATAGAATAGGCAAGATTTCAAATCAATGGCAAAGTTAATTGTGGAACTAGAAAAAAATGACTAAAATTTAGAAAACAAAATTCAATCCTTACTTAACTCCTATATTAAAATAAATTCCATATGAATCAAAAGGTTTTATATAAGATAGCACAAAAATTCTTTAAAAATTAAATTCTAAAAGTAGATGAGGAGTATTTTGGTAAGAGTGAAGTGGGGAAAATCTTTTTAAGCAAGATATGAAAACCAAAAATTAAATAAATACAAAATGTAAAGAAAAAATGTTTACATATAGAAGTTTTCGATATAGTATAAAAAAGTTAAAAACATAACATAACTAGAAAAATAGTAATTACATATATGATAGTAAGGGGATCATTACGAATAAAAATCAGTATAGATGAGCCAGCCCTCATAGCCAGGTTCACTTCCCATTTGTGGAACCATACCACCTGTCTGTCAGTTGCCACACTGTGGCAGTGGTTCACAAAGAGGAACTAGAAAGACTTAAAACTAGCATATACAACCATGTACTGAGGCTTTGGGGAGGAAGAAAAAAAACGGGGAAGATTGGCAAGAGATGTTAGTTTAGGGTTAATGTTTCGCTGAAAAAAAAATAGCAATACGGAAAAGATCAACAATGGAATGAAACAGATAAAAGACATTAATAGATCATTTAGAGAAAAGGAAACACAAATCATATGAAACATGTGAAAGATGCTCAAACTCAATTATATCAACAAGATTTTGATGACAGTATAAAAAAATAAAATAACTTTAATCAGATTGTCATATGCCATAAATATTTATCAGGAACTGGCTGTTAAGAATGTGGACAGAAATATTGTCACAGATGGTGGGCAGGAATGCAGCTGTCAGTACAACCTCAAGGATGGCAGTTTGGCAATAACTATGAATAGCAACATTTTATATAAATGTGCTATCTAATTATTGATTCAAATATGTATATAACAGTTTCACTTCTAGGAACTCATACTTGCACATATTCAAAAACGTATATTTATTGCAAAATCATTTATCATAGAAAAAGATAAGGACCAACATGAAGAGGAATGAATACATTAATTTTAGTACATATTTATAAGGCAGGATGATACAGTATGAGGAAAACTAAGAGTTAGATCTATATGGACTGCTATGGAAATATCTTCAAGATGGTGCATAGTAAAAGCATACATTTACATACACAGGAAATATATAAATATGTTTAAATACATTTGCATTTGCGAAGATTATTACATGATGAAACTTAAGAAACGGTTTAAGTGACTGCCTCTGGGGAAGAGGACTGTAGACTATAGAGATAAATAAGAAGTTTTTTCTATACTTTATCCCATTTTGTATGGTTTTTACTTTTACCATTTGTTATCTATTACACTGCAATTTTTCTTTAAAAAGTAGGTGTTACAATAAAAATTTGATGTGTAGTGTCACTATATTTCTTAGAGAAGAAAATCTGTACAGCATAAAATATTTTAAATACTGTAAAAAACTAACTTAAATGACAAGAATCTAAATAAAAATACTACTAAGTCTCAGAAAAAAGTAAAAAAAGATTAATGCATAAACTGATTAAAATTACTATAACTACATAAAATGTTCCTCACTGACTCATTACATATTAGTGACTCCTTGCTATACAGGCATTACATCTTTCTAGGTGAAGTGATTTACAAGACAGTATAGACCTTACGTTCTAGCAGGGAGAAAAATTTTTATTATTAAAATCACTTAGTTCACGTTTTAATGATAATTATGATAAATTATTTGAAGAAAGAAAAGTCAGCATTAGGTTTAAGAAGACTTCTGCCATCCAAGGAAATGGACGCTAATGTCAAAAGACTCTCTTCATTGTGGATTGATGTGCTTATTTACTAAAAGATATGACATTTCTTCTCCTGAGCTTTTTCATAGCATTTGTCATCTCTGAATTTCTCAGAATACAAATTAACGGGTTCAGCATGGGAGTTTTGACTGTATAAAACACACTCAATGATTTTTCAATAGGGAAGGTCTTAGCAGGTCTCACATACATGAAAATACAAATAAGAAAGAAGAAGACAACCACAGTGATGTGGGAACCACAGGTCTGGAGGGCTTTCTGACTACCTTCCTGGGTAGGGTTCTTTAGAGAGTGAAAGATGACACCATAAGAGATGAGTAAGAGCAAAAGCACAACAGTGCAGATCAGTCCTCCATTGGCCACCACTAAGATGCCATGACATAGGTGTCAGTAGAGATCAGTTTCCATAAGGGTACATGTCACAGATAAAGTGATCAATGACATTGGAGCTACAGAATGGGAGCCCATAAGTAGTTACTGAGTGCAGAAAACCCCCATCACAGGACACTATGGGTAACACAACACACACCCATTGCCTCCTGATAACCAAGTAATGCAAAGGCTTACAGACGGACACATAATGGTCATAGGCCATCACGAACAGAAGATCCCTGATCCACCAGAAAAGTGCTTTGTAAAGAGCTAAGTCATAGAAGATTGGAAGGATATGGCATTTTCCCCAAAGAACAAGTTTGAAATAAGTTTGGGAGAAAGGGCTGAGGAATAAATGACATCCATAAACGATAAGCTAGTAAGCAAAAAGTACATTGGTTCCCAGTGTCTTACTGGGAATTACAGTCACAACAATGAACATGTTGTCCACCATGGTCAATGTATAGCAGAGGAAGAACATAACAAAAAAGACTTTCTGCTCCTTTGGATTCTGTGTGAGGCCCAAGAACACAAAGTAAATCATACTGTTCCTTGCTTCCATCTAGTCTTTATAGATGCTGACTTCAGATATTAGAAGCAGTTTACCTATAAAACAAGGAAAAGTATCTTAAACATATTATAAGCTTAATCTTTATTTATTTATTCATTCAATCAAAAATGCCTGTGGGGCATCTGTGTCAAAATAGAGAGTGGGATTATCAAGTGGATTAAGATATGATTCCCTACTCAGTGATTTAATATATAATCATAGGATCGGACAATAAAAGATCAATGTAATAAGCATCATATATTCTTGTGCTGTGGAACATTTAAATCAAACTAAGAACTGAGAATTTATCTCAAAGGAAGCAATACTTCAGCTGAGCATTAAAGGTGACATGAAAGAACAAGAGAGGATCAGAAAGGAATTCCATAAAAAGATGCACCATGGATGAAGTCACAAAACTGTGACTCACTTTAGAGAATTTACATATTCAGAGTCCATAGAACAAATTATGAATGGAAGGCTATAAACCAAAGGTCACTGCATTAGTTGGTAGGGCTGCCACTTTAGAACAATGATCACCTTTCCTCCAGTTTCCAATAGCATGTTCCTTATTTTCATTTGAGACCCCAACCAGAAGCACCTTCACATTTATATTTCTTGCAGCATTTGTTTATGATGATACACGTATCTTCTATGATGATAGAGGCCTTCTATCTGCCTACAGTGCTTCTCATTCCTTTCTGAGCTCTCATCAGAATCATCATTCGATATCCATATTTCTACCAACAATCTCTTCAAGGTAGTCTAGGCTTTTTCTAACAGTCAGCCCTAAACTCTTCCAGCATCTACGTCACCCAATCCCAAAGCCATGTCCACATTTTATGACATTTATTACAGCACTCACCCCACCTCTCAGTATCAAAAGCTGTATTAGTTTGCTAGAGTTGCCATAAGTATTTAGCACAAACTGGGTGGCTTAAAGAACAGAAATTTGTCATATCACAGTTCTGAAATTAAAAATCTAGATGCTCACCGTGTTGATTCTTTCTGAAGACTGTGAGGGAAGGAGCTGCTGCCTGTAGGTGACTGTATTTATGCTCACATTGTGTTCTCACTCTAAGCATGTCAGCATCTTTTAATAAGAACACAAGTCACTTTGGATTAGTGTTCCCCTAATGATCTTATTTTAATGTGATTACTTCTGTAAACAACCTACCCCCAAATAAGATCACATTCTGACATACTGAAGGTTATAACTTCAACATATGAATTTTGGGAGGATAAAATGGAACCATAATTGTGTCACCTGATGTAGCATATGACCCATAACAGTCACTATCCCAGATATTCTACCAACTCACTGAAGCCTCCTTCTTAGTGTCTTTACTTGCATCTTCCTCTTTTTTCTGAACTACAAATGCTAAAGCACTCTAAAGTTGTGTGCCTTCTGCCCCCTCTCTCCCGTAATTTCAACTACCTAATTGACATCTCTATTTGATGTCAATTCCGTGTTTTTTAAAACTAAATATTCAATTTTCCACAAATATTCAATCTTCCCTCTTAGGTATTCCCTATATAGTTAAATGGTACCACTTTACATGTTACTGTTCAGACCAAATATCTGACAGTGTCCTTCACTCTTTTATTCCTCTTACATTACTTAATGATACTTTTTGTTGACTCCCCATTTTAAGTATACTGCAAAATTGATCATTACCATTACACTCATTACCTCTCTGGTCTACTGCAGTAGCCTCCTGCAAGGTTTCTTTTCTTTAATTTTGGCCTCGAATAATCTGTTTTCCTGAAGCAGCCCAAATGATCTTATCACTACCCTGATCAAATCCCTACGGTGGATTCCTATCACATACTCAATAAAATCCAATCTCTCTACCTCGGTCTCCAAGACCCCAGATGACTTGGAAGGAGACTGCTTCCCCAAATTTGCATCTTACGATTCTCTATGTTCATTCTGCTCAAGACTTTACACTCTTCCTCAAATATCCAAAATGCATGTCCATCTCCTTAGTCCCATCTACTTTTCGTAGATGCTAATTTCAGATATCAGAAACAGTTTACCTCTAAAATAATGGGAAATATCATATAAAGGTGCACTGTAAATTTAATCTTTACATATTTATTCAACTGACAAATGTTTATAGAATACTTGCACCCTGTCCTGCCTTTCAGATAAGGTAGACTCCAAGCATCACAGTGTCCACTTACTCATTGAGAATCAAGGTCTAAGTCAGGGGTCATATCATCAGAAGACAGAAATTGTGGTGGTGACTGGGGAATCACCATTTCACCATCAGTCTCCTACTTTTCCAGTAAGTACACCTCTTGAAATTATAAGATGCTTCTGACCTCATTTTAAATTTAAATCTACTCATGACAAGTATAAAAATCCTGAGCAGTAACTTTCTAAATTTGTTCTACTTTTTTCCCAATGATACTGAGCTTCTCTTCAGGAAGTCTCCATTTGGCTAGTTGACTATTACATTTGATTATAAATTTCTCTCTCTTGCTAAAGAAACTTAATTTACATGCCCTGAAAACCAAAGAGTCTTATTGTGCTGGGTTTTTAAAATAAACCATATGATTGAAATTCATGCAAAAAGTTATATTTTACTCAAAGTGTGTATATCATGCATGTTTCAGAATATATATGCATATGCATACATATATATCATTCTAATTATTTTATCATATTTAACCTTTACAGTAACATGTATTGTTATCCCAATTTTATAGGTGAAAAACTGTCAGAATATAGAGTTAATTTTTCCAAAGTTAAATATTTTTAAATGACCAAATTTGAATTGGAATCTACATTGACCAACCTCAAAGTCCCTATTTAGCCAGGAAGCTTTTTAATTTTTCAATTCTTATAAACTCCAGTGATATAATTTCCTACACAATAAAGAAATTCACAAAACTGCAAAGCCAGGTTTCCACCATGAACTATTAAAGTCCTACATTTTGAAACTTGTTCACAATTCGAAGGAGGACTCAACTTCACTCACATGGAGCTGGAAATTGCTTTCCATTCATTCTTATTACAGAGGTCAAAGGCTGCATTATTCCTTGAAAATATATTTGATATCCTATGGGTTTGTCCATCCATTTTCCTCATGGAGTCTTCTAAATACTTCAGAAAATTCTAACTTGCATTCTAGTTCTATTTCAAAGGAATTCCATGGTGAAAATAGAAAAATAAAAATGTTCTATGTTAGGATAATTTAACTAATATGCAAATAAATTGCATGTCTACACAAAAAAGATAGCAACTAGCCATTTTTACCAAGAAAAAAATTTTAAGTAACTTCTTTTCTAGTGACATCAGTAAAGAATAACTACCACTCAGATGTTCAGTCCATCTCACTCTAGTCGGTTCATATGGCTAAAGAATTGGACTCGAGATTTGGAGAGGGCATTGTGCGCCTTTTCATCTCATGCTGTAAGCCTAATAAAGCATCACCTGAGGCAACTGTAGCAGTTCTTCAGAGGGTAACATTTTCTGCCAAATAGGGGAAAATATCACTGAAGATTGTATACCTTCTAACTACGTTAACCATAGAGTCCTGCATTTGGAAGGTGTGAAGACTGACTGTTGCTTAAGTAAACCCACTGGGATTTTCTAGAAAATTTTAAAAGGGCAACTGTATTAAAAAAACAAAACAAAACAAAAACAAGGGCCAGACCATGGCCCAGTGGTTAAGTTTGTGGGCTCCACTTCAGCAGGCTGGGGTTTGCCAATTTGGATCCTGGGTATGGACGGAGTACCACTCATCAAGCCATGCTGAGGAGGTGTCCCACATACAGGAAATAGAAGAACCTACAACTAGGATATATGCTATGTACTGGGGGGCTTTGGGAGAAAAATTAAAATCAGAGGGAGATTGGCAATAGATGATTGGCAATAGATGTTAGCTCAAGGCCAATCTTCAAAAAAGAGCTTCCAAAAAAATTTTTTGAAAATAAACAGTGAAGGCACTGCATTAGTTCTCAAATATGAAAAAAAAGACCTGTTAGACCAATCACATAATTAGGGTAAGGAAGATGTAACAAGGAGAAAAAATAGCCTCAGAATCATTATGGAACTATTGCTAGTCAAGAATAAAATATTGGTTCAGTCATTTTGTTCCAATGAAGACAAATTTGTCCCTTGTTTCCCCACCTTGTTGTAGCAAGATTTTCTTTCCTTTTATCTAATACTCATTTTTTTCTGCCTATAAACGTGGGATTGTGTATATCAAAATTTACTCTCCAATTTAGGTGTAACAACTTTAGAGTAATTATAACCTGTGATCATTGTTAATAAGACACCAAACAGGGTACTTGGTAATAAAAAAGGAGAAGACACCATGTTGGATAATGCAATCAGAGAAGACTCTTTAAAAGGTGATACTTAAGCTGAATTCCAAATGATGAGAAGTCATTACTGTGGGAAGCACTGTTGTATGCACTAAGATCCAACATTGAAAAGAACTTGGCAAGGTCAAGAAAATGAAATATCATTGTTTTTAAAGGGGAATAGGAAATGGACAGGATAGTACAAACTGAGGTTGAAGAAATGGACGGGAACCAAATCCTGCTGGGAAGTACAGATTTGGTAAGGAATTTGGTTTGCATTTACAGTCAGTTTCTCTCTGTGTCTTTACATGGTGCAATGGCAGAATCTCTTTTAAAATGAGTTAGAGGGACTTCCAGTTTCTGGCCCAGCATATCAGGAGCTTTGAAGTCACAGCTTCATCCTGAGAATTAGAAAGCTGAATGAAGTGAAAAATCAACAAATCTTACATCTGTCAGGGGTGTGAGGTCACAAGACAGACCACTGGCCCCCAAAATGGAGAGTGACATTCAGGTAGCTACAGAGAATCGCAAATTACCCAAAAGCAGAAACCACAGCAGCAATCAATGCTGGGGTAGGAAATCTGAGCTGTAATTGATGAACCGCTGGAGGCTCAAAACAGACAAGGCAGAAAGATACAAACTCCAAGTCAACTAAGTCATGAGGGGCCCTGACGTTTTGTAAGTTTTACCTCCAGATAATCTACCAGGTTCTCACAGTGAATATTGGGGAAAATACCATCCATCAGCAAGAGAAGGGAACCATTTAAAAATACACCAGAGCATTCTGTTGTTAACAAAGCCTGCCATCAGGAGAAACTATTTTACCAGAGCCTACCAAGCTGGAGTCTTTTCAGAAGGCTCTGGGGGAACGGAAATGCACAACTCCAGCCCCCACCAGCCATCCTATCCCACCTAAGATGGGGAGGACTGAGAAGCACAGGTGAAGTTCACACTCCAGAATTCTATGAGACATTTAAGGTATTGTCCACAATCTTTTCTAGAAAATAGCAACACAGTGAATACTCCTTAACTCATTCTATGTGGTCAGCATTACCCTAATACTAAAATCAGGCAACACATCACAAGAAAAGAAAACTATGGAGCAATATCTCTAAGGAACATAGGTGCAAAAAACCTCTACAAAGTATTAGCAATAGAATCCAACAATGTATAAAAAGAATTACACATCTCAACCAACCATAATGAAATATCATGTCACATCCACTAGGAATGCTATGTGAACAAAACAACAGATAACAAGTGGTGCCAAGGATGTAGAAAAATTGGAAGCCTTGAACACTGTTGATGAGAATGTAAATTGGTGCAGTCACTATGGAAAACAGTATGTAGGTCCCTAAAAAAATAGAAATGGCCATATGATCCAGTAATCCCACTTCTGGGTATATATCCAGAGGAATTGAAATCAAGATTTTGAAGATATATCTGCATTCCCATGTTCATTGTGGCATTATTCACAATAGCCAAGAAATGGAAGCAACCTAAAAGTCAATCAACAAATGAATGGATAAAGAAAATGACATATATACATCCTATGAAATACTATTTATTCAGCCTTTAAAAGAAGGAAATCCTGACATTTGCAACAACATTGATAATCCTTGAGAGAAGCATGCTAAGTGAAATAAGCCAGACACAAAAAAATACTACATGATACCACTTATATGATGAATCTGAAATAGTCAAACTCATAGAAGCAGAGAGTGGAATGTTGATTCCCAGCAGCTGGCCAGGAAGATGGGGAAATTAGGAGGTTTTATTCAAAGGGTGCAAAGTTTTGGTTATCCAAGACTGATCAGCCCTAGAAACCTACTTTATAGTACATTGTCTACAGTTAGCAATATTGTTTTGTACACCTTGAAATTTTCTAAGGAAGTGGGTCTTACTTTAAGCATTCATATCACAAAAAATAATAACAATAAAGATGGCAGGAGGAAACTTTTGGAGGTGTTGGATAGGTTTATGGCATAGATTGTGGTGATGTTTTCATGGATGTGTACTTATCTCCAAATTCATCAAGTTGTAGACATTAAATATGTACAGCCTTTTGTTTGTCAATCATACCCCAATAAAGTGGTTTAAAAACACCTAAAAACTCAGTTTAAAAAAATGGGCAAAACCTAAGCAGATGCCTCACAATGAAGTTATAAAGATAGCAAGTGAACACATTAAAACATGTTCAATGTCATATATAGTTATGAAAATGCAAATTAAAACAACAGGGAGATACTACTGCATGCTTATTAGAATGACCAAAATTCAAAACACTGACAACATTAACTGCTGGTGAGGATGTGAGCAATAAGGACCCTCATTCGCTTCTGGTGGGAATGGAAAATGGTATGGCCACTTTGAAAGACAGTTTGGAAATTTCTTACAAAACCAGATACACTCCTATCATACAACCCAGCAATCACACTTATTGGGATTTACCCAAATGAACTGAAAAGTTATGTCCAAGCAAAACATTCACATTGATGTTTATAGCAGTTTTATGTATAATTGCTAAAACAAACAATCAACGTCTTCTTTAATAAGAGAATGGATAAACACCAGACAATGAAATACTACTCAGCACTAAAAATAAATGAGCTGTCAAGCTATGAAAGATATGGAGGACACTTAAATGCATATTACTAAGTAAAAGAAGTGAAACTGAGAGGCCAGATGCTGCATAATTCCAAAAATATGACATTTTGGGAGACAGTGAAAACATCAGGAGTTGGGAGGATGAGAGGGATGAATAGGCAGAGTACACAGGATTTCTAGGGCGGTGACATTATTCTGTATGCTACTACAACAGTGGATTCATGTTATTATTCATGCATCCAAGCTCTTAGAAGATACAACATCAAGAGTGAACCCTAGTGTAAACTATGGACTTTGGGCAATAATGATGTGTCGATGTAAGTTCACCAACTGTAACAAATGTATCATCATGGTGTGTGATGTCAAGAGTAGGAAACGAGATATATGGGAACTCTGTAGACTTTCTGCTCAGTTTTGCTGTGAACTTAGAACTACTTTAAAAATTAAAGTTTTCAATGACAAGTGAACAGGAAAAGGAAGTACACAACTGCATATGCATAAGCTAGATGACCCAGAAGCCTGTCTTTGGAGCCCAGGGTCAGGCAGAAAGAAATATGAGGCAAGATGGAATGAGCTGGCTTGAAACTTTAAAGACAAACTCTGATCTGACCTATTTGACCATAGCTGTGCATTTCAAACAGGATTCCAAATATGTTGGAGAAAGGTGACCAGGGTTAGGCTTCTTACAATTGTCTAACATTGAAGAAGTTATTTTAAACACCGCTAAGCATCAAGGTTTGTTTGTTTGATTTTCAGTAAAAAGAAATGAATAATACCCACTCTAGAAGCTATAATGATTGAAAAACATAATGCATGGAAAATGCTTAACAAAATGCCTGAAACACAGTAGGGTACCGTCATTTTTTTTTAAGGTGAGACTCAGTAAAGTAAGACAACAATTTGTTTTTAACTAAGGAAAGCTTCTATCTAATGAACATCTCACAATTAAGGTAGAAGAGCTACTTGAGAAGTGCTACCAAATCATAGGCTAGACTACACTAGTTCCAGCAGGTTAAAGACTGTTCTAAGTCCTTTCTATTTCTACTTCAGGACTAACCACAATTACTACACAGCAGGTATTCAGTAAAAATAAGTGAGTATATGAATAACTCTCTATGGTGTCAATAAATTTCCTGCTCTCCAGCTTCCTCAGTCCTTTAGTTCTGCTAGTCTTCATACGTGTAAGGTAGAAACAGGGACACGCTTAATTTTTCTAGGAATAAACAATTATCTATGGGATAAATGAAATCCGTTTTATAAGATCATATCCCCAATGGTAGTGAACACCTGGAGTGTATGGCTGCCCCCTAAATCTCTTAAAAATGTCCTGCACCTGTTGTTAGTTTCCAAAGTATGAACCCACTTTGCCAACATAAAATCCAAAGAACTACATTTCCCTGTGCTCCTGCCGCTTGGGTGCAGATATGTGACTTGAGTTCTGCCAACCAGGAGCATCTGAGCAAACTTCAAATGGAAATAAGTTATCTGATGCTAAGTAGTTCTGAGAGCCAGAAGGGTTCTGAGGTCAGGGAAGTGGTGTCACCTTTGCAATTTAGCCAGCAGCAGCATGATCTTGGTGTCAGCAGGACAATACTTCCTTTAGAATCCCTGTATTGTCCAGGTGTGCTTCTGAAATGTATTAATTGTAGCTGAACCTAGAATCTGTGACCCAAGTCCTGCCAAAGAGTCTTTAAGCTATTTTATTGCATATCCTAAGTCTCTTCTACTTAAACTAGATAGACATTATTCTCCGTCTTCAGACAAGTAACTTCACATATGCCAAACAGACGTAAAATTCCCCATTTCAATTTATCACCAAGAAAGGAATGTCATCAATCTCAGAAGCATTCTAGTTAACAAATGTCCTTTTTTACAAAAGCAAATATTTTTAAGAAGGTTAGAAAGAGACAATAGTCATTCATTCCATAATTATTGATTAAGTATTTATTTGAGGCCAAGCTTTCTTCTAAACTGGACATGTGATATTGAACAAAACATACACCCTATACCACTTCTGAAAAAATATCTCCCTGTATTTTAAGTCTTTACATATTCTGCTTGCTATGTTGGTCTCACTTTCATAATAAAATTTTACCCTCACACAAGTCTTGTCAAGGAAATCAGACCCACAATTGGAACATCACTAAGTCCTTAGAGGTACGGGGTCAATGTAGATCAGAGAACAAGAGAGAGAAATTCAGAAATGCCAAGGAGATTGGAGACCATTCCAGGCACAGAAATTCCCACAAGGCCAGTCAGCTCTCATGTTCTCAGCAGGCACAGTGAAATCATGCATAATACTTTCTAAAGTTCAAAAAAACAATTAGCTTAATATTCTAGGCCATGTAAGTAGTTCTACTACAATTTTAAAATTTCCAGTAATAAAAAGTGTTCATATTAAGTAACATTTCCAAGCATTTGATTGTCTAAGAGCTTATATAGATTGCATATTTGACCTTGAAAATATCTCCATCATTCCCCAATAACTGTAGCTTAAAGAGGTAATGTTTTGCCAAAGTTCACACTATAAAAGGCAAAGTTAAGATTTGAACTCAGGACTGTCTAACTCAAATGCTGTGCTCTCAAGCATTATAATGTATTAAATCTTTTCACTTGTTCCTCAAAAATGTACATAAAACATATGATACATAAAAATCTTCATAAAACAAAGCTCTCAATATGAATGACTAGTTTACAATACAATTACAATAACCATGAGTGTTAGTGCAAATAATATAGCAAAAATAGATGGTAGATCTTTCCTTTTGGAGGAAGAAAGATAAAAACAGAATCAGATAAAATGTGCCAGAAGATTACAAAGTACAGAAAGAGAAATTGGAGAATACCCAAAATTCCTTTTTTCCAAGAATGCTTTATTTTTCTCTTGCAATTGCCTAGGTAACAAGGTTGCATTGTAAGAACTAAGATGTTTCGAGAATTTCATTATCCTCCCAGCTTCTGCTGTGAAGAATTCTTCCCAGAAAATGCCTTAATAAAATAACTCTATTGATAGGCTCAGGATGTGAATGTAATCTATAGGACTCTTGGTCAAACTGCCTGCAAAGATCACCTACTTCAAAAACATCAAGATAATTGTTTAAAAAGCTAAATCTATCAATCAGCAGCTTCGCTAAATCAGAATCTCTAGAGCTTTGTCCTGGGAATCCATGTTTTCACAAGAAATCAAAGAGATTCTGACAGCAACGCAAAGTTTGACAAACAATTGGGTAACACAAAAATGTTAACGGGATATTTTATATTGATGATTTCCTGTCAAGGCCTGTCCTCAGAGTGCCTATCCACAAAAATCAACATAATTTTGACAAATTTGGTCCAGAATGATAGAAATTAGCTTTTTTTAACTCTTCATCATTTAAGGGATAAAGTTATTTTATGTTGTCATGTATATTTTTCTGTTAAAGTCACCTTGTGACTCTGAAGATTCTTCACAGAATTTTCCACTTCTGCACTCCTGAGGTGTAGATTAAAGGATTTAACATGGGAGTTATCATAGTACAAAACACAGCCACAACTTGATGGAAAGTGTGGTCACTGGAGGAAGATACACAAACCTGCAGGACACAAAGTGTAAAATAACCACAGTGGTGTGAGAGACACTGGTGGAGAGGGCTTTGCACCTACCATCCAAACTGTGACAATTCAAAGGGTATATGATGACCATATTGGAGACCAGTAGGAGGAGAAAGTTTAATGAGCAGATGAACCCTCTCTGGGCAGCAATGAAGAGACCAAAGGTATGAGTTTCCAAGAAGATGAATTTCAGCAGTGTTCCTGTCACTCATGATCAATGACATTGGGACCGCAAAAAGGCAGTCAGACTCTGAAAAGAATCCGAATTATTGAATGAATAGAACCTCCATCCTAGGCCACTCCCGTGAGATGGCCACAACTATACAATCTGCTCATGATGGTCTGTGTTACAGAATGTCCCTAAGCTGTCATAGGCCATCCCCATCAGCAGAATGACCTCAGCAGCATCAAAAGATGCTCAGCAAATACTTAAGTCATACACTTCCTGAAAGTGGCAGTTTTTCTGACAGCAAAAGTGTTAGCTAGCATTTTATGGGTCAGGGAAGAAGAAGAGTAGCCACCTATAAAGAATAAGTAACAGAAAGAAAAAATAAAGTACTACTAGGGAGCATAAAAAAGACGTAACTAAATGTAAACATTTACCCTCCTCATGGATAAGAACCCTCAAAATTCTAAAGATATACAATCTTGCTAAATTAATCTTCCTAAATCAAAACACATTGAAAATAGCAACTTTGTTGTGACCTTCCTAGCTTATCATAAGTTTAATTCCATAACATAAGTATGCAGGAATGGACATAATTCTGAAAAAGGAGATTAATGAGGGAGTCCTAGGCTTATTGCATATCACAACGTATTATAGAAGAAATGCAATTATTTCTTGTATTAAATGGCACATGCCAGCAGAGATCAATGGAAAATAATAGACTCCTGAATTGCATCCAAATATATATAGGACTTTAGAAACAATGAAATTGGGATTTCAACTCAGTGGTGAAAATATAATTATGCAACTACAAAATAATTCACTGACAAAACAATAGAACTTAATCCTATTTAACTGATGATATCAAAATAAACATCAAATAGATCAAAAATTTCATATAAAATATAAAACCACAAAAATGCTAAGAAAATATTAACTTCTAAAAAATGTGGGGAAATATTATGGTTAGATTGAAGTGTTGAAAAATTTTTAAGGAAGATACAAAAATCAAAAACCATTTATAAATCTGACTAGGTGAATATTAAAAAATTCTACCGAGTCAAGAAAAAAAAATTCTACATAGCATAAGAAGGTCAAAATCAAATCACGTACAAGAAAAATAAGTACATGAAAGAGATTATTTCCTTAATATATAATTCCTCATAAAAATCAGTATGGAAAAGACCAACAATTGAAGAAAATAGTTTAAAAATCATTTATAAAGGGCCAAGCCAGTTAACGGAATAGTGAAGATCACGTGCTCTGCTTCAGCGGCCTGGGTTCTCTGGTTTGGATCCCAGGCACGGACATGGCACTGCTCATCAGGCCATGCTGTGACAGGCATCCCACATATAAAGTAGAAGAAGATGGGCATGGATGTTAATCAGGGCCAGTCTTCCTCAGCCAAAACAGAAGGATTGGCTGTAGATGTTAGCTCAGAGCTAATCTTCCTCAAACAAAAAAAATTTATAGACAATTCAAAGATAAAGAAATACATTAACTTTAAACATGTGAAAATATGCTTAAATCAATTATATTGAAAGAACTTCAATTAAAGTATACAAACTAATTATAATTTCTTTTCTGAATGAGATTGTTGTATAGCATAAATGTTTCCCAGGTGCTAGTTGTTGAGAATGTGGACGAGCAGATAATTTCAAAAACTGTGGGCAGGAGTGTACTTGGTACAACTTCATGGATGTCACTTTGGCAACAACTATGAATATCAACTTTTTAAATACATATACTCTAGACTGAAAAATTCTACTCCTAGTGACTAACATTTCTAGGAACATATATTCAAAACATATATTTATTGCAGAATTATATGTGATAGAAAAGGATTAAAAACAATATGAAGAATACTGGATACATTAATTCTAGAATTATTATTAGAGAAAATTATATAGTATGAGAACAACTAAGAATGAGTTAGATCTAAATGAACTGGTATGGAAAGAGAGTCAAGATGATGAGTAGTAAAGTTGTAAATGTTTACACATAGACATACGAAAAAATATCAAGCATGTATGTAAACACGTTTGTATTTGCAAAGATTAATACTTGAAGAATCTTAAGACAGGCTTTCATGACTACTCTGGGGAGGAACACTGGGAAACACTAATGGGGATGGAATAGAAATTTGTTTTTCACATATTATTTCATGTGGTTTATATTTTTATGTTATTATTGAACTTTCAATTTATTTATTTTAAAAAGCAGAAGTGTTACATGCTAAATATTTCATATATAATGAAATTAAACAAAGAGAACATTCTACATATCATTAAATGTTTCAGTTAGGAAAAAAGAACAGGAAAGGGTAATAAATAATCCAGCTAAAAAGTAAAACTAATTTCAGAAAAAAATTAAATAAATGCATAAATTAATTAAATATTAGTTTAACTATAAAAATTTCATTCACTGTATATTTCTTATT
The DNA here is from genome assembly GCF_041296265.1 of Equus caballus. Lineage (NCBI taxonomy): Eukaryota > Metazoa > Chordata > Mammalia > Perissodactyla > Equidae > Equus > Equus caballus. Next base: position 16,900,071 of record NC_091695.1, read on the forward strand.
GACTTCTTGCTATATATGCATTACAGGTTTCTAGGTGAAGTGATAAATAAGACATTATAGAGTGGCATTAAGCAAAGAAACTGTCATTAATAATCTAATCATACAGAATTATTTATTATAATTATGATAAATGCTGTTAAAGGAAAGGATAGGTGGATAAGTTTTAAGAAGACTCTTGGGTTCCAAGGAGATGAGCCCTAATGTCAAAGGACTCTCTTCATGGTGAATGTCAAACTTATTTACTATGAGCTAGGAAATTTCTTCTCCAGAGCTCCTTCATAGCATTATTCATCTCAGAATTTCTCAGAGTGTAGATTAATGGATTCAGCATGGGGGTTATTACTGTATAAAACACACTCAATGACTTGTCAATGGGGAAGGTCTCTGCAGGTCTTGCATACATGAAAATACAGGGAACAAAGAAGAAGACAACCACAGTGATGTGGGAACCACAGGTCTGGAGGGCTTTCCGCCTCCCTTCCTGACTAAGATTCTTTAGAGAGCGCAAGATGACACCATAAGAGACGAGTAAGAGCAGAAACACAATAGTGCAAATCAGTCCTCCATTAGCCACCACTAAGAGGCCAACGACACGGGTGTCAGTACAGACAAGTTTCAGTAAGGGGTACATGTCACAGATAAAGTGATCAATGACATTGGGGCCACAAAATGGGAGCCCATAAATAGTGCTAAGTTGAATTACTGAGTGAAGAAAACCTCCAACCCAGGACACTACCAGTAATACAACACACACCCATTGCCTCATGATAACCAAATAATGCAAGGGCTTACAGATGGCCACATAGCGGTCATAGGCCATCACCAACAGAAGAAAGACCTCTGATCCACCAAAAAAGTGCTCTGTAAACAGCTGGGCCATACAAAATCTGAAGGATAGGGTATTTTCCCCAAAGAACAAGTCTGAAATCAATTTGGGGGAAATGACTGAAGAATAAATGGCATCCATAAATGATAGACTGGCAAGAAAGAAGTACATGGGTGAGCCCAGGGTCCTACTAAAAGTTACAGTCACAACAATGAGCATGTTGCCCACCATGGTCAAAATGTAGAAGAGCAAAAACATAACAGAAAGGACTTTCTGCTCCTTTGGATTCTGTGTGAGGCCCGAGAGGACAAAGTAAGTCACATTGTTCTTTGGTTCCATCTATTGTTTTTTAAGTGCTGATTTCAGATATTAGTTTACCTGTAAAACAAGAAAAAAATCTTTAAAAGTATTTTAAATTTAATCTTTTGTTTAATCTCCAATCAAAAAAATATCTGTGGAGGATGTGTTTGTGTCAAACAACCTGCCGTAAATATTGGTATTACCATATTGAATAGGATTGGTTCCCTACTCTCAGTGATTTCATGTATAACCAGGGGATCAGACAATTAAAGATCAAATTAGTAAATATCATTGTAAATATATTTGTGTTGTACTAAGGAACATCTAAATCAAGCTAGGATCTAGGAGTGCTTCCCAGAGGAAGCAGTACTTCAGCAGAGCTTTAAGGGAGAAGTGAGAGAACAAGAGAGAAGGGGAAGGGAATTCGTTAAGCGATGAACTATGTATAAAGTCACAAAAGTGTTAGAGTGAGAACTCAAGATAATTTACATATTCAAAGTCAGTAGTGCGAATTATGAATGGAAGGCTATAGACCAAAGGTCACTGTATTAGTTGCTAGAGCTACCACTCTATAACAATAATTGCCCTTCCTGCAGTTTCCAAAGAGATATTCATTTCCGCTTGAGACTTCAGCTTTAATATTCAATTTCTAGCAACATTCTGTTCATGATGATATATGTATTCTTTCAGAGGACAAATATTTTTTCTATAGCATTCCTATTTCCTTCCTGAGCCCTCACTAGAATCAACTTTCAATGCCCATATTTCTACCAACATTCTCACAAGGCATAGGCTTTTTCTACAACATCTACCCATTAATCAATCCCAAAGCCAGTTCCACATTTTTTGGAATATATTACAGCAGCACCTCCACTTCTCAGTACAAAATCTGTATTAGTTTGCTAGAGCTACCATAACAAAGAAGCATAAACTGGATGGCTTAAACAATAGAAACTTATCATCTCACAGTTCTGGATGCTAGGAATTCAAATTCAAGGTGTTGACAGTGTTGATTCCTTCTAAAAATTGGAAGGGAAGGACCTGTTCCTTGGCTTGTAGATGACCATATTTATGTTCATATGGTATTCTCCCTGTAAGCATCCAGATTTCCTCTTTTGATAAAATTACTAGTCATGTTGGATTCATGCCCACCCTAACGATCTTATTTGTACTTTATTACCTCTGTAAAGACCCTATGCCCAAGCAAGGTCACATTCTGAGGTACTGGCGGTTAGGATGTCAACATATGAATTTTGGGAGGATGCAATGGAATCATAATTGTGTCATCTGACATAGAATATGACCCATAATAATCACTGTCCCAGATTTTCTACCAAATCCCTGAAATCTTCTTAGTGTCTTTACTCAGATCTTCCTGTCTTTCTTGAATTATAAATGCTAAAGCTTTCCAAAATTGTATGGCTTCTGCCTCTATCTCTCCCCTAATTTTCAAAGCTGTATATGAAACTAACTGATATCTCCAATTAGATGTCAATTTAGCATTTGTAAAGCTAAATTTTTAATATACTATAATAAATCTATTCCTTCCTAGGTGTTTCCTTTTTAATTAAATGGTACCACCTTCCATGTTATTGTTCAGAATTTAAATCTGATAGTATTCTGCACTCCCTTATTCACTCAATTTATTTATAAAAAAATTTAATAAGTCCTGCTGACTCTTTCTTTAAAATATATTGCAAAATTGATAATTACCACAATACCCATTGCCTTCCTGGTTCGCTGTAGTAGCCTCTTGCAAGTTCTCTCTGCTTTTGTTCTGGCCTTCAATGATCTATTCTCATGAAGCAGCCCAAATATTCTTCTTTATGTCTTATTTAAATCATATCACTTCCCTTTTCAAAACCCCTACAGTGCATTTCTCTCACATACTCAATAAAATCCAATCTCCTGGGATACTTGACCTACAATTCCTTGGATTACTTGGAACCAGGCTACCTCCCCAAAGTCACATCTTATAATTCTCCGTAATCATTCTGCTCAAGACTTCATAGTCTTCCCCAACTATCCAAAGTGCTTTTCTGCCTCTTTAGCTCCATCAATTCTTTTGTAGATGCTAATTTCAGAGATCAGAAGCAGTTTACCTCTAAAATAATGGGAAATATTCTGGAGAGGTGTATTGTAAGTTTAATCTTTACTTATTCATTCATTTGACAAGTGTTTACAGAATACTTACATTGTGTCATTCCTTTCAGATAAGGTAGACTCCCAGCATCACAGAACATCCACCGATTCATCGATGCTCAGGGTCTAAGTCAGGGATTATGTTATCAGAAGATAGAAATGGTGGTGGTGACTGAGGAAGCACCTTTTCACCATCAGTCTCTTACTTTTCCACGTAAGTATGCCTCTTGAAGTTATAAGATGGCTGCTGACTTCATTTAAAGAATTTTTTAATCTATTCATGAGAAATAGCATATAAATCTTGACCAGTAACTTTCTAATTTTTTCCACCAATTTTCCATGATATTGAACTTCCCTTGAGGGATTCTCTATTTAGCTAATTGACTACTACATCTGCTTATAAATGTCTCTCCCTACTCAAGAGATTGAGTTTTTTTGCCATGAAAGCCAAAAAGTCTTATTGTACTGGATTTTTACATAAATCCCATCATTAATATATGTGCACAGATAGTTTTGTGTTACTCTAATGTCTACAGAACTGATGTTTTATAAAATATATATATCATACCTTATTGCAAAGGATATTTCAAAAACGGTAAATTTTATTTTTCTAAATCTAGCTTTACTACCTTCAAAAAAGTAACAGTCATCACTCTGAGTCATAATTTGCATGTTTGTAAAATTAAATTATGATAGGTACTTAGTGAGTTTTTGTGAATATTTAATAAGCTAAAAAAATGAAGGCATATGTAACACAGTTCTTGGATCAACATGGATAATCAATCTTCATTTTTTAAATAAAATATCAGAAGCTACGAAGTAAGCATATCAGCATCAATCATAAGTGTATATCACTCTGCAATGCAAAAATAAAAAGATGAGAAAACAAATATTTTTATTCCATTGTTTCCATTGATATAGACAAAAACATTTTAATGAAAGGAAATATTAATATGGCAAGAACACCTATTTAATTTGCTATGCAAAACTATGTATTAGATGCTATGTCCATTCATACATACATGTTATATCTATACATACATATATAAGTATATAAACTCACATATACATATACACATAAACATATACATATATAAAGTTACATTAAATGTATAATTTTTCATGTTTACAATAACAAGAATCATTATCCCCATTTTTTGGTGGAAAACATTGAGGCTTAGAATAGAATTAATTTTTCCAAAGTTACTTATTTTTAAGTGACAGAACTGGAGTTGGAATCTAAGTTTGATTTACTTCAAAGTCCCTGTATATACCAGCAGAAGGTTTTTAAACTTTTCAATTCTTATAAATTCAACCATTATAATTTCCTGTGTAATAAAGAAATTCACACAACTACACAGCCTGGCTTGCAATCTGAACTATTAAAGTCTTACCTTTCAGAAACTGGTTCACAATTTGAAGGAGAAATTTTACCTTTACTCATAAAGAGCTGGAAATCGACCTTCCATCTACTTTCCCCACAGAGGGCAAAAAAGTGCATTATTTCTTGAAGATATTTTATTTCACATGCCTTAGTCTATCCATTTTCTCCATGGATTCTTCTAAAGATTTCAGAAAATTACTACTTGCCATGTAGCTATATTTCAAAGAAAGCATGATACAAGTAAAATAAAATTTTCCCATTAGGATAATTTATCAAAAACGCAAGTAAATCGTATGTCTGCAGAAGAAGACAGCAACTAGCTATTTACCGGGAAAATTTTTTGAGTACTTTCTTTTCCAGTAGCATCAATAAAGAATAACTATCATTCAGAGGTTTAGTCCATCTCACTTTATCGTGTGGATATGGCCAAATAGTTGTACTTGACATTCGAGAGAACTTTCTTGTACTTTAAGCCTAATAAAGCATCTCCTGAAATTACTATATCAGTACTTAAGAGCAGAGCATCTTCTAACCAAGACAGGCAAAGATCAGGAAGGCTTTATACTCTCTAATGATATTAATTATGGAGTCTGCAATTGGAATATGTCCAGGATCGATTGTTGCCTAATTTAATTCACTGAGATTTTCCACAAAATTTTAAGAGAACACCTATATTAAAAAAGAGAGAAAAACCCATTAGACCAATCACATAATGATAGTAAGTAGAATGTAACAAGGAGAAAAAAATAGCCTCAAAACTGTTATGGAAATATTGCCAGCCAAGGCTAAAATATCAGCCCTGCCATTTTAGCCTAAAGAAGATTAATTTGTCACTCATTTCCCCACCTTGACATAGCAAGGTTTTCTTTCCTTTTATCTAATATTTAACTTTTTTCTGCCTATAAGGGTGGTGAGGTTGTATATGTTAAAATTTTTATCTCTGATCTAGTCGTAATAATTAATTATTTATCCAATTGATTTTTTTTAAATTTGATCATCTATTTTATGCCAGGTTCTGTGCTATGAGCTGTGTCTAAAGTAGTTAATAAAATAGGAAAAAAATCAGGATAAGAATTCTGCCTGCATTTATCATACTCTTGGAATAAAGTCAGACAATAAACAGGGAACCAACTTAATAAAGTAATTATAAACTGTGATCGCTGCTAATAAGACAACAAACAGGATACCATGACAGAAAATCAGAAGGAGATACTACTGTGCATAGGTAACTAGGGAAGACCCTTTTAAAAGGTGATTTTTAAGCTGAAATCCAAAGGATGACAAGTTGTTACCATGGGAAGCACTGTTACATGTGAAAAACTCCAACACTGAAAAGAGCTTGGCAAGTTCATGACACTGAAAAGTCACTGTGCCTGAAGGGGCACAGGAAACGGAAAGGACAGAACTGAAGTTTAAGAGATGCACAGGAACCACACTCTGCTGGGCAGTACAGCTCTTGGTAAGAAATTTGGATTTCATCTTAAATTCTTTCATGAGGAGAGTAAGGGGGCTTCTAGTTCCAGTTTGGCATGTAAGGAACTTAGAAATCATTACTCCCTCCTAACAACAAGTAGTAGAAATCATTATACCCTCCTAACAATAAGTAGGAAGCTGAATTAATTACCTTGATCTGTCAGAGAAATGGGGTTACAGAGAAAACCTCTGTTCCTAAATTGGAGAGACAGACCATTACAGAGAATCACAACTTCCCAGAGCAGAAACCTATGAACAGAAACCCCCATGGGAACCAGTGCCCGGGTAGGAAAACCTGAACTGTAATTGATGGATTGCCAGAGGCTTGGTGTGAACAAGGCCAAAAGAGAAAAACTCTGGGGGGACCCAGTCATATGAGGGCTTCCACATGTTTGTGAGTTTTAACTCTGGGATCTCAACCAACTCGACACAGAGAATATAGGAGAAAAATACCCTCATGCTTCTGGCAGCGAGAGTGAAAAGAAATCACTTTTAAATACTTCAGAGCCCTCTGTTCTTAACAAGGCTTGCATTCAGGAGAAACTATTTTACCACAGCCTAACCTGCTGGAATTTTATCAGAGCCTAACCTACCTGGAAGAAATGAAACACCCAACTCTGGTTTCCTCTAGTCATCTTGTCACACCTAAGCGGGGACTAGAGAGGACCTGAGAAGCACTGCTGAGCTACACAGTCCAAGGACACAGGCTCTCCAAAGACTGAGACTTTGTCAGAGAACTATGGAACACTCCCCTTGTGTAACACCTTCCTACTACATTATTAAAGGTGTATTTAGCACAGTTTTTTTCATCCAGTACATCATCTCCACATTTCAACAACAAATTACAGTGCATACTAAAGGCAGAAAGCATGGTTTGAAGAGACTGAAGAACCATCCAAGCTAGAGTCAGATATTGGAAGAAATGTTATTAGAGCAGGAAACTTTTTAAACTATGATTAATATGCTAAGAGGAAAAAGTAGACAAGTAAGAACAGGTGAATAACATAAGAAGAGATAGAAATTCTAAGAATCGAAAAGAAATGCTAGAGATCAAAAACACTGTGACATAAATCAAGAATGCCTATGATTGGCTCATTAGTAGACTGGACATGGCTGAGGAAAGAGTCTCTGAGCCTGAGGATATGACCATAGATATTTCCAAAACTGCAAATCAAAGAGAAAAAAGGTCTAAAGAAAAAATCAGAATAAAATATCCAAAACCTGTGGGACAACTATAAAAGATATAACATACATGTAATGTGAATACCAGAAAAAGAGAAAGAGTGAAAGGAACAGAAGCCATATTCAAAGCAATAATGACTGAGAATTTCCCCCAAACTAATGTCAGACACAAAACCATGGATCCTAGAAGCTCAAAGAACAACTCCTAAGATAAATGACAAACCAAAAAAGCAAAAAGCTATACCAGAGTGTATCATATTCAAACTTCAAAAAATCAAAAATTTTAAAATCTTCAAAGAAGCCAGAGGAAAAAATATCTTACCTATAGAGGAGAGAAGTGTAAACTCCTGAGATTAAGCTCTTTGATTGTAATGTAAGTGCTTGTAATTAAGATTTGATTGCCAAGGCATTCATTTCAAAAGACATTCATCTTGAATAAACATATTGTCAGTTATATGACACAGCTACTAGCAAAACAACCAGATAAGAAATTAGGCCACCTCTACCTATGAAGTTCCCTCTTTCAGAAAGCCCTGGGTAATCTAGATAACTGCCCACTTGAACACCCCACTTCTTCCTTCCCGTGCCCTAATTCCCACAATTATGCTTTAAATTGGCAAATAAAGAGTGAACCCACAATAGCCTAGATACCCATCCTCAGACCCTAATAAAGGCAGAGCCCCAGGACTGCACTCTTTTTCTCTACCTCTGACCCTGCTCTATGGCCCCTGAGTGTGCAAAGATCCCTCCAGGACCAGTGAGTAATACATCTTGTTTCTCAAAGTTCCCTGATGGTTTTTGCTGATTTGTGTCCTACAGTCATCATAAAAACCACAAAGGCCAGTCTGGCCACAACATTGGTCTCAGGGGGGCAAATGTCCATGGGTACTTGCTACAAGTAATATGGGCCTGGTGAATCATCACTTTCAATCACTATCAATAGTCTGAGACCACCACAACAAGGAGCAAAGAAAAGAATTGCATCCAACTTCTCAGAAAGCATGCACTCAAGAAATTAATGGAGTGAAATAAAGAGTTGAGAGAGATATAAAAAGCAACCGAAGATTCTGTACCCTGTGAAATTATCCTTTAAAAGTGAAGGAGAAAAGCAGTCAGACTCATAGGATCAGAGAGTAGAATGGTGGTTGCCACAGAAATGGGGAGATGTTGGTCAAAGGGTACAAACACGAATAAGGTAAGTTCTGAGGATCTAATGTACAACATGGTGACTATAGTTAATTATACTGTATTGTATACAAGGAATTTGCAAAGAGAGTACATCGTAAGTGTCCTCACCACATGCACAAAAAATGGTAACTGTGAGGTGATGGTTAAGCTAATTAACTTGGTTGTGATAATAATTGGATAACACATATGTATAGTAAATCATCACACTATACATAGAAAGGAAAAAGACAGATTTTCTTAGAGAATGAAAAATTAACTGAATTTGTCACAAGTAGATCTTCCTGCAAGAAATGTTAAACAAGTTCTTCTGAGAGAAAGAAAATCATACAGGTCAGAAACTCAGATCTACGTAAACAAAGAACACTGGAGAATGAATGAGCGAAGTTAAATAAAAACTTTTACCTTCTTATTCTTAACTGATCTAACAGAAAGCAGTTTGTTCAAAATAATAATAGCAACAACGTATTCAACTATGTATGTTTATGTATAAGTGAAATGAATGTCAGTAATAATACAAGGGCCTGGAGATAGGAATTATGAGTATTTTGTTATAACAATATACATGCACTACCCATGACATGGAGTAGTGTTATTTGAAACTGGACTTAGTTTTAAATGTATATTGCAAACCCTAGGACAATCACTAACAAAAAATAAAAAAAAGTAACTGATATGTGAACAATGGAGAAAATAAAGAATCACATAAAATGCTCACTTAAAGCTACAAAAGACAGAACAAGAGTGGAATACAAAAATAAGAACAAAAAACAAGGGCAACAAATATGATAGATATTAACCCAACTATATAATTAATCACTTTGAATAACAATGGTCTGAATGAAACAGTTAAAATATAGATATTGTCAGAGTAGATCAAAAATATGATCCCTCTATATTTTGTCTACAAGAAATTCACATTATATATAAAGACACATACACACTGAAAGCAAATGGATGGATGAAGATACACCACAATAACACTAATCAAAACACAGTGGAAAGCTATATTAATTTCAGACAAAGTAGACTTCAAAGCAAGGAAAGTTATCATCAGGGATAAGAAGGACATTACATAAGGACAGATTGGTCAATTCTCAAAGAAGAAATGGAAATCCAAACTGTATATGAACCTAAAAACAGAGCATCACAATATATTAGGGGAAAAATTTATAAAACTGCAGGGAGAAATAATGAATTCACCATTATAGTTGAAGACTTCAAATTCCATTATCAGAAAGGGACAGATTCAGCAGACATAAAATCAATAAGGACATAGCTAAACTCAATAACATCATCAATCAACTGAACATGATTGCAACTATAGACTACTTCATCCAGCAACAGCAGAATACACATTTTTCTCAAGCTCACATAGAACATTCTCCAAGACAGACAACATTCTGGACCGTAAAACACACCTTAATAAATTTAAAAGAATAGAAATCATACAATGCCTACTCTCAGACTACAATGGAATTAAACTGGAAATCAATTATAGAAGGATATCTGGAAAACCTCATCAACTTGAGGAATAAACAACACAATTCTAAATAGCACATGGATCAAAGTGGCTTTAAAAAAAATGAGAGTCAGTAAAGTAAGACAAGCATATTTTTTTTATTGAGGAAACTTCCTTCTAATAAACATCTCAAAATTAAGATAGAAGAGTTACTTGAGAAAAGCTGTCAAGTGCCAAGTGGTAGACTATGATAGTGCCAGAGGTCAAGGACTCTTCTGGTCGTTTGTGTTTCTTTTTCAGCACTAACCACAATTACAAGCATCACAGGTATTCAGGAAAAGTAAATGAATATATGAATAATTTTCCACAGTATCAAGAGTTTTCCTGTGCTCAGCTTTTTTGTGGTTCTTTGTTTCTGTTTTTCTTCCTACGTATAGGACAGAGACTGCAACACCCTTAAATTTTGTGGAAATAAGAAGCTATCTATGGATAAATGAAACCGATTTTATGAGATCCCATCCCCAATAATAGTGAATAGCAAGAGTGTGTAGCTGCCCATAAATCTCTTAAAGGCATCCTGCACGTGTTAGTTTCCTAAGTATATACCCAGTTTACCATTATGAAATCCAAAGAACTACATTTCCCTATGCCCCTGACACTTGGGTGCAGACATATGACTTGGGTTCTGCCAACCAGGAGCACCTGTGCAGGTCTTTGAGTAGGTATTAGTTATCTGAGGTTAAGTGGTCCTGAGAATCAGAGTGGTTCTGAGGTCAGGAATGTGGTGGCACCTTTGTAGTTTAGTCAGAGGCAGCATGATCTTGGTCATAGCAGCAGCTCCTTAGCACGCAAGTCCATCAGGTGTGCTTCTGCAAGTTATTCCTGATTGATCAGCCTAGAATTGGTGATCCCCACTCTTCTTAAGCTGTTTAATTGCACATCGTGTATCCCTTCTACTTAAACTAGCTACAGGAATTCTGTGTCATCAGTTAAGAACCCTGGCTGATATACTAAGCTGACCTACAATTCTCCATTTCAATTTATCACCAAGAATGGAAAGTCATCGATTTCAGAAGCTTCCAGTTAACAAAAGTCCCTTTTTAAAATTCATTTACTACTGTTACCACAATAAAAAATAAATAAATAAAAACACACCTACTCTTAAGAGGGTTAAGTGGAGATGATGACCTTTTATTCCATGAATATTGATTAAGTATTACTCTGTGCCAAGTCTATCCTAGGTGCTGGACATGCAGTAGTGAACAAGACAGCCAATGTGTCTAATTTTCATGTAGTTTACATTCTAGTTGGAAGAGAGAGAGATTAAACAAATACATCAGATGATCAGATGGTGAAGATGCCATAGAGAAACTTTAATAGAGTGATGTGATAGAGGGTAACTCAGGGAGATGGAGAACGGCTTTATATGTGTGGTTAAAGACCTGCAAGGATTCTTCTCAAGATGGCGCTGTGAGCAGACGTTACACTCGCCTCCTCCCACAAACACAACCAGGTTACAACAATTTTGGGAAGAATCACCCTGGACTGAAAACTGAAAACTGGATAAAAAGAAACCCCACAACAAGGGACAGTCCTGACAAAAACAGAAGAGGCAGTAACTCCAGCCGGAGAGGAAAAAACCCACCTTTGGGAGCAGCAGAGCTTCTCAGCTGGCCAGGCGGGAGCCAACCTAAGGTTCGCAGCCCTCCCTGGAGGAGTGAGGTCCGGAACGGGGGCAATACTGCTATAACCATCCTTTGGACTCAGCCCAACTGGGATGTGGGTCTTACTACCTGGTTTTGCTAGCTATTAACTGCAGCGAGGACACCCCAGAAAAGCTATCCGCCTAAAGCCGAAAAGATCCGGGTCTTAAAGGGCCCACGCACAAACTCATTCATTGCAGCAACCTAAAATCACCAGAGAGAAGGCTGACTGTCCTTTGGTGAAACAAGACTCACCTGGTGGGCTCTGGGGGCATCTTGGTGAGAGGAGGATCCTCTCCTGAGACTGAGACATTGGTTGGGGCCATTGTTCTGAGCTGGTCCAGGGGTGCTGATATGGACACTGGTAGGGGCCATTGAGGTGCGTCCCTTGGGCTGTTAGCCCAGGGGTCTGCCACACCCACTAGAGCACAGGTTTAATCCAGTTCAGCCAGGGCAGGCAACCAGCCCTAGGGACTGGCCCCACCTAACTGTAAGCTCTCAGGCTACTTTTCAGCCTGCATTGACTGAGTGCCTTGAGCCTCTACAGGCAGGCAAGGGTTTCTGCCTCTGTGGGGCAGGGCTTGTGTGAGGACCAGGTGAACTCTGGGGGTCATTGGGGCAGAGGTGGGGGCCTCTGCAGTGTGGCGGAGGGGCGCACTCCAGGGGGTTTAAAAGTGTGCATGGACCAGGACTGTGTTGACAGTGTATGTGGTCCAGAGCTGGGTGAGGCTTATCAGTGGCAGAAGACTTGTGCTTCACAAATAGCCATAAAAAGGATCAGCCCCACCTTTCAAAGCCTGAAACAACTGAGTGCCTCCATGCCAAAGGCTAGCGCCACTCAGCTGTACTCCTAAGAGAACTGACATCAGCCTTGTTGTCCTCAGGCCTATCACAACTGTATGCCCCTGAGCCTAGCTACCAGCTACACTGGGTACCAACCCAATTAAGAGGACACTTGCAATAAGAGTGTGCTAATAGACTTTGTAGCCAACAGTGCTGAGGCCCTTCCAAACCAGATTTACAAGCAGCTGGCCAGGGAAGGAAAGATCAGACTCCCTGGGGACTGGCAGTGGGAGCAACCCTGCCACAGCAGAAGAACACAAATAGCCCACAAAGGGGTCACTCCTGGTTCTTATGGTCTGGTCACGAGAGGGAAGCACACTGTTGGGCCTCATAAGGCATCTCATACATAAGGCCACTTCTCCAAGATCAGGAGACATAGCTGACTCACCTAGGACAAAGAAAATAGCACAGAGAAAGAGGCATAATGAGGAGGCAAAGGAATACTTTCCAAGCAAGGGAACACTACAAAACACCAGAAAAAGAACTAAGTGAAACAGAAACTAGCGACCTCCTTGACAAGGAATTCAAACAAAATATAATGAGGATGCTCACAGATATGCAGAGAAGAATGGATGAACACAGTGAGCACATCAGCAAAGAATTGGAAGATATAAAAAAGAAACAATCAGAAATGAAGAATACAATACTTGAAATGAGAAATTCACTAGAGGGACTCAATAGCAGAGTAGAGGAAGCAGAAGAACGGATCAGTGAGCTAGACAAAAGATTAGAGGAAATCACCCAAGCAGAACAGAAAAGAGAAAAAAGAATTAGACAGAATGAGAACAGTGTAAGGGAACTCTGGGACAATATCAATCATGCTAACATTCGGATTTTAGGGGTCCCAGAAGGAGAAGAGAGAGACAAAGGGGCAGAAAATTTATTTGTCAAAATAATAGAGGAAAATTTTCCTCACCTGAGGAAGGAAACAGACATCCAAGTTCAGGAAGCACAGAGAGCTCCAAACAAGAGAAGCCCAAAGAGGCCCACACCAAGACATATTATAATCAAAATGCCTAAAATTAAAGACAAAGAGAGAATCCTAAAAGCAGCAAGAGAAAGGCCACAAGTGACATATAAAGGGAAGCCCATCAGGCTGTCTGCAGACTTCTCAGCCAAGACCCTACAGGCAAGAAGAGAACGGCACGACATATTTGAAGTGCTAAAAGGAAAAAAACCTACAACCAAGAATACTCTATCCATCAAGGCTATCATTCAGAATAGAAGGAGAGATAAAGACTTCCCAGACAAGCAAAAATTAAAGGAGTGTATCACTAAGAAACCAATTCTACAAGAAATGCTGAAGGGGCTTATTTAAGTGGGAAAGTAATGACCACAAATAGAGATGAAAGAAAACAAATTATCAAAAAACCCCAAACAACAACAACAAAAAACAGGCAATAAAATCACTTGTAAGGTAAAAGTATAGTAAAGGCAGCAGATCAACTACCTGTGAAGGTAATATGAAGGTTAAAAGACAAATGTACTAAAATTACCTATTTCAATGATAAGAGGGTAATGGATATACACACGCTAAACAAAAGACTATATATGATGTGAAAAACTTATAATGTGGGAGGAGGGGAGTGAAAAAGTAGAGCTTTTAGAAAGAGGTCAAGCTAAAGAGTCTATCTACTCAATATAGACTGTTATATGCATAGTATATTATATAGGATCCTTCTGGTAACCACAAACCAGAAACCTATAACAAGCAGGAACAAAAGTAAGACAAAAGAAATCACACATATTACTAAAGATCGCCATCAAACCACAAGTGAAGAGAGCAAGAGAAAAAGAAAGGAACAGAGAAGAACTACTAAAACACCCCCAAAAAAGAAAAAGTGACAAAATGGCAATAAATACATATTTATCAATGGCTACTTTAAATGTTAATAGATTAAATGCTCCAATCAAATGCCACAGGGTGGCCCACTGGATTAAAAAAACAAGATCCGTGTACATGCTGCATATAAGAGACACACTTCAGACCTACAGACACTCACAAACTGAAAGTGAAAGGATGGAAAAAGATATTCCACATAAATGGCAAAGAAAAGAAAGCGGTGGTAGCAGTACTTATATCAGACAAAATAGACGTTAAATCAAAAACTGTAACAAGAGTCAAAGACGGGCACTACATAATGATAAAGGGAACAATCCAACAAGAAAATATAACACTTGTAAATATCTACGCACCCAACATAGGAGCAACGAAATGTATAAAGCAATTATTAACAGACATAAGAGGAGAAATAGACAGTAACACAATAATAGTAGGGAACTTTCACACTCCACTTACACCAATGGATAGATCATCCAAACAGAAGATCAATAAGGAAACACTCGCCTTAAAGGACACATTAGACCAGATGGACTTAGTAGATATATACAGAACATTCCATACAAAAACCACAGAATACACATTCTTTTCAAATGCCCATGGAACATTCTCCAGGATTGATCACATATTAGGCCACAAAACAAGTCTCAATAAATTTAAGAAGATCGAGATAATACCATGCATCTTTTCTGACCACAAAGTTATGAAACTGGAAATCAACTACAGAAAGAAAACTGGAAAAGCCACAAAAATGTGGAGATTGAACAAAATGCTACTGAACAATGATTGGGTCAATGAAGAAATCAAAGAAGAAATAAAAAAATTCCTGGAGACAAATGAAAATGAAAACACGACATGCCAAAATCTGTGGGATACAGCAAAAGCAGTTCTACGAGAGAAGTTTATAGCAATTCAGGCCTACCTCAACAAAGAAGAAAAATCCCGAATAGACAATCTAAAAGTGCACCTAAAGGTACTGGAAAAAGAACAACAAACAAAGCCCAAAATCAGCAGAAGGAAGGAAATAATAAAAATCAGAGCAGAAATAAACAAAATAGAGACTAAAAAAGATTGAAAAAATTAATGAAACCAAGAGCTGGTTCTTCAAAAAGATAAACAAAATTGACAAACCTTTAGCTAGACTCACCAAGAAAAAAAGAGTGAAGGCTCAAATAAATAAAATCAGAAACGAAAGAGGAGAGATTACAATGGACACCTCAGAAATACAAAAGATAATAAGAGAATACTATGAAAAGCTATACGCCAACAAATTGGATAATCTAGAAGAAATGGATGAATTCTTAGAAACATACAACCTTCCAAAACTGAACCAAGAAGATGTGGAAAATTTGAATAGACTGATCACCAGTAAGGAGATGGAAACAGCAATTAAAAACCTCCCAAAAAATAAAAGTCCAGGACCAGATGGCTTCCCTGGTGAATTCTACCAAACATTCAAAGAAGACTTAATACATATCCTTGTCAAACTATTCCAAAAAATTGAAGAGGAGGGGAGGCTTCCTAACTCCTTCTACAAAGCAAACATTACCCTGATACCAAAACCAGACAAGGACAACACAAAAAAAGAAAATTACAGGCCAACATCACTGATGAACATCGATGCAAAAATCCTTGACAAAATGCTAGCAAATAGAATACAACAATACGTTAAAAAGATCATACATCACCATCAAGTGGGTTTCATTCTGGGGATGCAGGGATGGTTCAACATCCGCAAACTTATCAACGTGATACACCACATTAACAAAATGAAGAATAAAAATCACATGATCATCTCAATAGATGCAGAGAAAGCATTTGACAAGATACAGCATCCATTTATGATAAAAACTCTAAATAAATTGGGTATAGAAGGAAAATACCTCAACATAATAAAGGCCATATATGACAAACCCACAGCAAATATCATTCTCAATGGAGAAAAACTGAAAGCTATCCCTCTAAGAACAGGAACCAGACAAGGATGCCCACTGTCACCACTCTTATTTAACATAGTATTGGAAGTCCCAGCCAGAGCAATCAGGCAAGAAAAAGAAATAAAAGGGATCCACATTGGAAAAGAAGAAGTGAAACTGTCACTCTTTGCAGATGACATGATTTTATATCTAGAAAACCCTAAAGAGTCCACTAAAAAACTTTTAGAAATAATAAAGGAATACAGTCAAGTTGCAGGATACAAAATCAATGTACAAAAATTGGTTGCGTTTCTATACACTAACAACGAAGTAGCAGAAAGAGAAATTAAGAATACAATCCCATTTACAATTGCAACAAAAATAATAAAATACCTAGGAATAAACTTAATGAAAGAGTTGAAAGATCTGTACACCGAAAACTATAAAACATTGTTGAAAGAAATCGAAGAAGACACAAAGCAATGGAAAGATATTCCATACTCTTGGATTGGAAGAATTAACATCGTTAAAATGTCCATACTTCCTAAAGCAATCTATAGATTCAACGCAATCCCTATCAAAGTTCCAACAACATTTTTTACAGAAATAGAACAAAGAATCCTAAAATTTATATGGAACAGCAAAAGACCCCCAATAGCCAAAAGATTCCTGAGATAAAAGAACAAAGCTGGAGGTATCACACTCCCCAATTTCAAATTATACTACAAAGCCATAGTAACCAAAACAGCATGGTACTGGCACAAAAACAGACACACAGATCAATGGAACAAAATTGAGAGTCCAGAAGTAAACCCACACCTTTATGGACAGCTAATATTCGACAAGAGAGCCAAGAGCATATGATGGAGAAAGGAGAGTCTCTTCAATAAATGGTGTTGGGAAAACTGGACAGCCACATGCAAAAGAATGAAAGTAGACCATTCCCTTACACCACGCACAAAAATCAACTCAAAATGGATTAAAGACTTGAATGTAAGACCCGAAACCATGAGACTTCTGGAAGAAAACATAGGCAGTACGCTCTATGAGACTGGTCTGAGCAGCATGTTTTCAAGTCCCATGTCTGACCAGGCAAGGGAAACAAAAGATAAAATGAACAAATGGGACTACATCCAACTAAAAATTTTCTGCACAGCAAAGGAAACCAACAACAAAACAAAAAGACAACCTAACAATTGGGAGAAGATATTTGCAAACCACATATCAGATAAGGGGTTAATATCCAAAATATGCAAAGAACTCATACAGCTCAACAACAAAAAACCCCAACAATCCAATTAGAAAATGGGCAAAAGATCTGAACAGAGATTTCTCCAAAGAAGAAATACAGATGGACAACAGGCATATGAAAAGATGCTCAACATCATTAGCTATCAGGGAAATGCAAATCAAAACTACAATGAGGTATCACCTCACTCCAGTCAGAATGGCTATAGTTAACAAGACAGGAAACAACAAGTGTTGGAGAGGGAGTGGAGAGAAGGGAACCCTTATTCACTGCTGGTGGCAGTGCAAACTGGTGCAACCACTATAGAAAGCAGTTTGGAGTATCCTCAGAAAATTAAGGATAGATCTACCATATGATCCAGCTATTCCACTGCTGGATATTTATCCAAAGAACTTGAAAACACAAAGGCATAAAGATACTTGCATCCCTGTGTTCATTGTGGCATTATACACAATAGCCAAGACTTGGAAGCAACCTAGGTGCCCATCAAGGGACGAATGGATAAAGAAGATGTGGTATATATATACGATGGACTACTACTCAGCCATAAGAAATGGCGAAATCCGGCCGTTTGTGACAACATGGACGGACCTTGAAAACATTATGCTAAGTGAAAGAAGACAGACACAAAAGGCAGAACATTGTATAATTCTATGTATATGAAATATCTAAAATGAGCAAATCCTCAGACACAGAAAGCAGATTAGTGGTTACCAGAGTCTAGGGAAAGGAAGAAATGGAAAGTCACTGCTTAATTTGTATAGAGAGATGAAAATGTTAAACAGTTATATAGCTGCAATGATGGCACAACATTGTGAATGTACTAAAAGACAATGAACTGTACACTTTTAAATTGTTAAATGGTAAGTTTTATCTCAATTAAAAAAGAAATCACAAGAAAACTAAAAAATATTTTGAATAAATTAAATTAAAAGCACAACATATCAGGGTTAATTTGGACCATAAAATGTATATATTAGAAAAGAAATAATATTTAAAATCAATTATCAAGGATTTTGACCTACAGATATAGAAAAATCAGACAAAATAAAGAAGAAAGAATGTAGAAGAAAGGAAATAATAAGGATAAGAACAAAAAAATCAATGATGTAGAAAACAAAAAAATAGTAGAAAAAAATCAGTGAGTAAAAAGCTGGCTCTTTAAAAAGCTTAAATAAAATTGATAAAGACTTAGCTAGAATAATGAGGAGGCATATAGAGGGAGGGAGTGATGGAGAAAAAGGATGAAAGAGATAGAAGACACAAATCACTCATATCAAGAATGAAAGATAATACAACATTACAGATTCTATGGACATTAACTTGATAGTAGGAAATATTATGATAAATTAAAGCTAATAAATTTGACAACTTAAAAACCAATTATTTGTAAAAGTATTACAAAATCTAACTGACGAAGAAATAGAAAACCTGAATAGACTCGTATCAGCCAAAGACATTGAATTTATAATTAAAGTCCTTCTCAAAAATAATCACAGGCCCAATGGCTTCACTTTTGAATCTCACAATAATATTTAAAAAATAAATAATATCTATGCAAACTCTTTCAGAACACAAAGGAGAAAACCCTATGCGTTTTATTATATGAAACCTGCATTGTCTAAATACCAAATGACATTAAAAGAGAGAAATTGACAAATATACCTATGAGTGTATACAAAAGACATTTAACAAAATATCAGTAAATCAAATCCATCAATGATTTTTAAAAATAATAATGCATCATAATCATGTGGAGTTTGCCAATGAATAAGAGGTTGATTTAACATTCAAATATCATTCAATGTAAGTCACTAAAGTAACAGAATGAAGGAGAATAATCACATGATTATTTGAAGAGATGCATAAAAATTGATAAATTTCAGCCCAGATTTATTTTTTTTAAATGTTAGCAAATGGAGACTAGAAAACAACTTACTCAACCTAATAAAGAGCATCTATATAAAATCCATAATTTCCATCATATTAATGATGAATACACTCCCTCTAAGAATAGGAACAAGAAAAGGATATCCACTCACCATTACTATTATATATTTTACTCTGGTTCTAATCATTGCAATAAGAAAAGAAAAAGAAAAGACACAGATTGGAAAGGAAGAAGCAAAATTGTAAAAATGTATTTTTGTGCAGATGGAATAATTATGTATGGAGAAATGTTAAATACACTTAAAAAACTAATTGGCCTTAGTGAATTCAGCAAGGATGCAGGTCACAACGTCAATATAAAAAATCTATTGTATTTCTACAATAGCAACAATTAGAAATTGAAGTTAGAAACAAAATACTATATCCAATGCCATTTTTTAAAGTGAAATATTAGGGTTACACTTTAAAAATATATTCAACATCTGTGCATGAAAACTAGAAAACACCACTGATAAAATTAAATGCATAAATAGGGAGAAATACGATGTCAGATGGAATAGAAAACCCAACATGCTTACCCTACCAATTCTAAATTTTCAATACAATTCCAATCAAAATCCCGACAAGATTGCTGGAGAAATTGGTAAATTTACTTTGAAATTTATACAGAAATGTAGAAATTTGAAAGAGCCTAGAATAGCAAATCACTCTGACAAAAAGAACACAGTTGGTGAACTTTACCTAATTTCAAGGCTTACTCTTAAGCTCCTGTAATCAATATTGAGTGGCATAAGGAAAAACATATAACTATGTTCAGAAACAATGGAACGTCCAGAAATAAACTCAATAATGCTCATTCTTTTACAACGTCAAGGTAATTCAATGGTTAAAGAATAGACTTTTAAACAAATTATGCTGTGTCAATTGGATATCTATAGGGAAAAAAATAAACAGTAACAACTACCTCACACCATACACAAAAACTAAGTTTAAACGAGTCAGAGACCTACATATTAAAGCTTAATCTAAAATAATAATAATAATGATAATAAAATCTATTAAAAATATTAAGGTAGACCAATATTTATTTGATATGATGTGATAAGTATGTAATGCAAGAATTAATGAAAAATTGGACTTTACTGTAATCTTAAATGTTCTACTCATCAGATTTCATCATTTTTAAGACTGAAAAGACGATCCATGGAGCAGGATAAAATTTAAATAAATATATTAAATATATAAATTTTTTAAAATCCTATTTTTTTTTTAAATTTTATTTTTTCCTTTTTCTCCCCAAAGCCCCCCGGTACATAGTTGTGTATTCTTCGTTGTGGGTTCCTCTAGTTGTGGCATGTGGGACGCTGCCTCAGCGTGGTCTGACGAGCAGTGCCATGTCCGCGCCCAGGATTCGAACCGTCGAAACACTGGGCCGCCTGCAGCGGAGCACGCGAACTTAACCACTCGGCCACGGGGCCAGCCCCTTAAAACCCTATTTTTAAAAAGTATAAAGGACATGAACAGAAATACCACAAAAGAAGATATACAAATAGTCAATAAGAACATCAGAAACACAATGCCCAACATCATTAGCATTAGGGAAGAAAAATTAAAACCACAACAACTTACCACGACATACCTCTTGGAATGACTCAAGGAAAAACAACTAGTAGTAATTACAAGTGACAAAGATGTGGAACTGGAACTTTCTTACTGTCTTTTATATATCTTCCCACATTTTTAATGCTGTCTAATATTCCATACTGACCAGCCCATAAGTGCCAGAAATAATTGTAATCTGGAGCCTTCTAAGGTTTTTGGCTATTCCATAGCTCTACAAGAAAAGCGAAAACACCTTTCCATAAAAATTCATACAACAAAAGAAATTGGAATGCCCAGAGCCATCTTGAGCAAGAAGAATAGAATTGGAGACATCAAAATTCCTGATTTTTTTTTTTAAAGATTTTATTTTTTCCTTTTTCTCCCCAAAGCCCCCCGGTACATAGTTGTGTATTCTTCGTTGTGGGTCCTTCTAGTTGTGGTATGTGGGACGCTGCCTCAGCGTGGTCTGATGAGCAGTGCCATGTCCGCGCCCAGGATTCGAACCAACGAAACACTGGGCCGCCTGCAGCGGAGCGCGCGAACTTAACCACTCGGCCACGGGGCCAGCCCCCACAATTCCTGATTTTTAAGTATATTACAAAGCTACTATAATAAAAACAGTGAGCACTGACAAAAATACAGACTTATAGACCAATGGAATAGAATACAGACTCCAGAAATTAACTCATGCATGTAAAGTCAACTAAACTTCAACAAGGCTATCGAGAACATACAATGGGGAAAGGATAGTCTCTTCAAGAAATGGTTTGGGAACTCTGGATATCCACATTCATAAGAACAAAATTGGACCCTTATCTTGCACCATATACAAAAATCAACTCAAAATGGATTAAAGAATTAAGCATAAGACCTGAAACCATAAAACTTGAAGAAAGCATAGGGAAAAATCTTCTTGACGTTGGTCTGGGCAATGATTTTTTAGATATGACACCAAAAGCAAAGACAAACAAGTGGGATTGCATCAAACTAAAAAATTTCTGCTCAGCAAAGGAAACAATCAAGAGTGAAAAGGAAACCAATGAATGTGAGAAAATATGTGCAAACCATATATGTGATAAGGAGTTAATATCTAAAATATACAATGAACATATAAATTCAATAGCAAAACCACAAACAACCTGATTAAAAAATGGGCAAAGGAGGGCCAGGGCCTGCGGCTAGTTCCATGCACTCCACTCTGATGGCCCAGGTCCGGGCCCGTGGACCTGCTCCATTCATCAGCCATGCCATGGCAGTATCCCATGTGTAAAGTGGAGGAAAACTGGCATAGATGTTAGCTCAGGGCTAATCTTCCTCAAGAAAAAAAAAAGAGGAGGATGGGCAACAGATGTTAGCTCAGGGCAAATCTTCCTCAGCCAAAAGAAAAAGAAAAATGGGCAAAAGACCTGAATAGGCATTTCTCAAAAGAAGACATACTAATGGCCAACAGGAATATTAGAAAGTGTTTAGCATCACTAATCATTAGGGGAATGCAAATCAAAACCACAATAAGGTATCAACTCATATTTGTAAGAACAATAATTGTCAAAAAGACAAAAGGTAATGAGTGTTGAGGATGCAGAGAAAAGGGAACCCTTGTGCAAGCTTGGTGGAATGTAAATTGGCACAGCCGTTATGGAAAACAGTATGGAGGTTCCTCAAAAAATTAAAAATAACAGAACTATTTTTGATCCATCAATCTCACTTCTGGGCATATATCCAAAGGAATTGAAATCAGTATCTCAAAGAGATATCTGCACTCGTGTTTATTGCAGCATTATTCCTGATAGCCAAGGTATGGAAACAACCTATGTCTGTTGATGGGTGTGGTATATATGTACAATGGAATATCACACAATCATTAAAAAGAAGGAAATTTGTCATTTGTGACAAATGAACCTGGAGGAACATCATGCTAAGTGGAATAAGCCAGACAAAGAAAAATACTGCATGTCCCTACTTATTTGTGGAATCTAAAATATTCAGACTTACAGAAGCAGAGAGTAGAATGCTGATTGCCAAAGGCAGGGGGTGGAGAAACAGGGAGATGTTGATCAGGGGACCAAAGTTTCAGTTACGCAAGATGAATAATTTCTGGAAATCTATTGTACAGCAATGCAATCATAGTTAATAATATTGTATCGCATACTTAAAATTTGCTAAGAGGATAAATCTTAAGTGTTCTTGCCACACGCACAAAAAAAATAGTAATGATGTGTGTAATGAATATGTTAAATATTTTGATTTTGGCAATTACTTCACAATATATACTTATATCAAAATATCGAGTTCTACACCTTAAATATATACAATTTTATTTGTCCATGACATTTTAATAAATCTGGGGAAAGACAAAAAGAAAAATAACTTTTAGAGTCAAAAAATTTTAAGATGGCCACCATTAATTTTAGACTCTCACTGATCTAATTCTCAAACGATCAGCAGTGGTTTTCCAATAAAAGTTTAACATTGATAAGCAGATAGAAACTTCTGTGACCTGAGTCAACAGGGAAACTACATCGCAGCTCCACATGCTGGAATTAGGCCACCTTGCTATCATATCTTGTTATTCACTGGACATTCAGCTTTGTTAACAACCCAGGTTCCGATAGACAAAGGGGGCTCCTACATTCTTAGGTTCCAAGTGTAGGAATATAATTCCTCACTCAAGAATGAGTGTTTCTCAAATAGGTCTCTCCAGAATACCTGGTTCTAAGACAGAGCCTTTCCAGCAAAGGAGATAATTAATTCCTGGGAGAGAAAAATAGCAGATAAAAGACAAAGTCCCTTAATCCTCATGGAAACTTTCTTATTATAAATATCTCCACGGGGCAAGGTGAAAACGTTTTTTGTTGTTCACCTCTTCAGAGCAAGAATCTTTATGGGCAGAGTAAACATTTAGAATGTGTTTCCTCTACACTGTCGGCCTCTTCCTCTGTGGGACCAGGGCCGTATACAGAAGATCATTTCTCCATAGTGTTGCAAGTGAATCCGCTCTAAATTCAAAACCATAAAACAGGTTTTCTTTGAAAAACTTTTGAGGCTTTAGGCTAGATGGAAAGATCTAGATTCATAAGGACACTTTCTTTTTTAAGGGGGTTTATTGAGGTAAATTGATATAACAAAAATATTGCACAAGTTCAATGTATACAATTTCTTAACAGCTATTCATTTGATAGTTAATTATCTGAAGAGGCTCTTCCCAAGCACGACACATCTTTCATGCTGCAAGTTACTTATTACAAGTGGCAGTCAGTTTGAATATGGAATTGTTTCTGGACACCCACAAACATCATTAAGATCATCTAAGACTGCTAAGGTAAGTCTTTCAATAGTGCTGATGCTTATTAAAGATTACTTTCTATATATAGTACTCATTATTTTTCAATTCTTTAAAAGATAATTCTTAATTATCATTAACCTAATCTGACAGTTGAAAATGTTGAGGCTCATAGAAATTAAGCAAATTGTAGGACCCAGCTCTCTGACACAAGATACCATGCTCTTGCCATGAGACATCTCCTTTAATAGCAAGACTAATCATGAGAATAAAAGCAAAATTTGACTACACTATGCATACACAAAAGACATAAATGTGAATTTGAAATATCATAAATCATCAACTGTTTAGTCCAAGTGCAAACATGGAGAGTACTTACTGGGATCAATTGCTATGGATAATATGAGTCTCTGTGGATTCTTTGAGGGTAAAATTAGAAACAATTCTTCCTGAGCTCATTGCATAGGTAAATGTTTCTCTGTAGTATTGATCAAACTGTCAGTTCTTCCGATCTCTTAGGTGCACACAGTCATAAAATGAAAGTTCTATGTGTGTCCCAGATATTGTGGTGGATGTGTCATACATGTTCCCTCAAATAATTCTCATAACAACCTGTGAGGTGGCTATTATTATTCTCACTTTATAGAAGAGAGAACTAGGAATGTAAGGTGCCAAAGTAATATACCCCAGATAAAAGATATTACAAGTAGTAGAACTAGGATTCTGATCTGGTCTGTTTGATTCTTAAACCAATACACTTAACCATTGGGAAAATTTTTTCTGATATTGTGTGGGAGCCCATTTTTTGGAGGGGGATGGAAGAAGGAATATTTGGGGCTTATGGAGAGGCAAGGATAAAAGGACTATTCACAGAAAGCAGCATCACATTTTTCTTAACATTTAGGAATTCCAATATGTCAGTGGGTGTATGTTGCATGTGTGTGCGCTGACGAAATTGTTCTATAAAATCTTGCCTCTCAAGTAGTATTAAAGTAATTATAATTATTATGGCCATATCAAAAAAGATTACTAGTTGAATATTTTTTATTACAGTGTAACGATATAGGGCGTACAGGTTAAGAATTTGGAGGGAAAAAATCAACAAGTATAATCTGACCCAATCTTGCTTCTGTGGTTTATTAGCTGCTTGATCTTGGGCAGGAAATCACAGGGATTCCTGTGTCTGCCTTCCACCCCCTTACTGAACCTCAGCCCATTTCATCTGAGACACACAAAGATCTTTACTAGAATAATATCTAAGATTCCCCTTCTTCAAATTCCTCTTCATCCTTCCACTCATATTATCAATAACCTTCAGTGGTTTCCCATTTCCTAGAGATTAAAGGAAAAGTTCTGTAGCTTTGCATTTATGGTCTTGACATCTATCTTTTACTTCCCTTTTAGGCTTGCCTGCCACTGTGTGTGCAGTCTACTACTTCAAGTTAAATTCTTAGTCATCTGGGGTGATTAAGTGTCCACAGGTGGTCTCCTGCCTGTGTGTTTACAAAGTTCCTAATGTCTCTAACCTTAACAAAGACTTCCCCTTGGAGGCAATTTGAGTAATCTTCAAGAACTCAGAGTCTTTATTTCTGGTGCACACACAAATAAATACCAAAAAAAATACCTCAAAAGAATTCAAAACTCAACAGAATCCAAGAATTTATTAAATAATAGTATAGGAAGTTTCATAAATTCAAAGTTAACGTTAATAAAAATTGTTTTCTTTTCAGTTACTATAATTAACCACCGCATGAAACACATGGAAAACAGGAACAATGTGACAGAGTTTGTTCTACTGGGGCTCACAGAGAATCCAAAGATGCAGAAAATCATATTTGCTCTGACTTTTGTCATCTACATCATCACTGTGGTAGGAAATGTTCTCATCGTGGTCACCATCACCTCCAGCCCATCATTGGGGTCTCCCATGTACTTTTTCCTGGCTTATCTCTCCTTTATTGATGCCTGCTATCCTTCTGGCAGTACCCCCAAACAGATCATAGATTCACTCCATGAAAAGAAGACCATCCTATTTAATGAATGCATGACCCAAATATTCTGGGAACATTTTTTTGGAGGTTCTGAGAGCATACTGCTCACTGTGATGGCCTATGACCGCTATGTAGCCATCTGCAAGCCCTTGCACTACACAATTATAATGAATTGGCAGGTGTGTGTCCTGCTAGTGGGAGTGGTGTGGGTGGGAGGCTTTCTTCATGCAACCATACAAATCCTCTTCATCTTCCGATTACCCTTCTGTGGCCCTAATGTCATAGATCACTTTATGTGTGATCTGAATCCTTTGCTCAATCTTGCCTGCACTGATACCCACACTCTAGGGCTCTTTGTTGCTGCCAACAGTGGGTTCATCTGCCTGTTAAACTTCCTCCTCTTGATGGTCTCCTATGTGGTCATCCGCACTCCCTAAGGACCTACAGCTTGGAGGCAAGGCGCAAAGCCCTCTCCACCTGTGCCTCCCACATCACAGTAGTCATCTTATTCTTTATGCCTTGTATATTTGTGTACATGAGACCTGCAGCTACTTTATCAATTGATAAAGCAGTTGCTGTATCCTACAATATCATAACTCCCATGTTAAATCCCTTAATTTATACCTTGAGAAACGCCCAGATGAAAAATGCTATTGGGAAGTTGTGTCATAGGAAAGCTATTTCATGTGAGAAATAAATGTGCCTGGAGACCAACATTGATTCAACTGAGGCAAGAGCCAAAAGGACACTGGAGATGATTTCAGTAAGGTACACTTAGGGAATAAAGAATAAAATTAGCAGCTATGAATCTTAGATTCTGCACTGAGTGGAGAAGAAATGGTGCAGTAAAAGAGAAAAAAATATATAACCTGGGAGCACTCTTCCTATATTTAAAAATCTCTACCAAATTAGAGTATGGATTTTCTACCTTCAACCATATATGTGGATTCACAGGCTATCCTTATAACAAATTAAAGAAGTAAGAATATATTGTTATTGAACAGTAATTTCTGTAAAACTCCAGAGTTAAGTATTGCCATCACCGCCAATTTACAGGTGAGGAAACGGAGAGAAAGGGGAAGGTATTAAAACAGACATATTGGAAAGCCAGTAACCAGAATTGACTGCTTTCCCAGATCATGTCCTTATCTTCTGTTAACTATCAGACAATATGACAGATCAGATAATTATACTGTTACCATTTATTAAGCCAGGGATTGTGCTGGACACAAAGTATATATTAATTTAATTTAATAAGTTTTCATTAATATCTGTGCCACTTTTTATATATCACAATTGATTGTATTATGTTGCCTGTAACATTTTGGCGTGTAACTACTTTAGGGCTATAAAAGCTTTGACCATTTAACCTCTGAGGGTTAGGTAATGAAGACTATACCACGTTTCTAAATTTCCTTGTAGCATCAGAACCATTTTGTGTTACTCTTATCACCCATCTTATGCTGATAACCCATCAGAAAGAGCAGTGATTCAAATAAAAGATTATTTTGAGGTCCGACAGGAATTTTTACTTATTAAATATTCAGCCATCCTCTATCACGTACTTGCCTGCTATATAACAATACCTTCTACAAGGTAGAACAGTGTCCGGCGCACAATAAATATTGATTGAATAAGTGAAAGTATAAAGGAACGTGAATCAATTCAATAAATGAAGAGTAAGAAAGTAGCACTGAAACCCAGGGAATTCTTTCATACTTTTATCCTATTTGTCTACAAGGAGAATTCTGCCTAGAACCCTTGGGGGAGCTACAGTTTGTTCTTACTCTGGCTTAAACTGAGGATGAGAAAGAAATTGAAACTACAATTCTCAGCATATGAGCAAATAGTTTACCTTGATATTCTCCCTGCTCTGAGGAGAACTTATTTTCTTGTTAATATGAGCTGTTTATGGTATATTTTTCTGTTTATCAGTTTACTTTTTGGGTAACATTTCATTATTGAAAGCTGTTTTAAAAAATATCTTGCTCCATATATACACAAAGCAACTTCAGGATAAATATATTTCTTTCACTCCTCTATACTTCATTCATTATCATCAAATATTTTTGAGGCCAAGGGATGTATCAGGCACATCGATAGCTGCCAAGGCTTCAGGGGTGAATAAAAAAAGACTTCACAGAGTTTAGTATCCACTGAAAACTCCCAAGAAGGAGCAGAAAATTACAACAGTGTTATAAATGATAAAACAGTGGAAGTACAGGGTACTATGAAACCACACTAGAGTAACAGACAGCTAAGATATGCAGGCTCAGGAAAAGATTCCTAGATGAAAAGTCATCAAAAATCAGACCCAATGGATGAAAAGAAGTTGGTTGGCAGAGAATAGGCATGAAGCTGAAAGAGCATTCTAGCAAACAGAATATATGAAAGACTCCGGGAGGTGAAAAAGAGTATGCAGAAAACCTAATTAGTTCAATATGGCTGTGGTTATTAATTCATCCTTTCACTCAACAATTATGTATTGAACCCCACACTGTGTGCTGGACATCATGCTGGACACTGAGCTTGTACAAGGGTAAAGGGCAAGATATGAAGTTGGAGAGACAAGAATGGGGAGGATCAAACTGGTACCAGGGAGAAAATATTGAAAGCTTTTTTAAGCTAGTGAATGATGTAGTTAGATTTGAGTTTTAGAATGATAACTAGTTACAGTATGGGAAATGGTTTGCAGGAGACAAGACTGACAGGAGGAGAGCAGTTTGGAGGTTACTGTAATGATTTCGGTGTGAAAGGATGGAGGCCTGTCCTCTGGTGGTTCCAGTGATGATGCAAGTTTGGTGGACACCACTGTGTCCAGCTCTAATCCTCATCACCAGGAGTGAACTCAGGCCCCCTGCTGCTGTGTGCTTGGGCTGCTAATACCTCATGGTGCCACCATCCCAGGACCTACAAGTGGCCAATGAATGACTGGAGTGGGAGTAAAAATGCCTGGCTCCATTGCCTCAAGGTGGAACCAGTTCACTGGTACAGTGTATACTCCAGAGCTCCTGTGGCTCCAGGCTGAAACTGGAATCCATTTGTGACCACATCTTTTCTTTCCCCTGCCATGGTCAGCTTCCTTGAACCCCTCCTGCTTATAAATCACTTTCATAAAAATCCCCATCTCAAAGTCTGAATCCAGGGGACCCAAACTAACAGAGCAATAGAGAAGGGTTTAGAAATATTTAGGAGTTATAAACAAAAGAACTTGATAGCAGATGTTAGAGATAGAAGAGTCATGGGTAACACCCAGTTTCTGGCTTAGATTACTGGATGGATGGAACAGAGAGAAGATAAATGTGTTTTCAATGTACTGAATGAGATTCAAGTAGCTACATACAATCAAATATATGTTTCTGATCCTCAGAAAGATGTAGGTCATAGAAATGTAGAAGCCTTGAGCACATAGATGGAAATTAAAGCCATAAAATTATTATGTAATTTTGTGTAATTTTGTCAACCATGGGTAGTCATCAGTAGTCTCTCAAAAGATCCATAGCCATTTTGATATTTTTAGGAAGAAAACCAAAAAAGAATGATGCCAAAATAGAACTCTAAACATAGCAATTTCTATATTATTAGGAATTCAGTAGGATACTAAATCTATAAAATAAAAACAGGCCATAAAGGAAATAAAAATCAGCCTGGCATCAGACATTTTGCCCACAAAACTAGAAACTGGGAGTTAATGGTAAAAAGTCTTTAATGTTCTAAAGGGCAAATAACTGTAACCTTTAATTCTATACCATGCAATATAGAATTCAAATATGAGAATAAAATAAATACATTTTCAGACATGCAGAGATGCAGAAATTTTATTGGTCAAGCATTATGAATAAGAAGTATACCTTAATAAAATACTAGCCATCTGAATTCAACACATCCAAAAGATTATACACCAAAACCAATTGGGATTAATCCCTGGCATACAAGATTGGTTAAAATATGTAAATCAATGTGATACACTAGTTTAACATAATGAAAGATAAAAACCACATGATCATCTTAATAGATAGAGAAAAAAGCATTTGACGAAGTTCAACACCCTCTCATGATAAAAACTCCCAGCAAAATAAATTTAGAAGGAAATTCCAGGGCCAGCCCAATAGCCATGTGGTTAAAGTTCCGCACGCTCCACTTCCATGGCCCGGGGTTCACGAGTTCAGATCCCAGGTTTAGATCCTGGGTGCGAACAAACTCTACTCATCAGCCACACTGTGGAGGCATCCCACATACAAAGTAAAGGAAGATTGGCATAGATGTTAGCTCAGGGCTAATCTTCCTCAAGCAAAAGAAGAGGAGGATTGGCAATGGATGTTAGCTCAGGGTGAATCTCCCTCACACAAAGAAAAAAAGAAGAAGAAGGCAATTTCCTCAACATAATAAAGACCGTTTATGAAATGCCCACAAAGCCCACAGCTAACATGATAATAAACTGGGAAAAACAGACAGCTTTTGCTCTAAGATCTGATACAAGGCAAGGAAACCCACTCTCATCACTTCTATTCAACATAGTACTAGAAGTACTAGCAAGAACAGACAAGAAAAAGACATAAAAGGCATCCAAATCGGAAAGAAAGAAGTAAAATTACCCGCTTGCAGAGAACATGACCGTAGATGTAGAGAACCCTAAAAACGCTACCAAAAAAGTTAGAACTAATAAGCAAATTCACTAAAGATACAGGATACAAAATCAACAAACAAAAATTAATTGCATTTCTTTACACCAACAATACACTATACAAAAAATGAATCAAGAAAATAATCCCGTTTACATTAGCATCAAAAATAATAAAATACGGGGCCGGCCCAGAGGCACAGCAGTTAAGTTTGCAAGCTCCACTTCGGCGGCCCAGGGTTCACCAGTTTGGATCCCTGGTGTGGACCTACAAACTGCTTATCAAGCCATGCTGTGGCAGGCGTCCCACATATAAAGTAGAGGAAGATGGGCACGGATGTTAGCTCAGGGCTAATCTTCCTAAAAATAATAATAGTAATAAAAATACTTAGGAACAAATTTAACCAAGGAAGTGAAAGATCTCTACAATGGAAACTATAGGAATTGATGAAAGAAATTGAAATAAAAACAATTAAATGGAAAGATACCCTGTGTTCATGGATTGGAAGAATTAATATTGTTAAAATGTCCAAACTACCAAAAACCATCTATAGATTCAATGAAATCCCTATCAAAATTCCAGTGACATTGTTCACAGAAATAGAAGAAACAATCCTAAAATATGAGTAAAATAACCAAAGACCCGAATAACCAAACCAGTCCTGAGAAAGGAGAGCAAAGCTGAAGGCATCACACTGGCACTTCCTGATTTGAAGCTATGTTTCAAAGCTATAGTAATCAAAAGAGTATGGTACCGGCATAAAAACAGACACCTAGATCAATGAAACAGAATTGAGAGCCCAGAAATAAACCCTTGCATATTCAGTCAATTAATATTTGACAAGGATACCAAAACTACTTAATGGGGAAAGGATAATCTTTTCAATAAATGGTATCAGGAAAAGAGGATATTCACCTGCAAAAGAATGAAACTGGACCCTTATCGTACACTACCTACAAAAACTGATTCAAAATAGATTAAGTGCTTAAATGTAAGACTTGAAACTATAAAACCACTAGAAGAAAATATTTAAAAAAGCTTATTGACAATGTTCTTAGGAATAACTTTTTGAATTTACTTGTCTTTTCATCTTGCTCTGATGATGTAGCTTCCAACAGTGTGTGTTTTCTTTTTTTGTGGGGGAGGGTGGATGGGGAGCAGGAGAGATATCCGGTGGTGCTGACACTGATAACTTCATGGACAGTTTCCCATTGAGTTTCAGTGGCACCTCTGTGGTCAGATTCCAGTGAATCTGCAGACACCCAAGAGATCAGGTTCCCAACACAGCTGATCTGAACCACAGTAGATTTTTCGTGCCAGCCTTGGTCCACCTGTACCCTAGAGGTTTCTTTCCTGCTTGCCAATCCAAGCCACAGTTCCTTGTATGTCAGCTCAGCCCAGCAACACCACAGTGGGCTGCTCCCAGCTTCCCAGGCCCTTTCTTGCCTGGCAGCCTCTGTCCTGCTACCAGGGACTAGTTCTGGCCCATGACAACTCAGTGAACTTCTCTACTGTTCAAAGGGCAATAAGTAGACCTTCTCCAAAAGATTGGAATCCCAGCCTTGGGGAGGACTTACACCTTCTAAATGGGATCCCTCCTTGGATGTTCATTTCTCAGTCTCAGGACATTCTTTAGAGTACTCATTACAATTTTCTAGTTAATGCCCTAATATAATTAATAATTGTATTCAAACTTTCCCTGTTCAAATTACTATGTGGTCTGCCCCCTGATTGGACCTTGACTGATACAATACAGAAAATACCTAGTGCAATTCAGCCTTATAGGCATTTGATAAACAGTATCTCTTTTTACTATAGAGCTAAGATTTAATGAACAAAATTTTACAAAACAAAGAATTTATATTATTTTGAGGCCACAATCCCAAGTAAAGGAATATCATTAAACATGTTATTTTCAATTATCAATCATAACCAACATCTCAATGTTACATAATAAGATTATTTTCATACCAATCCAATATTCTAGGCTCACATTTTTTAGCTTCTAAAGGTGATTCAGATTTCCAGGTAATAGATAAATATTTATTGGTTAATAAATAGCAAGTTGTGATGATAAGAGTGTAGGATGGGAGACAGTAAATTCTGGATTCAAGTCCAAGCTTTAGCTCTGCACTGAAGTGGCTACCTGCAAGTATTATCCAACCTCTTGTTAGAGCTGATGTCTTCATCTATAGATCAAGAGGCTTGGACTAAATTACCTCTATTACTTCCATCTGCAATGCTCAATGATCCTGTTTAATCATTATCTGAAGTCATTTTTTTCCAGCAGAGCTTCTGCATGGCATTTTTAGCCTCTGCATTTCTGAGGGCTTAGATTAAAAGATTTAACATAGGGGCCACCATGCTATAAAAGACAGTCACAGCTTTATCAATGGGCAGAGTGATCACTGGGCGCAGATACACAAATATGCAGGGTACAAAACATAAGACTACTACTGTGATGAGAGAGATACAGGTAGAGAGGGCTTTGCGCCTCCCCCCAAGCTATATTTCTTTAGGGAGCACAAGATAACCACATAGGAGGCCACCAAGAGAAGGAAGTTAACAGGCAGATGAGCCTACTGTTGGCAGCAGCAAAGAGACCAAGGGTATGAGTGTCCATGCTTCAACTTCAACACAGGGTACAAGTTACACATGAAATGATCGAAGACATTGGAGCCGCAGAAAGGCAGCCAGAATATAAAGAGGATCTGAATGGCTGCATGGAGAAATCCTCCAGCCCAGGCCACTCCCAGCATGAGAATGCACAGCCTGTGGCTCATGATGGTTGTATAGTGCAGAGGTTTGTAGATGGCCACATAGCAGTCATAGCCATCACCATCAGCAGGATGATCTCAGTAGCACCAAAAATGTGTTCTGCATAGACTTGAGCCACACACGCATTAAAGGAGATAGTTTTCTTCTCATGAAAGGAGTGCACAATCAGCTTAGGAGCTAAAGAAGAAGAAGAAATTGCATCTATCAAGGAAAGGTGGGTCAGGAAGAAGTACATGGGGGAGTTCAGAGCGTGACTGGTGGTAAAGGTAACTGCAATGAGCAGGTTGCCTGAGAGCGCTAATATGTATAGAATTAAAAATATTGCAAACACTAGTTTCTGCATTTGGGGGTTCTGTGTAAGACCTATTAAAATGAATTCAGTCACATTCCTTTTACGCTCCATCTACGTGGTATGGGTGATAAAAACTCGAGGAAGAAATGCTTTACCTTAAAAAAGAAAAAGAGAGAAAGCAAAGAGGAACTATGAAAGAATGAAATAGTCCAAAACTCTGCCTTTTCACAGTACTCTGACATTATCACATATGATTCCTTCTCTTCCCAAAACTCCCTAAGAATAGATAACTCAAAACTTCTCTTAGTGGACTGTCTTATGTTTCATTATCCTGGCCTCAAAGATATTCTTATAAGACATAGGAAACCCAGATGAAATGAATTCCATTTCCCTGGGTCAGAGTAGTCTTTACAAAACTTAATTTGGACATCAATATAATGGAATAACGTAGTCCTTAGAAGTAATAATTTGGAACACTAACAAGACAGAAAAAATATATGAAATGGCCTGAATAAAAAAACTCACAAAATTGTCTGTATATCCCGATTATGATTATTTAAATATACTATAGGTAAAAAGCTAGTGAATGATAGTTAAAGAATTATTACTTGAAGAGTATAAGTTTATATGTATCTTTTAAGAATAAAATTCAAATTCAAAAATTTCTTATAAAATTTTATATGGGTTTTATTTCATCTCCATTAAAACATTTGTATAGAAAAGATGAGGAAAAATTAATATATTTAGGACATTTACTCCTGGATGTAAGATTATGGGTGATCTTTTATTTCCATATACTTTTTAGTATCTTCTAAATTTCTACAGATTGTATTACTAATTTCATGACCATAATATAAATATAATTTCCATATATTTTCTTGGAAGCCTGTAGATGGAACCATGAACTTTTAAATCGAGTGGAATATATATGAAGACAAACAGAGAATTATACAATGCCGCATCATGGGACCCCAGGAAATATTATCTGAATATAAATGAAGTAACTGGTTTAATATATTCCTGAAATTGTTACTAGTTCACCAAATGGACATAGAGTGAGGGCCTGGTTAGGCACTGACTGTTTTGAGGGGATCTGGACAGAGAGTAAGGCTGCCCTGACTGCTCCCATGGATCACTTACAATCATGCTAAATATCGTCTTTAGCCTGTCAACCAAAGATTATTGATCTCTGATTTTAACTTATATCACTGATATTGTTAGTCAATAAACAAGTCTGGATAATCAACTGGATCAGTTTAATGTAAAATCTATTTCCATTTCCTTGATGAGGAATACAGATATCACTCAATTAAACCTTAAAACTGTATTATAAACTGAGTTTTGCCATTATTAACTTTCACTTTTTTCTGGACCTCAGATTCTTTTATTCTCTTTATCTTAACATATTCTTAAAGCATAAAGGCAATGAAAGGTGAGATGAGTTGTCCCTGTTACATGTAGGCAAGGCACATAATGAGGTACATGGAAAGAAAATATCTTCCAGATGATCCTACAAGTGCTTCATTGAGAAGCCAGCTTTAGAGTTCCAAGCCCCAAGACAGTGGTCTCCCCCAGAATTGAGAGGCAGGAACTCAAGCAGACAATATTCTTCTCAGTGGAAAAGATTTTGTAACTTGTTTAAATTCCATATATTCAAACACTTTTAAATACAAAATTTACTATAATTCTTATTTTCCCCATTCTTAACAGTAAACAGAGATTTCTGTCTCTACTATGTAGTTCCTATATAATTAATTGTTATTGAGTGTTTGGCATGTACTAGGTGTGATACTAAATACTTTACATGCATTATTTCATTTAATCCTCACAAAAATAGCTATAAGATTGGTACACTATTAACTACGTTTTAAAGAAAAGGAAACTGTGTTTAGGAGAAGGTAAATGACTTGCCCAAAGTCGTAATGATAAAAAATAGAGGAGCCTATCTTTAAATCTGGGATGTCTGTCTCTAGCTCTTTAGCACATAGTACTTCTCCAGTATAGATCCAGTTTACTTCTGGGAGTCAGCAGTGCCAGATTTTGGATGAGTGGCCACAACCTATGACCGTATGTAATCTATGGCAGTTCTTTTGCCAAGCTTTGAAATGTAGAGTCAGAAGTTAATGAGTTCGAGGGTCCATTGGACAAGACGCTATAATTGTTGTACACTAAAAATCCTCCACTGCCTTGCATTTTATCATCATGTATGCTCTTAAAGATGAAGACACTGAGGCCCAGACTCAAGGGAATACAGCTAATTGATTAGTAGTAGACCACAACAAGAATCCAACTCTTCTAATGTCCAACAGAGTGATTTTTCTTTTTCAGCACCACATGTTGTCTTCCTTAAGATGCCTTAGGATAAGTGAGTACAAGGAAAAATCACCCTACAGTGACAAAGAGAATTAACTTTCACCTCTCATCTTTAGCAATAGCTGCCTTGACGCTCTTAAAAAATGGGCTGTCTGAGGTTAATGATACAGAGATTCAGTCATATTCCTGGGACCACATTCGTTGTAGCAGAAATAAGGAACTGCCTGGCTAGAACAAAATCCAAAAAAGTTTGGGGGCCAGCCCAGTGGTGCAGCGATTAAGCTCACACTTCTGCTTCCGCTGCCCCGGGTTCACTGGTTTGGATCCCAGGTGTGGATCTATAAACCACTTGTCAAGCCACGCTGTGGCAGGCGTCCCACATATAAAGTAGACGAAGATGGGCACAGATGTTAGCTCAGGGCCAGTCTTCCTCAGCAAAAAGAGGACTGGTGGCAGATGTCAGCTCAGGGCTAATTTTCCTCAAAAAAAAAATCTTTTTAAATTTTTAAAAATCCAAGAAAGTTTGAATACTTAGAATAAACAGTGTCCCTGATCTTGGAGTTTAGTATGTATTCCCAACCACAGCAAAGAGTACATTCTTTCTTTGCGTATCCTATATTTTAATGCATTCTTCTTTAGGGTGTCAGTTTTAGATCGCTATATTCCACCAGAAAAACAGAATCCAAATGCTGTCCTTATCCTCTCTCCATGCTGACCTGCCTTTACCACAATGAAAGCCACACACCCTGTCTCAGCTCCACCTCTAATTTGCCTTCTTTATTCTCATTGCCTCTCATATCTCCTCTTATCAGTACAAGGTAAGGTATTTTCCCCCTATTTCATCCCCGGAAATTATCAAAGTCAGAGCACTGTTTCAAGGAAATGAGTGACCATTCAGAAGCCAATCTCTGACTATCCAAACTATCATACAATATGTCCTGTCTCTGAAAGAAACCCTCAGTGACTCATCCAGCTACAATGGCTGCACTACTGCACTCTCTGCACACTCAGAGCCTAGAAATTGACTCAGGAATCCATAAAATGTAAATCTATGTCTGATAAATTATAGATCTATCCATATGCAGTGTGAAAAAATATTTCTGCAAAGCATCTGAAAAGTGATCTCCCATCCATATCAGAAAGTAATGCTTCAATGATTTTAATGATAAACCCCTTGGGGGAAGAGGGAAATGTAAGAAAGTGGATTAAAAGTCAACAATTCGAGTTAACTTACTGTGGTTTCCTCTGTAGTTAAGGAGAATGCCCAATGTATTCAGGAATAAGAAATAGCCATTATATGTAGCTGTTCAAACATCATCTCATGTAATGTATGTTTCTCAAGTCTCCACTGACTGGACAGTGTTACCGGAAGCAGAGAATGTCAAGATGGCACAAATTTATTCAAATGGATTTGGCATGCATTTCAAGGCTCAAATGCCTTGGAAATTTAAGTCAAAAGAAAAGAAAATGCTGTGATGAATTTTAAACCCAAAGTTCTTAGGTATTAAGGAGAATCTTCTGATCTTCAGCACCTAGCTCTCTGTTTATACAGTAATAAACACAAATAGTTCTATCACTTAATAACCCCTCTTATAATGCTCTTAAAATAAGAAAACAGCTTCTTCTTGAATCATAGTATTTAGAGAAGACACTGAGAATGTTAAAGGACCTGTCTTTATATCTAAGCTTTTTGCCCTACCAGGAATTATCTCTGTTTTTTAAAGATTTCACTTTAGAAACAGATATTTGAGAAAATTCATCTACGAACAACAAACACATCTTCACCTGAATGGTTCTTTTCCCATCACTTTAAACTTATATATTAACAGCCCTCATTCCTGGTCTGGAAAATTATGGGACAATGCACTCCTCTTATAAGCCCTTGGGTACCATGAGCTTGGATATGAAGGACTCTAAACGCTGTGTAAGCAACAACATGGGTTTCATGTCTCTGAGGAAATTTCCTTAATGGCTGAGGTCACCAGAGTTTGAGATACTGAGGCAATCTTCAACTGTACTATAAACACATCAGGACATACTCAGTTAGTAAGAATCTTGGGACTTGATATATTTTCAGGCAGAGTGATGTCTAGATATCTAGAGTTTGAGGCCAAATGGAGGCTAAAATCCTAGTGCCAAAGTCTAAAAAGATAGATTTTTATGCCTTTCCTTTGACTTTTTTTGGAAGTCTAGGAATTTCACCAGCCATTCAATGAAAGAAGTCAGGAAAACAGATTCCTTCAAATTTTCTTCACACATAATACTCCAGGACAGTGGAGATTAGAACAGTCAAATATATTCTACCATCTTCAAACACATACTGTAGAGGGTACTCTGCAGCCTAGAGGAGAGGGCATTATTTAAACCACTTATCATGAGAGTTGAAGAAGCTGCTATGTTTAAATATATGGCTTGGCAGTGGATGGTGAACTGGGAAAAATAGTAACAATAGCAGTTATCATTACTGAGCACTATGTCCTTTCTTCTATTAATGTGGCATGTTATATTGATTGATTCTCTTATATTGAACCATCTGTGCATTCCTGGGATAAATCTCACTTGCTTTTGCTGTATAATCCTTTCTATAAACTACCGAATTCAGTTTACTAGTATTTTGTTGGAGATTTTGGTGTCTATATTCATAAGAGATGTTGGCTATAGTTTTTTTTCTTGTGATATCTTTGTCTAGTTTTGATATCAGAATAATACTGGTCTTCTAGAATGAGTTTGGAAGTGTTCCCTCCTCTTCTATTTTTGGGAAGAGTTTGTGAAGGATTGGTGTTAATTCTCCCTTAAATGTTTGATAAAATCCACCGGCAAAGCCATCTTGGCCTGGGGTTACTCTTGTGGGAAGTTTTATTATTATTATTATTATTACTATTTCAATCTATTATTATATTTCACTTGATTTAGTTTCAGTAGTTTCTGTCTTGCTAATAATTTGTCCATTTCATCAGAGTTATATAAATTGTTGGCATACAACTGTTCATAGTATCCATTCATAATATTTTTTATGCCTGTTTATACCTGTAATGTTCGTAGCAATATCCCCTCTTTTAATCCTGATTTTAGTAAATTGAGTCTCCTATCCCTTTTTTTAGTCAATCTAGCTAAAGGTTTGTCATTTTGGTGATCTTTTTAAAGAATCCACTTTTCGTTTCTGTTCATCTTAAATAATGTTCTTAGATTCCTAGAACCAGTAAGTCTTCCAGTCTTTGCCAATGGGCTTTATGTGCATGTTGGGGCATGCCACCACCACTCAGTCACATAGTTTATGACTTTACTTTAGTCTTTATTTCTTGTTTATACAGTCTCAGGGTAAGTGAGAGGTGAGAGTGTGGTCTTTCTTGAGCATGCACACAGTCTGGGCATATGCACAGCTCTACTCATGCATATAGCTTTCAAATTCCAAGAAATATGTCATAGAGTCACAGCATTTCAAATCCCCCATGGTACCTTATTCCCCAGCTTTTGCTTTTTAAGCCTTTGTTTAGTCTATTGTTTGCTCTAACTATTATCCACCGTCTAAGGCTGCTGCCATGTTCAAGAATTGTCTCTCTGTTTTTGCTATATTCACCCAGGAGTAAGGCTCCAAGTAAAATCAAATAAAGACAGTCTCATGAATTAGGTCTCCCAAGAAACTTCTAGGCAGGCCAAATAATGATAAATCTCAGGGAAAAGGTCTTTGTAGATGCTTCAATCCCATTCTGCCCCCTCCAGTGGCTTCCAGGCTGCTGGTTTTCACTGTGATTGCAGGCTGTTGGTTTTCAATGTTATAGAGGAGCTGGGGAGGGGACATGGAATTAGGGCAAGTTAAATGCCACAAGCCTTATTGTTATTACTGAGATTTAGTCATTTTTCTTGAATAAGCACTCCCTGAAATATTACAAGACTTTAGTTAATTTTCATAATTCTGAAAATGTTGAT
Source organism: Equus caballus (assembly GCF_041296265.1). Classification (NCBI taxonomy): domain Eukaryota; kingdom Metazoa; phylum Chordata; class Mammalia; order Perissodactyla; family Equidae; genus Equus; species Equus caballus. The sequence continues at coordinate 16,940,271 of NC_091695.1, forward strand.
TCTGAGAATTTTTCAGTATTCTCATTCCTTTAATGGAGGAGAGAATGTTTTTTATTTTTTTATTTTTTTATTAATGTTATGATTGATTACAACCTTGTGAGATTTCAGTTGTACATTTTTGTTAGTCATGTTGTGGGTACACCACTTCCCCCTCTGTGCCCTCCCCCCACCCCCCCTTTTCCCTGGTAACCACTGATCAGACCTCCTTATCAATATACTAACTTCCACCTATGAGTGGAGTCATATAGAGTTCGTCTTTCTCTGACTGGCTTATTTCGCTTAACATAATACCCTCGAGGTCCATCCACGTTGTTGTGAATGGGCCAATTTTGTCTTTTTTTATGGCTGAGTAGTATTCCATTGTGTATATATACCACATCTTCTTTATCCAATCATCAGTTTCTGGGCATGTAGGCTGGTTCCACGTCTTGGCTATTGTAAATAATGCTGCAATGAACATAGGGGTGCAACGGACTCTTGAGATTTCTGATATCAGGTTCTTAGGATAGATACCCAGTAATGGGATGGCTGGGTCATAGGGTATTTCTATTTTTAACTTTTTGGGAAATCTCCATACTGTTTTCCATAGTGGCTGTACCAGTTTGCATTTCCACCAACAGTGTATGAGGGTTCCTTTTTCTCCACAACCTCTCTAACATTTGTCACTCTTGGTTTTGGATGTTTTTGCCAATCTAACGGGTGTAAGGTGATATCTTAGTGTTGTTTTGATTTGCATTTCTCTGATGATTAGCGATGATGAACATCTTTTCATGTGTCTATTGGCCATATTCATATCTTCTTTTGAGAAATGTCTGTTCATGTCCTCTGCCCATTTTTTGATCGGGTTGTTTGTTTTTTTGTTGTTAATCAGTGTGAGTTCTTTGTATATTATGGAGATTAACCCTTTGTCAGATAAGTGGCTTGTAAATAATTTTTCCCAATTAGTGAGCTGTTTTTTTGTTTCAATCCTGTTTTCCCTTGCTTTGAAGAAGCTCTTTAGTCTGATGAAGTCCCGTTTGTTTATTCTTTCTATTGTTTCCCTCAACTGAGGAGTTATAGTGTCCAAAAAGATTCTTTTGAAACTGATGTCAAAGAGTGTACTGCCTATATTCTCTTCCAAAAGACTTATTGTCTCAGGCCTAATCTTTAGGTCTTTGATCCATTTTGAGTTTATTTTGGTGTGTGGTGAAAAAGAATGGTCAATTTTCAATCTTTTGCATGTGGCTGTCCAGTTTTCCCAGCACCATTTGTTGAAGAGACTTTCTTTTCTCCATTGTAGGCCCTCTGCTCCTTTGTCGAAGATTAGCTGTCCATAGATGTGTGGTTTTATCTCTGGGCTTTCAATTCTGTTCCATTGATCTGTGGACCTGTGTTTGTACCAGTACCATGCTGTTTTGATCACTGTAGCTTTGTAGTATGTTTTGAAATCGGGGATTGTGATTCCGCCGGCTTTGTTTTTCTTGCTCAGGATTGCTTTAGCAATTCGCGGTCTTTTGTTGCCCGATATGAATTTTAGGATTGTTTGTTCAACTTCTGTGAAGAATGTTCTTGGGATTCTGATTGGGATAGCATTGAATCTGTATATTGCTTTAGGTAGTATGGACATTTTAACTATGTTTATTCTTCCAATCCATGTGCATGGAATGTCTTTCCATCTCTTTATGTCATCATCAATTTCTTTCAAGAAAGTCTTGTAGTTTTCATTGTATAGATCCTTCACTTCCTTGGTTAAGTTTATCCCAAGGTATTTTATTCTTTTCGTTGCGATTGTGAATGGGATTGAGTTCTTGAGTTCTTTTTCTGTTAGTTCATTGTTAGTGTATAGAAATGCTACTGATTTATGCACGTTAATTTTATACCCTGCTACTTTGCTGTAGTTGTTGATTATTTCTAATAGTTTTCCTATGGATTCTTTGGGGTTTTCTATATATAAGATCATGTCGTCTGCAAACAACGAGAGTTTTACTTCTTCGTTACCTATTTGGATTCCTTTTATTTCTTTTTCCTGCCGAATTGCTCTCTCCAGTACTATGTTGAATAGGAGTGGTGAAAGTGGGCACCCTTGTCTTGTTCCTGTCCTCAGAGGGATGGCTTTCAATTTTTGTCCATTGAGTATGATGTTGGCTGTGGGTCTGTCATATATGGCCTTTATTATGTTGAGGTACTTTCCTTCTATACCCATTTTATTGAGGGTTTTTATGATAAATGGGTTTGGATCTTGTCGAATGCTTTCTCTGCATCTATTGAGATGATCATGTGCTTTTTGTTTTTCATTTTGTTGATGTAGTGTATCACATTGATTGACTTGCGGATGTTGAACCATCCCTGTGTCCCTGGTATAAATCCCACTTGATCATGGTGTATAATCTTTTTGATATATTGCTGTATTCGGTTTGCCAAAATTTTGTTGAGGATTTTTGCATCTATGTTCATCAGTGATATCGGCCTGTAGTTCTCCTTCTTTGTGTTGTCCTTGTCAGGTTTGGGGATCAGAGTGATGTTGGCTTCATAGAATGTGTTAGGGAGTTCTCCATCTTTCTCAATTTTCTGGAACAGTTTGAGGAGAATAGGTATTAAGTCTTCTTTGAATGTTTGGTAGAATTCTCCAGAGAAGCCGTCTGGTCCTGGACTCTTATTTTTGGGGAGGTTTTTGATTACCGTTTCTATTTCCTGACTTGTGATTGGCCTATTCAGATTCTCCATTTCTTCCTGATTAAGTTTGGGGAGATTGTAGGAGTCTAGGAATTTGTCCATTTCTTCCAGGTTGTTCAATTTGTTGGCATATAGTTTTTCATAGTATTCTCTTATGATCTCTTGTATTTCATTGGTATCTGTTGTGATTTTTCTTCTGTCATTCCTAATTTTATTAATTTGCGATTTCTCTCTTCTTTTCTTGGTGAGTCTGGCTAGGGGTTTGTCAATTTTGTTAATTCTTTCGAAGAACCAACTCTTTGTTTCATTGATCCTTTCTATTGTCTTTTTTGTTTCAATATCGTTTATTTCTGCTCTTATTTTTATTATTTCCCTCCTTCTACTGACTCTGGGCTTTGTTTGTTCTTCTTTTTCTAGTTCTGTTAGGTATCGTTTGAGGTTGCTTATGTGAGCTTTTTCTTGTTTAGTGAGGTGAGCCTGTATTGCGATGAATTTCCCTCTTAGGCCTGCTTTTGCTGCATCCCAAATGATTTGGCATGTCATGTTCTCATTTTCATTAGTCTCCAGATAAAATTTGATTTCTTCTTTAATTTCTTCAATGATCCATTGTTTGTTCAGAAGCGTGTTGTTTAGTCTCCACATTTTTGCACCTTTCTCTGCTTTTTTCTTGTAGTTGATTTCTAGTTTCATAGCATTATGATCAGAAAAGATGCTTGATATTATTTCAACTCTCTTGTATTTATTGATGTTTGCTTTGGTTCCCAAAATATGGTCAATCCTTGAGAATGTTCCATGTGCACTTGAGAAGAATGTGTAACCTGCTGTTTTTGGATGAAGTGTTCTATATATATCTATTAAGTCCATCTGGTCTAATTTTTCATTTAATTCTATTATTTCCTTGTTGATTTTCTGTCTGGATGTTCTGTCCATTGGTGTTAATGGTGTGTTGAGGTCCCCTACTATTATTGTATTGTTGTTGATGTCTTCTTTTAGTTCTATTAAGAGTTGCTTTACAAATTTTGGTGCTCCTGTGTTGGGTGCGTATATATATGTATAAGTGTTATGTCTTCTTAGTGGAGAGTCCCTTTTATCATTATATACTGTCCCTCTTTATCTTTCTTTATCTGTTTTGCTTTGAAATCTACCTTGTCTGATATTAGTATAGCGACACCTGCTTTCTTTTGTTCATTATTAGCTTGGAGTATTGTTCTCCATCCCTTCACTCTGAGTCTGTGTTTGTCTTTGGGGCTGAGGTGTGTTTCCTGGAGGCAACATATTGTTGGATCTTGTTCTTTGATCCATCCTGCCACTCTGTGTCTTTTGATTGGGGAGTTCAATCCATTTACATTTAGAGTGATTATTGAGATGTGGGGGCCTACCACTACCATTTTGTGTCTTGTTTTCCGGTTTTCTTCAATTTCCTTTGTTTCTCGTCCCATGGTTTAATCTGTTTTGATGTAGAGCTGCTACTCTCTGTTGTTGTCCTTCTACTTATCTCCTCTGCTCTTGGTTTTGTAGCCCCTTTCCTTTTTTGGATTTTTCAGGAATGAGGGTTTTCCTGAGGATTTCCTGGAGAGGAGGTTTTGTGGCAATGAACTCCCTTAATTTTTGTTTATCTGGGAAAGTTTTTATTTCTCCATCATATTTGAAGGATATTTTCGCTGGGTAGAGAATTCTCGGCTGTAGATTTTTGTCCTTCAGATTTTTGAATATATCATTCCACTCTCTTCTAGCCTGTAAAGTTTCTGCTGAGAAATCTGCTGATAGGCTGATGGGGGTTCCTTTGTAGGTTAGTTTCTTTTGCCTGGCTGTCCTTAGTATTTTCTCCTTGTCGTTGACTTTTGCTAGCTTCACTACTATATGCCGTGGGGTTGGTCTTCTTGCATTGATAAAGTTTGGAGATCTATTGGCTTCTGTCACCTGAAGATCCATCTCTCTCACCAGATTTGGGAAGTTCTCTTCCATTATTTCTTTGAATAGGCTTTCTGCCCCTTTCTCCTTCTCTTCTCCCTCTGGTATACCTATAATCCTTACGTTGCATCTCCTAATTGTGTCTGATAATTCTCGGAGAGTTTCTTCATTTCTTTTTAGTCTTGCTTCTCTCTCCTCCTCTGCCTGCAGCAATTCTATATTGCCATCTTCCAAATTGCTAATTCTTTCCTCCATATTATCGGCCCTACTGTTCAGAGCATCTAGATTTTTCTTAATCTCCTCTATTGTGTTCTTCATTTCCAATATTTCTGTTTGGTTCTTCTTTATCGTATCAAACTCTTTTGTGACATAGCTCCTGAACTCGTTGAGTTGTTGGTCAGAATTCTCTCTTAACTCATTGAGTATTTTAATGATGGCTGTTTTGAAGTCATCATCATTTAGGTTATATATCTCATTTTCTTTGGGATTGTTTTCTGTGTATTTGTTACTTTCTTCTGTTCTGGAGATTTAATGTATTTTTTCATATTGCTTGATGTTGTTGATTTGTGCCTCCGCATGGAGATAGTGTTTAGTTGCTCCTTTCACTTGTTTCAGCTGCTGTGGTGGGGGAGCAGCTGTTTATACTGCACCAACCAGGAATCCTGTCTGCAGTTGCTAACTGGGCCTGGGCCCCTCCTCGTAGTCACAGTGGTCCTTTGGATTCCCTACTCTGTCGTGGGGGCCGTCACAGGGGGGCTTCAGGCTGCTGGTGCCTACTGTTGCAGCCCACCTAGATGTGCTCCCTCCTTGGGGTCTGCAATGGTGTTATGGGCTTTTCCAGCGGCCAGGGTTGGGATCACTTATATTTGTCGCTCCGTTGCTGTCGGCACCCACAAAATCTCACTTGTCCTCTATGGGTCGCAGGAGAGCTATTGGCATCTTCTACAGTCTGTGGTTAGTTCACCTAGCTATGCTGCTTTTGCCCTGGGGTCTTCCAGCCTTGTGGCTGCCGGCTGGGTGCTTTCTACTGGTGCTGTGCAGAGACTTTCCCTAAGGCTGCTGTGAGCCTGTAGGGTTTCCCCCTAGGCTACAGAGCCAGGTCACTGGAACTCCCCCCAGCCCCAGTCCTCTCCGAGATCTCTGGCAATCCCTAGCCCCACGGGGCGGGCAATGGCAGCTGGAGGTCACCCCGCCCTCTGGGATTCTCTCCGGGATTTTCCCAGAGCTGTGAATGCTGGGCATGGCCCCTCTGCTAATGGCAGACAGATAGTTTTGTCTGCTGCCTGGGAAGAATTCTGTAACTTCTCCTCTGGGGCGTGGAGTCGGCCTTTGGAGCTTCACCCAGTCCCAGTCCACTCGGAGATCTCCAGCAATCCCTAGCCCCACCATGACGGCAGTGGCAGCCGGGAGACCTCCGTACCCTCAGCGACTCTCTCTGAGACCCTCCGGGCGCCGCGAACCCCAGGCGGGATCTCCCCGCCAATGGCGGGGAGAGACTCTCCCCGCGGGCCCAGGTGTGCAACTCCAAAGTTTCCCTCTGCGTTTAGGAGTAATTGCGGGGGGGTTAGGTAGGGTTCTGGTCACCTGTTTCCACCGTCGCTCCTCTGTTGTGTGCTCGCTCCTGCCCTAGATGTGTGTAGATCTTCTGGGGGCATCCGTTGGAAGAAAGCTGCTTGCGGGTACTAGGCTGCTCAGTCGGGGTCGGAGAGTTTTCACCTATTTCCACAACCTCCCAGAGGAAAGTCCATCCGCCTTCCGATGTATAGTCGCGTGGGTCTCTCAGACGTCCTGAGATGCTGTCTGGATATCCTTTGTTAAGTGATAAGTGTCCAAATAATTGTAGACTCGAAGGGGGAGAGACAAAGAGGACTACTCACAGGGCCATCTTGGATCCATCAGGAGGAGAGAATTTTTGAAAGTCCTTATACCACTGACATCGGCCCACTGAGGACTATATGTCAGAATTTATGAGTTTCAGTTTTGGGGATCAGAAACTATAACTCTGAAAGTATGTCTTGTTAGCCCCACTTTAGAGCTAAGGAAGCAGCCACCAACTTAGTGGCTGAGCCAGAAGCCAAATTCAAGCCCAGTGTTTGCCGATATCAAACGCTATACTTTTTCTTTAACTTCTACTGTCCTTGCGTCAGAATTATAACATCAATTGAAAGAATATATGAGAAGAAGAGCCAGGTTCATATTTCAAGGTGCTGATAGGTTGGAGGAGGGAATTATGAAGACTAACATTTGAGGTTCTGTTTCATTGTTTGGCTTAGAGTGAAAGTTGAGTTGCTGGCCAAGGTTATGGATTTACCCACTATGCTCACTAAATTCACTTATTATGTGTAATACTTGTTTATTTATACTCCTAGGTTTTCTATATGAGGAGTCTGGCTCCTAGCCAAAAGCCTATATCTGATTTTTCAAGCCTGATCATAGGCAATTACAAAGTCCTTGGGGCAGGCTTCATGAGAGAAAGCTGCCCTCCCCATATCAGATTTGATGTGCAGCCAGTGCATTACAGTCTCTAAGGGGAGTTGAAGTCAAGAACTTAGGTCTCCCTGTTTGGCCATGCCCTTATGCATATCTGTATTCCTTGCCCAGGCACCTCCATTTGGAGGTCTCCCTATCAGGGAATCTTGAAGACACTGCTCTGCTCTGACTCAGTACTCAGTACTTTTCCACTCCTGCTAGTCCTTCCCCTCACCCTCCTCTGTGATCCTCATGTCCACAAAACTCCAGGAACCTTTTGTTCAAGGCTCCTTCAGTAGTGAGATAACCCCCACATCTGTGCTGATCCATCTGATTTTTGACTAGTGCATTTTTCCGCAGAGGATAATGGAACAGGGTGGAGTTGATGCTTACTCTAGTGTTAGCCTTTTGCTTATACCATCACTGAAAGTGATTAAAGCCTTGTCTCTTACCTTTTTTTGTGGCTTGTTGAATTAAGGAGAACCTCTCTCTCTCTCTCCAGCTAAACTGAAGCTTTGAGTTGATGCATATGTACACAGAGTCCCTAGGAGAGAGAACTGACCCTATGGCTCTAAAAACAAAAAATATATACAGCCTATAAAATCCAAATCAAACTATAGCTGTAGTCATCTACCCATAAATTGGTCATCAATGTGGATACCTTATTTCTTTTCTAAAAATTAGCCAGTTGGAGTTTTTAGGTAGAGCTTAAAAATCAGCAGGTGTACAAGTTCTCTACTATGGAGAAAATAAGTCTGCAAGATTTTCCCTGTCAGTCTTAATCAGTGACATATGAGAGAAATGATAAGAGTACTATCTCTTGATCTAAAGTGATCCCTTGAAAACAGTGTGATTTCTTTCTGCTCTGGGATCATGATCCACTTATGAGCGCCTCCATCTGTTTCCATTTATTATTACTTTTGACCCACAATTTCTCCCTACCATCAGCTTTTCCAGCTCAACTATACTATTTTCCACATGGCTGACCTAACAGCAGCTTTGTTAACACTTATCTTTGGACACACACCCAGGAAGATATCCTAAGTTCTGATAGGAAAAGAATCACAGAATTATTCTTGCCATTTGTCAATGGGGTTGCATTTGCAGTTATCCCTAAATTAGCTACATGAGGTGAAGTTATAATCCATCCTAAAATATCTTAGGAATAGGTATTTTCATGTTTAATTGCGTAGATATTGTGTCTTGGTCATCAATATCAGCTTCCTTCAATACACATACATTTAAAGACGTACTTGTCTGGATTGGGTCAGGCAACACAAAAGAAAAATTTTGTAAAATGGTAAAGGTACAAAATTGTGGAATTTTGTCATCCTTCATTCTTTAATTTCATCGTACTGATCTAAAAATACTTCCAATAGAGTCACCAACTGCAAAGATTTCACAAGTTCAGACATCTGAAAGGACTCACAAGACTCCACAAGGCATACTCACACATGGCTTCTATTTAAAGACAAATGACACTGTGAAACAAGAGACAGAGAGAGCGGGCAAGCATTGAAGGTCCAAGAGACATTCAAACACAAGGTCCCAAGGGTCCTTGTTCACCGAGACAAGCAAGCGTCATCTCCAATTGAACCACCAAGACCAGCACGAGATAGGTTTTTGTTTCAGAAGTGAAGTTCCCAGTGGGGTATTTATGTCCCTCTGGTCAAGCCAGTTACGCCAGGTGAAAATCCTCAGTAAAAAAAGAAAAAGGAACTGATCCTTGGGGTCATTAGGGGAGATTTGAACTTTAAATAATACACTAAAAATTTCACTGCCCTATCCTGGCCAAGGGTCAAAGCCAGGCATGATCAGAGATAAAGACAGAGTTTTCCCATTCGACTGTGAACTCTTTCCTACACAGTCCACCTCTGACTCTTGGTCAAGCCTTGAAATTTAAATCACTCAGAATCATTCCTTCCCCTGCATATTTTGTACCATTTATAGAACAGAAGAAAACAACTAGACAGCTGCCAAAATGCTAACAACTTGTGTCATCAAATAAGGCATGTGTATTATTTAAAGAAGCATTTCAGTTAACTGAATATTCCATCACAAACTTGGTCATAACTATGCACAAGTTTGATAACTTTAATTTCCTCCCACCAATGAAATTTGAACATCATGAAAAGTATCAATATTTTGATTTAATATAAAAATTGAGTGATTGCTAACTAACTTTAGCTCTTCCTAAAACCAATCAGCTTTCATTGGATGAACATCATGGGTAGATTTTAATTCAATTTCCTAATACATTTGATCAATATACATAGTATCATAGATTTTGTCGAAATCAAATTAATCCTAGCAGTTATGCTACTACTAAGCCACATAACAGTTACATTATTATTCATTTATTGGCTCTCTTTTTAGCAGCAATTACTTCTCCTTACTGTTTGAATTAGTTCTCACCCAAACCATTCATTTGATATAACCCAGAGTTCCCTTTATCTGATCATTTTACACTGTATTGCCAATCCAAGAATCAGTAAAATTCATACTATATCGCTATAGTTATAATCCAGTTCTCCTGGTGCCACAAGGAACACCACTCTTAATTCTATCCACCACTTTTTCACATATGTGGGAACTCAGGTATAAAGAGAGTGAGGAACTTGCCCAAGATCACATAGCTAGCAAATGGAACAGCTAGTAAAATTCTTACTCTTAAGCATGATTCAAATTTCTGTTATTAAAGAGCAGTTTCTCTAACCCACACGTATCTTCAGGGTGTTAACAGTAGAATAGCAGTTTTGCACTGACTTAGACATTTATATGTTATCTTGCTCAATCCTCCTTGTAATTCATGAGACAAGTATTATTAGGTCTGTTTTATAGACTCTGACTGGCTCATGCACGCATACTCCCATGACGAGAACATTCTGTGCCTTGGGTCCCAAACTGTAAGATCACTTCCTAAATACAGTCATAGAAGGGCTGAAATCAAGTTCAGCTCGCTCTCCCCTGCCCCCTTGGTCACAGATGCTATGGCCACAGGAGAGAAAGGATAAACTGGTTTGGCTGCCATCTTGGTTGAAGCTGCTAGTTCTAATCCTCTGGGAGTTGAGAGATCAGAGCCTCCTTAATTCCTTGCACTTGAGTAATACCCATTTAAATATTTCCCTGAAACCACACATGAAAACGTTGGTAAGGACCGACCTAGGAAGACCACGTAAGCATAACCAGCCACAGATCACAGGAGATATTTGGTTTTGAGTTCTCAACCCATTTGGATCCAGACTCCCAAAGACAAAAGGAGTTATCTCTGGGCTGACTGCAGTCTTACTAAGAAAAATCTTGAAAGAACTAGCTTTAGGGACTTGCTACTCCAAGGCAACTTTCATTCATTGCTGATTTTATGGTGTTTTCAATCCCTAATTTTTCTACTTTAACATACCTTGTTATTTTCAGGGCCTTAGATCAGATCTCAGATGAAGTGGCTTTTATAATATACTTCATATGGTCACCAAGGAAGACTGGCAAATGTGTAGTAAGATGACTTGGAGACATGTCCTCCAATCGTTAGGTCTTTTTTTTCCCATCAATTTATTTTGAAGCTTAATGCTTTGGAAGATGTCTGACTAAAGAAATTCGTTATCTGAGCTGGGATGCTTATGCCTCACACTCATAGGTTGGTGTTGCTGTAAAGCAAAACCCAATCCAGCCCATGAACTCAGAATTATTGAGGAAGTCTCTCTCAGCAATCATTTTCAAGTCATTAAGTGAGGAAAAGAAATGTTATACTTAAGATAAAAATAGATGAATCTGCAAACCAGTGTTAATAATGGGTCAGTGATTGCTACAAGCGTGCTCTACAAATAAAATGACTTGTTATGGAATGAACCTGTTACTTCTTTCCCAAATACATTAAGATAAGTAAGTATAATCTGTGACTTCTTTATTAGTACTTTTTTTTTTCCTAAAGTGATACTAGAGTCTTCAATTTACAAGTGAGTTAGATTTAAACATGTGCTTCCACTGTCACAGATTTTTATGAATGATGACTGGCTTATTTACCCTACTGAGAAAAGCAGTCACTGAGGATATTATGAACCCAGACCTGAGATAAGAAAATAAAATTTCTTTTATTAAATTATTTTACTGATTGTAAAGGTAATCTATTCTTTTTGTAGAAAACTTAGATCAGAAAACTTTAAAAAGAAAAATACAAAACTTGACCTAAACCTGTAATTCAAATAAGTACTATTAGTCTTTAGTGTACTTTTTTCAGATACTTTTTTAATGTATATATGTTATTTTCAACAACTTAGATCATGGTACATAAACTGCTTTATATCTTGTGTTTTCCACTCAATATTGTACTGGAAGAATCTTTCCACACCATCAATTATTATTGCAAATAACTTCAATGTCTACCTGATATTTCATAATTATAATTCACTTAATTGTTCCTCTTTATGTAGACCTTTGGATTTTTTTCACTTTTTCATTATCATAAAAAAATGTGAAATACAACCTGTATGCGTAAGTTTTGTCCATCTTTTTTTTATCTAAAATAGATTCCCAAGCACAAGGAGCGTTGGACCAAGGGACATGACCAGTTATAAAGCCCTTATTATTTAGATTTCAACTTCTTTCCAAAATATTTTATATCAACACACACTCACCAGCACTGGGCAATATAATGTCGTAAACTTTGCCAACTTGCCAGTTAAAAGTATTTTACTGTTTTAAAATTGTATTTGATCACTTTGACTTTGATGACTTATGCATAGAGGATTTTTGAGATGTCTAATGTTTTTTTCTGAACAGTATCTTTTTATTAGTTTTGCCTTTATTTTTACAATGGTGTGAGCATACCTTTTTTTGTGAAAATGTTTGTATAATAATGGCTGTCTATTATAATGTTGCAAGTATTTTGTCCAGTGTGTTCCATATTTTTATGTAGTTGAATCCATTAGTTTTGTTCTGTATTTTATACCATTGCATTTTGCTGAAATGCTCCTTTCCATCTAGAGATTATATATATGTTGCTTTCTTTCTTTCTTGGAACAGGTATGTTTTATTTGAAGGCTTTAACACACACTATTCTTTTTTCCCTTTTCTCTTTCTCTTGTTTTGTTTTTTTTAGCGATGGTATGAATAAAGACTTACTTACCTTGAAAAACACCTATCCAGTTAATTAAAAATCTTTTAGGAATTACACATAACATTCTTTTAAATATTCATTAAAAATAACGTTCTTTTGAAATTTGACCATATGTGTTTCTTATTGAGCTTATCTGTGCTCATCAGTTTTATTTGTACTTTTAAAATACTAAATAGCCCTTAAATTTATTTATCAAGGCTAATATTTTTCTATTACCTGATATATTGATTTCTGCATTCAATCTTTTTCTGAATGGAAAATCACTCAATTTAGGGGGCTGAGAATAGCTGGAAACCCTGCCCTCTAAAGGCTCTCAGTCAATCATGAATGAAAATGTCACAATTTTCCATGGTATGTAGGCATACAACCTTGAAGGCTGGCATTTCTATATTAAGGACAATCAAACAACATAGAACAGTAATGTTCTCAGAGGGAAAATATTTCCTCCGAACACAATAAGGCTTAAACCCAGACAAAGATCAAAAGCCAGGATCATAAAGACCACAATCAGACCTCTCGACTGCTTCAGATTTACTCCACCCAAGTCTAATCACAAAGCATGGCCAAAGACATACTTTGAATTCAGGCCCAGCTGCATCTTAAAAACTGTTCTAATGATATTTATTAGTACCAATAAGTAATAAGGAATAAGTAAAAGTTGTCAGCTGCCATTTTTGCAAAGATTCCAAAAGGATTACTGACTAATCCTTTGAGAATTTGAAAAATCAGTGTATCAGCAGATCCCTACACTCAAAATATACTGAAACATTTCTCTAGATTAGTGAGGAAACAATTAAGGAAAAGGAACTATGACTAATTGCCTTCAGAGCACCATCTTGACAATAGCCCATGTGTTTGATTTGGTGGGTTAGACACAGGAGTTGTTACATTCATATATTCCTCAAATTTGAAGCAGACGTAACTTACCCAAGTATGCTTACTAAAAGCAGTTTTTTAGTGAGAGTCCGTGACTCATGGGCTAAAAATAAGCTGGAAGACAATAATAAGAAAACGTATGTTATGCTATCTGCACATGGAACTGTATAGATCTACATAATTAAGGAAGTGCACCATATACTCAGCATCTATCACAGTGCCAGATATACTCTAGGTCCTAATATGTATTTATTATATGAATGAATGAATAAAATATTGAATCTTCTCCGTGAAAAAGGCATAGAGTGGCTATATAATTGTTTTAAAAGATCCAATTTTATGCTGTCTGCAATAGACTCGGTTAAGGCTTAAAGACACACATAGGCTCAAAGTGAAGTGGTGGAAAAAGATATTCTACATAAACAGTAACCAAAAGAGAGCAGGAATGGTTATACTTACATCAGACAAAATACACTTTAAGACAAGAACCATCACAATAGACAAATACGGACTTTATATAATGATAAAAGAGTCAGTTCACCAGGAAGACATAATAATTAGAAACATATGTGCATCCAACATTGGAACACCTAAATATATTAAGCAAATATTAACAGGTCTGAAGTCAGAAACAGACAACAATGCAATAATAGTAGAAGACTTACACACTCCATTTTCAAGGATGGATAGAAACAGCCAGACAGAAAATGAGTAAGAGCACAATGGACTTGAACAACACTATAGACCAAATAGATCTAACAGACATGTACAAAACTTTCCATCCAACAGTAGCAGACTATACATTCTTCTCAAGTACACATAGAAGATTATGTAAGATAGAGCACATGTTAGGCCACAAAACTTGTCTTAAAAAATTTAAGAAGATTGAAATCATATAAAGTATCTTTCTGAACACAATGGAATGAAATTAGAAATCAAAGCAGAAGAAAAAAAGGTAAATTCACAAATACATGGAAATTAAACAACACACTCAGTTACAACCAAGGGATCAAAGAAGAAATCAAAAGGAGAATTAGAAAACATCTCAAAACAAACAAAAATTTAAAACACAACATACCAAAACCTATGGGATGTGGCAAAAGCAATACTAAGAAGGAAATTTATAGCAAAAAATATCTGCATTAAGAAAGAAGAAATATCTCAAAAAAACAACCTAACATTGTACTTCAAGAAATGAGAAAAAGAACAGAGTAAGTCCAAAGTTAGCAAAGGAAGGAATAATAAATATTAGAGCAGAAATAAATGAAATAGACTAGAACAACAACACAAAAAATCAATGAAACTACGAGGTTTTTTTGAAAGGAAAAAAAATTGACAAATGTTAGCTAGAATAATTGAGAAAAACAAAAGTAAACTCAAATAAATAAAATCAGAAATGAAAGAAGAGACATTACAACTGATGCCACAAAAAAAGACCCAAAAAAGATTGTGAGACTACTATCAACAATTTTATGCCAACAAACTGGATAACTTAGAAGAAATAGACAATTTCCTAGAAATATAAAATCTACCAAATCTGAATCATGAAGAAATACATAATCTGAACAGATTGATAAGGAGCAAAGAAATTAAATCAATAATCAAAAACTTCCCAACAACGAAGAGCCCAAGACGAGTTGGCTTCACTGGTGAATTCTACCAAACATTTAAAGAAGAATGGATGCTGATACCTCTCAAACTCTTACAAAAAATTAAAGAGAAAATAACACTTCCAAACTCATTTTGTAAGGCCAGTATTACTCTGTTAACAAAACTAAATAAAGACGCCACAAGAAAAGACCACTAGAGGTCAACATCCCTGATGAACATAAATGCAAAAACCCTCAACATAGTACCAGCAAACTGAATTTAACAGCACACCAAAAAGATCATACACCAAAACCAAGTGGGATTTATTCCTGGGATGCAAGGATGGTTCGACATACAAAAAGTAGCAAGTGTGATACACCACGTTAAGAGAATGAAAGATAAAAATTATATGATCATACCAATAGGTGCATAAAAATCATCTGACAAAATTCAATACCCTTTCATGATAAAAACTCTAAACAAACTGCAATCAGAAGGAAATAACCTCCACATAATAAAAGCCATATATGACAAGACCACAGATAACATCATACTCAACAAGTGAACAACTTTATTATTCAGCAACTCAACAAGTAAACAACTGAAAGCTTTTCTCTAAGACTAGAGACAAGAAAGGATTCCCACTTTCACCACTTCTATTCAACATAGTACTGGAAGCCCTGACCAGAGCAATTAGGCAATAAAAAGAAATAAAAGGCATCCAAATCAGAAAGGAAGAAGTAAATGTTTCTCTGTTTTCAGATGACATGGTTTTATATGTAGAAATCACTAAAGACTACAAAAAAACCCTGTTAGAATTAATAAACAATTCAGTAAAATATCAGGATATAAAATCAACATAAAAAAATTATTTGTATTCTATATACTAATAACAAACTATCCAAAAAGGAAATTAAGAGAACAATCTCATTTACAATACCATCAAAAAAATAAAATACTTAGAAATAAACTTAACTAAAAGGATGAAAGACTTGTAAACTGAAAACCACAAAGCATTGGTAAAAGAAAATAAAAAGGACACAAATACATGGAAAGATATCCCATGATCATAGATCGCAAGACTCAATATTTTCAACATGTCCATACTACTCAATGCAATCTACAGAATCAATACAATCCATATCAAAATCCCAATGACATTTTGCACAAAAAAAATAGAATAAAAAGATTCTAAAATTCATATGAAACCACAAAAGACCCCAAAGACCCAAAGCAATCCTAAGAAAAAAGACTGCTGGAGGCACCCCACTTCCTAATTTCAAACTATATTACAAAGCTATAGTAATTAAAACAGCATGGCACTGGAACAGAGACAGGCATATACACCAATGGAACAGAATAGAGAGCCGAGCAATAAACTGATGCATATACATATGGTCAATATATCTTTAAAAAGGGTACCAAGAATATACAATAGGGAAAGGTTGGTCTCTCTTCAACAAATGTTGCTGGGAAAACTGGAAATCCACATGCAAAAGAATGAAATTAGACCCTTATATTACATCATACACAAAAATCAACTCAACTCAACTAAAGACTTAAATTAAGACCTGAAACTGTACAGCTCTTAGAAGAAAACATAGGAGAAAAGCTCCATGACATTGGACTGGGCAGTGATTTCTTGCGTATGACACCAAAAGCAAAGTCAACAAAAGCAAAAATAGACACATGGGACTATATCAAACTAAAACACTTCTGTACAACAAAGGAAGCAACTGAGAGAGTGAAAAGTCAACCTATAGAATGGAAGAAAATAATTGCAAACCATATATTTGATGAGGGTCAATTTCCAAAATAAAAATAACTTGCACAACTCAACAGCAAAAATAGCCCAATTTTAAAAATGGACAAAGGACTTAAATGGAAATGTCTCCAAAAAAGATATACAAATGGCCAAAAAGTATATGAAAAGATGCTCAAAATCATTAATCATAAGGAAATGCAAATCAAAACTACAATAAGATATCACGTCACACCTGTTAAAATGATTATTACCAAAAAGACAAGAAATAACAAGTGTTGGCAAGGATGTAGAGAAAAGGCAACACTGTGCACTGTTGGTGGGAATGTAAATTGGCTCAGCCTTTATGAAAAACAATATGGAGGTTGCTCAAAAAATTAAAAATAGAACTACTGTATGATTCAGTAATCTCATTTCTGGGATTTATCCAAAAGGACTGAAATCGGGATCTCAAGGAATTATTTGCGCACCTATGTTCATTTCAGCATTATTCACAGTAGCCAAGATGTGGAAACGACCTAAATGTCCATTATGAATGGCTTAAAAATGTGGTATGTACATACATGGAATATTCAGCCTTAAAAAAAGAGGAAAGTCCCGCCATTGTGACAACATGGATGAATCTTCAAGTCTTTATTCTAAGTGTAATAAGTCAGTGATAGAAGGACAAATACCACATTATTCCACTTACATGAGCTATATAAAATAGTCAAACTCATAGAAGCAAAAATTAAAATAGCAGTTTCCAGGGGATTTGGGAAGAGGTCATGAGAATAATTGTTTTTAATGGATATGGAGTTTCAGTTTGGGAAGATGAAAAAAGTTCTGGGAGATGATTGGTGATGTTTGCACAACAATGTGAATGTACTCAATGCCACTGAACTGTACACTTAAAAATGATTAAAATGATAAATTTTATGTTATTTGTATTGTACCACAATAAAAAGAAAAAGTACCAAGGAAGAGGGACAGACTATGAGTGAGGTTGGCAGTAAACAGAGAGAAAAATTGTTAACTGTCGAGGATAGAGTTGAAAGCATGGATGTCCTTTCTGGTTCTGGACTACAGAAGCATGTCAATTTGGTTTAAAGGTTATGGTTGATAACAAAGAAAGATGATTCTTTGCAGGGTTCCAGCCAGCTCTTCATCGCCTCAGAAGCTGAGAGAGAAAAGATGGTAGTGGAGCCTCCTTTCTATAGCGTTTATATTCTCTAACTCTGGATGTCTTTATACATGAGTGCTTCGCTGAGTGTGATTTTCTCAATGGCTACTGTGTGAAAGCATAGTAAAGCACTTACTTTACTCTAAGTCCTCATGATTCTCTCTCTGTGGAGTAGAGAGAAAAACTATACTCCCCTGACTACATCACAAGAATCTGTCATCTAGGATCTCACCCCAAAGGAAATTGCTATGTCTATGAATTTTAAGTTACTAAATCTTTGATAGCTGGGAACCTTGCCATCCAAGTCTTCTCGGTCAGTCACTAATAAAAATGTGACAATCTCCCAGGGCAATCTGGCACATAACCTTGAAGACTAGCATTTCTATTCTCAGGACGACCTTATCATTCAGAACAGTCATGTTTTCGAGAGAAATCCATTCTCTCAACTCTGGCCTATGTCTAAAACCACTCTATATTCCTATGCCAGGCTCTCCAATGCCAAAATGAGCAACAAAGCCCTGTAATGAATCTTTCCAACTTACCTTACCCAAGTCTCATCCTAAACTATAGCTGGAGACATAAGTTTAACCAAAGCTCAACTGGATTTCTAAAACTGGCCTCTAATAATGTTTGTGGGTGCCAGGTGGGAGTAAATGAAAGACCTTGGCTGATGCTTCAGCAACGACTCCAACAGGGCCAATTACTAATCCTCTGAGTACTTGTGAGGTCAATGCATTACCAAATCCTTCACTTCCAGAAAGTCTATTTAAACATTTCTCTAGAGTAAATGAAGAAAAATTACAAAGAAGGATCTTTAAGTCCGTGTACCGACAAGCTGAAGATTTGTTTGGGAGACACTGTTCCCAAGCCTAGTCGGTTAGAAGGAGGGCTTAAATCAGGAATAAAAGGAATTCTCTCCACACTGTTCATGGGCTTTTTGGAAACAAAAATTTGGCAGAATTTATTTAAGAAAACAATGTCCAATCAAGTGGATTCAATTCATTTATATATTTCGTAGTTGCATACACTAACTTTTCCTGACTTGAAGAACATTGTTTTTAATTTGGATTGGATAGAGTCCTAAGAGATCTGAAAAAAAAAATATGTTTTGAAGATATATTTACACCTTCACAGGAAACCAGGAAAGTGAGTAGAAATTAAATCCTAGAGCTATCACCATTTCTTGACTGATAATGGGAACCAAAATAACGTAAAATGTTCAAGATTGGGAAAGTTGTCTAGAGAGATAAAAAATTCAGTGTCTCACTTGGCAGCTCTTGGAGTCTATTTGTGGCTGTGGTGCATATGCCCTGAGGGGAAGAAAGCAATGACTGGGCTTAATCTGAAAACTGAGGAATCCACAATCAACTAGATCCAGGTCAGTGAGAATTAAATCTTTCTCCTGATTTTATTTAGATTAACTTAATTTAGCCAATTTATTTTCACTGAAATAGGTTTTGTAGTTATATTCTATGAATTGAAGGTTAATCTTTTTCCCTAAAAATGAATTTGCACACAATGACACAAAAATATCAATGGAAAACACTATCTGTAATGTTACCAAACAAAACGCTGTTGAGAACTATTAAAGTCACTTTTCCAACATTGTGGTTAACATTTATGTCTCACCAAGAAGATTGATTCTGTGGATTTCTGCTTGTAATGATTTGAAATTCTTTCCCCCTTTCATGACCTCCATGTTGCCACGTTGAAGTTAGAATTTGTGAATTAAATCTATTAAAAATGACTAAACTTAGTCACCATCTATTGCAGCCATGGATAGAGAAGAAGCAACTCAGAGACTGAGCTTTCCTGAAAACTAAAGCTATCTTTCCTCTCCTTTATTGAAGCTGAAAGATCACGATGCTGAATTCTGTGTTCAGAAATTTTTGAAGAAAAATATGTGCTTATGTTTCTTCGCAGGGATTGGAGAAAAAAGAAAAATAAGGGGAGAGGAACAAAATATCTTAGATCTTTTGTAACAACAACGTGTACTCACTCTTGAAAGTCTATGTACAGATCCTTCCAAAAATAGATATACATATATTCTTGTATATATTCAATATTTCCACTAGTTAGCAATGAAAACTTCAAGTTCATCTTAATTGATTAAACTTATGCCAAAAGGGAAAACTGTATTACCTTAGGTGACCCTAACATTTCAGTCTTGTCAGTAGGAAACTCAGGGAGAATTCATGACATTTAATTCCAGTTTTAAAAGGTCAGTAGAGTAATATATCTAATCCAGAGCACCTTTGTACATGTGATGAAATAAGAACTGCACAGAGAATTCATTTAAGAAACATTGGGAACATTTCAGGGAAATTCATACCGCTTACATGTCCACATTCAAAGATGTGGAAAGAGAGAGTATGAAAGAGTCATGTCAAGCCACACACAACATCTGGGGCTGTTGAGTGAATGCTGCTCAAAGAGCTGTTCTAAAGATAGTTCCTTGGCATTTTGAGGGGAAAAAAACTCCATCGGCAGCTCTGTCTCTGTCTGTCTGTGCAGGTGCATTCACTTGACAGAAAGGAATAACAGTTCAAAGAACACAGCTGGTATAAATATAGTAAGGCTTGGTACTTTCATATCTGATACACAGATGACTTTTAAAAGAATATTGTTTAGGGCCAGCCCAGTGGCGCAGCGGTTAAGTTTGCACTTTCCGCTTCTCAGCGACCCGGGGTTCGCCGGTTCAGATCCCGGGTGCAGACGTGGCACCGCTTGGCAAGCCATGCTGTGGTAGGCATCCCACATATAAAAGTAGAGGAAGATGGGCATGGATGTTATCTCAGGACCAGTCTTCCTCAGCAAAAAGAGGAGGATTGGCAGCAGTTAGCTTAGGGCTAATCTTCCTTGGGAAAAAAAAAAGAATATTGTGATCATATACTTACAGGTATTCATGCCAATAGACAAGAATAACTTGAAAATAAATGTTATTGGTGAAATTTGTCCACAAAAGTGATATATAGCCATCTGTGAGACTTTTAGATCAAGAAACTTTGGAAGTCAACCATAAGTCAACATTTGTAATAACACCTTGCTTGTATTCTGGTGTTAGTAAGGTATAGCCACTATCCAATTAATAGGAATAAGGAAAATTTAACCTCCTTCCTTTCTGCTTTACAACTATCTGCAAAATGGCAGTGAGTGGAAGGTCCAGTCACAGAGACCAGGACTCAGGAGATGATGGAATATTTTAAACGGAATTAAAAATATCATCACTTAGAAATACTATGATCTTTCCAGATGGATCATTTGCTTACAACCCAAGCTGAATCAATGGAAAACATGAACAATGTAACAGAATTCATCCTGCTGGGTCTGACCCAGAATCCAGAACTGCAGAAAGTCTTATTTGCTGTGTTTTTAATCCTCTACTTGATCACATTGTCAGGTAACCTGCTCATCTCAGTCACCATCTTCATCAGCCCAGCCCTGGGCTCACCCATGTACTTTTTTCTGTCCTGTTTGTCCATTATAGATGGTTTATACTCTTCTTCCATAGCACCCAAAATGATCTTTGACTTGATCTCTGAGAAGAGCACCATATCCTTGAATGGCTGCATGACTCAGCTCTTTGCTGAACATTTCTTTGCTGGAACTGAGATCATCGTGTTAATTGTCATGGCCTATGACCGCTATGTAGCCATCTGTAAGCCCTTGCACTATATGACCGTCATGAAGAGACCTGTGTGTGGTTTCCTGGTGGGAATGGCTGTAGTTTTAGGGTTTCTTCATGGAGGGATCCAGATTTTGTTCATGATCCAGTTACCATTCTGTGGCCCCAATGTCATTGACCATTTTATGTGTGATATAATACCTCTTCTGGAGCTGGCCTGCACAGACACTCACACTTTGGGGCCTCTGATTGCTGCCAACAGTGGGTCTCTCTGTTTGATCATTTTTTCTATGCTGGTTATTTCCTATGTCCTCATCCTATGCTCCCTGAGGACACATAGCTCTGAAGGGCGTCACAAAGCCCTATCTACTTGTGCCTCTCATGTCACTGTTGTCATCTTATTCTTTGTACCTTGTTCATTTCTGTACCTAAGACCCGTGACCTCCTTCCCTGCTGACAAAGCTGTGACTGTGTTTTGCACCATAGGAACTCCTATGTTGAACCCTTTGATCTACACCCTCAGAAATACAGAAATGAAAAATGTCATGAAGAAACTCTGGGGGCAAATAATGAAAACTGGAGCTAAATAAATCTTGTGGTTGGAGTATCTAGGCAAAAAAAATCTAGTGATCTTTTATAGAGATTTATCCTCCTCCTTAGTTCGTTAAACTTGGGACAGTCAATTATCCTGCCTGGATCAGTTTCCTTCAGGAGCCCACATGTTGTGGACAGGGCTGACATATCCATTATGGCACAGTGGGCACAGTGCGCAGGGCCTATGATAGTTTTAGGAGCCCTTGAAATATGTCAATTTCTTTTAAAATAAGAATAAAAAATGAATGTAACCCAACTTGGAGAACAGTGGTCTTTACACCAATGCAGCCATAAAATATAATTTTTATTACCTTTATAGAGGAAAGAATCCATGAGGACAAATGTATGAAAGGCCCACAAAAGGCATAGCATTGCCCTGATTTTGGGTATGAAACAGATCAACAGCAATATTCTTGAACACTCTTTGTACCCAGCACTACAGTTAGAATGGAGTTTTATTTTAAAAGAGGAAAAACAATTAAATATGGAAAAAGTGTAGAACAGTAGGAAAAGAGGCTTCAAAAAGCACTTTTAATCAAAATATACTTCTTATCTTCCTAAGTTTAAGAGGTTTTTATATGTCCTCCCATAACAAGAATAAAAAATTTTTTACTTATTACAATCTGAAGAAGAGTGCATTTGCATGCTAAGGTGCTTTCAAAAAATTACATCTCCACCACTCTCTGTAGCATACAATTGTCTACAAAAAGAATTAGAATTAGAATTGGCTGGTGCAAAGGAAACATAATTGAGAGTTAAGGCAGAAAGTATTTGTACATTAAAGGCTTGTCTTAGACACAAAGGAAAAGAAGACTTTGGAAACAAAACAACTGTTTTAGAAAATCGCTAGTGATGTAAGAACAAGTTTATGCCATTAAGTTGGACTTGATCACAAATCTGGATTATAGAAAAGAAACCATATCATGAACATAATGAAATTCTAAGAGCTTCGGAAATAGAAGGTTTGAAGTCAGGCATTAAGAGCTTTGGATCAAATAGTCTTGATTTTGCATCTTGTCTTCAGCTTTAATTAGCCTTGTAAATGTAAGCAAGTTGCTACACCTCTACACCTGCTTTTGTGTTTCTTTTTCAAAGATCAGCACCTGAGCTAACAACTGTTGCCAATCTTCTTTTTTTTCTTCTTCTTTCTCCCCAAAGAGGCCCCAGTACATAGTTGTGTATTCTAGTTGTGAGTGCCTCTGGTTGTGCTATACGGACGCTGCCTCAGTGTGGCCTGATGAGCAGTGCCATGTCTGCGCCCAGGATTCAAACCAGTGAAACCCTAGACCACTGAAGCAGAGCGTGTGAACTTAACCACTCAGCCATGGGGCCAGCCCCTCTCTACCTGTTTCTTAATCCGTAAAAGGGAAATAAAATTACATACATCCTTATGTTGTAAGAATTAAGCAATTTAAATTGAAAAAATTAGTTAGCTGAAAGATAGTGAAAATTTCTGAGATGCTGTATAGCTGTCAGAGATGTTGTCAGGGCATAAGGTATTCTGGGGACTGCAGTTCCTAACAGAGGAGACCAAGGACACTGCTGCTGTCTTTCATTAACCATGATCACAGAAGGCCCAAACATGTGACTCAGCCTCACTTCACTTCAAAATATGTCATAAATGGCATCCACTGACAAGCAGGAACAGCATAATGGTGAGTAATTACCTCAGCAAGGAAACTTAACGGGGTCAATGAGCAGGTCCCTGGACACTAAGAGCTAGCCCATCACCAGCTATGTATTCTGGGATTAAAATGCCTTTAAATATCTCTGTAGATACAAATGGGAGAGCTGGTTGGAGCAACTGAGAGATGCCTAAGTAGAACTAATTTCAAAAGCTCTCACTAATGGTGGATTCTGTCTTGTCCAGTCCTCCAGAATAAGGAGGAAAAGGGAAAACCCGGTGCTGAGACTAAAAGACCTTCCTCTGTATAGAGTTTGTGATTCTTGAGGAAGAGCTCAGAAATCTCTTTTCAGGAGAAGATTTCTCACCCAGGGATTTTAATATCATGTGATGCTGACATTTCTCATGCTCTCAGAACTTATATAGGTTAGATCTCACTATATACAAAGACCTTTAAAAATAGATGTTTTGCCATAAATTATGTGTGACCATCTTGTAAATATATGCAAGCAATGGTAGGTTTAAAAAATCCAATTTATCTTTTAAAGATCTAGTTCTTGTTCCCAAGAAAAATGGAATGAAAAAGGACAGTGTAAAAATAAGGAGAGGAGAAGGTAGAGTAAGATAGCTAATGTTAATTGAGCACTTTTCGTGGCTAAAGTGTTGACCTAAGCACTCACTTTACATCTTTTGGACGCAATTGTTTTACGACCCTAATTTCTTTCTGTCCTTGATTTATTTGAATCCCCAAACTACGGAACTTACTTCTGTCTAAAGCATTTCATTATTTGAACATAATGGTGACTCTACCCATAAGCTAAGGTGTAAGCATTAATAAAACAATGTTAGTAAAATTAATTATGACAGCTTTTTTTATTGAGTATTTACTATGTGCAAAGTCCTTTATACTCTTTCTGTTATTTAATTCTCAGTACAGCTCAATTAAGTGCAGTAATGTGGATGTTCTCATTTCATAAATTAGGAAACCAAGGGATAGAGTGGTCCATTGCATTGCTCAAGATCAGTTAGCTAACACTTAGCTGAGTCAAAATTCAAATCTGAGCTTGTCTGACCTAAACTCTTTGTGCTTTATGAAACCCATTTTGTATCCCCTTAAGGTAAACAGACAACAAGTTAAATTTCTTACATTTCTTTCTAATCTTTGAAATTCTCTCCTTGAAACCCTTTGGCCTTCATTGTTTGAAAGAATTTGAAGGTAGACTTGCTTTCATAGATAGGCCAGGCTGAAAATGTCTGAGTCTGCAAAGAATCAGCTGGTGACCAGTTGGTAACTTATAACTCTGTAAGTGTTTTGAGTTCCACATAACAGGAAATTTCTTTGAAATTATTGTCTTCTCCATCTACACTGGTTTGTACATAAAGAAGTACTTTGTGGCTTATATAGTATTACTTTCCTCTGATAAATTTAAAAAAAAACCAAATATGTTTCCTACGAATGTGTGTTCATCCTATGATTGTCCATTAAAACAAAACAAAACAAAACAAGAAAACTCAACTTGAGGGAGGGGAGTTCAAGAGAGGCGAAAAACTATTTTTTCAAGTAGCTTGCCAGTAGCCGTATAACAATGAGTTGCAGAATAAAAATCTCAAATATGTCTTCCTTTTTGATTTCACATGTGTATTTTCAACAGTGCTTAAAATTCAGAGGCTTACATTATTTCCAGCTTCTGTTCTTCTGTTTTCCTTTTCCCACTGGCAGGCAAGGGAGCTACCATTTATTAGGCTCCCATCAACCTGTCAGACACTATGCTCTTCTTACACATTTGTGTCTCATAACACACATATATGTATGTATAAGGGCATACATTAATGAATAAATGCCCACTTTTGGACAAATAAACTGAGGATCAGAAAAGTTTACTGTGTAAGATGCCTTGTAAGCTCAACAAAAAAAGTAATTTAGCCCCTGAGAGTAACTTTTAAGATGGTTGAGGTTTAACCAAGTTTATAGAAGAAGCTGAAGGAGGAGGTGGAGGAGGAGAAAAAGATGATGACATCTAAAAGCATATCTACCAAAATGTTGATAGTGACTATCTCTAGGTAGTGTGCTTATAGGTGGGTTTACACACACACACACACACACACACATCTTTATTTTCTTATGTATTTCCCATCTTTTTCTAAATTTTAAAATAGATACATGTTTTGAGGGAAAAATATTTTACATAGTGTCCAAAAGGGAAACACTATTACCTTTGTAAACAAAATTAGTAATAATTTTTAAATTATATGGAAAACTTCTGGTGACATTTACTCATGTCTTTTTTCTAGCAGGTTGAATTTTTTTAAAAATTAAGCAGCATTCATAAGTTAGTTGAACCATTATTAATCACGATTTGGAAAAGAAACAAGGGGGCACTAAGATCAGTCCTTTATGACATTTGATGTTTTAACTGCACCAGAAATAAAGGTGCATTTCAAGTTTCAACTAAAGTAAGAACGCTTTTCTATAAGCCTCTTGAGATAAAATTGTGGCAAGCTGGCAAAAAGATAGGCTATTTTTTAGCGAGCCTCATTATGATCTTTTTCTTAGTTGATTGGAAAATCATCTCTATTATACTTTTATTGTCTAACAGGAGAAATGAATATATATAGAATTCAAGGTCTCAGTTATACCTAGCTATAGACTGTCAAACTACGACAAAGTGAAAGAAGACAATATTTATTTTGCCTGAGAACTCTATAACTGTTGTTTTTGTCATACATAGAAGTTTGGACCTAAAATAATAATTATTTCTTGATGATCTCCTGAACTTAGGAGTTTTGGGAGAGTAATTTTGAATAGTCGTAGTAAAGAAATTGCTTTTCACGTTAATTTTTAGTTGTTTTTTTCTTAGTGTAAAAAGTCGATATGTTGCAACATGGTGAATTACAGATTAACTGTCAATCAAAGGATAAGTTTATTATATATTATGGGAGCCTAGACTCTTAAAGGGTGAAGCCTCAAAAGGGATATGGTCAGAATTTGTAAAACCAGGAAAAGAATGGAATGAACATGCGTGTATGTTTCAGATTCCAAAGCACTAGCATTCCTGGAATTTGAAACAGAAAGAGTTAGAAAATATACAAGTAAATACAACTTTGTATCATTGGCCAAAAAATAAACCACCCTACGCTAAATGAAGCATATATTTCAAACTTAGGAGAGATAGAAAAGCAAAAGAAAACAGCCTCTGTGTGGAAGGTTAGGAAAGACTTGAAGTATGTATACAATAATATCAAGTAAAACATATTGGGTGTATATGTGCAACACGCTGGGTTAAGACCTTTACGTAGATTATCTAATTTCATTCTCACAATAACACTGTAAACACCTATTATGCTTGTCTTTGTCTTTATCTTAAAGAAAGGCAGCACGGGCTTATAGAGGTTTGGTCATTTACTCAAGGTCATGCCATGAGTAAGCATGGGAAATAAGGTAAGCTCAGGCTGATCTGTCTCCAGAGCCAGGTCTTACCCTCTCTGCCACAGTGTAGCAGCCATACTGCTGATGTCATAAAGGGTGATGAGAAGCAATGAAAGCCAGGCCTAGATGCACAGACTGCTAAACATAGCTAAGCATGAAGTTATTTGTCTTAAGTTGCATTTTGTGTTACATTTCTACTACTCAATTATCAAACAGACTCAATATATCAACATGAATTGCTATTTAAACATCTGGATGATGGATCAAAAATAACTGTTTCTGAATTTTGGTTTAGGTACTTCAAAGCTAGATCACTTTGATTATAAATTAACCACACCAGGAGACACAATTTCCTCATTTCTAAAAGAGGGAGAATAATCATTCATGCCATATATAGTTCACATAGTTGTTTTATAATCAAATTATGCAATTCAAGTAAAAAGACTAAGTAAACTATAAAAGTCTTTGAAGGTGAAGGAATGGATAAGATGGAATAAGATAATATATGATAAAAAATAAACATGTTTGTTCCACTTACAGAAATAAAGTCATTTTTATTTCCTACTTTACTGCTTATAGTCCATCTGCAATTTCTTACTGTGTGAAGAGCTTTCTCATGGCGTTTTTTACCTCTTCATTTCTCAGAGTATAAATGAGTGGATTCAACATAGGTGTCTGAGTACCATAAAATACTGCCATGTTGGCTATAATTAACAAGACAGGAAACAATAAGTGTTGGAGAGGCTGTGGAGAGAAGGGAACCCTCATAAACTGCTGGTAGGAGTGTGAACTGGTGCAGCTGCTGTGGGAAACAGTATGGAGAGTCCTCAAAAAATTAAGAATAAATCTACCATATGATCCAGCTATTCCATGGCTGGGTATTCTTCCAAAGAGCATGAAAACATGAATGCATACAGCTACATGCACCTCCTTCTTCACTGCAGCATTATTCACAATAGCCAAGACTTTGAAGCAACCTAGGTGCCCATCAAGGGATGAATGGATATAGAAGATGTGGTATATACACACAATGGAATACTACTCAGCCATATGAAATGATGAAATCCAGCCATTTGTGAAAACATGGATGGACCTCGAGGGTATTATGCTAAGTGAAATAAGTCAGAGGGAGAAAGCCAAATACCATATGAAATCACTCATAAGTAGAAGATAAAAACAATGATAAACAAACACACAGAAACAGAGATTGGATTGGTGGTTACCAGAGGGGAAAAGTGGAGGGAGGAGGGCAAATGGGGTGATTAAGCACATATGTGTGTTGATGGATGGTAATTAGCCTTTGGATGGTGAACCTGATGTAATCTACACAGAAATAAAAATATAACAATGTATACC
This sequence comes from Equus caballus, assembly GCF_041296265.1. NCBI lineage: Eukaryota > Metazoa > Chordata > Mammalia > Perissodactyla > Equidae > Equus > Equus caballus. The sequence continues at coordinate 16,968,432 of NC_091695.1, forward strand.
TGAAATTTATATAAAGTTATAAATCAATGCTACTGCAATAAAAAAAGAAAAAGAAATTTTTTAAAAAATATTTAAAAATACAGAGACATCAGCAACAGATCACAGTGAGCTGTTCCCTTCGTCTCTCCCTTTTTTGAACTACAACTTAATGGACACTCACTGACCAATGGAGGAAGCCCACACAGTACAACAGGATGCCTGAGAGACACACACAGCTATACATCTGAGGGTGGATGGACTGGCCCCCAAGGAAGTGGCAAAAATATGTGAGCACACCCTGCTCTCTGTGGTAGCCCTGTGCGTGCACACAAACACTTTCCAACATGGTGCAAGCACCTGGAATGTGGGAACACACAGCAGGGTGACCATAAGAGGAGGAGGCAGTAACCCTTAAACCATGGTCGCTCTCCCAGTGGAGAGAGGGAGCCCACCACACCCCTGTGCCATAAAGGGGCAACAAGGGTCCCATCAAGGAAGCCACGCCAACCAAGCTCAGCAGCCCTGTGGACTGTGGATCATATACAGGGACCTTAGCAGATTTCCACCTTGGGGCAAACACTTCTCAGACACGCACAGTACTCACAGTGCAGCTGTGCTCCCAAAGAGGGTACAGGTTGGGGAGGCAGCAGGAATAGGTGTGGCAGTTTTTTTCCTAAAGATTTTATTTTTCGTTTTTCACCTCAAAGCCCCCTGATACATAGTTGTATATTTTTAGTTGTGGGTCCTTCTAGTTGTGGCATGTGGGATGCTGCCTCAGCATGACTTGATGAGTGGTACCATGTCCATGCCCAGGATCTGGACCAGTGAAACCCTGGGCCGCTGAAGCGGAGCACGTGAACTTAACCACTCAGCCCCAGGCTGGTCTCAGGCACAGCAGTTTTGAACTCACAAGCGCTGACTTTCCTGGCAGGGAGGGGGAGCCCACCATGCCCCAGGGCCATCAAGGAGCAGCCATAGCTCAGGTCTCAGCGAGGAAGCCCCACCAACCAAGCACAGAGACCCCACAGACTGCAGATCGTAAACAGGGAACTCAGTAGATTTCTGTGCTGGGGCAAACACTTCCCAGGCTCGCACACATGCTCACGGTGCAGCTGTGCTCCCAAAGACAGAACATGTCCTGGACACCTGCAGGAATTGATGCAGTAGCTTTGAGCCCACTGGTTATCACTTTCTGGTGGGTAGGGGGAGCTCAGAGCACCCCTGTGGCACCAGAGAGAGGCCCTAGCCTAGGGAGGAAGCCCCGCCCACCAAGGACAGTCCACACAAGTCCCTGAACACATCCCAGGCTGGGGCAAGCACCCATAATACCCCCACAGCTTCCAGCAGACCAGGTGGGGCCAGAAACACTGTTCCTGCTCCCCCCCCCCACCGGTGGGGAATACCACAAATGCTCAACAAAAGATTAGTTCATCAAACAAAGAGAAACTGCAGCAACAATTCAGACCAGAAGGAAAATGGCAATTCTCCAGAAACCAACACTGAAGACACAGAAATATACAAGCTAAATGACAAAGAATTCAAAATATCCATCATAAGGAAACTCACTGACTTACAAGGAAACACAGAGAGACATCCAACAGTATGGAGATTCCTGAACAAACTAAAACTACAAATACTGTATGACCCAGCTATCCCACTACTGGGTGTCTACCCAAACAATTTGAAATCAACAATCCAAAGTAACATATATACCCCTATGTTCATTGCAGCACTATTCACAATAGCCAAGACATGGAAACAATCCAAGTGTCCATTGAGCAATGATTGGGTAAAGAAGATGTGGTATATATATATAGTGAAATACTACTCAGCCAGAAAAAATACACATTCATTCCATATGCAACAACATGGATGGACCTGGAGGGAATTATGCTAAGCGAAATAAGCCAGGCTGAGAAACACAAACACCATGTGATTTCACTTATATGTGGAATATAAACAAACACAGGGACAAAGAAAATAGTTCAGTGGTTACCAGGGGAAGGGGTTTGGAGGTGGGCACAGGGAGTGAAGGGGAGCACTTATGTGGCGACAGACAAGAAATAATGTACAACTGAAATTTCACAATGATGTAAACTATTATGAATCTCAATTTAAAAAATAAAAATAAAAGTAAAATAAATAAAATTAAATTAAAAATAAATAAATAAAATAAGCAGAGCTGGTGATACACTTGAGTGAGGTATCTACGACTATCTGGAACCAGTAAAACTATCCAACTAATCCACAGATTTGTAGGCAATAATAAATGCTTATTAAATTAAAAAAATACTGCCATATTTTTGTCTATGGATAAAGTAGACATTAGGTGTATGTAATCAAATATACAGGGCACAAAGAACAAGGCAACAACAGTGAAGCAGGCCCCACAGGTGGAGAGGGATTTGCAGCTCCCTTCTGCACTGTGGGGCCTCAAGGAGCACAGGATGACAATGTAGGAGGCAGCCAGCATGAGGAAGTTCAACAGGCAGATGACACCACTGTTGGCAACAAACAGCAAACTGATGACATGTGTGTTGGTGCAGGAGAATTCCAGCAAGGGATACAAGTCACAGACAGTGATTGATCACATTGACCCACAGAATGGCAATTGAAGGACCAAGAGGAGCTGAACCAAAGAACGCAGGAAGCTCCCCAGCCAAGCCACCCCCACCAGCAGGGCAAAGAGATGCCTGGTCATGATGATAGTGTAGTGCAGGGGCTTGCACATGGCCGTATAGCAGTCATAGGCCATCGCTGTGAGCAGAATGATCTCAACACCTGCCAAAACATGAGCTCCAAAGAAGTGAGCCATGCAGCCCCCATAAGAGATGGCTCTCCCCTCATACAAGGAGTCAGCAATGATTTGGGGGGTCAAAGAGGAAGAATAACAGGTGTTAACAAAGGACAAGTTGTCCAGGAAAAAAATACCTGGCAGAATCCAGGATGGGACTGGAGGTGACGGTCACCACAATGAGCATGTTTCTACAAACTGTGACCCCAGAGATGATCAGAAAGACCACAAAGAGAATTCTCAGTACCTCTGGGTTCTCTGAGAGTCTCAGCATGAAAAATTCTGTGACATTGTGTGGTATTTCCATAGAGGCCGAAAACACTGATAAGGCAGGTACAGTATTGCCTGTAAAGTCAAGAGAGAAACATAATTATAACAGAACTAATTCCGGGGGTAAAATGTTGCAAGATTTCCTTTAGTTACACCCACTTCCCTCTGTCCCTCTTAACCCTTTCTGTTCCAAAATTCTTGTATCAATTCATTCTGTTAACCACAAAATGTGAGCATACGTCTATCTGTTAACTTCAGCATCACTGGGCACTAGATACGTAAGTTATTACACAAAAATAACTTAATTATCTAAATTTTAATTTCTGTTGTTGCTACTGAAATTGAACATTAGGCAGATATCGATTTTCTAACCCAATTGGAGCACATCTCTGAAAAATTTCAGCATGGTGCCACATAGATACAATGATACTTGAGAAAACCATGAATGTTGAGGATTTCCTGAAATTTCTGCATGTGTAGTGCGTACCCTTTGAATTAAATATTTCTCTGTGGACTTTGCAATGAGGTTTGCTGTGCTTTCTGTCAGTTTTTCCAATAACACAAATTTATGTAAAACAAACTGAAACAGAATTCAGAGAAACTGACTTGGTTGCAGCTGGAGACTTGCCCAATTTCTCCATTGCTCTCCTTGCTCATTTACTCCCGCTCCATGTCCGTGCTGTGGACAGCATCAGATCTAGGAAGCCAGCTTAAATTACTATTCCCTTTTGCTTTCCCTGGGCTTGGGAAATACTTCTAGTTAAAGGGTACTAGTCCTTCTGTAGTCTACAGGGAGAAGTTAAAGTTAAAAAAGAAAAAGTAAAAAAGTTTGGTGAGCATCAGTGAAAGATTCTATTAAATGATTATTCACCTATTCTCTACATAAAGGAAACTATGGAGGCATCGAGAACGGATGCCTTGTCTTAATCAGCAATAAATTATAATCTCATCTGGCAGACTATTCCTATTCACCCTTTATCTCCTAATGCCATTAAGGAAATGCCTGTGCCTTAGTTAGTGATTAATTTAAAAACTGTCACTAACCCAACCCAACAACAACCTATTTTTCTCCAGGAAACATAGACCTTCTTAAACTAGCTAAATCTTCCAACTTGCCGAAGAAATGATGGTCAGTATGATAAGAATTAAAGGAGAATCATTAAGCATCAGCAGAAGAAGGGACGCTCAGATACAAGAAACACTGGAGAGAAGATTCCTGTGTTGATCAGGAAGCTGCCCCCTTTTTTTCACTCCAAGTTTTACCACAAGAAGGCAAATACAGCTTCTGCAAATGAGAAGTCTGATGGGGACCCTTTCAGAGTAGAACATTTTGTCCAAGAGCACAGACAGCAGTAACAAGAGCAAACACCCATGTAGCACTTAGTCTTTGCCAAGCACTGTCCTGGCTGCTTCACATACATCAGTTCATTCAATCCTCACATCATCCCCATGAGGTAGATTACTGTTTTTACCTTCATTTTACAGAAGAAGAAAGTGAGACACACATTTAGCAATTTACAGAGGCATATTCAGCTAATAAATGGCAGAATTAGGGTTTGCATCCAGGAGGCCTTGCTAGAAGGTCTGTGGGCTTTGCTGTACTATACTGTCACTTAAACTCATCTGACTTTGAATCCCTCCTCTGCCATTTATTGGCTGTGTAATCATGGAGAACTTCTCAAAACTCCAATGTTCTTATCTATAAAATAAAAATAAGAGTACTGCTCTACCCTCAGGTTGTAGAGAAGAGCAAATGAAAACAGTACACATGAAGTGTTCATATAGACCCTGGATGTGATAAACATGCAATAAATGGCATCTCTGATATCACCATCATCAACACCATGGACAACAAATTGTTCGTGTGGCTTAAGGAGTCAAGGACCTAAGTGTATGCATTCAAGTCTAAGCAGGTATCAATATGGGTGTAATTTTATTACAAATGTGAAAGATTCCCTCATAGTGATTCTGATACAGAATACAAGAGAGTATAGAAAATACAGTCAATATGAACAGCATACAATTTAGCCAAAAATGAATGTATATATCCCAAAATAAAAATATTAAGCTGATTCATCTCTTGATTTAGATTTGTGGGAGTGCAATATAAATTATTTGTTAAAACCTAGCAAATAAAAGAAGTCTCCTGTTTGAGTTATCCATGAGAATTTATTTTGTGGAAAGTAATGAGAATTTTAGTAAAATTATTCCACTGAATTTTTATTTGAGTTGCATTTTTCTTTTATTTAATTTTAAAAATAGATTATAGAAAACTTACATTGACAGGATCTGAGGACACTAATAGGTCACCCGGTGTTTTGTTTTGTTTTACTTTGTTTTACATCCTAACATCATGGAGTGGTAGACCTGGAAGTTATTAACAGGTCATCTAGGACAGCCCCAAGCATAACATCCCACATTTCACTGTTTCACATGATTAAACTCCTGGATAAGATTCAAATTGTTTTTTACATTGAGGCAAAGCACAGATTGGGCAACTGCCATTGATTACAAAAACTCATCTGAAATGAAAGTTTCTTAAAATAGAAGTAGATGAGAACTCAAAAGAGTGTCTTTCATTTACAAGCAACTGGAATTTGTTCCATTATCCATTTTCCTTTATTTGCTGAAGAACCCTATGACACTTAAAATCATCTTTTCCAATCGTTTCAATTTTAAAGATGGTGGATTTATCACTCAGAGAGATTAGGTAGAGCTGGTCCAAAGTCACGTGGGTGATTCATGGCAGTGGTGGGGCTGGAACCCAGGTCGCTTGTCACTCCAGCTTGTACCCTTTCCAATTTATCCACCACTTTCCATTATCTACTCTGTCTTTGACAAGAAAAGCACGGCTGCTGATATTAGGGAAGAAGCCCTCACAGAAAGAGTAGCTGGCTTGCGAGCTCTGCTTTCGGCTAAGAATACCCATCAGCACAGTCTCAGAGAAAATCTTTCTCCTTCCACTGGAAAGGGTTATTTATAAGGTGGGAGTGATATCGTGGGGATTATCAGTGCCATGTGCTTTCTGTCTCTCCGAGGGAGGCTAATTCTCTCCCACAGGATCACTTGCTGGGGCAGTATTGAAACTAGCTTTTGCCTCATTCACAAGTTAGAACAATATTGATGCCATCATTTAATTAGTCCTGTTGAATACGGCTTTGGTCTCAAGGAAGTGACTTCTGTTCTCTTTCGTAAAAGTGCCCAATGTCCTTCTAGTGTCTAGACAGAGTCCATAAATTTTCCAGAGGAAAAGGGAGTTAAGATATTTCAGGAACTGATGTTGGAGGGTCAGCATCATTAGGGAAATCACTGACTGAACAACAAAAATCAACAGCTTGTATTGAGCATCTTCTCTGTTCTAGGCATGGGTCCTGGACCTTTTCACATACACCATCTCTTTCATCTTCCCTCATAATGCAGAGAAAAAAGCACCACTGTCTTTTATCCATGCCTCTACTGTGTGGTGTGCTAAAAGATAAAGGAATCTAGAATCAGAATGACCTGAATTGAAATGCACTTCCACCATTTCAATCATTTAGTAAGTATTTTTTCAGTCCCCACCTAATAAATGATAGCACTTTGCTCGATACCAGGAATATCCTAGTGAATAAGACAGACATGGTCCCAGGCAGCATGGAACTTATAAAAGGGGCAGTAGCCAGCCCTGAAACAAAGCAAGGGCATAAAGAAATAGAATAGCTGCAAAATCAAATACATGGAACTGCTAGTTTCATATATTTTGTATATTTTTTAATGCTGATAAATATTGACAGGTATGTACATGTTTAATACTTATTGGTATATGCGACAAATTTTCCTCCATAAAATTTGTAACCATTGACATTTCCAACACTCTTGCCTGTTCAGCATGAGTGTACAGCAATTCTCCAGTACTGTGTGAATCCTATTCTAAGCGTTCTCCAAACCTGTTCCCTGACAACCTCTAGAAAAAGTCACAAAATAGGGAAGATTTAGTCCACTATAAATTCACATCACCAACTTCAAAAGGCCCAGCAACATGGCCCAGTGATCCTAATGTATTTCTTTAATCAGCACATTTTCCCATTCTCCTCAAAAACGTTTTAAACCTTCTTCAATTTCTTAAAAATTCCCTTTCCCAACCTCTAATTTCCGTTCTGCACTTTTTTTTTTTTAAAGATTTTATTTTTTCCTTTTTCTCCCCAAAGCCCCCCGGTACATAGTTGTGTATTCTTCTAGTTGTGGCATGTGGGACGCTGCCTCAGCGTGGTCCGACGAGCAGTGCCATGTCCGCGCCCAGGATTCGAACCAACGAAACACTGGGCCGCCTGCTGCGGAGTGCGCGAGCTCAACCGCTCGGCCACGGGGCCAGCCCCCCCGTTCTGCACTTTTAATTCAAGAACTCCCGGGTCTCGAAAACACTTTCTTAAAACTACATTGCAGTCTGTGACCCTCCCTCCTTCCTTTTATCCCTCTCTGCTTCACAGAAGTCAGACTTGCATCACCCCTGTGGCTCATCCCACCTTTCCTCACCAGAGTTTCACCCAGTAATCTCTTATACATCACTCTGCCTTAGCTGCTGCTTCTCTGAGAACCAGGACTGACATAGAATATACAACAAACTCTTACAAATCAGTAAAATAAACACAGACAACCACGTGCGATTTGAACAGCACTTCAGCAAAGAACGTACCAATGGCCAGTAAACACATAAAAGGGGCTCACTTCTTTAATCATCTGAGAACGATGATGTAGAACCACAGAAAAATACTACTGCAATGTTGCCTTTACATGGCTAAAATTAAAAGGACTGTCAATACCTCGTGTTGGCTGTGAATATAGAGGAATAGGATCTCTCATATGCTGTTGGTGGAAATGTATAATTGTTTTCCAAATACATATTAGAATACTACTGGAGATTGTCAGCTAATGTCAACCATTCATATAACCTATGACTGAGAAACTCCACTCCTAGGTATAAATCCAAGATAAATGTGTGCACCTGCGCACTGGAAGACACGTCACTGAGAATGTTAGTAGAGCTGTTTGTAATAGCACAAAACTGGTAAAAAGGTAAATGTCCATCATCAATAGAATGGATAAAAAAATTATGGGATAGTCATACAATAGACTAACAGGTCAACAAAAGTTAGTGAACTATAGGTACATATGGCAACATGAAAGAATCTCATAAGCAAAACTTGGAGCCAAAGAATCCAGACACAAAAGATTACATACTGTATGATTACATCTATTAAAATTTTAAAAATAGAACAACCTAAGCATGTGTACTTTGGTGGTAAATGTGTAAAAGTATAAAGAAAAGCAAAGAAGTCCTATCATAAATCTCAGATTAGCATTTATCATAAAAGTTAGATTTCTCCTTTGAGGGAAGAAAGAGATGTGATTTGGAAGACATATACAATGGGTCCTGGAAGGGCTAGAAATCTTCTCCTTCTTGACATGGTCTGTAGTTATATAAGTGTTCCCCTTTACAATTGAAAGATTTTTTTCTTTGTCTTGGTTTTTAATAGTTTTATTACGATGTGTCTGTGGCAGATTTCAAGTTCATCCAGTTTGAGATTTGCAGAGCTTCTTGAACCTGTAAGTTTATATCTTTCACCAATATTTGAAAGTTTTCAACCATTATTTTTTCATATTCTTCCTTCTCTTTTTCTGAGACTCTGATAACATGAAGGTTAGACATTTGGTATTGTCCCACAAGTCTCTGAGACTCTATCTTTTTTTAATATTTATTTTTCTCTTTGAGATTTGATCCATCTTCAAGTTCACTGACTCTTTTATATTTCTATTATGCCATTGAGCCCAACCAGTGAATTTTTAATTTTGTTTTTGTATCTTTCGTTTCTCAATTTGCAATTGTATTCTTCTTTATAATTTCTATTTATTTGCTGATACTTTCTGTCTTTCATTTGCTTCCGTTATGCTTGCCCTTACTTATGGAATCATTGTTATAATGTTTGCTTTAAAGTCTTTGTCTGAAAATTCCAACATCTGTGTCATTGCAGGATTGGCATCTGCTGATTGTTTCTTCCTTTGCAGGTTGAGATTTCTTGCTTCTTTGTATACTGAGTAACTTTAGAGTGTATCCTGGATATTTTGAATATTATGTTATGATACTCTGGATATTTTTTTAAATTAATGAAATTGTTACATTTTTAGTTTTAGCAGGCAATTAACCTGGTTAGTTGCAGGTGGCAATTTCCAACCCACCTTCTGTGGCCCGTGATTCTGACGTCAGTTCAGTTATCAAAATCTTTGTAGTGGAATTCAGACCTGCCCTTACATGTGCACCACCCACTAGTGAGTCTAGGATTTGGTTGGTGGTTTACTCTGTAATGCCCTTCTCAAAGACTTTGGCATGCTGTTTAAGTTCAGATCCACACAGTTGCAGCTCAGAGGCGAGCCCTGGAATTCACACACAACTTCATGGGATGACTCTCTTGAGCGCCCTCCTCTTTTTCATCTCCCTGATGCTTTCTCCCTTTGGAAACTTGGCTTTAGTTTTCTCACTGGGCTGCACACTTTCCACAACTGAGTCTGTGTCAATGGTGAAGAATCAAGAGGATGCAGAGAGAATAAAAGCAATAGGCATTTGTCTCATGCTCTTGAGATCACAGCTCCTATGCTCAAGTAGAAAGATTCTCTTCCCTAAGAGTGTTAAGCACCTGCTCAGCCACTGTTGTTGCCCTGTCACTGCTTCTCTGTCACAGGATTGACTGGGGTCTGGGACAAAAGATAACAGAAAAAAAGAAGAGAAGAGAACAGGAGAAAAAGAGAACAGAAAAAAAGAAAAGAAAAAAAAGGAAGAGAGCCATCCTTTACTCTCTAGCCACCTTGGCTGACCAGCAAAAGAGAGATTCTCTTGGAGCTCTTTCTATATTTACCCAGTGCACACTTCTAGGTCTAGACTGCTTTTGAGTTCCAGCCAAGTGATACAGAGAGGGAAAAGTCAGAAACTGCAAATCTGATCTCCTCCCCCAATGTTCCTGCTATAATCTACTTTGCAAAGTCCTTAGATAGCTTTTCCTTGCATTCTCTCTAGGGTTTATAGCTGTATGTCTGCAGGACAGAAAGGTTGAACTGTGCTTACTCCATCTTTTCTGGAACTGGAACTCTTCAAGATAAGGTATACTTTGAAGTTGAGCTAAGAAGATTTGCTCATAGATTAGCTATTAGATGAGAGTGGGATAGAAGACTCAAGGATGACTCCAAAATTTGGAAGGCTGAGCCAAAATAAAAGTGAATGAAGGAGTAGGGTGGAGAATCTCTGCTGGATAAGGAATAAGCATATAGCTACATCTCTTCAACTCACTAATCCTACAGAACATAATGCGAGTTGAGGCGTTACCTCCTGTCTCTCATTCAAGAGAACACTGTTAAAACCCACAAACCTTAAATCTCTCATGCTTACATACTCCAAAGATAACTGCCTACTTGGTTTTCTCTACTCTCTCCCACCATTTTCATAAAATTAAGTTTATGGTAACCCTTCTGGGGTTACCTGATGTAAAAGGAGGACACAGTAAAATAGGAACTTTAGGTACTCAGACCAAATCTCCTGTCAGGATATCTCTCATCCAGAAGAACTTCCAGAGACTAAGTTACTCCATGAGGACAGGATTTTAGTGTGATTCTACACAGCGCGGTGCCTCCAGAATCTAGGACAGTGTCTGGGTTGTTGTTTTTCATCAAGAAATCAGCTTGAGTTTATTTATGAGTTCTAGTGTATTCTGTTTTTAATGTGGCTTTTGGAAAAATCATGTGTGCTTATTGTAATTGAAAAACAAACCCTTAAAAGGTAAATAAAAGTTCAAAGTAAAATGGAATCCAACCACAAAGTTAAGTACTGTTCTCATTTTGATAAATCTGCTTGCAAACACATCCCTATTCATACCTACACACACAGAAATAAGATACAAAAATTTATAGCACTGAGCCACATGCGGTTTTATAACCTGATTTTTAAGTTCCATATTATGTGTAAGCACTTTCTATGACAACAAATATAGATAAATGTCATCTTTTTTTATTGAGGTCATAATAGTTTATGGCATTGAAAAATTTCAGTTGTACTTTATTATTTGTAAGTCACCATATAAAAGTGCCCCTTCAACCCTTGTGCCGACCCCCCAATGTCTTTCCCATCTAGTGACCACAAAATTGTTCTCTTTGTCCACATGTTAGTTTATCCTCCACATTTGAGTGAAATCATACAGCGTTTGTCTTTCTCTGTCTGACTTATTTCACTTAATATGATACCCTAAAGTTCATCCATGTTGTTGCAAATGGGATGAATTTGGCTTTTTTCTGGGTGAGTAGTATTCCATTGTATATATATACCATATCTTCTTTATCCATTCATCAGTTGATGGGCACTTAGGTTGCTTCTACGTCTTGGCTATTGTCAATAATGCTGTAATGAACATAGTGAACCATAAGTCTCTTTTAATTGTTGATTTCAAGTTCTTTGGGTAAATATCCTGTAGTGGAATAGCTGAGTCATATGGTATTTCTATTTTTAATTTTTTGAGAAATCTCCATATTGTTTTCCATAGTGGCTGCACCAGTTTGCATTCCCACCAGCAGGGTGTAAGGGTTCCCTTTTCTCCACATCCACTGCAAATTTGTTGTTTCTTGTCTTGTTGATTATAGCCATTCTAACAGGTGTAAGGTGATATGTCATTGTAGTTTTGGTTTACTTTTCCCTTATGATTAGTGATGTTGAATATCTTTTCATGTGCCTGTTCATCATCCATATGTCTTCTTTGCAAAAATATCTGTTCATGTCCTCTGCCCATTTTTTGATTGGATTGGCTGTTTTTTTGTTGTTGAGTTGTATGAGTTCTTTACATATTTTGAAGATTAACTCCTTGTTGGATATATGATTTGCAAATATTTTCTCCCAGTTGGGCGATTGTCTTTTTATTTCGTCTATGATTTCCTTTGCCTTGCAGAAGCTCTTGAGTCTGATAAAGTCCCATTTGTTTATTATTTCTTTTGTTTCCCTTACCTGACTAGATAAGGTATTCAAAAAGATCCTTCTAAGATCGATGTCAAAGAGCGTAGTGCCTATATGGTTTTCTAGGATGTTCATGGTTTTATGTATTACCTTCAAGACTTTAACTCATTTTGAGCTAATTTTTGTGTATGGTGAAAGATAATGGTCTACTTTCATTCTTTTGCATGTGGACATCCAGTTTTTCTAACACCATTTATTGAAGAGAATTTCCCTTCTCCATTGTATATTCTAAGCGCCTTTCTCAAAGTTTAGCTGTCAGTAAATGTTTGGTTTTATTTCAGGGCTTTCAATTCTCTTCCATTGATCCATGTGCCTGTTTTCGTACCAGTACCATGCTGTTTTGATTACTATAGCTTTGTAGCATATTTTGAAGTCAGGGATTGTGATGCCTCCAGCTTTGTTCTTTTTTCTCATCACTACTTTAGCTATTCAGGGTCTTTTGTTGTCCCATATGAATTTTAGGATTCTTTGTTCTATTCTGGGAAGAATTTCATTAGGATTCTTACTGAGATTGCATTGAATATACAGTCGGTTTTAGGTGGTATTGAGATTTTAACTATGTTTATTCTTCCAATCCGTTTGCATGGAATATCTTTTGTTTTCTTTATTTCTTCATCAATTTCTTTCTATAATGTCTTATAGATTTCATTGTATAGATCTTTCACATCCTTGGTTAAATTTATTCCTAGATATTTTATTCTTTTTGTTGTGATTCTAAGTGGGATTATATTCTTGTGTTTTCTTTCTGCTAGTTTGTTATTAGAGCATAGAAATGCAACTGATTTTTGTAAGTTGATTTTGTACCCTACAATTCTACTGTAGTTGTTGATTATTTCTAATAGTTTTCTGAAGGATTCTTTAGGGTTTTCTATATGTAAAATCATGTCATTTGCAAACTGTGGGTTTTACTTCATTCCTTGTTGATTTGGATACCTTTTATTTTGTTTTCTTGCCTAATTTTTCTGGCCAAAACCTACAGTACTATGTTGACTAAGAGTGGTGAGAGTAGGCAACCTTGTCTTGTTCTTGTTCTCAGATGGATGACTTCCAGGTTTCCCCCATTGAGTATGATCTTGGCTATGGGTTTGTCATATATGGTCTTTATTATGTTGAGATACTTTCCTTCTATACACATTTTATTGAGAGTTTTTATGATAAATGGATATTGAATCTTGTCAAATGCTCTCTCTGCTCTATTGGGATGATCACATGAATTTTATTCCTCATTTTGTTAATGTGGTGTATCACAGTGATTTATTTTCAGACATTGAACCATCCCTGTGTCCCTGGTATAAATCCCACTTAATCGTGGTGTATGATCCTTTTGATGTACTTCATTTGCCAATATTTTGTTGAAGATTTTTGCATCTACATTCATCAGTGATATTGGCCTGTAGTTTTCCTTCTTTGTGTCGTCTTTGTCTGACTTTGAGATCAGGCTGATTTGGGCCTTATAAAATGTATTAGGAAGTGTTCTGTCTTCTTCAATTATTCGGAATAGATTGAGAAGGATAGTTACTAAATCTTCTTTGAATGTTTGGTAGAATTCCCCAGAGAAGCCATCTGGTCCTGGACTTTTAAGTTTTGGGAGGTTTTCATTACTATTCCAATCTCTTTACTTGTGATTGGTCAATTCAGATTCTCTATTTCTTCTTGGTTCAGTTTTAGGAGGTTGTATGAGTCTAAGAATTTATCCATTTCTTCTAGATAGTCCAATTTGTTGGTATATAGTTTTCCACATTCTCTTCTAAACCTTTGTATTTCTGTGGTATGTAATGTAATTCCTCCTCTTTGATTTCTAATTTTACTTATTTGAGCCTTCTCTCTTTTTTTCCTAGTGAGCCTGGCTAAGGCTTTGTCAGTTTTGCTTATCTTCTAAAAGAACCATCTCTTAGTTTCATTACTCCTTTCCACTGATATTTTGTTTGTTTGTTTTGATTTCATTTACTTCTGCTCTAATTTTTATTTCCCTCTTTCTGCTGACTTTGAGCTTTGTTTGTTCTTCTTTTTCTTGTGCTGTTAGGTGTAGTTTAAGATTGTTTATTTGAGATTTTTCTTGCTTGTAGAGGTCGGCCTGTATTGCTATCAATTTCCTTCTTAGGATCACTTTTGCTGCATCCCATATGAGTTGGTATGGAGTCTTTTCATTTTCATTTGTCTTCAGATATTCTTTGATATCTCCTTTAATTTCTTCAATGATCCATTGGTTGTTCAGTAGCATGATTTTAGTCTCCACATGTTTGTCACTTTTCCAGCTTTTTTCTTGTAGTTGATGTCTGGATTCATAGCCTTATGGACAGTTAAGATGCTCAATATGATCTCAGTTTTCTTAAATTTATTGAGACGCCTTGTTTCCCAACATCTATCTTTGAGAACGTTCCATGTGCACTTGAGAAAAATGCGTATTCTGCTCATTTTGGATGGAGTATTCTAATGTATATCTGTTAAATCCATCTGGTCTAGTTCTTTTTTTTAGTTCCACTATTTTCTTTCTGACTCTCTGTCTGGTTGATCTATCCATTCATGAAAATGAGGTGTTAAGGTCCCCTCCTGTTATTGTGTTGCTGTTAATGACTCCTTTTATGTGAATTAATAGTTGTTTTACGTACTTTGGTTCTCCTGTGTTAGGTGCCAATATGTTTATAAGTGTTATGCCCTCTTGGTGGAGTGTCCCTTTTATCATTATATACTGCCTATTTGTCTCTCATTGTCTATGTTATCTTGCAGCCTACTTTGTCTAATATAAGTATGGCAACACCTGCTTTCTTTTATTTGCTGTTAGCTTGGAGTATCGTCTTCCATCCCTTTCCTCTAAGCTTGTGTTTGTCTTTAGAGCCAAGATGTGTTTCCTGGAGGCAGCGTATTGTCGGGACCTGTTTTATACTCCATCCATCCACACTCTGTCTTTTGATTGGGGAATTCAATCCATTTACATTTAGATTATTGATATATGAGGTCTTAATGCTGCCATTTTATTGCTTGTTTTCCAGTTGTTCTGTATTTCCCTTGTTTC
This sequence comes from Equus caballus, assembly GCF_041296265.1. Taxonomy (NCBI): domain Eukaryota; kingdom Metazoa; phylum Chordata; class Mammalia; order Perissodactyla; family Equidae; genus Equus; species Equus caballus. Next base: position 16,983,510 of record NC_091695.1, read on the forward strand.
TCATCTCATGTTTTTCAGACTTCTAATTTAGTTTGGTGGCTCTCTATATTGGTTTTCTCACTTTTCTCTTTATCGTTTGTGTCCCTGTTCTTTTTTCTTTTGAGATTAGCACCTGAGCTAACAACTATTGCCAATCTTCTTCTTCTTCTTCTTCTTCTTCTTCTCCTCATCCTCATCCTCCTCCTTCTTTCTTTCTCTTCTTCTCCCCAAAGCCCTCCAGTACATAGTTGTATATTCTAGCTGTAAGTGTCTCTGGTCGTGCTATGTGGGATGCCACCTCAACACGGCCTGATGAGCAGTGCCATGTCTGTGTCCATGATCTAAACTGCTGAAACCCTGGGTTGCCAAAGCAGAGCGGTTGAACTTAACCACTCAGCCACGGGGTCAGCCCCTCTGTTCTGATTTCTTGTTTAGTGGTTACCTTGAAGTTTGTATAAAAGATTTCATAGATGATAGTCTATTCTCTGATAGCCTTTTATTCCCTTAGTCTAAGCAGGTTTCATCTCTTTCCTCTTCTCCATCTAAGTTCTTGTTGTCACAACTTATTCCATTTTGTCTTGTGAATTTGTGGTTAAAATGAAGTGGTTATATTTAGTTTTGAGGTTTTCCTTCCCTTTAACTTTAAAGTTATAATTAAGTTTTTGCTCATCTGTTCTGATAGAGAGTTGCAGTTTTCTGATTTTTTAATTTTTTTAATTTTTTTTAAATATTGGCACCTGGGCTAACAACTGTTGCCCGTCTTCCTTTTTATTTTTATTTTTTTTTTAAGGATTGGCACCTGGGCTAACAACTGTTGCCAGTCTTTTTTTCTTCTGCTTTATCTCCCCAAACCCCGCCTCTGCACAGTTGTATTTCTTAGTAGCATGCAGTTTTCTGATTTCGTGTGCCTATTTATCTCCTTGCTCAAGGTTTTGTAAACCCTTCTTTTCCTCATCAAATTTTGTAGAGGGGGTCTTTTGATGATGGACTTCATCAGTTTTGTTTATTTGGGAAAGTTTTTATTTCTCCGTCATATTCTGAAGGATAATTTTGCTGGATATGGTATTCTTGGCTGAAAGTTTTTGTCTTTCAGAATTTTGAATATCTCATTCCACTCTCTTCTAGCCCATAAAATTTCTGCTGAGAAATCCACTGAAAGCCTGATAGGGGCTCCTTTGTAGGTTATTTTTTTCTCCTTGATGCCCTTGATATTTTTTCTTTGTCATTGACTTTTGGCAGCTTTAGTAATATATGCCTTGGAGAAGGTCTTTTTACAGTGATGTAAGTAGGTGTTCTATCAGCTTCATTTATATGTAATTCCACCTCCTTCCCAAGGTTTTGAAGTTCTCAGCTATTATTTCTTTAAACAATCCCTCTGCTCCTTTCTCCCTCTCTTTTCCCTCTGGAATACCTATAATCCTTAATTGCATTTCCTAAGTTTTTGGATATTTCTCAGATAATTTCTTCATTTCTTTTTAGTCTTAGTTCTCTCTCCTCCTACATCTGAAGTGTTTCTGTATTCCTATCCTCTAGATTGCTAACTCTATCCAACATAATATCAGCTCTGTTATTTAATGACTCCAGATTTTTCTTTATCTCATTCATTGTGTTTTTCATCTCTAGCAGTTCTGATTTTATTTATAGTTTCAATCTCTTTTGTGAAGAATTCCCTCTGTTCATTAATTTTGTTCCTGATTTCATTGAACTCTCTTTCAAAATTCTCTTATAACTAGTTGAGTTTTTTTTTATGATAGCTGTTTTGAATTCTCTGTCATTTAGGTTGTAGATTTATGTGCCTTCAGGATTGATTTCTGGGTGTTTGTCTTTTTCCTTCTGGTCTGGAATACTGATATATTTCTTCATACTTTTTGATGGATTGGATTCATGCCATCACTTAGTGATATTATCTGTTGGCAGATTCCATCTGCCACCACTGGAGGGAGAAGGAGTTGTGTAATCTGAGCCCAACATGATCCCTGTCAGCTGTGCCTGTCTGAGCCTGGGCCACTTCTTGGGATCACAGAAGCCCTTTGGGTTCTGCCACCAAATGAGAAAGCAATCACATGGGTTCAGGACTTCTATCACTTGCTCCCACATTTTTGCTGAGACATGCTCCCCCCTTCAGGGTCAAAGCAGTACTATGAGTGTTCTAGGCAGCTGGGAGCTCATTCACCCAGATTCAAAGCTCAGCCACCCTCTGCTCCTAGATCTTCACCCAGGTCACACCAGCCATTGTGCTTGGTGGGTGGGGCCTCCCCCACTTGGTCTGAGCCAGAGCCACTCCCTGGGACCACAGGGGACTTTGGGCTCTCCCACTGGACCAGAGAATGATGACGTGGGGGCTAAGGGCTGCTGCTGCCTGTTCCCATGGTCCTGCCAAGCCGCACTTACCCCTTTGGTGCTGCAGCAGTACTACCAGTGTTCAAGGCAGCCAGGAGCTCATTCACTCAGGCTTGCAGCCCCACCACCATCTGTTCCCAGGTCACATCAGTCTTACTGTTTGGTGGGCAGGGCCTCCCCATTGGGTCCAAGCCTGAGCCACTCCACTCCCTGCGGACAGTGTAGCCCTGTAGACACTCCCACTAAATGGGGAAGCGATCACATGGGGAATCAGGGCTCCCATCATCTGTTTCCGTAGTTGTGCTGAGATGTGCTCCCACCCTTGGCGAACAAGTGGTGCAATGAATGCTTCAGCTAGGAGAGCACTTGCAGACTTCTAGTGGGCTGCCTGCGGGCCAGTGTGCTCACCTATCTCCACCTCCTCCCCAGGAGTAGTCCATCCACCTTCAGATGTATAGCTGCATGGGTCTCTCAGGCATCCTGATGTGCCATGTGGATATCTTCTACTGATCAATGAATGTCCATTTACTTGTACTTTGAAGGAGGTGAGACAAAGGGAACAACTCACTCTGCCATGTTGCTGACATCAATCCTCTAATGTCTATTTTTGTCTCTTATCTCTTTTGTCTTGAAGTCTGTGTTATCTGACATACGTATGGCTACACCCACTTTTTTTGGTTGCTGTTTGCTTGGAGCATTATCTTCCATCCCTTCACTCTGAGCCTGTTTGTCTTTAGAGCTAAGACCTGTCCCCTGAAGGCAGCATATGGTTGGGTCTTGTTTTTTAATTCATCCAACCACTCTGTGTCTTTTGATTGATGAATCCAAACCATTTACATAAAGAGTAATTATTGATATATGAGGGCTTAATGCTGCCATTTTATCTTTTGTTTTCTGGTTTCTCTATATTTCCATTGTTTCTTTTTCCTTATATTTCTGTCTGCCATTTCTGTTTGGTGATTTTCTGTGATGTTTTTCTCACTTTTATCTCTATTTATGATTTGTGACTCTGCTCTGCTTTTCTCTTTTGTGGATAACATGAGGTTTGTATAAAAGATCTCATAGATGAGAGAGTCATTTTACTGATGGCCTCTTATCTCCATTAGCCTATGCAGGTTCCACCCTTTTCCTCTTCCCCTTCTATGTTTTTGTTGTCATTAAATATTCTTTTTTGTATTGTGAGTTTGTTACCAAATTGAAGTGGTTTTAGTTATTTTTGATGCTGTCTTTGCCTTTGTCCTTTATATTATTAATTAAGTGTTTACTAACCTATTCTTATACAGAGAAGCAATTTTCTGATTCTATCTGTCTATTTATCACCTTGCTCAAAGCTTTGTAAATCTTTGCCTTTCTGTTTCAGGTAGAAGGGCTCCTTTCAACATTTCTTTTAAGGCAGATCTAGTCGTAATGAACTTCCTCACCTTGTGTTTGTCGGGGAAAGATTTAATTTCTCCTTCATATCTGAAGGGTAATTTTGCTGAGTAAAGTACTCCTGGCCAATAGTTTTTGTCTTTCAGTATTTTGAATGTATCATTCCACTGTCTCCTAGACTGTAAGGTTTCTGCTGAGAAATCCACTGAAAGTCTGATGGGGGTTCCTTTGTAAGTTTTCTTCTCCTCTCTGGCTGCTCTTAATATTCTTTCTTAGTCATTGACTTTTGACAGTTTTAATATAATATATCCTGGAAAAGATTTTTTTTTTTTAGGAAGACTAGCCCTGAGCTAACATTTGCTGCCAATCTTCCTCTTTTTGCTGAGGAAGACTGGCCCTGAGCTCATATCCGTGCCCATCTTCCTCTACTTTATATGTGGGATGCCTACCACAGCATAGCTTGCCAAGCAGTGCCATGTCCGCACTGGGATCCGAACTGGCAAACCCCAGGCCACCAAAGCGGAATGTGCGCACTTAACCACTGCACCACTAGGCCGGCCCCTGGAAAAGATTTTTTTTGCATTGAGATAATTAATTCTATTAGTTTCCTGTACTTGTAGACTCAGTCCTTCCCCCTGTTTTGAAAGTTCACAGCTATTATTCCTTTGAATAATCTCTCTGCTCCTTTCTCTTTCTCTTCTTGTTCTGAGATACTCACTATCCTTATGCCATTTTTTCCTAATTGAGTTGGCTATTTCTCTTTTTTTTCAATTTTAGTTCTCTCTCCTTCACCACCTGAATCATTTCTAGATTTCTATCTTTGAGCTCACTAATTCTCTCTTCTATAGAGTCTGATCTATTTTTAATGCCTTCTACTTTATGTTTCATCTCCTTAATTGTGTTCTTCACCTCCAAAATTTCTGGGTTTTTAAATTATTGTTTCCATCTCTTTGGTGAAGTACTCCTGTTCATTAATTTTATTCCCAAATTCATTGAACTGTCTTCTGAGTTTTCTTGTAACTCTTTGAGTTTCTTCAAAACAACTATTTTGAATTCTTTGTCAGACTGTAATCTTGTGTGATTTCAAGTTTGGTTTCTGGAGTGCTATAATTTTCTTTCTGTTCTGCTATGTTACTGTAGTTCTTAGTGGAACTTGATGAGTTGATCCTCTGCTAGCACATTTGTGGTAGTAGCCACATTTCTTATTTCTGTAAGCTTTTGGTTACTTTGTTTCTGAGCTGCTTCTGTCTGTATTGGAGAGTCTGCACTTTTCACCCTCCATTGCCTCTGCCAAAGGCAACATCCTTGTGCTTCTTGTACCTCTGTGGTTACTGGTGCCTTGCTGCTTATGATGTCACTGCAGTTGCAGGTGTCTCCACCAGGCTCATCAGGCTGAGAGCACTTCTGCTGTTTCTGGGGTCACTTGGGTCTCACGTTCTCCCACTGGCTCTCCATGGGTTCTCCACAGACTTGGATACTGTTTCCCCCTGCACTGCTGCTCCCAGGTTGTCTGGGATGTTGGCTGCACCTCTGCCAGTGATGCTGGGTTCACAAGTGTCATTGTCACTGACAGGGACCCGAGGACCAAGAGACTTGTATGCAGTCCCTGCTACTGGTGAAGCCAGTGTCAGGGGTGCTGTCACTGGGGGCTGGGGGCTAGGTCATCAGTCCTGCTGTGATTCCTGAAGTTTTTTGTCACAGTTTCCACCTGCCCTCTGGGGAGCAGGGACTAAGCAGGAAGAGATTGTCATTGCTGCTTACTCATATAGTCTTTGGTCTCTGGCTCAAGCTGCTTTATTTTGAAAATTCAGGTCAGGGCAGCATGCCCCAGCCAGGAAAATCTAAGTTTTGTATATATTCTCCACTGTTGGAAAGACCACGTAACTGACAATGGAGGGCAAGTGTGCTGGGTCACAAGCTTTGCTCTGTGTCCTGAATTCTCAGGGCATGTGCACTACTCACCAGTGCTTGGAGCCTGGAGCTAAACCATACCTTCCATTTCTGACCCAACATACTCTGTCTTCAGGATTCACTGGGGGACAAGGGCTAAGCCATGCCATGTCTGCTCCTGCAGCATCTGTTTGCAGGTATGCATGCCAGATCCTCTGAGGGTGGGGAGCAGGGGATAAGCTGCACCTTGTCTGCCTCTGCAGCCTTTATCCACAGGTGCATGCACTGGTGTGAGGATCTGTACCTTGGATCCCCTCTTCTAGGTGAGGGGAAGGAACTACTCCCTTCGTTCCCCTGCCTCCCAGAGGCCCAGTCCACTCACTTCAGTGTACAGATGCATGAACCTCTTAGGTGTCCTGTTGTGCTGTATAGGGAGTCCTTTGTTGGTCAATGGATGTCTGATTGGTTTGTAACTTAGAGGAGAGAGACAAAGGAAATAACTCACTCCACCATGATACTGACATCACTCCTTGACGAAAAACATTTAAAAACATGAAAATCATAGATACGCATCACTCATGAACATAGACACAAAAAAGCCCTTAATAAAACATTTGAATCATATGCAGCAATGTGTACAAAGGATAATATAGCATGACAAAGTGGGACTTGCCCCAGGAATGCAAGATTGTCTTAACTCAAAAATCAGAGAGGTAGTTCAAGATGACCATGTAGGAAGATCCTGAACTCACCTCCTCCCGTGGACACACTGAGCCTACAGCTATGTATGGAACATTTTCCTCTAAAAAGTGCCTGAAAACTAGAAGAGCAACTCCTTCTCATCAGGCAAGTCAGGAAAAGCCCAAATCGAAGAGGGCAAGAAAGGCTGAGAGGCAATCTCACCATAAACCCCACCCCTGGCACAGCAACCCACAATTGGCAGGGAATTCACAAACCCAGTGCTTCTCCCTGAGGAATAAAGGGTTTGTATCACATATCAGGCACCCCAACTTTTAAGACCTGCACCTGACAGACAAGCCACCAAAACATCTGACCTTTGAAGACCAACAGAGCTCAGGTTCATGAGACCCAAAGGGCTGTAGCAAACTGAGAAATGGTTCTTAAAATGCTCATGTGCAGAAGCACCTACCCCAGCACCCAGTGCAGAGCAGCCATTTGAAAAGCACCAGACTTTATGTGAAAGAGATTCATGTGTTAAACCACCAGCTGGAGGGGCAGGGACCTACTGGGATACTCTCTGAGGATGAAAGTTGGTGAGTGCCATTTTCACACTCTCCCTCTGCCTTGCAAAAGCCAGAGAGTGCCATCTTTTTTTCGCTCTAGACCTTTTTTCAGTTTTTTCTTTGCTATCTCCCTCTGCTGCACTCCAGAGCATCAGTATCTCCTGGGGGAAGGGAGCTTTTACGTGCTTCTGGTGCACAGGGTTTTGTGGCTGCCACTCAGGGGATACCCCTTGAACACTTGGCCCTGGAGTGTAGAAGGGCTTGCATTCCTGGGTTCCATAGGACTGTAACAATCAGAGAGACAGATCTTGGCAGTCTACCAACCCCAGGGCACTGCACAGATAGCACTCTGAAACACAGCCCCAGTCTTTCTGAGAAAGAGGCCTATTCGCTTGTCCAGGAGCTTTGGCCTGAGGGGCAGGGTCCTGGTCTGGCACACTTCTAGGGGTATACAGAGGTGTTCTCAGGGAACATAGGCCAGAGGACACCATATTGCACTCTCCCTCTGCCTGACTACAGTTTTCCAGTATTTCCCAGAAATGAGCTTATATGTCCATTTGGAGCCAGATTTTTCTGTCTGTTGCCCAGGAACACCAGATATTCTGGCTGTGTGCCCTGCAGAGCTTACACTTGCAGTCCCCTAGGACTGTATATGTTTGCTTACTTTAAAAACTGCTGCCTGAGGGTCTGGCTTCCAATCAGCCTGAAACTAAGTGTTGACTGAGGTACTCCTTTTTGTGACACTAACATGTCTTGGCACATCCTCAACTAATGGGAGACATTAAAAATAGAGTGCATGGACAATCTCAAAGGTTTGAGAGACAACCAAGAGCTAAGGCAAGGTTGAATGGTTAGTTTCTTCTCCTAAATGAGGCCACTCCTTCAAGACTCAGAGAGGTGCCTGTTTCAGCTAATGCAAAAAAAACAACACAGAGAGTCAAGCAAAATGATGAAAGAGAGGAATATGTTCCAAATAAAAAACAAGATAAAACCTCACAAAAATCAATGTAGTTCACTATTTTAACAAAATAGAGGAAATCAATATAATCATTTCAAGGGATGCAGAAAAATAATTTAAAAAAATTCAACACTCATTCCTGATTTTAAAACATAGTAATAACTCTGCAATCTAGGAATAGAAGATAACTTTCTTAACTTTACTTATTGATGAAAATACTGAATGTCTTTCCCATAATATTGAGAACAAGGCAGGGATATCTATTCTCACCACTTATAGGCAACATTGTACTGGAGTTCATAGCTAGTGCAATAAGGCAACAAAAAGAAATAAAAGTAAATATTGGAAATGAAGAAATGAGATTGCTTCTATTTGTAGATGACATGATTATTTATGTAGAAAATTCTAAGGAATCTATGAAACAGCTACTAGAAAAAATTAGTGTATGTAACACCATAGGATAAAGGTCAATTCTCTGTTTCCATAATTACTTCAAATTTTGGGTTGTCAGAATTCCTCTCAGAGGATTTGTTTTGTTTGTTTGATTTTTCTTCCCAAGGAAGACTAGCCCTGAGCTAACATCTGCCACCAATCCTCTTTTTGCTAAGGAAGATTGGTCCCAACCTAACATCTGTGCCCATCTTCCTCTATTTTATATGTGAGATGCCACCACAGCATGGTTTGATAAGTGGTGCATGGGTCCATGCCCAGGATATGAACCTGCAAACCCCGGGCAGCAGAAGCGGAACGTGGGAACTTTACTGCTGCACCATCAGGTGGGCCCCTCAGAGAATTTGTAAGGACCGCTTTAGTTCTCAGATTAACAAAAAAATAAATAAATAAAAAATAAAAACTTGAGCTTTTCTTTCCAAAGCTGTTGAAGGTACACAACACAAGATGTTTATACAGCGTAATCATCAATTTTTATTATGTAATGTATATAAATGTTGATTCACTATGTTGCACATCTGAAACTAACATAGTATTGTATGTCAACCATACTCAAATGAATAAATAACTAAAAAAATTTAAAATGATTAGATTTAGGAAGGAAGAAAGAAAACAAAATCAACATTTATCAAAACTCCAAATAGAAATGGAAAACAGGGGCCGGCCCCTTGGCCGAGTGGTTACGTTCACATGCTCCACTTTGGCAGCCCAGGGTTTTGCCAGTTTGGATCCTGGGTGCGGACATGGCACCACTTATCAAGCCACGCTGAGGCGGTGTCCCACATGCAACAACTGGAAGGACCCACAACTAAAAATACACAACTATTTACCAGGGGGTTTTGGGGAGAAAAAGGAAAAATAAAATCTTTAAAAAAAATGGAAAACATTTGAGAGATAATTTCAAAAAAGAGTTCATCAGACCCATAAGCCATTGACAGTGGCAGTGATAAAGTTACCTACAGGTAATTCTGACATTTTAATTGGTGGGGCCAAGGGAAGGGACTGAAAGATAAGTATGTTTGTTATCAGACAGCAAGTAACTGCACATTTCCAGAATTTGTGGCTAAGAAAACCTTTAAAAAAGGATTAATATAGAAGCTTAAGGTATGTTGACCTCAATAAACAACTTCCGTAAAAATTTTTCAAATCTTTACAATGAATCTGGTCCCTACCATATGGTGTCTTGTTATACCTTTCCTATCACAGAACTTTATGTCCTGCAGAGTTCTGGAAAGTAAGATGGGTGTCTCTAGCCTTTTCCAGGATTCCTTTTCTCCCACTTTTTCTCCAAAGATATCCTATCACATATGGAATCAGATGAAGGGCCTCTCTGAGTAATCACAATTACTGAATAATCATAAACTGTTAAATTTGGAAGTAAACTCATAGATTCCTTATCTTAAAGAAGAGAATCTGGATCCAGAATCACACAACACATTGGTGCAGAGCCTGGATTAGACCAGGCTCCACAGTTTCCCATATAAGACTCGCTTCAGTGCTCATCGCATCCATTGACTCCTCCCCCTGGTGCTCACTCAAAGCTGGATTTTGTAATGGACAGAGGGCATGGAGAAAGAAGAAAATCGTGTGTAAACAAAAGGCAAAGCAAAGCTGAAGGGTTAAGACATAAAAGAAAGTGAGAAAATGAAAAATACTGCAATCCAGCTTCAGTTATCCACCTTCCTGAAGTGTAATTTCTGCCCAGACAGCCTGTGCAGAAATTAGGGGCCCTGCAGAGGAGTGGATGTTTCAGGAGTCAGCAAACTGGGCTGCTAGGGAGAGAAGCCTTTGCAAGACAGGCATTGGTGACTTAAGATCTTAGTGCTAGCTCTACCAGTTTGTCACCAAGACCTAAATTTTCCTCTAGCTATTTTAAATATATCTGCCAGGTCTCTCCAACAAAACAGAATGCAACCTTTGGAAGGTTTTTGCAGTCTATCTTATATCCACCATCACAGCTTTCAAAGAACAGAGAACTCAGTAGATGTGAATAAGTGTTTTGAGTTTGATCCCTGAATCCTCCATCTGTTATTACATCTATTTCAAAACCAAGGTGTCACTGCAATCATCCTATACACAGTACAGAGGAAAATGTATATATAGGGATATCTAGTGTACAAAAACAAGCTTCTCTTTTTGAAAGCAATTCCAAAGCACACCCCAATAGAGATTAAGTAATAAAGCCTCCTTGAATACTGTTTGTTTCCTTGATTCTTAACTTTATCTTCTGAATCTTTTGTAGTCAGAAAATGAATTCATTTACACAAGTAACCCTAGGAAAATGGGGAATGGAGATTTGTTTCACCAACAAACCCTAAAGATAAAGTAACCAAAAAAATATGGGGGCCGGCCTGATGGTGCAGCAGGTAAATGCACACATTCCGCTTCATCTGCCTGGGGTTTGCCGGTTTGGATCCCGGGTGCGGACATGGCACTGCTTGGCAAACTATCCTGTGGTAGGTGTCCCATATATAAAGTAGAGCAAGATGGGCACGGATATTAGCTCAGGGCCAGTCTTCCTCAGCAAAAACAGGAGGATTGGCAGCAGATGCCAGCTCAGGGGTAATCTTTCTCAAAAAGAAAAAAAAGAAATATAAAGAGTGTATTAGTGTTCACTGATCTAAAACTTGGAAATTTATCTTTAAGTTTGGTCCTCAACAAAATTTAGGTTTGTTTCTGAATTGCCTAATCTCCATTTGGGCTTGAATGGGGCTAATGCCTTCATTTCTACTAGACAAGTTCAGTCATGAAAATGTCTAAGCCAAGCCCCTTGAATTTTTCGAAAGAATGATCCTGATAAATGCATGACTTGGTAGTTAATTGAAAATTAACTTTGCAACTGTCTCCACACTGACCATGTTACAACTAACTCTGATGAGATTGACTATAACATCTGCTCTAAGCTGAGCTACAGAGTTACTTTCTCATCTCTCATTTAAGTAGGCAGGAGAGACTTTAACAGGATGATGTCTGAAGTCAGCCCCATCAGTTGGAAGAGTGAACAATTTGAAGAAAGGCTCCCCATGTATGGAAGTGTGTGGAAGCCAGAGCAAAACCAATGAAAGTGCCCGTGTGTCAAAGACTCTGCCTGAGATCTGCCCATCCATGGTAAAGGCTCAGTGAATGAACCGACTAACTCAGAATCTGTTCCACACATAAAGGCGCCACTTAATGCTGATCTTCCCTTGTGGACTCACCAGGTGCCATCAATGCTGACACCCCCATGTGCCACCATCTCCAACATTTAATGACTTTCTCATGAAGAAATTTACAAGGAAATAGAACAGGAACAGTCTACCCTAAAACCTACTATAATGAGAATTGAAGAAAATATATGCTGGACTGTGAAGCTGGAAACATTTAAGGTGTATGGGATGGAAAATTGAGATCAGAGAACTGAATTCCGTGAACTTTTATAGCATCCCCTCTCTGGTGTTTTTTCTGAGAAGACCAAAAGTTAACTTCCCAATTGCTTCCTTCAGAGGTTAAGGAAATGATCTCTAATTAATCCAAGTATGAAGTCAAATCTTCTACTTGCCCGCTCATGATTTGCCCCCTCTTGTCCTGGCCCCAAGAGGTTTCCCTCTGCATTTTCAAGTAAGTGACAGAGGAGAATCCAATATCACATCCTCCTTCTGCCCTATGACAGACATCCTCAAGAGACCCTTAGCGGCCTTTTCTGATGTCTTCCCTCATTGCACTAAGGAAGTCAGTTAGTTCCAGGGAAACTTCAATCAAGTGGACCTGGGCCACTTCATGCATGTCATTCTGACATGTCACCTGATCAGAGAAGGCTAGACATGGAAGAGCCTTCAAGATCATCTTGTTCAACTCATTCACTTTAAAGGTGGGAAAACAGCCAAAGAGGAAAAAGTATGTATGCAAAGTGACTCCATGTGCTGATAGCAAGGCTAAACCAGCTTTTTCCTGACTCCTGGTGCTGGGATCTTCCAACTGTTCATTCTTGAAATTTTAAGCATTTTATCCAAATTGTCAGTATGTGGTTTTCATGGGCAAGATCTTCAGAAAGACTAGAGTTCTCTAACTGTTAGGCATGGTCTGCTAACGAACAGCACATTACATTTGTGTTGGGCATTATTATGTCTTTCAACTTTTCTTTCTAACATCTCACATACAGGCAAAGTACCCCTCAACTGTAGAAACTAGTATTCCCATTTTACAGATTAGATAACTGGCACTCAGAAAGATTAAGAGAATGGCTCAACTCTATACAACCAATAAATTGCCCAATTGCACTGAATCTCTAAGTGTAACGTTTCTTGCCCACAGAGAATATGTCACCAGCAGCTGGTGTCCCATTAGGAAGAGAAGAGGCCAGCAGGAAACTGAACTAAGATATGTTCCCCCGTCCGCTTCTGCTTGGTGCAGTCATGCTGCTTCTTCAAAGTTCTGCATCTTTGGCCAAATAAATTATAAAACTCTATTTCTAAGGCCCCAGAAACTCTCACTACTTAAGGAAAACTACATTAAATCCTTCTGTATATACTTCAATAACTCTCTAATTTATTGGTTTCATACTAAATGGCATTGGTACTGTCATGGGCTCAGCCTTACTCAACTTTTCACTGAAAAGCCTCCACAGAAGGAAAAAAGTTTGCAAATTCACTGTATCATTAACAGCTGGCTAACATCCAGAACCAGGGAAGAACTTTCAGGAGTAACAAAGGCTGGAGTTCTTGCCGTATTTCAGATGGGCTATATTAGGAGGAAAAGGCCATACTTATACCATTGTTTAATAATTTATTTGGCCAAAGATAAAGAACTTCAAAGAAGCAGCATGACTGCAGAGCATAGAAGCAGATTGGGGCCCATCCTGATGGAAAGGAATGAAGACATAAAAACAACAGCACATGCGTGTGTCTCTGCTGGCCTGAAGGAACGTGAGCGAGCTCTTCCTTCTGCTTCACATCATACCTCCTGATCTTACTGTCACACACGCAAGCACACACAAACACACACGCAAACACACACCGTTTACTTAGAAAGGTGATAAAAATAACCTACAGCGGGCTTATTTTAATTTTTCCAGTTTTATTGAAGTATGGTTAACAGGTAAAAGTTGTATTTTTTAAGTTATACAATGTGCTATCCTGATATACGAGTACATTGTGAGTACAATCAAGCTAACCAAACAGAAACTGGAGCTGAGGACTACAATGAATTAAAAGAAAAATGCATTTTCAGACTTTTAGATAAAATACTATCTCAAACAAAAGCTGAAAGAATTCATTGTCAACAGAACTGCTCCACAAGAAAAAAAAAATGCAATAGAGAACATCAGCATCAGAGTTAATCAGGCAGAAGAAAGAATCTGTGATGTAGAAGAGAGGACCTTTAAAATTCTCCAGTCAGAGGAAGACATTAAAAAAAATGAAAAATAATGAAGAAAGCCTATGTGAGCAATGTGATGTTATTAAAAGAAACATTCTGTGAATAATTGGCATCCCAGAAGAAGAGAGAGAGAAGGAGGCAGAAAGCTTATTTAAAGAAATAATGGCTACAAACTTCCCACATCTTGGGAGATTGGACATCCAAGTTCATGAAGATAATAGGTCATCCCAAAATTTCAATACAAAACGATTTTCTCCAAGTCTACTGTAATGCAACTGTCTGAAAGCAAAGACAGAATTTTAAAAGCAAAATGAAAGGCACTTATGGAATAGGAGAAGATATTTGTAAATCATATATCTGATCAAGGATTAATATCCAAAATATATAAATATCATACAAATCAATAACAAAAAATCTGAGTAAAGAATCAGCAGAGGAGCTGAATAGACATTTTTCCAAAGAGGACATACAGATGACCAATTGCTTTACGAGATGATGCTCAGCGTCACTAATCATCAGGGAAATGCAAATCAAAACCACAATGAGATATCACCTCACACCTGTTAGAATGGTTACTGTCAAAAAGACAAGGGATGACCAGTATTGGCAAGGATGTAGAGAAAAGGGAACCTTTGTGCATTGTTGGTAGTAATGTAAACTTGTGCAACCACTATGGAAAACAGTATGGAGTTTCCTAAAAATTAAAAATAGATCCAGTAATTCCACTTCTGGTGTGTCTCCAAGGAAATGAAATCAGTATCTCCCCATGTTCATTGCAGCATTATTCACAATAGCCAAGATGGAAACAACCTATGTATCCATTTAAAGATGAAGGGATAAAGAAAATGTGATATATACACAGAAAATTAATCAGCCATGAAAAAGAAGGAAACTGTGCCTTTTGTGACTTTATGGATGGACCTTGGAAGGCATAATGCTGAGTAAAATAAATAAGACAGAGAAAGACAAACACTGTATGATCTCTCTCATATTTGGAAGCTAAAAAGGATGAACTCATGGAAACAGAGTAGATTGGTGGTTGCCAGGGGCCAGAGGTGGGGAAAATGGAGAAATGCTGGTCAAAGAGTACAAACTTCCAGTTATAAAATGAATAAGTTCTGGGGAAATCATGTACAGCACGGTGATTATAGTTAATTATATCGTGTTATATACTTGAAGTTGCTCAGTGTAGATTTTTTTTTTAAAGATTTTATTTTTTCCTTTTTCTCCCCAAAGCCCCCCGGTACATAGTGTGTATTCTTCATTGTGGGTCCTTCTAGTTGTGGCATGTGGGACGCTGCCTCAGCGTGGCTTGATGAGCAGTGCCATGTCCGCACCCAGGATTCGAACCAATGAAACACTGGGCCACCTGCAGCGGAGCGCGCGAACTTAACCACTGGCCATGGGGCCAGCCCTGCTCAGTGTAGATTTTAAATGTTGTCATCACACAAAAAAGTGGGAATTATGTGAGGTGATGGAGATATTAACTATCCCTATTATGGTAATCATTTTTCAATGTATATGTGCATCACATCATCAGACTGTACAACCTTAAACTCACACAATGTTATATGTCAATTATTTGTCAAACAGCCAGAAAATAAAAGAATACAATTTTTAAAGATTTATTAAAAACTTTAAAACTCTGTTGAAGAACACAAAAGAAGATTTCAGCAAATGAAAAGACAAACCATGGTCTTAGATGGAAAGATTATTATGATATTGATCCTTTCTAAATACACTTATAAATGTAATGTGGCATCAATCAAAATAATAATAAGTTCTTTGGGGGATACAGAACAAGAAGAGAAGTAAACTAAATCTGAAGTTTATATGGAGAAACAATGCCCAGAAGACTTTGAAAGAGAAGAAACTAGCCTTCTAGATATTAAAACATTCATAAAGCTTCCGTAATAAGAACCGCGGTGGTCTGGCTGTTCTAGAAGACATAAAGGAACATGATGATGACTAACTACATAATCCAAAGACCGCTGTGTATCAGAGAGATGCAACAAACAAGGCCAGAAAGCCAAGGACAAACCAGAGGGAAAGTCCACAATTCCTATCAGAAAGGACAAATTTATATGTATATAATTAGGTCTTGGAACATAATAAAAAGAACCATAATGTAAATATGGGAAAATGATAGGAAAAGTTTACAGAAAATGCAAATGGACTTTAAATATATGAAAAGATGTTCAACTTCACTTAAAATAAGGGAAATTTAAATTAAAATTATTTATCTCCCATTTTTTCAACTATCATATAAGCAAAATCCCAAATTTAATAAAATGTTTTACAGGAAAGAGAGAATTGTAGGTGAGAATACAAATAGATACAACTGCTAAAAAGGGTAATTTGATAATATCTATCAAATTAAACATGCATACATATAATCCAGCAGTTTCATTTCTGGAGATAAATCCTAGTTTAGAAGCATATATTTGAATCAAGGTTATTCACTGTAACACTATTTGGAAACAATCCAAATATCTTTCAGTAGAAGACTACTTAAGGAAATGATGGTACGTCCATTCAATGAATGCCACAAAACTGTAAGAAAAACAGAAGGAAGTTTTCCTTGTACTAATATACAAAAATCTCCAAGATATATTAGGCAAATAAAGCAAGTTTCAGATCTGTTTACTTACTATGTTATTGTTCGTACAAAAGGTAGAGATAAATGAAAGCATGTATATTATGCTCGTGTTTCATTAAACTCCAAAAAATACAGGAAACAGAAAACCGCTTATCCAGCGGGGACATGGGAAAGGGGAAACTTCCATATGGGGAAAGAAATGGAATGAAATTTTGTACTTGTGTGCCTTTTTATTTTGTTGATTTTTTAAAACCTTATGAATATATCACCATTGCACAAAATTAAATTAAAAATTTAAGTATTTTTAAAAGAAAATATAAATTTAACTAATCACGCAAAATAATCTAAACACAGATACGTGGCAGAATCAAAGAAAAAACTGATAGATTTTACTGTGCAGAAATATAAAGGTTTGAACATTGAAAACTTTGCATATAAGACTCAAAGCTAATTGAACATTAAAACCCTCCTCACTCACAAAAAATGCAAATTAAACATGTCTATGTAACTTGTAAAATATTTTAACTTTATATTTCAAAATAATTTCTGACTTACAAAAACGTTGTAATAATAATACAAAGAATTCTTGTATACCTTTAATCCAAATTTCCGAAATATTAATATTTTACCACATTTTCTTTATTATTCATTCTCTCAGTTGACAAATGGATACAGAGGTAGATAGAATTTTTAATTAAAAGGTTTGAAATTTGATGACATCATCATCATTTACATTTAAATACCTTAGTAAATAATTCCTTAATCCAAGGACATTCTCTGACATAAACACACTAGAATTATCAACATCGGGAAATTAACTTTGCCACAATGCTATTATCTCATCTCAGTGTTTTCACCCACTAATGACCTTCATCTAGTATGGGATCTAATCAAGGATCACAGGTTGCATTTAGTTATCATCTATCTGTAATCTGGAAAAGTTCTTCAATTTCTTTGTCTTGCTACTTTTGAAGAATGCAAGCTAGTAATTTTGCAGCATGTTCTTCAATTGAGGTTTGCCTGATATCTTGTCATTATTAGACTCAGGTTATGTATTTTGGGTAAGAATATCAGAGTATTGCATGCCTCTCCAGTCTCAATATTGACGATGTTGACTTTGAGTAACTGTTTAAGGAAGTGTCTTCCATGTTTCTCCATTGTAGACTTATATTTTTCCTCTCACAATTAATAAGCATCTTGTGGGAAGATATTTTGAGACTATGCCAAATCTCATTTCTCATCAAGAAAATTTTAATGACTGTTCAATTCTGTCAAGAGCATTTTCAAAAGGAAGGTGAATTATTACAACTTTTATAAGAATAAATTTAACACTATTCATAAAGTCATTATAGATTTTAAAATAGTAAATTTACTGTAGCAAGTGAGTCTGAAAGAAAATCAGAAGCAAAAGGTTTCTTCTATTCAAGAATCTCACCACAGACTTACTTATAGTAGTAAAAAAATAGAAATGACCTAAACATCTAACAGAAAATGGTTAATTAAGGCATAGTACACCCATAAGAGGAAAAATTTTACAAGTGATTAGAACAAAGTTTTTGAAGATGGGAACCAGTTAAAATAACTTTAGAACTAACAAGTAATGTGAACTTTTCTCCATCCCATTCTGCCCCATCAGTTTGGACTCAGCATCATTCTAAACCCAGGGATCAATACCAAGACTTGGCCTCTATTTCTCATCTAGATTCATTGTCCTGGTCCACAGCCTCTTCACGGCCTTCTTCATTTCTGCATTTCTCAGGGAGTAGATGACAGGGTTGAGGAGTGGAGTGATCACTGTGTAGAACACGGCCACCATCTTGTCCACAGACAGAGTCGTAGAAGGTCTCAGATAGATGAAGATGCAGGGCCCAAAGAACAAGGAAACCACGGTGATATGGGACCCGCAAGTGGAGAGAGCCTTGCGCCGCCCCTCAGAGCTTCGAGACCTCAAATGGACCAAGATGACCACATAGGAGATTAAGAGGACCACAAAGCTGACCACAGACAAAGTCCCCCCATTGGCAACCATCAGAAGACCAAGGAGGAAGGTGTCAGAGCAGGCAAGTTTGAGCAGAGGAAGCAGGTCACAGAAATAGTGGTCGATCACATTGGGGCCACAGAAGGGCGAGTGGAAGATGAGAAGGATTTGGGCAAAGGAATGCACAAAGCCCCCCACCCATGCTGCTCCAACCAGGATAGCACACACCTGCCGGTTCATGATGGTAGTGTAGTTCAGAGGCTTACAGATGGCCACGTAACGGTCATAGGCCATCACAGTGAGCAGGAACATCTCAGTGCCACCAAAGAAGTGGATGATGAAAATCTGTGTCATGCAGCCCCACAGAGGTATGGCTTTCCTTTCAGCCAGCAAATCTGAGATGAGTTTGGGGGCTGAAGTAGAGGAGTAGCAGATCTCCACGAAGGACAGGCAGCTGAGGAAGAAGTACAAGGGGGAACCAAGACTTCTGCTGGTCATGACAGTGAGCACAATGAGGAGATTCCCCAGCACAATTGCTGTGTACAAGAGCAGAAATAGCGCAAAGCAAACAGTCTGCACCTCCTGATTAGGAGAAAGTCCCAGAAAAATGAATTCAGTCACATTGTATGTGTTAGCCATATGGTCACCACCAGGAGGCAGTAATTGAGTGGAGTGATCTGAAAATACAAAATAAAAGACTCCTTCATTCATTGGGTGAATTACATAATAATCCCTTGCATATCTGAAAAGCTTGCGAGTTGCAAATTGACAAATGAATAGGAGTTAGTTACATGTACAAAAAGGGAAGAGCATTCCAAAAAGGCAGCAGAGTATACAAAGCTATAAAAATTCATCCATCTGTAGCTGGAGTAAACCAGAGAATCACAAAGATAAACCTGGAGATAGAGTCTAGTACCAATTCTTGAAGGACTGTTATGGACTCTAGGGTTTATCTGACAGACAATGGGGAATCATCAGGAATGTTAGTCAACTACAA
Source organism: Equus caballus (assembly GCF_041296265.1). Classification (NCBI taxonomy): domain Eukaryota; kingdom Metazoa; phylum Chordata; class Mammalia; order Perissodactyla; family Equidae; genus Equus; species Equus caballus. Next base: position 17,002,668 of record NC_091695.1, read on the forward strand.
GGAAAGTCATTTTTTGTAAACATAGGACTAGTAGAAACAGACCAGAGGAGAGGAGATCTATTGGGAAATAAATGCCTCATTGGATGATGTGGGGTACAAGGATAGTGTTGCTCTCTCCATGTTACATGTCTCTCTGCTGCCTTTCAATGATTTTGCCTTTTGCCTGCAGTTTTCCTTCATGCCACTTCCTTTTGCTCTCTTTCCATCCTTGGTTTGTGGAATGGTACTTTCACATCTCCACTTCCCTTCACAATCTTCAGAAATGTCCCTTGACACTCAGCACCCCCTCTTATTTCTACTTTCTCCTCCTAATTTTCTCCTTCTACGCCTGGTCACTGGATGATCTTGTCTCTTTCTAGGATCCAGCTCAATTCATGTACAATTCTTCTCCTTACTGGTACCTTCATTTGCTCTAATCATATGTCCTCAGTAGCTACTGAAATATAAACCACCCCTCCACTCAGAGTGCCCACTCTTGCTCTGACACAAGCCTCTCTGCATCCCAGCCTTCCAACACTTCAGGCATTACCAAGAATGTGCACTGAGGGGCTGGCCTGGTGACACAACGGTTAAGTGCACACGTTCTGCTTTGGTGGCCCAGGCTTCACCAGTTCCGATCCCGGGTGCGGACATAGCACCACTTGGCAAGCCATGCTGTAGTAGGCATCCCACAAATAAAGTAGAGGAAGATGGGCATGGATGTTAGCTCAGGGTCAGTCTTCCTCAGCAAAAAGAGGAAAATTTGCAGCAGATGTTAGCTCAGGGCTGATCTTCCTCCAAAAAACAAAAAAAAAAAGAATGTGCACTGACTGATTTGCAGACAGTCTTGTCCATGCTGGACTTTCTCCAAGGTGACTGAGGTCTGTGTGTATCAACACAGCCCCTTGTACAGTGAGACTCCAGGGCACGTGAGACTAAGAGGCACATGACATCCACTCATGCCACAAACCTTCGTTCCTGCAGGGATTGGGGTCAGGCTCAGAAGATTAAGGGCTACCATGAGCCAGAAGGAAATCACTGATAAAATGTACAATTGCAGAGACAAATGGAGGGCAGAGACAATCCTAAACTCTCAAATCAGCTGGGGAAGTTTACCAAGAAGCCATTCATGGAAGAAAGCACTGTTACCAGTCTGGACTCCTGGGTTTATATCCAGGTTTCTTTAAGTAGCATCTATGTGATATTTAGACAGCTCTTTAGCCTTTCAGAGTCTCAAGGTCCAAACTATAGCATGAAGATAATACTGACATCACACGTAGATGCCATGAATCCCACTCCCAGCCCATCCCAGGAGAACATAAGCTCCCATCCTCTGTGAAACATTGGAGTCGTCCCAGAGACAGGAAATCCATCTCCACAGTTCACAGACCCTTCCAGTCCATGGCCCTCTTCTTTCAGGATATTTTGGAATCACAGTACTTTTCACACTGAATTGTAGTTGTTTTATGTGACCATCTGCCCTACCAAAACGTGAGCTTCCTGAGGGCAGAGATTACATCTTGCTACCACTACATCTCCAGTGCTTACTGAAGAGCCTCCAAAAAATAGCATTCAATGATTATAGATAGAAAAAATGAAGAGTGGATATACATCTTCTCTAGAATTCTTAGCATGGTATTTGGTACACTGTAGATGTTCAGTAAATATTGAAAGTATAAAGATCCCCAAGGACTGAGACCACACCCTCTCCATCCCTGAACCCATCCCTAGCACTGTGCTTGTCCCAGGCAAAGACCAGATCAATGAGAAAGCACTTTGCAAGATCCCATGTGCTTCATGGCAACATTCCCTTTGATTTCAAAGTGGAATTGTAGTCATCATGCAAAGTAAGCACATGCTCACAAAAATAAAACTCACCCCAATGTTTCTGTGGCTTTGCTGTTATCACAGTTCCTTTTTCTCTTCTGACCACAGAGATGCAAATAATGCCAGGAGAATAGCCCTCAGTTCATGCAGGTTTCCCAGTTAGCATGAAGGCCCAGCTACCAATCAAAGTTCATAGGTCTCAGGAATCAGCAGATGGAGGAGCTGCACCCCCTGCAGCCTCAGGCCAGGGAATGCTGAGGCTAAGCCACTGAGTCTCTCCCACCTGATTTAAAACAAGAGCAAATTGGGCTTGCTTCCCAAATATTCCACCGAGAAATACAACTCCGGCAACGCAGCCTTGCGTTCACTCTACTGGAGAGATACCCGGGGGGAAGGTGTGATGATCAAACAAGAGAAGATTGGTCCCCAGACAGCCATACTTTTCCCTTCTTAATCAATATGTATATTAATTAGTATATATATTTATATATATATAAAATTTTCTGTAATAAAAGATTTTTTTAATTCCATAAGATGACTCATATCCCAAGGCCCTCTGTATCATCCAGTGGAAAATTAAAGCAGGGTGCACTCACAGGAAAACTGAGACATTAAGAAAAATAGTTCTTTATTTTTTTCCACTAATTCGAGAGACCACCTTAACCTCATTCCAAAATCTCATATCTATTACGTTCTATTTCAGGGGTTTATGTTCAGTCTCACTGATACGTCTATTCTATTGCTAACAACACTTTTTTGTAATTATTGTAGCTACATGCTATATTTTAATATTGGTAACACTTTCTTCCATTTTTTTGTTCAAACTTACTGGTCCATGTTTTGCATACTTATTTTTCAATATGAACAAACTCTCTAGTTAGAAGTATATTGTTAGTAATTTTACTTGGGAACTCTTTAATATATAGGCTGACTTGTGGAGAGTCGAGATCTTTAGGATGTTGAGTATGGTTCAGACATCATGCAGGATTAGTCATATTAGAGGAAGCAACCACTGTAACTCACACACAACCTGAAACAGTTTGGGTTTCTCACTCAGCAAAATAGAAAACCTCATAATTCACAGAGCACTGGGTAGAGTATTCAGAAATGCATTGCCTCAGTAGTGAGGAAAAGTTAACCAAAACCTAAATACTGCTCAAAAATAAATACTGCTCTAACAACATTTAGTTACCCATCTAGCAAAACTCAAGAATAATTATAGTAATGCAAAATACCCAGCAAATAAGGTAAAATTCACAATACCTAACTTCCAATCAAAAATTATCAAGTGTGCAAAGAAGCAGGAATACAAATCCACAATATAGGGAGAAAAAGCAATTCAAATCAACACAAAAAAATGGCAGTGATTATAGAATTAGTAAGTGGGTACATAGAAATTGTTATAACTATTTTAAATATTTTCGAGAAAGTAGAGACAGGATTGAATGGTAAATAGAGGTATAGAAATATAAAAAAAGACTCAAGTTGAAATTCTAGTGATGAAAAATACAGTAACTGAAAGGAGAAACGTACTGGATGGCAGATTAACAGAAAAGTGGACACTGCAGAAGATTTGACACTGCAGCTGAAAAGGTTAGTAACTTGAAGACTTAGCAATAGGAACTATCTAGAATGAAGAATGAAGGAAAAGATGGACTGAAAACAAATACACAGAGCATCAATGGGCTCTGGAAAAACTTCAACAGCTTAACATATGAGTAACCGAAATCCTTAAAGAATAGAATAGGAGAAGGGATAAAAAAGATATTTAAAGAACTAATGGCCATTTTTCCCCAAATTTAATGAAAACTGTAAATCCACATCCAAGAACCCAACAAACCCCAAGTACAAAATACATACAAGAAATTTCACTATAATATACATCATAACAAACTGGTCAAAAGCAGGGATAAAGAGAAAATGTTAAAGGCAGCCAAAAAGAAAATGTACTTTATCTACAGAGAAATAAAGATAAAAATTATAGCCAACTTCTCATCAGAAACAATAAGACAGTGGAGCAAAATCTTTGAAGTACTCAAACAAAGATCGTCCACCTAGAATTTGACTTAGCAAAAACAAAGATGCAGTAGAGACTTCCAGATATACAAAAGAGAAGGAATTCATCAACGATAGACTTCACTACAAGAAGGGTTAAGGAAGTCCTTCAGTCAGAAGACAAATAATAATACATGGAAATCTGGGTCCACTGAAAGAAATGAAGGCCACAAGAAGTGGTAAATGTATGTGCAAAGACAAATAATATGATTTCTATGTCAGAAAAAGTCAACATTAACTCACTTTTCCTTATTGTAAAACATGTGTTTTGTCACAAGAGAATTTCCATTTTAATGCTTTTCCATCCATGTACCAAATATTAAAAACCCAAATTTAAATGTCCACTTAGTATAGCCACAATCTCCCTCCTAAATCCCCTGAAAGGTATGTGTGTCTCGATAAAACAGCTGCAAACCGGGATAAAGGAAGAGTGTGTTGCAATTTTTAAAGCCTCGTGGATTATGAGCAATATCAGAAATGTATCAAAAAATGTCCTCATCTTAAGGAAATAACCATTAGATTTTAAGAACTAGATCTATAATGTGCTAATTCTGCGTTGTCAGGTATCTATCACCTTGAGTAACTTTCCTGACCTCTGAGATTGGGAATGGTCATCCGAAGAGCAGAGGCAAAGTGAGCCAGCCCTGTGGTCCTGGGATTCTAACATAGTCTAGGTGGAAAACGAAACAGTGTAAGAAAAGTGACTTTAACAATCTATTCCATGAAAACTGATCTGAGGGGCTGGCCCTGTGGCCCAGTGGTTACTTTCGCGCACTCTGCTTAGGCAGCCCTGGGGTTTCACAGGTTTGGATCCTGGGTTCGGCCATGGCACCACTCATCAGGCCATGCTGAGGCAGCATTACATACGCCACAACTAGAAGGACCCACAACTAAAATATGCAACTATGTACTAGGAGGATTTGAGGAGAACAAGCAGGAAAAAAAAAAAAAGGAAGATTGGCAACAGTCATTATCTCGGGTGCCAATCAAAAAAAAAAACTGATCTGAACCTCATTTACAGTTATAGGGGAAATAAAGTGGAAGAATCTCGCTAATTATAGGAAGAGTTAGCAACAAACATTTGGGATAAAATCAGGAAAATATTTCACACTTCCCTTGCTGCCAGATTTAAGATGTTTTGAAATCTGTTTGGAGAAGGTACCAAATACACCATTTACAGAACTTTTATCTCAAGCACAACACCCTTCAGATCTTTCAGGAACAGATAAAGAGACAAAGACTCTGAATCTGAAGGGAAAAGGAAAAGCTTATTACTGAAAAGAGTTAACAATACATTTTTCTAAAAGTGGGAAATTTGTCACACCTGTGGACAAATAAGCTAAGCCAATGCTATGATAAATGCTCAGATAAATACTAATTTCCAGGAGAATTTCCTAAACAGGTAGAGGAACAAGCCACACAATCTCATCTTTGCTCAGATTAGGGCTACCTCGTGCGTGGTAATTCTGCGGCTCTACCACCTTTGCATTAATTTGGCCCTTACGCGATTTCACCACGAGGTGGCGCTGAGGTCAAATAATAATCACAGCTCCTTCCATTTCACCTAGTCCTAGAGGATTGTGTAGATTTGCGTCTTCAGAAAATGTTAATGGACTGCGTGAATCTTTAACCAAGTCGTATTGTATCCTGTGCGTGGTATTTTGGGGCCGCAATAACCGGTTTCTCTAAATTCATGACCTGGATCTCAAGTGAGCCCGTCAATGCTGCTAGACTATCACGCTGCAAGTGAGCAGTCCATTTAGCTAGACCTTCACGTGCGGCTGCACAGTCAGTTTACTCTCTCGCTGTCCTAAAGCGACTAAAAGACTATTAGGACTATTAATGATAAAGGACTGCATGGCCTAAAGGGCTATTTCCACTTCTCCCTCTGTCTTTAAAACCCGATACCTTCTTCTCTTTCCTCAGTCTCAACCAAAGGCTTTACTTTCCACTTCACAGAGAAACCTTGCAGCAATCACAAAAAAATTTGCTCTCATAAAAAATGAATCTTAATGCAATCTACAGGGTCCTAAGTGATCTGCACACGTCACCCCCTCTCTGACCTCATCTCCTCCTACTCTCCGGGTTCCCACTTCACTGGTCAGCTTACTGTCCCTGGAACCCACCAGACACACTTCTTCAAGCAGATAACCACTTGGATGACCCCTTCATCCTCTTCAAATGCTTCTTCAAATGTGATGCCCTCCGCAGAGACCACCTGACCACCTATTTAAAATTGCAGACTGTCCTCAGCCCTGGTGATCCTCTTTATCATCCTCTAGTTTTAGTTTTCCACGGTACATATTAACTGCTAATGAAACATGCTATCTATGGATGTTTTAGTTTATTGTCTATTTTCTCTGTCCCTCACAAGAATCTAAGCTCATGAAGTCATGAATCTTTATTCATTCTCTTCACTGTTTTATTGCAAAGACCTAAAATATTTCTGGTGCATAATAGTTAATAAATATTTGTGGAAAGAATAAATAAATTTCTACAACGTGTAGAGCTAAAGTATGAAAAAACTTGGTAGGCTCAGATCTTTGGTCATATATAATGAAAATAAATTGAACTGAAATTAAGCAAATCTAGACTAGACTTCAACAAGTCACCAAAATTTGCAGAACTTTTCAAAATCTTTTCAAAGTATCTCATTGTGTATAAATTATTATCAACCATATGAATATTTTCACATATTTTTAAATACTGGTTACTTAGTAAATTTGAAAAATTGACCATTAGCTAAAATGATCACTTTGTTACTACATTTTTAGCAAAATGGCTTAGCATTCACCGCTAAGCACTAAAGATGGAAACTATTCTAATCATCAAGAAATTCCAACTGTTTTTTTTTTACCAGTTTAATAAAGACTTTAAAGATCTCCCTGCATGAAAAATTGATTCTTTCCTGTGAACAGATATAGTCCATATTTTGAACTCGTGTTTAGCACTTGCATTGGCTCCCTTTACATCTGTTCCATCTACCTTCACTTTGGAAGGTGCTGGAATGCTAAAAGCCACATTTCCCACATTCCCTATGTCTTGGTCTCTGGATGTACACCAGGTTCCTCCCATTAGTTGTGCTCCTGAGGGGCTTGGAAGGCGATACCGCAGAGGCCATCTTCTTTAAGCTCTTGACCACAGATGAGCAAATAAAACTAAGAGAAGATTAGTAATTTCCTCATGCCCAATGTTCCACAACTGGTAAGTAGCAGACAAGGTATTCTAATTTGTATCTTTAAACTTCAATTCAGTGTTCTGTGTACTAGACTATAGCTTTATTTGTTGTGTAAATTCTTGTAGATAACTTTTGTTAATCCAACATCAATTATACGTTCAGTCATTAAAAAAATAATTGGACTAGTTGGAAAATTATGATAAAGTTGTTGCAGCACTTCATCAATGGCAATTTTAGCAATAATGTTCCTCCATGAAAATACAAAATGTATACTTGACAGAGAAACATGGAGTTTTTGAATATGATATTTTATGTCAAATCCTCACAATACCTTTCTTTTCCCAAAAGCTCTGTGTGCCTCTCAAGCTGCTTTGAGTCTGTTGAAGATCTGTTAATGCGAGAGTGCGACAGTCTCACTGCTGGGTGACTGCAGCTCTAAGGACTGCTTTGCTTGTTAGATTTGTGAGCAACTACACTTGCTTCCAGAAAATCTAGTTCCTGAAGAATATCACAAGCAATTCTTGAACTATTAAAAATAATAAAAGTTGCAATTGTTGCTGAAAATTGGAAGTAGCAGAAATTAGAATGAGAATAAAAGATTCCTGGTTTTTGTTTTCTTTTTTCATCATCTGATAGTCATGTCCTGCCTGGGAAGCTGAATACAACCAAGGGCAAGTCAAGGGTCAACAATGGAAAAGTATTGAAAACATGTCATTTTATCCAGAGCATAAGCAAGTATCTAAATACTATCAAAGCCAATGAATCAGAGTCTGATTGAAAGACACCAAGAGCTCAATGTGGGAGGTGCTAAAGTAATTATGAATGAGATAAAAAAATAAATATTGGCAACAGCAAATCAGAAAACAATGACTCTAGGAGATAGTGTAAGTCAGTTTGACTGTCTCAGGGCAGAGAATCTGGATAGGTTGGGAATTCTTTAAGGAACCAAACCTTGCTTTCCACTTAGTTGCAGAACTGCTCAAGGATACCAATTGCTATCAAATAACTCCTCGAGGTTTAAAAAGAAATTATTCCAAAGGGAGAAAAAACAAAGCAATGAATGTCAAGAAGCATATGACTCTGCTGGATGACAACACATGGCCATTCGGTAACTGAGGTGCAGATCACAGTACAAGAACAAATGACTAAATGGTTAATACTGTGATCTAGATTTCTGCTTGTGGAGCAGCATGTTGGTCTGGTCCCCGCAATGTTCATGCCCCCAGAAACACCCTATTATTAAAGTAGGTGGGTGGAAATTCACTGGATTAAGGATTAGCAACTCCATCAGTGGAGAATCAGCCTCAAGGGATGCAACTAGAATGATGCAAGTCTGTGCTGTCACAGCTGCTCAAACAGGCACTCTGACCTCTTATAGCCCAGGTCTTTCACCCAAAGGAGAATGTTATATTCATCATGTATGTTCTAAGAAACTGAACGAAAACTATTTCTACTTTGATCTAAGAATACAGTCAAGTGGGATTCAGAAAGGGACCTGAAGGATTCAGTAAACACTGTATTTGGGTGCCTTTTACCAATCATCCTTAATTGGAGAGAATGCAAATCCCTTGGTAAACCAGAAAGGTTGTTTTTTCATTAGGATCATAAATACCTAAGGCTTTGTTTTAAATGCCTCTTTGAAAGCAGTAAAAGTCATTTTGACAAATTTGACCAAGACATAATAATTGGATTACATTTTCTTATTTATGTCCCAGACATCTTGCCTCCACAGTTAGACAAACAAGCTGGAATAATTTCACCCGGTTCTTGGACTCTCTGAGGTTACTTCATAGGAATGAATCTTGAATTTGGTAAGAAGTTAGAACTGAAATGACCTTAGAACCTGTAATTGTACAACTTTCCATTTTGACCAACTTAAAACTAAGCTCTAAGAATCATCTTTATTGTTTCGGTAAGTATTTAATATGTAGGCTTTAGTTATTGTGTAGAATTACAGCACAGAAATTACTCTTAAAATAGGGTAAATATTAGTTTATTACATTGAATGAGTGCATACATATCTATTAGTCTTAAATATGTCGAAAATCCATTCTTAATATGTTTGCTTAATCTGTAAGCAATACTTGCTCTCTGGTTAAGGAACCTGGAGTTATGAACTTGAGTTCTAACCTGAGTTGATCAGGTTGTTTTGCTTCATCTGTTTTGTACCCTTTTGAGCAAATTTTTGAAAGTTAAATGAATGGGCCTCTATCTTAGAACGAGAATTGGTAAATAAAATAAAATGTGTAGGTTTCCAAAAAGTGCTAATAAGCAGGAAGAAAGGGAGTAGATAACATATCTGGAAACAGTTACATGAGATTCTCTGATGCCTTTTTTTTCCAGTTTTACCTCTCTCTCTCTCTCTCTGAGTGTGTGCCTGTGTCTCCCATTCTCTTTCCATTTCTTTCCTTCTCTTTCTCTCTCCTCTTTCCTAGGCCTCAAAGATCTTGCTCTCTTTCCTTTCCTACTATGGCCTCTGATCTCTGCTTAAGGAAAATTTTAAAAAAGAATTGGAAGTATTATTTTTTCTTCAAATTTGTAATATTTAGTCAATAATATGTTAGATTGGTGGTTTAAATGTTTGCTGAAAATTTTTCTGAATTATTTTATAATATGCAATGCATGCCTATAAGAAAATAAAGATAAAAGAAAAATAATACAATTGAAAAGTAAGAAATGAATATAAAGAAGAAAGACAAAAAGTCATGGAAAGAACAATCCTCTCTAATACATTATTGTTGGAAATAAGCATTTTGAGAGAAGAATTTACCAACACCTGTTCAAATGTAAAACACTCGTACTCTTTGATTCTACAACTCTATTTTAAAAATTTATCTCACAGAAACATATATCCATATAAACGTGAATATTTTCACTGCAGCATTGTTGAAATAACAGATAATTGAAATAAGATAAATCTTCATATACTGACATGCAAGGTTATCAATATAAGTTATTCATAAAAGTATAAAGTGCAGTATATATGTGTACCCATTTTGTATAATTATTAAATTGCATGTATAAATATATAAATTCAATATTTTTCTAAATACAAATGTACCCTTGAAACAATAAATCATCCTTAGTGAATCACACAGCTAAAAAGTGTTCTAGAAGTCAAACTAGAACTGGCGTCTGTGACTCCAGGCCCTTACTCTCCATTTTACATTGCAAAATGTCTCTTATCCTCACGTCTGGGCCTTTGCCCACGTTGTTTCCTCTGCTGGGAATAGCCTTGCTCTTCCTTTCTCTTAACCACAGTCTAACTTTAAGACTTAAATACTTTTTTCTTTCATTTCTTTAGTTCTCAATAATTTCTATTATTATTATTTTAAATTTACTAGTCCCGCTCTTATTTAAGGAAATAGACCACATCTGACAAATTTTTCAAATATTTGTTGCGGACTTAAATGAGGGAAGTAGACTGGCAAAGAAAAAGAAAGCATTAATTATAGTTGCCCCTATCTTCACTTGAACAGCTTACAAAAAAGTAAACTCCTTACTTCTAAAAAGTAACTCCTCACTGCCCTGCTGTGAAAGGAACTATCACGAAGTCACCATCAGTGATTCAACACTGAGCTGGAAGTTCAAGGTGCTGTTTGGTTCTTGGTTTTGACTGAAGCTTCTCTAGGAAGGCAAATGGTAAAGACTATAGCCGGTAAAAGGCATCATTGTGCCTGCTTGACAGAGAAATAGCAACCAGACTCTGACAACGGATCTGCTCTCAACCCTGGAGGATGAGCTGGCCCAGCATTACCTGTGCCCTACAGTGCATTGTAGTTTCCTGCCAACTGATAAAATGTCTCAGATTATATTTACATCCAATGCATCCTTACTAATTCATTAGGAGCTTTGAAAAATGTGAAAGAAGTCGCAATCCTTAAACATTTCTGTATGGAAATAAGAGAAACAGGAAATAATAATACGCAGAAAATACATTTTATGAGTAAGTAGAACGAATTTTCAGGCCGGTAAGACGGAGGGGAACATTGGGTGAAAGAAGAAGGGCAGCATGAAGGAGACCTGGTGATGGATGGATTGATGGAAGGAATGGACAAAGACAGTAGGCAAGCCTATAGACAAAATGACATGATCAGGAGAAAAAATGTGTGTATACTGCCTTTCACAGCTTCCTCATGTGTATTACCTCCTTTGGCCATTACAGCAGCTCTGTGAGCCGGGAAGTTAAAGTACTGGGGGGCTGTGAAGCATAGTAATGAGTAGCCTATGCTTTGGAGGTAGTCATGTACCTGCAAAGAAACTGTAAGGAAGTAGCACAACTTTCCTAAGCCTCAGCTGCTGCTTCAGATAATCCACACAACCATAATACTAATGGATTACAGCTGTTTATCCTGATTAAATGAGAAAAAGCCCTGTGTGCATTCTACTCAAATAGTCAGCAACACACATACGGGATCTGTGGTTTCTCTTTTACTAATTGTGCTGCTACAGAAGTTGAGGCTTGAGGAGGCTGAGATTACAAAGGTAGTAAGTGGTCTGCCTGTGATTTAGAAATAGTTTTGCTGTGTCTGAATCCAGTGACCTTCCCTGTGAGCGGAAAGGTGGATGTGTAAAGGAATGGTGTGAGTCTGGCAGAAGTGGGTGGGATGACAGTGGAATAAATAAAGTGAGGATAACAGAGAAATGAAGTTGAGTAAGTAAGGAGGTACTGGTAACAGGAGTTGAATGTTATGTAGAAAAACTCAATTTTGTACTATATCGATAGGAAGTCACTCTCAGTTCCAAGCCATAAGAACAGACAGGGCATTAGGTATTACTTAGAACAGTGACTTTCATTGTTTCTAAAATGAGATGAATCTTCTCTTTAAGGAAATCTTACTAGAGGCATAAATGATTAATGCAATTAAGAGCTGAGTGTTGTATGTGAGGAGGACATAGTCTCTTCTGTTATTACTCATCTAGTGAACGACCCTTCTACTGCAGATGAGGAAACTGAGGCTCAGAGATGCTGGTAACATGCCCAAATAACAGACTAAGTTAGTGACTCAACCTATAATAAAACCCACTTCTCATTTCCTCACCCCTACACCAGGGCTCCTTATAATTCACAAGGGCTCTTGCAAGAAAGATCTCAGCTCTCGGGCTAGGAGGAAGAGGATGAGATTAAGTAATGTAAATAAAATGGCGCTTCCATAGTCTCCTGTGGATGGTCTGCATTTTGTGTAAGGGGTGGGGGTGGAGGAGGGTTGTTGAATAGCAAGAGTGACCTCTCAGCATTCACAGAGTTTAATAGTCCAAATATCAATTGAAAGCTATGCTCTTTGCAAAATTTCTGAGATGTGGCAGCTAGCCTCTGCTTGAAAGCCTGAAGTAATATGAGGCGGGTTTTCACTGTGGATTTTCTTGTAGATTGCAAGAATAACTCTACTGAAACATCACATAATCTGTTCTTCCTTCTGCAGTGGTAGAACATCGTAGTTAAGGATTTGAGCTGTGTCATCAAAATGCCAACTCTACAGCACACTAGTTGTATAATGTTATGCAAGAGATTTAACTTGCCAAGACCTCAGTTTCTCCTTTTTACAACAGGAGTGGTGATGCTACCTACTTCATATGGTATCATGATGTCTAAATCAGGTAATATACGTCATACTTGGCACAGTGCCCTGCAACATAGTTGTGAACCTAAAAGCTAACTGGTCAATAATTGTTATTATTATCTTCCAGGATGTTTTGCTCCATTTAGGGAACAGAGAAAACTGAAAGAAACGTCTTGAGCTGATTCAGGTGTGCGTCAGTTATCATGGGGAGGTGTATCTTTGTGGAGCATCAAGGTTTGTAATCTTCATCATTGAACAAAATGTTAGTCAGTGATTATAGAATCACTAGCTTTAGATGTATTTTGATCATTTAATACTTAGCAGTAAAGTGCAAAATTACAAATGAATTGCCATATTGTTTGGAAAAGAGCACAGGAAGTAAAATTCACTTCAGATTGTTTTGATGTTAAAACAGAATAATTGTAACATTACTTAGTTCATCGATTGGTAACTGATAAGTTCACAGCATAATTACTAGAAAAGCAATATTGATGCTTGGGAGCACTGATTCTGGAGTCAGAAATCATGGTCCACATTCTGGCTTCACCACTCACTAGGTGTGCAACCTGGCTTAAGCTTCCTAAACTCTATGAGTCAGTTCCTTCATCTGTAAAATAGAGTCAATCACAGGGTTATTCCAGTGCCTGGATAGGTAGGTGCTCAAAAAGGTTGGCTATTAATATAATCATCATAAAGGGAAGAGGGGAGGAAATCTATTTCACGTGGAAGAACCATTAAAAAGAGAAGAGAAAAGGCTTTGAGGAAGCCTTGCATCAATGAAGTATTTATCATTTTTTTTTAATTAAGGTTATGAAACTTAACATCCTTGTGAAATTACAGTTGTACATCATTATTAGTCATGTTGTAGGTACACCACTTCACCCCTAGTGGCTTCCCCCCACCCCCCTTTCCCCTCGCAACCACCGATCAGATCTCTTTGTCCATATGTTAACTACCACCTATGAGTGGAGTCATACAGAGTTCGTCTTTCTTTGTCTGGCTTATTCCACTCAACATAATACCCTCAAGGTCTATCCATGTTGTTGTGAATGGGACGACTTTGTCCTTTTTATGGCTGAGTAGTATTCCATTGTATATATATACCACATCTTCTTTATCCAATCATCAGTTGCTGGGCACTTAGGTTGGTTCCATGAATTGGCTATTGTGAATAATGCTGCGATGAACATAGGGGTGCATGGAACTTTTGGAATTGCTGATTTCAAGTTCTTAGGATAGATACCCAGTAGTGGGATGGCTGGGTCATAAGGTATTTCTATTCTTAACTTTTTGAGGAATCTCCATACTGTTTTCCATAGTGGCTCCACCAGTTTGCATTCCCACCAGCAGTGTATGAGGGTTCCCTTTTCTCCACAGCCTCTCCAACATTTGTCACTCTTGGTTTTGGATATTTTTGTCATTCTAACAGGTGTAAGGTGATATCTTAGTGTAGTTTTGATTTGCATTTCCCTGATGATTAGTGATGATGAGCATCTTTTCATGTGTCTATTGGCCATCCGTATATCTTCTTTGGAGAAATGTCTGTTCATGTCCCCTGCCCATTTTGTAATTGGGTTGTTTTGTTTTTTATTGTTGAGTTGTGTGAGTTCTTTGTATAGTATGGAGCTTAACCCTTTGTCGGATAAATAACTTGTGAATATTTTTTCCCAATTAGTGGGCTGTTTTTTTGTTTCAATCCTGTTTTCCCTTGCCTTGAAGAAGCTCTTTAGTCTGATGAAGTCCCATTTGTTTATTCTTTCTATTGTTTCCCTCATGTGAGGGGTTATGGTGTCTGAAAAGATTCTTTTGAAGCTGATGTCAAAGAGTGTACTGCCGATATTCTCTTCTAGAAGACATTGTTCATGCCTAATCTTTAGGTCTTTGATCCATTTTGAGTTTATTTTAGTAAATGGTGAAAAATAATGGTTGATTTTCATTCTTTTACAAGTGGCTGTCCAGTTTTCCCAGCACCATTTGTTGAAGAGACTTTCTTTCCTCCATTGTAGGCCCTCAGCTCCTTTGTCAAAGATTAGCTGTCCATAGATGTGTGGTTTTATTCCTGGGCTTTCGATTCTGTTCCATTGATCTGTGCATCTGTTTTTGTACCAGTACCATGCTGTTTTGATTACTGTAGCTTTGTAGTATGTTTTGAAGTCAGGGATTGTGATGCCTCCAACTTTGTTCTTCTTTCTCAGGATTGCTTTAGCAATTCGGGGTCTTTTGTTGCCCCATATGAATTTCAGGATTCTTTGTTCAATTTCTGTAAAGAATGACATTGGAATTCTGATTGGGATAGCATTGAATCTGTAGATTGCTTTAGGTAGAATGGACATTTTAACTATGTTTATTCTTCCAATCCATGTGCATGGACTGTCTTTCCATCTCTTTATGTCATCGTCGATTTCTTTCAAGAAGGTGTTGTAGTTTTCGTTGTATAGATCTTTCACTTCCTTTGTTAAATTTATCCCAAGGTATTTTATTCTTTTTCTTGCGATCGTGAATGGGATTGAGTTCTTGAGATCTTTTTCTGTTAGTTCATTGTTAGCATATAGAAATGCTACTGATTTATGTATGTTGATTTTATACCCTGCAACTTTGCTGTAGTTGTTGATTGTTTCTAATAGTTTTCCTATGGATTCTTTGTGGTTTTCTATATATAAGATCATGTCGTCTGCAAACAGCGAGAGTTTTACTTCTTCGTTGCCTATTTGGATTCCTTTTATTTCTTTTTCCTGCCGAATTGCTCTGGCCAAAACCTCCAGTACTATGTTGAATAAGAGTGGTGAAAGTGGGCACCCTTGTCTTGTTTCTGTTCTGAGAGGAATGGGTTTCAGTTTTTGTCCGTTGAGTATGATATTGGCTGTGGGTTTGCCATATATTGCCTTTATTATTTTGAGGTACTTTCTTTCTATACCTATTTGATTCAGAGTTATTTTTTTAAATCATAAATAGATGTTGGATCTTGTCAAATGCTTTCTCTGTGTCCATTGAGATTATCATGCTATTTTTATTCTTTATTCTGTTAATGCATGCATCACATTGATTTGCAGATGTTGAACCATCTCTGCATCCCTGGAATAAATACCACTTGATCATAATGTATGATCCTTTTAATATATTATTGTACTTGATTTGCTAATACTTTGTTCAGGATTTTTGCATTTATTAGCAAGATACTCAGACTCACTAAGAAAAAAATGAGAGAACACTCAAATAAATGAGATGAGAAATGAAAAAAGAGAAATTCCAATGGACACCACAGAAATACAAAGGATTATGAGAGAATATGATGAAAAGCTATATGGCAACAGATTAGATAACATAGAAGAAATGTATAAATTCTTAGAATCATACAAGCTTCCAAAACTGAATCAAGAAGAAATAGGGAATCTGAATAGACTAATCACAAGTAAAGAGATTGAAACAGTAATCAAAAACGTCCCTCAAAACAAAAGTCCTGGACCAGATGCCTTCTCTGGAGAATTCTGCAAAACATGAAAAGAAGATTTAATACCTCTCCTTCTCAAACTATTCCAAAATATTGAAGAGGATGGGATGCTTCCTAACCCACTCTAGGAAGCCAATATTACCCTGATTCTAAAACCAGAGGAGGAAAACACAAAAAAGGAAAATTTCAGTGTCTTTAACATGCTAAGCTCTTCAATGTTGAGACACTAGCTGTAATGGTGCTTCCCATGGTAGGAACTTCCTATCCTTTGGATCTCAGCTTAAACATCACCTTTTAATAAAGGCCTTCTCAGATAACCTTATCCATAGTGGAATTCTCCCTCTTATTTTCTGTCACAGTACCCTGTTTGCTGTCTTATAAGTGCTGATTAAGATTATGATTACATTATTAAATAGCCCCCTTATCGTCTGACTCTATTATAAGAATATAAGGTCAATGCAGACATGACTTTTCAAGTGATTTTTTTTTATATTATTAATTGAAGTGTCCTTACTCCTAGTTCTTGGCATAAAATGGATCCTCTAAATTAAGAAAACAACCAAAAATTGGATAAATAATTTGTTATTTCATCTAAATTGGTGATAAAATGTTTAACATATCTAACCACACTTCAAGGTAGAATACATTGAGTATTAAATAAAAGGAAAGAAAACCTTGCTGGCAAATACTTACTGAATCAATCTTCGCTGGAACAAAATGACTGGGATGATATGTTATTCTTGACTAGCAATAATACCATAATGGTTCTAAAGGTATTTTTTTCCCATATGTCTGATCCTAATTATGTGATTTGGCCTAGTAGTATGTTTACATATAGATGTACTTTTAAATTCTGTGAAAATCACAGTGAATTTAATAAAGCTAGAATTAGCCTTGGACATATTCCAATTCCAGGACTCAGTGATAAATGTGTTTAGAAGGGATACAATGTCCAATGATCTTTACCTCTGTTGGGAAGAGGATGCTATCCTCTTAAGAATTGATATAAAATTTTCAGAAGGTCTGAAGTTAGGCTTAAAGCATAACATAAAAAGTCCCCCACGTGAATGTGTCTCAATATCTCAAGTCAAGGACCGGGGCGGGGGAACTTTCAAAGGCGGGTCCGGCGACCCGGAGGGGAAGCGCTGGAGCTCCGCCAGGCAGCAGACAAAACTCTCTGTCTGCCATTAGCAGAGGGGCCACGCCCAGCATTCAGGGCTCCCGGCAGAGGCTCGGACAGAAGCCCAGAGGGCGGGGCGTCCCCCAGCTGCTGTTGCCCGCCCCGTGGGACTAGGGATTGCCGGAGATCTCGGAGAGGACCGGGGCGGGGGAACTTTCAAAGGCGGGTCCGGCGACCCGGAGGGGAAGCGCCGGAGCTCCGCCAGGCAGCAGACAAAACTCTCTGTCTGCCGGTAGCAGAGGGGCCACGCTGAGCATTCAGAGCTCCCGGCAGAGGCCCGGAGAGAAGCCCAGAGGACGGGGCGACCCCCAGCTGCCGTTGCCCACCCGGTGAGGCTAGGGATTGCCGGAGATCTCGGAGAGGACTGGGGCTGGAGAGAGTTCCAGAGACCCAGCTTAGTAGCCTAGGGGGAAAACCTACAGGCTCACAGAAGCCTTAGGGAAAGCCTCTGCACAGCACCAGTAGAAGGCACCCAGCCGCCAGCCACAAGGCTGGAAGACCCCAGGGCAAAAGCAGCATAGCTAGGTGTACTAACCACAGACTGTAGAAGATGCCAATAGCTCTCCTGCGACCCATAGAGGACAAGTGAGATTTGGTGGGTGCCGACAGCAACGGAGCGACAAATATAAGTGATCCCACCCCTGGCCGCTGGAAAAGCCCATAACACCGTTGCAGACCCCAAGGAGAGAGCGCATCTAGGTGGGCAACAACAGTAGGCCCCTGCAGCCTGAAGCCCCCCGTGACGGCCCCCACGGCAGAGGAGGGAATCCAAAGGGCCACTGTGGCTACGAAGAGGGGCCCAGGCCCAGTTAGCAACTACGGACAGGGTTCCTGGTTGGTGAAGTATAAACAGCTGCTCCCCCCACCGCAGCAGCTGAAACAAGTGAAAGGAGCA
Source organism: Equus caballus (assembly GCF_041296265.1). Classification (NCBI taxonomy): domain Eukaryota; kingdom Metazoa; phylum Chordata; class Mammalia; order Perissodactyla; family Equidae; genus Equus; species Equus caballus. The sequence goes on from NC_091695.1 coordinate 17,020,791, forward strand.
ACTAAACTCTATCTCCATGCGGAGGCACAAATCAACATCATCAAGCAATATGAAAAAATACATTAAATCTCCAGAACAGAAAGAAAGTAACAAATACACAGAAAACAATCCCAAAGAAAATGAGATATATAACCTAAATGATGATGACTTCAAAACAGCCATCATTAAAATACTCACTGAGTTAAGAGAGAATTCTGACCGACAACTCAACGAGTTCAGGAGCTATGTCACAAAAGAGTTTGATACGATAAACAAGAACCAAACAGAAATATTGGAAATGAAGAACACAATAGAGGAGATTAAGAAAAATCTAGATGCTCTGAACAGTAGGGCCGATAATATGGAGGAAAGAATTAGCAATTTGGAAGATGGCAATATAGAATTGTTGCAGGCAGAGGAGGAGAGAGAAGCAAGACTTAAAAGAAATGAAGAAACTCTCCGAGAATTATCAGACACAATTAGGAGATGCAACGTAAGGATTATAGGTATACCAGAGGGAGAAGAGAAGGAGAAAGGGGCAGAAAACCTATTCAAAGAAATAATGGCTGAGAACTTCCCAAATCTGGTGAGGGAGATGGATCTTCAGGTGACAGAAGCCAATAGATCTCCAAACTTTATCAATGCAAGAAGACCAACTCCACGGCATATAGTAGTGAAGCTAGCAAAAGTCAACGACAAGGAGAAAATATTAAGGACAGCCAGGCAAAAGAAACTAACCTACAAAGGAACCCCCATCAGGCTATCAGCAGATTTCTCAGCAGAAACTTTACAGGCTAGAAGAGAGTGGAATGATATATTCAAAAATCTGAAGGACAAAAACCTACAGCCGAGAATTCTCTACCCAGCGAAAATATCCTTCAAATACGATGGAGAAATAAAAACTTTCCCAGATAAACAAAAATTAAGGGAGTTCATTGCCACAAAACCTCCTCTTCAGGAAATCCTCAGGAAAACCCTCATTCCTGAAAAATCCAAAAAAGGAAAGGGGCTACAAAACCAAGAGCAGAGGAGATAAGTAGAAGGACAACAACAGAGAGTAGCAGCTCTACATCAGAACAGATTAAACCATGGGACGAGAAACAAAGGAAACTGAAGAAAACCGGAAAACAAGACACAAAATGGTAGTGGTAGGTCCCCACGTCTCAATAATCACTCTAAATGTAAATGGATTGAACTCCCCAATCAAAAGACACAGAGTGGCAGGATGGATCAAAGAACAAGATCCAACAATATGCTGCCTCCAGGAAACACACCTCAGCCCCAAAGACAAACACAGACTCAGAGTGAAGGGATGGAGAACAATACTCCAAGCTAATAATGAACAAAAGAAAGCAGGTTTCGCTATACTAATATCAGACAAGGTAGATTTCAAAGCAAAATAGATAAAGAAAGACAAAGAGGGACAGTATATAATGATAAAAGGGACTCTCCACCAAGAAGACATAACACTTATAAATATATACGCACCCAACACAGGAGCACCAAAATTTGTAAAGCAACTCTTAATAGAACTAAAAGAAGACATCAACAACAATACAATAATAGTAGGGGACCTCAACACACCATTAACACCAATGGACAGAACATCCAGACAGAAAATCAACAAGGAAATAATAGAATTAAATGAAAAATTAGACCAGATGGACTTAATAGATATATATAGAACACTTCATCCAAAAACAGCAGGTTACACATTCTTCTCAAGTGCACATGGAACATTCTCAAGGATTGACCATATTTTGGGAACCAAAGCAAACATCAATAAATACAAGAGAGTTGAAATAATATCAAGCATCTTTTCTGATCATAACGCTATTAAACTAGAAATCAACTACAAGAAAAAAGCAGAGAAAGGTGCAAAAATGTGGAGACTAAACAACACGCTTCTCAACAAACAATGGATCATTGAAGAAATTAAAGAAGAAATCAAATATTATCTGGAGACAAATGAAAATGAGAACACGACATACCAAATCATTTGGGATGCAGCAAAAGCAGTCCTAAGAGGGAAATTCATCGCAATACAGGCTCACCTCACTAAACAAGAAAAAGCTCACGTAAGCAACCTCAAACGACACCTAACAGAACTAGAAAAAGAAGAACAAACAAGGCCCAGAGTCAGTAGAAGGAGGGAAATAATAAAAATAAGAGCAGAAATAAACGATATTGAAACAAAAAAGACAATAGAAAGGATCAATGAAACAAAGAGTTGGTTCTTCGAAAGAATTAACAAAATTGACAAACCCCTAGCCAGACTCACCAAGAAAAGAAGAGAGAAATCGCAAATTAATAAAATCAGGAATGACAGAGGAGAAATCACAACAGATACCAATGAAATACAAGAGATCATAAGAGAATACTATGAAAAACTATATGCCAACAAATTGAACAACCTGGAAGAAATGGACAAATTCCTAGACTCCTACAATCTCCCCAAACTGAATCAGGAAGAAATGGAGAATCTGAATAGACCAATCACAAGTAAGGAAATAGAAACGGTAATCAAAAACCTCCCCAAAAATAAGAGTCCAGGACCAGACGGCTTCTCTGGAGAATTCTACCAAACATTCAAAGAAGACTTAATACCTATTCTCCTCAAACTGTTCCAGAAAATTGAGAAAGATGGAGAACTCCCTAACACATTCTATGAAGCCAACATCACTCTGATCCCCAAACCTGACAAGGACAACACAAAGAAGGAGAACTACAGGCCGATATCACTGATGAACATAGATGCAAAAATCCTCAACAAAATTTTGGCTAACCGATTACAGCAATACATCAAAAAGATTATACACCATGATCAAGTGGGATTTATACCAGGGACACAGGGATGGTTCAACATCCGCAAGTCAATCAACGTGATACACTACATCAACAAAATGAAAACCAAAAACCACATGATCATCTCAATAGATGCAGAGAAAGCATTCGACAAGATCCAACACCCATTTATGATAAAAACCCTCAGTAAAATGGGTATAGAAGGAAAGTACCTCAACATAATAAAGGCCATATATGATAGACCCACAGCCAACATCATACTCAATGGACAAAAGCTGAAAGCCATCCCTCTGAGGACAGGAACAAGACAAGGGTGCCCACTTTCACCACTCCTATTCAACATAGTTCTGGAGGTGCTGGCCAGAGCAATTCGGCAGGAAAAAGAAATAAAAGGAATCCAAATAGGTAACGAAGAAGTAAAACTCTCGTTGTTTGCAGACGACATGATCTTACACATAGAAAACCCCAAAGAATCCACAGAAAAACTATTAGAAATAATCAACAACTACAGCAAAGTAGCAGGGTATAAAATTAACGTGCATAAATCAGTAGCATTTCTATACACTAACAATAAACTAACAGAAAAAGAACTCAAGAACTCTATCCCATTCACAATCGCAACGAAAAGAATAAAATACCTTGGGATAAACTTAACCAAGGAAGTGAAGGATCTATACAATGAAAACTACAAGACTTTCTTGAAAGAAATAGGCGATGACATAAAGAGATGGAAAAACATTCCTTGCACATGGATTGGAAGAATAAACATAGTTAAAATGTCCATACTACCTAAAGCAATATACAGGTTCAATGCTATCCCAATCAGAATCCCAAGAACATTCTTCACAGAAATTGAACAAACAATCCTAAAATTCATATGGGGCAACAAAAGACCGCGAATTGCTAAAGCAATCCTGAGCAAGAAAAACAAAGCCGGCAGAATCACAATCCCCGATTTCAAAACATACTACAAAGCTACAGTGATCAAAACAGCATGGTACTGGTACAAACACAGGTCCACAGATCAATGGAACAGAATTGAAAGCCCAGAGATAAAACCACACATCTATGGACAGCTAATCTTCGACAAAGGAGCAGAGGGCCTACAATGGAGAAAAGAAAGTCTCTTCAACAAATGGTGCTGGGAAAACTGGACAGCCACATGCAAAAGATTGAAAATTGACCATTCTTTTTCACCACACACCAAAATAAACTCAAAATGGATCAAAGACCTAAAGATTAGGCCTGAGACAATAAGTCTTTTGGAAGAGAATATAGGCAGTACACTCTTTGACATCAGTTTCAAAAGAATCTTTTCGGACACTGTAACTCCTCAGTTGAGGGAAACAATAGAAAGAATAAACAAATGGGACTTCATCAGACTAAAGAGCTTCTTCAAGGCAAGGGAAAACAGGATTGAAACAAAAAAACAGCTCACTAATTGGGAAAAAATATTTACAAGCCACTTATCCGACAAAGGGTTAATCTCCATAATATACAAAGAACTCACACTGCTTAACAACAAAAAAACAAACAACCCGATCAAAAAATGGGCAGAGGACATGAACAGACATTTCTCAAAAGAAGATATGAATATGGCCAATAGAAACATGAAAAGATGTTCATCATCGCTAATCATCAGGGAAATGCAAATCAAAACTACACTAAGATATCACCTTACCCCCGTTAGATTGGCAAAAACATCCAAAACCAAGAACGACAAATGTTGGAGAGGTTGTGGAGAAAGAGGAACCCTCATACACTGTTGGTGGGAATGCAAACTGGTACAGCCACTATGGAAAACAGTATGGAGATTTCTCAAAAAGTTAAAAATAGAAATACCCTATGACCCAGCCATCCCATTACTGGGTATCTATCCTAAGAACCTGATATCAGATATCTCAAGAGTCCGTTGCACCCCTATGTTCATCGCAGCATTATTTACAATAGCCAAGACGTGGAACCAGCCTACATGCCCAGAAACTGATGATTGGATAAAGAAGATGTGGTATATATACACAATGGAATACTACTCAGCCATAAAAAAAGACGAAATTGGCCCATTCACAACAATGTGGATGGACCTCGAGGGCATTATGTTAAGCGAAATAAGTCAGTCAGAGAAAGACGAACTCTATATGACTCCACTCATAGGTGGAAATTAGCATATTGATAAGGAGATCTGATCGGTGGTTACCAGGGAAAAGGGGGGGTGGGGGGAGGGTACGGAGGGGGAAGTGGTGTACCCACAACATGACTAACAAAAATGTACAACTGAAATCTCACAAGGTTGTAATCTATCATAACATTAATAAAAAAATAAAATAAAATAAAATAAAATGCAGTTTAGAATGAAAAAAAAAAAAAAATATCTCAAGTCAAATAATCTGGCTATACCAACACAATAGAATGAGAACTAAACTATTGAACGGTATTTACCTATTTTGAATTTAGTAGGAAAGAAGTTATGCTAGTGGAAGAGCTGGGTTTTACGATACATGTATTTGATAAAAAACTTTCAAACTTTTTTCCAAAGTATAGCATATTGTTTTCCTAATAGCAACACAAGATATTCTTAGGTTTTGTCCACTTTTGTCCGTTCTTTATTTTAGCCATTCTGATAGGTCGGTAGTCATATCTTATTGTGATTTTAATTTTCATGTCTTGAATGGCTAGTGATATTGAGCATTTTTCATGTGCTTTTTTGCCATTTATATATCTTCCTTAGTGAAATTTCTGTTCAGTTCTTTTGACCATTTGATAGTGAGTTGTTTATTTTTGAAAGTCAAGAGTACTTTATATATTCTGAAAACAAGTCCTTTATCAGATATGTGATTTGCAAATATTTTCTCCCAGTCTGTTTCTTGTCTTTTCATTTTCTTTAAAATATCCTCTGAAGAGCAGAATTTCTCAGTTTTAATGGAGTCAAATCCACTAATTTTTCCTTTTATTGATAAGGCTTTTATTGTCATAGCTAGGAAAGTTTTGCCTGACCCAAGGTTACAAAGATTTTCTCTTATGTTCCCTTTTAGAAGTTTTATATTTTTAGGTTAACATTTAGCTCTATAAGCCATTTTGGGTTAACTTTTGCTTATGGCTTGAGGTACTGATCAAAGTTCATTTTTTGCAAGTAGATATCCAATTACTGCAGCACCGTTTATTGAAAAGACTATCATTTCTGCAATGAATTACCTCTGGCACTTGCCATAAATCATCAAATGTGTATGTCTGTTCCTAGACTATCCATTCTACTTCATTAATCTACATGTGTAACCTTTCTCCTGTACTATATTTAGTATTGAGTCTAGAAAGCAGTAAACGTGAGTCCTTCAATTTTGTTCTTTTCAAAATCAGTTTGGCTGTTCTAGTTTGTTTGCCTTTCCATACACATTTTTGAGTCAGTTTGTCAATTTCTACAGAAAAGGTTGTAGTGGAATTTTGTTTAGAATTGCGTTGAATCTATAGATCAACTTGAGGAGGTTTGAGATTTTAACAATAATGAGTCTTCCAACTCATGACTACGATATAATCTCTCTGCATATTTAATTTTCCTTTGATTTTTTAATCAGTATTATGTAGTTTCAACACACTACAGCACACATTTATAAGTTTTATGCCTAAGGATTTCATAATTTTTGTTGTTAGTTTAAATGGAACATTTAAACATTTCAATTTCAAATTCTTCCTTGTTAGTGTACAGATATGTGATTAATTTTTGACCATATATCCTCTGACCTTATTAAATTCACTTATTAGTTCTAGTAGCTGTTTCTGTAGATTCTTTGAAGTTTTGTAGGTACATAACTATTTTGTCTGTGAATAGGGACATTTTGATGCTATCCTTTCCAATATGATACATTTAATTTTTGTTTTTTGCCTTATTGCTTCAGTTAGGACCTACATCATATTGTGTTGAACATGAGTTTTGAGAGAGGCCATCTTTTCCTTTTCATGATTCTTGGGAGGAAATCGTTTGGGTTTTTGTGATAGTGTCATGTTAGCTACAGGGTTTTGCAGATGCCTGGTATCATATGGGGGAGTAGTCTTCTATTCTTTATTTTTGTTTGGTGAGGAAGATTGACCATGAGCTAACTTCTGTGCCAATCTTCCTCTATTTTGCATGTGGGATGATGTGACAGCGTGGCTTGGTGAGTGGTGTGTGTAGGTCCATGCCTGGCATCTAAACCCATGATCACTAGGCTGCTGAAGTGAAGCATGCAAACTTAACCACTAGGATACTGAGATGGCTCCTTTTTATCTTCTATTCTTAATCTGCCAAGTTGAATTTTTCTCAGTGTTTTTTGCATCCAATGAGATGATAATATGATTTTACTTTTTTAGTCTTTTAACATAGTAAATTACATACGTTAATTTTCAAATATTGAATCAGTCTTGCATTCCAAGGATAAATCCCACTTAGTCATCATAGATAATTTGATTTGCCAGAATTTTGTTGAGTATGTTTGCACCTGTATTTATGTAAGAATCTGCAATTTTGGGGCTGGCCCCATGGCTGAGTGGTTAACTTCGTGCACTCCGCTTCGGCAGCTCAGGGTTGCACAGGTTCATATCCTAGGCATGGACTTAGCACCACTCATCAAGCCATGTTGAGGTGGTATTCCACATAGCAAAACTAGAAGGACCTACAACTAGAATACACAGCTATGTACTTGGGGCTTTGGGAAGAAGAAGGAAAAAGGAAGATTGGCAACCCATGTTAGCTCAGGGCCAATCTTAAAAAAAAAAAAAGAGTGTTTTATTTTGTTTTAAGGTCTTTGCCTACTTTTGGTATCAAGGTAACTCTGGCCTTGTAAACTGATTTGGGAAGTGTTTCATACTTTTCCATAGTCTGGAAGAATTTCTATAGGACTGATATATTTTCTTCCTTAAGTGCTTAGTAGAATTCATGAATGAAGTGATCTACGTCTGGATTTTACTGGGTTGGAAGGATTTTTCTTAAGAATTCTAGTTAGTTCATAGCAAAAAGGATATTTATGTTATCCATTTCCTTTTGAGTGAGCTTTGGCAGCTTGTGTGCTGCAAAGAATTTTCCCTTCAAAAGTTGTCACATTTCTGAGCATAGAGGTGTCTATTGTATTTTCTTATTATCTTTTTAATGTCTATAGGTTTCTATTATGTCCTCTTTTTCATTCCTGATATTTGTAATTTGTGTGTTTTCTCTTTTTCTTTCTAGATCAGTCTGGCTAGAAGTTTATCAGTTTTATTGAGTTTTTGTTTTTAAGGAATCAGTTCTTCGTCTCATTTTTTTTCTCTATCCTTTTTCTGTTCTCAATTCCATTGATTTGTACTCTTCATTATTTCTTTCTTTTTCCTGTCTTGGATTTAATTTGTTATTTTTTGTTCAATATTTTAGGTGGGTACATTAAGTAATTGATTCGAGATGTTTCTTCTTTCCGAATGTATGTATTTATAATGCTAATTTACGTCAAAGACTGTGTAATGGTAATTTGTGTCTAAGGACTGTTTTACTGCACCCAACAAATTTGGAAATGCTATTTTCATATATTTAATTAATTTAAAATATTTTTGAATTTCACTTTTGGTTTCTTCTTTGGCCTTGGGTTATTTATAAGTTTGTGTTTAATTTCCAAATATTTCATGATTTTTCCTGATACTTTTGTGTTACTGATATCTAGTTTGATTCCATTAATATCCAAGAATATAGTATGAATGATTTGAATCATTTTGCATTTGTTTATGTATTTTTTATGGCCCAGGACATAGTTTATCTTGGGGAATGTTCCATAGTACCTTGACAAGAATGTCTATTCTGTTTTTTATTTAATATCTAAATATTTGGGAGATTTTATAGAATTTTTGGCTATTGATTTTGCAGTTAATTTCTTTTTTACTAAGGATTATGGTAGGTATGATCAAAACTCTTAAGAATTCACCATTTCTTAATCCAAATATGGTGAATGGTGAATATGCACTTTGGAGTAAATGTGTATTCTGCTGTTTTTGTTATTAAGATCAAGTTGGTTAATAGTGCTATTCAGTGCCATCCATCTCCTTACTGATTATCTGTCTACATTTATACTGATTAATGGAAGAAATGAGTTGAATTCATCAATTAAAATTGTAGATTTCATTATTTTGCCTTTATTTCTATTATTTTCTTCTGCATGAGTTTTGAATTTCGGTTGATATGTGAATACACCTTTAAGATTATGAGTTGTTGGTGAATTAACTCCTATATTATTATGTTATAGTCCTCTTTATTATTGGTAATATTTACTTTTCTGACATCAGCTTTATCAATATATTTCTCCAGCTTACTTTTGGTAGATATTTGCATGGTACATTGTCAGCCATTCCTTCACTTTGTCATATCTGTGTCTTTCTATTTCAATTTTTTTTTTTTTTTGGTAAACAGCAAGCATATTGTGGGGTCTCCCTTTCTTTCCAATCTGAAAATCTTTATCTTTTACTTATTGTGTTTTGACCACTTATATTTAATAGAATCATTGATTTCACTTTGTCAAAGTGGTCTCTTTACAGTTGTTTTTTGTTGTTGTTTATCACCATGAAAACAACATCCAGCCATTGTGTTTGTTTGTTATTCTCTCAGGTCACTTTTATTTTGTAATATTCATCTCTCTCACTTTAAACTATTTTAGTGATTTAAACTATCTATTTTATAATCCCCAAATGGTCCATTTAGTGGGCATTTAAAGCTATTAATTTGCTAGAGATACCAGGTAACTTGATATAGAATATTCAAAAGTTTAAAATTGTTTGAGTTCAAATTTTATTTTATTTTTCACTTTTTTAAGTTTTTTTCTCTCTTTTTTTTGGAGGAAGATTAGCTGTGAGCTAACATCTGCTGCCAATCCTCCTCTTTTTTGCCAAGGAAGACTGGCCCTGAGCTAATATCCATGCCCAACTTCCTCTAGTTTATATGTGGGACACCTGCCACAGCATGGCTTGACAAGCAGTGCATGGGTCCGCACCTGGGATCCAAACCAGCAAACCCCACCCTGTCGAGGTGGAATGGGCAAACTCAACTGCTGCACCACCAGGCCAGCCATGAGTTCAAATTTTAGTTTTGTTTAAGTCATTCCTTACTTTTTGGTACTTCCTATGAGCGAGCAGTAGCTAGACCTAAAGACTTCAATGGATTCAAGTTCAACGTTTTTTACCAGGAATTCTTCATATGTGGTATAAGTTCTTATCACATCATAGCAGGCAATACATGTTGATGCTGAGTTTGAACTGTAAAGTCAGGTTTGTGTCACTCTTTTTTCTTCATTATAAAATTCTCCATTAACCTTAATCTAATAGTTTCGTTATCGACTAGTTATACTGCCTATATCTGTTATGTCATTAGGAGTTTTAAAATGGTGATTTTGTAATTCTAATATTTCTTCTTTTATTACCTAAATTTCTCATTAAAAGGGGAGTTTCCTTCAAATTTTATACTCTTCCCTGAAAGAAAGCTCATATCGCAAAGGGGAAATGCATTCTTTATTATTTCATTTTATTTAACAAATTTCAGAGTAGTGATTTGGTGTTCTAGTAGCTTCCAGTGGTGAACAACGGGTTTAGTACTTCACGTATTGGATATATTTTATTTTCGAGGAAGATTAGCCCTGAGGTAACACCTGCCAATCCTCCTCTTTTTGCTGAGGAACCTGAGCTAACATCCATGACCGTCTTCCTCCTCTTTATATGTGGGACGCCAACCGCAGCATGGCTTGCCAAGCGGTGCCATGTCCGCTCCTGGGATCCGAACCGGTGAACCCCGGGTCACGGAAGCACCACTGGGCCGGCCCCTTGGCTATATTTTAACTCATTGTACTCATTATTCTTTTTACTTCACAGTTGATTCACCTTAGTCTAGTAAGAACCCTTTCAGATGTGTCCTCTGTCTTTTTGGTATGGCTACGTTAGTGTTTGAGAGCTTCTTTGTCTACTTACACTACAATATGTCCAAGTCTCATCTTTTAAGTTTTCTGCATTGTGCCTAGAAATAACCATTTTTCTAAAGAGCCCTGATTCTGTCAGCAGTGAATCATTTTTTAGAGATTATAACCTGAGTATCAGTTTTCATATTGCTACTAGATTTTATTAGTTATAGGCATTTTCAGTGGGTAGGGCTAGAAATAATACTACTAAAATACTACTAAAATATGACTACAACTCAGTGCAGCTAAAGATTTCTTTGCAGTTCTTTTTGTGTCTAGAATATATTCTAGTGGGGCCGGCCCAGTGGTGCAGCAGTTATGTTCGCACATTCTGCTTCTTGGCAGCCCGGGGTTCACCGATTGGGATCCCAGGTGCGGACATGGCACCGCTTGGCACTCCATGCTGTGGTAGGCGTCCCACATATAAAGTGGAGGAAGATGGGCATGGGTGTTAGTTCAGAGCCAGTCTTCCTTGGCAAAAAGAGGATGATTGGCAGCAGTTAGCTCGGGGCTAATCTTCCTCAAAAAAAAATTAAAAATTAGAACATATTCTAGTTGATTTGCAATTGGAATATTGTGTTTTAAATTCACTTAAGATATCCATTTTCTCTGTTGTTATGCTACCAACTTTATGTAAGTTATACTCATTTGGTGGATTTTTTTTTTTTAATTTCGGGAATTTCTTCTTTTTCTCTCCTTGTTTTTCCAGGCACATAATTATATCATCTGCCCTGCTTGTGCATTTCTTCATTTCCAAATTTTAATACTTCCAATTTATTTCTTTTGTTGAGTTACATTGGCTGTTACACCCAGTATAATATCAAATAGTGTTGGTAATAGCCAAAATTTCCTGTAATTGTATTTTAGTGAGTTTTAAAAAAATTAAGAATGGTGCTATTTTTCAAAATGCCTTTTCAGCAGTTATTGAGATGATTCTCTATTTTCTCCTTAACTATTAATGTGATTAATTATCCTACAGGATTGTTTTGTATTGGATCATCCTTGCATTTGTGGAATAAACTTTGCTGGGTCAGTGCGATATTTTCTTTTTATGTTGCTGGATTCTGTCAGATCTTTTTGAAACATTTCTGCATGGATTTTTATAAGTTACAATATATACAGGTATTCCCCATCTCTCTGTCCCACTTAAAGTTTTATTTCACACTTAATTTTAGCACTTTTGACTAGCTAAAAGACTATGTATTTACTTATAAAATTTTGCATATTATCTGTTCTCCCATTAGAATGTAAATTCACTGTTGGATTCTTAGCACTTATAATACTGCTGGGCACAGTAAATAATTGAATGAATGCTTTATAGAGAGAATTAAGAGTTTTATTTTTTTTTAAATAATCTACTTTCTTAAACAGTTTAAATAGCATTGGGATGATATTTTCTTTTTCTTTCTTTTTTTTTTTTTTTTTGAGGACGATTAGCTGTGAGCTAACTGCTGCCAATCCTCCTCTTTTTGCTGAGGAAGACTGGCCCTGAGCTAACATCCAGGCCCATCTTCCTCTGCTTTATACGTGGGACGCCTACCACAGCATGGCTTGCCAAGCAGTGCCATGCCCGCACCTGGGATCTGAACCGGCGAACCCCAGGCTGCCTAAGCGGAACGTGCGCACTTAACTGCTGTGCCACGGGCCGGCCTTGAGATGATATTTTCTTTGAAGCTTAGTGAGTAGCAATCACCCCTAGCATTTTTTATCTTTATATTGGCATTTATTATTTATTACTATCTTTCTCTTTTAACAGCTGTTTGCCCCCAAAATAGTCAAATGCCCTCCTGGACAGAATAAAATAAAAGGACATGCAGCTCGTTCGCATTGTACATGTTGTAAGCGCTGAAGTCTTCTGACAGAGATACTGGGCAGAGAAGAGACTGGACATCCTATTTCCTCACCTCACGGAGTGGAAACATACACATTTTGCTGGGATATCTGAGAATTCATATCGTATAATTTTGCTTTTTGGCTAGGATTCATACCTTTTCTTTACTACTAGTTCTGAAGAAAATCAGAGGCATCCTTGAACACTATTATCTTAACTGTATCTCATGTACTTCTGTTATGACATAAGCACAAAGACTCATAAAAAAAGGAAAATTCTGCTTTTAAAATTACCCAGAAATAAAGAAGTTAGTTTTTAGTGTTTCACTATTAAGCATGTTACTGATTTGGGGTTTAATATTTATATTTTTATTTTATAGTAAGGAAATTCATCTATACTTATAATATAACAATATGTTTTTCAGAAAGTGAGGAGGGATTAATTAACCATGCTTACAAACCTATAAATATGGTCATATTTTTCCTTGACCTCTTTTCATCACATACAGATAAATTTTTAAATATTTAATTATAATTGTACCTGGAAGGTTAATTAAGGCCAAGATGGGGCAATAGGGACCAGATTTACCTTCCTGCCTAAAACAAGACAAAACCCAGAAAAAATATATGAAATAATGGTTTTCAAGACACTAGATGTCAGAAACAACTGACAGTAATAACTGAGAGATGGGAAACAAACAACCTGAGCCTTAGGATCGTCCCAGCTTACTGACTTTAAAAAGCTTCCATGCTGTGGTGCAGAGAGGGATACCTGGGAAGATCCTGGTAGACTCCTCGAGGTGAGCAGATGTAGCTGAGAGTCTGAGGAGACCAAGGCACCAAGGCACCAAGACACCAAGGCACCAGTGAAGCTAGAATTCTGAGGGTAAAATACTGAAGAGAGTAGAGCTGGGGTGGGGTGGGGGGAGAGAGAGAATACTGGAGAACTGCAGAGGATCCCTCTCAATTATTGATCAGGGAACTGACCAGTGTGTGAGTTTGAGGAAACTACTTGAAGCTGGGGGAAGATTTATCCAGATGGATTAGAGAGAAGAGTGCCCAGTGCTCACACTCGGCCAGGAATAGCACCTATTCTCACCATTTGGAAAACCTCATGGTTCACCCGGCAGGGCTTTGGGTTGAGTACTTGGGAAGATTTTGCTTCAGTTATGGGGCATAATTAGCCCTAGACTGAGTACGGCTCCAGACCTGCCTGATAAACCACAACAGCAAGAACAAAAAAATAGCAAAAGAAAACATCCCTAAGAATCAATCTAAATATTGTGTTCAGAATTTTGTGTCTACGTTAAAGTGAGATATTGATCTGATTATTTTCTTGTGATGCTCTTGTTTCACTCTGGTATAAGGGTTATGCTGGGTGCACAAAATGAGTTAGGAAGTACTTTAATTTCCTCGCACTCCTGAAAGTGTTTATATAAGATTGGTTCTATTTCATGATTAATTGTTATGAAGAATTCATTGATAAAGCTATACAGGAATGGAATTTTGTTGGGGAAGGGAAGGATTTTAAAGAATTAATTTACTTAAGAGGTATTAGATTATTCTAATTTTTAATTTTTTTCTGTATTTTTTTAGAAATTTCTGTTGTTCATAGCAGCAGTCCATTTTCTCTTAGTTGGCAAGTTTATTGTCATAAATTCATTTACAAATCCTTTTATTATCATTTTAAGAACTGTAAAATCTGCAATGATGACACTCTTCATCATTCTTGATTCTGATTATTTTTTTCTGTTATTTTTTCTTAATCCATTTAGTGAGGAACTTATGAATTTTATTAATCTTTCAAAGAATCAATTCCTAGGTTTATATATTTTCTCTAATTTTCAATTAATTTCTATTTCAATGAGTTCTATCTTTTATTTACTATTTCCAATCTACAATGTTCTCTGGGTTTATTTTGCTTTTCCTTTTTCTGTCTCTTGAGATGGAAGCTTAGTTCATTTCTTATAATATTTCTTGTTTTCTAGTACTTGCATTTAAAGCTGTGGATTTCTCTCTAAGCACTCCTTTAGCTGCACCCAGTAAATTTATGCATACATGTATATATATAAAATCTTTCATATATCTTTTATATAGATTATATATGTCATTATCTTCCTGTTGAAAATTTATTTTAAAAAATGTTCTTGGGTAATTTAGACTTGTATTGCTTAATTTGTAAATAACTGGGAAATGTTATTATATTTTTATCAATTTTTAGTTGAATTACATTGTCCTAAGATATATATTCCATATGACTTAAGTCCTTTGAAATGCACTGCAACTTTTTTATGGCCTAGTGTACTGTCTATTTTGGTGAGCATTCCATGGGCACTTCGAGATAAATGCAATAGTCCCACAACTGTTTTCTCTTTCCCCACTCCAATACTAACGCAATTTCTATCAATTTGCCTGACTGAAACTGTGAGACAAACTTCATCTGCATTTGAAATAAGTTTTAAATGGCATTCACATCTTCTGGAGGTCAGTTCAGATGTCATCTGCAAAGACATAACTCAAAATTAGACAGGTTTGTCTATTTTGAAGGTAATGATTTAAACAAGAAAGTTTTTACATATTTCACTTCTACCCAGACTGGACTTTTCCCTTGAGGTGATTTGACCTCAAGTTGTTCTTTTATGATTTTACCCCCAGAGGAGGTGGTTCTGTAAGTTTTCTTCTGCATGGTGATTATCCTGGCGGCATCTCTGGAGATGCAGAGTCGACCTTCAAAATTATGATTAAAGTCCCAATGAATTTAATTAGAGAAAAAGCACAGTTGGAGATGCATCATTGAATGACTCAATAATATGTGCCGTATTTCAAACATATACAAAGTGTTTGCAGACCTTTGCCCTTACCTCAGAGAGGTTTGTCTGTACCAGTATTCACATGACTGCTTTTTTTAGGAATTGAATGATGAATTCAAAACATAGTGAATTATGTATATATGAAGTTATTCTCCATTCCTTCAGGCAAATCAAATTCAACAACGCTGTATGAAGACAGATCAGTTAAACCAATTGAGGATCAAAATGTCGTAAAGGTTATTTCACTTTTATTGGTATAAAACACAAACTGCAAAATATATTTTTTTTGTGGAAGCTTAGCCCTGAGCTAACATCTGCCACCAATCCTCCTCTTTTTGCTGAGGAAGATTGGCCCTGAGCCAACATCTGTGTCCATCTTCCTCTATTTTATATGTGGGATGCCTGCCACAGCATGGCTTGATAAGCGATGGGTAGGTCCGTGCCTGGGATCCCAACTGGTGAACCACGGGCCACTGAAATGGAACACGCGGACTTAACCCCTGTGTCACAGTGCCCCCCCCAAACTGCTAAATATTTATCTAAATAATTCAGAGTTTTCTCTCCCACAAAGTTTACACATTTAACCTCAAAAGGTTGATTTAAAATTTGTTTGTTATTAGGACAAATCCTGCCAAAAATGAAGATTTGGGGTTTCTTTATTCACAATCAAGATTCAGACTTCTTTAGACTACAGGACATTTTGAAAATCCAAATAATTTAAAAGGTAACATTTTTATGAAAGACTGAAATGAACCAGACTTCCTGCACTCATGGTAAGAATTAGTCACAGGGAGACGGTTCAAGATCCAGTGACAGTGGACATGTTATCTTGCTCTCTGTGTTCACAGAGATGGCAGCACTGCATGAAGGACAAGGGAGAAGGTGCCACAAGCTGGAACTTGGATGGAATGACTGTCTCATTATGCAGGTAACCCAGGAAGTGTATTTATATATAAGATTCTGAACTAGGCTTTATATTTTGCAAGAATGCATTGATAGTGTGGGAATTCACTGTCTTTTGAAAGTTCTCCTATGTCATTCTGTTCATCAGCCATGTTAGGATCCTTTGTGATTACGAAAATATGAGGGGATTGACTCATTTCTGTAACACTTTTTGCATATTTTCCTATGATAAAGATCCAGAATAAATTTATCTTCTCTAACATCAGTATTTTTAGGAACTATTTTCAAGTATAACTATTTGGGGATATTTTAATGGGCAGATATGTCGAAATCTCCTGATAGGTTCAGTTAATATGTTCTCTAAGCACTGTTTGTTAATCTTTTAAAAATTAGAGAATGACACAGCGTCTCTAGAACTTGGATGAGTGACTTTCAAAAGCTTAAGGTAACACTTTAGTAAGCAAGCTGTTGCTTCAATTTCTGTTTTTCTGTTCTCAGGTGAGTTTCAGCATCCTATCATTTATTTACTGCCATTTGGATGTAGTCTTCCTTCAATTGCTTCTTTGTATGATTTGCCCACTTTGCTGTTGGTTTGTTTGCCTTTCATTTGTTAATTGCTTAGAGCTCTTTTTCTATATTGATATTAGCTCTGTGTATGTCCTCTAAAATGTAAACCTTTTCCCTAAACTACTTCTGTCTATTGATGTTACAGTATCTTTTCCTAAATCCTTAAAAGTTTTGAAATTGTCAACTATGTCTATTTCGGATTTCACTTATTAGGTAAGAATGTTATCCTACCCTTGGAATGTAGAAAGCCATCTCTTTTATTAACTGGAAAGTGAAGATAAATTAAGTCTTACTTTATTTTTTCATTAAAGTTTTAATCTATTTTTATTTTATTTTTGTATGTTATTAGCTATATGTACAATTTTATTAACTTCCAGATGGAAAGCTAGTTGTGGCAACCCATTTATATAATAATGTGTCCTTCCCCACGTATGTCTCTAATGACTTGTCTCTCTATTACTCGGTAATATTACTGAGGGTAGGGACCATATTTTAAGCATCCTTGTATTCTTTTAATCTCTGAATGTATTGGTACGTGATAAATCATAATGCCTATTTGTTGAATGAAGAAACAAATTATGTCAAGATTTCAGGAAGTCACTAGTAATAACTATATTTGCAGGTAATCTTGTCCTGAACTCTGAAATAAGACGTAGAGAAGAACCTATGGAACAAAGGAAAAATGTGACTGAATTTGTACTCTTGGGGCTCACTCAGAGCCTCCAGGGTCAGAAGATACTATTTGTTGTGTTCTTGCTCATCTACATTGTGACAATGGTGGGCAACCTACTCATTGTCATGACTGTGGTAGTCAGCCCAACCCTGGATGCCCCCATGTACTTCTTTCTTGGCTACTTGTCATTTATGGATGCTGTTTATTCTACTACAGTCACCCCAAATATGATTATAGACTTACTCTATGAGAAGAAAACCATTTCCTTCCAAGCTTGCATGAGCCAGCTTTTTATAGGGCACTTATTTGGTGGTGCTGAGATTTTACTCCTGGTGGTCATGGCCTATGACCGCTATGTGGCCATCTGCAAACCCTTGCATTATTTGACAATCATGAATCAACGTGTGCGTGTTCTGCTGCTTCTGTTGGCCTGGCTTGGAGGTTTTCTGCATGCTGTAGTTCAACTTCTCTTTGTCTACAACCTTCCCTTCTGTGGCCCCAATGTCATCGACCACTTCATCTGTGACATGTACCCCTTATTAAAACTTGCCTGCACTGACACCTACGTTATTGGTCTCACCGTGGTTGCCAATGATGGGGCAATCTGTGTGGTCATCTTTATGCTCTTACTCATCTCCTATGGGGTCATTCTGCACTCCCTGAAGAATCTTACTCAGGAAGGGAAGCGCAAAGCATTATCCACTTGTGGCTCCCACATCACTGTGGTGGTCCTCTTCTTTGTCCCTTGTATTTTTATGTATGTGAGACCTCCTTCTACCTTACCCATTGATAAATCCCTGACTGTGTTTTACACCGTTATCACCCCTATGTTGAACCCTTTAATCTATACTCTGAGAAATGGAGAGATGAAAAATGCCATGAAAAAGCTCTGGACCAGAAAAAGAAAATGAGGCAGCAGAGAAATGTACCACCTGTTTTCAATGAAGAATTGCTCCTTCCAGGAAAGCCATGTGTGATTATTTAATTATAGTAAATTTTTCCTCAGGTTTAATAACTTGGACATTATGAAAAATATTTATGTGAAAACTTTGAATGATTTAAATATATTTTTAAGATTTTCATAATTTCTTAGGAAAATATATGTTCAGTTTTTGTGCATAAAAAGTCTCTTGAAAAGTATAGAATTATGTTCTATATGATGAGTTATGCTACACTTAATGCTGTAAATTAATTTTAGTTAGAAGATTTTCTCATGTTTCTCTCTTAAATAACATAATATTTTTCAGAATTAATAGTCTTCATTACAGATTTCAGAAAAGTAAAATAAGAAATAAAAACTTGCTTCACTCCTCCCCACATAGACAGCCCATATTAATATTTGAAGTGTATATCTTATGTTTGTATCTATGAGATACTTTAAATATATAATTCTGTTCATATTGCTTAGCACGTTAAGGTTGAAGAGGAATGATGCTTCAGAGTTCTAATATTAATCACAAGGAGGCTAAGTAAATAAGACGATTCTAATGAGCAAGGCAGATATGCAGAAAAATAACTACATTGTATGTATTGTTCTGATTAGGAAATCATAGTATCTCCTCAAGTGGAACAATTTTGTTTTGGTGTTACTTTTTCAAAAAGATCCATTAATCTTCCCAGATTGTTTAGAATATCTGATAAGACTTCTGCTATTTTTCAATATTCGCATCCCCTTTCTTAGCTTATAGTGTTTCATAGCCTTCTATACTGACCCAGACCCTGCCTTTCATATGTAAAATCGCATAATCCATAATCCTTGAGCTTCAAATATGCAATACAGAAGTCCACAACAGATATTTTGGGTGATGTTGTTAAGAAAGATGCTGACACTATATTCTATTCTTCCCTCTCTTATTAATGGATTGAAGATTATTAGGTAATAAAGAGGCCCGAATACGTTGTTTTATTTAACAGAGACCTCAATCATAAAATCCTTTCTTTCTCTGAATCAGGCTTGAAACAAAATATTATCTCTCCCTAAAATGTCAGGAAGCATGTGTAAAAGAAACTCATAATTCTGCCTCCCTTATTTGGTCTGGATTCCTAAGGGGCTAAGGCTATGGGGCAACAAGTCCTTTTCATTGGCAAATCACACAGTATGAGAATCCTTGTATGCTGATTTTTATCCCTGTTATTGGAGATTTCTTACATCATCTCAAAGTCTTCCCAAAATAATACTATTCACCAAATGATATCAAGTATATGACTCATCTGAATTTATATAATTAACTCCTTCTCTTTTGGACATTGCTATAGACTGAAAGTTTGTGTCCTCCCCAAGTTCACAAGTTAAATCCTTTATAATGTGGTGGTATTTGAAAGTAGGCTTTTGAGGAAGTACTTAGATCATGAAGGTGGAGTCCTCTTGAATGAGATTAGTGTTCTTATAAAAGAGACCCCAGAGAGCTCCCTTGTCCCTTCTGCCCTGTTGAGGACACAGCAAAGAATTGGCTGTCTGTGAACTAGAAAGCAGGTCCTCACAAGACATGGAATCAGCTGGCGCCTTATCTTGGACTTCTGAGCCTCCAAAACTGTGACAAATAATTTTTTTTTGTTTAAGCCACCCAGTCTATGGTATTCTATAATAACAGTCCAAATGGAGTTAAACATTTAGTTAATTTTCAAATTTGTATAATTATTTCAATTGATGAGGTAGAAATGTTTATTAATTGCCTGTGTTCATTGGTCTATTCTCTCCCTGAAGTTAGGGAAGGTTACTTAGTTGTCTTTGTGCTCTCTGTTCCCTGCATGGTGTCTGGGACATAGAATCCACCCCATAAACTTGGTTGTTACTTGTATCCTTGAATTCTTGTTCTATTGGAGTGAGAATTTTCACTGATGAATTTCCCTGAAGTCTTTCTACATTAAATATATATATTTGTGATAAATATTTGCTCTTCTTTGATATTTGGTACAAATGTTAACCTTATGTTATTTATGCTATAATTATGGCTGTTGTTATATAAAGATGTTATATTTTTATATTCCTTTACTTTTCAACTTCTATCAAATAACTCTTGGGAAATTCCATTTTCTTCAGTGATATTATAAATTTTAACCTCTTGTTTTCTTTGATAACTTTTCAAAAAACTTACTTTTTAATCACTCTAGATTTTAATTTTGTTTGCGATTAGGAAATATCTAAGCCCATTTTCCCCAAACAGGTGAAACAATCTGCCAACATTATTATTTTCTTTTTTTTAGTAGTAATTTGATTGTATTTGATTCAGGTGTCTCTCTTTTTTTAATTAATTTTTTTGATTGAGTTCTTAATAGTTCACATCAATGTGAAATTCCAATTGTACATTACTTCTTCAGTGTCACCACATAAGTGCTCCCCTTCGCCCCCTGTGCCCATCCTCCTAACCCCCTTCCCCTGGTAACCACTGAACTGTTTCCTTTGTCCATGTGTTTATTCATATTCCACATGTGAGTGAAATCAGCTAGTGTTTGCCTTTCTCAGTCTGGCTTATTTCACTTAGCATCGTTCTCTCCAGGTCCATCCATGTTGTTGCAAATGGGATGATTTTGTCTTTTTATATGGCTGAGTATTATTCCATTGTGTGTATATATATATATATATATATATATATATATACCACATCTTCTTTATCCAATCATTAGTCTATGGGAACTTGGACTGTTTCCATGTCTTGGCTATTATAAGTAGTGCTGCAATGAACATAGGGGTGCATATGTTACTTTGGATTGTTGATTTCAAGTTGTTTGGGTAGATACACAGTAGTGGGATAGCTGGGTCGTATGGTAGTTCTATTTTCAGTTTTTTGAGGAACCTCCATAGTGGCTGCACCAGTTTGTATTCCCACCAGCAATGAATGAGGGTCCCTTTGTCTCCACACTCTCTCCAACATTTGTTATTTTTAGTCTTAGTGATTATAGGCATTTTAACAGGCATAAGGTGGTATCTTAGTGTAGTTTTGATTTGCATTTCCCTAATGACTACTGATGTTGAACATCTTTTCAAGTGTTTATTGGCCATCTGTATATCTTTGGAAAAGTGTCTGTTCATATCCTCTGCCCATTTTTTTTTATGTTTTTAATTTTATTTATTTTTTTAAATTAATATTATGATAGTTTACAAGCTAGTGAAATTAAAGTTGTACATTATTGTTAGTCATGTTGTGGGTACACCACTTCACCCTTTGTGCCCTCCCCCGACCTCCCCTTTTCCCGTGGTAACCACCGATCAGTTCTCCTTGTCCATATGTTAACTTCCACCTATGAGTGAAGTCATATAGAGTTTGTCTTTCTCTGTCTGGCTTATTTCACTTAACATAATACCCTCAAGGTCCATCCATATTGATGCAAATGGGACGATTTTGTCCTTTTTATGGCTGAGTAGTATTCCATTGTGTATATATACCATATCTTCTTTATTCAATCATCAGTTGCTGGGCATGTAGGTTGGTTCCACGTCTTGGCTATTGTAAATAATGCTGCGATGAACATAGGGGTGCATGGGACTCTTGGAATTGCTGATTTCAGGTTCTTAGGATAGATACCCAGTAGTGGGATGGCTGGGTCATAAGGTATTTCTATTTTTAACTTTTTGGGAAATCTCCATGCTGTTTTCCATAGTGGCTGCACCAGTTTGAATTCCCACCGACAGTATATGAGGGTTCCTTTTTCTCCACAACCTCTCCAACATTTGTCACTCTTCGTTTTGGATATTTTTGTCATTCTAACAGGTGTAAGGTGATATCTTAGTGTAGTTTTGATTTGCATTTCCCTGATGATTAGTGATGATGAGCATCTTTTCATGTGTCTCTTGGCCATCCGTATATCTTCTTTGGAGAAATGTCTGTTCATGTCTTCTGGCCATTTTTTGATCGGGTTGTTTGATTTTTTTGTTGTTGAGCTGTGTGAGTTCTTTATATATTATGGAGATTAACCCTGTGCCAGATAAGTAGCTTGTAAATATTTTTTCCCAATCAGTGGGCTGTTTTTTTGTTTCAATCCTGTTTTCCCTTGCCTTGAAGAAGCTCTTTAGTCTGATGAAGTCCCATTTGTTTATTCTTTCTATTGTTTCCCTCATCTGAGGAGTTATGGTGTCCAAAAAGATTCTTTTGAAACTGATGTCAAAGAGTGTACTGCCTATATTCTCTTCTAGAAGACTTACTGTTTCATGCCTAATCTTTAGGTCTTTGATCCATTTTGAGTTTATTTTAGTAAATGGTGAAAAAGAATGGTCAATTTTCAACCTTTTATATGTGGCTGTCCAGTTTTCCCAGCACCATTTGTTAAAGAGACTTTCTTTTCTCCATTGTAGGCCGTCAGCTCCTTTGTTGAAGATTAGCTGTCAATAGATGTGTGGTTTTATTTCTGGGTTTTCAATTCTGTTCCATTGATCTGTGCACCTGTTTTTGTACCAGTACCATGCTGTTTTGATTACTGTAGCTTTGTAGTATGTTTTGAAATCAGGGATTGTGATGACTCTGGTTTTGTTTTTCTTACTCAGGGTTGCTTTAGCAATTCGTGGTCTTTTGTTGCCCCATATGAATTTTAGGATTCTTTGTTCAATTTCTGTAAAGAATGTCGTTGGGATTCTGATTGGGATAGTGTTCAATCTGTAGACTGCTTTAGGTAGTATGGACATTTTAACCATGTTTATTCTTCCAATCCATGTGCATGGAATGTCTTTCCATCTCTTTATGTCATCATCAATTTCTTTCAAGAAAGTCTTGTAGTTTTCGTTGTATAAATCTTTCACTTCCTTTGTTAAATTTATCCTAAGGTATTTTATTCTTTTTGTTGCAGTTGTGAATGGGATTGAGTTCTTGACTACTTTTTCTCTTAGTTCATAGTTAGCGTATAGAAATGCTACTGATTTATGTATGTTGATTTTATACCCTGCAACTTTGCTGTAGCTGTTGATTGTTTCTAATAGTTTTCCTATGGATTCTTTGTGGTTTTCTATATATAAGATCATGTCGTCTGCAAACAGCGAGAGTTTTACTTCTTCGTTGCCTATTTGGACTCCTTTTATTTCTTTTTCCTGCCGAATTGCTCTGGCCAAAACCTCCAGTACTATGTTGAATAAGAGTGGTGAAAGTGGGCACCCGTGTCTTGTTCCCGTTCTCAGAGGGATGACTTTCAGTTTTTGTCCATTGAGTATGATGTTGGCTGTGGATTTGTCATATATGGCCTTTATTATGTTGAGGTACGTTCCATCTATACCCCTTTTATTGAGGGTTTTTATCATAAATGGATGTTGGATCTTGTTGAATGCTTTCTCTGCATCTATTGAGATGATCATGTGGTTTTTGTTTCTCATTTTGTTAATGTAGTGTATCACGTTGATTGACTTGCGGATGTTGAACCATCCCTGTGTCCCTAGTATAAATCCACTTGATCGTGGTGTATAATCTTTTTGATGTATTTCTGTATTCGGTTTGCCAGAATTTTGTTGAGGATTTTTTCATCTATGTTCATCAGTGATATCGGCCTGTAGTTTTCCTTCTTTGTGTTGTCCTTGTCAGGTTTGGGGATCAGAGTGATGTTGGCTTCACAGAATGTGTTAGGGAGTGCTCCATCTTCCTCAATTTTCTGGAATAGTTTGAGAAGGATAGGTATTAAATCTTCTTTGAATGTTTGGTAGAATTATCCTGAGAAGCCATCTGGTCCTGGACTCTTATTTTTGGGGAGGTTTTTGATTGCTGTTTCTATTTCTTTACTTGTGATTGGTCTATTCAGATTCTCTATTTCTTCCTGATTCAGTTTGGGGAGGTTGTAAGAGTCTAGGACTGTCCATTTCTTCTAGGTTGTTCAATTTGTTGGCATATAGTTTTTCATAGTATTTTCTTATGATCCCTTGTATTTCTTTGGTATCCGTTGTGATTTCTCCTCTCTCGTTCCTAATTTTATTTATTTGAGATTTCTCTATTTTTTTCTTAGTGATTCTGGCTAAGGGGCTGTTGATTTTGTTCATTTTTTCGAAGAAGCAACTCTTTGTTTCATTGATCCTTTGTACTGTCTTTTTTGTTTCAAAGTCGTTTATTTATGCTCTAATTTTTATTATTTCCCACCTTCTACTGACTTTGGGCTTTGTTTGTTCTTTTTCTAATTCTTTTAGGTGTCGTTTGAGGTTGCTTCTGTGAGATTTTTCTTGTTTAGTGTGGTGAGCCTGAATTGCAATGGATTTCCCTCTTAGCACTGCTTTTGCTGCGTCCCAAATGAATTGGTATGGCGTGTTTTCATTTTCATTTGTTTCCAGGTAATATTTGATTTCTTCTTTAATTTCTTCAATAATCCATTGTTTGTTCAGAAGCGTGATGTTTAGTCTCCACATTTTTGCACCTTTCCCTGCTTTATTCTTATAGTTGATTTCTAGTTTCATAGCATTATGATCAGAAAAGATGCTTGATATTATTTCAACTCTCTTGTATTTATTGATACTTGCTTTGTTTCCCAAGATATGGTCTATCCTTGAGAATGTTCCATGTGCACTTGAGAAGAATGCGTAACCTGCTGTTTTTGGATGAAGTGTTCTATCTATATCTATTAAGTCCATCTGGTCTAATTTTTCATTTAATTCTATAATTTCCTCGTTGATTTTCTGTCTGGATGACCTTTCCATTGGTGTTAATGGGGTGTTGAGGTCCCCTACTATTATTGTATTGTTTTGACGTCTCCTTTTAGTTCTGTTAAGAGTTGCTTTACAAATTTTGGTGCTCCTGTGTTGGGTGCGTATATATATGTATAAGTGTTATGTCATCTTGGTGGAGTGTCCCTTTTATCATTATTTACTGTCCCTCTTTGTCTTTCTTTATCTGTTTTGCTTTGAAATCTACTTTGTCTGATATTAGTATAGTGACACCTGCTTTCTTTTGTTCATTATTAGCTTGGAGTATTGTCTTCCATCCCTTCACTCTGAGTCTGTGTTTGTCTTTGGGGCTGAGGTGTGTTTCCTGGAGGCAGCATATTGTTGGGTCTTGTTCTTTGATCCATTCTGCCACTCTGCGTCTTTTGATTGGAGAGTTCAATCCATTTACATTTAGAGTGATTATTGAAATGTGGGGGCCTACCGCTGCCATTTTATCTCTTGTTTTCCGGTTCTCTTGCATTTCCTTTGTTTCTCATCTCATGATTTTTGGATTACTAATTCAGGTACGTAAATGTCTGTATTGGTTTTCTTCTTATATGTAACTTGTGTCTTTATTCTTGTTATTTGTTTAGTAGTTACAAGATGGTTAGTATAAAACATCTCATAGATGGGATAGTCCATTTTCTGATAGCCTCTTATTTCCTTTAATTAAAACCTTCCATCCGTTTTCTCTTCCCCTTCTAGGTTGTTATTGTCAGATTTTTTTTCCTCTTCTTTCTTGTGTTGTTAGTTTGTGGTTAAAATGACAGGGTTATATTTATTCTTGGAGTTTCCCTTCCTTTTATTTTTAATGTTTTATTTAACTTTTGCTAACCTGTTCTGATGGAGAGCTGCTACTTTCTGTTATTGGCCTTCTACTTATCTCTTTTGCTGTTGGTTTTGTAACACCTTTCCTTTTTATGATTTTTCAGGTATGAGGGTTTTCCTGAGCATTTCTTGAAGAGAAGGTTTTGTGGCAATGAGCTCCCTTAATTTTTGTTTATCTGGCAAAGTTTTTATTTCTTCATCGTATTTGAAGGATATTTTTGCTGGGTAGAGTATTCTTGGCTGTAGGCTTTTGTACTTCAGAGTTTTGAATATATCATTCCACTCTCTTCTAGACTGTAAAGTTTGTGCTGAGAAATCTGCTGATAGCCTTATGGGGGTTCCTTTGTAGGTTATTTTCTTCTGCCTGGCTGCCCTTAGTATTTTCTCTTTGTCGTTGACTTTTGCTAGCTTCACTACTATGTGCCTTGGGGTTGGCTTCTTGCATTGATAAAGTTTGGAGATCTATTGGCTTCTGTCACATGAAGTTCCATCTCTCTCCCCAGGTTTGGGAAGGTCTCAGCCATTATTTCTTTGAACAGGCTTTCTACCCACTTCTCCTTCTCATCTCCCTCTGGTATACCTATGATCCTTATGTTGGATCTCCTAATTGAGTCAGATAATTCTCGGAGAGTTTCTTCATTTCTTTTTAGTCTTACTTCTCTCTCCTCCTCTGCCTGCAGCATTTCTATATTCTTATCCTCCAAACTGCTAATTCTGTCCTCCATATTATCGGCCCTACTGTTCAGAGTGTCCAGATTTTTCTTAATCTCCTCTATTGTGTTCCTCATTTCCAGTATGTCTGTTTGGTTCTTCTTTATAGTATCAAACTCTTTTGTGACATAGCTCCTGAACTCGTTGAGTTGTCTATCTGAATTTTCTTTTAACTCATTGAGTTTTTTAATAATGGCTGTTTTGAAGTCATTGTCCTTTAGGTTATATATTTCATTGTCTTTGGGATTGTTTTCTGGGTATTCGTCATTTTCCTTCTGTTCTGGAGATTTAATATATTTTTTCATATTGCTTGATGGTGTAGATTTGTGCCTCTGCATAGAGATAGAGTTTAGTTACTGCTTCCACTTGTTTCTACTGGTGTGGTGAGGGAGCAGCTGTTTAAACTGCACTGACCACAAACCCTATCAGCTGTTGCTCACTGGGCCTGGGCCCCTCCTCGTAGTCACAGTGGTCCTGTGGGGTCCCTCTTCAGCTGTGGGGGCAGTCACAAGGGGGCTTCAGGCAGCTGGTGCCTACTGTTGCAGACCACCTAGACGTGCTCCCTCCTTAGGGTCTGCAGCAGTGTTATGGGCTTTCCCAGCAGCCAGGGGCAGGATCACCTATATTTGCAGCTCTGTCACTGTCGGTGCCCACAAAATCTCACTTGTCCACTATAGGTCACAGCAGAGCTATGGGTATCTTCTGCAGTCTGTGGTTAGCTCACCTAGCTATGCTACTTTTGTCCCAGGGTCTTCCAGCCTTGTGGATGCCAGGTGGGGCCTCTCTACTAGTGCTGTGCAGAGGCTTTTGCTGAGGCTGCTGTGAGACTG
The DNA here is from genome assembly GCF_041296265.1 of Equus caballus. Lineage (NCBI taxonomy): Eukaryota > Metazoa > Chordata > Mammalia > Perissodactyla > Equidae > Equus > Equus caballus. The sequence continues at coordinate 17,048,258 of NC_091695.1, forward strand.
TAGAGTTTCCCCCTGGGCCGTGGAGCCAGGCCGCTATAACTCCACCCAGCCCCAGTCCTCTCCCCCAGGATCTTGGGGAGCCCCTTGCCCTGTCTGGGTGACAGTCAGAGACCGTGAGTCCAGTGGTGGCTGGTTGGCTGCTGCCTTGCCTGGGATTCTCCCCTTTGGGACCTTCCCGGCGTTCTGAATGCTGGGCAGAGCCTCTCCACTAATGGCAAGTAGAGGCTTTCCCTACTGCCAGAACGGGACCCTGGAGCTTCCCCCTGGGCTGTGGAGCTGGCCGCTGGAACTCCACCCAGCCCCAGTCCTCTCCCAAGAGATCTCCAGTAGCCCCGTGCCCCATCTAGGTGACAGCCACAGTCCATGAGAACCGTGGTGGCAGCTGGCAGGCTGCTGCCCCATTCAGGATACTCTTCAGGAGCCTCTTGGCGTTCTGGATGCTGGGCGGGGCCTCTCCACTAATGGCGAGTAGAGGCTTTGCCTGCTGCCAGAACGGGACCCTGGAGTTTCCCCCTGGGCCATGGAGCCAGCCACTGGAACTCCACCCAGCCCCAGTCCTCTCCCAGAAGATCTCCGGTAACCCCATGCCCTTTCCAGGCGACAGCTGCAGACTATGAGACCAGTGGCAGCAGCTGGCGGGCTGCTGCCCCATTCAGGATTCTCTTCGGGAGCCTCCCGGCATTGTGGATGCTGGGCGGGACCTCTCTGCTAATGGCGAGTAGAGGCTTTCCCTGCTGCCTCCGGTGCGGGACCCTGGAGTTTCCCCCTGGGCTTAGGTGTAATCGCGGGGGGCTTATGTAGGGCTCTAGTCATCTGTTTCCACCGTCGCTCCTCTGGTGTTTGCATCCTCCTGCCCTTTGTGTGTGGCAATGTTCTGGGGGCATCCGCTGGAAGAAAGCCACTTGCAGGTACTGGGCTGTTCAGGGGTCTGGGTCGGAGAGTTTTCACCTATCTCCACCTCCTCCCGGGGGGAAGTCCATCCACCTTCCGATGTATAGCAGCATGGGTCTCTCAGGCATCCTGAGATGCTATATGGATATCCTTTGTTAAGTGATGAATGTCCAATTAGTTGTAGATTCGAAGGGGGAGAGACAAAGAAGACTACTCACGCCGCCATCTTGGTGACGTCCCCTCTCCTCTGCCCATTTTTTGATTGAGCTGTTTGATTTTTAATCCATTTGTGTGAAGTCCTTATATATTATGGAGATTAACCCCTTGTCAGATATATGATTTGCAAATATTTTCTCCCAGTTGGTGGGTTGTCTTTTGGTTTGATCCTACTTTCTTTTGCCTTGCGGAAGCTCTTTAGTCTGATGAACACCCACTTTTTTATTTCTTCTTTTGTTTCCCTTGTCTGAGAAGACATAGTATTTGAAAAGATCCTTTTAAGTTTGATGTCAAATAATGTACTACCTATATTATTTTCCAGGAGTTTTATGGTTTCAGGACTTATCTTCAAGTCCTTGATCCATTTTGAGTTTATTTTTGTGTATGGCATGAGATAATGGTCTACTTTCATTCTTTTGCATGTGGCTGTCCAGTTTTCCGAACATATCTATTGAAGAGACTATCTTTTCTCCATTATATGTTCTTGGCACCTTTGTCAAAGATTAGCTGTTCGTAGATGTGAGGTTTTATTTTGGGGCTTTCAGTTCTGTTCCATTGATCTGTGTGCCTGTTTTTGTACCAGTACCATGCTGTTTTGATCACTATGGCTTCATAGTACATTTTGAAGTCAGGGATTGTGATGCCTCCAGCTTTGTTCTTTTTCCTCAGTATTGCTTTTGCAATTCAGGGTCTTTAGTGGACCCATATGAATTTTAGGATTCTTTGTTCTATTTCCATGAAGAATGTCATTGGAATTCTGATTGGGATTTCATTGAATCTGTAGATTGCTTTGGGTAGTAGGGACATTTTAACTATGTTTATTCTTCCACTCCACCTGCATGGAATATTTTCCCATGTCTTTATGTCATTATCTATTTCTTTCAGTAATGTCTTATAGTTTTCATTGTACAAACCCTTTACCTCCTTGGTTAAATTCATTCCAGGTTACTTTATTCTTTTAGTTGGGACTGTAAATGGAATTGTATCCTTGAATCCTCTTTCTATAAGTTTTCTATTGGAGTATAGAAATGCAGCTGATTTTTGTAAGTTGATTTTCTACCCCATAACTTTACTGTAGTTGTTAATTATTTCTAATAGTTTTCTGATGGATTCTTTAGAGTTTTCTCTATATAAGATCATGTCATCTGCAAACAGTGAGAGTTTCACTTCTTCACTCCTTATTTGGATTCCTTTTATTTCTTTCTCTTGCCTAATTGCTCCGGCCCAAAACTCCAGTAGTATGTTGAATAAGAGTGGTGATAGTGGGCACCCTTTTCTCATTCCTGCTCTCAGAGGGGTGGTGTTCAGTTTTTCCCCATTGAGTATGATGTTGGCTGTGGGTTTGCCATATATGGCCTTTATTATGTTGATGTAATTTCCTCTATCCCCATTTTGTTAAGAGTTTTTTTTTTAATCATAAATGGCTGTTAGATCTTGTCAAATGCTTTCTCTGCGTCTATTGAGATGATCATGTGGTTTTTATTCCTCAATTTGTTGATGTGGTGTATCATGTTGATGGATTTGAGGATGATGAACCATCCCTGTGTCCCCAGTATAAATCCCACTTGATCAGGATGTATAATCCTTTTGATGTACTGCTGTATTTGGATTACCAATATTTTGTTGAGGATTTTTGCATCTATGTTCATCAGCGATATTGGTCTATAGTTTTCCTTTTTCGCATTGTCCTTGTCAGGCTTTGGTATCAGAGTGATTTTGGCCTTGTAAAATGTTTTAGGAAGTATTCCATCTTCCCTAAGTTTTTGGAATAGCTTGAGAAGGATAGGTATTAAATCCTCCCTGAAAGTTTGGTAGAATTCCCCAGGGAAGCCATCTGGCCCTGGGCTTTTATTCTTTGGGATGCTTTTGATTACTGTTTGAATCTCTTTCCATGTGGTTTGTGCATTCAGATTATCTGTTTTTTCTTGATTCAGCTTTGGAGGGTTGTAAGAGTCTAAGAATTTATCCATTTCCTCTAGATTGTCCATTTTGTTGGCATATAATTTTTTGTAGTATTCTCTTACAATCTCTTGTATTTCTGTTCTATTTGTTGCTATTTCTCCTTTTTCATTTCTAATTTTGTTTGTCTGAGCATTCTCTCTTTTTTTTCTTTGTAAGTCAAGCTAGAGGTTTGTCAGTTTTACTTATCTTCTCAAAGAACCAGCTTTTTGTTTCATTGATCCTTTCTACTGCCTTTTTTGTTTCAATAGCATTTATTTCTGCTCCGATTTTTATTATTTCTCTCCTTCTGCTGACTTTGGGCTTTGTTTGTTCTTCTTTTTCTAATTCAGGTAAGTGTAACTTGAGGTTGCTTATTTGGGATTTTTCTTGTTTGTTGAGGTGAGCCCGTATTGAGATGAATTTCCCTCTTAATATGGATTTTGCCATATCCCATGTGAGTTGGTATGGTATGTTTTCATTTTCATTTGTCTCCAAATGTTTTTGATTTCTCCTTTAATTTCTTCAATGATCCATTGCTCATTCAATAGTATGTTGTTTACATCTTGTCCCTTTCTCAGATTTTTTTCTAATTAATTTCTAGCATTATAGCACTGTCATCAGAGAAGAAGTTTGCTATTATTTCAATTTTCTTAAATTTATTGAGGCTTGCTTTGTTTCCCAACATATGGTCTATCCTTGAGAATGTTCTGCACGCACTTGAGAAGAATGTGTATTCTGCTGTTTTGGGATGGAGTGTTCTATACATGTCTATTAAGTCCATCTGGTTTAGCGTTTCATTTAATTCCACTGTTTCCTTGTTGATGTTCTATCTGGATGACCTATCCTTTGATGTGAATGGAGTGAGGAGGTCCTCTACTATTATTGTGTTATTATTAATATCTTCTTTTAGGTGTGTTAATAGTTGCTTTATGAACTTTGGTGCCCCTGTGTTGGGTGCATAGATATTTAAAAGTGCTAATTCTTCTTGATGGAGTGTCCCTTTGATCATTATATACTGCCCCTCTTTGTCTCTCTTTATCTGTCTTATCTTGAAGTCTACTTTATCTGATATAAATATTGAAACACACGCTTTCTTTCGTTTGACATTAGCTTGGAGTATTTTCTTCCATCCCTTCACTCTGAGCCTGTGTTTACCCTTGGAGCTGAGATATGTTTCCTGGAGGCAGCATATTGTTGGGTCTTGTTCTTTAATCCCTAATGCCATTCTGTGTCTTTTTATTGAAGAATTCAATCCACTTACATTTTGGATGATTCTCAATATATGAGAGCTTAATGCTGCCCTTTTACCACTTGTTTTCAGGTTCTCCTGTGTTTCCTTTGTTTCTCATCCTGTGTGTTTTGGTCTACCCATTGAATTATGTAGTTTTTAATGGTGTGTTTCTTTGTTTTCTCCGTATTTATTATTTATATCTCTTTTCTGCTTTTTACTTTGTGGTTACCATGAGGTTTGTATTCAGAATCTCGTGTATAAGATAGTCCATTTTCTGATGGCCTCTTATTTTGTAAGTCTAAACTGATCCAGTTCCTTTTCTCCTCCCCTCCTAAGTTGTTTTTTCACATCTTATTCTATCTTGTTTTGTGAGTTTGTGGTTAAAATGACAAGATTATCTTTGTTTTTGGTGTTTTCCTTCCCTTTATTTTTAATGCTATACTTAAGTATTTGCTATCCTATTCTAATTCTGTCTACCTATTTATCTCCTTACTCTGTGCTTTGTAACCCCTTTCTTCCTGGGTTTTTTTTTTTTCAGGTATGAAGGTCTTCTTGAGGATTTCTTGTAGGAGGGGTCTTGTGGCTATGAACTCCCTCAGTTTTTGTTTGTCTGGGAAAGTTTTTATTTCTCCATCAAATTTGAATGATATTTTTGCTTGATAGAGTATTCTTGGCTAAAAGTTTTTGTCTTTCAGTGATTTGAATCTCATTCATTTCTCTCCTAGACTGTAAGGTTTCTTCAGAGAAATCTGCTAAAAGCCTGATAGGGGTTCCTTTGTAGGTTATTGTCTTCTCCCTTGCTATCCTTAGTATTCTACCTTGGTCATTCACTTTTGCCAGTTTTACTACTATATGCCTTGCAGTAGGTCTTTTTACACTGACATATCTAGATCTGGAAGCATCTTCCACATGGATTTCTATCTCTTTCTCTAGGTTTGGGAAGTTCTCTGCTATTATTTCTTTGAACACACTTTCTGCTCCATTCTCATTCTCTTCTCCTTCTTGAATACCTATAATTCTTATGTTGCATTTCCTAATTGAGTTGGATATTTCTCAGAGACTTTCTTCATTTATTTTTAGTCTTAGTTATCTCTCCTCTATCTGGAGCATTTCAACATGTCTATGTTTGATTATGCTGATGTGTTCCTCTATGGTGTTCACTTGCACATTCAGAGAACCTATATTTTGTTTTATTTCTTCCATTGTGTCGTTCATCTTTAACATTTCTGATTGATTCTTCTTTATAGTTTCAATCTGTTTTGTGAAGTAGTTCCTGAACTCATTGAATTGTTTCTCTACATTCTCTTTTACCTCATTGAGTTTTTTGAAAATAGCTATTTTTAATTCCTTGTCAGTTAGAATACATATTTCTGTGTCTTCAGGACTGAATTCTGGGTACTTGTCTTTTTCTCTCTGGCATAGAGATTTGATATAATGTTTGATATTGCTAAAGGGAGTGGCTCTGATTTTACACATCCTAGTATCATTGGGTTTCAGTTACCTCCTATCGCTGCTGGCTGGGGGTCAAGAGCCACATATTCCCCACCCTCTGCCTTCAACTGAGATCCCTGGTGGTCCGGCAGGAGTGCCTTCAGGGTTTTCTCACTCTGCTCTCCCTATCTGCTCTCCTGATATGTAGGATTGATAAGGTCACCCCCTGCAAAAGCTCTTACTCTGGTAGAGGTCTTCCTTTTAAGTTTTATGGGCCTTCTGGGATCCTTGATGTTCCCATGAATAAATGACCTGTCCCCTGTTCCTTCCCTCTCAGAGGCCTCTTGATGTCCTGGATGTCAGTCTTTAGGGGAGGGAGCAAAGTTTTCTCATACTGTGTTCCACCTGCTCCAAGGGGGGTGCTTCAGGCTCTCTGCCCTCCATCATATGGCTGTGTGCATCTCTCTGATGTTATTTGTGTTGTGTTTGGAGGCTGCTGTTGGAGTACGAATGTTTTTGCCTTGTATGTTGGAAGGGAGAGATTACCAGGCAAGTTCACTCTGCCGTGATGCTGACATCACCAACATTGTTATTAATTTCAGTAGTAATTTGAAACTTTTCTATGTAATATGCCAATTTTATACATTTAGAAAATTTAATTTTGGGGCCATTTCTCTCCTTTTTCCTCCTCCTCATCCTCATTTTTCTTCTTCTTCTTTTGCCTATTTCCCTCCCACTAACATACTATTTCAATGGTCAAGGATTTTGAATGTATAATTTTACTTACCTGGGGTAGTCTCCCCTAATAACTCATCTTTTTCAAAGTTTCTTTCAATTCCTAAATATTTATTTTTCCTGATAAATTTTAGGGTCATTTTGTAAAGTTTGAAAACTTCTCATAAAGTATATTTAGAATTTCATGACTTTACATATTTATTTTAAGGATAATGGTGTTTTAATATCTTGTTTTCAAGTGATAACTGGATAGTCTATAGGACCCCTCTCCCTATCCCTTAAGATGCAGGATCACAAGCAGGATAATCAGACTTTTCATGTGATACTCAGGGATCCCAGCAGTACAAAGTTGAAGGTGTCAGGCCAGTTAAGTGCTATGTCCCAAAATATCATACTGTCACTTTCACAATCTTGTATTGCTCAAAGAAGTTACATGCTTGTTCAGATTTGATTTGGTGGAGAAGTAGATGACAACATTTGATGGGGACTGGCAAAGTCACATTGCAGAACAGCATGTGGGATGGGAGATATCATTGTATTCATTTTTGGAAAATACAATTGTCTACATCTCTGAAAGGGCATGCCTGGATTTTCATTCAGATTGAGTTGAATCTATAGATCATTTTCGAGTGAACAACATCCTAACAATATTGAACTTTCTAATTCCTGAATACCATATGTCTATTTATTTAGGTATTTTCAAAATTTATTTTTGAAAAGTAATTTTTAATATAGGGATGTTGTTCATATTTTCATAAATATTTATTTTTTCAGATGCCATTGTAAAAGATGTTTGATATTTTTTCCAATTGTTATTAATGCTAATATATAGAAATGTAATTGAATATTTAATTTGGACCTTGAATCCTACAAACTTGCTAAATTCACTTATTTATACTAATCTCCGTAGATTCCTTAGGATTTTCTATGACACAAGCATGTCACCCTCTAAAAAAGGACAGTTCATTTCTTTGAGAGATATAGGAGTATTTAGCTTTTCAATTTCTTTTTGAGTAATTTTAAGAAGTATGTGTTTTTCCTATATTTTACCTATTTTATCTAGGTTATCAAATTTATTGGAATAAGGTTTTTAATAACAATGTTAATTATTCTTTTAAAGTCTGAGGGATCTGTATGATGGTTATCTCCTATTTTGTTTCTGATATTGGTAATTTGGATTTTTCTGTCTTTTGATCACTCTTGCTAGAAGTTTATCAATTTTGCTAAAAAAAGTAGCAATTTTTGTCTGTTTTGATTTTCTCCATTTTATGTTTTCTACTTTGTTAATTTTTTGTATTATCTTTATTATGTCTTTTCTTTTACTTTGGCTTTAATTTACTTCTCTTACTCTAGCTTCTTAAGATAAAAGCTTGGATAGCTTCTTTTAAGCATTTATCTTTAATATAACCATTTAAAACTATAAACTTCCTTCTAAGTACTGTTCTGTTTTCGTCTCACACATCCCTATATGTTTTTATTACTTAATTCTAAATATCTACTTATTTCTATTATGACCTATTCTCTGATTTATAAGTTCTTTAAATATGTATTACTATTTACAAATATTTGGAAGATTTTATAGATATCTGTATTTGTTTTCTATTTCTGTATGACAAATGCCCTAACACTTAGTGGCTTGATGCAAAACACAATTCTAATCTCACAGTTTCTGTACATCAGAAAACTGGGCATGACTTAACTGATTCCTCCACTTTAGGGTTTCTCATAAGGCTATAATCAAGGTGTTGGCTGGAGCTACAGTCTCATATGAAAGCTCAACTGAGGAAGGATCCACTTCTTAGCTTGCTCACATGATCATTAGCAGAATTCAATTTCTCAACATAAATTAACAATCTCTTCAAATTGTAGTTCCAATTTCATCCCACTGCCCTTTGAAATTATTGTCATATATTTTACTGCTAAAAATGTTATAAACCCCTGAACTTATTATCAATCTTCCTTCAAGTGATTAATTTTTTAAAGTATTTAAGAAAAAAAGAAAACTGATCTGTTTTATCCATATACATTATTTCCATCTTTTCTATATCTCCTGATTTTTATATGATATTGTTTTCTTCAGCCTGAATAAATTCTTTTTGCATTTCTTGCAATGTAAGTCTGCTGGCTAGGGCTTTTTCCATCCCTCAAATACTGAGGTTTTTCCTGACTTGCATATACACAGGTTGAGACTACATTCAGCCCAGCAAAAAAATAGCTGAAAGGCTGAAAGAATGAGCAGAAATTTCAGCAGCTTCCCAGTGCAAAGGTATTGGAAAAGAGTTTGCAGCCCAAGTTCTGCCAGTTTAGAGTGACTAATTAAATGCATCAGACTTTCCATTGAAACCCAAGAAGGTCCATGCCTCAGGATTAGCATCTACATCTCAGGATTAAGGACTATACTATAGGACTTTTAGGCATTCCTCTACCAACTGGACTACTCTTCCTTCTTTACCCTTTATAATTTCCACCACTTATTAGTTCAGGTGGGTCAGTAGAGGCATTTCATTATATCTTTCCTACAAATAATATAAGTACAATTCTCAGGTAAAGCTCTAAATAAACTTCAATCAAGTTCTCCCACTCCAGCAAAAAGGGATTGAGTGCCTTATCCTAGCACCTACTAACTTAATGTCACAAATGAGAGAAATAGTTGGGTTTTATTCTCTAAAGTCAAGGCAATCTTATGGGGAAAGAATAATAATGTCCTTCTTAAGATTTATCACCCATTTGTGTGCTTCTTTCCTTTTTGTCATGATTTTCCCATTCAACCACTTATTACCCATCTGAACACAATTTCAGGTTTTGATTAAGTTATCATTATATGTGTTGTAAGGGGTATAATATGTTTTTGTGATACACTTCTTAGCCACTGGACATGGGGAAAATTGTGACTTGGTTCAGTAATATGTAATTTAGGGGAACAAATTGGTACACCATGTATTGTTCCAAGCTTGATAGCATTTTCATTCGTGTTTTGGATCACAGACTAACTGAAGTCCAAAGTGGAATTAAAAGATAATCCATTTGAGGCTACTGGGAGCTATGGCTAATGGTCTTTTGTAACATCCCTACAAGCTATGTGGTGATCCTTAGCCCTAACAAATCCTCCTCAAGTGATTTTAAACAGCTTTTCTGTTATTATTATAGCACATTAGTCTCTATCACATTGGTGACATTGGTTGACTTCGTGGTATATGTTGTTATTCTGCCCATTAGTATGTGTCATTTATCCCATATATTAAAGTGGCTATCTCCAGAGGGGAAGTAAAATGCATTCTATTCGTCTTTTTGAGTCAATACTTGGATTCTTTGAAGGATTGACATGACCCACTTTAACCTTCCTTCTGAGTACTCTAAGACCTTCCATAACATCATTCTGTGTCATGGACATGGTCATCCACTCATCAAGGGCTTATTTGTATGACAAAATGTTGAAGCTAATTGCTACAACCCATGGATTTGTAAATATCAAGACATTGCTCTGAAGGTGAGAACCAGTCTCCCTGCACTGATATATGCTGCTCACATATATAGTCACTGAGTAGACTTAATTTTGTCTTATTTGACCAAGGTTTTACCTTTCAGAGAGAATTTTCGAAGATTTCCATGTGAATCCTACCCTTTTGTTTGGGAACTTTCATTGGGAAATTAAGTATCTTGTGTTTCTTTTGCAGGAAGTGAATAATTACATTCTTATAACTTACAAATGAGTGAATGACAAACTCTACCAGAGGTTCTGTTTTGTTCTGAAAGTTATGTTTATGAATATGATATACTTTCCCTGAGCCACCTCCCAGAGCATTTTTTTATATATACTAATTCCATTTCATTAAAAAGCTTTGTTGTTCTACTCCATCTTTTTGAGAATGACCCTCTGACATCACCCATGACATAAAGGGCACTGGTGATACATTTAAGATGTGTCTACAAACATCCAATGACTTCTAGTTGTTGTCTTTCAAACAAGCTGCATTTGGCCACTGTATCAAAGAATTATTGACTCACAAATCCCAATGTTCCTTAAGGGTGACAGTATTAGACTTCTGCCAAAGTCTCCATGTTGCAAGCAGTTATATAGTAGATGCTTCTGAAAACATCTGAGCAATAGTATTATGGGATTCACTGACATTGCCTGAGTATCTTCCCATTTTGAATCTCCTAGAGCCAACGTCATTTCTTTCTTGTTACTAGGATATGAAAGGGATAGTGTTGAATTTGGTAGGGTTTGTAGATTGTCTCTAATGATCATGGACTATGTTATTTCCAGAAACTTGCCTGATTGGCTCAGCCTCTGTACTTTGGCTGGATTGATCAGTCATATTTCACTAACCATACGCATCATAGCTCTTATATCCTTCCAAGCTTCTTCCTTTGAAAAGCAAACTATGATGTCATCAACGTAATGAATACACTTACTTTGAGTGTGGTCATATCTAAACTACATTAAAAAATATGGCAGTATGTTAAGTACATATTTATTTGGGGAAAAATGGTAAACATATATTACATTCCTTTCCATATAAAAGCTAACTATGTCTGACATTCCTTTGATTCTAAAAGTTCATCTGTAAGCATAAAGATACACAAATTGCAATTAAATTTTGAAAGGATAATGAGCCATTCTAGATGATAATACAGATTACATTGTTGCAACAATTAAAATTATGTGGTACTGGTTCAAAAATAGATATATATATATGTAAATGAATAAAAGGGATTATAAATTAACCCAATTTCACATACATATTTAAAATGAGACTGTTTCAGTTAAGAGACTTTTGCTTGTAAATGACAGAAGAGTCAAATTGTTTTGAAATATAAAGATATTTGTTGATTGGCTAACATAACTGCAAACTTCAAACTTATGGAAGCTTCATAGTTAGTTGATAAAATGAATCAGTTATGTTATAAAAAGGTTCTTTTCTTTATTCACTATGTCCCATTTATCACAGTGTTGGATTTATCTTAACCTGCTCTCTTAGCACTAGAAGGATTGCTACCTGTAACAATTCAGAGAAAGGACTCTTTCTATGACTCTGGTAGACTTAATTGAACGTGATTATCAGGTGAAAATGGAAATGCTATAAAACGGTATTGGCAAGGAAGAATATTTTTGTCTCTCAGGTGATCCACTTGGCTACTTACTGCTACTCTATTCCAACTGTGACAGTAAATGAGAAAATACAGGAACTCTGGCCTGAGAAAAGCATAGGGAAGAGGTGATCAGACATTTTAGGGGTGAAGTTCTGGGCTACACATCTAGGTAAGTCACTGAGACCAGTCAAGATGTTAGTGGAAGAGGAACTGAGAATAGAATTGTGAGTGAAGGAAGAAGAAGATAAGTAGAAGTTAAAATTCTAAGATCAGCTGAGTGGCAAAGGACATGGTTTATTCTTCTAAGCATTCTCTTCTAACTTCCCCCAGAAAGAGGGTCCTAGATGAACTGTTCCCGTGATATAGATGAAGAAATGGATTCAAGCGGCATAAAGGGTCGACTGAGGTGAATGTGCTGATGTCCTACCCTGCTCTCCTCTTAGTAAAGAATAATATAATATATTGTTCCTGTTACTGGGAGTGCTGTTAGTAGACAATCTATTCAAGTTTAACTTCTTCAAAGTTCACATAAGCTTCAGGGATCCACCTTATCAAAGGTCTCATGCCCTTTCCCAGAGCAGTACCTCATTGCTTCCAGATAAATAACTAGGTTCAGGTGTCAGTAGAGCCCAAGTAGGAAATACAGTCTTGTTTTAGAAGGAAAGTTTTTTGATTAAAAAAATGCAGTATCTGGATAGTATATGTTGGCAATAACTGGAGTAACATGTGGAAATGGATCTCTTGGATATTGAAATAGAGGAGGGCAAAATATAAGGCTACATGGAGGAAAGTTTATTAGCATGGGGATATTCTCTCATGAATATACACAGCATATAGTATAATATGACTAGAGCGGACTAAGAACATACTGTATGCTACACATATAGGAGAGTATTCCAAACTTTCAGAGCAGGATATCCCAGGTGGCACCGTGACCCAGCCTTCAGTAGGCCATTCCAATGTTCTATTCAGCCAATTGCTTCTAGGTGATGAGTAACATGGTTATGCCAGTGAATTCTATGGTGGTGAGCAATTTGCTTTACTTTATTTTCTCTAAAATCTGTCTCCTGATTAGAGAAGACAATGAGTGGAGTACCATGGCAATGGATAATGGGTTCAGATCCGTGAATAATGAAGCAGGCTGAATCACTGCTTGTAGCAGGGACAAATATATATCTAGAATCTGTGATGACTAGATGCTGTCTCCTCCAGGTTGAAGAGTTTCAATGAAGTAAGCTGCCACAGTCGTTGGTTGGTTTCCCTAGAGAATTGTGCCCTATGAGGGAGTCAGTGATGGACTTTACTAACAGAATTTTGGACATTTAGCAGTGATAGTAGCCAGACCATGAATGCTGAAAGCCACATCATGTTGAGACTGTGTAGAACACTCATTTCTGCCACAGGGACCACAAAAGTGCCTGGGGAAAAACGCTGACTGACATTCATAAGACAGGTCATTTTGTCAACCAGACTTTCGAGAGCCTTCTCTGCAGTGCCTTCTCTGTGACAGGCACTTATATGAGAAACAAACATTGCTGTATTTGGTGTCCATTCTGAGTGATCCATCCACATACTGCTCTTCCAGACTGCTTCGTCATCCATTCTTCCATTTTTCCTTTCCTTCAATAGTTTATGAAATCTATGGTCACTATCCTTGAGTCGGTGTAGATCCATGAGTCAACCATTTCTCTTTCCATGTGAAGTGGAAAACCATATGTACTGCTCCAAATACTGCTTACTAGGAGGGTTTCCTTCACTACAATCCTTCAAGATCTCCCTCAAGTGAGACTGCGGTGCAGCAGTTGTCCACTTTTGCCTATTGTTACCATGCTATGCAGATTTATTCATACACTTGCTGTTATTGTTATTCTCTCCATCCCACTGCTTATTTTAGTTTTACTTTTCTGTCATTTTAATATCTTCTTGAATATATGTTTAGTGCATTGGTTTTTCAAGATTTATCAATTTTTAGTGCATGCAAATAAAATTTTAGCTGACTCTCACAGCTTTGCTGTGCTGTGCTTTCATCATTCTTAAGCTCTAAATATTTTCTAATTTCTGATGTGATTTATTGTACCCAGGGGTGATTTAGAAATGCAGTGCTTAATTTTCAAACATATAGGAATTTTCTGGTTACTTTTAGGTTTTTATTTTCTAGCTTATTTTCTTCATGGTCAGAGACATATTTTATGATTGTAATTCAATGAAATTTGTTAAGAATTGCTTTATGACCCAGTATATAATCAATTTTGAAAAATATTCCCTCTGCACTTGAAAAGAAGATGGATTTTGCAGTTGTTGGATGTATTGTTTTCTTACGTCATAGGTCACATTTGCTAATAATGTTTTTTAAATTTTTTATATCTCTATGAACTTTTTGTTGTGTGCATGTTCTTGCAGTTACTGAGAGTTGTGCTGATATCTACTTCTATTATTGCTGATTTATCTATTATTTCTTTCAAGCCAATATAGTTTTTCAAAACATATATTAGGAAGCTATGTTTTTAGTCACATACCCATTTATAATTGCTACATATTTCTGCTATATTGACTTTTTGCTCTTGTAGAACTTTTATATGTGGAAATGCTTCTTGCCTTGAAGCCTGTTTTCTTTCTGATGGCAGTATAGAAAAAGTGCCCCTTTTCTGGCTAAAATTTATTCCACTATATTATTTTCATCTTTTATCCTCTTATGTATGATGTTTATCTTGTAAGGCTCATGCCAATGAGTTTGTTTTCTTTTGGCACTATGAAGACATAATTCCTCTATCTTCTTGCTTTCTATCCTTTTAAGAGATTGGTTGTCAGTATTATTGTTACTTCCTTGAATGCAATAAGTCCTTAAGGCTTTCTCTTTGTCTTTGGTTTTATTATGCCCTAAGTTTTCTATTTATCCTTTTTTTGAAATTTATCATTTTTAAAAATTAATTAAAGTTTTTGCTGAGGAAGATTCAGCCTGAGCTAACATCTCCTGCTCATCTTCCTCTTTTTGTATGTGAGCCACCACCAGAGGATAACCAGTGACAGACAAGTGGTATAGGCCTGTGCCCAGCCTCTGAAGCAGTGCATGCTGAACTTAACCACTAGGCCACCAGGGCTGGCCCCTCAAAATCATCATTTAAAAATTTTATTCTTCATGAGATTCGTAACTCTGTATGAATGTACATCTTAATGCCTTTCAATAGTTTTGGGAAAAATTCAGTCCTATCCTCAAATATTTTGCCTACCTTGTCTCTTTTTCTTCTCTTTCTTAAATTATAACTAAGTTAAAAGTATGTTGAAGCTAGGCGCTGTACCTTTTAGTGTCTTTTATGCTATTTCCTGCATTGTCCACCTTTTTACCTCTCTCTTATTTGCATATTCTGCATATTCTCTTCCAATCGTTCTCCCCATTTATTAATTCCCTATTCATATGTGTTTAATCTGCTGTTAAACCCAATAATTGAGTTCTTAATTTCAGTTATATATTTTAGTTTTCAAATTTCTTTGATTCAATTTGTTATGCATCTTGCGCTTTAATTATTTGAACATACTAAATTTGTTTTGAAATGCTTGTTTTTTCCTAGTCTGGATCATCTATATCTGTTTCTATTGCTATTGCTTTTCAATTAAGCCTTGTATTCTCCTATGTTTTGTTATCTTCTTTTTTGTGCCAGATTTTATATTCAAAAAGTTGTAGAGATAATTCAAGGATTTTATGGTGTTTTCATCCTTAAAAGAGATTTCATTTTGTTTCTACTTGGGAGCTAGGTTTGGGCGAAAGCAAGAACACAGATAATCTCATCAAGAAATTAGATGATTCAAGCTGCGCTTGAGTTTCTCTGAGAACTACTCTATTTTCTCTTCACCCTGACTTCAACAGTAAAGCCCGTTATGGTCTTAAATGAGAACCTGGTTATTTTACAAAAGCATCTTTTCCTTTTTTTCTTTTTGTGAGAAATATTAGCCCTGAATTAATATCTGTTGCCAATTCTCCTTTATTTCCCTTGAGGAAGATTAGCCCTGAGCTAACATCTGTGCCAATCTTCCTCTACTTTGTATGTGGGATACCTTTAGCTCATGGCTGATGGGTGAAGTAGGTCTGCACCTGGGATCCAAACCTGTGAACCCAGGCCACTGAAATGGAACATGTGGCACTTTAACCACTCGGCCACGGAGCCGGCCCCAAGCTTCTTTTCCTTGATAGACGTTGAATCCCATTTGTTGTCCCCCAGGGTAAAGTGTCTGAAGGAAGTTCCACTTAGCTTTTCAGCTTTTCATTTGTGGTTTTGAGAATTAGCTCACATCCTCATAGAGAAAAGAAGCCAGGAAATGCAGGGTCAAGCTCTCTGGTTTCTCTTCTCTTAAAAATATTGACCCTACAGATCCTTGATTCCTTATTAGATCTCAATGCTTTTAAACACATGCATTTTATATTTCTCTAGCTCTTCCAGCTTCTCTTATTGGGAGATTTGGTGCAAAATAAGCCGTTCTTGCTTTTCCATTGACAAATAGAGTCTCTCCATTGAGTTCTCTAGTTTGGGAATGGATGTGGTTTATAGAGAATTACCATGAATTATTAACTATTTTAAGGCAATGTCTATGTCATTCAGTATTTTCAGTGTTGGAGCACATAAATTCAGCTTCGGGGCTGCTGTAGACATCATCTATCTAGCAAATTCTTTCACTTTATTTAGCTATGCAGAAAGCATTAATAGTTTTTTTGCATTCAGCTTGGAGGGACATAGACAAATATATCTCTGCATATATTAGTTCTCCAGCTCTGAGTTGCAATTTAGTTCACCGTAAGCTTGATCATATCAGATGGTTCTCCTAAATTAAGGATAACTTCTATGTGTTTTGCCATTCACCAGTAAGAGAGGAACAGTGCTTACATGTACTCTTTAAATCTTAGAATTAATACATGTAACATTTGTAGTTGTTGGATTTCCTCCATTTGTTAGGTAAGCTGAAAACCTCCAACTTTTGGTGTGGCTTAGCACATAATAACGATCTTCAGTTGGTTCATATATGTATTTAATGACTCTTTACCTAAGACCCTTATGACCTGGAAAATGCAATATTAAACTAAATACAGTGGAGATGAACATGCTCAGTGGAGCCCATAGTAAGTCATGTTAAGACAAACAACAATGGAAGCTGTCAGAGATTTGAGGTACAGGCAGGCTCTTGCTGGAAAATAATATCTTTCTTGACAAAGTGTTACCCCATTGATATTGGACTAAAATTAAGGTACTGAACTGATGGACTGAAAATCATTATGATTCCACCTGACATGGATTCAGGCCTTGATCAACAATATCCACTCCAAACCAGAACTACAGATCTGTGATTACTTGTCTTTTGAAGAACTGAAACATCAACTTGAATTACTTTCCAGTCTCAAGGCTTTCTGCCTCTGAGCCTCAGGGCCTCTTGAGCAAAGGCTCTAACAGCTAGAGTAAGGACCTCCTTTGTTGGGGATATGAATGGATAAAGAAGACTGAAACTGGTTTTCCTTTCATTTTGGCTGAAATATTATTTGCCTTACCTAAATATTTCCTAATATGAAGATCAGAATTTATTACTTTGTTTAACAGTTTTTTCTTTTCAAACTGCTGGCTTTTCACATATTTGGCTGTTCGCTACTCTTTCTTGGCAAGAGCCAAATCTTTTTTTTCTCTAGGTATTGTTCTAGGGGAGAAAATTGTCCAGAAGAGGTTGCTTTATTTGCTTTTGTTCCAAATATTCTAACAAACTAATCTATAATGACCTTACATTAGCTCTCATTTAAAACAGTAATGATGTAAATACCACAGGCTGTGTCCACACAAATAAATGGAAGAATGATTTTCCTGATAGAATGGCCCAAGTGATTTCCAGGTTGGAGTCTATTTTCCACTCGTATCTAGTCCTGTAGGTGTTTTCTTGTTATATTTTCCTTTTCATAGATATCCCTCATTGCTTATAGAAGTTTAGGGAAGTTCCCACTTTCCTGGGATGAAGTTGGAGAGAGGTAGAGACATGTTTTTAATTAGGGAGGAAGACGCCTTAGGGATAAGCTGTTTGAATGATTGAAAGGCTAAAGGGCTTTACTATTATCAGGGGGAGTGCTCAGTCATTGGCTATTCTAGGAAGTCAAATCTCAACATTTGCCTTGTTAGGTACAGAGATACATTAATGGTCAGAGACATGAATGTCATCCTAAATCAACAAAGTAAAGTACCTTTTGGTAATTAACTGAGAAGAGATACATAGAAACAACCAATTTCAGTGTTTTTAAATTTGGGGGGTTTTTGTTTTGTCAAATAATGGGCTTGCCCAAGTTAATTTCCACTAATTAGGTCAGTTTCTACATAGTCATGAGAATATATCAGCTTTGTTTTTCTTTGAATAAATTTTCCCAGCAGGTGAGAATGTTTAATTATCTTTGCACAGTAAATATTTATGTTGTATTTGTGTCTTTCTATTCTAGGCATCCACACTGAATACTCCTACATTTATCTAAAAGCTTCAGATGATGGGGAGCCTGCATGGAAATATGGAAAATGTGGCCACTTGAAACTATTTCTAGATCCACTGATCAGCCATACGTTATTATGTATTCTATGGTAACACATAGATGCATGAGGTATATACAGTTACCTCATGTGAAGGAGGGAAGCACTGATTTTGAAGACTGAGGAAAAAAACGCAAGAGGTGAGTTCTTGTAACAAACAACAAGGGATATTAATTGAAAATTCATATATTTAATTTATATATATATTTAAATATAGTCAAGCCTTAAACATCATATATTTTCATTGGAGGAGGTCTGAATTTAGTAAAGTAAGCTAGCAAAACATAGAAATTAACCAGAATATACAAAATGTATTTGCTTTTGGTATTACAACCTGACTGATGTTCATTGTCCATTTTGCCAAATCACAAACAGAAACAGGTAATTGATTACACATACACTAATGGATCTATAATTTAGGTTCACGGGCTGTTATATTTTATGTGATATGTTTATATTTATAATTACTTTTAGATAGTTTTATTAGAGAATTTAAAATGATATATCGTGTGTTAGAATATAAAGGAATGAATGGCTATTTTGTTCTGGGGGCTTGATAAGAATTGTTATGTGTGAAGCTTTTAAAATTATCACAGCAACCATGTTTATACATATTCATAAATAAACCCATGTTCGGGGAAGGACCTTGCTTACTGTTACTTAACAAGGCATAAAACTGTAGTTATAAAGTACTATAGTAGTTTTCTACCTTAGGATTTTAATTTGTATATTTTCAAAAACATATTCTTAAGAAACTATGATAAATTATCTTCTTAAAATAGAGAAGTGTTAAGTTACTGGTTTAACTTGAAAGCCTAGTAATACTATCTTTTAGTTTTTATGGTATCAAATTTTGATGTCATACACTGTGGAGAATAGTTTATATAACTAATTTTCACATGTAAATAATTTACCTGGCTGATAGAAGATTCATCCTGGTGAAATTCTATATTGATGATTAATAAGAGTAAGAGCACTAGATTCTGCAGAAAGTAAGGAGTGAAAAAAATTAATTGGATATAGATGACCTACCCTTATGTTCTTCAACAGGTGAGCCTTTATCAATCCACAGCTTCAGCAATGACAGAACTTCTGAATTGAGTGGGAGCAGTGATGTGAGTGACCCTGTGGAATGCTCCTCACAGTGGGCTTCTAAAGAAAGCTCAGACTTTCCTGCACAAGTCCTCCCCCCACCAAATCCATATGAAGGGAATCAATTTGTCTATATTTGAGGTTTAGTAATTGTGTGATTTTTTTGAGCAGTGAATAATCTGAAAGTTTGGGTTTGTATTTGTAGTTATACAATTCTTCTCTCTTGTTATTTGTCATGTCTTCTCATTTTGTCATAACCATCAGACATAGAGTGAGAGAGCAATGCTTTTTTTACCTCTAGAATTTCCTTCTACTACGATGTGCTGTTTATTTGGTATGGCTTCGTACAAAGCCTCCTGAGGAACCCCTGGGAGCCTCAAGGAGTTGGGGCTTTCAGCACTTGCTCACTAAAGGAAGTATTTGTGAAGATGTTTTTAAAGACTATGACCTCACTTAATTATCACATTAATATTATTATCACATATGGATATCAGTTTCTTAAATATAATTTGTACTTCCTGATTTGATCCTTCTTTTCTTTTCTTTTCTACTTTTTTTCTGGTATTCTGCTTGCTTCTGGTTAAAATACATCTAGTCAAAACACTTACATGAATAGGTAAATCTTACTACTCATACATAACAAAATAGATAATTCCTAAGACATACCATCTTATCTTATGCCCCAATTGGGATTCATAAACTATAGATATAATATTTTTTTATCCTGCAGTATGTCTATAATTCTTATCAAATTGACAAAGATCCAGATGTCTTGTTCTGATACAATGTTCATAGTGAAGAACTCAAGAACATTAATAATAGCTGTCATCCGTTGAGCCTTTATCAGATGCCAGGCACTTACCCTGTTCTAGACACTTTACTTGTAATGAAACAACAATCCAAAAGAGTAGACATAATTGGTATCTCCATTCTAAATATGATGAAACTGAGGCACAGAGAGGTTTATTAAGTTGCCCAAGGTCAACTAGATGGTAGGTGTCAAAGCTGGGATTCCAACACAAAACGTGCAGCTCCAGAGTCCACATTACTCCCCACAGTGCTGTGCTCTCTCTCTTTGAGAGAGAATCTTAAATAGGTACACACTGAATGAGAAACTTATAGTCAATATTTGGTCTCCATAATTATCAAATCCCATTACCGCTGGCTAGCTTTTTTAAAGTAATAGTGATAAGTATGGAAAATTTTATTTAATTATAAAAATAGGAATAAAGAAAATAAAATTGTCTGCAGAATAGTATAAGGTGGATCTGCACTAATAGTATCATAGATAGTTGGACTGAAAAGGATTCTGACAATGTCTAGTTCAAACCCTTTGTTTTCCAATGAGCAAACTAAGAAGACTTGTAATTACATTTTGCAAATGACCCAAACTCATGCCTTTTTACGCTGAACTTGGACTTTTCCCTTGAGTATGCTGCTTTTTCAAATCTGAGCACTGAAGTTCTGTCTTGAGCTCTCTCAGTACCTAAGAAGCGTTGTAAATAAAACTGTGTCCCATTGTCTTCTACTTCTCTTGCCAGTGTCTTCGACCTCTCTTTCCTCTACCTCTATTTTCTCCTCCCTCACTACCTTTCTCATCCCAAGAGTTTTGAATAAAAAGATACTACCTGTTAACATAATAGTTGGTGAAAGTCATGAGCTATTTCATTTCAGTTCAAAAATATTTGGTGAAAATTTAGGTAGTGTTCCGTGTGTTAAGATTTGTGTGACATGCAATGATTAAATGGAGAGAATTACAACTGCTTAAGAAGCTGACAGAGGGTCAGACCACATAGTTGCCATAGGGAGCAAAAACTTTAAATGATTTTGTGGTTATTTGACACAGTTCAAAGTCTAGTTTCTTTAAATTTAATGAGAGATTAATGAAGACTGTACCTCCTTTGAAACATGAAGGATTGAATATCTAATAGCAGAATATCATACTATTGGGTGGGTTAGTCCAGAAGAGGAATTATTTTTGGTGTTACGTAGATCATATTGTTACGGTGCTCACCACAAACACTACCAACTCAAAGGTCTGACTTCACGCCAATTTATTTAGAGTTTATCATCACCAGCAGAGAGTAAGTTTCTAGAGAGTAGGAACCCTTTCCTTGTTCATCATTGCTGACTTTTATGCCAAGAACTGACACAGTTTAAATAAAGCTTTATTAAATGTAAGATTCAATTGTTGGGCCTTTGATTGTGCTTCTTCACAGAAGATCCACGAAGACTTTTAGATAGAACCTCTTTCTGGTAGTCCCAACAAAATCGTCTGAGGAGAAGTAGAATTGTCAAAGGAAGAAGTAATGGGTTCTTTGGTAGAAGAACTCAATAGATATTTACTAAATGTTTATTGCGCGTAAACCACTATAGAAGACATAATGGTGAAGGTGTGCCTGTAACATGATGGATGTGTTCATAGTCATGTTCACAATTTCATTTCAGGTTCTGTTCTTCTGAGCTCTAATCCCTGAGACAAGCCTTATAGAAGAGTAAATGGGACATAGTAACAATGTAACAGAATTTGTCCTCCTGGGCCTCACTCGGGATCCTGAGGGGCAAAAAGCATTATTTGTCCTGTTTTTACTCATCTACATTGTGACAATGGTGGGCAACCTGCTCATTGTGGTGACTGTCTTTGCCAGCCCTTCTCTGGACTCCCCAATGTACTACTTCCTTGCCTATCTATCACTCATGGATGCAATTTATTCCACTGTCATTTCACCCAAATTGATTATAGATTTACTTTTTGACAAAAAGACAATTTCCTTCCCAGGTTGCATGGGACAGCTCTTTCTAGAACACTTATTTGGAGGTGCTGAGGTCTTCATTCTGGTGGCAATGGCCTATGATCGCTATGTGGCCATCTGTAAGCCGCTGCACTACTTGACTGTCATGAATCAACACGTTTGCATCCTGCTGGTGGTGGTGGCCTGGGTGGGAGGTTTTTTGCACTCTGTGGTTCAACTTCTCTTTGTGTGCAGTCTCCCCTTTTGTGGCCCCAATGTCATTGACCACTTCATCTGTGACATGTACCCATTATTGGAACTTGCCTGCACTGACACCTACTTTGTAGGTTTCACTGTGGTTGCCAATGGTGGAGCAATCTGTATGGTCATCTTCATCCTTCTGCTAATCTCCTATGGAGTCGTCCTGAATTCCCTTAAAGCTCACAGTCAGGAAGGGAGGCGCAAAGTCCTGTCTACCTGCAGTTCCCACATCACGGTGGTTGTCCTCTTTTTTGTTCCCTGTATTTTCATGTATGTTAGACCTGTTTCCAACTTTCCCATTGATAAATCCATAACAGTGGTTTATACAATTATCACTCCCATGTTGAATCCTTTAATATACACCTTGAGAAATTCGGAGATGAAAAATGTCATGGAAAAACTCTGGTGTAAAAAATTAACCTCAGATGGAATAAGAATGTGTCACCCACTCTGAACACATTTGTTACTAGCTCTAAAATAACAAACAGGCAGTAAATTCTCACAATGAATGACTTAGTGAATTCAATGGATTCTCTAGGGATGCTTGTCTTTATTACACAAAAGCATCGCTAAAGTAGAATCGATTGTCCTTTGAGGTTAGAATGAATCTAATAGAGAAATTCTGGAGGATGAATAAAAGGCACAGATATTTGTCCTATTACAAAGAAAAATAAACTAAGTTCCACCTTGCAACTTTGTTTTTCTCAGTTTATATTGAAATAGGACTTTAGAAGAAAGAGTATTTTCTTTTCAAACGTGAAAAACAAGCTACCTTTGAAAATTTACTTTCACTCAAATTAATGAGTCAGCAGTTTGGCTAATACTCAGAACAAACTTCTGGGGCTGAAGTTCATGACTACGAGCCCATTGCTTTGCTGTGATGTGGGCTTCTTGGTTAGAGGCAATGTTGGGTGGGATTTAATGGCAATGAATAAAAAGAGTTTTGTGAATCCATGTACAGGAGTGCTATAAACAGAATGTGTCTATTCCTGTGAAAACAAATCACTGCTTTGCCTCTTTCATGATTAGCTGGTCTCATATAATAAATGTGATAGCAAATATCTGACTGGTGCTGTATCGTGTTCTCTGCAATGGGCTTTATTGATGCCAGTTTGACATTATGCTTCAGAGGCTGCCAGAAAAAGGTTGGTGAGGACAAATCCATATTTTTAAGCCCATGCATAATATTAGACTGCTATTAGATTCAGTTTTTACATCAATTCATTTAGCAAGCAGTGAGAGTGTTACTGGCTCTTAGTTAATATCAGCCCTGATATTTGTTCCCCTACAGTGAACCCACCATATACGAGTCAAAACTAAAACACACATTTGCAGTTCCCTGGTTCTTTAGTTACACTCATGTGTAAATGCTTGTTTCTTTAACCTCTGACTGCCTGAGCTTTACAACCAAATACAAGTTACAAATTGTTAAAGTCCAGATGGCCTCATGCTGGTCTCCCAGTAAAGTTGTGGCCAATCCCAGGACCTTGAAGTTCTTTTACAGAGAAACTAATGTCCAGAGAATATCAAGAAACTGAAGCTTCCCAGGCCCAACTCCTCAGCTTCCTGACGTCAGAGTCTACCTTCCACCATGGAGATAAACAGCCAAGGACACTCTTCTGAGAAATCCTTCCTTTGTCTCTTCCGCTGGAAGCAGCCCCAGACATAGGCCGATGGGAAAATGCTGACCGAGAATGCCAAAGCCCCCCTCCCATAGCTAAAACCCCAAATAAAACCCCCTACCTGTTTCTTAACAGGGAGAGAGCAATTTTTGAGGCACTAGCTCTTGCTTTTATCCCTCTGCCTGGCAAAGTAAAGCCTTTCCTTTTTCACTTGAGACTCTTGTTCTCGTTATTTGGATTGGTGTCGGGATCAGAGACCAAACTTTCGGTAACAAGAGCTTGGAAAGAACTTGACTGATATTCATAGATGGGTCATCTTGTCAACTTGCCCATCAAGAGTTTCTCCTGGATTGTCTGGTGGGCATTTATGTGGAACAAATGTCTTTACACATCACACTCATTCTAAAAGGTCTGTTCACTGCCTTATTATGTTCCGTACATTTTTGTCACCAAACTTTCAATCTTTTTCTTTCTAAGTTCCTGACCAGCTGGCCAAGCCAAGAATTGGGTAGATCAATGCCTCAGGTCATCTCTTCCTTGCAAATTCTACAACCAGATATGCCTCCTTAAAAAATGCTTACTGGGGTTATTTCCTTTCACTGCTCCCTTTTGTGACCATTCTTGTAGGACCATATGCTATAATAATATTTTTCCTGAAGTCAGGGCACTGTGTAAATCCATATACATAAGTGATTTTTTTTTGCCTTTAAAAAAAATCTGATTCTCTTAGGTGACCTTTTTTGATACCCTAGGTGTGAATGAGAGAGAAGTGATGAAGCAAAAGGAGCAGTTAATAAGGAAATTTAAAAATAGACGACCAAGTTTTAATCTTTAAAAAACACTTTATTTTTATTTTTATGAAAGATTTTATTTTTTTCCTTTTTCTCCCCAAAGCCCTCCGGTAAATAGTTGTATATTCTTAGTTGTAGGTTCTTCTAGTTGTGGCATGTCGGACGCCGCCTCAGCGTGGCTTAGATGAGTGGTGCCGTGTCCACACCCAGGATTCGAACCGACGAAACACTGGGCCACCTGCTGCAGAGCACGTGAACTTAACCACTCGGCCACGGGGCTAGCCCCAAAGCACTTTATTCTTAAAGCAGTTTTTAGTTCACAGCAAAATTGAGTGGAATATGCAGAGACCCTATATATCCCCCGTCCCAAAATAGGCAAAATCTCCTCTATTATTGACATCCTACAACACAGTGGTATATTTGCTACATTTGATGGATCTACATTATAACATCATTTCACCTCTAGTCCATAGGTTACATTAGGATTCACTCTTGACATTTAACTTCTTGTAAGTTTGAAAAAATGTACAATGACATGAATCCACCACTGTACTATTGTATAGAGTAGATTCACTGTCCTAAAAATCCTCTCTGCTCTGCCTGTTCTTCCTTCCCTCCCCATTAACCTGTAACAAACACTGATCTTTTTACTGTCTCCATAGTTTTCTCTTTTCCAAAATGTGATACAGTTAGTATAATACAGCATGTAGTCTTTTCGGATTGGCTTACTTCACTAAGTAATATGCATGTAAGTTTCCTCCATGTCTTCATGTTTTTATAGCTCATTTCTCTTTATTGTTGAATAACATTCTCTTGTCTGGATATACCAGTTTATTTATCCATTCTTCTACTGAAGGACATCTTGGTTGTTTGGGAAACTATGACAGGGTTTGGCAATTATGAATGAGGCTGCTATAAACATCCATGTAAGACTTCTTTGTGGATGAAAGTTTTCAACTTCTTTGGATAAATACTAAAGAACATGATTGCAGGAATGTATGGTAAGAGTATGTTTTAGTTTTGTAAGAAACTGTCAAATGTCTTCTAAAGTGGTTTCACCATTTTGCATTCCTACCAACAATGAATGAAGAGTTCTTGTTCTACGTTCTTGCCAACATTTGGTGCTGCCTGTGTTTTGTATTTTGGCCATTCTAATAGGTGTGTAGTAGTATCTCATTGTTAATTTAATTTGCAATAGCCTAATGACACAGGATGTTGAACACTTTTCCATATACTTACTTCTGCAGAAGTATACTGAATATCTTCTTTGGTGAGGTGTCTGTTAAGGCTTTTCCTCACTTTTTGATATGATTGTTCGCTTTCTTATCATTGAATTTTAAGAGTTCTTTGTATATTTTGGCAAAAGACCTTTATTAGATATAACTTGCAAATATTTCTCCCAGTCTGTAGCTTGTCTGCTCATTCTCTTGCATTGACTTTTACAAAGCACAAGTTTTACATTTTCATAAGGTCCAGTTTATTATTATTTTCATTCGTGGATCCCACTTTCCATGTTGTAACTAAAAAGTCATTGCCAGACTAAAGATCATCTCTATTTTCTCCTATCTTATATTCTAATGGTTTTATATTTTTGCATTTTATGATCCATTTTGAGTTCATTTTTCTGAAGAGTATAAGGTCTCTGTCTAGATTTATTTTTTTGAATGTGTGTCCAGTTGTTCTAGCACCATTTGTTGAAAAACTATCTTTGCTCCATTATACTGTCTGTTCCTTTGTCAAAGATCAGTCGACCATATTTATAAGGGTCTGTTTCTGGGCTCTCTCTTCCGCTCTGTGGATCTATTTATGTATTTTTTCATCACGACCAGACTGTATTCTTTATTGTAGCTTTATAGCAAATTTTGAAGTCGAGGGTATCAGTCCTCCAGCTTTGTTCTCCTTCAATATTGATTTGACTATTCTGAGTCTTTCACTTCTCCATATAAACTTTAGAATCATTTGGTTGATATCCAGAAAAGGAATTGCTGGAATTTTGATGGGGATTCCATTGAATCTATGGTCAAGTTAGGAAGAACAGGTACCTTGACAATACTGAGATTTCTCATTCATGAAAGTGGAATATTTTTCCATTTATCTATTTCCTGTTTGATATCCTTCATTAGAATTTTGTCATTTTCCTCATATAAGTCTTATAATATGTATTTTGCTAGATTTATACTTAAGTATTTCATTTTTGGGGGAGGTGTTAGTGTAAATAGTGATGTGCTTTTCATTTCAAATTCCATTTTTTCATTGCTAGTATATATTAATCTTGTATCCTTGAACCTGGCTATAATCTCTTATTAGTTCCAGGAGTTTCTTAAAATCAATTTGGTTAGATTTTCTACATAGATGGTCATACCATCTGTGAGCAGACAGTTTTATGTCTTCCTTCCTACCTCCATATCTTTTATTTCCTTTTCTTGTCTTATTGTATTAGCTATGATTTTCAGTACAATTTGAAAAGCAATGGTGGGAGGGGACATCCTTGTCTTGTTCCTGATCTTAGCAGGTAAGCTGTGAGTTTCTCACGTTAAATATGATATTAGCTGTAAGGTATTTTGCAGATATTCTTTATCAAGTTGAAGAAGTTCCTTTCTATTCCTATTTCCCAACAATTTTTATCATGAATGGGTGTTGAATTTTGTCAGATGATTTTTCTGAATCTATTTATATGATCATGTGATTTTTCTTCTTGAGCCTGTTGATGTGATGGATTATATTCATTGATTTCAAATGGTGAACCAGCCTTGCACACCTGGGATAAGCCCCACTTGGTCATGAAGTATAATTGCTTTTATACATTGTTGGATTTGATTTGCGGATATTTTGTTGAGGAGTTTTGTGTCTATGTTCATGAGAGATACTGGTCTGTAGTTTTATTTTCTTTTAATATGTTGGTCTGATTTTGGTATCAGGGTAATGATAATCTCACAGAATGATCATCTTAGACGTTGTTGATTTTTCACTTTATTCACCTTTTTACTGGTTGTTAGGATGGAGTGGCGACTTTTAAGTTCCCAATGTGCCCTACTGGCTATGGAAATTTGAGTCCATGCTAAAGCAAATTACTTGTGCCTTCTGCACCTGTTTGAGCCGATAAATATATATATCATTTCTTTTTAAAATAGCAAGCAGTTATACATACACATTTTAGTAATTTGTTGGATAAAATAACACCTTTTTAACAATGAACATTTTTGTTCTCATTGTCTCTTGGAATCCCGTGGTTGAATTTTGTCTGTATCAAAGCCTGTTAGCAAGCCTTGAATTGCTTTGTCAACAGGAGAATTTTTGCCAAAGGAAGAGTGTAATGAGTCATTAAAAATCCTAAGTGTCTACACTGTGAGTCTCCTATGGATGTTTACCAGATACACAGATTATATCACTTTATGACCTGAAAAATTTCCAGTGTGATTCATCTTCAATGTCACAAGGTTCATTTTTCAGGGTAAATTTTACTACAACCAGGATCTTCTGTAGAGTCTTCTCTTGCTCTAAACTCACTCAAAATTTGCAACTTTTTAGGTAACCCCATAAACTGATGTATATATCCAATGTGTTATATGTTGCTTTCAAAATCTGAAAAGTGAAGGGAAGCACTTCCAGAATGGTGGAATGATGGTCTATGAAAATTCATTCCTTCATGAAAAAAATGAAAGTACTAGTAAAAATCATCAAAATAAACTTTTTTGGAGATCTGGAAATTAATAAAAGACTTTCAATAATCTAGGGATTGTTTATTTTTTTTAAAAAAAAAAGCTGAATGCTGGAAACAACGCTGAGTTCTGTGGCATTTTAACTCTCCCTATTACATACCCCTCTCCCCAGGACCTTAGAACTTTTGCAATCATGATACCCATGAAAACCAGGAGTCTGATATTCATTGGAGGGGGCTGAACAGGTTGAGTCCTCCAGACTTCGCTTCAAGAGATTTGTTTTATCTTTCAGCACCTTATAGTCTCCATCTGCAGGGCTTGTTTTTATCTAATCTGACTCAGAGCTCATGCTGTCAGGAAATTTTCTCTAAGGCATTTATCTAAGAAAAATCGAACGCAAAACATCTAACATCCCAGTTTCCCAAGGTGAAAATAATAAATGGGACAAACAAGAAGCTGACCCAAAAACTTAACAGAAAAATCTGTGGAATGAGATATCGATAGAGGAGTTTGAAAAGCCCCTATATATCCCTGGGACTCTAGAAGGCCATGTGCATGCCCATGCCTGTATGAATTCTCAGGAATTACCTAAGAAAGCTCTAACCTTTCAATGTCAACTAACCTTGAGGCTCTGCACAAAGGAAGTGAAGGGTAGAGTATAGTTGTAAACTTCTTGCTGGACCATTGAAGACATGCCCCAATATACACACATAATCCCTCGTTAGGCCTGGGAGACTGATGGTTTAACACATTTAAGGAAATTGCCAACCAATAATTAGCTGACCACTAAACAAACTGAGCAAAGACTTCAGGGGAAACTCATGACAAAGAATTCAGATGTTAAAATTAGTCCAGGAAAGTCAATGAAGGAACAAGTTGCAACAATAACAAACAGGAACTACAAGAAATTCTGAGCGGTAGTGGTGGGGTAAATATAATTTCCAGAGCTGCCGCATTATATTATTTAAATTTCTAGTTTTCATCAAAAAAGTAAGACAAGCAAAGAAACAGGAATGTATGACTCATACAAAGAAAAAAAACCTGCAATAGATACATACTGTCCCTAAGGCAGCCTCGATGGTGGACTTACTACACAAAGACTTTAAATTAGTTATTGAAAAATATTCAAAGAATTAAAAAAGCCATTTCTAAAGAGCTAAAGGAAAGAACTATAGAACAATGCTTCAACAACTAAATGATTTATAACAATCAATGAATGAAAATTTTTAAAAAGAACCAAAAGAAATTCTAGAGTTGAAAGTACAATAATTGAAAGGAAAAATCCATTAAAGTGGCTCAATATAAGAATAAACAATTGATGAGGTTAAAGGCAGGTCACTGAGATTATCCAGTCTGAGAGACGGAAAGAAAAAAGGATGCAGAAAAATGAACTGAGTCTCAGAGACCTGTGGAGAAACCACAAGAATACCAACATACACATATGAGGGTCCAAAAATAAGAGGAGATGGAGGTACAAGTAAAAAGAATATTTGAAAAAATGATTAAATTAAAAAAATTTGATGAAAATCATTTTTCTACACATCTATGAAGCTCGATGAAGGCCACCTAGGATAAACTTAAAGAGCTATACCAAGCACATCATAACCAAACTGTGGAGGCCAAAGAAAAAGAGAGAATCTTGAAAACTGCAAGAAGAGGCAACTCATTACCTACCTACAAGGTGTCCTCAATAAGATTGACAGACAATATCTCATCAAAAACCATGGAAGCCTGAAGACAGTGGATAACATACTCAATGTGCTGAAGGAGAAAAAAACACTGTCAGTCCAGAATTATACATCATGCAAAACCATCATTCAGAAATGAAGAAAATATATTCTCAGATAAATGAAAATTGACAGAAATCATTACTAGTAGATTTGCCCTAAAACAGACAGTAAAAGCAGTCCTTCAGGCTGAGAAGATAGCTCACTAGATAGTCTCTTGAATTCACAGGAAGAAATGAAGAGCACTGGTAAAAATATCTAAATAGGCAAACATAAAAGACAATATAAATATGTATATATATATTTGCTTCCCATTCTTTTATGATGTGATTTAAAAGACAATAGCATAAGCAAGTCAAAACCTATGTGAATGCCCTTATGGTATATAGAGATGTACTTTGTATGATGATAAGAGTACAAAGGAGAGGGAAAGAGAATGGAGCTATATAAAAGCAAACATTTTATTTAATCGCATATCATAACATTTTAAAGTGTATAATTTAGTGATTTTTAGTGTGTTGACAAAGTTCTGCAACTATCGCTACTGTCTAATTCCAGAAGCTTTTCTTCATTCCTAAAAGCAACCCAGGGCAGAGGATTCTGGGAAGATGGTGGAGTGGGGCACACCAGAAATCTGCCTCCCCAACTGGACGATAATTACACTGGCAGAATCTGTCTGATATAACATATTCTAGAACTCTGGAGTCTATTGAAGGCTTACGGCTTCCAGGGCAAAGCTTGGATGGTAGATTGCAGTTAATTTCGGTCAATTTCAGCTCTTGGCAGAGTAGCAGCTCCTCATCCTCTCCCTCCTCAGCCCCGTGGCAGGCGGCTGTGCCTGTGTTCCTGGAGCAGCCTGCACACAGCTTTTGGGAGACAGAGTGGGCAAAAATGACCTACCCTCCAGATATCAGGATCTGTGCTCTGATCACTGCTGTTTCTGATCACAAAGGTGCAGACAAAGAGATGGTGGCCATTGTTGTTGCATCTCCTCTCATTGCTAAAAGCTCTTACTTCTATGGTTGAAGTGAGTTCCATGGTGTTTAAAGGGGATGATGCCTTTTTCTCTCCTTCATTTTTCTCTTTTTCCTTTTTGAGCAGGATATCAAAGAATAGGACATTCAAAAGTAACTGCATATACTAGGGAAATTAGAAAGTCACCATGCATACCCAGGGGAAGGATGAGGCTCAGAAAAGACCTGGGAAGACCTTAAGTGTACACCTCAGGCTGATCCTTGGCATGGAGACAGCCTACAACAATAAAAAACAAAACAAAACAAAACAGTAACAATGGCAACTAAACCAAAAGAAAACGAGTAATCAGCAAATCTGGGCAACGGAGGAGAATCTGTTTTCCAGAGTTACCACATTGTTAGATTCAGATGTCTAGTTTTCAACATAAAACCACAAAGCATATGAATAAATGGGAAAGTGTGGCCCATTCAAATGAAAAAAAATCAGCAGAAATTGTCCTTAAAAAGACCTAATGACTGACAAAAACTTTAACACCGCTAATCTTAAAGAAACTCAAGGAGTAACAGAAGATAGGGCAAAAGTCAAGAAAACCACGTATCAATAAAATGGAAATACCAATAAAGAGATAGACAACCTCTATATCAATAAACCTCAATAAAGAGATCACATGTTTTTAGAGCACGGGTAGAGAGATTCAGATTTAAGGACCTGCCATTGTTATATAAAAGATATGTGAGTATCAAGTGTCAAATATTTCTGGACTTAGCTTTTATGTTTTTTTCTTATATTACTTTATAACAGTCTCTTTCTAATTATACATCCTAATTACTTGTTTCTATATTTGTTTTTTAAGAAATATTGGGGATTTTTTGTGCAAAACTTCTGAGTTGGAAGATTTTATGTGGATGTTATCTTGTCTGAGTGAATTGAAACTTTTTGTAAATTGATTAGCAACAATCTTGTGCCATTTTCATTAAACGTATCTGCCATATACAAAGAATTAAGCTTTTTACTTCATTCCAGTGCCCTCTTGGATTTGAGAATTTTAAATATAAACTGATTAATTGAAAATAAAGTGTTCTTGTTCATGCAATCTTTTGTCTTTGCTATTATTAAGTGACTTGTTCTTTCCTGTTAGATTGCTATTTTTTCACTTAATTCCCCTAGAGTGATTGGCCAGGAGAAGCCTCTGAAAATATAGAATGCACTGGAAGGATTATGTAGATGGTCTCAGTTGTCTAGAGCATGATTCCTCAGTGAATTTAATTTTGAACAGTCAGCCTTGGAGACAAACTGTTTGAACAACTCAGTGAAGTGATTTATTTTTCATTGATGATTAACCCAGTCACATCTTCCTTTGCCTAGGGGAAGATTTCTCTTCGGGTATTAATGCTACTATCAAGCTGTAAAATAAAAGCTATTACCTTACTAGACATGAACTACATTAAAACTGTCATATGAACGCTCAAAAAATATCTAAAACCAAGCTCATTTCTTTGATTATCCAGCTTCCTGCAATATTGACCAAAAATGCTATTAAAGATTTGTTCCACTAATTTGATCAGTTAAACTTAATAATTAGGTTTTAAACTTGGTTCTTGATACATATTCTCAACGACAGCTTTCAAATTTGGTGATTCATCAGTCACATCAACGTATATTCTTGATGCCAACTCTGGATAATTTCATAATCCAAACTGTAAAGTGTTTATGAAAGTTGAAGAAGATGGTCATACTTTATGTGGTCATAAAGAGATATATCCATGTGTGAGAAAGCATTTACAGCTGGGTAACTGCGTGCACCCTGATCTTTCTCTGCAGTCACACCTGGATTGATGTGGTGGCAGTCCTGACTTATCTTCATCAAACTAAATCGTCATCTTCCAGGACCAGAGATAGAATTTCAGAAACTTGGATTTAGAACAAGTGACAGAAGAGGAAATAAAAAACACAGGTAACATATTCACACAAACTCTTCACTGCTACGAGCATAGGGCAAAGTAGACTTAGTTGGAATGAACTATGTATCGTTCTTGAGAAGCAGGTTTTGTCTTTGACCCAAAATGTTTTAAGCCAGAAGCTCCTGGCATAAAGCAGCACATGTATTGTCTGTATTTTATGGAATATTATTGGAATAATCACAATGGAAATAATTTTCTCCAGTATTTTGTGTTCCAGTTGTTTAAATGTATACTGAAATACAGAGAATGCAGAGCAGAGCATAGCATATAACATACAACATACAATATAACATGGCACAGATATGTTCTTCAAAATAGCTTTTTCAGATTGCTTTATATAATCTAGAGAATCTAACACTTATTTGTTTTGAATCTCAGTATTTTGAAGATAATAGTAATGACTACTATAGTAGTTTAATAAATCATTACCTTGTGTCTGGTATCTTTAAGTGTTCTGGTTATGTATAGATGTTTTATTTCTGTTGGTAATTTTTTTATTGTGGTAAAATATACGTAACACATTATTGTGCATCGATCACCACTATCCATCTCCAGAATTTTTCATTGACCCAAACTGACAATGCACCCATTAAACAGTAACTCCCATTTGCTTCTCCCCCGAGCCCCTGGTAACTACTCTTGTATTTCTGTCTCTCTGAATATGACTATTCTAGGTGACTCATAAAAGAGATCACCCTTTTGTAATCTCTTTCCCTTTTGTATCTGGCTTATTACACTTACAACAATGTCTTCAAGGTTCATCCATGTTGTAGCATGTATCATAATTTACTTCCTTTATAAGGCTGAATAATTTATTTTATTATATTTTCTTATTATATTCTTCTGAGGCTCAAATTCCAAACCAGAAGTTAGAATCTGAATTCCCGAAAAGTGCACTGTGCAGACATCCTGCCCACCTGTGCAAAATTACAAAACAAAACTGACAAAGACTATCTATGAGATAGGCAGTCTACTCTCTCTGATTGTTGTTTTTCTGTTTGTCCTTAAAGTCTATTCAACCACATTCAGGTTTTAGAGGTAGCATTTTTCCTTTACTATGAAGAAATTGACTTGGAAAATGATATTTCTTTCTTTTAAAAAAATCAAATGAACTGATTAAGTGTTTATTAAGACCTCAAAACTTTTACTGCACCATTTTTTATGGTCATTGTTCAATCATTTTTAAAAAAGGTGTTGCTTACAGGGGAAACAGGTTTTACTATACAGACAGTTAAATAGAAACCTCTTTAGGCATTGTGATCATATGTTTCAAAAAGATCTGGACTAAAACTCAAAATATCAGAATCTATAATTTCCAATATCTTGTTGATTAAAAGTATTTCCCAGTATTTTAAACCTAGCAAACCATATAAGTGGTTTTTATTTATGCCTTATGTTGTTGAATTTGGCATAGTGTGCATCCACTTAATTTATCTTAATTGTCATTGTGGGATACTTACAAGGGATTTACATTTTTTCAGGATTCTTTAATGATTTGTTGTTTCTCACTGAATACATTAAGAAATTTGAACAATCTCATGAATGTTTCAATCAGATATATTTATTTTTTATAAAATATAATATTGGTAAAGTATAGAAATTTGCATCATGGCAAGTCAAATTAACAATTTTCAATAGTTTAGAGTAATAAGTTCATAAGAACATTTTTAATAGTCAAATATTTATTAATCATTTAAAATATATTAGACACACTCATAGATTCTGGAGATACAATCATTAATAAGGTATGTTTTCTATCCTGGCAGACCCAACAGATGATAGTGGAAAACACAGCTATAGACAAATAAGTGTTGTAAAGACTCAACAGGTCAGGGGATTAAACCCTCCTAGTGGAAGCTATCTTTTGAATGCTTAGACTACTCCTATAAATTATGACTATTTACTTTCCACTGTAAATGCAGTTTAGCTTCATAATTGTGAGTGAAGATATTTAATTATGTATATATGCAATGACCTGCCAGAAACCCTGAAGGTGGAACTCCTTGTTTAGGCAGCTGATCTCATCTACTGATATATCTTAAAGCTTAGAATTTTATTTACTCATTTTTCTTTGATTTGGAAGTACAGGATTCGGAAAGGCAAGTCCTGGTACTGATGCTGAGTTATCCCTTGGGCCACCTCCTGATTGATAGCCCAGGAAATCTGAAATTTCCTCTTCACCCAACTCATTCAAACCCCCCAAACCAAACTGTTTACCAATTTCAAAGCAAGTTTCATTCAACCTACTGTCCTTGCTGGTTGCTATCTATCTTTTGTCTATTCTCTCTTATTTTCTCTCATCTACACTTATATTCTCTTTCTGATGCTTGGGTACAAATTTACCTAGAAGCACAAAGGATAGAATAGTCTCTTGCTCTTCACAAATGATCATCTGCAAATGTGGGCTCTGAAACAGAGCACAATTAAAATAATTCTGCCTTACAAATAAAACTGACTCTGGATCATTCCCGAAAGGCCTGACAAATACTGTATTTTCCTCAAGTGAGAATGAATACCTTGTATTCAACACGGACTCAGATAACCAGAACCAATTATATGAACAAAATAACTAGTCTCATACGTTATTAATAATCAAACAACCTTTGACACATGCTAATTCACCCTGATTGACATAAAGAGGATCTACCAACAAAAGTGTTATTGTGTCATTTAGGATAAAAGTTTCAATGACAAAAATTCAGAAACATACATCTGGAAAGATCATAGCATTTCCAATAAGAATATAAGTTGGGATGTGACTTTTCCCAAGATGACTGAGCAAAATCAAGTAATACTTCTGGATTTTCATATAGAATTCTTTCTACTACACCATGATTCTGCCTAAAATCTTTATTTTGGCCTTCTGAATTGAGCTATGGTTAGCAATAATTAATTCCAAGCAATGTTGGAAAGTAAGGAAAATGTCTAGCACCCAACCCATTCATTTTGATTAGTATTATCCATTTTTTCCTTCAATAACCTAGGTAGTAATAAATGTTAATTCAGTTTGTGTATGTATCCCTGTGTGTGCATGCGCATGTGTATGTATTTTCAAACAAAGCATTGCTTTCATTGGACTTTCTTGGCTGGAGAGAATTTAACACATTTATCTCTGCTCAATTGCTTTCTTATGAGAGTTGATATTCAGTTTAATGAAATAAAATTCAATAAGCATATAACGAGCACTCATGATATGACTTGTTTTTATTTTTTATTGTGGTGAGTGACTTATTCCTTGAGTCGTGATGCTTATAGTGGAGTAATTCAGAAAGGCAGTTATCAAAACTTCAGATGTACATCGGAAAGCTATATAATGTTATTATCCAATTTTAGTGCAATAAAAAATAAAAATTAAAAGAAAACTTCAGCTATAATTTTATGCTCCATGCACTAGGTATTACTTTACATAAATATATAAATAAAGTTATTAGAGATGAGATTGTTTTCATGGAGGATCTCAGGATTCCAAAAAGCATTCAGGAAAAATGAAATGATAAATAATGTCAAAAATGCCGTCTTTATGAGAGAGATTCTGGAGGAAGTAGCTTTCTTGCTGTTTAGTAGATCATCTCACAGACATGCCCACTCGCAAATAACTTCCGGTTAGAATACTGAAGTCTCATCATTGTTATTGAAACAAGAAATTTGTGAAAAGGAATGGAGTAATTGTGGAAGGAGAATCCAAACTCTCATTTTCTAAATAGTTACTCTGTGTGAGGCCTTGTGGAGCAAACATTTTTGAGTAAGGCATCACATTTTTGATATAAAGCTTGTGATCTTCTCAAATTCATTATTGGCCCTTTTTCTTACAGCCTTTGACAGCTGAGTTCAACACCTTCAGAAGAACACATGGAAAATAGGCACAATGGGACTGAGTTTGTCCTCCTGGGACTCACACAGACCCCTGAGGGGCAAAAAGTTCTATTTGTTGCATTCTTACTTATCTACATTGTGACCCTAGTGGCCAATCTCCTCATCATTGTGACCATTATGGCCAGCCAGTCACTGGGTGCCCCCATGTACTTTTTTCTGGCTTATTTATCATTTATTGATGCTGTCTATTCTACTGTCATTGCTCCCAAAATGATTGTAGACTTGCTTTATGAGAAGAAGACTATTTCCTTCCGGGCTTGTATGACTCAAGTCTTTATAGAACACTTATTTGCTGGTGCTGAAGTCATTCTTCTGGTGGTGATGGCCTATGACCGATATGTAGCTATCTGTGAACCTCTTCATTATTTGATCATCATGAATCAGCGTGTTTGCATTGTCATGCTGCTGGTGGCCTGGACTGGAGGCTTTCTGCACTCATTGGTTCAATTTCTCTTTATTTATCAGCTCCCTTTCTGTGGCCCCAATGTCATTGACAACTTCGTGTGTGATGTGTATCCCTTATTGAAACTTGCTTGCACCAATACCTACCTCACTGGACTTTCTATGATAGCTAATGGAGGGGCAATTTGCACTATCATCTTCTTCATTCTCCTAGTTTCCTATGGGGTCATATTATACTCTCTTAAGACTCATGGTTTGGAAGAGAAATGCAAAGCCTTCTACACCTGTGCATCCCATATGACTGTGGTCATTTTATTCTTTGTTCCCTGTGTCTTTCTGTATGCAAGGCCCAATTCCACTTTTCCCATTGATAAATCCATGACTGTGGTTTTCAGTGTCATAACTCCCATGTTGAACCCCTTAATCTACACCCTGAGAAATGCAGAAATGAAAAATGCCATCAGAAAACTTTGGAGCAAAAATGTGACTTTAGTTGAGAGAGGGCTGTTTCCCTCCCGCAGAACATAATATTCATTCTTTCACAGAAGAATGGAATACTTTCACTACCAGTGATTATATTTAAAAATAATTTCCTTTGGGTTATTTAGCTTATTCATTCTGAAAGAGTCACATAAGTTAATCTTATCTAAGTGGAATATGTTATAGCCCTTAGAGAGCAAGAGAATTGCATAGGTTTAATCTCATATAGATAACTAACATATATAGGTGACTGGGTGTTTTAGCTTACGCACAGCTGTCTCAAATTCATAAGAACTAGAACCTTTTCCCACAAAGTCTAAGCTTGGAAGATGATGTAAACTGCACTTAATATATTAAAAATGATCAAGTTTACAATTGCTGGTGAGAATTAAACATTTCAGTACAATCTGGATTAAATGATGTGGTTCATTTTGACTGTCAGATAGCAGATGAGAGTAAGCCAGGAGTAAGGAGAGGGTAAAATATTGAGTAAATACTGTTTCTACTCTAAGACAAAAGGGAAGATTTGAAGAGGGAAACTAAGGCCAATGATTGTGTCTTAGGCATGACAACAAGTGCTCAGTGGAGTGATGAGAAGATTGATGAAACACAAATTATAAATTGTCAACAGCAAACTTGGAAGGTGTAAGAACTGAAGGAGGAAATGTAAGGCAGTCTGACATTCTCAGTAGATGGAGTCTTCTGGTTTGTGAATAATTTTAAGGAATGTTAAGACGTCCCTTTTTATTCATTATCAAGAATCTCTCATGAGGTCCAACTGCCATCTGAATTTTTCTGATACTTAAAACAACATATAAGGACGTAAGTATATTTAGTCCAAAAAATTAACAGGATAAATAATATTTGGGTCTGTTGTATAATGATGCTTTGGGTTATATGGACTTTTAATTCAGTGAAAATATTAGGCATTAAGTGAGGAGAGTGAGCTAACTCTTATTGAAGGCCAACCATGAGGCATACATTTTGATAGGTTATTTACATGCTTTGATTATCTTAGTGTAGCAACAAGTTTTATTAGTCTTTACTCCATTTTGGACAAGAAGAAAATAAGACTCAATGAAGTTAAGCAACAGTATCAAGTCTTTTAGACTCTGTCATCTCTACTCTTCCTACTTCTCAATACTCCTTGCTAGGATGATGTGAAAATATCAAAACACAGAACTGATCATTGGTTGCATTGTCAGGATTGCTCTTGAGGCATCCTTCCCTTATTATGGGGGGCCCTTTCTTCCCTTCGGCTGTCCCTTGACCTCCCCTTCCCAGGTTACTTGCATTCTCCTAATTCCTCAGGTGTCAGAAAAAAGCCATCTGATGATCTCATTTCCACAGATGTAGTTCACTTCATGGGCATCATGAAAAGTGGGATGAAATGAGCTCAAGAAATAAAAGTCAAATTGTTGAATTTCAAAGAAAGTGACACAGGTGAGAGACAAGTTTGGAGAAAGAATAAGCAACTCAATCACTGAGGAGACTAATACTCTGGGCAGGAGGGTAGCACTTTGAAGAGCTAAATGTTGTTTCTATAGGATTTTTCCCATTGTTGTGCCATAGTGTTAATATTTATTACTTGAAAAATGGCTCCATTTTCATTTAAGTGTAGGAAATTTTGACTTATTTCATTTATACAAAAACTATTGTTCAATGCCTATAGTGTACCAGAGAGTTCTGGGAGCTGTTGAATACCACAAACAAGGGCTATGTTTGTGTGCAACTTAAATTCAAGTGAGGCATAGATGGATAATAAACAAGATAATGAATAAATAAAAAATGTAATTGTGTTAGTAGTGTTTGCTGAAAAACGTTTTATTAAGAGGGTGATGCAGAAGAGAATTGGATATAGATTTGTGTAGTTGTTTCAAGTACAGCTAGAATTTTAGTCAGACCCAAGATTAAAAAAACACACTGTTTCCTCCCTTTCTTTTTGTAAGTGAATTACTCTAACACATACATTTGCAATGGGGATGGTATCTCTCCCAAGTAAAATGGTAAGTAAAATGGTAGGTAAAAATGAGTTCTTGGGAGATGAAAATATCTTACTGTTTTTACATATAAAGCATAGATATACATAAAATACATAAATACTATGTCTGTGGTGTTAAGATTTTTGGGAGGTCATTAGGGTAACAGAATGTCAAAAAGGAGCCTTAGGTGGGCAATAATGAAAATGAGAAAAAGATTGAAGAGCCCTTCTTAACCCACAGTTAGGTAAGAACATGGAGCAGTTTTAGAATGTTAGTAAAGATAATCTAAGTGCAGAGGTTCGCCTGTCACCTCTGAGGATCATATTTAGTAAAACTGAGAGCCTCTTCCTTCTCAGGAGGCTTCCCAGGGTGTATGGTCAAATATGTTAATG
This sequence comes from Equus caballus, assembly GCF_041296265.1. NCBI lineage: Eukaryota > Metazoa > Chordata > Mammalia > Perissodactyla > Equidae > Equus > Equus caballus. Next base: position 17,088,285 of record NC_091695.1, read on the forward strand.
AACCAGTTGTAATCTGTGAAGTACACTGTAAATGTAGGATATTGATATTTTTTACTATTGAAGGTGGAAAAAGAATAAAGACTCTAACCTCAAATGTTTCTAAATTGAAAACATGTCATTTGGGAGTACAAATTGTTATGGAATGAGATGGAACTCAGTCCTTATTTTTTCTTGCTGAGATACATTTTTTTAACCCTTAATAATGCCAACTAGGGGCCGGCGCTATGACCTAGTGGTTAAGTTCCATGCACTCCGCTTCAGTAGCCCAGCGTGGGTTCCTGGGCATGGACCTGTGTACACCATTCATCAGCGACCATGGTGTGGTAGCAACTTACACACAAAATAGAAGATTGGCAACAGATGTTAGTGCAGGCCAAATCTTCCTCAGCAAAAAATAAATAATTAATGTCAACTGTCCTTCACTTAGATGTGACACAATTTTAATCGTCTTAAAAGATGAAAGAGCACCAGATTAGGTGATAGAAAAATTTGGTCTTAGTACTTTCTAGCTGGCTAAGAATAAATCCTGTTGACTTTCCTTCATTTATATTATCAGACAGATGGATCATTGTATGGCCATTCTGTTATTGAAGAAGAGATCTTGGTTGTGGAGCAAATAATGAATTGTTAATACCATGATCTGGTTTTGTGCTTGTGGAACATCAGCTTGGCCTGGCTCCAGTGAAGTTCAGCCCCTGGGAAAAGTGGATCATTGCAGGGGTGGGTGGGAATTCACTGGAATGGTGATTAGCTCCTCAGTCAGTAGAGACACAGCCTCAAAAGGATGCAGTTGGAATGATGCAAGTCTGCACATTTTGAAATTCTGTGCCATCTGGAAATGGCACTCTGTCCTCTTTTAGACTATGTCTATTGCCTGAAAGGTCACATCCTGTTAATGATGTTTCTTCTAAGATGTGGATTGGAAGCTGTTTATCAATTAAGCTCAATGTGCAGACAAATGGAAGACACAGTTCTGTGAATGATTTTGCAAACAGCTTAGCTGGCTGTCTTTTTTCGGCAACTTTTTCTATTGAGATGAAATTTAAATTCCTCCACCAACCACAAGGGTTGTTTTCTACTTGCCTTTAAACCCTTAGAGCAGCTGTTTTAAAACTTTCTTTAAAATCATTAGAAACTGTGATCCTATCAAAATAGCTTTCCATTTAGTGATTGGATGCTTTGTTCCAGTGTAGATCTTACTTGCCTCTGCACTGGGATGTGCTGCTTTAACACTCTAATGTCAGATTCCTAGCTCTTTTGTAGACAAGAGTTTCTTTGAGTACATCCTGAATGGGGCAGACCCGTGGTGACCCTGACATGACCTTAGAAATTTTACTCGCACAATGTCCCCCTTCTAAGTATTGGGTCCGTCAGGTAACTGGCTTTTGGACATTGTAAAGATGACATCAGACCGAGTTTTGGAGGTGACTTTAAAAACTTACGTGAGAATTAAATGTTTTTATTAATTTGAACTATTTTGAAATCATTGAAATAGTTGAATCATCTATATACACAGACAATTATGTTATACTTAAAATGTGTCAGAGGTTTACCTGTTCTATCTATATACACAAATTGCAGACTTGGCTTGGAGAGCTTTGAGCAATCAAAATTTTTATCTTGGTTTATTTGAACTTCTTTTGGCAAATTATCAAATCTTAAGTGTCTGCCTTTTGGTCTGTATCCAGTTGATGAGATTAGCAAATAAAATTGTATTTGTGTTTCAGAGATGAGCTTTTAGGAAGGGAAGGAATGGGATTAACTGGATGTGTCTAGGGTGGTTTTAGATGTTTTTGTTTCCCTTCTTTCATGCAACTCTTTCTTAGTGTGTGTATATATATGCATCTGTATATTATACACGTATATTATATCTATATATGTTTCTACTTTCCTCTTGTACCAATTTCCTCTAATCTTTATTTTTCTACTAATCACCTTTGAGAATTAACCTATCTGATGTTTTTCTTTCTGTTTTAATTCTTTGATGATACATTAAATTTCTGACTTTAATTTTTAATGTAAAGATGAATTGGACTTTAAAAATGTATTTCTCTATCTATATGAAAGCACACACATTTATTTGTGAGCAGCTCTGACAACAAGGGTGGTTTTGGTGTTGATGCTGAGGGTGATACTGATGATTTGTCCAGGGATGGGGTGGTGAAATCAAGAAAGCTTTCAGGGATTAAGACCCTCCCTCCAAAAGCATTCCAAAAAATTAATTTTTGTATCTACAATGGTATAGTAATTTTCACCCTATAAAAGTGCTGCTGTAGATAATACCATCTTCACCCATCTCTCAAGGAAAGCAAAATGAATTAGGAAGATTTCCCAACAGCAAAAGTCATTTTAAAGCCTTTAATTAGAGAAATGTTTTATTCATGGTGTATATGCCCAGGACACAGATCCTCTGAGGAACACAGGGCCACTGATTATTCATTGAAAAATGATGACTCAGGGCCAACCCTGGCAGCCTAGTGCTAAGTTTGGCAAGCTCTGCTCTGCTTTGGTGTCCCAGGTTCCGTTCCTGGGCATGGACCTTAACCACTCTGTTAGCAGTCATGCTGTCCTGGTGGCCCACAGACTAAAAAGTAGAGGAAGATTGCCAGAGATGTTAGCTCAGGGTGAATCTTCCTCAGCAAAACAAACAAACAAACAACTCAAAGGTGCTTACTAAACACGTTGCTACCACTTCTTGTTATCTGTGACTTTATTGAAGAAATTATTTTGCTCCATAAGAAATTAAGACACAAGAAACACATATCAGCTGTAAAGTCAGCTTCTTGGATTCAGATCCAGGCTCTATCACTTACTAACTGTATAGCCTTAAACAAATTAATTATTCTATTTTTCCCAGCATCTAAATATAGCCAGATGTAAGGATTAAATGCATGTATAAAGTACTAACAAAATGTCTGGTACAAAAATTATGTATTGTCATTAGTTAAATAAGGATATCTGTGTATAAACTATATATCTCTATATAGATATTACATTGTATTTAATTTAGCTCCATATGGATACCAATAATATGTTTATTGTTTAAGTCATCAATGAAATTCTAGGAATTTCATTGGATTCTAGGAATTCTAGGATTGAATGAACACAAATTAAGGGGAGATACAATTTTTCATCTAGCACTTGCTTAATATAATCAAGATTGATAATATTTAATGTTAGTAAAACTATGGGGAAAATTACTCTTTAAGACACTATTGATTGGAATAAGAGATGGGCCAGGATTTTGAAAGCAGTGTCATAGAATCGATTAAAGTGAAACAGATGCATAACTTTTGACGTGGTGATAACATAGATTTCCCCAGCAGAAATATTCAAACCTGGAATTAAAGATGTCTATAAGGGATGTTCGCTGCAGTATTGTGTGTTAGGCAGAATATTAGAAATAACGTAAATTTCAAGCAAAAATGGACTCTTTAAAGGAATTATGGTGTAACCATTAAAATGGAATAATATGCAGCAATTAAAGTGAAGGAAAATTCACAAATACTGAGAAATAATGCCCATACCAATTATTCAAGTATAGTATCATATTTTATATATGTTTATCTAGAGTAAAACACACAAATGACTGTAACAATTACAGTATACTTACACACAAATGCACATCTGAAGAGCACGCACTAGATTGTTAATAGACGTTGAATGAGTGCTTGTGGTTGGGAGTGGTCCTGATTTTAAACTTTCTATCACTCCATCTATCTATATAAAATATTTTCCAAAGATCAGCTTTTACTTCTATAACTTACAAAAATAAATAAATAATTTTTATTTAAACTATTCTACTTTAGGATATGACTGCAGTCTGTTTTAGAAAATGGTTTTGGATGATTTTTCCTTTAAGGTCATTTCAAAAACTTACATCCTGACTAATGTTGAGGAGTCATTAGGCTGATTTCCTGCTAGCCAACTGAGCATTTAATGGAAGCAGGTGTAAACACATTTGTTGAAAATCCAAAGGCAGAGGACCTATTTTAAAATAGTTTGTGGTCAGTATCAATCTCCTAATCCTAGGAAAAGATATGGGGATGCTTATCTAAGCCCTTTACAATTATAAACTCATGTAATCTTTACAACAACTCTTTGGGATTGGTAACATTACTTTGCCATTTTACAGAGAATGAAACTGAAGGACAGAGAGGTTGTCTGGCATATTATAGGAACTCAGAAGGAATAGCTACCTGTAGTATAGAAAGTCAGGGGTTTTACATGGTTTCTGTAGCCTTATAGCTGTTACTACTTATTCCCAGTTGAACTGTTTAGCTAGGCACACCTACTCAAGGCACCTCATACCTAGGGATAGTAGGGGTGTGTGTGACTAAGTTTTATGGAACACCCAGAGTATGCTAAGAATCATAATATCTAGTAAACATTTAAACTATAATTTAAGTTAATACTTTTGTCATATTTTAATGTTTATAAGTTTATAATGCTGTTTAAATATTAAAATTTTAACTATATTAAAGCATACTGTTGTCCTTCTTGTTCACTTTCTAAACTATGTTTACAAATTTAGAATTTTCTAAATTCTCATGTCAAGCACTAGCTCCTTTCATCTTCTTTGAAACCTATAGATCATACTGATATTTTCCCTTCTGGACTTATATGCACAGGCATTGTTTCATGAGTGTTCATAATCTCTCTCTCTCTTTACGGATAAGGTATTTCCTTGTATCCTTTGGAGTAACGGATATGCTATTGAGTGATAAATATGCACTATCTGGAAATAATTAGGTGATTGCAGAAATGTCATTCCTCACTTCCTTTATATGAATGGTCTTTTGAGTGATGGTATTTCACAGGAACGCTGGAAAGAAAAAGACATTATTACAAAGAAGATCTGATGGCAATGATTCGATACTGAACTGGAAGTCCAAGGCGTGTTTCAGTTCTTGGGTTTGGCTATAGAAAGTCTGGGAGAAGAAACGGCAAAGGTGAAAGATAGTAAACGGGATATTTGAGCTGCATGCTAAAGAAATAGCAGCGAGGCTCTGACAATGATGCTCTCATTTCTGGAGGCAGGGACTGCCACCAGCATTGCCTGGCACCCATGGTTCAACGTACTATTTTTTGGATGAATTCAATTTCATTGATTTAATTAAATTTAATTAAATGACTAGTGTGTACACAGTACAGCATTAAGAATGGGTAGAAAGAGAATAAATTAGCTCTCTTTAAGCATCCACATAAGGACATAAAGCCAACATAAAATTAAAAACACATTATCTAAGAAGATAATTGAATTACTGCTGATATGCAACCTAGAAAGCTTATGTAGCAAATATCCAAGATGATGGTTGTGATGGGGACAATCGGGAGGAAGTGAGGCATGAAGGACGAGTGGTAATGGATTTGTTGATAACACACGCCATAGGCAGAGGCAGGAGGACATCAGGGGCTAATAGAAATGGAAATTAATCATGATGAATATTTGAATAATGTTTTGAATATTTAGTGCTCCCTAAACATTCTCATGCCTGTTACTTCCTTTGATTCCCATGGAAGTGTTGTAAGCCAGGGCATAAACTTCTTAGAGGGGTTGTAGAGCATAGTGGTTAGTAGCCTGTGCTATGAACTTGACCACATACCCACCAAAGGGCTTTGAGTAGTTGCGCAAGTTTTCGAAGCCTTATCCACTGCCGTGGAAAATAAGGATAATACTAGTTCCTGTCTCATACAGCTTTTGTGAGAATTAAAAGAGAAAATCATGAAGCTCTTACCACAGTACCCTTGAATAATAACTACTTGAGACCTACTGACTTTAATTGCTGTTGCGTTGTTTTATTTTTTCAGGATCGAAGGTTATGTATTCAGTCAATGGCCTGACTGGGGTAGAGGACTAAATCTGCTCATTCTGAACCCATGAACTTTCCCACTGTCCTAAAGAGACTGAGACGTGTATTCTGGTGGTAAGAGGTGGACTTGACTGTAGTGGGAGGGAGACATACAAAACGATGAAGTTGATTACATGGGGGAGAGTCTTGAACATCAGATTGAGAAGTTGAGATGTGTACTAGTTGTCTAAATAGATTTGTGATGAATCCATAGATTTTAAGACAGAAGAGGCATTATTTTCTTTCCTACTGCCTTTTGTTTTAAAATACCCTAAGTCATGAGGTGGCTCAAAGGAAATTTTGCTTGGAAGTGTAAACATTTCATGCAGGTAAGAACCATTTTGCTGTGTTTGAAAGGGACAGAGTCCCTGCGATGGCTCCTTTGAAACCCTAGTTTTCCACTCATCTACCACAACTGTCTCATTCTCCAGATGAGGAAACTAAGACCCAGAGTAGTGAGAAAATTAACAACATATCCTAGGAGTTAGAGGGACAACCTGGAATAAAGCCCAGTTATCTTGCTTTCCAAGAATGTGTTCCTTCTACTTCATTAGGGCTACTAAACAACTTTTGAAGTCCTTGGACTGGAGATAGGAGAGGTTGTTGTTAGTCTATATTTTAGATTTGCACAGAGTGTCTTGGCAGCTGTATACTTTGTTTAATAAGAGGGATAATTCTAACAATAGGTCTGAGTATTTAGAGCAGTCTTAGAGAGCATGTAGTTTATATCCCCACTTAAAGCAGTAGTCGCTAATGTATTCCCACCAAGTGCCGGATAGACTCTGCTTAAGAACCTATGCTACTGAAGCAGTTCTTTTACCACATCATTTGGCTGTAGGAACAATTGTATTTAGCTAGTATAGGGCACTGTTCACTTCTTCAGTGGTACAGTGCAATGGTTAAGAATTTGTGTTTCACAAGGAGATTATGTGGATTTGTAATGCTCAATCATTTTAGGTGAGATGTTTAATGTCTCCATGTCTTAGTTTCCTCATCTTCAAGACAGGATTTGTGATAGTACATATCTCAAGTGATATGAAAAATAAATGCAATAATGCATGCAACATACATAGCACCTTTCTGGGACACAGTGTAAAAAAGTTGTTTTATTGATATTTTTATTATTCATTAGAATATGTTGTTTCGTCTGGAGGCACCCCTTCACAAGGAAAAGTGGAAGGAATGATTTATATTGATTCAGGCTCATGAGCAGAGATGGTGTCAGGTAAATCGGATCTGCGTCTTCCTGGAGCAGAGAAAGATACTTAAGGTTTTATTTTCTTTAATCACCATATCTGGAAAATTATTAGAATCTTGGAAACTTAATAAATGATTGTAGCTTCTGGTTTGGGGATTGCATTTTATATATGTACATATATATATATATATATATATATATATACATATAATTAGAACACACGCTGTATTGTGGAATTGTCATTCAATTTTATTGTAGAACTGTTTAGTGAAGTGAGCACAGAAAGCATAAATCTATTTCACTGGATTGTTATGAAAATGAAACTATATCATGAATCACAGTATCTCTTCCATGTTGAGAACTTGATATTATCATCAGAGAAGCAATATAGCTTGTTACTGGTATTGATTTTGAATCATGAAAAGCTGCATTTGATTTGGCTTCAATGTTTACTAGTTGTGGGAACTTGGTGTCATTGTTTCAACCCTCTAAGCTTCGGTATCTTATCTCTAAAGTGAAGAGAATGTCTCATAGGATAATCTGTTGGCTGAGACATAGTAGGGAGTCACTGAATATTAGCAATATATAATAATAATAATCCAATCTGAGAAGAAAGAAACATAGATGGAAAGAGTATAGTTATCAATAAGTGGAGAGTCCTTGGGTTATGACATATCTCTTCTACTAGCACAGTCCAATGTTCAATAAGTATATGGAATAAATGACTAAGAATTTGCATGAAATGTTCCAAGTTCTTAGTTCTTGGGTGTGTCAAGTGATAAGTGGAAGTCAGCTTCCTAGCTTGAGTTTTCCAAAAAGCAGAGGCTGACAGAAAGGCTTGTATGTAGGTAGTTTATTTGGGGAAATGGAATGGAGGCAGTCAATGAGGAGAGTGAAACACGAAGGAAAGAAAGTTAATCCAAGATTCTGTTAAGCTTGTTACCATTTATCCACCGGCTTATATCTATCAATGATCCAGGGTGTCCTTAAACTGTGTTAATTCCTTCATCTTTCCAGGTGTGTGTGTGCACCAGAATGATGAAGCAGAGTCTTCTAAGCATCTCAAGCAGCACATACCAGGACAGACAGCAAGAGATACGCTGAGGAGAGAAGGTGTTGTTGGGGGGATAAGTAGGAAAAAGCTGTTGTTAGGCTATAATTGTCAGCAGCTGGCTGCTGTATCAATAGCTAGAGAAAAAAGTAAGTCAAGAGGGTGTGAGATAGAGTGCAAAAATGTCCAATACACTCAGTGATTACTAGTTCAAAACACTATTATTTTGTAGATTTTCCAGTGCAGAGCAATGTGCTTACATCAGCCCACAGTAAATGGAGAATCCAAACAGTGTGACTGAATTCATTCTTTTGGACATCGCAAATAATCCTGTCCTGCTGAAAATACTCTCTGCTGTGTTTCTAATCATGTACGTGTCCACAGTTTTAGGAAACCTACTCACTGTGGTAACCATGATCACAAATCAGATCACCTTTGTATCTTTTCCTTACTCCCTTGTCCCTAATGGATGCCACCTACTTTTCTATTGTCACCCTCAAGATGACTGTGGACTCCCTCTCTGAGAGCACTATCATCGCCCTCAAAGGCTGCATGGCCCAGCTCTTTGCAGAGCATTTCTTTGGTGGTCTGGGGATCATCCTTCTCATTGTCATGGCCTACAATCATATGTGGCCACCTGTAAGCCCCTGCACTGCATAACCATCTTGAGCCCTTGAGTGTGTTGCCTGTTGCTGGAAGGGGCCTCACTGGGGGAACCATGCATGCAACAATACAGCTTTTCTTCATGTATCAAATAACTTTCTGTGGCTCCGATGTCATTGATCACTTTATGTGTGATTTGTTTCCATTGTTGAAACTCGCCTGCATGGACCTCCACAACCTGGGCCTCTTAGTCATCTTCAACACTGGCGTGATGTGTGTGACCTTATCTTCTTCCTTATCTTCTTATCCTCATTGCCTCTTACATGGTGATCCTCTGCTCTCTGAAGTCTTAGAGCTCTGAAGGGCAGCATAAGGCTCTCTCCACCTGTGTCTCCCACCTTACAGTGGTTGTTTTATTCTTTACCATGTATTTTCTTGTACCTAACTCCTGTGGCCATTTACTCCATAGACAGGCGATAGCTGTGTTCTTTACCATTGTCACATCCATGTTAAATCCCTTGATCTATACCTTGAGGAATACACAGGTGAAAAATGCCATGAGGAAACTGTGGGTGAAACAGGGGACCCTGGATGGTCACTAGCTTACATGCTAAGAACAAATCTTTCCTACAAGGACATTGAGGTCTTTCTCTCCCCATTCAGTGCAATCCATTGGGCACACAGCAGTCAAGGGCATGTTCTAAGCATGCACATCACATTAAGATACCACAATCAAGTTGTTGCTTACCTCCTCAGGACATTTTGTACTCCATCTCTTTTCTCACATGAGTCTGGCCACTCCCTCTCTCTCTATTTTTTAACCTGTCTTTTGAATAATTCAAGCCTTTCCCAGTTTAGGGCTTTTGGTCTTACTCTGATCACTGCTGAAATTCTTTTTTGAATATTTTGCTTGTTTGGCTCCATCTCATTTTTTCCATCTTCAGATCAACTCCCACCTCCTTAGTCAAGTCTTCCCTGATTAATTTCTTTAATCATTCACCTCTGTTATTCTCTAGCTCTTCAGCTCATTGTATCCTTAATATCAATTATCACAAACTATATTTTAAAAAATTTTTTCTTGAATTTTATCTTCTCTGTTTTCCCTGAATGATTATAATCCCTGTAAGGGCAGGGATTATGTTTCTTCAGTCATGCTGTGGGTAGAACACTCCCAGCCAACTACTAGCTGGCTAATAAATATTATTGAATGAATATAAGTCTAAAAGAGACTTTTTGGGGATATTTTCAATTTTGTAGGTTGGGTAAGAAGTAGGGAAGGATAAATAATTATAAAATTAGAATTTTCCTGCTGTCAAATTTCCTTTTGGAAGCTAGTACAATCTTAGATTAGTAATTTGCTATTCAACATGGAGGCCACCACTTTACCAAAATTGTCCACTACCTTTTTCCATCCTTTTGAGAAGCAGAATAAGAATTCATCAGGCTGGAGTCAAGAAACATCAGCATCTGGTGTCTGTATCTTGAATATATCTATTCTTTATGAAAAAAAAGTGCAATTCAATGGATCTATTTTTTTAAACTATGGGAGAATGATTCTTGCTGTTACATTTTAAATTTGGGTTTCTAAATCTAAAGGATATTTATTTTCTCCCAGATCTTTCTTTGGTTGTTGATAGAGAGACACTAATGCCTTCTAAACTGCCTCCCTTGACTAAGTATATGGGAAAGCTAAGGTCATAGCATGATTCAGTATTCTGTTATGGTTTTCTTCGAAAAATATTATATATATCAATACAATAATTGCCATATTAGTTACAGTATTTCAAACAATATTTAAATAAAGATTTTTATTTTTAAATTCAAACTGAATATATGGAATAGATATCTAGCATCGATTACCACCAACCATTTTTAATTAGGTTAATTTATTTATTGAAATGTATTTGCAGAATTTTACAAAGTCTCAGATACTCTTCTAGTATCTGAGTATATAGCGATGGATGAGACAATATGTTTCCTTTCTGTCCTGGAGCTTGCGTTCTAGCGCAGGAGATGAACAGCATATACAAATGAAAGTAAAGTCATAGAGTGATAAGCGAATCTCAAAAAATTGTAATGGAGTGCTGTATGTGTGAGTGGGTAACTCTACTTGGGTGGATCTGGGGGCTTTTCTAAGTGATGATTTCTAAACCAAGTTTGGAATGATGAGGTAGAACCATTCTTTAGCATTACAGTGGGAAGAACAATTAAGGCAAAAGAGAAAACCTTGTGCAGAAACTCTATGGTAGGAACTAATGTAAAGTAAGATCAGGGTAATCAGTGCACAGTGGACTACAGGGAATGTGGTCCAAATAGAGATGTGAAAGATAAGCAGGGTCCTGATCAGGGAATGCTATTATTTTTTAACTCTCAAGCTCAGAAGAGCACGGATGTCAAAATGACTCTATTTGTATAATAATTAAAAATCAAATCCTTCATGAGGTTACAGATGACACAGCAATTTGGCATCAAAAATCTTTGCACAGAGCTTCCATTTAACTTTTTCCTACATCACTGCCAGCTTACAACATCTTAAAATTAAATTTCTGGATTCACTTTACAATTATTCACCTCATTTCACTTCAAAGAAGAAGAAAATGCCTATGACAGTGTAATAATGTTGATCTCTGTAAGAGCCTTGTAATGATCATTTTCTATTTTAATTATAGAATGAAAGAACTGAAAGGATCATAATGAGATCTATAAATTTAAATATTTGTAATCCTTTTGAAAATTTTCCTAGTATCAAAGTAGGTCTAGAATCTATGCCTTCTATTACATTGATAAGAACTATTCTGAACTTTCACACTGAAATTGTTACCTATCAGTTAGATTCCACAAACTTCTCCCCTTGTCTGTTCTATAGGTCCCCTAAATTAATTCAAATTTAATAACTTACTCAGCGCATGTTACTCAGCAGCTCAATGCCTTTTTTTCAACAGTCTGACTTCTAATCAATTCTTGATCTGACTCCTTTTTAAAATTTAAAAACAAAATTAATTATTTTATTGATGTCATATTGGCTTATAACATTGTGTAATTTCAGGAGTATGTTGTTATAAATCAGTTTCTGTATAGACTGCACCAATATTCTAGTTTTATCCATCACTATGGATATGTGCCCTTTTACCCTGCCCAACCCTCTTCCCTCTTCTGGTAACCACTAATCTGTTCTCCTTGTCCATGTGCTTATCTTCCACATATGAGTGAAATCATGTGGTGACTATCTTTCTGTCTGGCTTATTTCGCTTAGCATAATACCCTCAAGGTTCATCCATGTTGTTGCAAATGGCACAATTTTGTCTTTTTTATGACTGAGTAGTATTCCAATGTATATATATGTATATATATATATACATATATATACATCCACACACTACAACTTCTTTATCCATTCACCCATTGATAGACACTTGGGTTGCTTCCACATCTTGGCTACTGTGAGTAATGCTGCAATGAACATAGGGGTGCATAAATCTCTTTGAATTGTTGATTTCATATTCTTTGGATAAATACCCAGTAGTGGGAGAGCTGGATTATATAGGTGCCCACTCTTGACACTCTTATTCAAGATAGTAATGGAAGTTTTGGCCAGAACCTTTAGGCAAGAAAAAGAAATAAAAGGGATCTGAATTACCAAGGAAGAAGTGAAACTCTCACTGTTTGCAAATGACATTATTCTAAATATAAGGAACATTAAAGAATCCACCAGAAAACCATTAGAAATAATCAATAACTACAGCAAAGTTGCAGGGTACAAAATCAACATACAAAAATCAGCTGCATTTCAATATACCGATAATGAACTAGCAGAAAGGGAAATCAAGAATATAATCCCATTTACAATTACAACAAAAAGAGTAAAGTATCTAGAAATACATTTAGCCAAGGAGGTGAAGACCTATACAGTGAAAATGATAAGACGTTATTGAAAGAAGTCAAAGGACACACAGAGAAATGGAAAGATATTCCATGCCCATGGAAGAATTAACATAATTAAAAAGTCCGTATTTCCTAAAGCAATCTGCAGATTCAATGCAATCCCAATCAGAATGCCAGTGACATTCTTCGTGGAAATACAACAAAGAATCCTAAAATGTACATGGAACAACAAAAGACTCTGAATAGCCAAAGCAGTCCTGAGAAAAAAAGAACAAATCTGCAAGTATTAAAATCTCTGACTTCGAAATATACTATAAAGCTATAGTAATCAAAACAGCAAGTTACTGGCACAAAAACAGACACACAGATCAATGGAACCAAATTGAGAGCCCAGAAATAGACCCACACATCTATGGATAACTAATGTTTGACAAGGGAGCCAAGAACATACAATGGAGAAAAGAAAGTCTCTTCAATAAATGGTGTTAAGAAAACTGGACAGCCATATGCAAAACAATGAAAATAGACCATTATCTTACACCATACACAAAAATTAACTCAAAATGGCTTAAAGACTTGAATGTAAGACCTAAAATCTTGAAACTTCTAGAAAAAAACATAGGCAGTATGCTCTTCAACATGGGTCTTAGAAGCATATTTTCAAGTATGATGTCTGACCAGGCAAGGGAAACAATAGAAAAAACAAACAAATGACACTACATCAGATTAAAAGTTTCTGCAAGGCAAAGTAAATCATGAGCAAAACCAAAAGACAGCCCACCAACTGGGAGAAAATATTTTCAAATCATATATCTGACAATAGGTTAACTTCCAAAATATATAAAGCGCTCATACAACTCAACAACAAAAAAAAACAAACAACCAGGTCAAAAAATGGGCAGAGGATATGAACAAACAGTTTTTGAAAGAAGATATACAGACACATACAGGCACATGAGAAGATGTTTGGCATCAATAATTACTAGAGAAATGCAAATCAAAACTACAATGAGATATCACCTTACACCCATCAGAATGGCTATAATTAACAAGACAGAAAAGAGCAAATGTTGGAGAGGATGTGGAGAAAAGGGACCCCTCATATAATGCTGGTGGGAACGCAAAGTAGTACAGCAACTTGGTCAAACAGCATGGAGATTTCTAAAAAAGTGAAAAATAGAAATACCATATGGTCTTGCTCCTTTTTATTAGAATTTGCTGTTACTAGTATTAGATTGTAAATCATTTGATTATCTTTATATTAGAGTTGAAAAATTCACTACTACTCATGATACAAAGGATAGCAATGTAGGGATAAAACGGCGCTGTAATTTTAAGGAGGATATTGGCCTAAAAGCTACCGCAAGCATCAGACTTATTGGGAAACATTAAATAAACTTGCTTCCTATTTCATTGAGAAAATTTAAGACATCAGAAGATAAACTTTCATAAACTCTTATGATTGTATCTACCAATCTGCCATCACCCATCCAATTACATGCTACCTTGCTACTTACTCCTGTAAATGCATTATCTATTCTCCTATCCAAAGGCAAACAACCTCTTTTCTCATGCACTGGACCTCATCTGCTTATCACTTGCATGAAGACATTGGTCTAAAAGTCTCTTCTATAGCTCTGATATCCTCTTCATTCCCTTTCTACTGGGTCATTTACATTGTAAAAAAAAATCTGTTATCTCTTTTATCCTTAGAAGTACTCCAGTCACCACATTCTCTATTTCAACCGATGGCACAGCTACTCTATCAGGAAATCTTGTTGGCCCCACCTTCAATGTGCATCCCAAATTCCATCACTTCTAATCAGTTTTAGACCTGTTACCTAGTTCAAGTTGTCATCATCTTTCACCTGAATTATCACAATTGCCTCATACCTCTTACCCTCTAATACTCTATCCTCAACACAGCACTCAGAATTATCCTTTAAACCCTGAGTCAGATCATATCACACTTCTGTTAAATACTCTGCAATGGCTCTCCATATCACGCAGGTAAAATTTAAAGCCCTTACAATTACTAGAATCAGCAGCCATAATCTGGCTGTCCTGTCAGCTCTCTGAACTCCTCTCTTATGACCAACTCTTCATTGACTCCTCTGGTTATTCTGGCAGCTGACTGTTCCTCTTACAGGTCAGGTATTTTCTAGCTTTGGGGCCTTTACCTAGGCTATTGTCTCTGCTTGGAACACTTTCTCCAAGTCATTTGCATGATTATCATTTTATGTTCATAGATGAGAAGAACCAATATTTTACTTAGTACTGCCTTTAGATCTGGGCAAGCAGGGCCACGGTTCCTGGCTCCACACTTTGAAATATCTTCTGTGAAATTTCCTATGTTCTCTGCCAGTGTCTGTGACTGGGCAGACCCTTCTGGTGGGGCACCCCAGCCCACACCAGAGTGCATGAGTATCATCTCTGTTTTCTCTCTTTGGGGTGCTCTTTGATACTCTATTCCACCCATGGGGCCAATCAGATAGCCCAGGAAGCTGTGGATTCTGTAGCTGTGAACTTACCCCAGGTTCTGTGGCCAGAACCTTGGTTCCAGGAGGGCAGTCTGGCAAGCAAATGGCTTCCACAGGCTGGTTCATTGTTTCTTTTATAATATTGTACTAAGTTGATTACTAGAATGGGGTTTACATGCTCATTTTGGGTGACACAGCACAAGTTCAAGGGTGTGGGCTATAAATGGTCCCCTGCTGACCCTTGACGTGGGGCAGGTATGTAGGCCATTCTCAGCAGTCACTTGTTCATGGTCTAACTGCAGTGCCACCATCTACAGCACTGCAGATGGTGGGGGTGGTGGCAACCATCTTATAGCCTGCCCATCCTTCCTGCTGAAAACAGAGGTCACCCTAGCCATTCCACAGGCTCAAGGTCACATGTCAGACAGTTCAGAGGTTACTGTACTTATCTCCTTCAAGGGCTTTTAAAACTTTTGCTCTGCAATGCTGACTGGCCCTTTCTTGCCTCCCCTGGATGTGGTGGCATTGTGCTCTCCTGTTTTGTTCTTAAACCACATGTGATGAGGGACATGACTTATATGAATGGGACCACTGTTCTTTGTCTGGGCTCAGGTCTTTCATCTCCTCCCTGCAGGTGGTGGTGTGTGGAAGGCAGGGATGTGGTCAGTGTTGAAAGACATCACTTTCCAGGAATTCAGTGATTATGGCTTAAAGACTTCAAGGGAAAACGTGGTTGGAAGGTCAGTAGTTCCATACTTAGGGTATAAAATTCTAAGCAGTCAGTTTAACATGACTGGGAAATGAATTATTGCTCACATTTTCTTGCAGACTCTGGTCAACAGATTTGCATTTGTGCTCATTATCAAGGAAATATTGTTTATGGAGTCATTGGAAGCCAGTATTAACGAGCAGTCCAATACGATGAAGCATCATTAGTTATGATGTAAAACGCCATTAAAGACATAGTATTTAGGAACTTCAGAGGCACTGTTACAACATCCAAAGGTTCTGAATAGAACAAGAAGAGATCACTCCTTAACACTGATTTGGCTACTCCGTATCCTCACATGTAAATTGAAAAGAGATTTTATGTTTACTTGAAATCCAATCACCAAAAAGAATGAAAAGAGAACCAGTCCATCAGACTGCTTGCCATTCACTCCATGCTTTAAAAAACCTTTCTGAAGGGAGGACAAAAATATCTTAGATATTAGGAACAGAAACTTATTCAAGTATTTCAAGTGAAAAGAAGTTTATATTTAGGACACTGATCTCAGTGACTGTTGGGAAAAAACAATCAGGACTCAGGAAGGGCAGAGCCCAGAACATTCTCAGAACCTCAACTGTACGTGTACCTGTATCACATGACTCCATCATTTAACATGATCCATGAACATCTGCTAGAGAATTTGAGTCATTTGGTGAATTTCTTGAGAGAGAAAACCTAATTGACCCAGTCTTGCCTGTGGATGAGTTCCTCTTGGATCAGGTGACCACCCCATGCCAATCAACTATGGGAGAATAAGGGGCACCAGATTGCATAAGGGAGTCAGCAATGAGTATCTTTTATTTGAGAACAATCAAAGAGAACTATTGAGAGAAAATGTTACTAGCAAAACCAGTATGAAAGCTGCAAGTGTAGTAAGCTGACTTTCTTCCCCTCCAACAGGAATAGAAGCCAGAGACATCTGAGAGTAAAAAATAGGTTTCAAGAGAGGATTATATTTTAATTCACTTGGTGACCTGAATTTTCTTGCTTTTGTCTACTACCCAAGTCAGAATAATTCTATTTGAATAATAATTGATACAGAGATCATTCCAATTTAGACACATCTTGCATGTCATTTCCATAATCAAGTTTCATTTATCTCAGGTGGCCAAGGGGCTTCTGAAATAAATGATTTACAGTAAAATATTTCATTTTCCCCATGCACATCAACACCAATAAAATACTTACTCATTGAGTATTGTGGACAAAAATACTAAATAATCATTTTTTTCTTTACTTAGTCTTCCCTTTCAGGCCCAATGAAGAAGAGTATATGATATTAATTTTCTGCCAGAGTTTATGAATTCGTCACTGGAAATCCTACTGTAGTAAGATATAAATTTAAATGAGCAGAGTTTAAATTATGGCCTCAATTCATCCTAAGACTACATGTGAGACAGAGGTGAATCAAACTTAGTAAAACCTCAGTTGTCATCTATTCCCATTTGTGGTTTCCATGATTGAATTACCACAGTCAACTGCATTCAATAACACCCTGGCATTGGTTTAGCAGAACCTGGAGTCCAGTTAGGGAATCCAGTCATTCAGTCTACAGTTCACTCATTGCTGGAAGGGACTTCAAGAGATCATTGACTCAGCTTCCAGCCTTCGGGCAGTTTAATGGTCTCCTTTGAAACTACCCTCTGCAAAATGTTTCCACCAGAACTGGGAAGCTTAATCATTTCCTCAAAGGTAGGGAGTCAATTTCAGGCTTTTTTAATGGAAGTTTAATGCAGGGACTCATTCATGGACTGCTCTTGTTTTCTAGCCTAATAAACCTTATGACACTACTGTGTACCTTATTAAAGTAAAAAGAGCATTAGAATTGAACTTAAGAGATTTGGATTCTAGGCTCAGTTCTGTTACTCATTAGCTGTATGACCCTAGGTGAGTTATTTCACTTCCTTGGTCCTCAATTCCTCATGTTTAAGTCTGGTTAATAAAAGCACAAATATTTCCTCTACACTTTCTGAGGCAGGCATTCTTTCCTTTCAAATGTAATATATTTTAGTATTTATAGAAACATTTTAAAGGTAAGTCTTCACTTTGCTGTTTAATTGATGGGGAAACTGAGGCTCAAAAACTTTAAGTAACATACCAAAACCTTCCTAGGGATTCTTCTAGTCCGTTTTTAACAAAAAAGGCCAGATGTGGGGATCTGATTTTTCTCTGAGACACTTGAGCTTGTTGGCTGCCACTAGACACTTCAGTAAAACTGCAAAGCATGGTGCAATCTATTCATGGCATTCTCCCACCTCATTTTGTCTCCCATCCTTCTCCTTCCATTCCTACCCTGGACCTCTCATTCATCCTCATTTAAGGCACCTAGCATGCAATGTCATACCTTGCAGGCAATTCTTAGGCCAGACGGCTGGGTACTAACATGGTTTTCCAGGGAATAAAGTAATGTTGTAATGTAATCCAGCCCATCTTTAATAGGTTGCAACCATTCAAAAGCAAATATATAACTTTCTTCCCTGTAAGTGTAAGGGCATGTATCTTTAACAAGAAAAAGAAAATATATAAGACGAGTATTTAAGAATTCTTTTCTCTTTTCCTCCTTTCCTATCTTCCTCTCTACATTGATTTAAAAACATAGATAAAATTAGAAATGGGAGAACTTAACATTAATAATTTTTAAATAAATAATGACTATTACTAGTAGCCATTTACAAAGAAACAACAGGAAATTAAAGAGGTTGAAAAACTTGCTTAAATTCACTTAGAGATAAGTGGTGGGGCCAGGACTCATGTCTCCCTTACATATTTCATCTTTCTAAGCCTTTAACTGGCTTCAAAGACTTTCATGCCTCTAGAAGAGAAGAGCTTAAGCAAATGACATGGAAAACGGAACAGAGTTTCTCCACCTGCAAATCCTGTTGAGTTGAAGTTTAACTACCTGGGTCCAAAGTTTACTTTTGCCATTGGACTGTCTGTGCTAGGTAGCTCATTGGACATCCTTTGGGACTGAGTTGGGACTAATGGTTTCCTTGGAGCTTCTGAGGCTAAAAGGCACTTGCAAATTTTGTGGGAATTACTATAAATATCTAATGCTATAAAAAGAAAACACTTAACTCATATTTTTCCAAAAGACAGACTCTAGGAAGAGAGCTGTCTTCAGAGAGATTTCTCTCTCAAAACACAGGAATGTTTTTCTCCAAAAGGTTTCCAAGAACTAAATTAAGAAACTTCCCCTATTTTTCATGACACTCTCTCCTGCTCCATTATGAATATTGTTTTGTTTAACCTATCGCTTCTGGGCGGGAACTGTGTGACTTATGGCCACATGCAGAGTCCTCCTTTCTCCATAACCTCCTGTGATAGAAAGCACTGATAAATCTCCATGAAGTATAATTGCGTGTTTTATCCAGGCATCATAAGATTTATCTTCTAAGTAAATTATAACTGAAGGTACAAAAAATATACTTTATTGGAAGTCATCTACTTGCTCATAAGAAAAGAGGTAAGTTTTTCAGTCTGTCTGAAATATTTTTTTTATGTTGCTTCCTCTAGACTGATTTGATGGAATCTTTTTTTTTTTTTTTTTTCTGAGGAGGATTGGCCCTGAGCTAACCTCTGTTGCCTATTTTCATCTTTTTGCTTGAGGAAGATTGTTGCTAAGCTAACATCTGTGCCAATATTCCTCTATTTTATGTGGGATGTCGCCACAGCTTGGCTTGACAAGTGGTGTCAGGTCCACACCCGGGATCCGAATTGGCAAACGCCGGGCTTCTGAAGCAGGGCATGCAAACTTAATTATTACCCCACCAGGCTGACCCCTGACTGGATGGAAACTGTGCTCAGTGTGTCTTCTAAGAAGTGATGGAGCTGCGGAGAGTATTTCTACCAATGAAAGGTTATGGTGGTCCAGGGTTCCTAAGTCTTCTCTGGTCTCAGCAAAAAGCAGTACTACCTCTCAAAAGCATCTCTGTTCAGGGGCCACCGGGTGGCTTAGTGGTTGGGTTCATGCTCTCTGCTTCAGCGGCCTGGGGTTCGCCCACCCAGATCCCTGGTGTGGACCTGTGCACCGCTTATCAAGCCATGCTGTGGCAGGCATCCCACATATAAAGTAGAGGAGGATGGGCATGGATGTTAGCTCAGGACCAATCTTCCTCAGCAAAAAGAGGAGGATTGGTGGTGGATGTTAGTTCAGGGCTAATCTTCCTCAAGAAAAAAAAAAAAGCAACTCTGTTCACAAAGTGTGCACTAATCTGTACCATGGCATTGAGGCCGGCCTGGCAGAAATTTTTTTCTTGGGCGTCTCCTCATTTGAAGAGTTTTAGGTCAGTGGTGATGTTTTGTTGGAAAGAGTATAAGACATGGCTGCACTTTCTATACACTTGAGTTTTCAAGCTCCTTGGCAACCCTTGCTCATGATCCACAACTTCATCTCCTCTCTGATTTTGGGGCAAGTCATAGTGCAGTGGTCAGGGAGAAAGAAGCTGAATTCTCTATGAAATCTTGGGTCAAATTGGCTTTTCTAATATTTTTATTAGAATTAATTCTAATTCTCTCCCCATTCTATATCTTTCTGTGTATTGTCCTCTGACTCTTCTTTCTATGGTGTCTGCTCACTGTCACTCTCCTCTCTCCTGCTCTGACTTCATTCAGTCTCTGCCCTTTCCTCCTCTTCTCTATTATTCACTTAGGTATCTAGTTGTCTGCTTTGATATTTGTCTCACTGTGCAGTTTACAGAATTTGATTTTGGAGTTGGGACAGGAAATTAAGATATCAATTGGCATCCTTCTCTGATGGTTCAGGATTTGCCTTTTCTAGGATGCAATCTACACGATGATTGGGATTTGTGTTTTATAAGACACGGAGGGCGAATGCTAGAGAGAGAAGCTATCCAGTAGCATCCACTCTACTTATAGCCTGACTGTACCTGGTAAAACTTTCTGTATCAGAGGTTAAGCTTTGTACATAGAAAAGAATAAGGCAGGGGCTGTCCCCGTGGCTGAGTGGTTAAGTTCGTGCGCTCTGCTTCGGCAGCCCAGGGTTTTGCTGGTTCTGATCCTGGGTGTGGGCATGACACTGCTCATCAGGCCATGCTGAGGCAGCATTCCACATAGCACAGCCAGATGGACCTGCAACTAGAATATACAACTATGTACTGGGGGGCTTTGGGGAGAAGAAGAAGAAAGAAAAGAAAAAGAAAATTGGCAACAGGTGTTATCTCAGGTGCCAATCTTTAAAAAAAGAACAAGGGAAGTGGCCATACTCACCTTTCAAGAAAATGTGCAGGTTAAATGAAATAAGAAAAGTGAAAATCTGTATGAATGATAAGATTAAAGAACAAGAATAATGTATAAGCTAGGATTGCTGTATCCAATTAAATGCATATATTTAACAAAGCCCATAGTAATATAGGAGCATAGAAGACAGAGGCAGATGTCCAAATTACCTGGAAAAAAGCGGGAAGACTTCTAGCATCAAATATAATTTGAACTGGTTAAAATTTCAACAGGTAAAAGTAAAAATTAGGGATTAAGGAAGCGAAAATAGGATGCTCACTACTGTGATGTCCCCAAAATCAGAGAGGTAGGATGGTCTAGGAGTGGTAGGAAATAATAGGTAAATTGAATGATAAAACCCCAGGTATGGTTGATGTGAATGTAATGCATACATCTTGTCAAGTGCTGCTTTTCTGTCTTTATGTCCCCAAATCTTCTCTTTCCTTATTGAAAATAAAATAAAATGGAATTACATGGCCTGGCTTTCATGGTTGTAAGTTATCTGCCTACAAATGTATCTTTTACAACTTTTTGATTTGATGGGACTACTTTTTATGGAGATCATCTCTGTTCACCTGAAGCAATGCATGCTTCTCCCCTTATGATTTTTTACTCGCTCTTCTCACCTAACTTCTCTCTTCACAGCAAAATGTTCCCTCCCTTTTGTCTTCATCCCCATATGAACTTAGTGGATTGAAACTAAGTAATCGTTAATTCATTTTCTCTTTTATAGTTGTCAGAGATAATTGGAACTGCCAATCAGATCTTGTGTAGTTTTTATATCATCTCTAGTTTATCACACTGAAGTAATATTATTTTAGCTGGATTGCAAAGAAACAAAGTTTTATTTAGATGTGTATATTTATTAGAGGTAAATGGACAATTTAAGTTACTAATATTGAAATATTGATTTAGTTAGGGAAACCCAGTATAAGCTTATTGAATACTTGAGTTTCAGAGAACCCTGTTGGAAACTACAGTTTAACACAATTAAAGCCGTAACTCCACTTCTTTATCATTTTTTAATCTTCACTAGCCAATCAATTCATTCTCTAGGGAACTTTTTTACTGTTGAAATCAAAATTCATTTGGTATTATCACATACAACTGTGTGTCATTCTTATGTAATTAATTATCATATCTAGAAGTATGTTATCCCTCTAACTTGAATAAAAAGAAGTTGAAGACGCCTTTCCGTGACACACTATAGTGACTGCAGATGAGTAGGTTCTTAGTAAATATATAATGATTTGACTTTGATTCATTGATTCATTGAAGGATTGGTGATTGATCAGAAAGAGGAGGAATATCCCCAAACACATACTGAAATAAATTCTAGACCATTTCTCATTAATATTAAAAGACACAGGAAAATTATAAGACAGAAGAAAGATGATAACTCCCAAATTGAAGTAATAAACTAAACTAGAAAGGGGAGAAAAATTGATAGATTTGACTGTAAAAAATTAAAAATAAATACCAAAAGAGCTCAAAACTTAAAGATATCAAAAAATTAACTGACAAAAGATATGCATAATTGAAAACAGATGAAATGTAAGAAGTAAAACTATACAAAATATTACACTTTACCATTAATCAAAGAAATGTATAACATAATTTTAAGTCTATTAACCAAGCAAATAAGATAATGCCCCAAGTTAGTTTTTTATTAGAAATTTGTGCCTTATTGCTATTATTTTAGAAACAATGGGAAATGATTCAATTTGTGCATAAAAAGGGATATTTAACCAGACATATATATATATGTATAACCCTGAAAAACCTGAAAGAATGAGGAAAGAGCTAACAGTTACTTGTGCAGTGTGGGATTGGTTAATTATAAATTTTTGAAGGATGGTTTTTTCACCTTGCAATCTACTTTTAACTTTGGATATTTTTATGCAAATATATTCACTCTATAATTAAAATGTGTCTAATAAATATTGAAACAATCAAATTGAAAGGCTATAAAAACCTTGAAAATATACATATTTTATGGCCACAATCTCCTAGAAATTTATTTTGATGAAATTATTAAAAATAAACAACAAGATATAAATGAGAAGAGCTTTCTTCAAAAGTTTGTATTAGGGTGAAAATTTGGAAACAAGTTAAATAAGAATAAATTATAAGATTTATATTATGAGATTGTGATGTGTTAATTTACAGTTACTAAAATGGGTAACTGTGTTATGGATACTCTTTAATTACATGGACAAAGGCTTTTAACAATCAAAAATGAAAATCAGAAAGTATAATAATATTACATGATGGTTGAAATTATATAGATATGTCTGTATAGAAATAAAGAATAGAGTAGAACAATGGGAAATATTTTTATGTTGCAAGTCTGAAATAATTTTTTTAAATTATGTTTTAAGAGTAATAAAAATTGCAAGAATACAAACCTCTGGACATTAGTGGTATGAGAATCATATGTGAGTAAAGATTATTCAGGTTATAGAAATATAACAAGCAGCACATAAATTTGGATCCAGAGGGTGTGAAACTTGATGCCATGCATCTAACATGAGTAATAGATTATTTCAAATATATAGTAATTTTCCTCAATAATGCCAAACTCAGTGATTTACCCAAATGTCTTATGTGCCCTGACTGACAATGAAGATAAAATTATGGCGACCATGAGCCTAAAGTTGGAGAAATGATTTCTTCTTAAAGCACAATCAAACCAAGATACTTAAGAGGTCAGGAATAATGGGTGCAAATTGGTGTCCAAATCAAAAAACTGTGTTTTCTTAGTAGAGAGTCTCCAAATATATTATTTTAAAATTATATAGGGATATTATTTTTCAGTAATTAAGATGTATATACATTTTGCATACACATATCATAAACATATACTTCGTGAAGTGTCTATTAACTCTAATTTTCATATGACAAAAAAGCTTCAAGACGTTCGTGATTTGATCAAGATCATACGGCAAAGTCATTAATTCTCAGACAATGGGAGAGGGCGCAATCACTTGAAAGCTTTTTATTTTCCTCAAAAAATCTTGGTCCACACAGGAAGACCTTGAATCAATACTCATAGTTAAAGCATGGATATCATCACCAAAAACAGTTTCCCAAGTGATTATAGTGCAAGCAACACTTTGAGGCCCACAGAGTTATGTGTTAATGGAATTAGAGCTACACACTTGGAATTCAGAGTCCGAGTCCACTGCTATTGCCAAGTCAACATTTTCCCAATTTTCTTTGCAGATGAACCATTTCTCACCTGTGTCCTTTCTACATTCACTGTAGCTGTGGAGCTGAATAGCAGGATGAAGGAGTTCATTCTGCTTGGGTTAACACAAGATGTTCCAAAGGAGAAAATAGTATTTGCGGTCTTCCTGTTTCTATACCTCCCAACCCTGTTGGCGAATTTACTTATTGTGATGACCATAAGATATAGCCGGATGCTTGGGAGCCCCATGTACTTTTTCCTTTTCTACTTATCCTCTACTGATCCCTGCTCCTCAACAACCACTGCGCCTAAGTTGCTTATAGATTCTGTATCTGAGAAGAAAATCATCTCCTACGATAAGTGCCTGACCCAGATCTTTGCAGTTCACTTCTTTGGGTGCATGGAGATCTTGGTGCTCATGCTCAGGTCTTTTGATTGCTATGTGTCCACTTGTAAGCCCCTGCAGTACTCGACTATCATGAGCCAGCATGTCTGTGGTGCCTTGGCGAAACCGGCGGGGTTGGGGTCTTGTATCCATTCCTTAGTACAGAGTCTCTTGGTTTTGAAATTAACCTTCTGTGGCCCCCAATGTTATCTACCAATATTTCTGTGATATGCAACCTTTGTTGAAACTTGCCTGCATGGATACTTATGTCATGGTGTTTAACAGTGGGGCTATATGCACGGTGAGTTTCATAATCCTGCTTATCTCCTACATTTGTATCTTACATTCTCTGAGTAACCACAGTGAAGAAGGAATGCCCTCTCCACTTGCACCTCCCACGTTATTGTTATCATTTTATTCTTTGTTCCATGTATATTTACATAAACTCACCCCCTAAACACATTTCCAGTAGACAAGATGGTGGCTGCATTTTACACTATTGGGACACCCTTGCTCAACCTTATAATTTACACTTTGAGGAATGCAGAAGTTAAAAATGACATGAGAAAATTATGGTGCAACAAGCTCTTACTTGAAGTCGCAAAGAGCAGAAGGCTCCAATTGCTAGTTTCATAATAGTTTAAACAAAATTGGATTGATAGAAAAGAAAAACTGTTTGTATCCCAAGGTGGGCAATCTAGTCCTCTCTCAATAGGACATTTGAAGAAACAGGCAGGATGATCACAGAGCACAGACACGTTTTATTTTCAGCCAATATCACAAAAAGTGTCAGAACATCAAGAACAGTAATATTTGTGGGAGGATAATCCCACTCCTCTCTTCTCTCTGCCTTGCAGTTTATGAGCCAGATCCTGTTGTAACTATAACTGTAGCTCCCTTTTTGTACATTATTCTTGTTTGTGTTTCTCTTCTCCACGTTTCTGATCCAAGGTGAGAAACTGGTCCCTGATTTCGACTCATCCATTTTGTTGGCAAATCGGTTCTGGATTCTACTAAATCTAGATTTTATCTTTTCTGGCTCAACAGTGAACAGCCCAGAGTCACTACAAGAAACTTATGATCCCAGAGAAGTATATATATGTATATCTCAACTAATTAAGCGCCTATTTGATGCTTATCTCCCCTTTGTAACACCCTTAAAAATAGGCATTTCCTTTGCCTCTTGAACATGTACAAAGAGATAACTCAGGACCTCCTATTCAAACAGGGACATTTCTAGTTAGAATAAACATATTCATTGTATTGATTCATAGTTTCTCTCCATTTGCTTTAACATACTTTTTCTTTGTCATGTTAATTATTTTCATATGTTCATACTATTTAGTTTTATATACATACCTATTTTTGTAATTTAAGTCTGTGGACACTTCCTTAATCTTTGGTTGATGAATTGGTGACAACTTTATAAAATTGCAAGACTTATACTATAAAAGTCAATGCCTCATGGATGAGATCACATATATGAAAAAGGCAATAAATGACATAAAAAAACAGAACTAATGTCATAATAATCCACCACAAAATAGAAGATGTCCACAGAAGTGAGATTCCCAGCTTGGAAATACAGAACAAAATATATCAAGGAAGCAAAACTTCCATTAGGTATCAGGTACAGTCATAGTGCAGGGAAGTATTGCACTGACTCATGTATGAAACTGACCAGCTGCTAATGCTTCTGCATTAGGAGAGAAGTTTCAGGCTATGATTTCTTGAATTCTACCTTCATCAAGCAAACTCCGTGTAGTGATTGGGCTTCCTATAGAGATTTTCCTCCTGGGAGAGAAAGATATTGACCAATGACTGGGATAAGCACTTTGGTGTTTTGATTTATATTTTCCATGGATCTCATTAAATTTATAGTCTGGTCCAAGTACTGTTAACTAATGAGTATCTACAAGAAGGAGTCAGTCCATGAAGGAGCTGACAATGAGTCTCTCTGAGAATAAATATAATTCAGACTACTTTTTTACAGGTCTGAGACCCTGAAGTTTGGTAGATGGAACCATAAATGCCACTTTGAGAGGTTTTGCGTGAGCATTCCTCTTTGGGGATAATGCCACTGAATGACCTTCACAATCTGATGATAAAAGTTTGGAAGATTTATTTAAAGCTCATATTCTTTACTAGGAAATATCTCAAAGTACAAGCCCTATAGATCATGAGGTGGGAATTTTCTGGTTTGTCGCATAAGGCATCCATAAGATATTTGCCTTGCCAGCTTTGCCACAGAGTTAGCATTGGTATTAATTGCTATTGTTTAACATTATAAAAGCAGAAGAAGAAATGAGAAAAGGAGAAGTAGTGATGGAGATGAGATTATGGGGGGGAGGAAGCTTTTCATCTTGAATTGTAGGAATCTCCTCTGGGCGAAAGTGTTTGTGGAAAGTCATTAGTGATCAGGAAGCTTTTTTCTTTTTTCCATTAGTTGTGATTCACTGAGCTATCTCTGAAAACGCATGTGTTTAGGACACCAAATCTCAGAGGAGAATTTTCATTTCATATGTTGTATAAATAAAATATAACCAAGAGTTCTTATTGCTTTAAATACCATCTCTATGCTGATGACTCTCAAATTTATGCCATCTCAGACCTTTCACTTGAATGCCAGACTTTTATACTCAATGACTTGCTTACACCTCCCTTATATATCTAATACCATCTTTATATTTAATGACTGATTATTCTTGTTCTAAACATACTCTACCTGTGGCCTTCCCCAGGAAATTCCGTCCTTCCAGTTTCCTAGGCTAAAAAAATGGAGTCTAAATTGGATGATATCACAGCTCCCGACTAACCTATTAAATTTTTTAATTTGATTTCAAAATATATGCAGAATATTATATACTTTCCCACTAATTCTCCTACCATCCTGGTCTAAGCTTCCATCATCTCTCATTTAGATCAAACCATAAACTCTAAGAATTCTCCTTACTTCTACTCTTGTTCTGCTAAGTCCATTTTCAGCACAGCAGACAGAGGATCCTTTTAAAACTAGAGGCAAACCAGGACACTTCTCTGCTTAAAGCTGTGAAAGAGTTCCATTTCAGTCAGAGAAAAGCGCAAAATCCTCACAGTGTTTTGACCTTCTATTGCCTCTTTGGCCTCTCTGGTACTTACACACTTGCTCCCTCGGTTCCAGCCACACTGGCTTCCTTGTAATTCCTTGACTACATCAGGTAGGCTTTCACATTGCAGCGTTTGCTTCAGCTATTTTCTCTGTTTAAGATGCTCTTCCAGAACGGTGCTTGGCTAACAGCAGCTCCTTCTTCCCACATTACTCTAATCTCTCCTCAAGGAGGGCTCCCTTATGCCATATTTAATGCAGCATTCCCTTCAGCACTCCAGTTCCTTTAGCTTGGTCTATTTTTTCCTTTTTAAATAGCATTTATCATCCTCTAACATACTATTTAACTTGTCTGTTCCCACTAGAATGTAAGCTCCAAGAAGGCATGGATTTTTGTCCATTTGCTCAGGAATATGTATGAAGCCAGTTGTAGAGTGCTTTGATGATAGCAGAAACTCAGTAAATGTTTGTGGTAGTTGTTGTTATTGTTGTTGTTATTGAGTGCTTAGAATTTGACAAATCTAATCTAATCATCATCTTTGGTGACCCTAATACTAGGACCTGCTGGTTTCTATAAGAATGCTTTACTTTTGAGTTCTGTAATTACTTTGAGTAAGACTAGATCTCTATAAAGGAGATACCAGGTGGTGTAGTCCTTTAAAGCATAAGAGGTTTATTCTTTTTGGTATAACAATTCCATGTAAATGGTCAAGGTTGGCAGGGCACTGCATCTCCTCCTTTTTATTCAGGAACCCAGGTTGCTTCCAAGCTGCTCCTTGGTCATCTGATATAGTATTCATGTTCAAAATCTGAGGCAAATGTTAACATCACTGGCATCACCTGGGAGCTTGTTAGAAATGCAGAATCCTAGGCTCCATCCTACACTTAATGAATCATAATTTGAACTTGCCCCTAGGAGTTTCATATGTACATTGCAGTTTGAGAAGCATTGCCATAGAGCACTGTCGTCTACAGTCGTGACACCCCCAACCTGGTATCAGATGTCAAGAAGGGAAAATAAACTTGAAGAGTGCAATCCAATGTTTTAGATTTCTGCCTGTAAATTAACGTAGCCCTTCTCCTCATGTCCAATTGACAAGCAGTTTGTCACAGAGCTGCATTTAGATGGAAAGAAGGCTGGAGAATGTAGGCTGTGCTCAGGTGGCCATGAACGCAGATGCCCCTCTGTTTCTACAGAAGAAGAGAGAACAGATTTTGGTGGAGCACTAGAAGTCTCTATCCCAGGACCTGGCACCTGGAACATCCACAGAAACGTTTTTTACTCAAAATTAGAATTTACTTTGACAAATATTTATCAGCTCCCCATTATCGCCAAGTACTATTTTAGGTGGCAATGAGAAAAGAAAAACTTTGTCTTCACAGCTCATATTCTTGTGGATTATGCTATTTCAAAAAGCCCAATAGCAAGTCCAGGAGTTTTGAGTTCCCAGGCTTTGAAGAGATTGCATGAATGTTTCTTAAACTAAGGACTGTCAATTTTTTAATGATAATTTAAAAAATTTGCTTTCTAAATGTCCTACAGCACCATAAACTCCCTTTACACATCATAACTTTCATCCTCCCCAAATCTTCTTTCATTACATCTCCTGGATGTCAGGTAAATAACAAACAGAATCTCCTATACTTTCAATCTCTTATGTGAATATTTTCTTTATTTTCTTGCTTTCTTGGTTCTTCCCCCATATGCTATTTCCACTTAAGTAGGGGCTGTTTTCTCTTCCGCATCTCTCATGACAAAGGCTTGAAGATGAGATTTTGTTGTGATTGCCTTTCATTGCTACTTCCAGCTCATACCCCCTCTTTAACCCATGATTATCCTTAGCTTTTAATTTCTATTAGACTATGCCACCCACCACTTTTATTTACAAAAGTCACCTACTGCTTCTGAGGTCATTCCACCTTATTCCTTGCAGAGGTTGGCTTTTTCCTCACTGTCATTCCAACGTCTTTTGGTAATTTGGTAAAAATTGATAAAATTGGTCATTTTAATACCCACATAGATGATCCTTCCAATTTGCTGACTTCTAAACTGACCCATTGACTCATTTTCTTCCAGGAATCTTGTCGTTTAATCAATCTTAGCTGCTCGCTCCCATGGTCATCCTTAGACCTTGTAATTGCCAATAATTTAAAATCTTCTAAAATCTCAATTTCAACCCACTAATTTTCAACCACATCTCCATTATTTCCAGCTTATTTCCAATAGCAAATGCTAACAATCCTTGGAACCCACCGTCACACCTAAACCATTGTTCCTGCCAACTTTTTACATGACACCAGGGATGTTTCTGCCTAAGAACCTTTGCACAGGTTGTTTTTTGTGTCTTAATATTCTTCCTCCAGATATAAGCATGACTTATCCCCTTGCTTTCTTTAGTATATTATTAAAATGTGTCTTCTCAATAATGGCTTTTCTGGCTACTTCCTAGAAATGCAACTCCCACCAACATTCTGTACCCCCTATTCCTCCATCTCTGCTTAATTTTTCTCCTAAGCACTTATTCTCTAACATGTCATACAGTTTAGCTGTTTATTTTGTTTCTTTTTGTATATATTCTAGAATAAAACTTATATGAGGGTAGAGACTTGTGTCTTTTTAAAAATATTTTACTGTTAAATTCCCAGTGCCCAGAATAGCACCTGGCACACAGAAAGTGCTGTCAAAAGTCCAGAAATAGGGGCTGGCCCAGTGGAGTAGCAGTTGGGTTGGCACAATCCACTTCAGCTGCCTGGGGTTTGCTGGTTCGGATCCCAGGTGTGGACGTGGGAACCACTTATCAAGTCATGTTGTGGCAGATGTCCTGCATATAAAGTAGAGGAAGATGGGCCCAGATGTCAGCTCAGGGCTAATCTTCCTCAAAAAAACAAAACAAACAAAAAAAATCCAGAAATAGCAAAATTAAAAGCATCAAATAAATAAATAATATTTGGTAAGAGTTAATTGTGTGTGAACTGGGAGCTTCCAAACTCAAAGACTGATATGAAGCTCAAGGATGGCTTGATATGAAGATGCAGGATGGCTTCTAAAGTGAAAATAAGGAAGTTGTGGACCTTTATAATGATTGGTAATTACGATGGGAGTTTCCAGATGGCAGGGGATTGGTTGAAAGTGATTATCTTGTACCATTTTTAGGAAGATGACTTTTAAGTTTCTTTTATGATTGTCAGAGGCATTTATAAGAAATAGCCTAAGTTAAGTTTTGCTCCCATTCATGAAATAAGCTAGATTTGGTTTTGCTTACGTGGCTTAAATGGTATTGTCTGCTCAGGGGATTCTCAAGTTCTGTCTCTATTTTGTATTTAATTTTAACAATTCCCCCCTTTTTGCCATTCTCTCAGCAAGGTGAGTGTGTGACCAACTAGTCTTGGTCTCCACTGTTGATGTAGCCACACTGAAGAATTACATATGTGGAGTTTCCACTAGTTGAGTAGTCAAGATGGAGAGTCATGTAGTTGCTGTTACCAACAGTTATATCATCATCATGGTGATGGGCAGTCAGATCATTGAATTCCTCAAGTTGTCTAATCCTGATGGATAGACTTTGATGTGAGTGGCTGTCAAAAGGCACTTAAAACCCTTGAGAGGATACAGTGCACTAGAGAGGTTAATATAATGACTATCAGGAGAAAAATAGCCAAGGACTGAAAAATTCCCCAGAGCAGATATTCCCAGAAGCCACGATTTAACCAAATAAATAACGTATATGGGTTATAATCAGATTCAGGTTTTACCTTTCTATGTCAATGTATTTTTTTTAGTTGTTTACTTAGGCACAACATGATGGGTTAGCAATCACATAACCTCATGATTATTTAGGACAGGATGAACATGAGGATATTTTATTTCAGGAGGTAGTATTGCAGGTAAGGTTTTGTCTAAATTAGGTCTGTATATAATGTGAATAATCAAGAAATTTAATAAGAGGCATTTCTTTGGAAGTAAAATAAAAACAAAAGTTGATAGTTTGAGTAAATTATAAATTCAGTTTCTGTGTTTGGAGAGCAGCCAGGTGAGAAAATTCATAAATTTGATTTTGAAGTATCTTTAGATAGTGGAATGAGGATGGTAGTTTCAGTCAAATTGATTTTCTTAGTTTGCAGTTTGACTGTTTGTGATGGTGTCATTCGATGTTCATTGAACTTTCTTGAGTGGCACAGACAGGAACGGCATGAAGGATGTCCATATGTGATCTCGTGTGCTGGTTTCTCTGAGGTCTATAATTAGATTAAAAAAACCTCAAAGACAATTAACAGGACTAGAATCTGATAATGGATACACCACCATTTTCTCTTGAAACAATTTTTTCCATAATTATTCCATTTTTATCAAAGATATTTACAATGAGACTAATTTGTTTGTAAAATAAGTCTAGTCTTATCAAACTGGAATTATTTACATAAATGTAGCAAGAATAATAATTCTATGCATATTCTCAAATATGACATTTCAGTGAAATCTTTGGTAGTATCCAAGGGGGCTTATCAGCACCATAAAGTCAATCTTAGTTCTGTAATATTGGCTTGTAGTAAGAAATCTCAGATTAAACCTTTAATGTCTCTTTAGGTTAAGATGTCAAGCTAAGGACTTGTCTACCTGTATCCTATTACAATAACAGATTCTTATTTAACATGTAAATACATATATAATCACGAAACATTAAAAAAAAGTTTCTTAAATCTGGAGGAAACAGGCAGGGAGAAGAAGATAAATATTTCAACTTTGTTTACAAAAGTATACTTTATCATCTAGATGTACGTTATAGACAGTTTCATAGAGAGGAGTAAAAAGAGTCCTTTAAATCAGGAAAACAAAACATTAAAGAACCAGCAATGCTTTAAATGAAGTCATAAAAATTATAATCATCCTCATCATTCAATATCCTGGAATTAGTTCTTATTTTGCTTAATCTTTGGTTATCAGCTTTATGAATCAATCAGCTTTCCATTCGAGTTTTAGAAATTCTTACCCAATTCAGTGTTATGATCTAAAGTTATCAGAAAACTGCATTTTAAAGTACTTGTCAGATTCTTTACCATGAATCCCTTTGAAAATGGAGCATTTTTGCCTGTAGTTGATTATAAACGATTTCAGAGAAGACTCAAGAGTAAAACAGTAACTGTCTGTGAATGATAAAAATCTTAAAATTAGCCATGGTTAAAGATCTGGTGAAAGTTCACCAAAAAAAAATTTATGAAATTGAGAAGCAAATTGTTACTTTTGTAATATACAGTATTGTAAACCAATAACTGGAATTATGACTGATAACATTACACTAGAACATATATTTTTAGAAAATTTGTATAATTTTTGGAACACGTTCATAAAATATCAGATGTGAATGTATTCTGAGAAGGTTAAACATTACTTTTTATTTAATGATGTTTCTCATGCAATTTAACATATAAAATAAGCCTAAACAAATTAACATTTCTCTTTTATAAGGAGAGAGAGCAAATCTTTTGAAATCTTCCCTGGGCCCTGTGGAAAATTCCAAAGTTAGTTTGAGGTCAAAAAGACGTCATTGAGCATTTGATTTGGGGAAGTTTGTTAAAAATGTCAAAAGATTTAAACACTTGATCAATTAGGATCATAGGTCACTGTGAAACAATATTTAGTTCTTTAACCAAAGCAACAATTTAAAGATTTCAAAGGCAAATATAGAAAGTTACATAGTTGTAAAAAATCTTAGCTTTTTTAAAATTGAAAAGACTCAGTTTTCCTAAGTAATCAAAGATCTGATAATGATAATGTGGAGCACAGGAAATATTTCCTAAGACACAGAATCATGTTTTCCCAGGCAGGTTACACTAAAAGTGAAGAAAACCTTTTAGATTTTTTAAAAGAGTTTGATCACTTTCTTATTTATGCTTTCTTTTTGGGGGAAAGTGGTGAGGAAGGTTGGCCCTGAGCTAACATCTGTCGCCAACCCTCCTCTTCCTTTTTTCTCCCCAAAGCCTCAGTACATTGTTGCATATCCTAGTTGTAAGTGCTTCTGGTTCTTCTATGTGGGATGCCACCACAGCGTGGCTTGATGATGCTGTGTAGGTCCATGCCCAGGATCCAAACCTGCAAACCCTGAGTCACCAAAGCGGAGCATATGAACTTAACCACCACGCCACCAGGCTGGCCCCTAGAATTTTTATTAAAAGCAGACCAATAATCTAAGAAGTTTTGTGATTTTAACAGGAAATTAAAGTAATTTTGTGTCAGTACATTATTGAGCTCATTTAAAAATGCTTATATATAAATCTATTTAATTTTAGCCAGCTCTGACCTCATAACATAAAATATCTTTTCCATAAAACTTCTGCTACTTTCCATATCCTTTTAGATTTTTTCTTATTCTTTTTCATTTCTTATTCTGCAGCAACCAATCATTTTATTTTAGAAAACATTACTCTTTTTCCTTCAGAAAAACACATCCTATACTCCTTGCATATTCTACATATAAAAATACAACCAATTATCTTCTCATACACTGTAAACAAAGTTATTTCCCTTCACTCTTATTGTTTCTAGTCATTCTAGTTTTACATATTTATTATAGATTTTAACTATTCGTAATCTTTACTTTCCAGAGAATACTAGAAAGCAGGTAATTGTGAACTGTCATCATATATTAGCTTTCTGTAGTAGATTAGCAAATTTACAAGTACACAATTATACAAATTTATACTTTTTAGAGATATATGTTTTTCATAGTACTATTTTTTAATATGACAAAGGATATATTTATTAATAGACCCAAATACCTTTTGTCTCTCTGCAAAAAATTAAGAAGCCCAAAGTAGATAAATTATAAACTTATGTTTAGCAATCAATGTCTTAGTTTGTTATTTTATTTAGAAAAGATCTAGATATTCAATGAATATCCATTATTTAGTTTAACTTAGTATAAATTTTTATTTACATTTATTTAAATTATGTGTTTTTAGCAATTATACTTAGATTAGACATCAAATAGCTAACTAACATCTTGTTATTTTTCTTGCTGACACGTTTGATAACATATAGTATGAGCTTATTTGACTAGTAAACCCAGGTAGATGGTGTTGTATGTTTGCATTACATTTATTATTGACAATTCTGAAGACATTCTTGTTTTTATTAAAACAACAAACTTAAACTAGCTTTTATTTATCAAAGATTATCCTGATCATATGAACTTGAAAACCATTTGGGTTTGATTAAATATTTCTGAGAGTTTTAGGAATACTTAATTTATATAAGTGTTTATTTTTCTTTAAGCCAATTAAATGGAACTCTTTTAAAAATCACATGTACATAATATACATAAACACATAGATACACATAAACATATCGATAGACACACAGATCTTATAGGTTTTATTTTAAAATTTTAGCCATGTCTCAGGTATAACAATACAAAACTCAAAAGAAAAGCTTGATCCAAATTGTGCTTCTGCAAGATGGACTAAGTTAAGGTTATCTGCTCAGTTGGAAAAAGTTTTTAAGATTTTTTATTTGTACACTATAAGGATTCTTTTAGAGAAGCTATTTTTGGATTCCTTTCAGTCTTTTAGAAGCTTCCACATACCAATCAAAGAATGTATTCCATTGTCCCCAAGATGTTTGAGATGTTCTTTTCAAAGGTGCCCCTTAAGGTTGACTACCTTATCTAAGTCAAAATTTCTCCAAAGTGGTCCCTAAAATTCTGAATTATCCAAAAGTTCTCCCATTTTTCCAGAAAGCACAAGATCCCGGTCCACACTTACTATACATATGACAGACAGGAGTCTTTTCTTTTTCTTTTTCTTTTTTTTTTTTTTGCTGAGGAAGATTTGCCCTGAGCTAACACTTGTGTCAATCTTCCTCTATTTTGTACGTGGGTCATCACCACAGCATAACCATCGATGGGTAGTGTAGCTCCACACCTAGGAACCAAACTCAGGCTGCCACAGTGGAGCACGTGAAACTTAACCACTAGGCAATGGGGTCAGCCCCAAGACAGTAGTTTTTAAGGGAGGAGCAGAAGGAGATTTTGACCACCTGGTTATTGGATTTTGGATTCCCTGAAACAAATAATCCATGGGAATCCTGGTAATTTTCCTGCTGCCTAAAACCCAGGGAATCATGGGTCTCTCCTCTTACAGACAGAAGAGTGACCCACCAAGAAGCTTCAACAAACAAAATACAGGTAGGCATAACAATCTACATGTTGTAAACACATTGCACATGATTCATCTTCAAGGTAAATCAAAATTGAAAGAGCACAAACTATCAGCTCTCTATTGAATATAATCTCTTTTTGTTGAATTAATGAATAATAATAAAGATACATAAACAGGCTTCTGTTCCTGGATGAGATTCAATAACTTGTGGCCTAAAGTGTTGTTGTCATGAACAACTAGAAAAGCCAGAAACAATAGAGAAATCACCTGTATGAGGTACTGGAGACCTGCTGAGGTAAGCGAAACTGAAAGGGAGACAAGATCTTCAATAAAGTGAGTTGAATTCTGTGGCTGCTTTTACCCTGGGAGCATTTGTTCATTCTGGGCATAGACAAGAGGCTGAGAGTCTGGGCTTTACACCAGTGAAGTGTTCCTCCTGGGGCTTGGGTGAGGTCAGAGACAGAAGCAGAGCTTTTGGAGGAAATTTGGAGAGTATCAATCATACAGTATTTTTCCTTTAGGACGTGATCTCCAATTCTAGAGGCTGTATAAGGTGTGTTGTGCGTTGAGTTATATCCCCCCCAAAAGATCTTGAAGTCCTAATCCTGAGTGGCTGTGAATGTGAATTTGTTTGGAAATAGCGTCTTTGCAGATGATTAAGTTAAGATGAGATCATTAGAATGAGCCCTAATGCAATATGACTGGTGTTCTTATTAAAAAAGGAGAAGGGGCGGAGCAAAATGGCGGGGTGAGCTGACCCGGGATTCTCTCCCCTCCAAAATACAGCAAAAGATTGGAAGAACTGAATTTCAGAGAATAAACATAATGCCAGCTCGTTAGGGACCTACAATACCAAGAAGGCAGAGATCATAAACCGAGCTTTACCCCTTCGGAGGCGCTGGAACGGTAGGAGAGAACATCGCTCCCTCCCCTAGAGTCTGCGATCGCTGCGGCGCGGGTCGGGAAGGAGCGGGGGAGGGGCCGCGTGACCGGGAGATCACCCAGGACTCCTGCCGCTGATTCAGTGGAGACCCGCTGACGAGGGGGGAAAGCATCCATCTGCGGGGACCCTATAAATCAAGGGCCTTGGGAGACCAGAGAACAGAACTGATCTGAACCCAGACCAGCGCGTGTACCAGCCCCTCCCCCCTAACAAAGCCAGTGGGCGCAGCCATCTTGCCCAAAAGGCGGAGAGCTAACATGCCGCTCTCGACACCCATCTAGTGGCAACAGTCTGTAACAGCAACTGAATTCTACCACCATGAGAAAAAACCGCTCCTCTACCATCCAGCAATTTATAAAAGCCCCAGACCAGAAGGAAAACAATAAAAACACAGAATTAAGTCCTGAGGACTTGGAATTAGGTAAACTAAGTGATAATGAATTCACAGCAGCTATAATAAAAAAACTCAATGAGGTAGAGAGAAAGATAGAGAAACAAGCTGAGTTCTGGAGTTACTTCGCAAAAGAGATTGAAATCATAAAGAGGAATCAAACAGAATTACTTGAGATGAAAAACACAATGGAACAGATAAAACAGAATATGGATTCCCTGAATGCCCGTGTAGACAACCTACAGGAGCAAATCAGCATAATCGAGGACAGACAGGCTGAATGGTGCCAGACAGAGGAAGAAAGAGAACTAAGAATTTAAAAAAATGAGGAAAATCTCAGAGAGATAATGGATTCAATGAGGAGTAAGAACATAAGGATCATAGGAATTCCCGAGAATATGGAAAAGGAAAATGGAGCAGAAAGTGTGCTTAATGAAATTATTGAAGAGAACTTCCCAAATCTAGGGATCAGCGGAGAAATGTGTGTAGAGGAGGGTTTTAGATCTCCTAGATTTGTCGTAGTAAAAAGACCCACCACAAGGCACATAATAGTAAAGTTGGCACATAGGAAGGATAAGGAAAGAATACTCAGGGAAGTAAGAAAAAAAAGAGAATAACCTATAAAGGAGCCCCTATCAGACTGTCAGCCGATTTCTCTACAGAAACCCTACAAGCTAGGAGAGAATGGAGTGATATATTCAAAGCTTTAAGGGATAAAAACCTTCAGCCAAGAATACTCTATCCAGCAAGAATTTCCTTCAGATATGAGGGAGAAATTAAATCTTTTCCAGACAAACAAAAGTTAAGGGAATTTGTAACTAAAAGCCCTCCATTACAAGAAATCCTCAAGAAGGCTCTCATACTTGAAAAAAGAAAAAAGGGAGAAAGGGGACACAAGCCACAGACTAGGGAGACCGATGGATAGAACCAGAACAGGATAGCAAATATTCAACTATAGCATTAGGGTAAAAATAAGGAAACTACCAAAACAAGGACGATCTTAGCACTCTAACTACAAATTAATAAGATGAGTTGGAATAAAAAATGAAAATAATTATTTAGGAGGGGAAGAGCAAAGGGTGTAAATCAGTATTGGTCGAGTAAGTAAGAGACCACCAGAGAATAGACTATATTATACACGAGATTCTAAATACAAACTTCAAGGTAGACACTAAAATAAAGTACAGAACAGAATCACAAATCATAGATAAGGGAAAATCTAAGAAACCCAGCATAAGAAATTGCAGTATTAAACGGGTAGTCTAAAGCACACAGGAAAAGAAACACAGGAAAACAAGATAATGAGCAACAGATTGACAGTATTAAGTCCACATGCATCAATAATCACTCTCAATGTGAATGGATTGAACTCTCCAATAAAAAGACACAGAGTGGCAAAATGGATTAAAGAACAAGATCCAACAATTTGTTGCCTCCAGGAAACACACCTCAGCCCCAAGGACAAACACAGACTCAGGGTGAAGGGGTGGAGGACAATACTTCAAGCAAATAGCAACTAAAAAAGGCAGGTGTTGCAACTCTCATATCAGACCAAGTAGATTTCAAAATAAGACAGGTAAAGAGAGACACAGAGGGACAATATATAATGATCAAAGGGACACTTCGTCAAGAAGAAATAACGCTTATAAATATCTATGCACCCAACACAGGAGCACCAAGATTCATAAAGCAACTATTAACAGACCTAAAGGAAGATGTTAAAAACAACACAATAATAGTAGGGGACCTCAACACCCCACTCACATCAATGGACAGATCATCCAGACAGAAAATCAACAAGGAAATAGTGGAGCTGAATGAAAAACTAAAACAATTGGACTTAATAGACATACATAGATCACTCCACCCTGAAGGAGCTGAATACACATTCTTCTCAAGTGCACATGGAACATTCTCTAGGATAGACCATATGTTGGGAAACAAGACAAGCCTCTACAAATTTAAAAAAATTGAAATAATAACAAGCATCTTCTCAGATCATAGTGCTATAAGGCTAGAAATTAATTACAAGAAAGAAGCTGAGAAAGGCACAAAGATGAGGAGACTAAACACACTAGTGAACAAGCAATGGATCATTGAAGAAATTAAAGAAGAAATAAAAAAATACCTGGAAACAAATGAAAATGATAGCATGCCATACCAACTCATATGGGATACAGCAAAAGCTGTATTAAGAGGAAAATTCATTGCAATACAGGCACATCTTAACAAACAAGAAAAATCCCAAATAAGCAACCTTAAAGCACACCTAACTGAACTAGAGAAAAAAGAACAAATGAAGCCCAAAGTCAGCAGAAGGAGAGAAATAATAAAAATCAGAGCAGAAATAAATACTATTGAAACAAAAAAGGCAGTAGAAAGGAGCAATGAGACAAAGAGCTGGTTTTTTGAGAAGATAAATAAAATTGACAAACCACTAGCCAGACTTACAAAGAAAAAAAGGGAGAAAGCTCAAATAAACAAAATCAGAAATGAGCGAGGAGAAATAACAACAGACTCTGCAGAAATACAACAGATTATAAGAGAATACTACAAAAAACTATATGCCAACAGAATGGATAACCTAGAGGAAATGGATAAATTCTTGGACTCCTACAGTCTCCCAAAGCTCACTCAAGAAGAGGCAGACAATTTGAACAGACCAATCACAAGGAAAGAGATGGAAACAGCAATCAAAAACATCCCAAAGAATAAAACCCCAGGACCAGATGGCTTTCCTGGGGAATTCTACCAAACTTTCAGAGAGGATTTAATACCCATCCTTTTCAAGCTATTCCAAAAAATTAGGGAAGATGGAACACTTCCTAACACATTCTATGAGGCCAACATCACGCTGATCCCAAAACCTGACAAGGACACCACGAAAAAAGAGAACTACAGGCCAATATCACTGATGAACATAGATGCAAAAATTCTAAACAAAATTTTGGCAACCAGAATTCAGCAATTCATCAAAAGAATCATACATCAGGATCAGGTAGGATTCATACCAGGGACACAGGGATGGTTCAACATCCGCAAATCAATCAACGTGATACACCACATCAACAAACTGAGGAATAAAAACCACATGATCATCTCAATAGATGCAGAGAAGGCATTTGACAAGATCCAACAGCCATTTATGATAAAAACGCTGAACAAAATGGGCATAGAAGGAAACTACCTCAACATAATAAAGGCCATATACGACAAACCCATAGCCAACATCATACTCA
Source organism: Equus caballus (assembly GCF_041296265.1). NCBI lineage: Eukaryota > Metazoa > Chordata > Mammalia > Perissodactyla > Equidae > Equus > Equus caballus. The sequence goes on from NC_091695.1 coordinate 17,128,742, forward strand.
ATGGGAAAAAACTGAACGCCATCCCCCTGAAAACAGGAACGAGACAAGGATGCCCTCTATCACCACTCTTATTTAACATAGTACTGGAGGTCCTGGCCAGAGCAATCAGGCAAGAAAAAGGAATAAAAGGAATCCAAATAGGGAGGGAAGAAGTGAAACTCTCGCTGTTTGCAGACGACATGATCTTATATATAGAAAACCCCAAAGAATCCATTGGAAAACTGTTAGAAGTAATCAACAACTACAGCAAAGTTGCAGGGTATAAAATCAATTTGCATAAATGAGTAACATTTCTATATTCCAGTAATGAACCAACAGAAAAAGAACTCAAGAATACAATACCATTCACAATCGCAACAAAAAGAATAAAATACCTTGGGGTAAATTTAACTAAGGAAGTGAAGGACCTATATAATGAAAATTACAAGGCCTTTCTGAGAGAATTGGATGACGACATAAGGAGATGGAAAGACATTCCATGTACGTGGATTGGAAGAATAAACATAGTTAAAATGTCCATTCTACCTAAAGCAATCTACAGATTCAACGCCATCCCAATCAGAATCCCAATGACATTCTTTACAGAATTAGAATAAAGAATCCTAAAATTCATATGGGGCAACAAAAGACCCCAAATTTCTAAAGCAGTCCTGAGAAAAAAGAACAAAACGGGAGGCGTCACAATCCCTGACTTCAAAACATACTACAAAGCTACAGTAATCAAAACAGCATGGTACTGGTACAAAAACAGGTGCACAGATCAATGGAACAGAAGTGAAAGCCCAGAAATAAAACCACACATCTATGGACAGCTTATCTTTGACAAAGGAGATGAGGGCATACAATGGAGAAAAGAAAGTCTTTTCAACAAATGGTGCTGGGAAAACTGGAACGCCACATGTAAAAGAATGAAAATTGACCATTCTTTTTCACCATTCACCAAAATAAACTCAAAATGGATCAAAGACCTAAAGGTGAGACCTGAAACCATAAGGCTTCTGGAAGAAAACGTAGGCAGTACACTCTTTGACATCGGTATTAAAAGGATCTTTTCGGACACCATGCCTTCTCAGAGAAGGGAAACAATAGAAAGAATAAACAAACGGGACTTCATCAGATTAAAGAGCTTCTTCAAGGCAAATGAAAACAGGATTGAAACAAAAAAACCAACCCACTAACTGGGAAAAAATATTTGCAAGTCATATATCTGTCAGAGGCTTAATATCCTTAATATATAAAGAACTATCGCAACTCAACCACAAAACATCAAACAACCCAATCAAAAAATGGGCTGGAGACATGAACAGACATTTCTCCAAAGAAGATATACTGATGGCCAATAGGCACATGAAAAGATGCTCATCATCGCTGATCATCAGGGAAATGCAAATCAAAACTACACTAAGATATCACCTTACACCCGTTAGAATGACAAAAATATCTAAAACTAATAGCAACAAACGTTGGAGAGGTTGCGGAGCAAAAGGAACCCTCATACACTGCTGGTGGGAAGGCAAACTGGTGCAGCCACTATGGAAAACAGTACGGAGATTCCTCAAAAAACTAAAAATAGAACTACCATACGATCCAGCCATCCCACTACTGGGTATTTATCCAAAGAGCCTGAAGTCAGCAATCCCAAAAGTCCTGTGCACCCCAATGTTTATTGCAGCACTGTTTACAATAGCCAAGACGTGGAAGCAACCTAAGTGCCCATCAACAGACGAATGGATAAAGAAGATGTGGCACATATATACAATGGAATACTACTCAGCTGCAAAACAAAACAAAATCATTCCATTTGCAATAACATGGATGGACCTTGAGAGAATTATGTTAAGTGAAATAAGCCAGCCAGAGAAAGATAACGTGTGTATGACTCCACTCATATGAGGAATTTAAAACTATGGACCAAGAACAGTTTAGTGGATACCAGGGGAAAGGAGGGGTGGGGGGTGGGCACAAAGGGTGAAGTGGTGCTCCTACAACATGACTGACAAACATTAACGTACAATTGAAATTTCACAAGATTGTAACCTATCAATAACTCAATAAAAAAAAATTGGAAAAAAAAAAAGTGCCATGGATGGTGCACAGATTGAGGGAATCAGGTTAGACTAGAAATAGGTTACTGGAGGAAGGTTTATGTACAAAAGGATTATTTACAAACGTGTAGGTATAGGAGAACTTCAAGGCATGATGCATGGTGACGTAGAGAGAATAATGGTCCCAATGATGTCCACCTTCCAATCCCCAGAACCTATGAGCGTGTTACCTTACCACGGCAAAGGGGACTTTGCAGGGGTGATTAAGGCAAGGGTCTTGGGATGTGGAGAGTTCCCTGGGTGATCCATGTGGCACCAATGGCATCACGAGTGGCCTAATAAGTGAAAGAGGCTGGTGGTAGGGTCATAGAGGGAGATGTGGTGACGGATAGAAACAGATATCACAGATGAGAGAAGGTGCTGGGTGGCTGGACATGAAGATGCAGGAAGGGGCCACAAGTCAAGGATTGTAGGTGGCATCCAGATGCTGGGAAGTCAAAAGGAGACTCCAGAAGGCACTAGCCATACAGACATCTTAAATTTAGCTCAGTGAGACTGATTTGGGACGTTTGTCCTCCAGAATTGCAAAATAACAAATTTGTGTTGTTTCAAGCCACCAGGTCTGTGGAAATTTCTTACAGTGGCAATAAAAACCAATAGGTAGTAACAAGGGGTCCTTACAGCCCAGTTGTCACCACCTACAGGCCTCAAGGAATCAAGAGAAGAGAGCCCAAGGAAGAGAACCATGCTGAGTCAGCCCTTGAGAGGAGCTGGGCCTCTAGCCACAGACGGAGCCAGCGCAAGGCCATCTTTTCAGGAAGTAGCCAGGAGGTTCAATGCTTGGGCTCACACTCCTGCCTCCCTCCAGTCTGTTCTTGGGCTTCCCCATTGGTGACTCCAAAGGGAGCTGGAAGGATATGAATCTGCTTGTGGCCAACACCCTACAGGTCGGCAGCAGACAGCAGGTGGAGAAGGACAGAGAGTGGATATGAAAGGACATACTGATGACATCTTAGAACAGGAGGTCATGAGCTGTCGGAAGCGAGGGACCCAAGTGCTGGATCAGAGGAAGGCACAGGCCCTTTCAACATAGGCCTAGAGTTGATGGCTTACGACAATGTAGTTCATCTTTGCCATGCATCAGAACCCTGAGAGAGACTTGGAAAAAATACAAATTTTGGGGTCCCACCCAAGAGCCACTGAATCAGAGCCTGGCAAGGAGGGGCCCCAAAGGAGAAGGTCACTACCTCCCTATCTTCCTCCGTGTGCAGTCTTTCTAGGAGCCCTGTTTTGGGCATAGAACTTCATGACTGTCCAGGGTTGCATTTGGATTTAGATCGAAATCATGCTGTCTATTTTCTCATGAGCTTGTATTTTTTTTTTAAATTTTGCACTACTGTTTGGAAAAGTTTGAACTCATGCAAGGTATTAGTTTGGCGGCCATCAAATTTCTTGTCAGAACTGGAGCCATTTTATGAGTGAAAAGGGGAGCTATCCATAACATGCCAGGCACCCACCAAGTACCGCCTGAGCTGTCCAGGCTGCACTGGGATGTGTGCTCACCCTTGCCGTCCATGACCCAGAGGCAGGAGACAGGGGGCTGAGGGCAGGGGTCAGCCGCACCTTCATCACACGCACGTCCAAGCCTGGCTTTGTTCTGGCCCTGCCTGGGTCATGGGTTAAAGAGTCTGCTGTGTCTGCCGAGAGGAGGTCAATGGGAGGATGCATGGTGACCTGGGCCCCATAGGCAGGACAGTCAGCAGAGCGACAGTGACCCAGGCAGGAGACAGAGTGGTGGTCTGTACAGGAGGGTGTTGGCAGAGATGGAGAGAACAGAGGGAGTTTGAAGGCATAATCTATGGACTGCCCGATGTATTGCATGGAGAGGGTGAGGACGAGGAACAGGTCAGGAGGGGTTCCCAGGTGCCTGGGCTGTGCGAGCCGGGAAGGTGGAGCTACCGACTGACTAGGGCATTCTGGAGGGAAAGCAGGTCCTCCATGGCTGGCTTCCCCAAGAGTGACCCCAAGTGTTTGGTTCCTCATGCTCCTCTGAAACAGGACATGAACTTGGGACAGGACCCATCCATGGGAGATAGGAGTGTTTCAGAGGGTAATTGGGGGCAGGTCACTTGCATAAGTTCTACCTCTGCTCTCCCAGGCTGTTTGGAGCTTCGCGTCTGTGCCTGGGCTGAAATGTGGCCAGAAATGGTGCTTCCCCCTTTATCTTTCCCACACTTTTCCCCACAGTCATCTCAAGATCCTTGCTATTCTATGTCCAGTCCAAGCATGGATATCACTGGGGAGCAGGGCAGTCTCAGACCCACTCAGGACCTGATGAACTGGGATCTGCCCTGTAACCAGATCTCCAAGTGATTCCTGTGCCCCGGAAAGTGTGTAAAGCACTGCGGATAACTCCTTTTCCCTCAGCATTCAGCTCAGGGCCACCTCCTCCAGAGACCCCTCCCTGACCTCCCACCCACCGCCCAGCCTGCTGCAGGGACAGTTAGAGAGCCGGGCACAGCGCCTGCAGTGGGTGCACACGCCAACTCCACGAGCACTTCTAGTCAGTGAGTCTTCCTCTTCCACTGGCTCTGCGCTCTGCTGGGGTCCACTGAGTGTTCATCTTGGCATCTCCACGAGCAGCATCCTATCGGCTCCTCTCAGGGAGCGGATGCATCACCCTTGGGAATCCTCCCCGTGCCCTCGAGCCCCTTCCGGAGCTGCCCTTGGAGCCCCTGTTGTGGGAGCGCCTGAGGGGTGAGACCCTCTGATCCCCAGGGCCTTCAGGGATGGTCGAAACCTCATGGATGTCCAAATGGGCATGACTACTCCCTACTCTATTCCTTGGAAAAATAGGCTTCTCACTGGGTGTACTTCATCTGTGCCCAGCTGCCTTCTTTTCGGATTCCCCTGCAGAGATTGTACAAAGGTGTCCTTAAAGTAGCGCAGGCAATACACAGGTTATCAGAAGCGTTCTCAGTCTTCCTTAGTTCCTCTTCAACAGTCACACACACTCCTCATCTGAATGACAAACACCCCAGTGCCAGCCCCAGGGCTCCCTGCAGACTGCTGTGAGACCCCTCACCAAAACGCTGCGCCTCTCCCCCGACCCACATTCCACTGTCTCCACAGCCACAGACATCTGTGTAGAAAGCACATCACACTATGTCCCCAGCCACCCTGTCTCCCCTCCAGGTCTACACCCTTCCCTGGTGTCACTCCCCTGCACTACAGAGACATCTCTGCTGTGGGCCCTGCTCCCTGCCCACCTCCCCTCCCCCTCATCTTAGTCCCATTTCCACTGCCCCAGAAGCCACCTCTCAGGCCTCTGTACTTCCTGTTCTGTCTGCCTGGAACATTCTGCCCATGATCTCCCAGACTAACTCCTCTTACCTTTCATCTCAGCATAAATGTCCCCCACTGAGTGTTAGCCTGTCACCGCCCTTACCATCCCCCTATAGGAATCGTCTGTAGAGCACGTATTTCCCTCCTTCATCTCTTTTTCTTTATTATGTGACCTCGTCCCTTGCTAGAATGTAAGCTGCGGGTCCCCAGGCCTCGTTAGACCGTTTTGTCCATCACTGCATCTTAAACACCTGGAACAGCGCAGAAGACATCACAGAAGCTCCACATGTAACAAAACAATGGATGGGAAGGAAGGCAATGAAACCCTGGCACTTGAGATTCAGCAGAGTCAAGTGTGCTGGTCGCTCTCCAGATTCCTTCGGGTCCCCTCTCTGGCCGGCTCTGTGCCCAGGCTGACTCCTCTGCCTGCGCTGCCCGGGCCTCTGGGGGGCTCCCAGGCTCCAGCAGGAGGTGGGACGTCAGGAGGGCAGAGGGCGGGGGCAGTCTCCCCTGTGCCCCTGACAGCCCCTCATGGGCCCAGAGGACACCATTTCCCCTCCTCCCTCCAGCCCAGGGCTGGGAACAGCTTCCCTCTCGCTGGCCCCCGGGAGCCCCGCATCCCTGGCCCTTCCCTCCTCCCTGTCTCAGCTCCGGAAATGGCTGCATCTCAGTCTCTTCATCTGCACCATTGGGGTGAAGTGTTTGTACTGGGAATTTTGTCGGGTACATCAGGCACCTCTCCTTTTCTGTGTACAGGACTTAGGATTCTTTTGTGTACATCGCGGTGGATTGCATGATCTTTTTCTTTTATTTATTTTAAATAATTTTTCAAAATTGAATCTCTTAATTTTACATTTTCCTTAGGTACTGAAATAACAAAGTATTCTACATCTGTACTGTAGTTTGTGCGTGTCTGTGTGTGTGGGTGTGGGTGCATATGTGATTGCCACCAAGGGAAAACTGCATAAAATGCACTGCAAAACATTGAGAAATGTTTTGGCAAGAAACACTATCTTAAACAATACAACAAAGATTTAAAAAATTACAGAACAAAAAACAGAGTGCAAATTATCTAAAATTACCCTCTAAATTAATCTATAAATTTAGGAATAAATCAAAGCATTATGAAATGTGAACGGGAGTATGTTGAAGTCTCTTTTTTTTTCCTGCTTTTCCATTGGTTTTTACTAACAATCTAATTCATTCAGGCAAATATTGTCACTTCGCAGATTCCTAATAACGGCTCAGAGCACACAGAAACAGTCTTTATTGTTTTCTACATCTCTATGTCCTACTCTAATGATGGCTTAATGAATAGTGACCTTTCATTTAAATCTAAACTCAATCCTTATACTGTCTTATTCTAGAGGGTCCAAGGACAGAGAATGCAATTGATAAGCAATGTATTAAGTGAAACTTTATTTGAAAAAATATCTTACACATTAGAATGCTTTATCTACTTGAATAAGAATAATTAAGTAAGTAATAGGAGCTAAACTAAAAACAGAAAAAATCAAAATTCCTTTGAAAAGAGAACACCCGTGCAGATGTCCTGCTGTGGCTGGGGTGCTGAAGGCCCAGCTGCTGTGGATGCTGAGTCCAATCTGCAGGTGACCCCAGGCCCCTGAGGCCTCATGGCAGGGCCATCCTCCTTCCTGGGGGGGTCCTACCGGCCCAGGGGATCCCCCACACTTCTGGGCCTCTGGGGACCGTGGGAGGAGCAGCTGGAGGAAAATTGCCTCTTGGCAAAGGCTGGAACGAGGCCTCCAACATGGCCAGCCTTTGCCTGTTGTGCTCGTTTTGTCTTCTTAGCTCCTCGAGCTTTCTCTCCGCCAACACGGCTGCCCTCCAGCTTTCTTTGGCTCTTTGCATCTGGAAGAGGTTCTCCTTGTGATAGTAGGAAGTGCACGTCTTCACTTCTTGGGCCAGGTCTTCAGCCATCTTCTTGTAGAGGTTGCGAAGCTGGTACGTGGAGTTCATCTCCCAGCACACGTTGAGGAGCTTCTTCTTCAACTCGGAGCAGACCCTTTCCTCCTCAAAGAATTTTATGTAAAGTGGCGCAACTTCTTCATCATGTAGCTCATGCAGATTTTGAAGTTTGAGCTTCAGCTGCTGAATCTCACCTTCGAGCTTGGTGTTTTCGTGCTGCAAAGTTGCTTCCTCGGTTTGGAGGGAGAGGATTTCTCCTGGAAGCTCTTCCTCAATTTGCTTTTGTTGCTGCAACCATCTGGCTCTTTCCTGATGTTCCTCTTCATCAGTTGCTTTGGAGACTTTAACAGGCAGGCTCTTCAAAGCCTTTTCCAGAAGGTCGACAGTGTCCTGAAGTGCTGATGTGCTCAGGATTGTATTCATCGCTGCCAAGCACAAGGTTCGTAAGGGGAGAGGACTGGCCTCCACCCGAGGGCACTGAAGGGCTTCCACGGCTCGGTTCTCAGGTCCGGTATTCTCCCCACATTCTCCACTGACTTCAGCGTGGGCAGAACACCTTTCGCCTGGAGACTTCCCTCTCGTGAAAGTGTGTCCTGTCTTGACTATCAAAGCCACCACCACAGTACATACCAGGACCTCCCAGGGGAACGCAGGGAGACCTGGACCCTGGCTCAAGCTTTCCGAAATCACCAGCAGAGCACACCACAGGTGCCCCAGGATCAGCTGGAAAGCGGACGCGATGGCAGGCAGCAGGCCCTCCATGGCTGGGGAGAGCTCCGCAGCTGTGCCTCTGAGTGCCAGTGCCCTGTGGGCCACAACTGACCTCTCAGAACCCTGAGGAGTGTTCCATCTCCAAAGTAAACAGGTGGCTGGAACCAGGGTGTGTCAGTTGGTTGGGGGAGGGGAGGCCAGCCAGGGTCTAGGAAACAGACTCCTAAGTGAGCTCTGAAAGTGGAAGGGGTCTTACTTCTCAAGGCACTGGGGGAGGTGGACAGGGCTGATGGCAGCCTGGCTCTGCCAGTCGAGGCCCACCTGGCCCTACCATACCCCTCAGGGGGCAAAGCAAGGCCAGGCCATGTCCCTTTCTTGCACAAGAGCAAGTCAGGGCAGAGTGGTGGGGGCCGTCCCTGAGCCAGAACCGGTCTCCTGTGTTAAAGTTCCTTTCTGCACAGGCACACCTGGAACTGCCCGCAAACCTCCCAGGATCTTCCTAGTCTGAGGCTCCCTTTCTACTCGTGCTTGGTCACTGGGGCCCACGACTGAAGGGTGTCCCCAAGGGTATGAACTAAGAGACTAGGATTCCACTCCAAACAACTCAAGAGTCATTAATGGGAAGTGGCAGTCTTAACATTTTATGGATTTTGGTTCAGTCCAAGTGTTCCTGGGTATAAGTGGCTCTCTTGTGGTGACACAGTGATTAGGGCTCCTTTTCTCATGTGACCTTGCCATTTTCACCACAAGCCTCCCAAGGTGGCCCTGAGGAGGGTCCTGTCTGCCACATGGTCTTCAGAAGTGGGCCTCTGGGGAGGGCCCGGGTCCTCTTCTGGCTCTCTTGCCATCTTTTATTTCATCACACCGCCTCACCGGGCTGGGCTCAGACCCTCTAGTCCATCCCTGGGATTCTGCTGTGAGGGGCTGCTCCGTACTCTCATTAGTCAAAGGGAAGTGAGAGAATTGTCATCTGAGTCCTATTTAAAGGTGTTGAGGGTATCAGGGCTCAAGAGCTCCATGGGACACAGAGTGGGCTTGGGGACAGTGGCCCTTCCCAGGGGATGTCAGACTCCTTTCAGGGCAACAGGAGCCAACTCTGCTACTGCAAGTGGTTGGTCTTTATAAAGGATCAAAAATGGGTCAAAGAAATGATAATATTCTCCCAAAGGCCGTGCCAGTCCCAAAGAGAGTGAAATGGACTTAAAACAGTTCTTATAAAGAGGTCCAGGATATGTTATGACGTCAAACAGGAAGATGCAAAATAACATGTAGACATAGGATTACAGAAAAAATTCTGGAGGCATAGCCCATCCACAATCCCCTATACTGGGAATATGGAAAAAGGGATGTTTATGTTTTTAGGGGGTGACAAGGTGGCACTTTGGAGGAATATCAGAAAGCTGCATTCCTTTCCTATCCCTGCTGTAGCAAATTACACTCACGCATAGCTTAATGGCAGGGGTACATACATCATTAGGGGATTTCATTTTTGTGCAAAAATCTCAGAGTGCACTTACACAAACCTGGATGGTATCGCCCACTACACCTAAGCTCTATGGTACAGCCTATCGCTCCTGGGCTCAAACTTGCACAGCACGTTACTGCACTGAATACTGGAAGGAATCATAACATAATCATTAAGTATTTGCACATCTAAACATATAAAAGATAAAAAATGGTGCACCTGTGTAGGGCACTGACCATGGATGGAGCTCACAGGACCGGAAGTTGCTCTGGGTGAGTCAGTGAGTGAGTGGCTAGTGGCTGTAAAGGCTAGGACATTACTGGACACCACTGTAGACCTTATGAACTCTGTACACTTAGGCTACACTCAATTTATAAAAAATTTTTGTTTCTTCAATAATAAATTAACCTTAGTGTACCATAACATTTTTACTTTATAAACTTAAATTTCTTTAACTTTTTGCCTCTTTTGTAATAACCCTTAAAACACAAATACATTGGAGGGGTGTAAAAAATATTTTCTTTCTTTAGATCCTTATTTTTAAAGATTTTATTTTTTTTTCCTTTTTCTCCCCAAAGCCCCCCGTTACATAGTTGTATATTCTTCGTTGTGGGTCCACCTGGCTGTGGCATGTGGGACGCTGCCTCAGCATGGTTTGATGAGCAGTGCCATGGATTCGAACCAATGAAACACTGGGCCGCCTGCAGCGGAGCGCACAAACTTAACCACTCGGTCACGGGGCCAGCCCCTTTAGATCCTTATTTTATAAGGTTTCTTTTACTTAAAAAAATTTTTATTACAAGGTTTAAAAAACTTTTTTATTAAAACTTAAGAAACAGGGGCCGGGGCTGATGACGCAGCAGTTAAGTTCTCACATTCCACTTCAGGGGCCTGGGGTTCCCCAGTTCGGATCCCGGGTGCAGACATACACACTGCTTGTCAGATTGTGCTGTGGCAGGCGTCCCAGAAATACAGTAAAGGAAGACGTACAAAGATGTTAGCTCAGGGCTAATCTTCCTCTAAAAAAGAAAAATTAAGACACAAACACACTCATTAGCCTAGGCCCACACAGGGTCAGGATCATCAATATCACTGTCGTCCATCTCCACATCTTGTCCCACTGGAAGGTCTTCAGGGGCAATAACACGCATGGAGCTGTCATCTCCTGTGATAATAAGGCCTTCTTCTGGAACACCTCGTGAATGATCTGTCTGAGGCTCTTCTTGAGAAGGTGTCACCCTTTTCGGAAATATGTCCATGATGCTTTGCTTGATTTGTTTTTTTTTTTCACATCGTGGAATTGCATGTAAGCAGATACTCCACCATAAACATTTCTCTCTATTAATAAAAACCTTTCAGTGTTGGGGCCCATGTTATCAAATTTTTAAGGAGCCTATTGAGGTCTGCAAAAGTGTCTGCGAAACCCTACCCTGCAAATTTTCTTGGAGGTTCTTCTTTTTCTTCTCTCGTAGTGTAGAGAAAAGGTTCTCTTGCTTCTTCTTCAGCCATGCATTCCTGTTTCAGGTCCAAGAACTCCTCATTCATCAATCCCTCAGGAACCACCTCTAGGAGCTCCTCAATGTCATCCTCATCCACACCCAGGTTAAAGTTGTTTGCCATCTCCACCTCAGCCTCGTTGATTTTTGCAACCTCCTAATACTTGGCAATCCCTTGAAATTACGACTGAATGTCTTCAGCTTCTTCTTTCAGATGCCAATCATACACTCCTTGGTGACATTACTCCAAGCCCAAACAAGGTTCCTGATGCAGCCATAGAATTACATAGTGGTAATTCTCCCAGAATTGCATCAGTGTCTTCACAGCATCTTCCTTAGTTGCAGTAATAGCCTGGGCAAAGGTCTTTGTCAGATTGTAGGCCTTATAACTCCCCGATCCATTGTTTGAGTCAAAGAGGTGGTGTTTGGAGGGAGAAACACTGCTTTAATATCAGGATAAAGATCACCAAGAAAAGGAGGATGTCCAGGAACATTATCAGCAATAAGCAAAATCTTGAAAGGGATGTTATTCTCCAAATGGTACTTCTCCATTTTACTCTCATAGTAATTGAAGAGGGCCTCTTAGAAGAGCAGCTGGGTCATCCATGACTTCTCATTGCTCCTGTAGTACACTGGCAATGTGTCCTTATTAATATGCTAGAAGGCCCTGGGGTTCTCACTGTGCCAGATCACAAAGGGTTTCAATTTGTAGCCTGCAATAAGCAAGACTGTTATCCTGTCCTTAAAAGCTTTGAAACCTGGCAAACTTGGCCTCCTTATGGGCGAAAGTCCTTTCAGGCATTTGTTTCCAGAATAGGGCGTTTTCATCCATATTGAATATCTGCTCTGACAAGTGATTTTCCTCCTCAATCAGCTCATCTAGTGTTTCCAAAATTTCCTCAGCTGCCTTCACATCAGCGCTCACACACTCACCGCTCACTTTCACATTATGTGATGAATAAGGATTCTTGAATTGTTTAAGCCGCTCAGAGCTGGCAGTAAATTCAACATTGTAGTCAGTCCAGTCTTTTCTTTCTACATCAAAAACAAACTTTTTGCTTTGGCTGTGATGGTCATGGTGCTGTCAGAGACTTGCTTCTCTGTCTGGTCTTTAATCCAGGGCATCAGAAGTTTCTCCGTGTCTGATGTGGGCCCTTCTCAAAGTTGTTTTAGTCTCTTTGCCTTCATGATGCAGACGCTTCAACAGCTTCTCTCACTTTGTTCTTGTTCTTCACATAGCTGTGGAGGAAAGGGACATGCCTGACTGGTGAGCAACGACCTTGACTGATTTTCAGTCTTTGTAGTACTTAGTCACTGAATTTTGTTTCCAGGCTAGTCACTCAATGTGGCTTCTTACTCGCAACATTAGCAGTGGATTTTGTATGCTTAGGGGCCATGATGAACAAAACAACACTAGATTAAAGTATAGTATAGCAAATATGTAAACCAGTAACATAGTCATTTATTATCATTATGAAATATAGTGTATTGTACATAACTCTATGTGCTATACTCTTAGACGATTGGCAGTGCAGTAGGTTTGGTTACAGCAGCATCACAACAAACATGTGAGTAATGCAATGCACAATGATGTCACAATGATGTCACAATGGCTGCAACATCACTAAGTGATAGGAGTTTTTGAACTCCATTATCATCTTATGGGACCACCTTCTTTATTTACTTTTTTTATTGCAGTCACATTGGTTAATAACATTATATAAATTTCAGGGGTATATCATTATATTTCGATTTTTGTGTAGTTTACATCATGTTCACCACCCAAAGATCGATTACAATCCATCACCACACACATGTGCCTAGTCACCCCTTTTGCCCTCCTGCCTCCTCCCATTCCCTCTAGTAACCACCAATCCGATCTGTTTCTGTGCTTTTGTTTGTCGTTGTTTTTATCTTCTACTTATGAATGAGATCATACGGTATTTGACCTTCTCCCTCTGACTTATTTCACTTAGCATAATACCCTCAAGGTCCATCCATGCTGTCACAAATGGCTGGATTTCCTCATTTCTTATGGCTGAGTAATATTCCATTGTGTATATATACCACATCTTCTTTATCCATTCGTCCCTTGATGGGCACCTAGGTTGCTTCCAAGTCTTGGCTATTGTAAATAATGCTGTAATGAACATAGGGGTGCACGCATCTTTATAAATTCGTGTTTTCATCTTCTTTGGATAAATACCCAGCAGTGGACTAGCTGGATCTTAGGTAGTTCTATTCTTAATTTTTTGAGGAGTCTCCATACTGTTTTCCATAGTGGCTGCACCGATTTGCACTCCCACCAGCAGTGTATGAGAATTCCCTTCTCCAAATCATCTCCAACACTTGTTTCCTGTCCTGTTAATTATAGACGTCCTGACATTGTAGTTTTGATTTGCATTTCCCTGATAGTTAATTATGTGTAGCATCTTTTCATATGCCTGTTGGCCATCTATATATCTTCTTTGGAGAAATGTCTGTTGAGATCTTTTGCTCATTTTTTAATTGGGTTGGTAGGTTTTTTTGTTCTTGAAATGTGTGAATTCTTTGTATATTTTAGATATTAACCCCTTATCAGATATATGATTTGCAAACATCTTCTCCCAATTGTTAGGTTGTCTTTTCATTTTCTTGATAGAACAAAAAGAAGGATAGACAATTTGGCTCAGAAAATGGGTAGGAACCTGGGGAAGGCAGAGGTTAGAACTCCAGCTAAAGAGATGATCTTTAAGTAACCAGTGCAGTGTGTTGCTACATCCTTGCCTTGACACTGGGCACCACTCATGAAGCCCTCACCACCACCACCCTTCTACCCCCTCACCACTCCTACCATCAGAAAGAATTCTAAATCATTTCTTTCTTTGCCTCATTAGTTAAAGACTCAGTGGGCCTGGGGAAGCATCTGATTGGCAGGGTTCATTCTATGGCTCTGAGAAAGCAAGTATCTGGAATTTTTGGTTTTGGGTGCAGTAGATGTGACCCTACCTTTCACCAAGACACAAGGGCCAACTGCCCAAACATAGGGTTCAGATAGTGGGCTGCACCCACCCAAGAATACAACCCCTAATACATACAGTACAAAGTGTTTTTTTCTAGAAATTGGCTTTGTTTGACAACATTATTCAAAGAAAATATGCAGCGGATATGAGTTTCAAGAAAGACTTGAAATAAGGGGAGAGAAATCTAGAACATGCAAGTAAGATTATTTAATGGCCAAGTGTACGGCCGTACTTGGCAATAGTTACACAAAGAAGGAGATAACACAAAATGGTTCTGGAGACGTCTCATCTTCCCAGAAGTTGCCATTTATATGCACAGCTGTGGATAATTCCATTTAAGTGGAATGAAGATTCTGCAATGTTCAAGAACTGTGATTGCCATTCTCAAGGGTGTTTTTCCCCACCAATCTCTCCTACTCACTAGTCTCACTGTTATAGAGACTCTGCCTATGGGACTTCCTACTCATCACATGCAGATAATTGGTTCAATACAAACACAATAGGTTCGTGATCTTTTACTTCAACTTTCTACAATGCAAAGGAAAAGATAAGGTCGTTTTTAGTGCCTTCATTCAGTAGGCTGGGACCTGAGGCCTGTGCTGTCAATTACTTCTACTTCGTTCTTTCTCCAAAATGCCACCTTCTCTGTGAAATCTTGCTTCATTTTCTCAGACTGAGTCCATTTCTCCCTCTGACTTCCAGTAATTTGCAAATAAATTTGCTTATTAACAACTCCTATTCTGTTGTTGATATTCCTGATTCTCATATCAGATTGTGAACTGTCAGAGCAAAAATGTCTTCTTTAGGCAGGGTTTGAGACACCCTATTACTGGTTTCCTCATTTTCTTGTACGCTAGGACATTGTTTCTATAGCTGACTCCCCACCAGGCTGTATGCTTCCAGCGGGTAGAGAGCATTTGTTTTATTTCCGACTTTGTCCATGGTACTGAAATTTGAAAGAGCCAATAGGGTGGGATCATTGGTTTGTTTTCAGTGGACTTGTCATAAACAAGATCTATGCTAAATTCCATTTATTTGGTAAAATTATCATACTTTTAAAGTTCCAATGAAACTCATGTGTGTGTGTGTGTGTGTGTGTTTCTGTTTTTTGGAAGTTAATCCTAACACGCCAGATGAAAAAGAGTTAGCATTACATCACTTACTCTTTGAAGATGGGAAAACATAAATTTGAGGTTTGAATATAAGCCTTTGATATAAGAATGCATATCATCTTCATCTGTTACTGCTCTCCTGACAAAGATCTGCATAAGTGAGAGCTAACTGAATACCACCATGTGCCTTTTTGAATTCATTTTGAATACTCTTGGCAAATGAGGCATGTTGCAAAATCCATTACCCTTTTAAATCAGCATATGCCAGAGCTAAGACACTGAACTAGGAGTCAGAAGACCTGACTTCTTAATTTTTTTATTTGATAAATATTTGCTGAGGTATTATGCTAGCTACAAGTTTTAAAACAATCATATATTTGCTGTGTACTGTTGGCAAGTCATTCAACTACTCTGAGACTAGGTTGCCACATTTGTAGAACGGATATAGAGTATGTCCTGCCTTGTCTCATAGCATAGTTAGTGAGATTCAAATGAGACACTCTGTATATTAAAGTGATTTATATATGGCAAAGCATTTAAATAAATATAAAGTTATTGTATTTATTATGTTAGTTATAACACATATATAATATAGCTATAAATTATATTAGCACAATAAAGTTATATTTATTAACTAGCACTAAGGTTATCTCTCAAAGCCAATTCCTTACTCCCATAATTTCATAATTACAAAAATATTATAATAAATTATAACAATATCATACATTTGAATTGCCTTTAACCATTTTCAGAGTACTTTCAAATAATTCATCTTTCAACAACAAAGAAGGTGGTTTCACACATTTTCATCCACACAGTTTTAGGGTTCTACTTTTCTACATGATAATTTCTAAACCTAGAGCTAAACTGGCTTTTAAATGGTACTTGGAGAAGGAAGGAATTTTGATTCAGTTTACTGTATTTCTACCTCACTTTCTCGAAGGATCACAATAGTGATGCATGACACCTGAGAAACATAAGGAGCTGTCAGATCAGTTTTATTTCTGGTTCTTGCAAAATGCCTGATGACAATGGAAGTCTACAGCAGTGGGTCTCAATATTTTTGGTCCTAGGACTGCTTTATACTCTTAAAAATTATTGAGGACCCCCATGAGATTTTATGTCTGTAGGTTACATCTATTACTCTTTTTTGTATACAAAGTTAAAATGGAGAAATTTCAAAAATGTTTATTATTTCATTTAAAAATAAGAAACCCATTATGTTTTAACATAAATATTACTTTTATGAAAAATAACCATACTTCCCCAAACAGAAAATATTAGGGAGAAGAATGACATTGTTTTACATTTTTGCAAATCTCTAATATTTGGTTTGACAGAAGACGATGAAATTCTCTAATCTTCTGTATTCTATCTGTTATCATACATTGTTTGGGTCAAGGTATACAAGGAAAATTTAGTCTTACATAGACATATAGACAGAAAAGGGAGCATCTTGCCAACCCCTGAAAGAGTTTTGAGGACCCCTAGAAATCCATCAATCACACTTAGAAAATGGGTTGTCTACAATGCAGGGGGTTTAAATTCAGAAGCTTTGAAGTCAGACAGACTTCCTTTCTGGGTTCAAACGGGTTTAATATGTTTGGGTTGTGTGTCCTTGGGTAATTACTTAAACAATAAGCCATAGCTTCTTCCTCTGTGAAAAGAGTATAATAACTCCAGCTTCATGGGGTTGTGGTAAAGATCAAATTGCTTGAAGTTTAGAGTGCTTGGCACAGGTCCTGGGACATAGTAAGTGTACACGAAATAGTGGCTGGCTCTGATGTATCACAGACTGTTTCCCGTACGCCTCTCAAAATAGAAGGCCTACAAGAGCCATCCCAACTCACCTGACATAAGGCCAGTCTTAGAGGGAAGGTCCTGAAATTGAAACCAGTAGGATCTAATTTTAAAATTGGCTATCCTATTTTCACTTATACAGGATTTATTCCCAGTCAGTACTCCCATACAGTTATGGGTGTTTATAACACGATAGCCCAAACTTAAAGCTGTGGTAGATTTGAACAGAATCGTTTAATAATCTTCACATAAAAAAATTCCCTGTATTGTTCTCAATGAGAAACAGACCAAACTAATATGCTGAGACAATAGTCGATTACTGTATATTTAATTTTATAAGGTGATAGTAGATATACTGAATATACTAAAAACATTTTCTGAAAGCCTAGAAAGTAGGAAAGGAGGTTTTTAAAATTTGCTTTTATTTTTGTTTATACATTAATTTTAATTACACTCACTAAGCAACCATTCAGTATAAAGATTTGGATTCTATGCAGAATCCAGAATGAATAGCATTTCTGCCTAATATGTGCATTTTTGGTTTGTTTCTACTTGCTAATAGCTTCATTTATCAAAAAATCAATTTCAGGCTTGCCATATGTCTAGTATGTATTTTTTAAATGTAAAGACATTTACTTCTGAACTTTGCATCTTTTCTACTATCCAAGAGAGAACACCAATAATCACCAAGGGTCTGAAGCTAGCAATAAAGCCTAGGAATAACTAAACAAGTTCTTTTGTACATGATTTGATATATGAAACTATCACAGAAATGTCAGTGGGACAGCCCCTTCTTAGACTGGCAGATTTTGTAAACTGACCTCACTTAACTCAGCTTCTTGCCTGGTTTTCCTGGACTCAGAATATTCAGTCCAACCTAATTCTTCTTCATGGTCATTTAATGGTTTTAATTTCTCAATTTATAGGTCAAAAGGAAGCCCTAATAATAATAATAGCATTAACTTGCTCACATTTATTACATACTTACTTTGTGCCTTACAGAGTTCTAAATATCTTACATGTACTTAATCATTTAATCTTCAAAATAACCCTATATTATTATTCTCATTTTATGGATGACAGAACTGACCCAGAGAGCATAAGTCAATAATGCTCATGTCAGAAAAATAGAATGCTCTGTAAATATTTAAATCAAAGGATACCGAAGAATTGGTTTTACAGATAATGGAAGACGTCAAAAGGGGCAGTGAGTTAAACTAGGGTTCAGCAATAGCAAGAAATTGTTATGACTCTTAATTTGGAGGGGTGATGGAGGGAGGCAAGATTTCCAGAGCTCAGGGAACTACCTCACTGAGAGGACCCTGAACCAGCATAGGCCAGTCTGGTGAGAGCTGGAACCACCAAAGAGATACATATGGATCCTCGATTCACAATGGGATTACATCCCAATAAACCCATCGTTAAGTTCAAAGTATCGTAAGTCGAAAATGCACTTAATACACCTAACCTACTGAACATCATAGTTTAGCCTAGCCTAGCTTAAACATGCTCAGCACACTTACATTAGCCTATGGTTGGGCAAAGCCATCTAACACAAAGCCTATTTTATAATGAAATGTTGAATATCTCATGTAATTTATTGAATATTGTACTGAAAGTGAAAAATAGAACGGTTGTCTGGGTGCAGGATGGTTGCACGTGGATTGGTTGTTCACTCTCGTGATCGCGGGGCTGCCTGGGAGCTGTGGCTCGCTGCCACTGCCCAGCATCATGAGAGAGTATCATACGGCAAATCGCTAGCTTGGGAAAAGATCAAAATTCAAAATTTGAAGTACGATTTCTACTGAATGCATATCACTTTCACATGATCATGAAGTCAAAAAATGGTAAATCAGGGATGTGCCCTGTGGCCGAGTGGTTAAGTTTGCGTGCTCTGCTGCAGCGGCCCAGGGTTTCGCCGGTTCGAATCCGGGGCACGGATATGGCACCACTCATCAGGCCACGCTGAGGCGACATCCCACATTAGAGGGACCTGCAACTAAGAATATACAACCATGTACTGGGGGCCTTTGGGGAGAAAAAGGAAAAAGTAAAATGAAATCTTCTTCTAAAAGATGGTAAATCAAACCATTGTAAGTCATGGACCATCTGTATAGCCCAAGGAGATGCCACCCAAGGGGAGGAGGAGAAGGAGAAAGCAAATAGCCTGGCATCTCCCTTTGTCTAATCCCCCAATCCCCAACCTATGCCTCTCATTGGCCAAATCCATTCTGAAGCCAGCTGATCTGAGAGCATGGGACATGGCAGGGATAGTCAGTTTCTGATGTGTGAGTTTCTCTGTCCATGTATGTCTTAGGGTAATTTCAGGGAAACATGTGCTTACCACTATAGAAGGGGAAGAAAGGTAAGAAATGAGGAAGGGTCTGGGGACTTTAAGCCATTTTCAGTGTCAGAGTATGCCTTTGGGCACGTTCAAGGTGAGGGGAGCAAACGATCCAAGAAATCTCTTCTTTTGCGCTCTTGGTTGACAAAGTGTAGCTTTTTCTCTATGTAGCCCTTGCTTTCAAAGGAATCCTTGTAAAGAAATAGTTCACATTAGACTAGATTCCTTTTTCGATTCACAGAACTCTTTCCCCCAAACTATTCCAATTGAAAGTGTCAATATTAGCAGAAAATGTGGAGATACTATCCTTTAACACGTTAATGCATCTCTTACGAACCTAAGAGGTTATGGGATGGGGCAGGAAAAAAGACAGTTGATGGCATTTAGGTATGAAGTGGAGGATTAAGTAAAGCAGACTGAACATCACTGTCGTGGGCTGAATTGTTTCCCCTCAAAATTCATATGTTGAAATCTCAATGCCTAGAACCTCAGGATAGAACCATATTTGGAGAGAAGGTCTTTAAAAAGGTAAGTTAAAGTGAAGCTGTTAGAGTGGGCACTAATGCAATCTGCCTGGTGTCCTCGTAAGAAGAAGAGACCCCAGGCCAGTGTGTACAGACAGTCAAACATCTATGAAGGGGCAGCAAGAGGGTGGCATCTGCAAGCCTAGGAGAGAGGACACGGGAGAAAACAACCCTGCTGGTACCTTGGTCTTTGACTTCCAGCCTCCAGACCCGTGAGAAATTACATTTCTGTTGTCAACACCACCTAGCCTGCGCTAGTAAGCTAATCAACTGACAAAGAAGTGACATCTGGAGACTCAGTGTGTGAGGCACCACTGATGACTGGAGATGCTAATAATGATATCCTTTATCATATAAAACAATATGGCTGCCAGGACCACAAAGCTGTTCCAGTTGGAATGAAAAGCTAGAGTTAGACATGCACTGTAAAAGCATAAATAAACTTGTTTTCTCTCCTTCATGGCTGCCCATTTAATTCAATATGCATTGTACTGTGCATGTATTAGGCAGATAGTTCTCTTACAGGTTCTCATCTATGAACACCTTGTCACTGAATGACATCTCTATCACAATGGTGACATCACAGCAACTTCCTCTTTGAATGATTGCTTATGGTTCCCTTATTGGTGGAAATAAAATTATCCCAGAATGTCAATATACATAAAGAAGGAAAATAATTCTGGTCCTCCTCAAAGTAGATTTAAAAACCACTCTTTTGTCATGGAAATTGTTCCAATCTACACTATGAATTGAATGTTTCTCTCTTATTTATGTCTCACAAATGTGCTTTAGCAACATGTTAGACTTTTGGTGTCCAGAAATGGATCTTTCAAAACTTTCTAAATAAAAAGAAATGAATAGCCAAGATAGAAGAATACCAGTTTCCTTGGTTCACATACAAGGCCCACACTGAATATTCTTAGAAACATCACTTTGATCCAAAATAGAAAAATAGACTTGGTGTTAAGAACTACATTTTTAATTTTATATGAGATCTACCACTTTACCTGTTTACTTGAGTGTCAACAACCTAGAATAATGCAACAGTTTAGGAATTATTAAGTAATGTCCTGAGAATAAGTGATTCCAACAGCCATACATATTAAGGCTGACTCAAGAGCAGCAAAACTGACATTGCTGTCTGGCAATTAGGATATCTGGCAATGGGTCTTATGTACAATTTTATCTTAAATTCCCATCCTCAATTCATTCCAATTGTACACGTTCTAAAACATATTGTCTACAAGGAAACTTGAAGTTTTCTCCTCGAAGTTTTACAAAAGAACAGTTAATATTAAAAAATAAAAATAAGTAGAAAATCATTAGAAGCAAGCTGGGAAGGTATATCAATGTGGGCAAGTATGACTACACGATAAAGAGCTCTTTTTGATGATTATGTAGTGAGCGTTGATAAGTAGTTTTTTTCATGGAACTAAAAAATTTAACTCAGAGGAACATTTATTGCCGAATTCTTGAAACTAAACTTTAGCATCTGGCAATATTTTTTTAAACCACACTACTAGATTTTTACATTACATTTAACTTTCTTAAATTCAAATGTCATGAACTGGATAGATCTTTTTTTTAAAACCTAAAATACAGAGAAACGTGAAGCTATATGTTGGAAAGAACTTTGGGCTATAAATGAGAAAAAGTGGACTCTGGTATGCTCCCTTTGACAAGTCGCCCTCTTTGGGTCTCAGTGCTCTCATAAAAATTTGTGCATTCTATCACGAGTGTTGCATTATTCCTAAAATTCTGGGTTTCCAACCATTTCACAACTTTACAAATTCTTCTAGCAAAGGCATAAGGTATCGATAAAATAAAATTTGCAATTTGTTAAAATCAAATGAAAAAGGTCTTAAAAGGTGGTTGAAGATATCTAGGGTACACAGCCAAGACGGCCGTAAAGCGCACAGATTTGTTACAAAGCCTTGAGTTACAATGATCCATGAAGATTAAATAAAGCCAGACAATATTTCAATGATCATTTTCTTAGCTTGCTTTTCTTGTCATCAGATTAAAAAATATACCTGGATTAGCATATGTGATATTGTATTTGTAACAATGTGCACTGATTATTCCGCCTCTCCCACAGCCGCACCCTCACCTCCTATCCCCGGACTAGCTGTGAAACTCGAGATATTTTTGAGGCCAGAGATTGGTTTCTTAAGGTTAGGTTTTCTCTATAATTCCATATAGAGTCAAATATTCCATGCGGGGTGGTTAACTGATAATTGGCAACTGGGAATTAGAATTCTGTACCATCTAGGCAGTGAAACTTTGTAATGTTGCCTGTTGTATAGACCATATTTCACTTGTATCAAATCTCCGGGAAATAAATCTTATTTCCCCAGAGCCTAGCAGTGACTGGCACATGTTTGAATGAATGAAGTAGACGGAGAATGTCAATATTCATTTATGTAATAATTAGTTAAGGAAAAAAGTACGTTTCAGCATAAGAACTTCGGGCAGCCCTTTGCATAAATCGCACTTGACTTTTCCTGTCAGGCAAGTTGATGGCTTGTGAAATTCCTAGAAAAGCGAGGGGAGAGGACTCAGAGAGGAGCCGGCGTTCTGGACCCAGCGCGGTCTGGGGACCTTACAGGGCCTGAAGGGAAACATTTTGTCGCGGAGGAGTTCGGAAAGCCAGCGATCCCACAAGTCCTGCGCACGGGGAAGAAGCTGCCCTCCAGCCTCGGGTTGGAGCTTCGCCGAGTCAAGCGCAGGCGTCGCGCAACCTGCCGCAGGCGGGGCTCCGAGGCCGGACCCGCGGGGCGCGCCTTCGCCCCACCGCTGGAGCGCCAGGCCCCGCGCGGCGCGGGGGCGGAGCCCCCAGCGGGGGGCGGGGCTCCGAGGCGGCCCCGCCCCGCCTCCCCGCCCCGCGGGTCACACTGTAGGGTTAGGGCGGCCGGCGGGCGGGCTCGGCGGGGCTCGGCGGGGCTCGGCGGGGCTCGGCGGGGCGGGGCGGGGCTCGGCGGGGGCGGAGCCGGCGGTTGGGAGGGAGGAGTAGTCGCGGCGGCAGGAGGACAGCGCCATTCCGGCCGGCCGCTCCCTGCGTCCCCTCTCCCTGCCCCGCAGTGGCCCGCGAGCCGCCGGCGAAGGAGCGCGTGACTGACGCGGCCCGCCCTGCTCGCTCCCCGCCGGCGTCCGCCGTCCGTCCGCTCCTGGCCCGGGCCGCGGCCAGCGAGCCGCTCTGAGGCGGGCCGCGCGGAGTCGTGGGGCCGCCGCCGTGGCCCTCGCTGTCGGCGCCTCGCCGCCCGCCCGCGGTGCCCGCGCACGCCGGCCGCCATCGTCTTCGCGCCTGGCTGGCGGGGGCGCTGTCCTGCCCGGCCGTCCGCGCCGCGCATTGGAGCTCGGCGGAGCGCGGCAGCCAGGGCCGGCGGAGGCGCGAGAAGCCGGCCGCCGGCGCCGCGGGGCCCATGACCGTGGAGCAGAACGTGCTGCAGCAGAGCGCGGCGCAGAAGGTGAGGCGGCCCCCGCCCCGGCCCCGGCCCGGCCCCGGCCCCGCCGCCAGGGCCTCCTCCCCGCGCCCCCCGCCCCGCCGCCTTTGGGGCGTCGTTCCCAGGGCGGGCTGCGTGTGGGAAGCGGGGTGCACTTAGCGGGCTTCCATCCGCTCCCTTCTGGCCGATTGTTTTCCTGGAGCAGACGGTGCCGGGTCTTTATTGGGAGCGACCCTTACATTCCTACACTCCTCTATCTGGCTGCTTAATTAAACTTTCTCCTCCTCCTTCCTTTTTAAAAAAAGAGAATAGCCACTGGTCATCCCTGATGAGCACAGTTTGTGTTTTGAAGGGGGGAGCCTTCTGGGCCTGCTCTTTGCAAAAGGGTCTCCAGCAGGACCGAATTGCCTGCCTGGCGGGGCAGGTCCGTTTACCAGGTGACTCTCTGTGGAAGTAGACGGTTCGGTTGGTTCCTTTTCCTCTTTCTGTTTCTTTTTCCCGTTTTCCCCCCCTTGAGTATAGAAACTGTCCTTAAGAAGGGAAACCTTTCTGGCCATGTTTACTCCAGGAATCTTTTGTCCCCTGAGTTTGACCTTGTTCCATCGTTTACCCTTTGCTCTTGACTCAGCCACTCATTCAAATGGTCACTCACCTAAGTTAAAAAAAAAAAAATCTGTTTTTGAAGCTTCAAATCTTTTATAGTGAGTAATGAGAAATGCTCATTTTGTTCTGGATTTTGCTTTCAGGATGTGAAGTGCACTATCATGGCTTGCACCATATCCTGAAGAGTAGTTGGCTATGACTTATTTGTCTTTTGGGTGAAAAGCATTTTGGGCAAAAGGATAACATTGCTTTAGTCGTGTTGGGGTTACGGGGGTAGCTGGAGTTTATTGTGAGCAGCTCCCGAAGCTGTGTTGGTTTATCAGGGTGAGTAACGAACGCCCCACCCTGTTGTAGTTTTGGCATAGTTATCTCCTACCTGTGCTTGGTTTTCGAATAGGGTCTGCTGTCCTAAAATGGACTGTGTATATACTCACAGCCTGCTAAATTTCTGCTTTGAGATTATTTTTAGAATTTTATGGTAGTACTTGAGGTAATTGAAGATGCTCAAGAATTTTGGAAAGCAAGGATAGTGCATTGTTATTTTAGGCACTTTGGGAAAGTTGATTTTGGAGCTCTTGTGTGTTAGTTAACTGTTACTGGTTAAATTTAGAAGATTATTGCAGGCTGCAGTTTATTTACAGGGAAATAATTTTGGATTTAATATTGGGAGTTAGAACAGTTTATCTGCTAATCCCCTCTATTCTACTTTGAATACCTTAAACTTTAGTTTTTGATGTTGAGTATGTGATAAAGTGTTAGT
This sequence comes from Equus caballus, assembly GCF_041296265.1. Taxonomy (NCBI): domain Eukaryota; kingdom Metazoa; phylum Chordata; class Mammalia; order Perissodactyla; family Equidae; genus Equus; species Equus caballus. Next base: position 17,153,321 of record NC_091695.1, read on the forward strand.
ACTTAAAGCAGGATCTCGTGGTCATATGTATACTAAGCAATATTTAATAGATTTGGTATCATTTTTGTTTATAGTTCTCTTTAGTGTTGAGTATTTATTCAACACAGCCAATTTGTTTCAAAGTGGGAAAAGTAGCTCATATTTTTCACATCTCTTAAATGTGAACAGTGGAAAGAAGTTTGTGAGTTTTTAAAATTGGTTTTGACTAGAGTACTTCTTTAACATAGAATCAGATAATGCAGATCTGCCTGCTTCAGAAGTTTAGGCATAAAATTGTAGGATCGAGAATCAAATTACTGAAAGTGGTCTTGGCCATCAAGTTTAATTTCCTAGTTTAATGAACTCCTCCTTACACAAAGGCAGTAGTTGTTAATCCAAAATATTACCATTGTGCTGCTGTTTTCAGTGTGTGTGTCAGATCGTCTCACTGGTATTGGGGAAATTTTTTTGGTGAGGAAGATTGGCCCCGAGCTAACATCTGTTGCCAGTCTTCCTTCTTTTGCTTGAGGAAGATTGTCGCTGAGCTAACATCTGTGCCAGTCTTTCTCTGTCATGTGAGATGCCACCACAGTGTGCCTGACCACCGGTGCTAGGTCGCCGACCACATAGGAACCTGCAAACGCCTGGCCACAGAAGGAAGTGGAGCCGGAACTTAACCACTACCCCATGGGGCCAGCCCGAGGGGGGAAATATTTTTGGAGCAGTATAATGCGTGTATTTTTATACTTCCATCAAGGTATTTATGTGTTTTTTAAAAAGAAACAATATATTTGTTTGCTTTCCATATTAACATAGTATTATATTTTTACTCATATTGGAACTATTTAAAAAATATTTGTATGGGTATAAATACTTTAAGCCATCTACTTCAAATAAATTGGTAGATTTAAATCCACCAAGTTAGTAACTAGGAAGTGGACTTAAGCTAGTAACTAGAAAGTAAACTTCAAACTTTAAAAGAAACAAAAGTGAAACTCTCTGTTTTCACTTAGAAACTTTATGAATTGTCAGTCAAATGAGGTAACTAGTGCATATTGCATAACCAAAATTGAGCCTATTTTCTGCTCTCCTCAAAATAATTGTGTGTGTGTATGTATGTGTACAACATTAGTTTTATGTGAATAGCTGTGTTCTGGGGATTGGAACGCTTCCCTATATTTTCAAGATTCTTTTTTTTTCCTTCCAGAAGGATGACTCTTTCATAAAATAATATAATAATCCTTTATTTAAAAAAAGCGTGCCACAGAACTTTCATAGATCCCTTTTCACCTGCAAGGTAGCTTGTCACAGTATATTTGTAAGGAGAGGGGCTGTCTTTTCCTCTGATATGTTCTTTGCGTGATGGCTGAAGTTTGGCCGTGGCCGGGCGTTGTGACATGTAATAAAACTGCAGAGAGCTGCTTTTCTGAGGTTTAAAGGATACAAGTGAGGTGGAGTTGGGGGGAGATTAGCTGCAGTTAAATCCTGTCAGAATTTTGGTCTTGAACATGTCTTCAGCCTTTGAGCTTGATATTTACCTGAGTGCAGGATCTTTAGATCTCAGAAATTTGATACCTAGATTCAGGTCCCAAAGAGGATTCTTTAGGGCAGCAATAGATGGCTTCGTCCCAGGGACCAAATTAATTTATAGAGTGAAGTGAGCTGGATACCATTTACATTAAATGTATCTTTCTGAGTTGAATAAAATATAAAGTTCCTAAGGGCAGGTATTTTGCCTGTTTTGTTTCACCCTGGTTCCTTGCACATAGTACGTTTCAGTAAATATTTGATGAGTGAAGCAGTGTGTGAATGTTTTCTAAGAAGAATGAGAAGTGCAGTAGTTATTTTAGTTCCCTAACTGAATCTCAGATTTAAGATTATTGAGAAACAGTGAAAGCTCAAGACTGCGGACAGCTGTTGGAATTTAGGCAGTGTAGTGAAAAGATGGTTGGATCTGTATCACCTTTCTGTGACCTTGGACAAGTCATTAAATGCCTCTGAATCTTCTTTTAAAGCCTTAAAGTTAGTATGATTAGACATTAGCAACTTTTTTAGATCTGCGTGTTCGGTGGAGCTAAGCATACATTTATTCCAGACAGGGAGTTTAAAAAAAAATAGTAGGGGATGGCAGCAGAAGGAATTTTATGGATCAACAATTTTCAGTTAATTACGGGGGGGGGAGGGAGGGGTTAGGTGGGCAGGATTAACCAATCACAGATTAACCAAATTAAGAGTTTAAAACAAAACTTGAAAAATAATACAAACTGGATTCAGAGTAAATTTCTTAGTTAAAATAATGGAGTATTTTCTAATTGAGGTTATCATCTAAAGTTATAGAAATAAAGTAGAGCCTTTCAAGGGACAGTTAACATTTTGTAAATTGCTGTAAACATTATATACAACTGATATTCCTTAGTACTAAATAGTTGGTTATCTTGTTATCAGCATATGCCTTCGTTTGGGCAGAGAGATGGGGAGCCAGCTGCTTATTCCCACCTATTCCTTCCCTTTCTCACCTCATTTTGATTTGTATACTAACATTGTATCCAGCTGCCTTAATGAATTCTCATCAGATCTGATAAATATTCTGTGAGTTTTCTTTACTTTTCTGTGTATACAGTCCATATCATTTGTGAATAATTATCATTCTGACCTCTTCCTTGTCAATATTCAGATTTATGTTTTCATTTACTATTTTATTGCTTTAGCTAAGATTGCAGAATACTCCTAGGATTGATGTTAGTGTCTGTATGTATTGTTTCATTATGATATGGAAATTTCCCTATAGTCCTAAGTTTTAAAAATATTTTGAAATCAGATTTAGATGTTGACTCTTTATCAAATGTCTTCTTTTGTTGTTGCAACGACTGATTTGGTGTTTTATGTGTCAATAAGAACAACAATTGTAATAGATAGCATTTATGAGCTATTTACTATGTACTAGGTTAAGGAATTGTAATAAGAGCAACAATTGTAATAGATAACGTTTATGGGATATTGACTGTACGATGTTAAGGAATTGTGCTGAGAGTTTTTTAGACAGTTTTTCATTTCATCTTCCTAACTGCCTTATTAGGTGAGCACTATTTTTTCCCTTCATATTGTGATTGAGGAAACTACTAGAGAAGCTAAGAGCTAAAGCAACATTTCACTGCTGGTGTGTGTGAAGGGTGGGATTTAACTCAGGGCTGTGAGACTCTCGAGCCCCCCATTATGATGGATTGCATTCTGGTAAAATCTCATGTAGTCGTGATGCCTCCAAAGTCAATATACTAAATTTTAATCTGGAATTTAATATCTGTATTCTTAAATGAGATTGGTTACACGGTTTGCTTTTGTGTAAGTGGGTAACAAGGTAAAATTAACTCATAAAATTATTAGAAAGCTTTTCGTGTTTTCCTATGTTTTTGGAATTGTTTAACGTAGGATTGGGTTAAACCATTCAAAATTGGGGACATTTAAGCATTTTTTGTCAATCTAAGTACTTGCTACTTTGAAAGGTTGATGAATATGACTATATCAGGCTGACTTTTATTTAGAGCAAATTTTAGATGAACTTTCCAAATTTTATCTTTTTTTTAGGTTTTCTACCTCTTCCAGTATCAATTTTAAAATTGTTTTTTAGATGTGGATTTTATTTCATTTAGCTTTCTCTCCATATAGATATGTATATGGATCTGATGTTTTCTCTTAAATCTGTGGGTATATAGATAGATCTCTTTCTCATTCCTGTTAGTTTTGTTCTCTTCTCAGTGGTGTTTGCCAGAAGTTGATCTATTTTATTGGTCTTTGCAAAATTCAGCTCTTTGTTTCATTTATAACTTTTGTCTTCTAATTTATTTTTATTTTTCTTTAGTAATTCCACCTTTCTACTCTTTTTGATGGTTATTATTCTTTTTATACTTATATTCAACGTTTAGTGAATTTCCAATCATGTTTAATGAAAAACATTTTGGGCTGTGGATTTTTTCATCAGTTTTGTTTTGAATTTGAATTTATTTTTTGTTCACTCTTTAAAAGATTTTTTTTTGGTTTACTTTCCAAGATGTTGCATTTTTAAAATTGTTAACTTTTAGTTTCCATATACTGTGTTTAGAGAACATGATTTATAATAGTTTTAGAAATTTATTCAGATTTTCTTGGGGCCAGCACCGGGTTCGTAGTGGTAAGTTTGTGCGCTCTGCTTTGGTGGCACAGCGTTCGTGGGTTTGGATCCTGGGCATGGACCTGCACACTGCTCATCAAGCCAGCCTGTGGCAGTGTCCCACATACAAAATAGAGAAAGATCGGCACAGATGTTAGCTCAGGGCCAATCTTCCTCACACACACAGAAAAAGATTTTCTTATGTACATGAAGTTTTAAGGAGCATATGAAAAGGATGGGTATTCTTTGAAAGTTGTAGAGTTTGGGGCCAGCCCCGTGGCCTAGTGGTTGAGTTCGAGAGCTCTGCTTCAGCAGCCCAGGGTTTTGCCAGTTTGAATCCTAGGTGCGGACATGGCATTGCTTGTCGAGCCTTGCTGGGGTGGCATCCCACATGTCACAACTAGAAAGACCCAAAACTACAAATACACAACTATGTACTGGGGGACTTTGGGAGAAAAAGGAAAAATAAAAATAAAATCTTAAAAGAAAAAGTTATAGAGTTCTTTATTTGTATATTAAATGAACACAGTGTGATTTGAATATTTCATGTTTTTTTCCTTTATCTCTTAAATTCTGAGGGATGTGATATCTCTCCTTTTAATATAATTTCATCAAATTCTCTTTGTATTTCTCATGGATCTAATCCAAATGTGTGTGTCTTTGCTGGTGTTTTAGTAGAATTTCATCCTTTACATATATGGTGATAATTGATAAATTTTTTTATTGTCATCTGAGTTTCTGTTTATTAGTCTTGTTTTCCCTACTCAGTTTTTTTGTTTTTTAAAGATTGGCACCTGAGCTAACAACTGTTGCCAGTCTTCTTTGTTTTCCCCCCTGCTTTTTCTCCCCAAATCCCCCCAGTACATAGTTATATATTTTAGTTATGGGTCCTTCTAGTTGTGGCATGTGGGACACCGCCTCAGCATGGCCTGACGAGCGATGCCATGTCTGTGCCCAGGATCTGAACCAGCCTGCTCAGTTTTCATGGATTGATCAGATTTTCCTTGTATCACCTCCCTTACCCTTTCTTTTTTACAGCCTGTAATGATTTGGAAATCGCTTTCTCATTTCTGCTCTTTTAATTTTAAACAAATATATCTAAACGTATTTTTCTGGTAGAGTCAAAAATTGATAATTAGCTTTCCCTCCTTCCCTCTACTCTCAGTAAGATAAAACTTTTTAGCTTATTTTTATTTACAGCATTCCTGATTTTGTTGGGATAATATTGAATGTGATTCTGAATGATGACTTCTTAAAAAAACAATTCTTTTGTTGAGGTCATATTGGCTTACAACATAGTGTAAATTTCAGGTACACATCACTCTGTTTCTGTTTCTGTATAGACTGCATTGCGTTCACTGCCAACAGTCCAGTTTTTATCCATCACCATATGTGCATGTCCCTTTCCCCCTTTGGCCCTCCTCCCACCCCCTTCTCCTCTGGTAACCACTCATCTGTTCTCTGAATGATGACATTTTAAATTTCTTAGGGTACACCTTATGTCAAAAATATTACTTAATTGTGTTACACATTAGCAGTTAGTTTTTAAAAATTATTTTATTTTAACTATATGTTTTTTCTGTATAGTATAATACTGTTTCATGTTACTCTTTGTTTTTATTGTTGTTGACTCTTTGTGTAAGCTTGTATCATTTCCCCTTTGGTTTTGGAATCCAGAAATTTCACTGTGTGTGTGTGTGTGTGTGTGTGTGTGGTGTGTTTATCTTTTTAACAGTTCTGCCTAGGACTTTTGATCTGAAAATGTTAGTGTTCTTCTCAGTAAAATTATTGCTTCTACTGTATTCTTTTTTTTCCTTCTATAACTGCATTATTTGAATATTAGATACCATTCATGTCTTTTCCTTGCTTCAAATTTTATTTTATAATTTCTTTCTCTCCCTTTTTGTCCTATATGCTCAGATAACTTTTCAGTTTGATCATCTATGCTAGTTCTATATTTACTGCCTCCATAGGTGGTCAGATCTTTTGGGGGTTTGTTTTAATAGTATACATTTTTAGTTGGTTCTAAAGTGCATAATAATAATAATAGAATTATAAACATTGGTTCATAATAGCTGTCCATGAAAATGTTTATTTATGAAATTTCTTATCAATTTTTAATAATAAACACACATGAACCCCCTACTTAAAACAAAAGCTGCAACTTTGAAGGTAATCTATATCTAATCATAGTCCCCTTATCCCATCCCTCTCTTTTAATTTGAGATTGTAATCATCTTGAATCCTGCGTTCATTCTCCCTTTGGTTTCTTTTTACTGCATCTCTATATGAGTTCTTGAAGGTATATATTTTTAATTTTAGTTGTTTTAACTTTAGGAACGTTTTTCTACCTCTATATCTAAAAGATATTCACCTCTGTTTTCTACTAAGAAGTTTAAAGATATGTTTGCAACACTTAAACCTTATTCCATCTTTACTTATTTTTTGTACTTGGTGTGAGATAGGGATCCAGTTTAATTTTTATTATGTATATGATTTATTGTTGTTAGTCGTAGCTTATTGAAAAGTTAATGCTCTCCCCCAATGAACTGACGTGCCATCTCTGTCATATACAGAAGCTTTATGTAAAGTGTTCTTTTTTCCCCCTGTTGTCTCAGTTTTGTTCCATCATCCATTTTGTGAATAGCATCCTGTCTTCATTGCTGTAGCTTCGTAATGATCTCTACTACTGGAAAAGTAAGTGGGCTCCTCCTCTTCCAAGGTTTCATGGCACTTCATTCTTCCTTGGAAATTTTAGAATAATCTTACCAAGTTCTCTGAAAAACTCTTGTTGGAGTTTTTTATTAATTCCATTGAATCTTAGACCAATTTGGGATCATTAACGTCTCTACAATATTGAGTCTTCCTATTTGTGAACAGAGTATACTTTTTCCTTTATTTCGATCTTTCTTCATTTCTGTTATTCAGTTTTAATTTTAACTGTAGAATTCTAACACATCATTTGTCCTAGATAGTTGCTAATTTCTTATAACAATTATATGTAGCGTTTTAAAATATTTGTTATTGGTTACTGGTGTGTACAGATGCAACTGGCTTTTGTATGTTGCTCTTATATCAAGCCACCTTGCTAAATTTTTCTATTTTAACACTTTTCCAGAGATGATTTTGGATTTTCTCTGTAAAAGATCATACTGTGAGTAAATCATGAGAGTTTTATTTATTTCCAATTTTTATGCTTGTAATTTCATTTTTTTCTTGTTGTGCTAGATGAGACATCTAAGAAGTAATAATACTGACTAGAAGCAGTAATAGTAGATATTGTCTTATTGCTGATTTTAAAGGACAGTTCCTTACTTTGGTACCTAAGGCATTTCTAAAGTATTTACACGTGTTAGTTGTACAAACTCGTATGTTATAAAGAGGGTTCTATTTCTAAAGAACTAAAAGATATGTAGTATTTTAAATTCTGATGCTTGCAGGTACTTTTTCCTTTGAGTGCTGGTGACTCTTGTGAAAATTTTCGCTCTAGGCATCCTGGTGTGGAAATAGCTGGTTTGTCAGCCATTTCTCTGTCATCCTAGGGCCTCTAAAGTCAGGCATTGCATTTCTTTTTTATCATGGGCAGTCCTTTCTCTCTTTTCCCAGCGACCACTTCACAATCGTTCATTTCTGCCCTGATATGCTTAGTGTAAGAGTGGTTACAAGAGTCTTTCCCCTGACACTACACACACACTTACTCTCTAATGTCACAGAACTACCATTTTTACTGAAACCAAAGTGGGTTCCTTCCTGGCGAGTTGAATCAGACCCCCACCAGAAGCAGTTGTCACACAAAGTAGGGCATGTTTGCAGCAAAGAGGAGGCCACGCAGAATCATTTCCAAAGTCATGGCATCCCCAACAAAGGGAAGCAGGGGCCTTTTATTTTGGATGGGAATGAATATTCAAAACAGAGAGGTGGGTATTCGCTTGCTCAGGCTCAGTTGGAAAACATGCTTCCACATACACTGCAGGTTAAGGCAGTAAGGCCTAAGCTCCTCCCAGAGCGGATATTTTAGCATTAAAAATGAGGCAAAGGTCATAGGCCTCGCCCTTGTGCTGGGGCTCAGTCTGCTTCAGGTTGGTTGGTGATTGCATCTCTTAACAGTTAAATGCTTCTGACCCCACCGTTGAGTTCCTTGGAGCAGTGAGTCCCTGACACCATGAGCACTGACTTGCAGCAGTGGCCTGCGTTTTTCCTGCAAATATAAGTGATGAGTATGGTGACATAGCTCATAATAATTGTTGATTTGTATTATACAGGCATACCTCATTTTACTGTGCTCTGCCTTATTGTACCTCACAAATATTGCAGGGGGGTTTTCTTTTTCTTTTTTTTTTTTTAAGTGAGGAAGATTGGCCCTGAACTAACATCTGTTGCCAGTCTTCTCTTTTTGCTTGAGGAAGATTGTCGCTGAGCTAACATCTGTGCCAGTCTTCCTCTGTTTTGTATGTGGGATGCCGCCACAGCATGGCTTGATGAGCGATGTGCAGGTCTGTGCTTGGGATCTGAACCCGTGAACCCTGGGCCGCAGAGCAGAGTGTGCATACTTAACCACTATGCCACTGGGTTGGCCCTCAAATACTGTATTTTTTACAAGACCCTCAACCAGCAAAAATATTATGACTCATTGAAGGCTCAGATAATGGTTAGCATTTTTAGCAATAAAATATTTTTTAATTAAGATATGTACATTGTGTTTTTAGACATAATGCTCTTGTACACTTAATAGACTACAGTATACTGTAAACATAACTTTGATATTCACTGGGAAACCAAAAAGTTCGTGTGACTTGCTTTATTGCAGTATTTGCTTGTTGCAGTGGTCTGGATCCAGACGCACAATATCTTGGAGGTATGCCTGTTTATGAAAGACCAAATCTGGCCTCTGAAAGCCAGTTTTGGAATGTCACTATGCAGTGTGGGTAAGTAGATGATGTGAAAGTTGAATTTATGAAATGACCTCTTGCGTTTATTTTGGCAAACTTGTGTAAGTAATTTTTCTAAGTTTTCTCTCTCTTTTTACCTCCTTTACTAACTATTTTAATACAGTTTATCTGCTTTGTTTATAGTCTTGGTCTTTCGAGCCACTGAATATTTTAAAATGTACGTTTTCCTTGTTTCCTTAGCCTTGTTCAAACAGGTGTAGATCAGAGCTTATTCTTACAGTGTGATTTGTGGACTATCTTCATTTCCTCTAGTGCTTGCTACAACTGTAGAATTCTGTGCCTCACCCCAGACCTGTTGTTTCAAGACTCTGATGGTTGGACTACTTTCTTAACAAGAATCAGTGATTCTTCTGCACTTAAAGTTTGAGGAGCACTAGTTGAAAGTATTCTTGAAGATGAGAGTGCCTTAGCACTTGTGTGAATTGATTGCAGAGGTTGAATTATTACAGTACACCCAATTTAACACACAAGCAGAGTCTCTTTGAACACATTGGCTTTCTTACATTTCGAGTGTTTGTCCCCATCAGTGTACTTACACTGACCTGCTTTTCTGTTGTAAGGGAAATGCCGCCTCCATCAGGCTATCATGGCCACCATCTCTTGGAAACCCAAAGCTTCAGGTGCCCAGGGGACACTGGAACCCTGAACCCAAATAGGGCAAAGTTAGTTGTCTTTTTATTCATTGAATCATATGTCAGGGAGTTGGGAAGCTATTGTACATGCTAAGGTTGCAGTCTCCCTGTTTCTTTTCTTTTTGGGGTCTGTGTGTGTGAATCATTTTTGAAAGATTTTTTTGTGTGTGAGAAACATAGCGTATGAGAACTTATGTATACCTCAGAGATACGTAATAAGATTACTGCCCTTTGTACCACCTTAGATGTGAAATAGAACATCTTATTATTACAGAAGTTTTCTTTGTGCCTCATCCGAACTGTCCCTTCCTTCCACATCCCTCTAGCTGCTATCTTGACTTTTCCAGGTTGATGTTACCATAGTGTAATTTAGAAAATATAAAATGAAAACACCCATTGAAACTGTTTTAATTAGATGAATTTTGGCATATGGAACATTTTTGACACTCCAGAAGATTTTCTTGCATCACTTTTCCCATTTAGTATCGCCACCCTCCCTTTCCAGATAACCACTTATTGGATTTCTATCACAGTAGATCGCTTTTGGCTGTTTTAGGTCTTCACATAAACGGAATCATAAAAATTCCTTTTTTTTTTTTTTTTTGCATTTGACATTTCTGCTCAGGAAACTGTTTTTGAGATTCAGCCATGTTATTGCATGTGTTAGTAGTTTGTTCCTTTTTATTGCTGAGTAACATTTTATTATATGAATATTTTGAAACTTGTGTAAATATGTACCTATTGGTGAACTTTTGAGTTGTTTCCAGTTTGTGGCTTTTATGAATAATATTGCCACGTGTATGTGTGTAAGCAAGTCTTGAGTAGACATATTTGCATTTCTCTTGGGCAAATACATAGCAGTGGAATTGTTGTAAAATATTGCTAAATGGTTATTTAAAGTGGTGGTATCACTGTCCATTCCCATCAGCAATGTATGAGAGTTCTGGTTGGTCAACATTTTTGGCAGCACTTGATATTGTCAACTTTTATGTTTTAGCCATCTTAGCGAGTATATAGTGGTACCTCATTGTGATATTAATTGGTATTTCTTTAATGGCTCATGGTTTTAAAGTCTTTTCAGGTGCTTATTGGCCATTTTTGGATGATTTTTAAATATTGCTTCTCATACGTTTTCCAGTTTTATGTTCTTAAAGGATTAGCAATAACAATAGCTAGTTGTTCTTCCAAGTCTGAAAATGGCAAAAAAGTTGAAGATATTGCTAGTTAAAACATTTTAGGAGCAAGTACTGATATGCTCTCGAAACAAAATGAAATTGCACAGTTTTTTCTTCATTTTATTTATTTTAAACTAATACGTGATAAAAAGGCTCACTGCTGAAGAAGGAAGGCCTTTCTCTTCTTCATACCTCAAACTAGCATTGAGTTAATCTCTTAGATACTTAATTGTGCGCATAAGAGAAATCTCTATGATGTATACTTTGTTCACAGGGTACAAAATACTTTCACACTGTAGTTGGTTTGGAAGTTTGGAAAGGGCCTGGAGGACCAATGGCAGGTGGGAGGAAGTGTGGAGAGGTAAGCAATTGGGCAAAGAAAGACTCTTCTTAGTTTCTGGTCCATGTGAGAATCAGAAAGAAGAGGAGCTCGTTTTGAACTGGAAAGGAAAACACTTCCTGTTTGCTGGTTTTTATTGGTGCTGTTCAGCCTGGAAGTGGGTGGGGTGGGCGAGCTGCGCTAGGCCTGAGGGCAGGATTGACTTCCAGCTGAGAGCTAAGTCCTCAGAGAAGCAGGAAGGATGTAGAGGAGTAGGGAGAGAGGGACCAGGAATGAAGAACCATTAGTGGCCAGGATCTGTTACTATGGTAACAGTAACGTGAGAACCACTCACATATACACAAGTTGGTGTGTTATAATTCATGCCAGAATACATGCAAGATCAAATGTTTGATTTCTTTGAGGTGGAGCTACAGAAGCGAGTTTGGGCTGGAGGTGTGGGGCTTGCTGTGTCCTCCACTGAAGCATCTGAGCTGGTCTGCGTTTCTCATCAAGTAGGCCCCACTCTTCCCATTAGGCCTTACAGAAAGCCTCTGGGGCAGAACAAGGCCAAGGAAGAGGATTGAAAGGAAACCAGAAGTGATACCACACCTCTTAATCTCAAGTTCGCGTGCCCGATGCACAGCAAGCCAAACACTGAGACATTGGTGTTTGTAGATGGAGACAGATTTTATTCGAATTGGCCAAAATGAGAAGGTGGGAAAGCCCCTGGACAATCTGACTTCCGCAATTCCATGGCTGCTGAGTGCATTCTCCTTCTTCTACAAAACAAACTCACCAATCTTCGAGACCCCTGAGTCACCCCCTCAAGTTAAACAGGAAACGGCAAATTGGTTTAATATCTACAGTGACCCTCAGGTACCCAGCTTCGGCCCAGTCCACTGCCTCGGGTTTAAAATTCCCAGTTTTTGGAGGACGGAACAGCTCTCTGCACAGGCCTCCTGGGGTCAGTGGACACTGTTTGTGCCTATTCTGGTCACATCATTCAGGTTCTCAGAACTGACTTTTGGGCTTCTTCCCCAGTAGAGCGGGGACTTCCAGTCGGTGATAAGACTGCAGAACTAACAGAACTGACAGTATTTCCGTCCTTGCTGCTGGTGTCAGAGGGAAGGCTCACTGCGTCTGCGCTGTGGGGCTGTGGCTGGATAGATGAAGGTGGCGTAGCTCAGACTGGAGTCAGCTTTGTGGTTTCTGTGATGTTTGCTGGATAGGGGCCCAGGCTTCTGGGGACGTGGGGATCAGAGTAGCCCGCCTAGGGCTGGGGTCCCGTGCGAGGAGGTGTGGTGCTAGGGCCCTGTGAACATTGATGTTGCCATTAGCTTACTTGGCCATCTTGGGGGTTGCCTCAGGCAAATTCTAAACTCAGGGTCTGCAGTGTTTGGATGGCAGTGAATGCCCTTCTGTGCATTCTTGGCTGTTCCTGTGGTGCTCAGGGACCCTTCATACCCCTTGCACTGCTGGAAGAGAGGGTAGAGCTCTCTGGGTTTAATGTGCACAGGGAGGGGCTGACTAACAGTGCCTCTGTTCCTCCTCTTCCGCCTGTCTTAGGGCCTCAGGGGGCTTTCTGTGGGGGCGAGGGGGAGCGAGGGTGGGAGGTGGTCAGGGAGTGTGGCCGGGAGGTACTGGGAACCTGCTGCCTTTGTCTTTTCCTTACTGACCGTTGTTATATCTTCTATAGATATATCTTGTTATTGAGTTGCAGGGATTTATATATTCTGAATATGTCGTTATAAAGTATAAATTTATTTTTTCTCAGCATGTAGGTTCTTTTCATTTTCTTATTAGTTTCTATGAAGTCGAGTTTTTTAACATTGGTGAAGTTCATTGTACCACTTTTTTTTTTTTACGGTTAATGCTTTAACAAATTTTTGAAACTTAATTTGCAAAAACTTTTTTCCTGTGTTTTCTCCTAAAATGTTTTATCATTTTAGTTTTTACATTTACGTCTGTAATTTATGTGGAGTCTGTTTTTGTGTGTGCTCTGAGGTGGAAGAGTTCAGGTTTATATGAAATAAATGACCCTTGTGTTATAGTTCATCTTTACTTCTGGACGCACCAGAACTTAACCATCCTACTGTTGGTAAACTATTTGGTTATCTTTTTATGTGTTTATGGACCTTTGAGATTTTTTTTGTGAAATTTACGTTTGTTTCTCTTGTTTGTTTTTTCTTTTGGGTGGTTTTACCTTTTCCCTTTTGATTTGAAGGAGTTCTTTAGTCTACAGATAATTTTTATTTTCTACTTAGCTATTTTGAAAATATCTTTTCCCATTTTCAGGGTGTCTTTTTACTCCCTTTATGCTATTCTTTCATGAATAGAAGTTCATTTCAATTTAGTCTCATATGTGATTAGTTTTGTTTATTATTTGAACTTCCATACTCTTTCATTAAGATGGTCTCTCTCTCTCTCTTTTTTTTTTTTGGTGAGGAAGATTGGCCCTGAGCTAACATATGTTGCCAATCTTCCTCTTTTTGCTTGAGGAAGATTGCTGCTGAGCTAACGTCTGTGCCAATCTTCTGTTTTGTCTGTGGAATGCTGCCACAGCCTGGCTTGATGAATGGGGTGTGGGTCCATGCTTGGGATTCGAACCACTGAACTGCAGGCCACCAAAGCAGAGTGCTGAACTTAACCACTATGCCACCTGGTGGCCCCAAGATACTCTCTTTTATTGTCCTCTAGTCTTTTTCTTGTTTTGCCTTCAGTATTTGTCTTATTCCACTTGGATTTGAAGTTTGGGCATATTGTTTGCATAGGTGTCCAAATTCATGATTGGAGAACCAGCAACTGTATTGAAAAATTTCTCCTCCTCCTCATTAATGCTCCACCTGATGACAATATTTTTTATCCTTGAATTGGGACTTTTTAAAATAGGTCTCAGGGACTCTCCCTTGAATTAAAGTATTTTTCATTATAGTTTTACTGAAGTGTGCGTAAACGTAAACGAGGCATAAATTTATTATGTTTTATTATATAGCTCTTATGCACCAAGACCAAAACCCAACTAATAACTTAGATATAACCAAAACTAAAAAATTAGTAAAATTTGGAAGAATAAGGTTAACTTAATTTTAACAGAATGGTAGTGTTTTACAGAAGCTAATTTGGCACTTCCAACTTCAGCCAAGGAAATTAATACATGTGCATCAGGATATTCTTGTAATAGTTATTGTTAAAGTTTGGGAGTAGATTTTATTGCCGTTGTCATCCACTTTACGTCTTTGACCCTGGTACTCAGTTGACAGCCGTTGTCTTAGAGTGGGGTTCTCAGCCTTTTTGTTGTAGTTTTCACAGATGTGCCTTCAGGTTTGATCATAGTTTAAAACTTTTTTTAATTTTTTGCTATACCTCAGTATAGTAGTCCCATTTTATCCACAGTTTTGCTTTCCATTGTTTCAGTTATCCACGGTCAACTGTGGTCCAAAAGTATTAAGTGGAAAATTCCAGAAATAAACAATTCATGTTTTAAATTGTGCATCATTCTGAATAGCCTGATGAAGTCTCACTCCATTTCACCTGAGATGTGAGTCATTCCTTTGTCCAGCATATCCACACCGTATATGCTACCCACCTCTAGTCACTTAGTAGCTGTGGGTTATCAGATTGATGGTTGTGGTATCACAGTGCTTGTTTTCAAGTAACCATGATTTTACTTAATAATGGCCCCAAAGCGCAAGAGTAGTGAGGATGCAATTCGGATATGCCAAAGGGAAGCTTTAAGTGAAAAGGTAAAAGTTCTCAACTTAAGAAAAGAAAAAAATCTTATGCTGAGGTTGTTAAGATCTTGGGTGACTTTTATTATGCCATATTGTTATAATTGTTCTATTTTATTATTATTGTTAATCTCTTACTGTGCCTAATTTATAAATTAAGCTTTATTATAGGTATGTATGTATAGAAAAAAACCAGTATATATATGATTTGCTACTCTCTGTGGTTTCAGGCATCCACTGGGGGTCTTGGAACGTATCTCTCACAGGGAAGGGGAGACTACTGTAAATGTGCTGTAATTATTGCTGTATCTCTCAAGCAGAATGTTGAACTGAACAGGTTGTGTGGTTTAGTGTAGAGTGGGATACAGATGATCCTCAACTTACTATGTTTCTACTTAGGATTTTTCGACTTTCATTGGTGTGAAATTGATAATGTATTCAGTAGAAACTGTACTTTGAATTTTGAATTTTGATCTTTTCCCAGGCTAGCGGTATGTGGTACACTCCTCTGTTGTGACGTTGGGCAGCGGCAGCGAGCCACAGCTCCCAGTCAGCCACGCGATCACGAGGCTGATAACACTTACAACAGTCCTGAACCCATAAACCATTATGTGTTTCGCTTTCAGTACGATACTCAATAAATTACACGAGATATTCAGCACTTTGTTATTAAACAGGATTTGTGTTAGAGGATTTTGCCCAACTGTACACTAATGTGTACTATTTAGTCCTTTTTTCTGGTCACTGTTACAAGGCTCCTGTAACTCTTGAAATTTACTGTCTTTTGTATGCTAATGAGAAAACTTCTGGTTGGAGGACAAGATAGCTTCAGGAGAGGGGCTGGACCTCAGAAAAACCAACCACTGTGATTAGAGGGTTAGAACTTTCAGCCGGTTCCCCAGTCCAGGGAGGGGAGAGGGGCTGGAGATTGAGTTCAGTCACCAGTGGCCAATAATTTCCATCAATTGTGCCTACATAATGAAATCTCTGGTGCTTTATATACTTTTAATAAGTGCATAGTAAATGAGAGTTCTAGGATAGAACTT
Organism: Equus caballus; assembly: GCF_041296265.1. Taxonomy (NCBI): domain Eukaryota; kingdom Metazoa; phylum Chordata; class Mammalia; order Perissodactyla; family Equidae; genus Equus; species Equus caballus. Next base: position 17,169,296 of record NC_091695.1, read on the forward strand.
TGCATGTATGGTTAACTTTTTTCCTTCCTAATTTTTTCTGATGTTTAGTCTCCTAAGAATACAGAATTACATCATGAATATATTGTTAGAATACAAAAATTGCTTTTAAGGAAGTTAGATCAGTAAGGGTCCAGTTAGGACACGGAAAACACACAATAATTTGGACAGGGAAAGTTTAATACGATTCACTAGTAACGGTGATTGGCTACTAAAGACTGAAAACTCTAGAGAAGAAAAGGAGGAGTAAGTTTTGGAGAGGTCCTCCACGAGCCCTGAGGCTCAGATTCAGGTTTTGTTGGAGAGGTTGTGATTGAAGCCCACTGGATAGCGGGCAAGTTTGCTGAGGTGCTGGAGGTGGGGACACTTCTGCCAGTAGCTGTTTTATGGGTCCAGGAAAGAAAGTGGTATAGAGCATATGCTTTTTTACACCTAGCATTTTATCTAGATGAATGGAGTTTCTGATAGTCTGGAGGGTGTGTTATGTGTGTAATTAGTATGACCAAAAACTATATTTGCTGTAAGGAATTGTTTGTGACAGATGTAGCTGCTAGGAATCGTATAGTGTTGTAGTTTATTTTGTTTTATTAGTAGAGGGATTTTATTTTTGGACTGTAAGTTAATTATGAAAATTTAAGTATGGAAACTAGAGATATGTAAAGATTTAATTGGACAAGAGAGATATAGTAGGAATCAGTCAGATTATTAGCATCAAAAACAAGTTAAATGTATTTTGTCTAAACTGCTGATGTCATAGTTCAAGGATGTCATTTGATTCACAAAAGTTTTTTTTACCCACATGTTTTCCAGAATATAGGCGCTCTAATTTAAAAGCACACTGTTCCAAAAGCTTTTACAAATTGGGTTTTTGAAACTCAAAATGCATGTTCCCATAGAAACCATGTTTCATCATGTTGGGTTCTTATTTGGCCTGGAAATGTGTGTAACTCTGTATGGACTTAGCTTATAGTGCAGTGAAACAATATTTTTTGCATGTAGAGTTTCTACTTATGATGCGTTCTTTTGTCTACTAGTTAATAGGGATGGGGGATTCTCTTAGGGGCATGGACATTATGTGGATGTTAGATTGGTTGAAGGGTTGAGGTGGCAGGTGGGGTATGAACTCTGAGGTGAGGAAGGATGGAAACAAACATTTACTGAGGACCAACTATGTCCATTGCTCTTTGCTGCCTGCTTCCCGTAAAGCATCTCATTTCTTTACTTTTCTTCCTTTTTCTTTTTTTTGGATTATGTGAATGCTTAAAGATTGTTTGTAGCTCTGGGATTCTGTAAAAAGGTAGGAAAAGGTTTTTTAAATTCAGAAATTCTGGCATTTCTAAGTCTAAATGTAAATAGTGAAGTATAAAAAAGCACATCTTGGGGCTGGCTCCGTGGCCGAGTGGTTAAGTTTGGGTGCTCCGCTGCGGCAGCCCAGGGTTCAGATCCTGGGCGCAGACATGGCACCGCTCGTCAGGCCACATTGAGGCCCAGTCCCACATCCCACAACTAGAAGGACATGCAACTAAGGTATACAACTATGTATGGAGGGTTTGGGAAGATAAAGCAAAGCAGGAAAAAAAAAAAAAGAAGATTGGCAACAGTTGTTAGCTCAGGTGCCAATCTTAAAAAAAAAAAAAAAAACTACCTGCTTCATTTATATAAAAAAAAGAGCACATCTTCAGATTTTTACACCCAGAGTGATATATGATTAATTTACTTTAACACTGACATGCTGTTAACCCAAAAAGGTTGAGATAAACCTTGGCTCTGTGCCAGTAGGAAGTACAAGGTACCCCAGCCATTCATGAGATAGCTCTTTGGGGTATTTGCAGTGGAGAATTTCAATAATATTGTCCTGTACACTCACCTTCAAGCAGGATTGACAGGACCAGAACTAAGAAAGGAAGCCTTCTGGGAAATTCTAGATAGACTGTAGGAGAGTGTAGAAAGTTTGTTTAGTAAGTGGGCCTGATTTAGGTATGCCTCTTGTTCCTGTCTCCAGTAATTAGTACCTCTTTCTTGTGGATGAGTTCAAGCCCTGTGATCTGACTTAGTCCACTTACCCGCTGTAAACTCTGCTATGTTCATTTATTCAGTCAATATTTATTGAGTGCCTACCACATGCCAGCACTGGTACTAGTTGCCAGGACTACAGTGATGAGTGAAATAGACAGACTGTGCTCCTTTTGGACTTAGAATCTGGTGATTAACCGTAGTATATTATTATAATGTGGTGAGTGCCAGGAGAACCTCTAATCTTCACAGAAGGCAACTGAATATACACCGATCTTTGAATTAGGAAGCAGAGTGGTATTTTGTAGACCCTGAATAAAAGTTAGAGGGAAGAGGAAGATGGGAAAGTAGTGCAAGGTGAGGCTAGAGAGAGCCGCAGCCTGCAGACAGCCCGTGAGGCCATGATAAGGATTGTACTGCAGGAAAATTCTCAGAGAGTTCACGGAATATTACATGTGAAGGGAAATGAAAGATCATGTTGTCCTCCTTAAAATGAGAGATAAAAATAAAAGACAAGGCTTGGCAAATAAAAGTTTTTTGTTTTTGTTTTTTGCTTATAGCTTTTAGCTGGCCAGGGGCAGGTTTGGGGCTTACGAAGAGCTATTTGAAGGACACGTGTACTAGGAATTATCTGTCAACGAAGTTTGGGGGTTTCTTGTTATGGTGAGATAATACGAACTAGGGCAGTTTAGTGTTATCAGATAGACGCAGAAGGTATTTGTGGAAACAGATGTGCCTATGGTTATGTACTTTAAAGGCAGTGGTGTTATTAATCCTTTCATTGATAGGTAACTTTGACCTGCTTACCACTCAGTGCCGGAAATACTTTAGTCTTTAGTGCATATGATTCGAAGTTTAAGAATGCCTTGGGATTGTCTATCTCATTGGGGTTTTTTCCTTTTTTCTAAGAGAATTTGGAAGTTTTTTTAGAGGTCATTCTAAGAGTTGCCTTTTTTTCCCCTGAAGAGGGAGACTTTGACTTTGTTTCTTTTGCGCTAAACCAAGTTTTATTTATATTTGGAAATGCAGTTAAAGGAACCAATGACTGACTTATGAGGCATTCACCCCTTAACACAGAAAGCTTTCCTGCCTTCTAGTCAGCAGTGCGCCAGTCTTCTCGTACCGCTATCTAAGTGTTTTACATCAACATGGTAGGAGATTTTTCCACCGCTTACATTTTTTACTGCATCTTTAATCTTCAAAATCAGGTACCGTAGAGGAGAGAAAATATGGAAAGGACATGGGCTGTGGGATCTGAAAACCCTGTTTTCATTCCTGTCTCTGCACTTGTTCATCTCTTGAAGCCCGTTAGCTATAAAATGAGAGGAACTTCCTAGAGGGTGTGTGTGTGCATGTGCACATTTGCATGTGTCAAATGAGATTGTATGCTGGGAACACTTAAAGCAGAGTCTGGCATACAGCAAGAGCATAATTGCTTATCTTTTTCCTTGGCCTAAACCAGTGATCCCCTTTTTTTGATCCTCAAAAAGTTATACCGATGTTAAATATTCTGCAGTCTTTACTGAAACAGATTTAAAACAGACCCAACATTAAGTAGGGTCAACTGAGGGAGGAAAGAATTTCAATGAAACCCTCTGATCTTTAATTTATATTGAAATTACTGATGTCTCCTTCTCCCTGGAATGTATACTACTGTCTTTTCCACAGAGTAGGCACTTAAGGATGTCATCATGTAGTAAAAATTACTTTGAAGAAGGAATCTGAAGGTCTGTAGGTAGTCTTGGCTTGTTCCTTATTGATTTTTGTGGTATTTGCAAGCCACTGAATCTCTTTGAACATTGTGCCTTGCCCTTCTTGGTCGAGCAGTGTGTTAAACAACAAAAAATTCAGCTCAGGGGGCTGGCCTGGTGGTGCAGCAGTTAAGTTCACGTGCTCGGCTTCGGCGGCCTGGGGTTTGCTGGTTTGGATCCTGGGCACAGACCTACACACCGCTTGCTCATCAAACCGTGCTGTGGCAGGCATCCCACATATAAAGTAGAGGAAGATGGACACAGGTGTTAGCTCAGGGCCAGTCTTCCTCAGCAAAAAACAGGAGGATTGGTGGTAGATGTTAGCTCACGGCTAATCTTCCTCAAAAAAGAAAACAAGGAAAAGAAATTCAGCTCAGTCGATTTAAAAAGTCAAATTGACTTTATTGAGCAATTTATTATTGGGCCATAGTTCTTAGCCATAAAATAAATAGGTGTGCCAGGAGGTGGCATGCTTGACTCTTCAGAATTTAAAGATCCCGTTAGCTAAGACTTTGGGTTTTTTGGAGCCAAATTAATGTGTAAAAAGAGTGTGCTGCTGGGTTGAGGATTGTGTGTGTTTTACAGTATACCTCGTTGCATGGAAGTTTTCTTGAGGTTGGCAGGTGGCCTGGTGTCAATCTAACCTGTTCCGTGACCACCTTCTCCTGACAGGAGTCTTTGAGTTAGGTGATGCACTCTCTAACAGCCTTTAAATACTTGATCTGTGCCCATGATTTTTGTGATTTTTTGACTTCAGAGATTCCCGTTAGCCTTTGTCTACATGAAACCAGACAGACAGGTGCACCTTAATGTATCAGCAGTAACCAAGAGATGTTACTGTTCCTGGCCAAGAAAAGGCCCTGTGTGCAAAACCAGCAGTTCCCAACATTGGAACCTGAGACTGGGGAACGACTGAACCAACAGACCTCAGCAAATGGGGACTGTGGACTGATTCCAAAAAAATGGGGAAGTGCACTTGCTGCTAGCAGTTCCCACCGTGGAATCTGGGGAAGGACCCCAAACAAATGGGGACTGCAGACTCAACCACCAGCAGTTCCCAACCCGGAATCTGGAAACATAACCAAGGGCTAGACTTTCCAATCAAATAGGGCATTGTGGTCCAAACTGCTAGCAGCTCCCAACGTGGAACTAGTGATTCTAGACAAATGGGGAACTAACTGGAAAGCCAGTTAGATTGGGAGCTCAGTGCAAAGAGAGCCGAGCTCAGAACCCAGAGGGAACTTACCCACAGCCCTTGGAAATGGTGAGAAAGACAGTGAACTCAAAAACGGGTTTGCAACTACCATGCCTGTGTTTCTTGTTGTCCCTGAATGCCACTGGAAGTCTCCTTTAGTTCTGCTGCTGCCACCAAATCTTCTAAACAACAAAAAATTCAACTGAGTAAATTTGAAAGAGCAAATTGGCTTTATTGAACGATTCATGAATCAGGCAGCATCCTGTCTACCAAATAGAAAGGAGCTCCATAGAGTTGCAGAAAAGAAATGATTTTAAAGGCAGAGAGGGAGGGGACAAAAGGCAATTATTACCAAAGAATGCATTGTTTTAGGCAAGGTTGCCCTCCTAAGGGGAATGGAAGTGGTCTATCAGTGGATAACCCACTAGGGCTGACCAGGAAATTCTGTGTTGACTGGTCCAAGGTTACATTCCTGGGGAGTTGAAACTGCAAATTAGGTTAGGTATTAAGTCTTGGTTTTCTGACTGTGGGGCCTTAACATTAGTGACTCCATTTTGGGCCTGCTGTCTCCTTATTTATTTATTTAGGAAGATTGGCCCTGAGCTGACATCTGTTGCCAACTTTCATTTTCTCCCCAAAGCCCCGGTAGTACACAGTTGTATATCCTAGTTGTAAGTCACTCTAGCTCTTCTGTGTGGGTTGCTGCCACAACATGGCTTGATGAGCCATGCTAAGTCCGTGCCCAGAATCTGAAGCTGCGAACCCGAGGCCGCTGAAGCAGAGCAAGTGAAATTAACCATTCGGCCACAAGGCTGGCCCCTGCTGCCTTCTTTTTAACAAGTGTGAATATGTTGCACTCACCTCCTTATGCTTATTAGATATGAAATCTGTACAAGGAAGACCTCAGAGCTCAGAAGAGGAGCTCTAGACATGCAAGTGGGTTGGATCCACCTTGGATCCCAAATTGCTTGTCAAGGAGGAGAGAATCATATGCAAGACATTTTCAGTTGAGGATCAGGGTGTAGCACAGACCAGAAGTTTGGTAAATAGGAAAATGCAAACCTTGAAAGAAAGACCAGGGTCTTAATCACAACAGAAATAACAGCAATAAAAACATATGATTACGGGAAATGAAGGAGCAGGTTTTCAAAGACAGGAGAAGCACAGCTGTAAGATGCCAATAACAAAGGGGAAAACCTTACAAATGAGGTGGTTCTTCTGCCATAAACTGAGAATTTTTCTCATAGGTCACCTCTTTCGATTTCTCTCCCATTTCTTGGTAACTTAGCTGAGAAAGTTCTTTCACCTTCTCTCCTTCTTGCTCAGCCTTCTTTGGCACCTTAATCCTTTTTCTCTTCATTGTTTCATTTTCAGTCAAAATTCATGCGGTCATAAAACTATGCTAGAGATACATCTGGATTATTTTTTTTCCTAGGTTTTAGCTGACTTAATCGTGAAAGATGATAAAATACCAAACCATAACAAAATTTCAAAGATGTTGCTTTTCTTGATAAAATACTCAATGTTCTTATTGCACTCTGTATCGGTCAACTAACATCATAACAGCTCACTGCAAAAGTTGGTGACATACCAAAATATTATCATCATGTTCACAGATTTGTGGGTTGATTGGAGTGGCTCTTCTCTACTAGCGCCTCATTCTTCTGGGGCAAGTGGGCTTCCCAGGTCATGTTCTTCTTAAGGAAGAAGATGAAGAGGGCAAGCCCAACCATGTAAGCACATTTCATGTTTGCTTGCATGCTGTCTGCTATTATGTCATTGGTCAAAGTGTGTCACATGGTCAAGCTCCTCAATGCAGCAAGGAAATATATGGTATCTCTAGTGAGAGAAAGGGAAAAGTTGCAAAAGGTGTGAGAGCAGAGATGGGAGAATTGGGAGTCTAACACAGGCCCTGTAATGTTTTCTGGGTTTTACATTTGTATTTACATTTCATCTTGTCATTAATGTATATGTATACTATTTTGTATCCTACCACTTCAGCTTAATGCGATTTTGTAAAGATAACCTTCTATATAGATTCACTACTTAAAAATATACAGTTGTTTGGATTTGTCCATCTGTATCAAAATCATTTGAGATGCTTATTAAAAATACAGGTTTATTAGCCTTAACTCACACCCTCCTGGAATCACAGTCTCTGGGGTGGGGCCGGGGAATCATCATTATTAGAAAACTCATCAGGTCATTCTTCTGTACATTAAAGTTTAGAATGTCTTCCTTAGTGGAAGGACATTTGCATCTTTTTTCATTTTTCCAGCATTATAAATAATGGCCAGCGACGTTTGTACAAATGAGTAATTTCTTTGGGGTATTCAATAGTCTTTCCCGATGCACGATTGAATAATTCGCAGTTGAGGCAAATAATGCTCTGTGTAAAGGATGGAGTTTGGAGTGCTGGTGGTGGTGAAATTGCAAACAGGCTTATAAAATCTTTCAAGTATTTTATGTTCACTAAAATAAAGCCTTGAATTAGATAAGGAGAATTTCTGTAAAATTTTTCTACATCTTTAATTTGTAATGTTGGGTATTATGTAACTTAGTCATGGTTCTGTTGCTTAGTTATTGTTAACTTTTTAAAAGAAAGTAGAAAAGTTGACAAGTTTAAAAAGAATTTTATTTTTCTTGTATTTCAGCCCTGGAAATTTGGCAATTTGGTTCTTTTATTGAACTATTTTGATTCTTCTTGGCATTTATATGACCTTGTTTATGTACTTTATTATGTATTTTATTGTTAGATAGTCTTGGTTATCTCAACTCTTTAATAAGATTTTTATGGAAATGAAAATTCATTGATGGCATGGCAGATACTGCCAATGCCTATGCAGTATATGTTCTTTCTTTTCCCTAACAAACAGAGCCTTGATTTCATCTTCAGAGTGGCTTTTTGCGTTGCTGAAAAATACATTTCCCAACCGCTTTTGCACTTATGAGTGGCCAGGAGGCTTTGTTGTGTTCAGTGAGGCTTTAGGTGGAAGTCGCCAGAAAGGGCTTGATAAAGAAGGCAGAATCATTTGGCAGACACCTTTTGTCCTTTGCCCTTCCCTTTGTCCTACCTAGAACTTGGACAGGATGCTGGAGGAGGAGACATGGAGTGACAGACACTTGCTGAATGTCATATATAGGAATGTTTAGTGGGAAGACAGAAGGAGCTTAGATCCTTGATATCTTGTGGGCTGTCCTTATCAGATCTGGACTGCCCACCTCCAGTCTAATTATATTAGGAAAAGACACTGCAGTATGTTGAAGCTACTATTTAGATGGGACTCTGTTACATGTAGCTGAATATAATTTGTAACTTATATGTGTGGCTTTTGTAAAAGATATCTCGACTACGTTCTCTCAAACCTGACTTTCAAATTGCTTTTATTTCTTTCTTTCTTTCATTTCATTTTGTAATTTCTTTAGGACCCTTCACTTCTGAATGTATATACATTATGCATGTTTAAATTGTCAAGCATGTTTTGAAACGCACATTTTGCAATCCTGACATCAACAAATCTGTATGCATAACATTTTAAAACTTTATATTTTGAAGTAATTTCAAATTTAAAGTTGCGAAATTAGTACAGAGAACTTCCCATAACTTTTTTCCTGAACCATTTGAGAGTAAGTTGCAGACATCATGTCCCTTTACCCCCTGAAATACTTCAGGGTGTATTTCCTAAGAAAAAAGATATTTTCTTAAATAACTATAGTGCATTATCAAGTTCAGGAATTTAATATTAATAAAATATCATTACTAAGCAGTCCGCATTCATCTTTCTCCAGTTGTCCGAACAATATCCTGTATTGCGTTTAGTTTGAGATGTAATGTGGTCTCCTGCAGTACATTTGGTTACCGTGCCTTTTTGGTCCCCTTTAATCTGGAAACTTGTCCTTTGTCTGTCATGATATAGACATTTTGAAGATAACACAATAATTATTTTGCGAAATGTTCCTCAGTTTGGATGTCTGATACTTCCTCAAGATTAGATTCAGGTTATGGTTTTTAGCAGGAAAACCACAGGTGATATTGTCTTCTTGGTGTATCATATCATATCAAGAGGCACACGCTGTCAGTCCCATTATTGGTAATATTAGCTCTGATCACTTGGTTGAGTTGGTATCTGTTAGATTTCTTCAGTATAAATTTACTTTTTCTCTCTTTATAATTTGTAGGAAGAATTTGAAACTGTGTAACTATACTGTTTCTCATTAAACTTTCACCCCATAAAATTCTTACTGAGATGACTGTAAAACATTTTCAAGAAAGATTTCTGCAGATCCTTTCATTCTAGTGACGACTTGTCTTCCAGATCATATCCCTTGAGCTTGCATTATGTCGTGGTGCTGTCTTACAGTTTTTGGGAACTTGTTTTGAGAAATACAGAGATGTAGGGAGGAACATGGTTCTTAATTAGGGAAGTTCAGGGAAGGGTTTGGTAGTGGGATGCTATCCCCCCAATACAGTGTAATAGATTATATGCTATATAAACCAGTAGACTGTAAACAGATCTGAAGCAAATGGGGGCAAATGATCAATTCTGTTTAGGATCTTTTATGACGGATGGGAGCATGAGATGGTCCTCTTTTTCCTCAGACAGATCGTAGGATGCCAGTGATATAATACACTCACCTAGTGCATGGCCTGCCAAAAGCGTGTCTTTTTCACATATCCCAGGGGCCTGGATGCTGGCTGTCCATAGGGACAGGGAGAGATTACCAGAGCTGCCTCGATCTCCATCACTGGTCCCATGCCCTAGTTAAAGTAACCCAATGGATACTTGTTTTCCTTAGTTTCTCAGGCTTAGCCTCATGCTAACCACTCCTTTTCTTGTCGGGTGGCATAAATGAGGTGGTGAAGAATGGACCAGAAATTGTTAATTCAGTAAGACTTCTTCTTGGGAAGTAATGTAGAAGTTCCCTTTTGGAAACATGAAAATGAAATAAGGGCTCCCCACAGCATGGTTCCTTCTTCCTAAAAGAATGAAATTTGTTCAGTCTCTCTCAAGTTTGTTTGTTTGTTTTTTCTTTTTGAAGAAGATTAGCCCTAAGCTAACATCTGCTCCCAATCCTCTTTTTGCTGAGGAAGACTGGCCCTGAGCTAACATCTGTGCCCATCTTCCTCCACTTTATATGCGGGACGCCTACCACAGCATGGCTTGACAAGTAGTGCTATGTCTGCACATGGGATCCAAGCCAGTAAACCCCGGGCCGCCAAAGCAGAGTGTAGGAACTGAACTGCTGTGCCACCAGGCCTGCCCCTGTTTTTGTTTTTCTTTTTTACTCTAGTTTATTTTGTTTTCTGTTTGTTTGCCCAAAGGTCATTTATTTTCTTGTCCTTGTATATTTTCAGATTTCAGAGTGTAATGATTTTGGTTTTTCCTCTCTTCTAGCACCAGCAGACATTTTTGAATCAGCTGAGAGAAATTACTGGGATCAACGATGCCCAGATACTACAGCAAGCTTTGAAGGTATGGCCTCTGTTTTATGACCTACAGTTGTGTTACACCCTCATCTCTACTGCCTGCCATATTTGAAAGTTGAGTTCTTTAGTTATACTGTGTGGTAGTAGTAGAGATATAGGAAAGAACTTGTATAAAGTAAGAGCCTTAGCTAACATATACAGCAATTTTGAGCATGTTAGCTTCCAGCATACCTTGGAGTGACAGATGACTTCTCTCCATAGGAAACACTTTTCATGCAAAATAGGGGGATGTGAATCCAATTGCTAATGGCTGGTTTTACTCAAGAACTGTGATTTTAGAGTTTAAATAGGGGCAGAGGGTGCGGGAGAGTAGAGAGAGGAGGAGGAGGGAGAAATAGAAAATTAATAGAGAGTCAAAAGCTTACATTTTTTCCTTCCAAGAAGGAGAAATAGAAACTGGCTAACATTCAAGTAATTTACCTTAAGAACATTCAACATCAAACTTTTGAGTATATGCAACAGATAAGATGCATCATTTTGTTGTGTCTTATGAAGTACTCTCATTTCCACACAGAGGCACTCACATGAGTTAAATCACATGGGTATGCACATGGAAAAGATCAAGCGAGTGAAAGATGTTCAAGAACTATATATATATATATATATATATATATATATAGCTACAAAGGCTTGCAGTGAGAGCCTTTTTCCACTGTAGGCATACACACAGCTTCAATCCTTTGGCATTTGCTCCATGAGACAAAATTATATAATTTTTGATGTTGACACAAAAGTTCTTCATTTGTGTCTGGAAGCAATTTATCTTTTAGGTGAGTGTAATCATAATCCTCATAATAGTAGTGATAACAACTAGCACTTAGTAAGCACTTACAGTACTAGGTGCTATTCCTAATAACTCCATGGGGTATTATTTTCATCCCTTTTTAAAAGATGAGGAAACAGAGGTTAAAGTGACTTGATCAAGATCACACAGCTAGTATGTGGAGGAGTTTGAAATAGAAACCAAGTGGCCTGATCCCAGAGCATCACACTTAATTTCTGCTTTCACTAGAGGCTTTGCTTCGTTTTGGCCTCATCAGGACAGTGATGAAGCAGTACTGTTTAGAGCATTAATGCAGGGTTTATGAGGCCACTGTAAGCATTTAGGGAGGAAACAAATGTGTTGTATGTCAGTTTATATGATGATGTTTAGATGATTGCCAGTCCTTTCTTTTTTTTTTTTTTAAAGATTTTATTTTTCCTTTTTCTCCCCAAAGCCCCCCGGTACATAGTTGTGTATTTTTAGTTTTGGGTCCATCTAGTTGTGGCATGTGGGATGCTGCCTCAGCATGGCTTGATGAGCGGTGCCATGTCTGCGCCCAGGATCCGAACCAGCAAAACCCTGGGCTGCCAAAGTGGAGCACGCGAACTCAACCACTCGACCGGCCCCACTAGTCCTTTCTTTATTGTGATAAATATGACTAAATCATGTCTATTTTCAGAATGTACTTTTTCCATTCTGTGTCAGTGAGTGTGACACTACACTCGGTACCTTGTCAGGGCACTTTTCTTTTTCTTGACTTGGGAAACATGTAGAATATGTTTAATTAAATAAATGCAAAGAATTAATCAAGTTAATTCTTGTCCACATTTCCTTTGAGGTAAGCTGTATGACCTTAGTTTTTTTTTTAACTTTCATTTCAGTTCTCAGTAGCTGGAAGTGAAAACAGTGTACTTAAACCTTAATTGTTGCCCGGTATAAATTTGTAAGAGGTTTATTAATGAGTTGAGTCTCTCAGTAAAATACTGATATGGAGTCTACTTTTGGGAACCACATGTCGTTGATTGATTTCAGCACTTTTATTTATTTTGAGCATCTATTTTTAGCTTCGCAAAGTAAGTGACCTTCTCGTTGTGTAAGTCCCTGTTGTAGTCAGCTAATTATTATATGAGGTAGTCTGTGAAGAGTACTTGGCACATGTTTTGGCACATATTACTGCTCAGTAAATCTTAGCCGTTGTTATTGCAAGTTGTTTTACTATAGTTTACTTATCTAACTATGGGATATGTTATACCTGTATTTTGGATGAGTCATTTGAGAATCTTACAGTGGTTGTGACAGATAACAAAGGTGAAAGCAGTGGTGCTTTTCCAACTGTACTCTTACTTTATCTCTTCAGCAGCTCCTAGAGTTGGAGTCGAGGTGGGTTGGGGACTTCATTCTTCTAGTTGTTCACTCCTCAAATCTTGGAATCATTCTAATCTTTCTCCTTCTATCACCCCCTACATTTAATATGATAGCAAATAATAGACTCTCTGCCCTTTCTCTCCTATAGTCTCAACACACAGCCAGAATGATCCTTTTAAAATGTAAGTCATACCAGGTCATTTCTAGGCAGAACCCTCAACTGGCTTCCTATTACACTCCTCTCGTATCCTAAAATTCTTAAGGCCTACACAATCTTAATGTGTTCTGGCCTTGTGTCACAGAGATAACTCCATTATTAATACCTGGATTTCCTAATGTTGTTTCAACTAGCTGTCATAGAGCTAGTGTTATATTTATTGTTAACTGGACAGAAAATATAGAGATATAACTGGGCAGGTCTCTTATTATTTTACTGTTTCAAAAATTCTTAGTTTTTTAGCAGCTACTTCCTTCTAAATTAACTTTAGAATTTTGTCCAGGTATGCTTTTGATGAGAACTACATAAAATTTATATTTAATTTGGGCAGGATTGTTATCTTGACAGTATTGAGTATTTCTGTCTAGGAGTTCTTTGTGTTTCTCCATACTGTCAAGCTTCAGAACATTTTGCTATTTTCTTCCTATAAGTCTTTGACATTTGCTTGTTAAGTTTGCCTTTAGGTATGTGTTCAGCACCCATTTTAAAGGGAATACCTTTTTTTGTTCTTATTTGCAGAAGCACTGTTTTAAATATTCATTTTTCATCCTTGTATATGGCAAGTTCCAGAAAACATGTTTTAGTTTGTTCATTTGTTTAGAAGTACAAGTTTGTGATTGGCTTTTGTTAAGCAGATATGAAAGTAATGGAAAATTGAGAAATTAGTTATAGAGTTGATTTTTACGTTATATTAGTAGTTTTAATTAATAGAGAAAGGAATTACCATTGATATAGTGTTCTTTGTTTATGATGAATTTATACTATAAAATCAGAATCACACAGAATGATTTTGAATCTGAAAATGATTTTTGCTTTGAGAATTAGTTGTTATGGAAAAGCTTACATAAATCATGTGAGAATGTACAGAGTTATTCCAAAATATTTGATGTTCTGTTCTTGATCTTTGAAGGATAGCAATGGAAACTTGGAGTTGGCAGTGGCTTTCCTCACTGCGAAGAATGCCAAGACCCCTCAGCAGGAGGAGACAACTTACTACCAAACCGCGCTTCCTGGCCGTGATACATACATCAGTGTGGGAAGCCAAGCAGATGCGAGTAAGTTTACTTCTTTCTTAATAATTTGACAGGAATGTAATGAAAAATTTTCCTTGGGGATATATTAATTTTGTTGAAGCAGAGGTAAAGGACAAAAAAAAAAGACTACTTTAACCTTGGTTCTTCTTAGTGTATTTGAAAGGAGCATGTTTTAATTAGCTGCATTATATTTTTTTCCAGATTGTATTTCATTGGTATATCCTTTCATAGAGCACCTCATGGAGTATTCATTGTTTTGAAATATGGAACAGCTACAGTGTTTCTCATTAAAGAAACAAAAATTTCTAGAATTTTAAATGGGCAAAATCATTTGTTTTATGGATTTTAAGTGTTGGTAGAGGCTTAGTATTATTTTTGAAGATAAAGTAGTATTTTTAATTACTGATAGCTTTACCATTTAGTAGAATTTCCCTTCTTTCAATCCCTGCCCCTCCCCAAAATAAAGATTTTGGAGAAAGGTTTATTACCATGTAACAAAATAAGCACACATACATGCGCACACACAGGTACATATGGAAAATTTTATGGACTAATTTTTATTCATAACATGAATACTTTGTGCTTATATAGCACTGAGTTTTTCAAAATACATTCAGTTACCTCCATATCTCATTGTGGTGTAACTGTATTATATAAAATGTAGGTATTTATTTTTATGCATTCTCAATCAGAGAAGTTTGATTACTAACTTGTATTGGAAGAGAATTTCTGATTTTGTTTATAGACTTTCTCAAAGTTAGGAAATAACCAGGAAGAACCCATTCACATAGATGTTTATAGCTATTAATTGGCATTAAATACTGTTTAATGTTGGTTGATTTCAAGTTTTCAGGATAATCTTAGTATTTTTGCTCTACAAATGATGTTATGTTGGCTAAGCCTGGAATACTCCTACTTCACACAGATAATAGGTGATAATCGGGAGAAGTTTTATGTGTGTAAGACAGACCCAGTTGCTGTGTCCAAGTTGAAGACACACTGTGGCTTGACTCCTGTCTGCATCTCTGACTTCGTTTTCTACTGTTTTGTTCTTTTCTCTTTACACTGTGATGACGCAGAATGGCTTGAAGTTCTCATCCACCCAGTGCTATTTAATTTCTTTTGTCTTTATGCTTGCTTTTCCTTCGAAGGAATCCCTTCTAGCCTTTACCCCCAGCCTAATTTCTTCTGGCGTTGTAGGATTTAGCTCAGGAGCTAATGGCTCTAGAATGTTTCCCCTGGCCTCTAGTTTGGACCAAGTGCTTTTCCAGCACCCAGAGCATTCCTGTGTCTTAATGAGTACTGTGTTATTTTAAAATTATTTGCTTGTGCCTTTCTTGCTTACCAAACATGAAGCCTAACATGGCAAGAGACTATTGATGTTCCCATGATCATATTAGAATGTCATAGTTTCTCAAAAAGTGTTTGTTGAGTTATTTTTGATAATATGTGTAAAAACGCCATCCCCAGAGGCCCACCTCTGAAGACAATTTGGTGGACTGGACCGTCCTCAGGGCCACCTTGGGAAGCTTATACTGAAGATGGCAGGGCCACATGAGGAAAGGAGCCCTGGTCACTGTGTCACCCCAGGAGAGTCACTTCCACCCAGGAACACTTGGATTGAATGAGGACATATTGTCTCAACCAAAATCCATAAAATGTTAAGATTGCCAGTTCATATTGATGACTCTTGAGTTGTTTGGATTGGAATCCTGGTCTCTTAGTTCATACCTTTAGGGACACCCTTCAGTCTTTGCCCTTGCTTGTCCCCAGTGACCAACCAGAAGGACAGAGGGAGCCTCAGACTAGGAAGATTGGGGAGCTGTGTGGGCAGTCCCAGGTGTCCCTGCACAGAAGGAAACTTGCAAACAGGAGGAGAGTGGGCCTCACCCAGGGATGGCCCCCACCACTTGCTCTTGTGCACAGAAAGGGACATGGCCTGGCCCTGCTTTGTCCCCTAGGTGTGCTGTAGGGCCTGGTGGGCCTCGACTGGCAGAGCCAGGCTGCCATCAGCCCTGTCCACCTCCCCCAGTGCCTGGAGAAGTGAGACCCCTTCTACTTTCAGAGCTCACTTAGGGGTCTGTTTCCTAGACCCTAGCTGGCCTCCCCCCCCCAACCAACTGACACACCCTGGTTCCAGCCACCTGTTTACTTTGGAGATGGAACACTCCTCAGGGTTCCGAGTGGTCAGTTGTGGCCCACAGGGCACTGGCACTCAGAGGCACAGCTGCGGAGCTCTCCCCAGCCATGGAGGGCCTGCTGCCTGCCATCGCGTCCGCTTTCCAGCTGATCCTGGGGCACCTGTGGTGTGCTCTGCTGGTGATTTCAGACAGCTTGAGCCAGGGTCCAGGTCTCCCTGCGTTCCACTGGGAGGTCCTGGTATGTACTGTGGTGGTGGCTTTGATAGTCAAGACAGGACATATTTTCAGAAGAGGGAAGTCTCCAGGTGAAAGGTGTTCTGCCCACGCTGAAGTCAGTGGAGAATGTGGGGAGAATACCGGACCTGAGAACCGAGCCGTGGAAGCCCTTCAGTGCCCTCGGGTGGAGGCCAGTCCTCTCCCCTTACAAACCTTGTGCTTGGCAGCGATGAATACAATCCTGAGCACATCAGCACTTCAGGACACTGTCGACCTTCTGGAAAAGGCTTTGAAGAGCCTGCCTGTTAAAGTCTCCAAAGCAACTGATGAAGAGGAACATCAGGAAAGAGCCAGATGGTTGCAGCAACAAAAGCAAATTGAGGAAGAGCTTCCAGGAGAAATCCTCTCCCTCCAAACCGAGGAAGCAACTTTGCAGCACGAA
This sequence comes from Equus caballus, assembly GCF_041296265.1. NCBI lineage: Eukaryota > Metazoa > Chordata > Mammalia > Perissodactyla > Equidae > Equus > Equus caballus. The sequence goes on from NC_091695.1 coordinate 17,185,918, forward strand.
AACACCAAGCTCGAAGGTGAGATTCAGCAGCTGAAGCTCAAACTTCAAAATCTGCATGAGCTACATGATGAAGAAGTTGCGCCACTTTACATAAAATTCTTTGAGGAGGAAAGGGTCTGCTCCGAGTTGAAGAAGAAGCTCCTCAACGTGTGCTGGGAGATGAACTCCACGTACCAGCTTCGCAACCTCTACAAGAAGATGGCTGAAGACCTGGCCCAAGAAGTGAAGACGTGCACTTCCTACTATCACAAGGAGAACCTCTTCCAGATGCAAAGAGCCAAAGAAAGCTGGAGGGCAGCCGTGTTGGCGGAGAGAAAGCTCGAGGAGCTAAGAAGACAAAACGAGCACAACAGGCAAAGGCTGGCCATGTTGGAGGCCTCGTTCCAGCCTTTGCCAAGAGGCAATTTTCCTCCAGCTGCTCCTCCCACGGTCCCCAGAGGCCCAGAAGTGTGGGGGATCCCCTGGGCCGGTAGGACCCCCCCAGGAAGGAGGATGGCCCTGCCATGAGGCCTCAGGGGCCTGGGGTCACCTGCAGATTGGACTCAGCATCCACAGCAGCTGGGCCTTCAGCACCCCAGCCACAGCAGGACATCTGCACGGGTGTTCTCTTTTCAAAGGAATTTTGATTTTTTCTGTTTTTAGTTTAGCTCCTATTACTTACTTAATTATTCTTATTCAAGTAGATAAAGCATTCTAATGTGTAAGATATTTTTTCAAATAAAGTTTCACTTAATACATTGCTTATCAATTGCATTCTCTGTCCTTGGACCCTCTAGAATAAGACAGTATAAGGATTGAGTTTAGATTTAAATGAAAGGTCACTATTCATTAAGCCATCATTAGAGTAGGACATAGAGATGTAGAAAACAATAAAGACTGTTTCTGTGTGCTCTGAGCCCTTATTACGAATCTGCTAAGTCACAATATTTGCCTGAATGAATTAGATGGTTAGCAAAAACCAATGGAAAAGCAGGAAAAAAAAAGACTTCAACATACTCCTGTTGACATTTCATAATGTTTTGATTTATTCCTAAATTTATAGATTAATTTAGAGGGTAATTTTAGATAATTTGCACTCTGTTTTTTGTTCTGTAATTTTTTAAATCTTTGTTGTATTGTTTAAGATAGTGTTTCTTGCCAAAACATTTCTCAATGTTTTGCAGTGCATTTTATGCAGTTTTCCCTTGGTGGCAATCACATATGCACCCACACCCACACACACAGACACGCACAAACTACAGTACAGATGTAGAATACTTTGTTATTTCAGTACCTAAGGAAAATGTAAAATTAAGAGATTCAATTTTGAAAAATTATTTAAAATAAATAAAAGAAAAAGATCATGCAATCCACCGCGATGTACACAAAAGAATCCTAAGTCCTGTACACAGAAAAGGAGAGGTGCCTGATGTACCCGACAAAATTCCCAGTACAAACACTTCACCCCAATGGTGCAGATGAAGAGACTGAGATGCAGCCATTTCCAGAGCTGAGACAGGGAGGAGGGAAGGGCCAGGGATGCGGGGCTCCCGGGGGCCAGCGAGAGGGAAGCTGTTCCCAGCCCTGGGCTGGAGGGAGGAGGGGAAATGGTGTCCTCTGGGCCCATGAGGGGCTGTCAGGGGCACAGGGGAGACTGCCCCCGCCCTCTGCCCTCCTGACGTCCCACCTCCTGCTGGAGCCTGGGAGCCCCCCAGAGGCCCGGGCAGCGCAGGCAGAGGAGTCAGCCTGGGCACAGAGCCGGCCAGAGAGGGGACCCGAAGGAATCTGGAGAGCGACCAGCACACTTGACTCTGCTGAATCTCAAGTGCCAGGGTTTCATTGCCTTCCTTCCCATCCATTGTTTTGTTACATGTGGAGCTTCTGTGATGTCTTCTGCGCTGTTCCAGGTGTTTAAGATGCAGTGATGGACAAAACGGTCTAACGAGGCCTGGGGACCCGCAGCTTACATTCTAGCAAGGGACGAGGTCACATAATAAAGAAAAAGAGATGAAGGAGAGAAATACGTGCTCAACAGACGATTCCTATAGGGGGATGGTAAGGGCGGTGACAGGCTAACACTCAGTGGGGGACATTTATGCTGAGATGAAAGGTAAGAGGAGTTAGTCTGGGAGATCATGGGCAGAATGTTCCAGGCAGACAGAACAGGAAGTACAGAGGCCTGAGAGGTGGCTTCTGGGGCAGTGGAAATGGGACTAAGATGAGGGGGAGGGGAGGTGGGCAGGGAGCAGGGCCCACAGCAGAGATGTCTCTGTAGTGCAGGGGAGTGACACCAGGGAAGGGTGTAGACCTGGAGGGGAGACAGGGTGGCTGGGGACATAGTGTGATGTGCTTTCTACACAGATGTCTGTGGCTGTGGAGACAGTGGAATGTGGGTCGGGGGAGAGGCGCAGCGTTTTGGTGAGGGGTCTCACAGCAGTCTGCAGGGAGCCCTGGGGCTGGCACTGGGGTGTTTGTCATTCAGATGAGGAGTGTGTGTGACTGTTGAAGAGGAACGAAGGAAGACTGAGAACGCTTCTGATAACCTGTGTATTGCCTGCGCTACTTTAAGGACACCTTTGTACAATCTCTGCAGGGGAATCCGAAAAGAAGGCAGCTGGGCACAGATGAAGTACACCCAGTGAGAAGCCTATTTTTCCAAGGAATAGAGTAGGGAGTAGTCATGCCCATTTGGACATCCATGAGGTTTCGACCATCCCTGAAGGCCCTGGGGATCAGAGGGTCTCACCCCTCAGGCGCTCCCACAACAGGGGCTCCAAGGGCAGCTCCGGAAGGGGCTCGAGGGCACGGTGAGGATTCCCAAGGGTGATGCATCCGCTCCCTGAGTGGAGCCGATAGGATGCTGCTCGTGGAGATGCCAAGATGAACACTCAGTGGACCCCAGCAGAGCGCAGAGCCAGTGGAAGAGGAAGACTCACTGACTAGAAGTGCTCGTGGAGGTGGCGTGTGCACCCACTGCAGGCGCTGTGTCTGGCTCTCTAACTGTCCCTGCAGCAGGGTGGGCGGTGGGTGGGAGGTCAGGGAGGGGTCTCTGGAGGAGGTGGCCCTGAGCTGAATGCTGAGGGAAAAGGAGTTATCCGCAGTGCTTTACACACTTTCCGGGGCACAGGAATCACTTGGAGATCTGGTTACAGGGCAGATCCCAGTTCATCAGGTCCTGAGTGGGTCTGAGACTGCCCTGCTCCCCAGTGATATCCATGCTTGGACTGGACATAGAATAGCAAGGATCTTGAGATGACTGTGGGGAAAAGTGTGGGAAAGATAAAGGGGGAAGCACCATTTCTGGCCACATTTCAGCCCAGGCACAGACGCGAAGCTCCAAACAGCCTGGGAGAGCAGAGGTAGAACTTATGCAAGTGACTTGCCCCCAATTACCCTCTGAAACACTCCTATCTCCCATGGATGGGTCCTGTCCCAAGTTCACGTCCTGTTTCAGAGGAGCATGAGGAACCAAACACTTGGGGTCACTCTTGGGGAAGCCAGCCATGGAGGACCTGCTTTCCCTCCAGAATGCCCTAGTCAGTCGGTAGCTCCACCTTCCCGGTTCGCACAGCCCAGGCACATGGGAACCCCTCCTGACCTGTTCCTCGTCCTCACCCTCTCCATGCAATACATCGGGCAGTCCATAGATTATTCCTTCAAACTCCCTCTGTTCTCTCCATCTCTGCCAACACCCTCCTGTACAGACCACCACTCTGTCTCCTGCCTGGGTCACTGTCGCTCTGCTGACTGTCCTGCCTATGGGGCCCAGGTCACCATGCATCCTCCCATTGACCTCCTCTCGGCAGACACAGCAGACTCTTTAACCCATGACCCAGGCAGGGCCAGAACAAAGCCAGGCTTGGACGTGCGTGTGATGAAGGTGCGGCTGACCCCTGCCCTCAGCCCCCTGTCTCCTGCCTCTGGGTCATGGACGGCAAGGGTGAGCACACATCCCAGTGCAGCCTGGACAGCTCAGGCGGTACTTGGTGGGTGCCTGGCATGTTATGGATAGCTCCCCTTTTCACTCATAAAATGGCTCCAGTTCTGACAAGAAATTTGATGGCCGCCAAACTAATACCTTGCATGAGTTCAAACTTTTCCAAACAGTAGTGCAAAATTTAAAAAAAAAATACAAGCTCATGAGAAAATAGACAGCATGATTTCGATCTAAATCCAAATGCAACCCTGGACAGTCATGAAGTTCTATGCCCAAAACAGGGCTCCTAGAAAGACTGCACACGGAGGAAGATAGGGAGGTAGTGACCTTCTCCTTTGGGGCCCCTCCTTGCCAGGCTCTGATTCAGTGGCTCTTGGGTGGGACCCCAAAATTTGTATTTTTTCCAAGTCTCTCTCAGGGTTCTGATGCATGGCAAAGATGAACTACATTGTCGTAAGCCATCAACTCTAGGCCTATGTTGAAAGGGCCTGTGCCTTCCTCTGATCCAGCACTTGGGTCCCTCGCTTCCGACAGCTCATGACCTCCTGTTCTAAGATGTCATCAGTATGTCCTTTCATATCCACTCTCTGTCCTTCTCCACCTGCTGTCTGCTGCCGACCTGTAGGGTGTTGGCCACAAGCAGATTCATATCCTTCCAGCTCCCTTTGGAGTCACCAATGGGGAAGCCCAAGAACAGACTGGAGGGAGGCAGGAGTGTGAGCCCAAGCATTGAACCTCCTGGCTACTTCCTGAAAAGATGGCCTTGCGCTGGCTCCGTCTGTGGCTAGAGGCCCAGCTCCTCTCAAGGGCTGACTCAGCATGGTTCTCTTCCTTGGGCTCTCTTCTCTTGATTCCTTGAGGCCTGTAGGTGGTGACAACTGGGCTGTAAGGACCCCTTGTTACTACCTATTGGTTTTTATTGCCACTGTAAGAAATTTCCACAGACCTGGTGGCTTGAAACAACACAAATTTGTTATTTTGCAATTCTGGAGGACAAACGTCCCAAATCAGTCTCACTGAGCTAAATTTAAGATGTCTGTATGGCTAGTGCCTTCTGGAGTCTCCTTTTGACTTCCCAGCATCTGGATGCCACCTACAATCCTTGACTTGTGGCCCCTTCCTGCATCTTCATGTCCAGCCACCCAGCACCTTCTCTCATCTGTGATATCTGTTTCTATCCGTCACCACATCTCCCTCTATGACCCTACCACCAGCCTCTTTCACTTATTAGGCCACTCGTGATGCCATTGGTGCCACATGGATCACCCAGGGAACTCTCCACATCCCAAGACCCTTGCCTTAATCACCCCTGCAAAGTCCCCTTTGCCGTGGTAAGGTAACATGCTCATAGGTTCTGGGGATTGGAAGGTGGACATCATTGGGACCATTATTCTCTCTCCGTCACCATGCATCATGCCTTGAAGTTCTCCTATACCTACACGTTTGTAAATAATCCTTTTGTACATAAACCTTCCTCCAGTAACCTATTTCTAGTCTAACCTGATTCCCTCAATCTGTGCACCATCCATGGCACTTTTTTTTTTTCCAATTTTTTTTTATTGAGTTATTGATAGGTTACAATCTTGTGAAATTTCAATTGTACGTTAATGTTTGTCAGTCATGTTGTAGGAGCACCACTTCACCCTTTGTGCCCACCCCCCACCCCTCCTTTCCCCTGGTATCCACTAAACTGTTCTTGGTCCATAGTTTTAAATTCCTCATATGAGTGGAGTCATACACACGTTATCTTTCTCTGGCTGGCTTATTTCACTTAACATAATTCTCTCAAGGTCCATCCATGTTATTGCAAATGGAATGATTTTGTTTTGTTTTGCAGCTGAGTAGTATTCCATTGTATATATGTGCCACATCTTCTTTATCCATTCGTCTGTTGATGGGCACTTAGGTTGCTTCCACGTCTTGGCTATTGTAAACAGTGCTGCAATAAACATTGGGGTGCACAGGACTTTTGGGATTGCTGACTTCAGGCTCTTTGGATAAATACCCAGTAGTGGGATGGCTGGATCGTATGGTAGTTCTATTTTTAGTTTTTTGAGGAATCTCCGTACTGTTTTCCATAGTGGCTGCACCAGTTTGCCTTCCCACCAGCAGTGTATGAGGGTTCCTTTTGCTCCGCAACCTCTCCAACGTTTGTTGCTATTAGTTTTAGATATTTTTGTCATTCTAACGGGTGTAAGGTGATATCTTAGTGTAGTTTTGATTTGCATTTCCCTGATGATCAGCGATGATGAGCATCTTTTCATGTGCCTATTGGCCATCAGTATATCTTCTTTGGAGAAATGTCTGTTCATGTCTCCAGCCCATTTTTTGATTGGGTTGTTTGATGTTTTGTGGTTGAGTTGCGATAGTTCTTTATATATTAAGGATATTAAGCCTCTGACAGATATATGACTTGCAAATATTTTTTCCCAGTTAGTGGGTTGGTTTTTTTGTTTCAATCCTGTTTTCATTTGCCTTGAAGAAGCTCTTTAATCTGATGAAGTCCCGTTTGTTTATTCTTTCTATTGTTTCCCTTCTCTGAGAAGGCATGGTGTCCGAAAAGATCCTTTTAATACCGATGTCAAAGAGTGTACTGCCTACGTTTTCTTCCAGAAGCCTTATGGTTTCAGGTCTCACCTTTAGGTCTTTGATCCATTTTGAGTTTATTTTGGTGAATGGTGAAAAAGAATGGTCAATTTTCATTCTTTTACATGTGGCGTTCCAGTTTTCCCAGCACCATTTGTTGAAAAGACTTTCTTTTCTCCATTGTATGCCCTCATCTCCTTTGTCAAAGATAAGCTGTCCATAGATGTGTGGTTTTATTTCTGGGCTTTCACTTCTGTTCCATTGATCTGTGCACCTGTTTTTGTACCAGTACCATGCTGTTTTGATTACTGTAGCTTTGTAGTATGTTTTGAAGTCAGGGATTGTGACGCCTCCCGTTTTGTTCTTTTTTCTCAGGACTGCTTTAGAAATTTGGGGTCTTTTGTTGCCCCATATGAATTTTAGGATTCTTTATTCTAATTCTGTAAAGAATGTCATTGGGATTCTGATTGGGATGGCGTTGAATCTGTAGATTGCTTTAGGTAGAATGGACATTTTAACTATGTTTATTCTTCCAATCCACGTACATGGAATGTCTTTCCATCTCCTTATGTCGTCATCCAATTCTCTCAGAAAGGCCTTGTAATTTTCATTATATAGGTCCTTCACTTCCTTAGTTAAATTTACCCCAAGGTATTTTATTCTTTTTGTTGCGATTGTGAATGGTATTGTATTCTTGAGTTCTTTTTCTGTTGGTTCATTACTGGAATATAGAAATGTTACTCATTTATGCAAATTGATTTTATACCCTGCAACTTTGCTGTAGTTGTTGATTACTTCTAACAGTTTTCCAATGGATTCTTTGGGGTTTTCTATATATAAGATCATGTCGTCTGCAAACAGCGAGAGTTTCACTTCTTCCCTCCCTATTTGGATTCCTTTTATTCCTTTTTCTTGCCTGATTGCTCTGGCCAGGACCTCCAGTACTATGTTAAATAAGAGTGGTGATAGAGGGCATCCTTGTCTCGTTCCTGTTTTCAGGGGGATGGCGTTCAGTTTTTTCCCATTGAGTATGATGTTGGCTATGGGTTTGTCGTATATGGCCTTTATTATGTTGAGGTAGTTTCCTTCTATGCCCATTTTGTTCAGAGTTTTTATCATAAATGGCTGTTGGATCTTGTCAAATGCCTTCTCTGCATCTATTGAGATGATCATGTGGTTTTTATTCCTCAGTTTGTTGATGTGGTGTATCACGTTGATTGATTTGTGGATATTGAACCATCCCTGTGTCCCTGGTATGAATCCCACCTGATCCTGATGTATGATTCTTTTGATGAATTGCTGAATTCTGGTTGCCAAAATTTTGTTTAGAATTTTTGCATCTATGTTCATCAGTGATATTGGCCTGTAGTTCTCTTTTTTCGTGGTGTCCTTGTCAGGTTTTGGTATCAGCGTGATGTTGGCCTCATAGAATGTGTAAGGAAGTGTTTCATCTTCCCTAATTTTTTGGAATAGCTTGAAAAGGATGGGTATTAAATCCTCTCTGAAAGTTTGGTAGAATTCCCCAGGAAAGCCATCTGGTCCTGGGGTTTTATTCTTTGGGATGTTTTTGATTGCTGTTTCCATCTCTTTCCTTGTGATTGGTCTGTTCAAATTGTCTGCCTCTTCTTGAGTGAGCTTTGGGAGACTGTAGGAGTCCAAGAATTTATCCATTTCCTCTAGGTTATCCATTCTGTTGGCATATAGTTTTTTGTAGTATTCTCTTATAATCTGTTGTATTTCTGCAGAGTCTGTTGTTATTTCTCCTCGCTCATTTCTGATTTTGTTTATTTGAGTTTTCTCCCTTTGTTTCTTTGTAAGTCTGGCTAGTGGTTTGTCAATTTTATTTATCTTCTCAAAAAACCAGCTCTTTGTTGCATTGCTCCTTTCTACTGCCTTTTTCGTTTCAATAGTATTTATTTCTGCTCTGATTTTTATTATTTCTCTCCTTCTGCTGACTTTGGGCTTCATTTGTTCTTTTTTCTCTAGTTCAGTTAGGTGTGCTTTAAGGTTGCTTATTTGGGATTTTTCTTGTTTGTTAAGATGTGTCTGTATTGCGTTGAATTTTCCTCTTAATACAGCTTTTGCTGTATCCCATATGAGTTGGTATGGCATGCTATCATTTTCATTTGTTTCCAGGTATTTTTTTATTTCTTCTTTAATTTCTTCAATGATCCATTGCTTGTTCAGTAGTGTGTTGTTTAGTCTCCACATCTTTGTGCCTTTCTCAGCTTTTTTCTTGTAATTAATTTCTAGCCTTACAGCACTATGATCTGAGAAGATGCTTGTTATTATTTCAATTTTTTTTAAATTTGTAGAGGCTTGTCTTGTTTCCCAACATATGGTCTATCCTAGAGAATGTTCCATGTGCACTTGAGAAGAATGTGTATTCAGCTCCTTCAGGGTGGAGTGATCTATATATGCCTATTAAGTCCAATTGTTTTAGTTTTTCATTCAGCTCCACTATTTCCTTGTTGATTTTCTGTCTGGATGATCTGTCCATTGATGTGAGTGGGGTGTTGAGGTCCCCTACTATTATTGTGTTGTTTTTAACATCTTCCTTTAGGTCTGTTAATAGTTGCTTTATGAATCTTGGTGCTCCTGTGTTGGGTGCATAGATATTTATAAGCATTATTTCTTCTTGATGAAGTGTCCCTTTGATCATTATATATTGTCCCTCTGTGTCTCTCTTTACCTGTCTTATTTTGAAATCCACTTGGTCTGATATGCGAATTGCAACACCTGCCTTTTTTTCCTTGCTATTTGCTTGAAGTATTGTCCTCCACCCCTTCACCCTGAGTCTGTGTTTGTCCTTGGGGCTGAGGTGTGTTTCCTGGAGGCAACAAATTGTTGGATCTTGTTCTTTAATCCATTTTGCCACTCTGTGTCTTTTTATTGGAGAGTTCAATCCGTTCACATTGAGAGTGATTATTGATGCATGTGGACTTAATGCTGTCAATCTGTCGCTCATTATCTTGTTTTCCTGTGTTTCTTTTCCTGTGTGCTTTAGACTACCCATTTAATACTGCAATTTCTTATGCTGGGTTTCTTAGATTTTCCCTTATCTATGATTTGTGACTCTGTTCTGTACTTTATTTTAGTGTCTACCTTGAAGTTTGTATTTAGAATCTCGTGTATAATATAGTCTATTCTCTGGTGGTCCCTTACTTACTCGACCAATACTGATTTACACCCTTTGCTCTTCCCCTCCTAAATAATTATTTTCATTTTTTATTCCAACTCGTCTTATTAATTTGTAGGTAGAGTGCTAAGATCGTCCTTGTTTTGGTAGTTTCCTTATTTTTACCCTAATGCTATAGTTGAATATTTGCTATCCTGTTCTGGTTCTATCCATCGGTCTCCCTAGTCTGTGGCTTGTGTCCCCTTTCTCCCTTTTTTCTTTTTTCAAGTATGAGAGCCTTCTTGAGGATTTCTTGTAATGGAGGGCTTTTAGTTACAAATTCCCTTAACTTTTGTTTGTCTGGAAAAGATTTAATTTCTCCCTCATATCTGAAGGAAATTCTTGCTGGATAGAGTATTCTTGACTGAAGGTTTTTATCCTTTAAAGCTTTGAATATATCACTCCATTCTCTCCTAGCTTGTAGGGTTTCTGTAGAGAAATCGGCTGACAGTCTGATAGGGGCTCCTTTATAGGTTATTCTCTTTTTTTTCTTACTTCCCTGAGTATTCTTTCCTTATCCTTCCTATTTGCCAACTTTACTATTATGTGCCTTGCGGTGGGTCTTTTTACATTGACAAATCTAGGAGATCTGAAACCCTCCTCTACACACATTTCTCCGCTGATCCCTAGATTTGGGAAGTTCTCTTCAATAATTTCATTAAGCACACTTTCTGCTCCATTTTCCTTTTCCATATTCTCGGGAATTCCTATGATCCTTATGTTCTTACTCCTCATTGAATCCATTATCTCTCTGAGATTTTCCTCATTTTTTTAAATTCTTAGTTCTCTTTCTTCCTCTGTCTGGCGCCATTCAGCCTGTCTGTCCTCGATTATGCTGATTTGCTCCTCTAGGTTGTCTACACGGGCATTCAGGGAATCCGTATTCTGTTTTATCTGGTCCATTGTGTTTTTCATCTCAAGTAATTCTGTTTGATTCTTCTTTATGATTTCAATCTCTTTTGTGAAGTAACTCCAGAACTCGGCTTGTTTCTCTATCTTTCTCGCTACCTCATTGAGTTTTTTGATTATAGCTGCTGTGAATTCATTATCACTTAGTTTACCTAATTCCAAGTCCTCAGGACTTAATTCTGTGTTTTTATTGTTTTCCTTCTGGTCTGGGGCTTTTATAAATTGCTGGATGGTAGAGGAGCGGTTTTTTCTCATGGTGGTAGAATTCAGTTGCAGTTACAGCCTGTCGCCACTAGATGGGGGTCGAGAGCGGCGTGTTAGCTCTCCGCCTTGGGGCAAGATGGCTGCGCCCACTGGCTTTGCTGGGGGGAGGGGCTGTTACTCACACGCGCTGCTCTGGGTTCAGATCAGTTCTGTTCTCTGGTCTCCCAAGGCCCTTGATTTATAGGGTCCCCGCGGACGGAAGCTTTCCCCCGTCAGCGGGTCTCCACTGAATGAGCAGCAGGAGTCCTGGATGATCCCCCAGTCGCACGGCCCCTCCCCTGCTCCTTCCCGACCCGTGCGGCAGGGATCACAGATTCTAGGGGAGGGAGCGATGTTCTCTCCTACCGTTCCAGTGCCTCCGAGGGTGTAAGCAAGGTTATGATCTCAGCCTTCTTGGTATTGTAGGTCTCTAACGAGCTGGCATTATGTTTATTCTCTGAAATTCAGTTCTTCCAATCTTTTATTTTATTTTGAAGGGGAGAGAATCCCGGGTCAGCTCACCCTGCCATTTTGCTCCCTGTAAGAAAGTTTTTAATATTTTTCCTGATTACAGATTAATAGGTTGAGTTTTCAAATTTCAACTTTTTAAAGTTCTCATTCTAATGTCTTTTGAAATCCATTATTTATGATGAGAAATTAGCTGTCATTTTTATGTTTGTTTCATTTGATGGTTGTTTGGGTTGTTTTGTCTATTTTATAGTTGTTGATTTTGGTTGATTTTCTTTTATTGAACTATTGTATGCATAGATGTGATTCACTTTGCATTCATTATGCTTTATATTCACTAAGAAATCTAGATCTGAGTGTTGGTGCAATTTTCCTGTGTTTTTATGTCACTAACTGCTTTATTTTCTTTATTAGGGATCACATTTTCCTGCTTCTACATATATGTCATGATTTTTTCTTTCATTTTACCCTGGACGTTTTGCAAAAAAGAACAGCAGAGACTCAGGTTGATAGGATTTGCCCTCAGAATCATGAGCTCTCCTCTGGTGAGGGACTGAGTCAATGAAACCTGCAGTTGTGCTTGCTCTAGGCTTCATTGCAGCTTTAATTACATTCATTTTCCCATTGATAAATATTTCTATTTTTTATACATAGTAAAGTGATGAAGATTTGTCCTTCTCTAGTGCTTGGTCTGGTGAAAATGGAATTTCTTGTCAGTTCTTTGATGCTTTTGTGTAGATTTAAAATAGGTTTATTCAGGCCTGGCCTCATGGCCAAGTGGTTAAAGTTCTGTGTGCTCTGCTTTGGCCACCCAGGTTCGTGGGGTTGGATCCTGGGCATGGACCTACTTCACTCACCTGCCGTACTGTGGAGGTGTCCCACAAACAAAAAAGTAGAGGAAGATTGGCATGGATGTAAACTCAAGGCTAATCTTTCTCAAGCAAAAGAAAAAAAAAGACAGAAGAGGATGTTAGCCCAGAGCAAATCTTCCTCAAAAATAAGGAAAAAAAATTACAAACAGAAAAAATAAAATAAAATAGCTTTATTCAACATTTACTTTGTTTCTGGTAAGAGAGTTGTTCTGAATTTCTCAGCCTGTCATATTCCAAAAGAAGAGTCTCCCCTTTTGCAAGATGTTTGCTAATTCATGTAAATTACATTTTCCCCCAGCTTTGACAGTTTCTCTAGGACGAATTTATGGTTAAATTAACATTAGCCTTTGCTAGTTTGATACTTGTTCTAGAGCATGAGTTCAATTTTAATTCAGTTGTATTTTAACTGATATGCCATAAAATTAATCCAACCTACTGGAGTATTGAAACCAGGGGTGGGGAAGTATAGAGTCAGGGCTTTTTGTTTGATGTGGATTTACTGGAATCTGAGAGTCAGGATATCATGTGCAGAGAGGAAAGTGATATCAACTTACTAAAGTAACAGAAGAGTTTCTTAAAAGAACATAAATAAATCTTGGAAACATATATACAGAGTGAGAAACTGAATATTGTTCAGCCTAATGAGAGATCCTGACTGCAGCAAAGATTTCTAGGAAGGCTGAAAGATTAAGGAATTCTCTAGTATTTAGAGACTCACTTACTAAGTAGGTGATTACATAACTGTCTTTGGTGCCATCTAGTGTGTGGAAGATGTAAGACTTCTGCAGGTTCCCTGGCAAAAAGGAAACACTTTAAATTCATTCATTCCTAAGCAGTCTGAAGGAGCACTTGCTGGGAAAGTCCAGTTTAAGGCTGGTTCAAGGTGGACATTCTAGGTATTTGGGCGACAACAGCACATATTTTTCTGATGACTTTCTATACCACATTAGTTGCAAGTTCCAAGCACAAAGATCCCTAAAATAAACCCTCCTGACCCTTGTCACTTTCCACTCAATTCCCTGTTTTCTGATATTCAATATGCCATTAAATCTATTCAATGATTTGCTCATTCTTGATATTGTATTTTTCAATTCCATTTGAATTGGATTTCCTATGGGTTTTCTATGGATTCTAATTCTTTGGGGGAATTTCTTCATTCTTGTCATTTTCAAATGTTTTAGATATTTTAAAAGATATTATTACAGTTGTTTTGAAGTCGTTGCTTGCTAGCTCCAATTTGTGCTTCAATGTGCATTCGCTTTTAGCATTTTTTTCTGTTAATTAATCATAAGGTCTTGCCTTATGTTTTTGTTCTCACGTTTAGTAATTTATTACATGCCACATAGCGTCTATAAAGAAAGATGTTCCAGATGATTTCTCTCACCAAAGAGAGTTCAATCATTCCTCTGACAAAGTTAAGGATGATCAGCTCAAATCAATTAGAAACTGATCTGGGTTGGATCTTCCTTATGGTGTTGGCAAGATGCAGTGTACCTCCATTTCATCGCTATTTCTGGGGCATGGCAATCCAGGGCTTCCACTTATGGGCTGGGGCTCCCTTTATCTCTTTAGCAAGAAGACAATATGAGAGTTTCCACTCTTGTGTTTTGGTGGTTTCTGGCTTATATTTTAAATCTCTTACCCCAAGCAACTTTAGAATTTTCAAATGTCGCAAAAGGGAGTTCACTGTGTGTTTGAGGCCCCATGAGTCTCCAATTTTGGTACCCTAATCCTGTTCAATCACCAAACGTTCTGGAAATTTTCCTGAGCCCAGCTGAAGTCTTCTTCTTTTATTCTTAGAGGGTATATGTGCCTAGTTTCTCAGAAAAATGTGGTTTATGATTGTCAGTGGCATATGACAGATCTCTCCACAGTTTTATACGTTTTATTTTCAAAACCTAAATTCACAGCAGACCTTTGTATCTTAAGCACTAAAAAATTGGGGGAAATTCCATGTTGCTTTTCCAAAAATTTTAGTGCTTTCCATTTATTGCATGATAAAGCTTTGAATTTAGAAGATGTCTGGAATAGGATACCTACCATTTGTTTGAGGTTCCTCACATGTCCAATTTTGACATTCCTGCACTGTAATGGCCAGAAACTCTGTAAAAGCCCATATTCTCAGTCTCTTGCCCATATTCCTAATTGGCAAATTCCTTCAGGGACATTTGGAGGTCTTTAGCTCACCTCTAAATAGTTACAACCTTTCTTGAATTATACTCACTGTAGTCAATATTGATGAGTTTATATATATATGATGCAAAAAGTGATTCCCCAAATATAACCAACATTACCAATGAAAAGACAAAGCTGAGTTTATTGCTTACCTTAGTAAGGGAGAATACCACCTCACAGAGCTTTGGCTGTTTCTGGGGGAAGAGGAATAAGGAGAGAATTTATTAAGAATGAGAAGTTTGGTTTAAGGTGGGTCTTTCAAAGCAAGAGTTTGATTAGGTTTGGCTAGAGATCAAGAGACAACAGTCCAGGTTAGTGGAAACAAGGTAAGACCTTTATGGCAAGAGATTCAAAGAATTTAGGAAATAAACTGTCTGTTGTTGCTTTCCATTGAAGAACCCACAGATTATTCAGGACATTTCTATAATGAGCAATCAAAACATTTGCCTGAGCAAAAAACTCCTGGAAATATTAAATGATGCTAATGAAAACAGGAATAGCAAAGTGATGTTCATGTAGACATTAAAGTATGGTTTTAATTCTTAGTGTCCAGGTCTAGTATTGAGGCAGTAGACAGTTTCTCTTCTATATACTTGTAATTTATCTTTCTTTCTCCCTAGAAGTTCTCAATGGGAGCAAAAACCTACTATGAATTGTCACCTACTACCTCAAGTGGAAGGCTTATACATGTTTAAATTTTTCAATGAAAATAGAGGTTATTGAATTATGTATATACTATATCTCTTTCTTCTGTAAGTAATTCATACATGGTAGATATCTGATCAGTTGCCTACAAAGTCTTGTGCAATTTTCTGATATCAGATAATTTAAAATCAGGTGTAGCAAAGTGATACCATCTGTGGTGCCTTCCTTGCATACTCAAATCTAAAACTAACATCCCGTATCATCCTTGTGATATACAGGTTGATCAGATATTAAAAAGGTAAATCTTACCTCTATCTATATGCCTAACAGCTGTGATTTCTAGGGCACTCAAATAATAAGTACAATTAGCTTACTGTTATAAGAAAGTTTCCCTCCATCCCATTTTACCCTTTATCTCTTATGTCAGGGACATTTAGAATCACAATGGAGTGGTGCAGAGTCGCAGGAATTGTTCAGCAATTGCAAGTATTGTTTTACAAAAGCAAATAGAATGGTTTCTTTCTACAACAATCCTAAAGGCTTGGACCTCTGCGCACAGGTTCTAATAGATCACTCGGTTAGTGATAGGTTATCACTCTCCTCCCTCAAGAGTAGGAATAGAGAAAGTGGGTATTTTTATCCTTTAATGTACAAAATTCCAAACAGTTGCATTTTGTAAAATGTAAATTTGTAAAGAAAGCCTATTTGGAAAATTAGTTTTATGTAGTAAATTTTTAAAACATTTCTCAAATTATCTCATTACTATCCTTATTATCACAGTAAATAAAAATTTTGTTAAATTCCCAATATGGCCATATTCTGCTAAAATAACTAACTTTCATTTTTGTTTAAAGAGTCTACTTGCACTTTACCAACCCTGTCACTAAACTGTCCCAAATCATAAAATAAGTTCAATATTGTGCACATGTAGGTAGAAGCATCACACTGCAAATGAAGAGGAAAAATTAAATTCTTATTTGAGCTCACCATAATGGAAATTTTTTCAACTTGTAGAACTTCCATAGTGGATTGAAGTTGTGAAATTCTTGCCCTTACAAATGAGTAAACCAAAGTAGTCTGACCAGTTTTCATTTTGATTTAGAAGTGGATTTGTTTGGGATATGCATTTTAACAAGATCACCTCTAAGATTCTGCAGATATGACATTCACTAAACCCATTTTATGCTGTTCAAAAAAATGTAGAGCCTATAATGTAATTAGTGTAGTTCCACTAACTACAACTAGCCTTTAAATATTGCACAAGGTATGTAAGACTAATTAAGTTGATGATGAGATCCTGTATTTACTAACTAGGTGGCTTTGCCATCACTTTGATGATCTCTGCCATAAGATACTTATCTATAAGTTCTTCCATCTTCTCAGAAAGCACTTTCTGATACCAAGATCTACAGAGGCCTCCACTGGGCTCACTCTTCAATGTCACTAAAAAAAAAAAAATCAATTTTTAGTACTGAAAATAATAGGTAATCTTGTGAGCTTCCATGTGGTTTTGGAAATAATTTAAATGGCAATAATTATATTTTTAATTATTTGAACTATTTGCAAAACTCCTCCACAATAAAGGGGATCCTTTCTAGGATCCAAGTGTCATTAATAAAAACCCCAATACTACTGAGAGTGAAAATTTCCTATTTAAATTAACAATAGCAGTATTTCTATTATAATTACCAATGTGTTTTTAGAAAAAAAATCACAATGGCAATAACCCTACAAATTATTCCCCAGGTGTCCCTTGGAAATGAACATGTTTGGAATCCTTCAGTTCTTGGGTCCCTGCTGACATAGGAATTCGTATAAAAGTTCCTGGTTCTATTGGTGAAACTATTCACCTGCGTAATTGGAAAATAACTTCTTCCTTGCTAAGTAGCTTCTGTAGTTACTAGACTGGTTTTAATGGCGCAAAAATGAGTTTTTGTGGGTTTGAGAGGAAGAACCACTGATTTGTGTCCCAAGAGTTGGGAAACCACACATCAGTTAATATTGTACCCACAAAGTCATCTACCTTGCATAACTCTTTCTTTTATAGCTTCACAGGGATCTGAAACACTTTGTTTAAATAAGCTTTTTTGTTAAAGAAAAGAGAACTGAAGCATGGCTGGCTACTGATAGTTTGAATTAATTTCTTTTCTATGCTTAGATTGTTCTTGTTATATATTTGGGAAGAATTTAGTAAACCATAGTATTTTGAATGGATCTTTTTGTTCTTTCCCTTTTAAAGCAGGGATCCAGGATTCTCTACCTTCTCTTGCCTTTAATCTCATGGCTTTTTCTCTTTCCTCTCACATTTCTCTAAATGGAATTCTTAGACTATCAGAAAGGATGATCAATGTGAAGTTCTCAAGAACACGTGCCCTGCTTTTTCAGTAAATACATGAGTCATTCCTTTCTCCCTTCACCAATACTATGCAACTTAGCGTGTCTCACAGGGCACACACTATTAATATTCTAACGACCCTCATGTCTGTTCTCACAAGATTTGGCAGTGGATATACCTGAATTTGAGTTATACCTGTCAACTACTATCTGAATGACTTGTGACGTTACTCTAAGCCTCAAAGTTCTTATCCAAAATATGGAATTAATAGCAAGAATTTAGCTTATAGAGAGCCAGTGTATCACAAAGCGTGGAATCAGGACCTTGAGTTATATCCTCTTTTTATCACATCTTAGCTCTAAAACTCTCTGTGCCAGAGTTCTCTCATCTGTAAAAGAAAGGTGATAATGATAGTAACTGCATTGAAAGTCCAATGTTAGTTTTTTTATGTGACAATTAAATGAACTATATGTAAAGTGTTTAGAATATTACATTGCATGTAATAATCATTATATAGATTATAGTCATTATTAATATAAGCTTGCCACATAGCACTAGTCATAAGCTGGTCTTAATGGATATAGTAAATGCCTCAGAAAAGTGTGTGTGTGTGTGTTCATATGTAGACTATCTCATTTACAAGGGTAGATTACTGGATGAGGGAAGAAGCCAGATTCTCTTGGTTCATATGCCAGCTCTGCACCCAGCTAGTCAGTGGCACTTTGACTAAGTTATTTAATTTTTCTATGCCTCAGTTAACTTATCTGTAAAATGGGGAAAATATAGTATCCATGTCATTGATTGTTGATGGTTAACTGAATAAATGCTGAGAATAAGGCCTGTACCATTTTGAGTACTTGATATTAATTATATATATTTTATGATATCTAATATTAATTAAAATGTATAATCTACCATAAGATGATGAGAGTCAGAAATGTTAGGAAAGCAACAATACAAAATCAAATACATTTTCTTTCTTTTTTTTTTTTAAAGATTGGCACCTGAGCTAACAACTGTTGCCAATCTTTTTTTTTTTTTTTCCTGCTTTATCTCCCCAAACCCCCCAGTATGTAGTTGTATACCTTAGTTTCAGGTCCTTCTAGTTGTGGGATGTGGGACACCGCCTCAGTGTGGCCTGACAAGCAGTGCCATGTCCGCACCCAGAATCTGAACCCTGGGCCCCTGCAGCGGAGCACATGAACTTAACCGCTTGGCCACGGAGCCGGCCCCCAAATACATTTTCTGAAGTGCAGTTTAACAATGTGTTGATAACCTTCTACACCCTCTCTACTCCAAAGTAATTTGGAATCTTTTTCTAAGTATCAGCTTGAATAATATAGGTTAATTGCAAGGCAAAATATTTATTTTCCTTTCTATCTTTTATTTTTCATACACTAAAGTACTACTGAGAGTGTAGAACATTCTCTGGCATCTCAGAAACGGAATCAGTTACCTAATGTATCACCTGAGTCCTCGTGGAGAGATCATCCCACATGCCATGGTGGAATACCACACAGGAAATGTGTATTTGAAGACTGAAATTGGAGGACGTGTATCATTGCAAAAAGTATTTCAGTAACTGATATTTTTGCTGCACATTATTTATTATTATTATTAATTTGACTCTATGATACTATATATTTACAAGCTTTGACCCAGAAAAATCAAAGTCTAGAAGCAAGTATAAATCCATGCACTTTTTTGTTGTAAAAATCCACAAGATACAGCCCCAGTTGCTGTCAGTTTTAAATTCACTTAAGAATTCTCTCTTTGGATTTCTGACCAAAAATGCTTCCCCTGAGCATTTCCGTTGTTCCATTTTGTAAGAAGAGAACACAGTCACTCATGGCTACAGCACTCTGTAATATGATATTGTTTCATATTTCCTTAGCTAAGGTTTACTTGATTAAGCTTATGAAGAATCACACAGAGCAATATCAAATGCAACATATCTCAACGTAGCTTTTCATGCCCCCTAAGTTCTCATCATGTGCCAACATCTATCTATTAGTGAGTTTCTACATTGTAATTTTACATATCCAGCTGCAAATGAAAATCTTATTTTTGCTACACCACGGCCTTTTGATACTCAATGATAATTAAATCACAAAATGTTATGTCACTTATGAGAAAATATAGCTGTTTCCAAGCGAGAGAATAGCTAGAAATAGAGGATATCAGTATTTTTTCAAGGTCCACTGGTGATTCCAATGTTCAATCTGGAGAAGCACTTAGGTGAAACCTTAACTCAGGTGTTCCTGCTTAGTAAAGGTTCTGGAGACTGCTGTCATCTGCTGAGCTTTCTAGATGGTCTATACTGCTCATTCTACAAGTAGCACCTAGATTTCATCATCCTGAGGCCTCCAAAGGTTGCTAAATTCCCAACACTGTGTGCTAGCTAGCAAGGCCTGAATTTCCTGATCTAGCATAGTCAGGATTTCTGAGGACACCCGTTCACCTATAATTTGAGTAAGGCCTTCCCTGTGCTTTTTGCTGAAGCCTGTATGGTTCCTGTGCAATTATTGAAGCCACCTAATGCTCATTTCAGTAAAAGTAGCAGAACCGAACCACCATAAATATTGTGGGAACAGGAGATTTATGTTCAGATGTCATGAAAATTCCTCTTTTTACTAATTTTACTAATTTAATAATTCTGAAACCAAACTGAGAAGAAGATTTGGGCAATGTAGTTCCCAGCCATAACCAAGTTAACAACAAGATCCCAAACACTTCAACCCTTTTCAACTTGCCACTCATACACATTTCATTTTATCATATTTAACTTTCAAAAAAGACAGCAGAAAAGTATGCTTATTTTTTCAACAGATGTATACAACTTAAAGAAAAAGAGTATACTCAAAGTTTCCTATGTCATTTTATTCATATGGGTGACTTAGGATTCTTACAGCCAAGTCACATACAACCTTTGATATCCTACAGCTTGCTAAAATGTCAAGATAGAAGGTGAACCCTTCTTACTATATCTTGTGTTAGGAAGTAGGCGAATGGGAGAGGAGGGGAATATTGGTTAATATATTTACAAATATATTCACATCAAAGCAAAAGAAAAAAATACTCATAAGTCCTGCAGCTTTAGTTTCAGCTCCTGGTCACACGATCATACATGGCACATATAACTGCCTTTTTTCCACAACCTACTCCATGTTCTCTTTAACTTCAGCAAACATCTAGGTTGTTTTGATTTCTTGTCTTATGAAGTGGCCAAAAACTTTATCTTCAAGTATGAATATCATTAGTAGTTCTTTCTATTTGACACTGTTATAGAATTTTATTAAATTTTAAATAATGGATATGAGACTTCTAAAAGGTGCCCCAGAGTCTCTCCTGCATTCCAGGAACACTCCCCACTACACTCATTGTGTAGCAGCAATCAAATGTTTCCTTCATATTCAAGAAAAATCACGCAAACAGTAGAGAAATCCTTTTTTGCTTATTGGTTAAGTAGCATGAAGTTCTCAAAGTGAACAGGTAGCAGTCTTGGCATCTGGTTCAATGGAATCATTTTTGTGTTCCTTGTAGGAAGAATTACCTCCATCTATCTGTCTATCTATCTATCTATCTATCTATCCATCTCTGTTTCTCTCTCTTTCTTTTTTTAGGAACAAAGACCAGCAAACCTTAAATTGTGAGGATGGGAAGCAAAATTTTTGTTAGTGAACCATTAAGAATAGTGAGAAATGCTACCTCCTTTTCCACGTTTTGATTCCCAGACTCAAAATCCTGGCTACTGGGGAAAAAAGCATCATAGATATAACAGCAGTTTAAAGCACATGCTGCACTCTGGAGAACATGATCCGAGCCCCAGAAAGTGTTGGCTTAACTGGTGGCAAAATGAAGCCTTCAACAAACCTGTAAAGTTTTCAACAAAGTCATGTGCTTTAGGATGATGGGGAATGTTGTAAGACTAAAGAGTTTTTAAGCATAAGCAAATTGTCACGTTTCCTTTGCTGTAAAATGAGCCACTTGGTTTGAAGCAATGTTATGTGACAGAATATGATGATGAATAAAGAATTCTATAAATCCAAAGACAGTAGTTTTGACAAAAGAATTTTGGTCAAAAATGATAAATCCGTATTGAGAGTAACTCATATTCTAGTAAGAATAAAGTACTGATACTTCCAGATGAATGAAATCAAATGTAATCAATTTGTGAGATGCTGGCTGGACCCTCAGGGAACGTGCCATGTATGTCTGATGATTGTATTCACTCTTGGCACATCTGGCGCTGGAGAGTGGCTGTGGCCACATCAGCCTTGGTGAGTAAAAGCCCTTGTTATTAGCTCTATGCTCCTTCTCCACACCTCATGCCATTATCATTTTAGCCTCATTGAAAAATCTGGAAATGTGTTCCTCATTTTTAGTTCTCTGAAGGGTTTAGGCAAGGTTGATGTTACTCATGTATCAATTGTGTGAATTGTCTAATAAAACTTGAAGCTATCTGAATCTAGGGTTTTCTTAATGGACAGTTTTTTTTTTTTAAATAACTGCTTAATGGTGGTAGTAATAGAGCTAGAAAGATGGGGAGAGGCAAAGGAAAGCTTTTATAAGGTAAGAATAAGTTGAAGGAAATCATGCAAATACACGAAACTACATAACATAATTGGAGAATAATGAATGGCCTTTCTTCTGACTGGTACATAGGGTACATAGACAAGATTAGTAAGAAAAAGAAAGCACTGTC
The DNA here is from genome assembly GCF_041296265.1 of Equus caballus. NCBI lineage: Eukaryota > Metazoa > Chordata > Mammalia > Perissodactyla > Equidae > Equus > Equus caballus. The sequence goes on from NC_091695.1 coordinate 17,207,950, forward strand.
CTGATAATTTTCAAAGGTATATATAATATATATTTGTATATTTCAAATATACACATACATATACACATTTCTAAAAAGGAAACATAAGCCTTCTGTTATCAAAATTTTCACCTTTCGTAGGCACAATTGATTTCAGATGTTTATTTCTGAATCTGTTAGACCATCATACACTGCTTTTGTGATTCTTTCGCAGCTTTTCAGTACTAGGAATATTCATGTGAATCATCTAGACCAAGTATTTCTGGTAAGGAAACTAAGGAACGGAGAATTTGGATGAATCAAACACCTAGAGATAGTTGGATAAAGAATTGAGTCTAGAAACAGGCTTTCTTTCTTTCTGCATGGTCCATTTATAGAACAATGTGGGATAATTTGATGAATATGTAGCTCTTAATAGAAGGTACTATTTTTTTCTCTTTCTGCCAAATATCCTTGATTACACCATCACCACCCTGAAAACAGTGAAAATATCCATCACCCCTTGAAATTTCCTTGTGCTCCTTTTTCATCCCTCGTTTTCACTCCACATCAAGGAACCACTGATATGGATTTTGTCACTATAGATTAGTTTACATTTTATATAATTTTGTGTAAGTAGAATCACACAGTATATACTGTCTCTTAGGTGCCTCCTTCCATTCACCATAATTATTTTGAGATTCATTTCTATTGTTTCATGTTAGTATTCCAATGAATGAATATATCACCATTTGTGTAGCCATTCACCTATTGAGGGATATTTGAATTGTGTTCCTAGTTTTGTGGCTATTAAAAATAAAACTGCTATCACATTCATGTACAAGTCATTATACGAACAAATGATTTAAATTCTCTTGGGTAAATACTCAAGAATGAAATAGTTGGATGATAGTGCAACTATATGTATAACATCCTTTGAAATTGTCAAATTGGTTTTCAAATGATATAGCATATTACATAACCTATGGCAGTGCATGTGAGTTTAGGTTCCACAACTTCTTCCTTAATATTTGGTATAAGAAGTATTTTTAATTTTAGCCCATCTAATAGGTATATCATGGTTTCTTACTGTTGCTTTGACTCATATTTACCTAATAACATGATGCTAAGCACATTCTTTGGTGAGGTATCTTTTCAAATAATTCCATTTTTTTATTGAGTTGTGTGTTTTCTTATTTTTGACGAGATTCGTTATGTATTCTGGCTACACATTCTTTATCAGAAGTAAGAGTTGCAAGTATTTTCTTCAGTCTATCTATCTATCTATCTGTCATCTATTGATCTAACATCTGTCTCTAACAGTCTACTTACCTATCAGCTATCTATCTTACATAATAGTACATAACAGTAATATCAAATTATCCCAAAAAAGCGTCTGATAATAATAATAAATGTTTCCTGGAAAAAATTATCTCATTACATTCTGTTATCTTTTCTTATATAAACACTATCCCAGAAATACATGGTTTAAAATAGCAGCCACTGGGCTATATTCTCTGTTTCCTCGTGTTGACTGAGGTCACATGGTGACCTAGATGTTGGTCTAGGCCGTAGGGTCTTTCATAACTGTCTCCAGGATGAGAATGGCTAGAAAGATTGACTCAAGTGCTCCCCTTCCCAGTGCATGTAACCTCAGAGTGTGTCAAATGGTTTTCTAGAAGGTTAGCTGGACTTCCTATGCGGCATCTCATGGCTTTCAGAGACTATCTTCTTAAAGGCTAGATTCAGAAGTGATACACAATATTTCTTCCAATTTCTGTTAGTCAAAGCATTTAAAAGACAAGAAAAATTCAAAAGGGTAATAAATAGGCACTCTGTCTCTAAGGAAAGATGTAAAGTGTGTAAAGATGTGTACAGTCATCTTTAATGTGCCAAAACTATCATGAGCCCCTTGTAAGACTCTAAAATTCACATTCCAGATTCTTTTATGAATAGCTTTTAACATTTTAATTAAATTCATGAGTGTGTAGTATGTGATCTCTTTTTGCTGTGCATGTACTTAGCAAAGCCATTGAATGTAGCAATACTTGAATAGCACACATATAGAAAGAAGAGTGACAGATATTTTAATCTCAGGTCATTGTGAAAGCAACATTAGCTCTGGGATCTTTGGAGGTAGTCATATCATATCAGATATCAAGATGGTAGACCAAGGTTCAAGAAGTATGGGGAATAACAATGCTATCTCTTGGGAAGTATTTAGGGAGGATATAAAAGAGAAAATTCCAGTATTTCTCAATTTGCAAAGAACTAGTATGGAAAATCACATACTAAAATTATTTTTAGAAAAACAGTGTAACTCTGCTTTTTTTTAGAAAAAGTATTATCCATGCAAACATGTTTAAGTGAATCATTCTTGTACACATGAGCTATATTAATGGAAAAAAATCCCCAAATCCAGTGTATTTTTATTCTTTGTTCATCACCTTCCATTTTTAGTAGTCTGAAGTACTTAACAATAAATATGTAGAAAGCATTTACCTTGAAAAATCCTTGTTTTAGCGACTTCAGGGAATATAAAAAATAAACATTGATCTTATTCCTGAAACCTTAAGTGTAATAGAGAAATTCTTATATGAATAAATTAAATATAATTCAAGAAAGAGAGTGTTAAGTGTGGAGAATGTGATGGAATCATAAGATGAATGAAATGCATGTAAGTGACATGTAACGAGGGGATGGGGGTAAGAAAATACTTGGAGATGAGAGTGGTCTTGAAAGGTAGCATTAACAGAACGTTCATAGCATCATTATGCATAACAGCCAAAATGTATAAACAAACCAAATCTTCATCAACTGATAAATAAATCAACAAAATGTGTCATATCTATGAAGAAAATATTATTCAGCCACAAAATGCTACAAAATTATGACACTTGCAAAGACATAGATGAACTTTGAAAACAAGATGCTGAGTGAAAGAAGCCTGATGCACAAGAAAACCCATATTGTATGATTCTGTTTACATGAGAAGTACAGAATATGGAAACATATAGAATCAGAAAGTAGATTAGTGATTGCCAGAAGCTGAGGACAGGGGATAAAGAGAAGTGACAGCTAATAGTTGTGGGTTCCTTATTGGAATGATGAAAAATGTTCTGGAATTAGGTAGGGGTAATGGCGGTACAACCTTGTGAATATACTGAAACCCAAAGAAGTATACACGTTAAAGGGTGGACTTATAGTATATGAGTAATATTTAGAAAAAAATATGTCATTGAAGATTAGTAATATTCATAAACATGGTCATAGATGAGAATGTTTCAAAAATGGAAGAAACAAAATGAACAATAGAAAGGAGGTGGAAAGGATTAAGTAGGGTACTATTTGAATTTCATTGGAGTCTGCTTTGACTACAGAAGGAGGTAGCTGTGAAGCAATCATAAATATCATTTGCAGTTTTTTTTCCTAACATAGACCAATTAAGTGACAGTAAGTGAAGCATAAAGACTCAGTCTTTACTGAAATTGTCACTGTATTCATGGGGGAATATACAGAACCAGAAATATAATTAATGACATATTTACATAACACCAAAGCCTAAGGGCAACAGCTTCAGAGATTTAAGTCCCAAATGTTACCTGGTAAAATAAAATGTCATCTGCCTATTGTTTAGCTACTGAAGACCTACTCATCTCAGGTAGGTTCTCAAGTCTCCAAATTTAAAGACTATATGGGGAAAAAACTTAATTTTTTTGGAAAAAAATGAGAGATTTGTAAATGAATCACTTTATGCCTGTTTATTCAGTTTAATAAACTGAAATTTAAGGGCCACAGATGATCTTTTCTTCTCAGGACTGACAGAATTTGACTGAAATTATTAATTTTCACTAAATAAGATTTTAATCATTTTCTTTTTATCTAGGTTTACTGGAAAGCCTTTAAGCCTTTTATCACTGAGCAAGCACATACATGAATTTTACTGGGTTTTTTAAATTTTAAAAGGAATTGAGGTACCACATTACAAAAAACATATACAAATAACACCATGGGGACCATATGCCATATTTAAAGTCTAAAAAAATGTATCCATCACCCACATTCCAATTCTTATATATCAACAAAGACATACACATATGCAAACAGATGACATGACATGCACACATAAATACAAACGTACACAAGGAAGAGAAGCCTATATATCTGAGAAGCATTTATTGTCCCTCGTACTCCTTCCATTTTTTAATATAAAATACTATTTGAAATCCAAAGAGATGCAAATGCATATGTTAAATTCTGTTGTTTCAAATTCTTTTTAGGACTCTTCTTTGTTTGGTCAAGAGACTCCTCCGTTGGCACCAGACCACTCCACAAATAGGTAACAAATATTGTGACAAAGCAATACCACACTTCTAGAGAAAAGGTCAATAATGTTTATTTCCTGTCTCACCAAATACTAAAGACAACATAGACCAAGACCAGTAACATAATTTTTTCATTATTATCAGTTAGAGATGCTCATTGTGTCTAGAATTAACACAAAATCATTTAAACCAACGCTGTTTCTGAAGAACATAACCATGGTAATCGTTTTTTTGTGTCCATGTGATTATTTTCGAGCATAGAAAATGGTTCGCCCTGTATCCTAAAATATGGTCTCTCTAACCTTGATGTTTCCTCTGTATCATTTTGGAGATGTAATGAGACCTAAAATCATCCAAATCTCTTCCTTGAGATAAAGAAGGTAATGCTCAGAGAAATTAAAGAGCTTGTACGAAGTCGCATACTTCAGGAATGGCATCTAGACTTAGATCAAAGTTTCTCAACTCCTTATTCCAGGTATTTTTTATTATTGTTTTACAGACTGCAATGCCTTTTTAAAGAATGACACATGACCGGGTAATTTTCTGAGTATAAAAAAGACAATTGCAGAAAGAAATTATGTTCTGCCTCATGGATATTTGTGGATGTCCAGAAGAGTTAAACATGCATCTGTCCTTTTCTTGATCATTTTCTCAAAAATTTAGACAAGAAAAAGAAGAATGAATAGAGGAAATTGCTCCTCCATGACTGAATTCATTTTCCTTGGAATCACCAACAACACTAGGATGAAAGTAACCCTATTTACCATGTTTCTGGTTGTTTATCTCGTTAATCTTCTGGCAAATCTTGGAATGCTCATTTTAATTAGAATAAATTCCCAGCTGCACACACCAATGTACTTCTTCCTCAGCCACCTCTCTTTCTGTGACCTCTGCTATTCCACAGCAGTTGGGCCCAAGATGCTGGTGGACTTGTTTGCCAAGAACAGATCAATCCCCTTCTTTGGCTGTGCTCTGCAATTCTTGATCTTCTGTATCTTTGCAGATTCTGAGTGTCTACTGCTGGCAGTGATGGCCTTTGATCGGTACAAGGCCGTTAGCAACCCCTTGCTCTATAGAGTCAACATGTCCAGCAGGGTGTGCTCCCTGCTCATGGCCGGGGTTTATCTGGTGGGAACGGCAGATGCTTTGATACACACAACATTAACATTCCGCTTATGTTTCTGTGGGTCAAATGAGATTAATCATTTCTTCTGTGATTTACCACCACTTTTCATCCTTTCCTGCTCTGATATACAGGTCAATGAGTTGGTGTTATTCACCATTTTTGGCTTCATTGAACTGAGTACCATTTCGGGAGTTCTTATCTCTTATTGCTATATTATCCTGTCAGTCTTGAAGATCCACTCTGCTGAGGGGAGGTTCAAAGCTTTCTCCACCTGCATCTCCCACCTAATCACTGTGGCAATTTTCCAGGGAACTATGCTCTTCATGTATTTCAGGCCAAGCTCTTCCTACTCCCTAGATCAAGACAAAATGTCCTCGTTGTTTTACACCCTTGTGATTCCTATGTTAAATCCTATAATTTATAGCCTGCAGAACAAGGATGTGAAAAAGGCCCTGGAAAGAATGGAAACTAATAGATGGTTTTAAATACGTAATTTAAATACACACGCACAAGCTCATATTGTGGTTGTTGCTTTTGTAAAATTGTATGGCATGATACAAGAGAAGCAAAGGTGTCTCAAATACTTTGATTTAATAAAATTAGTATTTGTTTTTTTTTTTTTGAGGAAGATTAGCTCTGAGCTAACTACTGCCAGTCCACCTCTTTTTGCTGAGGAAGCCTGGCCCTGAGCTAACATCCATGCCCATCTTTATCTACTTTATATGTGGGATGCCTACCACAGCATGGCTTGCCAAGTGGTACCATGTCCGCACCCGGGATTCGAACCGGCGAACTACGGGCCCCCGAAAAGTGGAACATGTGAACTTAACTATTGTGCCACCGGGCCGGTCCCTAGTATTTGTTTTAAAGCTCACAGATAATATTCAGTTCCTCAAACATGTCATAGTTCGTGATGTGTCTAGAATTTACATATGATACTCTTTCCTTGTTGAAATCTTTCCTGACTTCCAATTTTGGCAGATATTTATTGATTTGTTTTTTGTTCAAATACTAATTTATTACACTAAAATTAATTGTGTATTTACTAAGTGAACTTTTAACTTTTAAGTGCTTTGTATTCCGTGGTACATCCAGTAGTTTCTATACCAATGAATCCTATAATCTAGTGGGAGTAATTGACGTTAATTGACTAAGCACTCAAATAATTCATAAGCCTCAAAAGAATATGAGTTAAAAACTGAGGGCTTTATATCTAAAGCAAAATGTTTCATATAAGATAATGTCTTTGTTGGATGGACATATTGAGTCTCAAATCTAAAAAGATGCAAGATGAGAGAGGAAAAGGTGGTAGGCAGAGGATCTGACAATTAGAGAAGTCTTAACTTGGACAAGTTCATGACTCTTTAGAGATAAAGAAGTCGTGGTTGCTACAACATGGATGAATCTTGAGGGCATAATGCTAAGTTAAATAAGTCAGACAAAGAAAGACAAATACTGTATGATCTCATTTATATGTGGAATATAAAAACGGTGAACTCAGAAACAGAGAGTATATTGGTGGTTGCCAGGGGCTGAAGTTTGGGGGAAATGTGTAGATGTTGGTCAGATGGTACAAATTTTCTGTTATAAAATGAAGTTCTGGGGATCTAATGTACAGCACGGTGACTATAGTTAAAAATATTGTATTGCATATATGAAATTTTCTAAGAAGGTAGATCTTAAATGTTCTCAACACAACAAAAAAATGGTAACTATGCGAGGTGACGTATTTGCTTATTAACCTATAGTGGAAATCGATCACAAATTATACATATATGAAAACATACATTGTACACCTTAAACATACCCAATGTTATTTACTGATTTTATCTCAATAAAACTGGAAAAAAGAAGAAGAAAATAATTCCAGTTGGTTTGGTTATAAAGAGCAGTGAAAAGGGCCCTGGTAAAGTACATCATTGTGCTGTAATTATCAACAATCAACTGCTCCAACAACCCTCCAGGAAAATTTCCTTCCCTGCTTTCCCCTTTTCATCTCTGGCTAAATGTCCTGTTTTGTAGTTCACACACAACAACCTCCTTTAAGCATTGTTTTAATATCACCATGTTTATCAAATCACTGCCTTCAGTATGAGATTTAAAGCATTATTTACTCAAGAACTGAAGTTTCTATCCATTATCCAAAGCACAGCACAGTGTCTGGGACACAAAATGGGAAAACAAATAAATAATAAATTAGAAACCAGATATCATTTAAAAAAATTTTTTTAAAGATTGGCACCTGAGCTAACAACTGTTGCCAATCTTTTTTTTTCTCTGCTTTTTCTCCCCAAGTGCCCCCAGTACATAGTTGCATATTTTGAGACACCACCTCAGCATGGCCTGATCAGAGGTACTATGTCCGCATCCAGGATCCGAACTGGCAAAATCCTGCGCCACTGAAGCAGAGTGCGCAAACTTAACCACTCGGCCACAGGGCCAGCCACAAGATAACATTTTTGAGTGCCTCTTAGAAGTTAGCAACACAATTAAATGAGAATATGGCATATATATATAAATAAAATAACTTTTAAGAAAGTACAGAGATGGTTGTGGATACTAAGATCTAATCACACTAGAAGAAAATAGCATTTGCCTTTGTACGTTCCTAATGTTTGTCTACTTTATCTGTCTCTGCTGTAGTTTCTGACGGTTAAAGCACTGAATCAGCTTATTGAGACAACATGGATGTGGCCACATATTAGAAGAACCACATAAAACTCAAGGGCACTCTTAATTATCCATTACAATTGTTGAAGTTAAAAGCCACTGAATGTCTTAGATTTTCTAGCTTCTATTTTAAAATGCCTTTGTGAGAAAATATTTCGGAATGGAAGTAAAACTGAAGAAGAACTCCTGCTTTTCAAGATGGCATTTGTGGCACACTGTGACTTCTTACTAGTTATGAAGCTGGAAAAAAACCTATGAACAATATATTTTTTTGGTGAGTCTTTAAGTGTTTCCATCTATACCATATTTTCCCAATTAACACATATTCTTTTGAAAATGTTAGTTATGAACACCAACATGTTAGAAAACATGTTTGAAATATATTGTCCAAGAAAAATGGAGTGCCAGTGGATTGCTGCTAATTTAGAGGATGCAAACGTGTAATCTGATTAACCCATCTCCCTCCTTAATGGCAGCTATATATTACAGCATCTAAAGACTGATTTGATCTATCTACTGACTGTTTTATCAGATCTTGTGGGTGTGAAGTAAAGAGAATGGAATTTTAAGGTCTATGAATGGAATTCAAAAAATAGAATTTACTGATTCAATTAACTGTGGGCCTCCTTTCTTTAAAGTTGTGAGGTTGAATAACACATTATGGGAAATATTTTCTTAGGGAATCATGACTCAAATAGAAGGTTGGATGATGGCCTATAATGACTCCTTATCTTGGTATTCTACAGAAATTTGGAGCACTGCATCAAAAGGCTTTATGTATTCCAGCCTATCTACTTCAACCTTCATCATTCCCTTGCCTTCTTAGTCACTCTACATAACATCCTTCTTACGTATGCCCAATGACTGATGGAAAATATTATTGTTCAAATACAGTATTATCAGAACCATGGGTGGTCTTTAAATATGGTGACAGAGAAGGCTCCTGAATGCTTCTTCTCCCATGACACAACAAATGAACAGCTACACGTGGTCCAATTCTCTCCAAAAGAAATCAAGAAACTAGCTGAGTGACTCCTACACATTGAGCAATGAGAAAATATCCGCACTGAAACAGGTAAAAAAAAACCCCTCAGATAGACTCTAGCCATAAGCACCACCCTCAGCAAAGGGACATACAATTGGGGAGAAACACCTAGCTCCCAGCTTCTCACAGAGGAGTAAAGTATTTGGACCCCACACAGTGTGCCCCAACTTTTAACACTCCCACCACAGGAAGAGGCTTCCAAATCTCTTAGCTCTGAAAGCCAATGGAGCTTGCATTATATATATATACACACACTTAATTTTGAGAGACTGAATGCTCTTCCCCATAACTGGGAAGAATACAAGCATATCTCATAACTTTTATTCAGTACCGCATTAAGGGTTCAGTGCAATCGGGGAAGAAATTGAAATAAATGGCTTCCAGACTAAAAAGAAAGAAGCAAGTGTCCTATTTATATATGACATGGTCCTGTATGAACCTAATCAAAGAAATCCACGAAGAAACTACTAGAACAAATATAGGAACCACAGGACTAAACAAACAAAAAAGCAGTTATTAAGGGAAGACGGCACTAGCTGCAGCTATTACACCAGGGCTTAGAGCAGAGAAAGAAGGCAAAAAACCCCTCTCCTAGTCGTTCTCTGATTGGTTTATATTGCATATTTTAAAAGCTGCTGCCTGAGAGTCAGGTTTCAAATTTAACATGCACCTAGAGGCTGATTGAGATCCTCCCTGGAGAACAGGAAAGCTGCAGAGTCCTCCCACACTCTCTCACTCCTAGCCACCCTAAGTCACCCTTATCTTCCTGGGAGGAACTTGTTCATATGTCTGCACCCCAGATTTTGTGGGTACCACCTGAGTGATGTGTCCCCCCACATCACTTGATTCTGATGGCCAACAGGGCTTTCATTCAGAAATGCCACAGAAGACTGAAATCATGTCAAGCATCTTCTCCAATCACAGTAGTATGAAACCGGAAATCAATTGGAAGAAGAAAATTCTGGAAAATTCACAAATATGTGGAAATTAAATAAAATGTTCATGAACAACCAATGGGTTAGAGAAGAAATTAAAAGAGAATTCAAAAAGATATCCTGAGACAAATAAAAATAGACAACATACCAAAAGTCAAGGGATGCAGCATAAGCAGTTCTGAGGAAAGTCTATAGTGAGAAATGCTACATTAAGAAAAAAAGACATAACTTCATAACTCAAGGAAACAGAAAAAGAGGAATAAACTAAGCCAGCCTCTAGAAGAAGCAAGGAAATAACAAAGATCAGAACTGAAATAAAAGAAATGGAGACAAAAATGACAGTGCAAAAAATCAATCAAATTGCGTTGATTTTTTGAAAAGATAAACAAAATAGACAAACATTTAGCTAGATTCAACCAAGAAAAAAAGAGAAAGGTATCAAATAATATTTTAAATGAAAGAAGGGACATTACACTTGATACAAATACAAAGGAACATGAGACAATACTATGGACAATTGTATGCAAAAAATTGGACCACTTAGAAGAAATTGATAAATTCCTAGAATATGCAAGCTAACAAGTCTGAATTATGAAAAAATAGAAAATCTGAATAGACCAATCTAGTAAGAAGGTTGAATCAGTAATTCGTTGGTGAATTCTATCAAGCATTTAAAGAATTAATACTGATCCTTCTCAAACTCTTACAAGAAATAGAATAGTAGGAAGCAACCCCAAACTCATTTTATGAGGCCATCAATATCCAGATACCAAAAGAAAACTAAAAGCCAATATTCCTGATGAATATGGAAACAAAAATCCTCAACAAAGTAGTAGCAAACCAAATTCAATAATGCATTACAAAGATCATAGACCATGACCAAGTGTGATTTATTCCCGGGATGCAAGGATGGTTCAACATCTGAAAATCAATCAGTGTATTCACTGTATTAAAAAAATGAAAGAAAAAATTACATGATCATCTCAATAGAGGAAGAAAAAACAAGTGGCAGAATTCAACATCTTTTCATTATAAAACTCTCAGCAAACTAGGGAGAGAGGTAACTTACCACAACATAAAGGCCATAAATGACAAGCCCACAGCTAACATCATATTAAACAGTGAAAAGGTGAAATCATTCCTCCTAAGATGAGGAACAAGATAAGGATGCCCAAACTTTCTACTTTTATTCAACATTGTACTGAAAGTTCCACCCAGAGCATTAAAAGAAGTAAAAGACATGCAAATGGGAAAGAAAAAGGTGAAATTATCTCCATTCGCAGATAACATGATGTTATATATACAAAACCCTGAAGACTCCACCAAAAAAACCAGTTAGAAGTAACAAACTAGTTCAGTAAAATTCTGGATGCAAAATCAGTACACAAAAATCAATTTCATTTCTATTCACTAACAATGACTTATCAGAAAGATAAAGTAAGAATAAAATTCCATTTTCAATTCCATCAAAAAGAATAAAATACTTAGGAATCAATTTAGCCATGGAAATAAGAGATCTATATACTGAAATCTATAGTATATCAATGAAAGAAATTGGAGAAGACACAAATAAATGGCAAGATATTCCACGATCATGCGTTGGAAGATTTAATATTGTTAAAATGTCCCTACTACCCAAAGGAGTCTACATATCCAATGCAATCTTTATCAATATGCTGTGACTGAAAGTTTGGTCTCTGAACCCAGTGCCAATCCAAATAATGAGAACAGAGTCTTGGGTAAAAAGGAAAACCAGCTTTACTTTTTTTGCCAAGCAGAGGGAGCAAAGCAATGGCTAGTGCCTTAAGAATTGCTGGCTACCCACTAAGAAATGGGGAAAAGATTTCAGAGGTTTGTGAGGAATGTAGAGGGGGGAAGTCTATGACCATGCTGGTCAGCGCTTTCCCACCAGCTTTAGGGTGCTTTCAAGGAGGGACAGCCTGTTAGATAAGGGATTCTTCACCTGCCTGCCCTTGGTTGTCTGCCTCTGTGGTGGATGGTGGATTCTGGTGCCAGGAAGCTGTGGGAAGATTCAGTTTCTTGATATTCTCTGGACATAAGTTTCCCTGTAATAAACTTCAAGGACCTGTGAGTAGTCTGAGCCCAGCATGAGGCCACCTGGGCTTTTACAATTTCTAACTTCTATTTAGTTGTAAAGCTCAGGGAGTCACAGGTTAAAAAAGCAGATATTTACATATTAGTGTGACTAAAGAGTCAGGGAAAGGGGATGAGCACTTTTGGTTTTAACCTCATATATGCTGGGTTTAATGTAGGGGAACCAATATTAGGGCCAGTATTAATTAGAAGGCTATAACAATGCTAATGGCATTTTTATAGAAGTAGAAAAAACAATCTTAAAATTTGTGTGGAAACAAAAAATGCTCTAATAGCCACTCAAACTTGAGAAAGCAGAACAAAATTGGAGGCACCTTACTTTACGATTTCAAACTGTATTGCAAAGTTATGGTAATCAAAAGAATATGTTATTGGCATAATAAAAGACAAGTTTTCACATATAGATTAACGAAGCAGAATAGAAAACTCCAAAATAAACCCACTCATTTATGTTAAATTAATTTGCAACAATGGATCCAAGAATATGCAATGGGGAAAATAGTCTCTTTAATAAATGGTACTGGGAAAACTAGAAAGACACTACAAAAGAATGAAACTGGACTCCTATCTACCCCATTTACAAATGTCAATACAAAATGACTTGAAAACTTGAACACAAGACCTGAAACTAAAACTGCTAAGCAAAACATTGGGGGTAAGCTCCTTGACATCAGTCTTGGCAATGATTTTTTTGGATTTGACAACAAAAACAAAAATAAACAAGTAGGACTTATATCAAACTAAAATGCTTCTGCATAGTAAAGGAAACTATTGACACAATGAAAAGACAGCCTACAGAATGGAAGAAAATACATGCAATTCACATATCAGTAATGATTCACACAACTCAATACCAAAAAAACGATCTGATTAAAAAATGGGCCAGTGAACTGAATAGAAATTCTTCCAAAAAGATATTCAAATGGACAACAGGTGTATGAAAAGTGCTCAATATCACTAATCATCAGGAAATGCAAATTGTAACCACAATGAGATATCACCCCACACCTGGCTATCATCAGGTCTCTATGCCTAGAATGGTTATCATCAAAAAACAAATAACAAATGTTGATGAGTTTGTACAAAAAAGGAAACCCTTGATCACTGTCGATGTAAATGTAACTTGGTATGGCCACTATGGAAAATAACATCAAAATCCTCTCTGAAAGTTTGGTAGAATTCCCCAGGAAAGCCATCTGGTCCCAGAGTGACAGAGCTAGTTTTTCTATCCTGTATTCATCAAAGTAGTCAGAGGCCAGCCTAAATTTAAAAGGAGGGAGAAAAGATACCATATCTCCATGGGAGAAGTGTCAAAGAATTTGAAAATATCTTTAATCAGACACAGGTACCATCAGTCTGTTGTAGAACCTTGAAAATTCTCATTTCCACATTCTTATGTTATTAGCTTTTCACATATGGATTCTCCTTAACTTGAGATACAGTTACATCACGATAAACTCATCCTAAGTTCAAAATATCATGCTAAAAATGCACTTAATACATCTAACCTACCAAATATCAGAGCTTAACCTAGCCTACCTTAAACATGCTCAGAATACTTACAGTTGGGCAAAATCATCTAACACAAACCCTATTTTATTGAACATCTCATGTAATATATTGAATACTGTACTGAAAGTGAAGAATAGGATACTTGCATGGGCACTCACCGTTAACAAATAGAGATGAAAACACACTGGGCCTGAAAAATGTTTGAAGCATTGAATTAAGATTAATTAATGCAGGATGGGGATGCTATGGCAACAAGGTCATCAATTTCTCTCTCTCCCTATGAGGGTCCAGAATAGTGTCCAAAATATGCTGGCAACACACTCCACTGTAGAGTACGGGTTGTTTACTCTCATGATCCTGTGGATGACTGGGAGCTACTGCTCACTGCCACTGCGCAGCATCACGAGAGAGTATCTTGTGGAATATTGCTAACCCAGGAAAAGAACAAAATTCAAACTTTGAAGTATGGATTCTCCTGAATGCGTATCACATTCACACCAACATGAAGTAAAAAAATGTGGAGTTGAAGCATAGTATGTTAGGGACAATCTGTATTCAAATTAAATATATGTGTGTGTATGAATTTTTCTGATTCCTTGCGTGCACATACAGAGCATAAAACAGTGATTGAAATGTACTTAAAATTCACATTACAAAAAGGAGGGTAGATGAAAGTTGATACCAGTCATGTCAGTGTGAAAGATTGATTAGCTCTGCTTCCTGCTCATAGCATTCCATCAAACCGAGGACCACAATGACAAAGGTTCAGGGATAATGGAGCATTAAATCATAGCTGTTGGGAAGGATTTGGAAAGGATACATAGTTCCACTCCAATAATTTTCAACTTTGTAACAATTGAAATGAAGAAAAGCCAACTAAATTATTTTACAAACAAATAGGGGGCTGGCCTGGTGGCCCAGCAGTTAAGTTCACATCTTCAGCTTCTCTGTGGCCTGGGGTTCGCCAGTTCGGATCCCGGGTGTGGACATGGCACTGTTTGGCAAAAGCCATGCTGTGGTAAGCATCCCACATATAAAGTAGAGGAAGATGATCATGGATGTTAGCTCAGGGCCAGTCTTCCTCAGCAAAAAGGGGAGGATTGGCAGTAGTTAGCTCAGGGCTAATCTTCCTCAAAAAAGAAAAAAAGAAAAGAAACAAATAGAACCCTGATGTCTCCTAAAGCCTCTTTCATGAACAGGTGTATGTATGATCTATATTAGTTGAAACAGTCCCCAAAAGACCTCTTTATTTCTACTATTTGTCCATTACCTACCAGTCTAGTCACCTAAAATATTTAAGAACAATTAGTAATTAGACATTACGTATGCAAGTCCTGATGCTGGGCTTCAGGATAAATAGAAATTTGCCAAATGTTGCTGTTATTTCTAAGAGAGTACAATGTAGTAAAAGACACAGACACGTATATGAATGAAATAGACATATTTCAAGAAAAAGTGTACTAAGTATAATGTATGTTATAGTCATAAAATAATTAAAATCCAGTTGGATGACATGTGATTGAAGGAATGTAATCATGCATACTTAGCGGAAAAAAAGTATTTAATATGACCATTAAAGAACTTTGTGTGTATATATATATATATATATATATATATATATATATGGGAAGGTATAAGGGATTGTTTCAGAAATGAAACAGACAAGATAAAAATAATTAAGGATAAATAATAAAATAATCATCTTAATAAAGAAATTTATTAATTTAATAAATTTAAGAAGATAATTAGATAAAAACTTCAGTTGAGGGTCTATTTGAGTTTATTGGATGTCTGATTTGACTGGAGGAAGATTGTGTAGGACAGTAAAAAATCATACTGTAAACACCATCATACTTTCTTGGCATTGATCAATTTGGTGCAAGTATGAAGAATTAAAAGTTTGGCCTTGGGGCCCTCAGGGTGGTGCAGCGGTTAAGTTAGCGTGTTCCGCTTCAGCGGCCCGGGGTTTGCCGGTTGGGATCCCGGGTGCGGACATGGCACAGCTTGTCAAGCCATGCTGTGGCAGGCATCCCACATATAAAGTGGAGGAAGATGGGCACAGATGTTAGCTCGGGGTATATGTGTTTGGACTTATGAATACTTCAATAAATACAGTGTTAACATTCTGCTTATGTTTCTGTGGGTCAAATGAGGTTAACCATTTCTTGTGTGATATTCCACCTCTCCTTTTGATATCTTGCTCAGATATGTAGGTCAATGAGTTAGTGATATTCACCATCTTTGGTTTCATTGAACTGATTACTCTTTCAGGACTTTTTGTGTCTTATTGTTCTTCTCCTGGCAGTGCTAAAGATCCAATCTACTGAGGGAAGGTTCAAAGCTTTCTCTAATTGCACCTCCCACTTAACTGTTGTTGCAATTTTCCAGGGAGCTCTGCTCTTCATGTATTTCTGGCTGAGTTCTTCCTACTCCCTGGATCAAGACAAAATGATCTCATTTTTTACACTCTTGTGACTCCCCTGTTAAACCCTCTGATTTATAGTCTACAGAACAAGGATATGGAAGAGATTCTGAAAAAACTTAAATAAAAATTAGTTCCATTGAAAAGTTATATGTATATATATTTTATCCCAATGTTACACTATAATACATGAAAATCAAAATTATTTTAAGTAATGTTGGGTGATCCAATAAATATTTATACTATGTTCCAGCCATACAAATATGTCTCATTCCCTAAATACACCATGTTTCATTTTATGTCTTAAATTTATATTTGGTACTCCTATTTGTGGAAGAATTCTGGACTCTTATTTTGCCAAATTTTCATTTTCTCAATCTTTTATTCATGCATTAATTTAATTTCTAAAAGTTATTGAGAGTTTCCTAAGTGTCTGTTGCACGTCTTATGTGCTTTGTATTTCGTGCAGAATCCAACAGTTCTTATATTAATGAATCTTATCGCCTAATGAAAGTGGCAAATGTTAATTAAATAATCATTCAAATTATTTATAATGAAACTATAATTATGCCACAATGTGGAAAGACTGGACGCTATAAACCCAAAGTACAGTGTTCAAGTGTCGTGAACAAAGTTAAAAAGAACTTCCTGGAATTAGAGACAATCTGGGACCTAAGAGATAAGTAGGAATTAACTGAGAGCTGGTAGAGAAAGAATTCTAGGCAGATGTATCAGTAATTAGAAAAGCCTTGAAGTTGGCAGGAGCATGCGATTTCTGTGGAATTTAAAGAATTTTAAGTGTAGCTAGATTATGGAGATCAAGGGGACTGGCCTGATGAGTCAATCCCTGTGCTGCAATGCACAACTCAGTCACTTCCTCCAGGCCCTTTCCTTCCCTCCAGCATTCTCCAAACTTGGTTCAAACACCACCCTGTGCCTCAGAACATTGTTGATCATCCTACTCTGTTTCCTAAACCAATACCTTTAACGTGAGGTTTGAACACTAAAGAGCAGATAAATAATGATATAATGGCATATTTTTACAAAGAATAAATAAATAATGATATAATGACATATTTTTACAAAGAATACTATACAACCATGAGAGTGAATGTAGTACAACTGAATGCAGAAACACGGGTGGATAACACAAGCATATTGTTGAATGAATCAGTGCATACTGTAGTCATCCACTTGTGTGACTCAAAAACTATGAAACTAATCTATCATGATAAAACAAAAAAGTATTTACTCCTTGGAAGTAAAAGATTAGTGACTTAGGAGGGAGCATATAAAAGGCTTTTATGATACTGGTAATGCTGTATTTCTTGGTCTGAGTCCTGATTATAAATGCGTTTTTTGAAGTTATCTATCCGTATACTTATCATAAATATTCTCTCTATATATTCAAATATAGAGAAAAGGGTTTTTTCCTTTTTCCTTTTCACAGCAAAAACGTTTTTACAAAGCAAATTCCATTTACCATTAGACTATAAGAAACCTCAGAATTTTATTGTTATAAATTTTTATCCCTAGAAATGCTTTCCAAACAATAAAGTCCAATACATTTTTGTAAAATTAATGGTGTTACTTTCATAGAATCTTTCAGTGAATAACTATCCCTTTTACTATTAAAAAAGCAAGGATGACTGATTCAACCCAGGAGTACTCCTAATATTGTTTCCAGCAGCAAGAAGATTTAGTGAATCTGATTTTCCTTGGTACCGTTATCATGCACTGAACTTATTCATAATGGCCCACGACTAAGGGCCATTCAACTATTTTATAAAGAAAAGAATTTATAAATAGACAGTTGCCTAGATAGTATTATATTTAGAGCCACTGTGGCACTAGAGAAGTTATTAGACAGATATTTTTTTCTTACTTGCGTGTCTCTGATGTCTTAAAGCCCAACTGGGTAATCTTCTTCCATGAGTTAAGAAAGTCAACTTCAATTAAATACAAATCCCTTTGGGAAGTTAATTATCCAAATGTTAATAATAATGCAGCCATTAAGGCTCAGGTTTTAAGGAAAGTGTTAGAGGGAAGTTATGCTAAATGGTCTGCAGGGGCAGTCATGTTTAGGAAGCTAAATTTAGAACTTGCCTCAACAAAGTGGGACCTGAAGAGATTTGCCATCGCTTGGGACAGAGAAGCACCTGATGGGAAAGTTAGTTTGGAAAGGAACAAGAATAAAGTCACCAAGGAAATTTCCCATTCCTTCAAATATGTATCAGAGAAGTAGATAATGGCAGCAAAGCTCTTGGGTAACACATATGCATCAGTGTCTTCAGTTTAACAGGTGGCAAATTATTACAATTACGTAGCTTGTGCTTGTTCTCCACAATATCTCCTATAACAGTAAATTAAGTGTATTTGTACAAATGATCACACAATTAATTACAATAAAATACAAAAAGGCATTGAAATACATCAGTAACGTGTCCTTTACCCCAAACCAATGATTCTTTATTTTAATGATTTTAGCCTAAGATGTGGTCTAGCTTTGTAGGACCCTGGAAAAAGGTTATGTCTCTGTCTAGTTCCCAGTGAGTTTCAGCAGAAATGAATTACCTGGAGTATTTGTATGTATACACGGGCTTATACTTATCATTTTGTAAATTATTTTGTGTACGCACAGATTTTGCATTTACCTGCTTTACAGTAAAGAAAAAAGTTAATAGCAATGAGGCAGAATGTACAGTAAGGATAAATTATGTTACAATCAGCAGTAGAATTTAATGAACACGTGGAAATTTATACTTGTCACTCTAGGGGAGGAAGACATTTCCTCTTCCCAAGTGTGGGTCCGTCTGGCTGGAGAACAAATTAAATTCACGTGAGACAGAATAGCAAGAGAAAATTAAACAAAGCTTTATGAGGAACCATGGCCCGGGGCCTTTCTTCCCGAAGGAAGAAACGGCACCGAAGAAGTGAGGTGCACAGAGTGGTTATATACTCCCAAACAGGGTGTTTCACATATGATTGAAATGTCCCTCCCACAATAGTCAAAACATTGCCCTGTCGGCACAGCGCTTGATGGACACAGCAGATAGTGGGTCTGCTGTCTTGGTGGGCGTAGCAGGAGGCAAGTCTATTGTCTGGAGCTGGACGATCACAGGTGAGAGCAGCAATCAGTTCCTAGCCTAAGGAAGGATGCTCAATCCTTAAAGAAATGCCAAGGTTGGGAGGGGGAGGGAAGTCAGTTACAGGAGGTTACCAGGCAAGCACAATAAAATACCGATTTAAGTCCTTGCCTTTGGCATTGATGAAGAGTTTCTAGAGAGAAGGTCATCTCCTTTCTTCTTCCTGGTGCAGAGAGGGAGGCACCTTTTACAGATAGAGATTTACCTCACAAGTGTAAGTGTGTCCTAAGAAAGGGCAAGTTCCATTCCTCCTTCCCTGTCCCAGTTTATCAAAAGCAATCAGGCTCAAATAATCCTGATGCCAAAGAGACATATCTTGGGGTGGCCAATTTCAGGTCCCTACATTACCATCCTGAAATGATTCACATATTCTAAAATAGTACTCAAAAGATGGTCAATACAGAGAGTATTCCCAATGCCACCATGTTACATAATCAGGGGCACCATTTTCTTATTTTCTTGTGCTTCCTGGAAATGTGCAATACAGTGTTTATTTGATGCATTTATATCTTGGAATATGGTTACCCCATATCATTAGCTAACATCTGCACTACATCACATAATTATTATTTATTTTGTAGTGAGACTACTTAAGATCTAGGCTATTATCAACTTTGAAGTATATAATACAGTACTGTAACTATAATCACAGTGCTGTGCATTAGATCTATAGAACTTATTCCTCTTATAACTGCAAGGTTTTACCCCTCAACCCACATCTCCCCAACTCCGCCACCCTGAGCCCCAGGTAACCACCAATCTACACTCTGTTTCTATGAGTTCAGCTTTTGTAGATTCCACATATAAGTGATATACAGTATTTGTCTTTCTCTGTCTGACTCATCTCACTTAGCATAATGCTCTAAGTTCCTTATACTGTAGTAGGAACCTATTAAGAGTAAGCTTTTTGAGTCATGAAGCTATAATGCCTATGAAACTCCAGAAGTTTACTGAGTATTTCTGGATCTCACTTTCAGTATCTGTATAATGAAGTTGTTAGAGACAACTCAGGAAACACAAGATAATATTTGAAATATATGATAATGTATATGGAAGAAAGTTAAATAGTATAAGAAAAACACAAAAAAATTGGTAAGATATCCACAATGGTTTATATTTGAATCCATACCTTTTGCCTCATGACTCTAGTGCTGAATAAGGAGGTGCTTAAAAAGCACATTTATAGAAGGGAAAGTAGAAATATTCTATGGGGCAGAATAATGAAAACACACGATTTATCTCTCTGACCCAATGAAGGAGTCCAATCAAGGTGGGGACCAACATGGTTGACGAAGATTCAGGGAGGGTGGAGCATTACATTTGCAGCTTTACAGGTGGGATTTGGATACACACAAAATTGGCATTTCCAGTACCTCCCAATTTTCAAAGTACTACCATGAATAATAGTACACTAATTTATTTTGGAAATGAGCAGACTTTGGCTTTTTCTTTGAAAGCATTATCCCAACACATTTTTTTTTTAAATAAAAAGATCATTCTTGTACATATGAACTATATTAGTGGAAACAGGCTGCAAAGGCTGTTTATTTCTACTGTTTGTTGAATATCCACCAGCCTAACAACAGGAAAATATTGAACAACATACATTTACTGAGCCGTTACTCATGCAAATCCTATGCTAAGGATCAGAGGAATGTAAAAAGACATATATATAAATACATGAAATACATAGTTCAATAAAGAATGTACTAGGTGTAGTGGATGTTATACAATTGAAAGAGAGCAGAATATGCCATCCTAAAGTAGGTCACCTTGTCATATTGATTATTTTGAATTAAAGTTACTTAAGAAACAGTCAGTGTAAGAAGGATACTCTGACCCTCCTTTGTCCTCCGAAAAGTAGGAAATAAATCTCTCATGTGAAAGTTATGCCTGCTGCACCGAGGGTAGAAGGCATCCTTATCACCGGAGAGAAGGAAATTTAGGGCCAAGAAGGCTATATAAACAAAACTTATTTCTTCTTCACTAATTTACTACCCCAGGCCCAAACCCCTTAATCTTGTCAATTCTTCTCAAATTTAGTGTTCTTTGTCTAAAAGGTTTAAAAGCTGCCTGCTTTGGTCACTTGTTTGAGTCTCATATTTTTTATGGAGTTCCTGTGCAAATGAAATTAAATTTGTTTTTCTCCTGTTAATCTGGTTTATTAAGTCTGTTTAATCATTAAACCAGTCAAAGAAACTAGAGGGAAGAAGGGAAAAGTTTTCTGCCCCTACATAGTCAAAATATTATAGAGGTGAGGGTAACTGACATGTACCTGGGGAAAAATCAGACAATGACTAATGAAAAATCAATATGTAAGATTATCATATTTCTAAATGGTAGGTGAAGGAAATGTTTCAGAAATAGAAGCCATAGTGTAAACAATGAAAATGAGATGGAAATCATTAAATAGAGGATCTATCTGTATTCCATTAGACATCTGATTCACTTGAGGAGGGTAGAGGTTCATGGTAGCCATGAAACATAGCATTAAAATAAAGTCTGGTAAATTTCTGACATTGATCACTTTGGTGAATAGAGTGAAGAATTAAAAGTTTAGGCTTTGCTAAAGTTGTTGCAACATTCTCAGTGTAAAAGACAGAACCAGAAATCTAACTAATCATGTTCTCATAACACAGAAGGCAGAAACTCTATAAATTTAATTCCCAACAGTCACTCGTTCAAAATAAAACGCAATCTGCCTATTGTTCATGTACCAGTGATAAGGACAGAGAGGCTAGCTCAATGCAGGTAGGTTTATAAATGGTTAAATTCAAAGAATATCATGGGGAAAAAACTTTACACTTTTGGAAAATGGAAAATTAAGTATTGAGGAGTTTATAAATGAGTTATTTTATACTTGATTACTCAGTTAAAGAAACTCTAATGGCTAAACATGATATTTCTTTGTTAGACTTGTGTGAATTTGACTGACCTCATTTGTTGTTTGTATAAGGAACTTAAAGATTTTACTTATAAATGTTTTACTCAAGTTGATAAGTAAATCATTACTTTTTTATCACTGTGCGAGTGATATCATTGTGTATGTAAATTTAATATTTGCTTTTGTCTCTTTCAATAATATAGATAACACATTACAAGTACCAATATATGTAAATCCAAGTGCATATAGATCACATAACATAATAAGTCTAGAAAAAATAAAAATCAGACCACCACCCACGTTCAAATTTTCTTGCATCAACAGACGCACACATGCACGATGCATACGTAAATATAAGACAGAAGCCTATATCTCTCAGGAGCACTTATATTTCTTCTTCCGGTTTTCATTTTAATGAAGTCAATTTATAACCCTAAGATATGCAAATTTACAAATTATAGTCTGCTGATTCCACTTGTTTTCATGACTTGTCTTGCGGTGAAGTGATTTGTCATTTGGCAAAGGTCAGTCAAACATGGGTTATAAGCACTAAAGCAAATCAATGAAGAAGAGTGATAAAAAGAATTTTATAAAGCCTATTTTATGTCTCAGTAAATGCTAGGGATGACATATACAAAATGCGGTACTATAATAATTTTCATTTGTTAACTTATAAGAAACATGTCAGTGATAAAATCAATTTTCTTTAATGAAGCACTGAACATGATCCATCTTTCCAATCTCCACTTTAGTGTGCCAATTTTTCACTTGCTTGATGTTTATTTTATGTATTAATTTAATTATCCTGAGTTATTAATGTTTAGAATCCAGCTGTTGTGCTTCCAGGTGATTTGCATTTGATGGTGATTCCAGTAGTTTCTTCACTAATGAATCCTATAATGTAGTGGAAATCAGAAAAATTAATTAGCTAATCTTACAAATTGCATCATAAACTATATATCACCTTGAATTAAAAAGGGAAGATACTCTGAGTTCAAGCAAAATATCTCAATGTAGGGTGCAGAGAATAAAAGATTCTCTGAAATTCAGTTTCAGAAATAAACAATGAATAGAAATACAATGGATGGTAGGGAGAGGAAAGGATTCTAGACAGAGAGGCTGGGAATTAGAGATCCTGAGGTGGGCAGACAATCCCTTCTTAGAGGATATGAAATGCAATATGGGAAGGATAGAGAGCAAAGTGGAGGGTCCTGGTAAAGTGTATCCTTGTTCTGAAATTCTCAACTCAAGTCACTTCTACTCAGCTCTCCTTCCTATGTTCCCCCTTCTCAGTCCTGGTTAAATCCCCTCTGTGTGGTTTGCTAACAATACTCTACTCAAGGCATTATTTTCTCTCTCACTCTATTGATTAAACTATTAACTCCAATATGAGACTGTGTGCATCCTTTACTCGAGGACTGAGCATTTTATTCCTGTGTCCCGGTACCTGTGCTGTATCTGGGAGACAAACAAGAATGACAAATAAATAATAAAAATCAACATACTCAATAACAATTTTGAGTATTTATTAGATATTGGTCAAAATAAATTAAATGAGGGTAGATATGTGCCTTGTATACACATATTTTATAGCTTTTAAGGAAGTACATAAAATGATTGTGGGTAATAAGTTAATAAATCTGTAAAGACATTCATATTAATTACACAGGAAGTGAAAAGCATTCATCTGTGTACTTTCTTGATGTACTCTGCATCATTTGCTCAGATTTTCTGGTGTTAAATATGGGTGGTCTGCCTTTTTGAGAAAACTTGGATATGGCTGTATATTTCAAGGACCATATAAGATTCATTAGCACTCTTATTTATCCATTGGAATCGTACTCATTATGTAATTGTAAATATCTTATATTAAAGAATTTCAGAATGGAAGTAAAGCCTCAGAGGCTCCTTTGCTAGTGAAGGTAGAATTTGTGAGACATAGTGACAAATTAGTGAAAAATATGATGATGGAAAAATCTATGGTTAATGGCTTTTTGAGGAAAAGTTTTAAGGGCTTCCTCCTATATCATATTTTTTCAACTTACCCACAATCTTTTGTTAATCTTTCTTTTCTTTTTATTTTGTTGAGGACGATTAGCCCTGAGCTAACTGCTGCCAATCCTCCTCTTTTTGCTGAGGAAAACTGGCCCTGAGCTAACATCCATGCCCATCTTCCTCTATTTTATATGTGGGACGCCTATGACAGCACAGCTTCCCAAGCAGTGCCATGTCCGCACCTGGGATCCAAACAGGCAAACCCTGGACCGCCAAAGCGGAATGTGTGAACTTCACCACTGGACCACCAGGCCAGCCCCTAATCATTCTTAGTAATAGTGTGGGGGCCTGGAATTGGCCACCCCAAGATATGTCTTTTTGGCATGAGGATTATTTGGGGCTGATTGCTTTTAATAAACTGCAGACAGGAAAGGAGGCTCTGAGGGGTGGAACTTGCTTACGCTTTCTTATGAATGAGTTACATTTATAAAGGAAATCTCCATCTGTAAAGATGTCTCCCTCTCTGTACCAGGAAGAAGGGATGACCCTATCTCTAGAAACTCTTAATCAATGCCAAAGGCAAGGGCTTAAATCTGCATGATAATCTTATTCTTGTTTCTGGTAACCTCCTGTAACTGACTCCTCTCACCCCCAACATCCTCCTTTGTCTTTAGCTGGATGTGATATTTAAGGTGGTGGCTTCAGCCATTTTGGCAAGTTGCTCAGCTTGCCTGAGCCTCTCCCATGTATACATGTTATAAAGCTTTGTTTAATTTTCTCTTGCTATTCTATCTCAAGTGAATTTAATTCGTTGTCCAGCCAGACGAACCCAGAGAGGATAGAGGAAATGTCTTCCTCCCCTACAATAGCGATGTAGCAGAAAACATTTTTTTGAAATATATTAAAGTCCAACTAATCAGAGAGTAAGTGGATTGCCACTATTTGAAAGTTATACACATGCCATCTTCCTTCCATGAGACATATGACAGTAATATCATTTAAAGATTGAGTTTATCTGCATATTGGCTCCTTTAATCACATATAAAGAGTGCAAACTAAGAAGAAGGAAATATTATTCTAATAAATGAGACATCTTAAGCTCAGTAAATATATGTCTAAAAATTGAAGTAACAATTGATTAATTTAGGCTTCACCTCCTTGAATTTATGCAATTTTGAGTTTGAAATATCATTTGCTGGGAATGTTATACAGTAGATTCGTAGAGGGGCAAAAAACTTCCCTTTTTTCCTTCTAGGTTCTTTAACTGGTCTAATAATTCAATTGACATAAGACAGATTAACAGGAGAAGAACAAATTTCATATATAGAGGAGGCCCAAAGATATAAGACCCAAAGACAGTCAGATGATTACTGATATGTTGTCCAGAACTAAAGAGAAGGAGTAAGGGTCTGGGGCTTCAAAGAGGAAGAAGACAATTCACAGGATGATGAGAAGAGCAAATGTTTCGTTAACCAGTGTTTGCTGTGCCATGCAGAGAAGCCTTTCTGATCAAAAGTTATCTTTGGCATTAGATTTCTTGTGGAGCAGGCCTTCCATAAATTCTTTAAGGAAGTTGAGAAGAAGGTAAACAGAACTTCCTGAGAGTGAGTTGGGCCTTGCTTGTCTTCAACTCAAAATTATTCCCATTCCAAAGTGGTATATTTTGGGGTCGTATATTCTTTTCCCCCTCATTCATGACTAAATAGAAACTTGGAGCCAATGGCCTAAACTAAACTTCTATGTTGGGATTCTACAGGAATAGAGAAAACAAAATATCAAAATCTTTGATCTATTCTAGCTCATCTACTTCATGCCACACCCATCCCTTCCATTCTCTGCATCATTACATAACACTGTTATCACGTATCTACCGGCAACTGATGGAAAATATTATTGTCCAAATAGGATATTACCAATGACTGTGAAGTGGGTAATGTAATAAGCATGTTTCTGTATCTGAACTCCTTTTCTATGGCCATTGTACTGAAATCTCTAAAGATAACAATGACATAGTGATGGTAGATTAGGGTCACATGCCCAAATATAACAGCATGTAACACAGTGAACAGATAGATCCATGTTGGTGATACGTTGTATAACTAAGTTTGTTACAACACAGCTGTACTAAGCTGTATAACCCAGTGTATGGGAGGTTGTGTTAAAGGCAGAGGAAGAAAGTTTAACCTCTCTGCAAATTCATGTCCAGAAATATGCGCTCTGAATTAGACACCGAATGCAACACTAAATGCTGTGGTGGTTCACAAATCACTCTTCCTGATTAGAGCTCAGTCCCCTGTAAAGGAGGGCTGCACACCACAGTATGTCTAAGTTTTTTCCAGGTGCCACAATCCATCTCTATATATCTGGGGTTCTAATGCTGTGTAAACTGTCCCTATTATTGCAGATATTTACAAGCCAACAAGCAAAACAAAACAAAGAGTGGCTCCACCTTCATACAAAGAATTGAATTGTATCACTAGGCTGATTTGACCTCAGCGGCAATAATGATATCAACTAGAGTGTGAATTGTGGCATTTCAAATACTTTTAATCACAGCTCTATTAACTGGCCTCATATTCTGCATTCAGACTTTAGCATACACTTCGCAGATATGGTTATGCACTTTATTAGGATTCAGGAAAATAAAAATTAAAATCACAGTATAGTACTATAACTCACCTAAAGAGTAGATAAAATGAAAAAGATTCACAATATTAATATCGAGTACTTGTGTGGATGTGGAACAACTACAGCTCTCACACGTAGACAGTAAAAGTAAGAACTGATATTCA
Source organism: Equus caballus (assembly GCF_041296265.1). Lineage (NCBI taxonomy): Eukaryota > Metazoa > Chordata > Mammalia > Perissodactyla > Equidae > Equus > Equus caballus. The sequence goes on from NC_091695.1 coordinate 17,234,875, forward strand.
ACTTTGGAAAACTGTACGGCAGTATCTATCACAGCTGGCCCTAAAATTCCATTCCTAGTTTTATATCCAATAGAAATGAGTGAGTATGTACACCCAAAGCTTCTCCAAAAAATGATCAATGTAGCGTTATTTGGAATTTGACAAATAATCTATAGTATGTTTGTTCATTGGGACACTTCACAGCAAAGAGAAAGAATGAAGTATCATCCCATGCAACAGCATGGAGGACTCTCATATATATACACTATTGAGTGGAAGAATCTAGATGTTAAAGGATAAAAACCTAATGATTTCCATTCTATACAGTTTTTATAAAACTATCCTATAAGGCATCAATTTTTGTTAGGGCCCACAGACAGTCTCTGAAATTCTCATTTTATTCTGTTTTATGGTCAGATGGTCAGGGTTGGAATACAAGACTTTTAATTTTCAAAAGCTCACCTGTTTAAAAAAATATATGTATATGGTTTATATATATACATATATAAAACTTAAGAGGTTTTCTAAAAACAAAAGTGATTTCCTCTCACATAGTAGACAACTGCAGGATTTTATTATTAATTTTTAAATCTTGAGCAGTTTCTTGTACACAATATGTTTTCAAGATATTCTTGTAAAATTAATAAAGCACACAATATTCACAGACTATTTCATTAAATGATTATCCTTTATGTTACTGAAAAGTACAACCTTGCTTATAGAACAGAAGTGTTTTTAGTAACCCATAGGCACTGCTTTTCTTATTTCCTGAAACAGGGGGACTTAATGAACCTGGTTTTCCTTGATAGCATTTATCACACACTGAATTCACATGATAACGGCCCATGCCTCAGGGCCAGACAACCATTTTCTCAAAGAAGTTTATACGTAGTCAGTTGCCTATGTGCTTACTTGTGATGTTTAGGGGCATCACTGACACCAGAAAAGCCATGTAGATTTAGATTTTTTTTCTCACTTGTTTTTCTCTGAGGCCTTAAATCCTACGTTAAGTCATTTCCCTCCATAGCTAGAGAAAGCCATTCTATGAAAACACAAATTCTTTGGGAAGTAATTTAGATTGTCCTATTTTTTTTAGCAGATATTGTTACCTATGCTTCAGATTTAACAGTGGGAGTTAAATTTCATGATCTGGAAGGGAAGCCATGTTTATAAACATGGAGTCTGAATCCCGATAAACAGAGTGTAGCCTGAGGAAACTGGCATCTGTGGAGACAGGGAAGACCTGAGGGAAAATGAGTATGAATGGGAATCAGAGGAAAGTGACCAAGGAAGCCTCCTCTTCCAAATATGCACCGGAGAACTAGAGAAAGGCAGTAGAGCTCTTAGGTATCACAAATACATCATTTTCTTGTGTTTACCTGATGGAAAATTACCAGCAATTACTTTGGTGGTTTGAAATTTGGCTCAGCAATATCTCCCACAGGAGTACATTTGGTATTTTAGTATCAGGGTCATCACACAATTATTAGCAACATATTATGAAAAAGCATTAAAAATTGTCACTAAAATCACTGTGCCAAAAATTAAAAAGATACAAATTTAAATGAATTTGCCTGAAGAGTATTCTAGCTTTATAAAAAGCAGAGACAAACTCCATAACACAAACCAGAGAAATAAGTAAACAAAAATAACTGCAAAATGTATGTTTCTGTTTAATCAGGGCAGTTTTTCAGAAGAAATGTGAAATTAATATGAAACGTATTAGAATGCATAATCTGGCACATACCTTGCACATCTTAATTTTGCTGTTTGTTTACACAAATTTTTCATTTATGGGTTTGTGGCAATTAAGACTCAAGATGTGCAGCTAATCTATGTCGTTATTGTACGTATTTTGAACATTAAGTAATGGTAGACATTTAACGAACACATAGCAACCTATGCTTGTAATTGTACAGCAATGATTCACACACATGCTAGAATATTACTCAGTAAAAAGACTATATGGAGATTATCCCTCTAAGCCGTCGGGTTCCACAAGCTCAAAGGACATCATTTTCTTTCTTTTCTGTTTTTTGTTTTTTGAGGAAGATTAGCCCTGAGCTAACATCTGCCACCAATCCTCCTCTTTTTCTGAGAAAGACTGGCCCAGAGCTAACATAAATGCCCATCTTCCTCTACCTTCTATGTGGGATGCCTAACCACAGCATGGCTTGACATGTGGTGCCATGTCCGCTACCCAGGATCCAAACCAGCGAACCTCGGGCCGCCAAAGCAGAATGTGCGAACTTAACTGCTGCACCACTGGGCTGGCCCCAATTTCTTTATTTTCTGTTTAATTCTTAGAATGGTATGTCATTTTCACTTCACACCAACTTAATGAAGTTCAAGCGCCCAGCTGACTTAAAGAAAACAGATTACATTCCAATGTGGCGAGGCTTCTGCCCTCAACCACTGAAAATGTAAATTGAATGGTCTCTCAGTTCTCTCAGAAATCTAGGAGTCTATGGGTCATTAAGCTTTGAATTTTTAAGTAGCGCTTTAACATAATACACTTCAACATTCTATGAGAGTATTTAAGGGAGCTATCTTTTAAGACAAATTTGTTTCATTGCACTGTATTCAGGAATCTATCGCAAGCAATTTCTATGAAGTCAATGTAGATAAATGTTTGAGAGACTCTAGAAGTAACCATCAACTCTGAGTTCCAATATCTGTGTCATACAATGAATTTTTTAGGGACAACTGAAGACATATGTGATAATATAAAATATATGATATGTGGTGATAATTAAATAATATAAAATATCTGACTATGGTAAAAAAGCCTAAATTCTCCTTTTTGAAAGTTAAATCATTTTATTGTTAAAGGCCATTTCTTAGAATTTATTTTATAGAAAGACTTGGCTAGGAAAAATTATGTAAGTATAATTTTACTCGTATCAAGAGTTTTTATGAAGCAAAGATTGTATATAATCCAAGCGGCCATTCACGGAGAATAGATTGAATCAGTTAATGTACATCAATAGCAAGGACTGCATTGCCTTTTTTCATAACACTCATTTAAATGTATAAAATATTGGTGCTGTCCCAGTGGTGTAGTGGTTAAGTTTGCGCACTCTACTTCAGCGGCCCAGGGTTTGCAGGTTTGGATCCTGGATGAGGACCTACGAACCACACATCAGGCCATGCAGTGGCAGCATCCCACACACAAAATGGAGGAAGATGGGCACAGATGTTAGCTCAGGGCTAATCTTCCTCAGCAAAAAAATATATATATACAATATTTTTACAAAACATGTTTGTTCTGACATCATTTCTGTTTAAAAATAAAAAATCTCACAACATAGGCAGCAGAATCTAGTTATTTCTAGGCAGTGTGATTTTAGTCATTATTTTTGCTGTATTCACAAAAGTCTTTATTCTGTGACTATGTTTATTGGGAGAGTGTTTGTGCATGTGTGCCTGGGTAAGTGTGTGAGCATGAGTGGGTTAGTATTTGTTTCCTAAATTTTTTAATTATAAAAAAAAATACCCCTATAGCAAATGTTGAGCTGGAAATAAGGAATGCTCATTGACCAGAGTCATTTTACTGTTGTTAAATAAGTATAGTATTGGGCAGTAAGGTAGAGAGGAACAAAAATAACATCTAAAAAAAAGTCATAAGTTCTTTCTTAGTCACATAGCCTGTAGGAAATAACAGGTGATAAATGATATTATTATGCTTGTCACTTAATCCCCAGAGACCCAGTGTTTAACTTCCAGGGACCAGACACAGAGACGGTTATAAAATCCAGCTCAGTCAGAAGGCAATGCTGAACCCCCCTGCAGAGACAGTTGCATGCAACAAAGAAAACAGTAGTTCTGGAACAGGTACAAATATTTATTGTTGTTTTTATTATTTATATTTTAGATTTCTTTGATTCTTTTATACACTTTTGCTGAAAGCATGTTATAAAAGCAAAGGAGGGTATAAAATATTATACAACCCAATTTTAATCACTTTTATCATTCTAGTTATTTTAAATACATATATCCATAGACAGCAAACAATATAATAAAATACAATTATGGATTGTGTATGTGGTCAGTTTTTGTTTTTAATCGCACCTGTCCTTTACTATTTTTTAAAGATATTTTCTTTTTTAAGGAAAGGATTTTTTAAAAGATCTTTCTACAGAGACAGCTATTTAGATGAATTCAGACCAAGGATTTAGAGACCTGCACAGTGATCACCAGATCATTATTCAGATACTCTTTTTCTATTCTTCTTCTACATTCAACTCCACTTTTCTTATATTTTTAGAGAACAGAGGATGTCATGGCTGACATTACATACAACAGAATTGGCTTGGCTAAAACATAACAGTGGGACATAGAATTCAGGTGGCCTCCCAAGGACCACCAGCTCTTTTAAAGGAAGGCAAACTTCAGAGATGTTTAAGAAAAATAGGCATAAAAGAAAAACATAAATCAATATTACTATTTCTAGGGATTGGGATGGTGCACAGTTCAGACATGACTATTTCTGATGTCATGGGATTGTGGACACATGAAAACTTTTATCATGTGTGCTACACATCTGTTCTGCTGGTGAATAGATTTTGTAGGAGCCAGGTTAGGCCTGGCATATTCCTGTCTGTGCACTCTGCTGCATCACTCATGGAGAACTTTCTACCCCTTTCTCCAGCAACTACCACCTTCCCTGAGCCAGTGAGTCCTAAATCACATCTATCTCTACCCCTTGTTAATTTATACTGGATAGGACCTGATGGGTTAATGGGGAAGAGAGGACATTTTATATCCAGGAGTCAGCCAGATCTCTGTCTGCTCCACAGTTGTAGATGATGAGGGAAAAACAAAGAAGTATATTACTTATGTACATCTCTCACTTAACTATGACTCTCTATTACAGGATATAACAGCATTTCCGCAGTATTGAAAAAAACAACAAGAATCATGTCAGAAGATGAGGGTTATGTGGACCAATTAATTTAAGGGGTGCAGCATCATGACTGTCCTCCTTTCCTACAGCTACATCATAATTACCATCCTTAGAATGAACTCAGCTGAGGGGAGATGCAAAGCCTTCTCTACGTGAGCCTCCCACTTAACTGCTGTTGCTATATTTTACGGCACACTCCTGTTCATGTATTTCCGACCCAGCTCCAGTCACTCCATGGACACAGACAAAATGGCCTCTGTTTTCTACACAGTTGTGATCCCAATGTTAAACCCACTGATCTATAGCTTAAGGAATAAGGATGTGAAAGGTGCCCTGAAAAAAGCAATTGACACTATGTTTTGCTCTGTGTGAAACCATGTTTTCACCCAAATGTATTTGTTTAATAATTCTGAAAGCTAAAGTTCAGGTACTTTGACATAGATTCCTGTAGTGTACCAATGCATCTTTTAGATATTTCCCGCTACTTGTTTTTGTGCTTAAATTAACGGTAGGGAGCAGTCATTTCTGATCTGAATCTTCTCTCCAGGCTAAGGAAGAGTAGTAATAGTTTCATTATCCTGTTTTTCAAAGATGATCTTCTTATACTTCTCTTCTCTGCTCAAGAGTATGACTTTGTGAGATATCATGGGCAGAGAAACTTCTCCCCACATGTCAATTCAACTTGCCCTCCTAAGTTTCCATTTTTATTAAACAGGGAGTTTAGTAAATTTGCTCATCCAGAATGGAGGGTTAGAGGGTTAAAATACTTTTGTTTATATCTTTCCAAAGTACTTATATCATTCTGTAAATATTCCTTCCTAACGCTTAGATGTATGAAAGTAGTCCATAAATAAAAAAGGATAAAAAAAATCTCCTGTCCTAAGTCAAATTTTCATAAATGCAAGGCTCTGTCTTCTCTTGTTCGCCAATATTTCTACTTTGCCATTTGCAATGCTTTGCTCCAGGAAGTCATTCAAAAACATCTCTTGAATAATGAATGAAAGTCCTCTGTAAGATTGATGCAAAAAGGAGCCTTTGTAAATTCACAAATTAAAAGAGCTCCCTTTATTTAGTTATTCTTATTCTCATAGGCTCATCTTAGGCAAAATCTGTATGTGTTTCTCGTCTTTTGGCCTAACCTGAACAAGTATCAGAGACAGGGATCATCATTCTGTCTCGATTATTATTATTAGCAGACATCCCCAGGATCAGCAGCTGTAGATTCATATTGCAACTCATGGACTTTACATCAGGTTGTGGATTTCCCTTCTTGCCCTCACTCTAGAGAACAGATGCGTTGCTATTGACAACTGTACGGAAACTGCATGAATGGAATTTGGGGGTAAAGGATTTGGACCTTCTCAAAGGCCACTGGAAAAGAGAACTCTATCTCCCCTGATGTGTTCATAGCATTATAGTGGTTCAAATAAAAAGTTTTAGAAAACCTGAAAGGCCAAATTGATACAGTTTAAGTTGTAAAGTAATAGTGATTAACAAAAATATATGTTCAATGGAAAAAAAGAAAAATAAGTAGTATTTAATTTAATATTCCATATGTAATGACTTATATTGGCTCTCTGTGCCTCTGTGAAATAAACTGAAAGTGTAATCTAAACACATTTTTAATAGCAGTCATTGCTGAGATCTGGATGTTAAATAATCCTTACTTTATTCTAATAAGTTAATTTTTTATGTTTTTCTGTTTTAAATTAACAATTACTCCAGTTATGAAAATATGTTAGAATTCAAGTTCTTAGGTCTATTCATTTTATTTTATGTTGTTTACAAGAAAGGAAATGGAAGCATTCTTTTCTGATTCCAGGAGGACAGAGTAGTGAGTTATACAAGGTTCCCATTTAAGTCCTCCTCTCTAATTTTATGTATCCTTTTAGAGAACAAAATGTGTTGAATGTTATGTACTTCAAAACGTTGTAAGAGTAAAACCAAATATTTTAAAAATATGAAATTTCCAGCAGGTTATCTTCAATGACTAGTTAAACAGAGTTTTAAGACAAAAATATTTTATTACTCAGATATTTTCTTTTATAATCTCAAATAACTTTTTTTGCTGCTTATGGGATAATTTACATATCACTACCTCTTAATCATTGTCCAAAACCCTTTTACAGTCAATATACGTTATTAAAAATGTATTAAATATGCTCATATCTATAAAAGTTAAACCTACTCATGTTATGAAAAATTGGATTCAATGGCCATCTTTTACATATATATTTGAGGAAAAAGATATATCCCTTTCTTTCTTTACCTTTTTTTTTTTAATTTGGTGAGGGAGATTTGCCCTGAGCTAACATCCATTTCCATTCCTCCTTTTTTTTCCTTTGGCTTGAGGAAGATTGGCCTTGAGCTATCATCTGTGCCAATCTTCCTCTACTTTGTATGTGAGATGCCTCCATAGCATGGCTGATGAGTGGAGTAGGTCCACACCCAGGATCTGAACCTGTGAACCTGGGCCACCGTGGTAGAGCACACAGAATGTCAACTACTCAGCCATGGGGCTGGCCCCCTTCTTTACCTTTTTAAAGACACTGACTTAATAGCCTTTATACATGATCAGGAAAGCAGGATTTTTGTTTTTGTTTTATTTTCATTATAAGAAAATGGCCAAGCTGAGAGACAGTTTAAGATAAGAACTGGTCCTTGAAGAGAGACAAGCCTGAGATTATAAGGATTTATATATATATATATATGTGTGTGTGTGTGTGTGTCTAAACAATCAGATATACATGATTGTTCAAGAGAGTTTCTAAGATTATACGGAGTCTACTAACTCCCCATCAGACACTAAATCCCTGGCGCTGAAGGAAAAAGATGTCATTCATGGCACTATGTCATATAAAAATTCTCCAGGTTGCATCCTTATCCCCTTGGAGCCTACTCACTCAATCTGTCAGATTCCCGTTGCAGATCGCAGCCTCAGGTCACGGTTAGAGCTCTCTGCCCACCCAGTATGACTTCTTTGTCCTGACCCTGCCTTCACTCCTGGATAGAGCTGAGCAGAGCTTTCTTCATAGCTACCCATGCTAGCCAGACCATTTCCATGCCAGGCCAGATGCCTGAAACCATTCTACTGATCTAAGCCTCAGACCCCATATTGCCAAGAAATGAGTTTAGATAATTAATCCCAGGGTACTCCATTTTATGTTATTCTGTACGGTCCTATCCTAAGGGCCATGGCTGACATGGCACACTTAACAGCAAAGAAGTGGCATGTATGTATTGTGATGAACCCATGCACTTTGAGAACATTTCCTGCTCAGTATTTAGGATGAAGCACTTGGTGTCATTCCATTCTTCCCTATTAAAATTCCACATTAGCCAGAGCCTTACCTCACTGCTGATCTGTATAGATAAAACTCTACTTTTAAAGATAGTTTCCATTGCAGTAAATGGAACTGCTATTTTGATTTATAACCTAATGTGCATTTTCACTCTCAGAAGGCTTTCCTCCCTAATTCTTCCTTTCTCCTCCTCTCAGCCTCACTTTTGGTTTAGTATTTTCTTTAGACTTCCAGTCATACCTTCTCTATGAGTCATGCCCCAGGAACGTTCCAAAATATCATCCCACCATTTCTAGTTTCCTGTTCCCATCTCTGGCTCCAAGAACGTAGTCTCTTTCAGTAATTGTGTGTAATGCCCCAGTGTTATAGATCAATTTTTTTATCATAGTTCCTTATATTGGTATCTATAAACATAAGCATGACCAGTGATGACAATTATGTTCTATGTATAATGATACAAGCACTTAGCTCCATATTGATGCAAAGCTGGTTAGCTAAATTTCTTAAATCAAAACAATAAAAATTCTCACTATATCAATAAATATGTGGCCTCATCTTAAGAGACACCAAATGCAACCTAGTTTCAAATCTTCTGTGAAAACATACTATGAACAAAAGAAATGGTGGCAACAAAACTGCGTCTGAATCTCTACTCTCAACTTACGATAACTATGACCTTCAACACATCACTTTTCTCTTTGAGCCTCAGTTTCCACTCTGTTAAAAGAAGGGCTAAAACAAGATAATCTTTATTATGTATTCCAGTTCCACATTCTGTATTCATATCGATATGAATCTATCAACACATATACCTATTTCAATTTGGGGTAATTAAAAAAGTAGCAGATGGGTGGGAATATATTTATACTAAAGGAATACATTTCATCTCTAGGCCAATTTGATCAGAAATGGAAGTGGTAATGATGACAGATATCACAGATTGCAAGAGCCCCAAAATTATCAAGTCGGACCCAGTTAACTGGCCTTTCAATCTGAACTTTTACTTTAAGGATCACATTATAAAAGTGGATATCCAACTTTATTAGTCATCATGGAAATCAAATACTCTACATGACAGCTGAAATTAAAATGATAGACAGCGTTAAGTATCGGTGAGGAAGTGGAAGTGCCAGAGAGCTCATACACTGAGAATTTGATAGTGGAAGTGTGGATTGGCAAACTTCATAGAAAACTATATGATGATATTTACCAAATCTAAATTTTATACACACACATGCCTGAATATATTTTCAGCTCCTGGTTTTACACAAGATAAATAATTGTATATCTGTAACAAAAAACATCTACCATAATGTCCATTTAACATTACTGGTAATAAGAAAGGGAACACAACTCAACTGTATATCCATGGTAAGTAGATAAATAAGAAATGATATATTTTTACAAAAGAATGCTATTGAACAACGAGAATGAATGTACTGCAACTGTATGGAACAACATGGATAGACTGTACAAGTATGTTAATAATTGAAACAACATATGACTTAATCATCTAGTTATGTATGGTTCCAAAAAAATATGAAACTAATCTACCATAATAAAAACTATGAATGTAATTTGCATAAGAGATTAGTGACTTAAGAAGGAGAAAGTAGAAGGCTTCGGTGATTCTAGTAATGTTTCGCTTCTTGGACTGGGTCCTGGTTACTGGGGTATATGTTGTTTTAAATTTATCTATCTGAATACTTATCATTTAAATCTTCTCTATATGTGCATTACTATCATAAAGGTTTTCCAAAAGAAGTCCATTCACCATTATATTGTAAGCAAGTTCAGAATTTTATGATTATAATTTTTTGTTTCCAGTCATACCTTGTATACCATAAAGTTTGCTGTATTTTTGTAAAATAATGGAACAATTTTCATTGACTATTTCAGTGAAAAATTATCTCTTTTGTTAAAAATGGTTACTGTGTGTATTTAAAGCAGAGCTATGTTATTCAAACCATGAACACTTCTAATATTGTTTCCGGGAACAAAGAGACTTAGTGAACCTGGTTTTCCTTGGTACCATTATCATGCATTGAACTTACTCAAAATGGCCTAACTCAGGACCATACAACTATTTTCTGAAGGAAAGCATTTATAAGTAGACAGTTGCCTACATAGCATTACATTTAGGGGCACCAGTGAAGTTGTTTAGATATAGATTTTTTTTCTCATTTGTAGATGTCTTAAATTCCAACCAAGTTACTTTCTTCCGTGATGTAAGAAAGTCATCTTCAATTAAATACAAGTCCCTTTGGAAGGTTAATTATCCAATTGTTAATAACAATGTAGCCAGTAAAGCTCAGGTTTTAATGGAAAGAGGTTGAGGGACATTAGACTAAGTGGTCTGCATGAACAGTCATGTGTAGGAAGTTAAATTTAGCTCCTACCTCAACAGAGTGTAACCTAAAGAGATTTGTCATCCTTGTACACAGAGACGCCCTTGATGAGAAAATGAGTTTGGAAAGAAATCAGAATAAAGTGGCTAGAGACAAATCCCATTCCTTTTATATGCTCCAGGGAAGTAGACAATGGTAGTAAAGCTCTTGGGTAACACAAACGCATGACGTCTTGAGTTTAATCATGAAAAATTAGTGCAATTACTTAATTTGAATTGGCCTCCACAATATGTCTTACAGGAGTAGATTTGGTATATTTGTATCAGCATTATCATACAAACAATGACAATAAAATATACAAAGGAGTTCTGATGCATCACTAAGGAGACGTGTTCCCCAAATCAACAGTAATTTATTTAAATGATTTTAGACTAAAATGTGGTTTCACTTTATTAGGAACCATTAAAAAAGGCAATGTCCGTCTCTAGTGCCAGGTGAGGTTTTACAAAAAACAATTTACCTGCGGTATTTGGGGACATATACTGGCTTATGCCCATCACTTCACAAATTAGTTTTTGTACACAGGTACTTTGTATTTGTTTGTTTTGCGGTAAAGAAAACATATTAACTATAATAAGGCAGAGTATACAGCAGGACTACATTATGTTATAATCTACAGTAGAATTTAATCAACACATAGAAATTTGTCCTCGTCAGTATGCTGCAATGATTCACATATTATAAAATATCACTCAGTACATGGTCAATAAAGAAAGCATCCCCCAAGGCCACCACATTGTTCAAATTCAGGGGCACCGTTTTACTTATTTTCTACATGCTTCCTGAATTTGTGCAATGCAGCAACCCATTGCTCACCAAAACTGGAGATGATGAAGTGTCCAGCTAAAGTGGATAAAATAGATTATGTTTTAAAGTGGAAGCTCTTCCAATTATTCCCTTCTGCTCTCCGTCACTGGTGGAATATTACCTTGGTTTAGAAGTGGGACTTGGGTGACCTCTCGGTTCCCTTAAAACTCTAAGAATCGGTGGGTCATTATTTTACCATAAATACTTTATAGCATTTCATGAGAGTTGCCAAGATTTTTTTTTAAAACAGTTTGTTTTCTAATTAAGATATAATAGGCATATAACATTGTGTAAGTTTAAGGTGTACTATGTAGGGGAGGAAGAGATATTTCTTTACCTTTTTAACTTCTTCTGACTGGTCTAAGAATTAAATCGATGTGAGATAGAATAACAGGAGAAAATTGACAAAATTTGATAGCATGTATATATGGCAGAAATCCTGGAAAAGTAAGTAACTTGACAAAATGGCTGATGCCATCACCTTAAATACCATCTTCAGCTAGAGACAAAGGAAAATGTTGGGGGTAGCAGTTTGGTTATTCAAAGGGGAGGAAAGCAATTCACATGGGTAAGGAAAAGCAAATGTTTGCCATGTCTTGCATAGACAATGGGATATGAGGACAACTTTGATTAAATGGGCCTTGATGGATAGATTTCTCTATATCTGTCATACCAGGTTCACACTATACTACAATTAATTGTGGTATTAGTTCCTTCTTGGAACAGGCCTTCTGTCTTAAATTCTTTTAGGCAGTTCATGGGGAGATCAAAGTTTCTTCCTGAGTTTTTTTGTTTTTAAAAATAATCAAGCCAAAGAGACACATTTTGGGGTAGAAAATTCTACTGCCCTACAATTATGTGTTGATTTGATACATTTATATATTGCAATATGATTACCACCATATTATAAGCTACCACTTTCATCATATCACACAATTATCATTTCTTTTCTGTGGTGTGAACCTTTAAGATCTAGTCTCTTAGCAAGTTTGTAGGATATAATACAGTATTATTAACTATAATCATTATGCTGTGTGTTAGACCTCCAGAACTTATTAATCTTATGACTGCACATTTTTACCGTTTGAACCAGTTCTCCTCAATTCCCCACAGCCCACCCCTGTTAACCACCATTCTAGTCTCTGTCTCTATGAGTTTGGGTTTTTTAGATTCCATGTATAAGAGATATCATTCAGTATTTGTCTTTTTCTGTCTAACATCTCATTTAGCATAATGCCTTCGAGCTCTTTACACTGTAGCAGGAACCTATTAAGAGCAAGTTTTTTGGAGTAGAAAAATATAATGCCTATGAAACTCCATAAGTTTAGTGATTACTTCTGATCTCACTTTTCTTGTCTCTATAATTAAGTTGTATTGTCTCTAACAATTTAGGAAACACAAGATAACATTTGAAATATGATATATCTGGAGATAAGTTAAATAATGTAAGGAAAAGACAAAATGTTAGAGCTCAACAATGGTCTATATTTAAATCCATACCTCACAAATCTAGTGCTGAATGAAGAAGTGCTTAAAAGAACACATTTATAGAAGGAGAGTAGGGACATTTTATAGGAAGAATGATGAGAAAACCGAATTTAGACTTCTGTCCCAATGAAAGAGTCCAATCATGTCAGGGATCAACATGGTTGAGCAATATTCCAGGAGGGTGGACTATTATCTTGGTAGCTGTATGGGAGGATTTCAGTAAATGCAAAATTCACTCTAATACCTTCCAATTTTCAAAGTACTACACAAAAGTATTTTGGAACTAAAGAGACTTTCTTTGCCTTCTTTTCTTTGAAAGCATAATCTCAACACATGTTTTTTTTTATAAAAGGTTACCTTTGGGTATATTACTATATTAGTAGAAAGCGCCTCAAAGATCGTTTATTTCTACTCTTTGTTGAATATCCACCAGTATAACAATGGGGGACTATTTAACAATACAAATGTACTGAGTCATTACTTATGCAAATAGTTATACTAAGGATTGTGGGAATGTAGAAAGTCACAAATATAAATAAAATTCATAATTTAATAAAGAATGTACTAGGTGTAGTGGATGGAATACAGTCAAAAAAAATCATTGAAATGAGAGTGATTGACATGTACTTGAGGGACAAGAATCAGGTAAGTACTAATGAAAGAAGTAATACATAAGGTTGCCAAATTTATTAATGGGAGGTGAATGAGATTGCTTCAGAAATGGAAGGCACGGTATGACAAATGAAAGGAGATGTAAATCATGTAAGTATAGGATCTTTGATCATTATTTAACATCTAGTTTTACTGGTGGAGGGTGAAGATTCCTGGCAGTCATGAAATATTACAGTCTTAACCTAAAAATAAAGGGTCAAATGAGAAACAGAGAGGCATTTATCTTGGAATCAAAAAAATGCAATTCAGGGAGCATCGCCTTAGGTAGAAACTTAAATAACGTTCTGATTACAGGATAGGGGTTCAGGGTTTTCTTGGCAAGAAGATGAGGTAAGTTGTACTAAAGAAGAGTTCATTGGAGCTAGATGAGGTGAGGCTAGATTTGTACATCATTGATTGGTTAGCAATTTGGTTATTAGCAAAGTCCAATTTCATCAGTCCTTACAAACAGAATATTTTTGCCCTTACTGATTTCTTGGAATGCTAGGGAATTGGTCCAGTTTGGAAGATAAAGAAAATAACATGTGCAAGGCAATTCCTCTGAAATGCTGGCTCAGGTTCTGTTTGAATATGGCTCCACTCAAGTCCTCTTTCACAGCATTATAATAAATTCTGATAAATTTTATCATTGATGAATTTGGTGAAAAAATGAAGACTTAAAAGTTCAGCTTTTGCTAAAGTTGTTGCACCATTCACAGGAGAAAACACAGAACCAGAAATCTAGTTGATTACATTCTCATAACACAGAAGAGAGAAGGCAGAGGGTTTAGAGATTTAAGTCTCAACAGTCACCAGGCAGAAATAAAACACAATCTGCCTGTTGTTCATTTACCAGAGATAAGAACAGAAAGTCTTACTCACTTCAGGTAGGGTTTCAAATGGATACGTTTAAAGAATATGAGGGGAAAACCTTATTATTTTGAAAAATTAGCAATTTTAAGTATTAAGGAATTTGGAAATGAATCATTTTATACCTGCTTACTTTGTTAAACTCTGTAACTGAATAGCCAAACAATAATATTTCTTTGTTAGACCTTCATGAAATTTATTGACCTCATTTATCATGTGAATAAGGTTAAAGATTTTTACTAATATTTTAATCAAGGTCTATAAGTAAATCATTACTTTGTCTCACTGTGCAAGTGATATTGTATATGTAAGTTTAAGATTTTTTTGTCTTTTTCAAATAATAATAGAGATAACACATTATGAATACTAATATATGTAAATCCAGGTCCAAATGGACTATAAGCCATAATATTTAAGTCCAGAAAAAAAATCAGATCACCATCCACACTCAGATTTTCATATATCAACATACACACATACAATCATAATTCATACTTAAAGAAAAAATGGAATCCTACGTATCAGGGACATTTATTTTTCCTCCTCCCATTATTATTTGAATGGAAAAGTCAACTTAAAATCCAAAGAGATGCAAATTTATGCAGTATAGCCTGTTTTTTCCACTTTTTGTTTTTGAGGAAGATTTGCCCTGAGCTAACATCTGTGCCAGTCTTCCTCTCCTTTGCATGTGGGACCCTGCCACAGCATGGCTGATGAGTAGAGTAGGTCTGCACCTGGGATCCAAACCCGTGAACCCTGGGTCACTGACATAGAGTGTGTGAAACTTTAACCACTTGGTCACAGTGCCAGTCCCCCACTTCTTTTTATCACTTCTCTTTGACTTGTCAGGGGATTTGTCTTTTGGCAAAGGTCAGTCATCCAAATGGGTTATAAACGCTCTAGCAAACAGGTAGGGAAGAGTGATAGAATAGTTCAATAAAATGTCTTTCATGTTTCAGTAAACACTAAAGATGCCATACACCAGAAACAATACCATTAAAATTCTCATTTAGTAACTTATATGTAATATCATTGTCAGTGATAAAATCAATTCTATTTCTTGAGTAACGCAATAAATGTGATCCTTTTTGTCAAATATGTATTGCCCAGTATCTTCTGGCCATTTCTAACTAACTTTGTTTATTCTTTTATACTATTTTGGATCTAAAATGAGCTTTCACTTTATTCAAATCTACTACTTGACATTGGGTGACAGAAGCCAAGATGAATCACATGTTTCAGGAATGATATATATATACTCAGAATAAAAAATTATCAACATTCTATCCCAGATATTTTTGTTTTTTTCATAAGACAACATCTCTTTAAAAGTCACACGTTCTATTTTCTGATGGTAAGAAAGACAACTTACAGAAACAAATCTGTATTACATAAAAAAATTTTTTTGATCTATCATTTTCTGGATCATTTTTGTCACATTTTAGAATAAAAACAAAGAAGAATGGCCCAGAAAAAGTTGTTCTTCCTTGACTGAATTCTCTCTTTTGAGAATTACCAATAACCTTGGGATGAAAGTGACCCTATTGACCATGTTTCTGGTTGTTTATCTCATTAATCTCCTAGTAAAACTTGGAGTGGTCATTTTAACTATAATGGGTTCTCAGCTGCACACATCCATGTACTTTTTCCTCAGCCACCTCTTTTGTGTGACCTCTAGTATTCCACAGCAATTGAGCCCCAAGATTCTGGTGGACTTATTTGCCAAGAAAATAAATTCCCGTCATTGGCTCTGCTCTGCAATTCTTCATCTTCTGTATTTTTGCAGATTCTGAGTGTCTACTCCTGGCAATAATGGCATTTGATAGGTACAGGGTCATTAGCAACAACTTACGCTATATACTCAACACGTCCAGCAAGCTGTGCTCCCTATTCATGGCTGGAATGTATCTGGTGGGAATGACAGATGCTTTGATATACACAACATTAACATTCCACTTACGTTTTGTGGGTAAATGAGATTAACCATTTCTTCTGTTATATCCCTCCTCTCCTATTTCTCTCTTGCTCAGATACTCAGGTCAATGAATTAGTGATATTTAACCTTTCGGCTTCGTTGAGCTGAGCACCATTTCAGGTGTTCTTGTCTCTTATTGGTATATTATCCTATCAGTCTTGAAGCTCCTCCACTCTGCTGAGGAGAGGTTCAAAGCTTTTTCTACCTGCACCTCTGACTTGACTGCTGTTGTAATTTTCCAGAGAACTATGCTCTTCTTTCTCCCTGGATCAAAACAAAATGACCTAATTGTTTTACATCCTTGTGATTCTAATGTTAAATACACTGATTTATAACCTACAGAGTAAGCATATGAAAGAGTCCCTAAGAAAACTAAAATATAAAATCTGGTTTGTAAGTAAATAGGTGTATACTATTAATAAACACGTATTTGTATACATATAGACCCACAAACATACCCTTGTGTTTTTCAAATAATTTAAGTTATACTATAACATTGTTTCAAACACCTTAATGAATACAATAAGTATTTTACTAAGCATATTGATACCAATATTTTGGAGATTCCTAAATATGCTATAATTTATTATATGCCTTCAATTTAAATAAGGTGCTCTCTATTTTTGGAAAACTTTCCAATCTCCATTTTAGTGTGCCAATTTTTCATGTGTTTGATGTTTGCTTTACGTGTTAATTTAATTATTATAAGAGCTATTAGAGTTTATAATGCACCTGGTATGAGTGCAAATGATTTGTATTTGATGGTGAATCTAGTAGTTTCTTTACTAATAATACCATAAGGTAGTGGAAATGGAAAACATTAATTAATGAATCCTACAAATAATTTATAATAAACTGTACGTGACCCAGAAGTAAAATGGCAAGATACTCTATGTTCAAGCAAAATGTCTCAACCTAGTGTGCAATAAAGAAAATATCCTTTAAAATTCAGTTTCAGATCTAAACAATGAACACAGATGCAATGGATGGTGACGATAAAAAGGATTCTAGACAGAGAGGCTGGGAATTAGAGATCTTGAAGTGGGCAGACAACACCTTCTTTGAGGACATGAAGTCCAACATGGGAAGGCTAGAGAGCGGAGTGGAGGGTCCTGATAAAATACATCCTTGAGTTGAAATTCTGAACTCAGTCACTTCCACTCAGCTTTCCTTCCCCTTTTCCCCCTTCTTAGTCCTGGTGAAATGTTCTATTTGTGGTTTATTAATAATATTTACCTCAAAGCATCGTTTTTATCTCATTCTGTTGATTAGACCATTGACTCCAATATGAGACTGTAAGCATTGTTGCTCAAGGCTGAGTGTATCATCCCTGTGAATCCAGTACCTGCAATGTATCTGGAACACAAAATGGAAAAACAAATAGAGAATAAAAACTGCATGCTCAACATTTTTCACTGTTTATTAGATATCGGTCAGAACAAATTAAGTGAGCAATATGATATGTATCCTGTGTATATATATATTATAGCTTTTAAGAAAGTACATAAAGTGATTGTGGATGCTAAAGTAATAAATCTATAGACATTTTAATTACCCAGGGAGTAAAAAGCATTCATATGCCTACTTCTTGATGTGCTCTGCTTCATCTGTCTTTCCTTAAGATTTCTGATGTCAAAGCACTGGAAGCAGCTTGTGCAGAAAACATAGCTACATATCTGGAGGATCACACAAGATTCAATAACATTCTTACTTATCCATCAGAATTTCACCCCTTACGGAATTATAAATACCCTGTGTGAAAGCACTTCAAAATGGAAGTAAAGACCAAGAGCCTCCTCTGCTATTCAAGGTGGTATTTGTGGGATATAGTGACAAATTAGGGGAAAACATAGTTGTTGAAAAAATCTATGGTTAATGATATCATATAAAAATTGTTGTAAGGGTTTCTACCTATGCCATATTTTCTCAATTTACTGATACACTTTTGTGAATCTTTCTTAATAGCAGCAACATGGTAGAAAACATTGTTTAAAATATATTAAAGTCTAAACAAAAGTTCAGTGGATTGCCACTGATTCAGAAGCTATATCCATGACATCTCCGATTCATATGATATTTGATAGTAATATCATGTAAAGATCAAAGTGATCTGCTTATTTTCCCCTTTAATCACATCTAATAAGTATGAACAAGAAGGGAATTTTAAAACCAGTAAATGAGGTATCAAAAGCTCAATAAATGTATGTCTAAAAATAGGAAAAAACAATTTGATTAATTGTTGGCTCTATGTTCCTGAATTTATGAATTAGAGTTTGAAAAGTCATTTACTGGAATATTGCATAGTAGATTCATGGAGTGGCAGAAAACTCTCCCCTTTTTCCCTTCTAGGTTCTTTGGCTGATGTAATAATTAAATTGACATAAGATACATTAACTGGAGAAAAACAAATCTCATACCTATGAAATCCCCAAAGACACAAAACCCAAAGACAGTCAAGCAATTGAGATTTATATGCCATCCTGAGCTGAGGAGAAGGTGGTAGGGGACTTGGGGTTCAAAGAGGGGAAGACAATTCACAGGTAGATGAGAAGAGCAAGTGTTTTGTACACGAATGTTTGCCATGCCATGCAGAGAAATCTTTCTGATCAAAAGTTATCTTTGGTATCACCTCTCTCCTGGTTCAGATCCTCTATCTAAATTCTTCTAGGCAGTACAGGAAAGGTAAACAACACTCCTTAGTGTATTGGGTCTTGCTTGTTTTCAACTTGAAATAATCCACACTCCAAAGTGGCATATTTTGTGGTCATGTATTCTACTCCCCCTTATTCATGGCTAAACAGAAACTTGGAGCCAATGGCCTGAACAAACTGTTCCATGTTGGGATTCTACAGAAATAGGGAAAATAGAATGTCAAAACCTTTGGTCTATTCTAGATCATCTACTTCAATTCTCACCGTTTTTGTCCACTCTCTGCATTATTACATCACAGTGTTCTCACACTTCCACCAGGGACTGAAGGAAACTGTTATTGTCCAAATAGATTGCCAGTAAATGTATGAAGTGGGTTGATATGATACACATGTTTCTATATCTGGACTCCTTTCCTTTAGACTTGGCGCTGAAATCTGTCTCTAAAGATAATAATGACATAGTGATGATACACTAGGGTCCTACATCCAAATACAACATCATGTAACACTGTGGACAGATAGATGCATACTGGTGGTAGGCTGTATGACTACATTTGTTAGAATGTAGCAGTAGTAAGCTCAGTGACTTTGTATATAGGATGCTGCATGTTAAAGCCAGAGGCAATAACTTTTAACCTCTTTGGAAAATCCTCTCTAGAAATACGCTATGAACCAGGTGTCCTACACAACTCTACAAACTGTGGTGTTTCACATATCACTCTTCCTTGCTAGACCTCAGCCCCCTTCTGTAAAGGAGGGCCTCACACTACAGTATCTCTAAGGTCCTTTCCCATTGCCAATATCTGTCCCTACATCTATGATTCTCCTGCTCTGTAAACCTAGCCCCACTATTGGAGATATTTAAAAACAAACAAACAAACAAGACTAAGAGTGACTTCATCTTCATGCAAAAGAATTGCATTGTATCTCTAGACTGATTTGATCTGAATCACAATAGTGATATCAGGTATAGGTGTGAGCTGTGGAACATGAAATGCTTTTAAGACAACTCTTCTAACTTGCCTGCCTTTCTGCATTAAGACATTAACAGACACTTCAGAGAAATCTTTATACAGTTATTACCATTCACGTAAATAAAAATTAAAATGTCAATGCTGTACCGTGACTTACCTAAAGAGTAGCTAAAATGAAAAAGATTCACAATATTAATGTCAGGTACTTGTGTGAATGTGGAACAAATTCAGCTCTCACACACTGATGACACTTAACTTTGTAAAACTGTATGGCAGGATCTATTATAGCTGGCCCTAAAATTTCATTTCTAGTTTTATATCCAATAAAAATGAGTGAGTAGGTACACCAAAGCTTGTACAAAAATGTATCATTATTTGGAATTTGGCAAATTATTGTATGTTTGTTAATGGGGACACTACTCAGCAAAGAGAATGAATGAATTATCACCACATGCAAAAGCATGGAGGAATTTCTCACACATAGCAACAAGTAAAAACATCCAGACATTTGGGCTGGCTCCATGGCTGAGGGATTACGTTTGTGCACTCCACTGCAGCAGCCCAGGATTCCGCTGGTTCTGATCCTGGGTGTGGACATGGCACCGCTCATCAAGCCATGCTGAGGCGGCATCCCACACGCCAAAACTAGAAGGATCCACAACTAAAAATATATACAACTATGTACCAGGGGCCTTTGGGGAGAAAGAGGAAAAATAAAATCTTTAAAAAAAAAAAAGAGTCCAGACATAAAAGTGTTGATGAAAATAATTCATAATCAATCTATAAATCAAAATTGGGGTGAGTTTACTATGAGCCAATTTGACGACTATAGCCCAGGAGAACTTATTTTTTCCACTAAGGGAGAAGAAGTTTATACAGACTGGCTATATACCACCTTAGAACAGAGAACATAAATCACATATTCAAAAATATCTCTTTTACTACCGTCACAACAGGCTTTGCCAGCACAGAAGGTCAGTGATCACAAGGTGAGTTAAAGAAATTCATTAATTAATCTTTAGCTTATGGGAAGAGATGCTTATCCTCAGACTCATGCCAATATGGGAGGAAGCTACATCCCTTCCTTTAAGGGCATCATTCTTTGCTTTGGGACATTGTTGACATTTAAAGCAGATATACAATGCATACTCAGCGGGCCATGTCAGCACTTTGTGGAAAAAACAAGGTCAGGCCAAATTAGTTTTAAACCAAATGGCTTCCACATATACTCCGATATATCCCTTGCTTGCAAGTTATCCATCAAAAGGACAAAAACTGAATGATTTCACTTCTCTATAGGTTTTTTTGGAAAAAAAATACGTATAACGTGTGAGTATCCATTTGTATTTTTTTTACTTTAAGATTTTCACCTGAGCTAGCATCTGTTGCCTATCTCCTTCTTTTTTATTTATTTCTCTTCTTCTCCCCAAAGCCCCCCAGTACGTAGTTGTGTATTCTACGTGTAGGCCCCTCTGGTTGTGCTACATGGGATGCTGCCTCAGTATGGCTTGATGAACAGTGCCATGTCTGCACCCAGGATCCCAACAGGCGAACCCCTGGGCCGCCTAAGTGGAGCACTGCTTGGCTGTGGGGCGGCCCCACTTCTATATTGTTTTTTAAAACATACAGGTCGTCTATCATATTGGACACCAGTTTGCGTTAAGGCCCACAGACAGGCACTGCAATGCTCATTGTGTTCTGTTTTTTGGTCAGGGTTTGGATGCGGAATGTGTTAATTTTCAAAAATTCACTTGCTTTAAAAATATTGTATATATATAAAATTTTAAAGATTTTTTTCCAAACATAAAGGCTATTTATCTGAGATTACAGGCAGCTGCAAGATTTTATTATTAATTTTCAATCTTTAGCAGTTTCTTGTATACAATACATTTTTAAGATATTCTTGTAAAATTAATAAAGCATACAACTTTCATAGAGTATTTCTTTAAATTATTATCCTTTATATTACTAAAAAATGCTGACTTGCTTATAGAACAAAGATGTTAATAATCCACAGGCAACACTTTTCTTGTTTCCTGAAATGGGGAGACTTAGTGAACCTGGTTTTCCTCTGTAGCATTATCATACATGAACTTACATGATAATGGCATGCCTCAGGGCTGGACAACAACTTTCAGGAAGAAGGAGTTTATAAGTAGTCAGTTGCCTATATACTATTATGTTTAGGGGCATCAGAGATACCATAAAATCTGTAGATACAGATCTTTTTCTTACTTGTTTGTTTCTGATGTCTTAAATTGTCTCTTAAGTCCCTTCACCCAATTAAAGAAAGCCATTCTCTATTAACACACAAATGCTTTGGGAAGTAATTTAGATTATGAAATTTTCAGCAAGATATTGCTAACCATGCTCCAGATTTAATGGGGTGTGTGAGTTATAGTTCATGGTCTGGAGGGGAAGCCATATTTATGAAGATAAAGTCTATGTCCTATCTAAATAAAATGTAGACTGAAGAAATATGCATCCTTGGAGACAGGGAAGACCTGAAGGAAAATGAGTATGAAAAGGAATCAGAAGAAGGTGGCCAAGGACCACTCTGCTTCATTCAAATATGCACCAGAGAAATACAGAATGTTAGTGAAGCTCTTAGGTACCACAAGTACATCATTTTCTTATGTTTACTTGATGGAAAATTACTAGCAATTATTTATGTGCTTTGAGATTTGCATCAACAATATCTCCCACAGGAGACCATTTGATATTTTACTCTCGGCATCATCATACAAAGAATAGCAGTACATTATGAAAAGGCATTAAAAAGTGTCAGAAAAATCACTTTGCTAAAAATTAAGATACTAATTTAAATGAATTTGCCTGAAGAGTATTCTAGCTTTATGGAAAGCAAGGAGAAACTCCATCACAACAAAGACAAACAGGTAAACAAAAATAACTGTAAAACCTATGTTTCTGTTTAATCAAGGTGATTTTTCAGACTATGAAACTACCTGAAGTATGGGAATGCATAAAGTGGTACATCTTGCACATTTTACTCTTTTTGTTGTTTATTTACAAAAATTTTTCATCCAGGGGTTTGTGGCAAATAATTAGCTGCATTAAGACTCAAGATGTACAGATAATGTATGTAATTATTGTATATTTTTTGATAATTAATCAACTGTAGACGTTTAAAGAATAGACAGCAGCCTATGCTTGTGAACGTGCAGCAATGATTCACAGACATGAAAACATTTTACTCAATAAATGAACAATACAGATATTATCCCCCAAAGCGGTCAGATTGCACAACATCAAAGGACACCAATTTCTTTATTTTCTATTTGCTTCCTGAAATTGTGCAATGTGACCACTCTCCAACTCATTTTCTCTTCATACCAATATTAATTATGTTCCAGTGCATAGCTGACATTCATAAAACAGATTACTTCCCAATATGACAACCCTTCTGCCCTCAATACTATTGAGATCCTACCTTGGTTTAGAAGTGGGACTTGAACAGTCTCTAAGTTCTTTCAGAAATCTTGGCATCTATGGATCATTCATTTTGGAAATTTTCAAGTGTCACTTTCACATAAACACACTACACCATTCTATTCGACTATTTAAAGTGGTTATCTTTTAAGAGAAATTTGTTTCATTGACTGTTTTCAGGAATCTACTATAAACAATTTCTATGGATTCAACAAAATTTAATATCTAATAGACCCTAGAAGTTGACTTATCATCTCTCGGTTTTAATTTCTGTATCATATAATGAGTTTGTTAGAGACAAATGAGAACATATGTGATAATATAACATACATGATAATGTGTGGTGATAATGAGACAGTATAAAATATCTGACTATGATAAAAAGGCCTAATTCTATATAAGTCAAATCTCTGGCCTTATCGGCCATTTCTTAAAATTTGTTTTAAAGAAAGACCTGTCTATGATAAAGTACATAAGTATAGTTTTATTCGTATCAGAGTTTTTATGATATGAAGATTTTATGTAAAGCAAGTGGCCATTCACAGAAGATAGACTGAATAAATTGATGTACTTCAATAGAAAGGAAGGCACTGCCTCTATCCATAAAGTTCATTTATGTATATAAAGTATATTCTTCTGACAAATTTTTAAAAAAAATTTAAAAACTCCCTAACAGACAACAAAATATAGTTGTTTCTAGGCAGTGTTATTATGGTCAAGTTTTTGCTATATTTACAAAAATCTTTATTTTGTGAATGTGTTGAAAGAGGGTGTGTGTATGTGTGTCTGTGTAAGTGTGTGAACATGAATGGGTTTGCATTTGTTTTCAACATTTTGGAATTAACATGAAATACCTGTATAAGGATTGGTGAGCTGCAAGTAAAGGATTCTTATTTACTGTAGTCCTTTTACTGTTTTTAAATAAGTATAACATTGAGCAATAAGGTAGATAGGGACAAAAGTAAGATTTTTAAAAAATGTCCTGATTTCTTTCTCTATTACCCAGCCTATAATAAATAACAGATGATAAGCAATATTATTTTATCTGTCCCTTGTTCCTCAGAGATTGAGTGTTTATCATCCAGGGACCAGACACAGAGATATATAATCCAGGTCAGCCAGGAGACAATGCTGAACCCTCCTGCAGACAGAACTGCATGCAACAAAGAAGTCAGCAGATCTGAGTGAGGTACAACATTTATTGCTGTGTTTCTGATTTATAATTTATATATATTTTTAGTACTTTTATCCTTTTTTGACTGAAAGCATGTTATAAAGGCAAAGGAGGGTATGAAATATTACACAAACTCTATTTTAATTAATTTATCAATATATTTATTTTAAAGACAAATACATAAATGGCAGGCAAAATGCAAGTAAGGATTGTGGAAATGGTCAGATATTTGTTTTTAATCTCTTACCTATACTTTAACATTTTTTAAAGATATTTTCATTTTTAAGGAAAGGATATTTTTAAAAATGTGTCTACAGAGACAGATATTTAGATGAGTCCAGATGAAGGGTTTGGAGACCTGCACAGTGATCACGAGATCATTATTCAGATGGTCTTTTTCTGTCCTTCATCTACCTTCAAGTCAACTTTCCTTACATTTACACAGAACAGAGGAGGTCATGGATGACATTATATATAAAATAATTGGCTTGGGTAAAATATAACAGTGGGACATAGGATCCAATTGGCTTTCCAAGGACAACCAACTCATTTAAACCAAAGGGAGGCAGATTTCAGAGACATTCAAGAGAAATAGGCATCAAAATAAACACTAAGACAACATTACAAATCTAAGGATTGCGATGGAGAAACAGCTCAGACATGACTCTGGTGCCACGGGACTGTGGACACATGAGGACCTTTATCATGTGACTTACACGTCTGATCTGCTGGTGAATAGATCATGGGGATTCTATTCAATTAGAGCAGAGGGACTCACACAGTAGTCATACTCCTTTTCTTCCCTCTCTGCTGCCTGTGCTACAAGAATCCCTACATTTAGGTCCCGAACATCCTCCATAATTTGCCCCGAACCACAGCAGCTGTCAGAGGGAGCCTGGTTAGCTCGGGCCTGTTCCTGCCTGTGCACACTAGTGCGTTCTTCATGAAGACCCTTCAACTCTCTTCTCCAGCAAAACACTCTCCCTGCTCCGGTGAGTCCTGGATCACAGAGCATCTCTGTCCCATGTTAATTGAAACTGGATAGGACCTGAGTGGCTTAATGAAGAAGTGGGAGGCATGTTATATCCAGGAATCTGCCATATCTCTGCCTGCTCAACAACTGTGGATGATGAGAAAAAACCAAAGGAATATATTCATTACTTGGACCTGTTACTTAACTATGCTTCTCTATTATAGGGTATAACAACCTTTTTGCAATATTGGAAAGAAACCCAATTATGTCAGAAGATGTGAGTTATGTGGACCAATTAATTTAAAAACTGTTGCCTTAACTCTGAGAACATCAATTTCTCAATATAAGTTAGTTGTAGTAAAAATTAGCATAAATAGTACATGGGTTGGTATGGAAATATCATTCATTTAAATTGGATGAAAGTGTGTTACAAACACTATACAGTACTATGCAAATGTAAGTGGTATTATTATCATTATCACTTGTAGATTTCTGGATAGATTTCCAGGGAGTCAGTTTACCTCATGCAATACTAGCACTATCTTACTGAAAAATAGAAAAGACCAGCAGTTTAACTATTAAGATAGTAAGATGATGTTACCCTCCACTTCCATTTCTTTCTTTCACAACCAGGGATTTCCAGATCTAAGTGACGGCTGTTGAGAACTGCACCGTGATTACTGACTTCATATTCCTAGGAGTTTCTGACAGACAGGATGTGCAGCAGGGGCTCTTTGTGCTCTTTCTGCTGGTTTATGGCATAACTGTGATTGCCAATCTAGGGATGATTCCGCTGATCAAGATGGATGCCAGGCTCGACACATCCATGTGTTATTTCCTGAGCAATCCTTCTGTGATGTCTGGTACTCCATCATTGTTGCTGCCAAGATGCTGGCTGATTCCTTATCTGAGCAAAAGAGAAATCTGTATAGTTTATATGTCATTCAGATGTATTTTTTAGGGCCTTTGCAAATGTGGGATGTCTCATGTTGGCTGTCATGGAGTCTGACCATTATTCAGCTATTTCCAATCCACTTCTGTATACAACTGTCATGTCCAGGAGAGTCTGTACCTAGTGAGTTGCCATTGTGTATATTTGAAGTTTGCTATATTTGGCAATCTTCACCTTTTACACAATTCAGTTGTTCTTCTGCATTTCTAGTATCAATCACTTTTTCTGTGACTTCTCACTCTTGCTAACATTGTCCAAACTCAGATACAATCATCAATGAGACAGTGATGTTCATTTATAGTAGCCATGTTCTTGGGTGCAACATCATTACACTCTTTCTCTCCTACAGCTACATCATAATTACCACCTTCAGAATGAACTCAGTGAGGGGAGGCTCCAAGCCATCCCTACATGTGCCTCCCACTAACTGTTGTGGCTATATTTTATGGCACAGTCCTATTCATGTAGTTTTGATGCAGCTCCAGTTACGCCGTGGACCTGGACAAAATGGCCTCTGTTTTCTACATAGTTGTTGTCATCCGTATGTTGAATCCAGTGATCTATAGCGTAAAGAATAAGGACGTGAAAGATTCCCTGAAAAAAGCAATTGACCCTAAGTTATGTTCTGAGTGAAACCATGTTTTCACTCAAAAGTGTTTCTTTCAGGATTCTGAGAGCTAAACTTCAGGTACTTTGATACAGATTCTTTTAGTCTCACGGAAGCACCGTGTATATATTTTCCACTACTTATCTTTATGCTTAAATTGAGTGTAGAGAGGAGCCATTTCTGAACTTATTTTTTTCTCCAAGCCAAGGAAGAGTAGTAATCATTTTATTTTGCTATTTTTCAACAAGTTTCTCTTTATATCTCTCTTCTCTGTTCATGAATATGATCCAGTGAGATATCATATCAGAGTAACCCCTTCTCCCAAGTTAATTCAACTCACCCTGCGAAGGTTTCGATTTGTTTTTAAATGAGTTTAATTAAGATGATCATCCAGAAGGTAGTGTTACTGCATTAGAATAGATTTGTTTGTGTCTCTCCTAGGCACTAGTATAACCCTACAAATATTCCATTATAACACTTAGAAGTAGTTAATAAATAAGAAGAAATTTAAAAAATCCTGCCCTAGCTCAAAGTTTTGTAAATTTAAACCTTTTCGGTGTCCTGTTCACCAATATTTCTACTTTGCTATTTACAAACGCTTGACTCCAGGATTTCATTCAAAAGCATTTATTGAATAAATGAACGTGTGTCCCTTGGAAAATTGATGCAAATAGGTGCCTTTGTAAATTTACAAAAAAAAGAGAGAATTCCTTTTGTTTAATTCTAGTATGTTCATCTTAGACAAAATTCATATGTGCCAGGCTGAATTGGTATCAGGAACAAGGATCCTTTAGCTTCTATATAGTTTTTAAAGAATATACAGAACCACTTACTATATTGGATATTAATTTGTGTTGGGGTCCACAGACAGTCTCTGCAATGCTCATTGACTTCTGTCTTTTGTTCAGAGTTAGAATGCAGAGATATTTTAATTTTCAAAAATGCACCTGCTTTGGGCCTGGCCCTGTGGCCGAGTGGTTGAGTTCACGCGCTCCGCTACAGGTGGCCCAGTGTTTCGTTGGTTCGAATCCTGGGCGCGGACATGGCACTGCTCATCAGACCACGCTGAGGCAGTGTCCCACATGCGACAACTAGAAGGACCCACAACAAAGAATATATACAACTATGTACCAGGGGGCTTTGGGGAGAAAAAGGAAAAAATAAAAAATCTTAAAAAAAAAACAATGCACCTGCTTTTGGGGGCTGGCCCCATGGCCAAGTGGTTAAGTTCACATGCTCTGCTGCAGGCGGCCCAGTGGTTCGAATCCTGGGCCCGGACATGGCACTGCTCGTCAAGCCATGCTGAGGCAGCGTCCCACATGCCACAACTAGAAGGACCCACAACGAAGAATATACAACTATGTACCGGGGGCTTTGGGGATAAAAAGGAAAAAGTAAAATCTTTAAAAAAAAATTCACCTACTTTTTTGTTAAATATATATATATATATATGACTTTAAAAAGGTTTTTTAAAAACAGATACTATTTACTTCCAGATTGTAAACAATTGCAGGATTTCATTACTACTTTTTAAATTTCTATCAGCTTCTTTTGTATGCTATGTTTTCAAGATATTCTTTTAAAATTAATGACACATACAACTTTCATAGAATATTTTATTAAATGATTATTCTTTATGCTACTAAAAAGCGCTACCTTGCTTATAGAAAAGAGATGTTGTTACAAATCCACTGGCCCTGCTTTCCTCATTTCCTGGTCAACTTCCAAAATGGAAATCAGTCTAAGAGGCAAAGCTTTTATTTGGAATGAAAGAATTGCAGTTCAGGGGGCACAGATTCAGATGGAAACTCACATAGTGTCCCACTAGGAAATAAAAGTTAGCGGCTTTTAGAGACAAAAAATGGACGTTGTATTAATCAGTTTTAATTGGAATTGGGAGAAGAAGCTAGTATTGCCTAAACATTGATTGACTACTGATTTTATCTTCAGAAAGTCCAAAATCATCAATCTTTGTGATCAGGATGTTTGTTCTCCTCCTGACTTCTCAAACAATTGCTGTTTTGGCCCAGTCCAAAGGTTTGGTTGAGTCCAAGGTTGAAGACAGCAATGCAGTCTCTGGAAAGGCAGCTCTGACTCCATTTTTAAACAGCTTCACTAAAGTCAATTTTGACATCTGAAAGAAGGAGATTAGTGAACTTAGTTTTTCTTGGTAGCGTCATCATGCTCTGAATTTATTTGATATGGCCCATGCCTCAGGGCCAGACGATCAACTTCTGGAAGAAGGAGTTTATAAGTACACAGTTGCTCGTGTAGTATTATGTTTATTTCTATTTTTTCATTTTTTGAAGAAGATTAGCCCTGAGCTAACTGCTGCCAATCCTCCTCTTTTTGCTGAGGAAGACTGGCCCTGAGCTAACATCCATGCTCATCTTCCTCTGCTTTCTACATGGGACGCCTACCATAGCCTGGCTTTTGCCAAGCGGTGCCATATCCTCACCCAGGATCCAAACCGGCGAACCCCAGGCTGCAGAGAAGCAGAATGTGCGCACTTAACCTCTGCGCCATCAGGCCAGCCACTGTTCTATTATGGTTAGGTGCACCAGTGATACCAGGAAAGCCATGTGCACACAGGTTTTTTTCCTCACTTGTTGTCTCTGATGTCTTAATTCTACCGTAAGTATTTTCTCCCCTTAGTTAAAGAAAGCCATTCTATTACAACACAAATCCTTTGGGAAATAATTTAGGTTATCCAGTTTTCAGCAAAATATTGTTACCTGTACACCGGCTTTAATGGGGAGTGGGAGTAAGACTACATTGTCTGGAGGGGAAGCCATGTTGGTGAAGATTAAGTTTGGATCCTGCCTAAAGAGTGCAGCCTGAGGAAATTGGCATCCCTGGAGAAAGGGAAGCACCTGAGGGAAAGTGAGCATGGAAAAGAATCAAAAGAAGGTGACCAAGGAAGATTCCTCCTCCTCCAAATGTGTGCCAGAGAAGCAGAGAATCGTAGTGAAGCTCTTGGGCATCTCAAATATATCATTTTCTTGAGTTTACCAGGTGGAAAATTACTAGCAATTACTTAGGAGGTTTCAGATTTGCACCAACAATATCTCCTACAGGAGCATATTTGCTGTTTTAGCAGTGGGATCATCACACAAAGAATAACAATACGTGATGAAAGACATTAAAAATTATCACTAAATCACTTTACCAAAAATTAAAAAGATATTAACTTAAATGAAATTTGCCTAATATTTTAGCTTTATTAAAAGCAGGGAGAAACTCTGTAACAACAAACAAGATAAACAAGTAGACAAAAGTAACTGCAAATCTATGTTTCCTTTTACTCCAGGTGATGTTTCATAAGAAATGCAAAACTACCTGACATATTGGGATATATAATCTGGTACATCCCTTCCATGTCTTACTTTTTTTTGTTTGCATAAATTTTCATTTACATATTTGTGACAACTGCAGTAAGACTCAAGATGTACATCTAATGTGCATGATTATTGTACATTTTTTCAGAACATCAATCAATGGTAGGCATTTAAAGTACACATAGTAACCTATGCTTGTGCAGCAATGACTCACACACACCATAAAATATTACTCAATAAATGGGCAATGCAGAGACTATCCCCCTAAGCTGCCAGGTCACACAATGTCAAGGGACACCAATTTCTTTATTATCTATTTGATCCCTGGAATGGTACATCACTTTCACTTCACACCAACTTAAAACGTTCATGTGCCCAGCCAATATAAATAAAACAGATTACCTCCTAATGTAGCAAATCTTCTTATTTGCTCCCTTCTGCCCTCAATCACTGTTGAGCTCCTGCCTTTGTTTAGAAGTGGGACTTGAGTGGTCTCTCACAAATATAGGAGTCTATGTGTCATTAATTTTGTGAATTTGTAAATGTCACTTTAACATGAACTCACCACAACATTCTGTAAGGGTATTTGAGAGAATTATCTTTTCAGAGAAATTTGTTTCATTGCACTATATTCAGGAATCTATTGTGAGTAATTTGTATGGACTCAATGAAACAGTGTCTATGGGACTGTAGAAGCTTACTTATCACCACTAGTTTTCAATATCTGTATGATATTATGGGTTTATTAGACAAAAGTCAGGACGTATGTGATAATATATGAAATATATGATAATATGTGGTAATAATTAGATAATATAAACTCTGACTATGATAATGCCAAATTGCTTTTATTTAAAGTCAAATCTCTTTGCTCTTAAAGGCTATTTCTTAGAATTTATTTTAAAGAAGACTCTGGCTGTGGTAAATTACGTATGTAAAATTTTCCTAACATCAGGGTTTATATGATACAAAGAATGGTATATAAGCTAAGTAGCCCTTAGCAAGTTATAGATTGAATCAATTAGTATACATTAATAGAAAGGGACATTACCTCTAATCATGATACTCTTTCATATTTATAAAGTATATGTACTCTGACATCTTTCTTGTTTAAAAACTAAACAATTATCCCTAGGCAATGTGATTATCAGTAGTTTCTCCTGTTTTTACAAAAATTATTTGTAAATGTGTTTAAGGGGAGAATGTTTGTGTATGTTTATCTGTGTAAGTGTGTGAGTGTGAGTGGGCATGTATTTATTTTATAAATTATGGAAATGAAACCAAACGCACATATAGGAATTGGTGAACTGGAAATAAGGATGTTCTTTGACTGACTTCATTTACCACGGGTGAATAGGTACAATATTGGGCAGAAAGGTATTAATGAAAGGAATTTTTTTATAAAAGGTCTGTGTTTTTCTGAGTCACACTGCTTGTAAAAAATATCAGATGATAAATCACATTATTACATCTGTCACTTATTCCTCAGACAACAAGTGTTCAACACCCAGAGACCAGACACAGAGAGAGTTATGTAAGCCAGGTCAGTCGGGAGACAACACTGAACCCTGCTGTAGATAGACCTGCGCGCAGCAAGTCAGTAGTTCGGGGCCAGGCACTAATATTTTTTGTGGTTTCTTTGATTCATGTTTTAAATTTCTTTAGTCCTTTTATCCTATTTCAACTGAAAACATGTTATAAAACCAAAGGAAGGTGTGAAATATAACACAAACATTTATTTAAACTACTTCTATTGACCTATTTATTTTTAAAACTTATATACATAGATTACAGGGCTTACAATAATTTGCGATCATGGATTGTGAAGGTGATTGGAAATTTTTTATCGTTTTGTATTTCTTACCTCCACTTTTATTGCTATAAAATGTTTTTATTTTTAAGGAAAATATTTGTTTAAAGATGTGTCTATAGGGACAGATATTTTAGCGAGTTCAGGTCAAGTTTTTAGAAACCTGCACATTGATCACTAGATCAATATTCAGATGTCCTTTTTCTGCCCTTCATCTCCCTTCAAATCCACCTTCCTTAAATTCTCACGGAACAGAGGAGGTCACAAATGACATTATATATAACATAGTTGGTTTGGATAAAATATAACAGTGGGGCATAGAATTCAATTAGCCTCCCAAGGACAACCAACTCGTTTAAACCAAAGGAGACAGATTTCAGAGATATTCAAGAGAAACAGGGATCAAAGAAAGGAATGAAACATTGTTACAATTTTTAGGCTTGGGATGGGGCACAGATCAGACTCTCTCTGAGATCATAGGACAGTGGTCACAGAAACACTTTTATCATGTGTCTTACACATCTGACCTGCTGGTGAATAGATCATGCGAATTCTGGTCAATTAGGGCAGCGGGACTCACACAGTAACCAAACTCCCTTTCTTGCCTCTCTGTCATTTGTGCTACTAAGATCTCTACAATTAGCTCCCAAAAATTCTTCATAATCTCCCCTGAGCCACAGCAGCTGTCAGAGGGAGCCTGATTACCCCTGGCGTTTCCTGGCTGTGCACTCTAGTGCATCACTCATGGAGACTCATCCACGCTCTTCTCTAGCAGACACCACCCTCCCTGCTCCAGGGGGTCCTGGACCACAGATGATCTCTATCCCCTGTTAATGACGTGATAGGACTCAGTAGGCTGGACAGGACCTGAGGGCCTAATGGGGAAGTGGGAGTGTGTTATATGGAGGAACCTGCCATAGCTCTGCTGCTGCACAATTTTGTAGGAAAAACAAAGAAATATCTCATTACCTGCATCTGTCACTTAACTATGCTTTTCTATTACAGGATGCAACAACATTTCTAGAAATTTGAAAACAAAAACTATCATGTCATCATATGTAGATTGTCTAGACCAAGTAATTGTAAGAACTATTGCCATGATTCTGAGGACTTCAAGTTCTTTTTTTTTTTTTAAGATTTTATTTTTCTCCCAAAGCCCCCAGTACATAGTTATGTATTTATTTTTGGTTGTGGGTCCTTCTAGTTGTGGCATGTGGGACACCACCTCAGCATGGCCTGACAAATGGTGCCGTGTCCACCCCCAGGATTTGAACCAGTGAAATCCTGGGCCACAGAAGCAGAGCATGGGAACTTAACCACTAGGCCACAGGGCCAGCCCCAGGACTTCAAGTTCTTAATCTGTAAGATAGAAATAGCAAAAATTATCATAAATATTACATAGGTTGGTGTAGAAATAACATGTTTAATTTGGATGAAAGTGTCCTACAAACTCTTTACAGTGCTATACAAATGGAAGCAGTATTATTATTATTATTTTGTCAATTTATATGCAATTGTACATTTCAGGGAGATAAGTTTACCTAAAATGGACTTAGCAATATCTCTTTTTCTAATTACTGAAAAGTAGAAAGGAATGGCAGTTTAACTGTTAAGATAATATTATGATATTACCCTCCACTTCCATTTCTTTCTTAACCAGGGATTTCCAGACCTGAGTGATGGCTGTTGAGAACTGCACTGTGTTTACTGACTTCATATTCCTAGGACTTTCTGACAGACAGGATGTGCAGCAGGGGCTCTTTGTTCTATTTCTGCTGGCTTGTGACATAATTGTGATTGCCAATCTAGGGATGATACTGTGCTGCAGAAGGGTCCCTGACTCCACATGCGCATGTATTATTTCCTGAGCAATCTGTCATTCTGTGATGTTGGCTACTCCTCTACTTTTACTCCCAAAATGCTGGTTGATTTCTTATCTGAGCAAAAGATGATTCCATATAATTTACATGCCATTCAGATGTATTTTTGAGGGGCCTTTGCAAATGCGGAATGTCTCATATTGGCCATCATGGAATACGACCTTTATGTAGCCATTTGCCATCCACTTCTTTATACAATTGCCATGTCCAGGAGAGTCGGTACCCAGCTAGTGGTCATCGTGTATATGGAAGATTTGGTTGATTCGGTAGTCCACATGTGTTGCACATTTCATTTGCCATTTTGTAATTCTAATATCATCAATCACTTTTTCTGGGACATCCTACCCTCACTAGCTCTGTCTACCTCAGCCATAACTGTCAATGAGATTGTGGTGTTCGCTTTTGGTAGTTGTGTTCTGGGATGCAGTATCATCACTGTCCTCCTCGCACAGCTACATCATAACTACCATCCTTAGAATGAACTCAGGGGAAGGAAGATGAAAATGCTTCTCTACATGCACCTCCCACATAACCACTGTGCCTATATTTCATGTTACAAGCTGGTTCATGTATTTGTGATTCAGGTTATGTTACTCCATGGACACGGACAAAATGGCCTCTGTTTTGTATAAACCTCCCATTCCTATATCAAACCTACTCATCTACAGCTTAAGGAATAATGATGTGAAAAGTACCCTGAAAAAAATCAGTCATCACTAAGTTATCTTCTAGGTAAAATTGTGTTTTCACCAAAAAATATTTATGTAAAGATTCTGAGAGCTAAAGTTCAGGTACTTTGACATCGTTTCCTGTAGTCTCACCAATACACCTTCTAGATATTTGTTATTGGTTATCATTGTGCCTACACTGAGTCTAGAGAGCCTTCAGTATTGATCTTATCCTTGTCTCCAAGCTAAGGAAGAGTAGTAATAGAATAATTTTCCTGTTTTGCAAAGAAGGTCTGTTTATAATTCCCTTCTGTGTTCATGGTTGTTATCCAGGGAAATATCATGGGCAGAGCAATCCCTCCCCTCATGTCAACTCAACTTTCTCTTCTAAGTTTCCAAGGTTCCAATATTTTTTTTAAACCAATAGTTTAATAAAGTTGCTTAGTCTGAGTAAGTGTTAATGGGTTACATTACATTTATTTGTGTCTTTCCTTTGTTCTATTATCACCCTATAAATGTTCTATTGTAGCACTTAGAAGTTTATAAGTAATAAATTAATAACTAAGAATAAATTAAAAAGTCCTGCCCTCCCTCAAAGTTCCATAAATGTAAGTCCCTTGTCTGTCTTGTCCTCCAATATTTCTACTTTGCAGTTTACGATACTCAACTACAGGATGACATTCAAAATAAATTTATTCATTTATTGAATAAATGCATGAGTGTTCCCTGCAAAATGCAATGATCATCATCCCCTTCCATTGTTAGTCTTTCCACATCACATCCTTCTCACACATCCACCAATGACTGATGGCAAATATCTTTGTCCAAATACAATGTTATCAATGACTGTGTGTAGTTGGTTAATATTATAGTCAAGTTTTATATCTTGACTCCTTCTTTCATCCTGGCCATTGAATCTTTTAATGTAAGTATGACATATCAAAAGTAGGATTGGGTATAAGTCTAATACAGAGAACAGACAGATACATTATGGGGATAGGGTGTGTAACTATATTTTTTAGAAATAGAACAGTGAGAATGTTCAATAACCCAATAAGTAAGTGGTCCAGTTTTAAAGTCAGAGGTGGTAATTTTTAACCTCCCTGGACATCTCTCTTTCCAGAAAGACACTATGAACCAGCTAATAATGCAACTCTAAATCGCTATGGTATTTAGCATGTCACTCTTTTTTTCTATACCCATGTTACCCTTATGTAAAATAGGGAATTCATCTAGATTAGCTCTAAGATCCTTTCCATCTGATGCAATTTGTCTCAATGAAATATGAATCTACTACTGTGTAAACCCGTCCCAGTACTGGAAAGGTTGTGAAAAAGAAAAATAGATGTCTCTTCTTTTTAACACCAAAGAATTGTACTACATCTCTTGGCTGTTTCAACCTCAAATAGTGGTGACAATAAAGCCAGCCAGATAGTATGAATTTCAGAAGATCAAACACTTAAAAATGACCCTTTTTAGTGGCCTGTTATTCAAATTCAGAAACTCATAGACATTTCATAGAAGCCAATATCCAACTTTATTTGCATTCAAGGAAACAAAAATAAATACCTAAATGTAGTATTATGACTCAACTACAGACTGGTTAAAATGAGAATGGAAATATCACATATTGGTGAGGATGTGGAGCAACTGTTGCTCTTACACATTTAGAATAGAAAATGAGGATTAGCACTTTACTTTGTAAAACTGGACAAAAGTATCCACTAAATCTAGACATATAAATGTCCTTGACGTCAAAATTCTTTTCCTAGATTTATACCCAAGTGAAATGAGTTAATCTGTCCACCCAAAGACGTGGACAGTTATATTCACCATTGTCTTATTGACAATAACACAAAACTGAAAGCAACTCAAAGTTTTACCAACACAATAGATGAAGAATTGACAAACTTCTCCTAAAAGTTTTAAGTCATAAATATTTTAGAGTGTGCAGGCCATAAACTCTTTGTCATAATCACTCAGGATTTTTCTTGTATCACACAGACACACAAAAAAACCTCAACCATATATAAATAAAATGATGTGTCTGAATTCCAATAAAACTTTATGAACCATAGTTTGCTGACTCCTGTTCCAAATTAGATAAATAACTTTGGTAAGTTTGTACATTGGAAACTACACAGTAATGAGGATGAGTTAACTATTTCCACATGTAACAACATGGAAAAATCTCACAAACATAGTAAACAAGTTGAGTAAAATGAGCAAGACAAAAAAAGCATAAAACTGTATGATTGTACTACTATATACCTCAAAAACATGAAAACTAACTTATCATGTTGTACATCAATTTGTGATGGGTGTGGGGATGATTTCTAAGATGCTACTAATGTGTTTTTGGCCTGGTTGGGTGGGGGGATCTTTTCAGCTCTGAAAATTTAGTTGCAGTATACTTTCTTCAGTGAAAGTTTTCCATATGCATATTATACTACAAACAAATTTCCACAAAACAAAGTCTATTCACTATCAGATTGTAGGCAATGATAAGATACATATTTTTTTAATGTATCAGTTCCTTGTACACAATGTGTTCATAATATATTTGTAAAATTAATATAGTGCCTAATTTCCTTGAATAGCTCAGTATATAATTAATCTTCATCTTACTCAAAGTGCTGTCTTGCTTGCGGAACAACAATGTTTTTATCCACCCACAGGCATTTCTAATCTTTCCTCCAGCGGCAGGGAAACTGTGTTTTGCGGCCACTATCAGGAAATAAAATCTGTGTCATGATGCTTAACGTTTCAGGGACGGACAACTATTTTCTGAAGAATGTGATCTTCTAGGTAGTCATATGCCTACATAGCATTGCTTTAGTGTCATCTGAAAACCCTTACATATGAAGTTTTCTCACTTGCTTCTATCTGATGTATAAAATTTCTCCTACAGATTGTCTTTTTTCAATTATTTAAGAATTCTATTCTTAGTGAAACAGATCCATTTGAGAGTTAAATTAAGTTATGCAGTTTATAATAATATTGTAGCTCCACAGACTCAAGTTTACATCATTGGGAGGGGGTAGATTGAAGGGAAGTTAGTCTACAGGGTCTGGAAAAGCAGCCCTGTATAAGAAGCTACAGTTATATCCTGTTTGAACAAAATGTAATCTGAGGGATTTTCACATTCCTGAAGACATGAAAGCAACTGAGGGGAAAACTAATTTGAAAAGACCAAGGAAAATTCTACATCCTCAAAATGTGTACCAGAGAACTAAACAGTGATAGCAAGCATCTTGAATACACAAATGCATCAGTATCTTAAGTTTAAATGGTATATAATTATTAGCAATTAGTTATATTGTTTGAGCTCTTAATAAAATATCTCTCACAGGAGTACATTTGGTATCTTAATATTGGGAACATAATGTGAAGCATGGCAATCTATTCTTTGAAGTAGTCTGTCTTGATTCACTCAGAATGTGACCAATATGGAGTGTATCCCGGAGAGTTGCCATGTTGCACAATTTCAGGAGCCACTACATTTTTTTATTTTCTATTTACTCCCCGGAATTGGGCAATTCAGCCATCTCCACCTCATTTTTTTTCCCACACAAATGTTAGTAATGTTCAAGTGTTCAGTAGTAATAAATATAACACAGTATTAGTCATTTTCCATTCAAGTAGACTTTTATCTGGAGGTATGTAACACATTTCATAAAAAAGATCTGAACTCAGAATAGGAGTTTGATGATGATATTATGTCTTATGAATATTTACAAACTTTAAAAGCAATTGCTAGGTGTTAAATTATGTCCATAAATGATGTTTGATTTGAATTCAGGATGCACCTCTCTGATTTGCGTAGGAAATCTTAATATATCTTCTTACTGTTTTTTTCTGCCATATTTTAGCAAAAAGTTTATTTTTAGTTTGCACAAGCGTGCACACATACATGGAGCACTATATAGAAAGTGTTCCATAGGTGTGTGTGTGTGTTTGTGTATGCTTGTGCACGTGTGTGTGTGTACATGCTATAAAATTGACTATAAATATTATCCCTACCAATTATTAAGCAAAATTGAACGAATACTGTAACAGTTGCTACAGAAACAGGATACCAAATCTAATACAACCAATCTTCTTCCACCTCAATTCAATATGTGTGTCCATGCATATAGAAACACACACACACTTAAAAAGACTGCATACATATATACACATACTGGGTTGTGTTCCTGGAGGGTAAACAATGTGGCTTACTGATATTATTTTTTCTTTTTAGGCCACATGATAAAATTGCCATACTATATACACATCAGTGTTCTGGGGACACTTCTCTATCCCCAACGTTCCTCATGTTACTAGTTTACCATTGAATATAACACGTATCTGAACTGCTATTGCAGTATCACTCATATCTTGTAAGGAGTTAATAAAATAATTGTTAAGGAAACTTAAGTGCATCATGCATTCTTATTTATAGAAATTCTTGTTTTGACTCACTAAACAGAGAGGAAACTATAAGATGAATAGTGATAACTTTAATATTTGTGAATCAGCCGTCATTGTAAAAGTGAATGTATACCACAGGTGTAAGGTCAGTACATTTTTCCCATTGTCCATTTCCAAAATTGTTAATAGAATCCAGATATTCTTGCAAACCACACCTATTCTCACTATTAATGCAATTTAGGGTTGATTTTAGGTACTCATCTCAGAATGTGTTAGGCTTTCATTCGTTGCTTTTGGGATTTCTTCATAGCCATTTAGTACTGGAAATTTTAGTTTGAACTTTCTAGACCAATTAGTTCTGCTAAGGAAACTTAGAAATAGAAAATTTGGATGGTATTCTGATGAATCAAAGACAAAAAGATAGTTAAAGAATTGAGTCTAGAAACAAGCTTCCTTTTTTTATAGAACATATATATCTGTGTGTGTGCATGAAAAACTACATGATAGTAAAAATAAATGCTTTCTGAAATAAAGTTTCTCTCTGGTTATATTCTCTCTATACTATTCTGGTTGTGTTTTACTGTATAAACATTGCATGGCTTAAAACAGTGATCATTGGTCAATTATTCTATCTTCCTTATGT
This sequence comes from Equus caballus, assembly GCF_041296265.1. Taxonomy (NCBI): domain Eukaryota; kingdom Metazoa; phylum Chordata; class Mammalia; order Perissodactyla; family Equidae; genus Equus; species Equus caballus. The sequence continues at coordinate 17,274,794 of NC_091695.1, forward strand.
TGACTGGGTCACAATGAAGTATTCAACTGAAAGTTGAGACAGGCTATAAGGTCTTTCATAACTGGCACCAGGATGAGAATGCCTAGAAAGATCGACTCACCTGGTACCCTTCCATGTAGGCTCAGAGTCGGTCATATGGTTTATCCAGAAGGATAGTTGGACTTCCTACTTGGAAGCTCTCAACAGAGACATATAGCATTTCTGCTTACTTCTGTTAGTCAAAGTGGTTGAAGAAAAGCACAAGTTCAACAGGAGGATATCTAGGAACTATGCCTCTAAGGAAAACGGTGTAATGATGTGTGCAGTCGTCTTTAATTGCCCAAACTATCATAGTCCATTGCAGAACTTTGAGGTTTCCCCTTCCAGATTCTTTTATTAAGAGTTTTTAACACTTTAAGTAAATACATGAGAAAATGTGCAACCTTTTTATTCTTTGTTTTGCACATACTTACAAAGCCACTGAATGAAGCAGCACTGGAACAGCAACCACATAGAAGGAAGAGCGACAGGCGTTTCAATCGTTATTGTGTTTGTGAAAGCAGAGTTAGCTCTGGGACCTTGGGAAGTAGCCCAGTCACACCAGATTCCAAGATGGATAATCAAGGTTTAAGAAGTATGGAGAATTCCATTGTCATCTCTTGGGAAGTATTTGGGGAGGATATGAAATTCAAACTTACTGCTATTCTCAATTACTTAAAGAACTATTATGGATAGTAGCAAACTAAATGTATCCCAGAAAAATGATTATCCATGGAAAAATTTTTGACTGAATCATCCCTACACATAGGAACTATATTAGCAGATAAAAATTCCCAAAGCTAGTGTATTGCTATTCATACTCCAGCCTCCACTTCAAGAAACTTAAAATATTTAACATTAAATATTTAGGGTACAATTACCTTTGCAAATCCTTGTTCTAGGGACTTTGGGGAATATAAAATTAAAAATTGAATGTATTTGTAAACCCTTAAATGTAATAGAGATTTTTATATGAATAAAATAAACATAATTAAAAAAATAGTCTACTAAATGTAGAGAATGTGATAGAGTCATAAAATCAACAAAGTGTGGATGGATGAGATGCATTTTGGGGATTGGAATGAGACAATGCTTGTTGAAGAAAGTGACCTTTATAGTTTCCATTGACAGGAATGTTTAATCATCATTATTAATACCAACTAAAAAGTAGAGAAGACCTAAATGGCCATTAACTGATGAATAGATAATGTGCCACATTCAAAAATTGAAATATAATTCAGCCATATAAAAAGAAATTCAGAAACTGCTAAAACATGGATGAACCTTAAAAACACTATGCTAAGTAAAAGAAGACCACTAATAAGAATAAAACACCCCGTATAATATATAATGCCAAGATATGAGCTACCCAGTATAGACAATCTCCTATAGTCAGGAAGCAGATTGGTGGTTGCCAGGAGTAGTGGGGAGGCAAGAAGGGGAGTTGCATGGTAATGAGTATGAGTTGCTTACTAAGATGAGGAAAAATGTTTTGGAATTAGATAGTGGTGATGGCTGCACAATTTTGTGAAAATACGAAAACTAAAGGAGTGCATACATAGAAAGGGTAAATTTTATAGTATATAAAATTATGTCTCAATAAAAATAGTAGCATCAAAGAATAGCAATATTCCTAAATGAGGTGGTGAAAGATAATGCTTCAAAAATGAGAGAAACAAAATGAAAAATAGAAAGGCGATGGAAATTACTAAGTAGAGGATCATTTTGTATTTTATTGAATTGCTGCTTTGACTGGAGACAGAAAGTATAGATTCAGTGTCAATGTCAAGCTCAACAAAAAAGTAATTTTCACTTCTATTACTGTCAGATGAACGTGTTGACAATAGTGAAGAAATAAGCTTCGGTTTGTGCTAAAGTTGTTGCTGTACTCACAGGGGAAAATACAGAACAAGGAATATAATTAATCCCATGTTAGCATACACTGAAGCCTGAGGGTGGAAGCTTCAGAGATTTAAGTCCCAAATGCTACCTGGTAAAATGAAATGCCATCTGCCTACTTTTCAGCTACCTGTAGTGAGTACAGAAAGCACTGCTCCTCTCAGGTAGGTTCCTGAGTCTCCAAATTTAAGAAATAGAGGGGAAATTTTTGAAAAAAGAGAAATTTGTAAATGATTGACTTTACGTCTGCTTACACAGTTTAATAAACTGAGCAACCTATCATCAAAAAATTATATTTTTTCTCAGAACTGAACTGACTGAAATTATTAGGATCCACAAAATAACATTTTAATGATTTTATTTTAATCTAGGGTCACAGGAGAACTGTTTATCACTGGGGAAGTATGTACATGAATATAAGTTTTTTTGTTTCAGAAATAATTTAGGTACCACATTACAAATAGAGACATGCATACTCACCTCCATGTGAACCACATGCTATATTTACTTAACTCTAAGAAAAAATAAATCAGCAACATTCCTATTCTCATATATCAACAAAGACATATATACATGCAAACACATGACATACACATAAATATACACATCCATAAAGAAGAGAAGCCTATATGTCTCAGGAACGTTTATTGTCCCTCATCCTGTTTACATTTTTAAAATTTAAGCATCTATAGAAAAACCAAAGAGATGCAAATGCACGTGTTACATTCTATCATTCTCACTTCTTTTTAGCACTTTTCTTTGGTCAAGAGGGTCATCTGTTGGCACCAGACAACTCCCACAAATAGGGAATGAGTATTGTGACAGAGTAATAACAGATTTCTAGAGGAAAGGTTTAATGCTTATTTCATGTCTCACCAAAAACTAAAGGTAAAAGAGCAGGAACAGTAAAGTAATCATTTCATTATTATTAGGTAATGGTATTCATTGTTTCTAGAATTAACATCAAGTCTTTTAAGCCAATCATATTTTTTGAGGAACATAACAATGGTAATCATTTTTTGCTTCCATTTGACTATTTTCAGGCTTAGAAAATGCTCAGTCCTACATCTTACAACCTGGTCCCACTAACATTGTTGTCTCTTCCATATTATATTGAATGCAGAATTGTGATATTAATTCATCTAAATCTACTGCCATAGATAAGAAAGTTAAAGCCTGGAGAAATAAATCTTATACAAAATCACATAGATCATGAATGATATGTAATTCAGTTAAAAATTTTCCAATATCTGTCTCTATTTATTTTTTACCATTATCAAATATATAGCAATCCTTCTTTAAAGACTGGGTACATGACTGGATAATTTTTTGACTATTAAAAAACAATTATAGAAGGAAACTGTATTCTGCCTTTCAGATATATGTGGATGTCCAGAAAAATTAAAATGTATCTATCATTTTTTGGATTATTTCTTCATAAATTTAGGTAAGAACAAAGACGAATGGTTGGCGAAAATTGCTCCTCCTTGAATGGATTCATTTTCTTGGGAATTTCCAATAACGCTGGGATGAAAGTGATCCTGTTTACTATGTTTCTAGTTGTTTATCTCATTAATCTTTTGGGAAATCTTGGAATGATCATTTTAATTAGAATGGATTCCCAACTGCACACACCGATGTACTTTTTCCTCAGCCACCTCTCATTCTGTGACCTCTGTTATTCCACAGCAATTGGTCCCAAGATGTTGGTGGACGTATTTGCCAAGAACAAATCAATCCCCTTCCTTGGCTGTGCTCTGCAATTCTTCATCTTGTGTACCTTTGCAGATTCTGAGTGTCTATTATTGGCCGTGATGGCCTTTGATAGATACAAGGCCATTAGAAACCCATTGCTCTATGCAGTCAACATGTCCAATAGAGTGTGCTCTCTGCTCATGGCTGGGGTTTATCTCATGGGAATGGCAGATGCTTTGATACACACCACATTAACGTTCCGCTTATGTTTCTGTGGGTCAAATGAGATTAATCATTTCTTCTGTGATTTACCACCACTTTTCCTCCTTTCCTGCACTGATACACAAGTCAATGTGTTGGTATTATTCACTGTTTTTGGCTTCATTGAACTGAGCACCATTTCAGGGGTTCTTGTCTCTTATTGTTATATTATCATATCAGTCTTGAAGATCCACTCAGCTGAAGGGAGGTTCAAAGCTTTCTCCACCTGCACCTCCCACTTAACTGCTGTAGCAATTTTCCAGGGAACTATGCTCTTTACATATTTTAGACCGAGTTCTTTATACTCCTTAGATCAAGACAAAATAACGTCATTGTTTTACACCCTTGTGATTCCCATGTTAAACCCTCTGATTTATAGCCTACGAACAAGGATGTGAAAGAGGCCCTAGAAAAATTGAAAAATAAAAGATTGTTTTAAGTATGTATATTATGTGTACACACACACTCACATGCATTTAATGATTGCTGTTTTCATAAAATTATATAATATTATACAAGAGAGACATAATTTTCTCACATTTAAATAAATGAGTATCTGTATTTATTTGATCTGTATTTATGTATTAAATATCACTATGTTCTCTTTGCGCATCTAGATGCTTTGGAGTTCATGATGAATCCAGTAGTTTCTATACAAATGAATCCTATAGTCTAGAAAAATAAATAAACTTTAATTAACTAAAGACTCAAATAATTCATATTAAGGCTCAAAACTTTCATAAAGTAAAAAACTGGAGGTTAAAAATCTAGAAAAAATATCAAAATCTAGTCAGTAGAAGAAAAGCTTCCCTGGATGGAGATGAATATATGAATCGTCTTAGATCTAAAAAAAAAAAAGTGCAGTTTGGGGAACAGAAAGGATTCTAGGAAGAGGGTCTGACAGTTACAGAAGTCTTGAGGTGGCCGGTTTCGTAACATTTTAGCATTAAAGAATCCCAAGGATAGGTTATAAAGAGCCATGTAAAGTGCCTTGGTAAATTACATCATTGTGCTGTAATTATTTTATTTATTTTATTTTTGTAAAGATTGGCACCTGAGCTAAAATCTGTTGCCAATCTTCTTTTTTTTTTCCCCTGCTTTTATTTTCTCCCCATATCCCCTCAGTACATAGTTGTGTATTTTAGTTATGGTTCCTTCTAGTTGTGGCATGTGGGACACTGCCTCAACATGGCCTACTGAACAGTGCCATGTCCGTGCCCAGGATCTGAACTCTGGGCCACCGAAGGAGAGTGCGCGAACTTAACCACTCGGCCATGGGGCCAGCACTTGTGCTGTAATTATTTACTATCAGCTCCTCCATCGCTTCCTCCAGGAAGCTTCTCTTCCGTTCCTCACCTTTCTCAGCTCTAGTTAAATGCCTTTTTTCAGTTCACAGACAACTATCTCCTTTAAGCATTCTTTTAATATCACCCTGTTTATTAAATTAATGCCTCTAATATGAAATTGTGAACAATCTTTGCTCAAGGACTGAGAATTCCATCCCTGTTATCCAAAGCTCCTGCATAGTGTTTGGGACATCAAAAGGCAAAACAAACATGTATCCAATAAAGTAAAACTGTGCATAACATTTTTGACTGCTTTTATTAGTTGTCAGTAACATAAAATTAACTAAGTTGTGGTATGCAGCTTGAATATATATATATTTTATAACTTTTAGGAAAGTACATAAAGTGATTGTGGATACTAAAGTAATAGATCTGTAAAGACATACATGTTAATTACACTTGAAGTAAAGAGCATTTGTCTATGTGTGTTTTTGATATTTATCTATTTCATCTGTCTCTGTTATGACTTCTGATGGTTAAAGCACTGAATCCGCATGTTGAGACAACACGGATATGGTCATATATTTGACAGACCTTGGAAGACTCAAGGTCAGTCTTTATTATCCATTACAGCTATAGAAATCAACGGCCACTGAATGTCTTGGATTTTTTAGCTGCCACTGTAAAATGCCTTTGTGGGAAAACATTTCCAAATGGAAGTAAAGCCCAAAAAGATTCTCTGATTTTCTAAGGGACACTGTGACCTATCACGTAGTATTATGATGGAAAGCATCCTATGGACACTGTTTCTTTTCTTTTTTTTTTTTTGACAAAAGGCTTTAAGGATTTTCAGCTGAACTATATTTCCTCAATTAATACATACTCTGCTGGAATTGTTACTTATGAGTAGCAGCATGGTAGAAAACATTGTTTGAAATTTATTGTCTAAGAAAAATGGGATTTCCGTTGATTGCCGCTAATTTAGAGGATGTAAATATGTCATCTAATAACTTATCTCCCTTCCTTATGGCAAATATATATTGTAGAATCTGAAGACTGATTTTTATCTGCATATTAACAGTTTTATCAGAATGAGAGGGTTTGAATTAAAGACAAGAGAATTTTAAGCTCAAAACTGAAATTCCAAACTTAGAATTGACTGAATTAATTGCGGGCTTCCTCTCCCTGAATTTGTTAGGTTGAATAATACATTATAGGGACTATTTTTAGGAGATACATGACTGAAATAGATGCTTGGGCAGATGTCCTATAATGACTCTTTTATCCTGATGTTCTACATAAATAGGGAACACCACATCCAAAGCTTTTGATGTTTTCTAGCCTGTCTACTTCAATTTTCATCATCCTCTCCCCCTTCTTAGTCTCTCTACATCACATCCTTCTCACATGTCCCCAGTGACTGATGGAACATATTATTGTCCAAATAAAGCATTTTGGGGATTAAAGGGAAATCTTTAATGATGGTGAAATAGGAAGCTCCTGAGCTGCCCTTTTCCTGTGAACACACCAAATGAACAGCTACACATGGTACAATTTCGTCTGAAGGAAATCGAGAAACTAGCAAGTGACTCCTACACATCAGAAGAATGAAAAAATATCCATACTGAATTGGCTAGGAAAAACTAAGATAAATTGTTGTAATAAATCCAACCTGCAGCACAGGGACATACAATTGGAAGGAAACCTCTGACTCTCAGTTTCTCCCTCAGAAGTAAAGGGTTTGGACCCCAAAACTAGAGTCCCAACATCTAAGACTCTCAACAGAGGGGCAGATCTCCAAATCCTCTAGCCCTGAGAGCCAATGGGGCTTGTTTCCACAAGGCCCCCAAGAGTGTAGCAAATAAAAAAGTAGTTATTAAGAGAAGCCATAAATAGTTGCAGCTATCACACCAGAGTTCAGAGCACAGATAGAGGGCAGAAAAGCCTATCTCTAAGTCTTTCCCTGAATGGATTCTATATGCATACATTAAAAGCTGCTGCCTGAGGGACAAGCTGCTAATTTAGCATGCATCTTGTGGCTGACTGAGATCCTCCCTGGAGCCCAGAAAAACATGTGGACACCTCTGCCACTTTCTCACTCTTGCCCCCTCCAAGTCGCAAGTATATCCCTGGAAGGAGCTTGTACATGCATCTGCACCTCAGCTTTTGTGGCTGCTACTTGAGGAACATGCCCCCAAAAATCCCAGCTCTGATACCCAACAGAGCTTCCATTCAGAAATGCCACAGCAGTTTAAAATCATACCAAGCACACAATGATATGAAACTAGAAAACACATAGAAGAAGAAAACAGGAAAATTCACAAATAGGTAGAGAATAATTCTACAGCTACATCATAACAACCATCTTAGAATCAACTCGGCAAAGGGGAGAAGCAAAGCCTTCACTACACACACCTCCCGATTAGCCACTGTGGCTATATTTTATGGCACACTTCTGTTGATGTATTTGAGACCTAGCTCAAGTTACTCCATGGACACAGACAAAATGGCCTCCGTTTTCTACATAGTTTTAGTCTCTGTTAAACCCACTGATCTATAGCTTAAGGAATAAGGATGCGAATGGTGCCCTGAAAAAGTAATTAACACTAAATTATGTTCTGGGCGATTTCAGGTGTTCACATAAAAGTATTTATTTAAAGGTTTTGAGACCTAAAGTCCAAGGACTTTGACATGGATTTCTGTAGTCTCACCAGTACAATCTTCTGGATATTTCCTGTTACTTACCTTTATGCTTAAATTGAATGTAGAAAGAAGTCATGACTTATCTTACTCTTCTCTCCAAACCAAGGATGAGTACTAATAGGTTCACTTTGATTTTGCAAAAAGCATAGTTTTACACCTCTCTTCTTTGTTCATGGGTATGCCTCTGTGATATAAAATGGGCGTAGAAACTATGTCCCCATTTCTAGTCAACTTACCCTCATCAACATTCCAATTTGTCTTTAAACAATGAGTTTAATAAACTTGTTGAGACAGAAGGGAACGTTAGTGGGTTAAATTAGGTTTGGGTGCCTCCTTCCGATGCACTAGTGTCGCTCTGTAAGTGTAACATCATAACACTCAGAAATCTATAATTAGTAAATGAATAAATAAGAATAAAAAAGAAATCTCCTTCCCTCGACTAAAAGTTCCATAACGGCATGGCCCTTGGCTGTCTTGTTAACAATTTTTCTGCTTTGCTATTTACAATGCTCAGCTCCAAGATGCCATTTAAAAGTATTTATTGAATGAATGAATGGGAGTAGCCTGAAAAACTGATGGAAAAATGAACTTTTTAAAATTTACCAAGAAAAGAACTACTTTCTTTAATTTTATTCAAGTACGTTCATTTTAGATTATATCCATCTGCACTTGCTATCTTTTGGTCTTGGCTGAAATAAGAATCTGGGACAGAGATTCTTCGATTTAAAAATCTTCTCAGAGTACTCTGCAACATTCTTCCTCAATTACATCAACAGACATCCCCAGGATCAGCAGCTCTGGATTTGTATTGCACCCCACAGTCTTCACTTCAGCCTGTGGATTTCCCTTCTTGCCCTCACTCAGGAGAACAGATTTGGTGCTATAGACAACTTTACAGAAACTGCTTGAATGGAAGTTAGTGGTAATGTATCTGGACCTTCTTTCTCAAAGGGAACTGGAGAAGAGGATTCCATTTCTCCTATGTGTTCCTAGCATTATACTAGTTAAAATGAAAAAAGAAAACTTAAAGTGCCCAATTGATTATATTTAAGTTGTTAAGGAAGAGTTATTGACATAAATATATGTTCCCAGGAAAAAGAATGAAAAGTATTTTTTTAGAGTTCCATTTCTAATGATTTATATTGGCTTTCTGTGTATCTGTGAAATAAACTGAAATCATATTGCAAGCAAAATTTTAATAGTGGTCGTTGCTGAGTGGTTGGATGCTTGGTAATCCTGCAATCTATTCCAAAATCTTCATTAAGTTAATTGAATATGTTGTTCACGCTGTAATCAAGTGGTAATTAATCCAGTTGTGAAAAACATAACACAATTTTAGCTTCTCAAGAGTATTCACTTTATTTTAGGTTGTCGTTATGAAAGGAACATGGGAACACTCTTTCCGGTTCCCGGGAGGAAAGATCAATGGGCTATACAGGTTTTTCATTCAGGTCGTCTTCCCTAATTTATATATCTCTTTAGAGTATAAAATGTGCTGAGTGTTATACAGTCAAAACATAATAGGAATAAAAACACATATTAGAACATGCAATTTTTAGCAAGTAATTTGTCTTATATTACAAATTGAACAGTTTTAGACAAAAATATTTAATTTTCTCATAAATATTTTCTTTTATAACCTTAAATGATTTATTTGTTTTTCATAGAATATGTCACACACCAGGACCTATCAACCACTGTCCAAACCTCTTTCCAACTCAATGTACTTTATTAAAAATACATTAAATATATTCATATCTATAAAAATTAAGCATATTTTATGTAAAATTAACCTCATTGGCCATCTTTCACATAAATGTGTAAGGAAAATATATTCTTCTTTTCCTTTACCTTTTCGCTTAAAAGCTTTGACTTAATAGCCTTTACAGATGGTTAGGAAAGCAGAGTGTTTTGTTTTTGTTTTTTATTCATTTTAGGAAAATGATAAAGATGGGAAAGAGTCTACAGTAGGAACTAGACTTTGAAGTGAGACAGTCCTGAGTTCAAATCTATATAATATCATTTATCTGTTAGCTCTGGGACCATAGCCAACTAATTCCCTATCAGGGAGAAAATCTCTGATGCTAAAAGAAAAGAAGGAATCATTCATGGCATCATGTCATGAACTGAAGTCTCCAGGATCCGTCTTTGTCCACTTTAGAGCCTGCTCACCCGATCTGTCAGAGTCCAGGTGCAGATCCCAGCCTCCAGTCATGTTTGGAGCTCTCAGCCAACTTACTCTAGGATTTCTTTTTCCTGACCATGCCTTCACTCTTGGTTAGAATTGAGCATGTTTCTTCACAGTTACCCATGTTGGCCACACCATTCCAACTTCTAGACCAGATGCTGTTCTGATCGAAGGTTAGGACCCCACATTGCCATGAAATGAGCTTATAAAGTCAACCTCAGAGTTATTCATTTTATGTTATTCTGTATGGTCCTATCTCAAGGGCCATGGCTGAAATGGTACACTTAGCTGAAAAGGAACAAACATCCTCCTATTGTGATGATCCCATGCACTTCAGAGAATATTTTCTGCTCAGTACTTAGGAAGAAGTGTTTGGTTCTCATCACCCTCAAGCTGCCATTCTGTTCTTCCCTATTGAAAACTCACACTCACCAGAGCCTTAGTTCACCACTGATCTGGATGGACAAAACTCTTCTGGTCAAGTTGGTTCCACTGTGGTAAATGGAACTGTGGCCTAGAGTTAGAACCCAGCATATCTTATTATTGCCAGAGGGTTTTAATCTCTAGTTCATTCTTTTTCTCACTACTCAAACTCACTTTTGTGTTAGGACTTTAACTTTAGACTTTCCAGCCATACCTTCTCTATGGGTCATGTCCTAGAAGCTGACCAAACTATCATTTCACCATTTGTTGGTTTCAGTTCCCATCTCTGCCTCTCAGAGGATAGCCTCCCTCTGAAATTTTAGTTGTTTGCCTAAATAAAGAGATTTCAGACTGAATATATTCTTGAGAAAATATCCGAAGAGCTATACTTTTATATAGTTGATATTTGCAAATTGTTTTTTGTTGTTGTTGTTGAGGAAGATTCACTCTGGGCTAACATCCATTGCCAATCTTCCTCTTTTTGTTTGAGGAAGGCCCTAGGCTAACATCTGTGCCAATCTTCCTCTATTTTGTGTGTGGGTCACCAACACAGCTTGGCTGATGAGTGGTGTAGGTTTGTGCCCGGCATCCAAATCCATGAACTCAGGCCACGGAAGCACAGCATGCCAAACTTAACTACTATGCAATGAGGCTGGCCCCTGAAAATTGTTTTTGAAAAAGTCGCTATACTTGAAGATATCTTGCAATAGTCATGTGTATATATATTACCCCTTTGGAGATGATCCAAAAATACTAAAAGAGAAAAATATAGTTCCTGCCTATTACTGGCATATAATCTAAATTATACACAAACCATAGTAAACATACTCATGTTTATTTCATAAAAATTTACTCAGTATCTATACTGGGGAAGATAGTATGATAAAGAGGCAAGGAATCAAATCAAGAATAATAATTAAATAGCAAGCATAGTAAAGGAATAGAACAGACACAACTAACTGCATGATTAGACAGAAAATGCTGAGAGTCTTAAAAGAAGCACAAGAGATTCTAGTGAGGTTTATAATTTGAGATGTTGTCTATAATTGAATCAGCTGTCAGGAAAAAATCACACAGGAGCTGATATTTAAGGAAGAGTTTTTAGAGTGAGTAGAGTTTGAACAGCTAAGGTACAGTGTGCATGTGTTCACATGGAAACAATTAATGGAAAATGAGTCTCAGTGAATTGTATTTATTTCCTTTCACAAAAAGAGAGTTGTGATATATCAATGGTCTAGTCAATATTGGGAGTAATTGTGGTAAAATTTAGGCTAGGGAGAGAGAAGGAGTAAGAATCTGAAATATAGAACATTATGTGCACGGTAAATCTACTTATGGAATAAATATTTAAAAAATCAACTTTATTTTTTAATCAGTTCCCTATTAATAAACATTTAGATTGTTTGAAAAAATTTGCTGCTGCAAACTATGATGTAACAAATACTTTTGAATGTAGTGAACTTTTATAGATTAAATTCCTAGAAGAGAATTTCTAGTTTAAATGGCGCACAGATATTTAATTTTCATGTGTTAGAAAAATTATCCTCACAGAAAATGTTAGAAGTTATCCTCTATAGACAACAATAATTTACACTTCTACCAACAATGAAGGTGTGTTATAAAAATTTCAACTTTAAAATGATGAAGAATTAAACATAATACAGATGATGTGAGCAGGCCTGGTTCAGACATTAGATTCTGACCCTAATCTGTGGTTGAGACCTCATTACCTACAGAATTGGGGAACATTCACACTAAACTGGTTTTTTTCATCAGTTAGAATCAAAGGCCAAGGAACAGAAAGGTTGTAAAGTTGTCAAGCTTCGTTTCATACTTTAAGAAAGCAATTGTTGGCTAATCAATTTCCTAAAGGCATTTTTGACATCTTTGTTCCTTAGACTGTAAATTAGGGGGTTCAGCATAGGTATAATCAATGTATAGAACACAGAGGTCACTTTGTCCATATCCAGTGAATGACCAGTGGTAGGCCACAAATAAATGAAGATCAGGGTACCATGGTAAATAGTGACCACGGTCAGGTGGGAAGCACAAGTGGAGAACCCCTTTCTTCTTCCCTCAGCAGAGCCTGTTTTAAGAATAGCTGCTATGATGCAGACATAAGAGAGAAGACCCATTAGAAGGCAGATGGTCTCCACCAAACTAGCAAAGACCACCAGAACAATGTCATGTATGTAAGTGTCAGTGCAGGACAGAGATAAGAGTGGGGAGATATCACAAAAGAAATGGTTAATTTCTTTGGAGCAGAAAGACAGATGGAAGGTGTTAGTGGTGTGAATAATTGAGCTCATGGTGGCCCCTAAAAATGCTCCAATTGCAAACTGGCAGCAAATCCTCTTGGACATAATAACAGTATAAAGCAGGGGGTTGCAGATTGCTATGAACCAGTCATAAGCCATGGCAGCCAAGAGGAAAGACTCCATGTCAATGAAAGAGCAGCAAAAATAAAACTGTGTGGCACAGCCATTGTAAGAAATGGTCTTCTTATCGGAAAGCAAATCCACAAGTAATTTGGGGGCAATGAAGGAGGAGGAACACGAATCTATGAAGGACAATATGCAGAGGAAAAAGTACATAGGGACGTGCAAGTAGGAACTGATTGTGATTAATAAAATCATCCTAAGGTTCCACATGAGGGTAACAGAGTAGATGAAGAAAAACACAGCAAAAAGAACACTCTGAAGTTCTGGATGGTCACTAAATCCCAAGAGAAAGAACTCAGTCTTCGCCGTGCAGTTCTCCACCTCCATTCTCTGTGGCACTCCTAGACTTTGAAATTGTGGCAGAGTAATCATGGCAATATTAATAATCATCTCAATTTTAACAAAAAATAAAAATAAAATGATCGAAATAAATAGAACAGTAATTCTAAACCCACTTGGGCATCCTGATAGCACCTAGACATATCCAGAGTTAGAGTAATATAATGCATAGGTTTCACTTTTATTTTGTTAATTTGATAATTTGCTATGTCTGTGCCTTAAAGCTCTTGTTTTCACATCAAATGGTACCACCATCAAACCAGCTGCTGAATTCTAGACCTGGGTTTCACTCTTACTTTCTTCAACTCTCTCATCTTCCACCAATGTCAAGTGATGGTGGTCAACCATACTACTAAAGAGCAAAGTCTTCATAAATGGCCTTTTTTTCCCATTTGTGTTGTTTTTGTTTATTTCCAAAACAAATAAAACCATTGCTCTTCCAAGTGAAGCCTTGTATAGACAGAGGAGCAGAAGTTCTGAATTTCTTATCTTGAAATGTGGCTTTGCCTCTGAGGAACAAAGGAAGTCCTTAGAGTTTTTTGAAATCCACTAATAAAACAGAAAGAAGAACAATTGTGATTTAGTTATGTAAGTGACTGAATCATAACTCTGTCACTCAGTAGTTGTGAAACCTTGGGCAGGCTAATTAATCACTGAGTTTCACTTTCACCATCTATGATAGGATAATGTAGTACCTTACTCGTCAAATTATAATTGTTAAATGACTTTTTTCTTACAGCCTCAATATCATCGCCATCTTGTTATTTCACTGTTCTGATGTTGGAAATATAACAGTTGTGAGTCAATGCAGTCACCTATTTTATTCTATATGGAAATGTGGCTGATCTCCAAGGTTTACTTTTTTTTGTCACTGCCATTCCGTTACTTAATTTCATCCCTCTTTTTCCTCAGTTGAACCTCATAATTGGCCTCCTTCCCTCCAGTCAATCCTCACTCTACTTTCAAACATGCTAAAAAATCTATCCATAAACCACTGCAAGAGTTATATATATAAAATAGATTTTGTATTATGTTTCCTTCTTGCTTAAACTCTTAAATGATTCCATGTCCTGTACAAGCTCAACTTTTAAATACCTTCAGATTTGACATGTATTTCCATTTTCTATCCATATCCTCCATCTCAGAACCTGATCTAACAACATTACAAGAGTCTTACCCTCCTGCTCTTTTCTCAATTTGTTCCAGGTTTTCAATAAAACGAAATGTCTTTACTAAAACTTTGCATACATTTAGAGACACAGAGAATAAAATATAAATACCATAGAAATTGTGGATTCTGCATTATTACTCAAAGTTTATTTTCTACCTTTCTTCTGTTTCTAGGTAAATTAATTGAATCTGGGTAAATGTGAATATCTGGCATTAACATATTTTCATCTTGTAATTTTCAATGGACTTTCATATCTAATTTAATTCTCATAGCCTTTTCAAATATGTTAATAATTCACTATCTCTCAATTATATTGAAAAGAACTTGATTATTTCAGGCCATTTAGCCAGTCCAGGGTTGCATAGCTCGGCAATCAAAGAGCGAGGGCCAGAGATTGGAAATTCTGCGTCACTGGGCTAGAGCACTCTTCAATAAACAATTCCTTCTAAGAGATGGAAATGTGTCAGAGATGGTGAAACTTAGGAAGAAGATTGGAGTAAATAATATTATTTTCCAAAATCTCAACGTGCCAGATTTGATATAAGGATATCAGTTTAAAACTAATTTCAATTTTCATTTAGTGCATGAGTTAGTACAGGCAGGTTTACTTCTTTCGACACAGTAATAGAGACAGTATGTTGTGATGATTAAAAGCATGGACCCTAGAGTCAGACTGCCTGAGTTTAAATTTGGATCTATCACTTAATATTTGTAGCACTGTAGCAAAATTTCAGTAGTTCTATGGTTTCATTTTCTGATATGTAAATTACATTTTATAGGAACATTGCCTGCAGGTAATTATGAGGATTAAATGAGCAATTACACATAAAATATTTTGAAGAGTGCTCTTCACATAGCAAACATTCAATAAATATTAAGTATTATTATTCAACCATTGAGAAAAGTTTGAGCTTCCTTAGACATTAGTATTTATTATTTTATTATCAACCGAGTTTCTCTTTTTGCTCTAAAAAAGGGTTAATTAAAAAAAGAAAGCATCATTGAGCTACTCCAACTCTTTTGGAGTTCTCTTTTGCTGAAATATATGTGGCTTCCTCCTTCGAAACTATCAATTGTCATTGAGTGACCGTTCATCTATACATGTCTACAAATATGAGACATAAAATTGTCAGTTGATCTGGGAGTGGAGCAATGGCCACTGCTGTGAAGGTGAGGGAAAGATAAAATTATATCCAGCGATTACTGTGCCATCATCTCTTTTGATAATTATGAAGAATAACTATTAAAAAGTAAGCATCAAAGAAAATCTTATCTTAGGGACTATGCTTAAATAAGCTTGGGATCTGAGTCCTAGGGAACAATCACTTCTTTGTGCAAGCTGTTTTCTGCTAAACCCCTTATTTCCAATCACAGAATTAAAGGCAATAAAGAAATCAAATTATATGAAGAATATTTACCTGTAAGAATCTTTCAAGGATGTTACACACTTCAAGACTGAAAGAAACTTTCAGGATTCAAAAATGAAATATGAAAGCCAAATGGAACACTGGAAGGAGAAACGAATAGAAGAAACAAAAAATTAAGTGGAGTCCAAAGAGGAGCCAAAGAATCTGTTCTTCTATGCAATTTTCAGGTGAGAATGAAAATTTCTGAAAGAGTTCAGAAAATTAACATATTCCTGCAGTAAGTTCTCTATATTGAGCCCTAGTCACTGCTTTTGAAACTTGTTTTCTATTCCTTTAAAGCCAACCCCCTAGTCGCACCCTAGTCTTTCTATTTGTGTTGATAACTGTTCACTCCAATGCATTGCCATAAGATAAAATAAATATTATGATATACAAATTGGGTCAGCTTTAATTTATATTTAAACCTACCCAACTTTTAAAAAGAAATAGTAGATAATGAGAATTGTGTTTGTGTTTAGATTCCAAATCAGAATCCAATAATACTGAGGATTGTCTTAAGAAGATCATGTGTTAAATGTGCTTTTTTTTGTTGTTGCTCTTGTTTTTGTTTTTGTTTTTTGAGGAAGATTAGCCCTGAGCTAACATCTGCTGCCAATCCTCCTCTTTTTGCTGAGGAAGACTGGCCCTGAGCTAACATCCATGCCCATCTTCCTCTAGTTTATATGTGGGATGCCTACAACAGCATGGCTTGCCAAGCGGTGCCATGTCCGCACCCGGGATCCGAACTGGCTAACTCTGGGCTGCCAAAGTGGAACATGCGCACTTAACCACTGTGCCATGGGCCCAGGCCCATCTTGTTGCTCTTGTTTTTGTTGAAAATACCTTGAGGACAAAAAGTGTCATTCTAGGCATGTTCATTCTCAAAACATCAGTTTCTTATGTGTAAAATAATTGACTATAAGACGATGAACACTTAAAATCCTATCCAGCTCTAATATACTAGGATTATGTTAAGAACACTTACCAGATCACTTTCTTTCATTCACCTTCTTACTACACTGTTCTCAGCATCAGTTCATTGTTCACTGGAAAAATCTATTTTGACAGTTAAAGATTAAAAAATTGACCCATTGCTACCTTTTCTATAATCCATTTCGGCAGCCCTTTTGTGTTCATAGAATAAATTTGTGCCTCCCTTAGAAAGGCCATCATTCATTAGAATAATGCAAGATCTTTTATATTTTGCTTTGAGTCTTTTGAGATTAGCTCTCCGATCTCACATCAGATCCCAGGAACACACACACTAACGTCCAAATCCCAGGGGGAAAATGTATGTGAGCAATTAAACAGTTCTACTGAGGAGTTAGTTAAACAAAAAATGAAATGACATAATGTGTTTTTCTACCTCCTCAGGATGTCTCAAAGAAAAATACGTTTGGGCTTTCAACATACTAGATTATTGTATATAAAATTGGATTATGATATTTGCTATCTAGTTAGATTTAACCAACTCAAAGCAATTTATCAAACTATCAGGATATTCTATGTGATAGAATGGTGGAATAAACTGGAAAGAAGAAAAAATGTATTTATCTAGGTATTGAGAATTAGAAGATCTTGAAAGTCAACATGTAAATGGAAAACCAATTATGAGTGAAGTTAATGACTCTGGTATGTGTTACGTGTGCATTTATGTTCAAATGGAATTCTGTTCATAAATGGATCAGAGAATCTTCATTCACTAAAGGCATTTACTCTGTAAATATGTTGTGCTAGGCAGTGTTCTAAGTACAAAACAGAGAAAAGGAAGATAAGTTGAACTCGACATTAGGAATTTTATCAAGTATAGAACAGTAAATGAAAGATGGTAGAGGAAAAAAAATAAGCAATTACATGGAGACTGGAAAGTCCCTGGTATGATTGGAGACTCAGAAATGAGATTTATAGAGAATGTGTTGACTAATGAAGAAAGGTAATACTGGAAATATAAACATATTATACAAAAATATGCATTTCCAGTTATGTATATATATGAGTGTGTGTTTATATTTACATATATTTATCTTGGCAAAGAGAGATATGAGGAGTTTTGAGATTCCATCTGTCCATAGGATAAATCTCAGCAGAAAGAAACTCCTTTTCCAATAATTCCAGCAAAATCCCCTAGTTAAGTCACTAGCTCACTACTGTCCACCCAGAAAACAATCAGTGGGTCTTTTGATGACTGGCCATGAACACTTCCCCAAATCCCATTAAGTGCAAAGAAAGAGACCCATCAAGCATAGGAAAGGTATGGTCCTCACCCGAAAATTGAGATGCTAATAGTAAGAGAATGAGATAAACATATCAACCCCTATATTTTAAAAGTAAGGGAGTGACCAGATTATATGCGTAAAACAAAACCACTTAAAGAAACACAAAGAAACCTTTATGCGGCTGATTTCAGACATGTTTTGAGGAGCACCCAGTGCACCTTGATTCCTCCCAGACAACTAGAGGTGTTACCTATGAAGTGACATTTGGAGGGAAAGACAGATCTGCTATGTCAAGTTTTTTGTGAAGCTGAATGGAAAGCATCCACACTTTGTGCTAATAAAACAAAACAATCAGTCTTTAGATATGAAAAGTGTGTCTATCTCTCAGCAGGACATGGGTACTCCTAGTTATCCATGCTAAAGTGGGGGGAATTTTGCGTCGCTGAAGCCCTCAGATCCAAGGTCTCTGAAAGGGACATTGTAGATTCTAGAGAGAGATCAAACTGATAACTGACTAAAATGTGAGCACCTGGATAGCTGAAAATGCTTCTTAAACATAGGAAAATTTAATACTGAAGGCTCCTCTGAGGAGACTAGAGCTCCAGTATATTGATGCTTTCTAGTCCAGTGACTCCACACTCAGGTGAGTTTGCTTTCTATAAGAGTTTTGACAGTGTCTGGAGACGTTTTTGCTTCTCACAAATGTGGGGAGGGGTGGTCCTGATATCTAATGGGTAAAGGTCAGGAATGCTACTAAACATCCTATAGTACACAGGAAAGACATCCACAGCACTAAATTGGCTCAAAATGTCCACAGTGCTAAGGTTGAGAAATCCTGTTCTAGTTGAAGGACCAAAGGTGAAAGACGTTTCTCTTAACTTCACCCTAAAATACAAAGTATCATGGGTGGTATGGTAAATCTCACCCCACTTAAACATTGGAAAACCAATATAGAGCCATAGTTTCATCATAAGCACAATATATTCCATTCATTTAGTCATTGCTTATTTATCTATTTAAAGAAATAATGAGTAGCTGTCTTCACCAAGGGATACTGGAATATTTCCAAATTATCCTTACCCTCAAAGATTCCTTTTTAAAAAACATTAATAATGGTACTTTTTATGGGACTGGTCCTTGAAGTTTTGTCATTATGTTTAAGTCCAATGATAACTCTCTAAGGCTAGCAGCTTATCCCCAGTTTATATTTCAGAAACTTGAGATTAAGCAAGTTTGTGTCTTCCTCAAAATAACTCATCTGGATATGAACCTGGGGTGAGGTGTGTAATCTCGAGTCCAGAGTTCTTCCTACTTCATTAAAGCAACAAGGACCTAAGTTGCATTAGTGAATCCAGCAAAAATATAGAAAATAGGGGCCGGCCCCGTGGCCGAGCAGTTAAGTTTGTGCGCTCCGCTGCAGGTGGCCCAGTGTTTCATCGGTTCAAATCCTGGGCACGAACATGGCACTGTTCATAGAGCCACGCTGAGGTGGCGTCCCACATGTCACAACTGGAAGGACCCGCAACTAAGAATATACAACTATGCACTGGGGGCTTTGGGGAGAAAAAATAAAAATAAAATCTTTAAACAAAAAAATAGAAAATAGCAAATATGAAATTAAATCTTAAGAAAGCAAGAAAAAAATGAAGTGTCAACATTGTAAAAACATGGGAAAGCTAAATTATGATTTGGCTTTTAAAAGATGGGTGTGTTATGCTTGAAAATGGACCTTATGTGTATCAGGCTCTAATCCATGGAACCTATAAATGTCATCTTATTTGGAAAAGTATCGCTTGAAGTTGTGAGTAGGTTAATGATTTTCAGATGAGCAGATTATCCTGGATGATCAAGGTGTACTCTAAATGTCACATTAAGTGTCCTTATAAGAGAGAGAGAAGATTATTTTAAACACACACAAACACACACACACACGAAAATGTAGAAAAGATGGAGAGGAGAGAGGTTTGAAGATGCTAGCCTTGAAGACAGAAGTGGTATAACCACAAGACAAGGAATACCTGCAGCCACCAGAAGCTGGAAGAGATAAGGAAAAGATTGTCCCCTACAACCTCTTGAGGGAGTATGGTCCTGCTGACACCTTGAATTTGGCCCAGTTATGTGGATTTCAAATTTGTGATCTCCAGAATTGTAAGAGAATAAAGGTCTATTGTTTTAAGCCACAGGATGTGTACTAATTATTTTTCAGAAGCTATGGGAATCTAATTTATAATAGATTTAGAATATAATAGATTTAGAAAATATAGTGAATGCTTAGAATAATACCAGGCAGAGGAAAAAAATGTTAACAAGAGCACAAAAGCTTAAAAAGGCACAGCATCAAATATATGATCCGCTTATTTAACCAAGACAAGGCAAAATAGAAAACAAGAGGTAAAAGTAAAAACAATAGCAACAACAGCAGGTAACTTATTGATCAGTTATAATATACCATATGTAGTGCAAAGAACTTAAGATACAGTATTTAATGTTCATGAAAATGTTAGAAAAGTAGAGTATTATTATCACTATTTTGTGGAAGAGAAGATTTTAAAAGTCCTAAAATTATTACCTTGCAATCAAAAAATTAATAAGAAAGAGAATAACAAAAAAACTAAAAAACAATACTCAGAAATGCAAATAGGAAATTTAGTTCAAATTTTCATGAAAAAAACAGAATATGAGAGAAAAGTATGCTCATACCACATAAAAAAAATGAAGTCAATTTAATAAGAATGGTTGCACACTTTAAGGATGATGAGAAGACATATATTTTTATGTGCACTTTGTTAGAAATCTATTGATGTTATCTCAGACCAGGAAATTGAGTCTAACAATATCACTCTAAAAACCCATTCAAGGCAATTAAAGATTGGAGAAGAGCAGCAAAGGTAGCAGATGCACTTGAACTCTCCAATAAAAGGGAGAAGATTTGTCTAAATAAGATAGGCAACTGGAAAACAAAAAAGCATGCGTTGTCCTTTAGCTCAAATAATACTTCCTTATTTTACTTTTCATTCACAGCCACCCAAAACAAGCCCCTCACTAAAGATCTCTAATGAAACCCTGAGTCTAGCTAAGAGAATAGCTTTTCAAAAGGCAGTTTGGATCCCAACACTTTCTTGAAAGCTTCTTTCACATCCTTGTCTTTCAGGCCATAGATCAAGGGATTCAGCCTGGGAATCACTGCAGTGTAAAACACCATGGCTGCTTTGCCAGTATCCACACTGTTGGAAAAACTGGGCCTGCAATAAGTGAAAAGTATGATTCCCTGCAAGACAGCAATCACTGTGTGGTGGGAGGCACAGGTAGAAAAGGCTTCGCACCTTCCCTCTGCAGAGCGTATACTCAGGATGGCGATGAGAATAAACCAGTAGGAAGTGAGGATGATCACGATGGTGACAATTTCACTGAAAGTGGCCCCAATTAATAATGGACATGACATAGCAAGCAAGAGTAAAGAGAGGGGGTAAATCACAAAAGAAGTGGTGACTACATTTGACCTACAGGATGGGATTTCAAGAGCTAAACACAAGTAAACCAAAGAACACACAGTTCCACAGATGTAGAAGCTAGAGACCAGGACCATACAAAATTTCTGGGACATGGAGAGCATGTACAGCAGTGAACTACAGATGGGCAAAAAGCAGTCACAAGCCATCACAGTCAGCAGGAAGACCTCAGTGACTGCACACATGCAAAGCAAATAGAATTGCACCATGCATCCCAGGAAGGAAACTGATTTTTCCTTGTTTAAGATATTGGAAAGCATCTTTGGCACGATGATCACGGAATTGCAAAAATCCACAAAGGACAAGTGGGTGAGAAAAAAGTACATGTAAGTGTGAAGTCCAGAGCTGACCTGATTCAGTGCAATCATGCCCAGGTTGGCCCAAACTGTGACTCCATATACGAGAAGGAACAGAGGGAGAGAAAGACTCTCAGCTCAGAGGCATGTGATACTCCAGGAAGAACGAACTCTGTCACAGTGGTACCGTTCTCCTCGCTCATTTCCACCATATGTCAGGATGGGAAACCAAACGATGTTTTGCGTTTCTTCTAAAAAGAGAACAAGAGAGAAAACAACACATTTATATTAACTTTGGAAAAATATAACATTGACAGTGATTTAAGATACAGTTGTCAAATAATTCAAAATTTTCAATGTCTCAGTGGATCTCACTGATCAAAATAAGTTTAAGTATCAGCAGAAACCTATATGATTCCCAACTGTTATCTGCTATGATAAATTGGGTTGATGAATTAAATTAGGTGTTTTGTTGGAATCTGAAACAGATTCAATGATTTTACAGCCTCATAGAGATAAACTACTGTTCTTTGAAAAATGTAGCAATTTCTGTCCATGTAGGGTGACAGCTATTGTGATCCTACATAGTGTACACTATTTTTTTAGATTAGTTTACCAGTAGTATAAATTTTGCAGGGGGTGAGGAGGTCCTGTACAATTTCCATGCAGGGAGTGTGACCAATTTTTTTGAGCTTGGTGGCTCACAATGATTCTTTAACTCTAGAATTATGCAGAATGAAAAATAGAGAATTAAAATATATTCTAAAAGCCATCATCATTTTTACTTATCAAATTAGCAAAGTAATTTAGTTAATTATAATGATAATAATCTATGTCAATAATGGCTCAGAAAGATGTAACTGTTGTATACACTTTTCTGGAAAGCCATTAGGCAACGTATGTCCAAAATCTTAACCCTGACGACAGTAAAAGCTATATGATATTTTTTATGAGAGGTTTTCTTCTTTTGTTTTAATCAGAATTTAAGTTTAAGTTTTTTTTATTATTTTTTATTTTTTTAAAGATTGGCACCTGAGGTAACATCTGTTGCCAATATCTCTTTTCTCCCCCCATTCTTCCTCCTCTTCTTCTCCTTCTCTTTCTTCTTCTTCTCCTCCTCCTTATTCTTCTCCCCACAGCCCCTCAGCACATAGTTGTATATTCTAGTTGTAAGTCGCTCTGGTTGTGCTCTGTGGGACGCCACATCAGCATGGCTTGATGAGCTGTGCCACATCCATGCCCAGCATCAGAATCAGCGAAACCCTGGGCCACCGAAATGGAGTGAGTGAGCTTAAACACTGTGCCATGGGGCTGGCCCTGAGATTTTCTTCTTGGTAAGTGATTACAATAAATATTTAATTACATTGATAAAATTGTGAAAAACTGTATCTACAGCTACATTTCAGCATTGTTTGTAATATTAACAATGGGAAAAATTGTTAAATTAGAGCAATTTTTAAAACATAGTGGATTATATCTAGAGTAGCAAATTATTATGCTATCTGAAATTACATTTTTGAGATGGCTAATTTTTTTTAAAGGATATTGAATAGTACCCTTGGTATATACATGTGGATGTAAATGAAGATGCATATGGAGAGGTATGAATAAGTATGATGGATATATTATGTATTATCACTTTTATTTGGCTACAATCCTAGAAAGATAAATCCTGTATCCACATTAAAAAGGAAGGAAGTGAAAACTTTCCCAAGTTCTCTCACATTGCTGGTTGGGGAAGTAGTTATGCTGTACATTCCACATAGGTGGAATCTACCATTTACGTCTGTCTAAAGAAAAGGAAAGGGGCCAGCCCAGCTCTACTCATTAGGCCATGTTGAGGTGCTGTCCCACATAGCACAACCAGAAGGATCTACAACTAAAATATGCATCTATGTACTGGGGACTTTGGGGAGAAGAAGAAGGAAAAAAAAACAGATTGGCAACAGTTCTTAGCTCATGTGCCAATCTTTAAAAGAAAAAATGAAAAGAAAAGTCAAGTAGCTGGCTTACATTAACAAAAAAAGAAAGAAAAAGCAAACGGAAGTTGAGGAATTTTATTCTCTTCCCTCCTTCATAGACAGCAGGAGGAATACACCCATGCCTTCAAATACACATGTATGATGAAACTGAGAGAAGAGATTTCGGACTGAAAACATAATCTGATATTTTCTCCACATCTTGAGCTAATTTTAAAGTGGAAACATCACTTTCCTGAAGTCATGGTTTTTTCATTACCCCCCCAAAAATAAAAAAAAATAAAAAAACTGAGCTATTTGTCATTTGCCTACTTCAAAGTTAAAACAGAAAAGTCAACTTGGAAAATTTTCTTCTTAATATTCCAGGCTAACAATAAGAAACTAATTGATGGTAAATCCAAAACAAATCCCAAAGAATTCACCTCCTCTACTGAGCAGAGATGGTCCACGTGGCCTGATTTCCCCATAACCAGCTCAGAGGCGTATTAATTCAACTCTTAGAATTAGGGTGACAATTAGGGAGCTCCTCTACAGTCATAAATTCTATATTCCTTGACAAAAATCAGTGTGGAAAATGGTAGAAAGAGAAGGAGAGAGAGACACATACAGTATCATTTTGTTTATTCTGTATTTCATGCATATCAATGTTTGTTACAGAGGAAATTGTTCTAATTTCACCAACAGTTTCTCAATACTAAAAGACAATGGTTATTAAATGATTGCAAATAGGTATAAATGTGCTACTTATAATAAATTATATTACGCAAGAGAGACAGAGTGATGCAGAGATGCTGACAGACACAGAGAAACAGAGAACTAATTACATGCTGAGAATTATTCTAAGCTCTTAGTACATGACATGTAATTTAATTTTTCTAAGATTTCCGTGAAATAATTATTACGAATGTGTCCATTTTTCAGATATGATAGTATCTGAAGTTCCAAAAACACTGGACATTTCAACGAAAGCAACAAAAAATAATGATGGAAACAAGAAATAAACAGCAAACAGGATATATACATATATAGTAATCTAATTCTGTTCATAAATGGACAAACGTTATGTTCATTGTAAAATAACAGGAAGTCAGTTTTGAATTGAATCATATTTTCCATAATAGATACTGAAATAAAATGTGATTCTCCTGAGTTCTTCATTAAGCTTATAAAAATTTACAGCAAACTAAATGTGTATGTCTTAGCAGTCCATTAACCATACTAATTTAGGTCATTTTAGATGAAATAAAGGCAAAGAAGTAGGCTTCAAACTTTGAAATATGCTCAATCCTACCTTTGTAAATGGAGGAGACACAAAGATAAGTGATTGAAAAAGACATTCACAGCTACCTACCTCTTGACTGTTATCTCCACTCGAACACTGAAGCCCACTTATTTACCCCTCCACCAGCCTCCCCTTTGGGACTCTGAGTCCTGATAAGAAGATATTGTCTAGGAAAATATTTTGGAGCACACTGCTTTTCTGAGCATTTCTTTCATATCTTTGTTTCTCAAGCTATAGATCAGAGGATTCAGCATGGAAATCACTGCAGTGTAGAACACCACAGCCACATTGTCAGTATCCACACTGTTGCCAGACTGGGCTGGAAAAAAGGGAAAAGGATTGTTCCATGGAAGACAATGATGACTGTGAGATGGGAGACACAGATGGAAAAGGCTTTTCATCTTCCCTCTGCAGAGCACTTCCTTAGGATGATGATGAGAATAAAAAGTAGGAAGTGAAGATGATCATGATGGCGATGATTTCATTGAAAGAGGCCACAATGTAAAGCAATAGTTCAGTTGAGAGTTTCTTGACTCAGTGCAATCATGCCCAGGTTACTCAAAACCATGACTCCATAGATGAGAAGAAGCAGTAGGAAGAGGAAGACCCTCAATTCAGGGTTATCTGCTAATCCAAGGAGAATGAACTCTGGCACAGTGGTGCCGTTCTTCTTGCCCATGTCCCCACTTTACTGGGATTGGAGAAAACTATTAGTAGTTATCCTCCATTATATGATCCCAAATTCAGTTCTGACTATCTCCTAAAAAGGACATGAGAATAAGAAGGATAGTTAATTTTTTTCAGCAAAGAAATAGGACATTGCTTTTGGGAAGTTTAGGAAAAGTCCAGACGTGGCCTACAAAGGCATAGAGCTCACACTCACAGATCACACAAAAGCATTCACATCCCTAAGAGTCTATATGATTCCTTAAAGTAGTCCTATACAATTTAGAGCTTGAAAGTGAATCATCAGAAAGACAGCACATATTCTTTAATTAGTCATATTATTTTATGAAGTTCAAATCTCTTTTTCTCTTTAATCAATACTGGATATATTGGGATCCCAGGAAATAATTTTTCATAATACATAGTACCCTTTTCTGTTTTCCACTGAAATGAGGAGAAATATGTTTATTTAAAATTGTTAACCCACAGGTGTTAATTTGTTCCAATGTGTTTTAAAAAGGGAAAGTAGCTTTTATACTCTAGATTAGCATTTTCTCTATGAAGTTAACATAGTGGTTTTGTTAATTATGCAATTCTATGCTGACCATTGTTCGTGGAATTGGTACTTGGATTCGAACCTCCTATAACTATGATTCTGAAGCCTTATAAAGAGCTACTTGACAAATGAATTCACTGCTTTAAAACTACTTGTAGAACAAATAAAAGATGTGAATATGAAATTATTAACACAAATGCTTGCTGCTGCATTGCAGCATTATTTATGTAAATAAAACAGAAATAAAGTGTCAAACAAGAGGGAAATGGCTAAAGTTATGGTACTTATATATTATGGAAAACTATGCAGCTATTAAAATTATATTTTTGAAGAACTTTTAGTGACCTGAAAAACAGCTATGATAAAATGGCAAGTTAAAAAACAGTAAGCCAGATTGCACAGACAGAATATTATATGTTTATATAATAAATTGCATAGTATATTTAATCCTGACGACATCTATGAAACATAAATATTTTGTTGCAATTTTTTTAAAAGCAATGTAGAAACATGCCTGAATTCTCACAAAACATAAGGTTTATGGAGTAGAGTGGAGAGGGAGGTTGTTATTTTTTAATAAGAGAAGGATACATTCAAGGCCTTTGACAAATAGAAAATGCCAATAGAGGGTGAGACCACTCTCACTTATTCTCTGACCCTTGGTAGACATATACGTGACTGTAGTTGCACTAGTTGGTTATTCCTGAAGGAAAGAGAATCTGGACTAGAACTCAACAGAGCCAGGTATTTTCCTCATTCTTCAAATTATTTCAAAGAGGTGCAGGATATGCGCATAAAGAAATGCCAGTTTGGGGGTCAGCCCAGTGGTGTAGTAATTTAGTTCATGTGCTTTGCTTCAGCTGCCTGGGATTCTCAGGTTCAGATCCTGGACAGGGGCCTAGGCACTGCTTATCAAGCCATGCTGCGGTTGTGTCCCACATACAAAATAGAGGAATATTGGCACAGATGTTAGCTCAAGGACAATCTTCCTCAAGCAAAAAGAGGAAGATTGGTAAAAGATGTTAGCTCAGGGCTAATCATCCTCACCAAAAGAAAAGAAATTAAGAAATCTCAGTTTGAAAACAAATAATTATTCTGATGATATGGTTTCTCTCTTCAACAGCCAGTAAAACTGAGTTGCCTTACTCTGAATTCAAACCTTTTCCTGTTTTCAAGTCTAAGGATGAAAAATCAGGCTGTTGATTACTTATAGAGCAGTGGTTCTTAACCAGGATTTGTTTTGATCCTCATGAGACATTTGGCAATGCCTGGAGTCATTTTTCATTGTCACAATACGGAGGAGTGCTACTGACATCTAGTGGGTAGAGACTAGGGATGCTGCTCAACACTACGATGCACATGACAGTCCACCCCCGCCTCCCTATCACCACTGTGAAATATATAAATAGGTCTTATAAACTTTGCCTGTCTTATACTCAAAAGCTCCTTCCTGGAGGGCATAAGGTCTGAAGCCACACCAGAGTTCTACCAAATATCTGAAAGAGGTGGGGATAATGAACTTTGTAACTGAAAATAATAATAATTCCTCACATTTATTGGCCACTTCTGATATGCTAGCTACTGTTATGAATACAACTATTAAACACATTTCATCTTTATAAAAATATGTGAGATTGATACAATTATATAACATTATGAATGAGGTGACTGAAGCACAGTCAGGTCCAACTTCCTAAAAGTCACACACACAATCACTGACAGAATCAGACTACATGCTGCTTCTTGGGTTGTGACACACATATGACCCTGTGAAGAAGAGCAGAGCTACTGAATGATGCTGGGATGGCATAGTCCTTATTCAATGCCAGAGACTATTAAAAGGGATTGCCTCAGGGATCTCTCCCAGGTCTGCCCCTTTTCTGACCATGTATTGTCTCCCTAAACCAACAGTATTCAAATCACTGTCTGTGATTTGTGCTCTTTGATATACCAAACATTTCAAGAATTCCATGGATGTATTTAGTTACAGGTAATCAGTTTCCAAATTCTCAGCAACCTATATATGTTTTCCTAAAATTGATCCATCTGTTAATTTTCTGAATTTGAAGAATGTTTCTGGGTCTTCTTTCCACCTAGCACTCTCATGTTTCTATTTCTCTCATTTTTCAAAAGTGATGATTCCTCTTATTGGTTCTCATTTACTCTGTGAATTACCCCAATGAGGAAAACAAAAGCAAACTTCTAAAACCTAAGAACAATTTGAAATACTGTTTTTCATGAATCTTGAAGTTTTCTTTAATCAAGACACTTCAATCCCATAGTATGACTTCTTGTCATAATTCTGGCATATAGTACATATTTCTTTCCACAGAAAATGATGGCATTACGCATGTGTTTTAGCCAACACAGTGATGTTTTGAAATCAGATATTTAGTAGATTGATGACAATATTTTTTAACATCTCTTCTTTTTGTTCTTAGTGCATCCTGAAACTACTGTCACAAAACCTATCTTCCTGAAGGAGAGAGTCTCATGACAGAAAGACTAAAAAACTATCTATAAAGAGTACCATTGGCAGTGAAGTTTCATGTCATCTGGGCCACCCACTCACAGGAGAGCTGCTTTGCTTACCTATTTGTCTTAGATTTAAAAACATGGCAGGTTTTTTTAAAAACTAATTTAAAAATAAATATTTTATTGAATTTGATTTCATGGTCATTATCCCTAAATTGAATAACATCAATATGAAGCTCTGAGTTTTGATGAAATGTATTCAAAACACATACGATAGTGCTGTTTTAGTAAAATATTGTATTGGCAAGGTTCAATGCAATCAGCAGTATGTTAAATTTTCTAAACTTTTTAATTCCATCTATTTTTTGGAAGATTAATCCTGAGCTAACTGCTGCCAATCTTCCTCTATTTGCTGAGGAAGACCGGCCCTGAACCAACATCCGTGCCCATCTTCCTCTACTTTATATGTGGGACGCCTACCACAGCGTGGCTTGCCAAGTGGTGCCATGTCCACACCCGGGATCCGAACTGTCGAACCCAGGGCTGCCAAAGCAGAACGTGGGAACTTAACTGCTGCACCACTGGGCTTGCCCCTAATTCCATTGTTTTAATCAAGGTGCCTCCAAGTGGAATAACAGATATACTTAATTGTTATATGATAAGATGTGGAAGGTCTTTTGGTAACCTTTTCAGAAATTAAGAAAGTGAGTGTTTATAATGATTGCAGAACAAACCACTCCAAAACATATTAATTAAAATCAACAACTAAAGATTACTGTGAGAAATTGGCACGTGACTTGGATGGAGTTGAAAGAGTTGAGTGATATTCCTATTTTAGCACAATCTCTGACAGTTTCTAGTCCCATTTCCATTTAATATGACCAAGCAGTCTCCGTATTTTCACCTATTAAAAAGTGGAAATAGAAATGATGCTGAACCCTCTTGCTTTCTAACATTGTGATATCTTTCCAAGGATACATTAATTAATTGAAATAAATAACCCAAACATATATTCATAATATTTCTCACAGAAAGAATATTTCCAGGGCTCAGCCCCATGGCTGAGTGGTTAAAGTCCTGCGCACTCCACTTCAGCGGCCCAGGTTCACAGCCCAAATCCTGGGCACAAATGTACTCCAGTCCCCAACCACACCGTGGAGGTAACCCACATACAAAAAAAATAGAGGAAGATTGGCACAGATGTTAGCTCAGGCTTATTCTTCCTCAGCAAAATAAAATATTTCCAAAAATATTTTTTCAATTTTGATTGATTATATTTTATCCAAATTTGCAATGCAATTATATTTTAATTAGTGGTATAATTATTATTGAATCATTACAAGGTTAACTTAATACAGAAAGAAAAACTTTTGATTTTGCCAAAAGCATTATGAAATAAAAAGTATGAATCTGATTAATGACGTTGTAGTGATCAATGGGAGGAGTAGGATTGAATGTAAGTTCAGGAGAAGGAAAGGCACAAATATGACTGTTTTGGATGTCATTTATTTATGTATTCTAAATGGATATGCAATGGAAATTACAGTTTTTGTTATTTAAGTTTATGATGAAATATTGTATATGTAAAATTAAATTCTTCGAATATATACCTTTTCAAAACTAATTGAGAAGCATATGACCAAAAGATGTGAAGACTACTAATATGAGTCATGTTGTATACAGAAGCAACAGAATCTACTATAAAGAATCTGAACTGTCACAACCTGATAATGGAAAACATATTGTATGCCAGTGTTTAATGGAAAGTGTGCTTGTGATATGTCTGGAGTCTTGAATGATTTCATGAATTCTATCAACAATTGCTTTTACAATGTTGGCGAGGTCACTTAAGCATCATAGGCCTTGGTTTCTTCAAAGTAAAGGCAAATGGGTTGTGGTAATTCTATCAAAAAATGTGGTCATCCTTGGTGCAAGCAGGACAGAAGTAAAATAAACTTCTCTAAAAACAGGCATTAACCATTACGGATTCAGTTTAAGATTAATATAAATAATTTCTTAATTTCAAAGAAAATTAGAAATTGCTTAATTGCTAAATGTATAACAAAGATAAATTTGTAAATAGCTAGAGAAACAGAAGTCAATAGAAGAGAAAAGCATTCCCTCATCAGACATCCAATATCTAAAACACTATTTTAGTTTTCCATATAGAATGGTTATTTAATTGATTCCTTATTATATAATGTATATGAATGGAACATTTCAATAATGAACATAAGGTTAAAATAACATGAACATTCCAAATAACTTTATTGAATCCATATAAAATTGTTCCCCACGTTAGATTTTCTTCCTTACTAAAATACCTGGAAATTTATTTCTTCCATTATATTGATGATTAGTTTGGAATTTTATCTAGACATATTGATTAAAGAGAAGGAGAAGGATGTATAATTTATTCAAGCAAAAGTGAGTTATTAATGTTAAAGAAATCTAGAATTTTTAATTTATCAGATCAAATAGGTCTTAATAGTAATGACTGCCTGCTTTTCATTTTATTTTGAATAAAGTTATATAGGTGATTTGTTTCCAACACTTGAGGTGACTCCAGACCCTTTTTTTTTTTAAGATGGGAGTTCAACTGAGAAGGATTCAGAAATTACCCTCATGTTCAGGAAAAAGAATCAAGGAATTGATCATGGTTTTGATGTGTTTATAGGCAGAATGAAAGTATGAAGTACAGATTGGGTTGATACCCTGCTTACTTTTGGCCTATAAGATTTCTTGAGAGCCAATCTACTATTTCTATGCCTCTGGTGGAGTCTGTCACAGCTTATCATCCTGCCATACCTGAGCTCCTTTGAAACACATTCAGAATAAAGGCCATGTCTTATTAACTTTCCATTCATGCCAAGTAACCTGTATACACAATAATATACACACACACATGCGTGTCATAAAGTATTCACTCAATAAAATATTTGGTTCATCATTGACTCAGTATTGCATTTTGACTTTGCCATGCTTCCATCTTCCAAAGAAAACTCCTTGTTGAAATGTGTCTCCTAAAATTCTGACCATTCTGTTATTCAAGGACAAATTCAAACAATACCTGTTTTATGAAGACATCTCTCTAATGTCCCTAAATGGATTTGAACTTTCCTTTCTCTCAAATTCTCCATGACAACTTATTATTTTCTACCTTATACAATGACTACTTTTTTCACTGCCCTACTGTCAACACTAGATTTTACATTCCTTGAAGGATGAAGACTAGTCTTACTTTAACTGCTATTTGTACTTTTACAAGAGAAATTCACATGTTTATTGAGAGCCTAGTGTACTTCAGGTATGTTATAAGAAAGGGGATAAAACTGCTTATTGAGATTACACAAGGTTTTACATATGATATTTATACAGTCTTTTTTTAAATATAGTCCTTTTATTCTTCACAATCAGATTAAGAGCTAGTTTACATTATCTCAATTTTATAGATTAAAAATTAAAGATGAGAGAGATGGCTATTTTATTTTCCAGTAAGAGATAGAGCCAAGTTTAGTCTCTTTGAACTAAAATCCATGACTTTTCTATTGTACAACATTAACTCTTCATAATTTTAAATTAATTAATTTAAAATCAACATTTATGGACACACTTTATTTACATATCAGGGACAAACTCTGTTAAAATAATATGCTTAATAAGAATATGCTTAATAATAATAATATGGTTAATAAGAATGCTTAAGAAGAATTATTTTGCTGACAATATCCTTGACATCCTTATTTCTCAAACTGTAGATCAGAGGATTCAACATGGGGATCACCACTGTGTAAAACACAGAGGCCACTTTGACTGTGTGCCTGGAGTTTTTGGAGTTGGGCACACAGTAGAGGAAGAGGATGGTGCCATAGAAGATAGTAACGGTGGTCAGGTGTGAGGCACAGGTGGAGAAGGCTTTGCAGCGCCCACTGGCTGAATGCATCTTGAGGATAGCGACAATGATAAATCCATAAGACATGAGAATGATGAGTAGTGTGCTACCCGCATTAAAGGTGGCAAAAATGAAAAGCAGCAACTGGTTGACATAAGTATCAGAGCAAGAGAGGGACAGCAACGAGGAGAATTCACAGAAGAAATGATTAATTGTGTTGAAACCTCGAAATGATAATTTGATAACAGAACATGTGAATATCAAGGAACAAGCTACTCCGCATGCATATGATCCGACCACTAGCACGGCACAGAGTTTCTGGGACATGGCAAATGTGTAGAGCAGAGGGTTACAAATGGCCACAAAGCGGTCATAGGCCATCACAGCTAATAAAAAGAATTCAGTTACCACAAATGTACAAGAGAAAAAGAATTGTACTACACATCCTATAAATGAAATGGTTCTGTCTTCCACAACTAGGTTCACCAGGGTCTTGGGAGTAATGACGGAGGAATAGCAGAAATCCACAAATGAGAGGTGGCTGAGGAAAAAGTACATAGGGTTGTGTAGCTTGGGGTTAATTTTGATTATTACAATCATCCCAATATTCCCTACAACAGTGACAGTGTAGATAGCCAGAAAAATCAAGAAGAGAGGGATTTGCAGTTCTGGGAAATCTGAGAAGCCCAAGAGAGTGAACGTGGCCCCAGTTTTATTTCTCTCTGATAGTAACATGGTTTCTGTTTGTTAGAATCTGAATCAGTCCTGAAAATAAAAATATTAAGGAGCGTGAGGATATAAGAAGCTTGGTTAACTGCCCTTCCCAAGACTGCAAAATGAAGCAAAATATGCCTTTCAGGATTTCTTTTTGTATTTTCTATGCAAGATACACTAAATGTCTAAAATTGTAAAACATAACGACCATTTAAAATGTTTCCTTATGTAAAAACAATACAGTTATTGCATTATGTTTGTACTCAATTATAATTTTTAATATTTACAAAAAAGTATGAAATCAAGAGACTTATGGTTATTTTAAAGCAAATCCTCCCATAACACTTTCAGCTCTCCTTGAAAATTATAAGTTCATAAAAGATAAGCCTAGCATACTGCAATGACTGATTATGTCAGTACTATAATCAGTAACAAAAATGAGAAATTTCTAAACAAATTAATTTTTGCATCATATATTCATACTTTGACATTAAGAATGAAAACCTCTAATACTTTACATTTGTGCCTTTATTGTTAATTCCTTATAGCACTGTAATCTTTGCTTTTCACTCTGACTCAGTAAATCTGTTATCAAAGTTAAGCTTAATTGATTTTTCTCAAAGAGTATGCTCCTCAGCTCGGGGAATCCCAAATGTCAATCCTTCCTCATTGCTTGAGGAATAATAAAATTGGAACAGATGATAAAGGTTATCTAGTCTACCTCCTTGTTCTGGAGGTGACATAAGGGAAACTGGAGAATCTTGGCTTTCCCAATGAAATGCAAGTAAGTACCAATCTACATGTCTGTGACCAGATCCTACATCTCCAGACTCCCAGCCCCAGATCCATTTTATTACACCAGACCCTGATCTGTATTCTTGTCTAGCTACTAACATATTTCCTTTATGAATTATCATACCTTTTCTGTGTATGTGAGGAAGATTGGCTCTGGGCTAAGATCTGTTGCCAATCTTCCTCTTTTTGCTTGAGGAACACTATCACTGAGCTAATGTCTGTGCCGGTCTTCCTCTATTTTTATGTGGGATGTTACCACAGCATAGCTTGATGAGCTGTGCTGGGTTTCCTCTGGGGATCCGAACCTGTGAACCCTGGGCTGCCAAAGTGGAGTGCATGAACTTAACCACTATGCAACCGGGCTGACCCCTAATCATCATACTTTTAATTGACAAACTAGAGACTCTAAACCTATGAGAAATAGTCCAATGACAGCATACATGCCACAGAGTTATACTAGAAAGGAACATCGAGATGAAATGAGAAGGGGATTTAGGGACATTTTCTCTCCCAGGAATAACTAAGTATAGTAAAGACTCTGACTTAGAAACTTCTCTTTCAAAGGTCTCTCTCTCTCTCTCTTTCTCTCTTTCTACTCTCCCTTCAAAATATATAGGATATTCCTTCTGTCCTATATTACCTGTGAGGGAGAGCGATTCTAAATTGGAGGTAGTACTGCATTATAAAAACTTTTCATGAGAAAATAGTAATACAAAAGAATTATATTTCTGTAAATGGTTGCCAACACTTTTAAGATCTTACCATTCTGTAAAACTCTTTCTCTATCATTTCTGGTAAGATTACCTCTGGTCCCACAACCCAAGAAATGGATTTCAGATGGCTCATCAATAAAAATGTCAGATCATATGCAAAACTGAGACACTCAAGAGCCCTCTGTCCCTATATTCATAAATTTGAGTATTAATGACAACCTCAAAAGACAACCCATCACAAAGTCAGATTTTCTAATTATCAAACTTTTTTCATTATACAATATTTAATTTAGCCAAAGCATTTAAAAATTCATTTTAAATTAATATTATATTTAATATAATGGCTCCTGTGTCCTGAAAACTATATAGGAAATATAACAGCTGAAATCTTCTTCCGTGTAATTCTTTTCCCAATTTTTTTGTAACTTTTTGCCCACAAGGGACGTGTGTATCCTGCTTTATAATCTTAATTAAAGCTGATCACTTTTAATTGTTTTTCAATAGAGGGTCTATTCAATCTCTGTTTGTTTCAATTTATTTAAATATTTGTCTGTTCTACCTGGATCCCTTTCCAAAAATTTGTAGAATCAAGATAATGCACATTCCCTCAAATTCTCAGAGCTCTTCTCTCCCCACACCTCCTGTACCTCGGCTCCTCCCAACCCCAGTAACAGTTCTTCATGGGCTGTTAGCGAGGAGTTCAGCCAAGCCAGGCCCTCTGACACAAAGCTCTTGAGAATAAATAAATAAATGTATCCTCTTCTTTGCATGTTCATATGTGTAACTTTTGCAGGGGCTAAATATTTTTCAAGAGCTGTCTAGATCTAAAGGATAAGTTCCCCCATCATGTTGTTTTCTACATACCCTACGTTGAAATTAGCATCAATCTGTCTCTAGAATCTTAAAACAAACCTGCTGGAGGCAAAGGGAGGACCTCTGCAGATTGGGAGTGATGCATGTGTTCTTATAGCTATAGTCACTACCTTTGGGACATGAACCCTAGAGACCACCTATTGCCCCATTCTCTTGAGGTCATTAAATAAACAATTAAAATTAATCACCTTTCTCTAACATAATTCTTGTATGCTAGAAAACCTGGAGCAGCATAAGGGGTATTTCACATGAAAATTTATAAGGTCACTTCCCCCAGGCCTCTAATTAGTCCCATACCTTGTACAACTACCAAAATTATGTAATTATAAAAGTCATCATTATCAAGTATTAATTGAGTGACTACTATATGCCAAGCATAACTGTCTGCCTCCAAATCATCCACTCTCACCATATTGGAGATCTTCTAGGTCATCTTGATGCCTTCAGAGTTAAAACAGAAATATTTACAAATTTAATATTAAGTTGGGAAAATTATCCAGTCCCTTTTAAATCTTTGTTCTGTTCTATTACTCTTGCCCCAGCTAGTCTGACCTCTTTCCTTCTGTTCCTTGCCTTCTGTTTGTAGAAAATATTGTACATTCCTTACTTATGGTCTTTTCTGCCAGTTTTTTTCCCCCTACCTTGGAATGCTTTCCCTTAAGTTTTTGTTCAAATGGACCTTTCAGTGGAAACTTCCGTGAACATACTATTATACTGCAGGGGCTACTCCACTATCCAATTTAATATTTAAAGTACTTAACAAGCTTCAAATATATTTTTAATCTTTATTTATTGCAGTTATTATATATTGTTTGTTTCTCCCTGCTAGAATAAAAGTTCCAGAGAAAAAGAAATGCAGAGAATGTGTTCACTTATATATTCTAAACTCCTACATCAATTGATTAACATAAAGTAAGTGTACCAAGAATCTTACTGAATAATAAACATGACCTTCCAAGGAACTTGGAATAGAGCCAAACTTTCCAGAACTATGAGGAATTTAAGATCAGACAGGAGATAGTTCACAAAGAACAATAAGGATGTTTTAGAAGTGATTATTGAAACTTGGCGGTCAAAATAAGACAAACCAAAACAAGTGTCCACTCTGCTGAATTTTCTATCTCTAGTCAGAAACCAGGGAAATAAGGTTGAGTACATAATGAGGATATGTAATTACTCATTCATTCATTCATTCTTTCAATAAATATTTATTAGAGGTTTACCCTAAGCTAGGTGCTATCTTAGGTATTGGAGAAGAAGAGCAAGAATGTCCATTTTTCAACAAATTTAATTTAATGGGGAATAAAAAATAAATATGCAATGATTTTCCAGTAATTATAAATGCAAAAGAATTTATAATTGAAGGTTTCATTTTAAATAGGGAGGTCAGACAAGACTATAGTGAGGTGGTATTTGAGTGTGGACCATTTCCAAGTGAGAAAGCAAATTATGCAAATAACTGAGGGAAGAGCGTTGAATTTGAGACAAAGGGAATAGCAAATACAATTGATTTTCAAATCGACAGTCAGCTTTTTTCATGCATCTCAATAATTCTGCAGTTTGCAGTAGTGTCCTATGTTTTCTAAACCCCTTTTGCAACAAATGTAACTTGGATATTTCAGCATGATATTATTTATGGCAGAAAGAAAAAAGGAAGCTTATCTGGGTATATCAATTGGTGGTCCTTTAAAGCTGTATTTGTGCCACTGTGTTGGTACTTTTTAGAACAACAACAAAATATGAGATGGCACTAGTTGAATACTTTTGTGGTACATTTTCTTTAAGAAATTGTCCTTAAATAATTTCAGCTCTACTGAAATAATCTGGGATGATAAAACCAAAAGAGGTTTATCAATGTAGTTTTAAAACTTTGTCTTTTAAAGACATTCAAGGAAATAAAAAGTACTTCCACCAATGTTACAAGCGTCAAGACAATCAACTATAAGAACTACATTGCTACACTGCTTCTCTTTCCTGTCCCAAATGCATTTTTGGCCAAAAGTCCTGTGTGCAGCCTGGAAAGCAAGACTATGTGTAGTGTTCTTTGTCCTGAAAAGTAAAGACATTTTAGGGACAGTGAGTCCCTGACTTCCCATCCACTTGCTAACAGTACTAAGTCATTAACAGGAGTTTATAAAAAATGTAACCATCGATAAAATAAGCATTAGAATAAACACTCATGCCAAAATTGCATCTAACAAAATAACATATTGTTATATAATTTAATACCAAACTCACTTTAAATTTCCCCAGTTGTCTCAAAGATATATTTGTACAGTTAGTTTGAATCAAGAATCAAACAAATTTGGTTGTTATAACTAAAATTTTTTTATTATGTAACAGTTCCATGTATTCTGTAGCATTATGTTCTGTGTAGTGTGTAACAGTTTTGAGTGTGTGTTCATGTACATGTATGTGCGTTCAGGTAATTTTTTGGAAAAACTGGACCATCTGTATTTTTCTTATTGCTTTATTTGTTATCATTTGACTTGTTCCTGCACCAATTCCTTTAAACTGGTACATCAAGAAGCTTTATTAGTTTAGATGCACTCTTTTAGTTTCCTTTAGGCAAGAATTCTTCATAGGTGGTTGTGACTATTGCCAGTTGCATCAAATTGTGTCATACGTGTTAACTAGTTGTCCACTTTTAGTGCTGCTAAGTCTGATCTGTGGATTCAGGCAGTGTCAGGTTGATTACTTCCTTTAAACATTTCCCACCAACTTTTCACTTGATGACTTTAATAGTCTCCAAGGTACTAGAGTGAAAGGACACTAGATTTAGAGTTAACAGAGTTGAGTTCCTGTCTTAATTTAATCATTTCAGTCAATTCTAGGCTAGTTTCTTGAATCTCTGTGTCATCATCTACGCAATAGATGTAACTGTTCTTGCCCAATATACTTCTCAGCATAAGCTGATTGTTAGAAAGCCCAAGATTGTGGATTCATAGAATTTGCAGAACCCAAGGAATGAAAGTATCAGAAGAGTATCATCCCCCCTTTTATCACATAGCATATCCATCTGTATCTCCCAAAAAATACACAATGCTTCAGTGACATACAACACAAATAACTTCAAGGGAATTCAGTTTACCGATTCAAAATATGGTGACATCAGTCACCAAAAATACCTCATGCGAATATGTGCTGTAGGTTTTAGAAGACTCTGTTTCCACTGCTTTTAAGATTAAAAACATCTTTTGAGATTGGTTCAGAAAACAGGACTTTTGTGTCAATTAATTTCTGGAAGGCATCCTTCGCATCTTTATTCCTCAAGCTATAGATCGGAGCGTTCAACATGAGGTTGACCATTGTGTAAAATACAGAGGCCACTTTGACAATTTGCCAAGAGTTTTTGGAGTTGGGCACAGAGTAGAAGGAAACGATGGTCCTGTGAAAGATGGTGACGGCGATAAGGTAGGAGACACAGGTGGAGAAGGCTCACAACGCCCGCTAGCAGAACAGATGTTAAGTACAGTCTCAAAAATAAATACGTACCTAGCAAGGATGACGCATAGTATACTCACCTCATTGAAGGTGGTAAAACCAAAGAGCAGTAGGTGGGGAATTTGTATATTGGAGATTGAGACAGCAATGAGAGCAGTATATTCACAGAAAAAGTGGTTGATTATGTTATGTCCAGAAAAGTTTAACCGAAGAGCATAGCAAAGGAGTACCAAGGGGCCAGCCATACCCCAGAGTTATGACCCAGCCACCAGGAGGGCACAGAGCCTCTGTGACAT
Organism: Equus caballus; assembly: GCF_041296265.1. Taxonomy (NCBI): domain Eukaryota; kingdom Metazoa; phylum Chordata; class Mammalia; order Perissodactyla; family Equidae; genus Equus; species Equus caballus. Next base: position 17,314,330 of record NC_091695.1, read on the forward strand.
GGCCACTGTATAAAGCAGAGGATTACAGATGGACACAAAGTGGTCACAGGCCATCACTGCCAAGATGAATGTTTCTGCCACTGCAGATATACAAGCCAAGAAGAATTGCATGATGCATCCTATGAAAGAAATGGTTCTGTCTTCCACAGCCAACTTCTCTAACAGTTTGAGTGTAATTATAATGGAATAACAGAAATCAACAAAGGACAAGTGACTGAGAAAAAAATATATGGGGATGTTGAGTTTAGGACTGATCCTGATGATCATGATCATGCTGAGGTTCCCCACCAAAGTGACTGTGTAGGTGGTCAAGAATGCCAGAAACAGGGCACCTGAACGTCTGGATATTCTGAGAAGCCCAAGAGGGTTAACGTGGCTCCAGTACTCTGATTTCCTTCAGCTAACAACATGATTGTTGTTGAAGAATATCTGAAATAATGATAATAAAAATATTAATGATGATAGTAAATTTTTATAACATTTACCATGTGGCAGGCATTGTGCTAAAAGATTCAAATATATTAATTTCAATCTTCAAATACCACTATGAATTGTAAAACAGGTAGCCCCATATTTTACATAAGGAAACTGAGGCATATGTAAGTTAAGGAACTTGTTAGAGGTTACACAGCTTGTTAGTGATGAGTTGGGTTTTGAAGTCGATCTAAGTGCCAGAATTTGAACTAAGTTTATGATTAAACAGAAAAGTATTCTACATTGTTGTAGAAAAACATCTGTCTTTCACAGTTCCATTGTTCTGAGGACCTGTGTTTTTTTTGAAATAGCGCTAATATAACAATGAATATAATTTAAGCACTAAAATTTATAAAGGAAGGATCAGGAGTAGTAAAGCATTAGAAGTGATCATACTTCTAGAGTTATGATATTCAAATTGAGGATCATAGGAAAGGCAGCATTTATGAGTCACGAAAAGAATTTTCAAGTTTTGAAAAAATATATGGACATTGAAGGAAATATAGCCCTGTATATCTTCAGGCTTTCCATTGATTTACGCTGATGCTACAGTAATTGCCCTGAGGTTCTGAAAACACTGTAGTGACCTGATGAAATGAGCAAGTTGCATTTATGACATGCTATTCCCTCTCTCCTGTGTTTTCTTTCCTACTAAAGTGTTATCTCACTTAGTGTCACTGATGCTCTCAATATACTCATCTAGATTCCTTGATTATTATCTTTTAACTTTCTATTATTACATTTTAATCTGTTAGCTTTACTAGGCATATTATAACACTAAATACTAAAAATATCTGATATGGAGAGCAACTTATAATGTGGTTTGCTCAATCCTTCTATATTTTCTACAGCCTTCCATATTTTCTAACATGTTTTCTATATTCTTGCTAGATAATGTGCTAAACGTCAATGGTTACATAGTCACCCTCCAAATTTCTGGTGATGTAAACATTGGTTTTGATTAAAGCTACGTATGTGATTATCTTATTTTGAGTCATGAAATCTTTGTTACATTTATAGATGTTACTTTGAGAAAACAAAGGCATCTGTATTCTATAGCAGTTCATAACCACAGATGTATCTTTAATCATTTAATAATGTTTTAAAAGATAAGTTTATAATAATAACATGTATCAATAACAAGCACCTTTCTGAAACGTTCAGGTTATTAAAATGCTATAAGAACTTCTCCCATAGATGAAGACACCATTTTAGTTTTGTCTGATCAAGTTAATGTAGAGAGAAACTATTATCTCCTTCACAGCTAAATGCTGTTTTTGACACACACGAAAATGTATTTCCTACATGTAGAAAAGAGAACGGGCAGGAAAGTGACAAAGAGCTAATGACAGACCAGGATAATGAAAGAAGCATGGCTTGGAACCATAGATTTAAATTCAATTCCAGGCTTTGTCATTTACTGTGTTATCTTTGGTGAATTAATTGTATTTTCTGAGTCTCAACATTTTTATCAGCAATAATGACATGATAATACATATTTCATTGGTGTGTAAGTTTTAAAATAGGAAACGATGTTAATATACTTAGCGTAGAGTCTGACAATTGTAGAGTCTGGGAAATGTAGTTTTCTCCACCCTCACCCTTTTTAATTCTTAGTGCTATGAATAATTGGTATTATTTTTAAACCCTTATATTATTTTAAATATCTAAGAAATAGGGGCCGACCCCATGGCCGAGTGGTTAAGTTCGCACGCTCCACTGCAGGCGGCCCAGTGTTTCATCAGTTCGAATCCTGGGCGTAGACATGGCACTGCTCATCAAACCACGCTGAGGCAACGTCCCACATGCCACAACTAGAAGGACCCACAGCTAAGAATATACAACTATGTACTGGGGGCTTTGGGAGAAAAAGGAAAAAAATTTTAAAAATCTGAAAAAAAAATCTAAGAAATAGATCAAAGGCCAAAGTGGGCAGTAATGAAGAGGTGGGTACAGTCTGGGACATTAAAGGGTATCTCAGCTCTTTCCTGGATCTCCTCCTGGCCCTGTTTGTCTTAATTCACCCCTTACTGTCCTTCAATAAATTGTCTTTTTTCCCCTTGCTTTCTCATTATTATATGACTCTCTTGTCCTCCTTTTCTCATCTCAGGTTGGTGCCTGTGGGATATTTAGCAAGCTGCAATCACACTCAGGTGGATTACGGTAGCTGAGGAACAGCCACCTTCCCTGCAGTGCTGCTAGCTTGCACAGTGAGAACATCAGCTTCTTCTCTTGATTTCTGTGGTTATTACGACAGTCATTGGTTCTGAAAACTTTGACTTCTGCATATCAGCTAATTCTAAATGTCTCTGCTAAGTTTTACCTAAACCCTCACACTAGCTGTTCCCTAGTGCTCAAGCTTCTTCAATCATGCCCATATTCTCAGCTTATAATGAACAACACTTGCTCATTTATTCCTTGGCTTATTTGATTTTTCTCTTCTTTTATCAGGAGCATCCTCCTTTTCTAGTATACTGATGCAGCAGTTACAATATCTAAAGCTTTAAATGAAAATCACTATTGTGAAGAAACTTTCTCTTTTCACTCCAGCAATATTTTCCACTTTCTTGGTATACCTACAGACATTACTCAGGAAATCAAAATTTCATGATCTATTATGTTCACCATTACTTTACACATACTATTTTATCTCCTTTCTACAAGATTTTGAGATGTTAAGGACATTCTCAGATTTAACACTGTTCCTTTAAAAACTTTCAGTGTGACTGTGCTATGCTAGGCACGTGGTGAATATCCTCAAAGCAAAAATCAGGATGATACCACAGGGAAGGGGGAAGAGATCAAAACTCATTGATATGAGACTTTAGGAAGATGGACTCAGGAGACGTTATGGCATTTAGACTAACAGTCTTCCCTGCCTCAAAAGTTGCAGGACTTCAATGTCCCCCATGTAAGTGCAAGATAACACAAGACGGGTCGCCCAACCTGAAAGCAACTCACCTGAAGATCCTGTTCCTCGTGTTAATAGTCACCGAGGAGCTTCCCACTCAGAATTCAAACGTTATTGAAAATATTAAGAAGTTTGTAAATATAGCAGGAGTCTACAATAAATTGTATTTAATGTGATGTGAATATATTTCTTAAAATCCAGAAAAAACTCAGAAAAAGGCAGAGAGGTAGAGAGAGAGACAGAGAGATTTGGAAGCTAAATCTGACTCCTAGGAGCAAACTGTTGGGTTTATGTATGCCTCCATGACCTCAGGGATTTAGACCCTGGAGAATCTTTGCTGAACTATTTCTTTTTATATCACAAACTTAGAAATTAGATTGAATGCACTCCTATCTTGGATTTTACAAGAAGGTAATTTCTTCTAAATTGCTGGAGACAATACTTCATCAAGGCCACCTCAAGAATTTCTTCTAAAATATTAATTGTAGGCAATATACAAATTGACTTAGAAAGCATGGTGATTACAGTAAACAGCAAAGGTAAAGATGAATCAGCTAAAATACAACCATTCAGAGAGAACCACTGTTAATATTTGCTGTTTCATTTGTCTGCCTTTTTCTTTGCATAATATATGTGTCCTGAAATGTACAAACAACATAACTTGGATTCTGTCTTTTTCATTTAACATAAAATGATCACTATTTTCCTTGGAAACATTGATTCGCTTCCTTGGAACTAATTTGCATTTATTCCAAATATGGGTAGTCTACTTTTCCAAGCTTATATTAACAGAATTAATCTATACCATCTTAAAAACGACAAATGTATTTTAGAAGCACATTTAACTCTCTAAAACCACTGGGTGTCAACCAACCTATTCGTCCCACCATGCCCAGATATCACCCAATTAGATCCACTTATGCATTCCCTGGCCCCAGACAACATGATTAACCCTTTCCAGTCTCTAGCAGAAACCCTTAGCACAACAGTGGCTAATTATCACAAGGCACAAAATTATTTTTTGTAGATTAGATGGCTTTGCTCCAGAAACTGATGGATCTGTATTACTACACTGTGAGTGGCATGAGTTTCACACTGCATCTGCTTCCTATCACTGACCTCTGCACCCTGGACCAGCTCTGGAGCCAATTTCTGACCCAGAGTCACTCAAAGCTAGCAACCTTCTGTGTCACCTGCTATATGAGTTTTCTATGCTCCATAATAAATTACCACCTACTGAGTGGCTTAAACAAATACACATTTTTATATCACAGTTTCTACAAGGCAGCAGTCCAGGCACCACTTTACTAGGTTTCTGGACTCTCCAGTGTGTCATCAGGTTGCAATTCAGGTGTCAGTCAGAGTTGTGCTTTGATAAGAAGCTCAACAGGGAAAAAACTTCAGGGAGGACCCTGTCTTTCTTTTAGTGGCTTTCACCAGTTAAACCAAGCCCACCCAGGATAAACTCCCATTTGATTAACTAAAAATGAACAGATTTTGGAATTTAATTACCAATGCACAATTCTTCATCTTGCTATATAACATCACTTAACCAAGGGGGTGACATCCCATTACCTTTGACGTATTGTATTACTTAGAAGCAAGTCACAGGCCTCACCTGCACACAAAGGGAGGAGATTATACAACATTATATACACCAGGAAGTGGTAATCAATTACCTTCAGGATTGTTTATCAAGCTCAGTGTAAGAGTCAGAGCAGTATTTAGAGGAATGTGTTGCCTCTAAAATCTTCAAAGACGTCTTCTAAGAGCTGTGCTTTCTCACTTCTGGTAGGGGACAGAAGATGCAATAACTTGTCTTTTATTTTGGGGAGGGTACCCTGGAATGTTTCTGATTACTGTAAGACTAAACACATCATCCAAGTGGCAGTTCCCTGAATCTCATCTTTCCTTTGTTTCTTACTAAAGCCTTCAGCATTTTAGCCCCCTCTTGTTTATCTTGTTGGTTAGCATGATGCTATCAATGTAATGTACTGGTGTGCTGTTCTGTGGCTTGTTCAGGTGGTAGAGATTTCTTCAAACTATATCATGACAGACAGCTGTAGAGTTAACATGGCCCTAAGCAAAACTTTAAAGAAATACTTTTATCCATCCCATGGGAATGTGAATTGTTTATTATTTTTTTAATTAAAAAGCAAAGTAAAATAATACAGTTGCCAAATAAATGATAGAATACTATATTCCATAAGCCACATGCATCTGTTCAAGGGCTACTATTTGGTTGAGTTTTCCATAGTCTACAGTCATTCTCCAAGATCCGTCTGGTTTCCTTCTGCATGACGAAGTCTTCTTAAGATTTTTTTTTACTGTAAATGCACTGAAGATATTCCTTTCACTTTTTTTGTCTGAAAATACTTTGTTCCCTCTATATCTTTAAAGAATAATTCTTAGGCACAGGATCATAGTTCTACAGTTATTTCCTTCACTCGTTGTCTTCTACCTTCCATTGTTCATTGGAGAGTCTGTCATGGTCTTCTGCTTCAGGTAGGTTAGGGAAGATCACTGCAGACCAACAATTCCATGAAATAACTTTGTTTAAAAAATTAATTGCAAAAATTATTTTTTACAGAGAGAAATAGAAGCAATTAGGACTAGATTATTAAAATTTCAGAGTGGAAAGAGGCCTTCCTTGGTGAGCTGGCAGTCACCAGCTGTTTCCTTCACTGTACACATTTTCTGATTCTGGGAACAGGCTGAGTTTCAGGTTTGGCACTTGCAGAGGGACATTACTGAGAAAACAAAGAATCCAGCAGTGCTTTGTGGACACACAAGAATTTATTGATAAATTGAAAACTAAAGAAACCAAAAAGACATGACCAGTTTTTCCACCAGGGCATTTGCTTTATTCTAGGAAGCATGGGGGGTTGGGAATCTGAACCAGAAAGGCAGAATCAAATGTCCTACAGAAATGTCATGGTGCTTAGGAAAAAAAAATCTAAATAGAGAATCAAGACCTTCCGAAAAAGCTTGACCATCTCTCCCTCACGATATTCGTCTAGCTATTAAGCTGCATGGGGTAGCAGGAGAGTGCGTTAAACTCAAACTTCAGAGGGTAGAGCTCAATCATTAACAACCTTTCAGATCTGAGGGAGACACACATCTGTCAGGTCTCAATCAAAACCCCAGCCAAGTCAAGGACCACAGAAGACCATAGGATGGCTGAGTCATGAGAAAACGTTTTCCTCTAGCCTGCTGATTTTAATGGCTTCTTTACTAATCTCTGGAAGATCTATTTCCTCCTTTTTATCCCAGCAATCCTTCCAGTACATTTAAGACAAGTCACCGTTCTAATTTCTCTCTTTTAAAAACCAAGAATAGCTGTTTTCTTTTCCTGACCAGACAATGACTCACATATACAGGGTCTGTTTTTATCAGAATTAACAGCAATTTGAAATCCATTTTTTTATGGACAAACTGAATTCTCACCTTGAATCTCAAAGGGACAATTACATAAGAGGACAATTATACCTCATTACTACAATTCTCAAAGGCTTAGTAACATAAATATTATGAGAATGCCATCAGTCACAATGCAGGAGAATATCTGCATGCATTAACAAGTATGTGTATATTGTACCATAATTTATTTGGCTATGTGTAAGTTTATATAAGCTTGTGTGTATATATAAATACTTCTCTATGTTAAGAGACAAGATCTTTCCATATCACTTCTGCCATTTCCTATTTATCCTTGATAGGTCTATGGAAACAGCTCTTCATGGATGAGAATCCACCTCTTCTAGGAAAATCACTTTTTGTTTTTTTTTGTTTGTTGGTTTGTTTCAGTTTTTTTTGAGGAAGACTGGCCCTGAGCTAACATCCATGCCCATCTTCCTCCACTTTATATGTGGGACACCTCCCACGGTATGGCGTGCCAAGTGGTGCCGCGTCCGCACCCAAGATCCAAACCAGCGAACCCCGGGCTGCCAAAGCAGAATGTGTGAACTTAACCACTGCTCCACCAGGCCAGCCCTTAGGAAAATCACTTTTTAAAGGAACAAAGTCCAAAAAGCTCATACAAGGACAAAAATACCCACATGCATCACTCTCCTTACACTTTGCTCTTTCCTATATTACTGCATATGCCAGAAGAACAATTTTCTCCTAAGTTAAAATATTGGATTTCATTTCTCATGGGTGAACATCTAGGAAAGGAATTGTTGAGTTGTATGGGAAATGTTTGTACAACTTCATAAAATATAGCTAAACTGTTTTCAAAGTCATTTTACCTTTTACTACCATCTGAAATGTATGAGCATTCCGCTTGCTCCACATTTTCACCAGTATTTGGTATTTCAGTCGTATTCATTTTAGTGATTTAGCTAGTATGCAATGGTGTCTTACTGTGGTTTTAAAAAGAACTTCATTGATGACTAATGATGTTTAGTATCTTTTTATGTGTTTATAGATGATTTGTATATCTCGTTTTGTCAAGTGCTAAAATATTTCACTGATTCTTTAAGGAGATTGTTTGTCTTCTTGTTATGAGTATAAACAGTTTTTCATGTGTTCTACAGACAAATTTTCTGTCAAACTCATATACTGCAAATATTTACCAACAGTCTGTGGCTTACATTTTCATTTTCTTAATGGTGTCTTTCACCATTAGGAAACTTTTACCATGAGTTTTTAACATTAATGAAGTTTCTTTTATCATTTAAAAAATAATTTTCTTGAAGAAGATTAGCCCTGAGCTGGCATCTGTGCCAATCTTCCTCTATTTTTCTGTATGTGGGACAGCTCCACAGCGTGACTGGTAAGTGGAGTAGGTCCATGACTGGGATCTGAACCAGCAAACCCAGGCTGCCTAAGCGGAGTACATGGAACTGTAACCACTCGGCCACAGGGGCAGGCCCTTATCAATTTTTGGATGGTCCATCCTTTCTGTGTTTCATCTAAAAAAATTCCTGCCACAAACTCCAGAATATTGTTCTGTTTTGTACTAAAATTTTGTAGTTTGATTTTTGTGTTTAGGACTATGATCCAGTTCCTCTAATTCAAGTTAATGGTTGTGTATGATGTGCGGTAAAAGTTAAGGCTCATTTATCCATATGGATATCCAATTATCTCAGCACTATTTGCTGAAAATTATCTCTCCATTGAACTATATTGGCATTGGATTATCATGGAAATTTAGATGACCACATATGCTTGAGCCCTTTTTGGGACTCTATTACTCTAATATCCTACTGCCTTTATTACTTTTTTTTGGAATAAAGTATGAATTTAGGGAACATAGAGCAATATTTAATTTTACTTACTAGTCAGCAAGCTATAATTTTCATGAATAAAAGTGAGTTTCTGCCATTCCATACGATGAAAAACAAGCGATTGGTTACTGTACAAGATACAGTGAGCTTAAGCATTTATTAAAGCCATCTCTGAAGTATGAGCTTCCTGATTACAATTCAAAGGAACTATTCTAGATCTGCACATACTTGATGAACTGAGAATTAGTTGTACTTAGGAAACACACATCTATAATTACACTATATGATAAAGCATTGAAAAATATTTTATAAATATTACAAAATATAGTTCACAAATTTTATTTTCTAAAATTTTGGTTTGCACATGGTTTAGAGCTATTTCACTAATAATTAATGAATGCAAAAATTCATACTCATAAAATGTGCTGCCACAGATATATTAACTAATAGCTTGTTGAATAAATAGTTGGAATTATCAATTGCACTATAAGAGTTGAACAATCTGTAGCATAGCAAATCAAATTTTTCAGAAATAAAATAATGAATCTAACAATATTATATTGAGTGACAAAGCAATTTTGTGACCACTAATTTTCTGAATGTGTCTTTCACATCTTTGTTCCTAAGGCTGTAGATCAAAGGATTCAGCATAGGAATCACCACTGTGTAAAACACAGAAGCCACTTTAACTACGAGCCAAGAAGTTTTAGGATTAGGGAAACAGTAAAGGAAAAGAATGGTTCCATGGAAGATGGTGATGGCTGTCAGATGGGAGGCACAGGTGGAGAAAGTTTTCTGGCGCCCACTTGCAGAAGGCATCCTCATAACAGTGATAAAAATGAGTATATAGGACAGCAGAATAATCATCAGACTGCTCCCCTCATTAAATATGGCAATAATAAAACACAGCATCTGGCTGATATGGGGATCTGAGCAGGAGACAGAAACAATTACAGAGTAGTCACAGATAAAATTATTTATGATGCTAGACTCACAATAGGATAATGCAAGAAGAAAATATGTGAGTGTCAGGGCACACACTATACACCATGAGTAAGACCCAGCCACCAGAAGCACACAAAGCTTCTGGGACATAATAGTGGTATAGAGTAAGGGGTTACAAACTGCCACAAAACGATCATAGGCCATCGCTGCTAACATGAACGTTTCTGTTACAGCAAATATGCAAGCAAAACAAAATTGTAGAATGCAACCAGAGAAAGGGATGGTTCTGTCTTCTGCAATCAAGTTCTCCAACAGTTTAGGTGTAACTATGGTAGAATAACAGAAATCTACAAAGGACAAGTGACTAAGAAAAAAGTACATGATCATGTGGAGTTTTGGATTGATCTTGATGATTATTATCATGCCTAAATTCCCCACGACAGTGACTGTATAGGTAGACAAGAAAACCAGGAAGAGTGGAATCTGGAGTTCTGGATATTCTGAAAAGCCCAGGAGAATAAAAGTAGGTATGATACTTTGATTTCCTTTGGATAACATCACGATTCCTGTTGAGTAAAGAATCAAAAGTCATTCCTAAAAGTACAGCTGAATACAGGAAGAAACAGAAGAAAGAGGCTTCCTATTTGCCTGTGAAGTTTGTACAGAACAGTGATTCTCAAAGTATAGTTCCCAACCAGCAGCAAGAACACCTGACAATTTGTTAGGGGTGCAAATTCTCTAGCCACATCACCAACTTCCTGAATCAAAAACTCTAGTATGGGGACCACAGTTTGTGATTTAACCACCCCTCGAGGTGATTTTGGATTTTGATGCATGCTAAATTACGAGAATCATTGTTATAGAAAATGTATAGTAATAATCCTATTGTTTAAAATTCAGCTCTTGTTAGTATTATTAATATAGAATTGAAATATAAATTTAGAGCGTGAAAGAAATTATTAAAAAACCCAAAACTTAGAGAGGCAGAACAGAAGCACAGAGCACCTTGTTACGGTTCTAAGAATCACACTAAGGATCAAGGAGATCACTTGGTATTGCAAGTGGTGCCACATAAATCTTAGTATTAATTATTTTTATGTGTTTGACATTTTCTAGACATAATACAGAATGAAATACCCATAGAATTTAGGAGTTGGAATAAATCTTAAAATGCATCCTGTTTGTGCCTTCCACATGATGCTTGAGAATTGAAGATAATTTCATCCATGAAATGATTATATGGCCTCCATCAATACCTCCATTAATGGTACACTGCCTCCTGGGGTAATTTTGTGGCTCTTTTATTGACATTTTGCATGACATTTATTATTTTATTAAAGTTATTTAATTATATTTTCATTAACTATTTATTAATGTGCTTTTAGGTCATCTATTTTGATATATGTTTTAAAAATTATACGCATATATTTAAATATATAAACTGTATATATTTTTTTTGAGAAGTGTCTTATATTCACCAACAATAGTTCGATACAAAATATGTTCTACAATCCAATGAAAATAACGCATTTTCTTAACCCCTCTGAGAGGTAAGCCCTCTCTTATGAGGAGGCAAACTTGGAGACGATAAGGAAGTGAGAGCAGTGAGACAATAAAATGAAGGGCCCCAAGATATAGACATGAGGCTGCAGTGGAATTAGATGAATGATCTGTCCCATCCTCTTAGCTTTGTCTGGAGCAAGTGTCAGCCTCCAGACTTAGCTCCATGATCACCTACTTTTACATGTGCTACAAGCAACCCCGGATATAAAGCATCTATCATCAGCATCTTTTTTCCAGTAGCAAATGGGACTTGTCGGATACACTGTAAATATCCATTATTGTTCAGTCTATTTTAATAAGTAAGTCTCCTTCAACATTTGAATGTATTAGGAAAATCCTGGCATATTAAAGAGATTACTATTCCTGCTCTGGCTTATTGGCAAACTTCCTAGGTCAGTAACAAAAAGATACTCAGGAAAAGACTTGGTCCTCGAACTCTAGCAATTTCAAATAATTTTGGTGAAAATCAATAGATTAGGATTAGGTTTGTACTCAAATTGAAACTAGGCCTATAACATTTCAAAAATCAACCTATATCCCATAAATTTTCTGTGACTTCACTATTGCTCACTGCTGCCAGTTTCTGTGATACAAAATTTAATTATCAGAAACACTTCATTGCCCTGTTAGTGACAATTAAAATGTCTCTGACCATGGGGCCAGCCCAGTGGCATAGTGGTTAAGTTTGTGCACTCTGCTTCAGCAGCCCAAGGTTTGTGGGTTTGGATCCTGGGTGGAGACCTAAATGTCACTTATTAAGCAAGGCTGCGGCAGCATCTCACATACTAAATAGAGGAAGATTGGCACACATGTTAGGTCAGCGACAAACTTCCTCAAGCAAAAAGAAGAAGATTGGCAACAGATGTTAGCTCAGGGCCAATCTTCCTCACCAAAAAATAAGTATCTGAGCATAAGAAGAGTCATTTATAATTTTTGGAATAATCTACATGAGCTGTAGCTCCATATTTTCCACCTAAAGGGAAAGATACCAAAAGAGAAATGAATTGACCTGAAACCAGAGATCTTGATATCTTTTGATCATTAATGAACCTCAGGCATTTTTCTTCTCAGTAATCAAACATTCTGTAAGATAGCAACAGGCTTGAAGTTCGTAACAAAAGTGGCAGTATATTTTAATGAGTATGCCAGTAAAATGGCATTGTACTTTCAAGACATAGGAAATCTCAGAGAATACACAGAAAAAGCTGAAATCATAGTACAAACTCTGCCACTTATGTATGTCTCTATGACAGTGGAGTTATAAACTATAGAAAATTATAACTGAAGTAATCCTCGGTGGGCCATGAATCATACAGTTAGTAGAAACACTGTCTCTTGCGTCATTATGGTAGATGCATTTTCTTCTAAATCATTAGGGATAATTACGTCTTCACATCTATTCCATTAATTGCTTGTAGATATTAAATTATTGAAATAATACAAATTGATTAAAGAAAATGTAAATGGTTTGAGTTTTAACTGAGAAAAAAAGGGACAATCCAGAATTAGCTGTTATTAACTCAACTACCTTTCAAATTCCACATTGAAGTTTAGAGTGGAGAAGCTTGGCCAATGCTGCCTTAAGCAAAGGACGAATATGACCATCACCAATGATACAATGTGGATATCATTTACCTCCTGTGGTACGATGTGATGAGAAAGATCTGACCTGTGTGTTATTCTTCCCACACAATCCATAATCTCAGTTTAATGTGAGAAAATCATCAGGTAAACCCATATTTGGAAGTATTCTACAGGCTTACTAGCCAGCACACCTTAGGACTGTCAAAGTCAAGAGAAGAGCGAAAAATTGTCAAATACTGGAGGAGGCTGGGGAGACAGGACAACTAAATACAACGTGGTAGCCTGGATAGGGTCCCAGGAAAGAATAAGGGCAATGGAAAAAACTCATGGAATACAAATAAAGTTTGGATTTTAGTGATCATAATGTACTAATGTTTCTTTTTAAAATTTTGCTTTATTGTGGCAAGAACACTAACATGAGTCCTAGCCTCTTAAGAGATTTTTAAGTGTACCATGCAGTATTGTTGACTACAGACACAATTTTTTACAGCAGATCTCTAGAACTTATTCATCCTGCTTAACTGAAATTTTATGCCCATTGATTTGTAATTCTCCATTTCTCCCTCTGCGAGCCCCTGGCCACTATCATTTCACTCTTTGATTGTGTGTATTTGATTATCTTAGATATCTCATGTAAGTGGAGTCATGAAGTTTGCCTTTCTGTGACTGGCCTATTTCACTTCGGATAAGGTCGTTAAGGTTCATCAATGTGGTCACATGTTGTAGAATTTCCTTCTTTTTTAAAGCTAAACTTTATTCTATTGTATGTATATACCACATTTTCTTTATCCATTTATATATCCATGGACACTCAGGTTGTTTCCACATCTTGACTATTGTGAATAGTTCTGCAAGGAACATTGGAATGCTAATACCTTTTTGAAATCTTGATTTCAATTCTTTTGCATAAATATTCTAAAGCAGGATTAGTGGATCATATACTGGTTCAATTTTTAATTTTGTGAAGAACCTCCGTGCTGTTTTCCATAGCAGCCGCACCACTTAGCATTCCCAGCGACAATGCACAAAGGTTCTGAATTTTCCATATCCTAGACAACACTGGTCTTTTGTTTTTTGATAGCAGCCATCCTGACACTTGTGAGATGATATCTCGTTGTGATTTTGATTTGCAATCCCCTGAGGATTGGTGTGGCATCACACAATTTTTTCATATACCTATTAGCCATTAGCACATCTTCTCCAAAGAAATATCTAAACGAAGTCCTTAGTCCACTTTTTAATTGGCTTATTAGGTTTTTTTTGCTACTGTGTTGCATAAGTTTCTTACATATGTATTGGATATTAATCTTTTACCAGATACATAGTTTGCAAATGTTTTCTCCCATTCTATATGTTACCTTTTCAATACTGAGAAGATATTACAGTGAAAAATAAAAAATAATTGATAAGCCAACAACAAAGATAATAATGTTAATATTTTGGTTTTTATTTTGTCCATTTTTAAATTTTACATGTTTTTATCAATAAATAGATATATACGTATATTTATCTATCCTCCATCCATCTATGAAGTGGTAAAGAAAGAGCGGACTTTTTATTCAATATATTAAAATCTATGTATCTTTGTTACCTCTCCCCTCCATCATAAACTCGATCAAAAAGAGTAATCATAATGAAGGAATAAATCAAATAACAAAGTCACTCTAATAAAGACAATGGTAAAATAAACACCAACTGATATGATTTTCCCATAATTTCGGAAATGTATAAAGTGGATGGAATATAGTCTAATGTAGCAGAGAAGGCATAGCTACAGGTAAGAATGCTTTATAGTGTGGATCTAAAGAATAAAAATAATTTTTACAGCCCATGAGGGGCTCAGGCTTCAAAAGTATGTAGTAAATGAACAAAATAAATCCTGAAGTTTGTATGAAAACGTAAAGGGCCAAGGACGATCAATATCCACTCATGAAGAAGTAAAAGATGAAACAATTTCTCTAATGGATATCAAGATTTATTGCAAACTATAATAATTAAGAATATGTAGTAATGGAAAATGCTTCAATAGAATACAATAGAGAGATAAGAAGCTGCCTGAAGTAGATTGAATAATTGGGTTCACTTATTCACCATCTCCTTGCATCCATAAATTCTACATACTTTGTTGTTGATGGGGTGTATTTCTTCACCTTTGGATTATGAATCCAGTCCTGTGACATGTTTAATGATCTGTTAGCAGAAAAAAAATTGGCAGTGCTTAACTTAGGCTTTAAGAAACCTTGAATATTTTCACCTGGTCTACTGCTTTTCTGACATTTCCATAATGCAAATATCCAAATAGTCTAAAGATGATAAAAGACATGCGGAGCAATCCACACTCACGGAACTGTGGTGTGAAGCAAAACATTCCTAGCCTCATAGTCCAGGGCAGAACCACCTCAGATGACCTCCTGATCTTTGAAAATAAATAATCGTACTTTTAAGCCATTGATTTTTGATGCGTTTTTCAAGAGTTATTGTGACAACAGCTGATAATTATACTGATAAGCACACATATGGACACTTCATTTATGACAAGATTGGTATTAAATGGCAACAAGGCAGGAAGGGATTTTTTTTTCAGTAAACAGCATGTGACAATGATATATTCATCTGGTTAGAAATGAAGTAGTATCATGAATGTTGGTGATTGATTACAGCTCTGAGATGCTGTGTTTGGTTAAGTTTGACTCAATTCCCTTGTTTTCTCATTCCAGGACCAGGCTGAAGGAACACTCTCGCTTTGCGGTATGCTGTTTTCCAAGTTTGATGCATAAGCTCAAGGAAGGAAGATTCAAACCATGTAGGGACATGTCAAGCTTTTTCTATGAGATAACTTATGACACACTCGTTCACTTTGCATTGTCCCAAGCAAGCCACATGGGAATTGTTCTCCTTCTGCCTACAGAGAAGCATGACAAAGATAAAGAGAGAACGAATAATGCTGAAAAAGTAAACAATCTGTCAAAGACCCAAACCTCATATCATCCACAAAAAACGAATTTTAGGTGACTCATACAGCAAAATATGAAGAAGAACAGACACTCTTGAATATTATATAGACAAATGCCTTCTTGACCTCAAGGGTAGATAAATATCTTCAACAATTACAAAAACATTACAAAAGTAATGCAGTTGACTAAGTTAAAATTCAAGCTTGCTCTTTATTTGAGGACATTGAGTGAAAAGTAAAGCCAAAATGCAAAAAAGCTTTCAAGATACGTAACGGCCAAGGAGATAATATTCATAATATAAAATAAATTTTTGAATAAATTAGAACTATCACATAATAACTTAAATGAAGATTGGTAAATGCCCTAAGAATCCACTTTAAAAAGAAAAAGAAAAGGGCTGACCCAGTGGCGCAGCAGTTAAGTGTGCACATTCATGCTTCAGCGCCCCGGGTTTGCCAGTTTGAATCCCGGGTACAGACATGGCACTGCTTGGCACGCCATGCTGTAGTAGGCGTCCCACATATAAAGTAGAGGAAGATGGGCACGGATGTTAGCTCAGGGCCAGTCTTCCTCAGCGAAAAGAGGAGGATTGGCAGATGTTAGCTCAAGACTAGTACTCCTCAAAAAAAAAAAAAAAATACATGAACATATTGAAATGTGCCTAACTTCAATAATCATAAATATCCAAATTAAAACTACAAATGAAATATTCTAAATCAAATAAATGGGTAAAAACCATAACATCTAATAATACTGAACACTGGCAAAGAGGTGAATTATAACTTTAGAGCTTTCAAACATTGCTTTTAGGAGTCTAAATTGATAAAAATCACTTTGAAAAATTAAGAACCAAATAAATGCATAATACTTCTGGGTATAAATCTCAATCAAATAAATACTTATGTGCAGTGTAATGGTACACATGCCCCCAAATTGAAATTTCCCAAATGTCCATCATAGTAGACTGGAATAAAGAAAAATTCTGAAATATTTATCATATAAAATATGTAATAGAAACAAATGGAATAAGGTATAAATATATGTAACATGAATACTTTGTAAAATGTAATATTCATCTATATAAGTCAGCTATTTGAGATAAATAATGCATGAATTCCTTTAAATAAAGTTGCAAAAAAGGAATACGAATTTATATTTTTTGAGAGGCATAGTTAGATATTGAATCTATATAGACAAGTAATTGCATCATTTTGATAAAAATCATCCTTTTGACTCTTGCTGAGAGTAGGAGGAAAGGGCCAGTGATTGTCCTATGTATTGATCTACTTGAGAGTTACATGGATGTTTGTTTAAAAAATATGTTTTGGTATGTTTTAAATTTAAAATGAACAAGTCAGAGAATTAAGCAGATGCTAGATTTTGCAAAGAGTTAGAGTATAATCATAAATGTAATAAAAACTATTGCACAATACTAGGTTGGGGAGTAAAATACATTGATTCTATAGTTTTAAAATATCACTATGGATGATCTGAGATTCATGCCTTATATAAGGTTAAAAAAATATGAGAAATATATTAATTTGATACTAACTGCTAAAAACCCACAATGACAATGGGACACAGGAAGCAGAGACATGAAGACGGTGTTTCATTTTAGAGCCAGAAATAACATAACTGACTGACATATTTGAGAGAGGCTGCAGAATAATAAATCAAAATAAATAATGCCTTCTCCTTTGCTTATTTAAGCAACTGAGTAGATATGGATGGCATTTACTGATATAAAGAAAATTGATAGGGGGCAAAAGTTTATCATTGAGACTGGATGATTCAAAAGTATACTTTATTACTCTCAGTCTTTTTATCAATAAGTAATGGATATAAGTTTTGTTAGAAATAAATTGAACTTTTCTTTAGTATTCAGTATTATTTCCAGTAACTTTTATTGAACTATAAAATATCACATTGATGTTCAAAAGATGAGTGATACATATAGAGAGTGGTTAATATTTTCAGCATCTGCTCACTCAAACTCAGATAATATTTCTCACAATGCAAACTCACAGATCCTCATTTTACTTCGAATGAAGTGAAGTTTTAAGGGGAAGAAAAAGTTCTGTTTTATAGAACTTTCTGAGTCAAAAGAATTGGTTGTGAGAACCTGAGTGCGGATCCAGTAAAGACAGTTATCATCTGTGTCTTTGCAGCACTTTTATAAAGGAGAACTGAAACTATGACATAAGTAATGAGTCTCTAAATATACATCCCTTCTTCGTCATTCTGACTTCCGTAATGTCTAACTGGGAGATGTTGAAATATATTTCTTCCTTGAACCCAGGTGAGATGAAGTGCATCAGAATGAATTATTTCTGTAGTAAGTCAGAGTGTCCCGACCACCAAAAAACAGGGAAAGTGAAACATTTAATTGATTTAAAACATAATCACATATGTACTTAAAATAAAGGTAAACTAGCATCAACAATATATGTGAAAAATTATTGGATGTAAGTACTACAAAATACATATATTTATTTGAATTATATTGGTTGAGAAAGTAGTTTGGAGTTGATTAAACCCCTGACAGCCTCTTTCAAATCTTTGTTCCTAAGGCTGTAGATAATGGGGTTCAGCAGGGAGATCACAACTGTAAAAAATACAGCGGCCACTTTGATCAGGAGCCATGAGCTCCTGGAGGTGGGCACGCAGTAGACAAGAAGGATGATCCCATGGAAAATGGTGATGGCAGTCAGGTGGGGAGCACAGGTGGAGAAGGATTTTTGGAGTCCATTAGTAGACTGGATGATTGTGACAATCATGACAAGATAGGAGGAGAGGATAATCAGGGGCTACAAGCCTCACTGAATACAGAAATGACTAAACATATCAACTGACTGAAATAGCTGTCAGAACAGGATAAAGAGATAACGGCAGAATACTCACAGCCAAAGTGATTTATGGTATTAGAACCACAAAAGGATAGTTCCAAAACAGAGTATGTGATTGTCAGGGAATATATTCAAATCATATGTAGGTTCCAGCTGCTAGGAGGGTACAGAGTTTATGAGACATAGCGACTGTGTAGAAAAGAGGATTAGTAAGAGCCACAAACCAGTCACAGGCCATCACTGCTAACATGAACATTTCTGTAATCACAAATGCACAGCCAAAGAAAAATTGTACCATGCATCCTTTGAAGGAGACAGCTGTGTCTTCCACAACTAAGATTTCTGGCAGTGTGGGTGTAAATACGCTGGAATAACAAAAACCCAAAAAGGATAAATGGCTGAGAAAAAAGTACAGGGGTGTGTAGAGTTTGGGATTGATCCTTATAACCACAATTATGCTTAAATTTTATTTACTCTTACTTAGCCTGGAATGCAATACTGGCGGGGTTTGGGAAGGCATTTTATACTGAATGAATCAAATTAAAACTCATTAGCCTGGATTTGTATAATATGTCGATGAGCTATATAACCACATCTTTTTTTCACTGCAATACAACTTCATTCACAACAGTATTTTAAATTTTTATTGTACGAAAACAATTCATTTATATTTTCTAATATAATATGTTTACACCTCTGAAACGGCACATCTACCCTGGTTCTTTTACACTGTGTCATCACTACACATGTTACTACATAACTCTTCCAAGAAAACATTGCTGGTTAATCTAAATGTCTTTTCTCTTACTCTATTTTCTTTCCACTCATATCTTCACAATATTTATGCAATGCCTGGCATATTTTACTATTCTTATGGATATATGTGTGTCAATGTCCTTCACTTCAGATTGAAAAGATGATCCTAGGTAGAATCAACTCACCAAAAGCCAGATCTTGATATATTTTTTTATTCAAGACTTCCTTGTTAGTGTTTAAAACTCCATACATATTCTGTCTCAAAATTGAAATTTTTGTTTAATTTTTTCCAATGCCTTAGTCAGAAAGTTGATGATTCTTGCTAAATATAACTTAATAAAGATACCAAGAAATGCCATTTTTGCAACTGTCAGGAAATTTTGGAGGAAACATAGACATGTCCTTGAGGAATAAACAGATTTTATACTGAATGAATCAAATCAAAACTCATTAGCCTGGATTTGTATAATATGTCCATGAGCTATAAACAGGTCTGGAAACTATACTCCATGATCACGTTGTTTGTTTTATGTCTCACTAACTGACTTTGGGGACACAGGCCTTGGAGCATCCTGACAACATTTATTTTCATGAGCTAAAAACAAAATAATTAGAGGAAACTTCCTCTTCTGCAATTTAGAATATAATTTCTTCTAAACCATTAACATGTGGATCTTTATGTCTCAAAAATAATTTACCTCTGTATAAAGGCTATAATTCTTAAAATCATGAAAAAATTATAGTCACATCTATCCAATGACTCCAACATAATTATAGTTGTTATGATGTGCTTTTTAGTGTATTTTGCTTAAGTGTTGGCACATGTTTTTTTTATAGAAACACATTTAACATGACGCTGTACAAATTTTTACTTTCAATAATTTGGGCTTATTGTTTGTTATATCCTAAATATGCATTCCTTTAGCTGGGAGTTGGGGGGGGGGGGTAAGGTATTTATCCCTATCTAGGCTGTAGATCCACTGTATTCTTCAGTTCAGCCATAGGGGTTAACGTGCTGATATTTTAAATCCAGCTATGTGATTCCTACACGTACTCCTCTAGGACACAAATCAGGAAATAAAGAAAGTACTGTTAAATATTGATCTGTCTTGACATAGGCCTTCAAGGAAAAACAGTCACATTTATACCTACTACATCCAAAATTTTAAAAGAAGAGCAGCATATGAATTCATTGGCAGAAAAAAATTAACCTGTAAGCATCACTTAACACAACCATTAGTGAACTAAGATATTATCTAACATACATTTTTGCCTTACATTTGTGTAAATTAACTGATCATTCAAGAGTATTTACCAAAGTAAAACAACATCCTGTTCTAAAAGGATTTTGCAACTATTCACTCTTTTGTGCTTTTGTTTTATTTTCTACTAAGAGACAGAAAACTAGAGTGCAAAAATTAAAAGCTACATAACTTCAAAATCAATATTTAAGAATAAGATATTCTAGTTTTTAGCTTAGAGTCCTTAATGAATATATCAAATGTTCCATGATGCATGCTCAAACTTTCTAAATCTTTTTTCTCTTCTTAAAGATGTTTATTAAACTACACACACACACACAGGTTTTTATAGTATCTGATAGGAACAGTTACTTATATCCCCTTGTTGACAAACATTTAAAAATTAAAGTAAATCCTTTGTTACTACTGTGATACACTATGAGTATTGAGAATGTTGTTGTATATCCCTAAAGAGTAGTCACACAAGACATGATTTGATGTAAAGCATTCTGGTAAAGAAATTCAACTTCCGTATGGAAATAAATCTCTTAATCATGACAGAAACAAGTAACATTTAATGGGTTAAATTAGAACAACAACACGTGGATATCGCTCTATTCTTTGCTTGTAAACCTTAATCATGATTACTAAGACACAAGTAGAAAAGGCAAGCTCTTATATTTAATCTCGACCAGTCTTTTCACTTAAAGTAACCCAATGACCCATCAATTATTAGAAAACTTTGGTAAAACGTGTCTCGGTCGTGAGTTATCTGTTATCTGCCATAGAGTTATCTGGCATTATCAAGAAATAATGTGTTTCTTGAGGTAAATGTTTTAATCAATCTTTGGTAGAGTTTGAACCAAACTTTACATTTCTCCCTACACCCCTAACCACTGACTTGCAATTTTACTGTTCTATAAGAGGTAGATAACTTTCTCACACTTTGACTTTGGGCTTATCCATGTGTTTTGCTTTGATTCATAAAATAACAGCAGGTGATACCCTAACCGGAGTTTGAATTACGCTTTTGTGTTTGGGCATACATTATTGTGACTCAGCATTCAACATAGACCATTAGCCAAATGGTCCAACAAGGATGGCCTACAAACAGGTCTGTAGATTGAAGTTCATCTGATTAGCTCAGTCTTGACACTAAAGTGACCCAGTTGGTATCAGCTGAGCTAGCTTAATCAAGTCGCTGATTCAAAAGGATTGTTATTATTACATCCCACTGGAGTTCATGATTGTTTGCTTTTTGTCAATAAATCACTGGTGCCTGAATAAGATGTATGCATTGTATTATCAACATCCTGGTTGCTGTGTTGTACTGTCATGGGGGAACCTGGGTAAAAGACATTGGGATCTCTCTATATTACTTACTACAAACAACTTAAAATAAATCTAAAATTATGTCAATAAAATTTCCAATAAATACATAAATGATATACAACTACTTTGACATAAATGGAAAAACTAGAGTGATGGGTACATATTTCCAAAATGTGTACCATTTTCTTGTGCTACTACATAGAAAGAAAATATTGCATATTTCGTTATACTACCAATTATAATTTAACTAAACCATATTCTGGAGTGTGCCAAACTTAAACACAACACCAAGGGGCTGGTCCAGGAACTTTTTAAGGGACATATATTTCCTATTTATTTTTGCTTGTCTGTGAATCTTCCGATGCTAAAGTGGTTTGTATGGAATTAAATATATATTTGTTTAGATATTTGTGGTTTTATGTTGAACAGCTCTTAATGTACTACTTTTATATTAAGAAATAAACTTCCTCCTTGCAAGATATAACACTTCAGATCAACTCAAAAATTCCACATGACTTCTATTGAACACAAATTTGTCCTGGGCAATCACACAGTCATGTATGCTAACACAGAGACTTTTGCGTTTCAATTTCTGAATCAAAAACTTAGTTTAAGTAGTCTAAGTTTTTATCCCTAACATTATTTGTAACATTAAAATTATTCACTAAACATTAGAGTGAATGGATATTGAACTGCCAGTTGAAAGGTTACCATATTCATGTACTGCTTTGCTATTGGACAATTCTTACCAGACTCTCAAAAAGAAATAATGGATATTTCTATCTTTATATTTTATCACAGAACAATCTAATATTGATTAACTTCTTGAGTGTATCTTTCACATCTTTGTTTCTGAGGCTGTAGATCAGTGGGTTCAGCATGGGGATGACCACTGTGTAAAAGATGTATGCTACCTTGACCATGAGCCATGAACTTTTGGAGTTAGGAACACAGTAGAGAAAAAGGATGCTCCCATGGAAAATGGTAATGGTGGTTAGGTGGGAGGCACATGTGGAGAAGGCTTTGTGGCGTCCCCTAGTTGAAGGCATCTTCATGACAGTAATAAAAATGAAAACATATGAAGTAAGAATGATCATCAGACTGCATATTTCATTGAACGTGGCAGAGACAAACATGATCTTCTGGTTAATGTATGTATCTGAGCAGGAAACAGCAACAATGGCACCATGCTCACAGCCAAAATTATTTATGAAGTTATTCCCACAAAAGGATAAGGTCAACAAAAAACATGTGAATATTAAAGAACAGGCTATACCCCAAGAGTATGATGCGCCCACCAACAAGGAACAAAGCTTCTGAGACATTACAACTGTGTAGACAAGAGGATTACAAACTGCTACAAATCGGTCATATGCCATCGCTGCCAACATGAACATTTCTGTCACGACAAATATGCCTGCAAAGAACAACTGCATGATGCATCCTGTGAAGGAGATGGTTCTGTCTTTCACAACCAAGTTTTCTAAGAGTTTAGGTGTAACTACTGTAGAGTAACAGAAATCAACAAAGGATAAGTGGCTGAGAAAAAAGTACATGGGGGTGTGGAGTTTGGGATTGATCTTGATAATCACAATCATGCCCAGGTTCCCCACCACTGTGATTGCGTAGATGGTCAGGAATACCAAGAACAGGGGCAACTGGAGTTCTGGATATTCTGAGAAGCCCAAAAGAACAAAGGTGACTCTGCCACTCTGGTTTTCTTTGTTCCTGTGGACAAAATATGAAAGTTTATCCACAGAAGTAAGAACCAAAATTTGAAATAAGTAAAAGAATAGAAGCATTGAGAAGTTCGATGGGTCTCTATTAAGAGTGTTGCTGAAAATGCTACACTTCCACTGTTACATTATTTCAAAAGTTAGTCTTCACTTATGTGATGATTACATAGTAAATAATAATTTTGTGTAAGTGGAATAATCAAAAACAAAGTTAAGACAGGAAGGATGAAAAACAGAGTAGACATCGTTATGTTTCAAATAATAAAATTCGATTTCCTCATAGACAGCTAATGCCAGTCATGAGGGGTAGATCAACTCTGCTGAATCTCAGCTTAGTAAAACTAGTTGTATTAGAGGAAATACCTATCATGAGTTTCTACAGTTTCTTCCGTCTCACCTCTTAAGCTGTGAGATAATTAACTTATATGTTAAAAAAATTTTGAAATGCTAACATTCCTACAAAATGATCAATTTAATAGCTTCTTTGTTGTTCTGTGTTCTTTCCAGTGCCCTTCTGACTCCTAGTAACACAGTAGTCTCGGGACGTTCTGGAGCTGTGCTGTAGATGTATTATAATCTTTTCACTTTTGTAGAACCAATTTTGAAAATGTTTAAATATTATTGATTGCATATTACATTATGCATCAGGAGGCATTCACAATGAAATGTATACTGTGTCTTCAGTGATAACAGTTGAAACAATATTGAACAAAAAGCTCTTCATTTTCCAATGTAGCAAATTTTTTAAGTTGGGTAAGTGACAAACAATAAGAACTATGAAGTACTTGAAAATGCATATAAATTTCAGAGTGCAGGAAAAATTAAATTTAAAGCTTTTCCAAAGACCAGTGTCAGGATAGAGAACTACCTCAACACGGCACCATGGTATTTCTTGAATATTACTTGATGTCAGTAGGTATTTCCTCAGGAGTAAAATGAGCATAGTAATAGTATAAAATTTAAGTCACTAGAAAGGAAATAGGTACTTTGATAACGAATTGAAAGGCTATATGATATGACATCATGCACAGCAGATATTTAGCTTTCTTTTTTATTGGATTTATGAGTAATTGGTATGACATCAAAAACCTTATTCGGTTATGCAAATCAGGCCAAGCATGTACAAGTGTCAACAGGTGGGGACACTTTGGAATAGAATGTAGAATTTTTTTCCTACAGAACCCACACAACGGAAATACTATGGGATTTCTTTGGGTACTTCATCTAAGATGCATAATAAATGTTCCCCATTCTCCTACAGGTTTTTTCACCACAATAGAATATTCTCAGATCCCCACATTCTTCTGCCTGTAGGAAAGATATCTTCCAAAACCCAACTCCATGACAGATACTTCCTCTGTAAAAATCCTTCATAAGGTCTTAGCTGTGGAAAGATGGAGTATGGCAATTTTTCCCAGCCACATTCCTTCAATTTAAAATACTTTATGCAGCATCGAAGGAACAATTTTCCATGATTACTTTAACCTAACTGCCAATGACATTTAAGATTTCAAATACTTTTTATTAGTTAACACATGAAGTTTACATAATTCAGCCTGGCTTTTCCAAAAATTCTTGTATCTATAAATTCAATCTCATTATCACTTAAATTCTTTTTTAGTCATGATGGAGTTATCAAGCTCTGTTACGTAACGCATGCTCATTTACTTATAGCTTATTTTCCCATTTTATCCTCACTCTTATAATGTTTTATTTTGCCACCTACCATTATTGACATTGCTCACTGTTTCTTCTCTTTTGTATACATACAAACTTAATATTTATATCTCACAGTTACCATGTGCTATATCCTATCATTCACAAATGTGATAGTTTGTCACTTTCTTCCTCAGAGATCATAGGAAGTGTGAAGACAAGGCCCATTTTTTATTATTCTCTTTTGCCAAAATGTTTATTTCATTGCTGAGTACATTGTGGCCACCCAATGAGAAAACCAGGATGAATATCATTTGAAAGAAAAGAATTAGAATATGATAATGTAAACCCTCTCCTAGTCAAACTAAGTGGATTTGTGGGCTCTTTGTTCTGCGCATGTGTTTGTGTACTGCAAAGATCACTAAAACTCCATATTTACCTTTAAAGTAAAAGAAAAGAGACTGAATCGACTCACCTAAATACAAAAGCACTTGAATGAGTCATTTGCTGAAGAATTCTTTGTTAAGATTAATGAACTCCAGGAGTGCTCCTGCTTGATATTTAATTAAGAGAAACAGATTTGAAAACACTAGTAGGAGTCCAGAGAATATTTCATTAAATACTTCCTATAAGTTACTTTTTTCCCCAACCTATTAGGAAAACTCAGAGATACCAAAGATAAGATCACATCTGAAAACAGAATTCTAACACCAAACTGTGTTACAAATATATGAATCAAGACCTCAGGGACATGGAGCCTAGAGAATACCACTGAAGTATTGTTTGAAGCCTGCAATTCAAGTAATTAGATGTAACACTGTCCCATATGATATCTTCGCTTTATATTTTGTTCCTAAAGCCCTCCTGGGGGCATTTGTATTATCAACTTTACTCTATTAATCTTAAGAAAAATAAATAACCCTGTATATGTCTTTAACTTTACAGGGACATAAAAAACAGAAATGTACAAAGGGAGAAAGCATCTATAAGACAATAGCTAGGAGAGTGATTATTAATTCATATTGATTTATTTTTCTATTTTCTCATAAAGGTATATTTATGTTCCTATGTTTCTAAATATAGAGCTGCCTAAACAATGTCACATTTTTATTTTTTCTTTGTTAATTAGTAATGTGTTATAAACCATTTTCTATTTACACTCTCAGTTTTACTAAAAGAAAACAATTTGTGTTGGCCTTTTAAGTGTAAGTACAGAGGCCTCAAATGTTCATATTTACTATTGAATCTGAAAAACAATTGGGGATTATACATTTCCTAAATATACGAGTTTATGAAAAGGATGATATATTCACTGATTTTGGTAACTCTATCCATCATGCCTTTAAAGACACAAATTAAATTTACCAGTGACTTGATGCAGTAGAGGATTATTTCTTACTAAAGCAAGATAAAGCATGCATTTCTAAACATTGACAACTCTGTTCCTTGTAGTATTATAGGGGCTGAGGTTTCTTCCAACTTGTAGCTTACCATCATTATGGGGCTTCTGAAGTTATGTTTCTCTTTTGTAAGTGAATAAGAGGTAATCATGGAACAACTCTGTGAGTACATCTTTAGAAAAGATCAATCTCATTGAAGCTGACCTCACATACCACAGAGGGGAATCAAGGTCAAGAGATAGTCAAAAGTCTCAGAAACACTAAACCTGAGGAAGTACAGATAAAAAGTGATATGGAGGGCTGGACTGGTAACATAGCAGTTAAGTGTGCACATTCTGCTTCAGTGGTCCAGGGTTTGCTGGTTCAGATCCTGGGCACAGACCTAGGCACCACTTATCAAGCCATGCTGTGGCAGGCATCCCACCTATAAAATAGAGGAAGATGGCCATGGATGTTAGCTCAGGGCCAATCTTCCTCAGCAAAAAGAAGAGGATTAGCAGAGGATGTTAGCTCAGGGCTGACCTTCCTCAAAAAAAAAAAAAAAAAGTGATATGGATCTGTACTCATCAAGGATATTGGTCTGTACTTTTCTTGTAGTGTCTGTCTCTAGCTTTGATATGAAGGTAATGCTGGGCTCACAAAATTAATTTAGAAGTTTTCCCTCTACTTTTGGAAGAATTTAAGAAGGATTGATGTTAACGCTTCTTTAAATGTTTGTAGAATCCTCAACAAAAGACTAGTAAATTGAACCAAACAACATATTAAAGGGATTATATAATATGACCTAGTGAGATTTTTTCCAGGAATACAAGTGTGGTCCAACATAAGACAACCAATCAGTGCAATATACAACGTGAATAGAACAGAGGAATAAAACAACATGGTCAGTTCAATCGAAACAGGAAAAGCATGTGACAAATTGAAACACTCTCCCATGATAAAAACACTCAGAAAACTATGACTAGTAGGGAGCTTTCTCAACCTAATAAAGGCTATTATGAAACTAATAAAGGCCACTTATGAAAAATCCACAGGCAGTATAACAAATGATTAAAGATACCATGTGTGGACCTATACACGGTTCATCAGGCCATGCTGTGGTGGTGTCCCACATGCAAAATAGAGAAAGATTGACAAAGATGGTAGCTCAGGGCCTATCTTCCTCACCAAAAAAAAAAAAAAAAAAAAAGAAGTATAAGCAAGAAAATAAGAAATAAGTGAATTGGACTTCACAAAATTTAAACCATTTGTGCGTCAAAAAACATTGTCAATAAGGTCAATAAAAAGCCTACAGAATAGGATAAAAGATTTACAAATCAGGGGCTGGCCCCGTGGCCGAGTGATTAAGTTCACGCGCTCCGCTGCAGGCGGCCCAGTGCTTCGTTAGTTCGAATCCTGGGCGCGGACATGGCAGTGCTCATCAGACCACGCTGAGGCAGCGTCCCACATGCCACAACTAGAAGAACCCACAACGAAGAATACACAACTATGTACCGGGGGGCTTTGGGGAGAAAAAGGAAAAAATAAAATCTTTAAAAAAAAAAAGATTTACAAATCATATATCTGATACTAGCCTAATATCCAGAATATGTATAGGACTCTTACAACCCAACAATAAAATGTCAAACAAGGGGGCCGGCCCCATGGCAGAGTGATTAAGTTCGTTAGCTCTGCTTTGGTGGCACAGGGTTTCACTTGTTCAGATCCCGGGCACTGATGTGGCACTGTTCATCAGGCCATGCTGATGCGGCATCACACATCACATAACCAGAGGCACTCACAACTAGAATTGGGACTCTGGGGAGAAGAAGAAGGAAAAACAAATGAAGAAGATTGGCAACAGATGTTAGCTCAGGTGCCGATCTTAAAAGAAAAAAGGTCAAACAAGATATAAAACAAGATTTATAAAAGTCTAACAAGCACATGAAAAGACACTCAACATCTTTAGACTTTAGGAAATTGGAAATCAATACCATAATGAGACATCACTTCACACCCACTGGGCGGACTCTAATTAAAATGTGTATATATATATACAATAGCAAGTGTTGGCAAGGTTTTGGAGCAACTGAAACTGTCATACATTATTAGTGGGAATATAAAATGACTCAGACACTCTGGAAATCAGTTTGGTGATTCCTCATATAAACAAATATAGAATTACTATCAGACCAAATGCATAGTAAAAATATTTGCCTTCCACAAAGAGAAGTTGCCCTTTGCCCTCAGTTTCTGGGAGGTAATCTATGTCTTACCTGACAAAAGTGTCTGTTTAGGGAGGGTGGCTGGCCACACCTGATATCAAGGTGGGGCTGACCATATTACACAATCTTCAAGTAGGGATTGCCCATACCAGAAAGATTAACCATGAGATTTAGTGTGGAGGCTTTTAGATATGGAGTATCAGTCAACCTGGAGGCTGAGACCAACATTTGGACAATCAATCAATTAATCAAGCCTCTGTAACAGAGTCCTAATAAAAACTGAACACTGAGGTTTGTGTGGATTTCCCTGGTTGGGAATAACTCATGTGTATTGTACAATGTTAATTCTGGGACGATAACATGTCCTGAGGACAATGGAAGTTTCCTTTTTGGACCCCTCCTAGACTCTGTCCAATACATTTCTACCTTTGAGTTATTTGTCTGTGCCCTTATCTTGTGATGAACCATAACTGTGAGTATACTTCTCTGTAAGTTGTTTGAAATTTCTGGGAAATTAGGGTACCTAAATGTGTTTTTGGGAATTCCTCAGACTTGTAATTTGTGCCAGAATTGAGTGCTGGATTATATGCTGTGACCTCAAACCTTACAGTCTGGCTAACTCCACGGTACCAGCAATTCCACTCCTAGGTATATACAAAACAGAATTGACAACAGGCACTCAAGCAAATACTTACACATGAATGTTCTTATCAGCATTATTCACAACCGCCAAAAGGTGAAACAACACAAATGTCCTTCAATAAATAGATGGACACACTAAATGTGGTGTGTATATATGTATGATGGGATATTACTTAGTAATAAAAAGGAATAAAGTACTGATACATGTTATAATGTGAATGAACCTTGAAAACAGTATGCTAGAATGA
The DNA here is from genome assembly GCF_041296265.1 of Equus caballus. Taxonomy (NCBI): domain Eukaryota; kingdom Metazoa; phylum Chordata; class Mammalia; order Perissodactyla; family Equidae; genus Equus; species Equus caballus. The sequence goes on from NC_091695.1 coordinate 17,344,053, forward strand.
AAGAGGTCAGACACAAAGGTCACATACTGCATGGTTCCCTTTGTATGAAATGTATAATATGGGTAAATACATAGAGATAGAAAGCAGATTTCTCATTATTAGGACCAAGGAGGAGGGGGAAATGGGGAAAAACTGTTTAATGGGTATGATTATTTTTTGAGATGGTGAAAATAATTTGGAACTAAGTAGAGGTGTGGGTGTACAATATGGTGAACCTTTTAGTGTCAATGAATTTTTACTTGAAAAAGATTAATATTATATTATGAGAATTTCACTTCAATAGAAGAGAAACCAGTTATGAAAAGGAAATAAGATTTGATTCTATTTTTTATCTCAGTCTCTGCAGCAGTTGATTCAAATTTTTCAAAGGTAAAAATCATGTTATTCTCCTAACTAAAATTCTATTGCTTCAGTCTTCCATATTATCAATAATTCATTATCCAGAAAGAAGGAAGTAAATAAGTTTTTCTTGTTCTAATACTCTATCCTTTCTGTTCCAGTTTGCTGAAAATTTTTATCATGAATAGTTGCTTAATTTTATTAACTATTCTTCACATCTTTTGAGGTGACTATATGTTATATTTTATTTTGTTAATGTGGTGAATCACATTGATGGACTAGTAATGATATAGCAAGCTTGCATTCCTAGATTAAACCTCTCCTGAATATGATTTATTACCCATTGCATATATCAATGAATTGATTTGCTATTTTAAGCACTTGTCCATATATATTTATGATATATTGTTCTGGAACTTACCTATCTAGTGATGCAGGTATCATAAAATGAACTGGAAAATGTTGCCTGCTTATTCTATTGTTGGTGTAAATTTATGTACGATTGGAATTAAACCTCTCTAATGTGCCATATACATTAGGGATAAGGCTATCATTTTTGTAAGGTATTCCTGAAATTTTGTTGATAACAGTAGGGAAATAAACACCAAATATAACCAGAAAATCACTCATACATGTTGCTTCTCTGAGACCCACAAGGTCAGAACTATTTTCATACACTTTCTATTGGGCTTTATCTTTGTGCTTAGAATGCAACTTTTTTCATCAACAAGACAGTCTTTGAGCTTGAATGAACTATGAATCTAAGCAGCAATATTCAGGAAAGAAAGAGCCTTGATGTAGGAGCTCCACAATCCCTTCCCCTAACTGCCCGTCTGAATTTCCTTATTTCTCTTTCAGAGTCAATCTTTTTCTAAGAAGATAAAGAGTAAGGAAGATCAGTTATGCAGTAAAAATGTCACCTAACACCCCTGGAATCCTCATATTATAAAAAAATTGTCCAGCATTGCAAATTTCCTGAAGTTGTATTACTAAACATTATATGAAAAGTAATATTTACATAATATGGTCTACATTCAACTTATAACATTTTCTCCATTAAGTGACTATTAATTCTGTACATTCTTCCTTTAATCTTGTGAATACCTTCACCAAAAATCTTGACACAGCTCCTCAGAAATGAAACAAAGGAACTGCACCTATCCATGGCACTATTAAGAATATAAAGTAAGAAGCGTATAATTCATATATAGAAATGAAGAGCCCATCTAAAAGTGCACAGATTAAAATTATAACTTTGAAATGCTTGGAGAATATCTGCATTATATTTGTGTAAGTAAATGTCCATTCAAAAGCATTTTCCAGAATAACTAAAATCTATTCTAAAGGAACTTACAGCTATTCAGATGTTTTTCTTTATAATTTGTTTTATTTTCTCCTTAGGATCTTAAATCCAAAGACCTATAGCATATATCAAATATAGCTCACCCTATACTGCGTTCACATCCTTTAGATACATGTTTTCTGTCATTAAAATATTTTTATTAACATACACACAGCCTATCAAACTACTTGTTGACTGGAGCACTTAGTTGAGTGTGTATGACATCTGGCTGACAGAGAGTTAAAAGTTAAATAAATCACATAACTCTATACATTATATATCTTGAATTGTTGAATATATTGTTACATATTGTTCCACAATCAACTAAATAGGTTAGGTTACAAAGTTTGACATCAATCTTCATTAAAATGGAAATTAGAATTTTTTATTTGCAGATAAAAAGTCCATGATTTGGGTGAAGTCAATAACATGATTCACAGTCTGCAGTTGGACTGAAACCATGATAACTTGGAAATTTACTAAAATTTTGTCTATCCTGTGAGACATCAACCATGATCAGCCATGGAAAAGTCTGTCAAGCTACAACAGTTATTTTTATTTATTTATTTATTTTCCAAAAAAGATTCACTCTGAGCTAACATCTGTTACCAATCTTCCTTTTTTCTTCTTCTCCCCACCAGAACCTCAGTACATAGTTGTATATTCTACTTGTAGGTCCTTTTGGTTCTTCTATATGAGCCACCACCACAGCATGGCTACTGACAGACAAGTGATGTGGTTCCATGCAAAGGAACTGAATCCAGGCCACCAAAGTGGAGCAGTTATATTTATCTGAAATACAGGAAGAACAGTTTCCATTAAACAAAATTGACCATAAACTTTAGGTATATTGAAGTGTTAGGCCCAAATCTTCATTGTATTCTGTATCCATGCTCATTGCCATATAGCTTTTCAGTTCTACAAGGCAGATACAATTTCTTAACCATTGACTTTGTGCTCAGCTATATGATTTGCATTGGCTAATAGAATGTTAACAAACATAATACACATAGGAGCTTGAATCGGCTTTTGTTATAGCGCATTCTGTCTTCTGACTCAGTCATTGACAATCCAAGAAGATACTCTAACTAGCCCAATGGTACGCAGAGCAGAGCTATTGAATCACCAAGCAGATCCATAGACTAGAGATGATTTTGCTAGTTAGGCAAGACTATATCAGGTTAACGAAGATGCTCTAGCTGATATTAACAGGGCTGCTCCAATAAATCCCCCGATAAAAAGCAAAAATTGCTTAATGTTACATGTCACCGAATTTTATGTTCCTTATTATGCATCAACAGCTATATTATACACAACTCAAAATTGGCATGAATGACAATTTTAGATTTAGCAATAACTACTTCTGAAGTGTGCAGTTTTTAATTTTAATTTTTGATGTTTTATATACAAATTAAATTTATATTAACAAACATAATTTAAGCAAACAAGATTGTGGAATTTGTTGGGGGCAGAGGTATGACTTCTTTGCACTTAAATTGTACTAATGCTTCCTGTGTGGAATTAAATAAATATTTGTTTTAAATTTAGAGTCTGAGTGCTGAATAACTCCTAGTTTACTATATTGCACTTGATGTATTCTCCCTGATAACAAGTTGTAAATATTTACAGTAACTCTATAAACCCATTCTGTGATGACAAAAAAAGAATGAAAGGTTCACTGGGCAAACGGTAATGTGTACTAACTCAGAAATCTTTGCATGACAAACTCTGTGAGCAGATTCTTCATTTAAGTGGCCTCAACCTTAATTAGTGTGTTATTTATTATTTTATAGCTAATTTGCTAAAGTTTAAATTTAACAGATGCTAAATAATCTGTCAACTAGGGAGTTACATTGAACGCTGCTTTGCTTTATGAAAAAAAGGAATTTGAAGTATTAAAAATGCTAAAAGTCTTGGGCAATCCTCCACAGTACTCTTTAAAATGAAAAAGTAAATCTTACCATCTTACATTAATGACATAACAATTTGCTGTTGATTGACTTCCTGACTGTCTCCTTCACATCTTTGTTCCTGAGGCTGTAGATCAGTGAGTCCAGCACGGGGATGACCACTGTGTAAAACACAGAGGCTAACTTGACCATGAGCCATGAACTTTTGGAGTCAGGAACACAGTAGAGAAATAGGATGGTCCCATGGAAAATGGTAATGGCTGTCAGTGGGAGGCACATGTGGAGAAGGCTTTGTGGCACCCCTCAGTTGAAGACAATTTCATGACAGTGATAAAACTAAAAAAATAGGAAGTAAGAATGATCATCAGGCTGTTTGTTTCATTGAATGTGGCAGAGACTAAAATGATTTTCTGGCTAATGTGGGGGTCAGAGCAAGACAGAGAGACATTGGCGGCATGCTCACAAAGTTATTTATTGTATTATTCCCTATGAAGGATAATTCCAATAGAAAGTAGGTAAGTGTCAGGGAACAGACTGCACCCCAAGAGTATGATACAGCCACCAAATGGAACAAAGCTTCTGGGACATTACAAATGTGTAGAGAAGACGGTTACAAACTGCCACAAATCAGTCATATGCCATCACTGCCAACACGAATGGTTCTGTCACCACAAATATGCATGCAAACAATTGTATGATGCACCCTGTGAAGGAGATGGTTCTGTCTTCCACGACCAAGTTTTCTAGTAGTTTAGGTGCAACTACAGTAGAATAACAGAAATCAACAAAGGATAAGTGGCTGAGAAAAAAGTACATGGGGGTGTGGAGTTTGGGATTGACCTTGATAATCACAATCATGCCCAGGTTCCCCAGCACAGTGACTGTGTAGATGGTTAAGAATAACAGGAACAGAGGCACCTGGAGTCCTGGAGATTCTCAGAATCCCAAGAGAATCAAAGTGACTTCAGCACTCTGGTTTTCTTCATTCCTGTGGACAAAATAGGGAAGTCAATTCAGAGAAATGAGAAGCTAATTTTGGATAAGGGAGGTTAAAATGAGGAAATGTTGAGAGACTTTGTGATTATCTATAAATAGTGCTGTGGAAAACTCTTTGTTTCAACTGTTACATTATTTAAGAGCTAGAATTTAATAATACCACAATTTTAGAGTGAGTATGAAATCTGTGTAAATGGAATACAAAAGAAGGCAGTTGAGAGAGGAAGGACAAAAATAGAGTTGACCCTGTTACATTTCAAGTGATCAAATTCAGTATCCTCAGAGGCTGTTAGCATAATGAGAAAGACCAGTCTAGCTTTTTGCATAAACCTGAGTTTAGTTAAAATGCTCGTCTTGGGAAAAATATACGTGATGTTTCTATGATTTCTTCCCTGACAACTTGTTTAACTATGAGACCTTAGAACTCAAAAGAAAATTAATGAACCAGTAAAATGGTCGAGTTACAATATTTTTATTTACTATTGTGCTATAACTATTTCTAAATTTCTCTTTCCAGTAACTTTTTTACACTTAGTCATACACTTCTTTTCCCGTATTTTAAATATTTCCTTCAGAAGACTAATGCATTTGATCAACCACATTTACCTAATTGTTGCAAATTATAAAAATCTGTTACCCTTCCTTGGTGTATTGTAACATCAAGTATTTAGAGAGATTTGTGGTAGAAATAAAATTAACTGTAATATGTCCAGACCATTTTTATTATGCTGGAGACTTTTCTACAACATCATTATCAGATGGTCATCTTAGTGTACTTCAAAACCTCCAATTATGGGCCATTGCTTCCTGAGGTATTACAGTGTGGTTTTTATTTGGTTAAGGACCTTCTTTCATCAAATTGCTTTCAATAGACATAAAGATAATCCTTCCAATGCCCTGTTTTCTTAATTTCTGGATCTCTCCCAATAAGTTTACCTACACTTGAATCACTCCTCATTGACCATCGTCATAGTCTCAACTATGCATCTATCAATGATTATACGACCTCAAAAATGCCAATTTCATCCACATCTGTAACATAGTATGTATTGTACTTATATTTTATCATTTACCTTTTTAACATTGTGTGTTCACAGTAAAATAAAAGTCATGAAAGCTAGGATGGGGCACTAGAAGAGAGTAAGTACTCAATAACACATTGAATAAATGAGTATATGAATACATGAATGAGTGAACTTTAGGTATATAATATGCATGTACTGGATAAAAGCTTATAATAATACTAAAGAAGTTAGACTTACCTATAGAGTCAGCACCACACTGTGAACTCACAATGCACTGAGACACATCTTGAGTCCTGCAAAACAGGTAGCCATAGTGAAACCCCATGGGACCTAAGCTTACTGAATTAGCATAAAATAAGGATTTTACAGGGGGGAAATAGGCTGAATTATTTTTTTTAAATGTCCTGTGTTCCTCCAAAATGGTTCAACTGCTTTTGTCTCCCTTTATAATCCATTATTCTCAAAGCCACTTCCTGACTGCTTACTGAAACCTAAAATGGCACTAGGCATAAAAACAAGGCCATTCTACGTAGAATTATGTAAAAATTCTGTCTTATTAGGAGCTGAAGTTAAGAGGCTATAGTTTTCCTTTGGTTGTTCTGACTTTATCCTCCAAGACTGTTTGCAGCACTTAAAGCTACCCTGCATAAATATAAAGATATCATTGACATATCCCTGCTCTTTTTCTTCTTCAATTGCTCCTTAAATTCCCTTGATTCAATACTTGTGATTTAATCTTATACCACATTTATTATTATTTCCTGAAAGTATTTTTCAATTTTACACAAAACTCATTGAGTGCAAATTCCATAACAGAACATATTCCTTCCAAAATCTATACTCGTCTCCTATGGCTGTTATAACAAAGTCTCAGCAGCCCCGGATTGAAAGGGAATGCAAAGCCATCAAAGAGAAATAAAATTTTGATATATATTCAGCTCATTATTACCCATACATCTTTTCCACACAGGTAGCTTTTCACCCCACCTCCTGCACTCTGTATTTGTACCAACAGACTTAGGGTAAAGTTCACAGTCCCCCATTTAGCCCCAGGAATCATCAACTATGTTGAGCTGGCTGAGAGCACAAGGTGCTGGGCGCACTCTTTCCCTCCTTTCTGATGCCAACCATCATGACTGTCTCACTGCATATCCACTGTGTATTCAGCAGTATAACAGGCATTTAGAAACCACGATATTGTAAAATATGGTCCTTATCCTCAATTTTTTTTCTTATGAGTATTATTCCAGAGAATAATGCATATAGTTACAAATGATACGTTGCTACCAATAATTCTTGTTTGTTATTGAAGACAAAGTTTGTGTGTATAAAGAGAGGAAAAGAATATTGTAATCAAGAAAAACTGAAAATATTTCCTAGTGTTGTAAGTCAGTGAATAATAATAAATGTGGTGAAAGATAAGGAATCAGATCTTCTAGTTGGCTGAACTAAGTAGGTATCATGGCAGTTAGAGTTACACAGATGTTTGCCTCCTGCAAAGATTATTGGAACACATTATTTTCCTTTTAAAGTTAAATAAAATAAGGATTGAATCAACTCACTTGAGTGCAGAAGAATTTGACTTATTCATTTAGTGAAGCTTCTTTGCTAAGATTAATGGATTCCAAGCAAGTTCCTGTTCAGAATTCAGCTTTTTAAAAAAAATATAGTAACAAACCTGAAAAAGTAGTGACAGGAATCTACAACATATTGCAATAGCTATTCCAGGGAAATGACTTTTTCCTTTAACCTGTCAAAAATAAATTCAGAGATGACAGAGAGAAAAGCAGATCAAAAAGATAAATCCTAACACCAAATGGTGTCACATGTATATGCCACCAAGACCTTAGGGATGTTAATCCTGGAGAACATCACTGAAGTCTTGCCCCAGAGGCCACAAATAGAGCAATTAGATGAGGTAATGCCCCATGTGATATTTTGTTCATATATAATTTCTTCTAAAGATCGGGGAATGATTTCATCGTGAAATTTAATCCATTGATCTTTTAAAAATGTTGAAGCAGACACTATATTTTTGTCTTTAAATACCTGTAAAATATAGAAATGTACCCAAAAAATCAGTTATTGGGCAACAATCCAGGGATAACTAATCTCAATCTTTGTTGTAGTTCTGGTTTTCCCTTTCTATATAGATATACATTTATCAGTGTGTATCTGGATATAAAATTACTCAATAAGCATTATATTATAGGTACATTGATTATTATCTTTTCTTTTATTTTATATAGTACTTTGAGCTTCATTTTCTATGAAAACCGTTGATTTTCTTAAAATAATACAGTCTGCATTACTCTTCCAAATTTGTGCACGTTATTCAATTCTTACATTAATTATTGAAATTGTGAAAAGCTCATACTCTACTTTTCAATTTATAATCTAGGTATGTATATAAGATTATATAAATTATATAAATAAAACTAAATGTTTATTATTTAGGTATATAAGATTATATAAACTATATAAATAAAATTATATGTTTATTATTTAAGAAGCTGCCATATCTTAACAAATAAACATCTCAATCTCAGTGACTTGACTTAAAAGAACAGGTCAGCCAACTTTTTCTGTAAAGAGTCACATAGTAAGTACTTTAGATTTTGTGAGCTATATAGTTTTAATCCCAACTGTTCAATTCTGCATGTTGTAGCATGGATGCAGCCATAAGCAATACTTAAATCAATAGGTCTTGCTTTTCTCAAATAAAATTTTATTTATAAAAGGGCAGTGAACAAGGTTTGGTTTGTGGGACATAATTTGTCGACTCATGCAATAAAAACTTATTTCTTGATTGTGCAAGGTCCAAAGTTATTTCGAGATCAGTAGGCAGATGTCCTCTGAGTAGCGATACAGGGCCTAGCCTCCTTCCAAATTGTGACTTATAATAGTCTGATTATTATAATGAAATTGCAATATAGTGGGAGAAACAACAATTTACTTTAAAGGATACAGCACTTTTCTGCACTGTCACTATGCATAAAGCTTTTTTCTTTGTTTAGTTTTTACTTTACGATTTGTTGAGCTGAGCACATTAGGGGTACTCTCCACAAGTGGGGATAACTGAATAATGTCCACGATTTTTTCTGATTGGTAAATCATAAAAAGATTTTGAATTTTGGGCTGAACTATAATGTTAACATAGGATTGCAGGGACAGGAAAGAAAAACAAAAGAATCTTCAAGCAGAGAAGACAGTCTGAGCCAAGGCAGAAATTTGGATCTTCATGTTCCTATCAGTTAGAAGTAGAGTTTATGCAGGTAGCAGTAAGAGAGAAGATTTGAGGATCAGAGGAGCCAAATTGTGTACAAAATGCAATTGGGATCTGTGTAGGTTGTTGAACCTGGTAATAAGGTTCAATGCCAATAGGAAAAAGATGGAATAACGAAGAGGTTGTGGTTGTAAAAAGGTATAGGCGTTGTGAACGAAGTTGAGTCAGTTCTAATATTATAATCATGACATTCAATTTGGATGCATTAATACATTATGTAGACGGAGGTAGCTCCCATTTTCATTTTAGTTTGGAAGGGAGCATTATGTTCTTGACAGCTTGTCATTGCCGGTAAGCTAATAGTTCCCAATAACTATTAATAATTTTATAGGTACCCTGTGATGTCAAGTGATTAACAGTGAGATGTATATATTGGAATTAGAGCATTTAATAAACCAACCAAGGGTCTGAAGATGTCTGGAACATAGAAGAAAAACAAAAAGAGATCCTGACTAATGTCTTCAAATATTTCAAAACTAAAATGTGAATGAAAGGCTGTCCTTGTTTCCTGTGTCTTCAAGAGAATTAATTCCATTAATTCAAAAACCACAAGAACACCAATTTCAGAACCAAAAAAGGATTTTCTTTCCGTAATGTCCCAAAACAGAATAGTATAAAAAACTCTCAGTCTCCCTGGGTTGCTGAATTGACAAATAGCATATAAGAAGGGACTATAAAGATATGCACATTAATGTGAGTAAAAGGAAGGGGGTGGCTCTTTGGGAAGAATGTCAAAAAAACAATAAAACCCCACAATGTGTCTCTACTTTTGGCATGTTCTGTGACTAATCCTTATATTGGTACGGAGCTCTCACTAAGATCACTTCATATTTGGTGTTCTCAAAATACTCTATTGTTTTCAAATCATTTTTTATGCTTCTCAAATGCTGGAACTTACACATATCTAACAAGTTGGTTTAATTGCCCATGCAATAGAAGTATCTAATAGTAATTAAATAGCACACTCTAACTTTCCTGACCAATAAGGATTTGCTTCAATACAAGATTTATTAATTCTTGCCTATAAGTGAGGAGACAAGTCTTGTAAGCAGATAAGTAATGCATACTATATGAAAGAAGAAATTCAATTCAGAATAGCCACAAAAATCTAGTATGATATATAGATAGTTATATATAGAGATAGAGATATTTGATATAAGTATAGAGATATATAGAGAGAGACATAGATATAGTTATAGACAAAGATATAGATACCTTTGAGAATGGAAAGTGTAAAGTGTATGCCCATGGCTAGCACTCTGTGTCTACGGTAAGTTTCAATTAATGTGATTACAGGCAATTTTATCCATCTTTCTGATCTAAGCCGGGTCTCCAGTCCGGCATATATTTCAGAAAAGATCAAAGAGTTAGGGTGAACTCGATAATGGATGTCTTAAATCTCAGTCCAGTATTATTTTATTTTTTATTACAAAAGAAGCATTTAAAAAAAAAAAGAGTTTATCCCAGTTTGACATAATGAGAAACATTTGTCTTAATTCCCCCAACATTGTCAATTCAATTTTCATCTATTTGTGGTCTCATTCTCAACCAAATTACATAGTAATGGGTAGAATTTTTTCATAAGGTCCAGTAGTACAAAATCCCTCTGCAAATAGTAGGAGAGGGTATGAATTTGTCTGTCCATTACAACTGATACAAACAGAAATATCCACTAGATGGCAGGATGATATCATAATTTAAATCAAGACACTAAAATCTCAGTATATTAGTTGCTTTAAGAGAAAACCAGAGAAAGAAATAAAAAACAAGAAGTTCATAGTCTGAATATACCTTGAAGATCGTTGATTGCACACTCTCTTCCATTAAGGGATAAGGAAATACATGTTCAAAGATGGTAAATTACCTGACCACATTCCAGAATCAACTCACCCATTATTTTTATCTTGCTTTCCAATTTATTAATTTTGAAGTAGGATTACTGTGTTGGCTCTTGGTCACTTACACAATCACATAGTTTTGGGAATAAAGAGCATTAACAGCTCAATTCATTTATAATAAGTAAATACACAAATAAAAAGGGGATTAATAATATATACAGATATTGGTATGAACATAAAAATCCTTATGAAAATGCAAATCTTCCTATAAGGAACGGGCAAATAAAACAAATTAAATGATGAAAATCTTTTATTTATTTATATACACACATGAGTATCATATCTCCATACACGTATGTATGCACGTATATGATGTAAAATATCATATATATGACATAAAATATTACAGAACTAAAATACAGCACATTGATTATATTAATAGATTTAATAACAAAGTTGAATCCATCATTGTGATTTGCACATGAAATACTCCTAATAAAAGTGATTCAGTAAAGGTAAAATTAAAGAATAAGTTAGTGATTTCTAAATTAATTTTACTGTTGTCACAGAAAATATTCTGAATAATTTGAAATTTGTTGTTGCTTGATTTATAATCCAGCACATGACCAACTGCGGTAAATTTTCCATGTGCACTGAAACACATGTGTATATTGTTTTTGTTGGGAATCATAATCTATGAAAGTTAACTACGTCAAACGTGTATGTCACTTAGAACTTCTATATCCTTAGACATTTCATTGCTTGTTTAGTCATCAACTGAAAAAGTATGTAAGGTTTCCAACCATGATAAAGGATGCATCTATTTCTTATTATAGCTCTGCATTTCTTCTCTACCAATTTGGAAGATCTGTCTTGAGCACCCGGACACATGAATTTTAATATCTTCTAAGTAGGTAGACCTCTAAATTATGATAAAATAATCCTCTTTATCTTTAGTAATTTTATTTCACTTAAAACCTACTAAGTCTTATATTATTATAACTGCATGAGCTTTCTTTAGAGGCACTTTGCTTTGTGTATATTTTTACAGTATCTTAAGTAGATGAACACATGCATGACTTACTACCCAGAAATTTACTCAGGTCTAAAACCCACAGAAATATTTATTTATGTTGACCAAATAATATAGCGAGATTCTTTGTAATACTACTATTCATAATACCTGAAAGTAAAAAACAAATACAAAAAACTTAGAAAGTCATCAACATCTTTACGTATAAAATTTGGGCTATATTCATACAATGAATGCTATACAGCAAAGAGAATAAAGAAATTTGTAAACATGATGAATAGGGGCTGGCCTGGTGGTGCAGTGGTTAAGTTCGCACGTTCCGCTTCTGCGGCCCAGGGTTTGCGGGTTTGGATCCCAGGTGCAGACATGGCACCACTTGGCACGCCATGTTGTGGTATGCGTCCTGCATGTAAAAAAGTAGAGGAAGATGAGCACGATGTTAGCTCACGGCCAGGCTTCCTCAGCAAAAAGAGGAGGACTGGCAGTACTTAGCTCAGGGCTATCTTCCTTAAAAAAAGAAAAAAAAGAAATATGATGAATAAATGTTATAAGTATAATGCTGATCAAAAGAAGTGGATACAAAAAAGTGTATTCTGTATAGTTTTGTTTATATAAAATTATAAACAGGTAAAACATTGGGGTTACAAATTTAAATAGTAATTTCGTTTGAGAGAGAGAAGGAGGATAAATAAAGGGACCAAAAGTGCTTCTGAGCTCTGTTAACGCCCCGCTTGCTGATCTCTAGCTGGTTACAGAGGTGTGCTTGTTTGTAAAAAACGTGTAGTGATATTTATGCACTTTTCTGTATGCACATTAAAACTAAAAATATGTATATTAAAAATTCAATAAAGATATTAGACAAGGGCAAATAAAAACAAATAAGACATCAAAATCATGATACGTGACAAAGGAGAATGCAGACCATAAAACTTTAAATGTATTTAAAACAACCACTATATTACAAAATCTAGATTCCACAGTGAAGTTGTATATACAAAGACAAAGCAACAATTTTCATAAACCAGTAACTATAGGAGATTAGAGGAGGAATAAACAACACTCAATTGAAGACAAAAGAAAAACAATTCAGTAACAAAGGCTATAATCCCAAACAACACAATCACATATATATCACAGGACTCTGGTAATGGGAAATACGATTTCTTTCAATTGCAATTGAGCTGTCATAAAAATTGACGATACTTTAACTCATGAGTAAAACCACAATAAAGCCAACAAAAATGATGAAAATGTAAAGAGTATTCCTTGAACACTAGTAAATGCAAGTATAAATTTTAAAAAGTTTATCAAACAATGACATTCCACATGAAAATGTAAAAGCATGCCATTAGAAAATACCAGAGAGTAATATAGTCCACAACTGCAAAATTAGTATATGAGATATATTTAAGGCAATTATTAGAAGAAATTTTATGGTATTGCATATTGATATCATAAAATGAGAGCAAATAAAACATTCCACTCCAAAGGCCTAGAAAAATGCCTAAGATAATAACAACATCTAAAATTTAATGTTCCTACCCATCCTCCCAAAAGCCATTCAGATGAGGGAAAAGCAAATAAATAATCCACACTTTTTGCATCACTGTGAAAAAGACAGCCCTGTAAAATAGAAGTTGCCTATAAGTAGAGAAATGTTTATCAGAAGTGAAGAGAAGTACCGCTGAACCTCAAAGTATCATAATTCTATGTGTGTATAGGGAAGAAGTCTGAAGAAGCAGGAATATAGCAATCTTAAACTAGAAATCTTACAAGCCTCTCAAAACTGTCAACTTAGTTCACAAAGTTAACAAAAAGTCTGTAACCATACTATCCTCCTATATGGGGCTTGGGGGACATAAAATAAGAGTCAAAACATTGTAACCAATGAAAATATCCCCCAAATAATATAAAACAAAAATAAGCAGAAGGAAACTACACCATAACATTTTAAATTGACCTAAATACCCTTAAATAATAATTTCACAATATTAACAATATGCCTTGAATAAAAATTTCAAAAAAAAAAAATAAATAGAAGAAAACGAGCTGTAACAAAAAAGAGTTGATGAGATGCAATAAAAAATTGAAGAAAAAATAGACGAAATAATAATGAAATCAAATTTGGTTATTTGGATAGAGCAATACAATTGGTAAATGCCTAGCTTAATGTATCAAGAGATAAAAAAAAAAACAAAGAGAGCACTATCAATGCCAATTTTTAACAAGGACACCCTACAGATATTAAAAAATATAATAATCAAATATTATAAATAATTTTGTCTTTATTTTCAAGTCATATACCTCACATTTATCCTTCTGTCTTTATATTTGCTAGGACTTTGTTTATTGAGCTAGACCAATGTAACACACATATGAAATAAAACAAGAAATTTTGTGATGCTGTCTCACATATTTATTCTTTAATATACTATGTTTAGAAGCTTACTGAATTCAATTGATAAAATTTCATTTAAGATTTTTACATTTCTGTTCATAAGAGAAACTTGTCAACTTTTTGGTTTTTATGATCTTATTTACAATTTGATGCTTAGAATGAGATATGCAGATTTCATTCTTTTTCTATTTTTTGGAAAACTAAACACATGTATGGAATTAATTTTAAGCATTGTCAGACCTTAGCACTTAACAAAATCCAACTCTCCATTTCTCTTGTAGGGTAAAGTATAGAGAGAAGCTAATTGTCATTTTTATTCATGAAAATGGAATAAATAAATGTCTCATATCAAGTTTTTTATTTCTTCTTGTGCATAGCCTGACATATTAAAATAGCACAGCCTGTATCCCAAGCTCTCATCCCCCCAACAGAAACATTGAAATAAAGTGCAGATACTATCAGAATCAACTTTGTCAGAAAATTGGAAAACAGTTAAAGGTTTAAAGCAACAAAAGTAATGCTAAAACAAGAAAGACGTAATTGAAAAATGGTAGGAAAGTTTTGTGGCATTTATACTTGCCCTTGGTTGCTCCTTCCCTGGTGTGGTTGCAGTCTTGAAATGGTAGACTGAAATGGCATTCCCATTGTGAGATTCTGAACTCTACTTCTGGAGGGAACAGACACCCTCAATCATATTTGCAAATTATTGTGCATGTCTATTCTAATTTGTCTGGAGGCTACATGAAAGACTGAGGCAAAGTGCATATCTTTGTTTCATCCAGAACAGAAACCTTGGGTGGGAAGAACAATGTGCATTGCTTGAAAAACGCTACAAGATGAATAATGACGCACTGATGCCTAAGGTGTAGAACAAACAGCAGGGTAGAGTTTATTTGGGAAATTAGGACATTCAAAAGCATCACTGTATGTGAGAGAAGTGGGAAGATACAGTCATGTTCAGGGTAAGATGCATACTCAGAAAGAACTTGTGAAGATCCTAGGCTTTCATCTTGGGGAGATCCCTAAGTTCAGTACAAGCCTGGCTGAATGTTGAAAGAGTGTCTCAGCACTTAGCCAATCTGCAATGACTGGAAGACAACTATATGATGTCTACCAGAGACTCACTTTAGATACCAAATAGGTCAAAAGTGAAACGATGGAAAAAGTTATACTGTGCACATGGTAAGGAAAAGAGATCACGCATGGCTGTACCAACATCAGAGAAAACAGACTTTAAGTCAAAAACTACTACAAGAGACAAAGAAGGACATTATACATTGATAAAAGGGTCAGTTGGTCAAAAGGCTATAATAATTATATATCAAACAACAAAACCCTGTTAAAAAATTCAACGGCAAATTTTAAAGATTGTACTGGCTTTATTCAATGATTTATGAATAGGGCAGCACCCAATCTAGCAGACAGAAAGCAGCTCCAAGGAGCTAAAGAAAAATCTGCAGACTTTTATCAGCAGAGGGAAGCAAGAAAAAGGAAGTTGTACTAGGCATAAAAGCAGATTGGTTGTTCCAAGATTACTATCATTTAGGGGATAGCAGTGGTCTATCATGCAGATTACCAAACTAGTGCTGACTAGACAATTCCTGATTGACTGGTTTAAGATTCCATTTCTGGGAGAGCCAAAACTATAATTCAGTTAAGTCTTGGTTTAGTGATATGGGATTTAGCAAAAGTGACTCCATTTTGGGACTGTTGCCTTGTTTTGCAAAGCCACAAACTATATGAAGGAAAATTGACAGAATTGAAGAGAGACATATATAGTTCTATAAAAATATCTGGAGAATTCAATATCCCACCTTCACTAATGGATAGAACATCTAGACAGAAGATTAATAATGAAACAGAGGTCTTAAACAACACTTAAAATAACTAGACCTAACAGACATATATAAAACATCCCACCCAACAAAAGCAAAATACTCATTCTTACCCAGTGCACAAGGGACATTATATAGGAAAGACCATAGGTTAAGCCACAAAACAAATCTCAATAAACTTAAAAAGATTGAAACAATACAAAGTATCTTATACAACTGCAGTTGAATAAAGCTGGAAATCAATTACAGAAGGAAAACTAGAAAATTCACAAACAGGTGGAAATTAAACAGTACATTCTTAAACAATCAAAGGGCCAAAAAGAGAAATCAGAAAATTCCAGAGAGAAATGAAAACAACACAATACACCAAAACTTATGGGATGCAGTAAAGGCAATGCTCAGAGGGAAATGTATAGCTGTAAAAGTTTACATTAAACAATAAGAAAGATCTTAAGATAATAATCTATGTTTACATCTTGAGGAACTAAAAAAAATAAAGCAAACTAAACTCAAATCTACCAGAAGGAAAAAAATAAAGGTTAGAGAGGAGAAAAATTAAAGAACTGAAAAACAACAGAGAATAAAACCAAAAGTTAGTTTTCGTAAAGATCAACAAAATTGACAGACCTTAGGTAGTCTGACAAAGTGTAGACACAAATAACTAAAACCAGAAATGAAAGAAGGTACACTACCAACACACTACAGCAATAAAAAGGATTATAAGAGAGTACAATTAACAACAGTACAACAACAAATTGTATAACTTAGATGAAATGGGCAAATTCCTATAAACACACCAATTGCCTCAACTGACTCAAGAAGGCATAGAAAATCTGAATAGACACTTATAACAAGTAAAGAGATTGAATCATTCAACAAAACCTCTCAATAAAGAAAGTCCAGAATCAAATACTTTCACTTGTGAATTCGATCAAACTTTTCTCAAACTCTTCAGAAAAATGGAAGAGAAGGGACACTTTCTATCTCATCCTAATAGGCCAGCATTACTCTGATACCAAAGTCAGAAAAATAAATCACCAGAAAAGAAAATTAGAGACCAATATTCCTTATGTATTCAGTGCAAAAATCTTCAATAAAATGCTAACAACCAAATTCAACAGGATATTAAAATGATTATACACCAATTGCGATATATCCTAGGAATTCAAGGGTGGTTCAACATATAACAAAATTAACCAATGTATGTATCACATTAATAGAACTAAAGAAAAGCCCCATCATCATCTAAATTGTCACAGAAAAGGACTTTGACAAAATCCAGCACCATTTCATGATTTAAAAAATAACGCAGAAAACTAGATACAGAAGGGAAGTTATGCAATAAGATAAAGGTCATTTATAAAAAGCCCAGTGCTAACATCGTGCTCAGTGGTGAATGACTGAAAGCTTTCTACTTAAAATCAGGAAGAGGGCAAGGATGCCCATATTCACAACTGCCATTCAACATTGTGCTGGAGGTTCTCACTAGAATAATTACACAAGAAGAAAAAAGAAGAAAAAAAGAGCATCCGAATTAAAAAGCAAGATGTAAAACTTCTTTTCTCACTGATGACATGCTCCTATACATAGAGAATCCCAAAATATCCACAAGAAAGTTTATCGAACTAATAACCACATTCAGCAAAGTTGGAAAACACAAGATCAACATGCAAAAATCTGTTGTGGGGCGGGCCTGGTGGTATAGTGCTGGAGCTCAGTGTGCTCCACTTTGGGGGCCCAGGATCATGGATTTGGATCCTGGGCATGGACTCATACCACTTGTCAAGCCGTGCTGTGGCAGCGACCCACATACAAAAAATCAAGAAAGATTGGCACAGAGGTTAGATCAGGGCCACTCTTCCTCAAGCAAATAGAGGAAGATTGGCAACACATGTTACTCGGAGCCAATCTTCCTCACCAAAAAAGAAAAAACATACGTATCATAAATATATATATAAAATATATATAGAAAAGAAAGAAAAAAATCAATTATGTTTTTTTCACCAGCAGCAAACAATCCAAAAAGGTAAGAAAGCCATTACATTTACAGTTGCAACTAAAAAAGTAAAATTACAGGGATAAATTTCACGAAGGAGGTGAAGGACTTATACACTGAAAACTATAAAACATTGCTGAAAAAATAAGAAATACTTAAATAAATGGAAAGATACCCACTGTTCAAGAACTGGAAGGCTTAATATTGTTACAATGGCAATACTAGCCACTGATCTACAGTTAGAAAGCAATCTCTATCAAAATTCCAACTTTTTTTTTCTGTATATAGGAAAATTTACCATCAATTGCATGTGAAATTGCAAGGAGTCCCAAATAACTAAAGCAAACTTGAAAAACATCAAAGTTTGAGGACTCACACTCCTTAAGTTCAAAACTTACTACAAAGCTACAGTAATCAAAACAGTGTGCTATGACATAAGGTTAGATATATGGACCAGTACAGCAGAAAGTTGAGGCTGGAAATAATTCTAAACATCTATGACCTATTCATCTTTAACAAGGGTAGAGGGTGAATTCAGTAAGGAAATACTATTCTCTTTGACAAATGTTGCTGGGACAATTGTATTTCCACATACAAAAGAATGAAGTTGTATCCTTTTATCACACTGCATAAATAATGAACACAAAATGGATCCATGGCCTAAATACTAAAGCCAAAACAGTAAAAATCTGAGAAGAAAACACAGGATTAAGTCTTCATGATCTTGGATTTGGCAATGGATTCTTAAATAAAATAAAGGCATGAATAGTAAAAGAAAAAAATAGGTAAAGTGAACTCCACGAAAATTAAAAGCCTTTGTGTGTCAAAGGACATTACAAGAAAGTGAAAAGACAATCTACGGAATTGTTGAAAACATTTATGAATCATGATCTGATAGGTGATTAATATTCAGACTATATAAAGAACTGTTATAGCTCAACCAAAAAAAGAAAAACAACTCAATTAAAAAATTTTTAAAAGATATGAATAGACATTTCTCCAAAGAAGATATACAAATAGTCAGCAAGCACATTAAGTGAATCTCACGCTCATTATTCATTAGGGAAATGCAGTTCATACCACAATGAGAAACCACTTCATGCTCATTAGGATGGCAATAATAACAATAATGATAATGATAATAATAATAATAATGGGAAATAAATATTGGCCAGAATGTCTAAAATTTGGAATCCTTCTATAGCGCTGGAGGGAATGCAAACTGGTACAGCCACTGCAGAATAGGGTTTGGTGGTTTCTCAGAAAGCTATACATGAAAAAGATGTTCAAATTCAATATAGAAGAGTGTTTATGAATGCTGGTTAGCCAAAGCAGTTAAATATTCCACTCATTTACCTATTATCCTCAGCTCAAAAGTCAACCTTAAATGCTCTCCTCTGAGATACTGGGAGTAAAATCTGACTATAATTCTCCTCTACCGTATGGTTTCCTATTATTTATTGTCAGTTGAGACTGGAAATCGAGAGGAGGGGAGGAAATACTTCAGTACACATTCAAAATAAAATGTCAAATTAAGGAGGCCTTGAGACAGGTGTGAAGAGAATAGAGGAAAAATGAATGAACGTGAAAAAATAAGCTAAAATTGCCCAACCAGGAGAAGTCTGAGAAAATTCTAAAGGTTCTGAGCTCTGACCTGTGGCTGGCTTTTGCAATCACTGTATACTCTTTGTATATTATTCCATATTAATTCTAGGGCTCAGGTTTAGCCCTAAGGTGAAATTCTGAGATGATTTTTGTACAACTTACTTCTCTTTCAAAAACAATTGTTCCAAAAACAATACTACATTTTCCTGAAGGCATTCTTCATCTCCAGGTTTCTCAACCTGTAGATCAGAGGGTTGAACTTGGGAACAATGAAAGTGTAGAAAAGAGCAAATACTTTGTCTTCAGTGAAAGTTGTGACTGGTCTAACGTAAAAGAAGAGAACAGGCACCAAGAACAGGACCACAACCATGATGTGGGAACTGCAAGTGGAAAGAGCTTTGGTGCGGCTCTCTGCAGGGTAAGCACAGATGGTGTATAATACCAAAAAATAAGACACCATCAAAATCACAAAAGTTATCAAAGCAATCAGAACTGAATTAACAATTACCAAGAGGCCAATTTTGCAGGTATTAATGCAAGCCAATTTCAGCAAAGGATACACATCACAGAAGTGGTGATCTATTTCATTGGGGCCAAGGAACAGTAAGATGATGGTGAGAAGAAACTGAGTGGCAGAGCATATAAATCCCCGCGTACAGCAAGCTATGACGATCATATTACACCTCTGTCTGCTTATGATTATCCTGTAGTGCAGGGCTTGCAGATCGCCAGGTAGTGGTCATAGGCCATCCCTGTGAGGATAAAGGTCTCAATGCCTCCAAGGAAGTGAAGGATAAAGAGCTGTATCATGCAGTTATTACAGGGAATGATTGTCCTTTCTGCCAATAAATCAGTCATTAGTTTGGGGCTCACTGTGATGTATAGCAAAGGTTGGAGAGTGAGAGTTAATTAAGGAAGAAATACAAGGGTTGGTCAGTTAGCTGACTGCATGTGATATAAATCATTGTGAGTAAATTCCCATCCAACAGCAATGTAGCAAAATAAAATAATATAAAGCTGAGGACCTCAGTGTTCTTCTTTCGAGGTAGTCCCAAGAGAATAGACACAATGACACTATTCCTATTTTCCATGGTCCAGTGGGGTAAAAATGCCTAACAGTCCCCCGAAAAGACATAATGCAGAAGTCAATATCCAAAATGTTCATGGGGAAAATTGATGATAACTAACATCATCAATCTGTGTTTAATGGACATGATCCCAGTGTTTCAGAAAATAAAAATCTGATATTTAATAATTTTTTTCAGATTAGTTTCATGCTGATTTCCATAAATCAGTCCTTCAGGACATTATGTTCAATGTTGACATTAATAAAAATGAATGCATTCAATCAATCAATTAAAAAAAGTCTAAAAACTATTAATAGTTGCTAAATATTTTTCAATTCTAAAGGACCATACAACTAAGTCCTTGGAAAGGATATTACTCTGGATCCTTACAAATTGAAATTTGTTAAAGATGCAGTTGTGAGTCATAAAAGTTTCTGTTTAATGATATAGAAGCAAATGTAAAGCTTAACAGTGGTCACTAGTGGAATATATGTTACCTCAAAATAATTCTAGAATGAAATAGAAAATAAAATTAAAGATTTATATAATGATATGTATATATTTAAAAAGTGAAAGCTAAAAACTCTCTGTAAGAGGCCCTTGCAGTTGGTTTGAACAATTTTTGATAGCTTGTTTATCTTTTTCTTAGTGATTTGTGACAGTAAAATCCTGACATTTTATAACAGAGGTGTGTTGATTTCTATAGGCACATCAATAAACATCATGTACTTAAATGAACCACAGAATAAAGCATTAGTTAAAACTAAAAAAGTGGAACAGAAGGCAGTCTTATCTTCACAGTTTTGCTCTTGACTCAGTATGTTATGGTTTGCAAATCAATTTATTCTCAGTGATTTGAATTACAGGATGTATTTCTGTTCTATATTTGCCTAATTTATGTCTTTTGTCCAAATCCATAAAGAATCTTGACACTGCATAATTCTGAAAAATTTTATAGGAAGCTTGTGGAAAAAGGTTTATATGAAGACAAACATTTGGGACGCAGTGCTATTACTAATTATACCAATGTGTGAATTTGAGTACCCACCTCTTGATTTCTTTAAATTTAAGTTATCTCATTTGAAAAATGAAGAAATCTTCTTGGACTTGGTCACAAAATAGTTGTGAAACTCAAATCAATAAGTCGTCTTTGCTTTATTAACCATAGAGGTATTAATTGCTGATTTTATTTTCTTAGTGTTAGTGTTGCCAAATCAGTAACCTAAATTTGTCAATAATAAAGTCTAGTAAATATGACTCCCGTGTAGAAAATGAAATTTTAGTCATAAAATCATTTTGAGCAGGAAAATAACTGAGATCTACTAGGCAAATCCCCTAGTTCTAAATAGAAACAGTTTTAATTAAAAGGGTCTAGAAAATGTATGAAATGAATAAGAGTAGTTTGAATCTCTTCATCATTTAGCAATTATATTAAAAGAGGATTTGATATACGAAAATATAGGCAATTCAGTTGAGGTTGATCTTAGCTTCTGCTAATTTAGGTTGAGTTTCAATGATAATGAAAAAAGATATATAGAGCTGATAACCACATGGTCCAGTTGTCTTTACTACAAATTTTGACCTTGAAATGCATCATTTACACTTGAAATTTTCTTTGAAATTTTTGATGTGTCTTCTGCCCTAATCTTGTAGCTACATTTTCTCATCAAGTAATTTTTAAATTCTGTCTTCATCACTCTCTTTTACAGACTAAGTTCATTGTGTCACTTTCCAAATAAAAAATTCCTTTGCAATGGAGCTTTCAAACAAAGAGATTTATTTTTATGGTACAATTTTAAGATTTAGAATTAGCTTGTAGGGAAACCATGGAAAAGTAAAGATTTTATGCCTCTAATTATATAATGAAAATATTTCCTTACCTATAAATAAATAAAAAATTATTTTAAAAATAATATTTAAAATACTGATTTGGTCAACTCAAAGTAATCACTTGTTTATTTGAATGGACATAAATAAAACCATTATTTTAATCATGTGCATTGAGATAAGAAATCATTTAAGTTGTTTTTCCTCTCCCCAAACTAGACGTGAAAGTTTTGGGTTATACATAAGCCTCTGAGGAAATTAAGGTTGTTAGAAAAGTCAGGCAAAGCCAATCATTCTATCTTCTTTTGACAGAAAATTAATTTTCCTGCTTATTAAATGTGGTCTGGTTTTTTAATCAATTTAACTAAATATTTATTTGAATCTCCAATTTTTTCCATACTCAAGGCCACAAATAATGCTTAATTTTCCTTCTCAGTAATCTTCTCTTTTTATTTCAACTTTCCCATACATTTGTAGTTTACCACGTATAAACTACCACCTATATTTCTAGCTTTTCAATTTTAGAGTAGTAGAAGATCTCTAGTTTCTATTCTTGAATCAGCCATCAATTTTAAGTGTAAATTCCTAACTTCACTTCCTTTCACACTTTTCTTCATCTAAAATGTAGAAAAATGATTGCTTCCCTAAATAAGGCAGAGAGTTTGAGTTTCAAATTTAAAAATAAATGAAGAACTTTGAAAAAAGGAAAGGGCTATGCAAATGAACACAGTTTAAGTTCAGTTTGATGCACATACAAGAGTAATAATACCTTAGAGAGGCAAAAATTAGTTGAGGCTTCTATAAGTGTATGTAGAACACTTAACTAGTGTTTAGCAAACCAGAACTTGAAACCAGAATTTTCTAAGTCTACAGCCTGAGTTCACAGATAAAAGATGCCGCATCAAAGCAACAGAACAAATGTAGTGTTAAAAACTCCACTTTTTCACAATTACCTAATTATTTAATGCAAAACCAGATAAACTCCAAAGTTATTGTCCTTGAACCATTTCAGAATATTTTGATATGCAGATGACAAAATGAGATAATAAATTGAGACAAATTCTCTAAATCTATAAAACTATAGGCAGTAAACAAAATCTACAAACTCAACCTGTTGCTCTCTCCTACATATGTAGCCCATTTATAAAGAGTAAGAAAGTTATACTCACATACACGAATAAAATGCACTAAATCTCCTCATGCCCTCAAACATGAACACTGCTACCACAGCCACAAAGAGTCCCTGTGTAAGAAAAATGGCTAGGGAAAAAAAGAGCCTAATTCATTCTCTAGAATAGCTCTTCACTCACTTTAGGAACTAGTATTCATTTGGTCTAGGGTCCCCAGCTACAAAATGATAAATCCACTATCATTAATTTCAGTTAAGATTTTGCATAACCTTTGGGCTTTCTACCATTGTTAAAAGCAAAGTTTTGAAAAATCTTAAACTTAAATAAAGTGAAATTCCTTGGGTTTATATACTGGCTTTGCTATGAATAAGCATATGACCTCACTACATTACATAAATACATTGACAATCAACAGGTCTAATCATTCTTTTTATTAGCTTACAATTTGAGCATTCCTATGGGCCTAATGTTCTTCTTAACACGTTATAGGTACAATCTTTTTCAATCTTCACAATAAGTCTAAGAAGTAAATGCTATTGATATTTACTTAATAAAGTGATGTAATAATTAACATTATTACTCATTTAATTTCTCTATGATTCAGTTTCCTCTTTTGGGCTTATTGTGAACCTAATAAGCAGCAGAGTCAAGATTTAAAACAAGATACACTCACTTAGCAATATACTTCACAAAATATTACAAAGTTAGCTCAATTCCTGATATATATGGTATACTCAATAAATATTTGATAATATTATATTAAAACAGAGGATCTCAGTGACCTTGATATTTCAATTTTTAATCTATGCAAAAGTAAACTCTATATATGTTTAATTTTCATGATCCTAAATTTCTCAAAGACACAGAGACTTGTCTTTCATTGTCTTGAAATCTTAAAAAGTGCTTGTGCAAATTTAATTCTGAATTCTAGACACTTTCTTTGATCTGTGTGATTTTTGGCATGTACTTTTTTTTTTTCTCAGACCATCATCTCACTGATGGATACATACAATCCTGATGAATACATCTATCTCCCAATGATGTTGTGAGAATTAACTAAATAAAGTGAATGAGCCATCCAGTATATGGTGTGACTCAGCAAGAAAGTATTTCCAATTATTTTTATATTTGTCCTATCCTTGTTAAATACAAGTTACCATTCATTTAACTAATAATCAGTAAATGTTTGTTGAATGATTAAAATAAATAACTTTAACGATTTAAAACAACATTTGGGGGCTGATCCCATGGATAAGCTGTTAAGATCACAAGCTCTGTTCTGCTGGCCTAGGGTTCACCAGTGCGGATCCTGGGCGTGGACCTACACACCACTCATCAAGCCGTGCTGTGGCAGCATCCTATATAGAAGAACTAGAATGCCCTACAACTAGGATATACAGCTATGTACTGGGACTTTGGGGAGAAAACAAAAAAAAGAAGGAACATTGGTAACAGACATTAGTTCAGGACCAATCTTCCTCACAAAAAAAGGCATCTAAAAAAATAGTCCCAACAAATAGTTTGACTGGAAGGATCACATCTCGCAGCGGTAGAGATCTCAGGACAATGCATGGACATTTAAAAAGTTAAACAAATGAATAAATAAAGGAAACAGAATATAAATAAAATAGTTCAAAATTGGTATTGTTACCATCACAACCATCACATGCAACATGGGCAGGCAAAGAAGTCAATAGAGATAAGGTATCAGAGAGGAAAGATTTGACATACCTCCATTTGACTTTTAAGTGACCCACCCAGGATCTTTGGTTATGTTAATTCTTGGGCCAACTTTATTTTTTTCATGAGACAGAAACAGGGATTAAGGTAGTGGTTACTGCAGGGAACTTATTTGTCCTTTCCATTTGGGTTTTCTCACTTTCTTGGTAACCTGTGAATCACTTATTTTCTTAATTGATAGTCAACTTTCTACCAAAAAATCTAATAATGTTTTCTTTCTATTTGGAACTTGCTATCCAGCTAAGCATCATTTTCCTGTCACTGTCTGACTGCCTCTTTTGGATGAAATATCACACTCTCAATGGGCAATTCCTTGATTTTATTGCTGACCAAATCTCAAAACAAATTATAAAATTCAGAGAAGATGCCTGTATCTACTGTATTTAACTACAAATGGCAGTCAATCTGTTATCTATAATGGAGACAAAAATATAACCAGATGATCTTACACATCCAGGCAGGATAATGGGAAAGGAGGAAAAATAATTTACCACACATGCTCTTCCACTTCAGTTGTTGTGAATCCATTTCTATTTCTTCGTTTCAGTGTTTTCTCTTCTTCCTCATTGAAATGCTAGTCATTCACCTACTGTTCAGAGTATTTCACTTCAACTTCTTGAATTCACATTTCACTCAGCATAGTTCATTAGCCATTTATAGAAAAAGATTTTTGTATCATTTAAAAGACTACCGACACCTGTCACTCAAGCAGTGTTCACACAAACAATGACAGGTCCTACGCCCAGAGCAACACTTTAAATTCAAGTGGAATAATTTTAATATCCAAACAAGTCAAATCACAATCTATACTTTCATAGCTAAAATTATTCCTAGAGATGTCCAGGCTCACATGATTAATTGAATACTTAATAGAGTACACATTCTAAAACTGCATTTCTTTTATTCTAGACTATTGACTCTTCCTTCCAAGTTGTTTGGATTTACCTTCCCAAATATTAAGCTCTTCCTTTAGATTTAAATTATCAGACCCACCTCAGCTAAGATAGTCTCTGGATTATAAATAGTATGCAAACCATAATAAATTTTGCATGTACTTTAGAATTCTCAATCATTAGACATTCCTCCTGGGCCCCAGTGACTGAGTTCCCCTGCACTTTATTCAAAGAGTTTTGAGATACAACAAATCTGAGTGGCTTTTGATTGAGGGACTTATCCTTTCTGTAATCTCTATAAACTGACTGAGGAGGAAAGAATAGTTCTGGACCTTATCGTAGCTAATGGTCTTCATCTCTCCTCAAAAATTATCTTTATTGTATTCTCCTAGAGAAATAGAGTAAATTTAAATTATTTCCAAGTATTAGTTAGGTAGATTTCCAGAACAATTTTGAACTAATATAACTTAGTACTATTTTGTATAGATTTAAACACTTTCCAAAAAATAATTTTAAAAAATTTGCAGTTGAATATGTGTTAATTTTCCCCCAAATCTTTACATCATTTCCATATGTCTTTATTTCCTATGTTTCTTTTTTCACATCTGTAACCAAAGATTGGAGCTGACTTCAACTGTGCTTTGTGAGCAGAATAAATAATAGCAAATGCTTATTGAGGATTTACTGTGTATCAAACACTAAGTGTTCTCATTTAATCTTCACAAGGACACAGTGAGATGGGCACTATGAGCATCATTATTTTACCCATGAGAAAATTCTGTAACAGATAAGATATATACATTTCCTAAGGCTTCAAGGCAAGGAGGAGATTACCAACAAAAGCCAGGAGAATAGCAAATTCTAGGGGAAGGGAAAGAGTAAGGACAGGAAGGGACATATCGTTGACTTTGGAGATGATGACAGAGTTCCACTTCTTGATTCATGTGGTCATTAGAGGGATATTTCCATTGTAGTTCTCTCTCTCTATCATTTGCAAAATTCTTTTGTATTACCTTTTATAATTTAAGTATGTGAAAAATATGTAAGAAAGCCCTAAAAACCATATCCA
This sequence comes from Equus caballus, assembly GCF_041296265.1. Classification (NCBI taxonomy): domain Eukaryota; kingdom Metazoa; phylum Chordata; class Mammalia; order Perissodactyla; family Equidae; genus Equus; species Equus caballus. The sequence goes on from NC_091695.1 coordinate 17,371,382, forward strand.
AGGCACCTAAGCTCCCCAGGGTAATGTGAAATTTGATTTTCCTCCAAAGAATTAACTCAAAAGCAAATCTAGCTATTTTACTTTTGTCCAGTCCATTTCATACACTCCTAAAGGCACCTGTTTTTTTCTTTTAACTTTATTGAGGAATAATGGACAACTATAATTACATTTATTTAAAGTCTACAATGTGATAATTTGATACACATATACATTGTAGCACTGTAGCGTGATTACCAAGATCCAGATAATTAACACATCCATCACTCCACATATTTAACTTTTTGTGTGTGTGTTTGTGGTGAGAATGCTTAAGATCTGCTCTCAGAAACTTTCAAATATACAAAACCATATTGTTAACTATAGTCACCATGCTGTACACTAGATCTTCAGAACTCAATTCTTCTTAAAACTGAAAATTTGTACCCTTTGACCTACATCACCCTATTGAAACCTGCTTTAAGACATTAATGACATTTCTCTTTGAGATATCTCCTACAATCTAGATCATGTTTTCACAATTATTTCTACTCTTAATGCTGAAGACCTTTCATGATATCCTCTCTGGGCTTCCTTTTCTCTGTCTTTGCAGACATGCTCGAGGCTCTGTTATATAAATCACAAATTGGACAAATTACTAATAAAGAAATGAAGATTATGCCAGATTAAACTACTTCTCTAATACCGAAACAGCAATGTACAATGTCTACAGGTTTTGAGAGAAAAAGGTTGAGAATGATAAACATTATTCCTAGTCTCATTGTCTTTCATTTATGCAGGAAAGTAAAGGATACCTTCATATTTGTTTGGCTTGATTATATGTATTACTTATGTATTCTTTTTCACCAAAAGCTTTTAAAAAGTCTTTACTGAAATAAATTTTATAATACTGTGTTAGTAACTTGTCCCAATTGCAATTTATGTAATTCTTCTCTCACTTAAATGTGCTGCAATTTGCCTTCCATATACTTTCTCTAAGTTCCCTTCCCCTTCATTTTATATCAATGTTTTAATAATCTTTGTGAAAATCGATTGAATTTTAAGTTCTCAAATAATCTTCAGGTTTTTCAAATAACTCTGTTGTTACTATTACGCTATTACCCACCTTCTTATGACGGTCTTTTTTTTTAATGGAAATCCTGTTTATTTGCATCCTATTGATGATACCAAAATATTTTCTTACATTTTTTCTGATTCCCTTGGGAAATCTTTCTCAGAAATCTACTCTTCACAATACCTACAAATAAATTGATTTATCCAGAATAGTATTTTTTTTTTGAGGAAGATTAGCCCTGAGTTAACATCTTCTGCCAATCCCCCTCTTTTTACTGAGGAAGATTGGCCCTGAGCTAACATCTGTGCCCTTCTTCCTCTATTTTATATGTCGGATGCCTGCCACAGCATGGCTTGCTAAGTAGTGCATAGGTCCATGCCAGGGATCCAAACCAGTGAACCCTGGCCGCCAAAGCAGAGTTTGCAAACTTAAGTGCTATGCCACTGGGCCAGTCCCAGTAGTATGTTTTTTAATATCACCAATAGTTGTGTTTTTGTTTTTGTTATTTTTCTCTCACCTTGAGGAAAGAAAATATATACAAAAAGTATTACGCAAAAGGAAAATTTATTTTTTAAAGAATATCACTTGGCCCTATTCCCTGTCCACTAGGTTGGAGATTGAATTCATTTTTCATATCTACCTGTCAACACAAGCTGATATGTACAGTTTCTTCCTATATGTAGTCTTGTAGTCACTCAACTAATTGAACTACTAGAAAAGGATGAGACCTATTAATTTTCTCATCCTGTCTTTCCATATTTTGAGAATCTGTGATGTAATAAACACAGTAACAGAAAAATAAACTGTCACCAGTCCCTTTGTCCCTGCCTATGACACTTTCAGGCAGATGGGGACAGGGTGCTGAAGCTCCAAGGAAACAGGTCCGACCACTCCTTTTCCTTCACACCTTAAACCAAATGATTTCTATGAAGTTTTTCATTGCACAATTTATTTCACAGGGCCAGCATTTAAGATTTACTTGAATATCCTATTGGGAAATAAAGCTCAATAATAGAAAAATATTCTGTTTTTAATTTTTGAAAACCACGTTTAATCTACTTCATTTCTACTTCGTACAGAATGCCAAAAAATTGCCTAGTCTCCATGTATAAATTTTAAACACAAGTGGTTATTAAAATTCTCAATCAGCCTCAGAATCACCTACTCTATATGACATAGTCACCATTCCTTTAGTCTAGAATATTTTTAATACGCATATGCCACTACTCAATCTCAGTGCCACAGTGAAACTGTCACTTTATTCATAATCCTTCAGCTCATCTCTGACATTTATAATGTGAATAATTTGAGTTCAATGATCTGAAAGCTAACAGAGCTCTCTGATTCCAAGTCCACTTCTATTCCTGAATAATTGAGTAGGAAAAGTCAATTATGTTTTTCTTCTGAAAATATCTTTTCACACCAAACCCTTCTCATGGCCTTTTTCATCTCTGCATTTCTCAGGGTATAGATTAATGGATTGAACATAGGAGCAATGATGGTGTAAAATAGAGCAAATATTTTGTCCTCAGGGTAAGTAGTAGGGGGTCTGAGGTAGGCAAGATAGAAGGCCCAAAAAATAAGACAACCACAGTGATATGAGACCCACAGGTAGACAGCGCTTTGCATCTTCCCTCTGCTGACTGATTTCTTAAGGTGAATAATATAATGACATAAGACCCAAACAAGAGAACAAAGGTTACTAAGGCAACCATTCCTGAATTGGCAACCACAAGGACACCAGTGATGTATGTATCGGTACAGGCAACTTTCAGCAAAGGAAAAATATCACAATAGTAGTGATCTATTTCATTGGGGCCACAGAAGGGCAAATGAATTGTCATAGAAAACTGAGAAAATGAATGAATGGCTCCACCAGTCCAAGCAGCCAAGACTAGGAGATTGCACCTTGTCCTGTTCATGATAATCATGTAATGGAGAGGTTTGCAGATGGCAACACAACGATCAAAGGCCATGACTATGAGGATGAAGACCTCAATGATGCCAAAGAAGTGTATGGAAAAGATCTGCAACATGCAATTACTGTAGGAGATGGATTTTCTTCCAAGAGGCAAGTCTCTGATCAGTTTGGGTGTCACACAGGAGGTATAGCAGATGTCCATAAAGGATAAATGGCTGAGGAAATAATACATTGGCTGGTGAAAAAGGGCACTGCATCGAACAGAGGTAAGAATCAGAAGGTTTCCCTCCAAGATGGCAACATAACAAAGTAAGAAGAATACAAAGCAAAATATCTGTATGTTCTGGTTACAGGAAAGTCCCAAAAGAATAAATTCTGAAATGTTCCTCTGACTTTCCATCTAGTGTATACTATGCAAAACTAATTGAGTATCTGAAAAAAATGTAAATTTGAATTAAAACATTTACAATATAATTGCAATCATATAAAAACCACTAACAAACCATGGACGCTAATTCAACAAATCACAGAAGTTAATTTGTAAGTCAATTATATTATCGTATATTTTCTTAGAAATCATAGCTGATTTCTCTAATAGTTTTCTTATTTTTTCAAGTATCTTGTTATATTGATAATACTAGAAATACAATTTATTACATTTTGAAAATATAATGATTTAAAAATTACTATTTTCCAGAGAAGTTATACTACTGTTATTTGTAACATTTAGATAACACGGATACTAATGTAATTTAATGAAGGAAATTTACTTTACTTGCAATTTTCAATTATCTTCTTTATTCATAACAGATTTTTCATTTTAGATATTGTTCCCTTCCCTCAGCATGATATGGAACACCCTCCTGACTGTCTGTAGACATATGATCAAGGAATTCAGACACATTTTAAAAAATTGCCTAAATTATAAGATGAGCAATTAGGATTGTAACTAATGTTTCTGGAAATACAAGGGTGTGGTGGGATGAGTACTGAATATTGAATTTGTGAAATCAATCTTGCTGTCAAGTCGCATGACTAAAAATAGTTAAAAATACAGCAAAAATTGGATTTTTTTTCCAGACTGACATTTTGAAAAAGTTAGAAAAACTATTGATATTTCATTTAATTTTTATTGTAAAGAATGTTTTAAGGTAAACTCTATGGTCATTACAGTTAATGGAGCACATAAAGAAAATACACTAATCAAAATGCATAAGATATTTGAACTCTGCACAATTTATGTGCTCTGTTGGAATAAATAGCAATAAAAATGATGTCATGCAATGTAACTCTAAGGCAAACATTGTGGTCAGGAAGTACTCAGCTCTTATCTGTTGATAGTTTATTCATGGATTTGCATATATTATGTTCTGTTTGATTTGGGTAGGACTTACAAAACACAAAGGCAATGGGAAAATGTACTGCAGAGAGCACAAACTTCCAAGTTCTATTCCCCTCATTCATGAGGAATTAGCTGGTGTCCAGGTGTTGTCTATCCTACTCCTTTATGAGATGTGGCAGCCATATCCTGGCCCGACAAACAAGCATTATTAATTATACATAATTTTTGATGCAACAATATGTATACATTAACAAGTTCAGCATTTTCCAAATTCTGTAGCTGTATTACTAGTGATATTTAAGATTATTTAGCTGGTAAACACACATGGTTTTAAAGCACATTCTGCAGTAAATTGAGGGACTAATTCTCTTTTCAATTTTAGCTCACTATCTTTGACTACAGTAAGCGGGGAAAGTTTTAACTTAATCATATTATGTCAATATTGCTTAAGACATTTTGGTCCTCCTTTTTAACATGAAGACAACAGGTCTTATCCTCAAAGTTTTGTACAAGTTATAGCACCTCCATAAAATTTAATAACTTTTTCTTATATCTTTAAATATATTGTCAAAGTTACAGTTGCAAATAATAGCTCGTTTACGAAAAGAATATAGTGTGTTCCTTTAAATAAATGTACACAAAACAAAGGTGATTTTTAAAAGAATTGTTAAATAACAAATGTCTAGTTATTAGAGTGACAGGAATTAAATACTCATCTAATCCAATCATATTCTTTTTAGTGTAGAAGAAGTAGATTGAGAGAAACTAAGTGAATTTCCCAAAATAAAGAACCGCTGAATGGCAGAGTTTTTAAACTAGATCTCCTAATTCTTATCATGTTTAGTGCTGCCTCCCACAGGAAAACGGCATGTATCAGAGAAGACAGCAGTGGAGGAATTATCACGATTTTCATCTCATGAAAGATGACAGACACCTAGATCACTATGAGATATATCACAATAGTTATAAGAATAAATGAGTGATGTAGCATATCTCTGCTTTGATGTTGTTTCGCTACACCAGGCTCTGAATTTGACCACTACAGCTGTTAACATTCCAATTCGTATACCTATGGAAATTAGATATCATTACTCTTGGAAACACTAATAATGACAGTGTGACCAACTCTAGGAGAAAGAAACTGTAGTGAGGGAAATAAATGACATTTTTTGGGAAAACTTCAAGGTATTAAAAACATAAATGAAGAAAAGAAGACACTATTATGTAAAAGAATAATTGATGTTACAAAGGCGATGTAGGCAGAATTAGAAATGATGGGGAGAGAAAAATAAAGTGGAGAAAAAACCTACTTTTATTCAAAGCACTGTCTATACATCAGTAAACGTGTGGTACTACAGAAACAATATTGATCACCTGGATGTTTCCAATATTGAGATGTTTGCTATCAGGTGAAATAATATGAAGTGAAGTGTGGCTACATTCTTTTTTCAATCATTGAGATTTAAGTTTTATATAGGAACTGATATCCAAGTCTTAAAAGCCCTTCCAGATTAGAGGCAATGATAACCAATCATCCAGCATGAATTTAGACAATCACTACATCTTATTCCCAACATTTTATACGTTGTACTTTCAGTTACCGTTTATAATGAAATTTTAACAAGAATAAATAGGACAATTTTGTTTCTTTCCATTCACACAAGCTCTGCTCATTTGCATAAGACATTGAACCCAGCTAAGCTTGAGTATTAACTTCTATAACCGGGACATAGATACATCGTTCAGGGAAACAATGAGAAATACGTGAGTTTATGAAACAAAATCCCCAGGGAATATGGAGGGTACAAAACAATCATAATCTTTTCCTTATATTCTTTCTTTGACTGACGAGATTAAGAATTAGTTAAATTGTCCTGCAAACAGACATACGCCCACAATAAAATTTCGTGAAATATACAAGAACAAAAGTGCAGCATAGATTTTAGCAGGGGAATCAGAACAAACTCCAATATGGATAATGTTTGGGTGTCAAAATAAAATCGATCTGGTGATATCATTTGTTACCTGGGGGAATTTCTTAACACTTAATGTTAAATAAGTAGTCTGTTTTTTCATGCTAACAAAATTAAGTTAAAAAGTCATTTTTCACCTTTTATGATATTGTTTGACTGTCCTGTTCATTCCTTATGAGGCACTGTCAGCATTGTAAAATTGCGTTTTCCTATAGGTCATCTACGGCCTATATATGCTATGTATATACACATTTCTATTGGTGTAATCAGCATGTGCCTTAGGAAAACTTACTTACCTGATTCTGATGAATGTGGAAAACTTTAAGGGATTGGTTATTTGAAATATGAGAATTTCTTCGAAGATTGGAGGCTGAAACATTACTGACAATTTAAAAATTTCATTATTTTTAAACATATTATCCAAAAATGCAAACTCTGTAATATAAAATCGAAACTAAATATTGCAAAAATATTTTTTTTTTTTTTTGGATTTTTTTTACTTTTGTTTGGATTTTTATCACATCTGAATGTATAGCCTTCAAATGACAAAAGAAATATCAAATAGACCAAGTGAGCCTAAAAGAAGAATTATAAGGGCAATTACCTGCACATCAGTCGTGGATGGCCCTCAAGTTAGTTTTAAGTTACTCAGGAAACCGTCAGGGTCACACACTTCTTCTACTCATTTTGACAGTTTGCGAACCCTTCACTAGGATTTACATCTGAAATAAAATGAAAACTATAAAGCAGTAGCTGAGACAAATCTAGGATAATTCTCTAAAAATATGTTCAAGTATTGATGTCTTTGAATTTCCAGGAAGGAAAATCTCACTGTTTTACAATGTGAGTGAAGATTTAAATATCACTGAAGACTACTCTGGATTAACAGAGAAGTGATTATTCATTCCATAAGAAAGTGATCTAGAATTTTAAATATTAATTTCACTTGCTGACACCTGCTCATACTTAAAAGTAAACAAGAACGTTTTGAAATATCTGCTAAAGGAGCATGCATATATATACCCTAGGAGTTGTCTCTTTTATGCATATGCCTGAAAGAAATTTGCTCTGCAAGAGCCAAATATAAACTGAGAGGAGATTATGAGAATATTTGACTTCAAAAGTTAAAGATATTACTTTCCCAGAAGCATTTCTTAAAAGATTCTCAGCAAATAACACTAATCAGTTGTCCAAGGTTGTATTCATTCCTCAGTCTTCTGGGAATGTTCAGGCTTTAAATGGATTTTCCACATTTGCGTTAGCCATGCCCCGGGCATTGTGTCTCTAGAGGCCAGTAGTGTTAGCCAGACAGAGAAGCTTGAGAAATTCTGTCCATTTTGGCTTATTTCCTCCTCTCGAGAATAGGAGGGAAACTTGGGTAACACCATAGGAGCACTGGGCTTGCACTGGAGGAGGTCTCTACTTCTGGGGAGGAGAAGGTGAAGAAAATCAGAGAGAAAGATATCCAGAGTCACAACAAGCGTCATTAATAAAAGGAACACAAGATTCATAAAAATCAGTTAACAATTAAGTCAATGACTTTTCACTCCGCTATTCTTCTGGACCAGTAGCCACACCAAACAGCAATGAACTGTCACTGCTGCAATGGATGTTTGGATTGTTAGAGGCAAAGGAAAAGAGAGAATTGTCAAAATATATTAAAATTAGAACAAATTCCCTACTCCTATTGGTAGTGGAAAAGAACCTACGTTTTTTGTTGAAAAGTATTGAAGAGTGTAATGAAGACAGGAACCAAAAAAATGTATACACTTCTACACTACTTCCTGACACTTTACTTTGAGTAGTTGCAGTGCTACAAGGTATATAGATTCAGAGTAAATCTGCACTGAAATTCAGTTGGCATTCTTTCTTGAACAAAAAAATCTGTATATCCCATGTAGCCATGTAAGACCTCTAGCATTCACTATTTTATAACATCCCATCTAGATGAGGATGAGAACAATTCACTCAGTGAAATAATTATAATATTTATAAGCATTTTTTAATTACAATATGTCAGTCACTATATTAAGCATTTTAAATGAATTGTCTAATTTAATTCTTCAGAAAGACATTCTCAGGGGCCAGCCCAGTGGCGCTGTGGTGATGTTCACACGTTCTGCCTTGGTGGCCCAGGGTTCGCTGGTTCAGATCCCAGGTGCAGACCTACGCACCACTTCTCAAGCCATGCTGGGGCAGGTGTCCCACATATAAAGTAGAGGAAGATGGGCACGGATGTTAGCTCAGGGCCAGTCTTCCTCAGCAAAAAGAGGAGGATTGGCAGCAGATGTTAGCTCAGGGCTAATCTTCCTCAAAAAGAAAAAAAGGACATTTTCATGAGAATTATTTCCCCCATTACTCAAAAACAAACAAACAAAAAATCTTCTAGAGATTAAATCGCTTGCTCAAGATCACAGAGCTGGTTTCAAAAAAAATAATATATTTTGGTGTTTATAACCTAGGTAGAAATAAAATGTATGATAACAAGACATGAAGGCAAAAAGGGGAGAAATGGAAGTATATTATTGTAGGACTATTATACTATCCATAAAGTGGTACGATATTGCATGGAGCTGTGATAAGCTTAAGTTGTATACTATAAACCCTAAAGCTACCACTAAAATAACAAAACAAAAAGTGATAGCCAATAAAGAAAATAAAATGGAATCAGAATTATACTAAATAGATCTAAGAGGAGGAAGACAAAGAAAAAAGGGAACAAATAAAATTAACAAGAAAGCACTGCAAGATGATAGACTTAAACCCAAACTTATCAACAATTATATTAAATGGAAATGGTCTAAGCAGAAAATTAAAAGGCAGAGATTGTCAGATGGGATAGAGGAAAACACAACTATATTTTAGATATAGAAAATGTATTTTATATATGAAGATACAAATAGGTTAGACGTAAAAGGATAAAAGAGATAAATAATGCTAACATCAGTGAAAAGAAAGATGGAGAAGCTTTTTAGTTATTAGACAAAAATAATTAAGAGTAAATAACATTATCAATGATAAAAAATTTCATGTTGTAATGATAAATGGCCAACTAAATCAGGAGACATGACTACCTAAATGTTTATGCCCCTAATAACAGTGCTTCAAAATACATGAAACAACGATTTATTGAATCTTAAGGAAAAATAGATAAATTCACAACATAGTTGGATAGTTCAGAACTCATCTGTCAATAATTAGTGGATCAAGTAGACAGAGAATCAGCAAAGATTTAGCAGACTTGAGCAAAACTATGAACTGGCTTCACTTAGTTGTCTTTGTAAAATACTTCATCTAACTCTAGCAGAAGACACATTCTTATCAAGTATACTCAAAACATTTACCAAGATACATCATATTGTGGGCCATCAAACAAGTCTCAGTAAATTTAAAAGACCTCTAGTCTTCCAAGTGTGCTCTTTGACCACAATGGAATCAAATTAGAAAGAATAAAAATAAATCTATGGTATTTCCAAATATATCTGGAAATTGATAACACTTCTAAAAAACCTCATGGGTCAAGAAGAAATAAAAAGGAAGTTAGAATGAAATAATTGATGCTTGCAATTACATGGACTAATCTAAAAATAATTATGTTGAAAGAAGCTAAGAAACATAGAATATGTACTGTATGATTAAATTTATGTAAAAATCTAGAGAACACAAACTAATCTACAGAGACAAAAAGCACATCAAAAATTGCCTTAGAAAAGGTGCCTGTTATGGAACAGGAGAGGGGATTATAATGAATAGGAGGAAATTTTTCAGAGTGATGGATTCTCTCACTATCTTCATTGTGGTGATAGTTTCTCAGCTGTATTCACATGTCAATATTTATCAAATTGTACACTTTAAATATTCACAATTGATTTTATGTCAATTACACTTCAATAAAAGTGTTAAAAGTAACCAGGATTGAGGAAGAGTACACAAGGAATGAACTTGGAAGAGAAGACACCTCCATAAGGATGGGATTTAGACCTTATTGGAGAAGTTGCAGTTGCAGCCCCAGCCAGAACTGCCATGGTCCCTGAGAAAGCAGGAGCTGCCGCTAGAGGGCAGGGTGGCTCAGGCTGGTGGCAGGCAATGCACATGTTGAGTGCAGAAAACCAGCTCAATGCACAGCTGTGTGAGGCTTGGGTTGTGCAGTGGACTCTTAGGGAAGACTCTAGAAAAGAACTTTCTTGGATGTAGGCTTGCACATGCTGAGGGGTGAGCACTCAGATTTAATTGAGATTTGGAAGTTTTGTTGTGGACAGGGAACCACAAATGCTGGGCTGCAAATGTCTGCTTCTGGAGGGTCAGCAGAGTTCAGTGAGATGATCACCAGGTTTGCCCTGGAGCTGTGAGTTTACTGAGGAATTGCAGACTTAGGTAGAATGTTTTTGCAAGTGGAGCAGGATCCAGAAGAAACCAAAGCTAAAACACCAGAACCAGGAGGAAAGACTTTTCCTCCTGCAATTTACCTTCAGTGCCCTCTATAGACTGGCTCCACAGCATGCTCCCTACAACTCCACTACTACGTGGTAGGTAATGAAAGGATGAGATGGAGTTGAGAGGCAATAATAACTGATTCACCAGAGACTGATACTGAAAAATAATATCTCTTTTATGAACTTACATTTTCTTAATTTTCTGTGTGGCCAGAGAGCGTCAGCAATTTGTCTTGTCCCCAATCCTGAAGATTACCATTGAATAATTATTAAAATTCTCTTTAACTTCACAACTGACCACTCCATTTGACACAACTACTATTGCTTTAACTCAGAATCTTTTATATACAGGTATTATGGATTTGTGGTGTTGTCACTTTACTCATAATTTTTCAGCTCATCATCTCTGACATTTACAAAGTGAACAATTTGGGTTCAATACTCTGAAAGCTAATAGAGCTCTCTGATTCCAAGTCCACTTTTACTCCTGCATAAAGTTTTTAGCATTTTGTTGAGGAAAATTCAATTATGTTTTTCTTCTGAAAATATTGTTTGACAACAAGCATTTCTCATGGCCTTTTTCATCTCTGTATTTCTCAGGGTGTAGATTAAGGGATTGAGCCCAGGAGCAATGATAGTAGATAAGAGAGCAAATATTTTATCCTCAGGCTAAGGCAATCTGAGGTAGACAAAGACTGAAGGCCCAAAAAATAAGACAACCACAGTGATACAAGATCCACAGGTAGAGTGGGCTTTGCACCTTCTCTCTGCTGAGTGATTTCTTAAGGTAAATAATATAATTACATAAGACCCAAACAGGAGAACAGAAGTTACTATGTCCATGGCGGATAACTGGCTGAGGAAATAGTACATTGCTTATATTAAAAGGATGCTGCATCGAATAAAGACAAGGCTTGGAAGGTTTCCACTAACAGAGCAACATAACAGAATAAGAAGAGCAAAGCAAAAATGCCTGTGTTCTGGTCAGAAGAAACTCCCATGAGAATGAATTTTCGTATATATTCTGATTTTCCCCATGGTCCATTAATTCTTGTTATGCATAAATAGTTGAGTATCTGAAAGAAAAAGAACATGCATTTGTATGAAAACATTTACAATGGAATTACAATCATATAAAAACCATCAACAAATCATGGAAGCTAATTTATAAATTATTAATACTGGTTGTATTTGTTCTTGTGAATTATAGCTAATTTCTGTCCGTTATAGTTTTCATTTTAATCCAAATATTTTAGTGTACTAATGGAATTAAATACGTATCCTATTCAGTGTTCTCTAGTTTTTAAATTTAATGATTAACATATTTCTCTTTCCTAAATAAGAAAATTCTATTAGTATTCTTTTATAACTATTAGAGAAAAATTTATTTACTTACTGCTGAGTATGTGTTATATTGATATTTTAAAGTTGTATTTTTTATACATAGTAAAATTTTAATTTTATGCCATGTTTCTTTCTCCAACACAACGTGGATTACCTCCCTGTGTTCTCTGCATGAATATGTGCGAGACATACAAATAAATTTATGGCATATTTGCCTGAATTTTGAACTGCTTGAGGGGACAATTTATTTGCTAGCCAGATGATTTTATTTTCCACGAGGGAAAGAAACAAACTTATGTACCTGGGAACAAATCTTATGATATAAGCCAAATAACTGGAATACGTAACTGCAAATGCTAGAATGCTTGCCAATGACTGACATGAAAAAGCAATTGTACAATGTATGCATCTTTTCTGTTTACCATTTAAATGTTGTCAATACTGTTGTGGTAAACTGAACATTCGTTATAATTAGTGGTGCCATAAGTAAAGGAAAAAGAAAACTGCTTGACTTGCAAAATGATGTTTGAATTCTGTTCCTGTTATATGTTTTACATATTTGTATGTTTATTATGCAGGCACTGAAAGTCAGTACAAGATGATGTTACAAAACAACAATAAAGCATCCTTTATGGTCAGTGAACATTCAACTATTGTTTGTTGAATGAATGAGTGACTGATCCATGAATTTGCATATATCATTTCATGTAAGATTCTAAGACACGAAATTTGTAGGACTGAAAACAACGTACTATAAGTGTGAATTCCATCCAAGTGCTGTCCTCCCCGCTGGTGGGACTTATGTGAGATCCAAAGTGCCTTCTGCCTTTCTCCTAGATCAGGTGTGGAGGCCATATCCAGGTACCACAGATATTGATTTTTAAAAACACAGAACGTTTTGTTGTAAAGCTATGTAGAGATCAACAAATCCAGCATTACCCAAACCATGTAGCTGTTTTACCGGTAATACTTGAAACGATTTTAGCTAACAAAGAGACATGGCAGTAAAACACTATTTTTAGTACAGTTTTAATATATCTGATTACATGAGGAAGAAGGTTTTGATATGGGCATATTTTGTCTTTAATATCTAAAAGACTTGCTAATCTCCATTTTAAGAAAAAGACAATAGGTTTTATCTGCAGATTATCCACAGATCATGGTACCTAAACAGAATATATTGGTTTTGTCTGATTCATTAAAAATACATTGTCACAATTATAGTCACAACTGATGTCTGCTGTATGAAAATATGTAACTTCCCTTTAAATAAACTTATGTAAAAGTGAGTTAATTTAAAGAGAATTGTTAAATAAGAAGGAGGCCAGTTAATAGGAAGACAACAGAAGAGAATTTGATCAAAATTAACTGAGTCAGTTTCCTGAGTCAAAGAGCTCGCAGAGACTGGATCTGGTTCTTACCATCTACTGCTGCCTCCTTTGGATGGAAGCAGAGGGGACAAGGAATCCTGGGGACAGCAGTGGTAGGAACTATTTGAATCTATATTTCAAATTCCTTACAACACAGCACAAAAAATGATATTGCTACATCACTGTGAAAATCCACCTTTACGGTTACGAAAATGAAGGTTTAGACTAGCACTTCTATTAATTAAAATTATTTTCCAACATGTTTGCCTCCAATTTGACCACAGTATCTTCTGGCTCCAATTAGACCTCAGTCCCAGCCAGTACAGTTAAGGGATTAAGAATTCAACATTCTTAAGGAAATTAATGGTTAACTATCAATTAAATATTGCCACAGGTACTGACAATAATAGAATTAATCTAATGAATAAACTGAAGGGATGGAATTATAGTCAAGGAAGGAGTTGACCTTTCTCTGACTAAAGAAAAACTTTCAAAACATTGAACTCATAGAAAATGAAAGTGTAAGTATTTTTTATAAGGGCAATATCGAAAGAATTAGACAAGCTGAGGAATGTAAAATAAAGTGGAGAATCAACTAAATTAATTTAAACTGAGTCCATGTTAACAATAAATATCCAATAAATCAGGTAGATCATCTGTCCTTAGATAATTCCAACATGCACATTTGCCATTAGGTGAAATAATATACCCTGATCGCTGGCTAATTTTTCACCTCCATTTTTAGTATTTGGAGTTACGTAGAAGCTGCCATCAAGTCAAAAATTTCTTTCTCGATTACTAGAAGATAAACATCTATCCTCCAGCGTAAGTTTAGACAACCACCAAACTTTACTGCCAGCAATTGTTTTAAACATTTTACTTCCCATAAAGTTTCAGTACGAACTTCTAACAAGGAACAATGTGTACTGTTTTTAGTTTCTCCGAAATCCTTTGGGATGGACATTTAATCCATCTAAGCCTCAGAATCCTCATATATAAAATTCTGATATTGATACATAATTAAAGAAAACAATGAGGGAGACATGAGAATGTTCTGAGACTGCCCAGTTTTACTGTTTTGTTATGTGCACTCATCCAATAAAATAGGCAATATTCTGGTGTGACTTTGATCTTATTTTTCTAAAATATGGCTATCCCCCCTCAGTGGACAACCAGCTCTTCCTTGAATTTAGTCTCTCTTAATCCGAAACTTCCTAAACTGTAGAATTCAGAGTAAAGCCTATTTTAAAATTAGCTGCTAATTAATGTGTTTTCTTAACCTAGTCGCTAAAAGTATGTTTTCAACAAATATCACATAGTTATGCAGGAGGATGGTAAGGGAGAAAGAAAAAAATTTATTCATGTATTTTCCTCGGCACTTATTTTGAATCTATTCTTCATTTATAGTCTTTTCTGTCCTCTCTTCATTGAAATTACAGTCATTCTTTAACCATCTAGATTATTTACTTTCAAGTTTCGGATTTGAAATTTTTCTCAGCATAGTGGGTGCTACTGATGAGCTTCACTGTCTAATTTTCCCCAATTTACACATAAAAAATATAAAATTCATACCATTCTACTAACTACTGTCATCTGCCATGCCATTAAATCAAATCAATGATGCGAGGTCATCCTGCAGAAAAAAGCTTGAAGGCAGGAAGAGTACTTTGTTTTCCAAAACATTTGTATCACAATATCATTCGTGAGGGTTTTAAGGTTCAAATGCAAACTAAGATTTTAGGTAAAGTTTATATCCTCAAAGTACATTTGTTTTCTCCCAAGATGTTGCTTATTTCATTCAAATTAATTATTTTACATTCCTGGAGTAATCAATTCACCAGTTAGTGTGCTTTTAAATCTAAATATCCAGAGCAACTCTACAACTGGATTATAAATGCCCCATGAAAAAGTTAACTCTTTTAGCATGTTGTCAGAATCTCATTGTTTAAAACGTCCTTGATGACTGAGATTTTCTACCTATGCAATTTGAATTTCTTTTTCTCTTTGTTAAAATCTGGGGGGAAAAACCCTCTAGTGATGGTCTTTGTGTTAAGAAATGATCTCCATCTAATCCCACATAGGGTTTTTATCCGCTTCTCCGGGGGAAAAAGAATGGGTGCATTCTTTAATGTATTTTCATTTCAGATCAATTTCTGGAAAATTGCAGATATATAGATTTTTCTTTTGTGTATTTTTTAGGGTTACAAAATGCTCAGTGAGTGTATAAATTATCAGTGGAGATGAACATTCTGTAATTTTGCTCTATTCTTATATCATTTTCAATAGCCTTTCCTCTTTTGCATCTATATTCAAAACTAGTGCTTGCTTCTGCTTTGCACCCTGAGCTTCACTAATCATAGCAAGTATTTAGAAGACCTGTGCTCTTTGTCAGACATGAGCTGATTGATTGAGTTTAGCTTATTTTTCTTTACAACAATCCTATGCAATAGATACTATTACCAGTCCCATTTCCCAGAAGAAACAGGGGCATAGAAGAGTTACGATGCAAAGGAGTAATTCTCATGAGATAGAGGTTACATTTACAGCGAGAAAGAGCATGTGACTGTGAAAGGATAGTGATGCTATTTTTTTTGTCCTGAGTAAGAGTTATATGGGAGCTTACTTAATGATTATTCATTATTGGGTACATTGATGTTTCCTTGGGTGTCTTATTTAATGGTTAAGTGGTAAAATAATAGAAGTATAAAAATAACTAAAGGTCATAGCCCAAGGTACTAAAAATTAACAAAAACTGTAAATGTGCTTTGGCTCTAAAGTACTAACTACCAAGGGATTCTGGGAGATCTACTTATGATCAGCCTATTTCCTACAATCCAATTAAATTTTCTTTTCAATATTTTTTCCTTTGCGTGTTGGATGCCTCCCTCAATCTTGATGAAGTCAATGTTTTTACATTTCCTTCAGATTTCAGAATATTCTTCATGGGATCTCCTAAGCTCCTCTTCTCCTTTTTTACATATTTTTGTCATCACTCTCCCATTCTTTCTAGGTATACTTGTTTATTCAAAACCTCATCTACTCTGTGGATTCTCCTCCTCCTTAACAACAAAGGATCTAAGCATATCTTCCTGGATTCTTTAAAATCACCTTAAAAAAACCTTTTATATCTTTGATGCATTTTAGCTGCTTTTTGTATAAACTGTGAGTTGTGAGTCTGTGTTCATTTTCTTCATATGTTTGTCCAGTTATTCTAGCACCCTTTGTTAAAAACAATATCTTTTCTCCACCAATTTACCTTTTCATTTTTGTCAAAAATCACTTGACTGTATTTGTATGGGTCTATTTCTGGCCTCTGTATTCTGTTCCTTTGATCTTTGTGTATACACCCTGTCCACCAACACCACATGTCTTCACTACTGTAACTTCATAATGTCTTGAAATTGGATAATATGAATCCTCCAACATTTTTTTCTTTTTCAGAATTATTTTGGCTATTCTCCTTGCTTTTCCTTTTCATGTGAGTTTGAGAATCATCTTGTTGATATCTACAAAGAAAAGCTCCTGGGACTTTGAGTGTGATTGCATTGAATCTAAATAACAAATTGGAGAAATTGACACCTTAACAATACTGAGTCTTCTAATCAAAAAGCAATGCATAGCTCTAAATTAACTTAAACTTTCTTTAATGTATTTCATTATTGTTTTGTAATTTTCTACAAGTAGATTTTGAACATATTTCATTAAAATTATATGCGAATAGGTTTTATTAGAAAAGTTTTATTTTTATTTTATTTATTTATTTTAGGATGTACATCATAACATATTTCATATTCTGTGTAGATTACATCATGTTCACCACCGGAGAACTAATTATAGTCCATCCCCTCGCCTGTGAGCCTAATCACCCTTTTCGCCCTCCCCCCTCCCCCCTTCCCCGATGGTAACCACCAGTACAATCTCCAATGCTATGTGTTTGTTTGTAGTTTTTATCTTCTACTTATGAGTGAGATCATATGGAATCTGACTTTCTCCCTCTGACTTATTTCACTCAGCATAATACCCTCAAGGTCCATCCATGTTTTCACAAATGGCTGGATTTCATCATTTCTTATGGCTGAGTAACAGTCCATTGTGTATAAATACCACATCTTCTTTATCCATTTGTCCCTTCGTGGGCACCTAGGTTGCTTCCCTGTCTTGGCTATCGTGTATAATGTTGCAATGAACATAGGGGTGCAAGTATCTTTATGCCTTTGTGTTTTCAAGTTCTTTGGATAAATCCCCAGCAGTGGGATAGCTGGATCATATGGTAGATCTATCCTTAATTTTCTGAGGATACTCCATACTGCTTTCCATAGTGGTTGCACCAGTTTGCACTCCCAACAGCAGAGAACAAGGGTTGCCTTCTCTCTACATCCTCTCCAACATTTGTTGTTTCCTGTCTTGTTAATTATAGCCATTCTGACCGGAGTGAGGTGATACCTCATTGTAGTTTTGATTTGCATTTCCCTGATAGCTAATGATGTTGAGCATCTTTTCATATGCCTGTTGGCCATCTGTATATCTTCTCTGGAGAAATCTCTGTTCAGATCTTTTGCCCATTTTCTAATTGGATTGTTGGTTTTTTTTTTTTGTTATTGAGCTGTATGAGTTCTTTATATATTTTGGATATTAACCCCTTATCTGATATATGGTTTGCAAATATCTTTTCCCAATTGTTAGGTTGTCTTTTTGTTTTGTTGAAGGTTTCCTTTGCTATGTATAAAGCTTGATGTCCCATTTGTTCATTTTTTCTTTTGTTTCCCTTGCCCAGTCAGACACGGGATAGTTTTATTTTAATTTTAGATTCCATTTTTCTATTTCTGGTATACAGGAATGAAATTGATTTTGTATCTGAAGAATGTATCCAATGAGCTTGCTAAACTCACTTACTAGTTTCAAGATATATTTGTAGATTCTTCGAGATTTTAACGTGTGCAGTCGTGTTGCCTAGAAATAAGAACAAGTTTATTTATTCTTCTTTCTCTGTGTGACTTTTATTTATTCTTTTTGTTTCTTACACTAGCTAGGACTTCTGGAAAAATGTTCAAGAATAAGTGTTGAAAAAAGACATCCTTGCCTTGTCTTAGATCATAGAGGGAAGTCAGTCTGTCACTAATAAGTATTATGTTAGCTACTGGTTATTTACAGATATTTTTTATTAGGCTAAGAAAGTTCACTTTGTTCCTAGATTGCTGAGGGTTTGAATCATGAGAGGATGTTGAATTTTGTTGAAAACTTTGCCGGCATCTGTTGATATAATCATATACTTTTTCTTGTTCAGTCTATTAATGCAGCAACTTACATTCATTGTTTTACAAATGAACAAGACATGAGTTGCTTGGATGAACTCTGCTTGGTTGTGATTTATTGTTTTTTATTGCTGGATCAGATTTACTAATGTTTTGTTAAAGGTTATCATGTTTATGTTCCTAAGCAATAATGGTTTTTCATTTTTATTTCTTGTAACATTTTCATAAATAATGAGCCACACTTCTAACAAAAGGATATATTATATATTATGTTTGTGTTTTCAATGAAAATGTTGAACACTGACTGCTACTTTTTTATTAACCCACTACCTCATGGCAGCGTGGTACAGTGGAAAGAGCAGAGATGAGTGGGATAGTCAGGTAGACCTGGGTTCAAAGCCCACCTCTGCCGCAAACTATGGGTGAAACTGCGGGAGTCACTCTAAGCTTTTAACTCTGTAAAATGGAGATAATTATACCTTAAAGTTTCTATGAGAATGCAACAAGAAAAAATATCACGTGCTTTACATAGCATATGACACTAGAGCAAGCCACCGATATATAGTTGGCTAGCCATAATAGACATCTAACTGATATTATTTTCTTCATTTACAAAAGAAATTACATTGTATTAAGCATTCTATCACAGCAAACCTTGTTCTTTTTTATTATTATTCAATGGTTAGAGGTAGTAGAGCATCACAATTAAGAGTTCTAGCAGGCTAATTATGAGACTTGAATGAATCTTAGCTCCACTACACACTGGTGAGTAGATGTGGACTGAATTTCTTAATCTCCAAAACTCAATATCCTTATCTTTAAAATAATTATGACAGATTCGAGTAAACTGCTGAACGAAGTGCCTGTTACAGATTCCGATTATTTTTATCACTTATCAAGATTTGTATAACCTTGATAAATTTGCACAAATATGAGGCCCAAATGATGAAGCAACTGTTTATGAAGAGAAGAAGACTCATCCAAGAAGATCTGGGTTCTCTTTGTTCTTCCATTAGGTAAATAGGCTGCTTATTTTACCTCATTGGCCCTGAGTCATCACCCCTTGTTCTGACACTGTGCAGAACATTTTTAGATTCTGAAATAGAATGTATAAAATGTGGATGGAAATTTAAGAAAAAAAGAAAACTGCATTTCTCATCAAAGGTCAAGATGTGCGAGGTTTTCTGCCTCCTCTATCCATCATTTCTTTCTCTTTCCTCTTCCCTCTACGGTAAATCCTCTCATCTTCTCTCTCATCACCATCTATACCTGACTTCCACCTCAAGGGAGAGGCCACATCTAGAAATGGATTATAGAAGTCAGGCACAGATCACACCTTGTTTTCTCTCCTGATCTCCCAGTTGCCTCAAGTCTCTCCCCACTCCATTCCATCAGGCACGTGCTCCAACCTCCCATGGATCATGACAGTGTCACATCTTTTCTCAAACACAGGGAACAGCTCCCTACTGCCCTCCAAAGACCAGTCATATTAACTATTACAGAGTGCGTACTCAGTGCCAGGTACTGCACAGGGACTTTTCCTTCACTATTTGCAGTGCCTACAATAGCCCTGGAAGCAAGTTATTTTTCTTTTATTATTGTTCTTATCTCCAGTATTATTCAAACTTCATATTTGGTCAAGGTTGTGTTTTCCGGCTTTCTTCCAGCATTGTTCCTTGAACCCCAACCAAACTGAGCCCACTGTTTCCTATTCAAGTCTTCTAGTTCTCCTTTGGTCCTTGCTTGTGGCTTCTCTACAATAGGAATGCTCTCTTACTTAATACATACCCCCTTTTCAAAACTGATCTCAAACACGCCTTCTCCACGAGGACTTGTCATACCTCTTAGCCAAAATAATATTTTCTCTCAATTAGTACACATATTTTTGTATCGCCTTTACGAGATTTCCATCTGATTCTGTACATTCCTGTCTCTCTTCTTCTAGAATGTTCATTTTTCAACTTTGTGATGCTGATACCTGCGCTTGGCATTAGGCACATAACACACATTTGCTGAAGGAATGTCTTATGGATAGACATCAACTTTGAGAAGAAAACCTAATCTCTATTTTTAGTGTCTTTTACATTCTGCTTCTCTCAATGAACACTTCTGTCTTTTCCCTAAATTACCTTTTTCATTCTCATTTAAAAACCAATATCACAGTAAACCTCCAACGGTATTATGCTCCCCTGCTGTTCACAGGGTTTCATGGCCAATGTTTTCAGAAGTGAGTGACCAGGTCCTTCTTCCTAGCCTTAGTCTGGAAGCTCTGCTGAAACCTGTCCACCATGGGTGACCCTGCTGGTATTTGAAATACCAGTGGCATAACTTGCAGCATCCCAGCCACACATAGCTGTCACAGTGTGACAACCGACAGACAGGTGGTGTGGTTCCCTGACCAGAAATGAACCCAAACTGTGGCAATGAGAGTGCCAGATCTTAACCACTAGACCACCAGGGCTGGCCTGTTTAGAGCAGAGTAGCTCAAAATAATGTATTTTCTATACACAAGTTATCTATTTAGGCCTGCATATGTCGTGTCTTTATACTGCAATAGATATGATATCCCAGTACACATCTTTTGTTATTTCTCTCATTACATTGTATGATTTCTTTTTTTAGTTTGTTTTATCCCTTAGAATGTTAGTACATTGATGACAGAAACTGCCATTTTTATCTGGATCTCTTTAGTTCTTTGCACAGTGGATGGCACACAGGAGATGCTCAGTAAATGTATAACGAATTGATTTACACACATATATGATGTCTAGTCCCAGAATATTTAATTTCCCTAAAAATTGTTAGCTCTAAATATGAAATTACATAAGTAACACAGACATTCTCATCTTTATAAATGCCTCCTTATAATCTACAATTATATATAAACTCTGTGGTGAAAACTTTGTACCAGCTATGTACTGAAATCTTTGATTTATTCCTCTAAAGTATTACGTAAATTCTGTAAACCAAAGAAAACCTCAAAGTACCTTTCTTCCACGAAATACAATACAATTAAGCTGCTTTATTACATTTTGGAGAGGGAATATCTCATCCAGAAGTATAATGGGAGATCATAAACTTAACATTTCCATAAAATGTAGCATGCAACAGTGTGAATCTCCTCTTTTCTCAGGCGTACGTATTCTGTGGGTTGCTAAGAGACACTAAACTTAAAAGTCTAAAACACAATTTGGCTCTTTAAAAATAGGCTAGGCAGCTTTCTTATTTCTGACAAAATTAATCTCTGGGGAATATACACAATCTCAGTACAATCATTGACTTTAGTCACTTTCTGGGCTTATTGAATTAAATTGTGGTTTGTAAAGATTTTAATCTTAAATTTTAACATTGAGATCAGCAAAATTATTTGCAAGCCTTGAGCAAATACCTCTGCGTTTTGGCTTCCCACTCTGTATTTAGGCAATTGGTAGAGAACAAGCCAGATTCATTTTAATGAAAAGCCACTGGTTCCAATTTCTACAAGAAGCTAATTCATGTTCTCTTCCATTTCTTCTCCTTTTTGCAGAAAAAGAAAGGTTACACCACAGGAAAAATCCATTTATTTTGAGGTGAAAGTGGGTGGGAGATGCCATGCTGAATTCTTAAATTATGACAAATCTTTGGCCAATATGCCTTTTCTAGTTGACCCAGATAACAAGCAGTATGGCTATCTTTAAAAGGTTCAAATTATTCCTATTGTGGAGGCTGACCTTAGAACCTCTCACTAGTTTTCGGTTGTCAGTATTTTCAAGCTGAATGACACTGCTGGTCATGTCCTTGGCCACAAGCTTCACAATCTGTTCATGGAGAGGAAATAAAGAGTTGGCTTTTTTATAGTATCCTGGTGTTAAGTAAAAGGTATGAAAAGAATATATAGACACACAAATATATATATTTATGTACACATATAAATATACATACACACAAATATGTATAAAATGTATCTATGAAAGTTTGAAAGCAACATCTATAGTAAATATATTTATATTTACATGAATGTATACTTGAAATGTAGTAGGATCCCTGGACCTAGAGATAGGGGATGCAGAGCGAAACTCTCAGCCATTTAGTCTCCTCAGCCCTGAATTTGTTTCTGTGTTCAGTCCTCCCTTTATCTTCCTCCCTCACTCCACATTCAGTTTAGCGGAACTTCTTCACCGACCGTCATGTTTCAATTGATGTCTGTACGTGTGTGATTTTAAAATATTTATCTTAAACCCATACCTTTCTCTTTAACGCTCTAGATTCCTATCTCTGAAGCTCTGTCTTCAAATGTAATATTCATAAAACCAAGCTCATCGTCTAGGGCTCCGCATCTGCTTCTCCTCTCTGTTCCTTATCTGCGATTCTTGTCACTCAGATATTGATACAGCCAAGTGGCTGGCGGCAGACTTGCAGCAATGCTTCCCTTTCCAGTGTAGTCCCTCTCTGTCTACCCCCATTCACTGATTTACTTGTTCGCTTTACTAGATAATGCATAAATGAGATACAAAAAGTAAAAAGTACAAATGCCCTGATTCCTTTCCCCACAGAAACTATTACCAGGTACTGAACTCTTACGTCTCTTTCCAAGATCTTTTTCTCTATAAGCATATATGTAAATATACCTGTGTACACACACACACACACACACACACAGAGGCAAGATATTGTTCTTCAGCTTTCTTTTTTCTAATAGTATATATTGGAAAATATTCCATATAATTCATAAAGTGGTTCCTCATTTTTTTGTAAATTGTTGCAAGTTATTCCATTAAACGTTGTATGTAGTACGGTGTTCCATGAAGTGTAGAAAAGCAAAATGTATGGCCACAAGAGCGCAAAGGCTAGGAGAGCAGAAGTGAAATATACTATTGGAAAGTTTTCACGCTACGCATGAAGTGGTGTAATAACACTTTAAGCAACATTATGATATGTTAAAGGTTTATACTGTAAACACTAAGACAACCCCAAGGATGCCACAAAGATGGCATCTCTTCAAACAGGCTTCACGGAAACTTGCAACAGCAGCCTGTAGATACCAAGTTAGTTGGTGCGAGCAAAGGGCCTTTGATTTTGGAGAAGTAGGTGCACCTGACGATACACAACGAAATGAAAACAATTGCATATCACAGGAATAAATGCCAATATTAACAGCAGAGACCGTTGAACTTTTTGTGGCAAGGAGCTCGAGATGAACGGAGACTTTCAATTTTATAAGAGCAGGTATTTATTTGTTTATTTGACCTTGTTCTTCTTTCTCTTTTCTAAAACCAGCTGATAATTTCATAACATATCCTCTTTATCTCTTCTTGCTTACCTCTTTTGCTCGGATCAAATTTTCCCTGCCCCCAATCACCCTACTTCATACATGTGTACTAAGTTTCAGAGCTAAAGGGTTTCATCATTTCATTAAAGTTGACATTTCCCTTTCTACATCTTTATTTCCACTAAATTGTTGATTGGTTTAAGAACGGAGAAACGATGTCTGCTATTTTAAACCTTCAAGTTCCTATTGTTCCTTCAGGAATTTCTGCCAGCAAAAAACTTCCAGAGTCTCTACCAGACCTGTTTGCATTCACGCACCATTACCATGATTAATATTTTGTTTTCTCTGCTTTCAGGGTACTACATTTGAAAATCTTTATTATCCTTAAAGACATCTGACAGCCTAATTATGCAGGTACAAGGACAAAAATCAAGTGAGTTGTAAGATTAAAAATCGTTCTTCCTTTTTCTCATATCATCAGCAAATTTTTCCTATATCCCATTAAGCAAAGTAACTATCCAGATAGAAAAGTTCAATAATGTTAAAGAAATAAAATATACTATGCTTCTGGGGGTGAGGATCTCAGGACACGCAGGCAAGGACCTACCCAGGTTGGTACAATCCTGTCTTTTCCTGATGTTTCAGAAATCTAAACAGATGATTTTGACAGGTTTTTCAGACAATATACCTAACAATTGTTCTGTGCCTCCAACTTAGATGGCTCAAATATCTGGTCCAAGGGGATCATAGAAAGATTCTTGGGCACCTCACTTACCTTCCTATTCCACGTTCCTCTGGGTTTTCTCGCTACAGGTCTCTTTGTTAGCCACCCCCAAGTGATGACTTCTTATGTTTCTGATGACCTGATGCTGCCCTGGGAATGCCCATAACACAGCTGTCACCACTATCTGTCACTGTCTCTGTGAAATAGTTTTCTCTTATCCCTATGATATTGTGACCTTTCCTACTTACTCCAGTGGGGTAAAATATTCTTTCCCCATTAGCATGATATCCTGGTCATCTGGCAGCATCGACTCCCATAGTTTCCTGTAAAAATATTGGTGATCCAACCTTTATAGGATTTACTCTTTATCACAGATTTCACTTCTTAAGGACTTGGGCGATAGTCCAAATGAGAATAGATAACAAATCAAATTGAATATTAACACACTATCATGTACTAATTATGGACATAAATATTTGAATTATTTGTTTTTCCATCTATAGAGTGTCATGGGTAAAGTTAACCCTCCCATGATCTACGTGTAAATTATCTATATCGTAGGATCATCTGCATTAACAGGTACGTGTTTACATCTCAGACAACATTAATGGCTCCCTTCTCTGTGTCCTCCATGAAAGCACTGACGACTAGCATGTCATTATTTTCTTTGTGTCCCCCGCCACATATGCTTTTAGCAAGGCAGAGGATCTACTGTATTTGTTAAATGTTTCCTCTGTGCTGGCGCTGTGACAAATACTGCACATGTTTAACCCTCTCTGCACTAACTTAATCCTCACAAAAATCCACTGAAGAGGTACTATCATCATCCCATTTTCCAGAGGCATAAATGGAAGTAAAGAGAGGCTAACTCATTTGCCCACACAGCAGCAAGTGGTGGAGGCAAGAGGAGAACCAAGCAGGGCAGCTCCAGAGACTGCACTGTTAGCTAAGAGTAAACTGTTTCTCCTAATAAAACACGTGCAGTCAATGATTTCTTACCAAATCCATACTGGCACACATTTAGGTTGGTTCTAATCTTTTGCTTTCATGGACAGTGTTATAAGAATATCTTCGTACATATATCATTTCACACATGAGAGTTTATCCATAGAAGAAATATCTCGAAGTAGAATTTTGGAGCTGAAGAGTACCTACATTTTACATTTTGATAAGTATTGCCAAAATGTTTTCCATAAACAGTGGAAAGAATTTATACTCCCAAGAGCCATATATTAGAGTAAAGCAATGTTTTTTTTACAAGTTTCAAGTTATTTTTGGAGTGTATCCACACGTTCTTTGCTTTTCTTCTCCCTCAGGTTCCCTCCTACACTAAATTGATGCAATTATCTAAGGATTTGAACCATAAAGTGTTTTGTTCAAATATTCAAAATCTAGGCAAAAGTATGTTTTGGTACTTCTGAAGGACAGAGAAAGATGAAGTTATCTGAATTGTTTGATCTGTTCCCCCATTTCAATTGGCATGTTTAAATTCACGAATGTTAAATAGGGGCCCACTTTAT
Source organism: Equus caballus (assembly GCF_041296265.1). Classification (NCBI taxonomy): domain Eukaryota; kingdom Metazoa; phylum Chordata; class Mammalia; order Perissodactyla; family Equidae; genus Equus; species Equus caballus. The sequence continues at coordinate 17,397,560 of NC_091695.1, forward strand.
CATCAGATTTTCTGGAAATCAGATATTAACTAGACATAAGAAAATTCCTGCTTTTCCATATAGAAATTGTGAAATGTCTAAAATATGTTCAAAGCAAACTAACCACAAAATGACTTAAGAAAATAAACTTTAAAGAGCAAGGGCAAATTAAAATAGAAAATTTGTCTCAAAAGAAAGAATTGGCAATTAGAAATTTGTAGACTTTTTAATACAAAATTTTTCCCGTCACAAATTCAAATCTAAGTAGAAAACTTTTCATACCTTCATTTTTTCAAATGTTTAATGAAAATTTAATTGAACCTAGTGCCAAAAAGGAAAGAACAACTAGAGAATTTTATAAAAATTTAGTAGTGTTTAAAGAGATAGTATCTTATTTAAATTATACAAATAGAAGTTTTAAATCAACTTTGTCTTTCAAAATGAGTCAATTGCAGTTTTGAATAATTTAGCTTGCATTATGATGACGTATTTAGAATGTTTTTTAATTGAGTGACTAATGAGACTCAATCATCTTCTCATGTTAGCTCTTTTAAGACCCACAACAGCCATGTGATAGGAATTCTTCATTTCAGGTCTCTTTTACAGATAAAACTGGAGTTTGAATAGGTGAAGTGACATATCATGGACATATACAAGTCCCACAAATCTAAGACAGGAGATCTATTTGCAATTAACAAGAAGCTATTTCTGTCTGATTTCTGAATGCCAGTGGAACCAGCAGTGGCTACTTGGGGATACTTTGACATCAGGTTTTGAATACTGATTGTTTTAAGTTCCCATATTTTGTTTTTAATTGTCCAAAATAAACTGGAGGAAAGGAAATATTCCTTGTGAGTAAATTACTTAACCCTTTGCCCTACCAAGACTTTCAGGCCCACATAGATGTCAGACTCCTTTAACACGCTCTCTTTATTATCGTTAGAAAAATGGACAAGCTATTATTGAAAACTAACACAGTAGTTTTCAGAAGTCACAAGTTCAAATGCCTTCAAGAATCTCGCAATTCTAGGAGTAGACTGAAACAAGCTATGGGAAGGAGTAGGTCAGAGGGATGTGCAAGAGGCACACTTTTGTAAAGGTGTTCAACTTCAAAAGTATTCACAATCTTGGCAATCAGAGAAACCAAATGCGCAGACCGAGCCTATGGTTTTGGTGTCAGTGTCTTGGCTGTTTTATGAACATTGAACCTGAATAATACTATACACATATTTAGGCAGAATAGCCTAAAAGCCTTCCGTACACAAATTTCAAACCATTGTTACTCAGGTACAACAGTACAAGCCCAGTGCTAGATCTCAAAAGAGATGTCAGCTAGAAATAAGAGAAGACTGATGTTGCCCACTGTCTCAGTCACATTTCTCAGTTTGTTACCATCTCTTCTCCTCGGAGACTTTGCTGTGCCATAAAGAGTTCGCAGTGACCATAGCTCTGTGGGTGGCTTCTCTTCTCCACATCTCTGATCTCCTTTTCATAGTGCCTTGCCAAAGGGAGAAGGAAATTCTGCCTATTTTTATACAGAGAATGGTAGAGCAAACTAAGCCCACTTTAACAAACAAAAACAAAACCCTAGGCCATATTGTTGTGCATTTGATATCAATTCTACAATATTCTATACTTTCTAAGTGAAGGAATGCTGAATAAATTGTCCATTCTTTTAGGTGTCTCAATAAATGGTTCCAGGTTCTAGCTAAAAATCTAATTCACTAGCACTTAAAATACCTGATAGAACCCCCCATTCGTGATCAGGACTCAAGAGTCTCCTGTCACTCAGCATATCCACACCCAAACTCATCATCTTTCCCCATTAAAGCTTTTCCTTCATGGTAAGTTATTCAAGGTGCAACTTGAATAATCATCCTTATCATATGTTGTGATTACCCTGACTATAAGATCTCCCACTTTCTCTGGCGCCTGAAATTCTCTAGCATCTGTCTGAAATATTCACATACTTCATTTTATCTTAGTTACTGGTACATATGTACCACCTCCAGTGACACATAGGCTCCAAAAAACAAGGGCAATGTTGTATTCCTTAACTGTATTTTACTAAGGAGATGAATATAAGGATAGTTAATATATGGTCCCAGCTGTTGAGGAACCACAATTCACATTCTTAGTGTTCCAAAAAACACCTTACACATAATAAGTGCTCAGTAAAATTTTGGAATTTTTTAATGGGTTCCAAAGCCCATAATGATAGCCAGAAAATAAATGCAGACAAGGACATTTTTTTCTTTTATGGGATATCATATGAACATGCAATTTTTTTAAATAGGTTGTAAACTACAGTATAAAAAGGAGAAAAAGCAATGAATTAAAACTTTTAGTTGCATTAATATATGTGTTTGGAAAAAAAGGAAACCATAATGAATAATAACACTATAATTTTTATTTTCTTGATTTATTCTTTAGTTTTAAAATAATTAAACAATTATGGGCCGGCCTGGTGGTGCAGCAGTTAAGTTCTCACTTTCCACTTCAGTGGCCTGGAGTTTGCCAGTTCAGAGCCAGGATCCAGACCTAGACACCACTTGTCAAGCCATGCTGGGGCAGGTGTCCCAGATATAAAGTCCAAATGTGAGTGATGAGGCGGGAGAGAAGTTGCTGATATGATTAATAAATAACTAATTTAAAAAATAAAGGAAGGAGACTTTTATGAATCGTGAAAAAAATCACGGAATATTTAATTTTACAGATTACTGTGTGGCTACATAAGCTGGAAAGTTCAAAAGAAAATGGAAACATTGGCTCTCTGGCATTTTGGTATCACTTTATAATTGATGGTATTAGTCAGAGTTCAGTTCAAGAACTGAAATCACTCTAGGTACTTTAAGCAGGAAAGGGTTCAGATCAAGGAATTATGTAAAATCCTTGGAAGAACTGGAGGTGTGGATTGATCTGGGCCTCCTAATCTGACCTCTGCCAGAATCAAGATGCCAGCAAATTAGGAATCACTGATGAAACTACTGAATTATAAAAAAAAACCACTGCCACTGCTGTGCTCCAAAGATGAAAAAGCCACTGCCAGGGGCTGCCCTGTGGCCGAGTGGTTAAGTTCGCGCGCTCCACTTTGGCAGCCCAGGTTTTCGCTGGTTCGAATCCTGGGCGTGGACATGGTGCCACTCATCAGGCCATGCTAAGGCAGCATCCCACATGCCATAATTAGAAGGACCCATAACTAAAAATAAAGAAAGAAAAAGCCACTGCCAGAACAACTCCCACAGCTCCCAGGAAACTGGCTCTGGAATACTGGCCCTGGGAGACCGGCTGTGTCTTCCAGGGCAACTTCCTCCTGACATCTTCAACCCCACTTTTCAAGTATGCCTGCTAACGGAACACAACACAAAGCAGGCAGGAGCTGGCTCCAGCTCACTTCCGCCTTCCTGGGATCTGGCATCTATGTTGAGGGAACTGATTTTAAATACAGAACCTTAGATGCATGAGAGCATGGGTACTGTGGCTTTTGGTCCTCCAGCCTCTGCAATACAGAAAGGCCCACAAGAAGGAAAAAGGGATGGATATTTCATGCCAATTAACCATATTTAATATATTTACAGAGTGCTTTCACTATCAGAGTGATCTGTACTTCTCATAAAAACCCGTTAAGATAGGTAGTGCTATACCCACCTAACAGAGCAGGAAACACAGTCTGAAGTTGTACCACGTCTAAAATTACATGGAATAAGGTGCTAGGAGGAGTAACTCGATAACACAGGATTGCTGTGAAATCCTCCCCATTAATACCATAAGGCCTCTACTGGTGTTTGTCGAGTAAAGCCATTATTTGTCTCTTGTGAAGGAAGAAGAAGATAAGTAGAAGTTAAAATTCTAAGATCAGCTGAGTGGCAAAGGACATGGTTTATTCTTCTAAGCATTCTCTTCTAACTTCCCCCAGAAAGAGGGTCCTAGATGAACTGTTCCCGTGATATAGATGAAGAAATGGATTCAAGCGGCATAAAGGGTCGACTGAGGTGAATGTGCTGATGTCCTACCCTGCTCTCCTCTTAGTAAAGAATAATATAATATATTGTTCCTGTTACTGGGAGTGCTGTTAGTAGACAATCTATTCAAGTTTAACTTCTTCAAAGTTCACATAAGCTTCAGGGATCCACCTTATCAAAGGTCTCATGCCCTTTCCCAGAGCAGTACCTCATTGCTTCCAGATAAATAACTAGGTTCAGGTGTCAGTAGAGCCCAAGTAGGAAATACAGTCTTGTTTTAGAAGGAAAGTTGTTTGATTAAAAAATGCAGTATCTGGATAGTATATGTTGGCAATAACTGGAGTAACATGTGGAAATGGATCTCTTGGATATCGAAATAGAGGAGGGCAAAATATAAGGCTACATGGAGGAAAGTTTATTAGCATGGGGATATTCTCTCATGAATATACACAGCATATAGTATAATATGACTAGAGCGGACTAAGAACATACTGTATGCTACACATATAGGAGAGTATTCCAAACTTTCAGAGCAGGATATCCCAGGTGGCACCGTGACCCAGCCTGCAGTAGGCCATTCCAATGTTCTATTCAGCCAATTGCTTCTAGGTGATGAGTAACATGGTTATGCCAGTGAATTCTATGGTGGTGAGCAATTTGCTTTACTTTATTTTCTCTAAAATCTGTCTCCTGATTAGAGAAGATAGAGAAGACAATGAGTGGAGTACCATGGCAATGGATAATGGGTTCAGATCCATGAATAATGAAGCAGGCTGAATCACTGCTTGTAGCAGGGACAAATATATATCTAGAATATGTGATGACTAGATGCTGTCTCCCCCAGGTTGAAGAGTTTCAATGAAGTAAGCTGCCACAGTTGTTGGTTGGTTTCCCTAGAGAATTGTGCCCTATGAGGGAGTCAGTGACGGACTTTACTAACAGAATTTTGGACATTTAGCAGTGATAGTAGCCAGACCAGGAATGCTGAAAGTCAGATCATGTTGAGCCTGTGTAGAACACTCATTTCTGCCACAGGGACCACAAAAGTGCCTGGGGATAAAGGCTGACTGATATTCATAAGACAGGTCATTTTGTCAACCAGACTTTTGAGAGCCTTCTCTGCAGTGGATTCTCTTTGACAGGCACTTATATGAGAAACAAACATTCCTGCATTTGGTGTGCATTTTGAGTGATCCATCCACATACTGCTCCTCCAGACTGCTTTGTCATCCATTCTTCCATTTTTCCTTTCCTTTAATAGTTTATAAAATCTATAGTTAGTGTCCTTGAGTCAGTGGAGATCCATGAGTCAGCAATTTCTCCTTCCATGTGAAGTGGAAAACTATATGTACTGCTCAAATTATTGCTTACTAGGAAGATTTCCTTCACTACAATCCTTCAAGATCACCCTCAAGTGAGACTGCGGTGCAGCAATTGTCCACTTTTGCCTATTGTTACCATGCTATGCAGATTTATTCATACACTTGCTGTTATTGTTATTCTCTCCATCCCACTGCTTATTTTAATTTTACTTTTCTGTCATTTTAATATCTTCTTGAATATATGTTTAGTGCATTGGTTTTTCAAGATTTATCAATTTTTAGTGCATGCAAATAAAATTTTAGCTGACTCTCACAGCTTTGCTGTCCTGTGCTTTCATCATTCTTAAGCTCTAAATATTTTCTAATTTCTGATGTGATTTATTGTACCCAGGGGTGATTTAGAAATGCAGTGCTTAATTTTCAAACATATAGGAATTTTCTGGTTACTTTTAGGTTTTTATTTTCTAGCTTATTTTCTTCATGGTCAGAGACATATTTTATGATTGTAATTCAATGAAATTTGTTAAGAATTGCTTTATGACCCAGTATATAATCAATTTTGAAAAATATTCCCTCTGCACTTGAAAAGAAGATGGATTTTGCAGTTGTTGGATGTATTGTTTTCTTACATCATAGGTCACATTTGCTAATAATGTTTTTTAAATTTTTTATATCTCTATGAACTTTTTGTTGTGTGCATGTTCTTGCAGTTACTGAGAGTTGTGCTGATATCTACTTCTATTATTGCTGATTTATCTATTATTTCTTTCAAGCCAATATAGTTTTTCAAAATATATATTAGGAAGCTATGCTTTTAGTCACATACCCATTTATAATTGTTACATATTTCTGCTATATTGACTTTTTGCTCTGGTAGAACTTTTATATGTGGAAATGCTTCTTGCCTTGAAGCCTGTTTTCTTTCTGATGGCAGTATAGAAAAAGTGCCCCTTTTCTGGCTAAAATTTATTCTACTATATTATTTTCATCTTTTATCCTCTTATGTATGATGTTTATCTTGTAAGGCTCATGCCAATGAGTTTGTTTTCTTTTGGCACTATGAAGACATAATTCCTCTATCTTCTTGCTTTCTATCCTTTTAAGAGATTGGTTGTCAGTATTATTGTTACTTCCTTGAATGCAATAAGTCCTTAAGGTTTTCTCTTTGTCTTTGGTTTTATTATGCCCTAAGTTTTCTATTTATCCTTTTTTTGAAATTTATCATTTTTAAAAATTAATTAATTAAAGTTTTTGCTGAGGAAGATTCAGCCTGAGCTAACATCTCCTGCTAATCTTCCTCTTTTTGTATGTGAGCCACCACCAGAGGATAACCAGTGACAGACAAGTGGTATAGGCCTGTGCCCAGCCTCTGAAGCAGTGCATGCCGAACTTAACCACTAGGCCACCAGGGCTGGCCCCTCAAAATCATCATTTAAAAATTTTATTCTTCATGAGATTTGTAACTCTGTATGAATGTACATCTTAATGCCTTTCAATAGTTTTGGGAAAAATTCAGTCCTATCCTCAAATATTTTGCCTACCTTGTCTCTTTTCCTTCTCTTTCTTAAATTATAACTAAATTAAAAGTATGTTGAAGCTAGGCGCTGTACCTTTTAGTGTCTTTTATGCTATTTCCTGCATTGTCCACCTTTTCACCTCTCTCTTATTTGCATATTCTGCATATTCTCTTCCAATCGTTCTCCCCATTTATTAATTCCCTATTCATATGTGTTTAATCTGCTGTTAAACCCAATAATTGAGTTCTTAATTTCAGTTATATATTTTAGTTTTCAAATTTCTTTGATTCAATTTGTTATGCATCTTGCGCTTTAATTATTTGAACATACTAAATTTGTTTTGAAATGCTTGTTTTTTCCTAGTCTGGATCATCTATATCTGTTTCTATTGCTATTGCTTTTCAATTAAGCCTTGTATTCTCCTATGTTTTGTTATCTTCTTTTTTGTGCCAGATTTTATATTCAAAAAGTTGTAGAGATAATTCAAGGATTTTATGGTGTTTTCATCCTTAAAAGAGATTTCATTTTGTTTCTAGTTGGGAGCTAGGTTTGGGCGAAAGCAAGAACACAGATAATCTCATCAAGAAATTAGATGATTCAAGCTGGGCTTGAGTTTCTCTGAGAACTACTCTATTTTCTCTTCACCCTGACTTCAACAGTAAAGCCCGTTATGGTCTTAAATGAGAACCTGGTTAATTTACAAAAGCATCTTTTCCTTTTTTTCTTTTTGTGAGAAATATTAGCCCTGAATTAATATCTGTTGCCAATTCTCCTTTATTTCCCTTGAGGAAGATTAGCCCTGAGCTAACATCTGTGCCAATCTTCCTCTACTTTGTATGTGGGATACCTTTAGCTCATGGCTGATGGGTGAAGTAGGTCTGCACCTGGGATCCAAACCTGTGAACCCAGGCCACTGAAATGGAACATGTGGCACTTTAACCACTCGGCCACGGAGCCGGCCCCAAGCTTCTTTTCCTTGATAGACGTTGAATCCCATTTGTTGTCCCCCAGGGTAAAGTGTCTGAAGGAAGTTCCACTTAGCTTTTCAGCTTTTCATTTGTGGTTTTGAGAATTAGCTCACATCCTTATAGAGAAAAGAAGCCAGGAAATGCAGGGTCAAGCTCTCTGGTTTCTCTTCTCTTAAAAATATTGACCCTACAGATCCTTGATTCCTTATTAGATCTCAATGCTTTTAAACACATGCATTTTATATTTCTCTAGCTCTTCCAGCTTCTCTTATTGGGAGATTTGGTGCAAAATAAGCCGTTCTTGCTTTTCCATTGACAAATAGAGTTTCTCCATTGAGTTCTCTAGTTTGGGAATGGATGTGGTTTATAGAGAATTACCGTGAATTATTAACTATTTTAAGGCAATGTCTATGTCATTCAGTATTTTCAGTGTTGGAGCACATAAATTCAGCTTCGGGGCTGCTGTAGACATCATCTATCTAGCAAATTCTTTCACTTTATTTAGCTATGCAGAAAGCATTAATAGTTTTTTTGCATTCAGCTTGGAGGGACATAGACAAATATATCTCTGCATATATTAGTTCTCCAGCTCCGAGTTGCAATTTAGTTCACCGTAAGCTTGATCATATCAGATGGTTCTCCTAAATTAAGGATAACTTCTATGTGTTTTGCCATTCACCGGTAAGAGAGGAACAGTGCTTACATGTACACTTTAAATCTTAGAATTAACACATGTAACATTTGTAGTTGTTGGATTTCCTCCATTTGTTAGGTAAGCTGAAAACCTCCAACTTTTGGTGTGGCTTAGCACATAATAACGATCTTCAGTTGGTTCATATATGTATTTAATGACTCTTTACCTAAGACCCTTATGACCTGGAAAATGCAATATTAAACTAAATACAGTGGAGATGAACATGCTCAGTGGAGCGCATAGTAAGTCATGTTAAGACAAACAACAATGGAAGCTGTCAGAGATTTGAGGTACAGGCAGGCTCTTGCTGGAAAATAATATCTTTCTTGACAAAGTGTTACCCCATTGATATTGGACTAAAATTAAGGTACTGAACTGATGGACTGAAAATCATTATGATTCCACCTGACATGGATTCAGGCCTTGATCAACAATATCCACTCCAAACCAGAACTACAGATCTGTGATTACTTGTCTTTTGAAGAACTGAAACATCAACTTGAATTACTTTCCAGTCTCAAGGCTTTCTGCCTCTGAGCCTCAGGGTCTCTTGAGCAAAGGCTCTAACAGCTAGAGTAAGGACCTCCTTTGTTGGGGATATGAATGGATAAAGAAGACTGAAACTGGTTTTCCTTTCATTTTGGCTGAAATATTATTTGCCTTACCTAAATATTTCCTAATATGAAGATCAGAATTTATTACTTTGTTTAACAGTTTTTTCTTTTCAAACTGCTGGCTTTTCACATATTTGGCTGTTCGCTACTCTTTCTTGGCAAGAGCCAAATCTTTTTTTTCTCTAGGTATTGTTCTAGGGGAGAAAATTGTCCAGAAGAGGTTGCTTTATTTGCTTTTGTTCCAAATATTCTAACAAACTAATCTATAATGACCTTACATTAGCTCTCATTTAAAACAGTAATGATGTAAATACCACAGGCTGTGTCCACACAAATAAATGGAAGAATGATTTTCCTGATAGAATGGCCCAAGTGATTTCCAGGTTGGAGTCTATTTTCCACTCGTATCTAGTCCTGTAGGTGTTTTCTTGTTATATTTTCCTTTTCATAGATATCCCTCATTGCTTATAGAAGTTTAGGGAAGTTCCCAGTTTCCTGGGATGAAGTTGGAGAGAGGTAGAGACATGTTTTTAATTAGGGAGGAAGACGCCTTAGGGATAAGCTGTTTGAATGATTGAAAGGCTAAAGGGCTTTACTATTATCAGGGGGAGTGCTCAGTCATTGGCTATTCTAGGAAGTCAAATCTCAACATTTGCCTTCTTAGGTACAGAGATACATTAATGGTCAGAGACATGAATGTCATCCTAAATCAACAGAGTAAAGTACCTTTTGGTAATTAACTGAGAAGAGATACATAGAAACAACCAATTTCAGTGTTTTTAAATTTGGGGGATTTTTGTTTTGTCAAATAATGGGCTTGCCCAAGTTAATTTCCACTAATTAGGTCAGTTTCTACATAGTCATGAGAATATATCAGCTTTGTTTTTCTTTGAAGAAATTTTCCCAGCAGGTGAGAATGTTTAATTATCTTTGCACAGTAAATATTTATGTTGTATTTGTGTCTTTCTATTCTAGGCATCCACACTGAATACTCCTACATTTATCTAAAAGCTTCAGATGATGGGGAGCCTGCATGGAAATATGGAAAATGTGGCCACTTGAAACTATTTCTAGATCCACTGATCAGCCATACATTATTATGTGTTCTATGGTAACACATAGATACATGAGGTATATACAGTTACCTCATGTGAAGGAGGGAAGCACTGATTTTGAAGACTGAGGAAAAAAACGCAAGAGGTGAGTTCTTGTAACAAACAACAAGGGATATTCATTGAAAATTCATATATTTAATTTATATATATATTTAAATATAGTCAAGCCTTAAACATCATATATTTTCATTGGAGGAGGTCTGAATTTAGTAAAGTAAGCTAGCAAAACATAGAAATTAACCAGAATATACAAAATGTATTTGTTTTTGGTATTACAACCTGACTGATGTTCATTGTCCATTTTGCCAAATCACAAAGAGAAACAGGTAATTGATTACACATACACTAATGGATCTATAATTTAGGTTCACGGGCTGTTATATTTTATGTGATATGTTTATATTTATAATTACTTTTAGATAGTTTTATTAGAGAATTTAAAATGATATATCGTGTGTTAGAATATAAAGGAATGAGAGGCTGTTTTGTTCTGGGGGCTTGATAAGAATTGTTATGTGTGAAGCTTTTAAAATTATCACAGCAACCATGTTTACACATATTCATAAATAAACCCATGTTCGGGGAAGGACCTTGCTTACTGTTACTTAACAAGGCATAAAACTGTAGTTATAAAGTACTATAGTAGTTTTCTACCTTAGGATTTTAATTTGTATATTTTCAAAAACATATTCTTAAGAAACTATGATAAATTATCTTCTTAAAATAGAGAAGTGTTAAGTTACTGGTTTAACTTGAAAGCCTAGTAATACTATCTTTTAGTTTTTATGGTATCAAATTTTGATGTCATACACTGTGGAGAATAGTTTATATAACTCATTTTCCCATGTAAATAATTTACCTGGCTGATAGAAGATTCATCCTGGTGAAATTCTATATTGATGATTAATAAGAGTAAGAGCACTAGATTCTGCAGAAAGTAAGGAGTGAAAAGAATTAATTGGATATAGATGACCTACCCTTATGTTCTTCAGCAGGTGAGCCTTTATCAATCCACAGCTTCAGCAATGACAGAACTTCTGAATTGAGTGCGAGCAGTGATGTGAGTGACCCTGTGGAATGCTCCTCACAGTGGGCTTCTAAAGAAAGCTCAGACTTTCCTGCACAAGTCCTCCCCCCACCAAATCCATATGAAGGGAATCAACTCGTCTATATTTGAGGTTTAGTAATTGTGTGATTTTTTTGAGCAGTGAATAGTCTGAAAGTTTGGGTTTGTATTTGTAGTTATACAATTCTTCTCTCTTGTTATTTGTCATGTCTTCTCATTTTGTCATAACCATCAGACGTAGAGTGAGAGAGCAATGCTTTTTTTACCTCTAGAATTTCCTTCTACTACGATGTGCTGTTTATTTGGTATGGCTTCGTACAAAGCCTCCTGAGGAACCCCTGGGAGCCTCAAGGAGTTGGGGCTTTCAGCACTTGCTCACTAAAGGAAGTATTTGTGAAGATGTTTTTAAAGACTATGACCTCACTTAATTATCACATTAATATTATTATCACATATGGATATCAGTTTCTTAAATATAATTTGTACTTCCTGATTTGATCCTTCTTTTCTTTTCTTTTCTACTTTTTTTCTGGTATTCTGCTTGCTTCTGGTTAAAATACATCTAGTCAAAACACTTACATGAATAGGTAAATCTTACTACTCATACATAACAAAATAGATAATTCCTAAGACATACCATCTTATCTTATGCCCCAATTGGGATTCATAAACTATAGATATAATATTTTTTTATCCTGCAGTATGTCTATAATTCTTATCAAATTGACAAAGATCCAGATGTCTTGTTCTGATACAATGTTCATAGTGAAGAACTCAAGAACATTAATAATAGCTGTCATCCGTTGAGCCTTTTTCACATGCCAGGCACTTACCCTGTTCTAGATACTTTACTTGTAATGAAACAACAATCCAAAAGAGTAGACATAATTGGTATCTCCATTCTAAATATGATGAAACTGAGGCACAGAGAGGTTTATTAAGTTGCCCAAGGTCACCTGGATAGTAGGTGTCAAAGCTTAGATTCCAACACAAAACGTGCAGCTCCAGAGTCCACATTACTCCCCACAGTGCTGTGCTCTCTCTCTTTGAGAGAGAATCTTAAATGGGTACACACTGAATGAGAAACTTATAGTCAATATTTGGTCTCCATAATTATCAAATCCCATTACTGCTGGCTAGCTTTTTTAAAGTAATAGTGATAAGTATGGAAAATTTTATTTAATTATAAAAATATAAATAAAGAAAATAAAATTGTCTGCAGAATAGTATAAGGTGGATCTGCACTAATAGTATCATAGATAGTTGGACTGAAAAGGATTCTGACAATGTCTAGTTCAAACCCTTTGTTTTCCAATAAGCAAACTAAGAAGACTTGTAATTAAATTTTGCAAATGACCCAAACCCATGCCTTTTTTACGCTGAACTTGGACTTTTCCCTTGAGTATGCTGCTTTTTCAACTCTGAGCACTGAAGTTCTGTCTTGAGCTCTCTCAGTACCTAAGAAGCGTTGTAAATAAAACTGTGTCCCATTGTCTTCTACTTCTCTGGCCAGTGTCTTCGACCTCTCTTTCCTCTACCTCTATTTTCTCCTCCCTCACTACCTTTCTCATCCCAAGAGTTTTGAATAAAAAGATACTACCTGTTAACATAATAGTTGGTGATAGTCATGAGCTATTTCATTTCAGTTCAAAAACATTTGGTGAAAATTTAGGTAGTGTTCCGTGTGTTAAGATTTGTGTGATATGCAATGATTAAATGGAGAGAATTACAACTGCTTAAGAAGCTGACAGAGGGTCAGACCACGTAGTTGCCATAGGGAGCAAAAACTTTAAATGATTTTGTGGTTATTTGACACAGTTCAAAGTCTAGTTTCTTTAAATTTAATGAGAGATTAATGAAGACTGTACCTCCTTTGAAACATGAAGGATTGAATATCTAATAGCAGAATATCATACTATTGGGTGGGTTAGTCCAGAAGAGGAATTATTTTTGGTGTTACGTAGATCATATTGTTACGGTGCTCACCACAAACACTACCAACTCAAAGATCTGACTTCACGCCAATTTATTTAGAGTTTATCATCACCAGCAGAGAGTAAGTTTCTAGAGAGTAGGAACCCTTTCCTTGTTCATCATTGCTGACTTTTATGCCAAGAACTGACACAGTTTAAATAAAGCTTTATTAAATGTAAGATTCAATTGTTGGGCCTTTGATTGTGCTTCTTCACAGAAGATCCACGAAGACTTTTAGATAGAACCTCTTTCTGGTAGTCCCAACAAAATCGTCTGAGGAGAAGTAGAATTGTCAAAGGAAGAAGTAATGGGTTCTTTGGTAGAAGAACTCAATAGATATTTACTAAATGTTTATTGCACATAAACCACTATAGAAGACATAATGGTGAAGGTGTGCCTGTAACATGATGGATGTGTTCATAGTCATGTTCACAATTTCATTTCAGGTTCTGTTCTTCTGAGCTCTAATCCCTGAGACAAGCCTTATAGAAGAGTAAATGGGACATAGTAACAATGTAACAGAATTTGTCCTCCTGGGCCTCACTCGGGATCCTGAGGGGCAAAAAGCATTATTTGTCCTGTTTTTACTCATCTACATTGTGACAATGGTGGGCAACCTGCTCATTGTGGTGACTGTCTTTGCCAGCCCTTCTCTGGACTCCCCAATGTACTACTTCCTTGCCTATCTATCACTCATGGATGCAATTTATTCCACTGTCATTTCACCCAAATTGATTATAGATTTACTTTTTGACAAAAAGACAATTTCCTTCCCAGGTTGCATGGGACAGCTCTTTCTAGAACACTTATTTGGAGGTGCTGAGGTCTTCATTCTGGTGGCAATGGCCTATGATCGCTATGTGGCCATCTGTAAGCCGCTGCACTACTTGACTGTCATGAATCAACACGTTTGCATCCTGCTGGTGGTGGTGGCCTGGGTGGGAGGTTTTTTGCACTCTGTGGTTCAACTTCTCTTTGTGTGCAGTCTCCCCTTTTGTGGCCCCAATGTCATTGACCACTTCATCTGTGACATGTACCCATTATTGGAACTTGCCTGCACTGACACCTACTTTGTAGGTTTCACTGTGGTTGCCAATGGTGGAGCAATCTGTATGGTCATCTTCATCCTTCTGCTAATCTCCTATGGAGTCGTCCTGAATTCCCTTAAAGCTCACAGTCAGGAAGGGAGGCGCAAAGTCCTGTCTACCTGCAGTTCCCACATCACGGTGGTTGTCCTCTTTTTTGTTCCCTGTATTTTCATGTATGTTAGACCTGTTTCCAACTTTCCCATTGATAAATCCATAACAGTGGTTTATACAATTATCACTCCCATGTTGAATCCTTTAATATACACCTTGAGAAATTCGGAGATGAAAAATGTCATGGAAAAACTCTGGTGTAAAAAATTAACCTCAGATGGAATAAGAATGTGTCACCCACTCTGAACACATTTGTTACTAGCTCTAAAATAACAAACAGGCAGTAAATTCTCACAATGAATGACTTAGTGAATTCAATGGATTCTCTAGGGATGCTTGTCTTTATTACACAAAAGCATCGCTAAAGTAGAATCGATTGTCCTTTGAGGTTAGAATGAATCTAATAGAGAAATTCTGGAGGATGAATAAAAGGCACAGATATTTGTCCTATTACAAAGAAAAATAAACTAAGTTCCACCTTGCAACTTTGTTTTTCTCAGTTTATATTGAAATAGGACTTTAGAAGAAAGAGTATTTTCTTTTCAAACGTGAAAAACAAGCTACCTTTGAAAATTTACTTTCACTCAAATTAATGAGTCAGCAGTTTGGCTAATACTCAGAACAAACTTCTGGGGCTGAAGTTCATGACTACGAGCCCATTGCTTTGCTGTGATGTGGGCTTCTTGGTTAGAGGCAATGTTGGGTGGGATTTAATGGCAATGAATAAAAAGAGTTTTGTGAATCCATGTACAGGAGTGCTATAAACAGAATGTGTCTATTCCTGTGAAAACAAATCACTGCTTTGCCTCTTTCATGATTAGCTGGTCTCATATAATAAATGTGATAGCAAATATCTGACTGGTGCTGTATCGTGTTCTCTGCAATGGGCTTTATTGATGCCAGTTTGACATTATGCTTCAGAGGCTGCCAGAAAAAGGTTGGTGAGGACAAATCCATATTTTTAAGCCCATGCATAATATTAGACTGCTATTAGATTCAGTTTTTACATCAATTCATTTAGCAAGCAGTGAGAGTGTTACTGGCTCTTAGTTAATATCAGCCCTGATATTTGTTCCCCTACAGTGAACCCACCATATACGAGTCAAAACTAAAACACACATTTGCAGTTCCCTGGTTCTTTAGTTACACTCATGTGTAAATGCTTGTTTCTTTAACCTCTGACTGCCTGAGCTTTACAACCAAATACAAGTTACAAATTGTTAAAGTCCAGATGGCCTCATGCTGGTCTCCCAGTAAAGTTGTGGCCAATCCCAGGACCTTGAAGTTCTTTTACAGAGAAACTAATGTCCAGAGAATATCAAGAAACTGAAGCTTCCCGGGCCCAACTCCTCAGCTTCCTGACGTCAGAGTCTACCTTCCACCATGGAGATAAACAGCCAAGGACACTCTTCTGAGAAATCCTTCCTTTGTCTCTTCCGCTGGAAGCAGCCCCAGACATAGGCCGATGGGAAAATGCTGACCGAGAATGCCAAAGCCCCCCTCCCATAGCTAAAACCCCAAATAAAACCCCCTACCTGTTTCTTAACAGGGAGAGAGCAATTTTTGAGGCACTAGCTCTTGCTTTTATCCCTCTGCCTGGCAAAGTAAAGCCTTTCCTTTTTCACTTGAGACTCTTGTTCTCGTTATTTGGATTGGTGTCGGGATCAGAGACCAAACTTTCGGTAACAAGAGCTTGGAAAGAACTTGACTGATATTCATAGATGGGTCATCTTGTCAACTTGCCCATCAAGAGTTTCTTCTGGATTGTCTGGTGGGCATTTATGTGGAACAAATGTCTTTACACATCACACTCATTCTAAAAGGTCTGTTCACTGCCTTATTATGTTCCGTACATTTTTGTCACCAAACTTTCAATCTTTTTCTTTCTAAGTTCCTGACCAGCTGGCCAAGCCAAGAATTGGGTAGATCAATGCCTCAGGTCATCTCTTCCTTGCAAATTCTACAACCAGATATGCCTCCTTAAAAAATGCTTACTGGGGTTATTTCCTTTCACTGCTCCCTTTTGTGACCATTCTTGTAGGACCATATGCTATAATAATATTTTTCCTGAAGTCAGGGCACTGTGTAAATCCATATACATAAGTGATTCTTTTTTGCCTTTAAAAAAAATCTAATTCTCTTAGGTGACCTTTTTTGATACCCTAGGTGTGAATGAGAGAGAAGTGATGAAGCAAAAGGAGCAGTTAATAAGGAAATTTAAAAATAGACGACCAAGTTTTAATCTTTAAAAAACACTTTATTTTTATTTTTATGAAAGATTTTATTTTTTTCCTTTTTCTCCCCAAAGCCCTCCGGTAAATAGTTGTATATTCTTAGTTGTAGGTTCTTCTAGTTGTGGCATGTCGGACGCCGCCTCAGCGTGGCTTAGATGAGTGGTGCCGTGTCCACACCCAGGATTCGAACCGACGAAACACTGGGCCACCTGCTGCAGAGCACGTGAACTTAACCACTCGGCCACGGGGCTAGCCCCAAAGCACTTTATTCTTAAAGCAGTTTTTAGTTCACAGCAAAATTGAGTGGAATATGCAGAGACCCTATATATCCCCCGTCCCAAAATAGGCAAAATCTCCTCTATTATTGACATCCTACAACACAGTGGTATATTTGTTACATTTGATGGATCTACATTATAACATCATTTCACCTAGAGTCCATAGGTTACATTAGGATTCACTCTTGACATTTAACTTCTTGTAAGTTTGAAAAAATGTACAATGACATGAATCCACCACTGTACTATTGTATAGAGTAGATTCACTGTCCTTAAAATCCTCTGTGCTCTGCCTGTTCTTCCTTCCCTCCCCATTAACCTGTAACAAACACTGATCTTTTTACTGTCTCCATAGTTTTCTCTTTTCCAAAATGTGATACAGTTAGTATAATACAGTATGTAGTCTTTTCGGATTGGCTTACTTCACTAAGTAATATGCATGTAAGTTTCCTCCATGTCTTCATGTTTTTATAGCTCATTTCTCTTTATTGTTGAATAACATTCTCTTGTCTGGATATACCAGTTTATTTATCCATTCTTCTACTGAAGGACATCTTGGTTGTTTGGGAAACTATGACAGGGTTTGGCAATTATGAATGAGGCTGCTATAAACATCCATGTAAGACTTCTTTGTGGATGAAAGTTTTCAACTTCTTTGGATAAATACTAAAGAACATGATTGCAGGAATGTATGGTAAGAGCATGTTTTAGTTTTGTAAGAAACTGTCAAATGTCTTCTAAAGTGGTTTCACCATTTTGCATTCCTACCAACAATGAATGAAGAGTTCTTGTTCTACGTTCTTGCCAGCATTTGGTGCTGCCTGTGTTTTGTATTTTGGCCATTCTAATAGGTGTGTAGTAGTATCTCATTGTTAATTTAATTTGCAATAGCCTAATGACACAGGATGTTGAACACTTTTCCATATACTTACTTCTGCAGAAGTATACTGAATATCTTCTTTGGTGAGGTGTCTGTTAAGGCTTTTCCTCACTTTTTGATATGATTGTTCGCTTTCTTATCATTGAATTTTAAGAGTTCTTTGTATATTTTGGCAAAAGACCTTTATTAGATATAACTTGCAAATATTTCTCCCAGTCTGTAGCTTGTCTGCTCATTCTCTTGCATTGACTTTTACAAAGCACAAGTTTTACATTTTCATAAGGTCCAGTTTATTATTATTTTCATTCGTGGATCCCACTTTCCATGTTGTAACTAAAAAGTCATTGCCAGACTAAAGATCATCTCTATTTTCTCCTATCTTATATTCTAATGGTTTTATATTTTTGCATTTTATGATCCATTTTGAGTTAATTTTTCTGAAGAGTATAAGGTCTCTGTCTAAATTTATTCTTTTGAATGTGTGTCCAGTTGTTCTAGCACCATTTGTTGAAAAACTATCTTTGCTCCATTATACTGTCTGTTCCTTTGTCAAAGATCAGTCGACCATATTTATAAGGGTCTGTTTCTGGGCTCTCTCTTCTGCTCTGTGGATCTATTTATGTATTTTTTCATCACGACCAGACTGTATTCTTTATTGTAGCTTTATAGCAAATTTTGAAGTCGAGGGTATCAGTCCTCCAGCTTTGTTCTCCTTCAATATTGATTTGACTATTCTGAGTCTTTCACTTCTCCATATAAACTTTAGAATCATTTGGTTGATATCCAGAAAAGGAATTGCTGGAATTTTGATGGGGATTGCATTGAATCTATGGTCAAGTTAGGAAGAACAGGTACCTTGACAATACTGAGATTTCTCATTCATGAAAGTGGAATATTTTTCCATTTATCTATTTCCTGTTTGATATCCTTCATTAGAATTTTGTCATTTTCCTCATATAAGTCTTATAATATGTATTTTGCTAGATTTATACTTAAGTATTTCATTTTTGGGGGAGGTGTTAGTGTAAATAGTGATGTGCTTTTCATTTCAAATTCCATTTTTTCATTGCTAGTATATATTAATCTTGTATCCTTGAACCTGGCTATAATCTCTTATTAGTTCCAGGAGTTTCTTAAAATCAATTTGGTTAGATTTTCTACATAGATGGTCATACCATCTGTGAGCAGACAGTTTTATGTCTTCCTTCCTACCTCCATGTCTTTTATTTCCTTTTCTTGTCTTATTGTATTAGCTATGATTTTCAGTACAATTTGAAAAGCAATGGTGGGAGGGGACATCCTTGTCTTGTTCCTGATCTTAGCAGGTAAGCTGTGAGTTTCTCACGTTAAATATGATATTAGCTGGAAGGTATTTTGCAGATATTCTTTATCAAGTTGAAGAAGTTCCTTTCTATTCCTATTTCCCAACAATTTTTATCATGAATGGGTGTTGAATTTTGTCAGATGATTTTTCTGAATCTATTTATATGATCATGTGATTTTTCTTCTTGAGCCTGTTGATGTGATGGATTATATTCATTGATTTCAAATGGTGAACCAGCCTTGCACACCTGGGATAAGCCCCACTTGGTCATGAAGTATAATTGTTTTTATACATTGTTGGATTTGATTTGCGGATATTTTGTTGAGGATTTTTGTGTCTATGTTCATGAGAGATACTGGTCTGTAGTTTTATTTTCTTTTAATATGTTGGTCTGATTTTGGTATCAGGGTAATGATAATCTCACAGAATGATCATCTTAGAAGTTGTTGATTTTTCACTTTATTCACCTTTTTACTGGTTGTTAGGATGGAGTGGCGACTTTTAAGTTCCCAATGTGCCCTACTGGCTATGGAAATTTGAGTCCATGCTAAAGCAAATTACTTGTGCCTTCTGCACCTGTTTGAGCCGATAAATATATATATCATTTCTTTTTAAAATAGCAAGCAGTTATACATACACATTTTAGTAATTTGTTGGATAAAATAACACCTTTTTAACAATGAACATTTTTGTTCTCATTGTCTCTTGGAATCCCGTGGTTGAATTTTGTCTGTATCAAAGCCTGTTAGCAAGCCTTGAATTGCTTTGTCAACAGGAGAATTTTTGCCAAAGGAAGAGTGTAATGAGTCATTAAAAATCCTAAGTGTCTACACTGTGAGTCTCCTATGGATGTTTACCAGATACACAGATTATATCACTTTATGACCTGAAAAATTTCCAGTGTGATTCATCTTCAATGTCACAAGGTTCATTTTTCAGGGTAAATTTTACTACAACCAGGATCTTCTGTAGAGTCTTCTCTTGCTCTAAACTCACTCAAAATTTGCAACTTTTTAGGTAACCCCATAAACTGATGTATATATCCAATGTGTTATATGTTGCTTTCAAAATCTGAAAAGTGAAGGGAAGCACTACCAGAATGGTGGAATGATGGTCTATGAAAATTCATTCCTTCATGAAAAAAATGAAAGTACTAGTAAAAGTCATCAAAATAAACTTTTTTGGAGATCTGGAAATTAATAAAAGACTTTCAATAATCTAGGGATTGTTTATTTTTTTTTAAAAAAAAAAGCTGAATGCTGGAAACAACACTGAGTTCTGTGGCATTTTAACTCTCCCTATTACATACCCCTCTCCCCAGGACCTTAGAACTTTTGCAATCATGATACCCATGAAAACCAGGAGTCTGATATTCATTGGAGGGGGCTGAACAGGTTGAGTCCTCCAGACTTCGCTTCAAGAGATTTGTTTTATCTTTCAGCACCTTATAGTCTCCATCTGCAGGGCTTGTTTTTATCTAATCTGACTCAGAGCTCATGCTGTCAGGAAATTTTCTCTAAGGCATTTATCTAAGAAAAATCGAATGCAAAACATCTAACATCCCAGTTTCCCAAGGTGAAAATAATAAATGGGACAAACAAGAAGCTGACCCAAAAACTTAACAGAAAAATCTGTGGAATGAGATATCGATAGAGGAGTTTGAAAAGCCCCTATATATCCCTGGGACTCTAGAAGGCCATGTGCATGCCCATGCCTGTATGAATTCTCAGGAATTACCTAAGAAAGCTCTAACCTTTCAATGTCAACTAACCTTGAGGCTCTGCACAAAGGAAGTGAAGGGTAAAGTATAGTTGTAAACTTCTTGCTGGACCATTGAAGACATGCCCCAATATACACACATAATCCCTCATTAGGCCTGGGAGACTGATGGTTTAACACATTTAAGGAAATTGCCAACCAATAATTAGCTGACCACTAAACAAACTGAGCAAAGACTTCAGGGGAAACTCATGACAAAGAATTCAGATGTTAAAATTAGTCCAGGAAAGTCAATGAAGGAACAAGTTGCAACAATAACAAACAGGAACTACAAGAAATTCTGAGCGGTAGTGGTGGGGTAAATATAATTTCCAGAGCTGCCGCATTATATTATTTAAATTTCTAGTTTTCATCAAAAAAGTAAGACAAGCAAAGAAACAGGAATGTATGACTCATACAAAGAAAAAAAACCTGCAATAGATACATACTGTCCCTAAGGCAGCCTCGATGGTGGACTTACTACACAAAGACTTTAAATTAGTTATTGAAAAATATTCAAAGAATTAAAAAAGCCATTTCTAAAGAGCTAAAGGAAAGAACTATAGAACAATGCTTCAACAACTAAATGATTTATAACAATCAATGAATGAAAATTTTTAAAAAGAACCAAAAGAAATTCTAGAGTTGAAAGTACAATAATTGAAAGGAAAAATCCATTAAAGTGGCTCAATATAAGAATAAACAATTGATGAGGTTAAAGGCAGGTCACTGAGATTATCCAGTCTGAGAGACGGAAAGAAAAAAGGATGCAGAAAAATGAACTGAGTCTCAGAGACCTGTGGAGAAACCACAAGAATACCAACATACACATATGAGAGTCCAAAAATAAGAGGAGATGGAGGTACAAGTAAAAAGAATATTTGAAAAAATGATTAAATTAAAAAAATTTGATGAAAATCATTTTTCTACACATCCAAGAAGCTCGATGAAGGCCACCTAGGATAAACTTAAAGAGCTATACCAAGCACATCATAACCAAACTGTGGAGGCCAAAGAAAAAGAGAGAATCTTGAAAACTGCAAGAAGAGGCAACTCATTACCTACCTACAAGGTGTCCTCAATAAGATTGACAGACAATATCTCATCAAAAACCATGGAAGCCTGAAGACAGTGGATAACATACTCAATGTGCTGAAGAAGAAAAAAACACTGTCAGTCCAGAATTATACATCATGCAAAACCATCATTCAGAAATGAAGAAAATATATTCTCAGATAAATGAAAATTGACAGAAATCATTACTAGTAGATTTGCCCTAAAACAGACAGTAAAAGCAGTCCTTCAGGCTGAGAAGATAGCTCACTAGATAGTCTCTTGTATTCACAGGAAGAAATGAAGAGCACTGGTAAAAATAACTAAATAGGCGAACATAAAAGACAATATAAATATGTATATATATATTTGCTTCCCATTCTTTTATTATGTGATTTAAAAGACAATAGCATAAGCAAGTCAAAACCTATGTGAATGCCCTTATGGTATATAGAGATGTACTTTGTATGATGATAAGAGTACAAAGGAGAGGGAAAGAGAATGGAGCTATATAAAAGCAAACATTTTATTTAATCGCATATCATAACATTTTAAAGTGTATAATTTAGTGATTTTTAGTGTGTTGACAAAGTTCTGCAACTATCGCTACTGTCTAATTCCAGAAGCTTTTCTTCATTCCTAAAAGCAACCCAGGGCAGAGGATTCTGGGAAGATGGTGGAGTGGGGCACACCAGAAATCTGCCTCCCCAACTGGACAATAATTACACTGGCAGAATCTGTCTGATATAACATATTCTAGAACTCTGGAGTCTATTGAAGGCTTACGGCTTCCAGGGCAAAGCTTGGATGGTAGATTGCAGTTAATTTCGGTCAATTTCAGCTCTTGGCAGAGTAGCAGCTCCTCATCCTCTCCCTCCTCAGCCCCGTGGCAGGCGGCTGTGCCTGTGTTCCTGGAGCAGCCTGCACACAGCTTTTGGGAGACAGAGTGGGCAAAAATGACCTACCCTCCAGATATCAGGATCTGTGCTCTGATCACTGCTGTTTCTGATCACAAAGGTGCAGACAAAGAGATGGTGGCCATTGTTGTTGCATCTCCTCTCATTGCTAAAAGCTCTTACTTCTATGGTTGAAGTGAGTTCCATGGTGTTTAAAGGGGATGATGCCTTTTTCTCTCCTTCATTTTTCTCTTTTTCCTTTTTGAGCAGGATATCAAAGAATAGGACATTCAAAAGTAACTGCATATACTAGGGAAATTAGAAAGTCACCATGCATACCCAGGGGAAGGATGAGGCTCAGAAAAGACCTGGGAAGACCTTAAGTGTACACCTCAGGCTGATCCTTGGCATGGAGACAGCCTACAACAATAAAAAACAAAACAAAACAGTAACAATGGCACCTAAACCAAAAGAAAACGAGTAATCAGCAAATCTGGGCAACGGAGGAGAATCTGTTTTCCAGAGTTACCACATTGTTAGATTCAGATGTCTAGTTTTCAACATAAAACCACAAAGCATATGAATAAATGGGAAAGTGTGGCCCATTCAAATGAAAAAAAATCAGCAGAAATTGTCCTTAAAAAGACCTAATGACTGACAAAAACTTTAACACCGCTAATCTTAAAGAAACTCAAGGAGTAACAGAAGATAGGACAAAAGTCAAGAAAACCACATATCAATAAAATGGAAATACCAATAAAGAGATAGACAACCTCTATATCAATAAACCTCAATAAAGAGATCACATGTTTTTAGAGCACGGGTAGAGAGATTCAGATTTAAGGACCTGCCATTGTTATATAAAAGATATGTGAGTATCAAGTGTCAAATATTTCTGGACTTAGCTTTTATGTTTTTTTCTTATATTACTTTATAACAGTCTCTTTCAAATTATACATCCTAATTACTTGTTTCTATATTTTTTTTTAAGAAATATTGGGGTTTTTTTGTGCAAAACTTCTGAGTTGGAAGATTTTATGTGGATGTTATCTTGTCTGAGTTGAATTGAAACTTTTTGTAAATTGATTAGCAACAATCTTGTGCCATTTTCATTAAATGTATCTGCCATATACAAAGAATTAAGCTTTTTACTTAATTCCAGTGCCCTCTTGGATTTGAGAATTTTAAATATAAACTGATTAATTGAAAATAAAGGGTTCTTGTTCATGCAATCTTTTGTCTTTGCTATTATTAAGTGACTTGTTCTTTCCTGTTAGATTGCTATTTTTTCACTTAATTCCCCTAGAGTGATTGGCCAGGAGAAGCCTCTGAAAATACAGAATGCACTGGAAGGATTATGTAGACGGTCTCAGTTCTCTAGAGCATGATTCCTCAGTGAATTTAATTTTGAACAGTCAGCCTTGGGGACAAACTGTTCGAACAACTCAGTGAAGTGATTTATTTTTCGTTGTTGATTAACCCAGTCACATCTTCCTTTGCCTAGGGGAAGATTTCTCTTCGGGTATTAATACTACTATCAAGCTGTAAAATAAAAGCTATTACCTTACTAGACATGAACTACATTAAAACTGTCATATGAACGCTCAAAAAATATCTAAAACAAAGCTCATTTCTTTGATTATCCAGCTTCCTGCAATATTGACCAAAAATGCTATTAAAGATTTGTTCCACTAATTTGATCAGTTAAACTTAATAATTAGGTTTTAAACTTGGTTCTTGATACATATTCTCAACCACAGCTTTCAAATTTGGTGATTCATCAGTCACATCAACGTATATTCTTGATGCCAACTCTGGATAATTTCATAATCCAAACTGTAAAGTGTTTATGAAAGTTGAAGACGATGGTCATACTTTATGTGGTCATAAAGAGATATATCCATGTGTGAGAAAGCATTTACAGCTGGGTAACTGCGTGTACCCTGATCTTTCTCTGCAGTCACACCTGGATTGATGTGGTGGCAGTCCTGACTTATCTTCATCAAACTAAATCGTCATCTTCCAGGACCAGAGATAGAATTTCAGAAACTTGGATTTAGAACAAGTGACAGAAGAGAAAATAAAAAACACAGGTAACATATTCACACAAACTCTTCACTGCTACGAGCATAGGGCAAAGTAGACTTAGTTGGAATGAACTATGTATCGTTCTTGAGAAGCAGGTTTTGTCTTTGACCCAAAATGTTTTAAGCCAGAAGCTCCTGGCATAAAGTAGCACATGTATTGTCTGTATTTTATAGAATACTATTGGAATAATCACAATGGAAATATTTTTCTCCAGTATTTTGTGTTCCAGTTGTTTAAATGTATACTGAAATACAGAGAATGCAGAGCAGAGCAGAGCATATAACATACAACATACAATATAACATGGCACAGATATGTTCTTCAAAATAGCTTTTTCAGATTGCTTTATATAATCTAGAGAATCTAACACTTATTTGTTTTGAATCTCAGTATTTTGAAGATAATAGTAATGACTACTATAGTTGTTTAATAAATCATTACCTTGTGTCTGGTATCTTTAAGTGTTCTGGTTATGTATAGATGTTTTATTTCTGTTGGTAATTTTTTTATTGTGGTAAAATATACGTAACACATTTTTGTGCATCGATCACCACTATCCATCTCCAGAATTTTTCATTGACCCAAACTGACAATGCACCCATTAAACAGTAACTCCCATTTGCTCCTCCCCCGAGCCCCTGGTAACTACTCTTGTATTTCTGTCTCTCTGAATATGACTATTCTAGGTGACTCATAAAAGAGATCACCCTTTTGTGATCTCTTTCCCTTTTGTGTCTGGCTTATTACACTTACAACAATGTCTTCAAGGTTCATCCATGTTGTAGCATGTATCATAATTTACTTCCTTTATAAGGCTGAATAATTTATTTTATTATATTTTCTTATTATATTCTTCTGAGGCTCAAATTCCAAACCAGAAGTTAGAATCTGAATTCCCAAAAAGTGCACTGTGCAGACATCCCGCCCACCTGTGCAAAATTACAAAACAAAACTGACAAAGACTATCTATGAAATAGGCAGTCTACTCTCTCTGATTGTTGTTTTTCTGTGTTTGTCCTTAAAGTCTATTCAACCACATTCAGGTTTTAGAGGTAGTATTTTTCCTTTACTATGAAGAAATTGACTTGGAAAATGATATTTCTTTCTTTTAAAAAAATCAAATGAACTGATTAAGTGTTTATTAAGACCTCAAAACTTTTACTGCACCATTTTTTATGGTCATTGTTCAATCATTTTTAAAAAAGGTGTTGCTTACAGGGGAAACAGGTTTTACTATACAGACAGTTAAATAGAAACCTCTTTAGGCATTGTGATCATATGTTTCAAAAGGATCTGGACTAAAACTCAAAATATCAGAATCTATACTTTCCAATATCTTGTTGATTAAAAGTATTTCCCAGTATTTTAAACCTAGCAAACCATATAAGTGGTTTTTATTTATGCCTTATGTTGTTGAATTTGGCATAGTGTGCATCCACTTAATTTATCTTAATTGTCATTGTGGGATACTTACAAGGGATTTACATTTTTTCAGGATTCTTTAAGGATTTATTGTTTCTCACTGAATACGTTAAGAAATTTGAACAATCTCATGAATGTTTGAATCAGATATATTTATTTTTTATAAAATATAATATTGGTAAAGTATAGAAATTTGCATCATGGCAAGTCAAATTAACAATTTTCAATAGTTTAGAGTAATAAGTTCATAAGAACATTTTTAATAGTCAAATATTTATTAATCACTTAAAATATATTAGACACACTCATAGATTCTGGAGATACAATCATTAATAAGGTATGTTTTCTATCCTGGCAGACCCAACATATGATAGTGGAAAACACAGCTATAGACAAATAAGTGTTGTAAAGACTCAACAGGTCAGGGGATTAAACCCTCCTAGTGGAAGCTATCTTTGAATGCTTAGACTACTCCTATAAATTATGACTATTTACTTTCCACTGTAAATGCAGTTTAGCTTCATAATTGTGAGTGAAGATATTTAATTATGTATATATGCAATGACTTGCCAGAAACCCTGAAGGTGGAACTCCTTGTTTAGGCAACTGATCTCATCTACTGATATATCTTAAAGCTTAGAATTTTATTTACTCATTTTTCTTTGATTTGGAAGTACAGGATTCTGAAAGGCAAGTCGTGGTACTGATGCTGAGTTATCCCTTGGGCCACCTCCTGATTGATAGCTCAGGAAATCTGAAATTTCCTCTTCACCCAACTCATTCAAACCCCCCAAACCAAACTGTTTACCAATTTCAAAGCAAGTTTCATTCAACCTACTGTCTTTGCTGGTTGCTATCTATCTTTTGTCTATTCTCTCTTATTTTCTCTCATCTACACTTATATTCTCTTTCTGATGCTTGGGTACAAATTTGCCTAGAAGCACAAAGGATAGAATAATCTCTTGCTCTTCACAAATGATCATCTGCAAATGTGGGCTCTGAAACAGAGCACAATTAAAATAATTCTGCCTTACAAATAAAACTGACTCTGGATCATTCCCGAAAGGCCTGACAAATACTGTATTTTCCTCAAGTGAGAATGAATACCTTGTATTCAACACGGACTCAGATAACCAGAACCAATTATATGAACAAAATAACTAGTCTCATACGTTATTAACAATCAAACAACCTTTGACACATGCTAATTCACCCTGATTGACATAAAGAGGATCTACCAACAAAAGTGTTATTGTGTCATTTAGGATAAAAGTTTCAATGACAAAAATTCAGAAACATACATCTGGAAAGATCGTAGCATTTCCAATAAGAATATAAGTTGGGATGTGACTTTTCCCAAGATGACTGAGCAAAATCAAGTAATACTTCTGGATTTTCGTATAGAATTCTTTCTACTACACCATGATTCTGCCTAAAATCTTTATTTTGGCCTTCTGAATTGAGCTATGGTTAGCAATAATTAATTCCAAGCAATGTTGGAAAGTAAGGAAAATGTCTAGCACCCAACCCATTCATTTTGATTAGTATTATCCATTTTTTCCTTCAATAACCTAGGTAGTAATAAATGTTAATTCAGTTTGTGTATGTATCCCTGTGTGTGCATGCGCATGTGTATGTATTTTCAAACAAAGCATTGCTTTCATTGGACTTTCTTGGCTGGAGAGAATTTAACACATTTATCTCTGCTCAATTGCTTTCTTATGAGAGTTGATATTCAGTTTAATGAAATAAAATTCAATAAGCATATAACGAGCACTCATGATATGACTTGTTTTTATTTTTTATTGTGGTGAGTGACTTATTCCTTGAGTCGTGATGCTTATAGTAGAGTAATTCAGAAAGGCAGTTATCAAAACTTCAGATGTACATCGGAAAGCTATATAATGTTATTATCCAATTTTAGTGCAATAAAAAATAAAAATTAAAAGAAAACTGCAGCTATAATTTTATGCTCCATGCACTAGGTATTACTTTACATAAATATATAAATAAAGTTATTAGAGATGAGATTGTTTTCATGGAGGATCTCAGGATTCCAAAAAGCATTCAGGAAAAATGAAATGATAAATAATGTCAAAAATGCCGTCTTTATGAGAGAGATTCTGGAGGAAGTAGCTTTCTTGCTGTTTAGTAGATCATCTCACAGACACGCCCACTCGCAAATAACTTCCGGTTAGAATACTGAAGTCTCATCATTGTTATTGAAACAAGAAATTTGTGAAAAGGAATGGAGTAATTGTGGAAGGAGAATCCAAACTCTCATTTTCTAAATAGTTACTCTGTGTGAGGCCTTGTGGAGCAAACATTTTTGAGTAAGGCATCACATTTTTGATATAAAGCTTGTGATCTTCTCAAATTCATTATTGGCCCTTTTTCTTACAGCCTTTGACAGCTGAGTTCAACACCTTCAGAAGAACACATGGAAAATAGGCACAATGGGACTGAGTTTGTCCTCCTGGGACTCACACAGACCCCTGAGGGGCAAAAAGTTCTATTTGTTGCATTCTTACTTATCTACATTGTGACCCTAGTGGCCAATCTCCTCATCATTGTGACCATTATGGCCAGCCAGTCACTGGGTGCCCCCATGTACTTTTTTCTGGCTTATTTATCATTTATTGATGCTGTCTATTCTACTGTCATTGCTCCCAAAATGATTGTAGACTTGCTTTATGAGAAGAAGACTATTTCCTTCCGGGCTTGTATGACTCAAGTCTTTATAGAACACTTATTTGCTGGTGCTGAAGTCATTCTTCTGGTGGTGATGGCCTATGACCGATATGTAGCTATCTGTGAACCTCTTCATTATTTGATCATCATGAATCAGCGTGTTTGCATTGTCATGCTGCTGGTGGCCTGGACTGGAGGCTTTCTGCACTCATTGGTTCAATTTCTCTTTATTTATCAGCTCCCTTTCTGTGGCCCCAATGTCATTGACAACTTCGTGTGTGATGTGTATCCCTTATTGAAACTTGCTTGCACCAATACCTACCTCACTGGACTTTCTATGATAGCTAATGGAGGGGCAATTTGCACTATCATCTTCTTCATTCTCCTAGTTTCCTATGGGGTCATATTATACTCTCTTAAGACTCATGGTTTGGAAGAGAAATGCAAAGCCTTCTACACCTGTTCATCCCATATGACTGTGGTCATTTTATTCTTTGTTCCCTGTGTCTTTCTGTATGCAAGGCCCAATTCCACTTTTCCCATTGATAAATCCATGACTGTGGTTTTCAGTGTCATAACTCCCATGTTGAACCCCTTAATCTACACCCTGAGAAATGCAGAAATGAAAAATGCCATCAGAAAACTTTGGAGCAAAAATGTGACTTTAGTTGAGAGAGGGCTGTTTCCCTCCCGCAGAACGTAATATTCATTCTTTCACAGAAGAATGGAATACTTTCACTACCAGTGATTATATTTAAAAATAATTTCCTTTGGGTTATTTAGCTTATTCATTCTGAAAGAGTCATATAAGTTAATCTTATCTAAGTGGAATATGTTATAGCCCTTAGAGAGCAAGAGAATTGCATAGGTTTAATCTCATATAGATAACTAATATATATAGGTGACTGGGTGTTTTAGCTTACGCACAGCTGTCTCAAATTCATAAGAACTAGAACCTTTTCCCACAAAGTCTAAGCTTGGAAGATGATGTAAACTGCACTTAATATATTAAAAATGATCAAGTTTACAATTGCTGGTGAGAATTAAACATTTCAGTACAATCTGGATTAAATGATGTGGTTCATTTTGACTGTCAGATAGCAGATGAGAGTAAGCCAGGAGTAAGGAGAGGGTAAAATATTGAGTAAATACTGTTTCTACTCTAAGACAAAAGGGAAGATTTGAAGAGGGAAACTAAGGCCAATGATTGTGTCTTAGGCGTGACAGCAAGTGCTCAGTGGAGTGATGAGAAGATTGATGAAACACAAATTATAAATTGTCAACAGCAAACTTGGAAGGTGTAAGAACTGAAGGAGGAAATGTAAGGCAGTCTGACATTCTCAGTAGACGGAATCTTCTGGTTTGTGAATAATTTTAAGGAATGTTAAGACGTCCCTTTTTATTCATTATCAAGAATCTCTCATGAGGTCCAACTGCCATCTGAATTTTTCTGATACTTAAAACAACATATAAGGACGTAAGTATATTTAGTCCAAAAAATTAACAGGATAAATAATATTTGGGTCTGTTGTATAATGATGCTTTGGGTTATACGGACTTTTAATTCAGTGAAAATATTAGGCATTAAGTGAGGAGAGTGAGCTAACTCTTATTGAAGGCCAACCATGAGGCATACATTTTGATAGGTTATTTACATGCTTTGATTATCTTAGTGTAGCAACAAGTTTTATTAGTCTTTACTCCATTTTGGACAAGAAGAAAATAAGACTCAATGAAGTTAAGCAACAGTATCAAGTCTCTTAGACTCTGTCATCTCTACTCTTCCTACTTCTCAATACTCCTTGCTAGGATGATGTGAAAATATCAAAACACAGAACTGATCATTGGCTGCATTGTCAGGATTGCTCTTGAGGCATCCTTCCCTTATTATGGGGGGCCCTTTCTTCCCTTCGGCTGTCCCTTGACCTCCCCTTCCCAGGTTACTTGCATTCTCCTAATTCCTCAGGTGTCAGAAAAAAGCCATCTGATGATCTCATTTCCACAGATGTAGTTCACTTCATGGGCATCATGAAAAGTGGGATGAAATGAGCTCAAGAAATAAAAGTCAAATTGTTGAATTTCAAAGAAAGTGACACAGGTGAGAGACAAGTTTGGAGAAAGAATAAGCAACTCAATCACTGAGGAGACTAATACTCTGGGCAGGAGGGTAGCACTTTGAAGAGCTAAATGTTGTTTCTATAGGATTTTTCCCATTGTTATGCCATAGTGTTAATATTTATTACTTGAAAAATGGCTCCATTTTCATTTAAGTGTAGGAAATTTTGACTTATTTCATTTATACAAAAACTATTGTTCAATGCCTATAGTGTACCAGAGAGTTCTGGGAGCTGTTGAATACCACAAACAAGGGCTATGTTTGTGTGCAACTTAAATTCAAGTGAGGCATAGATGGATAATAAACAAGATAATGAATAAATAAAAAATGTAATTGTGTTAGTAGTGTTTGCTGAAAAACGTTTTATTAAGAGGGTGATGCAGAAGAGAATTGGATATAGATTTGTGTAGTTGTTTAAAGTACAGCTAGAATTTTAGTCAGACCCAAGATTAAAAAAACACACTGTTTCCTCCCTTTCTTTTTGTAAGTGAATTACTCTAACACATACATTTGCAATGGGGATGGTATCTCTCCCAAGTAAAATGGTAGGTAAAAATGAGTTCTTGGGAGATGAAAATATCTTACTGTTTTTACATATAAAGCATAGATATACATAAAATACATAAATACTATGTCTGTGGTGTTAAGATTTTTGGGAGGTCATTAGGGTAACAGAATGTCAAAAAGGAGCCTTAGGTGGGCAATAATGAAAATGAGAAAAAGATTGAAGAGCCCTTCTTAACCCACAGTTAGGTAAGAACATGGAGCAGTTTTAGAATGTTAGTAAAGATAATCTAAGTGCAGAGGTTCGCCTGTCACCTCTGAGGATCATATTTAGTAAAACT
Source organism: Equus caballus (assembly GCF_041296265.1). Classification (NCBI taxonomy): domain Eukaryota; kingdom Metazoa; phylum Chordata; class Mammalia; order Perissodactyla; family Equidae; genus Equus; species Equus caballus. The sequence continues at coordinate 17,429,555 of NC_091695.1, forward strand.
GAGAGCCTCTTCCTTCTCAGGAGGCTTCCCAGGGTGTATGGTCAAATATGTTAATGAACCAGTTGTAATCTGTGAAGTACACTGTAAATGTAGGATATTGATATTTTTTACTATTGAAGGTGGAAAAAGAATAAAGACTCTAACCTCAAATGTTTCTAAATTGAAAACATGTCATTTGGGAGTACAAATTGTTATGGAATGAGATGGAACTCAGTCCTTATTTTTTCTTGCTGAGATACATTTTTTTAACCCTTAATAATGCCAACTAGGGGCCGGCGCTATGACCTAGTGGTTAAGTTCCATGCACTCCGCTTCAGCAGCCCAGCGTGGGTTCCTGGGCATGGACGTGTGTACACCATTCATCAGCGACCATGGTGTGGTAGCAACTTACACACAAAATAGAAGATTGGCAACAGATGTTAGTGCAGGCCAAATCTTCCTCAGCAAAAAATAAATAATTAATGTCAACTGTCCTTCACTTAGATGTGACACAATTTTAATCGTCTTAAAAGATGAAAGAGCACCAGATTAGGTGATAGAAAAATTTGGTCTTAGTACTTTCTAGCTGGCTAAGAATAAATCCTGTTGACTTTCCTTCATTTATATTATCAGACAGATGGATCATTGTATGGCCATTCTGTTATTGAAGAAGAGATCTTGGTTGTGGAGCAAATAATTGAATTGTTAATACCATGATCTGGTTTTGTGCTTGTGGAACATCAGCTTGGCCTGGCTCCAGTGAAGTTCAGCCCCTGGGAAAAGTGGATCATTGCAGGGGTGGGTGGGAATTCACTGGAATGGTGATTAGCTCCTCAGTCAGTAGAGACACAGCCTCAAAAGGATGCAGTTGGAATGATGCAAGTCTGCACATTTTGAAATTCTGTGCCATCTGGAAATGGCACTCTGTCCTCTTTTAGACTATGTCTATTGCCTGAAAGGTCACATCCTGTTAATGATGTTTCTTCTAAGATGTGGATTGGAAGCTGTTTATCAATTAAGCTCAATGTGCAGACAAATGGAAGACACAGTTCTGTGAATGATTTTGCAAACAGCTTAGCTGGCTGTCTTTTTTCGGCAACTTTTTCTATTGAGATGAAATTTAAATTCCTCCACCAACCACAAGGGTTGTTTTCTACTTGCCTTTAAACCCTTAGAGCAGCTGTTTTAAAACTTTCTTTAAAATCATTAGAAACTGTGATCCTATCAAAATAGCTTTCCATTTAGTGATTGGATGCTTTGTTCCAGTGTAGATCTTACTTGCCTCTGCACTGGGATGTGCTGCTTTAACACTCTAATGTCAGATTCCTAGCTCTTTTGTAGACAAGAGTTTCTTTGAGTACATCCTGAATGGGGCAGACCCGTGGTGACCCTGACATGACCTTAGAAATTTTACTCGCACAATGTCCCCCTTCTAAGTATTGGGTCCGTCAGGTAACTGGCTTTTGGACATTGTAAAGATGACATCAGACCGAGTTTTGGAGGTGACTTTAAAAACTTACGTGAGAATTAAATGTTTTTATTAATTTGAACTATTTTGAAATCATTGAAATAGTTGAATCATCTATATACACAGACAATTATGTTATACTTAAAATGTGTCAGAGGTTTACCTGTTCTATCTATATACACAAATTGCAGACTTGGCTTGGAGAGCTTTGAGCAATCAAAATTTTTATCTTGGTTTATTTGAACTTCTTTTGGCAAATTATCAAATCTTAAGTGTCTGCCTTTTGGTCTGTATCCAGTTGATGAGATTAGCAAATAAAACTGTATTTGTGTTTCAGAGATGAGCTTTTAGGAAGGGAAGGAATGGGATTAACTGGATGTGTCTAGGGTGGTTTTAGATGTTTTTGTTTCCCTTCTTTCATGCAACTCTTTCTTAGTGTGTGTATATATATGCATCTGTATATTATACACGTATATTATATCTATATATGTTTCTACTTTCCTCTTGTACCAATTTCCTCTAATCTTTATTTTTCTACTAATCACCTTTGAGAATTAACCTATCTGATGTTTTTCTTTCTGTTTTAATTCTTTGATGATACATTAAATTTCTGACTTTAATTTTTAATGTAAAGATGAATTGGACTTTAAAAATGTATTTCTCTATCTATATGAAAGCACACACATTTATTTGTGAGCAGCTCTGACAACAAGGGTGGTTTTGGTGTTGATGCTGAGGGTGATACTGATGATTTGTCCAGGGATGGGGTGGTGAAATCAAGAAAGCTTCCAGGGATTAAGACCCTCCCTCCAAAAGCATTCCAAAAAATTAATTTTTGTATCTACAATGGTATAGTAATTTTCACCCTATAAAAGTGCTGCTGTAGATAATACCATCTTCACCCATCTCTCAAGGAAAGCAAAATGAATTAGGAAGATTTCCCAACAGCAAAAGTCATTTTAAAGCCTTTAATTAGAGAAATGTTTTATTCATGGTGTATATGCCCAGGACACAGATCTTCTGAGGAACACAGGGCCACTGATTATTCATTGAAAAATGATGACTCAGGGCCAACCCTGGCAGCCTAGTGCTAAGTTTGGCAAGCTCTGCTCTGCTTTGGTGTCCCAGGTTCCATTCCTGGGCATGGACCTTAACCACTCTGTTAGCAGTCATGCTGTCCTGGTGGCCCACAGACTAAAAAGTAGAGGAAGATTGCCAGAGATGTTAGCTCAGGGTGAATCTTCCTCAGCAAAACAAACAAACAAACAAACAAACAACTCAAAGGTGCTTACTAAACACATTGCTACCACTTCTTGTTATCTGTGACTTTATTGAAGAAATTATTTTGCTCCATAAGAAATTAAGACACAAGAAACACATATCAGCTGTAAAGTCAGCTTCTTGGATTCAGATCCAGGCTCTATCACTTACTAACTGTATAGCCTTAAACAAATTAATTATTCTATTTTTTCCAGCATCTAAATATAGCCAGATGTAAGGATTAAATGAGAAAACATGTATAAAGTACTAACAAAATGTCTGGTACAAAAATTATGTATTGTCATTAGTTAAATAAGGATATCTGTGTATAAACTATATATCTCTATATAGATATTACATTGTATTTAATTTAGCTCCATATGGATACCAATAATATGTTTATTGTTTAAGTCATCAACGAAATTCTAGGAATTTCATTGGATTCTAGGAATTCTAGGATTGAATGAACACAAATTAAGGGGAGATACAATTTTTCATCTAGCACTTGCTTAATATAATCAAGATTGATAATATTTAATGTTAGTAAAGCTATGGGGAAAATTGCTCTTTAAGACACTATTGATTGGAATAAGAGATGGGTCAGGATTTTGAAAGCAGTGTCATAGAATCGATTAAAGTGAAACAGATGCATAACTTTTGACGTGGTGATAACATAGATTTCCCCAGCAGAAATATTCAAACCTGGAATTAAAGATGTCTATAAGGGATGTTCGCTGCAGTATTGTGTGTTAGGCAGAATATTAGAAATAACGTAAATTTCAAGCAAAAATGGACTCGTTAAAGGAATTATGGTGTAACCATTAAAATGGAATAATATGTAGCAATTAAAGTGAAGGAAAATTCACAAATACTGAGAAATAATGCCCATACCAATTATTCAAGTATAGTATCATATTTTATATACGTTTATCTAGAGTAAAACACACAAATGACTGTAACAATTACAGTAGACTTACACACAAATGCACATCTGAAGAGCACGCACTAGATTGTTAATAGACGTTGAATGAGTGCTTGTGGTTGGGAGTGGTCCTGATTTTAAACTTTCTATCACTCTATCTATCTATATAAAATATTTTCCAAAGATCAGCTTTTACTTCTATAACTTATAAAAATAAATAAATAATTTTTATTTAAACTATTCTACTTTAGGATATGACTGCAGTCTGTTTTAGAAAATGGTTTTGGATGATTTTTCCTTTAATGTCATTTCAAAAACTTACATCCTGACTAATGTTGAGGAGTCATCAGGCTGATTTCCTGCTAGCCAATTGAGCATTTAATGGAAGCAGGTGTAAACACGTTTGTTGAAAATCCAAAGGCAGAGGACTATTTTAAAATAGTTTGTGGTCAGTATCAATCTCCTAATCCTAGGAAAAGATATGGGGATGCTGATCTAAGCCCTTTACAATTATAAGCTCATGTAATCTTTACAACAACTCTTTGGGATTGGTAACATTACTTTGCCATTTTACAGAGAATGAAACTGAGGCACAGAGAGGTTGTCTGGCATGTTATAGGAACTCAGAAGGAATAGCTACCTGTAGAGTAGAAAGTCAGGGGTTTTACATGGTTTCTGTAGCCTTATAGCTGTTACTACTTATTCCCAGTTGAACTGTTTAGCTAGGCACACCTACTCAAGGCACCTCATACCTAGGGATAGTAGGGGTGTGTGTGACTAAGTTTTATGGAACACCCAGAGTATGCTAAGAATCATAATATCTAGTAAACATTTAAACTATAATTTAAGTGAATACTTTTGTCATATTTTAATGTTTATAAGTTTATAATGTTGTTTAAATATTAAAATTTTAACTATATTAAAGCATACTGTTGTCCTTCTTGTTCACTTTCTAAACTATGTTTACAAATTTAGAATTTTCTAAATTCTCATGTCAAGCACTAGCTCCTTTCATCTTCTTTGAAACCTATAGATCATACTGATATTTTCCCTTCTGGACTTATATGCACAGGCATTGTTTCATGAGTGTTCATAATCTCTCTCTCTCTTTACGGATAAGGTATTTCCTTGTATCCTTTGGAGTAACGGATATGCTATTGAATGATAAATATGCACTATCTGGAAATAATTAGGTGATTGCAGAAATGTCATTCCTCACTTCCTTTATATGAATGGTCTTTTGAGTGATGGTATTTCACAGGAACGCTGGAAAGAAAAAGACATTATTACAAAGAAGATCTGATGGCAATGATTCGATACTGAACTGGAAGTCCAAGGCGTGTTTCAGTTCTTGGGTTTGGCTATAGAAAGTCTGGGAGTAGAAATGGCAAAGGTGAAAGATAGTAAACGGGATATTTGAGCTGCATGCTAAAGACATAGCAGCGAGGCTCTGACAATGATGCTCTCATTTCTGGAGGCAGGGACTGCCACCAGCATTGCTGGCACCCATGGTTCAACGTACTATTTTTTGGATGAATTCAATTTCATTGATTTAATTAAATTTAATTAAATGACTAGTGTGTACACAGTACAGCATTAAGAATGGGTAGAAAGAGAATAAATTAGCTCATCCACATAAGGACATAAAGCCAACATAAAATTAAAAACACATTATCTAAGAAGATAATTGAATTACTGCTGATATGCAACCTAGAAAGCTTATGTAGCAAATATCCAAGATGATGGTTGTGATGGGGACAATTGGGAGGAAGTGAGGCATGAAGGACGAGTGGTAATGGATTTGTTGATAACACACGCCATAGGCAGAGGCAGGAGGAAATCAGGGGCTAATAGAAATGGAAATTAATCATGATGAATATTTGAATAACGTTTTGAATATTTAGTGCTCCCTAAACATTCTCATGCCTGTTACTTCCTTTGATTCCCATGGAAGTGTTGTAAGCCAGGGCATAAACTTCTTAGAGGGGTTGTAGAGCGTAGTGGTTAGTAGCCTGTGCTATGAACTTGACCACATACCCACCAAAGGGCTTTGAGCAGTTGCACAAGTTTTCTAAGCCTTATCCACTGCCGTGGAAAATAAGGATAATACTAGTTCCTGCCTCATACAGCTTTTGTGAGAATTAAAAGAGAAAATCATGAAGCTCTTACCACAGTACCCTTGAATAATAACTACTTGAGACCTACTGACTTTAATTGCTGTTGCGTTGTTTTATTTTTTCAGGATCGAAGGTTATGTATTCAGTCAATGGCCTGACTGGGGTAGAGGACTAAATCTGCTCATTCTGAACCCATGAACTTTCCCACTGTCCTAAAGAGACTGAGACGTGTATTCTGGTGGTAAGAGGTGGACTTGACTGCAGTGGGAGGGAGACATACAAAACGATGAAGTTGATTACATGGGGGAGAGTCTTGAACATCAGATTGAGAAGTTGAGATGCGTACTAGTTGTCTAAATAGATTTGTGATGAATCCATAGATTTTAAGACAGAAGAGGCATTATTTTCTTTCCTACTGCCTTTTGTTTTAAAATACCCTAAGTCATGAGGTGGCTCAAAGGAAATTTTGCTTGGAAGTGTAAACATTTCATGCAGGTAAGAACCATGTTGCTGTGTTTGAAAGGGACAGAGTCCCTGCGATGGCTCCTTTGAAACCCTAGTTTTCCACTCATCTACCACAACTGTCTCATTCTCCAGATGAGGAAACTAAGACCCAGAGTAGTGAGCAAATTAACAACATATCCTAGGAGTTAGAGGGACAACCTGGAACAAAGCCCAGTTATCTTGCTTTCCAAGAATGTGTTCCTTCTACTTCATTAGGGCTACTAAACAACTTTTGAAGTCCTTGGACTGGAGATAGGAGAGGTTGTTGTTAGTCTATATTTTAGATTTGCACAGAGTGTCTTGGCAGCTGTATACTTTGTTTAATAAGAGGGATAATTCTAACAATAGGTCTGAGTATTTAGAGCAGTCTTAGAGAGCATGTAGTTTATATCCCCACTTAAAGCAGTAGTCGCTAACGTATTCCCACCAAGTGCCGGATAGACTCTGCTTAAGAACCTATGCTACTGAAGCAGTTCTTTTACCACATCATTTGGCTGTAGGAACAATTGTATTTAGCTAGTATAGGGCACTGTTCACTTCTTCAGTGGTACAGTGCAATGGTTAAGAATTTGTGTTTCACAATGAGATTATGTGGATTTGTAATGCTCAATCATTTTAGGTGAGATGTTTAATGTCTCCATGTCTTAGTTTCCTCATCTTCAAGACAGGATTTGTGATAGTACATATCTCAAGTGATATGAAAAATAAATGCAATAATGCATGCAACATACATAGCACCTTTCTGGGACACAGTGTAAAAAAGTTGTTTTATTGATGTTTTTATTATTCATTAGAATATGTTGTTTCGTCTGGAGGCACCCCTTCACAAGGACAAGTGGAAGGAATGATTTATACTGATTCAGGCTCATGAGCAGAGATGGTGTCAGGTAAATCGGATCTGCGTCTTCCTGGAGCAGAGAAAGATACTTAAGGTTTTATTTTCTTTAATCACCATATCTGGAAAATTATTAGAATCTTGGAAACTTAATTAATGATTGTAGCTTCTGGTTTGGGGATTGTAATTTATATATGTACGTATATATTATATATATATATATATAATTAGAACACACGCTTTATTGTGGAATTGTCATTCAATTTTATTGTAGAACTGTTTAGTGAAGTGAGCACAGAAAGCATAAATCTATTTCACTGGATTGTTATGAAAATGAAACTATATCATGAATCACAGTATCTCTTCCATGTTGAGAACTCGATATTATCATCAGAGAATCAATATAGCTTGTTACTGGTATTGATTTTGAATCATGAAAAGCTGCATTTGATTTGGCTTCAATGTTTACTAGTTGTGGGAACTTGGTGTCATTGTTTCAACCCTCTAAGCTTCGGTATCTTATCTCTAAAGTGAAGAGAATGTCTCATAGGATAATCTGTTGGCTGAGACATAGTAGGGAGTCACTGAATATTAGCAATATATAATAATAATAATCCAATCTGAGAAGAAAGAAACATAGATGGAAAGAGTATAGTTATTAATAAGTGGAGAGTCCTTGGGTTATGACATATCTCTTCTACTAGCACAGTCCAATGTTCAATAAGTATATGGAATAAATGACTAAGAATTTGCATGAAATGTTCCAAGTTCTTAGTTCTTGGGTGTGTCAAGTGATAAGTGGAAGTCAGCTTCCTAGCTTGAGTTTTCCAAAAAGCAGAGGCTGATAGAAGGGCTTGTATGTAGGTAGTTTATTTGGGGAAACGGAATGGAGGCAGTGAATGAGGAGAGTGAAACACGAAGGAAAGAAAGTTAATCCAAGATTCTGTTAAGCTTGTTACCATTTATCCACCGGCTTATATCTATCAATGATCCAGGGTGTCCTTAAACTGTGTTAATTCCTTCATCTTTCCAGGTGTGTGTGTGCACCAGAATGATGAAGCAGAGTCTTCTAAGCATCTCAAGCAGCACATACCAGGACAGACAGCAAGAGATACGCTGAGGAGAGAAGGTGTTGTTGGGGGGATAAGTAGGAAAAAGCTGTTGTCAGGCTATAATTGTCAGCAGCTGGCTGCTGTATCAATAGCTAGAGAAAAAAGTAAGTCAAGAGGGTGTGAGATAGAGTGCAAAAATGTCCAATACACTCAGTGATTACTAGTTCAAAACACTATTACTTTGTAGATTTTCCAGTGCAGAGCAATGTGCTTACATCAGCCCACAGTAAATGGAGAATCCAAACAGTGTGACTGAATTCATTCTTTTGGACATCGCAAAGAATCCTGTCCTGCTGAAAATACTCTCTGCTGTGTTTCTAATCATGTATGTGTCCACAGTTTTAGGAAACCTACTCACTGTGGTAACCATGATCACAAATCAGATCACCTTTGTATCTTTTCCTTACTCCCTTGTCCCTAATGGATGCCACCTACTTTTCTATTGTCACCCTCAAGATGACTGTGGACTCCCTCTCTGAGAGCACTATCATCGCCCTCAAAGGCTGCATGGCCCAGCTCTTTGCAGAGTATTTCTTTGGTGGTCTGGGGATCATCCTTCTCATTGTCATGGCCTACAATCATATGTGGCCACCTGTAAGCCCCTGCACTGCATAACCATCTTGAGCCCTTGAGTGTGTTGCCTGTTGCCGGAAGGGGCCTCACTGGGGGAACCATGCATGCAACAATACAGCTTTTCTTCATGTATCAAATAACTTTCGGTGGCTCCGATGTCATTGATTACTTTATGTGTGATTTGTTTCCATTGTTGAAACTCGCCTGCATGGACCTCCACAACCTGGGCCTCTTAGTCATCTTCAACACTGGCGTGATGTGTGTGACCTTATCCTCTTCCTTATCTTCTTATCCTCATTGCCTCTTACATGGTGATCCTCTGCTCTCTGAAGTCTTAGAGCTCTGAAGGGCAGCATAAGGCTCTCTCCGCCTGTGTCTCCCACCTTACAGTGGTTGTTTTATTCTTTACCATGTATTTTCTTGTACCTAACTCCTGTGGCCATTTACTCCATAGACAGGCGATAGCCGTGTTCTTTACCATTGTCACATCCATGTTAAATCCCTTGATCTATACTTTGAGGAATACACAGGTGAAAAATGCCATGAGGAAACTGTGGGTGAAACAGGGGACCCTGGATGGTCACTAGCTTACATGCTAAGAACAAATCTTTCCTACAAGGACATTGAGGTCTTTCTCTCCCCATTCAGTGCAATCCACTGGGCACACAGCAGTCAAGGGCATGTTCTAAGCATGCACATCACATTAAGATACCACAATCAAGTTGTTGCTTACCTCCTCAGGACATTTTGTACTCCATCTCTTTTCTCACATGAGTCTGGCCACTCCCTCTCTCTCTATTTTTTAACCTGTCTTTTGAATAATTCAAGCCTTTCCCAGTTTAGGGCTTTTGGTCTTACTCTGATCACTGCTGAAATTCTTTTTTGAATATTTTGCTTGGTTGGCTCCATCTCATTTTTTCCATCTTCAGATCAACTCCCACCTCCTTAGTCAAGTCTTCCCTGATTAATTTCTTTAATCATTCACCTCTGTTATTCTCTAGCTCTTCAGCTCATTGTATCCTTAATATCAATTATCACAAACTATACTTTAAAAAATTTTTTCTTGACTTTTATCTTCTCTGTTTTCCCTGCATGATTATAATCCCTGTAAGGGCAGGGATTATGTTTCTTCAGTCATGCTGTGGGTAGAACACTGCCAGCCAACTACTAGCTGGCTAATAAATATTATTGAATGAATATAAGTCTAAAAGAGACTTTTTGGGGATATTTTCAATTTTGTAGGTTGGGTAAGAAGTAGGGAAGGATAAATAATTATAAAATTAGAATTTTCCTGCTGTCAAATTTCCTTTTGGAAGCTAGTACAATCTTAGATTAGTAATTTGCTATTCAACATGGAGGCGACCACTTTACCAAAATTGTCCACTACCTTTTTCCATCCTTTTGAGAAGCAGAATAAGAATTCATCATGCTGGAGTCAAGAAACTTCAGAATCTGGTGTCTGTATCTTGAATATATCTATTCTTTATGAAAAAAAAGTGCAATTCAATGGATCTATTTTTTTAAACTATGGGAGAATGATTCTTGCTGTTACATTCTAAATTTGGGTTTCTAAATCTAAAGGATATTTATTTTCTCCCAGATCTTTCTTTGGTTGTCGATAGAGAGACACTAATGCCTTCTAAACTGCCTCCCTTGACTAAGTATATGGGAAAGCTAAGGTCATAGCATGATTCAGTATTCTGTTACGGTTTTCTTGGAAAAATGTGATATATATCAATACAATAATTGCCATACTAGTTACAGTATTTCAACCAATATTTAAATAAAGATTTTTATTTTTAAATTCAAACTGCATATATGGAATAGATATCTAGCATCGATTACCACCAACCATTTTTAATTAGGTTAATTTATTTATTGAAATGTATTTGCAGAATTTTACAAAGTCTCAGATACTCTTCTAGGATCTGAGTATAAAGCGATGGATGAGACAATATGTTTCCTTTCTGTCCTGGAGCTTGTGTTCTAGCGCAGGAGATGAACAGCATATACAAATGAAAGTAAAGTCATAGAGTGATAAGCGAATCTCAAAAAATTGTAATGGAGTGCTGTATGTGTGAGTGGGTAACTCTACTTGGGTGGATCTGGGGGCTTTTCTAAGTGATGATTTCTAAACCAAGATTGGAATGATGAGGTAGAACCATTCTTTAGCATTACAGTGGGAAGAACAATTAAGACAAAAGAGAAAACCTTGTGCAGAAACTCTATGGTAGGAACTAATGTAAAGTAAGATCAGGGTAATCAGTGCACAGTGGACTACAGGGAATGTGGTCCAAGCAGAGATGTGAAAGATAAGCAGGGTCCTGATCAGGGAATGCTATTATTTTTTAACTCTCAAGCTCAGAAGAGCACGGATGTCAAAATGACTCTATTTGTATTATAATTAAAAATCAAATCCTTCATGAGGTTACAGATGACACAGCAATTTGGCATCAAAAATCTTTGCACAGAGCTTCCATTTAACTTTTTCCTACATCACTGCCAGCTTACAACATCTTAAAATTAAATTTCTGGATTCACTTTACAATTATTCACCTTATTTCACTTCAAAGAAGAAGAAAATGCCTGTGACAGTGTAATAATGTTGATCTCTGTAAGAGCCTTGTAATGATCATTTTCTATTTTAATTATAGAATGAAAGAACTGAAAGTATCATAATGAGATCTATAAATTTAAGTATTTGTAATCTTTGTGAAAATTTTCCTAGTATCAAAGTAGGTCTAGAAGCTATGCCTTCTATTACATTGATAAGAACTATTCTGAACTTTCACACTGAAATTATTACCTATCAGTTAGATTCCACAAACTTCTCCTCTTGTCTGTTCTATAGGTCCCCTAAATTAATTCAAATTTAATAACTTACTCATTGCATGTTACTCAGCAGCTCAATGCCTTTTTTTTCAACAGTCTGACTTCTAATCAAATCTTGATCTGACTCCTTTTTAAAATTCAAAAACAAAATTAATTATTTTATTGATGTCATATTGGCTTATAACATTGTGTAATTTCAGGAGTATGTTGTTCTAAATCAGTTTCTGTATAGACTGCACCAATATTCTAGTTTTATCCATCACTATGGATATGTGCCCTTTTACCCTGCCCAACCCTCTTCCCTCTTCTGGTAACCACTAATCTGTTCTCCTTGTCCATGTGCTTATCTTCCACATATGAGTGAAATCATGTGGTGACTATCTTTCTGTCTGGCTTATTTCGCTTAGCATAATACCCTCAAGGTTCATCCATGTTGTTGCAAATGGCACAATTTTGTCTTTTTTATGACTGAGTAGTATTCCAATGTATATATATGTATGTATGTATATATATATACATACATATATATACATACACACACTACAACTTCTTTATCCATTCACCCATTGATAGACACTTGGGTTGCTTCCACATCTTGGCTACTGTGAGTAATGCTGCAATGAACATAGGGGTGCATAAATCTCTTTGAATTGTTGATTTCATATTCTTTGGATAAATACCCAGTAGTGGGATAGCTGGATTATATAGGTGCCCACTCTTGACACTCTTATTCAAGATAGTAATGGAAGTTTTGGACAGAGCCTTTAGGCAAGAAAAAGAAATAAAAGGGATCTGAATTACAAAGGAAGAAGTGAAACTCTCACTGTTTGCAAATTACATTATTCTAAATACAAAGAACATTAAAGAATCCACCAGAAAACCATTAGAAATAATCAATAACTACAGCAAAGTTGCAGGGTACAAAATCAACATACAAAAATCAGCTGCATTTCTATATACCAATAATGAACTAACAGAAAGGGAAATCAAGAATATAATCCCATTTACAATTACAACAAAAAGAGTAAAGTATCTAGGAATACATTTAGCCAAGGAGGTGAAGACCTATACAGTGAAAATGATAAGACGTTATTGAAAGAAGTCAAAGGAGACACAGAGAAATGGAAAGATATTCCATGCCCATGGAAGAATTAACATAATTAAAATGTCCGTATTTCCTAAAGCAATCTACAGATTCAATGCAATCCCAATCAGAATGCCAGTGACATTCTTCGTGGAAATACAACAAAGAATCCTAAAATGTATATGGAACAACAAAAGACTCTGAATAGCCAAAGCAATCCTGAGAAAAAAAGAACAAATCTGCAAGTATTAAAATCTCTGACTTCGAAATATACTATAAAGCTATAGTAATCAAAACAGCAAGTTACTGGCACAAAAACAGACACAGAGATCAATGGAACAAAATTGAGAGCCCAGAAATAGACCCACACATCTATGGATAACTAATGTTTGACAAGGGAGCCAAGAACATACAATGGAGAAAAGAAAGTCTCTTCAATAAATGGTGTTAAGAAAACTGGACAGCCACATGCAAAACAATGAAAATAGACCATTATCTTACACCATACACAAAAATGAACTCAAAATGGCTTAAAGACTTGAATGTAAGACCTGAAACCTTGAAACTTCTAGAAGAAAACATAGGCAGTATGCTCTTCAACATGGGTCTTAGAAGCATATTTTCAAGTATGATGTCTGACCAGGCAAGGGAAACAATAGAAAAAACAAACAAATGACACTACGTCAGATTAAAAGTTTCTGCAAGGCAAAGTAAATCATGAGCAAAACCAAAAGACAGCCCACCAACGGGGAGAAAATATTTTCAAATCATATATCTGACAAGAGGTTAAGTTCCAAAATATATAAAGCGCTCATACAGCTCAACAACAAAAAAAACAAACAACCAGGTCAAAAAATGGGCAGAGGATATGAACAAACAGTTTTTGAAAGAAGATATACAGACACATACAGGCACATGAGAAGATGTTTGGCATCAATAATTACTAGAGAAATGCAAATCAAAACTACAATGAGATATCACCTCACACCCATCAGAATGGCTATAATTAACAAGACAGAAAAGAGCAAATGTTGGAGAGGATGTGGAGAAAAGGGACCCCTCATATAATGCTGGTGGGAATGCAAAGTAGTGCAGCCACTTGGTCAAACAGCATGGAGATTTCTAAAAAAGTGAAAAATAGAAATACCATATGGTCTTGCTCCTTTTTTATTAGAATTTGCTGTTACTAGTATTAGATTGTAAATCATTTGATTATCTTTATATTAGAGTTGAAAAATTCAATACTACTCATGAAACAAAGGATAGCAATGAAGGGATAAAATGGCGCTGTAATTTTAAGGAGGATATTGGCCTAAAAGCTACCGCAAGTATCAGACTTATTGGGAAACATTAAATAAACTTGCTTCCTATTTCACTGAGAAAATTTAAGACATCAGAAGATAAACTTTCATAAACTCTTATGATTGTATCTACCAATCTGCCATCACCCATCCAATTACATGCTACCTTGCTACTTACTCCTGTAAATGCATTATCTATTCTCCTATCCAAAGGCAAACAACCTCTTTTCTCATGCACTGGACCTCATCTGCTTATCACTTGCATGAAGACATTGGTCTAAAAGTCTCTTCTATAGCTCTGATATCCTCTTCATTCCCTTTCTACTGGGTCATTTACATTGTAAAAAAAAAAAAATCTGTTATCTCTTTTATCCTTAAAAGTACTCCACTCACAACATTCTCTATTTCAACCGATGGCACATCTACTCTATCAGGAAATCTTGTTGGCCCCACCTTCAATGTGCATCCCAAATTCCGTCACTTCTAATCAGTTTTAGACCTGTTACCTAGTTCCAAGTTGTCATCATCTTTCACCTGAATTATCACAATTGCCTCATACCTCCTACCCTCTAATACTCTATCCTCAACACAGCACTCAGAATTATCCTTTAAACCCTGAGTCAGATCATATCACACTTCTGTTAAATACTCTGCAATGGCTCTCCATATCACTCAGGTAAAATTTAAAGCCCTTACAATTACTAGAATCAGCAGCCATAATCTGGCTGTCCTGTCAGCTCTCTGAACTCCTCTCTTATGACCAACTCTTCATTGACTCCTCTGGTTATTCTGGCAGCTGACTGTTCCTCTTACAGGTCAGGTATTTTCTAGCTTTGGGGCCTTTACCTAGGCTATTGTCTCTGCTTGGAACACTTTCTCCAAGTCATTTGCATGATTATCATTTTATGTTCATAGATGAGAAGAACCAATATTTTACTTAGTACTGCCTTTAGATCTGGGCAAGCAGGGCCACGGTTCCTGGCTCCACACTTTGAAATATCTTCTGTGAAATTTCCTATGTTCTCTGCCAGTGTCTGTGACTGGGCAGACCCTTCTGGTGGGGCACCCCAGCCCACACCAGAGTGCATGAGTATCATCTCTGTTTTCTCTCTTTGGGGTGCTCTTTGATACTCTATTCCACCCATGGGGCCAATCAGATAGCCCAGGAAGCTGTGGATTCTGTAGCTGTGAACTTACCCCAGGTTCTGTGGCCAGAACCTTGGTTCCAGGAGGGCAGTCTGGCAAGCAAATGGCTTCCACAGGCTGGTTCGTTGTTTCTTTTATAATATTATACTAAGTTGATTACTAGAATGGGGTTTACATGCTTATTTTGGGTGACACAGCACAAGTTCAAGGGTATGGGCTATAAATGGTCCCCTGCTGACCCTTGACGTGGGGCAGGTATGTAGGCCATTCTCAGCAGTCACTTGTTCATGGTCTAACTGCAGTGCCACCATCTACAGCACTGCAGATGGTGGGGGTGGTGGCAACCATCTTATAGCCTGCCCATCCTTCCTGCTGAAAACAAAGGAGGTCACCCTAGCCCTTCCACAGGCTCAAGGTCACATGTCAGACAGTTCAGAGGTTACTGTACTTATCTCCTTCAAGGGCTTTTAAAACTTTTGCTCTGCAATGCTGACTGGCCCTTTCTTGCCTCCCCTGGATGTGGTGGCATTGTGCTCTCCTGTTTTGTTCTTAAACCACATGTGATGAGGGACATGACTTATATGAATGGGACCACTGTTCTTCATCTGGGCTCAGGTCTTTCATCTCCTCCCTGCAGGTGGTGGAGTGTGGAAGGCAGGGATGTGGTCAGTGTTGAAAGACATCACTTTCCAGGAATTCAGTGATTATGGCTTAAAGAGCTCAAGGGAAAACGTGGTTGGAAGGTGAGTAGTTCCATACTTACGGTATAAAATTCTAAGCAGTCAGTTTAACATGACTGGGAAATGAATTATTGCTCACATTTTCTTGTAGACTCTGGTCAACAGATTTGTATTTGTGCTCATTATCAAGGAAATATTGTTTATGGAGTCATTGGAAGCCAGTATTTAAGGGCAGTCCAATACGATGAAGCATCATTAGTTATGATGTAAAACGCCATTAAAGACATAGTATTTAGGAACTTCAGAGGCACTGTTACAACATCCAAAGGTTCTGAATAGAACAAGAAGAGATCGCTCCTTAACACTGATTTGGCTACTCAGTATCCTCACATGTAAATTGAAAAGAGATTTTATGCTTACTTAAAATCCAATCACCAAAAAGAATGAAAAGAGAACCAGTCCATCAGACTGCTTGCCATTCACTCCGTGCTTTAAAAAACCTTTCTGAAGGGAGGACAAAAATAGCTTAGATATTAGGAATAGAAACTTATTCAAGTATTTCAAGTGAAAAGAAGTTTATATTTAGGACACTGATCTCAGTGACTGTTGGGAAAAAACAATCAGGACTCAGGAAGGGCAGAGCCCAGAACATTCTCAGAACCTCAACTGTAGGTGTACCTGTATCACATGACTCAATCACTTAACATGATCCATGAACATCTGCTAGAGAATTTGAGTCATTTGGTGAATTTCTTGAGAGAGAAAACCTAATTGACCCAGTCTTGCCTGTGGATGAGTTCCTCTTGGATCAGGTGACCACCCCATGCCAATCAACTATGGGAGAATAAGGGGCACCAGATTGCATAAGGAAGTCAGCAATGAGTATCTTTTATTTGAGAACAATCAAAGAGAACTATTGAGAGAAAATGTTACTAGCAAAACCAGTATGAAAGCTGCAAGTGTAGTAAGCTGATTTTCTTCCCCTCCAACAGGAATAGAAGCCAGAGACATCTGAGAGTAAAAAATAGGTTTCAAGAGAGGATTATATTTTAATTCACTTGGTGACCTGAATTTTCTTGCCTTTGTCTACTACCCAAGTCAAAATAATTCTATTTGAATAATAATTGATACAGAGATCATTCCAATTTAGACACATCTTGCATGTCATTTCCATAATCAAGTTTCATTTATCTCAGGTGGCCAAGGGGCTTCTGAAATAAATGATTTACAGTAAAATATTTCATTTTCCCCATGCACATCAACACCAATAAAATACTTACTCATTGAGTATTGTGGACAAAAATACTAAATAATCATTTTTTTTCTTTACTTAGTCTTCCCTTTCAGGCCCAATGAAGAAGAGTATATGATATTAATTTTCTGCCAGAGTTTATGAATTAGTCACTGGAAATCCTACTGTAGTAAGATATAAATTTAAATGAGCAGAGTTTAAATTATGGCCTCAATTCATCCTAAGACTACATGTGAGACAGAGGTGAATCAAACTTAGTAAAAACCTCAGTTGTCATCTATTCCCATTTGTGGTTTCCATGATTGAATTACCATAGTCAACTGCATTCAATAACACCCTGGCATCGGTTTAGCAGAACCTGGAGTCCAGTTAGGGAATCCAGTCATTCAGTCTACAGTTCACTCATTGCTGGAAGGGACTTCAGGAGATCATTGACTCAGCTTCCAGCCTTCGGGCAGTTTAATGGTCTCCTTTGAAACTACCCTCTGCAAAATGTTTCCACCAGAACTGGGAAGCTTAATCATTTCCTCAAAGGTAGGGAGTCAATTTCAGGCTCTTTTAATGGAAGTTTAATGCAGGGACTCATTCATGGACTGCTCTTGTTTTCTAGCCTAATAAACCTTATGACACTACTGTGTACCTTATTAAAGTAAAAAGAGCATTAGAATTGTACTTAAGAGATTTGGATTCTAGGCTCAGTTCTGTTACTCATTAGCTGTATGACCCTAGGTGAGTTATTTCACTTCCTTGGTCCTCAATTCCTCATGTTTAAGTCTGGTTAATAAAAGCACAAATATTTCCTCTACACTTTCTGAGGCAGGCATTCTTTCCTTTCAAATGTAATATATTTTAGTATTTATAGAAACATTTTAAAGGTAAGTCTTCACTTTGCTGTTTAATTGATGGGGAAACTGAAGCTCAAAAACTTTAAGTAACATACCAAAACCTTCCTAGGGATTCTTCTAGTCCATTTTTAACAAAAAAGGCGAGATGTTGGGATCTGATTTTTCTCTGAGACACTTGAGCTTGTTGGCTGCCACTAGACACTTCAGTAAAACTGCAAAGCATGGTGCAATCTATTCATGGCATTCTCCCACCTCATTTTGTCTCCCATCTTTCTCCTTCCATTCCTACCCTGGACCTCTCATTCATCCTCATTTAAGGCACCTAGCATGCAATGTCATACCTTGCAGGCAATTCTTAGGCCAGACGGCTGGGTACTAACATGGTTTTCCAGGGAATAAAGTAATGTTGTAATGTAATCTAGCCCATCTTTAATAGGTTGCAACCATCCAAAAGCAAATATCTAACTTTCTTCCCTGTAAGTGTAAAGGCATGTATCTTTAACAAGAAAAAGAAAATACATAAGACAAGTATTTAAGAATTCTTTTCTCTTTTCCTCCTTTCCTATCTTCCTCTCTACATTGATTTAAAAACATAGATAAAATTAGAAATGGGAGAACTTAACATTAATAATTTTTAAATAAATAATGACTATTACTAGTGGCCATTTACAAAGAAACAACAGGAAATTAAAGAGGTTGAAAAACTTGCTTAAATTCACTTAGAGATAAGTGGTGGGGCCAGGACTCATGTCTCCCTTACATATTTCATCTTTCTAAGCCTTTAACTGGCTTCAAAGACGTTCATGCCTCTAGAAGAGAAGAGCTTAAGCAAATGACATGGAAAACGGAACAGAGTTTCTCCACCTGCAAATCCTGGTGAGCTGAAGTTTAACTAACTGGGTCCAAAGTTTACTTTTACCATTGGACTGTCTGTGCTAGGTAGCTCATTGGACATCCTTTGGGACTGAGTTGGGAGTAATGGTTTCCTTGGAGCTTCTGAGGCTAAAAGGCACTTGCAAATTTTGTGGGAATTACTATAAATATCTAATGCTATAAAAAGAAAACACTTGACTCATATTTTTCCAAAAGACAGACTCTAGGAAGAGAGCTGTCTTCAGAGAGATTTCTCTCTCAAAACACAGGAATGTTTTTCTCCAAAAGGTTTCCAAGAACTAAATTAAGAAACTTCCCCTATTTTTCATGACACTCTCTCCTGCTCCATTATGAATATTGTTTTGTTTAACCTATCGCTTCTGGGCAGGAACTGTGTGACTTATGGCCACATGCAGAGTCCTCCTTTCTCCATAACCTCCTGTGATAGAAAGCACTGATAAATCTCCATGAAGTATAATTGCGTGTTTTATCCAGGCATCATAAGATTTATCTTCTAAGTAAATTATAACTGAAGGTACAAAAAATATACTTTATTGGAAGTTATCTACTTGCTCATAAGAAAAGAGGTAAGTTTTTCAGTCTGTCTGAAATATTTTTTTTATGTTGCTTCCTCTAGACTGATTTGATGGAATCTTTTTTTTTTTTTTCTGAGGAGGATTGGCCCTGAGCTAACATCTGTTGCCTATTTTCATCTTTTTGCTTGAGGAAGATTGTTGCTAAGCTAACATCTGTGCCAATATTCCTCTATTTTATGTGGGATGTTGCCACAGCTTGGCTTGACAAGTGGTGTCAGGTCCACACCCGGGATCCGAATTGGCGAACCCCGGGCTTCTGAAGCAGGGCATGCAAACTTAATTATTACCCCACCAGGCTGACCCCTGACTGGATGGAAACTGTGCTCAGTGTGTCTTCTAAGAAGTGATGGAGCTGCGGAGAGTATTTCTACCAATGAAAGGTTATGGTGGTCCAGGGTTCCTAAGTCTTCTCTGGCCTCAGCAAAAAGCAGTACTACCTCTCAAAAGCATCTCTGTTCAGGGGCCACCGGGTGGCTTAGTGGTTGGGTTCATGCTCTCTGCTTCAGCGGCCTGGGGTTCGCCCGCCCAGATCCCTGGTGTGGACCTGTGCACCGCTTATCAAGCCATGCTGTGGCAGGCATCCCACATATAAAGTAGAGGAGGATGGGCATGGATGTTAGCTCAGGACCAATCTTCCTCAGCAAAAAGAGGAGGATTGGTGGTGGATGTTAGCTCAGGGCTAATCTTCCTCAAGAAAAAAAAAAAAGCAACTCTGTTCACAAAGTGTGCACTAATCTGTACCAAGGCATTGAGGCCGGCTTGGCAGAAATTTTTTTCTTGGGCATCTCCTCATTTGAAGAGTTTTAGGTCAGTGGTGATGTTTTGTTGGAAAGAGTATAAGACATGGCTGCACTTTCTATACACTTGAGTTTTCAAGCTCCTTGGCAACCCTTGCTCATGATCCACAACTTCATCTCCTCTCTGATTTTGGGGCAAGTCATAGTGCAGTGGTCAGGGAGAAAGAAGCTGAATTCTCTATGAAATCTTGGGTCAAATTGGCTTTTCTAATATTTTTATCAGAATTAATTCTAATTCTCTCCCCTTTCTATATCTTTCTGTGTATTGTCCTCTGACTCTTCTTTCTATGGTGTCTGCTCACTGTCACTCTCCTCTCTCCTGCTCTGACTTCATTCAGTCTCTGCCCTTTCCTCCTCTTTTCTATTATTCACTTAGGTATCTAGTTGTCTGCTTTGATATTTGTCTCACTGTGCAGTTTACAGAATTTGATTTTGGAGTTGGGACAGGAAATTAAGATATCAATTGGCATCCTTCTCTGATGGTTCAGGATTTGCCTTTTCTAGGATGCAATCTACACGATGATTGGGATTTGTGTTTTATAAGACACGGAGGGCGAATCTAGAGAGAGAAGCTATCCAGTAGCATCCACTCTACTTATAGCCTGACTGTACCTGGTGAAACTTTCTGTATCAGAGGTTAAGCTTTGTACATAGAAAAGAATAAGGCAGGGGCTGGCCCCGTGGCTGAGTGGTTAAGTTCGTGCGCTCTGCTTCGGCAGCCAAGGATTTTGCTGGTTCTGATCCTGGGTGTGGACATGGCACTGCTCATCAGGCCATGCTGAGGCAGCATTCCACATAGCACAGCCAGATGGACCTGCAACTAGAATATACAACTATGTACTGGGGGGCTTTGGGGAGAAGAAGAAGAAAGAAAAGAAAAAGAAAATTGGCAACAGGTGTTAGCTCAGGTGCCAATCTTTAAAAAAAGAACAAGGCAAGTGGCCATACTCACCTTTCAAGAAAATGTGCAGGTTAAATGAAATAAGAAAAGTGAAAATCTGTATGAATGATAAGATTAAAGAACAAGAATAATGTATAAGCTAGGATTGCTGTATCCAATTAAATGCATATATTTAACAAAGCCCATAGTAATATAGGAGCATAGAAGACAGAGGCAGATGTCCAAATTACCTGGAAAAAAGCGGGAAGACTTCTAGCATCAAATATAATTTGAACTGGTTAAAATTTCAACAGGTAAAAGTAAAAATTAGGGATTAAGGAAGCGAAAATAGGATGCTCACTACTGTGATGTCCCCAAAATCAGAGAGGTAGGATGGTCCAGGAGTGGTAGGAAATAATAGGTAAATTGAATGATAAAACCCCAGGTATGGTTGATGTGAATGTAATGCATACATCTTGTCAAGTGCTGCTTTTCTGTCTTTATGTCCCCAAATCTTCTCTTTCCTTATTGAAAATAAAATAAAATGGAATTACATGGCCTGGCTTTCATGGTTGTAAGTTATCTGCCTACAAATGTATCTTTTACAACTTTTTGATTTGATGGGACTACTTTTTATGGAGATCATCTCTGTTCACCTGAAGCAATGCATGCTTCTCCCCTTATGATTTTTTACTCGCTCTTCTCACCTAACTTCTCTCTTCACAGCAAAATGTTCCCTCCCTTTTGTCTTCATCCCCAATATGAACTTAGTGGATTGAAACTAAGTAATCGTTAATTCATTTTCTCTTTTATAGTTGTCAGAGATAATTGGAACTGCCAATCAGAGCTTGTGTAGTTTTTATATCATCTCTAGTTTATCACACTGAAGTAATATTATTTTAGCTGGATTGCAAAGAAACAAAGTTTTATTTAGATGTGTATATTTATTAGAGGTAAATGGACAATTTAAGTTACTAATATTGAAATATTGATTTAGTTAGGGAAACCCAGTATAAGCTTATTGAATACTTGAGTTTCAGAGAATCTTGTTGGAAACTACAGTTTAACACAATTAAAGCCATAACTCCACTTCTTTCTCATTTTTTAATCTTCACTAGCCAATCAATTCATTCTCTAGGGAACTTTTTTACTGTTGAAATCAAAATACATTTGGTATTATCACATACAACTGTGTGTCATTCTTATGTAATTATCATATCTAGAAGTATGTTATCCCTCTAACTTGAATAAAAAGAAGTTGAAGACGCCTTTCCATGACACACTATAGTGACTGCAGATGAGTAGGTTCTTAGTAAATATATAATGATTTGACATTGATTCATTGATTCATTGAAGGATTGGTGATTGATCAGAAAGAGGAGGAATATCCCCAAACACATACTGAAATAAATTCTAGACCATTTCTCATTAATATTAAAAGACACAGGAAAATTATAAGACAGAAGAAAGATGATAACTCCCAAATTGAAGTAATAAACTAAACTAGAAAGGGGAGAAAAATTGATAGATTTGACTGTAAAAAATTAAAAATAAATACCAAAAGAGCTCAAAACTTAAAGATATCAAAAAATTAACTGACAAAAGATATGCATAATTGAAAACAGATGAAATATAAGAAGTAAAACTATACAAAATATTACACTTTACCATTAATCAAAGAAATATATAGCATAATTTTAAGTCTATTAACCAAGCAAATAAGATAATGCCCCAAGTTAGTTTTTTATTAGAAATTTGTGCCTTATTGCTATTATTTTAGAAACAATGGGAAATGATTCAATTTGTGCATAAAAAGGGATATTTAACCAGACATATATATATGTATAACCCTGAAAAACCTGAAAGAATGAGGAAAGAACTAACAGTTACTTCTGCAGTGTGGGATTGGTTAATTATAAATTTTTGAAGGATGGTTTTTTCACCTTGCAATCTACTTTTAACTTTGGATATTTTTATGCAAATATATTCACTCTATAATTAAAATGCGTCTAATAAATATTGAAACAATCAAATTGAAAGGCTATAAAAACCTTGAAAATATTCATATTTTATGGCCACAATCTCCTAGAAATTTATTTTGATGAAATTATTAAAAATAAACAACAAGATATAAATGAGAAGAGCTTTCTTCAAAAGTTTGTATTAGGGTGAAAATTTGGAAACAAGTTAAATAAGAATAAATTATAAGATTTATATTATGAGATTGTGATGTGTTAATTTACAGTTACTAAAATGGGTAACTGTGTTATGGATACTCTTTAATTACATGGACAAAGGCTTTTAACAATCAAAAATGAAAATCAGAAAGTATGATAATATTACATGATGGTTGAAATTATATAGATATGTCTGCATAGAAATAAAGAATAGAGTAGAACAATGGGAAATATTTTTATGTTGCAAGTCTGAAATAATTTTTTTAAATTATGTTTTAAGAGTAATAAAAATTGCAAGAATACAAACCTCTGGACATTAGTGGTATGAGAATCATATGTGAGTAAAGTTTATTCAGGTTATAGAAATATAACAAGCAGCACATAAATTTGGATCCAGAGGGTGTGAAACTTAATGCCATACATCTAACATGAGTAATAGATTATTTCAAATATATAGTAATTTTCCTCAATAATGCCGAACTCAGTGATTTACCCAAATGTCTTATGTGCCCTGACTGACAATGAAGATAAAGTTATGGCGACCATGAGCCTAAAGTTGGAGAAATAATTTCTTCTTAAAGCACAATCAAACCAAGATACTTAAGAGGTCAGGAATAATGGGTGCAAATTGGTGTCCAAATCAAAAAACTGTGTTTTCTTAGTAGAGAGTCTCCAAATATATTATTTTAAAATTATATAGGGATATTATTTTTCAGCAATTAAGATGTATATACATTTTGCATACACATATCATAAACATATACTTCGTGAAGTGTCTATTAACTCTAATTTTCATATGACAAAAAAGCTTCAAGACGTTCGTTATTTGATCAAGATCATACGGCAAAGTCATTAATTCTCAGACAATGGGAGAGGGCGCAATCACTTGAAAGCTTTTTATTTTCCTCAAAAAATCTTGGTCCACACAGGAAGACCTTGAATCAATACTCATAGTTAAAGCATGGATATCATCACCAAAAACAGTTTCCCAAGTGATTATAGTGCAAGCAACACTTTGAGGCCCACAGAGTTATGTGTTAATGGAATTAGAGCTACACACTTGGAATTCAGAGTCCGAGTCCACTGCTATTGCCAAGTCAACATTTTCCCAATTTTCTTTGCAGATGAACCATTTCTCACCTGTGTCCTTTCTACATTCACTGTAGCTGTGGAGCTGAATAGCAGGATGAAGGAGTTCATTCTGCTTGGGTTAACACAAGATGTTCTAAAGGAGAAAATAGTATTTGCGGTCTTCCTGTTTCTATACCTCCCAACCCTGTTGGCGAATTTACTTATTGTGATGACCATAAGATATAGCCGGATGCTTGGGAGCCCCATGTACTTTTTCCTTTTCTACTTATCCTCTACTGATCCCTGCTCCTCAACAACCACTGCGCCTAAGTTGCTTATAGATTCTGTATCTGAGAAGAAAATCATCTCCTACGATAAGTGCCTGACCCAGATCTTTGCAGTTCACTTCTTTGGGTGCATGGAGATCTTGGTGCTCATGCTCAGGTCTTTTGATTGCTATGTGGCCACTTGTAAGCCCCTGCAGTACTCGACTATCATGAGCCAGCATGTCTGTGGTGCCTTGGCGAAACCGGCGGGGTTGGGGTCTTGTATCCATTCCTTAGTACAGAGTCTCTTGGTTTTGAAATTAACCTTCTGTGGCCCCCAATGTTATCTACCAATATTTCTGTGATATGCAACCTTTGTTGAAACTTGCCTGCATGGATACTTATGTCATGGTGTTTAACAGTGGGGCTATATGCACGGTGAGTTTCATAATCCTGCTTATCTCCTACATTTGTATCTTACATTCTCTGAGTAACCACAGTGAAGAAGGAATGCCCTCTCCACTTGCACCTCCCACGTTATTGTTATCATTTTATTCTTTGTTCCATGTATATTTACATAAACTCACCCCCTAAACACATTTCCAGTAGACAAGATGGTGGCTGCATTTTACACTATTGGGACACCCTTGCTCAACCTTATAATTTACACTTTGAGGAATGCAGAAGTTAAAAATGACATGAGAAAATTATGGTGCAACAAGCTCTTACTTGAAGTCGCAAAGAGCAGAAGGCTCCAATTGCTAGTTTCATAATAGTTTAAACAAAATTGGATTGATAGAAAAGAAAAACTGTTTGTATCCCAAGGTGGGCAATCTAGTCCTCTCTCAATAGGACATTTGAAGAAACAGGCAGGATGATCACAGAGCACAGACACATTTTATTTTCAGCCAATATCACAAAAAGTGTCAGAACATCAAGAACAGTAATATTTGTGGGAGGATAATCCCACTCCTCTCTTCTCTCTGCCTTGCAGTTTATGAGCCAGATCCTGTTGTAACTATAACTGTAGCTCCCTTTTTGTACATTATTCTTGTTTGTGTTTCTCTTCTCCACGTTTCTGATCCAAGGTGAAAAACTGGTCCCTGATTTCGACTCATCCATTTTGTTGGCAAATCGGTTCTGGATTCTGCTAAATCTAGATTTTATCTTTTCTGGCTCAACAGTGAACAGCCCAGAGTCACTACAAGAAACTTATGATCCCAGAGAAGTATATATATGTATATCTCAACTAATTAAGCGCCTATTTGATGCTTATCTCCCCTTTGTAACACCCTTAAAAATAGGCATTTCCTTTGCCTCTTGAACATGTACAAAGAGATAACTCAGGACCTTCTATTCAAACAGGGACATTTCTAGTTAGAATAAACATATTCATTGTATTGATTCATAGTTTCTCTCCATTGGCTTTAACATACTTTTTCTTTGTCATATTAATTATTTTCATATGTTCATACTATTTAGTTTTATATACATACCTATTTTTGTAATTTAAGTCTGTGGACACTTCCTTAATCTTTGGTTGATGAATTGGTGACAACTTTATAAAATTGCAAGGCTTATACTATAAAAGTCAATGCCTCATGGATGAGATCACATATATGAAAAAGGCAATAAATGACATAAAAAAACAGAACTAATGTCATAATAATCCACCACAAAATAGAAGATGTCCACAGAAGTGAGATTCCCAGCTTGGAAATACAGAACAAAATATATCAAGGAAGCAAAACTTCCATTAGGTATCAGGTGCAGTCATAGTGCAGGGAAGTATTGCACTGACTCATGTATGAAACTGACCAGCTGCTAATGCTTCTGCATTAGGAGAGAAGTTTCAGGCTATGATTTCTTGAATTCTACCTTCATCAAGCAAACTCTGTGTAGTGATTGGGCTTCCTATAGAGATTTTCCTCCTGGGAGAGAAAGATATTGACCAATGACTGGGATAAGCACTTTGGTGTTTTGATTTATATTTTTCATGGATCTCATTAAATTTATAGTCTGGTCCAAGTACTGTTAACTAATGAGTATGGACAAGAATGAGTCAGTCCATGAAGGAGCTGACAATGAGTCTATCTCTGAGAATAAATATAATTCAGACTACTTTTTTACAGGTCTGAGACCCTGAAGTTTGGTAGATGGAACCATAAATGCCACTTTGAGAGGTTTTGCGTGAGCATTCCTCTTTGGGGATAATGCCACTGAATGACCTTCACAATCTGATGACAAAAGTTTGGAAGATTTATTTAAAGCTCATATTCTTTACTAGAAAATATCTCAAAGTACAAGCCCTATAGATCATGAGGTGGGAATTTTCTGGTTTGTCGCATAAGGCGTCCATAAGATATTTGCCTTGCCAGCTTTGCCACAGAGTTAGCATTGGTATTAATTGCTATTGTTTAACATTATAAAAGCAGAAGAAGAAATGAGAAAAGGAGAAGTAGTGATGGAGATGAGATTATGGAGGGGAGGAAGCTTTTCATCTTGAATTGTAGGAATCTCCTCTGGGCAAAAGTGTTTGTGGAAAGTCATTAGTGATCAGGAAGCTTTTTTCTTTTTTCCATTAGTTGTGATTCCCTGAGCTATCTCTGAAAACGCATGTGTTTAGGACACCAAATCTCAGAGGAGAATTTTCATTTCATATGTTGTATAAATAAAATATAACCAAGAGTTCTTATTGCTTTAAATACCATCTCTATGCTGATGACTCTCAAATTTATGCCATCTCAGACCTTTCACTTGAATGCCAGACTTTTATACTCAATGACTTGCTTACACCTCCCTTATATATCTAATACCATCTTTATATTTAATGACTGATTATTCTTGTTCTAAACATACTCTACCTGTGGCCTTCCCCAGGAAATTCCGTCCTTCCAGTTTCCTAGGCTAAAAAAATGGAGTCTAAATTGGATGATATCACAGCTCCCGACTAACCTATTAAATTTTTTAATTTGATTTCAAAATATATGCAGAATATTATATACTTTCCCACTAATTCTCCTACCATCCTGGTCTAAGCTTCCATCATCTCTCATTTAGATC
Source organism: Equus caballus (assembly GCF_041296265.1). Classification (NCBI taxonomy): domain Eukaryota; kingdom Metazoa; phylum Chordata; class Mammalia; order Perissodactyla; family Equidae; genus Equus; species Equus caballus. The sequence continues at coordinate 17,457,188 of NC_091695.1, forward strand.
AAACCATAAACTCTATGAATTCTCCTTACTTCTACTCTTGTTCTGCTAAGTCCATTTTCAGCACAGCAGACAGAGGATCCTTTTAAAACTAGAGGCAAACCAGGACACTTCTCTGCTTAAAGCTGTGAAAGAGTTCCATTTCAGTCAGAGAAAAGCGCAAAATCCTCACAGTGTTTTGACCTTCTATTGCCTCTTTGGCCTCTCTGGTACTTACACACTTGCTCCCTCGGTTCCAGCCACACTGGCTTCCTTGTAATTCCTTGACTACATCAGGTAGGCTTTCACATTGCAGCGTTTGCTTCAGCTATTTTCTCTGTTTAAGATGCTCTTCCAGAACGGTGCTTGGCTAACAGCAGCTCCTTCTCACCACATTACTCTAATCTCTCCTCGAGGAGGGCTCCCTTATGCCATATTTAATGCAGCATTCCCTTCAGCACTCCAGTTCCTTTAGCTTGGTCTATTTTTTCCTTTTTAAATAGCATTTATCATCCTCTAACATACTATTTAACTTGTCTGTTCCCACTAGAATGTAAGCTCCAAGAAGGCATGGATTTTTGTCCATTTGGTCAGGAATATGTATGAAGCCAGTTGTAGAGTGCTTTGATGATAGCAGAAACTCAGTAAATGTTTGTGGTAGTTGTTGTTATTGTTGTTGTTATTGAGTGCTTAGAATTTGACAAATCTAATCTAATCATCATCTTTGGTGACCCTAATACTAGGACCTGCTGGTTTCTATAAGAATGCTTTACTTTTGAGTTCTGTAATTACTTTGAGTAAGACTAGATTTCTATAAAGGAGATACCAGGTGGTGTAGTCGTTTAAAGCATAAGAGGTTTATTCTTTTTGGTATAACAATTCCATGTAAATGGTCAAGGTTGGCAGGGCACTGCATCTCCTCCTTTTTATTCAGGAACCCAGGTTGCTTCCAAGCTGCTCCTTGGTCATCTGATATAGTATTCATGTTCAAAATCTGAGGCAAATGTTAACATCACTGGCATCACCTGGGAGCTTGTTAGAAATGCAGAATCCTAGGCTCCATCCTACACTTAATGAATCATAATTTGAACTTGCCCCTAGGAGTTTCATATGTACATTGCAGTTTGAGAAGCATTGCCATAGAGCACTGTCGTCTACAGTCGTGACACCACCAACCTGGTATCAGATGTCAAGAAGGGAAAATAAACTTGAAGAGTGCAATCCAATGTTTTAGATTTCTGCCTGTAAATTAACGTAGCCCTTCCCCTCATGTCCAATTGACAAGCAGTTTGTCACAGAGCTGCATTTAGATGGAAAGAAGGCTGGAGAATGTAGGCTGTGCTCAGGTGGCCATGAACGCAGATGCCCCTCTGTTTCTACAGAAGAAGAGAGAACAGATTTTGGTGGAGCACTAGCAGTCTCTATCCCAGGACCTGGCACCTGGAACATCCACAGAAACGTTTTTTACTCAAAATTAGAATTTACTTTGACAAATATTTATCAGCTCCCCATTATCGCCAAGTACTATTTTAGGTGGCAATGAGAAAAGAAAAACTTTGTCTTCACAGCTCATATTCTTGTGGATTATGCTATTTCAAAAAGCCCAATAGCAAGTCCAGGAGTTTTGAGTTCCCAGGCTTTGAAGAGATTGCATGAATGTTTCTTAAACTAAGGACTGTCAATTTTTTAATGATAATTTAAAAATTTTGCTTTCTAAATGTCCTACAGCACCATAAACTCCCTTTACACATCATAACTTTCATCCTCCCCAAATCTTCTTTCATTACATCTCCTGGATGTCAGGTAAATAACAAACAGAATCTCCTATACTTTCAATCTCTTATGTGAATATTTTCTTTATTTTCTTGCTTTCTTGGTTCTTCCCCCATATGCTATTTCCACTTAAGTAGGGGCTGTTTTCTCTTCCGCATCTCTCATGACAAAGGCTTGAAGATGAGATTTTGTTGTGATTGCCTTTCATTGCTACTTCCCAGCTCATACCCACTCTTTAACCCATGATTATCCTTAGCTTTTAATTTCTATTAGACTATGCCACCCACCACTTTTATTTACAAAAGTCACCTACTGCTTCTGAGGTCATTCCACCTTATTCCTTGCAGAGGTTGGCTTTTTCCTCACTGTCATTCCAACGTCTTTTGGTAATTTGGTAAAAATTGATAAAATTGGTCATTTTAATACCCACATAGATGATCCTTCCAATTTGCTGACTTCTAAACTGACCCATTGACTCATTTTCTTCCAGGAATCTTGTCGTTTAATCAATCTTAGCTGCTCGCTCCCATGGTCATCCTTAGACCTTGTAATTGCCAATAATTTAAAATCTTCTAAAATCTCAATTTCAACCCACTAATTTTCAACCACATCTCCATTATTTCCAGCTTATTTCCAATAGCAAATGCTAACAATCCTTGGAACCCACCGTCACACCTAAACCATTGTTCCTGCCAACTTTTTACATGACACCAGGGATGTTTCTGCCTAAGAACCTTTGCACAGGTTGTTTTTTGTGTCTTAATATTCTTCCTCCAGATATAAGCATGACTTATCCCCTTGCTTTCTTTAGTATATTATTAAAATGTGTCTTCTCAATAATGGCTTTTCTGGCTACTTCCTAGAAATGCAACTCCCACCAACATTCTGTACCCCCTATTCCTCCATCTCTGCTTAATTTTTCTCCTAAGCACTTATTCTCTAACATGTCATACAGTTTAGCTGTTTATTTTGTTTCTTTTTGTATATATTCTAGAATAAAACTTATATGAGGGTAGAGACTTGTGTCTTTTTAAAAATATTTTACTGTTAAATTCCCAGTGCCCAGAATAGCACCTGGCACACAGAAAGTGCTGTCAAAAGTCCAGAAATAGGGGCTGGCCCAGTGGAGTAGCAGTTGGGTTGGCACAATCCACTTCAGCTGCCTGGGGTTTGCTGGTTCGGATCCCAGGTGTGGACGTGGGAACCACTTATCAAGTCATGTTGTGGCAGATGTCCTGCATATAAAGTAGAGGAAGATGGGCCCAGATGTCAGCTCAGGGCTAATCTTCCTCAAAAAAACAAAACAAACAAAAAAAATCCAGAAATAGCAAAATTAAAAGCATCAAATAAATAAATAATATTTGGTAAGAGTTAATTGTGTGTGAACTGGGAGCTTCCAAACTCAAAGACTGATATGAAGCTCAAGGATGGCTTGATATGAAGATGCAGGATGGCTTCTAAAGTGAAAATAAGGAAGTTGTGGACCTTTATAATGATTGGTAATTACGATGGGAGTTTCCAGATGGCAGGGGATTGGTTGAAAGTGATTATCTTGTACCATTTTTAGGAAGATGACTTTTAAGTTTCTTTTATGATTGTCAGAGGCATTTATAAGAAATAGCCTAAGTTAAGTTTTGCTCCCATTCATGAAATAAGCTAGATTTGGTTTTGCTTACGTGGCTTAAATGGTATTGTCTGCTCAGGGGATTCTCAAGTTCTGTCTCTATTTTGTATTTAATTTTAACAATTCCCCCCTTTTTGCCATTCTCTCAGCAAGGTGAGTGTGTGACCAACTAGTCTTGGTCTCCACTGTTGATGTAGCCACACTGAAGAATTACATATGTGGAGTTTCCACTAGTTGAGTAGTCAAGATGGAGAGTCATGTAGTTGCTGTTACCAACAGTTATATCATCATCATGGTGATGGGCAGTCAGATCATTGAATTCCTCAAGTTGTCTAATCCTGATGGATAGACTTTGATGTGAGTGGCTGTCAAAAGGCACTTAAAACCCTTGAGAGGATACAGTGCACTAGAGAGGTTAATATAATGACTATCAGGAGAAAAATAGCCAAGGACTGAAAAATTCCCCAGAGCAGATATTCCCAGAAGCCACGATTTAACCAAATAAATAACGTATATGGGTTATAATCAGATTCAGGTTTTACCTTTCTATGTCAATGTATTTTTTTTAGTTGTTTACTTAGGCACAACATGATGGGTTAGCAATCACATAACCTCATGATTATTTAGGACAGGATGAACATGAGGATATTTTATTTCAGGAGGTAGTATTGCAGGTAAGGTTTTGTCTAAATTAGGTCTGTATATAATGTGAATAATCAAGAAATTTAATAAGAGGCATTTCTTTGGAAGTAAAATAAAAACAAAAGTTGATAGTTTGAGTAAATTATAAATTCAGTTTCTGTGTTTGGAGAGCAGCCAGGTGAGAAAATTCATAAATTTGATTTTGAAGTATCTTTAGATAGTGGAATGAGGATGGTAGTTTCAATCAAATTGATTTTCTTAGTTTGCAGTTTGACTGTTTGTGATGGTGTCATTCGATGTTCATTGAACTTTCTTGAGTGGCACAGACAGGAACGGCATGAAGGATGTCCATATGTGATCTCGTGTGCTGGTTTCTCTGAGGTCTATAATTAGATTAAAAAAACCTCAAAGACAATTAACAGGACTAGAATCTGATAATGGATACACCACCATTTTCTCTTGAAACAATTTTTTCCATAATTATTCCATTTTTATCAAAGATATTTACAATGAGACTAATTTGTTTGTAAAATAAGTCTAGTCTTATCAAACTGGAATTATTTACATAAATGTAGCAAGAATAATAATTCTATGCATATTCTCAAATATGACATTTCAGTGAAATCTTTGGTAGTATCCAAGGGGGCTTATCAGCACCATAAAGTCAATCTTAGTTCTGTAATATTGGCTTGTAGTAAGAAATCTCAGGTTAAACCTTTAATGTCTCTTTAGGTTAAGATGTCAAGCTAAGGACTTGTCTACCTGTATCCTATTACAATAACAGATTCTTATTTAACATGTAAATACATATATAATCACGAAACATTAAAAAAAAGTTTCTTAAATCTGGAGGAAACAGGCAGGGAGAAGAAGATAAATATTTCAACTTTGTTTACAAAAGTATACTTTATCATCTAGATGTACGTTATAGACAGTTTCATAGAGAGGAGTAAAAAGAGTCCTTTAAATCAGGAAAACAAAACATTAAAGAACCAGCAATGCTTTAAATGAAGTCATAAAAATTATAATCATCCTCATCATTCAATATCCTGGAATTAGTTCTTATTTTGCTTAATCTTTGGTTATCAGCTTTATGAATCAATCAGCTTTCCATTCGAGTTTTAGAAATTCTTACCCAATTCAGTGTTATGATCTAAAGTTATCAGAAAACTGCATTTTAAAGTACTTGTCAGATTCTTTACCATGAATCCCTTTGAAAATGGAGCATTTTTGCCTGTAGTTGATTATAAACGATTTCAGAGAAGACTCAAGAGTAAAACAGTAACTGTCTGTGAATGATAAAAATCTTAAAATTAGCCATGGTTAAAGATCTGGTGAAAGTTCACCAAAAAAAAATTTATGAAATTGAGAAGCAAATTGTTACTTTTGTAATATACAGTATTGTAAACCAATAACTGGAATTATGACTGATAACATTACACTAGAACATATATTTTTAGAAAATTTGTATAATTTTTGGAACACGTTCATAAAATATCAGATGTGAATGTATTCTGAGAAGGTTAAACATTACTTTTTATTTAATGATGTTTCTCATGCAATTTAACATATAAAATAAGCCTAAACAAATTAACATTTCTCTTTTATAAGGAGAGAGAGCAAATCTTTTGAAATCTTCCCTGGGCCCTGTGGAAAATTCCAAAGTTAGTTTGAGGTCAAAAAGACGTCATTGAGCATTTGATTTGGGGAAGTTTGTTAAAAATGTCAAAAGATTTAAACACTTGATCAATTAGGATCATAGGTCACTGTGAAACAATATTTAGTTCTTTAACCAAAGCAACAATTTAAAGATTTCAAAGGTAAATATAGAAAGTTACATAGTTGTAAAAAATCTTAGCTTTTTTAAAATTGAAAAGACTCAGTTTTCCTAAGTAATCAAAGATCTGATAATGATAATGTGGAGCACAGGAAATATTTCCTAAGACACAGAATCATGTTTTCCCAGGCAGGTTGCACTAAAAGTGAAGAAAACCTTTTAGATTTTTTAAAAGAGTTTGATCACTTTCTTATTTATGCTTTCTTTTTGGGGGAAAGTGGTGAGGAAGGTTGGCCCTGAGCTAACATCTGTCGCCAACCCTCCTCTTCCTTTTTTCTCCCCAAAGCCTCAGTACGTTGTTGCATATCCTAGTTGTAAGTGCTTCTGGTTCTTCTATGTGGGATGCCACCACAGCGTGGCTTGATGATGCTGTGTAGGTCCATGCCCAGGATCCAAACCTGCAAACCCTGAGTCACCAAAGCGGAGCATATGAACTTAACCACCACGCCACCAGGCTGGCCCCTATAATTTTTATTAAAAGCAGACCAATAATCTAAGAAGTTTTGTGATTTTAACAGGAAATTAAAGTAATTTTGTGTCAGTACATTATTGAGCTCATTTAAAAATGCTTATATATAAATCTATTTAATTTTAGCCAGCTCTGACCTCATAACATAAAATATCTTTTCCATAAAACTTCTGCTACTTTCCATATCCTTTTAGATTTTTTCTTATTCTTTTTCATTTCTTATTCTGCAACAACCAATCATTTTATTTTAGAAAACATTACTCTTTTTCCTTCAGAAAAACACATCCTATACTCCTTGCATATTCTACATATAAAAATACAACCAATTTTCTTCTCATACACTGTAAACAAAGTTGTTTCCCTTCACTCTTATTGTTTCTAGTCATTCTAGTTTTACATATTTATTATAGATTTTAACTATTCGTAATCTTTACTTTCCAGAGAATACTAGAAAGCAGGTAATTGTGAACTGTCATCATATATTAGCTTTCTGTAGTAGATTAGCAAATTTACAAGTACACAATTATACAAACTTATACTTTTTAGAGATATATGTTTTTCATAGTACTATTTTTTAATATGACAAAGGATATATTTATTAATAGACCCAAATACCTTTTGTCTCTCTACAAAAAATTAAGAAGCCCAAAGTAGATAAATTATAAACTTATGTTTAGCAATCAATGTCTTAGTTTGTTATTTTATTTAGAAAAGATCTAGATATTCAATGAATATCCATTATTTAGTTTAACTTAGTATAAATTTTTATTTACATTTATTTAAATTATGTGTTTTTAGCAATTATACTTAGATTAGACATCAAATAGCTAACTAACATCTTAAGTTATTTTTCTTGCTGACACGTTTGATAACATATAGTATGAGCTTATTTGACTAGTAAACCCAGGTAGATGGTGTTGTATGTTTGCATTACATTTATTATTGACAATTCTGAAGACATTCTTGTTTTTATTAAAACAACAAACTTAAACTAGCTTTTATTTATCAAAGATTATCCTGATCATATGAACTTGAAAACCATTTGGGTTTGATTAAATATTTCTGAGAGTTTTAGGAATACTTAATTTATATAAGTGTTTATTTTTCTTTAAGCCAATTAAATGGAACTCTTTTAAAAATCACATGTACATAATATACATAAACACATAGATACACATAAACATATAGATAGACACACAGATCTTATAGGTTTTATTTTAAAATTTTAGCCATGTCTCAGGTATAATAATACAAAACTCAAAAGAAAAGCTTGATCCAAATTGTGCTTCTGCAAGATGGACTAAGTTAAGGTTATCTGCTCAGTTGGAAAAAGTTTTTAAGATTTTTTATTTGTACACTATAAGGATTCTTTTAGAGGAGCTATTTTTGGATTCCTTTCAGTCTTTTAGAAGCTTCCACATACCAATCAAAGAATGTATTCCATTGTCCCCAAGATGTTTGAGATGTTCTTTTCAAAGGTGCCCCTTAAGGTTGACTACCTTATCTAAGTCAAAATTTCTCCAAAGTGGTCCCTAAAATTCTGAATTATCCAAAAGTTCTCCCATTTTTCCAGAAAGCACAAGATCCCGGTCCACACTTACTATACATATGACAGACAGGAGTCTTTTCTTTTTCTTTTTCTTTTTTTATTTTGCTGAGGAAGATTTGCCCTGAGCTAACACTTGTGTCAATCTTCCTCTATTTTGTACGTGGGTCATCACCACAGCATAACCATCGATGGGTGGTGTAGCTCCACACCTAGGAACCAAACTCAGGCTGCCACAGTGGAGCACGTGAAACTTAACCACTAGGCAATGGGGTCAGCCCCAAGACAGTAGTTTTTAAGGGAGGAGCAGAAGGAGATTTTGACCACCTGGTTATTGGATTTTGGATTCCCTGAAACAAATAATCCATGGGAATCCTGGTAATTTTCCTGCTGCCTAAAACCCAGGGAATCATGGGTCTCTCCTCTTACAGACAGAAGAGTGACCCACCAAGAAGCTTCAACAAACAAAATACAGGTAGGCATAACAATCTACATGTTGTAAACACATTGCACATGATTCATCTTCAAGGTAAATCAAAATTGAAAGAGCACAAACTATCAGCTCTCTATTGAATATAATCTCTTTTTGTTGAATTAATGAATAATAATAAAGATACATAAACAGGCTTCTGTTCCTGGATGAGATTCAATAACTTGTGGCCTAAAGTGTTGTTGTCATGAACAACTAGAAAAGCCAGAAACAATAGAGAAATCACCTGTATGAGGTACTGGAGACCTGCTGAGGTAAGCGAAACTGAAAGGGAGACAAGATCTTCAATAAAGTGAGTTGAATTCTGTGGCTGCTTTTACCCTGGGAGCATTTGTTCATTCTGGGCATAGACAAGAGGCTGAGAGTCTGGGCTTTACACCAGTGAAGTGTTCCTCCTGGGGCTTGGGTGAGGTCAGAGACAGAAGCAGAGCTTTTGGAGGAAATTTGGAGAGTATCAATCATACAGTATTTTTCCTTTAGGACGTGATCTCCAATTCTAGAGGCTGTATAAGGTGTGTTGTGCGTTGAGTTATATCCCCCCCAAAAGATCTTGAAGTCCTAATCCTGAGTGGCTGTGAATGTGAATTTGTTTGGAAATAGCGTCTTTGCAGATGATTAAGTTAAGATGAGATCATTAGAATGAGCCCTAATGCAATATGACTGGTGTTCTTATTAAAAAAGGAGAAGGGGCGGAGCAAAATGGCGGGGTGAGCTGACCCGGGATTCTCTCCCCTCCAAAATACAGCAAAAGATTGGAAGAACTGAATTTCAGAGAATAAACATAATGCCAGCTCGTTAGGGACCTACAATACCAAGAAGGCAGAGATCATAAACCGAGCTTTACCCCTTCGGAGGCGCTGGAACGGTAGGAGAGAACATCGCTCCCTCCCCTAGAGTCTGCGATCGCTGCGGCGCGGGTCGGGAAGGAGCGGGGGAGGGGCCGCGTGACCGGGAGATCACCCAGGACTCCTGCCGCTGATTCAGTGGAGACCCGCTGACGAGGGGGGAAAGCATCCATCTGCGGGGACCCTATAAATCAAGGGCCTTGGGAGACCAGAGAACAGAACTGATCTGAACCCAGACCAGCGCGTGTGAGTAACAGCCCCTCCCCCCTAACAAAGCCAGTGGGCGCAGCCATCTTGCCCCAAAGGCAGAGAGCTAACATGCCGCTCTCGACCCCCATCTAGTGGCAACAGTCTGTAACTGCAACTGAATTCTACCACCATGAGAAAAAACCGCTCCTCTACCATCCAGCAATTTATAAAAGCCCCAGACCAGAAGGAAAACAATAAAAACACAGAATTAAGTCCTGAGGACTTGGAATTAGGTAAACTAAGTGATAATGAATTCACAGCAGCTATAATCAAAAAACTCAATGAGGTAGAGAGAAAGATAGAGAAACAAACTGAGTTCTGGAGTTACTTCGCAAAAGAGATTGAAATCATAAAGAGGAATCAAACAGAATTACTTGAGATGAAAAACACAATGGAACAGATAAAACAGAATACGTATTCCCTGAATGCCCGTGTAGACAACCTACAGGAGCAAATCAGCATAATCGAGGACAGACAGGCTGAATGGTGCCAGACAGAGGAAGAAAGAGAACTAAGAATTTAAAAAAATGAGGAAAATCTCAGAGAGATAATGGATTCAATGAGGAGTAAGAACATAAGGATCATAGGAATTCCCGAGAATATGGAAAAGGAAAATGGAGCAGAAAGTGTGCTTAATGAAATTATTGAAGAGAACTTCCCAAATCTAGGGATCAGCGGAGAAATGTGTGTAGAGGAGGGTTTTAGATCTCCTAGATTTGTCGTAGTAAAAAGACCCACCACAAGGCACATAATAGTAAAGTTGGCACATAGGAAGGATAAGGAAAGAATACTCAGGGAAGTAAGAAAAAAAAGAGAATAACCTATAAAGGAGCCCCTATCAGACTGTCAGCCGATTTCTCTACAGAAACCCTACAAGCTAGGAGAGAATGGAGTGATATATTCAAAGCTTTAAAGGATAAAAACCTTCAGTCAAGAATACTCTATCCAGCAAGAATTTCCTTCAGATATGAGGGAGAAATTAAATCTTTTCCAGACAAACAAAAGTTAAGGGAATTTGTAACTAAAAGCCCTCCATTACAAGAAATCCTCAAGAAGGCTCTCATACTTGAAAAAAGAAAAAAGGGAGAAAGGGGACACAAGCCACAGACTAGGGAGACCGATGGATAGAACCAGAACAGGATAGCAAATATTCAACTATAGCATTAGGGTAAAAATAAGGAAACTACCAAAACAAGGACGATCTTAGCACTCTAACCACAAATTAATAAGATGAGTTGGAATAAAAAATGAAAATAATTATTTAGGAGGGGAAGAGCAAAGGGTGTAAATCAGTATTGGTCGAGTAAGTAAGAGACCACCAGAGAATAGACTATATTATACACGAGATTCTAAATACAAACTTCAAGGTAGACACTAAAATAAAGTACAGAACAGAGTCACAAATCATAGATAAGGGAAAATCTAAGAAACCCAGCATAAGAAATTGCAGTATTAAATGGGCAGTCTAAAGCACACAGGAAAAGAAACACAGGAAAACAAGATAATGAGCAACAGATTGACAGTATTAAGTCCACATGCATCAATAATCACTCTCAATGTGAACGGATTGAACTCTCCAATAAAAAGACACAGAGTGGCAAAATGGATTAAAGAACAAGATCCAACAATTTGTTGCCTCCAGGAAACACACCTCAGCCCCAAGGACAAACACAGACTCAGGGTGAAGGGGTGGAGGACAATACTTCAAGCAAATAGCAACTAAAAAAGGCAGGTGTTGCAACTCTCATATCAGACCAAGTGGATTTCAAAATAAGACAGGTAAAGAGAGACACAGAGGGACAATATATAATGATCAAAGGGACACTTCGTCAAGAAGAAATAACGCTTATAAATATCTATGCACCCAACACAGGAGCACCAAGATTCATAAAGCAACTATTAACAGACCTAAAGGAAGATGTTAAAAACAACACAATAATAGTAGGGGACCTCAACACCCCACTCACATCAATGGACAGATCATCCAGACAGAAAATCAACAAGGAAATAGTGGAGCTGAATGAAAAACTAAAACAATTGGACTTAATAGACATACATAGATCACTCCACCCTGAAGGAGCTGAATACACATTCTTCTCAAGTGCACATGGAACATTCTCTAGGATAGACCATATGTTGGGAAACAAGACAAGCCTCTACAAATTTAAAAAAATTGAAATAATAACAAGCATCTTCTCAGATCATAGTGCTATAAGGCTAGAAATTAATTACAAGAAAGAAGCTGAGAAAGGCACAAAGATGAGGAGACTAAACACACTAGTGAACAAGCAATGGATCATTGAAGAAATTAAAGAAGAAATAAAAAAATACCTGGAAACAAATGAAAATGATAGCATGCCATACCAACTCATATGGGATACAGCAAAAGCTGTATTAAGAGGAAAATTCATTGCAATACAGGCACATCTTAACAAACAAGAAAAATCCCAAATAAGCAACCTTAAAGCACACCTAACTGAACTAGAGAAAAAAGAACAAATGAAGCCCAAAGTCAGCAGAAGGAGAGAAATAATAAAAATCAGAGCAGAAATAAATACTATTGAAACAAAAAAGGCAGTAGAAAGGAGCAATGAGACAAAGAGCTGGTTTTTTGAGAAGATAAATAAAATTGACAAACCACTAGCCAGACTTACAAAGAAAAAAAGGGAGAAAGCTCAAATAAACAAAATCAGAAATGAGCGAGGAGAAATAACAACAGACTCTGCAGAAATACAACAGATTATAAGAGAATACTACAAAAAACTATATGCCAACAGAATGGATAACCTAGAGGAAATGGATAAATTCTTGGACTCCTACAGTCTCCCAAAGCTCACTCAAGAAGAGGCAGACAATTTGAACAGACCAATCACAAGGAAAGAGATGGAAACAGCAATCAAAAACATCCCAAAGAATAAAACCCCAGGACCAGATGGCTTTCCTGGGGAATTCTACCAAACTTTCAGAGAGGATTTAATACCCATCCTTTTCAAGCTATTCCAAAAAATTAGGGAAGATGGAACACTTCCTAACACATTCTATGAGGCCAACATCACGCTGATCCCAAAACCTGACAAGGACACCACGAAAAAAGAGAACTACAGGCCAATATCACTGATGAACATAGATGCAAAAATTCTAAACAAAATTTTGGCAACCAGAATTCAGCAATTCATCAAAAGAATCATACATCAGGATCAGGTGGGATTCATACCAGGGACACAGGGATGGTTCAACATCCGCAAATCAATCAACGTGATACACCACATCAACAAACTGAGGAATAAAAACCACATGATCATCTCAATAGATGCAGAGAAGGCATTTGACAAGATCCAACAGCCATTTATGATAAAAACGCTGAACAAAATGGGCATAGAAGGAAACTACCTCAACATAATAAAGGCCATATATGACAAACCCACAGCGAACATCATACTCAATGGGCAAAAACTGAAGCCCATCCCCCTGAAAACAGGAACGACACAAGGATGCCCTCTATAACCACTCTTATTTAACATAGTACTGGAGGTCCTGGCCAGAGCAATCAGGCAAGAAAAAGGAATAAAAGGAATCCAAATAGGGAGGGAAGAAGTGAAACTCTTGCTGTTTGCAGACGACATGATCTTATATATAGAAAACCCCAAAGAATCCATTGGAAAACTGTAAGAAGTAATCAACAACTACAGCAAAGTTGCAGGGTATAAAATCAATTTGCATAAATGAGTAAGATTTCTATATTCCAGTAATGAACCAACAGAAAAAGAACTCAAGAATACAATACCATTCACAATCGCAACAAAAAGAATAAAATACCTTGGGGTAAATTTAACTAAGGAAGTGAAGGACCTATATAATGAAAATTACAAGGCCTTTCTGAGAGAATTGGATGACGACATAAGGAGATGGAAAGACATTCCATGTACGTGGATTGGAAGAATAAACATAGTTAAAATGTCCATTCTACCTAAAGCAATCTACAGATTCAACGCCATCCCAATCAGAATCCCAATGACATTCTTTACAGAATTAGAACAAAGAATCCTAAAATTCATATGGGGCAACAAAAGACCCCAAATGTCTAAAGCAGTCCTGAGAAAAAAGAACAAAACGGGAGGCGTCACAATCCCTGACTTCAAAACATACTACAAAGCTACAGTAATCAAAACAGCATGGTACTGGTACAAAAACAGGTGCACAGATCAATGGAACAGAAGTGAAAGCCCAGAAATAAAACCACACATCTATGGACAGCTTATCTTTGACAAAGGAGATGAGGGCATACAATGGAGAAAAGAAAGTCTTTTCAACAAATGGTGCTGGGAAAACTGGAACGCCACATGTAAAAGAATGAAAATTGACCATTCTTTTTCACCATTCACCAAAATAAACTCAAAATGGATCAAAGACCTAAAGGTGAGACCTGAAACCATAAGGCTTCTGGAAGAAAACGTAGGCAGTACACTCTTTGACAGCAGTATTAAAAGGATCTTTTCGGACACCATGCCTTCTCAGAGAAGGGAAACAATAGAAAGAATAAACAAACGGGACTTCATCAGATTAAAGAGCTTCTTCAAGGCAAATGAAAACAGGATTGAAACAAAAAAACCAACCCACTAACTGGGAAAAAATATTTGCAAGTCATATATCTGTCAGAGGCTTAATATCCTTAATATATAAAGAACTATCGCAACTCAACCACAAAACATCAAACAACCCAATCAAAAAATGGGCTGGAGACATGAACAGACATTTCTCCAAAGAAGATATACTGATGGCCAATAGGCACATGAAAATATGCTCATCATCGCTGATCATCAGGGAAATGCAAATCAAAACTACACTAAGATATCACCTTACACCTGTTAGAATGACAAAAATATCTAAAACTAATAGCAACAAACGTTGGAGAGGTTGCGGAGCAAAAGGAACCCTCATACACTGCTGGTGGGAAGGCAAACTGGTGCAGCCACTATGGAAAACAGTACGGAGATTCCTCAAAAAACTAAAAATAGAACTACCATACGATCCAGCCATCCCACTACTGGGTATTTATCCAAAGAGCCTGAAGTCAGCAATCCCAAAAGTCCTGTGCACCCCAATGTTTATTGCAGCACTGTTTACAATAGCCAAGACGTGGAAGCAACCTAAGTGCCCATCAACAGACGAATGGATAAAGAAGATGTGGCACATATATACAATGGAATACTACTCAGCTGCAAAACAGAACAAAATCATTCCATTTGCAATAACATGGATGGACCTTGAGAGAATTATGTTAAGTGAAATAAGCCAGCAAGAGAAAGGTAATCTGTGTATGACTCCACTCATATGAGGAATTTAAAACTATGGACCAAGAACAGTTTAGTGGATACCAGGGGAAAGGAGGGGTGGGGGGTGGGCACAAAGGGTGAAGTGGTGCTCCTACAACATGACTGACAAACATTAACGTACAATTGAAATTTCACAAGATTGTAACCTATCAATAACTCAATAAAAAAAAATTGGAAAAAAAAAAGTGCCATGGATGGTGCACAGATTGAGGGAATCAGGTTAGACTAGAAATAGGTTACTGGACGAAGGTTTATGTACAAAAGGATTATTTACAAACGTGTAGGTATAGGAGAACTTCAAGGCATGATGCATGGTGACGTAGAGAGAATAATGGTCCCAATGATGTCCACCTTCCAATCCCCAGAACCTATGAGCGTGTTACCTTACCACGGCAAAGGGGACTTTGCAGGGGTGATTAAGGCAAGGGTCTTGGGATGTGGAGAGTTCCCTGGGTGATCCATGTGGCACCAATGGCATCACGAGGGGCCTAATAAGTGAAAGAGGCTGGTGGTAGGGTCATAGAGGGAGATGTGGTGACGGATAGAAACAGATATCACAGATGAGAGAAGGTGCTGGGTGGCTGGACATGAAGATGCAGGAAGGGGCCACAAGTCAAGGATTGTAGGTGGCATCCAGATGCTGGGAAGTCAAAAGGAGACTCCAGAAGGCACTAGCCATACAGACATCTTAAATTTAGCTCAGTGAGACTGATTTGGGACGTTTGTCCTCCAGAATTGCAAAATAACAAATTTGTGTTGTTTCAAGCCACCAGGTCTGTGGAAATTTCTTACAGTGGCAATAAAAACCAATAGGTAGTAACAAGGGGTCCTTACAGCCCAGTTGTCACCACCTACAGGCCTCAAGGAATCAAGAGAAGAGAGCCCAAGGAAGAGAACCATGCTGAGTCAGCCCTTGAGAGGAGCTGGGCCTCTAGCCACAGACGGAGCCAGCGCAAGGCCATCTTTTCAGGAAGTAGCCAGGAGGTTCAATGCTTGGGCTCACACTCCTGCCTCCCTCCAGTCTGTTCTTGGGCTTCCCCATTGGTGACTCCAAAGGGAGCTGGAAGGATATGAATCTGCTTGTGGCCAACACCCTACAGGTCGGCAGCAGACAGCAGGTGGAGAAGGACAGAGAGTGGATATGAAAGGACATACTGATGACATCTTAGAACAGGAGGTCATGAGCTGTCGGAAGCGAGGGACCCAAGTGCTGGATCAGAGGAAGGCACAGGCCCTTTCAACATAGGCCTAGAGTTGATGGCTTACGACAATGTAGTTCATCTTTGCCATGCATCAGAACCCTGAGAGAGACTTGGAAAAAATACAAATTTTGGGGTCCCACCCAAGAGCCACTGAATCAGAGCCTGGCAAGGAGGGGCCCCAAAGGAGAAGGTCACTACCTCCCTATCTTCCTCCGTGTGCAGTCTTTCTAGGAGCCCTGTTTTGGGCATAGAACTTCATGACTGTCCAGGGTTGCATTTGGATTTAGATCGAAATCATGCTGTCTATTTTCTCATGAGCTTGTATTTTTTTTTTAAATTTTGCACTACTGTTTGGAAAAGTTTGAACTCATGCAAGGTATTAGTTTGGCGGCCATCAAATTTCTTGTCAGAACTGGAGCCATTTTATGAGTGAAAAGGGGAGCTATCCATAACATGCCAGGCACCCACCAAGTACCGCCTGAGCTGTCCAGGCTGCACTGGGATGTGTGCTCACCCTTGCCGTCCATGACCCAGAGGCAGGAGACAGGGGGCTGAGGGCAGGGGTCAGCCGCACCTTCATCACACGCACGTCCAAGCCTGGCTTTGTTCTGGCCCTGCCTGGGTCATGGGTTAAAGAGTCTGCTGTGTCTGCCGAGAGGAGGTCAATGGGAGGATGCATGGTGACCTGGGCCCCATAGGCAGGACAGTCAGCAGAGCGACAGTGACCCAGGCAGGAGACAGAGTGGTGGTCTGTACAGGAGGGTGTTGGCAGAGATGGAGAGAACAGAGGGAGTTTGAAGGCATAATCTATGGACTGCCCGATGCATTGCATGGAGAGGGTGAGGACGAGGAACAGGTCAGGAGGGGTTCCCAGGTGCCTGGGCTGTGCGAGCCGGGAAGGTGGAGCTACCGACTGACTAGGGCATTCTGGAGGGAAAGCAGGTCCTCCATGGCTGGCTTCCCCAAGAGTGACCCCAAGTGTTTGGTTCCTCATGCTCCTCTGAAACAGGACGTGAACTTGGGACAGGACCCATCCATGGGAGATAGGAGTGTTTCAGAGGGTAATTTGGGGCAGGTCACTTGCATAAGTTCTACCTCTGCTCTCCCAGGCTGTTTGGAGCTTCGCGTCTGTGCCTGGGCTGAAATGTGGCCAGAAATGGTGCTTCCCCCTTTATCTTTCCCACGCTTTTCCCCACAGTCATCTCAAGATCCTTGCTATTCTATGTCCAGTCCAAGCATGGATATCACTGGGGAGCAGGGCAGTCACAGACCCACTCAGGACCTGATGAACTGGGATCTGCCCTGTAACCAGATCTCCAAGTGATTCCTGTGCCCCGGAAAGTGTGTAATGCACTGCGGATAACTCCTTTTCCCTCAGCATTCAGCTCAGGGCCACCTCCTCCAGAGACCCCTCCCTGACCTCCCACCCACCGCCCAGCCTGCTGCAGGGACAGTTAGAGAGCCGGGCACAGCGCCTGCAGTGGGTGCACACGCCACCTCCACGAGCACTTCTAGTCAGTGAGTCTTCCTCTTCCACTGGCTCTGCGCTCTGCTGGGGTCCACTGAGTGTTCATCTTGGCATCTCCACGAGCAGCATCCTATCGGCTCCACTCAGGGAGCGGATGCATCACCCTTGGGAATCCTCACCGTGCCCTCGAGCCCCTTCCGGAGCTGCCCTTGGAGCCCCTGTTGTGGGAGCGCCTGAGGGGTGAGACCCTCTGATCCCCAGGGCCTTCAGGGATGGTCGAACCCTCATGGATGTCCAAATGGGCATGACTACTCCCTACTCTATTCCTTGGAAAAATAGGCTTCTCACTGGGTGTACTTCATCTGTGCCCAGCTGCCTTCTTTTCGGATTCCCCTGCAGAGATTGTACAAAGGTGTCCTTAAAGTAGCGCAGGCAATACACAGGTTATCAGAAGCGTTCTCAGTCTTCCTTCGTTCCTCTTCAACAGTCACACACACTCCTCATCTGAATGACAAACACCCCAGTGCCAGCCCCAGGGCTCCCTGCAGACTGCTGTGAGACCCCTCACCAAAACGCTGCGCCTCTCCCCCGACCCACATTCCACTGTCTCCACAGCCACAGACATCTGTGTAGAAAGCACATCACACTATGTCCCCAGCCACCCTGTCTCCCCTCCAGGTCTACACCCTTCCCTGGTGTCACTCCCCTGCACTACAGAGACATCTCTGCTGTGGGCCCTGCTCCCTGCCCACCTCCCCTCCCCCTCATCTTAGTCCCATTTCCACTGCCCCAGAAGCCACCTCTCAGGCCTCTGTACTTCCTGTTCTGTCTGCCTGGAACATTCTGCCCATGATCTCCCAGACTAACTCCTCTTACCTTTCATCTCAGCATAAATGTCCCCCACTGAGTGTTAGCCTGTCACCGCCCTTACCATCCCCCTATAGGAATCGTCTGTAGAGCACGTATTTCCCTCCTTCATCTCTTTTTCTTTATTATGTGACCTCGTCCCTTGCTAGAATGTAAGCTGCGGGTCCCCAGGCCTCGTTAGACCGTTTTGTCCATCACTGCATCTTAAACACCTGGAACAGCGCAGAAGACATCACAGAAGCTCCACATGTAACAAAACAATGGATGGGAAGGAAGGCAATGAAACCCTGGCACTTGAGATTCAGCAGAGTCAAGTGTGCTGGTCGCTCTCCAGATTCCTTCGGGTCCCCTCTCTGGCCGGCTCTGTGCCCAGGCTGACTCCTCTGCCTGCGCTGCCCGGGCCTCTGGGGGGCTCCCAGGCTCCAGCAGGAGGTGGGACGTCAGGAGGGCAGAGGGCGGGGGCAGTCTCCCCTGTGCCCCTGACAGCCCCTCATGGGCCCAGAGGACACCATTTCCCCTCCTCCCTCCAGCCCAGGGCTGGAAACAGCTTCCCTCTCGCTGGCCCCCGGGAGCCCCGCATCCCTGGCCCTTCCCTCCTCCCTGTCTCAGCTCCGGAAATGGCTGCATCTCAGTCTCTTCATCTGCACCATTGGGGTGAAGTGTTTGTACTGGGAATTTTGTCGGGTACATCAGGCACCTCTCCTTTTCTGTGTACAGGACTTAGGATTCTTTTGTGTACATGGCGGTGGATTGCATGATCTTTTTCTTTTATTTATTTTAAATAATTTTTCAAAATTGAATCTCTTAATTTTACATTTTCCTTAGGTACTGAAATAACACAGTATTCTACATCTGTACTGTAGCTTGTGCGTGTCTGTGTGTGTGTGGGGGGGGGGGTGCATATGTGATTGCCACCAAGGGAAAACTGCATAAAATGCACTGCAAAACATTGAGAAATGTTTTGGCAAGAAACACTATCTTAAACAATACAACAAAGATTTAAAAAATTACAGAACAAAAAACAGAGTGCAAATTATCTAAAATTACCCTCTAAATTAATCTATAAATTTAGGAATAAATCAAAACATTATGAAATGTCAACGGGAGTATGTTGAAGTCTCTTTTTTTTTCCTGCATTTCCATTGGTTTTTACTAACAATCTAATTCATTCAGGCAAATATTGTCACTTCACAGATTCCTAATAACGGCTCAGAGCACACAGAAACAGTCTTTATTGTTTTCTACATCTCTATGTCCTACTCTAATGATGGCTTAATGAATAGTGACCTTTCATTTAAATCTAAACTCAATCCTTATACTGTCTTATTCTAGAGGGTCCAAGGACAGAGAATGCAATTGATAAGCAATGTATTAAATGAAACTTTATTTGAAAAAATACCTTACACATTAGAATGCTTTATCTAGTTGAATAAGAATAATTAAGTAAGTAATAGGAGCTAAACTAAAAACAGAAAAAATCAAAATTCCTTTGAAAAGAGAACACCCGTGCAGATGTCCTGCTGTGGCTGGGGTGCTGAAGGCCCAGCTGCTGTGGATGCTGAGTCCAATCTGCAGGTGACCCCAGGCCCCTGAGGCCTCATGGCAGGGCCATCCTCCTTCCTGGGGGGGTCCTACCGGCCCAGGGGATCCCCCACACTTCTGGGCCTCTGGGGACCGTGGGAGGAGCAGCTGGAGGAAAATTGCCTCTTGGCAAAGGCTGGAACGAGGCCTCCAACATGGCCAGCCTTTGCCTGTTGTGCTCGTTTTGTCTTCTTAGCTCCTCGAGCTTTCTCTCCGCCAACACGGCTGCCCTCCAGCTTTCTTTGGCTCTTTGCATCTGGAAGAGGTTCTCCTTGTGATAGTAGGAAGTGCACGTCTTCACTTCTTGGGCCAGGTCTTCAGCCATCTTCTTGTAGAGGTTGCGAAGCTGGTACGTGGAGTTCATCTCCCAGCACACGTTGAGGAGCTTCTTCTTCAACTCGGAGCAGACCCTTTCCTCCTCAAAGAATTTTATGTAAAGTGGCCCAACTTCTTCATCATGTAGCTCATGCAGATTTTGAAGTTTGAGCTTCAGCTGCTGAATCTCACCTTCAAGCTTGGTGTTTTCGTGCTGCAAAGTTGCTTCCTCGGTTTGGAGGGAGAGGATTTCTCCTGGAAGCTCTTCCTCAATTTGCTTTTGTTGCTGCAACCATCTGGCTCTTTCCTGATGTTCCTCTTCATCAGTTGCTTTGGAGACTTTAACAGGCAGGCTCTTCAAAGCCTTTTCCAGAAGGTCGACAGTGTCCTGAAGTGCTGATGTGCTCAGGATTGTATTCATCGCTGCCAAGGACAAGGTTCGTAATGGGAGAGGACTGGCCTCCACCCGAGGGCACTGAAGGGCTTCCACGGCTCGGTTCTCAGATCCGGTATTCTCCCCACATTCTCCACTGACTTCAGCGTGGGCAGAACACCTTTCGCCTGGAGACTTCCCTGTCGTGAAAGTGTGTCCTGTCTTGACTATCAAAGCCACCACCACAGTACATACCAGGACCTCCCAGGGGAACACAGGGAGACCTGGACCCTGGCTCAAGCTTTCCGAAATCACCAGCAGAGCACACCACAGGTGCCCCAGGATCAGCTGGAAAGCGGACGCGATGGCAGGCAGCAGGCCCTCCATGGCTGGGGAGAGCTCCACAGCTGTGCCTCTGAGTGCCAGTGCCCTGTGTGCCACAACTGACCTCTCGGAACCCTGAGGAGTGTTCCATCTCCAAAGTAAACAGGTGGCTGGAACCAGGGTGTGTCAGTTGGTTGGGGGAGGGGAGGCCAGCCAGGGTCTAGGAAACAGACTCCTAAGTGAGCTCTGAAAGTGGAAGGGGTCTTACTTCTCCAGGCACTGGGGGAGGTGGACAGGGCTGATGGCAGCCTGGCTCTGCCAGTCGAGGCCCACCTGGCCCTACCACACCCCTCAGGGGGAAAGCAGGGCCAGGCCATGTCCCTTTCTCGCACAAGAGCAAGTCAGGGCAGAGTGGTGGGGGCCGTCCCTGAGCCAGAACCGGTCTCCTGTGTTAAAGTTCCTTTCTGCACTGGCACACCTTGAACTGCCCGCAAACCTCCCAGGATCTTCCTAGTCTGAGGCTCCCTTTCTACTCGTGCTTGGTCACTGGGGCCCACAACTGAAGGGTGTCCCCAAGGGTATGAACTAAGAGACTAGGATTCCACTCCAAACAACTCAAGAGTCATTAATGGGAAGTGGCAGTCTTAACATTTTATGGATTTTGGTTCAGTCCAAGTGTTCCTGGGTATGAATGACTCTCTTGGGGTGACACAGTGATTAGGGCTCCTTTTCTCATGTGACCTTGCCATTTTCACCACAAGCCTCCCAAGGTGGCCCTGAGGAGGGTCCCGTCTGCCACATGGTCTTCAGAAGTGGGCCTCTGGGGAGGGCCCGGGTCCTTTCTGGCTCTCTTGCATCTTTTATTTCATCACACCACCTCACCGGGCCGGGGGCTCAGACCCTCTAGTCCATCCCTGGGACTCTGCCGTGAGGGGCTGCTCCGTACTCTCATTAGTCAAAGGGAAGTGAGAGAATTGTCATCTGAGTCCTATTTAAAGGTGTTGAGGGTATCAGGGCTCAAGAACTCCATGGGACACAGAGTGGGCTTGGGGACAGTGGCCCTTCCCAGGGGATGTCAGACTCCTTTCAGGGCAACAGGAGCCAACTCTGCTACTGCAAGTGGTTGGTCTTTATAAAGGATCAAAAATGGGTCAAAGAAATGATAATATTCTCCCAAAGGCCGTGCCAGTCCCAAAGAGAGTGAAATGGACTTAAAACAGTTCTTATAAAGAGGTCCAGGATATGTTATGACGTCAAACAGGAAGATGCAAAATAACATGTAGACATAGGATTACAGAAAAAATTCTGGAGGCATAGCCCATCCACAATCCCCTATACTGGGAATATGGAAAAAGGGATGTTTATGTTTTTAGGGGGTGACAAGGTGGCACTTTGGAGGAATATCAGAAAGCTGCATTCCTTTCCTATCCCTGCCGTAGCAAATTACACTCACGCATAGCTTAATGGCAGGGGTACATACATCATTAGGGGATTTCATTTTTGTGCAAAAATCTCAGAGTGCACTTACACAAACCTGGATGGTATCGCCCACTACACCTAAGCTCTATGATACAGCCTATCGCTCCTGGGCTCAAACTTGCACAGCACGTTACTGCACTGAATACTGGAAGGAATCATAACATAATCATTAAGTATTTGCACATCTAAACATATAAAAGATAAAAAATGGTGCACCTGTGTAGGGCACTGACCATGGATGGAGCTCACAGGACCGGAAGTTGCTCTGGGTGAGTCAGTGAGTGAGTGGCTAGTGGCTGTAAAGGCTAGGACATTACTGGACACCACTGTAGACCTTATGAACTCTGTACACTTAGGCTACACTCAATTTATAAAAAATTTTTCTTTCTTCAATAATAAATTAACCTTAGTGTACCATAACATTTTTACTTTATAAACTTAAATTTCTTTAACTTTTTGCCTCTTTTGTAATAACCCTTAAAACACAAATACATTGGAGGGGTGTAAAAAATATTTTCTTTCTTTAGATCCTTATTTTTAAAGATTTTATTTTTTTTTCCTTTTTCTCCCCAAAGCCCCCCGTTACATAGTTGTATATTCTTCGTTGTGGGTCCACCTGGCTGTGGCATGTGGGACGCTGCCTCAGCATGGTTTGATGAGCAGTGCCATGGATTCGAACCAATGAAACACTGGGCCGCCTGCAGCGGAGCGCACAAACTTAACCACTCGGTCACGGGGCCAGCCCCTTTAGATCCTTATTTTATAAGGTTTCTTTTACTTAAAAAAATTTTTATTACAAGGTTTAAAAAACTTTTTTATTAAAACTTAAGAAACAGGGGCCGGGGCTGATGACGCAGCTGTTAAGTTCTCACTTTCCACTTCAGGGGCCTGGGGTTCCCCAGTTCGGATCCCGGGTGCAGACATACACACTGCTTGTCAGATTGTGCTGTGGCAGGCGTCCCACAAATACAGTAAAGGAAGACGTACAAAGATGTTAGCTCAGGGCTAATCTTCCTCTAAAAAAGAAAAATTAAGACACAAACACACTCATTAGCCTAGGCCCACACAGGGTCAGGATCATCAATATCACTGTCGTCCATCTCCACATCTTGTCCCACTGGAAGGTCTTCAGGGGCAATAACACGCATGGAGCTGTCATCTCCTGCGATAATAAGGCCTTCTTCTGGAACACCTCCTGAATGATCTGTCTGAGGCTCTTCTTGAGAAGGTGTCACCCTTTTCGGAAATATGTCCATGATGCTTTGCTTGATTTGTTTTTTTTTTTCACATCGTGGAATTGCATGTAAGCAGATACTCCACCATAAACATTTCTCTCTATTAATAAAAACCTTTCAGTGTTGGGGCCCATGTTATCAAATTTTTAAGGAGCCTATTGAGGTCTGCAAAAGTGTCTGCGAAACCCTACCCTGCAAATTTTCTTGGAGGTTCTTCTTTTTCTTCTCTCGTAGTGTAGAGAAAAGGTTCTCTTGCTTCTTCTTCAGCCATGCATTCCTGTTTCAGGTCCAAGAACTCCTCATTCATCAATCCCTCAGGAACCACCTCTAGGAGCTCCTCAATGTCATCCTCATCCACACCCAGGTTAAAGTTGCTTGCCATCTCCACCTCAGCCTCGTTGATTTTTGCAACCTCCTAATACTTGGCAATCCCTTGAAATTACGACTGAATGTCTTCAGCTTCTTCTTTCAGATGCCAATCATACACTCCTTGGTGACATTACTCCAAGCCCAAACAAGGTTCCTGATGCAGCCATAGAATTACATAGTGGTAATTCTCCCAGAATTGCATCAGTGTCTTCACAGCATCTTCCTTAGTTGCAGTAATAGCCTGGGCAAAGGTCTTTGTCAGATTGTAGGCCTTATAACTCCCCGATCCATTGTTTGAGTCAAAGAGGTGGTGTTTGGAGGGAGAAACACTGCTTTAATATCAGGATAAAGATCACCAAGAAAAGGAGGATGTCCAGCTACATTATCAGCAATAAGCAAAATCTTGAAAGGGATGTTATTCTCCAAATGGTACTTCTCCATTTTACTCTCATAGTAATTGAAGAGGGCCTCTTAGAAGAGCAGCTGGGTCATCCATGACTTCTCATTGCTCCTGTAGTACACTGGCAATGTGTCCTTATTAATATGCTAGAATGCCCTGGGGTTCTCACTGTGCCAGATCACAAAGGGTTTCAATTTGTAGCCTGCAATAAGCAAGACTGTTATCCTGTCCTTAAAAGCTTTGAAACCTGGCAAACTTGGCCTCCTTATGGGCGAAAGTCCTTTCAGGCATTTGTTTCCAGAATAGGGCGTTTTCATCCATATTGATTATCTGCTCTGACAAGTGATTTTCCTCCTCAATCAGCTCATCTAGTGTTTCCAAAATTTCCTCAGTTGCCTTCACATCAGCGCTCACACACTCACCGCTCACTTTCACATTATGTGATGAATAAGGATTCTTGAATTGTTTAAGCCGCTCAGAGCTGGCAGTAAATTCAACATTGTAGTCAGTCCAGTCTTTTCTTTCTACATCAAAAACAAACTTTTTGCTTTGGCTATGATGGTCATGGTGCTGACAGAGACTTGCTTCTCTGTCTGGTCTTTAATCCAGGGCATCAGAAGTTTCTCCGTGTCTGATGTGGGCCCTTCTCAAAGTTGTTTTAGTCTCTTTGCCTTCATGATGCAGACGCTTCAACAGCTTCTCTCACTTTGTTCTTGTTCTTCACATAGCTGTGGAGGAAAGGGACATGCCTGACTGGTGAGCAACGACCTTGACTGATTTTCAGTCTTTGTAGTACTTAGTCACTGAATTTTGTTTCCAGGCTAGTCACTCAAGGTGGCTTCTTACTCGCAACATTAGCAGTGGATTTTGTATGCTTAGGGGCCATGATGAACAAAACAACACTAGATTAAAGTATAGTATAGCAAATATGTAAACCAGTAACATAGTCATTTATTATCATTATGAAATATTGTGTATTGTACATAACTCTATGTGCTATACTCTTAGACGATTGGCAGTGCAGTAGGTTTGGTTACAGCAGCATCACAACAAACATGTGAGTAATGCAATACACAATGATGTCACAATGATGTCACAATGGCTGCAACATCACTAAGTGATAGGAGTTTTTGAACTCCATTATCATCTTATGGGACCACCTTCTTTATTTACTTTTTTTATTGCAGTCACATTGGTTAATAACATTATATAAATTTCAGGGGTATATCATTTTATTTCAATTTTTGTGTAGTTTACATCATGTTCACCACCCAAAGATCGATTACAATCCATCACCACACACATGTGCCTAGTCACCCCTTTTGCCCTCCTGCCTCCTCCCATTCCCTCTAGTAACCACCAATCCGATCTGTTTCTGTGCTTTTGTTTGTCGTTGTTTTTATCTTCTACTTATGAATGAGATCATACGGTATTTGACCTTCTCCCTCTGACTTATTTCACTTAGCATAATACCCTCAAGGTCCATCCATGCTGTCACAAATGGCTGGATTTCCTCATTTCTTATGGCTGAGTAATATTCCATTGTGTATATATACCACATCTTCTTTATCCATTCGTCCCTTGATGGGCACCTAGGTTGCTTCCAAGTCTTGGCTATTGTAAATAATGCTGTAATGAACATAGGGGTGCACGCATCTTTATAAATTCGTGTTTTCATCTTCTTTGGATAAATACCCAGCAGTGGACTAGCTGGATCTTAGGTAGTTCTATTCTTAATTTTTTGAGGAGTCTCCATACTGTTTTCCATAGTGGCTGCACCGATTTGCACTCCCACCAGCAGTGTATGAGAATTCCCTTCTCCAAATCATCTCCAACACTTGTTTCCTGTCCTGTTAATTATAGACGTCCTGACATTGTAGTTTTGATTTGCATTTCCCTGATAGTTAATTATGTGTAGCATCTTTTCATATGCCTGTTGGCCATCTATATATCTTCTTTGGAGAAATGTCTGTTGAGATCTTTTGCTCATTTTTTAATTGGGTTGGTAGGTTTTTTTGTTCTTGAAATGTGTGAATTCTTTGTATATTTTAGATATTAACCCCTTATCAGATATATGATTTGCAAACATCTTCTCCCAATTGTTAGGTTGTCTTTTCATTTTCTTGATAGAACAAAAAGAAGGATAGACAATTTGGCTCAGAAAATGGGTAGGAACCTGGGGAAGGCAGAGGTTAGAACTCCAGCTAAAGAGATGATCTTTAAGTAACCAGTGCAGTGTGTTGCTACATCCTTGCCTTGACACTGGGCACCACTCATGAAGCCCTCACCACCACCACCCTTCTACCCCCTCACCACTCCTACCATCAGAAAGAATTCTAAATCATTTCTTTCTTTGCCTCATTAGTTAAAGATTCAGTGGGCCTGGGGAAGCATCTGATTGGCAGGGTTCATTCTATGGCTCTGAGAAAGCAAGTATCTGGAATTTTTGGTTTTGGGTGCAGTAGATGTGGCCCTACCTTTCACCAAGACACAAGGGCCAACTGCCCAAACATAGGGTTCAGATAGTGGGCTGCACCCACCCAAGAATACAACCCCTAATACATACAGTACAAAGTGTTTTTTTCTAGAAATTGGCTTTGTTTGACAACATTATTCAAAGAAAATATGCAGCGGATATGAGTTTCAAGAAAGACTTGAAATAAGGGCAGAGAAATCTAGAACATGCAAGTAAGATTATTTAATGGCCAAGTGTACGGCCGTACTTGGCAATAGTTACACAAAGAAGGAGATAACACAAAATGGTTCTGGAGACGTCTCATCTTCCCAGAAGTTGCCATTTATATGCACAGCTGTGGATAATTCCATTTAAGTGGAATGAAGATTCTGCAATGTTCAAGAAGTGTGATTGCCATTCTCAAGGGTGTTTTTCCCCACCAATCTCTCCTACTCACTAGTCTCACTGTTATAGAGTCTCTGCCTATGGGACTTCCTACTCATCACATGCAGATAATTGGTTCAAAACAAACACAATAGGTTCGTGATCTTTTACTTCAACTTTCTACAATGCAAAGGGAAAGATAAGGTCGTTTTTAGTGCCTTCATTCAGTAGGCTGGGACCTGAGGCCTGTGCTGTCAATTACTTCTACTTCGTTCTTTCTCCAAAATGCCACCTTCTCTGTGAAATCTTGCTTCATTTTCTCAGACTGAGTCCATTTCTCCCTCTGACTTCCAGTAATTTGCAAATAAATTTGCTTATTAACAACTCCTATTCTGTTGTTGATATTCCTGATTCTCATATCAGATTGTGAACTGTCAGAGCAAAAATGTCTTCTTTAGGCAGGGTTAGAGACACCCTATTCCTGGTTTCCTCATTTTCTTGTACGCTAGGACATTGTTTCTATAGCTGACTCCCCACCAGGCTGTATGCTTCCAGCGAGTAGAGAGCATTTGTTTTATTTCCGACTTTGTCCATGGTACTGAAATTTGAAAGAGCCAATAGGGTGGGATCATTGGTTTGTTTTCAGTGGACTTGTCATAAACAAGATCTATGCTAAATTCCATTTATTTGGTAAAATTATCATACTTTTAAAGTTCCAATGAAACTCATGTGTGTGTGTGTGTGTGTGTTTCTGTTTTTTGGAAGTTAATCCTAACACGCCAGATGAAAAAGAGTTAGCATTACATCACTTACTCTTTGAAGATGGGAAAACATAAATTTGAGGTTTGAATATAAGCCTTTGATATAAGAATGCATATCATCTTCATCTGTTACTGCTCTCCTGACAAAGATCTGCATAAGTGAGAGCTAACTGAATACCACCATGTGCCTTTTTGAATTCATTTTGAATACTCTTGGCAAATGAGGCATGTTGCAAAATCCATTACCCTTTTAAATCAGCATATGCCAGAG
This sequence comes from Equus caballus, assembly GCF_041296265.1. Classification (NCBI taxonomy): domain Eukaryota; kingdom Metazoa; phylum Chordata; class Mammalia; order Perissodactyla; family Equidae; genus Equus; species Equus caballus. Next base: position 17,485,456 of record NC_091695.1, read on the forward strand.
CTAAGACACTGAACTAGGAGTCAGAAGACCTGACTTCTTAATTTTTTTATTTGATAAATATTTGCTGAGGTATTATGCTAGCTACAAGTTTTAAAACAATCATATATTTGCTGTGTACTGTTGGCAAGTCATTCAACTACTCTGAGGCTAGGTTGCCACATTTGTAGAACGGATATAGAGTATGTCCTGCCTTGTCTCATAGCATAGTTAGTGAGATTCAAATGAGACACTCTGTATATTAAAGTGATTTATATATGGCAAAGCATTTAAATAAATATGAAGTTATTGTATTTATTATGTTAGTTATAACACATATATAATATAGCTATAAATTATATTAGCACAATAAAGTTATATTTATTAACTAGCACTAAGGTTATCTCTCAAAGCCAATTCCTTACTCCCATAATTTCATAATTACAAAAATATTATAATAAATTATAACAATATCATACATTTGAATTGCCTTTAACCATTTTCAGAGTACTTTCAAATAATTCATCTTTCAACAACAAAGAAGGTGGTTTCACACATTTTCATCCACACAGTTTTAGGGTTCTACTTTTCTACATGATAATTTCTAAACCTAAAGCTAAACTGGCTTTTAAATGGTACTTGGAGAAGGAAGGAATTTTGATTCAGTTTACTGTATTTCTACCTCACTTTCTCGAAGGATCACAATAGTGATGCATGACACCTGAGAAACATAAGGAGCTGTCAGATCAGTTTTATTTCTGGTTCTTGCAAAATGCCTGATGACAATGGAAGTCTACAGCAGTGGGTCTCAATATTTTTGGTCCTAGGACTGCTTTATACTCTTAAAAATTATTGAGGACCCCCATGAGATTTTATGTCTGTAGGTTACATCTATTACTCTTTTTTGTATACAAAGTTAAAATGGAGAAATTTCAAAAATGTTTATTATTTCATTTAAAAATAAGAAACCCATTATGTTTTAACATAAATATTACTTTTATGAAAAATAACCATACTTCCCCAAACAGAAAATATTAGGGAGAAGAATGACATTGTTTTACATTTTTGCAAATCTCTAATATTTGGTTTGACAGAAGACGATGGAATTCTCTAATCTTCTGTATTCTATCTGTTATCATACATTGTTTGGGTCAAGGTATACAAGGAAAATTTAGTCTTACATAGACATATAGACAGAAAAGGGAGCATCTTGCCAACCCCTGAAAGAGTTTTGAGGACCCCTAGAAATCCATCAATCACACTTAGAAAATGGGTTGTCTACAGTGCGGGGGGTTTAAATTCAGAAGCTTTGAAGTCAGACAGACTTCCTTTCTGGGTTCAAACGGGTTTAATATGTTTGGGTTGTGTGTCCTTGGGTAATTACTTAAACAATAAGCCATAGCTTCTTCCTCTGTGAAAAGAGTATAATAACTCCAGCTTCATGGGGTTGTGGTAAAGATCAAATTGCTTGAAGTTTAGAGTGCTTGGCACAGGTCCTGGGACATAGTAAGTGTACACGAAATAGTGGCTGGCTCTGATGTATCACAGACTGTTTCCCGTACGCCTCTCAAAATAGAAGGCCTACAAGAGCCATCCCAACTCACCTGACATAAGGCCAGTCTTAGAGGGAAGGTCCTGAAATTGAAACCAGTAGGATCTAATTTTAAAATTGGCTATCCTATTTTCACTTATACAGGATTTATTCCCAGTCAGTACTCCCATACAGTTATGGGTGTTTATAACACAATAGCCCAAACTTAAAGCTGTGGTAGATTTGAACAGAATCGTTTAATAATCTTCACATAAAAAAATTCCCTGTATTGTTCTCAATGAGAAAGAGACCAAACTAATATGCTGAGACAATAGTCGATTACTGTATATTTAATTTTATAAGGTGATAGTAGATATACTGAATATACTAAAAACATTTTCTGAAAGCCTAGAAAGTGGGAAAGGAGGTTTTTAAAATTTGCTTTTATTTTTGTTTATACATTAATTTTAATTACACTCAATAAGCAACCATTCAGTATAAAGATTTGGATTCTATGCAGAATCCAGAATGAATAGCATTTCTGCCTAATATGTGCATTTTTGGTTTGTTTCTACTTGCTAATAGCTTCATTTATCAAAAAATCAATTTCAGGCTTGCCATATCTCTAGTATGTATTTTTTAAATGTAAAGACATTTACTTCTGAACTTTGCATCTTTTCTACTATCCAAGAGAGAACACCAATAATCACCAAGGGTCTGAAGCTAGCAATAAAGCCTAGGAATAACTAAACAAGTTCTTTTGTACATGATTTGATATATGAAACTATCACAGAAATGTCAGTGGGACAGCCCCTTCTTAGACTGGCAGATTTTGTAAACTGACCTCACTTAACTCAGCTTCTTGCCTGGTTTTCCTGGACTCAGAATATTCAGTCCAACCTAATTCTTCTTCATGGTCATTTAATGGTTTTAATTTCTCAATTTATAGGTCAAAAGGAAGCCCTAATAATAATAATAGCATGAACTTGCTCACATTTATTACATCCTTACTTTGTGCCTTACAGAGTTCTAAATATCTTACATGTACTTAATCATTTAATCTTCAAAATAACCCTATATTATTATTCTCGTTTTATAGATGACAGAACTGACCAGAGAGCATAAGTCAATAATGCTCATGTCAGAAAAATAGAATGCTCTGTAAATATTTAAATCAAAGGATACCGAAGAATTGGTTTTACAGATAATGGAAGACGTCAAAAGGGGCAGTGAGTTAAACTAGGGTTCAGCAATAGCAAGAAATTGTTATGACTCTTAATTTGGAGGGGTGATGGAAGGAGGCAAGATTTCCAGAGCTCAGGGAACTACCTCACTGAGAGGACCCCGAACCAGCATAGGCCAGTCTGGTGAGAGCTGGAACCACCAAAGAGATACATATGGATCCTCGATTCACAATGGGATTACATCCCAATAAACCCATCGTTAAGTTCAAAGTATCATAAGTCGAAAATGCACTTAATACACCTAACCTACTGAACATCATAGTTTAGCCTAGCCTAGCTTAAACATGCTCAGCACACTTACATTAGCCTACGGTTGGGCAAAGCCATCTAACACAAAGCCTATTTTATAATGAAATCTTGAATATCTCATGTAATTTATTGAATATTGTACTGAAAGTGAAAAATAGAACGGTTGTCTGGGTGCAGGATGGTTGCAAGCGGATTGGTTGTTCACTCTCGTGATCGCGGGGCTGCCTGGGAGCTGTGGCTCGCTGCCACTGCCCAGCATCATGAGAGAGTATCATACGGCAAATCGCTAGCTTGGGAAAAGATCAAAATTCAAAATTTGAAGTACGATTTCTACTGAATGCATATCACTTTCACATGATCATGAAGTCAAAAAATGGTAAATCAGGGATGTGCCCTGTGGCCGAGTGGTTAAGTTTGCGTGCTCTGCTGCAGCGGCCCAGGGTTTCGCCGGTTCGAATCCGGGGCACGGATATGGCACCACTCATCAGGCCACGCTGAGGCGACATCCCACATTAGAGGGACCTGCAACTAAGAATATACAACCATGTACTGGGGGCCTTTGGGGAGAAAAAGGAAAAAGTAAAATGAAATCTTCTTCTAAAAGATGGTAAATCAAACCATTGTAAGTCATGGACCATCTGTATAGCCCAAGGAGATGCCACCCAAGGGGAGGAGGAGAAGGAGAAAGCAAATAGCCTGGCATCTCCCTTTGTCTAATCCCCCAATCCCCAACCTATGCCTCTCATTGGCCAAATCCATTCTGAAGCCAGCTGACCTGAGACCATGGGACATGGCAGGGATAGTCAGTTTCTGACGTGTGGGTTTCTCTGTCCATGTATGTCTTAGGGTAATTTCAGGGAAACATGTGCTTACCACTATAGAAGAGGAAGAAGGGTAAGAAATGAGGAAGGGTCTGGGGACTTTAAACCATTTTCAGTGTCAGAGTATGCCTTTGGGCACGTTCAAGGTGAGGGGAGCAAACGATCCAAGAAATCTCTTCTTTTGCGCTCTTGCTTGACAAAGTGTAGCTTTTTCTCTATGTAGCCCTTGCTTTCAAAGGAATCCTTATAAAGAAATAGTTCACATTAGACTAGATTCCTTTTTCGATTCACAGAACTCTTTCCCCCAAACTATTCCAATTGAAAGTGTCAATATTAGCAGAAAATGTGGAGATACTATCCTTTAACACGTTAATGCATCTCTTACGAACCTAAGAGGTTATGGGATGGGGCAGGAAAAAAGACAGTTGATGGCATTTAGGTATGAAGTGGAGGATTAAGTAAAGCAGACTGAACATCACTGTCGTGGGCTGAATTGTTTCCCCTCAAAATTCATATGTTGAAATCTCAATGCCTAGAACCTCAGGATAGAACCGTATTTGGAGAGAAGGTCTTTAAAAAGGTAAGTTAAAGTGAAGCTGTTAGAGTGGGCACTAATGCAATCTGCCTGGTGTCCTCGTAAGAAGAAGAGACCCCAGGCCAGTGTGTACAGACAGTCAAACATCTATGAAGGGGCAGCAAGAGGGTGGCATCTGCAAGCCTAGGAGAGAGGACACGGGAGAAAACAACCCTGCTGGTACCTTGGTCTTTGACTTCCAGCCTCCAGACCCGTGAGAAATTACATTTCTGTTGTCAACACCACCTAGCCTGCGCTAGTAAGCTAACCAACTGACCGAAGAAGCGACATCTGGAGACTCAGTGTGTGAGGCACCACTGATGACTGGAGATGCTAATAATGATATCCTTTATCATATAAAACAATATGGCTGCCAGGACCACAAAGCTGTTCCAGTTGGAATGAAAAGCTAGAGTTAGACATGCACTGTAAAAGCATAAATAAACTTGTTTTCTCTCCTTCATGGCTGCCCATTTAATTCAATATGCATTGTACTGTGCATGTATTAGGCAGATAGTTCTCTTACAGGTTCTCATCTATGAACACCTTGTCACTGAATGACATCTCTATCACAATGGTGACATCACAGCAACTTCCTCTTTGAATGATTGCTTATGGTTCCCTTATTGGTGGAAATAAAATTATCCCAGAATGTCAATATACATAAAGAAGGAAAATAATTCTGGTCCTCCTCAAAGTAGATTTAAAAACCACTCTTTTGTCATGGAAATTGTTCCAATCTACACTATGAATTGAATGTTTCTCTCTTATTTATGTCTCACAAATGTGCTTTAGCAACATGTTAGACTTTTGGTGTCCAGAAATGGATCTTTCAAAACTTTCTAAATAAAAAGAAATGAATAGCCAAGATAGAAGAATACCAGTTTCCTTGGTTCACATACAAGGCACACACTGAATATTCTTAGAAACATCACTTTGATCCAAAATAGAAAAATAGACTTGGTGTTAAGAACTACATTTTTAATTTTATATGAGATCTACCACTTTACCTGTTTACTTGAGTGTCAACAACCTAGAATAATGCAACAGTTTAGGAATTATTAAGTAATGTCCTGAGAATAAGTGATTCCAACAGCCATACATATTAAGGCTGACTCAAGAGCAGCAAAACTGACATTGCTGTCTGGCAATTAGGATATCTGGCAATGGGTCTTATGTACAATTTTATCTTAAATTCCCATCCTCAATTCATTCCAATTGTACACGTTCTAAAACATATTGTCTACAAGGAAACTTGAAGTTTTCTCCTCGAAGTTTTACAAAAGAACAGTTAATATTAAAAAATAAAAATAAGTAGAAAATCATTAGAAGCAAGCTGGGAAGGTATATCAATGTGGGCAAGTATGACTACACGATAAAGAGCTTTTTTTGATGATTATGTAGTGAGCGTTGATAAGTAGTTTTTTTCATGGAACTAAAAAATTTAACTCAGAGGAACATTTATTGCCAAATTCTTGAAACTAAACTTTAGCATCTGGCAATATTTTTTTAAACCACACTACTAGATTTTTACATTACATTTAACTTTCTTAAATTCAAATGTCATGAACTGGATAGATCTTTTTTTTAAAACCTAAAATACAGAGAAACGTGAAGCGATATGTTGGAAAGAACTTTGGGCTATAAATGAGAAAAAGTGGACTCTGGTATGCTCCCTTTGACAAGTCGCCCTCTTTGGGTCTCAGTGCTCTCATAAAAATTTGTGCATTCTATCACGAGTGTTGCATTATTCCTAAAATTCTGGGTTTCCAACCATTTCACAACTTTACAAATTCTTCTAGCAAAGGCATAAGGTATCGATAAAATAAAATTTGCAATTTGTTAAAATCAAATGAAAAAGGTCTTAAAAGGTGGTTGAAGATATCTAGGGTACACAGTCAAGACGGCCGTAAAGAGCACAGATTTGTTACAAAGCCTTGAGTTACAATGATCCATGAAGATTAAATAAAGCCAGACAATATTTCAATGATCATTTTCTTAGCTTGCTTTTCTTGTCATCAGATTAAAAAATATACCTGGATTAGCATATGTGATATTGTATTTGTAACAATGTGCACTGATTATTCCGCCTCTCCCACAGCCGCACCCTCACCTCCTATCCCCGGACTAGCTGTGAAACTCGAGATATTTTTGAGGCCAGAGATTGGTTTCTTAAGGTTAGGTTTTCTCTATAATTCCATATAGAGTCAAATATTCCATGCGGGGTGGTTAACTGATAATTGGCAACTGGGAATTAGAATTCTGTACCATCTAGGCAGTGAAACTTTGTAATGTTGCCTGTTGTATAGACCGTATTTCACTTGTATCAAATCTCCGGGAAATAAATCTTATTTCCCCAGAGCCTAGCAGTGACTGGCACATGTTTGAATGAATGAAGTAGACGGAGAATGTCAATATTCATTTATGTAATAATTAGTTAAGGAAAAAAGTACGTTTCAGCATAAGAACTTCGGACAGCCCTTTGCCTAAATCGCACTTGACTTTTCCTGTCAGGCAAGTTGATGGCTTGTGAAATTCCTAGAAAAGCGAGGGGAGAGGACTCAGAGACGAGCCGGCGTTCCGGACCCAGCGCGGTCTGGGGACCTTACAGGGCCTGAAGGGAAACATTTTGTCGCGGAGGAGTTCGGAAAGCCAGCGATCCCACAAGTCCTGGGCACGGGGAAGAAGCTGCCCTCCAGCCTCGGGTTGGAGCTTCGCGGAGTCAAGCGCAGGCGTCGTGCAACCTGCCGCAGGGGGGCCTCCGAGGCCGGACCCGCGGGGCGCGCCCTAGCCCCACCGCTGGAGCGCCCGGCCCCGCGCGGCGCAGGGGCGGAGCCCCCAGCGGGGGGCGGGGCTCCGAGGCGGCCCCGCCCCGCCTCCCCGCCCCGCGGGTCACAATGTAGGGTTAGGGCGGCCGGCGGGCGGGCTCGGCGGGGCTCGGCGGGGCTCGGCGGGGCTCGGCGGGGGGGGGCGGGGCTCGGTGGGGGCGGAGCCGGCGGTTGGGAGGGAGGAGGAGTCGCGGCGGCAGGAGGCAGCGCCATTCCGGCCGGCCGCTCTCTGCGTCCCCTCTCCCTGCCCCGCAGTGGCCCGCGAGCCGCCGGCGAAGGAGCGCGTGCCTGACGCGGCCCGCCCTGCTCGCTCCCCGCCGGCGTCCGCCGTCCGTCCGCTCCTGGCCCGGGCCGCGGCCAGCGAGCCGCTCTGAGGCGGGCCGCGCGGAGTCGTGGGGCCGCCGCCGTGGCTCTCGCTGTCGGCGCCTCGCCGCCCGCCCGCGGTGCCCGCGCACGCCGGCCGCCATCGTCTTCGCGCCTGGCTGGCGGGGGCGCTGTCCTGCCTGGCCGTCCGCGCCGCGCATTGGAGCTCGGCGGAGCGCGGCAGCCAGGGCCGGCGGAGGCGCGAGAAGCCGGCCGCCGGCGCCGCGGGGGCCATGACCGTGGAGCAGAACGTGCTGCAGCAGAGCGCGGCGCAGAAGGTGAGGCGGCCCCCGCCCCGGCCCCGGCCCCCGCCCCGGCCCCGGCCCCGCCGCCAGGGCCTCCTCCCCGCGCCCCCCGCCCCGCCGCCTTTGGGGCGTCGTTCCCAGGGCGGGCTGCGTGTGGGAAGCGGGGTGCACTTAGCGGGCTTCCATCCGCTCCCTTCTGGCCGATTGTTTTCCTGGAGCAGACGGTGCCGGGTCTTTATTGGGAGCGACCCTTACATTCCTACACTCCTCTATCTGGCTGCTTAATTTAACTTTCTCCTCCTCCTTCCTTTTTAAAACAATAGAATAGCCACTGGTCATCCCTGATGAGCACGGTTTGTGTTTTGAAGGTGGGAGCCTTCTGGGCCTGCTCTTTGCAAAAGGGTCTCCAGCAGGACCGAATTGCCTGCCTGGCGGGGCAGGTCCGTTTACCAGGTGACTCTCTGTGGAAGTAAAGGGTTCAGTTGGTTCCTTTTCCTCTTTCTTGAGTATAGAAACTGTCCTTAAGAAGGGAAACCTTTCTGGCCATGTTTACTCCAGGAATCTTTTGTCCCCTGAGTTTGACCTTGTTCCATCGTTTACCCTTTGCTCTTGACTCAGCCACTCATTCAAATGGTCACTCACCTAAGTTAAAAAAAAAAAAATCTGTTTTTGAAGCTTCAAATCTTTTATAGTGAGTAATGAGAAATGCTCATTTTGTTCTGGATTTTGCTTTCAGGATGTGAAGTGCACTATCATGGCTTGCACCATATCCTGAAGAGTAGTTGGCTATGACTTATTTGTCTTTCGGGTGAAAAGCATTTTGGGCAAAAGGATAACATTGCTTTAGTCGTGTTGGGGTTACGGGGGTAACTGGAGTTTATTGTGAGCAGCTCCCGAAGCTGTGTTGGTTTATCAGGGTGAGTAACGAACGCCCCACCCTGTTGTAGTTTTGGCATAGTTATCTCCTACCTGTGCTTGGTTTTCGAATAGGGTCTGCTGTCCTAAAATGGACTGTGTATATACTCACAGCCTGCTAAATTTCTGCTTTGAGATTATTTTTAGAATTTTATGGTAGTACTTGAGGTAATTGAAGATGCTCAAGAATTTTGGAAAGCAAGGATAGTGCATTGTTATTTTAGGCACTTTGGGAAAGTTGATTTTGGAGCTCTTGTGTGTTAGTTAACTGTTACTGGTTAAATTTAGAAGATTATTGCAGGCTGCAGTTTATTTACAGGGAAATAATTTTGGATTTAATATTGGGAGTTAGAACAGTTTATCTGCTAATCCCCTCTATTCTACTTTGAATACCTTAAACTTTAGTTTTTGATGTTGAGTATGTGATAAAGTGTTAGTACTTAAAGCAGGATCTCGTGGTCATATGTATACTAAGCAATATTTAATAGATTTGGTATCATTTTTGTTTATAGTTCTCTTTAGTGTTGAGTATTTATTCAACACAGCCAATTTGTTTCAAAGTGGGAAAAGTAGCTCATATTTTTCACATCTCTTAAATGTGAACAGTGGAAAGAAGTTTGTGAGTTTTTAAAATTGGTTTTGACTAGAGTACTTCTTTAACATAGAATCAGATAATGCAGATCTGCCTGCTTCAGAAGTTTAGGCATAAAATTGTAGGATCGAGAATCAAATTACTGAAAGTGGTCTTGGCCTTCAAGTTTAATGAACTCCTCCTTACACAAAGGCAGTAGTTGTTAATCCAAAGTATTACCATTGTGCTGCTGTTTTCAGTGTGTGTGTCAGATCGTCTCACTGGTATTGGGGAAATTTTTTTGGTGAGGAAGATTGGCCCCGAGCTAACATCTGTTGCCAGTCTTCCTTCTTTTGCTTGAGGAAGATTGTCGCTGAGCTAACATCTGTGCCAGTCTTTCTCTGTCATGTGAGATGCCACCACAGTGTGCCTGACCACCGGTGCTAGGTCGCCGACCACATAGGAACCTGCAAACGCCTGGCCACAGAAGGAAGTGGAGCCGGAACTTAACCACTACCCCATGGGGCCAGCCCGAGGGGTGAAATATTTTTGGAGCAGTATAATGCGTGTATTTTTATACTTCCATCAAGGTATTCATGTGTTTTTTAAAAAGAAACAATGTATTTGTTTGCTTTCCATATTAACATAGTATTATATTTTTACTCATATTGGAACTATTTAAAAAATATTTGTATGGGTATAAATACTTTAAGCCATCTACTTCAAATAAATTGGTAGATTTAAATCCACCAAGCTAGTAACTAGGAAGTGGACTTAAGCTAGTAACTAGAAAGTAAACTTCAAACTTTAGAAGAGACAAAAGTGAAACTCTCTGTTTTCACTTAGAAACTTTATGAATTGTCAGTCAAATGAGGTAACTAGTGCATATTGCATAACCAAAATTGAGCCTATTTTCTGCTCTCCTCAAAATAATTGTGTGTGTGTATGTATGTGTACAACATTAGTTTTATGTGAATAGCTGTGTTCTGGGGATTGGAACGCTTCCCTATATTTTCAAGATTCTTTTTTTTTCCTTCCAGAAGGATGACTCTTTCATAAAATAATATAATAATCCTTTATTTAAAAAAAGCGTGCCACAGAACTTTCATAGATCCCTTTTCACCTGCAAGGTAGCTTGTCACAGTATATTTGTAAGGAGAGGGGCTGTCTTTTCCTCTGATGTGTTCTTTGCGTGATGGCTGAAGTTTGGCCGTGGCCGGGCGTTGTGACATGTAATAAAACTGCAGAGAGCTGCTTTTCTGAGGTTTAAAGGATACAAGTGAGGTGGAGTTGGGGGGAGATTAGCTGCAGTTAAATCCTGTCAGAATTTTGGTCTTGAACATGTCTTCAGCCTTTGAGCTTGATATTTACCTAAGTGCAGGATCTTTAGATCTCAGAAATTTGATACCTAGATTCAGGTCCCAAAGAGGATTCTTTAGGGCAGCAATAGATGGCTTCGTCCCAGGGACCAAATTACTTTATAGAGTGAAGTGAGCTGGATACCATTTACATTAAATGTATCTTTCTGAGTTGAATAAAATATAAAGTTCCTAAGGGCAGGTATTTTGCCTGTTTTGTTTCACCCTGGTTCCTTGCACATAGTACGTTTCAGTAAATATTTGATGAGTGAAGCAGTGTGTGAATGTTTTCTAAGAAGAATGAGAAGTGCAGTAGTTATTTTAGTTCCCTAACTGAATCTCAGATTTAAGATTATTGAGAAACAGTGAAAGCTCAAGACTGCGGACAGCTGTTGGAATTTAGGCAGTGTAGTGAAAAGATGGTTGGATCTGTATCACCTTTCTGTGACCTTGGACAAGTCATTAAATGCCTCTGAATCTTCTTTTAAAGCCTTAAAGTTAGTATGATTAGACATTAGCAACTTTTTTAGATCTGCGTGTTCGGTGGAGCTAAGCATACATTTATTCCAGACAGGGAGTTTAAAAAAAAATAGTAGGGGATGGCAACAGAAGGAATTTTATGGATCAACAATTTTCAGTTAATTACGGGGGGGGGGGGGGGAGGGAGGGGTTAGGTGGGCAGGATTAACCAATCACAGATTAACCAAATTAAGAGTTTAAAACAAAACTTGAAAAATAATACAAACTGGATTCAGAGTAAATTTCTTAGTTAAAATAATGGAGTATTTTCTAATTGAGGTTATCATCTAAAGTTATAGAAATAAAGTAGAGCCTTTCAAGGGACAGTTAACATTTTGTAAATTGCTGTAAACATTATATACAACTGATATTCCTTAGTACTAAATAGTTGGTTATCTTGTTATCAGCATATGCCTTCGTTTGGGCAGAGAGATGGGGAGCCAGCTGCTTATTCCCACCTATTCCTTCCCTTTCTCACCTCATTTTGATTTGTATACTAACATTGTATCCAGCTGCCTTAATGAATTCTCATCAGATCTGATAAATATTCTGTGAGTTTTCTTTACTTTTCTGTGTATACAGTCCATATCATTTGTGAATAATTATCATTCTGACCTCTTCCTTGTCAATATTCAGATTTATGTTTTCATTTACTATTTTATTGCTTTAGCTAAGATTGCAGAATACTCCTAGGATTGATGTTAGTGTCTGTATGTATTGTTTCATTATGATATGGAAATTTCCCTATAGTCCTAAGTTTTAAAAATATTTTGAAATCAGATTTAGATGTTGACTCTTTATCAAATGTCTTCTTTTGTTGTTGCAACGACTGATTTGGTGTTTTATGTGTCAATAAGAACAACAATTGTAATAGATAGCATTTATGAGCTATTTACTATGTACTAGGTTAAGGAATTGTAATAAGAGCAACAATTGTAATAGATAACGTTTATGGGATATTGACTGTGCGATGTTAAGGAATTGTGCTGAGAGTTTTTTAGACAGTTTTTCATTTCATCTTCCTAACTGCCTTATTGGGTGAGCACTATTTTTTCCCTTCATATTGTGATTGAGGAAACTACTAGAGAAGCTAAGAGCTAAAGCAACATTTCACTGCTGGTGTGTGTGAAGGGTGGGATTTAACTCAGGGCTGTGAGACTCTCGAGCCCCCCATTATGATGGATTGCATTCTGGTAAAATCTCATGTAGTCGTGATGCCTCCAAATTCAATATACTAAATTTTAATCTGGAATTTAATATCTGTATTCTTAAATGAGATTGGTTACACGGTTTGCTTTTGTGTAAGTGGGTAACAAGGTAAAATTATCTCATAAAATTATTAGAAAGCTTTTCGTGTTTTCCTATGTTTTTGGAATTGTTTAACGTAGGATTGGGTTAAACCATTCAAAATTGGGGACATTTAAGCATTTTTTGTCAATCTAAGTACTTGCTACTTTGAAAGGTTGATGAATATGACTATATCAGGCTGACTTTTATTTAGAGCAAATTTTAGATGAACTTTCCAAATTTTATCTTTTTTTTAGGTTTTCTACCTCTTCCAGTGTCAATTTTAAAATTGTTTTTTAGATGTGGATTTTATTTCATTTAGCTTTCTCTCCATATAGATATGTATATGGATCTGATGTTTTCTCTTAAATCTGTGGGTATATAGATAGATCTCTTTCTCATTCCTGTTAGTTTTGTTCTCTTCTCAGTGGTGTTTGCCAGAAGTTGATCTATTTTATTGGTCTTTGCAAAATTCAGCTCTTTTATTTATAACTTTTGTCTTCTAATTTATTTTTATTTTTCTTTAGTAATTCCACCTTTCTACTCTTTTTGATGGTTATTATTCTTTTTATACTTATATTCAACGTTTAGTGAATTTCCAATCATGTTTAATGAAAAACATTTTGGGCTGTGGATTTTCATCAGTTTTGTTTTGAATTTGAATTTATTTTTTGTTCACTCTTTAAAAGATTTTTTTTTTGGTTTACTTTCCAAGATGTTGCATTTTTAAAATTGTTAACTTTTAGTTTCCATATACTGTGTTTAGAGAACATGATTTATAATAGTTTTAGAAATTTATTCAGATTTTCTTGGGGCCAGCACCGGGGGCGTAGTGGTAAGTTTGTGCGCTCTGCTTTGGTGGCACAGCGTTCGTGGGTTTGGATCCTGGGCATGCACCTGCACACTGCTCATCAAGCCAGCCTGTGGCAGTGTCCCACATACAAAATAGAGAAAGATCGGCACAGATGTTAGCTCAGGGCCAATCTTCCTCACACACACAGAAAAAGATTTTCTTATGTACACGAAGTTTTAAGGAGCATATGAAAAGGATGGGTATTCTTTGAAAGTTGTAGAGTTTGGGGCCAGCCCCGTGGCCTAGTGGTTGAGTTCGAGAGCTCTGCTTCAGCAGCCCAGGGTTTTGCCAGTTTGAATCCTAGGTGCGGACATGGCATTGCTTGTCGAGCCTTGCTGGGGTGGCATCCCACATGTCACAACTAGAAAGACCCAAAACTACAAATACACAACTATGTACTGGGGGACTTTGGGAGAAAAAGGAAAAATAAAAATAAAATCTTAAAAGAAAAAGTTATAGAGTTCTTTATTTGTATATTAAATGAACACAGTGTGATTTGAATATTTCATGTTTTTTTCCTTTATCTCTTAAATTCTGAGGGATGTGATATCTCTCCTTTTAATATAATTTCATCAAATTCTCTTTGTATTTCTCATGGATCTAATCCAAATGTGTGTGTCTTTGCTGGTGTTTTAGTAGAATTTCATCCTTTACATATATGGTGATAATTGATAAATTTTTTTATTGTCATCTGAGTTTCTGTTTATTAGTCTTGTTTTCCCTACTCAGTTTTTTTGTTTTTTAAAGATTGGCACCTGAGCTAACAACTGTTGCCAGTCTTCTTTGTTTTCCCCCCTGCTTTTTCTCCCCAAATCCCCCCAGTACATAGTTATATATTTTAGTTATGGGTCCTTCTAGTTGTGGCATGTGGGACACCGCCTCAGCATGGCCTGACGAGCGATGCCATGTCTGTGCCCAGGATCTGAACCAGCCTGCTCAGTTTTCATGGATTGATCAGATTTTCCTTGTGTCACCTCCCTTACCCTTTCTTTTTTACAGCCTGTAATGATTTGGAAATCGCTTTCTCATTTCTGCTCTTTTAATTTTAAACAAATATATCTAAACGTATTTTTCTGGTAGAGTCAAAAATTGATAATTAGCTTTCCCTCCTTCCCTCTACTCTCAGTAAGATAAAACTTTTTAGCTTATTTTTATTTACAGCATTCCTGATTTTGTTGGGATAATATTGAATGTGATTCTGAATGATGACTTCTTAAAAACACAATTCTTTTGTTGAGGTCATATTGGCTTACAACATAGTGTAAATTTCAGGTACACATCACTCTGTTTCTGTTTCTGTATAGACTGCATTGCGTTCACTGCCAACAGTCCAGTTTTTATCCATCACCATATGTGCATGTCCCTTTCCCCCTTTGGCCCTCCTCCCACCCCCTTCTCCTCTGGTAACCACTCATCTGTTCTCTGAATGATGACATTTTAAATTTCTTAGTGTATACCTTATGTCAAAAATATTACTTAATTGTGTTACACATTAGCAGTTAGTTTTTAAAAATTATTTTATTTTAACTGTATGTTTTTCTGTATAGTATAATACTGTTTCATGTTACTCTTTGTTTTTATTGTTGTTGACTCTTTGTGTAAGCTTGTATCATTTCCCCTTTGGTTTTGGAATCCAGAAATTTCACTGTGTGTGTGTGTGTGTGTGTGTGGTGTGTGTTTATCTTTTTAACAGTTCTGCCTAGGACTTTTGATCTGAAAATGTTAGTGTTCTTCTCAGTAAAATTATTGCTTCTACTGTATTCTTTTTTTTCCTTCTATAACTGCATTATTTGAATATTAGATACCATTCATGTCTTTTCCTTGCTTCAAATTTTATTTTATAATTTCTTTCTCTCCCTTTTTGTCCTATATGCTCAGATAACTTTTCAGTTTGATCATCTATGCTAGTTCTATATTTACTGCCTCCATAGGTGGTCAGATCTTTTGGGGGTTTGTTTTAATAGTATACATTTTTAGTTGGTTCTAAAGTGCATAATAATAATAATAGAATTATAAACATTGGTTCATAATAGCTGTCCATGAAAATGTTTATTTATGAAATTTCTTATCAATTTTTAATAATAAACACACATGAACCCCCTACTTAAAACAAAAGCTGCAACTTTGAAGGTAATCTATATCTAATCATAGTCCCCTTATCCCATCCCTCTCTTTTAATTTGAGATTGTAATCATCTTGAATCCTGCGTTCATTCTCCCTTTGGTTTCTTTTTACTGCATCTCTATATGAGTTCTTGAAGGTATATATTTTTAATTTTAGTTGTTTTAACTTTAGGAACGTTTTTCTACCTCTATATCTAAAAGATATTCACCTCTGTTTTCTACTAAGAAGTTTAAAGATATGTTTGCAACACTTAAACCTTATTCCATCTTTACTTATTTTTTGTACTTGGTGTGAGATAGGCATCCAGTTTAATTTTTATTATGTATATGATTTATTGTTGTTAGTCGTAGCTTATTGAAAAGTTAATGCTCTCCCCCAATGAACTGATGTGCCATCTCTGTCATATACAGAAGCTTTATGTAAAGTGTTCTTTTTTCCCCCTGTTGTCTCAGTTTTGTTCCATCATCCATTTTGTGAATAGCATCCTGTCTTCATTGCTGTAGCTTCGTAATGATCTCTACTACTGGAAAAGTAAGTGGGCTCCTCCTCTTCCAAGGTTTCATGGCACTTCATTCTTCCTTGGAAATTTTAGAATAATCTTACCAAGTTCTCTGAAAAACTCTTGTTGGAGTTTTTTATTAATTCCATTGAATCTTAGACCAATTTGGGATCATTAACGTCTCTACAATATTGAGTCTTCCTATTTGTGAACAGAGTATACTTTTTCCTTTATTTCGATCTTCTTCATTTCTGTTATTCAGTTTTAATTTTAACTGTAGAATTCTAACACATCATTTGTCCTAGATAGTTGCTAATTTCTTATAACAATTATATGTAGCATTTTAAAATATTTGTTATTGGTTACTGGTGTGTACAGATGCAACTGGCTTTTGTATGTTGCTCTTATATCAAGCCACCTTGCTAAATTTTTCTATTTTAACACTTTTCCAGAGATGATTTTGGATTTTCTCTGTAAAAGATCATACTGTGAGTAAATCATGAGAGTTTTATTTATTTCCAATTTTTATGCTTGTAATTTCATTTTTTTCTTGTTGTGCTAGATGAGACATCTAAGAAGTAATAATACTGACTAGAAGCAGTAATAGTAGATATTGTCTTATTGCTGATTTTAAAGGACAGTTCCTTACTTTGGTACCTAAGGCATTTCTAAAGTATTTACACGTGTTAGTTGTACAAACTCGTATGTTATAAAGAGGGTTCTATTTCTAAAGAACTAAAAGATATGTAGTATTTTAAATTCTGATGCTTGCATGTACTTTTTCCTTTGAGTGCTGGTGACTCTTGTGAAAATTTTCGCTCTAGGCATCCTGGTGTGGAAATAGCTGGTTTGTCAGCCATTTCTCTGTCATCCTAGGGCCTCTAAAGTCAGGCATTGCATTTCTTTCTTATCATGGGCAGTCCTTTCTCTCTTTTCCCAGCGACCACTTCACAATCGTTCATTTCTGCCCTGATATGCTTAGTGTAAGAGTGGTTACAAGAGTCTTTCCCCTGACACTACACACACACTTACTCTCTAATGTCACAGAACTACCATTTTTACTGAAACCAAAGTGGGTTCCTTCCTGGCGAGTTGAATCAGACCCCCACCAGAAGCAGTTGTCACACAAAGTAGGGCATGTTTGCAGCAAAGAGGAGGCCACGCAGAATCATTTCCAAAGTCATGGCATCCCCAACAAAGGGAAGCAGGGGCCTTTTATTTTGGATGGGAATGAATATTCAAAACAGAGAGGTGGGTATTCGCTTGCGCAGGCTCAGTTGGAAAACATGCTTCCACATACACTGCAGGTTAAGTCAGTAAGGCCTAAGCTCCTCCCAGAGTGGATATTTTAGCATTAAAAATGAGGCAAAGGTCATAGGCCTCGCCCTTGTGCTGGGGCTCAGTCTGCTTCAGGTTGGTTGGTGATTGCATCTCTTAACAGTTAAATGCTTCTGACCCCACCGTTGAGTTCCTTGGAGCAGTGAGTCCCTGACACCATGAGCACTGACTTGCAGCAGTGGCCTGCGTTTTTCCTGCAAATATAAGTGATGAGTATGGTGACATAGCTCATAATAATTGTTGATTTG
Organism: Equus caballus; assembly: GCF_041296265.1. Lineage (NCBI taxonomy): Eukaryota > Metazoa > Chordata > Mammalia > Perissodactyla > Equidae > Equus > Equus caballus. The sequence continues at coordinate 17,502,999 of NC_091695.1, forward strand.
TATTATACAGGCATACCTCATTTTACTGTGCTCTGCCTTATTGTACCTCACAAATATTGCAGGGGGTTTTTTCTTTTTCTTTTTTTTTTTTTTAAGTGAGGAAGATTGGCCCTGAACTAACATCTGTTGCCAGTCTTCTCTTTTTGCTTGAGGAAGATTGTCGCTGAGCTAACATCTGTGCCAGTCTTCCTCTGTTTTGTATGTGGGATGCCGCCACAGCATGGCTTGATGAGCGATGTGCAGGTCTGTGCTTGGGATCTGAACCCGTGAACCCTGGGCCGCAGAGCAGAGTGTGCGTACTTAACCACTATGCCACTGGGTTGGCCCTCAAATACTGTATTTTTTACAAGACCCTCAACCAGCAAAAATATTATGACTCATTGAAGGCTCAGATAATGGTTAGCATTTTTAGCAATAAAATATTTTTTAATTAAGATATGTACATTGTGTTTTTAGACATAATGCTCTTGTACACTTAATAGACTACAGTATACTGTAAACATAACTTTGATATTCACTGGGAAACCAAAAAGTTCGTGTGACTTGCTTTATTGCAGTATTTGCTTGTTGCAGTGGTCTGGATCCAGACGCACAATATCTTGGAGGTATGCCTGTTTATGAAAGACCAAATCTGGCCTCTGAAAGCCAGTTTTGGAATGTCACTATGCAGTGTGGGTAAGTAGATGATGTGAAAGTTGAATTTATGAAATGACCTCTTGCGTTTATTTTGGCAAACTTGTGTAAGTAATTTTTCTAAGTTTTCTCTCTCTTTTTACCTCCTTTACTAACTATTTTAATACAGTTTATCTGCTTTGTTTATAGTCTTGGTCTTTCGAGCCACTGAATATTTTAAAATGTATGTTTTCCTTGTTTCCTTAGCCTTGTTCAAACAGGTGTAGATCAGAGCTTATTCTTACAGTGTGATTTGTGGACTATCTTCATTTCCTCTAGTGCTTGCTACAACTGTAGAATTCTGTGCCTCACCCCAGACCTGTTGTTTCAAGACTCTGATGGTTGGACTACTTTCTTAACAAGAATCAGTGATTCTTCTGCACTTAAAGTTTGAGGAGCACTAGTTGAAAGTATTCTTGAAGATGAGAGTGCCTTAGCACTTGTGTGAATTGATTGCAGAGGTTGAATTATTACAGTACACCCAATTTAACACACAAGCAGAGTCTCTTTGAACACATTGGCTTTCTTACATTTCGAGTGTTTGTCCCCATCAGTGTACTTACACTGACCTGCTTTTCTGTTGTAAGGGAAATGCCGCCTCCATCAGGCTATCATGGCCACCATCTCTTGGAAACCCAAAGCTTCAGGTGCCCAGGGGACACTGGAACCCTGAACCCAAATAGGGCAAAGTTAGTTGTCTTTTTATTCATTGAATCATATGTCAGGGAGTTGGGAAGCTATTGTACATGCTAAGGTTGCAGTCTCCCTGTTTCTTTTCTTTTTGGGGTCTGTGTGTGTGAATCATTTTTGAAAGATTTTTTTGTGTGTGAGAAACATAGCGTATGAGAACTTATGTATACCTCAGAGATACGTAATAAGATTACTGCCCTTTGTACCACCTTAGATGTGAAATAGAACATCTTATTATTACAGAAGTTTTCTTTGTGCCTCATCCGAACTGTCCCTTCCTTCCACATCCCTCTAGCTGCTATCTTGACTTTTCCAGGTTGATGTTACCATAGTGTAATTTAGAAAATATAAAATGAAAACACCCATTGAAACTGTTTTAATTAGATGAATTTTGGCATATGGAACATTTTTGACACTCCAGAAGATTTTCTTGCATCACTTTTCCCATTTAGTATCGCCACCCTCCCTTTCCAGATAACCACTTATTGGATTTCTATCACAGTAGATCGCTTTTGGCTGTTTTAGGTCTTCACATAAACGGAATCATAAAAATTCCTTTTTTTTTTTTTTTTTTTGCATTTGACATTTCTGCTCAGGAAACTGGTTTTGAGATTCAGCCATGTTATTGCATGTGTTAGTAGTTTGTTCCTTTTTATTGCTGAGTAACATTTTATTATATGAATATTTTGAAACTTGTGTAAATATGTACCTATTGGTGAACTTTTGAGTTGTTTCCAGTTTGTGGCTTTTATGAATAATATTGCCACGTGTATGTGTGTAAGCAAGTCTTGAGTAGACATATTTGCATTTCTCTTGGGCAAATACATAGCAGTGGAATTGTTGTAAAATATTGCTAAATGGTTATTTAAAGTGGTGGTATCACTGTCCATTCCCATCAGCAATGTATGAGAGTTCTGGTTGGTCAACATTTTTGGCAGCACTTGATATTGTCAACTTTTATGTTTTAGCCATCTTAGCGAGTATATAGTGGTACCTCATTGTGATATTAATTGGTATTTCTTTAATGGCTCATGGTTTTAAAGTCTTTTCAGGTGCTTATTGGCCATTTTTGGATGATTTTTAAATATTGCTTCTCATACGTTTTCCAGTTTTATGTTCTTAAAGGATTAGCAATAACAATAGCTAGTTGTTCTTCCAAGTCTGAAAATGGCAAAAAAGTTGAAGATATTGCTAGTTAAAACATTTTAGGAGCAAGTACTGATATGCTCTCGAAACAAAATGAAATTGCACAGCTTTTTCTTCATTTTATTTTTTGTAAACTAATACGTGATAAAAAGGCTCACTGCTGAAGAAGGAAGGCCTTTCTCTTCTTCATACCTCAAACTAGCATTGAGTTAATCTCTTAGATACTTAATTGTGCGCATAAGAGAAATCTCTATGATGTATACTTTGTTCACAGGGTACAAAATACTTTCACACTGTAGTTGGTTTGGAAGTTTGGAAAGGGCCTGGAGGACCAATGGCAGGTGGGAGGAAGTGTGGAGAGGTAAGCAATTGGGCAAAGAAAGACTTTTCTTAGTTTCTGGTCCATGTGAGAATCAGAAAGAAGAGGAGCTCGTTTTGAACTGGAAAGGAAAACACTTCCTGTTTGCTGGTTTTTATTGGTGCTGTTCAGCCTGGAAGTGGGTGGGGTGGGCGAGCTACGCTAGGCCTGAGGGCAGGATTGACTTCCAGCTGAGAGCTAAGTCCTCAGAGAAGCAGGAAGGATGTAGAGGAGTAGGGAGAGAGGGACCAGGAATGAAGAACCATCAGTGGCCAGGATCTGTTACTATGGTAACAGTAACGTGAGAACCACTCACATATACACAAGTTGGTGTGTTATAATTCATGCCAGAATACATGCAAGATCAAATGTTTGATTTCTTTGAGGTGGAGCTACAGAAGCGAGTTTGGGCTGGAGGTGTGGGGCTTGCTGTGTCCTCCACTGAAGCATCTGAGCTGGTCTGCGTTTCTCATCAAGTAGGCCCCACTCTTCCCATTAGGCCTTACAGAAAGCCTCTGGGGCAGAACAAGGCCAAGGAAGAGGATTGAAAGGAAACCAGAAGTGATACCACACCTCTTAATCTCAAGTTCGCGTGCCCGATGCACAGCAAGCCAAACACTGAGACATTGGTGTTTGTAGATGGAGACAGATTTTATTCGAATTGGCCAAAATGAGAAGGTGGGAAAGCCCCTGGACAATCTGACTTCCGCAATTCCATGGCTGCTGAGTGCATTCTCCTTCTTCTACAAAACGAACTCACCAATCTTCGAGACCCCTGAGTCACCCCCTCAAGTTAAACAGGAAACGGCAAATTGGTTTAATATCTACAGTGACCCTCAGGTACCCAGCTTCGGCCCAGTCCACTGCCTCGGGTTTAAAATTCCCAGTTTTTGGAGGACGGAACAGCTCTCTGCACAGGCCTCCTGGGGTCAGTGGACACTGTTTGTGCCTATTCTGGTCACATCATTCAGGTTCTCAGAACTGACTTTTGGGCTTCTTCCCCAGTAGAGCGGGGACTTCCAGTCGGTGATAAGACTGCAGAACTAACAGAACTGACAGTATTTCCGTCCTTGCTGCTGGTGTCAGAGGGAAGGCTCACTGCGTCTGCGCTGTGGGGCTGTGGCTGGATAGATGAAGGTGGCGTAGCTCAGACTGGAGTCAGCTTTGTGGTTTCTGTGATGTTTGCTGGATAGGGGCCCAGGCTTCTGGGGACGTGGGGATCAGAGTAGCCCGCCTAGGGCTGGGGTCCCGTGCGAGGAGGTGTGGTGCTAGGGCCCTGTGAACATTGATGTTGCCATTAGCTTACTTGGCCATCTTGGGGGTTGCCTCAGGCAAATTCTAAACTCAGGGTCTGCAGTGTTTGGATGGCAGTGAATGCCCTTCTGTGCATTCTTGGCTGTGCCTGTGGTGCTCAGGGACCCTTCATACCCCTCGCACTGCTGGAAGAGAGGGTAGAGCTCTCTGGGTTTAATGTGCACAGGGAGGGGCTGACTAACAGTGCCTCTGTTCCTCCTCTTCCGCCTGTCTTAGGGCCTCAGGGGGCTTTCTGTGGGGGCGAGGGGGAGCGAGGGTGGGAGGTGGTCAGGGAGTGTGGCCGGGAGGTACTGGGAACCTGCTGCCTTTGTCTTTTCCTTACTGACCGTTGTTATATCTTCTATAGATATATCTTGTTATTGAGTTGCAGGGATTTATATATTCTGAATATGTCGTTATAAATTATAAATTTATTTTTTCTCAGCATGTAGGTTCTTTTCATTTTCTTATTAGTTTCTATGAAGTCGAGTTTTTTAACATTGGTGCAGTTCATTGTACCACTTTTTTTTTTTTACGGTTAATGCTTTAACAAATTTTTGAAACTTAATTTGCAAAAGCTTTTTTCCTGTGTTTTCTTCTAAAATGTTTTATCATTTTAGTTTTTACATTTACGTCTGTAATTTATGTGGAGTCTGTTTTTGTGTGTGCTCTGAGGTGGAAGAGTTCAGGTTTACGTGAAATAAATGACCCTTGTGTTATAGTTCATCTTTACTTCTGGATGCACCAGAACTTAACCATCCTACTGTTGGTAAACTATTTGGTTATCTTTTTATGTGTTTATGGACCTTTGAGATTTTTTTTGTGAAATTTACGTTTGTTTCTCTTGTTTGTTTTTTCTTTTGGGTGGTGTTACCTTTTCCTTTTTGATTTGAAGGAGTTCTTTAGTCTACAGATAATTTTTATTTTCTACTTAGCTATTTTGAAAATATCTTTTCCCATTTTCAGGGTGTCTTTTTACTCCCTTTATGCTATTCTTTCATGAATAGAAGTTCATTTCAATTTAGTCTCATATGTGATTAGTTTTGTTTATTATTTGAACTTCCATACTCTTTCATTAAGATGGTCTCTCTCTCTCTCTCTTTTTTTTTTTTTGGTGAGGAAGATTGGCCCTGAGCTAACATATGTTGCCAATCTTCCTCTTTTTGCTTGAGGAAGATTGTTGCTGAGCTAACGTCTGTGCCAATCTTCTGTTTTGTCTGTGGAATGCTGCCACAGCCTGGCTTGATGAATGGGGTGTGGGTCCATGCTTGGGATTCGAACCACTGAACTGCAGGCCACCAAAGCAGAGTGCTGAACTTAACCACTATGCCACCTGGTGGCCCCAAGATACTCTCTTTTATTGTCCTCTAGTCTTTTTCTTGTTTTGCCTTCAGTATTTGTCTTATTCCACTTGGATTTGAAGTTTGGGCATATTGTTTGCATAGGTGTCCAAATTCATGATTGGAGAACCAGCAACTGTATTGAAAAATTTCTCCTCCTCCTCATTAATGCTCCACCTGATGACAATATTTTTTATCCTTGAATTGGGACTTTTTAAAATAGGTCTCAGGGACTCTCCCTTGAATTAAAGTATTTTTCATTATAGTTTTACTGAAGTGTGCGTAAACGTAAACGAGGCATAAATTTATTATGTTTTATTATATAGCTCTTATGCACCAAGACCAAAACCCAACTAATAACTTAGATATAACCAAAACTAAAAAATTAGTAAAATTTGGAAGAATAAGGTTAACTTAATTTTAACAGAATGGTAGTGTTTTACAGAAGCTAATTTGGCACTTCCAACTTCAGCCAAGGAAATTAATACATGTGCATCAGGATATTCTTGTAATAGTTATTGTTAAAGTTTGGGAGTAGATTTTATTGCCGTTGTCATCCACTTTACGTCTTTGACTCTGGTACTCAGTTGACAGCCATTGTCTTAGAGTGGGGTTCTCAGCCTTTTTGTTGTAGTTTTCACAGATGTGCCTTCAGGTTTGATCATAGTTTAAAACTTTTTTTAATTTTTTGCTATACCTCAGTATAGTAGTCCCATTTTATCCGCAGTTTTGCTTTCCATTGTTTCAGTTATCCACGGTCAACTGTGGTCCAAAAGTATTAAGTGGAAAATTCCAGAAATAAACAATTCATGTTTTAAATTGTGCATCATTCTGAATAGCCTGATGAAGTCTCACTCCATTTCACCTGAGATGTGAGTCATTCCTTTGTCCAGCATATCCACACCGTATATGCTACCCACCTCTAGTCACTTAGTAGCTGTGGGTTATCAGATTGATGGTTGTGGTATCACAGTCCTTGTTTTCAAGTAACCATGATTTTACTTAATAATGGCCCCAAAGCGCAAGAGTAGTGAGGATGCAATTCGGATATGCCAAAGGGAAGCTTTAAGTGAAAAGGTAAAACTTCTCAACTTAAGAAAAGAAAAAAATCTTATGCTGAGGTTGTTAAGATCTTGGGTGACTTTTATTATGCCATATTGTTATAATTGTTCTATTTTATTATTATTGTTAATCTCTTACTGTGCCTAATTTATAAATTAAGCTTTATTATAGGTATGTATGTATAGAAAAAAACCAGTATATATATGATTTGCTACTCTCTGTGGTTTCAGGCATCCACTGGGGGTCTTGGAACGTATCTCTCACAGGGAAGGGGAGACTACTGTAAATGTGCTGTAATTATTGCTGTATCTCTCAAGCAGAATGTTGAACTGAACAGGTTGTGTGGTTTAGTGTAGAGTGGGATACAGATGATCCTCAACTTACTATGTTTCTACTTAGGATTTTTCGACTTTCATTGGTGTGAAATTGATAATGCATTCAGTAGAAACTGTGCTTTGAATTTTGAATTTTGATCTTTTCCCAGGCTAGCGGTATGTGGTACACTCCTCTGTTGTGACGTTGGGCAGCGGCAGCGAGCCACAGCTCCCAGTCAGCCACGCGATCACGAGGCTGATAACACTTACAACAGTCCTGAACCCATAAACCGTTATGTGTTTCGCTTTCAGTACGATACTCAATAAATTACACGAGATATTCAGCACTTTGTTATTAAACAGGATTTGTGTTAGAGGATTTTGCCCAACTGTACACTAATGTGTACTATTTAGTCCTTTTTTCTGGTCACTGTTACAAGGCTCCTGTAACTCTTGAAATTTACTGTCTTTTGTATGCTAATGAGAAAACTTCTGGTTGGAGGACAAGATAGCTTCAGGAGAGGGGCTGGACCTCAGAAAAACCAACCACTGTGATTAGAGGGTTAGAACTTTCAGCCGGTTCCCCAGTCCAGGGAGGGGAGAGGGGCTGGAGATTGAGTTCAGTCACCAGTGGCCAATAATTTCCATCAATTGTGCCTACATAATGAAATCTCTGGTGCTTTATATACTTTTAATAAGTGCATAGTAAATGAGAGTTCTAGGATAGAACTTTGCAGGTATGGTTAACTTTTTTCCTTCCTAATTTTTTCTGATGTTTAGTCTCCTAAGAATACAGAATTACATCATGAATATATTGTTAGAATACAAAAATTGCTTGTAAGGAAGTTAGATCAGTAAGGGTCCAGTTAGGACACGGAAAACACACAATAATTTGGACAGGGAAAGTTTAATACGATTCACTAGTAACGGTGATTGGCTACTAAAGACTGAAAACTCTAGAGAAGAAAAGGAGGAGTAAGTTTTGGAGAGGTCCTCCACGAGCCCTGAGGCTCAGATTCAGGTTTTGTTGGAGAGGTTGTGATTGAAGCCCACTGGATAGCGGGCAAGTTTGCTGAGGTGCTGGAGGTGGGGACACTTCTGCCAGTAGCTGTTTTATGGGTCCAGGAAAGAAAGTGGTATAGAGCATATGCTTTTTTACACCTAGCATTTTATCTAGATGAATGGAGTTTCTGATAGTCTGGAGGGTGTGTTATGTGTGTAATTAGTATGACCAAAAACTATATTTGCTGTAAGGAATTGTTTGTGACAGATGTAGCTGCTAGGAATCGTATAGTGTTGTAGTTTATTTTGTTTTATTAGTAGAGGGATTTTATTTTTGGACTGTAAGTTAATTATGAAAATTTAAGTATGGAAACTAGAGATATGTAAAGATTTAATTGGACAAGAGAGATATAGTAGGAATCAGTCAGATTATTAGCATCAAAAACAAGTTAAATGTATTTTGTCTAAACTGCTGATGTCATAGTTCAAGGATGTCATTTGATTCACAAAAGTTTTTTTTACCCACATGTTTTCCAGAATATAGGCGCTCTAATTTAAAAGCACACTGTTCCAAAAGCTTTTACAAATTGGGTTTTTGAAACTCAAAATGCATGTTCCCATAGAAACCATGTTTCATCATGTTGGGTTCTTATTTGGCCTGGAAATGTGTGTAACTCTGTATGGACTTAGCTTATAGTGCAGTGAAACAATATTTTTTGCATGTAGAGTTTCTACTTATGATGCATTCTTTTGTCTACTAGTTAATAGGGATGGGGGATTCTCTTAGGGGCATGGACATTATGTGGATGTTAGATTGGTTGAAGGGTTGAGGTGGCAGGTGGGGTATGAACTCTGAGGTGAGGAAGGATGGAAACAAACATTTACTGAGGACCAACTATGTCCATTGCTCTTTGCTGCCTGCTTCCCGTAAAGCATCTCGTTTCTTTACTTTTCTTCCTTTTTCTTTTTTTTGGATTATGTGAATGCTTAAAGATTGTTTGTAGCTCTGGGATTCTGTAAAAAGGTAGGAAAAGGTTTTTTAAATTCAGAAATTCTGGCATTTCTAAGTCTAAATGTAAATAGTGAAGTATAAAAAAGCATATCTTGGGGCTGGCTCCGTGGCCGAGTGGTTAAGTTTGGGTGCTCCGCTGCGGCAGCCCAGGGTTCAGATCCTGGGCGCAGACATGGCACCGCTCGTCAGGCCACATTGAGGCCCCGTCCCACATCCCACAACTAGAAGGACATGCAACTAAGGTATACAACTATGTATGGAGGGTTTGGGAAGATAAAGCAAAGCAGGAAAAAAAAAAAAAGAAGATTGGCAACAGTTGTTAGCTCAGGTGCCAATCTTAAAAAAAAAACAAAAAACTACCTGCTTCATTTATATAAAAAAAAGAGCACATCTTCAGATTTTTACACCCAGAGTGATATATGATTAATTTACTTTAACACTGACGTGCTGTTAACCCAAAAAGGTTGAGATAAACCTTGGCTCTGTTCCAGTAGGAAGTACAAGGTACCCCAGCCATTCATGAGATAGCTCTTTGGGGTATTTGCAGTGGAGAATTTCAATAATATTGTCCTGTACACTCACCTTCAAGCAGGATTGACAGGACCAGAACTAAGAAAGGAAGCCTTCTGGGAAATTCTAGATAGACTGTAGGAGAGTGTAGAAAGTTTGTTTGGTAAGTGGGCCTGATTTAGGTATGCCTCTTGTTCCTGTCTCCAGTAATTAGTACCTCTTTCTTGTGGATGAGTTCAAGCCCTGTGATCTGACTTAGTCCACTTACCCGCTGCAAACTCTGCTATGTTCATTTATTCAGTCAATATTTATTGAGTGCCTACCACATGCCAGCACTGGTACTAGTTGCCAGGACTACAGTGATGAGTGAAATAGACAGACTGTGCTCCGTTTGGACTTAGAATCTGGTGATTAACCGTAGTATATTATTATAATGTGGTGAGTGCCAGGAGAACCTCTAATCTTCACAGAAGGCAACTGAATATACACCGATCTTTGAATCAGGAAGCAGAGTGGTATTTTGTAGACCCTGAATAAAAGTTAGAGGGAAGAGGAAGATGGGAAAGTAGTGCAAGGTGAGGCTAGAGAGAGCCGCAGCCTGCAGACAGCCCGTGAGGCCATGATAAGGATTGTACTGCAGGAAAATTCTCAGAGAGTTCACGGAATATTACATGTGAAGGGAAATGAAAGATCATGTTGTCCTCCTTAAAATGAGAGATAAAAATAAAAGACAAGGCTCGGCAAATAAAAGTTTTTTGTTTTTGTTTTTTGCTTATAGCTTTTAGCTGGCCAGGGGCAGGTTTGGGGCTTACGAAGAGCTATTTGAAGGACACGTGTACTAGGAATTATCTGTCAACGAAGTTTGGGGGTTTCTTGTTATGGTGAGATAATACGAACTAGGGCAGTTTAGTGTTATCAGATAGATGCAGAAGGTATTTGTGGAAACAGATGTGCCTATGGTTATGTACTTTAAAGGCAGTGGTGTTATTAATCCTTTCATTGATAGGTAACTTTGACCTGCTTACCACTCAGTGCCGGAAATACTTTAGTCTTTAGTGCATATGATTCGAAGTTTAAGAATGCCTTGGGATTGTCTATCTCATTGGGGTTTTTTCCTTTTTTCTAAGAGAATTTGGAAGTTTTTTTAGAGGTCATTCTAAGAGTTGCCTTTTTTTCCCCTGAAGAGGGAGACTTTGACTTTGTTTCTTTTGCGCTAAACCAAGTTTTATTTATATTTGGAAATGCAGTTAAAGGAACCAATGACTGACTTATGAGGCATTCACCCCTTAACACAGAAAGCTTTCCTGCCTTCTAGTCAGCAGTGCGCCAGTCTTCTCGTACCGCTATCTAAGTGTTTTACATCAACATGGTAGGAGATTTTTCCACCGCTTACATTTTTTACTGCATCTTTAATCTTCAAAATCAGGTACCGTAGAGGAGAGAAAATATGGAAAGGACATGGGCTGTGGGATCTGAAAACCCTGTTTTCATTCCTGTCTCTGCACTTGTTCATCTCTTGAAGCCCGTTAGCTATAAAATGAGAGGAACTTCCTAGAGGGTGTGTGTGTGCATGTGCACATTTGCATGTGTCAAATGAGATTGTATGCTGGGAACACTTAAAGCAGAGTCTGGCATACAGCAAGAGCATAATTGCTTATCTTTTTCCTTGGCCTAAACCAGTGATCCCCTTTTTTTGATCCTCAAAAAGTTATACCGATGTTAAATATTCTGCAGTCTTTACTGAAACAGATTTAAAACAGACCCAACATTAAGTAGGGTCAACTGAGGGAGGAAAGAATTTCAATGAAACCCTCTGATCTTTAATTTATATTGAAATTACTGATGTCTCCTTCTCCCTGGAGTGTATACTACTGTCTTTTCCACAGAGTAGGCACTTAAGGATGTCATCATGTAGTAAAAATTACATTGAAGAAGGAATCTGAAGGTCTGTAGGTAGTCTTGGCTTGTTCCTTATTGATTTTTGTGGTATTTGCAAGCCACTGAATCTCTTTGAACATTGTGCCTTGCCCTTCTTGGTCGAGCAGTGTGTTAAACAAAAAATTCAGCTCAGGGGGCTGGCCTGGTGGTGCAGCAGTTAAGTTCACGTGCTCGGCTTCGGCGGCCTGGGGTTTGCTGGTTTGGATCCTGGGCACAGACCTACACACCGCTTGCTCATCAAACCGTGCTGTGGCAGGCATCCCACATATAAAGTAGAGGAAGATGGACACAGGTGTTAGCTCAGGGCCAGTCTTCCTCAGCAAAAAACAGGAGGATTGGTGGTAGATGTTAGCTCACGGCTAATCTTCCTCAAAAAAGAAAACAAGGAAAAGAAATTCAGCTCAGTCGATTTAAAAAGTCAAATTGACTTTATTGAGCAATTTATTATTGGGCCATAGTTCTTAGCCATAAAATAAATAGGTGTGCCAGGAGGTGGCATGCTTGACTCTTCAGAATTTAAAGATCCCGTTAGCTAAGACTTTGGGTTTTTTGGAGCCAAATTAATGTGTAAAAAGAGTGTGCTGCTGGGTTGAGTATTGTGTGTGTTTTACAGTATACCTCGTTGCATGGAAGTTTTCTTGAGGTTGGCAGGTGGCCTGGTGTCAATCTAACCTGTTCCGTGACCACCTTCTCCTGACAGGAGTCTTTGAGTTAGGTGATGCACTCTCTAACAGCCTTTAAATACTTGATCTGTGCCCATGATTTTTGTGATTTTTTGACTTCAGAGATTCCCGTTAGCCTTTGTCTACATGAAACAAGACAGACAGGTGCACCTTAATGTATCGGCAGTAACCAAGAGATGTTACTGTTCCTGGCCAAGAAAAGGCCCTGAGTGCAAAACCAGCAGTTCCCAACATTGGAACCTGAGACTGGGGAACGACTGAACCAACAGACCTCAACAAATGGGGACTGTGGACTGATTCCAAAAAAATGGGGAAGTGCACTTGCTGCTGGCAGTTCCCACCGTGGAATCTGGGGAAGGATCCCAAACAAATGGGGACTGCAGACTCAACCACCAGCAGTTCCCAACCCGGAATCTGGAAACATAACCAAGGGCTAGACTTTCCAATCAAATAGGGCATTGTGGTCCAAACTGCTAGCAGCTCCCAACGTGGAACTAGTGATTCTAGACAAATGGGGAACTAACTGGAAAGCCAGTTAGATTGGGAGCTCAGTGCAAAGAGAGCCGAGCTCAGAACCCAGAGGGAACTTACCCACAGCCCTTGGAAATGGTGAGAAAGACAGTGAACTCAAAAACGGGTTTGCAACTACCATGCCTGTGTTTCTTGTTGTCCCTGAATGCCACTGGAAGTCTCCTTTAGTTCTGCTGCTGCCACCAAATCTTCTAAACAACAAAAAATTCAACTGAGTAAATTTGAAAGAGCAAATTGGCTTTATTGAACGATTCATGAATCAGGCAGCATCCTGTCTACCAAATAGAAAGGAGCTTCATAGAGTTGCAGAAAAGAAATGATTTTAAAGGCAGAGAGGGAGGGGACAAAAGGCAATTATTACCAAAGAATGCATTGTTTTAGGCAAGGTTGCCCTCCTAAGGGGAATGGAAGTGGTCTATCAGTGGATAACCCACTAGGGCTGACCAGGAAATTCTGTGTTGACTGGTCCAAGGTTACATTCCTGGGGAGTTGAAACTGCAAATTAGGTTAGGTATTAAGTCTTGGTTTTCTGACTGTGGGGCCTTAACATTAGTGACTCCATTTTGGGCCTGCTGTCTCCTTATTTATTTAGGAAGATTGGCCCTGAGCTGACATCTGTTGCCAACTTTCATTTTCTCCCCAAAGCCCCAGTAGTACACAGTTGTATATCCTAGTTGTAAGTCACTCTAGCTCTTCTGTGTGGGTTGCTGCCACAACATGGCTTGATGAGCCATGCTAAGTCCATGCCCAGAATCTGAAGCTGCGAACCCGAGGCCGCTGAAGCAGAGCAAGTGAAATTAACCATTCGGCCACAAGGCTGGCCCCTGCTGCCTTCTTTTTAACAAGTGTGAATATGTTGCACTCACCTCCTTATGCTTATTAGATATGAAATCTGTACAAGGAAGACCTCAGAGCTCAGAAGAGGAGCTCTAGACATGCAAGTGGGTTGGATCCACCTTGGATCCCAAATTGCTTGTCAAGGAGGAGAGAATCATATGCAAGACATTTTCAGTTGAGGATCAGGGTGTAGCACAGACCAGAAGTTTGGTAAATAGGAAAATGCAAACCTTGAAAGAAAGACCAGGGTCTTAATCACAACAGAAATAACAGCAATAAAAACACATGATTACGGGAAATGAAGGAGCAGGTTTTCAAAGACAGGAGAAGCACAGCTGTAAGATGCCAATAACAAAGGGGAAAACCTTACAAATGAGGTGGTTCTTCTGCCATAAACTGAGAATTTTTCTCATAGGTCACCTCTTTCGATTTCTCTCCCATTTCTTGGTAACTTAGCTGAGAAAGTTCTTTCACCTTCTCTCCTTCCTGCTCAGCCTTCTTTGGCACCTTAATCCTTTTTCTCTTCATTGTTTCATTTTCAGTCAAAATTCATGCGGTCATAAAACTATGCTAGAGATACATCTGGATTATTTTTTTTCCTAGGTTTTAGCTGACTTAATCGTGAAAGATGATAAAATACCAAACCATAACAAAATTTCAAAGATGTTGCTTTTCTTGATAAAATACTCAATGTTCTTATTGCACTCTGTATCGGTCAACTAACATCATAACAGCTCACTGCAAAAGTTGGTGACATACCAAAATATTATCATCACGTTCACAGATTTGTGGGTTGATTGGAGTGGCTCTTCTCTACTAGCGCCTCATTCTTCTGGGGCAAGTGGGCTTCCCAGGTCATGTTCTTCTTAAGGAAGAAGATGAAGAGGGCAAGCCCAACCATGTAAGCACATTTCATGTTTGCTTGCATGCTGTCTGCTATTATGTCATTGGTCAAAGTGTGTCACATGGTCAAGCTCCTCAATGCAGCAAGGAAATATATGGTATCTCTAGTGAGAGAAAGGGAAAAGTTGCAAAAGGTGTGAGAGCAGAGATGGGAGAATTGGGAGTCTAACACAGGCCCTGTAATGTTTTCTGGGTTTTACATTTGTATTTACATTTCATCTTGTCATTAATGTATATGTATACTATTTTGTATCCTACCACTTCAGCTTAATGCGATTTTGTAAAGATAACCTTCTATATAGATTCACTACTTAAAAATCTACAGTTGTTTGGATTTGTCCATCTGTATCAAAATCATTTGAGATGCTTATTAAAAATACAGATTTATTAGCCTTAACTCACACCCTCCTGGAATCACAGTCTCTGGGGTGGGGCCGGGGAATCATCATTATTAGAAAACTCATCAGGTCATTCTTCTGTACATTAAAGTTTAGAATGTCTTCCTTAGTGGAAGGACATTTGCATCTTTTTTCATTTTTCCAGCATTATAAATAATGGCCAGCGACGTTTGTACAAATGAGTAATTTCTTTGGGGTATTCAATAGTCTTTCCCGATGCAGGATTGAATAATTCGCAGTTGAGGCAAATAATGCTCTGTGTAAAGGATGGAGTTTGGAGTGCTGGTGGTGGTGAAATTGCAAACAGGCTTATAAAATCTTTCAAGTATTTTATGTTCATTTCATCTTCAGAGTGGCTTTTTGCGTTGCTGAAAAATACATTTCCCAACCGCTTTTGCACTTATGAGTGGCCAGGAGGCTTTGTTGTGTTCAGTGAGGCTTTAGGTGGAAGTCGCCAGAAAGGGCTTGATAAAGAAGGCAGAATCATTTGGCAGGCACCTTTTGTCCTTTGCCCTTCCCTTTGTCCTACCTAGAACTTGGACAGGATGCTGGAGGAGGAGACATGGAGTGACAGACACTTGCTGAATGTCATATATAGGAATGTTTAGTGGGAAGACAGAAGGAGCTTAGATCCTTGATATCTTGTGGGCTGTCCTTATCAGATCTGGACTGCCCACCTCCTGTCTAATTATATTAGGAAAAGACACTGCAGTATGTTGAAGCTACTATTTAGATGGGACTCTGTTACATGTAGCTGAATATAATTTGTAACTTATATGTGTGGCTTTTGTAAAAGATATCTCGACTACGTTCTCTCAAACCTGACTTTCAAATTGCTTTTATTTCTTTCTTTCTTTCATTTCATTTTGTAATTTCTTTAGGACCCTTCACTTCTGAATGTATATACATTATGCATGTTTAAATTGTCAAGCATGTTTTGAGACGCACGTTTTACAATCCTGACATCAACAAATCTGTATGCATAACATTTTAAAACTTTATATTTTGAAGTAATTTCAAATTTAAAGTTGCGAAATTAGTACAGAGAACTTCCCATAACTTTTTTCCTGAACCATTTGAGAGTAAGTTGCAGACATCATGTCCCTTTACCCCCTTAAATACTTCAGGGTGTATTTCCTAAGAAAAAAGATATTTTCTTAAATAACTATAGTACATTATCAAGTTCAGGAATTTAATATTAATAAAATATCATTACTAAGCAGTCGGCACTCATCTTTCTCCAGTTGTCCGAACAATATCCTGTATTGCGTTTAGTTTGAGATGCAATGTGGTCTCCTGCAGTACATTTGGTTACCGTGCCTTTTTGGTCCCCTTTAATCTGGAAACTTGTCCTTTGTCTGTCATGATATAGACATTTTGAAGATAACACAATAATTATTTTGCGAAATGTTCCTCAGTTTGGATGTCTGATACTTCCTCAAGATTAGATTCAGGTTATGGTTTTTGGCAGGAAAACCACAGGTGATATTGTCTTCTTGGTGTATCATATCATATCAAGAGGCACACGCTGTCAGTCCCATTATTGGTAATATTAGCTCTGATCACTTGGTTGAGTTGGTATCTGTTAGATTTCTTCAGTATAAATTTACTTTTTCTCTCTTTATAATTTGTAGGAAGAATTTGAAACTGTGTAACTATACTGTTTCTCATTAAACTTTCACCCCATAAAATTCTTACTGAGATGACTGTTAAACATTTTCAAGAAAGATTTCTGCAGATCCTTTCATTCTAGTGACAACTTGTCTTCCAGATCATATCCCTTGAGCTTGCATTATGTCGTGGTGCTGTCTTACAGTTTTTGGGAACTTGTTTTGAGAAATACAGAGATGTAGGGAGGAACATGGTTCTTAATTAGGGAAGTTCAGGGAAGGGTTTGGTAGTGGGATGCTATCCCCCCAATAGAGTGTAATAGATTATATGGTATATAAACCAGTAGACTGTAAACAGATCTGAAGCAAATGGGGGCAAATGATCAATTCTGTTTAGGATCTTTTATGACGGATGGGAGCATGAGATGGTCCTCTTTTTCCTCAGACAGATCGTAGGATGCCAGTGATATAATATACTCACCTAGTGCATGGCCTGCCAAAAGCGTGTCTTTTTCACATATCCCAGGGGCCTGGATGCTGGCTGTCCATAGGGACAGGGAGAGATTACCAGAGCTGCCTCGATCTCCATCACTGGTCCCATGCCCTAGTTAAAGTAACCCAATGGATACTTGTTTTCCTTAGTTTCTCAGGCTTAGCCTCATGCTAACCACTCCTTTTCTTGTTGGGTGGCATAAATGAGGTGGTGAAGAATGGACCAGAAATTGTTAATTCAGTAAGACTTCTTCTTGGGAAGTAATGTAGAAGTTCCCTTTTGGAAACATGAAAATGAAATAAGGGCTCCCCACAGCATGGTTCCTTCTTCCTAAAAGAATGAAATTTGTTCAGTCTCTCTCAAGTTTGTTTGTTTGTTTTTTCTTTTTGAAGAAGATTAGCCCTGAGCTAACATCTGCTCCCAATCCTCTTTTTGCTGAGGAAGACTGGCCCTGAGCTAACATCTGTGCCCATCTTCCTCCACTTTATATGCGGGACGCCTACCACAGCATGGCTTGACAAGTAGTGCTATGTCTGCACATGGGATCCAAGCCAGTAAACCCCGGGCCGCCAAAGCAGAGTGTAGGAACTGAACTGCTGTGCCACCAGGCCTGCCCCTGTTTTTGTTTTTCTTTTTTACTCTAGTTTATTTTGTTTTCTGTTTGTTTGCCCAAAGGTCATTTATTTTCTTGTCCTTGTATATTTTCAGATTTCAGAGTGTAATGATTTTGGTTTTTCCTCTCTTCTAGCACCAGCAGACATTTTTGAATCAGCTGAGAGAAATTACTGGGATCAACGATGCCCAGATACTACAGCAAGCTTTGAAGGTATGGCCTCTGTTTTATGACCTACAGTTGTGTTACACCCTCATCTCTACTGCCTGCCATATTTGAAAGTTGAGTTCTTTAGTTATACTGTGTGGTAGTAGTAGAGATATAGGAAAGAACTTGTATAAAGTAAGAGCCTTAGCTAACATATACAGCAATTTTGAGCATGTTAGCTTCCAGCATACCTTGGAGTGACAGATGACTTCTCTCCATAGGAAACACTTTTCATGCAAAATAGGGGGATGTGAATCCAATTGCTAATGGCTGGTTTTACTCAAGAACTGTGATTTTAGAGTTTAAATAGGGGCAGAGGGTGCAGGAGAGTAGAGAGAGGAGGAGGAGGGAGAAATAGAAAATTAATAGAGAGTCAAAAGCTTACCTTTTTTCCTTCCAAGAAGGAGAAATAGAAACTGGCTAACATTCAAGTAATTTACCTTAAGAACATTCAACATCAAACTTTTGAGTATATGCAACAGATAAGATGCATCATTTTGTTGTGTCTTATGAAGTACTCTCATTTCCACACAGAGGCACTCACATGAGTTAAATCACATGGGTATGCACATGGAAAAGATCAAGCGAGTGAAAGATGTTCAAGAACTATATATATATATATATATATATATATATATATATATATATAGCTACAAAGGCTTGCAGTGAGAGCCTTTTTCCACTGTAGGCATACACACAGCTTCAATCCTTTGGCATTTGCTCCATGAGACAAAATTATATAATTTTTGATGTTGACACAAAAGTTCTTCATTTGTGTCTGGAAGCAATTTATCTTTTAGGTGAGTGTAATCATAATCCTCATAATAGTAGTGATAACAACTAGCACTTAGTAAGCACTTACAGTACTAGGTGCTATTCCTAATAACTCCATGGGGTATTATTTTCATCCCTTTTTAAAAGATGAGGAAACAGAGGTTAAAGTGACTTGATCAAGATCACACAGCTAGTATGTGGAGGAGTTTGAAATAGAAACCAAGTGGCCTGATCCCAGAGCATCACACTTAATTTCTGCTTTCACTAGAGGCTTTGCTTCGTTTTGGCCTCATCAGGACAGTGATGAAGCAGTACTGTTTAGAGCATTAATGCAGGGTTTATGAAGCCACTGTAAGCATTTAGGGAGGAAACAAATGTGTTGTATGTCAGTTTATATGATGATGTTTAGATGATTGCCAGTCCTTTCTTTTTTTTTTTTTTAAAGATTTTATTTTTCCTTTTTCTCCCCAAAGCCCCCCGGTACATAGTTGTGTATTTTTAGTTTTGGGTCCATCTAGTTGTGGCATGTGGGATGCTGCCTCAGCATGGCTTGATGAGCGGTGCCATGTCTGCGCCCAGGATCCGAACCAGCAAAACCCTGGGCTGCCAAAGTGCAGCACGCGAACTCAACCACTCGACCGGCCCCACTAGTCCTTTCTTTATTGTGATAAATATGACTAAATCATGTCTATTTTCAGAATGTACTTTTTCCATTCTGTGTCAGTGAGTGTGACACTACACTCGGTACCTTGTCAGGGCACTTTTCTTTTTCTTGACTTGGGAAACATGTAGAATATGTTTAATTAAATAAATGCAAAGAATTAATCAAATTAATTCTTGTCCACATTTCCTTTGAGGTAAGCTGTATGACCTTAGTTTTTTTTTTAACTTTCATTTCAGTTCTTAGTAGCTGGAAGTGAAAACAGTGTACTTAAACCTTAATTGTTGCCCGGTATAAATTTGTAAGAGGTTTATTAATGAGTTGAGTCTCTCAGTAAAATACTGATATGGAGTCTACTTTTGGGAACCACATGTCGTTGATTGATTTCAGCACTTTTATTTATTTTGAGCATCTATTTTTAGCTTCGCAAAGTAAGTGACCTTCTCGTTGTGTAAGTCCCTGTTGTAGTCAGCTAATTATTATATGAGGTAGTCTGTGAAGAGTACTTGGCACATGTTTTGGCACCTATTACTGCTCAGTAAATCTTAGCCGTTGTTATTGCAAGTTGTTTTACTATAGTTTACTTATCTAACTCTGGGATATGTTATACCTGTATTTTGGATGAGTCATTTGAGAATCTTACAGTGGTTGTGACAGATAACAAAGGTGAAAGCAGTGGTGCTTTTCCAACTGTACTCTTACTTTATCTCTTCAGCAGCTCCTAGAGTTGGAGTCGAGGTGGGTTGGGGACTTCATTCTTCTAGTTGTTCACTCCTCAAATCTTGGAATCATTCTAATCTTTCTCCTTCTATCACCCCCTACATTTAATATGATAGCAAATAATAGACTCTCTGCCCTTTCTCTCCTATAGTCTCAACACACAGCCAGAATGATCCTTTTAAAATGTAAGTCATACCTGGTCATTTCTAGGCAGAACCCTCAACTGGCTTCCTATTACACTCCTCTCGTATCCTAAAATTCTTAAGGCCTACACAATCTTAATGTGTTCTGGCCTTGTGTCACAGAGATAACTCCATTATTAATACCTGGATTTCCTAATGTTGTTTCAACTAGCTGTCATAGAGCTAGTGTTATATTTATTGTTAACTGGACAGAAAATATAGAGATATAACTGGGCAGGTCTCTTATTATTTTACTGTTTCAAAAATTCTTAGTTTTTTAGCAGCTACTTCCTTCTAAATTAACTTTAGAATTTTGTCCAGGTATGCTTTTGATGAGAACTACATAAAATTTATATTTAATTTGGGCAGGATTGTTATCTTGACAGTATTGAGTATTTCTGTCTAGGAGTTCTTTGTGTTTCTCCATACTGTCAAGCTTCAGAACATTTTGCTATTTTCTTCCTATAAGTCTTTGACATTTGCTTGTTAAGTTTGCCTTTAGGTATGTGTTCAGCACCCATTTTAAAGGGAATACCTTTTTTTGTTCTTATTTGCAGAAGCACTGTTTTAAATATTCATTTTTCATCCTTGTATATGGCAAGTTCCAGAAAACATGTTTTAGTTTGTTCATTTGTTTAGAAGTACAAGTTTGTGATTGGCTTTTGTTAAGCAGATATGAAAGTAATGGAAAATTGAGAAATTAGTTATAGAGTTGATTTTTACGTTATATTAGTAGTTTTAATTAATAGAGAAAGGAATTACCATTGATATAGTGTTCTTTGTTTATGATGAATTTATACTATAAAATCAGAATCACACAGAATGATTTTGAATCTGAAAATGATTTTTGCTTTGAGAATTAGTTGTTATGGAAAAGCTTACATAAATCATGTGAGAATGTACAGAGTTATTCCAAAATATTTGATGTTCTGTTCTTGATCTTTGAAGGATAGCAATGGAAACTTGGAGTTGGCAGTGGCTTTCCTCACTGCGAAGAATGCCAAGACCCCTCAGCAGGAGGAGACAACTTACTACCAAACCGCGCTTCCTGGCAGTGATAGATACATCAGTGTGGGAAGCCAAGCAGATGCGAGTAAGTTTACTTCTTTCTTAATAATTTGACAGGAATGTAATGAAACATTTTCCTTGGGGATATATTAATTTTGTTGAAGCAGAGGTAAAGGACAAAAAAAAAAGACTACTTTAACCTTGGTTCTTCTTAGTGTATTTGAAAGGAGCATGTTTTAATTAGCTGCATTATATTTTTTTCCAGATTGTATTTCATTGGTATATCCTTTCATAGAGCACCTCATGGAGTATTCATTGTTTTGAAATATGGAACAGCTACAGTGTTTCTCATTAAAGAAACAAAAATTTCTAGAATTTTAAATGGGCAAAATCATTTGTTTTATGAAGTGTTGGTAGAGGCTTAGTATTATTTTTGAAGATAAAGTAGTATTTTTAATTACTGATAGCTTTACCATTTAGTAGAATTTCCCTTCTTTCAATCCCTGCCCCTCCCCAAAATAAAGATTTTGGAGAAAGGTTTATTACCATGTAACAAAATAAGCACACATACATGCGCACACACAGGTACATATGGAAAATTTTATGGACTAATTTTTATTCATAACATGAATACTTTGTGCTTATATAGCACTGAGTTTTTCAAAATACATTCAGTTACCTCCATATCTCATTGTGGTGTAACTGTATTCTATAAAATGTAGGTATTTATTTTTATGCATTCTCAATCAGAGAAGTTTGATTACTAACTTGTATTGGAAGAGAATTTCTGATTTTGTTTATAGACTTTCTCAAAGTTAGGAAATAACCAGGAAGAACCCATTCACATAGATGTTTATAGCTATTAATTGGCATTAAATACTGTTTAATGTTGGTTGATTTCAAGTTTTCAGGATAATCTTAGTATTTTTGCTCTACAAATGATCTTATGTCGGCTAAGCCTGGAATACTCCTACTTCACACAGATAATAGGTGATAATCGGGAGAAGTTTTATGTGTGTAAGACAGACCCAGTTGCTGTGTCCAAGTTGAAGACACACTGTGGCTTGACTCCTGTCTGCATCTCTGACTTCGTTTTCTACTGTTTTGTTCTTTTCTCTTTACACTGTGATGACGCAGAATGGCTTGAAGTTCTCATCCACCCAGTGCTATTTAATTTCTTTTGTCTTTATGCTTGCTTTTCCTTCGAAGGAATCCCTTCTAGCCTTTACCCCCAGCCTAATTTCTTCTGGCGTTGTAGGATTTAGCTCAGGAGCTAATGGCTCTAGAATGTTTCCCCTGGCCTCTAGTTTGGACCAAGTGCTTTTCCAGCACCCAGAGCATACCTGTGTCTTAATGAGTACTGTTTTATTTTAAAATTATTTGCTTGTGCCTTTCTTGCTTACCAAACATGAAGCCTAACAGGGCAACAGACTATTGATGTTCCCATGATCATATTAGAATGTCATAGTTTCTCAAAAAGTGTTTGTTGAGTTATTTTTGATAATATGTGTAAAAACGCCATCCCCAGAGGCCCACCTCTGAAGACAATTTGGTGGACTGGACCGTCCTCAGGGCCACCTTGGGAAGCTTATACTGAAGATGGCAGGGCCACATGAGGAAAGGAGCCCTGTTCACCGTGTCACCCCAGGAGAGTCACTTCCACCCAGGAACACTTGGATTGAATGAGGACATATTGTCTCAACCAAAATCCATAAAATGTTAAGATTGCCAGTTCATATTGATGACTCTTGAGTTGTTTGGATTGGAATCCTGGTCTCTTAGTTCATACCTTTAGGGACACCCTTCAGTCTTTGCCCTTGCTTGTCCCCAGTGACCAACCAGAAGGACAGAGGGAGCCTCAGACTAGGAAGATTGGGGAGCTGTGTGGGCAGTCCCAGGTGTCCCTGCACAGAAGGAAACTTGAAAACAGGAGGAGAGTGGGCCTCACCCAGGGATGGCCCCCACCACTTGTTCTTGTGCACAGAAAGGGACATGGCCTGGCCCTGCTTTGTCCCCTAGGTGTGCTGTAGGGCCAGGTGGGCCTCGACTGGCAGAGCCAGGCTGCCATCAGCCCTGTGGACCTCCCCCAGTGCCTGGAGAAGTGAGACCCCTTCTACTTTCAGAGCTCACTTAGGGGTCTGTTTCCTAGACCCTAGCTGGCCTCCCCTCCCCCAACCAACTGACACACCCTGGTTCCAGCCACCTGTTTACTTTGGAGATGGAACACTCCTCAGGGTTCCGAGCGGTCAGTTGTGGCCCACAGGGCACTGGCACTCAGAGGCACAGCTGCGGAGCTCTCCCCAGCCATGGAGGGCCTGCTGCCTGCCATCGCGTCCACTTTCCAGCTGATCCTGGGGCACCTGTGGTGTGCTCTGCTGGTGATTTCGGACAGCTTGAGCCAGGGTCCAGGTCTCCCTGCGTTCCACTGGGAGGTCCTGGTATGTACTGTGGTGGTGGCTTTGATAGTCAAGACAGGACATATTTTCAGAAGAGGGAAGTCTCCAGGTGAAAGGTGTTCTGCCTTCGGTGAAGTCAGTGGAGAATGTGGGGAGAATACCGGATCTGAGAACCGAGCCGTGGAAGCCCTTCAGTGCCCTCGGGTGGAGGCCAGTCCTCTCCCCTTACAAACCTTGTGCTTGGCAGCGATGAATACAATCCTGAGCACATCAGCACTTCAGGACACTGTCGACCTTCTGGAAAAGGCTTTGAAGAGCCTGCCTGTTAAAGTCTCCAAAGCAACTGATGAAGAGGAACATCAGGAAAGAGCCAGATGGTTGCAGCAACAAAAGCAAATTGAGGAAGAGCTTCCAGGAGAAATCCTCTCCCTCCAAACCGAGGAAGCAACTTTGCAGCACGAAAACACCAAGCTTGAAGGTGAGATTCAGCAGCTGAAGCTCAAACTTCAAAATCTGCATGAGCTACATGATGAAGAAGTTGGGCCACTTTACATAAAATTCTTTGAGGAGGAAAGGGTCTGCTCCGAGTTGAAGAAGAAGCTCCTCAACGTGTGCTGGGAGATGAACTCCACGTACCAGCTTCGCAACCTCTACAAGAAGATGGCTGAAGACCTGGCCCAAGAAGTGAAGACGTGCACTTCCTACTATCACAAGGAGAACCTCTTCCAGATGCAAAGAGCCAAAGAAAGCTGGAGGGCAGCCGTGTTGGCGGAGAGAAAGCTCGAGGAGCTAAGAAGACAAAACGAGCACAACAGGCAAAGGCTGGCCATGTTGGAGGCCTCGTTCCAGCCTTTGCCAAGAGGCAATTTTCCTCCAGCTGCTCCTCCCACGGTCCCCAGAGGCCCAGAAGTGTGGGGGATCCCCTGGGCCGGTAGGACCCCCCCAGGAAGGAGGATGGCCCTGCCATGAGGCCTCAGGGGCCTGGGGTCACCTGCAGATTGGACTCAGCATCCACAGCAGCTGGGCCTTCAGCACCCCAGCCACAGCAGGACATCTGCACGGGTGTTCTCTTTTCAAAGGAATTTTGATTTTTTCTGTTTTTAGTTTAGCTCCTATTACTTACTTAATTATTCTTATTCAACTAGATAAAGCATTCTAATGTGTAAGGTATTTTTTCAAATAAAGTTTCATTTAATACATTGCTTATCAATTGCATTCTCTGTCCTTGGACCCTCTAGAATAAGACAGTATAAGGATTGAGTTTAGATTTAAATGAAAGGTCACTATTCATTAAGCCATCATTAGAGTAGGACATAGAGATGTAGAAAACAATAAAGACTGTTTCTGTGTGCTCTGAGCCGTTATTAGGAATCTGTGAAGTGACAATATTTGCCTGAATGAATTAGATTGTTAGTAAAAACCAATGGAAATGCAGGAAAAAAAAAGAGACTTCAACATACTCCCGTTGACATTTCATAATGTTTTGATTTATTCCTAAATTTATAGATTAATTTAGAGGGTAATTTTAGATAATTTGCACTCTGTTTTTTGTTCTGTAATTTTTTAAATCTTTGTTGTATTGTTTAAGATAGTGTTTCTTGCCAAAACATTTCTCAATGTTTTGCAGTGCATTTTATGCAGTTTTCCCTTGGTGGCAATCACATATGCACCCCCCCCCCCACACACACACAGACACGCACAAGCTACAGTACAGATGTAGAATACTGTGTTATTTCAGTACCTAAGGAAAATGTAAAATTAAGAGATTCAATTTTGAAAAATTATTTAAAATAAATAAAAGAAAAAGATCATGCAATCCACCGCCATGTACACAAAAGAATCCTAAGTCCTGTACACAGAAAAGGAGAGGTGCCTGATGTACCCGACAAAATTCCCAGTACAAACACTTCACCCCAATGGTGCAGATGAAGAGACTGAGATGCAGCCATTTCCGGAGCTGAGACAGGGAGGAGGGAAGGGCCAGGGATGCGGGGCTCCCGGGGGCCAGCGAGAGGGAAGCTGTTTCCAGCCCTGGGCTGGAGGGAGGAGGGGAAATGGTGTCCTCTGGGCCCATGAGGGGCTGTCAGGGGCACAGGGGAGACTGCCCCCGCCCTCTGCCCTCCTGACGTCCCACCTCCTGCTGGAGCCTGGGAGCCCCCCAGAGGCCCGGGCAGCGCAGGCAGAGGAGTCAGCCTGGGCACAGAGCCGGCCAGAGAGGGGACCCGAAGGAATCTGGAGAGCGACCAGCACACTTGACTCTGCTGAATCTCAAGTGCCAGGGTTTCATTGCCTTCCTTCCCATCCATTGTTTTGTTACATGTGGAGCTTCTGTGATGTCTTCTGCGCTGTTCCAGGTGTTTAAGATGCAGTGATGGACAAAACGGTCTAACGAGGCCTGGGGACCCGCAGCTTACATTCTAGCAAGGGACGAGGTCACATAATAAAGAAAAAGAGATGAAGGAGGGAAATACGTGCTCTACAGACGATTCCTATAGGGGGATGGTAAGGGCGGTGACAGGCTAACACTCAGTGGGGGACATTTATGCTGAGATGAAAGGTAAGAGGAGTTAGTCTGGGAGATCATGGGCAGAATGTTCCAGGCAGACAGAACAGGAAGTACAGAGGCCTGAGAGGTGGCTTCTGGGGCAGTGGAAATGGGACTAAGATGAGGGGGAGGGGAGGTGGGCAGGGAGCAGGGCCCACAGCAGAGATGTCTCTGTAGTGCAGGGGAGTGACACCAGGGAAGGGTGTAGACCTGGAGGGGAGACAGGGTGGCTGGGGACATAGTGTGATGTGCTTTCTACACAGATGTCTGTGGCTGTGGAGACAGTGGAATGTGGGTCGGGGGAGAGGCGCAGCGTTTTGGTGAGGGGTCTCACAGCAGTCTGCAGGGAGCCCTGGGGCTGGCACTGGGGTGTTTGTCATTCAGATGAGGAGTGTGTGTGACTGTTGAAGAGGAACGAAGGAAGACTGAGAACGCTTCTGATAACCTGTGTATTGCCTGCGCTACTTTAAGGACACCTTTGTACAATCTCTGCAGGGGAATCCGAAAAGAAGGCAGCTGGGCACAGATGAAGTACACCCAGTGAGAAGCCTATTTTTCCAAGGAATAGAGTAGTGAGTAGTCATGCCCATTTGGACATCCATGAGGGTTCGACCATCCCTGAAGGCCCTGGGGATCAGAGGGTCTCACCCCTCAGGCGCTCCCACAACAGGGGCTCCAAGGGCAGCTCCGGAAGGGGCTCGAGGGCACGGTGAGGATTCCCAAGGGTGATGCATCCGCTCCCTGAGTGGAGCCGATAGGATGCTGCTCGTGGAGATGCCAAGATGAACACTCAGTGGACCCCAGCAGAGCGCAGAGCCAGTGGAAGAGGAAGACTCACTGACTAGAAGTGCTCGTGGAGGTGGCGTGTGCACCCACTGCAGGCGCTGTGCCCGGCTCTCTAACTGTCCCTGCAGCAGGCTGGGCGGTGGGTGGGAGGTCAGGGAGGGGTCTCTGGAGGAGGTGGCCCTGAGCTGAATGCTGAGGGAAAAGGAGTTATCCGCAGTGCATTACACACTTTCCGGGGCACAGGAATCACTTGGAGATCTGGTTACAGGGCAGATCCCAGTTCATCAGGTCCTGAGTGGGTCTGTGACTGCCCTGCTCCCCAGTGATATCCATGCTTGGACTGGACATAGAATAGCAAGGATCTTGAGATGACTGTGGGGAAAAGTGTGGGAAAGATAAAGGGGGAAGCACCATTTCTGGCCACATTTCAGCCCAGGCACAGACGCGAAGCTCCAAACAGCCTGGGAGAGCAGAGGTAGAACTTATGCAAGTGACCTGCCCCAAATTACCCTCTGAAACACTCCTATCTCCCATGGATGGGTCCTGTCCCAAGTTCACGTCCTGTTTCAGAGGAGCATGAGGAACCAAACACTTGGGGTCACTCTTGGGGAAGCCAGCCATGGAGGACCTGCTTTCCCTCCAGAATGCCCTAGTCAGTCGGTAGCTCCACCTTCCCGGCTCGCACAGCCCAGGCACCTGGGAACCCCTCCTGACCTGTTCCTCGTCCTCACCCTCTCCATGCAATGCATCGGGCAGTCCATAGATTATGCCTTCAAACTCCCTCTGTTCTCTCCATCTCTGCCAACACCCTCCTGTACAGACCACCACTCTGTCTCCTGCCTGGGTCACTGTCGCTCTGCTGACTGTCCTGCCTATGGGGCCCAGGTCACCATGCATCCTCCCATTGACCTCCTCTCGGCAGACACAGCAGACTCTTTAACCCATGACCCAGGCAGGGCCAGAACAAAGCCAGGCTTGGACGTGCGTGTGATGAAGGTGCGGCTGACCCCTGCCCTCAGCCCCCTGTCTCCTGCCTCTGGGTCATGGACGGCAAGGGTGAGCACACATCCCAGTGCAGCCTGGACAGCTCAGGCGGTACTTGGTGGGTGCCTGGCATGTTATGGATAGCTCCCCTTTTCACTCATAAAATGGCTCCAGTTCTGACAAGAAATTTGATGGCCGCCAAACTAATACCTTGCATGAGTTCAAACTTTTCCAAACAGTAGTGCAAAATTTAAAAAAAAAATACAAGCTCATGAGAAAATAGACAGCATGATTTCGATCTAAATCCAAATGCAACCCTGGACAGTCATGAAGTTCTATGCCCAAAACAGGGCTCCTAGAAAGACTGCACACGGAGGAAGATAGGGAGGTAGTGACCTTCTCCTTTGGGGCCCCTCCTTGCCAGGCTCTGATTCAGTGGCTCTTGGGTGGGACCCCAAAATTTGTATTTTTTCCAAGTCTCTCTCAGGGTTCTGATGCATGGCAAAGATGAACTACATTGTCGTAAGCCATCAACTCTAGGCCTATGTTGAAAGGGCCTGTGCCTTCCTCTGATCCAGCACTTGGGTCCCTCGCTTCCGACAGCTCATGACCTCCTGTTCTAAGATGTCATCAGTATGTCCTTTCATATCCACTCTCTGTCCTTCTCCACCTGCTGTCTGCTGCCGACCTGTAGGGTGTTGGCCACAAGCAGATTCATATCCTTCCAGCTCCCTTTGGAGTCACCAATGGGGAAGCCCAAGAACAGACTGGAGGGAGGCAGGAGTGTGAGCCCAAGCATTGAACCTCCTGGCTACTTCCTGAAAAGATGGCCTTGCGCTGGCTCCGTCTGTGGCTAGAGGCCCAGCTCCTCTCAAGGGCTGACTCAGCATGGTTCTCTTCCTTGGGCTCTCTTCTCTTGATTCCTTGAGGCCTGTAGGTGGTGACAACTGGGCTGTAAGGACCCCTTGTTACTACCTATTGGTTTTTATTGCCACTGTAAGAAATTTCCACAGACCTGGTGGCTTGAAACAACACAAATTTGTTATTTTGCAATTCTGGAGGACAAACGTCCCAAATCAGTCTCACTGAGCTAAATTTAAGATGTCTGTATGGCTAGTGCCTTCTGGAGTCTCCTTTTGACTTCCCAGCATCTGGATGCCACCTACAATCCTTGACTTGTGGCCCCTTCCTGCATCTTCATGTCCAGCCACCCAGCACCTTCTCTCATCTGTGATATCTGTTTCTATCCGTCACCACATCTCCCTCTATGACCCTACCACCAGCCTCTTTCACTTATTAGGCCCCTCGTGATGCCATTGGTGCCACATGGATCACCCAGGGAACTCTCCACATCCCAAGACCCTTGCCTTAATCACCCCTGCAAAGTCCCCTTTGCCGTGGTAAGGTAACACGCTCATAGGTTCTGGGGATTGGAAGGTGGACATCATTGGGACCATTATTCTCTCTACGTCACCATGCATCATGCCTTGAAGTTCTCCTATACCTACACGTTTGTAAATAATCCTTTTGTACATAAACCTTCGTCCAGTAACCTATTTCTAGTCTAACCTGATTCCCTCAATCTGTGCACCATCCATGGCACTTTTTTTTTTTCCAATTTTTTTTTATTGAGTTATTGATAGGTTACAATCTTGTGAAATTTCAATTGTACGTTAATGTTTGTCAGTCATGTTGTAGGAGCACCACTTCACCCTTTGTGCCCACCCCCCACCCCTCCTTTCCCCTGGTATCCACTAAACTGTTCTTGGTCCATAGTTTTAAATTCCTCATATGAGTGGAGTCATACACAGATTACCTTTCTCTTGCTGGCTTATTTCACTTAACATAATTCTCTCAAGGTCCATCCATGTTATTGCAAATGGAATGATTTTGTTCTGTTTTGCAGCTGAGTAGTATTCCATTGTATATATGTGCCACATCTTCTTTATCCATTCGTCTGTTGATGGGCACTTAGGTTGCTTCCACGTCTTGGCTATTGTAAACAGTGCTGCAATAAACATTGGGGTGCACAGGACTTTTGGGATTGCTGACTTCAGGCTCTTTGGATAAATACCCAGTAGTGGGATGGCTGGATCGTATGGTAGTTCTATTTTTAGTTTTTTGAGGAATCTCCGTACTGTTTTCCATAGTGGCTGCACCAGTTTGCCTTCCCACCAGCAGTGTATGAGGGTTCCTTTTGCTCCGCAACCTCTCCAACGTTTGTTGCTATTAGTTTTAGATATTTTTGTCATTCTAACAGGTGTAAGGTGATATCTTAGTGTAGTTTTGATTTGCATTTCCCTGATGATCAGCGATGATGAGCATATTTTCATGTGCCTATTGGCCATCAGTATATCTTCTTTGGAGAAATGTCTGTTCATGTCTCCAGCCCATTTTTTGATTGGGTTGTTTGATGTTTTGTGGTTGAGTTGCGATAGTTCTTTATATATTAAGGATATTAAGCCTCTGACAGATATATGACTTGCAAATATTTTTTCCCAGTTAGTGGGTTGGTTTTTTTGTTTCAATCCTGTTTTCATTTGCCTTGAAGAAGCTCTTTAATCTGATGAAGTCCCGTTTGTTTATTCTTTCTATTGTTTCCCTTCTCTGAGAAGGCATGGTGTCCGAAAAGATCCTTTTAATACTGCTGTCAAAGAGTGTACTGCCTACGTTTTCTTCCAGAAGCCTTATGGTTTCAGGTCTCACCTTTAGGTCTTTGATCCATTTTGAGTTTATTTTGGTGAATGGTGAAAAAGAATGGTCAATTTTCATTCTTTTACATGTGGCGTTCCAGTTTTCCCAGCACCATTTGTTGAAAAGACTTTCTTTTCTCCATTGTATGCCCTCATCTCCTTTGTCAAAGATAAGCTGTCCATAGATGTGTGGTTTTATTTCTGGGCTTTCACTTCTGTTCCATTGATCTGTGCACCTGTTTTTGTACCAGTACCATGCTGTTTTGATTACTGTAGCTTTGTAGTATGTTTTGAAGTCAGGGATTGTGACGCCTCCCGTTTTGTTCTTTTTTCTCAGGACTGCTTTAGACATTTGGGGTCTTTTGTTGCCCCATATGAATTTTAGGATTCTTTGTTCTAATTCTGTAAAGAATGTCATTGGGATTCTGATTGGGATGGCGTTGAATCTGTAGATTGCTTTAGGTAGAATGGACATTTTAACTATGTTTATTCTTCCAATCCACGTACATGGAATGTCTTTCCATCTCCTTATGTCGTCATCCAATTCTCTCAGAAAGGCCTTGTAATTTTCATTATATAGGTCCTTCACTTCCTTAGTTAAATTTACCCCAAGGTATTTTATTCTTTTTGTTGCGATTGTGAATGGTATTGTATTCTTGAGTTCTTTTTCTGTTGGTTCATTACTGGAATATAGAAATCTTACTCATTTATGCAAATTGATTTTATACCCTGCAACTTTGCTGTAGTTGTTGATTACTTCTTACAGTTTTCCAATGGATTCTTTGGGGTTTTCTATATATAAGATCATGTCGTCTGCAAACAGCAAGAGTTTCACTTCTTCCCTCCCTATTTGGATTCCTTTTATTCCTTTTTCTTGCCTGATTGCTCTGGCCAGGACCTCCAGTACTATGTTAAATAAGAGTGGTTATAGAGGGCATCCTTGTGTCGTTCCTGTTTTCAGGGGGATGGGCTTCAGTTTTTGCCCATTGAGTATGATGTTCGCTGTGGGTTTGTCATATATGGCCTTTATTATGTTGAGGTAGTTTCCTTCTATGCCCATTTTGTTCAGCGTTTTTATCATAAATGGCTGTTGGATCTTGTCAAATGCCTTCTCTGCATCTATTGAGATGATCATGTGGTTTTTATTCCTCAGTTTGTTGATGTGGTGTATCACGTTGATTGATTTGCGGATGTTGAACCATCCCTGTGTCCCTGGTATGAATCCCACCTGATCCTGATGTATGATTCTTTTGATGAATTGCTGAATTCTGGTTGCCAAAATTTTGTTTAGAATTTTTGCATCTATGTTCATCAGTGATATTGGCCTGTAGTTCTCTTTTTTCGTGGTGTCCTTGTCAGGTTTTGGGATCAGCGTGATGTTGGCCTCATAGAATGTGTTAGGAAGTGTTCCATCTTCCCTAATTTTTTGGAATAGCTTGAAAAGGATGGGTATTAAATCCTCTCTGAAAGTTTGGTAGAATTCCCCAGGAAAGCCATCTGGTCCTGGGGTTTTATTCTTTGGGATGTTTTTGATTGCTGTTTCCATCTCTTTCCTTGTGATTGGTCTGTTCAAATTGTCTGCCTCTTCTTGAGTGAGCTTTGGGAGACTGTAGGAGTCCAAGAATTTATCCATTTCCTCTAGGTTATCCATTCTGTTGGCATATAGTTTTTTGTAGTATTCTCTTATAATCTGTTGTATTTCTGCAGAGTCTGTTGTTATTTCTCCTCGCTCATTTCTGATTTTGTTTATTTGAGCTTTCTCCCTTTTTTTCTTTGTAAGTCTGGCTAGTGGTTTGTCAATTTTATTTATCTTCTCAAAAAACCAGCTCTTTGTCTCATTGCTCCTTTCTACTGCCTTTTTTGTTTCAATAGTATTTATTTCTGCTCTGATTTTTATTATTTCTCTCCTTCTGCTGACTTTGGGCTTCATTTGTTCTTTTTTCTCTAGTTCAGTTAGGTGTGCTTTAAGGTTGCTTATTTGGGATTTTTCTTGTTTGTTAAGATGTGCCTGTATTGCAATGAATTTTCCTCTTAATACAGCTTTTGCTGTATCCCATATGAGTTGGTATGGCATGCTATCATTTTCATTTGTTTCCAGGTATTTTTTTATTTCTTCTTTAATTTCTTCAATGATCCATTGCTTGTTCACTAGTGTGTTTAGTCTCCTCATCTTTGTGCCTTTCTCAGCTTCTTTCTTGTAATTAATTTCTAGCCTTATAGCACTATGATCTGAGAAGATGCTTGTTATTATTTCAATTTTTTTAAATTTGTAGAGGCTTGTCTTGTTTCCCAACATATGGTCTATCCTAGAGAATGTTCCATGTGCACTTGAGAAGAATGTGTATTCAGCTCCTTCAGGGTGGAGTGATCTATGTATGTCTATTAAGTCCAATTGTTTTAGTTTTTCATTCAGCTCCACTATTTCCTTGTTGATTTTCTGTCTGGATGATCTGTCCATTGATGTGAGTGGGGTGTTGAGGTCCCCTACTATTATTGTGTTGTTTTTAACATCTTCCTTTAGGTCTGTTAATAGTTGCTTTATGAATCTTGGTGCTCCTGTGTTGGGTGCATAGATATTTATAAGCGTTATTTCTTCTTGACGAAGTGTCCCTTTGATCATTATATATTGTCCCTCTGTGTCTCTCTTTACCTGTCTTATTTTGAAATCCACTTGGTCTGATATGAGAGTTGCAACACCTGCCTTTTTTAGTTGCTATTTGCTTGAAGTATTGTCCTCCACCCCTTCACCCTGAGTCTGTGTTTGTCCTTGGGGCTGAGGTGTGTTTCCTGGAGGCAACAAATTGTTGGATCTTGTTCTTTAATCCATTTTGCCACTCTGTGTCTTTTTATTGGAGAGTTCAATCCGTTCACATTGAGAGTGATTATTGATGCATGTGGACTTAATACTGTCAATCTGTTGCTCATTATCTTGTTTTCCTGTGTTTCTTTTCCTGTGTGCTTTAGACTGCCCATTTAATACTGCAATTTCTTATGCTGGGTTTCTTAGATTTTCCCTTATCTATGATTTGTGACTCTGTTCTGTACTTTATTTTAGTGTCTACCTTGAAGTTTGTATTTAGAATCTCGTGTATAATATAGTCTATTCTCTGGTGGTCTCTTACTTACTCGACCAATACTGATTTACACCCTTTGCTCTTCCCCTCCTAAATAATTATTTTCATTTTTTATTCCAACTCATCTTATTAATTTGTGGTTAGAGTGCTAAGATCGTCCTTGTTTTGGTAGTTTCCTTATTTTTACCCTAATGCTATAGTTGAATATTTGCTATCCTGTTCTGGTTCTATCCATCGGTCTCCCTAGTCTGTGGCTTGTGTCCCCTTTCTCCCTTTTTTCTTTTTTCAAGTATGAGAGCCTTCTTGAGGATTTCTTGTAATGGAGGGCTTTTAGTTACAAATTCCCTTAACTTTTGTTTGTCTGGAAAAGATTTAATTTCTCCCTCATATCTGAAGGAAATTCTTGCTGGATAGAGTATTCTTGACTGAAGGTTTTTATCCTTTAAAGCTTTGAATATATCACTCCATTCTCTCCTAGCTTGTAGGGTTTCTGTAGAGAAATCGGCTGACAGTCTGATAGGGGCTCCTTTATAGGTTATTCTCTTTTTTTTCTTACTTCCCTGAGTATTCTTTCCTTATCCTTCCTATGTGCCAACTTTACTATTATGTGCCTTGTGGTGGGTCTTTTTACTACGACAAATCTAGGAGATCTAAAACCCTCCTCTACACACATTTCTCCGCTGATCCCTAGATTTGGGAAGTTCTCTTCAATAATTTCATTAAGCACACTTTCTGCTCCATTTTCCTTTTCCATATTCTCGGGAATTCCTATGATCCTTATGTTCTTACTCCTCATTGAATCCATTATCTCTCTGAGATTTTCCTCATTTTTTTAAATTCTTAGTTCTCTTTCTTCCTCTGTCTGGCACCATTCAGCCTGTCTGTCCTCGATTATGCTGATTTGCTCCTGTAGGTTGTCTACACGGGCATTCAGGGAATACGTATTCTGTTTTATCTGTTCCATTGTGTTTTTCATCTCAAGTAATTCTGTTTGATTCCTCTTTATGATTTCAATCTCTTTTGCGAAGTAACTCCAGAACTCAGTTTGTTTCTCTATCTTTCTCTCTACCTCATTGAGTTTTTTGATTATAGCTGCTGTGAATTCATTATCACTTAGTTTACCTAATTCCAAGTCCTCAGGACTTAATTCTGTGTTTTTATTGTTTTCCTTCTGGTCTGGGGCTTTTATAAATTGCTGGATGGTAGAGGAGCGGTTTTTTCTCATGGTGGTAGAATTCAGTTGCAGTTACAGACTGTTGCCACTAGATGGGGGTCGAGAGCGGCATGTTAGCTCTCTGCCTTTGGGGCAAGATGGCTGCGCCCACTGGCTTTGTTAGGGGGGAGGGGCTGTTACTCACACGCGCTGGTCTGGGTTCAGATCAGTTCTGTTCTCTGGTCTCCCAAGGCCCTTGATTTATAGGGTCCCCGCAGATGGATGCTTTCCCCCCTCGTCAGCGGGTCTCCACTGAATCAGCGGCAGGAGTCCTGGGTGATCTCCCGGTCACGCGGCCCCTCCCCCGCTCCTTCCCGACCCGCGCCGCAGCGATCGCAGACTCTAGGGGAGGGAGCGATGTTCTCTCCTACCGTTCCAGCGCCTCCGAAGGGGTAAAGCTCGGTTTATGATCTCTGCCTTCTTGGTATTGTAGGTCCCTAACGAGCTGGCATTATGTTTATTCTCTGAAATTCAGTTCTTCCAATCTTTTGCTGTATTTTGGAGGGGAGAGAATCCCGGGTCAGCTCACCCCGCCATTTTGCTCCGCCCCTTCTCCTTTTTTAATAAGAACACCAGTCATATTGCATTAGGGCTCATTCTAATGATCTCATCTTAACTTAATCATCTGCAAAGACGCTATTTCCAAACAAATTCACATTCACAGCCACTCAGGATTAGGACTTCAAGATCTTTTGGGGGGGATATAACTCAACGCACAACACACCTTATACAGCCTCTAGAATTGGAGATCACGTCCTAAAGGAAAAATACTGTATGATTGATACTCTCCAAATTTCCTCCAAAAGCTCTGCTTCTGTCTCTGACCTCACCCAAGCCCCAGGAGGAACACTTCACTGGTGTAAAGCCCAGACTCTCAGCCTCTTGTCTATGCCCAGAATGAACAAATGCTCCCAGGGTAAAAGCAGCCACAGAATTCAACTCACTTTATTGAAGATCTTGTCTCCCTTTCAGTTTCGCTTACCTCAGCAGGTCTCCAGTACCTCATACAGGTGATTTCTCTATTGTTTCTGGCTTTTCTAGTTGTTCATGACAACAACACTTTAGGCCACAAGTTATTGAATCTCATCCAGGAACAGAAGCCTGTTTATGTATCTTTATTATTATTCATTAATTCAACAAAAAGAGATTATATTCAATAGAGAGCTGATAGTTTGTGCTCTTTCAATTTTGATTTACCTTGAAGATGAATCATGTGCAATGTGTTTACAACATGTAGATTGTTATGCCTACCTGTATTTTGTTTGTTGAAGCTTCTTGGTGGGTCACTCTTCTGTCTGTAAGAGGAGAGACCCATGATTCCCTGGGTTTTAGGCAGCAGGAAAATTACCAGGATTCCCATGGATTATTTGTTTCAGGGAATCCAAAATCCAATAACCAGGTGGTCAAAATCTCCTTCTGCTCCTCCCTTAAAAACTACTGTCTTGGGGCTGACCCCATTGCCTAGTGGTTAAGTTTCACGTGCTCCACTGTGGCAGCCTGAGTTTGGTTCCTAGGTGTGGAGCTACACCACCCATCGATGGTTATGCTGTGGTGATGACCCACGTACAAAATAGAGGAAGATTGACACAAGTGTTAGCTCAGGGCAAATCTTCCTCAGCAAAATAAAAAAAGAAAAAGAAAAAGAAAAGACTCCTGTCTGTCATATGTATAGTAAGTGTGGACCGGGATCTTGTGCTTTCTGGAAAAATGGGAGAACTTTTGGATAATTCAGAATTTTAGGGACCACTTTGGAGAAATTTTGACTTAGATAAGGTAGTCAACCTTAAGGGGCACCTTTGAAAAGAACATCTCAAACATCTTGGGGACAATGGAATACATTCTTTGATTGGTATGTGGAAGCTTCTAAAAGACTGAAAGGAATCCAAAAATAGCTCCTCTAAAAGAATCCTTATAGTGTACAAATAAAAAATCTTAAAAACTTTTTCCAACTGAGCAGATAACCTTAACTTAGTCCATCTTGCAGAAGCACAATTTGGATCAAGCTTTTCTTTTGAGTTTTGTATTATTATACCTGAGACATGGCTAAAATTTTAAAATAAAACCTATAAGATCTGTGTGTCTATCTATATGTTTATGTGTATCTATGTGTTTATGTATATTATGTACATGTGATTTTTAAAAGAGTTCCATTTAATTGGCTTAAAGAAAAATAAACACTTATATAAATTAAGTATTCCTAAAACTCTCAGAAATATTTAATCAAACCCAAATGGTTTTCAAGTTCATATGATCAGGATAATCTTTGATAAATAAAAGCTAGTTTAAGTTTGTTGTTTTAATAAAAACAAGAATGTCTTCAGAATTGTCAATAATAAATGTAATGCAAACATACAACACCATCTACCTGGGTTTACTAGTCAAATAAGCTCATACTATATGTTATCAAACGTGTCAGCAAGAAAAATAACTTAAGATGTTAGTTAGCTATTTGATGTCTAATCTAAGTATAATTGCTAAAAACACATAATTTAAATAAATGTAAATAAAAATTTATACTAAGTTAAACTAAATAATGGATATTCATTGAATATCTAGATCTTTTCTAAATAAAATAACAAACTAAGACATTGATTGCTAAACATAAGTTTATAATTTATCTACTTTGGGCTTCTTAATTTTTTGTAGAGAGACAAAAGGTATTTGGGTCTATTAATAAATATATCCTTTGTCATATTAAAAAATAGTACTATGAAAAACATATATCTCTAAAAAGTATAAGTTTGTATAATTGTGTACTTGTAAATTTGCTAATCTACTACAGAAAGCTAATATATGATGACAGTTCACAATTACCTGCTTTCTAGTATTCTCTGGAAAGTAAAGATTACGAATAGTTAAAATCTATAATAAATATGTAAAACTAGAATGACTAGAAACAATAAGAGTGAAGGGAAACAACTTTGTTTACAGTGTATGAGAAGAAAATTGGTTGTATTTTTATATGTAGAATATGCAAGGAGTATAGGATGTGTTTTTCTGAAGGAAAAAGAGTAATGTTTTCTAAAATAAAATGATTGGTTGTTGCAGAATAAGAAATGAAAAAGAATAAGAAAAAATCTAAAAGGATATGGAAAGTAGCAGAAGTTTTATGGAAAAGATATTTTATGTTATGAGGTCAGAGCTGGCTAAAATTAAATAGATTTATATATAAGCATTTTTAAATGAGCTCAATAATGTACTGACACAAAATTACTTTAATTTCCTGTTAAAATCACAAAACTTCTTAGATTATTGGTCTGCTTTTAATAAAAATTATAGGGGCCAGCCTGGTGGCGTGGTGGTTAAGTTCATATGCTCCGCTTTGGTGACTCAGGGTTTGCAGGTTTGGATCCTGGGCATGGACCTACACAGCATCATCAAGCCACGCTGTGGTGGCATCCCACATAGAAGAACCAGAAGCACTTACAACTAGGATATGCAACAACGTACTGAGGCTTTGGGGAGAAAAAAGGAAGAGGAGGGTTGGCGACAGATGTTAGCTCAGGGCCAACCTTCCTCACCACTTTCCCCCAAAAAGAAAGCATAAATAAGAAAGTGATCAAACTCTTTTAAAAAATCTAAAAGGTTTTCTTCACTTTTAGTGCAACCTGCCTGGGAAAACATGATTCTGTGTCTTAGGAAATATTTCCTGTGCTCCACATTATCATTATCAGATCTTTGATTACTTAGGAAAACTGAGTCTTTTCAATTTTAAAAAAGCTAAGATTTTTTACAACTATGTAACTTTCTATATTTACCTTTGAAATCTTTAAATTGTTGCTTTGGTTAAAGAACTAAATATTGTTTCACAGTGACCTATGATCCTAATTGATCAAGTGTTTAAATCTTTTGACATTTTTAACAAACTTCCCCAAATCAAATGCTCAATGACGTCTTTTTGACCTCAAACTAACTTTGGAATTTTCCACAGGGCCCAGGGAAGATTTCAAAAGATTTGCTCTCTCTCCTTATAAAAGAGAAATGTTAATTTGTTTAGGCTTATTTTATATGTTAAATTGCATGAGAAACATCATTAAATAAAAAGTAATGTTTAACCTTCTCAGAATACATTCACATCTGATATTTTATGAACGTGTTCCAAAAATTATACAAATTTTCTAAAAATATATGTTCTAGTGTAATGTTATCAGTCATAATTCCAGTTATTGGTTTACAATACTGTATATTACAAAAGTAACAATTTGCTTCTCAATTTCATAAATTTTTTTTTGGTGAACTTTCACCAGATCTTTAACCATGGCTAATTTTAAGATTTTTATCATTCACAGACAGTTACTGTTTTACTCTTGAGTCTTCTCTGAAATCGTTTATAATCAACTACAGGCAAAAATGCTCCATTTTCAAAGGGATTCATGGTAAAGAATCTGACAAGTACTTTAAAATGCAGTTTTCTGATAACTTTAGATCATAACACTGAATTGGGTAAGAATTTCTAAAACTCGAATGGAAAGCTGATTGATTCATAAAGCTGATAACCAAAGATTAAGCAAAATAAGAACTAATTCCAGGATATTGAATGATGAGGATGATTATAATTTTTATGACTTCATTTAAAGCATTGCTGGTTCTTTAATGTTTTGTTTTCCTGATTTAAAGGACTCTTTTTACTCCTCTCTATGAAACTGTCTATAACGTACATCTAGATGATAAAGTATACTTTTGTAAACAAAGTTGAAATATTTATCTTCTTCTCCCTGCCTGTTTCCTCCAGATTTAAGAAACTTTTTTTTAATGTTTCGTGATTATATATGTATTTACATGTTAAATAAGAATCTGTTATTGTAATAGGATACAGGTAGACAAGTCCTTAGCTTGACATCTTAACCTAAAGAGACATTAAAGGTTTAATCTGAGATTTCTTACTACAAGCCAATATTACAGAACTAAGATTGACTTTATGGTGCTGATAAGCCCCCTTGGATACTACCAAAGATTTCACTGAAATGTCATATTTGAGAATATGCATAGAATTATTATTCTTGCTACATTTATGTAAATAATTCCAGTTTGATAAGACTAGACTTATTTTACAAACAAATTAGTCTCATTGTAAATATCTTTGATAAAAATGGAATAATTATGGAAAAAATTGTTTCAAGAGAAAATGGTGGTGTATCCATTATCAGATTCTAGTCCTGTTAATTGTCTTTGAGGTTTTTTTAATCTAATTATAGACCTCAGAGAAACCAGCACACGAGATCACATATGGACATCCTTCATGCCGTTCCTGTCTGTGCCACTCAAGAAAGTTCAATGAACATCGAATGACACCATCACAAACAGTCAAACTGCAAACTAAGAAAATCAATTTGATTGAAACTACCATCCTCATTCCACTATCTAAAGATACTTCAAAATCAAATTTATGAATTTTCTCACCTGGCTGCTCTCCAAACACAGAAACTGAATTTATAATTTACTCAAACTATCAACTTTTGTTTTTATTTTACTTCCAAAGAAATGCCTCTTATTAAATTTCTTGATTATTCACATTATATACAGACCTAATTTAGACAAAACCTTACCTGCAATACTACCTCCTGAAATAAAATATCCTCATGTTCATCCTGTCCTAAATAATCATGAGGTTATGTGATTGCTAACCCATCATGTTGTGCCTAAGTAAACAACTAAAAAAAATACATTGACATAGAAAGGTAAAACCTGAATCTGATTATAACCCATATACGTTATTTATTTGGTTAAATCGTGGCTTCTGGGAATATCTGCTCTGGGGAATTTTTCAGTCCTTGGCTATTTTTCTCCTGATAGTCATTATATTAACCTCTCTAGTGCACTGTATCCTCTCAAGGGTTTTAAGTGCCTTTTGACAGCCACTCACATCAAAGTCTATCCATCAGGATTAGACAACTTGAGGAATTCAATGATCTGACTGCCCATCACCATGATGATGATATAACTGTTGGTAACAGCAACTACATGACTCTCCATCTTGACTACTCAACTAGTGGAAACTCCACATATGTAATTCTTCAGTGTGGCTACATCAACAGTGGAGACCAAGACTAGTTGGTCACACACTCACCTTGCTGAGAGAATGGCAAAAAGGGGGGAATTGTTAAAATTAAATACAAAATAGAGACAGAACTTGAGAATCCCCTGAGCAGACAATACCATTTAAGCCACGTAAGCAAAACCAAATCTAGCTTATTTCATGAATGGGAGCAAAACTTAACTTAGGCTATTTCTTATAAATGCCTCTGACAATCATAAAAGAAACTTAAAAGTCATCTTCCTAAAAATGGTACAAGATAATCACTTTCAACCAATCCCCTGCCATCTGGAAACTCCCATCGTAATTACCAATCATTATAAAGGTCCACAACTTCCTTATTTTCACTTTAGAAGCCATCCTGCATCTTCATATCAAGCCATCCTTGAGCTTCATATCAGTCTTTGAGTTTGGAAGCTCCCAGTTCACACACAATTAACTCTTACCAAATATTATTTATTTATTTGATGCTTTTAATTTTGCTATTTCTGGATTTTTTTTGTTTGTTTTGTTTTTTTGAGGAAGATTAGCCCTGAGCTGACATCTGGGCCCATCTTCCTCTACTTTATATGCAGGACATCTGCCACAACATGACTTGATAAGTGGTTCCCACGTCCACACCTGGGATCCGAACCAGCAAACCCCAGGCAGCTGAAGTGGATTGTGCCAACCCAACTGCTACTCCACTGGGCCAGCCCCTATTTCTGGACTTTTGACAGCACTTTCTGTGTGCCAGGTGCTATTCTGGGCACTGGGAATTTAACAGTAAAATATTTTTAAAAAGACACAAGTCTCTACCCTCATATAAGTTTTATTCTAGAATATATACAAAAAGAAACAAAATAAACAGCTAAACTGTATGACATGTTAGAGAATAAGTGCTTAGGAGAAAAATTAAGCAGAGATGGAGGAATAGGGGGTACAGAATGTTGGTGGGAGTTGCATTTCTAGGAAGTAGCCAGAAAAGCCATTATTGAGAAGACACATTTTAATAATATACTAAAGAAAGCAAGGGGATAAGTCATGCTTATATCTGGAGGAAGAATATTAAGACACAAAAAACAACCTGTGCAAAGGTTCTTAGGCAGAAACATCCCTGGTGTCATGTAAAAAGTTGGCAGGAACAATGGTTTAGGTGTGACGGTGGGTTCCAAGGATTGTTAGCATTTGCTATTGGAAATAAGCTGGAAATAATGGAGATGTGGTTGAAAATTAGTGGGTTGAAATTGAGATTTTAGAAGATTTTAAATTATTGGCAATTACAAGGTCTAAGGATGACCATGGGAGCGAGCAGCTAAGATTGATTAAACGACAAGATTCCTGGAAGAAAATGAGTCAATGGGTCAGTTTAGAAGTCAGCAAATTGGAAGGATCATCTATGTGGGTATTAAAATGACCAATTTTATCAATTTTTACCAAATTACCAAAAGACGTTGGAATGACAGTGAGGAAAAAGCCAACCTCTGCAAGGAATAAGGTGGAATGACCTCAGAAGCAGTAGGTGACTTTTGTAAATAAAAGTGGTGGGTGGCATAGTCTAATAGAAATTAAAAGCTAAGGATAATCATGGGTTAAAGAGTGGGTATGAGCTGGGAAGTAGCAATGAAAGGCAATCACAACAAAATCTCATCTTCAAGCCTTTGTCATGAGAGATGCGGAAGAGAAAACAGCCCCTACTTAAGTGGAAATAGCATATGGGGGAAGAACCAAGAAAGCAAGAAAATAAAGAAAATATTCACATAAGAGATTGAAAGTATAGGAGATTCTGTTTGTTATTTACCTGACATCCAGGAGATGTAATGAAAGAAGATTTGGGGAGGATGAAAGTTATGATGTGTAAAGGGAGTTTATGGTGCTGTAGGACATTTAGAAAGCAAAATTTTTAAATTATCATTAAAAAATTGACAGTCCTTAGTTTAAGAAACATTCATGCAATCTCTTCAAAGCCTGGGAACTCAAAACTCCTGGACTTGCTATTGGGCTTTTTGAAATAGCATAATCCACAAGAATATGAGCTGTGAAGACAAAGTTTTTCTTTTCTCATTGCCACCTAAAATAGTACTTGGCGATAATGGGGAGCTGATAAATATTTGTCAAAGTAAATTCTAATTTTGAGTAAAAAACGTTTCTGTGGATGTTCCAGGTGCCAGGTCCTGGGATAGAGACTGCTAGTGCTCCACCAAAATCTGTTCTCTCTTCTTCTGTAGAAACAGAGGGGCATCTGCGTTCATGGCCACCTGAGCACAGCCTACATTCTCCAGCCTTCTTTCCATCTAAATGCAGCTCTGTGACAAACTGCTTGTCAATTGGACATGAGGGGAAGGGCTACGTTAATTTACAGGCAGAAATCTAAAACATTGGATTGCACTCTTCAAGTTTATTTTCCCTTCTTGACATCTGATACCAGGTTGGTGGTGTCACGACTGTAGACGACAGTGCTCTATGGCAATGCTTCTCAAACTGCAATGTACATATGAAACTCCTAGGGGCAAGTTCAAATTATGATTCATTAAGTGTAGGATGGAGCCTAGGATTCTGCATTTCTAACAAGCTCCCAGGTGATGCCAGTGATGTTAACATTTGCCTCAGATTTTGAACATGAATACTATATCAGATGACCAAGGAGCAGCTTGGAAGCAACCTGGGTTCCTGAATAAAAAGGAGGAGATGCAGTGCCCTGCCAACCTTGACCATTTACATGGAATTGTTATACCAAAAAGAATAAACCTCTTATGCTTTAAACGACTACACCACCTGGTATCTCCTTTATAGAAATCTAGTCTTACTCAAAGTAATTACAGAACTCAAAAGTAAAGCATTCTTATAGAAACCAGCAGGTCCTAGTATTAGGGTCACCAAAGATGATGATTAGATTAGATTTGTCAAATTCTAAGCACTCAATAACAACAACAATAACAACAACTACCACAAACATTTACTGAGTTTCTGCTATCATCAAAGCACTCTACAACTGGCTTCATACATATTCCTGACCAAATGGACAAAAATCCATGCCTTCTTGGAGCTTACATTCTAGTGGGAACAGACAAGTTAAATAGTATGTTAGA
Organism: Equus caballus; assembly: GCF_041296265.1. Taxonomy (NCBI): domain Eukaryota; kingdom Metazoa; phylum Chordata; class Mammalia; order Perissodactyla; family Equidae; genus Equus; species Equus caballus. The sequence continues at coordinate 17,546,749 of NC_091695.1, forward strand.
GGATGATAAATGCTATTTAAAAAGGAAAAAATAGACCAAGCTAAAGGAACTGGAGTGCTGAAGGGAATGCTGCATTAAATATGGCATAAGGGAGCCCTCCTCGAGGAGAGATTAGAGTAATGTGGTGAGAAGGAGCTGCTGTTAGCCAAGCACCGTTCTGGAAGAGCATCTTAAACAGAGAAAATAGCTGAAGCAAACGCTGCAATGTGAAAGCCTACCTGATGTAGTCAAGGAATTACAAGGAAGCCAGTGTGGCTGGAACCGAGGGAGCAAGTGTGTAAGTACCAGAGAGGCCAAAGAGGCAATAGAAGGTCAAAACACTGTGAGGATTTTGCGCTTTTCTCTGACTGAAATGGAACTCTTTCACAGCTTTAAGCAGAGAAGTGTCCTGGTTTGCCTCTAGTTTTAAAAGGATCCTCTGTCTGCTGTGCTGAAAATGGACTTAGCAGAACAAGAGTAGAAGTAAGGAGAATTCTTAGAGTTTATGGTTTGATCTAAATGAGAGATGATGGAAGCTTAGACCAGGATGGTAGGAGAATTAGTGGGAAAGTATATAATATTCTGCATATATTTTGAAATCAAATTAAAAAATTTAATAGGTTAGTTGGGAGCTGTGATATCATCCAATTTAGACTCCATTTTTTTAGCCTAGGAAACTGGAAGGACGGAATTTCCTGGGGAAGGCCACAGGTAGAGTATGTTTAGAACAAGAATAATCAGTCATTAAATATAAAGATGGTATTAGATATATAAGGGAGGTGTAAGCAAGTCATTGAGTATAAAAGTCTGGCATTCAAGTGAAAGGTCTGAGATGGCATAAATTTGAGAGTCATCAGCATAGAGATGGTATTTAAAGCAATAAGAACTCTTGGTTATATTTTATTTATACAACATATGAAATGAAAATTCTCCTCTGAGATTTGGTGTCCTAAACACATGCGTTTTCAGAGATAGCTCAGGGAATCACAACTAATGGAAAAAAGAAAAAAGCTTCCTGATCACTAATGACTTTCCACAAACACTTTTGCCCAGAGGAGATTCCTACAATTCAAGATGAAAAGCTTCCTCCCCTCCATAATCTCATCTCCATCACTACTTCTCCTTTTCTCATTTCTTCTTCTGCTTTTATAATGTTAAACAATAGCAATTAATACCAATGCTAACTCTGTGGCAAAGCTGGCAAGGCAAATATCTTATGGACGCCTTATGCGACAAACCAGAAAATTCCCACCTCATGATCTATAGGGCTTGTACTTTGAGATATTTTCTAGTAAAGAATATGAGCTTTAAATAAATCTTCCAAACTTTTGTCATCAGATTGTGAAGGTCATTCAGTGGCATTATCCCCAAAGAGGAATGCTCACGCAAAACCTCTCAAAGTGGCATTTATGGTTCCATCTACCAAACTTCAGGGTCTCAGACCTGTAAAAAAGTAGTCTGAATTATATTTATTCTCAGAGATAGACTCATTGTCAGCTCCTTCATGGACTGACTCATTCTTGTCCATACTCATTAGTTAACAGTACTTGGACCAGACTATAAATTTAATGAGATCCATGAAAAATATAAATCAAAACACCAAAGTGCTTATCCCAGTCATTGGTCAATATCTTTCTCTCCCAGGAGGAAAATCTCTATAGGAAGCCCAATCACTACACAGAGTTTGCTTGATGAAGGTAGAATTCAAGAAATCATAGCCTGAAACTTCTCTCCTAATGCAGAAGCATTAGCAGCTGGTCAGTTTCATACATGAGTCAGTGCAATACTTCCCTGCACTATGACTGCACCTGATACCTAATGGAAGTTTTGCTTCCTTGATATATTTTGTTCTGTATTTCCAAGCTGGGAATCTCACTTCTGTGGACATCTTCTATTTTGTGGTGGATTATTATGACATTAGTTCTGTTTTTTTATGTCATTTATTGCCTTTTTCATATATGTGATCTCATCCATGAGGCATTGACTTTTATAGTATAAGCCTTGCAATTTTATAAAGTTGTCACCAATTCATCAACCAAAGATTAAGGAAGTGTCCACAGACTTAAATTACAAAAATAGGTATGTATATAAAACTAAATAGTATGAACATATGAAAATAATTAATATGACAAAGAAAAAGTATGTTAAAGCCAATGGAGAGAAACTATGAATCAATACAATGAATATGTTTATTCTAACTAGAAATGTCCCTGTTTGAATAGAAGGTCCTGAGTTATCTCTTTGTACATGTTCAAGAGGCAAAGGAAATGCCTATTTTTAAGGGTGTTACAAAGGGGAGATAAGCATCAAATAGGCGCTTAATTAGTTGAGATATACATATATATACTTCTCTGGGATCATAAGTTTCTTGTAGTGACTCTGGGCTGTTCACTGTTGAGCCAGAAAAGATAAAATCTAGATTTAGTAGAATCCAGAACCGATTTGCCAACAAAATGGATGAGTCGAAATCAGGGACCAGTTTTTCACCTTGGATCAGAAACGTGGAGAAGAGAAACACAAACAAGAATAATGTACAAAAAGGGAGCTACAGTTATAGTTACAACAGGATCTGGCTCATAAACTGCAAGGCAGAGAGAAGAGAGGAGTGGGATTATCCTCCCACAAATATTACTGTTCTTGATGTTCTGACACTTTTTGTGATATTGGCTGAAAATAAAACGTGTCTGTGCTCTGTGATCATCCTGCCTGTTTCTTCAAATGTCCTATTGAGAGAGGACTAGATTGCCCACCTTGGGATACAAACAGTTTTTCTTTTCTATCAATCCAATTTTGTTTAAACTATTATGAAACTAGCAATTGGAGCCTTCTGCTCTTTGCGACTTCAAGTAAGAGCTTGTTGCACCATAATTTTCTCATGTCATTTTTAACTTCTGCATTCCTCAAAGTGTAAATTATAAGGTTGAGCAAGGGTGTCCCAATAGTGTAAAATGCAGCCACCATCTTGTCTACTGGAAATGTGTTTAGGGGGTGAGTTTATGTAAATATACATGGAACAAAGAATAAAATGATAACAATAACGTGGGAGGTGCAAGTGGAGAGGGCATTCCTTCTTCACTGTGGTTACTCAGAGAATGTAAGATACAAATGTAGGAGATAAGCAGGATTATGAAACTCACCGTGCATATAGCCCCACTGTTAAACACCATGACATAAGTATCCATGCAGGCAAGTTTCAACAAAGGTTGCATATCACAGAAATATTGGTAGATGACATTGGGGGCCACAGAAGGTTAATTTCAAAACCAAGAGACTCTGTACTAAGGAATGGATACAAGACCCCAACCCCGCCGGTTTCGCCAAGGCACCACAGACATGCTGGCTCATGATAGTCGAGTACTGCAGGGGCTTACAAGTGGACACATAGCAATCAAAAGACCTGAGCATGAGCACCAAGATCTCCATGCACCCAAAGAAGTGAACTGCAAAGATCTGGGTCAGGCACTTATCGTAGGAGATGATTTTCTTCTCAGATACAGAATCTATAAGCAACTTAGGCGCAGTGGTTGTTGAGGAGCAGGGATCAGTAGAGGATAAGTAGAAAAGGAAAAAGTACATGGGGCTCCCAAGCATCCGGCTATATCTTATGGTCATCACAATAAGTAAATTCGCCAACAGGGTTGGGAGGTATAGAAACAGGAAGACCGCAAATACTATTTTCTCCTTTAGAACATCTTGTGTTAACCCAAGCAGAATGAACTCCTTCATCCTGCTATTCAGCTCCACAGCTACAGTGAATGTAGAAAGGACACAGGTGAGAAATGGTTCATCTGCAAAGAAAATTGGGAAAATGTTGACTTGGCAATAGCAGTGGACTCGGACTCTGAATTCCAAGTGTGTAGCTCTAATTCCATTAACACATAACTCTGTGGGCCTCAAAGTGTTGCTTGCACTATAATCACTTGGGAAACTGTTTTTGGTGATGATATCCATGCTTTAACTATGAGTATTGATTCAAGGTCTTCCTGTGTGGACCAAGATTTTTTGAGGAAAATAAAAAGCTTTCAAGTGATTGCGCCCTCTCCCATTGTCTGAGAATTAATGACTTTGCCGTATGATCTTGATCAAATCACGAACGTCTTGAAGCTTTTTTGTCATATGAAAATTAGAGTTAATAGACACTTCACGAAGTATATGTTTATGATATGTGTATGCAAAATGTATATACATCTTAATTACTGAAAAATAATATCCCTATATAATTTTAAAATAATATATTTGGAGACTCTCTACTAAGAAAACACAGTTTTTTGATTTGGACACCAATTTGCACCCATTATTCCTGACCTCTTAAGTATCTTGGTTTGATTGTGCTTTAAGAAGAAATCATTTCTCCAACTTTAGGCTCATGGTCGCCATAATTTTATCTTCATTTTCAGTCAGGGCACATAAGACATTTGGGTAAATCACTGAGTTCGGCATTATTGAGGAAAATTACTATATATTTGAAATAATCTATTACTCATGTTAGATGCATGGCATCAAGTTTCACACCCTCTGGATCCAAATTTATGTGCTGCTTGTTATATTTCTATAACCTGAATAATCTTTACTCACATATGATTCTCATACCACTAATGTCCAGAGGTTTGTATTCTTGCAATTTTTATTACTCTTAAAACATAATTTAAAAAAATTATTTCAGACTTGCAACATAAAAATATTTCCCATTGTTCTACTCTATTCTTTATTTCTATACAGACATATCTATATAATTTCAACCATCATGTAATATTATTATACTTTCTGATTTTCATTTTTGATTGTTAAAAGCCTTTGTCCATGTAATTAAAGAGTATCCATAACACAGTTACCCATTTTAGTAACTGTAAATTAACACATCACAATCTCATAATATAAATCTTATAATTTATTCTTATTTAACTTGTTTCCAAATTTTCACCCTAATACAAACTTTTGAAGAAAGCTCTTCTCATTTATATCTTGTTGTTTATTTTTAATAATTTCATCAAAATAAATTTCTAGGAGATTGTGGCCATAAAATATGAATATTTTCAAGGTTTTTATAGCCTTTCAATTTGATTGTTTCAATATTTATTAGACACATTTTAATTATAGAGTGAATATATTTGCATAAAAATATCCAAAGTTAAAAGTAGATTGCAAGGTGAAAAAACCATCCTTCAAAAATTTATAATTAACCAATCCCACACTGCAGAAGTAACTGTTAGCTCTTTCCTCATTCTTTCAGGTTTTTCAGGGTTATACATATATATATATATGTCTGGTTAAATATCCCTTTTTATGCACAAATTGAATCATTTCCCATTGTTTCTAAAATAATAGCAATAAGGCACAAATTTCTAATAAAAAACTAACTTGGGGCATTATCTTATTTGCTTGGTTAATAGACTTAAAATTATGTTATATATTTCTTTGATTAATGGTAAAGTGTAATATTTTGTATAGTTTTACTTCTTACATTTCATCTGTTTTCAATTATGCATATATTTTGTCAGTTAATTTTTTGATATCTTTAAGTTTTGAGCTCTTTTGGTATTTATTTTTAATTTTTTACAGTCAAATCTATCAATTTTTCTCCCCTTTCTAGTTTAGTTTATTACTTCAATTTGGGAGTTATCATCTTTCTTCTGTCTTATAATTTTCCTGTGTCTTTTAATATTAATGAGAAATGGTCTAGAATTTATTTCAGTATGTGTTTGGGGATATTCCTCCTCTTTCTGATCAATCACCAATCCTTCAATGAATCAATGAATCAAAGTCAAATCATTATATATTTACTAAGAACCTACTCATCTGCAGTCACTATAGTGTGTCACGGAAAGACATCTTCAACTTCTTTTTATTCAAGTTAGAGGGATAACATACTTCTAGATATGATAATTAATTACATAAGAATGACACACAGTTGTATGTGATAATACCAAATGAATTTTGATTTCAACAGTAAAAAAGTTCCCTAGAGAATGAATTGATTGGCTAGTGAAGATTAAAAAATGATAAAGAAGTGGAGTTACGGCTTTAATTGTGTTAAACTGTAGTTTCCAACAGGGTTCTCTGAAACTCAAGTATTCAATAAGCTTATACTGGGTTTCCCTAACTAAATCAATATTTCAATATTAGTAACTTAAATTGTCCATTTACCTCTAATAAATATACACATCTAAATAAAACTTTGTTTCTTCGCAATCCAGCTAAAATAATATTACTTCAGTGTGATAAACTAGAGATGATATAAAAACTACACAAGATCTGATTGGCAGTTCCAATTATCTCTGACAACTATAAAAGAGAAAATGAATTAACGATTACTTAGTTTCAATCCACTAAGTTCATATGGGGATGAAGACAAAAGGGAGGGAACATTTTGCTGTGAAGAGAGAAGTTAGGTGAGAAGAGCGAGTAAAAAATCATAAGGGGAGAAGCATGCATTGCTTCAGGTGAACAGAGATGATCTCCATAAAAAGTAGTCCCATCAAATCAAAAAGTTGTAAAAGATACATTTGTAGGCAGATAACTTACAACCATGAAAGCCAGGCCATGTAATTCCATTTTATTTTATTTTCAATAAGGAAAGAGAAGATTTGGGGACATAAAGACAGAAAAGCAGCACTTGACAAGATGTATGCATTACATTCACATCAACCATACCTGGGGTTTTATCATTCAATTTACCTATTTCCTACCACTCCTAGACCATCCTACCTCTCTGATTTTGGGGACATCACAGTAGTGAGCATCCTATTTTCGCTTCCTTAATCCCTAATTTTTACTTTTACCTGTTGAAATTTTAACCAGTTCAAATTATATTTGATGCTAGAAGTCTTCCCGCTTTTTTCCAGGTAATTTGGACATCTGCCTCTGTCTTCTATGCTCCTATATTACTATGGGCTTTGTTAAATATATGCATTTAATTGGATACAGCAATCCTAGCTTATACATTATTCTTGTTCTTTAATCTTATCATTCATACAGATTTTCACTTTTCTTATTTCATTTAACCTGCACATTTTCTTGAAAGGTGAGTATGGCCACTTCCCTTGTTCTTTTTTTAAAGATTGGCACCTGAGCTAACACCTGTTGCCAATTTTCTTTTTCTTTTCTTTCTTCTTCTTCTCCCCAAAGCCCCCCAGTAAATAGTTGTATATTCTAGTTGCAGGTCCATCTGGCTGTGCTATGTGGAATGCTGCCTCAGCATGGCCTGATGAGCAGTGTCATGCCCACACCCAGGATCAGAACCAGCAAAACCCTGGGCTGCCGAAGCAGAGCGCACGAACTTAACCACTCAGCCACGGGGCCAGCCCCTGCCTTATTCTTTTCTATGTACAAAGCTTAACCTCTGATACAGAAAGTTTTACCAGGTACAGTCAGGCTATAAGTAGAGTGGATGCTACTGGATAGCTTCTCTCTCTAGCATTCGCCCTCCGTGTCTTATAAAACACAAATCCCAATCATCGTGTAGATTGCATCCTAGAAAAGGCAAATCCTGAACCATCAGAGAAGGATGCCAATTGATATCTTAATTTCCTGTCCCAACTCCAAAATCAAATTCTGTAAACTGCACAGTGAGACAAATATCAAAGCAGACAACTAGATACCTAAGTGAATAATAGAGAAGAGGAGGAAAGGGCAGAGACTGAATGAAGTCAGAGCAGGAGAGAGGAGAGTGACAGTGAGCAGACACCATAGAAAGAAGAGTCAGAGGACAATACACAGAAAGATATAGAAAGGGGAGAGAATTAGAATTAATTCTAATAAAAATATTAGAAAAGCCAATTTGACCCAAGATTTCATAGAGAATTCAGCTTCTTTCTCCCTGACCACTGCACTATGACTTGCCCCAAAATCAGAGAGGAGATGAAGTTGTGGATCATGAGCAAGGGTTGCCAAGGAGCTTGAAAACTCAAGTGTATAGAAAGTGCAGCCATGTCTTATACTCTTTCCAACAAAACATCACCACTGACCTAAAACTCTTCAAATGAGGAGACGCCCAAAAAAAAAATTTCTGCCAGGCCGGCCTCAATGCCATGGTACAGATTAGTGCACACTTTGTGAACAGAGTTGCTTTTTTTTTTTCTTGAGGAAGATTAGCCCTGAACTAACATCCACCACCAATCCTCCTCTTTTTGCTGAGGAAGATTGGTCCTGAGCTAACATCCATGCCCATCCTCCTCTACTTTATATGTGGGATGCCTGCCACAGCATGGCTTGATAAGCGGTGCACAGCTCTACACCAGGGATCTGGGTGGGCGAACCCCAGGCCGCTGAAGCAGAGAGCATGAACCCAACCACTAAGCCGCCCGGTGGCCCCTGAACAGAGATGCTTTTGAGAGGTAGTACTGCTTTTTGCTGAGGCCAGAGAAGACTTAGGAACCCTGGACCACCATAACCTTTCATTGGTAGAAATACTCTCCGCAGCTCCATCACTTCTTAGAAGACACACTGAGCACAGTTTCCATCCAGTCAGGGGTCAGCCTGGTGGGGTAATAATTAAGTTTGCATGCCCTGCTTCAGAAGCCCGGCGTTTGCCAATCCGGATCCCGGGTGTGGACCTGACACCACTTGTCAAGCCAAGCTGTGGCGACATCCCACATAAAATAGAGGAATATTGGCACAGATGTTAGCTTAGCAACAATCTTCCTCAAGCAAAAAGATGAAAATAGGCAACAGAGGTTAGCTCAGGGCCAATCCTCCTCAGAAAAAAAAAAAAAAAAAAGATTCCATCAAATCAGTCTAGAGGAAGCAACATAAAAAAATATTTCAGACAGACTGAAAAACTTACCTCTTTTCTTATGAGCAAGTAGATGAATTCCAATAAAGTATATTTTTTGTACCTTCAGTTATAATTTACTTAGAAGATAAATCTTATGATGCCTGGATAAAACACGCAATTATACTTCATGGAGATTTATCAGTGCTTTCTATCACAGGAGGTTATGGAGAAAGGAGGACTCTGCATGTGGCCATAAGTCACACAGTTCCCGCCCAGAAGCGATAGGTTAAACAAAACAATATTCATAATGGAGCAGGAGAGAGTGTCATGAAAAATAGGGGAAGTTTCTTAATTTAGTTCTTGGAAACCTTTTGGAGAAAAACATTCCTGTGTTTTGAGAGAGAAATCTCTCTGAAGACAGCTCTCTTCCTAGAGTCTGTCTTTTGGAAAAATATGAGTTAAGTGTTTTCTTTTTATAGCATTAGATATTTATAGTAATTCCCACAAAATTTGCAAGTGCCTTTTAGCCTCAGAAGCTCCAAGGAAACCATTAGTCCCAACTCAGTCCCAAAGGATGTCCAATGAGCTACCTAGCACAGACAGTCCAATGGCAAAAGTAAACTTTGGACCCAGGTAGTTAAACTTCAACTCAACAGGATTTGCAGGTGGAGAAACTCTGTTCCGTTTTCCATGTCATTTGCTTAAGCTCTTCTCTTCTAGAGGCATGAAAGTCTTTGAAGCCAGTTAAAGGCTTAGAAAGATGAAATATGTAAGGGAGACATGAGTCCTGGCCCCACCACTTATCTCTAAGTGAATTTAAGCAAGTTTTTCAACCTCTTTAATTTCCTGTTGTTTCTTTGTAAATGGCCACTAGTAATAGTCATTATTTATTTAAAAATTATTAATGTTAAGTTCTCCCATTTCTAATTTTATCTATGTTTTTAAATCAATGTAGAGAGGAAGATAGGAAAGGAGGAAAAGAGAAAAGAATTCTTAAATACTCGTCTTATATATTTTCTTTTTCTGGTTAAAGATACATGCCCTTACACTTACAGGGAAGAAAGTTATATATTTGCTTTTGAATGGTTGCAACCTATTAAAGATGGGCTGGATTACATTACAACATTACTTTATTCCCTGGAAAACCATGTTAGTACCCAGCCGTCTGGCCTAAGAATTGCCTGCAAGGTATGACATTGCATGCTAGGTGCCTTAAATGAGGATGAATGAGAGGTCCAGGGTAGGAATGGAAGGAGAAAGATGGGAGACAAAATGAGGTGGGAGAATGCCATGAATAGATTGCACCATGCTTTGCAGTTTTACTGAAGTGTCTAGTGGCAGCCAACAAGCTCAAGTGTCTCAGAGAAAAATCAGATCCCCACATCTGGCCTTTTTTGTTAAAAACGGACTAGAAGAATCCCTAGGAAGGTTTTGGTATGTTACTTAAAGTTTTTGAGCCTCAGTTTCCCCATCAATTAAACAGCAAAGTGAAGACTTACCTTTAAAATGTTTCTATAAATACTAAAATATATTACATTTGAAAGGAAAGAATGCCTGCCTCAGAAAGTGTAGAGGAAATATTTGTGCTTTTATTAACCAGACTTAAACATGAAGAATTGAGGACCAAGGAAGTGAAATAACTCACCTAGGGTCATACAGCTAATGAGTAACAGAACTGAGCCTAGAATCCAAATCTCTTAAGTTCAATTCTAATGCTGTTTTTACTTTAATAAGGTATACAGTAGTGTCATAAGGTTTATTAGGCTAGAAAACAAAAGCAGTCCATGAATGAGTCCCTGCATTAAACTTCCATTAAAAAAGCCTGAAATTGACTCCCTACCTTTGAGGAAATGATTAAGCTTCCCAGTTCTGGTGGAAACATTTTGCAGAGGGTAGTTTCAAAGGAGACCATTAAACTGCCCGAAGGCTGGAAGCTGAGTCAATGATCTCTTGAAGTCCCTTCCAGCAATGAGTGAACTGTAGACTGAATGACTGGATTCCCTAACTGGACTCCAGGTTCTGCTAAACCAATGCCAGGGTGTTATTGAATGCAGTTGACTGTGGTAATTCAATCATGGAAACCACAAATGGGAATAGATGACAACTGAGGTTTTTACTAAGTTTGATTCACCTCTGTCTCACATGTAGTCTTAGGATGAATTGAGGCCATAATTTAAACTCTGCTCATTTAAATTTATATCTTACTACAGTAGGATTTCCAGTGACGAATTCATAAACTCTGGCAGAAAATTAATATCATATACTCTTCTTCATTGGGCCTGAAAGGGAAGACTAAGTAAAGAAAAAAATGATTATTTAGTATTTTTGTCCACAATACTCAATGAGTAAGTATTTTATTGGTGTTGATGTGCATGGGGAAAATGAAATATTTTACTGTAAATCATTTATTTCAGAAGCCCCTTGGCCACCTGAGATAAATGAAACTTGATTATGGAAATGACATGCAAGATGTGTCTAAATTGGAATGATGTCTGTATCAATTATTATTCAAATAGAATTATTCTGACTTGGGTAGTAGACAAAGGCAAGAAAATTCAGGTCACCAAGTGAATTAAAATATAATCCTCTCTTGAAACCTATTTTTTAGTCTCAGATGTCTCTGGCTTCTATTCCTGTTGGAGGGGAAGAAAATCAGCTTACTACACTTGCAGCTTTCATACTGGTTTTGCTAGTAACATTTTCTCTCAATAGTTCTCTTTGATTGTTCTCAAATAAAAGATACTCATTGCTGACTCCCTTATGCAATCTGGTGCCCCTTATTCTCCCATAGTTGATTGGCATGGGGTGGTCACCTGATCCAAGAGGAACTCATCCACAGGCAAGACTGGGTCAATTAGGTTTTCTCTCTCAAGAAATTCACCAAATGACTCAAATTCTCTAGCAGATGTTCATGGATCATGTTAAGTGATTGAGTCACGTGATACAGGTACACCTACAGTTGAGGTTCTGAGAATTTTCTGGGCTCTGCCCTTCCTGAGTCCTGATTGTTTTTTCCCAACAGTCACTGAGATCAGTGTCCTAAATATAAACTTCTTTTCACTTGAAATACTTGAATAAGTTTCTATTCCTAATATCTAAGATATTTTTGTCCTCCCTTCAGAAAGGTTTTTTAAAGCATGGAGTGAATGGCAAGCAGTCTGATGGACTGGTTCTCTTTTCATTCTTTTTGGTGATTGGATTTTAAGTAAGCATAAAATCTCTTTTCAATTTACATGTGAGGATACGGAGTAGCCAAATCAGTGTTAAGGAGTGATCTCTTCTTGTTCTATTCAGAACCTTTGGATGTTGTAACAGTGCCTCTGAAGTTCCTAAATACTATGTCTTTAATGGTGTTTTACATCATAACTAATGATGCTTCATCGTATTGGACTGCTCGTTAATACTGGCTTCCAATGACTCCATAAACAATATTTCCTTGATAATGAGCACAAATACAAATCTGTTGACCAGAGTCTGCAAGAAAATGTGAGAATAATTCATTTCCCAGTCATGTTAAACTGACTGCTTAGAATTTTATACCGTAAGTATGGAACTACTCACCTTCCAACCACGTTTTCCCTTGAGCTCTTTAAGCCATAATCACTGAATTCCTGGAAAGTGATGTCTTTCAACACTGACCACATCCCTGCCTTCCACACTCCACCACCTGCAGGGAGGAGATGAAAGACCTGAGCCCAGACGAAGAACAGTGGTCCCATTCATATAAGTCATGTCCCTCATCACATGTGGTTTAAGAACAAAACAGGAGAGCACAATGCCACCACATCCAGGGGAGGCAAGAAAGGTCCAATCAGCATTGCAGAGCAAAAGTTTTAAAAGCCCTTGAAGGAGATAAGTACAGTAACCTCTGAACTGTCTGACATGTGACCTTGAGCCTGTGGAAGGGCTAGGGTGACCTCCTTTGTTTTCAGCAGGAAGGATGGGCAGGCTATAAGATGGTTGCCACCACCCCCACCATCTGCAGTGCTGTAGATGGTGGCACTGCAGTTAGACCATGAACAAGTGACTGCTGAGAATGGCCTACATACCTGCCCCACGTCAAGGGTCAGCAGGGGACCATTTATAGCCCATACCCTTGAACTTGTGCTGTGTCACCCAAAATAAGCATGTAAACCCCATTCTAGTAATCAACTTAGTATAATATTATAAAAGAAACAACGAACCAGCCTGTGGAAGCCATTTGCTTGCCAGACTGCCCTCCTGGAACCAAGGTTCTGGCCACAGAACCTGGGGTAAGTTCACAGCTACAGAATCCACAGCTTCCTGGGCTATCTGATTGGCCCCATGGGTGGAATAGAGTATCAAAGAGCACCCCAAAGAGAGAAAACAGAGATGATACTCATGCACTCTGGTGTGGGCTGGGGTGCCCCACCAGAAGGGTCTGCCCAGTCACAGACACTGGCAGAGAACATAGGAAATTTCACAGAAGATATTTCAAAGTGTGGAGCCAGGAACCGTGGCCCTGCTTGCCCAGATCTAAAGGCAGTACTAAGTAAAATATTGGTTCTTCTCATCTATGAACATAAAATGATAATCATGCAAATGACTTGGAGAAAGTGTTCCAAGCAGAGACAATAGCCTAGGTAAAGGCCCCAAAGCTAGAAAATACCTGACCTGTAAGAGGAACAGTCAGCTGCCAGAATAACCAGAGGAGTCAATGAAGAGTTGGTCATAAGAGAGGAGTTCAGAGAGCTGACAGGACAGCCAGATTATGGCTGCTGATTCTAGTAATTGTAAGGGCTTTAAATTTTACCTGAGTGATATGGAGAGCCATTGCAGAGTATTTAACAGAAGTGTGATATGATCTGACTCAGGGTTTAAAGGATAATTCTGAGTGCTGTGTTGAGGATAGAGTATTAGAGGGTAGGAGGTATGAGGCAATTGTGATAATTCAGGTGAAAGATGATGACAACTTGGAACTAGGTAACAGGTCTAAAACTGATTAGAAGTGACGGAATTTGGGATGCACATTGAAGGTGGGGCCAACAAGATTTCCTGATAGAGTAGATGTGCCATCGGTTGAAATAGAGAATGTTGTGAGTGGAGTACTTTTAAGGATAAAAGAGATAACAGATTTTTTTTTTTTTACAATGTAAATGACCCAGTAGAAAGGGAATGAAGAGGATATCAGAGCTATAGAAGAGACTTTTAGACCAATGTCTTCATGCAAGTGATAAGCAGATGAGGTCCAGTGCATGAGAAAAGAGGTTGTTTGCCTTTGGATAGGAGAATAGATAATGCATTTACAGGAGTAAGTAGCAAGGTAGCATGTAATTGGATGGGTGATGGCAGATTGGTAGATACAATCATAAGAGTTTATGAAAGTTTATCTTCTGATGTCTTAAATTTTCTCAGTGAAATAGGAAGCAAGTTTATTTAATGTTTCCCAATAAGTCTGATACTTGCGGTAGCTTTTAGGCCAATATCCTCCTTAAAATTACAGCGCCATTTTATCCCTTCATTGCTATCCTTTGTTTCATGAGTAGTATTGAATTTTTCAACTCTAATATAAAGATAATCAAATGATTTACAATCTAATACTAGTAACAGCAAATTCTAATAAAAAAGGAGCAAGACCATATGGTATTTCTATTTTTCACTTTTTTAGAAATCTCCATGCTGTTTGACCAAGTGGCTGCACTACTTTGCATTCCCACCAGCATTATATGAGGGGTCCCTTTTCTCCACATCCTCTCCAACATTTGCTCTTTTCTGTCTTGTTAATTATAGCCATTCTGATGGGTGTGAGGTGATATCTCATTGTAGTTTTGATTTGCATTTCTCTAGTAATTATTGATGCCAAACATCTTCTCATGTGCCTGTATGTGTCTGTATATCTTCTTTCAAAAACTGTTTGTTCATATCCTCTGCCCATTTTTTGACCTGGTTGTTTGTTTTTTTTGTTGTTGAGCTGTATGAGCGCTTTATATATTTTGGAACTTAACCTCTTGTCAGATATATGATTTGAAAATATTTTCTCCCCGTTGGTGGGCTGTCTTTTGGTTTTGCTCATGATTTACTTTGCCTTGCAGAAACTTTTAATCTGACGTAGTGTCATTTGTTTGTTTTTTCTATTGTTTCCCTTGCCTGGTCAGACATCATACTTGAAAATATGCTTCTAAGACCCATGTTGAAGAGCATACTGCCTATGTTTTCTTCTAGAAGTTTCAAGGTTTCAGGTCTTACATTCAAGTCTTTAAGCCATTTTGAGTTCATTTTTGTGTATGGTGTAAGATAATGGTCTATTTTCATTGTTTTGCATGTGGCTGTCCAGTTTTCTTAACACCATTTATTGAAGAGACTTTCTTTTCTCCATTGTATGTTCTTGGCTCCCTTGTCAAACATTAGTTATCCATAGATGTGTGGGTCTATTTCTGGGCTCTCAATTTTGTTCCATTGATCTCTGTGTCTGTTTTTGTGCCAGTAACTTGCTGTTTTGATTACTATAGCTTTATAGTATATTTCGAAGTCAGAGATTTTAATACTTGCAGATTTGTTCTTTTTTTCTCAGGATTGCTTTGGCTATTCAGAGTCTTTTGTTGTTCCATATACATTTTAGGATTCTTTGTTGTATTTCCACGAAGAATGTCACTGGCATTCTGATTGGGATTGCATTGAATCTGTAGATTGCTTTAGGAAATACGGACATTTTAATTATGTTAATTCTTCCATGGGCATGGAATATCTTTCCATTTCTCTGTGTCTCCTTTGACTTCTTTCAATAACGTCTTATCATTTTCACTGTATAGGTCTTCACCTCCTTGGCTAAATGTATTCCTAGATACTTTACTCTTTTTGTTGTAATTGTAAATGGGATTATATTCTTGATTTCCCTTTCTGTTAGTTCATTATTGGTATATAGAAATGCAGCTGATTTTTGTATGTTGATTTTGTACCCTGCAACTTTGCTGTAGTTATTGATTATTTCTAATGGTTTTCTGGTGGATTCTTTAATGTTCTTTGTATTTAGAATAATGTAATTTGCAAACAGTGAGAGTTTCACTTCTTCCTTTGTAATTCAGATCCCTTTTATTTCTTTTTCTTGCCTAAAGGCTCTGTCCAAAACTTCCATTACTATCTTGAATAAGAGTGTCAAGAGTGGGCACCTATATAATCCAGCTATCCCACTACTGGGTATTTATCCAAAGAATATGAAATCAACAATTCAAAGAGATTTATGCACCCCTATGTTCATTGCAGCATTACTCACAGTAGCCAAGATGTGGAAGCAACCCAAGTGTCTATCAATGGGTGAATGGATAAAGAAGTTGTAGTGTGTGTATGTATATATATGTATGTATATATATATACATACATACATATATATACATTGGAATACTACTCAGTCATAAAAAAGACAAAATTGTGCCATTTGCAACAACATGGATGAACCTTGAGGGTATTATGCTAAGCGAAATAAGCCAGACAGAAAGATAGTCACCACATGATTTCACTCATATGTGGAAGATAAGCACATGGACAAGGAGAACAGATTAGTGGTTACCAGAAGAGGGAAGAGGGTTGGGCAGGGTAAAAGGGCACATATCCATAGTGATGGATAAAACTAGAATATTGGTGCAGTCTATACAGAAACTGATTTAGAACAACATACTCCTGAAATTACACAATGTTATAAGCCAATATGACATCAATAAAATAATTAATTTTGTTTTTGAATTTTAAAAAGGAGTCAGATCAAGATTTGATTAGAAGTCAGACTGTTGAAAAAAAAGGCATTGAGCTGCTGAGTAACATGCAATGAGTAAGTTATTAAATTTGAATTAATTTAGGGGACCTATAGAACAGACAAGAGGAGAAGTTTGTGGAATCTAACTGATAGGTAATAATTTCAGTGTGAAAGTTCAGAATAGTTCTTATCAATGTAATAGAAGGCATAGCTTCTAGACCTACTTTGATACTAGGAAAATTTTCACAAAGATTACAAATACTTAAATTTATAGATCTCATTATGATACTTTCAGTTCTTTCATTCTATAATTAAAATAGAAAATGATCATTACAAGGCTCTTACAGAGATCAACATTATTACACTGTCACAGGCATTTTCTTCTTCTTTGAAGTGAAATAAGGTGAATAATTGTAAAGTGAATCCAGAAATTTAATTTTAAGATGTTGTAAGCTGGCAGTGATGTAGGAAAAAGTTAAATGGAAGCTCTGTGCAAAGATTTTTGATGCCAAATTGCTGTGTCATCTGTAACCTCATGAAGGATTTGATTTTTAATTATAATACAAATAGAGTCATTTTGACATCCGTGCTCTTCTGAGCTTGAGAGTTAAAAAATAATAGCATTCCCTGATCAGGACCCTGCTTATCTTTCACATCTCTGCTTGGACCACATTCCCTGTAGTCCACTGTGCACTGATTACCCTGATCTTACTTTACATTAGTTCCTACCATAGAGTTTCTGCACAAGGTTTTCTCTTTTGTCTTAATTGTTCTTCCCACTGTAATGCTAAAGAATGGTTCTACCTCATCATTCCAATCTTGGTTTAGAAATCATCACTTAGAAAAGCCCCCAGATCCACCCAAGTAGAGTTACCCACTCACACATACAGCACTCCATTACAATTTTTTGAGATTCGCTTATCACTCTATGACTTTACTTTCATTTGTATATGCTGTTCATCTCCTGCGCTAGAACACAAGCTCCAGGACAGAAAGGAAACATATTGTCTCATCCATCGCTTTATACTCAGATCCTAGAAGAGTATCTGAGACTTTGTAAAATTCTGCAAATACATTTCAATAAATAAATTAACCTAATTAAAAATGGTTGGTGGTAATCGATGCTAGATATCTATTCCATATATGCAGTTTGAATTTAAAAATAAAAATCTTTATTTAAATATTGGTTGAAATACTGTAACTAGTATGGCAATTATTGTATTGATATATATCACATTTTTCCAAGAAAACCGTAACAGAATACTGAATCATGCTATGACCTTAGCTTTCCCATATACTTAGTCAAGGGAGGCAGTTTAGAAGGCATTAGTGTCTCTCTATCGACAACCAAAGAAAGATCTGGGAGAAAATAAATATCCTTTAGATTTAGAAACCCAAATTTAGAATGTAACAGCAAGAATCATTCTCCCATAGTTTAAAAAAATAGATCCATTGAATTGCACTTTTTTTTCATAAAGAATAGATATATTCAAGATACAGACACCAGATTCTGAAGTTTCTTGACTCCAGCATGATGAATTCTTATTCTGCTTCTCAAAAGGATGGAAAAAGGTAGTG
Source organism: Equus caballus (assembly GCF_041296265.1). Classification (NCBI taxonomy): domain Eukaryota; kingdom Metazoa; phylum Chordata; class Mammalia; order Perissodactyla; family Equidae; genus Equus; species Equus caballus. The sequence continues at coordinate 17,564,727 of NC_091695.1, forward strand.
GACAATTTTGGTAAAGTGGTCGCCTCCATGTTGAATAGCAAATTACTAATCTAAGATTGTACTAGCTTCCAAAAGGAAATTTGACAGCAGGAAAATTCTAATTTTATAATTATTTATCCTTCCCTACTTCTTACCCAACCTACAAAATTGAAAATATCCCCAAAAAGTCTCTTTTAGACTTATATTCATTCAATAATATTTATTAGCCAGCTAGTAGTTGGCTGGCAGTGTTCTACCCACAGCATGACTGAAGAAACATAATCCCTGCCCTTACAGGGATTATAATCATGCAGGGAAAACAGAGAAGATAAAAGTCAAGAAAAAATTTTTTAAAGTATAGTTTGTGATAATTGATATTAAGGATACAATGAGCTGAAGAGCTAGAGAATAACAGAGGTGAATGATTAAAGAAATTAATCAGGGAAGACTTGACTAAGGAGGTGGGAGTTGATCTGAAGATGGAAAAAATGAGATGGAGCCAACCAAGCAAAATATTCAAAAAAGAATTTCAGCAGTGATCAGAGTAAGACCAAAAGCCCTAAACTGGGAAAGGCTTGAATTATTCAAAAGACAGGTTAAAAAATAGAGAGAGAGGGAGTGGCCAGACTCATGTGAGAAAAGAGATGGAGTACAAAATGTCCTGAGGAGGTAAGCAACAACTTGATTGTGGTATCTTAATGTGATGTGCATGCTTAGAACATGCCCTTGACTGCTGTGTGCCCAGTGGATTGCACTGAATGGGGAGAGAAAGACCTCAATGTCCTTGTAGGAAAGATTTGTTCTTAGCATGTAAGCTAGTGACCATCCAGGGTCCCCTGTTTCACCCACAGTTTCCTCATGGCATTTTTCACCTGTGTATTCCTCAAAGTATAGATCAAGGGATTTAACATGGATGTGACAATGGTAAAGAACACGGCTATCGCCTGTCTATGGAGTAAATGGCCACAGGAGTTAGGTACAAGAAAATACATGGTAAAGAATAAAACAACCACTGTAAGGTGGGAGACACAGGCGGAGAGAGCCTTATGCTGCCCTTCAGAGCTCTAAGACTTCAGAGAGCAGAGGATCACCATGTAAGAGGCAATGAGGATAAGAAGATAAGGAAGAGGATAAGGTCACACACATCACGCCAGTGTTGAAGATGACTAAGAGGCCCAGGTTGTGGAGGTCCATGCAGGCGAGTTTCAACAATGGAAACAAATCACACATAAAGTAATCAATGACATCGGAGCCACCGAAAGTTATTTGATACATGAAGAAAAGCTGTATTGTTGCATGCATGGTTCCCCCAGTGAGGCCCCTTCCGGCAACAGGCAACACACTCAAGGGCTCAAGATGGTTATGCAGTGCAGGGGCTTACAGGTGGCCACATATGATTGTAGGCCATGACAATGAGAAGGATGATCCCCAGACCACCAAAGAAATACTCTGCAAAGAGCTGGGCCATGCAGCCTTTGAGGGCGATGATAGTGCTCTCAGAGAGGGAGTCCACAGTCATCTTGAGGGTGACAATAGAAAAGTAGGTGGCATCCATTAGGGACAAGGGAGTAAGGAAAAGATACAAAGGTGATCTGATTTGTGATCATGGTTACCACAGTGAGTAGGTTTCCTAAAACTGTGGACACATACATGATTAGAAACACAGCAGAGAGTATTTTCAGCAGGACAGGATTCTTTGCGATGTCCAAAAGAATGAATTCAGTCACACTGTTTGGATTCTCCATTTACTGTGGGCTGATGTAAGCACATTGCTCTGCACTGGAAAATCTACAAAGTAATAGTGTTTTGAACTAGTAATCACTGAGTGTATTGGACATTTTTGCACTCTATCTCACACCCTCTTGACTTACTTTTTTCTCTAGCTATTGATACAGCAGCCAGCTGCTGACAATTATAGCCTGACAACAGCTTTTTCCTACTTATCCCCCCAACAACACCTTCTCTCCTCAGCGTATCTCTTGCTGTCTGTCCTGGTATGTGCTGCTTGAGATGCTTAGAAGACTCTGCTTCATCATTCTGGTGCACACACACACCTGGAAAGATGAAGGAATTAACACAGTTTAAGGACACCCTGGATCATTGATAGATATAAGCCGGTGGATAAATGGTAACAAGCTTAACAGAATCTTGGATTAACTTTCTTTCCTTCGTGTTTCACTCTCCTCATTCACTGCCTCCATTCCGTTTCCCCAAATAAACTACCTACATACAAGCCCTTCTATCAGCCTCTGCTTTTTGGAAAACTCAAGCTAGGAAGCTGACTTCCACTTATCACTTGACACACCCAAGAACTAAGAACTTGGAACATTTCATGCAAATTCTTAGTCATTTATTCCATATACTTATTGAACATTGGACTGTGCTAGTAGAAGAGATATGTCATAACCCAAGGACTCTCCACTTATTAATAACTATACTCTTTCCATCTATGTTTCTTTCTTCTCAGATTGGATTATTATTATTATATATTGCTAATATTCAGTGACTCCCTACTATGTCTCAGCCAACAGATTATCCTATGAGACATTCTCTTCACTTTAGAGATAAGATACCGAAGCTTAGAGGGTTGAAACAATGACACCAAGTTCCCACAACTAGTAAACATTGAAGCCAAATCAAATGCAGCTTTTCATGATTCAAAATCAATACCAGTAACAAGCTATATTGATTCTCTGATGATAATATCGAGTTCTCAACATGGAAGAGATACTGTGATTCATGATATAGTTTCATTTTCATAACAATCCAGTGAAATAGATTTATGCTTTCTGTGCTCACTTCACTAAACAGTTCTACAATAAAATTGAATGACAATTCCACAATAAAGCGTGTGTTCTAATTATATATATATATATATAATATATACGTACATATATAAATTACAATCCCCAAACCAGAAGCTACAATCATTAATTAAGTTTCCAAGATTCTAATAATTTTCCAGATATGGTGATTAAAGAAAATAAAACCTTAAGTATCTTTCTCTGCTCCAGGAAGACGCAGATCCGATTTACCTGACACCATCTCTGCTCATGAGCCTGAATCAGTATAAATCATTCCTTCCACTTGTCCTTGTGAAGGGGTGCCTCCAGACGAAACAACATATTCTAATGAATAATAAAAACATCAATAAAACAACTTTTTTACACTGTGTCCCAGAAAGGTGCTATGTATGTTGCATGCATTATTGCATTTATTTTTCATATCACTTGAGATATGTACTATCACAAATCCTGTCTTGAAGATGAGGAAACTAAGACATGGAGACATTAAACATCTCACCTAAAATGATTGAGCATTACAAATCCACATAATCTCATTGTGAAACACAAATTCTTAACCATTGCACTGTACCACTGAAGAAGTGAACAGTGCCCTATACTAGCTAAATACAATTGTTCCTACAGCCAAATGATGTGGTAAAAGAACTGCTTCAGTAGCATAGGTTCTTAAGCAGAGTCTATCCGGCACTTGGTGGGAATACGTTAGCGACTACTGCTTTAAGTGGGGATATAAACTACATGCTCTCTAAGACTGCTCTAAATACTCAGACCTATTGTTAGAATTATCCCTCTTATTAAACAAAGTATACAGCTGCCAAGACACTCTGTGCAAATCTAAAATATAGACTAACAACAACCTCTCCTATCTCCAGTCCAAGGACTTCAAAAGTTGTTTAGTAGCCCTAATGAAGTAGAAGGAACACATTCTTGGAAAGCAAGATAACTGGGCTTTGTTCCAGGTTGTCCCTCTAACTCCTAGGATATGTTGTTAATTTGCTCACTACTCTGGGTCTTAGTTTCCTCATCTGGAGAATGAGACAGTTGTGGTAGATGAGTGGAAAACTAGGGTTTCAAAGGAGCCATCGCAGGGACTCTGTCCCTTTCAAACACAGCAACATGGTTCTTACCTGCATGAAATGTTTACACTTCCAAGCAAAATTTCCTTTGAGCCACCTCATGACTTAGGGTATTTTAAAACAAAAGGCAGTAGGAAAGAAAATAATGCCTCTTCTGTCTTAAAATCTATGGATTCATCACAAATCTATTTAGACAACTAGTACGCATCTCAACTTCTCAATCTGATGTTCAAGACTCTCCCCCATGTAATCAACTTCATCGTTTTGTATGTCTCCCTCCCACTGCAGTCAAGTCCACCTCTTACCACCAGAATACACGTCTCAGTCTCTTTAGGACAGTGGGAAAGTTCATGGGTTCAGAATGAGCAGATTTAGTCCTCTACCCCAGTCAGGCCATTGACTGAATACATAACCTTCGATCCTGAAAAAATAAAACAACGCAACAGCAATTAAAGTCAGTAGGTCTCAAGTAGTTATTATTCAAGGGTACTGTGGTAAGAGCTTCATGATTTTCTCTTTTAATTCTCACAAAAGCTGTATGAGGCAGGAACTAGTATTATCCTTATTTTCCACGGCAGTGGATAAGGCTTAGAAAACTTGTGCAACTGCTCAAAGCCCTTTGGTGGGTATGTGGTCAAGTTCATAGCACAGGCTACTAACCACTACGCTCTACAACCCCTCTAAGAAGTTTATGCCCTGGCTTACAACACTTCCATGGGAATCAAAGGAAGTAACAGGCATGAGAATGTTTAGGGAGCACTAAATATTCAAAACGTTATTCAAATATTCATCATGATTAATTTCCATTTCTATTAGCCCCTGATTTCCTCCTGCCTCTGCCTATGGCGTGTGTTATCAACAAATCCATTACCACTCGTCCTTCATGCCTCACTTCCTCCCGATTGTCCCCATCACAACCATCATCTTGGATATTTGCTACATAAGCTTTCTAGGTTGCATATCAGCAGTAATTCAATTATCTTCTTAGATAATGTGTTTTTAATTTTATGTTGGCTTTATGTCCTTATGTGGATGAGCTAATTTATTCTCTTTCTACCCATTCTTAATGCTGTACTGTGTACACACTAGTCATTTAATTAAATTTAATTAAATCAATGAAATTGAATTCATCCAAAAAATAGTACGTTGAACCATGGGTGCCAGCAATGCTGGTGGCAGTCCCTGCCTCCAGAAATGAGAGCATCATTGTCAGAGCCTCGCTGCTATGTCTTTAGCATGCAGCTCAAATATCCCGTTTACTATCTTTCACCTTTGCCATTTCTACTCCCAGACTTTCTATAGCCAAACCCAAGAACTGAAACACGCCTTGGACTTCCAGTTCAGTATCGAATCATTGCCATCAGATCTTCTTTGTAATAATGTCTTTTTCTTTCCAGCGTTCCTGTGAAATACCATCACTCAAAAGACCATTCATATAAAGGAAGTGAGGAATGACATTTCTGCAATCACCTAATTATTTCCAGATAGTGCATATTTATCATTCAATAGCATATCCGTTACTCCAAAGGATACAAGGAAATACCTTATCCGTAAAGAGAGAGAGAGATTATGAACACTCATGAAACAATGCCTGTGCATATAAGTCCAGAAGGGAAAATATCAGTATGATCTATAGGTTTCAAAGAAGATGAAAGGAGCTAGTGCTTGACATGAGAATTTAGAAAATTCTAAATTTGTAAACATAGTTTAGAAAGTGAACAAGAAGGACAACAGTATGCTTTAATATAGTTAAAATTTTAATATTTAAACAACATTATAAACTTATAAACATTAAAATATGACAAAAGTATTCACTTAAATTATAGTTTAAATGTTTACTAGATATTATGATTCTTAGCATACTCTGGGTGTTCCATAAAACTTAGTCACACACACCCCTACTATCCCTAGGTATGAGGTGCCTTGAGTAGGTGTGCCTAGCTAAACAGTTCAACTGGGAATAAGTAGTAACAGCTATAAGGCTACAGAAACCATGTAAAACCCCTGACTTTCTACTCTACAGGTAGCTATTCCTTCTGAGTTCCTATAACATGCCAGACAACCTCTCTGTGCCTCAGTTTCATTCTCTGTAAAATGGCAAAGTAATGTTACCAATCCCAAAGAGTTGTTGTAAAGATTACATGAGCTTATAATTGTAAAGGGCTTAGATCAGCATCCCCATATCTTTTCCTAGGATTAGGAGATTGATACTGACCACAAACTATTTTAAAATAGTCCTCTGCCTTTGGATTTTCAACAAACGTGTTTACACCTGCTTCCATTAAATGCTCAATTGGCTAGCAGGAAATCAGCCTGATGACTCCTCAACATTAGTCAGGATGTAAGTTTTTGAAATGACATTAAAGGAAAAATCATCCAAAACCATTTTCTAAAACAGACTGCAGTCATATCCTAAAGTAGAATAGTTTAAATAAAAATTATTTATTTATTTTTATAAGTTATAGAAGTAAAAGCTGATCTTTGGAAAATATTTTATATAGATAGATAGAGTGATAGAAAGTTTAAAATCAGGACCACTCCCAACCACAAGCACTCATTCAACGTCTATTAACAATCTAGTGCGTGCTCTTCAGATGTGCATTTGTGTGTAAGTCTACTGTAATTGTTACAGTCATTTGTGTGTTTTACTCTAGATAAACGTATATAAAATATGATACTATACTTGAATAATTGGTATGGGCATTATTTCTCAGTATTTGTGAATTTTCCTTCACTTTAATTGCTACATATTATTCCATTTTAATGGTTACACCATAATTCCTTTAACGAGTCCATTTTTGCTTGAAATTTACGTTATTTCTAATATTCTGCCTAACACACAATACTGCAGCGAACATCCCTTATAGACATCTTTAATTCCAGGTTTGAATATTTCTGCTGGGGAAATCTATGTTATCACCACGTCAAAAGTTATGCATCTGTTTCACTTTAATCGATTCTATGACACTGCTTTCAAAATCCTGACCCATCTCTTATTCCAATCAATAGTGTCTTAAAGAGCAATTTTCCCCATAGCTTTACTAACATTAAATATTATCAATCTTGATTATATTAAGCAAGTGCTAGATGAAAAATTGTATCTCCCCTTAATTTGTGTTCATTCAATCCTAGAATTCCTAGAATCCAATGAAATTCCTAGAATTTCGTTGATGACTTAAACAATAAACATATTATTGGTATCCATATGGAGCTAAATTAAATACAATGTAATATCTATATAGAGATATATAGTTTATACACAGATATCCTTATTTAACTAATGACAATACATAATTTTTGTACCAGACATTTTGTTAGTACTTTATACATGTTTTCTCATTTAATCCTTACATCTGGCTATATTTAGATGCTGGAAAAAATAGAATAATTAATTTGTTTAAGGCTATACAGTTAGTAAGTGATAGAGCCTGGATCTGAATCCAAGAAGCTGACTTTACAGCTGATATGTGTTTCTTGTGTCTTAATTTCTTATGGAGCAAAATAATTTCTTCAATAAAGTCACAGATAACAAGAAGTGGTAGCAACGTGTTTAGTAAGCACCTTTGAGTTGTTTGTTTGTTTGTTTGTTTGTTTTGCTGAGGAAGATTCACCCTGAGCTAACATCTCTGGCAATCTTCCTCTACTTTTTAGTCTGTGGGCCACCAGGACAGCATGACTGCTAACAGAGTGGTTAAGGTCCATGCCCAGGAATGGAACCTGGGACACCAAAGCAGAGCAGAGCTTGCCAAACTTAGCACTAGGCTGCCAGGGTTGGCCCTGAGTCATCATTTTTCAATGAATAATCAGTGGCCCTGTGTTCCTCAGACACAGATCTGTGTCCTGGGCATATACACCATGAATAAAACATTTCTCTAATTAAAGGCTTTAAAATGACTTTTGCTGTTGGGAAATCTTCCTAATTCATTTTGCTTTCCTTGAGAGATGGGTGAAGATGGTATTATCTACAGCAGCACTTTTATAGGGTGAAAATTACTATACCATTGTAGATACAAAAATTAATTTTTTGGAATGCTTTTGGAGGGAGGGTCTTAATCCCTGAAAGCTTTCTTGATTTCACCACCCCATCCCTGGACAAATCATCAGTATCACCCTCAGCATCAACACCAAAACCACCCTTGTTGTCAGAGCTGCTCACAAATAAATGTGTGTGCTTTCATATAGATAGAGAAATACATTTTTAAAGTCCAATTCATCTTTACATTAAAAATTAAAGTCAGAAATTTAATGTATCATCAAAGAATTAAAACAGAAAGAAAAACATCAGATAGGTTAATTCTCAAAGGTGATTAGTAGAAAAATAAAGATTAGAGGAAATTGGTACAAGAGGAAAGTAGAAACATATATAGATATAATATACGTGTATAATATACAGATGCATATATATACACACACTAAGAAAGAGTTGCATGAAAGAAGGGAAACAAAAACATCTAAAACCACCCTAGACACATCCAGTTAATCCCATTCCTTCCCTTCCTAAAAGCTCATCTCTGAAACACAAATACAGTTTTATTTGCTAATCTCATCAACTGGATACAGACCAAAAGGCAGACACTTAAGATTTGATAATTTGCCAAAAGAAGTTCAAATAAACCAAGATAAAAATTTTGATTGCTCAAAGCTCTCCAAGCCAAGTCTGCAATTTGTGTATATAGATAGAACAGGTAAACCTCTGACACATTTTAAGTATAACATAATTGTCTGTGTATATAGATGATTCAACTATTTCAATGATTTCAAAATAGTTCAAATTAATAAAAACATTTAATTCTCACGTAAGTTTTTAAAGTCACCTCCAAAACTCGGTCTGATGTCATCTTTACAATGTCCAAAAGCCAGTTACCTGACGGACCCAATACTTAGAAGGGGGACATTGTGCGAGTAAAATTTCTAAGGTCATGTCAGGGTCACCACGGGTCTGCCCCATTCAGGATGTACTCAAAGAAACTCTTGTCTACAAAAGAGCTAGGAATCTGACATTAGAGTGTTAAAGCAGCACATCCCAGTGCAGAGGCAAGTAAGATCTACACTGGAACAAAGCATCCAATCACTAAATGGAAAGCTATTTTGATAGGATCACAGTTTCTAATGATTTTAAAGAAAGTTTTAAAACAGCTGCTCTAAGGGTTTAAAGGCAAGTAGAAAACAACCCTTGTGGTTGGTGGAGGAATTTAAATTTCATCTCAATAGAAAAAGTTGCCGAAAAAAGACAGCCAGCTAAGCTGTTTGCAAAATCATTCACAGAACTGTGTCTTCCATTTGTCTGCACATTGAGCTTAATTGATAAACAGCTTCCAATCCACATCTTAGAAGAAACATCATTAACAGGATGTGACCTTTCAGGCAATAGACATAGTCTAAAAGAGGACAGAGTGCCATTTCCAGATGGCACAGAATTTCAAAATGTGCAGACTTGCATCATTCCAACTGCATCCTTTTGAGGCTGTGTCTCTACTGACTGAGGAGCTAATCACCATTCCAGTGAATTCCCACCCACCCCTGCAATGATCCACTTTTCCCAGGGGCTGAACTTCACTGGAGCCAGGCCAAGCTGATGTTCCACAAGCACAAAACCAGATCATGGTATTAACAATTCAATTATTTGCTCCACAACCAAGATCTCTTCTTCAATAACAGAATGGCCATACAATGATCCATCTGTCTGATAATATAAATGAAGGAAAGTCAACAGGATTTATTCTTAGCCAGCTAGAAAGTACTAAGACCAAATTTTTCTATCACCTAATCTGGTGCTCTTTCATCTTTTAAGACGATTAAAATTGTGTCACATCTAAGTGAAGGACAGTTGACATTAATTATTTATTTTTTGCTGAGGAAGATTTGGCCTGCACTAACATCTGTTGCCAATCTTCTATTTTGTGTGTAAGTTGCTACCACACCATGGTCGCTGATGAATGGTGTACACACGTCCATGCCCAGGAACCCACGCTGGGCTGCTGAAGCGGAGTGCATGGAACTTAACCACTAGGTCATAGCGCCGGCCCCTAGTTGGCATTATTAAGGGTTAAAAAAATGTATCTCAGCAAGAAAAAATAAGGACTGAGTTCCATCTCATTCCATAACAATTTGTACTCCCAAATGACATGTTTTCAATTTAGAAACATTTGAGGTTAGAGTCTTTATTCTTTTTCCACCTTCAATAGTAAAAAATATCAATATCCTACATTTACAGTGTACTTCATAGATTACAACTGGTTCATTAACATATTTGACCATACACCCTGGGAAGCCTCCTGAGAAGGAAGAGGCTCTCAGTTTTACTAAATATGATCCTCAGAGGTGACAGGCGAACCTCTGCACTTAGATTATCTTTACTAACATTCTAAAACTGCTCCATGTTCTTACCTAACTGTGGGTTAAGAAGGGCTCTTCAATCTTTTTCTCATTTTCATTATTGCCCACCTAAGGCTCCTTTTTGACATTCTGTTACCCTAATGACCTCCCAAAAATCTTAACACCACAGACATAGTATTTATGTATTTTATGTATATCTATGCTTTATATGTAAAAACAGTAAGATATTTTCATCTCCCAAGAACTCATTTTTACCTACCATTTTACTTACCATTTTACTTGGGAGAGATACCATCCCCATTGCAAATGTATGTGTTAGAGTAATTCACTTACAAAAAGAAAGGGAGGAAACAGTGTGTTTTTTTAATCTTGGGTCTGACTAAAATTCTAGCTGTACTTTAAACAACTACACAAATCTATATCCAATTCTCTTCTGCATCACCCTCTTAATAAAACGTTTTTCAGCAAACACTACTAACACAATTACATTTTTTATTTATTCATTATCTTGTTTATTATCCATCTATGCCTCACTTGAATTTAAGTTGCACACAAACATAGCCCTTGTTTGTGGTATTCAACAGCTCCCAGAACTCTCTGGTACACTATAGGCATTGAACAATAGTTTTTGTATAAATGAAATAAGTCAAAATTTCCTACACTTAAATGAAAATGGAGCCATTTTTCAAGTAATAAATATTAACACTATGGCATAACAATGGGAAAAATCCTATAGAAACAACATTTAGCTCTTCAAAGTGCTACCCTCCTGCCCAGAGTATTAGTCTCCTCAGTGATTGAGTTGCTTATTCTTTCTCCAAACTTGTCTCTCACCTGTGTCACTTTCTTTGAAATTCAACAATTTGACTTTTATTTCTTGAGCTCATTTCATCCCACTTTTCATGATGCCCATGAAGTGAACTACATCTGTGGAAATGAGATCATCAGATGGCTTTTTTCTGACACCTGAGGAATTAGGAGAATGCAAGTAACCTGGGAAGGGGAGGTCAAGGGACAGCCGAAGGGAAGAAAGGGCCCCCCATAATAAGGGAAGGATGCCTCAAGAGCAATCCTGACAATGCAGCCAATGATCAGTTCTGTGTTTTGATATTTTCACATCATCCTAGCAAGGAGTATTGAGAAGTAGGAAGAGTAGAGATGACAGAGTCTAAAAGACTTGATACTGTTGCTTAACTTCATTGAGTCTTATTTTCTTCTTGTCCAAAATGGAGTAAAGACTAATAAAACTTGTTGCTACACTAAGATAATCAAAGCATGTAAATAACCTATCAAAATGTATGCCTCATGGTTGGCCTTCAATAAGAGTTAGCTCACTCTCCTCACTTAATGCCTAATATTTTCACTGAATTAAAAGTCCGTATAACCCAAAGCATCATTATACAACAGACCCAAATATTATTTATCCTGTTAATTTTTTGGACTAAATATACTTACGTCCTTATATGTTGTTTTAAGTATCAGAAAAATTCAGATGGCAGTTGGACCTCATGAGAGATTCTTGATAATGAATAAAAAGGGACGTCTTAACATTCCTTAAAATTATTCACAAACCAGAAGATTCCGTCTACTGAGAATGTCAGACTGCCTTACATTTCCTCCTTCAGTTCTTACACCTTCCAAGTTTGCTGTTGACAATTTATAATTTGTGTTTCATCAATCTTCTCATCACTCCACGGAGCACTTGCTGTCACGCCTAAGACACAATCATTGGCCTTAGTTTCCCTCTTCAAATCTTCCCTTTTGTCTTAGAGTAGAAACAGTATTTACTCAATATTTTACCCTCTCCTTACTCCTGGCTTACTCTCATCTGCTATCTGACAGTCAAAATGAACCACATCATTTAATCCAGATTGTACTGAAATGTTTAATTCTCACCAGCAATTGTAAACTTGATCATTTTTAATATATTAAGTGCAGTTTACATCATCTTCCAAGCTTAGACTTTGTGGGAAAAGGTTCTAGTTCTTATGAATTTGAGACAGCTGTGCGTAAGCTAAAACACCCAGTCACCTATATATATTAGTTATCTATATGAGATTAAACCTATGCAATTCTCTTGCTCTCTAAGGGCTATAACATATTCCACTTAGATAAGATTAACTTATATGACTCTTTCAGAATGAATAAGCTAAATAACCCAAAGGAAATTATTTTTAAATATAATCACTGGTAGTGAAAGTATTCCATTCTTCTGTGAAAGAATGAATATTACGTTCTGCGGGAGGGAAACAGCCCTCTCTCAACTAAAGTCACATTTTTGCTCCAAAGTTTTCTGATGGCATTTTTCATTTCTGCATTTCTCAGGGTGTAGATTAAGGGGTTCAACATGGGAGTTATGACACTGAAAACCACAGTCATGGATTTATCAATGGGAAAAGTGGAATTTGGCCTTGCATACAGAAAGACACAGGGAACAAAGAATAAAATGACCACAGTCATATGGGATGCACAGGTGTAGAAGGCTTTGCATTTCTCTTCCAAACCATGAGTCTTAAGAGAGTATAATATGACCCCATAGGAAACTAGGAGAATGAAGAAGATGATAGTGCAAATTGCCCCTCCATTAGCTATCATAGAAAGTCCAGTGAGGTAGGTATTGGTGCAAGCAAGTTTCAATAAGGGATACACATCACACACGAAGTTGTCAATGACATTGGGGCCACAGAAAGGGAGCTGATAAATAAAGAGAAATTGAACCAATGAGTGCAGAAAGCCTCCAGTCCAGGCCACCAGCAGCATGACAATGCAAACACGCTGATTCATGATGATCAAATAATGAAGAGGTTCACAGATAGCTACATATCGGTCATAGGCCATCACCACCAGAAGAATGACTTCAGCACCAGCAAATAAGTGTTCTATAAAGACTTGAGTCATACAAGCCCGGAAGGAAATAGTCTTCTTCTCATAAAGCAAGTCTGCAATCATTTTGGGAGCAATGACAGTAGAATAGACAGCATCAATAAATGATAAATAAGCCAGAAAAAAGTACATGGGGGCACCCAGTGACTGGCTGGCCATAATGGTCACAATGATGAGGAGATTGGCCACTAGGGTCACAATGTAGATAAGTAAGAATGCAACAAATAGAACTTTTTGCCCCTCAGGGGTCTGTGTGAGTCCCAGGAGGACAAACTCAGTCCCATTGTGCCTATTTTCCATGTGTTCTTCTGAAGGTGTTGAACTCAGCTGTCAAAGGCTGTAAGAAAAAGGGCCAATAATGAATTTGAGAAGATCACAAGCTTTATATCAAAAATGTGATGCCTTACTCAAAAATGTTTGCTCCACAAGGCCTCACACAGAGTAACTATTTAGAAAATGAGAGTTTGGATTCTCCTTCCACAATTACTCCATTCCTTTTCACAAATTTCTTGTTTCAATAACAATGATGAGACTTCAGTATTCTAACCGGAAGTTATTTGCGAGTGGGCGTGTCTGTGAGATGATCTACTAAACAGCAAGAAAGCTACTTCCTCCAGAATCTCTCTCATAAAGACGGCATTTTTGACAATATTTATCATTTCATTTTTCCTGAATGCTTTTTGGAATCCTGAGATCCTCCATGAAAACAATCTCATCTCTAATAACTTTATTTATATATTTATGTAAAGTAATACCTAGTGCATGGAGCATAAAATTATAGCTGCAGTTTTCTTTTAATTTTTATTTTTTATTGCACTAAAATTGGATAATAACATTATATAGCTTTCCGATGTACATCTGAAGTTTTGATAACTGCCTTTCTGAATTACTCTACTATAAGCATCACGACTCAAGGAATAAGTCACTCACCACAATAAAAAATAAAAACAAGTCATATCATGAGTGCTCGTTATATGCTTATTGAATTTTATTTCATTAAACTGAATATCAACTCTCATAAGAAAGCAATTGAGCAGAGATAAATGTGTTAAATTCTCTCCAGCCAAGAAAGTCCAATGAAAGCAATGCTTTGTTTGAAAATACATACACATGCGCATGCACACACAGGGATACATACACAAACTGAATTAACATTTATTACTACCTAGGTTATTGAAGGAAAAAATGGATAATACTAATCAAAATGAATGGGTTGGGTGCTAGACATTTTCCTTACTTTCCAACATTGCTTGGAATTAATTATTGCTAACCATAGCTCAATTCAGAAGGCCAAAATAAAGATTTTAGGCAGAATCATGGTGTAGTAGAAAGAATTCTATATGAAAATCCAGAAGTATTACTTGATTTTGCTCAGTCATCTTGGGAAAAGTCACATCCCAACTTATATTCTTATTGGAAATGCTACAATCTTTCCAGATGTATGTTTCTGAATTTTTGTCATTGAAACTTTTATCCTAAATGACACAATAACACTTTTGTTGGTAGATCCTCTTTATGTCAATCAGGGTGAATTAGCATGTGTCAAAGGTTGTTTGATTATTAATAACGTATGAGACTAGTTACTTTGTTCATATAATTGGTTCTGGTTATCTGAGTCCGTGTTGAATACAAGGTATTCATTCTCACTTGAGGAAAATACAGTATTTGTCAGGCCTTTCGGGAATGATCCAGAGTCAGTTTTATTTGTAAGGCAGAATTATTTTAATTGTGCTCTGTTTCAGAGCCCACATTTGCAGATGATCATTTGTGAAGAGCAAGAGATTATTCTATCCTTTGTGCTTCTAGGCAAATTTGTACCCAAGCATCAGAAAGAGAATATAAGTGTAGATGAGAGAAAATAAGAGAGAATAGACAAAAGATAGATAGCAACCAGCAAGGACAGTAGGTTGAATGAAACTTGCTTTGAAATTGGTAAACAGTTTGGTTTGGGGGGTTTGAATGATTTGGGTGAAGAGGAAATTTCAGATTTCCTGGGCTATCAATCAGGAGGTGGCCCAAGGGATAACTCAGCATCAGTACCAGGACTTGCCTTTCCGAATCCTGTACTTCCAAATCAAAGAAAAATGAGTAAACAAAATTCTAAGCTTTAAGATATATCAGTAGATGAGATCAGCTGCCTAAACAAGGAGTTCCACCTTCAGGGTTTCTGGCAGGTCATTGCATATATACGTAATTAAATATCTTCACTCACAATTATGAAGCTAAACTGCATTTACAGTGGAAAGTAAATAGTCATAATTTATAGGAGTAGTCTAAGCATTCAAAAGATAGCTTCCACTATGAGGGTTTAATCCCCTGACCTGTTGAGTCTTTACAACACTTATTTGTCTATAGCTGTGTTTTCCACTATCATCTGTTGGGTCTGCCAGGATAGAAAACATACCTTATTAATGATTGTATCTCCAGAATCTATGAGTGTGTCTAATATATTTTAAGTGATTAATAAATATTTGACTATTAAAAATGTTCTTATGAACTTATTACTCTAAACTATTGAAAATTGTTAATTTGACTTGCCATGATGCAAATCTCTATACTTTACCAATATTATATTTTATAAAAAATAAATATATCTGATTCAAACATTCATGAGATTGTTCAAATTTCTTAACATATTCAGTGAGAAACAATAAATCATTAAAGAATCCTGAAAAAATGTAAATCCCTTGTAAGTATCCCACAATGACAATTAAGATAAATTAAGTGGATGCACACTATGCCAAATTCAACAACATAAGGCATAAATAAAAACCACTTATATGGTTTGCTAGGTTTAAAATACTGGGAAATACTTTTAATCAACAAGATATTGGAAAGTATAGATTCTGATATTTTGAGTTTTAGTCCAGATCCTTTTGAAACATATGATCACAATGCCTAAAGAGGTTTCTATTTAACTGTCTGTATAGTAAAACCTGTTTCCCCTGTAAGCAACACCTTTTTAAAAAATGATTGAACAATGACCATAAAAAATGGTGCAGTAAAAGTTTTGAGGTCTTAATAAACACTTAATCAGTTCATTTGATTTTTTTAAAAGAAAGAAATATCATTTTCCAAGTCAATTTCTTCATAGTAAAGGAAAAATACTACCTCTAAAACCTGAATGTGGTTGAATAGACTTTAAGGACAAACACAGAAAAACAGCAATCAGAGAGAGTAGACTGCCTATCTCATAGATAGTCTTTGTCAGTTTTGTTTTGTAATTTTGCACAGGTGGGCGGGATGTCTGCACAGTGCACTTTTTGGGAATTCAGATTCTAACTTCTGGTTTGGAATTTGAGCCTCAGAAGAATATAATAAGAAAATATAATAAAATAAATTATTCAGCCTTATAAAGGAAGTAAATTATGATACATGCTACAACATGGATGAACCTTGAAGACATTGTTGTAAGTGTAATAAGCCAGACACAAAAGGGAAAGAGATCACAAAAGGGTGATCTCTTTTATGAGTCACCTAGAATAGTCATATTCAGAGAGACAGAAATACAAGAGTAGTTACCAGGGGCTCGGGGGAGGAGCAAATGGGAGTTACTGTTTAATGGGTGCATTGTCAGTTTGGGTCAATGAAAAATTCTGGAGATGGATAGTGGTGATCGATGCACAAAAATGTGTTACGTATATTTTACCACAATAAAAAAATTACCAACAGAAATAAAACATCTATACATAACCAGAACACTTAAAGATACCAGACACAAGGTAATGATTTATTAAACAACTATAGTAGTCATTACTATTATCTTCAAAATACTGAGATTCAAAACAAATAAGTGTTAGATTCTCTAGATTATATAAAGCAATCTGAAAAAGCTATTTTGAAGAACATATCTGTGCCATGTTATATTGTATGTTGTATGTTATATGCTCTGCTCTGCTCTGCATTCTCTGTATTTCAGTATACATTTAAACAACTGGAACACAAAATACTGGAGAAAAATATTTCCATTGTGATTATTCCAATAGTATTCTATAAAATACAGACAATACATGTGCTACTTTATGCCAGGAGCTTCTGGCTTAAAACATTTTGGGTCAAAGACAAAACCTGCTTCTCAAGAACGATACATAGTTCATTCCAACTAAGTCTACTTTGCCCTATGCTCGTAGCAGTGAAGAGTTTGTGTGAATATGTTACCTGTGTTTTTTATTTTCTCTTCTGTCACTTGTTCTAAATCCAAGTTTCTGAAATTCTATCTCTGGTCCTGGAAGATGACGATTTAGTTTGATGAAGATAAGTCAGGACTGCCACCACATCAATCCAGGTGTGACTGCAGAGAAAGATCAGGGTACACGCAGTTACCCAGCTGTAAATGCTTTCTCACACATGGATATATCTCTTTATGACCACATAAAGTATGACCATCGTCTTCAACTTTCATAAACACTTTACAGTTTGGATTATGAAATTATCCAGAGTTGGCATCAAGAATATACGTTGATGTGACTGATGAATCACCAAATTTGAAAGCTGTGGTTGAGAATATGTATCAAGAACCAAGTTTAAAACCTAATTATTAAGTTTAACTGATCAAATTAGTGGAACAAATCTTTAATAGCATTTTTGGTCAATATTGCAGGAAGCTGGATAATCAAAGAAATGAGCTTTGTTTTAGATATTTTTTGAGCGTTCATATGACAGTTTTAATGTAGTTCATGTCTAGTAAGGTAATAGCTTTTATTTTACAGCTTGATAGTAGTATTAATACCCGAAGAGAAATCTTCCCCTAGGCAAAGGAAGATGTGACTGGGTTAATCAACAACGAAAAATAAATCACTTCACTGAGTTGTTCGAACAGTTTGTCCCCAAGGCTGACTGTTCAAAATTAAATTCACTGAGGAATCATGCTCTAGAGAACTGAGACCGTCTACATAATCCTTCCAGTGCATTCTGTATTTTCAGAGGCTTCTCCTGGCCAATCACTCTAGGGGAATTAAGTGAAAAAATAGCAATCTAACAGGAAAGAACAAGTCACTTAATAATAGCAAAGACAAAAGATTGCATGAACAAGAACCCTTTATTTTCAATTAATCAGTTTATATTTAAAATTCTCAAATCCAAGAGGGCACTGGAATTAAGTAAAAAGCTTAATTCTTTGTATATGGCAGATACATTTAATGAAAATGGCACAAGATTGTTGCTAATCAATTTACAAAAAGTTTCAATTCAACTCAGACAAGATAACATCCACATAAAATCTTCCAACTCAGAAGTTTTGCACAAAAAAACCCCAATATTTCTTAAAAAAAAATATAGAAACAAGTAATTAGGATGTATAATTTGAAAGAGACTGTTATAAAGTAATATAAGAAAAAAACATAAAAGCTAAGTCCAGAAATATTTGACACTTGATACTCACATATCTTTTATATAACAATGGCAGGTCCTTAAATCTGAATCTCTCTACCCGTGCTCTAAAAACATGTGATCTCTTTATTGAGGTTTATTGATATAGAGGTTGTCTATCTCTTTATTGGTATTTCCATTTTATTGATATGTGGTTTTCTTGACTTTTGTCCTATCTTCTGTTACTCCTTGAGTTTCTTTAAGATTAGCGGTGTTAAAGTTTTTGTCAGTCATTAGGTCTTTTTAAGGACAATTTCTGCTGATTTTTTTTCATTTGAATGGGCCACACTTTCCCATTTATTCATATGCTTTGTGGTTTTATGTTGAAAACTAGACATCTGAATCTAACAATGTGGTAACTCTGGAAAACAGATTCTCCTCCGTTGCCCAGATTTGCTGATTACTCGTTTTCTTTTGGTTTAGGTGCCATTGTTACTGTTTTGTTTTGTTTTTTATTGTTGTAGGCTGTCTCCATGCCAAGGATCAGCCTGAGGTGTACACTTAAGGTCTTCCCAGGTCTTTTCTGAGCCTCATCCTTCCCCTGGGTATGCATGGTGACTTTCTAATTTCCCTAGTATATGCAGTTACTTTTGAATGTCCTATTCTTTGATATCCTGCTCAAAAAGGAAAAAGAGAAAAATGAAGGAGAGAAAAAGGCATCATCCCCTTTAAACACCATGGAACTCACTTCAACCATAGAAGTAAGAGCTTTTAGCAATGAGAGGAGATGCAACAACAATGGCCACCATCTCTTTGTCTGCACCTTTGTGATCAGAAACAGCAGTGATCAGAGCACAGATCCTGATATCTGGAGGGTAGGTCATTTTTGCCCACTCTGTCTCCCAAAAGCTGTGTGCAGGCTGCTCCAGGAACACAGGCACAGCCGCCTGCCACGGGGCTGAGGAGGGAGAGGATGAGGAGCTGCTACTCTGCCAAGAGCTGAAATTGACCGAAATTAACTGCAATCTACCATCCAAGCTTTGCCCTGGAAGCCGTAAGCCTTCAATAGACTCCAGAGTTCTAGAATATGTTATATCAGACAGATTCTGCCAGTGTAATTATTGTCCAGTTGGGGAGGCAGATTTCTGGTGTGCCCCACTCCACCATCTTCCCAGAATCCTCTGCCCTGGGTTGCTTTTAGGAATGAAGAAAAGCTTCTGGAATTAGACAGTAGCGATAGTTGCAGAACTTTGTCAACACACTAAAAATCACTAAATTATACACTTTAAAATGTTATGATATGCGATTAAATAAAATGTTTGCTTTTATATAGCTCCATTCTCTTTCCCTCTCCTTTGTACTCTTATCATCATACAAAGTACATCTCTATATACCATAAGGGCATTCACATAGGTTTTGACTTGCTTATGCTATTGTCTTTTAAATCACATAATAAAAGAATGGGAAGCAAATATATATATACATATTTATATTGTCTTTTATGTTCGCCTATTTAGTTATTTTTACCAGTGCTCTTCATTTCTTCCTGTGAATACAAGAGACTATCTAGTGAGCTATCTTCTCAGCCTGAAGGACTGCTTTTACTGTCTGTTTTAGGGCAAATCTACTAGTAATGATTTCTGTCAATTTTCATTTATCTGAGAATATATTTTCTTCATTTCTGAATGATGGTTTTGCATGATGTATAATTCTGGACTGACAGTGTTTTTTTCTTCTTCAGCACATTGAGTATGTTATCCACTGTCTTCAGGCTTCCATGGTTTTTGATGAGATATTGTCTGTCAATCTTATTGAGGACACCTTGTAGGTAGGTAATGAGTTGCCTCTTCTTGCAGTTTTCAAGATTCTCTCTTTTTCTTTGGCCTCCACAGTTTGGTTATGATGTGCTTGGTATAGCTCTTTAAGTTTATCCTAGGTGGCCTTCATCGAGCTTCTTGGATGTGTAGAAAAATGATTTTCATCAAATTTTTTTAATTTAATCATTTTTTCAAATATTCTTTTTACTTGTACCTCCATCTCCTCTTATTTTTGGACTCTCATATGTGTATGTTGGTATTCTTGTGGTTTCTCCACAGGTCTCTGAGACTCAGTTCATTTTTCTGCATCCTTTTTTCTTTCCGTCTCTCAGACTGGATAATCTCAGTGACCTGCCTTTAACCTCATCAATTGTTTATTCTTATATTGAGCCACTTTAATGGATTTTTCCTTTCAATTATTGTACTTTCAACTCTAGAATTTCTTTTGGTTCTTTTTAAAAATTTTCATTCATTGATTGTTATAAATCATTTAGTTGTTGAAGCATTGTTCTATAGTTCTTTCCTTTAGCTCTTTAGAAATGGCTTTTTTAATTCTTTGAATATTTTTCAATAACTAATTTAAAGTCTTTGTGTAGTAAGTCCACCATCGAGGCTGCCTTAGGGACAGTATGTATCTATTGCAGGTTTTTTTTCTTTGTATGAGTCATACATTCCTGTTTCTTTGCTTGTCTTACTTTTTTGATGAAAACTAGAAATTTAAATAATATAATGCGGCAGCTCTGGAAATTATATTTACCCCACCACTACCGCTCAGAATTTCTTGTAGTTCCTGTTTGTTATTGTTGCAACTTGTTCCTTCATTGACTTTCCTGGACTAATTTTAACATCTGAATTCTTTGTCATGAGTTTCCCCTGAAGTCTTTGCTCAGTTTGTTTAGTGGTCAGCTAATTATTGGTTGGCAATTTCCTTAAATGTGTTAAACCATCAGTCTCCCAGGCCTAATGAGGGATTATGTGTGTATATTGGGGCATGTCTTCAATGGTCCAGCAAGAAGTTTACAACTATACTTTACCCTTCACTTCCTTTGTGCAGAGCCTCAAGGTTAGTTGACATTGAAAGGTTAGAGCTTTCTTAGGTAATTCCTGAGAATTCATACAGGCATGGGCATGCACATGGCCTTCTAGAGTCCCAGGGATATATAGGGGCTTTTCAAACTCCTCTATCGATATCTCATTCCACAGATTTTTCTGTTAAGTTTTTGGGTCAGCTCCTTGTTTGTCCCATTTATTATTTTCACCTTGGGAAACTGGGATGTTAGATGTTTTGCATTCGATTTTTCTTAGATAAATGCCTTAGAGAAAATTTCCTGACAGCATGAGCTCTGAGTCAGATTAGATAAAAACAAGCCCTGCAGATGGAGACTATAAGGTGCTGAAAGATAAAACAAATCTCTTGAAGCGAAGTCTGGAGGACTCAACCTGTTCAGCCCCCTCCAATGAATATCAGACTCCTGGTTTTCATGGGTATCATGATTGCAAAAGTTCTAAGGTCCTGGGGAGAGGGGTATGTAATAGGGAGAGTTAAAATGCCACAGAACTCAGTGTTGTTTCCAGCATTCAGCTTTTTTTTTTAAAAAAAAATAAACAATCCCTAGATTATTGAAAGTCTTTTATTAATTTCCAGATCTCCAAAAAAGTTTATTTTGATGACTTTTACTAGTACTTTCATTTTTTTCATGAAGGAATGAATTTTCATAGACCATCATTCCACCATTCTGGTAGTGCTTCCCTTCACTTTTCAGATTTTGAAAGCAACATATAACACATTGGATATATACATCAGTTTATGGGGTTACCTAAAAAGTTGCAAATTTTGAGTGAGTTTAGAGCAAGAGAAGACTCTACAGAAGATCCTGGTTGTAGTAAAATTTACCCTGAAAAATGAACCTTGTGACATTGAAGATGAATCACACTGGAAATTTTTCAGGTCATAAAGTGATATAATCTGTGTATCTGGTAAACATCCATAGGAGACTCACAGTGTAGACACTTAGGATTTTTAATGACTCATTACACTCTTCCTTTGGCAAAAATTCTCCTGTTGACAAAGCAATTCAAGGCTTGCTAACAGGCTTTGATACAGACAAAATTCAACCACGGGATTCCAAGAGACAATGAGAACAAAAATGTTCATTGTTAAAAAGGTGTTATTTTATCCAACAAATTACTAAAATGTGTATGTATAACTGCTTGCTATTTTAAAAAGAAATGATATATATATTTATCGGCTCAAACAGGTGCAGAAGGCACAAGTAATTTGCTTTAGCATGGACTCAAATTTCCATAGCCAGTAGGGCACATTGGGAACTTAAAAGTCGCCACTCCATCCTAACAACCAGTAAAAAGGTGAATAAAGTGAAAAATCAACAACTTCTAAGATGATCATTCTGTGAGATTATCATTACCCTGATACCAAAATCAGACCAACATATTAAAAGAAAATAAAACTACAGACCAGTATCTCTCATGAACATAGACACAAAAATCCTCAACAAAATATCCGCAAATCAAATCCAACAATGTATAAAAACAATTATACTTCATGACCAAGTGGGGCTTATCCCAGGTGTGCAAGGCTGGTTCACCATTTGAAATCAATGAATATAATCCATCACATCAACAGGCTCAAGAAGAAAAATCACATGATCATATAAATAGATTCAGAAAAATCATCTGACAAAATTCAACACCCATTCATGATAAAAATTGTTGGGAAATAGGAATAGAAAGGAACTTCTTCAACTTGATAAAGAATATCTGCAAAATACCTTCCAGCTAATATCATATTTAACGTGAGAAACTCACAGCTTACCTGCTAAGATCAGGAACAAGACAAGGATGTCCCCTCCCACCATTGCTTTTCAAATTGTACTGAAAATCATAGCTAATACAATAAGACAAGAAAAGGAAATAAAAGACATGGAGGTAGGAAGGAAGACATAAAACTGTCTGCTCACAGATGGTATGACCATCTATGTAGAAAATCTAACCAAATTGATTTTAAGAAACTCCTGGAACTAATAAGAGATTATAGCCAGGTTCAAGGATACAAGATTAATATATACTAGCAATGAAAAAATGGAATTTGAAATGAAAAGCACATCACTATTTACACTAACACCTCCCCCAAAAATGAAATACTTAAGTATAAATCTAGCAAAATACATATTATAAGACTTATATGAGGAAAATGACAAAATTCTAATGAAGGATATCAAACAGGAAATAGATAAATGGAAAAATATTCCACTTTCATGAATGAGAAATCTCAGTATTGTCAAGGTACCTGTTCTTCCTAACTTGACCATAGATTCAATGCAATCCCCATCAAAATTCCAGCAATTCCTTTTCTGGATATCAACCAAATGATTCTAAAGTTTATATGGAGAAGTGAAAGACTCAGAATAGTCAAATCAATATTGAAGGAGAACAAAGCTGGAGGACTGATACCCTCGACTTCAAAATTTGCTATAAAGCTACAATAAAGAATACAGTCTGGTCGTGATGAAAAAATACATAAATAGATCCACAGAGCAGAAGAGAGAGCCCAGAAACAGACCCTTATAAATATGGTCGACTGATCTTTGACAAAGGAACAGACAGTATAATGGAGCAAAGATAGTTTTTCAACAAATGGTGCTAGAACAACTGGACACACATTCAAAAAAATAAATTTAGACAGAGACCTTATACTCTTCAGAAAAATTAACTCAAAATGGATCATAAAATGCAAAAATATAAAACCATTAGAATATAAGATAGGAGAAAATAGAGATGATCTTTAGTCTGGCAATGACTTTTTAGTTACAACATGGAAAGTGGGATCCACGAATGAAAATAATAATAAACTGGACCTTATGAAAATGTAAAACTTGTGCTTTGTAAAAGTCAATGCAAGAGAATGAGCAGACAAGCTACAGACTGGGAGAAATATTTGCAAGTTATATCTAATAAAGGTCTTTTGCCAAAATATACAAAGAACTCTTAAAATTCAATGATAAGAAAGCGAACAATCATATCAAAAAGTGAGGAAAAGCCTTAACAGACACCTCACCAAAGAAGATATTCAGTATACTTCTGCAGAAGTAAGTATATGGAAAAGTGTTCAACATCCTGTGTCATTAGGCTATTGCAAATTAAATTAACAATGAGATACTACTACACACCTATTAGAATGGCCAAAATACAAAACACAGGCAGCACCAAATGCTGGCAAGAACGTAGAACAAGAACTCTTCATTCATTGTTGGTAGGAATGCAAAATGGTGAAACCACTTTAGAAGACATTTGACAGTTTCTTACAAAACTAAAACATGCTCTTACCATACATTCCTGCAATCATGTTCTTTAGTATTTATCCAAAGAAGTTGAAAACTTTCATCCACAAAGAAGTCTTACATGGATGTTTATAGCAGCCTCATTCATAATTGCCAAACCCTGTCATAGTTTCCCAAACAACCAAGATGTCCTTCAGTAGAAGAATGGATAAATAAACTGGTATATCCAGACAAGAGAATGTTATTCAACAATAAAGAGAAATGAGCTATAAAAACATGAAGACATGGAGGAAACTTACATGCATATTACTTAGTGAAGTAAGCCAATCCGAAAAGACTACATACTGTATTATACTAACTGTATCACATTTTGGAAAAGAGAAAACTATGGAGACAGTAAAAAGATCAGTGTTTGTTACAGGTTAATGGGGAGGGAAGGAAGAACAGGCAGAGCACAGAGGATTTTAAGGACAGTGAATCTACTCTATACAATAGTACAGTGGTGGATTCATGTCATTGTACATTTTTTCAAACTTACAAGAAGTTAAATGTCAAGAGTGAATCCTAATGTAACCTATGGACTCTAGGTGAAATGATGTTATAATGTAGATCCATCAAATGTAACAAATATACCACTGTGTTGTAGGATGTCAATAATAGAGGAGATTTTGCCTATTTTGGGACGGGGGATATATAGGGTCTCTGCATATTCCACTCAATTTTGCTGTGAACTAAAAACTGCTTTAAGAATAAAGTGCTTTGGGGCTAGCCCCGTGGCCGAGTGGTTAAGTTCACGTGCTCTGCAGCAGGTGGCCCAGTGTTTCGTCGGTTCGAATCCTGGGTGTGGACACGGCACCACTCATCTAAGCCACGCTGAGGCGGCGTCCGACATGCCACAACTAGAAGAACCTACAACTAAGAATATACAACTATTTACCGGAGGGCTTTGGGGAGAAAAAGGAAAAAAATAAAATCTTTCATAAAAATAAAAATAAAGTGTTTTTTAAAGATTAAAACTTGGTCGTCTATTTTTAAATTTCCTTATTAACTGCTCCTTTTGCTTCATCACTTCTCTCTCATTCACACCTAGGGTATCAAAAAAGGTCACCTAAGAGAATTAGATTTTTTTTAAAGGCAAAAAAGAATCACTTATGTATATGGATTTACACAGTGCCCTGACTTCAGGAAAAATATTATTATAGCATATGGTCCTACAAGAATGGTCACAAAAGGGAGCAGTGAAAGGAAATAACCCCAGTAAGCATTTTTTAAGGAGGCATATCTGGTTGTAGAATTTGCAAGGAAGAGATGACCTGAGGCATTGATCTACCCAATTCTTGGCTTGGCCAGCTGGTCAGGAACTTAGAAAGAAAAAGATTGAAAGTTTGGTGACAAAAATGTACGGAACATAATAAGGCAGTGAACAGACCTTTTAGAATGAGTGTGATGTGTAAAGACATTTGTTCCACATAAATGCCCACCAGACAATCCAGAAGAAACTCTTGATGGGCAAGTTGACAAGATGACCCATCTATGAATATCAGTCAAGTTCTTTCCAAGCTCTTGTTACCGAAAGTTTGGTCTCTGATCCCGACACCAATCCAAATAACGAGAACAAGAGTCTCAAGTGAAAAAGGAAAGGCTTTACTTTGCCAGGCAGAGGGATAAAAGCAAGAGCTAGTGCCTCAAAAATTGCTCTCTCCCTGTTAAGAAACAGGTAGGGGGTTTTATTTGGGGTTTTAGCTATGGGAGGGGGGCTTTGGCATTCTCGGTCAGCATTTTCCCATCGGCCTATGTCTGGGGCTGCTTCCAGCGGAAGAGACAAAGGAAGGATTTCTCAGAAGAGTGTCCTTGGCTGTTTATCTCCATGGTGGAAGGTAGACTCTGACGTCAGGAAGCTGAGGAGTTGGGCCCGGGAAGCTTCAGTTTCTTGATATTCTCTGGACATTAGTTTCTCTGTAAAAGAACTTCAAGGTCCTGGGATTGGCCACAACTTTACTGGGAGACCAGCATGAGGCCATCTGGACTTTAACAATTTGTAACTTGTATTTGGTTGTAAAGCTCAGGCAGTCAGAGGTTAAAGAAACAAGCATTTACACATGAGTGTAACTAAAGAACCAGGGAACTGCAAATGTGTGTTTTAGTTTTGACTCGTATATGGTGGGTTCACTGTAGGGGAACAAATATCAGGGCTGATATTAACTAAGAGCCAGTAACACTCTCACTGCTTGCTAAATGAATTGATGTAAAAACTGAATCTAATAGCAGTCTAATATTATGCATGGGCTTAAAAATATGGATTTGTCCTCACCAACCTTTTTCTGGCAGCCTCTGAAGCATAATGTCAAACTGGCATCAATAAAGCCCATTGCAGAGAACACGATACAGCACCAGTCAGATATTTGCTATCACATTTATTATATGAGACCAGCTAATCATGAAAGAGGCAAAGCAGTGATTTGTTTTCACAGGAATAGACACATTCTGTTTATAGCACTCCTGTACATGGATTCACAAAACTCTTTTTATTCATTGCCATTAAATCCCACCCAACATTGCCTCTAACCAAGAAGCCCACATCACAGCAAAGCAATGGGCTCGTAGTCATGAACTTCAGCCCCAGAAGTTTGTTCTGAGTATTAGCCAAACTGCTGACTCATTAATTTGAGTGAAAGTAAATTTTCAAAGGTAGCTTGTTTTTCACGTTTGAAAAGAAAATACTCTTTCTTCTAAAGTCCTATTTCAATATAAACTGAGAAAAACAAAGTTGCAAGGTGGAACTTAGTTTATTTTTCTTTGTAATAGGACAAATATCTGTGCCTTTTATTCATCCTCCAGAATTTCTCTATTAGATTCATTCTAACCTCAAAGGACAATCGATTCTACTTTAGCGATGCTTTTGTGTAATAAAGACAAGCATCCCTAGAGAATCCATTGAATTCACTAAGTCATTCATTGTGAGAATTTACTGCCTGTTTGTTATTTTAGAGCTAGTAACAAATGTGTTCAGAGTGGGTGACACATTCTTATTCCATCTGAGGTTAATTTTTTACACCAGAGTTTTTCCATGACATTTTTCATCTCCGAATTTCTCAAGGTGTATATTAAAGGATTCAACATGGGAGTGATAATTGTATAAACCACTGTTATGGATTTATCAATGGGAAAGTTGGAAACAGGTCTAACATACATGAAAATACAGGGAACAAAAAAGAGGACAACCACCGTGATGTGGGAACTGCAGGTAGACAGGACTTTGCGCCTCCCTTCCTGACTGTGAGCTTTAAGGGAATTCAGGACGACTCCATAGGAGATTAGCAGAAGGATGAAGATGACCATACAGATTGCTCCACCATTGGCAACCACAGTGAAACCTACAAAGTAGGTGTCAGTGCAGGCAAGTTCCAATAATGGGTACATGTCACAGATGAAGTGGTCAATGACATTGGGGCCACAAAAGGGGAGACTGCACACAAAGAGAAGTTGAACCACAGAGTGCAAAAAACCTCCCACCCAGGCCACCACCACCAGCAGGATGCAAACGTGTTGATTCATGACAGTCAAGTAGTGCAGCGGCTTACAGATGGCCACATAGCGATCATAGGCCATTGCCACCAGAATGAAGACCTCAGCACCTCCAAATAAGTGTTCTAGAAAGAGCTGTCCCATGCAACCTGGGAAGGAAATTGTCTTTTTGTCAAAAAGTAAATCTATAATCAATTTGGGTGAAATGACAGTGGAATAAATTGCATCCATGAGTGATAGATAGGCAAGGAAGTAGTACATTGGGGAGTCCAGAGAAGGGCTGGCAAAGACAGTCACCACAATGAGCAGGTTGCCCACCATTGTCACAATGTAGATGAGTAAAAACAGGACAAATAATGCTTTTTGCCCCTCAGGATCCCGAGTGAGGCCCAGGAGGACAAATTCTGTTACATTGTTACTATGTCCCATTTACTCTTCTATAAGGCTTGTCTCAGGGATTAGAGCTCAGAAGAACAGAACCTGAAATGAAATTGTGAACATGACTATGAACACATCCATCATGTTACAGGCACACCTTCACCATTATGTCTTCTATAGTGGTTTATGCGCAATAAACATTTAGTAAATATCTATTGAGTTCTTCTACCAAAGAACCCATTACTTCTTCCTTTGACAATTCTACTTCTCCTCAGACGATTTTGTTGGGACTACCAGAAAGAGGTTCTATCTAAAAGTCTTCGTGGATCTTCTGTGAAGAAGCACAATCAAAGGCCCAACAATTGAATCTTACATTTAATAAAGCTTTATTTAAACTGTGTCAGTTCTTGGCATAAAAGTCAGCAATGATGAACAAGGAAAGGGTTCCTACTCTCTAGAAACTTACTCTCTGCTGGTGATGATAAACTCTAAATAAATTGGCGTGAAGTCAGACCTTTGAGTTGGTAGTGTTTGTGGTGAGCACCGTAACAATATGATCTACGTAACACCAAAAATAATTCCTCTTCTGGACTAACCCACCCAATAGTATGATATTCTGCTATTAGATATTCAATCCTTCATGTTTCAAAGGAGGTACAGTCTTCATTAATCTCTCATTAAATTTAAAGAAACTAGACTTTGAACTGTGTCAAATAACCACAAAATCATTTAAAGTTTTTGCTCCCTATGGCAACTACGTGGTCTGACCCTCTGTCAGCTTCTTAAGCAGTTGTAATTCTCTCCATTTAATCATTGCATATCACACAAATCTTAACACACGGAACACTACCTAAATTTTCACCAAATGTTTTTGAACTGAAATGAAATAGCTCATGACTATCACCAACTATTATGTTAACAGGTAGTATCTTTTTATTCAAAACTCTTGGGATGAGAAAGGTAGTGAGGGAGGAGAAAATAGAGGTAGAGGAAAGAGAGGTCGAAGACACTGGCCAGAGAAGTAGAAGACAATGGGACACAGTTTTATTTACAACGCTTCTTAGGTACTGAGAGAGCTCAAGACAGAACTTCAGTGCTCAGAGTTGAAAAAGCAGCATACTCAAGGGAAAAGTCCAAGTTCAGCGTAAAAAAGGCATGGGTTTGGGTCATTTGCAAAATTTAATTACAAGTCTTCTTAGTTTGCTTATTGGAAAACAAAGGGTTTGAACTAGACATTGTCAGAATCCTTTTCAGTCCAACTATCTATGATACTATTAGTGCAGATCCACCTTATACTATTCTGCAGACAATTTTATTTTCTTTATTTATATTTTTATAATTAAATAAAATTTTCCATACTTATCACTATTACTTTAAAAAAGCTAGCCAGCAGTAATGGGATTTGATAATTATGGAGACCAAATATTGACTATAAGTTTCTCATTCAGTGTGTACCCATTTAAGATTCTCTCTCAAAGAGAGAGAGCACAGCACTGTGGGGAGTAATGTGGACTCTGGAGCTGCACGTTTTGTGTTGGAATCTAAGCTTTGACACCTACTATCCAGGTGACCTTGGGCAACTTAATAAACCTCTCTGTGCCTCAGTTTCATCATATTTAGAATGGAGATACCAATTATGTCTACTCTTTTGGATTGTTGTTTCATTACAAGTAAAGTATCTAGAACAGGGTAAGTGCCTGGCATGTGAAAAAGGCTCAACGGATGACAGCTATTATTAATGTTCTTGAGTTCTTCACTATGAACATTGTATCAGAACAAGACATCTGGATCTTTGTCAATTTGATAAGAATTATAGACATACTGCAGGATAAAAAAATATTATATCTATAGTTTATGAATCCCAATTGGGGCATAAGATAAGATGGTATGTCTTAGGAATTATCTATTTTGTTATGTATGAGTAGTAAGATTTACCTATTCATGTAAGTGTTTTGACTAGATGTATTTTAACCAGAAGCAAGCAGAATACCAGAAAAAAAGTAGAAAAGAAAAGAAAAGAAGGATCAAATCAGGAAGTACAAATTATATTTAAGAAACTGATATCCATATGTGATAATAATATTAATGTGATAATTAAGTGAGGTCATAGTCTTTAAAAACATCTTCACAAATACTTCCTTTAGTGAGCAAGTGCTGAAAGCCCCAACTCCTTGAGGCTCCCAGGGGTTCCTCAGGAGGCTTTGTACGAAGCCATACCAAATAAACAGCACATCGTAGTAGAAGGAAATTCTAGAGGTAAAAAAAGCATTGCTCTCTCACTCTACGTCTGATGGTTATGACAAAATGAGAAGACATGACAAATAACAAGAGAGAAGAATTGTATAACTACAAATACAAACCCAAACTTTCAGACTATTCACTGCTCAAAAAAATCACACAATTACTAAACCTCAAATATAGACGAGTTGATTCCCTTCATATGGATTTGGTGGGGGGAGGACTTGTGCAGGAAAGTCTGAGCTTTCTTTAGAAGCCCACTGTGAGGAGCATTCCACAGGGTCACTCACATCACTGCTCGCACTCAATTCAGAAGTTCTGTCATTGCTGAAGCTGTGGATTGATAAAGGCTCACCTGCTGAAGAACATAAGGGTAGGTCATCTATATCCAATTAATTCTTTTCACTCCTTACTTTCTGCAGAATCTAGTGCTCTTACTCTTATTAATCATCAATATAGAATTTCACCAGGATGAATCTTCTATCAGCCAGGTAAATTATTTACATGGGAAAATGAGTTATATAAACTATTCTCCACAGTGTATGACATCAAAATTTGATACCATAAAAACTAAAAGATAGTATTACTAGGCTTTCAAGTTAAACCAGTAACTTAACACTTCTCTATTTTAAGAAGATAATTTATCATAGTTTCTTAAGAATATGTTTTTGAAAATATACAAATTAAAATCCTAAGGTAGAAAACTACTATAGTACTTTATAACTACAGTTTTATGCCTTGTTAAGTAACAGTAAGCAAGGTCCTTCCCCGAACATGGGTTTATTTATGAATATGTGTAAACATGGTTGCTGTGATAATTTTAAAAGCTTCACACATAACAATTCTTATCAAGCCCCCAGAACAAAACAGCCTCTCATTCCTTTATATTCTAACACACGATATATCATTTTAAATTCTCTAATAAAACTATCTAAAAGTAATTATAAATATAAACATATCACATAAAATATAACAGCCCGTGAACCTAAATTATAGATCCATTAGTGTATGTGTAATCAATTACCTGTTTCTCTTTGTGATTTGGCAAAATGGACAATGAACATCAGTCAGGTTGTAATACCAAAAACAAATACATTTTGTATATTCTGGTTAATTTCTATGTTTTGCTAGCTTACTTTACTAAATTCAGACCTCCTCCAATGAAAATATATGATGTTTAAGGCTTGACTATATTTAAATATATATATAAATTAAATATATGAATTTTCAATGAATATCCCTTGTTGTTTGTTACAAGAACTCACCTCTTGCGTTTTTTTCCTCAGTCTTCAAAATCAGTGCTTCCCTCCTTCACATGAGGTAACTGTATATACCTCATGTATCTATGTGTTACCATAGAACACATAATAATGTATGGCTGATCAGTGGATCTAGAAATAGTTTCAAGTGGCCACATTTTCCATATTTCCATGCAGGCTCCCCATCATCTGAAGCTTTTAGATAAATGTAGGAGTATTCAGTGTGGATGCCTAGAATAGAAAGACACAAATACAACATAAATATTTACTGTGCAAAGATAATTAAACATTCTCACCTGCTGGGAAAATTTCTTCAAAGAAAAACAAAGCTGATATATTCTCATGACTATGTAGAAACTGACCTAATTAGTGGAAATTAACTTGGGCAAGCCCATTATTTGACAAAACAAAAATCCCCCAAATTTAAAAACACTGAAATTGGTTGTTTCTATGTATCTCTTCTCAGTTAATTACCAAAAGGTACTTTACTCTGTTGATTTAGGATGACATTCATGTCTCTGACCATTAATGTATCTCTGTACCTAAGAAGGCAAATGTTGAGATTTGACTTCCTAGAATAGCCAATGACTGAGCACTCCCCCTGATAATAGTAAAGCCCTTTAGCCTTTCAATCATTCAAACAGCTTATCCCTAAGGCGTCTTCCTCCCTAATTAAAAACATGTCTCTACCTCTCTCCAACTTCATCCCAGGAAAGTGGGAACTTCCCTAAACTTCTATAAGCAATGAGGGATATCTATGAAAAGGAAAATATAACAAGAAAACACCTACAGGACTAGATACGAGTGGAAAATAGACTCCAACCTGGAAATCACTTGGGCCATTCTATCAGGAAAATCATTCTTCCATTTATTTGTGTGGACACAGCCTGTGGTATTTACATCATTACTGTTTTAAATGAGAGCTAATGTAAGGTCATTATAGATTAGTTTGTTAGAATATTTGGAACAAAAGCAAATAAAGCAACCTCTTCTGGACAATTTTCTCCCCTAGAACAATACCTAGAGAAAAAAAAGATTTGGCTCTTGCCAAGAAAGAGTAGCGAACAGCCAAATATGTGAAAAGCCAGCAGTTTGAAAAGAAAAAACTGTTAAACAAAGTAATAAATTCTGATCTTCATATTAGGAAATATTTAGGTAAGGCAAATAATATTTCAGCCAAAATGAAAGGAAAACCAGTTTCAGTCTTCTTTATCCATTCATATCCCCAACAAAGGAGGTCCTTACTCTAGCTGTTAGAGCCTTTGCTCAAGAGACCCTGAGGCTCAGAGGCAGAAAGCCTTGAGACTGGAAAGTAATTCAAGTTGATGTTTCAGTTCTTCAAAAGACAAGTAATCACAGATCTGTAGTTCTGGTTTGGAGTGGATATTGTTGATCAAGGCCTGAATCCATGTCAGGTGGAATCATAATGATTTTCAGTCCATCAGTTCAGTACCTTAATTTTAGTCCAATATCAATGGGGTAACACTTTGTCAAGAAAGATATTATTTTCCAGCAAGAGCCTGCCTGTACCTCAAATCTCTGACAGCTTCCATTGTTGTTTGTCTTAACATGACTTACTATGCGCTCCACTGAGCATGTTCATCTCCACTGTATTTAGTTTAATATTGCATTTTCCAGGTCATAAGGGTCTTAGGTAAAGAGTCATTAAATACATATATGAACCAACTGAAGATCGTTATTATGTGCTAAGCCACACCAAAAGTTGGAGGTTTTCAGCTTACCTAACAAATGGAGGAAATCCAACAACTACAAATGTTACATGTGTTAATTCTAAGATTTAAAGTGTACATGTAAGCACTGTTCCTCTCTTACCGGTGAATGGCAAAACACATAGAAGTTATCCTTAATTTAGGAGAACCATCTGATATGATCAAGCTTACGGTGAACTAAATTGCAACTCGGAGCTGGAGAACTAATATATGCAGAGATATATTTGTCTATGTCCCTCCAAGCTGAATGCAAAAAAACTATTAATGCTTTCTGCATAGCTAAATAAAGTGAAAGAATTTGCTAGATAGATGATGTCTACAGCAGCCCCGAAGCTGAATTTATGTGCTCCAACACTGAAAATACTGAATGACATAGACATTGCCTTAAAATAGTTAATAATTCACGGTAATTCTCTATAAACCACATCCATTCCCAAACTAGAGAACTCAATGGAGAAACTCTATTTGTCAATGGAAAAGCAAGAACGGCTTATTTTGCACCAAATCTCCCAATAAGAGAAGCTGGAAGAGCTAGAGAAATATAAAATGCATGTGTTTAAAAGCATTGAGATCTAATAAGGAATCAAGGATCTGTAGGGTCAATATTTTTAAGAGAAGAGAAACCAGAGAGCTTGACCCTGCATTTCCTGGCTTCTTTTCTCTATAAGGATGTGAGCTAATTCTCAAAACCACAAATGAAAAGCTGAAAAGCTAAGTGGAACTTCCTTCAGACACTTTACCCTGGGGGACAACAAATGGGATTC
This sequence comes from Equus caballus, assembly GCF_041296265.1. Classification (NCBI taxonomy): domain Eukaryota; kingdom Metazoa; phylum Chordata; class Mammalia; order Perissodactyla; family Equidae; genus Equus; species Equus caballus. The sequence continues at coordinate 17,599,121 of NC_091695.1, forward strand.
AACGTCTATCAAGGAAAAGAAGCTTGGGGCCGGCTCCGTGGCCGAGTGGTTAAAGTGCCACATGTTCCATTTCAGTGGCCTGGGTTCACAGGTTTGGATCCCAGGTGCAGACCTACTTCACCCATCAGCCATGAGCTAAAGGTATCCCACATACAAAGTAGAGGAAGATTGGCACAGATGTTAGCTCAGGGCTAATCTTCCTCAAGGGAAATAAAGGAGAATTGGCAACAGATATTAATTCAGGGCTAATATTTCTCACAAAAAGAAAAAAAGGAAAAGATGCTTTTGTAAATTAACCAGGTTCTCATTTAAGACCATAACGGGCTTTACTGTTGAAGTCAGGGTGAAGAGAAAATAGAGTAGTTCTCAGAGAAACTCAAGCCCAGCTTGAATCATCTAATTTCTTGATGAGATTATCTGTGTTCTTGCTTTCGCCCAAACCTAGCTCCCAACTAGAAACAAAATGAAATCTCTTTTAAGGATGAAAACACCATAAAATCCTTGAATTATCTCTACAACTTTTTGAATATAAAATCTGGCACAAAAAAGAAGATAACAAAACATAGGAGAATACAAGGCTTAATTGAAAAGCAATAGCAATAGAAACAGATATAGATGATCCAGACTAGGAAAAAACAAGCATTTCAAAACAAATTTAGTATGTTCAAATAATTAAAGCGCAAGATGCATAACAAATTGAATCAAAGAAATTTGAAAACTAAAATATATAACTGAAATTAAGAACTCAATTATTGGGTTTAACAGCAGATTAAACACATATGAATAGGGAATTAATAAATGGGGAGAACGATTGGAAGAGAATATGCAGAATATGCAAATAAGAGAGAGGTGAAAAGGTGGACAATGCAGGAAATAGCATAAAAGACACTAAAAGGTACAGCGCCTAGCTTCAACATACTTTTAATTTAGTTATAATTTAAGAAAGAGAAGGAAAAGAGACAAGGTAGGCAAAATATTTGAGGATAGGACTGAATTTTTCCCAAAACTATTGAAAGGCATTAAGATGTACATTCATACAGAGTTACAAATCTCATGAAGAATAAAATTTTTAAATGATGATTTTGAGGGGCCAGCCCTGGTGGCCTAGTGGTTAAGTTCGGCATGCACTGCTTCAGAGGCTGGGCACAGGCCTATACCACTTGTCTGTCACTGGTTATCCTCTGGTGGTGGCTCACATACAAAAAGAGGAAGATTAGCAGGAGATGTTAGCTCAGGCTGAATCTTCCTCAGCAAAAACTTTAATTAATTAATTTTTAAAAATGATAAATTTCAAAAAAAGGATAAATAGAAAACTTAGGGCATAATAAAACCAAAGACAAAGAGAAAACCTTAAGGACTTATTGCATTCAAGGAAGTAACAATAATACTGACAACCAATCTCTTAAAAGGATAGAAAGCAAGAAGATAGAGGAATTATGTCTTCATAGTGCCAAAAGAAAACAAACTCATTGGCATGAGCCTTACAAGATAAACATCATACATAAGAGGATAAAAGATGAAAATAATATAGTAGAATAAATTTTAGCCAGAAAAGGGGCACTTTTTCTATACTGCCATCAGAAAGAAAACAGGCTTCAAGGCAAGAAGCATTTCCACATATAAAAGTTCTACCAGAGCAAAAAGTCAATATAGCAGAAATATGTAACAATTATAAATGGGTATGTGACTAAAAGCATAGCTTCCTAATATATATTTTGAAAAACTATATTGGCTTGAAAGAAATAATAGATAAATCAGCAATAATAGAAGTAGATATCAGCACAACTCTCAGTAACTGCAAGAACATGCACACAACAAAAAGTTCATAGAGATATAAAAAATTTAAAAAACATTATTAGCAAATGTGACCTATGATGTAAGAAAACAATACATCCAACAACTGCAAAATCCATCTTCTTTTCAAGTGCAGAGGGAATATTTTTCAAAATTGATTATATACTGGGTCATAAAGCAATTCTTAACAAATTTCATTGAATTACAATCATAAAATATGTCTCTGACCATGAAGAAAATAAGCTAGAAAATAAAAACCTAAAAGTAACCAGAAAATTCCTATATGTTTGAAAATTAAGCACTGCATTTCTAAATCACCCCTGGGTACAATAAATCACATCAGAAATTAGAAAATATTTAGAGCTTAAGAATGATGAAAGCACAGGACAGCAAAGCTGTGAGAGTCAGCTAAAATTTTATTTGCATGCACTAAAAATTGATAAATCTTGAAAAACCAATGCACTAAACATATATTCAAGAAGATATTAAAATGACAGAAAAGTAAAATTAAAATAAGCAGTGGGATGGAGAGAATAACAATAACAGCAAGTGTATGAATAAATCTGCATAGCATGGTAACAATAGGCAAAAGTGGACAATTGCTGCACCGCAGTCTCACTTGAGGGTGATCTTGAAGGATTGTAGTGAAGGAAATCTTCCTAGTAAGCAATAATTTGAGCAGTACATATAGTTTTCCACTTCACATGGAAGGAGAAATTGCTGACTCATGGATCTCCACTGACTCAAGGACACTAACTATAGATTTTATAAACTATTAAAGGAAAGGAAAAATGGAAGAATGGATGACAAAGCAGTCTGGAGGAGCAGTATGTGGATGGATCACTCAAAATGCACACCAAATGCAGGAATGTTTGTTTCTCATATAAGTGCCTGTCAAAGAGAATCCACTGCAGAGAAGGCTCTCAAAAGTCTGGTTGACAAAATGACCTGTCTTATGAATATCAGTCAGCCTTTATCCCCAGGCACTTTTGTGGTCCCTGTGGCAGAAATGAGTGTTCTACACAGGCTCAACATGATCTGACTTTCAGCATTCCTGGTCTGGCTACTATCACTGCTAAATGTCCAAAATTCTGTTAGTAAAGTCCGTCACTGACTCCCTCATAGGGCACAATTCTCTAGGGAAACCAACCAACAACTGTGGCAGCTTACTTCATTGAAACTCTTCAACCTGGGGGAGACAGCATCTAGTCATCACATATTCTAGATATATATTTGTCCCTGCTACAAGCAGTGATTCAGCCTGCTTCATTATTCATGGATCTGAACCCATTATCCATTGCCATGGTACTCCACTCATTGTCTTCTCTATCTTCTCTAATCAGGAGACAGATTTTAGAGAAAATAAAGTAAAGCAAATTGCTCACCACCATAGAATTCACTGGCATAACCATGTTACTCATCACCTAGAAGCAATTGGCTGAATAGAACATTGGAATGGCCTACTGCAGGCTGGGTCACGGTGCCACCTGGGATATCCTGCTCTGAAAGTTTGGAATACTCTCCTATATGTGTAGCATACAGTATGTTCTTAGTCCGCTCTAGTCATATTATACTATATGCTGTGTATATTCATGAGAGAATATCCCCATGCTAATAAACTTTCCTCCATGTAGCCTTATATTTTGCCCTCCTCTATTTCGATATCCAAGAGATCCATTTCCACATGTTACTCCAGTTATTGCCAACATATACTATCCAGATACTGCATTTTTTAATCAAACAACTTTCCTTCTAAAACAAGACTGTATTTCCTACTTGGGCTCTACTGACACCTGAACCTAGTTATTTATCTGGAAGCAATGAGGTACTGCTCTGGGAAAGGGCATGAGACCTTTGATAAGGTGGATCCCTGAAGCTTATGTGAACTTTGAAGAAGTTAAACTTGAATAGATTGTCTACTAACAGCACTCCCAGTAACAGGAACAATATATTATATTATTCTTTACTAAGAGGAGAGCAGGGTAGGACATCAGCACATTCACCTCAGTCGACCCTTTATGCCGCTTGAATCCATTTCTTCATCTATATCACGGGAACAGTTCATCTAGGACCCTCTTTCTGGGGGAAGTTAGAAGAGAATGCTTAGAAGAATAAACCATGTCCTTTGCCACTCAGCTGATCTTAGAATTTTAACTTCTACTTATCTTCTTCTTCCTTCACAAGAGACAAATAATGGCTTTACTCGACAAACACCAGTAGAGGCCTTATGGTATTAATGGGGAGGATTTCACAGCAATCCTGTGTTATCGAGTTACTCCTCCTAGCACCTTATTCCATGTAATTTTAGACGTGGTACAACTTCAGACTGTGTTTCCTGCTCTGTTAGGTGGGTATAGCACTACCTATCTTAACGGGTTTTTATGAGAAGTACAGATCACTCTGATAGTGAAAGCACTCTGTAAATATATTAAATATGGTTAATTGGCATGAAATATCCATCCCTTTTTCCTTCTTGTGGGCCTTTCTGTATTGCAGAGGCTGGAGGACCAAAAGCCACAGTACCCATGCTCTCATGCATCTAAGGTTCTGTATTTAAAATCAGTTCCCTCAACATAGATGCCAGATCCCAGGAAGGCGGAAGTGAGCTGGAGCCAGCTCCTGCCTGCTTTGTGTTGTGTTCCGTTAGCAGGCATACTTGAAAAGTGGGGTTGAAGATGTCAGGAGGAAGTTGCCCTGGAAGACACAGCCGGTCTCCCAGGGCCAGTATTCCAGAGCCAGTTTCCTGGGAGCTGTGGGAGTTGTTCTGGCAGTGGCTTTTTCTTTCTTTATTTTTAGTTATGGGTCCTTCTAATTATGGCATGTGGGATGCTGCCTTAGCATGGCCTGATGAGTGGCACCATGTCCACGCCCAGGATTCGAACCAGCGAAAACCTGGGCTGCCAAAGTGGAGCGCGCGAACTTAACCACTCGGCCACGGGGCAGCCCCTGGCAGTGGCTTTTTCATCTTTGGAGCACAGCAGTGGCAGTGGGTTTTTTTTATAATTCAGTAGTTTCATCAGTGATTCCTAATTTGCTGGCATCTTGATTCTGGCAGAGGTCAGATTAGGAGGCCCAGATCAATCCACACCTCCAGTTCTTCCAAGGATTTTACATAATTCCTTGATCTGAACCCTTTCCTGCTTAAAGTACCTAGAGTGATTTCAGTTCTTGAACTGAACTCTGACTAATACCATCAATTATAAAGTGATACCAAAATGCCAGAGAGCCAATGTTTCCATTTTCTTTTGAACTTTCCAGCTTATGTAGCCACACAGTAATCTGTAAAATTAAATATTCCGTGATTTTTTTCACGATTCATAAAAGTCTCCTTCCTTTATTTTTTAAATTAGTTATTTATTAATCATATCAGCAACTTCTCTCCCGCTTCATCACTCACATTTGGACTTTATATCTGGGACACCTGCCCCAGCATGGCTTGACAAGTGGTGTCTAGGTCTGGATCCTGGCTCTGAACTGGCAAACTCCAGGCCACTGAAGTGGAAAGTGAGAACTTAACTGCTGCACCACCAGGCCGGCCCATAATTGTTTAATTATTTTAAAACTAAAGAATAAATCAAGAAAATAAAAAGTATAGTGTTATTATTCATTATGGTTTCCTTTTTTTCCAAACACATATATTAATGCAACTAAAAGTTTTAATTCATTGCTTTTTCTCCTTTTTATACTGTAGTTTACAACCTATTTAAAAAAATTGCATGTTCATATGATATCCCATAAAAGGAAAAAATGTCCTTGTCTGCATTTATTTTCTGGCTATCATTATGGGCTTTGGAACCCATTAAAAATTTCCAAAATTTTACTGAGCACTTATTATGTGTAAGGTGTTTTTTGGAACACTAAGAATGTGAATTGTGGTTCCTCAACAGCTGGGACCATATATTAACTATCCTTATATTCATCTCCTTAGTAAAATACAGTTAAGGAATACAACATTGCCCTTGTTTTTTGGAGCCTATGTGTCACTGGAGGTGGTACATATGTACCAGTAACTAAGATAAAATGAAGTATGTGAATATTTCAGACAGATGCTAGAGAATTTCAGGCGCCAGAGAAAGTGGGAGATCTTATAGTCAGGGTAATCACAACATATGACAAGGATGATTATTCAAGTTGCACCTTGAATAACTTACCATGAAGGAAAAGCTTTAATGGGGAAAGATGATGAGTTTGGGTGTGGATATGCTGAGTGACAGGAGACTCTTGAGTCCTGATCATGAATGGGGGGTTCTATCAGGTATTTTAAGTGCTAGTGAATTAGATTTTTAGCTAGAACCTGGAACCATTTTTTGAGACACCTAAAAGAATGGACAATTTATTCAGCATTCCTTCACTTAGAAAGTATAGAATATTGTAGAATTGATATCAAATGCACAACAATATGGCCTAGGGTTTTGTTTTTGTTTGTTAAAGTGGGCTTAGTTTGCTCTACCATTCTCTGTATAAAAATAGGCAGAATTTCCTTCTCCCTTTGGCAAGGCACTATGAAAAGGAGATCAGAGATGTGGAGAAGAGAAGCCACCCACAGAGCTATGGTCACTGCGAACTCTTTATGGCACAGCAAAGTCTCCGAGGAGAAGAGATGGTAACAAACTGAGAAATGTGACTGAGACAGTGGGCAACATCAGTCTTCTCTTATTTCTAGCTGACATCTCTTTTGAGATCTAGCACTGGGCTTGTACTGTTGTACCTGAGTAACAATGGATTGAAATTTGTGTACGGAAGGCTTTTAGGCTATTCTGCCTAAATATGTGTATAGTATTATTCAGGTTCAATGTTCATAAAACAGCCAAGACACTGACACCAAAACCATAGGCTCGGTCTGCGCATTTGGTTTCTCTGATTGCCAAGATTGTGAATACTTTTGAAGTTGAACACCTTTACAAAAGTGTGCCTCTTGCACATCCCTCTGACCTACTCCTTCCCATAGCTTGTTTCAGTCTACTCCTAGAATTGCGAGATTCTTGAAGGCATTTGAACTTGTGACTTCTGAAAACTACTGTGTTAGTTTTCAATAATAGCTTGTCCATTTTTCTAACGATAATAAAGAGAGCGTGTTAAAGGAGTCTGACATCTATGTGGGCCTGAAAGTCTTGGTAGGGCAAAGGGTTAAGTAATTTACTCACAAGGAATATTTCCTTTCCTCCAGTTTATTTTGGACAATTAAAAACAAAATATGGGAACTTAAAACAATCAGTATTCAAAACCTGATGTCAAAGTATCCCCAAGTAGCCACTGCTGGTTCCACTGGCATTCAGAAATCAGACAGAAATAGCTTCTTGTTAATTGCAAATAGATCTCCTGTCTTAGATTTGTGGGACTTGTATATGTCCATGATATGTCACTTCACCTATTCAAACTCCAGTTTTATCTGTAAAAGAGACCTGAAATGAAGAATTCCTATCACATGGCTGTTGTGGGTCTTAAAAGAGCTAACATGAGAAGATGATTGAGTCTCATTAGTCACTCAATTAAAAAACATTCTAAATACGTCATCATAATGCAAGCTAAATTATTCAAAACTGCAATTGATTCATTTTGAAAGACAAAGTTGATTTAAAACTTCTATTTGTATAATTTAAATAAGATACTATCTCTTTAAACACTACTAAATTTTTATAAAATTCTCTAGTTGTTCTTTCCTTTTTGGCACTAGGTTCAATTAAATTTTCATTAAACATTTGAAAAAATGAAGGTATGAAAAGTTTTCTACTTAGATTTGAATTTGTGACGGGAAAAATTTTGTATTAAAAAGTCTACAAATTTCTAATTGCCAATTCTTTCTTTTGAGACAAATTTTCTATTTTAATTTGCCCTTGCTCTTTAAAGTTTATTTTCTTAAGTCATTTTGTGGTTAGTTTGCTTTGAACATATTTTAGACATTTCACAATTTCTATATGGAAAAGCAGGAATTTTCTTATGTCTAGTTAATATCTGATTTCCAGAAAATCTGATGATAAAGTGGGCCCCTATTTAACATTCGTGAATTTAAACATGCCAATTGAAATGGGGGAACAGATCAAACAATTCAGATAACTTCATCTTTCTCTGTCCTTCAGAAGTACCAAAACATACTTTTGCCTAGATTTTGAATATTTGAACAAAACACTTTATGGTTCAAATCCTTAGATAATTGCATCAATTTAGTGTAGGAGGGAACCTGAGGGAGAAGAAAAGCAAAGAACGTGTGGATACACTCCAAAAATAACTTGAAACTTGTAAAAAAAACATTGCTTTACTCTAATATATGGCTCTTGGGAGTATAAATTCTTTCCACTGTTTATGGAAAACATTTTGGCAATACTTATCAAAATGTAAAATGTAGGTACTCTTCAGCTCCAAAATTCTACTTCGAGATATTTCTTCTATGGATAAACTCTCATGTGTGAAATGATATATGTACGAAGATATTCTTATAACACTGTTCATGAAAGCAAAAGATTAGAATCAACCTAAATGTGTGCCAGTATGGATTTGGTAAGAAATCATTGACTGCACGTGTTTTATTAGGAGAAACAGTTTATTCTTAGCTAACAGTGCAGTCTCTGGAGCTGCCCTGCTTGGTTCTCCTCTTGCCTCCACCACTTGCTGCTGTGTGGGCAAATGAGTTAGCCTCTCTTTACTTCCATTTATGCCTCTGGAAAATGGGATGATGATAGCACCTCTTTAGTGGATTTTTGTGAGGATTAAGTTAGTGCAGAGAGGGTTAAACATGTGCAGTATTTGGCACAGTGCCAGCACAGAGGAAACATTTAACAAATACAGTAGATCCTCTGCCTTGCTAAAAGCATATGTGGCGGGGGACACAAAGAAAATAATGACATGCTAGTCGTCAGTGCTTTCATGGAGGACACAGAGAAGGGAGCCATTAATGTTGTCTGAGATGTAAACACGTACCTGTTAATGCAGATGATCCTACGATATAGATAATTTACACGTAGATCATGGGAGGGTTAACTTTACCCATGACACTCTATAGATGGAAAAACAAATAATTCAAATATTTATGTCCATAATTAGTACATGATAGTGTGTTAATATTCAATTTGATTTGTTATCTATTCTCATTTGGACTATCGCCCAAGTCCTTAAGAAGTGAAATCTGTGATAAAGAGTAAATCCTATAAAGGTTGGATCACCAATATTTTTACAGGAAACTATGGGAGTCGATGCTGCCAGATGACCAGGATGTCATGCTAATGGGGAAAGAATATTTTACCCCACTGGAGTAAGTAGGAAAGGTCACAATATCATAGGGATAAGAGAAAACTATTTCACAGAGACAGTGACAGATAGTGGTGACAGCTGTGTTATGGGCATTCCCAGGGCAGCATCAGGTCATCAGAAACATAAGAAGTCATCACTTGGGGGTGGCTAACAAAGAGACCTGTAGCGAGAAAACCCAGAGGAACGTGGAATAGGAAGGTAAGTGAGGTGCCCAAGAATCTTTCTATGATCCCCTTGGACCAGATATTTGAGCCATCTAAGTTGGAGGCACAGAACAATTGTTAGGTATATTGTCTGAAAAACCTGTCAAAATCATCTGTTTAGATTTCTGAAACATCAGGAAAAGACAGGATTGTACCAACCTGGGTAGGTCCTTGCCTGCGTGTCCTGAGATCCTCACCCCCAGAAGCATAGTATATTTTATTTCTTTAACATTATTGAACTTTTCTATCTGGATAGTTACTTTGCTTAATGGGATATAGGAAAAATTTGCTGATGATATGAGAAAAAGGAAGAACGATTTTTAATCTTACAACTCACTTGATTTTTGTCCTTGTACCTGCATAATTAGGCTGTCAGATGTCTTTAAGGATAATAAAGATTTTCAAATGTAGTACCCTGAAAGCAGAGAAAACAAAATATTAATCATGGTAATGGTGCGTGAATGCAAACAGGTCTGGTAGAGACTCTGGAAGTTTTTTGCTGGCAGAAATTCCTGAAGGAACAATAGGAACTTGAAGGTTTAAAATAGCAGACATCGTTTCTCCTTTCTTAAACCAATCAACAATTTAGTGGAAATAAAGATGTAGAAAGGGAAATGTCAACTTTAATGAAATGATGAAACCCTTTAGCTCTGAAACTTAGTACACATGTATGAAGTAGGGTGATTGGGGGCAGGGAAAATTTGATCCGAGCAAAAGAGGAAAGCAAGAAGAGATAAAGAGGATATGTTATGAAATTATCAGCTGGTTTTAGAAAAGAGAAAGAAGAACAAGGTCAAATAAACAAATAAATACCTGCTCTTATAAAATTGAAAGTCTCCGTTCATCTCGAGCTCCTTGCCACAAAAAGTTCAACGGTCTCTGCTGTTAATATTGGCATTTATTCCTGTGATATGCAATTGTTTTCATTTCGTTGTGTAGAGTCAGGTGCACCTACTTCTCCAAAATCAAAGGCCCTTTGCTCGCACCAACTAACTTGGTATCTACAGGCTGCTGTTGCAAGTTTCCGTGAAGCCTGTTTGAAGAGATGCCATCTTTGTGGCATCCTTGGGGTTGTCTTAGTGTTTACAGTATAAACCTTTAACATATCATAATGTTGCTTAAAGTGTTATTACACCACTTCATGCGTAGCGTGAAAACTTTCCAATAGTATATTTCACTTCTGCTCTCCTAGCCTTTGCGCTCTTGTGGCCATACATTTTGCTTTTCTACACTTCATGGAACACCGTACTACATACAACGTTTAATGGAATAACTTGCAACAATTTACAAAAAAATGAGGAACCACTTTATGAATTATATGGAATATTTTCCAATATATACTATTAGAAAAAAGAAAGCTGAAGAACAATATCTTGCCTCTGTGTGTGTGTGTGTGTGTGTGTGTACACAGGTATATTTACATATATGCTTATAGAGAAAAAGATCTTGGAAAGAGATGTAAGAGTTCAGTACCTGGTAATAGTTTCTGTGGGGAAAGGAATCAGGGCATTTGTACTTTTTACTTTTTGTATCTCATTTATGCATTATCTAGTAAAGCGAACAAGTAAATCAGTGAATGGGGGTAGACAGAGAGGGACTACACTGGAAAGGGAAGCATTGCTGCAAGTCTGCCGCCAGCCACTTGGCTGTATCAATATCTGAGTGACAAGAATCGCAGATAAGGAACAGAGAGGAGAAGCAGATGCGGAGCCCTAGACGATGAGCTTGGTTTTATGAATATTACATTTGAAGACAGAGCTTCAGAGATAGGAATCTAGAGCGTTAAAGAGAAAGGTATGGGTTTAAGATAAATATTTTAAAATCACACACGTACAGACATCAATTGAAACATGACGGTCGGTGAAGAAGTTCCGCTAAACTGAATGTGGAGTGAGGGAGGAAGATAAAGGGAGGACTGAACACAGAAACAAATTCAGGGCTGAGGAGACTAAATGGCTGAGAGTTTCGCTCTGCATCTCCTATCTCTAGGTCCAGGGATCCTACTACATTTCAAGTATACATTCATGTGAATATAAATATATTTACTATAGATGTTGCTTTCAAACTTTCATAGATACGTTTTATACATATTTGTGTGTATGTATATTTATATGTGTACATAAATATATATATTTGTGTGTCTATATATTCTTTTCATACCTTTTACTTAACACCAGGATACTATAAAAAAGCCAACTCTTTATTTCCTCTCCATGAACAGATTGTGAAGCTTGTGGCCAAGGACATGACCAGGAGTGTCATTCAGCTTGAAAATACTGACAACCGAAAACTAGTGAGAGGTTCTAAGGTCAGCCTCCACAATAGGAATAATTTGAACCTTTTAATGATAGCCATACTGCTTGTTATCTGGGTCAACTAGAAAAGGCATATTGGCTAAAGATTTGTCATAATTTAAGAATTCAGCATGGCATCTCCCACCCACTTTCACCTCAAAATAAATGGATTTTTCCTGTGGTGTAACCTTTCTTTTTCTGCAAAAAGGAGAAGAAATGGAAGAGAACATGAATTAGCTTCTTGTAGAAATTGGAACCAGTGGCTTTTCATTAAAATGAATCTGGCTTGTTCTCTACCAATTGCCTAAATACAGAGTGGGAAGCCAAAACGCAGAGGTATTTGCTTAAGGCTTGCAAATAATTTTGCTGATCTCAATGTTAAAATTTAAGATTAAAATCTTTACAAACCACAATTTAATTCAATAAGCCCAGAAAGTGACTAAAGTCAATGATTGTGCTGAGATTGTGTATATTCCCCAGAGATTAATTTTGTCAGAAATAAGAAAGCTGCCTAGCCTATTTTTAAAGAGCCAAATTGTGTTTTAGACTTTTAAGTTTAGTGTCTCTTAGCAACCCACAGAATACGTACGCCTGAGAAAAGAGGAGATTCACACTGTTGCATGCTACATTTTATGGAAATGTTAAGTTTATGATCTCCCATTATACTTCTGGATGAGATATTCCCTCTCCAAAATGTAATAAAGCAGCTTAATTGTATTGTATTTCGTGGAAGAAAGGTACTTTGAGGTTTTCTTTGGTTTACAGAATTTACGTAATACTTTAGAGGAATAAATCAAAGATTTCAGTACATAGCTGGTACAAAGTTTTCACCACAGAGTTTATATATATTTGTAGATTATAAGGAGGCATTTATAAAGATGAGAATGTCTGTGTTACTTATGTAATTTCATATTTAGAGCTAACAATTTTTAGGGAAATTAAATATTCTGGGACTAGACATCATATATGTGTGTAAATCAATTCGTTATACATTTACTGAGCATCTCCTGTGTGCCATCCACTGTGCAAAGAACTAAAGAGATCCAGATAAAAATGGCAGTTTCTGTCATCAATGTACTAACATTCTAAGGGATAAAACAAACTAAAAAAAGAAATCATACAATGTAATGAGAGAAATAACAAAAGATGTGTACTGGGATATCATATCTATTGCAGTATAAAGACACGACATATGCAGGCCTAAATAGATAACTTGTGTATAGAAAATACATTATTTTGAGCTACTCTGCTCTAAACAGGCCAGCCCTGGTGGTCTAGTGGTTAAGATCTGGCACTCTCATTGCCACAGTTTGGGTTCATTTCTGGTCAGGGAACCACACCACCTGTCTGTCGGTTGTCACACTGTGACAGCTATGTGTGGCTGGGATGCTGCAAGTTATGCCACTGGTATTTCAAATACCAGCAGGGTCACCCATGGTGGACAGGTTTCAGCAGAGCTTCCAGACTAAGGCTAGGAAGAAGGACCTGGTCACTCACTTCTGAAAACATTGGCCATGAAACCCTGTGAACAGCAGGGGAGCATAATACCGTTGGAGGTTTACTGTGATATTGGTTTTTAAATGAGAATGAAAAAGGTAATTTAGGGAAAAGACAGAAGTGTTCATTGAGAGAAGCAGAATGTAAAAGACACTAAAAATAGAGATTAGGTTTTCTTCTCAAAGTTGATGTCTATCCATAAGACATTCCTTCAGCAAATGTGTGTTATGTGCCTAATGCCAAGCGCAGGTATCAGCATCACAAAGTTGAAAAATGAACATTCTAGAAGAAGAGAGACAGGAATGTACAGAATCAGATGGAAATCTCGTAAAGGCGATACAAAAATATGTGTACTAATTGAGAGAAAATATTATTTTGGCTAAGAGGTATGACAAGTCCTCGTGGAGAAGGCGTGTTTGAGATCAGTTTTGAAAAGGGGGTATGTATTAAGTAAGAGAGCATTCCTATTGTAGAGAAGCCACAAGCAAGGACCAAAGGAGAACTAGAAGACTTGAATAGGAAACAGTGGGCTCAGTTTGGTTGGGGTTCAAGGAACAATGCTGGAAGAAAGCCGGAAAACACAACCTTGACCAAATATGAAGTTTGAATAATACTGGAGATAAGAACAATAATAAAAGAAAAATAACTTGCTTCCAGGGCTATTGTAGGCACTGCAAATAGTGAAGGAAAAGTCCCTGTGCAGTACCTGGCACTGAGTACGCACTCTGTAATAGTTAATATGACTGGTCTTTGGAGGGCAGTAGGGAGCTGTTCCCTGTGTTTGAGAAAAGATGTGACACTGTCATGATCCATGGGAGGTTGGAGCACGTGCCTGATGGAATGGAGTGGGGAGAGACTTGAGGCAACTGGGAGATCAGGAGAGAAAACAAGGTGTGATCTGTGCCTGACTTCTATAATCCATTTCTAGATGTGGCCTCTCCCTTGAGGTGGAAGTCAGGTATAGATGGTGATGAGAGAGAAGATGAGAGGATTTACCGTAGAGGGAAGAGGAAAGAGAAAGAAATGATGGATAGAGGAGGCAGAAAACCTCGCACATCTTGACCTTTGATGAGAAATGCAGTTTTCTTTTTTTCTTAAATTTCCATCCACATTTTATACATTCTATTTCAGAATCTAAAAATGTTCTGCACAGTGTCAGAACAAGGGGTGATGACTCAGGGCCAATGAGGTAAAATAAGCAGCCTATTTACCTAATGGAAGAACAAAGAGAACCCAGATCTTCTTGGATGAGTCTTCTTCTCTTCATAAACAGTTGCTTCATCATTTGGGCCTCATATTTGTGCAAATTTATCAAGGTTATACAAATCTTGATAAGTGATAAAAATAATCGGAATCTGTAACAGGCACTTCGTTCAGCAGTTTACTCGAATCTGTCATAATTATTTTAAAGATAAGGATATTGAGTTTTGGAGATTAAGAAATTCAGTCCACATCTACTCACCAGTGTGTAGTGGAGCTAAGATTCATTCAAGTCTCATAATTAGCCTGCTAGAACTCTTAATTGTGATGCTCTACTACCTCTAACCATTGAATAATAATAAAAAAGAACAAGGTTTGCTGTGATAGAATGCTTAATACAATGTAATTTCTTTTGTAAATGAAGAAAATAATATCAGTTAGATGTCTATTATGGCTAGCCAACTATATATCGGTGGCTTGCTCTAGTGTCATATGCTATGTAAAGCACGTGATATTTTTTCTTGTTGCATTCTCATAGAAACTTTAAGGTATAATTATCTCCATTTTACAGAGTTAAAAGCTTAGAGTGACTCCCGCAGTTTCACCCATAGTTTGCGGCAGAGGTGGGCTTTGAACCCAGGTCTACCTGACTATCCCACTCATCTCTGCTCTTTCCACTGTACCACGCTGCCATGAGGTAGTGGGTTAATAAAAAAGTAGCAGTCAGTGTTCAACATTTTCATTGAAAACACAAACATAATATATAATATATCCTTTTGTTAGAAGTGTGGCTCATTATTTATGAAAATGTTACAAGAAATAAAAATGAAAAACCATTATTGCTTAGGAACATAAACATGATAACCTTTAACAAAACATTAGTAAATCTGATCCAGCAATAAAAAACAATAAATCACAACCAAGCAGAGTTCATCCAAGCAACTCATGTCTTGTTCATTTGTAAAACAATGAATGTAAGTTGCTGCATTAATAGACTGAACAAGAAAAAGTATATGATTATATCAACAGATGCCGGCAAAGTTTTCAACAAAATTCAACATCCTCTCATGATTCAAACCCTCAGCAATCTAGGAACAAAGTGAACTTTCTTAGCCTAATAAAAAATATCTGTAAATAACCAGTAGCTAACATAATACTTATTAGTGACAGACTGACTTCCCTCTATGATCTAAGACAAGGCAAGGATGTCTTTTTTCAACACTTATTCTTGAACATTTTTCCAGAAGTCCTAGCTAGTGTAAGAAACAAAAAGAATAAATAAAAGTCACACAGAGAAAGAAGAATAAATAAACTTGTTCTTATTTCTAGGCAACACGACTGCACACGTTAAAATCTCGAAGAATCTACAAATATATCTTGAAACTAGTAAGTGAGTTTAGCAAGCTCATTGGATACATTCTTCAGATACAAAATCAATTTCATTCCTGTATACCAGAAATAGAAAAATGGAATCTAAAATTAAAATAAAACTATCCCGTGTCTGACCGGGCAAGGGAAACAAAAGAAAAAATGAACAAATGGGACATCAAGCTTTATACATAGCAAAGGAAACCTTCAACAAAACAAAAAGACAACCTAACAATTGGGAAAAGATATTTGCAAACCATATATCAGATAAGGGGTTAATATCCAAAATATATAAAGAACTCATACAGCTCAATAACAAAAAAAAAAAACCAACAATCCAATTAGAAAATGGGCAAAAGATCTGAACAGAGATTTCTCCAGAGAAGATATACAGATGGCCAACAGGCATATGAAAAGATGCTCAACATCATTAGCTATCAGGGAAATGCAAATCAAAACTACAATGAGGTATCACCTCACTCCGGTCAGAATGGCTATAATTAACAAGACAGGAAACAACAAATGTTGGAGAGGATGTAGAGAGAAGGCAACCCTTGTTCTCTGCTGTTGGGAGTGCAAACTGGTGCAACCACTATGGAAAGCAGTATGGAGTATCCTCAGAAAATTAAGGATAGATCTACCATATGATCCAGCTATCCCACTGCTGGGGATTTATCCAAAGAACTTGAAAACACAAAGGCATAAAGATACTTGCACCCCTATGTTCATTGCAACATTATACACGATAGCCAAGACAGGGAAGCAACCTAGGTGCCCACGAAGGGACAAATGGATAAAGAAGATGTGGTATTTATACACAATGGACTGTTACTCAGCCATAAGAAATGATGAAATCCAGCCATTTGTGAAAACATGGATGGACCTTGAGGGTATTATGCTGAGTGAAATAAGTCAGAGGGAGAAAGTCAGATTCCATATGATCTCACTCATAAGTAGAAGATAAAAACTACAAACAAACACATAGCATTGGAGATTGTACTGGTGGTTACCATCGGGGAAGGGGGGAGGGGGGAGGGCGAAAAGGGTGATTAGGCTCACAGGCGAGGGGATGGACTATAATTAGTTCTCCGGTGGTGAACATGATGTAATCTACACAGAATATGAAATATGTTATGATGTACATCCTAAAATAAATAAATAAAATAAAAATAAAACTTTTCTAATAAAACCTATTCGCATATAATTTTAATGAAATATGTTCAAAATCTACTTGTAGAAAATTACAAAACAATAATGAAATACATTAAAGAAAGTTTAAGTTAATTTAGAGCTATGCATTGCTTTTTGATTAGAAGACTCAGTATTGTTAAGGTGTCAATTTCTCCAATTTGTTATTTAGATTCAATGCAATCACACTCAAAGTCCCAGGAGCTTTTCTTTGTAGATATCAACAAGATGATTCTCAAACTCACATGAAAAGGAAAAGCAAGGAGAATAGCCAAAATAATTCTGAAAAAGAAAAAAATGTTGGAGGATTCATATTATCCAATTTCAAGACATTATGAAGTTACAGTAGTGAAGACATGTGGTGTTGGTGGACAGGGTGTATACACAAAGATCAAAGGAACAGAATACAGAGGCCAGAAATAGACCCATACAAATACAGTCAAGTGATTTTTGACAAAAATGAAAAGGTAAATTGGTGGAGAAAAGATATTGTTTTTAACAAAGGGTGCTAGAATAACTGGACAAACATATGAAGAAAATGAACACAGACTCACAACTCACAGTTTATACAAAAAGCAGCTAAAATGCATCAAAGATATAAAAGGTTTTTTTAAGGTGATTTTAAAGAATCCAGGAAGATATGCTTAGATCCTTTGTTGTTAAGGAGGAGGAGAATCCACAGAGTAGATGAGGTTTTGAATAAACAAGTATACCTAGAAAGAATGGGAGAGTGATGACAAAAATATGTAAAAAAGGAGAAGAGGAGCTTAGGAGATCCCATGAAGAATATTCTGAAATCTGAAGGAAATGTAAAAACATTGACTTCATCAAGATTGAGGGAGGCATCCAACACGCAAAGGAAAAAATATTGAAAAGAAAATTTAATTGGATTGTAGGAAATAGGCTGATCATAAGTAGATCTCCCAGAATCCCTTGGTAGTTAGTACTTTAGAGCCAAAGCACATTTACAGTTTTTGTTAATTTTTAGTACCTTGGGCTATGACCTTTAGTTATTTTTATACTTCTATTATTTTACCACTTAACCATTAAATAAGACACCCAAGGAAACATCAATGTACCCAATAATGAATAATCATTAAGTAAGCTCCCATATAACTCTTACTCAGGACAAAAAAAATAGCATCACTATCCTTTCACAGTCACATGCTCTTTCTCGCTGTAAATGTAACCTCTATCTCATGAGAATTACTCCTTTGCATCGTAACTCTTCTATGCCCCTGTTTCTTCTGGGAAATGGGACTGGTAATAGTATCTATTGCATAGGATTGTTGTAAAGAAAAATAAGCTAAACTCAATCAATCAGCTCATGTCTGACAAAGAGCACAGGTCTTCTAAATACTTGCTATGATTAGTGAAGCTCAGGGTGCAAAGCAGAAGCAAGCACTAGTTTTGAATATAGATGCAAAAGAGGAAAGGCTATTGAAAATGATATAAGAATAGAGCAAAATTACAGAATGTTCATCTCCACTGATAATTTATACACTCACTGAGCATTTTGTAACCCTAAAAAATACACAAAAGAAAAATCTATATATCTGCAATTTTCCAGAAATTGATCTGAAATGAAAATACATTAAAGAATGCACCCATTCTTTTTCCCCCGGAGAAGCGGATAAAAACCCTATGTGGGATTAGATGGAGATCATTTCTTAACACAAAGACCATCACTAGAGGGTTTTTCCCCCCAGATTTTAACAAAGAGAAAAAGAAATTCAAATTGCATAGGTAGAAAATCTCAGTCATCAAGGACGTTTTAAACAATGAGATTCTGACAACATGCTAAAAGAGTTAACTTTTTCATGGGGCATTTATAATCCAGTTGTAGAGTTGCTCTGGATATTTAGATTTAAAAGCACACTAACTGGTGAATTGATTACTCCAGGAATGTAAAATAATTAATTTGAATGAAATAAGCAACATCTTGGGAGAAAACAAATGTACTTTGAGGATATAAACTTTACCTAAAATCTTAGTTTGCATTTGAGCCTTAAAACCCTCACGAATGATACTGTGATACAAATGTTTTGGAAAACAAAGTACTCTTCCTGCCTTCAAGCTTTTTTCTGCAGGATGACCTCGCATCATTGATTTGATTTAATGGCATGACAGATGACAGTAGTTAGTAGAATGGTATGAATTTTATATTTTTTATGTATTAATTGGGGAAAATTAGACAGTGAAGCTCATCAGTAGCACCCACTATGCTGAGAAAAATTTCAAATCCGAAACTTGAAAGTAAATAATCTAGATGGTTAAAGAATGACTGTAATTTCAATGAAGAGAGGACAGAAAAGACTATAAATGAAGAATAGATTCAAAATAAGTGCCGAGGAAAATACATGAATAAATTTTTTTCTTTCTCCCTTACCATCCTCCTGCATAACTATGTGATATTTGTTGAAAACATACTTTTAGCGACTAGGTTAAGAAAACACATTAATTAGCAGCTAATTTTAAAATAGGCTTTACTCTGAATTCTACAGTTTAGGAAGTTTCGGATTAAGAGAGACTAAATTCAAGGAAGAGCTGGTTGTCCACTGAGGGGGGATAGCCATATTTTAGAAAAATAAGATCAAAGTCACACCAGAATATTGCCTATTTTATTGGATGAGTGCACATAACAAAACAGTAAAACTGGGCAGTCTCAGAACATTCTCATGTCTCCCTCATTGTTTTCTTTAATTATGTATCAATATCAGAATTTTATATATGAGGATTCTGAGGCTTAGATGGATTAAATGTCCATCCCAAAGGATTTCGGAGAAACTAAAAACAGTACACATTGTTCCTTGTTAGAAGTTCGTACTGAAACTTTATGGGAAGTAAAATGTTTAAAACAATTGCTGGCAGTAAAGTTTGGTGGTTGTCTAAACTTACGCTGGAGGATAGATGTTTATCTTCTAGTAATCGAGAAAGAAATTTTTGACTTGATGGCAGCTTCTACGTAACTCCAAATACTAAAAATGGAGGTGAAAAATTAGCCAGCGATCAGGGTATATTATTTCACCTAATGGCAAATGTGCATGTTGGAATTATCTAAGGACAGATGATCTACCTGATTTATTGGATATTTATTGTTAACATGGACTCAGTTTAAATTAATTTAGTTGATTCTCCACTTTATTTTACATTCCTCAGCTTGTCTAATTCTTTCGATATTGCCCTTATAAAAAATACTTACACTTTCATTTTCTATGAGTTCAATGTTTTGAAAGTTTTTCTTTAGTCAGAGAAAGGTCAACTCCTTCCTTGACTATAATTCCATCCCTTCAGTTTATTCATTAGATTAATTCTATTATTGTCAGTACCTGTGGCAATATTTAATTGATAGTTAACCATTAATTTCCTTAAGAATGTTGAATTCTTAATCCCTTAACTGTACTGGCTGGGACTGAGGTCTAATTGGAGCCAGAAGATACTGTGGTCAAATTGGAGGCAAACATGTTGGAAAATAATTTTAATTAATAGAAGTGCTAGTCTAAACCTTCATTTTCGTAACCGTAAAGGTGGATTTTCACAGTGATGTAGCAATATCATTTTTTGTGCTGTGTTGTAAGGAATTTGAAATATAGATTCAAATAGTTCCTACCACTGCTGTCCCCAGGATTCCTTGTCCCCTCTGCTTCCATCCAAAGGAGGCAGCAGTAGATGGTAAGAACCAGATCCAGTCTCTGCGAGCTCTTTGACTCAGGAAACTGACTCAGTTAATTTTGATCAAATTCTCTTCTGTTGTCTTCCTATTAACTGGCCTCCTTCTTATTTAACAATTCTCTTTAAATTAACTCACTTTTACATAAGTTTATTTAAAGGGAAGTTACATATTTTCATACAGCAGACATCAGTTGTGACTATAATTGTGACAATGTATTTTTAATGAATCAGACAAAACCAATATATTCTGTTTAGGTACCATGATCTGTGGATAATCTGCAGATAAAACCTATTGTCTTTTTCTTAAAATGGAGATTAGCAAGTCTTTTAGATATTAAAGACAAAATATGCCCATATCAAAACCTTCTTCCTCATGTAATCAGATATATTAAAACTGTACTAAAAATAGTGTTTTACTGCCATGTCTCTTTGTTAGCTAAAATCGTTTCAAGTATTACCGGTAAAACAGCTACATGGTTTGGGTAATGCTGGATTTGTTGATCTCTACATAGCTTTACAACAAAACGTTCTGTGTTTTTAAAAATCAATATCTGTGGTACCTGGATATGGCCTCCACACCTGATCTAGGAGAAAGGCAGAAGGCACTTTGGATCTCACATAAGTCCCACCAGCGGGGAGGACAGCACTTGGATGGAATTCACACTTATAGTACGTTGTTTTCAGTCCTACAAATTTCGTGTCTTAGAATCTTACATGAAATGATATATGCAAATTCATGGATCAGTCACTCATTCATTCAACAAACAATAGTTGAATGTTCACTGACCATAAAGGATGCTTTATTGTTGTTTTGTAACATCATCTTGTACTGACTTTCAGTGCCTGCATAATAAACATACAAATATGTAAAACATATAACAGGAACAGAATTCAAACATCATTTTGCAAGTCAAGCAGTTTTCTTTTTCCTTTACTTATGGCACCACTAATTATAACGAATGTTCAGTTTACCACAACAGTATTGACAACATTTAAATGGTAAACAGAAAAGATGCATACATTGTACAATTGCTTTTTCATGTCAGTCATTGGCAAGCATTCTAGCATTTGCAGTTACGTATTCCAGTTATTTGGCTTATATCATAAGATTTGTTCCCAGGTACATAAGTTTGTTTCTTTCCCTCGTGGAAAATAAAATCATCTGGCTAGCAAATAAATTGTCCCCTCAAGCAGTTCAAAATTCAGGCAAATATGCCATAAATTTATTTGTATGTCTCGCACATATTCATGCAGAGAACACAGGGAGGTAATCCACGTTGTGTTGGAGAAAGAAACATGGCATAAAATTAAAATTTTACTATGTATAAAAAATACAACTTTAAAATATCAATATAACACATACTCAGCAGTAAGTAAATAAATTTTTCTCTAATAGTTATAAAAGAATACTAATAGAATTTTCTTATTTAGGAAAGAGAAATATGTTAATCATTAAATTTAAAAACTAGAGAACACTGAATAGGATACGTATTTAATTCCATTAGTACACTAAAATATTTGGATTAAAATGAAAACTATAACGGACAGAAATTAGCTATAATTCACAAGAACAAATACAACCAGTATTAATAATTTATAAATTAGCTTCCATGATTTGTTGATGGTTTTTATATGATTGTAATTCCATTGTAAATGTTTTCATACAAATGCATGTTCTTTTTCTTTCAGATACTCAACTATTTATGCATAACAAGAATTAATGGACCATGGGGAAAATCAGAATATATACGAAAATTCATTCTCATGGGAGTTTCTTCTGACCAGAACACAGGCATTTTTGCTTTGCTCTTCTTATTCTGTTATGTTGCTCTGTTAGTGGAAACCTTCCAAGCCTTGTCTTTATTCGATGCAGCATCCTTTTAATATAAGCAATGTACTATTTCCTCAGCCAGTTATCCGCCATGGACATAGTAACTTCTGTTCTCCTGTTTGGGTCTTATGTAATTATATTATTTACCTTAAGAAATCACTCAGCAGAGAGAAGGTGCAAAGCCCACTCTACCTGTGGATCTTGTATCACTGTGGTTGTCTTATTTTTTGGGCCTTCAGTCTTTGTCTACCTCAGATTGCCTTAGCCTGAGGATAAAATATTTGCTCTCTTATCTACTATCATTGCTCCTGGGCTCAATCCCTTAATCTACACCCTGAGAAATACAGAGATGAAAAAGGCCATGAGAAATGCTTGTTGTCAAACAATATTTTCAGAAGAAAAACATAATTGAATTTTCCTCAACAAAATGCTAAAAACTTTATGCAGGAGTAAAAGTGGACTTGGAATCAGAGAGCTCTATTAGCTTTCAGAGTATTGAACCCAAATTGTTCACTTTGTAAATGTCAGAGATGATGAGCTGAAAAATTATGAGTAAAGTGACAACACCACAAATCCATAATACCTGTATATAAAAGATTCTGAGTTAAAGCAATAGTAGTTGTGTCAAATGGAGTGGTCAGTTGTGAAGTTAAAGAGAATTTTAATAATTATTCAATGGTAATCTTCAGGATTGGGGACAAGACAAATTGCTGACGCTCTCTGGCCACACAGAAAATTAAGAAAATGTAAGTTCATAAAAGAGATATTATTTTTCAGTATCAGTCTCTGGTGAATCAGTTATTATTGCCTCTCAACTCCATCTCATCCTTTCATTACCTACCACGTAGTAGTGGAGTTGTAGGGAGCATGCTGTGGAGCCAGTCTATAGAGGGCACTGAAGGTAAATTGCAGGAGGAAAAGTCTTTCCTCCTGGTTCTGGTGTTTTAGCTTTGGTTTCTTCTGGATCCTGCTCCACTTGCAAAAACATTCTACCTAAGTCTGCAATTCCTCAGTAAACTCACAGCTCCAGGGCAAACCTGGTGATCATCTCACTGAACTCTGCTGACCCTCCAGAAGCAGACATTTGCAGCCCAGCATTTGTGGTTCCCTGTCCACAACAAAACTTCCAAATCTCAATTAAATCTGAGTGCTCACCCCTCAGCATGTGCAAGCCTACATCCAAGAAAGTTCTTTTCTAGAGTCTTCCCTAAGAGTCCACTGCACAACCCAAGCCTCACACAGCTGTGCATTGAGCTGGTTTTCTGCACTCAACATGTGCATTGCCTGCCACCAGCCTGAGCCACCCTGCCCTCTAGCGGCAGCTCCTGCTTTCTCAGGGACCATGGCAGTTCTGGCTGGGGCTGCAACTGCAACTTCTCCAATAAGGTCTAAATCCCATCCTTATGGAGGTGTCTTCTCTTCCAAGTTCATTCCTTGTGTACTCTTCCTCAATCCTGGTTACTTTTAACACTTTTATTGAAGTGTAATTGACATAAAATCAATTGTGAATATTTAAAGTGTACAATTTGATAAATATTGACATGTGAATACAGCTGAGAAACTATCACCACAATGAAGATAGTGAGAGAATCCATCACTCTGAAAAATTTCCTCCTATTCATTATAATCCCCTCTCCTGTTCCATAACAGGCACCTTTTCTAAGGCAATTTTTGATGTGCTTTTTGTCTCTGTAGATTAGTTTGTGTTCTCTAGATTTTTACATAAATTTAATCATACAGTACATATTCTATGTTTCTTAGCTTCTTTCAACATAATTATTTTTAGATTAGTCCATGTAATTGCAAGCATCAATTATTTCATTCTAACTTCCTTTTTATTTCTTCTTGACCCATGAGGTTTTTTAGAAGTGTTATCAATTTCCAGATATATTTGGAAATACCATAGATTTATTTTTATTCTTTCTAATTTGATTCCATTGTGGTCAAAGAGCACACTTGGAAGACTAGAGGTCTTTTAAATTTACTGAGACTTGTTTGATGGCCCACAATATGATGTATCTTGGTAAATGTTTTGAGTATACTTGATAAGAATGTGTCTTCTGCTAGAGTTAGATGAAGTATTTTACAAAGACAACTAAGTGAAGCCAGTTCATAGTTTTGCTCAAGTCTGCTAAATCTTTGCTGATTCTCTGTCTACTTGATCCACTAATTATTGACAGATGAGTTCTGAACTATCCAACTATGTTGTGAATTTATCTATTTTTCCTTAAGATTCAATAAATCGTTGTTTCATGTATTTTGAAGCACTGTTATTAGGGGCATAAACATTTAGGTAGTCATGTCTCCTGATTTAGTTGGCCATTTATCATTACAACATGAAATTTTTTATCATTGATAATGTTATTTACTCTTAATTATTTTTGTCTAATAACTAAAAAGCTTCTCCATCTTTCTTTTCACTGATGTTAGCATTATTTATCTCTTTTATCCTTTTACGTCTAACCTATTTGTATCTTCATATATAAAATACATTTTCTATATCTAAAATATAGTTGTGTTTTCCTCTATCCCATCTGACAATCTCTGCCTTTTAATTTTCTGCTTAGACCATTTCCATTTAATATAATTGTTGATAAGTTTGGGTTTAAGTCTATCATCTTGCAGTGCTTTCTTGTTAATTTTATTTGTTCCCTTTTTTCTTTGTCTTCCTCCTCTTAGATCTATTTAGTATAATTCTGATTCCATTTTATTTTCTTTATTGGCTATCACTTTTTGTTTTGTTATTTTAGTGGTAGCTTTAGGGTTTATAGTATACAACTTAAGCTTATCACAGCTCCATGCAATATCGTACCACTTTATGGATAGTATAATAGTCCTACAATAATATACTTCCATTTCTCCCCTTTTTGCCTTCATGTCTTGTTATCATACATTTTATTTCTACCTAGGTTATAAACACCAAAATATATTATTTTTTTTGAAACCAGCTCTGTGATCTTGAGCAAGCGATTTAATCTCTAGAAGATTTTTTGTTTGTTTGTTTTTGAGTAATGGGGGAAATAATTCTCATGAAAATGTCCTTTTTTTCTTTTTGAGGAAGATTAGCCCTGAGCTAACATCTGCTGCCAATCCTCCTCTTTTTGCTGAGGAAGACTGGCCCTGAGCTAACATCCGTGCCCATCTTCCTCTACTTTATATGTGGGACACCTGCCCCAGCATGGCTTGAGAAGTGGTGCGTAGGTCTGCACCTGGGATCTGAACCAGCGAACCCTGGGCCACCAAGGCAGAACGTGTGAACATCACCACAGCGCCACTGGGCTGGCCCCTGAGAATGTCTTTCTGAAGAATTAAATTAGACAATTCATTTAAAATGCTTAATATAGTGACTGACATATTGTAATTAAAAAATGCTTATAAATATTATAATTATTTCACTGAGTGAATTGTTCTCATCCTCATCTAGATGGGATGTTATAAAATAGTGAATGCTAGAGGTCTTACATGGCTACATGGGATATACAGATTTTTTTGTTCAAGAAAGAATGCCAACTGAATTTCAGTGCAGATTTACTCTGAATCTATATACCTTGTAGCACTGCAACTACTCAAAGTAAAGTGTCAGGAAGTAGTGTAGAAGTGTATACATTTTTTTGGTTCCTGTCTTCATTACACTCTTCAATACTTTTCAACAAAAAACGTAGGTTCTTTTCCACTACCAATAGGAGTAGGGAATTTGTTCTAATTTTAATATATTTTGACAATTCTCTCTTTTCCTTTGCCTCTAACAATCCAAACATCCATTGCAGCAGTGACAGTTCATTGCTGTTTGGTGTGGCTACTGGTCCAGAAGAATAGCGGAGTGAAAAGTCATTGACTTAATTGTTAACTGATTTTTATGAATCTTGTGTTCCTTTTATTAATGACGCTTGTTGTGACTCTGGATATCTTTCTCTCTGATTTTCTTCACCTTCTCCTCCCCAGAAGTAGAGACCTCCTCCAGTGCAAGCCCAGTGCTCCTATGGTGTTACCCAAGTTTCCCTCCTATTCTCGAGAGGAGGAAATAAGCCAAAATGGACAGAATTTCTCAAGCTTCTCTGTCTGGCTAACACTACTGGCCTCTAGAGACACAATGCCCGGGGCATGGCTAACGCAAATGTGGAAAATCCATTTAAAGCCTGAACATTCCCAGAAGACTGAGGAATGAATACAACCTTGGACAACTGATTAGTGTTATTTGCTGAGAATCTTTTAAGAAATGCTTCTGGGAAAGTAATATCTTTAACTTTTGAAGTCAAATATTCTCATAATCTCCTCTCAGTTTATATTTGGCTCTTGCAGAGCAAATTTCTTTCAGGCATATGCATAAAAGAGACAACTCCTAGGGTATATATATGCATGCTCCTTTAGCAGATATTTCAAAACGTTCTTGTTTACTTTTAAGTATGAGCAGGTGTCAGCAAGTGAAATTAATATTTAAAATTCTAGATCACTTTCTTATGGAATGAATAATCACTTCTCTGTTAATCCAGAGTAGTCTTCAGTGATATTTAAATCTTCACTCACATTGTAAAACAGTGAGATTTTCCTTCCTGGAAATTCAAAGACATCAATACTTGAACATATTTTTAGAGAATTATCCTAGATTTGTCTCAGCTACTGCTTTATAGTTTTCATTTTATTTCAGATGTAAATCCTAGTGAAGGGTTCGCAAACTGTCAAAATGAGTAGAAGAAGTGTGTGACCCTGACGGTTTCCTGAGTAACTTAAAACTAACTTGAGGGCCATCCACGACTGATGTGCAGGTAATTGCCCTTATAATTCTTCTTTTAGGCTCACTTGGTCTATTTGATATTTCTTTTGTCATTTGAAGGCTATACATTCAGATGTGATAAAAATCCAAACAAAAGTAAAAAAAATCCAAAAAAAAAAAAAATATTTTTGCAATATTTAGTTTCGATTTTATATTACAGAGTTTGCATTTTTGGATAATATGTTTAAAAATAATGAAATTTTTAAATTGTCAGTAATGTTTCAGCCTCCAATCTTCGAAGAAATTCTCATATTTCAAATAACCAATCCCTTAAAGTTTTCCACATTCATCAGAATCAGGTAAGTAAGTTTTCCTAAGGCACATGCTGATTACACCAATAGAAATGTGTATATACATAGCATATATAGGCCGTAGATGACCTATAGGAAAACGCAATTTTACAATGCTGACAGTGCCTCATAAGGAATGAACAGGACAGTCAAACAATATCATAAAAGGTGAAAAATGACTTTTTAACTTAATTTTGTTAGCATGAAAAAACAGACTACTTATTTAACATTAAGTGTTAAGAAATTCCCCCAGGTAACAAATGATATCACCAGATCGATTTTATTTTGACACCCAAACATTATCCATATTGGAGTTTGTTCTGATTCCCCTGCTAAAATCTATGCTGCACTTTTGTTCTTGTATATTTCACGAAATTTTATTGTGGGCGTATGTCTGTTTGCAGGACAATTTAACTAATTCTTAATCTCGTCAGTCAAAGAAAGAATATAAGGAAAAGATTATGATTGTTTTGTACCCTCCATATTCCCTGGGGATTTTGTTTCATAAACTCACGTATTTCTCATTGTTTCCCTGAACGATGTATCTATGTCCCGGTTATAGAAGTTAATACTCAAGCTTAGCTGGGTTCAATGTCTTATGCAAATGAGCAGAGCTTGTGTGAATGGAAAGAAACAAAATTGTCCTATTTATTCTTGTTAAAATTTCATTATAAACGGTAACTGAAAGTACAACGTATAAAATGTTGGGAATAAGATGTAGTGATTGTCTAAATTCATGCTGGATGATTGGTTATCATTGCCTCTAATCTGGAAGGGCTTTTAAGACTTGGATATCAGTTCCTATATAAAACTTAAATCTCAATGATTGAAAAAAGAATGTAGCCACACTTCACTTCATATTATTTCACCTGATAGCAAACATCTCAATATTGGAAACATCCAGGTGATCAATATTGTTTCTGTAGTACCACACGTTTACTGATGTATAGACAGTGCTTTGAATAAAAGTAGGTTTTTTCTCCACTTTATTTTTCTCTCCCCATCATTTCTAATTCTGCCTACATCGCCTTTGTAACATCAATTATTCTTTTACATAATAGTGTCTTCTTTTCTTCATTTATGTTTTTAATACCTTGAAGTTTTCCCAAAAAATGTCATTTATTTCCCTCACTACAGTTTCTTTCTCCTAGAGTTGGTCACACTGTCATTATTAGTGTTTCCAAGAGTAATGATATCTAATTTCCATAGGTATACGAATTGGAATGTTAACAGCTGTAGTGGTCAAATTCAGAGCCTGGTGTAGCGAAACAACATCAAAGCAGAGATATGCTACATCACTCATTTATTCTTATAACTATTGTGATATATCTCATAGTGATCTAGGTGTCTGTCATCTTTCATGAGATGAAAATCATGATAATTCCTCCACTGCTGTCTTCTCTGATACATGCCGTTTTCCTGTGGGAGGCAGCACTAAACATGATAAGAATTAGGAGATCTAGTTTAAAAACTCTGCCATTCAGCGGTTCTTTATTTTGGGAAATTCACTTAGTTTCTCTCAATCTACTTCTTCTACACTAAAAAGAATATGATTGGATTAGATGAGTATTTAATTCCTGTCACTCTAATAACTAGACATTTGTTATTTAACAATTCTTTTAAAAATCACCTTTGTTTTGTGTACATTTATTTAAAGGAACACACTATATTCTTTTCGTAAACGAGCTATTATTTGCAACTGTAACTTTGACAATATATTTAAAGATATAAGAAAAAGTTATTAAATTTTATGGAGGTGCTATAACTTGTACAAAACTTTGAGGATAAGACCTGTTGTCTTCATGTTAAAAAGGAGGACCAAAATGTCTTAAGCAATATTGACATAATATGATTAAGTTAAAACTTTCCCCGCTTACTGTAGTCAAAGATAGTGAGCTAAAATTGAAAAGAGAATTAGTCCCTCAATTTACTGCAGAATGTGCTTTAAAACCATGTGTGTTTACCAGCTAAATAATCTTAAATATCACTAGTAATACAGCTACAGAATTTGGAAAATGCTGAACTTGTTAATGTATACATATTGTTGCATCAAAAATTATGTATAATTAATAATGCTTGTTTGTCGGGCCAGGATATGGCTGCCACATCTCATAAAGGAGTAGGATAGACAACACCTGGACACCAGCTAATTCCTCATGAATGAGGGGAATAGAACTTGGAAGTTTGTGCTCTCTGCAGTACATTTTCCCATTGCCTTTGTGTTTTGTAAGTCCTACCCAAATCAAACAGAACATAATATATGCAAATCCATGAATAAACTATCAACAGATAAGAGCTGAGTACTTCCTGACCACAATGTTTGCCTTAGAGTTACATTGCATGACATCATTTTTATTGCTATTTATTCCAACAGAGCACATAAATTGTGCAGAGTTCAAATATCTTATGCATTTTGATTAGTGTATTTTCTTTATGTGCTCCATTAACTGTAATGACCATAGAGTTTACCTTAAAACATTCTTTACAATAAAAATTAAATGAAATATCAATAGTTTTTCTAACTTTTTCAAAATGTCAGTCTGGAAAAAAAATCCAATTTTTGCTGTATTTTTAACTATTTTTAGTCATGCGACTTGACAGCAAGATTGATTTCACAAATTCAATATTCAGTACTCATCCCACCACACCCTTGTATTTCCAGAAACATTAGTTACAATCCTAATTGCTCATCTTATAATTTAGGCAATTTTTTAAAATGTGTCTGAATTCCTTGATCATATGTCTACAGACAGTCAGGAGGGTGTTCCATATCATGCTGAGGGAAGGGAACAATATCTAAAATGAAAAATCTGTTATGAATAAAGAAGATAATTGAAAATTGCAAGTAAAGTAAATTTCCTTCATTAAATTACATTAGTATCCGTGTTATCTAAATGTTACAAATAACAGTAGTATAACTTCTCTGGAAAATAGTAATTTTTAAATCATTATATTTTCAAAATGTAATAAATTGTATTTCTAGTATTATCAATATAACAAGATACTTGAAAAAATAAGAAAACTATTAGAGAAATCAGCTATGATTTCTAAGAAAATATACGATAATATAATTGACTTACAAATTAACTTCTGTGATTTGTTGAATTAGCGTCCATGGTTTGTTAGTGGTTTTTATATGATTGCAATTATATTGTAAATGTTTTAATTCAAATTTACATTTTTTTCAGATACTCAATTAGTTTTGCATAGTATACACTAGATGGAAAGTCAGAGGAACATTTCAGAATTTATTCTTTTGGGACTTTCCTGTAACCAGAACATACAGATATTTTGCTTTGTATTCTTCTTACTTTGTTATGTTGCCATCTTGGAGGGAAACCTTCTGATTCTTACCTCTGTTCGATGCAGTGCCCTTTTTCACCAGCCAATGTATTATTTCCTCAGCCATTTATCCTTTATGGACATCTGCTATACCTCCTGTGTGACACCCAAACTGATCAGAGACTTGCCTCTTGGAAGAAAATCCATCTCCTACAGTAATTGCATGTTGCAGATCTTTTCCATACACTTCTTTGGCATCATTGAGGTCTTCATCCTCATAGTCATGGCCTTTGATCGTTGTGTTGCCATCTGCAAACCTCTCCATTACATGATTATCATGAACAGGACAAGGTGCAATCTCCTAGTCTTGGCTGCTTGGACTGGTGGAGCCATTCATTCATTTTCTCAGTTTTCTATGACAATTCATTTGCCCTTCTGTGGCCCCAATGAAATAGATCACTACTATTGTGATATTTTTCCTTTGCTGAAAGTTGCCTGTACCGATACATACATCACTGGTGTCCTTGTGGTTGCCAATTCAGGAATGGTTGCCTTAGTAACCTTTGTTCTCTTGTTTGGGTCTTATGTCATTATATTATTCACCTTAAGAAATCAGTCAGCAGAGGGAAGATGCAAAGCGCTGTCTACCTGTGGGTCTCATATCACTGTGGTTGTCTTATTTTTTGGGCCTTCTATCTTGCCTACCTCAGACCCCCTACTACTTACCCTGAGGACAAAATATTTGCTCTATTTTACACCATCATTGCTCCTATGTTCAATCCATTAATCTATACCCTGAGAAATGCAGAGATGAAAAAGGCCATGAGAAGGGTTTGGTGTGAAAAGATATTTTCAGAAGAAAAACATAATTGACTTTTCCTACTCAATTATTCAGGAATAGAAGTGGACTTGGAATCAGAGAGCTCTGTTAGCTTTCAGATCATTGAACTCAAATTATTCACATTATAAATGTCAGAGATGAGCTGAAGGATTATGAATAAAGTGACAGTTTCACTGTGGCACTGAGATTGAGTAGTGGCATATGCGTATTAAAAATATTCTAGACTAAAGGAATGGTGACTATGTCATATAGAGTAGGTGATTCTGAGGCTGATTGAGAATTTTAATAACCACTTGTGTTTAAAATTTATACATGGAGACTAGGCAATTTTTTGGCATTCTGTACGAAGTAGAAATGAAGTAGATTAAACGTGGTTTTCAAAAATTAAAAACAGAATATTTTTCTATTATTGAGCTTTATTTCCCAATAGGATATTCAAGTAAATCTTAAATGCTGGCCCTGTGAAATAAATTGTGCAATGAAAAACTTCATAGAAATCATTTGGTTTAAGGTGTGAAGGAAAAGGAGTGGTCGGACCTGTTTCCTTGGAGCTTCAGCACCCTGTCCCCATCTGCCTGAAAGTGTCATAGGCAGGGACAAAGGGACTGGTGACAGTTTATTTTTCTGTTACTGTGTTTATTACATCACAGATTCTCAAAATATGGAAAGACAGGATGAGAAAATTAATAGGTCTCATCCTTTTCTAGTAGTTCAATTAGTTGAGTGACTACAAGACTACATATAGGAAGAAACTGTACATATCAGCTTGTGTTGACAGGTAGATATGAAAAATGAATTCAATCTCCAACCTAGTGGACAGGGAATAGGGCCAAGTGATATTCTTTAAAAAATAAATTTTCCTTTTGCGTAATACTTTTTGTATATATTTTCTTTCCTCAAGGTGAGAGAAAAATAACAAAAACAAAAACACAACTATTGGTGATATTAAAAAACATACTACTGGGACTGGCCCAGTGGCATAGCACTTAAGTTTGCAAACTCTGCTTTGGCGGCCAGGGTTCACTGGTTTGGATCCCTGGCATGGACCTATGCACTACTTAGCAAGCCATGCTGTGGCAGGCATCCGACATATAAAATAGAGGAAGAAGGGCACAGATGTTAGCTCAGGGCCAATCTTCCTCAGTAAAAAGAGGGGGATTGGCAGAAGATGTTAACTCAGGGCTAATCTTCCTCAAAAAAAAAATACTATTCTGGATAAATCAATTTATTTGTAGGTATTGTGAAGAGTAGATTTCTGAGAAAGATTTCCCAAGGGAATCAGAAAAAATGTAAGAAAATATTTTGGTATCATCAATAGGATGCAAATAAACAGGATTTCCATTAAAAAAAAAGACCGTCATAAGAAGGTGGGTAATAGCGTAATAGTAACAACAGAGTTATTTGAAAAACCTGAAGATTATTTGAGAACTTAAAATTCAATCGATTTTCACAAAGATTATTAAAACATTGATATAAAATGAAGGGGAAGGGAACTTAGAGAAAGTATATGGAAGGCAAATTGCAGCACATTTAAGTGAGAGAAGAATTACATAAATTGCAATTGGGACAAGTTACTAACACAGTATTATAAAATTTATTTCAGTAAAGACTTTTTAAAAGCTTTTGGTGAAAAAGAATACATAAGTAATACATATAATCAAGCCAAACAAATATGAAGGTATCCTTTACTTTCCTGCATAAATGAAAGACAATGAGACTAGGAATAATGTTTATCATTCTCAACCTTTTTCTCTCAAAACCTGTAGACATTGTACATTGCTGTTTCGGTATTAGAGAAGTAGTTTAATCTGGCATAATCTTCATTTCTTTATTAGTAATTTGTCCAATTTGTGATTTATATAACAGAGCCTCGAGCATGTCTGCAAAGACAGAGAAAAGGAAGCCCAGAGAGGATATCATGAAAGGTCTTCAGCATTAAGAGTAGAAATAATTGTGAAAACATGATCTAGACTGTAAGAGATATCTCAAAGAGAAATGTCATTAATGTCTTAAAGCAGGTTTCAATAGGGTGATGTAGGTCAAAGGGTACAAATTTTCAGTTTTAAGAAGAATTGAGTTCTGAAGATCTAGTGTACAGCATGGTGACTATAGTTAACAATATGGTTTTGTATATTTGAAAGTTTCTGAGAGCAGATCTTAAGCATTCTCACCACAAACACACACACAAAAAGTTAAATATGTGGAGTGATGGATGTGTTAATTATCTGGATCTTGGTAATCACGCTACAGTGCTACAATGTATATGTGTATCAAATTATCACATTGTAGACTTTAAATAAATGTAATTATAGTTGTCCATTATTCCTCAATAAAGTTAAAAGAAAAAAACAGGTGCCTTTAGGAGTGTATGAAATGGACTGGACAAAAGTAAAATAGCTAGATTTGCTTTTGAGTTAATTCTTTGGAGGAAAATCAAATTTCACATTACCCTGGGGAGCTTAGGTGCCTTGGATATGGTTTTTAGGGCTTTCTTACATATTTTTCACATACTTAAATTATAAAAGGTAATACAAAAGAATTTTGCAAATGATAGAGAGAGAGAACTACAATGGAAATATCCCTCTAATGACCACATGAATCAAGAAGTGGAACTCTGTCATCATCTCCAAAGTCAACGATATGTCCCTTCCTGTCCTTACTCTTTCCCTTCCCCTAGAATTTGCTATTCTCCTGGCTTTTGTTGGTAATCTCCTCCTTGCCTTGAAGCCTTAGGAAATGTATATATCTTATCTGTTACAGAATTTTCTCATGGGTAAAATAATGATGCTCATAGTGCCCATCTCACTGTGTCCTTGTGAAGATTAAATGAGAACACTTAGTGTTTGATACACAGTAAATCCTCAATAAGCATTTGCTATTATTTATTCTGCTCACAAAGCACAGTTGAAGTCAGCTCCAATCTTTGGTTACAGATGTGAAAAAAGAAACATAGGAAATAAAGACATATGGAAATGATGTAAAGATTTGGGGGAAAATTAACACATATTCAACTGCAAATTTTTTAAAATTATTTTTTGGAAAGTGTTTAAATCTATATAAAATAGTACTAAGTTATATTAGTTCAAAATTGTTCTGGAAATCTACCTAACTAATACTTGGAAATAATTTAAATTTACTCTATTTCTCTAGGAGAATACAATAAAGATAATTTTTGAGGAGAGATGAAGACCATTAGCTACGATAAGGTCCAGAACTATTCTTTCCTCCTCAGTCAGTTTATAGAGATTACAGAAAGGATAAGTCCCTCAATCAAAAGCCACTCAGATTTGTTGTATCTCAAAACTCTTTGAATAAAGTGCAGGGGAACTCAGTCACTGGGGCCCAGGAGGAATGTCTAATGATTGAGAATTCTAAAGTACATGCAAAATTTATTATGGTTTGCATACTATTTATAATCCAGAGACTATCTTAGCTGAGGTGGGTCTGATAATTTAAATCTAAAGGAAGAGCTTAATATTTGGGAAGGTAAATCCAAACAACTTGGAAGGAAGAGTCAATAGTCTAGAATAAAAGAAATGCAGTTTTAGAATGTGTACTCTATTAAGTATTCAATTAATCATGTGAGCCTGGACATCTCTAGGAATAATTTTAGCTATGAAAGTATAGATTGTGATTTGACTTGTTTGGATATTAAAATTATTCCACTTGAATTTAAAGTGTTGCTCTGGGCGTAGGACCTGTCATTGTTTGTGTGAACACTGCTTGAGTGACAGGTGTCGGTAGTCTTTTAAATGATACAAAAATCTTTTTCTATAAATGGCTAATGAACTATGCTGAGTGAAATGTGAATTCAAGAAGTTGAAGTGAAATACTCTGAACAGTAGGTGAATGACTAGCATTTCAATGAGGAAGAAGAGAAAACACTGAAACGAAGAAATAGAAATGGATTCACAACAACTGAAGTGGAAGAGCATGTGTGGTAAATTATTTTTCCTCCTTTCCCATTATCCTGCCTGGATGTGTAAGATCATCTGGTTATATTTTTGTCTCCATTATAGATAACAGATTGACTGCCATTTGTAGTTAAATACAGTAGATACAGGCATCTTCTCTGAATTTTATAATTTGTTTTGAGATTTGGTCAGCAATAAAATCAAGGAATTGCCCATTGAGAGTGTGATATTTCATCCAAAAGAGGCAGTCAGACAGTGACAGGAAAATGATGCTTAGCTGGATAGCAAGTTCCAAATAGAAAGAAAACATTATTAGATTTTTTGGTAGAAAGTTGACTATCAATTAAGAAAATAAGTGATTCACAGGTTACCAAGAAAGTGAGAAAACCCAAATGGAAAGGACAAATAAGTTCCCTGCAGTAACCACTACCTTAATCCCTGTTTCTGTCTCATGAAAAAAATAAAGTTGGCCCAAGAATTAACATAACCAAAGATCCTGGGTGGGTCACTTAAAAGTCAAATGGAGGTATGTCAAATCTTTCCTCTCTGATACCTTATCTCTATTGACTTCTTTGCCTGCCCATGTTGCATGTGATGGTTGTGATGGTAACAATACCAATTTTGAACTATTTTATTTATATTCTGTTTCCTTTATTTATTCATTTGTTTAACTTTTTAAATGTCCATGCATTGTCCTGAGATCTCTACCGCTGCGAGATGTGATCCTTCCAGTCAAACTATTTGTTGGGACTATTTTTTTAGATGCCTTTTTTTGTGAGGAAGATTGGTCCTGAACTAATGTCTGTTACCAATGTTCCTTCTTTTTTTTGTTTTCTCCCCAAAGTCCCAGTACATAGCTGTATATCCTAGTTGTAGGGCATTCTAGTTCTTCTATATAGGATGCTGCCACAGCACGGCTTGATGAGTGGTGTGTAGGTCCACGCCCAGGATCCGCACTGGTGAACCCTAGGCCAGCAGAACAGAGCTTGTGATCTTAACAGCTTATCCATGGGATCAGCCCCCAAATGTTGTTTTAAATCGTTAAAGTTATTTATTTTAATCATTCAACAAACATTTACTGATTATTAGTTAAATGAATGGTAACTTGTATTTAACAAGGATAGAACAAATATAAAAATAATTGGAAATACTTTCTTGCTGAGTCACACCATATACTGGATGGCTCATTCACTTTATTTAGTTAATTCTCACAACATCATTGGGAGATAGATGTATTCATCAGGATTGTATGTATCCATCAGTGAGATGATGGTCTGAGAAAAAAAAAAAGTACATGCCAAAAATCACACAGATCAAAGAAAGTGTCTAGAATTCAGAATTAAATTTGCACAAGCACTTTTTAAGATTTCAAGACAATGAAAGACAAGTCTCTGTGTCTTTGAGAAATTTAGGATCATGAAAATTAAACATATATAGAGTTTACTTTTGCATAGATTAAAAATTGAAATATCAAGGTCACTGAGATCCTCTGTTTTAATATAATATTATCAAATATTTATTGAGTATACCATATATATCAGGAATTGAGCTAACTTTGTAATATTTTGTGAAGTATATTGCTAAGTGAGTGTATCTTGTTTTAAATCTTGACTCTGCTGCTTATTAGGTTCACAATAAGCCCAAAAGAGGAAACTGAATCATAGAGAAATTAAATGAGTAATAATGTTAATTATTACATCACTTTATTAAGTAAATATCAATAGCATTTACTTCTTAGACTTATTGTGAAGATTGAAAAAGATTGTACCTATAACGTGTTAAGAAGAACATTAGGCCCATAGGAATGCTCAAATTGTAAGCTAATAAAAAGAATGATTAGACCTGTTGATTGTCAATGTATTTATGTAATGTAGTGAGGTCATATGCTTATTCATAGCAAAGCCAGTATATAAACCCAAGGAATTTCACTTTATTTAAGTTTAAGATTTTTCAAAACTTTGCTTTTAACAATGGTAGAAAGCCCAAAGGTTATGCAAAATCTTAACTGAAATTAATGATAGTGGATTTATCATTTTGTAGCTGGGGACCCTAGACCAAATGAATACTAGTTCCTAAAGTGAGTGAAGAGCTATTCTAGAGAATGAATTAGGCTCTTTTTTTCCCTAGCCATTTTTCTTACACAGGGACTCTTTGTGGCTGTGGTAGCAGTGTTCATGTTTGAGGGCATGAGGAGATTTAGTGCATTTTATTCGTGTATGTGAGTATAACTTTCTTACTCTTTATAAATGGGCTACATATGTAGGAGAGAGCAACAGGTTGAGTTTGTAGATTTTGTTTACTGCCTATAGTTTTATAGATTTAGAGAATTTGTCTCAATTTATTATCTCATTTTGTCATCTGCATATCAAAATATTCTGAAATGGTTCAAGGACAATAACTTTGGAGTTTATCTGGTTTTGCATTAAATAATTAGGTAATTGTGAAAAAGTGGAGTTTTTAACACTACATTTGTTCTGTTGCTTTGATGCGGCATCTTTTATCTGTGAACTCAGGCTGTAGACTTAGAAAATTCTGGTTTCAAGTTCTGGTTTGCTAAACACTAGTTAAGTGTTCTACATACACTTATAGAAGCCTCAACTAATTTTTGCCTCTCTAAGGTATTATTACTCTTGTATGTGCATCAAACTGAACTTAAACTGTGTTCATTTGCATAGCCCTTTCCTTTTTTCAAAGTTCTTCATTTATTTTTAAATTTGAAACTCAAACTCTCTGCCTTATTTAGGGAAGCAATCATTTTTCTACATTTTAGATGAAGAAAAGTGTGAAAGGAAGTGAAGTTAGGAATTTACACTTAAAATTGATGGCTGATTCAAGAATAGAAACTAGAGATCTTCTACTACTCTAAAATTGAAAAGCTAGAAATATAGGTGGTAGTTTATACGTGGTAAACTACAAATGTATGGGAAAGTTGAAATAAAAAGAGAAGATTACTGAGAAGGAAAATTAAGCATTATTTGTGGCCTTGAGTATGGAAAAAATTGGAGATTCAAATAAATATTTAGTTAAATTGATTAAAAAACCAGACCACATTTAATAAGCAGGAAAATTAATTTTCTGTCAAAAGAAGATAGAATGATTGGCTTTGCCTGACTTTTCTAACAACCTTAATTTCCTCAGAGGCTTATGTATAACCCAAAACTTTCACGTCTAGTTTGGGGAGAGGAAAAACAACTTAAATGATTTCTTATCTCAATGCACATGATTAAAATAATGGTTTTATTTATGTCCATTCAAATAAACAAGTGATTACTTTGAGTTGACCAAATCAGTATTTTAAATATTATTTTTAAAATAATTTTTTATTTATTTATAGGTAAGGAAATATTTTCATTATATAATTAGAGGCATAAAATCTTTACTTTTCCATGGTTTCCCTACAAGCTAATTCTAAATCTTAAAATTGTACCATAAAAATAAATCTCTTTGTTTGAAAGCTCCATTGCAAAGGAATTTTTTATTTGGAAAGTGACACAATGAACTTAGTCTGTAAAAGAGAGTGATGAAGACAGAATTTAAAAATTACTTGATGAGAAAATGTAGCTACAAGATTAGGGCAGAAGACACATCAAAAATTTCAAAGAAAATTTCAAGTGTAAATGATGCATTTTAAGGTCAAAATTTGTAGTAAAGACAACTGGACCATGTGGTTATCAGCTCTATATATCTTTTTTCATTATCATTGAAACTCAACCTAAATTAGCAGAAGCTAAGATCAACCTCAACTGAATTGCCTATATTTTCATATATCAAATCCTCTTTTAATATAATTGCTAAATGATGAAGAGATTCAAACTACTCTTATTCATTTCATACATTTTCTAGACCCTTTTAATTAAAACTGTTTCTATTTAGAACTAGGGGATTTGGCTAGTAGATCTCAGTTATTTTCCTGCTCAAAATGATTTTATGACTAAAATTTCATTTTCTACACGGGAGTCATATTTACTAGACTTTATTATTGACAAATTTAGGTTACTGATTTGGCAACACTAACACTAAGAAAATAAAATCAGCAATTAATACCTCTATGGTTAATAAAGCAAAGACGACTTATTGATTTGAGTTTCACAACTATTTTGTGACCAAGTCCAAGAAGATTTCTTCATTTTTCAAATGAGATAACTTAAATTTAAAGAAATCAAGAGGTGGGTACTCAAATTCACACATTGGTATAATTAGTAATAGCACTGCGTCCCAAATGTTTGTCTTCATATAAACCTTTTTCCACAAGCTTCCTATAAAATTTTTCAGAATTATGCAGTGTCAAGATTCTTTATGGATTTGGACAAAAGACATAAATTAGGCAAATATAGAACAGAAATACATCCTGTAATTCAAATCACTGAGAATAAATTGATTTGCAAACCATAACATACTGAGTCAAGAGCAAAACTGTGAAGATAAGACTGCCTTCTGTTCCACTTTTTTAGTTTTAACTAATGCTTTATTCTGTGGTTCATTTAAGTACATGATGTTTATTGATGTGCCTATAGAAATCAACACACCTCTGTTATAAAATGTCAGGATTTTACTGTCACAAATCACTAAGAAAAAGATAAACAAGCTATCAAAAATTGTTCAAACCAACTGCAAGGGCCTCTTACAGAGAGTTTTTAGCTTTCACTTTTTAAATATATACATATCATTATATAAATCTTTAATTTTATTTTCTATTTCATTCTAGAATTATTTTGAGGTAACATATATTCCACTAGTGACCACTGTTAAGCTTTACATTTGCTTCTATATCATTAAACAGAAACTTTTATGACTCACAACTGCATCTTTAACAAATTTCAATTTGTAAGGATCCAGAGTAATATCCTTTCCAAGGACTTAGTTGTATGGTCCTTTAGAATTGAAAAATATTTAGCAACTATTAATAGTTTTTAGACTTTTTTTAATTGATTGATTGAATGCATTCATTTTTATTAATGTCAACATTGAACATAATGTCCTGAAGGACTGATTTATGGAAATCAGCATGAAACTAATCTGAAAAAAATTATTAAATATCAGATTTTTATTTTCTGAAACACTGGGATCATGTCCATTAAACACAGATTGATGATGTTAGTTATCATCAATTTTCCCCATGAACATTTTGGATATTGACTTATGCATTATGTCTTTTCGGGGGACTGTTAGGCATTTTTACCCCACTGGACCATGGAAAATAGGAATAGTGTCATTGTGTCTATTCTCTTGGGACTACCTCGAAAGAAGAACACTGAGGTCCTCAGCTTTATATTATTTTATTTTGCTACATTGCTGTTGGATGGGAATTTACTCACAATGATTTATATCACATGCAGTCAGCTAACTGACCAACCCTTGTATTTCTTCCTTAATTAACTCTCACTCTCCAACCTTTGCTATACATCACAGTGAGCCCCAAACTAATGACTGATTTATTGGCAGAAAGGACAATCATTCCCTGTAATAACTGCATGATACAGCTCTTTATCCTTCACTTCCTTGGAGGCATTGAGACCTTTATCCTCACAGGGATGGCCTATGACCACTACCTGGCGATCTGCAAGCCCTGCACTACAGGATAATCATAAGCAGACAGAGGTGTAATATGATCGTCATAGCTTGCTGTACGCGGGGATTTATATGCTCTGCCACTCAGTTTCTTCTCACCATCATCTTACTGTTCCTTGGCCCCAATGAAATAGATCACCACTTCTGTGATGTGTATCCTTTGCTGAAATTGGCTTGCATTAATACCTGCAAAATTGGCCTCTTGGTAATTGTTAATTCAGTTCTGATTGCTTTGATAACTTTTGTGATTTTGATGGTGTCTTATTTTTTGGTATTATACACCATCTGTGCTTACCCTGCAGAGAGCCGCACCAAAGCTCTTTCCACTTGCAGTTCCCACATCATGGTTGTGGTCCTGTTCTTGGTGCCTGTTCTCTTCTTTTACGTTAGACCAGTCACAACTTTCACTGAAGACAAAGTATTTGCTCTTTTCTACACTTTCATTGTTCCCAAGTTCAACCCTCTGATCTACAGGTTGAGAAACCTGGAGATGAAGAATGCCTTCAGGAAAATGTAGTATTGTTTTTGGAACAATTGTTTTTGAAAGAGAAGTAAGTTGTACAAAAATCATCTCAGAATTTCACCTTAGGGCTAAACCTGAGCCCTAGAATTAATATGGAATAATATACAAAGAGTATACAGTGATTGCAAAAGCCAGCCACAGGTCAGAGCTCAGAACCTTTAGAATTTTCTCAGACTTCTCCTGGTTGGGCAATTTTAGCTTATTTTTTCACGTTCATTCATTTTTCCTCTATTCTCTTCACACCTGTCTCAAGGCCTCCTTAATTTGACATTTTATTTTGAATGTGTACTGAAGTATTTCCTCCCCTCCTCTCGATTTCCAGTCTCAACTGACAATAAATAATAGGAAACCATACGGTAGAGGAGAATTATAGTCAGATTTTACTCCCAGTATCTCAGAGGAGAGCATTTAAGGTTGACTTTTGAGCTGAGGATAATAGGTAAATGAGTGGAATATTTAACTGCTTTGGCTAACCAGCATTCATAAACACTCTTCTATATTGAATTTGAACATCTTTTTCATGTATAGCTTTCTGAGAAACCACCAAACCCTATTCTGCAGTGGCTGTACCAGTTTGCATTCCCTCCAGCGCTATAGAAGGATTCCAAATTTTAGACATTCTGGCCAATATTTATTTCCCATTATTATTATTATTATCATTATCATTATTGTTATTATTGCCATCCTAATGAGCATGAAGTGGTTTCTCATTGTGGTATGAACTGCATTTCCCTAATGAATAATGAGCGTGAGATTCACTTAATGTGCTTGCTGACTATTTGTATATCTTCTTTGGAGAAATGTCTATTCATATCTTTTAAAAATTTTTTAATTGAGTTGTTTTTCTTTTTTTGGTTGAGCTATAACAGTTCTTTATATAGTCTGAATATTAATCACCTATCAGATCATGATTCATAAATGTTTTCAACAATTCCGTAGATTGTCTTTTCACTTTCTTGTAATGTCCTTTGACACACAAAGGCTTTTAATTTTCGTGGAGTTCACTTTACCTATTTTTTTCTTTTACTATTCATGCCTTTATTTTATTTAAGAATCCATTGCCAAATCCAAGATCATGAAGACTTAATCCTGTGTTTTCTTCTCAGATTTTTACTGTTTTGGCTTTAGTATTTAGGCCATGGATCCATTTTGTGTTCATTATTTATGCAGTGTGATAAAAGGATACAACTTCATTCTTTTGTATGTGGAAATACAATTGTCCCAGCAACATTTGTCAAAGAGAATAGTATTTCCTTACTGAATTCACCCTCTACCCTTGTTAAAGATGAATAGGTCATAGATGTTTAGAATTATTTCCAGCCTCAACTTTCTGCTGTACTGGTCCATATATCTAACCTTATGTCATAGCACACTGTTTTGATTACTGTAGCTTTGTAGTAAGTTTTGAACTTAAGGAGTGTGAGTCCTCAAACTTTGATGTTTTTCAAGTTTGCTTTAGTTATTTGGGACCCCTTGCAATTTCACATGCAATTGATGGTAAATTTTCCTATATACAGAAAAAAAAAGTTGGAATTTTGATAGAGATTGCTTTCTAACTGTAGATCAGTGGCTAGTATTGCCATTGTAACAATATTAAGCCTTCCAGTTCTTGAACAGTGGGTATCTTTCCATTTATTTAAGTATTTCTTATTTTTTCAGCAATGTTTTATAGTTTTCAGTGTATAAGTCCTTCACCTCCTTCGTGAAATTTATCCCTGTAATTTTACTTTTTTAGTTGCAACTGTAAATGTAATGGCTTTCTTACCTTTTTGGATTGTTTGCTGCTGGTGAAAAAAACATAATTGATTTTTTTCTTTCTTTTCTATATATATTTTATATATATATTTATGATACGTATGTTTTTTCTTTTTTGGTGAGGAAGATTGGCTCCGAGTAACATGTGTTGCCAATCTTCCTCTATTTGCTTGAGGAAGAGTGGCCCTGATCTAACCTCTGTGCCAATCTTTCTTGATTTTTTGTATGTGGGTCGCTGCCACAGCACGGCTTGACAAGTGGTATGAGTCCAT
Organism: Equus caballus; assembly: GCF_041296265.1. Classification (NCBI taxonomy): domain Eukaryota; kingdom Metazoa; phylum Chordata; class Mammalia; order Perissodactyla; family Equidae; genus Equus; species Equus caballus. The sequence goes on from NC_091695.1 coordinate 17,642,629, forward strand.
GCCCAGGATCCAAATCCATGATCCTGGGCCCCCAAAGTGGAGCACACTGAGCTCCAGCACTATACCACCAGGCCCGCCCCACAACAGATTTTTGCATGTTGATCTTGTGTTTTCCAACTTTGCTGAATGTGGTTATTAGTTCGATAAACTTTCTTGTGGATATTTTGGGATTCTCTATGTATAGGAGCATGTCATCAGTGAGAAAAGAAGTTTTACATCTTGCTTTTTAATTCGGATGCTCTTTTTTTCTTCTTTTTTCTTCTTGTGTAATTATTCTAGTGAGAACCTCCAGCACAATGTTGAATGGCAGTTGTGAATATGGGCATCCTTGCCCTCTTCCTGATTTTAAGTAGAAAGCTTTCAGTCATTCACCACTGAGCACGATGTTAGCACTGGGCTTTTTATAAATGACCTTTATCTTATTGCATAACTTCCCTTCTGTATCTAGTTTTCTGCGTTATTTTTTAAATCATGAAATGGTGCTGGATTTTGTCAAAGTCCTTTTCTGTGACAATTTAGATGATGATGGGGCTTTTCTTTAGTTCTATTAATGTGATACATACATTGGTTAATTTTGTTATATGTTGAACCACCCTTGAATTCCTAGGATATATCGCAATTGGTGTATAATCATTTTAATATCCTGTTGAATTTGGTTGTTAGCATTTTATTGAAGATTTTTGCACTGAATACATAAGGAATATTGGTCTCTAATTTTCTTTTCTGGTGATTTATTTTTCTGACTTTGGTATCAGAGTAATGCTGGCCTATTAGGATGAGATAGAAAGTGTCCCTTCTCTTCCATTTTTCTGAAGAGTTTGAGAAAAGTTTGATCGAATTCACAAGTGAAAGTATTTGATTCTGGACTTTCTTTATTGAGAGGTTTTGTTGAATGATTCAATCTCTTTACTTGTTATAAGTGTCTATTCAGATTTTCTATGCCTTCTTGAGTCAGTTGAGGCAATTGGTGTGTTTATAGGAATTTGCCCATTTCATCTAAGTTATACAATTTGTTGTTGTACTGTTGTTAATTGTACTCTCTTATAATCCTTTTTATTGCTGTAGTGTGTTGGTAGTGTACCTTCTTTCATTTCTGGTTTTAGTTATTTGTGTCTACACTTTGTCAGACTACCTAAGGTCTGTCAATTTTGTTGATCTTTACGAAAACTAACTTTTGGTTTTATTCTCTGTTGTTTTTCAGTTCTTTAATTTTTCTCCTCTCTAACCTTTATTTTTTTCCTTCTGGTAGATTTGAGTTTAGTTTGCTTTATTTTTTTTAGTTCCTCAAGATGTAAACATAGATTATTATCTTAAGATCTTTCTTATTGTTTAATGTAAACTTTTACAGCTATACATTTCCCTCTGAGCATTGCCTTTACTGCATCCCATAAGTTTTGGTGTATTGTGTTGTTTTCATTTCTCTCTGGAATTTTCTGATTTCTCTTTTTGGCCCTTTGATTGTTTAAGAATGTACTGTTTAATTTCCACCTGTTTGTGAATTTTCTAGTTTTCCTTCTGTAATTGATTTCCAGCTTTATTCAACTGCAGTTGTATAAGATACTTTGTATTGTTTCAATCTTTTTAAGTTTATTGAGATTTGTTTTGTGGCTTAACCTATGGTCTTTCCTATATAATGTCCCTTGTGCACTGGGTAAGAATGAGTATTTTGCTTTTGTTGGGTGGGATGTTTTATATATGTCTGTTAGGTCTAGTTATTTTAAGTGTTGTTTAAGACCTCTGTTTCATTATTAATCTTCTGTCTAGATGTTCTATCCATTAGTGAAGGTGGGATATTGAATTCTCCAGATATTTTTATAGAACTATATATGTCTCTCTTCAATTCTGTCAATTTTCCTTCATATAGTTTGTGGCTTTGCAAAACAAGGCAACAGTCCCAAAATGGAGTCACTTTTGCTAAATCCCATATCACTAAACCAAGACTTAACTGAATTATAGTTTTGGCTCTCCCAGAAATGGAATCTTAAACCAGTCAATCAGGAATTGTCTAGTCAGCACTAGTTTGGTAATCTGCATGATAGACCACTGCTATCCCCTAAATGATAGTAATCTTGGAACAACCAATCTGCTTTTATGCCTAGTACAACTTCCTTTTTCTTGCTTCCCTCTGCTGATAAAAGTCTGCAGATTTTTCTTTAGCTCCTTGGAGCTGCTTTCTGTCTGCTAGATTGGGTGCTGCCCTATTCATAAATCATTGAATAAAGCCAGTACAATCTTTAAAATTTGCCGTTGAATTTTTTAACAGGGTTTTGTTGTTTGATATATAATTATTATAGCCTTTTGACCAACTGACCCTTTTATCAATGTATAATGTCCTTCTTTGTCTCTTGTAGTAGTTTTTGACTTAAAGTCTGTTTTCTCTGATGTTGGTACAGCCATGCGTGATCTCTTTTCCTTACCATGTGCACAGTATAACTTTTTCCATCGTTTCACTTTTGACCTATTTGGTATCTAAAGTGAGTCTCTGGTAGACATCATATAGTTGTCTTCCAGTCATTGCAGATTGGCTAAGTGCTGAGACACTCTTTCAACATTCAGCCAGGCTTGTACTGAACTTAGGGATCTCCCCAAGATGAAAGCCTAGGATCTTCACAAGTTCTTTCTGAGTATGCATCTTACCCTGAACATGACTGTATCTTCCCACTTCTCTCACATACAGTGATGCTTTTGAATGTCCTAATTTCCCAAATAAACTCTACCCTGCTGTTTGTTCTACACCTTAGGCATCAGTGCGTCATTATTCATCTTGTAGCGTTTTTCAAGCAATGCACATTGTTCTTCCCACCCAAGGTTTCTGTTCTGGATGAAACAAAGATATGCACTTTGCCTCAGTCTTTCATGTAGCCTCCAGACAAATTAGAATAGACATGCACAATAATTTGCAAATATGATTGAGGGTGTCTGTTCCCTCCAGAAGTAGAGTTCAGAATCTCACAATGGGAATGCCATTTCACTCTACCATTTCAAGACTGCAACCACACCAGGGAAGGAGCAACCAAGGGCAAGTATAAATGCCACAAAACTTTCCTACCATTTTTCAATTACGTCTTTCTTGTTTTAGCATTACTTTTGTTGCTTTAAACCTTTAACTGTTTTCCAATTTTCTGACAAAGTTGATTCTGATAGTATCTGCACTTTATTTCAATGTTTCTGTTGGGGGGATGAGAGCTTGGGATACAGGCTGTGCTATTTTAATATGTCAGGCTATGCACAAGAAGAAATAAAAAACTTGATATGAGACATTTATTTATTCCATTTTCATGAATAAAAATGACAATTAGCTTCTCTCTATACTTTACCCTACAAGAGAAATGGAGAGTTGGATTTTGTTAAGTGCTAAGGTCTGACAATGCTTAAAATTAATTCCATACATGTGTTTAGTTTTCCAAAAAATAGAAAAAGAATGAAATCTGCATATCTCATTCTAAGCATCAAATTGTAAATAAGATCATAAAAACCAAAAAGTTGACAAGTTTCTCTTATGAACAGAAATGTAAAAATCTTAAATGAAATTTTATCAATTGAATTCAGTAAGCTTCTAAACATAGTATATTAAAGAATAAATATGTGAGACAGCATCACAAAATTTCTTGTTTTATTTCATATGTGTGTTACATTGGTCTAGCTCAATAAACAAAGTCCTAGCAAATATAAAGACAGAAGGATAAATGTGAGGTATATGACTTGAAAATAAAGACAAAATTATTTATAATATTTGATTATTATATTTTTTAATATCTGTAGGGTGTCCTTGTTAAAAATTGGCATTGATAGTGCTCTCTTTGTTTTTTTTTTATCTCTTGATACATTAAGCTAGGCATTTACCAATTGTATTGCTCTATCCAAATAACCAAATTTGATTTCATTATTATTTCGTCTATTTTTTCTTCAATTTTTTATTGCATCTCATCAACTCTTTTTTGTTACAGCTCGTTTTCTTCTATTTATTTTTTTTTTTTGAAATTTTTATTCAAGGCATATTGTTAATATTGTGAAATTATTATTTAAGGGTATTTAGGTCAATTTAAAATGTTATGGTGTAGTTTCCTTCTGCTTATTTTTGTTTTATATTATTTGGGGGATATTTTCATTGGTTACAATGTTTTGACTCTTATTTTATGTCCCCCAAGCCCCATATAGGAGGATAGTATGGTTACAGACTTTTTGTTAACTTTGTGAACTAAGTTGACAGTTTTGTGAGGCTTGTAAGATTTCTAGTTTAAGATTGCTATATTCCTGCTTCTTCAGACTTCTTCCCTATACACACATAGAATTATGATACTTTGAGGTTCAGCGGTACTTCTCTTCACTTCTGATAAATATTTCTCTACTTATAGGCAACTTCTATTTTACAGGGCTGTCTTTTTCACAGTGATGCGAAAAGTGTGGATTATTTATTTGCTTTTCCCTCATCTGAATGGCTTTTGGGAGGATGGGTAGGAACATTAAATTTTAGATGTTGTTATTATCTTAGGCATTTTTCTAGGCCTTTGGAGTGGAATGTTTTATTTGCTCTCATTTTATGATATCAATATGCAATACCATAAAATTTCTTCTAATAATTGCCTTAAATATATCTCATATACTAATTTTGCAGTTGTGGACTATATTACTCTCTGGTATTTTCTAATGGCATGCTTTTACATTTTCATGTGGAATGTCATTGTTTGATAAACTTTTTAAAATTTATACTTGCATTTACTAGTGTTCAAGGAATACTCTTTACATTTTCATCATTTTTGTTGGCTTTATTGTGGTTTTACTCATGAGTTAAAGTATCGTCAATTTTTATGACAGCTCAATTGCAATTGAAAGAAATCGTATTTCCCATTACCAGAGTCCTGTGATATATATGTGATTGTGTTGTTTGGGATTATAGCCTTTGTTACTGAATTGTTTTTCTTTTGTCTTCAATTGAGAGTTGTTTATTCCTCCTCTAATCTCCTATAGTTACTGGTTTATGAAAATTGTTGCTTTGTCTTTGTATATACAACTTCACTGTGGAATCTAGATTTTGTAATATAGTGGTTGTTTTAAATACATTTAAAGTTTTATGGTCTGCATTCTCCTTTGTCACGTATCATGATTTTGATGTCTTATTTGTTTTTATTTGCCCTTGTCTAATATCTTTATTGAATTTTTAATATACATATTTTTAGTTTTAATATGCATACAGAAAAGTGCATAAATATCACTACACGTTTTTTACAAACAAGCACACCTCTGTAACCAGCTAGAGATCAGCAAGCGGGGCGTTAACAGAGCTCAGAAGCACTTTTGGTCCCTTTATTTATCCTCCTTCTCTCTTTCAAACGAAATTACTATTTAAATTTGTAACCCCAATGTTTTACCTGTTTATAATTTTATATAAACAAAACTATACAGAATACACTTTTTTTGTATCCACTTCTTTTGATCAGCATTATACTTATAACATTTATTCATCATATTTCTTTTTTTTCTTTTTTTAAGGAAGATAGCCCTGAGCTAAGTACTGCCAGTCCTCCTCTTTTTGCTGAGGAAGCCTGGCCGTGAGCTAACATCGTGCTCATCTTCCTCTACTTTTTTTATATGCAGGACGCATACCACAACATGGCGTGCCAAGTGGTGCCATGTCTGCACCTGGGATCCAAACCCGCAAACCCTGGGCCGCAGAAGCGGAACGTGCGAACTTAACCACTGCACCACCAGGCCAGCCCCTATTCATCATGTTTACAAATTTCTTTATTCTCTTTGCTGTATAGCATTCATTGTATGAATATAGCCCAAATTTTATACGTAAAGATGTTGATGACTTTCTAAGTTTTTTGTATTTGTTTTTTACTTTCAGGTATTATGAATAGTAGTATTACAAAGAATCTCGCTATATTATTTGGTCAACATAAATAAATATTTCTGTGGGTTTTAGACCTGAGTAAATTTCTGGGTAGTAAGTCATGCATGTGTTCATCTACTTAAGATACTGTAAAAATATACACAAAGCAAAGTGCCTCTAAAGAAAGCTCATGCAGTTATAATAATATAAGACTTAGTAGGTTTTAAGTGAAATAAAATTACTAAAGATAAAGAGGATTATTTTATCATAATTTAGAGGTCTACCTACTTAGAAGATATTAAAATTCATGTGTCCGGGTGCTCAAGACAGATCTTCCAAATTGGTAGAGAAGAAATGCAGAGCTATAATAAGAAATAGATGCATCCTTTATCATGGTTGGAAACCTTACATACTTTTTCAGTTGATGACTAAACAAGCAATGAAATGTCTAAGGATATAGAAGTTCTAAGTGACATACACGTTTGACGTAGTTAACTTTTATAGATTATGATTCCCAACAAAAACAATATACACATGTGTTTCAGTGCACATGGAAAATTTACCGCAGTTGGTCATGTGCTGGATTATAAATCAAGCAACAACAAATTTCAAATTATTCAGAATATTTTCTGTGACAACAGTAAAATTAATTTAGAAATCACTAACTTATTCTTTAATTTTACCTTTACTGAATCACTTTTATTAGGAGTATTTCATGTGCAAATCACAATGATGGATTCAACTTTGTTATTAAATCTATTAATATAATCAATGTGCTGTATTTTAGTTCTGTAATATTTTATGTCATATATATGATATTTTACATCATATACGTGCATACATACGTGTATGGAGATATGATACTCATGTGTGTATATAAATAAATAAAAGATTTTCATCATTTAATTTGTTTTATTTGCCCGTTCCTTATAGGAAGATTTGCATTTTCATAAGGATTTTTATGTTCATACCAATATCTGTATATATTATTAATCCCCTTTTTATTTGTGTATTTACTTATTATAAATGAATTGAGCTGTTAATGCTCTTTATTCCCAAAACTATGTGATTGTGTAAGTGACCAAGAGCCAACACAGTAATCCTACTTCAAAATTAATAAATTGGAAAGCAAGATAAAAATAATGGGTGAGTTGATTCTGGAATGTGGTCAGGTAATTTACCATCTTTGAACATGTATTTCCTTATCCCTTAATGGAAGAGAGTGTGCAATCAATGATCTTCAAGGTATATTCAGACTATGAACTTCTTGTTTTTTATTTCTTTCTCTGGTTTTCTCTTAAAGCAACTAATATACTGAGATTTTAGTGTCTTGATTTAAATTATGATATCATCCTGCCATCTAGTGGATATTTCTGTTTGTATCAGTTGTAATGGACAGACAAATTCATACCCTCTCCTACTATTTGCAGAGGGATTTTGTACTACTGGACCTTATGAAAAAATTCTACCCATTACTATGTAATTTGGTTGAGAATGAGACCACAAATAGATGAAAATTGAATTGACAATGTTGGGGGAATTAAGACAAATGTTTCTCATTATGTCAAACTGGGATAAACTCTTTTTTTTTTTAAATGCTTCTTTTGTAATAAAAAATAAAATAATACTGGACTGAGATTTAAGACATCCATTATCGAGTTCACCCTAACTCTTTGATCTTTTCTGAAATATATGCCGGACTGGAGACCCGGCTTAGATCAGAAAGATGGATAAAATTGCCTGTAATCACATTAATTGAAACTTACCGTAGACACAGAGTGCTAGCCATGGGCATACACTTTACACTTTCCATTCTCAAAGGTATCTATATCTTTGTCTATAACTATATCTATGTCTCTCTCTATATATCTCTATACTTATATCAAATATCTCTATCTCTATATATAACTATCTATATATCATACTAGATTTTTGTGGCTATTCTGAATTGAATTTCTTCTTTCATATAGTATGCATTACTTATCTGCTTACAAGACTTGTCTCCTCACTTATAGGCAAGAATTAATAAATCTTGTATTGAAGCAAATCCTTATTGGTCAGGAAAGTTAGAGTGTGCTATTTAATTACTATTAGATACTTCTATTGCATGGGCAATTAAACCAACTTGTTAGATATGTGTAAGTTCCAGCATTTGAGAAGCATAAAAAATGATTTGAAAACAATAGAGTATTTTGAGAACACCAAATATGAAGTGATCTTAGTGAGAGCTCCGTACCAATATAAGGATTAGTCACAGAACATGCCAAAAGTAGAGACACATTGTGGGGTTTTATTGTTTTTTTGACATTCTTCCCAAAGAGCCACCCCCTTCCTTTTACTCACATTAATGTGCATATCTTTATAGTCCCTTCTTATATGCTATTTGTCAATTCAGCAACCCAGGGAGACTGAGAGTTTTTTATACTATTCTGTTTTGGGACATTACGGAAAGAAAATCCTTTTTTGGTTCTGAAATTGGTGTTCTTGTGGTTTTTGAATTAATGGAATTAATTCTCTTGAAGACACAGGAAACAAGGACAGCCTTTCATTCACATTTTAGTCTTGAAATATTTGAAGACATTAGTCAGGATCTCTTTTTGTTTTTCTTCTATGATCCAGACATCTTCAGACCCTTGGTTGGTTTATTAAATGCTCTAATTCCAATATATACATCTCACTGTTAATCACTTGACATCACAGGGTACCTATAAAATTATTAATAGTTATTGGGAACTATTAGCTTACCGGCAATGACAAGCTGTCAAGAACATAATGCTCCCTTCCAAACTAAAATGAAAATGGGAGCTACCTCCGTCTACATAATGTATTAATGCATCCAAATTGAATGTCATGATTATAATATTAGAACTGACTCAACTTCGTTCACAACGCCTATACCTTTTTACAACCACAACCTCTTCGTTATTCCATCTTTTTCCTATTGGCATTGAACCTTATTACCAGGTTCAACAACCTACACAGATCCCAATTGCATTTTGTACACAATTTGGCTCCTCTGATCCTCAAATCTTCTCTCTTACTGCTACCTGCATAAACTCTACTTCTAACTGATAGGAACATGAAGATCCAAATTTCTGCCTTGGCTCAGACTGTCTTCTCTGCTTGAAGATTCTTTTGTTTTTCTTTCCTGTCCCTGCAATCCTATGTTAACATTATAGTTCAGCCCAAAATTCAAAATCTTTTTATGATTTACCAATCAGAAAAAATCGTGGACATTATTCAGTTATCCCCACTTGTGGAGAGTACCCCTAATGTGCTCAGCTCAACAAATCGTAAAGTAAAAACTAAACAAAGAAAAAAGCTTTATGCATAGTGACAGTGCAGAAAAGTGCTGTATCCTTTAAAGTAAATTGTTGTTTCTCCCACTATATTGCAATTTCATTATAATAATCAGACTATTATAAGTCACAATTTGGAAGGAGGCTAGGCCCTGTATCGCTACTCAGAGGACATCTGCCTACTGATCTCGAAATAACTTTGGACCTTGCACAATCAAGAAATAAGTTTTTATTGCATGAGTTGACAAATTATGTCCCACAAACCAAACCTTGTTCACTGCCCTTTTATAAATAAAATTTTATTTGAGAAAAGCAAGACCTATTGATTTAAGTATTGCTTATGGCTGCATCCATGCTACAACATGCAGAATTGAACAGTTGGGATTAAAACTATATAGCTCACAAAATCTAAAGTACTTACTATGTGACTCTTTACAGAAAAAGTTGGCTGACCTGTTCTTTTAAATCAAGTCACTGAGATTGAGATGTTTATTTGTTAAGATATGGCAGCTTCTTAAATAATAAATACATCATATTATTTATATAATTTATATAATCTTATATACCTAAATAATAAACATTTAGTTTTATTTATATAATTTATATAATCTTATATACATACCTAGATTATAAATTGAAAAGTAGAGTATGAGCTTTTCACAATTTCAATAATAAATTTAAGAATTGAATAACATTGTGCTCATATTTGGAAGAGCAATACAGTCTGCATAATTTTAAGAAAATCAAGGGTTTTCATAGAAAATGAAGCTCAAAGTACTATATAAAATAAAAGAAAAGATAATAATCAATGTACCTATAATATAATGCTTATTGAGTAATTTTATATCCAGATACACACTGATAAATGTATATCTATATAGAAAGGGAAAACCAGAACTACAACAAAGATTGAGATTAGTTATCCCTGGATTGTTGCCAAATAACTCATTTTTTTCGTACATTTATATATTTTACAAGTATTTAACGACAACAATATAGTGTCTGCTTCAACATTTTTAAAAGATCAATGGATTAAATTTCACGATGAAATCATTCCCCGATCTTTAGAAGAAATTATATATGAACAAAATATCACATGGGGCATTACCTCATCTAATTGCTCTATTTGTGGCCTCTGGGGCAAGACTTCAGTGATGTTCTCCAGGATTAACATCCCTAAGGTCTTGGTGGCATATACATGTGACACCATTTGGTGTTAGGATTTATCTTTTTGATCTGCTTTTCTCTCTGTCATCTCTGAATTTATTTTTGACAGGTTAAAGGAAAAAGTCATTTCCCTGGAATAGCTATTGCAATATGTTGTAGATTCCTGTCACTACTTTTTCAGGTTTGTTACTATATTTTTTTTAAAAAGCTGAATTCTGAACAGGAACTTGCTTGGAATCCATTAATCTTAGCAAAGAAGCTTCACTAAATGAATAAGTCAAATTCTTCTGCACTCAAGTGAGTTGATTCAATCCTTATTTTATTTAACTTTAAAAGGAAAATAATGTGTTCCAATAATCTTTGCAGGAGGCAAACATCTGTGTAACTCTAACTGCCATGATACCTACTTAGTTCAGCCAACTAGAAGATCTGATTCCTTATCTTTCACCACATTTATTATTATTCACTGACTTACAACACTAGGAAATATTTTCAGTTTTTCTTGATTACAATATTCTTTTCCTCTCTTTATACACACAAACTTTGTCTTCAATAACAAACAAGAATTATTGGTAGCAACGTATCATTTGTAACTATATGCATTATTCTCTGGAATAATACTCATAAGAAAAAAAATTGAGGATAAGGACCATATTTTACAATATCGTGGTTTCTAAATGCCTGTTATACTGCTGAATACACAGTGGATATGCAGTGAGACAGTCATGATGGTTGGCATCAGAAAGGAGGGAAAGAGTGCGCCCAGCACCTTGTGCTCTCAGCCAGCTCAACATAGTTGATGATTCCTGGGGCTAAATGGGGGACTGTGAACTTTACCCTAAGTCTGTTGGTACAAATACAGAGTGCAGGAGGTGGGGTGAAAAGCTACCTGTGTGGAAAAGATGTATGGGTAATAATGAGCTGAATATATATCAAAATTTTATTTCTCTTTGATGGCTTTGCATTCCCTTTCAATCCGGGGCTGCTGAGACTTTGTTATAACAGCCATAGGAGACGAGTATAGATTTTGGAAGGAATATGTTCTGTTATGGAATTTGCACTCAATGAGTTTTGTGTAAAATTGAAAAATACTTTCAGGAAATAATAATAAATGTGGTATAAGATTAAATCACAAGTATTGAATCAAGGGAATTTAAGGAGCAATTGAAGAAGAAAAAGAGCAGGGATATGTCAATGATATCTTTATATTTATGCAGGGTAGCTTTAAGTGCTGCAAACAGTCTTGGAGGATAAAGTCAGAACAACCAAAGGAAAACTATAGCCTCTTAACTTCAGCTCCTAATAAGACAGAATTTTTACATAATTCTACGTAGAATGGCCTTGTTTTTATGCCTAGTGCCATTTTAGGTTTCAGTAAGCAGTCAGGAAGTGGCTTTGAGAATAATGGATTATAAAGGGAGACAAAAGCAGTTGAACCATTTTGGAGGAACACAGGACATTTAAAAAAAATAATTCAGCCTATTTCCCCCCTGTAAAATCCTTATTTTATGCTAATTCAGTAAGCTTAGGTCCCATGGGGTTTCACTATGGCTACCTGTTTTGCAGGACTCAAGATGTGTCTCAGTGCATTGTGAGTTCACAGTGTGGTGCTGACTCTATAGGTAAGTCTAACTTCTTTAGTATTATTATAAGCTTTTATCCAGTACATGCATATTATATACCTAAAGTTCACTCATTCATGTATTCATATACTCATTTATTCAATGTGTTATTGAGTACTTACTCTCTTCTAGTGCCCCATCCTAGCTTTCATGACTTTTATTTTACTGTGAACACACAATGTTAAAAAGGTAAATGATAAAATATAAGTACAATACATACTATGTTACAGATGTGGATGAAATTGGCATTTTTGAGGTCGTATAATCATTGATAGATGCATAGTTGAGACTATGACGATGGTCAATGAGGAGTGATTCAAGTGTAGGTAAACTTATTGGGAGAGATCCAGAAATTAAGAAAACAGGGCATTGGAAGGATTATCTTTATGTCTATTGAAAGCAATTTGATGAAAGAAGGTCCTTAACCAAATAAAAACCACACTGTAATACCTCAGGAAGCAATGGCCCATAATTGGAGGTTTTGGAGTACACTAAGATGACCATCTGATAATGATGTTGTAGAAAAGTCTCCAGCATAATAAAAATGGTCTGGACATATTACAGTTAATTTTATTTCTACCACAAATCTCTCTAAATACTTGATGTTACAATACACCAAGGAAGGGTAACAGATTTTTATAATTTGCAACAATTAGGTAAATGTGGTTGATCAAATGCATTAGTCTTCTGAAGGAAATATTTAAAATACGGGAAAAGAAGTGTATGACTAAGTGTAAAAAAGTTACTGGAAAGAGAAATTTAGAAATAGTTATAGCACAATAGTAAATAAAAATATTGTAACTCGACCATTTTACTGGTTCATTAATTTTCTTTTGAGTTCTAAGGTCTCATAGTTAAACAAGTTGTCAGGGAAGAAATCATAGAAACATCATGTATATTTTTCCCAAGACGAGCATTTTAACTAAACTCAGATTTATGCAAAAAGCTAGACTGGTCTTTCTCATTATGCTAACAGCCTCTGAGGATACTGAATTTGATCACTTGAAATATAACAGGGTCAACTCTATTTTTGTCCTTCCTCTCTCAACCGCCTTCTTTTGTATTCCATTTACACAGATTTCATACTCACTCTAAAACTGTGGTATTATTAAATTCTAGCTCTTAAATAATGTAACAGTTGAAACAAAGAGTTTTCCACAGCACTATTTATAGATAATCACAAAGTCTCTCAACATTTCCTCATTTTAACCTCCCTTATCCAAAATTAGCTTCTCATTTCTCTGAATTGACTTCCCTATTTTGTCCACAGGAATGAAGAAAACCAGAGTGCTGAAGTCACTTTGATTCTCTTGGGATTCTGAGAATCTCCAGGACTCCAGGTGCCTCTGTTCCTGTTATTCTTAACCATCTACACAGTCACTGTGCTGGGGAACCTGGGCATGATTGTGATTATCAAGGTCAATCCCAAACTCTACACCCCCATGTACTTTTTTCTCAGCCACTTATCCTTTGTTGATTTCTGTTATTCTACTGTAGTTGCACCTAAACTACTAGAAAACTTGGTCGTGGAAGACAGAACCATCTCCTTCACAGGGTGCATCATACAATTGTTTGCATGCATATTTGTGGTGACAGAACCATTCGTGTTGGCAGTGATGGCATATGACTGATTTGTGGCAGTTTGTAACCGTCTTCTCTACACATTTGTAATGTCCCAGAAGCTTTGTTCCATTTGGTGGCTGTATCATACTCTTGGGGTGCAGTCTGTTCCCTGACACTTACCTACTTTCTATTGGAATTATCCTTCATAGGGAATAATACAATAAATAACTTTGTGAGCATGCCGCCAATGTCTCTCTGTCTTGCTCTGACCCCCACATTAGCCAGAAAATCATTTTAGTCTCTGCCACATTCAATGAAACAAACAGCCTGATGATCATTCTTACTTCCTATTTTTTTAGTTTTATCACTGTCATGAAATTGTCTTCAACTGAGGGGTGCCACAAAGCCTTCTCCACATGTGCCTCCCACTGACAGCCATTACCATTTTCCATGGGACCATCCTATTTCTCTACTGTGTTCCTGACTCCAAAAGTTCATGGCTCATGGTCAAGTTAGCCTCTGTGTTTTACACAGTGGTCATCCCCGTGCTGGACTCACTGATCTACAGCCTCAGGAACAAAGATGTGAAGGAGACAGTCAGGAAGTCAATCAACAGCAAATTGTTATGTCATTAATGTAAGATGGTAAGATTTACTTTTTCATTTTAAAGAGTACTGTGGAGGATTGCCCAAGACTTTTAGCATTTTTAATACTTCAAATTCCTTTTTTTCATAAAGCAAAGCAGCGTTCAATGTAACTCCCTAGTTGACAGATTATTTAGCATCTGTTAAATTTAAACTTTAGCAAATTAGCTATAAAATAATAAATAACACACTAATTAAGGTTGAGGCCACTTAAATGAAGAATCTGCTCACAGAGTTTGTCATGCAAAGATTTCTGAGTTAGTACACATTACCGTTTGCCCAGTGAACCTTTCATTCTTTTTTTGTCATCACAGAATGGGTTTATAGAGTTACTGTAAATATTTACAACTTGTTATCAGGGAGAATACATCAAGTGCAATATAGTAAACTAGGAGTTATTCAGCACTCAGACTCTAAATTTAAAACAAATATTTATTTAATTCCACACAGGAAGCATTGGTACAATTTAAGTGCAAAGAAGTCATACCTCTGCCCCCAACAAATTCCACAATCTTGTTTGCTTAAATTATGTTTGTTAATATAAATTTAATTTGTATATAAAACATCAAAAATTAAAATTAAAAACTGCACACTTCAGAAGTAGTTATTGCTAAATCTAAAATTGTCATTCATGCCAATTTTGAGTTGTGTATAATATAGCTGTTGATGCATAATAAGGAACATAAAATTCGGTGACATGTAACATTAAGCAATTTTTGCTTTTTATCGGGGGATTTATTGGAGCAGCCCTGTTAATATCAGCTAGAGCATCTTCGTTAACCTGATATAGTCTTGCCTAACTAGCAAAATCATCTCTAGTCTATGGATCTGCTTGGTGATTCAATAGCTCTGCTCTGCGTACCATTGGGCTAGTTAGAGTATCTTCTTGGATTGTCAATGACTGAGTCAGAAGACAGAATGCGCTATAACAAAAGCCGATTCAAGCTCCTATGTGTATTATGTTTGTTAACATTCTATTAGCCAATGCAAATCATATAGCTGAGCACAAAGTCAATGGTTAAGAAATTGTATCTGCCTTGTAGAACTGAAAAGCTATATGGCAATGAGCATGGATACAGAATACAATGAAGATTTGGGCCTAACACTTCAATATACCTAAAGTTTATGGTCAATTTTGTTTAATGGAAACTGTTCTTCCTGTATTTCAGATAAATATAACTGCTCCACTTTGGTGGCCTGGATTCAGTTCCTTTGCATGGAACCACATCACTTGTCTGTCAGTAGCCATGCTGTGGTGGTGGCTCATATAGAAGAACCAAAAGGACCTACAAGTAGAATATACAACTATGTACTGAGGTTCTGGTGGGGAGAAGAAGAAAAAAGGAAGATTGGTAACAGATGTTAGCTCAGAGTGAATCTTTTTTGGAAAATAAATAAATAAATAAAAATAACTGTTGTAGCTTGACAGACTTTTCCATGGCTGATCATGGTTGATGTCTCACAGGATAGACAAAATTTTAGTAAATTTCCAAGTTATCATGGTTTCAGTCCAACTGCAGACTGTGAATCATGTTATTGACTTCACCCAAATCATGGACTTTTTATCTGCAAATAAAAAATTCTAATTTCCATTTTAATGAAGATTGATGTCAAACTTTGTAACCTAACCTATTTAGTTGATTGTGGAACAATATGTAACAATATATTCAACAATTCAAGATATATAATGTATAGAGTTATGTGATTTATTTAACTTTTAACTCTCTGTCAGCCAGATGTCATACACACTCAACTAAGTGCTCCAGTCAACAAGTAGTTTGATAGGCTGTGTGTATGTTAATAAAAATATTTTAATGACAGAAAACATGTATCTAAAGGATGTGAACGCAGTATAGGGTGAGCTATATTTGATATATGCTATAGGTCTTTGGATTTAAGATCCTAAGGAGAAAATAAAACAAATTATAAAGAAAAACATCTGAATAGCTGTAAGTTCCTTTAGAATAGATTTTAGTTATTCTGGAAAATGCTTTTGAATGGACATTTACTTACACAAATATAATGCAGATATTCTCCAAGCATTTCAAAGTTATAATTTTAATCTGTGCACTTTTAGATGGGCTCTTCATTTCTATATATGAATTATACGCTTCTTACTTTATATTCTTAATAGTGCCATGGATAGGTGCAGTTCCTTTGTTTCATTTCTGAGGAGCTGTGTCAAGATTTTTGGTGAAGGTATTCACAAGATTAAAGGAAGAATGTACAGAATTAATAGTCACTTAATGGAGAAAATGTTATAAGTTGAATGTAGACCATATTATGTAAATATTACTTTTCATATAATGTTTAGTAATACAACTTCAGGAAATTTGCAATGCTGGACAATTTTTTTATAATATGAGGATTCCAGGGGTGTTAGGTGACATTTTTACTGCATAACTGATCTTCCTTACTCTTTATCTTCTTAGAAAAAGATTGACTCTGAAAGAGAAATAAGGAAATTCAGACGGGCAGTTAGGGGAAGGGATTGTGGAGCTCCTACATCAAGGCTCTTTCTTTCCTGAATATTGCTGCTTAGATTCATAGTTCATTCAAGCTCAAAGACTGTCTTGTTGATGAAAAAAGTTGCATTCTAAGCACAAAGATAAAGCCCAATAGAAAGTGTATGAAAATAGTTCTGACCTTGTGGGTCTCAGAGAAGCAACATGTATGAGTGATTTTCTGGTTATATTTGGTGTTTATTTCCCTACTGTTATCAACAAAATTTCAGGAATACCTTACAAAAATGATAGCCTTATCCCTAATGTATATGGCACATTAGAGAGGTTTAATTCCAATCGTACATAAATTTACACCAACAATAGAATAAGCAGGCAACATTTTCCAGTTCATTTTATGATACCTGCATCACTAGATAGGTAAGTTCCAGAACAATATATCATAAATATATATGGACAAGTGCTTAAAATAGCAAATCAATTCATTGATATATGCAATGGGTAATAAATCATATTCAGGAGAGGTTTAATCCAGGAATGCAAGCTTGCTATATCATTACTAGTCCATCAATGTGATTCACCACATTAACAAAATAAAATATAACATATAGTCACCTCAAAAGATGTGAAGAATAGTTAATAAAATTAAGCAACTATTCATGATAAAAATTTTCAGCAAACTGGAACAGAAAGGATAGAGTATTAGAACAAGAAAAACTTATTTACTTCCTTCTTTCTGGATAATGAATTATTGATAATATGGAAGACTGAAGCAATAGAATTTTAGTTAGGAGAATAACATGATTTTTACCTTTGAAAAATTTGAATCAACTGCTGCAGAGACTGAGATAAAAAATAGAATCAAATCTTATTTCCTTTTCATAACTGGTTTCTCTTCTATTGAAGTGAAATTCTCATAATATAATATTAATCTTTTTCAAGTAAAAATTCATTGACACTAAAAGGTTCCCCATATTGTACACCCACACCTCTACTTAGTTCCAAATTATTTTCACCATCTCAAAAAATAATCATACCCATTAAACAGTTTTTCCCCATTTCCCCCTCCTCCTTGGTCCTAATAATGAGAAATCTGCTTTCTATCTCTATGTATTTACCCATATTATACATTTCATACAAAGGGAACCATGCAGTATGTGACCTTTGTGTCTGACCTCTTTCATTCTAGCATACTGTTTTCAAGGTTCATTCACATTATAACATGTATCAGTACTTTATTCCTTTTTATTACTAAGTAATATCCCATCATACATATATACACACCACATTTAGTGTGTCCATCTATTTATTGAAGGACATTTGTGTTGTTTCACCTTTTGGCGGTTGTGAATAATGCTGATAAGAACATTCATGTGTAAGTATTTGCTTGAGTGCCTGTTGTCAATTCTGTTTTGTATATACCTAGGAGTGGAATTGCTGGTACCGTGGAGTTAGCCAGACTGTAAGGTTTGAGGTCACAGCATATAATCCAGCACTCAATTCTGGCACAAATTACAAGTCTGAGGAATTCCCAAAAACACATTTAGGTACCCTAATTTCCCAGAAATTTCAAACAACTTACAGAGAAGTATACTCACAGTTATGGTTCATCACAAGATAAGGGCACAGACAAATAACTCAAAGGTAGAAATGTATTGGACAGAGTCTAGGAGGGGTCCAAAAAGGAAACTTCCATTGTCCTCAGGACATGTTATCGTCCCAGAATTAACATTGTACAATACACATGAGTTATTCCCAACCAGGGAAATCCACACAAACCTCAGTGTTCAGTTTTTATTAGGACTCTGTTACAGAGGCTTGATTAATTGATTGATTGTCCAAATGTTGGTCTCAGCCTCCAGGTTGACTGATACTCCATATCTAAAAGCCTCCACACTAAATCTCATGGTTAATCTTTCTGGTATGGGCAATCCCTACTTGAAGATTGTGTAATATGGTCAGCCCCACCTTGATATCAGGTGTGGCCAGCCACCCTCCCTAAACAGACACTTTTGTCAGGTAAGACATAGATTACCTCCCAGAAACTGAGGGCAAAGGGCAACTTCTCTTTGTGGAAGGCAAATATTTTTACTATGCATTTGGTCTGATAGTAATTCTATATTTGTTTATATGAGGAATCACCAAACTGATTTCCAGAGTGTCTGAGTCATTTTATATTCCCACTAATAATGTATGACAGTTTCAGTTGCTCCAAAACCTTGCCAACACTTGCTATTGTATATATATATATATACACATTTTAATTAGAGTCCGCCCAGTGGGTGTGAAGTGATGTCTCATTATGGTATTGATTTCCAATTTCCTAAAGTCTAAAGATGTTGAGTGTCTTTTCATGTGCTTGTTAGACTTTTATAAATCTTGTTTTATATCTTGTTTGACCTTTTTTCTTTTAAGATCGGCACCTGAGCTAACATCTGTTGCCAATCTTCTTCATTTGTTTTTCCTTCTTCTTCTCCCCAGAGTCCCAATTCTAGTTGTGAGTGCCTCTGGTTATGTGATGTGTGATGCCGCATCAGCATGGCCTGATGAACAGTGCCACATCAGTGCCCGGGATCTGAACAAGTGAAACCCTGTGCCACCAAAGCAGAGCTAACGAACTTAATCACTCTGCCATGGGGCCGGCCCCCTTGTTTGACATTTTATTGTTGGGTTGTAAGAGTCCTATACATATTCTGGATATTAGGCTAGTATCAGATATATGATTTGTAAATCTTTTTTTTTTTAAAGATTTTATTTTTTCCTTTTTCTCCCCAAAGCCCCCCGGTACATAGTTGTGTATTCTTCGTTGTGGGTTCTTCTAGTTGTGGCATGTGGGACGCTGCCTCAGCGTGGTCTGATGAGCACTGCCATGTCCGCGCCCAGGATTCGAACTAACGAAGCACTGGGCCGCCTGCAGCGGAGCGCGTGAACTTAATCACTCGGCCACGGGGCCAGCCCCTGATTTGTAAATCTTTTATCCTATTCTGTAGGCTTTTTATTGACCTTATTGACAATGTTTTTTGACGCACAAATGGTTTAAATTTTGTGAAGTCCAATTCACTTATTTCTTATTTTCTTGCTTATACTTCTTTTTTTTTTTTTTTTTTTTTTGGTGAGGAAGATAGGCCCTGAGCTACCATCTTTGTCAATCTTTCTCTATTTTGCATGTGGGACACCACCACAGCATGGCCTGATGAACCGTGTATAGGTCCACACATGGTATCTTTAATCATTTGTTATACTGCCTGTGGATTTTTCATAAGTGGCGTTTAT
Organism: Equus caballus; assembly: GCF_041296265.1. Taxonomy (NCBI): domain Eukaryota; kingdom Metazoa; phylum Chordata; class Mammalia; order Perissodactyla; family Equidae; genus Equus; species Equus caballus. The sequence goes on from NC_091695.1 coordinate 17,662,492, forward strand.
TAGTTTCATAATAGCCTTTATTAGGTTGAGAAAGCTCCCTACTAGTCATAGTTTTCTGAGTGTTTTTATCATGGGAGAGTGTTTCAATTTGTCACATGCTTTTCCTGTTTCGATTGAACTGACCATGTTGTTTTATTCCTCTGTTCTATTCACGTTGTATATTGCACTGATTGGTTGTCTTATGTTGGACCACACTTGTATTCCTGGAAAAAATCTCACTAGGTCATATTATATAATCCCTTTAATATGTTGTTTGGTTCAATTTACTAGTCTTTTGTTGAGGATTCTACAAACATTTAAAGAAGCGTTAACATCAATCCTTCTTAAATTCTTCCAAAAGTAGAGGGAAAACTTCTAAATTAATTTTGTGAGCCCAGCATTACCTTCATATCAAAGCTAGACACAGACACTACAAGAAAAGTACAGACCAATATCCTTGATGAGTACAGATCCATATCACTTTTTTTTTTTTTTTTGAGGAAGGTCAGCCCTGAGCTAACATCCTCTGCTAATCCTCTTCTTTTTGCTGAGGAAGATTGGCCCTGAGCTAACATCCATGGCCATCTTCCTCTATTTTATAGGTGGGATGCCTGCCACAGCATGGCTTGATAAGTGGTGCCTAGGTCTGTGCCCAGGATCTGAACCAGCAAACCCTGGACCACTGAAGCAGAATGTGCACACTTAACTGCTATGTTACCAGTCCAGCCCTCCATATCACTTTTTATCTGTACTTCCTCAGGTTTAGTGTTTCTGAGACTTTTGACTATCTCTTGACCTTGATTCCCCTCTGTGGTATGTGAGGTCAGCTTCAATGAGATTGATCTTTTCTAAAGATGTACTCACAGAGTTGTTCCATGATTACCTCTTATTCACTTACAAAAGAGAAACATAACTTCAGAAGCCCCATAATGATGGTAAGCTACAAGTTGGAAGAAACCTCAGCCCCTATAATACTACAAGGAACAGAGTTGTCAATGTTTAGAAATGCATGCTTTATCTTGCTTTAGTAAGAAATAATCCTCTACTGCATCAAGTCACTGGTAAATTTAATTTGTGTCTTTAAAGGCATGATGGATAGAGTTACCAAAATCAGTGAATATATCATCCTTTTCATAAACTCGTATATTTAGGAAATGTATAATCCCCAATTGTTTTTCAGATTCAATAGTAAATATGAACATTTGAGGCCTCTGTACTTACACTTAAAAGGCCAACACAAATTGTTTTCTTTTAGTAAAACTGAGAGTGTAAATAGAAAATGGTTTATAACACATTACTAATTAACAAAGAAAAAATAAAAATGTGACATTGTTTAGGCAGCTCTATATTTAGAAACATAGGAACATAAATATACCTTTATGAGAAAATAGAAAAATAAATCAATATGAATTAATAATCACTCTCCTAGCTATTGTCTTATAGATGCTTTCTCCCTTTGTACATTTCTGTTTTTTATGTCCCTGTAAAGTTAAAGACATATACAGGGTTATTTATTTTTCTTAAGATTAATTGAGTAAAGTTGATAATACAAATGCCCCCAGGAGGGCTTTAGGAACAAAATATAAAGCGAAGATATCATATGGGACAGTGTTACATCTAATTACTTGAATTGCAGGCTTCAAACAATACTTCAGTGGTATTCTCTAGGCTCCATGTCCCTGAGGTCTTGATTCATATATTTGTAACACAGTTTGGTGTTAGAATTCTGTTTTCAGATGTGATCTTATGTTTGGTATCTCTGAGTTTTCCTAATAGGTTGGGGAAAAAAAGTAACTTACAGGAAGTATTTAATGAAATATTCTCTGGACTCCTACTAGTGTTTTCAAATCTGTTTCTCTTAATTAAATATCAAGCAGGAGCACTCCTGGAGTTCATTAATCTTAACAAAGAATTCTTCAGTAAATGACTCATTCAAGTGCTTTTATATTTAGGTGAGTCGATTCAGTCTCTTTTCTTTTACTTTAAAGGTAAATATGGAGTTTTAGTGATCTTTGCAGTATACAAACACATGCGCAGAACAAAGAGCCCACAAATCCACTTAGTTTGACTAGGAGAGGGTTTACATTATCATATTCTAATTCTTTTCTTTCAAATGATATTCATCCTGGTTTTCTCATTGGGTGGCCACAATGTACTCGGCAATGAAATAAACATTTTGGCAAAAGAGAATAATAAAAAATGGGCCTTGTCTTCACACTTCCTATGATCTCTGAGGAAGAAAGTGACAAACTATCACATTTGTGAATGATAGGATATAGCACATGGTAATTGTGAGATATAAATATTAAGTTTGTATGTATACAAAAGAGAAGAAACAGTGAGCAATGCCAATAATGGTAGGTGGCAAAATAAAACATTATAAGAGTGAGGATAAAATGGGAAAATAAACTATAAGTAAATGAGCATGTGTTACGTAACAGAGCTTGATAACTCCATCATGACTAAAAAAGAATTTAAGTGATAATGAGATTGAATTTATAGATACAATAATTTTTGGAAAAGTCAGGCTGAATTATGTAAACTTCATGTGTTAACTAATAAAAAGTATTTGAAATCTTAAATGTCATTGGCAGTTAGGTTAAAGTAATCATGGAAAATTGTTCCTTCGATGCTGCATAAAGTATTTTAAATTGAAGGAATGTGGCTGGGAAAAATTGCCATACTCCATCTTTCCACAGCTAAGACCTTATGAAGGATTTTTACAGAGGAAGTATCTGTCATGGAGTTGGGTTTTGGAAGATATCTTTCCTACAGGCAGAAGAATGTGGGGATCTGAGAATATTCTATTGTGGTGAAAAAACCTGTAGGAGAATGTGGAACATTTATTATGCATCTTAGATGAAGTACCCAAAGAAATCCCATAGTATTTCCGTTGTGTGGGTACTGTAGGAAAAAAATTCTACATTCTATTCCAAAGTGTCCCCACCTGTTGACACTTGTACATGCTTGGCCTGATTTGCATAACCGAATAAGGTTTTTGATGTCATACCAATTACTCATAAATCCAATAAAAAAGAAAGCTAAATATCTGCTGTGCATGATGTCATATCATATAGCCTTTCAATTCGTTATCAAAGTACCTATTTCCTTTCTAGTGACTTAAATTTTATACTATTACTATGCTCATTTTACTCCTGAGGAAATACCTACTGACATCAAGTAATATTCAAGAAATACCATGGTGCCGTGTTGAGGTAGTTCTCTTTCCTGACACTGGTCTTTGGAAAAGCTTTAAATTTAATTTTTCCTGCACTCTGAAATTTATATGCATTTTCAAGTACTTCATAGTTCTTATTGTTTGTCACTTACCCAACTTAAAAAATTTGCTACATTGGAAAATGAAGAGCTTTTTGTTCAATATTGTTTCAACTGTTACCACTGAAGACACAGTATACATTTCATTGTGAATGCCTCCTGATGCATAATGTAATATGCAATCAATAATATTTAAACATTTTCAAAATTGGTTCTACAAAAGTGAAAAGATTATAATACATCTACAGCACAGCTCCAGAACGTCCCGAGACTACTGTGTTACTAGGAGTCAGAAGGGCACTGGAAAGAACACAGAACAACAAAGAAGCTATTAAATTGATCATTTTGTAGGAATGTTAGCATTTCAAAATTTTTTTAACATATAAGTTAATTATCTCACAGCTTAAGAGGTGAGACGGAAGAAACTGTAGAAACTCATGATAGGTATTTCCTCTAATACAATTAGTTTTACTAAGCTGAGATTCAGCAGAGTTGATCTACCCCTCATGACTGGCATTAGCTGTCTATGAGGAAATCGAATTTTATTATTTGAAACATAACGATGTCTACTCTGTTTTTCATCCTTCCTGTCTTAACTTTGTTTTTGATTATTCCACTTACACAAAATTATTATTTACTATGTAATCATCACATAAGTGAAGACTAACTTTTGAAATAATGTAACAGTGGAAGTGTAGCATTTTCAGCAACACTCTTAATAGAGACCCATCGAACTTCTCAATGCTTCTATTCTTTTACTTATTTCAAATTTTGGTTCTTACTTCTGTGGATAAACTTTCATATTTTGTCCACAGGAACAAAGAAAACCAGAGTGGCAGAGTCACCTTTGTTCTTTTGGGCTTCTCAGAATATCCAGAACTCCAGTTGCCCCTGTTCTTGGTATTCCTGACCATCTACGCAATCACAGTGGTGGGGAACCTGGGCATGATTGTGATTATCAAGATCAATCCCAAACTCCACACCCCCATGTACTTTTTTCTCAGCCACTTATCCTTTGTTGATTTTTGTTACTCTACAGTAGTTACACCTAAACTCTTAGAAAACTTGGTTGTGAAAGACAGAACCATCTCCTTCACAGGATGCATCATGCAGTTGTTCTTTGCAGGCATATTTGTCGTGACAGAAATGTTCATGTTGGCAGCGATGGCATATGACCGATTTGTAGCAGTTTGTAATCCTCTTGTCTACACAGTTGTAATGTCTCAGAAGCTTTGTTCCTTGTTGGTGGGCGCATCATACTCTTGGGGTATAGCCTGTTCTTTAATATTCACATGTTTTTTGTTGACCTTATCCTTTTGTGGGAATAACTTCATAAATAATTTTGGCTGTGAGCATGGTGCCATTGTTGCTGTTTCCTGCTCAGATACATACATTAACCAGAAGATCATGTTTGTCTCTGCCACGTTCAATGAAATATGCAGTCTGATGATCATTCTTACTTCGTATGTTTTCATTTTTATTACTGTCATGAAGATGCCTTCAACTAGGGGACGCCACAAAGCCTTCTCCACATGTGCCTCCCACCTAACCACCATTACCATTTTCCATGGGAGCATCCTTTTTCTCTACTGTGTTCCTAACTCCAAAAGTTCATGGCTCATGGTCAAGGTAGCATCCGTCTTTTACACAGTGGTCATCCCCATGCTGAACCCACTGATCTACAGCCTCAGAAACAAAGATGTGAAAGATACACTCAAGAAGTTAATCAATATTAGATTGTTCTGTGATAAAATATAAAGATAGAAATATCCATTATTTCTTTTTGAGAGTCTGGTAAGAATTGTCCAATAGCAAAGCAGTACATGAATATGGTAACCTTTTAACTGGCAGTTCAATATCCATTCACTCTAATGTTTAGTGAATAATTTTAATGTTACAAATAATGTTAGGGATAAAAACTTAGACTACTTAAACTAAGTTTTTGATTCAGAAATTGAAACGCAAAAGTCTCTGTGTTAGCATACATGACTGTGTGATTGCCCAGGACAAATTTGTGTTCAATAGAAGTCATGTGGAATTTTTGAGTTGATCTGAAGTGTTATATCTTGCAAGGAGGAAGTTTATTTCTTAATATAAAAGTAGTACATTAAGAGCTGTTCAACATAAAACCATAAATATCTAAAAAAATATATATTTAATTCCATACAAACCACTTTAGCATCGGAAGATTCACAGACAAGCAAAAATAAATAGGAAATATATGTCCCTTAAAAAGTTCCTGGACCAGCCCCTTGGTGTTGTGTTTAAGTTTGGCACACTCCAGAATATGGTTTAGTTAAATTATAATTGGTAGTATAACGAAATATGCAATATTTTCTTTCTATGTAGTAGCACAAGAAAATGGTACACATTTTGGAAATATGTACCCATCACTCTAGTTTTTCCATTTATGTCAAAGTAGTTGTATATCATTTATGTATTTATTGGAAATTTTATTGACATAATTTTAGATTTATTTTAAGTTGTTTGTAGTAAGTAGTATAGAGAGATCCCAATGTCTTTTACCCAGGTTCCCCCATGACAGTACAACACAGCAACCAGGATGTTGATAATACAATGCATACATCTTATTCAGGCACCAGTGATTTATTGACAAAAAGCAAACAATCATGAACTCCAGTGGGATGTAATAATAACAATTCTTTTGAATCAGCGACTTGATTAAGCTAGCTCAGCTGATACCAACTGGGTCACTTTAGTGTCAAGACTGAGCTAATCAGATGAACTTCAATCTACAGACCTGTTTGTAGGCCATCCTTGTTGGACCATTTGGCTAATGGTCTATGTTGAATGCTGAGTCACAATAATGTATGCCCAAACACAAAAGCGTAATTCAAACTCCTGTTAGGGTATCACCTGCTGTTATTTTATGAATCAAAGCAAAACACATGGATAAGCCCAAAGTCAAAGTGTGAGAAAGTTATCTACCTCTTATAGAACAGTAAAATTGCAAGTCAGTGGTTAGGGGTGTAGGGAGAAATGTAAAGTTTGGTTCAAACACTACCAAAGATTGATTAAAACATTTACCTCAAGAAACACATTATTTCTTGATAATGCCAGATAACTCTATGGCAGATAACAGATAACTCATGACTGAGACACTTTTTACCAAAGTTTTCTAATAATTGATGGGTCATTGGGTTACTATAAGCGAAAAGACTGGTCGAGATTAAATATAAGAGCTTGCCTTTTCTACTTGTGTCTTAGTAATCATGATTAAGGTTTACAAGCAAAGAATAGAGCGATATCCACATGTTGTTGTTCTAATTTAACCCATTAAATGTTACTTGTTTCTGTCATGATTAAGAGATTTATTTCCATATGGAAGTTGAATTTCTTTACCAGAATGCTTTACATCAAATCATGTCTTGTGTGACTACTCTTTAGGGATATACAACAAAATTCTCAATACTCATAGTGTATCACAGTAGTAACAAAGGATTTACTTTAATTTTTAAATGTTTGTCAACAAGGGGATATAAGTAACTGTTCCTATCAGATACTATAAAAACCTGTGTGTGTGTGTGTGTAGTTTAATAAACATCTTTAAGAAGAGAAAAAAGATTTAGAAAGTTTGAGCATGCATCATGGAACATTTGATATGTTCATTAAGGACTCTAAGCTAAAAACTAGAATATCTTATTCTTAAATATTGATTTTGAAGTTATGTAACTTTTAATTTTTGCACTCTAGTTTTCTGTCTCTTAGTAGAAAATAAAACAAAAGCAAAAAAGAGTGAATAGTTGCAAAATCCTTTTAGAACAGGATGTTGTTTTACTTTGGTAAATACTCTTGAATGAGCAGTTAATTTACACAAATGTAAGGCAAAAATGTATGTTAGATAATATCTTAGTTCACTAATGGTTGTGTTAAGTGATGCTTACAGGTTAATTTTTTTCTGCCAATGAATTCATATGCTGCTCTTCTTTTAAAATTTTGGATGTAGTAGTGGTATAAATGTGGTATAAATGTGACTGTTTTTCCTTGAAGGCCTATGCCAAGACAGATCAATATTTAACAGTACTTTCTTTATTTCCTGATTTGTGTCCTAGAGGAGTACATGTAGGAATCACATAGCTGGATTTAAAATATCAGCACGTTAACCCCTATGGCTGAACTGAAGAATACAGTGGATCTACAGCCTAGATAGGGATAAATACCTTACCCCCCCCCCCCAACTCCCAGCTAAAGGAATGCATATTTAGGATATAACAAACAATAAGCCCAAATTATTGAAAGTAAAAATTTGTACAGCGTCATGTTAAATGTGTTTCTATAAAAAAAATGTGCCAACACTTAAGCAAAATAGACTAAAAAGCACATCATATCAACTATAATTACGTTGGAGTCATTGGATAGATGTGACTATAATTTTTTCATGATTTTAAGAATTATAGCCTTTATACAGAGGTAAATTATTTTTGAGACATAAAGATCCACATGTTAATGGTTTAGAAGAAATTATATTCTAAATTGCAGAAGAGGAAGTTTCCTCTAATTATTTTGTTTTTAGCTCATAAAAATAAATGTTGTCAGGATGCTCCAAGGCCTGTGCCCCCAAAGTCAGTTAGTTAGACATAAAACAAACAACGTGATCATGGAGTATAGTTTCCAGACCTGTTTATAGCTCATGGACATATTATACAAATCCAGGCTAATGAGTTTTAATTTGATTCATTCAGTATAAAATCTGTTTATTCCTCAAGGACATGTCTATGTTTCCTCCAAAATTTCTTGACAGTTGCAAAAATGGCATTTCTTGGTATCTTTATTAAGTTATATTTAGCAAGAATCATCAACTTTCTGACTAAGGCATTGGAAAAAATTAAACAAAAATTTCAATTTTGAGACAGAATATGTATGGATTTTTAAACACTAACAAGGAAGTCTTGAATAAAAAAATATATCAAGATCTGGCTTTTGGTGAGTTGATTCTACCTAGGATCATCTTTTCAATCTGAAGTGAAGGACATTGACACACATATATCCGTAAGAATAGCAAAATATGCCAGGCATTGCATAAATATTGTGAAGATATGAGTGGAAAGAAAATAGTGTAAGAGAAAAGACATTTAGATTAACCAGCGATGTTTTCTTTCTTTTTTTTTTTTTTTAAAGATTTTATTTTTTCCTTTTTCTCCCCAAAGCCGCCCGGTACATAGTTGTATATTCTTCGTTGTGGGTCCTTTTGGTTGTGGCATGTGGGACGCTGCCTCAGCGCGGTTTGATGAGCAGTGCCATGTCCGCGCCCAGGATTCGAACCAACGAAACACTGGGCCGCCTGCAGCGGAGCGCGCGAACTTAACCACTCGGCCACGGGGCCAGCCCCTCAGTGATGTTTTCTTGGAAGAGTTATGTAGTAACATGTGTAGTGATGACACAGTGTAAAAGAACCAGGGTAGATGTGCCGTTTTAGAGGTGTAAACATATTATATTAGAAAATATAAATGAATTGTTGTTGTACAATAAACATTTAAAATACTGTTGTGAATGAAGTTGTATTGTAGTGAAAAAAAGATGTGGTTATATAGCTCATGGACATATTATACAAATCCAGGCTAGTGAGTTTTAATTTGATTCATTCAGTATAAAATGCCTTCCCAAACCCCGACAGTATTGCATTCCAGGCTAAGTAAGAGTAAACAAAATAAGCATAATTGTGGTTATAAGGATCAATCCCAAACTCTACACACCCCTGTACTTTTTTCTCAGCCATTTATCCTTTTTGGGTTTTGGTTATTCCAGCGTATTTACACCCACACTGCCAGAAATCTTAGTTGTGGAAGACACAGCTGTCTCCTTCAAAGGATGCATGGTACAATTTTTCTTTGGCTGTGCATTTGTGATTACAGAAATGTTCATGTTAGCAGTGATGGCCTGTGACTGGTTTGTGGCTCTTACTAATCCTCTTTTCTACACGGTCGCTATGTCTCATAAACTCTGTACCCTCCTAGCAGCTGGAACCTACCTATGATTTGAATATGTTCCCTGACAATCACATACTCTCTTTTGGAACTATCCTTTTGTGGTTCTAATACCATAAATCACTTTTGCTGTGAGTATTCTGCCGTTATCTCTTTATCCTGTTCTGACAGCTATTTCAGTCAGTTGATATGTTTAGTCATTTCTGTATTCAGTGAGGCTTGTAGCCTCCTGATTATCCTCTCCTCCTATCTTGTCATGATTGTCACAATCATCCAGATGCCTTCTACTAATGGACTCCAAAAATCCTTCTCCACCTGTGCTCCCCACCTGACTGCCATCACCATTTTCCATGGGATCATCCTTCTTGTCTACTGCGTGCCCACCTCCAGGAGCTCATGGCTCCTGATCAAAGTGGCCACTGTATTTTTTACAGTTGTGATCTCCCTGCTGAACCCCATTATCTACAGCCTTCGGAACAAAGATGTGAAAGAGGCTGTCAGGGGTTTAATCAACTCCAAACTACTTTCTCAACCAATATAATTCAAATAGATATATGTATTTTGTAGTACTTACATCCAATAATTTTTCACATATATTGTTGATGCTAGTTTACCTTTATTTTAAGTACATATGTGATTATGTTTTAAATCAATTAAATGCTGCACTTTCCCTGTTTTTTGGTGGTCGGGACACTCTGACTTAATACAGAAATAATTCATTCTGATGCACTTCATCTCACCTGGGTTCAAGGAAGAAATATATTTCAACATCTCCCAGTTAGACATTATGGAAGTCAGAATGACGAAGAAGGGATGTATATTTAGAGACTCATTACTTATGTCATAGTTTCAGTTCTCCTTTATAAAAGTGCTGCAAAGACACAGATGATAACTGTCTTTGCTGGATCCGCACTCAGGTTCTCACAACCAATTCTTTTGACTCAGAAAGTTCTATAAAACAGAACTTTTTCTTCCCCTTAAAACTTCACTTCATTCGAAGTAAAATGAGGATCTGTGAGTTTGCATTGTGAGAAATATTATCTGAGTTTGAGTGAGCAGATGCTGAAAATATTAACCACTCTCTATATGTATCACTCATCTTTTGAACATCAATGTGATATTTTATAGTTCAATAAAAGTTACTGGAAATAATACTGAATACTAAAGAAAAGTTCAATTTATTTCTAACAAAACTTATATCCATTACTTATTGATAAAAAGACTGAGAGTAATAAAGTATACTTTTGAATCATCCAGTCTCAATGATAAACTTTTGCCCCCTATCAATTTTCTTTATATCAGTAAATGCCATCCATATCTACTCAGTTGCTTAAATAAGCAAAGGAGAAGGCGTTATTTATTTTGATTTATTATTCTGCAGCCTCTCTCAATTATGTCAGTCAGTTATGTTATTTCTGGCTCTAAAATGAAACACCGTCTTCATGTCTCTGCTTCCTGTGTCCCCATTGTCATTGTGGGTTTTTAGCAGTTAGTATCAAATTAATATATTTCTCATATTTTTTTAACCTTATATAAGGCATGAATCTCAGATCATCCATAGTGATATTTTAAAACTATAGAATCAATGTATTTTACTCCCCAACCTAGTATTGTGCAATAGTTTTTATTACATTTATGATTATACTCTAACTCTTTGCAAAATCTAGCATCTGCTTAATTCTCTGACTTGTTCATTTTAAATTTAAAACATACCAAAACATATTTTTTAAACAAACATCCATGTAACTCTCAAGTAGATCAATACATAGGACAATCACTGGCCCTTTCCTCCTACTCTCAGCAAGAGTCAAAAGGATGATTTTTATCAAAATGATGCAATTACTTGTCTATATAGATTCAATATCTAACTATGCCTCTCAAAAAATATAAATTCGTATTCCTTTTTTGCAACTTTATTTAAAGGAATTCATGCATTATTTATCTCAAATAGCTGACTTATATAGATGAATATTACATTTTACAAAGTATTCATGTTACATATATTTATACCTTATTCCATTTGTTTCTATTACATATTTTATATGATAAATATTTCAGAATTTTTCTTTATTCCAGTCTACTATGATGGACATTTGGGAAATTTCAATTTGGGGGCATGTGTACCATTACACTGCACATAAGTATTTATTCGATTGAGATTTATACCCAGAAGTATTATGCATTTATTTGGTTCTTAATTTTTCAAAGTGATTTTTATCAATTTAGACTCCTAAAAGCAATGTTTGAAAGCTCTAAAGTTATAATTCACCTCTTTGCCAGTGTTCAGCATTATTAGATGTTATGGTTTTTACCCATTTATTTGATTTAGAATATTTCATTTGTAGTTTTAATTTGGATATTTATGATGATTGAAGTTAGGCACATTTCAATATGTTCATGTATTTTTTTTTTTTTTTTTTGAGGAGTACTAGTCTTGAGCTAACATCTGCCAATCCTCCTCTTTTCGCTGAGGAAGACTGGCCCTGAGCTAACATCCGTGCCCATCTTCCTCTACTTTACATGTGGGACGCCTACTACAGCATGGCGTGCGAAGCAGTGCCATGTCTGTACCCGGGATTCAAACTGGCAAACCCGGGGCGCTGAAGCATGAATGTGCACACTTAACTGCTGCACCACTGGGTCAGCCCTTTTCTTTTTCTTTTTAAAGTGGATTCTTAGGGCATTTACCAATCTTCATTTAAGTTATTATGTGATAGTTCTAATTTATTCAAAAATTTATTTTATATTATGAATATAATCTCCTTGGCCGTTACGTATCTTGAAAGCTTTTTTGCATTTTGGCTTTACTTTTCACTCAATGTCCTCAAATAAAGAGCAAGCTTGAATTTTAACTTAGTCAACTGCATTACTTTTGTAATGTTTTTGTAATTGTTGAAGATATTTATCTACCCTTGAGGTCAAGAAGACATTTGTCTATATAATATTCAAGAATGTCTGTTCTTCTTCATATTTTGCTGTATGAGTCACCTAAAATTCGTTTTTTGTGGATGATATGAGGTTTGGGTCTTTGACAGATTGTTTACTTTTTCAGCATTATTCGTTCTCTCTTTATCTTTGCCATGCTTCTCTGTAGGCAGAAGGAGAACAATTCCCATGTGGCTTGCTTGGGACAATGCAAAGTGAACGAGTGTGTCATAAGTTATCTCATAGAAAAAGCTTGACATGTCCCTACATGGTTTGAATCTTCCTTCCTTGAGCTTATGCATTAAACTTGGAAAACAGCATACCACAAAGCGAGAGTGTTCCTTCAGCCTGGTCCTGGAATGAGAAAACAAGGGAATTGAGTCAAACTTAACCAAACACAGCATCTCAGAGCTGTAATCAATCACCAACATTCATGATACTACTTCATTTCTAACCAGATGAATATATCATTGTCACATGCTGTTTACTGAAAAAAAAAATCCCTTCCTGCCTTGTTGCCATTTAATACCAATCTTGTCATAAATGAAGTGTCCATATGTGTGCTTATCAGTATAATTATCAGCTGTTGTCACAATAACTCTTGAAAAACGCATCAAAAATCAATGGCTTAAAAGTACGATTATTTATTTTCAAAGATCAGGAGGTCATCTGAGGTGGTTCTGCCCTGGACTATGAGGCTAGGAATGTTTTGCTTCACACCACAGTTCCGTGAGTGTGGATTGCTCCGCATGTCTTTTATCATCTTTAGACTATTTGGATATTTGCATTATGGAAATGTCAGAAAAGCAGTAGACCAGGTGAAAATATTCAAGGTTTCTTAAAGCCTAAGTTAAGCACTGCCAATTTTTTTTTCTGCTAACAGATCATTAAACATGTCACAGGACTGGATTCAAAATCCAAAGGTGAAGAAATACACCCCATCAATAACAAAGTATGTAGAATTTACGGATGCAAGGAGATGGTGAATAAGTGAACCCAATTATTCAATCTACTTCAGGCAGCTTCTTATCTCTCTATTGTATTCTATTGAAGCATTTTCCATTACTACATATTCTTAATTATTATAGTTTGCAATAAATCTTGATATCCATTAGAGAAATTGTTTCATCTTTTACTTCTTCATGAGTGGATATTGATCGTCCTTGGCCCTTTACGTTTTCATACAAACTTCAGGATTTATTTTGTTCATTTAATACATACTTTTGAAGCCTGAGCCCCTCATGGGCTGTAAAAATTATTTTTATTCTTTAGATCCACACTATAAAGCATTCTTACCTGTAGCTATGCCTTCTCTGCTACATTAGTCTATATTCCATCCACTTTATACATTTCCGAAATTATGGGAAAATCATATCAGTTCGTGTTTATTTTACCATTGTCTTTATTAGAGTGACTTTGTTATTTGATTTATTCCTTCATTATGATTACTCTTTTTGATCGAGTTTATGATGGAGGGGAGAGGTAACAAAGATATATAGATTTTAATATATTGAATAAAAAGTCCGCTCTTTCTTTACCACTTCATAGATGGATGGAGGATAGATAAATATACGTATATATCTATCTATTGATAAAAACATGTAAAATTTAAAAATGGACAAAATAAAAACCAAAATATTAACATTATTATCTTTGTTGTTGGCTTATCAATTATTTTTTATTTTTCACTGTAATATCTTCTCAGTATTGAAAAGGTAACATATAGAATGGGAGAAAACATTTGCAAACTATGTATCTGGTAAAAGATTAATATCCAATACATATGTAAGAAACTTATGCAACACAGTAGCAGAAAAAACCTAATAAGCCAATTAAAAAGTGGACTAAGGACTTCGTTTAGATATTTCTTTGGAGAAGATGTGCTAATGGCTAATAGGTATATGAAAAAATTGTGCGATGCCACACCAATCCTCAGGGGATTGCAAATCAAAATCACAACGAGATATCATCGCACAAGTGTCAGGATGGCTGCTATCAAAAAACAAAAGACCAGTGTTGTCTAGGATATGGAAAATTCAGAACCTTTGTGCATTGTCGCTGGGAATGCTAAATGGTGCGGCTGCTATGGAAAACAGCATGGAGGTTCTTCACAAAATTAAAAATTGAACCAGTATATGATCCACTAATCCTGCTTTAGAATATTTATGCAAAAGAATTGAAATCAAGATTTCAAAAAGGTATTAGCATTCCAATGTTCCTTGCAGAACTATTCACAATAGTCAAGATGTGGAAACAACCTGAGTGTCCATGGATACATAAATGGATAAAGAAAATGTGGTATACACATACAATAGAATAAAGTTTAGCTTTAAAAAAGAAGGAAATTCTACAACATGTGACCACATTGATGAACCTTAACGACCTTATCCTACGTGAAATAGGCCAGTCACAGAAAGACAAACTTCATGACTCCACTTACATGAGATATCTAAAATAATCAAATACACACAATCAAAGAGTGAAATGATAGTGGCCAGGGGCTCGCAGAGGGAGAAATGGAGAATTACAAATCAATGGGCATAAAATTTCAGTTAAGCAGGATGAATAAGTTCTAGAGATCTGCTGTAAAAAATTGCGTCTGTAGTCAACAATACTGCATGGTACACTTAAAAATCTCTCAAGAGGCTAGGACTCATGTTAGTGTTCTTGCCACGATAAAGTAAAATTTTAAAAAGAAACATTAGTACATTATGATCACTAAAATCCAAACTTTATTTGTATTCCATGAGTTTTTTCCATTGCCCTTATTCTTTCCTGGGACCCTATCCAGGCTACCACATTGTATTTAGTTGTCCTGTCTCCCCAGCCTCCTCCAGTATTTGACAATTTTTCACTCTTCTCTTGACTTTGACAGTCCTAAGGTGTGCTGGCTAGTAAGCCTGTAGAATACTTCCAAATATGGGTTTACCTGATGATTTTCTCACATTAAACTGAGATTATGGATTGTGTGGGAAGAATATCACACAGGTCAGATCTTTCCCATCACATCGTACCACAGGAGGTAAATGATATCCACATTGTATCATTGGTGATGGTCATATTCGTCCTTTGCTTAAGGTAGCATTGGCCAAGCTTCTCCACTCTAAACTTGAATGTGGAATTTGAAAGGTAGTTGAGTTAATAACAGCTATTTCTGGATTGTCCCTTTTTTTCTCAGTTAAAACTCAAACCATTTACATTTTCTTTAATCAATTTGTATTATTTCAATAATTTAATATCTACAAGCAATTAATGGAATAGATGTGAAGATGGAATTATCCCTAATGATTTAGAAGAAAATGTATCTACCATAATGACACAAGAGACAGTGTTTCTACTAATTGTATGATTCATGGCCAACCGAGGATTACTTCAGTTATAATTTTCTATAGTTTATAACTCCACTGTCATAGAGACATATATAAGTTGCAGAGTTTGTACTATGATTTCAGCTTTTTCTGTGTATTCTCTGAGATTTCCTATGTCTTGAAAGTACAATGCCATTTTACTGGCATACTCATTAAAATATACTGCCACTTTTGTTACGAACTTCAAGCCTGTTGCTATCTTACAGAATGTTTGATTACTGAGAAGAAAAATGCCTGAGGTTCATTAATGATCAAAAGATATCAAGATCTCTGGTTTCAGGTCAGTTCATTTCTCTTTTGGTATCTTTCCCTTTAGGTGGAAAATATGGAGCTACAGCTCATGTAGATTATTCCAAAAATTATAAATAACTCTTCTTATGCTCAGATACTTATTTTTTGGTGAGGAAGATTGGCCCTGAGCTAACATCTGTTGCCAATCTTCTTCTTTTTGCTTGAGGAAGATTGTCGCTGACCTAACATGTGTGCCAATCTTCCTCTATTTAGTATGTGAGATGCTGCCGCAGCCTTGCTTAATAAGTGACATTTAGGTCTCCACCCAGGATCCAAATCCACAAACCTTGAGCTGCTGAAGCAGAGTGCACAAACTTAACCACTATGCCACTGGGCTGGCCCCATGGTCAGAGACATTTTAATTGTCACTAACAGGGCAATGAAGTGTTTCTAATAATTAAATTTTGTATTACAGAAACTGGCAGCAGTGAGCAATAGTGAAGTCACAGAAAATTTATGGGATATAGGTTGATTTTTAAAATGTTATAGGCCTAGTTTCAATTTGAGTACAAACCTAATCCTAATCTATTGATTTTCACCAAAATTATTTGAAATTGCTAGAGTTCGAGGACCAAGTCTTTTCCTGAGTATCTTTTTGTTATTGACCTAGGAAGTTTGCCAATAAGCCAGAGCAGGAATAGTAATCTCTTTAATATGCCAGGATTTTCCTAATACATTCAAATGTTGAAGGAGACTTATTTATTAAAATAGACTGAACAATAATGGATATTTACAGTATATCCGACAAGTCCCATTTGCTACTGGAAAAAAGATGCTGATGATAGATGCTTTATATCCGGGGTTGCTTGTAGCACATGTAAAAGTAGGTGATCATGGAGCTAAGTCTGGAGCCTGACACTTGCTCCAGACAAAGCTAAGAGGATGGGACAGATCATTCATCTAATTCCACTGCAGCCTCATGTCTATATCTTGGGGCCCTTCATTTTATGGTCTCACTGCTCTCACTTCCTTATCGTCTCCAAGTTTGCCTCCTCATAAGAGAGGGCTTACCTCTCATTGGTTAAGAAAATGTGTTATTTTCATTGGATTGTAGAACGTATTTTGTATGGAACTATTGTTGGTGAATATAAGACACTTCTCAAAAAAATATATATACAGTTTATATATTTAAATATATGCGTATAATTTTTAAAACATATATCAAAATAGATGACCTAAAAGCACATTAATAAATAGTTAATGAAAATATAATTAAATAACTTTAATAAAATAATAAATGCTATGCAAAATGTCAATAAAAGAGCCACAAAATTACCCCAGGAGGCAGTGTACCATTAATGGAGGTTTTGATGGAGGCCACATAATCATTTCATGGATGAAATTATCTTCAATTCTCAAGCATCATGTGGAAGGCACAAACAGGATGCATTTTAAGATTTATTCCAACTCCTAAATTCTATGGGTATTTCATTCTGTATTATGTCTAGAAAATGTCAAACACATAAAAATAATTAATACTAAGATTTATGTGGCACCACTTGCAATACCAAGTGATCTCCTTGATCCTTAGTGTGATTCTTAGAACCGTAACAAGGTGCTCTGTGCTTCTGTTCTGCCTCTCTAAGTTTTGGGTTTTTTAATAATTTCTTTCACGCTCTAAATTTATATTTCAATTCTATATTAATAATACTAACAAGAGCTGAATTTTAAACAATAGGATTATTACTATACATTTTCTATAACAATGATTCTCGTAATTTAGCATGCATCAAAATCCAAAATCACCTCGAGGGGTGGTTAAATCACAAACTGTGGTCCCCATACTAGAGTTTTTGATTCAGGAAGTTGGTGATGTGGCTAGAGAATTTGCACCCCTAACAAATTGTCAGGTGTTCTTGCTGCTGGTTGGGAACTATACTTTGAGAATCACTGTTCTGTACAAACTTCACAGACAAATAGGAAGCCTCTTTCTTCTCTCTGTTTCTTCCTGTATTCAGTTGTATTTTTAGGAATGACTTTTGATTCTTTACTCAACAGGAATCATGATGTTATCCAAAGGAAATCAAAGTATCATACCTACTTTTATTCTCCTGGGTTTTTCAGAATATCCAGAACTACAGATTCCACTCTTCCTGGTTTTCTTGTCTACCTACACAGTCACTGTCGTGGGGAATTTAGGCATGATAATAATCATCAAGATCAATCCAAAACTCCACACGATCATGTATTTTTTTCTTAGTCACTTGTCCTTTGTAGATTTCTGTTATTCTACCATAGTTACACCTAAACTGTTGGAGAACTTGATTGCAGAAGACAGAACCATCCCTTTCCCTGGTTGCATTCTACAATTTTGTTTTGCTTGCATATTTGCTGTAACAGAAACGTTCATGTTAGCAGCGATGGCCTATGATCGTTTTGTGGCAGTTTGTAACCCCTTACTCTATACCACTATTATGTCCCAGAAGCTTTGTGTGCTTCTGGTGGCTGGGTCTTACTCATGGGGTATAGTGTGTACCCTGACACTCACATATTTTCTTCTTGCATTATCCTATTGTGAGTCTAGCATCATAAATAATTTTATCTGTGACTACTCTGTAATTGTTTCTGTCTCCTGCTCAGATCCCCATATCAGCCAGATGCTGTGTTTTATTATTGCCATATTTAATGAGGGGAGCAGTCTGATGATTATTCTGCTGTCCTATATACTCATTTTTATCACTGTTATGAGGATGCCTTCTGGGCGCCAGAAAACTTTCTCCACCTGTGCCTCCCATCTGACAGCCATCACCATCTTCCATGGAACCATTCTTTTCCTTTACTGTTTCCCTAATCCTAAAACTTCTTGGCTCGTAGTTAAAGTGGCTTCTGTGTTTTACACAGTGGTGATTCCTATGCTGAATCCTTTGATCTACAGCCTTAGGAACAAAGATGTGAAAGACACATTCAGAAAATTAGTGGTCACAAAATTGCTTTGTCACTCAATATAATATTGTTAGATTCATTATTTTATTTCTGAAAAATTTGATTTGCTATGCTACAGATTGTTCAACTCTTATAGTGCAATTGATAATTCCAACTATTTATTCAACAAGCTATTAGTTAATATATCTGTGGCAGCACATTTTATGAGTATGAATTTTTGCATTCATTAATTATTAGTGAAATAGCTCTAAACCATGTGCAAACCAAAATTTTAGAAAATAAAATTTGTGAACTATATTTTGTAATATTTATAAAATATTTTTCAATGCTTTATCATATAGTGTAATTATAGATGTGTGTTTCCTAAGTACAACTAATTCTCAGTTCATCAAGTATGTGCAGATCTAGAATAGTTCCTTTGAATTGTAATCAGGAAGCTCATACTTCAGAGATGGCTTTAATAAATGCTTAAGCTCACTGTATCTTGTACAGTAACCAATCGCTTGTTTTTTATCGTATGGAATGGCAGAAACTCACTTTTATTCATGAAAATTATAGCTTGCTGACTAGTAAGTAAAATTAAATATTGCTCTATGTTCCCTAAATTCATACTTTATTCCAAAAAAAAAAGTAATAAAGGCAGTAGGATATTAGAGTAATAGAGTCCCAAAAAGGGCTCAAGCATATGTGGTCATCTAAATTTCCATGATAATCCAATGCCAATATAGTTCAATGGAGAGATAATTTTCAGCAAATAGTGCTGAGATAATTGGATATCCATATGGATAAATGAGCCTTAACTTTTACCGCACATCATACACAACTATTAACTTGAATTAGAGGAACTGGATCATAGTCCTAAACACAAAAATCAAACTACAAAATTTTAGTACAAAACAGAACAATATTCTGGAGTTTGTGGCAGGAATTTTTTTAGATGAAACACAGAAAGGATGGACCATCCAAAAATTGATAAGGGCCTGCCCCTGTGGCCGAGTGGTTACAGTTCCATGTACTCCGCTTAGGCAGCCTGGGTTTGCTGGTTCAGATCCCAGTCATGGACCTACTCCACTTACCAGTCACGCTGTGGAGCTGTCCCACATACAGAAAAATAGAGGAAGATTGGCACAGATGCCAGCTCAGGGCTAATCTTCTTCAAGAAAATTATTTTTTAAATGATAAAAGAAACTTCATTAATGTTAAAAACTCATGGTAAAAGTTTCCTAATGGTGAAAGACACCATTAAGAAAATGAAAATGTAAGCCACAGACTGTTGGTAAATATTTGCAGTATATGTGTTTGACAGAAAATTTGTCTGTAGAACACATGAAAAACTGTTTATACTCAAAACAAGAAGACAAACAATCTCCTTAAAGAATCAGTGAAATATTTTAGCACTTGACAAAACGAGATATACAAATCATCTATAAACACATAAAAAGATACTAAACATCATTAGTCATCAATGAAGTTCTTTTTAAAACCACAGTAAGACACCATTGCATACTAGCTAAATCGCTAAAATGAATACGACTGAAATACCAAATACTGGTGAAAATGTGGAGCAAGCGGAATGCTCATACATTTCAGATGGTAGTAAAAGGTAAAATGACTTTGAAAACAGTTTAGCTATATTTTATGAAGTTGTACAAACATTTCCCATACAACTCAACAATTCCTTTCCTAGATGTTCACCCATGAGAAATGAAATCCAATATTTTAACTTAGGAGAAAATTGTTCTTCTGGCATATGCGGTAATATAGGAAAGAGAAAAGTGTAAGGAGAGTGATGCATGTGGGTATTTTTGTCCTTGTATGAGCTTTTTGGACTTTGTTCCTTTAAAAAGTGATTTTCCTAAGGGCTGGCCTGGTGGAGCAGTGGTTAAGTTCACACATTCTGCTTTGGCAGCCCGGGGTTCGCTGGTTTGGATCTTGGGTGCGGACACGGCACCACTTGGCACGCCATACCGTGGGAGGTGTCCCACATATAAAGTGGAGGAAGATGGGCATGGATGTTAGCTCAGGGCCAGTCTTCCTCAAAAAAAACTGAAACAAACCAACAAACAAAAAAAAACAAAAAGTGATTTTCCTAGAAGAGGTGGATTCTCATCCATGAAGAGCTGTTTCCATAGACCTATCAAGGATAAATAGGAAATGGCAGAAGTGATATGGAAAGATCTTGTCTCTTAACATAGAGAAGTATTTATATATACACACAAGCTTATATAAACTTACACATAGCCAAATAAATTATGGTACAATATACACATACTTGTTAATGCATGCAGATATTCTCCTGCATTGTGACTGATGGCATTCTCATAATATTTATGTTACTAAGCCTTTGAGAATTGTAGTAATGAGGTATAATTGTCCTCTTATGTAATTGTCCCTTTGAGATTCAAGGTGAGAATTCAGTTTGTCCATAAAAAAAGGGATTTCAAATTGCTGTTAATTCTGAGAAAAAGAGACCCTGTATATGTGAGTCATTGTCTGGTCAGGAAAAGAAAACAGCTATTCTTGGTTTTTAAAAGAGAGAAATTAGAATGGTGACTTGTCTTAAATGTACTGGAAGGATTGCTGGGATAAAAAGGAGGAAATAGATCTTCCAGAGATTAGTAAAGAAGCCATTAAAATCAGCAGGCTAGAGGAAAATGTTTTCTCATGACTCAGCCATCCTATGGTCTTCTGTGGTCCTTGACTTGGCTGGTGTTTTGATTGAGACCTGACAGATGTGCGTCTCCCTCAGATCTGAAAGGTTGTTAATGATTGAGCTCTACCCTCTGAAGTTTGAGTTTAACACACTCTCCTGCTACCCCATGCAGCTTAATAGCTAGACGAATATCATGAGGGAGAGATGGTCAAGCTTTTTCGGAAGGTCTTGATTCTCTATTTAGATTTTTTTTTCCTAAGCACCATGACATTTCTGTAGGACATTTGATTCTGCCTTTCTGGTTCAGATTCCCAACCCCCCATGCTTCCTAGAATAAAACAAATGCCCTGGTGGAAAAACTGGTCATGTCTTTTTGGTTTCTTTAGTTTTCAATTTATCAATAAATTCTTGTGTGTCCACAAAGCACTGCTGGATTCTTTGTTTTCTCAGTAATGTCCCTCTGCAAGTGCCAAACCTGAAACTCAGCCTGTTCCCAAAATCAGAAAATGTGTACAGTGAAGGAAACAGCTGGTGACTGCCAGCTCACCAAAGAAGGCCTCTTTCCACTCTGAAATTTTAATAATCTAGTCCTAATTGCTTCTATTTCTCTCTGTAAAAAATAATTTTTGCAATTAATTTTTTAAACAAAGTTATTTCATGGAATTGTTGGTCTGCAGTGATCTTCCCTAACCTACCTGAAGCAGAAGACCATGACAGACTCTCCAATGAACAATGGAAGGTAGAAGACAACGAGTGAAGGAAATAACTGTAGAACTATGATCCTGTGCCTAAGAATTATTCTTTAAAGATATAGAGGGAACAAAGTATTTTCAGACAAAAAAAGTTAAAGGAATATCTTCAGTGCATTTACAGTAAAAAAAAATCTTAAGAAGACTTCATCATGCAGAAGGAAACCAGACGGATCTTGGAGAATGACTGTAGACTATGGAAAACTCAACCAAATAGTAGCCCTTGAACAGATGCATGTGGCTTATGGAATATAGTATTCTATCATTTATTTGGCAACTGTATTATTTTACTTTGCTTTTTAATTAAAAAAATAATAAACAATTCACATTCCCATGGGATGGATAAAAGTATTTCTTTAAAGTTTTGCTTAGGGCAATGTTAACTCTACAGCTGTCTGTCATGATATAGTTTGAAGAAATCTCTACCACCTGAACAAGCCACAGAACAGCACACCAGTACATTACATTGATAGCATCATGCTAACCAACAAGATAAACAAGAGGGGGCTAAAATGCTGAAGGCTTTAGTAAGAAACAAAGGAAAGATGAGATTCAGGAAACTGCCACTTGGATGAAGTGTTTAGTCTTACAGTAATCAGAAACATTCCAGGGTACCCTCCCCAAAATAAAAGACAAGTTATTGCATCTTCTGTCCCCTACCAGAAGTGAGAAAGCACAGCTCTTAGAAGACGTCTTTGAAGATTTTAGAGGCAACACATTCCTCTAAATACTGCTCTGACTCTTACACTGAGCTTGATAAACAATCCTGAAGGTAATTGATTACCACTTCCTGGTGTATATAATGTTGTATAATTCTCCTCCCTTTGTGTGCAGGTGAGGCCTGTGACTTGCTTCTAAGTAATACAATACGTCAAAGGTAATGGGATGTCACCCCCTTGGTTAAGTGATGTTATATAGCAAGATGAAGAATTGTGCATTTGTAATTAAATTCTAAAATCTGTTCATTTTTAGTTAATCAAATGGGAGTTTATCCTGGGTGGGCTTGGTTTAACTGGTGAAAGCCACTAAAAGAAAGACAGGGCCCTCCCTGAAGTTTTTTCCCTGTTGAGCTTCTTATCAAAGCACAACTCTGACTGACACCTGAATTGCAACCTGATGACACACTGGAGAGTCCAGAAACCTAGTTAAGTGGTGCCTGGACTGCTGCCTTGTAGAAACTGTGATATAAAAATGTGCATTCGTTTAAGGCACTTGGTAGGTGGTAATTTATTATGGAGCATAGAAAACTCATATAGCAGGTGACACAGAAGGTTGCTAGCTTTGAGTGAGTCTGGGTCAGAAATTGGCTCCAGAGCTGGTCCAGGGTGCAGAGGTCAGTGATAGGAAGCAGATGCAGTGTGAAACTCATGCCACTCACAGTGTAGTAATACAGATCCATCAGTTTCTGGAGCAAAGCCATGTTATCTACAAAAAATAATTTTGTGCCTTGTGATAATTAGCCACTGTTGTGTTAAGGGTTTCTGCTAGAGTCTGGAAAGGGTTAATCATGTTGTCTGGGACCAGGGAATGCATAAGTGGATCTAATTGAGTGATATCTGGGCATGGTGGGACGAATAGGTTGTTTGACACCCAGTGATTTTAGAGAGTTAAATGTGCTTCTAAAATACATTTGTCATTTTTAAGATGGTATAGATTAATTCTGTTAATATCAGCTTGGAAAAGTTGACTACCCATATTTGGAATAAATGCAAATTAGTTCCAAGGAAGCGAATCAATGTTTCCAAGGAAAATAGTGATCATTTTATGTTAAATGAAAAAGACAGAATCCAAGTTATATTGTTTATACATTTCAGGACACATATATTATGCAAAGAAAAAGGCAGACAAATGAAACAGCAAATATTAACAGTGGTTCTCTCTGAATGGTTGTATTTTAGCTGATTCATCTTTACCTTTGCTGTTTACTGTAATCACCATGCTTTCTAAGTCAATTTGTATATTGCCTACAATTAATATTTTAGAAGAAATTCTTGAGGTGGCCTTGATGAAGTATTGTCTCCAGCAATTTAGAAGAAATTACCTTCTTGTAAAATCCAAGATAGGAGTGCATTCAATCTAATTTCTAAGTTTGTGATATAAAAAGAAATAGTTCAGCAAAGATTCTCCAGGGTCTAAATCCCTGAGGTCATGGAGGCATACATAAACCCAACAGTTTGCTCCTAGGAGTCAGATTTAGCTTCCAAATCTCTCTCTCTCTCTCTCTACCTCTCTGCCTTTTTCTGAGTTTTTCTGGATTTTAAGAAATATATTCACATCACATTAAATACAATTTATTGTAGACTCCTGCTATATTTACAAACTTCTTAATATTTTCAATAACGTTTGAATTCTGAGCGGGAACCTCCTCGGTGACTATTAACACTAGGAACAGGATCTTCAGGTGAGTTGGTTTCAGGTTGGGTGACCCGTCTTGTGTTATCTTGCACTTACATGGGGGACATTGAAGTCCTGCAACTTTTGAGGCAGGGAAGACTGTTAGTCTAAATGCCGTAACGTCTCCTGAGTCCATCTTCCTAAAGTCTCATATCAATGAGTTTTGATCTCTTCCCCCTTCCCTGTGGTATCATCCTGATTTTTGCTTTGAGGATATTCACCACGTGACTAGCATAGCACAGTCACATTGAAAGTTTTTAAAGGAACAGTGTTAAATCTGAGAATGTCCTTAACATCTCAAAATCTTGTAGAAAGGAGATAAAATAATATGTGTAAAGTAATGGTGAACATAATAGATCATGAAATTTTGATTTCCTGAGTAATGTCTGTAGGTCTACCAAGAAAGTGGAAAATATTGCTGGAGTGAAAAGAGAAAGTTTCTTCACAATAGTGATTTTCATTTAAAGCTTTAGATATTGTAACTGCTGCATCAGTATACTAGAAAAGGAGGATGCTCCTGATAAAAGAAGAGAAAAATCAAATAAGCCAAGGAATAAATGAGCAAGTGTTGTTCATTATAAGCTGAGAATATGGGCATGATTGAAGAAGCTTGAGCACTAGGGAACAGCTAGTGTGAGGGTTTAGGTGAAACTTAGCAGAGACATTTAGAATTAGCTGATATGCAGAAGCCAAAGTTTTCAGAACCAATGACTGTCATAATAACCACAGAAATCAAGAGAAGAAGCTGATGTTCTCACAGGGCAAGCTAGCAGCACTGCAGGGAAGTTGGCTGTTCCTTAGCTACCGTAATCCACCTGAGTGTGATTGCAGCTTGCTAAATATCCCACAGGCACCAATCTGAGATGAGAAAAGGAGGACAAGAGAGTCATATAATAATGAGAAAGCAAGGGAAAAACAGACAATTTATTGAAGGACAGTAAGGGGTGAATTAAGACAAACAGGGCCAGGAGGAGATCCAGGAAAGAGCTGAGACACCCTTTAATGTCCCAGACTGTACCCACTTCTTCATTACTGCCCACTTTGGCCTTTGTTCTATTTCTTAGATTTTTTTTTCAGATTTTTTAAATTTTTTTCCTTTTTCTCCCCAAAGCCCCCCAGTACATAGTTGTATATTCTTAGTTGTGGGTCCTTCTAGTTGTGGCATGTGGGATGCTGCCTCAGCGTGGCTTGATGAGCAGTGCCATGTCTGCGCCCAGGATTCGAACTGACGAAACACTAGGCCGCCTGCAGCGGAGCGTGCGAACTTAACCACTCGGCCACGGGGTCGGCCCCTATTTCTTAGATATTTAAAATAATATAAGGGTTTAAAAATAATACCAATTATTCATAGCACTAAGAATTAAAAAGGGTGAGGGTGGAGAAAACTACATCTCCCAGACTCTACAATTGTCAGACTCTATGCTAAGTATATTAACATCGTTTCCTATTTTAAAACTTACACACCAATGAAATATGTATTATCATGTCATTATTGCTGATAAAAATGTTGAGACTCAGAAAATACAATTAATTCACCAAAGATCACAGTAAATGACAAAGCCTGGAATTGAATTTAAATCTATGGTTCCAAGCCATGCTTCTTTCATTATGCTGGTCTGTCATTAGCTCTTTGTCACTTTCCTGCCCGTTCTGTTTTCTACATGTAGGAAATACATTTTCATGTGTGTCAAAAATAGCATTTAGCTGTGAAGGAGATAATAGTTTCTTTGTACATTGACTTGATCAGACAAAACTAAAATGGTGTCTTCATCTATGGGAGTAGTTCTTATAGTATCTTATTAACCTGAACATTTCAGAAAGGTGCTTGTTATTGATACGTTATTATTATAAACTTATCTTTTAAAACATTATTGAATGATTAAAGATACATCTGTGGTTATGAACTACTGTAGAATACAGATGCTTTTGTTTTCTCAAAGTAACATCTATAAATATAACAAAGATTTCATGACTCAAAATAAGATAATCACATACGTAGCTTTGATCAAAACCAATGCTTATATCACCAGAAATTTGGAGGGTGACTATGTAACCATTGACGTTTAGCACATTATCTAGCAAGAATATAGAAAACATGTTAGAGAATATGGAAGGCTGTAGAAAATATAGAAGGATTGAGCAAACCACATTATAAGTTGCTCTCCATATCAGATATTTTAAGTATTTAGTGTTATAATATGCCTAGTAAAGCTAATAGATTAAAATGTAATAATAGAAAGTTAAAAGATAATAATCAAGGAATCTAGATGAGTATGTTGAGAGCATCAGTGACACTAAGTGAGATAACACTTTAGTAGGAAAGAAAACACAGGAGAGAGGGAATAGCATGTCATAAATGCAACTTGCTCATTTCACCAGGTCACTACAGTGTTTTTAGAACCTTAGGGCAATTACTGTAGCATCAGCGTAAATCAATGGTAAGCCTGAAGATATACAGGGCTATATTTCCTTCAATGTCCATATATTTTTTCAAAACTTGAAAATTCTTTTGGTGACTCATAAATGCTGCCTTTCCTATGATCCTCAATTTGAATATCATAACTCTAGAAGTATGATCACTTCTAATGCTTTACTACTCCTGATCCTTCCTTTATAAATTTTAGTGCTTAAATTATATTCATTGTTATATTAGCGCTATTTCAAAAAAAACACAGGTCCTCAGAACGATGGAACTGTGAAAGACAGATGTTTTTCTACAACAATGTAGAATACTTTTCTGTCTAATCATAAACCTAATTCAAATTCTGGCACTTAGATCGACTTCAAAACCCAACTCATCACTAACAAGCTGTGTAACCTCTAACAAGTTCCTTAACTTACATATGCCTCAGTTTCCTTATGTAAAATACGGGGCTACCTGTTTTACAATTCATAGTGGTATTTGAAGATTGAAATTAATATATTTGAATCTTTTAGCACAACGCCTGCCACATAGTAAATGTTATAAAAATTTACTATCATCATTAATATTTTTATTATCATTATTTCAGATATTCTTCAACAACAATCATGTTGTTAGCTGAAGGAAATCAGAGTACTGGAGCCACGTTAACCCTCTTGGGCTTCTCAGAATATCCAGATGTTCAGGTGCCCTGTTCCTGGCATTCTTGACCACCTACACAGTCACTTTGGTGGGGAACCTCAGCATGATCATGATCATCAGGATCAGTCCTAAACTCAACATCCCCATATATTTTTTTCTCAGTCACTTGTCCTTTGTTGATTTCTGTTATTCCATTATAGTTACACTCAAACTGTTAGAGAAGTTGGTTGTGGAAGACAGAACCATTTCTTTCATAGGATGCATCATGCAATTCTTCTTGGCTTGTATATCTGCAGTGGCAGAAACATTCATCTTGGCAGTGATGGCCTGTGACCACTTTGTGGCCATCTGTAATCCTCTGCTTTATACAGTGGCCATGTCACAGAGGCTCTGTGCCCTCCTGGTGGCTGGGTCATACCTCTGGGGTATGGCTGGCCCCTGGGTACTCCTTTGCTATGCTCTTCGGTTAAACTTTTCTGGACATAACATAATCAACCACTTTTTCTGTGAATATACTGCTCTCATTGCTGTCTCAATCTCCAATATACAAATTCCCCACCTACTGCTCTTTGGTTTTACCACCTTCAATGAGGTGAGTATACTATGCGTCATCCTTGCTAGATACGTATTTATTTTTGAGACTGTACTTAACATCTGTTCTGCTAGCGGGCGTTGTGAGCCTTCTCCACCTGTGTCTCCTACCTTATCGCCGTCACCATCTTTCACGGGACCATCGTTTCCTTCTACTCTGTGCCCAACTCCAAAAACTCTTGGCAAATTGTCAAAGTGGCCTCTGTATTTTACACAATGGTCAACCTCATGTTGAATGCTCCGATCTATAGCTTGAGGAATAAAGATGCGAAGGATGCCTTCCAGAAATTCATTGACACAAAAGTCCTGTTTTCTGAACCAATCTCAAAAGATGTTTTTAATCTTAAAAGCAGTGGAAACAGAGTCTTCTAAAACCTACAGCACATATTCGCATGAGGTATTTTTGGTGACTGATGTCACCATATTTTGAATCGGTAAACTGAATTCCTTTGAAGTTATTTGTGTTGTATGTCACTGAAGCATTGTGTATTTTTTGGGAGATACAGATGGATATGCTATGTGATAAAAGGGGGGATGATACTCTTCTGATACTTTCATTCCTTGCGTTCTGCAAATTCTATGAATCCACAATCTTGGGCTTTCTAACAATCAGCTTATGCTGAGAAGTATATTGGGCAAGAACAGTTACATCTATTGCGTAGATGATGACACAGAGATTCAAGAAACTAGCCTAGAATTGACTGAAATGATTAATTTAAGACAGGAACTCAACTCTGTTAACTCTAAATCTAGTGTCCTTTCACTCTAGTACCTTGGAGACTATTAAAGTCATCAAGTGAAAAGTTGGTGGGAAATGTTTAAAGGAAGTAATCAACCTGACACTGCCTGAATCCACAGATCAGACTTAGCAGCACTAAAAGTGGACAACTAGTTAACACGTATGTCACAATTTGATGCAACTGGCAATAGTCACAACCACCTATGAAGAATTCTTGCCTAAAGGAAACTAAAACAGTGAATCTAAACTAATAAAGCTTCTTGATGTACCAGTTTAAAGGAATTGGTGCAGGAACAAGTCAAATGATGACAAATAAAGCAATAAGAAAAATACAGATGGTCCAATTTTTCCAAAAAATTACCTGAACGCACATACATGTACATGAACACACCCTCAAAACTGTTACACACTACACAGAACATAATGCTACAGAATACATGGAACTGTTACATAATAAAAAAATTTTAGTTATAACAACCAAATTTGTTTGCTTCTTGATTCAAACTAACTGTACAAATATATCTTTGAGACAACTGGGGAAATTTAAAGTGAGTTTGGTATTAAATTATATAACAATATGTTATTTTGTTAGATGCAATTTTGGCATGAGTGTTTATTCTAATGCTTATTTTATCGATGGTTACATTTTTTATAAACTCCTGTTAATGACTTAGTACTGTTAGCAAGTGGATGGGAAGTCAGGGACTCACTGTCCCTAAAATGTCTTTACCTTTCAGGACAAAGAACACTACACATAGTCTTGCTTTCCAGGCTGCACACAGGATTTTTGGCCAAAAATGCATTTGGGACAGGAAAGAGAAGCAGTGTAGCAATGTAGTTCTTATAGTTGATTGTCTTGACGCTTGTAACATTGGTGGAAGTACTTTTTATTTCCTTGAATGTCTTTAAAAGACAAAGTTTTAAAACTACATTGATAAACCTCTTTTGGTTTTATCATCCCAGATTATTTCAGTAGAACTGAAATTATTTAAGGACAATTTCTTAAAGAAAATGTACCACAAAAGTACTCAACTAGTGCCATCTCATATTTTGTTGTTGTTCTAAAAAGTACCAACACAGTGGCACAAATACAGCTTTAAAGGACCACCAATTGATATACCCAGATAAGCTTCCTTTTTCCTTTCTGCCATAAATAATATCATGCTGAAATATCCAAGTTACATTTGTTGCAAAAGGGGTTTAGAAAACATAGGACACTACTGCAAACTGCAGAATTATTGAGATGCATGAAAAAAGCTGACTGTCGATTTGAAAATCAATTGTATTTGCTATTCCCTTTGTCTCAAATTCAACGCTCTTCCCTCAGTTATTTGCATAATTTGCTTTCTCACTTGGAAATGGTCCACACTCAAATACCACCTCACTATAGTCTTGTCTGACCTCCCTATTTAAAATGAAACCTTCAATTATATATTTTTTTGCATTTATAATTACTGGAAAATCATTGCATATTTATTTTTTATTCCCCATTAAATTAAATTTGTTGAAAAATGGACATTCTTGCTCTTCTTCTCCAATACCTAAGATAGCACCTAGCTTAGGGTAAACCTCTAATAAATATTTATTGAAAGAATGGATGAATGAGTAATTACATACCCTCATTATGTACTCAACCTTATTTCCCTGGTTTCTGACTAGAGATAGAAAATTCAGCAGAGTGGACACTTGTTTTGGTTTGTCTTACTTTGTTTTATTTTGACCGCCAAGTTTCAATAATCACTTCTAAAACATCCTTATTGTTCTTTGTGAACTATCACCTGTCTGATCTTAAATTCCTCATAGTTCTGGAAAGTTTGGCTCTATTCCAAGTTCCTTGGAAGGTCATGTTTATTATTCAGTAAGATTCTTGGTACACTTACTTTATGTTAATCAATTGATGTAGGAGTTTAGAATATATAAGTGAACACATTCTCTGCTTTTCTTTTTCTCTGGAATTTTTATTCTAGCAGGGAGAAACAAACAATATATAATAACTGCAATAAATAAAGATTAAAAATATATTTGAAGCTTGTTAAGTACTTTAAACATTAAAGTGGATAGTGGAGTAGCCCCTGCAGTATAATAGTATGTTCACGGAAGTTTCCACTGAAAGGTCCATTTGAACAAAAACTTAAGGGAAAGCATTCCAAGGTAGGGGGAAAAAAACTGGCAGAAAAGACCATAAGTAAGGAATGTACAATATTTTCTAGAAACAGAAGGCAAGGAACAGAAGGAAAGAGGTCAGACTAGCTGGGGCAAGGGTAATAGAACAGAACAAAGATTTAAAAGGGACTGGATAATTTTCCCAACTTAATATTAAATTTGTAAATATTTCTGATTTAACTCTGAAGGCATCAAGATGACCTAGAAGATCTCCAATATGGTGAGAGTGGATGATATGGAGGCAGACAGTTATGCTTGCCATATAGTAGTCACTCAGTTAATACTTGATAATGAGGACTTTTATAATTACATAATTTTGGTAGTTGTATGAGGTATGGGACTAATTAGGGGCCTGGGGGAAGTGACCTTATAAATTTTCATGTGAAATACCCCTTATGCTGCTCCAGGTTTTCTAGAATACAAGAATTATGTTAGAGAAAGGTGATTAATTTTAATTGTTTATTTAATGACCTCAAGAGAATGGGGCAATGGGTGGTCTCTAGGGTTCATGTCCCAAAGGTAGTGACTATAGCTATAAGAACACATGCATCACTCCCAATCTGCAGAGGTCCTCCCTTTGCCTCCAGCAGGTTTGTTTTAAGATTCTAGAGACAGATTGATGCTAATTTCAACGTAGGGTATGTAGAAAACAACATGATGGGGGAACTTATCCTTTAGATCTAGACAGCTCTTGAAAAATATTTAGCCCCTGCAAAAGTTACACATATGAACATGCAAAGAAGAGGATACATTTATTTATTTATTCTCAAGAGCTTTGTGTCAGAGGGCCTGGCTTGGCTGAACTCCTCGCTAACAGCCCATGAAGAACTGGTACTGGGGTTGGGAGGAGCCGAGGTACAGGAGGTGTGGGGAGAGAAGAGCTCTGAGAATTTGAGGGAATGTGCAATATCTTGATTCTACAAATTTTTGGAAAGGGATCCAGGTAGAACAGACAAATATTTAAATAAATTGAAACAAACAGAGATTGAATAGACCCTCTATTGAAAAACAATGAAAAGTGATCAGCTTTAATTAAGATTATAAAGCAGGACACACACGTCCCTTCTGGGCAAAAAGTTACAAAAAAATTGGGAAAAGAATTACACGGAAGAAGATTTCAGCTGTTATATTTCCTATATAGTTTTCAGGACACAGGAGCCATTATATTAAATATAATATTAGTTTAAAATGAATTTTTAAATGCTTTAGCTAAATTAAATATTGTATTATGAAAAAAGTTTGATAATTAGAACATCTGACTTTGTGATGGATTGTCTTTTGAGGTTGTCATTAATACTCAAATTTATGAATATAGGGACAGAGGGCTCTTGAGTGTCTCAGTTTTGCATATGATCTGACATTTTTATTGATGAGCCATCTGAAATCCATTTCTTGGGTTGTGGGACCAGAGGTAATCTTACCAGAAATGATAGAGAAAGAGTTTTCCAGAATGGTAAGATCTTAAAAGTGTTGGCAACCATTTACAGAAATATAATTCTTTTGTATTACTATTTTCTCATGAAAAGTCTTTATAATGCAGTACTACCTCCAATTTAGAATCTCTCTCCCTCACAGGTAATATAGGACAGAAGGAATATCCTATATGTCTTGAAGGGAGAGTAGAAAGAGAGAAAGAGAGAGAGAGAGACCTTTGAAAGAGAAGTTTCTAAGTCAGAGTCTTTACTATACTTAGTTATTCCTGGGAGAGAAAATGTCCCTAAATCCCCTTCTCATTTCATCTCGATGTTCCTTTCTAGTATAACTCTGTGGCATGTATGCTGTCATTGGGCTATTTCTCATAGGTTTAGAGTCTCTAGTTTGTCAATTAAAAGTATGATGATTAGGGGTCAGCCCGGTTGCATAGTGGTTAAGTTCATGCACTCCACTTCGGCAGCCCAGGGTTCACAGGTTCGGATCCCCAGAGAAAACCCAGCACAGCTCATCAAGCTATGCTGTGGTAACATGCCACATAAAAATAGAGGAAGACCGGCACAGACATTAGCTCAGTGATAGTCTTCCTCAAGCAAAAAGAGGAAGATTGGCAACAGATCTTAGCCCAGAGCCAATCTTCCTCACATACACAGAAAAGGTATGATAATTCATAAAGGAAATATGTTAGTAGCTAGACAAGAATACGGATCAGGGTCTGGTGTAATAAAATGGATTTGGGGCTGGGAGTCTGGAGATGTAGGATCTGGTCACAGACATGTAGATTGGTACTTACTTGCATTTCGTTGGGAAAGCCAAGATTCTCCAGTTTCCCTTATGTCACCTCCAGAACAAGCAGGTAGACTAGATAACCTTTATCATCTGTTCCAATTTTATTATTCCTCAAGCAATGAGGAAGGATTGACATTTGGGATTCCCCGAGCTGAGGAGCATACTCTTTGAGAAAAATCAATTAAACTTAACTTTGATAACAGATTTACTTAGTCAGAGTGAAAAGCAAAGATTAAAGTGCTGTAAGGAATTAACAATAAAGGCACAAATGTAAAGTAGAGGTTTTCATTCTTAATGTCAAAGTATGAATATATGATGCAAAAATTAATTTGTTTAGAAATTTCTCATTTTTGTTACTGATTATAGTATTGACATAATCAGTCATTGCAGTATGCTAGGCTTATCTTTTATGAACTTATAATTTTCAAGGAGAGCTGAAAGTGTTATGGGAGGATTTGCTTTAAAATAACCATAAATCTCTTGATTTCATACTTTTTTGTAAATATTAAAAATTATAATTGAGTACAAACATAATGCAATAACTGTATTGTTTTTACATAAGGAAACATTTTAAATGGTCGTTATGTTTTACAATTTTAGACATTTAGTGTATCTTGCATAGAAAATACAAAAAGAAATCCTGAAAGGCATATTTTGCTTCATTTTGCAGTCTTGGGAAGGGCAGTTAACCAAGCTTCTTATATCCTCACTCTCCTTAATATTTTTATTTTCAGGACTGATTCAGATTCTAACAAACAGAAACCATGTTTCTGTCAGAGAGAAATAAAACTGGGGCCACGTTCACTCTCTTGGGCTTCTCAGATTTCCCAGAACTGCAAATCCCTCTCTTCTTGATTTTTCTGGCTATTTACACTGTCACTGTTGTAGGGAATATTGGGATGATTGTAATAATCAAAATTAACCCCAAGCTACACACCCCTATGTACTTTTTCCTCAGCCACCTCTCATTTGTGGATTTCTGCTATTCCTCCGTCATTACTCCCAAGACCCTGGTGAACCTAGTTGTGGAAGACGGAACCATTTCATTTATAGGATGTGTAGTACAATTCTTTTTCTCTTGTACCTTTGCGGTAACTGAATTCTTTTTATTAGCTGTGATGGCCTATGACCGCTTTGTGGCCATTTTTAACCCTCTGCTCTACACATTTGCCATGTCCCAGAAACTCTGTGCCGTGCTAGTGGTCGGATCATATGCATGGGGAGTAGCTTGTTCCTTGATATTCACATGTTCTGTTATCAAATTATCATTTCGAGGTTTCAACACAATTAATCATTTCTTCTGTGAATTCTCCTCGTTGCTGTCCCTCTCTTGCTCTGATACTTATGTCAACCAGTTGCTGCTTTTCATTTTTGCCACCTTTAATGCGGTTAGCACACTACTCATCATTCTCATGTCTTATGGATTTATCATTGTTGCTATCCTCAAGATGCATTCAGCCAGTGGGCGCTGCAAAGCCTTCTCCACCTGTGCCTCACACCTGACCACCGTTACTATCTTCTATGGCACCATCCTCTTCCTCTACTGTGTGCCCAACTCCAAAAACTCCAGGCACACAGTCAAAGTGGCCTCTGTGTTTTACACAGTGGTGATCCCCATGTTGAATCCTCTGATCTACAGTTTGAGAAATAAGGATGTCAAGGATATTGTCAGCAAAATAATTCTTCTTAAGCATTCTTATTAACCATATTATTATTATTAAGCATATTCTTATTAAGCATATTATTTTAACAGAGTTTGTCCCTGATATGTAAATAAAGTGTGTCCATAAATGTTGATTTTAAATTAATTAATTTAAAATTATGAAGAGTTAATGTTGTACAATAGAAAAGTCATGGATTTTAGTTCAAAGAGACTAAACTTGGCTCTATCTCTCACTGGAAAATAAAATAGCCATCTCTCTCATCTTTAATTTTTAATCTATAAAATTGAGATAATGTAAACTAGCTCTTAATCTGATTGTGATGAATAAAAAGACTATATTTTAAAAAAGACGGTATAAATATCATATGTAAAACCTTGTGTAATCTCAATAAGCAGTTTTATCCCCTTTCTTATAACATACCTGAAGTACACTAGGCTCTCAATAAACATGTGAATTTCTCTTGTAAAAGTACAAATAGCAGTTAAAGTAAGACTAGTCTTCATCCTTCAAGGAATGTAAAATCTAGTGTTGACAGTAGGGCAGTGAAAAAAGTAGTCACTGTATAAGGTAGAAAATAATAAGTTATCATGGAGAATTTGAGAGAAAGGAAAGTTCAAATCCATTTAGGGACATTAGAGAGATGTCTTCATAAAACAGGTATTGTTTGAATTTGTCCTTGAATAACAGAATGGTCAGAATTTTAGGAGACACATTTCAACAAGGAGTTTTCTTTGGAAGATGGAAGCATGGCAAAGTCAAAATGCAATACTGAGTCAATGATGAACCAAATTTTTTATTGAGTGAATACTTTATGACATGCACGTGTGTGTGTATATTATTGTGTATACAGGTTACTTGGCATGAATGGAAAGTTGATAAGACACGGCCTTTATTCTGAATGTGTTTCAAAGGAGCTCAAGTATGGTAGGATGATAAGCTGTGATAGACTCCACCAGAGGCATAGAAATAGTAGATTGGCTCTCAAGAAATCTTATAGGCACAAAGTAAGCAGGGTATCAACCAATCTGTACTTCATACTTTCATTCTGCCTATAAACACATCAAAACCATGATCAATTCCTTGATTCTTTTTCCTCAACATGAGGGTAATTTCTGAATCCTTCTCAATTGAACTCCCATCTAAAAAAAAAAAAAGTGTCTGGAGTCACCTCAAGTGTTGGAAACAAATAACCTATATAACTTTATTCAAAATAAAATGAAAAGCAGGCATTCATTACTGTTAAGACCTATTTGATCTGGTAAATTAAAAATTCTAGATTTCTTTAACATTAATAACTCACTTATGCTTGAATAAATTATACGTCCTTCTCCTTCTCTTTAATCAATATGTCTAGATAAAATTCCAAACTAATCATCAATATAATGGAAGAAATAAATTTCCAGGTATTTTAGTAAGGAAGAAAATCTAACGTGGGGAACAATTTTATATGGATTCAATAAAGTTATTTGGAATGTTCATGTTATTTTAACCTTATGTTCATTATTGAAATGTTCCATTCATATACATTATATAATAAGGAATCAATTAAATAACCATTCTATATGGAAAAATAAAATAGTGTTTTAGATATTGGATGTCTGATGAGGGAATGCTTTTCTCTTCTATTGACTTCTGTTTCTCTAGCTATTTACAAATTTATCTTTGTTATACATTTAGCAATTATGCAATTTCTAATTTTCTTTGAAATTAAGAAATTATTTATATTAATCTTAAACTGAATCCGTAATGGTTAATGCCTTTTTTTAGAGAAGTTTATTTTACTTCTGTCCTGCTTGCACCAAGGATGAGCACATTTTTTGATAGAATTACCACAAACCGTTTGCCTTTACTTTGAAGAAACCAAGGCCTATGATGCTTAAGTGACCTCGCCAACATTGTAAAAGCAATTGTTGATAGAATTCATGAAATCATTCAAGACTCCAGACATATCAGAAGCACACTTTCCATTAAACACTGGCATACAATATGTTTTCCATTATCAGGTTGTGACAGTTCAGATTCTTTATAGTAGATTCTGTTGCTTCTATATACAACATGACTCATATTAGTAGTCTTCACATCTTTTGGTCATACGCTTCTCAATTAGTTTTGAAAAGGTATATATTCGAAGAATTTAATTTTACATATACAATATTTCATCATAAACTTAAATAACAAAAACTGTAATTTCCATTGCATATCCATTTAGAATACATAAATAAATGACATCCAAAACAGTCATGTTTGTGCCTTTCCTTCTCCTGAACTTACATTCAATCCTACTCCTCCCATTGATCACTACAACGTTATTAATCAGATTCATACTTTTTATTTCATAATGCTTTTGGCAAAATCAAAAGTTTTTCTTTCTGTATTAAGTTAACCTTGTAATGATTCAATAATAATTATACCACTAATTAAAATATAATTGCATTGCAAATTTGGATAAAATATAATCAATCAAAATTGAAAAAATATTTTTGGAAATATTTTATTTTGCTGAGGAAGGATAAGCCTGAGCTAACATCTGTGCCAATCTTCCTCTATTTTTTTTGTATGTGGGTTACCTCCACGGTGTGGTTGGGGACTGGAGTACATTTGCGCCCAGGATTTGGGCTGTGAACCTGGGCCGCTGAAGTGGAGTGCGCAGGACTTTAACCACTCAGCCATGGGGCTGAGCCCTGGAAATATTCTTTGTGTGAGAAATATTATGAATATATGTTTGGATTATTTATTTCAATTAATTAATGTATCCTTGGAAAGATATCACAATGTTAGAAAGCAAGAGGGTTCAGCATCATTTCTATTTCCACTTTTTAATAGATGAAAATACGGAGACTGCTTGGTCATATTAAATGGAAATGGGACTAGAAACTGTCAGAGATTGCGCTAAAATAGGAATATCACTCAACTCTTTCAACTCCATCCAAGTTACGTGCCAATTTCTCACAATAATCTTTAGTTGTTTATTTTAATTAATATGTTTTGGAGTGGTTTGTTCTGCAATCATTAGAAACACTCACTTTCTTAATTTCTGAAAAGGTTACCAAAAGACCTTCCACATCTTATCATATAACAATTAAGTATATCTGTTATTCCACTTGGAGGCACCATGATTAAAACAATGGAATTAGGGGCAAGCCCAGTGGTGCAGCAGTTAAGTTCCCACGTTCTGCTTTGCCAGCCATGGGTTCGACAGTTCGGATCCCGGGTGTGGACATGGCACCACTTGGCAAGCCACGCTGTGGTAGGCATCCCACATATAAAGTAAAGGAAGATGGGCGCGGATGTTGGTTCAGGGCCGGTCTTCCTCAGCAAATAGAGGAGGATTGGCAGCAGTTAGCTCAGGATTAATCTTCAAAAAAAAAGATGGAATTAAAAAGTTTAGAAAATTTAACATACTGCTGATTGCATTGAACCTTGCCAATACAATATTTTACTAAAACAGCACTATCGTATGTGTTTTGAATACATTTCATCAAAACTCAGAGCTTCATATTGATGTTATTCAATTTAGGGATAATGACCATGAAATCAAATTCAATAAAATATTTATTTTTAAATTAGTTTTTAAAAAAACCTGCCATGTTTTTAAATCTAAGACAAATAGGTAAGCAAAGCAGCTCTCCTGTGAGTGGGTGGCCCAGATGACATGAAACTTCACTGACAATGGTACTCTTTATAGATAGTTTATAAGTTTTTCTGTCATGAGACTCTCTCCTGCAGGAAGATAGGTTTTGTGACAGTAGTTTCAGGATGCACTAAGAACAAAAAGAAGAGATGTTAAAAAATATTGTCATCAATCTACTAAATATCTGATTTCAAAACATCACTGTGTTGGCTAAAACACATGCCTAATGCCATCATTTTCTGTGGAAAGAAATATGTACTATATGCCAGAATTATGACAAGAAGTCATACCATGGGATTGAAGTGTCTTGATTAAAGAAAACTTCAAGATTCATGAAAAACAGTATTTCAAATTGTTCTTAGGTTTTAGAAGTTTGCTTTTGTTTTCCTCATTGGGGTAATTCACATAGTAAACGAGAACGAATAAGAGGAATCATCACTTTTGAAAAATGAGAGAAATAGAAACATGAGAGTGCTAGGTGGAAAGAAGACCCAGAAACATTCTTCAAATTCAGAAAATTAACATATGGATCAATTTTAGGAAAACATATATAGGTTGCTGAGAATTTGGAAACTGATTACCTGTAACTAAATACATCCATGGAATTCTTGAAATGTTTGGTATATCAAAGAGCACAAATCACAGACAGTTATTTGAATACTGTTGGTTTAGGGAGACAATACATGGTCAGAAAAGGGGCAGACCTGGGAGAGATCCCTGAGGCAATCCCTTTTAATAGTCTCTGGCATTGAGTAAGGACTATGCCATCCCAGCATCATTCAGTAGTTCTGCTCTTCTTCACAGGGTCATATGTGTGTCACAACCCAAGAAGCAGCATGTAGTCTGATTCTGTCAGTGATTCTGTGTGTGACTTTTAGGAAGTTGGACCTGACTGTGCTTCAGTCACCTCATTCATAAAGTTATATAATTGTATCAATCTCACATATTTTTATAAAGATGAAATGTGTTTAATAGTTGTATTCATAACAGTAGCTAGCATATCAGAAGTGGCCAATAAATGTGAGGAATTATTATTATTTTCAGTTACAAAGTTCATTATCCCCACCTCTTTCAGATATTTGGTAGAACTCTGGTGTGGCTTCAGACCTTATGCCCTCCAGGAAGGAGCTTTTGAGCATAAGACAGGCAAAGTTTATAAGACCTATTTATATATTTCACAGTGGTGATAGGGGGGCGGGGGTGGACTGTCATGTGCATCATAGTGTTGAGCAGCATCCCTAGTCTCTACCCACTAGGTGTCAGTAGCACTCCTCCGTATTGTGACAATGAAAAATGACTCCAGGCATTGCCAAATGTCTCATGAGGATCAAAACAACTCCTGGTTAAGAACCACTGCTCTATAAGTAATCAACAGCCTGATTTTTCATCCTTAGACTTGAAAACAGGAAAAGGTTTGAATTCAGAATAAGGCAACTCAGTTTTACTGGCTGTTGAAGAGAGAAACCATACCATCAGAATAATTATTTGTTTTCAAACTGAGATTTCTTAATTTCTTTTCTTTTGGTGAGGATGATTAGCCCTGAGCTAACATCTTTTACCAATCTTCCTCTTTTTGCTTGAGGAAGATTGTCCTTGAGCTAACATCTGTGCCAATATTCCTCTATTTTGTATGTGGGACACAACCGCAGCATGGCTTGATAAGCAGTGCCTAGGTCCCTATCCAGGATCTGAACCTGAGAATCCCAGGCTGCTGAAACAAAGCACATGAACTAAATTACTACGCCACTGGGCTGACCCCCAAACTGGCATTTCTTTATGCACATATCCTGCACCTCTTTGAAATAATTTGAAGAATGAGGAAAATACCTGGCTCTGTTGAGTTCTAGTCCAGATTCTCTTTCCTCCAGGAATAACTAACTAGTGCATCTACAGTCATGTATATGTCTACCAAGGGTCAGAGAATAAGTGAGAGTGGTCTCACCCTCTATTGGCATTTTCTATTTGTCAAAGGCCTTGAATGTATCCTTCTCTTATTAAAAAATAACAACCTCCCTCTCCACTCTACTCCATAAACCTTATGTTTTGTGAGAATTCAGGCATGTTTCTACATTGCTTTTAAAAAAAATTGCAACAAAATATTTATGTTTCATAGATGTTGTCAGGATTAAATATACAATGCAACTTATATAAACATATAATATTCTGTCTGTGCAATCTGGCTTACTGTTTTTTAACTTGCCATTTTATCATAGCTATTTTTCAGGTCACTAAAAGTTCTTCAAAAATATAATTTTAATAGCTGCATAGTTTTCCATAATATATAAGTACCATAACTTTAGCCATTTCCCTCTTGTTTGACACTTTATTTCTGTTTTATTTACATAAATAATGCTGCAATGCAGCAGCAAGCATTTGTGTTAATACTTTCATATTCACATCTTTTATTTGTTCTACAAATAGTTTTAAAGCAGTGAATTCATTTGTCAAGTAGCTCTTTATAGGACTTCAGAATCATAGTTATAGGAGGTTCGAATCCAAGTACCAATTCCACGAACAATGGTCAGCATAGAATTGCATATTTAACAAAACCACTATGTTAACTTCATAGAGAAAATGCTAATCTAGAGTATAAAAGCTACTTTCCCTTTTTAAAACACATTGGAACAAATTAACACTTGTGGGTTAACAATTTTAAATAAACATATTTCTCCTCATTTCAGTGGAAAACAGAAAAGGGTACTATGTATTATAAAAAATTATTTCTTGGGATCCCAGTATCTCCAGTATTGATTAAAGAGAAAAAGAGATTTGAACTTCGTAAAATAATATGGCTAATTAAAGAATATGTGCTGTCCTTCTAACGATTCACTTTCAAGCTCTAAATTGTATAGGACTACTTTAAGGAATCATATAAACTCTTATGGATGGGAATGCTTTTGTGTGATCTGTGAGTGTGAGCTCTATGCCTTTGTAGGCCACAATGTCTGGACTTTTCCTAAACTTCCCAAAAGCAATGTCCTATTTCTTTGCTGAAAAACATTAACTATCCTACTTATTCTCATGTCTTTTTAGGAGATAGTCAGAACTGAATTTGGGATCATATAACGGAGGATAACTACTAATAGTTTTCTCCAATCCCAGTAAAGTGGGGACATGGGCAAGAAGAACGGCACCACTGCGCCAGAGTTCATTCTCCTTGGATTAGCAGATAACCCTGAATTGAGGGTCTTCCTCTTCCTACTGCTTCTTCTCATCTATGGAGTCGTGGTTTTGAGTAACCTGGGCATGATTGCACTGAGTCAAGAAACTCTCAACTGAACTATTGCTTTACATTGTGGCCTCTTTCAATGAAATCATCGCCATCATGATCATCTTCACTTCCTACTTTTTATTCTCATCATCATCCTAAGGAAGTGCTCTGCAGAGGGAAGATGAAAAGCCTTTTCCATCTGTGTCTCCCATCTCACAGTCATCATTGTCTTCCATGGAACAATCCTTTTCCCTTTTTTCCAGCCCAGTTCTGGCAACAGTGTGGATACTGACAATGTGGCTGCAGTGTCTACACTGTAGTGATTCCCATGCTGAATCCTCTGATCTATAGCTTGAGAAACAAAGATATGAAAGAAGCTCTCAGAAAAGCAGTGGGCTCCAAAATATTTTCCTAGACAATATCTTCTTATCAGGACTCAGAGTCCCAAAGGGGAGGCTGGTGGAGGGGTAAATAAGTGGGCTTCAGTGTTCAAGTGGAGATAACAGTCAAGAGGTAGGTAGTTGTGAATGTCTTTTTCAATCACTTATCTTTGTGTCTCCTCCATTTACAAAGGTAGGATTGAGCATATTTCAAAGTTTGAAGCCTACTTCTTTGCCTTTATTTCATCTAAAATGACCTAAATTACTATGGTTAATGGACTGCTAAGACATACACATTTAGTTTGCTGTAAACATTTATAAGCTTAATGAAGAACTCAGGAGAATCACATTTTATTTCAGTATCCATTATGGAAAATATGATTCAATTCAAAACTGACTTCCTGTTATTTTACAATGAACATAACATTTGTCCATTTATGAGCAGAATTAGATTACTATATATGTATATATCCTGTTTGCTGTTTATTTCTTGTTTCCATCATTATTTTTTGTTGCTTTCATTGAAATGTCCAGTGTTTTTGGAACTTCAGATACTATCATATCTGAAAAATGGACTCAGTAATAATTATTTCACGGAAATCTTAGAAAAATTAAATTACATGTCATGTACTAAGAGCTTAGAATAATTCTCAGCATGTAATTAGTTCTCTGTTTCTCTGTGTCTGTCAGCATCTCTGCATCACTCTTTCTGTCTCTCTTGCGTAATATATTTTATTATAAGTAGCACATTTATACCTATTTGCAATCATTTAATAACCATTGTCTTTTAGTATTGAGAAACTGTTGGTGAAATTAGAACAATTTCCTCTGTAACAAACATTGATATGCATGAAATACAGAATAAACAAAATGATACTGTATGTGTCTCTCTCTCCTTCTCTTTCTACCATTTTCCACACTGATTTTTGTCAAGGAATATAGAATTTATGACTGTAGAGGAGCTCCCTAATTGTCACCCTAATTCTGAGAGTTGAATTAATACGCCTCTGAGCTGGTTATGGGGAATCAGGCCACGTGGACCATCTCTGCTCAGTAGAGGAGGTGAATTCTTTGGGATTTGTTTTGGGTTTACCATCAATTAGTTTCTTATTGTCAGCCTGGAATATTAAGAAGAAAATTTTCCAAGTTGACTTTTCTGTTTTAACTTTGAAGTAGGCAAATGACAAATAACTCAGTTTTTTTTTTTTATTTTTTGGGAGGTAATGAAAAAACCATGACTTCAGGAAAGTGATGTTTCCACTTTAAAATTAGCTCAAGATGTGGAGAAAATATCAGACTATGTTTTCAGTCCGAAATCTCTTCTCTCAGTTTCATCATACATGTGTATTTGAAGGCATGGGTATGAAGGAGGGAAGAGAATAAAATTCCTCAACTTCCGTTTGCTTTTTCTTTCTTTTTTTGTTAATGTAAGCCAGCTACTTGACTTTTCTTTTCTTTTTTTTTTTTTTAAAGATTGGCACGTGAGCTAAGAACTGTTGCCAATCTGTTTTTTTTTTTTTTTTCCTTCTTCTTCTCCCCAAAGTCCCCAGTACATAGATGCATATTTTAGTTGTAGATCCTTCTGGTTGTGCTATGTGGGACAGCACCTCAACATGGCCTAATGAGTAGAGCTGGGCTGGCCCCTTTCCTTTTCTTTAGACAGACGTAAATGGTAGATTCCACCTAGGTGGAATGTACAGCATAACTACTTCCCCAACCAGCAATGTGAGAGAACTTGGGAAAGTTTTCACTTCCTTCCTTTTTAATGTGGATACAGGATTTATCTTTCTAGGATTGTAGCCAA
The DNA here is from genome assembly GCF_041296265.1 of Equus caballus. Lineage (NCBI taxonomy): Eukaryota > Metazoa > Chordata > Mammalia > Perissodactyla > Equidae > Equus > Equus caballus. The sequence goes on from NC_091695.1 coordinate 17,706,422, forward strand.
ATAAAAGTGATAATACATAATATATCCATCATATGTATTCATACCTCTCCATATGCATCTTCATTTACATCCACATGTATATACCAAGGGTACTATTCAATATCCTTTAAAAAAAATTAGCCATCTCAAATATGTAATTTCAGATAGCATAATAATTTGCTACTCTAGATATAATCCACTATGTTTTTAAAATTGCTCTAATTTAACAATTTTTCCCATTGTTAATATTACAAACAATGCTGAAATGTAGCTTTGGATACAGTTTTTCACAATTTTATCAATGTAATTAAATATTTATTGTAATCGCTTACCAAGAAGAAAATCTCAGGGCCAGCCCCATGGCACAGTGTTTAAGCTCACTCACTCCATTTCAGTGGCCCAGGGTTTCGCTGATTCTGATGCTGGGCATGGATGTGGCACAGCTCATCAAGCCATGCTGATGTGGCGTCCCACAGAGCACAACCAGAGCGACTTACAACTAGAATATACAACTATGAGCTGAGGGGCTGTGGGGAGAAGAAGAAGGAGGAGGAGGAGGAGAAGAAGAAGAAGAGGAGGAAGAAGGGGGGGAGAAAAGAGATATTGGCAACAGATGTTACCTCAGATGCCAATCTTTAAAAAAATAAAAAATAATAAAAAAAACTTAAACTTAAATTCTGATTTAAAAAAAAGAAGAAAACCTCTCATAAAAAATATCGTATAGCTTTTACTGTCGTCAGGGTTAAGATTTTGGACATACGTTGCCTAATGGCTTTCCAGAAAAGTGTATACAACAGTTACATCTTTCTGAGTCATTATTGACATAGATTATTATCATTATAATTAACTACATTGCTAATTTGATAAGTAAAAATGATGATGGCTTTTAGAATATATTTTAATTCTCTATTTTTCATTCTGCATAATTCTAGAGTTAAAGAATCATTGTGAGCCACTAAGCTCAAAAAAATTGGTCTCAGTCCCTGCATGGAAATTGTACAGGACCTCCTCACCCCCTGCAAAATTTATGCTACTGATAAACTAATCTAAAAAGATAGTGTACACTATATAGGATCACAATAGCTGTCACCCTACATGGACAGAAATTGCTACATTTTTCAAAGAACAGTAGTTTATCTCCATGAGGCTGTAAAATCATTGAACCTGTTTCAGATTCCAACAAAACACCTAATTTAATTCATCAACCCAATTTATCATAGCAGATAACAGTTGGGAATCATATAGGTTTCTGCTGATACTTAAATTTATTTTGATCAGTGAGATCCACTGAGACATTGAAAATTTTGAATTATTTGACAACTGTATCTTAAATCACTGTCAATGTTATATTTTTCCAAAGTTAATATAAATGTGTTGTTTTCTCTCTTGTTCTCTTTTTAGAAGAAACGCAAAACATCGTTTGGTTTCCCATCCTGACATATGGTGGAAATGAGGGAGGGGAACGGTACCACTGTGACAGAGTTCGTTCTTCCTGGAGTATCACATGCCTCTGAGCTGAGAGTCTTTCTCTCCCTCTGTTCCTTCTCGTATATGGAGTCACAGTTTGGGCCAACCTGGGCATGATTGCACTGAATCAGGTCAGCTCTGGACTTCACACTTACATGTACTTTTTTCTCACCCACTTGTCCTTTGTGGATTTTTGCAATTCCGTGATCATCGTGCCAAAGATGCTTTCCAATATCTTAAACAAGGAAAAATCAGTTTCCTTCCTGGGATGCATGGTGCAATTCTATTTGCTTTGCATGTGTGCAGTCACTGAGGTCTTCCTGCTGACTGTGATGGCTTGTGACTGCTTTTTGCCCATCTGTAGTTCACTGCTGTACATGCTCTCCATGTCCCAGAAATTTTGTATGGTCCTGGTCTCTAGCTTCTACATCTGTGGAACTGTGTGTTCTTTGGTTTACTTGTGTTTAGCTCTTGAAATCCCATCCTGTAGGTCAAATGTAGTCACCACTTCTTTTGTGATTTACCCCCTCTCTTTACTCTTGCTTGCTATGTCATGTCCATTATTAATTGGGGCCACTTTCAGTGAAATTGTCACCATCGTGATCATCCTCACTTCCTACTGGTTTATTGTCATCGCCATCCTGAGTATACGCTCTGCAGAGGGAAGGTGCGAAGCCTTTTCTACCTGTGCCTCCCACCACACAGTGATTGCTGTCTTGCAGGGAATCATACTTTTCACTTATTGCAGGCCCAGTTTTTCCAACAGTGTGGATACTGGCAAAGCAGCCATGGTGTTTTACACTGCAGTGATTCCCAGGCTGAATCCCTTGATCTATGGCCTGAAAGACAAGGATGTGAAAGAAGCTTTCAAGAAAGTGTTGGGATCCAAACTGCCTTTTGAAAAGCTATTCTCTTAGCTAGACTCAGGGTTTCATTAGAGATCTTTAGTGAGGGGCTTGTTTTGGGTGGCTGTGAATGAAAAGTAAAATAAGGAAGTATTATTTGAGCTAAAGGACAACGCATGCTTTTTTGTTTTCCAGTTGCCTATCTTATTTAGACAAATCTTCTCCCTTTTATTGGAGAGTTCAAGTGCATCTGCTACCTTTGCTGCTCTTCTCCAATCTTTAATTGCCTTGAATGGGTTTTTAGAGTGATATTGTTAGACTCAATTTCCTGGTCTGAGATAACATCAATAGATTTCTAACAAAGTGCACATAAAAATATATGTCTTCTCATCATCCTTAAAGTGTGCAACCATTCTTATTAAATTGACTTCATTTTTTTTATGTGGTATGAGCATACTTTTCTCTCATATTCTGTTTTTTTTCATGAAAATTTGAACTAAATTTCCTATTTGCATTTCTGAGTATTGTTTTTTAGTTTTTTTGTTATTCTCTTTCTTATTAATTTTTTGATTGCAAGGTAATAATTTTAGGACTTTTAAAATCTTCTCTTCCACAAAATAGTGATAATAATACTCTACTTTTCTAACATTTTCATGAACATTAAATACTGTATCTTAAGTTCTTTGCACTACATATGGTATATTATAACTGATCAATAAGTTACCTGCTGTTGTTGCTATTGTTTTTACTTTTACCTCTTGTTTTCTATTTTGCCTTGTCTTGGTTAAATAAGCGGATCATATATTTGATGCTGTGCCTTTTTAAGCTTTTGCGCTCTTGTTAACATTTTTTTCCTCTGCCTGGTATTATTCTAAGCATTCACTATATTTTCTAAACTATTATATTCTAAATCTATTATAAATTAGATTCCCACAGCTTCTGAAAAATAATTAGTACACATCCTGTGGCTTAAAACAATAGACCTTTATTCTCTTACAATTCTGGAGATCAGAAATTTGAAATCCACATAACTGGGCCAAATTCAAGGTGTCAGCAGGACCATACTCCCTCAAGAGGTTGTAGGGGACAATCTTTTCCTTATCTCTTCCAGCTTCTGGTGGCTGCAGGTATTCCTTGTCTTGTGGTTATACCACTTCTGTCTTCAAGGCTAGCATCTTCAAACCTCTCTCCTCTCCATCTTTTCTACATTTTCGTGTGTGTGTATGTTTGTGTGTGTTTAAAATAATCTTCTCTCTCTCTTATAAGGACACTTAATGTGACATTTAGAGTACACCTTGATCATCCAGGATAATCTGCTCATCTGAAAATCATTAACCTACTCACAACTTCAAGCGATACTTTTCCAAATAAGATGACATTTATAGGTTCCATGGATTAGAGCCTGATACACATAAGGTCCATTTTCAAGCATAACACACCCATCTTTTAAAAGCCAAATCATAATTTAGCTTTCCCATCTTTTTACAATGTTGACACTTCATTTTTTTCTTGCTTTCTTAAGATTTAATTTCATATTTGTTATTTTCTATTTTTTTGTTTAAAGATTTTATTTTTATTTTTTCTCCCCAAAGCCCCCAGTACATAGTTGTATATTCTTAGTTGCGGGTCCTTCCAGTTGTGACATGTGGGACGCCACCTCAGCGTGGCTCTATGAACAGTGCCATGTTCGTGCCCAGGATTTGAACCGATGAAACACTGGGCCACCTGCAGCAGAGCGCACAAACTTAACTGCTCGGCCACGGGGCCGGCCCCTATTTTCTATATTTTTGCTGGATTCACTAATGCAACTTAGGTCCTTGTTGCTTTAATGAAGTAGGAAGAACTCTGGACTCGAGATTACACACCTCACCCCAGGTTCATATCCAGATGAGTTATTTTGAGGAAGACACAAACTTGCTTAATCTCAAGTTTCTGAAATATAAACTGGGGATAAGCTGCTAGCCTTAGAGAGTTATCATTGGACTTAAACATAATGACAAAACTTCAAGGACCAGTCCCATAAAAAGTACCATTATTAATGTTTTTTAAAAAGGAATCTTTGAGGGTAAGGATAATTTGGAAATATTCCAGTATCCCTTGGTGAAGACAGCTACTCATTATTTCTTTAAATAGATAAATAAGCAATGACTAAATGAATGGAATTATATTGTGCTTATGATGAAACTATGGCTCTATATTGGTTTTCCAATGTTTAAGTGGGGTGAGATTTACCATACCACCCATGATACTTTGTATTTTAGGGTGAAGTTAAGAGAAACGTCTTTCACCTTTGGTCCTTCAACTAGAACAGGATTTCTCAACCTTAGCACTGTGGACATTTTGAGCCAGACAATTTAGTGCTGTGGATGTCTTTCCTGTGTACTATAGGATGTTTAGTAGCATTCCTGACCTTTACCCATTAGATATCAGGACCACCCCTCCCCACATCTGTGAGAAGCAAAAACGTCTCCAGACACTGTCAAAACTCTTATAGAAAGCAAACTCACCTGAGTGTGGAGTCACTGGACTAGAAAGCTTCAATATACTGGAGCTCTAGTCTCCTCAGAGGAGCCTTCAGTATTAAATTTTCCTGTGTTTAAGAAGCATTTTCAGCTATCCAGGTGCTCACATTTTAGTCAGTTATCAGTTTGATCTCTCTCTAGAATCTACAATGTCCCTTTCAGAGACCTTGGATCTGAGGGCTTCAGCAACGCAAAATTCCCCCCACTTTAGCATGGATAACTAGGAGTACCCATGTCCTGCTGAGAGATAGACACACTTTTCATATCTAAAGACTGATTGTTTTGTTTTATTAGCACAAAGTGTGGATGCTTTCCATTCAGCTTCACAAAAAACTTGACATAGCAGATCTGTCTTTCCCTCCAAATGTCACTTCATAGGTAACACCTCTAGTTGTCTGGGAGGAATCAAGGTGCACTGGGTGCTCCTCAAAACATGTCTGAAATCAGCCGCATAAAGGTTTCTTTGTGTTTCTTTAAGTGGTTTTGTTTTACGCATGTAATCTGGTCACTCCCTTACTTTTAAAATATAGGGGTTGATATGTTTATCTCATTCTCTTACTATTAGCATCTCAATTTTCGGGTGAGGACCATGCCTTTCCTATGCTTGATGGGTCTCTTTCTTTGCACTTAATGGGATTTGGGGAAGTGTTCATGGCCAGTCATCAAAAGACCCACTGATTGTTTTCTGGGTGGACAGTAGTGAGCTAGTGACTTAACTAGGGGATTTTGCTGGAATTATTGGAAAAGGAGTTTCTTTCTGCTGAGATTTATCCTATGGACAGATGGAATCTCAAAACTCCTCATATCTCTCTTTGCCAAGATAAATATATGTAAATATAAACACACACTCATATATATACATAACTGGAAATGCATATTTTTGTATAATATGTTTATATTTCCAGTATTACCTTTCTTCATTAGTCAACACATTCTCTATAAATCTCATTTCTGAGTCTCCAATCATACCAGGGACTTTCCAGTCTCCATGTAATTGCTTATTTTTTTTCCTCTACCATCTTTCATTTACTGTTCTATACTTGATAAAATTCCTAATGTCGAGTTCAACTTATCTTCCTTTTCTCTGTTTTGTACTTAGAACACTGCCTAGCACAACATATTTACAGAGTAAATGCCTTTAGTGAATGAAGATTCTCTGATCCATTTATGAACAGAATTCCATTTGAACATAAATGCACACGTAACACATACCAGAGTCATTAACTTCACTCATAATTGGTTTTCCATTTACATGTTGACTTTCAAGATCTTCTAATTCTCAATACCTAGATAAATACATTTTTTCTTCTTTCCAGTTTATTCCACCATTCTATCACATAGAATATCCTGATAGTTTGATAAATTGCTTTGAGTTGGTTAAATCTAACTAGATAGCAAATATCATAATCCAATTTTATATACAATAATCTAGTATGTTGAAAGCCCAAACGTATTTTTCTTTGAGACATCCTGAGGAGGTAGAAAAACACATTATGTCATTTCATTTTTTGTTTAACTAACTCCTCAGTAGAACTGTTTAATTGCTCACATACATTTTCCCCCTGGGATTTGGACGTTAGTGTGTGTGTTCCTGGGATCTGATGTGAGATTGGAGAGCTAATCTCAAAAGACTCAAAGCAAAATATAAAAGATCTTGCATTATTCTAATGAATGATGGCCTTTCTAAGGGAGGCACAAATTTATTCTATGAACACAAAAGGGCTGCCGAAATGGATTATAGAAAAGGTAGCAATGGGTCAATTTTTTAATCTTTAACTGTCAAAATAGATTTTTCCAGTGAACAATGAACTGATGCTGAGAACAGTGTAGTAAGAAGGTGAATGAAAGAAAGTGATCTGGTAAGTGTTCTTAACATAATCCTAGTATATTAGAGCTGGATAGGATTTTAAGTGTTCATCGTCTTATAGTCAATTATTTTACACATAAGAAACTGATGTTTTGAGAATAAACATGCCTAGAATGACACTTTTTGTCCTCAAGGTATTTTCAACAAAAACAAGAGCAACAAGATGGGCCTGGGCCCGTGGCACAGTGGTTAAGTGCGCATGTTCCACTTTGGCAGCCCAGGGTTAGCCAGTTCGGATCCCGGGTGCGGACATGGCACCGCTTGGCAAGCCATGCTGTTGTAGGCATCCCACATATAAACTAGAGGAAGATGGGCATGGATGTTAGCTCAGGGCCAGTCTTCCTCAGCAAAAAGAGGAGGATTGGCAGCAGATGTTAGCTCAGGGCTAATCTTCCTCAAAAAACAAAAACAAAAACAAGAGCAACAACAAAAAAAAGCACATTTAACACATGATCTTCTTAAGACAATCCTCAGTATTATTGGATTCTGATTTGGAATCTAAACACAAACACAATTCTCATTATCTACTATTTCTTTTTAAAAGTTGGGTAGGTTTAAATATAAATTAAAGCTGACCCAATTTGTATATCATAATATTTATTTTATCTTATGGCAATGCATTGGAGTGAACAGTTATCAACACAAATAGAAAGACTAGGGTGCGACTAGGGGGTTGGCTTTAAAGGAATAGAAAACAAGTTTCAAAAGCAGTGACTAGGGCTCAATATAGAGAACTTACTGCAGGACTATGTTAATTTTCTGAACTCTTTCAGAAATTTTCATTCTCACCTGAAAATTGCATAGAAGAACAGATTCTTTGGCTCCTCTTTGGACTCCACTTAATTTTTTGTTTCTTCTATTCTTTTCTCCTTCCATTGTTCCATTTGGCTTTCATATTTCATTTTTGAATCCTGAAAGTTTCTTTCAGTCTTGAAGTGTGTAACATCCTTGAAAGATTCTTACAGGTAAATATTCTTCATATAATTTGATTTCTTTATTGCCTTTAATTCTGTGATTGGAAATAAGGGGTTTAGCAGAAAACAGCTTGCACAAAGAAGTGATTGTTCCCTAGGACTCAGATCCCAAGCTTATTTAAGCATAGTCCCTAAGATAAGATTTTCTTTGATGCTTACTTTTTAATAGTTATTCTTCATAATTATCAAAAGAGATGATGGCACAGTAATCGCTGGATATAATTTTATCTTTCCCTCACCTTCACAGCAGTGGCCATTGCTCCACTCCCAGATCAACTGACAATCTTATGTCTCATATTTGTAGACATGTATAGATGAACGGTCACTCAATGACAATTGATAGTTTCGAAGGAGGAAGCCACATATATTTCAGCAAAAGAGAACTCCAAAAGAGTTGGAGTAGCTCAATGATGCTTTCTTTTTTTAATTAACCCTTTTTTAGAGCAAAAAGAGAAACTTGGTTGATAATAAAATAATAAATACTAATGTCTAAGGAAGCTCAAACTTTTCTCAATGGTTGAATAATAATACTTAATATTTATTGAATGTTTGCTATGTGAAGAGCACTCTTCAAAATATTTTATGTGTAATTGCTCATTTAATCCTCATAATTACCTGCAGGCAATGTTCCTATAAAATGTAATTTACATATCAGAAAATGAAACCATAGAACTACTGAAATTTTGCTACAGTGCTACAAATATTAAGTGATAGATCCAAATTTAAACTCAGGCAGTCTGACTCTAGGGTCCATGCTTTTAATCATCACAACATACTGTCTCTATTACTGTGTCGAAAGAAGTAAACCTGCCTGTTCTAACTCATGCACTAAATGAAAATTGAAGTTAGTTTTAAACTGATATCCTTATATCAAATCTGGCACATTGAGATTTTGGAAAATAATATTATTTACTCCAATCTTCTTCCTAAGTTTCACCATCTCTGACACATTTCCATCTCTTAGAAGGAATTGTTTATTGAAGAGTGCTCTAGCCCAGTGATGCAGAATTTCCAATCTCTGGCCCTCGCTCTTTGATTGCCGAGCTATGCAACCCTGGACTGGCTAAATGGCCTGAAATAATCAAGTTCTTTTCAATATAATTGAGAGATAGTGAATTATTAACATATTTGAAAAGGCTATGAGAATTAAATTAGATATGAAAGTCCATTGAAAATTACAAGATGAAAATATGTTAATGCCAGATATTCACATTTACCCAGAATTCAATTAATTTACCTAGAAACAGAAGAAAGGTAGAAAATAAACTTTGAGTAATAATGCAGAATCCACAATTTCTATGGTATTTATATTTCATTCTCTGTGTCTCTAAATGTATGCAAAGTTTTAGTAAAGACATTTCGTTTTATTGAAAACCTGGAACAAATTGAGGAAAGAGCAGGAGGGTAAGACTCTTGTAATGTTGTTAGATCAGGTTCTGAGATGGAGGATATGGATAGAAAATGGAAATACATGTCAAATCTGAAGGTATTTAAAAGTTGAGCTTGTACAGGACATGGAATCATTTAAGAGTTTAAGCAAGAAGGAAACATAATACAAAATCTATTTTATATATATAACTCTTGCAGTGGTTTATGGATAGATTTTTTAGCATGTTTGAAAGTAGAGTGAGGATTGACTGGAGGGAAGGAGGCCAATTATGAGGTTCAACTGAGGAAAAAGAGGGATGAAATTAAGTAACGGAATGGCAGTGACAAAAAAAAGTAAACCTTGGAGATCAGCCACATTTCCATATAGAATAAAATAGGTGACTGCATTGACTCACAACTGTTATATTTCCAACATCAGAACAGTGAAATAGCAAGATGGCGATGATATTGAGGCTGTAAGAAAAAAGTCATTTAACAATTATAATTTGACGAGTAAGGTACTACATTATCCTATCATAGATGGTGAAAGTGAAACTCAGTGATTAATTAGCCTGCCCAAGGTTTCACAACTACTGAGTGACAGAGTTATGATTCAGTCACTTACATAACTAGATCACAATTGTTCTTCTTTCTGTTTTATTAGTGGATTTCAAAAAACTCTAAGGACTTCCTTTGTTCCTCAGAGGCAAAGCCACATTTCAAGATAAGAAATTCAGAACTTCTGCTCCTCTGTCTATACAAGGCTTCACTTGGAAGAGCAATGGTTTTATTTGTTTTGGAAATAAACAAAAACAACACAAATGGGAAAAAAAGGCCATTTATGAAGACTTTGCTCTTTAGTAGTATGGTTGACCACCATCACTTGACATTGGTGGAAGATGAGAGAGTTGAAGAAAGTAAGAGTGAAACCCAGGTCTGGAATTCAGCAGCTGGTTTGATGGTGGTACCATTTGATGTGAAAACAAGAGCTTTAAGGCACAGACATAGCAAATTATCAAATTAACAAAATAAAAGTGAAACCTACGCATTATATTACTCTAACTCTGGATATGTCTAGGTGCTATCAGGATGCCCAAGTGGGTTTAGAATTACTGTTCTATTTATTTCGATCATTTTATTTTTATTTTTTGTTAAAATTGAGATGATTATTAACATTGCCATGATTACTCTGCCACAATTTCAAAGTCTAGGAGTGCCACAGAGAATGGAGGTGGAGAACTGCTCAGCGAAGACTGAGTTCTTTCTCTTGGGATTTAGTGACCATCCAGAACTTCAGAGTGTTCTTTTTGTTGTGTTTTTCTTCATCTACTCTGTTACCCTCATGTGGAACCTTAGGATGATTTTATTAATCACAATCAGTTCCTACTTGCACGTCCCTATGTACTTTTTCCTCTGCATATTGTCCTTCATAGATTCGTGTTCCTCCTCCGTCATTGCCCCCAAATTACTTGTGGATTTGCTTTCTGATAAGAAGACCATTTCTTACAATGGCTGTGCCACACAGTTTTATTTTTGCTGCTCTTTCATTGACATGGAGTCTTTCCTCTTGGCTGCCATGGCTTATGACCGGTTCATAGCAATCTGCAACCCCCTGCTTTATACTGTTATTATGTCCAAGAGGATTTGCTGCCAGTTTGCAATTGGAGCATTTTTAGGGGCCACCATGAGCTCAATTATTCACACCACTAACACCTTCCATCTGTCTTTCTGCTCCAAAGAAATTAACCATTTCTTTTGTGATATCTCCCCACTCTTATCTCTGTCCTGCACTGACACTTACATACATGACATTGTTCTGGTGGTCTTTGCTAGTTTGGTGGAGACCATCTGCCTTCTAATGGGTCTTCTCTCTTATGTCTGCATCATAGCAGCTATTCTTAAAACAGGTTCTGCTGAGGGAAGAAGAAAGGGGTTCTCCACTTGTGCTTCCCACCTGACCGTGGTCACTATTTACCATGGTACCCTGATCTTCATTTATTTGCGGCCTACCACTGGTCATTCACTGGATATGGACAAAGTGACCTCTGTGTTCTATACATTGATTATACTATGCTGAACCCCCTAATTTACAGTCTAAGGAACAAAGATGTCAAAAATGCCTTTAGGAAATTGATTAGCCAACAATTGCTTTCTTAAAGTATGAAACGAAGCTTGACAACTTTACAACCTTTCTGTTCCTTGGCCTTTGATTCTAACTGATGAAAAAAACCAGTTTAATGTGAATGTTCCCCAATTCTGTAGGTAATGAGGTCTCAACCGCAGATTAGGGTCAGAATCTAATGTCTGAACCAGGCCTGCTCACATCATCTGTATTATGTTTAATTCTTCATCATTTTAAAGTTGAAATTTTTATAACACACCTTCATTGTTGGTAGAAGTGTAAATTATTGTTGTCTATAGAGGATAACTTCTAACATTTTCTGTGAGGATAATTTTTCTAACACATGAAAATTAAATATCTGTGCGCCATTTAAACTAGAAATTCTCTTCTAGGAATTTAATCTATAAAAGTTCACTACTTTCAAAAGTATTTGTTACATCATAGTTTGCAGCAGCAAATTTTTTCAAACAATCTAAATGTTTATTAATAGGGAACTGATTAAAAAATAAAGTTGATTTTTTAAATATTTATTCCATAAGTAGATTTACCGTGCACATAATGTTCTATATTTCAGATTCTTACTCCTTCTCTCTCCCTAGCCTAAATTTTACCACAATTACTCCCAATATTGACTAGACCATTGATATATCACAACTCTCTTTTTGTGAAAGGAAATAAATACAATTCACTGAGACTCATTTTCCATTAATTGTTTCCATGTGAACACATGCACACTGTACCTTAGCTGTTCAAACTCTACTCACTCTAAAAACTCTTCCTTAAATATCAGCTCCTGTGTGATTTTTTCCTGACAGCTGATTCAATTATAGACAACATCTCAAATTATAAACCTCACTAGAATCTCTTGTGCTTCTTTTAAGACTCTCAGCATTTTCTGTCTAATCATGCAGTTAGTTGTGTCTGTTCTATTCCTTTACTATGCTTGCTATTTAATTATTATTCTTGATTTGATTCCTTGCCTCTTTATCATACTATCTTCCCCAGTGTAGATACTGAGTAAATTTTTATGAAATAAACATGAGTATGTTTACTATGGTTTGTGTATAATTTAGATTATATGCCAGTAATAGGCAGGAACTATATTTTTCTCTTTTAGTATTTTTGGATCATCTCCAAAGGGGTACTATATATACATATGACTATTGCAAGATATCTTCAAGTATAGCGACTTTTTCAAAAACAATTTTCAGGGGCCAGCCTCATTGCATAGTAGTTAAGTTTGGCATGCTGTGCTTCCGTGGCCTGAGTTCATGGATTTGGATGCCGGGCACAAACCTACACCACTCATCAGCCAAGCTGTGTTGGCGACCCACACACAAAATAGAGGAAGATTGGCACAGATGTTAGCCTAGGGCCTTCCTCAAACAAAAAGAGGAAGATTGGCAATGGATGTTAGCCCAGAGTGAATCTTCCTCAACAACAACAACAAAAAACAATTTGCAAGTATCAACTATATAAAAGTATAGCTCTTCGGATATTTTCTCAAGAATATATTCAGTCTGAAATCTCTTTATTTAGGCAAACAACTAAAATTTCGGAGGGAGGCTATCCTCTGAGAGGCAGAGATGGGAACTGAAACCAACAAATGGTGAAATGATAGTTTGGTCAGCTTCTAGGACATGACCCATAGAGAAGGTATGGCTGGAAAGTCTAAAGTTAAAGTCCCAACACAAAAGTGAGTTTGAGTAGTGAGAAAAAGAATGAACTAGAGATTAAAACCCTCTGGCAATAATAAGATCTGCTGGGTTCTAACTCTAGGCCACAGTTCCATTTACCACAGTGGAACCAACTTGACCAGAAGAGTTTTGTCCATCCAGATCAGTGGTGAACTAAGGCTCTGGTGAGTGTGAGTTTTCAATAGGGAAGAACAGAATGGCAGCTTGAGGGTGATGAGAACCAAACACTTCTTCCTAAATACTGAGCAGAAAATATTCTCTGAAGTGCATGGGATCATCACAATAGGAGGATGTTTGTTCCTTTGCAGCTAAGTGTACCATTTCAGCCATGGCCCTTGAGATAGGACCATACAGAATAACATAAAATGAATAACTCTGGGGTTGACTTTATAAGCTCATTTCATGGCAATGTGAGGTCCTAACCTTCGATCAGAACAGCATCTGGTCTAGAAGTTGGAATGGTGTGGCCAACATGGGTAACTGTGAAGAAACATGCTCAATTCTAACCAAGAGTGAAGGCATGGTCAGGAAAAAGAAATCCTAAAGTAAGTTGGCTGAGAGCTCCAAACATGACTGGAGGCTGGGATCTGCACCTGGACTCTGACAGATCGGGTGAGCAGGCTCTAAAGTGGACAAAGACGGATCCTGGAGACTTCAGTTCATGACATGATGCCATGAATGATTCCTTCTTTTCTTTTAGCATCAGAGATTTTGTCCCTGATAGGGAATTAGTTGGCTATGGTCCCAGAGCTAACAGATAAATGATATTATATAGATTTGAACTCAGGACTGTCTCACTTCAAAGTCTAGTTCCTACTGTAGACTCTTTCCCATCTTTATCATTTTCCTAAAATGAATAAAAAACAAAAACAAAACACTCTGCTTTCCTAACCATCTGTAAAGGCTATTAAGTCAAAGTTTTTAAGCGAAAAGGTAAAGGAAAAGAAGAATATATTTTCCTTACACATTTATGTGAAAGATGGCCAATGAGGTTAATTTTACATAAAATATGCTTAATTTTTATAGATATGAATATATTTAATGTATTTTTAATAAAGTACATTGAGTTGGAAAGAGGTTTGGACAGTGGTTGATGGGTCCTGGTGTGTGACATATTCTATGAAAAACAAATAAATCATTTAAGGTTATAAAAGAAAATATTTATGAGAAAATGAAATATTTTTGTCTAAAACTGTTCAATTTGTAATATAAGACAAATTACTTGCTAAAAATTGCATGTTCTAATATGTGTTTTTATTCCTATTATGTTTTGACTGTATAACACTCAGCACATTTTATACTCTAAAGAGATATATAAATTAGGGAAGACGACCTGAATGAAAAACCTGTATAGCCCATTGATCTTTCCTCCCGGGAACCGGAAAGAGTGTTCCCATGTTCCTTTCATAACGACAACCTAAAATAAAGTGAATACTCTTGAGAAGCTAAAATTGTGTTATGTTTTTCACAACTGGATTAATTACCACTTGATTACAGCGTGAACAACATATTCAATTAACTTAATGAAGATTTTGGAATAGATTGCAGGATTACCAAGCATCCAACCACTCAGCAACGACGACTATTAAAATTTTGCTTGCAGTATGATTTCAGTTTATTTCACAGATACACAGAAAGCCAATATAAATCATTAGAAATGGAACTCTAAAAAAATACTTTTCATTCTTTTTCCTGGGAACATATATTTATGTCAATAACTCTTCCTTAACAACTTAAATATAATCAATTGGGCACTTTAAGTTTTCTTTTTTTATTTTAACTAGTATAATGCTATGAACACATAGGAGAAATGGAATCCTCTTCTCCAGTTCCCTTTGAGAAAGAAGGTCCAGATACATTACCACTAACTTCCATTCAAGCAGTTTCTGTAAAGTTGTCAATAGCACCAAATCTGTTCTCCTGAGTAAGGGCAAGAAGGGAAATCCACAGGCTGAAGTGAAGACTGTGGGGTGCAATACAAATCCAGAGCTGCTGATCCTGGGGATGTCTGTTGATGTAATTGAGGAAGAATGTTGCAGAGTACTCTGAGAAGATTTTTAAATCGAAGAATCTCTGTCCCAGAGTCTTATTTCAGCCAAGACCAAAAGATAGCAAGTGCAGATGGATATAATCTAAAATGAACGTACTTGAATAAAATTAAAGAAAGTAGTTCTTTTCTTGGTAAATTTTAAAAAGTTCATTTTTCCATCAGTTTTTCAGGCTACTCCCATTCATTCATTCAATAAATACTTTTAAATGGCATCTTAGAGCTGAGCATTGTAAATAGCAAAGCAGAGAAATTGTTAACAAGACAGCCAAGGGCCATGCCGTTATGGAACTTTTAGTCGAGGGAAGGAGATTTCTTTTTTATTCTTATTTATTCATTTACTAATTATAGATATCTGAGTGTTATGATGTTACACTTACAGAGCGACACTAGTGCATCGGAAGGAGGCACCCAAACCTAATTTAACCCACTAACGTTCCCTTCTGTCTCAACAAGTTTATTAAACTCATTGTTTAAAGACAAATTGGAATGTTGATGAGGGTAAGTTGACTAGAAATGGGGACATAGTTTCTACGCCCATTTTATATCACAGAGGCATACCCATGAACAAAGAAGAGAGGTGTAAAACTATGCTTTTTGCAAAATCAAAGTGAACCTATTAGTACTCATCCTTGGTTTGGAGAGAAGAGTAAGATAAGTCATGACTTCTTTCTACATTCAATTTAAGCATAAAGGTAAGTAACAGGAAATATCCAGAAGATTGTACTGGTGAGACTACAGAAATCCATGTTAAAGTCCTTGGACTTTAGGTCTCAAAACCTTTAAATAAATACTTTTATGTGAACACCTGAAATCGCCCAGAACATAATTTAGTGTTAATTACTTTTTCAGGGCACCATTCGCATCCTTATTCCTTAAGCTATAGATCAGTGGGTTTAACAGAGACTAAAACTGTGTAGAAAACGGAGGTCATTTTGTCTGTGTCCATGGAGTAACTTGAGCTAGGTCTCAAATACATCAACAGAAGTGTGCCATAAAATATAGCCACAGTGGCTAATCGGGAGGTGTGTGTAGTGAAGGCTTTGCTTCTCCCCTTTGCTGAGTTGATTCTAAGATGGTTGTTATGATGTAGCTGTAGAATTATTCTCTTCCTATTTGTGAATTTTCCTGTTTTCTTCTTCTATGTGTTTTCTAGTTTCATATCATTGTGTGCTTGGTATGATTTTAAACTTCTGTGGCATTTCTGAATGGAAGCTCTGTTGGCTATCAGAGCTGGGATTTTTGGGGGCATGTTCCTCAAGTAGCAGCCACAAAAGCTGAGGTGCAGATGCATGTACAAGCTCCTTCCAGGGATATACTTGCGACTTGGAGGGGGCAAGAGTGAGAAAGTGGCAGAGGTGTCCACATGTTTTTCTGGGCTCCAGGGAGGATCTCAGTCAGCCACAAGATGCATGCTAAATTAGCAGCCTGTCCCTCAGGCAGCAGCTTTTAATGTATGCATATAGAATCCATTCAGGGAAAGACTTAGAGATAGGCTTTTCTGCCCTCTATCTGTGCTCTGAACTCTGGTGTGATAGCTGCAACTATTTATGGCTTCTCTTAATAACTACTTTTTTATTTGCTACACTCTTGTGGGCCTTGTGGAAACAAGCCCCATTGGCTCTCAGGGCTAGAGGATTTGGAGATCTGCCCCTCTGTTGAGAGTCTTAGATGTTGGGACTCTAGTTGTGGGGTCCAAACCCTTTACTTCTGAGGGAGAAACTGAGAGTCAGAGGTTTCCTTCCAATTGTATGTCCCTGTGCTGCAGGTTGGATTTATTACAACAATTTATCTTAGTTTTTCCTAGCCAATTCAGTATGGATATTTTTTCATTCTTCTGATGTGTGGGAGTCACTTGCTAGTTTCTCGATTTCCTTCAGACGAAATTGTACCATGTGTAGCTGTTCATTTGGTGTGTCCACAGGAAAAGGGCAGCTCAGGAGCTTCCTATTTCACCATCATTAAAGATTTCCCTTTAATCCCCAAAATGCTTTATTTGGACAATAATATGTTCCATCAGTCACTGGGGACATGTGAGAAGGATGTGATGTAGAGACTAAGAAGGGGGAGAGGATGATGAAAATTGAAGTAGACAGGCTAGAAAACATCAAAAGCTTTGGATGTGGTGTTCCCTATTTATGTAGAACATCAGGATAAAAGAGTCATTATAGGACATCTGCCCAAGCATCTATTTCAGTCATGTATCTCCTAAAAATAGTCCCTATAATGTATTATTCAACCTAACAAATTCAGGGACTGGAAGCCCACAATTAATTCAGTCAATTCTAAGTTTGGAATTTCAGTTTTGAGCTTAAAATTCTCTTGTCTTTAATTCAAACCCTCTCATTCTGATAAAACTGTTAATATGCAGATAAAATCAGTCTTCAGATTCTACAATATATATTTGCCATAAGGAAGGGAGATAAGTTAATTAGATGACATATTTACATCCTCTAAATTAGCGGCAATCAACGGAAATCCCATTTTTCTTAGACAATAAATTTCAAACAATGTTTTCTACCATGCTGCTACTCATAAGTAACAATTCCAGAAGAGTATGTATTAATTGAGGAAATATAGTTCAGCTGAAAATCCTTAAAGCCTTTTGTCAAAAAAAAAAAAAGAAAAGAAACAGTGTCCATAGGATGCTTTCCATCATAATACTACGTGATAGGTCACAGTGTCCCTTAGAAAATCAGAGAATCTTTTTGGGCTTTACTTCCATTTTGAAATGTTTTCCCACAAAGGCATTTTACAGTGGCAGCTAAAAAATCCAAGACATTCAGTGGCCGTTGATTTCTATAGTTGTAATGGATAATAAAGACTGACCTTGAGTCTTCCAAGGTCTGTCAAATATATGACCATATCCGTGTTGTCTCAACATGCGGATTCAGTGCTTTAACCATCAGAAGTCATAACAGAGACAGATGAAATAGATAAATATCAAAAACACACATAGACAAATGCTCTTTACTTCAAGTGTAATTAACATGTATGTCTTTACAGATCTATTACTTTAGTATCCACAATCACTTTATGTACTTTCCTAAAAGTTATAAAATATATATATATTCAAGCTGCATACCACAACTTAGTTAATTTTATGTTACTGACAACTAATAAAAGCAGTCAAAAATGTTATGCACAGTTTTACTTTATTGGATACATGTTTGTTTTGCCTTTTGATGTCCCAAACACTATGCAGGAGCTTTGGATAACAGGGATGGAATTCTCAGTCCTTGAGCAAAGATTGTTCACAATTTCATATTAGAGGCATTAATTTAATAAACAGGGTGATATTAAAAGAATGCTTAAAGGAGATAGCTGTCTGTGAACTGAAAAAAGGCATTTAACTAGAGCTGAGAAAGGTGAGGAACGGAAGAGAAGCTTCCTGGAGGAAGTGATGGAGGAGCTGATAGTAAATAATTACAGCACAAGTGCTGGCCCCATGGCCGAGTGGTTAAGTTCACGCACTCTCCTTCGGTGGCCCAGAGTTCAGATCCTGGACACGGACATGGCACTGTTCAGTAGGCCATGTTGAGGCAGTGTCCCACATGCCACAACTAGAAGGAACCATAACTAAAATACACAACTATGTACTGAGGGGATATGGGGAGAAAATAAAAGCAGGGGGAAAAAAAAAAAGAAGATTGGCAACAGATTTTAGCTCAGGTGCCAATCTTTACAAAAATAAAATAAATAAAATAATTACAGCACAATGATGTAATTTACCAAGGCACTTTACATGGCTCTTTATAACCTATCCTTGGGATTCTTTAATGCTAAAATGTTACGAAACCGGCCACCTCAAGACTTCTGTAACTGTCAGACCCTCTTCCTAGAATCCTTTCTGTTCCCCAAACTGCACTTTTTTTTTTTTAGATCTAAGACGATTCAAATATTCATCTCCATGCAGGGAAGCTTTTCTTCTACTGACTAGATTTTGATATTTTTTCTAGATTTTTAACCTCCAGTTTTTTACTTTATGAAAGTTTTGAGCCTTAATATGAATTATTTGAGTCTTTAGTTAATTAAAGTTTATTTATTTTTCTAGACTATAGGATTCATTTGTATAGAAACTACTGGATTCATCATGAACTCCAAAGCATCTAGATGTGCAAAGAGAACATAGTGATATTTAATACATAAATACAGATCAAATAAATACAGATACTCATTTATTTAAATGTGAGAAAATTATGTCTCTCTTGTATAATATTATATAATTTTATGAAAACAGCAATCATTAAATGCATGTGAGTGTGTGTGTGTGTACACATAATATACATACTTAAAACAATCTTTTATTTTTCAATTTTTCTAGGGCCTCTTTCACATCCTTGTTCCGTAGGCTATAAATCAGAGGGTTTAACATGGGAATCACAAGGGTGTAAAACAATGAGGTTATTTTGTCTTGATCTAAGGAGTATAAAGAACTCGGTCTAAAATATGTAAAGAGCATAGTTCCCTGGAAAATTGCTACAGCAGTTAAGTGGGAGGTGCAGGTGGAGAAAGCTTTGAACCTCCCTTCAGCTGAGTGGATCTTCAAGACTGATATGATAATATAACAATAAGAGACAAGAACCCCTGACATGGTGCTCAGTTCAATGAAGCCAAAAACAGTGAATAATACCAACACATTGACTTGTGTATCAGTGCAGGAAAGGAGGAAAAGTGGTGGTAAATCACAGAAGAAATGATTAATCTCATTTGACGCACAGAAACATAAGCGGAACGTTAATGTGGTGTGTATCAAAGCATCTGCCATTCCCACGAGATAAACCCCGGCCATGAGCAAAGAGCACACTCTATTGGACATGTTGACTGCATAGAGCAATGGGTTTCTAATGACCTTGTATCTATCAAAGGCCATCACGGCCAATAATAGACACTCAGAATCTGCAAAGGTACACGAGATGAAGAATTGCAGAGCACAGCCAAGGAAGGGGATTGATTTGTTCTTGGCAAATACGTCCACCAACATCTTGGGACCAATTGCTGTGGAATAACAGAGGTCACAGAATGAGAGGTGGCTGAGGAAAAAGTACATCGGTGTGTGCAGTTGGGAATCCATTCTAATTAAAATGATCATTCCAAGATTTCCCAAAAGATTAATGAGATAAACAACTAGAAACATAGTAAACAGGATCACTTTCATCCCAACGTTATTGGAAATTCCCAAGAAAATGAATCCATTCAAGGAGGAGCAATTTTCGCCAACCATTCCTCTTTGTTCTTACCTAAATTTATGAAGAAATAATCCAAAAAATGATAGATACATTTTAATTTTTCTGGACATCCACATATATCTGAAAGGCAGAATACAGTTTCCTTCTATAATTGTTTTTTAATAGTCAAAAAATTATCCAGTCATGTACCCAGTCTTTAAAGAAGGATTGCTATATATTTGATAATGGTAAAAAATAAATAGAGACAGATATTGGAAAATTTTTAACTGAATTACATATCATTCATGATCTATGTGATTTTGTATAAGATTTATTTCTCCAGGCTTTAACTTTCTTATCTATGGCAGTAGATTTAGATGAATTAATGTCACAATTCTGCATTCAATATAATATGGTTGAGACAACAATGTTAGTGGGACCAGGTTGTAAGATGTAGGACTGAGCATTTTCTAAGCCTGAAAATAGTCAAATGGAAGCAAAAAATGATTACCATTGTTATGTTCCTCAAAAAATATGATTGGCTTAAAAGACTTGATGTTAATTCTAGAAACAATGAATACCATTACCTAATAATAATGAAATGATTACTTTACTGTTCTTGCTCTTTTACCTTTAGTTTTTGGTGAGACATGAAATAAGCATTAAACCTTTCCTCTAGAAATCTGTTATTACTCTGTCACAATACTCATTCCCTATTTGTGGGAGTTGTCTGGTGCCAACAGATGACCCTCTTGACCAAAGAAAAGTGCTAAAAAGAAGTGAGAATGATAGAATGTAACACGTGCATTTGCATCTCTTTGGTTTTTCTATAGATGCTTAAATTTTAAAAATGTAAACAGGATGAGGGACAATAAACGTTCCTGAGACATATAGGCTTCTCTTCTTTATGGATGTGTATATTTATGTGTATGTCATGTGTTTGCATGTATATATGTCTTTGTTGATATATGAGAATAGGAATGTTGCTGATTTATTTTTTCTTAGAGTTAAGTAAATATAGCATGTGGTTCACATGGAGGTGAGTATGCATGTCTCTATTTGTAATGTGGTACCTAAATTATTTCTGAAACAAAAAAACTTATATTCATGTACATACTTCCCCAGTGATAAACAGTTCTCCTGTGACCCTAGATTAAAATAAAATCATTAAAATGTTATTTTGTGGATCCTAATAATTTCAGTCAGTTCAGTTCTGAGAAAAAATATAATTTTTTGATGATAGGTTGCTCAGTTTATTAAACTGTGTAAGCAGACGTAAAGTCAATCATTTACAAATTTCTCTTTTTTCAAAAATTTCCCCTCTATTTCTTAAATTTGGAGACTCAGGAACCTACCTGAGAGGAGCAGTGCTTTCTGTACTCACTACAGGTGGCTGAAAAGTAGGCAGATGGCATTTCATTTTACCAGGTAGCATTTGGGACTTAAATCTCTGAAGCTTCCACCCTCAGGCTTCAGTGTATGCTAACATGGGATTAATTATATTCCTTGTTCTGTATTTTCCCCTGTGAGTACAGCAACAACTTTAGCACAAACCGAAGCTTATTTCTTCACTATTGTCAACACGTTCGTCTGACAGTAATAGAAGTGAAAATTACTTTTTTGTTGAGCTTGACATTGACACTGAATCTATACTTTCTGTCTCCAGTCAAAGCAGCAATTCAATAAAATACAAAATGATCCTCTACTTAGTAATTTCCATCGCCTTTCTATTTTTCATTTTGTTTCTCTCATTTTTGAAGCATTATCTTTCACCACCTCATTTAGGAATATTGCTATTCTTTGATGCTACGATTTTTATTGAGACATAATTTTATATACTATAAAATTTACCCTTTCTATGTATGCACTCCTTTAGTTTTCGTATTTTCACAAAATTGTGCAGCCATCACCACTATCTAATTCCAAAACATTTTTCCTCATCTTAGTAAGTAACTCATACTCATTACCATGCAACTCCCCTTCTTGCCTCCCCACTACTCCTGGCAACCACCAATCTGCTTCCTGACTATAGGAGATTGTCTATACTGGGTAGCTCATATCTCGGCATTATATATTATATGGGGTGTTTTATTCTTATTAGTGGTCTTCTTTTACTTAGCATAGTGTTTTTAAGGTTCATCCATGTTTTAGCAGTTTCTGAATTTCTTTTTATATGGCTGAATTATATTTCAATTTTTGAATGTGGCACATTATCTATTCATCAGTTAATGGCCATTTAGGTCTTCTCTACTTTTTAGTTGGTATTAATAATGATGATTAAACATTCCTGTCAATGGAAACTATAAAGGTCACTTTCTTCAACAAGCATTGTCTCATTCCAATCCCCAAAATGCATCTCATCCATCCACACTTTGTTGATTTTATGACTCTATCACATTCTCTACATTTAGTAGACTATTTTTTTAATTATGTTTATTTTATTCATATAAAAATCTCTATTACATTTAAGGGTTTATAAATACATTCAATTTTTAATTTTATATTCCCCAAAGTCCCTAGAACAAGTATTTGCAAAGGTAATTGTACCCTAAATATTTAATGTTAAATATTTTAAGTTTCTTGAAGTGGAGGCTGGAGTATGAATAGCAATACACTAGCTTTGGGAATTTTTATCTGCTAATATAGTTCCTATGTGTAGGGAAGATTCAGTCAAAAATTTTTCCATGGATAATCATTTTTCTGGGATACATTTAGTTTGCTACTATCCATACTAGTTCTTTAAGTAATTGAGAATAGCAGTAAGTTTGAATTTCATATCCTCCCCAAATACTTCCCAAGAGATGACAATGGAATTCTCCATACTTCTTAAACCTTGATTATCCATCTTGGAATCTGGTGTGACTGGGCTACTTCCCAAGGTCCCAGAGCTAACTCTGCTTTCACAAACACAATAACGATTGAAACGCCTGTCGCTCTTCCTTCTATGTGGTTGCTGTTCCAGTGCTGCTTCATTCAGTGGCTTTGTAAGTATGTGCAAAACAAAGAATAAAAAGGTTGCACATTTTCTCATGTATTTACTTAAAGTGTTAAAAACTCTTAATAAAAGAATCTGGAAGGGGAAACCTCAAAGTTCTGCAATGGACTATGATAGTTTGGGCAATTAAAGACGACTGCACACATCATTACACCGTTTTCCTTAGAGGCATAGTTCCCATATATCCTCCTGTTGAACTTGTGCTTTTCTTCAACCACTTTGACTAACAGAAGTAAGCAGAAATGCTATATGTCTCTGTTGAGAGCTTCCAAGTAGGAAGTCCAACTATCCTTCTGGATAAACCATATGACCGACTCTGAGCCTACATGGAAGGGTACCAGGTGAGTCGATCTTTCTAGGCATTCTCATCCTGGTGCCAGTTATGAAAGACCTTATAGCCTGTCTCAACTTTCAGTTGAATACTTCATTGTGACCCAGTCAACATAAGGAAGATAGAATAATTGACCAAGGATCACTGTTTTAAGCCATGCAATGTTTATACAGTAAAACACAACCAGAATAGTATAGAGAGAATATAACCAGAGAGAAACTTTATTTCAGAAAGCATTTATTTTTACTATCATGTAGTTTTTCATGCACACACACAGATATATATATTCTATAAAAAAAGGAAGCTTGTTTCTAGACTCAATTCTTTAACTATCTTTTTGTCTTTGATTCATCAGAATACCATCCAAATTTTCTATTTCTAAGTTTCCTTAGCAGAACTAATTGGTCTAGAAAGTTCAAACTAAAATTTCCAGTACTAAATGGCTATGAAGAAATCCCAAAAGCAACGAATGAAAGCCTAACACATTCTGAGATGAGTACCTAAAATCAACCCTAAATTGCATTAATAGTGAGAATAGGTGTGGTTTGCAAGAATATCTGGATTCTATTAACAATTTTGGAAATGGACAATGGGAAAAATGTACTGACCTTACACCTGTGGTATACATTCACTTTTACAATGATGGCTGATTCACAAATATTAAAGTTATCACTATTCATCTTATAGTTTCCTCTCTGTTTAGTGAGTCAAAACAAGAATTTCTATAAATAAGAATGTATGATGCGCTTAAGTTTCCTTAACAATTATTTTATTAACTCCTTACAAGAAATGAGTGATACTGCAATAGCAGTTCAGATACGTGTTATATTCAATGGTAAACTAGTAACATGAGGAACGTTGGGGATAGAGAAGTGTCCCCAGAACAGTGATGTGTATATAGTATGGCAATTTTATCATGTGGCCTAAAAAGAAAAAATAATGTCAGTAAGCCACATTGTTTACCCTCCAGGAACACAATGCAGTATGTGTATATATGTATGCAGTCTTTGTAAGTGTGTGTGTGTTTCTATATGCATGGACACACATATTGAATTGAGGTGGAAGAAGATTGGTTGTATTAGATTTGGTATCCTGTTTCTGTAGCAACTGTTACAGTATTCGTTCAATTTTGCTTAATAATTGGTAGGGATAATATTTATAGTCAATTTTATAGCATGTACACACACACACGTGCACAAGCATACACAAACACACACACACACCTATGGAACACTTTCTATATAGTGCTCCATGTATGTGTGCACGCTTGTGCAAACTAAAGATAAACTTTTTGCTAAAATATGGCAGAAAAAAACAGTAAGAAGATATATTAAGATTTCCTACGCAAATCAGAGAGGTGCATCCTGAATTCAAATCAAACATCATTTATGGACATAATTTAACACCTAGCAATTGCTTTTAAAGTTTGTAAATATTCATAAGACATAATATCATCATCAAACTCCTATTCTGAGTTCAGATCTTTTTTATGAAATGTGTTACATACCTCCAGATAAAAGTCTACTTGAATGGAAAATGACTAATACTGTGTTATATTTATTGCTACTGAACACTTGAACATTACTAACATTTGTGTGGGAAAAAAATGAGGTGGAGATGGCTGAATTGCCCAATTCTGGGGAGTAAATAGAAAATAAAAAAATGTAGTGGCTCCTGAAATTGTGCAACATGGCAACTCTCCGGGATACACTCCATATTGGTCACATTCTGAGTGAATCAAGACAGACTACTTCAAAGAATAGATTGCCATGCTTCACATTATGTTCCCAATATTAAGATACCAAATGTACTCCTGTGAGAGATATTTTATTAAGAGCTCAAACAATATAACTAATTGCTAATAATTATATACCATTTAAACTTAAGATACTGATGCATTTGTGTATTCAAGATGCTTGCTATCACTGTTTAGTTCTCTGGTACACATTTTGAGGATGTAGAATTTTCCTTGGTCTTTTCAAATTAGTTTTCCCCTCAGTTGCTTTCATGTCTTCAGGAATGTGAAAATCCCTCAGATTACATTTTGTTCAAACAGGATGTAACTGTAGCTTCTTATACAGGGCTGCTTTTCCAGACCCTGTAGACTAACTTCCCTTCAATCTACCCCCTCCCAATGATGTAAACTTGAGTCTGTGGAGCTACAATATTATTATAAACTGCATAACTTAATTTAACTCTCAAATGGATCTGTTTCACTAAGAATAGAATTCTTAAATAATTGAAAAAAGGCAATCTGTAGGAGAAATTTTATACATCAGATAGAAGCAAGTGAGAAAACTTCATATGTAAGGGTTTTCAGATGACACTAAAGCAATGCTATGTAGGCATATGACTACCTAGAAGATCACATTCTTCAGAAAATAGTTGTCCGTCCCTGAAACGTTAAGCATCATGACACAGATTTTATTTCCTGATAGTGGCCGCAAAACACAGTTTCCCTGCCACTGGAGGAAAGATTAGAAATGCCTGTGGGTGGATAAAAACATTGTTGTTCTGCAAGCAAGACAGCACTTTGAGTAAGATGAAGATTAATTATATACTGAGCTATTCAAGGAAATTAGGCACTATATTAATTTTACAAATATATTATGAACACATTGTGTACAAGGAACTGATAAATTAAAAAAATATGTATCTTATCATTGCCTACAATCTGATAGTGAATAGACTTTGTTTTGTGGAAATTTATTTGTAGTATAATATGCATATGGAAAACTTTCACTGAAGAAAGTATACTGCAACTAAATTTTCAGAGCTGAAAAGATCCCCCCACCCAACCAGGCCAAAAACACATTAGTAGCATCTTAGAAATCATCCCCACACCCATCACAAATTGATGTACAACATGATAAGTTAGTTTTCATGTTTTTGAGGTATATAGTAGTACAATCATACAGTTTTATGCTTTTTTTGTCTTGCTCATTTTACTCAACTTGTTTACTATGTTTGTGAGATTTTTCCTTGTTGTTACATGTGGAAATAGTTAATTCATCCTCATTACTGTGTAGTTTCCAATGTACAAACTTACCAAAGTTATTTATCTAATTTGGAACAGGAGTCAGCAAACTATGGTTCATAAAGTTTTATTGGAATTCAGACACATCATTTTATTTATATATGGTTGAGGTTTTTTTGTGTGTCTGTGTGATACAAGAAAAATCCTGAGTGATTATGACAAAGACTTTATGGCCTGCACACTCTAAAATATTTATGACTTACAACTTTTAGGAGAAGTTTGTCAATTCTTCATCTATTGTGTTGGTAAAACTTTGAGTTGCTTTCAGTTTTGTGTTATTGTCAATAAGACAATGGTGAATATAACTGTCCACGTCTTTGGGTGGACAGATTAACTCATTTCCCTTGGGTATAAATCTAGGAAAAGAATTTTGACGTCAAGGACATTTATATGTCTAGATTTAGTGGATACTTTTGTACAGTTTTACAAAGTAAAGTGCTAATCCTCATTTTCTATTCTAAATGTGTAAGAGCAACAGTTGCTCCACATCCTCACCAATATGTGATATTTCCATTCTCATTTTAACCAGTCTGTAGTTGAGTCATAATACTACATTTAGGTATTTATTTTTGTTTCCTTGAATGCAAATAAAGTTGGACATTGGCTTCTATGAAATGTCTATGAGTTTCTGAATTTGAATAACAGGCCACTAAAAAGGGTCATTTTTAAGTGTTTGATCTTCTGAAATTCATACTATCTGGCTGGCTTTATTGTCACCACTATTTGAGGTTGAAACAGCCAAGAGATGCAGTACAATTCTTTGGTGTTAAAAAGAAGAGACATCTATTTTTCTTTTTCAAAACCTTTCCAGTACTGGGATGGGTTTACACAGTAGTAGATTCATATTTCATTGAGACAAATTGCATCAGATGGAAAGGATCTTAGAGCTAATCTAGATGAATTCCCTATTTTACATAAGGGTAACATGGGTATAGAAAAAAAGAGTGGCATGTTAAATGCCATAGTGATTTAGAGTTGCATTATTACCTGGTTCATAGTGTGTTTCTGGAAAGAGAGATGTCCAGGGAGGTTAAAAATTACCACCTCTGACTTTAAAACTGGACCACTTACTTATTGGGTTATTGAACATTCTTACTGTTCTATTTCTAAAAAATATAGTTACACACCCTATCCTCATAATGTATCTGTCTGTTCTCTGTATTAGACTTATACCCAATCCTACTTTTGATATGTCATACTTACATTTAAAGATTCAATGGCCAGGATGAAAGAAGGAGTCAAGATATAAAACTTGACTATAATATTAACCAACTACACACAGTCATTGATAACATTGTATTTGGACAAAGATATTTGCCATCAGTCATTGGTGGATGTGTGAGAAGGATGTGATGTGGAAAGACTAACAATGGAAGGGGATGATGATCATTGCATTTTGCAGGGAACACTCATTCATTTATTCAATAAATGAATAAATTTATTTTGAATGTCATCCTGTAGTTGAGTATCGTAAACTGCAAAGTAGACATATTGGAGGACAAGACAGACAAGGTACTTACATTTATGGAACTTTGAGGGAGGGCAGGACTTTTTAATTTATTCTTAGTTATTAATTTATTACTTATAAACTTCTAAGTGCTACAATGGAACATTTATAGGGTGATAATAGAACAAAGGAAAGATACAAATAAATGTAATGTAACCCACTAACACTTACTTAGACTAAGCAACTTTATTAAACTATTGGTTTAAAAAAAAATATAGGAACCTTGGAAACTTAGAAGAGAAAGTTTAGTTGACATGGGGGGAGGGATTGCTCTGCCCATGATGTTTCCCTGGATAACAACCATGAACACAGAAGGGAATTATAAACAGACCTTCTTTGCAAAACAGGAAAATTATTCTATTACTACTCTTCCTTAGCTTGGAGACAAGGATAAGATCAATACTGAAGGCTCTCTACACTCAATGTAGGCACAATGATAACCAATAACAAATATCTAGAAGGTGTATTGGTGAGACTACAGGAAACGATGTCAAAGTACCTGAACTTTAGCTCTCAGAATCTTTACATAAATATTTTTTGGTGAAAACGCAATTTTACCCAGAAGATAATTTAGTGATGATTGATTTTTTTCAGGGCACTTTTCACATCATTATTCCTTAAGCTGTAGATGAGTAGGTTTGATATAGGAATGGCAAGTTTATACAAAACAAAGGCCATTATGTCTGTGTCCATGGAGTAACATAACCTGAATCACAAATACATGAACCAGCGTGTAACATGAAATATAGGCACAGTGGTTACGTGGGAGGTGCATGTAGAGACGCATTTTCATCTTCCTTCCGCTGAGTTCATTCTAAGGATGGTAGTTATGATGTAGCTGTGGGAGAGGAGGACAGTGATGATACTGTATCCCAGAACACAACTACCAAAAGTGAACACCACAATCTCATTGACAGTTATGGCTGAAGTAGACAGAGCTAGTGAGGCTAGGATGTCCCAGAAAAAGTGATTGATGATATTAGAATTACAAAATGGCAAATGAAATGTGCAACACGTGGATTACTGAATCAACCAAACCTTCCATATACACGATGGCCACTAGCTGGGTACCGACTCTCCTGGACATGGCTATTGTATAAAGAAGAGGATGGCAAATGGCTACATAAAGGTCATATTCCATGATGGCCAATATGAGACATCCCGCATTTGCAAAGGCCCCTCAAAAATACATCTGAATGGCATGTAAATTATATGGAATCATTTTTTGCTCAGATAAGAAATCAGCCAGCATTTTGGGAGTGAAAGTAGAGGAGTAGCCAACATCACAGAATGACAGATTGCTCAGGAAATAATACATGCACACGTGGAGTCTGGCACCCTTCTGGAGCACAGTATCATCCCTAGATTGGCAATCACAATTATGTCACAAGCCAGCAGAAATAGAACAAAGAGCCCCTGCTGCACATCCTGTCTGTCAGAAAGTCCTAGGAATAGGAAGTCAGTAAACACAGTGCAGTTCTCAACAGCCATCACTCAGGTCTGGAAATCCCGGGTTAAGAAAGAAATGGAAGTGGAGGGTAATATCATAATATTATCTTAACAGTTAAACTGCCATTCCTTTCTATTTTGCAGCAATTAGAAAAAGAGAGATTGCTAAGTCCGTTGTTGGTAAACTTATCTCCCTGAAATGTACAATTGCATATAAATTATAAATTGATAAAATAATAATAATAATACTGCTTCCATTTGTATAGCACTGTAAAGAGTTTGTAGGACACTTTCATCCAAATTAAACATGTTATTTCTACACCAAACTATGTAATATTTATGATAATTTTTGCTATTTCTATCTTACAGATTAAGAACTTGAAGTCCTGGGGCCGGCCCTGTGCCCTAGTGGTTAAGTTCACGCGCTCTGCTTCTGCGGCCCAGGGTTTCGCTGGTTCAAATCCTGGGCGTGGACATGGCACCATTTGTCAGGCCATGCTGAGGCGGTGTCCCACACGCCACAACTAGACGGACCCACAACCAAAAATAAATACATAACTATGTACTCGGGGCTTTGGGAGAAAAATAAAATCTTAAAAAAAAAAAAAAAGAACTTGAAGTCCTCAGAATCACGGCAATAGTTCTTACAATTACTTGGTCTAGACAATCTACATATTACGACATGATAGTTTTTGTTTTCAAATTTCTAGAAATGTTGTATCCTGTAATAGAAAAGCATAGTTAAGTGACAGATGCAGGTAATGAGATATTTCTTTGTTTTTCCTACAAAATTGTGCAGCAGCAGAGCTATGGCAGGTTCCTCCATATAACACACTCCCATTTCCTCATTAGGCCCTCAGGTCCTATCCCGCCTACTGAATCCTATCCCGTCATTAACAGGGGATAGAGATCATCTGTGGTCCAGGACCCCCTGGAGCAGGGAGGGTGGTGTCTGCTAGAGAAGAGCGTGGATGAGTCTCCATGAGTGATACACTAGAGTGCGCAGCCAGGAAACGCCAGGGGTAATCAGACTCCCTCTGACAGCTGCTGTGGCTCAGGGGAGATTATGAAGAATTTTTGGGAGCTAATTGTAGAGATGCTAGTAGCACAAATGACAGAGAGGCAAGAAAGGGAGTTTGGTTACTGTGCGAGTCCGCTGCCCTAATTGACCAGAATTTGCATGATCTATTCACCAGCAGGTCAGATGTGTAAGACACATGATAAAAGTGTTTCTGTGACCACTGTCCCATGATCTCAGAGAGAGTCTGAACTGTCCCCCATCCCAAGCCTAAAAATTGTAACAATGTTTTATTCCTTTCTTTGATCCCTGTTTCTCTTGAATATCTCTGAAATCTGTCTCCTTTGGTTTAAACGAGTTGGTTGTCCTTGGGAGGCTAATTGAATTCTATGCCCCACTGTTATATTTTATCCAAACCAATTATGTTATATATAATGTCATTTGTGACCTCCTCTGTTCCGTGAGAATTTAAGGAAGGTGGATTTGAAGGGAGATGAAGGGCAGAAAAAGGACATCTGAATATTGATCTAGTGATCAATGTGCAGGTTTCTAAAAACTTGACCTGAACTCGCTAAAATATCTGTCCCTATAGACACATCTTTAAACAAATATTTTCCTTAAAAATAAAAAGATTTTATAGCAATAAAAGTAGAGGTAAGAAATACAAAACGATAAAAAATTTCCAATCACCTTCACAATCCATGATCGCAAATTATTGTAAGCCCTGCAATCTATGTACATAAGTTTTAAAAATAAATAGATCAATAGAAGTAGTTTAAATAAATGTTTGTGTTATATTTCATACCTTCCTTTGGATTTATAACATGCTTTCAGTTGAAATAGGATAAAAGGACTAAAGAAATTTAAAACATGAATGAAAGAAACCACAAAAAATATTAGTTCCTGGCCCCGAACTACTGACTTCTTTGTTGCGCGCAGGTCTATCTACAGCAGGGTTCAGTGTTGTCTCCTGACTGACCCGGCTTACATAACTCTCTCTGTGTCTGGTCTCTGGGTGTTGAACACTTGTTGTCTGAGGAATAAGTGACAGATGTAATAATGTGATTTATCATCTGATATTTTTTACAAGCAGTGTGACTCAGGAAAACACAGACCTTTTATAAAAAATTCCTTTCATTAATACCTTTCTGCCCAATATTGTACTTATTCACCCAGTCAAAGAACATCCTTATTTCCAGTTCACCAATTCCTATATGTTCGTTTGGTTTCATTTCCATAATTTATAAAATAAATACATGCCCACTCACACTCACACACTTACACAGATAAACATACACAAACATTCTCCCCTTAAACACATTTACAAATGATTTTTGTAAAAACAGGAGAAACTACTGATAATCACATTGCCTAGGGATAATTGTTTAGTTTTTAAACAAAAAAGATGTCAGAGTACATATACTTTATAAATATAAAAGAGTATCATGATTAGAGGTAATATCCCTTTCTATTAATGTATACTAATTGATTCAATCTATAACTTGCTAAGGGCCACTTAGCTTATATACCATTCTTTGTATCATATAAACCCTGATGTTAGTAAAATTTTACATACATAATTTACCACAGCCAGAGTCTTCTTTAAAATGAATTCTAAGAAATAGCCTTTAAGAGCAAAGAGATTTGACTTTAAATAAAAGCAATTTGGCATTATCATAGTCAGAGTTTATATTATCTAATTATTACCACATATTATCATATATTTCATATATTATCACATACGTCCTGACTTTTGTCTAATAAACCCATAATATCATACAGATATTGAAAACTAGTGGTGATAAGTAAGCTTCTACAGTCCCATAGACACTGTTTCATTGAGTCCATACAAATTACTCACAATAGATTCCTGAATATAGTGCAATGAAACAAATTTGTCTGAAAAGATAATTCTCTCAAATACCCTTACGGAATGTTGTGGTGAGTTCGTGTTAAAGTGACATTTACAAATTCACAAAATTAATGACACATAGACTCCTATATTTGTGAGAGACCATTCAAGTCCCACTTCTAAACCAAGGCAGGAGCTCAACAGTGATTGAGGGCAGATGGGAGCAAATAAGAAGAGTTGCTACATTAGGAGGTAATCTGTTTTATTTATATTGACTGGGCACGTGAACATTTTAAGTTGGTGTGAAGTGAAAGGGATGTACCATTCCAGGGATCAAATAGATAATAAAGAAATTGGTGTCCCTTGACATTGTGTGACCTCGCAGCTTAGGGGATAGTCTGTGCATTGCCCATTTATTGAGTACTATTTTATGGTGCGGGTGAGTCATTGCTGCACAAGCATAGGTTACTATGTGTACTTTAAATGCCTACCATTGATTGATGTTCTGAAAAAATGTACAATAATCATGTACATTAGCTGTACATCTTGAGTCTTACTGCAGTTAATTGTCACAAATATGTAAATGAAAATTTATGCAAACAAAAAAAAGTAAGACATGGAAGGGATGTACCAGATTATATATCCTAATATGTCAGGTAGTTTTGCATTTCTTATGAAACATCACCTGGAGTAAAAGGAAACATAGATTTGCAGTTACTTTTGTCTACTTGTTTATCTTGTTTGTTGTTACAGAGTTTCTCCCTGCTTTTAATAAAGCTAAAATATTAGGCAAATTTCATTTAAGTTAATATCTTTTTAATTTTTGGTAAAGTGATTTGGTGATAATTTTTAATGTCTTTCATCATGTATTGTTATTCTTTGTGTGATGACCCCACTGCTAAAACACCAAATGTGCTCCTGTAGGAGATATTGTTGGTGCAAATCTGAAACCTCCTAAGTAATTGCTAGTAATTTTCCACCAGGTAAACTCAAGAAAATGATATATTTGAGATGCCTAAGAGCTTTACTACGATTCTCTGCTTATCTGGTGCACATTTGGAGGAGGAGGAATCTTCCTTGGTCACCTTCTTTTTTTTTTTTTTTTTTAAGATTTTATTTTTTCCTTTTTCTCCCCAAAGCCCCCCGGTACATAGTTGTGTATTCTTCGTTGTGGGTTCTTCTAGTTGTGGCATGTGGGACGCTGCCTCAGCGTGGTCTGAAGAGCAGTGCCATGTCCGCGCCCAGGATTCGAACCGACGAAACACTGGGCCGCCTGCAGCGGAGCGCGCGAACTTAACCACTCGGCCACGGGGCCAGCCCCTTGGTCACCTTCTTTTGATTCTTTTCCACACTCACTTTCCCTCAGGTGCTTCCCTTTCTCCAGGGATGCCAATTTCCTCAGGCTACACTCTTTAGGCAGGATCCAAACTTAACCTTCACCAACATGGCTTCCCCTCCAGACAATGTAGTCTTACTCCCACTCCCCATTAAAGCTGGTGCACAGGTAACAATATTTTGCTGAAAACTGGATAATCTAAATTATTTCCCAAAGCATTTGTGTTTTAATAGAATGACTTTCTTTAACTAAGGGGAGAAAATACTTACGGTAGAATTAAGACATCAGAGACAACAAGTGAGAAAAAAAACCTGTGTGCACATGGCTTTCCTGGTATCACTGGTGCACCTAACCATAATAGTACAGGGGCTGGCCTGGTGGCGCTGAGGTTAAGTGCGCACGTTCTGCTTCTCCGCAGCCTGGGGTTCGCCGGTTTGGATCCTGGGTGAGGACATGGTACCGCTTGGCAAAAGCCAGGCTATGGTAGGCATCCCATGTAGAAAGTAGAGGAAGATGAGCACAGATGTTAGCTCAGGGTCAGTCTTCCTCAGCAAAAAGAGGAGGATTGGAAGCAGTTAGCTCAGGGCTAATCTTCCTCAAAAAATAAAAAAATAGAAATAAATATAATACTACACAAGCAACTGTGTACTTATAAACTCCTTCTGCCAGAAGTTGATTGTCTGGCCCTGAGGCATGGGCCATATCAAATAAATTTAGAGCATGATAACGCTAATAAGAAAAATCAAGTTCACTAATCTCCTTCTTTCAGATGTCAAAATTGACTTTAGTGAAGCTGTTTAAAAATGGAGTCAGAGCTACCTTTCCAGAGACTGCATTGCTGTCTTCAACCTTGGACTCAGCAAAACCTTTGGACTGGGCCAAAACAGCAATTGTTTGAGAAGTCAGGAGGAGAACGAACATCCTGATCACAAAGATTGATGATTTTGGACTTTCTGAAGATAAAATCAGTAGTCAATCAATGTTCAGGCAATACTAGCTTCTTCCCCCAATTCAATTAAAACTGAGTAATATAATGTCCCTTTTTTGTCTCTAAAAGCCGCTAACTTTTATTTCCTAGTGGGACACTATGTGAGTTTCCAGCTGAATCTGTGCTCCCTGAACTGCAATTCTTTGATTCCAAATAAACGTGTTGCCTCTTAAACTGATTTCCATTTTGGAAGTTGACCAGGAAATGAGGAAAGCAGGGCTGGTGGATTGGTAACAACATCACTTTTCTATAAGCAAGGTAGCGCTTTTTAGTAACATAAAGAATAATCATTTAATAAAATATTCTATGAAAGTTGTATGTGTCATTAATTTTAAAAGAATATCTTGAAAACATAGCATATAAAAGAAGCTGATAGAAATTTAAAAAGTAGTAATGAAATCCTGCGGTTGTTTACAATCTGAAAGTAAATAGTATCTGTTTTTAAAAAACCTTTTTAAAGTCATATATATATTTAACAAAAAAGTAGGTGAATTTTTTTTTTAAGATTTTACTTTTTCCTTTTTCTCCCCAAAGCCCCCAGTACATAGTTGTATATTCTTTGTTGAGGGTCCTTCTAGCTGTGGGATGTGGGATGCTGCCTCAGCATGGCTTGACGAGCAGTGCCATGACCGCGCCCAGGATTCGAACCACTGGGCCGCCAGCAGTGGAGCATGCAAACTTAACCACTCGGCCATGGGGCCAGCCCCCAAAAGCAGGTGAAATTTTGAAAATTAAAATATCTCTGCATCCTAACTCTGACCAAAAGACAGAAGTCAATGAGCATTGCAGAGACTGTCTGTGGACCCCAACACAAATTAATATCCAATATAGTAAGTGGTTCTGTATATTCTTTAAAAACTATATAGAAGCTAAATGATCCTTGTTCCCGATACCCATTCAGCCTGGCACATATGAATTTTGTCTAAGATGAACATACTAGAATTAAACAAAAGGAATTCTCTTTTTTTTTTTGTAAATTTACAAAGGCACCAATTTGCATCAATTTTCCAAGGGACACACATTCATTTATTCAATAAATGCTTTTGAATGAAATCCTGGAGTCAAGCGTTTGTAAATAGCAAAGTAGAAATATTGGTGAACAGGACAGCAAGGAGGTTTGAATTTACAAAACTTTGAGCTAGAGCAGGATTTTAAAAATTTCTTCTTATTTATTTATTAACTACTTCTAAGTGTTATAAAGGAATATTTATAGGATGATACTAGTGCCTAGGAGAGACACAAACAAATCTATTCTAACGCAGTAACACTACCTTCTGGATGATCGTCTTAATTAAACTCATTTAAAAACAAATTGAAACCTTCGCAGGGTGAGTTGAATTAACGTGGGAGAAGGGGTTACTCTGATATGATATCTCACTGGATCATATTCATGAACAGAGAAGAGAGATATAAAGAGACACTTGTTGAAAAATAGCTAAATAAAATGATTACTACTCTTCCTTGGCTTGGAGAAAAAAATAAGTTCAGAAATGGCTCCTCTCTACACTCAATTTAAGCATAAAGATAAGTAATGGAAAATATCTGCAAGATGCTTCCGTGAGACTAAAAGAATCTATATCAAAGTACCTGAAATTTAGCTCTCAGAATCCTGAATGAAACACTTTAGAGTGAAAACATGGTTTCACTCAGAACATAACTTCGTGTCAATTGCTTTTTTCAGGGAATCTTTCACATCCTTATTCTTTAAGCTATAGATCACTGGATTCAACATAGGGATGACAAGAACTATGTAGAAAACAGAGGCCATTTTGTCCAGGTCCACAGCGTAACTGGAGCTGCATCAAAACTACATGAATAGGACTGTGCCATAAAATATAGCCACAACAGTTCGTGGGAGGCACATGTAGGGATGGCTTGGAGCCTCCCCCAACAGAGTTCATTCTGAAGATGACAATTATGTAGCTGTAGGAGAGAAAGAGTGTAATGATGTTGCACCCCAGAACATGGCTACTATAAATGAACATCACTGTCTCATTGATGATTGTATCTGAGTTTGGACAATGTTAGCAAGAGTGAGAAGTCACAGAAAAAGTGACTGATACTAGAAATGCAGAAGAACAACTGAATTGTGTAAAAGGTGAAGATTGCCAAATATAGCAAACTTCAAATGTACACAATGGCAACTCACTAGGTACAGACTCTCCTGGGCATGACAGTTGTATACAGAAGTGGATTGGAAATAGCTACATAATGGTCAGACTCCATGACAGCCAACATGAGACATCCCACATTTGCAAAGGCCCTAAAAAAATACATCTGAATGACATATAAACTATACAGAACTCTCTTTTGCTCAGATAAGAAATCTTCCAGCATCTTGGCAGAAACAATGTTGGAGTACCAGACATCACAGAAGGATTGCTCAGGAAATAACACATGGATGTGTCGAGCCTGGCATCCATCTTGATCAGCGGAATCATCCCTAGATTGGCAATCACAGTTATGCCATAAGCCAGCAGAAAGAGCACAAAGAGCCCCTGCTGCACATCCTGTCTGTCAGAAAGTCCTAGGAATATGAAGTCAGTAATCACGGTGCAGTTCCCAACAGCCGTCACTTAGATCTGGAAATCCCTGGTTGTGAAAGAAAGAAATGGAAGTGGAGGGTAACATCATCTTACTATCTTAATAGTTAAACTGCTGGTCTTTTCTATTTTTCAGTAAAATAGTGCTAGTATTGCATGAGGTAAACTGACTCCCTGGAAATCTATCCAGAAATCTACAAGTGATAATGATAATAATACCACTTACATTTGCATAGTACTGTATAGTGTTTGTAACACACTTTCATTCAATTTAAATGAATGATATTTCCATACCAACCCATGTACTATTTATGATCATTTTTACTACAACTAACTTATATTGAGAAATTGATGTTCTCAGAGTTAAGGCAACAGTTTTTAAATTAATTGGTCCACATAACTCACAACTTCTGACATAATTGGGTTTCTTTCCACTATTGCAAAAAGGTTGTTATACCCTATAATAGAGAAGCATAGTTAAGTAACAGGTCCAAGTAATGAATATATTCCTTTGTTTTTTTCTCATCATCCACAGTTGTTGAGCAGGCAGAGATATGGCAGGTTCCTGGATATAACATGCCTCCCACTTCATTAAGCCACTCAGGTCCTATCCAGTTTCAATTAACATGGGACAGAGATGCTCTGTGATCCAGGACTCACCGGAGCAGGGAGAGTGTTTTGCTGGAGAAGAGAGTTGAAGGGTCTTCATGAAGAACGCACTAGTGTGCACAGGCAGGAACAGGCCCGAGCTAACCAGGCTCCCTCTGACAGCTGCTGTGGTTCGGGGCAAATTATGGAGGATGTTCGGGACCTAAATGTAGGGATTCTTGTAGCACAGGCAGCAGAGAGGGAAGAAAAGGAGTATGACTACTGTGTGAGTCCCTCTGCTCTAATGGAATAGAATCCCCATGATCTATTCACCAGCAGATCAGCCGTGTAAGTCACATGATAAAGGTCCTCATGTGTCCACAGTCCCGTGGCACCAGAGTCACGTCTGAGCTGTTTCTCCATCGCAATCCTTAGATTTGTAATATTGTCTTAGTGTTTATTTTGATGCCTATTTCTCTTGAATGTCTCTGAAATCTGCCTCCCTTTGGTTTAAATGAGTTGGTTGTCCTTGGAAAGCCAATTGGATCCTATGTCCCACTGTTATATTTTACCCAAGCCAATTATTTTATATATAATGTCATCCATGACCTCCTCTGTTCTGTGTAAATATAAGGCAAGTTGACTTGAAGGTAGATGAAGGACAGAAAAAGAACATCTGAATAATGATCTCGTGATCACTGTGCAGGTCTCCAAACCCTTCATCTGGACTCATCTAAATATCTGTCTCTGTAGACACATTTTTAAAAATATCCTTTCCTTAAAAATGAAAATATCTTTAAAAAATGTTAAAGTATAGGTAAGAGATTAAAAACAAATATCTGACCATTTCCACAACGCTTACTTGCATTTTGCCTGCCATTTATGTATTTGTCTTTAAAATAAATATATTGATAAATTAATTAAAATAGAGTTTGTGTAATATTTCATACCCTCCTTTGCCTTTATAACATGCTTTCAGTCAAAAAATGATAAAAGTACTAAAAATATATATAAATTATAAATCAGAAACACAGCAATAAATGTTGTACCTCACTCAGATCTGCTGACTTCTTTGTTGCATGCAGTTCTGTCTGCAGGAGGGTTCAGCATTGTCTCCTGGCTGACCTGGATTATATATCTCTGTGTCTGGTCCCTGGATGATAAACACTCAATCGCTGAGGAACAAGGGACAGATAAAATAATATTGCTTATCATCTGTTATTTATTATAGGCTGGGTAATAGAGAAAGAAATCAGGACATTTTTTAAAAATCTTACTTTTGTCCCTATCTACCTTATTGCTCAATGTTATACTTATTTAAAAACAGTAAAAGGACTACAGTAAATAAGAATCCTTTACTTGCAGCTCACCAATCCTTATACAGGTATTTCATGTTAATTCCAAAATGTTGGAAACAAATGCAAACCCATTCATGTTCACACACTTACACAGACACACATACACACACCCTCTTTCAACACATTCACAAAATAAAGATTTTTGTAAATATAGCAAAAACTTGACCATAATAACACTGCCTAGAAACAACTATATTTTGTTGTCTGTTAGGGAGTTTTTAAATTTTTTTAAAAAATTTGTCAGAAGAATATACTTTATATACATAAATGAACTTTATGGATAGAGGCAGTGCCTTCCTTTCTATTGAAGTACATCAATTTATTCAGTCTATCTTCTGTGAATGGACACTTGCTTTACATAAAATCTTCATATCATAAAAACTCTGATACAAATAAAACTATACTTATGTACTTTATCATAGACAGGTCTTTCTTTAAAACAAATTTTAAGAAATGGCCGATAAGGCCAGAGATTTGACTTATATAGAATTAGGCCTTTTTATCATAGTCAGATATTTTATACTGTCTCATTATCATGTATGTTATATTATCACATATGTTCTCATTTGTCTCTAACAAACTCATTATATGATACAGAAATTAAAACCGAGAGATGATAAGTCAACTTCTAGGGTCTATTAGATATTAAATTTTGTTGAATCCATAGAAATTGTTTATAGTAGATTCCTGAAAACAGTCAATGAAACAAATTTCTCTTAAAAGATAACCACTTTAAATAGTCGAATAGAATGGTGTAGTGTGTTTATGTGAAAGTGACACTTGAAAATTTCCAAAATGAATGATCCATAGATGCCAAGATTTCTGAAAGAACTTAGAGACTGTTCAAGTCCCACTTCTAAACCAAGGTAGGATCTCAATAGTATTGAGGGCAGAAGGGTTGTCACATTGGGAAGTAATCTGTTTTATGAATGTCAGCTATGCACTGGAACATAATTAATATTGGTATGAAGAGAAAATGAGTTGGAGAGTGGTCACATTGCACAATTTCAGGAAGCAAATAGAAAATAAAGAAATTGGTGTCCTTTGATGTTGTGCAATCTGACCGCTTTGGGGGATAATATCTGTATTGTTCATTTATTGAGTAAAATGTTTTCATGTCTGTGAATCATTGCTGCACGTTCACAAGCATAGGCTGCTGTGTATTCTTTAAATGTCTACAGTTGATTAATTATCAAAAAATATACAATAATTACATACATTATCTGTACATCTTGAGTCTTAATGCAGCTAATTATTTGCCACAAACCCCTGGATGAAAAATTTTTGTAAATAAACAACAAAAAGAGTAAAATGTGCAAGATGTACCACTTTATGCATTCCAATACTTCAGGTAGTTTCATAGTCTGAAAAATCACCTTGATTAAACAGAAACATAGGTTTTACCGTTATTTTTGTTTACCTGTTTGTCTTTGTTGTGATGGAGTTTCTCCTTGTTTTCTATAAAGCTAGAATACTCTTCAGGCAAATTCATTCAAATTAGTATCATAATTCTTAGCAAAGTGATTTTTCTGACACTTTTTAATGCCTTTTCATAATGTACTGCTATTCTTTGTATGATGATCGCAAGAGTAAAATATCAAATGGTCTCCTGTGGGAGATATTGTTGATGCAAATCTCAAAGCACATAAGCAATTGCTAGTAATTTTCCATCAAGTAAACATAAGAAAATGATGTACTTGTGGCACTAAGAGCTTCACTAACATTCTGTATTTCTCTGGTGTATATTTGAATGAAGCAGAGTGGTCCTTGGCCACCTTCTTCTGATTCCTTTTCATACTCATTTTCCTTCATGTCTTCCCTGTCTCCAAGGATGCATATTCCTTCAGTCTACATTTTGTTTAGACAGGACATAGACTTTATCTTCATAAATATGGCTTCCCCTCCAGACCATGAACTATAACTCACACACCCCATTAAATCTGGAGCATGGTTAGCAATATCTTGCTGAAAATTTCATAATCTAAATTACTTCCCAAAGCGTTTGTGTGTTAATAGAGAATGGCTTTCTTTAATTGGGTGAAGGGACTTAAGAGACAATTTAAGACATCAGAAACAAACAAGTAAGAAAAAGATCTGTATCTACAGATTTTCTGGTATCTCTGATGCCCCTAAACATAATAGTATATAGGCAACTGACTACTTATAAACTCCTTCTTCCTGAAAATTGTTGTCCAGCCCTGAGGCATGCCATTATCATATAAGTTCATGTATGATAATGCTACAAAGGAAAACCAGGTTCACTAAGTCTCCCCATTTCAGGAAACAAGAAAAGTGGTGCCTGTGGATTATTAACATCTTTGTTCTATAAGCAAGTCAGCATTTTTTAGTAATATAAAGGATGATAATTTAAAGAAATACTCTATGAAAGTTGTATGCTTTATTAATTTTACAAGAATATCTTAAAAATGTATTGTATACAAGAAACTGCTAAAGATTGAAAATTAATAATAAAATCCTGCAGCTGCCTGTAATCTCAGATAAATAGTCTTTATGTTTGGAAAAATATCTTTAAAATTTTATATATATACAATTTTTTTAAAGCAAGTGAATTTTTGAAAATTAAAACATTCTGCATCCAAACCCTGACCAAAAAACAGAACACAATGAGCATTGCAGTGCCTGTCTGTGGGCCTTAACACAAACTGGTGTCCAATATGATAGATGACCTGTATGTTTTAAAAAACAATATAGAAGTGGGGCCGCCCCACAGCCAAGCGGTGCTCCACTTAGGTGGCCCAGGGCTTCACCTGTTGGGATCCTGGGTGCAGACATGGCACTGTTCATCAAGCCATACTGAGGCAGCATCCCATGTAGCACAACCAGAGGGGTCTACACCTAGAATATACAACTACGTACTGGGGGGCTTTTGGGAGAAGAAGAGAAATAAATAAAAGAGAAGAAGATAGGCAACAGATGTTAGCTCAGGTGCAAATCTTAAAGTAAAAAAAATACAAATGGATACTCACACATTAGATGTATTTTTTTTTTTCAAAAAAAACCTATATAGAAGTGAAATCATTCAGTTTTTGTCCTTTTGATGGATAACTTGCAAGCAAGGGTTATATCGGAGTATATGTGGAAGCCATTTGGTTTAAAACTAATTTGGCCTGACCTTGTTTTTTCCACAAAGTGCTTTCATGGCCTGCTGAGCATGCATTGTATATCTGCTTTAAATGTCTACAATGTCCCAAAGCAAAGAATGATGCCCTTAAAGAAAGGGATGTAGCTTCCTCCCATATTGGCATGAGTCTGAGGATAAGCATCTCTTCCCATAAGCTAAAGATTAATTAATGAATTTCTTTAACTCACCTTGTGATCACTGACCTGCTGTGCTGGCAAAGCCTGTTGTGACAGTAGTAAAAGAGACATTTTTGAATATGTGATTTATGTTCTCTGTTCTAAGGTGGTATATAACCAGTCTGTATAAACTTCTTCTTCCTTAGTGGAAAAAATAAGTTCTCCTGGGCTATAGTCGTCAAATTGGCTCATAATAAACTCACCCCAATTTTGATTTATAGATTGATTATGAATTATTTTCATCAACACTTTTTATGTCTGGACTCTTTCTTTTTTAAAGATTTTATTTTTCCTCTTTCTCCCCAAAGGCCCCGGTACATAGTTGTATATATTTTTAGTTGTGGATCCTTCTAGTTTTGGCGTGTGGGATGCCGCCTCAGCATGGCTTGATGAGCGGTGCCATGTCCACACCGAGGATCCGAACCAGCGGAATCCTGGGCTGCTGCAGTGGAGTGCACAAATGTAATCCCTCAGCCATGGAGCCAGCCCAAATGTCTGGATGTTTTTACTTGTTGCTATGTGTGAGAAATTCCTCCATGCTGTTGCATGTGGTGATAATTCATTCATTCTCTTTGCTGAGTAGTGTCCCCGTTAAAAAACATACAATAATTTGCCAAATTCCAAATAATGATACATTTTTGTACAAGCTTTGGTGTACCTACTCACTCATTTTTATTGGATATAAAACTAGAAATGAAATTTTGGGGCCAGCTATAATAGATCCTGCCATACAGTTTTACAAAGTTAAGTGTCATCAGTGTGTGAGAGCTGAATTTGTTCCACATTCACACAAGTACTTGACATTAATATTGTGAATCTTTTTCATTTTAGCTACTCTTTAGGTAAGTCATGGTACAGCATTGACATTTTAATTTTTATTTACCTGAATGGTAACAACTGTATAAAGATTTCTCTGAAGTGTCTGTTAATGTCTTAATGCAGAAAGGCAGGCAAGTTAGAAGAGTTGTCTTAAAAGCATTTCATGTTCCACAGCTCACACCTATACCTGATATCACTATTGTGATTCAGATCAAATCAGTCTAGAGATACAATGCAATTCTTTTGCATGAAGATGAAGTCACTCTTAGTCTTGTTTGTTTGTTTGTTTGTTTTTAAATATCTCCAATAGTGGGGCTAGGTTTACAGAGCAGGAGAATCATAGATGTAGGGACAGATATTGGCAATGGGAAAGGACCTTAGAGATACTGTAGTGTGAGGCCCTCCTTTACAGAAGGGGGCTGAGGTCTAGCAAGCAAGAGTGATACGTGAAACACCACAGTTTTTAGAGTTGTGTAGGACACCTGGTTCATAGCGTATTTCTAGAGAGGATTTTCCAAAGAGGTTAAAAGTTATTGCCTCTGGCTTTAACATGCAGCATCCTATATACAAAGTCACTGAGCTTACTACTGCTACATTCTAACAAATGTAGTCAGACAGCCTACCACCAGTATGCATCTATCTGTCCACAGTGTTACATGATGTTGTATTTGGATGTAGGACCCTAGTGTATCATCACCATGTCATTATTATCTTTAGAGACAGATTTCAGCGCCAAGTCTAAAGGAAAGGAGTCCAGATATAGAAACATGTGTATTATATCAACCCACTTCATACATTTATTGGCAATCTATTTGGACAATAACAGTTTCCTTCAGTCCCTGGTGGAAGTGTGAGAACACTGTGATGTAATAATGCAGAGAGTAGACAAAAATGGTGAGAATTGAAGTAGATGATCTAGAATAGACCAAAGGTTTTGACATTCTATTTTCCCTATTTCTGTAGAATCCCAACATGGAACAGTTTGTTCAGGCCGTTGGCTCCAAGTTTCTGTTTAGCCATGAATAAGGGGGAGTAGAATACATGACCACAAAATATGCCACTTTGGAGTGTGGATTATTTCAAGTTGAAGACAAGCAAGACCCA
This sequence comes from Equus caballus, assembly GCF_041296265.1. NCBI lineage: Eukaryota > Metazoa > Chordata > Mammalia > Perissodactyla > Equidae > Equus > Equus caballus. The sequence goes on from NC_091695.1 coordinate 17,750,721, forward strand.
ATACACTAAGGAGTGTTGTTTACCTTTCCTGTACTGCCTAGAAGAATTTAGATAGAGGATCTGAACCGGGAGAGAGGTGATACCAAAGATAACTTTTGATCAGAAAGATTTCTCTGCATGGCATGGCAAACATTCGTGTACAAAACACTTGCTCTTCTCATCTACCTGTGAATTGTCTTCCCCTCTTTGAACCCCAAGTCCCCTACCACCTTCTCCTCAGCTCAGGATGGCATATAAATCTCAATTGCTTGACTGTCTTTGGGTTTTGTGTCTTTGGGGATTCCATAGGTATGAGATTTGTTTTTCTCCAGTTAACCTATCTTATGTCAATTTAATTATTACATCAGCCAAAGAACCTAGAAGGGAAAAAGGGGAGAGTTTTCTGCCACTCCATGAATCTACTATGCAATATTCCAGTAAATGACTTTTCAAACTCTAATTGCATAAATTCAGGAACATAGAGTCAACAATTAATCAAATTGCTTTTTCCTATTTTTAGACATACATATATTGAGCTTTTGATACCTCATTTACTGGTTTTAAAATTCCCTTCTTGTTCATACTTATTAGATGTGATTAAAGGGGAAAATAAGCAGATCACTTTGATCTTTACATGATATTACTATCAAATATCATATGAATCGGAGATGTCATGGATATAGCTTCTGAATCAGTGGCAATCCACTGAACTTTTGTTTAGACTTTAATATATTTTAAACAATGTTTTCTACCATGTTGCTGCTATTAAGAAAGATTCACAAAAGTGTATCAGTAAATTGAGAAAATATGGCATAGGTAGAAACCCTTACAACAATTTTTATATGATATCATTAACCATAGATTTTTTTCAACAACTATGTTTTCCCCTAATTTGTCACTATATCCCACAAATACCACCTTGAATAGCAGAGGAGGCTCTTGGTCTTTACTTCCATTTTGAAGTGCTTTCACACAGGGTATTTATAATTCCCTAAGGGGTGAAATTCTGATGGATAAGTAAGGATGTTATTGAATCTTGTGTGGTCCTCCAGATATGTAGCTATGTTTTCTGCACAAGCTGCTTCCAGTGCTTTGACATCAGAAATCTTAAGGAAAGACAGATGAAGCAGAGCACATCAAGAAGTAGGCATATGAATGCTTTTTACTCCCTGGGTAATTAAAATGTCTATAGATTTATTACTTTAGCATCCACAATCACTTTATGTACTTTCTTAAAAGCTATAATATATATATACACAGGATACATATCATATTGCTCACTTAATTTGTTCTGACCGATATCTAATAAACAGTGAAAAATGTTGAGCATGCAGTTTTTATTCTCTATTTGTTTTTCCATTTTGTGTTCCAGATACATTGCAGGGACTGGATTAACAGGGATGATACACTCAGCCTTGAGCAACAATGCTTACAGTCTCATATTGGAGTCAATGGTCTAATCAACAGAATGAGATAAAAACGATGCTTTGAGGTAAATATTATTAATAAACCACAAATAGAACATTTCACCAGGACTAAGAAGGGGGAAAAGGGGAAGGAAAGCTGAGTGGAAGTGACTGAGTTGAGAATTTCAACTCAAGGATGTATTTTATCAGGACCCTCCACTCCGCTCTCTAGCCTTCCCATGTTGGACTTCATATCCTCAAAGAAGGTGTTGTCTGCCCACTTCAAGATCTCTAATTCCCAGCCTCTCTGTCTAGAATCCTTTTTATCGTCACCATCCATTGCATCTGTGTTCATTGTTTAGATCTGAAACTGAATTTTAAAGGATATTTTCTTTATTGCACACTAGGTTGAGACATTTTGCTTGAACATAGAGTATCTTGCCATTTTACTTCTGGGTCACGTACAGTTTATTATAAATTATTTGTAGGATTCATTAATTAATGTTTTCCATTTCCACTACCTTATGGTATTATTAGTAAAGAAACTACTAGATTCACCATCAAATACAAATCATTTGCACTCATACCAGGTGCATTATAAACTCTAATAGCTCTTATAATAATTAAATTAACACATAAAGCAAACATCAAACACATGAAAAATTGGCACACTAAAATGGAGATTGGAAAGTTTTCCAAAAATAGAGAGCACCTTATTTAAATTGAAGGCATATAATAAATTATAGCATATTTAGGAATCTCCAAAATATTGGTATCAATATGCTTAGTAAAATACTTATTGTATTCATTAAGGTGTTTGAAACAATGTTATAGTATAACTTAAATTATTTGAAAAACACAAGGGTATGTTTGTGGGTCTATATGTATACAAATACGTGTTTATTAATAGTATACACCTATTTACTTACAAACCAAATTTTATATTTTAGTTTTCTTAGGGACTCTTTCATATGCTTGCTCTGTAGGTTATAAATCAGTGTATTTAACATTAGAATCACAAGGATGTAAAACAATTAGGTCATTTTGTTTTGATCCAGGGAGAAAGAAGAGCATAGTTCTCTGGAAAATTACAACAGCAGTCAAGTCAGAGGTGCAGGTAGAAAAAGCTTTGAACCTCTCCTCAGCAGAGTGGAGCTTCAAGACTGATAGGATAATATACCAATAAGAGACAAGAACACCTGAAATGGTGCTCAGCTCAACGAAGCCGAAAGGTTAAATATCACTAATTCATTGACCTGAGTATCTGAGCAAGAGAGAAATAGGAGAGGAGGGATATAACAGAAGAAATGGTTCATCTCATTTACCCACAAAACATAAGTGGAATGTTAATGTTGTGTATATCAAAGCATCTGTCATTCCCACCAGATACATTCCAGCCATGAATAGGGAGCACAGCTTGCTGGACGTGTTGAGTATATAGCGTAAGTTGTTGCTAATGACCCTGTACCTATCAAATGCCATTATTGCCAGGAGTAGACACTCAGAATCTGCAAAAATACAGAAGATGAAGAATTGCAGAGCAGAGCCAATGATGGGAATTTATTTTCTTGGCAAATAAGTCCACCAGAATCTTGGGGCTCAATTGCTGTGGAATACTAGAGGTCACACAAAAGAGGTGGCTGAGGAAAAAGTACATGGATGTGTGCAGCTGAGAACCCATTATAGTTAAAATGACCACTCCAAGTTTTACTAGGAGATTAATGAGATAAACAACCAGAAACATGGTCAATAGGGTCACTTTCATCCCAAGGTTATTGGTAATTCTCAAAAGAGAGAATTCAGTCAAGGAAGAACAACTTTTTCTGGGCCATTCTTCTTTGTTTTTATTCTAAAATGTGACAAAAATGATCCAGAAAATGATAGATCAAAAAAATTTTTTTATGTAATACAGATTTGTTTCTGTAAGTTGTCTTTCTTACCATCAGAAAATAGAAGGTGTGACTTTTAAAGAGATGTTGTCTTATGAAAAAAACAAAAATATCTGGGATAGAATGTTGATAATTTTTTATTCTGAGTATATATATATCATTCCTGAAACATGTGATTCATCTTGGCTTCTGTCACCCAACGTCAAGTAGTAGATTTGAATAAAGTGAAAGCTCATTTTAGATCCAAAATAGTATAAAAGAATAAACAAAGTTAGTTAGAAATGGCCAGAAGATACTGGGCAATACATATTTGACAAAAAAGATCACATTTATTGCGTTACTCAAGAAATAGAATTGATTTTATCACTGACAATGATATTACATATAAGTTACTAAATGAGAATTTTAATGGTATTGTTTCTGGTGTATGGCATCTTTAGTGTTTACTGAAACATGAAAGACATTTTATTGAACTATTCTATCACTCTTCCCTACCTGTTTGCTAGAGCGTTTATAACCCATTTGGATGACTGACCTTTGCCAAAAGACAAATCCCCTGACAAGTCAAAGAGAAGTGATAAAAAGAAGTGGGGGACTGGCACTGTGACCAAGTGGTTAAAGTTTCACACACTCTATGTCAGTGACCCAGGGTTCACAGGTTTGGATCCCAGGTGCAGACCTACTCTACTCATCAGCCATGCTGTGGCAGGGTCCCACATGCAAAGGAGAGGAAGACTGGCACAGATGTTAGCTCAGGGCAAATCTTCCTCAAAAACAAAAAGTGGAAAAAACAGGCTATACTGCATAAATTTGCATCTCTTTGGATTTTAAGTTGACTTTTCCATTCAAATAATAATGGGAGGAGGAAAAATAAATGTCCCTGATATGTAGGATTCCATTTTTTCTTTAAGTATGAATTATGATTGTATGTGTGTATGTTGATATATGAAAATCTGAGTGTGGATGGTGATCTGATTTTTTTTCTGGACTTAAATATTATGGCTTATAGTCCATTTGGACCTGGATTTACATATATTAGTATTCATAATGTGTTATCTCTATTATTATTTGAAAAAGACAAAAAAATCTTAAACTTACATATACAATATCACTTGCACAGTGATACAAAGTAATGATTTACTTATAGACCTTGATTAAAATATTAGTAAAAATCTTTAACCTTATTCACATGATAAATGAGGTCAATAAATTTCATGAAGGTCTAACAAAGAAATATTATTGTTTGGCTATTCAGTTACAGAGTTTAACAAAGTAAGCAGGTATAAAATGATTCATTTCCAAATTCCTTAATACTTAAAATTGCTAATTTTTCAAAATAATAAGGTTTTCCCCTCATATTCTTTAAACGTATCCATTTGAAACCCTACCTGAAGTGAGTAAGACTTTCTGTTCTTATCTCTGGTAAATGAACAACAGGCAGATTGTGTTTTATTTCTGCCTGGTGACTGTTGAGACTTAAATCTCTAAACCCTCTGCCTTCACTCTTCTGTGTTATGAGAATGTAATCAACTAGATTTCTGGTTCTGTGTTTTCTCCTGTGAATGGTGCAACAACTTTAGCAAAAGCTGAACTTTTAAGTCTTCATTTTTTCACCAAATTCATCAATGATAAAATTTATCAGAATTTATTATAATGCTGTGAAAGAGGACTTGAGTGGAGCCATATTCAAACAGAACCTGAGCCAGCATTTCAGAGGAATTGCCTTGCACATGTTATTTTCTTTATCTTCCAAACTGGACCAATTCCCTAGCATTCCAAGAAATCAGTAAGGGCAAAAATATTCTGTTTGTAAGGACTGATGAAATTGGACTTTGCTAATAACCAAATTGCTAACCAATCAATGATGTACAAATCTAGCCTCACCTCATCTAGCTCCAATGAACTCTTCTTTAGTACAACTTACCTCATCTTCTTGCCAAGAAAACCCTGAACCCCTATCCTGTAATCAGAACATTATTTGAGTTTCTACCTAAGGCGATGCTCCCTGAATTGCATTTTTTTGATTCCAAGATAAATGCCTCTCTGTTTCTCATTTGACCCTTTATTTTTAGGTTAAGACTGTAATATTTCATGACTGCCAGGAATCTTCACCCTCCACCAGTAAAACTAGATGTTAAATGATGATCAAAGATCCTATACTTACATGATTTACATCTCCTTTCATTTGTCATACCGTGCCTTCCATTTCTGAAGCAATCTCATTCACCTCCCATTAATAAATTTGGCAACCTTATGTATTACTTCTTTCATTAGTACTTACCTGATTCTTGTCCCTCAAGTACATGTCAATCACTCTCATTTCAATGATTTTTTTTGACTGTATTCCATCCACTACACCTAGTACATTCTTTATTAAATTATGAATTTTATTTATATTTGTGACTTTCTACATTCCCACAATCCTTAGTATAACTATTTGCATAAGTAATGACTCAGTACATTTGTATTGTTAAATAGTCCCCCATTGTTATACTGGTGGATATTCAACAAAGAGTAGAAATAAACGATCTTTGAGGCGCTTTCTACTAATATAGTAATATACCCAAAGGTAACCTTTTATAAAAAAAAACATGTGTTGAGATTATGCTTTCAAAGAAAAGAAGGCAAAGAAAGTCTCTTTAGTTCCAAAATACTTTTGTGTAGTACTTTGAAAATTGGAAGGTATTAGAGTGAATTTTGCATTTACTGAAATCCTCCCATACAGCTACCAAGATAATAGTCCACCCTCCTGGAATATTGCTCCACCATGTTGATCCCTGACATGATTGGACTCTTTCATTGGGACAGAAGTCTAAATTCGGTTTTCTCATCATTCTTCCTATAAAATGTCCCTACTCTCCTTCTATAAATGTGTTTTTTTAAGCACTTCTTCATTCAGCACTAGATTTGTGAGGTATGGATTTAAATATAGACCATTGTTGAGCTCTAACATTTTGTCTTTTCCTTACATTATTTAACTTATCTCCAGATATATCATATTTCAAATGTTATCTTGTGTTTCCTAAATTGTTAGAGACAATACAACTTAATTATAGAGACAAGAAAAGTGAGATCAGAAGTAATCACTAAACTTATGGAGTTTCATAGGCATTATATTTTTCTACTCCAAAAAACTTGCTCTTAATAGGTTCCTGCTACAGTGTAAAGAGCTCGAAGGCATTATGCTAAATGAGATGTTAGACAGAAAAAGACAAATACTGAATGATATCTCTTATACATGGAATCTAAAAAACCCAAACTCATAGAGACAGAGACTAGAATGGTGGTTAACAGGGGTGGGCTGTGGGGAATTGAGGAGAACTGGTTCAAAGGGTAAAAATGTGCAGTCATAAGATTAATAAGTTCTGGAGGTCTAACACACAGCATAATGATTATAGTTAATAATACTGTATTATATCCTACAAACTTGCTAAGAGACTAGATCTTAAAGGTTCATACCACAGAAAAGAAATGATAATTGTGTGATATGATGAAAGTGGTAGCTTATAATATGGTGGTAATCATATTGCAATATATAAATGTATCAAATCAACACATAATTGTAGGGCAGTAGAATTTTCTACCCCAAAATGTGTCTCTTTGGCTTGATTATTTTTAAAAACAAAAAAAACTCAGGAAGAAACTTTGATCTCCCCATGAACTGCCTAAAAGAATTTAAGACAGAAGGCCTGTTCCAAGAAGGAACTAATACCACAATTAATTGTAGTATAGTGTGAACCTGGTATGACAGATATAGAGAAATCTATCCATCAAGGCCCATTTAATCAAAGTTGTCCTCATATCCCATTGTCTATGCAAGACATGGCAAACATTTGCTTTTCCTTACCCATGTGAATTGCTTTCCTCCCCTTTGAATAACCAAACTGCTACCCCCAACATTTTCCTTTGTCTCTAGCTGAAGATGGTATTTAAGGTGATGGCATCAGCCATTTTGTCAAGTTACTTACTTTTCCAGGATTTCTCCCATATATACATGCTATCAAATTTTGTCAATTTTCTCCTGTTATTCTATCTCACATCGATTTAATTCTTAGACCAGTCAGAAGAAGTTAAAAAGGTAAAGAAATATCTCTTCCTCCCCTACATAGTACACCTTAAACTTACACAATGTTATATGTCTATTATATCTTAATTAGAAAACAAACTGTTTTAAAAAAAAATCTTGGCAACTCTCATGAAATGCTATGAAGTATTTATGGTAAAATAATGACCCACCGATTCTTAGAGTTTTAAGGGAACCGAGAGGTCACCCAAGTCCCACTTCTAAACCAAGGTAATATTCCACCAGTGATGGAGAGCAGAAGGGAATAATTGGAAGAGCTTCCACTTTAAAACATAATCTATTTTATCCACTTTAGCTGGACACTTCATCATCACCAGTTTTGGTGAGCAATGGGTTGCTGCATTGCACAAATTCAGGAAGCATGTAGAAAATAAGTAAAATGGTGCCCCTGAATTTGAACAATGTGGTGGCCTTGGGGGATGCTTTCTTTATTGACCATGTACTGAGTGATATTTTATAATATGTGAATCATTGCAGCATACTGACGAGGACAAATTTCTATGTGTTGATTAAATTCTACTGTAGATTATAACATAATGTAGTCCTGCTGTATACTCTGCCTTATTATAGTTAATATTTTTTCTTTACCACAAAACAAACAAATACAAAGTACCTGTGTACAAAAACTAATTTGTGAAGTGATGGGCATAAGCCAGTATATGTCCCCAAATACCGCAGGTAAATTGTTTTTTCTAAAACCTCACCTGGCACTAGAGACGGACATTGCCTTTTTTAATGGTTCCTAATAAAGTGAAACCACATTTTAGTCTAAAATCATTTAAATAAATTACTGTTGATTTGGGGAACACGTCTCCTTAGTGATGCATCAGAACTCCTTTGTATATTTTATTGTCATTGTTTGTATGATAATGCTGATACAAATATACCAAATCTACTCCTGTAAGACATATTGTGGAGGCCAATTCAAATTAAGTAATTGCACTAATTTTTCATGATTAAACTCAAGACGTCATGCGTTTGTGTTACCCAAGAGCTTTACTACCATTGTCTACTTCCCTGGAGCATATAAAAGGAATGGGATTTGTCTCTAGCCACTTTATTCTGATTTCTTTCCAAACTCATTTTCTCATCAAGGGCGTCTCTGTGTACAAGGATGACAAATCTCTTTAGGTTACACTCTGTTGAGGTAGGAGCTAAATTTAACTTCCTACACATGACTGTTCATGCAGACCACTTAGTCTAATGTCCCTCAACCTCTTTCCATTAAAACCTGAGCTTTACTGGCTACATTGTTATTAACAATTGGATAATTAACCTTCCAAAGGGACTTGTATTTAATTGAAGATGACTTTCTTACATCACGGACGAAAGTAACTTGGTTGGAATTTAAGACATCTACAAATGAGAAAAAAAATCTATATCTAAACAACTTCACTGGTGCCCCTAAATGTAATGCTATGTAGGCAACTGTCTACTTATAAATGCTTTCCTTCAGAAAATAGTTGTATGGTCCTGAGTTAGGCCATTTTGAGTAAGTTCAATGCATGATAATGGTACCAAGGAAAACCAGGTTCACTAAGTCTCTTTGTTCCCGGAAACAATATTAGAAGTGTTCATGGTTTGAATAACATACCTCTGCTTTAAATACACACAGTAACCATTTTTAACAAAAGAGATAATTTTTCACTGAAATAGTCAATGAAAATTGTTCCATTATTTTACAAAAATACAGCAAACTTTATGGTATACAAGGTATGACTGGAAACAAAAAATTATAATCATAAAATTCTGAACTTGCTTACAATATAATGGTGAATGGACTTCTTTTGGAAAACCTTTATGATAGTAATGCACATATAGAGAAGATTTAAATGATAAGTATTCAGATAGATAAATTTAAAACAACATATACCCCAGTAACCAGGACCCAGTCCAAGAAGCGAAACATTACTAGAATCACCGAAGCCTTCTACTTTCTCCTTCTTAAGTCACTAATCTCTTATGCAAATTACATTCATAGTTTTTATTATGGTAGATTAGTTTCATATTTTTTTGGAACCATACATAACTAGATGATTAAGTCATATGTTGTTTCAATTATTAACATACTTGTACAGTCTATCCATGTTGTTCCATACAGTTGCAGTACATTCATTCTCGTTGTTCAATAGCATTCTTTTGTAAAAATATATCATTTCTTATTTATCTACTTACCATGGATATACAGTTGAGTTGTGTTCCCTTTCTTATTACCAATAATGTTAAATGGACATTATGGTAGATGTTTTTTGTTACAGATATACAATTATTTATCTTGCGTAAAACCAGGAGCTGAAAATATATTCAGGCATGTGTGTGTATAAAATTTAGATTTGGTAAATATCATCATATAGTTTTCTATGAAGTTTGCCAATCCACACTTCCACTATCAAATTCTCAGTGTATGAGCTCTCTGGCACTTCCACTTCCTCACCGATACTTAACGCTGTCTATCATTTTAATTTCAGCTGTCATGTAGAGTATTTGATTTCCATGATGACTAATAAAGTTGGATATCCACTTTTATAATGTGATCCTTAAAGTAAAAGTTCAGATTGAAAGGCCAGTTAACTGGGTCCGACTTGATGATTTTGGGGCTCTTGCAATCTGTGATATCTGTCATCATTACCACTTCCATTTCTGATCAAATTGGCCTAGAGATGAAATGTATTCCTTTAGTATAAATATATTCCCACCCATCTGCTACTTTTTTAATTACCCCAAATTGAAATAGGTATATGTGTTGATAGATTCATATCGATATGAATACAGAATGTGGAACTGGAATACATAATAAAGATTATCTTGTTTTAGCCCTTCTTTTAACAGAGTGGAAACTGAGGCTCAAAGAGAAAAGTGATGTGTTGAAAGTCATAGTTATCGTAAGTTGAGAGTAGAGATTCAGACCCAATTTTGTTGCCACCATTTCTTTTGTTCATAGTATGTTTTCACAGAAGATTTGAAACTAGGTTGCATTTGGTGTCTCTTAAGATGAGGCCACATATTTATTGATATAGTGAGAATTTTTATTGTTTTGATTTAAGAAATTTAGCTAACCAGCTTTGCATCAATATGGAGCTAAGTGCTTGTATCATTATACATAGAACATAATTGTCATCACTGGTCATGCTTATGTTTATAGATACCAATATAAGGAACTATGATAAAAAAAAATTGATCTATAACACTGGGGCATTACACACAATTACTGAAAGAGACTATGTTCTTGGAGCCAGAGATGGGAACAGGAAACTAGAAATGGTGGGATGATATTTTGGAACGTTCCTGGGGCATGACTCATAGAGAAGGTATGACTGGAAGTCTAAAGAAAATACTAAACCAAAAGTGAGGCTGAGAGTAGGAGAAAGGAAGAATTAGGGAGGAAAGCCTTCTGAGAGTGAAAATGCACATTAGGTTATAAATCAAAATAGCAGTTCCATTTACTGCAATGGAAACTATCTTTAAAAGTAGAGTTTTATCTATACAGATCAGCGGTGAGGTAAGGCTCTGGCTAATGTGGAATTTTAATAGGGAAGAATGGAATGACACCAAGTGCTTCATCCTAAATACTGAGCAGGAAATGTTCTCAAAGTGCATGGGTTCATCACAATACATAGATGCCACTTCTTTGCTGTTAAGTGTGCCATGTCAGCTATGGCCCTTAGGATAGGACCATACAGAATAACATAAAATGGAGTACCCTGGGATTAATTATCTAAACTCATTTCTTGGCAATATGGGGTCTGAGGCTTAGATCAGTAGAATGGTTTCAGGCATCTGGCCTGGCATGGAAATGGTCTGGCTAGCATGGGTAGCTATGAAGAAAGCTCTGCTCAGCTCTATCCAGGAGTGAAGGCAGGGTCAGGACAAAGAAGTCATACTGGGTGGGCAGAGAGCTCTAACCGGGACCTGAGGCTGCGATCTGCAACGGGAATCTGACAGATTGAGTGAGTAGGCTCCAAGGGGATAAGGATGCAACCTGGAGAATTTTTATATGACATAGTGCCATGAATGACATCTTTTTCCTTCAGCGCCAGGGATTTAGTGTCTGATGGGGAGTTAGTAGACTCCGTATAATCTTAGAAACTCTCTTGAACAATCATGTATATCTGATTGTTTAGACACACACACACACACACATATATATATATATATATATAAATCCTTATAATCTCAGGCTTGTCTCTCTTCAAGGACCAGTTCTTATCTTAAACTGTCTCTCAGCTTGGCCATTTTCTTATAATGAAAATAAAACAAAAACAAAAATCCTGCTTTCCTGATCATGTATAAAGGCTATTAAGTCAGTGTCTTTAAAAAGGTAAAGAAGGGGGCCAGCCCCATGGCTGAGTAGTTGACATTCTGTGTGCTCTACCACGGTGGCCCAGGTTCACAGGTTCAGATCCTGGGTGTGGACCTACTCCACTCATCAGCCATGCTATGGAGGCATCTCACATACAAAGTAGAGGAAGATTGGCACAGATGATAGCTCAAGGCCAATCTTCCTCAAGCCAAAGGAAAAAAAAGGAGGAATGGAAATGGATGTTAGCTCAGGGCAAATCTCCCTCACCAAATTAAAAAAAAAAAGGTAAAGAAAGAAAGGGATATATCTTTTTCCTCAAATATATATGTAAAAGATGGCCATTGAATCCAATTTTTCATAACATGAGTAGGTTTAACTTTTATAGATATGAGCATATTTAATACATTTTTAATAACGTATATTGACTGTAAAAGGGTTTTGGACAATGATTAAGAGGTAGTGATATGTAAATTATCCCATAAGCAGCAAAAAAAGTTATTTGAGATTATAAAAGAAAATATCTGAGTAATAAAATATTTTTGTCTTAAAACTCTGTTTAACTAGTCATTGAAGATAACCTGCTGGAAATTTCATATTTTTAAAATATTTGGTTTTACTCTTACAACGTTTTGAAGTACATAACATTCAACACATTTTGTTCTCTAAAAGGATACATAAAATTAGAGAGGAGGACTTAAATGGGAACCTTGTATAACTCACTACTCTGTCCTCCTGGAATCAGAAAAGAATGCTTCCATTTCCTTTCTTGTAAACAACATAAAATAAAATGAATAGACCTAAGAACTTGAATTCTAACATATTTTCATAACTGGAGTAATTGTTAATTTAAAACAGAAAAACATAAAAAATTAACTTATTAGAATAAAGTAAGGATTATTTAACATCCAGATCTCAGCAATGACTGCTATTAAAAATGTGTTTAGATTACACTTTCAGTTTATTTCACAGAGGCACAGAGAGCCAATATAAGTCATTACATATGGAATATTAAATTAAATACTACTTATTTTTCTTTTTTTCCATTGAACATATATTTTTGTTAATCACTATTACTTTACAACTTAAACTGTATCAATTTGGCCTTTCAGGTTTTCTAAAACTTTTTATTTGAACCACTATAATGCTATGAACACATCAGGGGAGATAGAGTTCTCTTTTCCAGTGGCCTTTGAGAAGGTCCAAATCCTTTACCCCCAAATTCCATTCATGCAGTTTCCGTACAGTTGTCAATAGCAACGCATCTGTTCTCTAGAGTGAGGGCAAGAAGGGAAATCCACAACCTGATGTAAAGTCCATGAGTTGCAATATGAATCTACAGCTGCTGATCCTGGGGATGTCTGCTAATAATAATAATCGAGACAGAATGATGAGGAAGAGAGAATCCAAGAAGTTCTCTACGTCAAATGATCCCTGTCTCTGATACTTGTTCAGGTTAGGCCAAAAGACGAGAAACACATACAGATTTTGCCTAAGATGAGCCTATGAGAATAAGAATAACTAAATAAAGGGAGCTCTTTTAATTTGTGAATTTACAAAGGCTCCTTTTTGCATCAATCTTACAGAGGACTTTCATTCATTATTCAAGAGATGTTTTTGAATGACTTCCTGGAGCAAAGCATTGCAAATGGCAAAGTAGAAATATTGGCGAACAAGAGAAGACAGAGCCTTGCATTTATGAAAATTTGACTTAGGACAGGAGATTTTTTTTATCCTTTTTTATTTATGGACTACTTTCATACATCTAAGCGTTAGGAAGGAATATTTACAGAATGATATAAGTACTTTGGAAAGATATAAACAAAAGTATTTTAACCCTCTAACCCTCCATTCTGGATGAGCAAATTTACTAAACTCCCTGTTTAATAAAAATGGAAACTTAGGAGGGCAAGTTGAATTGACATGTGGGGAGAAGTTTCTCTGCCCATGATATCTCACAAAGTCATACTCTTGAGCAGAGAAGAGAAGTATAAGAAGATCATCTTTGAAAAACAGGATAATGAAACTATTACTACTCTTCCTTAGCCTGGAGAGAAGATTCAGATCAGAAATGACTGCTCCCTACCGTTAATTTAAGCACAAAAACAAGTAGCGGGAAATATCTAAAAGATGCATTGGTACACTACAGGAATCTATGTCAAAGTACCTGAACTTTAGCTTTCAGAATTATTAAACAAATACATTTGGGTGAAAACATGGTTTCACACAGAGCAAAACATAGTGTCAATTGCTTTTTTCAGGGCACCTTTCACATCCTTATTCCTTAAGCTATAGATCAGTGGGTTTAACATTGGGATCACAACTGTGTAGAAAACAGAGGCCATTTTGTCTGTGTCCATGGAGTGACTGGAGCTGGGTCGGAAATACATGAACAGGAGTGTGCCGTAAAATATAGCAACAGCAGTTAAGTGGGAGGCTCACGTAGAGAAGGCTTTGCATCTCCCCTCAGCTGAGTTCATTCTAAGGATGGTAATTATGATGTAGCTGTAGGAAAGGAGGACAGTCATGATGCTGCACCCCTTAAATTAATTGGTCCACATAACCCTCATCTTCTGACATGATTCTTGTTGTTTTTTTCAATACTGCGGAAATGCTGTTATATCCTGTAATAGAGAGTCATAGTTAAGTGAGAGATGTACATAAGTAATATACTTCTTTGTTTTTCCCTCATCATCTACAACTGTGGAGCAGACAGAGATCTGGCTGACTCCTGGATATAAAATGTCCTCTCTTCCCCATTAACCCATCAGGTCCTATCCAGTATAAATTAACAAGGGGTAGAGATAGATGTGATTTAGGACTCACTGGCTCAGGGAAGGTGGTAGTTGCTGGAGAAAGGGGTAGAAAGTTCTCCATGAGTGATGCAGCAGAGTGCACAGACAGGAATATGCCAGGCCTAACCTGGCTCCTACAAAATCTATTCACCAGCAGAACAGATGTGTAGCACACATGATAAAAGTTTTCATGTGTCCACAATCCCATGACATCAGAAATAGTCATGTCTGAACTGTGCACCATCCCAATCCCTAGAAATAGTAATATTGATTTATGTTTTTCTTTTATGCCTATTTTTCTTAAACATCTCTGAAGTTTGCCTTCCTTTAAAAGAGCTGGTGGTCCTTGGGAGGCCACCTGAATTCTATGTCCCACTGTTATGTTTTAGCCAAGCCAATTCTGTTGTATGTAATGTCAGCCATGACATCCTCTGTTCTCTAAAAATATAAGAAAAGTGGAGTTGAATGTAGAAGAAGAATAGAAAAAGAGTATCTGAATAATGATCTGGTGATCACTGTGCAGGTCTCTAAATCCTTGGTCTGAATTCATCTAAATAGCTGTCTCTGTAGAAAGATCTTTTAAAAAATCCTTTCCTTAAAAAAGAAAATATCTTTAAAAAATAGTAAAGGACAGGTGCGATTAAAAACAAAAACTGACCACATACACAATCCATAATTGTATTTTATTATATTGTTTGCTGTCTATGGATATATGTATTTAAAATAACTAGAATGATAAAAGTGATTAAAATTGGGTTGTATAATATTTTATACCCTCCTTTGCTTTTATAACATGCTTTCAGCAAAAGTGTATAAAAGAATCAAAGAAATCTAAAATATAAATAATAAAAACAACAATAAATATTTGTACCTGTTCCAGAACTACTGTTTTCTTTGTTGCATGCAACTGTCTCTGCAGGGGGGTTCAGCATTGCCTTCTGACTGAGCTGGATTTTATAACCGTCTCTGTGTCTGGTCCCTGGAAGTTAAACACTGGGTCTCTGGGGATTAAGTGACAAGCATAATAATATCATTTATCACCTGTTATTTCCTACAGGCTATGTGACTAAGAAAGAACTTATGACTTTTTTTTAGATGTTATTTTTGTTCCTCTCTACCTTACTGCCCAATACTATACTTATTTAACAACAGTAAAATGACTCTGGTCAATGAGCATTCCTTATTTCCAGCTCAACATTTGCTATAGGGGTATTTTTTTTTATAATTAAAAAATTTAGGAAACAAATACTAACCCACTCATGCTCACACACTTACCCAGGCACACATGCACAAACACTCTCCCAATAAACATAGTCACAGAATAAAGACTTTTGTGAATACAGCAAAAATAATGACTAAAATCACACTGCCTAGAAATAACTAGATTCTGCTGCCTATGTTGTGAGATTTTTTATTTTTAAACAGAAATGATGTCAGAACAAACATGTTTTGTAAAAATATTGTATATATATATTTTTGTGCTGAGGAAGATTAGCCCTGAGCTAACATCTGTGCCCATCTTCCTCCATTTTGTGTGTGGGATGCTGCCACTGCATGGCCTGATGTGTGGTTCGTAGGTCCTCATCCAGGATCCAAACCTGCAAACCCTGGGCCGCTGAAGTAGAGTGCGCAAACTTAACCACTACACCACTGGGACAGCACCAATATTTTATACATTTAAATGAGTGTTATGAAAAAAGGCAATGCAGTCCTTGCTATTGATGTACATTAACTGATTCAATCTATTCTCCGTGAATGGCCGCTTGGATTATATACAATCTTTGCTTCATAAAAACTCTTGATACGAGTAAAATTATACTTACATAATTTTTCCTAGCCAAGTCTTTCTATAAAATAAATTCTAAGAAATGGCCTTTAACAATAAAATGATTTAACTTTCAAAAAGGAGAATTTAGGCTTTTTTACCATAGTCAGATATTTTATATTATTTAATTATCACCACATATCATATATTTTATATTATCACATATGTCTTCAGTTGTCCCTAAAAAATTCATTGTATGACACAGATATTGGAACTCAGAGTTGATGGTTACTTCTAGAGTCTCTCAAACATTTATCTACATTGACTTCATAGAAATTGCTTGCGATAGATTCCTGAATACAGTGCAATGAAACAAATTTGTCTTAAAAGATAGCTCCCTTAAATACTCTCATAGAATGTTGAAGTGTATTATGTTAAAGCGCTACTTAAAAATTCAAAGCTTAATGACCCATAGACTCCTAGATTTCTGAGAGAACTGAGAGACCATTCAATTTACATTTTCAGTGGTTGAGGGCAGAAGCCTCGCCACATTGGAATGTAATCTGTTTTCTTTAAGTCAGCTGGGCGCTTGAACTTCATTAAGTTGGTGTGAAGTGAAAATGACATACCATTCTAAGAATTAAACAGAAAATAAAGAAATTGGGGCCAGCCCAGTGGTGCAGCAGTTAAGTTCGCACATTCTGCTTTGGCGGCCCGAGGTTCGCTGGTTTGGATCCTGGGTAGCGGACATGGCACCACATGTCAAGCCATGCTGTGGTTAGGCATCCCACATAGAAGGTAGAGGAAGATGGGCATTTATGTTAGCTCTGGGCCAGTCTTTCTCAGAAAAAGAGGAGGATTGGTGGCAGATGTTAGCTCAGGGCTAATCTTCCTCAAAAAACAAAAAACAGAAAAGAAAGAAAATGATGTCCTTTGAGCTTGTGGAACCCGACGGCTTAGAGGGATAATCTCCATATAGTCTTTTTACTGAGTAATATTCTAGCATGTGTGTGAATCATTGCTGTACAATTACAAGCATAGGTTGCTATGTGTTCGTTAAATGTCTACCATTACTTAATGTTCAAAATACGTACAATAACGACATAGATTAGCTGCACATCTTGAGTCTTAATTGCCACAAACCCATAAATGAAAAATTTGTGTAAACAAACAGCAAAATTAAGATGTGCAAGGTATGTGCCAGATTATGCATTCTAATACGTTTCATATTAATTTCACATTTCTTCTGAAAAACTGCCCTGATTAAACAGAAACATACATTTTGCAGTTATTTTTGTTTACTTATTTCTCTGGTTTGTGTTATGGAGTTTGTCTCTGCTTTTTATAAAGCTAGAATACTCTTCAGGCAAATTCATTTAAATTTGTATCTTTTTAATTTTTGGCACAGTGATTTTAGTGACAATTTTTAATGCTTTTTCATAATATGTTGCTAATAATTGTGTGATGACCCTGATACTAAAATACCAAATGTACTCCTGTGGGAGATATTGCTGAGCCAAATTTCAAACCACCAAAGTAATTGCTGGTAATTTTCCATCAGGTAAACACAAGAAAATGATGTATTTGTGATACCTAAGAGCTCTACTGCCTTTCTCTAGTTCTCCGGTGCATATTTGGAAGAGGAGGCTTCCTTGGTCACTTTCCTCTGATTCCCATTCATACTCATTTTCCCTCAGGTCTTCCCTGTCTCCACAGATGCCAGTTTCCTCAGGCTACACTCTGTTTATCGGGATTCAGACTCCATGTTTATAAACATGGCTTCCCTTCCAGATCATGAAATTTAACTCCCACTGTTAAATCTGAAGCATAGGTAACAATATCTGCTAAAAAAAATAGGACAATCTAAATTACTTCCCAAAGAATTTGTGTTTTCATAGAATGGCTTTCTCTAGCTATGGAGGGAAATGACTTAACGTAGGATTTAAGGCCTCAGAGAAAAACAAGTGAGAAAAAAAATCTAAATCTACATGGCTTTTCTGGTGTCAGTGATGCCCCTAAACATCACAAGTAAGCACGTAGGCAACTGACTACGTATAAACTTCTTTGAGAAAATGGTTGTCTGGCCCTGAGGCATGGGCCGTTATCATGTGAATTCAGTGTGTGATAAATGCTATCAAGGAAAACCAGGTTCATTAAGTCCCCCTGTTTCAGGAAATAAGAAAAGCAGTGCCTATGGGTTACTAAAAACACTTCTGTTCTATAAGCAAGGTTGTACTTTTCAGTAACATAAAGGATAATCATTTAATGAAATAGTCTGTGAATATTGTGTGCTTTATTAATTTTACAAGAATATCTTGAAAACATATTGTGTACAAGAAACTGCTCAAGATTTAAAAATTAATAATAAAATCCTGCAGTTGTCTACTATGTGAGAGGAAATCACTTTTGTTTTTAGAAAACCTCTTAAGTTTTATATATGTATATATATAAACCATATACATATATTTTTTTAAACAGGTGAGCTTTTGAAAATTAAAAGTCTTGTATTCCAACCCTGACCATCTGACCATAAAACAGAATAAAATGAGAATTTCAGAGACTGTCTGTGGGCCCTAACAAAAATTGATGCCTTATAGGATAGTTTTATAAAAACTGTATAGAATGGAAATCATTAGGTTTTTATCCTTTAACATCTAGATTCTTCCACTCAATAGTGTATATATATGAGAGTCCTCCATGCTGTTGCATGGGATGATACTTCATTCTTTCTCTTTGCTGTGAAGTGTCCCAATGAACAAACATACTATAGATTATTTGTCAAATTCCAAATAATGCTACATTGATCATTTTTTGGAGAAGCTTTGGGTGTACATACTCACTCATTTCTATTGGATATAAAACTAGAAATGGAATTTTAGGGCCAGCTGTGATAGATACTGCCGTACAGTTTTCCAAAGTTGAACATCAGTTCTTACTTTTACTGTCTACGTGTGAGAGCTGTAGTTGTTCCACATCCACACAAGTACTCGATATTAATATTGTGAATCTTTTTCATTTTATCTACTCTTTAGGTGAGTTATAGTACTATACTGTGATTTTAATTTTTATTTTCCTGAATCCTAATAAAGTGCATAACCATATCTGTGAAGTGTATGCTAAAGTCTGAATGCAGAATATGAGGCCAGTTAATAGAGCTGTGATTAAAAGTATTTGAAATGCCACAATTCACACTCTAGTTGATATCATTATTGCCGCTGAGGTCAAATCAGCCTAGTGATACAATTCAATTCTTTGTATGAAGGTGGAGCCACTCTTTGTTTTGTTTTGCTTGTTGGCTTGTAAATATCTGCAATAATAGGGACAGTTTACACAGCATTAGAACCCCAGATATATAGAGATGGATTGTGGCACCTGGAAAAAACTTAGACATACTGTGGTGTGCAGCCCTCCTTTACAGGGGGCTGAGCTCTAATCAGGAAGAGTGATTTGTGAACCACCACAGCATCTAGTGTTGCATTCGGTGTCTAATTCAGAGCGCATATTTCTGGACATGAATTTGCAGAGAGGTTAAACTTTCTTCCTCTGCCTTTAACACAACCTCCCATACACTGGGTTATACAGCTTAGTACAGCTGTGTTGTAACAAACTTAGTTATACAACGTATCACCAACATGGATCTATCTGTTCACTGTGTTACATGCTGTTATATTTGGGCATGTGACCCTAATCTACCATCACTATGTCATTGTTATCTTTAGAGATTTCAGTACAATGGCCATAGAAAAGGAGTTCAGATACAGAAACATGCTTATTACATTACCCACTTCACAGTCATTGGTAATATCCTATTTGGACAATAATATTTTCCATCAGTCGCCGGTAGATACGTGATAACAGTGTTATGTAATGATGCAGAGAATGGAAGGGATGGGTGTGGCATGAAGTAGATGAGCTAGAATAGATCAAAGATTTTGATATTTTGTTTTCTCTATTCCTGTAGAATCCCAACATAGAAGTTTAGTTTAGGCCATTGGCTCCAAGTTTCTATTTAGTCATGAATGAGGGGGAAAAGAATATACGACCCCAAAATATACCACTTTGGAATGGGAATAATTTTGAGTTGAAGACAAGCAAGGCCCAACTCACTCTCAGGAAGTTCTGTTTACCTTCTTCTCAACTTCCTTAAAGAATTTATGGAAGGCCTGCTCCACAAGAAATCTAATGCCAAAGATAACTTTTGATCAGAAAGGCTTCTCTGCATGGCACAGCAAACACTGGTTAACGAAACACTTGCTCTTCTCATCATCCTGTGAATTGTCTTCTTCCTCTTTGAAGCCCCAGACCCTTACTCCTTCTCTTTAGTTCTGGACAACATATCAGTAATCATCTGACTGTCTTTGGGTCTTATATCTTTGGGCCTCCTCTATATATGAAATTTGTTCTTCTCCTGTTAATCTGTCTTATGTCAATTGAATTATTAGACCAGTTAAAGAACCTAGAAGGAAAAAAGGGAAGTTTTTTGCCCCTCTACGAATCTACTGTATAACATTCCCAGCAAATGATATTTCAAACTCAAAATTGCATAAATTCAAGGAGGTGAAGCCTAAATTAATCAATTGTTACTTCAATTTTTAGACATATATTTACTGAGCTTAAGATGTCTCATTTATTAGAATAATATTTCCTTCTTCTTAGTTTGCACTCTTTATATGTGATTAAAGGGGCCAATATGCAGATAAACTCAATCTTTAAATGATATTACTGTCATATGTCTCATGGAAGGAAGATGGCATGTGTATAACTTTCAAATAGTGGCAATCCACTTACTCTCTGATTAGTTGGACTTTAGTATATTTCAAAAAATGTTTTCTGCTACATCACTATTGTAGGGGAGGAAGACATTTCCTCTATCCTCTCTGGGTTTGTCTGGTTGGACAAGGAATTAAATTCACATGAGATGGAATAGCAAGAGAAAATTAAACAAAGCTTTATAACATGTATACATGGGAGAGGCTCAGGCAAGCTGAGCAACTTGCCAAAATGGCTGAAGCCACCACCTTAAATATCACATCCAGCTAAAGACAAAGGAGGATGTTGGGGGTGAGGGGAGTCAGTTACAGGAGGTTACCAGAAACAAGAATAAGATTATCATGCAGATTTAAGTCCTTGCCTTTGGCATTGATTAAGAGTTTCTAGAGATAGGGTCATCCCTTCTTCCTGGTACAGAGAGGGAGACATCTTTACAGATGGAGATTTCCTTTATAAATGTAACTCATTCTTAAGAAAGGGTAAGCAAGTTCCACCCCTCAGAGCCTCCTTTCCTGTCTGCAGTTTATTAAAAGCAATCAGCCCCAAATAATCCTCATGCCAAAAAGACATATCTTGGGGTGGCCAATTCCAGGCCCCCACACTATTACTAAGAATGATTAGGGGCTGGCCTGGTGGTCCAGTGGTGAAGTTCACACATTCCGCTTCGGTGGTCCAGGGTTTGCCTGTTCGGATCCCAGGTGCGGACATGGCACTGCTTGGGAAGCTGTGCTGTCATAGGCGTCCCACATATAAAATAGAGGAAGATGGGCATGGATGTTAGCTCAGGGCCAGTTTTCCTCAGCAAAAAGAGGAGGATTGGCAGCAGTTAGCTCAGGGCTAATCGTCCTCAACAAAATAAAAAGAAAAGAAAGATTAACAAAAGATTGTGGGTAAGTTGAAAAAATATGATATAGGAGGAAGCCCTTAAAACTTTTCCTCAAAAAGCCATTAACCATAGATTTTTCCATCATCATATTTTTCACTAATTTGTCACTATGTCTCACAAATTCTACCTTCACTAGCAAAGGAGCCTCTGAGGCTTTACTTCCATTCTGAAATTCTTTAATATAAGATATTTACAATTACATAATGAGTACGATTCCAATGGATAATTAAGAGTGGTAATGAATCTTATATGGTCCTTGAAATATACAGCCATATCCAAGTTTTCTCAAAAAGGCAGACCACCCATATTTAACACCAGAAAATCTGAGCAAATGATTCAGAGCACATCAAGAAAGTACACAGATGAATGCTTTTCACTTCCTGTGTAATTAATATGAATGTCTTTACAGATTTATTAACTTATTACCCACAATCATTTTAGGTACTTCCTTAAAAGCTATAAAATATGTGTATACAAGGCACATATCTACCCTCATTTAATTTACTTTGACCAATATCTAATAAATACTCAAAATTGTTATTGAGTATGTTGATTTTTATTATTTATTTGTCATTCTTGTTTGTCTCCCAGATACAGCACAGGTACCGGGACACAGGAATAAAATGCTCAGTCCTCGAGTAAAGGATGCACACAGTCTCATATTGGAGTTAATAGTTTAATCAATAGAGTGAGAGAGAAAATAATGCCTTGAGTAGAGTATTGTTAGCAAACCACACAGAGGGGATTTAACCAGGACTGAGAAGGGGGAACATAGGAAGGAGAGCTGAGTAGAAGTGACTTGAGTTGAGAATTTCAGAACAAGGATACACTTTACTAGGACCCTCCACTTTGCTCTCTATCCTTCCCATATTGCATTTCATATCCTCTAAGAAGGGATTGTCTGCCCACCTCAGGATCTCTAATTCCCAGCCTCTCTGTCTAGAATCCTTTCCTCTCCCTACCATCCATTGTATTTCTATTCATTGTTTATTTCTGAAACTGAATTTCAGAGAATCTTTTATTCTCTGCACCCTACATTGAGATATTTTGCTTGAACTTAGAGTATCTTCCCTTTTTAATTCAAGGTGATATATAGTTTATGATGCAATTTGTAAGATTAGCTAATTAATTTTTCTGATTTCCACTACATTATAGGATTCATTAGTGAAGAAACTACTGGAATCACCATCAAATGCAAATCACCTGCAAGCACAACAGCTGGATTCTAAACATTAATAACTCAGGATAATTAAATTAATACATAAAATAAACATCAAGCAAGTGAAAAATTGGCACACTAAGGTGGAGATTGGAAAGAAGGATCATGTTCAGTGCTTCATTAAAGAAAATTGATTTTATCACTGACATGTTTCTTATAAGTTAACAAATGAAAATTATTATAGTACCGCTTTTTGTATATGTCATCCCTAGCATTTACTGAGACATAAAATAGGCTTTATAAAATTCATTTTATCACTCTTCTTCATTGGTTTGCTTTAGTGCTTATAACCCATGTTTGACTGACCTTTGCCAAATGACAAATCACTTCACCGCAAGACAAGTCATGAAAACAAGTGGAATCAGCAGACTATAATTTGTAAATTTGCATATCTTAGGGTTATAAATTGACTTCATTAAAATGAAAACTGGAAGAAGAAATATAAGTGCTCCTGAGAGATATAGGCTTCTGTCTTATATTTACGTATGCATCGTGCATGTGTGCGTCTGTTGATGCAAGAAAATTTGAACGTGGGTGGTGGTCTGATTTTTATTTTTTCTAGACTTATTATGTTATGTGATCTATATGCACTTGGATTTACATATATTGGTACTTGTAATGTCTTATCTATATTATTGAAAGAGACAAAAGCAAATATTAAATTTACATACACAATGATATCACTCGCACAGTGATAAAAAAGTAATGATTTACTTATCAACTTGAGTAAAATATTTATAAGTAAAATCTTTAAGTTCCTTATACAAACAACAAATGAGGTCAGTCAAATTCACACAAGTCTAACAAAGAAATATCATGTTTAGCCATTAGAGTTTCTTTAACTGAGTAATCAAGTATAAAATAACTCATTTATAAACTCCTCAATACTTAATTTTCCATTTTCCAAAAGTGTAAAGTTTTTTCCCCATGATATTCTTTGAATTTAACCATTTATAAACCTACCTGCATTGAGCTAGCCTCTCTGTCCTTATCACTGGTACATGAACAATAGGCAGATTGCGTTTTATTTTGAACGAGTGACTGTTGGGAATTAAATTTATAGAGTTTCTGCCTTCTGTGTTATGAGAACATGATTAATTAGATTTTTGGTTCTGTCTTTTACACTGAGAATGTTGCAACAACTTTAGCAAAGCCTAAACTTTTAATTCTTCACTCTATTCACCAAAGTGATCAATGTCAGAAATTTACCAGACTTTATTTTAATGCTATGTTTCATGGCTACCATGAACCTCTACCCTCCTCAAGTGAATCAGATGTCTAATGGAATACAGATAGATCCTCTACTTAATGATTTCCATCTCGTTTTCATTGTTTACACTATGGCTTCTATTTCTGAAACATTTCCTTCACCTACCATTTAGAAATATGATAATCTTACATATTGATTTTTCATTAGTCATTGTCTGATTTTTCCCCAGGTACATGTCAGTTACCCTCGCCTCTATAATATTTTGACTATGTAGGGGCAGAAAACTTTTCCCTTCTTCCCTCTAGTTTCTTTGACTGGTTTAATGGTTAAACAGACTTAATAAACCAGATTAACAGGAGAAAAACAAATTTAATTTCATTTGCACAGGAACTCCATAAAAAATATGAGACTCAAACAAGTGACCAAAGCAGGCAGCTTTTAAACCTTTTAGACAAAGAACACTAAATTTGTGAAGAATTGACAAGATTAAGGGGTTTGGGCCTGGGGTAGTAAATTAGTGAAGAAGAAATAAGTTTTGTTTATATAGCCTTCTTGGCCCTAAATTTCCTTCTCTCCGGTGATAAGGATGCCTTCTACCCTCGGTGCAGCAGGCATAACTTTCACATGAGAGATTTATTTCCTACTTTTCGGAGGACAAAGGAGGGTCAGAGTATCCTTCTTACACTGACTGTTTCTTAAGTAACTTTAATTCAAAATAATCAATATGACAAGGTGACCTACTTTAGGATGGCATATTCTGCTCTCTTTCAATTGTATAACATCCACTACACCTAGTACATTCTTTATTGAACTATGTATTTCATGTATTTATATATATGTCTTTTTACATTCCTCTGATCCTTAGCATAGGATTTGCATGAGTAACGGCTCAGTAAATGTATGTTGTTCAATATTTTCCTGTTGTTAGGCTGGTGGATATTCAACAAACAGTAGAAATAAACAGCCTTTGCAGCCTGTTTCCACTAATATAGTTCATATGTACAAGAATGATCTTTTTATCTAAAAAAAAAATGTGTTGGGATAATGCTTTCAAAGAAAAAGCCAAAGTCTGCTCATTTCCAAAATAAATTAGTGTACTATTATTCATGGTAGTACTTTGAAAATTGGGAGGTACTGGAAATGCCAATTTTGTGTGTGTCCAAATCCCACCTGTAAAGCTGCAAATGTAATGCTCCACCCTCCCTGAATCTTCGTCAGCCATGTTGGTCCCCGCCTTGATTGGACTCCTTCATTGGGTCAGAGAGATAAATCGTGTGTTCTCATTATTCTGCCCCATAGAATATTTCTACTTTCCCTTCTATAAATGTGCTTTTTAAGCACCTCCTTATTCAGCACTAGATTCATGAGGCAAAAGGTATGGATTCAAATATAAACCATTGTGGATATCTTACCAATTGTTTTGTGTTTTTCTTATACTATTTAACTTTCTTCCATATACATTATCATATATTTCAAATATTATTTTGTGTTTCCTGAGTTGTCTCTAACAACTTCATTATACAGATACTGAAAGTGAGATCCAGAAATAATCAGTAAACTTCTGGAGTTTCATAGACATTATAGCTTCATGACTCAAAAAGCTTACTCTTAATAGGTTCCTACTACAGTGTAAGGAACTTAGAGCATTATGCTAAGTGAGATGAGTCAGACAGAGAAAGACAAATACTGTATATCACTTATATGTGGAATCTACAAAAGCTGAACTCATAGAAACAGAGTGTAGATTGGTGGTTACCTGGGGCTCAGGGTGGCGGAGTTGGGGAGATGTGGGTTGAGGGGTAAAACCTTGCAGTTATAAGAGGAATAAGTTCTATAGATCTAATGCACAGCACTGTGATTATAGTTACAGTACTGTATTATATACTTCAAAGTTGATAATAGCCTAGATCTTAAGTAGTCTCACTACAAAATAAATAATAATTATGTGATGTAGTGCAGATGTTAGCTAATGATATGGGGTAACCATATTCCAAGATATAAATGCATCAAATAAACACTGTATTGCACATTTCCAGGAAGCACAAGAAAATAAGAAAATGGTGCCCCTGATTATGTAACATGGTGGCATTGGGAATACTCTCTGTATTGACCATCTTTTGAGTACTATTTTAGAATATGTGAATCATTTCAGGATGGTAATGTAGGGACCTGAAATTGGCCACCCCAAGATATGTCTCTTTGGCATCAGGTTTATTTGAGCCTGATTGCTTTTGATAAACTGGGACAGGGAAGGAGGAATGGAACTTGCCCTTTCTTAGGACACATTTACACTTGTGAGGTAAATCTCTATCTGTAAAAGGTGCCTCCCTCTCTGCACCAGGAAGAAGAAAGGAGATGACCTTCTCTCTAGAAACTCTTCATTAATGCCAAAGGCAAGGACTTAAATCGGCATTTTATTGTGCTTGCCTGGTAACCTCCTGTAACTGACTTCCCTCCCCCTCCCAACCTTGGCATTTCTTTAAGGATTGAGCATCCTTCCTTAGGCTAGGAACTGATTGCTGCTCTCACCTGTGATCGCCCAGCTCCAGACAATAGACTTGCCTCCTGCTACGCCCACCAAGACAGCAGACCCACTATCTGCTGTGTCCATCAAGCGCTGTGCTGACAGGGCAATCTTTTGACTATTGTGGGAGGGACATTTCAATCATATGTGAAACACCCTGTTTGGGAGTATATAACCACTCTGTGCACCTCACTTCTTCGGTGCCCTTTCTTCCTTCGGGAAGAAAGGCCCAGGGCCATGGTTCCTCATAAAGCTTTGTTTAATTTTCTCTTGCTAGTCTGTCTCACGTGAATTTAACTTGTTCTCCAGCCAGACGAACCCACACTTGGGAAGAGGAAATGTCTTCCTCCCCTACAGTGACAAGTATAAATTTCCACGTGTTCATTAAATTCTACTGCTGATTGTAACATAATTTATCCTTACTGTACATTCTGCCTCATTGCTATTAACTTTTTTCTTTACTGTAAAGCAGGTAAATGCAAAATCTGTGCGTACACAAAATAATTTACAAAATGATAAGTATAAGCCAGTGTATACATACAAATACTCCAGGTAATTCATTTCTGCTGAAACTCACTGGGAACTAGACAGAGACATAACCTTTTTCCAGGGTCCTACAAAGCTAGACCACATCTTAGGCTAAAATCATTAAAATAAAGAATCATTGGTTTGGGGTAAAGGACACATTACTGATGTATTTCAATGCCTTTTTGTATTTTATTGTAATTAATTGTGCGATCATTTGTACAAATACACTTAATTTACTGTTATAGGAGATATTGTGGAGAACAAGCACAAGCTACGTAATTGTAATAATTTGCCACCTGTTAAACTGAAGACACTGATGCATATGTGTTACCCAAGAGCTTTGCTGCCATTATCTACTTCTCTGATACATATTTGAAGGAATGGGAAATTTCCTTGGTGACTTTATTCTTGTTCCTTTCCAAACTAACTTTCCCATCAGGTGCTTCTCTGTCCCAAGCGATGGCAAATCTCTTCAGGTCCCACTTTGTTGAGGCACTTCTAAATTTAGCTTCCTAAACATGACTGCCCCTGCAGACCATTTAGCATAACTTCCCTCTAACACTTTCCTTAAAACCTGAGCCTTAATGGCTGCATTATTATTAACATTTGGATAATTAACTTCCCAAAGGGATTTGTATTTAATTGAAGTTGACTTTCTTAACTCATGGAAGAAGATTACCCAGTTGGGCTTTAAGACATCAGAGACACGCAAGTAAGAAAAAAATATCTGTCTAATAACTTCTCTAGTGCCACAGTGGCTCTAAATATAATACTATCTAGGCAGCTGTCTATTTATAAATTCTTTTCTTTATAAAATAGTTGAATGGCCCTTAGTCGTGGGCCATTATGAATAAGTTCAGTGCATGATAACGGTACCAAGGAAAATCAGATTCACTAAATCTTCTTGCTGCTGGAAACAATATTAGGAGTACTCCTGGGTTGAATCAGTCATCCTTGCTTTTTTAATAGTAAAAGGGATAGTTATTCACTGAAAGATTCTATGAAAGTAACACCATTAATTTTACAAAAATTTATTGGACTTTATTGTTTGGAAAGCATTTCTAGGGATAAAAATTTATAACAATAAAATTCTGAGGTTTCTTATAGTCTAATGGTAAATGGAATTTGCTTTGTAAAAACGTTTTTGCTATGAAAAGGAAAAAGGAAAAAACCCTTTTCTCTATATTTGAATATATAGAGAGAATATTTATGATAAGTATACGGATAGATAACTTCAAAAAACACATTTATAATCAGGACTCAGACCAAGAAATACAGCATTACCAGTATCATAAAAGCCTTTTATATGCTCCCTCCTAAGTCACTAATCTTTTACTTCCAAGGAGTAAATACTTTTTTGTTTTATCATGATAGATTAGTTTCATAGTTTTTGAGTCACACAAGTGGATGACTACAGTATGCACTGATTCATTCAACAATATGCTTGTGTTATCCACCCGTGTTTCTGCATTCAGTTGTACTACATTCACTCTCATGGTTGTATTGTATTCTTTGTAAAAATATGTCATTATATCATTATTTATTTATTCTTTGTAAAAATATGCCATTATATCATTATTTATCTGCTCTTTAGTGTTCAAACCTCACGTTAAAGGTAATGGTTTAGGAAACAGAGTTGGATGATCAACAATGTTCTGAGGCACAGGGTGGTGTTTGAACCAAGTTTGGAGAATGCTGGAGGGAAGGAAAGGGCCTGGAGGAAGTGACTGAGTTGTGCATTGCAGCACAGGGATTGACTCATCAGGCCAGTCCCCTTGATCTCCATAATCCAGCTATACTTAAAATTCTTTAAATTCCACAGAAATCGCATGCTCCTGCCCACTTCAAGGCTTTTCTAATTACTGATACATCTGCCTAGAATTCTTTCTCTACCAGCTCTCAGTTAATTCCTACTTATCTCTTAGGTCCCAGATTGTCTCTAATTCCAGGAAGTTCTTTTTAACTTTGTTCACGACACTTGAACACTGTACTTTGGGTTTATAGCGTCCAGTCTTTCCACATTGTGGCATAAATATAGTTTCATTATAAATAATTTGAATGATTATTTAATTAACAGTTGCCACTTTCATTAGGCGATAAGATTCATTAATATAAGAACTGTTGGATTCTGCACGAAATACAAAGCACCTAAGACGTGCAACAGACACTTAGGAAACTCTCAATAACTTTTAGAAATTAAATTAATGCATGAATAAAAGATTGAGAAAATGAAAATTTGGCAAAATAAGAGTCCAGAATTCTTCCACAAATAGGAGTACCAAATATAAATTTAAGACATAAAATGAAACATGGTGTATTTAGGGAATGAGACATATTTGTATGGCTGGAACATAGTATAAATATTTATTGGATCACCCAACATTACTTAAAATAATTTTGATTTTCATGTATTATAGTGTAACATTGGGATAAAATATATATACATATAACTTTTCAGTGGAACTAATTTTTATTTAAGTTTTTTCAGAATCTCTTTCATATCCTTGTTTTGTAGACTATAAATTAGAGGGTTTAACAGGGGAGCCACAAGAGTGTAAAAAATGAGATCATTTTGTCTTGATCCAGGGAGTAGGAAGAAGTCAGCCAGAAATACATGAAGAGCAGAGCTCCCTGGAAAATTGCAACAACAGTTAAGTGGGAGGTGCAATTAGAGAAAGCTTTGAACCTTCCCTCAGTAGATTGGATCTTTAGCACTGCCAGGATGAAGAACAATAAGACACAAAAAGTCCTGAAAGAGTAATCAGTTCAATGAAACCAAAGATGGTGAATATCACTAACTCATTGACCTACATATCTGAGCAAGATATCAAAAGGAGAGGTGGGATATCACACAAGAAATGGTTCATCTCATTTGACCCACAGAAACATAAGCAGAATGTTAACACTGTATTTATTGAAGTATTCATAAGTCCAAACACATATACCCCGAGCTAACATCTGTGCCCATCTTCCTCCACTTTATATGTGGGATGCCTGCCACAGCATGGCTTGACAAGCTGTGCCATGTCCGCACCCGGGATCCCAACCGGCAAACCCCGGGCCGCTGAAGCGGAACAGGCGAACTTAACGCTGCACCACCCTGAGGGCTCCAAGGCCAAACTTTTAATTCTTCATACTTGCACCAAATTGATCAATGCCAAGAAAGTATGATGGTGTTTACAGTATGATTTTTTACTGTCCTACACAATCTTCCTCCAGTCAAATCAGACATCCAATAAACTCAAATAGACCCTCAACTGAAGTTTTTATCTAATTATCTTCTTAAATTTATTAAATTAATAAATTTCTTTATTAAGATGATTATTTTATTATATATCCTTAATTATTTTTATCTTGTCTGTTTCATTTCTGAAACAATCCCTTATACCTTCCCATATATATATATGTATATATATATATATATATACACAAAGTTCTTTAATGGTCATATTAAATACTTTTTTTCCGCTAAGTATGCATGATTACATTCCTTCAATCACATGTCATCCAACTGGATTTTAATTATTTTATGACTATAACATACATTATACTTAGTACACTTTTTCTTGAAATATGTCTATTTCATTCATATACGTGTCTGTGTCTTTTACTACATTGTACTCTCTTAGAAATAACAGCAACATTTGGCAAATTTCTATTTATCCTGAAGCCCAGCATCAGGACTTGCATACGTAATGTCTAATTACTAATTGTTCTTAAATATTTTAGGTGACTAGACTGGTAGGTAATGGACAAATAGTAGAAATAAAGAGGTCTTTTGGGGACTGTTTCAACTAATATAGATCATACATACACCTGTTCATGAAAGAGGCTTTAGGAGACATCAGGGTTCTATTTGTTTCTTTTCTTTTTTTCTTTTTTGAGGAAGATTAGCCCTGAGCTAACTACTGCCAATCCTCCTCTTTTTGCTGAGGAAGACTGGCCCTGAGCTAACATCCATGACCATCTTCCTCTACTTTATATGTGGGATGCTTACCACAGCATGGCTTCTGCCAAACAGTGCCATGTCCACACCCGGGATCTGAACTGGCGAACCCCAGGCCACAGAGAAGCTGAAGATGTGAACTTAACTGCTGGGCCACCAGGCCAGCCCCCTATTTGTTTGTAAAATAATTTAGTTGGCTTTTCTTCATTTCAATTGTTACAAAGTTGAAAATTATTGGAGTGGAACTATGCATCCTTTCCAAACCCTTCCCAACAGCTATGATTTAATGCTCCATTATCCCTGAACCTTTGTCATTGTGGTCCTTGGTTTGATGGAATGCCATGAGCAGGAAGCAGAGCTAATCAATCTTTCACACTGACATGACTGGTATCAACTTTCATCTACCCTCCTTTTTGTAATGTGAATTTTAAGTACATTTCAATCACTGTTTTATGCTCTGTATGTGCACACAAGGAATCAGAAAAATTCATACACACACATATATTTAATTTGAATACAGATTGTCCCTGACATACTATGCTTCAACTCCACATTTTTTTTACTTCATGTTGGTGTGAATGTGATACGCATTCAGGAGAAACCATACTTCAAAGTTTGAATTTTGTTCTTTTCCTGGGTTAGCAATATTCCACAAGATACTCTCTCGTGATGCTGCGCAGTGGCAGTGAGCAGTAGCTCCGAGTCATCCATAGGATCATGAGAGTAAACAACCCGTACTCTACAGCGGACTGTGTTGCCAGCATATTTTGGACACTATTCTGGACCCTCATAGGGAGAGAGAGAAATTGATGACCTTGTTGCCATAGCATCCCCATCCTGCATTAATTAATCTTAATTCAATGCTTCAAACATTTTTCAGGCCCAGTGTGTTTTCATCTCTATTTGTTAACGGTGAGTGCCCATGCAAGTATCCTATTCTTCACTTTCAGTACAGTATTCAATATATTACATGAGATGTTCAATAAAATAGGGTTTGTGTTAGATGATTTTGCCCAACTGTAAGTATTCTGAGCATGTTTAAGGTAGGCTAGGTTAAGCTCTGATATTTGGTAGGTTAGATGTATTAAGTGCATTTTTAACATGATATTTTGAACTTAGGATGAGTTTATCGTGATATAACTGTATCTCAAGTTAAGGAGAATCCATATGTGAAAAGCTAATAACATAAGAATGTGGAAATGAGAATTTTCAAGGTTCTACAACAGACTGATGGTACCTGTGTCTGATTAAAGATATTTTCAAATTCTTTGACACTTCTCCCATGGAGATATGGTATCTTTTCTCCCTCCTTTTAAATTTAGGCTGGCCTCTGACTACTTTGATGAATACAGGATAGAAAAACTAGCTCTGTCACTCTGGGGCTAGCTTTCAAGAGGCGTATACATACAAATATAATTATTTTAACATAGTTAACAATGATCAAAAACTAGGAAAAAATATGCCCACCAGTACAAAAATATGTAATTGGATTAAGATATTTCCATAATGTGGAATACCATGTAATCATTCAAAGAAATACATCAGAGCCCCTTGTATTGATGTAGAAGCATTTGCAAAAGCCTACAGTCAATTTGGAAAATTAACATACAATGAATTATATATACACTATTCTATGGAAAGCGAATGATGATTATATATTTACCAATGAATGAACTTGACAAAAAAATAAGAAAAGATAAAGGGCAAGCTGTTATCAGGGGTTTTCTGGAGCATACATTAGAAGGAAGGATGAAGCATACTGGAGTTCAATGTGTGGAATGAAGAAATGGGGGAGAAAAGTATCCACTAAAAAAATAAAATTCTGGGCCAGTCCCAGTGGCCTAGTGGTTAAGTTCGATTTCCTCTGCTTTGGAAGCCTGGGTTCGGTTCTCGGGTTAGCCCTACACCACTTATCTAACAGTGGCCATACTGTGACAGCGTCTCCCATACAAAATAGAGGAAAAGTGGCAACAGATATCGACTCAAGGTGAATATTCCTCAGCAAAAAGAGGAGGATTGACAATAGATGTTAGCTCAGGGTAAATCTTCCTCAGCGTAAAAGAAAAAAGAAAAGAAAATTCATAAATTTATGATATAATCTCCTTTTTAAATTATAAATATGTGTGTTTGTGTATTTCCATTTATGTATGTCCATGAGGATATTATTTCCCAGTTTTATTGAGATGCGATTGACACATAACATTGTACTAGTTCAAGGTGTACAAAATAATGATGTAATATGTGCAGATACTGCAAAACATTGTCACAAGTTTAGTTAACATCCACCATCTCCTACAGTTTCAGATTTTTGTGCGTGTGATGAGAACTTTTAAGATCTACTTTCTCAGCAACTTTCAAATAGATAATACAGTATTGTTAACTATAGTTACCATTTGGTACATTACATCCCACGAATGTATTTATCTTTTAACTGGAAGTTTATACCTTTTGGCCATATCCACCCATTTCCCCCACCCATCATCCACCATCTCTGGCAACCACCAATCTGTTTTGTTTCTATGAGTTTAGTATTGTTTTTTTTAGATTCAACATATCAGTGAGATATTACAGTATCTGTCTGTCTTTGTCTGATATTTCACTTAGCATAATGCACTCAAAGTCTATCCACGGTGTACCAAATGGTAGGTTTTATTTTTGTTTTTAGTGGCTAAATAATATTCCATTATATATATACCACGCCTTATTTATCCATTCATCTTTTGATAGAGACTTAGGTTGTTTCCACATCTTGACTACTGTGAATCATGCCGCAATGAACATGAAAGTGGTGATTATCTTTGATTTCTGGTTTTAATTTCATCTGAATAAACACTCAGGAATGGGATTGCTGGATCATACAGTAGTTCTATCTTAATTTTTTAAGGGACCTTGAGGTTATTTTCCATAGTGGCCATACCAAGTTACATTTACATCGACAGTGATCAAGGGTTTCCTTTTTTGTACAAACTCATCAACATTTGTTATTTGTTTTTTGATGATAACCATTCTAGGCATAGAGACCTGATGATAGCCAGGTGTGGGGTGATATCTCATTGTGGTTACAATTTGCATTTCCTGATGATTAGTGATATTGAGCACTTTTCATACACCTGTTGTCCATTTGAATATCTTTTTGGAAGAATTTCTATTCAGTTCACTGGCCCATTTTTTAATCAGATCGTTTTTTTGGTATTGAGTTGTGTGAATCATTACTGATATGTGAATTGCATGTATTTTCTTCCATTCTGTAGGCTGTCTTTTCATTGTGTCAATAGTTTCCTTTACTATGCAGAAGCATTTTAGTTTGATATAAGTCCTACTTGTTTATTTTTGTTTTTGTTGTCAAATCCAAAAAAAATCATTGCCAAGACTGATGTCAAGGAGCTTACCCCCAATGTTTTGCTTAGCAGTTTTAGTTTCAGGTCTTGTGTTGAAGTTTTCAAGTCATTTTGTATTGACATTTGTAAATGGGGTAGATAGGAGTCCAGTTTCATTCTTTTGTAGTGTCTTTCTAGTTTTCCCAGTACCATTTATTAAAGAGACTATTTTCCCCATTGCATATTCTTGGATCCATTGTTGCAAATTAATTTAACATAAATGAGTGGGTTTATTTTGGAGTTTTCTATTCTGCTTCGTTAATCTATATGTGAAAACTTGTCTGTTATTATGCCAATAACATATTCTTTTGATTACTATAACTTTGCAATACAGTTTGAAATCGTAAAGTAAGGTGCCTCCAATTTTGTTCTGCTTTCTCAAGTTTGAGTGGCTATTAGAGCATTTTTTGTTTCCACACAAATTTTAAGATTGTTTTTTCTACTTCTATAAAAATGCCATTAGCATTGTTATAGCCTTCTAATTAATACTGGCCCTAATATTGGTTCCCCTACATTAAACCCAGCATATATGAGGTTAAAACCAAAAGTGCTCATCCCCTTTCCCTGACTCTTTAGTCACACTAATATGTAAATATCTGCTTTTTTAACCTGTGACTCCCTGAGCTTTACAACTAAATAGAAGTTAGAAATTGTAAAAGCCCAGGTGGCCTCATGCTGGGCTCAGACTACTCACAGGTCCTTGAAGTTTATTACAGGGAAACTGATGTCCAGAGATTATCAAGAAACTGAATCTTCCCAGAGCTTCCTGGCACCAGAATCCACCATCCACCACAGAGGCAGACAACCAAGGGCAGGCAGGTGAAGAATCCCTTATCTAACAGGCTGTCCCTCCTTGAAAGCACCCTAAAGCTGGTGGGAAAGCGCTGACCAGCATGGTCATAGACTTCCCCCCTCTACATTCCTCACAAACCTCTGAAATCTTTTCCCCATTTCTTAGTGGGTAGCCAGCAATTCTTAAGGCACTAGCCATTGCTTTGCTCCCTCTGCTTGGCAAAAAAAGTAAAGCTGGTTTTCCTTTTTACCCAAGACTCTGTTCTCATTATTTGGATTGGCACTGGGTTCAGAGACCAAACTTTCAGTCACAGCATATTGATAAAGATTGCATTGGATATGTAGACTCCTTTGGGTAGTAGGGACATTTTAACAATATTAAATCTTCCAACGCATGATCGTGGAATATCTTGCCATTTATTTGTGTCTTCTCCAATTTCTTTCATTGATATACTATAGATTTCAGTATATAGATCTCTTATTTCCATGGCTAAATTGATTCCTAAGTATTTTATTCTTTTTGATGGAATTGAAAATGGAATTTTATTCTTACTTTATCTTTCTGATAAGTCATTGTTAGTGAATAGAAATGAAATTGATTTTTGTGTACTGATTTTGCATCCAGAATTTTACTGAACTAGTTTGTTAGTTCTAACTGGTTTTTTTGGTGGAGTCTTCAGGGTTTTGTATATATAACATCATGTTATCTGCGAATGGAGATAATTTCACCTTTTTCTTTCCCATTTGCATGTCTTTTACTTCTTTTAATGCTCTGGGTGGAACTTTCAGTACAATGTTGAATAAAAGTAGAAAGTTTGGGCATCCTTATCTTGTTCCTCATCTTAGGAGGTATGATTTCACCTTTTCACTGTTTAATATGATGTTAGCTGTGGGCTTGTCATTTATGGCCTTTATGTTGTGGTAAGTTACCTCTCTCCCTAGTTTGCTGAGAGTTTTATAATGAAAAGATGTTGAATTCTGCCACTTGTTTTTTCTTCCTCTATTGAGATGATCATGTAATTTTTTCTTTCATTTTTTTAATACAGTGAATACACTGATTGATTTTCAGATGTTGAACCATCCTTGCATCCCGGGAATAAATCACACTTAGTCATGGTCTATGATCTTTGTAATGCATTATTGAATTTGGTTTGCTACTACTTTGTTGAGGATTTTTGTTTCCATATTCATCAGGAATATTGGCTTTTAGTTTTCTTTTGGTATCTGGATATTGATGGCCTCATAAAATGAGTTTGGGGTTGCTTCCTACTATTCTATTTCTTGTAAGAGTTTGAGAAGGATCAGTATTAATTCTTTAAATGCTTGATAGAATTCACCAACGAATTACTGATTCAACCTTCTTACTAGATTGGTCTATTCAGATTTTCTATTTTTTCATAATTCAGTCTTGTTAGCTTGCATATTCTAGGAATTTATCAATTTCTTCTAAGTGGTCCAATTTTTTGCATACAATTGTCCATAGTATTGTCTTATGTTCCTTTGTATTTGTATCAAGTGTAATGTCCCTTCTTTCATTTAAAATATTATTTGATACCTTTCTCTTTTTTTCTTGGTTGAATCTAGCTAAATGTTTGTCTATTTTGTTTATCTTTTCAAAAAATCAACGCAATTTGATTGATTTTTTGCACTGTC
This sequence comes from Equus caballus, assembly GCF_041296265.1. Classification (NCBI taxonomy): domain Eukaryota; kingdom Metazoa; phylum Chordata; class Mammalia; order Perissodactyla; family Equidae; genus Equus; species Equus caballus. The sequence goes on from NC_091695.1 coordinate 17,787,841, forward strand.
ATTTTTGTCTCCATTTCTTTTATTTCAGTTCTGATCTTTGTTATTTCCTTGCTTCTTCTAGAGGTTGGCTTAGTTTATTCCTCTTTTTCTGTTTCCTTGAGTTATGAAGTTACGTCTTTTTTTCTTAATGTAGCATTTCTCACTATAGACTTTCCTCAGAACTGCTTATGCTGCATCCCTTGACTTTTGGTATGTTGTCTAGTTTTATTTGTCTCAGGATATTTTTTTGAATTCTCTTTTAATTTCTTCTCTAACCCATTGGTTGTTCATGAACATTTTATTTAATTTCCACATATTTGTGAATTTTCCAGAATTTTCTTCTTCTAATTGATTTCCGGTTTCATACTACTGTGATTGGAGAAGATGCTTGACATGATTTCAGTCTTCTGTGGCATTTCTGAATGAAAGCCCTGTTGGCCATCAGAATCAAGTGATGTGGGGGGACACATCACTCAGGTGGTACCCACAAAATCTGGGGTGCAGACATATGAACAAGTTCCTCCCAGGAAGATAAGGGTGACTTAGGGTGGCTAGGAGTGAGAGAGTGTGGGAGGACTCTGCAGCTTTCCTGTTCTCCAGGGAGGATCTCAATCAGCCTCTAGGTGCATGTTAAATTTGAAACCTGACTCTCAGGCAGCAGCTTTTAAAATATGCAATATAAACCAATCAGAGAACGACTAGGAGAGGGGTTTTTTGCCTTCTTTCTCTGCTCTAAGCCCTGGTGTAATAGCTGCAGCTAGTGCCGTCTTCCCTTAATAACTGCTTTTTTGTTTGTTTAGTCCTGTGGTTCCTATATTTGTTCTAGTAGTTTCTTCGTGGATTTCTTTGATTAGGTTCATACAGGACCATGTCATATATAAATAGGACACTTGCTTCTTTCTTTTTAGTCTGGAAGCCATTTATTTCAATTTCTTCCCCGATTGCACTGAACCCTTAATGCGGTACTGAATAAAAGTTATGAGATATGCTTGTATTCTTCCCAGTTATGGGGAAGAGCATTCAGTCTCTCAAAATTAAGTGTGTGTGTATATATATAATGCAAGCTCCATTGGCTTTCAGAGCTAAGAGATTTGGAAGCCTCTTCCTGTGGTGGGAGTGTTAAAAGTTGGGGCACACTGTGTGGGGTCCAAATACTTTACTCCTCTGTGAGAAGCTGGGAGCTAGGTGTTTCTCCCCAATTGTATGTCCCTTTGCTGAGGGTTGTGCTTATGGCTAGAGTCTATCTGAGGGTTTTTTTTTTTACCTGTTTCAGTGCGGATATTTTCTCATTGCTCAATGTGTAGGAGTCACTCAGCTAGTTTCTTGATTTCTTTTGGAGAGAATTGGACCACGTGTAGCTGTTCATTTGTTGTGTCATGGGAGAAGAAGCATTCAGGAGGCTTCTCTGTCACCATATTTAAAGACCACCCATGGTTCTGATAATACTGTATTTGAACAATAATATTTTCCATCAGTCATTGGGCATACGTAAGAAGGATGTTATGTAGAGTGACTAAGAAGGCAAGGGAATGATGAAGGTTGAAGTAGATAGGCTGGAATACATAAAGCCTTTTGATGCAGTGCTCCAAATTTCTGTAGAATACCAAGATAAGGAGTCATTATAGGCCATCATCCAACCTTCTATTTGAGTCATGATTCCCTAAGAAAATATTTCCCATAATGTGTTATTCAACCTCACAACTTTAAAGAAAGGAGGCCCACAGTTAATTGAATCAGTAAATTCTATTTTTTGAATTCCATTCATAGACCTTAAAATTCCATTCTCTTTACTTCACACCCACAAGATCTGATAAAACAGTCAATAGATAGATCAAATCAGTCTTTAGATGCTGTAATATATAGCTGCCATAAAGGAGGGAGATGGGTTAATCAGATTACACGTTTGCATCCTCTAAATTAGCAGCAATCCACTGACACTCCATTTTTCTTGGACAATATATTTCAAACATGTTTTCTAACATATTGGTGTTCATAACTAACATTTTCAAAAGAATATGTGTTAATTGGGAAAATATGGTATAGATGGAAACACTTAAAGACTCACCAAAAAAATATATTGTTCATAGGTTTTTTTCCAGCTTCATAACTAGTAAGAAGTCACAGTGTGCCACAAATGCCATCTTGAAAAGCAGGAGTTCTTCTTCAGTTTTACTTCCATTCCGAAATATTTTCTCACAAAGGCATTTTAAAATAAAAGCTAGAAAATCTAAGACATTCAGTGGCTTTTAACTTCAACAATTATAATGGATAATTAAGAGTGCCCTTGAGTTTTATGTGGTTCTTCTAATATGTGGCCACATCCATGTTGTCTCAACAAGCTGATTCAGTGCTTTAACCGTCAGAAACTACAGCAGAGACAGATAAAGTAGACAAACATTAGGAACGTACAAAGGCAAATGCTATTTTCTTCTAGTGTGATTAGATCTTAGTATCCACAACCATCTCTGTACTTTCTTAAAAGTTATTTTATTTATATATATATATGCCATATTCTCATTTAATTGTGTTGCTAACTTCTAAGAGGCACTCAAAAATGTTATCTTGTGGCTGGCCCTGTGGCCGAGTGGTTAAGTTTGCGCACTCTGCTTCAGTGGCGCAGGATTTTGCCAGTTCGGATCCTGGATGCGGACATAGTACCTCTGATCAGGCCATGCTGAGGTGGTGTCTCAAAATATGCAACTATGTACTGGGGGCACTTGGGGAGGAAAAGCAGAGAAAAAAAAAGATTGGCAACAGTTGTTAGCTCAGGTGCCAATCTTTAAAAAAATTTTTTTTAAATGTTATCTGGTTTCTAATTTATTATTTATTTGTTTTCCCATTTTGTGTCCCAGACACTGTGCTGTGCTTTGGATAATGGATAGAAACTTCAGTTCTTGAGTAAATAATGCTTTAAATCTCATACTGAAGGCAGTGATTTGATAAACATGGTGATATTAAAACAATGCTTAAAGGAGGTTGTTGTGTGTGAACTACAAAACAGGACATTTAGCCAGAGATGAAAAGGGGAAAGCAGGGAAGGAAATTTTCCTGGAGGGTTGTTGGAGCAGTTGATTGTTGATAATTACAGCACAATGATGTACTTTACCAGGGCCCTTTTCACTGCTCTTTATAACCAAACCAACTGGAATTATTTTCTTCTTCTTTTTTCCAGTTTTATTGAGATAAAATCAGTAAATAACATTGGGTATGTTTAAGGTGTACAATGTATGTTTTCATATATGTATAATTTGTGATCGATTTCCACTATAGGTTAATAAGCAAATCCATCACCTCGCATAGTTACCATTTTTTTGTTGTGTTGAGAACATTTAAGATCTACCTTCTTAGAAAATTTCATATATGCAATACAATATTTTTGACTATAGTCACCGTGCTGTACATTAGATCCCCAGAACTTCATTTTATAACAGAAAATTTGTACCATCTGACCAACATCTACACATTTCCCCCAAACTTCAGCCCCTGGCAACCACCAATATACTCTCTGTTTCTGAGTTCACCGTTTTTATATTCCACATATAAATGAGATCATACAGTATTTGTCTTTCTTTGTCTGACTTATTTAACTTAGCATTATGCCCTCAAGATTCATCCATGTTGTAGCAACCACGACTTCTTTATCTCTAAAGAGTCATGAACTTGTCCAAGTTAAGACTTCTCTAATTGTCAGATCCTCTGCCTACCACCTTTTCCTCTCTCATCTTGCATCTTTTTAGATTTGAGACTCAATATGTCCATCCAACAAGGACATTATCTTATATGAAACATTTTGCTTTAGATATAAAGCCCTCAGTTTTTAACTCATATTATTTTGAGGCTTATGAATTATTTGAGTGCTTAGTCAATTAACGTCAATTGCTCCCACTAGATTATAGGATTCATTGGTATAGAAACTACTGGATGTACCACGGAATACAAAGCACTTAAAAGTTAAAAGTTCACTTAGTAAATACACAATTAATTTTAGTGTAATAAATTAGTATTTGAACAAAAAACAAATCAATAAATATCTGCCAAAATTGGAAGTCAGGAAAGATTTCAACAAGGAAAGAGTATCATATGTAAATTCTAGACACATCACGAACTATGACATGTTTGAGGAACTGAATATTATCTGTGAGCTTTAAAACAAATACTAGGGACCGGCCCGGTGGCACAATAGTTAAGTTCACATGTTCCACTTTTCGGGGGCCCGTAGTTCGCCGGTTCGAATCCCGGGTGCGGACATGGTACCGCTTGGCAAGCCATGCTGTGGTAGGCATCCCACATATAAAGTAGATAAAGATGGGCATGGATGTTAGCTCAGGGCCAGGCTTCCTCAGCAAAAAGAGGTGGACTGGTAGTAGTTAGCTCAGAGCTAATCTTCCTCAAAAAAAAAAAAAACAAATACTAATTTTATTAAATCAAAGTATTTGAGACACATTTGCTTCTCTTGTATCATGCCATACAATTTTACAAAAGCAACAACCACAATATGAGTTTGTGCGTGTGTATTTAAATTACGTATTTAAAACCATCTATTAGTTTCCATTCTTTCCAGGGCCTTTTTCACATCCTTGTTCCGCAGGCTATAAATTATAGGATTTAACATAGGAATCACAAGGGTGTAAAACAACGAGGACATTTTGTCTTGATCTAGGGAGTAGGAAGAGCTTGGCCTGAAATACATGAAGAGCATAGTTCCCTGGAAAATTGCCCCAGTGATTAGGTGGGAGATGCAGGTGGAGAAAGCTTTGAACCTCCCCTCAGCAGAGTGGATCTTCAAGACTGACAGGATAATATAGCAATAAGAGATAAGAACTCCCGAAATGGTACTCAGTTCAATGAAGCCAAAAATGGTGAATAACACCAACTCATTGACCTGTATATCAGAGCAGGAAAGGATGAAAAGTGGTGGTAAATCACAGAAGAAATGATTAATCTCATTTGACCCACAGAAACATAAGCAGAATGTTAATGTTGTGTGTATCAAAGCATCTGCCGTTCCCACCAGATAAACCCCGGCCATGAGCAGGGAGCACACCCTGCTGGACATGTTGACTCTATAGAGCAAGGGGTTGCTAATGGCCTTGTACCGATCAAAGGCCATCACTGCCAGCAGTAGACACTCAGAATCTGCAAAGATACAGAAGATCAAGAATTGCAGAGCACAGCCAAAGAAGGGGATTGATCTGTTCTTGGCAAACAAGTCCACCAGCATCTTGGGCCCAACTGCTGTGGAATAGCAGAGGTCACAGAAAGAGAGGTGGCTGAGGAAGAAGTACATTGGGGTGTGCAGCTGGGAATTTATTCTAATTAAAATGAGCATTCCAAGATTTGCCAGAAGATTAACGAGATAAACAACCAGAAACATGGTAAATAGGGTTACTTTCATCCTAGTGTTGTTGGTGATTCCAAGGAAAATGAATTCAGTCATGGAGGAGCAATTTCCTCTATTCATTCTTCTTTTTCTTGTCTAAATTTTTGAGAAAATGATCAAGAAAAGGATAGATGCATGTTTAACTCTTCTGGACATCCACAAATATCCATGAGGCAGAACATAATTTCTTTCTGCAATTGTCTTTTTTATACTCAGAAAATTACCCGGTCATGTGTCATTCTTTAAAAAGGCATTGCAGTCTGTAAAACAATAATAAAAAATACCTGGAATAAGGAGTTGAGAAACTTTGATCTAAGCCTAGATGCCATTCCTGAAGTATGCGACTTCGTACAAGCTCTTTAATTTCTCTGAGCATTACCTTCTTTATCTCAAGGAAGAGATTTGGATGATTTTAGGTCTCATTACATCTCCAAAATGATACAGAGGAAACATCAAGGTTAGAGAGACCATATTTTAGGATACAGGGCGAACCATTTTCTATGCTCGAAAATAATCACATGGACACAAAAAAACGATTACCATGGTTATGTTCTTCAGAAACAGCGTTGGTTTAAATGATTTTGTGTTAATTCTAGACACAATGAGCATCTCTAACTGATAATAATGAAAAAATTATGTTACTGGTCTTGGTCTATGTTGTCTTTAGTATTTGGTGAGACAGGAAATAAACATTATTGACCTTTTCTCTAGAAGTGTGGTATTGCTTTGTCACAATATTCGTTACCTATTTGTGGAGTGGTCTGGTGCCAACGGAGGAGTCTCTTGACCAAACAAAGAAGAGTCCTAAAAAGAATTTGAAACAACAGAATTTAACATATGCATTTGCATCTCTTTGGATTTCAAATAGTATTTTATATTAAAAAATGGAAGGAGTACGAGGGACAATAAATGCTTCTCAGATATATAGGCTTCTCTTCCTTGTGTACGTTTGTATTTATGTGTGCATGTCATGTCATCTGTTTGCATATGTGTATGTCTTTGTTGATATATAAGAATTGGAATGTGGGTGATGGATACATTTTTTTAGACTTTAAATATGGCATATGGTCCCCATGGTGTTATTTGTATATGTTTTTTGTAATGTGGTACCTCAATTCCTTTTAAAATTTAAAAAACCCAGTAAAATTCATGTATGTGCTTGCTCAGTGATAAAAGGCTTAAAGGCTTTCCAGTAAACCTAGATAAAAAGAAAATGATTAAAATCTTATTTAGTGAAAATTAATAATTTCAGTCAAATTCTGTCAGTCCTGAGAAGAAAAGATCATCTGTGGCCCTTAAATTTCAGTTTATTAAACTGAATAAACAGGCATAAAGTGATTCATTTACAAATCTCTCATTTTTTTCCAAAAAATTAAGTTTTTTCCCCATATAGTCTTTAAATTTGGAGACTTGAGAACCTACCTGAGATGAGTAGGTCTTCAGTAGCTAAACAATAGGCAGGTGACATTTTATTTTACCAGGTAACATTTGGGACTTAAATCTCTGAAGCTGTTGCCCTTAGGCTTTGGTGTTATGTAAATATGTCATTAATTATATTTCTGGTTCTGTATATTCCCCCATGAATACAGTGACAATTTCAGTAAAGACTGAGTCTTTATGCTTCACTTACTGTCACTTACTTGGTCTATGTTAGGAAAAAAAACTGCAAATGATATTTGTGATTGCTTCACAGCTACCTCCTTCTGTAGTCAAAGCAGACTCCAATGAAATTCAAATAGTACCCTACTTAATCCTTTCCACCTCCTTTCTATTGTTCATTTTGTTTCTTCCATTTTTGAAACATTCTCATCTATGACCATGTTTATGAATATTACTAATCTTCAATGACATATTTTTTTCTAAATATTACTCATATACTATAAGTCCACCCTTTAACGTGTATACTTCTTTGGGTTTCAGTATATTCACAAGGTTGTACCGCCATTACCCCTACCTAATTCCAGAACATTTTTCATCATTCCAATAAGGAACCCATAACTATTAGCTGTCACTTCTCTTTATCCCCTGTCCTCAGCTTCTGGCAATCACTAATCTACTTTCTGATTCTATATGTTTCCATATTCTGTACTTCTCATGTAAACAGAATCATACAATATGGGTTTTCTTGTGCATCAGGCTTCTTTCACTCAGCATCTTGTTTTCAAAGTTCATCTATGTCTTTGCAAGTGTCATAATTTTGTAGCATTTTGTGGCTGAATAATATTTTCTTCATAGATATGACACATTTTGTTGATTTATTTATCAGTTGATGAAGATTTGATTTGTTTATACATTTTGGCTGTTATGCATAATGATGCTATGAACGTTCTGTTAATGCTACCTTTCAAGACCACTCTCATCTCCAAGTATTTTCTTACCCCCATCCCCTCGTTACATGTCACTTACATGCATTTCATTCATCTTATGATTCCATCACATTCTCCACACTTAATACTCTCTTTCTTGAATTATATTTAATTTATTCATATAAGAATTTCTCTATTACACTTAAGGTTTCAGGAATAAGATCAATGTTTATTTTTTATATTCCCTGAAGTCGCTAAAACAAGGATTTTTCAAGGTAAATGCTTTCTACATATTTATTGTTAAGTACTTCAGACTACTAAAAATGGAAGGTGATAAACAAAGAATAAAAATACACTGGATTTGGGGATTTTTTTCCATTAATATAGCTCATGTGTACAAGAATGATTCACTTAAACATGTTTGCATGGATAATACTTTTTCTAAAAAAAAGCAGAGTTACACTGTTTTTCTAAAAATAATTTTAGTATGTGATTTTCCATACTAGTTCTTTGCAAATTGAGAAATACTGGAATTTTCTCTTTTATATCCTCCCTAAATACTTCCCAAGAGATAGCATTGTTATTCCCCATACTTCTTGAACCTTGGTCTACCATCTTGATATCTGATATGATATGACTACCTCCAAAGATCCCAGAGCTAATGTTGCTTTCACAATGACCTGAGATTAAAATATCTGTCACTCTTCTTTCTATATGTGTGCTATTCAAGTATTGCTACATTCAATGGCTTTGCTAAGTACATGCACAGCAAAAAGAGATCACATACTACACACTCATGAATTTAATTAAAATGTTAAAAGCTATTCATAAAAGAATCTGGAATGTGAATTTTAGAGTCTTACAAGGGGCTCATGATAGTTTTGGCACATTAAAGATGACTGTACACATCTTTACACACTTTCCTTAGAGACAGAGTGCCTATTTATTACCCTTTTGAATTTTTCTTGTCTTTTAAATGCTTTGACTAACAGAAATTGGAAGAAATATTGTGTATCACTTCTGAACCTAGCCTTTAAGAAGATAGTCTCTGAAAGCCATGAGATGCCGCATAGGAAGTCCAGCTAACCTTCTAGAAAACCATTTGACACACTCTGAGGTTACATGCAGTGGGAAGGGGAGCACTTGAGTCAATCTTTCTAGCCATTCTCATCCTGGAGACAGTTATGAAAGACCCTACGGCCTAGACCAACATCTAGGTCACCATGTGACCTCAGTCAACACGAGGAAACAGAGAATATAGCCCAGTGGCTGCTATTTTAAACCATGTATTTCTGGGACAGTGTTTATATAAGAAAAGATAACAGAATGTAATGAGATAATTTTTTCCAGGAAACATTTATTATTATTATCAGACGCTTTTTTGGGATAATTTGATATTACTGTTATGTACTATTATGTAAGATAGATAGCTGATAGATAGGTAAGTAGACTGTTAGAGACAGATGTTAGATCAATAGACGACAGATAGATAGATAGATAGACTGAAGAAAATACTTGCAACTCTTACTTCTGATAAAGAATGTGTAGCCAGAATACATAACGAATCTCGTCAAAAATAAGAAAACACACAACTCAATAAAAAAATGGAATTATTTGAAAAGATACCTCACCAAAGAAGATATATAAATGTCAATTAACACTTAAGAATGTGCTTAGCATCATGTTATTAGGTAAATATGAGTCAAAGCAACAGTAAGAAACCATGATATACCTATTAGATGGGCTAAAATTAAAAATACTTCTTATACCAAATATTAAGGAAGAAGTTGTGGAACCTAAACTCACATGCACTGCCATAGGTTATGTAATATGCTATATCATTTGAAAACCAATTTGACAATTTCAAAGGATGTTATACATATAGTTGCACTATCATCCAACTATTTCATTCTTGAGTATTTACCCAAGAGAATGTAAATCATTTGTTCGTATAATGACTTGTACATGAATGTGATAGCAGTTTTATTTTTAATAGCCACAAAACTAGGAACACAATTCAAATATCCCTCAATAGGTGAATGGCTACACAAATGGTGATATATTCATTCATTGGAATACTAACATGAAACAATAGAAATGAATCTCAAAATAATTATGGTGAATGGAAGGAGGCACCTAAGAGACAGTATATACTGTGTGATTCTACTTACACAAAATTATATAAAATGTAAACTAATCTATAGTGACAAAATCCATATCAGTGGTTCCTTGATGTGGAGTGAAAATGAAGGATGAAAAAGGAGCACAAGGAAATTTCAAGGGGTGATGGATATTTTCACTGTTTTCAGGGTGGTGATGGTGTAATCAAGGATATTTGGCAGAAAGAGAAAAAAATAGTACCTTCTATTAATAGCTACATATTCATCAAATTATCCCACATTGTTCTATAAATGGACCATGCAGAAAGAAAGAAAGCCTGTTTCTAGACTCAATTCTTTATCCAACTATCTCTAGGTGTTTGATTCATCCAAATTCTCCGTTCCTTAGTTTCCTTACCAGAAATACTTGGTCTAGATGATTCACATGAATATTCCTAGTACTGAAAAGCTGCGAAAGAATCACAAAAGCAGTGTATGATGGTCTAACAGATTCAGAAATAAACATCTGAAATCAATTGTGCCTACGAAAGGTGAAAATTTTGATAACAGAAGGCTTATGTTTCCTTTTTAGAAATGTGTATATGTATGTGTATATTTGAAATATACAAATATATATTATATATACCTTTGAAAATTATCAGGACAGTGCTTTCTTTTTCTTACTAATCTCGTCTATGTACCCTATGTACCAGTCAGAAGAAAGGCCATTCATTATTCTCCAATTATGTTATGTAGTTTCGTGTATTTGCATGATTTCCTTCAACTTATTCTTACCTTATAAAAGTTTTCCTTTGCCTCTCCCCATCTTTCTAGCTCTATTACTACCACCATTAAGCAGTTATTTTTAAAAAAAAACTGCCCATTAAGAAAACCCTAGATTCAGATAGCTTCAAGTTTTATTAGACAATTCACACAATTGATACATGAGTAACATCAACCTTGCCTAAACCCTTCAGAGAACTAAAAATGAGGAACACATTTCCAGATTTTTCAATGAGGCTAAAATGATAATGGCATCAGGTGTGGAGAAGGAGCATAGAGCTAATAACAAGGGCTTTTACTCACCAAGGCTGATGTGGCCACAGCCACTCTCCAGCGCCAAATGTGCCAAGAGTGAATACAATCATCAGACATACATGGCACGTTCCCTGAGGGTCCAGCCAGCATCTCACAAATTGATTACATTTGATTTCATTCATCTGGAAGAATCAGTACTTTATTCTTACTAGAATATGAGTTACTCTCAATATGGATTTATCATTTTTGACCAAAATTCTTTTGTCAAAACTACTGTCTTTGGATTTATAGAATTCTTTATTCATCATCATATTCTGTCACATAACATTGCTTCAAACCAAGTGGCTCATTTTACAGCAAAGGAAACGTGACAATTTGCTTATGCTTAAAAACTCTTTAGTCTTACAACATTCCCCATCATCCTAAAGCACATGACTTTGTTGAAAACTTTACAGGTTTGTTGAAGGCTTCATTTTGCCACCAGTTAAGCCAACACTTTCTGGGGCTCGGATCATGTTCTCCCGAGTGCAGCATGTGCTTTAAACTGCTGTTATATCTATGATGCTTTTTTCCCCAATAGCCAGGATTTTGAGTCTGGGAATCAAAACGTGGAAAAGGAGGTAGCATTTCTCACTATTCTTAATGGTTCACTAACAAAAATTTTGCTTCCCATCCTCACAATTTAAGGTTTGCTGGTCTTTGTTCCTAAAAAAAGAAAGAGAGAGAAACAGAGATGGATAGATAGATAGATAGATAGATAGACAGATAGATGGAGGTAATTCTTCCTACAAGGAACACAAAAATGATTCCATTGAACCAGATGCCAAGACTGCTCCCTGTTCACTTGGAGAACTTCATGCTACTTAACCAATAAGCAAAAAAGGATTTCTCTACTGTTTGCATGATTTTTCTTGAATATGAAGGAAACATTTGATTGCTGCTACACAATGAGTGTAGTGGGGAGTGTTCCTGGAATGCAGGAGAGACTCTGGGGCACCTTTTAGAAGTCTCATATCCATTATTTAAAATTTAATAAAATTCTATAACAGTGTCAAATAGAAAGAACTACTAATGATATTCATACTTGAAGATAAAGTTTTTGGCCACTTCATAAGACAAGAAATCAAAACAACCTAGATGTTTGCTGAAGTTAAAGAGAACATGGAGTAGGTTGTGGAAAAATGGCAGTTATATGTGCCATGTATGATCGTGTGACCAGGAGCTGAAACTAAAGCTGCAGGACTTATGAGTATTTTTTTCTTTTGCTTTGATGTGAATATATTTGTAAATATATTAACCAATATTCCCCTCCTCTCCCATTCGCCTACTTCCTAACACAAGATATAGTAAGAAGGGTTCACCTTCTATCTCGACATTTTAGCAAGCTGTAGGATATCAAAGGTTGTATGTGACTTGGCTGTAAGAATCCTAAGTCACCCATATGAATAAAATGACATAGGAAACTTTGAGTATACTCTTTTTCTTTAAGTTGTATACATCTGTTGAAAAAATAAGCATACTTTTCTGCTGTCTTTTTTGAAAGTTAAATATGACAAAATGAAATGTGTATGAGTGGCAAGTTGAAAAGGGTTAAAGTGTTTGGGATCTTGTTGTTAACTTGGTTATGGCTGGGAACTACATTGCCCAAATCTTCTTCCCAGTTTGGTTTCAGAATTATTGAATTAGTAAAATTAGTAAAAAGAGGAATTTTCATGACATCTGAACATAAATCTCCTGTTCCCACAATATTTATGGTGGTTCAGTTCTGCTACTTTTACTGAAATGAGCATTAGGTGGCTTCAATAATTGCACAGAAACCATACAGGCTTCAGCAAAAAGCACAGGGAAGGCCTTACTCAAATTATAGGTGAACGGGTGTCCTCAGAAATCCTGACTATGCTAGATCAGGAAATTCAGGCCTTGCTAGCTAGCACACAGTGTTGGGAATTTAGCAACCTTTGGAGGCCTCAGGATGATGAAATCTAGGTGCTACTTGTAGAATGAGCAGTATAGACCATCTAGAAAGCTCAGCAGATGACAGCAGTCTCCAGAACCTTTACTAAGCAGGAACACCTGAGTTAAGGTTTCACCTAAGTGCTTCTCCAGATTGAACATTGGAATCACCAGTGGACCTTGAAAAAATACTGATATCCTCTATTTCTAGCTATTCTCTCGCTTGGAAACAGCTATATTTTCTCATAAGTGACATAATATTTTGTGATTTAATTATCATTGAGTATCAAAAGGCCGTGGTGTAGCAAAAATAAGATTTTCATTTGCAGCTGGATATGTAAAATTACAATGTAGAAACTCACTAATAGATAGATGTTGGCATGTGATGAGAACTTAGGGGGCATGAAAAGCTACGTTGAGATATGTTGCATTTGATATTGCTCTGTGTGATTCTTCATAAGCTTAATCAAGTAAACCTTAGCTAAGGAAATATGAAACAATATCATATTACAGAGTGCTGTAGCCATGAGTGACTGTGTTCTCTTCTTACAAAATGGAACAACAGAAATGCTCAGGGGAAGCTTTTTTGGTCAGAAATCCAAAGAGAGAATTCTTAAGTGAATTTAAAACTGACAGCAACTGGGGCTGTATCTTGTGGATTTTTACAACAAAAAAGTGCACGGATTTATACTTGCTTCTAGACTTTGATTTTTCTGGGTCAAAGCTTGTAAATATATAGTATCATAGAGTCAAATTAATAATAATAATAAATAATGTGCAGCAAAAATATCAGTTACTGAAATACTTTTTGCAATGATACACGTCCTCCAATTTCAGTCTTCAAATGCACATTTCCTGTGTGGTATTCCACCATGGCATGTGGGATGATCTCTCCACGAGGACTCAGGTGATACATTAGGTAACTCATTCTGTTTCTGAGATGCCAGAGAATGTTCTACACTCTCAGTAGTACTTTAGTGTATGAAAAATAAAAGATAGAAAGGAAAATAAATATTTTGCCTTGCAATTAACCTATATGATTCAAGCTGATACTTAGAAAAAGATTCCAAATTACTTTGGAGTAGAGAGGGTGTAGAAGGTTATCAACACATTGTTAAACTGCACTTCAGAAAATGTATTTGGGGGCCGGCTCCGTGGCCAAGCGGTTAAGTTCATGTGCTCCGCTGCAGGGGCCCAGGGTTCAGATTCTGGGTGCGGACATGGCACTGCTTGTCAGGCCACACTGAGGCGGCGTCCCACATCCCACAACTAGAAGGACCTGAAACTAAGGTATACAACTACGTACTGGGGGGTTTGGGGAGATAAAGCAGAAAAAAAAAAAAAAAGATTGGCAACAGTTGTTAGCTCAGGTGCCAATCTTTAAAAAAAAAAAGAAAGAAAATGTATTTGATTTTGTATTGTTGCTTTCCTAACATTTCTGACTCTCATCATCTTATGGTAGATTATACATTTTAATTAATATTAGATATCATAAAATATATATAATTAATATCAAGTACTCAAAATGGTACAGGCCTTATTCTCAGCATTTATTCAGTTAACCATCAACAATCAATGACATAGATACTATATTTTCCCCATTTTACAGATAAGTTAACTGAGGCATAGAAAAATTAAATAACTTAGTCAAAGTGCCACTGACTAGCTGGGTGCAGAGCTGGCATATGAACCAAGAGAATCTGGCTTCTTCCCTCATCCAGTAATCTACCCTTGTAAATGAGATATTCTACATATGAACACACACACACACACTTTTCTGAGGCATTTACTATATCCATTAAGACCAGCTTATGACTAGTGCTATGTGGCAAGCTTATATTAATAATGACTATAATCTATATAATGATTATTACATGCAATGTAATATTCTAAACACTTTACATATAGTTCATTTAATTGTCACATAAAAAAACTAACATTGGACTTTCAATGCAGTTACTATCATTATCACCTTTCTTTTACAGATGAGAGAACTCTGGCACAGAGAGTTTTAGAGCTAAGATGTGATAAAAAGAGGATATAACTCAAGGTCCTGATTCCACGCTTTGTGATACACTGGCTCTCTATAAGCTAAATTCTTGCTATTAATTCCATATTTTGGATAAGAACTTTGAGGCTTAGAGTAACGTCACAAGTCATTCAGATAGTAGTTGACAGGTATAACTCAAATTCAGGTATATCCACTGCCAAATCTCGTGAGAACAGACATGAGGGTCATTAGAATATTAATAGTGTGTCCCCTGTGAGACACGCTAAGTTGCATAGTATTGGTGAAGGGAGAAAGGAATGACTCATGTATTTACTGAAAAAGCAGGGCACATGTTCTTGAGAACTTCACATTGATCATCCTTTCTGATAGTCTAAGAATTCCATTTAGAGAAATGGGAGAGGAAAGAGAAAAAGCCATGAGAGTAAAGGCAAGAGAAGGTAGAGAATCCTGGATCCCTGCTTTAAAAGGGAAAGAACAAAAAGATCCATTCAAAATACTATGGTTTACTAAATTCTTCCCAAATATATAACAAGAACAATCTAAGCATAGAAAAGAAATTAATTCAAACTATCAGTAGCCAGCCATGCTTCAGTTCTCTTTTCTTTAACAAAAAAGCTTATTTAAACAAAGTGTTTCAGATCCCTGTAGAAGCTATAAAAGAAAGAGTTATGCAAGGTAGATGACTTTGTGGGTACAATATTAACTGATGTGTGGTTTCCCAACTCTTGGGACACAAATCAGTGGTTCTTCCTCTCAAACCCACAAAAACTCATTTTTGCGCCATTAAAACCAGTCTAGTAACTACAGAAGCTACTTAGCAAGGAAGAAGTTATTTTCCAATTACCCAGGTGAATAGTTTCACCAATAGAACCAGGAACTTTTATACGAATTCCTATGTCAGCAGGGACCCAAGAACTGAAGGATTCCAAACATGTTCATTTCCAAGGGACACCTGGGGAATAATTTGTAGGGTTATTGCCATTGTGATTTTTTTTCTAAAAACACATTGGTAATTATAATAGAAATACTGCTATTGTTAATTTAAATAGGAAATTTTCACTCTCAGTAGTATTGGGGTTTTTATTAATGACACTTGGATCCTAGAAAGGATCCCCTTTATTGTGGAGGAGTTTTGCAAATAGTTCAAATAATTAAAAATATAATTATTGCCATTTAAATTATTTCCAAAACCACATGGAAGCTCACAAGATTACCTATTATTTTCAGTACTAAAAATTGATTTTTTTTTTTTTTAGTGACATTGAAGAGTGAGCCCAGTGGAGGCCTCTGTAGATCTTGGTATCAGAAAGTGCTTTCTGAGAAGATGGAAGAACTTATAGATAAGTATCTTATGCCAGAGATCATCAAAGTGATGGCAAAGCCACCTAGTTAGTAAATACAGGATCTCATCATCAACTTAATTAGTCTTACATACTTTGTGCAATATTTAAAGGCTAGTTGTAGTTAGTGGAACTACACTAATTACATTATAGGCTCTACATTTTTTTGAACAGCATAAAATGGGTTTAGTGAATGTCATATCTGCAGAGTCTTAGAGGTGATCTTGTTAAAATGCATATCCCAAACAAATCCACTTCTAAATCAAAATGAAAACTGGTCAGATTACTTTGGTTTACTCATTTGTAAGGGCAAGAATTTCACAACTTCAATCCACTATGGAAGTTCTACAAGTTGAAAAAATTTCCATTATGGTGAGCTCAAATAAGAATTTAATTTTTCCTCTTCATTTGCAGTGTGATGCTTCTACCTACATGTGCACAATATTGAACTTATTTTATGATTTGGGACAGTTTAGTGACAGGGTTGGTAAAGTGCAAGTAGACTCTTTAAACAAAAATGAAAGTTAGTTATTTTAGCAGAATATGGCCATATTGGGAATTTAACAAAATTTTTATTTACTGTGATAATAAGGATAGTAATGAGATAATTTGAGAAATGTTTTAAAAATTTACTACATAAAACTAATTTTCCAAATATGCTTTCTTTACAAATTTACATTTTACAAAATGCAACTGTTTGGAATTTTGTACATTAAAGGATAAAAATACCCACTTTCTCTATTCCTACTCTTGAGGGAGGAGAGTGATAACCTATCACTAACCGAGTGATCTATTAGAACCTGTGCGCAGAGGTCCAAGCCTTTAGGATTGTTGTAGAAAGAGACCATTCTATTTGCCTTTGTAAAACAATACTTGCAATTGCTGAACAGTTCCTGCGACTCTGCACCACCCCATTGTGATTCTAAATGTCCCTGACATAAGAGATAAAGGGTAAAATGGGATGGAGGGAAACTTTCTTATAACAGTAAGCTAATTGTACTTATTATTTGAGTGCCCTAGAAATCACAGCTGTTAGGCATATAGATAGAGGTAAGATTTACCTTTTTAATATCTTATCAACCTGTATATCACAAGGATGATACGGGATGTTAGTTTTAGATTTGAGTATGCAAGGAAGGCACCACAGATGGTATCACTTTGCTACACCTGATTTTAAATTATCTGATATCAGAAAATTGCACAAGACTTTGTAGGCAACTGATCAGATATCTACCATGTATGAATTACTTACAGAAGAAAGAGATATAGTATATACATAATTCAATAACCTCTATTTTCATTGAAAAATTTAAACATGTATAAGCCTTCCACTTGAGGTAGTAGGTGACAATTCATAGTAGGTTTTTGCTCCCATTGAGAACTTCTAGGGAGAAAGAAAGATAAATTACAAGTATATAGAAGAGAAACTGTCTACTGCCTCAATACTAGACCTGGACACTAAGAATTAAAACCATACTTTAATGTCTACATGAACATCACTTTGCTATTCCTGTTTTCATTAGCATCATTTAATATTTCCAGGAGTTTTTTGCTCAGGCAAATGTTTTGATTGCTCATTATAGAAATGTCCTGAATAATCTGTGGGTTCTTCAATGGAAAGCAACAACAGACAGTTTATTTCCTAAATTCTTTGAATCTCTTGCCATAAAGGTCTTACCTTGTTTCCACTAACCTGGACTGTTGTCTCTTGATCTCTAGCCAAACCTAATCAAACTCTTGCTTTGAAAGACCCACCTTAAACCAAACTTCTCATTCTTAATAAATTCTCTCCTTATTCCTCTTCCCCCAGAAACAGCCAAAGCTCTGTGAGGTGGTATTCTCCCTTACTAAGGTAAGCAATAAACTCAGCTTTGTCTTTTCATTGGTAATGTTGGTTATATTTGGGGAATCACTTTTTGCATCATATATATATAAACTCATCAATATTGACTAGAGTGAGCATAATTCAAGAAAGGTTGTAACTATTTAGAGGTGAGCTAAAGACCTCCAAATGTCCCTGAAGGAATTTGCCAATTAGGAATATGGGCAAGAGACTGAGAATATGGGCTTTTACAGAGTTTCTGGCCATTACAGTGCAGGAATGTCAAAATTGGACATGTGAGGAACCTCAAACAAATGGTAGGTATCCTATTCCAGACATCTTCTAAATTCAAAGCTTTATCATGCAATAAATGGAAAGCACTAAAATTTTTGGAAAAGCAACATGGAATTTCCCCCAATTTTTTAGTGCTTAAGATACAAAGGTCTGCTGTGAATTTAGGTTTTGAAAATAAAACGTATAAAACTGTGGAGAGATCTGTCATATGCCACTGACAATCATAAACCACATTTTTCTGAGAAACTAGGCACATATACCCTCTAAGAATAAAAGAAGAAGACTTCAGCTGGGCTCAGGAAAATTTCCAGAACGTTTGGTGATTGAACAGGATTAGGGTACCAAAATTGGAGACTCATGGGGCCTCAAACACACAGTGAACTCCCTTTTGCGACATTTGAAAATTCTAAAGTTGCTTGGGGTAAGAGATTTAAAATATAAGCCAGAAACCACCAAAACACAAGAGTGGAAACTCTCATATTGTCTTCTTGCTAAAGAGATAAAGGGAGCCCCAGCCCATAAGTGGAAGCCCTGGATTGCCATGCCCCAGAAATAGCGATGAAATGGAGGTACACTGCATCTTGCCAACACCATAAGGAAGATCCAACCCAGATCAGTTTCTAATTGATTTGAGCTGATCATCCTTAACTTTGTCAGAGGAATGATTGAACTCTCTTTGGTGAGAGAAATCATCTGGAACATCTTTCTTTATAGACACTATGTGGCATGTAATAAATTACTAAACGTGAGAACAAAAACATAAGGCAAGACCTTATGATTAATTAACAACAGAAAAAAATGCTAAAAGCGAATGCACATTGAAGCACAAATTGGAGCTAGCAAGCAAAGACTTCAAAACAACTGTAATAATATCTTTTAAAATATCTAAAACATTTGAAAATGACAAGAATGAAGAAATTCCCCCAAAGAATTAGAATCCATAGAAAACCCATAGGAAATCCAATTCAAATGGAATTGAAAAATACAATATCAAGAATGAGCAAATCATTGAATAGATTTAATGGCATATTGAATATCAGAAAACAGGGAATTGAGTGGAAAGTGACAAGGGTCAGGAGGGTTTATTTTAGGGATCTTTGTGCTTGGAACTTGCAACTAATGTGGTATAGAAAGTCGTCAGAAAAATATGTGCTGTTGTCGCCCAAATACCTAGAATGTCCACCTTGAACCAGCCTTAAACTGGACTTTCCCAGCAAGTGCTCCTTCAGACTGCTTAGGAATGAATGAATTCAAAGTGTTTCCTTTTTGCCAGGGAACCTGCAGAAGTCTTACATCTTCCACACACTAGATGGCACCAAAGACAGTTATGTAATCACCTACTTAGTAAGTGAGTCTCTAAATACTAGAGAATTCCTTAATCTTTCAGCCTTCCTAGAAATCTTTGCTGCAGTCAGGATCTCTCATTAGGCTGAACAATATTCAGTTTCTCACTCTGTATATATGTTTCCAAGATTTATTTATGTTCTTTTAAGAAACTCTTCTGTTACTTTAGTAAGTTGATATCACTTTCCTCTCTGCACATGATATCCTGACTCTCAGATTCCAGTAAATCCACATCAAACAAAAAGCCCTGACTCTATACTTCCCCACCCCTGGTTTCAATACTCCAGTAGGTTGGATTAATTTTATGGCATATCAGTTAAAATACAACTGAATTAAAATTGAACTCATGCTCTAGAACAAGTATCAAACTAGCAAAGGCTAATGTTAATTTAACCATAAATTCGTCCTAGAGAAACTGTCAAAGCTGGGGGAAAATGTAATTTACATGAACTAGCAAACATCTTGCAAAAGGGGAGACTCTTCTTTTGGAATATGACAGGCTGAGAAATTCAGAACAACTCTCTTACCAGAAACAAAGTAAATGTTGAATAAAGCTATTTTATTTTATTTTTTCTGTTTGTAATTTTTTTTCCTTATTTTTGAGGAAGATTTGCTCTGGGCTAACATCCTCTTCTGTCTTTTTTTTTCTTTTGCTTGAGAAAGATTAGCCTTGAGTTTACATCCATGCCAATCTTCCTCTACTTTTTTGTTTGTGGGACACCTCCACAGTGCGGCAGGTGAGTGAAGTAGGTCCATGCCCAGGATCCAACCCCAAGAACCTGGGTGGCCAAAGCAGAGCACACAGAACTTTAACCACTTGGCCATGAGGCCAGGCCTGAATAAACCTATTTTAAATCTACACAAAAGCATCAAAGAACTGACAAGAAATTCCATTTTCACCAGACCAAGCACTAGAGAAGGACAAATCTTCATCACTTTACTATGTATAAAAAATAGAAATATTTATCAATGGGAAAATGAATGTAATTAAAGCTGCAATGAAGCCTAGAGCAAGCACAACTGCAGGTTTCATTGACTCAGTCCCTCACCAGAGGAGAGCTCATGATTCTGAGGGCAAATCCTATCAACCTGAGTCTCTGCTGTTCTTTTTTGCAAAATGTCCAGGGTGAAATGAAAGAAAAAATCATGACATATATGTAGAAGCAGGAAAATGTGATCCCTAATAAAGAAAATAAAGCAGTTAGTGACATAAAAACACAGGAAAATTGCACCAACACTCAGATCTAGATTTCTTAGTGAATATAAAGCATAATGAATGCAAAGTGAATCACATCTATGCATACAATAGTTCAATAAAAGAAAATCAACCAAAATCAACAACTATAAAATAGACAAAACAACCCAAACAACCATCAAATGAAACAAACATAAAAATGACAGCTAATTTCTCATCATAAATAATGGATTTCAAAAGACATTAGAATGAGAACTTTAAAAAGTTGAAATTTGAAAACTCAACCTATTAATCTGTAATCAGGAAAAATATGAAAAACTTTCTTACAGGGAGCAAAATGGTGGGGTGAGCTGACCCGGGATTCTCTCCCCTCCAAAATAAAATAAAAGATTGGAAGAACTGAATTTCAGAGAATAAACATAATGCCAGCTCGTTAGAGACCTACAATACCGAGAAGGCGGAGATCATAACCTTGCTTACACCCTCGGAGGCGCTGGAACGGTAGGAGAGAACACTACTCCCTCCCCTAGAGTCTGCGATCCCTGCCGCACGGGTCGGGAAGGAGCGGGGGAGGGGCCGTGCGACCGGGGGATCATCCAGGACTCCTGCCGCTGATTCAGTGGAGACCCGCTGACGGGGGGAAAGCTTCCGTCCGTGGGGACCCTATAAATCAAGGGCCTTGGGAGACCAGAGAACAGAACTGATCTGAACCCAGACCAGCGCGTGTGAGTAACAGCCCCTCCCCCCTAACAAAGCCAGTGGGCGCAGCCATCTTGCCCCAAGGCGGAGAGCTAACACGCCGCACTCAACCCCCATCTAGTGGCGACAGGCTGTAACTGCAACTGAATTCTACCACCATGAGAAAAAACCGCTCCTCTACCATCCAGCAATTTATAAAAGCCCCAGACCAGAAGGAAAACAATAAAAACACAGAATTCAGTCCTGAGGACTTGGAATTAGGTAAACTAAGTGATAAGGAATTCAGAGCAGCTATAATCAAAAAACTCAATGAGGTAGAGAGAAAGATAGAGAAACAAGCCGAGTTCTGGAGTTACTTCACAAAAGAGATTGAAATCATAAAGAAGAATCAAACAGAATTACTTGAGATGAAAAACACAATGGACCAGATAAAACAGAATACGGATTCCCTGAATGCCCGTGTAGGCAACCTAGAGGAGCAAATCAGCATAATCGAGGACAGACAGGCTGAATGGCGCCAGACACGGGAAGAAAGAGAACTAAGAATTTAAAAAAATGAGGAAAATCTCCTAGAGAGAATGGATTCAATGAGGAGTAAGAACATAAGGATCATAGGAATTCCCGAGAATATGGAAAAGGAAAATGGAGCAGAAAGTGTGCTTAACGAAATTATTGAAGAGAACTTCCCAAATCTAGGGATCAACGGAGAAATGTGTGTAGAGGAGGGTTTTAGATCTCCTAGATTTGTCAATGTAAAAAGACCCACCGCAAGGCACATAATAGTAAAGTTGGCACATAGGAATGATAAGGAAAGAATACTCAGGGAAGTAAGGAAAAAAAAGAGAATAACCTATAAAGGAGCCCCTATCAGACTGTCAGCCTATTTCTCTACAGAAACCCTACAAGCTAGGAGAGAATGGAGTGATATATTCAAAGATTTAAAGGATAAAAACCTTCAGCCAAGAATACTCTATCCAGCAAGAATTTCCTTAAGATATGAGGGAGAAATTAAATCTTTTCCAGACAAACAAAAGTTAAGGGAATTTGTAACTAAAAGCCCTCCATTACAAGAAATCCTCAAGAAGGCTCTCATACTTGAAAAAAGAAAAAAGGGAGAAAGGGGACACAAGCCACAGACTAGGGAGACCGATGGATAGAACCAGAACAGGATAGCAAATATTCAACTATAGCATTAGGGTAAAAATAAGGAAACTACCAAAACAAGGATGATCTTAGCACTCTAACTACAAATTAATAAGACGAGTTGGAATAAAAAATGAAAATAATTATTTAGGAGGGGAAGAGCAAAGGGTGTAAATCAGTATTGGTCGAGTAAGTAAGAGACCACCAGAGAATAGACTATATTATACACGAGATTCTAAATACAAACTTCAAGGTAGACACTAAAATAAAGTACAGAACAGAGTCACAAATCATAGATAAGGGAAAATCTAAGAAACCCAGCATAAGAAATTGCAGTATTAAATGGGTAGTCTAAAGCACACAGGAAAAGAAACACAGGAAAACAAGATAATGAGCGACAGATTGACAGCATTAAGTCCACATGCATCAATAATCACTCTCAATGTGAACAGATTGAACTCTCCAATAAAAAGACACAGAGTGGCAAAATGGATTAAAGAACAAGATCCAACAATTTGTTGCCTCCAGGAAACACACCTCAGCCCCAAGGACAAACACAGACTCAGGGTGAAGGGGTGGAGGACAATACTTCAAGCAAATAGCAAGGAAAAAAAGGCAGGTGTTGCAATTCGCATATCAGACCAAGTGGATTTCAAAATAAGACAGGTAAAGAGAGACACAGAGGGACAATATATAATGATCAAAGGGACACTTCATCAAGAAGAAATAATGCTTATAAATATCTATGCACCCAACACAGGAGCACCAAGATTCATAAAGCAACTATTAACAGACCTAAAGGAAGATGTTAAAAACAACAGAATAATAGTAGGGGACCTCAACACCCCACTCACATCAATGGACAGATCATCCAGACAGAAAATCAACAAGAAAATAGTGGAGCTGAATGAAAAACTAAAAGAATTGGACTTAATAGACATATATAGATCACTCCACCCTGAAGGAGCTGAATACACATTCTTCTCAAGTGCACATGGAACATTCTCTAGGATAGACCATATGTTGGGAAACAAGACAAGCCTCTACAAATTTAAAAAAATTGAAATAATAACAAGCATCTTCTCAGATCATTGTGCTGTAAGGCTAGAAATTAATTACAAGAAAAAAGCTGAGAAAGGCACAAAGATGTGGAGACTAAACAACACACTACTGAACAAGCGATGGATCATTGAAGAAATTAAAGAAGAAATAAAAAAATACCTGGAAACAAATGAAAATGATAGCATGCCATACCAACTCATATGGGATACAGCAAAAGCTGTATTAAGAGGAAAATTCATCGCAATACAGGCACATCTTAACAAACAAGAAAAATCCCAAATAAGCAACCTTAAAGCACACCTAACTGAACTAGAGAAAAAAGAACAAATGAAGCCCAAAGTCAGCAGAAGGAGAGAAATAATAAAAATCAGAGCAGAAATAAATACTATTGAAACGAAAAAGGCAGCAAAAAGGATCAATGAGACAAAGAGCTGGTTTTTTGAGAAGATAAATAAAATTGACAAACCACTAGCCAGACTTACAAAGAAAAAAGGGAGAAAGCTCAAATAAACAAAATCAGAAATGAGCGAGGAGAAATAACAATAGACTCTGCAGAAATACAACAGATTATAAGAGAATACTACAAAAAACTATATGCCAACAGAATGGATAACCTAGAGGAAATGGATAAATTCTTGGACTCCTACAGTCTCCCAAAGCTCACTCAAGAAGAGGCAGACAATTTGAACAGACCAATCACAAGGAAAGAGATTGAAACAGCAATCAAAAACATCCCAAAGAATAAAACCCCAGGACCAGATCGCTTTCCTGGGGAATTCTACCAAACTTTCAGAGAGGATTTAATACCCATCCTTTTCAAGCTATTCCAAAAAATTAGGGAAGATGGAACACTTCCTAACACATTCTATGAGGCCAACATCATGCTGATCCCAAAACCTGACAAGGACACCACGAAAAAAGAGAACTACAGGCCAATATCACTGATGAACATAGATGCAAAAATTCTAAACAAAATTTTGGCAGCCAGAATTCAGCAATTCATCAAAAGAATCATACATCAGGATCAGGTGGGATTCATACCAGGGACACAGGGATGGTTCAACATCCACAAATCAATCAACGTGATACACCACATCAACAAACTGAGGAATAAAAACCACATGATCATCTCAATAGTTGCAGAGAAGGCATTTGACAAGATCCAACAGCCATTTATGATAAAAACTCTGAACAAAATGGGCATAGAAGGAAACTACCTCAACATAATAAAGGCCATATACGACAAACCCATAGCGAACATCATACTCAATGGGCAGAAACTGAACGCCATCCCCCTGAAAACAGGAACGAGACAAGGATGCCCTCTATCACCACTCTTATTTAACATAGTACTGGAGGTCCTGGCCAGAGCAATCAGGCAAGAAAAAGGAATAAAAGGAATCCAAATAGGGAGGGAAGAAGTGAAACTCTCGCTGTTTGCAGACGACATGATCTTATATATAGAAAACCCCAAAGAATCCATTGGAAAACTGTTAGAAGTAATCAACAACTACAGCAGAGTTGCAGGGTATAAAATCAATTTGCATAAATGAGTAACATTTCTACACTCCAGTAATGAACCAACAGAAAAAGAACTCAAGAATACAATACCATTCACAATCGCAACAAAAAGAATAAAATACCTTGGGGTAAATTTAACTAAGGAAGTGAAGGACCTATATAATGAAAATTACAAGGCCTTTCTGAGAGAATTGGATGACGACATAAGGAGATGGAAAGACATTCCATGTACGTGGATTGGAAGAATAAACATAGTTAAAATGTCCATTCTACCTAAAGCAATCTACAGATTCAACGCCATCCCAATCAGAATCCCAATGACATTCTTTACAGAATTAGAACAAAGAATCCTAAAATTTATATGGGGCAACAAAAGACCTCAAATTTCTAAAGCAGTCCTGAGAAAAAAGAACAAAACGGGAGGCGTCACAATCCCTGACTTCAAAACATACTACAAAGCTACAGTAATCAAAACAGCATGGTACTGCTACAAAAACAGGTGCACAGATCAATGGAACAGAAGTGAAAGCCCAGAAATAAAACCACACATCTATGGACAGCTTATCTTTGACAAAGGAGCTGAGGGCATACAATGGAGAAAAGAAAGTCTTTTTAACAAATGGTGCTGGGAAAACTGGAAAGCCACATGTAAAAGAATGAAAATTGACCATTCTTTTTCACCATTCACCAAAACAAACGCAAAATGGATCAAAGACCTAAAGGTGAGACCTGAAACCATAAGGCTTCTGGAAGAAAACGTAGGCAGTACACTCTTTGACATCAGTATTAAAAGGATCTTTTCGGACACCATGCCTTCTCAGAGAAGGGAAACAATAGAAAGAATAAACAAATGGGACTTCATCGAATTAAAGAGCTTCTTCAAGGCAAATGAAAACAGGATTGAAACAAAAAAACAACCCACTAACTGGGAAAAAATATTTGCAAGTCATATATCTGACAGAGGCTTAATATCCTTAATATATAAAGAACTATCGCAACTCAACCACAAAACATCAAACAACCCAATAAAAAATGGGCTGGAGACATGAACAGACATTTCTCCAAAGAAGATATACTGATGGCCAATAGGCACATGAAAAGATGCTCATCATCGCTGATCATCAGGGAAATGCAAATCAAAACTACACTAAGATATCACCTTACACCCGTTAGAATGACAAAAATATCTAAAACTAATAGCAACAAATGTTGGACAGGTTGCGGAGAAAAAGGAACCCTCATACACTGCTGGTGGGAAGGCAAACTGGTGCAGCCACTATGGAAAACAGTATGGAGATTCCTCAAAAAACTAAAAATAGAACTACCATACGATCCAGCCATCCCACTACTGGATATTTATCCAAAGAGCCTGAAGTCAGCAATCCCAAAAGTCCTGTGCACCCCAATGTTTATTGCAGCACTGTTTACAATAGCCAAGACGTGGAAGCAACCTAAGTGCCCATGAACAGACGAATGGATAAAGAAGATGTGGCACATATATACAATGGAATACTACTCAGCTGCAAAACAGAACAAAATCATTCCATTTGCAATAACATGGATGGACCTTGAGAGAATTATGTTAAGTGAAATAAGCCAGGCAGAGAAAGATAATGTGTGTATGACTCCACTCATATGAGGAATTTAAAACTATGGACCAAGAATAGTTTAGTGGATACCAGGGGAAAGGTGGGGTGGGGGGTGGGCACAAAGGGTGAAGTGGTGCACCTACAACATGACTGACAAACATTAATGTACAATTGAAATTTCACAAGATTGTAACCTATCAATAACTCAATAAAAAAAAAATTGGAAAAAAAAAGTGCCATGGATGGTGCACAGATTGAGGGAATCAGGTGAGACTAGAAATAGGTTAATGGATGAAGGTTTATGTACAAAAGGATTATTTACAAACGTGTAGGTATAGGAGAACTTCAAGGCATGATGCATGGTGACGGAGAGAGAATAATTGTCCCAATGATGTCCACCTTCCATTCCCCAGAACCTATGAGCGTGTTACCTTCCCACGGCAAAGGGGACTTTGCAGGGGTGATTAAGGCAAGGGTCTTGGGATGTGGAGAGTTCCCTGGGTGATCCATGTGGCACCAATGGCATCACGAGGGGCCTAATAAGTGAAAGAGGCTGGTGGTAGGGTCATAGAGGGAGATGTGGTGACAGATAGAAACAGATATCACAGATGAGAGAAGGTGCTGGGTGGCTGGACATGAAGATGCAGGAAGGGGCCACAAGTCAAGGATTGTAGGTGGCATCCAGATGCTGGGAAGTCAAAAGGAGACTCCAGAAGGCACTAGCTATACAGACATCTTAAATTTAGCTCAGTGAGACTGATTTGGGACGTTTGTCCTCCAGAATTGCAAAATAATAAATTTGTCTTGTTTCAAGCCACCAGGTCTGTGGAAATTTCTTACAGCAGCAATAAAAACCAATAGGTAGTAACAAGGGGTCCTTACAGCCCAGTTGTCACCACCTACAGGCCTCAAGGAATCAAGAGAAGAGAGCCCAAGGAAGAGAACCATGCTGAGTCAGCCCTTGAGAGGAGCTGGGCCTCTAGCCACAGACGGAGCCAGCGCAAGGCCATCTTTTCAGGAAGTAGCCAGGAGGTTCAATGCTTGGGCTCACACTCCTGCCTCCCTCCAGTCTGTTCTTGGGCTTCCCCATTGGTGACTCCAAAGGGAGCTGGAAGGATATGAATCTGCTTGTGGCCAACACCCTACGGGTCGGCAGCAGACAGCAGGTGGAGAAGGACAGAGAGTGGATATGAAAGGACATACTGATGACATCTTAGAACAGGAGGTCATGAGCTGTCGGAAGCGAGGGACCCAAGTGCTGGATCAGAGGAAGGCACAGGCCCTTTCAACATAGGCCTAGAGTTGATGGCTTACGACAATGTAGTTCATCTTTGCCATGCATCAGAACCCTGAGAGAGACTTGGAAAAAATACAAATTTTGGGGTCCCACCCAAGAGCCACTGAATCAGAGCCTGGCAAGGAGGGGCCCCAAAGGAGAAGGTCACTACCTCCCTATCTTCCTCCGTGTGCAGTCTTTCTAGGACCCCTGTTTTGGGCATAGAACTTCGTGACTGTCCAGGGTTGCATTTGGATTTAGATTGAAATCATGCTGTCTATTTTCTCATGAGCTTGTATTTTTTTTTTAAATTTTGCACTACTGTTTGGAAAAGTTTGAACTCATGCAAGGTATTAGTTTGGTGGCCATCAAATTTCTTGTCAGAACTGGAGCCATTTTATGAGTGAAAAGGGGAGCTATCCATAACATGCCAGGCACCCACCAAGCACCGCCTGAGCTGTCCAGGCTGCACTGGGATGTGTGCTCACCCTTGCCGTCCATGACCCAGAGGCAGGAGACAGGGGGCTGAGGGCAGGGGTCAGCCGCACCTTCATCACACGCACGTCCAAGCCTGGCTTTGTTCTGGCCCTGCCTGGGTCATGGGTTAAAGAGTCTGCTGTGTCTGCCGAGAGGAGGTCAATGGGAGGATGCATGGTGACCTGGGCCCCATAGGCAGGACAGTCAGCAGAGCGACAGTGACCCAGGCAGGAGACAGAGTGGTGGTCTGTACAGGAGGGTGTTGGCAGAGATGGAGAGAACAGAGGGAGTTTGAAGGAATAATCTATGGACTGCCCG
This sequence comes from Equus caballus, assembly GCF_041296265.1. NCBI lineage: Eukaryota > Metazoa > Chordata > Mammalia > Perissodactyla > Equidae > Equus > Equus caballus. The sequence goes on from NC_091695.1 coordinate 17,816,687, forward strand.
ATGCATTGCATGGAGAGGGTGAGGACGAGGAACAGGTCAGGAGGGGTTCCCAGGTGCCTGGGCTGTGCGAGCCGGGAAGGTGGAGCTACCGACTGACTAGGGCATTCTGGAGGGAAAGCAGGTCCTCCATGGCTGGCTTCCCCAAGAGTGACCCCAAGTGTTTGGTTCCTCATGCTCCTCTGAAACAGGACATGAACTTGGGACAGGACCCATCCATGGGAGATAGGAGTGCTTCAGAGGGTAATTGGGGGCAGGCCACTTGCATAAGTTCTACCTCTGCTCTCCCAGGCTGTTTGGAGCTTGGCGTCTGTGCCTGGGCTGAAATGTGGCCAGAAATGGTGCTTCCCCCTTTATTTTTCCCACACTTTTCCGCACAATCATCTCAAGATCCTTGCTATTCTATGTCCAGTCCAAGCATGGATATCACTGGGGAGCAGGGCAGTCTCAGACCCACTCAGGACCTGATGAACTGGGATCTGCCCTGTAACCAGATCTCCAAGTGATTCCTGTGCCCCGGAAAGTGTGTAAAGCACCGTGGATAACTCCTTTTCCCTCAGCATTCAGCTCAGGGCCACCTCCTCCAGAGACCCCTCCCTGACCTCCCACCCACCGCCCAGCCTGCTGCAGGGACAGTTAGAGAGCCGGGCACAGCGCCTGCAGTGGGTGCACACGCCACCTCCACGAGCACTTCTAGTCAGTGAGTCTTCCTCTTCCACTGGCTCTGCGCTCTGCTGGGGTCCACTGAGTGTTCATCTTGGCATCTCCACGAGTAGCATCGTATTGGCTCCACTCAGGGAGCGGATGCATCATCCTTGGGAATCCTCACCGTGCCCTCGAGCCCCTTCCGCAGCTGCCCTTGGAGCCCCTGTTGTGGGAGCGCCTGAGGGGTGAGACCCTCTGATCCCCAGGGCCTTCAGGGATGGTTGAAACCTCATGGATGTCCAAATGGGCATGACTACTCCCTACTCTATTCCTTGGAAAAATAGGCTTCTCACTGGGTGTACTTCATCTGTGCCCAGCTGCCTTCTTTTCGGATTCCCCTGCAGAGATTGTACAAAGGTGTCCTTAAAGTAGCGCAGGCAATACACAGGTTATCAGAAGCGTTCTCAGTCTTCCTTCGTTCCTCTTCTCAGACCCCACAACAGTCACACACACTCCTCATCTGAATGACAAACACCCCAGTGCCAGCCCCAGGGCTCCCTGCAGACTGCTGTGAGACCCCTCAACAAAACGCTGAGCCTCTCCCCGGACCCACATTCCACTGTCTCCACAGCCACAGACATCTGTGTAGCAAGCACATCACACTATGTCCCCAGCCACCCTGTCTCCCCTCCAGGTCTACACCCATCCCTGGTGTCACTCCCCTGCACTACAGAGACATCTCTGCTGTGGGCCCTGCTCCCTGCCCACCTCCCCTCCCCCTCATCTTAGTCCCATTTCTGCTGCCCCAGAAGCCACCTCTCAGGCCTCTGTACTTCTCTTCTGTCTGCCTGGAACATTCTGCCCATGATCTCCCAGACTAACTCCTCTTACCTTTCATCTCAGCATAAATGTCACCCACTGAGTGTTAGCCTGTCACCGCCCTTACCATCCCCCTATAGGAATCGTCTGTAGAGCACGTATTTCCCTCCTTCATCTCTTTTTCTTTATTATGTGACCTTGTCCCTTGCTAGAATGTAAGCTGCGGGTCCCCAGGCCTCATTAGACCGTTTTGTCCATCACTTCCTCTTAAACACCTGGAACAGCGCAGAAGACATCACAGAAGCTCCACATGTAACAAAACAATGGATGGGAAGGAAGGCAATGAAACCCTCGCACTTCAGATTCAGCAGAGTCAAGTGTGCTGGTCGCTCTCCAGATTCCTTCGGGGCCCCTCTCTGGCCGGCTCTGTGCCCAGGCTGACTCCTCTGCCTGCGCTGCCCGGGCCTCTGGGGGGCTCCCAGGCTCCAGCAGGAGGTGGGACGACAGGAGGGCAGAGGGTGGGGGTAGTCTTCCCTGTTCCCCTGACAGCCCCTCATGGGCCCAGAGGACACCACTTCCCCTCCTCCCTCCAGCCCAGGGCTGGGAACAGCTTCCCTCCCGCTGGCCCCTGCGAGCCCCGCATCCCTGGCCCTTCCCTCCTCCCTGTCTCAGCTCCGGAAATGGCTGCATCTCAGTCTCTTCATCTGCACCATTGGGGTGAAGTGTTTGTAGTGGGAATTTTGTCGGGTACATCAGGCACCTCTCCTTTTCTGTGTACAGGACTTAGGATTCTTTTGTGTACATCGCGGTGGATTGCATGATCTTTTTCTTTTATTTATTTTAAATAATTTTTCAAAATTGAATCTCTTAATTTTACATTTTCCTTAGGTACTGAAATAACACAGTATTCTACATCTGTACTGTAGTTTGTGTGTGTCTGTGTGTGTGGGTGTGGGTGCATATGTGATTGCCACCAAGGGAAAACTGCATAAAATGGACTGCAAAACATTGAGAAATGTTTTGGCAAGAAACACTATCTTAAACAATACAACAAAGATTTGAAAAATTACAGAACAAAAAACAGAGTGCAAATTATCTAAAATTACCCTCTACATTAATCTATAAATTTAGGAATAAATCAAAACATTATGAAATGTCAACGGGAGTATGTTGAAGTCTTTTTTTTTCCTGCTTTTCCATTGGTTTTTGCTAACCATCTAATTCATTCAGGCAAATATTGTCACTTCGCAGATTCCTAATAAGGGCTCAGAGCACACAGAAACAGTTTTTATTGTTTTCTACATCTCTATGTCCTACTCTAATGATGGCTTAATGAATAGTGACCTTTCATTTAAATCTAAACTCAATCCTTATACTGTCTTATTCTAGAGGGTCCAAGGACAGAGAATGCAATTGATAAGCAATGTATTAAGTGAAACTTTATTTGAAAAAATATCTTACACATTAGAATGCTTTATCTACTTGAATAAGAATAATTAAGTAAGTAATAGGAGCTAAACTAAAAACAGAAAAAATCAAAATTCCTTTGAAAAGAGAACACCCGTGCAGATGTCCTGCTGTGGCTGGGGTGCTGAAGGCCCAGCTGCTGTGGATGCTGAGTCCAATCTGCAGGTGACCCCAGGCCCCAGAGGCCTCATGGCAGGGCCATCCTCCTTCCTGGGGGGGTCCTACCGGCCCAGGGAATCCCCCACACTTCTGGGCCTCTGGGGACCGTGGGAGGAGCAGCTGGAGGAAAATTGCCTCTTGGCAAAGGCTGGAACGAGGCCTCCAACATGGCCAGCCTTTGCCTGTTGTGCTCGTTTTGTCTTCTTAGCTCCTCGAGCTTTCTCTCCGCCAACACGGCTGCCCTCTTGCTTTCTTCGGCTCTTTGCATCTGGAAGAGGTTCTCCTTGTGATAGTAGGAAGTGCACGTCTTCACTTCTTGGGCCAGGTCTTCAGCCATCTTCTTGTAGAGGTTGCGAAGCTGGTACGTGGAGTTCATCTCCCAGCACACGTTGAGGAGCTTCTTCTTCAACTCGGAGCAGACCCTTTCCTCCTCAAAGAATTTTCCGTAAAGTGGCCCAACTTCTTCATCATGTAGCTCATGCAGATTTTGAAGTTTGAGCTTCAGCTGCTGAATCTCACTTTCAAGCTTGGTGTTTTCGTGCTGCAAAGTTGCTTCCTCGGTTTGGAGGGAGAGGATTTCTCCTGGAAGCTCTTCCTCAATTTGCTTTTGTTGCTGCAACCATCTGGCTCTTTCCTGATGTTCCTCTTCATCAGTTGCTTTGGAGACTTTAACAGGCAGGCTCTTCAAAGCCTTTTCCAGAAGGTCGACAGTGTCCTGAAGTGCTGATGTGCTCAGGATTGTATTCATCGCTGCCAAGCACAAGGTTCGTAACGGGAGAGGACTGGCCTCCACCCGAGGGCACTGAAGGGCTTCCTCGGCTCGGTTCTCAGGTCCGGTATTCTCCCCACATTCTCCACTGACTTCAGCGCGTGCAGAACACCTTTCGCCTGGAGACTTCCCTCTCGTGAAAGTGTGTCCTGTCTTGACTATCAAAGCCACCACCACAGTACATACCAGGACCTCCCAGGGGAACGCAGGGAGACCTGGACCCTGGCTCAAGCTTTCCGAAATCACCAGCAGAGCACACCACAGGTGCCCCAGGATCAGCTGGAAAGTGGATGCGATGGCAGGCAGCAGGCCCTCCATGGCTGGGGAGAGCTCCGCAGCTGTGCCTCTGAGTGCCAGTGCCCTGTGGGCCACAACTGACCGCTCGGAACCCTGAGGAGTGTTCCATCTCCAAAGTAAACAGGTGGCTGGAACCAGGGTGTGTCAGTTGGTTGGGGGAGGGGAGGCCAGCCAGGGTCTAGGAAACAGACCCCTAAGTGAGCTCTGAAAGTGCAAGGGCTCTTACTTCTCCAGGCACTGGGGGAGGTGGACAGGGCTGATGGCAGCCTGGCTCTGCCAGTCGAGGCCCACCTGGCCCTACCACACCCCTCGGGGGCAAAGCAGGGCCAGGCCATGTTCCTTTCTTGCACAAGAGCAAGTCAGGGCAGAGTGGTGGGGGCCGTCCCTGAGCCAGAACCGGTCTCCTGTGTTAAAGTTCCTTTCTGCACAGGCACACCTTGAACTGCCCGCAAACCTCCCAGGATCTTCCTAGTCTGAGGCTCCCTTTCTACTCGTGCTTGGTCACTGGGGCCCACGACTGAAGGGTGTCCCCAAGGGTATGAACTAAGAGACTAGGATTCCACTCCAAACAACTCAAGAGTCATTAATGGGAAGTGGCAGTCTTAACATTTTATGGATTTTGGTTCAGTCCAAGTGTTCCTGGGTATGAGTGACTCTCTTGGGGTGACACAGTGATTAGGGCTCCTTTTCTCATGTGACCTTGCCATTTTCACCACAAGCCTCCCAAGGTGGCCCTGAGGAGGGTCCCGTCTGCCACATGGTCTTCAGAAGTGGGCCTCTGGGGAGGGCCCGGGTCCTCTTCTGGCTCTCTCGCCATCTTTTATTTCATCACACCGCCTCACCGGGCCGGGCTCAGACCCTCTAGTCCATCCCTGGGATTCTGCCGTGAGGGGCTGGTCCGTACTCTCATTAGTCAAAGGGAAGTGAGAGAATTGTCATCTGAGTCCTATTTAAAGGTGTTGAGGGTATCAGGGCTCAAGAGCTCCATGGGACACAGAGTGGGCTTGGGGACAGTGGCCCTTCCCAGGGGATGTCAGACTCCTTTCAGGGCAACAGGAGCCAACTCTGCTACTGCAAGTGGTTGGTCTTTATAAAGGATCAAAAATGGGTCAAAGAAATGATAATATTCTCCCAAAGGCCGTGCCAGTCCCAAAGAGAGTGAAATGGACTTAAAACAATTCTTATAAAGAGGTCCAGGATATGTTATGATGTCAAACAGGAAGATGCAAAATAACATGTGGACATAGGATTGCAGAAAAAATTCTGGAGGCATAGCCCATCCACAATCCCCTATACTGGGAATATGGAAAAAGGGATGTTTATGTTTTAGGGGGTGACAAGGTGGCACTTTGGAGGAATATCAGAAAGCTGCATTCCTTTCCTATCCCCGCTGTAGCAAATTACACTCACGCATAGCTTAATGGCGGGGTACGTACATCATTAGGGGATTTCATTTTTGTGCAAAAATCACAGAGTGCACTTACACAAACCTGGATGGTATCGCCCACTACACCTAAGCTCTATGGTACAGCCTATTGCTCCTGGGCTCAAACTTGCACAGCACATTACTGGACTGAATACTGGAAGGAATCGTAACATAATCATTAAGTATTTGCACATCTAAACATATAAAAGATAAAAAATGGTGCACCTGTGTAGGGCACTGACCATGGATGGAGCTCACAGGACCGAAAGTTGCTCTGGGTGAGTCAGTGAGTGAGTGGCTAGTGGCTGTGAAGGCTAGGACATTACTGGACACCACTGTAGACCTTATGAACTCTGTACACTTAGGCTACACTAAATTTATAAAAAATTTTTCTTTCTTCAATAATAAATTAACCTTAGTGTACCATAACTTTTTTACTTTATAAACTTAAATTTCTTTAACTTTTTGCCTCTTTTGTAATAACCCTTAAAACACAAATACATTGGAGGGGTGTAAAAAATATTTTCTTTCTTTAGATCCTTATTTTTAAAGATTTTATTTTTTTTCCTTTTTCTCCCCAAAGCCCCCCGTTACATAGTTGTATATTCTTCGTTGTGGGTCCACCTAGTTGTGGCATGTGGGACGCTGCCTCAGCATGGTTTGATGAGCAGTGCCATGGATTCGAACCAACGAAACACTGGGCTGCCTGCAGCAGAGCGCGCAAACTTAACCACTCGGTCACGGGGCCAGCCCCTTTAGATCCTTATTTTATAAGGTTTCTTTTACTTAAAAAAAATTTTATTACAAGGTTTAAAAAACTTTTTTATTAAAACTTAAGAAACGGGCCGGGCTGGTGACGCAGCAGTTAAGTTCTCACATTCCACTTCAGGGGCCTGGGGTTCCCCAGTTCGGATCCCGGGTACAGACATACACACTGCTTGTCAGGCTGTGCTGTGGCAGGCGTCCCACAAATACAGTAAAGGAAGACGTACAAAGATGTTAGCTCAGGGCTAATCTTCCTCAAAAAAAGAAAAATTAAGACACAAACACACTCATTAGCGTAGGCCCACACAGGGTCAGGATCATCAATATCACTGTCGTCCATCTCCACATCTTGTCCCACTGGAACGTCTTCAGGGGCAATAACACGCATGGAGCTGTCATCTCCTGTGATAATAAGGCCTTCTTCTGGAACACCTCCTGAATGATCTGTCTGAGGCTCTTCTTGAGAAGGTGTCACCCTTTTCGGAAATATGTCCATGATGCTTTGCTTGATTTGTTTTTTTTTTTCACATTGTAGAATTGCGTGTAAGCAGATACTCCACCATAAACATTCCTCTCTATTAATAAAAACCTTTCAGTGTTGGGGACCATGTTATCAAATTTTTAAGGAGCCTATTGAGGTCTGCAAAAGTGTCTGCAAAATCCTACCCTGCAAATTTTCTTGGAGGTTCTTCTTTTTCTTCTCTGGTAGTGTAGACAAAAGGTTCTCTTGCTTCTTCTTCAGCCATGCATTCCTGTTTCAGGTCCAAGAACTCCTCATTCATCAATCCCTCGGGAACCACCTCTAGGAGCTCCTCAATGTCATCCTCATCCACACCCAGGTTAAAGTTGTTTGCCATCTCCACCTCAGCCTCATTGATTTTTGCAACCTCCTAATACTTGGCAATCCCTTGAAATTACGACTAAATGTCTTCAGCATCTTCTTTCAGATGCCAATCATACACTCCTTGGTGACATTACTCCAAGCCCAAACAAGGTTCCTGATGCAGCCATAGAATTACATAGTGGTAATTCTCCCAGAATTGCATCAGTGTCTTCACAGCATCTTCCTTAGTTGCAGTAATAGCCTGGGCAAAGGTCTTTGTCAGATTGTAGGCCTTATAACTCCCCGATCCATTGTTTGAGTCAAAGAGGTGGTGTTTGGAGGGAGAAACACTGCTTTAATATCAGGATAAAGATCACCAAGAAAAGGAGGATGTCCAGGAACATTATCAGCAATAAGCAAAATCTTGAAAGGGATGTTATTCTCCAAATGGTACTTCTCCATTTTACTCTCATAGTAATTGAAGAGGGCCTCTTAGAAGAGCAGCTGGGTCATCCATGACTTCTCATTGCTCCTGTAGTACACTGGCAATGTGTCCTTATTGATATGCTAGAAGGCCCTGGGGTTCTCACTGTGCCAGATCACAAAGGGTTTCAATTTGTAGCCTGCAATAAGCAAGACTGTTATCCTGTCCTTAAAAGCTTTGAAACCTGGCAAACTTGGCCTCCTTATGGATGAAAGTCCTTTCAGGCATTTGTTTCCGGAATAGGGCGTTTTCATCCATATCGAATATCTGCTCTGACAAGTAATTTTCCTCCTCAATCAGCTCATCTAGAGTTTCCAAAAATTCCTCAGCTGCCTTCACATCAGCGCTCACAGACTCACCGCTCACTTTCACATTATGTGATGAATAAGGATTCTTGAATTGTTTAAGCCGCTCAGAGCTGGCAGTAAATTCAACATTGTAGTCAGTCCAGTCTTTTCTTTCTACATCAAAAACAAACTTTTTGCTTTGGCTGTGATGGTCATGGTGCTGACAGAGACTTGCTTCTCTGTCTGGTCTTTAATCCAGGGCATCAGAAGTTTCTCCGTGTCTGATGTGGGCCCTTCTCAAAGTTGTTTTAGTCTCTTTGCCTTCATGATGCAGACGCTTCAACAGCTTCTCTCACTTTGTTCTTGTTCTTCACATAGCTGTGGAGGAAAGGGACATGCCTGACTGGTGAGCAACGACCTTGACTGATTTTCAGTCTTTGTAGTACTTAGTCACTGAATTTTGTTTCCAGGCTAGGCACTCAATGTGGCTTCTTACTCGGAACATTAGCAGTGGATTTTGTATGCTTAGGGGCCATGATGAACAAAACAACACTAGATTAAAGTATACTATAGCAAATATGTAAACCAGTAACATAGTCATTTATTATCATTATGAAATATTGTGTATTGTACATAACTCTATGTGCTATACTCTTAGACGATTGGTAGTGCAGTAGGTTTGGTTACAGCAGCATCACAACAAACATGTGAGTAATGCAATACACAATGATGTCACAATGATGTCACAATGGCTGCAACATCACTAAGTGATAGGAGTTTTTGAACTCCTTTATCATCTTATGGGACCACCTTCTTTATTTACTTTTTTTATTGCACTAACATTGGTTAATAACATTATATAAATTTCAGGGGTATATCATTATATTTCGATTTTTGTGTAGTTTACATCATGTTCACCACCCAAAGATCGATTACAATCCATCACCACACACATGTGCCTAGTCACCCCTTTTTCCTCCTGCCTCCTTCCATTCCCTCTAGTAACCACCAATCCGATCTGTTTCTGTGCTTTTGTTTGTCGTTGTTTTTATCTTCTACTTATGAATGAGATCATACGGTATTTGACCTTTTCCCTCTGACTTATTTCACTTAGCATAATACCCTCAAGGTCCATCCATGCTGTCACAAATGGCTGGATTTCCTCATTTCTTATGGCTGAGTAATATTCCATTGTGTATATATACCACATCTTCTTTATCCATTCGTCCCTTGATGGGCACCTAGGTTGCTTCCAAGTCTTGGCTATTGTAAATAATGCTGTAACGAACATAGGGGTGCACGCATCTTTATAAATTCGTGTTTTCATCTTCTTTGGATAAATACCCAGCAGTGGACTAGCTGGATCTTAGGTAGTTCTATTCTTAATTTTTTGAGTAGTCTCCATACTGTTTTCCATAGTGGCTGCACCGATTTGCACTCCCACCAGCAGTGTATGAGAATTCCCTTCTCCAAATCATCTCCAATTAATTTGTTTCCTGTCCTATTAATTATAGACGTCCTGACATTGTAGTTTTGATTTGCATTTCCCTGATAGTTAATTATGTGTAACATCTTTTCATATGCCTGTTGGCCATCTATATATCTTCTTTGGAGAAATGTCTGTTGAGATCTTTTGCTCATTTTTGAATTGGCTTGGTAGGTTTTTTTGTTCTTGAAATGTGTGAATTCTTTGTATATTTTAGATATTAACCCCTTATCAGATATATGATTTGCAAACGTCTTCTCCCAATTGTTAGGTTGTCTTTTCATTTTGTTGATAGAACAAAAAGAAGGATAGACAATTTGGCTCAGAAAATGGGTAGGAACCTGGGGAAGGCAGAGGTTAGAACTCCAGCTAAAGAGATGATCTTTAAGTAACCAGTGCAGTGTGTTGCTACATCCTTGCCTTGACACTGGGCACCACTCATGAAGCCCTCACCACCACCACCCTTCTACCCCCTCACCACTCCTACCATCAGAAAGAATTCTAAATCATTTCTTTCTTTGCCTCATTAGTTAAAGATTCAGTGGGCCTGGGGAAGCATCTGATTGGCAGAGTTCATTCTATGGCTCTGAGAAAGCAAGTATCTGGAATTTTTGGTTTTGGGGGCAGTAGATGTGGCCCTACCTTTCACCAAGACACAAGGGCCAACTGCCCAAACATAGGGTTCAGATAGTGGGCTGCACCCACCCAAGAATACAACCCCTAATACATACAGTACAAAGTGTTTTTTTCTAGAAATTGGCTTTGTTTGACAACATTATTCAAAGAAAATATGCAGCGGATATGAGTTTCAAGAAAGACTTGAAATAAGGGCAGAGAAATCTAGAACATGCAAGTAAGATTATTTAATGGCCAAGTGTACGGCCGTACTTGGCAATAGTTACACAAAGAAGGAGATAACACAAAATGGTTCTGGAGACGTCTCATCTTCCCAGAAGTTGCCATTTATATGCACAGCTGTGGATAATTCCATTTAAGTGGAATGAAGATTCTGCAATGTTCAAGAAGTGTGACTGCCATTCTCAAGGGTGTTTTTCCCCACCAATCTCTCCTACTCACTAGTCTCACTGTTATAGAGACTCTGCCTATGGGACTTCCTACTCATCACATGCAGATAATTGGTTCAAAACAAACACAATAGGTTCGTGATCTTTTACTTCAACTTTCTACAATGCAAAGGGAAAGATAAGGTCGTTTTTAGTGCCTTCATTCAGTAGGCTGGGACCTGAGGCCTGTGCTGTCAATTACTTCTACTTCGTTCTTTCTCCAAAATGCCACCTTCTCTGTGAAATCTTGCTTCATTTTCTCAGACTGAGTCCATTTCTCCCTCTGACTTCCAGTAATTTGCAAATAAATTTGCTTATTAACAGCTCCTATTCTGTTGTTGATATTCCTGATTCTCATACCAGATTGTGAACTGTCAGAGCAAAAATGTCTTCTTTAGGCAGGGTTAGAGACACCCTATTCCTGGTTTCCTCATTTTCTTGTACCTAGGACATTGTTTCTATAGCTGACTCCCCACCAGGCTGTATGCTTCCAGGGGGTAGAGAGCATTTGTTTTATTTCCGACTTTGTCCATGGTACTGAAATTTGAAAGAGCCAATAGGGTGGGATCACTGGTTTGTTTTCAGTGGACTTGTCATAAACAAGATATATGCTAAATTCCATTTATTTGGTAAAATTATCATACTTTTAAAGTTCCAATGAAACTCGTGTGTGTGTGTGTGTGTGTGTGTGTGTGTGTGTGTGTGTGTGTGTGTGTTTCTGTTTTTTGGAAGTTAATCCTAACACGCCAGATGAAAAAGAGTTAGCATTACATCACTTACTCTTTGAAGATGGGAAAACATAAATTTGAGGATTGAATATAAGCCTTTGATATAAGAATGCATATCATCTTCATCTGTTACTGCTCTCCTGACAAAGATCTGCATAAGTGAGAGCTAACTGAATACCACCATGTGCCTTTTTGAATTCATTTTGAACACTCTTGGCAAATGAGGCATGTTGCAAAATCCATTACCCTTTTAAATCAGCATATGCCAGAGCTAAGACACTGAACTAGGAGTCAGAAGGCCTGACTTGTTAATTTTTTTATTTGATAAATATTTGCTGAGGTATTATGCTAGCTACAAGTTTTAAAACAATCATATATTTGCTGTGTACTGTTGGCAAGTCATTCAACTACTCTGAGACTAGGTTGCCACATTTGCTGAACAGATATAGAGTATGTCCTGCCTTGTCTCATAGCATAGTTAGTGAGATTCAAATGAGACACTCTGTATATTAAAGTGATTTATATATGGCAAAGCATTTAAATAAATATAAAGTTATGGTATTTATTATGTTAGTTATAACACATATATAATATAGCTATAAATTATATTAGCACAATAAAGTTATATTTATTAACTAGCACTAAGGTTATCTCTCAAAGCCAATTCCTTACTCCCATAATTTCATAATTACAAAAATATTATAATAAATTATAACAATATCATACATTTGAATTGCCTTTAACCATTTTCAGAGTACTTTCAAATAATTCATCTTTCAACAACAAAGAAGGTGGTTTCACACATTTTCGTCCACATAGTTTTAGGGTTCTACTTTTCTACATGATAATTTCTAAACCTAGAGCTAAACTAGCTTTTAAATGGTACTTGGATAAGGAAGAAATTTTGATTCATTTTACTGTATTTCTACCTCACTTTCTCGAAGGATCACAATAGTGATGCATGACACCTGAGAAACATAAAGAGCTGTCAGATCAGTTTTATTTCTGGTTCTTGCAAAATGCCTGATGACAATGGAAGTCTACAGCAGTGGGTCTCAACATTTTTGGTCCTAGGACTGCTTTATAGTCTTAAAAATTATTGAGGACCCCCATGAGATTTTATGTCTGTAGGTTACATCTATTACTCTTTTTTGTATACAAAGTTAAAATGGAGAAATTTCAAAAAGGTTTATTATTTCATTTAAAAATAAGAAATCCATTATGTTTTAACATAAATATTACTTTTATGAAAAATAACCATACTTCCCAAAACAGAAAAGATTAGGGAGAAGAATGACATTGTTTTACATTTTTGCAAATCTCTAATATTTGGTTTGACAGAAGACGATGGAATTCTCTAATCTTCTGTATTCTATCTGTTATCACACATTCTTTGGGTCGAAGTATACAAGGAAAATTTAGTCTTACATAGACATATAGACAGAAAAGGGAGCATCTTGCCAACCCCTGAAAGAGTTTTGGGGACCCCTAGAAATCCATCAATCACACTTAGAAAATGGGTTGTATACAGTGCAGGGGGTTTAAATTCAGAAGCTTTGAAGTCAGACAGACTTCCTTTCTGGGTTCAAACGGGTTTAATATGTTTGGGTTGTGTGTCCTTGGGTAATTACTTAAACAATAAGCCATAGCTTCTTCCTCTGTGAAAAGAGTATAATAACTCCAGCTTCATGGGGTTGTGGTAAAGATCAAATTTCTTGAAGTGTAGAGTGCTTGGCACAGGTCCTGGGACATAGTAAGTGTACACGAAATAGTGGCTGGCTCTGATGTATCACAGACTGTTTGCCGTACGCCTCTCAAAATAGAAGGCCTACAAGAGCCATCCCAACTCACCTGACATAAGGCCAGTCTTAGAGGGAAGGTCCTGAAATTGAAACCAATAGGATCTAATTTTAAAATTGGCTATCCTATTTTCACTTATACAGGATTTATTCCCAGTCAGTACTCCCATACAGTTATGGGTGTTTATAACACGATAGCCTAAACTTAAAGCTGTGGTAGATTTGAACAGAATCGTTTAATAATCTTCGCATAAAAAAATTCCCTGTATTGTTCTCAATGAGAAACAGACCAAACTAATATGCTGAGACAATAGTCGATTACTGTATATTTAATTTTATAAGGTGATAGTAGATATACTGAATATACTAAAAACATTTTCTGAAAGCCTAGAAAGTAGGAAAGGAGGTTTTCAAAATTTGCTTTTATTTTTGTTTATAAATTAATTTTAATTACACTTACTAAGCAACCATTCAGTATAAAGATTTGGATTCTATGCAGAATCCAGAATGAATAGCATTTCTGCCTAATATGTGCATTTTTGGTTTGTTTCTACTTGCTAATAGCTTCATTTATCAAAAAATCAATTTCAGGCTTGCCATATCTCTAGTATGTATTTTTTAAATGTAAAGACATTTACTTCTGAACTTTGCATCTTTTCTACTATCCAAGAGAGAACACCAATAATCACCAAGGGTCTGAAGCTAGCAATAAAGCCTAGGAATAACTAAACAAGTTCTTTTGTACATGATTTGATATATGAAACTATCACAGAAATGTCAGTGGGACAGCCCCTTCTTAGACTGGCAGATTTTGTAAACTGACCTCACTTAACTCAGCTTCTTGCCTGGTTTTCCTGGACTCAGAATATTCAGTCCAACCTAATTCTTCTTCATGGTCATTTAATGGTTTTAATTTCTCAATTTATAGGTCAAAAGGAAGCCCTAATAATAATAATAGCATGAACTTGCTCACATTTATTACATACTTACTTTGTGCCTTACAGAGTTCTAAATATCTTACATGTACTTAATCATTTAATCTTCAAAATAACCCTATATTATTATTCTCGTTTTATAGATGACAGAACTGACCCAGAGAGCATAAGTCAATAATGCTCATGTCAGAAAAATAGAATGCTCTGTAAATATTTAAATCAAAGGATACCGAAGAATTGGTTTTACAGGTAATGGAAGACGTCAAAAGGGGCAGTGAGTTAAACTAGGGTTTAGCAATAGCAAGAAATTGTTATGACTCTTAATTTGGAGGGGTGATGGAAGAAGGCAAGATTTCCAGAGCTCAGGGAACTACCTCACTGAGAGGACCCTGAACCAGCATAGGCCAGTCTGGTGAGAGCTGGAACCACCAAAGAGATACATATGGATCCTCGATTCACAATGGGATTACATCCCAATAAACCCATCGTTAAGTTCAAAGTATCATAAGTCGAAAATGCACTTAATACACCTAACCTACTGAACATCATAGTTTAGCTTAGCCTAGCTTAAACATGCTCAGCACACTTACATTAGCCTATGGTTGGGCAAAGCCATCTAACACAAAGCCTATTTTATAATGAAGTGTTGAATATCTCATGTAATTTATTGAATATTGTACTGAAAGTGAAAAATAGAACGGTTGTCTGGGTGCAGGATGGTTGCAAGTGGATTGGTTGTTCACTCTCGTGATCGCGGGGCTGCCTGGGAGCTGTGGCTCGCTGCCACTGCCCAGCATCATGAGAGAGTATCATACGGCAAATCGCTAGCTTGGGAAAAGATCAAAATTCAAAATTTGAAGTACGATTTCTACTGAATGCATATCACTTTCACATGATCATGAAGTCAAAAAATGGTAAATCAGGGATGTGCCCTGTGGCCGAGTGGTTAAGTTTGCGTGCTCTGCTGCAGCGGCCCAGGGTTTCGCCGGTTCGAATCCGGGGCACGGATATGGCACCGCTCATCAGGCCACGCTGAGGCGACATCCCACATTAGAGGGACCTGCAACTAAGAATATACAACCATGTACTGGGGGCCTTTGGGGAGAAAAAGGAAAAAGTAAAATGAAATCTTCTTCTAAAAGATGGTAAATCAAACCATTGTAAGTCATGGACCATCTGTATAGCCCAAGGAGATGCCACCCAAGGGGAGGAGGAGAAGGAGAAAGCAAATAGCCTGGCATCTCCCTTTGTCTAATCCCCCAATCCCCAACGTATGCCTCTCATTGGCCAAATCCATTCTGAAGCCAGCTGATCTGAGAGCATGGGACATGGCAGGGATAGTCAGTTTCTGATGTGTGAGTTTCTCTGTCCATGTATGTCTTAGGGTAATTTCAGGGAAACATGTGCTTACCACTATAGAAGGGGAAGAAAGGTAAGAAATGAGGAAGGGTCTGGGGACTTTAAACCATTTTCAGTGTCAGAGTATGCCTTTGGGCACGTTCAAGGTGAGGGGAGCAAACGATCCAAGAAATCTCTTCTTTTGCGCTCTTGCTTGACAAAGTGTAGCTTTTTCTCTATGTAGCCCTTGCTTTCAAAGAAATCCTTATAAAGAAATAGTTCACATTAGACTAGATTCCTTTTTCGATTCACAGAAATCTTTCCCCCAAACTATTCCAATTGAAAGTGTCAATATTAGCAGAAAATGTGGAGATACTATCCTTTAACACATTAATGCATCTCTTACGAACCTAAGAGGTTATGGGACAGGGCAGGAAAAAAGACAGTTGACGGCATTTAGGTATGAAGTGGAGGATTAAGTAAAGCAGACTGAACATCACTGTCGTGGGCTGAATTGTTTCCCCTCAAAATTCATATGTTGAAATCTCAATGCCTAGAACCTCAGGATAGAACCGTATTTGGAGAGAAGGTCTTTAAAAAGGTAAGTTAAAATGAAGCTGTTAGAGTGGGCACTAATGCAATCTGCCTGGTGTCCTCGTAAGAAGAAGAGACCCCAGGCCAGTGTGTACAGACAGTCAAACATCTATGAAGGGGCAGCAAGAGGGTGGCATCTGCAAGCCTAGGAGAGAGGACACGGGAGAAAACAACCCTGCTGGTACCTTGGTCTTTGACTTCCAGCCTCCAGACCCGTGAGAGATTACATTTCTGTTGTCAACACCACCTAGCCTGCGCTAGTAAGCTAATCAACTGACCGAAGAAGCGACATCTGGAGACTCAGTGTGTGAGGCACCACTGATGACTGGAGATGCTAATAATGATATCCTTTATCATATAAAACAATATGGCTGCCAGGACCACAAAGCTGTTCCAGTTGGAATGAAAAGCTAGAGTTAGACATGCACTGTAAAAGCATAAATAAACTTGTTTTCTCTCCTTCATGGCTGCCCATTTAATTCAATATGCATTGTACTGTGCATGTATTAGGCAGATAGTTCTCTCACAGGTTCTAATCTATGAACACCTTGTCACTGAATGACATCTCTATCACAATGGTGACATCACAGCAACTTCCTCTTTGAATGATTGCTTATGGTTCCCTTATTGGTGGAAATAAAATTATCCCAGAATGTCAATATACATAAAGAAGGAAAATAATTCTGGTCCTCCTCAAAGTAGATTTAAAAACCACTCTTTTGTCATGGAAATTGTTCCAATCTACACTATGAATTGAATGTTTCTCTCTTATTTATGTCTCACAAATGTGCTTTAGCAACATGTTAGACTTTTGGTGTCCAGAAATGGATCTTTCAAAACTTTCTAAATAAAAAGAAACGAATAGCCAAGATAGAAGAATACCAGTTTCCTTGGTTCACATACAAGGCACACACTGAATATTCTTAGAAACATCACTTTGATCCAAAATAGAAAAATAGACTTGGTGTTAAGAACTATATTTTTAATTTTATATGAGATCTACCACTTTACCTGTTTACTTGAGTGTCAACAACCTAGAATAATGCAACAGTTTAGGAATTATTAAGTAATGTCCTGAGAATAAGTGATTCCAACAGCCATACATATTAAGGCTGACTCATGAGCAGCAAAACTGACATTGTTGTCTGGCAATTAGGATATCTGGCAATGGGTCTTATGTACAATTTTATCTTAAATTCCCATCCTCAATTCATTCCAATTGTACACGTTCTAAAACATATTGTCTACAAGGAAACCTGAAGTTTTCTCCTCGAAGTTTTACAAAAGAACAGTTAATATTAAAAAATAAAAATAAGTAGAAAATCATTAGAAGCAAGCTGGGAAGGTATATCAATGTGGGCAAGTATGACTACACGATAAAGAGCTTTATTTGATGATTATGTAGTGAGCGTTGATAAGTAGTTTTTTTCATGGAACTAAAAAATTTAACTCAGAGGAACATTTATTGCCAAATTCTTGAAACTAAACTTTAGCATCTGGCAATATTTTTTTAAACCACACTACTAGATTTTTACATTACATTTAACTTTCTTAAATTCAAATGTCATGAACTGGATAGATCTTTTTTTTAAACCTAAAATACAGAGAAACGTGAAGCGATATGTTGGAAAGAACTTTGGGCTATAAATGAGAAAAAGTGGACTCTGGTATGCTCCCTTTGACAAGTCGCCCTCTTTGGGTCTCAGTGCTCTCATAAAAATTTGTGCATTCTATCACGAGTGTTGCATTATTCCTAAAATTCTGGGTTTCCAACCATTTCACAACTTTACAAATTCTTCTAGCAAAGGCATAAGGTATCGATAAAATAAAATTTGCAATTTGTTAAAATCAAATGAAAAAGGTCTTAAAAGGTGGTTGAAGATATCTAGGGTACACAGCCAAGACGGCCGTAAAGCGCACAGATTTGTTACAAAGCCTTGACTTACAATGATCCATGAAGATTAAATAAAGCCAGACAATATTTCAATGATCATTTTCTTAGCTTGCTTTTCTTGTCATCAGATTAAAAAATATACCTGGATTAGCATATGTGATATTGTATTTGTAACAATGTGCACTGATTATTCCGCCCCTCCCACAGCCGCACCCTCACCTCCTATCCCCGGACTAGCTGTGAAACTCGAGGTATTTTTGAGGCCAGAGATTGGTTTCTTAGGGTTAGGTTTTCTCTATAATTCCATATAGAGTCAAATATTCCATGCGGGGTGGTTAACTGATAATTGGCAACTGGGAATTAGAATTCTGTACCATCGAGGCAGTGAAACTTTGTAATGCTGCCTGTTGTATAGACCATATTTCACTTGTATCAAATCTCCGGGAAATAAGATTTATTTCCCCAGAGCCCAGCAGTGACTGGCACATGTTTGAATGAATGAAGTAGACGGAGAATGTCAATATTCATTTATGTAATAATTAGTTAAGGAAAAAAGTACGTTTCAGCATAAGAACTTCGGACAGCCCTTTGCATAAATCGCACTTGACTTTTCCTGTCAGGCAAGTTGATGGCTTGTGAAATTCCTAGAAAAGCGAGGGGAGAGGACTCAGAGAGGAGCCGGCGTTCCGGACCCAGCGCGGTCTGGGGACCTTACTGGGCCTGAAGGGAAACCTTTTGACGCGGAGGAGTTCCGAAAGCCAGCGATCCCACAAGTCCTGGGCACGGGGAAGAAGCTGCCCTCCAGCCTCGGGTTGGAGCTTCGCGGAGTCAAGCGCAGGCGTCGCGCAACCTGCCGCAGGGTGGGCTCCGAGGCGGCCCCGCCCCGCCTCCCCGCCCCGCGGGTCACACTGTAGGGTTAGGGCGGCCGGCGGGCGGGCTCGGCGGGGCTCGGCGGGGCGGGGCGGGGCGGGGCTCGGCGGGGCGGGGCTCGGCGGGGTGGGGCGGGGCGGGGCGGGGCTCGGCGGGGCTCGGCGGGGCGGGGCGGGGCGGGGCGGGGCTCGGCGGGGCTCGGCGGGGCGGGGCGGGGCGGGGCGGGGCTCGGCGGGGGCGGAGCCGGCGGTTGGGAGGGAGGAGGAGTCGCGGCGGCAGGAGGACAGCGACGTTCCGGCCGGCCGCTCCCTGCGTCCACTCTCCCTGCCCCGCAGTGGCCGGCGAGCCGCCGGTGAAGGAGCGCGTGCCTGACGCGGCCCGCCCTGCTCGCTCCCCGCCGGCGCCCGCCGTCCGTCCGCTCCTGGCCCGGGCCGCGGCCAGCGAGCCGCTCTGAGGCGGGCCGCGCGGAGTCGTGGGGCCGCCGCCGTGGCCCTCGCTGTCGGCGCCTCGCCGCCCGCCCGCGGTGCCCGCGCACGCCGGCCGCCATCGTCTTCGCGCCTGGCTGGCGGGGGCGCTGTCCTGCCCGGCCGTCCGCGCCGCGCATTGGAGCTCGGCGGAGCGCGGCAGCCAGGGCCGGCGGAGGCGCGAGAAGCCGGCCGCCGGCGCCGCGGGGGCCTTGACCGTGGAGCAGAACGTGCTGCAGCAGAGCGCGGCGCAGAAGGTGAGGCGGCCCCCGCCCCGGCCCCGGCCCCGGCCGCGGCCCCGCCGCCAGGGCCTCCTCCCCGCGCCCTCCGCCCCGCCGCCTTTGGGGCGTCGTTCCCAGGGCGGGCTGCGTGTGGGAAGCGGGGTGCACTTAGCGGGCTTCCATCCGCTCCCTTCTGGCCGATTGTTTTCCTGGAGCAGACGGTGCCGGGTCTTTATTGGGAGCGACCCTTACATTCCTACACTCCTCTATCTGGCTGCTTAATTAAACTTTCTCCTCCTCCTTCCTTTTTAAAAAAATAGAATAGCCACTGGTCATCCCTGATGAGCACGGTTTGTGTTTTGAAGGTGGGAGCCTTCTGGGCCTGCTCTTTGCAAAAGGGTCTCCAGCAGGACCGAATTGCCTGCCTGGCGGGGCAGGTCCGTTTACCAGGTGACTCTCTGTGGAAGTAGAGGGTTCGGTTGGTTCCTTTTCCTCTTTCTGTTTCTTTTTCCCGTTTTCCCCCCCTTGAGTATAGAAACTGTCCTTAAGAAGGGAAACCTTTCTGGCCATGTTTACTCCAGGAATCTTTTGTCCCCTGAGTTTGACCTTGTTCCATCGTTTACCCTTTGCTCTTGACTCAGCCACTCATTCAAATGGTCACTCACCTAAGTTAAAAAAAAAAAATCTGTTTTTGAAGCTTCAAATCTTTTATAGTGAGTAATGAGAAATGCTCATTTTGTTCTGGATTTTGCTTTCAGGATGTGAAGTGCACTATCATGGCTTGCACCATATCCTGAAGAGTAGTTGGCTATGACTTATTTGTCTTTTGGGTGAAAAGCATTTTGGGCAAAAGGATAACATTGCTTTAGTCGTGTTGGGGTTACGGGGGTAACTGGAGTTTATTGTGAGCAGCTCCCGAAGCTGTGTTGGTTTATCAGGGTGAGTAACGAACGCCCCACCCTGTTGTAGTTTTGGCATAGTTATCTCCTACCTGTGCTTGGTTTTCGAATAGGGTCTGCTGTCCTAAAATGGACTGTGTATATACTCACAGCCTGCTAACTTTCTACTTTGAGATTATTTTTAGAATTTTATGGTAGTACTTGAGGTAATTGAAGATGCTCAAGAATTTTGGAAAGCAAGGATAGTGCATTGTTATTTTAGGCACTTTGGGAAAGTTGATTTTGGAGCTCTTGTGTGTTAGTTAACTGTTACTGGTTAAATTTAGAAGATTATTGCAGGCTGCAGTTTATTTACAGGGAAATAATTTTGGATTTAATATTGGGAGTTAGAACAGTTTATCTGCTAATCCCCTCTATTCTACTTTGAATACCTTAAACTTTAGTTTTTGATGTTGAGTATGTGATAAAGTGTTAGTACTTAAAGCAGGATCTCGTGGTCATATGTACTAAGCAATATTTAATAGATTTGGTATCATTTTTGTTTATAGTTCTCTTCAGTGTTGAGTATTTATTCAACACAGCCAATTTGTTTCAAAGTGGGAAAAGTAGCTAAATTTTTCACATCTCTTAAATGTGAACAGTGGAAAGAAGTTTGTGAGTTTTTGAAATTGGTTTTGACTAGAGTACTTCTTTAACATAGAATCAGATAATGCAGATCTGCCTGCTTCAGAAGTTTAGGCATAAAATTGTAGGATCGAGAATCAAATTACTGAAAGTGGTCTTGGCCATCAAGTTTAATTTCCTAGTTTAATGACCTCCTCCTTACACAAAGGCAGTAGTTGTTAATCCAAAGTATTACCATTGTGCTGCTGTTTTCAGTGTGTGTGTCAGATCGTCTCACTGGTATTGGGGAAATTTTTTTGGTGAGGAAGATTGGCCCCGAGCTAACATCTGTTGCCAGTCTTCCTTCTTTTGCTTGAGGAAGATTGTCGCTGAGCTAACATCTGTGCCAGTCTTTCTCTGTCATGTGAGATGCCACCACAGTGTGCCTGACCACCGGTGCTAGGTCGCCGACCACATAGGAACCTGCAAACGCCTGGCCACAGAAGGAAGTGGAGCCGGAACTTAACCACTACCCCATGGGGCCAGCCCGAGGGGGGAAATATTTTTGGGGCACTATAATGCGTGTATTTTTATACTTCCATCAAGGTATTTATGTGTTTTTTAAAAAGAAACAATATATTTGTTTGCTTTCCATATTAACATAGTATTATATTTTTACTCATATTGGAACTATTTAAAAAATATTTGTATGGGTATAAATACTTTAAGCCATCTACTTCAAATAAATTGGTAGATTTAAATCCACCAAGCTAGTAACTAGGAAGTGGACTTAAGCTAGTAACTAGAAAGTAAACTTCAAACTTTAGAAGAAACAAAAGTGAAACTCTCTGTTTTCACTTAGAAACTTTATGAATTGTCAGTCAAATGAGGTAACTAGTGCATATTGCATAACCAAAATTGAGCCTATTTTCTGCTCTCCTCAAAATAATTGTGTGTGTGTATGTATGTGTACAACATTAGTTTTATGTGAATAGCTGTGTTCCGGGGATTGGAACGCTTCCCTATATTTTCAAGATTCTTTTTTTTTCCTTCCAGAAGGATGACTCTTTCATAAAATAATATAATAATCCTTTATTTAAAAAAAGCGTGCCACAGAACTTTCATAGATCCCTTTTCACCTGCAAGGTAGCTTGTCACAGTATATTTGTAAGGAGAGGGGCTGTCTTTTCCTCTGATGTGTTCTTTGCGTGATGGCTGAAGTTTGGCCGTGGCCGGGCGTTGTGACATGTAATAAAACTGCAGAGAGCTGCTTTTCTGAGGTTTAAAGGATACAAGTGAGGTGGAGTTGGGGGGAGATTAGCTGCAGTTAAATCCTGTCAGAATTTTGGTCTTGAACATGTCTTCAGCCTTTGAGCTTGATATTTACCTGAGTGCAGGATCTTTAGATCTCAGAAATTTGATACCTAGATTCAGGTCCCGAAGAGGATTCTTTAGGGCAGCAATAGATGGCTTCGTCCCAGGGACCAAATTAATTTGTAGAGTGAAGTGAGCTGGATACCATTTACATTAAATGTATCTTTCTGAGTTGAATAAAATATAAAGTTCCTAAGGGCAGGTATTTTGCCTGTTTTTTTTCACCCTGGTTCCTTGCACATAGTACGTTTCAGTAAATATTTGATGAGTGAAGCAGTGTGTGAATGTTTTCTAAGAAGAATGAGAAGTGCAGTAGTTATTTTAGTTCCCTAACTGAATCTCAGATTTAAGATTATTGAGAAACAGTGAAAGCTCAAGACTGTGGACAGCTGTTGGAATTTAGGCAGTGTAGTGAAAAGATGGTTGGATCTGTATCACCTTTCTGTGACCTTGGACAAGTCATTAAATGCCTCTGAATCTTCTTTTAAACTCTTAAAGTTAGTATGATTAGACATTAGCAACTTTTTTAGATCTGCGTGTTCGGTGGAGCTAAGCATACATTTATTCCAGACAGGGAGTTTAAAAAAAAATAGTAGGGGATGGCAGCAGAAGGAATTTTATGGATCAACAATTTTCAGTTAATTACGGGGGGGGGAGGGAGGGGTTAGGTGGGCAGGATTAACCAATCACAGATTAACCAAATTAAGAGTTTAAAACAAAACTTGAAAAATAATACAAACTGGATTCAGAGTAAATTTCTTAGTTAAAATAATGGAGTATTTTCTAATTGAGGTTATCATCTAAAGTTATAGAAATAAAGTAGAGCCTTTCAAGGGACAGTTAACATTTTGTAAATTGCTGTAAACATTATATACAACTGATATTCCTTAGTACTAAATAGTTGGTTATCTTGTTATCAGCATATGCCTTCGTTTGGGCAGAGAGATGGGGAGCCAGCTGCTTATTCCCACCTATTCCTTCCCTTTCTCACCTCATTTTGATTTGTATACTAACACTGTATCCAGCTGCCTTAATGTATTCTCATCAGATCTGATAAATATTCTGTGAGTTTTCTTTACTTTTCTGTGTATACAGTCCATATCATTTGTGAATAATTATCATTCTGACCTCTTCCTTGTCAATATTCAGATTTATGTTTTCATTTACTGTTTTATTGCTTTAGCTAAGATTGCAGAATACTCCTAGGATTGATGTTAGTGTCTGTATGTATTGTTTCATTATGATATGGAAATTTCCCTATAGTCCTAAGTTTTAAAAATATTTTGAAATCAGATTTAGATGTTGACTCTTTATCAAATGTCTTCTTTTGTTGTTGCAACGACTGATGTGGTGTTTTATGTGTCAATAAGAACAACAATTGTAATAGATAGCATTTATGGGATATTTACTATGTACTATGTTAAGGAATTGTAATAAGAGCAACAATTGTAATAGATAACGTTTATGGGATATTGACTATGTACGATGTTAAGGAATTGTGCTGAGAGTTTTTTAGACAGTTTTTCGTTTCATCTTCCTAACTGCCTTATTAGGTGAGCACTATTTTTTCCCTTCATATTGTGATTGAGGAAACTACTAGAGAAGCTAAGAGCTAAAGCAACATTTCACTGCTGGTGTGTGTGAAGGGTGGGATTTAACTCAGGGCTGTGAGACTCTCGAGCCCCCCATTATGATGGATTGCATTCTGGTAAAATCTCATGTAGTCGTGATGCCTCCAAATTCAATATACTAAATTTTAATCTGGAATTTAATATCTATATTCTTAAATGAGATTGGTTACACGGTTTGCTTTTGTGTAAGTGGGTAACAAGGTAAAATTAACTCATAAAATTATTAGAAAGCTTTTCGTGTTTTCCTATGTTTTTGGAATTGTTTAACGTAGGATTGGGTTAAACCATTCAAAATTGGGGACATTTAAGCATTTTTTGTCAATCTAAGTACTTGCTACTTTGAAAGGTTGATGAATATGACTATATCAGGCTGACTTTTATTTAGAGCAAATTTTAGATGAACTTTCCAAATTTTATCTTTTTTTTAGGTTTTCTACCTCTTCCAGTGTCAATTTTAAAATTGTTTTTTAGATGTGGATTTTATTTCATTTAGCTTTCTCTCCATATAGATATGTATATGGATCTGATGTTTTCTCTTAAATCTGTGGGTATACAGATAGATCTCTTTCTCATTCCTGTTAGTTTTGTTCTCTTCTCAGTGGTGTTTGCCAGAAGTTGATCTATTTTATTGGTCTTTGCAAAATTCAGCTCTTTGTTTTATTTATAACTTTTGTCTTCTAATTTATTTTTATTTTTCTTTAGTAATTCCACCTTTCTACTCTTTTGGATGGTTATTATTCTTTTTATACTTATATTCAACGTTTAGTGAATTTCCAATCATGTTTAATGAAAAACATTTTGGGCTGTGGATTTTCATCAGTTTTGTTTTGAATTTGAATTTATTTTTTCACTCTTTAAAAGATTTTTTTTGGGTTTACTTTCCAAGATGTTGCATTTTTAAAATTGTTAACTTTTAGTTTCCATATACTGTGTTTAGAGAACATGATTTATAATAGTTTTAGAAATTTATTCAGATTTTCTTGGGGCCAGCCCTGGGGGCGTAGTGGTAAGTTTGTGCGCTCTGCTTTGGTGGCCCAGCGTTCGTGGGTTTGGATCCTGGGCATGGACCTGCACACTGCTCATCAAGCCAGCCTGTGGCAGTGTCCCACATACAAAATAGAGAAAGATCGGCACAGATGTTAGCTCAGGGCCAATCTTCCTCACACACACAGAAAAAGATTTTCTTATGTACATGAAGTTTTAAGGAGCATATGAAAAGGATGGGTATTCTTTGAAAGTTGTAGAGTTTGGGGCCAGCCCCGTGGCCTAGTGGTTGAGTTCGAGAGCTCTGCTTCAGCAGCCCAGGGTTTTGCCAGTTTGAATCCTAGGTGCGGACATGGCATTGCTTGTCGAGCCTTGCTGGGGTGGCATCCCACATGTCACAACTAGAAAGACCCAAAACTACAAATACACAACTATGTACTGGGGGACTTTGGGAGAAAAAGGAAAAATAAAAATAAAATCTTAAAATAAAAAGTTATAGAGTTCTTTATTTGTATATTAAATGAACACAGTGTGATTTGAATATTTCATGTTTTTTTCCTTTATCTCTTAAATTCTGAGGGATGTGATATCTCTCCTTTTAATATAATTTCATCAAATTCTCTTTGTATTTCTCATGGATCTAATCCAAATTTGTGTGTCTTTGCTGGTGTTTTAGTAGAATTTCATCCTTTACATATATGGTGATAATTGATAAAATTTTTTATTGTCATCTGAGTTTCTGTTTATTAGTCTTGTTTTCCCTACTCAGTTTTTTTGTTTTTTAAAGATTGGCACCTGAGCTAACAACTGTTGCCAGTCTTCTTTGTTTTCCCCCCTGCTTTTTCTCCCCAAATCCCCCCAGTACATAGTTATATATTTTAGTTATGGGTCCTTCTAGTTGTGGCATGTGGGACACCGCCTCAGCATGGCCTGACGAGCGATGCCATGTCTGTGCCCAGAATCTGAACCAGCCTGCTCAGTTTTCATGGATTGATCAGATTTTCCTTGTGTCACCTCCCTTACCCTTTCTTTTTTACAGCCTGTAATGATTTGGAAATCGCTTTCTCATTTCTGCTCTTTTAATTTTAAACAAATATATCTAAACGTATTTTTCTGGTAGAGTCAAAAATTGATAATTAGCTTTCCCTCCTTCCCTCTACTCTCAGTAAGATAAAACTTTTTAGCTTATTTTTATTTACAGCATTCCTGATTTTGTTGGGATAATATTGAATGTGATTCTGAATGATGACTTCTTAAAAAAACAATTCTTTTGTTGAGGTCATATTGGCTTACAACATAGTGTAAATTTCAGGTACACATCACTCTGTTTCTGTTTCTGTATAGACTACATTGTGTTCCCTGCCAACAGTCCAGTTTTTATCCATCACCATATGTGCATGTCCCTTTCCCCTTTTGGCCCTCCTCCCACCCCCTTCTCCTCTGGTAACCACGCATCTGTTCTCTAAATGATGACATTTTAAATTTCTTAGGGTATACCTTAGGTCAAAAATATTACTTAATTGTGTTACACATTAGCAGTTAGTTTTTAAAAATTATTTTATTTTAACTATATGTTTTTCTGTATAGTATAATACTGTTTCATGTTACTCTTTGCTCTTTGTGGAAGCTTGTATCATTTCCCCTTTGGTTTTGGAATCCAGAAATTTCACTGTGTGTGTGTGTGTGTGTGTGTGTGTGTGTGTGTGTGTGTGGTGTGTTTATCTTTTTAACAGTTCTGCCTAGGACTTTTGATCTGAAAATGTTAGTGTTCTTCTCAGTAAAATTATTGCTTCTACTGTATTCTTTTTTTTCCTTCTATAACTGCATTATTTGAATATTAGATACCATTCATGTCTTTTCCTTGCTTCAAATTTTATTTTATAATTTCTTTCTCTCCCTTTTTGTCCTATATGCTCAGATAACTTTTCAGTTTGATCATCTATGCTAGTTCTATATTTACTGCCTCCATAGGTGGTCAGATCTTTTGGGGGTTTGTTTTAATAGTATACATTTTTAGTTGGTTCTAAAGTGCATAATAATAATAATAGAATTATAAACATTGGTTCATAATAGCTGTCCATGAAAATGTTTATTTATGAAATGTCTTATCAATTTTTAATAATAAACACACATGAACCCCCTACTTAAAACAAAAGCTGCAACTTTGAAGGTAATCTATATCTAATCATAGTCCCCTTATCCCATCCCTCTCTTTTAATTTGAGATTGTAATCATGTTGAATCCTGCGTTCATTCTCCCTTTGGTTTCTTTTTACTGCATCTCTATATGAGTTCTTGAAGGTATATATTTTTAATTTTAGTTGTTTTAACTTTAGGAATGTTTTTCTACCTCTATATCTAAAAGATATTCACCTCTGTTTTCTACTAAGAAGTTTAAAGATATGTTTGCAACACTTAAACCTTATTCCATCTTTACTTATTTTTTGTACTTGGTGTGAGATAGGGATCCAGTTTAATTTTTATTATGTATATGATTTATTGTTGTTAGTCGTAGCTTATTGAAAAGTTAATGCTCTCCCCCAATGAACTGACGTGCCATCTCTGTCATATACAGAAGCTTTATGTAAAGTGTTCTTTTTTCCCCCTGTTGTCTCAGTTTTGTTCCATCATCCATTTTGTGAATAGCATCCTGTCTTCATTGCTGTAGCTTCGTAATGATCTCTACTACTGGAAAAGTAAGTGGGCTCCTCCTCTTCCAAGGTTTCATGGCACTTCATTCTTCCTTGGAAATTTTAGAATAATCTTACCAAGTTCTCTGAAAAACTCTTGTTGGAGTTTTTTATTAATTCCATGGAATCTTAGACCAATTTGGGATCATTAAGGTCTCTACAATATTGAGTCTTCCTATTTGTGAACAGAGTATACTTTTTCCTTTATTTAGATCTTTCTTCATTTCTGTTATTCAGTTTTAATTTTAACTGTAGAATTCTAACACATCATTTGTCCTAGATAGTTGCTAATTTCTTATAACAATTATATGTAGCATTTTAAAATATTTGTTATTGGTTACTGGTGTGTACAGATGCAACTGGCTTTTGTATGTTGCTCTTATCTCAAGCCACCTTGCTAAATTTTTCTATTTTAACACTTTTCCAGAGATGATTTTGGATTTTCTCTGTAAAAGATCATACTGTGAGTAAATCATGAGAATTTTATTTATTTCCAATTTTTATGCTTGTAATTTCATTTTTTTCTTGTTGTGCTAGATGAGACGTCTAAGAAGTAATAATACTGACTAGAAGCAGTAATAGTAGATATTGTCTTATTGCTGATTTTAAAGGACAGTTCCTTACTTTGGTACCTAAGGCATTTCTAAAGTGTTTACACGTGTTAGTTGTACAAACTCGTATGTTATAAAGAGGGTTCTATTTCTAAAGAACTAAAAGATATGTAGTATTTTAAATTCTGATGCTTGCATGTACTTTTTCCTTTGAGTGCTGGTGACTCTTGTGAAAATTTTCGCTCTAGGCATCCTGGTGTGGAAATAGCTGGTTTGTCAGCCATTTCTCTGTCATCCTAGCGCCTCTAAAGTCAGGCATTGCATTTCTTTTTTTTAAGATTTTATTTTTTCCTTTTTCTCCCCAAAGCCCCCCAGTACATAGTTGTGTATTCTTCGTTGTGGGTTCTTCTAGTTGTGGCATGTGGGACGCTGCCTCAGCGTGGTCTGATGAGCAGTGCCATGTCCGCGCCCAGGATTCGAACTGACGAAACACTGGGCCGCCTGCAGCGGAGCGCGCGAACTTAACCACTCGGCCACGGGGCCAGCCCTGCATTTCTTTTTTATCATGGGCAGTCCTTTCTCTCTTTTCCCAGCGACCACTTCACAATCGTTCATTTCTGCCCTGATATGCTTAGTGTAAGAGTGGTTACAAGAGTCTTTCCCCTGACACTACACACACATTTACTCTCTAATGTCACAGAACTACCATTTTTACTGAAACCAAAGTGGGTTCCTTCCTGGCGAGTTGAATCAGACCCCCACCAGAAGCAGTTGTCACACAAAGTAGGGCATGTTTGCAGCAAAGAGGAGGCCACGCAGAATCATTTCCAAAGTCATGGCATCCCCAACAAAGGGAAGCAGGGGCCTTTTATTTTGGATGGGAATGAATATTCAAAACAGAGAGGTGGGTATTCGCTTGCGCAGGCTCAGTTGGAAAACATGCTTCCACATACACTGCAGGTTAAGGCAGTAAGGCCTGAGCTCCTCCCAGAGCGGATATTTTAGCATTAAAAATGAGGCAAAGGTCATAGGCCTCGCCCTTGTGCTGGGGCTCAGTCTGCTTCAGGTTGGTTGGTGATTGCATCTCTTAACAGTTAAATGCTTCTGACCTCACCGTTGAGTTCCTTGGAGCAGTGAGTCCCTGACAGCATGAGCACTGACTTGCAGCAGTGGCCTGCCTTTTTCCTGCAAATATAAGTGATGAGTATGGGGACATAGCTCATAATAATTATTGATTTGTATTATACAGGCACACCTCATTTTACTGTGCTCTGCCTTATTGTACCTCACAAATATTGCAGGGGTTTTTTTCTTTTTCTTTTTTTTTTTTTTTGGTGCAGAAGATTGGCCCTGAACTAACATCTGTTGCCAGTCTTCTCTTTTTGCTTGAGGAAGATTGTCGCTGAGCTAACATCTGTGCCAGTCTTCCTCTGTTTTGTATGTGGGATGCCGCCACAGCATGGCTTGATGAGCGATGTGCAGGTCTGTGCTTGGGATCCGAACCCGTGAACCCTGGGCCGCAGAGCAGAGTGTGCGTACTTAACCACTATGCCACTGGGTTGGCCCTCAAATACTGTATTTTTTACAAGACCCTCAACCAGCAAAAATATTATGACTCATTGAAGGCTCAGATAATGGTTAGCATTTTTAGCAATAAAATATTTTTTAATTAAGATATGTACATTGTGTTTTTAGACATAATGCTCTTGTACACTTAATAGACTACAGTATACTGTAAACATAACTTTGATATTCACTGGGAAACCAAAAAGTTCGTGTGACTTGCTTTATTGCAGTATTTGCTTGTTGCAGTGGTCTGGATCCAGACCCACAATATCTTCGAGGTATGCCTGTTTATGAAAGACCAAATCTGGCCTCTGAAAGCCAGTTTTGGAATGTCACTATGCAGTGTGGGTAAGTAGATGATGTGAAAGTTGAATTTATGAAATGACCTCTTGCGTTTATTTTGGCAAACTTGTGTAAGTAATTTTTCTAAGTTTTCTCTCTCTTTTTTCCTCCTTGACTAACTATTTTAATACAGTTTATCTGCTTTGTTTATAGTCTTGGTCTTTCGAGCCACTGAATATTTTAAAATGTACGTTTTCCTTGTTTCCTTAGCCTTGTTCAAACAGGTGTAGATCAGAGCTTATTCTTACAGTGTGATTTGTGGACTATCTTCATTTCCTCTAGTGCTTGCTACAACTGTAGAATTCTGTGCCTCACCCCAGACCTGTTGTTTCAAGACTCTGATGGTTGGACTACTTTCTTAACAAGAATCAGTGATTCTTCTGCACTTAAAGTTTGAGGAGCACTAGTTGAAAGTATTCTTGAAGATGAGAGTGCCTTAGCACTTGTGTGAATTGATTGCAGAGGTTGAATTATTACAGTACACCCAATTTAACACGCAAGCAGAGTCTCTTTGAACACATTGGCTTTCTTACATTTCGAGTGTTTGTCCCCATCAGTGTACTTACACTGACCTGCTTTTCTGTTGTAAGGGAAATGCCGCCTCCATCAGGCTATCATGGCCACCATCTCTTGGAAACCCAAAGCTTCAGGTGCCCAGGGGACACTGGAATCCAGAACCCAAATAGGGCAAAGTTAGTTGTCTTTTTATTCATTGAATCATATGTCAGGGAGTTGGGAAGCTATTGTACATGCTAAGGTTGCAGTCTCCCTGTTTCTTTTCTTTTTGGGGTCTGTGTGTGTGAATCATTTTTGAAAGATTTTTGTGTGTGTGAGAAACATAGCGTATGAGAACTTATGTATACCTCAGAGATACGTAATAAGATTACTGCCCTTTGTACCACCTTAGATGTGAAATAGAACATCTTATTATTACAGAAGTTTTCTTTGTGCCTCATCCGAACTGTCCCTTCCTTCCACATCCCTCTAGCTGCTATCTTGACTTTTCCAGGTTGATGTTACCATAGTGTAATTTAGAAAATATAAAATGAAAACACCCATTGAAACTGTTTTAATTAGATGAATTTTGGCATATGGAACATTTTTGACACTCCAGAAGATTTTCTTGCATCACTTTTCCCATTTAGTATCCCCACCCTCCCTTTCCAGATAACCACTTATTGGATTTCTATCACAGTAGATCGCTTTTGGCTGTTTTAGGTCTTCACATAAACGGAATCATAAAAATTCCTTTTTTTTTTTTTTTTGCATTTGACATTTCTGCTCAGGAAACTGTTTTTGAGATTCAGCCATGTTATTGCATGTGTTAGTAGTTTGTTCCTTTTTATTGCTGAGTAACATTTTATTATATGAATATTTTGAAACTTGTGTAAATATGTACCTGTTGGTGAACTTTTGAGTTGTTTCCAGTTTGTGGCTTTTATGAATAATATTGCCACGTGTATGTGTGTAAGCAAGTCTTGAGTAGACATATTTGCATTTCTCTTGGGCAAATACATAGCAGTGGAATTGTTGTAAAATATTGCTAAATGGTTATTTAAAGTGGTGGTATCACTGTCCATTCCCATCAGCAATGTATAAGAGTTCTGGTTGGTCAACATTTTTGGCAGCACTTGATATTGTCAACTTTTATGTTTTAGCCATCTTAGCGAGTATATAGTGGTACCTCATTGTGATATTAATTGGTATTTCTTTAATGGCTCATGGTTTTAAAGTCTTTTCAGGTGCTTATTGGCCATTTTTGGATGATTTTTAAATATTGCTTCTCATACGTTTTCCAGTTTTATGTTCTTAAAGGATTAGCAATAACAATAGCTAGTTGTTCTTCCAAGTCTGAAAATGGCAAAAAAGTTGAAGATATTGCTAGTTAAAACATTTTAGGAGCAAGTACTGATATGCTCTCGAAACAAAATGAAATTGCACAGTTTTTTCTTCATTTTATTTTTTGTAAACTAATACGTGATAAAAAGGCTCACTGCTGAAGAAGGAAGGCCTTTCTCTTCTTCATACCTCAAACTAGCATTGAGTTAATCTCTTAGATAGTTAATTGTGCGCATAAGAGAAATCTCTATGATGTATACTTTGTTCACAGGGTACAAAATACTTTCACACTGTAGTTGGTTTGGAAGTTTGGAAAGGGCCTGGAGGACCAATGGCAGGTGGGAGGAAGTGTGGAGAGGTAAGCAATTGGGCAAAGAAAGACTTTTCTTACAGTTTCTGGTCCATGTGAGAATCAGAAAGAAGAGGAGCTCATTTTGAACTGGAAAGGAAAACACTTCCTGTTTGCTGGGTTTTTATTGGTGCTGTTCAGCCTGGAAGTGGGTGGGGTGGGCGAGCTACGCTAGGCCTGAGGGCAGGATTGACTTCGAGCTGAAAGCTAAGTCAGAGAAGCAGGAAGGATGTAGAGGAGTAGGGAGAGAGGGACCAGGAATGAAGAACCATCAGTGGCCAGGATCTGTTACTATGGTAACAGTAACGTGAGAACCACTCACATATACACAAGTTGGTGTGTTATAATTCATGCCAGAATACATGCAAGATCAAATGTTTGATTTCTTTGAGGTGGAGCTACAGAAGCGAGTTTGGGCTGGAGGTGTGGGGCCTGCTGTGTCCTCCACTGAAGCATCTGAGCTGGTCTGCGTTTCTCATCAAGTAGGCCCCACTCTTCCCATTAGGCCTTACAGAAAGCCTCTGGGGCAGAACAAGGCCAAGGAAGAGGATTGAAAGGAAACCAGAAGTGGTACCACACCTCTTAATCTCAAGTTCACGTGCCCGATGCACAGCAAGCCAAACACTGAGACATTGGTGTTTGTAGATGGAGACAGATTTTATTCGAATTGGCCAAAATGAGAAGGTGGGAAAGCCCCTGGACAATCTGACTCCCGCAATTCCATGGCTGCTGAGTGCATTCTCCTTCTTCTACAAAACGAACTCACAAATCTTCGAGACCCCTGAGTCACCCCCTCAAGTTAAACAGGAAACGGCAAATTGGTTTAATATCTACAGTGACCCTCAGGTACCCAGCTTCGGCCCAGTCCACTGCCTCGGGTTTAAAATTCCCAGTTTTTGGAGGACGGAACAGCTCTCTGCACAGGCCTCCTGGGGTCAGTGGACACTGTGCCTATTCTGGTCACATCATTCAGGTTCTCAGAACTGACTTTTGGGCTTCTTCCCCAGTAGAGCGGGGACTTCCAGTCGGTGATAAGACTGCAGAACTAACAGAACTGACAGTATTTCCGTCCTTGCTGCTGGTGTCAGAGGGAAGGCTCACTGCGTCTGCCCTGTGGGGCTGTGGCTGGATAGATGAAGGTGGCGTAGCTCAGACTGGAGTCAGCTTTGTGGTTTCTGTGATGTTTGCTGGATAGGGGCCCAGGCTTCTGGGGACGTGGGGATCAGAGTAGCCCGCCTAGGGCTGGGGTCCCGTGCGAGGAGGTGTGGTGCTAGGGCCCTGTGAACATTGATGTTGCCATTAGCTTACTTGGCCATCTTGGGGGTTGCCTCAGGCAAATTCTAAACTCAGGGTCTGCAGTGTTTGGATGGCAGTGAATGCCCTTCTGTGCATTCTTGGCTGTGCCTGTGGTGCTCAGGGACCCTTCATACCCCTTGCACTGCTGGAAGAGAGGGTAGAGCTCTCTGGGTTTAATGTGCACAGGGAGGGGCTGACTAACAGTGCCTCTGTTCCTCCTCTTCCGCCTGTCTCAGGGCCTCAGGGGGCTTTCTGTGGGGGGCGAGGGGGAGCGAGGGTGGGAGGTGGTCGGGGAGTGTGGCCGGGAGGTACTGGGAACCTGCTGCCTTTGTCTTTTCCTTACTGACCGTTGTTATATCTTCTATAGATATATCTTGTTATTGAGTTTCAGGGATTTATATATTCTGAATATGTCATTATAAATTATAAATATATTTTTTCTCAGCATGTAGGTTCTTTTCATTTTCTTATTAGTTTCTATGAAGTCAAGTTTTTTAACATTGGTGAAGTTCATTGTACCACTTTTTTTTTTTTTACGGTTAATGCTTTAACAAATTTTTGAAACTTAATTTGCAAAAACTTTTTTCCTGTGTTTTCTTCTAAAATGTTTTATCATTTTAGTTTTTACATTTACGTCTGTAATTTATGTGGAGTCTGTTTTTGTGTGTGCTCTGAGGTGGAAGAGTTCAGGTTTATATGAAATAAATGACCCTTGTGTTATAGTTCTTTATTTCTGGACGCACCAGAACTTAACCATCCTACTGTTGGTAAACTATTTGGTTATCTTTTTGTGTGTTCATGGACCTTTGAGATTTTTTTTGTGAAATTTACGTTTGTTTCTCTTGTTTGTTTTTTCTTTTGGGTGGTTTTACCTTTTCCTTTTTGATTTGAAGGAGTTCTTTAGTCTACAGATAATTTTTATTTTCTACTTAGCTATTTTGAAAATATCTTTTCCCATTTTCAGGGTGTCTTTTTACTCCCTTTATGCTATTCTTTCATGAATAGAAGTTCATTTCAATTTAGTCTCATATGTGATTAGTTTTGTTTATTATTTGAACTTCCATACTCTTTCATTAAGATGGTCTCTCTCTCTCTTTTTTTTTTTTTTTTGGTGAGGAAGATTGGCCCTGAGTAACGTATGTTGCCAATCTTCCTCTTTTTGCTTGAGGAAGATTGTTGCTGAGCTAACGTCTGTGCCAATCTTCTGTTTTGTCTGTGGAATGCTGCCACCGCCTGGCTTGATGAATGGGGTGTGGGTCCATGCTTGGGATTCGAACCACTGAACTGCAGGCCACCAAAGCAGAGTGCTGAACTTAACCACTATGCCACCTGGTGGCCCCAAGATACTCTCTTTTATTGTCCTCTAGTCTTTTTCTTGTTTTGCCTTCAGTATTTGTCTTATTCCACTTGGATTTGAAGTTTGGGCATATTGTTTGCATAGGTGTCCAAATTCATGATTGGAGAACCAGCAACTGTATTGAAAAATTTCTCCTCCTCCTCATTAATGCTCCACCTGATGACAATATTTTTTATCCTTGAATTGGGACTTTTTAAAATAGGTCTCAGGGACTCTCCCTTGAATTAAAGTATTTTTCATTATAGTTTTACTGAAGTGTGCGTAAACGTAAACGAGGCATAAATTTATTATGTTTTATTATATAGCTCTTATGCACCAAGACCAAAACCCAACTAATAACTTAGATATAACCAAAACTAAAAAATTAGTAAAATTTGGAAGAATAAGGTTAACTTAATTTTAACAGAATGGTAGTGTTTTACAGAAGCTAATTTGGCACTTCCAACTTCAGCCAAGGAAATTAATACATGTGCATCAGGATATTCTTGTAATAGTTATTGTTAAAGTTTGGGAGTAGATTTTATTGCCGTTGTCATCCACTTTACGTCTTTGACCCTGTTACTCAGTTGACAGCCGTTGTCTTAGAGTGGGGTTCTCAGCCTTTTTGTTGTAGTTTTCACAGATGTGCCTTCAGGTTTGATCATAGTTTAAAACTTTTTTTAATTTTTTGCTATACCTCAGTATAGTAGTCCCATTTTATCCGCAGTTTTGTTTTCCATTGTTTCAGTTATCCACGGTCAACTGTGGTCCAAAAGTATTAAGTGGAAAATTCCAGAAATAAACAATTCATGTTTTAAATTGTGCATCATTCTGAATAGCCTGATGAAGTCTCACTCCATTTCACCTAAGATGTGAGTCATTCCTTTGTCCAGCATATCCACACCGTATATGCTACCCACCTCTAGTCACTTAGTAGCTGTGGGTTATCAGATTGATGGTTGTGGTATCACAGTGCTTGTTTTCAAGTAACCATGATTTTACTTAATAATGGCCCCAAAGCGCAAGAGTAGTGAGGATGCAATTCGGATATGCCAAAGGGAAGCTTTAAGTGAAAAGGTAAAAGTTCTCAACTTAATCAAGAAAAGAAAAAAATCTTATGCTGAGGTTGTTAAGATCTTGGGTGACTTTTATTATGCCATATTGTTATAATTGTTCTATTTTATTATTATTGTTAATCTCTTACTGTGCCTAATTTATAAATTAAGCTTTATTATAGGTATGTATGTATAGAAAAAAACCAGTATATATATGATTTGCTACTCTCTGTGGTTTCAGGCATCCACTGGGCGTCTTGGAACGTATCTCTCACAGATAAGGGGAGACTACTGTAAATGTGCTGTAATTATTGCTGTATCTCTCAAGCAGAATGTTGAACTGAACAGGTTGTGTGGTTTAGTGTAGAGTGGGATACAGATGATCCTCAACTTACTATGTTTCTACTTAGGATTTTTCGTCTTTCATTGGTGTGCAATTGATAATGCATTCAGTAGAAACTGTACTTTGAATTTTGAATTTTGATCTTTTCCCAGGCTAGCGGTATGTGGTACACTCCTCTGTTGTGACGTTGGGCAGCGGCAGCGAGCCACAGCTCCCAGTCAGCCACGCGATCACGAGGCTGATAACACTTACAACAGTCCTGAACCCATAAACCATTATGTGTTTCGCTTTCAGTACGATACTCAATAAATTACACGAGATATTCAGCACTTTGTTATTAAACAGGATTTGTGTTAGAGGATTTTGCCCAACTGTACACTAATGTGTACTATTTAGTCCTTTTTTCTGGTCATTGTTACAAGGCTCCTGTAACTCTTGAAATTTACTGTCTTTTGTATGCTAATGAGAAAACTTCTGGTTGGAGGACAAGATAGCTTCAGGAGAGGGGCTGGACCTCAGAAAAACCAACCACTGTGATTAGAGGGTTAGAACTTTCAGCCGGTTCCCCAGTCCAGGGAGGGGAGAGGGGCTGGAGAGTGAGTTCAGTCACCAGTGGCCAATAATTTCCATCAATTGTGCCTACATAATGAAATCTCTGGTGCTTTATATACTTTTAATAAGTGCATAGTAAATGAGAGTTCTAGGAAAGAACTTTGCATGTATGGTTAACTTTTTTCCTTCCTAATTTTTTCTGATGTTTAGTCTCCTAAGAATACAGAATTACATCATGAATATATTGTTAGAATACAAAAATTGCTTGTAAGGAAGTTAGATCAGTAAGGGTCCAGTTAGGACACGGAAAACACACAATAATTTGGACAGGGAAAGTTTAATACGATTCACTAGTAACGGTGATTGGCTACTAAAGACTGAAAACTCTAGAGAAGAAAAGGAGGAGTAAGTTTTGGAGAGGTCCTCCACGAGCCCTGAGGCTCAGATTCAGGTTTTGTTGGAGAGGTTGTGATTGAAGCCCACTGGATAGCGGGCAAGTTTGCTGAGGTGCTGGAGGTGGGGACACTTCTGCCAGTAGCTGTTTTATGGGTCCAGGAAAGAAAGTGGTATAGAGCATATGCTTTTTTACACCTAGCATTTTATCTAGGTGAATGGAGTTTCTGATAGTCTGGAGGGTGTGTTATGTGTGGAATTAGTATGACCAAAAACTATATTTGCTGTAAGGAATTGTTTGTGACAGATGTAGCTGCTAGGAATCGTATAGTGTTCTAGTTTATTTTGTTTTATTAGTGTAGGGATTTTATTTTTGGACTGTAAGTTAATTATGAAAATTTAAGTATGGAAACTAGAGATATGTAAAGATTTAATTGGACGAGAGAGATATATTAGGAATCAGTCAGATTATTAGCACCAAAAACAAGTTAAATATATTTTGTCTAAACTGCTGATGTCATAGTTCAAGGATGTCATTTGATTCACAAAACTTTTTTTTACCCACATGTTTTCCAGAATATAGGCGCTCTAATTTAAAAGCACACTGTTCCAAAAGCTTTTACAAATTGGGTTTTTGAAACTCAAAATGCATGTTCCCATAGAAACCATGTTTCATCGTGTTGGGTTCTTATTTGGCCTGGAAATGTGTGTAACTCTGTATGGACTTAGCTTATAGTGCAGTGAAACAATATTTTTTGCATGTAGAGTTTCTACTTATGATGCATTCTTTTGTCTACTAGTTAATAGGGATGGGGGATTCTCTTAGGGGCATGGATATGTGGATGTTAGATTGGTTGCAGGGTTGAGGTGGCAGGTGGGGTATGAACTCTGAGGTGAGGAAGGCTGGAAACAAACATTTACTGAGGACCAACTATGTCCATTGCTCTTTGCTGCCTGTTTCCCGTAAAGCATCTCGTTTCTTTACTTTTCTTCCTTTTTCTTTTTTTTGGATTATGTGAATGCTTAAAGATTGTTTGTAGCTCTGGGATTCTGTAAAAAGGTAGGAAAAGGTTTTTTAAATTCAGAAATTCTGGCATTTCTAAGTCTAAATGTAAATAGTGAAGTATAAAAAAGCACATCTTGGGGCTGGCTCCGTGGCCGAGTGGTTAAGTCTGGGTGCTCCGCTGCGGCAGCCCAGGGTTCAGATCCTGGGTGCGGACATGGCACCGCTCGTCAGGCCACGTTGAGGCGCCGTCCCACATCCCACAACTAGAAGGACATGCAACTAAGATATACAACTATGTACGGGGGGTTTGGGAAGATAAGGCAAAGCAGGAAAAAAAAAAAAGAAGATTGGCAACAGTTGTTAGCTCAGGTGCCAATCTTAAAAAAAAAAAAAAAAAAACTACCTGCTTCATTTATATAAAAAAAAGAGCACATCTTCAGATTTTTACACCCAGAGGGATATATGATTAATTTACTTTAACACTGACGTGCTGTTAACCCAAAAAGATTGAGATAAACCTTGGCTCTGTGCCAGTAGGAAGTACAAGGTACCCCAGCCATTCATGAGATAGCTCTTTAGGGTATTTGCAGTGGAGAATTTCAATAATATTGTCCTGTACACTCACCTTCAAGCAGGATTGACAGGACCAGAACTAAGAAAGGAAGCCTTCTGGGAAATTCTAGATAGACTGTAGGAGAGTGTAGAAAGTTTGTTTAGTAAGTGGGCCTGATTTAGGTATGCCTCTTGTTCCTGTCTCCAGTAATTAGTACCTCTTTCTTGTGGATGAGTTCAAGCCCTGTGATCTGACTTAGTCCACTTACCCTCTGTAAACTCTGCTATGTTCATTTATTCGGTCAATATTTATTGAGTGCCTACCACATGCCAGCACTGGTACTAGTTGCCAGGAATACAGTGATGAGTGAAATAGACAGACTGTGCTCCTTTTGGACTTAGAATCTGGTGATTAACC
Organism: Equus caballus; assembly: GCF_041296265.1. Classification (NCBI taxonomy): domain Eukaryota; kingdom Metazoa; phylum Chordata; class Mammalia; order Perissodactyla; family Equidae; genus Equus; species Equus caballus. The sequence continues at coordinate 17,855,796 of NC_091695.1, forward strand.
GTAGTATATTATTATAATGTGGTGAGTGCCAGGAGAACCTCTAACCTTCACAGAAGGCAACTGAATGTACACCGATCTTTGAATCAGGAAGCAGAGTGGTATTTTGTAGACCCTGAATAAAAGTTAGAGGGAAGAGGAAGATGGGAAAGTAGTGCAAGGTGAGGCTAGAGAGAGACGCAGCCTGCAGACAGCCCGTGAGGCCATGATAAGGATTGTACTGCAGGAAAATTCTCAGAGAGTTCACGGAATATTACATGTGAAGGAAATGAAAGATCATGTTGTCCTCCTTAAAATGAGAGAGAAAAATAAAAGACAAGGCTCGGCAAATAAAAGTTTTTTGTTTTTGTTTTTTGCTTATAGCTTTTAGCTGGCCAGGGGCAGGTTTGGGGCTTACGAAGAGCTATTTGAAGGACACGTGTACTAGGAATTATCTGTCAACGAAGTTTGGGGATTTCTTGTTATGGTGAGATAACACGAACTAGGGCAGTTTAGTGTTATCAGGTAGACGCAGAAGGTATTTGTGGAAACAGATGTGCGTATGGTTATGTACTTTAAAGGCAGTGGTGTTATTAATCCTTTCATTGATAGGTAACTTTGACCTGCTTACCACTCAGTGCCGGAAATACTTTAGTCTTTAGTGCATATGATTCGAAGTTTAAGAATGCCTTGGGATTGTCTATCTCATTGGGGTTTTTTCCTTTTTTCTAAGAGAATTTGGAAGTTTTTTTAGAGGTCATTCTAAGAGTTGCCTTTTTTTCCCCTGAAGAGGGAGACTTTGACTTTGTTTCTTTTGCGCTAAACCAAGTTTTATTTATATTTGGAAATGCAGTTAAAGGAACCAATGACTGACTTATGAGGCATTCACCCCTTAACACAGAAAGCTTTCCTGCCTTCTAGTAAGCAGTGCGCCAGTCTTCTCGTACCGCTATCTAAGTGTTTTACATCAACATGGTAGGAGATTTTTCCACCGCTTACATTTTTTACTGCATCTTTAATCTTCAAAATCAGGTACCGTAGAGGAGAGAAAATATGGAAAGGACATGGGCTGTGGGATTTGAAAACCCTGTTTTCATTCCTGTCTCTGCACTTGTTCATCTCTTGAAGCCCGTTAGCTATAAAATGAGAGGAACTTCCTAGAGGGTGTGTGTGTGCGTGTGCACATTTGCATGTGTCAAATGAGATTGTATGCTGGGAACACTTAAAGCAGAGTCTGGCATACAGCAAGAGCATAATTGCTTATCTTTTTCCTTGGCCTAAACCAGTGATCCCCTTTTTTTGATCCTCAAAAAGTTATACCGATGTTAAATATTCTGTAGTCTTTACTGAAACAGATTTAAAACAGACCCAACATTAAGTAGGGTCAACTGAGGGAGGAAAGAATTTCAATGAAACCCTCTGATCTTTAATTTATATTGAAATTACTGATGTCTCCTTCTCCCTGGAGTGTATACTACTGTCTTTTCCACAGAGTAGGCACTTAAGGATGTCATCATGTAGTAAAAATTACTTTGAAGAAGGAACCTGAAGGTCTGTAGGTAGTCTTGGCTTGTTCCTTATTGATTTTTGTGGTATTTGCAAGCCACTGAATCTCTTTGAACATTGTGCCTTGCCCTTCTTGGTCGAGCAGTGTGTTAAACAACAAAAAATTCAGCTCAGGGGGCTGGCCTAGTGGTGCAGCAGTTAAGTTCACGTGCTCGGCTTCGGCGGCCTGGGGTTTGCTGGTTTGGATCCTGGGCACAGACCTACACACCGCTTGCTCATCAAACCGTGCTGTGGCAGGCATCCCACATATAAAGTAGAGGAAGATGGACACAGGTGTTAGCTCAGGGCCAGTCTTCCTCAGCAAAAAACAGGAGGATTGGTGGTAGATGTTAGCTCACGGCTAATCTTCCTCAAAAAAGAAAACAAGGAAAAGAAATTCAGCTCAGTCGATTTAAAAAGTCAAATTGACTTTATTGATCAATTTATTATTGGGCCATAGTTCTTAGCCATAAAATAAATAGGTGTGCCAGGAGGTGGCATGCTTGACTCTTCAGAATTTAAAGATCCCGTTAGCTAAGACTTTGGGTTTTTTGGAGCCAAATTAATGTGTAAAAAGAGTGTGCTGCTGGGTTGAGGATTGTGTGTGTTTTACAGTATACCTCGTTGCATGGAAGTTTTCTTGAGGTTGGCAGGTGGCCTGGTGTCAATCTAACCTGTTCCGTGACCACCTTCTCCTGACAGGAGTCTTTGAGTTAGGTGATGAACTCTCTAACAGCCTTTAAATACTTGATCTGTGCCCATGGTTTTTGTGATTTTTTGACTTCAGAGATTCCCGTTAGCCTTTGTCTACATGAAACAAGACAGACAGGTGCACCTTAATGTATCAGCAGTAACCAAGAGATGTTACTGTTCCTGGCCAAGAAAAGGCCCTGTGTGCAAAACCAGCAGTTCCCAACATTGGAACCTGAGACTGGGGAACGACTGAACCAACAGACCTCAGCAAATGGGGACTGTGGACTGATTCCAAAAAGATGGGGAAGTGCACTTGCTGCTAGCAGTTCCCACCGTGGAATCTGGGGAAGGATCCCAAACAAATGGGGACTGCAGACTAAACCACCAGCAGTCCCCAACCCGGAATCTGGAAACATAACCAAGGGCTAGACTTTCCAATCAAATAGGGCATTGTGGTCCAAACTGCTAGCAGCTCCCAACGTGGAACTAGTGATTCTAGACAAATGGGGAACTAACTGGAAAGCCAGTTAGATTGGAAGCTCAGTGCAAAGAGAGCCGAGCTCAGAACCCAGAGGGAACTTACCCACAGCCCTTGGAAATGGTGAGAAAGACAGTGAACTCAAAAATGGGTTTGCAACTACCATGCCTGTGTTTCTTGTTGTCCCTGAATGCCACTGGAAGTCTCCTTTAGTTCTGCTGCTGCCACCAAATCTTCTAAACAACAAAAAATTCAACTGAGTAAATTTGAAAGAGCAAATTGGCTTTATTGAACGATTCATGAATCAGGCAGCATCCTGTCTACCAAATAGAAAGGAGCTCCATAGAGTTGCAGAAAAGAAATGATTTTAAAGGCAGAGAGGGAGGGGACAAAAGGCAATTATTACCAAAGAATGCATTGTTTTAGGCAAGGTTGCTCTCCTAAGGGGAATGGAAGTGGTCTGTTAGTGGATAACCCACTAGGGCTGACCAGGAAATTCTGTGTTGACTGGTCCAAGGTTACATTCCTGGGGAGTTGAAACTGCAAATTAGGTTAGGTATTAAGTCTTGGTTTTCTGACTGTGGGGCCTTAACATTAGTGACTCCATTTTGGGCCTGCTGTCTCCTTATTTATTTATTTAGGAAGATTGGCCCTGAGCTGACATCTGTTGCCAACTTTCATTTTCTCCCCAAAGCCCCAGTAGTACACAGTTGTATATCCTAGTTGTAAGTCACTCTAGCTCTTCTGTGTGGGTTGCTGCCACAACATGGCTTGATGAGCCATGCTAAGTCCGTGCCCAGAATCTGAAGCTGCGAACCCGAGGCCGCTGAAGCAGAGCAAGTGAAATTAACCATTCGGCCACAAGGCTGGCCCCTGCTGCCTTCTTGTTAACAAGCGTGAATATGTTGCACCCACCTCCTTATGCTTATTAGATATGAAATCTGTACAAGGAAGACCTCAGAGCTCAGAAGAGGAGCTCTAGACATGCAAGTGGGTTGGATCCACCTTGGATCCCAAATTGCTAGTCAAGGAGGAGAGAATCATATGCAAGACATTTTCAGTTGAGGATCAGGGTGTATCACAGACCAGAAGTTTGGTAAATAGGAAAATGCAAACCTTGAAAGAAAGACCAGGGTCTTAATCACAACAGAAATAACAGCAATAAAAACATATGATTACGGGAAATGAAGGTGCAGGTTTTCAAAGACAGGACAAGCACAGCTGTAAGATGCCAATAACAAAGGGGAAAACCTTACAAATGAGGTGGTTTTTCTGCCATAAACTGAGAATTTTTCTCATAGGTCACCTCTTTCGATTTCTCTCCCATTTCTTGGTAACTTAGCTGAGAAAGTTCTTTCACCTTCTCTCCTTCCTGCTCAGCCTTCTTTGGCACCTTAATCCTTTTTCTCTTCATTGTTTCATTTTCAGTCAAAATTCATGCGGTCATAAAACTATGCTAGAGATACATCTGGATTATTTTTTTTCCTAGGTTTTAGCTGACTTAATCGTGAAAGATGATAAAATACCAAACCATAACAAAATTTCAAAGATGTTGCTTTTCTTGATAAAATACTCAGTGTTCTTATTGCACTCTGTATCGGTCAACTAACATCATAACAGCTCACTCCAAAAGTTGGTGACATACCAAAATATTATCATCACGTTCACAGATTTGTGGGTTGATTGGAGTGGCTCTTCTCTACAAGCGCCTCATTCTTCTGGGGCAAGTGGGCTTCCCAGGTCATGTTCTTCTTAAGGAAGAAGATGAAGAGGGCAAGCCCAACCATGTAAGCACATTTCATGTTTGCTTGCATGCTGTCTGCTATTATGTCATTGGTCAAAGTGTGTCACATGGTCAAGCTCCTCAATGCAGCAAGGAAATATATGGTATCTCTAGTGAGAGAAAGGGAAAAGTTGCAAAAGGTGTGAGAGCAGAGATGGGAGAATTGGGAGTCTAACACAGGCCCTGTAATGTTTTCTGGGTTTTACATTTGTATTTACATTTCATCTTGTCATTAATGTATATGTATACTATTTTGTATCCTACCACTTCAGCTTAATGCGATTTTGTAAAGATAACCTTCTATATAGATTCACTACTTAAAAATCTACAGTTGTTTGGATTTGTCCATCTGTATCAAAATCATTTGAGATGCTTATTAAAAATACAGATTTATTAGCCTTAACTCACACCCTCCTGGAATCACAGTCTCTGGGGTGGGGCCGGGGAATCATCATTATTAGAAAACTCATCAGGTCATTCTTCTGTACATTAAAGTTTAGAATGTCTTCCTTAGTGGAAGGACATTTGCATCTTTTTTCATTTTTCCAGCATTATAAATAATGGCCAGCGACGTTTGTACAAATGAGTAATTTCTTTGGGGTATTCAATAGTCTTTCCCGATGCACGATTGAATAATTCGCAGTTGAGGAAAATAATGCTCTGTGTAAAGGATGGAGTTTGGAGTGCTGGTGGTGGTGAAGTTGCAAACAGGCTTATAAAATCTTTCAAGTATTTTATGTTCACTAAAACAAAGCCTTGAATTAGATAAGGAGAATTTCTGTAAAATTTTTGTACATCTTTAATTTGTACTGTTGGGTATTATGTAACTTAGTCATGGTTCTGTTGCTTAGTTATTGTTAACTTTTTAAAAGAAAGTAGAAAAGTTGACAAGTTTAAAAAGAATTTTATTTTTCTTGTATTTCAGCCCTGGAAATTTGGCAATTTGGTTCTTTTATTCAACTATTTTGATTCTTCTTGGCATTTATATGACCTTGTTTATGTACTTTATTATCTATTTTATTGTTAGATAGTCTTGGTTATCTCAACTCTTTAATAAGATTTTTATGGAAATGAAAATTCATTGATGGCATGGCAGATACTGCCAATGCCTATGCAATATACGTTCTTTCTTTTCCCTAACAAACAGAGCCTTGATTTCATCTTCAGAGTGGCTTTTTGCGTTGCTGAAAAATACATTTCCCAACCGCTTTTGCACTTATGAGTGGCCAGGAGGCTTTGTTGTGTTCAGTGAGGCTTTAAGTGGAAGTCGCCAGAAAGGGCTTGATAAAGAAGGCAGAATCATTTGGCAGGCACCTTTTGTCCTTTGCCCTTCCCTTTGTCCTACCTAGAACTTGGACAGGATGCTGGAGGAGGAGACATGGAGTGACAGACACTTGCTGAATGTCATATATAGGAATGTTTAGTGGGAAGACAGAAGGAGCTTAGATCCTTGATATCTTGTGGGCTGTCCTTATCAGATCTGGACTGCCCACCTCCTGTCTAATTATATTAGGAAAAGACACTGCAGTATGTTGAAGCTACTATTTAGATGGGACTCTGTTACATGTAGCTGAATATAATTTGTAACTTATATGTGTGGCTTTTGTAAAAGATATCTCGACTACGTTCTCTCAAACCTGACTTTCAAATTGCTTTTATTTCTTTCTTTCTTTCATTTCATTTTGTAATTTCTTTAGGACCCTTCACTTCTGAATGTATATACATTATGCATGTTTAAATTGTCAAGCATGTTTTGAAACGCACATTTTACAATCCTGACATCAACAAATCTGTATGCATAACATTTTAAAACTTTATATTTTGAAGTAATTTCAAATTTAAAGTTGCAAAATTAGTACAGAGAACTTCCCATAACTTTTTTCCTGAACCATTTGAGAGTAAGTTGCAGACATCATGTCCCTTTACCCCCTGAAATACTTCAGGGTGTATTTCCTAAGAAAAAAGATATTTTCTTAAATAACTATAGTGCATTATCAAGTTCAGGAATTTAATATTAATAAAATATCATTACTAAGCAGTCCGCATTCGTCTTTCTCCAGTTGTCCGAATAATATCCTGTATTGCGTTTAGTTTGAGATGTAATGTGGTCTCCTGCAGTACATTTGGTTACCGTGCCTTTTTGGTCCCCTTTAATCTGGAAACTTGTCCTTTGTCTGTCATGATATAGACATTTTGAAGATAACCCAATAATTATTTTGCGAAATGTTCCTCAGTTTGGATGTCTGATACTTCCTCAAGATTAGATTCAGGTTATGGTTTTTGGCAGGAAAACCACAGGTGATATTGTCTTCTTGGTGTATCATATCATATCAAGAGGCACACACTGTCAGTCCCATTATTGGTAATATTAGCTCTGATCACTTGGTTGAGTTGGTATCTGTTAGATTTCTTCAGTATAAATTTACTTTTTCTCCCTTTATAATTTGTAGGAAGAATTTGAAACTGTGTAACTATACTGTTTCTCATTAAACTTTCACCCCATAAAGTTCTTACTGAGATGACTGTAAAACATTTTCAAGAAAGATTTCTGCAGATCCTTTCATTCTAGTGACGACTTGTCTTCCAGATCATATCCCTTGAGCTTGCATTATGCCGTGGTGCTGTCTTACAGTTTTTGGGAACTTGTTTTGAGAAATACAGAGATGTAGGGAGGAACATGGTTCTTAATTAGGGAAGTTCAGGGAAGGGTTTGGTAGTGGGATGCTATCCCCCCAATAGAGTGTAATAGATTATATGGTACATAGACCAGTAGACTGTAAACAGATCTGAAGCAAATGGGGGCAAATGATCAATTCTGTTTAGGATCTTTTATGACGGATGGGAGCATGAGATGGTCCTCTTTTTCCTCAGACAGATCGTAGGATGCCAGTGATATAATATACTCACCTAGTGCATGGCCTGCCAAAAGCGTGTCTTTTTCACATACCCCAGGGGCCTGGATGCTGGCTGTCCATAGGGACAGGGAGAGATTACCAGAGCTGCCTCGATCTCCATCACTGCTCCCATGCCCTAGTTAAAGTAACCCAATGGATACTTGTTTTCCTTAGTTTCTCAGGCTTAGCCTCATTCTAACCACTCCTTTTCTTGTTGGGTGGCATAAATGAGGTGGTGAAGAATGGACCAGAAATTGTTAATTCAGTAAGACTTCTTCTTGGGAAGTAATGTAGAAGTTCCCTTTTGGAAACATGAAAATGGAATAAGGGCTCCCCACAGCATGGTTCCTTCTTCCTAAAAGAATGAAATTTGTTCAGTCTCTCTCAAGTTTGTTTGTTTGCTTTTTCTTTTTGAAGAAGATTAGCCCTGAGCTAACATCTGCTCCCAATCCTCTTTTTGCTGAGGAAGACTGGCCCTGAGCTAACATCTGTGCCCATCTTCCTCCACTTTATATGCGGGACGCCTACTACAGCATGGCTTGACAAGTAGTGCTATGTCTGCACATGGGATCCAAGCCAGTAAACCCCGGGCCGCCAAAGCAGAGTGTAGGAACTGAACCGCTGTGCCACCAGGCCTGCCCCTGTTTTTGTTTTTCTTTTTTACTCTAGTTTATTTTGTTTTCTGTTTGTTTGCCCAAAGGTCATTTGTTTTCTTGTCCTTGTATATTTTCAGATTTCAGAGTGTAATGATTTTGGTTTTTCCTCTCTTCTAGCACCAGCAGACATTTTTGAATCAGCTGAGAGAAATTACTGGGATCAACGATGCCCAGATACTACAGCAAGCTTTGAAGGTATGGCCTCTGTTTTATGACCTACAGTTGTGTTACTCCCTCATCTCTACTGCCTGCCGTATTTGAAAGTTGAGTTTTTTAGTTATACTGTGTGGTAGTAGTAGAGATATAGGAAAGAACTTGTATAAAGTAAGAGCCTTAGCTAACATATACTGCAATTTTGAGCATGTTAGCTTCCAGCATACCTTGGAGTGACAGATGACTTCTCTCCATAGGAAACACTTTTCATGCAAAATAGGGGGATGTGAATCCAATTGCTAATGGCTGGTTTTACTCAAGAACCGTGATTTTAGAGTTTAAATAGGTGCAGAGGGTGCGGGAGAGTAGAGAGAGGAGGAGGAGGGAGAAATAGAAAATTAATAGAGAGTCAAAAGCTTACATTTTTTCCTTCCAAGAAGGAGAAATAGAAACTGGCTAACATTCAAGTAATTTACCTTAAGAACATTCAACATCAAACTTTTAAGTATATGCAACAGATAAGATGCATCATTTTGTTGTATCTTATGAAGTACTCTCATTTCCACACAGAGGCACTCACATGAGTTAAATCACATGGGTATGCACATGGAAAAGATCAAGCGAGTGAAAGATGTTCAAGAACTATATATATATATATATATATATATATATAGCTACAAAGGCTAGCAGTGAGAGCCTTTTTCCACTGTAGGCATACACACAGCTTTAATCCTTTGGAATTTGCTCCATGAGACAAAATTATGTAATTTTTGATGTTGACACAAAAGTTCTTCATTTGTGTCTGGAAGCAATTTATCTTTTAGGTGAGTGTAATCATAATCCTCATAATAGTAGTGATAACAACTAGCACTTAGTAAGCACTTACAGTACTAGGTGCTATTCCTAATAACTCCATGGGGTATTATTTTCATCCCTTTTTAAAAGATAAGGAAACAGAGGTTAAAGTGACTTGATCAAGATCACACAGCTAGTATGTGGAGGAGTTTGAAATAGAAACCAAGTGGCCTGATCCCAGAGCATCACACTTAATTTCTGCTTTCACTAGAGGCTTTGCTTCGTTTTGGCCTCATCAGGACAGTGATGAAGCAGTACTGTTTAGAGCATTAATGCAGGGTTTATGAAGCCACTGTAAGCATTTAGGGAGGAAACAAAAGTGTCGTATGTCAGTTGATATGATGATGTTTAGATGATTGCCAGTCCTTTTTTTTTTTTTTTAAAGATTTCATTTTTCCTTTTTCTCCCCAAAGCCCCCCGGTACATAGTTGTGTATTTTTAGTTGTGGGTCCATCTAGTTGTGGCATGTGGGATGCTGCCTCAGCATGGCTTGATGAGCGGTGCCATGTCTGCGCCCAGGATCCGAACCAGCAAAACCCTGGGCTGCCAAAGTGGAGCACGCGAACTCAACCACTCGACCGGCCCCACTAGTCCTTTCTTTATTGTGATAAATATGACTAAATCATGTCTATTTTCAGAATGTGCTTTTTCCATTCTGTGTCAGTGAGTGTGACACTACACTCGGTACCTTGTCAGGGCACTTTTCTTTTTCTTGACTTGGGAAACATGTAGAATATGTTTAATTAAATAAATGCAAAGAATTAATCAAATTAATTCTTGTCCACATTTCCTTTGAGGTAAGCTGTATGACCTTAGTTTTTTTTTTAACTTTCATTTCGGTTCTCAGTAGCTGGAAGTGAAAACAGTGTACTTAAACCTTAATTGTTGCCCGGTATAAATTTGTAAGAGGTTTATTAATGAGTTGAGTCTCTCAGTAAAATACTGATATGGAGTCTACTTTTGGGAACCACATGTCGTTGATTGATTTCAGCACTTTTATTTATTTTGAGCATCTATTTTTAGCTTCGCAAAGTAAGTGACCTTCTCGTTGTGTAAGTCCCTGTTGTAGTCAGCTAATTATTATATGAGGTAGTCTGTGAAGAGTACTTGGCACATGTTTTGGCACCTATTACTGCTCAGTAAATCTTAGCCGTTGTTATTGCAAGTTGTTTTACTATAGTTTACTTATCTAACTATGGGATATGTTATACCTGTATTTTGGATGAGTCATTTGAGAATCTTACAGTGGTTGTGACAGATAACAAAGGTGAAAGCAGTGGTGCTTTTCCAACTGTACTCTTACTTTATCTCTTCAGCAGCTCCTAGAGTTGGAGTCGAGGTGGGTTGGGGACTTCATTCTTCTAGTTGTTCACTCCTCAAATCTTGGAATCATTCTAATCTTTCTCCTTCTATCACCCCTGACATTTACTATGATAGCAAATAATAGACTCTCTGCCCTTTCTCTCCTATAGTCTCAACACACAGCCAGAATGATCCTTTTAAAATGTAAGTCATACCAGGTCATTTCTAGGCAGAACCCTCGACTGGCTTCCTATTACACTCGTATCCTAAAATTCTTAAGGCCTACACAGTCTTAATGTGTTCTGGCCTTGTGTCACAGAGATAACTCCATTATTAATACCTGGATTTCCTAATGTTGTTTCAACTAGCTGTCATAGAGCTAGTGTTATATTTATTGTTAACTGGACAGAAAATATAGAGATATAACTGGGCAGGTCTCTTATTATTTTACTGTTTCAAAAATTCTTAGTTTTTTAGCAGCTACTTCCTTCTAAATTAACTTTAGAATTTTGTCCAGGTATGCTTTTGATGAGAACTACATAAAATTTATATTTAATTTGGGCAGGATTGTTATCTTGACAGTATTGAGTATTTCTGTCTAGGAGTTCTTTGTGTTTCTCCATACTGTCAAGCTTCAGAACATTTTGCTATTTTCTTCCTATAAGTCTTTGACATTTGCTTGTTAAGTTTGCCTTTAGGTATGTGTTCAGCACCCATTTTAAAGGGAATACCTTTTTTTGTTCTTATTTGCAGAAGCACTGTTTTAAATATTCATTTTTCATCCTTGTATATGGCAAGTTCCAGAAAACATGTTTTAGTTTGTTCATTTGTTTAGAAGTACAAGTTTGTGATTGGCTTTTGTTAAGCAGATAGGAAAGTAATGGAAAACTGAGAAATTAGTTATAGAGTTGATTTTTACGTTATATTAGTAGTTTTAATTAATAGAGAAAGGAATTACCATTGATATAGTGTTCTTTGTTTATGATGAATTTATACTATAAAATCAGAATGATTTTGAATCTGAAAATGATTTTTGCTTTGAGAATTAGTTGTTATGGAAAAGCTTACATAAATCATGTGAGAATGTACAGAGTTATTCCAAAATATTTGATGTTCTGTTCTTGATCTTTGAAGGATAGCAATGGAAACTTGGAGTTGGCAGTGGCTTTCCTCACTGCGAAGAATGCCAAGACCCCTCAGCAGGAGGAGACAACTTACTACCAAACCGCGCTTCCTGGCTGTGATAGATACATCAGTGTGGGAAGCCAAGCAGATGCGAGTAAGTTTACTTCTTTCTTAATATTTTGACAGGAATGTAATGAAAAATTTTCCTTGGGGATATATTAATTTTGTTGAAGCAGAGGTAAAGGACAAAAAAAAAGACTACTTTAACCTTGGTTCTTCTTAGTGTATTTGAAGGGAGCATGTTTTAATTAGCTGCATTATATTTTTTTCCAGATTGTATTTCATTGGTATATCCTTTCATAGAGCACCTCATGGAGTATTCATTGTTTTGAAATATGGAACAGCTACAGTGTTACTCATTAAAGAAACAAAAATTTCTAGAATTTTAAATGGGCAAAATCATTTGTTTTATGGATTTTAAGTGTTGGTAGAGGCTTAGTATTATTTTTGAAGATAAAGTAGTATTTTTAATTACTGATAGCTTTACCATTTAGTAGAATTTCCCTTCTTTCAATCCCTGCCCCTCCCCAAAATAAAGATTTTGGAGAAAGGTTTATTACCATGTAACAAAATAAGCACACACACGCATGCGCACACACAGGTACATATGGAAAATTTTATGGACTAATTTTTATTCATAACATGAATACTTTGTGCTTATATAGCACTGAGTTTTTCAAAATACATTCAGTTACCTCCATATCTCATTGTGGTGTAACTGTATTATATAAAATGTAGGTATTTATTTTTATGCATTCTCAATTAGAGAAGTTTGATTACTAACTTGTATTGGAAGAGAATTTCTGATTTTGTTTATAGACTTTCTCAAAGTTAGGAAATAACCAGGAAGAACCCATTCACATAGATGTTTATAGCTATTAATTAGCATTAAATACTGTTTAATGTTGGTTGATTTCAAGTTTTCAGGATAATCTTAGTATTTTTGCTCTACAAATGATCTTATGTCGGCTAAGCCTGGAATACTCCTACTTCACACAGATAATAGGTGATAATCGGGAGAAGTTTTATGTGTGTAAGACAGACCCAGTTGCTGTGTCCAAGTTGAAGACACACTGTGGCTTGACTCCTGTCTGCATCTCTGACTTCGTTTTCTACTGTTTTGTTCTTTTCTCTTTACACTGTGATGACGCAGAATGGCTTGAAGTTCTCATCCACCCAGTGCTATTTAATTTCTTTTGTCTTTATGCTTGCTTTTCCTTCGAAGGAATCCCTTCTAGCCTTTACCCCCAGCCTAATTTCTTCTGGCGTTGTAGGATTTAGCTCAGGAGCTAATGGCTCTAGAATGTTTCCCCTGGCCTCTAGTTTGGACCAAGTGCTTTTCCAGCACCCAGAGCATACCTGTGTCTTAATGAGTACTGTGTTATTTTAAAATTATTTGCTTGTGCCTTTCTTGCTTACCAAACATGAAGCCTAACAGGGCAAGAGACTATTGATGTTCCCATGATCATATTAGAATGTCATAGTTTCTCAAAAAGTGTTTGTTGAGTTATTTTTGATAATATGTGTAAAAACGCCATCCCCAGAGGCCCACCTCTGAAGACAATTTGGTGGACTGGACCGTCCTCAGGGCCACCTTGGGAAGCTTATACTGAAGATGGCAGGGCCACATGAGGAAAGGAGCCCTGTTCACCGTGTCACCCCAGGAGAGTCACTTCCACCCAGGAACACTTGGATTGAATGAGGACATATTGTCTCAACCAAAATCCATAAAATGTTAAGATTGCCAGTTCATATTGATGACTCTTGAGTTGTTTGGATTGGAATCCTGGTCTCTTAGTTCATACCTTTAGGGACACCCTTCAGTCTTTGCCCTTGCTTGTCCCCAGTGACCAACCAGAAGGACAGAGGGAGCCTCAGACTAGGAAGATTGGGGAGCTGTGTGGGCAGTCCCAGGCATCCCTGCACAGGAGGAAACTTGAAAACAGGAGGAGAGTGGGCCTCACCCAGGGATGGCCCCCACCACTTGCTCTTGTGCACAGAAAGGGACATGGCCTGGCCCTGCTTTGTCCCCTAGGTGTGCTGTAGGGCCAGGTGGGCCTCGACTGGCAGAGCCAGGCTGCCATCAGCCCTGTGGACCTCCCCCAGTGCCTGGAGAAGTGAGACCCCTTCTACTTTCAGAGCTCACTTAGGGGTCTGTTTCCTAGACCCTAGCTGGCCTCCCCTCCCCCAACAAACTGACACACCCTGGTTCCAGCCACCTGTTTACTTTGGAGATGGAACACTCCTCAGGGTTCCGAGCGGTCAGTTGTGGCCCACAGGGCACTGGCACTCAGAGGCACAGCTGCGGAGCTCTCCCCAGCCATGGAGGGCCTGCTGCCTGCCATCGCGTCTGCTTTCCAGCTGATCCTGAGGCACCTGTGGTGTGCTCTGCTGGTGATTTCGGAAAGCTTGAGCCAGAGGCCAGGTCTCCCTGCGTTCCACTGGGAGGTCCTGGTATGTACTGTGGTGGTGGCTTTGATAGTCAAGACAGGACATATTTTCAGAAGAGGGAAGTCTCCAGGCGAAAGGTGTCCTGCCTGCAGTGAAGTCAGTGGAGAATGTGGGGAGAATACAGGACCTGAGAACCGAGCCGTGGAAGCCCTTCAGTGCCCTCGGGTGGAGGCCAGTCCTCTCCCGTTACGAACCTTGTGCTTGGCAGCGATGAATACAATCCTGAGCACATCAGCACTTCAGGACACTGTCGACCTTCTGGAAAAGGCTTTGAAGAGCCTGCCTGTTAAAGTCTCCAAAGCAACTGATGAAGAGGAACATCAGGAAAGAGCCAGATGGTTGCAGCAACAAAAGCAAATTGAGGAAGAGCTTCCAGGAGAAATCCTCTCCCTCCAAACCGAGGAAGCAACTTTGCAGCACGAAAACACCAAGCTTGAAGGTGAGATTCAGCAGCTGAAGCTCAAACTTCAAAATCTGCATGAGCTACATGATGAAGAAGTTGGGCCACTTTACAGAAGATTCTTTGAGGAGGAAAGGGTCTGCTCCGAGTTGAAGAAGAAGCTCCTCAACGTGTGCTGGGAGATGAACTCCACGTACCAGCTTCGCAACCTCTACAAGAAGATGGCTGAAGACCTGGCCCAAGAAGTGAAGACGTGCACTTCCTACTATCACAAGGAGAACCTCTTCCAGATGCAAAGAGCCAAAGAAAGCTGGAGGGCAGCCGTGGTGGCGGAGAGAAAGCTCGAGGAGCTAAGAAGACAAAACGAGCACAACAGGCAAAGGCTGGCCATGTTGGAGGCCTCGTTCCAGCCTTTGCCAAGAGGCAATTTTCCTCCAGCTGCTCCTCCCACGGTCCCCAGAGGCCCAGAAGTGTGGGGGATCCCCTGGGCCGGTAGGACCCCCCCAGGAAGGAGGATGGCCCTGCCATGAGGCCTCAGGGGCCTGGGGTCACCTGCAGATTGGACTCAGCATCCACAGCAGCTGGGCCTTCAGCACCCCAGCCACAGCAGGACATCTGCACAGGTGTTCTCTTTTCAAAGGAATTTTGATTTTTTCTGTTTTTAGTTTAGCTCCTATTACTTACTTACTTATTCTTATTCAACTAGATAAAGCATTCTAATGTGTAAGATATTTTTTCAAATAAAGTTTCATTTAATACATTGCTTATCAATTGCATTCTCTGTCCTTGGACCCTCTAGAATAAGACAGTATAAGGATTGAGTTTAGATTTAAATGAAAGGTCACTATTCATTAAGCCATCATTAGAGTAGGACATAGAGATGTAGAAAACAATAAAGACTGTTTCTGTGTGCCCTGAGCCCTTATTAGGAATCTGCGAAGTGACAGTATTTGCCTGAATGAATTGGATTGTTAGTAAAAACCAATGGAAAAGCAGGAAAAAAAAAAAGACTTCAACATACTCCCGTTCACATTTCATAATGTTTTGATTTATTCCTAAATTTATAGATTAATTTAGAGGGTAATTTTAGATAATTTGCACTCTGTTTTTTGTTCTGTAATTTTTCAAATCTTTGTTGTATTGTTTAAGATAGTGTTTCTTGCCAAAACATTTCTCAATGTTTTGCAGTCCATTTTATGCAGTTTTTCCTTGGTGGCAATCACACATGCACCCACACCCACACACACAGACACGCACAAACTACAGTACAGATGTAGAATACTTTGTTATGTCAGTACCTAAGGAAAATGTAAAATTAAGAGATTCAATTTTGAAAAATTATTTAAAATAAATAAAAGAAAAAGATCATGCAATCCACCGCGATGTACACAAAAGAATCCTAAGTCCTGTACACAGAAAAGGAGAGGTGCCTGATGTACCCGACAAAATTCCCACTACAAACACTTCACCCCAATGGTGCAGATGAAGAGACTGAGATGCAGCCGTTTCCGGAGCTGAGACAGGGACGAGGGAAGGGCCAGGGATGTGGGGCTCCCAGGGGCCAGCGAGAGGGAAGCTGTTCCCAGCCCTGGGCTGGAGGGAGGAGGGGAAGTGGTGTCCTCTGGGCCTGTGAGGGGCTGTCAGGGGAACAGGGAAAACTGCCCCTGCCCTCTGCCCTCCTGTCGTCCCACCTCCTGCTGAAGCCTAGGAGCCTCCCAGAGGCCTGGGCAGTGCAGGCAGAGGAGTCAGCCCGGGCACAGAGGCGGCCAGAGAGGGGCCCCGAAGGAATCTGGAGAGTGACCAGCACACTGGACTCTGCTGAATCCGAAGTGCGAGCGTGTTATTGCCTTCCTTCCCATCCATTCATTGTTACACTTGGAGCTTCTGTGATGTCTTCTGCGCTGTTCCAGGTGTTGGGGATGCAGCGATGCATGAAAGAAAACAGCCCGATGAGGACTGGGGGCCCCAGAGCTTACATTCTACTGAGGGGCAAGGTTAGATCATAAAGAGCAAGAGACGAAGGAGGGAAATACGTGCTCTACAGACGATTCCTATAGGGGGATGGTAAGGGCGGTGACAGGCTAACACTCAGTGGGTGACATTTATGCTGAGATGAAAGGTAATAGGAATTAGCCTGGGAGGTCATGGGCAGAATGTTCCAGGCAGACAGAACAGGAAGTATAGAGACCTGAGAGGTGGCTTCTGGGGCAGCGGAAATAGGACTGAGATGAGGGGGAGGGAAGGTGGGCAGGGACCAGGGCCCACTGCATAGATGTCTCTGTAGTGCAGGGGAGTGACACCAGGGAAGGGTGTAGACCTGGGGAGGAGACAGAGGGTGGATGGGGGTATACTGTGATGTGCTATCTACATAGATCTCTGTGGCTTCGAGACAGTGGAATGTGGGGTGCGGGAAGAGGGGGCAGCGTTTTGGTGAGGGGCCTCACAGGGGTCTGCAGGGAGCCCTGGGGCTGGCACTGGGGTGGTCATCACAGAGGTGGAGGAGCAGGACTGATGGGGCTGTGTTTGACTGTTGTGGGGTCTGAGAAGAGGAATGAAGGAGGACTCAGAACTTTTATGATCACACGTATATTCTCTGCGGTACTTTAAGAAAATCATAGTAAAATCTTTGCAGGGAAATCCGGAAAAAAAATCAGCTGTGTGTGGATGTAGTACACTGAGTGAAAAGCTTTTTTCGAAGGAATAGAGAGGGGAGTAGTCATGTCCATTTGGACGTCCATGAGGTTTCGACCATCCATGAAGGCCCTGGGGATCAGAGGGTCTCACCTCTTAGGCGCTCCTACAACAGGGGCTCCCAGGGCAGCTCCAGGAGGGGCTCGAGGGCAGGGTGAGAGTTCCCAAGGTTGATGCGTCCACTGCCTTAGTGGAGCCGATATGATGCTACTCGTGGAGATGCCAAGATGAACACTCAATGGCCTGCAGCAGAGCGCAGAGCCAGTGGAAGAGAAAGACTCACGGACTATAAATGCTCATGGAGGTGGCGTGTGCACCCGCTGCTGGCGCTGTGCCCGGCTCTCGAACTGTCCCTGCAACAGGTTGGGTGTTGGATGGGAGGTCAGGGAGGGTCTCTGGAGGACGTGGTCCTGAGCTGAATGCTGAAGGAGAAGGAGAAGTTATCCACGGTGCTTTGCACACTTTCAGGGGCATATGAATCACTTGAAGATCTCGTTACAAAGCGGATCGTAATTCATAAGGTCCTGGGTGGGCCCGAGTCCCTGCACTGCTCCCAAGTGATGTCCATGCTGGGAATCCACATAGAATAACAAGGATCTTGAGATGAATGAGAGGAAAAGTGTAGGGAAGATAAAGAGGACAGTGCCATTTCTGGTCAGGGTTCTGCGCAGACACAGACAGGAAGGTGCAAACAGCCTGGCAGAGCAGATGTACAACTTCTGCAGGAAATCTGCTCCCAATTATCCTCTCAAATGCTGCTAACTACATGGACGGATTCTGTCCCAAGTACACGACCTGTTTCAGAGGAGCATGAGGAACCACAGACTTTGGGTCGCTCTTGAGGAAGCCAGCCACGGAAGACTTGCTTTAGCTTCAGAATGCTCTAGTCAGTCCACAGCCCCCCATGTCCCCTCGCTTTCAGCCCAGACCTGGAAACCCCTCTTGACCTGTCCTTTTTCCTCACCGTCTACATCCAATGCATCAGGCAGTCCATAGATATTTCCCTCAAACTCCCTCTGTTCTCTTCTCTCCATCTCTGCCACCACCCTCCAGTATAAACCACCACTCTCTCTCTTCCCTGGGTCACTGTCACTCTGCTGACCGTCCTTCCTACTGGGCCCAGGTCACCATGCTTCCTCCCATCGACCTCCTCTCGGCAGACACAGCAGACTCTTTAACCCATGACCTGGGCAGGGCCAGAACAAAGCCAGGCTTGGACGTGTCTGACCAAGGTGGGGGTGACTCCTGCTCTCACCCCCATGTCTCCTGCCTCTGGGTCACAGATGGCAAGGGTGGGCTCACATCCCACTGCTGTCTGGACAGCTCTGTTGGTGCTTGTTTTGTCCCTGGCATGTTTTGGATAGCTCCCCTTTACACTCATAAAATGGCTCCAGTTACGACAAGAAATTAGTCACAAAACTAATACCTTGCACGAGTTCAAACTTTTCCAAATAGTAGGGCAACATTTTAAAAAATATATAAGCTCATGAGAAAAATAGACAACATGATTTGAATCCAAATCTAAATGCAGCCTCGGACAGTTGAAGAATCATCACTATTTTGTCAATTTAGCCAGAGTGAGGACATCACGTTTTTGGTTCAGATGATTTCACATTCCTTCTTCCAGGCCAAATAGAAGCCATCTTTGTTTTGAGAAGCTCACAGTAAGAACTGAATGATATCAGGGATAACATAACACCAAATAGGTTGGATTAAAGTCAAGGCCTTTCCAACTTATTGAGGAACCAGAAGGGACTGCTCTTGAAAATCTTTTTGCAAGAGTCCAAGTAATGTAGATTTCAAAGATTGAAATCATCTTGTGAATTATAGATAAATAACGCCTATGTTTGTTCGACTCAGTTACAAGCACGTTTTGTGGGGATGTAAGAGATTGAGTCACAAGGTAGAAGGTAAATACATGAAGTTGCTATACCCAGAAAAGGGCTCCTAGAAAGACAACACAAAGAGAAAGACAGCACAGTAGTGATCTCTTTGTGCTGGGGCTCCTCCCTGCCAGGCTCTGATTCAGTGGCTCTTGGGTGGGGCCCAGACATCTGTATTTTAAATATATTAAATATGAATTAGTATCCTGGTTAGAAGCACACCACATTTTATTGATAAAGAAACCACAACAGCAAGCAATCTGCTCAGTATGACAATTAATTGAGATAAACCAGAAACTCCATTTCTCTACCATTTCTTTCAAGTGGAATATAAAATTACTTAGTGGATATTTTTCAAGAGCTACACACACATACACACCCACGGTGAAAAGATGCTCAACATCATTAGCTATCAGGGAAATGCAAATCAAAACTACAATGAGGTATCACCTCACTCCCGTCAGAATGGCTATAATTAACAAGACAGGAAACAACAAATGTTGGAGAGGATGTGGAGAGATGGGAACCCTCCTACACTGCTGATGGGAGTGCAAACTGGTGCAACCACTATGGAAAGCAGTATGGAGTATCCTCAGAAAATTAAGGATAGATCTACCATATGATCCAGCTATTCCACTGCTGGGTATTTATCCAAAGAACTTGAAAACACAAAGGCATAAAGATACTTGCACCCCTGTGTTCATTGCGGCATTATACACAATAGCCAAGACTTGGAAGCAACCTAGGTGCCCATCAAGGGACGAATGGATAAAGAAGACGTGGTATTTATACACGATGGAATACTGCTCAGCCATTTGTGACAACATGGGTGGACCTTGAGGGTATTATGCTGAGTGAAATAAGTCAGAGGGAGAAAGTCAAATACCATATGATCTCACTCATAAGTAGAAGATAAAAATGACAAAAAAAAACAAAACACATAGCATTGGAGATTGGACTGGTGGTTACCATTGGGGAAGCGGGGAAGGGGGAGGGCAAAAGGGGTGATTAGGCTCACATGTGAGGAGATGCACTATAATTAGTGTTCGGGTGGTGAACATGATGTAATGTATCCAGAATTTGAAATATGATGTACATCCGAAAAAAATAAAAAGAAAAAAACAGAATTAAATAATTTGGATAGTGTGTTCATAAAGTTGCTTTGAGATTATTGAGGAAAACTGTTGTAGAAATATAATGTGGTTATTTCATTATAATAATATTAGTATCAAACTGGGAAAAAGTAGCCGATGAATAACAATAATTCTTTTCCAGTTAACAAATTTGTACCCTATTTTATCAAGTTCTAAGAAGTACAGCTGCCTTTTGGAGATAGTCTTGATCCAGCATTTAAATTTGGCAGTGTCATAATAGTGTTTCATGGTTTAAAACTGAGAAAGTAAGGAGATGTCATGCATTTAGCAGATTCTTTAAATTATTATGCTATATTGCTGATAAGAAATGAAATCTTTCATGTATTTTTAATTCTTGAAAGGAGTGGTAAAACGTGGGAAGGAAAGATGTATATTCAGGCACAGGCCTCCTTTGAAAACACTACCTGCGCGCTGAAGGCATGTGGAGTATTGGAGTGATCAGAGTCTGAGGAAGTTTTCAAGGCAATGTTCTAGATACAAAAACTCTTTTTGAACATTTTCTTAACTTTATGTGAAATATATTTTTATTTGAAAGTTGACCATGGCTTAACTAATTCTTCAAATATGGCAGGAGTTTTTATTTTTTTTAATTCCTTGTTTTCTTTTTTAAGTAAAAAGTCTATTACAGACAGGACTATAGCATAGACAGAGCCTGGCTAATTTTAAGTGTGTCATCTATTGGTTGTAGTACTGACAAAACATCTGTATTTTGACGTGAAAGTCTCTAATGCTAAATACATATGATTACTTGTATAAGCTAGAATATAACTGTTTATGACTGGGCGTCTCTTTTAGAAGGAATAAAATACATGTGTTTTTAATGACTAGAAAAATTTAGCTTTTAAACTAAAATATCCCATAGAAGTTAGATTTGGGGCTTGTGGGGAAATTTTCATTTATTCATACCTGGGTACATCAGAAGATAAAGTAAATTATGTCACTTGATTTGAAGAACATATATTTTTGAACCTTCACTTAATATTCAAGAAGTTGTTACATTTTCACTAGTTAGTAGGACAATGATTGGCCTTTAGTGCATTTTCACCTTGCATTTTTGAGAGAAAAAAAGAAACATTTCAAGGAAAGCTTGTATTCTGTATCATAGAGAATTAAGAAGTGGTGTACCTGGTGTTTGATATTGTTTTGGTAACATTCTATACTGTAATTTAATACTCTGTTGAATTCTGGGAAAAAGCCCAAATCATTTAGAGTATTAACAACACTTTTAGGTACTTTTTTTCATTACTTGGATTTCCTGTCCAGATTGGATATTGTGAATTGTCAGATGAGTGCCTCCCACCTCCAGCTTAAATTGGAAATAAAATTGTGTTGGAGTTTGGCAGTAAAAAATGCAAATGCAAGGAGGTAGCAATGCAGGATACTAAGATATCGTAGGTGAACTTAATAGTCAGAGGAGAGATTCTTCGAAGTTTTTGTGTGATGGCAAACTCTGTCATAGACATGACCATACCAGGCTTTTGCCCACTTGAAATTAAATAGTAATATTCTTTCTTTCATGATCATTAAATTCTTTTGAACTTTTTTAAAACAGGAGAAAAACAGTATATGCCCACCAGAACGAGATGTGCTACAATTGAGCAATCAAAGAATGGATCGAAAGATAAGAGGGATTTGGGTAGGTAATTTTAGCACAGAAAATAATGCCACATATTGGCTTAAGTTTTAGAGAAATTGATATAACACATTGGAATAAGTGTTAAGTGTTACCAATTTAGAATCAGTTTATTTGGTAAGGATTGCATAGAAAGTGAGAAAAATGTTGAAGTTCTGTCCTAGAACTCTGCTCTTAGTGATGTTGCTTGGCCAGCCTAAAAGTGATTTAAAGGACAAGTGACAGATCCAGGTCTAGTGCTCTCATCTCTGCTGAGGGCAGATCATGTATGTTCAGCAGTTTAGGAGTTTATTAACTGAACCCTGGTATTTTTCCCACCCCCCACATTTGTTAAACAAGTAACTTCAGATAGAAAAAAATTAATGCCATGAAAGTTAAATCTCTTTTTCCGTAGAGATTTCTAATGTATAAAACTGTTTTGATGATTCACTGAAAGTTAAGGTTAAGCTTAAAAATGAGATTCTACAATGCTCTGAAAGTTACTTGTAAATGATTGCATGCAATTAGGCTTACATTCTATTACAATGTTCTGTAGAATGACTTGTATAACTTTGTGAGTTTTCTTTAATTTTAGGGAAGAAGGGTAGCCATGGACCTTTGTACTTTTTGTTGACTCATATAGAATGTTAACTTTAATTTTTTTTCACAATTTTAGTTTGAAAACATAGTAAAGTTGATGACAAAATTCCCAAATGGCTCCTTTGCTATTCACTTTCCCTTCTTACCAATGCTGCCATTATAATTTTTAGCAGGAATTATTAAAAACAGAACAAGACCATTTGGAGCTGAGCTGTTCAACATAGTTGCCAACGGGCACATGTGACAACTTAGATTTAAATATAAATTAAAATTAAATAATATTAAAATTCAGTTCCTATGTTGCACTAGACACATTTTAAATGCTCAGTAGTAGGCAGATGTGGCTAGTGGTCACCCTACTGGACAGCGCAGATAATAGTACATTTCCATCATCATAGAAAGTTCTAGTGGAGAGCACTGTTTTAGAGAATCTGAGTTCCGCAGTAAGAAGATTAGAAAAGTAGGAACATCTTAAGAGAGCTGACTGAGGGCAGAGGAGGATGGGAGAGTCAGGTAGGAAACACAATTTACATTATTTATGTCTTCTTGATTTTAAGTATTCTTTTAACGTGATACCTTATTCTATTTGTCCTTTGACTTACTAGAAAAAATTTTATATGGATAAAGCCTATGTTCTTAAGTCTTCTAGTTAGTGCCACTATGAAGATGACTCACTAATTTTTATCTCTATTCCATAGTCTAGATATCAACCTTTATTTGCTTAACAAATATTTATTGATTGCCTAATATGTATTAGATAGGTTTTTAGGCCATTAGAAAAAACACAAAGTGTCAGTTTACATAGGGGGAAGACAGACAGTAAGCAATAAATAAATAATGTCAGGCAGTGGTAAGTTCATGAAGAACAAGAGAGCAAGGTCAAGGGACAGATGGTGACAGGGGTGCGGTTGTAGGTCAGGCATGGGATATGCTATTTTAGATAGAGGATCTGTCAGGGAATGTTTCTTGGATGAGGTCACATTTATACAGATACCTGAGTGAAGTGAGGGAGGGAAGCGCGTGGATGTCTGAGGGAAATGCATCCCAGGCTGGGGCCTCCAGGCAGGAGTATATTTGGCTCAGGAGATGAATAGGGAGGACGTCACTGTGGCTGAAGCAGAATGAGTGAGGGCGAGAATGGTAGTATTCTCCCTTCTCAGCTCCTGCTGACCATCCCTATGTTCGTATTTGCCTTTCTCTCTTAAGGGCATCCCCATCCTTCTGGGGACCCAGTGATTTTATTTTGTATTAAAGGTTTTGTTTTTTTTACTGCTCTTCCTAATCTCCCAAGACAGCCATTTAGTCTGCAGTTCTATGAGTTTTTGTCTGCGTACTTTTCCTTTAGTTGCTCCTGCCCTGATACATATTCTTACTACAACTCTTCTCCAACTGTTGTTCAACACTTAACCTCCTCACTCCCAAAACAGAGTTCTTTCTGCTCATATCATTCCCCTGCCTAGAGATCTTCGCTGGTGGTAAATATAAATGTGGTTATATAAAAAAGTGTTTCACCTATGCCTAGGCTTATGTAAATGAGGAAAGCAAGGAAAATCACTTTCTTCTAAAGTCAAAATCTCTGCATATATTGTAGTTCAATTAGATTATGGGCTAAGTGGATTTCTTTTGAACTAACTTGGAAGGCTTTTGTCATTTCATACACTGTCTTCATGGGAAAATGAGTTATGAGTTGTAAACAATGCATACAGTTAAAGTCTACTTCATTGACCAGTTGATGATTGCCTGTATTTCGGATTTAGCAGAAAAATGTTTGGTAGTTGGTATTTAAGTTTTACTCAAATGCTAACTCTTTGGAATGTACAAGATTTTTTTAGGTTGAGTGTTATGTTTTGGTATATATACTTGTGACCTTACAGAGCAAATGTTTTAATTTGAGCAGTCTTGAACATGTTGAAGATTCCTGTTCATAGGCTTTTGTAATGTGTGATTTTCTACACTGGTATCCAACTAACACTAACATGCTTGTGCCCTTGAGTTGTGTTCACACTAATACTAGAGGGAGGGTTGGTTAAAACAAAGTTTGAGTGTTTTGCCAAGGTCCTCGCTTGGTACAGATATAAAAATATTTATAATACTTTGATATTTGGATGGGATTTTTACATAGGCTAAACTTTTATTTAGTTTGGCCAATTAGAAATTGTTTACACCAAGTTTATTCTATGTTCCTTTTTGAGTGTGAGCGTATAAGAAAATCACAGAGGGCTAGTTTTCATTGTGAAATTGATAGTTCATTACGTGTTTTTGGAAATCATTCCCCTAACTCCAGAAAAAGAAGAAATTCAGGTTTTACCATTCCAGTGAAATAACATTTTATTTTCTTAATATCTGGTTTTAAAATCTTATCTGTATTTAGTATGCGAGTAAGTTATAATAGTCTTTCACGATTGCTGTATTGTTCTAAAATATCTTCTGGAAAGAAGAGGATTTATGGAGTAATGGGAACATCCTGGAAAAAATTATGATAATTATAGTGAAGCTACAAATAATAAATAAACTTTCTCCACTGCTTAAAGGAAAAAGTCTCAGCTTTTCAGTTAAGGACCAATAACTTCTCGCCAACCAACCTTTCTAGCATCAAAGGCTACTATTGCTTGTTTCTTCCTCTGCCCTCACTCAATACTTCTGACACCAGATATGTGAGTTTTTACCCCACACCCGACCAATTTTCTGATACCAGCTGAGTGTCCTGCAATTCAGTTCAATTCTGACACTACCTGGAGTTGGTATCGGATCCCACAGGTTAAGGGCTCAGTTGCACACAACTGCCTCCACCTAAGATGCCAGTTACAAGTAATGGGTTCCCAGGTTACTCACACTTCTCTCTGACTGGGCTACAAATTGAGGTTCCCATGACCCCCTCCTCAAGTTTGATAATTTGTTACAGTCGCTCACAGAGCTCAGGGAAACACATTCACCCGTTTATTATATAGTAAAGAATATGATAACGGATACAGATGGATAGCCAGATGAAGAGATGCATAGGGCAAGGTCTGGAAGGGTCCTGAGTGCAGGAGCCTCCGTCTCATGGATTTGGGGTACGCCACCCTCCCACCATGTGGATATGTCACTAACGCAGGAGCTCTCGGAGCCCTGTACTTCAGGGATTTCTATGGAGACTTCATCAGGTGGGCTTGATTGATTATTAATTTAATTTCCAGCCTCTCTCTCCTTCCCGGAGGATGGGAGATGAGGCTCAAAGTTCCAAGCTTCTAATCATGGTTTGGTTTTTCTGGTGATCGGTGCCCACCCTGAAGCTATACAGGAGGCCACCAAGAGTCATCTCATTAGAGCAAAAGATGCTCCTATCACCCAGGAAGTTCCAAGTGATTTAGAAGCTCTGTGTCAGGATCCAGGGTCAAAGACTGAAGATGCTAGAAGCGTCTTTATGGCTTACCTTGCTCTTTGAATGGATTGTTTACCTATGCATGATTTTGTAATACTGTGCATTGGTAATTTGGAAAAGATTTCCTTCCAAGTCTTGGAAGAACGTCTGCATCATAAAACAGTCAATGTCACCTGATTTCACCAGAAATCCTTTAAGTATTGGGGAAATATCAAGCTCATAATGGTAGAAACAAGTTTTCCAAAATTCTGATTTTTGCTTGAAAATTCTGTGTTAGTCATTGTCAACAAATGCTGTCATTCATTTTCCCTCATGTGACAGGTTCACTTTATTTTCAAGAAAACATCTGTCAAATACTCAAGTCTGCATAATCATAGTTTGTGGTTTGTCAGTTGTTCTTTCAAGTAAAAATAGTGTTCCATGAAAAAAAATCAGTTCAGTTTGCAACTCAAGCGTTGCACTTGTGTTTTTTCTTTAGCAACAGTGTGCTTTGGATATACAGCAGAAGTACTGTGCATACTTATTTGTCATGTAGAATTAAAAGAAAATTTAAATCAGTATTTGAGATTTAATAAAATTGATTTTTCCCTTTTTATCAAGGACTTAAGAGAAACTGGCTTTTTCTGTTTTGAGTAACGAGTGCGCCTATTTGTGAGTAATAACAATGAATTGCTCACACAACTTGGTGCCACTGCCTTGATTTGTGTGCTAAGATGCAGCAGTTTAATGCATTGTTGTCTTGTATCATCAGTGCCAATATGACCACGGTAGAAAAGGCAGATGACACCTTAGTACTATTATGAGAATATATTTTACTTAAGGACCTCCTTTCCCTCCTAGGGCCATAGGGGATCCCTGAGGATCCATGGACTCCACTTGGAGAACTGCTACTATGGAGGAAAGCCACTGGATTTAATAGAAGACTTAAATTTGAAGTCTCGCCGCCATTTTTTATTCTTCTGATGATATACTTCATTTCTCACAATGTCAGTTATCTGTCTCTTGTATCAGATAGAGTTAAAAATATCTTGCCTTGTGTTTTGCTTTTGTGTTGCTTGAGTTACAATTGATAAATTATGAAAAAGCTCTAAGTTTAAGTTGTTGCTATTTCTGAGTGAGTTTCTGCCTTAGCTGGTTTGGTTTACTTGTCAGTCACGAAACAGTAAACACTCTAGATAGTTTCATAGAAGAAATTTAATCCAGAGGAGTAGGTTCTTAAAGAAATCACTGGAAGCACGGGAGAGAGGATCTCTAGCTCAGCTTTCAGAAATGACTCCTGGATTCTTGTGGGACTCGCCAGCCAGGGAAGCTCTCCCTCTGCCACAATCAGGAGGGTAGTGAGTGAGTGAATCAGGAGGCTGCCTCTGGGACTCCTGGGTTCAAGAACATGCTTCTGTAGCTGCAGCCCAGAGAAGAATAAGCATCCAAGATTAGGTAACTGCCGCTGAGCTCTGCCCGGACATTGGAATGCAGAGTCTAGTTGCCGCTTCTACTCTTATCTCTTGACATCCCTGAAGCTGGAAATTGGACACTGGAATGCCACTGTGGAACAACCCACATCTCTTCAGTCATGCTGGAGAGAACACCCAAAAGCAGCAGGAGTAGGGCTTCCCCCTCACTCTGCCTTCCAAAGCTCCTGTTAGTGCATCCAGTTGGTGGAACCTAAATTTTATCCAGAACCTTAACTGCACATGAATTGGGAAAATAGATTTGTTTGTGTCTTTTAATCTTTCCAGCTTCTATCGCTGAATAAAGCATACTTGGAGGATGAGAGAATGGAGTCTGAGGGCTAATTGATCATATCCCCAAAACCTGTTTTTCTGCTGCTTGGTGATTTTCAAATTGTTTCCCTTACTTCCATTATTCTCTCTTTACTCACCTCTATTCTAGTCATTATTTAATGACCAAGGTGGTTCTCATTTTCATAAGGCCATTTCATCCCTCTCTAGTCCTGACTTCTGCTTCATCAATATTTAAGTTGGATTGGATAGTTATACCCCGGTGACACCCATGTTCAGCCGTGGTCGACCTGTACTTAGGTCTTGTAAGCCGGACTCAGAAAGCCTTTGCCTGCTGATAGATCTAGGCATGCTCCATCATTTCAGTTACCTTGCTATGTGTTCTACATTTTACTTGACTGAATTTTTTTGGACCCTACTTACTACATTTTTGTGAGGTTTTATTATAAGAACATTAAAAAAAGAAATCTTCCGTGGCCAGCTATTATTTCTAATATTTTTAATATCCTTGTAAGCTACCCTTTGGAGAAAAAGTGTGGATAACAATAGAAATAGGCCAATATATATTATTTATTTCTTATTAAGTGTGGAATATTCTTTTCTAGCCTCTGTATGTAACCCTATAGCTAGATGGTAAAATGCAAGCATCTTATCTCCCATCACCTACTCCTTTTTGTTTGTCTCCCTTTTATAAAATTCTAGGATTACAATGAAAAAAAATTAGTTTTTAACATGTCTCAAATACAAATAAACAAAAGGAATACAGAACTTGTCCAAAATACCCAGAGGCAAAATCCCAACCACACAAAGATAAGGTAATAACAGATATGGTGTTTTCTTTCTCATCATATTGTTTTGTAATCCCCTACTTGGCAACATATTATGGTTCTTACCATTGTTTAAACAATAATGTGAGTATTATTGGCATCTTTTGGGTTAAGGAAATTGATGAATATCTACTGGGAAATTGGTTAAAAAGTGTTTTTTCTGTAGGTGGTAATAGTTGTAGCCTTTATTCTTTGGAAAAAGAATGCTTATAGCATCAAAACTATTTTCTTTGCTTAGTGTATTTCTTTTTGTGAAATGCAAACTTTTGTTAAATTAAAATTGTTTAGTAAACTGAATGATTATTAAATAATTCAGATGGTAGAGAAGTGTTTGAAATAGAAAGTGAGGGATCCTTACACTTCCTCCTCCATAACCCTCTTCATCAGACTTAGCCACTGTTAACAATTTGGCACGTTCTTCCAGACTTTAAAACAATGTGGATATGAACGTATATGTATCTGCGGTCAGTTAGTTTCTGGAACATGACTTTTGGGAGCTCAGTTGTTAGTTGTTGTACTTTGACAGACAGCGTCTAGGGGGTCGTGTGGAGGAACTGTGACGTGTGGACATTTGGATTAACTTCCAAAAGCGGAAATGCAAATGTTTAATTACGTTAATTTCAAATTGTTTTGTAAAGAAGTTTTTTAGCAGTCTTTCTGCTTATTATATACTTTTAATCAGGGACTTCATAGTAAATATTGTTTCCTCTGTAATGAAAAATATTTATGCCCTTACTGCTTTTAGCTATATTTCACAGAGAGGAACAGTGTTTCGAAGTATGTTCCATTTAAAATGTTCGTATTCTCTTCAGAAAGGATCTTATAGAGAATTATGTTGGTGCTGACTTTGGTTTGAAAGGGTATAGAGGGTGTAAAGTCTCCATGATAAGAATTACCTTTCATTCTGTTTGACTTTCCATTTTGAGAAAGTTAGTTTTGCTTTTCAGATGTGATTGATCTCACTGGAGATGATGAAGATGATCTTCAGAGAGCAATTGCCTTGAGTTTGGCGGAATCAAACAGGGCGTTCAGGGAGACTGGAATGACTGATGAGGAGCAAGCCGTTAGCAGGTGAAAACCTAATTTATATAAAGTGGATGTAAGTTCTATTTATAATAGAAATAATAATTGGCTTTAATTAATTTCAAGAGGCACAAAATATACTTTGTTATTCTAAATAAATTATGAATATATTTCAGTATTTTTTTTATATTTTATGTAACCAAAATTTTCATTTTCTAGTTCCAATTGCGTTTGAAGCTTAGATTTTTAGGACTTTGGAGTGGCATTATGGGCACTAAATTTAGGTGTATATTTTAATGTTTCTCTGATTTTTTTTTTCCTCCTAATCCCTCTTGGATACATCGTCCAATTCAATTTATAGTTGTTTATAGAAGGCGTCTGCAAACATTTTCCTGTAAAAGGCCAATGGTAAATATTTTAGGCTTTGTTGACCATATGGTTTCTGTTGCAGTTACTCAGTCTGGTGTTGTAGTAGAAAAGCAGTTATAGATAATACATTATTTAATGAGTGTGGCTGTGGTCCAGTAAATCCTGATTTACAAAAATAGGCTGCCAGCTGGATTTGGTCCATGGGCTGCAGTTTACCAACCTCTGATCTATAGTATGGTAGTATGTTTATAGGGTTGTTTTTTTTTTTAAAGAATTAGGCAAGATTCTAAGAGATGTGATAAAATGCATCTTTTGATTTAATAAGGAAAACTTTTTAGTTTAAAGCAATTTGATCTACTGAAGGATCAAATAAATAAATTTGATTTTATCACAAAAGAATGTTGACTAAAAAAAACTTTAAATTATAACTAGCTGCAGTCATGTGCTGCATAATGAAATTGTGGTCAATGATGGACCGCATATATGATGGTGGTCCCATCAGATTGGTACCATATACCCTAGGTGTGTAAGAGGCTATACCATCTAGGTTTGTGTAAGTACTGTCTAGGATGCTCACACGATGGCGAAATCACCTAATGATGCATTTTTCAGAATGTATCCCTGTCGTTAAGTGACGCATGACTGTGTAATCTTCTAAACAACTCTTTGCCAGCAGTGATAACTCTGTCTTACTGAAGAAGAAATATATCTTTTAAGAGGTTAAATGATTGTCCAAAGGTACGCAGCTAAGATGGGTCTTACGACTCCAGTGTTCTTTTCTCTGTCGCAGAGTTGTTTGGTAGCAGAATGTGCCAGCTTCCTCACATAATTTCCCTTGGCACAGTGTCAATAGTATATTTCTTTCTAAGTAATCTGAGATTACTGTATCGTAGGAGTTGTCTCAAAATGCTATGTTTAGCAAAGGCACATAATTTTTATTAGTAATACTTTTTAATGTTTTTAAATGATACTTCGGAAAGTACTTTTTAAGACATTATTTTAAGATGGAAAGACAATTAAAATTCATTATTCTCTTTCATTGCAGTTAATAGTATTTAACGCCAGTAATTTTAAATGAAAGCCAAAAATTCATAAACTATCTTTAGACATTTTAGTTAGGCTTATTTTGTAAAGGATTTGGAGAAATTATAAAATTAGGTTTTGTCTTAAAGAAATAGATTGGAATGAAATAATTATCTTGAATATTATAAAACTTGACAGTACTTCAGCTTTGTTGAGAAATATTTGAATCATGAAATACATGAGTTGGATTTCATATTTAAGGGGAATGATCTATTATGTAAAAAAGAGGTTATAAAACAGAATATATACTGTTACAAATATTATTTTAAAGAGTGTACTTTTTATGAATTTATAGTAGTATATAAATTTTAAAAACTCTGGAAGCTTATATACCAAATGGTATCAGTAGTTTTCTATTATGTGTTTTCTAATTAAAAGAACATGTACTAATTAATTAGATAATAAACAGTAGAAATAACTTAAAAGTTAAGGGATTAAAACTATTCCTAATCTGTTACTAAGTTCAATGTATATGTTATATATTGTTTTAGATACTTATTTTTGTCCAAATGGAAAAGAAAATAAGGTAATGCTCTTTTTTATTCTTGGTCTTTTACATTTTAATGTACTTTTAAAATAGTATATATTTTATAAATACTTTTATTGTAGGTAACATTACAGAGATTTGGCATAGTGTAATATGCTGTAAAATTTTACATAAAATTATACTCTGTAGAAGTAAAAAGTCATATTAATTTACTGTTGCTAAATGTTATTTTTTTGTTATGTGTAAGTTTTATAATTTACAGTTAACAGTGTCAAATGCAAAATAGGCAGTTAATAAGCACATATGTAAATCACATTGTATCAGTAAAAAGGAAATGTCAGGATTCTAGCTAAACATTTAGCAAAGATGTGTTTGTTTCTATGGGTTTTATTAAGGCTTGGAAGTCTAAATTCAAAAGGGAAAATGATGCAAATTATATATCATGCTTAAAAGTAAATTTAACTACTTGTTCGTTACCCAAGTTCATATGACAAAATCTTGCCAAAATAAAATCCTAGAATCATCTGACTGTGGTTATATATCAATAGATATACTTTAATATGAATTCACACAATTGGAATACTACATTATTATGTATAATTAGATGAGATAAAGCCTATCTTTTTATATCTTACAATCCTGTG
The DNA here is from genome assembly GCF_041296265.1 of Equus caballus. NCBI lineage: Eukaryota > Metazoa > Chordata > Mammalia > Perissodactyla > Equidae > Equus > Equus caballus. Next base: position 17,887,640 of record NC_091695.1, read on the forward strand.
TTTAGGCATTCATAAATTTCATGGTAAAATTTTTTAAGTTGAACATCTTGGAAGTGTAATTCTTAATATAATTACTCCTTAATATCTGCATTGGATGTATTATATTATAGTTATCTCTTGGTTGTCATTACTTAGATAGAGAACAAGTAGAGTATGGTTAGTTGAAATTTACTAATAAGCTACATTGGGACTGGTTTGTGTCTCTGGCATATTTCTTGTGAAAATGGCTTGCCTCGTGAAATGACTTTGAACTAGCTGGATAGAAGGTAGGGCTAGGTTCTAGTTAAAACCATTACAAAGAACACATCTCCAACTATTTCAAGAAATATAGTAGACTAAGACACATTTTCTAGTGGAAACAACCAGAATTTTGTGTTGTTTCTGTTGGATATAAAATATTGTAAAATTTTACTGAAATCAGGGTGAAAGCAGGAACCCAAAGAAGTAAGTTCAGCGCACTGAAAGTCAGTTTTTGACATGATAATATTTGCTTGTATATAAATTGGCTTATGTGTATAAACTTCAGTTATGATATCCTTGTTGAACGTGGAAGAAATAAGTCAAAGAACATTGTGTATGGTAAGGAAATTTAATAGGAGATCTTGCCCCTTATTAAGTTGTTTGTCAAAGGGTGACGTATTCACAATAAGGGTAAGTCAGAAGTATCCCCCTCTTTCAGAACTCCTAGAGCACTACAAAGATGGTTACCTTGGCTCTGAAGGGTGCTGTTGGAGGTGATGAGACTTGCCCCTGAGAAGTTGTACCATGTTTTGCAGCTAATTTGTGTCACTTCAATGGTCCAAGAAATACCGACTTGGGAATTTAGTTTTAAATGGTGTTGGATTTGTGTTGTCCATAGGTCCTGGCAGAATCAAAAATGTGTTCTCTCTCTAGGAAGTTGTTTTTATCCTTGGCCTCAAAGAATCCCCTTCAGTAACTTTAGAAGTTCTGCAAGTTCCACTAGTCAAAATTACCAAGCATAATTGGAAAAAAGTCACTGTGAGAATCAGCAAAAATAATAGGCAGCAAAAATGCACTCATGTATTTAGATATGGTGATCGATAGTACTATACTTTAGCTTTTAAAGGAGACAAGAAATGCTTGAAAATATGACCTGACAAATTTGAAAAAGAACTGAAAATATATTCTGAAAATGAAAACCAGAATTACTGTAGTAAAACAAAATGTACAGGACCTAGGTTTAATAGCAGATTGGATGTAGTTAAAGGACATATTAGGAGACTGGAAGATATATGAGGAAAAATTATCCAACTTCTAAGACAGCTAAAAAGATGGAAAATATGGAGAAGAAAGTGAGTAGGTCTAACACACATTAATTGGTGTTACACACGAGGAGAGGAGAGAGTGGGTTAGGCAAAATTTAAAGAGAGAATCACTGAGAATTTTTCAGAAGTGAAAAGATAACCTGTAATTTCATGAGGCCCAACAAATGGCAGTCAGGAAAATTAAAAGAACCTGTTACGCAGATTCATTATAGTGTTAGTCCAGAGCACTTAAGACTGAGAAAATCTTGGGCCAGCCCTGGTGGCCTAGGGGTTAATTTTGGTGTGCTCCTCTGTGGCGGCCTGAGTTCAATTCCCAGCTGTGAATCTACATCACTCCTCTGTCAGTGGCCATGCTGTGGTGGAGGCTTACATACAAAAAGAAGAAAATTGGCGACAGACTTTAGCCCAGGGTGAATCTTCCACAGCAGAAAAGAAGAAAAAAAGGAAAAGACTAAGAAAATCTTAAAAGTTTTCAGAGAAGAAAGGTGGAATTATCCTAAAGTTAGTGACAAATGAAACAAATTGATGCAGCAATAAGACACATGAAAATAATAAAATGATTTTCAAAAATGAATGGAAAGAAAATAACTGCCAGAATTTTATACTCTGAAACTGTGTGGGGTAGTCTCACCAAGGCACTTTTCTTTGTGATTAAGGTTTCAAGGGCAGTTCTGAAAGACAAAGATTATTACTATCCCTCCTGTTTCCATGTTTCCTACAGCCCTAGACGTGGGGTGCTTATATTGCCTCCACTGCCACAAAATCTGTGTGTCCCAGTAATTTTACCTTTTTTCCCAGTAATTTCCTACTTGTACCTGACTTTTCCTCCAGAAGGGCAGGTACAAGAGGAACAAAGACATTTTTATAAAGTTAACACGGACTCGTTGTGCCTCCCACTTTGCCACTGTAGGGGAACTAGGTGAGCAGTGTACTCAACCAAATAATGGTTATCTTTGCATTCTAAGACCATTCAGTTCAACACAGAAATCCAGGTATCTGAACTGGAGTTAAGTCTGGGAGCCTCCTGGAGGGTTTACCAACCAGGACAGCCTAGAGTTGCCCTTTGGAGAAAGAAAAGAGCATCATATCCAGGAATGGTTAGGGTAGAATTCTGAATTTTTAAGTTGGTCTCCATAACTCCTCTCATTTTCATTCTGATCATTACCTGGGAAGCAGCTGTGAGGGGGAGCTGCCTTAAGAATATGTGTGGAACAGGAGTAAGTGAGGGAGGCAATTACAGCCTTTTTAAAGTTGATTTATGAGGAGAATTCTAATGCTCAACAATACCAGTTGTCTGGATGATAGGGAGCATAGGAGGTCCATTGACTGCTTTGACTATCATTCATTTTTGAGTGGTTTTTATGGTAAGAGGTACACCAGTGTCAGATTACAAGTGGTCTGGAATGGTTGAAAATATGAACCATATTAGTTCTAAGGGCCAGAGTTGCCTGATCAGACTGGAACAGCACCAGTGTCACTTGAAAAAGTGTCAACAACACTGAAGTACCACTGATAGTCCTAAGAAGGATTGGGGCAGGAGGGGGCTGTTCAAAGGTTTGATATAGTCAGTCTGCCAGGAGTGGGCAGCCACACCCCAAGCAATGTGGCCTCCTTCACCATGAGAGAAACAGGTCAACTTTTGGCAGGAGTCACATGTCTGACATGCAGTGGTAGCTTCTATGTTAGAAACAGAGAGTCCCTTAAGTGGTACTTAGTATATGATTGTGGACCTGTTGCTGTGGTGGATGTGATGATAGATTGAAGCAATGGTGGCGATCTGGGTAGTGCAGGCTCGAAAGTCATCTCATTAGAGAACAGGCACCGCTGTATATCCATCACAATGGCTAAAATTAAAAAGACTGACAATACCAAGTGTTGGGCATGTAGAGCAACTGGAACTGTCATAGACTGTTGGTAGGAATGAATAATGGCATAACCACTTTGGGAAACTGGGAATTTCTAATGAATTTCAACACATACTGTGCTAGGACTTAGCATTTCCACTCCTAGGTGTGGACCCTTGAGAAAGGAGTGTAGAGTAGCTTTATTGATAATAACTAAAAACTGAGCGACCAAATATAAGAGAATAGTAAACAATGGGTGGTATATTCACACAATGGAATAGTAAGCAATATAATGGAAAACATTTTCCTGGTACTGGCAAAAATGTGGAGGAATCCTCAAAGCAAAATGCTGAGTGAAAGAAACTTGACATAAAAGAGTAACTGCTACGTGATTCCGTTTATGTGATGTTTAAGGAGAGGCAGAACTAATTTATGGTGATAGAAGTCAGGATGGTGATTATTGGGGGATGGAGAAGACGGCACTGTTGGCTGAAAAAGAACATGAGAGGCTTTGCTGGAATAATGGAAATTTTCTATATTTTCGTCTGTGGTGGTCACATGGGTGTGTACATATCTAGAAAAATTTCACTGAACTGTCCATTTAAGATTTCTATATCTTATTATATGTAAATTATCCCTAAAGTACTCCTACCAAGAAAAAAAGACTATTTAGCTATGTTGATTAATAATCAATATAAAAAAATTATATTTCTATGCATAAGAAAGAATGAGAAAGTGAAATTTTAAAAGCTACCATTTAAAACACAAAAAACTATTAAAGACCAGGAATAAATCTAATAAGAAATTTGCAAATGCTCCAAGAAAATTGTTAAATATCATTGAGACACATTAATGAATATGTAATGATTGGAAATGTAGTCTATTTCACAAATTGGAGGACCGAACGTTGTAAAACTGATCAGTTCTCCTTAAATTGACTTACAGTTTAGTGTGATCTAATCAAAATACCAATAGGCTTTTTTTTTTCTTTTAAGACTGGCACCTGTGCCAACATCTGTTGCCAATCTTTTTTTTCCTTCCCCCAAAACCTCTAGTGCATGGTTGTATATTCTAGTTGTGGCATGTGGGACACCGTCTCAGCATGGCCTGATGAGTGGTGCTGTGTCCTTGCCCAGGATCCGAACTGGCGAAACCCTGGGCTGCTAAAGTGGAGCGCGGGAACTTAACCACTCAGCCCCAGGCCAGGTCCCGCAATAGGTTTTTTTGAAGGCAGTCAACAAGATGATTCCCTCCACTCTCTTCCTCTCCTTCTCTCCCTCACTTCCTGCTTTTTTCTTTTCTTTTTGGATGATCTATACAGCTTAAATGATAATGCTTGTTTTCCAGTGAGTATGCTGCTTCCCCGAAATGGACTTAGATAATCTAAAGTGGAATGTTTTCAAGATTACTGCTATAATTCGGTTTAAATAACAGTACAAAACAAAGTAAAACAAGCAAACCCCCCCCCCCCAATCACTGCAATAAAATTTCACTGGGAAGGTGAACATTTACCCTAAGTTCTCTGAACATTCAGTATGGGAGAAAAAGAGACACAAAACATTTTGTCGTCTTTTTCTATTGCTGAATGCCATGGTCATGACCAGTGTTGGGAAGATAAGAAAGCAGGTGATGTGTAGGGGGTTTGGTTTTTGATTGTGGCTTTTGGGGTTGCCTCTCTGGGCATTTTGTTATAAGCTGTTTCTGAGCTCTCTGAGATTTGCATTGTTCTTTGTTTTTCCTTTTTTTTCTTTCTCTCTCCTGGCAGCTTTAATGCCTAGAATATAGTTATCGCATACTCTTTACTAGTTTAAAGCCTGGCTGGTATCACTGGCTTTAGTCTGGTGAGTCCAGGGAAGGGACCCTTATGTAGAAATTGGTGTTATAGAAAGTTTATGTTCATTAAACCAGTACTGGACTATAAAAGGGGTCAAGGGCTTGGGAATAGAGTAATATTTAGCTGGAGATGGGCTTTAGCTAAAAAATAAGAGAGGTATAGCATCATCTAACATCTTAATCATCCATTTACTTTAAACACTCGTTTAGCCCCTATATTTATCATGTAAGCTCTAGCGAAGAAACAGATCTGTGTTTCTACCCTCCACATGCTAATGGGAGAGACTGAGTAATTAATAAATATTTTTGGTGCAGTGTAATAGATGTGTTTGTAAAGTCCTTCATGATCCTGGAGGAGGCGGTAGGAGGAAACCCACTGAAGCATGTTGTAAGTCCCCGGTGATACAAAACTGAATGAGTTGTAAGCTCTAAATCAAGGAGATCACAAAGTCATGGCATTCTTTCATCCACCATCTTTTAGTACCATAATTTCACCATATGGTGTGGCTAAGGAATTTATAATAAACCTATTTCTTTAACACCTATACTTTTGTGATAATGAATGATATTTACCATATGACAGAATTGAGTTATATGAATAATTATATATATGTACACATATACACACAAAATATAATTTAGGAAATGGATATTCTTTTATTTTTGTATCTTAGGTAACTTTGAGCAGCAGTGAGCATGTATCTCTTGAGTCCTAATCAAACAGTTATTACAGTTTGTACCTAATTTTACCTCTGTAAAAAAGGGTACATAGGAATGCTGGGGAGATGGTATCTTCAATTTATATCCTTGACTTTCTTTCCCTTCCCACTTGCTTTGAGGAATAGTATAACAAACAGTGCAGGCAAGCTACTTGGTCCTAGAAAGTACATTTGAGGCCATACATTCTCCCAGTCCTATGGGGAGAGATTAGGCAGGGGAACCAAAAAGTTTACGTAAGTTAGCTCATTCCATTAATGTAATGTTTAACATACAAATTTGTGTGTAAACATACAAATCAAGAGGTGTATTTTCTTTGTAGGAGAGGGGCAGAAAAGGCGGGTGAGGGAATTGGTTGTATCAAAACATTAAAAAAAACCTTCCTGGATTTTAGTAATCTTAACCAGATCTAGAATAAGAAGAATATCATTATCTCAGGGCAGTCTGGATTGTAGATTTGGGTTGGGTTGTTGACATTTGTGGGCAATATGAGACCTAGTTTAAATCAATCTGGTCTTGAGGCTGAATTTCTTTTTGTTATTACTTCGTGTGACTCACATATGCATTTTAATTTTTGCAGATTGGGTGTATTTTGTAGAAATTAGGTATTCTCATGTTTTTCATAACAAATGTCTATGTGACCCATTGCCAGGTCGTTATGATGGAGGTGATCTGGTCTGTTGACATTATTAAGGGTTCATTTCTTAGTGGTATTTTATTATAATAGTAGGTTAAAAATATGTAATGGTAGAGGTTTATCCACCAGGAGATTCAGGATTGAGTGTAGTTTTCCTAGACTTTTGACCAGTTTATACTTTTACAGTATGTTGTGGAATCCTCATTTTAAATGGTGATTGTACATGCCCACAGGTGCTGGTCAATTGCCGGATGCCTCTTCTCTCTCTTGTATATGACCTCTGGCACTAATTCTTCTTTCCTGTTTGTGGTATTGTTGCTTCTTCCCCCAGAACTTATTGCTTGTTTTTGTTCATTCATCTTGAGTTGCCAAGATACAAATAAGATTCCATTATTTAAACTTCTAAATGTACATGTGCATTACAAAAGGAACAAAACTTTCAAATGAAAACACTCCCGTTTGTGAAAGTCAATAAGAAATTAAATATACCTTTCTATATACAGCAGTCTTTGTGTTACATATGCCTTTTGCATACTGTTAACTTTTCTCTTTTGAGCATAACCTAGTTGCTTTGTACATAATCCACTGTATTATTGCTCTTGTTTTGTATTATCCTGAACTGTGCAGTTGAACAGTAGGAAGCCTCTCAAGTTGGCTCTGACTTTTTATCTTCCCTTAGGTTCTTGAAAACTTGCTTTCTGGCCACAGTGGGATGTTCTAGATAAATTCTGGTTTTCTTCTGACCCAATTTGTCTACCTAAATACCTTCCAAGAAATTCTGGTATACTTTAGTAGTAAATAGTTTAAGAGAAAAAGCCCAGGGGTGGAGGGTGCATGTGAGAGTTAGTTTTGGGGCAGAGAATACTGCTGCTAATGATGGATCACACTTAAAAGTGACAGAGGTGTAACCCGTTTATTTTTAAGTATATAAGGTTACTTTGACCTTTACATTTTAACAACTGTTGTTGTTACTTACTTTTTTTTTAGTATGTGGTTTTGTTGTGTCCCAAAGAAAGACTTTATTCTATATTCACATAAGTTATTTTAAGTAATGATGATTTGGAGTCCTATTACATTGTGTCTAATGTCATGTTGCAAATACTGCAGTGAGAGCTAATACAACAATTCACTTTTTCCCCATCATTAAGAAACATAGCTATATTATTTTGACATTGATCTAGTCGGGCAAAATCTTGAGCATAAAGATGATGTAGCATGAATGAGATTATCTCAGGAAGCCAAAAAATTGGAAAAACTCATTCTTGCTGAGGTTTTTGTAATTAACATAAACTGGGTTAAGACAGCTGAATATTACTTAAGGCTTATTTAGAACACTAAGTAACACATGTCTTGAGCAGGCAGTTTTCCAGCATGTAATTACTTGCTTAAGAGCAAGAAAAACATCATTGGGCAAAGTAGCATTACTCTTGCTGCGTTTAGATACATTTAAGATATTCTGTAGGCTGAGTTTATTTTCAGGAGGTTAACCTTTTATTATTCTGATGTGTAGATATTTGTTTCACTAGATTTTTCGCTAGGCAAACTTTTGGGTGAAGAAGTGAACGCTAAGTATTCTCTGCCTTTATTTAACTGTCATAGAGTCATAGATATCTAGAACTGAAAAGAATCCCAGAGTTTACGTTATTTAACATTTTTTATAGGCAGGGAAATTAATGGTCAGAGGAGTAAAAGTGCAGTTTGTCCAGTTTTTGATGTTTTCTTGATGATTCAAAGTAATTGTTATAAAAACTAGTCATTATGTTATATTTTAAATATATACTTTAATAAAGTGATTACTCAGAAAACTTGTCTAGGTGCTATATTCCTGGTACTAAACTTGTAATTTGTTGACATAATTTAACATACTTTCTATATTATGTAACATTGTCTTTTTGTGTTTGAAATTTCATTTTTCTGAGGAAAACTGCATGTCTCTTGATCTGTTGGCATTGCCGCTGCTATATTCTTAAAGAAAGCTAACCTCTACTTGAGTAAAGTTGGCATTAAATATTACTTCCTCAAATACGTTATCCAGAGCTTAAGTAATTAAAATAGTTAGTTTGTGATATGCTATTTCCTAGGGTACAGCACTAGATTAATACTTTATTTTTTTTTTCATCATTTTCTCCCCATGGCTTAAGAGTTCTTGAAGCCAGCATAGCAGAAAATAAAGCCTGTTTGAAGAGGACACCTACGGAGGTTTGGAGGGATTCTCGAAACCCTTACGATAGAAAAAGGCAGGACAAAGCTCCTGTTGGACTAAAGAATGTGGGTAATACTTGCTGGTTTAGTGCTGTTATTCAGGTAAAGGTCTTTTTGCAGATCTTATTTGGTGGGCACGATAGCAATAGAAACTGGCTTGGGGTTGTGTTTCTTTTAAGTTGTATACTTGAAACATAACTGCAGGCTAAGTTTTAATATGCCTTTCTATCTAATAAACTAGTTTGGGGATTGCAGTATTCCCCACCCCACTCTGTTCCTTCTCCCAGTATGGAGTTTTAACACTAGAGTACTATCTGTGCTTTATTTGAAATTATTTTGAATTAATTTCCCCTCCTTCCCGGCTAAGAATTGTTGTCAGAATGTAAAGAAAATATTTTTGTATGTCTTGCAAATTAAGGGAAGGATGTAACCAAGATGTGAAATTAGAACTGCTTTTTTTGTGATTAGATTTATTTGTATATAATGGAAAGTGTTATTCATAGAATTATAGTCATTGAAATACTATTTTTAATACAAGGAAGCATTTCATTTGAGGAGGGTATAGATTGGCAGATAATTCTCAATGTATAGGTGAAAATGATGTAAAGAATAAATATTGATGAATCAAGAATAACACATGTTCCTTCTAACTTGGGAAGCCCTTAATGGAATGTTTTTTGAGCCCCTTATTCTAAAATGAAAAATCTTTGTATGCATAGATATCTGTCCTCTTCTCAATTTTAACTAATTTTCTTTTCTTTTTTTTCTTACTCTTTTATGTGATGACTATTGTCATAATTCTTTACCATTCTCAGTTAGACATTAATAATGTTATTAGATTGCAAAACCTTAACAATCTCCTTAATCTATGAATAATAACCCTTTAGGAAAATTAATATTTATGTTTATTTTGCTAATACAGTAGAATTGTAGCTTATTAATTAGTGTTCCTGATGAGTACTTTTTAAATCATTAGATGTAGGGGCCGGCCCAGTGGCACAATGGTTAAGTGCGCATGTTCTGCTTCTCGGCGGCCCAGGCTTCGCCGGTTTGGATCCCGGGTGCAGACATGGCACCACTTGGCAAAAGCCATGCTGTGGTAGGCGTCCCACATATAAAGTAGAAGAAGATGGGCATGGATGTCAGCCTTCCTCAGCAAAAAGAGAAGGATTGGCAGTAGTTAGCTCAGGGCTAACCTTCCTCAAAATAAATAAATAAATAAATAAATAATAAAATCATTGGATGTCTATGCCACTTCTTTTTATATTAAAAATATCTCTTCATTTGTAGCTTTCCAAACCTGTATGTATGACAGTGTAAATTTTCATGTGATATTAAAGCAGCTAACTTGGTTATGTAGTTCATTTTCTATAAGGTTAATTGTGTTCTGTAGGATATTAATTTGTAATTTTACCATTTTTTCCACTTCAGTGTAATAAATTTCAACTTTTTCCCCCACTTTTTTTGCTTCTGGCACATGATACCATGCAATTTGAATTCCTTTAGCTTTCTGGATTTATGCCTCACTCTTCAATATACTATGGTAAACACTAGTTAGCATATAGTATGTATGTATATTTCTTTTCCAAGCTATTGAAATATTAAGGAATACCTGGTTTAACCTAAATCTGTAATAATAGCTTTGTTCCTAGCCTTGATTACACATTAATTATTCACTTACATCCCAACAATATCTAACATTTTCTTTGCTATCTTAGAGTCTCTTAGATCTTCCTGATAGGCTATCTTGCTTTACTTTACTTGCACTATTAGTAAGGGGTTTTACATTTCACTGTCCAATCTAAATTTTATAATTTAGACATCATTTTAAAATATGAAGCTCACTATGAAGGCTGTGATCTGAGTGGTCATGAATATGCTTCGCTGCCTCTATTTGGACAAGTGGATGCTATCTCTGCACTATTATGGCCAATAAGTGAGGCTCATTGATTAGACACTTCTCTTAGAAAACTTTAAGAAGAAAGAAAGTACTTGGAAGTAATCAATATTTGTTTGTTAGAAGAGGAGTTCTTTATTTTTCCACAGCGTATTGTAAGAGGCCTGTTTGAAATGATAACTAAATTACTATTAATAGGTATGGGGATCATAACTTATCATTTTCATAGGCTAAACTCCTCTCATATCTTAATTCAAATTTGAATCAGTTGTCTATCTATTTCTATCTTAAGTGTTATTTGCTGACCTTAGATTTTGCTTTACATTGCAAATTTTTGGTGTTTTTTGGTAGAGAGCAGAATGAACTAGAAAAATCGCTTGTTTTCAAAATTTGAAGTATTTTTACTAATTTTTAAGTTTTATCTTAGATTTGTGGCTATTTAACTGGTAGCATGGCTTTACCACACTCCTAACATAGGCAAGAATAAGGTTTTTGGAATTACTTATTTTTTCTTTTGGAGAGATTTAGACACCTAGGAGAAGTAACCTCTAACCTTAAAAAATTTGAATTATAGTGAATTATTAAGATATTGACTTGGGGATTTGGAAAAAAATGTTAAGTGTCAAATTTTGGAAAATTGTGGATGGGAAAAAATTTGTCTGAAGATCACTTCGTGGTTTTGTTTTTTTCCTTACTATAATTATTCTATTTTAAGTAGTTTTTTTATTTTCATCTCTAGTAATAAAAACTTTTTGTTTTTTCATTTTCTGACATTATTCCTTAATTCCATAGACATAATCTGAGATATAACAGTTTATCATCATAATTGGAACTTCTCACTTATGAAAGAAAAGTTGGGCAGGAAGACTGTATTAGTGTTGGAAGTGTTTTATTATATTTTCCAAAGTGAGTTGGAGCTTGTTCAAACTGTGACGTAAATGTACTATAAAGTTTCAATTACAAAATTTCTCAGGGATGGAATTTACTTAGTTGGCAGGACTTGTAGGAAGCAACTGGGATTCTTTTCCTTCTATCTACCAATTATAGAAGGTTACTGAGATTATAAACTGCTAACTTCGGAGTAGGTAGTGGGAGTAGGCTACAAAAGGTAGAGCTTTATTGTACTTGTTCTTTTAGCTATTGGGACCGACAATTTGGGAGAAAAGTGGTAGAGTATCAGAAAGGGATTATAAGAAGCAAAGAGAAGATTTTCCCGAGAATAGCTTAAATAGTCTTTTGGATGCTAGCAATATTAGCCTGACTGTCTTTAGATTGAGCATCGACCCCTTATCTAGTCAGGACTGTTTTAATCCTGTTCAAATGAATTTTTATGTAAAAAGTACTAAGTGGGGCTACTTTCTCCACTAGGGTATCCATGAATGAGGTAGTTATTTAGAGGTATGTATTCTCCTCTCTCTCTAGTTTGGAGTGTAATCCGTAGAGTCTCAGGATGATCCTTAGCACCTTTCCTATTTGGATGCTTCTGAGATGCTCAGAAGTAAGGTGCTCATGCTTCTCAGTTTGCCTGGTACAGTCCAGTTTATTCCTCTTGTAGATCCACTAGTGCCTGTTAATTAGTCATAAAGCCCTCTTTCATCCTTGGATAATGAAGGATATGGTCACCCTACTCATAAATCATGTAACTACAGGTTGACTAAAATACAAGCATCCTGAGGGCAGAGAACATATCTTCTAGGTTATTGTTCTATACCAGTATATAGTACAGTGTCTGACACATTGGAGGAGCCTTTTTAAGTAATTATTGAATGAGTGAGTGAATGAACCAAAAAGGACCATATATTATTTATGGTGGAATTGAAGACTTTAATTGCTTCTATCACCCTAATGCTGTATGGGATTGAAAAGATGTGGCAAGTTTTCAAAAAATCTCAGGATATCATTTAACATGTTTATTCACATTTCTTGCTCTTATCTCTTTTATCTTCATCAAAGAACGTAAGTACATAGTTCAAACAGAAAACCAAAATCCCATAGCAATAAAAGGCTTACAGTGAAAAACAACAGTAATCAGCCTCAAACCTCCCTATCTCATACTCCTTAAAGGCAACTACAGCCACTTCTAGCTGTTTCTCCTATCTCATTTTTCTAAATGACATGCCTTCCTGCTGAGAAGAATGAGGATTTAGCTCTTTCATTTCAGCTACCTAGAATTGCCTTTCCTTTCATCTCCCAACATAACTCATATTACAAGTTAAAAATATTAGTGTTGATGTTTTCTGTGACTTTAAATATTACACTGATTTACTACAACTACCCCTTTGAAATCTTTTGTTTTCCTGGAATTGTCAATTGCCATTGTTTTTCCTTTCTGTTTTCTATATACTTGTTCTTAAAATTTTCTATATGCTCCAACATCTCTGTTATGGTCTTATCAATAATATGTTTTATTTGCTCGAACATGTTAGATCCATTTTTAGGGGGGTTGGGGGAGTACTTTACCACAGAAGATTGCCCTGCCTCAAATCCAGACTGGATTGTGATTCTTTTTGTTTTAAGCACTGTTGCTGGCTTTCCAGAAGCAAGTCTAGAGAAAGGGGATCCGGGAAGGGTCGATTGGGGCTCAGTTTGCGAGTTTTTACTTAATCCTCCTATTTGTAGCCCAGACTCTCATCCCCTCTCCCTACCATGACACACACTGTGACTGATTTTTCTGAACCTCAGTCACTTAAGTTTAGTTATATCTAAAGACTAAACTTTCTGTATCCCACACAAGGAGGTAGTAGTTGTCTGATCTGGGTCTGGGAAGGACAGAGGGATTTGATTGCTCTGTATACAGACTTTCATCTTTTAATCAGGCCATCTACGTTTAGTCCCTACCTTACCTTGAAACTTACGTGGTACCATTTCATTTTTTTTTTAAATCTACCAAGGAGAATTTATCTTGCTTCTCCTTGGTATCCTCCATTACAGACAGTTGATACCTTCCTTTGCTCTCTTGTCATTATTATTTTTGTTTTCCACAAATTGTTTGAATTCTCATCTCTCATAGCTCTCTGCTGTTAGCAGGAGTTTAGCCAAAGTCCATTTTGGCAAGTGCTCTTCAGAATTCACATTTTAGCTCTAGACTGAATGAAAGGATACTTGTTTTCAGTGTGCATCAATCATAAACACAATTTAGGCAGTAGTGATATTTACCCTTTCCCACCCCTTTTGGAGGAATATGTTGACCACTACTATTATGACTGTGATTTAGAGTATAGAGTGTTTTGGACTTAAAAAAGTTAATTTCTATGATTTGTGTGATGGTCACAAGTTCTACTTCGGGTGATAACTTGTTAGGTTGTTCTAGACCATCTTCTTGACCATATTTTCCTGGACTGCAAAACAAAACAAAACGAAAACAAAAACAGCTTTTTGAAGACATCACATAACCCTAAAGCAGTGAGTAATTTTGAGGCTAAGCTTTGAGAAAACAAGATGTTCAGAGAGTAAGCTTCACATTTTGGGCTGATTTTATTCTCGAGGCAATTCCAGAAATAGTTCTGAATGGCTGGGAAACTAAGCAAAGTTTTGCACAGATTTAGAGCCCTAGTAAACACCTCAGACTTTCAGTTAGGATTATAAAGGGCTAGAACCTAGGATTAACTGAGACCCGAAAATAAAGCATGTTTTATAGTTTCTGAATTCCACCTTCATCTCAGCATTGATTGGATGAAATTGATCTTGGATTGCAAATGGCCTCACTCTTGCTTCCTGCCAGAAGCAAATGTAAATTCTTTTGGAAGATAATATCATCATTGAATTTTCTCCAGTTTGTCATGTATAATGTCTAGCACTCACATCAGCTGTAATCAGTCATATCAGCAAATAAGATGTGTCTAAAAATTAATAGAAAATAATGGGCAATAGAAATATGCCTACAGGAAAACCTGAAAATTGAATTGATATAATAACTATTAGTATGCTCAAGGAATTAAAAACCAGAATGAGGATTTTTTTCTTGATTTTTTTTTTTTTTACTTTATTGAGGTCTAACTGGCTTTTAACATTGTGTAACTTTCAGGTGTACATTATTATATTTCAGTTTTTGTATAGATTGCATTGTGCTCACCACCAATAGTCTAGTTTTTATCCATCACCATTCACATGTGCCCCTTTACCCATTTTGCCTGCCCCCATCCACTTTTCCTCTGGTACCCGCTAATCTGTTCTCCTTATCTATGTGTGTGTTTGTTTCGGATTGAGAATTTTGATAGAAAACTAAAAACTATTAAAAAAATAGAAATTTTAGAACTGAAAAATATAACAAAGTCACAAAATCAATGGATGAATTATAGCAGCATATTAGAAACAGCTGAAGAGAGAATTAGTCAGCTAGACAGTTGGTCTGAAGAACATTTTCAGATTAAAGCCATGAAATGCAGATAAGAGCATATAAGAGATTTTGAACATGGTGAATAGTACTAACATAGTGTATTTGTGGTTCAAGGGAGAGTAAAAAGAGAATAGGGCAAAAGTAATATTTGAAGAAATGACTGAGAGTATTCAAAACCTAATGAAAGAGATTGAGCTACAGATTCAGGAAGGAATAGGAATCAAGTAGTATGGACATAAAGAATACTGTGACAAGGCATATGATAATAAAATGGAAAAAACTATAGACAAAGAGAAAATCCTAAAAGTAGCCAGTTGGAAAAGATATATATCACCTCTATGAAGGAGCAAAAATAAATCTAACAGCTGACTTCTCAACAGAAATGCGATCTTTAAAGTGCTGGAAATATTAACTGGCCATATAGAATTCTAGAGTTTATTTTTGTGACTGGCATAAAAGAATGCTCTATTTTCATTCTTTTATATGTGGCTGTCCAGTTTTCCCAACACCATTTGTTGGAGAGACATTCTTGTCTCCATTATATGTTTTCAGCTCCTTTGTCAAAGATCAGCTGTCCACACATGTAGGGTTTGATTTCTGGGCTTTCAAATCAATTCAATTGATCTGTGTGCCTGTTTTTGTACCAGTACCATGCTGTTTGAATACTATAATTTTGTAGAATACTTTGAAGTCAGGGATTGTGATGTCTCCAGCTTTGTTCTTTTTTTCTCTGGGTTGATTTAGCAATTCAGGTTTTTGTTGTCCCATATAAATTTCAGGATTCTTCATTCTATTTCCGTGAAGAATGTCATTGGGATTGTATTTGGGATTGTATTGAATCTGTAGATTGCTTTAGCTGGTATGAACATTTTAACTGTTTTTTCATTCAATCCATGTGCATGGAATGTCTTTCCTTCTCTTTATGTTGTCATCAATTTCTTTCAGGAAACTCTTGTAGTTTTCATTGTATAGGTTTTTCACTTCCTTGGTTAAATTTATTCCAAGATATTTTATCCTTTTTGCTGCAATTGTGAATGGGATTGTGTTCTTGAGTTCTTATTCTGTTAGTTCATGATTAGAGTATAGAAATGCTACTGATTTATGTAAGTCAATTTTGTACCCTGCATCTTTGTTGTAATTGTTAATTATTTCTAGTAGCTTTCTGATGGATTTTTTTAGGGTTTTCTATGCATAAGATCATGTCACCTGCAAACAGTGAGAGTTTCACTTCTTCATTCCCTATTTGGATTCCTTTTATTTCCTTTTCCTTCCTAATTGCTCTGGCCAAAACCTCCAGTACCATGTTGAATAAGAGCGGTGAGGGTTGGTGCCCTTATTTTGTTCCTCTTCTCAGAGGGATGACTTTCAGTTTTTCCCTATTGAGTATGATGTTGGCTGTGAGTTTGCCATGTATGGGCTTTATTATTTTGAGATACTTTCCCTCTATACACATTTTATTGTGTGTGTTTATCATAAATGGATGTTGGATCTTGTCTAATACTTTGCATCTAATGAGATGATCATGTGGTTTTTGTTTCTCATTTGTTAATGCGGTGTATCACATTAATTTGCTTGCAGATGTTGAACCATCCCTGTGTCTCCAATATACTGGTATAAATCCCACTTGATCATGGTGTACGATATTTTCAATGTATTGTGACATTCAGTTTGCCAATATTTTGCTGAGGATTTTTGTATCTACATTCATCAATGATATAGGCCTGTATTTTTCCTTCTTTGTGCTGTCCTTGTCTGTCTTTGGTATCAGGGTGATGTTGGCCTTGTAGAATGTGTTAGGAAAATTCCTCAATTTTCTGGGATAGTTTGAGAGGATAGGTATTAATCTTCTTTGAATTTTTGGTAGAGTTCTCTAGAGAAGCTGTCTGGTCCTGGAATTTTATTTTGGGGGAGGTTTTTGATTACTGTTTTGATCTCTTTACTTGCGATTGGTCTCTTCAGATTCTCTATTTCTTCTTGATTCAGTTTTGGGAGGTTGTAAGAGTCTAAGAATTCATCCATTTCTTCTAAGTTGTCCACTTTGTTGGCATACAGTTTTCCAGAGAAATCTCTTATAATCTTTTTATTTCTGTGGTATCTGTTGTAATTTCCCCTCTTTCATTTCTAACTTTATTTATTTGGGTCTTCTCTTTTTCTTAATGAGCCTCGCTAATGGTTTGTCAATTTTGTTAATTTTCTCAAAACACCAGCTCTTTGTTTCGTTGATCTTTTTTGCTTCCGATTTCATTTAATTTTGCTCTAATTTTTATGATTTCTTTCCTTCTGCTGAGTTTGGGCTTTGTTTGTTCTTCTAATTCTGTTAGGTGTAGCTTGAGATTGCTTATTTGATATTTTTCTTGTTTGTTGACTTCAGCCTGTATTGAAATGAATTTCCTTCTTTGGACTGCTTTTGCTGCATCCCAAATGAGTTGTTATTGTGTGTTTTCATTTTCATTTGTCTCCAGATGATATTTGATTTCTCCTTTGATTTCTTCAATGACCCATTCGTCATACACTAGCATGTGGTTTAATCTCCACATCTTTGCCCCTTTCCCAGCTTTTTTCTTGTAATTGATTTCTAGTTTCATAACATTGCAGTCAGAAAAGATGCTTGACATTTTTTCAATCCTCTTACATTTGTTTAGGCTTGCTTTGTTTCCCCACTTATGATATATCCTTGAGAATGTTCCATGCACAATTAAGAATGTGTAACCTGCTATTTTTGGATGGACTGTTCTATTTATTAAGTCCATCTGGTCTAGTTTTTCACTTAATTCTACAATTTCCTTTTTGACATTCTGTCTCAGTGATCCATCTATTGAAGTAAGTGGGGTGTTGAGGTCCTCTACTATTATAGTATTATTGTTGACATCTCCTTTTTGTTTTTTAAATAGCTGCTTTATGTACTTTGGTGCTCCTGTGTTGGGTGCATATATATTTATGTCTTCTTGATGGAGTGTCCTTTAATCATTATATACTACCCCTCTTTGTCTCTCTTTAACTGCTTTGTTTTGAAGTCTGCTTTGCCTGATATAAGCATGATGACACCTGGTTTCTTTTGCTTGCTATTAGCTTGAAGTAGTATCTCCCATCCCTTCAGTCTGAGTCTGTGTTTGTCTTTGGGGCTGAGAAGTGTTTCATGGAGGCAGCATATTTTTGGGTCTTGTTTTTGAATCCATTCTGCCACTCTGTGTCTTTTGATTGGGCAATTCAATCAATTTACATTTAGAGTGATTATTGAAATATGGGGGCCTAATCCTGCAATTTTAGTGCTCGTTTTCCAGTTCTCCTGCTTTCCTTTGTTTCTTGTCCCATGTATTTTGGACTACTAATTCAGTTCGGTAGTTTTCTATGTTGGTATTCCTGGTTTTCTCCTTGTTTGTAATTTGTGTCTCTGTTCTAATTATTTGCTTAGTGGTTACCATCTGGCTTGTATAAAACATCTCATAGATGAGCTAGTCCATTTTATGATAGCCTCTTATTTCTTTAGACTAAATCAATTCCATCTCTTCCCTCTTCCCGTTCTAAGTGTTATTGTCACATCTTTTTTTGGTCTTTTGTTGTGAGTTTGTGGTTAAAATGACACAAATATATGTATTATTGGTGTTTCTCTTCCCTTTATCTTTAATGTTATAAGCAAGCATTGGCTAGCACGTTCTGATGGAGAGTACAGTTTTCTGATTTTGTCTATCTACTTATCTCCTGGGTCAGGATTTTGTAACCTCTTTCTTTTTTAAATTTTTTTCACTTTGAGGGCCTGCCTGAGGATTTCTTGTACGGGGGTCTTGTGGCAATGAACTCCCTTAACTTTTGTTTGTCTGAGGAAGTTTTTATTTCCGTACCATATTTGAAGGCTATTTTCACCAGATAGCGTATTCTCAACTGGAAGTTTTGTGTTTCAGAATTTTGAATATAATTCCATTCTCTCTTCTAGTCTGTAGTATTTCTGTTGAGAAATCTGCTGACAGCCTGATACAAGTTACTTTGTAGGTTATTTTCTGCTGCCTTGCTTCCCTTAATATGTTTCATTTGTCATTGACTTTTGCCAGCAATATGCCTTGGATATGGTCTTTTTACATTGATAAGATTTGGAGATCTGTTGGCTTCTGTCACATGGATTTCCTTCCCCCTCCCCAGGTTTTGGAAGTTCTTAGTTATTGTTTCTTTGAACAAGATTTCTGCTCCATTCTTCTTCTCTTCACCCTTTGGGACACCTATAATCCTCATATTGCATTTCCTTTTTGAGTTGGGTATTTCTCAGGGAGGTTTCTTCATGTATTTTTAGTCTTACTTCTCTCTCATCCTCTATCTGAAGCATTTCTTTATTCCTATCCTACATACTGCTCATTCTGTCCTCCATATTGTCAGCCTTACTGTTTAGGGAGTACATATTTTTCTTTATTTCAACCGTTGTGTTTTTCATCTCCAACATTTCTGACTGGTTCTTCTTCATAGTTTCAAGGATTTTTTGTGATGTAGCTCCTGAACTCATTGAGTTGTCTGTCTGTATTCTGTTTTAACTCATTGAGTTTTTTAATGATAGCTATTTTGAGTTCTTTGTCATTTAGTTATGGATTTCTGTGTCTTCAGGATTTTTTTCTGGGTACTTGTTATTTTCCTTCTGTTTTGGAGATTTAATATATTTTTTCATACTTCTTGATGGCATGGATTTGTGCCTCTGCATAGAGATAGAATTTGCTTACTGCTTCCACTTGCTGCCACTGGGGGGAAAGAGCAGGAGCTGTATAATCTACACCCACCAGCATCCCTGTCAGCTGTTCCTGACTGAGCCTGGGCCACTCCTTGGGATCACAGTGGCTCTGGGGGTCTCCCATCAACTGTGAGAACAGTCACACACGGGTGCTTGGTTGCTGCCACCTGCTCCTGCAGGCCCACCAAGACACAGCCCTCCCTTAGGGACTGCAGCATTGTTATGGGCTTTCAAGGCAGCCACACACTTGTTCACCTAAACTCAGCTCCTCCACTGTCTGGTCCTAAATTGTACCAGCTGTTGTGCTTGTTGGTTGGGTCCTCCCCACTGATTCTGAGCCTGTGCCACTCCCTTGAACGGTGATGAGATTGTATACCCTCCCACTGGTTGGGAGATCGATCACACAGGGGCTCAGGTCTGCTGTCACCTGCTACCACAGTCCCACCAGTCATCCTGACCCTTTGCCACTGCAGTGCTACTGTGGCTATTTGCTGTAGCCTGGGTCACTTTTTCCCAGGCTGAAGATACTCCACCATCTGTTCCTAGGTCACACCAGCCTTTGAGCTTGGTGGACAGGGACTTCTCATTGGGATGGAACCTGAGTCACTCCCTGGGGCTATGGTGGGACTGTGGACTTTCACACTGGGACTAGGAGCAATCATGCTAGGGCTTGGGGTTGTCCCTGGCCACTCCTGCAGTCATGCTGGATCTCACTTTCCCCTTCAGAGCCATAGCCAAGCTATGGGCATTTAAGGCAGCTGCTGGATTGTCCACCTGGATTAGCAGCTGTACTATGTCTGCTCCTAGGTTGCACTTTGTGCTTGGTGGGCAGGATCTCTCCACTAGATACAAGCTGAATCTCTCTGAAGGGCCACCATGGGACCATGGATTTTCCCACTGGACCAAGGAGCGATCATACTGGGGCACTGGGTTGTCACTGCTCACTCCCACTGCCCTCCTGAGCTTCACTTACTCCATTGGGGATACAGCAGAGGTATGGGCATTTAAGGCAGTCCCCAGTTTGCTCACCCAGCCATGTTATGTCTGCTCCTAGGTCACCCCAGCCTTTGTGCTTGTTGGGCAGGGCCTCCCTACAGAATCTGAGCCTGAGTCACTCCCTGCACCTGTGGTGGGACTGTGGATTTTCCCACTGGTCTAGAGTAAAATAGGGGTGCTCAGGGCTGGAGTCACCTCTTCTCACAGTCACCCTGAGCTGTACACCCACCCTTGGGGCTGCAGTGGTGCTAAGACTGCTTCATCCTGGAAAGATTTGCTCACAGGTACTGGGCTTTCTGGGAGCTGGAGACTTCTCTCCTATCCCCACCTCCTCCCTGGGGGTAGTCCATTCACTTTCTAATGTATAGCAGCATAGATCTCTCAAGCATCCTGAGGTGCTGTGTGAGTATCTTCTATTGATCAATGAAAGTCCTTTTAGTTGTAGTTTGAAGGGGAAGTGATAATGAGAACCATTCACTCTGCCATGTTGCTGATGTCACTCTCAGATTTTTTTATAGATATCCTTAATGTCTCTAAATTTTCTGTAGTTTTCTTACTCTAAGTTTTATGAATCTTTTTCCATCATTATTGCATAATATTTTAAAATATGATATTTTTCATAATATCACATGAAAAATTTGTTATGTTCCCATTCCTGAATTTTTCAATTTTCATATTTTCTGGAAACATTTAAAACTTTCTGAAATAGCATAAGTATACTTAAAATGAATTAACTAACATTTAAAATGCATCAAATATTTTACAAAATTTGTAAATCTCAATAAAGTTTACTCTTTCTGGTTTATCATTTGAGAGACTGTAGAAGGAACACAAAGATTTTTAGAACTGGGATATTAGATTACCTTTAGTGAGAGTTTATTTTTTTAAATGCAGATACTAAAGACGTTTACTTTTTTCTATTACAAAAGTCATAATTATTAACCAAAGACAATTTGGGGTAACACATAACCAAAAATATTAATTTAAATATTTTTGTAATCTTAACAGACACTAATAACTAACGTTAACATTTCACTGCATCTCTGCCCGACATACATTTTCTAGAAAGAAGTATTTTCTTATAACTATATTTTCAGAGTTCCTACATATTTCCAGTACAATTTTTTCCGTTTCTTTTTTTGTCAGGAAGATTGGCCTTGAGCTAACAGCTGTTGCCAGTCTTCCTCTTTTTGCTTGAGGAAGATTATAACTGAGCTAACATCTGTGCCAATCTTCCTCCATTTTATGTGGGATGCCATCACAGAGTGGCTTGATGAATGGTGCTTTGACGGTGCCTAAGATAAGAACCTATGAACCCTAGGCTGCTGAAGCAGAGCATGTAAACTTAACCAGTATGACACTGAACTGAACCCCAATCTTTTTCTTAATAATTTTTAAAAAATTAACTGTAGACATTTTTAGTAGTATTTATCCTCACATGAAAATATACATATTTTATTTCAATGAGTTACTTTTATTCAAATTTGATTGACTATACAGAAAATTGTAGTCTATGAGTGACAAAGAAAACAGTTGAATTTCAATATGATTTAAATAAAGTTCAATGACTGTTAATAATACTAAAAATAAACCAAAAAAGTGGAAATTAAGGAGTTAGGAGGAAGTTTTTCAAGAAGATATAACATATAATTAAATTGATAAATGTCCTATTATACTTACACTAGAAATATAGTATAGGCCAAATCATGTGTTTATTTCCTTTTTCTTTCTATAAGAGTGATTATCAAGTTGATGCAGTCAAACAATGAGTCCTACTAAATGTATATTAGACTCACAGGAACAAAAATTGAGGAAAGTCACCCCAGAAAAAAGGCAACAATCCTAATTCAACAGAGTGGACATCTTATGCAAAGATAAAAACAACTAGCTCTTGAATTTTAAAAAAGAAATAGTCTTGTGTTTCAGAAAGATAAGGAAGCATAAAAATCCCATTAGTCAACAACAAGCAGCTCAGATTCAAGATCTCAATAAAATAAAAAATAAAAAAATTGGAAGCTTCCATGGGAGATTTCAAGAAATTTATCTTTTTTACTCCAGCTTTATTGAGATATAATTGACATATAACATTGTGTAAGTTTAAGTTGTCCGATGTGTTGATTTGACACACTTATATACTGCAAAATGCTTACAACTTAGCATTATATAATATTTCCTTCACTTCACATGTTTACTATTTTTTGTTGTGAGAAAATGTAAGATTTGCTCTCTTAGTAACTTTCAAGTATACAATACAGTATTATTAACTATAATCAGGGAAATTTATCTTAATTGGTTTATGCACTGGTATAGAGAAATGCACTGATTCAGTAAAATAAGATTTTGTCCTGCTCTTGTGAGTTATGAATTTCTAAGTATGTCTAATTAATGGTCTTTCTAGGGCTCATATATGAAAGCAACTACACTGATGAGAAAAGGGCAGGAGCCTAAGATCAACCACATGGTATGCAAGGATTTGAGCAAATTCATATGACTGATGACTTCAAATCATAGCACTACACTGAGCCTCCTTAAAATCACAACTTTGAATTTAACACATGACATAGAAGAGCGTGACGGCTAAAACAGAAGGATGTGCTTGTGTAAAAGCACATGCTCACTCACAAACATATTCATAGACACTGGGATGTTTATTCAAATAGTTAAGAATAATATGAGAATCATTTGAATTCATCTTTGTACCCACTATTCTTCCTCACTCCTACACAGCACACCCACTCTCCTTACCCTCTCTTATGGTCTACAGTGTCCTAATGCATTCTACTGCAATATAGAATTTACTTGATTATTATAATTGATCTCTGCCCCTCAAGGAAGGAAAATATTTTTTGTACTAATAAATTTATAGCACATGGAGGGGTAACTGACACTTATAAGGCAATCTCTAAGTGTATGTTGAACTCACCTGTGCTTGCTATTCCTTCTAAAGACACAGAGCAAAGTTGGAATCCCATGAGTTGATTATTGGAAATCATACTGTCCATAAACTTTAAGAAAAAAGATGGCATAATTTTTTCCACATTCATTGTACTGAATATTTTACATCTTTTTTTCTTAAGCTATAGGTCAAGGGATCTTAACATGGGGATAATGAGTGTGTAAAATATGGATGCCATTTTATCCACGTGGAAGGAATGACTAGACTTCAGCTGCACATACAAGCATATCAAAGTCCCATAAAACACTGCGGCCATTGTCAGGTGGGATCCACAGGTGGGAAAAGACTTGTTCTTACTCTCAGCAGAGTTCATCCTGAGAATGGCTACAAGAAGGAGCAGGTAAGACATAAGAACAAACAGAAGGGAAAATATCAAACCAAAACCTGATAAGATCAGAATAGTGAATAAATTTCATGCATGTTTGAGGAAAGCAAAAATAACAAGGGAATATAGTCATGGTAGAAACGATGGATGATATTGTAGCCACAGCAGGATAAATTAAAAATCTTTACAGTGACTAGAAGAGAAACAAATGTGTTGTAGAGATATGGAATTGCCACCAGCACCTGACATACGCTTTGTGACATGATAACTGAGCAGAGCAGAGGGTTACAGATGGCCACATAGAAGTCATAGGACATTGCCTGAGAAAAAAATACACAAGTACTTTGTAGTCTGAAGTCTAACCAGTAAGGATGACCAAGCCCAAGTTGCCCCCCTTTGACACTATGCAAATTCTGAGGAAGAGCCCAAATAATAGAGCTTGCAGCTCAGGGTGATGTGAGATTCCCATGAGTATGAATTCATTCAGAACTGTTAGATTGTGTTTTTCCATCCGGATTTATTGGAAAACCCATGCTGAAAAGTGACATCAGCATAGTAAATACCTTTCATGTGGTATAATCTGGTATTGTCTTATTATACAAAGCTAGTTTAAATAAGATAAATCCAAGTTTCCCATCAGCATATTTTATAATAAACCCATCTCCCACAATAAAACATATGTCTACATAGAGTGAGATAGGAACACTGATAGAGATAGGATTGGCAATGGAGATAGATTAGTGTTTTTCAATTGTGGAAGATTTATCCTCCAAAGAACATTTGACAGTATTTAGAGTTATTTTGGTTTTCACAACTTGAGGGAGGGTGGTTCTGACATATCATGTTTAGAACCCAGTTATGCTGCTAATTATCCTACTATAATAAAACTGTCTCTCCACAAAAAAAGACCTATCCAGCCCAAAATTTCAATAGGGTCAACACTGGCAAACACTTCTATAGATAGATAGATAGATATCGATATTGATATAGAAATAGATATATAAAGATATAGCTATAGATATTGATACAGATGTAGGTATAATTATGGAAATAGATATAGGAAGCAAAAGTGAAAAAAAGGTAAAAACTCGAGATGTTAGGTGCATAGATGATTATCAAGCCTTTATGTTTGTCATTTGTATAATGACAATTACATAATTACTCATACCAAATTACAATCACATGATATAATACATATTAATTACATAGTAGCAATTTTAACATCCAAATTCCAGTAATCTGTAGAGACATTTAAAAGAGTCTATTGTAAGCCATAGTCCTTTCACACTCTGATGCCTACAGGTGGTATGGGATGAAGCAAATAACACATTTGACTGATACAGGACCTAGGTGAATAAGCAGGAAACTCTAACAGATCATAGTAGAGATTATTCATCTTTATGAGGGAAATATCCCAGGAAATATACACATAGGTGGATAGAGTCTTTACTACATCTACAGTTGTAGTATCCACAAAGGAGTACTTTGAGCAAATAATGTAAATTATCTTACTCTGTTTTTCTATATCAGCAAAATCAACTCTTTAGTGCAGGGTTCTTGGGAAAGACAAATGAGAATTAAATGTTGCAATGTGTTTATGGTACCTGGAAATATCCCTAAAATATCAGCTGTATAGTGGGTTTTTCTTCTGTGTTTAATTATTTTTTAAGTGGACACAATATGTTGTCTGAAATGACTTATCTTTACATATGTATGCATGAGTTCTCTCTGTGTCTCTCAACTTCTTTGTGAGGGGCATGATGATGCATGGATGGCATAGTGTGTTAGCCAGATAACTGTCCCCAGTGCATCCCCCACCATGACCGAACTCTATGACAAGAATTGTACCATCAATGCTTTGTTGTTTTGGATAACTTATTTTTACTTCACTTAAAATATTAACAAAAATTTACTAAAACCAAACTATAGCTTCCTTCCAAGGTACATTTTCATTATAACTGACATATACTAAGTTGTTTGTAACTCATCAGATATATATTGTCTTGGGCGAATATAGGATAGTAGGAGGAAATTCAGCAAACTGAAGGAAGTGAGGCCATTGAAATTGGTTTTATATATGAAATTTCATGAAAATTCCCTTTGGATAAAGGATCCTCTACATAAAGAAAAAAAAATATTTTAAGGTTACTATATTACCCTGCTGCATACTGATAAAATACACAATTAGATACATAGATATAGATATATGTATGCAGATTCTGGGAATTGTGTTAACTCCATCTGCCACCAAGAACTGCTCCGTATTATGATATATGCATTAACACAGAGAAATATATGTATAATGAAACAAAAAAAATATATTAAAATTTCTAATAAACCACTAATTAAAAAAATACCACAATAGTATAAGGAAGGCTGGCTAGAATAAAAGAATTACTGGTTTAAAAAATTGTGGGTATCAATGCTTCCTTTAAAAAGAGAAAGAAATAGAATTGATCCTGGGGCCAACCTGATGGTGCAGCAGTTAAATTTGCGAGTTCCACTTCAGTGGCACAGGGTTTGCCAGTTTGGGTCCTGGGTGCTGACAGATGCATGGCTTATCAAGCCATGCTTTGGCAGGCATCCTGCATATAAAACAGAGGAAGATAGGCATGGATCATAGCTCAGGGCCAATCTTCCTCAGCAAAAAATGGGATGATTGGTGGCAGATGTTAGCTCAGGACTAATCTTCCTTGAAAAAAAAAAAGAATTGATCCTGTTTACAGGGAAAATAGCAGTGTCAGGGGTCTCTGAGTGAGCACTAATATAGCAAATAGAAAAGTACGATATTTATAACACTAAGTTGTAAATGTGTTTACAAGAAATCCACACTTTCTCACAAAAACATTGTTATAAAGTTGTGAGCTTTTGATAACCTATCCTATCCCCATACACATACCTTTCTTATGTCAGAAACACTAAACTGTTGCTAAGAAAAAATGTTTTAAATTGATAGAATAAGAAGCAATATAAATTTTGTTTAGGTGCAATGACGAAAAGATAAAGGAAACAAATTATATTGCTAGGAGTTGATTTCCTCTAAGATGAGGAAGGATAGAAGGGCTTTCTCTCACCAGGTTTAGAGTTCTATGGAAAGTATCAAATTACTTTTTCATTGTTTACTCTCTGTGTTGTCAGTGTATTGTATTTAAAGCTATAATCTGAGAAAATTTTATCTGCTTTCTGTCAGATTCAATCAGAAACTGACATGCTGAACATTATACCATCACCATAAGAGTGGGTGCTTAAAAGTCTCCTGACCTCCAAAAATTGTTTTTCACCACAATGGAAGGCAGAAACCCCCATTTTGCTCATCAAAATTTCAGAAAAAAATTCACATTTATACACTGATTTAAGTATTCATTGATTCTTTTCTTTGTTTTTAAATTAATTAATTTATTTATTGTTGGATGTGCATCATAATATGTTCCGAATTCTGTGTAGATTACGTCATGTTCACCACCTGAAAACTAATTATAGTCCATCCTTCACGTGTGAGCCTAATCACCCCTTTTGCCTTCCCCCCTCCCCCCTTCCCCTATGGTCATTAATTTTTACTATGTGTTTGATAAGCAAATGCAAAGAGCCTAGACTCACTAAACGACTAAGGATTTGGAAGAACATCAAACTAGAAACTGAATACCTGCAGCTTCATAATTAAATTTTTATTTTTTATTCTTGACTCTTTAGTTAGGCTTTATTGTCTCTGAGTTTTGTCCTTTATTATTCACATGGTTAAGTTTTTATATAAAACATAACTGTTACGTAAGAAAAGTGGCACTGACATTTCAAAGATGCTTATTCATTAGTGTTTGTGAAAACATTTTTGAAGAATTAATCTGAAGAAAAAGGAGAGCAGTCCTATTCTGCTCAGGCATTGTCAGTAGCAGAATATACACAAAAGTGAATCATAAATCCTAATATTTTGCTATGCTGTGCTGTAGTATAAAAGGGCTATCTTACAAATGTCATCCAAACTATTTGAATATTGGTATAATACAGCATCACATGAAATATTCTTTTGCCTGCCATTAAACCTCTGTCTTTGTTCCCCTTTGTACTTCAGAACGTGGTGCAGTGAGGGCAATTTATGGATTCCTTTTCGCCTTCTGAGACTCTCCCTGAGGAGATGCTAAGCAATTTCTTGAATGCCCCTGAAGCATTTGAAAGCTTAACAGAATTCACTGGAGGGGGTGTGGGTATTAATAGTACAGAACAATTTGCATTTACCAGCAAAGTGAGTTAAATTTATTTGTTTACTTACATATTACATTCCTATCTTTTACTCTTGATTAGCTTTTTCCCCCACTTTGATGATTAATTTTCGAGTCCACGTGGCTAGGCTTGGTGTCAGTTGTTTTGTCAAACACCAGTCTAGATGTTGCTGTTAAGATATTTTTTAGATGTGATTAACTTTTAAATCAGTAGACTTTGAGTATAGCTGATTCCTGTCCAGAAGGTGGAGGTGGCCTCATCCATTCAATAGCAAAGACTGAGGCCCCCTGAAGAAGAAGGAATTCTTCCTCCGAGCTGCACCACAGAAATTCTGCCTCAATTTCCCACCTTTCTACTCAAGATTGCAACGTCAACACTTTCAGTCTGCAGCCTGCCCCACAGGTTTCTGCCTTATTACCCCCTGTAATTACATTATACCGTTTCTTAAAATTTATCTCTCTAGATAGAAATTCCCTATTCATTCTGTTTCTCTGGAGTACCTTCACCAATACAACCAAATAGGGATCTAGATTAGTATGTCTATACAACAAGCCTGTCAGTATTCTTCTAGTTCTTAAATGGTCTCCTCAAGTGGATGACACAAGGGAGACATGTTTAATCACTGTCCTGTTGCATTATTTAAAATATTTAAATGAACCGAGAATAATAATAAGTTCTGTACATGTAAGATCTTTTATTCATGTTTTTTCTTTGTTATCCATACAGAGAGGAATTAGTTACTCCTATTTCTCATTCTCATTTCATAATGAGTCATCATCATCTGTCTGTTTAGGACTTCTCTTTCATTATATTTGCCTTCATTACATTTTAATAATTCTTGTTCTTCCATCATGTCCAATACCCACTCTTATTCATCTTGTCTACTTTGACACATATTTTACTGTGCTTGATATAAGTCCTGCATAGTCAATACATTGCTGAAGAATGTAACATTTTGTGTGGATATGTTTTGCTATGCATATATGTTATTGAGCTGTAAATTATCTTGTTGAGTTTAATTCACTTTAATTATTTGTTATATATCCATATTGGACTTGTTTTGCTTCCTTCTTCCTTGCAGTCAAAAATATATAAAAAAATGTATGGACATAGTCTTTACAGGTAGATTATTTGGTTTTCTCCAACCTCAGCTATCACTAACACTACTACAACACACATTCCAACAAAATGTCAAGCTTGACACTTTTATATGTCACGAACAAATTTTCTGTGACATACACATCACGTATCTGCCTCTGTGCATGTGCCTGTGGATATCGATACATCATTTACATCTATACATAACCCACATTTGTACACACATATAGTAGTGAGATCTCTTGGTAAGAGAAAATATAATAAGCCAGTTAATTTTGTTCAATTTTTCATATTGATTGTACCGGTACACTCTTCCACCAGGAAATATATGAGGTCTCCTGGATCTTCACATCTATGACAAGAGCCTAAATTATGTTCCTTCCTGTTAATTAAGTATTATTGTAAGATGTGTGTTTCTATTATCAAATTTTGCATTTGGTTTTGTTTGATTCTTGGTATATTTATAAATTAAATAAAGCATTTTATTGTAACATCATTGATAGTAAAAAACTGAAAATACATAAAGTGTAAATTTGATAAGTTTTGAAATATATGTGCATCCAAGAAACCATTAAAGCAATTAGATAATGAGCATATCCATCACTCCTAAAATTTCTTAATATCTACATAATAATTCCACTCAACTGCTTCTTGCCTCACAGTAGCCCAAACAGCCTTAGAATTTGCAATTTTACTTTTATTTTGAAGTAACGTGGAATTACCATAAGTTGCAAAAAAGAGCACAGAGAGTTCCTGTGTCCCATTTCGTTTCCCCAATGATAACAACTTGAATAAATACAGTACAATATCACAACCATGAAATTAACATTAGTACAATCCACTAACTTCATTAAGATTTCACCATTTTTGCATGCATTCATTTGTGTGTTTTTGTATATATAGTTCTATGCAATTTTATCATACGCATGCATTTGTGTAATCACTACAACAGTGATCATACAGACTCAGTCCATCAACAGAAGTCCCTTATGCCCTTCCTTTATAGTCATGACCCCTTCCCTTTCCTCATTCCCTGGCCTTTAGTCAACCACTAATCTGTTTTCCGTCACTATAATTTTATCTTTTGAAGAATGTTCTATGAAAAAAATACCATTTGTAAGGAAAGGCTATTTGTAACCTTTTGTGATTGGGTGTTTTTACTCAACACAATACTCTTGAGGTCCATCCACACTTTTGTATGTAACAATTGTTTGTTCTCTTGTTATTGTTATGTAGTATTTCATGATATTGAGGATACAGTTTGTTCAAGCATTCACCCACTAGAAGACATTTGTGTTGTTTCCAGTTTTCAACTATTATAAATATAGCTTCTTATAATCATCTTCATAAAGGTGATTCTCTGAACGTAAGTTTTCATTTCTCTAGGGTGAATGTCCACGAGTGTGGCTCATAGGTTTTTACAAATCTGAGGTAGTCCAACTTATCCATGTTTACTTTTACAGACTGTGCTTTGATATCATGTCTATAAACTCTTCACTAGCTCTAGGTTCTAGGTATAGATTCTCCCCTATGTTCTTGTTTAAATATTTTATAGTTTTATGTTTTACATTTTTTCTATTTTGAATTAGTTTGAATTGCATGAGGTTTATGTTAAAATTATTTATTTGTTATTCCTATGGATGTCCAATTAGTCCATCACCATTTTTAAAAAGGCTATTCTTTATTGAATTAACTTTTTACATTCAAGAAGGATTAATTAGACTTTTGTGAGGTATATTTCTGAGTTCTTGAATGTCTTCAATTAATTTATGTGTCCATCTCTCCACCAATATCGCACAGTCTTGATTACTGTAAATATATTGTAAGACAGCATGATGTAGGATATTTCCTATTTTATTATTCTAAAATTTTAAATGAATTTTGCCTATGCTAGTTTCTTGGCTTTTCACATAAATTTTAGTATAAATTCATCAATATCTACAAAGTATCTTGCTGAGATTTTTATTGGGTTGGGATTAAACCTATAGATCAATTTTGGAAGAACTGATGTCTTTATTATATTTAGTCTTCTAATCTCTGAAATTATGTCTGCATATTCATTCAGATCTTCTTTGATTTCTTTAGTCAACATTTTGTACATTTTTAGTATACAGATATTATACATTTTTAAAATTTTCTAAATAAGTAATCCATTATACTTGGGTGATTTATGTGTTCTCTTAGCTTGTACCTAAGTAATTCATTATTCTTAGGGTATTTTTAAGCTCTATCTATCTATCATCTATCTATCTATCTATCTATCTATCTATCTATCTATCTATAGTATTATTTTGAATGTTAAACCCACCATATATGTCTGGATAAAAGAACCATTGTGCATTATTGTTTTTAGTTAATGCTAGATTCAGTTTGCTAAAATTCAGTTTAGATTTTTGATTATATGTTCAAGACAGATATTGTTATGTTGCTTTCTTTTCTTACAATGCTTTTGTCTGCTTTTTATATCAGGGCAAAGCTCTACTTGTAAAGGTGGAGAATACACCTCCTCTTTAGTTTTCTGAAAGAATATGTAGATAACTGGCTACTTCTTTTTCCCTAAACATTATGCAGAGTTCCCTAGTCAACTCACTTAACGGATCTTGGGGTGGAGGAGTGTTAATTTGAACACAGATTTACTGTATGAGATCATCTTCATTTTCGAATTTTTATAGTGTTTTTCATACTGTCCATGCAGATTAATATACACATATATATACACACACATATATAATACTCCTGTTAAGTATCATCCTCACCTGAAGCACAGAGTATTTTTTTCGTAGAAAATTTTAGTGTCAGCTTAAGTTTCTTTTGTATTTTTCTTATTCTAATTTTTGTTGATCTTTTAAAATCAGTATTGTATTATGCACTAAATTTTAATAATCTTCAAAACATTTTATCAAATATTTGTTAAATACTAATCTCTCATTTCTTGAATTTTTTTATTCTATGGAAAAATAACAAAAACTTCTTGAAAAAACTCATATGGCTGGGGCTGGCCCCGTGGCCGAGTGGTTAAGTCTGTGCGCTCCGCTGCAGGTGGCCCAGTGTTTCGTTGGTTCGAATCCTGGGCGCGGACATGGCACTGCTCATCGAACCACGCTGAGGCGGCATCCCACATGCTACAACTAGAAGGACCCACAACAAAGAATATACAACTATGTACTGGGGGCTTTGGGGAGAAAAAGGAAAAAATAAAAAAAATCTTTAAAAAAAAAACTCATATGGATACTTAATAATGAAATAGAGAGTAACTTTTAAAATGAATGAAATATATTATCAACATTTGTAATTATCAACACATTTTGTTCTCTTTTTGGTATATTATTTGTGGGACTATCAAAAGGCAGACCAAGATTAATTTTATAATTTGTATATTGGGTTATTTTTACTGACAGTTTATTTGTTGAAATCAAGATATGAGTCTTTTACTTTCTTCTGTTATAAAAATCATAATTATTCACTGAATAAATTTTGCAGAAAACATATAAGCAGTAAATATTAATTAACCTTTCTAATAGTATCAGTACCCAACAACAACTAGTATTAACATTTCACTCAGCGTATTCAAAATATGTTTTCTAGGAAACAAGTAATTTCTTATATTTATATATGCATAGTTCATATACCTAGGTATATGATTTCTTCATAATAATTAAAAAATAAACTGTATAAACTTTTTAGTACTATTAATCTTCAAATGACAATATATGTATAATTTATTTTATTCCACTGATTTATGTTTCAAATTTGAACAGCTAAATGAAATATTATATTCCATGATGGTGGACTAAGAATAATGTCCAGTCCCTCTATCATGTAAATAAAGTCCAATTAATGTTACAAATACTAAAATTAAACAAAAAAATCGAAGAATTTAGGGAGGGTTTAGAGAAAGTTTGTCCAGAAGACATAATATGTATATAAATTGTTCATATCATGCTATACTTTCACTAGAAATATGGCATAGACCAATTCATGACACAATCACTTTTCACTTCTTAAAAGAGGAATTATCAAATCACTGCTGTGAAACAATGGAGCCTGATAAAAAGTATACGACACAGTCATAGGAACCAAATTTGAGGAAAATCGGCAACATGAGAGGCAACAAACTTAATTCATCAAGGTAGAACTCCTATGCAAATACATAGCAGCAATAAAAGCATGACTTTTAAAGAAGAATTATTTTTGTTTTTCAGAGAAATAAGGAAAAACAACAATCCATGACACAAAAACAGGCATTTAAGAATCAAGATCAAAGTGATAGAACAAAAGTAAAAAAAAAAAAAAAAAAGAAGCTTCATGAGAGACCTCAAGATATTTATCTTAATTGATATATCCATTCTTACAGAAAATTGGAGTGATTTAGACAAAATTAGTTTGATTTGGATCTTCTGAGTTGCTGAAATGCCAGCAGTATTGAATTGATAGACTCTCTAGGGCTCATATATGAAATAATGGCCCCGATGGGGAAAGAATAGGACCCTATGATCCCCACATGGAAAAGGGGCATCTGAGGAAATTCAGCTGACTCTTGACTTCAAATGCTCACATACAATGAGCCTTCTTGAAGGTACAATCAAGTTTGATCTTAACATACCTCACAGAACAGTATAATGACTAAAACAGAGAAATGTGCTTACACAAAGACACACACACATTCACAAACACACATAGAAACTTGAAAGTTTATTCTAAAGGTTGTGAGAATAAAAGAGTCATTTGAACTCCCTTTCTGTATCCACCATTCTTCTTCACTCCCACACAGCATAGCCACTATCCTTACCTGATTTATTGTCTATAGTCCCTAATCCGTGCTACTGTACTATAAAATTTACTTAATTATTATGCTTATACTTCCTCTCTTCCTCTCAGAGATGGCAAGGGTTTATGTGTTTTTTATTTTCATGAATGTATATACATCACTTAGAAGAATGACTGGCACATAGAAAGCATTTTCTAAATATAGGATGACCATATCTGTGTTTTCTTTTCTCTCTGAAGGGATGTCCCTAACCATGTTTATAGGAATCATACTGGAAAGTGAACCTTGGGAAAATATATTGCATAGTTTTTCCATATCGTTTGTACTGCATATTTTACATCTTTGTTCCTCAAGCTATAGATCAAGGGATTCAACATGGGGATAACCAGGGTGTAAAATATGGAAACCACCTTCTCAGTATCAAATGAATGGCTAGACTTGGGTTTCAGGTCTATGGAATGTGTCAAATTAACTTTTCACTGTTTACTGTCTGTGTTAATTCATCATATTATTATTTTCTAGAGCTACACTCTTTCAGATACATGGGATTTCTGACAGATTCCACCGGAAACTGAACATGCTGTACATTGTACCATCACCATAAAACCAGGTAGTTAAAAGTTTACTAGACATTAAAAATTGCTTTTCACATCTCAGTGTAAAGTGGAAACTCCCTTCTTGTTCAAGAGTTTAGAAAAAAGTCACATTTATACAGTGATTTAAATATTCTTTAATTATTAAAATATTTTGAGAAGGGAACAAGAAGAGTCTAGCATCACTAAATGAGGATTAGGAATGACATCAAACCAGAAAATAAATTCCTGCAGTTTTATAATAATTTTTAGGTTTCTTTTCCTGTCTCTTTTGCTGGCTTTCTTGTCTCTTGGTTTTTCTTCTATTATTCATATGATTAAGGTTTTATACAAAATATAACTATTACTTGAGCAATATAGCATTGACATTTCAAGGATGCTTACTTGCTTTTGTGGAAATGGTTGAACAATTAATCTGAAGCAAAAGGAGTGCAGTCCTATTCTGTTCATACATTATCAATAGCAGCATGCACACAGAAGGGAATCAGAAATCCTAATATTTACTATGCTTTGACAAAAAATATATGTGTTATTTTGCAAATGTCACCTAATCTATTTTGATATTGGCATAATATGGCACCACATGAAATATTCTATTTACCTGTCATGCAACCTCTGTCTTGACTCCCCCATGTGTTTCTGAACATGGCATAGTAAGAACAATTTATGGATTCTTTTTCACCCTCAGAGACTCTCCCTGAGAGTTGAGGAGATGCCAAGCAATTTATAGATTATCCCTGAGGCATTTGAAAGCTTAACAGAATGAAAGTGAGGTGTTTATGAATTGTCTAGAGCCCTTTGTATTTAGAGAAAGTGAGTTAGATTGATTTGTTTGTTTATGTATTAAATTCCTACATTTTACTCTTGATTAGCTTCCCTTTTTGCCCACTTTGATGGTTAGTTTCTATGTCCTCTTGACTAGACTATGGTACCCAGTTGTTTGGTCAAACATCAGTCTAGATATTGCTATGAATATTTTTTGTTTGTTTCTTTTACTGAGCGGGATTCACCCTGAGCTAACATGTGTTACCAGGCTTCCTCTTATGGCTTGAGGAAGATTCACTCTGAGTTAACATCTGTGCCCATCTTCCTCTATTTTGTATGTGAGTTGTCACCACAGGATGGCTGCCAACAAGTGGTGTACATCTGCTTCTGGGAACTGAAACTGGCCCACAAAAATGGAGGGTGTTGAATTTAACCACTAGGCCTCAGGGCAAGCCCCCAGAAGATATTTTTAGATGTGATTAACCTTTACATCAGCAGATTTTCAGTACAACTGATTACCTTCCATAATGTGGCTAGGCCTCATCCAACCAGTTGAATCCTTAAAGACCGAAGACTGAGGTCCCTCAAAGAAAAAGGAATTCTATTTCAGACTGCAATACAGGAATTCTACCTCAGTTTCCCACCTTTGTACTCAAGACTGCAACTTCAACTCTTGGAATGCCAGCCTACCCACAGATTTTTGCCTTACCAGTCCCAACAATCATATGAGTCAATTCCTTAAACATCTGTCTTTATATATTAATACACATTATACATATATATTTTATATACATAAATATAATCTTCTCCGTTTGGTTCTGTTTCTCTAAATGCCCTGAATAACACAAGCATCTAGGGAAATGGATTAATATATTTTATCTATACAACAAACTTCTATTTCTCCAGTTATACAAAAGTCTCCTCAAATAGATGACACATTGAAGATGTTTTTAAATGCTGTCTTACTGCATTATTTAAATGGTTAGGTGAACTAAAAATAATAATATATTGTCTATATAAGGTGCTGTTTCCCTAATTCTTTTGGATTGCTCTATTTGTTTTCCTTTTTGACCACAAGGAGAGGAATGAGTTACTTCTACTTCTTATCATCTGTTGAGATCTTCTTTTTCATTGTATTTGCCTGTATTACATTTCAATATTTCTTATTTTTCCGTCATGTCCAAAGTTCATTCCAATTACTCCTGTCTAATTTGACACATCTGCTGTGCTTGATATATAGCCTGCATGATCAATATATTCTGTGAAAATGCATTACTTTGTGTATATATGTTTTGCCATGTTATTTTGCTTTAATAAATTGTGATGTTGCATTTTAAATAAATTTAATTATTTGTGATGTATCCATGTTGTGACTTTTCTTTTACTTTTTTCATTATAGTCAATAATATATAACAAATTTCATGGATCTATTCTTTTCTTTCTTTTTTTTTGGTGAGGAAGATTCACCCAGAGCTAACATCTGTTGCCAATCTTCCTCTTTTTGCTTCAGGAAGATTGTCCCTGAGCTAACATCTATGCCAATCTTCCTCTATTTTGTATGTAGGACACTGCCATAGCATGTCTTGGTAAGCAGTGTGTAGGTCTGTGCCCAGAATCCAAACCTGCAAAACCCATGCCAGCAAAGCAGAGCACATGAAATTAACCACCATATCACCAGGCAAACGTCTGCAAATTTCATGGATCGATTCTTTATTGGTAGATATTTGTCTCCAACTTCTGTTATCAACAACACTGCTACAACATCCAGTTCAATAAAAAGACTTGAGCTCACCACGTTGATATGTTGTAAAAACATTGTTCATGATACGTTTTACATATCTGACTCTGTGTGTGTGTGTTGATATACACATAGATATGCCTACACTACACATATACACATACATAAGTACACACATGGCATTAAGAACTCTTGGAAAGAAAAAATAATAATAAGACATTGAATTTTGTTAAATATTTCAGATTTTTTGTATATCTTCCACCAGCAAATAGATTCAGTTCTTGGAGTTTCACGCCTGTGATATGTCCCTGATTTATATATTCTCTTGTTAATTGAATAATATTGCGAAGTGTGTGTTTCTATTACTGACTTTTTCCTTGTTTTTGGTTTGATTTCTTGGCTTGTTTAGTAATTAGGTAAAACAACTTTATAGAGGTATCATTGAAAATAATAAACTCTACATATAGAAAGTATGAAATTTGTTTAGTTGTGACATATGTATGCATCTGAAAATCATCGAAACAATCAAGATAATGAACATATCCATCTCCCCCAAAGTTTCTTGGTGTGTCTCAATGCAATATTTCCATTCTGCCCCTTCCTGCTCTACACTGTCCCAGAAAGTCTTAGATTTAACTTTTTTAACTTCTTGTTTTGGAATAGTTATACAAGAAACTGCAGAAAAAGGATCGAAGACAGTTCCTGTGTTCCACTTAGTTTCCTTAAGGGGTAACAACTTGCATAAATACAGTACAGTGTTACAGCCATGAAATCAACGTTAATACAATCCACTGATTGTTCAGATTTTACCAGTTTTTGCATGCAGTCATTTGTGGGTTTGTGTGTGTTTGGGTGTGTATATATATATATATATATGTATGGATATAGGTATAGATGATATAGATATAGATATAGATATATACTTATATACAATTTTATTATATGTGTACATTTGTGTTACCACCACAGCAGTCAACATGCAGACCTTGTCCATCACCACAAAGGTCTCTTATGCCATTCCTTTATAGCCATATCCTGTTCCCTTCTCTCATCGTCCTGTTTTTTTTTTTTTTAAAGATTTTATTTTTTCCTTGTTCTCCCCAAAGACCCCCGGTACAGAGCACGTGAACTTAACCACTCGGCCACGGGGCCAGCCCCTCATCGTCCTGTTTTTAACCACTGTCAACCACTAATCCATTTTCCATCGCTATAATTTTATAATTTTAAGAATGTTGTATAAATGAAATATTACTTGTAACCTTTTGCGATTGTCTTTCTTCAGTCAACATAATTCTCTTGAGATCCATGGTGTTTTTATGTATAAATTGTTTGTTCCTTTATCATTGGTTTATTATTATTGTTACTTTATTATTTCATGTGAATGATGATACAGTTTGTTCAGCCATCCACCCATGGAAATACATTTAGGTTGTTTCCAATGTTCAACTATTACAAGAAAGCTTCTATGAACTTTTGTGCAAAGGTGATGGTATAGACATAAGTTTTCATTTCTCTTGGATGAATGTCCAAGTGTGTGGTTGGTGGTTTGATTTAATTTTGAAGTGAAATTTATCAATATGCACTTATATAGATCATATTTTTAATGTCATGTTGATGAACTGTTCACCTAACCTTAGGTCCTGCCAAGATGTTTTCTTTCAGGTTTTTGTATAAAATTTTATAGTTTTACTTTTTATATTTAAGTGATGGTGTATCTTGAGTTAATTTTTGTGTAAAGTTTAGGTAAACATTCTAATTTCGTTTCTTCTTTTATCTATATTTTGCCTAGGGACTTCCAATTGTTCTAGCACAAATTTCTTAAAATGGCTATCCTTCTTTCATTGAATTACCTTTGTACCTTATCAAAAATTAGTTGGACTTCTTCATAAGGGTCTATTTCTGGCTTCTCTATTCTATCATATTGATATATTTGTCTGTCCCTCCACCAATTCCACTCAGTCTTGATAACTATAGTTATACAGTAAATCTTACACACTGATCATTTCCACATTATTCTGATTTAAAAATGTGCTTTAGCCATTCTATGCCTTTGGCAATTTATATAAACTTTAGTATAAACCTGTGTATTATCTACAAAAAGATGCTGATATAGTATTTGAGTTTTCATTAAAACTTTAGGTCAATTTGAGAAAAACTGAAATCTTTACTACATTTAGTTTTCTAATCCAAGAAAACAAAATTTCTCCATTTTTTAGATCTTCTTTGATTTCTTTATCCAGCATTTAGTGCTTTTCAGTAAACAAATCCAGTACATATTTTGTTAGTTTAACTAAGTATTCATCATCCTTGGGGTGATGTGGTTTTTTAAATTTCTGTTTCATTGCTATTTTGTAGAAACCTGATTAATATTTGCTTGTTGATCTCGTATCCTGTTACCTCGCTGAACTTACCTTTTATGTCTAAGTTTTTTGGGGGTTTTGTCTGTTTTTTATAGATTCCTTGAGAGTTTTTGTGTTGTGATTACAGACATTATTAGGTTTAAGTTTATCACATTGTTATTTGCTTTCTATTCATTTCATCTATTTTTATTCTACTTTTTTCTCTTCTACCTTGTATTGTGAACTTAAAAGCTATAATTTTGTTGTTATTTCAGTGTTTGCTTCAGGGCACATGGTATAGATATTTCACTTGTCACAAACTATGTTGTAATCATAGCCCTTCATGTAAAAAACAAGAACTTCACAATGTTTAACCACTCCCATCATGACCTTTATACAATGTGCATTATGCATTTTTATAATTTTTAAACATTTCATTGTCTTTGAGATTTAAATATTTGAAACCATGTATGTAGATATTAGTTCCAGTGCTCTTCATTTCTTTGTCTAGATTCATATTTTTAACTGGTATCATTTTTCTTCTGACTGAAAGGCTTCCTGTGTTGGTTCTTACAGTGCAAGTCTGCTGGTAATGGATTCTTTCAGCATTTGTACATCTGAAAAGTTTTTATTTTGGATAATTTTGTGAAAGATCTTTTTCTGGGTACAAAATTCTACATTGACAGTTATTTTACTTCACTGCTTTAATGATTTTTCTTCCAATGAATTCTCACCTGCAGTACTTCTGATGAAAAATATGATATTATTTTTTCTCTGGTTTTCTGTATAACAAGAATCTTCTTTCTTTGACTGCATAAGGTTTTTATTTATCACTGGCTTTGAGCAATTTGATTGTGGTATACCTTCAAGTAGTTGTCTACATGTTTCTTGTATCTGGGTTTTGTTAATCTTCTTGAATCTGAGTTTTTTTTTAAAGATTATGATAGATTACAACCTTGTGAGATTTCAGTTGTACATTATTGTTAGTAATGTTGTGGGTGCACCACTTCACCCTTTGTGTCCTCCCCCCTTTTCCCTGGTAACCACCAATCGGTTCTCCTTGTCTATATGTTAACTTCCACCTATAAGTGGGGTCATATAGAGTTCATCTTTCTCTGTCTGGCTTTTTTCGTTTAATATAATACCCTCAAGGTCCATCCATGTTGATGTGAATGGAACAATTTGGTCCTTTTTTATGGCTGAGTAGTATTCCATTGTGTATATATACCATATCATCTTTATCCAGTCGTCAGTTTCTGGGCATTTAGTTTGATTCCACAACTTGGCTACTGTAAATAATGCTGTGATGAACATATGGGTGCACTGGATTCTTGGGATTGCTGATTTCAGGTACTTAGGATAGATACCCAGTAGTGGGATAGCTGGGTTATAGGGTATTTATATTTTTAACTTTTTGAGAAATCTCCATACTGTTTTCCATAGTGGCTGCACTAGTTTGCATTGCCATCAACAGTGTATGAGGGTTCCTTTTTCTCCACAACCTCTCCTACATTTGTCACTTTTGCTTTTGGATATTTTTGCCAATCTAACGGGTGTAAGGTGATATCTTAGTGTAGTTTTGATTTGCATTTCCCTGATGATTAGCGATGATGAACATCTTTTCATGTGTCTATTGGCCATACTTATATCTTCTTTGGAGAAATGTCTGTTCATGTCCTCTGCCCATTTTGTGATCGGGTTGTTTGTTTTTTTGTTGTTAAGCTGTGTGAGTTCTTTGTATATTATGGAGATTAACCCTTTGTCAAATAAGTGGCTTGTAAATATTTTTTCCCAGTTAGTGGGCTGTGTTTTTGTTTCAATCCTGTTTTCCCTTGTCTTGAAGAAACTCTTTAGTCTGATGAAGTACCATTTGTTTATTCTTTCTATTGTTTCCCTCATCTGAGGAGTTATAGTGTCTGAAAAGATTCTTTTGAAACTGATGTCAAAGAGTGTACTGCCTATATTCTCTTCTAGAAGACTTATTGTTTCAGGCCTAATCTTTAGGTCTTTGATCCATTTTGAATTTATTTTGGTGTGTGGTGAAAAAGAATGGTCGATTTTCATTCTTTTATACATGGCTGTCCAGTTTTCCCAGCACCATTTGTTGAAGAGACTTTCTTTTCTCCGTTGTAGGCCCTCAGCTCCTTTGTCAAAGATTAGCTCTCCATAGATGTGTGGTTTTATCTCTGTACTTTCAATTCTGTTCCATTGATCAGTGCACCTGTTTTTGTACTGGTACCATGCTGTTTTGATCACTGTAGCTTTGCAGTATGTTTTGAAATTGGGGGATTGTGATGCCTCCAGCTTTGTTTTTCTTACTCAGGATTGCTTTAGCAATTCACAGTCTTTTGCTGCCCCATATGAATTTTAGGATTCTTTGTTCAATTTCTGTAAAGAGTGTCATTGGGATTCTGATTGGGATAGCATTGAATCTGTAGATTGCTTTAGGTAGTATGGACATTTTACGTATGTTTATTCTTCCAATCCATGTGGATGGAATGTCTTTCCATCTCTTTATGTCATCATCAATTTCTTTCAAGAGAGTCTTGTAGTTTTCATTGTGTAAATCTTTCACTTCCTTGGTTAAATTTTCCCAAGGTATTTTATTCTTTTCATTGCGATTGTGAATGGGATTGAGTTCTTGAGTTCTTTTTCTGTTAGTTCATTGTTAGTGTATAGAAATGCTACTGATTTATGTATGTTGATTTTATACCCTGGAACTTTGCTGTAGCTGTTGATTGTTTATAATAGTTTTCCTATGGATTACTTGGGGTTTTCTATATATAAGAACATGTCGTCTGCAAACAGCGAGAGATTTACTTCTTCATTGCCTATTTGGATTCCTTTTATTTCTTTTACCTGCCAGATTGCTCTGGCCAACACCTCCAGTACTATGTTGAATAGGAGTGGTGAAAGTGGGCACCCTTGTCTTTTTCC
Source organism: Equus caballus (assembly GCF_041296265.1). Taxonomy (NCBI): domain Eukaryota; kingdom Metazoa; phylum Chordata; class Mammalia; order Perissodactyla; family Equidae; genus Equus; species Equus caballus. The sequence goes on from NC_091695.1 coordinate 17,929,830, forward strand.
TGTTCTCAGAGGGATGGCTTTCATTTTTTGTCCATTAAGTATGATGTTGGCGGTGGGTTTGTCATACATGGCCTTTATTATGTTGAGGTACTTTATTTCTATACCCATTTTATTGAGGGTTTTTATCATAAATGGGTGCTGGATCTTGTTGAATGCTTTCTCTGCATCTATTGAGATGATCATGTGGTTTTTGTTTCTCATTTTGTTAATGTAGTGTATTACGTTGATTGACTTGCGGATGTTGAACCATCCCTGTGTCCCTGGTATAAATCTCACTTGATCATGGTGTATAATCTTTTTGATATATTGCTGTATTCAGTTTGCCAGAATTTTGTTGAGGATTTTTGCATCTATGTTCATCAGTGATATTGGCCTGTAGTTCTCCTTCTTTGTGTTGTCCTTGTCAGGTTTGGGGATCAGAGTGATATTGGCTTCATAGAATGTGCTAGGGAGTACTCCATCTTCCTCAATTTTCTGGAATAGTTTGAGAAGGATAGGTATTAAATCTTCTTTGAATGTTTGGTGGAATTCTCCAGAGAAGCCGTCTGGTCCTGGACTCTCATTTTTGGGGAGGTTTTTGATTACTGTTTCTATTTCTTTACTTGTGATTGGCCTATTCAGATTCTCCATTTCTTCCTGGTTCAGTTTGGGGAGGTTGTAAGAGTCCAGGAATTTGTCCATTTCTTCTAGGTTGTTCAATTTGTTGGCGTATAGTTTTTCATAGTATTCTCTTATGATCCCTTGTATTTCTTTGGTATCTGTTGTGATTTCTCCTCTCTCATTCCTAATTTTATTTATTTGAGATTTCTCTCTTCTTTTCTTGGTGAGTCTGGCCAAGGGTTTGCCGATTTTGTTAATTTTTTCGAAGAACCAACTCTTTGTTTCAGTGATCCTTTCTACTGTCTTTTTAGTTTCAATATCGTTTATTTCTGCTCTTATTTTTATTATTTCCCTCCTTCTACTGACTCTGGGCTTTGTTTTTTCTTCTTTTTCTAATTCTGTTAGGAGTCGTTTGAGGTTGCTTATGTGAGCTTTTTCTTGTTTTGTGAGGTGAGCCTGTATTGTGATGAATTTCCCTCTTAGGACTGCTTTTGCTGCATCCCAAATGATTTGGTATGACGTATTCTCATTTTTATTTGTCTCCAGATAATATTTGATTTCTTCTTTAATTTCTTCAATAATCCATTGTTTGTTCAGTAGAGTGTTGTTTAGTCTCCACATTTTTGCACCTTTCTCTGCTTTATTCTTGTAGTTGATTTCTAGTTGCATAGCATTGTGATCAGAAAAGATGCTTGATGTTATTTCAACTCCCTTGTAATTATTGATTCTTGCTATGTTTCCCAAAATATGGTCAATCCTTGAGAATGTTCCATGTGCACTTGAGAAGAATGTGTAGCCTGCTGTTTTTGGATGAAGTGTTCTATATATATCTATTAAGTCCATCTGGTCTAATTTTTCATTTGATTCTATAATTTCTTTGTTGATTTTCTGTCTGGATGTTCTATCCATTGGTGTTAATGGGGTGTTGAGGTCCCCCACTTTAACAGTATTGTTGTTGATGTCTTCTTTTAGTTCTGTTAAGAGTTGCTTTACAAATTTTGGTACTCCTGTGTTGGGTGCGTATATATTTACAAGTGTTATGTCTTCTTGGTGGAGAGTCCCTTTTATCATTATATACTGTCCCTCTTTGTCTTTCTTTACCTGTTTTGCTTTGAAGTCTACTTTGTCTGATATTAGTATAGCAACACCTTTCTTTTGTTCATTATTAGCTTGGAGTATTGTCTTCCATCCCTTCACTCTGAGTCTGTGTTTGTCTTTGGGGCTGAGGTGTGTTTCCTGAAGGCGGCATATTGTTGGGTCTTGTTCTTTGATCCATCATGCCACTCTGTTTCTTTTGATTGGAGAGTTCAATCCATTTACATTTAGAGTGATTATTGAAATGTGGGGGCCTACCTCTGCCACTTTATGTCTTGTTTTCCGGTTCTCTTCAATTTCCTTTGTTTCTCATCCCATGGTTTAGTCTGTTCTGATGGAGAGCTGCTACTCTCTGTTGTTGTCCTTCTACTTATCTTCTTTGCTCTTGGTTTTGTAGTCCCTTTCCTTTTTTTTATTTTTCAGGAATGAGGGTTTTCCTGAGCATTTCTTGAAGAGGAGGTTTGGTGGCAATGAACTCCCTTATTTTTGTTTATCTGGGAAAGTTTTTATTTCTCCATTGTATTTAAAGGATATTTTCACTGGGTAGAGAATTCTCAGCTGCAGGTTTTTGTCCTTCAGATTTTTGAATATATCATTCCACTCTCTTCTAGCCTGTAAAGTTTCTGCTGAGAAATCTGCTGAAAGCCTGATGGGTGTTCCTTTGTAGGTTAATGTCTTCTGCCTGGCTGCCCTTAGTATTCTCTCCTTGTCGTTGACTTTTCTACCGTATGTCTTGGGGTTGGTCTACTTACATTGATAAAGTTTGGAGATCTATTGGCTTCTGTCACATGAAGTTCCATCTCTCTCCCCGGGTTTGGGAAGTTCTCAGCCATTATTACTTTGAATAGGCTTTCTGCCCCCTTCTCCCTCTCTTCTCCCTCTGGTATACCTATAATCCTTAGGTTGCATCTCCTAATTGCGTCAGATAATTCTCAGAGAGTTTCTTCATTTCTTTTTAGTCTTAGCTCTCTCTCCTCCTCTGCCTGCAGCATTTCTATATTCCTATCTTCCAAATTGCTAATTCTTTGCTCCATATTATCGGCCCTACTGTTCAATGCGTCTAGATTTTTCTTAATCTCCTCTATTGTGTTCCTCATTTCCAGTATTTCTGTTTGGTTCTTCTTTATACTATCAAACTCTTTTGTGACATAGCTCCTGAACTCGTTGAGTTGTCAATCTGAATTCTCTTTTAACTCATTGAGTTTTTTAATGATGGGTGTTTTGAAGTCATCGTCATTTAGGCTATATATTTCATTGTCTTTGGGATTGTTTTCTGTGTGTTTGCATTTTCCTTCTGTTCTGGAGATTTAATATATTTTTTCATATTGCTTGATGGTGTAGATTTGTGCCTCCGCATAGAGATAGAGTTTAGTTACTGCTTCCACTTGTTTCTACTGGCGTGGAGGCGGGACAGCTGTTTATACTGCTCCAACCAGGAACCCTATCAGCTGTTGCTAACTGGGCCTGGGCCCCTCCTCGCAGTCACAGTGATCCTGTTGGTTCCCTCTTCAGCTGTGGAGGCTGTCACAGGGGGGCTTCAGACTGCTGGTGCCTACTGTTGCAGACCACCTAGACGTGCTCCCTCCTTAAGGTCTGCAGTGGTTTATGGGTTTTCCCAGTGGCCAGGGGCCGGCTCACTTATATTTGCAGCTCTGTCATTTTCAGTGCCCACAAAATCTCACTTGTCCACTATGGGTCACAGCAGAGCTATGGGCATTTTCTACAGTCTGTGGGTAGCTCGCCTAGCTATGCTACTTTTGCCCCAGGGTCTTTCAGCCTTGTGGTTGCCGGGTGGGTGCTCTCTACTAGTGCTGTGCAGAGGCTATCGCTGAGGCTTCTGTGAGACTGTAGAGTTTCCCCCTGGGCCACAGAACCGGGTCGCTGGAACTCCACCCAGCCCCAGTCCTCTCCCCTAGGATCTCGGAGAGCCCATTGCCCTCTCTGGGGGATAGCCGGATACCTTGAGTTCAGTGGCAGCTGGTCGGCTGCTGTCCTGCCTGGGATTCACCACTTTGGGACCCTCCCAGCATTGTGATGCTGGGAAGGGCCTCTCAACTAATGGCAGGTAAAGACCTTGCCTGCTGCCCGGACGGAGCTCTAGAGTTTCTCCCCAAGGCCGTGTGGCCAGCCGCTGGAGCTCCACCCAGCCACGGTCCTCTCCCAGGACATCTCCGGTAGTCCCAAGCCCCTCCTCGGCAAAAGCCAGGTCAGTGGAGCCAGCGGCGGCAGCTGGCGGGCCGCCACACAGTTTGGGATTCTGTCCGGGAGCCCCCAGGAATTGTGGATGCTGGGAGGGACCTCTCCGCTAATGGCGGGTAGGGGTTTTCCCCACCAACTCCGGTGTATAACTCTGGAGCTCCCCTCTGGGCTCAGGTATAATTGCAGGGGGCTTAGGTAGGGCTCTGTTCACCTGTTTCTACCGTCGCTCCTCTGGTGTGTGCTCCCTCCTGCCCTTGGAGTGTGGCAATGTTCTGGGGGCGTCTGCTGGAAGAAAGCCACCCGCAGGCTCTAGGCTGTTGGGGGGTCAGGGTCGGAGAGTTTTCACCTATCTCCACCTCCTCCCAGTGGGAAGTCCATCTGCCTTCCGATGTATAGCAGTATGGGTCTCTCCGACGTCCTGAGATGCTATATAGATATCCTTTGTCAAGCGATGAATGTCCAATTAGTTGTAGATTCGAAGGGGGAGAGACAAAGAAGTCTGCTCACGCTGCCATCTTGGATCTTGAATCTGAGTTTTTTTATTTTTACCATATTTAAAATTTTTCACTTATATTTTTCTGAATAGTTTTAATTCTCTTCTGTTTTGGGGAGTTCAACTACATGCACACTTAGCTGCTTAAGGTTGTCTCCCAGTTTATTGTTGCTTTTTTCATGTTTTTGATTTTTTCACTCTCTGTGTTTCATTTTGGACACTTTCTATTATATCTAGAGGTTCACTAATCTTTTCTTCTGTAATATCTAATATGCTGTGAATACAATCCCATGTAACTTTTAGCTTGAACATCGTGCATTTTATCTTAGAATTTCAATTTCTTAATACCCTCTCTGACTCTAATTACCTTTTTGAAAATATGATATACAGTTATAATAACCATTTTTTGTTCTGGTTTGATATTTCAAACTTACATGTAAGTTTTTGATGGATTTTGATTAATTGGTTATTCTGTTCATTATGGATCACGTTTTCCTATCTCTGTATGCCTATTAATTATAAAAGCTATCTCATGCATTGTGAATTTTATTTTGGTGGGTGCTATATAATTTTGTATTTTACAAATATTCTTGAGCTTTGCTTTGAGATGCATTTATTTAGAAATACTTTAATCCTTTCAGATATTGTTTTCGTGATTTCTTAGGTGGGTCCAGAGCAGTGCTAATTATTCTCCTCTATGGAGTAAACCTTCTTAAGTACTCTACCTAAAGCCCCATGAAATGTGACTTTTTCTACCCTCTGTGTAACAAATTGGAACAATTCCTGCCTCTATTTGAGTTCTGGGCCCTGCTGTCTTTAATCCTTTCAGATGGTTCTTTCTTCAGGCATGAATTGTTTCCACTTGCATATGCTGATCTGCCATCTGTCAAGTAATTCAGGGGGATTCTCTGCAGAGCTCCAGTGCCCTTTTCTGTGCATACAACTTTCACAGAATATTTCTTCAAATGATTGTCCTTTGTGTTACTAAAAAGTGCTTCCTTGCTTACACAACAAAGATGTTAATAACCCACAGGCACTGCTTTTCTTGTTTCCTGAAGTGCAGAAGTAGTGAAGGTGATTTTACTGGTAGCATTATCCTGCACTAACTTATATGATAATTGCATGCCTCAGGGCCAGGCAACTATTTTCTGGAAGAAGGAGTTTAGAGGTAGAGAGTTGCCTACATAGTATTATGTTCACGGGCATAAGTGATACCAGAAAAGCCATGTAAATACAGAATTTTTTTCTTATTTGTCTTTGATCTCTTAAATTCTACCTTAAGTACCTTCACTTCAAAGTTAAAGAAAGTCATTCTCTAGTAGCCCACAAACCCTTTGGGAAGTAATGTAGATTATCAAATTTTTGGCAAGATATTGTTAACCATCCTCCAGATTTAATGGGGTGTGTGAGTTATAGTTCATAGTCTGGAGGGGAAGCCATGTTTATGAAGATAAACTCTGGATCCTGCCTAAACAGACTGTATCCTGAGGAAATATGCACCTTTGGAGACAAGAAAGACCTGACAGAAAGTGAGTATGAAAAGGAATCAGAAGAAGGTGACCAAAGGTGACTCTGCCTCCTCTAAATGTGAACTAGAGAAGTAAAGAATGGTAGTAAATCTCTTAGGTATCATAAATATATCATTTTCTTATGTTGACTTGATGGAAAATTACTAGCAATTACTTAGGTGACTTGAGATTTACCTCAACAATATCTCCCACAGGAGTCCATTTGGTACTTTAGTATTGGGATCATTACACAAAGAACAGCAATGCATTATGAAAAGGGATTAAAAATTGTCCCTCAAATCACTTTGCCAAAAATTGAAAAGATACTAAGTTAAATGAATTTGTCTGGAGAGTATTCTAGCTTTGTAGAAAGCAAGGACAAAATCCGTAAAAGCAAAAACAAATAAGTAAAAAGAACTAACTGTAAAATCTATGTTTCTGTTAATCAAGGTGATTTTTCAGAAGAAATTTGAAACTATCTGAAGTGCTGTAAGGCATAAACTGGTACATGATCTGTATATCTTACTTTTTTGGTTGTTTATGAAAATTTTTCATGTATGGGTTTGTGGCAATCAAATTAGCTGCATTAAGACTCAAGATGTACAGCAAATGTATGTGATTATTGTACATTTTTTGGATCATTACTCAACTTTAGGCATTTACAGAACACACAGCAGCCTATGCTTGTGACTGTGCAGCAATGACTCACAGACATGATAAAATTTTACTCACTAATTGAATAACACAGAGATTGTCCCCATAAACTTTCACATTGAACAACATCAAAGGACACCAATTTCTTTATTTTCTATTTACTTCCTGAAATTGTGCAATATAACCGCTCTCCATATGGTTTTCTCTTCATACCAATATTAATTATGTTCCACTGTACAGATAATATTAATAAAACAGATTATCTCCCAATGTGACAACCCCTCTGCCCTTAATACTACATATTGTTACCTGTGCACTGACTTTAATGGGGAGTGGAAATTAGACTACATGGTCTAGAGTGGAAGCCATATTTGTGAAGATTAAGTTTGGATCCTGTCTAAACAGAGTGTAGCCTGAGGAATTTGGCATCCCAAGAGACAGGGAGGTTCTGAGGGAAAATGAGTATGGAAATGAATCAGAAGAAGACGACCAAGGAAGACTCTTCCTCCTCTAAATATTCACCAGAGAAGCAGAGAATGGTAGTATGCTCTTGGGTACCACAAATACAGAATTTTCCAGAGTTTACCTGGTGGAAAATTATCGACAATTCCTTATGTGATTTGAGATTCACATCAACAATATCTCCCACAGGAGTCCATTGCATATTTTGTGTTTGGATCATCACCCAGAGAATAGCAATACACTATGAAAAGGCATTAAAAATTGTGATTAAAATCAGTTTACCAAAAGTTATAAAGATACTAATTTAAATGAAATTTTCCTGAAGAGTATTCCAGCTTTCTTAAAAGCAGGGACAAACTCCATAACAACAAACAAAACAAACATGTAAACAAAAATAACTGAAAACCTATGGTTCTATTTAATCCAGTTGATGTTTCAGAAGAAATACCAAACTCCCTGAGCTGTTAGAATGTATAACGCGGCACATGCCTTGCATATCTTGTTGTAATTCTTGTCTGTTTACACAAATTTTTCACGTATATATTTGTGGCAATTAAATTAATTGGCTTAAGACTCAAGAAGTACAGCTAATGTACATGATTATTGTACATTTTTTGAACATTAATCAACTGTAGGCATTTAAAGAACACACAACAACCTATGCCTATCCAGCAGTGATTTACACACATGATAAAACATTACTCATAAATAGTGCAGAGACTATCCCCTTAAGCTGCCAGGTTGCGCAATGTCAAGGAACACCAATTTCTTTATTTTCTATTTGATTCCTCCAATGGTGCAACACTTTCACTTCACACCAACTTAATAAGGTTCAAGTGGCCAGCTGATATAAATAAAAGAGATTACTGCCCATTGTAGCAATTTTTCCTATTTGCTCCCTTGTACCCTCAGTCACTGTTGAGGTCCTGCCATGATTTAGAAGTGGGACTTGAATGATGTCTCAGAAATACAGGGGTCTATGGGAATTTTTGAATGCCACTTTAACATGAACTCACCATAACATTTCATAAGGGTATTTGACAGAATTATTCTTTCAGACAAATTTGTTCCATTGCACTATATTCAGGAATCTATTGTGAGAAATTTCTATGGATTCCGTGAAACAGTGTCTATGGGACTATACAAGTTTACTTATCACCACTGATTTTCAGTTTCTGTATAATATTACAAGGTTATTAGACAACAGTCAGGACGTATGTGGTAAGATATGATAATATGAGGTGATAATTAGGTAATATAAAATCTGACTATGATAAATAGGCTAAATTGACTTTATTTTAAGTTAAATCTCTTTGCTCTTAAAGGCCATTTAATAGAACTTATTTTAAAGAAAATCCTGGCTATGGGAAATCATGTATGTAAAATTTTACTTCCAGGAAAAGATAAAGAAGATTGGCAACAGATGTTAGCTCAGGTGCCAATCTTAAAAAAAAAAAAACAAATTACTTCTATTACGGCCTATATGATACAAAGAATTATATATAAACCAAGTGGCCAGTGCCAGAGTATAGATTGAATCAATTAATATACCTTAATAGAAAGGGATATTACCTCTTATTTATATATAAAGTATGTGTACTCTGACATCTTTTTTGCTTAAAAATTAAACTATCCCCACGCAATGTGATTTTCACTAGTTTTTCCCGTCTTTACAAAAATCATTATTTGTAAATGTGTTTAATGGGATAGTGTTTCTGTATATTAATCTGTATAAGTGAATGAGTGTATTTATTTTATAAATAATGGAAAGCAAACCAAATGCCTATATGGGATTTGGTGCATTGGAAATAAGGATGCTTTTTGACTGGATTCATTTTCCATGGGTAAATTGGTACAATATTGGACAGAAAGGTACATAGTAATAACAGGAAAAATTTTTTTAGATTCTGCATTTTTCTCATTCACCCTGCCTGTATGAAACATCAGATGATATAACACACTATTACATCTGTCACTTATTCCTCAGAGAACAAATGTTCAACACCCAGGGACCTGACACAAAGATATATAATCCAGGTCAGTCGGGAGAGAATGCTGAACCCTCCTGCGGATAGAACTGCATGTAACAAAGAAGTCAGTAGTTCTGGGTCAGGTACTAATATTTTTTGTGGTTTCTCTGACTTATATTTTAGATTTCTTTATTCCTTTTCTCCTTTTTTGACTGAAATCATTCTATAAAACCAAAGGAAGATATGAGATATGATACAAACTTTTATTTAAATTACTTCTATTGACCTCTTTATTTATTTTTAAATGATGTATACATAGGCAAGGTTTACAATAATTTGCAATCATGGATTGTGGAGATGATTGGAAAGTTTTTATTGTTTTAAATTTCTTACTGGTACTTTTATTACTTTAAAAATACTTTTATTTTTAAGGAAAATATTTCCTTAAAGATGTGTCTACAAGGACAGATATTTTAATGAATTCAGACCAAGTTTTTGGAGACCTGTACATTGATCACTAGATCAATATTCAGATGTTCTTTTACTGTCCTTTATCTCCCTTCAAATTCACTTTTCTTAGATTCTCACAGAAAAGATGAGGTCACGGATGACATTATATATAACGTAACTGGTTTGTGCAAAATATAACAGTGGGACATAAAATTCAATTACCCCCCCCCCCCAAGGACAACCAACTCATTTAAACTAAAGGAGACAGATTTCAGAGACATTCAAGAGAAATAGAGATCAAAGAAAACAATAAAACATTGTTACAATTTTTCGAGTTGGGACGGGGCACAGTGCAGACTCACTCTGATATCGTGGGACTGTGGACACAGAAGGACTTTTACCATGTGTCTTACACATCTGATCCTCTGGTGAATAAACCATGTGGATTCTAGTTGGTTAGGGCAGCAGGACTCACACAGTAACCAAACTCCCTTCTTGCCTCTCTGTCGTCTGTGCTACCAGCATCCCTACAGTTAGGTCTCAAACATTCTTCATAATCTCCCCTCAGTGACAGCAGCTGTCAGAGGGAGTGTGGTTAGCCCTGGCGTATTCTAGTCTGGACACTGTAGTGTAACACTCACAGAGACCTTTCCACCCTCTTCTCCAGCAACCACCACCTTCTTTACTCCAGTGGGCCCTGGATCACAGATTATCTCTGTCTCTTGTTAATTGAGGCTGAATAGGACCAGAGGGATTAATGGGGAAGTGTGGGTGTGTTTTATCCAGGAACTGCCATATCTCTGCTGCTCCACGATTTTGGACGATGAGGGAAAAACAGTGACATATTTCATTACCTGCCTCTGTCACTTAACTGTACTTCTCTATTACAGGATATCATGCCATAAGTTGTGGGTGTTCTAGACCAATTAATTGAACTACTGCCACCACTCTGAGGACTTCGAGTTCTTAATCTATAAAATAGAAGTCGCAAAATTTATCATAAATACTAGATAGGTTGGTGTAGAAATAATGTTTAATTTGGATGAAAGTGTCTACAAACTCTTTACAGTGCTATACAAATATAAGTGGTGTTATTATCATTATAATTTTATCAATTTATATGCAATTGTATATTTCCAGGAGATCAGAAACAGACTTAGCATTGTCTATCTCTTTTTCTAATTCCTAAAAAATGGAAAGGACCGGCAGTTTAACTCTTAGGAAACTGAGGTGATATTACCATCCACTTACATTTCCTTCTTAACCAGGAATTTCCAGACCTGAGTGATGGCTGTTGAGAACTGCACTATGTTTACTGACTTCATATTCCTAGGTCTTTCTGACAGACAGGATGTGCAGCAGGGGCTCTTTGTGCTCTTTCTGCTGGTCTATGGCATAACTGTGATTGCCAATCTAGGCATGATCCTGCTGATCAAGACGGACTCCAGACTCCACACGCCTATGTATTATTTCCTGAGCAATCTGTCATTCTGTGATGTTGGCTACTCCTCTACTATCACTCCCAAGATGCTGGCTGATTTCTTATCTGAGCAAAAGACAATTCCATATAATTTGTGTGCCATTCAGTTGTATTTTTTTGGGGCCTTTGCCAATGCAGAATGTTTCATGTTGGCTGTCATGGCATATGACCGTTATGTAGCCATTTGCAATCCACTTCTTTATACAAGTGCCATGTCCAGGAGAGTCTGTACCCAGCTAGTGGCCATTGTGTACATTGAAGGTTTGGTCGATTCAGTAATCCATACCTGTTGCACATTTCAATTGTCATTCTGCAATTCCAATATCATCAATCACTTTTTCTGTGACATCCCACCCTTACTAGCCCTCTCCACCTCAGACACAACCATCAATGAGATTGTGTTGTTCACTTTTGGTAGCTGTGTTCTGGGATGCAGCATCATCACTGTCCTCCTGTCTTACAGCTACATCATAACTACCATCCTTAGAATGAACTCAGCTGAGGGAAGACGCAAAGCTTTCTCTACTTGCACCTCCCACTTAACCACTGTGGCTATATTTCATCTTACACTCCTGTGCACGTATTTGCAACCCAGCTCGAGTTACTCCATGGACACAGACAAAATGTCCTCTGTTTTCTACACAGTTGTCATCCCTATGTTAAACCCACTGATCTACAGCTTAAGGAATAATGATGTAAAAAGTGCCCTGAAAAAAGCAATTAGCACTAAATTATCTTCTGGGTGACACTGTGTTTTCACCAAAAAATATTTATTCAAAGATTCTGAGAGCTAAAATTCAGTTACTTTGACATAGATTCCTATAGTGTCACCAACGTATCTTTTAGATATTTTACATTAATTATCTTTGTGCTTAAATTGAGTTTAGGGAGCAGTCATTTCTGATCTTAATCTTCTCTGCAAGCTAAGAAAGACTAAGTAATAAGTTAACTTGCAAAGAGGATATTTTTATATTTCCCATCTCTGTTTATGGTTGTACCCCTGTGAGATATCATTGGTAGAGCAATCCCTCCATCCACGGCAAATCAACTTACCCTCTTAAAGCTCCAATTATTTTTTTTTTTTAGGAAGATTAGCCCCAAGCTAACATCCGTGCCCATCTTCCCTTATTTTATATGTGAGATGCCTGCCACAGCATGGCTTGACAAGCCGTGCATAGGTCTGCACACAAGATCCAAACCTGCAAACCCCGGGCCGCTGAAGCAGAATGTGCAAACCTAACTGCTGTGGCACTGGGCGGGCCCTCCCAAGTATTATTTTTTTTAACAATGAGTTTAACAAACTTGCTCAGACAGAAGGGAGGATTAGCGGATTAAATTAGGTTTGTTTGTATCCTTCCTAAGTACTAATATCACCCTATGAATGTTCCATCATAACACTAAGAAGTATACAAGTAGTAAATTAATACATATGAGTAAATGAAAAACTCCTGCCCTGACTCAAAGTTCCATCATTGCAAGTCACTTGTCTGTCTTGTTCACCCATATTTTTACTTCGTTAGTTACAATGCTTGACTCCAGGATGCCATTCAAAATATTGACTAAATGAATGAGCATCCTTTAAAAACTGATGCAAAAAGGTCTTTGTAAATTTACCAAAAGAAGAAAGCCTCTTTTTATTTTGTTTTATTCCAGTATGTTCATGATTGATGATATCCATCTGTGCTTTCTGTCCTTTGGTCAGACTGAATAAGTATCAGGAACAGGGATCATTTAATGTAGGGAACTTCTTGGATCCTGTATTCTTCATCATTCCACCCTACTTATAGCAGCAGAGATGCCCAGGATCAGCCATTCTGGATTTATATTGCATCTCACAGTCTTCACATTCAGGCTGTGGATTTCCTTCTTGCCCTCACTCTAGAGAACAGACATGGTGCAATTGACAACTGTACAGAAACTTCATGAATGGAAGTTAGGGGTAGGTATCTGCACCTTCTTTCTCAAAGGGCACTGGAGAAGAGGACTGTATCTCCCTTGGAATGTTCATAGCATTGTGCTGGTTAAAATTTAAAAAAAAACTGTAATGGTCAATTGATACAATTTAAGTTGAGAGGAACAGTTATTAACTAATATATGTGTTTAATAAAAACAAAAGATCAAAGTAGTACTTATATTAGTATTCCATTATGCAATTATTTATGTTGGCTCTCTGTGTATCTGTGAAATTAACTGTAATCCTATTCTAAAACAACTTTAATAGTGGTCTTTGCTGAGTATCTGGATGTTAGATTATATTAATATTTGTTCTAATAACAATTTCTTATATTTTTCTCACTGTAATCAATTAACAAGTAATCCAAATATGAAACACATAACATTATTTCAGGTTGTCAAGTTATTCATTTTATTTTAGGTTGTTGTCAAGAAAAGAACATGGAGACACTCTTTTTGGTTCTGGAAGGAGAGAGTAATGTGTCATATAGGTTTTTCATTTACATCCTCTTATGTAATTTTATATATTGCTCTCGTGTATAAAATGTGCTGTGTTATGCACATCAAATATCATAAGAATGAAACACATTAAAAACTCCCTAGGGAGGGGTGTGTGTGCTTCTACTCTCATCTTTGTTTCTGCCCATTTGGAGTTGTCACAGCTCATAATAAACCAATGTGAAGTGATTTCTGGTTCCAGCTTCTCAACACTACCGAAGACTTTCACCACAATTAGATGTTGTAATTTCAAAGTGGAATTTTCTCATTTCAGAGGAAATATTATTGCATGATATCTCTCCAAAACCATGGACAGAAATCATATCTATTTAATTAGTTGGATTGCAGATGAATGATCAATATCATATTTTAATTAGCATGAGTAAACACACACTCGCCCAGCTTTCGGGGTTTTTGTGGGTTAATATTTAGCAGCTGATAGAGACCTTTCCGGAGGGGCTATGGAGAGAAGGGGAAGTTGGGGAAAACAAGAAATCAGTGGTGTCAGAGAAATCAATGAAGCCCAGCTCCAATCTACACAATTAACCTTTCATCACTGCCTTATGTGAGTCACAGGTGAAGCTTATCAATGTAAAAAGACACATTGGGACACAGTCAATAAAAAGGGGCATATCACTTGAAGTCTTTCAACTTATCTACGTATGAGAATGTATCTTTGTGGGGTTCAAAGTCTCTACATAACCTTGAGAACAATCTCCACTGATTGCCTATGTTTTCTCCAATATAAACTCACTCTCACTGCAGTATTAAAGACTCAAATACAGAAAGTACACTGTTTAGTTTTTGCATACTATTTATTTTACCTTAATATCACATTAATATACCAACATTTGAGGATATTTTTATCTATACTAGTGTATTTTACAAATGATTATTGTTCTATTTAACTACTCTTTATTATTTGTGTAAAAGAAACTGAAAATTCTTTCAACCCAGTAAAAACAAAAATGCAATTTTCAGCAAGTTAAATATCTTCAATTAATAATTGAACAGAATTTTAAGACAGATGAAAATATTTATTACTCTTAGATAACTTATTTTATAATCTCAAATAATTGATTTGTTGTTCATAAGATATTTCATACATTAGGACCTCTATATCATTGTTCAAACCCCTTCCACACTTAATCAACTTTATTAAAGTATGCTAAATATATTCATATCTATACAATTAAACCTATTCATGTTATGTAAAATTGGATTCACTGGCCATCTTTCATATGTATGTTTAAGGATAAAAGATATCTCTTACTGTTCTTTCTATACCTTTTCCTTTAAAAACACGGATTTAATAGCCTTTAAGAAGGTCAGAACAGCAGCATATTTTTGTTTTTGCTTCTATTTTGTTTTTGTTTAAGAAAATGATCAAGAAGGGAGAGATTTTAAAATAAGAACTGGACTTTGAAGTCAGATAGACTTGAGTTCCAATCTGTATCCTTTCCCCTGTGATCTGAAGTAGAATGCCCCTATGAAATTTTTGTAAGGTGAAGTGGCATAAATAGAAGAAGAAATTATCATTAGTATACATTGGAAAAATTTTTGAGCATTCCCCCACTCCAAAAATAACCCAAGATAAGTAGAGATAAAGCCCAGATGCTCACAGACACGATTCAAAGCTATGGCACTTGATGCTGACATGCTGAGTGCAGTCCCTGGAGAAGGAGCTTAGCGGCACCACTCTTGCTGCTCAGGGTGCCTGTTGCCTCCATAAGGGCTGCTGGCAAAACAAGTGCTGAACGCTATTTTGGCCTTATGCCTTTTTTCATTAAAGGAAAAAGCCTCTTAAATTTCCTTCCAGTTTGTGAAAGCAGGTACTAACGTAGGTCTTTCATAAAAGCAAATTGGCCTAAAGTGAACTTTTGGATAGCAGGGGAAATGTGCACTACCATTTACTTGTTAGCTAGGTGACCTTAGATTACTTAATCTTACTACACCCATTTCCTCATTTCTTTAACATGGGTTTAATATATGCAACATAAGGATATATATGCATTTTAAATATGCGTTATGAATATATATATATATATATGTATGAAGTTGATAAGGAAAGCTTTAAGATCATACAAACCCTATTCCCCATCAGGGGCAAAACCCCTGGTGCTGAAAAATGACAGTATTGTTCATGGCATCATGTCATGAAAAGGAGTCTCCAGGATCGATCTTTATTGACTTTAGAGTCTGCTCACCCAGTCTGTCAGATTCCAGTTGCAGATCCCAGCCTCAGGTCATGTTAGGAGCTCTCTGTCTAGCCACCTCAGGACTTATTTTTCCTGAAACTGTCTTCACTCTTGGTTAGAGGTGGCTAGAGGTTTCTTCACAGCCACCCATGCTGGCCATACCATTCTTGTGTCCAAGCCAGATGCCTGAAACTGCTTTACTGATCCAAGTCCCAGAACACACATTGACAAACAATGAATTTGGACAATGAATCCCAGAGTATTTCATTTTATTTTATTCTGTGTGGCCCTATCCCAAGGCCATGGCTGAAATGGCACACTTAGCTGCAGAGGAACCAATGTCTATGTGTTGTGATGAACCCGTGCATGTTGGAGAACATTACTTGCTCAGTATTTGGGAAGAAACATTTGGTCTTATTACCCTCAGGCTGCCATTCCATTCTTCCCTATTGAAAGCCTACATTGGCCAGAGCCCTACCTCACCGCTGATCTGTATGGACAAAAACTCTTACTTTTAAAGATAGTTTTCACTAGAGTAAATGGAGCTGTTATTTCAATTTATAACCCAGCATATAGTTTCGCTGTTGGAAGGTCTTCCTTGCTAGTTTATCCTCTGTCTCACAACTCAACCTCATCTTCAGATATGACACTTTCTCCAGACTTTACAGCCATATATTCCTCACGGGTCAGGCCCCAGCCTCTGACCAAACTATCATCCCACCATTTGTAGGTTCCATTTCCCATCTCTGGCTCCCAGTGCCTTGTTTTCTTCAGTAATTTGTGTAATGGGTCAGTGTCACAGATCAATTTTTTACCATAGTTCCTTATTTCTGCTCAGGCCTTGGTATCCCTAAACATAAACACAACCAGTGATGACAATTAGTGTCTATGTATAATGATACAAACAACTAGCTCCATACTGATGAAAGCTGCTTGGCAAAACTTTTAAAATAATTCAGTAATAATTCCCACTATATGAATGTGTGTGAGTCTTTCTTATGTGGCAGTAAATTTAACCTAGCTTGAAATCTTCTGTAGAAACATGCTGTCAACAGGTGATGACAACAGAGGGGACCTGAATCACTACTCTCAACTCACTATAACTATGACCTTAAACAAATCTCTTTTCCTCTTTGGGCCTCAGTTTCCACCTTGTCAAAGAGAGGGTTAAAATGAATATTTTTTATTAAAAATATGGCTATCACATTATATATCTATATTAGTATAAATGTATCAATGCATAGAGTCATTTCTATTTGGAGTGATTAAAAAATAGCATATGGGCGAGAACATATTCATATCAATGGAAGACATTGCATCTCTACGCCATTTGATCCCAAATGGAGTTGTCAATGATGACAGATTGATAGCATGAGTTGCAGGACCCTCAAAACCATCAAGCTGAACCCATTTAACTGCCTTTTTATTCTGTATTTTGACATTAAGAGACAGCTCATAAAAGTGGATTTCCAGCTTTATTAGTCATCAGGAAATATAATACGCTACAAAACGGCTAAAATTAAAATGAAAGACAACATTAGTATTGGCAAGGATATTTAAAATCCAGAAGACTCACCAATGAAAATTTCATAATGGAAGTGTGGATTGGCATACTTCATGGAAAACTGTATGAAAAAATTTACTAAATCTAAATTTTGCATACACTGACACTCACAAATAATTTCAGCTCCTGATTTTATATGCAAGATAAATGAGTGTCTATTTCGACCAAAAGACATGCACAAGAATACTTACATTATATTATTGGTAATAGAAAAAGGAAAAACAACTGCCTATCAGCATGAAAGTATATAAATAAATAAAAATATATCTGTACAAAACAATTCTAAACAGCGGTAAGATTGAATGTGCTGCAATTGCATCCATCCAACCTGGATGGATTGCACAAATATGTTGTGGAATGAAACAGTGCATACTGTAGGCATCCACTTATGTGTGCTTAAAAAAGTAGAAACTAACATATCATGATAAAAGTCAAGAAAGTAATTGTTTCTTGAGGGTAAGAGATTAGTGACAAGAAGGATCATGCAGAAGGCTTTGATCATTCTGCTAATGTTCTGTTTCTTGGTCTGGGTCCTGATTACAGGAGTATATGTTTTTTTTGAAAATTTATCTAGCTGCATACTTACTTAAGTTTTCTCTATATGTGCATTATATATCAAAAAGTTTTTCCAAAAGCAAAATGTATACACTATTAGTATATAAGAAACTTCAGATCTTTATTATTATAAATTTTTATCTCTAGTAATGCCTCACATTAAAGTTCAGCATATTATTGTGAAATACATGATGAAATTTTCATAGAATGTTTCATAGAATATTTATCTCTTTTGTTATTAAACCTTGCTGCCTTTTTTTCCCCAAAGCAAAGATGTCTTATGCACTTTTAATATTGTTTCCAGGGATAAGCAGATTTTTGTGAACCTGATTTTCTTTGGTACCATTATCATGCCGTGAAGTTATTCATAATAGCCCATAACTCAGGGCTGTACAACTGTTTTCCAAATGAAAGAGTTTATACATAGATAGTTGCCTATGTGCTGTTATGTTTAGAGGCACCAGTGACACCGGCTATTCTCTATTAACAAAGAAGCCCTTTGGGAAGTAATTTAGATTATCCAATTTTCATCAGTATATTGCTACTCATGCTCCAGATTTCATGGGGAGTGGGAGTTAGACCACATGGTCTGGAGGGGAAGCCATGTTTACAAAAATAAAGTCTGGATCCTGCCTACACAGACTGTAGCTTGAGGAAATTTGGCATCCCTGGAGAGAGGGAAGAGCTGAGGGAAAATGAGTGTAGAAAGGGATCAGAAGAAGGTGATCAAAGACGACTCTGCCTCCTTCTCCAAGTGTGCACCAGAGAAGCAGAGAATGGCAGTAAAGCTCTTAGGTACGACAAATATATCATTTTCTTATGTTTCCCTGATGGAAATTTACTGGCAATTACTTAGGTGTTTTGAGATTTGCATCAACAATATCTCCCACAGGATCACATTTGTTATTTTAGTATATTAGTATTGGCATAATCACACAAATAGAAGCAACACATTATGAAAAGACATTAACAATTATCCCTAAAATCACTTTTTCAAAAGTTAAAAATACATGAATTTCATTGGATTTTGCCTGAAGAGTAATCCAGCTTTATAGAGAGTGTGGGGAAACTCCATAACAACAAATTAGGCAAACGCACTATTTGGGGACAAAAATAACTGCAAAATCTGTTTCTATTTACTCCACCAGAGGTTTGAGAAGAAAAAGGAAGCAACTAAAATGTTTAAATATACACTGTCTTACATGCCTTGCACATCTTTCTTTTGTTGTTTTTTATACAAATTTTGTATTTACGGATTTTGTAGTAATAAATTAACTGCATTGAGACTCAAGTTGTACAGCTTAATGTACATGATTATTATACATTTTCCTGGAATATCAATCAACTGTAGGCACTTAAAGAACACATCCAACCTATGCTGGTAACAGTAGAGCAACGATTCACAAACGGGATAAAATATTACTCAAAAAATGCACAATACAGAGATTATCCCCAAAGCTGTCAGGTTGCATGACATAAAAGGGCACCAATTTCTGTATTTTCTATGTGGTTTCTGGAACTGTGCAATGTGGCTGCCCTCTTCACTTTCTCATACCAACATTATTTTCAAATGTCCAGCTGAAAAAACTAAAATAGGTTAACTCCCAATGTGACAACTCTTTTACTATCAATCACTTGAGATGCTTGGTTTAGAAGTGGCAATTGAGTGCTCTTGAGAAATCTAGGAGTTCATGAATCATTAATGTTGTTAATTTTCAAATGAGTCATTAATGTTGCTAATTTTCAAATGTCACTTTAACATCAACACACTTGAACACTGCATGAGAGTATTTAACAGAGTTGTCTTTTAATACAAATTGTTTCATTGCACTTTATTCAGAAACCTATTGTGCGTAATTGCTATGGGTTCAAGGAAACTTTATGGGACTGTAGAAGTTTACTTATTGCCACTGCGTTCCAACTTCGGTTTCGTAGTATGAGATTGTTAGAGACAACTCAGAACACATGTGACAATTTGTAAAACATATGATAATATGCAGTGATAGTTAAATAATATAAAACAACTGAGAATGGTAAAAAGGTCAAAAGTGCCTTTATTTAAAGTCAAATCTCTTTACTCTGAAAGGCTGTTTGTTGGAATTCATTTTAAAGAAACACATGGCTATGATAAATTATTTAGGTAGAATTATACATATATCAGAATTTTTATGATATGAAGAATTGCATATACATCAAATGGCCATTAGTAGAGAATATATGTTTCTGCTGGAATCATTTTTATTTAAAAATTAAAAATCAAATAATATGGGAAAAAATTGTTATCCCCAGGAAGTGTGAATATGGTTAGATTTTTGTTGTTTTTACAAAAGTCTTTATTTTTTAAAAAAATTATTTATGGCCTAAGTTTTATTTAGAAAAATCTTTATTTTGTGTTTAAAGGAAGGTGTTTGTGCATGTGTCTGTAAGTGTATGAACATGAGGGGTGTGTATGTGTTTTGTAACTTATGGAATTAAAAGAAAATGCTTAGAAAGGAGTTGGTGAACTAGCAATAAATTGCATCATTGACTGGAGTAAGTTTACTATTGGCAAATAAGCACAATATTGGGCTTTAAGGTAGAGAAGGACAGAAGAAAAAAATTTTAAATACCCTGTATGTGTTTCATGATACCCTAACTGTATGATAGATCAGATAATAAGCCATATTATTATATCTGTCACTTATTCCTGACAGACAAAGTGTTCAACATCCGGGACCAGATAAAGATGTTATATAACCCAGGTCAGGCAGGAGACAATGCTGAACCCTCCCATAGACAGAATGGCATTCAACAAAAGAGTAGTTCTGGACCAGGTACTAATATTTTTTGTTGTTTCTCTGATTTATATTTTATACTTCTTTAGTTCTTTTATCATTGGTTTTTACTGTAAACATGTTATAAAAGGAAAAGAAAGCATGCAATATTCTACATTTGTTTTAATTACTTGCATTGATCTATTTATTTTAAACATACATACATAGAGACGAGGGAAGATAATGAAATGCAAGGATGGTTCCTGCAGCTAGTTGGATATTTTTTATTATTTTAAATCTTGCACTTTTTATGTATTTTTTAAAATATTTTTAGTTTTAAAGGAAAGCGTTTTTTGGTTTTTTTTTTTTAATGCTGTTTCTCTGGGCACAGGTATTTAAGTGAGTTTAGGCCAAATGTTTGGAGACCTGCACATTGATCACTAGATCATTATTCATATTTTCTTTTTCTGTTCTTCATCTACCCTCTACTCCACTCTACTTCTATCCTTACAGAACAGAGGAGGTCATATGTGACATTATATATAAGACAGTCAGTTTGGGTAAAAAACACCAGTGGAACATAGAATTCAATTGGCCTCCCAAGGACCACTATCTCTTTTAAACCAAAGGAAGGCAGACTTCAGAGATACTCAAGAGAAACAGGATTAAATAAAACAATAAAACAAAATTTTAATTTCTTGGTATTGGGATGAGGGCACAGTTCTGACATGACTCTCTCTGATATCATGGGGCTATGAACACATGAGGACTTTTTGGTGAATAGATCCACTGAGTCCTTGATCACAGACTATCTTTATCCCTTGTTTATTGAGACTGGATAGGACCTGAGTGGTTCATACAGAAGTGGAGATATATCCATATCCAGGAACGTGCCATAGCTCTGCCTGCTCTACAATATCGGATTATGAGGGAATAGCAAAGGAATATGTTCATTACCTGCACCTCTCACTTAAATGTGTTTGTCTATTACAGAAAATAACAACATTCTTGCCACACTGAAAAAACAAACAAACTTGTCAGAAGATGGGGGATATCTGGACTGACTAATAGCAAGAAGTATTGCCTGGACTCTGAGGACATCAAATCTTAATATTAGATATAAGATATTAGATGTAAGTAGCACAAATGATAATAAATGCTACTTATATTGGTATGGAAATAACATGATTAAATTTTGATGAAATGCTCCTACAAACTCTCTGCAATGATATATAGATGGAGGGAACATTATTATCATTATCATTTTATTGATTTATATTAAATTGGATATATTTCCAGGAGAGTCAGTTTACCTAAAGCAGACTTAGCATTGTTTATCTTTTTCTAGTTACTGAAAAATAGAAAACAGCAGCAGTTTAACTGTTAAGCTAGTAAGATGATGTTACCCTCCAATTCCATTTTCTCCTACAAACAGGGATTTCCAGACCTGAGTGATGGCTGTTGAGAACTGCACTATGTTTACTGACTTCATATTCCTAGGACTTTCTGACAGACAGGATGTTCAGCAGGGGCTCCTTGTGCTCTTTCTGCTGGTCTATGGCATAACTGTGATTGCCAATCTAGGCATGATCCTGCTAATCAAGATGGACTCTAAACTCCACACACCCATGCATTATTTCCTGAGCAATCTGTCTTTCTGTGATATCTGCTACTCCTCCACTGTCTCTCTCAAGATGCTGGCTGATTTCTTATCTGAGCAAAAGACAATTCCATATAGTTTATGTGCCATTCAGATTTATTATTTTCGGGCCTTTGCAGATGTGGAATGTCTCGTGTTGGCTCTCACGGCATATGTCCATTATGTAGCCGTTTACAATCCACTTCTTTATACAACTGTCATGTCCAAGAGAGTCTGTATCCAACTAGTGGCTATTGCCTACATTGTTGGCTTGATAGATTCCGCGGTTCATACCTGTTGCAAATTTCAATTGTCATTTTGCCATTCCAATATCATCAATCACTTTTTCTGTGACATCTCACTGTTATTAGCCCTGTCCACTTCAGACACATCCATCAATGAGATAATGGTGTTCACTTTCATTGGCTGTGCTATGGGGGTCCAGCATTGTCCCCGTCCTCCTGTCCTACAGCTACATCATAACTACCATCCTTAGAATGAACTCAGCTGAAGGGAGATAAAAAGGCTTCTCTACATGTGCCTCTCACTTAACTGCTGTGGCTGTATTTCATGGCACATTCCTGTTCATGTATTTCTGACCCAGTTCAAGCTACTCCATGGACATGGACAAAATGGCCTCCGTTTTCTACACAGTGGTCATCCCTATGTTAAACCCAGATGTGAAAGGTGCCCTGACAAAAGCAATTGATGTTCTGGTGAAACCATGTCTTCATCCAAAAGTATTTATTTAAAGATTATGAGAGTTAAAGTTCAGTCACTTCAACATACATTCCTATAGTCTCATCAGTACACCCTTGATATTATTTTTAGTAATCATTGTGCCTAAATTTGAGTGTAGGGAGCAGTGGTTATTTAACTTAATCTTCTCTCAGATCTAAGGAAGAGCACTAGTAAGTTAACTTTGCTGTTTTGCAAAGAGGGTCCTTTTATATTTCCCTTCTACGTTCATGGATATGCCCCAGTGAGACAGAATGGGCATAGAACCACAACCCTCATGTCAATTTAACTCATCCTCCTTAAGGCTCCAATAGTTTTTTTAAACAAAGAGTTTAATAAACTTGCTTAGCCAGAAGGAAACAATAGTGGGATAATTTAGTTTTGTTTATATATTTCCTATGTACTAGTATCAAGCTAAAAATGTTCTATCATAATACTTAGAAGTCGATAATTAGTACATGAATAATTAGGAGTTAAGAAATCTCCTTCCATAGACTAAATGTTCCATAAAGACACAGCCCTTGTCTGTCTTGTGTACCATTTATTTTGCATTGCTATTTATAGCGCTCAGCTCCAGAATGCCATTCAAAAATATTTATTGGATCAACAAATGAGTGTATCCTGAAAAACTAATGCAAAAAAGCACATCTGTGAATTTACCCCAAAGGAACTCCTTTATTTAATTTATTCAAGTATATTCATTTTAGATGAAATTCATCTACACTTGTTGTCTTTTGGCCTAGGCTGAAATGAGAGTCTGAGACAGGGATTATTTGATGTAAAAATATTCTCAGACTATTCGTCAACATTCTGCCTCAGTTATATCAAAGGACATCCCCAGGATCAGCAGTTCTAGATTTATATTGCACCCTACAGTTTTCACTTCAGCCTCCGGATTTCCCTTCTTTCCCTCACCCTGAAAAAAAGATATGTTGATATTGACGAAGGGACAGAAACTACATGAATGAAAGTTAGGGGTAAAGGACTTGAAACTTCTCCAAAAGCCACTGAAAACAGGACTCTATCTGCCTGATGTGTTCAAAGCAGGATGCTAGTTAAAAAAACAAAAAACTGAAATGCCCTATTGATACAGTTTAAGTTGTAAAGGAAGAGTTATGATGTAAATGAATTACTGACATCAATATATGTTCTTGGGGGAAAACCATGAAAAGCAGTATTTTATTAGAGTTCCATTTGTAATGATTTGTATTGACTCTCCGTGTATCTGTGAAATAAACTGGAACCATATGCTAAACAAAATTTTAATGGTCATCCTGAGTGGTTAGATGTTAGGTAATCCTGTCATCTATTTCAAAAGCCTAATTAAGTTAATTGCATATGTTGTTCAGACTGTAATCAATTAGTAATTAATCTGTGAAAAACATAACACAATTTCAGATTCTCAAGGGTGTTCATTGTATTTTAGGTTGCTGTCCTAAAAGGAACATGGAGACACATTTTTTGGTTCCTGGGTGAAGAGAGTAATGGGTTATATAAGGTTTTTCATTTAGGTCCTCTTCTTAATTTTATATATCCGTTTAATGTATAAAATGGGCAGAGTGCTATGCAGTCAAAACATTACAGGAATGAAATAACATATTAAAAACATGCAATTTTCAACAGGTTACTATTCTTGCATTATGAATTGAACAGTGTTAGAAAAAATATTTCATTGTCTCATAAAGATTTTCTTTCACAATGTCAATTTATTTGTTTTTTATAGAAGATATCACATAGTAAGACCTATCATTCACTCCCCAAACTTCTCCCCAACTCAATGTACTTTATTAAAATTGTATTAAATATAATCATATCTATAAAAACTAAACCTATTATCGTTATGCAAAATTAGCTTTACTGGCCAACTTTCACAAAAATGTGTAAGGAAAATAGACATTTCCTTTTTTTTTCCTTTACCTTTTCTTTTAAAGAGTTTGACTTAATAGTCTTTGCAGATAGTCAGGAAACCAGGTTTTTTTTTGGTTTTCATTTTATATTCATTTTAAGAAAATGATAAAGATGGGACAGAGTTTAAGATAAGAACTAGACTTCGAAGTGAGACTATCCTGAGTTTAAATAGGTATAGTATTGTTTACTTGCTAGCTCTGTGACCTTAGTCAACTCACTCCCTATCAGAGACAAAACCTCCAGTGCTGAAGGAAAAGATGGTATCACTCAGGGCACCACGCCATGACAGGGAACTTCCAGGATCCAACTTTATCCACTTTAGAGCCTGTTCACCCAGTCTGTCAGATTCCAGTTGCACATCCTAGCCTCAGGTCATGTTTGTTTCTGTCTGCTCAGTGATCTTAGGAATTATTTTTCCTGACTGCTTTCACTCTTGGTTAGGGTTTAGTAGAGATTTCTTTATAGCTACCCAAGCTGGCCATATCATTCCCATGTTCAGGTCAAATTCTTAAAAACACTTGGATGGTCTAAGTCCCACCTCCCATAATGCCAAAAAATAAGCTTATATAATCAATCACAGAGTACTTCATTTTATGTCATTCTGTGTCCCTATCCCAAGGCCAGAGCTGAAATGGCACACTTAGCTGCAAAGGATCTGATGTCTATCTATTGTGATGAGCCCATGCACTTCAGAGAATATTTCCGGCTCAGTGTTTAGGTAGAAGCACTTGGTTCTCATCCTTCTTAAGCTACCATTCCATTCTTCCCTATTGAAAGCCCATATTGGCCAGAGCCCTACTTTACCACTGATCTGTATGGACAAACCTCTTCCTGTAAAGTTAGTTCCATTGTGGTGAATGGAAACGTGTCTAGTTTTAGAATCCAAGATATATTATGATTGTCAGAAGGCTTTACTCTCTAGCTGATTCTCTCTCCCTCTATTCAATCTCACATTTATGTTAGGACTTACTTTAGACTTTCCATCAATACTCTTTGTATGTGTCATGCCCCAGAAGCTGACCAGACTATCGTTCCATCATTTGTTAGTTTCAGTTCAGATCTCCAGTGCTCAGATCATAGTCTCCCTCAGACATTTTGGCTACTTGCCTACCCATCAAGAGACTTCAGACTGAATATATTCTTGAGAAAATGTTTTACCAGCCACATTTTTGCTTATCTGATATTTGCAAATTGTTTTTAAAAATCCCGCTATACTTGACAATACTTTGTAATTGTCACACATATAGAGTACTGCTCTGGAGAATGAACCAAAAAAACTGCAAGAGAAATATTTAATTTCTGCCTCTTATAGGCATGTAATCTAAATTATAAATAACATAGTAAACTTACTCTTGTTTATTTCATAGAATTTACTCAGTATCTATACTGGGGGAGATACTGTGATCATCAAATAAAGAATGATAATTAATGAATAAATCTAGTAGAGGGATAAAGTAGTCAAAAATAACTATATGATTATGCAGAGAATGCTGAGAGTTTTAGAAGAAGCACGTAGAACCTAGTGAGGTTTAGAACTTGATTTGTTATCTGTAATTGAAGAGTGGTCAGGAAAATCATATGGGAAGTAATATTTGAGGAAGGATTTTGAGAGTGAGTACAATTTGAACTGCTAAGCTTACAAAGTGCATGTATTCACATGGAAATAATTCATTGAAAAGGAGTCGCAGTGAATTGCATTTATTTTCTTTCACAAAAAGAGGGTTGTGATATGTTAATGGCTTATCCTGTATTGGGAGTAATTGTCTTAAAAATTTAGAATAGGGAGTCCAGCCTGGTAGCATAGTGGTTAAGTTCACATACTCTGCTTTGGTGGCGCAGGTTCATGTGTTCAGACCCCGGGCGCAGACCTACACACCACTCATCAACCCATGCTGTGACGGCATCCCACGTGCAAAATGGAGGAAGATTGGCACAGATGTTAGTTCAGGGTCAATCTTCCTCAAGCATGAAGAGGAAGATTGGCAACAGATATAAACTCAGGGGCAATCTTCCTCACCAAAAAAATTTTTAAAATTTAGAATGGAGAGAAAAAAGGAGTAAGAATATGAGATTTAGAACATTATGTGCAGGGTAAATGTACCTCTGAAATAAATATTTAAAAAATCAACTTTACTTGTTATCCTGTCCCCTGTTAATAGACATTTAGTTTGTTTTCAGTCATTTTCTACTGCAAACCATGATGCAATGGATACTTTTGAAAGTGGTGAACTTTTATATGTTCAATACCTAGAAGTGGAATTACTGGTTTAAATGGTGCATGTATATTTAATTTTCATAACTTACGTGCATTATCCTCCATATAAAATGTTAGCAAATTATCCTCTACAGACAATACTAATTTATAATTCCAGCAACAATGAAGGAGTGTGATAAAAATTTTAACTTTAAAAGGATAGAGAATTAAACATAATACAAGTGATGTAAGAAGACCTGGCACTGACCCTATTCTGAAGTTGAGGCCTCATTCCCTGCCGAATCGGGGAACATCCATATTAAACTGACTTTTCCATCAGTTAGAATCAAAAGTCAAATAACAGACAAGTTGAAATATTGTCAAACTCAATTTCATCTTTCCTTAAGAAAGCAATATTTGGCTAATCACTTTCCTAAAGGCATTTTTGACATCTTTGTTCCTCAGACTGTAAATTAGGGGGTTCAACATAGGTTCAATCAGTGTGTAGAACACAGAGGTCACTTTTTCCACATTCAGAGAATGATGAGTCCTGGGGCACAGATAAATGAATATCAGGGTACCACAGTAATTGGTGACCACAGTGAGGTGGGAAGCACAAGTAGAGAAACCTTTTCTTCTCCCTGAACAGGAACTGTTTTTAAAATAGCTGTTATGATACAGACATAAGAAAGAAGATGTGTTAGAAGGCAGATAGTCTCCACCAAACTAGCAAATATCACCAGAACAATGTCATGCTTGCAAGTGTCAGTGCAGGGCAGAGAGAAGAGTGGGGAGACATCACAAAAGAAATGGTTGGAGCAGAAAGACAGATGGAAGGTATTAGTAGTGTGAGTAATTGAGCTCATGGTGTCCCCCATAAATGCTCCAATTGCAAGCTGACAGCAAATCTTCTTGGACATAATAACAGTATAAAGCAGTGGGTTGCAGATTGCTATGTACTGGTCTTAAGCCATGACAGCCAAGAGGAAAGATTCTGTGCCAATCAAAGAGCAGAAAAAATATAAGTGTGTAGCACAGCAATTGTAAGAAATGGTCTTCTTACTGGAAACCAAGTCCACAAGTAATTTGGGGGCAATAACAGAAGAGGAGGATGTTTCTAGAAAGGAAAATATGCAGAGGAAAAAGTACATAGGGATGTGCAAGTGGAAACTGATTGTGATTAATAAAATCATCTCAAGGTTCCATATCAGGGTAACAGAATAGATGAAAAGAAAACAGCAAAAAGAATACTGAAGTTCTTGACAGTCACTAAATCCCAAGAGAAAGAACTCAGCCTTCACAGTGCCATTCTTCACTTCCATTCTCTTCAGTGCTCCTGGATTTCTGAAGCTGTGACACAGTAATATTGGCAATGTTAATGATAACCTCAACATTAACAGAAAAAAAATTTTTAAATGCTAAAATAAATAAAACAGTACTTCTAAATCCACTTGGGCATCCTGATAGTACCTAGGCATATATACAGTTAGTGTAGTATAAGGCATTAGTTTTCACTTTTTTATTGAATTGATAACTCACCACTTCTATTTCTTAAATTGTTTTCCACATTAAATGGCACCACCATCAAATCAGTTGCTGAGCTTTAAGCCTGGGCTTCACTTTCTTCAACTCTCTCGTCTTCCGTCAATGTCAAGTGATTGTGGTTAGCCACAGGGCTAAATAGCAAACTCTTAACAAGTAGCCTCTGTTCCCATTTCTGTTGTATTTATTTCTACAACAGATAAAAGCATTACTCTTCCAGGTGAAGCCTTGTATAGACAGAGGAGCAGAAGTCCTGAATTTCTCACCTTGTGACGTGGTTTTGCCTCTGAGGAACAAGAACTCCTTAGAGGTGTTTGAAATCCAATAATGAAATAGAAAGAAGAAAGATTCTGATTTAGTTACATAAGTGACTGAATCCTAGCTGTGCTACTAAGTAATTCTGAAACCTTGGGCAGGCTTATTAATCACTGAGTTTCAGTTTCATCACCTATAATATGAGAATGATAGTACCTTTCTCATCAAATTAAAAGTGTTGATGAATTTCCTTTTACAGTTTCAATATCACCACCATCTTGTTCCTTCACTGTTCTTAGATTGGCAATTCTGAGTCAATCAAGAAATCTATTTTATTTTATCTAGAATCCAAGCTATGGAATACAACTAGAGAAATTCTCATGTTTACAAATTTATTAAATTCAATCCAGGCAATATGATAATGATATCCAGGAGTGTTTCCATGCCCTCTGTAGTGAAAAATTTAAAAGACGTTGAAAAGGCTTACCTACCTACTTCTCTGAGTTATCTCTGCTTTTTATTGCCCTTGCCCTTTTTTACAAATCTATACCGTGTAGGTAACTGATAGAAATGCAAGTCCTACTTGTCTATCAACATGTACATTTTGTCCTGCATAGAAACAATTGATTACCCTGTGGAAAAAGCTAGTTTTGTATCTATTTGTATATTTATTAGTGAATTTCTGACCTATACATCTTTGAATTCTCTTGTATAGCAATTATAACAGCTTAATAAATTAATGGATTTAATAAAATCGTTGACACATGTTCACTTTATAGGTCTATAAAAGTTAGAATTTAAAATTATATACATATGTACATATATATATATAATCTCATATTACACACAACTAGATATTTCCCTTATTTAATTGCTGTTGCAAACCGTATTTCTGTTTAGGTTTCATCCTATGAGCTGCTTCTTCCTGCCAGAAAATGATTTCTATTTTGTGAAGAAAAATATAAAATAGCAAATAAGTATATCCTAAACTATGTCATTAAGTCATCATATAAGCATTTGGATTCATCAGTGACTCCCTCTCTCCCTCTCTTCCTTTTGTGGGAAAAATGTGCTCGTCCTCTCTGAGGTTAATCCCGTCGACAGTGCACCCAACTCCATGTGTATCAATTAAGGTACTTATACTATTACTACTAATCTTCCTCTCATAAACTTTCAGTACATAACAAAGTTCAAGTCAATTTCCTCTTTAAAAATATTACCCTGTATCTACTTCCATTTGTTTTCCTTCATTTCATTGCCATGTTTTCTTACAGGCATCTACAGTGCTTTCCTCTTTTTCACTTTGGCCAGCAGAGATAGGCTTTTGTATCAACAAAGGAACAAAGGGCTTAACACTTTTTGTTCCACATTCCAAATCATATCTTAGCTGAACATCCAAAGATTTTTCAACATGTAATAAACTTTATTTCTCTATTCCAGATGATAGCTTTGACCTCTCCTTTTTTTCTTAAAATCTCCTCCTCTCTTGGCTTCTAGACACGTCTCCTGACTTCACTCCTAATCTCAATATGCCCCTAGTCAGCTTCCTTCACATACAATGGCACTTTCCTTAGGCTTCGTTCTTGACCTACTTCTCTCCTTACCATGTACACTCTTCCTACATAATTCTATGTGTTTTTAAAAACAATACCATCTATATAGTGTTGACTTTCTTATACTTTTTCTGAAGCCATCTGTCCAATGCAAAGTTGTCTATCAAGTAGCCACATGTGCATTTCAGCATGCCTAAAACAAAATTTAATTAATATCACTTCCTACAACCTATTCTATGGGGGCTGGGCCGGAGGCGCAGCAGTTAAATTTGCACATTCCACTTTGGTGGCCGGGGTTTCTCCGGTTTGGATCCTGAATGAAGACGTGGCACCACTTGGCAAGCCATGCTGTGGCGGGCATCTCACATATAACTTAGTGGAAGATGGACACGGATGTTAGCCCAGGACCAGTCTTCCTCAGCAAAAAGTGGAGGATTGGCAGCAGATGTTAGCTCAGGGCTAATCTTCCTCCAAAAAAAAAAAAGGAAAAAACCTTTTCTATAATCCCTAACTTGGTATACATTTATACCAACTACATTGCTTGTCCAAATAGGAAATCCCCCTTAACTAAAAACCAACCAAGAACCATTGATTCAATCTTGGAAATGGAGCAGATATACAACACTTGTAATAATCTTTCAAGAATGTTGTATATTTCAAGCCTGAAAGAAACTTGCATGATTCAAAGATGAAATATAAAAGCCAAAAGGAATAATGAAAGGGAAAAAAATACAAGAAACAAAATTTAAGAGGAGTTCAAGGTGAGACAAATCATCTGTTCTTCTATGCAACTGGCAGGTGAGAATGAAAAGGGAGATTTCTGAAGAAAGTGTTCAGCAAACTTGCATATTCCTGCAGTCAGTTCCCTATATTGAGCCCTATTCATCACTTTTGTAAACTTTCTTTCTATCCCTTAAAGCCAACAATTTAACCTCATCCAAAGCATTTTACTTGTGTATTGACAACTGTTGATACCAATGCATTACCATAGGTGAGAATAAACAATATAATATACAGATTGGGTCAGCTTAAATTTATATCTAAGCCTACTCAACTTTTAAAAAGAAATGATAGATCATGAGAATTGTGTTTATATTTATATTCTGAATCAGAGTCCAATAATGCTGAGGATTGTCTTAAGGATATCATGAGTTAAATGTGTTTTTTTGTTATTGCTGTTGTTTTTGCTGCAATTACCTTAAGTACTTAAAAATTGGTATTCTAGGTGGATTTATTCTCAAAACATCGATTCCCCATGTGTAAAATTAGTGACTATAAGAAGATGAGAACTTAAAATCCTATCTGGCTCTAATATCCTCGGATAATGTTAAGAACACTTACCAGATCACTATCCTTCTTTCATTCACCTTATTACTACACTGCTGTTAATGCAAGTTCATTTTTCATTGGAAAAATCAATTTTGGCAGTTAAACATTTAAAAAAACTGCCCCATTGCAAAATTTTCCATAATCCATTTAGACAGGCTTTCTGTCTTCATAGAAGAAATTTGTGCCTCCCTTAGGAAGACTGTAGCTCCTAAAGATAATGCGAGATGTTTTATATTTTGCTTTGAGGTTTTTGAGATTAGCTTCAGATCTCACATCAGATCCCAGGAACACACACAGCCTGACTTCCAAATCCCAGTGGGAAAAGATACGTGAGCAATTAAACAGTTCTACTGAGGAGTTGATTAAACAAAAATGAAATGATGTAGTGTGTTTTTATAGATTCTAAGAATGTCTCATAGAAAAATATATATGGCTCTCAAAATGGTAGATTATTATATAAAGACTGGATGATGATCTTTGCTATATAATTTGATTTAGTCAGATCAAAGCAATTTATCTAACAACTATCAAATTGTTCTATGGGATAGCATGGTGGAATAAACTGGAAAGAGGCAAAAATATATCTATCTAGCTATTGAGAATTAGAAGATCTTGAAAGTCCACTTGTAGCTGGAATGTCAATTATGAATGAAGTTATTGACTCTGATAAGTGCTATATGTGCACTTATTTTCAAATGAAATTCTGGCCATTCAAGGCCAGAATAGATCAGAGTTTTCATGCACTAAATACATTTGTTCTGTAAATATGTTGTGCCTGATACTATTCTAGGTAAGAAACAGAGAAAAGTGCGATAACTTGGACTCTACATTAATAATTTTGTCAAGTATAGAATAATGAATGAGAGATGGTAGAGGAAACAGCATAAGCAATTACATGGAGCTTGGAAAGTTCATGGCATGATTGGAGACCTGGAAATGAGATTTATAGAGAATATGTTGCCTAATGAAGAAAGATAATACTTTAAATATATATATATGTGTGTGTGTGTGTGTGTGTGTGTGTATAGATAGGTAGGTAGATAGACCCTGGCAAAGGGTGATATGAGCAGTTTTGAGCATATATCTGCTCAGAGGATTAATCTCTGCAGAAAGAAATGTTTCTTTTCTGATAATTCTAGCAAAATCTCATAGTTAAGTCATTTGCTTACTAGTGTCCACCCAGAAACCAATCACTGGATCTCTTGATGACTAGCCATGAACACTTCCCCAATTCCCATTAGATGCCAAGACAGAGACCACTAAGAATAGGAAAAGCTGGATCCCCACCAGAAAGTTGAGATGCTAGTAGTTAGAGAATGAGAAAAACATATCTACCCCTATAGTTTATAGTTCCAAGACAACTAAGGGTGTTGCCTAGGCAGTAACATTGGAAGGAAAAGAGAAATTTGATATTTCAAGTTTCTGTGAAGCTGAATGTAAAGCAGACATCCTTCCTGCTAACAGAACAACCAGTCTTTAGATATGAAAAGTGTCTATATCTTAGTAGGTTCTGGAGACTGATAGTTATCCATGCTAAAGTGAGAGTAACTCTGTGTACCTGAAGCTCTAACATCCAGGGTCTCTGAAAAGGACATTGTAGATACTGGAGAGATCAAATTAGTAACTGACTAAAATGAAGGCACATCTGTAGCTGAAAAGACTTCTTGAACACAGGAAGGTTTAATATTGAAAGTTCATCTGAAGAAAGTAGACCTCTAGTAGAGTGCTTTCTAGTTTAGTGACTCCCAGCTCAGGTGATTTTGCTCCCTATGGGAGATTTGACAATGCCTGGAGACATTTTTCCTGTCAAAAATGTGGGAGTGGGACATGACATCTGATGGGTAGAGGTTAGAGATGCTGCTAAACATGTTATAATGCACATGATAGACACCTACATCACAGAATTGTCTGTCTCAAAAAGTCAACAGTGCTAAGATTGAGAAACCCTGTTCTAATTGGAGGACCAAAAAATAAAGATGTTTCTCCCACCTTCATCTTAAAATGCATAGACTCACGGGGCTGGCCCTGTGGCCCAGTGGTTAAGTTCGCGCGCTCCGCTGCAGGCGGCCCAGTGTTTCGTTGGTTCGAATCCTGGGCGCGGACATGACACTGCTCATCAAACCACGCTGAGGCGGCGTCCCACATACCACAACTAGAAGGACCCACAACGAAGAATATACAACTATGTACCGGGGGGGCTTTGGGGAGAAAAAGGAAAAAATAAAATCTTTAAAAAAAAAAAATGCATAGACTCACGGAGAAATGGGAAATCTCACTCCATTTAAAACATTTGAAAACCGATACAAAGCCATTTTTTCATCATAAGCATAATATTCCTCCATTCTTTTAGCTATTACTTATTCATTTATTTAAGGAAAAGATGAGTAGATATTGTCAACTGGGATATTAGAATATTTCAAAATGATCCTTAACCTCAAAGAATTCCTTTTAGAATTAAGAATCATTAAGAATACATTTTATGGGACAGGTCTTTGTGGTTTTGTTATTATGTTTAAGTCCAACAAAACTCTCTGAGGCTGGCAGCTTATCATCTGAAAGCTCTGAGCACTGAGGTCAAGCAAGTTTAAGTGTCTTCCTGAAAATCACTCATCTGGATCTGAATCTGGACCCTGGTGTATAATCTCAACTCCAGCTTCCTTCCTACTTCACTAAACTCACAGAGACCCATGTTGCATTTAAATGATTAAAAATGTAGACAATAAAAATATGAAATGAAATATTTGGAAGGTAAGAAAACAAATGAAGTGTTAATATTGGAGGAATATAGGAAAGGTACATGATGAGTTGGCCTTTTTTCCTTTCCTTTTCTTTTTTTTTGAGGAAGATTAGCCCTGAGCTAACTACTGCCAATCCTCCTCTTTTTGCTGAGGAAGACTGGGCCTGAGCTAACATCCGTGACCATCTTCCTCTACTTTATATGTGGCACACCTACCACAGCATGGCTTGCCAAGCGGTACCATGTCCTCACTGGGGATCAGAACCGGTGAACCCCGGGACGCTGAGAAGCTGAATGTGCGAACTCAACCGCTGCACCACTGGGCCTGCCCCTGAGTTGGCCTTTAAAAGAAGGGTGTGTTAAGCTTGAAAAAGGCCCCCTTATATATCTCAGATTCTAATTTCTGGAACCCGTAAATGTCATTTTATTTGAAAAAAGTTTGCTTACAGATGTGATTAGGCTAAGGATCCTGGATTATCTGGATGTGCTCTGAATCCCATCTCAAGTGTCCTCATAAGAGAGAAACTGAAGGTTATTTTACACATACACACACTCACATATGTAGAATATGTAGTGAAAATGGAGAAGAGAGAGGTTTAAAGACACTAGCCTTGAAGGCTGAAGTAATAAGAACACAAGTCAAGAAAAGTCTGCAGCCACCAGAAGCTGTAAGAGATAAGGAAAGATTTGTCCCCTAGAACCACCTGAAGGAGTATAGTCTTGCTGACACCTTGATTTTGGCCCATTGATGTTGAATTCAAATTTTTGACCTCCAGAACTTTAAGAGAATAAATGTCTGTTGTTTCAAGCCATCAAACTTTTAGCAATTTTTTTTCTGAGTCACAGGAAACTAGTGCCATTGGTTTAAAATATGATAGGTTTAGAAAATATAGGGAATGCTTACAATAGTATGAGATAGAGAAAAAAAATTAACAAGTGAATGGAAACAAACAGGTATAGTATCAAATATATGATCTACTTGTTTAATCAAGACTTTAAGGTGAAATAGAGAATAAAGGATAAAAGCAAAAACAACAGTCATAACAGCAGATAATTTACTAATCAGTTATAATATACCATATATAGTGCTAAGAACTTAAGATATTCATTTAATTTTCACAAAATTTGTATTAGAAAATTAGAGTGCTATTATTACTATTCTGAAGAAGAGAAGGTTTTAAACGTTCTAAATTATTACCTTGCAGTTGGAAAAGTAATAGAAATTAACCAAAAAAACTAAAAAAAAATACTCGGAAATAAACATATAAGAAATTAAGTTCAAATTTTCATGAAAAAAGAGAATATGAGACAAATGTATGCTAATTCCATGTAAAAAATAACGTCAATTTAATAAGAATGGTTGCATGCATTAAGGATAATAAAAAGATGTATCTCTTTATGTGCACTTTGTGAGAAATATATTGATGTTATCTCACACCAAGAAATGTGAGTCTAACAATATCACCCAAAACCCTATTCAAGGCAATTAGACATTGGAGAAGATCAGTGAAGGTAGCAGACGCACTTGAACTCTCCAATAAATGGGGTAAGGTTTGTCTTAATAAAACATCCACCCAAAACAAGCCCCTCATTAAAGGTCTTCAATAAAACCCTGAGTCTAGTTAAGAAAATAGCTTTTCAAGAGGCAATTTGCATCCCAATACGTTTTTGAAATCTTCTTTCACATCCTTCTTCCTCAGTTAGATCAGGGGTTTCAGAATGGGAATCATCACAGTATAGAAAACTGTGACTGCTTTCTCAGTATCCATACTGTTGCCAAAACAGGGCTGGCAATAAATGAAAAAGACTGTTCCCTGCAAGACAAGGAGGGCTGTGAGGTGGGATGCACAGGTGAAAAAGGCTTTACACCTTCCCTCTGCAGAGCTTATCCTCAGGATGGTGATGAGAATAAACAACTGGAGGTGAGGATATCATGATGGCGACAATGTCATTGAAAGTGCACACAATGAAGACCGTGAGTTCATTGATATAGATCTCATAGCAAGCAAGAGTAAAGAGAGGGGGTAAGTCACGAAAGAAGTGTTAACTACATTCAGCCTATATAATGGAATTTCAAGAGATAACACAAGTGAACCAGAGAACACACAGTTCCACAGAGGCAGCAGCCAGAAACCAGAACCATATAACGTTTCTTGGACATGGAGACCATATACAACAGTGGGCTACAGATGGCCAAGAAGTGGTCATAAACCAACACAGTCAACAGAAAGATCTCAATAACTACACATGTGCAAAACAAGTAGAATTGCACCATGCATCCCAGGAAGGAAATGGCTTTCACCTTGTTTAACATATTGGACAGCTTCTCTAACATGATGGTCATGGAATAGTAAAAATCCAAAGAACAAGTTGCTCAGGAAAAAGAATATGGGAGTGTAAAGTTGAGAGTTGATTTGACTCAGTGCAATCATGCCCAGCTTGGCCAAAACCATGACTCCATATATGAGAAGGAGCAGAAAGGAGGGAAAGACTCTCAGCTCAGGGGCATCAGATAATTGAAGAAGAATGAACTGTGTCCCAGTAGTACAATTCGCCTCCCCCATTTCCACCATATATCAAGATGGGAAGCTAAATGATAAATTTTGTGTTTGTTTTAGAAAGAGAACAAGAGAGAAAACAATACATTTATATTAACTTTAAAATATAACATCAATATAGAACAGTGTATTTAAAAAATGTCAAATAATTCAAAATGCTCACTGTCTCAGTTCATCCCACTTATATCCAAATTAACTTAAGTATCAGCAAAAACTTATATGATTCCCAACTGTTATCTACAACAATACATTAAGTTCATAAATTAAAATAGGTGTTTTGTTGGAATCCGAAATAGATTCAATGATATATTTTAAAGCCTCTTGGAAATAAACTTCTTTTTCCTGAAAAATGTACTAAGTTCTGTCAAGTAGGGTAATGGCTATTGTGATCCTATATAATGTATACTACTTTTTTGTTCAGTTTGTCTGTAGCATAAATTTGCAGCAGGTGAGGAGGTCCTATACAATTCCCTTGTTGGGGAGTCTGACTAAGTTTTTGGGCATTAGTGGTTCACAAGGATTCTTTAAATTTAGAATTATGCAGAATGATAAAAAGAGACTTAAAATATATGCTAAAAGCCATCATCATTTTTACTTATCAAATTAACAATGTAATTTAATTGTGTTGATAGTGATCACTGTCAATAACGACTCAGAAAATTATAACTCTTATATACACTTTTCTGGAAAGCAATTAGGCAACATATATCCAAACTCAACCTTGACAACAGTAAAAGCTATAAGATATTTTTTATGAGAGATTTTATTCTTTGTAAGCTATTATAATAAATATTTAATTACATTGATAAAATTGGAAATAACTGAGTCCAAAGCTACGTTTAAAAATTGTTTATAATGTTAACAATCTAGGGTAGGAAATTATCATGCAATTTGAAATTACATTTTGGAGACAGTTAATTTTTTTTTAAGAAAAGGATACCGAATAGCACAGTTGGTGTATATATGTAGGTGTAAATGCAGATGCATGCATAGAGATATGAATAAATATGACAGAGAAATCATGTATTATCACTTTGATTTGGCTACAATCCTAGAAATATAAATCCTTTCTCCACATTAAAAAGGATGTAAGTGAAAATTTTCCCAGGTTCTCTGGAGTTGTTGATTAGGTGAACTGGAAAAAAAAACTGAGTTATTTCCCTACTTCAGAGTTAAAGCAGAAAAATCAACTTGGAAAATTTTCTTCCTAATGTCCTAGGCCAATAATAAGAAACTAGTTTATGCTAAATCCAAAATAATTCAGCTTAAGTGCAGAGCAGACATAGTTCATATGTCCTGATTCCCCATGACCAGCTCAAAGACATTAATTCAGTACTCAGAATTATGGTGACAATTAGGGAGCTCCTCCACAGTCATAAATTCTAGCTTCCATGACAGAATTTGTTGTGGAAAATGGTAGAAAGAGAAGGAAAGAGAAAAATACACTATCATTTTGTTTACTCTCTATTTCATACACATCAGTGTTTGATTTTACAGGGGAAGTTGTTTTAATTTCACCATCAATTCTTTCTCAATACTAAAAGACAACAGCATTGTAAATGGTAAATGCACAGGAACATGGGTTCTGTTAAACATTCTCTAATCAGAAGACAGAAGTGGTAGGCATATTTTTAAAATAATTATTTGCTGGGAAAATATATCCATTTTCATTTTCAAGTAACCAGGGCCTAGTTTTAGCTAACATACCTGAGAAAAGCATCTCCTCTCTGGTCCTGAAGATGTTAGTGTGTATGTAGTATACAGTTAGAGATTTATACTGTAATTTAAGCTCTTGGGGAATGGGTCTCTCGAATTCCAAATCAATCAATAATCTTTATGTTATAAATATAATTTAAAATTGGAGCCAGCCCGGTGACACAGTGGATAGGTTGGCATGCTCCATTTTCGCAGCTTGGGGCTCATGGGTTCGGATCCCAGGCATGGACATATACACTGGTCATCAAGCCATGCTGTGGTAGCGTCTAACGTACAAAAAACAGAAGAAAATTGGCACAGATGTCAGCTCAGGGCCAACCATCCTCATACACATATACACACAAATAAGAAAATATAAGTTAAAATTAAACTAATACTATATGTGAAATAAGGCACAGATAACATTCCCTATGGAATATTATGAGGAATTTGTTTCAATACACTAATCTTTGAAACAATTGTTTAAAACCAAACATGACTTTTTCCAGACTTCATAGTGCATTATGATATTACATCCTGGTATCATACGTGTGGGTCACATCTCATATTGCAATTCTGAAATATCATGAATATTTCTTATGACTTCTCCCTTTCTAATAATATCTCCTAAATTCCTGCAAGTCACAGTGACTGAAGCCACAGCAGAATTTCTTCAAATACTGGGAACAAAATAAATCTACTGGTCAGAAAAGTATATAGTAGTTTATATTTATTGGACAGTTATTGTGATACAACCTGTTCTAAATATTATACAAGTATTAACTTATTTATTTTTCATGATAGCCAGCCAAGAGAATAATTCTGTTTTTATGCCTATGTTACAAAGAAAATGATGGAGGCACAGACACTGAGTTATAGCTTGGACAAAGTCAAAATAAATTTCAGGGAAAGGCCCCAGAATGCTCTCTGAGTTTTTCCTACTTAAATGATGGAATGGGGAAAAGAAGAGAACCAGAGTCAGTTCCCAGGCTGCATTTTCTCTAATTCATGTCCAGTGCTAGAAGGCATCAAATGGGATCATTTCAGTGACCTGTTCTAGGTGTGTTCTTCTGACTTTATAATGTTATCCTAGGCCACAGTGTTCTACTTGACTCTGTGTATCACCGGGTGAACACAGATATTTTTCAAGGAGAAGCAGTTTCCGGAAAATCATGTTTACATTCTCAACTACCATATAATATGTTCCTAAAATTGATGTGCCAAAGACTGCATGCAAGGCTGAGGAGACATTCCGGATCTCCCTTCCCACATCATCTTTCACAATTAACGAAAGAAAATAAAAGCTCTCACCAATTCATTTTTGGTGTATTCCCCCCATGAGTAGAAACCTGTGGGTAAAAAAAGGAATAACTTGGAATATTGCTGTTCTTAAGGCTGTCTTTGATTTTTTTACTCCTCGAACAATACACCTTGAACTCAAAGCATTTCTTTCTACCTCTTTGCATCTCATAATATCACTTTTAGATAATATCTTCTTTGTTGAAATATCAATTCAAATATTTTGACTGTTTTAATAACGGTATTTGACTTTCCATACAGTCATATGTCACTTAATGATGGGATATATTCTGAGAGATGTGTCATTAGGCAATTTCATCATTGTGCAAACCTCAGTGTATTTACACAAACCTAGATGGTATATCCTACTACACACCTAGGCTATATGGGACTAATCTTATGGGACCAGCTTCTTGTATGTGTTCTGTCATTAACCAAAACATCCTTATGTGGCATATGATGGTATCCTAGTTGTAAGTGTTCTTTACATATTATTGGTATAAAACTTTTATCAGATATATAATTTATGATTTTTCTTCTTAAATTTAGATCTATGGTCCATTTTGAATTAGTGTTTGTGTTTGGTGTGAAGTTTAGGTTTTAGTTCATCTTTTTGTATATGAATAGTCAATTACTCTTCACCATTTATTGAAAACATCATCCTTCCACAATAGTTAGCCTTGGTAACTTCGTCAAAAATCAATTAACCATTAATGCGTTTATTTTTGGATCATCAATTTTATTATATTGATATATTTGTCTGTCTTACACCAGTACCAATTACCATGTTATGTAATTTTCAGTATTAAGTGCTGTACTTCTTGGATTAAATTCATTTCTATTTTTTTATGTTGTCATGAATCACATTTTCTTTTTTTTAATATTAGGATTTTCACTCTTTTTTTGAGGAAAATTAGCCTTGAGCTAACATCTACTACCAATCCTCCTCTTTTTGCTGAGAAAGACTGACCCTGAGCTAACATTCCTTCCCGTCTTCCTCTACTTTATATGTGGGGTGCCTGCCACAGTATGGCTTGACAAGCGGTGTGTA
Organism: Equus caballus; assembly: GCF_041296265.1. Taxonomy (NCBI): domain Eukaryota; kingdom Metazoa; phylum Chordata; class Mammalia; order Perissodactyla; family Equidae; genus Equus; species Equus caballus. Next base: position 17,970,760 of record NC_091695.1, read on the forward strand.
GGTCCACAACCAGCATCTGAACCAGCAAAATCTGGGCCTCCAAAGCAGAACATGTGAACTCAAATGCTGACCCGCTGGGCTAACACCCCCCCCCCACTTTGTTTTATTAACTTCATGTTAAGATATTATTTTGCTGCTATTTAAAACAAAAATAGTCTTTGTGTATTGATTTTGTATCGTGTGACTGTGATTAGCTCAATTATTCTGGTGGTTTTTGCATGTGTATGTGGAATGGTTACAATTTTCTACTTAAAAGATCATATAATCTGTGAATAAAATTAGTTTTAGTTCAAATCAAGATGACTGACTTATTTATTAATCTATCATCTATCTATCTATCTATCTATCTATCTATCTATCTATCTATCTATCATTAGTACTGAGAGTGGGCATCGGCATTGATTTTTACTTTAGGGGGAAATCAATCATTCCCTAATGATCAAGAGTAATGCTAGAAGTAAGTTTGGTAGGTTGAAGTAATTTTATCTCTCTGCTTCACTGAGAATTTTTAGCTCAAATGGATGTTGGATTGTGTCCAATACTTTTCTTTGTTTATTGAGTTGACCATATGGTTTTTCTTTTATTGTCTATAAATAATTTATTACATTAATTGCTTTTTATATGTTAAACCCACCTTGCATGCCTTGGATAGATCTCACTTGGTCATGGTCTATTATGCTTTTATATATTTTCTTGGATTTATTTTGCTAATATTTTTGCTGAGAATTTTTATATCTAGGACCCTGAGGGATATTGTGGTATTTTATCTTTCCTTGTGTTTCTTTTGTCACTTTATTATCAGGGTAATACTGGCTTAATAACATGAACTGAAAGAGGATAGACTCATTCATTTTCGACGTAGGTTAATTAACAATTGGTATTTTATATTTACATAGGCATTTAATAAAAATAACCAATAAATCCATCTGTGTCTAGCTATTGGTAGGAGGGGAGAATATTTTAATTACAAGTTCAGTTTATTAACGTTATATGTATATATATATTCAGATTTTGTGTTGTTCTGTTTCTTTGTTTTATTTTGTTCTACTTTGTTTTATGTTAATATATCCATGTATGATATATTTTCTATTTTTTTCTATTTAACTCAACATGTCTTTATAATTAAGGAAAATTCTTTAGATAGTGCAGAGATTTGTTTTGTTATATGTCCAATATGGCAACCTCCATCTTTAATTTAGTTGTCTAGACTCTCTATAGTTAATGTAATTTTATGGCTGAATTAAAATCATTGTTTTAATATCTCTATTTGTTTAATCTATTACTGGTTTATTTCCTTTTTTGTCTTCTATTGAAAGAATTTTTCTGTGATTCCATTTATTTTACCTTCTCTTTTGACATTATTTTTACTTCTTTAAAATTATAAAGATTTTCTAAGAGTTTAAAATAAGCTTTTAAATAAATCGTAGATCTTCCATGGATCATAAAGCAGTAAAACTCTAAGTCTTCTCTTATCCATCATTCTATTACTATATATAAGTAATATATATAAGTAAACTTTTACAGACGTTGTAAATGCCATTTCACTGATATGTTTTCCTGCAGACAGTCTGATATCCTTTAGAGTAATTAAAAATGTGAAAAAATAAATACTTTTATTCATTATATAATTACCAGTGTTCGTTTCTTCGTGTAGCTTTAATTTTCTGTCTGGTAGTATTTTCCTCATCCCTGAATAGCTTATGTTAATATTTATGGTAGTACATGACAGTATTACAGCTAATAAATTCTCTTAGTTTTTGTTACTCCCAAAAGCATTGTTTGGTCTTTCCCTTGTGAAAGATATTTTCACATGGATGCCATTCTAGAGTGACTGACTTTTTGTTGTTTCCCTTTTAACATTTTCAATTTTCTCTCCATTTTTTAGGATTTTAACATTTTCTGACAAGAAATCTGCTGTAATGCTTGCCTTTTTATTCCTTTAGACCAGTTTTCTAAAGTAGATTTGGTTTTGTACCCAATTGTGCCTTCCCCTCCTCCAACAAACAGAGGACAGATGACAATGCCTGCAATATCTTTGATATCACAACTACAAGGCAGTACTGCTGGCATCTAGTCTGTAGAGGCCGTGGATACTGCTAAACAGCCTACAATGCACAGGATAGTGCCCCACAACAAAAATTTCAAGTGAAAAATGTCAGTATTCCTGAGGTTGAAAATCTGTGTTCACAATGTAATGATTCTTTCATTCAACATTTTCTCTTTTCTTTTCTTTTTTTCTCTGGGGTATGGGTGTGTTTTCTTTCTGCTTTCGTTCTCTGAGCTTCTTGGATCTGGGTTTGGTGTCTTTCATTAATTTCAGAATTTTCTTAGTCATTGTCTCTACACATATTCCTTGCCATGACTTCCTTCACGTTTACTTCTTTTCTTGTTTGTTTGTTTGCTTGTTCTTGTTTTTCTAAGAGATTTTTATTTCAAATAAAGAGACATTTTTTAAATTAAATACCTATAACATTTAAAATTCAAAAGGATGTATTATGGAATAAAATAGATATATGACACTTAACTTTAATTTCCTAGTGTGTGTGTGTGTGTGTATGTTGAACATGTTCTCACTCTATTTATTATTTTAATTGAGGTAACATTAGTTTATAAAATTATATAAATTTCAAGTGAAAATCATTATATTTTTATTTCTGTGTAGATTACATCATATTCACCACACAAAGACTAGTTAGCATCCATCATCAAACACATGTACCTAGTCACCACTTTTACACTCCTCTCTGCCTTCCCCTCTGGTAACCACCAATCCAATCTCTGTCTCTATGTGTTTATTTATTGTTATTTTCTATTTATGAGTGAAATCATAAAGTATTTGGCTTTCTCCATCTGACTTATTTTGCTGAGCCTGATACCCTCAAGGTCTATCCATGTTGTCATAAATGACAAGATTTCATCTTTTTATGGCTGAGTAGTATTCCATTGTAGACATAGACCTCTTCTTCTTTATCCATTCATCCCTTGATGAGTACCTGCTTGCTTCCAAGTCTTGGCTACTGTGAATAATGCCACAATGAATGTAAGGGTGCATATATCTTGGCACTGGCACAAAAATAGACACACAGATCACTGGGACAGAATCAAGAGCCAAGAATAAACTCACACATCTATGGACAGCTAACTTTTGACTAGAGACGCAAGAGCATATAATGGAGAAAGGCAAGTCTTTTCAATAAATGGTGTTGGGGAAACTGGGAAGCTACATGCAAAGGAATGAATGTAGACCATTATCTTACACCATACACGAAAAACCACACACATTGGTGTTTTCATGTTCTTTGGGTAAATACCCAGCAGTGGAATAGCTGGATCATATGGTAGTTCTATTCTTAATTTTCTGAGGACTCTCCATACTCTCTTCAATAGTGGCCTCACCCTTTTGCACTCCCACCAGTAGTGTCAGATAGTTCCCTTTTTTCCGCATCCTTTCCAACACTTGTTTCTTACCATGTTAATTATAGCCAATCTGATGGGCATGAGGTGATATCTTATTGTAGTTTTGATTTGAATTTCCCCAATAATTAGTGATGTTGAAATGTATGAATTCTTTCTGTATTTTGAATATTAACCCCTTATCAGATATATGGTTTGCAAATATGTATTCCAAATTGTTAGGTTGTTTTTTCATTTTATTGGTGGTTTCCTTTTCTAATGCAGAAGATTTTTAGTTTGAGGTGGTCCCCGTTGTTTATTTTTTCTTTTGTTTCCCTTGCCAGGACAGAAATGCTATTTGAAATTATGCTGTTAAGACAAATGTTCAGGAGCTGAAGATACTGCTTATCTTTTCTTCTAAAGGTTTATGGTTTCAGGTATTACATTCAAGTCCTCAATCCATTTTGAGTTAACTTTTGTGTATGGTATAAGATAACCGTCTACCTTCACTCTTTTCAATATGGATGTCTGGTTTTCCCAATACCATTTATTGAATAGACTTTCCTTTCTCCATTGTATGTTCTTGTCACCCTAGTCGAAAATTAGCTGTCCATAGATGTGTGGGTTTATTTCTGGGCTCTCGATTCCATTCCATTCCATTGATATCAATGTGTCTGTTTTTGTGCCAATACCATGCTGTTTTGATTACTATAGCTTTACAATACATTTTGAAATGAAGAATGTGTTACTACCAGCTTTGCTAATTTTTTTTTCTCAGGATTGCTTTGACTATTTGGGTTCTTTTGTTGTTCCATATAAATTTTAGGATTCTTCCTTCAATTTCTGTGAAAAATGTCGTTGAAACTTTGATAGCAATTGCACTGAATCTCTAGATCTCTTTAGGAAGCATGGACATTTTAACTACGGTAGTTACTCCAATACAAGAGCACAGACTATCTTCCATTTATTTGATTATTTTTCAATTTCTTTCAACAATGTATTCTATTTTTCATTGTACAAGTCTTTTACCTGTTTGGTTAAATTTATTCCTATGTATTTTATTCTTTTAGTGATATTGGCCTGTAATTTTCTTTTTTTATTTTGTTATTGTCTGTTTTTTTGTAACAGGGTAATATTGGCCTTTGCAATGAGTTAGGAAGCTTCTCTTCATATGCAGTTTTTGGGAAGAATTTGAGAAGCATAGATATTAGGTATTCTTTGAATCTTTGGTAGAACTGACAAAGGAAGCTCTCTGGTTCTGGACTTTTAGATTCAGTAAGGTCTTTGATTACTGTTTCAATCTCCTTACTGGTTATTGGTTTACTCAAACTCTACATTTCTTCTTTATTAAGTTTTGAAAGGTTGTATGATTCTAAGAATTTATCCATTTCTTCTAGATTATCCAATTTGTTGGCACATAGCTTTTCAGAGTAGTCTCTCACAACCTTTTGTATTTCTGAGGTGTCCATTGTATTTTTTCCCTTTCATATCTGCTTTTATTTGCTTGAGCCTGCTCTCCTTTTTCTTTATGAATCTATCCAAAGGCTCATCAATTTTATCTCTGCAAACAACAAGCTCTTCATTTAATTTGTTTTTTTCTATTGTGCTTTAGCCTCTAGTTCATTTATTTCTGTTTGAGTTTTATAGTTCCCTTCCTTCTACTGATTGTGGCCTTTGTTTATTCTTCTTTTTCTAGTTCTTTTAGGAGCACTGTTAGTTTGTTTATTTGATGTTTTTCTTGTTTGTTGAGATAGGCTTGTATTGCTATAAACTTCCCTCTTAGAAGCACTTTTGCTGTGTTCCATAGCATAACATATTTTCATTTTTATTTGTCTCCAGATATTTAACGATGTCTCTTTTGATTTCTTAGCTGACCCAGTCGTTATTCAGTAGCATTTTCTAAAAATGCTGCCATTGAAAAGCCATATTTGTGGCTTTTCTGATTTTTTTCCTGAAGTTGATTTCTAGTTTTATACCATTGCAGTCAGAAATGATGCTTGGAATTATTCTAATTCTTGTATGTATTGAGAATTGTTTTGTGGCCTAATATGCGATCAGTCCAGGAGAATGCTCCATGTGCATTCCAAAAGACTGTGTATCCTATGGTTTTTGGATGCAATGTTCTGTATATATCTATTAAGTCCATCTGGTCTAATGTGTCATTATGGTCAATGTCTCCTTGTTAATATTCTGTTTGGATGATCTATCCATTGGTATAAGTGGATTGGTAAAGTCTCCTACTATTACTGTGTTGCTGTCTATTTTCTTTATATGTCTGATAACAATTGCTTTATGTATTTAGGTTCTCCTATGTTGGGTGCTCAAATATTTTCAGTGTTACATCCTCTTGTTGGATTGTTGCTGTATCCTTATGTAGTGCCATTCTTTGTCTCTTGTTAACAGTTTCTGTTCTGTTATTTTGTCTGATATAAGTATTGCTACCCCAGCTTTCTTTGGAATTTCATGGAGTATCTTTTTCCATCACTCCACTTTCAGTTTGTGAGTGCCTTTATGTCTGAAGTGTGTCTCTTGTATGCAGAATATATATGGGTCTTGATTTTTTAATCTAATCAGTCACCCTATGTCTTTTGATTGGAACATTTAGTCCATTGATATTTAAATTTTCTACTGATAAATATGCACTTATTGTCATGTTGTTACTTTTGGGGGGTGTTTTAGTAGTTCATCTTCCTTTCTTCTTCTCTTGCTCTCTACTCTTGTGGTTAGATGGCTTTACTTAGTATTATGTTTGGGTTCCATTCTCTTAATTTTTTTGTATATTTATTATAGGTCTCTGGTTTCTGATTACTATGGTGTTCCTATATAATAACTATGTGTATAGCAATCTATATGAAGTTGATTGTTTCTTAAGTTTGACCTTTTGATAAAAGTTCTACTCTTTTACTCGTCCCACACTTTATGTTTTTGATATCATATTTAACCTCTTTTTCTTGTTTGTATCTCCATTACCCTCTTATCATAGAAATAGATAATTTTAGTACTTTTGACTTTTGCCTTTCATACTAGCTTCATTGCTGGTTCATCTGCTACCTTTAGTGTCTATTTGCCTTTATCAGTGATTTTTTTTTTTTTTAATAATTTTCTTATTCCTGTTTCTGGCCTTTTATTTCCTACTTAAATAAGTCTCTTTAGCATTTCTTGGAAGACTTTTATTCACTGCAAACTCTTTTAGTTTTTGCTTGTCTGAAAAGCTCTTTACCCTTCCTTTCATTCTGAATGATAGACTTGCTGGGTAGAACATTCTTGGCTATGCTTTTTTTTTTTCCTTTCTGCACTTTAAATATATCATGCCACTCCCTCTAGCCTGTAAGGTTTCTACTGAGAAGTCAGTCAATAGCCTTATGGGTTTTCCTTTGTATGTAACTTGTTGCCTTTCTCTTGAAGATTTTAGGATTCTGCCTTCATTTTTAGTTCTTGGCATTTGAATTATAACACGTCTTGATCTGAACCTCTTTGAGTTTCTCTTGTTTGGTACTCTCTGTGCTTCCTCTACCTGGATGCCTTTTTCTTCCTTAGGTTAGGAAAGTTTTCAGTTATTATTTCTTCAAATAGATTCTCTGCCCTTTTGTCTCTCTCTTCTCCTTCTAGGACACCTAGTATACAGATGTTATTGCACTTGATGTCCCAGAGGTCCCTTAAAGTGTTCCCATTCTTTTCAGTTCTTTTTTCTTTTATCTCTTCAGCTTGGGTGATTTCCTCTAGTTTTTTTCCAACTCACTGATCCATTCTTCTGTATTATCTACTGGCTCTTGAGTCCTACTTGTGAATTTTTCATTTCTGATGTAGTATTCTTCATTTCTGATTGGTTGTTTTAATATTTTCCAGTTCTTTGTTGAAGTTCTCACTGAATTCATCCATTCTTCTCCAAAGAGCAGTGAGCATCTTTATGACTATTAGTTTGTACTCTTTATCGGGAAAATTGTATATTTCTGTTTCATTTAGTTATTTTTCTGAGGATTTATTCTATTCCCTTATTTGGAACATAGTACTTTGTCTCCTCATTTTGTCTCTTTCTCTGTGCTTATGTCTATGTATTAGGTATATGAGCTGTGTCTCCTGAAGTTGGAGAGGTAGCCTTATGTAAGAAATGCCTTATAAGGCCCAGGAGTGTGCTTCCCTCTCATCACCAGTTTCAAATGTTTCAGGTGTGTCCTCTGTGTGGGCTACTGATGTCTTTTTGTTATGATAGGGTTGCTCTTGCTGCAGGTACATGGGAAGGCTAGGCTTCTGCCCTGGCTTGCTGGTTGCAATGTTCAGCTGTGTGTGGTGGCTATGGTCCCTTCAGTCACTTTCTTGGGCATGGGGAACTCTAGCAGAGTTGGCTGCAAGTTCTAATAGCTCATTCCTGCTATGGTTTTTCCTTTAAGTAAGCAAGCCTCCAGTGTGGCTTATTTCTAGGCTCAGGGGCTTACAATTGCTCTAGGTCTCCAGCCTGAAAGGCTGTTGTCAGCTCTTTCGGGAGTGCAGCTGAGTGGAACCAGCCCCAGGTGTGGCAGCACAGAATTGTTTCAGACATTGGAAGGTGGGGCTGATGCCTATGTGGTTATTTGAGGAGCAGAAGTCTGCTTCAGCCAACCAGCTTCACCACCTCCAGGCCCACACACACCATCAGCTAGACCTGGCCTGTGCATATGCCTTCACAAACTGAAGTAGACCCAGTCACCCTGCTGCAGAGGCCACACACACTCTTCCAACATATGCCCACCCCTCATACATGTCATACCCTCATGCACGCTATGCCCTGCAGAGGCAGACCTACTCACCCTACTTCAAATATCCAATGCACCCTGCCTGTTTGGCCCATAAGTTGCACAAAAGCTTTCTGTTGGTTTGAGCTAGTCCCTAAGGTAGGCTGCCTTCCCTGGCTGAGCTGGATTAAATCTTATATCAGTGCTCTAGAGAGAGGAGCAGTCCCCTGCCCTAGTAGGCCAGGGGAAGTACTTTAATGACTTCTACCAACATCTATGTCAGCACACGTGTACTAGATCACAACAATGGCTGCCATCAAGGTCTCTATCCCTGGGGATGTGGTCCCAGCCTTCAGAGATCTCACCTATCACTGAGATACACCCAGAGCCTATGAAATGAGTCTCTTATCACCAAAGGACTGTGCATCTTTCTTTCTGGTGATTTTATGTTGCTTTCCAAAATGGGTGAATTTGTACTTGGGCCCTTTAAGAGCAGGCTTTTCTTTCCCTTATGTCTGATAGCTTTTCTAGGGGTATTCCATGTTGTTGTAAATGGCCAGCAAAGCCAAATATTATGACACTCGTTTTGCTTGTGCTGAGTCCAAAAGCAGCTTATTGTGGCAAAGCTGGCAGGCTCAGATCCCCTACCCCTCCAGAAAATGCTTCATACATTAACTCTCCTCCAAGACATGAAGTGTTGTGATTAAAAGGTGGCTTTTTACTCTCCAGAAAGAAATTTCGGCTTCTCCCACCTCAGTCAGCACTGTCCCTTGTTGTAGGTGTTCTTTCCATCAAGTTTTCAATTCTCTCTCAGGAGTAATTCCAAGAGTAGTTGTGACTTTTTTGGGTCCAGGGAGAAGGTGAGCCCACAGTCTTCCCACACCACTATCTTCCCAGCAATCTCTCTTCTGTTTTTCTACTGAGTTTAAAGTCATAGTGATTTTTACTATTTGACTGTTACCCAGATCTTAAGTGTTTTTGTTTTCTTCACTCTTTTTCTGAGTGCATGCAATTTTGAGTGTTCCCCATTTGTCTATCCTTAATTTGACTTATTCTTTCCTAATCTGTATTGAACTTATTGTTGTGTCCTTTAAAATATTGTTTGTCTGTTATTTTTTTAATTTATCTAGCATCTTTATTTGATTCAGTCTTATAGTTTCCATGACTTTTGCTGAAATTCCCCATCTATTCATTCATGTTGTCTACCTTTTCTACTAGAGCCCATAAGTATTATATTTATTTTAGGTTGCTGGTCTGCTGTTTCTAATACCTAGGTTATATCTGAACATAATTCTGTCAATATCTTTGTCTTTTTGTGGTGGGTTGTTTTCTTCTGCTTATTTGCGTTGCCCTATAATTTTTGCTTAAGAACATATATCATTTGTAGGACAACAGAGAATTAATTAAATGGCATTTTTGCCTGGAAATTAACTCACTTCTTTTGCTTAACATTAAGTGTAGGCATTAATCTGCACTTCAGTGGTGTTAACACTATGGCCACCTCAGTGCACAAGCTTCACATTTCTAAATATAACAGGTTATATTTAGAACGGCAATTGGCTTATATTTTCAATGTCTAACCCACTTTAAACTTTAAGTCTTCCCTTTGCACGTGTCCCCCACAGTTGATCTTCCTCATCCTGCCCCCTCCCCTAATGGAATGCTATTACTGGCAACTCTATGCTTGTGTTAGTTGTTTTCTCAGTGACTCCAGCTATCCAGGGGATTCCCAAAATGTTTAAATTTTGTGGAGTATCTAGCACTTTGTGTTGTAATATTGGGAGCAAATCTTTCTCTAGCTTGCCACCTCCTACAATTAAATGAGAAGACTGAAAATATTGGCTCAAGAAGATTCAAATAAGTGAAATTATAGCACATTTAAAAAATTGTCATTTAATAAATCATAGCAAAGTCTTTTTTATAAACTTCTAAAAAACTAAGGAAGTTAATTTCTTTGATGACTGAGGAACAATTCCATTTTAAAACTAGAAGATTACCAGGTGCAACTTAACAAATGAAGTAAATATTATTTTACATGGTATATTATCAAAGTAATCATTAATAATAAGGGCTGATGAAGTTTTTTTAATTTATAACATTTTTATTTGATCTAACACGATCTTTCTCTTTTGAGTTCAATGGCTTCACCTGGGGAGACAAGTGAGCGAGGGAATTCATACCTTTTTATTATGGAAAGTTTCAAACATACGTAAAGTGGAGAGAATGCTGTAATAAGCTTCCATACACCTATCACTCAGCTTCAACAATTATCAACATTCTGGTGCTCTTATTTATACTCACCCTTCCCACCAGTACTTTTTCTGTTTTGCTGAATTGTTTTAAAACAATCCAAGACATCGTACCATTTCACTTGTAAATTCCTCAGTAAAAATCTCTAACACACACAGACTTATTTTATAAACATAATATAATCACCATTTCATGATCATATCCAGCAAAATTAATAATTCCTTAATATCATCTAATAATCAGTCCATGTTCAGTTTTCCCCAATTGTCTGATAATCTGTGTTTCTTTTTATTAATGTTATGATAGATTTCAACCTTGTGAGATTTCAGTTGTACATTATTGTTAGTCATGTTGTGGGTATACCTCTTCTCCCTTTGTGCCCTCCCCCCACCCCCCCTTTTCCCTGGTAACCACTGATCAGATCTCCTTGTCAATATGTTAACTTCCACCTATGAGTGGAGTAATATAGAGTTCCTCTTTCTCTGACTGGCTTATTTCGCTTAACATAATACCCTCGAGGTCCAACCACGTTGCTGCGAATGGGCCAATTTTGTCTTTTTTAATGGCTGAGTAGTATTCCATTGTGTATATATACCATATCTTCTTTATCCAATCATCAGTTTCCGGGCATGTAGGTTGGTTCCACGTCTGGGCTGTTGTAAATAATGCTGCGATGAACATAGCGGTGCTAGGGACTGTTGGGATTTCTGACTTCAGGTTCTTAGGATAGATACCCAGTAATGGGATGGCTGGGTCATAGGGTATTTCTATTTTTGACTTTTTGAGAAATCTCCATACTGTTTTCCACAGTGGCTGCACCAGTTTACATTCCCACCAACAGTGTATGAGGGTTCCTTTTTCTCCACAACCTCTCCAACATTTGTCGCTCTTGGTTTTGGATGTTTTTGCCAATCCAACGGGTGTAAGATGGTATCTTAGTGTAGTTTTGATTTGCATTTCCCTGATGATTAGCGATGATGAACATCTTTTCATGTGTCTATTGGGCATATTTATATCCTCTTTTGAGAAATGTCTGTTCATGTCCTCTGCCCATTTTTTGATCAGGTTGTTTGTTTTTTTGTTGTTAAGCTGTGTGAGTTCTTTGTATATTATGGAGATTAACCCTTTGTCAAATAAGTGGCTTGTAAATATTTTTTCCCAATTAGTGAGCTGGTTTTTTTGTTTCAATCCTGTTTTCATTTGCCTTGAAGAAACTCTTTAGTCTGATGAAGTCCCATTTGTTTATTCTTTCTATTGTTTCCCTCAACTGAGGAGTTATAGTGTCCAAAAAGATTCTTTTGAAACTGATGTCAAAGAGTGTACTGCCTGTATTCTCTTCTAGAAGACTTATTGTTTCAGACCTAATCTTTAGGTCTTTGATCCATTTTGAGTTTATTTTAGTGTGTGGTGAAAAAGAAAGGTCAATTTTCAATCTTTTGCATGTGGCTGTCCAGTTTTCCCAGCACCATTTGTTGAAGGACTTTCTTTTCTCCATTGTAGGCCCTCTTCTCCTTTGTCGAAGATTAGCTCTCCATAGATGTGTGGTTTTATCTCTGGGCTTTCAATTCTGTTCCATTGATCTGTGGACCTGTTTTTGTACCAGTACCATGCTATTTTGATCACTGTAGCTTTGTAGTATGTTTTGAAATCGGGGATTGTGATTCCGCCACCTTTGTTTTTCTTGCTCAAGACTGCTTTAGCAATTCGCAGTCTTTTGTTGCCTCATATGAATTTTAGGATTCTTTGTTCAATTTCTGTGAAGAATGTTCTTGGGATTCTGATTGGGATAGCATTGAATCCGTAGATTCATTTAGGTAGTATGGACATTTTAACTATGTTTATTCTTCCAATCCATGTGGATGGAATGTCTTTCCATCTGTTTATGTCGTCGTCAATTTCTTTCAAGAAAGTCTTGTAGTTTTCATTGTATAGATCCTTCACTTCCTTGGTTAAGTTTATCCCAAGGTATTTTATTCTTTTCATTGCGATTGTGAATGACATTGAGTTCTTGAGTTCTTTTTCTGTTAGTTCATTGTTAGTGTATAGAAATGCTACTGATTTATGTATGTTGATTTTATACCCTGCTACTTTATTGTAGTTGTTGATTATTTCTAATAGTTTTTCTATGGATTCTTTGGGGTTTTCTATATATAAGATCATGTCGTCTGCAAACAGCAAGACTTTTACTTCTTCATTACCTATTTGGATTCCTTTTATTTCTTTTTCCTGCCAAATTGCTCTGGCCAACACCTCCAGTACTATGTTGAGTAGGAGTGGTGAAAGTGGGCACCCTTGTCTTGTTACTGTCCTCAGAGGGATGGCTTTCTGTTTTTGTCCATTGAGTATGATGTTGGCTGTGGGTTTGTCATACATGACATTTATTATGTAGAGGTACCTTCCTTCTATACCCATTTTATTGAGGGTTTTTATCATAAATGGGTGTTGGATCTCGTCAAATGCTTTCTCTGCATCTATTGAGGTGATCATGTGGTTTTTGTTTTTCATTTTGTTGATGTAGTGTATCACGCTGATTGACTTGCAGATGTTGAACCATCCCACTTGATCATGGTGTATAATCTTTTTGATGTATTGCTGTATTCGGTTTGCCAGAATTTTGTTGAGGATTTTTGCATCTATGTTCATCAGTGATATCGGCCTGTAGTCCTCCTTCTTTGTGTTGTCCTTGTCGGGTTTGGGGATCAGAGTGATGTCGGCATCATAGAATGTGTTAGGGAGTACTCCACCTTTCTCAATTTTCTGGAATAGTTTGAGAAGAATAGGTATTAAGTCTTCTTTGAATGTTTGGTAGAATTCTCCAGAGAAGCCGTCTGGTCCTGGACTCTTATTTTTGGGGAGGTTTTTGATTACTGTTTCTATTTCCTGACTTGTGATTGGCCTATTCAGATTCTCCATTTCTTCCTGATTCAGTTTGGGGAGGTTGTAGGAGTCTAGGAAGTTGTCCATTTCTTCCAGATTGTTCAATTTGTTGGCATATAGTTTTTCATAGTATTCTCTTATGATCCCTTGTATTTCATTGGTATCTGTTGTGATTTCTCCTCTCTCATTCCTAATTTTATTTATTTGAGACTTCTCACTTCTTTTCTTGGTGAGTCTGGCTAAAAGTTTGTCGATTTTGTTAATTCTTTTGAAGAACCAACTCTTTCTTTCATTGATCCTTTCTACTGTCTTTTTAGTTTCAATATCGTTTATTTCTGCTCTTATTTTTATTATTTCCCTCCTTCTACTGACTCTGGGCTTTGTTTGTTCTTCGTTTTCTAGTTCTGTTAGGTGTCGTTTGAGGTTAATTATGTGAGCTTTTTCTTGTTTAGTGAGGTGAGCCTGTATTTCGATGAATTTCCCTCTTAGGACTGTTTTTGCTGCATCTCAAATGATTTTGTATGACGTATTCTCATTTTCATTTGTCTCCAGATAATATTTGATTTCTTCTTTAATTTCTTCAATAATCCATTGTTTGTTCAGAAGCGTGTTGTTTAGTCTCCACATTTTTGCACCTTTCTCTGCTTTTTTCTTGTAGTTGCTTTCCAGTTTCATAGCATTATGATCCGAAAAGATGCTTGATATTATTTCAACTCTCTTGTATTTATTGATGTTTGCTTTGTTTCCCAAAATATGGTCAATCCTTGAGAATGTTCCATGTGCACTTGAGAAGAATGTGTAACCTGCTGTTTTTGGATGAAGTGTTCTATATTATCTATTAAGTCCATCTGGTCTAATTTTTCATTTGATTCTATAATTTCTTTGTTGATTTTCTGTCTGGATGTTCTGTCCATTGGTGTTAATGGTGTGTTGAGGTCCCCTACTATTATTGTATTGTTGTTGATGTCTTCTTTTAGTTCTGTTAAGAGTTGCTTTACAAATTTTGGTGCTCCTGTGTTGGGTGCATATATATTTATAAGTGTTATGTCTTCTTGCTGGAGAGTCCCTTTTATCATTATGTATTGTCCCTCTTTGTCTTTCTTTATCTGTTTTGCTTTGAAGTCTACCTTGTCTGATATTAGTATAGCGACACCTGCTTTCTTTTGTTCATTATTAGCTTGGAGTATTGTTCTCCAACTCTTCACTCTGAGTCTGTGTTTGTCTTTGGGGCTGAGGTGTGTTTCCTGGAGGCAGCATATTGTTGGGTCTTGTTCTTTGATCCATCCTGCCACTCCATGTCTTTTGATTGGGGAGTTCAATCCATTTACATTTAGAGTGATTATTGAGATGTGGGGGCCTACCACTACCATGTTATGTCTTGTTTTCCGGTTTTCTTCAATTTCCTTTGTTTCTCGTCCCATGGTTTAATCTGTTCTGATGAAGAGCTGCTACTCTCTGTTGTTGTCCTTCTACTTATCTCCTCTGCTCTTGGTTTTGTAGCCCCTTTCCTTTTTTTGATTTTTCAGGAATGAGGATTTTCCTGAGGATTTCCTGAAGAGGAGGTTTTGTGGCAATGAACTCCCTTAATTTTTGTTTATCTGGGAAAGTTTTTATTTCTCCATCGTATTTGAAGGATATTTTCGCTGGGTAGAGAATTCTCAGCTGCAGGCTTTTGTCCTTCAGATTTTTAAATATATCATTCCACTCTCTTCTATCCTGTAAAGTTTCTGCTGAGAAATATGCTGATAGCCTGATGGGGGTTCCTTTGTAGGTTAGTTTCTTTTGCCTGGCTGTCCTTAGTATTTTCTCCTTGTCATTGACTTTTGCTAGCTTCACTACTATATGCCCACAAAATCTCACTTGTCCACTATGGGTCACAGCAGAGCTATTGGCATCTTCTACAGTCTGTGGTTAGCTCACCTAGCTATGCTACTTTTGTCCCGGGGTCTTCCAGCCTTGTGGCTGCCAGATGGGTGCTCTCTACTAGTGCTGTGCAGAGGCTTTCGCTGAGGCTGCTGTGTGCCTATAGAGTTTCCCCCTAGGCTACGGAGCTAGGTTGCTGGAACTCCACCCAGCCCCAGTCCTGTTCCCCAGGAACTCGGGGAGCCCTTTGCCCTGACTGGGGGATAGCCAGAGATCCTAATTTCAGTGGTAGCTGGTCAGCTGCTGCCCTGCCTGTTATTCTCCTCTCCGGGGCCCTCCTGGTGTTGTGGATGCTGGGAATGGCCCCTCCGCTAATGGCAGACAGAGAGTTTTGTCTGCTGCCTGGGTGGAACTCTGGAGCTTCCACCCCAGGCCGCAGAGCTGGCCTCTGGAGCTCCACCCAGCCCCAGTCCTCTCCGAGATCTCTGGCAATCCCTTGCTCCACGGAGTGGGCAACAGCAGCTGGGGGTATCCTCACCCTCTGGGATTCTCTCCGGGGCTTTCCCAGAGTTGTGAGTGCTGGGCGTGGCCCCTCTGCTAATGGTAGACAGAGGGTTGTGTCTGCTGCCCGGGCGGAACTGTGGAGCTTCCCCTCTGGGGCACGGAGCCAGCCTCTGGAGCTTCACCCAGCCCCAGTCCTCTCTGAGATCTCCAGCAATCGCTTGCCCCACGGGGCAGGCAACGGCAGCTGGGGGGCCGCCACATCCTCTGTGATTCTCTCTGGGACCCTCCGGGCGCCGTGGACACCAGGCAGGATCTCCCCACCAATGGCGGGGCGAGACTCTCCCTGTGGGCTCAAGTGTGTAACTCTAGAGTTTCCCTCTGTGTTTAGGAGTAATTGCAGGGGGTTTAGGTAGGGTTCTGGTCACTTGTTTCCACCGTCGCTCCTCTGGTGTGTGCTTGCTAACATTAATTTTTCTTCTCATGCCAAGTGACAAAATTGCCATGCTATATACAAATCAATATTCTGGGGGCAATCCTCTATCTTCAATGCTTGCCCAAGCTATTAGTTTACTATTGAATATAACATTTCTCTGAACTGCTTTGTGGTATCACTCATTTACTGTAGAGAGTTAATAAAATAATTGCTAAGGGAATTAAAATGGACCATAAATTCTTACTTATAAAAGTTATTGTTTTACTTCACTAAGTAAAGAGGAAACTATAAGATGATTAGTGATAACACTAATACTTGTGAATCATCATAATTCTAAAAGTGAAGATACACTGCAGATGTAAGATCAGTGTATTTTTTCCCATTTTCCATTTCCAAACGTTGTTAATGGAATCCAGGTATTCCTGAAAACAACACTTATGCTCACTATTAATGAAATTTAGAGTTGATTTTACATACTTATCTCTGAATGTGTTAGCCTTTCATGCTGTGCTTTTGGGGTTCCTTCATAGCCTTTTAGTACTGGAAATTTTATTGTGAACTATCTAGACCAATTATTTCTCCTAAGGAAACTTAGAAATAGAAAATTTGGATAGTATTCTGATGAATCAAAGACAAAGGAAGAGTTTAAGAATTGAGTCTAGAAACAAGCATCCTTATTTATAGAATATAAAAGTACGTAATAGTGAAAATAAATACTTCCTGAAACAAAGTTTCTCTCTAGTTATATTCTCTATATACTATTCTGGTTACCTTTTACTATATAAACATTGCATGGCTTAAAACAATGATCATTGGTCAATTATTCTGTTCTTCCTTATGTTGACTGAGGTCACAGTGAAGTATTCAGTTGAGAGTTGGGATAGGCTATAGGGTCTCTCATAACTGGCACCAGGATGAGAATGCCTAGAAAGATCTACTCAGCTGGCCCCCTTCCCTCTCCATATAGTCTCAGAGTCTATCATACGGTTTACCCAGAAGGATAGTTGGACTTCCTACGTGGCGGCTCTCAGTAGTGACATACAATAGTTCTGCATATTTCTGTTAGTCAAAGCAGTTAAAGAACAGCAAAAATTCAACAGGAGGATATATAAGAACATTGTCTTTAAGGAAAAGGTGTAAGATGTGTGCAGTCATCTTTAATCTGCCAAACCATCATAGGCCACTGCAGAACTTTGAGATTTCTCATTCCAGATTCTTTTATTAATATTTTTAACACTTTAACTAAATGCATGAGAATGTGTGTAACCTTTTTATTCTTTGTTTTGTACATACTTACAAAGCCACTGAATAAAGCAGTACTGGAATGGCGGCTATATAGAAGGAAAAGTGACAGGCATTTCAATCATTGTCTTTGTGAAATCAGAGTTAACTCTGGGACCTTGGGAAGTAACCCAGTCACATCAGATTCCAAGATGGATAATCAAGGTTTAAGAAGTATGGAGAATTCCACTGTTATCTCTTGGGAAGTATATGGGGAGGACAGGAAATTCAAACTTACAACTATTCTCAATTTCTTAAAGAATTAGTATGTATAGTAGCAAACTAAATTTGTTTTATTTTTTTTTAAAGATTGGCACCTGAGCTAACAACTGTTGCCACTTTTTCCCTTTTTTTCCCTGCTTTTTTCTGCCCAAACGTCCCCAGTACACAGTTGTATATTTTAGTTGTGGGTCCTTCTAGCTGTGGCATGTGGGAGCCACCTCAACATGGCCTAAAGAGCAGCTCCACGTCAGCGCCCAGGATCCGAACCCTGGGGCGCCGAAGGGGAGCTTGAACTTAACCACTCAGCCACGGGGCCCGCCCCTAAATTTATTCTTGAAAAATGATTATCCACGCACAAGTTTTTAACTGGATCATACTTGCACATAGGAAATATATCAGCAGAAAAAAATTCCAAAAACTAGTGCATTGCTATTCATACACCAGCCTCCATTTCAAGTAACCTAAAATATTTAAGGATAAATATTTAGGGTGCAATTACCTTTGTAAATCCTTGTCCTACAGACTTTGGGAAATATAAAATTAAAAACTGAAAGTATTTATAAAGGCTTAAATGTAATAGAGATTTTTATATGAATAAAATAAAAATAATTCAAAAAAGAGTCTACTAAGTATAGAGAATGTGATAGAGTCATAAAATCAACAAAGTGTGGATGGATGAGATGCATTTTGGGGATGAGAATGAGACAATGCTTGTTGAAGAAAGTGACCTTTATAGTTTCCATTGACAGGAATATTTAAGCATAATTATGAATAACAGTTAAAAAGTAGAGAGAACCTAAATGTCCATTAACTGATGAATGGATAATGTACCTTATTCATAAAATGAAATATAATTCAGCCATAAAAAAGGAA
Source organism: Equus caballus (assembly GCF_041296265.1). Classification (NCBI taxonomy): domain Eukaryota; kingdom Metazoa; phylum Chordata; class Mammalia; order Perissodactyla; family Equidae; genus Equus; species Equus caballus. The sequence continues at coordinate 17,989,165 of NC_091695.1, forward strand.
ATTCTGAAAATGCTAAAACATGGATGAATCTTGAAAACACTATGCTAAGTAAAAGAAGACCACTATCAACAACCCCCCCCCCAACACACACACATATTGTATAATGCCAAGATCTGAGCTGTCCAGTATAGGCAATCTCATACAGTCAGGAAGCAGATTGGTGGTTGCCAGGAGTAGTGGGGCGGCAAGAAGGGGAAGTGCCTGTTGAGTATGAGTTACTTACCCGAGTGGTGAAAAATGTTCTGGAATTAGATAGTGGTGATGGCTGCACAACTTTCTGAAAATACAAAAAACTAAAGAAGTGCATACATGGAAAGGGTAAATTTTATAGTATATAAAATTATGTCTCAGTAAAATTAGTACCATCAAAGGATAATAATATTCCCAAATGCGTTGGTGAAGGAGAATGCTTCACAAATAGAGTAAACAAAATGAAAAATAGAAAGGAGATGAAAATTACTAAGAAGGGGATCATTTTGTATTTTATTGAATTTCTCCTTTGAGGCAGAGGGTTCAGATTCAGTGTAAATGTGAAGCTCAACACAAAAGTAATTTGCAGCTTTCTTCCTGTCAGATCAACATGTTGACAATAGTGAAGAAATAAGACTCAGTTTTTGCTAAAGTTCTTGCTGTACTCGCAGGGGAAAATACAGAACAAGGAATATAATTAATCCCATGTTAGCATATACTGAAGCCTGAGGGTGAAAGCGTCAGAGATTTAAGTACCACATGCTATCTGGTAAAATAAAACACTATCTGCCTATTTTTCAGCCACCTGTAGCAAATGCAGAAAGACCTACTCATCTCAGGTAGGTTCCTGAGTCTCCAAATTTAAGGAACATAGGGGAAATTTTTGACATTTTTGAAAAAGAAATTTATAAATGATTGATTTTTACAGCTGCTGACACAGTTTAATAAACTCAGCAATCTATCATCAAAAAATTATATTTTTTCTCAGAACAGAACTGACTGAAATTATTAGTATTCACAAAATAGTATTTTAATGATTTTATTTTAATCCAGGGTCACAGGAGAACTGTTTATCACTGGGGAAGTATGTACATGAATTTAAGTTTTTTTATTTCAGAAATAATTTAGATAGCACCTTACAAATAGCAACATGCATATTCACCTCCATGTGAACCACATGCTATATTTACTTAACTCCAAGAAAAAATAAATTCTCATATATCAACAAATGCATATATGCTTTCAAACACGTGACACACACATAAATATACAGATACACAAGTAAGAGAAGCCTTTATATCTCAGAAAGATGTATTGTCCATCATTCTATTTACATCTTTTAAATTTAAAACTCCATTTAAAAACCAAAAAGATGCAAATGTATGTGTTGTATTCTATTGTTTTCACTTCTTTTTAGCACTTTTCTTTGGTCAAGAGAGTCATCTTTGGCACCAGACAACTCCCACAAATAGGGCATGAGTATTGTGACAGAGCAATAAGAATTTCTAGAGGAAAGGTTTAATGGTTATTTCATGTCTCACCAAAAACTAAACATAATTTAGACCAGGAACAGTAACATAATCATTTTCATTATTATTCGTTAATGATACTCACTGTTTCTAGAATTAACATCAAGTCTTTTAAGCCAACCATATTGAGGAACGTAACAATGGTAATCATTTTTTGTGTCCATGTGACTATTTTCAGGCTTAGAAAATGCTTAGTCCTACATCTTACAGCCTGGTCCCACTAACATCGTCTCTTCCACATTATTTTGAGTGTAGAATGAGATATTAATTCATCTAAATCTACGCCAGAGAGAAGAAACTTAAAGTCTGGAGAAATAGAACTTACAGAAATTCACGTATATTATGAATGATATGTACACCAGATAAAAATTTTCCAATATCTATCTCAATTTATTTTTTATCATTCTCAAATACTTAGCAACCCTTCTTTAATTGATGAGTAATTTAATGGGAACATGGCTGGATAATTTTCTGAGCATTAAAAAACAATTACAGAAAGAAATTGTGTTCTCCTGTTCAAATATTTGTGGACTTCTGGAAAAGTTAAAATGTATCTATCATTTTTTTTATTATTTCCTCATAAATTTAGGTAAGAACAAAGAGGAATGATTGGAGAAAATTGCTCCTCCTTGAATGGATTCATTTTCTTGGGAATGTCCAATAACCCTGGGATGAAAGTGATCCTGTTTACCATGTTTATAGTTGTTTATCTCATTAATTTTGGGGGAAATCTTGGAATGATTGCTTTAATTAGAATGGATTCCCAACTGCACACACCGATGTACTTTTTCCTCAGCCACCTCTCTTTCTGTGGCCTTTGTTATTCCACAGCAATTGGTCCCAAGATGCTGGTGGATGTATTTGCCAAGAACAAATCAATCCCCTTCTATGGCTGTACTCTGCAATTCTTCATCTTCTGTACCTTTGCAGATTCTGAGTGTCTATTGTTGGCTGTGATGGCCTTTGATCAGTACAAGGCCATTAGAAACCCATTGCTCTATGTAGCCAATATGTCCAATCGAGTGTGCTCCCTGCTCCTGGCTGGGGTTTATCTGGTGGGAATGGCAGATGCTTTGATGCACACCTCATTAACATTCCACTTATGCTTCTGTGGGTCAAATGAGATTAATCATTTCTTCTGTGATTTACGACCACTTTTCCTCCTTTCCTGCTCTGATACACAAGTCAATGTGTTGGTATTATTCACCATTTTTGGCTTCGTTGAACTGAGCAACATTTCAGGAGTTCTTGTCTCTTACTGTTATATTATCCTATCAGTCTTGAAGATCCACTCTGCTGAGGGGAGGTTCAAAGCTTTCTCCACCTGCGCCTCTCACTTAACAGTTGTGGCAATTTTCCAGGGAACTATTCTCTTCACGTATTTCAGGCCGAGTTCTTTATATTCCTTAGATCAAGACAAAATGACCTCATTGTTTTACACACTTGTGATTCCCATGTTAAACCCTCTGATTTATAGCCTGCGGAAAAAGGATGTGAAAGAGGCCCTAGAAAAATTGAGAAGTAAAAGATGGTTTTAAATACTTGTGTGTACACATACACACTCACACATTTAATGATTGTTATTTTCATAAAATTATATAATATGATACAAGAGAAACATAATTTTCTCACATATTTAAATAAATGAGTATCTGTAATAAAGCTCGACCACAAGAAAATGTTGCAGTTCCCCAAATCTGTCAAGATTTACCATGGTCTTGAATTTAGTTGTGATCCATCTTTTTGTAGAAAATGTTCCCAAACCTTCTAATTTTGCCACTTTTTTTAATCATACTTTCACTCAAGCATCATTTCAAGTACTAAGATTTATTGTGTTCACTATGTGCTCTTTGTGCATTTAGATGCTCTGCATTTCAGGATGAATCCAGGAGTTTCTATACTAATAAACTCTATAATGAAGAAAAATAAATAGACGTTACTTAACTAAACACTCAAATAATTCCTAATAAGGCTCAAAACTTTCATAAAGTTAAAAATTGGAGGTTAACAATCTAGAAAAAATGTGAAAATCTAGTCGGTAGAAGAAAAGCTTCCCTGGATGGAAATGAATATCTGAATAGTCTTAGATCTAAAAAGAAATGCGATTTGGGGAGCAGAAAGGATTCTAGAAAGAGAGCCTGACAGGTACAGAAGTCTTCCCGTGGCCGATTTTATAACGTTTTAGCATTAAAGAATCCCAAGGATAGGTTATAAAGAGCAATGTAAAGTGCCTTGATAAATTACATCATTGCGCTGTAATTATTTACTATCAACTCCTCTATCACTTCTTGCAGGAAGCTTCTCTTCAATTCCTCCCCTTTCTCAGCTTTGGTTAAATGTCCCTTTTTATAGTTCACAGACAGCTGTCTCCTTTAAGCATTGTTTTAATACCACCCTGTTCATTCAATCACCGTCTCTAATATGCAATTTTGAGCCATTTTTGCTCAAGGACTGAGAATTCCATCCCTGTTATCCAAAGTACCTGCATAGTGTTTGGGACAGCAAAAGGCAAAACAAACAAATAAAAACAATAAAATAAAATTGTAGATAACATGTTTGACTGCCTATTAGATGTCAGTAACACAAAATTAACTGAAGTTATGGTATGTGGCTTGTATATATACATTTTATAACTTTTATGAAAGTACGTATAGTGGATGTGGATACTAAAGTAATGGTTCTGTAAAGACATACATGCCGATTACACTTAAAGTAAAGAGGATTTGCCTATGTATGTTCTTAATATTTGTCTGTTTCATCTGTCTCTGCTATTGCTTCTGACAGTTAAAGCACTGAATCAGCTTGTTGAGACAACATGGTTATGGCTATAGAATTGAAGGACCTTGAAAGACTCAAGGTTACTCTTTATTATCCATTAGAATGATAGAAGTTAAAGGCCATTGAATGTCTTAGATTTTCTAGTTGCCATTGTAAAATGCCTTTGTGGGAAATCATTTCAAAATGGAAGTAAAACCCAAGAAGACTCTCTGATTTTCCAAAGAGCATTTGTGGGACAGTGTGACCTATCACATTATCATGACAGAAAAAAAAAATATTATGGAGACTATTTCTCTTCTTTTTGACAAAAGGCTTTAAGGGTTTTCAACTGAACTATATTTCCTCAGTTAACAAATGCTCTTCTGGAATTGTTACTTATGAGTAGCAGCATGGTAGAAAACACTGTTTGAAATGTATTGTCTAAGAAAAATGGGATGTCAGTGGATCGCTGCTAATTTAGATGAAGTAAATATTTCACCTTTTTAACTTATCTCCCTCCATTATGAAAAGTATATATTTTAGAATCAAAAGACTGATTATCAATATATTGACAGTTTTATCAGGATGAAAGGGTTTGAACTAAAGAGATGAGAATGTTAAGCCCTGTAAATGAAATTCCAAACTTAGAATTGATTGATTGAATTAATTGTGTGCTTCCTCACCCTGAATATATTAGGCTTAATAACACATTACAAGGAATATATTTTTAGGAGATTCATGACTGAAACAGAACTTTGGGGAGATGTCGTCTAAGGACTCTTTTATCTCCATATTCTACATAAATAGGGGACACCACATCAAAATACTATGATGTTTTATAGCCTCTCTACTTCCATTCTATCATTCCCTTCCCTTCTTCGGTTCTCTACATGACATCATTCTCACACATCCCCAGTGACTGATGGACAATATAATTGTCCAAATAAAGTATTTTTGGGGTTAAGGAAAGGTCTTTAATGATAGTGACATAGGAAGCTCCTGAACTCCCCTTTTCCCATGGACACGCCAAATGAACAGCTACACATGCCACAATTCCCTCTGAAGGAAATCAAAAAAACAGCTGAGTGACTCTTACACATCAGAAGAATGAAAAAATATCCACAATGAAATGGCTAGGAAAAGCTGAGACAGACTTTTGTAATAAATCCTACCCCCAGCACAGGGACATACAATTGGGAGGAAACCTCTAGCTCTCAGCTTCTCCCTGACAAGTGAACGATTTGGACTCCACAACTAGAAGCCCAACTTTTAAGACTCTCAGCAGAGGGATAGGCCTCCAAATCCTCTATCCTTGAAAGCCAATGGGACTTGTTTAAACAAGACCCATGAGACTGTAGCAAATAAAGAAGTAGTTATTAAGAGAAGCCAGCACTAGCTGCAGCTATCACACCAGGGCTCAGAACTGAGAGAGCAGGCAGAAAATCTCTCAGTCTTTCCCTGAATGGAATCTATACGCAAACATTAAAAGCTACTGCCTCAGGGACAGGCTGCTAATTTAGCAAGCATTGTGTGGCTGACTGAGATCCTCCCTGGAGATCAGAAAAGCCTGTGGGCACCCCCCTCCACTCTCTCCCTCTTGTTCACCTCAAGTCAGAAGTATATCCCTGGAAGGATCTTGCATAGACATCTGCACCCCAGCTTTTGTGATTGCTATCTGAGGAACATATCCCCAGATATCCTGGCTCTGATAACCAACAGGACTTCCATTCGGGAATACCACTGAAGTTTAAAATCATGCCAAGCACACAATGGTATGAAACTAGACAACACACAGAAGTAGAAAACTGGAAAATTCACAAATAGATAAAGAATAATCAACATGCTCTTGAACAACCAATGGGTCAAACTAAAAATCAATAGAGAATTCAAAAAAATATCTTGAGATAAATAAAAATACAAATATAACATGCCTAAAGTTAAGGGATGTGGCAAAAGCAGCTCTAAGATGAAACTTTATAGTTAGAAATGCTTACATTAAGGAAAAAAAGGTCTCAAATAAACACCCTAACTTTATACCTCAAGGAACTAGAAAGAACAAAGTCCAAAGTTAGTAAAAGGAATGAAATAACAAACATCAGAGCGTAAATAAATGAAAGAGAGATTAAAAAGACATAGAAAAGATCAATCAAAAAAGAGCTGGTATTTAAAGGATAGACAAAATAGATAAGTCTTTTGCTAGACTTACAAAGAGAAAAAACGGAAGACAAAAATAAATAATATTACAAATGAAAGAAGATACATTATACTTGGTATCGCACAAAGAATCATAGAAGACCGCTATGAACAATTATACATCAAGAAATTGGACACCTTAGAAGAAACTGAGAAATTCCTAGAACACACAACTCACAGAGAATGAATCATGAAGAAACAGATAATCTGAACAGACCAATTACTAGTAAGGAGAGTGAATCAGTAACCAAAAAACTCCCAACAAAGTCCAGGACCAGATGGCTTCTCTGTGAATTCTACCAACATGCAAAGAATTAATACCCATCTCTCTCAAACTCTTGAAAAAACCAAAGATGAGGGAACCCTTCCAAACTCATTTTATAAGGTCAGTATTACCCTGATACCAAAATCAGATAAGGAAACTGCAAGAAAATAAAATTAAAAGCCAATATGTTTGATGCACGTAGACGTGAAAATCCTCAGCAAAATTTCAGCAGACTAAATTCAAAAGTCAATTAAAAGGATCATATACCACAATCAAGTGGGATTTATTCCACAGATGCAAGGATGGTTCAACATCTGCAAATCAAACAATACAACGAATTAACAAAATGAAGGATAAAAATTATATGATCCTCTCAAAAGATGCAGAAAAAACAAGTGACAAAATTCAACATCCTTCCATGATAAAACTCAGCAAACTAGGTGTAGAAGTGACTTACCTCAATATAAATAAGGGCAATAAATGACAAGCCCACAAGTAACATCATAGTCAACAGTGAAAGGTGAAATCTTTCCCTCTAAGATGAGGAACAAGACAAAGATTCCCATTCTTGTTAGTTTTAGCCAACGTAGTGCTGAAAGTCCTAGCCAGAGCAATTAGGAAATAAAAGAAAGAAAAGCCATCCAAATCAGAAAGCAAGAAATCAAATTGTCTCTATTTGCAGATGACATGATATTGTATATACAAAACCCTAAAGACTCCTCTGAAGAACACTTAGAACTAATAAACAAATTCAGTAAAGTTGCTAAAAACAAAATCATTGTACAAAAATCAGTTGCATTTCTATACACTAATAATGATCTATTAGAAACAGAGTTTAAGAAAACAATCTTATTTATAATAGAATCAAAAAGAATAGAATAAAATACTTAGGAATAAATTTAACCAAGGAAGTGAAAGATATATATATTGAAAACTGTAAGTTATTGATGAAAGTAATTGAACACACAAATAAATAGAACAATGTTGCATGCTCTGGAATCAGAAGAATTAATATTGTTAGTTTAAAATCAGGAAGCGTGATGCCTTTAGTTTTCTTCTGCTTTCTCAAGACTTTTAACTATTCCAGGTGTCTTTTGGTTCCATACAAATGTCAGGATTATTTTCCTATTTCTGTGATAAACACTATTGGGATTTTGATAGAGCTTTCATTAAATGTGTAGATCACTTTAGGTAGTATAGATATTTTAACAATATTTAGAGAGGACACAAATTTACACTCAAATGCTTCTCACCTTTGCAATATTACAATGAATAAAGGTAAAACTAAATTTTTTTTAGAAAAATAGGATCTTGGATTTTCTTAAAGCTTTTTCCATACACTCACGTATGTGTGATCAATATTAGCTGAAATGGTCTCCAAAAGCCTCTTTATTTTTACTATCGGTCCATCACTCACCTAACCACTTAAAATATTTAAGAAGTATTGAATTAGACATCAGTTGTGCAAGTCCTGGTGCTAGGGCTACGGGAACTATGCAAATTAGCCAAACACTGCTATTATTTCTAAGGAGATTGCAATGTGGTAAAAGACATAGGTAAGAATAAAGTAAAGATAATTTAAAGAAACTGTGGTAGGTATAGCGGACATAGTACAGTCATAAAACAATCGACACCTGATTGAATGATGTGACTGGAGAAATGGAATCACATGGACTTAATGAAAAAAAAGTATTTATTATAACCATTGTAAAATTGGTGTGTTTTTAGTGGGAAGGTGAAGGACATTGTTTCAGAAATGAAAGAAACATAAAAATAATTAAAGATAAATAATAGTTAAAATAATTTATTAAACACATTAATGCAATAAATTCAACAGAATAAATAAGAATTGAAATTAAAAAATTAAGTAAAGGACTTCTTTGAGTTTAATTAGATGTCTGATTTCACTGGAGGAAGATTCTGTAGACTTAGGGTAGCAATGACTCACAGTATGAAATAATTTTACCTTCCTGACATTGATCGATCTGGTTCAAGCGTAAGAATTAAAAGTTCAGCGTTTGCTGAAGTTGTTGAAGCATTCACAGGGGAAAATTCAGAACTAGAAACCTAATTAATTGCATGCTTGCATAGTCCAAAACTGTGAGGGTGTAGGCTTTAGCGATTTAAGTCCCAAATATCACTAAGAAAAGTAAAATGTGATCTGTCTATATTGTTCAGCTGACAGCTGTAAACACAGAAAACAAGCTCCTCACAGGTTGGTTTCTGAGTCACCAAATTTAAAAAGTGAAGAATAAAAACGTTACATTTGGAAAAATGAGGAAGCAAATATTTAGAAAGCTGTAACTAAATTTTTTTTACTTACTTCCTCTAGTTATTCGTCTGAAACCTAATGGCAAAAAATGATATTCCTTAATAAAGCAGGGTGAATTCACTTCATTTTTATTAGCAAATGAACAGTTTTACTTATACCTTAGCCCAAATTAAGATGAATAATGTTTATTTTTTTAATCAGTGTGGAAAAGTATATGAAAATTTAAGGTGTTTTTCTAGTATTTTTAAATAGTAAAAATTGAGATATCACAATACAAATACTAATTACTGTATATTCATCCCCATACAAACCAGATATCACTTTTAATCATCTAGAAAATAATGAGACCATCATTCATATTCCATCAGAGAGACATAGGTGCATGCACACACATGCACACACACACACACACACACACACACACATACAGAAGCCTATATACCAAAGATATATTCATTATTTCTATTCAAACCTCTATTTTTAATGAATGAGTCAGGTTTAAAATCTAAAGGGATGGAAACGTACATGTTAAATTCTGTATACCCACTTGTTTTTAGCATTTTTTGCTTTTTCTTGTCAAGGGAAATGTCCTTTGCCACCAGACTGCTCTGACATGTAGGTAATAATAATGAGGCAACTCAGAAATATATTCTAGAGAAAATTTATTAAAATATATTTAATGTCTCAATAAATAGTAAAACAATGTAGACCAAAAACGTTAACATCATATTGTTCATTATTTTTGAAACACAAATATGTTCATTGTGTCTGAATTTAATACGTCTTAAGCAAATCATGATTTTTGAAGAATTCACTAAGATTAATCACTTTTAAGCCAAATTGGATATTTATTTTTCAAATATAAGGCTGTATAATCCAGCTTTGTCTTTAATTTAGGCGTCATTTTCGTATTACCTTTGACATGTAATGAGCTTTCAGTTCATGACTGATTGCTGAGATACATCAGTGAGGGTTCACACAAGCCACATATCTTATAGATGACATCTAAATTTAAAATCAAACTTTCTCAAAATCCTGTCCCAGACACTTTAACTTTTGTAAACAACATAACAATCAAACTTGTTTAGGCTATGTTCTGATGATAAAGAATATAGTGTACTGAAATAAGTCCTTTCTGATTTACAGATTATATTTTTGTGCGCATCAAGAAGAGTTAAAACTTTGATCTACCATTTCCTTGATCATTTCTGTAGCATTTTAGAAGAAAAATAAAGAAGAATGAATGAGGAAAATTGCTCTTCTTGGAATGAATTCCTCCTCTTGGAGAAGGAATTCCAGTACCCCTGGAATCAAAGTGATCCTATTTACCATGTTTCTAGTTGTTTACATCATTAATCTTGTTGCAAATCTTAGGATGATCATTTTAGTTAGAAAGGATTCCCAGCTTCACACTCTGGTGTATTTCTTTCTCAGCCACCTCTCCTTCAGTGATCTCTGCTATTCCACAGCAATTGGACCCAAAATGCTGGTGGGTTTCATTGCCAAGAACAAGTCAATTCCCCTCTATGACTGTGCTCGGCAATTCTTGATCTTCTCTACCTTTGTAGATTCTGAGTGTCTACTGCTGGCAGTCATGGCCTTTGATCAGTACAAGGTCATTGGCAGCCCTTGCTCTGCACAGTCAACTTGTCCAGCAGAGTGTGCTCTCTGCTCGTGGCTGAAGCTTACATGGTGGGCATTAGAGATGCTTCAATAAATACAACATTAATATTCCGCTTATGTTTCTGTGGGTCAAATGAGATTAACCATTTCTTCTGTGATGTCCCCTCCCCCCCATTGCTCTCTTGCTCAGACACACAGGTCAATGAGTTAGTGATAGTCACCATTTTTGGCTCCATTGAACTGATTACTTTTTCAGGACTTTTTGTGTCTTATTGATATATCACCCTAGCTGTGATAAGGATCCACTCTGCTGAAAGGAGGTTCAAAGTTTTCTTCACTTGCATCTCCCACTTAACTGCTGTGGCAATTTTTCAGGGAAGTCTACTGTTCATGTATTTCCAACCAAGTTCTTCCTACTCCCTAGATCAAGACAAAATGACCTCATTGGTTTACACCCTTGTGATTCCTATGTTAAACCCTATGATTTACAGCCTACAGAATAAGGATGGGAAAGAGGTACTGAAAGACTTAAAAAGTGGTTCTATTGAAAAGTTTCATGTAAATATTTTTCCTCTGAACTTACACTGTAATACATGAAGATCAAAATTGTTTTGACTAATGTAGGGTGATCCAATAAGTACTTATGCTATCTTATAACCATACCAAAATTTGTCATTCCATACATATGCCATGCTTCATTTTAGGTCTTGAATTTATATTTGGTACTCCCTATTTGTGGGAAAGTTCTTATTTTGCCCAATTTCTATTTTACCAATGTTTCATTTGTGCATTATATAATTTTCTAAAAGTTATTGACTGTATCCAAATACCCATTGCACTTTTGGGTGCTTTGTATTTCATAGTGAATCCAGCACTTTTTAAAATTTTTTTCTGTTTTTTTTCCTGAGGAAGATTCACCGTGAAACAACATCTGTGCCAATATTCCTCTATTTTGTATGTGGGTCACTAAAACTGCATGGCCACTGGTTAGTGGTATAGGTCCGTGTCTGGGACCAAACCTGGGCCACTGAAGCAGAGGGTGACAAACTTAACCACTATGCCACAGGGTCAGCCCCCCTGAATCCAGCAGTTTTTATATTAGTGAGTCTTATCATTTAAAGAATGTGACAAATAGTAATTAAATAATTAATCAGATTAGAGTCATGTATTGCTTAACAACAGGGATATCTTCTTATAAATACGTTGTTAGGCAATTTGTCATTGGGCCAACATCACAGAGTATACTTACATAAACCTAGATGGTATAGCCTACTACACACCTAGACTATACAATACTAATCTTATGGGGCCACCTTCGTATATGTGGTCCATCATTGACTGAAATATCATTATTCAGTGCATGACTCTATTTATAATAAACCATAATTATGCCACAATGTAAAAGGACTGAACACTATAAACCCAAAGCAGGTTGTTCAGATATAGTGAAGGAAGTTAAAAAGTGCTTCCTCAAAATGGAGAAAATTAATCTGAGGTTTCAGATTAAAAAGTAAATCGGAGTAAACTGAAAGATGCAAGTAGGTAGAGAAAGCATTCTAGGCAAATGGACCAGCAATTACAGGGGCCCTGAGTGGGCAGAATCATGTCATTTCTGTGGAATTTAAAGAAAACCAATGTGGTAGGTTATAGAGCTGTAATTCACAACCCAGTCACTTCCTCCAGGGGGCTTTCCTTCCGTCCAGTACTCAAGTTTGTTCCACAGACCACCCTGCTCTTCAGAACACTGTTGAATCTATGACTACGTTTTCTAAATCCTTATCTTCAGTGTGAGATTATGAACATTCTGAGTTTAAGGGCTGTGTATTTTATCAATTTACCCAAGAAGCAGCATAGCATCTAGGTAAAGAAAGAAAGAAAAAAGAAAGATACCAAAAAAGTTATTTTTTAATATTAATTCATATGAAACCAAAAATAATCACTGAGGGTCTAGTATGCGACTTGAATTCATTTTTTTTGTATCTTATATGTAAGCTCATAAAGTGGTTGTGGATGCTAAAAGTAATGGAAAGTTAAAAACATACAAATAAATAATTTGGAAAATAATTAAACCAAGGAACTCTTATCTGAATGTATATAAGATATTTAATGATTTCATCTGTGCCTGCTCTAGCTTGATGATGATCAAATCACTAGAAGTGGTTTGGTTAGAAACAGGACAAGGACACACATCTGAAAGATCATACACGAATCAAGGACACTCATATGTTTGCTACAATTGCACAAGCAATGTCATTCAATATCTAAGGCTATGTAGGTGCCCTTGGAAAATACCTTTCAGTGAAAAAATTTCAGATGGACAGCAAAGCCCAAATAGGACAATGATACTCCTCTGCTTTTTAGGGTGATAGTCTTTTTGGGATTCTGAGACCTGATAGAGCGATATATAAAGGTAGAGAAAAACAATAGGGAAATGTTTCTTTGAGTCATAATATCTCCTCATTCAATCCATGCTATTTTGGACATGTTACCTATGAATTATGTACTACCTTGAACAGCAGTCTGGCAGGAGAGATCAAATCAGACTAAAGCCCAAGCAAAGCTTGGTGTCAATCTCAGAAGTATAAAGATGCCATCGAGTAGCACAATGCTCTCCCATAAAACAACTGTAATATATTTTAAATCAAATTTCATCTGAATCTTGACTCCTATAAGCAAATCTAAGTCTAATATGTGAACTAGAGAGAAGAAAATGTTAAGTCCATTAATGAGATATTTCAAGCTCAATAAAAGAGAGCCTAAAAATGGAATTAATTGATTTTTAAAATTACTTAGTGGAAACATTGGGGAATTCAAGGTTCAACTAGGGGATGGGTTAATGACCTGCAAGAGATTTCTGTCCTGACTTTCTATAGAAAGTCAGGGAAAGCTAGTATTGAAATATTTTCATCTAATTTGCCTTATCTAACTCAACCCTAACTATTCCCTTAACTCTTTCTCTAACTCACAAGCATCTCATAAAATGCTCACCACCAGTTGGTGACAAATATTATAATTTAGATAAAATATTATCAATGTCTGTACATAATGAGTCAATAGTATAGATCTAGTCTCTCACAAGAGTTCCTTATTTCTGACCAGGCATTGGCATCCCTAACCATAAGGGTAACCAGCGATGACTGATTAGGGTCTATGTATAATGATACAAGCACTTAGCTCACTACTGGTGAAAAGCTGGTTAGCAAAATTTCTTAAATCAAAATAGCAAGAATTTTCACTAATTTGATGTATCTAGGTCTTTCCTAAGAGAAAGCAAGTGTAACCTGCTTTAAATCGTCTCTAGAAACACGTTATGAAATGGTAAAGCAATGATAAGAAAATTGGGTCCGAAATCTACCATCAATTTACAGTAATTGCGACCTTCAACAAATCACTTTTTCTCTTTGGGCCTTGGTTTCCACCCAGTCAAAAGATGGATTTGAACTAGATAAACTTTATTGTGCATTCCAGCTACCACATTCTGTATCCATTTTGATATGATTCTCTCAATGCATAATGCAGAAACCAAATTCTGTCTTTGGGGAGATTAAGGAGTATCAGATGAGTGTGACTATATCACAATTCTAGGATAATTTGACCTGAAGTGGAAGTGGCAATGATGACATATAGTTAGATAGCATGGGTTGAAGGAGCCACGATATCGTCCAGTGAGACTCATTTAATCGGCTTTCTGTTCTGCATTTTGATTTTAAGAGACACCTAACAAAAGTAGGTATCCAACTTCATTAGTCATCAGGGGAATCACATACTCTACATAATGGCTAAAATTAAAATGACAGATGATATTAACAACTGGTGAGTATGTGGAATAGCTAGAAGACTCACACATTGATGGTGTGATGATGGAAGTGTGAACTGACATACTGATTTGCACAACTGTATGATAATATTTACTAAACCTAAATTTTGTACACACAGACACACACACATTTCCAGCTCTCGGTTTTATACACAAGATAAGTGAAGGTGTATGTATCTCTACCCAAAAACAAGTATAAGAACGTTCACATTAAAATTATGGGGAATAGAAAAAAAGGGAAACAACTGCCTCGCCACATGAAAATAGATACATGTGTGATTGCATATTTATACAAAAGAATGCTATACAATAATAAGAATGAATATACTGCAACTACATGCAACAATGTAGATGGACTGCTCAATTTTGTTGTTGAATGAAACAGTACGTGCTATAGGCATCTAATTATGGATGGTTGAAAACCCTATGAAACTAATCTATGGTGATAAAAGTCAAGAAAGTAATTATTCCTTGGGGGTAAGAGACTAGTGACTTAGGAGGGAGGAAGTAGAAGTCTTTGGTGATTCTGATAATGCTCTGTTTCTTGGTCTGCGTGATGGCTAAAGGGGTATTATTTTTAAAGTTTTCTAGCTGTGTACTTATCATTTAAGTATTCTCTCAATATATTTTAGATACCAAAAAGCTTTCCAAAAACAACGTCTATTCACCATCATAGTGTAAGAAACTTCAGAATTTTATTATTATGAATTTTATCTCTAGTAATGCCTTGTATACACTAATGTTTGGCATATTTTTGTAAAATAAATGGTAGAAATTTCATAGAATATTTCAGTGAATAATTATCCCTTTTGCTATTAAAATTGCTGTCTTTTTTGTAAATCAAAATTGTCTTATTCAACTTATGAACTTCTAATATTGGTCCCATCACCAAGGAGATTTAATGAACCTGGTTTTCCTTGGTATCACTATCATGCACTGAGCTAATTCACAACGGCCTGTGACTCAGGGCTATATAGCTGTTTTCTGAAGGAGGGAGGGTATAAGTAGACAATTGCCTACATAGTATTATGGTGGCACCAGGGAAGTCATATAGATACAGACTTTTTCTCACATACTTATCTCTAATATCTTAATTTCCAACTAAATCATTTTCTTTCATGGTCTTCAATTAAATACAAATTCTTTTAAGAGGTTAGTTAACAAATTTGTAATAATAATGTAGTCCCTAAAACTCAGATTTTAATGGAAAACATTGGAGGGAAGTTAGACTAAATGCTCTTCAAGGGCAGTCATGTTTACGAAGTTAAATTTACGTTCTGTCTAAACCAAGTGCAATTCAGATGGCCAGAGACTTGCCATCACTGGAGACAGAGAAGTACCTGATGAAAAAATTATTTTTTGAAAATAATCAGAATAAAGTGATCAAGGACAATTCCTACTACTTCAAACACGCTCCAGAGCAGTAGATACTGGTAGTGAAACTCTTGGATAACACAAATGCACCAGCATCTTTAGTTTAAAGGGGAGCAAATTATTACAATTTCTTAGTTTGAGCTTGGCTTCAACAATACCTCCTAGGCTAGTAAATTTAGTTACAAAAAGTAACAATAAAAAGTGAAAAAGCATTGAAATATATCACTAAGAGCCATTTTCCCCAAATCAATTATACTTTGTTTTATGATTTTAAATTTTGATGTGGTCTGGATTTATAGGAACTTTGAAAAAAAGGCTATGTCCTTTTCTAGTTCCTAGTGAAGATTTAGAAGAAAAAAATATACGTAAAATTTATGTACCTACACTAGTTGATGCTTATCACTTCATAAATTGCTTTTGTGCACACAAATTTTGTATTGACTCGAATTGTTTTAAATAAATAAATTAACTACAATAAAGCAAAATGTACAGCAAGAGTACATTATTGGACTTTACAATCAACAGTAGACCCTAATGAATGCATAGAAACTTGTGCTTGTCAGCATCTTGCAATGATTCACATATAAAATGTCACTCAAAAGATGACCAATGCAGAGAGTATCCTCCAAGGTTTCCACATTGCACAACTTCAGGGGCACCATTTTACTCATTTTATATGTTCTTCCTGGATTTGTGCAATACAACAACCCATTGAACACCAAAATTAATAATAAATTGTCTGGCTAAGAAAAATAAAACAGATTATATTCAATCTGGAACTCCTTTCTATTTTTCCCCTATGCCTCCATCACTGGCAGAATCTTGCCTTGGTTTAGAAGCAGGCATTCGATGACCAGTCAGTTCTCTTAGATCTCTAAGAATCTGTAGACCGCTGTTTTTGTAAATTTAATATGAACACACTATAACATTTAATGAGAGTAGTCAATTGGTATTTTTTCTTAAAAAAAGACTTTTTTCATTATACTGTAGTCAGGAACCTATTAAGAGAAGTGCTTTGGAGTCAGAAAAACATATTGTCTATGAAACTCCAGGAATTTACTGATTAATTCTGTAGAACACTTCTGGAATCTGCATAATGAGGTAATTAGAGACAGCTCAGGAAACACAAGATAATATTTGAAATATGTAATGACAAACATGAAGATGAGTTAAATTAAATAATATATGAAAATCACAAAGCATTTGTTAAGATCTCCATAATGAACTATATTGAATTCATAACTTTTGCCCTCACAAATTCAGTGCTGAATGAAGAGGTGCTTAAAAAACACATTTATAGAAAGGAAGGTAAAAGTACTTTATGGTTAGAAAATTGGAATGCAGTATTTATCTCTCTGTCCCAATGAAGGAGTCCAATGAAAGAGACCAATACTTTTGATCAAGATTCAGGGAGGGTAGAGATTACATTGGTAGCTGTAGGTGAGGGATTTGGGGAGACACAAATTTCACACTTCCAGTAACTTTCAAATCACTACCATGAATAATAGCGCACACAAGTATTTTTGGAAATAAACAGAACTTGGATTTTTTTAAAAAATTTATCCACAGTTTTTTTTTTTTAAGAATCATCCTTGTACATATGAACTACATTTGTAGAAAAGCCCTCAAATTTGTTTATTTCTACTCTGTGTTGAACATCTATCAGGTTCACAATAAAAAACTAACAACACATGTGCTGAGTCATCAATCACACCAATCCTTGTGTTAGGAATTGTGGGGATGTAGAAAGACATATGAGATGAGATTAAAAACATTCAATAAAGAGCATACTAAGTGTAGTGGATGCTATACAGTCATAAAATCATTAAACTGAGGGTGATTGACATGTAGTTGGAGGAAAGGAATCAGACAATGACTAATGAAAAAAGCAGTAAATAAGATTACCATATGTCTAAATGGGAGGTGAATGAGAGTTTCTAAGAAATGGAAGACACATGATCAACAATAAATATGAGTGGAAATCATTATGTAGAGGACCTATTTGAATTTTATTAGACATCTGGTTTCACTGGAGGAGGGTATAGATCTATGTGCCATGAACATAACATTAAAATAAATTCTGGTAAATTTATGTCCTTGATCACTTTGGTGATGAGTGAAGAATTGGAAGTTCAGCCTTTGCTAAATTTGTTGCATCATTCACAGGGAAAAATGCAGAAATAGAAATTTAATTAATAGCATTCACACAACACAGAAGAGTGAAGGCAGTTACTTTAGAGATTTAGGTCCCAAAAGTCACTAGGTAGAAATAAAGTGCAATCTGCCTATTGTGTGTGTAACAAAGATAAGAGCACAAAGACTTGCTCATTTCAGGTAAGTGTCTAAATGAACAAATTTAAAGAATATAGGGAACAATCATGTATTGAAGAATTTGTAAGTGAATTATTTTATACCTGCCTTATTCAGTTGAATTAATTCCGCAATATAATAACCAAACGGTGATATTTCTTTACTAGCCCTGTATGAATTTGATTGGCTTCAATTGCCATTTCTATGAGAATAGTAAAGATTTAACTTATTTATATTTTAATCAAGGTTGATAAGTAAACATCATTTTTTATCACTGTGCAAGTAATATCATTGTATATGTAAATTTAAGATTTGCTTTACTTTTATCAAAAACAAGAGATAACACATTACAAATACCAATATATGTAAGTCCAAGTGCATACAGACCACATATTATAATATTTAAGTCTAGAAGAAATTAAAAATAAAATCAGAATGCACATTACTATTTTCATATATCAATAGATACATACATGATACTTACACAAATAAACGAAACAGAAAATTATATACCTCAGAAACATTCATTTTTTCCTCCTCTCATTTTCATTTTAATGAAAAAGTCAATTAAAAATCTATGATATGTGCTTTTATTCATCATAATCTGCTGTTCTCACTTCTTTTTAGCAGTTCTCTTTGACTTCTGAAGGAGTTTGTGCTTTGGCCAAGATCCTTCATGCAAATGGGTTATAAATTCTGTGGCAAACCAGTGATGGAGAATGATAGAATAGTTCTACAAATCATGGTCATGTTTCAGTAAACACTAAAGACACCATACACCAAAAACAATACAATAATAATGCTCATTTAATGTAATATCTTTGTCAGTGACACATGCAATTGCATACTTTTTATTGAGGTAACATTGGTTTGTGACATTACTCAGATTTTAGGAGTCCATCATTATGTATTTAGTTCCATATAGACTACATCATGTTCACCACCAAATGCCTAGTTTTTATTCATCACTGTACAAATGACCCCTTTCCCCATTTGGCACTCCCCCCAGTGAGTTTCTTGAATAATGTAATAAATGTGATCCTTTTGCCAAACATATATTAATCCTGTATCTTCTGGCCTTGTCTCTCTAACTATATTGTGCCTTTTGTATTATTTTGGATGTAGAATGAGCTTTCAGCTCATTCAAATCTACTGCCTGACATTGGCTGACAGGAGCCAAGATGAGTCACATATCTCAGGAGTGAGATGCAGATTTAAAATTAAAGTTTATCAACTTCTAATGTCGGAAATTTTTAGTTTTTTCACAAAACAATAATGCCTCTTTAAAAGTGACACTTGTTGGGCTATATTCTAAGGGCAAAGAAAACAATTTACAGGAACAAACCATGTTCTGTCTTACAGGTAACACTTTTTAGAAATCCAGAAGAGTCAAATGCCAAACTATAATTTTCTTGATCATTTTTGCAAAAGTTTACAACAAGGATAAAGAAGATGGACAGGGGAAATTGCTCCTTCTTGAACGAATTCTTTCTCTTGGGAATTACCAATAACCCTGAGACCAAAATTACCCTATTTACCACATTTCTGGTCGTTTATCTCATCAATCTTCTGGCAAATCTTGGAATGATCATTTTAATTAGGATGGATTCCCAGTTGCACACACCCATGTACTTTTTTCTCAGTCACCTCTCTTTCTGTGACCTCTGCTATTCCTCAGCAGTTGGGCCCAAAATGCTCGTAGACATATTTTCCAAGAAGAAATCAATCCCCTTCTTTGGCTGTGCTCTGCAATTCTTCATCTTCTGTATATTTGCAGATTCTGAGTGTGTACTCCTGGCTGTGATGGCCTTTGATAGGTACAAGGCCATCAGCAACCCCTTGCTCTATACAGTCAATATGTCTAGCAGAGTGTGCTCCCTGCTGATGGCTGGGGTTTATCTGGTGGGAATGGCAGATGCTTTGATACACACAACATTAACATTCCACTTGTGTTTCTGTCAGTCAAAGGAGGTTAATCATTTCTTCTGTGATGTCCCGCCACTCCTTTTGCTATCTTGCTCGAATACACAGATCAATGAGTTAGCAATATTCACCATTTTTGGCTTCATTGAACTGAGCACCATTTCAGGCGTTCTTGTCTCTTATTGTTATATTTTTCTATCAGTCTTGAAGATCCACTCTGCTGAGGGGAGGTTCAAAGCTTTCTCCACCTGCATCTCCCACATAACTGCCATGGCAATTTTCCAAGGAACGATGCTCTTCATGTATTTCCGTCCCAGTTCTTCCTACACATTAGATCAAGACAAAATGACCTCATTGTTTTACACCCTTGTGATCCCCATGTTAAATCCTCTGATTTATAGCCTGCGGAACAAAGATGTGAAAAACGCCCTGAAAAAACTAAAAATTAAAAGTTAATTTTAAACAAATAGGTAGATAGGATAAATAAATATGTATTTATATATGTAAACAAACATACCCTTGTGTTTTCCAAATCGTTTATTATACTATAAAGTTGTCTAAAATACCTTAATTAGTAAAGTAAGTATTTTACTAAGTCAGAATGGTACCAATATTTTGGAGATTCCTAAGTATGCTATATTTCGTTGTATATCTCAGTTTCTAAAAAGGTACTCTCTATTTTTGGAAAACTTTCCAATCTCCATTTTAGTGTGCCAATTTTTCATTTGTTTGATGTTTATGTTATGCATTATTTTAATTAGTCTAAGAGCTATTAGAGTTTACATTGCACTTCTAGGTGTTTTGCATTTCATGGTGAATCCATAATAATGTATAATAATGTTTGCATAATAATGTGTCCTAATGAAATGCATCCTGAAGAAAATGAGTATGACTAATTAAATAATATTACAAATAATTGATAATAAACTCTAAACCACCCTGAAGTAAAAAGGCAGGATCCACTAAATTCAAGAAAAATAACTAAATCCAGAGTACAGAGAAGTAAAGATGCTTTGAAATTCAGTTTTAGAAATACACTAGGAATAAGGATACAATTGATGGTGGGGAGAAGTAAGGATTCTAGACAGAGAGGCTGGGAATTAGAGCTCTTGAGGTGGGAAGACAATGCCTTCTTAGAGATTATGAAGTCAACATGGGAAAGATAGAGAACAGAGTGGAGGGTCCTGGTAAAGCAGATCTTTGTGCTAAAATTCTCAAGTCATTTACTTCCACTCAGTTTTTCTTCCCTTTTCAGTCCTAGTCAAATGCCTCTGTTTGTTGTTTGCAAATAATACTCTGCCTAAGACATCATTTTCCTTCTCACTCTGTTGATTAAATTGTTGATTCTAACATGAGACTGTGAGCATTCTTTGCTCAAGGACTGAGCATCATACCTGTCTTACCAGTACCTGTGTCATGTCTGAGACACAAAAGAGAAAAACAAATAATAAAAATCAACATAACTGATTACATTTTTGAGTTTTTGTTAGGTATCTGTCAAAACATAATTAAATGAGGGTGTGATATGTGCCTTGTATACATATTTTACAGCTTTTTTATCTTTAAACTTTTTTGAGGAAGATTTGGCCTTAGCTAACATCTGCCACCAATCCTCCTCCTTTTTTGCTGAGGAAGACTGGCCATGAGCTAACATCCATGCCCACCTTCCTCTACTTTATATATGGGACATCTGCCACAGCATGGCTTGACAAGCAGTGTGTAGGTCCACATCCGGGATCCAAACCGGTGAACCCCAGGCTGCTGAAGCAGAACATGTGAACTTTACCACTGGGCCACTGGGCCGGCCTCTTTTTATGCCTTTTAAAAAAGCACATAAAATGGTTTTGTATACTAAGGTAATAAATCTATAATGATATTCATATTAATTACATGAAAATTAAAAAGCATTCATTTGCCTACTTTCTTGAAGTGTTCTGCTTCATCTGGCTCTTCCTATTTTCTTATGTCAACCACTGGAAACAGCTTGTTAAGAAAGCATGGACGTCACTATATATCTAAAGGCCATAAAAGACTCAGTGATGTTGCAAACTGTCTATTAAAAATCTGTCCCTTAAGTAATTGTAAATGTCCTTGGTGAAAGAATTTCGGAATGGAAGTAAACTCCAAGAGGATCCTGTCATTTTCAAGGTGGCATTTGCCGAATACTGTGACAGATTGAAAAAAGAGTGGCAGTAGAAAAAAATCAATGGTTAATGCTTCTTTTGGAAAAAAGTCTTCATGATTTCCACCTGTAATATATTTTCTCAATTTACCCATTCTATTTTATTAATCTTTCTTACTGGCAGCAATATGGCAGAAAACATTGTTTGAAATATACTAAAGTCCAAACAAATCAGAGGTTCAGTTGATTGTCACTAATTCAGGTTATATCTTTCTTTGATATGACATATGTCAGTAACATCATGTAAAGATTCATTTGAACTGCATATTGGTCCCTTTAATCACACCTAAAGAATGTGAACTAACACGAAGGAAATTTTAAACCCAATAAATGAGGTATCATAAGCTCAATAAATGTATGCCTGAAAATGGAAGAGTCAATTCGATTAATTTCAGGCTTCATCTCCCCAAAAAATCACTTAAAAGGAATATTGCGTAGTAGCTTCATCACTTAAATAGGGACTTGTGGAAGATGATTGAACTAACCATTTCATGTTGGGATTCTACAGAAATAGGGAAAATGTCAAAAGGCTTTGGTCTGTTGGAGCTTATTACTTCATTCCTCACCATTTCCTTCCAATGTCTGTATCTCCATGTCACACCATTCTCACGCATCCATATGGGACTGATGAAAATATTATTATCTGAATATTATATTATCAATGACCATGAGGTGGTTTGATATAAAAGGCATTTTTTTATTTGTAGACTCTTTTCCTTCAGCCTTGCGCTGGAATCTCTAAAGGGAATAATGTCGTAATGAGGGTAGATTTTCTCATATGTGTACCACAATGAACAGACAAATACATACCTGTGATAGGCTATACAACTACATTTGTTAGAATACAGCAGTAGTAAAGCTCAGTGATCCAATAAGTGGGAAGTCCTGTATAAACCTAGTGGCAGCAACTTTTAAACTCTCTGAAAAATAATCTACAGACATATACTATGAACCCTGTATCCAAAGCAACTCTAAATCTCTGTTATATTTAACAAATCATCCTTCCCTACTAGACTTCAGTCCCTTTTCTGTAAGAGTGTTTGACAATTATCCTTAAAGTTATTTCCAGTTCCACAATCCTTCTTTATATAGCTATGATTCTAAAGCTCTAGCAGTTTATTGTACATAATATGTTTTCAAGATATTCTTGTAAAATTAATAAAGAATATAACTTTCATAGACTATTTCATTAATTACCTTTTATGTTACTGAAAATGTGCTGCTTGCTTATAGAATAAAGATGCTTTTAGTAACTCACAGCCTCTGCTTTTCTTTGTTGGGGAGGGGACAATTTTCCCTACCTCTCTTGGTTATTTTGGCTGGTCTAATAATAAGATTGACATAGACAGATTAAGAGGAGAAAAAATTAATTTAATTTTGTATGGACGAAGATCCCAAGATATGAGATCCAAAGAAGTGACCAAAGCAGGCAAGGTTTACATGCTTTAAACAAAGAAAAAATAAATTTGTAAAGAATTGAAAAAGAAAAAAGAACTTAGGCTTGGGTAGTCATTAGTGAAGAAACTAAGCAGAGCTTGTTTATGCAGTCTTTTCAGCCCTGAATTCCCTTCCCTGATGATTAGGATGTCTCTCTATCTTCCGGTGCAAGGAGATAACTTTCATAAGGGAGATTTTTTCCTGCTTTCAGGGAGACAAGGAGAGTCAGAGTGGCCTTGCACTGGCTGTTTCTTAATTAATTTTAACTCAAACTAATTAATATATCAAAGTGGCATATTTTGGGGTAAGCTGCCTTGAACCCCATCATATTGTTTCCTGTGACAAGAAGCCTTAATAAACATAATTTTTCTTGGTACCAAAATCAGAACTGAACTTATTTGATAATGGCCCATGCCTTAGGGGCAGACAACCATTTTCTGAATGAAGGAGTTTATATGTGGACAGTTGCCTGTGTAGTATTATATTTAAGGCACCAGTGATATACCAGGAAAGCCATGTAGATATAGATTTCTTTTCTCGTATCTCACTTTCTGACCCTATGCCTTAAATTCTGCTGTAAGTCTTTTGCCTTATAATTTTAAAAAAATTCATTCCTTATTCACACACAATTTCCTTTGGGAAGTAATTTAGATTATCTGACTTTCAGCAATATATTGTCACCCATGCTCTGAGTTTAATGGGAGTTAGATTACATGGTCTGCAGGGAACCCGTGTTTATGACATTAAAGATTGCATCCTGACTAAACAGTGTAGCCTGAGAAATTTGATATCCCTGGAGATAGGGGAGACCTTAGGGAAAATGAGTATGGAAAGGAATCAAAGGAAGCTGGCCAAGAATGACTCCTCCTCCTCCAAATATGCACCAGAGAAGCAGAGAATGGTAGTAAAGCTCTTAGTTACCACAAATATAGAATTTTCTTGAGTTTACCTTGTGAAAAATTAGTGGCAATTACTTAGGCGGTTTGAGATTTGCCTCAACAATACCTCCAAGAGGAGACCATTTGGTGCTGTAGTATTGGGATTATCACACAAATAATAGATGTATATTTTGAAAAGGCCTTAAAATTGGTTACTAAAATTACTTTTCCAAAAGTTTAAAATATATTTAATTTCATTAAATTTTGCCTGGAGTATTCCAGCATAATATAAAGTAAGGAAAAACTCTACAAGAGAAAAAGAGATAAGTAAACAAAAAAGGCAGTAAACCTAATTTTCTTTTTACTCCAGGTAAGGGTTCAGAAGAAACATGAAACTATCTGAGGTATTGGAATGCATAAGCTGGTACATGCCTTGTACATCTTACTTTTGTTGTTGTAGTTTACACAAATTTTTCATTCCCAAATTTTCTGGCAATTAAATTAACTGCATTGGGACTCAAGATATACAGCTAATGAACATGTTTAGTGTACATTTTATTTGAATATTAATCAACTGTAGACATTTAAAGAACACATAACAAGCTATGTTCGTAAGTGTACAGCAGTGATTCAGACACATGACAAAATATTACTCAATAAATGGACAATATAGAGATTATCCCCAAAGCTGCAAGTTTGCATGACTTCGAAGAACACCAATTTGTTTATTTTCTATTTGCTTCCTGACATTGTACAGTGTAGCTGCCCTCCACATCACTTCGTTCTTACCCCAATAGTATGTTCAATGCACAGCTGATATAAATAAAATAGATTACCTCCCAATGTGGTGACACTTCCTATTTTCTCCCTTCTGCGTCAATTCTTTGGAGATCTTGCCTCGGTTTAGAAGTGGAAATCGAACAGTCTCTCCATTCTCCAAGAAATCTAGGAATCAACGGGTCATTAATTTTGTGAATGTTCAAATGTCACTTTAACATATACATACTACGCCATTATGAGAGCATTTTAGAGAGTTACCTTTTAAGATACATGTGTTTTATTGCAAAGTATTCAGGGATCTATTGTGAGGAATTTCTTGAGATTCAATGAAACAATGTCTGTGAGACTCTAGACATTTATTTATCACCTTTTGGTTTCAATTTCAATTTCAGTTGGCTAGGCTTGTACACTGTTGCTGGGAATGTAAATTGGTACAGCCTTTATGGAAAACAATATGTAGGTTTCTCAAAAAATTAAAAATAGACTATCAAGTGATCCAGGAATCCCACTTCTGGGTACATATCCAAAGGAAATAAGAAGGAGAGATCAAGGAGATATCTGCACTCCCACGTTTATAGTAGCATTATTTATAATAGTCAAGAGACAAGAAACAACCTAATGCCCATAATTGGGTGAATAGATAAAGAAAATATGGTAGAGACATATAATAGAATATTATTCAGCCTTTAAAAAAGGAAATCACTCCTGCCATTTGGAACAATATGTATGAATCTGGAGGACATTATGCTGAGTGAAATAAGCCACACACAGAAGGACAAATAAATACTACATCATACTACGTATACGAGGAATCAAAAATTGTCATCATACTCTTAGAATCAGCGAGTAGAATGGTGGTTGCCAGGGTCTAGTGGGAGGGGAAACAGGGAAGTATTAATCAATGTGTACAGAGTTTCAGTTATGCAAGATGAATAAGTCCTAGGGGTCTGCCGCGCAGCATGGTGCCCATAGTTAACAGTCTGTATAGTATACTTGAAAATTTGCTAGGAGCGTGGATCTTATGTTGTGTTCTTATCACAATATAATACACTAATTCAACTCTATATTGTATAACGAGCTTGTTAGAGAAAACCCAGGACGTTTGATAATATATAAAATAAATGATAATATGTACTGATGATTAGATCATATGAATCATCTGACTATGGTAAAAAAGCAAAATTTTTTTATATTTAAGGTAACATCTTTTTGCTCTTAACTTTCAGTTTTTAATAATTTACTTTGAAGAAAGACCTGCTGTGATAAGTTATATATGTATGAT
The DNA here is from genome assembly GCF_041296265.1 of Equus caballus. Classification (NCBI taxonomy): domain Eukaryota; kingdom Metazoa; phylum Chordata; class Mammalia; order Perissodactyla; family Equidae; genus Equus; species Equus caballus. The sequence continues at coordinate 18,015,757 of NC_091695.1, forward strand.
TTTACTGTCAGCGTTTTTGTGATATGAAGTTATATATAAACCAAGTGGCCATTAGCAGAAGATAGATTGATTTAACTAATGTACATCATAGAAACAAATGCAAAGCTTCTATTCATAATACTTATTTACATATAAAAATTGTTTATTTTGACATCCTGTTTGTTTAAAAATTAAAAATCCATAATATTGACAACAAATTTTAGTTATCCCTAGGATGTGTGCTTATGGTCAATTTTTTGCTGTTTTTGCAAAAATCTTTACTTCGTGAATGTGTTTAATAGGAATATGTCTGGTGTTTTTTGTAAGATTGTGAGCATGAGTGGGTGAGTAAACATTTTGTAAACTATGGTATTAAAATGAAACACTGGTATAGGGATTTGGTAGCTGGAAATAAGGAATGCTTCTTGACACAGTAAGTATAATAATTGCTAAATAAGCATAATATTGGGCAGTAAGGTAGAGAGGGACAAAACAAACACATTTTTTAAAGGTCTGTATTTCTTTCACAATCACCCTGCCTCTATGAAATATAAGATGATAAACCACATTACTACATCTGACACTTATTCCTGAGAGACTATGTTCGACACCCAGGGACCAGACACAGTAATGGCTGTATAATCCAGGTCAGTCAGGAGACAATGCTGAACCCTCATATAGGCAGAACAGTGTACAACAAAGGAGTTAGTAGTACTGGGTCAGGTACTAATTATTTTTTTCTGATTTATATTTCAGATTTCCTTAGCACTTTTATCCTTTTACCACTGAAAGCGTGTTATAAACCAAAGGAGTATATACAATATTCTCCAAAATTTTGTTTTAATTAATTTTATCAATTTATTTTAAATACATATACACAGTTAGCAGTAAATACAATCAAATACAAGTATGGATTACAGAGATGGTTGGATATTTTTTATTTTTTTAAATCTCTTCCCTGTACTTTCATATATAGTTTGAATATTTTTATTTTTAAAGGAAAGCATGTTTTTAAATGATGTATCTCCTGAGACACAAATTTAAATAAATTCAGACCAAGATTTTGTAGACCTGAGTATTGATCACTAGATTGTTATTCGTATATTCTTTTTCTGTTCTCTGTCTACCTTCAACTCCATTTTTCTAATATTCTCACTGAAGAGAGGAAGTTATATATGACATTACATGTAACTTAATCGGTTTGGGTAAAATATAACAGTAAGACATAGAATACAAATGGCTTCCCAAAGGTCATCAAACTTTTTCTTTTTCTTTCTTTCTTTCTTTTTCTTTTTCATACTTTTTTTTGATGCGGAAGATTGGCTCTGAGCTAACATCTGTTGTCAACTTCCCCTTCTTGCTTGAGGAAGATTGTCCCTGAGCTAACACTGGTACCAGTCTTTCCTCTATTTTGTATGTGGGTGACTGCCAAAGCATGGCTTGATGAGTAATGGAGACCTGTGCTCAGGATAAAAACCTATGAACCCAGGCCACTGAAGTACAGCACGCCTAACTTAACCACTACACCACTGGGCTGGCCTCTCATCAACTTTTTTTAAACCAAAGTAAGGCAGATTTCAGAGACACTCAAGTGAAATAGGGATAAAAAAACAAAAAAAACAATAAACAATGTTAAAATTTCTAGAGGTTGGGATGGGATACAGTACAAAAATGACTCTCTCTGACATCATAGGACAGTGTACACATGAGGAATTTTATCATGTGTCTTACACATCTGATCTGCTAATAAACAGATCATGTGAATTCTCCTATGAGCCACAGCAGCTGTCAAAGGGAGCCTTGTTAGCCCTGGGATATTCCTGTCTGTGTCCTCTAGTGCTTCACTCATGCAGACCATTCCACCCTCTTCTCCAGCAGTGAACACCCTCCCTGATCCAGTAGGTCCTGGATCACATCTATCTCCATCCTTTGCTCTTGGAGGCTGGATAGGATCTGAGGGGTTAATGAGAAAGAGGGTAATGTTACATCCTGGAAGCTGCCATAGCTCTTACTGCTCCACAATTGTGGATGATGAGGGAAAAACAGAGACATATATTCATTACCTGTGCCATTCACTTAACTATGATTATCTATTACAGGATATAACAATGTTTCTACAAAATTGAAAAAAAATCTTTCAAAACATGTGGGTTATCTGGATCAACTAATTGTAAGAACTATTGCCTCAGCTCTGAGGAAATCAAGTTTTTAATCTACAAGATAGAAGTAGCAAAAATCCTCATACATACTACATAGGTTGGTGTGGAAATACAATGATTCAATTTGGATGAAAGTGTCTTACAAAATCAATACAGTGTTGCACATTTGTAGGCATATTATTATCATTATCATTTTATGACATATTAAATTGGATAGTTTTACAAGAGAGTCCATTTACCTAAAGCAGTTTTAGCATACTTTGTCTCTTTTTCTAATTACTGAAAAACAGAAAAGATCAGCAGTTTAACTATTAAGATGGTAAGGTGATGTTATCCTCCACTTCCATTTTCTTCTTTTACAACCAGGGATTTCCAGACCTGATGGCTGTTGAGAACTTCACTGTGTTTGCGGACTTCATATTCCTAGGACTTTATGACAGGATGTGCAGCAGGGGCTCTTTGTGCTCTTTCTGTTGATTTATGGCGTAACTGTGATTGCCAATCTAGGGATGGTCCTGCAGATCAAGATGGATGCCAGAATCCACATACCCATGTATTATTTCCTGAGCAATTTGTCATTCTGTGATGCCTGCTGCTCTTCCACTCTCTGTCTCATGATGCTGCTTGATTTCTTGTCTGAGCAAAAGAGGATCCCATGTAACTTATGTGCCATTTATATATATATTTTTTGGATCCTTGCCGATGTGGAATGTCTCATGTTGGCTGTCATGGCACATGAACATTATGCATCCATTTGCAATCCAATTCTTTCTGCAATTGCCATTTCCAGTAAAGTCTGTACCCACCTAGTTTCCATTGTCTACCTAGAAGGTTTGGTGGATTCAGCAGTCAACGACTTTTGCACATTTCAACTTTCGTTCTGCAATTCCAAATTATCAATCACTATTTCTGGGATGTCCTACCCTTTCTAGCCCTTTCCACATCAAATACAACCATCAAGGAGGTAGAGTTGTTCACTTTCAGTACCTGTGTTGTGGGGTGCAGTATCACCATTGTTCTCCTCCCCTACAGCTACATCTTAGCTACCATCCTTAAAAGAACTCAGCAGAGGGGAACACAAAGCCTTCTCTGTGTTTTCCTCCTAAGTAATTTGTGTAGCTATGTTTCATGGCATGCTCCTGTTCGTGTATTTCCAACCCAGCTTGAGTTAAACCATGGAAATAGACAAAATGGCCTCCGTTTTCTCCACAGTTTTCATCCCTATGTTAAACCCACTGATCTACAGCTTAACGAAGGAGGATATGAATGATGCCTTGAAGATAGCAATCGACCCTAAGTTATGTTCCAGGTGACACTACATTTTCTTACCAAAGTATTTATTTAAACATTCTGAGAAGTGAAGTTCAGGTACTTTCATATAGATTCCTGTAGTCTCCTCAATACACTTTCTAGATATTTTCTATTACTTATCTTTTTGCCTAAGTTAAGTCTAGTGGGCAGTCATTACTGATCTGAATCTGCTCTTCAAAGTAAAGAAGAGTAGTAACAAGCTGACTTGCAAATATGGTCTTTTTGTACCTCCCTTCTCTGTTCATGGTTGTACTCCAATAAGATAGCATTGGCAGGGCAACCCTTCCACCCATGTCAATTAAACTTACCCTCCTAAGGCTCCAAATAGTTTTTTATACACTGAGTTTAATAAACTTGCTCAGATAAAATGGAGGATTAGTGGATTAAGTTAGGTTTGTTTGTATCTTTCCTAAATACTAGCATCACCCTATAAATGTTCCATCATAACACTTAGAAGTATACAAGTAGTAAATTAATACATATAAATAAATTAAAATCTTCTGCCCTAACTCAAAGTACCATAAATGGAAGGCCCTTGTCTGTCTTGTTCACCAATATTATTAATTTGTTATTTACAATGCTTGGCTCCAGGAAGCCATTCAAAATATTGACTGAATGAGTGTCCCTTAGAAAATTAATGCAAAAAAACCTTCGTAAATTTACAAAACCTCTGCCCCTTTATTTTATTTTGCTTGATTCTAGTATTTTCATCATTGATGATATCCATCTGTGCTTCCTGTCTTTTGGCCAGGCTGATTAAGTATCAGTAACAGGGATCATTTAATATAGGGAACTTCTCAGATCCTGTATTCCTCATCATTCTGCCCCACTTATATCAGCAGACAACCCCAGGATCAGCCACTCTAGGTTTATATTGTACCTCAGCCTTCACATCAGGTTGTGGATTTCCTTCTTGCCCTCACTCTAGAGAGCAGATATGGTGCAATTGACTACTGTACAGAAACTTTGCATGGAAGTTAGGGGTTCAAATCTGGACCTTCTTTCTCAAAGGGCCTGGGGAAGAGGACTCCATCTCCCTTGGAGTGTTCATAGTATTATACTGGTTAAAATTTAAAAAACAACTGTAATGCCCAATTGATACAATTTAAGTTGAAAAGAAGATTTATTAACTTAAATATGTGTTTAACAAAAAAACCCCAAAGAACAAGTAATATTTACATTAGTACTCCATTTGTAATGATTTATATTGGCTCTCTGTATATTTGTGAAATTAATTGTAATTATATTCTAAACACAATTTCAAGAGTTGTCATTGCTGAGTAGCTGGATGTTAGATTATCTTAACATGTGTTCTGATAACTTGTTAATTGCTTATGTTTTTCTCACTGTAACCAATTAACAATTAGCCCAATTATGAAAAACATAAAACTCTTTCAGGTTGTCAAAATTATTCATTTTATTTCAGGTTGTTGTCAAGAAACATGAAGACACTCTTTTTGGTTCCTGAGAGGAGAGCTTAATGGGTTATACAGGTTTTCCATTTACATCCTCTTCCTTAATTTTATATATCCCTTGAGTTTATAAAATGTGCTGAGTGTCATGTACATCAAGCATCATAAGAAGGAAACAACACATGAAAAACATGCAATTTTCAGCAAGTTACTTGTCTTCAATTCCTAATTGAACAGTTTTACGACAAAAATATTTAGTACTCTTAGGTATCTTCTTTTATAATCTCAAATAATTTTTTTGTTGCTCATAGAATATTTCATATATTAGGACTTCTGTATTATTATACAAAACGCTTCCACACTTAATCTACTTAAAACATATTAAATAGGTTCACATCTATAAAATTGAATCTATTCATGTTACGTAAAATTGGATTCACCTCCCGTGTTTCACATATATGCTTAAGGAAAAAAATATATCACTTACTGTTTTTCATTCCCTTTTCTTTTACGGACACTGATTTAATAAGCTTTAACATTGTCAGAAAAGGAGGATTTTTTTGTGTTTGTTTCTGTTTTGTTTTCATTTAAGAACATGATCAAGAAGGGAGAGATTTTGGGGCTGTCCCAGTGGCACAGCGGTTAAATTTACATGTTTTGCTTTGGTGGCCCGGGGTTTGCTGGTTTGGATCCTGGATGTGACATGCCAACGCTTGGCAGGCCATGCTGTGGCAGGCAACCCACATATAAAGTAGAGGAAGATGGGCACGGATGTTAGCTCAAGGCCAGTCTTCCTCAGTGAAATGAGGAGGATTGGCAGTAGTTAGCTCAGGGCTAATCTTCCACCAAAAAAATAAAGCTATGCTGAGTATATAGTTCCCAGAGATGGAGTTTGCAGCATCAGTCTCATTGCTCCAGGTGCCTGCTGTCTTCTTAAGGGCTCCCTGCAAAACAAACACTGAATGCTATTTATTTTCACTTAAGCAGAAATCCTTTTCAATTTTTTTCAGCTAGCAAAAGCAGGTACTTATGTAGGTCTTTTGTAAAAGTGAAGGGGCCTAAAGTGAAATTTTGGATAGCAGGGGAAACATGTGCTACAATTTACTTGTTAGCTGTGTGATCTGAGGTTACTTAATCTTGCTAAGCCTCAGTTTCCTCGTCTCTTTAACATAGGTTTGATATAAACATTATAAGGATATATATATATATATATGTTGATCAAGAAAGTTTGTAAGATCATAAAAATCATACTAACTCCCCATGAGGAATAAAAGCCCTGTGATGAAAAAAAAAGATAATATAATTCATGGCATCATGTCATGAAAAGGAGTCTCCAGGATCCATCTTTATCTAAGTTAGAGCCTGCTCACCCAGTCTGTCAGATTTCAGTTTCACATCCCAGCCTCAGGTCATGTTTGGAGCTCTCTGCCCAGGGACCCTAGGACTTATTTTTCCTGACTCTGCATTCACTCTTGGTTAGAGTTGACTAGAGGTTTCTTCATGGCTCCCCATGCTGGCCACACCATTCTCGTGTCCAAGCCAGGTGCTTGAAACTGCTCTACTGATATAAGCCCCAGCCCCCATATTATCAAGAAATGCGTTTAGAATATTCATGCATAGTACCCCATTTTATGTTATTCTGTGTGGCCCAATCTCAGGGCCATGGCTGAAATTGCACACTTAGCTGCAAAAAATCTAACGTCTGTGAGATGTGTTGAACCCTTGCACTTTGGAGTTCATTTCCTGTTCAGTGTTAGGGAAGAAGCATTTGGTTCTCATCACCCTCAGACTACCATTCCATTCTTCCTTATTGGAAGCCTACATTAGCCAGAGCCCTACATCACCACTGACCTGTTTGGATAAAATTATAGTTTTAAAGGGTCTTCATTGCAGTAATGCAACTGTGATTTCAATTTATAACCCAGCGTGTAGTGTCACTATCAGAAGACTTTCCTCACTCGTTTATGCTCTGCCTCACTGCTTAACCTCATCTTTGGATGTAGAACTTTCTGTAGACTTTATAGCCATACATTCTGTATGGGTCAGGCCCTAGTCATTGACCAAACTATCATCCCACCATTTGTAGCTTCCATTTCTCATCTCTAGCTCCCAGTGTATGGCCTCTTTCAGTAATTTGTATAATGGGTCAGTGTCGTAGATCAATTTCTTTATTGTAGTTCCTTATATGTGTTCCACATTGATATCCCTAAAAGTATGCACAATGAGTAATGACAATTAGGGTCTATGCATAATGATACAAGCCATTCACTCCATACTGGTGGAGAGCTGATTAGCAAAATTCTTAAACCAAACAGTAATAAGTATTACTATATAAATAAGTGTGTGGCTCTTTCTTATGAGGCAGCAAATTTAATCTAGTTTGAATTCTTCTGTAGAAACATGCTGTGAACTGGAGAAAAATGGTAACAAAATTGGATCTGAATCACTACTCTCAACTCACTATAACTGTTATCTTCAACAACTCACTTTTCCTTTTTGGACCTCAGTTTCCACTCTGTCAAAAAAGGGGCTTCAACTGAACATTCTTTATTAAGCATCCATCTATCACATTCTATATCTATATTAATGTAAATCTATCAATGCATATGCTCATTTCTATTTTGGGTGATTAAAAAAATAACAGATGGGTGGGACTATATTTCATACCAATGGAAAACACTACATCCCTATGCCATTTGACCCCAAATGGAGGTGGTAATGATGACAGGTAGACTGATAGGATGAGTTGTAGAACCCTCAAAACAATCAAACTGAACCCCTTTAACTGGCTTTCTATTTCACATTTTGACATTAAGAGACATATAATAAAAGTGGATATGCAACTTTATTAATCATTGAGAAAAAAATACTGTACATAATGGCTAAAATCAAGATGAAAGACAACATTGAGTATTGGAGACGATCTTTAAAAGCCAGAAGACTCACACACTGAGAGTGTGATAGTGGAAATGTGGATTGGCATACTTATAGAAAACCGTATGACAATATTTACTAAATCTAAATTTTATATACATTCACAGTCATACATAATTTCAACTCTTGATTCTATATTCAGAATAAATGAGTGTCTATCTCTACCAAAATAGATGTACACAAATGTTCACATTAACATTATTTTAATAGAAAAAAGTGAAAACAACTGCCTATAAACATGAAAGTAGATAAACAAATAATTTTCTCTTCATACAAATAAATACTATACAACGAGGTTGAATGTACTGCAATTGCATCCATCTAGCATGGATGGATTGCAGAAGCACACAATAGAACAGTACATACTTTAGGTGCCCACTTATATGTAGTTCAAAAAATAGAAACTAATCTATCATGATAAAAGTAAAGAAAGTAATTACTCCTTGAGTGTAAGAGATTAATGCTAGGAGGGATCGTGTAGAAGGCTTTGGTGATTCTGGTAATGTTCTGTTTCTTAGTCTTCACCCTGGTTACAGGGCATTTTTTTGTTTGAAAATTTTTCTAGCTGTATACTTATTTATGTTCTATATGTGCATTACATATCAAAAAGGTTTTCCAATATCAAAATCTATACAATACGAGTTTATAAGAAACTTCAGATCTTTATCATTATAAATTTTTATCTTTAATAATGCCTTGTATTAAAGTTCAGCATGTTTTTCTAAAATAAATGGTGCAACTTTCATAGAATATTTCATAGAATAATTATCTATTTTGCTGTTAAACATCTGCTTTTTGTTATTTTATTTTTTTTTAATATTTCCATAAACCCTTTTGGGAGTAATTTAGGTTATCCAATTTTCAACAATATATTGCTACCCATGCTCCAGATTGAATAGGGAGTAGGAATTAGACTGCAAGGTCTGGAAGGGCAACAGTGTTTATGAAGATAAAGTCTTTATCCTGCTTAAACTGAGTGTAGCCTGAGGAAATCTGGCATCCCTGGAAACAGGAGAGACCTGAGGGAAAATGAGTATGCAAGGAATCAGAAGATGACCAAGATGACCAAGGATGACTCCTCCTTCTCCAAAAGTGAACAAGAGAAGCAGAGAATTGTAGTTAAGCTGTTAGGTACCACAAATACATCATTTTCTTAAGTTTACCTGATGGACGATTATTGGCAATTACTCAGGTGTTTTGAGATTTGCGTCAAAAATATCTCCCACAGTAGTACTTTCAGTATTTTAGTGTTGAATCAGCACACAAATAGCAGCAACACCTTATGAAAGAGACTAACAATTGTCACTAAAACCACTTTTCCAAAACCTAAAAATATACTAATTTCATTGGATTTTGCCTGAAGATAAATCTAGGTTTATAGAAAGCGAAAGCAAACTCCCTAACAACAAATTAGGCAAACACATTATTTGGAAACAAAAATGACTGCAAAATCTGTTTCTTTTTATAGCAGGCAAGGTTTCAGAAGAAATACAAAACTGACTGAAATATTTAAATTTGTAAACTCTTACATGCATTGCACATCTTAATTTTGTTCTTGTTTTTTACACAAATTTTGTATTTTCAGATTTTGTGGTAATAAATTAAGAGCATTAAGACTTACATTGTACAGCCTAATGTACATGATTATTATACATTTTCTTGGAATATCAATCAACTGTTGGCATTTAAGGAACACATCCCACCTATGCTGGTAACGGTAGAGCAATGATTCACACAATGACAAAATATTACTCAATGAATGGACAATACAGAGATTATCCCCAAAGCTGCCAGCTTGCACAACATCAAAGGGCAGCAATTTCTTTCTTTTCTATTTGTTTCCTGGAAGTGTGCAATGAAGCCACTCTCCACATCACTTTTTCTTCACACCGATATTATTTTCAAATGCCCAGGTGAAAAAAATAAAACAGGTTGACTTCCAATGTAACAACCGTTTTGCCCTCAATCACTGCTGAGATTCCACCTTGGTTTAGTGATGGGAACTGAATAGTCTCACTTCTCTTAGAAATCTAGGATTCATGGGTCATTAATTTTGTTAATTTTCAAATATCACTTTAACATAAATGCACTTTAACTTTCAAAGAGAGCATTTAACAGAGTTACATTTTAAGACAAATTGTTTCACGGCAGTGTGTTCAGGAGTCTATTTTGAGCAATTTCTATGAATTCAGCAAAATTTAATGTCTATGGAAGTGTAGAAATTTACTTATCTCTGTGCTTCAATTTCTGTTTCATATCATGAAGTTGTTACAGACAACTGAGAACACATGTGATAATATATAAAACATATAATAATATGTGGTGAAAATTAGATAATATGAAACAACTAAGAAAGGTAAAAGGGCCAACACTGCCTTTATTCAGAATCAAAACTCTTTGTTCCTAAAGGACATTTCTTAGAATTAATTTCAAAGAAACAGCTGGCTATGACAAATTATTTATGCAGAATTATTCTCATATCAGAACTTTTATGATATGAAGAATTGTCTATAAACCAAGTGGCCATTAGCAGAGAATATATTCTATATGTTACATATATACATATGTATATATATTTGTTTATTCTGGTGCCATTTTTATTAAAAAATTAAAAGTCAAATAATATAGAGAAAAATCTAGTTGTCCCTAGGCAGTGTGAATATCGTCAGTTTCTTGCTGTTTTTACAAAAATCTTTATTTCTGTAAAAAATTTTATTCAAAAAATAAATTTTACTTAGAAAAATCTTTATTTTGTGTTTTATGGAGAGTGTTTGTGTCTGTGGAAGTGTTATCAGCATGAGTGGGTGTGTATTTGTTTTGTAATTTACAAAATTAAAACAAAATGCTTAAAAGGAGCTAGTGAACTAGATATAAAGTATATCATTGATTGGATTAATTTACCATCGGCAAACAAGTACAATGTTGGGTATTAAGGTAGAGAGGAACAGAAGAAAAAGTTTTAAAAGTGCTCTGTTTTCCTGTCACAATCTCCCTAACTGTAAAAGATCAGATGATAAGCTATTTTATTAAATCTGTCACTTATTCCTGAGAGATCAAGTGTTCAACACCCAGGGACCAGATACAAAGACAGTTCATAACCCAGGTCAGTCAGAAGACAATGCTGAACCCTCCTGTAGACAGAACTGCATATAACAAAGGAGTCAGTAGTTCTGAGCCAGATGCTAATATTTTTTTGTCTGTCTCTGAATTATATCTTGGAGTTATTTAGTTCTTTTATCCTTTTTTTGACTGAAACTCCTTATAAAAGAAAAGGAGAGTAAGAAAAATCCTACAAACTTTTATTTTAATTTCTTTTCTCAATCTGGTTATTTTACATTCATATATACATAGATAGCAGGGAATATAATAAAATGCAAATATGGTTTCTGTAGGTAGTTAGACATTTTTTATTGTTTTAAATATTTTCCCTGCACCTTTATATATTTTAAAAATATTTTTAGTTTTAAAGGACAGTATTTTTTTTTTAATGATGTATCTACAGGGAAAGATATTTAAATGAAATTAGGCCAAAGGTTTGTAGACCTGCACATTGATCACTAGATTGCTATGCATATGTTCTTTTTCTGTTCTTCATCTACCCTCAATTCCACTTTTCTTTTTTTTCTTTGTTTTTTTTTAAGATTGGTGCCTGAGCTAACAACTGTTGCCAATCATTTTTTTTCTGCTTTTTCTCCCCAACGCCCCCCCCGCCCCAGTACATAGTTGTATATGTTTGTTTTTGGGTTGTGTGTCCTTCTAGTTGTGACATGTGAGGTACCACCTCAGCATGGCCTGAGGAGTGGTGCCATGTCTGCGCCCAGGATCTGAACCAGTGAACCCCTGGGCTACTGAAGCAGAGCGCGCAAACTTAACCACTCGGCCACGGGGCTGACCCCTCAACTCCACTTTTCTTGTATTCTCACAGAACAAAGGAGGTCATGGATGACATTATATATAATATAATTGGATTGGGGAAAATATGACAGTGGGACATAGAACTCAATTGACCTGACAAGGACCACCATCTCTTTTAAACTGAAGGAAGGCATATTTCAGAGATACTCAAGAGAAACAGGGATTAAAGAAAACAATATTACAATTTCTAGGGATTGAGTTGGGGGCAAAGTTCAGGAATGATTCTCTCAGACATCATGTGACTATGGACATATGAGGACTTTTATCATTTGTCTTACACATCTGATCTGCTGGTGAATAAATCCAGAGGATCCTGGAACACAGACTATGTGTCTCCCTTGCTAATTGAGACTGGATAAGACCTGAATGGTTAATAGAAAAGTGGAGGTATATTGTATCTAGGAGCCTGACATAGCTTTGCCTACTCTACAATATTGAATTATGAGGGAATAGCAAAGGAATATATTCATTATCTGAACCTCTCACTTAAATACGCTTCTCTATTACACCATATAACAATATTCCTAGGACATTGAAAATAAAGAACCAACTTGTCGGAAGACATATGCTATTTGGACTGACTAATTGCAAGAATTACTGCCTCAACTCTGAGGACATCAAATCTTAGCTATGAAAGAAAAATAGCAAAAGTGATCATAAATACTACTTAGGTTGCTATGAAAATAACATGATTTAATTTTTGATGAAATTGACTTTGAAACTCTACAGTGTTATGCAAATATAGACAATGTTATTATCATTATAATTTTATCAATTTATATTAAATTGGATGCATTTTCATGAGAGACAGTTTACTTAAAGAAGACTTAGAATTATTTATCTCTTTTTGTATTTACTAAAAAATAAAAAAGAGCAGCTGTTTAACTATTAAGATAGTAAGATGATGTTACCCTCCACTTTCATTTTCTTCTCTTACAACCAGGGATTTCCAGACCTGAGTGATGGCTGTTGAGAACTGCACTGTGCTTACTGACTTCCTATTCCTAGGACTTTCTGACAGACAGGATGTGCAACAGGGTATTTTTATGCTCTTTCTGCTTATTTATGGCATAGCTGTGATTGCCAATCTTGGGATGATCCTGCTGATCAAGATGGACCCCAGACTCCACACACCCATGTATTATTTCCTGAGCAATCTGTCATTCTGTGTTGTCTGATATTCTTCCTCTGTCTCTCCCAAGATGCTGGTTGATTTCTTACCTGAGAAAAAGAGAATTCCATATAGTTTATGTGCCATTAAGATGTATTCTTTTAGGCCCTCTGAAAATGTGGAATGTTTCATTTTGGCTGTCATGGCACATGCCCATTATGTAGCCATTAGCGGTCGACTTCTTTATACAATTGCCAAATCCAGAAGAGTTTGTACCCAATTAGTGGCCAGTGTCTACATGAAAGGTTTGGTGGATTCAACAATGCACACATTTTGCATATTTCAATTGTCATTCCACAATTCCAATATCATCAATTACTTTTTCTGTGACATCCCACCCTTACTAGACCTGTCCTCTTCACATATATCCATCAATGAGATAGTGATGCCATGTTCATTGACTATGTTGTGGGGTACAGAATCATCACTGTCCTCCTCACATGCAGTTATATCATAACTACCATCCTTAGAATGAACTCAGCCAAGGGGAGTCACAAAGACTTCTCTATGTATGCCTCCTAAATAACCACTATGGCTATATTTCATGGCACATTCTTGTTCATATATTTTGGACTCAGTTAGAGTTCCTCTATGGAAATGGACAAAATGGCCTCTGTTTTCTACACAGTTGCCATCCCTATGTTAAACCCATTGATCCACAGTTTAAAGAATAAGGATGGGAGGTGTCCTGAAAAAAGCAATTGACAGTAAAATATATTCTGAATGAAACCATGTTTTCACTCAAATGTATTTAAATATTCTGAGAGCTAAATTCAGGTACTTTCACATATGTCCCTGTAGTATCACCAATACAGCTTCTAGATATTATTTCTTACTTATCATTGTGCCTAAATTGAGTGTAGGTAGCAGTTACGATTTATCTTAATCTTCCCTCCAAACTAAGGAACAGTACTAATAGGTTCCCTTTGCTGTCTTGCGAAGAGGGTTATTTTATACTTCCCTTCTATGTTCATGGGTGGGTCCCACGAGATAAAATGGGCATAGAAACTACTCCCTCATGTCTATTCAACTTATTCTCCTAAAGGCTCCAAGTTTTTAAAAACAATGAGTTTAATAAACTTGCTCAGTGTAGCCACCCCTGATGCAGGAAGGGTTAATAATCACTGGAAAAGGCTTAACAACAAACTGACCCGGAGGAGAGAAGGCTGGTTAGCCAATGACGAGTAAGACCTCCAGGGGGAGGCAACCTAAGCCAGGTACCAGTCGCCCGGGGGCACAGATGGAGACATGATATTGGGAGCAGGAGGGGCCGTTGCCTAGGATGCCTTGCATGCTCCAAGATAAAATATATGAGCACAGTAATAACATGATAATATCAAAACAGAGGCCAAGGGAGGACTTCTTGAGAAATCACTAAGAATTCTTGGCATTCGCTAATTACATTGTCTAGAACACCTGTGTATGTTTAACAGATGTAAGATATGTATATATTGAAACGCTGATTATAATAAACTCAGAGTGGCCATCAGCCGTCTCCGCATCTATCCTGATGTGTACATTGGATTGCGACACCGACACTCAGCAAGAAGGGACTTCTAGTGGGTTGATTTGGGTTTGTTTGCATCTTTCCTATGTACCAGTATCACCCCATAAACTTTCCATCATAACACTTATAAGTCTATAAGTAGGAAATGAATAAATAAGAACATAATGAAATTTCCTTCCCTAGACTAAAAGTTCCAGAAAGGCATAGACCTTGGATGTCTTGTTTACCATTATTTTTCTACTTTTGATATTTACAATGCTGAGCTCCAGGATGCAATTCAAAAAAATTTATTGACTCAATGAATGAGTGTAGCCTGGAAAATTGTTGCAAAAATGAACCTTTGTAAATTTACCAAAGAAAGAACTCCCTTCTTTAATTTTATTTAAGTATATTCATTTTAGATGAAAGCCATCTGCAATTGTTGTCATTTGGCTTAGGCTGAAATAAGAATCTGGGACAGAGTTTATTTGATGTCAAAATCTTCTCAAGCTATTCCTCAACGTTCTGCCTCAATTGTATCAGCATAGATTCCTAGGATAAGTTGCTCTAGATTACATTGCAACTCATAGACTTTACAAAACCCTGTGAATTTCCCTTCTTGCCCTCACTTTGGAGAACAGAGATGGTGCTATTAACAACTGTACAAAAACCTCATGAATGGAAGTTTGGAGTAAAAGACTTGGACCTTCTCCAAAGGCCACTATAAAAGAGGAAATCATCTTCCTGATGTGTTCATAAGATTATACTGGTTAAAATAAAAAAATAAATAACTGAAATTCCCAAGTGATACTGTTTAAGTTGTAAAGGAAGACTTATTGACATAAATGAGTTATTGACATAAATGTATGTTCCTTGGGCAAAGAAAAAGGAAAAGTAGTATTTACACTAGTATTCCATTTGTAAGGATTTATATTGGGTCTGTGTATCTGTGAAATAAACTGGAACTATATTCTATACAAAATTTTAGAAGTAGTCATTGCTCAGTAGTTGGATGTTTGATAATCCTGTAATCTATTCCAAAAACTTAATCAATTCCATATGTTGTTCAGACTGTAATCAATTAGTAATTAATTCAATGGTGAAAAATATAATGCAATTTCAGATTCTCAAGAGTATTCATTTTATTTTATTTTGTTGTCATGAAAGGAACATGGAGATACTTTTTGGTTCTGGGGGGAGGGAGTAATAGGTTATACAAGGTTCCTCATTTAGATCCTTTTCTCTAATTTTACATATCCCTTTAGTGTATAAAATGTGCTGAGTGTTATACAGTCAAAACATCAATGGAATGAAACAAAATATTAAAAACATTCAATTTTCAGCATGTTATTTGTCTTGCATTATGAATTGAGGAGTTTTAGACAAAAATATTTCATCTCATAAATATTTTCTTTTATAACCTCAAACAACTTATTTGTTGTTCATAGAATATGTCACATACTAGGACCTCTCAATTGCTGTCCAAATCCATTCCCAACTCCATGTACTTTATTAAAAATGTATTAAATATTTCACATCTATAAAATTAAATCTATTTTGTTATGTAAAGTTAGCTTCACTGGCCATGTTTCACATAAATGTGTAAGGGAAAAAAATACTCTTTTATTTTTCTTTACTTTTTCCTTTAAAGACTGATTTAATAGCCTTATACAGATGTTCAGGAAACCAGTGTGTTTGTTTTTCTTTTTGTTTTATACTCATTTTAAGAAAATGATAAAGATGGGAGAGAATTTAAGATAAGAACTAGACCGTGAAGTGAGACTGTCCTGGGTTTAAATATGTATAATATCATTCAGTCGTTTTTACTTGTTAGCTCTATGACCTTAGCCAACTAACTCCCTATCAAGGACAAAATCCCTGATGCTGAAAGAAAAGGCATTATCTTTCATAGCATCATGCCATGAACTGGAGTCTCCAGGATCCAACGTTACCCATTTTAAAGCCTGCTCAACCAATCTGTCCGACTCTGGCTGCACATTCTAGCCTCAGGTCATGTTTAGACCTTTCTGCCCAGTAGCCTTAGGACTTCTTTCCCTGACAATACCTTCACTCTTGGTTAAGGCTGAGCACAGCTTTCTTCACAGATAACCACGTGATTTCAATATCCAGGCCAGATGCCTGAAACTTCTCTACTGATTTGTTTCAGACCCTATATTGCCAAGAAATGAGCTTACATAATTAACAACAGAGTATTTCATTTCATTTTATTCTGTGTGGCCCTCTCTCAGGGGTCATGGTTGAAATGGTACACTTAGC
The DNA here is from genome assembly GCF_041296265.1 of Equus caballus. Classification (NCBI taxonomy): domain Eukaryota; kingdom Metazoa; phylum Chordata; class Mammalia; order Perissodactyla; family Equidae; genus Equus; species Equus caballus. The sequence goes on from NC_091695.1 coordinate 18,032,401, forward strand.
TGCAAAGGAACAATATCCTCCCATTGTGATGAACTCATGAACTTTGGAGAATATTTCCTCCTCGGTGTTAAGGAAGAAGCACTTGGTTCTCATCACCCACAAGCTACCATTCCATTTTTCCCTATTGAAAGCCTACATTGGCCAGAGCCCTCCCTCTTTACTGATCTGAATGGACAAAATTCTTCTGGTGAAGTTAGTTCCACTGTGGTGAATGGAACTGTGGTCTAGATTTAGAACCCAGAATACATTATTGTCAGAAGGCTTTCCTCTTTAGTCCATCTCTTCTCCTACTACTTAACCTCACCTTTATGTTAGGACTTAAATTAGACTTTGCAGCCACCTCTTCTCTTTGGGTCATGCTCTAGAAACTAGCCAAGCCATCATCCCACTATTTTTCAGTTTCAATTCCCATCTCTGGCTCTGAGAGGATAGCCTCCTTCAGAAATTTTAGCTGTTTGCCTACCAATCAAGAGATTTAAGAGTGAATATATTCTTGAGAAAATATTTTGAGCTATACTTTTGTTTAGTTGATGTTTGCAGATTGTTTTTTAAAAAGCCGCTGTACTTGATGCTATGTTGTAATAATCACGTATGTATGGAGTACCCCTCAGGAGAATTAACCTAAAATATTGCAAGAGAAATATATAGTTTCTGCCCATTACTGGCACATAATCTAAATTATACACAACCCATAGTAAACAATCATGTTCATTTCATAAAAATTTACTCAGTATCTACACTAGGGAACATACTATAATGAAGAAGCAAGGGATTAAATAAGACATAATAATTAAAAGATAAATCTAACAGAGGAATAGAACAGACAAATAACTGCATGATTAGACTAGAAGTGCTGAGAGTCTTAAAAGAAGTGCACTTAAGGTTTTAGTGAGGTTTCAAATCTGAGTTGTCATCCGGAATTGAACATCGTGTCACAAAAAGATCATATAGGAATTAGTATCTGAGGAATGCTTTTTAGAGTGAGTGCAATTTGAACCATCAAGCTACAATGTATGTGTATTAATTTGGAAATAATTAATTGAAAAAGAGTCTCAGTGAATTGCATTTATTTACTTTCACAAAAAGAATATTGTGATGTCAGTGACTTATTCAATATTAGTAGTAATTGTGATAAAATTTAGGATGGAGGGAGAAAAGAAGTAAGAATATTAGATATAGAACATTACGTACAGGGTAGATCTACCCCTGGAATAAATATTTAAAAATTAAACTTTATTTTTTAACCTGTCTCCTATTAATAGACATCTAGATCATTTTCAATCATTTGCTACTACAAACCATGCTGCGATTAATACATTTGAAAGTAATGAGCTTTTACAGGTTCAATTCCTGGAAGTAGAATTACTGGTTTAAATGGTGCATGCATATTTCATTTTCATATGTTACATGAATTATCCTACATAGGAAATATTAGTAAATTATTCTCCATAGACAACACTAATTTTGGCTTTCATCAGCAATGAAGGAGTGTGATAAAAATTTAATATTTAAAATGGTAAAGAATTAGACATAATACAACTGATATAAAAGGGCCTGATTCTGATATTAAGCTCTGACTCTATTTTGAGCTTAAGTCCTTGCTACCCACAGAATTGGAAAGATCCACATTAAACAGACTTTGTCATCAGTTAGACCAAAGGTCAAGAAACAGGTTGTAAAGTTGTCAAGCTCATTTTCACCCTTTTTTAAGACAGCAATTTTGGGCTAATCACTTTCCTCAAGGCATTTTTGACATCTTTGTTCCTTAGACTGTAAATTAGGGGGTTCAACATAGGTATAATCAGTGTGTAGAACACAGAGGTCACTTTGTCCATATCCAGTGAATGTTCAGTGCTGGGGTGCAAATAAATGAAGATTAGGGTACCATGGTAAATAGTGACCACAGTCAAGTGGGAAGCACAAGTGGAGAACCCTTTTCTTCTTCCTTCTGGAGAATCTGTTTTAAGAATAGCTGCTATGATGTGGAAATAAGAGAGAAGAACTGTTAGAAGGCAGATAGCCTCCACCAAACTAGCAAAGATCACCAGAACAATGTCATGCTTGTAAGTGTCAGTGCAAGACAAAGAGAAGAGTGGAGAGATATCACAAAAGAAATGGTTAATCTCTTTGGAGCAAAAAGACAGATGGAAAGTATTAATGGTGTGAATAATTGAGCTCATGGTACCCCCCAAAAATGCTCCAATCACAAGCTGGCAGCAAATCCTCTTGGACATAATAACAGTATAAAGCAGGGGATTGCAGATTGCTATGTACCAGTCATAAGCCATGGCAGCCAAGAGGAAAGATTCTGTATCAACTAAAGAGCAGAAAAAATATAACTGTGCAGCACAACCATTGTAAGAAATGGTCTTCTTATTGGAAACCAAATCCACAAGTAATTTGGGGGCAATGACAGAAGAGTAGCATGTATCTATGAAGGACAATATGCAGAGGAAAAAGTACATAGGGATGTGCACGTGGGAACTGATTATGATTAATAAAACCATCCCAAGGTTTCCCATGAGAGTCGCAGAGTAGATGGAAAAAAAAAAACAGCAAAAAGAACACTCTGAAGTTCTGGATGGTCACTAAATCCCAAGAGAAAGAATTTAGTCTTCACAGTGTCATTCTTCAACTCCATTCTCTGCAGCTCTCCTGGACTTTGATGTTGTGATAGAATAATGATGGCAATATTAATAACAATCCCAATATTAACAAAAAATAGAAATAAAATGATTGAAATAAATAGGGCAATAGTTCTAAATCCACTTGGACATCCTGATAACATCTAGGCATAGCTACAATTAGTGTAGTATAAGGCATAAGTTTTCACTCTTTTTATTGTTTGCCTCATTAAATGGAAGCATTATCAAACCAGTTGCTGAACTCTAAACCTGGTCTTTACTTTTACTTTCTTCAATTCTCTCATATTCCACCAACGTCATGTGATAGTGGTTAACCACATTGCTAACAGCAAACTCTTAATAAATAGTCTCTGTTGTAATTTGTGTTGTTTTTGTTCACTTCTCAACAGATAAAAGCATTGCTGTTCCAAGTAAAGCCTTTTATAGATAGAAGAGCAGTTCTGTATTTCTCACCTTGAGATGTGGCTTTGCTTCTGAGGAATAAAAGAGTTCCTTAAAACTGTTTGAAATCCACTGATAAAATAGAAAGAAGAAAAATTCTGTTTTAGTTATACAAGCTCTGTCACTGAGTAGTTTTGAAAGCTTGGGCAGACTAATTAATCACTGAGTTTCAGTTTCATCACCTGTTATAGGAGAATGAGAATACCTTTCTCATCAAATCATAATTGTTAATTAACTTCCTTGTACAATCTTAATATCCCCACCATCTTGTTCCTTCACTGTTCTAAAGTTGGAAATATAACAATTCTGAGTCAATGTGAAGATCTATTTTATTTTATCTGGAAATGTGGCAGATATCCAATGTTTCCTCTTTATCATCACTGAAACTCTTTTATTATGTTTCAGCCCTCTTTTTCTTCGGTTGAACCTCTTTATTGGCCTCGTTCTCTCCAGTGGATTTTCACCCTACTTTCAAACATGCTTCAAAATCTATCTGTAAACCACTGTAAGAGTTACCTGTATGAAGTAGATTTTGTATTATGTTTCCTTCTTGCTTAAACACTTAAATGATTTCCTGTCCCTTATAAGGTCAGTATTTAATTACATTCACATTTGACATATATTTCCTTTTTTATCTCACATCATCCATCTCAGAACTTGATCTAATAGCATTACCAAAATCTTACCCTCCTGTTCTTTCCTAAATTTGTTCTAGGTTTAAGTAAAACTAAATATCTTTACTAAAACTTTGCATAATTTAGAGTAAATAGAAGAATGTAACTATCTGGGAAGTGATTCCCTGGGTATAGAGAATGAAATAGAGATAAAACAATGATTGTGAATTCTGGATTATTACTCAAAGTTTATTTTCTACCTTTGTTCTGTTTCTCACTAAATTAGGTGAATGCCACATAAGTGTGCATATCTGTCATTAATATATTTTCATCTTGTAATTTTCAATGATCGATCACATCTAATTTAATTCTAATAGTTTTTAAAAACTATGTTAAGAAACTATTGTCTCTCAATTTTATTCAAGGGTAGAGATTGGAAATCCTGTATTATTGGGCTAGAGCCCGCTCCGATAAACAATCCCTTCACAGAGATGGAAATGTATTAGAGATGGTGGAACTTAAGAAGAAGACTGGAGTAAATAATATAATTATTTTCCAAATAATCTATGTGTTAAATTTAAAACAGGAGTATTAATTTAAAACTAACTTAAATATTCATTTAGGATGTGTGCAGGGATAGGCAGATTTAGTTCTTTTGACACAGTAACAGAGACAGAATGTTGTGGTGATTAAAAGCATGGGCCCTGGAGCCAGACTGCCTGGGTTTAAATCCAACTCTGCCATTTAATACTTGTAGGACATTTGCAACATCTCAGGAGCTCTATGGTTTCCTTTTCTGATATGTAACTTGCATGTTATAGGAACACCTGTCTGCAAGGTAACGATGAGGATTAAATGAGCTATTACATGTAAAGTATTTTGAAGAGGGTTCTTCAAATACCAAACATCCAATAAATATTAGCTATTATTATTCAATCATTGAGACAAGTTTGAGCTTCAATAGATGTTAATTTTTATTATTTTATTATCAACCAGGATTCACTTTTTGCTCTAACAAAAGGGTTCATTGGAAAAAGAAAGCATCATTGAGCTACTAGTCAACTCTTTGGAGCTCTCTTATCCTGAAATACATGTGGCTTCCTCCTTAGAAAATATCAACTTTCATTGAGTGACAGTCCATCCATATGTATCATCAAACATGAGAGACAAGATTGTCAATGGACCTCAGACTAGAGCAATGGCCACTGTTGTGAAGGTCAGGGAAAGAAAATTATATCCAGTGGTTAGTGAGGTAAGGATGGATGAAAATGTTTCTTTGTTGTGGCATCAACTCCTTTGCTAATTATGAAGAATGGCTATTAAAAAGTAGGCACCAAAAAAATAAGCATATCTTTAGGGACAATGCTTAAATAAGCTTGGGGTCTTAGCCATGGGGTACAATCACTTCTTTGCTCAAGTTATTTTCTACTAAACCTCTTACTTCCAATCACAGAATTAAAGGTAAGGAAGAAATCAATTTATATAGAGATTATCTACCTGTAATAACATTTCAAGAATGTTACGTGCTTCAAGACTGAAAGAAATTTGCAGGATTCAAAAATGAAATGTGAAATCCAATTGGAAAAATGAAAGGGAAAAGAATACAAGAAACAAAAAATTAAGAGGAGTCCAAAGAGATGCTAAATAATCTGTTCTACACAATCGGCAGGTAAGAATGAAATGAAGATTTCTGATAGAGTTCAGCAAACTTATATATTCCTGCAGTAAGCTCTCTATATGGAATCCTAGTCACTACTTTTGTAAACTTGATTTCCATTCCCTTAAAGCCAACCCACTAATCCCATCCCACTCCTTTTATTTGTGTTGATAACTGTTGAAACCAATGCATGACCATAGGATAAAATAAATAATATAATATACAAATTGAGTCAGCTTTAACTTATATCTAAGCCTACTAAACATTTAAAAAGAGATAATAGATAAAGAAAATTGTGTTTACATTTAGATTCCAAGTCAGAATCCAATAATACTGAGAATTATCTTAAGACTATCATGTGTTAAATGTGCTGTTTTGCTGTTGCCATTGTTTTTGTTGGAAATACCTTAAGGGTTTAAAACATGTCTTTCTAGGCATATTTCTTCTCAAAACATAAGTTTCTTGGGTGTAAACTAAGTGAGTATAAGAAAATGAGCATTAAAAATCCTATCCAGCTGTAATATCCTAGGATTATGTTAAGAACACTTACCAGATCACTAACTTTCTTTCATTCACCTTCTTACTACACTGTTGTCAGCTGCAGTTCATTTTTCATTGGAAAAATCAACTTTGGCAGTTAAAGATAAAAAATTGACCCATTGCAACATTTTCCATAATCCATTTGGGCAGGCCTCCTGTGTTCATACAATAGATTTGTGCCTCCCTTAGGAAGGCTGAGGTTCCTTAGAATAATGCAAAACCTTTTATATTTTGCTTTGAGGATTTGGGGGTTAGCCTTCCAATCTTACCTTGGATCCCATGAACACACATACTAATATCTAAATCCCAGTGGGAAAAGATATGTGAGCAATTAAACAGTTCTACTGTGGAGTTGATTAAACAAAAAATGAAATGATGTGTTTTTCTACATCCTGAGAATGTCTCAAAGAAAAAGTTATTTTGGCTCTCAATATGGTAGATTATTTTATATAAAACTGGATTATGACATTTGCTATCCAGTTTGATTTAATCAGCTCAAAGCAATTTATCAAACAACTATCAGAATGTTCTATGTGATAGGATGGTGGAATAAACAAGAAAGAAACAAAAATGTATCTATCAAGCTGTGGAGAATTAAAAGATCTTGAAAGTAAATGTGTAGATGGATGAATGAAGTTAATGACTGATATTTGTTATATGTGCATTTATGTTCAAATGTAATTCTGGCCATCCAAGGACAGAATATATCAGAGAATCTCCATTCAATAAATATATTTTATTTGTGAAAATATTGTGCCAGGCAGTGTTCTAGGTACAAAACAGGAAAAATGAGGATAATTTGAACTCAACATTATGAATTTTGTCAATTACAGAATAGCGAATGAGAGGCAGTAGAGGAAACAACATAAGCAATTATCTGGAGATTGGAAGTCCTTGGCATGATTAGAGACTTGGAAATGAGATTTATAGAGAATGTGATGCCTATTGGAGAAAGATAATACTCAAAACACACACACACATACATATATATATAGGCAAAGAGAGATATGACCAGTTTTGACCCTCTGTCTCTTCCCAGATGATTAATCTCAGCTGAAAGGAACTCTTCTTTTTCAATAATTCTGGCAAGATCTCATGGTTAAGTCATTAGCTTACTAGTGTCCACCCAGAAACTAATCACTGGGATCAGAATTTATAGGAAGCTAATTTAATAGGTTTATAATATAAGGGATTTAGAAAATATAATGAATGCTTAAAATAATATCAGGCAGAGCAAAAAAATGTTAACGAGGATATGGAAACTTTAAAAAGGTATGGTATCATATATATGACCCACTTGTTTAATCGAAACTTAAGATAACATAGAGAACAGAAGATAAGAGTAAAAACAACAATATCAATAATGGCAGATAATTTATTAATCAGTTATATTATACCATACATAATGCTAAGAACTTAAGATGTATCATTTAATTTTTATGAAAAATTTTTAAGAAAAGTAGATTATTGTCAATATTTTGCCAAAGAGAAGATTTTAAAAGTTATAAAATTATTGCCTTGAAATTGAAATGCTGGTAAAAAACAAAATAACCAAAAGACCAAAAAGTAATACCCAGAAGTACTCGTAGGACATGTACTTCAAATTTTCTTGGAAAAAAACATAGAATATGAGGCAAATGTATATGCATTCCATGTGACAAATAATAAAGTCAGTTTAACAAGAACGGTTTCATGTGTGGCCGGCCTGGTTGCATAGTGGTTAAGTTTGTGCATTCTGCCTAGGCAGCCCAGGGGTCACGGTTTCAGATCCCCAAGAGGACCTGGCACAGCTCATCAACCACACTGTGGCAGCATCCAACATAAAGCAGAGGAAGATTGGCAAGGATGTTAGCTCAGTGACAATCTTCCTCAAGCAAAAAGAGGAAGATTAGCAACAGATGTTAGCTTAGGGCCAATCTTCCTCACAAAATAAACAAACAAACAAACAAAAAATAAAAGTATGGTTGCAGGCATTACAGATGATGGATAGACATATCTCTTTATGTACACTTTTTTAGAAATATATTGATGTTATTTCAAATCAGGAAACTACGTCTAACAATATCACCCAAAAAACCCATTCAAGACAGTTAGAGATCAGAGAAGAGCAGCATAGGTACCTGATACACTTGAACTCTCCAAGAAAGAGGATAAGACATGGTTTAATAAAGATAGGCAGCTGGAAAACAAAAAAAGCATGCATCATCCGTTAGCTCAAAAAATACATCCCTATTTTACTTTCCATTCACATCCACTCAAAGCTAGCCCCTCATTGAAAGTCTTTGATAAAACCCTGACTCTTGCTAAGAAAATAGCTTTTCAAAAGGGAATTTGGATCTCAAAACTCTTGAGAGCTTCTTTCACATCCTTGTTCCTCAGACTATAAATCAGGGATTCAGTATGAGAATCACTGCATTGTAGAATACCGAGGCTACTTTGTCAGTATTAATACTCTTGACAGATTGGGGCTGGCAATAAATGAAAAGTATTGTTCCATGGAAAACAATGATGGCTGTGAGGAGGTAGGTGCAGGTGGAAAAGATTTTGCACCTTCCGTCTGCAGAGTGCATCCTTAGGATGGTGATGAGAATAACAAGCAGGAGGTGTGGATGATCTCATTGAAAGTGGCCACAGTGAACACCACAAGTTCATTCCTAGAGATATCATAACAAGAAAGCATAAAGAGAGGGAGTAAATCAAAAAAAAAAAGTGGTTAATTACATTCGACCTATAGGATGGGATTTCAAGAGCTAAACATGTGAACCAGAGAACACACAGTTCCAGAGAAGTACCGCCAGAAACCAGCACCATTCAAAGTTTCTGGGACATGGAGTCCATGTACAGCAGTGGGCTGCAGATGGCCAAGAAATGATCATAAGCCATCACAATCAGCAGGAACACCTCAGTGACTGCACATGTCCAAAACAAGTAGAACTGCATCATGCATCCCAGGAAAGAGATGACTTTTTTCTTGTTTAAGATATTGGATAAGATCTTTGGCATGATGATTGTGGAACAGCAATGATCCGCAAAGGATAAATGGCTGAGAAAAAAGTGCATGAGGGTGTTAAGTTTAGAGCTGACCTGAATCAGTGCAATTATGTCAAGGTTGGCCCAAACGTAGTGACTCCATATGTGAGAAGGAACAGAAGGGAGAGAAAGACTCTCAGCTCAGGGGATCTGATAATCCAAGAACAATGAACTCTGTCACAGTGGTACAGTGCTCTTCTCCTATTTCCATCATATATCAGGTTTGGGAAACCAAATGATGAGTTTTTTTTGGTTTCTTCTGAAAGTAGAATTAGAGAGAAAATAGATTTATATAAACTTCAAAAAAGTACATCAATATTAAACATAGTACATTTAAAACACAATTGTCAAATAACTCAAAATGTTCACCATCTCAGTGGAGCCCATGGATAAAAATTAATTTAAAAATCAGCAGAAACCTATCTGTGAATAAAATTAGTTTTACTTCAAATCAGGAGAACAGATTGATTTATTAATCTATATCTATCTATCTATCTATCTATCTATCTATCTATCTATCTATCTATCTAACTATCTGTCTGTCTATCATCATCACCAGTACTGAGAGTGGACATCCTGCATTGTTTTTCACTATAGGGGAAATCATTCATTCCCAAAGCATTAAGTGTGATGCTAGAAGCAAGCTTGGTAGTAATTTTCTCTATTGAAGTAATTGAATAATTGAATTGAGTAATTGAAGTAATTTTCTCTATTTCTAATTTGTTGGGAATTTTTATCTTAAATGGCTGTTGGATTGTGGCAAATACTTTTTTCTGCATATTTTGAGGTGGCCAGAAGTTTTTTTTGTCTTTAATTCTATCCGTGATGTGTTACATTAATTGTTTTTCATATGTTAAATCTACCTTGCATTCCTGGAATAGATCTCACTTGGTCATGATTTATTATCCTTTTATGTGTGTTATGAGATTTATTTTGCTAATAATTTGCTGAGAATTTTATATCTACCACTATGTGGAACATTGCATTTTGTTTTCCTTCCTCGTGTTTCTTTCTTGACTTTGGTATTAGGGTAATACTGGCTTAATAACATGAAGTGGAAAGAGAATCTCCTTTTCTAATTTTGACATAAGTTAATCAACTAGTATTTTTTATATAGGTGTTTTGTAAATTTAACCAGTCAAGCCATCTATGGCTATATATTGGTAATAGAGGAGAACTCTGTCACAGTGGTACAGGTTTAATTATGAACTCAATCTATTAACTTGTTATATGTCTATCTAGATTTTCTATTTTTTCTTTTGTCAGTTTTGGTAAATTTGTCTTTTTAAGAATCTGTCCATATCATCCAAGTCGACTAATTTGTTCACATATGCCGTTCATAATATTCACTATAGTCATTTTAAAATCTGAATATGCTAATTTGTATCTCCTCTCCTTTTTTCTTAGTAATTCTAGAAAACATTTTGTCAATTTTATTGATTTTTCAAAATTCAAACTCTGATTTTCTCTATCAATTTCTAGCTTTCTATTCTTGGTGTATGCTCTAGAGTTTATTATATCCTTCCTTTTACTTTTTGTTTGTTAGCTTTTAATTATTCTTTTTTATAGTTTCTAAATATGGAAGCTAAGCTTCTAGATTTGACATATTGCTTTTTTACTAATTTAGGTATTCAAAGTCCTAAATTTCCCTTTAAGCACATTAGAAGCATCTTTTAAAATTTTACATATTATGTTTTTATTTTCATTCAATTCAAAATTTTATATAATTTGTATTGTGCTTTCTTTTTTCAACTTTGATTTATTTAGAAGTGTGTTGTTAAATTTTGAGAGGTTTGTCTATACCCTGGATACAAATCCTTTCTCAGACATGTACTTGGAAATAATATCTTCTATTATAAGTTTAGTCTTTTCATTCTTGCAACAGTGGCTTTTGAAGAGCAAAATATTTAATTTTGATGACGTCTCACATAATTTTTCTTTTATTCATCATGATTTGGAATTCATATGTAAGAAATATTTGTCTAGGTTCTGGCCCCTTGGCCGAGTGGTTAAGTTTCTGTGCTCTGCTTCAGCAGGCCAGGGTTTCACTGGTTCAGATCCTGGGTGCGGACATGGCACGACTTGTCAGGTCATCCTGAGGTGATGTCCCACATGCCACAACTAGAAGGACCCATAACTAAAATATACAACTATGTCCTGGGGGACTTGGGGAGAAAAAGCAGGAAAAAGAAAAAAAGAAGATTGGGAACAGTTGTTAGCTCAGGTGCCAATCTTTAAGGAAAAAAAAAAGAGAAATATTGGTCCAGTATGAAATAACAAAGAATGTTTTCTTGTTTTCTTCTGGAAGTTTTACAAATTTGATATTACACTTAGTTTTATGATTATTTCAGTTAATTATTGTATATGATGTTATTTATGGATTTATATCCCATAAACCATCTTTTGCAAGTGGATGTTTAAATTATCCATCATTCTTTGTTAAAAGACAATTTTTTCCATTGTACAGACTTTGTATCTTTGTGGAGAGTAATTTGACCTTTCAGATGTGTGTCTGTATTTGGATCCTCTACTCTCATCCATTGATTTATATGTTTATATTTGTAATACTGCATTATCTTAGTTACTTTACCTTTATAGCAGGTATTGAGATCAGATAGTGAGATGCTTCCAATTATTTTCTCACTTTCAACTTTGTCTTTTTTTAGTTCCTACTGCATACATTTTATAATCAGCTTGTCAATTAATTTAAGAATCATATTGAGATTTTGTTTTGTTGTTTTTGTTTTTTCTGTGTTCTACTCTATATGTATATTAATATATCCATGCATGAGGTCTTTTCTATTTTTTTGTATTTAACTCATAATGTCTATAATTAAGAAGATTTCTTTAGTTTGTGCAGAGATTTGTTTTTTTAAATGTCTAATATGACAATCTCCAACTTTAATTTGGATGTCTAGACTATTTACAGTTAATGCAATTACTTATATGGATTAATTAAATCTATCATCTTTATACCTTATCTCTATTTGTTTAATCTATCCCTTGCTTCTTTTCTTTTTCTGTCTTCTTCTGTAAGAATTTTTCTGTGATTCCACTTATCTTGCATCCTCTGTTGACGTATTATTTTTGCTTCCTTAAAATGATAATGGTTTTCTAGGAGTTCACAGTAAACTTTTTAAATAAATCATTGGTCTCCTATGGATCTTGAAACAGTAAACTTCTAAGTCCTCTCTTACCCATCATGATATTATTATGTATTATACTCTGACAGAACCTATAAGTACCATTTCATTGCTATTCTTTTTTCCTTCAGACAGTTTGATGTCTTTTAGAACAATTAAAATATGCAAAAATATCCACTTATTCTTTATCCAATTACCAGTGTTCATTTCTTTGGGTAGCTTTAATTTTCTGTCTGGTACTATTTTCCTTCTCCCCAAATGATGCATTTTAATATTTCTCATAGTACATGTCTATGGGTAAGTCTTTCAGTTTTGTTTAGTCTCAAAAAAGTTTTTTCGTCCTTCACTTTTGAAAAAATTTGCAAGATATTTTCATGTGTATATCATTCTGGAGTAACTGATTATTTGTTGTTTTCCTTTTGACATTTTCAATTTGCTGTCCATTTTTTCTGACTTTCACATTTTCTGGCAGGAAATCTGCTGTAGTGCTTACCATTTTTCCTTTAGATCATCCAAGATAGATTTGGTTTTGTACCCAATGCCACCCTCCTCCTCAAACAAATACACAGGGGACATTTGACAATGCCTGGAATATCATTGATTATCATAACTGCAAGGGAGTATTGCTGGCATCTAGTATGTCAAGGTCACAGATACTGCTAAACAATCTACAGTGAACAGGATTGTGCCCCACAACAAAAATTCCACAGTGCAAAATGTCAATAGTCCAGATGCTGAAAAGCCCTGCTCACTATGTAATGGTTCTTGCATTCAATATTTTCTCTTTTACTTTCTTTACTTCTGTGTTGTGTTGTGCATGTGTTTTCTTTCTGCTTTGTGTTCTCTGAGCTTCTTGGATCTGGATTTGATGTCTTTCAGAAAATTCTTTGCCATTATCTCTACACATATTCCCTTTGACATGACCTCCTCCTTTTTTCTGAGGTTCAAATTATAGTTATTTATACTACTTGACATTGTTACCCAGCTGTTAGGTGTTTTCTTCACTCTTTTTTGTGTGTGTCTCTGTAACTTTTGGTGTTTCCTCTTGTTCTATCTTTAATTTCACTAATTCTTTTCTCATCTCTGTTGAAGCTACTGTTGTGCTATAATATCCTTTATCTCTGTTATTTTAAAATTTTTTCTAGCATTTCATTTGATTCATTTTAATAGTTTCTATGACTCTGCTGAAATTCCAAATCTATTCATTCATGTTGTCTATCTTTTCCACTGGAGCCCATAGGAATCATATTTACTTTAGATTGCTGGTCTGCTGTTTCTAATCTCTAAGTCATATCTGAATCTAATTCTGTTAATATCTTTGTATTTTTGTAGTGGGCTGTGTTCTTATCATTTGTATCATCATATAATTTTTGCTTAAGAAAGGATACCATTTGTAGAACAACAGAGACCGAAGTAAATGCTATTTTTGCCTGGAAATTAACTCACTTCTTTTGCTTAACATTAAGTGTAGGAGTTGAGCTGGGCTTTAGTTTTGTCAACACTATGGCCACCTCAGGGCACCACAAGCTTCAATTTCCTCTAATGTTACCTTATATTAGGATGGAAGATGGCTTATAATATATTTTCAATGTCTAATCCACTTTAAACTTTAAGTCTTCCCTTTGCACAGGTACTCCAGAGAAGATCTCTCCCCTTATCCATCCCCCACCCCTAACAATAGAATGTTATCACTGGTAACTCTGTGCTGGTGTTAGTTGGTCACCTGGTGACCCCAGCTATTCAGTGGGTTCCAAAAATGTTTAAAGCTTGCAGAATATCTAGCTTTTTGTGCTGTAGTATTGGGAGCAAATCTCTTTCTAGCTTGCTACCTCTTATACTTAAGCCAGAAGATTGATAACATTGGTTTAAGAAAGATTCAACTAAGTGAGGATCAGTCATGGTAGCCTAGTGACTAAGTTTAACATGCTTCACGTCATTGGCCTTGGTTCAGTTTCCAGGTGCAGACATACACCACTACTCTGTCAGTGGTCATGCTACAGTGGGGGCTCACATACAAAAAGGGGAAGATTGGCAGTGCATGTTAGCTCAGGGTGAATCTTCCTCAGCCAAAAAAAAAGAAAAAAGAAAAGATTCAACTAAGTGAAATTGTAACACATTTTTAAAATTGTCATTTAATAAATGATACCAAAGAGCTTTCTTTCTTTTTTTGGTGAGGAAGATTGGCCTTAAGCTAACATTTGTTGCCAATCTTCATCTTTTTCTCTTTTTTTGTTGTTTTTTCTTTTTTCTCCCCAAAGTCCCAGTACATAGTTGTATATCCTAATTGTAAATCCTTCTAGTTTTTCTATGTAAGATGCCACCACAGCATGGCTTGATGAGCAGTGCTAGGCCTGTACCCAGGATCTGAACTGGTGAACACTGGGCCACTGAAGTGGAGCATACGAACTTAACCAATATGCCACCGGGACAGCCCCATCAAAGTCATTTTAAAAACTTCTAAGAAACTAAGAAAGTTAATTTCTCCAATGACTGCTTTCATTTTAAAGCTAGAAGATTACCAGATGCAACTTAAACAATGAATCAAATGCATATAATTATGTTTAGCAAATTATGAAAATAATTATTAATGATAAGGGCTCAAGAGGTTTTTGACTTAATATGTATGTAATGTTAAAAACTAGAATGACATCCCTACTACAAAAAAAATGCAATTGTGTTCCTATTCTTCTTTTTGTAACGTGATTAAAATTTAAGTATGCTGACATCTATATTATTAAGGCAATAAAAATATTCATCCATGGATATTTTTACTAATCGAAGTTAAAAAATAAAAACAAAATTCATGCCAATCAATATCATTAAGAGATGCATTTCTGGTGACATTTTATAGTTTATCTTTGAAAATTTCATAAAATTTGTAGCATATTTAAGTTACTGAATAGGAGTAAGATAATGATCGTTATAATGATAATCCATTGTAGAAAAAAATCACTTAGAACTTTATTAACAAAGGAAACAAAGGTAAATTTACAGATATTTTTGTTGCAAAGTAATGTGCTTCTATGATTATTAAGGGACAAAATTCTGGGCAGTAAGGGAATTTAAAAATTAGTTCAGGGATAAAAGAAAAAACATGAAATCTGATGCTTCATATATTTTGAATCTAATTATTATGAACATGAGATAGCTATGATAGGCATTGGATATTAGATTTGTCTTTTTCAATTAAATTTACAATGTTATTTTTAAAATCCTAACAGCTATAGAGATTTTTAAATTAATTTACTTAAGAAGCACATGAGTTAATAAAGATTGAATAGCACTAATAAAAATCATGCTCTATAGCAGCTACAGAAGTTACCAAAGGTAATTTGAATGCTAAAATTAGAAAAGGAAAGAGCATGAAACTTTATATCTGTATTTAATGAAGTGTCAAGACCTGTAGGGTTGAAGTCTCAAATTATCATTTTGATTTTGTCACCTATTATTTTAAAACAATGATCAGAGCACTTAAAGAATATGTGTCTCCATTTCCTCAGAATAAAAAATACGGAGATTCTGTCTCTGGTTTCAGAAAAATTTAGTCATCCTTTGACTAGATAGAAAAGAAACATGAAGATTTATTCTCTGAAAATGAATTATTCATCACTGATTCCAATCATGGCCAATATAACTTTTCTGCTACTTAGCTACGATTGTTCTAGTACAGTTAAATATCAACTAAATGACAATGTGGAGAAAACAATATTATATTTGTGAATATATAAAACAATGTTGGTGTCATTATGTATCCAAATATTACCCAGAAAAAAAGGTGATATTAATTTATCATTTTAAGTTTAAAACCATACAACCATTTTAAATATTTTCATTGAACCAATATGAAATTGTTGCTCAGTTTTACCTTCACAAAAGCAGCTAAAATTTGTTCTCTCAATATTTTGGTGACTAAATTTAGAATTTGATTCAGACACAAATAGTATAAAAGGGGAAATACATATAAATAATTCAAGAAAACTTGATGATAGAAGGGACAAAAGAAAAGATTGATATATTACAAAGTTTCCAAATCAGATACCTCTGCCTATGAGGGCATCTTATAATAAATATCTCAATTGTTAAGGGAAAGATTAATCCTCCTTCATATATACGGTAATATAGGCTTGATGTTTTTTGGTTTAGATTACAATAAAATATTAGAGTCAATTTAAAGCAACATTCAAGTCCAAGGAAAGCAAATAGCTCTCAGCACTTACAACAAATCCATTCAATTATTATATGAAGACTGCCTAGAGTCCTGATGAAGAAAATTGATATTCACCCTGAGTCAAGTGCCATATGAATTAGTGGCATACTTACACTGATTGGTCAGTGATAGAAAGGAAGCATAAAACATAGAGGATAAATATATTTTCTTTTTTTTTTTTTTTTGAGGAAGATCAGCCCTGAGCTAACATCTGCTGCCCATCCTCCTCATTTCACTGAGGAAGACTGGCCCTGAGCTAACATCCGTGCCCATCTTCCTCTACTTTGTATGTAGGACGCCTGCCACAGCACAGTGTGCCAAGCGGTGCCATGTCTGCACCCAGGATCTGAACCAGCGAACCCTGGGCTGCTGAAGCAGAACATGTGAACATAACAGCTGCGCCACCTGGCTGGCCCCTATATTTTCTTTTTTGTTTTTATTTGAAGAAGCAAGCTGATATTCCTGGACTTCTTGTAAATCCTTTCATCCTATATATGGGAACTCTTTTCTGAGATAATTTAGAAATGGCTATAATTTATGCAAATATTCATTCCTTTGTGCACCTAACAAGATACTTTGTATGCATATAGCATAAAATAGTAGCCCAAAATATTTGCTGAGTCATTCACTCGATTATATATATTCATTTCTTAAACATGGTTCACACTTTTAACTCCTGAGTAAAACTTACTGTCTTTCCCCTCTTTTTCTCTTAAAAACTAGCCTATCATTCAAGGCCAAGAAAAAGAAGCACACAATTATGAAGCAATCCCTCTGATAGCCACAAATGATTTTGCTCTCTCTCTCTCTCCCCCTAGCAACTCTATTGTGATATTTACTAACCCTGGATTGTGAGGTTCTTGAAAATGAAGCTGTATTTTTTTGTCATCCATTTCACTAACTTAAAATATATAATTGCTTTTTTTTCTTTAGTATCTACAATCTATCAGTTACCAGAGAGGAAAGGATAACAGAACCAGAATTTACTGCAAGCACAATCTACCAGATATATTGTCTACCTTTTCTTTTGTTCCACACACCAATTTATGAAGTATATCATATTATGTCATTTTTGCAAATAAAGACAAAGTCAGAATAATTGATCTTCTATGGCTTATAAAATCAGAGCCAGATATAGTCTCTCTAACTTAAATCTCATATTATTTCTCCTTGAAAATCTAAAGTTATTTTTGAAAATCAACTCGATGCACAGTTTATTCAAAAATTGGAAAGGTATTCTGCAAAAACTGAAGTAAATATTTACTTTATGAATGAATAAATATATGCATCCAATATGAAAAAAGTTTGCTTTCAATATTTTGCTGACTGCATCCCTGACATCTTTATCTCTCAGACTGTAGATCAGAGGATTCAACATGGGTATCAGCACTGTGTAAAACACGGAGGCCAATTTGACTGTGTGCCTGGAGATTTTTGAGTTGGGCACACAGTAGATGAAGAGAATTGTGCCACAAAAGATAGTGATGGTGGTCAGGTGTCAGGCACAGGTGGAGAAGACTTTGTGGTGCCCACCAGCTGGATACATCTTTAGGGTGGTGACAACAATGAACACATAAGATGTGTGAATGATGAGCAGTGTGCTCACCTCATTAAAAGTGGGAACAATGGAGTTCTCATCAAGATGGCGCTGTGAGCAGACATTGACCTCACCTCCTCCCACAACACAACCAGGTTACAACAATTTTAGGAAGAATCACCCTGGATTGAAAACTGAAAACTGGATAAAAAGAACCCCCACAACAAGGGACAGTCCTGACGAAAGCAGAAGACGCAGTAACTCCAGCCAGAGAGGAAAAAAGCCACCTTTGGGAGCAGCAGAGCTTCTCAGCTGGCCAGGCGGGAGCCAACCTAAGGATATCCAGATAGCATCTCAAGATGCCTAAGAGTCTCATGCTACTATACATCGGAAGGCAGATGGACTTCCCACTGGGAGGAGGTGGAAATAGGTGAAACTCTCTGACGCCAACCCCCGGACAGCCTAGTTCCTGGAGGAGGCTCTCTTCCAGCGGACTCCCCCATAGCATTGCCACACACCAAGGGTGGGAGTGTACACTCACCAACGGAGCGATGGTGGAAACAGGTGACAACAGCCCTACTCAAGCCCCCGGCAATTACACCTAAGCCCAGGGGGAATCCCCAGGGTCCCCCACCCACTGGCAGGGAAGGCCTCTGCTAGCCATTAGCAGGGAGGCCCTGCCCAGAATCCAGAATAAAGGGAAGCTCCTGGCAGGTGGATTCCCCGGCACAGCACCAGACCACAAGCTGCTGCTGGGCTCATGGTCTCCGGCACATGGGTCAGTGCAGGGGGCGCCTGGACTTCCCATGGATGTGCTTGGGGACATGGTTGGAGCTCCAGTGCCCGGTTCTGTGGCCTGGCAGGAGGCTCCAGGGTCCCACACCTCCCTGGCAGGGAAAGCCTCTGCTCACCATTAGCAGGGAGGCTCTGCCCAGAATCCAGAACAAAGGGAAGCTCCCAGCGGGCAGATGCCCTGGCACTGCACCAGACTGCCAGCTGCTGCTGGGCCCACAGTCTCCGGTGCATGGGTCGGTGCAGGGGGTGCCCGGACTTGCCATGGACATGCTTGGGGACTGGGTGGAGCTCCAACACCCGGCTCTGCAGCCCGGGGGGTTGCTCCGGGGTCACACACCCCCAAAGCAGGGAGGGCCTCTGCTCACCATTGGTAGAGAGGCACCGCCCAGCATACGGAACACCAGGAAGCTCCCTAGAGCAGAATTCCCCACAAGGCAGCAGCTTACAAGCCACCGCCCGGCCCATGGACTCTGGCCGTGTCCCAGACAAGGCAGGGGGCTCCCAGAGATCCTGTGAGAGTGGAGTGGGGCAGAGTGGAGCTACGGTGAAATGGGTACATAGCCCAGGGGGGAACTCCAGGTTCCTACAGCAGTCTCAGCGAAAGCCTCTCCACAGCACTAGTGGAGAGGTCCCAACTGGCAATCACAAGGCGGGAAGGCCCTGGGGCAAAAGTAGCACAGCTAGGTGAGCTAATGACAGACTGCAGAAGATACCCATAGCTCTGCTGGAAACTATAGTGGACAAGTGTGATCTTGTGGGCTGTGTTAGGGACAAAGTGGTGATTATAGATGATCCTGCTCCTGGCTGCTGGGAAAGCCCACAACAGCACTGCAGACCACAAGGAGGGAGTGTGTCTAAGTGGGCTGCCACAGTAGGCACCAGCAGCCTGAGGCCCCCTTGTGATTGCCCCCACAACTGACGAGGGACCCCACAGGACCACTGTGACTAAGAGGAGGGGTCCAGGTCCAGTCAGTAACAGCTGACAGGGTTCCTGGTTGGTGCAGTCTAAACAACTGCCCCCCCCCACACCAGTCACAAGTTGAAGCATCAACTAAACTCTATCTCTATGCAGAGGCACAAATCCACACCATCAAGTAGCATGAAAAAATATATTAAATCTCCAGAACAGAAGGAAAATGATAAGCACCCAGAAAACAGTCCCAAAGACAATGAAATCTAGAACCTAAATGACGATGATTTTTAAACTCCCATTATTAAAAAACTCAACAAGTTAAAAGAGAATTCAGACAGACAACTCAATGAGTTCAGGAGCTATGTCACAAAAGAGCTTGACACTATGAAGAAGAACCAATTAGAAATATTGGAGATGAAGAACACAATGGAGGAGATTAAGAAAAATCTGGACTCTCTGAACAGTAGGGTCGATAATATTGAGGACAGAATTAGCAATTTGGAGGATAGGAACATAGAAATGCTGCAGACAGAGGAGAGAGAACTAAGACTAAAAAGAAATGAAGAAACTCTCTGAGAATTATCCAACTCAATTAGGAGATGCAACACAAGGATTATAGGTATACCAGAAGGAGAAGAGAAGGAGAAGGGGGCAGAAGGCCTATTCAAAGAAATAATAGCTGAGAACTTTCCAAACTTGGGAAGAGAGATGGAACTCCATGTGACAGAAGCCAATAGATCTCCAAATTTTATTAACGCAAGAAGACCAACCCCAAGGCATATAGTAGTGAAACTAGCAAAAGTCAATGACAAAGAGAAAATACTAAGGGCAGTCAGGTGGAAGAAAATAACTTACAAAGGAAACCCCATAAGGCTATCAGCAGACTTCTCAGGAGAGACCTTACAGGCTAGAAGAGATTGGAATGAAATGTTCAAAAGCCTGAAGAACAAAAACCTGCAGCCAAGAATACTCTACACAGTGAAAATATCCTTCAAATAGGATGGAGAAATAAAACTTTCCCAGATAAACAAAAGTTAAGGGAGTTCTTCACCACAAAACGTCCTCTTCAAGAAATGCTCAGGAAGAACCTCATTCCTGAAAAGTCAAAAAAAGGAAAGGGGTTACAAAATCCAGAACAAAGGAGATAAGCAGAAGGACAATAATACAAAGTAACAGCTCTCCATCAGGACAAAATGCAAAAGAAGCAGAAAACAAGTGATAAAATGGCAACAGTAGGCCCACACATTTCAATAATCACTCTAAACATGAATGTATTGAACTCTCCAATCAAAGGCACAGAGTGGTAGGATGGATCAAAGAACAAGATCCAACAATGTGCTGCCTCCAGGAAACACATCTCAGCCCCAAAGACAAACACAGACTCAGAGTGAAAGGATGGAAGACAATACTCCAAGCTAATAATGAACAAAAGAAAGCAGGTGTTGCCATACTTATATCAGACAAAGTAGACTTCAAAGCAAAGCAGATAAAGAAAGACAAAGAGGGGCAGTATATAATGATAAAAGGGATGCTCTACCAAGATGACATAACACTTATAAATATATATGCACCTAACACAGGAGCACCAAAATTCGTAAAGAAACTATTAACAAAACTAAAAGGAAACATCAACAGCAATACAATAATAGTTGGGGACCTCAACACCCCATTAACACCAATGGACAGATGATCCAGACAGAAAATCAAAAAGGAAATTATAGAATTAAATGAAAAATTAGATCAGGTGGACCAAATACATATATATAGGAGACTTCATCCAAAACAGCAGGTTACACATTCTGCTCAAGTGCACATGGAACATTCTCAAGGATACACCATATCTTGGGAAACAAAGCAAGCATCAATAAGTTCAAGAGGGTTGAAAAAATATCAAGCATCTTTTCTGATCATAATGCTATGAAACTAGAAATCAACTACAAGAATAAAGCTGGGAAAGGGCCAAAAATGTGGAGACTAAACAACATGCTACTGAACAAACAATAGATTATTGAAGAAATTAAAGAAGCAATCAAATATTATTGGGAGACAAATGAAAAAGAAAAAGCACCGTACCAAATGGTTTGGGATGCCGCAAAGGCAGTCCTAAGAGGTAACTTCATTGCAATACAGACTCACCTCAATAAGCAAGAAAAATCTTACATAAACAACCTCAAACAACACCTAACGAATTAGAAAAAGAAGAACAAACAAAGCCCAAAGCCAGTAGAAGGAGGGAAATAATAAAAATTAGAGCAGACATAAATTATATTGAAACAAAAAAGACAGTAGAAATGATCAATGAAACCAAGAGTTGGTTATTTGAAAAAATTAACAAAATCGACAAACCCTAAGCCAGACTCACTAAAAAAAAAAGAGAGAGAAATCTTAAATAAATAAAATTAGGAACAAGAGAGGGGAAATCACAACAGATACCAAAGAAATACAAAGGATCATAAGAGAATACTATGAAAAGCTATATGCCAACAAATTGAACAACCTAGAAGAAATGGACAAATTCCTAGACTCATACAACCTCCCCAAACTGAATCAGGAAGAAATAGAGAATCTGAATAGACCAATCACAAGTAAAGAAATAGAAACAGTAATCAAAAACCTCCCCAAAAATAAGAGTCCAGGACCAGATGGCTTCTCTGGAGAATTCTACCAAACGTTAAAAGAAGATTTAATACCTATCCTTCTCAAAATATTCCAGAAAATAGAGGAAGATGGAGCACTCCCTAATACATTCTATGAAGTCAAAATCACCCTGATCCCCAAACCTGACAAGGACAACACAAAGAAGGAAAACTACAGGCCAATATCACTGATGAACAAAGACGCAAATATCCTCAACAAAATTTTGGCAAACCTAATACAGCAATATATAAAAAAGATTATACACCATGATCAAGTGGGATTTATACCAGGGACACAGGGATGGTTCAACGTCCTCAAGTCAATCAACATGATACACTACGTTAACAAACTGAGAAAGAGAAACCACATGATCATCTCAATAGATGCAGAGAAAGCATTTGACTAGATCCAACGTCCATTTATGATAAAAACCCTCAATAAAATGGGTATAGAAGGAATCTACCTCAACATAATAAAGGCCATATATGACAAACCCACAGCCAACATCATACTTAAGGGACAAAAACTGAAAGCCATCCCTCTGAGTACAGGAAAAAGACAAGGGTGCCCACTTTCACCACTCTTTTTCAACATAGTACTGGAGGTGTTGGCCACAGCAATTTGGCAGAAAAAAGAAATAAAAGGAATTCAAATAGGCAATGAAGAAGTAAAACTCTCGCTGTTTGCAGACGATGTGATCGTACACATAGCAAACCCCAAAGAATCCATAGGAAAACTATTAGAAACAATCAACAGCTACAGCAAAGTTGCAGGGTATAAAATCAGCATACATAAATCAGTAGCATTTCTATATGCTAACAATGAACTAACAGAAAAAGAACTCAAGAACTCAATCCCATTCACAATCGCAACAAAAAGAAGAAAATACCTTGGCATAAATTTAACCAAGGAAGTGAAAGATCTATACAACGAAAACTACAAGACTTTCTTGAAAGAAATTGATGATGACATCAAGAGATGGAAAGACATTCCATGCACGTGGATTGGAAGAATAAATAGTTAAAATTTCCATATTACCTAAAGCAATCTACAGAATCAATGCTATCCCAATCAGAATCCCAATGACATTCTTTACAGAAATTGAACAAAGAATCCTAAAATTCATATGGGGCAACAAAAGACCCCGAATTGCTAAAGCAATTCTGAGTAAGAAGAACAAAGCCGGAGGCATCACAATCCCTGACTTTAAATCATACTACAAAGCTACAGTAATCAAAACAGCATGGTACTGGTACAAAAACAGGTGCACAGAACAATGGAACAGAATTGAAAGCCCAGAAATGAAACTACACATCTATGGACAGCTAATCTTCAACAAAGGTGCTGAGGGCCTACAAAGGAGAAAAGAAAGTCTCTTCAACAAACGGTGCTCGGAAAACTGGACGGCCGCATGTAAAAGAATGAAAATTGACCATTGTTTTTCACCATTCACCAAAATAAACTCAAAATGGATCAAAAACCTAAAGATTAGGCCTGAAACAATAAGTCTGCTAGAAGAGAATATAGGCAGTACACTCTTTGACATCAGTTTCAAAAGAATCTTTTCGGACACCATAACTCCTCAGACGTGGGAAATAATAGAAAGAACAAACAATGGGATTTCATCAGACTAAAGAGCTTCTTCAAGGCAAGGGAAAACAGGATCGAAACAAACAGCAGCCCACTAATTGGGAAAAAATATTTACAAGTTATGTATCTGACAAAAGGTTAATCTCCATAATATATAAAGAACTCACACAGCTCAACAACAAAAAAATCAAACAACCCCATCAAAAAATGGGCCGGGGACATGAACAGACATTTCTCCAAAGAAGATATTCGGATGGCCAATAGACACATGAAAAGATCCTCATCATCACTAATCATCAGGGATATGCAAATCAAAACTACACTAAGATATCACCTTACACCAGTTAGAATGGCAAAAATATCCAAAACCAAGAGTGAAAAATGGTGGAGAGGTTGTGGAGAAAAAGCAACCCTCATACACTGTTGGTGGGAATGCAAACTGGTGCAGCCACTATGGAAAACAGTATGGAGATTTCTCAAAAACTTAAAAATAGAAATACCTTATGACCCAGCCATCCCACTACCGGGTATCTATCCAAAGAACTTGAAATCAGCAATTCCAAAAGTCCCATGCTCCCCTATGTTCAGCGCAGCATTATTGACAATAGCCAAGACATGGAAGCAACCTAACTGCCCAGCAACTGACGATTGAATAAAGACAATATGGTATGTATATGCAACGGAATACTACTCAGCCATAAAAAGGACAAAATCGTCCCATTCAGAACAACATGGATGAACCTTGAGGGTATTACGTTAAGTGAAATAAGCCAGACAGAGAAAGATGAACTCAGTATGACTCCACTCATAGGTGGAAGTTAACATATAGACAAGGAGAACTGATCGGTGGTTACCACGGCAAAGGGGAGGTGGGGAGAGGGCACAAAGGGTGAAGTGGTGTACCTACAACGTGACTAAAAATAATGTACAACTGAAATTTCACAAGGTTGTGAACTACCCTAATCTTAATTTAAAAAACAAACGTCCATTTCCCTGGCCAGGAGGACGCTCACAGTGTTGCCCAACCGTCATCCTGACCTTGTTCAAGAACATTGTCGTGGAAGGGAAGGCCTCTCCCTGTTCTTCTCTCAGTCCTCCTCCCTCCCACCCCATCCCTGGGGCCCGCTGAGCTTTCTGGCTCTATGGACTTACCTCTGATGGGCTGTTCAGCTGAGCGGACGCATCCAAGACGTGGCCTTTTGTGTCTGGCTACATAATATCAGAGGAGTATGATTAATCACATTTTAAATTAAAAATACAGTTTTTATTAGGGAGACAAATCCCTGCTCCATCAAAGGTGATGTATGAAAAATGAAGCCCCCATATTGAATATTCTCTTTATCTAGGGATAGGCACCACATTTAAAGTGGGAAATGAGAGCTGGAAACCAAGAGGGGAATGTGCGGGGCCGGGAGACACCTTTCACATCGTTTCCCTTCCTGGATGGGCCACGGTTGAGTTTATGCAAGGTGCAAATTACAGAACATGTTTACTGCATATTACATGCTTTGATTGGTTACAACTATCTTAAGGAATAAAATACCTTATCTACGTTTCTCAGGATTTGGATTGATGATTTCTTTTTCATTTCGTAAAATAATGTTTTAATGTGAGTAAGGAAAGAGGGTCCACTCCTCCGACTGGTACATAATTGCCCACAACAAGTGCCATCCATCTTTTCAATCTTCGCTCTACAGGGCAATGATCTTTGAGGACCCATGTGCGAGCATGTGTATAGGTGTGTGTGTTAAGCAGTGTGAGTGGGTTTGGTGGGCAGGAGCCCAGGGCTTTCCTATCCTAGGACCTGATGTCCCACAGGGAAACAGGGACACTCAGTCCTGTACCCTTGTGCCTTCTCAGTGGCCACACATCACCTTCTACTAAACCGTCCCAGCTTTGAAGGATTGGGCCATCTCCATATGTTCACTCCCATAACCATACTGAAAGGTCCATGTGCATCAATGCATCTCTGTTTTTGTACAACAGAGCCCTAAAAGCAGACATTCTGCCACACAATGGATATACTCATTTCAGGGTTTGGCTGCTATTTCTGAGATCTACGCTTGCTTTATCGAGTTTGAGTCCTTGTTAATTCTCCCCAAATCCCCCCAAGACATAGCTGTATAGTTTTTAATTGTGAGTCCTTCTAGTTGGGGCATGTGGGACACGGAGTCAACATGGCATAATGAGCGGTGCAACGTCCATGCCCAGAATCTGAACCCTGGGCCACAGAGCAGATGGCAGGAACTTAAACCCACGGCCATGGGTCCAGCTCCCACGTTTGAGGCTTGTTTGGGAAAGCAGGGACTCCAGAGACATTGGAGGCGGCACCTGAATGGGGAGGCTGACAAGACAGGAGTCAGGCCATCTGGGCCTCTGGGAGTGGCCCATGGAGCCGAGAAGGGCCAGCCCAACACTCTCCCTCAGGTATCATCCCCCTACAGCATCTTCTGCCCCAAGTCCTGGAACACTCTTCTGCCAAGCCCCTTCCCACGACACACCCCTGGCCCAGGGACCCTCAGCCAGCCCAGCACACATCCTCCACGATTCAGCTTCTAGGTAGGGCAGCCAGGCCCTGCTTCCCAGCCAAAGGAGACTGTAGGCCAGGCCACTCCTTTCTGCACCAATCTCCCCCCGTCTTGGTCCCTTTCTCAGGAAGAGACCTCTATGGGCAGGTGAGGGACACATCGACGTGCCCTTGAAGGTGTCCATCCAGATAAAGCTTTGAGTTGCATCACCAACACCACTTGACCTTGTGTGAGCAAAGGAGACCTTTAGGAAGCAGAGCAGGGGCTGCTGGAGCTGCGGGCTGGGGAGAGCCTCGGTCAGGGCCTTTAGCCCTGGGCAGAGCCCGAGAAACACCCCTCAGCCTCCTCCACCAGCAACGCCCTGTCCCCCTGCCGTGACAGCCCACCTTGGGGTCCCTCACATTCAGTATGTGCAAGGGAGGGGACTCTGCTTCCTGCTAAACAGTCCAAAGGAAGAGAAGTGGGGAGCCCTCCCCTCCTTCCAAGTCAGCTTATGCAGGGTCCACTTCCTCGGAGGCTGTGGGGCAGGTCATGGGCAGCAATCTCTCTCTTCTCTGACACAGGATGGAGCCCCCCAGTCAGAGACCATAGGTCATCACAGAGAGGAAACAGGGCCTTCCCTGGAGGGAGGGAGAGGAGCTCCCCTGGACAGGGAACAAGCAAGGCCGGAGAGAAGGGGGACCATGCAGAAGGGCTGCCATGGGCTGGGACAGTGCCACAGCGGTTTAACTACACACACACACACACACACACACAGTTTTTACCCTCTGAGGTAATGGAAGTGTTACCTATCTTTATTACAGAAATGATTCCCAGTATTGATGTATCCTAAAGTATCACATTGTACTCCACAAGCTTAGACAATGTTATGTGTCCATTAAATCTCAATTGAGCTGGAACAATTTCTTAGAAAGGAGAAAAAGGCCACTTACAGAATGACAGAAGATATTTGCAAGTCACATTTCTGCTAAGGGGTGAACATCTAGAATATGTGAGAAACTCATGCAACCCAAAACCCGATGAAATAAATTTACCTCACTGAAAAATGGGCAAAGCAACTTGAACAGAGGATTCTCCAAAGAAGACAGGTCAGTGGCCAAAGTTTAGGAAAAGATGTTGAACGTCCATCACCCACCATAAACAAGTGCAAAACGAGATGTCACGTCACACCTGTTACCATGGCTCTCATCACACACTCACGCAAAAGATAGTGTTGGTGAGCATGTGAAGACATTGGAACCCTGGTGTATCCTGTCGTGCTAAAGGTAACATTGTGCAGCTGCTATAGGAAACTCTATGGAGATTCCCCAAAAGGATTCAACCTGGAAATAATATACACTCCACTAATTCCATTCTTAGGTATATATCCTCCAAATTCCAAGCAGGAACCTGAAGGGACACAGGCACTCCCATGTTCTTGGCAGTGTCATTCACAAGAGCCAAGCTGTAGAAACGACCTAAGTGTCTGTCCACGGATGAAGGGGTACAGAAACTGTGGCATACACTTACAAGGTGTAGCTGCCCCTGACGTAGGAAGGGTTAATAATCACTGGAAAAGGCTTGCCAAGAAACTGTGACCCGGAGGTGAGAAGGCCAGTTAGCCAATGACGGGTAAGACCTCCAGGAGGAGGCAACATAAGCCAGCCACCAGTCGCCCGGGGGCACAGATGGAGACACGATATCAGGAGCAGGAGGGGCCGTTGCCTAGGAGGACTTGCATGCTCCGAGATAAAATATAGGAGCACAGCAATAACATGATAATATCAAAACAGAGGCTGAGGGAGGGCTCCTTGAGAAATCACTAAGAATTCTTGGCATTCGCTAATTACATTGTTCAGAACATCTGTGTATGTTTAACAGATGTAAGCTATGTATATATTGAAACACTGGTTATAATAAACTCAGAGTGGCCGTCAGCCCTCTCCGCATCTATCCTAATGTGTACATTGGATTGCAACATCGACACAAGGCAATATTATTTCGCCCTTGTAAAGAAGGAAATTCTGCCATAGGACACGACATGGATGAATCCAGATGACATCATGTTAATGGAAGAAGACAGTGACAGAGGGACAAAGAATGCATGGTTCCACTTCTGAGGGCTATCTAAAACAATCAAACTCACAGAGGCAGAGACTACGACGGTGCTTGTCAGGGAGTGGTGGAGGAGAAAAAGGGTGAGCCACGTTTCCACGGCTCATACAGTACACAAAGTGTACTGAGGAAATCCTTTCATGACATGAACAACAGAACATTTTATAAAGCAGAAAGCTGCCTAACACTGTTGCCCTGCCCTGGCCCTGGTCTTGCCCTCCACTCTCCTCATATTTATATACTCAAAATATTTATACTTGAATCCAAATTTACAGAGTTATTCTAAAGACAGGATCACCCTAACCGGCGCAGTCACTTTGCACTGAACATGAATAATTCTCCCTGCCCTTTCCAATGTTTGAGGGGATGATTTCAATGGCTGCCTAGTGTTCCTTATCATGTCTCGTACATAACTAGCTGCTTCCATTGTCCCTGTCATCATCTTCCTCTATCAAACATCTCTGGATGGTGTCTGGAAGTGGAGTTCAATTGATCGCAGCTCTAGACAGCTTCCAAATCTAGAATGCTTCACGGAGCTTCTCGAGCACTTTCACTTTCTCCTTTGCACTTCGGGTGGCAGGCATTGACATCAAAACTCATCTCCCCCTCTACATTGGGAGCTCCTTCCAGGGAAAGATGCCTCTCCATCACTTCTGCCACCAACTCTTTGCACAGTGCCTGACATATGGGAAAACCTCAACAAAGATTCAAAACACACAACAAATCTAGACAGGTGACTCATTGTTGCAGAGAACTTCAACTGTCCATCAAAATCCATCCTCCACTTCTTGGGGCACGGGGCTGCATGCCGTGGTCCAGCCTCCGTGGTGGCTGATGACCACTTCTTTGCCGAGGGAAGAGAAAAGGAACTGACTGGTGCAGTTCTGGACCCGGCTGATAACATCCTCCTGCGTGAATTTCCTTCTGTTCTTTCCAATCATGCTGATGGATGCAGATAAGGATCATGTCCTAGGGAGGGAGAAGGCACACAATGGAAGAACGATGGGTTCCTGAAGGCCATGTGAAAGATTGTGGTCCCTCCAGTCGGAACACCCACCATGCACTGGTATCTGGGAAAATAGTGCTATGCTCCTGTAATTTGGGCTGTGTTTCAATAACTCATCACATGCCACCAAAAGTCTCAGTCACAGGACTAACTTTAGTTGTGATCCACCTAGCACATTCCAAATGATGGAAGTCTATTTGGCTCTAAGGACAGAGCCGGTCAGTGGTGGGATGGATCTTCGTTCCACACCTGTGCCCCAAGTACTCAAGAGCGCTGCTGCTGAAAAGACCCAACAAGCTCGTGCCCCCCAAATAAAGATCTGGAAGGGTAGCTGGACAAAACCACGAAATGAAAACCACAGGAATGAAAGGAGCAGATACCACCAGGAAAACAAGCCAATGCTGCTATGGAGCACCGGGTCCAGAAGGAGAGGGGCCTGGAAGGACTGCCACGAGGTGACATTCATATTTGCAGCAGCATGACAAGGAGCCAGCCCTACCTCAATCCAGGGCTCCGTAGCCTGTAGGAACGCCCAGCAGTGCACACTCTTGGAGGCACAAGTGAGGTTGGCCAGAGAGGAGGTTAGAGAGAAGGGCAGCATGGCTAGAAGGAGCTTGGCAGCAGAGTCAAGGAAGAAGGAGGGGAGAGGAGGGCAAGACCAGGACCAGGGGCAGGGCAACAGTGTTAGGCAGCTATCGTTATTGCTGTGTGACAACCTTTCCCCATCTTTACGGGCTTAACCAATGAACGTTGATTATGTGACAGTGGCACTGGACCAGGAATCCAGCAGTGCTCAGCTGGGAGCCTCTGCCAGATGATCTCAGGAAGTCAGGCTGTGCTCTGAACTGAGGCAGGATCTGCTTCCCTCCCCCTCTGAGTGCACTCTGGGTCCTGGAAGGACCCCTTGCAACTGGAGGCCTGAGTGCCCCTCTGTCGGTGGGTCTCCTTCAGGGCCAGGCCTCAGCAGCCTCTCTAGAGCACAACCCAGAACACACAGGCCTGTTCCCCAGAGTGAGGGATCAGAGAGAGAGAGAGAACAGCTGAGAGTGAGCAGGAGGAGAGCCCTGGACTGTTTGGGACCCAGTCTCAGAACTGGCTTCACATCACTCTGCCCTGTTCCACGGAGTAGAAGGGAATCACGAACTTCAGGCCACACTCAAGGGGAGTGGATTCCAGCAGCATGTGTAGACCGAGCAGAGGGGATCACAGGAGGCCATTGAGGGAGAAGGAGAAGATCTCACAGGCTCAATGCCCTGGACAGAATCACAGTCTAGTTCAAGGTGAAGCCAGGTGTAAACCCAGCTCGGCATCCTCAAGGATGGGGCCCTGGCTGCTCCCAGGCTTCTTCAGGGTGCTGTGAAAATGCGGTGCTGCTCTAACTGCAGTCAGACATGGAGAGGGCAGGAGGCTGAGACTGAGAAGTCGGCAGCCTGGTCGTGCATTTGGCAAGTTTCTGCCTGAGGATGAGCCCAGGGCAGGCGAACACTTGAGTGTTCCCCATCCATGTCATGCCTAGGGTGGAGGGAGCAGGGGCCACCTTTGCTGAGCTCATGCTTATGCACTTCTGAACTCAATCCCACACTGGAGAATTGGGAAACTGAGGCCCATAAACAGGTAAGCACTGGCCCACGGCACATGACAGACAAGAGTCCAAGCAGAAGGAAGTATTCTGATATTCTAGGGCAAGACTCGAACCCTTCCCATAGGCTTTGCGGTGGACAACAGAAACCATCAGTTCTTGGGAAGCTCTTGCCCATCCCTTCCTCTGTGGAAGCTGTTTCCTCCTGGGCATCCAGGACGTGAGCCGTGACACACACGTACACACAGAGACCTTAGATGGAAGGGCGGACTATGGGGTGGGCTCAGAAGAGAGGCAGACACAGGGGAGGAGAGGAGAGGAAGAAAAAAGCGGTTAGAGGCATTCCCTACATGGGACACCGCTCCTCCAATTTCACAGGTATTTTCCCACTCGGGCCTGAGGGCATCTCCAAGAACTATGGGCTAGGATAATCCCCCCCATGCAGACTGGAGGCAGAATGGCCCCGCGAGGCACCATGGCTTCTCCAGGATGAGAAACAGGGAAGAAGGAGCACTTGTGTCTGCGTCTGTCTCAAAGCTGGGACCCTGGCTGCACCCAGACCTTCTCGGAGGCCTGTGGAGACAGGTGGTTTGGGGATCCTGGGGACACATATGATACTGCATGGAAAAGGGGGTGAGCAGTGCCCTGTCCAGAAGACTGCTTGCATGGGTGGTATGAGAGGAGGTGGCTCAGATCACCATGGTTTCCAGGCAATGATGTAACCTTTTTCACAACAATGACCACAGTGCAGGGGCCTCCTGTAAACAGGCACCCAGATCCTCACACTCAGCTCACTTGGCTGGAGACAGCTGCTACAGAAAGATGTTTTCCTGCTGTATCCTGCCTTACCACGCCTATGGTCCCCAGAAGACCTGGAGCCAAAACCTTTTTACTCGTTTTAAAGGGTGGCTCACCTCTCATATGCCACACCTATGGCCGTTTGCCAGGAGGTCATCAAAGGTAACACGAGGGGGCCTACATCGAGCTATCCAGCTCAGGCCACTTCTGTGAGCCCCCACTGAACAGCCCCCACCTTCTCCCTTCCGTGGGGGAGATCCTCACTTGGTGGGAACTGCTGGGTGTACAGCTGATCACCTGGTGCTGCTGCCATCTTCACATCCCAGGCCAGGGCTGGCACCATGGAAAGGGGATTCCCAAGTTGCCTCTTAACTGCGCCAAGTTTCCTTCAATTCTTTTTCTGATGGGAGTAACCTTCGTTTATAGCATTATGTAGTTTCAGGGGTTCATCGTTATATTGAGATTTCTGTGTAGATGACATTGTGTTCACCACATAACGACTAATGACAATCCATCACCACACACATGTGCCTAATCACCCCTTTCACCCTCCTCCCTCTGCACTTCCTCTCTGGAACCCCCAATCCAATGCCTATCTTCTGTGATTGTTTGCTGCCGTCATCCCTGATTTATGAGAGTAGTCACAAGGCTATTGGACTTTCTCCCTCGGAATTATTTCACTAAGCATAATACCCTCCATGCCCATCCATGCTGTCACAGAAGGCCAGATCTCCTCCTTTCGGATGACTGAGTAGTATTGCATGGTGTATATATGCCACATTTTCCTCATGGGTAACTAGGTTGCTTCCAAGTCTTGGCTATTGTGAAATATGCTGCAAGTTACACAGGCATGCTGACATCTTTACCCATTCGTGTTTTCACATTCTTGAACACATACCCTGTGGTGGAATAGCTGGGTCATACGGTAGTTCCATTCTTAATTTTCAGAGGAATCTCCATCCTGTTTTTCACACTGGCTGCATGGGTATGCACTCCAACCAGCAGCGTAGGCAGGGTCCCTAGTCTCCACATCCTCTGCAACACATGTTTTGTCCTGTCTTGTTCATTAGAGCCATTCTGATGACTGTGACATGAGATCTCGTGGTAGTTTTGATTTCAACTTCCCTAAGAAGTGGTGAGATTGAACATCTTTTCATGCGCCTGTTGGCCATCTGTCTCTGTGGGTCTGGAGTGGAGAGAGTCACCAAGGTGTGAGTGCCCCCGAAGTCAGTCAGCCAGTGCTCTGAGGCTTCCTGCCTGGCTGCCGGGCACTGTCTCTACAGGTCATTCCTCAGGAGTTTGGAAAGAACAAGACACATCAGTCCTTCCTCTCCCTGACTCTACAGGAAGGGATGATGCGGCACCCGGCCGACACAAGCCAGCGCTGGGCCTGGGTGAGTGCAGGTGCTCAGTACACCCAGAACCCAGGGCCCCAGGACACCAAAGACAACACTAGGTCCTACAAGGCCCTGGTACCAGTCCTGCTCCAGAAGGAATCTGTCTCCCCATCTCTGCCCCCAACCTGCCCGCACTGCCCAGCTCCTGTCTTGGCCACATTCAAAGTCACTGTCACCATAACTCTACGAATCCCAGAAAAGAGACTTTTCTCCCATTTCACCTCATGTTTGGTCAAGGGGATCGTTGCATTTTTCTACACATTTTCCTCTTTCACCCCATCCCCAAGTGTCTATGATGACCTCATAATCCTTCCACACTTTCTCCATGTCTCACACAGCCTCATGATGGACAAGGATGCTTTTCCTCAAAAGGATGTGGGGCTCATTGGAACATGTGTGTTGCTCTGTCTTTTGCCCTCCTGAGGAACACCTGCCCATGGCCCCTCCAGGTCAGGGGCCGGGGCCTCACTGAGCTGCACGACATTTTGGATGGCAGACCGTGGAGGAGACTGATTCAGCCCTTCACTGCTGTGGGACCTCATGTTGTCTTTTCATCAGTGCTGCACTGAACGTCCTGCCTGTCCTCCTGTCCCAATCCATCCCACCGCAGGGAAAGCCCCCATCTTCTCCTCTCTGCAATGGGCTCTTTTGTCAGAAACCCCAGGGCTGATGCTCTTAACACACACAGGTGCTGTCAATTCTCCGCTAACACCTTGATCTGCTACTGGTACTGATACTAACACGTTCGTTCATTCCCCTGTCCGATTCTACCCACAAGACCAGAAGTTTTTCCTA
Organism: Equus caballus; assembly: GCF_041296265.1. NCBI lineage: Eukaryota > Metazoa > Chordata > Mammalia > Perissodactyla > Equidae > Equus > Equus caballus. The sequence goes on from NC_091695.1 coordinate 18,066,347, forward strand.
CTCTGGGCACTCCTGTCCCACCTCTTGCTAGAAGTCACTGGGAGCTTGAGGCATTGCTCTGACGGCCAGCCCCAAACCTCCTGGTGCCCAGGATGCTGTCTCTGACGCTGAGCCTCTCCTCTGTGCCACCCCAGGCTCTCGACACATCCACAGTGGACAAGAGATCGTTTCCCCGGCTGTGGACGGTTCACAACACTGCACTCGAGCATCTGGTGGCTCACCTTGTGCCCGCCTTCCTGCTGTGCGACACCACTTTTATCCACAGCTTCCTGTTGACATACACAGATGTGGCCACCACACAAGAGGTGCTAGATGAGTTCTTTAATAGGTGAGTGCCCTGCCCCTTCCCAGGACTCTGCGGCTCCAGCTACCTGCATGCTGGGAGTCTTGGGGAGATCCGCGCACCTCTCTGAGCCTCAGTTTGCTCCTCTGAATAATGGGGAGAACAGAGGAACAACCACCAAGGGCTATTGTAGGGACTCAATGAGCTCCTGCCTGGACAGCCCTTTCGAGAAGCTGAGCCCTATGAAAGGTCAGCTGGATCGGCCCTCCAGGGCTCTGTGCTAGGTAGGAGTCAGACAGTCACAAAAGACTCCTCAGGCAGCTGCCATCCAGTACAGCCAATGTGATGCCCTCCTGTCTCCTCTAGTTACAGATTCATCCTCTATTGCAGAATGGATGATGCACCCACCAGCCTATGGAAAAAGTGAGTGGGCACTGGATCAAGTGGGAGAGCCTCCCCTCTCCACACTGTGAGGGGAGTGAGGGGCCTGTGATCGGGTTGCTGGCAGGACCTGCCATCCCAACATCTTGTGATTCCTTCAGGCCGGCAGAGTTCTGATGGCTTCTCAAAGAAGAGAAGACAGCAGACCAGGAGAGCTCTGGAGGGGGCTGTGTGTGCTGTGGGAGCCCAGGGGGGAGTGGAGGAAGCTCCTACAGCACCCAGATGCATCCAATCCCCATCCCAGTCCCGCCTCCACTCCCCATCCTGGGACACAGAACAGGAGGTGTCTGAGCATCCTGCTCACTCATATCGTAGAACCTCCATGGTGGGGGCTCCGCTGTGTCCCAGCGAGCCCACTCCGTGCTCAGGGGCCAAATGACACCCTCCGTGTCAGCCCCTAGCAGGAGGGGAGCGTCACCCACATGGGTCACCTAGTGAATCAGGCAGCACAGAGGCACAGGAGCTAAAGGCTGAGGTGTTTGGAGGGCAGTAGGAAGCATGGGCGGGAGACAAAGGCTGCTGTTCTCTCATCGGTCAGATATTCACTGCACCCTACTGTGAGCCAATGTGTGCAAGAACAGAGCAGATGGCCCCACGCCCTTCCCTCCTGGACTGGCATCCCAGTGGGATGTGCCAGGAGACACTCGAGGACTGTGTCAGGCTTCCCTGAGGAAAAGGATGGGCGATCGCACCAGGGACCGAGTGCTCTCACTTCCCAAGGTGTTATCCCAGCCTCTTCTTGGAGACACGGCCTGTTCTGCCAAGCTGGCCAGGTTGTAGGTGCACAGAAAGTGGGACTGACCCCTGGTGGGCTGGAGTAGGAGGCACTGGAGCCCAGGCCCCCACAGAGGTACCTTGGGAGGGCAGTGTGGAAGGAGAGGCCAGTTCTCTGACTCCGCTGCCCACCTGTCTCTCCTCAGGGCCTTGGCCTTCATTCTTGGCACATGGATGGAATCCTATCCCCAGGACTTTTGCCAGCCCCCACACTTTCCCAGCTTGAGAAGGGTATTGGCCTTCCTCGTGTTCAGCATGCCAGGCTCGCAGGTGGAGCATCAAGTTCGCCTTCTGCTTTCACAGTTGCTGCACCCTGAGCCCAGCGAGGCAGGGAGTCAGGGTGAGCAGGACATGGGCTGTGTGTCACGGGCGTGTGTGGAGGCAATGTGGCCGGGCCGCTCAGCACAGAGCCTTCAGAGGCTGGGGTTAGGCTGGGAGCAATGAGCTGGCTCCCATCACAATTCCCACGGACTCCAGATATGGGAGACCTTCTGGAGGGTGGTTCGTGTACTGAATCTCCCTGATTGGTGAGCCGTTTCCCTTCAGTGGGAGGAACATGGAAAGACAGTCACGTTTGGTTTCCCTGTGTGTGTTTGTCCGTGTGTGTGTGTGTCTGTGTCTGTGTGTGTATGTGTGTGTGGCATGGTTACTTTGGGGTATCTTTTTTTCACCATTCACCCATGTTAATTCTTGATTGCAGTGACAGTACTTTATAACCTTACATAAATATCAAGTGTACAGCGTTATATATTTCGATTTCTGTGTAGATTACAGCAGGTCCCCCCCCCCAAAGACTAATTACAATCCGTCACCACACACATGTGCCTTGTCATGTGGATGTGGTTTTCTCTTCTTGGATCTGCAGCACCAGCTCCTGAGAAAGATCCCAACCCAGATGAACATCGCCCCCCTTCTCCAACTCTAGTGCCGACCACACCTCAGAGCCACAGATCGACGTCCAGTGCCGCAGCCGCCTCGAGTCTCAGCCCGGATTGCACTTCAAGCAATGGAAAGACCATTCACGTCCTCCCAGCAACGAGCCTCAGCCCCTGGACCGTGGCCCCACCACTGATTTCTGCCCCTTCCCCTTTACCGCCAGTTCATTAAAGTTCTATTTTGTCTTGCACATGCTTAATGCTTGCCTTTAATTTTTCTGTTCACTTCAACAGGATGTCATTCCTTGATCCTTTCCAAATGTCCATTTCCCTGGCCAGGAGGATGCTCACAGTGTTGCCCAACCGTCATCCTGACCTCATTCAAGAACACTGTCGTGGAAGGGAAGGCCTCTCCCTGTTTTTCTCTCAGTCCTCCTCCCTCCCACCCCATCCCTGGGGCCCGCTGAGCTTTCTGACTCTATGGACTTACCTCTGATGGGCTGTTCAGCTGAGCGGATGCATCCAAGATGTGGCCTTTTGTGTGTGGCTAAGTAATATTTGAGGAGTATGATTAATCACTTTTTAAATTCAAGAAAACAGTTTTTATTAGGGAGAAAAATTCCTGCTCCATCAAAGCTTATGTATGAAAAATGAAGCCCCCATGTTGACTATTGTCTTTATCTGGGGATAGGCACCACATTTAAAGGGTGACACGAGAGCTGGAAACCAAGAGGGGAATGTGTGAGGCCGGGAGACACCTTTCACATCGTTTCCCTTCCTGGATGGGCCACGGATCAGGTTATGCAATGAGCAAATTACAAAATATGATTATCGCATATTACACGCTTAGATTGATTAAAAATATCTTAAGGAATAAAATACCTTATCTACGTTTTTCAGAATTTGGATTGACGATTGTTTTTCATTTAGTAAAATAATGTTTTAATGTGAGTAAGGAAGAGGGTTCAATCCTCTGACTGGGAAATAAGTGCCCACAACAAGTGCCATCCATCTTTTCACTCTTCGCTCTACAGGGCAATGATCTTTGAGGACCCATGTGCCTGCATGTGTATAGGTGTGTGTGTTAAGCAGTGTGAGTGGGTTTGGCGGGCAGGAGCCCAGGGCTTTCCTATCCTTGGACCTGATGTCCCACAGAGGAACAGGGACACTCAGTCCTGTCCCCTTGTGTGTTCTCAGTGGCCACACATCACCTTCTACCAAGCAGCCCCAGCTTTGAAGGACTGCACCATCTCCAATTGTTCACTCCATAATTGTACTGGAATGTACATCTGTTTTTGTAGAACAGAGCCCTAGAAGCAGACATTCTGCCAACAACTGATACACCCATTTGGTGGGTTGGCTGCCATTTCCGATGTGTAGGCTTGCTTAACAAAATGAGAAACAAAAACCACATGATCATCTCAATAGATGCAGAGAAAGCATTCAACAAGATCCAACATCCATTTATGATAAAAACACTCAATAAAATAGATATAGAAGGAAAGTACCTCAACATAATAAAGGCCATATATGACAAACCAACAGCCAACATCATACTCAACGGACAAAAACTGAAACCCATCCCTTTCAGAACAGAAACAAGACAACGGTGCCCACTTTCACCACTCTTATTCAACATAGTAGTGGAGGTTTTTGCCAGAGCAATTCGGCAGGAAAAAGAAATAAAAGGAATCCAAATAGGCAATGAAGAAGTAAAACTCTCACTGTTTGCAGATGACATGATCTTATATATAGAAAACCCCAAAGAATCCATAGAAAAACTATTAGAAACAATCAACAACTACAGCAAAGTTGCAGGGTATAAAATCAACATACATAAATCAGTATCATTTCTGTATGCTAACAATGAACTAACAGAAAAAGATCTCAAGAACTCAATCCCATTCATGATCGCAACAAAAAGAATAAAATACCTTGGGAGAAATTTAACCAAAGAAGTGAAAGATCTATACAATGAAAACTACAAGACCTTCTTGAAAGAAATCGATGACAACATAAAGAGATAGAAAGACATTCCATGCACATGGATTGGAAGAATAAACATAGTTAAAATGTCCGTACTACCTAAAGCAATCGACAGATTCAATGCTATCCCAATCAGAATTCCAATGTCATTCTTTACAGAAATTGAACAAAGAATGCTAAAATTCATATGGGGCAACAAAAGACCCCTAATTGCTAAAGCAATCCTGAGAAAGAAGAACAAAGCTGGAGGCATCACAATCCCTGACTTCAAAACATACTACAAAGCTACAGTAATCAAAACAGCATGGTACTGGTACAAAAACAGATGCACAGATCAATGGAACAGAATTGAAAACCCAGAGATAAAACCACATATCTATGGACAGCTAATCTTTGACAAAGGAGCTGAGGGCCTACAATGGAGGAAAGAAAGTCTCTTCAGCAAATGGTGCTGGGAAAACTGGACAGCCACATGTAAAAGAATGAAAATCAACCATTCTTTTTCACCATTTACTAAAATAAACTCAAAATGGAGCAATGACCTAAAGATTAGGACTGAAACAGTAAGTCTTCTAGAAGAGAATATCGGCAGTACACTCTTTGACATCAGCTTCAAAAGAATCTTTGTGGACACCACAACCCCTCACATGAGGGAAACAATAGAAAGAATAAACAAATGGGACTTCATCAGACTAAAGAGCTTCTTCAAGGCAAGGGAAAACAGGATTGAAACAAAAAAACAGCCCACTAATTGGGAAAAAATATTCACAAGTTATTTATCTGACAAAGGGTTAATCTCCATAATATACAAAGAACTCACACAACTCAATGATAAAAAATCTAACAACCCAATTACAAAATGGGCAGGGGGCATGAACAGATATTTCTCCAAAGAAGATATACGGATGGCCAATAGACACATGAAAAGATGCTCATCATCACTAATCATCAGGGAAATGCAAATCAAAACTACACTAAGATATCACCTTACACCTGTTAGAATGGCAAAAATATCCAAAACCAAGAGTGACAAATGTTGGAGAGGCTGTGGAGAAAAGGGAACCCTCATACACTGTTCGTGGGAATGCAAACTGGTACAGCCACTATGGAAAACAGTATGGAGATTCCTCAAAAAGTTAAGAATAGAAATACCTTATGACCCAGCCATCCCACTACTGGGTATCTACCCTAAGAACCTGAAATCAGCAATTCCAAAAGTTCCATGCACCCCTATGTTCATTGCAGCATTATTCACAATAGCCAAGTCATGGAACCAACCTAAGTGCCCAGCAACTGATGATTGGATAAAGAAGATGTGGAAGACATATACAATGGAACACTACTCAGCCATAAAAAAGGACAAAATCGTCCCATTCACAACAAAATGGATAGACCTTGAGGGTATTATGTTGAGTGAAATAAGCCAGAGAGAGAAAGATGAACTCTGCATGACTCCCCTCATAGGTGGTAGCTAACATATAGACAAAGAGAATTGATTGGTGGTTGCCAGGGGAAAGGGGGGTGGGGGGAGGGCAATAGGGGTGAAGTGCTGTACCTACAACATGACTAATAATGATGTACAACTGTAATTTCACAAGGATGTTAACTTTCATAACCTTAATAAAAAAAACAAAAAATGTGGCAACAGTGAACAGAAACAACTGATTGAGCTAACAATCAGAGATAGAAAGGGAAATCAGGGAGGACAGCTCACAGAAGAAGTGATTGATTATATTGAAACCCTGAAAAGACAGTTTAATATCAGAACATGTGAGTAGCAAAGAACGTGCTGCTCCCCATGCACATGCTACAACTAGTAGCATGGCACAGAGTTGCTGTGACACAGAAACAGTGTAGAGCAGAGGGTTGCAATGGGCCACAAAGTGGTCATTGGGCATCACAGCAAATAGAATTGATTTAGTCACTACAAATGTGCAAAAGAAAAAGGATTGCACCATACATCTTGAAAATGGAATACTTTTGTCTTCTGCAAGTAGCTTCAGAGCATTGTGGGAACAATGATAGAAGAATAGTAGAAATCCACATAGAGGTGGCTGAGAAAAAAGTACACGGGGGTGTGTAGTTAGGGTTAATTTTGATGATCACAATCATTCCAAGATTCCCTATCACACTGAAGCTGCAAATGGCCAGAAATACCAAGAAGAGGAGAATTTGCAGTGCCGGGTAGTCTGAGAAGCCAAAGAGAGTAAGTATGACCCTACCAGTTATATTTATCTCTGCCAGAAACATGTTTCCTGATGGTAAGATCTGAAAGTCAGTCTTGGAAATAATACATTATGGAAAGCAATTGACAAATGAAGCATACTTCACTCTCCCCTGTGTATAGCATAAGGTGAAACAAAATAGATCTGTGTTATAATCCTGTTAGGTGTTATGTATCCAAGATAGGAATATCTAATGTTTCAGAAAAGAATTACTAGTTAATTTTACTTCCTCAAAACTTATAAAACTTAATTCTGTTCATGTTCTGAAATATGACTTTAAAGACTTACAAATGGAATAATATGAACTCAAGAAAATTAGGTGGTAACATGTAATCAAATCCTCATGTAAGACATTCTTATCGCATTGATTTTGTGCATTGCACAAAGAAAGGCCTAGAAAAATGAAAAGAAAATGTTTTTTATGTCCCACAATTACTAATGACAGGCAAAGCATCTAAAATAACTTCTATAGTTGGAATGAATTTTTATAAAAAGATGTGCATATATTGTGATATAAAGAAAGAATTCTCTGTATACTTAATCATATCCATATTTTAAATATCAGTTTAGCACTTTAATGGCCATTCCTATTTTGACTACATAAGTCAAATATCAAAGTAAATAATTACTTATGTTTTTCAACGAAGAATTTCTATTGAACTGCCTTTTTCTACAGGTAAGCACACAGAAGCCTGAATAAGTCATGACTTCTTCAGTGACAGATAGATATCAGATGATCAACCTACAGGTAGAACTCAGATTCTTAAATTCACAGCCATGTACCCATCACTCTATGCCAGGCTCTGACTTACATGATAAATTGAGATATTCACATTTTTATTTTGTAAAGACCACATTTTCACAATTTTTTGCTAATTCTTTTGACCATTTTAAAGACAATCTTCATACTATAAAACTGTGAAAACCAGTCCAATGAATGTGTTGAGGGCCACAGAGCTGTTCTGAAGATCAACGTCAAGATGAAATGTAGAGAATGGGAGTTAGAGAAACATCCTTGTTCAGGAATAAGTATGATAAGTACCCTTAAACATTGAGAAAGACTCTTCCCTTTTCCAGACCCTTCTTTCCTCTCTCTGTAAGATTCTAAGAATACTCGTTCTGTCTCCCATTACCTGCCAAGAATGTAGATGAGTGTTAAGATGTCTCCACACTCTAAAGACATTTATGATAAAGGAATTCTTAATACAGAGAGAATGGTGGGATTTATCAAATTGGTTACGAGGTAAAACCACCACTTAAATTTTAATCTCATATAGATAACGAATTTTTGCTACAAGTATGGACAGGCTCATACTAAAAAGTCATTCATTGTTTATCTGAAGTTCAAGCTAAATTTAGCATTCTGTATGTTTGTTTGCTAGATCTGGCAATCCTATATCCAGAACAACTCAGAATGTTATGGTCAGGAACACATCCCAGTTCTTCTGGAACTTTCCTCTTTTTGATACTGTAAATCAAAGATGCAAGGAATCCCTTCAACCATAATTCTTTATAATGAAGATTTTTCTCAGACTATCATTTCTGGTAAGGTCATCTCTGTTTCTGCAACTCTAGAACCAGATGGTTCCAGATATTCCATCACTAAAGGTGAGAGGCCCCAGATAACACAGAATTCTCAATGGCCCTGTTTGTTCAGATATCCAAGGATTTAAAAATCAATCAGAAGGCAACGTTTTCATGTCAATGATCAATATTATAAAATTATTTCTTAATTCCCTTTTTCAAGGTTTCTCAGCTAAGCACTATTGACATTTTTCCCTGGACTATTTTTTTGTGATGGGGAGCTACCCTCTGCATTGCACCATGTATAGCAGCATTTCTGGCTTCTATCCACTAGATGACAGTATCACCCTAATCCCCAGTCCCTCCGTTGTGACAATCAAAAATGTTTCCAGACATTCTCAAATGTCCCCTCGGGAACCGAGGATACATAATTGCCTGTAGTTGAGAACTACTGCTTTATTTTCTTGACTCTGGTAAATTTTCACATTTCTTCTGTTTGAATTCAACTTAAAACTAATATGCAAATTAAATATCATGGTTCCTTATCGGTGAAATGATGTTATTTTATGGATTAAACAATTTGCTTTATTTTTGAATCTGTGAAGTGTGGTATTTAAAACCTTCTTCCTTATCCTTTCTTCCCTTTTGTTCTCTTTTTTCCCTTGTGAGCCAGTATTCTTTTTTCACCGTCTAAAATCTTATTTAGAGTAAGTCCTGTTTATTATAGTTCTCCAGAAGGTTCATTTTATTTCTTTCAATTCTATTTTATTTAAATACCTCTTATTCTCCCTTGCACAGCATTTCCAAAAAAATCACAAAAGCTCACGGACATATAACTGAAAACCTTCAGGGCCCTTCTATTCCCCCACTTTCAGGAAACAGTTATTCCAGACACTGCTATGGAGGAGCTCAGCTAAGCCAGGTTCTCCAGACAAAGCTCTGTAAACAGAGGTACTTCCTGTTCCACATACTTAATGTTTACAGTTGGCTGAAAAGTTTCTCCAAATGATTTTTCCTATGAGGAACTGACTGAATCTAAGGCATCTCCTACATACCTCACATGAAAAAAGAATGTCCGTATTTTCTCTGAGCTACAAACCACCTGCTGGTGGAAAAGGCAGGCCCTCTCCTGCCTCTGGAGAGCTAGTCTATGGGAGTTGCTGACTCTTATATCTCCTTCCACTCCCTGTCCCACCAGGACTGTAGAGAAAATTACTTGCCTTATTCTCCAGAGGACTTAAGCAATTAAAATTAACGATTATTTTCTGATGTATTTCTGGTTTCCTGGAAAACCTGAAGAAAAACAACTTAAGCTTAAGAATCATTTTATATAAAAGTTAATTGAAAGTTTAAATGTCTTCTCTTCCTGTTGCATGATAATTCGCATAGTCTCCCCAAATTTTTGTATAACAAATCATAGCAGAAGTTATCTTTTTTATTTACTTGACAAATATTTTTCTCTTTTTTAGTACATTGTTTATTTTCTTCAATTTTTCTAGCTTTTTGAGGTATAATTGACAAATAAAAATTATATGTATTTAAGGAGTACAACCTGATGTTCTGATATACATATACATTGTGAAATAATCACCACAATCAAGCTAATTAACATATCCTTTACTTCAAATTACTATTATCTTCCTTTTTTGGTGAGACTACCTGGATTCTATCCTCTTAGCAAGTTTCAAGTATACAGTAAAATATTGTTAACTTTAATCACCGTGCTATCCATTAGATCTTCAGAATTTTTTCAGCTTGCATAACTGAAACTTTGTACCTCTTGACCAATATGTCTCCATTTCTCCCTCCTTAGCTGCTGACAACCACCATTCTACTTTCTGCTTCTACAAGTTTGTTTTAGATTGCACATACAAGTGAGATCTTGCAGTATTTGTCTTTCGAGAAATATTTCTTAAGTATCTACCGTGTCCCTGGTCTATGTAAGGCTTAACTGCTCCCAGTTACACTAAGTACACTGAAGGAGTGGGACCTGCTCAGGTCCCTCAATTATAATTAGAATAATTGTTATGATCCTGCTAATGGTATTAGGAGCAGAGGATCACCTCATATATATTGCTGATAGGACTAGAAATGGGAATTTGGTTTCTCACTGTCCCAAGACGTAGCTACATCTGGCTAGAACCAGCAGATTAGGGTTTCTAAAGTTATTGCAAACATCCTGGATACCGGATAAACAAATGTATTGTGTACTGTTCACAGTATGATAACATCTTTTCTTCTAATTTGTCATAAAGTTTTTATCCAGAAATCTGCAGTCCTTTAAAATACCACATTGCTGCAAAATTCTTTATCTGCCTCCTCTATCATTGGCATTTCTCTAGATCCTAGTTTTATCATTTCACACTTGTACTGTTCAATAGTCTCCAAGTTGGTCTTTAAGCCTATAGATTCACTCTCTTATATCTGTCTGCCACACTGCCACTAAAACAACTCTTTTCAAAGGAAGTCAACTTACATTTGGATATTTGTTTGACTATGCATAAAATATCTGTGGAGTATGTATTAGGCATTTTTCACATGGTAGCGAGAAAAAAAGTGGACCATGGAAATATATCACTTATTCTAAAAATAGATACATTAAATAAGCGTAAGCGAAATTAAAATAAGTAACTGAAAGTTATAATGAGCAAATCGTTCCCTGGATTGTAAATTTGAGTGACTCATAGTCACTTATAGGTGCATATCCAAGTTCCTAAAATTTCTTCCCAGATTTTCTCTACTAGACTTATCCTTGTCCACTTTCTGTACAAATTTGTCTGCATATGTAATTATATCTATCTATCTACCTCTATCTTTGTCTATCATCTATCTATCTGTATGCTGTTTTACATATCTGCACATTTGTACAATGTCTCATTCATCTAGATATCCTTAACTTACCACTTATCTCATTCATCAACAAAACACTGCTGAGTCATAAAACTTTCCAAAAACTGTTTCTAACTTCTCTAAACAAAAGTCATTATTCTTTGAAAGTCATAATTTCTGTGAGTAATCCTTTAATTATTCATTTTACTACCAATTGGATGTAGTTATGCGTTTATATATTTACACAGGTTTCTCTCCAGCTACAGTGTGGGTTCCAGGATGTCATGAACAATCTCTCTTTCATTTGTGTATCCTCCTCACATATTTCTATGTCTACTCATGAATAAATGCATACATATATATGTATTATTGAAGCAGATCACTTAGCTTTGTTTTCTTTACCTGAAATATTTGGATTAACTCTGATGCTCTTCACATCAGGAGTAAGAATGTGCTCACTGTTCAAGTCCATGTATTAATTGCTGCAGCCAAACATAGATCTCAATTTTATCTTCTAGTCTTCCGATCCTTCTTCTATACCACACTGACCTTTGGCCTTGTAGTGTAAGGATCAAATGGTCATGCACGGGAAAGCCTTGCTTTAGTTATGAAAATTAAATTTAAAATGTGTGATGCCATATGTACTCAATTGTTCATTTTGTTTTGTTTTCCCTAACAGAATTCTAGAGAAGAGCTCTAGCATTTGAATCCCTACTACATTTCATCTGTTTCTTAAGACATATTTTCACCCACTATAACATCTCTGAGTTTGGATTTATCTTACAATTAATGGTAAGAAATCATTGTCTCATAGTTGAACAAGTAAAGATTATTTCCTGGGTATACATTTAGTGATGGTGAATCTTATAATACTTGAACTATGAAATGGTAATGGACATAGAGATGAAGAGTGCATGGTGAGAAACATTTCACAGGTAGCATTTCTGAGAAACTTGGGAACAGTGTCCTCATCTATCCACTTGGGATAATCCTGTCAAATTTGAAAACAAAATGAGACTTATTCCTGTCGAAGTCTTATCTTTCAAAATAAAGTCTGGGGATGAGACTGAGGAGACAGAGTCTAGTGGATTTGCCTAAAATGACAGATAGTGACATAAGTAAAACCAGCAGTACAATAACTTGTAGTGTTTTTGTTGTTATTTGTCTGTTTGCTTGTTTGTTTTGCATATGCCTCAGCTAAATATCATCCCTTAGTGACCTAAGAAAATCAAAACAAACAGACAAATAAATCCTGACATAGACGTTATTAGCTTTAAATGTGTAAAGAATGTTCTGCTGTAGAGCAACAATATCCTGAACAGGCTCTAATTCCTCTATTTTCAAAAATGGTTCTGCTTAGAATCCATATACCAGCAAAGAATTAAACAAGTTGGTAGAGGAGAATTAACTTTCAGAATATGGTTCATTTTAGCCTTTAAATTATTTTCTCAGATCTTAAAATGGTTATTTGTTGAAATGTTAAATTCAATTTTTTAAAATTTCTGAACAATACATTTTTCTGTTTATTGAGTATTCTTTTCAAAAGCCATTTTTCATCTGATATGAGTAAATAGTCATATAATTGAGTTAATTTACTTCTTGGAGTGTGACTACTAAATAAATCAACTATTATAGCAAAACATTTGCAAGGAGCTCTGTATCTTGTTCCCATTAAATGTGATGTTTAATTTTTGTTGCTTTTTATGGACATCCTCCCATCACCAAGGATTCTTGTATACAGCTAAGGGCACAATGCAGTTCTGTCAATGTATTAATATGGCAGTGGCTAATCGATGAGAGATAGTATATTTGAGTCTTGCATAATACCAGCAGTCTCATAGACAAATTTTGTATTTTGAATGTTAAAAAGCATTATAAAATAATGTATCCTTATTCTTTACTAAAGAAGATGGAGTAAGGACTGTAGGATATTTTCCAGGGTCTGGTAGAAGTATCAATGCTAAGAACACAATTTATTAAAATATTTAATTTTTAATATTTAATAGACATATTACATTCATTACAAATTAGATATATTACATACAAGAGAGAAGAAAAGGATACTCAATAAATGGTGCTGTGACATTACTATATAGTTTGGGAAAGGGAGTTGGACAATACCTTTGTAAGCTTTCATTCATTCAGCAAACGTATGCAAAATAAATAAAAATCAATAAATTTAGTACTTATTAAAATTTAAGATAAAAATCATACAACGAAGAGATAAAATATAGAATGGAGCAGGATTCATTTTCACTACATTCTTTTTTAATTTGCTAATAATTGAGTATAACTACATAAAAAATGTAAACTAAATATCAAAAAGAATGCCAAATACATAAAATTAAAAGACATTAACAAATTGTGCAGATATTATCCTCTGAGGTTAATGTTTTTAAATGTAAAATGTCTTGCAAATTATTATGAAGAATATTAACACCCAATGGGAGTAGGAGCAAAGTGAACAGAAACCTCTTGGAGAAGAGTTTAAAAATCATTGAACATTAAATACATCTATTTTTCGAATTATTCTTTTTTTCTAGTCTGTCCCTAAATTTTAGTTTGACACAGAAATAAATTATCCTTTGAATAAATCATTATAATGTTTCCTGTCTAATATAAACATATTATTATAGAGAAGATGTTTCTTTTTACACTTTTTCTTGCTATTTTATGTGCTTTGACTAAATCATTTTATTTGACCCAAGACAAAACATAGAAGTAAAGTTTAATGCTGGATCTACATTTCTATGATTCAGTAATTCATATAATGGACTTCAGTTATTTACGACCATTCCTCACCCCCTTCACAAATACTGAAGGGTGCGTGTGAATAAGGATTGAAAGAAGAAATGTGGTTTAGACACATAGAGAAAAGGAGAAAAAGATCATTTCATCAACAGTAAAGATACAACCAAAAACATAAACAGGGGTTAGAAGTGCACTTATCTGTCACAGTAGTCATTTGATCCACAATATTGTAAAATAAGCATGAAGATAAAAATTGAAAGATAAAGTGAAACAATAGGCCTAAGTCAGAAATGTTGCCAGTCATAACAATGGTTATTAAATGATTGCAAGTATATATAAATATACTACATATAGTAAAACATATGAGAGAGACAGAGTGATGCAGAGAGAGACAGAGAGACAGAGACAGAGAGCTAGTTATATGCCAGGAATTACTCTAAGCTCATTGCACATGACAAGTAATATAATTTTTCTAAGATTTCTGTGAAATAATTATTACTAATGTCATCATTTTTCATCATAGTCTCTGAAATTCCAAAAACACTGGACATTGCAATGACAACAACAAAAAATAATAAAGAAAGCAAGAAATAGCAAACAGGATATGTACACATTCTGTGCATAATCTGACAAGGGTGTGTTCTTCATTGTAAAATAATAGGAATTCAACTTGGAATTGAATCATATTTTCCATAGTGAATATTGAAATAAAATGTGACTCTTGTGATTTCTTCATTAAGCTTATGAAGCTTTTACAGCAAACGATATGTGTATCTTGAGTCCATTAACCATACTCAATTAATTCATTTTGAATAAATAACAGCAAAGAAGTAATCTGTAAATTCCAAGATATGCTGAATCCTACCCTTGTACATGGAAGAGGCACACAGATAAGTGAATCAAAAAGACTCACTCATAACTACCTGCTGCTTGACTGTTACCTCCACTTCAACACTTCAACACTGAAGTCCATCGCTGTACCCTTTCACCAGTCTCCACTTTGGGACACTGAATCCTGTTAATAAAATATTCTCTAGGAAAATATTTTGGAGCCCACCACTTTTCTGAGAGCTTCTTTCACATCCTTGTTTCTCAAGCTATAGATCAGAGGATTCAGCATAGGGATCACTACAGTGTAGAACACCGTGGCTACTTTGTCAGTATCCATACTGTTGCCAGAACTGGGTCGGCAATAAATGAAAAGGATTGTTCCATGGAAGAGAAGGATGGCTGTGAGGTGGGAGGCACAGGTGGAAAAGGCTTTGCATCTTCCCTCTGCAGAGCGCATCCTCAGGATTGTGATAAGAATAAAGAAATAAGAGGTGAGAATGATCATGATGGTGATGATGTCATTGAAATTGGCCACAATGTATAGCAACAGTTCACTCATAGTGACATCAGAACAAGCAAGAACTAAGATAGGGGGCAGATCGCAAAAGAAGTGGTTAATCACATTTGACCTATAGGATGGGATCTCAAGAGCTAAACACAAGTGAATCAGTGAACACACAGTCCCCCAGAGGTAGCAGCAGGACACCAGCTCCACACAGAGATTGTTGGACATGGTGACGATGTACAGCAGTGGGTTACAGATGGCCACAAAATGGTCATAGGCCATCACAGACAGCAGGATGACCTCAGTTACCACACATGTGCAAAACAAGTAGAATTGCACAGCACACGCCAGGAAGGAAATGGCTTTGTCTTCATTTAAGATATTAGCTAGCATCTTGGGCAGAATGATTGTGGAGTAACAGAAATCCACAAAGGACAAGTGACTGAGGAAAAAGTACATGGGGGTGTGAAGTTGAGAGCTGACCTGAATCAGTGCAATCATGCCCAAGTTGCCCAAAACTGTGACTCCATAGATGAGAAGAAACAGCAGGAAGAGGAAGACTCTCAATTCAGGGACATCTGTTAATCCAAGGAGAATGAACTCTGCCACAGTGGTGCAGTTCTCCTTGGCCATGTCCCCACTTTATTGAGATGGGAGAACAATATTAGTAGTTATTCTCCATTGTATGATCCCAAATTCCATTTTGACTGTCTCCTAAAAAAGACATTAGGATAAGTAGGATAGTTAATTTTTTCAGCAAAGAAATAATACGTTGCTTTTGTGAAGTTTAGGAAAAGTTCAGGCATTGTAGCATACAAATGCATAGAGCTCACAGTTAAAATCACAGATCACACAAAAGCATTCACATCCATAAAAGCCTATACGATTCCTTAAACTAGTCCTATACAATTAAGAGCTTGAAACTGAGTCATTAATTATCTAATTAGCCATATTATTTTTTGAAACTAAAATCTCTATTTCCCTTTAATCAGTACTGGAAATATTGGGATCCTAGGAAATAATTTTTGTAATACATAGTACCCTTCTCTTTTTTCCACTGAAATGTTGAGAAATATGCTTATTTAAGATATGCTTATTTAAGTGTTAAGCCACCAGTGCTGATTATTTTTTCAATACGTTTTAGATGAAAACAGCAGCTTTTATACTCTATATTAGCATTTTTTCTATAAAATTAGCATAGTGATTTTGTTAATTATACAAGTCAATGTCAACCATTGTTCCTGGAATTGGTACCGTGGTTCAAACCTCCAGTAACTATGACTCCGAAGCCTTATAAAGACCTATTTGACAAATGAATCCCCTGCTTTAAATCTATTTGTAGAACTACTCGAAGATGTGAATATAAAATTATTAACACAAATGCTTGCTGCTGCATTGCAGCATTGTTTATGAAAATAAAACTTAGAAATAAAGTGTCAAACAAGAGGAAAATAACTCACGTTATGGTACTTATACATTATGGAAAAGTATGCAACTATTAAAATGATATTTTGAGGAACTTTTAATGAGCTGAAAAATGGCTATGATAAAATGGCAAGTTAAAAAACAGTAAGCCAGATTGTACAGGCAGAATATTGTATCTGTTTATATAAATTGCATTGTTTACTTAATCCTCACAACATCCATGACACAGAAGTATTTTGTTCCAATCAATTTTTTTTTTAAAAAAGCAATGTAGAAACTTGCCCGAGTTCTCACAAAATTTAAGATTTATGGAGTAGAATGGGGAAGGAGGGTGTGATTTTTTTTTAATAAAGGAAAGATACATTCAAGGCCTTTGACAAATAGAAAATGACAATAGATGGTGAGAACACTCTCATTTGTTCTCTCCTTCCTGACTGTTGGTAGACATGTACCTGACTGTGAGGCACTAGTTGGTAATCCCTGGAGGAAAGAGAATCTGTATGAAAACTCACTACAGCCAAGTATTTTCCTGATTCTTCAAATGATTTCAAAGAGTTGAAGGATGTATATATTAAGAAATCCCAGTTTGAAAACAAATAATTATTCTGATGACATGGTTTCTCTCTTCAACAGTCAATAAAAGTAAGTTATCTTTTTCTGAGTATAAACTTCTTCCTTTTTTCAAGCCTAAAGATGAAAACTCAGGTTGTTGATTACTTATGAAGCAGTGGTTCTTAACCAGGAGTTGTTTTGATTCCAGTGGGAAATTTGTCATTGCCTAGACACATTTTTGCTTGTCAAGATAAGGAGGGGCCCTGCTGACATCTAGTGGGTAGAGACTAAGGAGGCTGCTAAACACTATGATGTATGTGTCAGTCCTTGCCCCAGCCCCCACACACACCAATAGCACATGCAAACACCAAAATATTATCTGGCCCACACATCAATAGGACCAAGGTTGAGAAACCTACTATGAAGAGACATTTCAAAGTGCTTTGCACAAGGCCAAAATAGTTCCTCTCTTTTCTGCTTCCGAGGTGGTTCCATGTCTGTGTTCCCACATGAGCAGTCCTGAGGACAACTTACTACCACTCTCAGCATCAGAGTGACTGTCAGGAAAATCTCCATGCACTCTTTACCACGTTCCATAGAAGGAGTTAATGTGAGAAAGGAAAAAGAGGGAAGGAGAGAGAAATCAAGCATTCTTTCCAATTTCTTGACATTCTTTTCCCTCTTACACTAATACTATTACAAGATACTTGATTCTGCAGATTAAACTGTTCTCATTTTCCATTAAGCTTATTTTTCAATATAGAAATGGAAAATATTTTCATAAATGAGTGCTCAAAACACGGCACTTCTTAAAACACTCTCTAGTTAAGAGAAAGCTAAATACAGATTTTTAAAAATGTGTCTAATACCACTGCCTTCATTTACAATTTCTCCTTCTCTTACACAAGGCTATAACAAATTACCCCATAAGAAAAAAATAGCAAGCATCCAGATCCCAGAAAATGTCATTCATGTCCATTCCCAAAAACCAGAGTGTAGTCCAACTAACCAAACTGTGGGATAGATATTGCTTCCCCTATTTCTGAAGATGCTATGATGGAAAATGTTTTAGGCTTTATGTTTTTGTGTGGGTATCTCTGGGGCCCATATTTCTTAAGCTTCTCCAAATCATCATTGATCTCTGTGGGACATCAACATGATATCGAGAAAACTACAACTTGAGACTCAAACAATTAATGACTCCTATGAGATATAAACAGGGGAAAATACTATCACAACTTGGTACATATTATTATAATTTAACGTGATTACTTCCAGAGTTCATGATGAATTTCAGAGCCTTATATGATACATCCAAGCATTGCTCTGTGAGCCAGGGATCACATTGCCTTAGTGAAATATATGGATAGGTCTTATAAACTTTGCCTGTCTTATACTCAAAAACTCCTTCCTGGAGGGCATAAGGGCTGAAGCCACACCAGAGTTCTGACAAATACCAGAAAGGGGTGGGGATAATGAACTCTTTTACTGAAAATAATAATAATTTCTCACATTTATTGACCACTTCCTATATTCTCGTACTATCCTGAATACAACTATTAACAAATTTCATCTTTATAAAAATAAGTGAGCCTGGTATAGTTGTGTAACTTTATGAGTCAGGTGACTGAGGCATAGTCAGATCCAACTTGCCCAAAGTCACACGCAGAATCACTGATAGAATGAGACTAAATGCTGCATTTTATATTGTGCCACACATATGACCCTGTGAGGAAAAGCAAAGCTACTGAAGGGTGCTGAGATATCATACTCCTTATTCAATGACGGACACCATTAAATGGGATTGCCTCAAGGACCTCTCCCAGGTCTGCTCCTTTTCTGACCGTATAATGTCTTCCTAAACCAATGGGGTTCAAACTACTGTCTGGTGTTTGTGCTCTTGGATACACCAAACATTTCAAGAACTCCATGGATGTAATTAGTTACAGGTAATCACTTTTGAAATCCTCAACGACCTATACATATTTTCCTAAAATTGATCCATCTGATCATTTTCTGAGTTTGAAGAGTGTTTCCAGGTCTGTGTTCCAAGTAGCACTCTCACCATCCCATTTCTCACATTTTTCAAAACTAAGGCTTCCTCTTACTATTTGCATATTACTATGTGAATTGCCCCAATTAGAAAAATGAAAGCAAACTTCCAAAACATAAGGACAATTTGAAATACTGTTTTTCATGAATCCTGTAGTTTTCTTTAATGAAGACACTTCAAACCCATGGCATGACTTCTTGTCATGACTCTGAGATATAGTACATATTTCTTTTCATGGAAAATGATGGCATTAGACATGTATTTTAGCCAATACAGTGATGTTTTGAAATCAGATATATAGTAGATTGATGACACGAATTTTTAACATCTATTCTTTTTGTTCTTAGTGCACCATGAAAGTATTGTCACAAAATGCATCCTCCTGAAGGAGAGAGTCCCATGACAGAAAAACTAAAAGACTATCTATAAAGAATATCATTGGCAGTGATGTTTTATATCATCTCAGCAATGCACATACCGGAAAATTACTTTGTGCATCTATTTGTCTTAGACTTAAAGACATGGCAGGAGTTTTTAAAAACTGATTTAAATATACAAATTTTATTGAAATTGATTTCATGGTCATTATCCCTAAATTGAATAATATCAATATGAAGCTCTCAGTTTTTGATGAATTGTATTTAAAGCACATACAATAATACCAGTGTAGTAAAATATTGTATTGTAAGGCTCAATGAAATCAACAGTATGTTAAATTTTCTAAACTTCTTAATTCCATTGTTTTAATAAAGGTAACTCTAACTGGAAGAATAGCAGATATGCTTAATTGTTATATAAGACTTGGAAAGTCTTTGTGGTAACATTTTCAGAAATTAAGAAAATGGGTGGTTCTTTTTTTCTTTCTTTTTTATTTTTGAGGAAGACTAGCCCTGAGCTAATATCTGCTGCCAATCCTTCTCTTTCTGCTGAGGAAGACTGGCCCTGAGCTAACATCCATGACCATCTTCCTATACTTTATATGTGGGACGCCTGCCACAGCATGGCTTGGCAAGTGGTACATAGGTTAGCACCCAGGATCCAAACCAGCAAACCCCAGGCCACTGAAGCAGAACATGAGAACTTAACCGTTGAGCCACCTGGCTGGCCGTGAACATGGGTGGTTCTAATGATCGCATAACAAACCACTCCAAAACATATTAGTTAAAACCAATAGCTATTTATTGCACTGGTCAGTATTGCATGAGTCAGTAAGTTAGTTTCTGTTGATCTGATCCTGACATGGCTGATCTTGGCATGGTTAGCTATGTGTATGATATTAGCTTGGTGGGTTAGACGATCTGTGTTTCTCATTATCCAATATGCTAGCCTGTGCTTGTTCACAGAACAGCTTTTCTAAGGGACTATGAAAATTCCAGATTGTGAAAGATTCACAAGCCCTCTCAGAGGCTTGAAACTAATGCAGTGTCACTTCAGCTAGACAAAGCTAGGCACAAAAACAGCTTACATCCCAGGAGTGGAGAAAATGATTCTGCCATTTGATCAGAAGAGTTGAAAGGAGGCTTG
This sequence comes from Equus caballus, assembly GCF_041296265.1. Taxonomy (NCBI): domain Eukaryota; kingdom Metazoa; phylum Chordata; class Mammalia; order Perissodactyla; family Equidae; genus Equus; species Equus caballus. The sequence goes on from NC_091695.1 coordinate 18,086,925, forward strand.
GATATGGAAAGGACTAAAGAATTTGAACCAAGTTTTCTATGTCCCTGGGTAACAACTCCTTTTAAAAGATATAATTTCCAAAATTTTGACCCTTAGCAAAATTGGAAGACAATCTAATTTTGTTTAATGCATTATTGAAAAATATTTTCATGAAAGATCATTGTGACAAATTGTCACATAACTTGGATGGAGTTGAAAGAGTTGAGTGATATTCCTATTAAAGCACTATTTCTGGCAGAATTTCTAGTCTCATTTACATTTAATATGACCGAATAGTCTCAGTATTTTCATTTTTACAAAATGGAAATAGAAATGATTCTGAACCCTCTTGCTTTCTAAAATTAAGTGATGTCTTTCCAAGGATACATTAATTAATCAAAATAAATAATGCAGACATATACTCATAATATTAATCATATGAAGAAATATGTCCTAAAATATTTTTTAATTTTGATTAATTATATTTATCCAAATTTTCAATGCAATTATATTTTTAATTAGTGGTGCAATTATTATTGAATCATTACAAGGTTAACTCAATACAGAAAGAAAAACTTCTGATTTTCCCAAAAGCATCATGAAATAAAAAGTATGAATCTGATTAATAAAATTGTAATGTTCAGTGGGGAGAGTAGGATTGAATATAAGTTCAAGAGAAGGAAAGGCACAAAGCTTTTTCAGATATTATTTATGTATTTTAAACAGATTATGCTATGCACTGCAAATTACACTTTTTGCTGCTAAATTCATGATGAAATATTTTATATGTAAAATTAAATTCTTGAGAAGTACATGACCAAAAAATGTGAAGGCTACTAACGTAACTCATGTTCTACATAGAAGCTACAGAATCTACCATAAAGAATCTGAAATGTCACAAATTGAAAATGAAAACAATATGACTGTATGCTGGTATTTAGTGGAAATTGTACATCTGATGTGTCTGGAGTCTTGAATGATTGCATTAATTCCATCAACAATGGGCCAGGTCATTTAAATATCATATGCCGTGATTTCCTCAAAGTAAAAGCAAAATGGGTTGCGTTAGTTCTACCACAAAATGTGGTCATCCTTGTTCCAAGCAGGACAGAAGTAAAATAAAATTCCCTATAAAGAGGCATTAATTATCATGAATTCAATTTAAGATTAATATAAATAATTTTTTAATTTCAAAGAAAATTAGAAATTGTATAATTGCTAAATATGTATGAAACAAGAAATTTGTGAATACCTAGAGAAACAGAAGTCAATAGAAGAGAAAAGCATTCCTTCATCCGACATCCAATATCCAAAACACTGTTTCTTACATATTTTATCTTTCCGTACAATGGGGTTGTTTCATTGATTTCTTATCATATAATATATATGACTGCAACATTTTGATAATGATCATAAGTTTAAAATAATATGAACACTCCAAATAAGTGTTTTGAATCCATATAAAATTATCCCCCACCTTCGTTGTTCTGCCTTACCAAAACACACTTGGAAATTTATTTCTTCCATTATACTGATGACTAGTTTGGAATTTTATGTAGACACATTGAGTAAAGAGAAGCAAAAGGGTTTACAAGACATTCAAGCAAAAGTGAGTTATTGATGTTAGAGAAATCTAGTATTTTTTATTTACCAGGTGAAATAGGTCTTAATGCTAATGACTGCCTGGTTTTCACTTTATTTTGAATGAAGTTACGTAGCTGATTAATTTTCAACACTTGAGGCAACTCCAAACAGGATTTTTTTTTGAGGAAGATTGGCCCTGAGCTAACATCCGTGCCCATCTTCCTCTATGTTATATGTGGGACACCTACAGCATGGCTTGATAAGCAGTGCATAGGTCTGTACCAGGGATCCGAACCGGTGGATCCAGGCTGCTGAAGTGGAGAGCGCTAACTTAACTGCTATGCCACTGGGCGTACCCCACACTTTTTTTTAAGGTGGATGTTCAGTTGAGGATTCAGAGATTACACTGATGTTCAGAAAAAAGAATCATAAAGAACTGATCATGTTTTTGACGTGTTATAGGCAAAATGATAGCATAAAATACAGATTGGGTAGACACTCATCCTGCTTACTTTTTGCCTATAAAATTTTTTGAGATCCACTCTACTATTTCTCAGGCTCTGGTGGAGCCTATCACAGCTTATCCTCCTGCCATACAGGAGCTCCTTTGAAACACATTCAGAATACAGATCACATATTACCAACTTTCCATTCATTCCAAGTAACCTGTATACACAAAAATACACACACACACATGAATACACATACATGCATGCTATAAAGTATTCGCTCAATAAAAAAATTGTTGCATCATTGACTCAGTACTACATTTTGGTTTCCTTGATCTTACCATGCTTCTGTCTTCTCAACAAAGCTTGTTGAAATGTGTCTCCTAAAATTCTGTCTGTTCTGTTATCCAAGGACAAATTCAAACAATACCTATTTTATGAAGGAAGTTCTCTAAAGTCTTTAAACGGATTTGAAACTTTTCTTTCTCTCAAATTCTCTATGATATTTATTATTTTCTACCTTAGACAAAGGTCACTTTCTTCACTGCCCTACTGTCAACACTGGATTTTACATTCATTGAAGGATGAAAACTATTTGTATTTTAACTGCTATTGGTACTTTTGTGAGAGATATTCATATATTTATTGAAAGCATAGTGTACTACATGTATAATAAAGAGGATAAAATTGTTTATTGAGATTATACAAGGTTTTACACATGATATTCATATAGTCTTTTAATCTTCACAGTCAGGTTAAGAGCTATTTTATGTTATCTCAATTTTGTAGATGACAAATTCAACATGAGAGAGATGGCTGTCTTATTTTCCAGTAAGAGACAGAGCCAAGTTTAGTCTGTTTGAACCAAAATCCATGATCTTTCCATTATACAAGATTAACTCTTCATAATTGTAAAGGTTTCTTTAAAATCAACTTTTATGTGCAGTATTTATTTACATGTCAGGGACAAACTCTACTAAAATAATATTCCTTTTCTTTTTCTTTCTTGTTTTTTTTGAGGAAGATTTGCCCTGAGCTAACTACTGCCAGTCCTCCTCTTTTGGCTGAGGAAGACTGGCCCAGAGCTAACATCCGTGCCAATCTTCCTCTGCTTTATATGTGGGATGCCAACACAGCATGGCCTGCCAAGCAGTGCCATATCTGCAGCCGGGATCTGAACCTTCGAACCCCATGCCACCAAGAAGTGGAACATGCGCACTTACCCGCTGCACCACCAGGCCGATCCTAAAATAATATTCTTAATAAGGAAATAGTTTACTATCCACTATTTTGCTTACTGTAGCCTTGACATCCTTATTTCTCAGACTGTAGGTCAGAGGATTCAACATGGGGATCACCACGGTGTAAAACACAGATGCCACTTTGACTGTGCGCCTGGGGTTTTTGGAGTTGGGCACACAGTAGAGGAAGAGGATGGTGCCGTAGAAGATAGTAATGGTGGTCAGGTGTGAGGCACAGGTGGAGAAGGCTTTGCAGCGCCCACCGGCTGAACGCATTTTGAGGATGTTGACAATGATAAACACATAAGACATGAGAATGATGAGTAGTGTGCTGACCCCATTCAAGGTGGCAAAAATGAAAAGCAGCAATTGGTTGACACAAGTATCAGAGCAAGAGACGGACAGCAATGAGGAGAATTCACAGAAGAAATGATTAATTGTGTTGAAACCTTGAAATGATAACTTGATTGCGGAACATGTGAATATCAAGGAACAAGCTACTCCCCATGCATATGATCTGACCACTAGCATGGCACAGAGTTTCTAGGACATGACAACTGTGTAGAGCAGAGGGTTACAAATGGCCACAAAGCAATCATAGGCTATCACAGCTAATAAAAAGAATTCAGTTACTGCAAAGGTAGAACAGAAAAACAATTGTGCTACACGTCCTATAAATGAAATTGTTCTGTCTTCTACAACTAGGTTCACCAGGGTCTTGGGAGTAATGATGGAGGAATAGCAGAAATCCACAAATGAAAGGTGGCTGAGGAAAAAGCACATCGGGGTGTGTAGTTTGGGGTTAATTTTGATTATTACAATCATCCCAATATTCCCTACAACAGTGACACTGTAGATGGCCAGAAAAATCAAGAAGAGAGGGATTTGCAGTTCTGGGAAATCTGAGAAGCCCAAGAGAGTGAACGTGGCCCAAGTTTTATTTCTCTCTGACAGCAACATGGTTTCTGTTTGTTAGAGTCTGAATCAGTCCTGAAAACAAAAAGATTAAGGAGAGTGAGGATATAAGAAGCTTGGTTAACTACCCTTACCAAGACTGGAAAACAAAGCAAAATATCTTTCAGGATTTCTCTGTGTAATTTTTATTTACGACATGCTCAATGTCTAAACTTTTCAAACATGATAACCATTTAAAATTTTAAATTTTTCTTTAGGTAAAAACAATACAATTATTGAATTACTTTTTTAAGTTCTCAATGGTAATTTTTTAATATTTAAAAATAAGAATATGAAATTGAGAGATTTATAGTTATGTTATCAAATATTTTCATAACATTTTCAGCTCTCCTTGAACATTGTAAGTTCATAAAAGATAAGCCTAGCATAATGCAATGACTGATTAAGTCAGTCCTATAGTCAGTAACAAAAATGAGACATTTCTGAAAATATTAATTTTTGCATTGTATACTCACACTGTGACATTAAGAATGAACACCCCTAATACTTTACATCTGTGCCTTTATTGTTAATTCCATATAGCACTTTAATCTTTGCTTTTGTATCTGACTCAGTAAATCTGCTATCAAAATTAACCTTAATTAATTATTTTCAGAGTATGCCCTTCAGTTCAGGGAGTCAATCCTTCCTGAATACTTATGCAATAATAAAAATGGAGCTGATGATAAAGATAATGTAGTCTACTTCTTTATTGTGGAGGTGACAAAACAAAAAGCTGGAGAGTCTTGGCTTTCCCAATGAAATGCAAATAAGGACCAATCTACATACTATGACTAGATCCCAGATCCCCAGACTCCCAGCCCTGTATCCATTTTATTACACCAGACTCTGATCCATATTCTAGTCTAGATGCTAACATATTTCCTTTATTAAATCATCATACTTTTAATTGACAAACTAGAGACTCTAAACCTATGGGAAATAGTCCAAAGACAGCATACATGCCACAGAGTTGTACTAGAAAGCAACATCAAGATGAAATAGGAATGAGATTTAGGGAAATTTTCTCTCTCAGGAATAATGAACTATAGTAAAGACTCTGACTTAGAAACTGCCCCTTCCTAAGTCTCTGTCTTACTCTCTTTCTGTTCTCCCTTCAAGACATATAGGATATTCATTCTGTCCTATATTACGTATGAAGGGGAGAGATTATAAATTGAGGTAGTATTGCACTCTGAAGACATTTCATGAGGAAATAGTGATACAAGAGAATTATATTTCTCTAAACTGTTGCCAATACTTCTAAGATCTTACCATTCTGGAAAACTCTTTCTTTATCATTTGTGGTAAGATAATCTCTGGTCTCAGGACCCAAGAAATAGATTTCAGATGGCTCATCAATAAAATGTCAGATCATATGCAAAACTGAGACCCTCAATCGTCCTGTTTCTATACCCATAAATTTGAATATTAAAGACAACCTCAAAAGACAATCCATTGCAAAGCCAGACATTCTAATTATCAAGCTTAATACAATATTTAATTTAGCTAGGGCATTTAAGAATTCATTTTCGGCCAGCCAGCCATGTAGCCAAGTGGTTAAGTTCACGTGCTCTGCTTTGGTGGCCCAAGGTTTCACCTGTTCTGATCTTGGGTGCTGACATGACACCGCTCATCAGGTCATGCTGAGGCAGCGTCCCACAGAGTACAACCAGAAGGACCTTCAACTACAATATACAAGTATGTATTGGGGGCTTTGGGGAGGGAAAAAAAAAAGATTGGCAACAGATGTTAGCACTAGTGCCAATCTTTTTTGAAAAAAAGGAATTCACTTTAAACTAATATTATATATTTAATATAATGCCTCTTGTGTCCCAAATGCTATATAGAAAATATAACAGTTAAAATCTTCTTTCTTATAATTCTTTCCCCATTTTGTTGTAAGTTTTGCTCTCACAGGACAACTGTTTCCTGCTTTATAATCTTAATTAAAGCTGGTCTCTTTTAATTTTCACTAGACAGTCTATTCAATCTCTACTTGTTTCATTTTATTTAAACATTTTTGTATTCTAACTTGACTCCCCTTCAAAAATTTCACAGAATCAAGACAATGCACAGTCCCTCAAATTCTCAGAGCTCTTCTCTCCCCATCCACACCAGTAGCTGTTGTTCATGGGCTGTTAGTGAGGAGCTCAGCTGAGCCAGGCCCTCTAACGCAAAGCTCTGTAAATGGTCATCCTCTTCCTTGCATGTTCAGATATGTAATTTTTGACTAAACATTTTCAAGAACTGTCTAGATATAAAAGGCAAGTTCCATCCCTCATGTTGTTTTCTACATACCACACATTGAAATTAACATCAATCTTTCCACAGAATCTTAAAACAAATCTGCTGATGGCAAAGGAAGGTGCACTGCAGGTTGAGAGTGATGTATGCATTCTTATAGCTATAGTCACTACCTTTGGGACAGGAACCCTAGAGACCACCTATTGCCCCATTGTCTTGAGGTCATTAAGTAAACAGTTAAAATCAATGACTTTTCTCTGATGTAATTCTTGTGTACTAGAAAACCTGGAGCAACATGAGGGGCATTTTATTTATATGAAATGAAGTTTTATTTAGTCTCTTCCTCCAGCCCCCAATCACTTCCATACCTTCCTACAATTATCAAAACTATGTAATTATAGAAGTCATCATTATCTGGTATTAACTGATTGACTACTATATGCTGGGCACAACCCTCTTCCTCTATACCATCCATTCTTACCATATCAGACAAGTGTGAAGATCCATCTTTTAGGTCATCGTGATCCATAGAGAACTAAAGCAATGATATTTACAAAGTTAAATATTAATTTGGGAAAACCGTCTGTCCTGTTACTTTAAAGTCTCTGTCCTATTCTATTACTCTTTCTCCCCTCTACTTTCTCCAGCTAATCTGGCCACCTGGCTTTTGTTCCTCACTTTTTGTTTCTCAAAAAATATCACACACTCTTTCCTTATGGTCCTTTCTACCACTTTTTTTGTCTACCATGGAATGCTTTCCCTTAAGTTTTTGTTCAAATGCACCTTTTCAGTGAAAACTTCCATGAACATACTATTATACTCCAGGGGTTACTGCACTACCCAATTTAGTGTTTCAAGTATGTAACATGGTTCAAATATATGTTTAATCATTATTTATTACATTCTTTCATATTGTTTGTTTCCCCCTCCTAGAATAAAATGTCCAGGAAAGCAGAGAATATATTCACTGATATAGTCTAAGTGTCTAGAACGGTGACTAGCATAAAGTAAGTATACCATGAATCTTTATGGAATGATAAACATTACCTTTCAAGGAACTGGGAATAGAGCCAAACCTACCTGAACCATGAAGGGTTTAAGTCTGAGAAAAGAGATACTTCACAAAGAACAATAAGGATGCTTTAGATGTGATTATTGAAACTGGGCAGTCAAAATAAAAGAAAAACATGCCAAAACAAATGTGTACTCTGCTGAATTTTCTCTCTAGTCAGAAAGCAGGGAAAGAAGGTTGAGTACATAATAGGGATACATAATTGCTAATTTTTGTTTCCTTCATTCATTGATTCAATAAATATTTATTACAGGTTTACCCTGAGCTGGGTACTCTCTTAGGTATTGGGGAAAAAGACAAAGAACTACCCTTTGTCAACAAATTTATATGTAATTGGGGATACAAAAAAACAAAAAAATACATAATAATTTCCTGTAATTATAAATGGAAGAAATATAAAATTGAAGGTGTCATTTTAAACAGGGAGCTCAGCAAAGACCATAGTGAGGTGTTATTTGAATATCGACCATTATGAAGTGAGAGAGTAAATTATGCAAATACCTGGGGGAAGAGTGTTGAGTTTTTGCCAAAGGCAGCAGCAAATACTACTGATTTTCAAATCGACAATCAGGTTTGTTTTTTTTTTTAATGCATCTCAATAATTTGCAGTTTGTGGTGATATTTCATGCCTTCTAAATCCCTTTTGTAAAAATACAATGGGTTTTTCAGAATGACATTATTTATGACAGAAAGAAAAACAAGGACATCTATCTGGGACATTTATGGATGTCCTTTAAAGCTGTATTTATGCCACAGTGTTGTTATTTATTAGAACGATAACAAAATATGAGATGACATTAGTTGAGCACTTTTGCAGTACATTTTCATTAATAAACTACCATGAAATAAATTCAGGTCTGCAATATAAACTGAGATTGTAAATGTAAAAGAGGTTTATCAATGTAATTTTCAAACTTTAAGTCTTTTGAAGGCAGTCATGAAAACAAAAAGTACTTCAGCCAATGCTGCAAGTCTCAAAACAAGGAACTACAAGAACTGCTTTCTACACGGATATTTTTCCTGTCCCAAATGTATTTTTGGCCAAAAGTGCTGTGTGAAGCCCAGAAAACAGGACTATGTGTGGTGTTCTTTGTCCTGAAGGGTTGAGACATTTTAGGGACAGCAAGTCCATGACTTCCAGTCTTATAAATTTGAGTCAGTTAAAATATAATTATATGTTTAGGGTATTATATTTCTCTATCAATCCACTTGCTAACAGAACTAAGTCATTAAAAGGAATTTATAAAAAATGTAAACTGATAAAATAAACATTCAAATAAACACTCATGTCAAAATTACACCTAATAAAAATAATAATGTATTCTTAAATAATTTAATACCAAACTCATGTTTAAATTTCCCCAATTGCTTCAAAGATATATTTTTATAGTTAGTTTGATTCAAAAATCAAAAAAAATCCTTGCTATAACTAAGCTTTTTCTATTATGTAACATTATGTTCTATTATGTACCGTTCCTCATGTGTTTGCACACGTGTATGAGTTTGTACACATATGTGTGTTTGGGTAACTTTTTGGAAAACATGGACCGTTTGTAGAATGCTGCAAGTTCTGTATTTAGCTTATTGCTTTGTCATTTGACTTGTTCCTGCACCAATGTTTGTAAATTGATACTCACATCAAGATTTATTACTTCAGTTTCACTCTGCTTCTTTTAAGCAAGAATTCTTCATAGGTGGTTCTGACTACTTCTGGTTGCACCAAATTGTAAGGTACATGTTAATTAGTTCTCCAAATTTTAGTGCCACTTAGTCTGATCTGTGGATTCAGGTAGCGTCAGCTTGATTACTTCCTTTTAACAGTTCTTATCAACTTTTCACTTAATGATTTTACTATCTATTGAAAGCATTTCCTTGATCCATTTTTTACTGGGAGCTCTAAAGTTGTGATTTATCAACTCAATCCTTTTATCTGCTCTTATTTCTCCTGAATTTCCCCTCATAAACTATTAGGTAATCCTGATATAAAGTTCATAAAGGAAATCCAGTATAAATATTTGTCTTCTTTATTTACCAGTTTTCAAAGTAATGATTTGATCCCCCAGCAAAGTGCATTTAATAGTAACCAGTGACATTATTTTTTGTGTTGTTGGCATCTGGATTTAAATGTTTACATTTAAACATATTTCATGCCTTTAAATTAATTGCAATCAACATTCATTTTTATGTTAATTGTAAGCCAGTGGGAACCATTTCAAACTGCCTTCTATGTCTCTTTGAAATGATTCAACTAGCTGTTAAAAACATTCTTGCTTTCTGGAAAATTAAGTTGCTTAAGGGTCATAACATTTTCTACTTCAGCCTTCAAATCATTTGTTTTTCCAAAAAGTTCTGGTTCTGTTTAGAGATCAAAGATTTCCCTTTAGAGAAAATTTTGGGAATAGGGATGTTCATTGCTACCAGGTTGTCACTATGAGTGACACTATTTTTAAGAGAAAAAGTGTTTCAAACTAAATTTCTATTTCAAATTAAGATGAAAAGTTTTTTGCATATCTTCTCTTCCTTTAGAGCTGTAACTCTTCTTTTATGTTTGCAACTTTAGTTTCAACGATATTTCAATAGTTACTTATTTAATTTATAGTAAATAAACATTACACAATGAGGATATATTCTCAAAACGCTGTGTTTAAAGTCTTTTATAGAAACACTGTGTGACCATGTGTCCAACATTATAGATTTGTTTGTTGTTGTTTTAAATTTTAGAGATTTTTTGTTTACTTTTTGAGATAAATATGTCTTTTAAACTATGTAAAATATTACATTCCCCCAAATCAAAGCTAAATTATAACTTATATTCCTAAAAGTTTTCTTTCATCTCTTCCTATCTTTATTAGTTTTTGTTTTATCTTTCCCTCTTCTCTCACACAATTTATCACACTACAAGAAATTTCTGTCTTACCTTTATTCACATAAGAAAATCTCCTGTAGGGCACTCCATTGCAATATATAGAAAGATTCCTTTTTCCATTTTCATAGCTGTATACTTCTTTATTCTGACCCATAGTTTAATCAACAACCCTCATATTGGACTTTATCCAGTCTATGGATGTTATAAATAATGCTTGGGAATATGTGATTTATACATAGTTTTGTTACTCTATCTTTGGAATAGATTCTTAGAACTGTGAATGCATTGAAAGAAGATAAATGCATTGAATCTAGATTGTTTCAGGTAGCATGGACATTTTAGCTATCTTTATTCTTCTAATCCATATGCATGGAATGTCTTTCCATTTCTTTGTGTCATCATTAATTTCTTTCAGCAAAGTCTTGTAGTTTTCATTGTATAGGTCTCTCACTTCCTTGGTTAAATTTATTCCAGGATATTTTATTATTTTTGTTGTGATTGTAAATGGGATTGTGTTCTTGACTTTTTCTGTTAGCTCATTATTAGAATATAGAAATACAGCTGATTTTTGTAAGTTGATTTTGTACCCTGAAACTTTGCTGTAATTGTTGATTACATCGAATAGCTTTCTGATAGATATTTTAGGGTTTTCTATATATAAAATTATGTCATCTGCAAACAGCAAGAGTTTCAATTCTTCATTGCCTGATTGGATTCCTTTTATTTCTTTTTCTTTCCTAATTCCTCTGGCCAAAACCTCCAGTACTATGTTGAATAAGAGTGGTAAGAGTGGGCACCCTTGTCTTGTTCCTTTGCTCAGAGGGACGACTTTCAGTTTTCCCCCATTGAGTATGATTTGGCTGTGGGTTTCTCGTACATGGTCTTTATTATGTTGACGTACTTTCCTTCTATAAACAATTTATTGAGAATTTTTATCAGAAATGGATGTTGGATCTTGTCAAATGCTTTCTCTGCATCTATTGAGATGATCATGTGGTTTTTGTTCTTCATTTTGTTAATATGGTGTATCACATTGATTCATTAGCAGATGTTCCTGCAAATCAGAACCATCCCTGTGTCCCTGGTATAAATAGAACTTGATCACGGTGTATGATCTATTTTAATATATTGCTGTCTTCCATTTGCCAGTGTTCTGTTGAGGATTTTTGCATCTATGTTCATCAGTGATATTGGCCTGTAATTTTCCTTCTTTGTGTTGTCCTTGTCTGTCTTTGATATCAGGGTAATGTTGGCCTCATAGAATGTCTTAGGAAGTGTTCCATCTTTTTCAATTTTCTGTAATAGTTTGAGAAAGATAAGTAGGAAATCTCCTTTGAATGTTTGATAGAATTATCCAGAGAAGACATCTGGGTCTTGGAGTTTTATTTTGGGAGGTATTTGATTACTGTTTCGATCTCTTTAGTTGTGATGGATCTATTCAGATTCTCTATTTCTTCTTGATTCACTTTGGGGTCCTGATCAGAATCTAAAAATTTATCCATTTCTTCTACGTTAACCAATTTGTTGGCATATAATTTTTCATAGTATTCTCTTATAATATTTTATATTTCTGTGGTACTCATTGTAATTTTGTTTGTGATCTTGAAGATCGAGCTCTTTGTTTCTGTGTTTTGCTCTGACCCCTACATTGGCCAGAAGATTATTTTAGTGACTGCTGCATTCAATGAAATAAATAGCCTAGTGATTATTCTTACTTCTAACTGCAATTCTGGGTGAACAAACCCCCAGCTTCCTTAAACTCCCGCAGCTCTACTGTAGTCCCATAAGGGGAAGTGAGTCCCAGTGGGACCATGGGAGCAGGTGGTAACAACCCTGAGCCCTAGCTTGATCACTCCTTTGTCCAGTGGGAAAATCCACAGTCCCACCACAGCTCCAGGGAGAGACTCAGCTCAGTGTTAGTGGAGAAGCCCTGCCCACCAAGCACAAAGGTTGGTGTGCCCTAGGAACAGATGTGGAATATCTGCAGCACATAGGAAAGTGCCCTCAGTTGCCACAAATGTCCACAGTATTACAGCATCCCCAAAGGGGCAGTACAACTGGCAAGACTGTGGGAGCAGGTGGAGACAATGCTGAGTCCCTGTGTGGTTATTCTCTTGACCAGTGGGAGAGTCCAGGATCCCACCATGGTCACAGGGAGTGGCACAGGCACAGACTCAGTGGGGAAGCCCCACCTATCAAGCACAACAGCTGTTTCAAAAGATACTACACTTTTGGGGCTGGCCCCGTGGCCGAGTGGTTAAGTTTGCATGCTCCGCTGCAGGCGGCCCAGTGTTTCGTTGGTTTGAATCCTGGGCACGGACATGGCACTGCTCATTAAACCACACTGAGGCAGCGTCCCACATGCCACAACTAGAAGGACCCACAACAAAGAATATATAACTATGTACTGGGGGGCTTTGGGGAGAAAAAGGAAAAAATAAAATCTTTAAAAAAAAAGATACTAGACTTTTTACATGATCACTATGCACAAAGTTTTCATTGTTTTATCATTCTTTTTTTTTACTTTAAACTGTTGTCAAGCACATTAGGAATACTCTTCATAAGTTCTGATAATTGAATAACATCCAAGATTTTTTTCTTATTGGCAAAATCACAATAGGATTTTGAACTTCCAGCTGAACTATAATGTTAAGATAGGATTGCAGGGACAAGAAAGCAAAACAAAATAATTTTTAAGCAGAAGATAGTCTGAGCCAATGTAGTAATAGGGATGCTCATGTTCCTATCAACTAGAAGTAGAGTTTATGCAGGTAGCAGTAAAAGATAAGGTTGGAGGATCCGAAGAGCCAAATTGTGAACAGAATGCAGTTGGGGTCAGTGTAGTTGAACTCTTTAATAGGATCCCATGCCAACAGAACAAGTAAGGAATGATGAAGAAGTTGTGGTTGTCAAAAGGTATAGATATTGTGAATGAAATTGATCCCATTCTAATATTATGATATATTGACTCCATAAATAGATTATGTAGACAGAAAGAGGCAACTCCTGTTTTCATTTTAATTTGGAACGAAGCATTGTGTCCTGGATAGCATCTCATTGCGTGAGCCAGTGGTTCCCAATAACTATTAATAACTGTGTAGGTACCCTGCAGTGTCAAGTAAATAGCAGTGAAAAGTATATATTGCAATAAAGCATCTAATAAACCAATTAATGTCCTCAAGATTTCTGGAATACAGAAGAAAAGTAAAAGGAGACTCTGACCAATGTCTTCAAATATTTCAAGGCTAAAATGTGAAAGAATGGCTGGTCTTGTTTACTGTGTATTCAAGAAAGAGAATTAATTCCATTAAATTACAAACCACAGGAAAACCAATTTCAGAATTAAGAAAAAGAACTTTCTCTCCAGAGTGTCCAAAAATAGAATAGTATGAATGATTCTTAGCATCCCTTTGTTGCTCAGTTTTACTAATAGGATATAAGAAGAGGTTATAAAGATAAAAACTTTAATGTAAGTAAAAGGAACGGGGAGGTTCTTGAGGAAGAATGTAGACAAACAATAAAACTCCTTAGGCTGACCTCGTGGTGCAGCGGTTAAGTGCGCATGTTCTGCTTTGGTGGCCAGGGGTTCACTGGTTCAGATCCCAGGTGTGGATATGGCACTGCTTGGCAAGCCATGCTGTGGTAGGGATCCCACATATAAAACAGAGGAAGATGGGCAAGGATGTTAGCTCAGGGCCAGTCTTCCTTAGCAAAAAGAGGAGGATTGGCAGCAGTTAGCTTAGGGCTAGTCTTCCTCAATAAAACAAAAAACTCTACGATGTTTCTCTGCATTTCCCATATTCTGTGACTAATCCTCATATTCATAGGAGCTCTAGCTAAGATCACTTCATTTTGGGCATTCCCAAATATTCTGTTGTTTTTAAATTATTTTTATGTTTCTCAGATCTCAGAAATTAGAAGTATCTCATGGATTGGTTTAACCCCCTTTCAAAAAAAGTGACTCTTACACTAATTAAGTAGCATGCTCTAACCTTCCTAACCAAAAGGGATTTGGTTCAATGTAAGACTTATTAATTCTTTCCTTCAAATGAGGATACCATTCATGCAAGCATATATAAGTATGTAAGTATAGCATACAATAAGAAGAAATTCAATTCAAAATAGCCTCCCAAATCCAGTATGATATATACATATATAGCTAGAGATAGAGATATATAGATATTAGTATAGATGTAGATAGGTAGATAGAGATATAGATAGCTTTGATAATGGAAAGTATAAACTGTATGCCCATGACTAGCGCTCTGTGTGTAGTATAACTCTCAATTAATGTGATTACAGGCAATTTTCTTCATCTTTCTCTGATCTAAGTTGAGTCTACAATCTGGCACATATTTCAGAAAAGATTAAAGAGTTAAGGTACACTTGATATTGAATCTCTTAAATCTCAGTTTAGTATTATTTGTTATTAGAAAAGAGGTAATTTTTTTCTTAAGCTTATTCTAATTTGACATAAAGAGAAAGAAATATTGGTTTCACTTACTTCCAACATTGCCAGTTCAGCTTTCATCTATTTGTAATCTCATTATCAGCCAAATTATATAGGAATTGGCAGAATTTTTTCATAAGGTCCAGTACTACAAAAATCCCTCTGCAAATAGTAGCAAAGTATGAATTTCTTTCCTTTACAAGTGGTACAAATGCAATAACCACTAGATGGCAGAGTGATACCATAATTTAAATCAAGACACTAAAATCACAGTGTATTAATTTCTCTAAAGAGTAACAGAGAAAAGGAATAGAAAACAAGATGTTCACAGTATGAATATACCTTGAAGATCGTTTATTCCATCCTCTTTCTTTCAGGGATAAGGGAATATATGTGCAAAGATGATAAATTACCTAACAATTCAAGCATCAACTCACCTTTTATTTTTATCTTGTTTTTCTGTTTATTAATTTTAAACTAGGAGTAATGTGTTGGCTCTTGGTTGCTTACACATCACACAGTTTGAGTAATAAAGAGCATTAACAGTTCATTCCAACTCATTTATAATAAGTAAATACACAAATAAAAGGGATCATCAATATATACAGATATTAGTATAAAGACAAAAATACAAACCTTCCTTAAAAGATGAGCAAAAAACCCAAAATGGTGAAAAGTCATTTCTCTAGATATATACACACCTATGAGCATTACATATCCGTATAAATATACATGCATGTGTATGATGTAAAATATCTTATACGTGACAAAATATTACAGAACTGAAACAGAACATACTGATTATATTAATAAATTTAATGACATACTTAAATTCAACACTGTGCTATATACATGAGAAATTCATAAACAAGGAGATTCAGTAAAGTTAAAATTGAAGAATAAGTTAGTGATCCCTAAATTAATTTCATTGTCACAGAAAATATTCTGAATGATTTCAGTCCTTCGATCTTTGTTGTGGTTTGCTTTATGATCCAGCAAATAGTCAATTGTAGTAAATTTTCTATGTGCACTGAAAAACATATGTATGCTGTTTTTGTTGGTAGTCATATTCTTTGAAAGTTAACTAGTCAAATATTTCAATTATGTAATTCACAACTTCTATATTCTTAGATATTGTATTGCTTGTTTATTCATCAATGGGAGAAGTACGTTAAATTCTGCCATGGCAATGAAGGACTTATCTATTTCTTCTTATAGCTCTGGATCTTTTCTTTACCTGTTTTGAAGATCTATTATCAAGTGTATGGATATTTGAATTGTAATTTCTTCTTAGTTGGTAGAGCTCTATAACATTTAGAAATAATCCTCTTTATATTTAGCAATTTTATTTTACTTAAAATATAGTATGTCTTATATTATTATAGCTGCATGAGTTTCTCTAGAGAGACTTAGCTCTTTGTCTCATTTCATAATGTTTAAAGTAGATAAACACATGCATAAGATACTACTCAGAAATTTACCCAGGTCTATACCCCAAGGAAATATTTATGTTCATCAAACAATATAGCAAGATTCTTCGTAATGCCACTATCTGTAATACCTGCAAAGTAAAAAACAAAAACAAAAAAACTTAAAAAGCCATCAACATTTTTACTTTTATAATTTGGGATATATTCAAAGAAATTTGCAAACAAGATGAATAGATGTTATAAATATAATGCTGAGCATAAGAAACTAGATACAAAAATATTCTGTATAGTTTTATAGTTAAAAACATAAAATATTGATGTTATAATTTATATAGTAATTTTATTTGAATTAGAGAAGGTTGGTAAATGAAAATGATCAAGCGTGCCTTGAGTTTTGTTAAAGTCCTTCTTCTTGGTCTCTATGCTAGTTACAGAGCTGTGCTGATTTTGTAAAAACACATGCTGGTTTTCATGCACTTTTTTGTATGCATGTTAAAACTAAAAAAAAAATTACAATTTGATAAAGTATAAGAAAAAAGGAAATAAAATGATGTCAAAATCATGACATGTGACAAAGGAAAATGCAGACCATAAAGTTTTAAATGTAGTAAAAGAAACAAACACTATATTACAAAAGCTAGAATCCACAATGAAGATATAGCAGTTATTAATATTTATATATCTAATGACAAAGCAATGATTTCCATAAACCAAAAACTATAAGAGATGAGAGGAGAAATAACAGAGACTCTCAATTCAAGACAAAAGAAAAATAAAAAACAGTGGCCTACTGGTTAAGTTTGCATGCTCCAATTCCTTGGCCCACTGCTCACCTGTTTGAAATGTGGGTGTAGACCTACACACCACTCATCCAAGCCATGCTAGTGGTGGCATCCCACACAGAAGAACTAGAAGGACTTACAACTATAATATACCACTATGTACTGGGGCTTTGAGGAGAAAATAAATAGAGGAAGATTGGCAACAGGTATTAGCTTAGGACCAATCTTCTTCACACACACAAAAAAAGAGAGAAATAAAGAAAAGAAAAAGAAATGACATTTAGTAACTAAAGTTATAATCCCAAATAACACAATCGCATATATATCATGGAACTCCAGTAATAAGACATACAATTTTTTTCAACTGCACATGAACATTCATAAAAACTGACTATATTTTAAACCAAGAGTAACCACAATAAATCCAACAAAAAATAAAATGTAAATAACATTCCCTGAATACTAATAGATACAATGTAAATAGCTAAAAATGTAAATAGCATTCCCTGAATACTAATAAATCCAAATATAAACTAATAACAATGTTTATCAAACAATAAGGCATTCCATTTGAAAATGTAAAAGCACGCCATTAGAAAATAACAAAGGAAAAATATAGACCGCGACTGCAAAATTACTATATGAGATATATACTAGGCAAGTTTCAGAAGAAATTTTATGGAAATGCATATTGATATTATTAAACCCATTAAATGAAAATAAATAAACACTCCATTCCGAAGGTCGAAAAGAAGGTCTTAAGATAATAACACCTAAAATTCCATCTTCCCTCTCATCCTCCCAAAACCCATTCAGACCAGATAAAGCAAATGAACTTCCCACACTTTTTGCATCACTGTAAGGAAGATAATCTTATGAAGTTGAAGATGCCTATAAGTAGAGAAATATTTATCAAAAGTAAAAAAAAACTATCTCTGGCCCTCCAATTACCATAATTCTATGAGTGACCAGTGAAGAAGTCTGAAGAAATGGTTTAGAAAAGAGAAAAGGGAAGTGGAGATACTGTTAGTAATATAAAACAGATAAAATCAATAAGAAAATTCCTCTTACATAACCAATAATTAAAAACACCTCCAAAGTCTGATAGAGGACAGCATTGGATACAGGAAAAAACATAGCAATTATATAGGATTTGAGGTGAAAAACTCAATGAAAAATATTTCTAAGGGAAAGTAGGGAAGGAAAACAAGGACAGCATCCTTTAGAGTTGTAATGGTTAAGAGAAAAGGAAGTATGTAAGTGTCATTTTTAAACTACACACACACTACACTTCACTATACTGTCAGAAGAAAGCAATAAAGCCTCTTAAACCAGAAATCTTGTAAACCGAAAAGACCCCTCAACTTAGTGCACAAAGTTAATAAAAATGTCTATATCCATACACTGTTTCTATAAGGGGGGTGAGGGACACAAAATAAGAGTCAAAATGTTTTTAAAAATCCCCAAAATAGTATACACAAAATAAGCAGAAGGAAACTATAACATAACATTTTTAATTGAACTAAATATCCTTAAATAGTACCTTAGAAATATTAAAAATATGCCTTGAATAAAAACTTCAAAAAAATACAAGCTAAATAGAAAAAAGAGATTATACCTAAAGAGAGTTGACTGATCTCAATAAAGAAATTGAAGAAAAAATAATAGGAAAACATCCATGAAATCATATTTGGTTCTTTGGATAGATCAATACAATTAGTAAATGCCCAGCTTTTGTATCAAAAGAAAAAGAAAACATTACCAACATCAATATTTAAAAAGGATATCCTGGGGCTGGTCCTGTGGCCAAGTGGTTAAGTTCGCGTGCTCTGCTTCCTTGCCCTGGGGTTTCACTGGTTCAGATCCTGGACATGGATATGGCAATGCTCATCAGGCCATTTTGAGGCGGCATCCCACATGCCACAACTAGAAGGACCCACAACTAAAATATACAACTACATACTGGGGGCAGTTAGGGAGAAAAAGCAAAAAGAAAAGAGAAAAAGAAATTTTTTAAAAAAATAAAAAAGATATCCTATAGATATTAGAAAGATAATAAGCAAATACTATAAATAATTTTGTCATTTTTTTATCATATACCTCATATTTATCTTTCTCTTTAGATTTGCCAGGACTTTTCTTATTATGCTAAAACAATGTAACACATACGTGAAATAAAATGGAAAGCTTTCTGATACTGTCTCATACATTTATTTTTAAATATACTATTATAAAAGGCTTAGTGAATTCAATTGCAAAAATTTTATTTCAGATTTTTGCATATCTGTTCGCAAGAGAAATTAATCACATTTGTAAAATATTATCTTTAAAATTTGCTACTTAGAATAGATATGCAGATTTCATTCTTTTCCTATATTCTGGGAAATCTAAAGACTTTTACAGAATTCATTTAGAGCTGTCAGTTCCCAGCATTTAACAAAATACCACTCTCCATTCCTCTTGTAAAGTAAAGTAGAGAGAGAAGCCAATTATCATTCTTATTCATGAAAATGAAATGAACAAATATCTCAAATCAAGTTTTCTATTTCTTCTTGTGCATACCTTGATGTATTAAAATGGCTGAGCAGGCACTCCCAGCTTTCCTGCTCCTCCAGAATCACAAAAAAAGAAAAAAGCAAATACTGCCAGAACAAACTATCAGAAAACTGGAAAACAACCAAAGATGTACAGCAACCAAGGTGATGATAAAACAAAACAAAAAATAAAAAGTAACTTAAAAGAGGTAGCAAATTTTTGCGGCATTTTTACTTGCCCTTGGCCACCCTCTCCCTGGTGTGGTTGCAGTATTGAAATGGTAGCCTGCATTCCCAGTGTGGGATTCAGAACTCTCGTTCTGGAGGGAGCAGAAACAATCATATTTGCAAATTATTGTGTATGTCTATTCTTATCTGTCTGGAGGCTACGTGAAAGACTGATACAAAGTATCTCTTCTTCCATCTAACACAGAAATCTCAGGTGGGAATAACAATGGGTATTGCGTGAAAACACTGCAAGATGAATAAGAATCTACTGATGCTTAAGTTCCAGAAGAAAATACAGAGCAGAGTTTATTCGGGAAATTAGGACATTCAAAAGCACGTCTGAATATGGGGGAATTAGGAAGATATGTTCATGTTCAGGGAGAGATATATGCTCAGAAAGAACTTGAGAAGACCCTAGGCTTTCATCTTTGGCAGATCCCTAGGCTCAGTATAAGCCTGGCTGATTGTTGAAAGAGTGTCCCAGCCCTTAGCCAATCTGCAAAGCCTGGAGGACAACTTCATGCTGTCTACAAGAGACTCACTTTAGACCCACAGAAACAAATAGATTGAAAGTGAAATGATGGAGAAAGATATACTTTGCAGAGAATAAGCAAAAGAGAGCAGGTTTGGAAGTACTAATATGAGACAAAATAGACTTCAAGTCAAAAATGGCTACAAGAGAAAAAGAAGGACATTATATATTGATAAAAGGTTCAGTTTGTCAAGAAGCTATAACAATTATAAATATATATGTATATGTATATATATATGAGCCCTGTTAAATTTTAAAGATCTTAGTGACTTTATTCCATGATTCCTGTATCAGGCAACATCCAGTCTAGCAGATAGAAATGAGCTCTGAAGAACTATACAAAATGAAAGACTTTTATTGGCAGAAGGGAGCAGGAACAAGGAAGTTATACTAGGCATAAAAACAGATTGGTTGCCGCAAGGTTACTTTCCTTTAGGGGATGGCAGGAATCTATCATGCAGATTACCTGACTAGTGATGATCAGACAATTCCTGATTGACCGACTTCAGATTCCACTTTTGGAAGAGCCAAAACTATAATTAAGTCAAGTTTTGGTTTGGTAATGTTGGAATTAGCATAACTGACTCCATTTTGGACCTGCTGTCTTGTTTTTAACAGTCTCAAAGTATATAAAGGAAAAATTGAGAGAATTGAAGACAGACATAGAGAGTTCTACAATAATATCTGGAGAATTCAATATACCACTCTCAATAATGTATAAAACATCTAGACAGAAGATCAATAGTGCAATAGAGACCTTAAACAACACTTAAAATAACTAGGCCTGATAGACATATATAAAACATTCCACCCAACCAAAGCAGAATGCACATTCTTACCTAGTGCACAAGGAACATTATCCAGGATAGACCAAATTTTAGGCCACAGAACAAGCCTCAGTATACTTAAAAAGATTAAAACCATACAAAGCATCTTTTTTTTAATTTTTTTATTGAGTTAATGATAGGTTACAATCTTGTGAAATTTCAATTGTATATTAATGTTTGTCAGTCATGTTGTAGGAGCACCACTTCACCCTTTGTGCCCACCCCCCACCCAACCTTTCCCCTGGTACCCACTAAACTGTTCATAGTCCATAATTTTAAATTCCTCGTATGAGTGGAGTCATACACAGATTATCCTTCTCTCACTGGCTTATTTCACTTAACATAATTCCCTCAAGGTCTATCCATGTTATTGCAAATGGAATGATTTTGTTCTGTTTTACAGCTGAGTAGTATTCCACTGTATATGTGTACCACATCTTCTTTATCCATTCGTCTGTTGCTGGGCACTTAGGTTGCTTCCATGTCTTGGCTATTGTAAATAATGCTGCAATAAACATTGGGGTGCATAGGACTTTTGGGATTGCTGACTTCAAGCTCTTTGGATAAATACCCAGTAGTGGGATGGCTGGATCGTATGGTAGTTCTATTTTTAATTTTTTGAGGAATCTCCATACTGTTTTCCATAGTGGCTGCACCAGTTTGCATTCCCACCAGCAGTGTATGAGGGTTCCTTTTTCTCCGCAACCTGTCCAACATTTGTTACTATTAGTTTTAGATATTTTTGTCATTCTAACGGGTGTAAGGTGATATCTTAGTGTAGTTTTGATTTGCATTTCCCTGATGATCAGCGATGATGAGCATGTTTTCATGTGCCTATTGGCCATCAGTATATCTTCTTTGGAGAAATGTCTGTTCATGTCTCCAGCCCATTTTTTGATTGGGTTGTTTGATGTTTTGTTGTTGAGTTGTGAGAGTTCATTATATATTATTGCTATTAAGCCTTTGTCAGATATATGACTTGCAAATATTTTTTTCCCAGTTAGTGGGTTGTTTTTTTGTTTCAATCCTGTTTTCACTTGCCTTGGAGAAGCTCTTTAGTCTGATGAAGTCCCATTTGTTTATTCTTTCTATTGTTTCCCTTCTCTGAGAAGGCATGGTGTCCAAAAAGATCCTTTTAATACTGATGTCAAAGAGTGTACTGCCTACGTTTTCTTCCAGAAGCCTTATGGTTTCAGGTCTCACCTTTAGGTCTTTGATCCATTTAGAGTTTATTTTGGTGAATGGTGAAAAAGAATGGTCAATTTTCATTCTTTTTCATGTGGCTTTCCAGTTTTCCCAGCACCATTTGTTGAAAAGACTTTCTTTTCTCCATTGTATGCCCTCACCTCCTTTGTCAAAGATAAGCTGTCCATAGATGTGTGGTTTTATTTCTGGGCTTTCAATTCTGTTCCATTGATCTGTGCACCTGTTTTTGTAGCAGTACCATGCTGTTTTGATTACTGTAGCTTTGTAGTATGTTTGGAAGTCAGGGATTGTCATGCCTCCCGTTTTGTTCTTTTTTCTCAGGATTGCTTTAGCAATTCGGGGTCTTTTGTTGCCCCATATGAATTTTAGGATTCTTTGTTCTAATTCTGTAAAGAATGTCATTGGGATTCTGATTGGGATGGCGTCGAATCTGCAGATTGCTTTAGGTAGAACGGGCATTTTAACTATGTTTATTCTTCCAATCCAAGTACATGGGATGTCTTTCCATCTCCTTATGTCGTCATCCAATTCTCTCAGAAAGGCCATGTAATTTTCATTATATATGTTCTTCACTTCCTTAGTTAAATTTCTCCCAAGGTATTTTATTCTTTTTGTTGTGATTGTGAATGGTATTGTGTTCTTGAGTTCTTTTTCTGTTGGTTCATTACTGGAGTATAGAAATGCTATTGATTTATGCCAATTGATTTTATACCCTGCGACTTTGCTGTAGTTGTTGATTACTTCTAAGAGTTTTCCAATGGATTCTTTGGGGTTTTCTATATATAAGATCGTGTTGTCTGCAAACAGTGAGAGTTTCACTTCTTCCCTCCCTATTTGGATTCCTTTTATTCCTTTTTCTTGCCTGATTGCTCTGGCCAGGATCTCCAGTACTATGTTAAATAAGATTGTGATAGAGGGCATCCTTGTCTCGTTCCTGTTTTCAGGGGGATGGTGTTCAGTATTTCCCCATTGAGTATGATGTTGGCTATGGGTTTGTCATATATGGCCTTTATTATGTTGAGGTAGTTTCCTTCTTTGCCCATTTTGTTCAGAGTTTTTATCATAAATGGCTGTTGGATCTTGTCAAATGCTTTCTCTGCATCTATTGAGATGATCATGTGGTTTTTATTCCTCAGTTTGTTGATGTGGTGTATCACGTTGATTGATTTGCAGATGTTGAACCATCCCTGTGTCCCTGGTATGAATCCCAACTGATCATGATGTATGATCCTTTTGATGAATTGCTGAATTCTGCTTGCCAAAATTTTGTTTAGAATTTTTGCATCTATGTTCATCAGTGATATTGGCCTGTAGTTCTCTTTTTTCGTGGTGTCCTTGTCAGGTTTTGGTATCAGCGTGATGTTGGCCTCATAGGATGTGTTAAGAAGTGTTCCATCTTCCCTAATTTTTTGGAATAGCTTGAAAAGGATAGGTATTAAATCCTCTCTGAAAGTTTGGTAGAATTCCCCAGGAAAGCCATCTGGTCCTGGGGTTTTATTCTTTGGGATGTTTTTGATTGCTGTTTCAATCTCTTTCCTTGTGATTAGTCTATTCAAATAGTCTGCCTCTTCTTGAGTGAGATTGTAGGAGTCCAAGAATTTATCCATTTCCTCTAGGTTATCCATTCTGTTGGCATATAGTTTTTTTGTAGTATTCTCTTATAATCTGTTGTATTTCTGCAGAGTCTGTTGTTATTTCTCCTTGCTCATTTCTGATTTTGTTTATTTGAGCTTTCTCCATTTTTTTCTTTGTAAATCTGGCTAGTGGTTTGTCAATTTTATTTATCTTCTCAAAAAAACAGCTCTTTGTCTCATTGATTCTTTCTACTGCCTTTTTCGTTTCAATAGTATTTATTTCTGCTCTGATTTTTATTATTTCTCTCCTTCTGCTGACTTTGGGCTTCATTTGTTCTTTTTTTCTCTAGTTCAGTTAGGTGTGCTTTAAGGTTGCTTGTTTGGGATTTTTCTTGTCTGTTAAGATGTGCCTGTATTGTGATGAATTTTCCTCTTAATACAGCTTTTCTGTATCCCATATGAGTTGGTATGGCATGCTATCATTTTCATTTGTTTCCAGGTATTTTTTTAATTTCTTCTTTAATTTCTTCAAGGATCCATTGCTTGTTCAGTAGTGTGTCATTTAGTCTCCACATCTTTGTGCCTATCTCAGCTTTTTTCTTGAAATTAATTTCTAGCCTCATAGCATTCTGATCGGAGAAGATGCTTGTTATTATTTCAATTTTTTTAAATTTGTAGAGGCTTGCCTTGTTTCCCAACATATGGTCTATCCTTGAGAATGTTCCATGTGCACTTGAGAAGAATGTGTATTCAGCTCTTTCAGGGTGAAGTGATCTATATATGTCTATTAAGTCCAATTGTTTTAGTTTTTCATTTAGCTCCACTATTTCCTTGTTTATTTTCTGTCTGGATGATCTGTCCATTGATGTGAGTGGGGTGTTGAGGTCCCCTACTATTATTGTCTTGTTTTTAACATCTTCCTTTAGGTCCGTTAATAGTTGCTTTATGAATCTTGGTGCTCCTGTGTTGGGTGCATAGATATTTATAAGCATTATTTCTTCTTGATGAAGTGTCCCTTTGATCATTATATATTGTCCCTCTGTGTCTCTCTTTACCTGTCTTATTTTGAAATCCACTTGGTCTGTTATAAGAATTGCAACACCTGCCTTTTTTTTCCTTGCTATTTGCTTGAAGTATTGTCCCCCACCCCTTCACCCTGAGTCTGTGTCTGTCCTTGGGGCTGAGGTGTGTTTCCTGGAGGCAACAAATTGTTGGATCTTGTTCTTTAATCCATTTTGCCACTCTGTGTCTTTTTATTGGAGAGTTCCATCCGTTCACATTGAGAGTGATTATTGATGCATGTGGACTTAATGCTGTCAATCTGTCGCTCATTATCTTGTTTTCCTGCGTTTCTTTTCCTGTTTGCTTTAAACTACCCATTTAATACAGCAATTTCTTATGCTAGGTTTCTTAGATTTTTCCTTATTTATGATTTGTGACTCTGTTCTGTACTGTATTTTAGCGTCTACCTTGAAGTTTGTATTTAGAATCTCGTGTATAATATAGTGTATTCTCTGGTGGTCTCTTACTTCCTTGACCAATACTGATTTAGAACCTTTGCTCTTCCCCTCCTAAATAATTATTTTCATTTTTTATTCCAACTCGTCTTATTAATTTGTAGTCCGAGTGCTAAGATCATCCTTGTTTTGGTAGTTTCCTTACCTTTACCCTAATGCTATAGTTGAATATTTGCTATCCTGTTCTGGTTCTATCCATCAGTCTCCCTAGTCTGTGGCTTGTGTCCCCTTTCTCCCTTTTTTCTTTTTTCAGGTATGAGAGCCTTCTTGAGGATTTCTTGTAATGGAGGGCTTTTGGTTACAAATTCCCTTAACTTTTGTTTGTCTGGAAAAGATTTAATTTCTCCCTCATATCTGAAGGAAATTCTTGCTGGATAGAGTATTCTTGGCTGAAGATTTTTATCTTTTAAAGCTTTGAATATGTCACTCCATTCTCTCCTAGCTTGTAGGGTTTCTGTAGAGAAATCTGCTGACAGTCTGATAGGGGCTCCTTTATAGGTTATTCTCTTTTTATTTCTTACATCCCTGAGTATTTTTTCCTTATCATTCCTATGTGCCAACTTTACTATTATGTGCCTTGCGGTGGGTCTTTTTACATTGACAAATCTAGGAGATCTAAAACCCTCCTCTACACACATTTCTCCGTTGATCCCTAGATTTGGGAAGTTCTCTTCAATAATTTCATTAAGTACACTTTCTACTCCATTTTCCTTTTCCATATTCTCGGGAATTCCTATGATCCTTATGTTCTTACTCCTCATTGAATCCATTATCTCTTGGAGATTTTCCTCATTTTTTTTAATTCTTAGTTCTCTTTCTTCCTCTGTCTGGAGCCATTCAGCCTGTCTATCTTCAATTATGTTAATTTTCTCTTCTATGGTGTCTACACAGGCATTCAGGGAATCCGTATTCTGTTTTATCTGTTCCATTGTGTTTTACATCTCAAGTAATTCTGTTTGATTCTTCTTTATGATTTCAAACTCTTTTGTGAAGTAACTCCAGAACTCAGCTTGTTTCTCTATCTTTCTCTCTACCTCATTGAGTTTTTCGATTATAGCTCCTGTGAACTCATTATCACTTAGTTTACCTAATTCCAAGTCCACAAGACTTAATTCTATGTTTTTATTGTTTTCCTTCTGGTCTGGGGCTTTTATAAATTGCTGGATGGTAGAAGAGTGATTTTTTCACATGGTGGTAGAATTCGGTTGCAGTTACAGCCTTTCGCCACTAGATGGGGGTTGAGAGCCACGTGTTATGAGCTCTCCAACTTGAGGCAAGATGGCTGCGCCCACTGGATTTGCCAGGAGGGAGGGGCTGTTACTCACACGCGCTGGTCTGGGTTCAGATCAGTTCTGTTTTCTGGTCTCCCAAGGCCCTTGGTTTATGGGGTCCCCACGGACGGAAGCTTTCCCCCAGTCAGCGGGTTTCCACTGAACCAGGGCAGGAGTCCTGGATGATCTGCCAGCCACGGGGCCCCTCCCCCGCTCCTTCCCGACCCCCGCCGCAGCAATCACAGACTCTAGGGGAGGGAGTGACGGTCTCTCCTACCATTCCAGTGCCTCCGAGGCTGTAAGTAGGGTTTATGATCTCTGCCTTCTTGGTATTGTAGGTCTCTAATCAGCCGGCATTATGTTTATTCTCTGAAATTCAGTTCTTCCAATCTTTTGTTGTATTTTGGAGGGGAGAGAACCCCAGGTCAGCTCACCCCACCATTTTGCTCTGCTCCTTCCCCATCCATACAAAGCATCTTATCCAGCCACAATGAACTGAAGCTAGAAATCACTGACAGAAGGAAAACTCGAAAATTTTCAAATAAGTTGAAATTAAACAGTACATTCTTAAACAACCAAAGGGCTGAAAAGAAATCACAAGAACAATTAGAAAATTCCTAGAGACAAATTAAAATAACACAACGTATCAAAACTTATGAGACACAGTAAAGACAGTGCTCAGAGAGAAATGAATAGCAGTAAAAGTTTATGTTAAAAAATAAACAGGATCTTGGACCAGCCCCAGTGGCCTAGTGGTTAAGTTCACTGTGCTCTGCATGAATGGTCTGGTTCGTTTCCTGGGTGCAAGCCTACACCACTCATGTGTCAGTGGCTGTGCTGTGACCATGGCTCACATACAAAAAAGAAAAGAGGAAGATTGTCAGCCAACATTAATTCAGGGCAAATCTTCCTCAGTAAATAAATAAATAAATAGAATAAAATAAAAATGATCTCAAGTCAATAATCTAAGTTTAAGCCTTGAGGAATTAAACAAATAAATAGAGCAAGCTAAACTCAACGCTACCAGAAGGAAAAACATTAAGATTAGAGAGGACAAAATTTAAGTAATGAATAGGAAAAACACAGAGAATAAAACCAACAGTTGGTTTTTGAAAAGATCCACAAAATTCACAGACCTTGGGTAGACTGACAAAATGTAGACAAAAATAACTAAAATAAGAAATGAAAGAAGGTACACTACCAAGACCCTACAGCAATAAAAGGATTATAAGAGAATGCAGTTAACAAGTGTACAGCAACAAATTATATAACCTAGAGAAAATGGGCAAAGTCCTATAAACAAACCAATTGCTTAAACTGACTCAAGAAGGCTTAGAAAATCTGAGAAGACCCATGACAAGTAGAGATTGAATTAGCAACAAGAATCTCTCAACAAAGAAAAGTCCACAATCATATAATTTCATTCATGAATTCCACCAAGCTCTTTCAAAAAAATCAAAAGGGACACTTTCTATCTCATCCTAGGAAGCCAGAATTACTCTGATACCAAAGTCAAATGAATACATCACTAGAAAAGAAAATTATAGGCCAATATTCCTTATGAATATGATGCAAAAATTGTCAACAAAATACCAGCAACCAAATTCAATAACATATAAAAAGGATTATATGTCAAGACCAAGTGTGATATATCCCAGGAATTCAAGGGTGGTTCAATATAAGAAAATTAATCAAGGAATGTACACATTAATAGAACTAAGGAGAGACCCCATCACTATCTAAATTGTCATAGAAAATGCATTTGACAAAATCCAGTAACATTTGATTATTAAAAAATCTTAGAAAACCAGATACAGAAGGGAAATTACACAATATAATACAGGGCATTGATAAAAAGCCCAGTCCTTACATCATACTCAATGATGAATGACTGAACGTGTTTCACCTAAAATCAGGAAGAAGATAAGGATGCCCACATTCACAACTCCCATTCAACATTGTGCTGGAGACTCTCACCAGAACAATTAGAAAAGAAAAGAAAGAAAAAAAGCATCCAAATTTAAAAGGAAGTAGTAAAACTTCTTTACTCAATGATGACATTCTCCTATACATAGAAAATCCTAAATATCCACAAGAAAGTTACCAAAGCCAATAAACACATTCAGTAAAGTTGCAGGGTACAAAATCAACATGCAAAAATCAGTTATGTTTCTCTACACCAGCAGCAAGCAATCCAGAAAATAAAAGAAAGCAATTTACATAACATCAAAAAAGGTAACATTCCTAGGGATAAATTTCACCAAAGAGGTGTAAGACTTGTACATTGAAAACTACGAAACATTACTGACAAAAGTTAAGAAATATTTAAATAAAGGGAAAGATACCCACTTATTCCACGGTTCAGGAATTGGATGACTTGATATTTATACAATGGCAATACTGCCTAGTGATCTACAATTGTACAGGAGTCTCTATCAAAATTTCAAAAGTCTTTTTTTCTAAAAAAATAGTCAAATAGCTCCTCAATTGTATGTGAAATTTCAAGGGGTCTCAAATAACTAAGGTAATCTTTGAAAAGAATCAAAGTTTGAGGACTCACACTCCTTAAGTTCAAAACTTACTATAAAGTACTGTGATCAAAACAACGTGATATGACATAAGGTTAGATATACAGACCAGTGGAGTAGATATTTGAGACCTGAAAAAATTCCATAAATCTATGACATTAATTTTTAACAAGGGTAACAGGTGAATTCAATAAGTAAAGACTAGTCTCTTCAACAAACAATACTGGGACAACTATATTTCCCCATGAAAAAGAATGAGATTGTATCCTTACATCACATTATATACAATAGTGAACACAAAATAGATCAATGATCTAAATGCAAAAACTAAAACTGTAAAACTCTTAGAAGAAAACACAGGGGTGAATCTTCATTGTCCTGAATATGGCAATGGATTCTCAGATAAAATAAAAGCATGAGCTACAAAAGCAAAAAATAATCAAGCTGGACTCCATAAAAATTAAAAACTTCTGTATGTCAAAGGATATTATCAAGAAAGTAAAAACAGTCCACAGGCTCTTTGAAAATATTTGTGAATTACATATCTGATAGGTGATTAATATCCAGAATATATACAGAACTACTATAACTCAACAACAAAAACATAAACAGCCCAGTTAAAAATTGGGTAAAAGATCTCGTCAAGATGGCGCTGTGAGCAGACGTTGAACTCGCCTCCTCCCATGAACACAACCAGGTTACAACAATTTTGGGAAGAATCACCCTGTATTGAAAACTGAAAACTGGATAAAAAGAACCCCCACGACAAGGGACAGTCCTGACGAAAGTAGAAGAGGCAGTAACTCTGGCAGGAGAGGAAAAAAGCCACCTTTGGGAGCAGCTGAGCTTCTCAGCTGGCCAGGTGGGAGCCACCCTAAGGTACGCAGCCCTCCCTGGAGGAGTAAGGTCTGGAGCAGGGGAAATACTGCTATAACCATCCTTCAGACTCAGCCCAACTGAGGGGGGGGTCTTACTGTCTGGCTTTGCTGGCTATTAACTGCAGTGAGGATACCCCAGAAAAGCCATCGGGCCGAAAGCTAAAAACATCCGGGTCTTAAAGGGCCCACATACAAACTCACTCATTGCAGCAACCTAAAATCACCAGAGAGAAGGCTGACTGTCCTTTGTTGAAACAAGACTCACCTGGTGGGCTCTGGGGGCATTTGGCGAGAGGAGGATGCTCTGCTGAGACTGAGACATTGGTGGGAACCCTTGTTCTGAGCTGGTCCAGGCGTGCTGATACAGACACCTGTGGGGGCCATTGAGGTGCATCCCTTGGGCTGTTAGCCCAGGGATCTGCCACACCCACTAGAGCACAGATTTAATCCAGTTCATCCAGGGCAGGCAACCCACCCTAGGGACAGGTCCCACCTAACAGCAAGCCCTCAGGCTACTTTTCAGCCTGCATTGACTGAGTGCCTTGATCCTCTACAGTCAGGCAAGGGTGTCTGCCTCTGTGGGGCAGGGCTTGTGTGAGGACCAAATGAACTGTGGGGGTCATTGGGGCAGAGGTGGGGGCCTCTGCAGTGTGGTGTTGGGGTATGCTCCAGGGGGTTGAGAAGAGTGCACAGACCAGGACTGTGTTGACAGTGTATGTGGTCCAGTGGGGGGTGAGGTTTATCAGTGGCAGAAGACTTGTGCTTCACAAATAGCCATAAAAAGGATCAGCCTCACCTTCCAAAGCCTGAGACAACTGCATGCCTCCATGCCAAGGGCTAGCCCCACTCAGCTGCACTCCTAAGAGAACTGACAACAGCCTTGTTGGCCTCAGGCCTATCACAACTGTACGCCCCTGAGCCTAGCAACTAGCTACACTGGGTACCAACCCAATTAAGAGGACAATTGCAATAAGAGTGTGATAATAGACTTTGTAGCCAACAGTGCTGAGGCCCCTCCAAATCGGATTTATAAATAGCTGGCCAGGGAAGGAAAGATCAGACTCCCTGTGTACCTTCAGTGGGAGCAACCATGCCACAGCAGAAGAATACAAGTAGCCAACAAAGGGGTCACTCCTGGTTCTTATGGCCTGGTGACGAGAGGGAAGAAGAATGCTGGGCTTCATAAGACATCTTATACATAAGGCCACTTCTCCAAGATCAGGAGACATAGCCGACCCACCTAGAACAAAGAAAATAGCACAAAGAAAGAGGCATAATGAGGAGCCAAAGGAATACTTTCCAAGCAAGGGAACACTACAAAACACCAGAAAAAGAACTAAGTGAAACAGAAACTAGCGACCTCCTTGACAAATAATTCAAACAAAATATAATGAGGATACTCACAGATATGCAGAGAAGAATGGATGAACACAGTGAGCACATCAGCAAAGAATTGGAAGATATACAAAAGAACCAATCAGAAATGAAAAATACAATGCTCGAAGTGAGAAATTCACTAGAGGGACTCAATAGCAGAGTAGAGGAAGCAGAGGAACGGATCCGGGAGCTAGACAAAAGATTGGAGGAAATCACAAAAGCAGAACAGAAAAGAGAAAAAAGAATTAGACAGAATGAGAACAGTGTAAGGGAACTCTGGGACAATATCAAGCGTGCTAACATTCAGATTATAGGGGTCCCAGAAGGAGAAGAGAGAGACAAAGGGGCAGAAAATTTATTTGTCAAAATAGAGGAAAATTTTCCTCACCTGAGGAAGGAAACAGACATCCAAGTTCAGGATGCACAGAGAGCTCCAAACAAGAGAAGCCCAAAGAGGCCCACACCAAGACATATTATAATCAAAATGTCTAAAATTAAAGACAAAGAGAGAATCCTAAAAGCAGCAAGAGAAAGGCCACAAGTGACATATAAAAGGAAGCCCATCAGGCTGTCAGTGGACTTCTCAGTCAAGACCCTACAGGCGAGAAGACAATGGCACGACATATTTGAAGTGCTAAAAGGAAAAAACCTACAACCAAGAATACTCTATCCATCAAGGCTGTCATTCAGAATGGAAGGAGAGATAAAGAGCTTCCCAGACAAGCAAAAATTAAAGGAGTTTATCACTAAGAAACCAGTTCTACAAGAAATGCTGAAGGGGCTTATTTAAGTGGGAAAGCAATGACCACAAATAGAGATAAAAGAAAAAAATTACCAAAAAAACCCCAAAACAACAACAAGAAAAAATAGGCAATAAAATCACTTGTAAGGTAAAAGTATAGTAAAGGCAACAGATCAACTACCTGTGAAGATACTAAGAAGGTTAAAAGACAAATGTACTAAAATTACCTATTTCAGTGATAAGAGGGTAATGGGTAGACACACACTAAACAAAAGACTATATATGATGTGAAAAACATATAATGTGGGAGGAGGGGAGTGAAAAAGTAGAGCTTTTAGAAAGAGGTCGAGCTAAAGAGTCTATCTAGTCAATATAGGCTGTTATATGCATAGTATGTTACATAGGATCCTCATGGTAACCACAAACCAGAAACCTATAACAAGAAGGAAAAAAAGTAAGACAAAAGCAATCAAACATATTACTAAAGATAGCCATCAAACCACAAGTAAAGGGAACAAGAAAAAGAAAGGAACTGAGAACTACTAAAACACCCCCCCCAAAAAAGAAAAAGTGACAATATGGCAATAAATACATATTTATCAATAGCTACTTTAAATGTCAATGGACTAAATGCTCCAATCAAATGCCATAGGGTGGCCAACTGGATAAAATAACAAGATCCATGTATATGCTGCATACAAGAGACACATCTAGAACTACAGACACTCACAAACTGAAAGTGAAAGGATGGAAAAAGATATTCCATGCAAATGGCAAAGAAAAGAAAGCGGGGGTAGCAATACTTCTATCAGACAAAATAGACTTTAAATCAAAAACTGTAATAAGAGACAAAGAAGGGCACTACATAATGATAAAGGGAACAATCCAACAAGAAAATATAACACTTGTAAATATCTACGCACCCAACATAGGAGCACCTAAATATATAAAGTGATTATTAACAGACATAATTGGAGAAATAGACAGTAACAGAATAATATTAGGGGACATTAACACTCCACTTACACCAATGGATAGATCATCCAAACAGAAGATCAATGAGGAAACACTGGCCTTAAAGGACACATTATACCAGATGGACTTAGTAGATATATACAGAACATTCCATTAAAAAACCACAGAATATTCTTTTCAAATGCCCATGGAACATTCTCCAGGATTGATCACATATCAGGCCACAAAACAAGTCTCAATAAATTTAAGGAGATTGAAATCATACCATGCATCTTTTCTGACCACAAAGGTATGAAACTGGAAATCAACTACAGAAAGAAAACCAGAAAAAGCACAAAAATGTGGAGATTGAACAAAATGCTACTGAACAATGATTGGGTCAATGAAGAAATCAAAGAAGAAATAAAAAATTTCGTGGAGACAAATGAAAATGAAAACACGACATGCCAAAATCTGTGGGATACAGCAAAAGTGGTTCTATGAGGGAAGTTTATAGCAATTCAGGCCTACCTCAACAAAGAAGAAAAATCCCAAATAGACAATCTAAAAGTGCACCTAAAGGTACTGGAAAAAGAACAACAACAACAAAGCCCAAAATCAGCAGAAGGAAGGAAATAATAAAAATCAGAGCAGAGGGGCTGGCCCTGTGGCCTAGTGGTTAAGTTCGCGCACTCTGCTGCAGGTGGCCCAGTGTTTCATTGGTTTGAATCCTGGGCGTGGACATGGCACTGCTCATCAAACCACGCTGAGGCGGCGTCCCACATGCCACAACTAGAAGGACCCACAACGAAGAATATACAACTATGTACTGGAGGCTTTGGGGAGAAAAAGGAAAAAAATAAAATCTTTAATAAAAAAAATGCTTTAAAAAAAATCAGAGCAGAAATAAACGAAATAGAGACTAAAAAAAACAATAGAAAAAATTAATGACACCAAGCGCTGGTTCTTTGAAAAGATAAACAAAATTGACAAACCCTTAGCTAGACTCACCAAGAAAAAAAGAAAGAAGGTTCAAATAAATAAAATCAGAAATGAAAGAGGAGACATTACAATGGACACCTCAGAAATAGAAAAGATAATGAAAGAATACTATGAAAATCTATACGCCAACAAATTGCATAATCTAGAAGAAATGGATAAATTGTTAGAAACATACTGCCTTCCAAAACTGGACCAAGAAGATGTAGAAAATTTGAATAGACCGATCACCAGTAAGGAGATCCAAACAGCAATTAAAAACCTCCCAAAAAATAAAAGTCCAGGACCAGATGGCTTCCCTGATGAATTCTACCAAACATTCAAAGAAGACTTAATACCTATCTTTGTCAAACTCTTCCAAAAAATTGAAGAGGAGAGAAGGCTTCCTAACTCCTTCTATGAAGCAAACATTATCGTGATACCAAAACCAGACAAGGACAACACAAAAAAAGAAAATTACAGGCCAATATCACTGATAAACATAGATGCAAAAATCCTCAACAAAAATACTAGCAAATCGAATACAACAATACATTAAAAAGATCATACACCATAATCAAGTGGGTTTCATTCCAGGGACACAGGGATGGTTCAACATCCACAAATCTATCACCGTGATACACCACATAAACAAAATGAAGAATAAAAATCACATGATCATCTCAATAGATGCAGAGAAAGCATTTGACAAGATACAGCATCCATTTGTGATAAAAACTCTAAATAAATTGGGTATAGAAGGAAAATACCTCAACATAATAAAGGCCATGTATGACAAACCCACAGCAATTATCATTGTCAATGGAGAAAAACTGAAAGCTATCCCTCTAAGAACAGGAACCAGACAAGGATGCCCACTGTCACCACTCTTATTTAACACAGTATTGGAAGTCCTAGCCAGAGCAATCAGGCAAGAAAAAGAAATAAAAGGGATCCACATTGGAAAAGAAGAAGTGAAACTGTCACTCTTTGTAGATGGCATGATTTTATATCTAGAAAACCCTAAAGAGTCCACTAAAAAACTTTTAGAAATAATAAAGGAATACAGTCAAGTTGCGGGATACAAAATCAATGTACAAAAATCGGTTGCATTTCTATACACAAACAACGAAGTAGCAGAAAGAGTAATTAAGAATACAATCCCATTTACAATTGCAACAAAAAGAATAAAATACCTAGGAATAAACTTAACGAAAGAGGTGAAAGATCTGTACAACGAAAACTATAAAACATTGTTGAAAGAAATCGAAGAAGACACAAAGAAATGGAAAGATATTCCATGCTCTTGGAATGGGAGAATAAACATTGTTAAAATGTCCATACTTCCTAAAGCAATCTATAGATTCAACGCAATCCCTATCAAAGTTCCAACAACATTGTTTACAGAAATAGAACAAAGAATCCTAAAATTTATATGGAACAACAAAAGACCCTGAATAGCCAAAGGATTCCTGAGAAAAAAGAACAAAGCTGGAGGTATCACACTCCCCGATTTCAAATTTTACTACAAAGCCATAGTAACCAAAACAGCATGGTATGGGCACAAAAACAGACACACAGATCAATGGAACAAAATTGAGAGCCCAGAAGTAAACCCACACCTTTATGGACAGAGTATTCGACAAGGGAGCCAAGAGCATACAATGGAGAAAGGAGAATCTCTTCAATAAATGGTGTATGGAAAACTGGACAGCCACATGCAAAAGAATGAAAGTAGACCATTCCCTTACACCATGCACAAAAATCAAGTCAAAATGGATTAAAGACTTGAATGTAAGACCCGAAACCATGAGACTTCTAGAAGAAAACATAGGCAGTACGCTCTATGACATTGGTCTGAGCAGCGTATTTTCAAGTCCCATGTCTGACTGGGCAAGGAAACAAAAGAAAAAATGAACAAATGGGACTACATCAAACTAAAGTTTCTGCACAGCAAAGGAAACCATCAACAAAACGAAAAGACAACCTAACAATTGGGAGAAGATATTTGCAAGCCACACATCAGATAAGGGGTTAATATCCAAAATATGCAAAGAACTCATACAGCTCAACAGCAAAAAAGCCAACAATCCAATTGAAAAATGGGCAAAGGATCTGAGCAGAGATTTCTACAAAGAAGATATACAGATGGCCAACAGGCATATGAAAAGATGCTCAAAATCATTAGCTATCAGGGAAATGCAAATCAAAACTACAATGGGGTATCACCTCACTCTAGTCAGAATGGCTATGATTAACAAGATAGGAAACAACAAATGTTGGAGAGGGTGCAGAGAGAAGGGAAGCCTTGTTCACTGCTGGTGGGAGTGCAAACTGGTGCAGCCACTATGAAAAGCAATATGGAGTATCCTCAGAAAATTAAGGATAGATCTACCATATGATCCAGCTATTTCACTGCTGGTTACTTATCCAAAGAACTTGAAAACACAAAGGCATAAAGATACCTGCACCCCTATGTTCATTGTGGCATTATACACAATAAAGAAGATGTGGTATGTATACACGATGGACTACTACTCAGCCATAAGAAATGACAAAATCCAGCCATTTGTGACAACGTGGATGGACCTTGAGGGTATTATGTTGAGTGAAATAAGTCAGAGGGAGAAAGTCAAATACCATATGATCTCACTCATAAGTAGAAGATAAAAACGACAAAAAAAAACACATAGCATCAGAGATTGGACTGGTGGTTACCATTGGGGAAGGGAGGAGGGGGGAGGGCAAAAGGGGTGATTAGGATCACATGTGAGGGGTTGCACTATAATTAGTGTTCGGGTGGTGAACATGATGTAATGTATACAGAATTCGAAATATGATCTACATCTGAAAAAAATAAAAATTAAAAAAAACTGGGTAAAATATTTGAGTAGACATTTCTCCAGAGAATATATATAAATGGTCAATAAGCACATGAAACGTTGTCCACCATCATTGTTCATTAGAGAAAGCAGATCAAAACCACTATGAGAAACCACTTCACACTAACTAGGATTCCAAAAGTAATAATAACAATGGAAACAACAAGTATTAGCCAGGGTGCCTAGAATTTGGAACACTTGTGCAGTGCATGTGGGAATGGAAACTGGTAAGCCACTGTAAAATAGTTTGATGGTTTCTCAAAAATCTATACACACAATTACCATGTACCCCCACTAGTTATATACCTAAAATGATTGAAATTAGGGATTCAGATAGATATTTGCACAACAATGTTCTTGATAGCATTATTCCCAATAGCCAAAAGATGGAAAGAACCCCAGTGTCCATCAAGAGAGTATGGATAATCAAATGTCATATATGCACACAATAGAAAACTTTTCATCCATAAAAAGAAGTGAAAATTTTGACACATGGATAACCCTTGCAAATATTATGCTAGATGAAATAAGCCAGACACAAAAGAAGAAATATTGTGATTCCATTTATATTTGAAATCCAGAATAGGCAAATTCATAGAGACAGAGTAGATTAGAGGATATCAGTGGCAGAGGGAAGAGGAGAAAGAAAGTTACTACTTAATGGGTACAGAATTTCTGTTTGGGATGGTGAAAAAGTTTTGGAAATTTATAGTGGTGATGGTTGCACAATATTGTACATGTAATTAATGCCACTGAATTATGCTTTCAAAGTTGTTAAAATGCCAAGTTTTACATGTAAGCAAATTTGGAAAATGTAGTCCATGGAGTTTGAAGAAAATGCTATCAGAGAAGATTAGGTTATTGGGAAATCAGTTATGAGCTAAAAAGAAATAATCACAATAAAGTGTGGGAATATCTTCCATCACAGGGATAAAGTGCATAAGGGGATTGCCTGGATGAATTTTTGACAGAAACATCACCAGCCAAGGACACTGAGAAGGAAAGGACAGCAGATAAATTTTTTAAAAAGTTTTTATTAGACAATAGGAGATGCATGATGGAGTGTTCAGTATTCTCCACAAATTGTAAATTGAGGCAACATTAATGGTTTTCTTTTACCTGAAACTGAAACTTTTCTTTCTACTTCTTTTCTTTCTGAGATGTGAATATTATTACCTTTCTTTCCAGGTCATCAGAGTTTCCTCATAACTATTTCCATATTAAAGTGGATCTGATTTGATCTTGTTTCCATATACACATAGGAAAAATATGACTTGATCGATATACTTATTTTTAGATCTTTAAATAAAGTTGAAGGAAAATAAAGGTCAGCTTCACCGTGGTCAAATTATCCCAAATGGGAATTACCAAACTCAGAGTTACCACAATAAATGTGTGCAAGTTAAACATCTCCCAGGTCAAACTGTTTGGAAATCACACAGGAACCATGTATTGTCTCTGGTTTTATTTTTCCCAGAGAATGTAATAAATGTGCTGTTTAAGGAGAGATAAACTGCAGTTGCCAACATAAATACTGAAGATACCAGTTTCTTCTTTTGAAAATTAAAATGAAACTGGGAAAAGAGTCTTTAATTTGCTATAGAAAAAACCTGGATGCCTTACCTTAAAGTGTAGGTAACTTCTATCTTCAGAGTTCCTCAGAATTGTTTGCACAGTGAGATTTATTAATGTATCTTCATTGAATGTGTTTGTTGATTCTGAGTAGGGTAGTCATGAATCATTGCACGTTCCTTAGATTTAAGCCAAACGACTGGTGAGTTGGACACATATTGTTTTACGTAATCAACTCACAATTAACCACTGTTTTTAGGTCAATGAAAATATAATGTTAGAACTTATGATTAAAGTAGCAGTTTAATGATTATTTGTGCCTTGACTGCTGCTTATTGGGAAATTTTAACCATAATTTACATACAATAATCTGTTGAATCTATTGCTCCATCTACCTGGTAATATAGAGCTTCTCTTGTGCTTACACATATTCTATACAATCCATAAATGATAGTTTACCATTTCTGTGTCAATTGCATAAAGGAATTCAAAGCATGAGAGTAATGATCTTTTTTCATGACGAGGAAATTCATGGGAAATAAATAAAGCAGAAAGTTACTGACTTGTTTTTCAATGAAAGATTGGAGAAAATCTGACAAAGACAGCTCAGGAAATACAGAATGTGTCAAATTACTCTGTTCTTACTTCTTGTTAATTGTCTGAATGTATCATAGTTTATGTTTCTAATTTCTGTGTTTAAACATTACCTTTCTTATTACAATTCATCCAGATCTGAGCTCTCTGTTAAAATAGGAAATTAATGATTATCTGAATAGCCCCCCAGGATTGGTGAAATGGTAGAGAAAAAATCATAGTCAGGTTTATTTCTGTACTTTTGGGGGGCCATCAAGGGAGGAGATCACCAGGGTGTTAAGGAAAGTGACCTGAGTTTTAACAAGACTACACTCAAAAGTCTGATCTCCACAGTAATCAACGGACTAAGAAAGGGGGAAGAATAAAGGGTAGGTTTACGTGACCACTGAATGATTTTTGGTAAGAAACATGACGCTGGTATAAATCAAGACTATTCTATATGGCTCTCTCTGTATCTCTATCATTCTGAAGTAAATCTCTTCCATACATGATGAAACAATCATAATGATGATATTTGATTAAAATGAAATTTCATTTCATTCTTTCAAACATTGAAAGTAAATTTACTTATTAATTTTTCAAATACATACTGATTACTTAAAATGATCAAAATTTGGTGTGGAGTTATAGAGAAGAAAGAAATGGAATTAATATTTTAATACTTGAGACCAGATGCTATCTAATTCATTAAAATATGAATGTATTATCTAATTCATCAAACCCGTCACTGTTCATAATTTAATTATCTAGTCACAGTCTTACTGTGGGAGAACCCAATGACTATCTTACTAAATGAGAATTTCAGTGAAGCTTTAGTCATCTCAGGCTTTACCCCATCTGCACAATACCTGGTACAGAGTAGGCATTAATTAATTAGATTTTTCCCAAATCAACAGAAGATGGATTTTATTTTCTTTACTTGAGAGATAAAAATTGAAGTTCAGAAAGTTCACATAACTTTTCCAAAAATCAGACACCCACCATCCAACATAGATCTGAGAGGCATAAAATTTTGTTTAGTTTTACATTTCCCTTATGTGCAGTGTAGGGAGAAGATGAGGGACTGGCCGTAACCCTCCCCGAGGTAAGATTCCCTTAGAGATAAGCTAAAACATTTAAAATTCTGAGAAAAATAAATAATATGAAGCAAAATGTTCTAAATTCCAAAAGACAGAATATTTGAGTAAACGTTGTATGGTTGGCTGCTGTAGTTTGTGTAATCTGTCTGGAACTAGTAGGAGTTGAACTGACTGATAGCAGTGAACAGGCCTGATTAGGAATGGCAAAATGTCCAGTTCCACTGTTGCAGAGAGTCATTAGGAATTCCAGAGAAGAACATTTAAATTTATCTATAGACACTGGATATTTCTGTGTACCTGATTGCATCATGAGAACAATGTTTAACATGTTTAAAGTAGCAGGCCATGAAGGATGCAAAGAAAGGGAGAGAGCCTTGAGAGTCTGCTTCTTTCTGGGAGGAAGGCCACTTTGTCATTGTGTCATCAGATCAGCTGACCTTAAAGGAGAGAAGAGTTAAAATAACCTGAAGCTGTAGTTGTAAATTTATTCTGATGTGTTTAGAACAAAGGTAACCAGCCATTAATACTCAGCTGCTGATTCCTCTTCAGTTATGTCAGAGTCACAGACTGGTCAGGCACAGAAGAGGTCCTTAAAGATCTAATTTTAACTCCCATAGTTTACTTATGGTTAAGCTGAAATACATAAAAGAGATGCAGCATATTAAAAATAATTGTTAAGTAGTATAGCGAGATGGAGGAGATATTTTTCTTCTTGTTTTCCAAATAGTGCCATATTTTAAAGGGTATCTACTCATAAGATGATATTATTATCTATGTTTTAAAAATCCTAAACGTTATATGTAACAACAAAAGACCCCGAATAGCCAAAGGATTCCTGAGAAAAAAGAACAAAGCTGGAGGTATCACACTCCCTGATTTCAAAATATACTACAAAGCCATAGTAACCAAAACAGCATGGTACTGGCACAAAAACAGACACACAGATCAATGGAACAGAATCGAGAGCCCAGAAATAAACCCACACATTTATGGACAGCTAATATTCGAAAAGGGAGCCAAGAGCATACGATGGAGAAAGGAGAGTCTGTTCAATAAATGGTGCTGGGAAAACAAGAGCCACATGCGAAAGAATGAAAGTAGACCATTCCCTTACAACATGCACAAAAATCAACTCAAAATGGATTAGACTTGAATTAAGACCTGAAACCATGAGACTTCTAGAAGAAAACGTAGGCAGTACACTCTTTGACATCAGTCTTAGCAGCATATTTTCAAGTACCATGTCTGACCAGGCAAGGGAAATAAAAGAAAAAGTGAACAAATGGGACTACCTCAAACTAAAAAGTTTCTGCACAGCAAAGGAAACCATCAACAAAACGAAAAGACAACCTAACAATTGGGAGAAGATATTTGCAAATCATATATCAGATACGGGGTTAATATCCAAAATATACAAATAACTCATACAGCTCAACAACAAAAAAACCAACAATCCAGAACAGACATTTCTACAAAGAAGATATACAGATGGCCAAGAGGCATATGAAAAGATGCTCAACATCATTAGCTATCAGGGAAATGCAAATCAAAACTACGAGGTATCACCTCACTCTGGTCAGAATGGCTATAATTAACAAGATAGGAAACAACAAATGTTGGAGAGGGTGTGGAGAGAAGGGAACCCTCGTAAACTGCTGGTGGGAGTGCAAACTGGTGCAGCCACTATGGAAGGCAGTATGGAGTATCCTCAGAAAATTAAAAATAGATCTACCATATGATCCAGCTATCCCACTGCTGGGGATTTATCCAAAGAACTTGAAAATGCAAAGGCATAAAAACACTTGTACCCCTATGTTCATTGCAGCATTATACACAATAGCCAAGACTTGGAAGCGGCCTAGGTGCCCATCAAGGGATGAATAGATAAAGAAGATGTGCTATTTATGCACGATGGAATACTACTCAGCCCTAAGAAATGATGAAATCCAGCCATTTGTGACAACGTGGATGGACCTTGAGGATATTATGCTGAGGGAAATAAGTCAGAGGGAGAAAGTCAAATACTGTATAATCTCACTCATAAGTAGAAGATAAAAACAATGACAATCAAACACATAGCATTGGAGACTGGATTGGTGGTTACCATGGGGGAAGGGGGGAGGGCAAAAGGGGCGATTAGGCTCACATGT
Organism: Equus caballus; assembly: GCF_041296265.1. Taxonomy (NCBI): domain Eukaryota; kingdom Metazoa; phylum Chordata; class Mammalia; order Perissodactyla; family Equidae; genus Equus; species Equus caballus. The sequence continues at coordinate 18,129,402 of NC_091695.1, forward strand.
GAGGGGATGGACTATAATTAGTTTTTGGATGGTGAACATGATGTAATCTATACAGAATTTGAAATATATTATGATGTACATCCTAAAGCTATGTAACGTTATAATCCAATGTTACTGCAATTAAAAAAATTTAAAAAGTAAAAACATGAAAATATGAAATGATTCTTGTCGATAATATAAGAGTTGTATTTTCTTATCTTTAGATAGAAATACTTGAAAGTAGGAGAAATGATCATTTCAAGTGATTCAGAAACGTAGATTATAGTTTTGAGTAACATACTACATAGATTTTTGTATTTTAAAAAGTAAATTAAGTGAAAGCTCTTTTTCACATGTTTCATTCCTCTTTTCTGATCAACTAGATTGGCTAGACTTATGTGATTACAACTTTTTATGGAATTTTGTGATTTTTCTAAAATATGCAAGTATTTCTGAAACAAAATAATCTAGATTTAAAAAGTTCTTATTTTGCTGATAATTCTTAATCATTCCGTTTATTTTCCAGTTTCAGTCTGAAAACACATTCTTAAAAAAATGACACTTACATTGTCTTTTTCAAATGTGATTTGATCTGTTATTTGATAAAAAATCTCACAGAGGCACTATGGGTCTGATCAAGCAGGAGTTTTAGGCTAATTGTGAGGAAAAGAAGGTAAGAAAACTTAATAGATCAGCTCATGCAGCAAGTTAAATGTGAAGTAAAGACTAGACTGTAACTAAAATTTAACATACTTATTTTCATTAAATCAGAAGAATATAATTTTTCCTCTAGAGTAGAGCAATAAATTCTTCTAAATTATTATGGATAATTTTCATCCTAAAACGCAATTGCTAATTGAGAAGAGAAGAGGTGATGTGATTTAATGGAATGGTTGAAAGATTTAGTGGAATATTTCTCAATAGTTCTTCTTTAGTCCATCTATGATGCTGAAATTCTAATAGTATGCTATTTGTTTATCCTAAGGTCTAATAGTTATTATTACAGAGACATTAATAGAGTTAGTTCTACATTATAACAGTGACAAAGAGAAGGAAGTAAAAATAATGGGAATGAAAGAAAGGGAAGCCAGCCTGAGATGCTAAGACTTGTAATATGGAAACTGAAAGGAGCACACACTTTCAGGATGGCTGATTAGGAAGAGTTGAATAATTTGTGTACATCAATTCAAAAGAAGCTAATTTGTGCAAGTGGGTAAGGCATTGAATAAGTCTGTAAAATCCAAGCTAAACCTACTATTATTATCCTCAACTGCCTTGATTAACGTCAAATACATTTTAGGTGATAATATTTTGAAAAATAGAAATAATCATACTTCTCTTGTTATCTGTTTGGTTGACTATGAAATATAACTCTTTTTTTCCAAATGAACTATATTTGTAAATTAAGCACAAGAGAAATATAACTAATTATGGCTGTTGACAAATGCCTCATGATTCCAAATACATTTGTTTAGTTTTCTATGTATCATCTTTTTATATAGAACATATGGCAGGACATTTTTCACATATAACATTATCCATATATTATGCTTCTTGTATTTGCATTTTTTGTATTTTCACTCAATGTTTCATTTATCTGTGTATTTTCTCAATAATAGGGAGAACAGCAAAGAGATAGCTGCTTTTTTGTTTGTTTCTTCAAAGGTACCATTTCTGTAATTCTATGGGCGTAATATCCATTATGTTTGATAATACATGTTAATAAGATTCTTACTTACATACACTGCATTTTATAGCATTTAGTCTTTATGTCAGGTACCTAAGATGTTTACCAGTAATTAATATTTTCAAGAATAGAACAAAACTACCTCCAGGAAATCCTTCCTAAATAAAAATTAATTTTCTATATTCTTCAACATTTGGATCCTTTCCATTATAATTTGCCCCATGCCAAGGAATGATATGCATCACTACATTTAAATATATATCATAAGAATTCATACTTTCTAATTTCAGGTGACTGCAGACTGCCTGGGACCACGGAAAATAGGAATAGCATCATCGAAATTATTCTCTTAAGACTTTCTCAGAAAAGGGAAATAGAAGTTCTTTATTTTTTGCTGCCCTTACTTTGTTACATTGAAATTTTGATTGGAAACTTGATTGTCATGATTTCTATCACTGCCAGTCAACTTATTAGCCAGCCTATGTATTTCTTCCTGAGTTTCTACTCCCTCTCAGACCATGACCTAAAGTTAATCGTTGACTTCCTGGCAGAAAAGAAGACCATTTCCTAAAGTGGATGCATGACACGACTCTTTACTATCCACTTCTTTGGGGAGATTGGGGTCTTCATCTTCACAACAATGGCCTATGATCACTATGCGGCCATTTGCAAACCCCTGCCCTACACTCTCATCAAGAGCAGGCAAAAGTGTGATGCCATGAATGCTGCTTGTTGTGCTGGGGGATTCCTACATTCCTTTGGTCAATTTATCCTCACCATCTTTTTACCCTACTCTGATCCCAATGAAATAGATCACTACTTCTGTGATGTAGATTCTTTGTTGAAACTGACAGAAGCAGAATCAGTCTCCTGGTCATTGCCAATTAGGGCCTGATGGGCCTGGTGACTTTTGTGGATTTGTTGATAAGTTATACTGTATTCTTCTATAGTATCAGGTTCTACTCTGCAGAGAATCATCACAAAGCATCTTTCCACATGCAGTTCCCACATCACTGTGGTGGTTTTTTTACTCCTTCACTCTTTATTTATATTCAACTAGCAACTACTTTACCAGAAGACAATGTTTGCTCTTTTTAACACTATCATGATCCCCATGCTCAAACCTCTGACATACACACTAAGAAACATGGAGATGAAAAATGCCATAAAGAAACTGTGATGCCATATCACAGGAAGTAAGGAAATAAATGGAAAGACTCCCTGATTTTAACCACAGAGCTTGTTGAATCATGACTTCTCTACCTTGAAATCTTTAAAATACATAATGCTTGCTGATGTCTGCTGTATCTAGCAACATACATAGGCCCAAATATGAGAAAAATTTATGATTTCCTAAATTTACCTAGGCCTAATCTCTGCTGTGCTTTCTTTTCTAGTTTTCTTATTTATATTTCCTTGCCCTATCGATCCTTTGGCTGTGTGATTTTCAGATGTTTACCAGCAGACCATCAAAGGCAGTGTGCTGTACAATTCAACACTGTGAGCCCGTCTGGCTCATTCTTGTGTGTGACTCTATTCGATGAACCGATTACAGCCACCAAACAGTGATAAAAAATAGTCCTTGCTTTTTACGTGCATCACTTAAAGAATATTCTAAAAGATCTAATTTATATTCCACCACAATATGTCTCAAAACATTCACCTTCTACTCTGGTAATTTTGTACCCAGTGGCATTCTGGAGATTCTCGTGCCCAATACCAGTACTTTTTCCCAAGACCCACATTAATTTTTTTTCTTTTGTTCTAACTTACTTTCTCTCCCAGCTGTGTTCATATATAAATCAACTTCTCCTCTCTGGCTAATTTTAGCACCTTACAGTGTACCTTAGGTGGATGAGTTCCAGACTCAGAATTGCTTACTAACTATGAGGACTTACACTGAAGAAAGCATCTATAAATGGAAGTGATAGTAGCACACAGTCACAGTCTTGTAAGGATTATATGTGAAGGATCAAAACACTGCCAATAACACAGTAAGTATTCAATAAGCATGAGCTGTTTTTATTACTCGATATCATGGTATGCATCAGAAAAGTAACCATTATGATAATGATTTTCCTCCAGAGAAATTGGGATGTGAGGATGGAAAAAGATTAAGGAATGCTTACATTACTGTCATGTTCCTGTTAATAGTGAAATCAAATTATTCTTAGAATGAGCAAGTAGAGACTATCAGAAACTCAATTGTTTTGAGTTTTTAATCACTATAAAAGTTAAAAGCAGGCTTTTTTCAGTAGGAATTGGTGCAAATTTGCTCAATGTCAGAAATGGCTAGGAGCAAAATCATGCCACTAGAGAATTTGAGGATCTCAGATTTCTTTAGAAACTCCACTGACATGACATACTTACACAAGAAAGTGTTTTCACATTGATATAGAAGGCATACTAACCAAAGATGAGTTATTGATGTTGAGGGTTACTATAGTGGGTGAGAATATTAATAGAAAAATAGCATAATGCTGCGACTCAGTTTAAAATGCCCAACAAAACTAATAATATCACCTACTCGAAATTCTTGAAAAATATCCTAACATAATTTCCTGGTTGTTCTTTATCTAGTTCTTGACAGTTATTCTGAAGCTCCTGAGTGGGCTTGAACAGCGCACATGTCAAAGGACAGCATCACGCACAAATGTGAAAGAACGTTTTCTGGTGTACAATTAGCAAGGTCTCTGGTAAGAAGACCAACAAAGCCTTAAAGTTTGTCTCTGTTTCATAAGCTCTATCTTCCAGTCAGACAGACTGGCATTGTTAAAAAATGAATCTTCAAAAATTAATACAAATATTTTTCAGTTATTTTTATTCTCCAAATAAAAGTTTTGAACAAGGATTATTGAAACATATGGAGCAAAAGACATTGGTAACACCAACTATTAACCAAGGAATTCCTCATTTAACTCTTTCATTTTTCACTGGATCTCCTCCCTTCTTACGTTCTCAAGAACATCATTTCATCATCACTTTATTGATTCTCCTGTCTTTCTCTGCATCAGCAATTTTTTCTCTCTGCAGTTGGATCATTGCTATCAACATAACACTGTGAGTGAACATGATGAAATTCTTTGCAATTTAGTGAGTGACCTTACTAGCTCTTCCATTCAGGTTATCCATCTTTTATTGTCTTTTACTAGGATATTTTGTAACTCTATATATAGAGAAGTTGACGCTTAGAAAATAATAGCAACACCATTAATGCCTGCCCATAGGAATTCAAATTGTGTCCAGTGAAAGGAAATTGATTTTCACCTTATGGATATTTTGCTAGTTTTGCATCCACTTATAAATTCATTTACCAGACTATAAACGTGTCGTACATTTTATTCTTGTCTGAACCTAATGGTAACATCTTTACTGGTTTCTGCATTAAATGCTAAGTTAAATAAAATCTTCAACACGTTCATCCATTATTTGGATGAAAATCACAATTATATTCTCTTCTAAAATTTATTCTTTAACAAACTAAACTATTACTTCTCTAATCTAAAATAAAGCCAAACAAAAACCACTTTTGTCCCTACTTTCCATTCTCAATTTCCCCAGTTCTTATTTCTTTTCTTCCTTTGCTCACTGTATCTAATTTCCCTCCCACCCCAGGTTTATTGTAAGCTCTCAAATCAGATTTTCACCTCTACCACTTCACTGAAGCTACTTGTATCAAGGTTGTCAATCACTTCCATATCAATACCCCCAGGATTTCACAGAGTTTATTGGTCTTTTTACTTCATGACATTTTGACTTTGCTTTGGGGCCACCATATCAGCCCATTTTCCTCTAACATCTAAAAACTCTGTCTCTGTTTTTTTTTTGTTTGTGTGTGTGTGTGTGGCTCTTGCTCTTCTCATTCAACTCTCTATATTGGACAGACCTTGAATCTATTTTTTCCCCCCAATGATGGTTATTTCATATAATCTAATGGTTTTAAATACTCTTTATGTGCAATTGACTCCAAATTTTTCATCTTCCTACTCAGACCTCTCTCTTGATATCACATACTCATCATTGCTCACTGAATTACGGTATTAGCCCCCAATCTGGTCTCATTTCTTCTGCACTTGACCCCAATTTCTATTCTCAACTGAGCAATATCATGCAAAGTCAAAGTCTATGTCCTAGGTATGTATTTATGTATTATGTATTTGCTCAATGAAAGCAGGGGTATCTGTGATTTTTTTCACTGTGTTCCTAGAATAATCGCTGGTGATTAATGAATAATAAATAAATATTTGTTGAATGAATACATGCTAAATAAACATATAGAAAAATTCCTAATTACAGAGAATACAATCTAAAATGGGGGTGGGGCATACTGATAGAACTATATATTTATCATGTATTACATTCTTTATATCTGTTTAGAAATATTTCTGGGTTCCAAATTCTCATTTGTCCATTTCAATACCAGTTCCTTATTGACCTGATATCTCAGAAAGCAAATCCTCCTTTGGGGTCTTATTTGCATACTATTTCAGTAGTATTTTAGTACTATCAGAACCCTGAGGTGGCTTTTGCTGGCAATTCCTCAGTCTCTTTTGTAACGATGTTAGTCGTGTGACACAGTTGTCACCAATGAAACTTAGATGGGAGTTTACTGTGGAAATATAGGATAGTTTTACTACCTGATAAATGTTTTTACTTTTCTTTTCCTCCTCTTTCTTCCTTCCTGATACATGAGCATAAGACTATAGCTACAGCAGCCATTTTGTGGCCGTAAGTGAAAATATTTCATGAAAAATTGTGATGTAGCAAGAATCTAGAAGGATCTCGGTCTGGATAACTTATTCAAGCAACCACATCAGCAACTGTGTCATTCAGTTAACTACATCATGGTTTTAAATACTCCCTATGTGCACATAGAGTCTGTTTTTATGGATTGATTATGATATTTAAAAAATTAATTGCTGAAATTCCTAAACTGTTTTAAATTAAATATGATTGATGGTAATCCCAACTAATAAATACCTGTTTTTTCCTTTTGTTTTTGGTTTTTGCTTACTCTTGGTCACTTATTCTTCTGCATAAACTTTAGCATCATTTTATTAAAAAAATACAAAAACTATCTTGAAGTTTTAACTGGAAAAGAAATTTCATTTATATATTAATTCAGGAAATTATTGTCTTTATGTTATTATCTCCTTCTAAAACTTTAATATGTAAGTCTGGCAGTGATTATATGGCTTTAAATAAGGTCATATGATTTTGTTCCTACTGATTCGGTTTTTCTCTTATTAAAATTTATTTGTAAGTAACATATTGTTTTCTCTTTTTTTTCAGGGAGATTGGCCCTGAGCTAACATCTGTTACCAATCTTCCTCTTCTTGCTTGAGGAAGATTGTCACTGAGCTAGGATCTTTGCCAATCTTCCTCTATTTTATGTGGGATGCCACCACAGTGTGGCTTGACTAACAGTGCTAGGTCCACACCTGGGATCCACACTTGTGAATCCCCTGCCTGCCAAAGCAGAGAACACAAACTTAACTACTACACCACCAGACTGGACCCATGTATTACTTTCTTACTGTTGTAAATAGAACTTCTTTTCTTCTTTTCTAATTTTTATTCATAGATTAGAAACTATTAATTTAGTCTATACGTATCTTAGATCTAGCTACTTTACCAATTTTCATATTAATTCTACCTTTTTTCTTTTTTTTAGATTTCATAGGTTTAAAACATACCCCATTTTATGAGTGAGTAAGCCTCAGAGAATTTTAGCGTCTTTCTCATGCAATTAACACCGAAAAATGTGTCTCTAACTCCCAGCTCAGGCCATGCTCCATGAAACCATTGCACCTATTGATTGATTTAAAGAAAGTAACATCTGAGACTAACTGTTTCTAGGCTAAAGTGTAATATTCTGATTATATTGCATGCATTATTTATTTATGAAGCATAGAAACTTTTTACATATGCTTTTACTTATGCTTTAATGCCTCACAAATGAATAATCCATCTACTATAGGAAAGGAAAATTTTAGCTTGAAAGAAAGACCACATGTTAAATTGATGAATAGGGAAGGAGTTTTAACAATGTAACAAGTGGTAGTGTTAGATTATTGAGCTAAACCTGAAGAAACTGAGAATTTAATGCTTTAGTCAAGGAACTTAGAAAATTGGGCCTTAAATGATATAAATGTAGTCTATGTTTAGCAATCTGAATCAGGTTTACCAAATACCCATTATTTCAAAACATAGATGAAAAATTAGAAAAAAGTGTTATTTAAAATGAATAAAATAAAATGTACTTGATTCTCTCTTACAAAGGAGATAGCAGATTGAAATTCAGAGCTTTACCAATTGCTTTATATTCTGAATAGAAACGGATAGAATTGAAAAAAATTAATTTGGTGAGCAAAGGTAGACTCAGCGGAGTGTAGAAGGCAGAAAGTTAATTGAAGGGAGTAGATATTGAGGAAAATAGAGCAAAATTGTAAAGATTAGCTATTTGTAAATACCTAAATACTATAGAGTCTAAAAATATTTTACTATGATGTAAAACTCCTTCATTCCTTTAAGCCTGTAGTAGAGTTTCCTGGCACCAGTAGAGCATGTGGTCTCTGAAACCAGGCTGTCCGGGTTTAGACTTCCCTCCCCCTACCACACACACACATCTATTTTCTAGAAAACTCTGGGAAAGTTTCTGAACATCTGTACCTCAGTCTTCTCAGCTGTAAAAGGGGAATAATTATGGTATCTACCCATAAGATTAGCTTAAGCATGAAATGAGCAACAAATTAGAACACTGGCACATAGTAATCATTCCACTATGATTGATGTTGAACGTTAGTTATCAATGTATTTTCAAACCCTGTGGATGCTTTGAGATACAACAGAAGAAGCTGAGTGGGTTATTTATCTAAACTGACGTGGAATAAAAATAAATGAACAATTAGAATATATCAAGCATACTTGGGCTCAAGAGTGCAGAGGGAGACAAACTTCTCAGCCATAATTTCTTCATGAAAACTAGGTAGATAAAGTGACATTGTCAAAGAGCAAGGCATATCCACTTTTTACTGCTGTAGGTCAGAGGATAGACTTCAACTCTACCCAAGAGGATATAGAATCAATGGAGGATGATGAAAACAATTGGTCAGCTGGTAAATACTTGTTTTGAAGATATTTTAATTTATACCAGCAAGAATAGAAATAAAGTAAATAAAAGACTGTGAAAGAATATTGCGGAAGAAAAGAAAAAGGAGATATTATCAGAAACCAGAGTGCTGGCCCAGTGGTGCAGCAGTTAAGTTTGCATGTTCCAATTCTTGGCAGCCCAGAGTTCACTGGTTCGGATCCCCAGTGCAGACATGGCACTGCTTGGTAAAAGCCATGCTGCGGTAGGTGTCCCACGTATAAAGTAGAGGAAGATGGGCATGGATGTTAGCTCAGGGCCAGTCTTCCTCAGCAAAAAGAGGAGGATTGGCAGTAGTTCACTCAGGGCTAATCTTCCTCAAAAAAAAAAGTCTAGTGGCCAGGAGTGCTAGAAGGGAGACTAAGAGGAAGTGTTTATAGGAACTCTATGGTAAGCTTAATTTATAGCAAGATGTTATTTCAAAATGTGGTCTTTATTGTTTTGTAATGGCCTGACACCACAGATATTTCTGTCAACTTTATCTTCCCTGTGATGCAATTCGTTGAGTTTGAAAAGAGAAAGAAAAACTGTTTTGGTCCTATTGAAGGAGGGGTGGTAGATGGATTGCATTACACTTGGAAGCCAGTGTATAAAGATATGATATGATGTGATATGATATGATGTGATATCTGGGATATGGTTATGTCCACAAAACAGAGGGAATTCAGAATTTACTAAACAATGAGCTTCAGTCACCACTCCAGGCACTGGGAATGTGCGGTGCATAGGAAAATTTGCTTCTGTTGGAAAGGAAAAGAAAATGATACTGTAACTTTACTTGCTGTATAGCCTGTGGACACTAATCTTCCTGACATAGCTTTATGGAGTAACAAAGGATTTGTAAGTTCACTGATAAGAAAATATTTTGGGATGTTGATTTGAAACCCTCAATTGTAGTAATACATATGGAATTGGACTGAGCAAAAATGAAGTGAATTTGGTCTTAAAAAATTAAAACTGCATTATGTCTTCATTAAGTTGTAAAACCATTTTAAATAACTGGATAATGCAGGAAAATAGTAATCAAGCTGTAAGAAAACATCAAAGGATCTTTGTTGTGATAAGATCACTATTAGTATGCTTTGTTCATAGAATTTTTATTTCCTATTGGGTGGGTCCAAATCCTAGTTGTCACTGAGGTATTAATAGGCTTATTCTTCTATGTAACACATTGTTGAAAGCACTATGAGATAAATTTAAAAAGATGCTTGAGACTATGCAGGAAGGAGATATTGATTGAAGTCAGGATGGACTGGGAAGGAAAGGGTTGGAAGCAGGTTAGCAATCCATTTTCTCTCTTTATCCAGGATGCCTTGGGAAAGAAAGTAAGATGACTCAGTCAAAGGCCCTTGTGAACATGCTACTGACCTCCTGGAAACACACTTATGCTATTTACCAGAGAGAGAATCCTTATCTATGGAATGCTTGAAGCAGGTTGCATCTCATATGTCTAGGATCACTTAGGGTAAACAAACCTAAAATCTGTGGTTTACGGGGCATGGCTTCCTGGAAAATCTCACATAAGTTATATGGTTATCAGAGTATGAAATGTCATGAGCAAAATAGCTGTATTCTGCATAAGCTATGACTGAACGCATTACTTCCAGAAATCATATGAAAAGATTAATGAAATTGGTAAATCATGAGCAACACTAGTCAAGAACACAAAGATGGGGAGAGAGAGAAAATACAAATTACCCATGTGGGGATTGAGAAAGAGATAATTACTACAGGTTTCTATTGAACTGAGAATGAGTAGGAGGAGTTTATAAAAAGCTTTATGACAATAAAACTGAAAGTTTAGGTGAAATAATTAATTGAAAAATATTTTCAAAAGCTATAAAAGAAGAAATAAAAATTTGAACCTTGATTCTGTAATTAAAATCTTACCTCAAAGAAAAATTCAGATAGCTTCCCTGGTGAATTCTCCAAAATATTTAAGGAAAAAAGGATAATCATTATAGAAAAATTTTTTAAGAGATAAGATAAGGGCTGCATAGCCATGATGCTAAGATCTGATGAAGATTTTACAAGAAAGAAGAATTGCAGGGTGGTTTTATCATGAATATAGATGTAAAAATCCTAAGTAAAATATTAATAAATTTATCCCAGAAACATAAAGAAGGGGATAATATATCTTGATCAAATTGCGTTTGCTCCAAGAAGGCAAGGTTGTATTAGTATTAAAATCTAATCTATATAATTTATTGTCTTAATAGAATGAAGGAGAAAATCCATAAAATCATCTCAATAGATACAGAAAAAATGTGATAAAATCAGTGCCTGTTGATGATTAAAATCTGCATCAAATACTATCAGCATAGAAAGCCTTTGCTGGTAAAGAGTACATAGCAAACGTTCTATAAATTTCAGTATATTTCACTGGGAACATTAAACACTTTCCCTCTGAGATTAGAAACAGGTCGAGAACGTCCACTATAATCACTTCTATTCAATATAATACTGGAGGTCTTCCAGTGCAATAAGTCAGGAAAATAAAATGAAAGATGTTAAGATGGGTAAAGAAGAATTAAAACTGTCATTATTCACAGATAATATGATATCATATAAAATCAATATAAAATCAAAGCCTCAGTTGAGCTGGAGAAAGAGAGCTGAGCTGTCCATCAGGTGACAGAGTAGTGAATTAAATCAACAAGTTGAAAAATAAAGTAACAGTCAAGTGTTCAATCACCTACTGTGATAGTATAAGCAAAAGACTAACACTAGAGTAAGCACCAAAACCCCCTGTTCCCTCATCCCCAGTGGAACAGTGCACCAGTCAAATATCAGGTGGCTCATCACAGTTGTGGGGGGTCATCTCACTGCTGAGGTAGACCTGAACAACAGGTTCCTGCAGTTTTATGAACCTGGGGGTCAAAACGTAAGGCTAGGGGGAAGGACTAACAGGAGTGGAAAAGTACTGAGTACTGAATCAGAGCACAGCAAAGTGTCTTCAAGCTTCCCTAACAAGGAGACCTCCAAATGGAGGTACCTGAGCTAGGAATGCAGATGTGCATAAGAGCATGGCCAACTACGGAGGTCTAAGTCCTTGACTTCAATTCCCCTTAGAGGCTGTAATGCACTGGCTGTGCATCAAATGTGGTTTGAGAAGGGCAGCTTTCTCTCATAAAGCCTGCCCAAAAGCCTTGGTAATTGCTTATGATCAGGCCTGAAAAACAATATATAGGCTTTTGGTTAGGAGCCAGCCTTCTCATATAGAAAATCTAGGAGTATAAACAATTATTAGACAAATAAGTGAATTTAGCAAGCATAGTGGATAAACACATAACCTAGGCCAGCAACTCAATTTTCACTCTCCATCCAAACAATGAAACAGAACCTCAAATAGGATTCTTCATAATTCCCTCCTCCACCCTATCAGCACCTGGAAATACGAACCTGGTTCTTTTCTCATATATTAGTTCAGTTGATATTATAATACTGATACAGGGACAGTAGAACTTAAAGAGAATCATAGAGTTTGATACCAGAAAAGACTGGGTTTGAATTTAAATTGTGGCTCAGCCACTAATTGGGTGGCCGGTTCCTCAGCTTTAAAGTGGGGGGTAACAATATATACTTTCAGAGGTATAGTTGGAATTTAAGTTAATGATCATCAAAGACTGAAACTCATAAATTCTGACATAAAGAGCTCAGTAGGCTGATGTCAGTGGTGTAAGGACTTTAAAAAATTCTTCCCTCCATTATGTACTGAATAAATACTGAGAACACAAATTTTCCAGAATCAACATTTTCAGAATTCTAGTAATTTCCAAAAGACTTGGAACAATTCAGGGAATGCTTATTCAAGAAAAATGATTAAATCTCAGTAATTACATAGAGGTCTGTGGCATTTAATTTGCCTTTATTTCCATGTTCCCTCCACAGTTCCTCTGCAACCTTGAAAATGAACAGTCTGCAATCACAGAGAAAACCAGCAGCCTGGAAGACCCTGGAGGAGACAGAATGTAATTGGAACTCCATAAAAGCCCTTTTCCCAGAGAATTGTCATTACTTGGTCTGTCTAGCAGTTTCTTGGGAGACCTAACTCACAAGACTGTCTTTATTTGATCTCTCTTGGAGACTTTTTCCTGAGTGAATATGTCAAAAACAAAGAGAGGCAATTTTTGAACATGGTGACGGCCTTAGGTAGAGGATAATAGTTAAAGCAAAATGTATACTAAACAAAGGCTTAAAAGGAAAAACTGAGGAATAAGGTACCATAGAGGGATTTGAAATGCTATGACACTATGATGTGTTTCTGGGAATTTGAAATCTATGTGCGTGAGTAGATCTGCCCACATGTCCAGACTGTGTGCATGTTCAAGGAAGACAGCATTCTTACCTCTGGCTTACCCTGAGGCTCTGTGGAAGCAAGAAATAAAGACTAAAGTTGTAAACTCCTGGCTGAGTGGTGAAGGTACACCCCAATATGCACAAAAACTCTCAGCAAAGACTGTGAGATTTATTGGCTCCAAGATGAATGAAAACAAAAAATGGGTTCTTTGAAAATATCACCAAAGTGAGAAAACTTTAGCTAGATTGACTAAAATAAGAGATAAGAGACTCCATTTTCTAAAATCAGGAATAAAAGGGGACATGGCCACCATCCTTACAGGAATAAAAAAGATTATAACGAGATACTATGAACAGTTGTATGCAAACAATTTGTATAACTTTGATGAAATGCACAGATTATCAGTAAGACACAAACTACTGAAACTGACTCAAGTGAAATACATCAAGAGATTGAAACAGTAATAAAAAAAAATCTCTCAAAAGAAACCCCAGGCTAAGATGGCTTCAGTGATGAATTTTATCAAATATTTAAGGAATAATTAATACCAATCCTTCACAAACTCTTCCAAAAATGGAAGAGAAGTGAACCAGTATTACTCTGTTATGAAAACTAGACAAAGATATCACAAGGAATAAAACTACAGCAAAATCTGTTGTGAACATAGACACAGAAATCCCCCAGAAAATGCTAGCAAACTGAATCTGGTAGCCTGTAGACATGATTATAGAGCAAAAACAAGTGAGATTTATCACAGGAATGCCAGTTGTTTCAGTATATGAAAGTCAATCAATATAAAATGCCGTAATAATAAAATAATGGACATAGTGGTCAGTAATGATAACTGCTATTACTATTTTTCCAAGTTCTCCATTCACTGCCTAGCCATATATTTAAATATAGCAGCGGCTTCAACTCTTATGATAAGTGATTTAAACAACGCTCTATCCTTAGGTTACAGAATACTCTTTACAGTATGTGTTTGAAGATTTTAGAATATATGTGGCTGTTCCAACCTCCACTGTCCTGATGATATTATGTGTGAAGAAAATTTGAAGAAATCTGTTTGCCTAAGACTTCTTTCATTTAATGGCTCCTGGAATTTCTGGATTTCAAAAAAAAAACTGAATGGGAAGGCATAAAATTCTGTCTTTTTAGATTTTGACACTGGACAAGTTGGCACTAGGATGTGAGCCTCCTTTTGGCCTCCAATTCTGGAAATCCAGATATAACTCTGCCTGAAAAGATATCAAATCCCAATATTCCTATGAATAGTGTTATGTCCTGATGTGTTTATAGTACTGACTCAGTATCTCAACCTCTGGTGACCTCAGCCAGTGAGGAAATTTCCTCAAGGACATACAACCTCAATGAAATCCCATGTTCTTATTTTCACAGCATTTAGAGTCCTTCATTTCCCCATTCATGGACCCAAGGGCTTATAAGAGGAGTGCAATATTGCATAGTTTTCTAGACCAGGGATATAGGCTGTTAATACATAAATTTAAAGTGCAAGGAAAAGAATCATTCAGGTGAAGACATGTCTGTTGTTCATAGATGAAGTCTCCAAAATATCTGTTTCTAAGGTGAAATTATTAAAAAACAGACATAATTAATTCCTGGGAGGGCAAAGCCTTGGATACAAAGATAGGTCCTTAACATTCTCAGTATCTTCTCTAAACACTATGATTCAAGAAGAAGTTGTTTTCTTATTTTAAAAGCAGAATAAGAGGGGATAATTAAGTGATAGAAATATTTGTGTTTCTTAGTCTGTAACCAGAGAGCTAGGTGCTGAAGATCAGAAGATCCTCCTTAGTACCTAAGAGCTTGGAGTTTCAAATTCATCACAGCATTTTCTTTTTCTTTGACTTAAATTTCCAAGGCATTGGTGCTTTGAAGTGCATGCCAGATCCATTTGAATAAATTTGTGACATCTTGACATTCTCTGCTTCCGGTACCAGTGTCTAGTCAGTGGAGACTGAGAAATGTACATTACATGACATGATGCTCAAACAGCTACATATAATGGTTATTTTTTATTCCTGAATACCTTGGACATTCTCCTTAACTACAGAGGCAACCAGAGCAAGTTGACTAGAATTGTTGTTGTTTAATACAGTTTCTTACATTTCTGTTTTCTCCCAAGGAGTTTATAATTAAAATCGTTGAAGCCTTACATTCTGATATTTGCTGGGGGATCACTTTTTAGATGTTTTGCAGAAATATTTGTTCTCCTCACTATATATGGGTATATCTATAATTTGTCACAAATAGTTTTACATTTTATGGATCCTGAGTCAATTTCCAGGCTTTCGAGTGTTCAGACAGTGCCATAGCACAGCGGATTGTAGCTGGATGAGTCGCTGAGGGTTTCTTCCAGAGATAGGACATATTGTAGGATAGTTTGGATAGTGAAAGATTGACTTCATAGTTACTCATTTCCTTGAAAAAATGCTCTGACTTTGATAATTTCCATGGATGAAAGAGGGGGGAAAATCTTACTTTGTACTGATAAGGGGAGCTATGAGGGGCACATGAGAATAAAGAAGGCAAATTTGAAGTTGAGTTGAGATAAGGTGTGTGACTTTCATTGTGGCAAAGGCAGGTCAGCTTGGGAGAGAGGAGGACAACATTTGGATTCTGTTTTCTTTTTTTTCCTTGAGGATGATTAGAACTGAGCTAACATCTGAGCCAATCTTCCTATATTTTGTACGTGGGTCACCGCCGCAGCATGGCTGGTGAGTGATGTCTGTGCCTGGGATCCAAACCTGTGAACCTAGACCACTGAAGCAGAGTGTGCCAAACTTTAACCATCATGCCACAGAGCCAGCCCCAGAATTCTGTTTTTTAATGTAAATCTTCAGCTCCAAAACTGACATCCCAAAGGAGAATGTATTAAAATATAGGATCTGCAAAGAATGTGGCTAAGAATCTATATTAAACTCCAAGATCAGGGGCACTATTTATTCCCACTATACAACTTTCTTGGGTTTTTTTTCTGGCCAGGCCAGACCTTATTTCTGCTACAACAAATGTGGTCCAAGCAATATAACCGAATCTCTGCATCCCTGACTCAGACCTAGCCCTTTCTTTTTAGAGAGTTAAAACAGGTATTGCTAAAGATAAGAGTGGAAAGTTAGTTCTCTTTGTCACTGTAGCTTGATTTTTCGTTGTATAGACCCATCTTAAGCAATACAAAATTTGGTAGTGAAAAAAATCACTGTGTTCTGCATTAGAAGACCTAGACTCTTCTTGTGATCTACTACTAATCAATTTTCTGTGTTTCCTTGGACTTGTCCTGTCTAGGCCTTAGTGTCTTCATCTTTAAAGAGGATGTATGTTTATAAAATGCAAGGTACTGGAGAAGTTTGAGTGCCCAAAAATTCTAGGGTCTTGTCCAATGGACCCTCGAGCTCATTAATATCTGACTCTACATTTCATAACTTAGCAAAGAACTGCCATAGATTTCATATTGTCACAGGTTGTGGCCACTCGTCCAAACTCTGTCATTGATGATTCCCAGAAGTAAAGTAAGTGTAAAGAGAAGCACTAAGTGCTAAAGAGCTGGAGACAGGCATCCTAGATTTAAATAATTAGGCTCCTTTATTTTTTTATCATTATGATTTTGGGCAAGTCATTTACCTTCTCAAACACAGTTTCCTTTTTTTTTTTTACAAATATAGTCAATAGCATACCAACTTTATAGCATTTTTATGAGGATTAAAGGAAATAATGCATGTGAAATACTTAATATTGTACCTAATATATGGCAAACACTCAAAAATAGGTTATTACTATAGGAACTACATTGTAGAAAAAGAAATCTCTGCTTGCTGTTAACAATGGGAAAAAGCAGAATTATAATAAAAGTTTGCATTTCAAAATGTTTGAGTATATGGAATTTTAAAAAGTAACCAAGTTTTCGCGGCTTAGAAGTTTGCTTGAGTCCTGCCTCTCAATTGCAGTTTGAGCAAGGATGCAATTATTGTTTTATGGAAGGTCAAGGTCATCCTGCTAGATCAACACTTTTCTCCATTTCTCATTTTTCAAAAAGCATGAGTGTTAGAGAATTTCAGCAGTAACACTTACACTGTTGGTCTTTAGACTGGGTCAGAAAAAGAAATTGATCCTGTGCTTGAGTCCAATATCATCTTTATTCTATTAACCAAAGCTTAATGATCTCTGATTTTAACTTATATCATTGATACTGATAGTCAATAAATCAAGGCTAAATGATGAACCAGATCAGTTTAATGCAAAATGTATTTCCATTTACTTGATGAAGAATACACATATGACTCAAACTTTAAGATGGTATTTAAAACTAAGTTTTGCCATTATTATTTCTCACTTTTTTTCTGGACCTGAGTTTCCTTTATTCTCTTTATCTTAATGTATTCTTAAAGCAAAAAGGCAATGAAGGGTTAAGTTGAGTTGTCCCTGTTACACGTGGGCAAGGCACATAATGAGGTACATGGAAAGAAAACATCTTCTAGATGATCCCACAAATGCATCATTGAGCAGGTAGCTTTATAGTTCCAAGCCCCAAGATACTGGTCTCCCTTCTACTTAGCCTGATGCATCATAGAATTCTTCCAGGGACAAGAACCCTTGAGAAGAAAGTTGAGGGCACTTCTAATTGCCATCACTTACCTAGAGGAGATCGCCCTTGGGAGAACCAACACCAAATGTGTTTTTATAATTCTGTGATGGTCTATGACAGAGGTTGTATTTCAAGGTAGAAATCAGAGAAAAATCCCACACTTGACTCATTCATCTTCATTATTTCACTAATTACCTCAGTTTCTTGCAAATCTTGAAGTAATTAGAATATACTTAAAAATAGTTCTCAGGGTCAGCCCATTGGTGCAATGGTTAACTTCATACATTCTGCCTCTGCAGCCCAGGGTTCGCTGGTTCAGATGCTGGGTGCAGATCTACACACTGCTTGTCAAGCTATGCTGTGGCAGGCATCCCACATATAAAGCAGAGGAAGATGGGCACGAATGTTAGCTCAGGGCCAGTCCTTCTCAGCAAAAACAGGAGGATTGGCATCAGATGTTAGCTCAGGGATAATATTCCTCAAAAGTAAATACATAAAATTTAGAAAATAAATTTAAAAAGAAACAGTTCTCTTTTACAGTTTTGATCTGCCTGTTTTTCTCCCACACCACACAGAAACAAACATACAAACCAAGCAAATTGGTCTTCTGCCCAAACTGATGTCTCCAACACTTCTAGACAAATGTTTTAACATAGGTGAAATGAAACCTATATCAAATTTTATGAGAAATTTTTGAACTTGAATTTTATACTTAAAAGATATATATAAAACCTGTAATCTTTTAATACTAATTCTTTAACAATCATTCACTAGATCTTTACCTATAGTATATTTACTTAGTTATAATTAGGATATACAGACTACCTTGTGGGGTTTTTATTCATGTCATTTCATATTTTTTTCTAAGTCTTGTTAGTCTCCCAAATTATCACTTCTAATGACTACATTATTCCATCATATTGATGTCCAAATGAAGTTTTGTAAAGACTACTCTGACTCAGGGAAATGGAGTTCATTTATTCTGGGTTTTCTATGTCTTATAAGAATATTTTTGAGGAAGAATAATAAAAGACTAAGAGAGCCAACTAACAGAAGTTTTGAGGTACCTATTCCTAGGGAGTTTTGGGAAGATAAGCAATCATCTGTGAGATTCTCAGAGTACTGTTAAAAGGCAGAGTTTTGGACTATTTCATTCTTTCATAATTCTTCTTCCCTTTCTTTCTTTCACTCTCTTTTTTTAGGGTAGAGCATTCCTTCCAGGAGTTTTTATCACCCATACCACAGAGATGGAGAGTAAAAGAAATGTGACTGAGTTCATTTTGATAGGTCTTACACAGAACGCCAAAATGCAGAAACTTGTGTTTGTGGTATTTTTGTTTCTATATCTGGTGACACTGTCAGGCAACCTACTCATTGTGGTTACCATTACCACCAGTCATGCTCTGAACTCCCCCATGTACATCTTCGTGACCCACCTTTCTTTGATAGATGCAATATATTCTTCTTCTTCAGCTCCTAAGTTGATTGTGGACTCCCTTCACAAGAAGAAAATTATCTCCTTTAATGGATGTATGGCTCAAGTCTATCCAGAACATATTTTTGGTGCTACTGAGATCATCCTGCTGATGGTGATGGCCTATGACCACTATGTGGCCATCTGCAAACCTCTGCATTATATGATTGTCATGTGTCACAGGCTGTGTATTCTCCTGCTGAAAGTGGCCTGGGCTGGAGGATTTCTTCATGCAACCATTCATATCCTCTTTATAGTCTGGCTGCCCTTCTGTGGCCCCAATGTCATAGATCATTTCATGTGTGACTTGTACCCTTTGTTGAAACTTGTCTGCATGGACACTCATACCCTTGGTCTCTTTGTTGCTGCCAACAGTGGGTTCATCTGCATGTTAAACTTCTTTCTCTTGGTGGTCTCCTATGTGGTCATCTTGTGCTCTCTAAAGAACTATAGCTTGGAGGGGAGGCACAAAGCCCTCTCCACCTGTATCTCTCACATCATAGTAGTAGTCTTATGTTTTGTGCCCTGCATGTTTGTGTATCTGCACCCAGTGATCACTCTGCCCATTGATAAAGCTGTGGCTGTCTTTTATACTATAGTGGCTCCTATCTTAAATCCTTTAATCTACACTCTCAGAAATGCAGAGGTGAAAAATGCTATGAGGAAGCTCTGGTGGAAAAAAGTGACTTGAGATAGTGATTAAGCAGAGTCATTGAGTGTTATAGATGGAACTAATAGAGGTAATTTAATCCAAGCCTCTTGATCTGTAGATGAAGACATCAAATCTAACAAGAGATTGGATAATGCATACAGATAGTCACTTCATCACAGAGCTAAATCTTGGACTGGAATCCAGGCTTACTGTCTCCCATCCTACACTTTTGTCATCCAACTTGCTGTTTCTTAACCAATAAATATTTATCTATTACCTGGAAATCTGAACTATCTTTATAAGCTAAAAGGTGTGAACCTAGAATATTGGATTGGTATTAAAATAATCTTAATATGTAACATTGAGATATCGATTATGACTGATAAATGAAAACAAGATGTTTAACAATATTCCTGTACTTTGAACTGTAACCTCAATACAATATAAATTCTTTCTTTACATGAATTTTTTGTTCATTAAATCTTGGTTGTATAGTAAAAAGAGATACTGTTTGTCAAATGCCTATAAGGCTGACATTGCATCAGGCATTTTCTATATTGTGTCAGTCAGGGTCCAGTCAGGAGACAGACCACCTAGTAATTGGAATAGGGTAAGTTTACATACAGTTATTAATTATATCAAGGCATCAACTACAAAGGCGTGATGAGTACTCTAAAGAATGCCCTGAGAAATGCAAATCAAAACTACACCAAGATATCACCTTACACCTGTTAGAATGACAAAAATATCTGAAACTAATAGTAACAAATGTTGGAGAGGTTGTGGAGAAAAAGGAACCCTCATACACTGCTGGTGGGAATGCAAACTGGTGCAGCCACTATGTAAAACAGTATGGAGATTCCTCAAAAAATTAAAAATAGAACTACCATATGACCCAGCTATCCCACTACTGGGTATCTATCCAAATAACCTGAAATCAGCAATTCCAAAAGTCCCATACACCCTAATGTTCATTGCAGCATTATCTACAATAGCCAAGGCATGGAAGCAACCTAAGTGCCCATCAACAGATGATTGGATAAAGAAGATGTGGTATATGTATACAATGGAATACTACTCAGCCATAAAAAACAACAAAATTGTCCCATTTGCAGCAACATGGATGGACCTTGAGGGAATTATGTTAAGTGAAATAAGCCAGATAGAGAAGGACAATCTCTGTATGACTCCACTCATATTAGGAATTTAAAAGTGAAGACAAAGAGAACAGGTTAGTGGTGACCAGGGGAAAGGTGGGGTGGGGGGTGGGCACAAAGGGTGAAGGGGTGCACCTACAACACGACTGACAAATAATAATGTACAACTTAAATTTCACAAGATTTTAACTTATCAGTAACTCAATAAAAATTAAAAAGTCAAAAAAATAAATAAAAAGAATGCCCTGAGACTGAGAAATGGATATCCAAGGAAGGATCCCATTTAGAAGGTGGAACTCCTCCCCAAGGCTGGGATTCCAATCTTTTGGAGAAGGTCTACTTGTTACCCATTGAATAGTAGAGAATTTCATTGGGGTATCATGGGCCAGAACTAGTTCCTGGTAGCTGGACAGAAGCTGGCAGGCATGAAAGGGACTGGCCAGCTGGGAGCATCCTGCTGTCATGCTGCTGGGCCAAGCTGATGATAAAGGAACTGTGGTTTGGACAGGCAAGCAGGAAACCAACCTCTAGGGTGCAGGTGGACCAAGGCTTGCAGGGAAAACTCTAGTACAGTACAGCTCAGCTGTGTTGGGAACCTGATCTCTGGGGTGTCTGTAGATTCACTGGAATCTGACTGCAGATGTGCTACTGAAACTCAATGGGAAACTGTCCAGAAGGTATTATTGTCAGTGCCACTGGATGTCTCTCCTGTTCCCTGTCCCCTCAAAAAAAGGAAACACATGCTTTTAGAAGCTACATCATGAGCAAGATGAAAAGAGAAGCAAATTCAAAAAATCATTTGTAAGACTACTGTAAATAAGTTTTTTAAAAAATGTTTTCTTCTAGTTGTTTTTTGGTTTCAGGTCTTACATTTAAGTATTTAATCTATTTTTGAATTGATGTTTGTATGTGGTGTAAGATAAGAGTCCAATTTCATTCTCTGTATGTCAATATCCAGTTTCCACAATATCATTTATTGAAAAGACTATTCATTTCTCATTAAGTAGTCCTAGCATCCTTGTCAAATATTAATTCACTGTATTTATTTCTGGGTTCTCAGTTCTGTTTCACTGATCTAGGTGTCTGTTTTTATGCCAGTACCATACTGTTTTGATTACTATAGCTTTGAAACATAGTTTGAAATCAGGAAATGGAAGTGTGATGCCTTCAGCTTTGTTCTCCTTTCTCAGGATTGGTTTGGTTAGTCAGTTCTTTCATGATTTCACACATATTTTAGGATTATTTCTTCCATTTCTCTGAAAAATGTCATTGGAATTTTGATAAGGATTTCATTGAATCTATGGATAGCTTTGGGTAGTCTGGGCATTTTAACAATATTAAGTCTTCCAATCCATGAACATGGGGTATCTTTCCATTTATTTGTGTCTTTTTCAATTTCTTTAATCAATGTCTTATAGATTTCAGTGTAGAAATCTTTCACTTCCTTGGTTAAATTTATTCCTAAATATTTAATTCTTTTTTGATGCTATTGTAAATGGGATTATTTTCTTTATTTCTTTTTCATACAGTTTATTGTTGGTGTGAAGAAATACAAGTAATTTTTATTTGTTGATTTTTGTATCCTCTATCTTTACTGAATTTGTTTATTAGTTCTAACATTTTTCTTAGTAGAGTTTTTAGGGTGTTCTACATATATGGTTACGTTATCTGAAAGTAGCTAATTTTAGCTCTTTCTTTCCAATTTAGATACCTTTATTTCTTGTTCTTGTCTCTTCTTGCTAGTACTTCTAGTTCTATGTTGAATAGAAGTAGTGAGAGTGGGCTTCCTCATCTTGTATCCCATCTTAGAGGAAAAGCTGTCTATTTTTCCCAATTGATTATCATGTTATCTGTGGGCTTTTCATAATGGTCTTTATTGTGTTGGGGAATTTCCTTTTTTTGTGAGGAAGATTCACCCTGAGTTAACATACATTGCCAATCCTCCTCCTTTATTTTGTTTAAGGAAGATTGCCCCTGAGCTAACATCTGTGCCAATATCCTTCTACTTGTTATGTGTGATGTCTGCACAGCATGGCTGATGAATGCAGTTGGTTTACACCCAGGATCTGAACCTGAGATTTGAACCCATGAACACTCAACCACCGAAGTGGAGAGTGCAGAACTTTAACCATGTAGCCATGGGCCCAGCCCCAGAAATTTCCTTTGAAATCTATTTTGCTGAAAGTTTTTAGCATGAAATGGTGTGGGACTTCATCAAATGTTTTTTCTATGTCTACTAAGATGATCATGTGATTTTTATCTTTCATTCTGTTAAAGTAGTATATCACATTGATTTGCATATTTTAACCAATCTTGTATCCCAGAGATTAATCCCAGTTGGCTTTGGTGTATAACCTTTTGGATGTGTTGAATTCAGATTGCTAGTATTTTATTAAGATATATTTCCTATTCATAATGTTCAACCAATAAAATTTCTGAGTCCTTGCATGTCTGAAAATATATTTTATTCTCATATTTGAATTCTATATTGCACGATATAGAATTAAAAATTACAATTGTTTTCCCTTGAAAGAATTAAAAACATTTTTCCATTAACTCCAAGTTTCCGTTTTGGGGACAAAAAGTCTGATGCCAGGCTGATTTTTATTTCCTTCGTAGCCTATTTTTATTTTATAGATTTACTATCCTACTGAATCCCTAAAAATATACAAATTGATGTTTAGAGTTCTGTTTTGGGATCTTTTTTGTTTTTTTTTACTAAAAACATCAAAATGGTTATGGATCTTTTGAGAGATCACTGATGAGTACTCATGGTTGACAAAACTCACACTGTCCCTTGGTGATGTCTAATAATTTTATGTCTGTAATTCCCATCTATATGCTCAAGGCTTCTACATTTCTCTGACCTACATCTTTCTCAGGATCAGAAAAGTATATTCAATTGTATATAGCTACTTGAATCTCATTCAGCACATTAAAAAATACATTTATCAAGTGATGTCAGCAACATGGCAGAGTGAGTGGTTCCCTTTGTCTCTCCCCCTTTGAACTACAATTAAAGGGACTTTCATTGATCAACAAAGGATACTCACACAGCATCTCAGGATGCCTGAGAGACGGGTGCTGCTATAAATTGAAAGGAGGATGAACTACTTGCAGAGAGGAGGGGCTATAGGTGAGAACTATCCAGCCTCCAATCAGTCAAGTACCTGCGAGCAAGTGCTTTCCCAGCTGAAGCACTCACCCTAGCACCCCATGGCCGTGAGGGTGGATATCTGCCTCAGCACAACTATGGAAACAGGTGACTGCAGCCCTGAGCCCCTGTACTTCCTCTTTGGTCCAGTGGGAAAATCCACAGTCCCACTGCAGACCAAGGGCCTGATTGGCCCTAGTGGAGGGGCCCAACCCACTAAGCACAAAGGCTGATGTGACTTAGGAGCAGATACAACATGGCTGTGAGTCTGGGTGAACAAACCCCTGGCTGCCTTAAATACCCATAGATCTGCTGCAGCCCAAAAGGGGTAAGTGAGACCCAGTGGGGCCATAGGAGCAGGGGGTGACAACACTGAGCCCCAATGTGATTTCTCCTTGGTCCAGTGGGAAAATCCATGGTCCCACCACTGACTAAGACAGTGACTCAGCTCAGCCCTAGTGGAGAGGCCTGCCCACCAAGCACAAAGGCTGGTGTGACATAGGAGCAGAGTCTAGGAAAACAAACCCCCAGCTGCATTAAACAGCATACCTCTGCTGTGGCCCTGAAAGGGCAAGTGAGACACAACAGGGTCATGGGAGTGCATGGTGGCAACCTTTAGCCATAGCATATAGCTGCCAGGTTCAATGGGAAAGTCCAAACTCTTGCTGCAGCCCCAGGGAGTGTCTTTGATTTTGTTCCATTTGGGAGGCCCCGCCCACAAAGCTCAAAGGCTAGTGTGACCTAGGAACAGACAGTGGCATATCTGCAGCCCAGGTGAAAGTGCCATCACCTACTTCAAACATCCACAGTATCACAGCAGCCCCAAAGGGGCAGTATGACTGGAGAGACTGTGGGAGCAAGTGATAGCAGCCATGAGCCCCTGTGTGATCCTCTCTAGACCAGTAGGTGAGTTCACAATCCCACCACAGACCCAGAGAGTAGCACAGGATCAGACACAGTGGGGAGGCCCAAACCACCAAGCACAACAGCTGATACAACCTAGAAACAGATGGCAATGGAGCTGTGAATCTGGGAAAACAAGCTCCCAGCTGCGTTGAAAGTGCATAACACTGGTGCAGTCCCTAGTGGGGGAGCTTGCCTAGACAGGTCTGTGGGAGCAGGCAGAAGCAACCTGGAACTCCCATCGGATTGTTCCCACAGTTGGTGGGAGACACTACAGTGCCACTGTGATCAGAAGGAGTGGCCTAGGCTTGGGCAGGAACAGTAGATGGGGATCATGGTGGGAGCAGACTATACAGCTCCTGCAACCTCCCCTTAGTGGCAGCAAGTGGAAGCAGTAACTAAATGCCATCTCTATGTGGAAGCACAAATCCTCACCATAACACAGTATGAAAAATATATTAAATCTTCATAAGAGAATGAAAATTATAAATACCCAGAAATCAATCCTGAAGACATAGACATCTATAACCTACATGAAAAGGAATTGAAAATAGCTATCTTTAAAAAACCCAATGAGTTAAAATAGAATACAGATAAACAACTCAACTAGTGCAGGAGCCATGTCACAAAAAAGCTTGAAACTATGAAGAACCAATCATAAATGTTGGAGATGAAAAACACAATGGTTTAGATAAAAATCTGTACTCTTTGAACATAGAATTGATATTGTGGAGGACAGAATTAGCAGTCTGGAGGACAAGAATATAGAAATGCTTCAGATAGAGGAGGAGAGAGAACTAAGACTAAAAAGAAGTACCAACTCAAATAGAAAATACAACATAAGGATTATAGGTATCACAAAGAGGGATTAGAAGGAGAATGGAGCAGAAAGCTTGTTCAAAGAAATACCAGCTGAGATCTTCCCAAACCTGGGGAGAGATCTGGAAATCCATGTGAAAGAAGCCAATAGAGCTCCTAAATTTATCAATGTAAAAAGAACAACTCTAAAGCATATAGTGGTAATGCTGGCAAAAGTGATTCAAAAAGAAAAAATATTAAGGACATCAAAGCAGAAGAAAATAACTTACAAAGGAACACGTATCAGGCTGTCAGCAGATTTCCCAGCAGAACACTGCCAGGCTAGGAGACAGAGGAATGATATATTCAAAATTCTTAAAGACAAAACTTTCAGCCAAGAATACTCTATCCAGTGAAAATATCCTTCAAATGTGAAAGAACTGAAAACTTTCCCAGATAAAAAAAGTTACGGGAGTTCATCACCGCAAGAACTCCCCCTATAAGAAGTCTTCAGGAAGACCCTCATACTTAAAAAAAAAAAAAAAGAAAGAAAGGAGAGGAGTTATAAAACCTGAACAAGGAGATTAGTAGATAGACAAAATCAGAAAATTGGAGCTCTCCATCAGAACAAGTTAGCAAATGCTTAATTACAACATTAAAGGGAAAGGGAAATGGGAAGAAAACACCAAGGATAAATATAATCTTTTCATTGTACCCACAGACTCACAGCACAAGATGAAATAAGATGTGACAATAACAACATAGAAAGGGAAGAGGAAAGGTACGGAACAGGGTTAATCTAAGGAAATGAGACTATCACAAGATGGTCTATGTCATGTATGAGACTTTTTACACAAACCACATGGTAACCACCAAAATAATTAGAACAGAGGAACAAATTATAAATAAGGAGAACACTAAGAAAACCAGTGTAGAAAATTACCTAACTTAATTGGTAGTCCAAAATACATAGGATGAGAAAAAAAGGAAATGCAGTAGAACCAGAAAATGAGCAATAAAATGGCAGCCTTAGGCCCTCACATATCAATAATCACTTTAAATGCAAAAGGATTGAATTCTCTGATCAAAAGACACAAAGTGGTAGGATGCATTAAAAAGCAGGACCCAACAATATCCTCCATCCAGGAAACGCATTTCAGTCCCCAGGATAAACAGACTCAGAATGAAAAGATGGAGGACGATGCTCCAAGCTAATGGCAAATGAAAGAAAGCAGGTATTGCCATACTTACATCAAACAAAGCAGAATTCAAGATAAAACAGGTAAAGAGAGACAAAGATGGGCAGTAAACAGTGATAAAACAGACACCCCACCAAGGAGACATAACACTTGCAAACATGTGTGCACCCAACACAGGAGCACCAATGTACATAAAGCAACTATGAACAAACCTAAAAGGAGATATTAACAACAATACAATAATAGTAGGGAACCTCAACACCCCACGTACGCCATGGATAGATCATCCAGACAGAAAGTCAACAAGAAAATTGTAGATTTAAATGAAAAACCAGACCAGATGAACTTAAATATTATATATAGACAGATCACTTCATCCAAAGACATAATGTTATACATTCTTGTCAGGTGTGCATGGAACATTCTCAAGGATAGAGCATATGTTGAGAAAGAAAGCAAGCCTCTTAAATTTAAAAGGATTGAAATAATATCAAGCATCTTTTCAGACCATAAAGCTATGAAACTAGAAATCAATTACTTGAAAAATCTGGGAAAGGGAAAAGATGTGGAGATTAAACAACATGCCCCTGAACGACCAATGGATCATTGAAGAAATCAAATATTATTTGGAGACAAATGAAAATGAAAACACACCATACCGACTCGTTTGGGAGGCAGTAAAAACACACTTAAGAGGGAAATTCATTGCTATACAGGCTCACCTCAACAAACAAGAAAAATCTGCAATAAGCGATCTCAAACTACACCTAACAGAATTAGAAAAAGAAGAACAAACAAGGCCCAAAGTCAGTGGAAGGAGGGAAATAATAAAAATTAGAGCCGAAATAAGTGAAATTGACAAAAAAAAAAAGACATTAGAAAGGATCAATGAAACAAAGAGCTAGTTCTTCAAGAAAATAAACAAAATTCGCAAACCCTTAGCCAGGCTCACTAAGAAAAAAAGAGAGAAGTCTCAAATAAATAAAATTAGAAATGAAAGAGAAGAAATTACAACAGGCACTGCAGAAATGTAAAATATTATGAAAAATTATGTGCCAACAAATTGAACAGCCTAGAAGAATAAATTCTTAAACTCTTACAACCTCCCAAAACTGAATCAGCAAGAAATAGAAAATATGAATAGACCAATCACAAGTAAAGAGATTGAAACAGAAATCAAAAACCTCTCCCAAAATAAAAGTCCAGAACCAGAGAGATTCTCTGGAGAACTCTACCAAGCACTCAATGAAGATTCTATACCTATCCTTCTAAAACTATTCCAGAGAATTGAAGATGATGGAACACTTCCTATCAATTCTATGAAGCCAACATTATCTTGATACCAAAGCCAAAGACAACACAAAGAAGGAAAGTTACAGGCCAATATTGATGATGAACATAGATGCAAAAATCTTCAACAAAATATTGGCAAACTGAATCTGGCAATATATTAAAAAGATCATACACCAGGATCAAGTGGGATTAATAACACTGACACAGGGATGGTTCAACATCCACAAGTCAAACAATATGATACACCACATTAACAAAATGAGGGGAAAAAAAACAGGCAATCGTCTCAATAGATGCAGAGAAAGCATTTGACAAGATCTAACATCCATTTATGATAAAAAGTGCTCAATGAAATGAATATAGAAGAAAGTACCTCAACATAATAAAAGTCATATATGACAAACCCACAGCTAACATCATACTCAATGGGGATAAATTGAAAACCATCCCTCTGAGATCAGGAACAAGACAAGTGTGCCCACTCTCACCACTCTTATTCAACATAGTGCTAGAGGTCTTGACCAGGTCAATTAGGCAAGAAAAAGAAATATGAGGCATCCAAATAGGCAATGAAGAAGTGAAACTTTCTGTTTTCAGACAACTTGATTTTATATGTGGAAAACCCTAAAGATTACTTCGGAAATCTATAAATAAACAATGATTACAGCAAACTTTCAGGGTACAAAATCAACTTACATAAATGTGTTGCATTTCTATGTTTTAAAACTAACAGAAAGAAGACACAATCCCATTCATAATTGCAATAAAAAGAAAAGAAATCTTGGAATAAATTTAACCAAGGAAGTGAAAGACCTATCCAATGGAAACTATAAGACATTACTGAAGAAAATTGATGAGACATAAAGAAATGGAAATACATTCCAGGCACATGGATTGGAAGAATAAACATAGTTAAAATGTCCATAATACCTAAAGCAAACTACAGATTCAATTCAATCCCAATCAGAGTCCGAAAGACATTCTTCACAGAAATAGAACAGAGAATCTTAATATTCACATGGGACAACAAAAGACCCCAATTGCTAAAGCAATCCTGAGGAAAAAAAAAATACAAAGCTGGAGGCATCACAATCCCTGACTCCCAAATATACTAGGAAGCTATAGTAATCAAAACAGCATGTCACTGTTACAAAAACAGACACATAGATCAATGGAACAGAATTGAAAGTCCAGAAATAAAACCTCCCATCTACGGACAGCTAATCTTCAACAAATGAGCTAAGAACATACAATGGAGAAAGGAAAGTCTCTTCAATAAATGACATTGGGAAAAGTGGACAGTCACATGTATAAGAATGAAAGTAGACTATTATCTTATGCCATACACAAAAATAAACTCACAATGGATCAAAGACTTGAAAGTAAGACCTGAAACTATAAAACTTCTAGAAGAAAATATAGGCAGGTCACTTGTTGACATCAGTCTTAAAAGAATGTTTTCAATACCCTGTCTACTCAGACAAGAGAAACAGAAGAAAAAATAATCAAGTGGGACCTCATTAGACTAAAGAGCTTCTACAAGACAAGGGAAACCAGCATCAAAACAAAAAGACAACCCACCAACTGGGAGAAAATATTTGCAAATCATAAATCCAACAAGGGGTTAAGCTCCATAATATATAAAGAACTTACAGAACTGAACAACAAATAATCAAAGAACCCAATAAAAAATGGCCAGAGGATATGAACAGACATTTCTCCAAAGAAGATATACAGATGGACAATAGGCACATGAAAAGATACTCAATATCACTAATCATCATGGAAACACAAGTCAAAACTACAGTAAGATATCACTTTACACCTGTTAGAACGGCTATCAAAACCAAGACAAAAAATAATAATTTTGGAGAGGATGTGGAGAAAAGGGAGCCCTTACACTGCTGGTTGGAATGCAAACTGGTGCAGCCACAATGGAAAACAGTATGGAGATTTCCCAAAAACTAAAAATAGAAATACCATATGACCCAGCTACCCCAGTACTGGGTATCTATCCAAAGAAATTGAAATCAAAAAGTCAAAGAGACTTATGCACCCCTATATTCATTGTAACATTATTTACAATAGCCAAGACATGGAAGCAACCCAAGTGCCCATTGACTGATGATTGGATAAAGAATATATGATACAAACACACACACACACACACACACACAATGGAATACTATTCGGCCATAAAAAAGAAAAAAAATTGTCAGATTCACAGCAACACGGTTGTACCTTGAGGGTATTGTGTTAAGAGAAATAATCAAGGCAGAGAAATACAAACACTGTAAGATTTTACTCATATGTGGAAGATAAACCAACACATGGACAAAGAGAAGTATTTAGTGGTTACTAGGGGGCAGGTAGATGGAGGGTGGGCACAAAGAGTGAGGGGCAACACCTATATGGTGACTGACAAATAATAATGTACAAATAAAATTTGACAATGTTGTTAATTACCATAACCTCAATAGAAAATTTAAGAAACGTCTTTCTTAGATAATTGTTATATGTCCACTTTTCTCCTTTTTCCTCTTCTTTTTTCTTTTTCTTTCTTTATTTCAACTTTTCTCCTCCCCTTCCTTTCTCTTCTCCTTTCCTTTCTTCCACTTTTCCTCTCCTCTCTCTCTTTCTCTCTCCACATCCCTGTTCATGCTTTCTCACCAAACGTTTTATAATACCTAACACTGACCAGCACAGTGAATACAAAGATGCATAGATCATAAGACTAAAGCACAATATTCTAATGCAAATCATTTACCTAGATAGTGAACTGGGTTTAAATGTTCCAGTATCCTGGAAAATTCCACAGTCAGGCATAAGAGTCAAATTTGGAAGGAATAAGATTTTTATATATCAGAATACAGCTTTAGCAAATGAATTAAAGAAATGAGTAAACAATAAATCACACAAAACAAGCAGGAAACTAATCAGTAAGAGAATCTTTGTCTTAAGGATTTTTTTAATAGCTTGCTTTTTTAAAATCTAATAAGCTTTCTTGTTGATATTTCTCATTGTTTCCCCCATTTCTCCTCTGTTAATTAGCTTACATTTTCAGAATCTTTAATTTTCTGGAGATGTTTAATGACAATTCTGAAAGTTTTCTTAGTGATACTCCCAAGAGAACCGTAAAATCATATAACAAGAATAATAATAAGTTTAAAATGATTTAATCTTCTCAACAATTGTAAATATAGCCATATTTATCCCTCCTTTAATATATAAAATAATTGAAGCACCAAGAGATATAATAAATTAATGGTGCATATTTAATAAGGAGTAGATCCTGGACTTCAAACTGTCTTTAGATTTTAAGTCCATTTCCCTTGCTTTGTTCTTTAATGCATTTCTAAATTTCCCTTTACCCTTTCTTTCCCACTTTCTTTGTTTCTTGCTTCATTTTTTCTTCTCGCTCTCTCAGTAAATGCTTTGTGAGTGTTTATTTTTTTGTCAGCACTAGGGACACAAAAATGCATAAGATTACAATAGTGGTAAGACAAATTTTTGCCTTCAACGACCCACACTCTTAAATAAAGAGTGGTAAGTGTGAGACAATGTGGAGAGTGCTATAATGGACATTTAGCACAGTCTCTGACATTGGAGGAGGTCACAACACCATTTTTCAGCCTGGAGGGAGGGAAGAAGACTCCAGACAGGTAAAGTAGGAAAAGGTATAGCTCATGAAAGGATATTTATATACCTTTGAGTTTATTTGTATGACAAATTAGTAGAACAAGATGGATTTTTCACTGGCAAACAGGTCCAGCCATTTTGGGGTAAAATACATGCCTCTTTGGGTATTTGTGAATGTGCCACTTATATGACCATATGGTGGATTGGCTCTTAAAATTTGATGTATACTATTTTTATTTTCTTATTTTAAAAGTTACACATTTTTACTGTAGAAAATTTTAAAAAATAAAGAAATCATGAAGGAGAAAGTTAATACGAACTTTATTGTCACATTTATGAATCTGAAAAATGAAACAGTTCATCTGGTTTTGTGTTTACTTTTGCCTTCTGTAAAACTAGAAAAAATAAATCATTCTATGGATATTTAGGCATTAAGTGAAGGTGTTATTATTAAGGGTGAGTGTGACTTCTTTTTACAGGAAAATCACTTGTCTCTTCAACTGAACTGATGAAGAGGATGAATAACATGACAGAAGTCATCCTCCTGGGCTTGACTCAAAATATGGAACTTCAGAAATTTTCATTTCTTGTGTTCTTAATTGCCTACTTGATCACCTTGGCAGGCAACCTGCTTATTATGATCACTATCAGCACCAATAAGGTCCTAGGATCCCCCATGAACTTCTTCCTGTCTTACTCATCACTTATAGATGGCTACTGTTCTTGCTCCATGACCCTTTAAATGCTAGCTGACACTCTTTTTCTAAGAAAAGTTATTTCCTTTAAGGAGTGTATGACTCAAGTCTTTGCTGTGTATATTTTTGGTGCTGCTGAGATCATCCTTCTCACAATGAGGGCCTATGACCTCTATGTGGCCTCTTCAATCCCCTGCACTATAGGACCATATTGAGTGGACAGATGTATAACCTTCTTGTGAGAGTGACCTGGGCTGGAGCCTTTGTCCTTGAAACCATTTAGATCCTCTTCACAGTCTAGCTGCCCTTCTGTGACCCCAATGTCATAGATCATTTCATGTATGAATTTAACCCTCTGTTGAAACTCATCTTCATGGACATTCATACCTTTGGTCTCTTTGTTTGTCCAATAGTTGATTCTTCTGCCTGTTAAACTTACTCTTTTTGATGATTTCCTATGTGGTCATGTTGCACTGTCTAAGGACCTATAGTTTGGAGGGGAGACACAAAGCCCTCTCCATCTGTCTCTCCCATCACCATGGTCATTTTATTATTTGTGCCCTGCATATTTGTGTATCTGTGTCCAGTAACCAACTTCTCCATTGATAAAGCTGTGGCTATGTTTTATACCATGATAACTCCTTTGTTAAATCCTTTCATCTACACACTCAGAAAGGCAGAGGTGAAAAATGCTATAAAGAAGCTCTGGGTCAAAAGGTGACTTCAATGGAGAAATTCTTGCAATAGCATAAAATGATGTTGGTTTTCTAATGGCAAAGAGAAAATAATATAATTTCTATTTTGGGAAGCCAAGTGAACAGTATACTTAAAAGTAGGTTGATGTTGGCATATAAGCCCACTGAGGAAAGGCCAAGGCAGGAAATTATTGATCATTTAAAAATATCCCCTTTAGGTTTATTTATTGCTCATTTTGTTGTTAAACTTTGGTGTACTTTCAGAATCACTTGGAATTCTTGTTAGAATGCACATTTCCAGTATACAGCTCTAGAGATTCTAATTCAATAGGGCTGTTGTAGACTGGCGTATCTGAATTTTAAACTTGTAAGGATGCGCATTGATCTTGGGAGAAGATCGGATGAACACAGTGAGAACATCAACAAAGACCTGGAAAAAATATAAAAGAACCAATCAGAAATGAAGAATACAATACTGGAAATCAAAAATTCACTAGATGGATTCAATAGCAGAGTAGAAGATGCAGAAGAATGGATCAATGAGCTGGAAGAAAGACTAGAGGAAATCATCCCAAGTTGAACCAATAAAAGAGAAAAGAATTAAAAAGAATGAGAAGGGTCTAAGGGAAATCTGGGACAACATGAAGCATGTTAATATTCGGTATTATAAGTGTCCTAGAAGGAAAAGACATAGACAAAGGAGTAGAGAATCTGTTTGAAGACATAATAGCTGAAAACATTCCTAACCTAAGGAAAGAAACAGACATCCAAGTGCAGGAAGCACAGAAAGTACCAAAGAAGATAAACACAAAGAGGTCCACACCAAGACACATTGTAATAAAAATGTCAAAAATTAAAGACCAAGAGAGAATCCTAAGAGCTGGAAGAGAAAGGCAATAAGTGGCATACAAAGGAAACCCCATAAGACTATTGGCTGACTTCTCAGGCAAAACCTTGCAGGCTGGAATGGAGTGGCAGGATATATTTAAAGTGTAGAAAGGAAAAAGTCTGCAGCCAAGAATACACTACTCAGCAAGGTTTTCACTCAGAATGGAAGGAGAGAAAATGAGTTTCCCAAAAAGGCAAAAATTTAAAAGAGCTGATCAACAAGAAACCAGTTTTACAGGAAATGCTAAAGTGGCTTATTTAAGTGGGAAAGAGAAGACTACAAATAGGGAAAGGAAAATTATCAAATGAGACAATAAAATCACTGCGAAAGGCAAAAATACAGTAAAGGTAGCAGATCAACCACCAATGAAGATAATATGGAACTCAAAAGACAAAAGTAGTAAAATTATCTATTTCAATGACAAGAAGGTAAAGGATGCACACACACACACAAATAAGAGGTTAGCTATGATATCAAAAACACAAAATGTGGGAGGAGGGGAGCAATGGTAGAGTTTGTAGAAAGAGCTCAAACTAAAGAGACTATCAACTCAATATAGATTGCTATAGACACAGATCATTGTAGATGAACCTCATCGTAGTCACAAACCAGAAACCTATATTAAATACACAAATAATTAAGAGAAAGGAACCTAGGGGCTGGCCCAGTGGTGCAGAGGTTAAGTGCACACATTCCACTTTTCAGTGGCCTGGGGTTTGCCTGTTCAGATCCTGGGTACAGACATGGCACCGCTTGGCATGCCATGTTGTGGTAGGCATCCCACATATAAAGTAGAGGAAGATGGGCATGGATGTTAGCTCAGGGCCAGTCTTCCTCAGCAAAAAGAGGAGGATTGGCAGTAGTTAGCTGAAGGCTAATCTTCCTCAAAAAAAAAAAAAAGAAGGGAACCCAAACACAATACTAAAGAAAGCCATCAAGCCACAAGGAAAGAGAGAAAGACAAGAAAATAGGAACAGAACTACTTAAATACCCAGAAACAAGTAACAAAATGGCAATAAGTACATACTTATCAATAGCTACTTTAAAGGTCAATGGACTAAATGCTCCAATCTAAAGGCATCAGGTGGCCAATTGAATTAATAAAAAACAAGACTCATATATATGCTTCATACAAGAGTCACGTTTTAGACCTAAAGACACTCACAAACTGAAAGTGAATGTTTGAAAAAGATACTCCATGCACATGGCAAAGAAAAGAAAACTGGGGTAGCTGTACTTATATCAGAAAAAACAGACTTTAAAACAAAAAATGCGAAAAGAGAAAAAGAAGGGCACTACATATTGATAAAGGGAACCATACAACAAGAGGCTATAACACTTGTAAATATCTATGCCTTCAACATAGGAGCACCTAAATATATAAAGCAATTATTAACAGACATAAAAGGAGAAATAGACAGTAACACAATAGTAGGTGGATTTAACACTTCACTTATAACAATGGATAGATCATCCAAACAGAGGATCAATAGGGAAACATTGGCCTTAAATGATACAATAGACCAGATGGACTTGTTAGGTATTTGTAGAACATTCCATCCAAAAATTGCAGAATACTCATTCTTTTCGAATGCACATGGAATATTCTCTAGGATTGATCACATATTAGGCCACAAAACAAGTCTCAATAAATTTAGGAAGATTGAAACAGCATCCTTTCTGACCACAAAAGTATGAAACTGGAAATCTACTACAGGAAGAAGATCAGAAAAGCCACAAGTATGTGGAGATTAAACAAAATGCTATTGAACGATGATTGGGCCAATGAAGAAAGCAAAGGAGAAATCAAAAATTATCTGGAGACAAATGAAAATGAAAATACAACATGCCAAAATCTATGAGATATAGCAAAAGGGGTTCCAAGAGAGAAGTTTATAGCAATTCAGGCCTACCTCACAAACAAGAAAAATCCCAGGTAAACAATCTAACAGTGCACCTAAAAAGAACTGGAAAAAGAAGAAAAATCAAGCTCAAAATCAGTAGGAGAAAAAAAATAAAAATCTGAGCAGAAACAGATGAAATAGAGATTTTAAAATAACAGAAAAAAAATCAATGAAACAAGAGCTGGTTCCTTGAAAGCTAAACTAAATTGACAAACTCTTAGCTAAATTCACTAAGGAAAAAAGAATGAAGGCTCAAATAAATGAAATAAGAAATGATAGAGGAGAAATTAAAATGGACACCTCAGAAATGCAAAAGATTACAAGGTAATACCATGAAAAGATATACACCAAAAAATTGGATAATCTGGAAGAAAAGGATAAATGCTTAGAAATTTACAACCTTCCAAAACTGAATCAAGAAGAAATAAAGCATTTGAATTGAACAATCACCAGTGAGAAAATCAAAACAGCAATCAAAAGCTTCCCCAAAATATAAGTCCAGGACCAGATGGCTTCCCTGCTGAATTCTAAAACATTCAAAGAAGACTTAATACCTATCCTTCTTAAACTCTTGTAAAAAATTGAAGAGGAGAGGAATCTACCTAATTCATTCTAGAAAGCCAACATTACCATGATACCCAAACCAGACAAGGATATCACACAAAAAAAGAAAATTACAGGACAATATCACTGATGAACATTGATGCAAAAATCCTTAACAAAATAATAGCTCATTGAACACAACAATGCATTAAAAATATCATACATCATGATCAAGTGGGATTTATTTTATGGATTCAGGGATCTTTCAACATCCACAAATCAATCAACATGATACACCACAGTAACAAAATGAAGAGTAAAAGTCACATGATCATCTCAATAGATGCAGAGAAAACATTTGAGAAGATCCAACATCCATTTATGATATGAAATAAAAACAAAATGGGTATAAAAGGATAGTACCTCAACATAATAAAAGCCATATATGACAAACCCACCACTCTCATACCATTCTCAATGGAGAAACACGGAAAGCTATCCCTTTAAGAACAGAAACCAGTCAAGGATGCCCACTTACATCACTAATTTCACATAGTATTGGAAGTTTTAACCAGTGCAATCAGGGAAGGAAAAGGAATAAGAGAAATCCAAATTGGAAAAGAAGAAGTAAAACTGTCACCATTTGAATATGACAAAATTATATATATGGAAAACACTAAAGAATCTACAAAAAAACTTTTAGAAATAATAAATGAATGCAATCAATTTGCAGGGTACAAAATCAACATACAAAAATCAGTTGCATTTTTATACACTAACAACAAAGTAGCAGACAGAGAAATTAAGAATACAATCCCACTTACAATTGAAACAAAAAGAATAAAATATCTAAGAATAAATTTAGTGAAAGAGGTGAAAGATCTGTACACTGAAAACAATGTAAAAAATTGTTGAATGTAATCGAAGAAGACACAAAGATATAGCAGGATATTCTGTGCTCCTGGATTTGGACGAATTAACAGTTCACATATCCATACTTACTAAAGCAATGTACAGATTCAATGCAATCCCTCTCAAACTTCCAACATTTTTCACAGACATAGAACAAAAAATCCTAAAATTTATGTGGAACAAGAAAAGACCCTGAATAGCCAAAGGAATCCTCTGAAAAAGGAATAAAGCTGGAGTTATCACACTCTCTGATTTCTAATTTTACTACAAAGCTATCAGAAACAAAACAGCATGGTACTGGCACAAAAACATACACACAGATAAATGGAATGGAATCAACAGCCAAGACATAAACCCACACATCTATGGACAACTAATTTTCAACATGGGAGCCATGAAGATATAATAGAGAAAATAAAGTCTCTTCAATAAATGGAGTTGAGAAAACTGGACAGCCACATGCAAAAGAATGAAAGTAGACCATTATCTTATACCATACACAAAAATTAACTCAAAATGGATTAAATACTTAAATGTAAGACCTGAAGCCATTAAACTTCTAGAAGAAAACCTAAGTGGTACACTCTTCGACATTGGCCTTAGCAGCATATTTTCAAGTATTGTGCCTGACCAGGCTAGGGAAACAATGGAAAAAATAAACAAATAGGACTACATCAAATTAAAAAAGCTTCTGCACACCAAAGGGAACCATCAACAATAGGAAAAGACAAGCTAACAATGGGGAAAATATATTTTCAAACCATATATCCAATAAGGGCTTAAGATCCTGAATGTACAAAGAACTCATACATCTCAACAACAAAAAACTAGCAACTCAATTAAAAAATGGGCAAAAGATCTGAACATATATTTCTCCAAAGAAGATATACACATGTCCAACAGGCACATGAAAAGATACTTAACATCATTAACTATCACGGAAATGCAAATCAAAATTACATGCACTGCTTGTTAAGCCATGCTGTCACAGGCATCCCACATATAAAGTAGAGGAAGATGGAATCTCGGGAGCAAAAAGGTGGGGTGAGCTGACCCAGGACACTCTCCCCTCCAAACTACAACCAAGGACTGGAAAAAAACTGAATTTCAGCTAATAAACCTAATGCCAGGATATCAGAGACCTACAGCATCAAAAAGACAGAGGACAGAGACCCTGCTGCCGGCCTCGGAGGAGCTGGAATGGGGTAGGAGAGAACATTGCTCCTTCCCCTAGGGTCTGGGATCGCTGCCGCAGGTGTGGGAAGGAGCAGGGGAGGGGCTGCGCATCAGGGGATCTTCCAGGACACCCCCCACGGGTATAGTGGAAACCCGCTGATGGGGGAAAGCTTCCATGCGTGGGGACCCCATAAACCCAGAGGCCCGAGAGACCAGAGAACAGAACTGATCCGAATCCAGATCGGCATGCCAGAAAAACAGCCCCTCCTCCTGGCAAACCACGCTGTGCACCGCCATGTTGCCTGAAGGTGGAGAGCTCAGAACACATGGCTCTTGACCCCCATCGAGTGGCGACAGGCTGTAACTGCAATGGGATTCTACCACCATGTGAAAAAACTGCTCCTCTACCATCCAGCAATTTATAAAAGCTCCAGACCAGAAGAAAAACAATAAAAACACAGAATTACGTCCTGAGGACTTGGAAATAGGTAAACTAAGTAAAAATGATTTCAGAGTAGCTATAATAAAAAAACTCAATGAGGTAGAGAGAAAGGTAGAGAAACAAGCCAACGAGTTCTGGAGTTACTTCACCAAAGAGATTGAAATTATAAAGAAGAATCAAACAGAATTACTAGAGATGAAAAACACAATGGACCAGATAAAATAGAATACGGATTCCCTGAATGCCCATGTAGACACCATAGAGGAGCAAATTAGCATAATCTAAGATAGACAGGCTAAATGGCTCCAAACAGAGGAAGAAAGAGAACTAAGAGTTAAAAAAATGAGGAAAATCTCTGAGAGATAGCAGATTCGATGAGGAGAAAGAATTTAAGGATCATAGGAATTCCCGAGAACGTGGAACAGGAAAATGGAGCAGAAAGTGTACTTAATGAAATTATAGAAGAGAACTTCCCAAATCTAGGGATTGAGGGAGAAATGTGTGTAGAGGAAACTTTCAGATCTCCTAGATTTGTCAATGTAAAAAGACCTACTGCAGGCATATAGTAGTACAAATGGCAAAAATAAAAGACAAAGAAAGAATACTCAGGGCAGCAAGACAGAAGAAAATAACCTACAAAGGAACTCCTATCAGACTTTCAGCGGATTTCTCTACAGAAACCTTACAAGCCAGAAGAGAATGGAGTGACATATTCAAAACTTTAAAAGATAAAAATCTTCAGCCAAGAATACTCTAGCAAAGCAAGAATATGCTTCAGATATGAGGGCGAAATTAAATCTTTTCCAGACAAACAAAAGTTAAGGGTATTTGTAACAAAAGTCCTCCACTACAAGAAATCCTCAAGAAGGCTCTCATACCTGAAAAAAGGAAAAAGGGAGAAAGGGGTCACAAACCACAGAGTAGGGAGACAGATAAATAAAACCAGAATAGAATAGCAAATAGTCAACTATAGCATTAGGATAAAGGTAAGGAAACTACCAAAGCAAAGATGATCTTATCACTCTAAATACAAACTCATAACACGAGTTGGAATAAGAAATGAAAATAATAATTTAGGAGGGGAAGAGCAAAGGGACTAAATCAGTCTAGGCCAAGTAAGCAAGAGACCACCAGAGAATAGACTATATTATACACGAGATTCTAAATACAAACTTCAGGGTAGCTACTAAACTAAAAAACAGAACAGAGCCACAAAACATAAATAAGGAAAAATCTAAGAAACCCAGCATAAGAAATTGCAGTATTAAATGGGTAGGCTAAAGCAAACAGGAAGAGAAACACAGGAAAACTAGATAATGAGTGACAGATTGATAGCATTAAGTCCATATGCATCAGTAATCACTCTCAATGTGAACGGATTGAACTCTCCAATAAAAAGACACAGAGTGGCAAAATGGATTAAAGAACAAGATCCAACAATTTGTTGCCTCCAGGAAACACACCTCAGCCCCAAGGACAAACACAGGCTAAAGGGGAAGGGATGGAGGACAATACTTCAAGCTAATAGCAAACAGAAAAAAGCAGGTGTTGCAATTCTTATATCAGACAAAGTGGATTTCAAAATAAGACAGGTAAAGAGAGACACAGAGGGGCAATATATAATGATCAAAGGGACACTTCATCAAGAAGAAATAATGCTTATAATTATCTATGCACCCAACATAGGAGCACCAAGGTTCATAAAGCAACTATTAACAGACCTAAAGGAAGATGTTAAAAACAAGACAATAATAGTAGGGGACCTCAACACCCCACTCACATCAATGGACAGATCATCCAGACAGAAAATCAACAAGGAAATAGTGGAGCTAAACGAAAAACTAAAACAATTGGACTTAATAGACACATGTAGATCAATCATCCTAAAACAGCAGAATACACATTCTTCTCAAGTGCACATGGAACATTCTCAAGGATAGACCATATTTTGGGAAACAAGGCAAGCCTCTACAAATTTTAAAAAATTGAAATAATAACAAGCATCTTCTCTGATCATAATGCTATAGGGCTAGAAATTAATTACACGAAAAAAGCTGAGATAGGCACAAAGATGTGGAGACTAAACAACACACTACTGAACAAGCAATGAATCATTGAAGAAATTAAAGAGGAAATCAAAAAATACCTGGAAACAAATGGAAATGATAGTATTCCATACCAACTCATATGGGATACAGCAAAAGCTGTTTAACAGGAAAATTCATCGCAATACAGGCACATATTAACAAACAAGAAAAATCTCAAATAAGCAATCTTAAACTACACCTAACTGAACTAAAGAAAGAAGAACAAATAAAGCCCAAAGGCAGCAGAATGAGAGAAATAATAAA
Source organism: Equus caballus (assembly GCF_041296265.1). Classification (NCBI taxonomy): domain Eukaryota; kingdom Metazoa; phylum Chordata; class Mammalia; order Perissodactyla; family Equidae; genus Equus; species Equus caballus. The sequence goes on from NC_091695.1 coordinate 18,170,997, forward strand.
AATCAGAGCAGAAATAAATACTATTTAAATGAAAAAAGCGATCGAAAGGATCAATGAAACAAACGGCTGGTTCTTTGAGAAGATAAATAAAATTGACAAACCCCTAGCCAGACTTACAAAGAAAAAAATGGAGAAAGCTCAAATAAACAAAATCAGAAATGAAAGAGGAGAAATAACAACAGACTCTGCAGAAATACAACGGATTATAAGAGAATACTACGAAAATCTCTATGCTAACAGAATGGATAACCTAGAGGAAATGGATAAATTCTTGGACTCCTACAATCTCCCAAAGCTCATTGAAGAAGAAGCAGACAATTTGAACAGACCAATCACAAGGAAAGAGATTGAAACAGCAATCAAAAACATCCCAAAGAATAAAACCTCAGGACCAGATGGCTTCCCTGGGGAATTCTACCAAACTTTCAGAGAGGATTTAATACCTATCCTTTTCAAGCTATTCCAAAAAATTATGGAGGATGGAACACTTCCTAACACATCCTATGAGGCCAACATCATGCTGATACCAAAGCCTGACAAGGACACCACGAAAAAAGAGAACTACATGCCAATATCACTGATGAACATAGATGCAAAATTCTAAACAAAATTTTGGCAAGCAGAATTCAGCAATTCATCAAAAGGATCATACATCATGATCAGGTGGGATTCATACCAGGGACACAGGGATGGTTCAACATCCGCAAATCAATCAACGTGATACACCACATCAACAAACTGAGGAATAAAAACCACATGATCATCTCAATAGATGCAGAGAAAGCATTTGACAAGATCCAACAGCCATTTATGATAAAAACTCTGAACAATATGGGCATAGAAGGGAACTACCTCAACATAATAAAGGCCATATATGACAAACCCATAGCCAACATCATACTCAATGGGCAAAAACTGAGCACCATCCCCCTGAAAACAGGAACGAGACAAGGAGGTCCTCTATCACCACTCTCATTTAACATAGTACTGGAGGTCCTGGCCAGAGCAATCAGGCAAGAAAAAGGAATAAAGGGAATCCAAATAGGGAGGGAAGAAGTGAAACTCTCGCTGTTTGCAGATGACATGATCTTATACATAGAAAACCCCAAAGAATCCATTGGAAAACTCTTAGAAGTAATCAACAACTACAGCAAAGTTTCAGGGTATAAAATCAATTGGCATAAATCAGTAGCATTTCTATATTCTAATAACGAACTAACAGAAAAAGAACTCAAGATCACAATAGCATTCACAATTGCAACAAAAAGAATAAACTACCTTGGGGTAAATTTAACTAAGGAAGTGAGGGACCTATATAATGAAAATTACAAGGCCTTTCTGAGAGAATTGGATGACGATATAAGGAGATGGAAAGACATTCCATGTACATGGATTGGAAGAATAAACATAGTTAAAATGTCCGTTCTACCTAAAGCAATCTACAGATTAGATGCCATCTCAATCAGAATCCCAATGACATTCTTTACAGAATTAGAACAAAGAATCCTAAAATTTATATAGGGAAACAAAAGACCCTGAATTGCTAAAGCAATCCTGAGAAAAAAGAACAAAATGGGAGGCATCACAATTCTTGACTTTCAAACATAGTACAAAGCTACAGTAATCAAAACAGCATGGTACTGCTACAAAAACAGGTGCACAGATCAATGGAACAGAATTGAAAGCCCAGAAATAAAACCACACATCTATGGACAGCTTATATTCAACAAAGGAGCTGAGAGCATACAATGGAGAAAAGAAAGGCTTTTCAACAAATGGTGCTGGGAAAACTGGAAAGCCATATGTAAAAGAATGAAAATCGACCATTCTTTTTCACCATTCACCAAAATAAAACTCAAAATGGATCAAAGACCTAAAGGTGAGACCTGAAACCATAAGGCTTCTAGAAGAAGACGTAGGCAGTACGCTCTTTGACATCATTATTAAAAGTATCTTTTCGGACACCATGTCTTCTCAGAGAAGGGAAACAATAGAAAGAATAAACAAATGGGACTTCATCAGACTAAAGATCTTCTTCAAGGCAAACGAAAACAGGATTGAAACAAAAACAACCCACTAACTGGGAAAAAATATTTTGCAAGTCATATATCTGACAAAAGCTTAATATCCATAATGTAAAAAGAGCTCTCACAACTCAACAACAAAAAATCAAACAACCCAATCAAAAAAATGGACTGGAGACATGAACAGACATTTCTCCAAAGATATACTGATGGCCAATAGGCACATGAAAAGATGCTCATCATCACTGATCATCAGGGAAATGCAAATCAAAACTACACTAAGATATCACTTACACCCATTAGAATGACAAAAATATGTAAAACTAACAGTAACAAATGTTGGAGAGGTTGCGGAGAAAAAGGAACCCTCATACACTGCTGGTGGGAATGCAAACTGGTGCAGCCACTATGGAAAACAGTATGGAGATTCCTCAAAAAATTAAAAATAGAACTACCATACGATCCAGCCATTCCACTACTGGGTATCTATCCAAAGAGCTTGAAGTCAGAAATTCCAAAACTCCTATGCACCCCAATGTTCACTGCATCGTTATTTACAATAGCCAATACGTGGAAGCAACCTAAGTGCCCATCAACAGATGAATGGATAAAGAAGATGTGGTATATATATATATACAATGGTATACTACTCAGCTGCAAAACAGAACAAAGTCATTCCATTTGCAAGAACATGGATGGACCTTGAGGGAATTATGGTAAGTGAAATAAGCCAGTTAGAGAAGGATAATCTCTGTATGACTCCACTCATATGAGGAATTTAAAAATGTGAACAAAGAGAACAGATTAGTGGCTACCAGGGGAAAGGTGGGGTGGGGGTGGACACAAAGGGTGAAGTGGTGCACCTACAACACGAATGACAAACATTAATGTACAACTGAAATTTTGCAAGATTGCAACCTATCATTAACTCAATAAAAAATTTAAAAAATAAATAAATAAAATAAAGTAGAGGAAGATGGGCACAGATGTTAGCTCAGGGCCAGTCTTCCTTAGTAAAAAGGGAAGGATTGGCAGAAGTTAGCTCAGGGTTAACCTTCCTCAAAAAATTAAAACTACAATGAGCTATTCTTTCACCCCCATCAGGTTGTATGGGTTGTATGGTTGTAATTAATAAGACAGGAAAGAATAAGTGTTGGAGAGGATCTGGAGAGAAAGGAACCCTCGTACACTGCTGGTGGGAGTGCAAACTGGGGCAGCCACTATGGAAAATGGTGTGGAGATTCCTAAAAATATTAAGAACAGAACTACCATATGATCCAGCTATTCCACTGCCGGGTGTTTTTCCAAAGAACATGAAGACACGACTGCATAAAGATAGATGAAACCCTTTGTCCATCGCAGCAATATTGACAATAGGCAATATTGGAAGCAACCTAGGTGCCCAAGGGATGAATGGTTAAAGAAGATTTGCTATATATATACACAGGGGAATACTACTCAGCCATAAGAAATGATGAAATCCAGCCATTTGTGACAACATGTCTGGATCTTGAGGCTATTATGCTAAGTGAAATAAGTCAGAGGGAGAAAGTCAAATGTTGTATGATCTCATTCATAAGTAGCAGGTAAAAATGAAAAACAAACACAGAGAGATTGGATTGGTGGTTACCAGAAGGGAAGGGGGTGGGAGGATTGGGAAAGGGGTAATTAGGCACATGTGTCTGATGAAGGATTGTAATTAGTCTTTGGGTAGTGAACATGACGTGATCTACACAGAAATCAAAATATATTATGATGTACACTGAGATTTATATAATGTTATAAACCAATGTTATCCTAATAAAAAAATTAAAACTAAAAGAAAGAAAGGAAAAGTTTTTATTTTAACTTCACTCATTCGTTCTCCAGTGCTCTTTGTTTATGTAGATCTGAGTTTCTAACCTGTTTAATTTACTTTCTCTCAGAAGAACTTATTTAACATTTCTTGCAGGCAGATCTACTCGTGACAAATTCAATTAATTTTTGATTGTCTAAAAAGATGTATTTTTTCTTTCTGTGTATAATGTGATGATTTAATATATATACACATTATGAAATGATTATCATGATCAATTTAATTAAAATCTCCTTCAGCTCACATAGTTACAATTTCTTTTGTGTGAGGTGAAAACACTTAAGATCTGCTCTCTTTCCAAATTCCTTTTAAACAATATAATAGTATTAACTATAGTCACCATGTTGTACACCGGGTCCTCAGAACTTATTCATATTTATACCTTTTGAGCAACATCTCCCCATTTCTATGGCTCTACAGCAGCCACCATTCTACACTCTGATTCTATGATTTTGACTACTTTTCTTCTTCATTTTTGAAGGATAATTTCACAGGGTACAGAATTTTAGGGTTTTTTTCTCTCTCTCTCTCTCTCTCACTAATTTATTTCACTCCACTCACCCCTTGCTTGCATGGTTTCTGAGGAGAAGTTTGATACAGTTCTTTTCTTTGTTCCTTGTTGTGGTGGTCTCAGCCTATTGATAGTGATTGAGAGTGATGACTCACCCAGGCTCATATTACTTGTAGCAAGTCCCCATGGATATTTGCCCCACTGAAACCAAAGTTGTGGCTGGACCAGGCTTTCTGATTTTTATTATAATTTCAGGACACAGTTCAGCAAAAACCACCAGGGAACTGTAAAGAACAAGATGTATTGCTCAGTGGTCTTGAAGCGTTCATGGCACACTCAAGGGATGCACAGAAAGGTCACAGGTAGAGACAGAGAGAGAGCAGACCTGGTGCTCTGCCTTCAATAGGGTCTGAGGATGGGTATCTAGAGTTCAGTGGTTTCATTATTTACTGGCTAATTTAACATATAATAGTGGGAATTAGGGCATGGGCAGTAAGAAGTGGAGTTTCTCAAGTGGTTAGTTATCTAGGATACTCAGGACTTTCTGAAAGAGGAAACTTCATGTGTAGGGTTGGCCTAATTTCTTATCTGGTTGTTTTCCTAGTAGCTGTGTCACATAACAGGCAATATGTTTATTCAAGATGAATGTCTTTTGAAATGAATACCTTGGCAATCAAATCTTAATTACAAGCACTTACACTACAATCAAAGAGCTTAATGTCAGGTGCTTACACTTCACTCCTCTATAGGTAAGATCTTTCCTCTGGCTTCTTTCAAGACGTTAAAATTTACTTTTGAGTTTTTGAAGTTTGAATACGATACACCCTGGTATAATTTTTTGTTTGTGTTTTGGCATTTATCCTAGGAGGTCTTCTCTGAGTGCCTATAATCCATGGTTTTGTGTCTAACATTAGTTTGGGGGAAACTCTCAGTCATTTTTGCTTCAAATGTTATCTCTGTTCCTTTCATTTTTTCTTTTTTTCTCATATTTGCAGGACACATATGTTACACATTTTGTAGTTGTCCCATGGTTTTTGGATAATCTGTTCTGGTTTTTTTTTTTTTTTTTGGTCTTTTTTTTCTTTTTGATTTTCAGTTTTGGAAATTTCTATTGTGATATCCTCAGGCTCAGAGCTTCTTTCTTCAGCCATATCTAGTCTACAAATGAGCCAATCAAAGGCATTCTTGATTTCTGTCACAGTGTTTTTGATCTCTAGCATTTCTTTCAGATTCTTTCTTAGGATTTCTATCTCTTCTTACATTATCCATCTGTACTTACTTGTCTACTTTTTCCTTAAAGCCCTTATTATTAATTATAGTTTAAAAATTTCCTGGTCTAACAACATTTCTTCCATATCTGACTCTGACTCTGATACTTTTTCAGTCTCTTCAAATTGCGTTTTTGTCTTTAGTGTGCATTGTAATTTTTTGTTGAAATGTGGATGTGATGTACTGGGTGAAAAAAACCTGGTATATACACCTTTAATAGTGCAGTAGTAAGGTATTGAGCAGGGAGAGTGCTCTATAATTCCATCGTAAAGTCTCAGTCTTTGGTGAGCCCATGGCCTTGGATTGTGTAGTTCAGCAGTGCTTCTCAGTTCCTCCCCAGTCCTCACTTATGTGGGAAAAGATGGCTAGAAGAGGCTAGAATTGAGTATTTCATTTCCTCAGGGTATATTAGGCACTGATAAAATCACAGCAGGTTAGGCTGCGGTAAAATGGTTTCTCCTGAGGGCAGGCCTTGTTAAGAAGAACAGAGGGCTCTGAGGTATTTAACAAACTCGTTCTTTTCCCACCCCCTGCCAGAAGCAGAGGAATATTTTTCTCCTATACTTACTGTGTGGAATTACTAGAGTTCCTAGAGTTAAAACTCACAAAATTATGGAAAATATCACCCCATGTGATTGGGTCCCCCTGGAGTTTTTGTCTTTGGACTTGTCCACATCAAGCCTCTGGCAATCCATCAGTTACACTTCAGGTTTTCCTATCCTGGCAGTGGCTCCCATGGGGGTTTCTGCTCATGGGTTTCTGCTCTGCTAAGTTGTGATTATCTGTAACTGTCTGTGTCTCTAGTTTTAGGGAGAGTGGTTTGCTCTGTAAACTCATTTCTCTTACAGATCAAGAAGAGTTATTGATTTTTTAATTTATTCAGCTTTCTACTTATTGTTAGGAGAGTGTAACAATTTCTACTATTCGTCATTAGGAGGGAGTAGTGATTTGCACTACTTGTTGTCAGGAAGGAGTAGCAATTTCTAAGCTCCTTACATGCCAAACTGGAACCAGAAGCGTCCTTACGATATTTTGAAAGAATTTTAAATGAAATCCAAATTCCTTACCAAGAGCTGTACTGCCCAGTATGGTATGGTTCCTGTCCATCTCTTACACCTCAGTTCTTTCCTCTCTATTTCCCGTTCCCCTTCAGGCACAATGATCTTTCTGTGCCTTGAACTTGCCAAACTCTTTTCAAAGTTGGAGCTTTTAACATGTAACAGTACTTCCCATGGTAACAACTTTTCTTCCTTTGGATTTGAGCTTAAATATTACCTTTAAAAAGGGTCTTCTCTGATTACCTTATCCACAATAGTTTATCCTTCTGATTTTCTGTCACAGTACCCCTTTGTTGTCTTATTAGCAATGATCACAGTTTATAATTACTTTAAGTTATTCCCCTTTTTATTGTCAGACTCTATTACAAGTGTATAAGATAAATACAGTCAGAATTTTTATCCTTAGTTTTTTCCCTGTTTTATTAACTGCTGTGTACATAGCTCATAGCATAGAATCTGGCACAAAATAGATGCTCAATTTAAAAAAATGAATAATTGGATAAATAACTAATTATTACAACTAACTGTAGATAAAATTTTAACATATACAACCCCAACCTTATAGACAGAAAATACTGGATATTAGATAAAAGGAAAGAAAATCTTGTTATGGCAAGATGGGAAATAAGTGACAAATTCATCTCTTTGGAACAAAATGACAGGGCTGGCATTTTAGTCTCAACTGGCAATATGTCCATAATGATTCTGAGGCTATTTTTTTCTCCTTGTTGCATCCTACTTACATTAGTTATGTGATTGGTCTAACAGGTTTTGCTTTTAAATATAGATGTTCTTTTAAAATTTTGTGGAAAATCCCAGTGAGTTTAATTAGACAACAATCAGTCTTGGACACATTCCAATTGCGGGACTCCATGATGTCATTAGACTGTATAAAATCATCATGATCTTTGCCCATATTAGGTGGAAGATGCTATCTTTTTAAGAACTGATATGTTTATTTCAGGAGATTCTTTATTAGACTTAAACTCTTATATAAAAAAAGCACAAGAAAGTCTTCTCCAATCTCAAGTTTAACTATTGGCCATATCAACACAATAGAGTGAGACGGATTAAATGTTTGAGTGACAGTTATTCTTTATTGATGGTACTAGAAAAGAAGTTACTAGAAACAGTCTTTATGGTAAAATAGCTAGTTGCTATCATCTTATGTAGATATAGGAATTGTTTGCATTTTTGATAAATTATACTAATGTGAAACTTTTATTTTTCTTGTGGTAACAAGATTTCTTTGAAATATAGCTACAATGCAAGTAGTAATTTCCTGAACTATTCCAAATTATCTGTATAGAAATTGGGTAGAAAAGGGCATATGTAATAAAATGTATCCTTAAGGAATAATGTGGCTTTTTGCCTTCTGTGGGGAAAGTAGATGGAAGAGGATTTTCCAGCTCTTTATGAGTATGGTTAAAAGTCTTCCTTCAAACTGTGAACAAGCTTCAAAAAGGTAAGACTTTAATAGTTAATAGTAGAAACCAGGCTTCGCAGTTGTGTGAATTTCTTTATTACACAGGAAATTATAATGTTTGAGTTTATAAGAATTGAAAAGTTTAAAAACCTTCTGCTGGCAGTACAGGGAATTTGAAGTACATCAAACTTAGATTCCAATTCCAGATCTGTCACTTAAAATTATGTAACTTTGGAAAAATTAATTATATTCTGAGCCTCAGTATTTTTAACTATTAAATGGGCATAAAGATCCTTATTATTGTAAACATGATGTGATAAATTAAATATAATTTTACGTATGTACATATTTATATGTATATATGTGTGTATATATATACTTATATATTTGTGTGTGTGTATATATATATATAACATGTATGTATGCATTGACATAGCATCTAATACATAGCTTTGCATAACAAATGAAATGACAGGTGTTCTTGTAATGTTAGCATTTCCTTTCATTAAAATATTTTTATCTATTTCAATGGAAACAACAGAACAAAAATATTTGTTTTCTCACCCTGTTTATTTTTTTTCATTTCAGAGGGATATAAACTTATGATACATGCTGATATGCTTAAATTGATGCTTCATATATTTTATAAAAAATGAAGATTGGTTATTCATGTTGGCCCAAGAACTGTGTTACATATGATTTCTTATATTTTAGCTTTTAAGATGCTTACAAAAACTCAGTAAGTACCTATCATAATTTCATTTCACATTTATGCAAATTATGACTCAGAGTAATGACTGTTGCTTTTTTCAAGGAGCTAAAGCTAGATTTAGAGAAATATAATTTACTGGTTTTGAAATTTCTTCCACAACCAGATATGATATATCTATTTTATTAAACATGGGTACTATAGACATTTGTGTAACATAAAACTGTTTATGCATATATTAATGATAATATTTATGTAAAAGTCCAGTACAATAAGGCTTTTTGGCTTTCATGACATATAAACTCGGTCTCATGAGTAAGAAGAGACATTTGTAAGCAGATGTAATAGTCAATTAGTTAAATGTAGACTTCCGCAAGGGAAGATCAATATCACAGAGAAATATGTGGAAAAAAATTAGAAAGTCACTCGTCAGGATTTATATGATACTTATCATGAATATATTAAAACCTTTTTAAAATGAAATCAGAAGTCATCTTATAGCCTTAAGACATATATTTATCTAGAAAAATAGGAGACTGATAGTGAAAAGGTTATACCTCAGTCACCCCCACCATTTCTGTCTTCTGATGATATGATCCTTGGCTTAGACCCTGAGCCTCAGTGAATTATTGGACACTCTGTGATTCTAGGTATCTGAACAGCATGAAACAATGTGTTCAATACACACTTATCAAGTGAATGAATAAGTAATTATTAAACTTAGAATACACTCTTCCACAATATTTGCCATTATTTTAGAGATAAACTGCTTCTCACCTCTGAAATTAGCATCTATGAAAGAGTTCATGAACTACAAAGATGGAAAAACACTTTGGATATTTGAGGAAAAGTATAGAGTCTTAAGCAGAATGAATACGGAGAATTGTAAGATATGAGTTTGGGGAAATAGCCAGGGTTCTTACTAATGCAGGGGCTTGTCAGCCAAAGTATCCCAGGAGATTGGATTTTGTTGAGTGCAGGATAGATTCACTGTAGGGGTTTTGAACAGGGGAGTGATATGATCTGAATAAGATTTAAAGAGGATCTTTTTTAGGCTGCTTCTTGAGAATAGATTCCCCAAGGCTAGAAGAAAAGCAGACAAACTTGCAGGAGGCTATTGTAGTAGACCATGAAAGTAATGAGTGTGGTGGTAATGACCAAATTTGTAATATATTTTAAAGGGAGCATCAATAGGACTTCTTAAATTTGTCAATAGAAAAATTAAGAATAAAAGACTAAAGGATACGCTCAGATTTAAATTCTGAACAGTAGCATGAAAGATGGTACCATTGAATTAGATAGGGAACACTTAGGAAATAGGTTTGTTATAGAATATTAAACATTTAGCTTTATACTAAATTTATACCATTAGATAGAGATACCAATTAGAAAGTTTCATATCCAAGTTTGAAAACTAGGAGAGAGATAGGGGATTTAGGCACCCAATTTTAGAGTGCTGTAGCATTTGTAGTTCAGGAAAAGGAGGATCTGAGTAAACACACTAAGAAAGAAGTTTTAGTGAATTGGTAGGCTATCTGGGTTAGTGATAGTTATTGGATAAAACACTATGTCAGATGACATATTTAAGGTTCCATCATGTACTCCTAAAATTCGTATATTGATGTCCTAACCCCCAGTGCCTCAGAATGTGACTTTATTTAGGGATAGGTTCTTTAGAGAGGTAATGAAGTTAACATAAGATCATCAGGATGGCCACTAATCCAACATGACTGATGTTTTTATTTAAAGGGGAAATTGGGATGCAGATATGCTTAGAGGGGGACCACCCTATGAACATAAAAATGGTCATCTACAAGCCAAGAAAAGAGGCCCAGAACAGCTCCTTCCCTCGCCATCTTTAGAAGGAAGCAACACTGCCAATACCTTGAATTTGAATTTCTAGCATCCAGAATGGTGAGATGATAAGTTTCTATTGTTTAGGCTGCTCAGTTTTTGCTACTTTGTTATGGCAGCTCTAGCAAACTATTAAAGATTTAGTACTGAGAAGTGGAGATGCTCCTGCAATAAATTCCAAAAAATGTTCATGTAGCTTTGGTATTGGATAATGGGTATATGCTGACAGAAAAAGCCTATGCCTTGTGAGACTGTCGGTAGAAATATGGACATCAAAAGTTGAATCTAGTGAGGCCTCAGGAAGGACAGAAGAATGCTATAGAAAAAAATTATAATCTGAGAGAATACATATATCATCATGAACAGAATGTTGCTAGAAATGTGAATTTTAAAGCTGAAGTCTCAATTGGAAATGAACATCTTTTTAGAAACTGGAGGAAGGGCAATTATTGTTATAGAGTTGTAGCCCTAGCAACTAGTACAGTGACCTTTAGTCTATAGGCTTCCATTCATAATTTATACTACTGACTTTGAATATGTAAATTATCTTAAGTGATTCTTAAGTTTTCCACTTTTGTGATGTTATACACGGTGCATCATTTTATGGAATTCCCTTCCCGTTCTCTCTTGTCCTCTCACATCTCCCTTAAACTCATCTGAAGCATCACTTCCTCTGGGAAGCATTCCAACATCCCAGTTTGACTTAAATGTTCTTGAGTACAACATGAATATACTTATAATCATATTTATTACATTGGTCTTTAATTGTCTGACCCCATGATTATATGTCAAATCACTGAGAGTAGGGAACCAGTCTTATTCAACATGGTAAAACCAATATCTATGGCAAATTGTTTGACACAAATATATCCCTCATAATGATTCCTTGATTGTATGAATAAATAAAACATTAATCTTAAATACTTTTAAAGGTGTGTTTTCATGTTTTATAGGTAAACTAATAACTGAAATCAGCTTTGATAAAGAATAGATGGAACCAAGGAGGAATGTGACTTATTTTGTCCTCTTGGGCCTCACAGAAAATCCAAAGGAGCAGAAAGTCCTTTCTGTTTTGTTTTTGCTCTTCTATATTTTGACCATGGTAGGCACTTTCTCATTGTCATGACTGTAACTTTTAGTAAGACTCTGAGATCACCCATGTGCTTCTTTCTCGCTAGCCTATCACTTATGGATGTCATGTATTCTTCAGTCATTTCCCCCAAACTGATTTCAGACTTGTACTTTGGGGAAAATACCATATGCTTCAAATTTTGTATGATCCAGCTGTTTACAGGGCACTTTTTTGGTGGATCAGAGATCTTTCTTCTGTTGGTGATGGCCTATGACCGCTATGTCGCTATTTGTAAGCCCTTGCATTATTTAGTTATCATGAGGCAATGGGTGTGTGTTATGCTGCTAGTAGTGTGTTGAGTTGGAGGTTTTCTTCACTCAGTAATGCAACTTAGTGCTATTTACAGACTTCCATTCTGTGGCCCCAATATCATTGATCACTTTATCTGTGACATGTACCCTTTATTGAAACTCACCTGTACTGACACATGTCATTGGCCTCTTAGTGGTGGCCAATGGAGGGCTGATCTGCATTATTGTGTTTCTGCTCTTACTCATCTCTTATGGTGTCATCTTGAACTCTCTAAAGAACATTAGTTAGGAAGGGAGGCGGAAAGCCCTCCAGACCTGTGGCTCCCATATCGTTGTACTTGTCTTCTTCTTTGTTCCCTGTATTTTGATGTATGCAAGACCTGCTAAGACCTTCCCTATTGACAAATCATTGAGTGTGTTTTATATGGTCATAACCCCCATGCTGAATCCACTAATATATACTCTAAGAAATTCAGACATGACTAATGCTATGAAGAAGCTCTGGAGAAGAAACATCATATCTCATATTAAATAAGTTTATCATTCATGATGAAGAGAATCATTTGACTTTAGGGCTGGTCTCCTTGGAATCCAAGAGTCTTTGAACTGATTCACCCATCCCTTTCCTTTAAAGCATTTATCATAATTATAATAAAGAATTAAGTGTATGATTAGGTTATAGCAGAGTCTCTCTGCTATAATACCAGCTCTATAATGTCTTTTCACCTCACCCAGAACCATGTAAGTCATGTATAGAGGGGAGTCAATAAATAATATGTAATGAATGAAATTTTTATAGTTACACTGATTTTTAATCAATTTATGCATTTCTATTTTTAATTTTTTGAGAGAGTTTTATTTTTTGGTTAGATTCCTGTCTTTTTTATTATTTTACTAGTTAAAACATCTAATAGTATATAGAATATCCTATTTATTTAATTTCAGTTGCAATATATATAAAATATTTAGAATGTAACTTTTAAGCTTTTTAAAATAAATTGAAATTGCAATATAGTACAATAATAATATAAAAATATAAACTACATGAAATTATATAAGTGAAAAATAAATGTCTATTCCATCCTTCATTAATGCTCCCCAGTGTTCCTCCCCTGAGTAGTCATAAAAGACTGTCTTAAGGTTCTCCAAGTATTAATCTTTGCAAATGCAAGCATATTTATATATGTGTGTGTGTACGTCTGTATGTAAATACTTATACTGTACTACTCAACATCTTGCAGATATTTCCATACAAATCCATATAGATATAACTCATTCTTAGCTATTTTCAAACTCTGTGATATTCCCTTATAATAATACTAGAATTAATGTATCCAGTATTCTCCATATTATTTCTGATCTTTTTCTGTGACATATAATTCTGTAATATATATATACATGTTTTTCATATGTGTTCCTAGAATCCTTACTTTCTAGAAGTAGAATTTTGTGCCTAGGGTATATGTATGTAAAATGTTGGCATTCATAATTACTGCCAAAATGCCATCCATGAGGTTGTACCAAGCACACTTCCACCCACAGTCTTTGAGACTGCCTGTTTGTCCACATTCTCAATAACCAGTGCTCAGTAAGCATTTATGCTATATAACAATCTAATTCATTAAAGAAATTATAATTAATTTGTGTACTTTAACTGAAAAAATTTAAATATAATTGATGTAAGCATCTTTTCACATGTTTAAAGTTATTTGAATGTCTTTATCATTGAATTGTCTATAAATGTTTTTTAATTTATTTTCTTTGATTGGTGGTCTTTTCCATACTAATTTTTATAAGGAATTATATGCTAAGGAAATGATCTCTTTTATATACTATTTTTCTGATTTGTAATTTGATTTTCACTTTCTTATGCTATGCAGAATTGTTTTTTACCATGTAGAGTTTTTTAGTATTTACCTAGTCAGATTTATGATTTTTTTGGGTTTTTGCATCTTCCTCAAAATATTTCTCTCCTGGGGCTGGCCCTGTGGCCGAGTGGTTAAGTTCACTCACTCTGCTACAGGTGGCCCAGTGTTCCATCAGTTCAAATCCTGGGCATAGACATGCTATTGCTCATCCAGTCACGCTGAGGCAGCATCCCACATGTCACAACTAGAAGGACCCACAACTAAGAATATACAACTATGCTCCAGGGTGCTTTGGGGAGAAAAAGGAAAAAAATAAAATCTTTAAAAGAAAATATTTATCTCTCTTCATCCTAACCATAATATTCTTCCAAATATTTTTAGAAGTTATAGTTTTAGCCTTTTTTGGTGGTTTTTTTTTTTAGGAAGATTAGCCCTGAGCTAACTGCTGCCAATCCTCCTCTTTTCGCTGAGGAAGACTGGCCCTGAGCTAACATCCGTGCCCATCTTCCTCTACTTTATATGTGGGATGCCTACCACAGCATGGTGTGCCAAGCAGTGCCATGTTCGCCCCTGGGATACAAACTGGTGAACCCCGAGCCGCCAAAATGGAACTTGCTCACTTAACTGCTGAGCCACTGGGCCAGCCTGCATTTTTTTGGTTTTATATGAAATTTTTGATCCATCTGGTATTTATTTTGATATCATGAGTTAAACAGGAATTGTTTTATTGTTTCCTAAATGAACTATTTTTAGTTGCATAATTATCTTCTCACCACTGATTTGAAATCCCAATTTTATTACTTTCTAAAGTCCTATATATATTTGGATGCAATTTAGAACCCCATTCTGTTTCATTGATCTCTGCAGTTACGTACCATTTAATACACAAAATAATTGCATTTCTTCTATAATACATTTTGATATTCAATAAGCCTGATACTCCCTTATTACCCTTCTTTTTCAGAATTATGCCTGTTACTGCATATTTTTATCAAATTAAATTTATCATAAGCTAGGCTAATCACATTAAAAAGTTCTGCTATTTTCAAAGTGTTTGGATTTAGGAAGATGAATTTAGCAAGAGTTTACTTGTTTAGATATTTGAGAATTCCAATCCATGAGGATGGTAAATGTTTACATTCAGTCTTTTTCATGCTCCTCAGTGGTGCTTCACATTGTTTTTCTGTGCTACTTATCCCTTATAGACGGTTGGTTTTCTTTCCCGACCCTGAAAATGCTAGCTAACACTCTGGCTGTAGGGAAAACCATCTCTTTCAGGAAGTGTATGATGTAAGCATTTGATGAGCATCTTTTGGTGCTGCTGAGGTTGTTTTGCTGATGGAGGTGGTCTGTGGCCACTATGTGACGTTCTGCAGTACAAACCATCATAAGTAGCTATAGTTGTGGCCATCTCATGGGAGTTACCTGGGCTGGAGGATTTATTCATGCAACATTTCACATTCTCTTCATAGTCTGGCTACCCTTTTGTGGTCCCAATGTCATAGATCACTTCATGTGTGACCTGAACTCTGTTGAAACTCATCTACATGGACACTCATACCCTTGGTCTCTTTGTTGCTGCCAACAGAGCGTTCGTCTTCTCATTAAACTTTCTCCTCTACATGGTCTCCTATGTGATCACTATATACACTGAATTATCACGGCTTGCTTGGTAGGGGCAAAGCCTTCTCCACCAGTGTCTCTTACATCACTGTGGTCATTTCATTCTTTGTGTTCTGCATATTTGTGTATGTCTCCAATGACCACCTTTTCCATCATTAAGCTGTAGCTATGTTGTGTACCATGGTAAGTCTTATGTTAACTCCTTCAATCTACACCTTCAGAAATTCATGGTGAAAAATGCTGTGAAGAAGCTCAGAGTCACAAGGTGACTCCAATAGACAAATAGTCAAAATATAAAATAACGTTATCACTTAAATGTTGAAGAATTGAAAAAAAGATAATTTCTATTGTTCAGGGCAAAGTGAACACTATTTTTCAAAATTGTGTTGACTGGTGCATAGGTACTCTGAGGAGAGGCCCTGACAGGAAAACATCAATATAAAAATATCTCATTAAGATCAGCATATTACCCAGTTGTTTATCAAACTTTGAAGAACTATCAGAATCTACCTTTGAGTTCTTGTGAAAATGCAGATTCTCAGCACAAAGCTCTAGAGATTCTGATTTAGTGGAACTGTTGATTGATTGACTTAGCTGCCTTTTAAACAAGCATCTTGAAGTTTCTGAAGTAGGTGATCTCTACAGGTTGTTTGAGCAATAGTCCTATAGATTACATTCACATCCTGGAGTTATTTTATTAAGTCATTTTCTGGGAAGAATTCTTCACAGCAAAAGCTGTGCAGATCATCAAATTCTCAAAACTTCCTAATTTTTACAATGCAACCTTGTTACCTACGTAATTGCAAAAGAAGAATGAAGCATTCTTGGAAAAAGAGAATTTGGGGTATTTTTTCTCCAATTTCTCTTTCTGTACTTTGTAGTTTGTAATCTTTTGGCACTTCTAGTTTGATTCTATTTTTCTTTTTCTTCCCCAGAAAGGAAAGGTTTACCCTCCTTTTTTCTACATTATTTTGACTAAAACATTGTTATTGCAATCTTAACTAGTTATTTACATTGAGAGACTTGTTTTTATTGTGTGAAGAAGATTTCAAGTACCATATATTTTATGAACATTTTTGAGGACTAGGTTATAAGGCTTAATACAGTATTATGGTTAAGAGAACAGAGTTTGAGTTAGACAGTCCTGAGTTCAAATCTTAGTCTTGCTATTTATAATGTGAACTTTGGCAAAACATGACTTCATTAGGTTTCATTTATTGGGGAATGATGGAGATATTTTCAAGGTCAAATAAAATAATCTGTATAAGCTCTTAGCCGAAAAAAAAAATTCTTGTAAATGTCAGTTATTATGAATACTTTTTATTGCTGGAATTTAAAAAATTATAGTAGAACTAACTCACCTGGCCTAGAGTCTTAAGCTAGTATTTTCTTTTTGAACCTCAGCAACGATCATGTATAATTTCCCAGTTTTCTTTGAGAAGAAGAACAATCTGAGAGTTGACTGGCCTTGTGGAAATTCTGGAGGATAGTGTGGTCTCCCATCTCCTCAGCCATTCCTGAATCTCTTTTTGTTGTTCTATGATACACATTAGCACCATACCTCCAAAAATTTGGAGGTGATCCAATTGTGGGTCTGATTTCCCTGAAAATATCCATGTTAGGGGTCAAAACAATTTACTATGATTATGAGGTCAACAGAGCAGACAACCAGAATATGAACAGACAAAATAAAGGGAGATATTTTTAGAGAAGATAGAATGGTGCAGTGGTTAAGAGAAGGCTCTGGAGTCAGATTTCCTGGGTTTGAACATGGTCTGGGAATTTTTTTTTTTAAAGATTGGCACCTGAGTTAACATCTGTTGCCAATCTTTTTTTTTTCTTCTCCCCAAAGACCCCAAGTACATAGTTGTGTATTCTAGTTGTAGGTACTTCTGGCTCTGCTATGTGGGATGCCACCTCAGTATGGCTTGATGAGAGCTGCTAGGGCCACATCCAGGATCCAAACTAGCAAAATCATGAACCTTCAAAGCTGAGTGCACAGACTTAACAACTCGGCCATGGGGCCGGGACCTGGGAATTTTTGTAAAACTTGCTATGGCACAATTTCTTCATCTATATAAAGATTAGTGATAGTACCTACCTCATAAAGTCATTGAGCCACACATGTGTGTTAATATTTGGTAAGTGCTTATAACATTGACACATAGAAAACATTATTAAAGTGTTTTCAAAATAAAATAAAAAGCTGTTGACTTGTACTCATCCAGTTTCCAGGTGGGGATGCATCTTGCCCTGCCATTATCTTCTTAGGTGAAAAAGATACCCTCTTGTATGACCAACCCAACCAAAATTATAAACCAACATAATTTTTCTCTTGAAGTTCAAGCAGTTATGTAGGGATTCCCTCATTCTACTGACTTTGAGCTTTGTTCTTCTTTTTCTAGTTCTATAAGGGGTAGCTTAAGATTTTTTATTTGAGATTTTTCTTGTTTGTTGAGGTGGGCCTGTATTGCTATGAATTTCCCTCTTAGAACCACTTTTGCTGCATGCCATAAGAGTTCGTATTTTGTCTTCTCATTTGCATTTGTCTCCAGGTAATTTTTAATTTCCTTTTTATTTCTTCATTGCTCCAATGGTTGCTCAGTAGCATGTTTTTTAGTCTCCACATATTTGTGACCTTCTCATCTTTTTTCTTGCAGTTGATTTTTAGTTTCATAACATTGTGGTCAGAAAAGATGCTTGATATTATTTCAATCTTTTTAAATTTATTGAGGATTGCCTTGTTTCCCAAGATATGGTCTATGTTTGGGAATGTTCCACATGCACATTAGAAGAATGTGTATTCCTTTGTTTGGGGATAGAATGTTCTCTACCTTTGTATTATGTGCTTCTGATCAAGTGTTTCATTTAATTCTACTATTACCTTGTTGAATTTCTGTGTGGATGATCTATCTTTTGAAGTAAGCAGTGTGTTGAGGTCGTCAACTTTTACTGTGTTGCTGTTAATTTTTCCTTTTAGGTTTGTTAAGAGATACTTTGGTGCTCCTGTTTTAGGTGCATATATATTCATAACTGTTATGTTCTTTTTGTGGAAAGTCCATTTTATCATTGTATACTGACCCTCTTTGTCTCTCATTGTCTTTTTTTAATCATGAACTCTCTTTTGTCTCATATAAGTATGGCAATACCTGCTTTCTTTTGTTTGCCATTTGTTTAGAGTATTGCTGTCCATCCCTTCACTCTGAGCCTATGTTTGTATTTAAAGCTGAGATGTGTTTCCTGGAGGCAGCATATTTTGGGGGCTTGTTTTTTAATCTGTCCAGCTACTCCATGTCTTTTAATTGGAGAATTCAATCCATTTACATTTAGAGTGATTCGTGATATATGAGGACTTAATCCTGCCATTTTATCTCTTGCTTTCTGATTGTTTTATATTCCAATTGTTTCTCTTCCTTTGTATTTCTGAGTACAATTCATTTTGGTGGTTTTCTGTGGAAGTTTTCTATTTTT
This sequence comes from Equus caballus, assembly GCF_041296265.1. Taxonomy (NCBI): domain Eukaryota; kingdom Metazoa; phylum Chordata; class Mammalia; order Perissodactyla; family Equidae; genus Equus; species Equus caballus. Next base: position 18,190,048 of record NC_091695.1, read on the forward strand.
TTATGAATGTGGCTCTGTTCTGGTTTTTTGTTTAGTGGTTAGACTGAGGTTTGTGTAAAACATCTTCTGGATGAGATAGTCCATTTTCTGATGTCCTCTTATCTCCATCAGCCTACTTAGCTTCTATCCTTTCCTCTTCTGGTTCTGAGTTATTGTTGTCACAAATTATTCTGTTTCATATTGTGAGTTTGTAACTAAGTTGAAGTGTTCATAGTTACTTTTGATGATTTCTTTCCATTTATATTTTAAGTTATAATTAATTATTTGCTAATTTGTTCTGAAAGACAGCTGTAAGTTTCTGATTTTGTTTGTCTATTTATATCCTTATTCAAAGCTTTATAAACCTTTGCTTTTTTGTTTCAGATATGAGGACATCCTTAACCATTTCTTGTAGGGGAGGTCTAGTGGCAATGAACTCCCTCAGCTTTTGTTTATCTGGGAAAGCTTTTATTTCTCCATCATATATGAAGGATAGTTTTGCTGGGTAGAATATTCTTGGCTGGACATTTTTGTCTTTCAGTATTTTGAATAAAATTTTCCAGTCTCTCCTAGCCTGTAAAGTTTCTGTTGAGAAATCCACTAAAATCTTGAAGCACTTTCCTTTGTAGGTTATTTTTTTCTGCCTTGCTGCCATAAATATTTTTTCTTTGCCATTAATTTTTGCCAATTTTAGTATTATATGCCTTGGAGAAGGTCATTTTCCATTGATGTAATTAAGAGGTCTATTGGCCTCATGCATTGGTAAGTCTGGTTCCTTACCCAGGTTTGGGAAGGTCTCAGCTGTTATTTCTTTGAACCAACTCTCTGCTCCTTTCTCCCTCTCTTCTCTCTCTGGAATGCCTATAACCGGTATGTTGCTTTTCCTAATTGAGTTCGATATGTCTCAAAGGATTCTTTCATTTTTAAAAAATCTTAATACTGACACTGGCCCAGTGGTGTAGTGGTTAAATTGGTGTGCTGTGCTTCAGTGGTTCAGGATTTGTGGGTTCAGATCCCAGGCATGGACCTACATACCACTCATCATGCCATGCTTTAGTGGCATCTCAAATTTAAAAACTAGAGAAAGCTTGCCACAGATGTTAGCTCAGTGACAATCTTCCTCAGGCAAAAAAGTGGAAGTTTGGCAACAGTTGTTAGCTCAGGGCCAGTCTGCCTCACCAAAAAATAAATGATTAAAAAATAAAATGAAATAAAAATAAAAATCTTAATTTTCTCTCCTTCTCCATCTGAAGCATTTCTATCCTCTAAATCACTTATTCTTTCTTACATTTTTTAAGGATTCTAGATTATTTTTATCTCATTAATTTTGCTCTTTACATGCAGGATTTCTGCTTTTTTTGTTTGTTTGTTTTAATCTCTTTGGTGAAGCATTCCTTCTTCTCATTAATTGTATTCACAAGCTCATGGAACTGTCTTTCTGAGTTTTCTTGTAACTCATTGATTTTCTTGATGATAGCTTTTTTGAATTCTGTGTCATTTTACATTGTAAATTTCTGTGATTTTAGGCTTGGTTTCTGGAGATTTGTCATTTTCCTTCTGCTCCAACTTGTTGATGTAGTTTTTCCATGAAGTTTGAAGAACTAATCTTTTGCCAGTGCCTTTTGTGGTAGTATCAGGTCACAGATTCCACCTGCTACCACTGGAGGTAAGCAGGGGGGTTTCTGATTCTACTCCATCTGCTGAAAATTGTGAGGCCACTCCCACTGGCCAGGAAAGCATTCACACATGAGCTCAGGACTGCTGCTGACCCTTCTTACAGTCACACCAAGATGTGTTCCCACTTTCAGGGCCACAGTGGCACTATGGATGCTCACGCCAACCAGGAAAGCATCCATAGTGTGTGCACAGGCCTGATGTGGAAGGATAGGGAAGTGCTCACCTCTCTCCACCACTTCCTAGGAAGCCAGTCTATCCACCCAACTATGTGATCTCTCAGGTGGCCTGTTGTGTTGTGTGTATCCTCTGTTCATCAATGTTTGTCCCTTTAGTTGTAGATAAAAGGGAGAGAGATAAAGGTAACAGCTCAATCCACCATGTTGCTAATGTCATTCAACCTTAATATCTTTTAGAAAGACTTTCCCTATTTCAGCGTTACCAAAAAAATTCTTCCACAATTTTTTCAACATTTAACTTTTTAGTCTTTTTGTGGTTTTATATTTTATGTTTAAATTTTTGATCCAGATACACTTTATTTTGATGTGAAGACTTAAGAATTAAATTTTAATTATTTTTCTGAATGACCATTTTTATAGATGCATAATTATTTTCCCCCACTAATTTGATATATCTAATTTTTATTCAAAAATATGGCATATGTTTGGATCCAATTCAGGCTCCCTTGTCCTCCATTGATCTCTGTATTCCAGTGGCATTATTAAATAGTAATATTAATATAAAATAATAATTGCATATGATTTATAATACACTTTGATATCTAATAAAGATAGCATTCCTTCATTAATATTCCTTATCAGAACTATGTCTATACTTGCATATTAATGTTTTAAAATTAAATTTCAATAATTCACTAAAGCAAAAACTAAGCTTAGTATTGTCAATACACTTTGATTTAGAAAGAGTTTATATCTTAGAGAATTGAGAATTCTTATTTACAAACTGAGTAGCTCTTTTCACTTAGCAAGTCTTCTTTTATGGTCATATGGATCTAGTATGTTTCTTTGTAAATTTAAACTTCTGAGTTTGTTTTCTATGGTGCTATTGTAAATAGGATCTTAACTTCTATTGTATTTTCTAAGTATCTGTTGTTAAAATGTAGGAAGTCTTTTTTTAAATATTTAAATACGATATAATTTTCACAGAACATCATTCATCTTTATTTCAGTTTAAGTTCTGCAGGTTTTGACAAATACATGCAGTTCCCATAACCACCATCATAATCAATATATAGAACATTTCATCACCAAAAATGTTTTCCATACACCTTTGTAGTCATCTGCTTCCCTTACCTCCAGATCATGGCAAACACTGACCCATTTTTATCTCTATAGTTGTTTTTTCTGGAGTATCATATATTTGGAATCATACAGAATGTCATCTTTTTTGTGTGTGTGTGCGCCTGAGGAAGATGGGCTCTGAGCTAACATCTGCACCAATCTTCCTCCATTTTATGTGGGATGCCACAGCATGGCTTGACAAGCGATGCCAAGTTGACACCTGGGATCTGAACACACGAACCCTGGACCACCAAAGTGGAGCATGTGAACTCAACCACTATACCACCTGGCCAACCCCCAAAATGTCATATTTTTTCTTCTGGGTTTAGTGAGATATAATTGACAAATTAAAATTGTATATATTTAAGATTTATAATATGATGATTTGATATACATATATACATTGTGAAATGATTACCAAAATCAAGCTAATTAACACATCCATCAACTCACATTATTACCATTTTCTGTAAGACAACTTAAAATCTAATCTCCTAGCAAATTTTAAGTATACAATACAGTATTAACTATAACTGCCATGTTGTATTAGACCCCCATAACTTATCTTATAACCGGAATTTTGTACCCTTTGAACATCATCTCCCCCTAGGACCTGGCAATCCACATTCTAGTCTCTGCTTCTATGAGTTCGGCTTTTTTATTTTTATTTCTTCTCTTTTTTTTTTTTGAGGAAGATTAGCCCTGAGCTAACATCTGCCTCTAATCCTCCTCTTTTTGCTGAAGAAGACTGGCCCTGAGCTAAGCTATGTGCCCATCTTCCTCTACTTTATATATGGGACACCTGCTACAGCATGGCTTGGCAAGTGATATCATAGGTCCACATCTGGGATCTGAACCAGCAAACCCTGGGCCACTGAAGCAGAATGTGTGAACTTAACCACTTCACCACTTGGCCAGCCCCAGAGTTTAACTTTTTTAGACCCCACATATAAGTGAGATTGTACAGTATTTGTCTTCCTGTACCTGGCTTATTTCACTTAAAGTCCTCCAGACTCGTCCATGTCCCAAAAGGCAGAATTTCCATCATTTTTATGGCTGAATAATATTTCATTGTTTGTATGTGCTGCATATAACAGTCATCTGAATGAACAAAGAAATGAGGTACCTATAAAACCAATGAACACTTAGATTGTTTCCATATTTTGGCTACTATGAATAATGTCTCAGTGAATACGGAATGCAGATATGTCTCTGAGATATTGATATCATTTCCTTTGGATAAATACCCAGAAGTGGGATTGCTGGATTATGTGGTAGTTCTATTTTCGATTATTTTAGGTACTGTTTTCCATAGTGGTTGTGCCAGTGTACATTCCCACCAAAAGCATTCAAGCATTCCAACTTTTCTACATCATTGCCAATATGTCTCTTTTCTAAGGGCATTAATTTCATTTATGAAATCTCAGCCCTCAGAATCTAATCACCTCCCAAAGGCTACATGTCATAATACCATCATTGAACATTAGGATTTCAACATATGAATTTCAGGGGACACAAGCATTCATACCATAGCAAGGGTTCAATTTCATTCTTTTGAATATGAATATCAACTTTTTACAATGCAATGAAGGCTCTTTCTTTTCACCATAGTTTATTCTTGGTCCCCTTTTCAAAGATCAGTTGATTGTATATGCATGTATTTATTCCTGAGCTTTCTATTCTGTTCCATTTGTCAATGTGTCTGTTTTTATGCTGGTACCATACTGTTTTGATTACTATAGTTTTGTAATATATTTTTATATCAGAAAGTGTTATGTCTCCAGCTTTTTTATTCTTTCTCAAGATTGCTTTGGCTATTTGGGGTCTTTTGTAGTTCCATAGATTTTGCAACTGTTTTTTTCTATTTCTGTGAAAAATGTCATTGGACTTTTGATAGGGATTGTATTGAATCTGTAGATTGCTTTGGATATTGCGGACATTTTAACAATATTTATCCTTTCAATCTGTGAACACAGTATATCTTTCACTTATTTGTGTGTTCAATTTTTTTCATTTATGTTTTATAATTTTCAGTGTACAAATTTTTTACTTCCTTGGTTAAATTAATTACTGAGTATTTTATTCTTTTTGATGCTATTGTAAAAGACAGTATTTTCTGAATTTTGTTTTTGGATAGTTCATTATTTACATATATAACATACTAATTTGCTTATTTGTTGAATTCATTGTTTGTTTATTAATTCTAATAATTTTTGATGGTGTTTTTACAGTTTTTTATATAAAAGATCATGTTAAGTATTTAGTCTTTTAAATATGGCTTCTTTCTCTTGGTATATGCATTTAAGATTTATGCATATTCTTGTGTTCATCAATAGTTCATTCATTTTTTTGTTGAATAGTATTCCATTTTACAGATGTACTTAGTTTATCCCTTTCTCAATTAAGACATCTTGATTTTTTCCAGATATTTTAAATTATGAATAAAACTGCTATAAATATTCACGTGTAAATTTTTGTGTCAAAATAAGTTTTCGTTACACTTGGATAATTACCTAGGAGAGGAAGAGCTGGGTTTTACGGTAAGTGTATATTTGACTTCATGAAACACTTCCAGAATGTTTTGTAAAGTATAGTATATTGTTTTCCACTAGCAACAGACAATATCTTTAGGTTTTCTACAGCTTTGTCAAAACTAGGTATTGTCAGGTTTTCTATTTAACCATTCTAATGGTTCAGTAGTATTATCTTTTTTGAGATTTCAATTTTCATTTGCTGAATGACTATTGAGCATTTTTCAGGTGCTTCTTTGCCATTTATATATCTTGGTGAAATTTCTGTTCTATTCTTTTGACCATTTTATACTGAGTAGTTCATTATTATTGAAAGTTGAGGGTAGTTTACACATTCTGAAAACAACTCTTTTATCAGATATGCGACTTGCAAATATTCTCTCCCAGTCTGTGAATTATCTTTTAATTTTCTTTAAAATATCATCTAAAGAGCAGAATTTCTCATTTTTCTTGGAGTCCAACTTATCTTTTTTCTTTTATTTATCTTTTATTTCTTTCTTTTATGTTTTCATTGTCATACCAGGGAATTTTTGCCTAACCTAAGGTCACAAAGATTTTCTCTGATGTTCCTTTTTAGAAGTCATAATTTTAAGTTTACCATTTACCTCTATGCGCCATTTTGGGTTAACTTTTGTTTATGCTTTGAGGTGCTGAACAAAGTTCACTTTTTGCAAATAAATATCCAATTAGTGCATCACCATTTATTTAAAAGACTATCATTTCTACAATGAATTATGTCTACCACTTGTCATAAATTATCAAATGTGTGGGTCTATTTCTGCACTATCTATGGTATTTCGTTGATCTACATGAATAACTTTTCTCCAATCCAACACTTTATAATAAATTTAGAAAGAAGGTAGTGTGAGTTCTTCAACTTTATTCTTTTCAAAATTATTTTGGCTATTCTAGTTTGTTTGCCTTTCCATACAAATGTCTGAATCAGCTTGTCAATTTCTACCAAAAATAAACACTGTAGTTGGATTTTGTTTAGAATTGCTTTGAATCGATTGATCAATCTGAAGAGATTTGAGATTTTAACAATAATGAGTCTTCCAACTCATGACTCTGGTAAGTCTCTCCACATATTTCATTTTCTTTTGACTTTTTCATCAATATTTTTTAATATCATCAAACTACAGCAATATTTATAAGTTTCATGCCTAAGGATTACATGATTTTTGTTGTTAGTTTAAATGGTACATTTAAAATTTTCAATTTCAAATTTTTCCTAGCTAGTGTATAGATATATGATTAATTGTTGACTATGGATCCTACGACCTTATAAACTCACTTGTTAGTTCTAGCAGTTGTTTCTGTAGATTCTTTGAGATTTTCTAGGTATATAACTCTTTTGTCTGTCAGTAAAGACATTTTTATTCCATGCTTTCCAATATGTTGTGCTTTATTTCTGTTTCTTGCCTTATTGCTTCAGTTAGGACCTGCATCACGTTTTGAACATGGATGGTGAGAGAGGCCATCTTTTTCTTTGTGATCTTGGCACGAAAGTATTTGGGTTTTTGTGATTAGGTATGATGTTAGCTATGGGGTTTTGGAGATGCCTGATAGCATATGTTGGGGGTTATCTTTTATTCACAATCCATCAAGAGTTTTTATCATAACAGGAAGTTGAATGTTGTTTCACTATTTTTTTACGTCTATTGAGATGATCATATGACTTTTACAGCCTGTTGATATGATGAATTACATACATTGATTTTCAAATATAGAGTCAGCCATGCATTCCTTGCATAAATCCCACTTCGTCATCATTTATAATTTTGATTGCTAGGATTTTGTTGACTATCTTTGCACTTGTGTTCATGTAAGAATCTGCACTTTTAAGCTCTTTGTCTAGTTTTGGTATTAAGGTAACTGGCCTCATAAGCTGATTTGAAAAGAGTTTCATAATCCTCTATATTCTGGAAGAATCTCTATAGAATTAGAGTTCTTTCTCCTTTAAGTGTTTAGTAGTATTAAAGTATGAATTGATCTGTTTATTTTACTTTGGAAGGAATTTTGTTATGAATTCACATTCTTTCATAGCAAAAGAGATATTCAGAGTACCTATTTCTTTTTGAGTGAGCTTTGGCAGCTCATGTACTACAAAAAAATTTCCCTTCAAGTTGTCACATTTATGAGCATAAAGCTGTGTATATTTCCTTATTATCCTTTGAATGTTTATAGGTTTCTATTATGTCCTCTTTTTCACTCCTGATATTTTTTAATTTGTGTTTTCTCTTTTTTTTCCTAGGTCAGTGTGGCTAGAAATTGGTAAATTTTATTGATGTTTTTAAAGAATCATCTCTTTATCTCATTTGTATTTCTCTAACTTTTTCTGTTCTCAATTTCATAGATTTGTGCTCTTAATTATTTATTTATTTTCCCTTGCTTGGATTTAACTTGCTGTTTTTCCTTCAATTTCTTAGGTAGGTGTTTAGTAATTGATTTGAGTTGTTTCTTCTTTTCTAATATATGCATTTAATGGTAATTTACATCTAATGGCCGTGTAATGGTAATTTTGTATCTAAGGACTGTTTTACCTGCATCCCCAAAATTTTGAAATGTTGCTTTTCTATATTTAATACATTTAAAACATTTTTGAATTTCACTTTTGATTTCTTCTTTGGCCTTGGATTATTTTTGTTTGTTTAATTCCCAGATATTTGATGATTTTTCCTAATTTTTATCTGTTATTGATTTCCAGTTCAATTTCATTAATAGCCAAGAATATACTATGTATATTCTTGTATTTTTCACATGTTTATGTAGTTTTTATGGGCCAGACCAAAGTTTATCTTGGGGAATATTCCATGTTGACTTGGCAAGAATGTATATTTTGTTTATAATTTAATTTTGAAGTGTTCTAGAGATGTAATAGATTTTTTTGTTCTTGATTTTAAATTTAACTTCTCTTTTTCCAAGGAATATGGTATGTGTGATCAAAATTCTTAAGAATTCATCATTTTTTATTCCCCATATAATTTATCTTGGGGAATGGTGAATATTACATATGCACTTGGATAAAGTGCATATTCTGCTGTTTTTGTCATTAAGATCAAGTTGGATTATGGTGCTATTCAGTGCCATCCATTTCCTTACTGAATAGCTGTCTACATTTATATTGATTAATAGGAGAATTAAGTTGAATTCATCAATTAAAATTGTGGATTTGTTTATTTTGCTTTTATTTCTGTTAATTTTTTCCTGCATAAATTTTGAATTTATCTGGTTAGGTGAATACACATTTAAGGTTGTAATGTGTTTTTGGTGAATTGACTGCTTTTTCCTTATGTTATAGCCCTCTTTTTTCCTGGTAATATTATTTTTCCTAAGTCTGTTTTATCAATGTATTTACTTCAGCTCACTTTTGATCAATGTTTGCATGCTATATTGTTGTCCATTCCTTCACTTTGTCTTTATATTTCAACTGATTTTTTTGTAGACGGCAAGCATATTGTTGAGTCCTGCTTTCTATCCAAACCTAAAATCTTGGTATTTTACTCATTGTTTTTAGACCACTATGTTTAATAGAATTGCTAATTTCATTTTCTCCAAGTGATCTCTTTACAGTTGGTTGTTTTCACCACCATACAAACAAGAGGCAGCCATTGTATTTCTTTGTATTCTCTCAGGTCACTTTTATTTTGTAATATTCATCTCTCTCATTTTAATCTATTTTAGTGATTTTACCTAACTTTTTTTAATCCGCAAATAATCAATGTAATGTCCATTCCAAAGCTATTAATTTATTAGATGCCAGGTCACTTGTCTTATAGAAAATTTGAAAGTTTAAAATTGTTTGAGTTCTAATTATACTATTATATTAGTTGTACCTTACTTTTTGGTACATCCTATGAGCTAGTAGTAGCTATAACTAAAGGCATGAATGGATTAAGCTCAACTTTTTTTACAAGAGTTCTTCATGGGTCTTGTACTTCCTATGAAATCATAGCAGAGCATATGCGTTGATGCAAGGTTTGAACTGTAGGTTCACGTTGCATCAGTCTTTTTCAAGATTGTTTTGGTTATTTGGAGTCCCCTGAGATTCCATGTGTACTTTAGAATGGGTTTTTCTATTTATAAAAAACACACCTTTGGGGTTTAATAGTCATTGCAGTGAATCTGTAGATCCCTGTAAGATAGTTTGACATATTAAAAATATTAAAACTTCCAGTCCATGAATGTCTTTCCATTTGTGTCTTTTATAATATCTTTCAGCAGCATCTTGCAGTTTTCAGTGTTCAAGCCTTTTGCCTCCTTAGTTAAGTTTATTCTTAAGTACTTTATTCTTTTTGATGCTGTTATTAATGGAATTGTTTTCTTAATTTCCTCTTTGATTCATTCCTATCTGGTATAGAAATTCAATATCCTTTCAAGAAATTGAGTATAGAAGGAATATACCTCAACGTAATAAATGTCATATAGGTCAAATCCACAGCTAACATCATATTCAACAAAGTTTTAGAGCTTTCCCACTAAAATAGGGAACATATAATTATGCCCATTCTCACCACTATTTGTCAACATGGTACTGCAATAAAAATTCCCCTGAAGTTTTTCTTTTTCTACAGATAGATCACGTCATCTGTGAGGTGAGATAATTTTACTTAATTAGCTAATTTTTACTTAATATTATTACCTGTAGCAGTGCTTCTAATGGTAGCAACTTCCTATCCTTTGCATCTCACCTTAAACATTATCTTTTAAGCATGGCCTTCTCTGATGACCTTATCCATAGTAGAATTATCCCTCTTATGTTCTGTCACAGTGCCCTGCTTGGTGTCTTAGACACTCTGAATAAGGCAATAATTACTTTATTAAACTCTCCACTTATTTATTGTTGGACTATCTTATAAATATGTAAGGCCCATGCAGGAAGAACTTTTTACTTTATTTTACTTTTGTTTTATTTATTGCTGCATTCCCACTCATAACACAGTTCCTGTTTTGGAAATTAGCAAAAGAAACCTTAACTAAATTTGAGTCCAGAAACCTACAGGGGAAAGTCTCACATCCTTTCAAATATCCTAAAATACACCAAATAAAACTACTAAACTACTAAACAAAGGTTCCTCTCCCCACCTGACAATGGCCCAGCCAATTGGAAATGCTATCACTCAGTCAATGAGCTGCCATTTCCTCCCTGAAATGATACTTTCCCCCAGGTACTTCCTTTTAGAAGATCTCCTCCCAACTCCACCTTTTCCTCTATAAAAGCAAACTCCCCTCATTTGTTTTCCAGATTTGCCTATGGTTTGCTATAGAATGCACATCCAAAATTGCAATTTCTTGGAATATTCCCCAAAAAACTCATCTTCAGGGTGAAATAACAGGCAAATTTGCTTTCTAAGTTGACACTGGCATAAAATAGGTGGTCTTAATTTTTAGGAAGTAATTATTAATTGGATAAATAATTAGTTTCTAAATCTAAATTGGTGACAAAAATTTGTAACATATTTTACCACACTTTAAGGCACAATAAATTGAGAATTAAATAAAAGAAAATAAAAATTTGCTATGTCAAATGAGGAAATGCTCAATAACCTAATCTTCACTGGAACAAAATGACTGGGCTGATATTTTATTCTTGACTGCCAGTAGTCTTATAATGGTTTAAGGGTTTTTTTCCTCCATGTTACATCTTTCTGATGCTAATTATGTGATTTTGGCTAGTAGTATCTTTACATACAAATGTTCTTTTAAATTCTACTGAATTTACTTAAGCAAGAATTAGTCTTGGACATATGCCAATTCCAGCACTCAATGATAAATGTAGTCAAAAGGGATGAAATTTCCAATGATCCTTTCTGCTTTTGGGAAGAAGATGCTCTCCTTTTAAGAAGTGTTCTGAACTTTCAGGAGGTCCTTTGTTATGCTTAAAACATGCCATAAAACAATAACAAGAATGTCTCTCAAAATCTCAAGTCAAAAAGTCTGACTATACAAACATGCCAGAATGAGAAGGACTAAAGAATTGAATGATATTTTTCTATCCTGATGTTAGTAGGAAAGAAGTTACTCCAGAAAAGTTTCCCTGGGAAATGGATAGTAACTATTCTTATATATAATTAGAATTCGCTTGCCTTTTTGATAAATTATCCTAACATGATAAAGTTTTGTTTTTCTGTATGCACTATGGAAATCCTATTAAATAATCTGCTGTGAAAATAAAAACAATCTTCTAAATAGCCAGAAAACTCCATCAAAAAAATGGACAGACAGCTGAATGAAACAAAATATATCCTCAAGTCATAATGCAGCTTTTTGCCCTCTGTTGTCATGCTGGATGAATGAGAAATTCTAGGTCCCTATGAGTGAATTAAAAAGTCTTCCTTCAGATTATGAATAAGCCACCACAAGGTAAGTCTCACAGTACATAGTGAAAACCAGCTTCACAATTGTGTGAATTTTTCCTTTATATAAGAAACTAAATCACTGTGAAATAAATCAAACAGAGTCCAATTCTAGTTATATCACTTAAACATGTGTGACCTTGGGAAAATTAATTAGATGTTCTGAGCCTCAATTTATTCAACTGTGAAATGGGGCTTACAGTTCTTGTTACTGTAAATATTAAATATGATATATTAAATTGTGAGCATATGATTGGAATCCACTGTATGGGTTTTGAGCAGTAGTTGATAAAATAACAATAAGATTTTTAAAGGGTCATTTGAGTTGCTTCAGGTGAAAAAGTTGGAGGGCAGAATGAAAGTGGAGAGACTTGGCAGAAGTCTATTGCAGTGGGCCAAGAAGAAAATAGGGGTTAGAGAATGATCAAATTTGTGATGTTAGAAAATACAGTCAACAAAACTTGTTAAATTTATCGATAAGTAATATGAAAACAATAAAAGAGTGAGAGCCACTGTGATATTAATTGTCTGAACAATTACATGGAAGGTGATGCCATTTAATGAGATCAGGAATACTTATGTTTATTGCGGAAAAGTAGAAATTTAGCAATTTAGTTTTATAAATACTAAATTGGCATCCAATTAGTGGTCTAAAATTGGTTATGTTGCATATATATGTTTAAAAATTAAAGGAGAAATAGGAGCTAGAGAATTTACTGGTCACAGAAGTGCTTGAGAACTTTAATGAAGTGCTTCAGAATTTACTGGTGACAGAAAAGTGAAATATCCATCTAAAGACCCTAAAAAAAAATGGTCTCAATGAGATCTGAGACAATCCAGGGTAGTGACCTATCATTCATAATTTGATCTGCTCACTTTGAATGCGTAAATTACCTTAAATGGGTCTCGAGTATTACACTTTTGTGACTTTATGAATGGTTCACCTTTTCACAGAATTCCCTTCCCATCTTCTCTTGCTCTTTCACTTTTTACTTAAACTCAGCTAAAACATTGCTTCCTCTGGGAAGCCTTCTCTGATTTCAGTTTGATTGATATCTTCCTACACTATGACCTTTAGCATTGTGTGAATGTTTTTATAATGATACTTATTACATTAGTCTAGAATTGACTGATCTTTCCTTATGTATCAAATCACTGAGGTTAGGCAAGTATGTCATATTTAATTTGGTAATCACAGTGTCCATAAGACTTTTGAGACAAATAGATACTCTGTACACATTCTATAAATTGAATGAACAAACAAAATATTGAATTTATAAAACATTTAAAAGTTTTCCCACTTGCTTTGTAGATAAAGTGCTTCTAATATCTGAAGTCAGCACCTACAAAGACTAGATGGAACCAATGAACAATGTGGCTTAATAGTCACATTAATGTGACTAATGTGACTTATATGATTTAATAGTTTTTCGCCTTGTCTTATAGGTAAAGTGCTTCTAATATATGAAGTGCTCCTAATACATGAACCAAGGAAAAATGTGACTTACTTTGTCCTCTTGGGCCTTACACAGAATTCAAAGGAGCAGAAAATCCCTTTGTTATGTTTTTGCTCTTCTATATTTTGACCATGGTGGGCAGCATGTGCATTATGACTGTAATTGCCAGAAAGACACTGAACTCACTGATGTACTTTTGTCTTGCCAACCTGTCATTTATGGATGCCATTTTCCCCTCCATCATTAATCCCAGAAATATTTCAGACTTGTTCTATGGGACAACTACTATATCTTTCCCATCTTGCATGACCCAGCTCTTTACAGAGCTCTTTTTTGGTGAATCAGAGATCTTTCTTCTGTTGGTGATGGCCTATGACTACTAGGTGGCCATCTGTAAGCCCTTGTATTATTTGGTTGTTATGAGGCAATGGGTGTGTATTATGCTGCTAGCAGTGTGTTGGATTCGAGGTTTTCTGCATTCGGTGTATTATGCTGCTAGCAGTGTGTTAGGTTGGAAATTTTCTGCACTCATTAATTCAACTTTCCACTATTTGTAGGCTCCCATTCTATGGTCCCAATGTCACTGATCAATTTTTCAGTGACATGTACCCCTTACTGAAACTCATCCATACTGACACCTATATCATTGGCCTTTAGTGGTGGCTAATAGAGGACTGATCTGCACTGTTATGATTTTGTTCTTCCTCATCTCTTATGATGTCATCTTGCAATTTCTAAAGAATCTTAGTCAGGAATGGAGACAGAACACCCTCCAGACCTGTGGATATCTTCTTTGTTCCCTGCATTTTCATGTATGTAAGACCTGCAGAGACATTACCCATTGACAAATTACTGATTGTGTTTTATACAATCAGCACTCCCATGTTGAATCCACTAATCTACGCTGAGAAATTCACAGATGGCAATTTCTATGATGAAGCCCTGCAGAGGAAAATCATATGTGACTCTAAATAAGTATGCCATTCACCATGAACAGTCCTTTGACATTAAGGCCAATTTCTTTGGTATGCAGAAATTTTCATAAATCTCATGCAAACTTTCTTTTCTCCACAGGAATTATGATATGTTTAACTAAAGAATGAACTATAATTGTATAATATATATATAAATGAGCTTTCATTATAATTTAAAAATGAACTATATGTTTGTACTGTTAATAAGAGTTTCCTTATAGACCATAAGCTCTATAATGTTTTGTTTATCACTGTAGCTAGAAAGGTGAAATTTGTGTAAAGTGAGGAGTCAATAAATAATATGAAATGAATAAGCCAATGAAATATCTACAGAGTTCTGCTAATTTTTAATTAATTTCTGCATTTACTTTTATTACTTTCTTTGTAACTCTGAGTATTATTTTTAGCCAGATTGCTGTCCCTTTTCTTCATTCTATTTTTTGTACTAGTTAAAATACTTAATTCTCCATAGACTATCTCTTTATTCAATTTGATTTGCATTACATATGAAATTTTTAATGTCATTTAAGTACTTTTTAGATAAAAATTAAAAGTGTAATAGATAATAAGGGATATTAAATTAATTAAATTAATTAATATTTTTATTTAATTTAATTGATTTACTTAATGTTTGATTTAAGTTCATTAAATTTAATAACTATTTGATTTTATTTATTTAAGTTAATTTATTTCATTTTAGTGATTTATTATTAATTAATATAAATTAATAAATTTAATATTAAAAATAGACTCCATGCAAAATGATAATAGTGTAGAATGAACTTCTACCCATCCCTCAACAGAGTTTCCAGTTCCTCTTTAGAAGCAGTAATTCCACTCTCTTTGTAAGATCCTTTAAGTAGTAATCTTTACCATAAATCATGCCATAATATTCTATGATGTGAATGTGGCTTTTTAGTGGTTGGATATTTGCTTGGTTGCTGTATATCCTTCACTAGTTCCTCAAGCTCCTCTAAAGTTATTTTAGTGAGTTGAGTTCTTTTCCTCATGTTTCTATGAGGAATTTTGAGCCTGAAATATTCTAATCTGCCATCTTTCTCTGAAGGCACGTTATTAAGGCATTTCTTGGGAAGTATCCTTCAAGCTAAAGTTATGGGAATTCGGAAATGCTCTAATTTTGGGAAATCGTCCAAAGCTAGCTCATTATCTTTGAAATCACAAAACAAAAAATCCAGGTATACAGGGACGTTTTAGGTCTCCGTTCTTCATATTCTGCTTTTGTAATTCTTAATCTTCTGTCCCATCTGGGCCGGTTCTTTCTCTTTCTGCCCCCAAAGGGAAGGATTTTATTCTTGCCACATTATATGGACTAAAAGGTGCTGTTGCTTTTATGTTAATTATTCATTCACATTGAGAGCATTTTTTTCATGGTTTTGCTGTGTGAAAGAGATTTTCTGTATGATTTTTGTAAGCACAATGTGGAGAAATGGATGATAGAATTTGGTATATTGGAAAGATATATGATTATGATTATTCTAATCATGATATGATATGATTAGAAACATTAAACCATATTATTTGAGTAAGACAGTTCTGAGAAAAACTTATTTTTTCCCATTATAATGTAAATTTTGGAAAAACACATTTTGAGGATTAAAGAGCAATGATAGATATATTATCAGGATCAAATAAAGAATCCTTGTAAAGCTCTTAGTACCCCTGAAAGCTTAATAGATGTTTGTTATTATGAACATTATTACTGGACTCTCTGAGAGTAGAATAGAAATATTTTAATATAATCTTTGTGTGAGCTTTAGAAAGAATGATACTGCGCATTTCTTCTTGTGAAGAATATTCTGAAAGCTGACTGCCATTTTAGAAGGTGTTGGGACTGGAATGGTTTCCAACCTCTTTGGCCATTACTGAACCTCTATCTTCTGGTTTTCTGATCTGTATTTTACCTGTGCCTCCACATTCTTAAGGCTAAGCCATTTGTGGGTCTGATTTTCTCTTGATAAGTCCTTTTTGAGTGGTCAAAATTTCATTTTACTATTAATCTGAGGTCAACAGAGCAGGCAACTGGAATATGAACTGACAAAATAAAGGGAAATGTTTGTTTAGAGAAGATAATATGGTGCAGTGGTTAAGAGAAGGCTTGAGAGTCAGATTCCCTGTGTTTCATTGTTACTTGGGAAATTTTTTAAAACTCTCTGCATCACGTTTTCTTCACCAATAAAAACAGTCATGATATTACCTATCTCCTAAAGTTGTTGGGCCACTTAAATGAGTTAACATTTAAGTGCTGGTAACAGTGCCTGACACATAGAAAACAGTCCAAAGGTGTTTTTAAAGGCAAAAAGTATTTACTTGTACAGACCCAACTTCCTTTTGGGGGTGGATCTTTCCCTGTCTTTGTCTTCTTAGGTGAAAAAGGTACCTTCTTTTATGACCAACCCAACCCAAATTATAACCAATGTAATTTTTTCCTTGAAGTTCAAGCATTTGTGCATGGAGTTATAAGGTCACTATTGAGTCTCTGAAAGTCCTGTAAGCAGTAGATTTTCACATAATGTGGAGGCATTTGGTAGTCTGGAGTCAAGTGAATTAGGGTCATATTCCATCTCACTAGTTAATGTAACACTGCATGCATGTCCTAATCTCAGAGTCTTATTTCAACCTTAGTTAATGAATATAATGAAATGGTAGTGCTTATTTCATAGGGTTATTGTAAGCACTAGATGTGATAAGGTATGTTAAGCATCCAGTACAATGTCTCGCACTCAGTCAGTGCTTAATTAATGTCATTGTATTTGTTGCCTCCCTCACTTCTATATCAATGTTGAAATTGTATGACTTTTTTGAACTCTATGATTTAGTTTTGTGATTCACTTTTATGTAGATATATTAGAGGCCAAGAGAAACTTTCAGAAATCTGAAAGTAAACCAAATAAAATTAATGTAAGATGGGTGAGATTAACTCTGAATAACTTACTTTAAAAATGTCGATGTCACCCACATTAAAATCAGGTTGAGGAAAACCTCATAATTGAATAATTTCTTAATTCCAAATAAAACAGATGTGGCATAATTATAATTGTATTAAAGGCCATTATTTATATACTATAATGTGGCACATGCTATTAAAGATTACTTTGCATAATGGTCCTAGCACTTTTGAAATAACTATGATTAATGCTGTTTTCCATAATAATTTAATGAATTTGGAAAACTTAAATATCTTACCCATGGTCACACAGCTGGTAAATGCCTAAGGTAGGATTTGAACACATGTAGTTTTGTTTCAAAACTTGCACTTTTAAGCACTATAGTAAATATAATAATGACACATACCTGAATAAAGAAACACTTTCTAGTATTGAAAGATAAGCAATAAATAAATAAACATATAAAAAAGATAAAGGTACTAAAAAGAAGTTATTAAAAAAAGAAGTGATGTGGCATAGAATGACTCAGAGGCAAGGGGCCCCTTTAGATTGGCCCTTCAAAGAAGACCCAAGAACAAGAATTTGCAGCATTTATTTAACTATGTCCAGAAATGAGAGACCATGAGCCGTGAGTCATGGGTAAAACCCCAGGAGGAATTTCTGTATGTGGTAAGGGGAATTTTATCTGACCTGAATGTGTACCATTAACTTCTCCTGACTTTTCAGACTCAAAGATAAACAACCTTAACCTATAATTAATTCAGCTTTAATTAGAGCCATGATGAAGCTAAATAAAACATTGTATACCTATATCTATGTATCTATCATCTATCCGTATCTGTCTATCCATCTATCTACCTGTCTTTCTATCTCATCTATCTATATCATATGTATTGAAGCAAATATTACCTCAAGACGCTGAGTGAAGTTGATTGGTAGAACAAAAGCTATCTAACCAAATTTACACTAAAATATAACTAGGCTTTTCATAGCTTATAAGGCTATGCACAGTTGCTCCCCACTCAAACACACATCCCCGTAAATGTATCCAGTACCACATTCTGCCATGTTGCCTCTGTTTCAGTCTGAATGGCTTCTTTTTTCCCCTAGGGCCTTTCCACTAGATCTTCTTTATTCCTAAAATGTTTGTTTTCCAAGAGGTCAACATGAATGGCTCTTTGTCATTACTCAGTCTTCAGTCCAACTGCCAACTTTTGAGGGGTTTCTAATCCACCTTAACCATCCATGTAAAGCCATCCTCTTTCTCCTTGAGTTACTATCAAACAACTCTGTTAATTTTCTTTATAGCATTTTCAAAATCTGATTTATCTATTTATTGTTTCTCTTCCAACTAGGAAACTCCATAAAAGTAGAAGCATTACTTGTTTGTTTCACTACCACATCTCTAAGCATCTGGAAAAGAAATTGACAGAATAAATTCTTAATATATATTTACTCAATAAATTACCATCATCTTCACGTAACATTCTTTGGAATAAATGTGTTTGTAACAAGAAGGCTTATTAACTTGAATGCTTCTGAAATTGATGACATTCCACCTTGGTGATAAATTGAAATGGAGAATTTCAGATTAGTTTGATATATGCCAAGGTTCTTATCTGAAAACACAGAGTCATATCTAGAGAGATTAATTAGAAGGGACTTACTACATGAAATTATAGCATAAAGAATGTTTGGAAGGGCTAGAGTCACAGATTTCAATCTGAGTGACAAGGAACAATCTACAGAAGCATACCTGACAGGACTAGCATGCTAAAGAAGATGCTTCTTCTGCTGACACCATGACCATGCTGGCACTGGCTGACTGCAAATGTGGCCACCACTGCCCTGACCTAGGAACCACTCTGACTCTGTTGACTCCATGCAAGAACCCAGCCTCAGATAACTAATTTCTAATTTAAAAACCTGCACAGATGATCCTGGTTGCAGCACCCAAGTCACATGTCTGCACCCAATTGTCAAGAAGATCTGGAAAATGTAGTCATTTGGATTTCATGTCAGGAAAGTGGATACTACATCCTCTGGGTCACTAACAAAATGTATGGGTGCCAAAGGTTTTGGGGAGCCACACACTTCTTGTTTTCAGTATAGTTGGGGATGGAGTCTTGTGTAAAGTGTTTTACTTTATCAAATAGATAGTTGTCCTTGTTTCTGTTTGCCTTAGACATAAGGAAGAGGAGAGACATAAAAGACCACAAGTAAGTTAGTAAGCAGAAAAATTGTTGATACTATAGAGAACTATTGATATATTCATTCAATTCTTACTGAACACCTACTCTGTAAACATTGTGCTTAGTACTCAAGCAGAAACACAAATAAATGATATATCTTGATCTTCGCATTACAGTATAGCATATGACATTGAATCACTTTTTAAAAAGCTCTTCTATCTTACTTTCGAATTTTTTTAGATGGAAGATTTCCCAAATTGTCTAAGTGATTTACTTTCACTTTAAAAAAAATCCAGATTCCTTACTAAGCTCTGTACTGCCCTCATGAGTATGGTTCGTATTCATCTGTTCAATTTCAGTTTGCTTTCTTCTCTCCCTTCCCTATTACCTCTATGCATACAGACCTTTCCATGTCTTGAACTTGCTAAGCTCTTTCCAATGTTGAGACTCTACATGTAACAGTGTTTCCAATGGTGGCATCATTTTATCTTTAGAATCTCAGCTTAAACATCACCTTTAGGAAAGGTCTTTTCTGATTATGTTATCTGTAACAGAATTCTCCCTCTTATTTTCTGCCCCAATATCTTGTTTTTCTCTGATAAGCACTGATTAAGACTATAATTACTTTATTAAGTTGCCCCCTTATTTATCATATAACTCCATTGTAAGAATATAAGGTCAATTCAGGCAGAATCTTTTACATGGATTTTCCCCATTTTATTAGCTGCTGTGTGCTCAGTCATAGCATATTTCCTGGCATTAAAAAAAAAGGTGCTCTAAATATTTTAAAAAATAACTGAAAATTGAATAAATAATTAATTATTTTCTCTAAATTGGTGATAAAAATTTTAACATATGTAACCATACTTCAAGGCAGAATAAATTATTAACTAAAAGGAAAGAAACACTTGCTATGGCAAATGGGAAAATACTTGATAAATTCATCTTCACTGGAACAAAAAGACTGAGCTGACATTTCCTTCTTGAGTAGCAATAGTATCGTAATCATTCTAAACCTATTTGTTTCTCCGGGTACATCTATCTTTCTGACCCTAATTGTGTGATTTGGTATAGTAGTATGTTTACACATAGATGTACTTTTAAATTTTGTGGCAAATCCCTGTGAATTTAATTAAGCTAGAATTAGTCTTGGACATATTCCAATTCCAGGACTCAGTTATAAATGTGGTTATAAGAAATAAAATTTCCAATGATCTTCACCCCTGTTGAGAAGAAGATGCTATCCTCTGAAGAACTGATATAAACCTTACAGGAGATCCATTATGTTTAAAGCATTCCATAAAATAAAGCAAAAAAATCTCAAGTCAAATAGACTGGCCATACCAATACGATAGAATAAGAAGTAATAAACAATTGAATGGTATTTTTCTGTTTTGAGTTTAGTAAGAAAGAAGTTACTCCAGAAAAATTTCCCTGGGAAATGGCTAGTTGTTATATTCCTATGTAAACATAAGATTTGCTTGTCTTTTTGATAAATTATACTAACATGATAATCTTTAGGTTTTTTTGTGTGTGTGTACCATGGAATTCCTATTAAATAACTTACAGTGTAAATGAAAGCAATCTTCTAAATAATCAGAAAAATCCATGGAGAAAATGGAGAGACAGCCGAAACAAAATATATCCTCAAGTCATAATACAGCTTTTTGTCCTCTGTTGTCATACTGGATGAATGAAGAACTCCAGGTCCTCTGAATAAGTTAAAACGTCTTCCTTCAGATTGTGAACAAGCCTCCATGAGGTAAGACTAACAGTAAATAATGGGAGCCAGGCTTCACAATTGTGTGAATTTCTTCAATATGTAAGAAATTACATCACTTTGAAATAAACCATATTTGGATTCCAATCCTCATTTTATCACTTAAAATGTGTAACTTTGGGACAATGAATTAAATATTCTGAGCTTCACTTTCTTCAACTTTAAAATGGAGATTACAGATCTAGTTACAGTAAATATTAAATGTGGTACATTAAATTGTGAGTGTATGATTGGAATCCACTGTAAGAGTTTTGAGCAGTGGAATGATATAATGACAATAAAATGTATAAGGGTTTGTTTCAGCTCCTTCAGGTGAAGAAATTCTTGGAGGGCAGAATGAATGAGGAGAACCTTGGCAGGATGCTATTGCAGTTAGCCAGGAAGGAAAGGGGGTTGGGAAATGACCAAATTCATGATATACTAGAAAATAGACTCTAGGTTTGTTAAGGTAGCAATAAGCAATTTGAGAGTAATAAAGGAGTGAATGACACTGTGAGATTCATTGTCTGAACAATAACATGAAGGTGGTACCATTTAATGAAATGAGAAACGCATAAGTTTATTGTGGAAAACTAAAAATTTTGTGTTTTAAATACTAAATTTGACAGACAATTGGAGATGTCCAAAATTGGAGATGTTGCATATACATGTTTGAAAATTAGGGGAGAGATAGGGCCTGGAGACACAAAATTGAAGAGCAATTATTGGTCGCTGAGAAGTTGAATATCCATCTGAAGACCCTAACAAAAAAGTCTCAGCGAGATCTGAGACAATCCAGGACAGTGCATTTCCATTTCATAGTTTGATGTACTGAATTTGAATATGTAAATTACCTTAAAAGAATCTCAAGTATTACAGGTTTGTGACTTTACAAGTGGTGCACCTTTTTGTAGAATTCGCTTCCAGTCTTCTTTTGTTCTTTCACTTTTCCTTTAAAATTCAGCTAAAGCATTGCTTCCTCTGGGAAGCCTTCTCTGATTCCAGTTTGATTGATATATCTCTACATTGTGACCCTTAGACTTGTGTGAATACATTTGTAAAGGCACTTATTACATTGCTCTGGAATTTAATGATCCCTCATAATGCATCATATCACTGATGATAGGCAACTTTGTCTTATTCAACTTGATAATCACAATGTGACACATTTGACACAAATATTCTTACACATTCTATTAATTGAATGAATAAATAAAGGATTAAACTTATAATGCATTTAAAAGTTTTCCCCTTAATTTTTAGGTAAACTGCTTGTAATATCTGAAGTCAGCACCTATAAAGACTAGATGGAACCAAAGAACAATGTGACTTACTTTGTCCTCTTGGGCCTCACACAGAATCCAAAGGAACAGGAAGTCCTTTTTGTTATGTTTTTGCTCTTTTACATTTTGACCATGGTTGGCAACATGCTCATTGTTGTGACTGTGACTGTCAGTAAGACCCTGGACTCCCCAATGTACTTTTTGCTTGCTAGTCTATCATTTCTGGATGTCCTTTATTCCTCTTCCATTTCCCCCAGATTGATTTCAGACTTGTTCTTTGGAGAAAATACCATTTCCTTCCAATCTTGTATGACCCAGGTCTTTACAGCACATTTGTTTAGTGGATCAGAAGTCTTTCTTCTGTTGGTGATGGCCTATGACCGCTATGTTGCCATCTGTAAGCCCCTGCATTATTTGGTTATCATGAGGCGATGGGTGTATGTTGTACTGCTAGTGGTGTCTTGTATTGGAGGTTTTCTGCACTCAGTAATTCAACTTTCCACTATTTATGGGCTCCCATTCTGTGGCCCCAATGTCATTGACCACTTTGTGACATGTACCCCTTATTGAAACTTGTCTATACTGACACCTATGTCATTGGTCTCTTAGTAGTGGCCAATGGAGGACTTATCTGCACTATTGTGTTTCTGCTGTTGCTCATCTCTTACAGTGTTATCTTGTACTCTCTAAAAAACCTTAGTCAGGAAGGGAGGTGAAAAGCCCTCCAGACCTGTGGTTCCCACATCACTGTGGTTGTCTTCTTCTTTGCTCCCTGTATTTTCATAAATGCAAGACCTGCAGCAAAATTCTCCATTAACAAATAATTGAGTATATTTTATACAATTATAACTCCAATGCTGAACCCATTAATTTACACTCTGAGAAATTCAGAGATGACTAATACTATGAAGAAGCTCTGGAGAAAAAAAGTGGTATCGACTACTAAGTAAGTGCATCATCTATCATGAAGAAAGTAATTTAGCCTTAGTGCCATCACCTTTGAGTGTAAAAGTTTTCATAAATCTTAAACTAAATTTCATTTTCTCCAAATTATTTATGATAACTATAATTAAAGAATGAACTATGTTTGTGCTATTAATAGCAATTTCTCTACTAGAATGTAAGTTCTGTATCATCTTGTTTATTACTGAACCCAAAACGATGAAACATGTGCAGTAGGGAGTCAACAAATATGTAATGAAGTAGTCAATTAAATTTTTACAGACATACACTCATTTTTAATTAATTTTTAAATGTATTTTTATTACTTTATTACTTTCTTTTTCATTCTTAGCTTTAGTTTTAGTCAGATTCTTTTTTATCTTCACTCTTTTTACTGTACTAGTTAAAATATTTAATGATTTATGGAGTGTTTCCTTTATTCAACTTTATTAGCATTACATATGAAATTTTAGTGTACTATTTTACTTTTTTAAATAAACATTGAAGGTATAATAGACAATAATAAATATTAAAAATAGAGCCCATACAAAGTGGTAATAGTGTAGAATAAACCTCCTACGTATCCGTCACCAGAGTTTCCCAGCTTTTCCAGATGCAGTCACTGTTCTCTGTTTATAAGTTTGTTAAAGTAATAGTCTTTGCTAATATAAGCGTATTTCTTCATATGTGTTTGTGTTAATGGCTCTGTGTATAAACTTTGGAACGTACTACTCAACCTCCTGAATATCTTTACATACCAGTTTATATGGATCAAACTCATTTTCAAGTTCCTCATATTCCTTACTACTCCTTTGTAAAGATACCCTAAAATTAATGCATGCACTCCTTGTCATGTTTCTCCCAATATTTTTCTTTGACAAATAATTCTGCAATGAAGTCTTTATGGAATTGTGTAAGTAAAAGTTCCTAGAAGAGGAATTGTTCAACGAATTGGTATATGTATTTAAAATGTTGATCCTCACAGTTATTGCCAAAATGCCATCCATGAGCTTCTACCAAACTGTACTACTGCCTGCCAGCGGGAAAATGCGTGTTTAACCACATTCTCAACAATCAGTGCTTGATAAACATTTATGGCACTTGAAAATCTGATTAATTACAGCTATTATGTTTCATTTATATATTTTAATTGAAATCTAATAAATATAATTGAATTTGTGCATCTATTCACATGTTTAAAATGATATGTATTGGTTTTTTGTGAATTGCCTATTAGTGAATTTTACCTGTTTTATTTGATTGCTGATCTTTTCCACACTGATTTTGTGTGTGTGTGAGGGTAAGATTGGCTCTGAGCTAACATCTGTGGCCAGTCTGCCTCTTTTTGTTTGAGGATAATTGTCCCTGAGCTAACATCTCTGCCAATCTGCCTCTATTTTGTAGGTGGGATGCCACCACAACATAGCTTGGTGAATGGTTTGTAGGTCTGCACTCGGGATCCAAACCTGGGAATCCCAGGCCACCAAAGCAGAGTGTGTGAACCTAACGCCACCAGCCCTGCTCCTTTTCCTTACTGATTTTTATGATTTAATTATATGCTAAGGAAATTACTCCTTTTAACATTGTATGTTTAATTATTATTTTTCCAGCTTCTGATTTGTGATGTTTTTATACTGTGCAGAATAGTTTTGGGCATTTAGAAATATTTTTATGTTTACATAATCAGAACTCTTGATGTATTCTTTGGTCTTTATGTCTTTTAGAAAGACTTTCCCTATTTCAGTGTTACCAAAATATTCTTCCAAATTTTTTTCAAAATTTAATTATTTTAGTCTTTTTGTAGTTTTATATTTTGTGTTTAAATTTTTGATCCATCTACACTTTATTTTTATGTAAAGAGCTAATTAAGGATTACATTGTAATTACTTTGCTAAATGGTCATTTTTATAGATGCATAATTATTTTTACCCACTAAATTGATATCTCAACTTTGAATTCTAAAATACAGCATATATTTTGATCCAATTCAGGGCTCCAATATCTTCCATTGATTTCTTTATCCCTGTGCTGTTTAACACAAGATGTAATTGCATTTGATTTTTAGTACACTTTCATATCTAAGTTTAACATTCCTTCATTATTCCTTATCAGAACTATGTCTATTCTTTCATATTAGTTTTAAATTAAATTTCAATAAGATAGTCTAGTAAAACTAAGTTTAGTTAGTATTTTCAATAATATTTGATTTAGAAAGTGTATGTCTTTAGAGAACTGAGAATTCTTATTCTCAAACTGAGTCAGTCTTTTCACTTAACAAGTCTTTTTTTCTATGTTCGTATAGGTCTAGTGTGTTACTTTGAAATTTAGACTTTTTGAATTTGTTTTTTATGTTATTATAAATAGGATCTTAGCTTCTATTATATTTTCTGAGTATCTGTTGTTTCAATGTAGGAAATCTGATTTTCTTTTTAATTTTTCACTAAGATAAAATATTCGCAGTTCATCATTTATCCTTTTTTAGTCTAAGTTCTGCAAGTTTACAGTTTGTATAACTACCATCAGAATCAACATACAGAATATTTTATCACCAAATATATTTCCCCATACACCTTTGTAGTCATCTTCCTCCCCTGCCTCCAGATCGTGGCAAACATTGATTCATTTCTATCCCTATCATTTTGTGTTTTCCAGAGTGTCATATATATTGCATGATACAGGATGTCATCATTTTGTTCTCCCAGCTTTATTGATATATAGCTGACAAACTAAAATTGTATATATTTAAGATGTGCAATGTGATGATTTGATATATATATACATTGTGAAATGATTACCACAATCAAGCTAATTAACACATCCATCAACTCAAATTATTATCATTTTTGTAAGAGCACTTAAAATCTACTCTCCTAGCAAATTTCAAGTATACAATACAGCATTATTAACCATAGCCACCATGCTGATATTAGACCCCAGAACTTATTTATCTTACAACTAGAAGTTTGCACCCTTTAAACAATATTTCCCATTTTCCCCACTGCCCAGGCCTTGGCAATCAACATTCTATTCTCTGCTTCTATGAGTTTTACGTTTTTAGAGTCCACATATAAGTGACACCATACAATATGTGTCATTCTATATCCTGTTTATTTTGTGTAATGTCTTCCAGGTTCATCTATGTCCCAAAAGGCAGAATTTACTTCATTTTTATGGCTGAATAATATTTCAACCATATGAACTCTTAGATTATTTTCATATCTTTGCTGTTGTGAATAATGTTTCAGTGAACAAAGGAGTGCAGATATCTCTGTGAGATACTGACATGATTTCCTTTGGATATTTACCCAGAAGTGGGATTGCTAAGTCATGTAGTAGTTCTATTTTTCATTATTTTGGTACTGCTTTTCATAATGGTTGCACCAATTTACATTCCCACCAACAGTGTACAAGAGTTCTAACTTTTCCACATCCTTGCCAACATGTCTCTTTTATAAGGTTATTAATTTCATTTATGAAGCCTCAGCCCTCATGATCTAATCACCTCCCACAGGTTTCACCTCCTAATAATATCTATGGACATTAGGATTTCAACGTATGAATTTCAGGGGATACAAACATTCAAACCATAGCAAGGGTTCAATTTCATTCTTTTGCATGTGTATACCCAGTTTTCCCAACACAATAAAGAGACTTCCCTTTCCCCATAGTTTATTCTTTTCAAAGATCAGTTGACTGTATATGCGTGAGATTATTTCTGAACCTTCTATGCTGTTCCATTGGTCAACGTATCTGTTCTTATGCTGGTGTCATACTGTCTTGACTACTATCGTTTTGCAATATATTTTAAAATCAGAAAGTGTGATGTCTCCAGATTTGTTCTTTCTCAAGATTGCTTTGGCTATTGGGAGTCTTCTGTGGTTCCATGAATTTTATGATTTCTTTCCTATTATTGTGAAAAATGTCATGGGACTTTTCATAGGGATTGTATTGAATCTTCAGATTGCTTTGGATAGTATGGATATTTTAGCAATATATTTTCTTTCAATCCATGAACATGGGATATCTTTCATTTATTTCTTTCTTCAAATCTTTCATCGATGTTATATGTATTTTAGTGTACAAATCTTTCACCTCTGTGCTTAAATTTATTCCTAAATATTTTATCCTTTTTGATGTTATTGTAAATGAGATTATATTCTTAATTTTGTTTTTGGATAGTACACTAATTAGTATATACAATACACTAATTTTTTAATTGCTGAGGTCATTGAATTTTTCATTGTTTCTAATAGTTTTGGATGGAGTCTTTCGGGTTGTCTATATATAAGATCATGTTGACTATGTAGTCTTTTAAATCTGGCTTTTTCCTCTTAATATTTGCATTTGAGATTTTTGCATACTATTGTGTCCATCTGTGGTTCATTTACTTTATTGCTGTGTAGTATTCCATTTATTTGATGTATCGTAGTTTGTTTATCCCTTTCTCAATTAAGACTTTTTATTTTTTCCAGATATTTGAAATTATGAATAAAACTGCTGTAAATTTTCATGTATAGATTTTTGTGTGAACATAAGTTCTATTTACAGTTGGGTATTTGCCTAGGAGTGGAAGAACTGGGTTTTATGGTAAGTGGATGTTTGATTTCATAAAACACTTTCAAACTGTTTTCCAAAGTATTTTTAGGTCTTCTCCACGTTGTCAGAACTTGGTATTGTCATGATTTTTATTTTAGCCATTCTAAAAGTTCAGTGGTGATATCTTGTTATGATTTTAATTTGCATTTCCTGAATAACTAATGATGTTGAACATTTCTCGTGAGCTTTTTTGCAATTTATACATCTTCCTTGCTGAAATTTCTATTCAATTCTTTTGACCACTTTCTTCTTAGTTGTTTATTATTATTGAAAGTTGAGGGTGGTAGTTTATATATTTTGAAAGTAAGTACTTTATCAGATATATGATTTACAACTGTCTTCTCAAGTCAGTGGTTTGTCTTTTCATTTTCTTTAAAATAGCTTCTGAAGAGCAGAATTTCTCGGTTTTAATGGAGTCCAATTTTTTGTTTTTTCTTTTCTTGATCATGCTTTTATTGTCATATCTAAGAAATTTCTGCGTAATCCAAGGTCATAAAGGTTTTCTCTGATGTTCCCGTTCAGAAGCTTTATATTTTTAGGTTTACTGTTTTGCTCTATGAGCCATTTTGGGTTAACTTTTGTTTATAGCTTGAGGTATTGATCCAAGTTCACTTTTTGCAAATAGATATCCAGTTATTGCAGCACCTTTTTATTGAAAAGACTATCATTTCTAATGAATTGCCACTAGTACTTGTCATAAATTATCAAATATGTGAGTCTATTTCTAGATTATCTATTTGATTTCACTGATCTACATGTGTAACCTTCTCCAATACTACACTTTATATTAAGTCTAGAAATCAGGTGGTGTGAGTCCTTCATCTTCATTCTTTCCAAAATTATTTTGCTTATTCTGTTTCTTTTGTCTTTCCATGTAAATTTTTGAATCAGCCTGTCAATTTCTACCAAAAAAATTGCATTGGGATTTTGTGTATAATTCTATTAAATCTATAGATCAATTTGAAGACATTTGAGATTTTAACAATAATGATTATTCCAATTCATGACCATAGTATATCTCTCTACATATTTCATTTTCCTTTGATTTTTTTCAGTATTTGTAGTTGCAGCAAACTACAGCACATATTAAGTTTTATGCCTAAAGATTTCATGATTTCTGTTGTTAGTTTAAATGCTACCTTTAAAAATTTCGATTTCAAATTGTTTCTTGTTAGTGTATAGATATATGATTAACTTTTGACCATGTGGCCTATGTCCTTAGTAAACTCACTTATTAATTCTAGTAGGTATTTTTGTAGATTCCTTGACATTTTCTAGGTACATAACTATTTTCTTTGTGAACAGGGACATTTTGATTCCATATATTCCAATATGATGCATTTTATTTCTTTTCTTGCCTTATTACTTCAGTTAAGACCTACATCTGGTGTTGAACATGAGTGGTGAGAGAGGACATCTTTTTCTCCATTTTCTTGGGGTGAAAGAATTTGGGTTTTCATGATTAAGTATGATGTTACCCATAGGGTTTTAGACATGCCTGGTAACATATTGGGGGAATTATCTTGTATTCTTAATCAGCCAGGGCCAGCCCGTGGTGCAGCAGTTAAGTGTACGTGTTCTGCTTCTGCAGCCTGGGTTCACCGGTTTGGATCCCGGGTGCGGCCGTGGCACCGCTTGGCAAGCCATTCTATGGTAGGCGTCCCACATAGAAAGTAGAGGAAGATGGGCATGGATGTTAGCTCAGGGCCAGTTTTCCTCAGCAAAAAGAGGAGGATTGGCAGCAGTTAGCTCAGGGCTAATCTTCTTAAAAAAAAACAAACATTAATCTGCTAAGAGTTTTCATCATATCTAGAAATTAAATTTTGTCTCAGTATCTTTTGAATCTATTGAGATGATTATATGATTTTACTTTTTTGTCTGTTTATATAGTGAATTGTATACATTGATTTTCAAATATTGAATCAGCCATGCATTGCCAGGATAAATCCTACTTGGTCATCATATATAATTTTGACTTGCTAGAATTTTGTTGAGTATTTTTGCACCTGTGTTCATGTAAGGATCTGTACTTTTCTTTTAAGCTCTTTGTCTAGGTTTGGTATCAAAGTAACTCTGGCCTTATAAACTGATTTAGAAGTGTTTCACACTCCTCTATATTCTGGAAGAATTTCTGAAGAGTTGATATTATTTCTTCCTTCCTTAAATATTTAGTAGAATTCATGAGTGAAGTGATGTACCTCTAGATTTTACTTTGTTGGAAGAATTTTTACTGTGAATTCAAGCTCTGTCATAGCAAAAAGGATATTCTTGTTATCTATTTCTTTTTGAGTGAGCTTTGGCAGCTTGTGTGCTACAAAGAATTTTCCCTTTTCGCTGTCTCATTTATAAGCATAGAGCCACCTATCATATTTCCTTATTACCCTTTTAATGTTTGTATGTTTCTCTTATATCCTCAGGTTTACTCCTGATATTTGTAATTTGTATGTTTTCTCTTTCTTTCTAGATCAGTCTCACTAGAAGTTTATCAATTTTATTAAAGAACCAGCTCTTCATCTCATTTGTTTCTCTCTATCCTTTTTCTATTTTCAATTTCACTGATTTGTGCTCTTCACTATTTCTTGGCTTGGGTTTAATTTGTTCTTTTTTCTTCAGTTTTTCAAGTAGCTACTTAGATAATTGATTTGAGATGTTTCTTCCTCTCTGACGCATGCATTTAATGCTAATTTACATCTAAGCACTATGTAATGGTAATTTATGTCTAAATACTGTTTAGCTGCATCACGCAAAGTTTGAAATGGTGTGTTTTTTTCCCCTGAAGAAGATTCACCCTGAGCTAACATCTGTGCCAATATTCCTCCATTCTCTATGTGGGTCACTGCCACAGCCTGGCCACCAATGAGTGGTGTATGTCAATGACTGAAAACCAAGTCTTGGCTGGGAAAATGAAGTTTGCCAAACTTCACCACTAGGCCACAAAGCTAGCCCTCAAAATACTGTTTTTTTACATTTTATCAATTTAAAATATTTTTGAATTTCACTTTTGATTTCTCCTTTGGCCTTGGCTTAATTATAATTTTGTGTTTAATTTCCAAATATTTGATGATTTTCCTGATATTTTTCTGTTGTTGATTTATAGTTCAATGTCATTAATACCCAAGAATATACTATGTTTGATTTGAATATGTCTGCATTTGTTAATGTAGTTTTTATGGCCTAGAACATATTTTATCTTGGGGAATGTTCCATGTTCACTTGGCAAGAATATATAATCTGTTTGTCATCTAATTTCCAAATATTTGGGAGATTTTATCAATATTGGTTTTTAACTTAATTTCTGTTTTGCAAAAGAATAGGGTATATATGATCAAAATTCTTAAGAATTCATCATTTTTGGTCCCTATATGCATTATCTTGGTGAATGGTGAATATTACATATACACTTGGAGAAAACGTATATTCTGTTGTCTGTTGTCATTAAGGCCAAGTTGGTTAATAGTGCTATTCAGGGCCATTAATCTCCTTATTGATCCTCTGACTATGCTTATATTGATTAATGGGAGAAATGAGTTGAATTCATCAATTAAAATTGTGCACGTGGAAGGATCCAAGATGACGCCGTGAGTAGTCCTCTTTGTCTCTCCCCCTTCGAGTCTACAATTATTTGGACACTTATCCCTTAACAAAGGATATCCAGACAGCATCTCAGGACATCTGAGAGACCCATGTGACTATACATCGGAAGGCGGACGGACTTTCCTCTGGGACTATGTGGAAATAGGTGAAAACTCTCTGACCCTGACTGAACAGCCTAGTACCCACAAGCAGCTTTCTTCCAATGGACGCCCCCAGAAGATCAACACACATCTAGGGCAGGAGCAAGCACACAACAGAGGAGCGACGGTGGAAACAGGTGACCAGAACCCTACCTAAACCCCCCTCAATTACTCCTAAATGCAGAGGGAAACTCTAGAGTTACACACCTGAGCCCGTGGGGAGAGTCTCTCCCTGCAATTGGGGGGGAGATCCCGCCTAGTGTTCATGGCACCCGGAGGGTCCCAGAGAGAATTGCTGAGGATACGGAGGTCCCCCGGCTGCCACTGCCTGCACGGAGGGGCTAGGGATTGCCGGAGATCTCAGAGCGGACTGGGGCTGGGTGAAGATCCAGAGGCAGACTCCGTGCCCCGGAGGGGAAGCTCCAGAGTTCCACCTGGGCAGCAGACAAAACTCTCTGTCTGCCATTAGCAGAGGGGTCACACCCAGCATTCACAACTCCGGGAAAGTCCAGAAGAGAATCCCAGAGGGCGGGGCAACCCCCAGCTGCCGTTGCCCACCCCGTGGGGCTAGGGATTGCCAGAGATCTCAGAGAGGACTGGGGCTGGGTGAAGCTCCAGAGTTCTGCCCGGGCCACAGACAAAACTCTCTGTCTGCCATTAGTGGAGGGGCCACTCCCAGCATTCACAACTCTGGGAAAGTCCCAGAGAGAATCCCAGAGGGCAAGGTGACCCCCAGCTGCCATTGTCCGCCCCATGGAGCTAGGGATTGCCAGAGATCTCGGAGAGGACTGCGGCTGGGTGAAGCTCCAGATGCCAGCTCCTCGGCCCGGAGGGGAAGCTCTAGAGTTCTTCCCGGGCAGCAGACAAAACTCTCTGTCTGCTATTAGCGGAGGGGCCATGCCCAGCATCCACAACACCAGGAGGGTCCCGGAGAGGAGAATATCAGGCAGGGCAGCAGCTGACCAGCTACCACTGAAATCAGGATCTCCGGCTATCCCCCAAGATAGGGCAAAGGGCTCCCCGAGTTCCCAGGAAACAGGACTGGGGCTAGGTGGAGTTCCAGTGACCCAGCTCCATAGCCTAGGGGGAAACCCTACAGGCTCACAGCAGCCTCAGGGAAAGCCTCTGCACAGCACTAGTAGAAAGCACCCATCCGGCAGCCACAAGGCTGGAAGACCCCGGGACAAAAGTAGCATAGCTAGGTGAACTAACCACAGACTGTAGAAGATGCCAATATCTCTCCTGCGACCCATAGTGGACAAGTGAGATTTTGTGGGTGCTGACAGTGACGGAGCGACAAATATAAGTGATCCTACCCCTGGCCGCTGGAAAAGCCCATAACACCGTTGCAGAACCCAAGGAGGGAGCACGTCTAGGTGGGCTGCAACAGTAGGCACCAGCAACCTGAAGCCCCCCTGTGACAGCCCCCACTGCAGAGGAGGGAATCCAAAGGACCACTGTGACTACAAGGAGGGCCCAGGCCCAGTTAGCAACTGTGGATAGGGTTCCTGGTTGGTGCAGTATAAACAGCTGCTCCCCCACCACAGCAGCAGAAACAAGTGAAAGGAGCAACTAAACTCTATCTCTATGTGGAGGCACAAATCAACAACATCAAGCAATATGAAAAAATACATTAAATCTCCAGAACAGAAGGAAAATAACAAATACACAGAAAACAATCCCAAAGAAAATGAGATATATAACCTAAATGATGATGACTTCAAAACAGCCATCATTAAAATACTCAATGAGTTAAGAGAGAATTCTGACCGACAACTCAACGAGTTCAGGAGCTATGTCACAAAAGAGTTTGATACGATAAAGAAGAACCAAACAGAAATATTGGAAATGAAGAACACAATAGAGGAGATTAAGAAAAATCTAGATGCTCTGAACAGTAGGACCGATAATATGGAGGAAAGAATTAGCAATTTGGAAGATGGCAATATAGAATTGCTGCAGGCAGAGGAGGAGAGAGAAGTAAGACTAAAAAGAAATGAAGAAACTCTCCGAGAATTATCAGACACAATTAGGAGATGCAACGTAAGGATTATAGGTATACCAGAGGGAGAAGAGAAGGAGAAAGGGGCAGAAAGCCTATTCAAAGAAATAATGGCTGAGAACTTCCCAAATCTGGTGAGAGAGATGGATCTTCAGGTGACAGAAGCCAATAGATCTCCAAACTTTATCAATGCAAGAAGACCAACCCCACGGCATATAGTAGTGAAGCTAGCAAAAGTCAACGACAAGGAGAAAATACTAAGGACAGCCAGGCAAAAGAAACTGACCTACAAAGGAACCCCCATCAGGCTATCAGCAGATTTCTCAGCAGAAACTTTACAGGCTAGAAGAGAGTGGAATGATATATTCAAAAATCTGAAGGACAAAAATCTACAGCCGAGAATTCTCTACCCAGCGAAAATATCCTTCAAATACGATGGAGAAATAAAAACTTTCCCAGATAAACAAAAATTAAGGGAGTTCATTGCCACAAAACCTCCTCTTCAGGAAATCCTCAGGCAAACCCTCATTCCTGAAAAATCCAAAAAAGGAAAGGGGCTACAAAACCAAGAGCAGAGGAGATAAGTAGAAGGACAACAACAGAGAGTAGCAGCTCTTCATCAGAACAGATTAAACTATGGGACAAGAAACAAAGGAAATTGAAGAAAACAGGAAAACACACAAAATGGTAGTGGTAGGCCCCCACATCTCAATAATCACTCTAAGTGTAAATGGATTGAACTCCCCAATCAAAAGACACGAGTGGCAGAATGGATCAAAGAACAAGACCCAACAATATGCTGCCTCCAGGAAACACACCTCAGCCCCAAAGACAAACACAGACTCAGAGTGAAGAGTTGGAGAACAACACTCCAAGCAAATAATGAACAAAAGAAAGCAGGTGTCACTATACTAATATGAGACAAGGTAGATTTCAAAGCAAAACAGATAAAGAAAGACCAAGAGGGACAGTATATCATGATAAAAGGGACTCTCCACCAAGAAGACATAACACTTATAAATATATATGCACCCAACACAGGAGCACCAAAATTTGTAAAGCAACTCTTAATAGAACTGAAACAAGACATCAACAACAATGCAATAATAGTAGGGGACCTCAACACACCATTAACACCAATGGACAGAACATCCAGACAGAAAATCAACAAGGAAATAATAGAATTAAATGAAAAATTAGACCAGATGGACTTAATAGATATATATAGAACACTTCATCCAAAAACAGCAGGTTACACATTCTTCTCAAGTGCACATGGAACATTCTCAAGGATTGACCATATTTTGGGAAACAAAGCAAAGATCAATACATACAAGAGAGTTGAAATAATATCAAGCATCTTTTCAGATCATAATGTTATGAAACTAGAAATCAACTACAAGAAAAAAGCAGAGAAAGGTGCAAAAATGTGGAGACTAAACAACACGCTTCTCAACAAACAATGGATCACTGAAGAAATTAAAGAAGAAATCAAATATTATCAGGAGACAAATGAAAATGAGAACATGACATACCAAATCATTTGGGATGCAGCAAAAGCAGTCCTAAGAGGGAAATTCATCGCAATACAGGCTCACCTCACTAAACAAGAAAAAGCTCACATAAGCAACCTCAAACGACACCTAACAGAACTAGAAAAAGAAGAACAAACAAAGCCCAGAGTCAGTAGAAGGAGGGAAATAATAAAAATAAGAGCAGAAATAAACGATATTGAAATAAAAAAGACAGTAGAAAGGATCAATGAAACAAAGAGTTGGTTCTTCGAAAGAATTAACAAAATTGACAAACCTTTAGACAAACTCACCAAGAAAAGAAGAGAGAAATCGCAAATAAATAAAATTAGGAATGAGAGAGGAGAAATCACAACAGATACCAATGAAATACAAGAGATCATAAGAGAATACTATGAAAAACTATATGCCAACAAATTGAACAACCTGGAAGAAATGGACAAATTCCTAGACTCCTACAATCTCCTCAAACTGAATCAGGAAGAAATGGAGAATCTGAATAGGCCAATCACAAGTAAGGAAATAGAAATGGTAATCAAAAACCTCCCCCAAAATAAGAGTCCAGGACCAGACGGCTTCTCTGGAGAATTCTACCAAACATTCAAAGAAGACTTAATACCTATTCTTCTCAAACTGTTCCAGAAAATTGAGAAAGATGGAATAATCCCTAACACATTCTATGAAGCCAACATCACCCTGATCCCCAAACCTGAAAAGGACAACACAAAGAAGGAGAACTACAGGCCGATATCACTGATGAACATAGACGCAAAAATCCTCAACAAAATTTTGGCAAACCGAATACAGCAATACATCAAAAAGATTATACACCATGATCAAGTGGGATTTATACCAGGGACACAGGGATGGTTCAACATTCGCAAGTCAATCAATGTGATACACTACATCAACAAAATGAAAAACAAAAACCACATGATCATCTCAATAGATGCAGAGAAAGCATTCGACAAGATCCAACACCCATTTATGATAAAAACCCTCAGTAAAATGGGTATAGAAGGAAAGTACCTTAACATAATAAAGGCCATATATGACAGACCCACAGACAACATCATACTCAATGGACAAAAACTGAAAGCCATCCCTCTGAGGATAGGAACAAGACAAGGGTGCCCACTTTCACCACTCCTATTCAACATAGTACTGGAGGTGCTGGCCAGAGCAATTCGGCAGGAAAAAGAAATAAAAGGAATCCAAATAGGTAACAAAGAAGTAAAACTCTCGCTGCTTGCAGAAGACATGATCTTATATATAGAAAACCCCAAAGAATCCATAGAAAAACTATTAGAAATAAGCAACAACTACAGCAAAGTAGCAGGGTATAAAATTAACGTGCATAAAACAGTATCATTTCTATACACTAACAATGAACTAACAGAAAAAGAACTCAAGAACTCAATCCCATTCATAATCACAACGAAAAGAATAAAATACCTTGGGATAAACTTAACCAAGGAAGTGAAGGATCTATACAATGAAAACTACAAGACTTTCTTGAAAGAAATTGATGATGACATAAAGAGATGGAAAGACATTCCATGCACATGGATTGGAAGAATAAACATAGTTAAAATGTCCATACTACCTAAAGCAATCTACAGATTCAATGCTATCCCAATCAGAATCCCAAGAACATTCTTCACAGAAATTGAACAAACAATCCTAAAATTCATATGGGGAAACAAAAGACCGCGAATTGCTAAAGCAATCCTGAGCAAGAAAAACAAAGCCGGCGGAATCACAATCCCTGATTTTAAAACATACTACAAAGCTACAGTGATCAAAACAGCATGGTACTGGTACAAAAACAGGTCCACAGATCAATGGAACAGAATTGAAAGCCCAGAGATAAAACCTCACATCTATGGACAGCTAATCTTCGACAAAGGAGCAGAGGGCCTACAATGGAGAAAAGAAAGTCTCTTCAACAAATGGCGCTGGGAAAACTGGACAGCCACATGCAAAAGATTGAAAATTGACCATTCTTTTTCACCACACACCAAAATAAACTCAAAATGGAGCAAAGACCTAAAGATTAGGCCTGAGACAATAAGTCTTTTGGAAGAGAATATAGGCAGTACACTCTTTGACATCAGTTTCAAAAGAATCTTTTCGGACACTATAACTCCTCAGTTGAGGGAAACAATAGAAAGAATAAACAAATGGGACTTCATCAGACTAAAGAGCTTCTTCAAGGCAAGAGAAAACAGGATTGAAACAAAAAAACAGCTCACTAATTGGGAAAAAATATTTACAAGCCACTTATCCGACAAAGGGTTAATCTCCATAATATACAAAGAACTCACACTGCTTAACAACAAAAA
Organism: Equus caballus; assembly: GCF_041296265.1. Lineage (NCBI taxonomy): Eukaryota > Metazoa > Chordata > Mammalia > Perissodactyla > Equidae > Equus > Equus caballus. The sequence goes on from NC_091695.1 coordinate 18,227,611, forward strand.
AACAAACAACCCGATCAAAAAATGGGCAGAGGACATGAACAGACATTTCTCAAAAGAAGACATGAATATGGCCAATAGACACATGAAAAGATGTTCATCATCGCTAATCATCAGGGAAATGCAAATCAAAACTACACTAAGATATCACCTTACCCCCGTTAGATTGGCAAAAACATCCAAAACCAAGAGCGACAAATGTTGGAGAGGTTGTGGAGAAAAAGGAACCCTCATACACTGTTGGTGGGAATGCAAACTGGTACAGCCACTATGGAAAACAGTATGGAGATTTCTCAAAAAGTTAAAAATAGAAATACCCTATGACCCAGCCATCCCATTACTGGGTATCTATCCTAAGAACCTGAAATCAGAAATCTCAAGAGTCTGTTGAACCCCTATGTTCATCGCAGCATTATTTACAATAGCCAAGACGTGGAACCAACCTACATGCCCAGAAACTGATGATTGGATAAAGAAGATGTGGTATATATACACAATGGAATACTACTCAGCCATAAAAAAAGACAAAATTGGCCCATTCACAGCAACGTGGATGGACCTCGAGGGTATTATGTTAAGCGAAATAAGCCAGTCAGAGAAAGACGAACTCTATATGACTCCACTCATAGGTGGAAGTTAGTATATTGATAAGGAGATCTGATCAGTGGTTACCAGGGAAAAGGCAGGGTGGGGGAAGGGCATAAAGGGGGAAGTGGTGTACCCACAACATGACTAACAAAAATGTACAACTGAAATCTCACAAGGTTGTAATCTATCATAACATTAATAAAAAAAATTGTGCACTTTTTTACTTTGCTTTTATTTCTATTATTTTCTGCTGCATGAATTTTGAATTTCTCTTGTTAGGTGAATACACTTTTAAGGTTGCTATGTGTTCTTGGTGAATTGACTGCTTTTCTTTATGTTACAGTCATCTTTATTCCTGGAATATTTATTTTTTCTGAAGTCTATTTTATCAATGTATTTACTCCAGTTCAGTTTTTCTTGAGAAAGAGTAGCCCTGAGCTGACATCTGCCAATCCGGCTCTTTTTGCTAAGGAAGGCTGGCCCTGAACTCACATAGGTGCCCATCCTCCTCTACTTTATATGTGGCATGCTTACCACATCATGGCTTGCCAAGCGGTGTGATGTATGCACCAAGGATCCAAACCAGTGAACCCTGGGCCTCCCAAGAGAAATGTCCGCACTTAACCACTGCGCCACTGTGCCAGCCCTCCAGCTCACTTTTGATCAGTATTTGCATGGTATATTGTTGTCCATTCCTTCACTTTGGCCTATCTATGTCTTCATATTTCAATTGTTTTTTTGTAGACAGCAGGCATATTGGGTCTTGGTTTCTAGCCATTCTGAAAATCTTTGTCTTTTACTTATTGCATTTAGATCATTTGTATTTCACAGAATTATTGATTTCATTTTCTCAAAGTGGTCTTTTTACAGTGTGTTGTTTTTATCACCATACAAACAGATTCAGCAATTTTATTTTTTTGTTATTCTCTCAGGTCACTTTTGTAATATTCATCTCTCTCATATTCCTCTATTATAGTGATTTAACTTATCTATTTTCTAACCCCAAAATGGTCTATTTAATGGCCATTTTGACATGATTGATTTGTTAGATATGCCAGATCACTTTTCTAGTAGAATATTCAAAAATTTAAAATCATTTGAGTTCAAATTATAGTATTGTTTAAGTCATTCCTTAAATTCTGGTACTTCCCGTGAGCTAGTAGTAGCTAGGACAAAAGTCTTGAATGGATTCAAGTTCAACTTTTTATAGCAAGAATTCTTCCTAGGTGGTATAAGGACTTCTTATTACATTGTTAGCAGAAGGTACATGTTTATGCTAAGTTTGAACTGTAGGTTCAGGTTGTGTCAGTCTTCTTTCTCCATTTTAAAGTATTCCATTAATCTTAAACAAATAGTTTCAGCATCCACCTGGTGTATTTCCTATATCTATTACATCATTAGGAGTTTTAAAATGGTACTGTTGTAATTCTAGTATTTCTTCTTTTATTAACTGTATTTCTTGTTTAAAAAAGGAGTTTCCCTCATATTTTACACACTTCCTTGAAAGGAAGTTCATACAGGAAAGACAAGATGTATTCTTAATTATTTCCCTTACTTTAACAAATTTCAGAGTACTGATTTTGTGTCCTAGTAGCTTCCAGTGGTGACCAATGTTTTTAGTATCTCATGTATATGATATATTTTAATTCATTGTAGTCATTATTCTTTTTACTGCACAGTTGATTCACCTTAGTCTAGTGAGAACCCTTTAAAATGTGTCCCGTGTGTTTTTGATATGGCTACATCAGTGTTTGAGAGCTTCCTTGTTTTCCTACTTTGCAAGATATCCAAGCATCAACTTTTACATTTTCTGCACTGTACCTGGAATTAACTATTTTTCTAAAGAGCTCTGATTCCTTATAGTGATGAATCATTTTCAGAGATTATAACCTGAGTATCATTTTCGTATTGTTACTAGATTTTATCAGTTCTAGGAATTTTCATTGAGTAGGTCTAGAAACAAATACTACTGGAGATAATATAAAATGTGACTGTTCATACTGATGTTTTTAATTCACAGTTTTTATTAACTGATTTCCAATATGAAAAGTCTTGGCTCATTAATCTATTTGAACAGTACTTTTTCTTTTTTGAGGAAGATTAGCCCTGAGCTAACTGCTGCCAATCCTCCTCTTTTTGGTGAGGAACACTGGCCCTGAGCTAACATCCATGCCCATCTTCCTCTACTTTCTATGTGGGACGCCTACCACAGCATGGCTTGCCAAGTGGTACCATGTCTGCACCTGGGATCCGAACCAGCAAACCCCAGGCCCCAGAAGTGGAACATGCACACCTAACCACTGCACCACCAGGCCAGCCTTAACATTACTTGTTTATTTTATCCTACAAGATATCTATATAATTTTAAAGAAACAATAATAATATAACTGCTAAAGTATGACTACTACTCAATGCCATTTAAGATTTCTTTGCAGTTCTTTTTGCCTGTAGAATATATTCCGGTAGAGACTTACATTAAGATATCCATTTTTCTCTGTTGTTATGCCACCAACTTTATGTAAGTTATACTCATTTTGTCATTTTTTTCATCAAATTTTAGGAATTTCTTCTTTTTCTCTCTCTGTTTTCACAGGTACATAATTATATCATCTGCACTACCATCTTCATTTCTTCCTTTCCAATTTTTAATTCTTCTAATTTATTTCACTTGTGGAGTTACATTGGCTGTTACACCCAGTATATCCTGGTAATATCTGAAATTTACTGCATTTTGTATGTTAGTGAGGTTTTAAAAGATCAAGATTGATGTTATCTTTCAAAATGCCTTTTCAGTAGTTATTGAGATGATTACGCTATTTTCTGCTCTAAATATATTAGTGTGATCAATTATATTGTAGGATTTTATTGTACTGGATCATTCTTACATTTTTGGAATAAACTTTGCTATATCAGTGTTATATTGTCTTTTCATATTGTTGGATTCTGTCCTATCTTTATAAAACAATCCTGCATGGATTTTTATAAGTTACAATACATATAGACATTCCCTATCTCTCTGTCACACTTAATGTTTTCTTTCACACTTAAGGTTAGCACTTTAGCTAACAAACTACATATTTTATTTTTAAAATTTTGTGTATTATCTATTCTCCCATTAGAATCTAAGTTCAGTGTTGGATGCTTAGCACTTATAGTAGTATTGGGCACAGTACATAATTGAATGAACGCCTTATACAGAGAATTAGGAGTTCTACTTTTTAAAATAATGTATGTACTTTTTTTTTTTGAGGAAGATTAGCCCTGAGCTGACATCTGCCAACAATCCTCCTTTTGCTGAGGAAGATATGCTCTAAGCTAACATCTGTACCTATCTTCCTCTATTTTATATGGGGGACGTCAGCCATAGAATGGCTTGATAAGATGTGCATAGGTCCACACCTGGGATCTAAACTGGGGAACCCCAGGCTACGAAAGTGGAGCATGCAAACTTAACTGCTATGACCCTGGGCTGGTCCCTGAAATAATCTACTTTCTTAAACAGTTTAAATAGCATTGGGATGATATTTTATTTGAAGGTTTGTGAGTAACAATCATACCTAGCATTTATTATGTTTTTTGTTAGCATTTATTATTTATTATTATCTTTCTCCTGTAACTGGTAGTTGCCCCCAAAGTAGTCAAATGCCTTCCTGGAGAGAATAAAATAGCAGCACATGGAGCTTGTCTGTACTGCACATGTTGGGAGTGCTGAAGTCTTCTGACAGGAATGCTGGCCAGAGGAGAGGAGACTGAAGGCCTGGGACATTCACAATGGCATCATATTTCCTCACCTCACACAGTGCAGGCAGACACATTTTGCTGAGTTTTTTGAGAATTCATATCCTATAATTCTGCTTTTTACCTGGGATTCATACCTTTTCTTTACTACTAGCTCTGAAGGGGGCCAGAGGCCTCCTTAAACATTATTATCCTAATTGCATCTCATGTATTTCTATTATGACATAAGCATAAAAACTCACACAAAGAGGAGAAAAATTCTGCTTTTAAAATTACCTGAAATAAGAAAGACAGGTTTTAGTGTTTCACTATTAAACATCTTACTGATTTTGGGTTTATGATTTATATTTTTTATTTTAGAGTAAGAAAATTCATCTATTCTCATAATACATTTTCTCGAAAGTGAGATGGAATTAACTAACCATGCTTAAGAACCTATAAATATGATCATATTTTTCCTTCACTTATTTTCATGAAATATAGATAAATTTTTATATATTTAATTATCTTGTACTTGGAAGGTTAATTGAGGCCAAGATGGGGAATAGGGACCAGAGTTACCCTCCTGCCTAAAACAAAGAAATAAATCAGAAAAATATATGAAATAATGATTTCCAAGAAACTAGATGTCAAATCAATAGACCGTAATAACTGAGAGATAGGAAACAAACAAGCTGAGGCCTAGAATCAGCCCAGCTTATTACCTTCACAAAGTTTCCATGTTGTGGTACAGAGAGGGCTACCTGAGATGATCCTGGTAGACTCCTTGAGTTGAGAAGATACAGATGAGAGTCAGAGGAGAGCAGGCACGAAGGCAGCTAGAATTCTGAGGGTAAGATACTGAAGAGAATAGAGCTGGAGAGAGAGAGCGAACACTGGGGAACTGCAGAGGATCCCTCTCAATTATTGATCAGAGTACTGATCAGTGCATGCATTTGAGGAAACTACTTGAGGTTGGGGAAAGATTTACCGAGATGGATCAGAGACAAGAGTGGCCATTGCTCACACTGGGCCAAGAATAGTGCCTATTCTCACCATCGGGAAAACCTCAGGGTTCACAGCGCAGGGCTTTGGGTCGAATACCGAGGAAGATCTTGCTTCCATAGTTGAACATAATTAGCCCTAGACTGAGCACTGCTCAAGATCTGCCTGGTAAATTATAACATCAAGAATAAAAAAAACCCAAAGGAAAACATCCAAAACAATCAAACTAAACATTGTATTTAGAATTTTGTGTGTATGATAGTGTGAGATATTGATCTGATTACTTTTCTTGTGATACCTTTGCTTTATTCTGGTGTAAGGGTTATGTCGGGTGCGAAAAATGAGTTAGGAAGTATTTTAATTTCCTCTTGTCCCTGAAAGTGTTTACAGAAGATTTCTTCTGTTTCTTAATTGTTATACAGAATTCATTGACAGCTAAATGGGAATGGAATTTTGTTTGAGGAGGGGAAGGATTTTAAAGAATTAATTTACATAACAGGTACTAGATTACTCCAGGTTTTAATTGTTTTTCTGTATGCATTTAGAAAGTTGTGTTTTTCATAGCAGTGGTCCATTTCCTCTTAGTATGCTATGATCACACGCTCTTCATTTTTGATTCTGCTAATTTGTTTTTTCTCTTATTTTTTCTTAATCCATTTTGCTAGGAACTCATCAATTTTATTAATCTTTCAAACAGTCAATTCCTGGGTTTATATATTTCCTCTATTTTTCAGTTAATTTCTATCTTTCATTTACTATTTATATTGTAGAATTTCTCTGGGTTTTTTTTTTTTTTTACTTTTCCAGCTTCTTGAGATGGAAGCTTAGCTCATTTCTTATGATAGTTCTTGTTTTCTAATACTTCCATTTATAGTTATAAATTTGTCTCTAAGCACTCTTTTAACTGCATCCTATATATATATATAATTTTAATCTATCTTTTATATAAAGTATATCATCTGTCCGTTGTAAATTTATTATTAAAAAAGGTCATGTTTAACTTAAACTGTGTTGCCTAATTCATAAATAATTGGGAAATGTTATATTTTTCTTATCAATTTCTAATTGAATTACATTATTCTAAGATATATATTCTGTATGATTTAAGTCCTCTGAAATTCCTCCCAATTTTTTTACTGCCAAGTATATTATCTATTTTGGTGAATGTTCTATGGGCACTTAGAGATAAACGAGATAGTTTCACAACTGTTTTCTCTTTTCCCACTCCCATGCTAACACAGACTTTATCAACTTGAATGTCTGAAACTATGTGACAAACTTCATTTGCATTTGAAACAAGTTTTAAATGATTTGTCCTGAAATTCACATTCATCATCTTCTGGAAGTCAGTTCAGATGTCATCTGCAAAGACATAGCTTAAAAAGTTTGACTGTTTTGAAGATCATGATTAAACAAGAGAATGTTTATATATTTCACTTCTGCCCAGACTTGACTTTTCTCCTTTGGTGATTTGACCTCAAGTTCTTCCTTTATGATTTCCCCCCCAGAGGACATGATTCTGAAAGTCCTCTTCTACATGGTGATGATGCTAGTGGGAACTCTGGAGATGTAGTCTGCCTTCAAAATTATGATTAAGGTCCCAGTGAATTTACTTAAAGAAGAATCATCCCTGGAGATGCACCAACTGAAGGACTCAATGTGTGCTGTGGTTCAAATGTAGTTGAAGTGTGTACAGATCTTTGTCCTTACCTCAGAAAGTTTTGTCTGTACCAGTATTCAAATGACTGGTTTTTCAGGAGTTGAAATGATGGATTCAGAACATAATAAGGTTTGTATATAAAATTATTCTCCATCCTTCTGGCAACCCAGATTCAATGATGCTGTATGAAGACAGGCCAGTATCACTGATTTAGAATTGAAATGTTGTAAATGCTGTTTCCCTATTTCACTTTTATTGTATAAAACGGAAACTGCAAAATATTTATCTAAACAATTCCAAATTTTCTCTTGCACAAAGTTACTTCTTTGAACCTCAAAATACTGATTTAATATCTATTTGGTGTTAGGGCAGATTCTGCCAAAAATGAAGATTTTCAATCTCTTTGTTCACAATAAAGATTCAGACTTCTTTAGGTTACAGACATTCATATTCATTTAGAAAATCCCAAAAATTTAAAAGGTAATATGTATCTGAAAGAGTGAAATGAATCTGACTTCCCGCATACATGGAAAGAGTTGGTTACACAGAAACAGGTCAAGATCCAGTGATGGTGCATGTGTTATCTTGCTGTCTGTGCTCACAGAGATGGCAGCAGTGCACGAAGGACAAGGGAGAAGGTACCACAACCTAGAATCTGAGTGAAGTGACTTTCTCATTATGCAGGTAACCCAGTAAGTATTTTTCTACAAAAGATACTGACCTAGGCTTTACATTTTGCAAGAGGACGTTGGTGGTGTGGTAATTCACATTCTTTTAAAAGTTCTTCTATGTAATTCTGATAATCAGCAATAATATGGATCCTTTGTGATTACTAAAATATGTGGAAATTGAGTCAATTCTATAATGCTTTTACCCATATTTTCTCTTATTATAAAGATTCAAAATAATTTACTTCCTCAACATCAGTGTTTTTCAAAAGTACTTTCAACTGTACCTATTTAGGGATATTTTAATGGGCAAGTATTTCTAAATTTCATGATTTCAATTGATATGTTCTCTAAACCTTGTTTGTTAACCTGTTAAAAACTAGAGAATGATGTAGCATATTACTTAAATTCCTATTTTTCTGTTCACAGGTGAGTTTGAGCATCCTATCATATGTTTGTTGGCCATTTGGATGCAATCTTTATTCAATTGCTTGTTTATATGACTTGCCCACATTTCTATTGGTTTGTCTTTTGCTTGTTAATTGCTTAGAGCTCTTTGTCTATTTTGATGTTAACTCAGTATATGTCCTCTAAAATATAAATCTTTTCCCCAAACTACTTTCTTCTATTGATCGTACGTTATCCTTTCTTAAATCCTTAAAATTTTTTGAAATTGTCAAATATGTCTATTTGGGATTTTAATTACTATTTAAGAAGATACTTCCACCCATACAATGTAGAAAGCCATCTCCTTTATTAACTGGAAAGTAAATATGTTAAATATTGCTTTAGTTTTTCATTATACTTTTAATCCATTTTCATTTTATTTGCTTGTAAGGTATTAGCCATATATACAGTTTTATTAGCTTACAGATGGAAAGCTAGTTAGGGAAACCCATTTATTGAATAAAGTGTCCTTTTCCTACATATGACTCTAATTACTTGTCTCTCCATTAGTCTATAAGATTATTGAGATTATGGGGCCGGCTCCGTGGCCACGTGGTTAAGTTCCTGTGCTCTGCTGCAGTGGCCCAGGGTTCAGATCCTGGGCACGGACATGGCACTGCTCGTCAGGCCACGTAGAGGTGGCGTCCCACATCCCACAACTAGAAGGACATGCAACTAAGATATACAACTGTGTACAGGGGGGATTTGGGGGGATAAAGCATAAAAAAAGAAAAGATTGGCAACAGTTGTTAGCCCAGGTGGCAATCTTTAAAAAAAAAAAAGATTATTGAGGTTAGGGACTATGTTTTTAGCAGCCTTATAATCTCTGAATGTACTGGAACATGATAAATCATAATGCATATTTGCTGAATGAATAAACAAATTATCTTAAGATTTCAGGAAGTCACTAGTAATAATCATATTTACAGGTAATTTGTCCTGAACTTTGGAATAAGACATAAAGGGGAACCTATGGAACAAAGGAACAATGTGACTGAGTTTGTCCTCTTGGGGCTCACTCAGAGCCTTCAGGGTCAGAAAATATTATTTGTTGTGTTTTTGCTCATCTACATTGTGACAATGGTGGGAAACCTACTCATTGTCTTGACTCTGGTGGTCAGCCGAATCCTGGATGCCCCTATGTACTTCTTTCTTGGCTGCTTATCATTTATGGATGTTGTTTATTCTACTACATTTGCCCCTAATAAGATTATAGACTTAGTCTATGAGAAGAAAACCATTTCCTTCCAAGCTTGCATGAGCCAGCTTTTTATAGGGCACTTATTTGGTGATGCTGAAGTTTTACTCCTAGTGGTCATGGCCTGTGACCGGTACGTGGCCATCTGCAAACCTTTGTATTATTTGATGGTCATGAATCCACGGGTGTGTGTTTTGCTGCTTCTGTCAGCTTGGTTTGGAGGTTTTTTGCACGCTACAGTTAAACTTTTCTTGGTTTACAACTTGCCCTTCTGTGGCCCCAATGTCATTGACCACTTCGTCTGTGACATGTACCCCTTATTAAAACTTGCCTGCACTGACACCTACATTATTGGTCTCACTGTGATTGCCAATGATGGGGCAATCTGTGTGGTCATCTTTATGCTCTTACTCATCTCCTATGGGGTCATTCTGCACTCCCTGAAGAATCTTAGTCAGGAAGGGAGGCGCAAAACCCTATCCACCTGTGGCTCCCACATCGCTGTGGTGGTCCTCTTCTTTGTCCCCTGTATTTTTATGTATGTGAGACCTCCTTCTACCTTCCCATTGATAAATCCTTGACTGTATTTTACACTGTTATCACCCCTATGTTGAACCCCTTAATTTATACTCTGAGAAATGGAGAGATGAAAAATGCCATGAAAAAGCTCTGGAGTAGAAAAAGAAAATAAGGCTGCAGAGAATTGTCTCACCTGTTTTCAATGAAGAATTGCTCCTTCCAGGAAAGCCGTGTGTGATTATTTAACTGTCATAAATTGCTCCTCATGTTTAATAACTTGGGCATGTTGAAAAACATTTATTATGTGAATACGTCCCACGATCAAAATATATTTTTTAAGATTTTCATAATTTCCTAGCTCAAAATTTTGTTTTAAATATATTTTTAAGATTTTCATAATTGCTTAGGAAAATATATGTTAAGTTTGTGTGTAAAATGTCTCTGTTGAGACTATAGTTTTATGTTCTACGTCTTGAGTTATACCATAGTTAATACTGTAAATTTAGTTAATCAGACTTTCTCATGTTTCTCTCTTAATGTAATATTTTTTAGAATTAATAGTGCTCATTACAAATTTTCAGAAAAATAAACTAAGAAATAAGATGTAAAAACTTGGTTCACTCCTCTCCACATAGACAGCCCATATTAATATTTGAAGTATGTATCTTATGTTTGTATCTGCAAGACACTTTAAATATGTAATTTTGTTCATAATGCTTAGCATGTTATGGTTGAAGATGCACGATGCTTCAAAGTTCTAATATTAATCATGAGGCTAAGTAAATAAAATAATTTGAGTGAGCAAGGCTGATATGCAGAAAAATAACTAAATATTATGTATTGTTCTGATTGGGAAATCATAGTATTTCCTCAAGTGGAACAACTTTATTTGGTGTTACATTTTCATAAAGATGATCCATGAATCTTCCCAGATAGTTTAGTATATCTGATAATACTTCTGCTATTTTTCAATATCCCTATCTCCTTTCTTTGCTTATAGTGTTTCATAACCTTCTGTAGTGACCCAGGCCCTACCTTTCATATGAAAAATTAGCACGATCTATAATCCATGAGATTCAAATATACAATACAGAACTCTACGTCAGCTATCTTCGGAGATACTATTGTTAAGAAAGATGCTGACAATATATGCTATTCTTACCTCTTTTATTAATGAAATGCAGGTTATTAGGTAATACAGAAGCCAGAATCTATTGTTTCATGGGACAGAGACCTAAATCATAAAATCCTCTCTCTCTTTGAATAGGGCTTGAAACAAAATATTATCTGTCTCTAAGATGGTGGAAGCATATGGTTAAAGAGACCCCTGATTCTGCCTCCCTTATATAGTGTGCATTCCAAAAGCGTTAAGGTTATGGGGAAACGGGCCCTTTTCATTGGTAATGACACAGTATGAGAAACCTTATATCCTGATTTTTACCCGTTATTATTACATGGAGGTTTCTTATCACTTCAAAATTTTCTCAAAATAATACTATTCACGAAATGGTATCAAGTATTTGATTTTATCAGACTTTATATAATTAACTCCTCCATTTTTGGACATTGCCATAGACTGAAAATTTGAGCTCCCCCCAACCCAAATTCACAAGTTAAATCCTTTATAACATGGTGGTGTTTGGAGGTGAGTTTTTTTGGAAAAGATTAAGTCATGAAGGTGGAGCTCTCAGAAAAAGTATTAGTGTCCTTATAAAAGAGACCCCAGGGGCTGGCCCTGTGGCAGAGTAGTTAAGTTCACACACTCCAATGCAGGCGGCCCAGTGTTTGGTTGGTTTGAATCCTGGGCACGGACATAGCACTGCTCATCAAACCACACTGAGGCGGCGTCCCACATGCCACAACTAGAAGGACCCACAACGAAGAATATACAACTGTGTACCAGGGGGCTTTGGGGAGAAAAAGGAGAAAAATAAAATCTTTAAAAAAAAAAGAGACCCCCCCAGAGATCTCACTTGATCCTTCTGCCCTATGAAAAAAGATGGCTATTTATGAACTAGAAAGCGAGTGCTCACCAGACATGGAATCAACCAGCACCAGGATCTGAGACTTCAGAGCCTCTGGAACTGTGACAAATAAATGTTTGTTGTTTAAGCCACCCAGTCTACAGTATTCTGTAATAGCGGCCCAAATGACAGACATTTATTTAATTTTCAAATTTGAATAGTTATTTCAATTGATGAAATTGAAATCTTTATTCATTACGTATGTCCATTGGTCTATAAGTTCCTTGAAGTTATGGAAAGTTAGCTGTCTTTGGGCACTCTGTTCATTACATAATGCCTGGGAATAGAATCCATTTCATAAATTTTATTGTTACTTTTTTCCTTGAATTCTTGTTCTAGTGGAGTGAGAATTTTTACCGATGAATTTTGGTGAACTCTTTCTACATTAAACATATATATTTGTTGTAAATATTTGCTCTTCTTTGCTATTTTCAACAAATGTTAACCTTGTGTTATTTATGCTATGATTATGGGTATTTTTATAAAAAGATGTTATATTTTAATATTCTTTAACTTTTTGATTTCTTCTATCACATCACTCTTGTAAAATTCCATTTTCTCCAGTGATTTTATAAATTTTAACCTCTTGGGTTTTTTAGTAACTTTTAAAGAAAACTTTATTTTTTAACCCATTTAGAATTTAATTTTGTTTGTGATTAGGAAATATCTAAACCTATCTTCCACAAACAGGTAAAACAATCTGCCAACATTGTTATTAATTTCAGCAGTAATTTGAAATTGTCCTATGTAATATTTCATTTTATACACTTAGAAGGTTTAATTTTGGGGCCATTTCTCCTCTTTTTCCTCCTCCTCCTTTTCCTTCTCCTCATGTTCTTCTTCTTTGGTGTATTCCCCTACCACTAACATACTGTGTCAGTGGTCAAGGATTTTTAATGTGTACTTATACTTACTAGGATAATCTCCCCCAATTACTCATCTTTTTCAAAAGTTTCCTGCAATTCCTAAATATGTATTTTTCCTGATAAATTTTAGGGGCATTTTGTAACGTTTGTAAACTTCTCATACAAATATATTTAGAATTTCATGACTCTACATATTTATTTTAAGGAAAATAGCACATTTTAATATCTTGTTTTCAACTGATAACTGGGTGGTCTGTAGGATCCAGAACACTTCAATTCACATTCATGTTATCTTGGAGGTGATGACTGCAAGAGACCCATGGGGTCCCTCTCATTATGCATTTGGATGCAAGAACACAAGAAAGATAGTCAGACTTTTTATGTGATACTCAGGGATGCCAGAAGTAGAGGGTTGAAGACTTCAGGCCAGTTAAGGGCTATGTCCAAAAATATCATGCTGTCACTTTTTAATTTTCTATTGCTCAAAGCAGTTACATGGCTTGCCCAGATTTGGTGTATTGGAGAAATAGAAGACACCATTTGACGGGGGACTGGCAAAGTCACATTGCAGAACAGCGTGTGGAATGGGAGCTATTGTATTCACTTTTGGAAAATACGATCATCTACATCTCTGAAAGGGCATGCTGGGAATTTCATTCAGATTGACTTGAATCTATAGATCATTTTGGAGTGAACACCATCTTAACAATATTCAATTTTCTAATTCCTGAACACTATATATCTATTTATTTAGGTATTTTCAAAATTTATTTTTGAAAAGTACTTTTTGGTATATGGATGTTGCTCATTTTTTCCAATTGTTGCTGATGCTAATATACAGAAATACAATTGAATATTTTATTTGGACCATGAGTGCTACAAACTTGCTAAATACACTTATTTCTAGTAATGTCTATAGATTCTTTAGGATTTTCTATGACACAATCAATCATGTTGTCTACTAAAAAGGGATAGTTCATTTCTTTTTTTTTTTTAAACTTTTAAAAATTTTTTTTGAGGAAGATCAGCCCTGAGCTAACCACCACCAATCCTCCTCTTTTTGCTGAGGAAGACCGGCCCTGAGCTAACATCCATGCCCATCTTCCTCTACTTTATGTATGGGATGCCTGCCACAGCATGGCTTTTTGCCAAGCAGTGCCATGTCTGCACCCGGGATCCGAAGCAGTGAACCCGGGGTCGCTGAGAAGCAAATCGTGCGAACTTAACCACTGCACCACCGGGCTGGCCCTGGGACAGTTCATTTCTTTGAAAGACCTAGGAGTATTTTTCCAATTTCTTTTTTAGTCATTTTCAGAAGTATGTTTTTTCTATATTTTACCTATTTTATTTGCTATAAAATTTATTGGAATAATATTTTAATAACAACCATAATTATTAATTAAAAGTCAGAAGGATCTACATCATGTTTTCCTCCTCTTATTGCTGCTATTGGTAATTTGAATTTTCCTCTCTTTTCTCTTGATCATTCTTGCTAGAAATTGATCAATTTTGCTGTAAATGTACCAACTTTTGGTGTTTTGATTTTCTCTATTTTATGTTTCCTACTTTATTAATTTTTTTATCTTATCTTTATTACGGCATTTCTTTTACTTAGGCTTTAGTTTACTCCTCTTTCTCCAGCTTTTTAAGATAAAAGCTTAGTTGCTTTTAAGCATTTATCTTTGATATAAGCATTTAACGCTGTAGATTTCCTTCGAAGTACTGTTTTGGTTGCATCTCACATATTCCAACATGTTTTTATTACTTAGTTCTAAACACCTACTTATTTCTATTATGATTTCTTCTTTGATTCATGAGTTCTTCAAATATTTATTGCTATTTCCAATTTTTGGAAGATTTTCTAGGTATCTGTATTTGCTTTCTATTTCTGCAAGACACATACCACTTTGTAGCTTGAACAAAACACAATTCTAATCTCACAGTTTCAGAATGTCAGGAAAGTGGGCATGGCTTAGCTGGTTTCTCCACTTCAGGGTCTCTCACCAGGCTATAATCAAGGTGTTGGCTGGAGCAACAGTCACATATGAAGGCTCAGCTGAGGAAGGATGCACTTCTTAGCTTGCTTACATGACTGTTGGAAGAATTCAGTTTCTCAACATAAATTAAAAATCTCTTTGGAGTGAGCCCCATGGTGTAGTGGTTAAGTTCAGCACACTCAGCTTCAGCGGCCCTTGTTCTTGGTTCACATCCCATGCATGGGCCTACACTACTTGTTAGCCATGCTGTGGCAGCAATACACATATAAAGTGGAAGAAGATGGGCACAGGTGTTAGCTCAGGACTAATCTTCCTCAAGCAGAAAAAGCGAGGAGAATTGGCAACAGATGTTACCTCATGGCTAATCTTACTCAGTAAAAAAGAAAACAAAAAACACCTCTTCAAATTGTAATTCCAATTGCATTCCACTGCCCTTTGAAATTGTTGTCATACACTTTTACTACACATTTTATCAACTCCTGAATATATTATTACTTTCTTTAAATGATTAATTTTTAAAAGCATTTAAGAAAAAAAGAAAAAATAATCTGTTTTATCAATATATATCTTTTCCACTTTCTTCATTCATTCTATAAATCCCAATTATCATATGATATTGTTTTCTTCAGCCTGAATAATGTATTTTTGCATTTCTTGCAGTGTAAGTCTGCTGGTTATGACATTTTCACCCCTCAAATACTGAGCTGATTTCTCTTCTGTGTATACACAGGTTGTGACTACATTCAGCTCAGCTGAAAAATAGCTGAAAGACCGAAAGAGTGAGCAGAAATTTCAGCAGCTTCCCAGTGCAGAGGTATGGGAAATGAGTTTGGAGTTCAAGTTTTGCCAGTTTAGAGTGACTAATTAAATGTATCAGATGTTCCACTGAAACCCAAGAAGGTCCATGCCTCAGGATTAATGCCTACATCTCAGGGTTAAGGACTATTCTATAGGACTTCTAGGCATTCCCCTATCAACTGGACTACTCCTTTTCCTTATTTACCCTTTATAATCTCCACCATTTAATAGTTCAATTGGGTCAACAGAGGCATTGCATTATAGCTTTCCTACAAATAATACAAGTTTAATTCTCAGGTAAAGCACTAAATAAACTGTAGTCAACTTCTCCCACTAAACTCAAATGAAATTGAATGCCTTTTCTTAGCATTAACCAAAGTCACTGATGCGATAGAGAGTATAATTTGGCCAGATTGATCAGTTATACTTCACTAACCATTTGTATCATAGCTCTCATATCCTCCCAAGCTTCTTCTTTGGAAAACAAACTATGATTTTATCAGTGTAATGAATAGACTTACTTTGAGTATGGCCATATCTAAATTTCATTTAAAAAATATGGCAGTATTTTAAGTATATATATCCTTGGGAAAAATGTGAAACATCCATTGTATTCCTTTCCACATAAAAGCAAATTATGCCTGACATTCCTTTGATTCCCAAAGTTCATCTGGAAGCATAAAGATACACAAATTACAATTAAATTTTGAAAGAGCAATGAGTCATTCTAGATGATAATACAGATTATAATGTTGCAACAATTAAAATCATGTGGTACTGGCTCAAAAAGAGATATATATATAAATGAATAAAAGGAATTATAAATTAACCAAATTTCACATATATATTTAAAATGAGGGTGTTTCAGTTAGGATACTTTTGCTTGTAGATGGTGGAAAACTCAACTCAAATTGTTTTGAAATATAAACATATTTCTTGATTGGCTAAGATAACTGCAAACTTCAAAGTTAATGAAGCTTCGTAGTTGATAAAACGAATCAGTTATGTTATAAAGAAGTTCTTTTATTTATTCATCATGTCCCATTTGTCACAGTGTTGGATTTATCTTAAATCGGGCTCCCCTAGCACTAGAAGGATTGCTATATGTAGCATGTCAGAGAGAGGTTCTTTCTATGACTCTGGTGGAGGTAATTGACCCCACTTTTCAGGTGGAAATGGAGATGCTAGAACACAGTAGTGGCAAGGAAAATTATTTTTATCTCTCAAGTTATCCACTTGGCTACCTCTTGCTTCTCTCATCCAATTGTGACAGTAAATGAGACAATACAGGAACCTTGGCCTGAAAAAGATATAATGAAGATGTGATTAGACCTTTTTGGGGTGAGGTTCTGGGCTACCTCTCTAGGTAAGTCACTGAGACCAGTCATGGTGTTAGCAAAAGGCAAAATGAGAAGAACTGAATTGATAATGAAGGAAGAAGATGATAAGCAGAAATTGCACCTCTAACATCAGCTGCAGTGGCAATGGACATAGTTTATCCCTCTAACCATTCTCTTCTAATTTTCCCCCAGAAAGAGAATCCCAGAGGACCTGTATCCATAACGTATATGAAAAAATGGACTCAAGCAGCAAAAGGGGTGGACTGTGGTGTATATGGTGATGTACTACTCTGCTCTCCCTTTAGGGAAGAAGAATTTATTGCTCCTGTTACTGAGAGTGTTGTTAGTAGTCACCCTCCTCAAGATTAGCTTCATCAAGGTTCACATAAGTTACAGAAAGCCTCCTCATCAAAGATCTCATGCCCTTTCCC
The DNA here is from genome assembly GCF_041296265.1 of Equus caballus. Classification (NCBI taxonomy): domain Eukaryota; kingdom Metazoa; phylum Chordata; class Mammalia; order Perissodactyla; family Equidae; genus Equus; species Equus caballus. The sequence continues at coordinate 18,244,866 of NC_091695.1, forward strand.
AGAGCAGTCCCTCATTGCCTCCAGATCAATAATTATATTCAAGCATCAGTAGAGCCTAAGGAGGAAACACAGTTGTGTTTTAGAAGGAAATAGTTTATTTGATTAAACAAATGCAGAATCTGGGTAATGTGTACTGGTAATAGCTGGAGTAACATATATGGAATGGATCTCTTAGATATTGAAACAGAGAAGGGCAAAATATAAGGCTACATGGGGAAAGTTTATTAGCATGGGGATATTCTCTCATGAATATGCATGACATAAAATATAAGATGACTAAATATTACTGAACACATACTGTATGCTAAACATATAGGAGACTATTCTAAACTTTCAGAGTAGGGTCTCTCAAGTGGCACCATAAGTCAGCTTTCAGTAGGCCATTCCCATGTTCTATTCAACTAGTTGCTTCTAGGTGATGGGCAATATTGTTACACCAGTGAATTCTATGGTGGTGAGCAATTTGTTTTATTTGATTTACCATAAAACGTGTCTCCTGGTTAGAGATGACAATGAGTGGAATACCATGTCAATGGACACAAGATTCTGATCCATGAATAATAAGGCAGAAGGAAGCACTGCAAGTAGAAGGGACAAATATTTACCTAGAATATATGATGCCAAGATGCTGTCTCCTCTAGGTTGAGGGGTTTCAATGAAGTAAACTGCCACAAGTTGTTGGCTAGTTTCCCTAGAGAATTGTGCCCTATAAGAAAGTAAGTGATGGACTTTACTGATAGAATTTTTGATATTCAGCAGTAATAATAGCCAGATAAAGACTGGTGAAAGATAGACCATGTTGTTCACTGAGCGTACGTAGAGCATTCATCTCTGCCATAGTCACCACAAAAGTGACTGGGAAAAAGGCTGAGTGATATGCACAAGACAGGTCCTCTTGTCAACCAGACTTTTGAGACCCTTCTCTGCAGTGGATTATCTCTGTTAGGTACTTATATAAGAAACAAACTTTGTCGCATTTGGTGTCCATTCTAGGGGATCCATCTACATACCACTCCTCCGAACTGCTTTATGTCCATTCTTCCATTTATTTTCCTTTCCCTCAACAGTTCATCAAACCTGTAGTGACTGTCCATGAGTCAGTGCGGACCATAACTCAGGCCATTTCTCCTTCCATGTGAAGTGGAAAACTATATATACTGCTCAAACTACTGCTTACTGGGAGGATTTTCCTTCACTACAATCCTTCAAGACCATGTTGAAGTGAGAATGCAGTGCAGCAATTGCCTGCTTTCGGTGATTGCTGCCAAAATACGCAGATTTATTCATACAGTTGCTTTTATTTTTATTCGTTCCATTCCTCTGCTTATTTTTGTTTCACTTTTCTGCCATGTTAATAACTGCTTGAAAATAGGTTTAGGGCATTAATTTTTCAAGATTCATCATTTTTTCATACATGCAAATAAGATTTTAGCTGACTCTCACAAGCTGTGATATGTTTTAATTCATTACTTTTGAACTCAAAATAATTTCTATTGTGATTTACTTTACCCATGAGTTACTTAAAAATACACTGTTTAATTTACAGGAATTTTCTAGTTAGTTTTAGGTTTTGATTTTCTAGCTTATTTTGCTCATGTTCAGAGACATACCTTATGATTATAATTCTTTTTGAAATTTTTTGATAATTGCTTTATGGCCCAGCATATAATCAATTTTGAAAAATGTTCCATGTGCTCTTGGAAAGAGTATGTATTGTGCAGTTGTTGGATGCATTGTTTTCTTATGTAGATAGATTAAATTTGTTAATGATGTTGTCTTAAGTTTTTTATATCTTTATGAATTTTTGGTGTGTGTATGTTCTTGCAATTACTGAGACTTGTGCTAATCTCTCTCTCTATTATTACTGATTTATCTCTTATTCCTTTCAGTTCAATCTGAAATTTTTAAAAAATATGTTATGAAACTATGTTTGTAGGTGCATACTAGCTTATAATTGTTATATATGATTGCTATATTGACCTTTTGCTGTTGTAAAACTTTTAAATATGGAAGTGCTTCCTGCCTTGTAGTCTACTTATTTCTGATATTAGTATAGAAAGAATGCACTTTTTTCAGTTAGAGTTCATGCAGTTTATTCCATTGTTTTATTTTCACCTTTTATCCTCATTTAAGATGTTCATCTTGTAAGGCTCATACCATTGAGTTCGTTCTCATTTGGAGCTTTGAAGATGTTATTCCTCTAACTCCTTGCTTTCATTCCTTTTAAGAAATTGGTTTTTGGTATTATTGTTGATTCCTTGAATGCAATATGCCCTTAAGTTTTCTCTTTGTCTTTTGGTTTTATGCTATACCTTTTCTATTTATCTTATTTGAAAATTTATCCTCTTAAAATTTTATTCTTCATGAAATTTGTAACTCCCTATGAATATACAACTTAATGTCTTTCAATAATTTTGGAAAATTTCAGCCATATCTCCTCAAATATTTTGCCTACCCTAGTCTCTTTCTTTTATCTTTCTGGAATTATAATTAAATTAAATGTATGTTGGAGCTATGCACTGTGCCTTTTAAATGTATTTTGTGTTATTTTCTGCATTGTCCATCTTTTTATCTCTCTCTGCTTCTGTTTGTGTATTCTCTTCCAGTCTTATTTCCCATTTACAAATTCTCTATTCATATGTGTCTAATTTGCTGTTAAACCCAATGATTGACTTCTTAATTTCAGTTACTTTAGTTTTCAAATTTCTTTGATTCAATTTATTACCCATCTTGTTCTTTAATTATTTGAACATACTACACATTTTAAAATGCTTGTTTTTTTATAGTCTGGATCATCTATACCTGTTTCTATTACTATTGCTTTTCAGTTAGGCCTTGTATTTTCCTGTGCTTTGCTATTTTTGTTTTTGTGCCAGATTTTATATTTTAAAACATGGAGAGATAATTCAAGGATTTTATGATGTTTTCTTTGTTAAGAGAGGATTTCATTTTGTTTACAGCTGTCAGTTAAGTTGGGGGAAAAAATCCTAGATAGCCTAATCTGATCAAGAGATTAGATCATTCAAGATGGCTTGAGTTTCTCTAAGAGCTGTTGTATGTTCTATTTACCCAGACTCCAGGGGTGAAGCCCTTTGTGGTCTCAAATGAGAGCCTGGTTGTTTACAAAAGCCTCTTCTTGATAGACCTCGAATCCCATTTGTTGTCCCCCAGGGTAAAGCATCTGTAGGAAGTTCTACTTAACTTTTCAGCCTTTCATTTGTCATTTTTAGAATTTTAGCCCATATCTTTAGCAAAAAGAAGAAAAAACCCAAAAAACTAGGAAGTGAAGTGTTTAGCTCTTGGTTTCTCTTCTATTTAAAATATTGGCTCTATAAGGCCTTGATTCCGTTTTAGATCTCTAATGCTTTTAAACACATGCATTTTATATTTTTCTAGTTCTTCCAACTTTGCTTATTGAGAGATTTGGTGCAAAACAAGCTGTTCTTGCTTTTCCATATGACAAATATTATCTCTCCATTTAATTTTCTAGTTTGGCAACGGATGTGGCTTATAGAGAATTACTGTGGATAATTACCTATTTTGAGGCAATATCTATACTAGTTAATATTTTCAGTGTGTTAATCTCATCGGAGACATAAATTCAGCTTCTGGGCTGCTGTAGACATCATCTATCTAGCAAATTCTTTCACTTCATTCAGTTATGCAGAAAGCATTAGTAGTTCTTTGCATTCAGCTGGAAGGGACATAGAGAACTATGCCTATGTATATATTGGTTCTCCAGCTCTGAGTCATAATTTAGTTCACAGTAACCTTGATCATATCAGATAGTTCTCCTAAATTAAGGGCAACATCTATATTTTTTGCTATTCACTGATAAGAGAGGACCAGTGTTTCGATGTATTCTTTAAATCATAGAAATAATCCATATAACATTTCAGGTTATCCTCCGTTTATTAGCTAAGCTGAAAACTTCCAACTTTTGGTGTGGCTTAGCACATAATAAAGACCTTGAGGTGGTTCATATAGGTATTTAATGGCTCTTTACCTAAGACCCTTACGACCTAGAAAATGCAATATTAAGCTGAAGATATGTGGAGATGAACATGCTCAGTGGAGCCCATAGCAAGTCATATTACAACAAATAACAATGGAAGATCTCATAGATTTTGATGTACAGGAGGGCTCTTGTTGAAACATAAGACCTTCTTATAGAAACAATTACTCAACTGATACTGGACTAAAATTAATGGACTTAATTAATGGACTAAAAGTCATCATGGTTCCACCTGATATTGATTCAGGCCTTGATCAACAACATCCCACCCAGAACTACAGGTCTGTGATTAACTGTCTTTTGAAGAATTGGAACATCAACTTCCATTCCTAGTCTCAAGGTTTTCTGCCTCTGAGCCTCAGCTCTTCTTGAGCAAAGGCTCTATCAGCTAGAGTAAGGACCTCTTTTGATGGCAATGTATGGATAAGGAAACCTAAAACTGATCTACCTTTCATTTTGGCTGAAATATATTTTGCCTTACTTAGATATTTCCTAATATTAAGGTCATAATTCATTATTTACTTTAACAGTTTTTTTCTTTTAAAATTACTGATGTTTCACATATTTGGGTGTTTGCTACTCTTTCTTGGCAAGAACCAAATCTTTTTTCTCTAGGGGTTTTTCTAGGAGAGAAAGTTGTCCAGAAGAGGTTACTTTATTTGAGTTTGTTCCAAATTTTCTAATAAACTAATCTATAATGATATTATATTATCTTTCATTTAAAACAATATGATGTAAAAACCATAGGCTATGTCTACAGAAATAAATGGAAGAATGATTTTCGTGATAGAATGGCCCAAGAGATTTCCAGGTTGAAGTCTGTTTTCAACTGGTATCTATTCCTTTAGATGTTTCTTTGTTATGTTTTCCTTTTTATAGATGTCCCTCATCACTTGTAGGAATTTAGGGAAGTTCCCAATTTTCTGAGATGATGTTGGAGAAAAGTAAAGACATGCTTTTAATTAAGGAGGAAGTGACCTTAGGGATAAGCTATTTGAATGATTGAAAGGCTAAAACGTTCTACTCTTATCTGTGGGAATGCTTACTCATTGGCTATTCTAGGAAGTTAAATCCCAATATTTGTCTTATTAGGCACAGGGATATATTAATCGTCAGAGATGTGAATGTCATCCTAAATCCTCCAAGTAAAGTACTTTGTGGTAGTCTCACTTTAATTTACTGAAAATACATACATTCAAACGACCAATTTCAGTGTTTTAAAATTTGGGCGGGGGGGGTTGTTTTGGCAAATAATAAGCTTGGCGAAGTTAATTTCCACTAATTAGGCCAGATTTACATAGTCATGAGAAAAGATCAGCTTTGTTTTTCATTGAAGAAATTTTCCCAGCAGGTGAGTATGTTCAATTATATTTGCACAGTAAATATTTATGTTGTATTTAAGTGTCTTTATATTCTAGGCATCTACAATGAATACTTCTACATTTATCAAAAGGATCAAGGTGATGGAGAGCCTGTGTGGAAATCTGGAAAGTGTGGCCACTTGAAACTATTTCCAGATCCACTTATCAACCATATATTATTATGTGTTCTATGGTCACACATAGATACATAAGATATCTAGAGTTACCTCATGTGAAGGAAGGAAGCACTGGTTTTAAAGAACAAGGGAAAAAGCAAAGAGGTGAGTTCTTGTAACAGGCGAAAAGGGCTACTCATTGAAAAGTCATATATTTAAATTCAGATATATTTAAATATAACTAATTCTTCAATTTCATATATTTTCTTGGGAAGAAGTCTGAGTTGAGTAAAGTAAGCTAGCAAAACATGGAAATAAACCAAAGTATACAAAATGTATTTGTTTTTGGTATGTCAGCCTGACAGATGTTCATTGTCCATTTTGCCAATAAATAAATAAATAAATATGTAATGCATTACAAGTACACTAATGGATTTATAATCTTGGTTCATGGGCTGTTAGGTGTTATGTAATATTTTAATATTTATAATTACTTTTAGACATTTAAAGTAGAGAATTAAAAATCATATATCAAATGTGATAGAATATAGAGGAATGAATGGCTATTTTGTTCTGAGCGCTTGATAATGGCATTTATGTGGGAATTTTTTAAAAGAGTCACTGCAACCATGTTTGTACATATTCATTAAGAATCCCATACTCGGGGAAGTACCTTGCTTAGTGTCACTTAGAGAGGCATAAAACTGTAGTTATAAACAGCTTTGATCTTTTTCTACCCATGGGATTTTAGTTTGCTTTGTAAAAGACCATATTCTTAAGAAACTATGTTAAATGACAGTTTTAAAATAGAGAAGTGTTAGCTTAGTGGTCTAATCTGAAAGCCTAGTAATACTATCTTTTGTTTTTTATAGTATCAAATCTTTCACGACTTACACTGGAGAATAGTTTATATACCTATTTTTCACATATAAATAATTTACCTGGCTAATAGAAGATTCATCCTGGTGAAATCCAATATTGATTATTACTAAGAGTAAGTGCACTAGATTCTGCAGAGAGTCAGGAGTGAAAAAGATTAATTGTATGTAGATGACCTTCTTCCCTTATGTTCTTCAACAGGCGCACCTTTATCAATCTATAGCTTCAGCAATGACAGAACTTCTGAATTGAGTGGGAACAGTGATGTGAGCGAGTCTGTGGAATGTTCCTCACAGTGGGCTCCTACAGAAAGCTCAGACTTTCCTGCACATGCCCTCCCCCCACCAAATCCATGTGAATCGAATCAACTTGTCTAGATTTGAGGTTTAGTAATTGTGTAATGTTTTTGAGCAGTGAATAATCTGAATGTAGTTATACAGTTCTCTCTTGTTTAATTTTGTCCTAACCATCAGATGTAGAGCCTCTAGCTTCACTTAATTATCACATTAATATTCTTATTTACTAGTATTAATATTCTTAAATCTAACTTTTACTTCCTGATTTTATCTTTCTTTTCTTTCACTTTCTACTTTTTTCCTGGTATTCTGCTTGCTTCTAGTTAAAATACATCCAGTTAAAATACCTACATGAGTAGGTAAATAGTATTGCTCATAGATAATAAGACATACCATTTTATCTTATGCTTCTATTGGGATTCATGAATTATAGATATAATATTCTTTTTATCCTGGACAATGTTTATAATTCTTACCAAATTGAAAAACATCCAGATGGCTTGTTCTGATGCAATGTTCACAGCGAAGCACTTAAGAACATTAATAATAGGTGTCTTTCATTGAGCCTTTATCAGGTGTCAGGCTCCTACCATGTTCTAGGCACTGTACTTGTAATAAAACAACAACCCTAAGAAGTAGGCATTATTGGTATCTTGATTCTAAAACATGATGAACCTGAGGCACAGAGAAGCTTAATAAGTTGCACAAGGTCACCTAGACAGTAGGTGGCAAAGCTAGGATTCCAACACAGACAGTGCAGCTCTGGAGTCCACGTTACTCACTACTGTGCTGTGTTCTCTCTACAAGTATGTTCTGGATCTTAAATAGGCACGCACTGAGTGAGAAACTTATAGTCATTATTTGCTCTCTATAATTGTCAAATCCTATAACCACTGGCTATCTTTTCTCAAGTGATGGTGATATGTTGGAAAGTTTTATTTAATTATAAAAATATCAAGAAAGAAAAAATATCATCAGCAGAACAGAATAAGGTGGAGCTGCACTAACAGTATCATAGAAAGTTGGACTGGAAAGGATTTGAGAAGGTCTAGTTCAACCCCTTGGTTTTCCAATGAGCAAACTGAGCAGGCTTATAATTACATTTTGAAAATGACTCTGACTCATACCTTTTTACACTGAACTTGAACTTTTCCCTTGAGTATGCCGCCTTTTCTAATCTGAGCACTGAAGTTGTCTTTTTGAGTTCTCTCAGTGCCTAAGTATTATAAATAAAACTATGTCCCCTTGTCCTCTACCTCTCTTTTCAGCGTCTATTTCTCCTCCCTCACTACCTTTCTCACCCCAAGAGTTTTGAAAAAATATACTAGCTGCTAATGTAATAGTTGGTGATAGTCATGAGCCATTTCAGTTCAAAAATATTTGGGGCCAGCCTGGTGGCACAGCAGTTAATTTCACACGTTCCACTTTGGTTGCCCAGGGTTTGCTGGTTCAGATCCCAGGTGTGGACTTACACTCTGCTTGTCAAGCCATGCTGTGGCAGGCATCCAATATGTAAAGTAGAGGAAGATGGGCACAGATGTTAGCTCAGGGCCAGTCTTCCTGAGGAAAAAGAGAAAGATTGGTGGCAGATGTTAGTTCAGGGCTAATCTTCCTCAAGAAAAAAATATATATATATTTGCTAAAAATTTATATAGTGTCATGTGTGTTAAGGTTTGAGGGATAGGCAAAGATTAAATGGAGAGAATTGCAACTTGTTATTCCAGAAGGGACATTATTTTGGTACTTTATAGATCATTTTGTAAAGGTACTCACTACAAATACCATCAACTTAATGGTCTGACTCCTTGCCAGTTTATTTAGAGTTTATCACCACCACCAGAGAGTAAGTTTCTGGAGAACAGGAACCCTTTCCCTGTTCATCATTGCTGACTTGTGCACCAAGAACTGACACAATTTAAATGTGAGACTGACTGTTGGGCCTTTGCTTACTCTTCTCTACAGAAGATTCACTATGACTTTGAGATAGAACCTCTTACTTGTAGCCCCAACAAAATCATCTGAGGAGAAGTAGAATTGTCAGAGGAAGATGTGATGGGCTCTTTGGTAGAAGAACTTGGCAGATATTTACTAAATGTTTATTGTGTGTAAACCGCTGTAGAAGACATAATGATGAAGATGTGCCTGTAACATAATGGATGTACTCATAGTCACGTTCACAATTTCATTTCAGGTCCCATTCTTCTGAGCACTAATCCCTGAAACAGGCCTTAGAGAAGAGCAAATGGGAAATAGTAACAATGTAACAGAATTTGTCCTCCTGGGTCTCACTCAGGATCCCGAGGGGCAAAAAGCATTATTTGTCATGTTTTTACTCATCTACCTTGTGACAATGGTGGGTAAACTGCTCCTTGTGGTGACTGTTCTTGCCAGCCTCTCTATGGGCTTCCCAATGTACTACTTCCTTACCTATCTATCACTCATGGATGCAGTTTATTCCACTGTCATTTCACCCAAATTGATTATAGACTTACTCTGTGATAAAAAGACAATTTCCTTCCAAGCTTGCATGGGACAGCTCTTTCTAGAGCACTTGTTTGCTGGTGCTGAGGTCTTCATTCTGGTGGCAATGGCCTATGATCGCTATGTGGCTATCTGTAAACCACTGCACTACTTGACCATCATGAATCAACAGGCTTGTATCCTGCTGGTGGTGGTGGCTGGGGTGGAGGTTTTGTGCACTCTATGGTTCAACTTCTCCTTGTGTGCAGCCTTCCCTTTTGTGGCCCCAATGTCATTGATTATTTCATGTGTGACATGTACACATTATTGGAACTTGCCTGCGCTGACACCTACTTTGTAGGTCTCACTGTGGTTGCCAATGATGGAGCAATCTGTATGGTCATATTTATTCTTCTACTAATCTCCTATGGAGTCATCCTGAATGCCCTTAAAGCTTACAGTCAGGAAGGGAGGAGCAAAGCCCTGTCTACCTGCAGTTCCCACATCACCATTGTTGTCCTCTTTTTTGTTCCCTGTATTTTCATGTATGTTAGACCTGTTTCCAACCTTCCCATTGATAAATCCATAACTGTGGTTTGTACAGTTATCACGCCCATGTTGAATCCTTTAATATACACCTTGAGAAATTTGGAGATGAAAAACGCTATGGAAAAACTCTGGTGTAAAAAGTTAACCTTTGGTAGAAGAAGAATGTGTCACCCACACTGAACATGTTTGCTACTAATTCTAGAGCAACAAACAAGCAGTAAATTCTAACAATGGATGACAGTGAATTAAATGAATTCTCTAGGGATATTTTTCTTTTATTTATGCAAAAGCATTGAAAACAGTAGAATAAATTGTCCTTTGAGGTTAGAACAAATCTAACAGAGAAATTCTGGACAATGAATGAAAGGCACAGATAGTTGTCCTATTACTAGGCAAAATAAACTAACTTCATGGTAACTTTATATTTCTCAGTTTATACTGAAATGATATTTTAGAAGAAAGAGTTTTTTCTTCTCCAAAGTGTAAAGCAAGAGAACTTTCAAAATTTACTTTCACTCAAAGTAATGAGAAAGCTGTTTGGCTAATACTTAGAAGAAATTTCGGGGGTTGAAGTTCATGACTACGAACCCATTGCTTTGCTGTGATATGGGCTCCTTGGTTAAAGGCAACACTGGATGGGATCTAAGGGCAATGAATAAAAAGAATTTTGAAAATCCATGTACAGGAGTGCTATAAACAGAATGTGTCCATTCCTGTGAAGACAAATCACTGCCTCTTTCATGACTAACTGCGTCTGATGTAATAAACCTGACATCACCTACCTGACTGGTGGTTTATTGTGTTCTCTGAAATGGCTTTTATTGATGTTATGTTGAGCATTATGCTGTGGAGGTTGCCAGGAAAACTTTGCTGAGGACAAATCCACGTTATCAAGCCCACGCATAATATTAGAATGCTATTAGGACCAGTTATTACATGGATCCATTTAGCAAGCAGTGAGTGGTTGGAAAGAACTTGACTGATAACCACAGATGGGTCATCTTGTCACCTAGCTCATCAAGAGTCTTCTCCTTGATGTCTGGTGGGCATTTATATGGAAAAAATATCTTTACACATCATGCTCATTCTAAGAGGTCCATTCAGTGCTTGTTACCTCTCATACTTTTTTGTCATCAAACTTCCAATCTTTTTCTTTCTAAGTTTTGGCCAAGCTGGCCAAGCTATGAATGTGGTAGATCTATGCCTCAGGTCATTTCTTCTTTGCAAGGTTCACAACCAGATACACCTCCTGAAATAATGCCTACTGAGGATATTTCCTTTCACTGCTTCGTCTCAGGACTGTGCTTGTAGGATTGTGTGCTATAATAATATTTTCCATAATGTCAGTGCACTGTGTAACCCCATCCATACAAGTGATTATTTTGCCTTAAAAAAAAATCTAACTGTATTAGGAGACCTCTTATGAGGCTCTAGGTGTGAATAGGAGAGAAATGATGGAGCAAAAGGAGCAGTTAATAAGGAAATTTAAAAATAGATTATCATTTTAATCTTTAAAAAAACTTTATTTTTTAGGATGTTTTAATTTTGCAGAAAAATTGAGTGGAATATACACAATTCTCATATAACCCCTGCCCCCAAATATGCATGAACTCCTACATTATTGGCATCCTACAACATAATGGTATATTTGTTACATTTGGTGGATCTACATCAAAACATCATCACCTAAAATCCATAGTTTGCACTAGAATTCACTCTTGATGTTATACTCTCCATAGACTTGAACAAATGTACACTGACATGCATCCACCATTGTTCTTTCACACAGACTAGTTTCACGGCCCTAAAATCCTCTCTTCTCTGCTTGTTCATTCCTTCCCCCCACCATTAACCCATAACATATACTCATCTTTTTACTGTCTCCATAGTTTTGCCTTTTCCAAAATGTCATGTAGTTGGAATCATACAGAATGCAGTCTTTTCAGATTGGCTTCTTTCACTAAGTAATATGCATGTAAGTTTATTCCATGTCTTTTCATGATTTGATAGTTCATTTCTCTTTAGTTTTGAATAATATTACCTGGCTATACCGTAGTTTATTATCCATTCTTCTATTGAAGGACATCTTGGTTGCTTTGGCAATTATAGCATGTTTTGGCAATTATGAATAAGCTTGCAATAAACATCCATGTAAGACTGTGCAGGTAAGTTTTCAAATTCTTTGGATAAATACTAAAGAACATGGTTGCAGGATCATATGGTTAGAGTATGTTTAGTTCTGTAGGAAACTGCCAAAATGTCTTCCAATGTGGTTTCACCATTTTGCATTCTTATCAGCAGTGAATGAAGAGTTCTTTTTGCTCTACATTCCTGCCTACATTTAGTGTCGTCAGTGTTTTGTGTTTTGACCATTCTAATAGGTATGTAGCAGTATCTCATTATTAGTTTACTGGGCAATTCCCTAATGACATATGATGTTGAACATCTTTTCATATACTTACTTGTTACCTGTATATCTTCTTTGGAATGGTGTTTATTAAGGCTTTTCCTTATTTCTTATTAAGCTTGTTTGTTTTCTTATTGAAACTTGAGTTTTAAGTGTTCTTAGTATATTTTGGATAATAGTCCCTTATTAGATATATCTTTTGCACATATTTCTCACAGTTTCTTGCTTGTCTTCTCACTCTCTTGTATTAATTTTCACAAAGGACAAGGTTTTAATTTTAATTAAGTCCAGTTTATCAATATTTTCTTTGATGAATCCCACCTTTGGTGTTGTAACTGAAAAGTCACCATACTCAAGATCATCTAGATTTTCTCCTATGTTATCTTTTAGGAGTTTTATCGTCTTGTATTTTACATTTAGGTTTATGATCCATTTTAAGTTAATTTTTGTGAAGACTGTAAGGTCTATGTCTAGATTTACTTTTTGCAGGTGTGTGTCCAGTTGTTCAGCACCTTTTTTTGAAAAGCTTTTCTTTGCTCCATTGTATTGTCTTTGCTCTTTTGTCAAAGATCAGTTGACTATATTTATATGAGCCTATTTCTGGGCACTCTGTTCTGTTCCATGGATCTATTTGTGAATTTTTTCATCATGACCACATTGCCTTCTTTACTGTAGCTTTATAATAAATTTTGAAGTCAAATGATATCAGTCCTCCAATTTTGTTTTCCTTCAATGTGGAATTGACTATCCTGAGTCTTTTCCTTCTCCTAAACTTTAGAAGAATTTTGTTGATAGTCACAAAACAACTTGCTAGAATTTTGATTGGGATTTCACTGAATCTATTGGTCAAGTTAGGAAGAACTGACATCGTGACAATACTGAGACTTCCCATTCATGAACATGGAATATTTCACATTTACTGAGATACTCTTTCATATCTTTCATTAGAGTTTTGTAGTTTTCCCCATAAAAGTCTTGGATATATTTTGTTAAATTTGTACCTAAGTATTTCATTTTGGGGGGATGCTAATGTAAATGACAATGTGCATTTAATTTCAAATTTCATTTGGTCATTGCGGGTATGTAAGAATCTGATTGACTTTTGTATGTAAACCTTGTATCAGCCAACCTGGCTATAATCTCTTAAGAGTTCCAGGAGTTTTGTTAAATCAGTTCTATTGTATTTTCTACATAGACAATCATGCCAACTGTGAACAAAGACAGTTTTATTTCTTCCTTCTCACGTGTGTATATATTTTTTCCCTTTCCTGTCTTATTGCATTAGCCATGATTTGCAGTGCAATTTTGAAAAGCAGTGATGGAAAGGAACATCTTTGTCTCTGATCTTAGCAGGTAACCTTTTATCTTTTCACATTAAATATGATATTAGCTCTAGGGTATTTTGTATAATTTTTATCAAATTGAAGAAGTTCCCCTCTATTGCTATTTTCCCAAACATTTTTTACCATGAATAGGTGTTGAATGTTGTCAGATGCTTTTTATATATCAATTGATATGATCATATGATTTTTATTCACTAGCCTATTGGTATGATAGATTAAAGTAATTCATTTCAAATGTCAAACCAGCCTTGAATACCTGGGATAAATCCCACATGGACATGATATATAATTCTTTTAGTACATTGCTGGATTTGACTTGCTAATATTTCATTGAGGATTTTTGCATCTGTGTTCATGAGCAATACTGGTCTGTAGTTTTCTTTTCTTATAATATCTTTGTCTGGTTTTGATAGTGTAAAGGTCATCTCATAGAATGGTGGTCTTAGAAAAGCTGTTGATTTTTCACTTTGTTCAGTGTTTTACTTGTTGTTAGGATGGGTTGGTAACTTTTAAGCTCCTTATGTGCCAGACTGGCTAATATGGGAATTTCTGTCCATGCTCAAGCAAACTACTTGTGCCTTCTGCACCTGTTTGGGCCTGGAAATATATATATATAATTTCTATATTAACATAAGAGGCAGTTATACATACATATTTTTATAATTGGTTGGTTAAAATAGTACCTGCTTAACAATGGAGATTTTTGTTTTCATTGTCTCTTGGAATTCCATGGTCAAATTTTGTTTGCGTCAAAGCCTGTTATCAAGCCTTGAATTGCTTTGTCAAAGGGAGAATTTTTGCCAAAAGAAGACTATATTGAGTCATTAAAAATCCTAAGTATCTGCACTGTGAGTATCCTATGGAGGCTTGCCAGATACCCATATTATATCACTTACTGACATAAAAAAATATCCAGTATGATTCATCCTCATGGTTATAAATACCATTTGTCATGATAACTTTTAGTATAACCATGAGCTTCTGTATAGTCTTCTCTTGCCCTGAACTCACACAAAATTTGAGTTTTTTTAGGTAATTCCGTAAACAGAGCTGTATATCCAATATAGTATATGTTGCTTTCAAAATCTGAAAAGTCAAGGGAGGCACTTCCCGAAGTGTAGAATAACGGCCCATGAAGACTCATTCCTTGATAAAAACAATGAAAATACTGGTAAAAATCATCAAAATAAACTTTTTTGGAGATCTGGAAGTTAGTAAAAGGCTTTCAACAATGCAGGGATTATTTATTAAAATAAAAAAACAAACTAAATCCTGGTAACAACAGTGAGTTTTGTGGCATTTTACCTTGCCCTATTATACAACCATCTCCCCAGGACCATATTATCTTTGAAATCATGATACACATGAAAACCAGCAGTCTGACATGCATTGGAGGAGACTCAACAGATTTAGAACTCCTGCAAACTTCACTCCTAGAGAATTATTTTAATTATCCTTAAGTGCCCTCTATCCCATGTCTGCAGGGCTTGTCTTTTATCTAATCTGACTCAGAGCTTATGCTGTGAGAATATTTTCTCTGAGGCATTTCAGTGGAAATCATTTAACATCCCAGTTGCCCAAGGTGACAATAATGAATAAGACAAACAGGAAGCTGACCAAAAAACTTAATAGAAAAATCTGTGGAATGATATATCCAGAGGTGAATTTGAAATGCTCCAATATATCCCTGAGAATCTAGAAGGCCATGTGCATGCCCAAGTCTGGAAGTATTCCAAGGAATTACCTGCAAAAGCTCTAATCTTTCAATGCCAAGTAACCTTGAGGCTCCATACAAAGGAAGTAAAGGGTAAAGTATAGTTGTAAACTGCTTGCTAGACCATTGAAGGCATGCCCTGATACACACACATAACCCCTCACAATGACTGGGAGACCGATTAGTGTAACATATTTAAGGAAATCTCCATTCAATAATTAGCTCACCAGTAAGCTAAGAGAGTAAAGACTTCAGGGGAAACTCATGACAAATAATGCAGATGTTAAAATTATTTCAGGAACAACAATGAAAGAACAAGTTCCAATGATAACAAACAGGAACCACAAGAAATTCTGAGTGGTTGTGGTAAGGTAAATATGATTTCCAGAGTTGCCATGTTATATTACTTAAATTTCCAGTTTTCATCAAAAAAAGTAAGACCTGCAAAGAAACAGCAATGTTTGGCTCATACAAAGGAAAAAAATAAAACAGTCAATACATACTGTCCGCATGGCATCCTAGATGGTGGACTTACTAGACAAAGACTTTATTTTTAAGAAATATTCAAATAACTAAAAGAGCTAGAGGAAAAAACTAAAGAACAATGCCTCAAGAACTAAATGATTTATATCAGTAAACAGATGAAAATTATAAAAAATAACAAAATGAAATTCTAGAGTGGAAAGTACAATAATTGCAATAAAAAATTCACTAAAGTGGTGCAATAGTACATTTGAAAAAATAGAAGAAACAATTGATGACATTGAAGATAAGTCATTGAGATTATCCAGTTTGAGGGACAGAAAGAAAAATGAATGTAGAAAAATGAACAGACTCTCAGAGACCTGTGGGGCAACCCCAAGCACATCAATATACACATATGAAAGTCCAAGAATAAGAGGAGACACTTATGAGTAAAAAGAATATTTGGAAAAATAATGATTACACATTCAAAATTTGATGAAAAATATTTATCTACATATCCAAGAAGCTCAATAAAGGCCAACTGGGATAAACTTAAAGAGATATACACCAAACACATCATAACCAAATTGTGAAGGCAAAAGAAAAAGAGAGAACCTTGAAAATAGCAAGAATAAGAAACTCATTACCTACATGTTCTCCTCAAAAAGAGTCATAACCAATATCCCAGAAAAAAAACCATGAAGCCTTGAAGACAGTTATATAATGTATTCAAGGTGCTGAGGAAAACAAAACAAAGCACTGTAAGTGCAGAATTATATACCCTGCAAAACCACCATTCAAAAATGAAGATAAAAATATTCCCAGATAAACAAAAAGTGAGCAAAATAATTACTAGTAGACTTGCCTTATAACATACACTATAGGGAGTCCTTCAGGCTGAGATGAAACATCACTAGATAGTATCTTGAATCTGCATGAAGAAATAAATAGCATTGGTAAAAATAAGTAGATAGGGAAACATAAAAAATAATTTAAATATAGATGTATTTGCTTTTAATTCTTTTATCTTATTTCAAAGACAAAAATGTGAACAAGTCAAAATCTATATGAATGCCCTTATATAAAGACGTACTTTGTATGATGATAACAGTACAAAGGATGGGTGAAGAGAATGGAGCTATTTAAAAAGAAGTATTTTATTTATTGAGATATCATTCACATATCATAAAATTGAACATTTTAAAGTGTGTAATTCAGTTGTTTTTAGTGTGCTTACAAAGTTCTGCAACTATCACTACTATCTACGTCCAGAACCTTTTCTTCATTCTGAAAAGCAACCCAGAGCAAAGGAATCTGGGAAGATGGTGGCATAGGAAGCACCAGAAATCTGTCTCCCTACCTGGACAAAAATGTCACTGGCAGAATCTGTCAGATGTAACTATTTTGGAACTCTGGAATCTATTAAAGACGTATAACCTCAACGCAGAGGCTTGGATGGTAAATTGCAGTTAATTTGAGTCAATTTCAGCTCTCGGTACAGTAATAACTCCCCATGCCCCCCTCCTCAGCCCTGTGGCAGGCAGCTGCACATGTGTTCCTGGAGCAGCATGGACACAGCTTGTGGTAGCCAGGGTAGGCAAAAATAATCCTACTCTCCAGATATCAGGATCTGTGCTCTGATCACTGAGTGCTGTTTCTGATCACAGAAGTGCAGACAAAGAGGTGGTGGCCATTGTTATTGTACCTCTTTCCATTGTTAAAAGCTCCTCCCTCTCTGGCTGAAGTGATTCCAGGACGTTTAAAAGGAGGTGATGACTTCTCCCTCCTTCATTTTGCCCCCTTTCCATTTTAGGAGCCAGATATCAAAGAATAGGACATTCAAAAGCAACCATATATACTAGAGAAATTGGAAAGTCACATGCATGCCCAAGGGAAGGACCAGGCTCAGAAAAGACCTGGGGAGACCTTAAGTGTACACCTTAGGCTGATGCTTGGCACAGAGACAGCCTACAACAATAAAAAACAAAATAAAATATTAACAGCAACTAAATCAAAAAGAAAACAAAAAATCAGCAAACCTGGGGAAGGGGGGAGAGAATCTGATTTCCAGAGTTACCACATTGTTAGATTCAAATGTTGAGTTTTCAACACAAAACCATGAAGCATATAAAGAAACAGAAAAGTATGGCTCATTCAAATGAAAAAAAAATCAATAGAAATTGTCCATAAAAAGACCTGAGAACTAGACACAAACTTTAACACTACTCTCTTAAAGATCCTCAAGAAATAACAGAATATATGGCAAAAGTCAAGAAAACCATGCATGAATCAAATGGAAATATCGGTAAAGAGACAGGAAAATGTCTATATCAATAAATCTCAGAGGAAGATGGTCATGGATGTTAGCTTGTGGCCAGTCTTCCTCAGCAAAAAGAGGAGGATTGGTAACAGTTAGCTCAGAGCTAATCTTCCTCAAAATAAATAAATAAATAAAGCTCAATAAAGAGATAGCATGTTTTTTAGAGCATGTGTAGAGAGATTCAGATTTAAGGACCTGACATTGTTAATAAAAGACATCTGAATATCAAGTGTCAAATATTTCTGGATTTATCTTTTATTTTTTATATTATTTTATAATAGTCTCTTTCAAATTATACATCCTAGTTACTTTTTTCTATGTTCTTTTTGAGAAAGATTGTTTTCTTTTCTGCAAAACTTCTGAGTTGGGATTTTGTACATGGATATTATCTTGTCTGAGTTGAACTGAAACTTTTAGTAAATTGATTAGCAATAATCTGGTGCCATTCTCATTAAATATGGCCTCCATATACAAAGAACTAAGCTTTTTACTTTGTTCTAGTGCCCTCTTGGATTCAAGAATTAAAACCTGCACTGGTTAATTGAAAATAAGGGATTCTTGTTCAAGCAAACTTATGTCTTTGCTTCTAATAAGTGACTTGCTTTTTGCTGTTAGATTGATATTTTTTCACTTAATCCCTCTAAAGCGATTGCCCAAGAGAAGCCTCTGATAATGAAGAATGTACTGAAAGGATCACGTGGAAGGTCTTAGTTCTCCAGAGCATGATTCCTCAGTGAATTTGATTTTGAACAATCAGCCTTAGGGATAAATGTTTTTAACAACTTGATGAAGAGATTTGTTGTTCATTGTTGATGAAATGCCCAGTCACAACTTCTGTTTCCTGGGAGAAGATTTATTCTTGGGTATTAATGCTACTGTCAAAAGCTATTCCCTTACTAGACATGAACCACATTAAAACTGGCATATAAATGCATTAAAGCATATCTAAAAAAAGCCCATTTCTTTGATTATCCAGATCTCTGCATTATTGAGTAAAAACACTATTAAAGATTTGTTCAATTAATTTGATCAAAGATATTAATTAGGTTTTAAATTTGATTCTTGAAATATATTCTCAGTGAAAGCTTTCAAATTTTATGATTTATCAGTCACATCAACCATATGTTCTTTTTTTATGTGAGAGGAAGATTGGCCCTGAGCTAACACCTGTTGCCAATCTTCCTCTTTTTGCTTGAGGAAGATTGTTGCTGAGCTGACATCTGTGCCAATCTTCCTTTATTTCCTGTGGGCTGCCAGCATAGCATGGCTTCACAAGTAGTGCTAGGTCTGCACCCAGGATTCAAACCTGAGAACACTGGGCCGCCCAAGGAGAGTGCATGAACTTAAGCACTACACCACTGGGCTGGCCCCCGAACTGTATATTCTTAAAGCCAGCTCCAAATAATTCTATAATCCAAACTGTAAAATATTTATGAAATTTGAAGATGTTCATGCTTTGTACGCGCATAGAGAGACATATCTGTGTGTAAGAAAGCATTTTCAGCTGTAGTGACTGTGTGTGCCCTGATCTTTCTCTGCAGTCACACATGGATGGATGTGGCGACAATCCTGACTTTTCATCAAACGAAATTGTCGTCTTCCAGGACCAAAGATAGAATTTCAGAAGTTTGGGTTTGAAACAAGTGATCAAAAAGGACATAGAAAACCCAGGTAACATTTACAAAAACTCTTCACTGCTTGTGAATAGGGAAAAATAGGCTTAGTTAGAATGAATCATGTATCTTTCTTAAGAAGCAGGCTTTGTCATTTGATCCCAAACGTTTTATGCTAAGATCTCCTGGAATAAGATAACACATGTATTTTCTCCATTTTATAGAATATTATCAGAATAAGCATAATAGAAATAATTTTCTCCAATATTTTGTATTAGAGCTGTTTAAATGCATATTGAAATACAGAAAGCACACAGAATAACATAACATAGCATAAAATAACATAACATTAATATACAATATAGCATGGTATATATGTATAGTCTTCAAAATAGCTTTTCTTTAGATTGCTTTATATACTTTAGAGAATCTAACAATTGTTTGTTTTGAGTCTTTATACATTGATCATAATACTAAGGATTGCTGTAACTTTTTACCAATTGGTACCTTGTGTATGATATCTTTAAATGTTCTGGTTCTGTGTAGATTTTTTATTCCTGTTGATAATTTTTTTTTTTCCGAGGAAGTTTACCCCTGAGCTAACTACTGCCAATCCTCCTCTTTTCGCTGAGGAAGACTGGTCCTGAGCTAACATGCATGCCCATCTTCCTCTACTTTATACGTGGGACGCCTACCACAGCATGGCTTTTGCCAAGCGGTGCCATGTCCGCACCTGGATCTGAACTGGCGAATCCCAAGCTGCCAAAGTGGAACTTGCGAACTTAACTGCTGTGCCACAGGGTGACCCTGATGATTTTTTTTATTGTGGTAAAATATACACAACACATTATTGTGCATCCATCACCACTACTCATCTCCATAATTTTTCATCACTCTAAACTGAAACTGAACTCATTAAACAATAAATTCCCATTTCCTCCTACCCCGAACCCCTAAGCAGCACTGGTTGTACTTTCTGTATCTGTGAATATGACTATTCTAGTTATCTCATAAAACTGAGATCATAAAATCTTTTCCATTTTGTGTCTGGCTTATTGCACTTAGAACGTCTTCAAGGTCTATCCAAGTTGTAGTATGTGTTGGAAATTACTTCCTTTTTAAGGCTAAATAATTTATTTTATAGTTTGTATATACCACAATTTGTTTACACATTCATTAGTTTGTGGACATTTGGGTTTTTACCCCCTTTTGACTATTGTGAACAATGCTGCTATGAATATTGGTGTACAAGTATCTGTTCTAGTCTCTGCTTCCTATTCTTTTGTACATACTACGAATAACATTTTGATATGTAAATTAATAGCCCCTTATTCCAAGGGAAACTTAAAAGTTACCATGTGGAAACTTAAGTTCAGAGAAGTTTAGTTACATTTCAGATTCATTGACCTGTACTTATATCCTTTTAGAAAGTGAATTATAGTGTCTGTGGAAATAGAATTTATGAATTTTGTTAGATATAAGATCTACAGAGCCTTAAAGAAAATGCCAACATCTATTTCTGCCTGTGGGTTAATTACATGGATATTTTCTCATTTTTAGTGTCTTAGTAATGTTGTGAATGAATCTGGACACATTACATATGCAGCCAGTTGACCTCACAATTTATATAAAGAAGTTCCCTCAGATTAAATTTAACTGTAATGTTACATTTCATAAGGAGAATGAGATATGGAGAAAGACAAGGGAATTTCAACACTGTAATGTGAATGGTAAAGAAAGGACGGCTTCCATAATTGCGTATGATAATGACCCAGTCAATCCATCTGTCCCTCAGGGAATGATCCTTCGGATAATTAGGGAAGAGAGTGGACTTTGGGTAAATTCATATGAAACTAATTGTAGAGATGTGGCACTAAAGTAACATGGGGAAAAATTATAGTAAAGAATACCTTGAATTGATGTAGAGCTTATTATTTCTCAGAGGTTTTGGAAAGCTTTATTTGCATTATCATGTTTAGTCCTTAAAACTATCCCATGTGTTACATGTTATTATAAACTCATTCTGCAGATGATTTTGAGTAATATACCGAAGGTCACACAGTTGGTAAGTGTGGATTCTGAGGCTCAAATTCCAAACCAGAATTTAGAACCTGAATTCGCAAAACGTGGACTATGCAGGCATCCTGGCCCACCCATGGAAAACTACAAAACAAAACTTACAAAGACCATATATGACTTAGGCAATCCACTCTCGCTGTTGTTTGTTTTTGTATTTGTCCCTAAAGTCTATTCAGTCACATTCAGGTTTTAGAGGTACCATTTTTTCTCTACTATGAAGAAAATGACTGGGAAATTTAGATAGTTCTTCAAAATTTATCCTTTAAAAAAATGTGATGTGCTGGTTAGGTATTTATTAGGACCTCAAAGTTTTTGCAGCATTATTTTTATGGTCATTTCTCAATTGTTTAAACAAAGCTATTGCTTACATGGGAATCAGGTTTTGCTATACAGACAGTTAAATAGAAATATCTTTCTGCATGGATTGTGATCATATGATTCAAAAGGATCTGAACTAAAACTCAAAATTTCAGGGTCTGTAATTTCCTATATCTTACTGAATCAAAGTGTTTCCCAGTATTTTACACCTCGCATACCGTATAGGTGGTTTACTTTTTCTGCTTTATATTATTTAATTTGGCATATTGTAGATCTACTTAATTTACCTTATTTTAATTGGCATTGTGGGACACTGATCATGGATTTACATCTTTTGAATATTCCTTAATGATTTACTTCTTTTCATTGAATACATGAGGAAATTTGAAGAATCTCACAAATGTTTGAATCAGATATATTTATTTTTAATGAAACACCATATTGATAAAGTATAGGATTTTGCATCATTCTGAGTCACATTAATAGTTTTCAATAGTTTAGAGTAATAATTATGTTCATAAGAACATTTTTAAAAGTAAGAAATTTATTAATCACTTAAAATGTCTAAGGCACACTCATAGATTCTGGAGATACAATTATTAAGACGATATGTTTGCTATCCTGACAGACCCAACAGACAATAAGGGAAAACACAGCTGTGAACAAATATGTGTGGTAAGTACTAAATAGGACAAGGGATTAGATCCTCCTACTGAAGTTATCATGTGAATGCTCAGACTACTCCTATGAATTGTGACTATATGTTTTCCATTATAAAAGCAAATATGACTTCATAATTGTAAGTGAAGATACGTGATTGTGTGTATATGCGATGAACTGCCAGAAGCCCGGAAGATGGAGCTCCTCCTTTAGGTAGCTTGTCTCACCTAAACGTATATCTTAAAGTTTAGAATTTGATTTTCTTATTTTTGTTTGATCTTGAGGTGTAAGGTTCTGAAAGACAAGTGTCGGTACTGATGCTGCTGAGTCATCCCTCAGGCTACCTCCTCATTGACAGCTTAGGAAATCTGAAATTTCCTCTTCTCCCAACTCTTTCAGGCCCCCTAAAGCAAGCTGTTTTCCAATTTTCAAGCATGTTTCATTCAGCTTATGGTCTTTATTGGTTTCTAGCTGCCTTTTCTCTGTTATCTCTTATTTTTTCTCATCTACACTTTTACTCTCTCCCTGAAGTTTGAGTAAAAATTTTCCTAGAAGCACAAAGAATAGAATAGTCTCTTGCCCTTCACAAATGTAGACACTGAAACAGAGCACATTTAAAATAATTCTGCCAATATGAAGTTTGCACACCGTACATGTCAAATTGACTCTGGATCATATCTGGAAGGCCTGACAAATGATTTATTTTCCTCAAGTGAAAATGAATGCCTTGTATTCAACACAGACTCAGATAACCAGAACTAATAATATGAGCAAAACAACTAGTCTCATCTATTGATTATTAATAATCATACAGCCTTAAACATATGCTAATTCACCCTGATTAATATAATCTACCAGAAAAAGTGTTGTCATGTAATTTAGGGTAAAGTTTTCAATGACAAGAATTCAGAAATGCACATCTGGAAAGAGCATAACATTTCTAATAAGAATATAAGTTGGGATGTCATTTTTCTCAAGGTGACTGAGCAAAATCCAATAAGATATCTGGATGTTTAGTATAGCATTCTTTCTACCATCCCATTATTCTGCCTGAAATCTTTATTTTGCCATTCTGAGCAGAGCTATGATTAGCAATAGGCAATGCTGAACACTTTTGAAAAGTAGAAATGTCTATGTAGCACTCATTCACTTTGATTTGTATAATCCAATTTTTCCACAATAACCCAGATTGTAATAAATGTCAATTAAGTTTTTGTATATGTGAATGTGTGTGTGTATTTTCAAACAAAACATTACTTTTATTGGACTTTCTTGGCTGGGGAGAAATTAATACATTTATCTCTACTCAGTTGCTTTCTTATGAGTGTTGATATTCAGTTTAATTCAACAAAATTCAATAAGCATATAGTGAGCTCTCACAATATGCCTGTTTTTTTAATTGTTGTTGGTGACTTATTCCTCTAATCTTGGTGCTCATAGGGAAATAACTCAGAAAGAAAGTCATCTAAATGTCAGCCTATAATTCTATGCTCCATGAACAAACTAGGTATTATTTTATATAAATACATAAGTAAAGGTATTAGAAATGAGATTATTTTCATGGAGGATCTCAGAAGTCCAAAAGATTTCAAGGAGAAATGAAATGATATATAAAGTCAAAAATGCCACCTTCGGGGCCTGCCTGATGGACAGCAGTTAAGTTCACACATTCTGCTTCTATGCGGCCCAGGGTTCACCGGTTCATATCCCGGGTGCAGACATGGCACCGATTGGCAAAAGCCATGCTGTGGTAGGTGTCCTCTATAAAGTAGAGGAATATGGGCATGCATGTTAGCTCAGGGCCAGTCTTCCTCAGCAAAAAGAGGAGGATTGGCAGTAGTTAGCTCAGGGCTAATCTTCCTCCAAAAAAAAAATTTTCACCTTGTTTTTTTATGGTTGAGGAAGTTTTGCCCTGAACTAACATCTGTTGCCAATCTTGCTGTTTTTGCTTAAGGAAGATTTGCCCTGAGCTAATATCCATTGCCAATCTTCCTCTATTTTTACGTTGGTTGCTGCAACAGCATCACCACAGATGAGTGGTATAGGTTGACCCCTGGAACCAAACCCAGGCCACCAAAGCAGAGCACGCCAAACTTAACCGCTAGGCCACTGGGCAAACTCCCCAAAAGGCCATCTTTGTGAGAGATATTCTGTAAAAAGTAGCTTTCTTGTTGTTCAGTAAATCATCTTATAGACATGCCCACTCAGGTATACCTTCCAGTTAGAATACTGAAGTTTCATCATTGTAGTTGAGGCAGAAATGTGTGAAAAGGAATGGAGTAATTGTGGGAGGAGATTCCAAACTCTTATTTTCTAGAGTTACTCTGTGTGAGCGGTTGTGTCAAACATTGCTGAGTAAGGCATCGCATTTTATGATATATAGCTTGCAATCCTCTCAAATTCATTAATGGCCCTTTTGTTTGCAGCCTCTGACAGCTGAGATCAACACTTTCAGAAGAACACAAGGAAAATACGAACAATATGACTGTGTTTGTCCTCCTGGGGATCATATAGAGCCTTGGGGGGCAAAAAGTTCTATTTGTCACGTTCTTGCTCATCTACATTGTGATGATGGTCACCATCATGTGCAGATTTCCCAGTATCATCACAACATAGATGAGTAAGAACATGACAAATAGAACTTTTTTGCCCCCAAAGGCTCTATGTGAGCCCCAGGAGGACAAACACAGGTGACTTTAGTGGAAGAGGACTGTATCCCTCATGCAGAACATAATACTCATTCTTTCACAGAAGCATGGAATACTTTCACTATCAGTGATTTTATTTAAAAATCATTTCCTTTGGTTTATTTAGCTGCTCCTGAAACAGTGATATAAATTAATCTTATCTAAGTGGAATATGTTATAGCCCTTTGACAACAAGAGAATTGCATAGATTTAATCTCATATAGGTAATCATGTTATATTAAGATTCTTCAGTGGACAACAGTTTTTTGGATTGATTTCAGGTTTGTGGGGTATGGTATTTCCTTGGTATGTAAAAATGTGACTTAATGGAACTTGTTTCATTGTATCCAAAGAGTAAAATTTTAAAAAGTAAAATTCAGGGTGCTAAACAATGTTAATTAACTGTAAAAATAAATGTCTTGGTCAAATTAATTATTTTAAAATTTCACACCACATATTCATAGCTGAGGAAAAATGCATGAGAAATAAACTTCATTAACTTTGTACTGTGATGGTAGCATATGGTTGGTTTTATATATTCTGATCAAGTTTTGGACTGAAAAATTAAATTGTTCAACAGCGTTTTCATACATCTAGATCAACTGGCCTCCTCCAATAGCTGAAATATCTATGTAAGTCATTCGTATCATAATAGGAGCCCAGAGTCTGCCTACATTCAATTAAACTCTCTACGTCCATTTATTTTAATGCAATGAATGTTTTACATTTTGGGAATAGATTCTTCATTTTACATAATGAATGCCTTTCTGGTTTTCTGTAAACTATATGTTCTTGACCTAAGTGACTAGCTGTCCATAGATGTACAGTTTTATTTCTAGGCTCTCAATTTGTTCCATTGATCTGTGTGTCTATTTTTCTACCAGTACCATGGTGTTTTGATTACTATAGCTTTGTAGTATATTTTGAATTCAGGCAGTGTGATGCCTTTAGATTTGTTCTTTTTTCTCATAATTGTTTTAGCTATTTGGAGTTCATTGTTCCATATAAATTTTAGGATTCCTTGTTCTATATCCTTGAAGAATGTCATTGGGATTCTGATTGGGATTGCATTGAGTCTGTACATTGCTTCAGGTAATATGGACATTTTAACTATGTTTAATCTTCTATTTTTCCATGAGCCTGGAATATCTTTCCATTTCTTTATGTCTTCTCGGATTTCTTTCAATAATGTCTTATAGTTTTCACTGTAGATGACTTTGCCCTCCTTAGTTAAATTTATTCTTAGATATTTTATTCTTTTTGTTTTGATTGATTTCTTGATTTCTCTTTCTGCTAGTTCATTGTTAGTGTATAGAAATGCAACTGAGTTTTGTATGTTAATTTTGCACCCTGCAACTTTTATGTATTTGTTGATTATTTCTAATTGTTTTCTGATGGATTCTTTAAGGTTTTCTATGTATAGAATCATGTCATCTGCAAATAGTGACAGTTTTACTTCTTTTTCAATTTGGATGTATTTTGTTTCTTTTTCTTGCCTAATTGCTCTGGTTAAAACTTAGAGTACTTTGTTGAATAAGAGTACCCCGGCCTGCTTTTATCAATTATACCAACCATGCTCTTTCCTCTGGAACTTTTCACTTGGTGATCTTTCTATCTGGAAATTTCTTTCCTTAGATATCTTTGTGGCTCCTTCCTCACTTCCTTCAAGTTTGACTTTGCACTCCCTTCTGAAAGAAGCCTTCTCTGACTACCTTATAGAAAATAATCCTTCTTTCCAGACTATATGTATCCTTTATCGTGTTTTATTTTTCTTATAGCAGGTATTCCAATTTGACAAACTATATAATTAATTTTCTATTTTTTCTTTTCTGTCCCTACTTACTAGAATGTAAGCTCCAGGAAAGTAGGGACTTTATCGGGGTTTTGTTTTTCTTTTTGTTTTTTACTGCTCTATCCTCATTTCCTAGTAAGACACATTAGTAGATAACCAATAAATATTTGGAAATGAACTTATAAATGAGTGATTGAATAGAGCATAAAACTATATTCCATTACATAATCCTTCCTGTACACACTCACACACACACAATGGTCAAATTGTTCAGCAGCCTGGTTTTGTTTTAATTGATAAGGATATGCATATTAGCTAAGTCTTGGTGGGAGTGGAATTGGGAGGTTGATAATGCTCTTTAATATATTGTATTTCCATTTGTTTGCATAGTAAGTTTTAAAAGAGAATTTTTATAAACTGATGAAATAGAAGCAAATCCCAAACAAAAAAAAAAACAGAAAACACATGGTGAAATAACACACAGAGTAGGAATATCTGGATTCTTATGAGTCTGTTAGTTTATCTCTCTAAAATATAATGGTCTCTATTATAATATCCAAAGGCCACAGAATTTTTTAAAAAGTAAAATCAAGACTCTCATACAGATATAAAATAAACACATGATAAAGACATTTCTTTAACCTGTTAATTACAGTTGGAACTAATAAGATATAATCAGTCTAAAGGGTAATTCAATGTACCAAACTTACACTATTCAATCAGGGGTGTATAATGAATTTACAAATAAATGCAAAGTTGGCTTTATGTGGAATGATCAGAGAAATCAATTGACCTTCCACCAGACAACATTTGCATTTCTATAAGCCAGAATTAATTGCATTATCAGTTTTCTACAGTTCAAAGAGTTGTAAAATAGCTTAAAGGTAGCAAAAGGCACAAACCATATAGAATCATAAAACTCCAAAGAGAGTGCTATAGACAAGATATAGATTTTGTCAAGAAAAATAATCCATAACCAATCTGCAAATGAAAATTTGGGTGAGTTTATTCTGAGCTGAAATCTGAGAATTATAACCTGGGAGAGTCTTTCCACAAAGGAACAGAGCACTCCAAAGAAGTGGGGGTACATAGGGTGGTTATATACCCTCAAAGAGGGTGTTTCACATGATTGAAATGTCCCTCCCACAATAGTCACAAGATTGCCCTGTCGGCACAGCACTTGATGGACACAGCAGGTAGTGGGTCTGTTATCTTGGTGGGAGTAGCAGGAGGCAAGTCTATTTTCTCAAGCTGGGCGGTCACAGGTGAGCACAGCAATCAGTTTCTAGCCTAAGGAAAGATACTTAATCCTTAAGGAGACGCCAACATTGGGAGGGGGAGGGAAGTTGCACCTTTATCTCAAGGGCCTATTGCTCTTGCCATAGGGAATCTCTAAAGCAGATATATAATGCATGCTCAACCGCCTCGGTCAGGCGCTTTTGGAAAGATAGGGTCAGGCCGAATTAGGTTTACACCAAAATGGTTTCCTCAGACATTCCAATATATCCTATTACTTGTCATTTTTGTCTGACAATTTCCATTAAAAACACTCAATAACTTTCTGTTACATTTCAAAGTCTCATACAGTATTTTTTCCAGACAAAAGTTAAATTTATTTAGCAGCTATACATCAAAATAAGTGTAGATGTTTTTTAAATAAAATAAATTTATATAAAAGGATTTTTTTTAATTTTTATTTATTTACAAAGGAAAAAAATGCAAACTTTCTATTCCCATAGGAGTCCTGAAACAGCATACTTAGAATGAGAGATTAAAAAGAGTGTAATTGTGATTATTTATCAAGGTATGGCTAGGGTTAAGGGAAGCTAATAAAGGATAATAAAGCCCACCATGACTAAGGACAATAGGAAGCCATTCTCACAACTGGGTGTGACAGAGCAGGGGAGAGAGTTGACAAATTGGAATGGCAAACAATAGGGCGAATTGGAGTATATTAGGAAGCCATTTGGTGTAAAGCTAATGAGGCCTGACTTTGTTTTTTCAAAAGGGCCTGACATGGCTATTGAGCATCCATTGTATATCTACTTTAACATTTCCTATGGCAAGAACAAAGGCCCTTAGGATAAAGGTGCAACTTCCCCCCACATCAGCATTTCCTTAAGGATAAGCATCTCTCCCTAGGCCAGGAACTGATTGCTGTGCTCACCTGTGACCACCCAGCTTGAGACAACAGAACTGCCACCCTGCTGTGTCCACCCAGACAGCAGACCTACCTCAGTTGTTATGCTGACAGAGCAGTCTCATGACTATTCTAAAAGGGACATTTCAATCATATGTGAAACATCCCGTTTGGGGGTATATAACCAATCTGTACACCTCACTTCTTCGGTGCCCTTTCTCCCTTTGGGAAGAAAGGCCCCAGGCTGTGGTGCTCACATTTTAGCTCAGAATAAACTTACCCAAATTTTCACTTATAGATTGGTTATGGATTATTTTCCTCCACAGAGTGAGCACAGGAACCCAGAAGGTCCACCCCACAGAGTGCAGCCTCAGTTAAGGGAATCCAATTGTTGACAGACCACAGGAGGGAAACATGACAATAACTACTGTAGGGACCTGAAATTGGCCACCCCAAGATATGTCTCTTTGGCATCAGGATTATTTGAAACTGATTACTTTTGATAAACTGGGACAGGGAAGGAGGCTCTGAGGAATGGAACTTGCCCTTTGTTAGGACACATTTACATTTGTAAGGTAAATCTCCATCTGTAAAAGGTGCCTCCCTCTCTGTACCAGGAAGAAGAAAGGAGATGACTGACCTTTTCTCTAGAAACTCTTAATCAATACCAAAGGCAAGGACTTAAATCTGCATTTTATTGTGCTTCTCTGGTAACCTCCTGTAACTGACTTCCCTCCCCCTCCCAACGTTGGCATTTCTTTAAGGATTAAGCATCTTTCCTTAGGCTAGGAACTGATTGCTGCACTCACCTGTGACCGCCCAGCTCCAGACACTAGACTTGCCTCCTGCCTACGCCCACCACCGAGATAGCAGACCACTACCTGCTGTGTCCATCAAGCCCTGTGCTGACAGGGCAATCTTGTGACTATTGTGGGAGGGACATTTCACCGTATGTGAAACACCCTGTTTGGGGGTATGTAACCACTCTGTGCACCCCACTTCTTCAGTGCCCTTTCTTCCTTCAGGAAGAAAGTCCCCAGGCCATGGTTCCTCATAAAGCTTTGTTTAAGTTTCTCTTGCTATTATGTCTCATGTGAATTTAATTCGTTCTCCAGCCAGACGAACCCACATTTGGGAAGAGGAAATGTCTTCCTCCCCTACACTACCATGACATTCTTTTTTTCTCGCTTGCCCTCTAATATTCAGCTAGTACTACCTTTCACCAGAAGATAAGAGAAGCCAACTAGGGAAAACAGCTGTCCAATGTGAAGAAAGTGAGCATAGATCTGAAGAAGTGAAAGGAGTATATTAGTTCACATTCTAACAATTTGTCAATTTTTTTCGAAGTAAGAGAGTGAACACATCTTCTGGAGTTAGCTGCAAAAAAGAAAACAGAGAAAATCAGTAAAGAGTCTCCCAACGTATTTATTCACTTAACATTTATTGAATAAATAAATGAGTCAGACACTAAACCAAGTGCTATGGATAAAGAGGTGAACAAGACAGATACAGCCCTACTTTTCTGTGACTTATTTAAAGAGCTTTGAAATGGAGGAGGGAGTAAATTAGACTTAATCTGTGTACCAACAGAGTGCAAAACCAGAACCAATAGTTGTACAAATAGTTTTTTTTAACATGTAAGGAAGAGTTTTTAACATATTTTACAGGCTGAGAAGAAATCCAGTTTATTGTATGGTGAGATCCCTGTGCCTGGATGTTCTCTAGCAAAGGCCCAGAGACAACCTGTCAGAAGGTGTTGAAGGAGGACTTCAGCATCCTTGTAAGAAGCTGAATTTGATGGCTTCAAAAGTTCAGCTTTTTATATATTAAAAAAAAAGTATCATGTTTCTTCTTCTCTGGCACACAATGAAAGAAAATAGCTTATATTGTGGAGATGCTTTGGATTTATCTGAAAATCTAAAATATGAAGTTCTCATTACCTTGCTATTGAAAATATTATCTTTATAGGTTAATTGCCCACTTCTCAATTCATCATTAGCATTAAATGAAAGAAGACAGGATGAATGTTACTGAACTCATTCTAATGGGACTTAAGCAGAATCTTTAGATGCAGAGGACCCTATTTTTGGTATTACTTATCAACTAAATTGTCACTTTCACGGGCAACCTACTCATTGTGTTTACTATAATCTGCAGCCAGACTTTGGACTCCCCATAATATTTCTTCCTAGCTTTCCTGTTTTTGGTAGATGCATGCTATTCCTCTTTCATAATCCCTAAAATGGCAGCTGACTTGCTCTGATTCAAAAGCTGTCTCCTTCCATAGCTGCCTGACGTGGCTCTTTATTGAACATTTCTTAAGAGCTCCAGAGATTGTCCTTCTTGTGGTCATGGCCTATGGCCACTATGTGACCATCTGTCAACCTCTGTACTCTGTGACCATCATGAACCACCACATATGCTGCCTCCTGGTGGGGGTATGTTGGTCAGTGGGTTTTCTCCACTCTATTGCACAAATTCTCATTACTTTCTGGTTCTCCTTCTGCAGCCTCAAGTTATGGATCACTTCATTTTTGATGTCTCCTGATACAACTTTCCTGTATTGACACTTTCCTTGTTGGTCTCTTGGTTGCTACCAATGGTGGAGTAATTCCTGTGATCACTTTTGTAATGCTATTGGTACCCTAAGTGGTCATCCTGTACCCCTTGAAGACTCATAGCTCTGCAGGGAGGAAAAAGGCCCTCTCTAGCTGTGGCTTCCTCATCTCAGTTGTTGTCTTGTTCTTTGTGCCCTGTATTTTTATGTACCTGTGACCAGTAGCTACCTTTCTGACAGATGGTGATAGAAGTATTCTATTCTCTTATTACTCCCATGTTAAACCTTCTTATCTGTACAGTAAGGAATATAGAAGTGAACAATTTCATTATAAGGTTATTAAACAGGAATACAATTTCAGACAATAAATGACCCAAGATGAAGATTTTATTTCTATTAGGATCTTTGCATTTTTATGTTTTATTACTTTGAAGCCCTTCCTATACCTCTCACCTGACACAGCACCTTTGCAAGGTAGGTATCATTATTACTATTTTACGGATAAAAGAAAATAATGTTCAAAAAGTTAAATAAGTAACCCAACATCAAAGACAGAGCTAGTATTCAGATCTGCAACCTTATAAATCCAAATTTCATGCTCTTTCAGCCATTTCAAAAGTTACTGGAAAAAAGATAGCATTTATATCTGAACCTCTCTTGTTTTGTAGGAAATTGAAATATTGTCTTTTCTATTTACAGAGTTGTACAACGTGCCTACATATATAAACAGTTGGTATTCAGAAAGCCATATTGTTTACTTGTGTCCAGAACACTGTGGAACATAATTTAGAAAGAAGGTACTTAGCCATATCCTCTTGGCACACATTTAATATCCCTAATGTTTAAAATTAGGTTTGGTTTCTCGTTCTGTTGAGTAAAAATTGTCAGTGGTTATTAAAATTAATTGTATTTAAACCTATGTAAATTTTTAAAAACGTCCTCACATGCTCACTTCTACTCTATAAAATTGAAATCTAGTGTTCTAATTTTACAGAAAGAATGGAGATTCAAAAAGATTAAACAGCTAGATCATGGAAGATGTAAGTCAGCCCTGAGCCCAAATATTCTTACTCCGTATCCTGTGATGTTTTCATTATACAGAATTCATTGGTGCTAACATTTGATTATGGCTTGGTATATTGAAATATTTTTTGATTATATACCATGGGAAGTGACGTGTTTTAGACTGAAAATTATCAATGGCAATTAAACGGAGATTTTTTTTCAAAAGCAAATGGTAAAATTACATCTGTAAAACGATTTATCATTAAAAAGTTGGCTTTATAGTTTTTATACAGATTCCTTGAATCTGGAATCTTCTTTGAAAACTATTTTATGCAATCATTTATAAGAGATATATGTATAAAAAAGAAATCATTACTCCACAGTTGACTAAAGAAAGTCTTTGACAAGTAATCAATTTACCTACCCTATAAGACTATGTTGTGAATTAAATTTTGGCTCTTTTCAAAAATGAAGGCTGTTACCAAAATACAGGTGTGTATATATAACATAGATGTGTTTATAGCTTCCTCTTTTGACAGAAATATCCATCCCCTCACCTCATGGGTACCATATATTTTATTGAAGAAATCAATGGACTCCATGGTGTAACGATATTTAGCAACTGTATTATAGTTATGGAAATGTGAATGGAGAGTAAGAACATCAGCTTCAAGATCAGGAGACAATCATTTTATTTCTCACTATGGCATTATTTCATTCTATGACCTTAAACAGCTCTCTCTGTTTCTACAAGTAGTTTACTTAAGTAATTCAGAAGGTGTTTCCATGTTTTGCGATTCTGTTGATGCCAATATTTTTTGTACCATAAATATCATTATATTTGCTTCTACTTCAATTAGAAGAAGTGAAATTGGGAGAGTGATGAGAAATTATGTGTCTATAGGCTGGCAATTGACCACAACCCATCCACACCCCCAAATTTTTCCACTCCTGGTAAACCATTTAGGAGAAGTCCTTCCAGGACAAGAGGATCTTTGGATTGGATTAAGACAATATGAGCTCTGCTCTTGAGAGTTTTCTTATTTTGAGGAGATGTTCCTCTACCTATTGAAATACTTGAAACTGCCCATAAGCAGAACACTTTGGCAGGTACCTGTTTATTGTGGAATTAGTCTCTGAATCTATCAAGCATCAAACCATACCTCAACTAGTTTCTGACCAACTGAGATGATCCGTGTATAATTTCTTCTGCTTTCCTTCCAGTTTACCCTTGCAGTTTGAAAATCGGTGTTCCTGTCTCTCCAGAGTTTTAAACCTCTCTGTCCTTAGATTTGTATTATAGAAACAGATTTTTCCTGGGATAGCTCCAGGAACTTCTCTTCCAAAACATTACCTTCATGGGCAACCCTCACTGATTTAGACCTAACTCTGCTCTTTTTCCATTGTGTGCTACTCTAGCCCTTGGGGAGCGAGACCAGACAGGTGCATGGGTTCTAAACCAATCTTTCTGCCCACTGTTGTAGATGTATCATTTTCATCATTATCATGTTAATCTAATTCTACAATTGGCATAAAAAACAACTACTTTGAAGAGCTACTGTAAACTTTACCTGCTGTGAAGTGCCGATATTATAATAGGGTTTGTAACTAACACAATGGACATCTGAATAAAATATTTAAAAAATATGATCACCATGAATGGTAGATTGATTAAAAGAACAAAATATTATAATGAAAAATTTAAAAGTCAGATAGGTACCCACCTAAATGTTTAATTTATACAATACCAAATATACAGATTCCATATTGAGTTCATTTTTTTATCAAATATACAGATTTATAAGTGGTCGACACTTTTTTTCTCTTGTCATGGCATTTTGTTTTCATGTAGACTTAAAGAAGGAGTTAAAAATTAAAGATGAATGCTCTAAAAGTTCTCTTCTGAAGTTCACTTAAATTACATGAAATAATTGGGTTGTTGGCAAGATCTGCTTATGGTAGTGAAATACCCTTGAGGTCTAATTAGCCACAGGTAAGAAACTTCATAGCATTTACCTACAAACAGGATATGTGTTAGCACTTATGAGGCTCAAGAGAAAGGCCTTATCCAAAGGTGCCATTTATAAATCAACAAAGACACTTATTGTAGCTAGTTGGCATTTTAAATTTTACAACTTTTCTTCTTTCATGGTGAACTGCCTGGGGCCCTGGCCAAGGAGAGGTGAGATTTTTTTCCAGGAAATAATATAATTGTACAATCTTAGGTTTAAATGGATCTTGCAAATCACATAATCACTCCTCACCTCCAACAATCTAAGATTTGAATATCTTCTTTAGCATGTCAAGCATCAAGAATGCTAAAATTAATTCAAATACTACCAATTTAGAAGTAAACGTGTTGGAGCAATTTTTTCTTATTGATATATGTTTAAATTGGTTAGAATTATATTATCTACTCAAATTGCATTCAGAGTTTCCCCATTTAACATTACAACATAAGAATTTTTCTATGACATTGCACAATTTTAAAAAAATCTCTGTTAAAAACTACACATTATTCAAAGAGAAGCACTATATTTTACTTATTCACTTCTCTAATATTGGATAGTCCATGTAATTTCTAATGTTCTGCAGCTCTTAATAATTGTATTGAATATATTTGTACATATTGATTTTTCTCTTTTAAAAATCTTTTCTTTTCAGATTTATTCCTGGAAAGATGATTGTGGAGTCAAAGTAAAATGACAAAGTAATTTCTATTTCTCCATAGTTATTTCTAAATCACTTTTATTAATTATGTCTTATTCTTACTTTATATCACTCTACTCTTCTGATGTGTTGGGGAGTCCAGCTCAGAGTAAGGAAATGCAGTGAAGCTGTGCACTTTGTGTTCACATATGTATAAGATCTTCATTTTGAATAATTGAATAATAAAGCTCTTTATCCATTATCTTTGAAAGGAAAAGAAACATTTTCCATAAAGTACATTTTATTATAGCAAAGTTTTTTATTTTCTTTGGGAAATTTATGTCCCCAAATTTCCTCATTCTATTAGCAATACAATATGCTGTAACCAGGAATGATGATGATGGATGTTATGGGAGGATGGGAGAAGATGTGAGAATGCATATGGCAGAAACATAAAGTGAGAGGATCTCATGGATGGAGGAGCTGCTGCTGTTTGGTAATAAAATGCGGGGATCACTAAGGGCATTTAACAGCGATATTTCATATGACTTTATTCATTCGGGCAAATATACACTAATATACGTAGTAAGCGTCCAACAAATGTTTATTTGCTAAGTGAATATGTAATACATACCATAAATAATAGATTTTACACGTATTTGTGTATGTATATATTTATAACACTTTATCTATCTTATCTAGTAAACTATTTCTTTCTATTTTCCACATTAAATTTCCATTTTTAAAATGTGAAAATAATGATTTCTTTTGTTTAATAGATCTTCATGTATTGGACACCTATCCAAGAGATTTTTTTATCTCAGTCTACTCAAGCTGTAAATTTACTGAAGATGACTTTGTTAAATTGTATGTGGAACAGAATTTTTAAGAATAAAAAAACATTAATTATAGACATAATAGTTATCTTGAAAATAAAATGACCCAGTAACATGTTCTTTCCTAGGGGCAGTTAATATTTTCATGCTTACCCTAAAATGTATGTCAGAAACTATTAAACTGGCATGCACCTTCCTTTCAAAAGTTTATGTTTCACCTAAAGTAGAGAGTAATGATAAACAGAGTGGGAGGACAAGGGCACTTGAATGCCCAGGTTTATGGGCTGGGGAAGCATGCATATTTTTACACACAAAGAAGTGGCAATTCACTAAGCATTTGTTCATCATCCAATAGGTTCCAGACACTGCAGACATTATGCCTGGCTCTATGGTAGGCACAGCGAGGAAATACACATGAATAGCATAAGTGTTATGGTAGGTACCAAGGAAGGTGTGTCACCAATGACTTATATATTTCCTTTATTTGTCTGCTTATGACAGAGACTTAGTGATTATGTCTTTCTTTCCAAAGTTACAGCTACAGGTTCTAATGAGAATTCTCCTGGAAGAGAGAATAACTCTTGCCTTTCAAAATACACCTCAGAGTTACAATTTGTAAGCTCACAGACACAGAGGAGGGCTGAGAAGCATGGGGCTCTGAAATGATTAAATAAAGTCACAGAATTGGAACCAGAGGAAGAGTACATGTATAGCCCAGTATTTTCTCAGTAACTTACACATCAAATGTTGTCCTATAGATTATTTATAGGTGACAGATACTAGATGTATAAAAGATGGAAAATATCATGGAGGAAATAAAGAATTAAAAAAATTACTGTGGCAGGGAGTATCAAGGACAAGTTCCACAGTTACAGTGAGTACTCTAATTAGTACTATCAAATTCAGACTACAATGCTTTCATGAATAATACCTATCTTTCTTTATCCCTTGTAGGTAATTTAGGCCTCAGGAAGGCATTATTTCCCAAATGGATCACCTCACTCCCAACAATGTGACTGAATTTATTCTCTTGGGACTCACACAGAATCCACACTTGCAGAAAATACTTTTCATTGTCTTTTTGTTCATTTTCCTATTTACTGTGCTGGCCAATTTGCTCATTGTCGTTACCATCTCCCTCAGCCCCACACTTTCAGCTCCCATGTACTTCTTTCTTACTTACTTGTCCTTCATAGATGCTTCCTACACCTCTGTCACCACCCCCAAAATGATTATTGACATGCTGTACCAGAGGAGAACCATCTCTTTACGTGGCTGCCTTATTCAGCTCTTTGTGGAACATTTCCTGGGAGGTTCAGAGATAATCCTCCTCATTGTCATGGCCTATGATCGCTATGTGGCAATCTGCAAGACCCTGCACTACACTACCATCATGCGACAGGGGCTCTGCCGCCTCTTGGTGTTTGTGGTCTGGATCGGGGGAATACTGCACGCCACTGTGCAGATTCTTTTTATGGTCACCTTGCCCTTCTGTGGACCCAATGTCATTGACCATTTCATGTGTGATCTCTTCCCACTGCTGAAACTTGCTTGCAGGGACACCTACAGGCTTGGAATGGTGGTGGCAGCCAACAGTGGGGCTATGTGCTTGCTCATTTTTATCATGCTACTCATTTCCTACGTAGTCATCATGAGCTCCCTGAAATTCCAAGGCTCTGAAGGACGACGCAAAGCCCTCTCTACATGTGGCTCCCACTTTGCTGTAGTTGTACTTTTTTTTGAGCCTTGTATATTCACCTACATGCGTCCTGTGGCCACATACCCTGTGGACAAGTTAGTGACTGTGTTTTTTGCAATCCTCACTCCCATGTTAAATCCTATCATTTACACAGTGAGAAATACAGAGGTGAAAAATGCCCTGAGAAGTTTGTTGAAGATGAGAGTAACTTAGGCTGTTCACAATGCCAAAAAGTGATGATGTATTTAAATAGGGAGGATTATATCTGTTGTAAACTGTGGAAGAAAATTAACACATTTTGCACATCCCTGATAGAAAAACAATCCCAGATATTAGCATTTATTGAGTACTTAATAGTAGTTAGTCTCTTTGATATGTGCTTTTATAGCTTTTAATACACTTTACCAAAGCTTCAATATTCATCTGCATAGATTCAGGATGTGCAGTGGAAAACACAACTATAAACCCCTAGTTTGATGATTCTAGAGTGCGTTTTTCTCCAGTCTCACAGCTACTTGACTAAATTTTTCACATGTATGTTACTTGGATGAAATTGGGTTTTTTGTAGAACCTTGATCTCAGAAGATCTTTTATTTTTGCTTTGCCTGTGGCAAATCAAAAAAGAGGCAAGAAATTCTTACATAGATATATGGAGAAGAATGAAAAGTTCACTGCTGATTTTTTTTTGGCACCATGAATTTACTAAAAGTAAAAAGAGAGACAGCCACAAAAAGAAGAAAGAATAATTTATATCCATCTCTATTTTTACCTAGAAATTTTGAAATTACTCTCAATTTGGTGTTATTTTCTTGAATAGCTTTACGGCTCACAGTTTTTCTTGAATATAAAAGACTTTTTTTCCTTTTTCTTACCAAGACTTGAGGAGCCATTTGAAGCAACAAAGGTAGGCATTCATTTAGTTAATCTCAACAGAAAGACATACAGTTATAATCCAATGCTATTGCTCTGTAGGCTGATACATATATTTATATTAAATGTTTTATTATCGATCAGGCACTTTGATTAGGTGATTTATCACATGCTAAATTGATAGTTCCGTTATTACTAGCCCCATTTTACAGAGAAGCAAATTGATTCCAAGAGACCTTTATTAATTTACTTGCCTCAGGTCAAACATCTAAGAGTTTTAGCTACAAAATTCAAATCCTGGTCTTCCAAATCTCAACCCTACGAACTTTAAAAGAAAACACAGTTGTAAGTTTATGTCCATAGATAAGAAATTTTTCTGCAGTCTTAATAATTCACTTTGTCCTTCAAGAAAGATGGTGTTGAATTTTTGTAGCTTTGTCTCACATGTAGCTATATAGTTAAGCAATAATATTCCTTTATGCACATGGAAAATATCAGGTCATTCTTTATTACTACATAACACTTTATAAATCAAAGCTCGTCTGACTATAACACTCCAACTTGTGTTCCTTCTCACAAATTTGCCTTTCTCAAACCCACCTGTCATCTGAAGCTATTTTTTAATTTGATCATAGTAGTGCCAGAGCACCACTCTTTGGGGTGACTGAGTGCTTTAGTTTTTGTATGGCTGTCTCAAATTCATAAGAAATAAAACCTTTTCCTGTGAAATCTAAGCCTGGAAGATTATATAAATAGCACTTAATCTATGAAAAATGTTCAAGTTTGCAGTTGCTGGTGAGAATTAAACATTTCAGTGGAATCTGGATTAAATGATGTGGTTCATTTTGACTGTCAGACAGGGAATGAGAGTAAGCCAGGGGTAAGGAAAAGAAAAAGTATTGAGTAAATGTTGTTTCTACTCTAAAACAAAAGGGAAGATTTGAACAGGGAAACTAAAGCCAATGATTATGTCTTAGGGGTGACAACAAGTAGTCAGTGGAGGGGTGAGAAGCTTAACAAGAAACAAATTATAATCAACAGCAAACTTGGAAAGTGTAAGAACTGAAGGAGGAAATGTAAGGCAGTCTGAAATTCTCAGTAGATGGAATTTTGCTGGTTTGTGACTATGTTTAAGGAAGGTTAAGATCTTCCTTTGTATTCATCATCAAGAGTCTTTCATGAGGGTCGACCGCCATCTGATTTCTTGTAATACTTAAAATGACATATAAGGAAGTAAGTATATTTACTCCAAAAGTTAATAAGATAAGTAACATTAGGATCTGTTGTATAAAAATCTTTTGGGTCACAGGGACTTTTAATTCAGTGAAAATGTTAGGCATTAAGTGAGAGGAGTGAGTTAACTCTTGTTGAAGGCCAAAAATGAGGCATGCATTTCGATAGATTATACACTTTAATTCTCTTAATGTAGCAACTTCTATTAGAAAGTTCTTTACTTCATTTTATATAAGAAGAAAGTGAGACTTAATGAGCATAAGCAACAATATCATCTTTTAGAGTCTGCCATCTCTACTATTTTGACTTCACAGTACTCCCTGCTAGCATGATATGAAAATATCAAAACACAGAACTGATAATTGGCCACATTGTGAAGACTGCTTGAGGCATTTTCCCCTTATTTTTGGGGACCACTTTCTTCCCTCAACTCTCCTTTAGCCTTCACTTCCCAGATTGCCTGCACTCTCTTGATTCCACTTGTGTCTGAGAGAAGCCATCCGATAATCTAATTTCCACAGATGTATTTCCTTTCATGGGCATCATGAAAAGTGGGATGTAATGGGCTCAAGAAATAAAATTCAAATGGTTTAACTTCAAAGAAAGTGACACATAGGTGAGAGAGATGTTTGGAGAAAGAACAAGTAACTCAATCACTGAGGAGACTGATACTTTGTTTGGTCTTGAGGGTAGCACTTTGAGGATTTAAATGTTGTTTCTATAGGACTTTTCCCGTTGTTATTCCATAGCATCAATATTTATTACTTGAAAAATGGCTCCATGTCCATTTAAGTTTAGGAAATTTTGACATTTCGTTTAGCCAAAAAGTATTGATCAGTGCCTACAGTGTGCCAAAGAGTCTGGGAGTTGTTGAATACTACAGACAAGGGCTGTGTTTGTGTGGAACTTAAATTCCAGTGGGGAATAGGTGGATAATAAGCAAGGTAACAAATAAATAAATGTAATTGTGTTAGTAATAAGTTTGCTGAAAAACATTTTATTAAGAACCTGATGCGGAAGAGAAGAATTAGATACAGATTTGTGTAGTTGTTGTTTTTGGTTTTTTGTTTTGAGGAAGATCGGTCCTGAGCTAACCTCTGCCAGTCCTCTATTTGCTGAGGAAGACTGGCCCTGAGCTAACATCCATGTCCATCTTCCTCTACTTTTTATATGTGGGACGCCTACCACAGCATGGTGTGCCAGGAGGTGCCATGTCCACACCTGGGATCCCAACTGGTGAACCCTGGGCTGCCGAGAAGCTAAACATGCAAACTTAACTGCTGTGCCACCCAGCAGGCCCTTGTGTAGTTGTTTGAAGCACAGCTAGATATTTAGTTAGGACCAACTTCAAATAACCATATTATCCCCACTCCCCCACCTCTTTCTTTTTATATGTAGGTTATTCTAACACATGCATTTGCAATGAGGATGTTACTTCTCCCATGTAGGTAAAAATGGTTTCTTGGGAGATGAAAATGTCTGTTTTTATATATAAAGCTTAGGCGTACATACATAAATAGCATACCCATGGTGTTACGATTTTAGGAGGGTGATTAGAGAAACAGAATATCTAAAAAGTGGGCAGTAATGAAAACAAAGATTGAGGAGCACTACTCTAACCCACAGTTAGGTAAGAACACAGAGTAGTTTTAGGATGTTAGGAAAGATAATCCAAGTGCAGAGATTGGCCCATCACCTGTGAGAATCATATGTGGCCAAATCTAGAGACTCTTCCTTCTCAGAAGACTTCCCAGGGTGTATGATCAAATATGTTAATGAACCAGTTGTAAATCTGTGAAGTGCGTTGTAAATGTAGGATATTGATATTTTTTACCATTGAAGTTGGAAAAACAATCAAGACTATAATCCCAAATATTTCTAAATTGAAATCATGTTATGAAGTGAGACAGAATTTAGTCCTATTTTTTTCTGACTGTGGTATATTTTTTAATCCTTAATAATGGCAACTGTCCTTCAGTTGGATATGACACAATTTGAGTAGTACTCGAAAGATGAAAGAGCACCAGATTAGGTGATAGAAAAATTCAGTCTTGGCACTTGCTAGGCAGCTAAGAATAAATCCTATTGAATTTTCCTCATATATATTAACAGGCAGACAGAACATTGTGTGGCTATACTGTTATTGAAGAATAGACTTTAGTTGTGGAGCAAATAATTGAATCATTAATACGATGATGTGGTTTTGTGTTTGTGGAGCATCAGGTTAGCCTGGTTCCAGTGAAGTTCCACCTCTGGGAAAGGTGGATCATTGCAGGAGTGGATGGGAATTCACTGGTATGGTGTTTAGCTCCTCAGTCAGTAGAGATGCAGCCTCAAAGGGATACGATTGGAATGAAGCAAGTCTTCACACTTTGAAATTCTGTGCAATTTGAAAATGGCACTCTGCCCTCTTTTAGCCCAGGTCTATTATCCAAAGGAGAACATCTTATTAACGAGGTGTCTTTTAAAATGTGGATTGGAAACTGTTTGCAAATTAAGCTCAAAATGCAGCCAAATGGCAAGCACAGTTCCGTGAATGATTTTGTAAAGCTTAATTGGCTGTGTTTTTTGGCAACATTTTCTATTTAGAGGACGTTTAAATTCCTCTGCCAACCACGAGGGTTGTTTTCTATTTAAGTCTTTGGACACTTAGAGGATTTGTTTTAAATCTTTCTTTAAAATCATTAGAAAGTCTGGTCCTATCAAAATAAGTTCCCATTAAATGATTGGATGATTTGTTCCCAATGCAGGCTTATTTGGCTCCACATTTGGATTTGCCACATTGAAACTCTAATATGCC
Organism: Equus caballus; assembly: GCF_041296265.1. NCBI lineage: Eukaryota > Metazoa > Chordata > Mammalia > Perissodactyla > Equidae > Equus > Equus caballus. The sequence goes on from NC_091695.1 coordinate 18,287,729, forward strand.
ATGATTCCCAGTTCTTATGTAGATGAAAGATCACATGAGTACATCCTGGGTGGGGTCAGAGCTTTGGTGACCCTGACATGATCCTACAAATTTTACTTGCACAATCTCCAACTTCTACTTCCTGGGACCATCAGGTAACTGGCTTTTGGAGGTCACAGAGATGACATCAGACTTAGTTTTGGAGGCAACTTTAAGAACTTATTTAAGTATTAGACATGTTCTTATTAATTTGAACCACTAATTTGAAATCATTGAAATAACTGAATCACCTATGCACATGGACAATTATGTTATACTTAAAATGTGTCAGTAGTTCACTCGTTTCATCTATATACACAAATCATGGCCTCGGGATGGAGAACCTTGAACTAGGAAAAAGTTTTAGCTTGATCTACCTTCTTTTGTAAAATTATCAAAACTTGTGTCTACCTTTTGGTCTCTATCCAGAACATGGGATTAGCAAATAAAAGAGTGCATTTGTTTCAGAGATGTGATCTTAGGAAGGGAAGGAACAAGACTAGCTGGTAAATCTAAGATAGTTTTATAGAGTTCTTTTTACAACACATATCAACTGTCAAGTCAGTTTCTTGGATTCAAACCCAGAGTCTATCACTTACTAACTGTACAGCCTTCTTTCATGCAACTCTTTCTCTCTGTGTGTATATGTGTATGTATGTGTAAGCATTATGCATATATTTGTTGCATCTCCATAAATTTCTGCTTTCCTGTTATACTAATTTCTTTTAACTTTTATTTTTCTACCAATATCCTTTGAGAAAAAAACTATGTGATGTTTTTCTTTCTTTTATAATTAGTTAATGATACTTCAAATTTCTGGCTTCAATTTTTAATGTAAAGGTGAATTGGATTTTAAAAATTTATTTATCTATCTACATAAAAGCAAATACATTTCTCTCTGAGTATCTCTGCCTACAAGGGTGGTTTTGGTGTTGGTGCTAATGTTGATGCTGATGAATTGTTCACGGAAGGAGTGGGGAAATCAAGAAAGGTCAATCGAGGATTAAGTCCCATCCTTCCAGAAGCATTTCCAAAAAACATTAGTTCTTGTGTCTACAATGGTATAGCAATTTCTATCATATAAAAGTGCAACTGTAGATAATTCCATCTTCACGCATCTCTCAAGGAAAGCAAAGTGAATTAGGAAGACTATCAACAGAAAAAGTCCTTTTAAATCCTTTAATTAGAGATGTATACTGTTGATGATATATGTGTCCAGATCTTCTGAGGAACACTGGGCTACTGATTGTTCATTAATAAATGATGACCCAGAGGTACTTACTAAACACATTGCCATCACTTCTTGCTATCCAGAATTTTGTTGAAGAAATTATTTTACTCCATAAGAAATTCAGACACAAGAAGCATGTATCAGCTATAATTTCAGCTTCATGGATTCAAATCCAGGCTCTATCATTTATTAACTGTAGCCTTAAGCAAATTAATTGTTTTGCTCTTTTTCAGTCATAAAAAGTGTCTAAATATATCCATATGTGATGATTCTATGAGAAAATATGCATAAAGAACTAGCAAAATGTCTGGTACACAGCACATACTGAATTATTTATTACTATTATTTGTTAGATATGGATAGCTGTGTATAGACTATATATCTTTCTACATATATTGCATTGCATTTAATTTAGGTTTATCTTAAGACCAATAATATCTTTATTGTCCTCAATGAAATTGTATGAACGAATGATTGATGAGTGCAAATTAAAGTGAGATATGGTTTTTCACCTTATCGCTTGGTTAATATAATCTAGATTGATAATATTTAGGGTTAGTAAAGCTGTGGGGAAAATTACTATTTAACATACTATTTCTGGGAATAAAAGATAGTTAACAATTATGAGAGAGCAATGTTACAGAATCTATTAAATTTAAACATATCCATATCTTTTGACATGGTAATGACAGATTTCTCCAACAAAAATAATCAAACCAGTAAGTAAGGATGTCCATAAGTGATGTCCATTGCAGTATTGTGGGTAAGGAAGAATACTATAAATAACAAATTTCAAGCAAAAATAGGCTGGTTAAAGGAGTTATGGTGTAACCATAATTCCGCAAAATGGAATAACGTAGCAATTAAAATGAAGGAAAATCCATAAATATTGACAAATAATGACAAATAATTTAACAAACTAAGTTAAAATTTCAGGTATAGTATATTTTTATAATTTTATTTACTGTAAAACCAGAAATGACTCTGCATACACAGTATACCTACATGCAAATGTACATCTGAAGAACATGCTCTAAACTCTTAATAGAGGTTGAACGAGTGCTTGTCATTGGGAGTGGTTCTCTACGTTAAACTTTCTATCACTCTTTCCATCTATATAAAATTTTCTCCAATGGCCATGTTTTACTTTTGTAATATATAAAAATAAATTATTTTTATTTAAACTATTCTGCTTTTGGAGAGGACTGCAGGCTATTTTAGAAAAAGTTTTGGAAGATATTTCTTTTAATGTCAATTCATAAACTTACATCCTTCATAGCATTAAGGAGTCATTAAGCTGATATCCTGTTAGCCATTTGAGCACTTAATAGAAGGACATGTTAAACACATGTTTACTGAAAGTCCAAAGGCAGGGGAACTATTTTAAAATAGCTTGTGGTCAGTATCATTCTCCTCATCCTGGGGGGAAAAATGGGGATACTGATCTAAGCTCTTTACATTGTAAAATCATTTAATCTTTACAACAGCTCTTTGGGATTGGTAACATTATATCACCATTTTACAGAGGATGAAAGTGAGGCACAGAGAGGTTGTCTGGCATATTATAGAAATTCATAAGGAAGAACTAATGGCAGTGCGGAAAATCAGGAACTTTACATATGTTTCTTTAAGCTTATAGCTTTTACTACTTATTCCCAACTGAACTCTAGTCTAGCACATCTACTCAAGGCACCTCATACCTAGGGTTAGTAGTGTATATAACTAAGTTTCAATAGACAGCCAAGATATGCTGGACAGAATAATATTTAATAAACATTTAAAAGATAATTTAATATTTTATCACTTTTTAATGTTTATAAGTTTAAATGTTACAATTTAAACTCTAATGCTAGGGACTTATGTTAAATACAACAACTGAAAAAAACAATTGAAATTTAGCGAGAATATATAACTTCTAGTTAATTACATCTCTGCAAGGTCCATAATGAAATCCAAGTTTTTGTGATGACAAAGTCACTCCTTCTCTCTCCCTCTTTATGGATAGGGTATTTTCTTGTATCCCTCAGACTAATGAACATGCCAGTAAGTGAGAAATATGTACTATCTACATAATGATTAGATATCTGAAGAAATGTAATTCCTTACTTCTTTATATGAACAGTCTTTTGAGCTATGGTATTTCACAAGAACACTGGAAAGAAAAGGACATTGTTACAGAGAAGATCTGATGGCAGTGATTCAACACTGAACTCGAAGTCCAAGGTTTGGTTCAGTTCTTGGGTTTGGCTACAGCATGTCTGGGAGTAGAAATACTGAAGATGAAAGATGGTAAATGGGATATTCGAGACTGAATGGCAGAAGAATAGCAGTGAGGCTTGGATAATGATGCTTTCTAATTTCTTGAGGCAGGGACTGGCACCAGCATTGCCTGGCCCGCATGGTTCAATGCAGTTTTCTTTGGATGAATTCAGTTTCATGGATTTTATTAAATTTTATTAAATGACTAGTGTGCCCTCTGCACAGCACTACATATTTGGTAGAAAGAGAATAAATCAGCTCTCCTTAAGCATCCAAGTGAGGAGATAAAACCAACATGAAATTTTAAAAAAATAGCTAAGAAGATAATTGAATTATTTCTGATAGGCAACCTATAAAGGTATAAGTAGCAAACACCTAGGATGATGGTGTTGAAGGGGGCATTAGGGAGGAAGTGAGGCATGAAGGAGGTGTGGCAATGGATTTGTTGATAACAGATGGCATAAGCAGAGGCAGGAGGAAGTCAGAGGCTTATAGAAATGGAAAATAATCATGATGACTATTTGAATAGTGCTCTCCAAACATTCTCCTACCTGTTACTTCCTTTGATCTTCATGGAAGTGTTGTGAGGCAGGGCATAAAATTCTTAGAGAGGTTGTAGAGCATAGCAGCTAGTAAGCTAGTAGTCTGTGCTATGAACTTGATCATATACCCACCAAAAGGCTTTGAGAAAGTTGTACAAGTTCTCTAAGCCTTATCCAGTGCCTCAAAGAAACCAAGATAATACTAGTTTCTGTCTCATACAGCTCTTGTGAGAATGAAAAGAGAAAATCATGAAGCTCTTAGCATAGTACCCTCAAATAATAACTACCTGAGACCTACTGACTTTAATTGCTAGCACATTGTGTTATTTTTGCAAGGTTTGAATGTCATGTAGTCAGTCAGTGGCCTGAGTGAGATTGAGAACTAAATCTGCTCATTCTGAACCTACGGCCTTTCCCACCATCCTGAAGAGACTGAGCTGTGTGCTCTGGTAGTAAGAGGTGGGCTTGACTGCAGTGGGAAGGAGACACACAAAACATACAAAATGAAGTTGATTTCTTTTGGAGAGAGTCTTGGACAACATATTGAGAAGTTGATGTATGTACTAGTAGTCAAAAGAGATTTGTGATGAATTCATAGATTTTAAGACAGAAGGGACATTATCTTTCCTAGTGCATTTCATTTTAAAATATTTTAAGTCATGAGATGGCTCAAAGCAAATCTTACTTGGATTTGTAAATGTAAACATTTGGAAGTGTAAACATTTAATGCAGATAATAGCCCAGCTGCTGTGTTTGAAAGAGACAGAGTCCCTGAGATGGCTCCTTTGAAGCCCAGCATTCCACTCATTTACCACAACTGTCTTGTTCTCCAGATGAGGAAACTGAGACCCAGTGTAGTGAGCAATGTAGCAAAGTATCCTAGGAGTTAGAGGGACAACTTGCAATAAAACCCAGTTATCCTGATTTCCAAGAATGTGTTCCTTCTACTTCATTATGGCTATTAAAAAATATTTGAAGTTCTTGGGCTGGAGATGGGAGAAGTTGAGATTAGTGCATTTTGAAGATTTGCAAAGTGTCCTGGCAGCTGTATTTAGTATGAAGGATAATTCTAAGAGTGGGTCTTTGAGTATTTACAGGAGTCTTAAATAACACTTAGTTTACATCCCCATTTTGAAAGCAATAGTCTCTAGCATATTCCCACCAAGTGACGGACAGCTTTTGCTTAAGTAACCCTATGACACTGAAGCAATTATTTTAGCACATCATTTGGCTGCAGTAACAATTGCTAGTTGAGAACACTGCTCGCTGCTCCTCATCCTCAAGATAGGATTTGTCATAGGACATATCTCACGTGATATGAAAAATAAATGTGATAATGCATGCAACATAGCTAGCACCTTTCTAGTACACGGTGTAAAATAAATGAGTTGTGTTTATTGATATTTTGATTATTCTTTAGAATTCTTTGTTTCATCTGGAATAACCACTTTACAAGGAAAAATGGAAGGAATGATTTACACTGATTCAGGCTCATGTGCAGAGATGGTGTCAGCTCAGTTGGGCCTGGGTCTTCCTGGAGCAGAGAAAGAGAGTTAAGAACTTTATTTTCTTTAATCAGCATATCTGGAAAATGATTAGAAGCTTGGAAGCTTAGTTAATGGTTGTAACTTCTGGTTTCAGGATTAGATTTTATATGTGTGTGTGTGTGTATATATATATATGTATATATATATAAAATTAGAACATGTTCTTTATTATGGAATTGCTGTTAAATTTTATTGTAGAATTGTTTAATGAAATGAGCACAGAAAGCATAAATATCACTCAAAGTATAATAATATTACAGGATGATTGAAATTATATAGATATGAATGTAGATAAGTAAAGAATAGAGTAGAACAATGAGAAATATTTGTATGTTGAAAGTCTGAAATAAATTTTTATACTTACTTATAATTATGTTTTAAGGGAAATAAAAATTGGAAGATGACAGACCTCTGGAACTTAACATTAGTAGAATCATATATGAGAAAAGATTATTCAGGTTAAAGAAATATGAAAAGCAGCACATATGTTTGCATACACAGGATGTGAAACCTGATATCATGCACCTAATATGAGTAGTAGATTTTTTCAAATAAATAGTAATTTTCCTCTATAATGCCAACCTCAGGGATTTACTCAAATGTCTCATGTGCCCTGACTGACAATGAAGATAAAATTATGGCCACCATGAGCCTGAAGCTGAAGAAATAATTTCTTTTTAAAGCACAACCAAACCAAGATACTTAAGAGGTCAGGAGTAACGGGTGCAAATTGCTGTCCAAATCAAGAAATTTATTTTCTTAACCATTTCTCACCTGTGTCCTTTCTACATTCACTGTAACCATGGAACTGAATAGCAGTGTGAATGAGATCATTCTGCTTGGGTTAACACAGGATATTCTAAAGGAGAAAATAGTGTTTGTGGCATTCTTGTTTCTATATCTCACAACCCTGTTGGTGAATTTACTTATTGTGATGACCATAAGATATAGCTGGATGCTTGGGGGCCCCAGGTACTTCTTTTCTATTTATCCTTCACTGATGCCTGCTTTTTAACAACCACTGTCCTTAGGTTGCTTATAGATTCTGTATCTGAGAAGAAAATCATCTTTTACAATGAGTGCATGACCCACATCTTTGCAGTTTACTTCTTTTGCTGCATGGAGATCTTGGTGCTCATCCTCATGTCCTTTGATTGCTATGCGGCCATTTATAAGCTCCTGTGGTACACAACTATCATGAGCCAGTGTGTCTGTGGGGCGTTGGTGAAACTGGCCTTGGTGGGGTCCTGTATCCATTCCTCAGCACAGAGTCTCTTGACTTTGAAATTACCCTTCTGTGGCCCCAATGATACCAATCAGTATTTCTGTGATATGCAACCTTTGTTGAAAATTGCCTGCATGGATACTTATGTCATCGATCTACTCATAGTGCTTAACAGTGGGGCTATATGCATGGAGAGTTTCATGATCCTGCTTATCTCCTATATTTATATCTACATTCTTTGAATAACCACAGCACAGAAGGAAGAAGGAAAGCCCTCTCCACTTGCACCCTCCACATTATTGTTATCACCTTAATCTTTGTTCCATGTATATTCACATGCACGCACTCTCTAACCACATTTCCAGTGTACAAGATTGTGCCTATGTTTTACACTATCAGGACACCCTTGCTCAACTCTCTGATTTACACTCTGAGGAATGCAGAAGTTAAAAATGCCGTGAGAAAATTATAGGGCAACAAACTCTGACTTGAGGTGGTAAAGAGCAGAAGACTCCATTTGCTAATTCTGTAACAGTTTAAATAAAATTGGATTGATAGAAAAGAGAAAGTATTGTCATCCCAATGTAAGTAATCTAGTCTAGCCGCAGTAGGATGTTTGAAGAAATAGGTAGTATGATCACAGTGCACAGACACATTTTCTTTCCAGCCAACATCACAAAAAGTGTCATAATATCAAGAACAATGATATTTGAGGGAGGATAAACCCACTCACTTCTCTCTGCATTGCAGCTTTTTAGTCAGATCCTGTTGTAAATATAGCGTTAGCTCCCTCTTTGTACATTATTCTGGTTTGTATTTCTCTTCTCCATATTTCTCATCCAAATTGAAAAACTTGTCCCTGATCTTGACTCATCCATTGTGTTGGCAAATCAGTTCCGGATTCTACTAAATCTAGATCTTATCTTTTCTGGCTCAACAGTGAATAGCCCAGAGTCACTAGAAGAAACTTATGATCCAAGGGTGTATATTTATATATTTACATATCAAATAATTAACCCCCTATTTCATGCTTGTTTCCCCTTAGTAACACTCTTAAAAATTAGCTTTTCCTTTGTCTCTTTAACAGGTGCAATGAGATAATTCATAACACCTTTGATTCAAACAGGGATAATTCTAGTTATAACAAACATATTCATTGCATTGATTCATAATTTCTCTCCATGTACTTTGAGATATTTTTTCTTTGTTCATCAGGTTAGTTATTTTTTTGTTTATGCTATTTACATTTCTGGGTTTTTTTTTTTTCACTTTCTTTTATTTTCTTCTTCTTTTTTTTTTTTGGAGGAGATTGGCCCTGAGCAAACATCTGTTGCAAATCTTCCTTTTTTTTTTCTCCCCAAAGCCCCGGTACCTAGTTGTATATCCTAGGTGTAGGCCATTCTAGTTCCTCTACGTGAATACCACCACATCATGGCTTGATGAGCAGTGTGTAGATCCGTGCCCAGGATCTGCACCTGTGAACCCTAGACCACGGAAGTGGGAAGTGGAGTGTGTGAACTTAAGCATTTGGCCACAGGGCAACCCCCTATACTATTTAGTTTTATATACATATCAGCTTTTGTAATTTAAGTCTGGACACGTCCCTAATCTTTGGTTGATGAATTGGTGGCAATTTTTATAAAATTGCGAGCTGTAAAAACCAACACCTCATGGATGAGATTATGTAAATGAAAAAGGCAACAACTGACATAAAAAACAAAACCAATTTCATAATAATCCACCCGAAAAGAAAAGATGTTCAGAGAAATGAGATTCCCATCTTGGAAATACAGAACAAAATATATCAAGGAAGCAAAATTTCTCATGAGGTATCATGTACAGTCGAACTGCAGGGAAGTGTTTCACTGACTAGTGTATACAGCCGGTCAGTTGCCTGGCAGGTACACTTCTGGGTTAGGAGAAATGTTTCAGGCTATGACTTCTTGAGTTCTACCTTCATCAAGCAAAGGTATGGTCATTGGACTTTCTATAGAAATGGTCCTCCTTGGAGAGAAAGTTACTGACCAGTGACTAGGATAACCACCTGGTGTTTTGATTTATATTTTTCATTTATCTCATTAAATTTACATTCTGGTTCAAGTAGTGTCAACTAATGAGTATGGACTGGAGGAGTCAGTCCATGAAGAAGTGAACAATGAATTTATCTTTGAGAATAAATGTAATCAGGACTATTCTTCTCCAAATCTGAGACCCTAAAGTGTATCAGATGAACCCATAAATGCCACCTTGGGAGGTTTGGCATGAGCATTCCTCCTCAGGGATAATGCTACTGATGGACTTTCAAACTCTGATAATAAATGTTTGGAAGATTTATTTAAATCTCATATTCTTTACTAGAAAATATCTCAAAGGACAAGTCCTGTAAATCATGAGGTGGAAATTTTCTGGTTTGTAACATAGGGCATCCATAAGATGCTTTCCTTGCCAGCTTTGCCACAAATTCAGCATTGGTATTAATTGCTATTTATTAATATTATATAAGCAGAAGAGAAGAAAGGGAGAAAGGAACAGTAGTAATGACGATAAGATTATGGAGTGTAGAAAGCCTTTCGTCTTGAATTTTTGGAGTCTCCTCTGGGCAGAAGTGTTTGTGGAAAGTCACTAATGATTAGAAATCTTCTTTCTTTTTTCCATCAACTGTGATTCACTGAGAGATCTCTGAAAATGCATGTGTTTAGGACACCAAAGCTCAGAGGAAAAGTTTCATTTCAGATCTTATATTAAAACTCTAAAATAAAATCAAGAATTCTTACGGGGTTACATACTGTCTCTAAGCTGATGACTCATATTTATATCTCCACCTCAGAACAGAATTATATATTCAATGACTTGCTTGACATCTTCCCTTATATAGCTAATGGTATTTTCATATTTAATGACTGATTGTTCTTGTCCTAAACATACTCTGCCGGTAATCTTGCTCAGGAAATGCCATCCTTCCAGAGTCCCAGGCCAAAAACATGTAGTCAAAGTTTGATCATTTCACAGCTCATATATAACCTATTAGAAAAAAAGTTGTCTTCAAAATACATGCAGAATATGATATATTTTCCCACTAATTCTCCTACCATCCTGGTCTTGGCTGCCACCATCTCTCATTTAGATCACAGCCATAAACTCTAAGAATTCTCCCTACTTCTACTCTTCTTCTGCTAAGTCCATTTTCAGCACAGCAGCCAGAGGATCCTTTTAAAACTAGAGTCAAATCAGGACACTTCTCTGCTTAAAACTGTGCAATGTCTCCATTTTGCTCAAAGAGTGAAAAATCCTCACAATGATTTGAACTTCTGTTGCCTCTTTGGCCCCTTCTGGTACTTACACACTTGATCCCTTGGTTCCAGCAACACTAGCTTCCTTGCAATTCCTTTTTTTTCTAGTAGGTTATATGTGAGCTGTGAAATGATCAGACAGTGTGTCACTTTATGGCATTTGCTTCAGCTGTTTTCTTTACTTAAAATCCTCTTCCAGTAAGGTGCTTGGTGAACAGCTTCATCTCCTTGTGGCATTATTATAATCTCCCTTCAATGAGGCCTCCCTTATGTCATATTTAATACAGCATTCCCGTTAGTACTCCAGATCCCTTAATCTTACCCTATTTCTTTCAACTTAATAGCATTTGTCATTTTCTAACACAGTATTTAACTTATATTAATGGTTTCTTGTCTGTTCCCACTAGAACATGAGATCCAAGAAGATATAGATTTTTTTCCATTTGGTCAGAAATATATACCAAGCCAGTGGTTGAGTGCTGTGATCATAAAGGAAGCTCATTAAATCTTTATGGTAGTTGTTGTTATTGAGTGCTTAGAATTTGATGAGTCTAAACTGAAGATTGTAATACTAGGACCTGTTGGTTTTTATAAGAATGTTTTACTTCATGTTTCCATTTGAGTGATAATTTCAAAATACATGTAAGTATACTCTGGGTCATCTGATGACCAGCTTATATACAATTGTAAACATATAATCTCAATACCAGAGTGTGATTAATGTTATGGCGGCTCTAAACACTGCTACAATATGATTGAAGGCTGAGAAGTGAGCAGACATGAACCTGAGCAAATAATTAAACTCACATTGTGGTTTATATTATGGGTGCCTTTTTATTTGGTCAAAATAAGCCAGTCTATGAGAGGCCTCTCATCTCTGGGCATTAACAGAATTCAGTGTTTCCTTTAAGTCTAAAGATGAGACCCCGATCCATAGATGTCCCAGAGTGAGGGGAAGGATGTGTCAACTAATCTTATTGTGGCAAATATTTCATGATATATACATGTATCAAATAACCACATTCTATAACTTAAACGTACACAATATTGTACTTCCATAATATATCAGTAAAGCTGCAAGAACAACAAGTAAAGGAGATGCAACCCTGGCAGTCAATTTCTGAACTTTTCTTCCTAAATATCTATTTTGATGAACTTCAAACTCAGATGTTATAGGTTTTGATTGCCGATGTAAATCTGTATGCTTAATGTAAAAATATTCAAAATGTTTGGTAAGGAATTTCATCTTTGCATGTGACATATAATCCTAGAAATCCAGTTATTCTCCCAGGGGTACAGTATTATCATAAAGAGGAGACTGGTCTCATCAATATTTTCAGTTCTGTAATTTCTTTGAGTAAGGCTAGATTTCTATAAAAGACAGGCCAAATGTTAGCATGGTTTAAAGTATAGACATTTACTATTTTTGATATAAAAATTCTATGTTAATGGTCCAGTTTGGCAGGGCAAGTTCATTTCCTCCTCTTTTTTCAGGAGCCCAGGTTCCTTCCAAGCTGCTACTTGGTCATCCCCTAGGGTCTTCATTTTCAAAATGTGATGCAAATATTAGCATCACTGGCATCACCTGGGAGCTTGTTAGAAATGCGGAATCCTAGGTTCCATCCTACACTTAATGTGTCATAATTTGAATTTAACCCTAGAAGTTTCATATGTACATTATAGTTTCAGAACATTGACATAGAGCACTGTCACCTACAGTCGTGACCCCATCAGTTTGGTTTCAGGTGTCAAGAAGGGAAAATAAATTTGAGTAGTACAATCCAATGTTTTAGACTTCAGTCTGGAGATTAACATACCTCTTCTCCTCACATCCCATTGAGAAGAACTTAGTCACAGAGCTGCATCTAGATGCAAAGAGAACTGGAGAATGTCAGATGTGCTCAGGTGGCCATGAACACAGGAGCCCCTCTGTTACTACAGAATAAGGGAGAATGGGTTTTAGTGGACAACTAGCAGCCTCTGCCCCAGGCACCTGGCACCTAGAACATCCACCAAAACATTGTTTATTCAAAATTAAATTTAGCTTGAGAAATATTTATTGACTTCCTATTATTGCCAAGTACTATTTTATGTAGTAATGAAAAAAGAAAAACTCTGTCTTCACAGCTCATATTCTTGTGTATTATGCCATTTCAAAAAACCCAATAAATAGTCCAAGAGTTTAGAGTTCCCAGGATTTGAAGAGATTGAATGAATGTTTCTTAAACTAAGGGCTGGCAATTTTTTTTAATGATGACTTAAAAATTTGCATTTCAAATGGCCTGCAGCACTATAAACTCCCATTTTCATCATAACTCTCATCCCTTCCCAAATCCTCTTTCATTAGATCTTCTGGATCTCAGGAAAATAACAAGCAGAATCTCCTACACTTTCAAACTCTATGTGAATAATTTCTTGCTTTCTTGGGTCTTCCTTCCATATGCTTATGTTTCCTACCTAAGGACTTTTCTAGTAGTTCTACTTTTACATATTGATTATAAATTTTAGCTTTTAGTGATCTTTACTTTCTGGTGAAAACTAGGGAGCAGGCAATTACAAACTATCTATCATATATTAGTATTCTGTAATAGATTAGCAAATCTATAAATAAATAATTATAAAAACTTGTACTTTTTAGAGATATATGTTTCTCATGGTACTATTTTTAATATGATGAAAGACATATTTATTATTAGACCCAAAGACCTTTTGTCTCTCTACAAAAAATTAAGAAGACAAAAGTCAATAAATTTAAACTTATCTTTAGTAATCAATATCTTAGTACATTATTTTATTTGGAAATAATCTAGATATTCAATGACTATCCATTATTTGGTCTAACTTATTATAAGCCTTTTTGTATTTGCATCTATTTACAATAATTATTTTTAAAATTATTCTTAGACATCAAACATCTATCATCTTAAGTTATTTTTCTTGCTGATAATTTTGTAACAGAGATAACATGAGCTAATTTAAGTAGTGTATTCAGGTAAATAAAGTTATATGCTTTCATTACATTTAATATTGACAATACTGAGGGCATGTTTGTTTTTATTAAACTAAAATGCTTAAGCTAGCATTTATGTATTAAAGATTATCCTGATCATGTGAAATTGAAAACCAACTGAGTTTGATTATATATTTCTGAGAGTTTTAGGAATACTTAATTTATATAAGCATTTATTTTTCTTTAGGCCAATTAAATAGAATTATCTTTAAAACCACATATATAAAGTATACTAAATATATAGATATATATAAACATATGGATAGACAGAAACAGAGATCTTATAACTTTTATTTTAAAATTTTAACCATGTCTCAGGTATAACAATACAATACTCAAAAGAATAGCTGGATCCAAATTGTGTTTCTTGCAGATAGACTAAGTTAATATTACCTGCTCAGATGGCCAAAGTTTTTAAGACTTTTTATTTGTGCACTATAAGGATTCTTTTAAAGAAGCTATTTTTGGATTCATTTTGTCTTTTAGGAGCTTCTCCATACCAATCAAAGAATGCATTCCATTGTCTCCAAGAGGTTTGAGATCTAATTTTCAAGAGTGCCCTTTAATGTGGACTATCTTATCCAAGTCAAAGTTTCCCCAAAGAGGCCACTACAATTCTAACTTATCCAAAAGTTCACCAACTTTTCCGGAAAGACAAACGATCCTGGTCCACAGTGGGTATACATATAAGAGGCAGGTGTCTTTAAGGGAGGAGGAGAAAGAGAGTTTGACCAGGTGGAACCCATCTCTGTCTTTAGATTCCCTGAAACAAATAATCTATGGGAATCCTAGTAATTTTCCTGCTGCCCCAAACCCAGACAATCATGGGTTTCTCCCCTTACAGACACAAGTGTGACCTACTAAGAAGCTTCAACAAACAAAATAAAGGTATGCACAATAAAGTCAGAGAGCTCGAATGCAAAGAGAGCCGAGAATGGATCCAAGAAAGACATGCTCAAACTCTAGGGTCTGTGAGAAAACAGTGAGCTCAATGAACTCTGTGGATGCCAGCACTTCGTTGCTCATTGGCCTTGGAGTCCTTGAGGGTCTTCTTTGAATTCAACTTCTGATGTCATAAACTGTCAAAAGTCCAGAAATAACAAAATTAAAGCCATCAAATCAATAAATAGTATTTAGTAAGAGTTTACGGTACATATAAGACAGTTTGTGAACTGGGACCTTCATATCAGTCTTTGAAAGTAGAATGGGTTTATCTGAAGTACAGTCTACATGCTGTAAACACATTGCACATGATTTATCTTCAAAGTAAATCAGAATTTAAAGAGTGAAAACTATGAACTCTCTATTGGACATCATCTCTTTTTATTGAATTAATGAATAATAACAAAAATACAGAAATAGGCTTATGCTCCTGGATTATATGCAATAACTTGTGGCCAAAAATGTTCTTGTCATGAAAAACTAGAAAAGCCAGATACTATAGAAAAATCACCTGTATGAGGTACTGGAGACCTGCTGAGGTAACAAAAATGGAAAGGAATAAGGCTCGAGAGAGACAAGCCCTTCAATAAAGTGAATTGAATTCTGTGATTGCTTTTACCCTGGAAGCATTTGTTCATTCTGGGCATAGACAGGAGCCTGAGAGTTTGGGATTTACACCAGTTGAGTGTTACTTCTGGGACTTGGATGAGGGCGAAAAGACAAGGAGAGCTTTTGGAGGAAATTTGGAGAGCCTCAATCATACAGTATTTTTCCCTTAAGACATGTCTTCAATTCTAGAGGCTGTACAGGGTGTGTTATGGGTTGAATTTTATCCCCCCAAAAGATCTTGAAGTCTTAACTCCCAGTGGCTGTGAATGTGAATTTATTTGGAAATAAGGTCTTTGCAGATGATCAAGTTAAGATGAGACCATTAGGGTGAGCCCTAATTCAATACAACACGTTCTTATAAAAAAGGGGATATTTGGACACAAAGATAGACCTGCACACAGGGAGAATGACATGTGAAGATGAAAGCAGAGTGTGGTGATTCATCTACAAGCCGTGGTACTCCAAAGATTGCCAGCAAACCACCAGAAGCTAGGGGAGAGGCATGGAACAGATTCTCTCTCATTTCTTCAGAAGGAGTCACATAATAAATCCAAATAAAAAAGAGCAGAAGGCAAATAAATAGAATATAAATATGAAGATAATACAGATAGAGCCTAAATCTGGTATTTGAATAGAAGAATAAAGTTGATAAACTTCTATCAAGTGGTGGTAGTATCATGGGTGTATACATTTGTCAAAAGGCATCTACTGTACATTTTAAAAAGGTGTATTTTGTTGTATGCAAATCATACCTTAAGAAGCTGATTTAGAAATAAAAATGTTTCAAAACTTTTTCCTTTCCATTTTCTCTCTTCTCCCATTCTTTAGCTACTGCCTTCAAAATATTTTAGAAATTATAGAAATTTTAATTAGTAGTTTTCATTGTAATTATTTATATGATAATATATACTATTAGTGTCATTAGGATTTATCATTATTATTATATTTAACAGTAACATTTTCTAAAGGAGGAAACTAGGAGAAGAAATTTACCTAAAATCACAGACACATAAGTGACTAAGCTAGAATTTAATTACGTCACATCTATTGGAACTTTTACCTGGGCTCAGAGCTTTGCCTGCCATTAGAAAAGATTCAATTTAAAGTCCTTGGAAAATTTTAGGAGTCTATACCTCAATGTGATTTTGAAGGTATGCTTTTTTCTTAGAGCAGGGTGCATAGTGGAGCATAGGGTGCACTTGGTAACTGAAATGGGAAGTGTCCCTTAAGACTGCTAAGAGAGGACAAGGGTTCTGAAGACAGAATCTGCCTGTTGACAGTCTTATCCGGGATTAATTGGCCCCATGGTTTGCTGTGATCCTAAGTTAACTGATCCAAGCAGCTCAGTAAGCAAATCCTTCAGGGTTGGTGGGAAGAATAGAACCCTCATCACTCCAGATGCTGGACTTCGGTGAAATTCTATGAAATTCCTACAAATATCTGATGGAGGAAGAAGAAATATCTAACTCCCATGCTCTGCCAAGGAATGTTTTGGGGTAATAGAGCTAGTTTTGGAGATATTTCCATCACAAAAGAGTGGGAATATTTCTTTTTTTTATTCTAGAGCACTCTAAGAGTAGACATAAGAAAGTTTCTACTGGTATTATGACTCTTTTGTAGAGGTTAACTTAGGCTTTTTGGAAGGATTGTCTATCTGTGGACTATCTTCTCTCCCTATAAATCTTGCAAGGGAATGCAGAAAGGATCTGCTTGAAGTACAATTTACATGTTGCAACATACTGCATATGATTCATCTTCAGAGTAAATCAGAATTGAAAGAGCAAAAACTATAAGGTCTCTATTGGACATTATCTTTTTTTCACAAGAAGAAAGGTAAGTTTTCAAGCCCCACTGAACTATTTTCTTTCTCTTCCCTCCCTCTGGGACTGAGTTTTAGGGCAGCTGCCATCATCCAGTTCTGTCTCCTAAGAAATCTTAAGTTCCAGGAACATATTTCTCACGGAAATGAGATGATTCTGATGTTTCAGAGTCCCTGCCCTTTATTGGCCTCTATTTGATGCAGCAATGTCTCAGCCCCAATTCTTATTTTAAAAACTGGTATATTGAATGGGTAGAGGTATAGTATACCATACCTGCAAATTTCTTAATTGCAAAGCTTAGGGTCAGGAGAAGGATAGGAATGCATAGGGATGATATTATGATTCTATGATATTGATTCTTCTAATATTGGCTATCTAGGACCCACTGTCACCCCTGTTAACAGCCAAAATTACACTCTCTTTCTGGGATTAGTGTAAAGGATAATATGAGCAGTGGAAGAGAGAGAAGTAAAACCTAGTGAAATCCGAGGACAAACTACTCTTGATCCCTATCAAGGCTCTTTGCTCACCCTCACATTGTGGGTTTTCCTATCTCATCCCTTGATTCTTATTTCTCTGGCTTTTTCCCACATCACATTTTTCTCTTGGCTTTGATACTTTCCATCATTCCCTAACCTCTCTATCTTCTCCTCACCGTTACTTTTCAAATACACATATAAAATGCTCATCTCTTTGTTTGACCCATCCTGAAGTTTGCATCCACTTAATAGTCAGGACTATACTGAACCTGTCAGTGGTCCTATTCTTTACCTGTTTTGGTTTCTTGGCTTTATACTTGCTCTGCCCCAGATGTTTGGAGACTAAGCTTTGCATGGCAGTGTAGGGTGGAGTTCTGGAGAGAGAGATGGCCATGGAGCATGAAGGTTTGGATTCAGGTTCTGGTTCCGGTTCCTTTCTGATTACTCTTTACTAAAATTTTCCTCCCAGCTTAGCCCAAAGTGCATAAAATAAAATAATAGGAACTGGCTTTATGAAATATTGTAAAACCAAATGAACAAAAGATATTAAACAAAAATGAGAGAAGGCTATAATTAGGGATTGCATAATTCCATAAGCACACACACACACACACACACTTCAGCAGTGGAAGGTCATTAGCAAGAAAGTTATTTGACTGGGAAAACATAGAAGGCCTTGCTAAGGAGATGCAATTTGAACTGGATACTCTGTACACAGGTAGCAATGAGTATCAGAGGAAAGTCATTTACCACTAAGAAATATGGAAAATTCAGAGAATGAGATGGTTGGAGTGTATTTATGAGGGACAGCAGTGTCAGGCTTGGTTGGAGCATAAACAGAAGCACTGGGAAGAAAAAGTGGAAAGCAAGATGAAGGCACAGCGTTAGAGAAGGCCACGTGAGTATTTCAGTCATTGCATTTGAAAATCATTTGTAACCATTTTATTGTATTTGTGATTCATCATATTTTCAAATTGTCCACTTTTATTTTTCAATGGATAGCAAGGAGCTAAAAAAGAGGGAGAGGACACAAAAAGTGAGGAGAATAGAGAATATCTGAAATTGTGTTTCTTCTTTCTGTTTATGAACAAAAATTAGCCTGGGAGGATCCACTTAAAGAATTCTAGGATTGGCAATTTATAATACTTATATTTGTGAAGTATCAGCCCAATTTTGTGGTACGTACAAGGCAATAATTCTTACAATGAAAACTCACATAAGTATCTCATTCAAAGTATTATTTTTCTTTCATTAAATTGTGTAAGACATTATGTTTAGCATTAAATGGATATTAAATACTGTGTGGAAGGAATTATTATGTTCTATGTTTTGAGTGTATAAAAATGATCCTGTTTTTAGGGCAGTGAAAATATTCTGTATGATATTATAATCATTGATATATATCATTACACATTTATCCAACCCCTTAGAATGTACACCACTAAGAGTTAACCCTGAGATAAATTATGGACTTTGGGTGATTACTATGTATCTATGTAGATTCATCAATTATAACAAATGCACCATTCTGGTGAGGAATATTGATAATGAGAGAGTACACATGTGTGAGGGCAGGGGCTGTATGGGAAATCTCTGTACTTTTCTCAGTTTTGCTGTAAACCTAAAAGTGTGCTAATAAATTAAAGTTTAAAAACAACAAGAGTAACAAAAAATTATCCTGTTAAAGTTAGAAGAGATATTTAATTTCTCTATTCTCCACAAGACTAACTGAGAGTTTCCTAAGAAAGGAAGTAACAAGTCTGAAGCCTCTGGTGAATCATATTTGGGATGCCTGCAGACCCCATCTTTATTTTGTTGGGGCCATAGAGAATCAAGTTGTATGCTTTCTACTGTTTCTAAATGTAGGGCATAGAAAGACAAATGTCTTTAGTAGAATGCTGACATCTTAAAGGAGGTAGGCACTTCATTACAGATGACCTCAAAGTCCAATTAGACTAAATTTAGTTAAAAAAAATGACAATTTTATTAAACGACTTTGAGTGATTCTTGTTAAGTACTGTGCAAGTCTTAATACAAGCTGCTATCATGTTTTATATGCCTCCAAATTTTGAATTTTACCAATAAAAATATCTTTAAACTTCATAGCCTGGGTTTCATGGTCTTCAACCAGGAGGACAACTTGCTTTTCCAAGCTTTTCTACTATAATAAAAATACAGTTAATAAGAGAGTACAAAATGCTGAAAAACGTTTTATTACTTATTAAAAAGATTGATAATTTCTAGCCTTTGGGGCAGTAATATTGTACATCAGCAATTATTCTAAAGTTTTTTGTAGAATTATTATTTATGAGAGTGAAAATTGAAGCAATGTAAATATCTCAATGGACAAATGGTTAAATAAATGCTTCCTATAAAATTTATATATTATAATATTATTAAATTGATAATTAAACAATGAAAAGTATAAGAACTTGGGAAGAACTACTATAACAATTCTTAAGTCAAAATCAGAACACAAATGATAGTACATGACGATTTCAATCACATAAGCTATATTATGAGGCATAGGTAAAGGGTTGTCAAAGTAAAGCATATTTCATTCAAGACCCTGAAGGGCTCGGGGTTAATGGGAACAAAGATGAGTGAACCAAAGTGAGAACATTTTCTTCAGGAGGAATTCTCTAACATTATGCTTAATTATATTGAAATATTGTTGTTCAGATTTCAAAGCACACAGATGTGATGCATAATACATGAAACATACCTGTGAATGTGTGTGCATATGTGTGGGTATAAAATCTTTTTTTAAGTTGTTAGGAAAACTCAGAATAAGATAGTGCAAGTATTTGGACTCCACTTTTTGAAAGAAGGCTAAAATTTCAAAGCAGTTAAATTGCTTGCCCAAATGGTACAAGTTCTGCAGTTCTCAATCCTGGCAGGAATCAAAAATTTTAAGGGACATTAATTTTTCATTTAAGCAAAAGCTTTGGTCCAATGTAATGTGTTTCTGAATTAACAGATAGATCTAGGAGAGGCTTGGACATCTGTAGATTTACAAAACTTCATAGATGATTAAAGGCAGTTGGAAGTAACAGGATGGTGCAGAAACAAGGAATTCGGAGTTCAGCCTATTGATATTCCTAAAATGTCACGTCTTCTCTCCTCTCTGACAAAGATTAAAACTTTGTTAACTTCATCTTACCTAGAGCAGTAGTATGGTGATGAATAGCAGTGTGACTGAATTCATTTTGTTTGGATCGACAGAGGATATAGGAAAGCAGAAAGCAATAATCGGGGTTTTCTTAATTCTTTACCTTGTGGCACTGTTGGGGAACTTTCTCATTATAGTGACTATTAAAACATGTAGGACTCTTGGGAGTCCTTGCTGATGCCTGCTTCTCTATAACCACAGCCCCCAGATTGATTGTGGATGCCCTTTCTCAGAAGAAGACCATTTCCTTCAATGAGTGCATGACTCAAGTCTTTGCCCTCCATTTCTTTGGCTTCACGGAA
Source organism: Equus caballus (assembly GCF_041296265.1). NCBI lineage: Eukaryota > Metazoa > Chordata > Mammalia > Perissodactyla > Equidae > Equus > Equus caballus. The sequence goes on from NC_091695.1 coordinate 18,308,175, forward strand.
GTCTTTGTGCTCATCCTTATGTCCTTTGATTGTTATGTAGCCATTTGTCAGCCCTTGCAATACACAACCATCATGAGCCGGCAAGTCTTGTTGTGTTGGCGATTCTGGCCTGAGTGGGATCTTGTATCTACCCTTCAGCACAGATTTTCCTGGCTTTGAGATTGGCCTCCTGTGGCCCTAATGTGACTGATCACTATTTCTGTGACTTGCAGCCCTTGTTGAAACTTGCCTGCATGGACACTTATATGATAAATTTTCTAATTGTTTCTAATAGCGGGACCATATGCATGGTGAGTTTCATAATTCTGCTCATGTCCTATGTTGTCATCTTGTTCTCTCTGAGAAACCACAGTGCAGAAGGAAAGTAAAAACTCTTTCCACCTGCACCTCCCACTTTATTGTGGTTGTCATATATTTTGGTCCATTTTTATTCAATACACATGTCCACATGTTCCCTTAGATTTTAGACATGGGCTCAATTTGAGACAGTGGGAGAAGCTATCAGGGAACAGATAAGTCTTTCTTGACCTCGTATCTTAACAACTTGTCTTACTGTCTCTGGGCCTGGCAGATGTTGAAAGCTTTTTATTCCCCTTCCGTTTGGGGCTTTTTTATGCTCTCTCATTCTAGTGTCCTTGATGTAAGAGGATTTGTCTATCCATATGATCACCAGGAAGTCTTTACTTAGGCCTTAGAAAGCCAGTAATTATCTTAAAAATTCTGTACCCTTCCGAATGACCCTATGGGACCAGTCCCTAGGAAATCATCTTATGGCTTTTATATGGCTGTCCATGGGGAATCATCTATGCATTGCTGCCCCTCAGGAGTACTATTAATGCAGAAACACTGTTAATGTGGGCTGATGTCAACTGGCCACCCTCACCTGACTCCATCAGTAAGTCAGCCAGTCTATCGTCCTGTCTAGACTTTTAAGATCTCAGTCTCTTGGGCCCAACAATATGGAGGGTTGTATGCTACATTCTCAGAAGAAGACTCTGAAATCCCCCTCTGTTACACAAATTCACAGACAAAAACACATCTTAAGTTTGGGGTAAGGGGGAGGTGTATCTCCACAGTAATTTCCCCAAGGTGTTCTCACAAATCACTCTGCCCCTTTGACCAGATTTATATCCTGTATCGAGTTGTGAGAGACTTATCTTCACCATTTCATTTGGCTTAGAGATAGGTATACATGATTTGGACCCACTTTGTAATTTTCCATCTATTGCAGCTAGTCAAAATTTCAGTTATAACATCTTGTTACATAAGAGGTGTTAATTCATAAATAGTTTGTATTAGCACTAGACTTCAAGATAATTTATTTTCATTTAGAAAAGGATGATACGTTAATTTAAAGACATTTATTTTCAGTCACATAAAAGATAGATTTTATGGAGAAAATTTTGTAGAATTAAACCTTATTTGTAAACAGGAAAAACTACAAAGGGAATAGGGTGAGACTGACTATATGAATGATTAATGAGGAAAGGGGAGGAGGTATCCCTCCAAGCATAGGAATGGGAGAAAGGAAAGGAAGTCTGAAAATCAATCTTTGGATCAGGGAAATAAATGAAATGACAAAGTCACTTCATGAAAGATCTACAACAGTTGTTCTAAAATCCTTTTGTGATTTCTATGGTGAGGGATCCATTTTTTAGTTTCTCCATCTCCACATTCAGGTGTGAGGCTTCTTCTACAGAAAAAGAACTTCTAGGATCCTAAAGAGAATCATCACTAGGGTGTCAATAGACAATAGGGAGAGTTAGTGTTGAAGTAATTTTGGCACCAGTCACTTCAAATAGCTGGACAACTAAGGGGCTGTGTAAGACCCTAGAAAATGACAACCAGTCATAGAGTTCTGCAGAATACTGCGGAGGTCTCTCATCCTCCTCCTTTCTCCACCCAGTGAGGCAGAAGGAGAGGATCAGATCAGAAACTAGAAAGTGTTTGAATAAATAGAACCTGGTTAAGGAATAATAAGTGTATCTTTTGTCCTATGTGTACCCTGGGCCTCTTGGCTGGCCTGCAGTATAAAAATGCATACTTAATAACTCCATCAGGAGAGAAAGGGTTTTTTACACAGCAATTCCAGTAAAAGTACATACTAAGATTGCAGTTTCTATGGGTCAGGTACCCCTCCCTGAAACCATCAATGTAGTCAAAAAAACAAGATTCTCTGATTTTCCAAGACTTGACCATAGCTTACCTTTGGAGCATGCATGGAGACAGGAATTAAATTTGTGGTTGAGAGTGGCAAAAGAGTTGGTTTATTACAAAAAAAGTATTGACTTCACAACAGGCAAAAACAAACTCAAGGTCTACCTGGTTTTGATCACTCTGCTTTACCCATTTTCACAACTGCTTTCTGAAGTATCCGTGGCAGCAGATGTTCCCATGGCTACCTCCTGTCTATAAGATGACTTTGTACAAATTGGAAATGTGTGCTTCATCCTCAAGACACTTTACTTCCAGGTAGCAGAAAATTGTCACAATGCACTCACTCATTTACGGGACCCTTCCCTGCTATCTGTCAAAACCCTACTATGATAAATATATAAGTCTAGGAGACCTTGATATAAATGGTGCTTCCTTAGATGTGGGGCTTACATCTACACAAGTGTGGAAGCTTTGGATTTCTCCTTCAGGCAGAATTAATTCTTATTGATGCAATTTTATGCCATGTCATTGAAAATTATCTCTCCATCAAGGATACATTTTGCTACCATTACATTCAGCTGAATGTAGTCTCTCAGAACTACTGTTAACACTGCTTCTGGCTACATCAGAGAAAGGGATTCCTGCTGGAAGGGTCCATGAGCTGATCACCATCCTTTTTTCCATATCTCAAAATTAGAGGTGTTCATGTCATTCACACAGATATATTCTGCTGATTTCATGCAACATCACAATCCTTTCTCAGTCAGGGGCATTAGTTATTGTTACTCAGAATAATTTCCAGTCTGATTTCATTTGTGGTTCCCTCCCTCCCTCCTTCCTTCCTTCCTTCCTTCCTTCCTCCCTTCCTTCCCTCCCATTCTTTCTTTCTTCCTTTCTTCCTTCTTTGTATTTCTTTCAACAAGTTGTTTATTAATTACATTCTAGGTTCCATAATTGGTGGACACATTTTTTTTTTCTGGCAGTAGTATTCTTTTATTCAGAGAATAGCATGGAGTAGCATGAGGGCAGGACCCATGGTCAGTAAGAGCTGCAGAGTGTTGAGGGCAGGGCTAAATTTATAAGGCATAGGTATGTGAGTTATTTCTTTACAAGACAAAGGAAAGATGGTGTAAAAAGTAATTAAATGGTATCAGTGCAGGTGGGATCTGGTTATTGGGGGTTCTATAACTTTAGATAAGAATCAGATCGGATTAAATCAGAACATCCTACGCTTCCCGGAGGATGATATAGATCGGTATGTAGGGCAGGTCACCTTGGACTTCTCTCCCTGTGGCAGCCTTGATCCTCATCATAACACCCCCCTGAACCCATTTGGCCCCAAAAGCTTTTGGGGATATGGACGATAGTCAATCTTCAGTAATTACTTCCAGCTGTACAAGGTCGTAGAGCTGTCCCTAAATGGGGCCATAGGGGTACAAGCAGAAAGTCCGGTGGACCAGAAGATTGTGCCTGTGGAGTCCAAGGCTGACAGGGTATAGAGAGCCTCTGGAGAGGTGAGAATCATCTGATGAGAAGTGGTCAACAAACAAAATTTTGTTGAAATTTTGTCAGTCTGTCCCTGAGTTTCTGTGTGAAGCAGAGGCCCAAATTGCAAGGAATACTTAAGGTGAATGAGAACTTGGTTTTTTTTTTTCAGTTCTTTTCTCTGTCTTGTGGTGTTTCACCACACAGATGCAACTTAGTATTCTTAGAATTGAGCAACTGGCTTAGATTGCACAGAACTCTTTGAAGACTTCTGTTGTTTTTTTCTTTTCTCTGCATAGCTCCTTCTGCTCCAGTGCTCTGCTTCACAGGTTATAGCCTCTTCAGTCACCCTGAACTCTGATCTCTGCATCTTCATCTCAGTGAGAACTGTGGGGCCTTGCTGGCATTCTCCCTCAATGCACCATAGCCTGGAATGCTCTCTAGCAGAAGCCTGTGGTTATCCTAGAGCTCACCAAATTTGTTTCCTTTCCCTAAGGATCCCACTATTATATTGCTTGTTGTCCGATATTGAAAACATTGTTTTACATATTTTGTCCAGGTTTTAGTTACTTAGAGCAATAGGAAAGTCCAATTTCTTCATATGTCCAGAAATTTTAAGCACTGTGTTTTCTTAAAAATATCTATCCCATTTGTTTTTATATTATTTAAAAAGTGTTAATTATTATTTGTAGAAGTGAGAACTAACGCACTTCTCTTACTTAAAAAAAGGAAAACATTACAAATGAGTACATAATCAACTTTAACATCAATTCTACTTCCATCACCATCTCCCTTGTCCCCACTTTCACTGTAATTGAATTTTTAAAATATTTTTAGTTTATTCAGCAACCTTTCCCTCTTTATTTTTAATGTATCATATACACACAAAACTCTGTCAGAAATGTTTTCCATTGACTTTGTGAGATAGGTTCTAACTTTTTTTCAAATTGATAGTCATTTATCTTAATATTGCTTATTTCTATATTGACAAAAACTTCCAACTTCATCATACATTAAATTACCAAATATATATAGTTGAATTCTATGCTGAATACTTATTTGTATATTCTGTGGGTATATCTTATTTTTAAAATTACTATAATGTTATAATGTACTTGGCCTTGGCTCTTCTTCTTCTCCCCCACCTGGAACAAATATTTGACTATTCACATATGTATATTCAACCACGTGAACTTTTGAATCATTTTATCAGTTTCCATGAAAAAAATTTCTCAAGATTTCAATTGAGATTTCACTCAATTTGTTAATTAATTGGGAAAAATTAAGAACTTTAAAATATGGTATCTTCCCATGATGAATTTTGTAACTCCTTATTAAGATGTGTGTCTTGTGAAGATGTTTAGCGTTCCTCATAAAGAATGTACACATTTTTATGTTCTTTATAGTCTTATTGTTATTATGAAGCAGACATTTCCTTTTATAATTGTTTGTTGTAACTATATTTGAAAGTATTATTATGCTGATTTTTGACTAAATTCTTTTAACAAATATTAAAATCTGTCAGTTGATCATCTTGGTTTTGTAAGTGGATGAACATGTCAGCCAATAATGAATTGTGTTACTTCATTTTCAGTTTTGACTATCTTATCGATTTTACTATTATTTCATGGATTAACACAGAGTTTCCAAACTCACAGCCCATAGACCAAATTCACTCAAAATTTTGTTGATTTGTTTGATCCCAAATTGTTATTATATTATATATTATTATATTGAAATCATTAAAGTTGGTATGAAATATGTATGCCTGATTTCTCTTGAAACCTGGGTTTGTGGCAAATTTAGGCATAAATTCCCTATAAGGCAACACCAGACCAGAGCTGAGTCATGGCAGTTGATGATGTGGGCAAGATCTGCTCCCTCTCCAGAGGTGACAAATGTCTTAAATGTCTCTGCACAATTTTGCTTGTCTCATTTGTTTTATCTTTCTGGCCAATGTAGGCATCTGAGATTGCAAACTCTGCATTAGACGTTCAGTAAAATATGTAATAATAGCGTTATAAAAAATAGCCTTGTCTAATCCCTGAATTTAATTTTCAATTCAGTTAATTTCCGATTCCAATTCAGTTCATTTAATTCAGTTAATTTACAATTAACTGTGAAATATTCTTTAGTTTTCTGGAACATACCATTTCATCAAGTTAAAGAATTTAATTTTAATTTGCTGCATTTTAATTATAATCCAAATGAAATTTTATCAAATCCCATTTTGGTATCTTAGAAATTATCAAATTACCTTCTTATAAAACAATGTAATTTTATCAACAGAAAGTCCTAGTAACAGAAATCAGTGAACCAAAGTTTGTATCAGAAACCAGAGTATATAAAAAAATTTCCAGGCCTTACTTGCTAAAATGCATATAATGAGAAATAGAGGCACCCATTTTATGAGAACTAATTTAATCACCTATAAAAAGATGTGAACAAACAGGCAGATGACTAAATTATGCAATGACAGTCACATAAAAAACTCATCTATAGGATACAAAAGACAAAACTAAAGCTAGCATTACACTACTTCTTTTATTGACCTTTATCAAGTTATTAAACATCACATATTACACAAATATAAAGTCAAGGTCCTCACTCCAAGGTCTTTCCCAGTATTTAGAAATATGATTATAATGAAATAAAGATCATCCTAAGGTTTTCCCAAGGACCCAAGTAATCACACTATTATGGATTTTTTTCTTCTGTATTGATGGATGGGGGAAAAATAAAGAAATGTAGGGCTAAGAGGAGTATTTTACTCTGAAATATTTTTAAAAGTTATTGTAGGGCCAGCCTCGGTGGCCTAGTGGTTAAGTTCAATGCACCCTACTTTGGCGGCCTGGGTTCAGTTCCTGGCTGCAGGCTTACACCACTCATCAGTGGCCATGCTGTGGTGGCAGCCCATAGACAAAAAATAAAGGGAGATTGGCAATAGATCTTAGCTCAGGGTGAATCTTCCCCAGAAGAAAAGAAAGGGTATTGTGAAGTTTCTTCTATAATTGAAAATTAAAGGACAGATAGAAACTGACTGCAAAAGCTTTTCACACCATGTTGCCTGAGTCCTCTGTAGCACAAAAGTTAGAGTCCATCTGCATTCTGAAAGAAGTTTTGACTTTGGGTCATTTTTAAGAGATAACAACAATATTTATGCTTTTTGGGGACTTGGGGAGTGTTAGATGTATGAGCACTGCACGATCTGTGGTGCACATCTCTAATTCGCTTCTTGCAACTCTCCTCCTGGACTCTTATGCTCCATTCACTCTGATCTTTTACGTTTCCTTGAAAATGCAATGGTGGTTCCTGCAATATAGATTTCTTTCTTTAGAATTTTCATCCCCTTAATTCTTTTATGGCTGTTTCCTTCTGATCATTCTTGTCAATTATTGGTGCTCATCATTATTAAACTTAGTGATTAATATATTTTATCACTTTTCCTAAGGATATCTCAACAGAATTCAAAATCAGCAGAAATATGCCTACTAATAGAATCCTTCTCTGATTACTCAATACGATGTGCCCTCCATGAAATAATCATAGCTTTCCATTTCAATTAATTCTTTTGTAATGATCACTCTCTGACTTTTGGTTTTGCTGAGGAAGATTTGTCCTGAGCTAACATCTGTTACCAATCTTCCTCTTTTAGTATGTGAGCCACCACCACAGTATGGCCACTGACACATGAGAAGTGTAGGTCCGCACCAGGGAAATGAACCTTGGCCACTCAAGCAGAGTATGTCAAACTTAACCACTTGGCCACCAGGGCTAGGCCTGTTTATTTTTAATTACTTATTAGTTGTGTCTTTTTTTCCCCCTAAACATCTGAATTTGATTGTTTGGAAAACAAAGCTCTTGTAGTCTATAGCTATTCAACACATATTTATTGAAAGCTTAACAGGTGCCCAGAATAAATAAAACAAAAATCTTTCCCTCACAAATGTCCAGTCTGGAGAGAGATGGAAAGCAACAAAAACAAAATAATCATTATACAAAAAAGTATACATTTTATCATCATTGCTAAGAAAATGAATATGTTGACATGGAGAATAATGTTCTGAGTGGAAGAATCTTTAAATAGAGCCATAGGGGAAGACTCTCTGATATAATGACACTTAGTCTCTTAATCTAGGACCAGCAGTTAGAAGGAAACAGCCACTTGAAGACGATAAGGGCTTGTTTTCAGAGAGAGAGAGAAGTCAAAGCACTGAGGTAAGAAAAGGCTTGCATAGCACTGAGGGCAAATGAAAAAGCCCAACATGGCTGATGAGCAGTGAGGGAGGAGGTGAGACCCTCAAGAGGTGGTTGGGGAGATGGAGGCAGTAGAAAGATTAATCAGGGGACTCTAGGACAAGGCAAGGAGTTTCTAAAGGCAATGGGAAGCCAAGAAAGGATATAAAACAGGGAGTATCATATTGTAAATACTCTAAACCATAAATCAGACATATTTTTAAAAGATCCCACTGGCTTCTAGTGGAGAATGGACAGTTTTGTTTATTACATATTTATTTTTAATTTTTAAATATATTTATTTTATTTTACTTTTAATTGAGGTATAATTTTTTTCTTACGTGTGGTGACAAATGTTAACTAGACTTATTGTGACAATTATTTTGCAATATATACAAATATTGAATCATTATGTGTTACATCTGAAACTAATATAATCTTATGTGTCAATTATATCCCATACATTTCTGAGAGAATGACTTCTATGGGAAACACAAGATGTTCTCAGCATGACAGTCACTTGCCAACCAAAGTGCCTTGTTTCATCCACAGTTCCCTCATGGTGTTTTTTACCTCTGTGCTCCTCAGGGTGTAGATCAATGGATTTAACATGGGTGTGATGATGGAATCAGACACAGTCATTGCCTTGTGTATAGAGTAAGTGTCTATAGGCCTCATGTACAAGAAAATGCAGGGCACAAAGACAACAACTGTGAGGTGGGAGCCACAGGTGGAGAGAGCTTTGCGCTGTCCTTCAGAGCTGCAAGACTTCAGGGAGCAGAGGATGACCACATAGGAGGCCATAAGGATAAGGAAGATGGTCATACACATCACCCCACTGTTGAGGATGACTAAGAGGCCCAGATTGTGGGTGTCCATGCAGGCCAGTTCCAACAATAGAAACAAATCACAAATAAAATGATCTATGATATTGCGGCCACAGAAGGGTATTTGATACATGAAAAGAAGCTGTATTACTGCATGGATAAATCCCCCCACTCAGGCCCCTCCCAGCAACAGGTGGCACACCCAAGGTCTCATGATGGTCATGTAGTGCAGAGGCTTACAGATGGCCACATAGCGATCATAGGCCATGACAATGAGAAGGATGATCCCCACACCACCAAAGAAATGCTCTACAAAGAGCTGGGCCATGCAGCCTTCGAGGGATATGGCAGTGCTCTCAGAGAGGGAGTCTATGATCATCTTATGAGTGATGACAGAAGAGTAGGTGACATCCAACAGGGACAAAGAAGTAAGGAAAAAATACATAGGTGATCTCAGATTCTGACTTGTGATCATGGTTACCACAATGAGAAGGTTTCCCAAAACAATGAACACATACATGATTAGAAATACAGCAGAGAGCATTTTCCTCAGCTTTGGGTTCTCTGAAAGACCCAAAAAAATGAATTCTGTCATGTTGTTTTGATTTGCCATTTATTGTGTGCTGATATAGCTCTGACTGAGACTTGGAAAATCTGAAATAGCAATATATGATTTATTATTACTTCATGTATTACCAAGACCTCAGAAACTCATTGTTGTGTTTATTCACTTATTTACCATCCAAGCATTTCGCTTTTAAGAACCTGCTAAATAAAGAAAGAGCTTAAAAGATAAGTGTTTCATTAATGCAAGATCTCCTCCAAGCCTTTTCTTCTCTTTTTAAACGGCTCTTCTATGTGAAACAGGTTTTTCCTCCCTTTCCCTTTATGACTTTTAGTATTAAGAGCAAAACTTGCACTGTGGCACAGCAGTTAAGTGTGCACGTTCCACTTCTCGGCGGCCCAGGGTTCACCAGTTCAGATCCCAGGTGAGGTTACAGCACCGCATGGCACGCCATGCTGTGGTAGGTGTCCCACATATAAAGTAGAGGAAGATGGGCATGATGCTACCTCAGGGCCAGTCTTCCTCAGCAAAAACAGGAGGACTGGCAGTAGTTAGCTCAGGGCTAATCTTCCTCAAAAAGAAACAAAAAGCCAAATTTTTGAGCACCTACTTCACTCCAAGCACGAGAATAACCCTATGATTGATGCTATTTTACAGATTAAGGAACTAACTCTCATAGAGTTTAGGAAACTTAACCAAGTTTGTACAGTTGGTAAGTGGTGAAGCCAGACTGTGGATCACATTTCTGACTCCTGAGTCAGTGCTTCACGCATCAATATTGCTTCTCTAGTAATTGTGCTGTAAGTTTGTCACTTACCAATCACCGGGCAAAGTAACATTACAATCATTATCTTGTTATCTTCCAAACCATCTGAGGTGGGTTTTTTCCTCTTATGCCTTAATTCAAACAACATGGCAATCCTTTTTTAGTTTTGGGCTTTACTTCTAAATAGTAAATGATCAAAATGCATCTAAAACCAGTGAGTCCATAATCCCTGACAAATATATTTTTCACTGATGAAGGTTACAAACTGTGATGCTCTAGCAGAGACACAGATCCACAATGTAACCTACTCAGACCTGAATCAGCCCAAGTCATTTCTTTTAGTTTCCTCTTTTCCTTAAATGAAACAAAGGATCTCAGAACATAATAATAGCAATAGTTAAAGTTAGCTTGTATGTTCACTATGTTTCTGAGCATTGTGCCAAGTATAATCTATGTATTACCTTAATTAATCCTTATGATACCATATGAAGCAGATACCATCACTCCTCCCTTTGTAAAAAAGAGAAACTGAGGGCTTAGGAAGTTAAATCTCTTGTGTAAGATTATATAACTAGTGTGCTGTGAAGCTGGCATTTTGATCACACAGCTCAGATTGTTAACCACTATATTGCATCTCTGCTGAGGAGAAGAACAGATTACGTGGTGTTTCAGGAGAGTTACTATTGCAACCTAGAAGAGAAGATACAGTGTAAACATACCTCATATTACTTGAGACTTTTAAGCAGAGGCTGGCTACCACATCTTAGAAATTTTGCAAAGAGCATAGGTTCCAATTTATATTTGGACTATAAAACTCTGTGATTGCTGGGGGGTCATTCTTGCTATTCAACAACCCACCGCCACCTCCATCCTTTACACTAAAAGCAGGGCATCCACTGGACTATGGGGGTGCCATCTTTTTCACATTATTTAATTTAATCCTCTCCCTCCTAGCCCAAGAACTGAGATCTTTCTTGCAAGAACCCTTGTGAATTGAAAGGAGCGCTGGCTTGGGCATCAGGAAATGAGAAGTGGATTTTATTCCAGGTTGCGTCACTAATGAGTCTGTTTTTTAGGTATGTTGCTGGCACCTCTGAGCCTCAGTTCCCTCATTTGCAGTCTAAAGATGGGTCACTAGATGAATAACAACAGAAGAGATTCTGTCCTCTCCACACACAAACACTCATCTCTTAATTGTGTTAATCATTTATGATTCTAGGTGAGATTTCCTTAAATAGGTGATTCATTTCACATTTAAAAAAATTGAGGGTCATCACTCTAACTAAAATCTAGTGCCCCATCTCTCCTTATGGCTTGGAACTTAGAGTGACTTTCTACCAAAATAATACAGAATTAAATTTGTCTACCGAACATTCACCTCCTGTCACCAGCACCTCCTTACTTACTCAACTTCACTGCTCTGTTCTCCTCACTTTATTTATTTCAATGTCAGCCCACCCACTTTTGCCAGACTCAAACCATTTCTTTCCACCACAACCTTTCTGTTTGCAGGGAATGCCATTGGATTCAGACATAGAAAATCTATCTCTAGGTCCCAGCCAGGCCACTTACCACTTTTGTAATCCCAGACTCCTCAAGCTTCAATTTCCACAGCACAATTAGTAAAAGAGAAACCAGATGCCATATATGTATTGCTGACTATTTGAGTGGAATGCATACAGGGCTTGTTCTCATTTAATCATGATAAACAGCCATATGATGTAAGTGTTAGGATTGCATGGATTTTCTGAAGCAGCAACTGAGGCTTAGAAAAGTTGTGTAACTTCCTTACCAGTTTCTTTGCAGGTACACAACTAATTCCAAAGCATAGGCTTTAACTGCTGTGCTTTACATCCCCCAATACTTTAACCTCCTGCCTCACAGAGCTGCTGTGAAGGCCAAAGAAGGTAATACATGTGAGAAACTTTTGGAGAGCAGTATTCACACATTTTTCCTAATCACGTCCTTATGTCTATAAGCTCTAGGCTTGCCTACCAACTTTTTCTATTCCCTCCATCAACCAATCCATTTCATGTTTCTCTTATTTCCATAGGAAAATGCTTAAGGATTGCTATTTCTTCCATATTTCTCAAAGTTCCTAATAAATTAGTAAGGATGCAGTGGGCTTCAATGTAATCCAATACATTTTATCAATTGGAAGGAAACTACAATGTGCTGTAGGGCACTGGTAATGCTGGTGCCAACTCATCCTCAAGGGTTGAGAGCAGATCTCTGATCAGAGTCTGGTTGCTATTTGTCAACCAAGCACAATGATGCCATTTACTGGCTGTAGTCTTTACCATTTGCATTCCTAGATACACTCCAGCCAAAACCAAGAACTAAACAGTACCTTAAACTTCAACATCAGTGTTGAATCACACCCTCAACTGCCTTCATGATAGTTCCTTTCACAGTGGATCAGTGAGGAGTTATTTTTTAGAAGGCTGTTCAAGTGAAGAAAGGGGCACTTATAACTAATGCTTTTCTTTTTCCTTGCCAGTCCACTTCCCTCACTTTCCTTAATTATTTAAGTAGGCAACAAATATTTTAAATACTTTTTCCAAGATGTGGTCCATTTTCTTTAATAAGGGCTGGACTAGTAAATTTAAATTAATGATAATAGAAATCATTATGAACTAAAGAAATAAAAGAAAAATAAGTTATTTTTCTTAAAGCTAGACTGTGGCTAAGAGAAAGGAAGACTAAAGCTATTCTTAGCAGAGGAAAGTTCATGGACAAATGACATCCCCAGAGGTGGGGATAAGAGTCATTGCACAATGTAAAGTAGAGAGTAAGGGCCTCAAATCTCAGAAGTCAGTTCTAATTTGACTTCTGGAACACCTTTTAGCTGTGTAATTAACTACAGATGATTTATTCTTTCAGGTGTGTATTTGCATTTAGAAATAATTTATATATTTATAAATGTGATTTTATAATATAATTATACAGTAGGTACACATATATACTGCAATTTGCATTTTAATGAATAGTTTATCATTAATAGCATTCCATGTTAATATATGAAGCTTTATCTTATTTCACTTTTATGATATCTCAACAATGTGATGGTGAAAATTTTTGACTGTTTCTGTATATGTGCATATATATATGTCCATATGTTTCTGTAAGACAAAGTTTTACAATAGAATGCAAAATAAAAGAGTATAAACATTTTAAATTGGAATAAGTAAATTCTCATTTTAAAATGATTATTCCCCTCAATAATGTAATAGAGAGTATTGTTCCTTCTATAACTTTTTGTCTTCTTTCTTTATATCAATTTCTTACATTTCAATTGTACTACTTTTCTTTCATCTCTATTATCTTACAGGCATGTATTGTACATTATAAAATAATTCAGAAAAAATTTCAGTTATTATTTTGAAATGAGTATATTGATGAATCGACAGAAAATAATTGTCACTGTCTTTTATCTATGAAACTATTGTAATGTTTGCTGAATTTTTTCTGAATTAGTTTTTTATTTATATATATTATTTACATATGATATATTACAACTTTTAAGAAAATAATATTCCTAGGTTTTTTCGTTTTTCCTTAAGCAAAGATTAGAGGCCAATTTTAGGCAAGAAAAGAGAGAACCTTGAATCCTAGGATAGAGGATAGAGAAAGAGAAGGAAAGAAATGGAAGAGTGTGGGAAACACAGACATATACTCATAGGGAAAGTGAGGGAGAGAGAGAAGTGAAATTGGAAAAAAGGGCAACAGAGAATCTCTTAGTGACTATTAACAGATATATTATCCACTCCATTTCTTGCTGCCTATGAGCATTTTTTGGAAACTTAAAATTTTATTTTATTTACTAATTTTAATTTCTAAGATAGAGGTTCATACATTTAATTTTTAAAAATTTGCTCAAAAAGGTTCAAAAACAGATCAAGGAAAATAACTTGATCAAACTCAAGTTAGAACTAAATATAAATTCAACTTCATAACTTAAGTTTCCATACTGAGAGACTAAATATTGCTTACGGATAAAGCACACAGGTATTGAGTGTGAATTATTGACATATTTGAAGAACAGTAGTATTTTGAAGGTAATTTATATGCTATAATTCTATGTAATAACTAAAATCTACATATTAAATACTTAACCAAATAATAAAAATGATTCTTAGAGCTTAGTTTTTACAGTTGATCAAAAATAGAAGGCTGTATAAATACAGATTCTAAGGTCATATCAAGTCTACATTAAGATCTTACCAAACTCAGGAGTAATTCACATGAAGTAACTTCAGAGAGTCCAAGAACCAAGCGAAATTATTCCTACTTGTTTTTTCTGACAGTGGAGGCAAGCTGTCTGGGATATAAAGGAGGGAAAAGTCATCTTATTATTATATCTTGGTCAAATTTGTAGAACTAGGATTTTTATTTGTTTCAAATAGAGATTTAAAATAGAAACTTTAAGTATTTATGATCCTAGTGAAGAAATAATCTTTCTGGTTTACCGAGGGATTCACATTCTCTCCAATTAAGGACAATTGCTAAAAGATATTCAAGTACATTGTTTACCTAATCCTTCAGGTCTTTTTGAGTCCTAGTTGACCATGTTTTAGATCAATGTAGAAATGGTTTTTGCTCAACTTCTTAGAACATACATGATGAATATAATGTTCTCCTTTGGGTGAAAGACCTGGGCTATAAGAGGTCAGAGTGCCTGTTCGAGCAGCTGTGACAGCACAGACTTGCATCATTCCAGTTGCATCCCTTGAGGCTGAGTCTCCGCTGATGGCGGTGCTGATCCTTAATCCAGTGGATTTTCACCCACTTACCTTCATAATAAGGTGTTTCCAGGGGCAAGGACATTGCTGGGGACAGACCAGCATGCTCCTGTACAAACAGATAGCTAGATCACAGTATTAACCATTTAATTATTTGTTTCTGCACTGTGATCTGTACTTCAGTTACAGAATGGCCACACATGTCATTCAGCAGAGCCATGTTTCTTAACATGCATTGCTTTGTTTTTTCTCCCTTTGGAATAGTTTCTTTTTAAAACTCAAAGAAGTTATTTGATGGTAATTGGTGTACTTGAGCTGTTCTGCAACATACATGGAAAACAAGACTTGGTTCTTCAAAAGAAACCCTAACCTATCCAGATTATCTACCCTGAGATAGCCAAACTGATTTACACTAACTCCTAGAGTCCTATTATTTCCTGATTTGCTGTTGTCAATTTTTAATTTTGTGCCTCATTCATAATTATTTTAGCACCACCCTCATCGAACTCTTAGTGTTTTTCAGTCAGACTCTGATTCATTAGCTTTGATATTGTTTAAATACTTATGTATGCCCTGGATTAAATGGTATTTTTTCAATACCTTGCCAGTGCTGACCCTTGACTTACCTTTGGTTGTATTCCAGCTTCCAGGCAGGACATGACTATCGGACAGTGGAAAAAGAAATAAGGAAGTGAGGAATCTTTTATTCTTACTATAATTTCTGCTACTTCTAATTTTCAGCAAGAATTGCAATTTTTGTCATTTTTAATAATTCAAATATTGCTTGTAATATTCTTCGGGAACTAGAATTTCTGGAAGCAAGTGTAGTTAGTCAAAAATCTAATAAGCAAAGCAGTCCTTATTGCTTCAGTCACCCAGCAGTGGGAATGTCCTGCTCTCGTGTTAACAGACCTTCAATAGACTCAAAACAGGTTGAGAGAAGCAAAGAGCTCTTGGGAAAAGAAAGGCATTGTGAGAATTTGACATAAAATATCATATTTAATGAATCTTTCCAGGTTTCTCCATCAAGTACATATTTTGCATTTTCATGGAGGAACATTACTTCTAAAAGTTACAGTTGATGAAGTGCTGCCACAACTTTGTCATAATTTTCTCATTAGCCAAATTATTATTTTATTTATTTATTTATTTATTTATTTTGAGGGAGATTAGCTCTGAGCTAACATCTGCTGCCAATCCTCCTCTTTTTGCTGAGGAAGACTGGACCTGAGCTAACATCCCCGCCCATATTCCTCTACTTTATATGTGGGACGCCTACCATGGCATGGCTTGCCAAGCAGTGCCATGTCACCACCCGGTATCTAAACTCGTGAACCCCAGGCCCCCAGAGCGGAACCTGCACGCTTAACTGCTGTGCCACTGTGCCAGCCCTGCCAAATTATTTTTTAATGACTGAAGGTGTAATTGTAGTTGGAGGAACAAAAATTATCTACAGGGACTTACACACCAAATACAGCTGCTGCTTACCATGTTCAAAATGTTGGACACAAGGACATTTCTAACCTTCTGTTTGTCTTGTGTATCTTTTGCCAAGAGCTGAAAGAAGATGGCTTCTGTAGTATTACTTTCCAAGTCCCTGAAGAGTGCAACTATTGGGAGGAACCTAGTGTACATCCAGAATCCCAGACGTTGGGAGTGTGGGAAACATGGCATTTAGCATCCAGCACCTTCCAAAGTGAAGGCAGGTGGAATGGAGTTCAAAGGAGCCAATGCAAAGCACTAGACACAAGTTTAAAATGTGAACTATATCTCTTCATAAGAAAGAATCAATTTTTCACACAGGGAGATCTTTAAAGGTTGTATTAAAGTGATTGAGGAAAAAAAATGAGAAATTCTTGGTAACCAGAATAGTTTCCGTCTTTAGTGCTTAGCACTAAATTCTAAGCCATTTTGCTAAAAATAGAGTAATAAAGTGATCATTTTATCTAATGGTTAATTTTTCAAATTTACTAAGTAACCAATATTAAAAATATGTAAAAATATTCGTATGGTTCATAGTAATTTATGTACAATGAGATATTCTGAAGAGAGTTTGAAAAAATCTATAAATGTTTTGATGACTCATTGAAGTCTAGTCTAGATTTGTTTAATTTTAGTTCAATTTATTTTCACTATAAATGACCAAAGATCTGAGTCCACCAAGTTTTTTCATACTTTGGGTCTACACATAGTAAAAATTTATTCTTTCCACAAATATTTATTGAGTAAATACTATGGCGAGACATATTTTAGGTCTTTGAGATAAAACAGTGGGACAGAATGAATTCCTGACCTTTTAAGCTTAGATTCTAGTGAAGGAGAAATAGGTAAACTAATGCATAAGTAAATAGCGTGTTTCATTAAAAGTTTATTGTACTGTGGAAAAATAAAACCTAGAAGATGGTAAAGAGGATCATCAGGGCTGCAATCTAAATATGTAGACATGATAGTCTTCATGGAGGACATCATATTTTAATAAATATTTGAAGAGGATTAGGGGTCACTCATGCGGATATCTGCTTAAGGAAGTGTGTCTGGTGAGTTCGAGGAATAGTAAGGTCACCAATGAGGTGGGAACCAAGACTGTAAGAAGAGATGAGATCAGAGAGTGGGTGGTGGGTCCAGATCAAATAGGATCTTGCAGGTTGCATTGATTCATTTTTTTTCATGACATAAATTCTTTTCTGATTGCTTCAAGGTGTCTCTGTGAAGTTGAAGGTAATGTCATTGGTTGAGACTGAGGGAAGAGAAGAAGGTATTGGGGTTTTAACGATAGAGGGAGAGGTGAAAATGGTCCCTGAGGACATACAGTCCTTTGTCACTAATAGTCCTAATAGGCCTTTAATCACTTTAGGACAGTGAGAGAGTAAACGGACCTGCAGTGTGATGGTCTAGAAGAATCAAGGGCTCACTTGAGATCCAGGCTGTGAATTTAAAGAGCAACCATTTAGTATGGTCCCAAAATACCACACACAGGATGAAATACAACTTGCTTAAAAATTCACACAATCCATCAGCATTTTCTGAAGATAGCTAAATCTACAAAATCCTCTAGGACTAGGTTAAATTGAAGGAGCTATGACTCAGTTTAATTTGAATTTCTCACCACCTTGTGGGAAGATTGAGTAAGGGCCAAATCAATCAAAAGATTGTAGAAGACAAAAATTAACCCCTAAACAGGTTGTTCTAATCTGAGCAAAGATGAGATTGTGTGGCTTGTTCCTCTACCTGTTTAAGAAATCATCCTGGGAATTGGTTTTTATCTGATCACTTATCATGGCCTTTGCTTAGCTTATTTGTCCACAGGTGTGACAAATTTCCGACTTTTAAAAGATCTATTAACTCTCTTTAGTAGTAAGATTTTCCTTTTCCCTCCAGGTTTAGAGCCTTTACCTCTTTATTTTTCTCTTTAAGATCTGAACAGTATCTTTCTTCAGTTAAGAGTTCTGCAAATGTTGTATTTGGCTCCTTCTCCAAACAGATTCTAAAACATTTTACATCTGGCAGCAAGCCAGATGTGAAAGTGGCTACTGCTGCCCCAGGAACAGTCCCAGTGTATCATTTATTCTTGATTTTATCCCAAGTGTTTGTTGTTAACTCTTCCTATAATGAGCAAGATTCCTCCACTTTATTGTACCTATAATTATAAAGGCATTTCAGATCATTTTTCACAGGGTAAGTTCTTAAAGTCACTTTCCTCACACAGTTTCATTTTCAACCTAGACTATGTTCCAATCCCAGGACCCCAGGGCTGGCTCACTTTGCCACTGCTCTTTGGATGAACATTTCCAATCTCAGTGGGCAGCACAGTTACCTAAATTGATAGATATCTGACAGAGCAGAATTGTTACATTATAGAGCTAGTCCTTACAATCTGTTGGTTGTTTCCTTAAGATAAGGACTTTTTGATACACTTCTGATATTTCTCATAGCCTGTGAGTCTTTAAAAATTGCAATACGTTCTGCTTTTAGCTGGTTTGGAGCTGTTTTATAGAAGCCAGCATGCGTAACTTTCAGGGGATTTAGGAGGGAGGTTGTGGCTACATCAAGAGGGCATTTACATTTGAGTTTTAATATTTGGTACAGGAATGAGAAAACATTAAGATGAAAATTCTCTTGAGACAAAACTCACATTTTAAAATAAGGAAAAATAAGTTAATGTTGACTTTTGCTGACATAAAAATCATGTTTTTTGTATTTGCATATATATTTACACCTTCTGGAGGCCTTCATCCCTTTCAGTGAATCCATATTGCCATGTGTTATTATTTACCTTCTGACTGAAGGGCTTCCTTAACCTTTGTTGTAGTGAAGTCTAGTGTTAGTGAGTTCCTAGAGTTTTGTATATCTGGAAGTCTTTACCTCATCTTTATTTTTGAAAGATACTTTCAATGAGTTGAACTCTAGGTGCACGATCTTTGTTTGAGTACTTTAAAGGTGTTGTTTGAGTACTTTAAAGGTGTTGCTACACTGTCTTCCGGTTTACATTATTTCTGGTGAGAAGCCGGCTATAATTTTTATCTTTATTCCTCTGTACATAAAGTGTCTTTTCGGGGACTGACTCCGTGGCCTACTGGTTAAGTTCGTGAGCTCCACTTTGGCAGCCCAGGGTTTTGCCAGTTCCGATACTGGGTGCTGCCATGCCATTGCTCACCAAGCCATGCTCAAGCGGCTTCCTATATAGCACAACCAGAGGGACCTACAACTAGAATATACAACTATGCATTGGAGGGCTTTGGGAAGAAGAAGAAAGAGGAGGAGGAGGAGAAGGAAGAAGAAGAAAAAGAGGAAGAAGGAGAAGAAGAAGATTGGAAACAGATATTAGCTCAGGTGCCAATATTTAAAAAGAAAAGTGTTTTTTTCCCTGGATGCTTTTAACATTTTCTCTTTATCACTGCTTTTGATCAATTTATAGTGATGTATCTATTAGTGTACTTTCCTGCATGATTTTTGTGATTGAGGTTTGTTGGATTCTTAGATGTGTGGATGTATACTTTTAAATTTGGAAAAGAAAAATCCCTGTTAGTTCTTTAAATATCTTTTCAATCTCTTTTGCCCTTCTATTCTTTGAGGATTTCAGTTACTCATGGTAGGATGTTTGAAGTTTTTCCATAGCCCACTGATGCTCTGTGTATTTGTTTTGTTTTCAGTCCTTTTTTTGTTCATTTTTCATTTTAGATGGTTTATATTGCTATGTCTTCAACTTACTAACATTTTCTGCTACGGTGTCCAGTCTTCTACAGTATCCAATTTTCTGTTAACCTGCCATCCAGCAAGTTTCTCACTTCAGTTATTGTATTTTTTATCACTTGAATTTCAGCTTCAGTCTTTTTTATGTTTTCCATGTCTTTACTTACCATATTCAATCTTATCTCTACTTTCTCAAAAATATTAGATACAATTATAATAATTGTTTTCATGTACTCACTAACTCTATAATCACTGTCATTTTGTGTGTTGGTTTTGATTATTTCTTATCCCCATATTGTAGATTATGTATTCCTGCTCCTTTGCATACTCAGTAATTTTTTATTGGATGTTAGACATTATGAATTTTACCTTGGTTGCTAGATATTTTGCGCTCCTTAACTTATCCTTGAGCTTTGTTAGGTGAGACTAGAGCAGTAAGTTTATGGTTAACTTTTCTTCACTACTGAGGCAATGAATTTCTGAATACTCTACCTGGTACCCTGTAAATTATGAGGTTTTCTATTCTGCTGGGTGCGAAACCCACACTATTCCAGGTTCTGTGTGAGTTACATGGGTTGCTTCTTCTAATATTGCTAATCCTGCCTGATGTCCTAAAGATACTCAATATTCTAAAGATGTCAGCTCTCCACAAGTTAATCTACAAATTAAAGAGTTCCAAAGTAAAATTAGTAATAATATACTTTATAACAAGTATATTCGTATTGAAAAATAAATATGCCCAAAATGGGCAGATAAATTTGAGCAAAGAGTGGAAGGGAAGAGTTATCAGATATTAAAATATAGCACACAGCTACAATGATTACATAATTTTGGTGTTAGCAATAGAATAGACATATCAGTGAAACTGAACACAAACATCAAAATATAACATAATAGGTATGAGATTTTGAAAAGGTTAATGTGGTATCTTGAATTACTGGAAAAAATTAATTATTCAAAAAAGGTGCTGGGTCAGTGTATAGCTATCTGGAAAAATATTCTGTTTTTTTTTTTTTTTTTGAGGACGATTAGCCCTGAGCTAACTACTGCCAACCCACCTGTTTTTGCTGAGGAAGACTAGTCCTGAGCTAACATCCATGACCATCTTCTTCTACTTTATACGTGGGATGCCTACCATAGCATGACTTTTTGCCAAGTGGTGCCATATCTGCACGCGGGATCTGAACCAGTGAACCCAGGGCCGCCGAGAAGCAGAACATGCGAACTTAACCACTGTGCCACTGGGCAGGCCCCTGGAAAAATATTCTTTATACTATGGTAAATACAAATAGATAAAACTTGAAACGGAAAGTATCTGTCACTCTAGTCAAGGAGATTATGGTGAAATTGTTCTACAACTTTCCAGTAGAGCAGGCTTTTCTAAGAATGATGGAAGGGTAGTTGGAAGTAAGAAGATTTCATTACAAGATTAAACAGATGGAAAAGTTAAGGACTGAGGAGAAATAAGAAGGAGAAAAGGGGTGGTTCTCATCAAGATGGCGCTGTGAGCAGACGTTGAACTCGCCTCCTCCCATGAACACAACCAGGTTACAACAATTTTGGGAAGAATCACCCTGGATTAAAAACTGAAAACTGGATAAAAAGAACCTCCATGACAAGGGACAGTCCTGATGAAAGCAGAAGAGGCAGTAACTCTGGCCGGAGAGGAAAAAAACCACCTTTGGGAGCAGCGGAGCTTCTCAGCTGGCCAGGCAGGAGCCAGCCTAAGGTACGCAGCCCTCCCTGGAGGAGTGAGGTGCAGAGCGGGGGCAATACTGCTATAACCATCCTTCGGACTCAGCCCAACTGAGATAGGGGTCTTACTATCTGGCTTTGCTGGCTATTAACTGCAGCGAGGACACCCCAGAAAAGCTATCGGCTGAAAGCTGAAAAGATGCGGGTCTTAAAGGGCCCACGCACAAACTCATTCATTACAGCAACCTAAAATCACCAGAGAGAAGGCTGACTGTCCTTTGGTGAAACAAGACTCACCTGGTGGGCTCTGGGGGCATCTTGGTGAGAGGAAGATCCTCTCCTGAGACTGAGACATTGGTGGGGGCCATTGTTCTGAGCTGGTCCAGGCATGCTGATAGGGACACCCCTGGAGGCCATTGAGGTGCATCACTAGGGCTGTTAGCCCAGGGGTCTGCCACACCCACTAGAGCACAGATTTAATCCAGTTCAGCCAGGGCAGGCAACCTGCCCTAGGGACTGGCCCCACCTAACAGCAAAGCCTCAGGCTACTTTTCAGCCTGCATTGACCAAGTGACTTGATCCTCTACAGGCAGGCAAGGGTGTCTTCCACTGTGGTGCAGGGCTTGTGTAAGGACCAGGTGAACTGTGGGGGGCACTAGGGCAGAGGTGGGGGCCTCTGCAGTGTGGCGGTGGGGTACGCTCCAGGGGGTTGAGAAGAGTGCACAGACCAGGACTATGTTGACAGTGTATGTGGTCCAGTGGGGGATGAGGCTTATCAGCAGCAGAAGACTGGTGCTCCACAAATAGCCATAAAAACGATCAGCCCCACCTTCCAAAGCCTGAAACAACTGAGTGCCTCCATGCCAAGGGCTAGCCCAACTCAGCTACACTTCTAAGAGAACTGACATTAGCCTTGTTGGCCTCAGGCCTATCACAACTGTATGCCCCTGAGCCTGGCAACTAGCTACACTGGGTACCAACCCAATTAAGAGGTCACTTGCAATAAGAGTCTGCTAATGGACTTTGTAGCCAACAGTGCTGAGGCCCCTCCAAACCAGATGTACAAACAGCTGGCCAGGGAAGGAAAGATCAGACTCCCTGTGTACCTTCAGTGGGAGCAACCCTGCCACAGCAGAAGAACACAAGTAGCCCACAAAGGGGTCACTCTTGGGTCTTATGGTCTGGTGATGAGAGGGAAGCACACTGCTGGGCCTCATAAGGCATCTCATAATAAGGTCATTTCTCCAAGATCAGGAGACATAGCCGACTCACCTAGTACAAGAAAATAGCACAGAGAAAGAGGGATAATGAGGAGGCAAAGGAGTACTTTCCAAGCAAGGGAACACCATAAAACACCAGAAAAAGAACTAAGTGAAACAGAAACTAATGACCTCCTTGACAAGGAATTCAAACAAAATATAATGAGGATGCTCACAGATATGCAGAGAAGAATGGATGAACACAGTGAGCACATCAGCAAAGAATTGGAAGATATAAAAAAGAACCAATCAGAAATGAAAAATACAATGCTCAAAGTGAGAAATTCACTAGAGGGACTCTATAGCAGAGTAGAGGAAGCAGAAGAATGGATCAGCGAGCTAGACGAAAGATTAGAGGAAATCACCCAAGCAGAACAGAAAAGACAAAAAAGAATTAGACAGAATGAGAACAGTGTAAGGGAACTCTGGGACAATATCAAGCATGCTAACATTCAGATTATAGGGGTCCCAGAAGGAGAAGAGAGAGACAAAGGGGCAGAAAATTTATTTGTTGAAATAATAGAGGAAAATTTTCCTCACCTGAGGAAGGAAACAGACATCCAAGTTCAGAAAGCACAGAGAGCTCCAAACAAGAGAAGCCCAAAGAGGCCCACACCAAGACATATTATAATCAAAATGTCTAAAATTAAAGACAAAGAGAGAATCCTAAAAGCAGCAAGAGAAAGGCAACAAGTGACATATAAAGGGAAGCCCATCAGGCTGTCAGCAGACTTCTCAGACAAGACCCTACAGGCGAGAAGAGAATGGCATGACATATTTGAAGTGCTAAAAGGAAAAAACCTACAATGAAGAATACTCTGTCCATCAAGGCTGTCATTCAGAATGGAAGGAGAGGTAAAGAGCTTCCCAGACAAGCAAAAATTAAAGGAGTTTATCACTAAGAAACCAGTTCTACAAGAAATGCTGAAGGGACTTATTTAAGTGGGAAAGTAATGACCACAAATAGAGATAAAAGATAAAAAATTATCAAAAAAACCCAAAACAACAAAAAGAAAAAACAGGCAATAAAATCACTTGTAAGGTAAAAGTATAGTAAAAGCAGCAGATCAACTACCTGTGAAGGTAATATGAAGGTTAAAAAAAAGTACTAAAATTGCCTATTTCAATGATAAGAAGGTAATGGGTATATGCACACTAAACAAAAGACTATATATGATGTGAAAAACATATAATGTGGGAGGAGGGGAGTGAAAAAGTAGAGCTTTTAGAAAGAGATCAAGCTAAAGAGTCTACTCAATATAGACTGTTATATGCATAGTATATTAAATAGGATCCTCATGGTAACCACAAACCAGAAACCTATAACAAGCAGGAAAAAAAGTAAGACAAAAGAAATCAAACATATTATTAAAGATAGGCATGAAACCACAAGTGAAGAGAGCAAGAGAAAAAGAAAGGAACTGAGCAGAACTACTGAAACACCCCAAAAAAACCCCAAAAAGTGACAAAATGGCAATAAATACATATTTATCAATAGCTACTTTAAATGTCAATGGATTAAATGCTCCAATCAAATGCCATAGGGCGGCCAACTGGATAAAAAAACAAGATCCATGTATATGCTGCATACAAGAGACACATCTCAGAACTACAGACACTCACAAACTGAAAGTGAAAGGATGGAAAAAGATATTCCATGCAAACGGCAAAGAAAAGAAAGCGGGAGTAGCAATACTTCTATCAGACAAAATAGACTTTAAATCAAAAACTGTAATAAGAGACAAAGACGGGCACTACATAATGATAAAGGGAACAATCCAACAAGAAAATATAACACTTGTAAATATCTACGCACCCAACATAGGAGCACCTAAATATATAAAGAGATTATTAACAGACATAAGAGGAGAAATGGACAGTAACAGAATAATATTAGGGGACTTTAACACTCCACTTACACCAATGGATAGATCATCCAAACAGAAGATCAATAAGGAAACACGCGCCTTAAAGGTCACATTAGACCAGAGGGACTTCGTAGATATATACAGAACATTCCATCCAAAAACCACAGAATACACATTCTTTTCAAATGCCCATGGAACATTCTCCAGGATCGATCACATATTAGGCCACAAAACAAGTCTCAATAAATTTAAGAAAACCAAAATCATACCATGAATCTTTTCTGACCACAAAGGTATGAAATTGGAAGTCAACTACAGAAAGAAAACCAGAAAAGCCACAAAAATGTGGAGATTGAACAAAATGCTATTGAACAATGATTGGGTCAATGAAGAAATCAAAGAAGAAATAAAAAGTTCCTGGAGACAAATGAAAATGAAAACACGACATGCCAAAATCTGTGGGATACAGCAAAAGCAGTTCTACGAGGGAAGTTTATAGCAATTCAGGCCTACCTCAACAAAGAAGAAAAATCCCAAATAGACAATCTAAAAGTGCACCTAAAGGTGCTGGAAAAAGAACAACAAACACAGCCCAAAATCAGCAGAAGGAAGGAAATAATAAAAATCAGAGCAGAAATCAATGAAATAGAGACTAAAATAACAATAGAAAATATTAATGACTCCAAGAGCTGGTTCTTCGAAAAGATAAACAAAATTGACAAACCCTTAGCTAGACTCACCAAGAAAAAAAGAGAGAAGGCTCAAAAAAATAAAATCAGAAACGAAAGAGGAGAGATTACAATGGACACCTCAGAAATGCAAAAGATAATAGGAGAATACTATGAAAAGCCATACGCCAACAAATTGGATAATCTAGAAGAAGTGGATAAATTCTTAGAAACATACAACCTTCCAAAACTGGACCAAGAAGATGTAGAAAATTTGAATAGACCAATCACCAGTAAGGAAATCAAAACAGCAATTAAAAACCTCCCAAAAAATAAAAGTCCAGGACCAGATTGCTTCCCTGGTGAATTCTACCAAACATTCAAAGAAGACTTAATACTTATCCTTGTCAAACTCTTCCAAAAAATTGAAGAGGAGAGGAGGATTCCTAACTCCTTCTACGAAGCAAACATTATCCTGATACCAAAACCGGACAAGGACAACACACAAAAAAATTATACGCCAATATCACTGATGAACATTGATGCAAAAATCCTCAACAAAATACCAGCAAATTGAATACAACAATACGTTAAAAAGATCATACATCATGATCAAGTGGGTTTCATTCCGGGGATGCAGGGATGGTTCAACATCTGCAAATTTATCAACGTGATACACCACATTAAAAAAATGAAGAATAAAAATCACATGATCATCTCAATAGATGCAGAGAAAGCATTTGACAAGATACAGCATCCATTTGTGATAAAAACTCTAAATAAATTGGGTATAGATGGAAAATACCTCAACATAATAAAGGCCATATATGACAAACCCATAGCAAATATCATTCTCAATGGAGAAAAACTGAAAGCTATCCCTCTAAGAACAGGAACCAGACAAGGATGCCCACTGTCACCACTGCTATTTAACATAGTATTGGAAGTCCTAGCCAGAGCAAGCAGGCAAGAAAAAGAAATAAAAGGGATCCACATTGGAAAAGAAGAAGTGAAACTGTCACTCTTTGCAGATGACATGATTTTATATCTAGAAAACCCTAAAGAGTCCACTAAAAAACTTTTAGAAATAATAAAGGAATACAGTCATTTGCGGGATACAAAATCAATGTACAAAAATCCATTACGTTTCTATACACTAACAAGGAAGTAGCAGAAAGAGAAATTAAGAATACAATCCCATTTACAATTGCAACAAAAAGAATAAAATACCTAGGAATAAACTTAACGAAAGAGGTGAAACATCTGTACACCGAAAACTATAAAACATTCTTGAAAGAAATTGAAGAAGACACAAAGAAATGGAAAGATATTCCATGTTCTTGGATTGGAAGAATTAACATTGTTAAAATGTCCATACTTCCTAAAACAATCTACAGATTCAGTGCAATCTCTATCAAAGTTCCAACAACATTTTTTACAGAAATAGAACAAAGAATCCTAAAATTTATATGGAACAACAAAAGACCCCAAATAGCCAATGGATTCCTGAGAAAAAAGAACAAAGCTGGAGGTATCATACTCCCTGATTTCAAATTATACTACAAAGCCATAGTAACCAAAACAACATGGTACTGGCACAAAAACAGACACACAGATCAATGGAACAAAATTGAGAGCCCAGAAGTAAACCCACACCTTTATGGACAGCTAATATTTGACAAAGGAGCCAAGAGCATACGATGGAGAAAGGAGAGTCTCTTCAATAAATGGTGTTGGGAAAACTGGACAGCCACATGCAAAAGAATGAAAGTAGACCATTCCCTTACACCATGGACAAAAATCAACTCAAAATGGATGAAAGACTTGAATGTAAGACCTGAAACCATGAAACTTCTAGAAGAAAACATAGGTAGTACACTCTATGACATTGGTCTGAGCAGCATAATTTCAAGTACCATGTCTGACCGGGCAAGGGAAACAAAAGAAAAAATGAACAAATGGGACTACATCAAACTAAAAAGTTTCTGCACAGCAAAGGAAACCATCAACAAAACGAAAAGACAACCTAACAATTGGGATAAGATATTTGCAAACCACATATCAGATAAGGGGTTAATATCCAAAATATACAAAGAACTCATACAGCTCAACAACAAAAAAACCAACAATCCAATTAGAAAATGGGCAAAAGATCTGAACAGAGATTTCTACAAAGAAGAAATTCAGATGGCCAACAGGCATATGAAAATTTGCTCAACATCATTAGCTATCAGGGAAATGCAAATCAAAACTACAATGAGGTATCACCTCACTCTGGTCAGAATGGCTATAATTAACAAGACAGGAAACAACAAATGTTGGAGAGGATGTGGAGAGAAGGGAACCCTTGTTCACTGCTGGTGGCAGTGCAAACTGGTGCAGCCACTATGGAAAGCAGTTTGGAGTATCCGCAGAAAATTAAGGATAGATCTACCATATGATCCAGCTATTCCACTGCTGGGTATTTATCCAAAGAACTCGAAAACACAAAGGCATAATGATACTTGCACCCCTATGTTCATTGCGGCATTATACACAATAGCCAAGACTTGGAAGCAACCTAGGTGCCCATCAAGGGATGAATGGATAAAGAAGAGGTGGTATTTATACACAATGGACTACTACTCAGCCATAAGAAATGACGAAATCCAGCCATTTGTGACAACATGGCTGGACCTTGAGGGTATTATGCTGAGTGAAATAAGTCAGAGGGAGAAAGTCAGATGCCATATGATCTCACTCATAAGTAGAAGATAAAAATGACAAAAAAAAGCACATAGCATTGGAGATTGGACTGGTGGTTACCATTGGGGAAGGGGGGAGGGGGGAGGGAAAAAAGGGTGATTAGGGTCACCTGTGAGGGGATGCACTATAATTAGTGTTCGGGTGGTGAACATGATGTATTGTATCCAGAACTTGAAATATGATGTACATCCTAAAAGAATAAAAATTTTAAAAAAATTTAAAAAAAGGAGAAAAGGACAGTAAGATGGTAATTTCCTTGAAATTACAGTGAGGAGGGCCTGTGCTTTATATTTTCGGAACCTCTTCTAGTCATATAAGTATTTGTGGAAAGACGTGAATGATCTGGAAAGTCTTGCATCAAGTTCTCAGAAGAGCTCGGCTTCCTGTGATCCAATATGTTTGAGAATTTAACTGTCCATAGATACACTTTACATCTCAGGTTTCTCAAACTCTAGAATTATGGAGCAGTGAGGTGATTGGAGAAGGGGTCAAAAGGGGCAGCTGATGCACTGAGCTGGGATTCTAATAAGTTTATTGGGTTCAGGAGGCAGAGAAAAATGGTAATTGTGGGAGGTTGTAGGAATCTGAGGCTTTTTGCATGTTTTACATATTGCTATTCTATAGGCAAGTTGAGATATGAATGTATTTATCTTTGCAAGAGTAAAATTCTCTAATATGAGCAATGGTCATGAAAATTGTGTGTATTAAATAGCTCAAAGACAATTAAGAGATTTCAAATAAATAAAAAGGAAAATAGATTGAGAGTTAAGGTGAATATTAAGAGAGTATGTTGGCTATGTACAATATTGGGAAGAATGTTATAACTTTTCTTTTCCTTTTTTTATTTATTGAGGAAAATTAGCCTTAAGCTAACATCTGCCACCAATCCTCCTCTTTTTGTTTTTGCTTAAGAAGATAGACCCTAAACTTACATCTGTGCCGATCTTCCTATACTTTTTATATGTGGGACACCTGCCACAGCATGGCTTGATAAGCAGTGCATAGGTCCTCACCCAGGATTCAAACTGGCAAACCCTGGGCCGCCAAAACGGAGTGTGTGAACTTAACCACTACACCACCAGGCCTGCCCCTGTTGTAACATTTTTTAGTCAAGAAACGTTTTCAAAAATTTAAATAATTGTAAGCAAGGTGCATAATAGTGATGATACTATGTCAAAATTCTTAATCTTCATATAAAAATTTGTCTTGTAGCACTTATAACATGAATAAAAATAACTTTTAAGAACTTTATTTTGTTAAAATACTTAATTCATTTAGGTCCGTGATCTTTCAAGAAAAAGATGTCCACTGTGCCCTCTCAAAATATCATCAGAGGGAAAATTCCCAAAATGTACATTATACTAACTGATCAATTTGCAGCATGCCCTACTGGGAACTATCCAGAGAAATCATTTTGGAAATCTCTGTGGGTACCAGAGTGGTACCTAGAGCCTCCACCGTTCCCAGGTGGTTTCATGAAGAGCTTATTTTACTTTCCTTCAAAGACTGTGCATTTTAAACTTGACTCATCCTCCTATATCTGAGCTTTTCTTTCTCTTCTTCTTCCTTCCTGCCCTGTCCAGGAAACATTCTTCAATATTTTATTGGAGGAATTCATTAAGACCCCCTCCAATGGTAATCATTCTCTACAAATGTCCAAAAAAAAACCAAAAAGTAAAAATGTATTTAAAAGATAAATTCCATATATTTTCAACAATTTGAGTTGACACTAATATTGAGTGTTCTATCAGGTAAATGACAGATTGTTTACATCTTTGTACTTAGAGTCATCACTACAGAATAATCAAACATAATTTTAAATGAATTTCTATATGTCTTGTGACTATATTGCCCCTACTTCCTCTGAGAAAGGAACAGAAAAAAAAGGAATAATGTTTTTAAAAGTTTACAGATGGAACTGGCCCCATGGTATAGTGGTTAAGTTCACAAAGTCCATTTTGGTGGCCCAGGTTTTGTGAGCTTGGATTCTGGGCATGGATCTACAACACTGCTCATCAAGCCATGCTGTGGTGGCATTCCACATACAAAATAGAGGAAGATTGGCATGGATGTTAGCTCAGGGACAATCTTCCACAAGGGAAAAAAGTTCTTCTCTTAATATAGTAGATAAATAGAATGAAATACAAGCTTTAGAATAAAACAATCTTTTAATCTCAACAAATATTTTATGAGTAGCAGGTATGTGAGAAACCATTATTGTTGTGTGTGGATACAAGGATGCCTTCCACATCCTAAGGTTTGTTACAGTTTCTTGAGATGGCAAAATGTAGAAAAGTTCACAAATGCTTTTCATCTAAGGGAGTTGAGCAAGATAAATCTTCATTATGGTTATTAAAAGTTAGAAGAGATTATGCCTGGTTAGAAATTAGAGAAAAGTTTAAGAGGGATAGTGACCCTTACACAGCTTCTGGAGAAGGACAATTTTTCCATCTCCAATTGACAGATTTAAATAGAATGCTGTGTTTCTCAGTATAAAATTATTACTCTTTGCCTGTTTTGAAAATGTTGTCACACTAATATAATTTGCAGTTTGACATGCATCTCAGGTTTAGTTTGAAAAGCTGAGTAATTACTCCTCATGGAAAGTTGAAGGCAAGAGGACAATGTGGAAACTAAAAACTATATAAACAAAGTGAAAGGTAATGTGCCATTTATGTGGGAGGGGAGTTTTTATCATTCTTTAACTTGGGCTTTTTAGAGATAAAGAATCTTGGGATGACCTGTTAACCTTTCCACAGAAAATTGTAAATTTTGCATAGAAATAAAATGAGTGTAAATGTTCCCCAGAGATAGAAGGCGAGTAGAACTGAATTGAGGAGGGTTGGGTAGTTTAAGAGAGAATCCTTAAGGAAACCAATGACATAAAAACATACATTTTTATAAATATGCATGCACAATATATTGTGATAAATAAATGTAAAAAGGAGACATTCGTTACGGGGTAGGAGAGGGGTGTGATTTTATATTTATATTATGAACTTCCAAAAGCAGTGAGATGTATCCAAACTGCCAAGTGATGTACCATCCAATTATGGGCCCCAAGATTCATTGAATATGGAAAAATAATTAATAATAAATGAAACAATATCTCTTAACTTTATATAAATTGAATTAACAAAATTAATCAGAATTATGTAAAAGCCACAGAGTTATATTTGAAGAGTGCTGTCAGAAGTAGAACATTCACAAGCTTACATGAGATTCATAAGGACCCGATGAAGAGATCATTACAAATTGTGGAACAAAGTGACATATTAAGAAACCATAGTTAAAATGTCCATGATGAAGAATATTTATTTTTCGTAAAATATTCCATAACACCAAGTATCACATCATCAATTAATTCCTTTATTTTTTGCAGATAAACCATTTCATACTCACCCCTGCACCTCATTCTTGAATCATGCAGCTGAATAATAATGTGACTGAATTCATTCACTTGGGTTGACCCAGGATCCTGTTAGGAAAAAAATAGTGTTTGTCACTTTATTGTTTTTCTATGTGGGGACTTTTCTGGGTAACTTTCTGATTATTACTACTATCAAGGCCAGCCAGTCACTTGGAAGTCCAATGTACTTCTTCCTTTTCCACTTATCCTTATCTGATACCTGCTTCTCTACTTCCACAGCCCTTAGAATGATTATGGATGACCTCTTGAAGAATACAACTATCTCTTTCAATGAGTGTATAATCCAAGTCTTTTCGTTTCATTTCTTTGGGTGCCTGGAGATCTTCATATTAATCCTCATGGCCCTTGAGGGCTATGTGGTGATCTGTAAGCCCCTGCACTACATGACTATCATGAGCCACAGGGTCTGTGGTGTGTTGGTGGCTGTGACCTGGGTAGGGTCCTGTGTGCATTCTTTAGCTCAGATCTTTCTGGCCTTGAGTTTTCCTTTCTGTGGTCCCAATGTGATCGATCACTATTTATGTGACTTGCAGTCATTGTTGAAACTTGCCTGTACAGACACCTATGTGGTCAATCTACTCTTTGTGTCCAATGGTGGAGCCATTTATACAGTGAGCTTTGTCATGCTGATGTTGTCCTATGTTATCATCTTGCATTCTTTGAGAAACCACAGTGCTGAAGGGAGGAGAAAAGCCCTCTCCACCTGCATTTCCCACATCATCGTGGCCATCTTGTTCTTTGGTCCTTGCATATTTATATACACATGCCCTGCAACCACCTCCCCCATGGACAAGATTACAGCTGTGTTTTATACAATTGGAACACCTTTGTTCAACTCTCTGATTTATACACTGAGGAATGCAGAAGTGAAAAATGCCATGAAGATGTTATGGAGCAAGAAATTGATCTCAGATGACAAAAGATGAATGGACATTTCAAATTTTTCTTCATCATTTGAGTTGATCCAGAAGTCCATAGAGTATATTTTCTTCTTATTGTGCAATCAATATAATCCTAAATTGGGGCATACGAATTAGTTCCTTCAGGAAAATTGGGAATGTGAACACATGTACTGGTTAGTTTTGAATCAATCTTATGTAGAAGAGGATAAAGCACCAGGTATAAAAGTTATGTAAGACATGTTGCCTTAGATGTTGTTTACCTCTGTGTCTCTGCCTCTCTTTGCCTAGTATCACTTCTGGTTTTGATCTAGTGTTTTCCTTGCCCTCTTCCTGTTGACTTCTTGATGTTGTCTGTTTATAGTTACACCTCTATATGCTTATATACACTGCCTGGCATATTTTCCTTCCAAACTGTTCATTTATTAGACACTGTGGTCTCATAATGTCTGATCATGAACCTTCAACTTGGTTGTTCTTCCTGACTCAGCAGAAAGCACCAGATTCAAATAATTATAAAATCTTCATGTTTTAAGGGGAAAGATATATATAATCTAGGTAACCTCTTTTCTATTTCTTTGAGTTATCATTCAAATTCTTATCATATGTTTACCTAGATCCTTCTACAACAGTGACATAACACAGTGAGAACATTCACCCTACTGAAGGAGTCTTTTCTTCTTAAGAAGGTTCTGACTTTTGAAGTTGTAATCACCATATTATTCTTTTTGTAAAAATTACTTTTTGCTCCTGAAATGATCCCTTCTAATTTTGGGGAAGTATTAAATTTTCTCTTAAATCTTACCAATTATAATAATTTGTTTATAATATTGGGTTATTATGATTGTAGCACAGATTGCCCAAATTAAAGTAGATATATTTAAGTGGGCTATAAGTAAAGAGCATATCAGTTGATGGTAGGGAATTTTAAAATAATAAATGATTAAAGAAAGAATGTTATGGCCCAGAGAAGGATTTTTAGGCTTTGAAACAGAAATAGTTGCATCACAAATATGAATTATTTTAGTGAATTTTAGTATACTCCAGAAAAGAGAGTAATTTAAGAGAGACTGAGATATCTGAGTGAAAATTATATTTATGCAATGGAGATGGATATCACCTTTTGTTACCAGCCATCAACACCACAGTCTCTAATTAGATGATCACTAAGAATCTTTCTGATTTAAACTTTTCTTATTTGTATTTTTATCTGTATAGAAAATTCAACATGAAAATTTTTGTTCATTTGAAATATCTATTTCTACTTACAAATCACTATATTAAATTGAAATTATTAAATTTGTAGTAATTTTATTGTACCAAGAACTTTAGAATTTCTTTAACTTGAGAAAAAGGTATATTATTTCTCTGTGTGAGAATGGAAACCTGTGAATTCCACCATGAACTCTAGTGACACATACACATCACTTGTTTTTCTCAGATTCTGTGAATTTCAAGGCTAATCCATCTCTCAGTTTATCATTGATCACAACTGCAACACTTTGATTCTGCTTTTGTAAAGTTTGCATATTAGTAGATTCCAGTTGGCAGAGATTTAGTTGAAATCTTCTTCTATTTTAAGACAAGGAGAATATGAAAAGGAGTCTATGTTGCATCCATTTCAGTTGCCTCCCTTGATTCACTCTATCTGTCTTCTGGACATGCTTTTAACATAGAGTTTACATGGCAGCTGTCACCACAACTGCAGACAGAGATTATGATCTAATTTTGATCCAGCATTTTATAATAAAGGTAGTAGAACTGCAAAGATGACTGAATGTGCAAATTCACCATGATTATTTGTTGAGTCCAGTGTTCTGATCAGAAAAGAGTGGGACTCTGAGAGCTAAATAGAACTCTGGTGTGGGTAAAGGTGAGAAACATGAACTCAAATTATCTTGCATCACGTTGGTTGTCATAAGCAGCTTCTTCTCCCTTGAAAGAGAGGAAAAAACAGTCTTCTCTAGACTAGACACCATGCTTTTATCTCATTTGAAGAATTGTCATGTAATGATAATGTTTTGCCTCATGAGCTTCCTCTAGCACCACTTATTGCTTGCAAACAGCTAAGCAGGGGAAAGTCCAAGTAAGAAAGCACAATTTTGCTCTGGAAGAAAATGATTTACATGAGAAAACGGCAGGGCATGGCTACTGTATATAAGTGTGAACCAGAGGAGCACTTCGTTATTGGAGGTGTTAATTCATGATGGCAAAATATGAATCTGGAGCTGATGAGGGTTTTTCTGTAGACTCACATCATTGGAAATGTCTTATTAAGTGATCATGTTGTTTGCTTTGCTCACAGAACTATTTCTTGGATCTCTGGGAAAGAATTACAAGGTAGAGTTGCTAAAAGTATGAAAGACCCAGTAGTCATTTTATTTAAATCTTAGATTTTGGCAATACATTAAAAATATGTACTATTCTTGGCTATGATAGCTTAGGAGTCAATCTGATTTTAACTTAATTCTTATTTAGAAGGACTTAAAGTAAGTTGTTTGAAGTAATTAGATCTCAAAGTTCCTAGGCGGGAAATGTATGAAGTATGTCATCAGTATGTCCATATTCAAGCGGAGATCAAATAAAACCAGCTGAAATAATTGTGAGATGACTCACATGAGACAAGTGGATCAAGCATAAGTTCCACCTAATTTTAATTTTTATTTATTTATTTTTGTTGATTTATTTTTTTGTGAGGAAGACTCGCCCTGAGTTAATATCCATTACCCATCTTCCTCTTTTTTATTTTATTTTTGCTTGAGGAGGACTAGCCCTGAGCTAACATCAGTGCCAGTCTTCATCTATGCTCTATGTGGCATGCTTCCACAACATGGCTGATGAGTGGAGCAGGTCCGCATCCAGGATCCAAACCCAGGAACCTGGGCCACCAAAGCAGAGTACACAGAACATTAACCACTCTGCCATGGGGCCAGCCCCAAATTATTTATTTTTATACTTTAAATTTTTACAGTTTTTATGTTTTTTAGCCTTCTTAGAAACATCTTTATTACAAGTGTTCCAAAACATTTCTATACATGCATTGCAGAAGCAGTATAAATTTTGTTCACTTACTGTATTCCATGCAGTTTGTAAGTTCTTATTTTTTTAATGGCTATCATATTACAATATTTAAATGTATCAAATTAACATGTATTCCTTATGCATTATATATAGTATATTTCAATTTAAAAAGTATAGGTTCTTTTTAAAAGGGCTTATCTTGAAAATAAATCTTAAGTCAAACTTTGGAAGAACTAAGGTAACTGATGGGTGGTGGAATGAATCCCAATGTGAAATTCTTTAAATAAAATTGTATTGTTTTAAATAATTTTCCCTAATGTTACACAGAAACACATAACAAAAAAGTTTTATACTTAAATATATATATATAAATCTGGAGATTGGCAAGTTTTTTTGACATGTGGCATTCATCCATGACTTCAAATTTGACGTTGTTATGGGTTGAATTGTGTCCTTAAAGAAAAAAAAATATGTTGGAGTCCTAATCCCCAGTACCTCAGAAGGTGACTTTGTTTAGAAATAGGATCTTTTGTGTAAGTGCATGACAATTGGTTCTTTTGAATGTAAGATGAGTGACTGACATTAAGCTTTTGATTCCTGAGGCATCCATCTCAAAGTCATCCATTTCAGATAAACCCATTGCCAGCTACACAACTGGATAAAGAACTAGGCTGTCTTATCTATGAAGTTCCCCTTTTAGAAAGCCCTGGGTGACTGGTAACTGATCATTTGAGTGATCTTGTATTTCCCTTCTCATGCCTTAACCCCGCTCTTACCTTTTAAATTCACCAATAAATATTGAACCCTCAAAACTCTAGGCCTCCCACCTTGACGCCAATAAAGACAAAACTCCAGGTCCATGAGCTCTCCCTCTCTTTCCCTCACTCTCCCCCTCTCTCTTTCTCTCACTCTCTACCTGTGACTTCACTGTGTGGCTCTGGCAATGCCATGTACCCTCTGTGACTGTGAATAATAGCTCTTCTTTTTCAAAGTCTCCTGATGGTTGTTGCTAAGGTGCATCTTGCAATCATAATAACTGCAAGGGCCTGCCAAGCCACAACATTGACTCCAGTTGAGGAAATGTCTGTGGAGACTCTCCACAGCTAGTACCACTCAGTTGAGTGCCCTCAGGCATTCCTAGCTGATAGCATCACTGTAGGCAAAGACCAACTCAAAACAGATCTTTACAAAAGTAATTAAGTTAAAATGATGTCTTTATGGTGATCCCTAATCCACCATAACTGGTATCCTTATAAAAAAAGGCAAATTGAGGGGCCACCATGCAGCTGAGTGTTTAAGTTTGTGCACTCCACTTCCACAGCCCAGGGTTTTGCAGGTTTGGATCTTGGGCACAGATGTAGCACAGCTCATCAAGCCATGCTGAGGTGGTGTCCCACATAGCACAACCAGAAGGACCTACAACTAGAATATACAACTGTGTACTGGGGTGCCTTGGAAAGAAGAAGGAGGAAAAAAAGGAATATTGGCAACAAATGTTATCTCAGGTACCAATATTATATTTTAAAAAAAGGGAAATTGAACATATACAGATACAAGGAAAAAGCCAAGTGAAGATGAGGGCAGAGATCAGGGTGATGCCTCTACAAATCAAAGAATGCCAAAGATTGTCAGTAAACTACCAGAAGCTAGTAGAGAGGCATGGAACAGATTCTCCTCATAGTTCTTAGAAGAAACTATCTCTTTCAACCCCTTGATCTCAGACTTTTAGCCTCCAGAGCTGTAAGACAATAAATTTCTGTTGTTTAAGCCACCCCATTTGTGAAAATTTGTTATGGTAGCCTTAGGAAACTAATGCTAATATTCTGAAAAGAACATCTGGAAGTAGCCTTTTGAAGCATATACAGGTTGGTATCTTTATTGTTCTTCTGTTGCTGCTGTAATAAACTAACACAAACCTTGCAGCTTAAAACAACACAGATTTATTATCTTACAGTTCTGTATGTTGTAAATCTAACATGAGTCTCACTGGGCTAAAATCAAAACGTCAGCAGGGCTGTCTTCCTTTCTGAAGACTCTATGGGAGATCTCATTTCCTTGTCTTTTCCAGGTTCTAGAGGCTAGACACACACTTTGGCTTGTGGCCTCTCAATTCCATCTTCAACGGAAACAATGTTGTATCTATTTGACTACTCTTTCCTTGTCACATCTCCCTCTGACTTTCTCTCTGCCTCTCTCTTTGTGATTCATTGGACCCCCCTGCATAATTGAGGAAAATCTCCCTATCTTAAGGTCATCTGATTATGAACATTAATTTCATCTGAAATATTAATCCCATTTGCCATATAAACTAATATTTTTACGGGTTCCAGGGGTCAGAGTGTAGACATCTTTAGAGACTATTATTCTGCCTACCACAGTAGACCTCAGTAAATCTAACTTTGGAGAATCCACAAGCTGAATGTTTTCTTGGGGCACCCAGAAGGCACTCCATTCACTAATACAATAAAAATGTACTGGTAAGGGGAGCAGAAAATTTTTAAGAAGCTTCTTGAGATGAGTAGATGAAGATTCTTCTCTAGAACTTTGCTCCTTGGTATTATTGGGAATGATGGGATTCTAGAAGAGCAGGTAGAAGCAGTTAGTAACTCTTAAAGGTGAAGCGGATATAACTATCATAATGACAGCAAAACCAAAGTGAAATAAGGTATCTTTTATCATAGGGCTGTATGACAATGGCAAATACATCATCGTTTTTCTAGGGACAAGATGGATGGAAAGCCAACTAAATGGATAAACATCTCAAAAGGATATTGCAGGACTTGTTTAATAATAGCAATAAAAGGAACTGATGAGAATAGTAATGGCAAGCACCATAAAGGAACATTGAGATACCTGACCCAGGTCCAGAATTAAATGAATTTTCAGAACCCAGTGATTGAATGGTATGTTGATTCTCTTTAAGGAAGGACCACTGCACTGAAAATACATAAATATCTCTTTGATCCTTTCCCTGAGTGTCCTGTACTGCCAGTGTAATTTGTGTAATAGAGAAAGGGAGATTCTAAGACTTTTCAAGAATTATTAGATATGTGTTCAGTGCTAACAGTGATATCCTGAGGCCCAAAATACTATTATGCTTCTTTCTTGATAAAGTAAGAGATTATAGAGGCCGAGTGATAGAGATGAGGCCCAAACACATCTGACAGTATAGGATGGGTTAGTGGACTCCACTCAGATTAGTTTCTGTTTGACTCAGGTTATTTTCCCAGTCTTTTAATGTACTTAGAATCTGGCACAATTATTATTGGTTCTTGTCCTGTAGAATAGTGCCTATGTGGTAGGAAGGACAAAATGGAAGCTGCTAAAGCAATCCTTGATCCCAAAAAATATAATAAATCAGAAACAATACTCAATCTTGGAAGATATTGCAGAGATTAGCGCCACTACTAAAGAAGTGAATAATGCAGAGACAATAGTCTCTGTTATATCTCTATTTCGTTAACCTGACTAAGTATTGTAGGAAATTTCTGCTAGTGGACAAAGCTCTAAACAATATACTTATTTTCCACTTTGTATAGAGGGAGAGGTGTTACATTGACACAGGAGAAGTGGCAAATGCCTTTGTTATTGATCATGGATCTGGAAGGTAAAAGAATGGACAAGATGTCCTGGAAGAGAGTTATACAGAAAGATCTATTGAATTGAGCTCTAACTAGAAAGCAACTATGAAAGAGTAGACTTTAAATATCCAGAAGGTCAGGATGAACCATACTCTGAAATAAGTCAGTTTAAGGACATACCAATGATGGCACAATAAATACATGAATGAAGTGTCTATAGTCCAGTGGTGTACATTATGCCTGGGCCCAAAGATGTGGGCTCCCTGTCATAAAAGCTGACCTATCTTCTGTTACTTCTGAGTATTGCTTCTGCTACCTTCTCCTACATCTGCTATTCTGAGATAAATACTTCAAATATAGATGTTTTTTCCATCTTCACAGTGATTTTATCTACCTCAATATTTTAGGGATCTCAGACTGACTGATGCAGTGACATAATATCCCATAAACATTGTCAAGGACATGACATCTATTTGTGGGAAAAGGAGATGTGAAAATGTTCTCATGTTCTCTGAACTCACTTATTTTACACTCTAGCCCACTACCTTTAAGGAGCCAGCCTAAAAGAAGAGAAGAAAGATCTGTTAGAGCTGAATTAAAGGACTAGCCAGAAGTCAAATCTTTAAGAAGTTGGGAGGCTGTCTGCAAGATTCAGTATATACATTGGAACACTGAACCAATGTCCAATATATGGCTTGGAGTCACCATTTGCCTAATACACATCATTTTGAGATCCAAGAACTGAAAGTAGAGTGTTACCTATTGTTAACACTCCCAGGAACCCACTTTACAGTCATCAGTTTCACCAGGATAGAGTTCCTAGTTTCTGCAGAGGAAAACATCTCTACTAAGTGGAACAGAGTGGGTATCCTGCTGACCTGGAACCACCATTCTGTGTTTCTTATACCAGTGAACCAGCAGCCAAAGAAGAGTTACTGTTCTGGATGGAGTGCTTGATTCTGATTATTGTCAGTAGCCAGGGTTGCTATGACAGATTTAAGACAGGGATGACTCTATCCAGAATGTAGAGAATTCAGTAGAGTGTGTCTTGGCCCTGGCATGACAATGGTAGCTATAACTGGACAATTTGCAAAAACTACAGCCCAATAAGAACAAGGTAACTAACGGATAAAACCCTTGGAGATAAAGTTTCCAGTCACTCCCCAAACAACCCAAACCAACTGAAGTGCTGACCAAGGGCGAGAGGAATCTAGAATGGGTGAAGAAACGAGATGTTCAATATCAGTTGTGGCTCTGGGAATTGCTGCAACAATAATGGGTATATCTTAGTTCTGTCTCCTTCTTTAGATCTAGTTTAGAAAAGATGATCAGCAATCATCCTAAAGTGTATTTTGAGTTACTATCTCCCAAACCTTTGGCCTCATGCTCAATTGCAAACACTGGATGAAGCCACATTCATCTTATCT
Source organism: Equus caballus (assembly GCF_041296265.1). NCBI lineage: Eukaryota > Metazoa > Chordata > Mammalia > Perissodactyla > Equidae > Equus > Equus caballus. The sequence continues at coordinate 18,348,736 of NC_091695.1, forward strand.
TACACTGCCAGCTGCTTTACCCTTCCTTGGGAAAGCACTATTTGTGGAGTGTGCTTCATTGTATCTGCTGTGGTAAGAACACCCAAATCCAATCTGACAAGACCACGAAGGTCCTTTTGTAAGTTCTCTATGGAAAGATAGTCATGGTGCATTATTCTGTAAAGCAGCACGTTATGTAACAATACTTATACCTCTATTCCTTTCTGTGAATATAATCACAATATAAAATAGAAAGTATGTGCAAAAACAGGCATAAGATCTTTTTTTAAAATGTTTTAAATTTATTTTTTTATTGTGGTCATAATAGTTTGTAACATTGTGACATTTCAGTTGTACATTATTATTTGTCAGACACCATATGTGTGCCCCTCACCCCTTGAGGCCACCTCCCACACCCCTTCCCCCTGGTAAACACTAAACTGTTCCTTTTGTCCATAAGTTTGTTTATATTCCACAAATAACTGAAATCATATGGTGTTTGTCTTTCTCTTTCTGGCTTATTTCACTTAGCATAAAACCCTCAAGGTCCATCCATGTGGTTGCAAATGGGACAATTTTGTCTTTTATTATGGCTGAGTAGTATCCCATTGTGCATGTATGTATATATGTATATATATATGTATATATATATGTATATATGTATACACACACACATATACATTTATACATATATATTTTGTCTTTTTTATGGTTGAGTAGTATTCCGTTGTATATATATATATATATAAATATACCACATCTTCTTTATCCAATCATCATTTGCTGGGCACTTGGGTTGCTTCCACATCTTGGCTATTGTGAATAATACTGCAATGAACATAGTGGTGCATAAGCCTCTTTGTACTGTTGATTTCAAGTTCGTTGGAAAAATATCTAGTAGTGGAATGGCTGGATAGTATGGCATTTCTACTTTTAATTTTTTGAAAAATCTCCATATTGTTTTCTACAGTGGCTGCACCAGTTTGAATTTCTACCAGCAGTGTATGTGGGTCCCATTTTCTCCACAACCTCTCCAACATGTCTTATTTTTTTGTCTTGGTGATTATAGACATTCTAATGGACGTAAGGTGATATCTAAGTGCAATTTTGATTTGCATTTCCTTGATGATTAGTGATATTGAGCATATCTTCTTTAGATAAATGTCTGCTCAAATCCTCTTCCCATTTTTTGATTGGGTTGTTTGTTTTTTGTAGTTCAGTTGTGTGAGTTCCTTATATATTACATAGATTAACCCTTTGTTGGATATCCGATTTGCAAATATTTTCACACAGTTGGTGGGTCATTTTTTCATTATGATCCTGATTTCCTTTGCCTTCCAGAAGCTCTTTAGTCTGATGAAGCCCCACTTGTTTATTTTTTATTTTGCTTCTCTTGTGTGAGTACACATCATATTTGAAAAGATCCTTTTAAGGCTGATGTCAAAGCGTGTACTGCCTATATTTTCTTCCAGAAGTATTATGGTTTCAGGTCTTACCTTCAATTCTTTGGTCCATTTTAAGTCTATTTTTTTCTATGGAGAAAGGTAGTGGTCTACTTTTATTCTTTTGCGTGTGGCTGTCCAGTTTTCCCAGCACCATTTATTGAAGAGGTTTTCCTTTTTCTATTGTATGTTTGTGGCTCCTGTGTCTAAGATTAGCTGTCCATAGATGTCAGGATTTATGTCTGGGCTTTCAATTGTATTCCATCGATTTCTGTGCATGATTTTTCACTAGTACCATGCTGGTTGACTATTATACCTTTGTAACATATTTTAAAGTGCAGGATTGCAATGCCACCAGGTTTGTTCCTGTTTCTCAGGTTTGCTTTGGCTATTCAGGGTCTTTTGTTGCCCCATATGAATTTTAGGATTCTTTGTTCTATTTCTGTGAAGAAAGTCATTGGTATTCTTATTGGGATTGTGTTGAATCTCTTGATAGCTTCAGGTAATATGGACATTTTAACTATGCTTTTTTTCCCAATCCATGTGCATGGAATATCTTTCTATTTCTTTATGTCATTATCAATTTCTTTCAGTAATGTCTTATAGTTTTCCCTGTATAGGTCTTTTGCTTCCTTGGTTAAATTTATTATAGATATTTTATTCTTTTTGTTGCGATTGTAAATGGTATTATATTCTTGAGTTTTCGTTCTGTTAGTATGTTATTGGAGTATATAAATGCTACTGGTTTTTGTAAGTTGACTTTGTGCCCTGCAATTTTGCTGTAGTTTTTGATTATTTCTAATAGATTTCAGATGGTAGGGATGACTTTAGGGTTGTATATATATAAAATCATGTCATCTGCAAACAGCAAGAGTATCACTTCTTCAGTGCCTACTTGGATTCCTTTTATTTCTTTTTCTTGCCTAATTGCTCTTGCCAAAACCTCTAGTACTATGTTGAATAAGATAAGGTTAGATTGGGCATCCTTGTCTTGTTTCTGTTCTCAGAAGGATGGCCTTCAGTTTATGCCCATTGAATATGATGTTGGCTGTGGGTTTCTCGTATATGGCCTTTATTATGTTGAAGTACTTTCCTTCTATACCCACTTTATCAAAGGTTTTTTTTTTTTTATCATGAATGGATATTGGACCATGTCAAATGTTTTCTCTGCATCTATTGGGATCATCATGTGTTTTTTTCCATCATTTTTTTAATGCAGTGTATCACATTGATTGATTTGTGGATGTTGAATCATCCCTATGTCCCTGGTACTAATCCCACTTGATCATGGTGTATGATCTTTTTAATGTATTGCTGTATTTGATATCCCAATATTTTGGTGAGGATTTTTGCATCTATGTTCATCAGCTATATTGACCTCTGATTTTCTTTCATTGTGTTCTCCTTGTCTGGCTTTGGCATCAGGGCAATGTTAGGAATTTTTCCATGTTTGTCAACTTTTTGAAACAGTTTGAGAAGGAAAGGTAATACATCTTCTTTGAATGTTTGGGAGAATTTTCTGAGAAGCTGTCTGGTTCTAGAATTTTATATTTAGGAGGTTTTTGATTACTGTTTCAATCTCTTTGTGATTGGTCTATTCAGATTCTCTGTTTTTTCTTGATTCAGTTTTGGGATGTTGTAAGAGCCTAAGAATTTATCCATTTCTTCAAGATTGTCTACTTTGTTACCATGTAGTTTCTCATAATATTCTCTATAATCTTTTTTATCTCTGAGGTATCTTTTTTTATTTCTCCTCTTTCATTTCTAATTTTATTTATTTGAGCCTTCTGTCTTTTTTTTCTCAGTGATCCTGGCTAACTTTGTCAATTTTGTTTATCTTCTCAAAGAACTATCTCCTTGCATCATCGATCCTTTCTACAGACTTTTTGTTTTAATTTCATTTATTTCTTCTCTAATTTTTATTATTTCTATACTTCTTCTAAGTTTGAGATTTGTTAATTCTTCTTTTTCTAATTCTGTTAGGTGTACTTTAAGATTGTTTATTTGAGCTTTTTCTTGTTTGTTGACATTGGCCTGTATTGCTATAAATTTCCCTCTTAGGACTTCTTTTGCTGCATCCCATATGAGTTGGTATGGCGTGTTCTTGTTCTCATTTGTCACCAGATTTTTTTTTTTTTTTATTTCTCCCTTTGTTTCTTAGATGATCCATTGGTTGTTCAGTAGTATATTGTTTAGGGTCCACATTTTTGTTCCTTTCCCAGCTTTTTTCTTGTAGTTGATTTCTAATTTAATAACAGTATGGCTGGAAAAGATACTAGATATGATTTCAATCTTCTTAAATTTATTTAAGTCTGCCTTGTTTCCCAATATATCGTCTATCCTTCAGAATATTACATGTGCACTTGAGAAGAATATATATTCTGATGTTTTAGGATGAAGTGTTCTTTATATATCTAAGTCCATCTGTTCTAGTTTTTCATTTAATTTGACTATTTCCTTTCTGACTTTTTGTCTGGGTGATCTATCCACTGATGTAAGTGGGATATTGAGGTCCCCTACTATTAATATGTTGTAATTTATATCTCCTTTTAAGTTTGTTAATAGCTGTGTTATATACTTTGGTGATCCTGTGTTGGATGCATACATGTTTACAAGTGTTATGTCTTCTTGGTGGAGTGTCCCTTTTATCACTATATATTGCCCCTCTTTGTTTCTCCTTGCCTTTTTTGTCTTGAAGTCTACTTTTTCTGATATAAGTATGGCAACACCTGCTTTCTTTTGTTTGCTATTGGCTTGGATTATCACCTTCTGTCCCTTTACTCTAAGCCTGTGTTTGCCTTTGGAGCTGAGATGTGTTTCCTAGAGGCCGCATATTGTTGGGTCTTTTTCTTTAACCCATCCTGCCACTCTGTGTCTTTTGATTGGAGAATTCAGTCTACTTCCATTTAGAGTGAGAATTGATATATGAGGGCTTAATATTGCCATGTTATCACTCATTTTCTGGTTCTTCTGAAATTCCTTTGTTTCTCATCCCATGTATTTTGGACTACCAATTTGATTAAGTAGTTTTCTATGATAGTTTTCTTCATTTTCTCCTTGTTTATCACATATGTCTCTGTTCTAATTGTTTATATAGTGGTTACCATTAGGTTTGTGTAAAAAGTCTCATAGATGAGATAGTCCATTTTGTGATAGAATCTTATGTCCTTAGAATATGACAATTCAGCCCCTTTCCTCTTCCCCTTCTAAGTTATTTTTGTCATATCCTATTCCATCTTGTGTTTTTATTTTGGTGTTTTCCTTCTCTTTATCCTTATGAGAAAGTTAAGTGTTTACTAGCCTGATCTGATGGAGAGATGCCCTTTCTGAGTATCACCTTCCTATTCATCTCCTTGCTTAGGGCTTTGTAGCCCTTTTCCTATTTTGTTTTTCAGGTATGAGGGCCTTTTTGAGGATTTCTTGTTGGTGGTGTCTTGTGGTGATGAACTTCCTTAACTTATGTTTATTTGGGAAAATTTTTATTTCTCCATCATATCTGAAGGATATTTTCACTGGATAGAGTATTCTTGGCTGAAAGTTGTAGTCTTTCAGAATTTTGAATATATCATTCCATTTGATCCTAGTCTGTAAGGCTTTTGCTGAGAAATCCTCTGAAAGCCTGATAGCTGTTCCTTTGTAAGTTATTTTCTCCTGCCTTGCTGCCTTTAGTAATTTTTATTTGTCATTGACGTTTTCCAGCTTTACTACTATATGCCTTGCAGTAGGTCTTTTTACATTGATGAAACTGGGAGATCTACTGGCTTCATCACTTGCATTTCCAGCTCTTCCCCCAGGTTTGGGAAGTTCTCAGCTATTGTTTCTTTGAACAAACTTTCTGCTCCATTCTGCTTCTCTTACCCATCTTGAATACCTATAATCCTTATGTTGCAAATCTTAATTGAGTCAGAATTTTTTTCTGAGAATTTCTTCATTTCTTTTCACTCTTAGTTCTTTCTTCTCCTCCATCTGAAACATTTCTATATTAGCCTCACCTAAATTGCTAAGTCAGTCCACCATATTGTCAGCTCTGTTGTTTTGGGAGTCCAGATTTTTATGTATCTCAACCATTGTGTTTTTCATCTCCAACAAGTCTGATTGGGCCTTTTTTATAGTTTCAATCTTTTTTCTGAAGAAGCTCTTGAAATCATTGATTTGTCTTTCTGTTTCCTTGTACCTTGTTGAGTTTTTCTTTATGACAACTATTTTGAATTCTTTGTCATTTAGGTTATGAATTTTTCTGTCTCATTGTTGGTTTCTGGGTACTTGCTGCTTTCCTTCTGATCTGGAGATTTAATATACTTTTTCATGCTGCTTGATGACATGGATTTTTGCCACCGCATTATTACCTGGTTGCAGTTTCCTCCTGCCACCACTAGGTGGGGATCAGGAACTGTTTATTCTGGACCCAGCATGATAAGAGGCTCCCCAGCTCCAGCAGCTGACTTCTTTTCTTTCTGTGCAATGTTCTGACTGATGGCAGACCTGGAGAACCAAACTGGGGGAGGGGTGCTTTCTTTCACCTGTGCTTCCCCAGCCTCTGCTTTTCTCTCTATGCAGAGCTCTGAGTGATCACAGGGCTGGATTGCTGGGTGGTGGAAGTGGCACTTTCTTACACCTGCACACTTTTCCCAGACCCCACCTCTCTTTCCACACAGCACTCTGGGTGATCTCAGAGACCTGAGCACACCTTTCCCAGATGCTGCCTCTCTCTCCATTTGGCACTCTGGGCAACAGAGGGCTGGAGTGCCGGGCAGGGGTAGGGCAAGCTATGTCTTCTGTGTGATCGCAGTGCTCTCCCTGGGCCCTCACCAACTGCACCCCTTGGGTGCTAGTTTGATGGAGACACCCCTAAAACAGCTCAGTGTCCTCTATGTGTGGGGCTTTCCTTTGGGCTGTCAGGGAACTCAGAGAGAAATGGTGTTCATGCAGAGGACCATTCCTCCCCCCTTTTCTCTCAGAGCCTTGCACTGTCCTGAGGTCACTGGTTGCTGTTGGGAAGAGAAAAGTCCCACTTACCAGCTTCCACTTCCTCCAGAGGATCCAGCCCCACTACCTTCAGACACATGGCTGCATGGGTCTCTCAGACGTCTTTTGTGTTGTGTGAATGTCCTCAGCTGGTGTATGAATGTCTTTTTTGATTGTACTGTAGAGGAGAGAGTTCAAGAGGAAACCTCACTCTGCTATCATGCTGACATCACTATGTAAGATCTTTTTTTAATGGAAGGCATCATAAGAAACTATTTACAGGAATATCTTTTTAGGAGAGAATGGGAAAGAGATGATTTGATCTTATTCATGTTGCACATTTATTGAATGTTTGAATTATCAAAATTTATACATGTATTCCTTCATGTTTTCATGTAAATACGGTCATCTGGATGGTGTCATTCTGCACCTTTTAGTTTTCTTCTTCTTATGACATTGTTTTATAAAAAAGAAAAACTATAAATGAATATTTAAAAAATTGAAATTTCTGTTAAACATGGTGAAATATCCATAAAAAGATATTTCCTCTCCTTTGTAAATTCTCATTAAAATAATTGCAAAACAGAAAACTATGTGTTAATACATACATACAAAAGGAATCAGACAGGGCATACCAGTTAGTGAAAGATTTTCACACGGTTTACAAAATATAGAGAGTAGTGTTATTCAACTAACTTAGCAGAGTGGAAGAAGTTACAACCATCTGGGAATAAAGGTAAATAGGATAGGATAGAGAAAAATACCACAATAGGATTAGTTGACATCTGTCACATCATATAGATACAAGAAAAAGTAAAGAAAAAAATTATCCTTGTGACAAGAACTCTTAGGATTTATTCTCTTAACAACTTTCTTATATATCATAAAGCAGTGTCAACTACAGTCTTCATGTTGTACATTACATCCCCAGTACTTATGCATCCTATACTGGAAATTTGTACTCTTTGATTATCTTCCTCAAATTAACAATTATTTTTTACTGAATTGAAACATCTCAGAAATTGAATATTTCTTGGATTTAAGAAAATTATTTTGGGAGAAGAGCCAAGATGGCGCCGTGAGTAGTCCTCTTTGTCTCTTGCCCTTCGAGTCTACAATTATTTGGACACTTATCGCTTGACAAAGGATATCCAGACAGCATCTCAGGACGTCTGAGACACCCACGTGACTATACATCAGAAGGCGGATGGACTTTCCTGCGGGAGGATGTGGAAATAGGTGAAAACTCTCCGACCCCAATGGGCAGCCTAGTACCCGCAAGCGGCTTTCTTCCAACGGACGCCCCCAGAGGATCCACACACATCTAGGGCAGGAGCGAGAACACAACAGAGGAGCGACGGTGGAAACAGGTGACCAGAACCCTTCCTAAACCCCCCGCAATTACTCCTAAACGCAGAGGGAAACTTTGGAGTTGCACACCTGAGCCCGCTGGGAGAGTCTCTCCCCGCCATTGGCGGGGAGACCCAGCCTGGTGCTCGGGGTGCCCGGAGGGTCCCAGAGAGAGACACGGAGGGCACGGAGGTCTCCCAGCTGCCGTTGCCCGCCCCATGGGACTAGGGATTGCCATAGATCTCGGAGAGGACCGGGGCTGGGGGAACTCTCAAAGGCCGGTTCTGCGACCCGGAGGGGAAGCGCCGGAGCTCCGCCCGGACAGCAGACAAAGCTCTCTGTCTGCCGTTAGCAGAGGGGCCATGCTGAGCATTCACGGCTCCGGGAGAGGCCCGGAGAGAATCCCAGAGGGCGGGGCAACCCCCAGCTGCCGTTGCCCGCCCTGTGGGGCTAGGGATTGCCAGAGATCTTGGAGAGGACCGGGGCGGGGGTAACTTTCAAAGGCCGGTTCTGTGACCCGGAGGGGAAGCGCCGGAGTTCCGCCAGGCAGCAGACAAAACTCTCTGTCTGCCATTAGCAGAGGGGCCACGCCCAGCATTCAGGGCTCCCGGCAGAGGCCCGGAGAGAAGCCCAGAGGGCGGGGCAACCCCCAGCTGCCGTTGCCCGCCCCGTGGGACTAGGGATTGCCTGAGATCTCGGAGAGGACCGGGGCTGGGGGAATTTTCAAAGGCTGGTTCTGCGACCCGGAGGGGAAGCGCTGGATCTCCGCCTGGGCAGCAGACAAAACTCTCTGTGTGCCGTTAGCAGAGGGGCCACGCTGAGCATTCACGGCTCTGGGAGAGGCCCGGAGAGAAGCCCAGAGGGCGGGGCGACCCCCAGCTGCTGTTGCCCACCCCGTGAGGCTAGGTATTGCCAGAGATCTCAGAGAGGACTGGGGCTGGAGAGAGTTCCAGAGACCCAGCTTAGTAGCCTAGGGGGAAACCCTACAGGCTCACAGCAGCCTTAGGGAAAGCCTCTGCACATCACCAGTAGAAGGCACCCAGCCGCCAGCCACAAGGCCGGAAGACCCCAGGGCAAAAGCAGCATAGCTAGGTGTACTAACCACAGACTGTAGAAGATGCCAATAGCTCTCCTGCAACCCATAGAGGACAAGTGAGATTTGGTGGGTGCCGACAGCAACGGAGCAACAAATATAAGTGATCCCACCCCTGGCCGCTGGAAAAGCCCGTAACACCATTGCAGACCCCAAGGAGAGAGCGCATCTAGGTGGGCTACAACAGTAGGCACCTGCAGCCTGAAGCCCCCCTGTGACGGCCCCCACGGCAGAGGAGGGAATCCAAAGGGCCACTGTGGCTACGAAGAGGGGCCCAGGCCCAGTTAGCAACTACGGACAGGGTTCCTGGTTGGTGAAGTATAAACAGCTGCTCCCCCCACCACAGCAGCTGAAACAAGTGAAAGGAGCAACTAAACTCTATCTCCATGCGGAGGCACAAATCAACAGCATCAAGCAATATGAAAAAATACATTAAATCTCCAGAACAGAAAGAAAGTAACAAATACACAGAAAACAATCCCAAAGTAAATGAGATATATAACCTAAATGATGATGACTTCAAAACAGCCATCATTAAGATTCTCAATGAGTTAAGAGAGAATTCTGACCGACAACTCAACGAGTTCAGGAGCCATGTCACAAAAGAGTTTGATACGATAAAGAAGAACCAAACAGAAATATTGGAAATGAAGAACACAATAGAGGAGATTAAGAAAAATCTAGATGCTCTGAACAGTAGGGCCGATAATATGGAGGAAAGAATTAGCAATTTGGAAGATGGCAATATAGAATTGTTGCAGGCAGAGGAGGAGAGAGAAGCAAGACTTAAAAGAAATGAAGAAATTCTCCGAGAATAATCAGACACAATTAGGAGATGCAACGTAAGGATTATAGGTATACCAGAGGGAGAAGAGAAGGAGAAAGGGGCAGAAAACCTATTCAAAGAAATAATGGCTGAGAACTTCCCAAATCTGGTGAGTGAGATGATCTTCAGGTGACAGAAGCCAATAGATCTCCAAACTTTATCAATGCAAGAAGACCAACTCCATGGCATATAGTAGTGAAGCTAGCAAAAGTCAACTACAAGGAGAAAATATTAAGGACAGCCAGGCAAAAGAAACTAACCTACAAAGGAACCCCCATCAGGCTATCAGCAGATTTCTCAGCAGAAACTTTACAGGCTAGAAGAGAGTGGAATGATATATTCAAAAATCTGAAGGACAAAAATCTACAGCCGAGAATTCTCTACCCAGCGAAAATATCCTTCAAGTACGATGGAGAAATAAAAACTTTCCCAGATAAACAAAAATTAAGGGAGTTCATTGCCACAAAACCTCCTCTTCAGGAAATCCTCAGGAAAACCCTCATTCCTGAAAAATCCAAAAAAGGAAAGGGGCTACAAAACCAAGAGCAGAGGAGATAAGTAGAAGGACAACAACAGAGAGTAGCAGCTCTACATCAGAACAGATTAAACCATGGGACGAGAAACAAAGGAAACTGAAGAAAACCGGAAAACAAGACACAAAATGGTAGTGGTAGGCCCCCACGTCTCAATAATCATTCTAAATGTAAATGGATTGAACTCCCCAATCAAAAGACACAGAGTGGCAGGATGGATCAAAGAACAAGATCCAACAATATGCTGCCTCCAGGAAACACACCTCAGCCCCAAAGACAAACACAGACTCAGAGTGAAGGGATGGAGAACAATACTCCAAGCTAATAATGAACAAAAGAAAGCAGGTGTCGCTATACTAATATCAGACAAGGTAGATTTCAAAGCAAAACAGATAAAGAAAGATAAAGAGGGACAGCATATAATGATAAAAGGGACTCTCCACCAAGAAGACATAACACTTATAAATATATACGCACCCAACACAGGAGCACCAAAATTTGTAAAGCAACTCTTAATAGAACTAAAAGAAGACATCAACAACAATACAATAATAGTAGGGGACCTCAACACACCATTAACACCAATGGACAGAACATCCAGACAGAAAATCAACAAGGAAATAATAGAATTAAATGAAAAATTAGACCAGATGGACTTAATAGATATATATGCAGAACACTTCATCCAAAAACAGCAGGTTACACATTCTTCTCAAGTGCACATGGAACATTCTCAAGGATTGACCATATTTTGGGAACCAAAGCAAACATCAATAAATACAAGAGAGTTGAAATAATATCAAGCATCTTTTCAGATCATAACGCTATTAAACTAGAAATCAACTACAAGAAAAAAGCAGAGAAAGGTGCAAAAATGTGGAGACTAAACAACACGCTTCTCAACAAACAATGGATCATTGAAGAAATTAAAGAAGAAATCAAATATTATCTGGAGACAAATGAAAATGAGAACACGACATACCAAATCATTTGGGATGCAGCAAAAGCAGTCCTAAGAGGGAAATTCATCGCAATACAGGCTCATCTCACTAAACAAGAAAAAGCTCACGTAACCAACCTCAAACGACACCTAACAGAACTAGAAAAAGAAGAACAAACAAAGCCCAGAGTCAGTAGAAGGAGGGAAATAATAAAAATAAGAGCAGAAATAAACGATATTGAAACAAAAAAGACAATAGAAAGGATCAATGAAACAAAGAGTTGGTTCTTCGAAAGAATTAACAAAATTGACAAACCCCTAGCCAGACTCACCAAGAAAAGAAGAGAGAAATCGCAAATTAATAAAATCAGGAATGACAGAGGAGAAATCACAACAGATACCAATGAAATACAAGGGCTCATAAGAGAATACTATGAAAAACTATATGCCAACAAATTGAACAACCTGGAAGAAATGGACAAATTCCTAGACTCCTACAATCTCCCCAAACTGAATCAGGAAGAAATGGAGAATCTGAATAGACCAATCACAAGTAAGGAAATAGAAACGGTAATCAAAAACCTCCCCAAAAACAAGAGTCCAGGACCAGACGGCTTCTCTGGAGAATTCTACCAAACATTCAAAGAAGACTTAATACCTATTCTCCTCAAACTGTTCCAGAAAATTGAGAAAGATGGAGAACTCCCTAACACATTCTATGAAGCCAACATCACTCTGATCCCCAAACCTGACAAGGACAACACAAAGAAGGAGAACTACAGGCCGATATCACTGATGAACATAGATGCAAAAATCCTCAACAAAATTCTGGCAAACCAATTACAGCAATACATCAAAAAGATTATACACCATGATCAAGTGGGATTTATACCAGGGACACAGGGATGGTTCAACATCCGCAAGTCAATCAACGTGATACACTACATCAACAAAATGAAAAACAAAAACCACATGATCTTCTCAATAGATGCAGAGAAAGCATTCGACAAGATCCAACACCCATTTATGATAAAAACCCTCAGTAAAATGGGTATAGAAGGAAAGTAGCTCAACATAATAAAGGCAATGTGCATAAATCAGTAGCATTTCTATACACTAACAATAAACTAACAGAAAAAGAACTCAAGAACTCTATCCCATTCACAATCGCAAAGAAAAGAATAAAATACCTTGGGATAAACTTAACCAAGGAAGTGAAGGATCTATACAATGAAAACTACAAGACTTTCTTGAAAGAAATAGGCGATGACATAAAGAGATGGAAAAACATTCCTTGTACATGGATTGGAAGAATAAACATAGTTAAAATGTCCATACTACCTAAACCAATATACAGATTCAATGCTATCCCAATCAGAATCCCAAGAACATTCTTCACAGAAATTGAACAAACAATCCTAAAATTCATATGGGGGAACAAAAGACCGCGAATTGCTAAAGCAATCCTGAGCAAGAAAAACAAAGCAGGCGGAATCACAATCCCCGATTTCAAAACATACTACAAAGCTACAGTGATCAAAACGGCATGGTACTGGTACAAAAACAGGTCCACAGATCAATGGAACAGAATTGAAAGCCCAGAGATAAAACCACACATCTATGGACAGCTAATCTTCGACAAAGGAGCAGAGGGCCTACAATGGAGAAAAGAAAGTCTCTTCAACAAATGGTGGTGGGAAAACTGGACAGCCACATGCAAAAGATTGAAAATTGACCATTCTTTTTCACCACACACCAAAATAAACTCAAAATGGATCAAAGACCTAAAGATTAGGCCTGAGACAATAAGTCTTTTGGAAGAGAATATAGGCAGTACACTCTTTGACATCAGTTTCAAAAGAATCTTTTCGGACACTGTAACTCCTCAGTTGAGGGAAACAATAGAAAGAATAAACAAATGGGACTTCATCAGACTAAAGAGCTTCTTCAAGGCAAGGGAAAACAGAATTGAAACAAAAAAACAGCTCACTAATTGGGAAAAAATATTTACAAGCCACTTATCCGACAAAGGGTTAATCTCCATAATATACAAAGAACTCACACTGCTTAACAACAAACAAACAAACAACCCGATCAAAAAATGGGCAGAGGACATGAACAGACATTTCTCAAAAGAAGATATGAATATGGCCAATAGACACATGAAAAGATGTTCATCATCGCTAATCATCAGGGAAATGCAAATCAAAACTACACTAAGATATCACCTTACCCCCGTTAGATTGGCAAAAACATCCAAAACCAAGAACGACAAATGTTGGAGAGGTTGTGGAGAAAGAGGAACCCTCATACACTGTTGGTGGGAATGCAAACTGGTACAGCCACTATGGAAAACAGTATGGAGATTTCTCAAAAAGTTAAAAATAGAAATACCCTATGACCCAGCCATCCCATTACTGGGTATCTATCCTAAGAACCTGATAACAGATATCTCAAGAGTCTGTTGCACCCCTATGTTCATCGCAGCATTATTTACAATAGCCAAGACGTGGAACCAGCCTACATGCCCAGAAACTGATGATTGGATAAAGAAGATGTGGTATATATACACAATGGAATACTACTCAGCCATAAAAAAAGACGAAATTGGCCCATTCACAACAACGTGGATGGACCTCGAGGGCATTATGTTAAGTGAAATAAGTCAGTCAGAGAAAGACGAACTCTATATGACTCCACTCATAGGTGGAAATTAGTATATTGAGAAGGAGATCTGATCGGTGGTTACCAGGGAAAAGGGGGGGTGGGGGGAGGGTACGGAGGGGGAAGTGGTGTACCCACAACATGACTAACAAAAATGTACAACTGAAATCTCACAAGCTTGTAATCTATCATAACATTAATAAAAAAAAATAAAAAGATCCTATGGTACTACCAATGGAAAAAAAAAAAAAGAAAATTATTTTGAAATTTCCCATCTACTTTAAACTTATTTTTCCCCCAAAATGGATGCTGTTACACTGTGACCAATATTCTTTGATAGTCCTCATAGATAAATCTAATGCTTCAATGTATTTATTTCAAGGTACATTGTTCCTTCACTTCCAAAGCACAATCTTCTCCAGATGAACAGGGGATGTCTGTCTACAAGATGTTCATTGCTAGTTTAAGAATAGTGGTATGCCCAAATTTACTCTTTTTTATTGTGAATAATACTTTATTTAATGATCTTTGTTTACAACTGAAACTTGGAATTCAAAATTATCATCCTTGCCCATGAGCTTCTTATGGACACCAGAAAAATTTCAACCTTGTGTTCCACATTGCTCTGCTGTGCTTTATCCAAAAGAATTTATAAGCTGGCTGCCAGCCAGTTTCCTGTGAATTCCCTTTCCCACAATTTCACTTGAGAAGACCAAGTTCTCCAGGATAGCATCATGGACAGCTGTTAGAGTGTGGCTCCTGGAAGGCTTGTGTTTATTTTTTGTGTGCCTTTTTTTGAGTTGGCTTAGGCAGAATTCTCCTGTGAGCAATGAAGGCAACACGCATCCCACTGTGGTCCCCAAGTTGTTCTGCTCAGTTCCGCTTTGTTCAGGGAATGATCATGCTCCACACCACCACCAATTCCAACCCCTCCTTTTGGAAGGCTTGCTCCGATTAGGGACGTTTAAATTTTGATTGTTCCAATGTGATGGATTAATGGAGGAGAGCTAGGTTGCAGAAAAAGGGACCCCTTGTCTCCTCAGTTTTCTTCTGGGCTATTCCTAGTCCTGGTGTCCAAGAATCCTCTTACCTGTTCCCACATCAAGTACTCTCCTTTACCCCATCCATTATGTTCATGTTAGTTTTTCATTTTCTATTAAGCTCCCCATCTCCCTTTCCCACTCATCCAGTCTTGTTTAGGCTCAGAGGAAATGAAAATCTGACTACAGACAGGCATCAAGTAATCATGCTCTTTATGCTTTGGCTGATTTCTTTAAAGTCTCTTTCTTTTCTTTTGCATGAGCTGGAAGAGGGGAAAAAAAATATTCAGGTTACCAATGACAAAAAAGTGTAGAGAAATACCCATGAAACAAGTAGATTTTGCTAAGTAACCTTCCCACATCAGTTTATGTAGAGAACTGTCCTGGAACTCTAGAATTCTAATAGTCTGTGATCTACCCTTTGTATATCTTCAAATCTTTCATTTACTTGTCCTTCTGACAATTTCTTGTCAGATAATGTTTAAGCTTATTGATAAATATAACTGACTTTGTTTTTTAAATCACTTGCCATGTTGTTTTAATTGTTTTTATACCATTGTAACCATCCAACTGTGTCTTTTACATGCATAAGGAGCTTATTTGAGGTCCATTGTTGACATGTTATCATATTTCCACCAGCACATTATATTTTATATACTTGAATTATTGGTGTGTGTGTCTCTGTGTGTGTCTAGACTACATAGGAAAAACAAACCTGATTTATTCTAAAAGCCCTCAGCTGTTTTA
The DNA here is from genome assembly GCF_041296265.1 of Equus caballus. Classification (NCBI taxonomy): domain Eukaryota; kingdom Metazoa; phylum Chordata; class Mammalia; order Perissodactyla; family Equidae; genus Equus; species Equus caballus. The sequence continues at coordinate 18,364,315 of NC_091695.1, forward strand.
AAGAAAACTGTAACAGAATTTCTATTACTTTTAACCTGGCATCCTTAGCTATACTTAGATATATTGATAATAAATCTAGAAACTAAGTTTAAACTAAACTTAACTTAGATAGTAAACTAAACTTCTAGATAACAAATCTAGAACTGAAGTAGTTGTAATTCTTTTAGAATCCTATTGCTGCATAAAAAATTACCACAAAATTAATAGCCTAAAACAAGAGCCATTTACTATCATAGTCCTTTTGTTAGGAGTTTGAGTGAGCTGGTTTCTGTCATTTATAAGGCAAAAACCAGGATCTATTGGGCTGGGTTCTTATCCAGAAATTCTTAGAAGAATTGCTTCCAGGCTTATTCAGGTTGTTTGCAGAATTTGGTTCCTCATGATTGTAAGACTGAGGCCCCAAACTCCTTGCTGGCTGTCAGCTGGGGGTTATTCTCAGTTCCTGGAGGTCCCTGCATGTGGCCTCCCTGTCTTCAAAGCCAGCAATTGTGCATTTAGCTCTTCTTGTACTTTGAATCTCTCTAACTTACTCTTCAGTCACCAGCCAGGAAGAATTCTCTGTTTTTAAAGACCTTTTGGGATTAGATAGGGTCCAAACATATAACTCAAAGTCAACTGATTAGTAACCTTAATTACATTTGTAAAATCCTTTCTGACATGTAATTTAATATAGGTGAAATATATTATCATATTTATAGTCCGTGCCAGGGGCCAGGGCAGGAAATCTTGAGGGGCAATTTGGAATTATGTCTAACACAGTGATAAAGAGGTTTTGAAAAATCATAACTTTAACACAAGAATCAGAGAGTGTATAACTCAATATTTCTAAAAGGAGAATAGTTCTACTCTTTCTATTAAGTATGCCACTTTTGCATCTTCTACCAAAATATTATCCATGAAAAAATGTGACATACCCTTAAGCAAGGGGGAGAGTCTTGAAGGAAATATAAGTGACATTTTGTATCAATTTAAAAATCACTGAATCCAACTAAATATATGATCTTCATCAAATATCTTACACAATCCATTCAGTTATAACAAATTGCCTACATGCATCAACATTTAAGCCTCATGGATGAGGGCCTAAAGTGGGGAACTGAAATTTCAATTTCATGTAGTTTTGCATCATGAGCTATTGTCTTATTTTCTCCTTATTTATCCTTTACTTCTGTCTAAAGATTGTGATCTCAATGCTTTGTTTGTAAATATTTCCAAATATCCCTACACCAACTTCTTTGTAAATTGTATCAGAGAGTTTCTCATAATAATGTTAATACTACTACTACTAATAATACTAGCAACAATACTAATTATAATAATAATGGAGAATGTATATTACTTATGTGTGATAACGTACACATTCTTATTGCATTTATAGGTGAAGAATCTGAATTTCAGGGAGATAAGTATCTTACAAAGTCATGTAGCTGGTTACAGGGACATCGAGAATTCACACTCAGACACTGGCTTCAACCTCTGAGGTGGTAAACGTTAAATCATCCTGGATGTCTGGTAAATGCATCACACATAAAATTGCTACTTCTTCTCTTGAACACTTAAGATGTATATCTAATTAGGTTCTGGCATCGTTCCATCTTTCAGCCATCTTCCTATTACCATTCACATACACACACACACAAACACACACACACACATGCACATATACAGACACTTGAAACTAATCATTCTTCCTTGCAATGTTTCAGACATCAAAAGCACAAAAATTAAATAGTTTAGGCAGTTAAACACAATGTTAATTGCAGTTCAAAAATTTAAAAATAAATCCTTTCAATTGTATGTAACTTTGCCATCATCAAATAAAATCAAAACTACAAAAGTTATCGCAGTAATTTATTTTGTTGATGTTATTAAAGTTATACTGTGAATTGACTGTACAATTTGGAGAAAAATGTGTAACTTGAATCTGAACTACACTATTTAAAATTTACATGTGATTTTGAAATATTCAGCACATTATTTTATCTTATTTTAAATTGAAAATCCAGAGATATTTATTAAGTGCTTACTATATGTAAAGTGTGACAGTACAATTCAAAGTCATTGTAGTGTTAGTATAATATCCTAGCCAAAGTCAAATTTTAGTATACTACTTACTGTCTGCCTAGCCTTTGTCAATTTACTTCTTCGTGCCTCTGTGGAAATATAAATAGTACCATCTCATAGGGTCATTATGTGTGTTAAATTTTAAAAAATCCTTTTAAAGTCCTTAACGACAAAAACTAGCACATTGTAGTGACTGTTTTCAATTATTGGGACTGCTCTTGGCATCATTAAAATTTAAATTATTAAAGTCAAAACGAGAAAGAGCAGACTCTAATTTCATTGAATTAATAGTGTATTGAGAAAATAAGAGAACACCAATATTTAAAAAACACACAAAAATGCCCAAAAAGCAAAACAAAAAAGACCTCAGACTGTCTATGAAAGGGGAATCAAATGACATGGCAAAATTAAGTAGTAGGAGTGTAATAAGATGACTTGAGGTGTGGAATTAGGTTGGTGGAAAGATAACAAAATGAATATAAGCTTTCTGGAAATGGAGACATTTAAGTTTGACCCTAATTATATTAAGAAAAAGCTGGATACCTTCAAGATTAATAAATAATTAGCCTTGGAGATGGAAGCAGAGGATGATTCTTAATAAATTTAATGAATGCATTAGGGTTTATTCCCTGCATAGAAAGTAATTTCTACTTTTTAAACTTTTTGGCCATTGACCATAAAATCTACATTTGATGTTTAACATCGTATGTTTGAAGCAATCTAAGAGAATATATATATTTTTTTAAATGACATTTATTTATTTATTTATATTTTTATTTTTTTGAGGAAGATTGGCCCTGAGCTAATATCTGTGCCCATCTTCCTCCACTTTTATATGTGGGATGCCTGCTACAGCTTGGCTTGTTAAGCGGTGCATAGGTTTACACCTTGGATCTGAACCAGCGAACCCTGCGCTGCTGAACTGGAAAGTAAGAACTTAACTGCTGCGCTAATGGACCAGCCCCTAGAAGAATATGTTTTAAAAAGCACTCCTGAAAAGCCCAAGCAATAGCAAATTAAAATCACCAGAGTTTATTTTTACTAGCTTTGTCCAAGAATTACTATAGGGATTGACATTGGGATCACACCAGGTCCCTCCAGTGCCTTTAAACACTCCCCTTTACCAACAGTGCAGCTTCTCTAAGAGTCCCCAGCTCCCATGAATGAAGGGACTTAGTCCTTGCTGCTCACTATTGCATCAAAGGGAAAAATACAAGGGAGAAAACCCAGATGCATTTCCCATTTTCCCTACATTCTTGTGATATAATTCTCATCTCCATACTGAGAACATATAAAATTAGTTTTTAAGATATATTTATTTTAAATACAAATTAAAGGCTAGATACAAAACATGAGGCTTTTGTCATTGCTTTTTTCCCTTAAAAGATCTATGTATTTTTTCAGTTAGAATAGATTTATTTTTTTCATTTGTTGTCATGAGTTCAAGAAAACAAAGACATCCCTTCAAATATTGATTGGAATTGGCTGATACTAAATATGCGAGTTCTTATTTTTTTCTTTTCTTTTATCCATCTTTCCTTTCTTTCTTCACTTCCTATTTTTTGCATGCCTGAGTCTATGTAAAGTCATCTCTTTGAATAGCTACAGAATCATCTATCCTTATCTGCTTATGTTCTAAGGAAATTATTTTTTCCATGAATATGTATTCTAAAAATGTATCTGTTTGCTAACTATTTATTATATAATCTGTATAGGCTTCTAATTCAAGTCACAATGTGGCATTTTAATAGTTTACAAAACAACATTAAGAGGTATTTTCTAATAGCATTATAAATCCTGGTTTCAAACTTGGGCCTGTTAGATGCTAGGACAAGTGGCTAAGAGAAATTGTGGGATGTTTTGTACTCTACTTCAGATAAAGAAGCAATGATAAAAACCATAAAAGTTTAAAAAATCAAACAATTGGATAAGATAAGCAATAAGCAGAACAAAGATCGAAAGTGGTGGAATTGATAAATTACAATTTTGATAAATTAATTCATAAATGATTTAGTAAACCACTTTGTTAAAAAAATTAGTTATTTGCAGGGCCGGCCTGGTGGTGCAGTGGTTAAGTTCGCACAGTCCACTTTGGGGGCCCGGGGTTTACCGGTTTGGATCCTGGGTGATGACCTATGCACCACTTGTCAAGCCATGCTGTGTCAGGTTTCCCACATATAAAGTAGAGGAAGATGGGCATGAATGTTAGCTCAGGGCCAATATTCCTCAGTGAAAAAGAGGAGGATTGGCAGAAGATGTTAGCTCAGGGCTAATCTTCCTCAAAAAAGAACCCAGAAATTAGTTCTTTGCAATTAGGAGAATATGGAAAACTATAATTCCTCATTTCTTTAAGAAGAAATGGACGTTACAGAATTTAAGGGATTTTTTTCCTAAATTACTTAATCAGGGAGCAGCCTATAAGGATGAGAACCTCCATTTCCTGCCTCACTGTGGCATAGGTCTGTAATACTTTGCAATAATCCCCAGTATTTGAAATGAATAGGAGTAGTATAGAAGGAAATTTCAGTTGTCACAGTTGGAGAAGTTCTAATTATATAATTAATGACTATTTCCTTAACAAATTAGATCATACAGATATTATTAAAATTGAAAAGAAAAACTGCAGAAACTACAAAATAATCCAAGTATAATATAAGGATAAATAATCATTTCCTTGAGGTGTGTATTTCAATTATTCCTATTTAAAACAAAGATATTATCTTTTGTAGGGTACTGAATGTCTTCATAAATGAATTTTTACTTTTATTTCAGTTCTCTCATCTGTGAAATGGGAAATACTATTACCTACCTTGTATGTTGGTAGTCTGGAATTTTCAGTAATGGTTAGTTGTCAAAATATTTTATAACTTCTGTAGAAATCTATATTCGGTGTCATGTTAAACTCATAGAAGAAAATTTATTCCCTGAGCTCCCCTGTCTTATAAATGGTGAAGCACTTATGTAATATTAGTCCTTTTATACTTAATAATAAAGAGGTTAATGTTTTGTTAATTCTTGCAGTGTATGAGATGCACATATCTACACTTAAATGTTTCATATGGATCTTTTATTTTGAACTTCACAATAACCCTATGTGATAGGTACTGTTATTATCACATTCTTACAGATGAAAAAACCAAGGGTCATGGAGTACGTAACTTGCCTAAGATTATTCAACAGTTAAGTAGTGGACCGTATATTGGAACCCACTTACTCTAACTCAAGCACTCTCAGCTGCCAATTGTAACTTGTCTACTTTGCAGATACAACTTCCAGTGAGGAATTAAAGACTAGTCAGTCTTGTTTCCTAAGAAACATTTCCTGTGAGACTAAGGACACCAAGACGATGCTGAAAAAAAAGGAATTGAGTGTTTTTTTCCTTTTTCATTCATTTTTAGAGGTTGTGGTAAGACAGAGTCAATATTAGTGTCCTCACTATCCCATTTAGGATGCTGTGCAGTGCAGATTTTCTTTATGAGCTTTCTGCAGCATTGATGATGATGTCAAATAATCAGAAGTTTCAAATATAGAAGCATTTCTATAGAGTCCACGTATATCAGAGGCTAACTTTTTGTGTAGCAGACCCTGATTATTCAACACCCTCTCTTACAAATTTATTTTTTGCTTTCATTAAAACTATAGTAAGCACCAGTGTTAGTTCAGCAAAACATGGAGCCATGTAAAAGAGTAAATAATATACTTGAGTCTTCAATAATAGCAACCATTAGATTTAACAGATCGTCTTGGAATTTATTTAAATCTTACCAAGATTATAAAAGTATAACTAGACATTTTAATGCTTATATAAAAACCAAATTCAGATAAAAATGTAAAAAGAGATATAGATATTAGTCTAAATGTAGATGCAGTAATAGAGGTGTTTTCTGTTTCCTTACATCAAATATCTCCTCCTGGAGGAGGGGAGTGTATTTGTCTGGTTATATTCATTTTTTTATGACAATTGATGGCATATACTGCTTGGAGAACAGCATTTATGTCTACATTTACTTAAGTAATTTAGGAAACAATCTGGTAAATTACATGAGTTTATTGAATTCCACTATTGTGTTTATATCTAATTTAATTTCATTCATTATGTATTATATTCTTCATAAACCATATTAAAAAATAGTGAGGTTTTTAAATTAAATTTAATTACAGAAGTAATACTGAAATATAATCTCTTTAATCAAAATATGGTATGACACTAAAATTCCCTTTGGCTATCAGCACTCATATTGTTACTTTTTAAAATAATTTGTTCATATGGAATTTTATCATACAGAAATTTTAAGTATACATTCTGTGAATTTTCTTTCTGCGCTTTATTTAAAAGAATTCTCTACCTTATGAAATAAATCCATTATAACTATTTCTCAAATATATTTTCTAGTTTTGTTTGATGCATTTGTGCCTTTCAATCATCTGCAATATATCTTTTAATGCCTTGTGAGGTATTTTTTTTCCTCCAGAGGGAGATTCAAAGTCCTAACTTCAGTTACTGAAAAGTTAATTATTTCATTGCAAACTGAAATTTCAACTCAAACATAAAATAAATTCCAATATATTTATGTATTTACTTATTGGCTGTCTTCAAGTCTAGCAATCTGCCTTCACCAAGTCTTTAATTGCCATAGTTTTCTAACATACTTCCTTTCTGAAAGGTATGTTTATCCTCTTTGCTTTTTATTTTAAAAGGTTAGATTAATTATTCTAGATATTAACTGTTTTTGAACTTTGGAATCAGATTTTCTAATTTCTTGAAGATTCTGGTCAGAATTTTTGTTTTAATTATTTAATGCATTGACTAATTTGGGAAGAATTGACATCTTTTCTATACAGATCCCCCTCAGCCATTAACATGGTATATCTCTTTACTTGTTTCAATCTTTTTATAGCTTTTAACACAATTCTATATTCAAGGACAGAATCCTATTTGTAAGGAAAAATAGCTAACAGCTAAAAGAATCTTTAACATTTTATTTGAAACAAATCACACCACAGCTCAGAGCGATTGCAATTGGAGTTTTGCTTGTGTGACAGTGATACTGCCAGAGATTTTGCAAGAAATCAGACCACCGGGTGTTAACATGGGATTCATGGATGGAAGTTAAATCAAAAGTCCATGAACCTCTTAAAATCCTGTTAAAAATCTCTTTACATGTCAAATGCCTATTTTTCTAAAACAATGTAATAGGAACTCAGATGGAGCAAAGGACAGAGTTCAATTGCTATTATAGCTCTTTGCAATAAGGCAGGCAGATTTATCACTGTGTAGGGTTAATCTTTTTATAAAAATGAGCCTTGAGTTTAACAATTTTGTGATGCATTTTAGATAAGTTTGCAGAAATGAAGTAAGAGATGTAGTGTAATATTTTGCACCAAAGAAATATTTCCTTTTTAACTAAAATATCACGGGACAGGGCCCCAGGAGCCCGTAATGAGCCTGGCAAAGAAAGTAAGTAGTTCAGTTCAAAGAGATACAGTAGTGAAACAGACTGAGTGAAGAAGACTCTCTGGATGCAGTTTGCCCCTCAAAGGGTGCTGTCATAAAAGGACGTGCCAGAAAGTGTGACCAAAGGATAAAAATGATGAGAAATCCTGGGTTAGACTCAGAAGCGAACTAAGAAATAAGGTCAATTCCAGAAAGCCATAAATTTACTAGAAGCGCATACAATGGGGCGATGCTTATCCTCAAAAATCTACTTCTTGCTCTTTCTCTCCTTCCACTATTTTTTTAAATGTTCATGAAAAGGTTCTAAAGGTACTTTCCAAAATTGTTACCCAGAGGTCCTATATTTTGAATCAGGAGTTCATTAAATTCCCATGACGTTACCCAACTTTCAGGATTTAGCATAGATTTAGTCACTGGGAAGGATCCAGAATTGTAATTGACCTTCTTGCCCTAGAAGAACAGATAACCTCAGTGCTGTTTTATATATAACAGAGATTGAAAAATCATTCTTAAGGTATAATACTGAAATTTCTTCTTAATATTGATCTGAAAAAGCGTGTTTCATCTTTTAAGTTTCAATTTGTTGTTCATGTTAAGTGTGAGACTTTGAAATTCTGTATAATTGAAATTAATTGATGATGTGTGCTGTTATTATTACTGTATGTCTGCTCTACTGAACTGTACTCTACTTGCAGGTAGAGATTGTACGTATTTTGTACACTGCTGTACCTTTAGCAGCAATTATAGGAGTTGTATCATAATGAACAATTGATATATATATTTACTGAAAAAATGAATGGCTTTTAAAATAAATCAATAATTTCATGGGCCTGGCCTGTGGTGCAGCAGTTAAGTTTGCACTTTCTGCTTCGGTGGCCCAGGGTTTGCCAGTTGGGATCCCTGGTGCAGACATGGCACTTCTTGGCAAGCCATCCTGTGGTAGGCATCCCACATATAAAGTGGAGGAAGATGGACATGGATGTTAGCTCAGGGCCAGTCTTCCTCAGCAAAAAGAGGAGGATTTGCAGCAGATGTTAACTCAGGGCTCATATCTACCCCCCCAAAATCAATAATTTCAAAAAGTTGAGTGTTTTCAGGTATAACTTCCCTCTCTGCATGATCAAACCCACAGAAGCAATGGGACATGTAAACATCACAGAATTTATCCTCATGGGACCTTTTACTGATGCGGATGCAAAGGTTGTCTGCTTCTTCCAGTTCTCACTCTCCTGTATCGCAATTCTCTCAGGAAACCTTCTCATTCTTCTCACCATCAGGAGCAGCCACCTCAGTGAGCAGCCCGTGTACTTTTTCCGCAGCTACCTGTCCTTCATGGATGTCTACTTCACCTCCGCTGTGGCCCTCAAACTGATCACAGACTTATTGCCCCAGTGGAAGACCATCTACAGTGACTGCATGTCCCAGATGTTTTATGCCCACTTCTTTGGTGCCACTGAGATCTTCATCTTGGTGGCCATGGCCATCTTCAGACCCCTTCACTATATGGTCATCATGAGCAGACAAGTGTGCTATGGCCTTGTGATGGCCTCTAACTTTCAGAGCATTTACCGATTTAATCCTGCATGTATTGATTTTTATTGAACTTGCCTTCTGTGGACCCTGTCAAATGGACCACTATTTCTGTGATGTATTCCCCTTGCTGAAGCTGGTCCATACGGACACCAGCTTGTTGATCACTGTGATCAGTACCACCACAGGGGTGATGTCCATTTGACCTTTGTTGCCTTGGTCATTTCTTACATCATCATCCTGTCCACCCTGAGGACCCATTCATCCAAGGGCCACCACAAAGCCCTCTGCACCTTGGCTGGCACATCACTGCTGTTTTCACATTCTTCTTGTCCCTCATCTTCATCTCGGTCCCCATGGCTGATTCTGTCAGTAATGACAAGGGGTTTTGTCCTACGTTCACTATGATTGCTCCCATGTTCAACCCTCTCATCTATACACTGAGAAACACAGACATGAAGAATGCCATGAGGCGAGCGTGGTGCCAACACAAACTGTTTGAAGGGAAATGAAGCTGCTGGTGTTCAAACCTTTTGGCACATCCTGTTCTATCCATAGAATCATTAATATGAACAGATACAGCAGGTACAGAGAGGTGGAATGCTGTCATCAAAATCTGAAAGCCTTGAAGAGAGGAGGACCCTCAGCCACTCTCTTTCTGTTACTTTTCTGAGACTGTATAGAAGGGGAGTGGACCAGGTGATCTCCAGGTCTCTTCCAGCTCTGACAATCTGGAATTAATGTTAGACATTCTGGACCTTTCTGTTTTTTACGATCCCTGACATAGTGAGCATTAGAGGACTTTTATCAGGGCAAATTGTAGAGACTGCATGGTTTGGCACTTGTGCCCTGCTTTAGGAAACAGATATCTTGACTGAGACACCTCTCACAGATAGAGGTCCTAAGCACTTCCATAGTTTTGAGGTCTCCATTGTTATAAAAAAAATAAAGCAATGACAAAATTTTACAAGTGTTTTATATTTTAATTCTTTACATTAACAAATCATGCTTCTAAAATAATGCAGTGCAATATAATTATACTATTCACATTATGCTAATGGGACATATTGTCATTAATTCTTACTACCCCATCAGTGGTGTATTACAGTACAGTCTGCCCTCCTTATTTGTAGATTCCCCATCTGTGGATTCAAACAACCATGGATCTAAAGGCCTAAGATGGTTGTATCTGTACTGAACACATAGACCTTTTTTCTTGTCATTATTTTCTAAATAATACAGTATGACCACTATTTACATGGCATTTATATGATATTAGGTATTATAAGTAATCTAGAGATAATTTGAAGTATACAGGAGGTTGTCCATAGGTTATTTCCAAATAACTATGCCATCATATATGAGAGACTTGAGCATTTGTGGATTTTGGTGTGGGGGAGTCCTGGAACCAATCCACAGTGAATACTGAGGGATGATTGTAACTAGAAGTTTCAAACTGGATGATGAACATCTTTTTTCAATCCTACAAGTGTAATTCTATGACTGTGTTTATTATCTCACTTACAAAGTCTTCATTAGTATACAACTTAATGCTCTATATAAATGTGCAACACAGAAAATCTCCCATCCTGTGAGAGGCCCTGAGCTTAAGAAGGCACATAGCTGAATACATTGATGTTCCTAGTGTACATTTTGTTAACCCTCACTGTTCCTTATGCTAATTAGTATAATTTGATGTCTTGTTCTACCATTCAAACTATGCAAATCTGTCTCATTTCCTCTCAGGCTGGCTCTCGTACTAAGGAGAAATAAAGAAGATTAGACTAAGAAGCAGATAAAACCAACTGAAAACTGGGGCATAAGCCAAGATCATTGGTACTTTGACATGTTTCATTAATTTATACAAGAATCCTCAAGCTTTGTGAATTGGAAGGGACTGTGATGTCATCTAGGGTCATCCATTAACACAACATACATTTGAGGAACTGAGGCCTACAGGGTGGGTTCAACAAGTATTCAAACAAAAGACATATCCCTATAATTTCTGATGCTCCATCCTCTTCACCATAATCCCCACTAAGAAACTATACTGTATATCCTTAAAGTATTATTGTCCCTTGTTCAACAAGAATCCAGGTTTTAAGGTGAGGAGTATATTTGCAGAAATTAGCCATAGGTTGATGAAGATTTCAGCAATAGTTTTTCTCTTCCAAAAAGATCCTGGCATGTGTACAACCTAAAAAATTGGAGAACTTAGAGAATAAGGGGTGGAAGAAAAGTTATGAAGTATGCTGAAAAGGAGGTAAGAAAGACAACAGCAGATCAAGTCAGGGTTTAGATTTGCTGTTGACCTCCTGGTGGTGATTACCACATCATGGAATTATCCAATTCTGGAAGATGAGGGAGAACAGAAATGTCTATAGCTGCATGGGCAGGTATGTAATTCTGATGTTTATTTTTAATAAGCCTGTTACTGATGCATGTGTAGGCCACATTCTCCAGTAATGAATTAAATTTGCTTACTGTCACAAATTTGCTATTTGTTTTCTCCCAAAAGAAGACATGCCTTTCAGAAATCTGTTTGAATATGGCTCATATTTATCTTTTCTTAGCTCTTTTCTTATAATTTGTTAACAAAAGAAGGGTGAAAAGGAATCTACCCAAATGTCATTAGTAATATGTCCTTCTTTTCCTATGTGTTATCCATGGATGAAATAGTGGGAGGGAGGCTAGCTGCATACTTTGGTAGTTAGAATTTGTCCTTTATGTATATCACCAATGTTATGTGCTGTCCCTCATGCCCCTTCTCTCTAACTTGGCCTTGTATATTGCTCCTTTCAAAGTACCTTACACTAAAGATATTGGAGGTTTCATTAATTCAAGAATACACCTCAGAATCCCCACTTCTACAGTTTGATCACACTATTCATGGATCAGCCAGCTCAATATTGACATGTAACAAGCCATTCCAAAACTTGTGGCCTATACAATAAACATTTAATTCTCATTTATGTGTCTTTGGGTAAACTGGGGTTCAGCCAATCTACATTGAGCTTGATGGGGCTTAATTCCAGACACCAGGGTAGGTTCAGATATATTTCACATAGTTCTTATTTTTCTCATGAATAAAATAGAAGTGTCATCTTAATCTTTGCTGAAATTGAAATTTTATGTTCTGTACATGCGATGTTTGACAGTACCACTCACCGTTATGGAATCACAGCATTGTATGTCTCTTTCTACCCTGTGGTGCCTTTAACTTATAGATTTTTCACACTAAAAATGTACACTAAAGACTATTTTGAACATTTGAATAAAGTGATGAAGTTGCATTATACCTCAAAACAACAGTGGTCACCATGCAAGAACTGGACACATCAGAACATTGTCAAAATGAGGCATTCCCACTCAGTCGCTATAAAAAACAGTGAATTCGGGAGGCTCTGACATGTAATAAATGTTTTAATCTCCTCGATATGTTTAAATGAGAAAGGGGTAACATGCTAAGGAACAAAAATGTTTTCTTTACATATTCAATTGAGCAGTGTATGGAAATATGTTTAAAATATTTTATGGCTACTCCAGAGACAGATGTGTAATCACTGGTTACAAGATACAAGGAAATATACTTTTGGTGTTTTCCACTATAAAATAAGCTAATTTATTCATCTGGAAAATGAGAAAGGTTGCCATTTATTTTTATCAGTGAAGGTTATAATCCAAGTCACACCTGCCATAATATAGCAGCAAGGTTATAAAAGTATAAAGCTGGCAGCCAATGTTGCGATCATACATCTATGAAATAAAATGATGTTGTTGACCAGACTCACCCCCAATGAAACTGGAGGAAGTCTGAGTACTTACACATGGTTCTTGGCCATGTCTTTCCAAGGAGCCAAGAGGAGACTCTCCAAGCTCCTCCAATTGGGACTGACTTTGAGGAACTTTAGTGAACAGGAATATGTTTATAAAGTCACTAGTAGAAACTTGAATACATTTTATATGTCCCACTTCTTGGTCTTTGAGAGTAACAACTCTGTCAGCTTTTATCGTTTTAGGGACTTCAGACCTTCAATATCACTAATATCCCTTAATGGTCAAGACTTTAGTGCAAAGATGTAAAGGAAAGGGTATTGCAGAGAAAAGTTATCAGATTGATAGCATTTATTTATTTTACAGTTTTCCAAATTGAGTTCAAGTTTAGCTCCCTTTGTGTGTTGGTTAGGAGAATCAAAGCGAGTATACATACCCAAAGGTAAGCCTCTTTGGATTTCATTGACTCATTGACCTCCTGTGCTATAAGAACATCAAGTATGATCTAGTCCCAGTGTTTCCAAATATAAGTGCCCAGATATGACACTGAGTGTGTAAAAATTATCAAAGGAGTTTATTAAAATTACAGATTTTTGTATACCCTTTAACCTTGGCCTACAGGATCAGAAACTCTTAGAATAGGTACTGTTATCTGTTCAAAAGTCTCTCAAGATGATTCCAATGATCAGATAAGTTTGAGAATCACTGACCTAGGCATCATTTTTAAATTGAGCAAAGGGAGATCCAGAGAGATCCAGTGAGTATATGTCCAATCTGGGACAATAAACATAGATTTGTGTGGTCCAGGGCAAGGGTTTCTTAATTATGACTTCTAATCCAGATGTCTTAATACCTTTTGATTTTTCTTATCTTAAATTCTGTGAATGCATCAACACCAGAGATCACTTTTTAAAGCACTGTGTACAATCCTTAATGTAATGTACATACACTCACACACACACTCCACAACCATAAACACATACCCAAGTATAGGCAGTAATTTGAATAATCAGATTTCTGGAAAAGACAATAAAACAATGATAAAGACATAAGCAATGTTGTGTTCATTTGCTGTAGAAAGATAAAGCTCAGCTTGCACAAAGTAAGGGAGGAATTTGTCACCAGGGCAAGTACTAGCACGCATAAGAAAGTCATGAATGTTTTTTGTCCAGAATGAGTTTCTCTGGAGTTCCACAGTTGGAAACTGTGTTAGGTCAGTCAAGGAAGAAGTAATAAATGTATTCAGTATTCAGTATATAGTATTCACTGGATTCAATAAAGCTGCTTAATTCAAATATTGGAGGAAATGTGGTTTCCCAACTAAGCATTTCAGCAAATTGTATGTACCATGTTGATTGAGTGACAGTCACCTATTCATCACTCGCCTTTTTTTTATTCATATTCTTTAGTTTTTCCTGTTAGTCACTTTTCCTAACAGGGACCACTGGCTACAGATGACTATTACAGTTTAACGTCAGTTAGCAGAAGAATATTAATGGATGTTACAATTAAAATGGGGATCTTAGAGGTATTTTTCCCCCAATTTCCTTATTTTTTGGGTAAAGAAAATGAGTCCTAGAGAAAGGAAAAACTTTTTCCATGACCAGAGGATGACAACAGGTATATTGTTTTTTAAGCCTGTGTTTAATCTCTTTTACATTCTGTACACACCTCCCCTCCCATTCCAACCTTACTGGGTTTGGTTTTCACGGTGTCTTGGAGGTCTTATATTGAATGCTTTAGCTCATATCTCTGTTATTTTTCATACAATATATACATATTGCATGCTTAGTGTGTACCAATTGCAGTTCTAAACACTAGAAAACAGCCTTAACTACTTCACAGTAGACTCTCATTCATTAAAGAAAATGACAAAAAGGGAAAAATGGAGAGGAGAAAATAATGGTAGTGAGTATGATCATGCTGAGCTTTTGAGTTTAATAAGATTTTCTGGCCTAGATATTTTGGAGAATTATCTGATTACTAAATATTAGAAAAAATATAATAATAATAATAAATAATCCTTACTTCTATAGAATCTGCTATTTTCTCATTTGTTCCTCCAAAAGAAAAAACCTGTGAGGTTGCTTTTGTTGTCTTCATTGTACAGGTGAGAAAATGTAACATCGTCCTGCTTAAATTGTTACTTCCAACTATTTATAATTAGCCTTCCAGAAAAACTTCCAGCCCCCTAGTTTCTTCATTGCATTCTTTACTTCTGCATTTCTCAGTGTATAAATCAGAGGATTTAACATGGGGGTGACAATGGTGTAAAATACGGCTACCATCTTATCCTCTGAAAAGGTAGTGTCAGGGCGCATATACATGAAAGTACAGGGACCAAAAAAGATGATGACCACAGCAATGTGGGAGCCACAGGTGGAGAGAGCTTTGCTCCTGCCTTCTGCTGACTGCTTTCTCAGGGACACCAGGATGATGGTATAGGAGGTGAGCAAGATAACAAAGCTCCCCAGAGTGATGGCACCACTGTTGGCTGTCACAACCACCCCAACAACATATGTGTCTTTGCAGGCAAGTTTCAGCACAGGATGGACATCACAAAAGTAATGATCAATCTCACTGGGTCCACAAAAGGGTAGTTGGACGACCAGAGCCACTTGGATAATGGAGTGTAAGAACCCAACTACCCAGGTCCCCAGTAACATTTTATTGCATCTCTCCTGGTCCATGATGGTTACATAGTACAGGGGTTTGCAGATAGCCACATAACGATCATAGGCCATTACAGTAAGGATGAAGATTTCAGTGCAACCAAAGAAATGTCCCGCAAAGAGTTGTAACCTGCACCCTGCATAGGAGATAGTTTTGCTCTTGGCTAACAGGTCAACGAGCATCTTAGGAGCTATGACTGAGGAGTAACAAATGTCCACAAAAGACAAGTAGTTGAGAAAGAAATACATAGGATACTTGTAAAGGTTGCCCACATAAATTGTCAGCATGATAAGGAGGTTCCCCAGAAGAATGACTGTGTAGAAGAAAGAAAATACCACGAAACAAACTTCTTCCACCTCTAGGTTCTGAGAAAGCCCCAAGAAAATGAATTCAGTTACATTGTTAATTTTTTCCATGGAATTAATCTAGGAGACCAAATTCCCAAGAGACAATTAAATTATCTGAAAGAAAAACATAACAAGGACCAACAACATTTTCTTCTAACTCGAAATAAATGGATAATCACTGTAGTTGAAAGTGGACAAATAGATACTCACTGCTTGCTAGAATGTATTCTTCAAGAAATTGAAATGCTCATATTCTGATCATCTTAGCTCCACATGATAATCCATTCATTCACTTCAGATGAGGAAGCAAAGTTTAGGGAGATAAAGTAAATCCCTTAGTCACACATCTAACCAAGAGTCTCACATCCCACACATTTTATTAAGGTATTTTCATGTTTCTAAAAATTTACTTAGCTCTTATTCTGTATAAAGTATTTAACCTAATTTTGAAACAACTTCTGTTTTTGGGGCTATGGTGATATTTATGTATCTGAAAGGATTCATCTTATTTTTGACACAAAAATGTAAATATATAGCAGCATTTTTCCTTGCAAATACTGCCATGAATTTTCAAGTAGTTGAAACCAGCTGACCTCAGCAGGTTCTTTTTGTTATGAAACTCAGATCTTTTTGTACATGAGTTTATGGTCCCTGATTTGATATCAAGCTCTTATAGTCGAGAGGCGGTATGATGTAGTAGAAAGGGGATCGGGTACAAACCTGATTCAGAGATAATGGTGCTGTAACTCTAGACAAACCATTTATCTTCATGGGGCTTCTGTTATCCCTTTTGTGAAATGAGACAGTTTCAATTTCACTACAATCTATTAACAGTTATTTCTACCATGAATTAAATCAATTCTGTCAACATGGAATAGTCATAAAACTCTAAAAAAGAGGCTGAAATAAGAGAAGACAAAGCAATAAAATAAACTGCTGGAGACAGAACAAGACCTGTTTGATTTTAAAGGAGGGGAGGAGAAGTCTTGCGTAATTTCTGCATTCTCCAGGAATTACTTTTCCTTGCTCTTTTAAAGATTTATCTGCTAACCAAAAAAAGTAAAAACAAACAAAAACAAAAAACAAAAAAACCTCTGCACTTTAATTTCACCATTCCTTCACACATCTTTTTAATCTCTCAAGTTTCATGCTAGTCTGTATTAGTTCTCCCAGGTAGGATAAATTAAATATTTCTGGAAGAGGGCATCACTGAAAGATACTTTAGTCTACTGAAAGATGGATTTAGAAAGAGGACAATATTTAATGTAAATGGATGAGTCTTCAGTGGTGGAGTTTCAGGCATTCTAGTGGGGTCACTGGAGTGTATGTGTGGAAAAGGGTATCAATAATTTTGATTAAAGGGGCTTACAAATTATTCCGCAGACCAAGCCACAGATGTAAATGATTCTTTTAGTTTTAGGTTAGAATAGGATTACATAACATCTTAGATGGTCATTAGGAATTTTGTCCACCTGAGGCCATTTCCCCTCATAATTTGTTAAGTTAGTACTTACAACTCTGACTGAACTCTATGCTCCGCTATGTGTTTGCAGCAAGATTGTACCTGACACTTATAGCTTTTGGGAAACTACAGGGCTGTTCTTCCTCAGGTCTGTATAATAGAGTTGATAAAGTAGTCATTACTGGTGTGTCTTCTCTTATACAGTAAAAAATAATGATAATAATAGCAATAATAGTAATGGTAAGAGTAATAATTCAAATTCAGACTCAAGCACATCCCTATGCCTTTTTTACATGTTCCTTCCCCTCTGGTTTTTCCTTCCAAATTGAAAAACAAATACTACTTTCACTAAGAGAGCCCTTCAATTTAAGAAAGCTCAAATTATAGTAGTTTTTGACAACCATGAATTGTGCTGCTTGCTTTTATCTAGAAGAACCTTGGGAATTGTGTCTCCATCGTCCATAGCATGATTCCTTAAGGAATTCTTCTTTCTCCTTGAATCAAGACTCATCTCAAAGAGTTCCTCTGTCCACTTTCTGAGCATTTCAAACGTGATAACGTCTCAATTTCTTTTGAAATTATTGACATTTTCTTACTCACCATTATGCTACCCTATCTCGTAGTCGTGTATGGATGAACTTCATTATCTTATCAAAATATTGATAATTTTATTATCCTTTTATTTCTGAGAACAGTGTCTTGCAATTATATTACAGGTATTCAAAATATAGGCATTTGATTGAATTATTTTTCCACAAACGTTTTATATCAGCTTTAGAAGAAAAAAGATAATCTCACCAGTGTTGCCCATGGCTTGAGTTTTGCTTTATTTTCCTATCTCTCTTGAGATAATTTGAGTACAGATGTCCAAAATGAAGTAAGAGTGATGCCTTAGGAATTGCCTTCTGAATAATTAGCACTGGAGAATCCCTGACCCCAAAACTCAAAGGCTGGTAGAAGACAAGTCTTTAATGTTCTTAGTTCACTGTCTCATCTACTGAAATTTACCATTTCACAATATCTTTGGCAACAAATGCTTTTTATCCCTACTTCTTAAAAGACCTATTTAAATAGAATGATGCAAAATGTTAATGACCTCGGGGAAAGACTTTCTCCCAAAGTCTCCATCCATAATCAGAATCACATCAGTGCAACCACAATGAGCTTTAATTTCCAGATGTAGTTTTTCAATTTATTAAGAAAATTTTTTAAAAATTTTCTTTATTTGCTAAATGTAAAACAATCAATTCTTGCATTTAGGATCATAATATGAAACCAAAGCATTTCAGTAAACAGAAGTAATTGTCTTATGATTTTATATCTTGTTCAATGGACTGTGCCAATACATATATTAAATATTACATATTTATGTAACATATTACATAATATATTCTACTTTTTAGATTACTCTTCTATTGAGTTTTAATTGTTCTACTCTTTTGAAAGTTCCATTCAATTGGAAAAAAGTGGATTCAGTAGTGCTATTTGGGTTTCAGTGCTTTTCTTTTTAATTGAACCTCTGATGATTTCTTCAGAAATTGATGGGAAGAAGTTCAGTTCCAGCCTATGCCTGGGACAAATTATAGAGAAGGCTTTCATTCTTTTACATTTTGATTGTAAATCATTAAGATTTGACTCTTGACCACTAATCTGTCTTATTTTTTTCTATTTCTACTCTTTCCTTTCCCCTCATTCTTGCTTTTCTTTCTTTCCCCTTTCTACTCTCACCTCACCTACTTCTTTTCTCAAACAACCTCCAAAGTATCATACTCTGACTTCTTAATACTCTTATAGGGAACTTATGAGCTGTCCACCACTTGCTAGTAAGCACAGCTGATTACTGATCTTGACCCGACCTTGGGCCATTCCCCCTGCAGTTTCTGTCCATGTCACTGGACCACTCCTACAGTTGTAGGAGAAGACAGAGTCCAAAGTCCAAACTGGCATCAGGAGCAATCACAGTAGGAGGCAAGCTTGATGGGAAAGCGATTGAGCATATTTAGGCTCCAATCATGTCATACAGTATCTACCACTTCAGCAGCAACAGAGAATCTCTGAGGAAGGATTCCAGAAGTGCCTACCTTGTTGTGAGGCAAGGTCCTGTCCAGTCTGGCCCATAAGTGACCTAAAGATGGAGTAGGGAACATAGCTTGATTTTTTATCCCATTTTAAGTCTTTTGAGTAGACTAGAAATGGCCCCCTCCTTGAAGAAGCTGACTTGTACCTCTGATCTCCTCTCCTTTTGTGGAAGAATATAAGGTATTTCACCCTGCAATAAGACCCCAATATCCAAAGAATGTACAAACAGATATAAGTGACACAAGGGTGAATTGTGCTAATGATGGAGAATAGTTTCCGCTGGTCCCTTCTTGTATGGTCTCTTCTTATATGGTCTCTTAATATCATAGTGAAGTGCAGGCCACTACTTCAGTGTCTCTGGCTACAAGCAAGGTGAGTACAGGAATCTGGGTAATCCTTTATATAAATAAAGTCCAGCATAGCTCATGCTGTTAAAAATAATGTCCTATGAAGAGTGTGTAATAATTGGGGATAATGGGTATATTGTGATATAAAAGTGAAAATGAAACAGAATAGATAGTCATTCCCATAATTGATAATTACTATATAAAAATATAATAAGAAGGGGCTGGCCCCGTGGCCGAGTGGTTAAGTTTGTGCGCTCCGCTGCAGGCGGCCCAGTGTTTCGTTGGTTCGAATCCTGGGCACGGACATGGCACTGCTCATCAAACCACGTTGAGGCAGCGTCCCACATCCCACAACTAGAAGGACCCACAACAGAGAATATACAACTATGTACCGGGGGGCTTTGAGAGAAAAAGGAAAAAAATAAAATCTTTAAAAAAAATATAATAAGAAAACACAATAAAAGCTATTTTTTCTTATGGAAATGAAACAAAACTAATAAAAGAAAATGGCTAGTAATATTGGATGCTCAAGAAAATTTATTTTCCCCAACATGTTATAAATTTTTTCAAACATTTAACATTGACAAATGAATACATCTGTGTTACCTAATACTTATCAAGATCTAGACATTTTCCTTTACCCTGGAAATTTCCTTCATGTCATTTCCCAGACAATCCCCACTCCCTCATTCTGTATAAGCAATTGTTGTTTTATTTTATTTTTTATCAAAGATTACTTTGGCCTGTTTTAGACCTTAATTTAATTGAAATCATAAAAAATACCATTTTAAGTAAGACTTCAACTCAGCAAAACATGTTTGAAATTCATGAATCATGTTGTGTATATCAATAGTTCATTCCTTTTTATTGCTAAGGAAGATTTAACTGTATGTATATACTGCAATTTATCCTTATTTTTATTAATGCACACTTGGGTTATTTCAAGTTCTTGGCTATTATGTACCAAGCTGCTGTGAACATTATAGTACAAGGCTTTTGAGAAAAAATTATTTCTCCTGGATAAATAGCTAAGAATGAAATTGTTGGGGCATATGCTAAGTGTATGTTTAATTTACGATAACCTTGTAGAACATAACCCAGTGAATGTACCATGTTACATTCTCATCAACAATTAAAACTGTATCCATAAGCAGACTTTTTCTCACCATACACTGCTGCATGCCTGGTCTAAACTGCCATAATCTCTTTTCTAGATTATTATAGTATCTTCCTAATATCCCTATTTCCACTTAGAATGCTCAACTAGTCATTCAGAGTTATCCTATAAAACCATAAGTCATATCGCACCACAAATACTGAAATCTTTTCTCATTTCACTCCAGGTAAAATCCTGTAGTTGTATACAATGACATTTTCCATTATATTTCTGTTTTTATCGTCAAGTATTCTCTTTCTTATTCCCTTTCTCTAGTCACACTGGGCTATTTGATTTTCTTTGTTTACAATAAGCATATCCTATTTACTCTGGCTGTTTCATCTACCTAGAACTTTCTCCCCGATGGTAGATTTAAGAATTGTTTATATCGATCAGAGGCTCCCAACCATGGCACTATTGCCATTTGCAGTAAGATAGTTCATTGTTATAAGGGTTTTTCCTTTATTTTATCAGTTGTTCAACAGCATCCTTGATCTCTGCCCACCAGATGCTAGTGGCAGTGCCCATCCCCAACTCCCATGGTTTTGACGAATAATAACATATCTAGACTTTGACAACTGTACCCTGGGGCAAAATTTCCCCTGGCTAAGAAGCATTTATTTTGGCCTTATTTGAAAAAGTCAACTAATCTTTTGGACCTTCCTTGACTATCCTATCCTAAAGAGTATGTGTCTTTACCTCTAGCTTTGCCACCATCACACTCTTAATTACCTTGCTTTATGTTAATTTATGTCACTATTTAAATGCCTGGAATGTTAAATATTTGTCTAGTTTTTTATTATCCACCTTCACTACATCACACAGTAAACTCCATGGGACTATGAATATTGTTTTTCTACACTACCATATTTTCAACTTCTAGAATAATGCACAGCAATGAGAAGGTGGTAGAATATTCTTGTTTTTGCCTTCATTTTGTATAAATTATTTTATGGTAAATATAAATTTAGTTTTATACCCTAAACTTTCTCAACCACTTTTAGCATTTGAAATCCTGCCTGACGCTTTGAAAGTGTGGGTTTTACATTTACTTCCTTTCAGAATACAAGACAAATCTAGATAGGATATATTTGTAGTAAAAACTCAAACTCTTTTCATTATTATTGGAGACTTAAACTAATTTAAACAATGATATCCTATTCTCTGTTTATTAACTGTAAAATGTCCATGAATGTAGTATGTTGAAAAGGATAAAAAATAAATAAAATAATTAGAGAAAAACACCTTTTAGATATCTAAATGCAAAGTATTAATGATTATCTTGTGTAATACAGATAGCTAAAGCCTTGTAATGCAAATTCTTCATGATCTGTAACAACATTCAAACTAATACATGCAAATGTAAAATAACACTTCTCAATTAAAAATATGATATTGTGTATCTGTGGATAGAAAATGTAATATTCTGTGTTCATTAATGATATTTGTATGGCATACTAGGGGAAACTGTAGGGGATTTGAGAGTATCAATATGTGGCTAAATAAAATGTATACTTATGCAACGAAGTACATGAAAGTTCAAATAAAATATTTTAAACATGGTAATGAATATTTGAGCTTTCTCTTGCAAATGTGACTTTTTAATTAGTCTTTGTTTTTTGAATCAGTTTAGGTTAGAGCAAATTATGCAAAAAATACAAAGAGTTCCCATGTACTCACTCTGTCTCCCTCAGTTTCCCAGATTCTCGTATCTTGCATTAGTGTAGTAAATTCATTGCAACTGATGAATGAATATGGATTCATTTTTACTAAAATCTACAATTTTTGTTAGTTTCCTCTTTGTGTTGTATAGTTGTATGGCTTTTGGCTTATGCAATACACCACGTATCCACCATTAGAGTACAAAGCATAACAGTTTCCCTTCACTAAAATTGTCCTGTACTCCACCTATTTGTCCCATTACTTCTCCCTCTGATTCTCTGGCAACCACTGATTTTTTTTCTTGCTGTTTCCACAGCTTTTTTCCCAGAAAATAAATTCATAATTCATATCTGTGATACAAATATTTCTGTTTCAAGGCCTAAATATCTTCCTGTGATCTATTTCATTTGTTGTTCTAATCTATTAATATTTTGAAATTTACTAACTTCAACTGGTTACACTCTTTATTTCCACATAAATATATTACCCTTAATTTGGACCATCTACACTACAATCATAACCCAATATTATAAAAAATTACCGTAACAGCTATGATTCAAGAGAAACCTTAATACCACCCCCAGAATTAGAAAGAATTAAGTTAGAAGCACAAAGTGGATTTTATTAAAGATACTATTCTGAGTGTGAACCTAACAGTGAAAAGTTTCCTAAGATCAAAGATGTAGCACAAAAGGATGAATTTTCTCTCTATGTTCTGACACTTTTCTAGAAGGATCTAGGTAAACACATGGTAAGAATTTGCAGTAAATGCCCAACATTTTGAAGGGATATTAGTAGATTAGAAATATTGTCCCTTACTTCATGAAACTTCTACAGGTACTGATCACAAAGAACAACTAAGTTGAAGTCCATGATCAAATGTGATGAGACAATTTTTTAATAAATGAAAATGTTTGGAACATTTAAAAGTTACTACACCATGTAATACACATAATTGGTGAGAGTATCTAGAAGCAGAAACACTAGAGGCAGCATAAGAAAGGCACAGAACACAGTAGATGAAGTCCACAGCCATGCTAAGCAGGCAAGAGAGGCAGAAACATGGCAATGTGCAACATCTAAGGTAATAGACCATATGACCTGTTTTTACTTCATGGTATCTTTCCTCTCCATATAATGAACTCAATGTTAACCCATATATGTGTTCACTTCCAATCCTGAAGGAAATAGCTCTCATACCCTGAGACAGGAGTATTATGTTAACTCCATGATAAGCGGATAATATTCTCTAGGGACTTCTTCTAGGTCAATTCAGACTACAAAGAAAATTTTGAAACTTCTAATCATCTTTTGTCATCTGAGATCAACTTCTGCTCCATAACTTCCTCATGACATTTTTCACTTGGTCATTCCTCAGTATATAAATCAGAGGACTGAATAAAGGTGTTCTAACTGAATGAAACACAGCTATCAACTCATCCATGGGGAAGGATGTTGTGGGTTGTGTGTATATAAACATACAAAGACCAAAGAACAAGATGACCACAATGATGTGGGAAACGTAGGTGGAAAGGTCTTTTCTCCTCCTTTCAGCACTGTGGTTTCTCAGAAAATGCAAGATGATAACATAGGAGAACATCGATATGACAAAACTTACTGTACAAATGGCCCCACTATTGGACACCAAGAGTAGATTGACCATGTAGATGTCTGTAAAGGCAAGTTTCAACAAAAGCTTCAAGTCACAGAAATAATCATTTATCACATTGGGATTGCAAAAAGGTAAACTCAAGGTCAGAAAAATCTGAGCTGAATAATGCACCCAGAACCCCATCCAGCCCGCAGCCACCAAGGCACCGCAGGCTCCATGGCTCATGATGGTCTAGTAGTACGGGGGCTTACAGATGGCTATATAGCAGTCAATGGACGTGACGATTAGGGTAAAGATCTCCAGACAGCCAAAGAAATGGAATGAAAATACTAGGCTCATACACTCACTGAAAGAAATAGTGGTCTTCTCCAAAAAGTTATCCACAATCATTCTAGCAGCTGTGGAAGTAGAGAACAGGTATCAGATAAGGATAAGTGGAAAGGAAGAAGTACATTGGCCTTCTAAGTATCTGGCTGGTCTTGATGGTGGCAATAATCAGGAAGTTACACAACAAGGTCCCCAAATAGAAAATCAAGAAAATGACAAACACTATTTTCTTCCTAACAGGATCCTGGGCCAACTCAAGTAGAATGAACTCAGTCATATTATTGTTTGGCTGCACAATTTCATGAATGAAGGGATGGGGTGAGTGTAAAATGGTCCATATGCAAAAAATGAGGAATTAATGTGTCATATGATACATAATCTTATGGAACATTTTAAGGAAGAATAAATATTCCTCTTGGAGGACAACCTAGTTGTGATTTTTAAATAATTCATGTCAACACTTTGTTCCTTAATTTTTAATGAACACTTCAAAAGGTTATAACAAGTTTCAAATAAGCTTATGAATGTAATTTTTTCCAACAGAAATTTTCAAAGAAAACATCTTGTTAGTTTTGATATGATTTTGATTAACTTTGCCAATTTATTGAATGTATATTTGAAAGACATGGCTGTGTTTTGTTATTTCCTGCAGTTTTTTGGTTGTATTAAAAAATCTTAGCCCATGTTTTGCGTGATGTGTCACTTTGCATTTAGGAAATATTTGACTGCCTTTGGTGGTTCATGATATAAATGTGAAGTTATACACCACTCTTAAACCCATAAATAATGTCTTATTTATACATATGTTTATGTATGATATATTTGTTATACATATATACTTCAAATTGCATAGCTATATATATATTTAATATGCCCCAACTCTTCCCTGGACAATTGCTCTCAGATATTATATCTTGAAAAAAAGGGACTGGAAATGCCTATAGCCTTCTGCTATAACCTTCAAGAATGTTTGTGATATTCAGTAATCAACAAATACTAATGAGCAAACACGAATATTCTTTCACGTTTGATACTATGTCAAATATCCCCGTGTCTATATTTCTTTGTACAATTTCTGAAACTCATCCTTTAGAGCACTCAGAGTCCCTGAAGTTACATTTCCAAAGGAATGTGGGTGGGTTATTACTCTATAGTACATGCTTTTTGCTCAAGAATTTCAGATCTGGGGTGATGTTTTGCAGGGTTTTGTGTCACTAGGTGGTTAGTCTAAGACCCAGTCATGGTTGTATTCCCAGTAGAGTTTGTATTATTCAAGTATCTAAAACCACTGTTGCCAGAACAGAGCAAAGAGGGCAAAGAAGGAGGGAGATGTAGTTTTAAAAAGAGAGGCGTGGTATAGCTTCAGTAACTGACTTCTTCATTCAATTTTTTTTGTTTATCCTGGCAAAGACAATAATTATTCAACTTGGAAATCTCACTTCTTTCAATGATTTTTTTTTCACATTTGGAAAAACATATTATCATTGGTTTCACTGGCAAAAAAAATTTTTCTCTTTATCTTTCTACTGAAGATGATGCTAGAAGTGACACTATATACAAGTAAAAATGTAAACTGAAATATGATGTATTTAGATATATTCTGGAAGACATTTATTATATTGTTTCTCTTCAGTCCCATGCAATCTTCTATACACTGTCTTGAAATTTGTGAGTAGGAAAAGTACAGACTATTATAGACTAAATAGACAAAATTTGCCTTATATATTTTTTCCTCTCCCTTGGTCAATTTTCTTCTTCTCAACAGAGTTGAAATATCACTCATTCCTGCAAATCAAAAGCAACTCTACGGAAAATGTTTGATGAAGTTGTTCAGTTTGCTTTTCCAAGGATTTAAAACAATGATCTCTTGCACTGTGTGATCTTGAGCAAAATCTTAAACTATAAGGGAACTGACTCTTAGTATCTTACTCATTACAATAAGGTCATTGTTTCCTTTATGCATTTCAAAGAGTGATGTACCATAAAATATTGTTCCTTGAAAATATGGTAGGCAATGAGAACAAGATGATGTGAATGTCTCTGTAACGTCAATGTTCCGTGATATTGTCCACGCCTTTGAGTGTACAGTTTTCTGTCCTATTAGCCTGTCATTTTGTAGGACAAGCTTATTTCTTCCTTAGATTTGGGCAAACATATTTAAGATAAATTAAGAATCAAAAATACATGTGATTACATAACTTATTAATAACTATGTGTGCTAATCAATTGTTCAATCAATAATTTCAGGATGATATTAAAATTCTCCAACCATACCTGCAGCTGTGGAGCGCATTTCTATCCATTCATGTTCCAAACAATCCAGACTACTTTAGCTACATATTTAGTAATTTCTTTGAAAAACATATTCTGTGCCCTCAAGTACATTTCAGTAATTTTCTTTGTATCTTGAACAAAGGGATCTATTTTTTATTCCACCATCTAGAACAGGGAGACTATAGTTCTCAAGTCAACAAACATTTGTTGAAGTCTGTGTATAGTCAGGATATGTTAATGATGAAATGTGAGCACATAAAGATTAGCAGATGCATCAGGTTGAATGTCTATAATGGAAGTAATGTGGTAGCCAAAGATTACAAATAAATAGCTGTAATGTATCCAAGCTTATCTTGCCCTCTCCCTTCTTCCTAGAATGGCTTTCCATTTCTAGCTTCTTCAATCTTCTGGGAACTTTAGGACCAAACTGCTGAGAAACACCTCCTAGCTGGCCTTCAGTGATTGCCAGAAGAGAAAGTCGCTCTTGTTTTCTAAACACTTTACCTATATCTCTTCTTATAATATTACATGCTATTGCTTATAATGTAAGAATGCGTTTGCTTATTTTAGCTTTCGTCCAGAAAAACGAATACTGGCATTATATGTTCTCATAATATTACTCCACAGTTTCAAACCAATGCTTTATGCAATATAGCTACTCAGTAAGTAACTTCAAGTTGAACATTCCCTACTACCCCTTAAAATGAGATAATATTTATGTCATTTTTGTAGGAATAGTCTCATTGCAAAACATATTATCATCATAAATTTACTTGTATCTTCTATCTATTATGTATGGTAAGCAGACAAGTATGCTCCCATTTTATAAAGCCAGAAAAGAAAAAAGAAAACAACCTTAAGGTCAATTTTAAATAACTTAGTGAATCAGCTCCATGACCTGCTGTGTAATATGTTATATTCCGAATAGCACTGCATGGCCATGTAAAACATTGACCTTTGAAAAAACAATCTTAAAGCATTTTTAATATGAATCTATGGTCCTTATGACATGCAAGAAGAATCTTACATTTTCATATCATTCCTTATTAATTCTCATTTTTACATATGTTTATGAGCATGAACATATTTCCATTTTTTTCCAGAGGAGCGTTAACAACTTTCTTCAGCTTCCCTATGGTCTAATGTAAAAATGGTTACAAGAATATGAGGACAAAACAGCACTGATAACATAGAATATCTTCTAAAAACTACCTATCCTCACCTCAACTCATCAGAAAAGATAAGCCAAATTTAGAATGACAGAATACAGATTTTTTTCAAATGCTCATGGAATGTTCCCCTTGACTGATCACATATTAGGCCACAAAACAAGTCTCAATAAATTTAAGATATTTAAATAATACCAATAATCTTTTCTGGGCACAAAGGTATGAAACTATAAATCAGCTAAAGGAAGAAATCAGAAAAGCCCAAAATATATGGAGATTAAACAAAATGCTACTGAACAACAATTGGCTCAATGAAGAAATCAGTGGGGTAATCAAAAATTACCTGGAGACAAATGAAGATGAAAATACGACATTGCAAAATCTATGGGATACAGACAAAGTGCTTCTAAGAGGGAACTTTATAGCAATTCAGGCCTACCTCAACAAACAAGAAAAATCCCAAATAAGCAATCTCACAGTGCACCTAGAAGAACTGGAAAAAGAAGAAGACACAAAGTCCAACATCAGTAGATGGAAGGAAATAATAAAAATCAGAGCAGAAATAATGAATTATAGATTAAAAAAAGTTGGCTACAAAGCCAACATTATCCTGATACCAAAACCAGACAAGGCCGATATCACTGATGAACATCCATGCAAAAATCCTCAACAAAATACTAGCAAATCAAATAAAACACTACATTAAAGAGCTCGTACACCGTGATGAAGTAGGATTTATTCCAAAGATTCAGGGATGGTTTAACATGCAGAAATCAATCAACATGTACACCACATTTACAAAATGAAAAATAAAAATCACATGATCATTTCAATAGATGCAGAGAAAGCATTTAGCAAGATACAGCAGCCAATCATGATAAAAACTCTAAATAAATGGGTAGAGAAGGAAAGTACCTCAGCATAATAAAGCCGTATATGACAATCCCAGAGGTAATATCATTCTCAATGGAGGAAAACTGAAAGCTATCCCTCTAAGAACAGGAAGCAGACAGGGATTCCCACTGTTACCACTGTTATTTAACACAGTATTGGAAGTCTTAGAGCAATCAAGCAAGAAAAAGCAATACAAGGGAGCCAAATTGGAAAAGAAGAGAAACTGTCACTATTTGCAGATGACATTATTTTATATATAGAACACCCTGAAGACTCCATCAAAAAACTTTTAGAGGCCCGCTCATTGGCACAGTGGTTAAGTGCGCACGTTCCCCTTTGGTGGCCTGGGGTTTGCTGGTTCAGATCCTGGGTGAGGGACGTAGCACCGCTTGGAAAGCCATAGTGTGGTAGGCATCCCACATATAAAGTAGAGGAAGATGGGCACAGATGTTAGCTCAGGTCCAGCCTTCCTCAGAAAAAAGAGGAGGATTGGCAGCAGTGAGCTCAGGGCTAACCTTCCTCAAAAAAAAAAAAAACTTTTAGAAATAATAAATGAATACAGTCAAGTTGTAGGATACAAAATCAACATACAAAAATCAATTGCATTTTTATACACTAAAAATGAGGTAGCTGAAAGAGAAATTAAGAAAACAATCTCATTTGCAATTGCAACAAAAAGAATAAAATATCTAGGAATAAATTTAACCAAATAGATGAAAGATCTGTACACTGAGAACTATAAAACATTGTTGAAAGAAATTGAAGAAGACAGGAAGAAAGGGAAAGATATTCTGTGCTCGCAGATTGGAAGAATTAACATAATTAAAATGTCCGTACTCCTAAAGCAATCTACAGATTCAATGCAATCCTTATCAAAGTTCCAACAACACTTTTCACAGAGATAGAACAAAGAATCCTAAAATTTATACGGAAGAACAAAAGACCTCAAATAGTCAAAGGAATCCTGAGAAAAAAGAACAAGGCATGAGCTATCACACTCCCTGATTGCAAACTATGCTACAAAGCTATACTAACCAACACAGCATGGTACTGGCACAAAAACAGACACACAGATCTATGGAACAGAATCGAGAGCTGAGAAATAAACCCACACATCTATGGACAGCTAATTTTCTACAAGGGAGCTAAGGAAATAACATGGAGAAAAGAAGCCTCTTCAATAAACAGTGTTGGGATAATTGGACAGCCACATGCTAAAGAATGAAAGTAGACCATTATCTTACACCATACACAAAAATTAACTCAAAAATGGATTAAAGACTTGAATGTAAGACCTCAAACAATTAAAATTCTAGAAGAAAACATAGGCAGTTTCTCTTCGACGTCAGCCTTAGTAGCATATTTTCAAGTATCGTGTGTGACCAGGCAAGGGAAACAATAGGAAAAAATAAATGGAAATATATCAAACTAAAAAGCTTTTGCACAGCAAAGGAAACCACCAACAAGACAAAAGGACAATCTCACAATTGGGAAAGACATTTGCAAACCATATATCTGGTAACAGGTTAATATCCAATATATACAAAGAACTCATACATCTTAACAAAAAGCTAACAATCCAATTAAAAAATGGGCAAATGATCTGGACAGACATTTCTCTAAAGAAGATATAAAGGTGGCTGACAGATGAAAAGATATTCAACATTATTAACTTTCAGGGAAATGCAAATCAAAACTGCAGTGAAATATCACCTTACACCTGTTAGAATGACTATAATTACTAAGACAGGAAATATTAAGTGTTGGAGAGGATGTGGAGAGAAGCAAACACTCAAACACTGCTCATGGGAGTGCAAACTGGTTCAGCCCCTATGGAAAACAGTATGGAGGTTGCTCAAAAAATTAAGAATACATCTACCATATGATCCAGCTATTCCACTGCTGGGTATTTATCCAAAGAATATGAAAACACCAATGCATAAAGATACATGCACCCCTATGTTCATCGCAGCATTATTCACAACATCCAAGACTTAGAAGAAAAGTAGGTGTCCCTCAAGGGATGAATGGATAAAGAAGATGTGACATATATATACAATGGAATACAGCCATAAGACACGATGAAATTCAGCCCTTTGTGACAACATGGATGGACCTTGAAGGTATTATGTTAAGTGAAATGAGTCAGAGGGAGAAAGTCAAATACTGCATAATTTAACTCAGAAGTAGGAGATAAAAACAATGACAAACAAATACATTGAAACAGAGATTGGATTGGTTTTTACAGGAGGGGAAGTGCAGTGAGAGTAGGGAGAAAAGTTTGAGTAGGCACATGTGTGTGGTGATGGCTTGTACTAAGTCTTTGGATGGTGAACATAATGCAATCTACACAGAAATTGAAATATATAATGATGTCCACCTAAAATTTATATATTTTTATACATTTATATAATATTTATATTGTTATATCAGTGTTACATAAATTAAAAATTAAGAATTAAAAAAAATCATGATATACTAATGCCTAACTTCTCCCAAAGTAGACTTTCATAAAGGTATGAGAAATTGTCCTGCATAAGAAAGCCACTTGAGCAATTGCGTCTAGAACTTAGACACATGCAAATCCTTATTGAAATCATCAATTCCTGGAGAAATTTTAAATAGACAAATTTTGCAGAAGGGCTGGAAACCAGGAGTTTCATTTTTGTTACTCAAACTCTTAGCCAGTTTTGCAAGCTGTAAGAACTCACTGAGGACAGAGATCACAACTAATTTGTTCTCCACCATGTCTTTATCATGGCAAGTATTTAGCAAACAACAGTTTACAGCATGCAATTAATAGCCAATTTCTAAGTGAATGAATTGATGAAGCAAATTAAACTATATTGAAAAAAGTAATTGGGTAATACTTTATTATTATCTTCTCTAACATTATATAGTGGCAAATGAACTAAGAAGAAGAAACAGTTTTGAACTACACTAAGACCACTAACTTGAACAGCAGAATATAAGTGAGGTCAGGTCTTGGGGCACAATGAGTAGTCCTCTAGGAACACCTTCCTTTGATGTGACTTAGAGTACTTAGAATCAACAGCACTGGGGGACAACATCAAATGCAACATTGAAAATGATAGATTGTCCTCATAGCACAGTGCATAATTTTCATGATACGTGGAGTGTGGTATCAATAAGGAGGAAAAAGTCAACATTTGGAGAACATCTGCTGATTTGTTGCACAAAACTACACAGCTTTGCAGATACATCTGACCTGGTTCATAATGTTGGTTAAAGATGAGATGTAAAAACTGCCTTAGTGAGCCCTGACAGGAGTCTATTTTCCTTCTTGAAGAATTGAACCCTGATTTTCCTCTGAGAAAACACAACTTCTCCATTTTACTATATCAATTTTATGTCACGTTTTTCTCTCAAAGGTGGGAATATGAATCTGGCTAGTTGAATCAGAAACATTTCTCCCAGACTGTAATGATTGGATCAGGGATCTATAATCAAATGAAGTGAAAAGTCAATACTTTTCTTTTGGACTATTTAAAGTCACTCTTTTTTCTCTAATACAGTTTTTGTGAGTACAGACCCAGAATTCCCGCCTATTATCTTACATGAGTGGAGAAAGCCAACAGACACAAAAGAGCTAACAGATAAGCAGAAGAAACAAATTCTTACAATAAAATTACATCTGTAGAATTTGGTCATGTCCAGAATATTTTATCATCTTTTATTTTATTTACTTTATATTGTTGCTCTTTTACATTTATTTAGATAGCATCACAAATATTTGTAAACTTACCAACCATCCCAAGAAATAAAATAGTACTAATAATTAAATATATTTGGGAACACCTTCTCCAATCTTCCTCTGCTTCACTCTCTAAGGGTAACCAATGCTCTTATTTTCTTAAAGAATAGTTTTGTTTTACAGAAAAATGAATAAGTATAAGTACAGTGAGTCCTCATATAATACTACCCAGAATCCCCTATTAGTATCATGTTGCATAATGTGATGTAATTTTTCTTGAGATATAACATTTTATTACATACAACATTGTAAGTTTAAGATGTACAACATATTGATTAGCTACACTTGCATTGTAACATAATTGCTATTGTAGCCGTACCTAACACCTCTGTCACATCGCGTAATTACCGTTTCTTCTAGTGATGGGTAAATTAAGATCTGGCCTCCTAGCAAGTTTAATGTTTATAATACATTATTGTTTCTACAATTACTATGCTATATAATAGATCTCCAGGACTTATTTATCCGCCAGTTGCCAGTATGTACCCTTAAACAACACATCTCCCATTGCCCCACCCCTCAGCTCCGGGTAACCACCATTTCACTGTTTTTTTGAGATTGCTTCTTTTTGGATTCCAATTTTAATGTCTTCTTGGGAAAAATTTTTACTTATTTCTTCTTCCCAGTTTTAATTGGATTTTGTTGTTATTGTTGTCATTGAGTTGTATGAGTTCAAAAACTTTAGGTACTAACTCCTTATTCAATACATGGCTTATAAGTATTTACTCTCATTTTTTAGTTTGTGTTTTTACTTTGTTGATTGTTTCTTTTGCAGTACGGAAGCTTTTCCTTTCATCTTCTAAAATAGATATATATATAACTATATTTAAATATAAAATAGCATCTTGCAGTGCAGAAGCTTGTAAGTTTGATATAATCCCACTTGCTGATTTTTTTCTTTTGTCACTTGTGTTGTTGTCATATCCAAATAATCATCACCTAGGCCATTGTCCAGAAGGTTTTCCTCTACGTTTTCTTCTGCGAGTTTTACAGTTTCAGGTCTGACATTTAAAGTCTTTAATCCACTTTGAGTTGATTTTTTTGTGTATGGTGCAATATAAGGGTCAAACTTCTTCCCTTACATGTGAATATGCAGTTTTCCTAGCACCACATATTGAGATATCCTTCCCCTATTGTTTAATCTTGGCACCCTTGTCAAATTGCAGTTGACTATATGAATGAGTTTATGTCTTGTCTATTCTGTTCCATTGGTCTATGGGTCTGATTTTATTCTTGTAGCATACTCTTTTGAGTACTGTGGCTTTGTAATTTAGTTTGAAATCAGAAAATGTGACGCCTCCAGCTTTATTTTTCTTATTCAAAATCGCTTTGTCTTTTCAGAGTCTTGTGGTTTTATGAGAATTTCAGGATTGTTTCTTCCATTTCTGTAAAAACAAATGCCTTTGAGACATTCATAGAGATTTCATTGTATCTATCAATCACTTTGGGTAGCAGGGACATTTTAGCAATATTTAAGTATTTCAATCCATGAAGACAGGAGGCCTTTCCATTTATTTATGTCTGCTTTAATTTTTTAATGTGTTGTTTTGTTGTTGGTGGTGGGTGGTGGTGAGGGAGATTGGTCTTGAGCTAACATCTGTTGCCAATCTTCCTCTTTTTCCTTGAAGAAGATTGTCTCTGAGGTAATAGTTGTGCCAATCTTCCTCTATTTGGTATGTGGGATGCTGCTACACACCACTTGATGAGCGGTGTTTATGTCCACATCTGGGATCCGAACCTGCAAACCCCAGGTTGCCAAAGTGGAGCACACAAACAACCATTATGCCATTGGTCTGGCCATTTAATCAGTATTTTATAGTTTAAGTGTACAAGTCTTTCAGCACTATGGTTAAGCTTATTCCCCCAAAAAAGTTTTTGCTAGTATAAATAGGATTGTTTTCATAATTTCCTTTTAAGAAAATTCATTGTTGTCGGGGCCAGCCTGGTGGTGCAATGGGTAAGTTTGCATGTTCCGCTTCAGCTGCCTGGGGTTCCCTAGTTGGGGTTCCTGGGTGTGGACCTCTTGGCACGCCATGCTGTGGTAGGTGTCCCACATATAAAGTAGAGGAAGATGGGCACGGATGTTAGCTCAGAGCCAGTCTTCCTCAGTGAAAAGAGGAGGATTGGCAGCAGTTAGTTCAGGGCTAATCTTCCTAAGAAAATTCACTGTTAGTGTGTATAAGTGCAACTGATTTTTGTATGCTGATTTGTTTTTATCCTACAAGTTGACTGAATTACTTAATTATTCTAATAGTACTTTTGTGGAGTCTTTAGGATTTTCTGGGTATAAGATGATGTCTTCTATAAGCAGTGATAACTATACTTCTTCCCTCTTTGTTGGGTGCCATTTATTTATGTTTCCTGCCTAATTGCTCTGGCTCGGAATTTCAGTACTATTTTGAACAGAACTGGAGAGAGTGGGGTTCTTTGTCTTGTTTCATATTTTGGAAGAAGGCCTTCAGTTTCTCACTACTGCATATGAAGTTAGCTGTGGGATTTTCATATATGATTTTTATTATAGTGAAGTAAAGTCTTTCTATACTTAAATTTTTGAAAGTTTTTATTGTAAAAGAGTATTAAATTTTGTGAAAACTTTTCTCCATCTATTGAGATGATGATGTGATTTTTGTTCTTAACTCTGCTAATATGGTGTATTACATTGATTGATTTGTGTATGTTGAATGGATCCTGAAACCCAGGGATTACTCCCACTTGGTCATAGTATATGATTGTTTTTAGGTGCTATTGAATTCAACTTGCTAATAATTTGTTGAGGATTTTGCACTTATGTTAATCAAGGATATTAACCTGTAGTGTTCTTTTCTTGTTGTAGCTTTGTCTGGCATTGGCATCAGAGTGATGCATCACAGAAAGACTCTGGAAGTGTTCCATCTTCTGTTTAGTGGAAGAGGTTAAGAAGGATTGATATTAATTTTTCTTTAAATATTTGATAAAATTCACCTGTGAAACCATATGGTCTTGGACTTTTCATTGTTAGAAGATATTTTGTTAGTGATTCTATTCTTCTGTTAGTGATTCTATTCCATTCTATTCATTTCTATTATTTTTAAATTTAGAATTTAATTACTATAAGCTTCCCTCTTAGTAATATTTTTGAGACATCTCATAATTTTTGGTACGTTTTGTTTTCATTTGTCTTATTATCTAATTTCCCTTTGATTTCTTCTTTTGCTCAATGGTTGTTCAAGAGTGCGTTATTTTTAATTTCCATATATTTGTAATTTTTTCTATTTCTTTTTGTTATTGATGTCTAGTTTCATCCCATTGTGCTCAGAAAATATACTTGGAATGATTTCAATCTTCTTAAATTTGCTAAGACTTCTTTTGTGGTTTGTTATGGAGAAAATTGTATGTTCTCTTAAAAAGTATTCTGTCTACTGCTACTGTTGGTAGAATGTTCTGGATATGTCTGTTAGGTACATTTCATCAATAGTGTTGTTCTAGTCTGTTGTTTCCCTATTGATTTTCTGTCTAGGTGATGTGCCAATTTTTGTAGGTGAGATATCAGTATCTCCTGCTATCATTATATTCTTGTCTATTTATCCCTTCAGATTCATCAATATTCACTTTATGTATTTTGATACTCTGATGTTGGATGCACATATATTTGTTATAACTTCTTACAGAAATAATCTTTTATCATTGGTAATGACTTTCTTTGTGTTGTCTATTTTTTGTCTGATTTTAGTTTAGTCATCCTGCCCTCTGTTGGTTACCATTTGCATGAAATATCTTTTTCCATCCCTTCACTTTCAGCCTGTGTGTCCTTAAATTTGAAAAGGATCTCTTTAAACAGCATTTAGTTATATTTTTTAAGTATTACTTTTACAGTATGGAAATTGCCCAAAAAAGTAAAAATAGAACTACCATATGATCCAATAATTCCACTTGTGGGTATTTATGCCAAAAAAAGCACCCAAAAACACTAACCTGAAAAGATATATGCAGCTCCATGTTCACTGCAGCATTACTTACAATAACCAAGATATAGAAACAACCCAAGTGGATGAAGGGCTAAAGAAGAGGCAGTAAATATACAATGGAATACTATTCAGCAATAAAAACAGAATGAAACCATACTATTTGTAACAATATGGATGGAGTTTGAGGGCATTATGCTAAGTGAAATAATTCAAAACAAGAACCCTGAGATTTCACTTATATGTGGAATATAAAACAAATAAAACAAAACAAACAAACCATTGATCTCATAGATATGGAGTAAAGATTGGTAGTTGCCAGAGGCAGCAGGTAGGAGAGTGGGCAAAATGGGTGGAGAGGATCAGAAAAAATAACATATTTTGCTATTATAGGAGACAAACTATTTAAAAAATTATATCCTATTCTGTGTTTATTGACATGAAAATGTCTGCAAAGGTGGGATGTTAAAAATAGAGAGAAAATAAAGAAAAGAATAAGAGAAAAACATTTTTAAGATATATAAATACGTAGTATTAAAGACTATCTTGTAAAATATAGGTAGACTTTTAATGCAAATTCTTCATGATCTGTAACATCATTTAAATTAATGCTTATGACTTTAGTATCTCAATTAAAAATTGTTTCATACAGAAAATACAATCTTGTATATTCATTAATGATATTTGTATAGGCATGGAAGAGTAAACTGTAAAAAGAACTTGAGGTTATTAATATGTGGCTTAATAAATACACTTGTATAACAAATTAGTATAAAAATTCAAATAAAATATTTTAAACCTGGTAAGAAGAAGTTAAACTTTCTCTTGTGGATATAACTTTTTATTTATTTATTTTTAATTTTTATTTATTTATTTTTTAATTAATTAAGTTATTTTTTCGGATGTACATCATATTTTGAATTCTGTGTAGATTACATCATGTTCACAACCCAAAAACTAACTATAGTCCATCCCCTCACATGTGGGCCTAATCACCCCTTTTTGCCATCCCCTTTCCCCTCTTTCTGAGTATAACTTTTTTTAAAGATTTTATTATTTTTTTCCTTTTTTTTCTCCCCAAAGCCCCCTGGTACATAGTTGTATATTCTTCGTTGTGGGTCCTTCTAGTTGTGGCATGTGGGATGCCGCCTCAGCGTGGTCTGATGAGTAGTGCCATGTCCGCACCCAGGATTCGAACCAATGAAACACTGGGCCACCTGCAGCGGAGCGTGCAAACTTAACCACTCGGCCGCAGGGCCAGCCCCTCTGAGTATAACTTTTTAAAATAGACTTTATTTTTAGAACAATTTTAGCTCTACAGAAAAATTATGCAAAAAGATCAGTGAGTTCCCACATATGTGCTCTGTCTCTCTCAATGCTTCCCTATTTACTGACATGTTGCATTAGTTTTGTACATTTGTTACATCGATGAACCAATATTTTTACACTTATACTAAAGTCCATTAAAGTTTACATTAGGCCTTACGCTTTGTATTGTGCAGTTTTATGGGTTTTCACATGTGCATTATGCCATGTATCCATCATTACGGTATCATAAATGATAGTTTCCTTCCCTAAAAATGATCTGTGCTCAAACTATTTAACACTTCTCCCCTCTCCCTGAACCTCTGGTAACCACTGATTTTTTACTGTTTCCACAATCTTACATTTTCCAGAAAGGATATTTATAATTCATAGCTCTCATGTAAATATTGCTGTTTTAAAACATAATATTCATCTTAAGATTATCTTATCCCTTGTTTTACTTCATTTATATTTTAAAATTCCATAACATAAATTGATTAGTCTACTTCTAGACTACATAAATACATTACCCTTAATTTGGGTCATCTATGCTATGATTAAATTATGTTTCAGTGGAAGCCATATGCCCCCCACCATACACACACAAATTAGAAGGAATTAAGTTAGGAGCATAAATTATACTTTATCAAAAGAAAATTATTAAGTAAACACCCAATTGTCGAAACTTTCCTAACATCAAAACCTACCTCAGAAGGGTGAATTTTCTCACTGTTATGTCACCGAGAAAGATCCAGGTAAACACATGGTTAGAATTTGGAGTAAATGCTCAAGAATAAGAAAGGGCATTACTAGAATTTATATCGTCCCTTACTGTTTGAACTTTCTACAATTATTTTAATTGTGGTACTTTTTGCTGAGTCAGAGAAAACAACTAAGTTAAAGGTCCAAGATCAAACATGATGAGAATCATGTCTAGTAAATGAAACCCTATGGAAGAGGTAAAAATAGCTAGGCAGTGGATATAAGCATGGGAGGGAGGGTTAATATAGAAGCAGAAAACATCAGAAGTCAACATGATAAGGTGCAGGAAAAACACTAAATCAAAACAAGAAGTGATACTAAGAAGGCAAGAGGCAGAGACACAGCAGTGAACAATATATTAGGCAGGGGACCTATATATCAGTTTGTACCTGGTGCTCTTTCTACCTCTTCATAAATTTGAATCAACATTAACCCTTTGTGTTTACATTCCTTATTTTCCTAAAGGAACTAACTCTCATGCCCTAAGTTAGGATTTTAATAATTCCACAATAAGATCATAGTCTCTATAAATTTCCATGTCAATTCACGCTTATTAAGAAAAAATTGAAACTTCCATTCATCTTTTGTCATCTGAGATCAATTTCTTGCTTCATAACTTTCTCATGGAATTCTTCACTTCTGCATGTCTCAGTGTATAAATCAGAGGGTTGAACAAAGGTGTTCCAATTGTATAAAACACAGCTATCATCTTGTCCATGGGGAAGGTGGATGCAGGGCGTGTGTATATAAATATGCAAGGACCAAAGAACAAGATGACCACGATGATGTGGGAAATGCAGGTGGAGAGGGCTTTTCTCCTCCCTTCAGCACTGTGATTTCTCAGCGAATACAAGATGATAACATAGGAGAACATCAGCATGACAAAACTCACCATACAAATGGCTCCACTATTGGACACCAAGAGTAGATTGACCAAATAGGTGTCTGCACAGGCAAGTTTCAACAAAGGCTGCAAGTCACAGAAATAGTGATCGATTACATTGGGACCACAGAAAGGTAAACTCAAGGCAAGAATAATCTGTGCTGAAGAATGCACACAGGATCCCACCCAGGCCACAGCCACCAATGCACCACAGACCTGTAGGCTCATGATGGTCATGTAGTGCAGGGGCTTACAGATGGCCACATAGCGGTCAACAGCCATGAGAATTAGGATGAAGATCTCTAGGCAACCAAAGAAATGCAATGAAAAGATTTGGATTATGCACTCACTGAAAGAGATAGTGGTATTTTTCAAAAGGGCGTCCACAATCATTCTGGGTACTATGGAAGTGGAGAAGCAAGTATCAGATAAGGATAAGTGGAAAAGGAAGAAGTACATTGGACTCTCAAGTGCCTGACTGGTTTTGATAGTAGTAATAATCAGCAAGTTACCCAGCAATGTCCCTAAGTAGAAAATTAAGAAAGTGACAAACACTATCTTCTTCCTAACAGGATCCTGGGTCAATCCAAGCAGAATGAACTCAGTCACATTATGGTTCAGCTGCATGATTCATGAATGAGGAGAAAGGATCAGTGTGAAATAGATTATCTGCAAAAAATAAAGGAATTAATTTATGGTGTGTTATGACATATTATGGATTGTTTTAAGCAAATTAATTTATGGTGCTATGTGAGATTATTGCAAATTTTAAGCAAAATTAAATATTATTCATCAGGTATATTCTGTGATTTCTTAATGTTACTTCAATACTTTGTTACTCAATTTTTAATGACCAATTCATTGGACAGACTGAGTCTCAAATAAACTCATGAATGTGATACTGTCCTTCAGCACTCTCTAAATACAACAATTTGTTAGTGTTGACATTATTCTGATTAATTTTGCCAATTCAATAAATGTAAGATTAAGAAATAGTGTTCATTTTATTATTTCCTTCAATTTTTTCATTTTAATAAATCTTGGAGCCCATGTTTTGTATGGTGTAATACTTACTTAGACTATACTTAACTGCCCTTACAGGTCCATGAATAATAATATGCAACTCACACACCACTAGGACAAGATAAAGAATGTATACTTTATACATTTATATGTATCACATGTTGTTATACACATTTATACAAATGTACATTATTTAGAAATATCTAATGTTCTCCACTCTCTGTACATTATCTTCCAGATATTCTAACTTCAAAGAAGAAACAAGAAACAACTTATAGCCTTTAATAATCTGTTTCAACCTTCAAGCACCATCGACAAACACTAATGAACAGAAATGTTCTTTGATAGTTAATAAGATGTCAAATACATCATTTCTATACGTATTTCTTCAACTTCGGAGAAGCACTCCTTAGAGTTCCTGAAGTTACATTTCTAAGTTAAAGGGGGATACTACTTAATAGTTTGTTTTCACAATTCAAGTTTTAGCTTAAGCATTGAAAATCTAGAGGGGATTTTGTTAAGTGTCACCAGGCAGATGGTCTAGGACCAGATCATGATTGTAGTCCCTTAAACGTCATATTCATGAAACAGAACAGAGAAGCAGAAATGGGGGGGAGATGTGACTTTTAGAAAGAGGTATAGTAGTTACCCAGAAAAAGATTTCGTTATTTTTTCCTGTTTTAGCAAAATCAGTGATTACTGAACTTTGAAATATCATTCTTTCAATGAAGACTTCTTTCTTTCAATTTGAAAAGGAATATTATCATGATCCTCATTTTGAAGAAGAAAACTTTTCTCTAGATATTTCTTGTCAAATTGATATTGGAAGATGCACTATATGCAAGTAAAAATATAACGTAAATTGTGATATGTTTAAAGATAATCTTGAAAACTTACTTATCCTATGTCTTTCTTCCAAATCTCACTCATACATCAAATATATTGTCTTGAAAGTTGTGAGTGGACCAAAGCTCAATTACAGATTGCATAGACAAAAAATTACCCTCATATATTTTTTCTTTTCTTTAGAAAATTTTCTTCTGCTCAATAGACTTGAAAATTCTCTTATCTTCCTCCAAATCAAAATCAGCTCTTCAGAAAATGAAATTATGCAACATCATGTGCCAAGGATAAAAATAATTCTCTTTGGACTTTGTAATCTTGGACTGATCTGAAGATCAGATCTGAGGATGACCTGAAACTATAACAAAAGTAAGTCTTAGTATCTTAATCCTCACAATGAGATTATTCTTTCCTTTGTTCACTTAAATGAGTGTTGCATCATGTAATTTCAGCATTTGAAAGTATGGTAGGGAGTGGAAGGAAGATGATGAGACAGTCTTTGTCACTCTATTTAGTCAATGACTTTGGCCACTCTC
The DNA here is from genome assembly GCF_041296265.1 of Equus caballus. Classification (NCBI taxonomy): domain Eukaryota; kingdom Metazoa; phylum Chordata; class Mammalia; order Perissodactyla; family Equidae; genus Equus; species Equus caballus. Next base: position 18,406,208 of record NC_091695.1, read on the forward strand.
TTGACGGCATACTTTTTGGTTTGCATATTATCAATCCTACTAGCCTGTCAATTTCTAGAACAAACATTATTTTTGTTTTGCTTTAGGATGTACATAATTAAAAATTAAGAGTAATCAATATATGCAATTTAGTTAACATTAATAATTATGGATCTTCATCAAATATTTAATCAATAGTTTCATGATGACATTAAAAAACTATACTCCACTCAGCCTCCATAAATTTCATTTCCATCCATTCATGTTCCAAACCATCCAGACTATTTTAATCAGAAATCTATTGACTTTGGAAGATATTCTCTGTGGCCTCAAATACATTTCAAGGAGTCCCTGTTCTGTTAAACAAAAGGATTTTTAAATCTATTTTGTAATCTATAATATCCCATGATTTAGAAAAGAGAGACTATAGCTCTTGAATCAACAAATATTTATTGATATGTTCACAATGTAATGGGAGCATACAAAGACTCGTCAATAAATCAAGTGAATCTCCATAATGGAAGTAGTGTAGAAGCCAAGGATTAAAAATAAATAGTTGGGGTGGATCCAAACTCAACTTTCCTTCTTCTTTCTTCCCAGAACACCTTTTCATTGTTAGCTACTTCAACCTTCTGTGAACTTTGGGACTGAACTGCTGAGAAAAATCCTCCAGATGGCTTTTGATGATTGCCTGTGTGGAGGGAAATTCATTCTCCTGCTCTCTAAGGGCATTTTTAAAATAGCTTTTCTTATAATGTTAGATATTTTTTCTTATAAAACTAGAATGAGTGTAGTTAGTTTAGCTTTCTTCCTGGAATTAGAATATTGGAAATCTATGTGTTCTCAGGATTTTATTTTCCACAGTTCCAACCCACTGCCTTGTACTTTGGAGGTGCTCAGTAAAAGCTTTTAAATTTAATATTCTCTACTACCTTTTAAAATGTAATAATGTTTATCTCATTTTTGTTGAACTATCCTGTTTACAAAACACATTTACAACATAAATTTACTGGGGCCTCCTATCTATTGTGAATGGTAGAGAGAAAATATACTTCCAATTTATAATACCAGAAAAAAAAACTGAGATCAATTTTCATAAGTTTGAATAGTGTGCAACCTGGCGTAGAAGATGTACTCTGAACAGCACCACATGGCATGTAAGCAATTGAATTTCTGACATCTATAACAAGGATCATCTTCAAGCATTTTGTTCATGAATTCTACGCCCTTAAGGGTAAAAAAGAGACATTTTTCTTATCTTTCTAGTATTGATTCATGTTTTTTATGTGTGGTATGTGTATGACCACATGTGCAGTTCCCCCCCCCCCAAAGTAGCATTAACACCTTTCATCAGATTGTCAATGGAATCTGACACAAAAACAGGTTACAGTGATACAGACACAAAACAGCACTGGTAACATAGTGCATCTTCTAACAACTACTGTACTCACCTCAACTCTTCAGACAACATGAGCCAATTTTAAAATGGCTAAATTTGCCAAAACAATAATAAGAGCATGTGTTGGTTTGAGAATGAGTGGGAAACAAAGAAGTATTAAAAGAAAAGAAGACAGGAAAAGGTGGAGAATAGATAAGGGTGTAAAACAGATTGGTAGGTGGCTTCTTTTATGCTTTCATGTTTTATTGCAGATGCTGCAGTGAGAAGAATTGCTTTCCTTAGGCAGTGTCTCTTAAACTACCTACCCCTCCTTAAATGAGTCACACTAGATTTCAGTCTTTAGAAAAATCGTTACACTCAGTTTATTTCTGCACAGAACTTACAAGTCTCTGTGGGAATGTTAATAAGTTTTCCAGAGATTACTTACCCCTCAAAAGTCCAAATAAAAGAGTAATATAATCTACCTTCCTTGAACTCAGCACTCTGGATAACTGAATCAAATGATTCCTGCTTATCTATTCAAGAGATGCCATGGGGACAGCTTTACCTGAGAATCAAAAGATGATTGTGAACCTTAATACCAATTACTTATGTTTCCTATATCTGTTTGCCCCAAATGACATGAAATTAATATTTAGCTATTCCTCTTTCCAAATCTTACTAAAGTGAGCAGGAACCTATGGAAAAGTAAGGATAGATAAGGTCACATGTGGAAGAACATTGAGCAGGGGCAAATATTAGCAAAAAGGGAATATTTTTACCCAAAACATTTTCGGGAACTCTCCTCCCACATATATGGTATGTTATCTTTCACCTTAATATATGGTATGCTATCTTCAGCTTTTGGTCTCCTCATTGTCATGTTTCCTTTGAGCTTACTCTGAATAGTCATTCTACTTTTAAATTAAATCTCAGAAGTGTGTCAACTGCAAACTGCATTCTTATGATATAATTTTAGAAGCATACAAGGAGTAATAATTTTATATCCCGATATACAAATTCTATTCAAAAATGCCTCTTGGAGATGGAAAAGCTGACATTCTCCAGAAGCTACTGCCTCCATTAGCCTTTTCTATAATTTCTAAATAGATGCAAGCATTTCTAACTTTCCAGAACCCATAGCTCTTAGTAAGGACTAGTCTTGTCACACTACCTTATGACAAAATCATTTGTGAACTTTTCTACACTCTGTCATCTCTAGAAAGTGTAATAAATCATAACACATGGCATACATTCCTGTATTCCCAAACTGCAATGATGGCTTTTGACATACCTGGTGTTCATAAAACTTTTATAAATCATTTTACCCAACACATACTTATTCTACTTACTTCCTATATTGACACTCAATCTTAAAAAAAATGTATGTTGTTCTTTTATTTCTATTCCTTTCTCAGAATATGTGGAAACAGTATAGTGAAAATAAATATGGAAATATCCTAGAAAATTCTTCTGGATTATTTGTAATGATGCCTCTCTGTGTAAAAGAATTGGTATAATCTGTCACTTACCTGTTAGAAGACTCTGAATGGTGTCAAGTCTGGCCAACCTTTTTTCATAGTAGCCTTATCACAGAACACTGAAAATAAATGTTCTTGTCTGTGTTCCAGGGGGACTACTTTAAGAAATAATGAAATAAGTTATTAGCATCCTAGAAAGTATTATTCCCTAAGGTTTCTTCCCTTTGTTAGTCAGAATCACGTTATACATAATAAACTTAACTTTTTATTTGTGTATTCAGCCTACAAGAATAGAAAATTAATCCTCATTAGCCACATACAAATAAGGGTTTGGAGTTGTTAAGTGTTTCAGAGTGACCAACAGGACCAGTGAAAATGGAGAATAAAATTAATGAATGGTGGAGAGGGTGGTAAGGAACAGAAAGAATAAAAATAGTGTCATTCATAAAAAAAGAAGTATATCACCCAGAAACATCTCTGATATTAACCAGAGCCTTAAGTTAGCCCTCCCTGTATTTATCAGCAGAAACTCTTCAGAAGAGAAGGGTGAGATGCTATATTCAAAGTGCTGGATGAAAAAAATTGCCAAGCAAGAATTCAATACCCCAAAAAAGTGTCTTTTAAAAATAAAGATGATATACATTTTTACACAAACAAAAGCTGAGAGAATTCGGTAGCATCAGACCTTCCTTACAACAAATGCTAAAGAGTCTTCTTTAAACTGAAAGGAAAGGACAACAAACAACAACATGAACACATGTTAAAGCTTAAAACTTATTTTAAACACTTATATATAGACATATACAGAATAATTTTCTACTTTAATAGTGGTTTGTAAACCTCTCCTAATTTTAGCATAAATGATAAAAAACAGAAGTTTTAAGAATAACTATAACTACAAATTTGTTTAATGGAGACACAATATAGATAGATATACAGTGTGATATCAATTAAATTATTATAAAATGTGAGGGAAGAAGTAAAAGTGTGAATGTGATTGATGTTAAGATGTTATAACTAAAACACACTATGATAACAATAATATGCTTTATGTAAGTCTCACCTAAAACACTTATAGGTGACACAAATGAGAAAAATAGAAAGGAATGAAAGAATATCACTTCAAAAAATTAACAAAACAAAACACAGAGGAAAACTGCAAGAGAAGAATAGGGTAACAAAAGAAAATACAAGACACACATAAATAAATAACAAAATGTAATAATAAACCATTCCATATCAATAATAACTTTAAATGTGCTTTGATTAAAATCTCCAATCAGAAGATACAAAGTAGTTGAATGGATTTAAAAAAGAAAAAGCAAGACTCTACTATAAACTGTCTATAAGAAAACCAACTTTAGTTTCAGGACATGAATATTATGAAAGTGAAGGCATGGAAAAAGATATCCAATGCTAATAATAAATAAAAAGGAGCAGATGTGGCCATACTTAGACAAAGTAGTCTTTAAGTGAAAAAATGGTCAGAGATAAAGGACATTATATAATGGGATTATATAAAGGGATCAATTCATCAAGAGAATATAACAATTATAAATATATATGTACTCACTATCAGAGCATCTAAATATATAAAGCAAATATTAGCATAACTGCAGAGAGAAAGAGAATATTGTGTTAATATTAGGACACTTCAATACTGCCATTTCAATACTGGATAGAACATCTAGGCAGAAAATTGATAAGGAAATAATTGACTTAAACAGCACAATAGACTAAATAGACCTAACAGACATATACAGAAATTTTCATCCGACAGTAATGGAAAACGCATTAACTTAACCCAAAAAATAATAGAGGAAAGAAAATAGTAAATATTAGAGCAGAAATAAATGAAATAGGGACAAGAAAAACAATAGAAAAATCAATGAAAATAATTTATATTTTGAAAAGATAAAATCAATAAAGGCTTAGTTAGATTAAGAATAAAAGAAGGCAAATAAATAAAATTAGAAATGAAGGAGACAGTTCAATGGATGACATAGAAATATAAAGGATTGTAAAGAGGACAATTATAAATAATTATATTCCAACAAACTGGATAACCTAGAAGAAATCAATAAATTCCTAGAAATAGACAACCTATCAAGACTGAATCAATAAGAAATAGAAAGTCTGAACAGACCAATAGGAAATAAGATTGAATCAAAAACTTTCTAACAAAGAAACGTCCAGGACCAGGTGGCTTCATGGATGAATTCTACCCAATATTCAAATAATTATTAATACCAACCCTCCCAAAAAGTAGAGGAGGGAACACGTCTAAACTCTTTATTTTGAGACTAGCATCACCCCAACTTCAAAATCAGACAAAGACAGCTCAAGGAAAGAAAACTATATGCCAATATGCCAATTTTTCTGATAAACATTGATGCAAAAATCTTCACTCAAATACTAGCAAAAAATTCAAAGCACATTAAAAAGATCATTCATCACAACCAATAGAGATTTATATTGGGATGAAAGGATAGTTCAACATCTGAAAATCATTAAATGTTACACACCCTTTAACATTTCATTAACAGAATGAAAGACAAAAATAACTCGATTATCTCAATAGAGGCAGAAAAAGCCTTTGACATAATTCCATATCTTTTCATAATAAAAACAACAAAATAAGTATAGGAGGAATAGAACTCAACAAAATAAGGGCTTATATAAAAATCCATAGCTAACATCATACTCAGTGATGAGAAACTGACAGCTTTTCTTCTAAGATCTAGAACAAGACAAGGATGTCCCCTCTCACCGCTTTAATTCAACATAGTACTGAAAGTCCTAGCCATGGCAATTAGGCAAGTAAAGAAAATAAAAGGTGACCAAGTCAATGGAGAAGAGGTAAAATTACCTGTCCCTAGATGGTATGACCCTATGCATAGAAAAGCCAAAGACTCAACACAAGATTGTTAGAACTAATAAATTCAGTAAAGTTGCCAGGTTCAAAATCAAAGTATAAAAATCAGTGATCTTGGAATACAGAAAAAATGATGTATCTGCAATGGAAATTAACACAATCCCAGGGCCAGTCCAGTGGCATAGTGGTTAAACTTGTGCACTCCTCTTCAGTGGCCCAGAGTTTGCAGTTTTAGATCCCAGGTGCAGACCTCCATACCACTCATCAAGCCATACTGTGGTGGTGTCCCACATAGAAAATAGAGGAAGATTCATACAAATGTTAGCTCAGCAACAATCTTCCTCAAGCAAAAGAGGAAGGTTGGCAACAGATGTTAGCTCAGAGCCCATCTTCCTCATCAAAAAATAAACAAAGAACACAATCCCATTCACATTAGCAATAAAAAGAATAAATACATAGGAATTAACCTACCCAAAGAGATATAAATATTATACACTGAAAATTATAAAACATCAATGAAGAAAATTTAAAAAGACACACAAAAATAGAAGGACATCTCATATTCATGTGTTAAAATAACTAGTACTGTTAAAATGTCTTAAGTGATCTACAGAGTCAATGCAATCTGTGTAAAATCCCAATGATTTTTTTTTTACAGAAATAGATAGAAAACAACACTAAAACTCATATGGAACCACAAAAGACCCCTAATAGCCAAGCATATTGAGTAAGAAGAAAAAGGCTGAGACATCATAACTCCTGATCTAAAATTATATTACAAGGCTATAGTAATCAAAGTAATAAGGTACTAGCATAACAAAAACAGGTAGATAGACCCATGGAACAGATTAGAGAATCCAGACATAAACCCATGTATGGATAGCCAACTGATCTTTGACAGGGGAGACAAGAACACCTAATGTGAAAAGGATAGTCTCTTCAATAAAAGATATCAGGAAAACTGTATATCTATATGCAAAAGTCTGAAATAGGGCTCCTATCTCACAAAATACACAAAAGTCAATTAAAAAATGGATTAAATACTCAAATATAAGTCTTAAAACCATAAAAATCCTAGAAAACACAGGGAAAAACTTTCTTGATGTTGGCCTTGACAATAATTTTTTGGGCATGACACCAAAAACAAAAGCAACCAATGTAAAAATATGCAAGTGAAATTAAACATCAACCTTAGAAGCTTCTGCACAGAAAAAAAAAATCACATAATAAAAAGGTATGTACGGAATGGGAAAAATAATTGCAAATCATGTATCAAAGACAGGGTGAGTATTGATAATATATAAGGAACATATATATTTCAGTACCCAAAATACAAATTACCCAATTAAAAATGGGCCAAGGATATAAATAAACACTCTTCAAAAGAAGAAATTCAAATAGCTAACAAATATATGAAATGGTGTTCAACATCTCAATTCATCAGGGAAATGCAAATGAGGGTCATGATGAAATATTTTCTCCAAAACTTTGAAGAGGAAGGAACACACCTAAATAATTTTATGAGGCCAGCATTACCCTGACATCAAAGCCAGATAAGGACATTGCAGGAAAGGAAAACTACAGGCCAATATACCGTGTCAATATAGATGCAACAATTACCCCCAAATATTGCAAATTGAATTCATCAACATGTTAAAGATTATACACGATAGTCTAAAGAGAGTTGTGGCTGGGATGCAATGATGGTTCAACATACACAAATCAATAAATGTGATATACCATATTAGGATGAAAGATAAAAATCATATCATCATCTCAATAGATAAAGAAAAGACATTTGACAAAACACAGCACACTTTCATGATAAAAACACTCAACAATTTGCATATGCAAGAAGTATAACTCAATGTAATAAAGGGCATATATGACAAATCCATGAATAGCATCATATTCAATGGTGAAAATCTGAAAGCTTTTCCTCTAAGATCAGGAAAAAGACAAGTGTTTCCGCTCTCACCACTCTTATTCACCACAGTACTGGAAATTCTAGCCAGAGCAATTAAGCAAGAAAAATAAATGAGGCATCTTTGGAGAAAGTAATGCTTTATCTGTTTTCCAATGATACTATCTTATGTACAGAAAATCCTAAAGACTCAACCAAAAGAAATTTAGAATGAATGAGCAAATTCACAAATTTTCAAGGTAAAAAAATCAATGCACAGAGATGACATCACCAAGATGGCAGAGTGAGTAGTCTTCTTTGTCTCTCCCCCTTCGAATCTACACCCGTATAGCATCTGAGGATGCCTGAGAGACTGATGCTGCTATATATTGGAAGGTGGACAGACTTCCGCCTGGGAGGAGGTGGAGATAGGTGAAAACTCTCCAACCCCTGACCCCCAGACAGCCTAGTACATGCAAGCGGCTTTCTTCCAGCAGACACCCCCATAGCATCACCAGGCAAGAGGGCTGGAGTGTGCACACACCGGCAGAGTGACGGTGGAAACAGGTGACTGCAGCCCTACCTAAGCCTCACACGATTATACCTAAGCCCAGGGGGAAACTCCATGGTCCTGCACCAGCAGCAGAGAAAGCCTCTACTCACCATTAGCAGAGAGGCCCTACCCAGCATTCAGAACACTGGGAGGCTCCCGAAGAGGATTATCCCAGGCAAGGCAGCAGCCAGCCAGCCACTGCCAGACTCACAGACTCTGGCTGTGTCCCAGACGGGGCAAGGGGCACCGGGGGCTAGGTGGAGCTCCAGTGGCCCAGCTCTATGGCAGAGGGGGAAACTCTATGGTCCCACACCAGTGGCAGGGAAAGCCTCTACTGGTGTTAGCAGAGAGGCCCCACCCAGCAATCAGAACCCTAGAAGGCTCTGGGAGAGGAGGATTCCAGGCAGGGCAGCAGCCCGCCAGCCACCTCTGACTCACAGACTCCAGCTGTATCCAAGAGGGGGCAAGAGACACCCAGTGATCCCATGGGAGTGGCCAGGGGCTGGTTGGAGCTCCAGCAGCCTGGCTCCGCAGCCCAGGGGGAAAATCCACAGTCCAACAGCAGCCACAGTGAAAGCCTCTGCACAGCACTAGTGGAGAGGCCCCGACTAGCAATCACAAGGCTGGAAGGCCCTGGGGCAAAAGTAGCACAGCTAGGTGAGCTAACCACAGACTGCAGATGATACCCATAGCTCTGCTGCTGCCTATAGTGTGCAAGTGAGATCTTGTGGGCCCTGACAGTGACAGAGCTGCGAATATAGGGGATCCTGCTCCTGGCCACTGGGAAAGCCCATAACACCACTGCAGGCCCTAAGGAGGGAGTGTGTCTAGGTGGTGTGCAACAGTAGGCAACAGCAGCCTGAGGCCCCCTTGCGATTGCCCCCACAGCTCACAAGGGACCCCACAGGACCACTGTGACTATTAGGAGGGGCCCAGTTCCAGTCAGCAACAGCTGACAGAGTTCCCTGTTGGTGCAGTCTAAACAGCTGCTCCCCCCCACACCAGTAGAGACAAGTGGAAGCAGTAACTAAACTCTATCTCTAGGCAGAGGCACAAATCCACGCCATCAAGCAGAATGAAAAAATATATTAAATCTCCTGAACAGAAGGAAAAGGACAAGTACCCAGAAAACCATCCCAAAGACAATGAAATCTATAAGCTAAATGACAATGAATTCAAAACAGCCATTATTAAAAAACTCAACGAGTTAAAAGAGAATACTGATAGACAAATCAACGAGTGCAGGAGCTATGTCACAAAAGAGCTTGATACCCTAAAGAAGAACCAATCAGAAATACTGGAGATGAAGAACACAGTGGAGGACATTAAGAAAAATCTGGACTCTGAACAGTAGGGTCGATAATATGGAGGACAGAATTAGCAATTTGGAGGATAGGAATATAGAGATGCTGCAGACAGAGGAGGAGAGAGAACTAAGACTAAAAAGAAATGAAGAAACTCTTCGAGAATTATCTGACTCAATTAGGAGATGCAACATAAGGATTATAGATATATCAGAGGGAGAGGAGAAGGAGAAGGGGGCAGTAAGCTTGTTCAAAGAAATAATGGCTGAGAACTTTCCAAACCTGGGGAGAGAGATGGAATTCCAAGTGACAGAAGCCAATAGATCTCCAAACTTTATCAATGTAAGAAGAACAACCCCACGGCATATAGCAGTGAAGCTAGCAAAAGCCAATGACAAAGAGAAAATACCAAGGGCATCCAGGCAGAAGAAAATAACCTACAAAGGAACCCCCATAAGGTTATCAGCAGATTTCTTAGCAGATACTTTACAGGCTAGAAGAGAGTGGAATGAAATATTCAAGACTCGGAGGACAAAAACTTGCAGCCAAGAATACTCTCCCCAGAGAATATATACTTCAAATATGATGGAGAAATAAAAACTTTCCCAGATAAACAAAAGTTAAGGGAGTTCATTGCTGCAAGACCTCCTGCTCAAGAAATGCTCAGGAAGACCCTCATAACTGAAAAATCAAAAAAAGGAAAGGGGTTAAAAAACCCAGAGCAACCGAGATAAGTAGAAGGACAATAACAGAAAGTAGCAGCTCTCCATCAGAACAGGTTAGCAAAAGTTAAATAAAACATTGAAGATAAAAGGAAGGTAAACACCAAGAATAAATATAATCCTGTCATTTTAACCACAAACTCACAACACAAGAAGGAAGAGAAAAAAATCTGACAATAACAACCTAGAAGGGGAAGAGAAAAGGGATGGAACGTTTTAATTTAAGGAAATAAGAAGCTATCAGAAAATGGACTATCTCATCTGTGAGATGTTTTATACAAAACACCTGGTAACCACTAAACAAATAACAAGAATAAAGACACAGATTACAAATAAGAAGAAAGCCAATACAGAAATTTACCTACCAGAATTAGCAGTCCAAAGATCAGGGGACGAGAAACAAAGGAAATGCAAGAGAACTGGAAAAAAAGTGATAAAATGGCAGCGGTAGGCCCCCACATTTCAATAATCACTCTAAATGTAAAGGGATTGAACTCTCCAATCAAAAGACACAGAGTGGCAGGATGGATCAAAGAACGAGACCCAACAATATGCTGCCTCCAGGAAACACAAATCAGCCCCAAAGACAAACACAGACTCTGAGTGAAGGGATGGAAGACAATATTACAAGTTAATAATGAACAAAAGAAAGCAAGCGTTGCCATATTTATATCAGACAAAGTAGACTTCAGAGCAAAACACATAAAGAAAGACAAAGAGGCGCAGCTTACAATGATAAAAAGGACACTCCACCAAGATGACATAATGCTTATAAATATATGTGCACGCAACACAAGAGCACCAAAATTTGTAAAGCAACTGAACAAAACTAAAAGGAAACATCAACAACAATATAATAATAGTAGGGGACCTCACCACCCCATTGACACCAATGGACAGATCATCCAAACAGAAAATCAACAAGGAAATTATAGAATTAAATGAAAAATTAGGCCAGATGGACTTAATAGCTATATATAGAACACTTCATCCAAAAACAGCAGATTACACATCCTTCTCAAGGGGGCATGGAACATTCTCAAGGATAGACCATATCTTGGGAAACAAAGCAAGCATCAATAAATTCAAGAGGGTTGAAATAATATCGAGCATCTTTTCTGATCACAATGCTATGAAACTAGAAATCAACTACAAGAATAAAGCTGGGAAAGGGGCAAAACGTGGAGACTAAAAGCATGCTACAGAACAAACAACGGATTATTGAAGAAATTAAAGAAGAAATAAAAGATTATCTGGAGACAAATGAAAATGAAAACATGCCACACCAACTCATTTGGGATGCAGCAAAGGCAGTCCTAAGAGGGAAATTCATGGCAATACCAGCTCACCACAAAAAACAAGAAAAATCTCAGATAAGCAACCTCAAATGACACCTAACAGAATTAGAAAAAGAAGAACAAACAAAGCCCAAAATGAGTAGGAGGGAAATAATAAAAATTAGAGCAGAAATAAATGATATTGAAACAAAAAAGACACTAGAAAGGATCAACGAAACAGAGAGTTGGTTCTTCGAAAAAATTAACAAAATTGACAAACCCTTAGCCTGACTCACTAAGAAAAAAAGACAGAAGACTCAAATTAATAAAATTAGAAAGGAGAGAGGAGAAATCACAACAGATACCAAAGAAATACAAGGGATCATAAGAGAATACTATGAAAAACTATATGCCAACAAACTGAACAACCTAGAAGAAATGATACATTCCTAAACTCTTACAACCTCCCCAAACTGAAGCAGGAAGAAATAGAGAATCTGAATAGACCAATCACAAGTAAAGAAAGAGAAACAGTAATCAAAAACTTCCCCAAAAATAAAAGTCCAGGACCAGACGGCTTCTCTGGAGAATTCTATCAAACATTCAAAGAAGATTTAATACCTACCCTTCTCAACCTATTCCAGAAAACTGAGGAAGATGGAGCACTCCCTAACACATTTTATGAAGCCAACATCACCCTGATCCCCAAACCTGACAAGAACAACACAAAGAAGGAGAACTACAGGCCAATATCACTGATGAACATAGATGCAAAAATCCTCAACAAAATTTTGGCAAACCAAATACAGCAATACATCAAAAAGATTATAGACCATGATCAAGTGGGATTTATACCAGGGACACAGGGATGGTTCAACATCTGCAAGTCAATCATTGTGATACACTACATTAACAAAATGAGAAACAAAAACCACATGATCATCTCAATAGATGCAGAGAAAGCGTTTGACAAGATCCAATATCCATTTATGATAAAAAACCCTCAATAAAATGGGTATAGAAGGAAAGTACCTCAACATAATAAAGGCCATATATGACAAACCCACAGCCAACAACATACTCAACACACAAAAACTGAAAGCCTCCTGTCTGAGAATAGGAAGAAGACAAGGGTGCCCACTTTCACCACTCTTATTCAACATATTACTGGAAGTGTTGGCCAGGGCAATTCGGCAGGAAAAAGAAATAAAAGGAATCCAATTAGTCAACGAAGAAGTAAACCTCTCACTGTTTGCAGACGACAGGATCTTATATATAGAAAACCCCAAAGAATCCATGGGAAAACTATTAGAAATAATCAACAGCTACAGCAAAGTTGCAGGATATAAAATCAACATACCTAAATTAGTAGCATTGCTATACACTAACAATGAACTAACAGAAAAAGATCTCAAGAACTCAATCCATTCAGGATCACAACAAAAAGAAAAAAAATACCTTGGGATAAATTTAACCAAGGAAGTGAAGGATCTATACAACGAAAAGTACAAGACTTTATTGAAAGAAATTGATGACGACATAAAGAGATGGAAAGACATTGCATGCACATGGATTGGAAGAACAAACACAGCTAAAATGTCCATATTACCTAAAGCAATCTACAGAGTCAATGCTATCCCAATCAGAATCCCAATGACATTCTTTACAGAAATTGAACAAACAATCCTAAAATTCATATGAGGCAACAAAAGACCCCAAATTGCTAAAGCAATCCTGAGAAAGAAGAACAAAGCTGGAGGGATCACCATCCCTGACTTCAAAGTATACTACAAAGCTACAGTAATCAAAACAGCATGGTACTGGTACAAAAACAGGTGCACAGATCAATGGAACAGAATTGAAAGCCCAGAAATAAAACCACACATCTATGGACAGCTAGTCTTCAACAAAGGAACTGAGGGCCTACAATGGAGAAAAGAAAGTCTCTTCAACAAATGGTGCTGGGAAAACTGGACAGCCACATGTAAAAGAATGAAAATTGCCCATTCTTTTTCACCATTCACAAAAATAAACTCAAAATGGATCAAAGACCTAAAGATTAGGCATGAAACAATAAGTCTTCTAGAAGAGAATATAGGCAGTACACTCTTTGACATCAGTTTCAAAAGAATCTTTTCAGACACCATAACTCCTCAGATGAGGGAAACAATAGAAAGAATAAGCAAATGGGACTTCATCAGACTAAAGAGCTTCTTCAAGGCAAGGGAAAACAGGATTGAAACAAAAAAAAAACCCCACTAATTGGGAAAAAATATTTACAAGTTATTTATCTGACAAAGGGTTAATCTCCATAATATATATAGAACACACACAGCTCAACAACAAAAAATCAAACAATCCGATCAAAAAATGGGCAGGGGACATGAACAGACATTTCTGCAAAGAAGATATAAGGATAGCCAATAGACACATGAAAAGATGCTCTCATCACTAATCATCAGGGAAATGCAAGTCAAAACTACACTAACATATCACCTTACACCTGTTAGAATGGCAGAAGTATCCAAAACCAAAAGTGACAAATGTTGGAGAGGTTGTGGAGAAAAAGGAGCCCTCATACACTGTTGGTGGGAATGCAAACTGGTGCAGCCACTATGGAAAACATATGGAGATTTCTCAAAAAGTTAAAAATAGAAATACCTTATGACCCAGCCATCCCACTACTGGGCATCTATCCTAAGAACCTGAAATCAGCAATACCAAAAGTCCCATGAACCCCAATGTTCATTGCAGCATTATTTACAACAGCCAAGATGTGGAAGCAACCTAAGTGCCCAGCAACTGATGATTGGATAAAGAAGATATGGTATATATATACAATGGAATACTACTCAACCATAAAAAAGACAAAATCGTCCCATTCACAACAACATGGATGGACCTTGAGAGTATTATGTAAAGTGAAATAAGCCAGATAGAGAAAGACCAACTCTGTATGACTCCACTCATATGTGGAAGTTAACATATAGACAAAGAGAACTGATTGGTGGTTACCAGGGGAAAGGGGGGGATGGGGTAAGGCACAAAGGGTGAAGTGGTGCACCTACAACATGACTAACCATAATGTACAACTGAACTTTCACAAGGTTGTAAACTATAATAATCCTAATTAAAAAATCAATGTACATAAATTCGGTTGAATTTCTGTACACTAAACAAAATATACAAAAAAAAATTTTTTTAATTCCCATTCACAACAGCACAAAAAACAATAAAATACTTAGGTATCAATTTAACCAAGGAGGGGAAAGATCTGAACAATGTAAAGTAAAAGACTTTGATGGAAGAAATTGAAGAAGAAACCAACAATGGAAAGATATTCTGTATTCCTGGATCAGAAGAATAAAAAATTGTTAAAATGTCAATACTGCCTAAAGAGATTTGATATAGTACCCATCAAAATTCCAATAACATTTTTTCACAAAAATAATCCTAAAGAAATATGGAAACACAAGACTCTAAAAAGCCAAATCAATTCAGAGAAATTAGAACAAAGCTGGAGGCATCACACTTCCTCATTTCAAACTACACTCTACAGTATAATCTAAACACTATGAGACCCAGCATAAACATAGACATACATCAATGGACAGAGTAAGAGCCCAGAAATAAACCCTGAAGTATATGGTCAACCAATATTTGACAAAGGAGCCAACAAAACTCAATGGAGAATGGATAGGTTCCGCAATAAATTTTGTAGGGAAACTGGATAACCACAAACAGAAGACTGAAATTGGGCACATATCTTACACCACTCCAAAAAATTAACTCAAAATGTATTAAAGACTTAAATGTAAGACCTGAAACCATAAAACTCCTAGAAGAAAACCTAGGGAAAACTCCTTGGCATTAGTCTTGGCAAAAAGTTTTTGGATATGACATCCAAAACACAAGCAACAAAAGCAGAAATCAACAAGTGGGACTATATTAAACTAAAGAGCTTTTGGACAACAAAAGAAACAGTCAACAAAATGAAAATTAAACCTATGAAATGGGAGGATATAATTGCAAACCATCTATCTGATAACAGTTTCATATCCAAAATATATAAGGAATTCATATGAGTCAATATCAAAAAAATAATCTAATTAAAAATAGGCAGAACTGAGTATACATTTTCTCCAAAGACATACAAGTAGCCAATAGGTATACAAAAAGGTGCTCAAAGTTGTTAATGATCAAGAAAATGCAAAACAAAAACATAATCAGAGGGGGCTGGCTCTGTGACTGAGTGGTTAAGTTTGCATGTCCTGCTTTGGTGGCCCAGGGTTTTGCCATTTTGGATCCTGGGTGCAGTCCTAGCACAGCTCATCAAGCCATGCTGAGGTGGCCTCAAACATAGGAGAACTAGAAGGACCTAGAATATACAACTATGCACTGGGGGCTTTGGGGAGAAGAAGAAGAAGAAAAAATGATTGGCAATAGATATTATCTCAGGGCCAATCTTAAAAAAAATAAACAAATAATGAGATATCTCCACATACCTGTTAGTATAACTATCATCAAAAAGACAAGAGATAAGAAGTGCTAACAAGACTTTGGAGAAAAGGGAACCCTGGTGCATTGTTGATAGGGATGTAAATTGATACAATCACTATAGAAAATAGTATGGAGGTTCCTCAAAAAATTAAATACTGAACTACCACGTGATGTAGTAATCCCACTTCTGGGTACATACCCAACAGAAATTAAAACAGGATCTTGAAGAGATTTCTGCAGTTCCATCTTCTTTGCAGCATTTGTCAAATTAGCCAAGATATGAAATAACATAATTCTCTGTCAAAAGATGAATGGATAAAGAAATATGGTGTGTGTGTGTGTCTAGTAAGCCCTGACAGCTGGCTTTCCTTTTTGTTGTGGAGGTGCTTGACTTAAGCTTTGATTGCCCAGGCATCCATTTCAAAGAGGCATCCACTTCAATGAAAGCTACCTCCAATAAACACATTGCCAGCTACAGAACCAAATAAAGAGCCAGGATGCACGCCCACACCCTACATCATGAAGCTCCTCTGTTTTAGAAGCCCTGGTTGATTTAGATAACTGGCCATTTGGGCCTCTTGTTATTCTGTCTTTTCTTTTTTCTCTCTTTTCATGCTTTAAATTCCTGCTCTTATGTTTTAAATTTGCCAATGAAGAGTGAGCTACAGAACCCTAGACTCCCACCCTCCATTCCAATAAAAGCAGAATCCCAGGTGCAGTCTCTCTTTCTCTCTCTCTCTCCCCATCACTTCAATGTACAGAAGCAGAGAGTAGAATGGAGGTTACCTGGGGCCAGGTTGTGGGAAATGGAAAGATGTTGGTCAAAGGATCAGGTTTCAGTTATGTAGAATGAATAAGTTCCAGAAATTTGCTATATAGCATGGTGACTATAATTAATAATACCATATTGTACACTTGAAACTGCAAAGAGGATAGATCTTAAATTAATCTCATCACACACACACACACACAATGGTAATTATGTGATGGAGACAATGGATATGTTAGTTTAATTGTGGTGATCTTTTCACATTATATACATCTATCTCTCTCAAAACATCAAGTTGTGTATACTATATACAATTTTTGTATGTCAAAAAATATCTCAATAAAGCTGTTAAAAAAAGTGTTAAAGCCAGCATTTGTATTCATCAAGTCTGACTCTAAAGGTCATATTCTTATTCTTTATAGTCTCCCACCTCCCTTGAAGCTAAAATAAGTGCATTTTATGATTACTGCATCAACTTTTCAATGTTTCCTGTGCTTTTAGCCATTTACAAAGATGTTTGAAATAGGGTATAATGAGGATAGAGTCATTTGTTACAGATTTGGGACACATGCAGAAGTGGTTTACCTTGCTTCTGGTACTTAGCAAAACAACCTCAAGGAATTTGTTTATTTCCCTGACCTTTAGATTTTTTTATCTGTATGTTTACAATGGAAATATATAACTTTGTTCTATTTTTGTGAGACAGAAAAACCTTGGACACATCAGATACTACTTGTTTCTAAAGTGAAAGTATAACTAGAATTAATAATTTTCTCCTTTAGATGAATTGCTTTTGAGTGCTGGTGGTCACTTCAAAATTATCCGTTGGAAGGATATGATAGCCAAGAAATTTTAAAACTCTTACTTCATTTTTCCAGTTTTAATTTGACTAAAAGTACTTTCGAACCACACAAACCCTTCCAATTTTTCCTCCTCTGTGTAGCTTCTTCTAATTCAATTTTACAGCCTTGATTTTTTCCATTTGTTTTGTAACTTACTTCTTTTCTTCTATACCTCCTAGTTTCAATTATTTATCTGAAATGCAAATCACCATGAAAAACTGTACTGTGTCTGTGGTATGTGTATGTATTTACAAGTACTGGTATTATAATGGAGTAGATTAGGTAAATTTATGATGGATCATGACATTTCTACTCTGTGTTAATTATGCTAACCTTATCATGCATGATATGCCAAGTATGCAACACCAGTGCAGACACTGAGCTTCATACTATCTCAAAAAGCAAAAAGAAGTGAGAACACTAAAAACTTGCCTTATTTTAATGAATTTATTTTAAAATAGTCTTTGACAGGAGCATAATATTGGTATTGGTAACATTTTCCAATTAAAAATGAAATGGAATCTTGTAACTGTTACTATGAATGTGGTACACTTTAATATACTTAAATCAATGAATATTAAAAGTCCATGACATAACCCCTGGCACAGACATCCAAGGTGCAAGTGTTACTCTGCTCTGCCGACTCTGGGCACCAACCTTCTATTGGCAATTCTAACTTATGAATCTGTGCTGTCCCTGTATTAGGAAGCACAAATAGACAAAGAACATAGCTTTCTGCTGCAGTAGTGGATTCTAACTCCACTAATTAGAGACTACTGTAGTGAGCATTTTCTGAAGGCCTATGGTACTTTCTTTTATTTTATTGGAATAATCCAACTTGAAATAAAATAATACCATACATTTTCTTTCTTTCTTTCTTTTTTTTTTTTTTTGGAGGAAGATTAGCCCTGAGCTAACTACTGGCAGTCCTCCTCTTTTTGCTGAGGAAGCCCAGCCCTGAGCTAACAGCCGTGCCCATCTTCCTCTACTTTATATGTGGGACACCTACCACAGCATGGCTTTTGCCAAGAGGTGCCATTCCACACCCGGGATCTGAACTGGCGAACCCTGGGCCGCTGAGAAGCGGAGCGTGAGCACTTTAACCACTGTGCCACCCAGTTGGCCCAGGATTTTCACAGAAAATGAAGCTATAATACAAAGCTAAATTAAAGAAAGGATAATAAACACTATATCTATATTACGATACTTAGAATATAAGTTTATATCCAGATACACACGGATGACTATATATCCATATAGAGAGGAAAACCAGAAGTACAACAAAGATTAAGAGTAATTGTTTCTGGATTGTTGCCCAGGAGCTGATTTTTCTTTTCTACATGTCTGTACTTTATGGGTATTTAGAAACAAAATATATTGTTTGGTTCAACATTTTTAAAAGATCAATGGATTAGAGTTCATGATGAAATCATCCCCTAAGCTTTAGAAGGAATTATATACAAACAAAATATCACATGGGTCATCACCTCATCTAATTGCTCTATTTGTAGCCTCCAAGGCAAGACTTCAGTGATATTCTGCCAGGTTAACATCCTTAAGGTCTTGGTGGCATATCACTGTGACACAGTTTACTGTTATGATTCAGTTTTTTGGTCTCCTTTTCTCTCTGTCATCTCTGAGTTTATTTTTTACAGATTAGAGGAAAAAGTCACTTCCTTGGAATATTGATTGTAATATACGGTAGACTCCTATTACTACTTTTTCAAGTTTGTTATAATATTAAAAAATAATAAAAATTGAATTCTCAACAGGAACTTGCCTGGAGTCTATTAATCTTAGTAAGGAAGCTTCACTAAATGAATAAGTCAGGTTCTTCTGCACTCAGGTGAGTTGATTCAATCCTTATTTTATTTAACTTTAAAAGGAAGATAATCCAATAATCTTTGCCGCAGGCAAATATCTGTGTAACGAACTGCTGTGATACCTATTTAGTTCAACTAACTAGAAAATATGATTCCTTATCTTTCATCACATTTACTATTATTGACTGACATATCACTAGGAAATATTTTCAATTTTTATTGATCACAATATTCTTTCCCTTCTCTTGATACATGCAAACTTTATTTTTAATAACAAACAAGAATTATATGTAGAAATGATGCGGGGTCGGTGAGCCGAGGGTCAAAAGAAAGATTTCTTAGACTCTTAAGATCTGGCAGTAGTGCTCTTTTATTTAGAGAATAGTGTGGAATAGCCTGGGGACAGGACCCATGGACAGTCAGAGCTTCTGCTGCAGCCGCTTCTGCTGCCCCCGCTGGCATGGGGACAGGACCCATGGGCAGGCAGAGCTGGTGCATGGGGACAGGACCCACGGGCGGTCAGAGCTCCTGTTGCTGCCCCGAGTTGAGGGTTAGGGCTAATTTTATAAGGCATGGGTACGTGACTTATTTTTACTGGAGAAAAGAAAATATGATGTAAAAAGTCATTAAATGATTTCACTGCAGATGGGGTCTGGTTATTGTGCGGTCATATAACTTTAGATACGAAACTGGCCATATAGATCGGCATGTAGGTGAGGATGCCCTGGGCTTCTCTCCCTGGGGCGGTCCTAATTCATACCATAAAAAAAGTCCACTGGGTCGTATAGTTTGGCACGTAGGCCAGGTCACCTTGGGCTTCTCTAGCTGGGGCAGCCTTAATCCACATCAGCAATGCATCATTTGCAATTATATACATTGCTCCCCAGAATAATACTAATAAGAAAAAAAATTGGGGATAAAGCCCATATTTTACAATATTGTAGTTTCTAAAATGCCTATTATACTGCTGGCTACACAGTGGATATGCAGTGAGATAGTCATGATGGATGGCACCAGAAAGGAGAGAAAGAGTGTACACAGCACATTTTGCTCTCAGTCAGCTTGACAAGGTTGACAATTCCTGCGGCTAAATGGGAGACTGTGAACTTAACCCTAAGTCTGTCGTTACAAGTACAGAGTGCAAGAGGTGGAGTGAAAAGCTAAATATGTGGAAAAGATGTGTGGGTGAGAATGAGCTGAATATGTATTGAAATTTTATTTCTCTTTCATGACTATGTATTCCAATTCAATTCTAGGCTGCTCAGACTTTGTTACAGTAGCCATAGGAGACGAATACAGATTTTGGAAAGAATATATTCTGTTATGGAATTTGCACTGAATGAGTTTTATGTTAAATTGAAGAATACTTTATATATACATATATATATATATGGAGGAAGATTAGCCCTGAGCTAACTTCTGCTGCCAATCCTCCTCTTTTTACTGAGGAAGACTGGCCCTGAGCTCACATCCGTGCCCGTTTTCCTCTACTTTATATGTGGGATGCCTACCACAGCATGGCTTGCCAAGTGGTGCCATGTCCACACCCAGGATCCGAACCAGTGAACCCTGGGAAGCTTAAACAGAATGTGAGAACTTATCTGCTGTGCTACTGGGCTGGCCCCTGAAAAATACTTTTAGGAAATAATAATAAATGTGGTGAAATATTAAATCACAGGTATCAAATCAAAGGAATTTAAGGAGCAATTGAAGAAGAAAAAGAGGAGAGATATGTGATATCTTTATGTTTATGCAGGAAACCTTTAAGTGCTGTATATGGTCTTGGAGGTAAAGTCATAACAACCGAGTGAAAACCATAGCATGTTTAATTTCAGCTCCTAATAAGACATAGAATTTTTACAGAATTCTTTGTAGAATGGCCTTCCCTTTACGCCTAGTGCCATTTCAGTTTACAGCAAGCAGTCAGGAAATGGCTTTGAGAAAAATTGATTATAATTGCAGAAGAAAGCAGTATTAACCATTTTGGAGGAACACACAGGACATTTTTTAAGAAGAATTCAGTGTATTTCCCTCCCATAATTATCTTTACTTTATGCTAATTCAGGAAACTTAGGTCCCATGGGGTTTCAGTCTGACTACTTGTTTTGCAGGGCTCAAGATGTGTCTCACTATATTGTGAGTTTACAGTGTGGTGCTGATTTTATAGGCAAGTCTAACTTCTTTAGTGTTATTACAAGCTTTTACCCAATTCATGTATATTATATACCTAGATTTCACTCATTCATATACTTATGTATTCATGCTTTCGATAAGTGTTTTGAGTAATTACTTTGTTCTAGTGCCCCATCTTTGCTTTCATGAATATTTTACTGTGGAACACAAAATGTTAAAAAAGTAAGTGATAAAATATAAGTAAATGATAAAATATGAGTACAAAACATATTATGTTACAAATGTGGATGAAATTGGCATTTTTGAGGTCTTATAATCATGATTATAATGTGTAGGTAAAATTATTGGAAGAGATCAAGAAATTAAGAAAACAGGGCATTGGCAGAATTATCTTTATGTCTATTGAAACCAATTCAATTAAATAAAACCCTTAACCAAATAAAAACCTCACTGTAATACCTCAGGGAGCAATGGCCCATCTTTGGAGGTTTTGAGGTACACTAAAATGACCATCAGATAATGATATTGTAGAAAGGTCTCCAGCATAATAAAGATGGTCTGGACATATTACACTTAATTTAATTTTATTTCTACCACAAATCTATCTAAATACTTGATATTAAAACACACCAAAAAAGGGTCACAGATTTTTATAATTTGTGATAATTAGGTAAATGTGATTGATCAAGTGCATTATTCTTCTGAAGGAATTATTTAAAAAATTGGAAAAAAAATGTGTGACTGAGTGTAAGAAGGTCACTGGAAAGGGAAATTTATAAATAGTTATAGCAACAATAGTAACAAAAAAACAAATTTGTAATACAACCATTTTCCTGGGTCATTAATTTTCTTTTGACTTCTCAGGTCTCATAGTTAAACAAGCTGTCAGGGAAGAAATTGTTGAAACTTATGATATGTATTTTTTTACAAGACAAGCCTTTTGACTAAACTCAGATTCATGCAAAAAGCTAGACTTTTCTTTGTCATGATGCTAACAGCCTCTGAGGATACAGGGTCTGATCATTTGAAATATAGCAGAGCCAACTTTATTTTAGTCCTTCCTCTCTCAACCACTTTCTTTTTTATTGCATTTGCACAGATCTCACACTCACTCTAAAATTGTGATACTAGTAAATTTTACCATTTAAATAATGTGAGAATTGAAACTGAGAGTTTTCCATGACATCGTTTACAGTATTACAAAGTCTCTCAACATTTCCTCATTTTAATCTGCTTTATCCAAAATTTGCTTCTCATTTCTCTGAATCAGCTTTCCTATTTTGTCCACAGGAAACAAGAAAACCAGAGTGTGGAAGTCACTTTCATTCTCTTGGGCTTCTCAGAATATCCAGGACTCCAGGAGTCTCTGTTCCTGTTATTCTTAACCATCTACACAGTCACTGTGCTGGGGAATCTGGGCATGATTGTGATTATCAAGATCAATCCCAAACTTCATTCCTCCATGTATTTTTTCTCAGCCACTTATCCTTTGCTGACTTGTTTTACTCTACCATAGTTACACCCAAACTAGTAGAAAACTTGGTTGTGGAAGACAGAACCATCTCCTTCACAGGATGTATCATGCAATTCTTATTTGCATGCATATTTGTAGTGACAGAAACATTCATGTTGGCAGGGATGGCATATGACTAGTTTGTGGCAGTTTGTAACCCTCTTCTCTGCACAGTTGTAATGTCCCAGAAGCTTTGTTCCTTCTTGGTGGGTACATCATATTCTTGGGGTATAGCCTGTTCTTCACATACTTTTTTGTTGACTTTATCCTTTTGTGATAATAACTTCATAAATAACTTTCGCTGTGAGCAGAACGTTATTGTAGCTGTTTCCTGCTCTGATCCACACATTAACCAGAAGACCATGTTAGTCTCTGGCACATTCGATAAAATAAATAGCCTGATGATCATTCTTACTTCCTATGCTTTCATTTTTATCAGTGACATAAAGATGCCTTCAACTGAGGGGAGCCGCAAAACCTTCTCCACATGTGCCTCCCACCTGACAGACATTACCATTTTCCACGGGAGCCTCCTTTTTCTCTACTGTGTTCCTAACTCCAAAAGTTCATGGCTCATGGTCAAGGTAGCCTCTGTCTTTTACACAGTGGTCATCCCCATGCTGAACCCGCTGATCTACAGCCTCAGGAACAAAGATGTGAAAGATACAGCCCACAAGTTAGTCAATACTAAATTGTTCTGTGATAAAATGTAAAGATAGAAATATTCATTATTTCTTCTTGAGGGTACTCATAAGAGTTGTTCAATAGCAAAGCAGTACATGAATCTATGGTAACCTTGTAACTGACAGTCCAATATCTATTCACTCTAATGTTTAGCAAAATAATTTTAACATTATAAATAATATTAGGAATAAAAGCTTTGACTCCTTAACCTAAGTTTTGATTCAGAAATTGTAATATAAATGTTTCTGTGTAGTATACATGACAGTGTGATAGCCCAGGAGAAATTTCAGTTAAATTTAAGTCATGTGGGATTTTTGAGGTGATCTGAAGGGTCATTGCTTACAATGAGGAAATTTACTTCTTACTATAAAAGTAGTAAATTAAGAGCTGTTCAACATAAAATCCTAAATATCTAAAAAATATTATATTTAGTTCCATTAGAATCATCTTAACACTGGAAGATTCACAGACAAGCAAAAATAAATAAGAAATATCTCTCCTTTAAAAAGTCCAGAATATGGTGTAGTTAAAATATAATTAGTAGTATAACCAAATATATAATATTTTCTTTCTACATACTAGAGCACAAGTAAATGATACACATTTTTGAAATATGTGCCCATTATTCTGGTTTTTCCATTTATGTCAATGTAGTTGTATATTTATTTATTTATTTATTGGAAATTTTGACAAATTTTAGACATTTTAAGTTGTAGTAAATAGTGTAGGAGATCCCAATGTGTTTTACCCAGTTTCCCCCATGATAGTACAATACAGCATCCAGAACATTGACAACACAGTGCATAGATCTTATTCAGGAACCAGCGATTTATTGAGAAAAAGCAAATAATCATGAATTCCAGTGGGATGTAGCCATAAAAACCCTTTTGAATCAGTGACTTGACTGAGGTAGC
Organism: Equus caballus; assembly: GCF_041296265.1. Taxonomy (NCBI): domain Eukaryota; kingdom Metazoa; phylum Chordata; class Mammalia; order Perissodactyla; family Equidae; genus Equus; species Equus caballus. Next base: position 18,430,858 of record NC_091695.1, read on the forward strand.
TCTACTGATACCAACTGGGTCACTTGAGTGCCAAGCCTGAGCTATCTAGATGAACTAAACTTCAATCTACAGGCCTGTTTGTATACCATCTTTGTTGGACCATGTAGCTGCTGGTCTTTGTTGAGTACTGAGTCACAATAAAGTATGCCCAACAAGGCATACTTTAAGGCCCTGTTTGGGTCTCACCTGCTAATATTTTGTGAATCAAAGCAAAACACATAATTAAGCCCAAAGTCAAAGTATGAGAAAGTTATCTACTTTTTACAGAACTGTAAAATTACAAGTCAATATTCAAGGGTATAGGGAGAAATGTAGAGCATGGTTCAAACTCTACCAAAGATTGATGAAGACATTTCCCTCAAGAAACACATTATTTCTTGATAATGCCAGATAATTCTATGGCAGATAACAGATAGCTCATGACTGGGACAGGTTTTACCAAAGTTTTCTAATAATTGATAGGTCATTGGGGTGCTTTAAGCAAATGATTGGTTGAGATTAAATATAAGAACTTGCTTTTTCTTCTTGTGTCTTACTAATCATAATTAAAGTTTACAAACAGAGTCATGCTTACTTACTCTGCTTGTAATAGAGTGTATCCATGTGTTATGGTTCTAATTTAACCTTTTAAATATTACTTGTTTCTTTCCATGATTTAGAGTTTTATTTCCATATGGAAATTGAATACTCTTTACCAGAATGCTTTACATCAAATCATGTGTCTTATGTAACCTCTTTGGGGATATACAACACCATTCTCAACACTCATAGTGTATCACAGTAGTAACAAAGGATTGACTTTAATTTTTAATTGCTTATCAACCAGGTGACATAAGTAACTGTTCCTATAAGGTACTGTAAAAATGTGTGTGTGTGTGTGTGTGTGTGTGTGTGTGTGTGTGGTTTAATAAAGATCTTTAAGAATATAAGAAAGAATTAGGAAGTTTGAGCATGCATCATGGAACTTTTGGTATATTCATTAAGGTTTCTAGGCTAAAATTTAGAATATGTTATACTTAAATTTTGATTTTCAAGTTATGTAACTTATTGTTTTGGTACTCTAGTTTTCTGTCTTTTAGTGGAAAATAAAACAAAAGCAAAGAAGAGTGAATAGTTGCAAAATCCTTTTGAACAGGATGTTGTTTTATTTTGGCAAATACTCTTGAATGAGTAGTTTATTTACACAAATGTAATGTAAAAATGTATGTTAGATAATATATTAATTCACTAATGGTTGTGTTAAGTGATGATTACAGGTTAATTTTGTTTTTCTACCAATGAATTCATATGTTACTGTTCTTTTAAAATTTTGGATGTAGGGGTATAAATGTGACTGATTTTCCTTGAAGGCCTGTGTCAGGACAGATCAGTATTTAATGCTATTTTCTTTCTTTCCTGATCTGCGTCCTAGAGGAGTACGTGTAGGAATCACATAGAGGGATTTAAAACATCAGCACTATGACACCTATGGCTGAACTGAGGAACACAGCTGGATCTATAGCCAGGATGGGGATAAATAGCATATAACCCATCTCCCAACTGCCAGCTGAAGGAATGCATATTCAGAATATAAAAGCAATAAGTCTAAATTATTGAATGTAAAAATAAGTACAGTATAATGTTAAATGTGTTTCCATATAAATACATGTGCCAACACTCCAGCAAAATAAAGAGACTAAAAAGCATATCATAACAAATATAATTATGTTGGAGTCATTGGACAGATGTGACTATAATTTTTTCATGATTTTAAGAATTATAGCCTCTAAACAGAGGTAAATTATTTTTTGATACATAAAGTTCCACGTTAATGGTTTAGAAGAAATTATATTTAAGTTACAGAAGAGGAAATTTCTTCTAGTTATTTTGTTTGTAGCTCATGACAACAAACTCTGTCAGGATTCTCCAAGGCCTGTGTCCCCAAGGTCAGGTAGTTAGACATAAGACAATGTGATCATAGAGTATAGGTTCCAGGTCTGTCTATTCCTCAAGGACATCTCTATGCTTCCTCTAAAATTTCTTGACAGTTGCAAAAATGACATCTCTTGGTATCTTTATGAAGTTATATTTAGCAAGAATCATCAACTGTCTGACTAAAGGATTGGAAAGAATTAAACAAAAATTTCAATTTTGAGACAGAATATGTATGCAGTTTATTAAGACTAGCAAGGAAGCCTTGAATAAAAAAACACAACAGGAAGATCCAGCTTTTGGTGAGTTGATTCTACCTAGGATCATCTTTTCATTCTGAAGTGAAGGATATTGGAATCTAACAAATTTTTATCAGGAGAAACATATGTGAGCTGACTAACAGCAATATCTACTTAATTCCTGGTTATAATCAATGGGCTAAATTCTACTTTCGTTCTTCCCAGGACCGTGATCCTGAACTTGAAAATATGTCTATATTAAGCACATTAGGGTTCATAGAAGAAATGTTAAATGTAAGTCTTATTCTAAAGAAATTATATTCTTCAGGGAAAAGGTTAACACACACACTCACAAAAATAGCAAAATATGCCAGATATTATAAATATTGTGATGATATAAGTGAAAAGAAAATAGAGTAAGAGAAAAGACATTTAGATTAACCAGCAATAGTTTCTTGGAAGAGTTATGCAATAACTCGTGAAGTGATGACACAGTGAAAAGAACAAGGTAGAGGTGCCATTTCCGAGGCATAAACAGCAGAAGATTAGAAAATATGATTTGTTTTTGTACAATAAAGTTTTAATATACTCTTGTGAATGAAGTAGTATTGTAGTGAAAAAAGGATGTGGTTATATTGTTCCTGGAGATATTATAGAAATCCAGGCTAATGAGTTCCAATTTGATGCATTTAGTATAAAATGTCTTCCCAAACCCTGACATTATTGCATTCCAGGCTGAGTGAGAGTAACCAAGAGTTAATCTTCCAGATTGGACTGTAGTTTGGGAGCGTGGTTGGAATCGTGTATCCAGGTGAGTGGAGAGTTGACAACAGTGGAAACAAAGGGGGAGAACATTTTGACTATTTCTCTTTTTTCATTTTTCCCTGGTTATCTTTTCCACAGTTATAGATATGAGATGGCAAAAAGAGAGTCAGAAAGAACCAGATGGGGTTAGGAAAGCAAAGAAAAATGAAGATATTTAGGTGGATTAGAAATGGATACAACTGTGAGGCCCAGACTGAGTGAAAAATCTGAAATTAAAAGGAGTCCAGGATATGAGACTCTTTAAAATACCTTCCCAAATTTGCTCTGCAAACATTTTCAAGACGTGGAACTAATGCTATCTTCTTGGAGATCAACAGCTTTAAAGAATCAAGATGGAAGGGAGCTGATATTTGTGGAGGATTTAGCTAAGTGTAGGATTTTTTTTTCGGGTATTTTAAAGTCAAATCTTACTAAAGATGTTCACACTAAATATCAAATTACCCAGGGTTATTATCCACATTTCATAGATTATAAAATTGAAGCTTATAAAATTAAACAATTTGCTAAGCTACATATGGAATAGATGACAGAGGATGAATCTAACCTAATGGATTTGCTGCTTAAGTCCATGTTCTTTATAAAATGGCATGATGTATGAGTGCCTTTTCTCCCTCCATTCAAATCTCACCTCAGAATGATGAGAAAAAAAATGTTTGCCATTAGAGTTTTATAAGAAACGTTTCTGATAAGAAAAAATAAATAAGATGTTTATTTTCCTTTTTCTCTGCTGTGGACAAACTAGTTATTCATTCAACCTCAGTTATACTCTCAGGTACCAAGCTAAGTTACTTAAATACAATACCCCAACTACTCAGATAAAATTATCACCATAACATTATCTTAACAGTTATTATCTTCTTAATGCATTTTAAGTAACTGTTTTATTTGTATACTAATAAATATGCCATGTGAGCCAGGCCCTCAAATGATTGTCAGATGGGTAAGGAAGTGTTACATTCATTGTCAGTGATCTTTAACTCTTCTAGATTGTTAAGACTCCCTTTGAGTATTTTACTTAAAGTATTTATTGGGCACAATATGTTGAATAGAACACCTGCACTTTTCAAAAGTAAAGGTGAAATAATATTTATCAAAAATTTAACAAATAGCCCAAACAGCAAGGAGAATGGAATGGGCACTGCTAATTGGTAATACTAATGGAACCTGAAGAAACAGCAAAGGCATTTCAGGTAGACAGAATGGCCTGAATAAAAACAAGAAACATTGTGGTCAGCAGTCAAGCCAACTAGAATAGAAGATCATGTGAGCATCAAGAGGAGAATAAAAGAACTAGTGCATGAGATTTAATAAGAAATGCACAATCCTGAACTTTGTCTGAAGACTTCAGTTGCATATGCATCGGATTCATTACTTGCTGGTAAATCATGGACAAAACTTGGCAAGGCAGTAAATTGACCTAACACATTTCAAATACTTGACTGCGAGTGCTCAGTTAGGCATTGCTATTGGAATTGTAGTAAATAAGAACAAATTACTGAGTTGGCTTGGCAGGAAATTCCTGAGCAGAAATGTTTAGTTCTGGTTTCAGTATCAGCTCAGAGGGGTCAATGGTATACCCAGAACATTGAGTAGATCCTCTGGAATATTTAGAAACTAGTGTGAGGAAGAAAATGGAAAACACAGTAATACTTGAAACCAACACTAAAAATATTTACCTAAAGAGAAAGAGCAAGAGATTCATTTTAAATGTCTTCAAATATTTGAAGGTTTATAATGTAAAAGGGTGTTAGATTTAATTTCTGTGAACTCCAGACATTTATTTAGATCCATTTGGACCTGGAATGTACCAGAAAATACAATAGGAAGAATACTAGTTAACAGAAATTTTCAAAAATAGAATTTAGGTTACTGCTTTGGTAAGTTTAACTGACAGATTTTGGTGAGGAGAGGAGCCTTGCTGTAAGGAGGAACAGTAGAAGTATTGCTAATGAAGACTGAACACAAGGTACGTGAGACTATTCAGGAAGGTTCCGCTTTTTAACTGTGCCAAGTCTTGTCTTAATCTTGGTTCAGAATCTTTCACAAAGATCTACTTAGTTGCCATTAGGTAGAGCATGATCTAACAATTGCAGGGATTATTTCTCAATCCAAGTTCTAGAAGATTTATTAATATAATACATTCATCTAGCTTTCTTTCTTTTCTACTTTCTAATAGCAGATTGCATCTCAAAATTCTTAACTTGCATGTATGTTATCCACTGAAAGCAATCTAAGTTACTAAATTTAGAGAAGACACGTTTATCAATATATGTGACTAAATACATCCAGTTCACAAAAGGTCAACCCAATCTTCCACATAACGGAAAATGTGGTTGCTCAGCTGATGGTTTTTGCCTGAGATTAGTGGTATATCTGATGACACACTGTTGCTTGTGCAAAGAATCCAAAAATGACATCAGTTCACAGATGGGTTCAAGATGGCGGTGCCTTAATCCTTCCTTCTTGCATTCATTTCTAGAGTCACTTTTTCTCAGGTTTAATCATGTGAAATTCCTGATATTCAAAATCCTGTTGGTTTACAAAAATAAAATATTTATTTTTTGAATCTTACACATTTTTTCATTCCTCATTGACTACAGCACCTAAGTTTGCCTTCACAAGACAGGTTTTGGTCATTGTTCTAAGAGAGATTTCTTTTTTAGTGCTATTTTTTGTGTGTTTTATAATCACTGACAAAGAAGCAGATTTTTTCCCTTTTTAATACACTATGCACTATGAATAAACTGCATCATCATCAAAAAAAAGTCAATGTGAAACTTTCAAGAACATCTCCCAAACACTTCCTCAGAAGACAGTTCTAGATTGTTGAGCATTTTAAGCCTTTAAGTAAACATATAGTCGTATGCAATTGAGAGAACATAGTCATCAGTGGAATTTTTCACCAGACTACTCAAAGATCTTTTTAAGTAGATATTCTATGATTCCTTGATAATGGGATATACCTGGAATACATAAACATTCAATATATCAATACAGAATTGTGAATGTCTTTCCCCAAAGACAGTTACTACTTCTTTTAATGAATTAAAAGTGTTTAATTTCCCAAGTCCACTACTGCCATGATCATATGACTACTATGATGTGTTCAGTGTTTTTCTGATTTCACTCTATGTCTATTTTGTCCTCATGTAATTTTATTTTATCATGGGGTGCTCAATGCTCTAAATATCAGACACATTTATAAGTCACTTACATAAAATAATATTAATAAGTACTATATTTTTCTTGTTTTCCAGATGAGGAAACTAAAGTACTGAAGGACAAAGGTAATTGCTCAAAATCAAAAAGTCAGTAAGTTTTCAAGTGAGACTCCAAAGTGGAGCAGAACACTCAAGGGTGCACACTGACCGCATGGCCTCCACTAGTTTACATTGAGCTGTCTTGAGTTCCTCTTGCCCCTCTTTCTCAAGTTCTGCTGCTCAGTTTTATTATTCTTTTTTTTTTTTTTTTGAGGAAGATTAGCCCTTAGCTAACTACTGCCAATCCTCCTCTTTTTGCTGAGGAAGACTGGCCCTGAGCTAACATCTGTGCCCATCTTCCTCTGCTCTATATATGAGATGCCTACCACAACATGGCTTTTTTACCAAGTGGTGCCATGTCCACACCAGGGATCCAAACTAGTGAACCCCGGGCCACGGAGAAGCGGAACATGTGAACTTAACCACTGCACCCCTGGGCCGGCCCCTTTTCTTTCCTTTATTTATTCTTTTTTGTTGTTTTATGTTTTAAATTAAGAACCATGATACTGGATGAGGGAAATCAGAGCTCTGTGACCACGTTCATCTTCCTGGTCTTCTCAGAATACCCAGACCTTCAGGCACCCCTCTTCCTGGTTTTCTTGACCATCTACACAGTCACTCTGGTGGGGAACCTGGGCATAATTGTGGTCATAAGTTTCCATCCCAAACTCCATACACCCATGCACTTTTTTCTCAGTCATTTGTCCCTTTTGGATATTTGTTGTTCCAGTGTATTTACACCCAAACTGCTAGAAATATTAGTTGTGGAAGACAGAACTATCTCCTTCAAAGGGTGCATGGTTCAGTTCTTTTTTGGCTGTGCATTTGTGATTACAGAAATGTTCATGTTAGCAGTCATGGCCTATGACCGGTTTGTGGCTGTTACTAATCCTCTTCTCTACACAGTTGCTATGTCCCATAAACTCTGTATCCTCCTGGTTGCTGGAACCTACACATGTGGTGGAATATGTTCCTTGACAATCACATATTCTCTTTTGGAACTATCCTTCTGTGGTTCTAACATCATCAATCACTTTGGCTGTGAGTATTCTGCCATCCTCTCTTTATCCTGTTCTGACCGCTACTTCAGTCAGATGACATATTTAGTTATTTCTATATTCAGTGAGACTTGTAGCCTCCTGATTATCCTCTCCTCCTACGTTGTCATAGTTGTCACAATCATCCAGATGCCTTCTACTGGTGGACTCCAAAAAGCCTTCTCCACCTGTGCTTCCCACCTGATTGCCATCACCTTTTCCCATGGGATCATCCTTCTTCTCTACTGTGTGCCCAACTCCAAAAGCTCCTGGCTCCTGATCAAAGTGGCCACTGTGTTTTTTACAGTTGTGATCCCCATGCTGAACCCCATTATCTATAGCCTTAGGAACAAAGATGTGAAAGAGGCTGTCAGGAGTGTAATCAACTCCAAACTGCTTTCTCAACCAATATAATTCAAATAAATATATGTATTTTTCTTGTACTTACATACAATAATTTTTCATATATATTGCTGATGCCAGTTTACCTTTATTTTAAGTAAATATATGATTATGTTTTAAATCAACTAAATATTGAACTTTCCATGTTTTTTGGTGCTCAGGACACTCTGAATGAATACAGAAGTAATCCATTCTGATGCAATTCATCTTAGCTGGTTTCAGGAAAGAAATATATTTCAAAATCTCCCAGTTAGACATTATCAAAGTCAGAATGACAAAGAAGGGATATATATTTAGAGACTCATTACATATGTCATAGTTTAAGTTCTGCTTTATGAAAGTGCTGCAAAAACACAGACGATAACTGCCATTACTGGATCTGCCCTGAGGTTCTCATGACCAATTCTTTTGTCTCAGAAGTTCTATAAAACAGAACTTTTTATTCCCCTTAAAACTTTACTTCATTCCAAGTAAACTGACGACCTGGGAGTTTGCATTATGAGAAATAGTATCTGACATTGGGTCAGCAGATGTTGAAAATACTAACCACTCTCTATAGACATCACTCATGTTTTGAATATCAATGTAATATTTCGATCATCCATTCTCAACAATAAACTTTTCCCACCTACCAAGTTTCTTTATATTAGTAAATGCCCTCCACAGCTAATCAGTTGCTTAAACAAGTAAAGGAGAAGGCATTATTTATTTTGATTTATTATTCTGTAGCCTCTGTCAAATATCTGTCAGCCAGTTATTTTGTTTCTGTCTCCAAAATGGCACTATACCTTCATGGCTCTGCTTTCTGAGTCATCACTGTCAGTGAGTGGTTTTTAGCAGTTAGTACCAAATTAATATACTTCCGTATTTGTTAACTTTATATAGGGCATGAATCTCATATCATCCATAGTGATTTTCTTCCTTGAGCTTACGTATTCAACTTGGAGACGCACATACCGCAAATGGTGAGTAAGGTTCTTCAGCCTGGTCCTGGAATGAGAAAACAAGGGAACTGAGCCAAACTTAACCAAACACAGCAGAGCAGAGCTGTATTCAGTCACCAACATTCATGGAACTACTTCATTTTTAACTAGGTGAATATATATCATCACATGCTGTTTACTGGAAAAAAAAAAATCCATTCTCTCCTTGCTGCTCTTTAATACAAATCTTGTCATAAATGAAGCGTCCATATGTGTGTTTATCAGTATAATTGTCAGCCGTTGCCACAGTAACTCTTGAAAAAACCCGTCAAACAATCAACAGCTTAAAAGTACAATTACTTATTTTAAAGGAGGTCGTATGAGGTGGCTCTACCCTAGGCTGTGAGACCAGGAGTGCCTTGCTCCACACCACAGTTCTGTGAGCATGGATTGCTCCACTTGCCTTTTATCATCTTTAGACTATTTGGCTATTTGTATTATGGAAATGTCAGAAAAGCAGTAGTCCAAGTGAATTTTTTTTAGATAAAATGCAGAAAGGATGGATCATCAAATATTTGATAAAAGAAACTTCATCACCATTAAAAACTTGTGGTAAAAGTTTCCTATAGGCAAAAGACACCATTGAGAAAATGAAAATGTATGCCTCAGACTATGAGTGATTACTTGCAATATATACGTTTGACAAAGGATTTGTATGTGGAACATATAGTGAAGTCTTTATACTCAAAACGAGAAGACAAGCAATCTACTTAAAGAAGGGTGAAATATTTTAGCACTTGACAAAACAAGATATACAAATCATATATAAATGTATGAAAAGATACTAAACATCATTAGTCATCAATGAAATTCTAATTAAATCTTTAATGAGACACCACTGCATAGTAGTTAGAATGGCTAAAATGAAAAAGACTGAAATGAAAATGTGGAGCAAGTAGAATGCTCGTACATTTCAGATGAGAGTAAAAGGTAAAATGACTTTGAAAACAGTTTATAATATCTTAAGAAATTGTGCAAACACTTCCCACACAACTCAACAATTCCTTTCCTGGGTATTCACCCACAAGAAATGAAATCCAGTATTTTAACTTAGGATAAAATTGTTCTCTATGGTATATGCAATAATACAGGGAAGGGACAAGAGTAAGGAGAGTGATGTTAGTGGATATTTTTGTTCTCTTATGAATGGTTTTTGACTTTGTTCTTTTAAAAAATGATTTTCCTAGAAAAGGTGGATTTTTGTCCATGAAGAGCTGTTTCCATATACCTATCAAGAGTCAACAGGAAATGGCAGAATAGATATGGAAAGATCTTGCCTCTTAACATAGAGAAACATTTATATATATATATATATATATATATATATATATATATATGCACACACATTTATATAAATTTATATATACCTAAATATATTATGGTACAATCTACATATACTTGTTAATGTATGTAAATTTCCTCCTGCATTGTGACATTGATGACCTTCTAATAATATCTATGCTACCAAGACTTTGAGAATTGTACTGATGAGATATAATTGTCCTCTCATGTAATTGTCCTTTTGAGATTCTTGAGAGTTTAGTTTGTATATAAAGCAGTGGTTTTCAAATTGCTATTAATTCTCAGGAAAAGCAGACTCTCCTTCTAAGAGTCAGTGTCTGGTCAGGATATAAAGCAGCTATTCTTGGTTTTTAAAGAGAGGGAAATTAGAAGAGTGATTTGTCTTAAACGTACTAGAATGATCACTGGAATAAAAAGGGAAGAGAGGTCTTCCAGAGATAACTAAAGAAGCCATTAAAATCAGCAGACTGGAGAGAAAAAAGCATTTTCTCAAGACTCAGCCATCCTATGGTCATCCCTGCTCTTTGAGTTGGCTGGGGTTTTGACTGAGACCTGACAGATGTGTAGCTCTCTCAGATCTGAAAGGCTAATAATGGTTGAGTTCTACCTTCTGAAATTTGAGTTCAGCACTTTCTCCCGCTACCCAGTGCAGCTTAATAGCCTCATAAATATTGTGAGGGGGAGATGGTCAAGCTTTTGTGGAGACTCTCAATTCTCTAGTCAGATATCTTTCTTCTAGGCACCATGACATTTCCATAGGACGTTTTACTCTGCCTTTCTGATTCAGATCCCAGCCCCCAGTGCATCCTAGAATATAGCACATGCCCTTTGGGGAAAAATTGGTCGTGACTTTTTGGGTTTCCTTAGCTTTCAATTTATCAATAAATTCTTCTGTGTCCACAAAGCATTGCTGGATTCTCTGTTTTTTCAGTAGTGACCCTTTGCAAGTGCCAAACCTGAAATTCAGCCTTTTCTCAGAATCAGAAAATGTGTGCAGTGAAGGAAAGAGCTGATGACTGCCAGCTCACCAAGAAGGGTCTCTTTCCTCTATGAAATTTTAATTATCTTGTCCTAATGACTTTTATTTTTATTTTTAAAAGTAATTTCTGCAATTTGCTTTTAAAAAAAATGTTATTTCAAGGGAAATGTTGATTTGCAATCATCTTCTCTATCCTACCTGAATTAGAAGACCATGACCGACTATCCAATGAACAATGAAAGGTAGAAGACAATGAAGGACATTGTTAAATTGGTGAAGAAAATAACTGTAGAACTATCACCCTATGCCTAAGAAGCATTCTTTAAAAATACAGATAGAAGAAAGTCTTCTCAGATCAAAAAAGCTAAAGGAATGCCTTCAGTGGGTCTACAGTAAAAGGAATCATAAAAAGAGTTCTTCAAGCAGAAGGAAACCAGACGGATCTTGGAGAATGACTGTAGACTATGGAAAACTCAACCAAATAGTAGCACTTGAGCAGATGAATGTAGCTTATGGAATATAGTATTCAATCATTGATTCGGCAAATGCATTTATTTTCCTTTTTAATTTTAAAAGAAAATCAAAAACAATTCACATTCCCATGGGATGGATAAAAGTATTTCCTTAAAGTTTTGCTTAGGGCTGTGTTAATTCTCCAGCTCTCTGTCATGATATAATTTGAAGAAATCTCTGCCACCTGAACATGCCACACAACAGCACACCTGTCCATTACATTGAGAACATCATACTAACCAACAAGATAAACAAGAGGCAGCTGGTGTGCTGAAGGCCTTATTAAGACACAAGGGAAAAAGAGATTCAGAGAACTGCATTTTCAATGATTTGGTTAGGGGTGAAGTGATTTGAAATATTCCAGCATATCCTCCCCAAAATAAAAGACAAATTATTGCATCTTCTGTCCCCTACCAGAAGTGAGAAAGCACAGCTCTTAGAAGACCTCTTTTAAGATCTTAGAGGCAACACATTCCATACCTAGGACTGACTCTTTTACCAGGTATGATAACCCATAAGGTAATTGATACCACTTCCTGGTGTTTATAACTTTGTATAATCTCCTCCCGTTGTGTGCAGGTGAGACCTGTGACTTACTTCTAACCAATACAATATGGCAAAGGTAATGGGATGTCATCCTCCTGGTTAAGTTATCTTATATAGCAAGATGAAGAATTCTGCCTGTGTAATTAAAGTCCAAAATCTGTTTCTTTTTAATTAAATGGGAGTTTATCCTAGGTGGCCTTGGTTTAATTAGTGAAAACCATTTAAAGAACTACTAGGCCCTCCCTGAAGTTAGAAAAACTCCTTTCATTACTGGCTTTGAAGATGTGAGATACCATGTTCTGAGAGGGCCTACAGAGAATACCACGTAACAAGGAACTGTAGGAGGCTCTCAGGATCTGAGAATAGCTGCTGATCAATGGCGCAAAAAAATGGGTACCTTAGCCCAATATCTGCAGGGAGATTAAGTCTGCCAGAAGCTTGAGGAGCTTGGAAGGGGATTTTTCCCTTGTTGAGCCTCTTATCCAACCACAGCTCTGAGTGATACCTGAATTGCAGCCTGATGACATACTGAAGAGCCCAAAATCCCAGCTAAGTGATGCCTGGACTGCTCCCCTGTAGAAACTGTGATATAAAAATGTATACTAGTTTAAGCCACTGGGTAAGTGATAATTTATTATGCAGCATAGAAAATTCACATAACAGATGGCAAAGAAGGCTACTAGCTTTGACTCTGGGACAGAAGTTGGCCTGAAGCTTGGTCCAGGGTGCAGAGGTCAGTGGTTGGAAGCAGGTGCAGTGTGAAACTTGTGCCAATCCCAATGGGAAAATATCAATGCAGATCCCTTGGGTCCTGAAGCAAAGCCATGTCATCTATAATAAACAATTTTATGCTTTGTGATAAGTAGCCACTGTTGTGTTAGGGGTTTCTGGTAGAGTCTGGCAAGGGTTAGTCAAATTGTCAGGGGTCCAGAGAAAGCATAAGTGGATGTAATTGGGTGATATTTGGGTGTGGTGGAACCAATAGATTGGTTAATACCCAGTGGTTTTAGAGAGTGAAACGTGCTTCTAAAATTCATTTGTCACTTTTAAGAAGGTATAGATTAATTGTATTAATAGAAGCTAGTAGAAGCTAGCTAGAAGTAGTAGAAGCTAATAGAAGAGTAGATTGCTCATATTTAGAAGAAATGCAAATTAGTTCCAATAAAGTGAATCAATGTTTCCAGGGAAAATAATGAGTATTTTATGTTAAATGTAAAAGACAGAATCCAAGTTACGTCGTTTATGCATTTCAAGACACACATAGTATGCATAGAAAAATAATAGAGCAATTATTAACAGCAGTTATCTCTGGTTGCATTTTAACAGATTTATCTTTCCCTTTGCCATTTGTTGTATTCATCACATGTTCTAAGTCAATTTCTATATTGTCTATAATTAATATTTGAAAAGAAATTCATGTGGTAGGCTTGATGAAGCGTTGTCTACAATAATTTAGAAGAAATTACATTCTTGTAAAATCCAACACAGGAGAGCATTCAATCTAATTTCTGAGTTCGCGATACGAAAAGAAATAGTTCAGCAAAGATTCTCTAGGGTCTAAATCTCTGATGTCATGGAGTCATACATAAGCCCTAGGAATCAGATTCAGCTTCCAAATCTCTCTCTTTCTCTCTCCATTGCTTTCTGTCTCTTTCTGAGATTTTCTGGATGTTAAGCAGTATATTCTCATTACATTAATTAAAATTTCTTGTGGACTCCTGCTATATTTACAAACTTTGTATTTTCAGTAATGTTTGAATTTTGAGTGAGAACCTCCTTGGTGACTATTAATACTAGGAATAGGATCTTCAAGTGAGTTGATTTCAGGTTGGTTGGTCTATATTGTGTTATCTTTCACTTACATGGGGGACACTGAAGTCCTGTACCTTTGAGGCAGGGAACACTCTTTCTTAGTCTAAATGCCACGATGTCTCCTGAGTCCCCCTTCCCAAAGTCTCACATTTCTGAGCTTTGGTCTCTTCCACCTTCCCTGTGGTATCAATCCTGATTTTTGCTTTGAGGATATTCACCGTCTGCCTAGCATAGTAGTCACAACAAAAATTTTTAAAGGAACATTATAAAATCCGAGAATGTCCTCAATAACTCAAAATCTTGTAGAAATGAGATAATAATGATATGTGTAAAGTAATAAGGAGCACATTATATAATGAAATGTTGATTTCCTGAGTAACGTCTGTAGGTATACCATGAATGTGGAAAATATTGCTGGAGTGAAAGGGAAAGTTGTTTGTGATAGCTATTTTCATTTAAAGCTTTAGATATTGTAAGTGCTGTATCAGTACACTAGGAAAAAAAGGATGCTCCAGACAAAAGAAGAGAAAAATCAAATACACCAAGTAATAAATGAGAAAGTGTTGTTCACTGTAAGCTGAGAATGTTGGCATGATTGAAGAAAGTTGAACGCTAGGGACTAACTAGCTTAAGGCTTTAGGTAAAACTGGGTGGAAACATTTAGAATTAGTTAATAGGGAGAAATCAAAGTTTTCAGAGCCAAAAACTGTCATAATAAACATAGTAATCAAGGGAAGAGAAGCTGATGTCCTCACAGTGCAATCTAGAAGCACTACAGGGAAGTTGTTTGTACCTCAGCTACCATAATCCACTGGAATAATGATTGCAGCTTGCTAAGTCTCCCACAGGCACCAACCTGAGATTAGAAAGAGAGGACAAGAGAGTCAGATAGTAATGAGAAAGCAAAGGGGAAAACAGACAATGTATTGAAGGGTGGTAAGTGGTGAATTAAGACAAACAGGGCCAATAGGAGATCCAAGAAAGAGCTGAGATACCCTTTAACTTCCCAAGTTGTACCCGCTTGTTCATTAATGCCCTCTTTGACCCATGATCTGTTTCTTAGATTTTTAGAATAATACAAGGGTGGGACTGGCTGGGTGGCACAGCAGTTAAGTGTGCACGTTCCACTTCAGCGGCCCAGGGTTCACTGGTTCATATTCCGGGTGTGGACATGGCACCTCTTGGCAAGCCATGCTGTGGTAGGAGTCCCACATAGGAAGTAAAGGAAGATGGGCACGGATGTCAGCTCAGGGCCAGTCTTCCTCAGCAAAAAGAGGGGGATTGGCTGCAGATGTTAGCTCAGGGCTAATCTTTCTCAAAATAAATAAATAAATAAAAATAAAAATAAAATACAAAAAAATAATGCAAGGGTTTAAAAACAATGCCAAGTAGTCATAGCACTAAGAATTAAAAAGGATGAGGGTGGAGAAACTTACATCTCCCAGACTCCACAATTGTCAGACTCTGTGCTAGGTATATTAACATAATTTCCTATTTCAAAACTTACACACCTGTGAAATGTGTATTATCATGTCATTATTACTGATAAAAAAGTTGAGGCTCAGAGAATTCAATTAATTCAGCAAATATAACACACTAATTGAATTTAAATCTATGTGTCCAAGCCCACGATTCTTTCATTATGCTGGTCTGTCATTAGCCTTTTGTCACTTTCCTGCTCATTGTCTTTTCTACATGTAGGAAATACATTTTTTTGAGTGTCATAAATAGCATTTAGCTGTGAAGGAAATAGCAATTTCTCTCTACCTTGAGCTGGTCAGACAAAACTAAAATGGTGTCTTCATCTATGAGAGTGATTCTAATAGTATTTTATTAAATGGAACATTTCAGACAGGTGCTTGTTATTGACATATATTATTATTACAAACTTATTTTTAACAACATTGTTAAATGATTAAAGACACTTCTGTAGTTATGAATTGCTTGAGACTATACATACTTTTTTTCTCAAAATAACATATACAATTATAATAAAGATTGCATGAATCAAAACAAGATAATCACATATGCAGTTTCAGTCAAAACTGATGTTTACATCACTAGAAATTTGGAGGGTGATTATGTAACCATTGGTGTTTATTACGACATTATATAGCAAGAATATAGAAAATACATATTAGAGAATGTAGAAGGCTGTAGAAAATATAGAAGGCTTGAACAAAACACATTATAAGTTAGTCTCCAATTCAGACATCCTATGAGTATTTAATGTTATAATATGCCTAGAAAAGTTGACAGATTAAAATGTAATAATAGAAAATTAGAAGATAACGATCAAGCAATCTAGATGAGTATGTTGAGAGCATCAGTGACACTAAGTGAGAAAACACTTTAGTAGGAAAGAAAACACAGAAGTGAGGGAACAGCCTGTCATAAATGCAGATTCCTCATTTCACCAGGTGGCTACAGTGTTTTTAGAACATTAGGGCAATTACTGTAGCATCAGCATAAATCAATGGAAAGCCTGAAGATACACAGGGCTATATTTCCTTCAGCGTCCATATATTTTTTCAAAACTTGAAAATTCTTTTTGTGATTCATAAATGCTGCTTTTCCTATGATCCTCGATTTGAATACCATAACTCTAGAAGTATTATCACTTCTAATGCTTTAGTTCTTCTGATCCTTCCTTTATAAATGTTAGTGCTTAATTTATATTCATTGTTATATTAGTGCTATTTAAAAGACACAGATCTTCAGAATGATGGAAGTATGAAAGACAGATGTTTTTCTACAACAATGTATAATACTTTTCTGTCTAACCCTAAACTTAATTCAAATTCTGGCACTCAGGTCAACTTCAAAACCCAACTCATCATTAACAAGCTGTGTAAACTCTAAGGAGTTCCTCAACTTACATGTGCCTCAGTTTACTTATGTAAAATATGGGGCTACCTGTTTTACAATTCATAGTGGTATTTGAAGGTCTAAATTAGTATATTTTAATATTTTATCATGATTCCTGTTACATAGTAAGTGTTATATGAATTTACTATCATCATTATACTTTTCATTATCATTATTTCAGATTTTCTGCAACAACAATCATGCTGCTAGCTGGGAGAAATCAGAGTGCTGAAGCCATATTCACCCTCTTGGGCTTCTCAGAATATCCAGACCTTCAGGTGCCCCTGTTCCTGGCATTCTTGACCACCTACACAGTCACCGTGGTGGGGAACCTCAGCATGATCATGATCATCAGGATCAGTCCTAAACTCCAAATCCCCATGTATTTTTTTCTCAGCCATTTGTCCTTTGTTGATTTTTGTTATTCCACTACAGTTACACCCAAACTGTTGGAGAACTTGGTTGTGGAAGACAGAACCATTTCTTTCATAGGATGCATCATGCAATTCTTCTTGACTTGCATATTCGCAGTGGCAGAAACATTCATGTTGGCAGTGATGGCATATGACCGCTTTGTGGCCATCTGTAATCCTCTGCTTTATACAGTGGCCATGTCACAAAGGCTCTGTGCCCTGCTGGTGGCTGGGTCATATCTCTGGGTTATGGTTAGCCCCTTGGTACTCCTTTGTTATGCTTTTCAGTTAAACTTTTCTGGACATAACATAATCAACCACTTTTTCTGTGAATACACTGCTCTCATTGCTGTCTCGAGCTCTGATATATACATTCCCCACCTACTGCTCCTTGGTTTTGCCACCTTCAATGAGGTGAGTACACTACTCATCATTCTTGCTTCATACGTATTTATTTCTGTGACTGTACTAAACATTCATTCTGCCAGTGGGCGTCGCAAAGCCTTCTCCACCTGTGCCTCCCACCTGACCACCATCACCATCTTCCATGTGACCATCCTTTCCCTCTACTGTGTGCCCAACTCCAAAATCTCTCGGCAAACTGTCAAAGTGGCCTCTGTGTTTTACACAATGGTCAACCCCTTGTTGAATCCTCTGATCTATAGCCTGAGGAATAAAGATGTGAAGGATGCCTTCCAGAAATTAACAGACACAAAAGCCCTATGTTACTGAACCAATCTCAAAAGATGTTTCTAACCTTAAGAACAATGAGAACAGAACCTTCTAAAACCTATAGCATATATTTGCATTTGCATGAGGTTTTCATCAGTGACTGTGATGTTAATATATTGTGAATTGGTAAACTGAAATCCCTTGAAGTTATTTGTGTTGGATGTCACTGGAGCATTGTGTCTTTGTTGGGAGATACAGATGGGTATGCTGTGTCATAAAAGGGAGAAGATACTTCTCTGACACTTTCATTCCTTGAGTTCTGTGAATTCTATGAAAGCACTGTCTTGTGCTTTCTAACAGTCAGCTTATGCTGCGAAGTACATTGAACAAGGATAGTTACATCTATTGTGTAGATGATGGCACAAAGGTTCAAGAAACTAGCCTAGAATTGACTAAGATGGTTAATTTAATACAGGAACTCAACTCTGTTGACTCTAAATCTAGTGCTTTTTCTTTATTGTACCTCTGAGGCTATTAGTGTGAAAGGTCACAGGAATTAGTTTTGTCCTTTGGAAAGGACAATCTCTGGAGTCACTTCAATAGTCCTAGATTATGTTTGGATATTATTACTCAAAAGGCTGCATTTCCAGTATTACCAGGTCTGGAAATCTCTACAGGCTTAGGTAGTCTGGTTCATATGTATTAGGACCAGGATGAATGTAACGTACATTTTATCTGGGAATATTGAGGAATCATATCACAACATTTCTGTTCTAATGTTTATATGAATGCCTAAACAAGCACAAATATTTGGTAACAAACACCTTAAAAATGAAATCAAATTATAGTAGGAAGGCTAACCCTATGTAATTTAAAATAAATTTAAACTCCTTTTTGTTAAAACAGTGTCTTTGGAATAAAAAGATATCTATATGAGAAAGAAGATAAAATTAGACCTCTTCTTCATTTCACACACCAAAAGAGAATTTTAAAACCAAGTTTAAAACTTAGATTACATGAATATTCAAAGCTTCCTGGAAAAATAACAGATAAGAAATTAAACTGACAAATGAAAAGCTGAGAAAGAGTCACCACTTATGTTACATATAGTAAAAGAGAAAATGAATATCCTATATAAAAAGACACAAGATATAATTACACAGTCTATATAAAAGAATAAAAATAGCCTTTACACATACGAAGAGTTCAATCTAACGCATAATAATAGAAATACAAATGAAAACTGCCATAAGCTATAATTTCTCACCTTTCAGGGTGGCAGAACTCCAAAAGTTTAATGATATACCTTGAAAGTGAATCTGGTATTTTGCCAGATATTTTGATACATTGAAGGCAGGAAGGTAACATGTTACATGTGATTCGAAGTACTAGAAAAATTGCATATGTATTCATCCTCCTTCAGAGCATTCAAAGCTCTAGGAATCTATCCCAAAGATAGAGTAGCAAAAATGCATATAAATAACATATTCCCAAGCATTATTTATAATAAGAACAGACTGGATAAAATAGAGTATGAAGGTGGTTGATTAAACTATGGGTCACAATAAAGAAGTATACAGCTGTGAAAATGGAGAGAGGATGGTTTCTATATATTGCAATGGAGTTCCCTACAGGAGATTTTCTTAAGTGAATAAATACAAGATGCCGAAATTTTTTATAGTTTGATAAATTGTGTGAGAGAAGAGGGAAAGGTAAAAAAAAATCTAATAAAGAAGAGATGAAAGAAATTTTTGGAATGTTCATTCTAATATAGCTCTGATTTAGGGGAAATATAATATTTTGCATAGTTTAAAAGACATATTTATGTCAAAAAGTAAACAGAAAATCTCTAAAATTTGAAAATAAAAACAATGAATTTATCTATAATGGCGGACACATGGTCATACAGAGTAAAACATTTTTTATGAAGGACTTTAAACACAGCATTTTGAGTGTACATCCTCATTATGCAATGCTTATCTTAGTATAAAGTAAATAAATAATCATTGAAATGTCATTTAAACTAAAATGGGAAGCATAACAGTTACAGCTCTACAGTAAGAGAAGGTAAGTAAAAATCTTTTCATCTTAATTTGAAATAGAAATTGATTTTCAAGAATTTTTTTCTCTTAAAAATTGTACCACTCATAATGACAACCCAGCAGCAATGAACATTCCTATTCTCAAAATTTCCTCTGAAAGGAAATCTTTGCTCTCTAAGCAGACTAGAGCTTTCTGGAGAAATAGCTGTTTTGAAGTTGGAGGTAGAAAATGTAATGAGCCTTGAGCAACTTAATTCCCAGAAGGCTAAAATGCTATTAACAGCTAGGTGGATCATTTCAAAGAGACATAGGAAGTAATTTGAAATGGCTCGCTCTGACTTATAGTTAACATACAAATGAATATTGACTGCAATTCATTTAAAAGCATCAAATATATTTAAACCTAGATACAAAAAAGAAAAATAATTAATCATTGGTTACTATTAATGGTTGCTGGGAGTATCAAGTCATTACTC
This sequence comes from Equus caballus, assembly GCF_041296265.1. Lineage (NCBI taxonomy): Eukaryota > Metazoa > Chordata > Mammalia > Perissodactyla > Equidae > Equus > Equus caballus. Next base: position 18,451,138 of record NC_091695.1, read on the forward strand.
TGAAAATTGGTAAATAAAGGAGATAAATGTTTATTCTACCTTTCCTTTAAGAAGTGAATTTCAGGGTTACCTAATAGTTTATGAGGGGAAATTCAGAATAAATAAAAGCAGAAAAAAGGATAGAATCAGAAAATCATGATTTTAAAACTCCTAGTAAAAAATTAGATCAAAGTGATGATTTCAGTAGCTATTAAAGTCATTATGTGAAAAGTTGGTGGGGAACATTTAAAGGAAGTAATCAAACTGACACCGCCTGAATCCACAGATCAGGCTAAGCAGCACTAAAAGTTGGGCAACTAGTTAACATGTACATCACAATTTGAGGCAACTGGTGGTAGTCAGAAGCACCTGCGAAGACTTCTTGCCTAAAAGAAACTACAAGAGTGAAGCTGAACCAATACAGCTTCTTGATGTGAGTATTAGTGTGAAAGGACTGGTGCAGGAACAAGTCATGACAAATAAAGCAATAAGCCAAACACAGAACACATAGCATTCTACAAATGGTCCATTTGTTGCAAAAAATTATCTGAATATGCATACATTTACATAGACACACACTCACGAAACTATTACATACTATACAGAATGTAATGTTACATAACACATGGAACTTTTACATAATAAAAACAATTTGTTATAAAAACCAAATTTGTTTGATTCTTGATTCAAACTAACTTTAAAAATTTATTTTTGGGGCCGGCCCAGTGGCGCGGCAATTAAGTTCACCCGTTCCGCGTCTCGGCAGCCTGGCGTTGGCCCATTTGGATCCTGGGTGCAGACATGGCACCACCTGCCAAAAGCCATGCTGTGGCAGGCAGCCCACATATAAAGTAGAGGAAGATGGGCATGGATTTTAGCTTAGGGCCAGTCTTCCTCAGCAAAAGAGGAGGATTGGTGGCAGATGTTAGCTCAGGGCTAATCTTCCTCAAAGAAAAAGAACAGATATCTTTGAGACAACTGGGGAAATTTAAACATGGGTTTGGTATTTAATTGTATAAGAATATGTTATTATTTTTGTTACGTGCAATTTTGGTATGTGTTTATTCAAATGTTTATTGACAGTTACATTTTTTTAACTCTTATTAATGATTTATAAAGAAATATAATATCCTATGAATATAATTATATCTTAAATGACTAAAATTTAAAGGATTGGAAGTCAGGGACTCACTGTCCCTAAAAAGTGTTGACCCTTCAGGACAAAGAACACCACGCATAGTCTTATTTTCCAGCCTGCACATGAGACTTTTGCCGAAAAACACATTTGGGGCAGAGGAAAATCTGTGTAGCAAGTAGTTCTTGTAGTTTATTTTTTTTGATGCTTGTAGCACTGGCTGAAGTATTTTTTGTTTCCTTGAATATCTTCAAAAAACTTAAAGTTTTAAAATTACATTGATAAACCTTTTTTAGTTTTATCATCCCAGATTATTTCTGCAGAACTGAAATTATTTAATTTCTTAATGAAAATATACTGCAAAAGTATTCAAATAATTGCATCTTATATTTCATTATTGTTCTAAAAAATACCAACATAGTGGCATAAATACAGCTTTAAAGGACCACCCATAGGTAGACCCAGATAGGGTTCCTTCTTTCTCTTTCTGCCATAAATAAAGTCATCAGGAAATATCCAAGTTATATTTTTGCAAAAGGTGTTTATAAAATATAGAACATCACCACAAACTGCAGAATTATTGAGATGCAAAAAAAAAGCTGTCTATTTGAAAATCAGTTGTATTTGATGTTTCCTTTGCCTCAAACTCAAACTCAACACTCTGCCTGCAGTTATTTGCATAATTTGCTTTCCGACTTCCTAATGGTCCATGCTCAAGTACCACCTCATTATGGTCTTGTCTGACCTCCCTATTTAAAGTGACATCTTCAAGTATACGTTTTTTGTGTTTATAATTACTAGAAAATGACTACATATTTATTTGTTTGTTTTGTATCCCCCATTAAATATAAACTTGTTGGCAAGGGGACATTCTTTGTCTTTTTCCCTGATACCTAAGACAGTACGTAGCTCAGGGTAAACCTGTAATAAATATGTATTGAATAAATGAAAGAATGAGTAATTATGTATCCTCATTATGTCCTCAGCCTTCTTTCCCTGTTTTCTGACTAGAGAGAGAGAATTCAGTTGAGTGGACATTGGTTTTGGTCTGCTTTTGCTTTGCTTTCTTTTGACTGCCTAGTTTCAATAATCACTTCTAAAACATCCTTAATGTTCTTTATCATTCATCTCCTCTCAGAACTTAAATTCCTCATAGTTCTAGTAAGTTGGCTCTATTTCAAGTTCCTTGGAAGGTCATATCTATCATTAAATAAAGATTCATGGTATACTTGCTTTATGCTCATCACTGATGTATTTGCTTAGAATATATCAGTGAATATATTCTCTGCTTTCCTGAAACTTTTATTCTAGCAGAGGACAACAAACAATATGAAGGTATGCAATAAATAATTATTAAAATATATTTGAACCATGTTAAGTACTTTAAACACTAAGTTGGGTAGTGGATTAGCCCCTGCAGTATAATAGTATGTTCATGGACGCTTTCACTGGAAAAGTACATTTGAGCAAAACCTTAAGAGAAAGCATTCCAGAGTAGAGAAAAAAGTAGTAGATAAGACCTTAAGGGAGGAGTGTGCAACATTTTTTGAGAAATAAAAAGCAAGAAGGGAAAGCAAGTCAGACTACCTGGAGAAAGCAGAGGGGAAAAAGAGTAATAGAACAGTACAGAGACTTAAAAGGGACTGGATAATTTTCCCAACTTAATATTTAACTTTGTGAATATTTCTGATTTAACTCTCAGTGGATCACGATGACCTAAAACATGGATATTCATACTTCTCCAATATGATGAAAGTAGATAGTATGGGGGAAGAGGGTTATGCTCAGCATATTGTAGTCACTCAATATTTTATTATGATGACTTTTCTAATTACATTATTTTTATAATTTGAGGAAGGTATTGCAGTGACCAGGGGCTGGGGGAAATGACTTTATAAATTTTCATATGAAACACCCCTCATGCTGCTCCAGGTTTTCTAGTACACAAGAATTACACCAGGGGCTAGACCTGTGGCCGAGTGGTTGAGTTCATGTGCTCTGCCTTGGCAGCCCAGGTTTTCACTGGTTCAGACCCTGGGCATGGACCTAGCGCCACTCATCAAGCCATTCTGAGGTGGCGTCCCACATAGCACAACCAGAAGGACCTACAACTAGAATATACAACTATGTACTGGGGGGCTTTGGGGAGAAGAAAAAGGAGGAAGAAGAAGAAGAAGAAGAAGGAGAAGGAGAAGGAGAAGGAGGGGAAGGGGAAGGGGAAGGGGAAGGAGAAGGAGAAGGAGAAGAAGAAGAAGAAAGGAGGATTGGCAACAGATGTTAGTTCAGGTGCCAATCTTTAAAATAAAAAAGAATTATACCAGAGAAAGATGATTAATTTTAATTGTTTATTTAATGACCTCAAGAGAATGGGACAATAGGTGGTCTCTAGGGTTTGTGTCTGAAAGGTAGTGACTGTAGCTGTAAGAACACATGCATCCCTCCCAACCCGGAGAGGTCCTCTGTCTGCCATCAGCAGGTATGTTTTAAGATTCTAAAGACGTACTGATATTAATCTCAATGAGGGGTGTGTAGACAACAATGTGAGGAGGGGAACTTACCCTTTGGATCTAGATAGTTCTCGAAAAATATTTTGCCACTGCAGAAGTTATGCATCTGAACATGGAAGGAAGAGGATGAGCACTTATTCTACAGAGTGTTCTAGGAGAGAGCCTGGCTCAGCTGAGTTCCTCACTAACAGCCCATGAACAACATGTATTGGAATGGGTGAGAGAAGAGCTCCAAGAATTTGAGGGAATGTGCATTGTCTTGATTCTACAAATTTTTAGAAGGGGAGTCAAGGTAGAATAGACAAATATTTAAATAAAATGAAACAATCAGAAGTTGAATAGACTTTCCAGTAAAAAAAAAAAAGTAAAAGGAACCAGCATTACTTAAGATTATAAAGCAGGAAACATGTGTCCCCTAACAGCAAAAAGTACAACAAAATGAGGAAAAGAATCATAGGAAAGAAGATTTTAGCTGTTCTATTTTCTACATAGCATTTGGGACACAAGAGCCACTATATTAAATATAACATAAGTTTAAAATGAATTCTTAAATGCCTTAGCTAAATTAAATGTTGTATTAAGAAAAATCTTTGATAATTTGAATATCTGGTTTTGCGATGGATTGTCTTTAATACTTGCAAGGTTGTGTTTAATACTCAAACTTATGGGCATAGGAACAGATATGGCCCTTGATGTCTCAGTTTTGCATATGATGTGACATCCTTATTGCTGAGCCATCTTAAATCCATTTCTATGGGACCAGAGATAATCTTACCAGAAATGATACTTTTCTGGAATGGTAGGATGTTAGAAGTGTTGGCAAACACTTAACGAAATCCAATTCTTTTGTATTACTATTTTCTCATGAAATGTCTTCATAGGGCAGTACTACCTCCAATTTACAATCTCTCTCCCTCACAAGTACTATAGGACAGAATGAGTATCCTATACATCTTGAGGGGAGAGTAGAAAGAGAAAGAGAGAGAGAAAGACCTAGGAAAGGGAATTTTTTAAGTCAGAGTCTTTAGTATAGTTAATTATTCCTGGGAGAGAAAATGTCCCTAAATCCCATTCTCATCTCATCTTGATGCTGCTTTCTAGTATAACTCGGGGGCATATGCACTGTTATTGGACTCTTTCCCATAGTTTTAGAGTCTCTAGTTTGTCAATTAAAAGTATGATGATTTACCAAGGAAATATTTAGTACCTAGACTAGAACATGGGTCAGAGTCTGGTGTAATAAAATGGGTCCAGGGCTAGGATTCTGGGAATCAGAGATCTAGTCACAGATGTGTAGATTGGTTGTTATTTGCATGTCATTGGGAAAACCAAGGTTCTCCATCTTCTGTTTTCTCACCTATAGAATAAAGACATGGACTAGATTACCACCTGTTCCAACTTTATTCTTCTTCAAGCAATGAGGAAGGATTGACATTTAAGACTCCCTGAGCTGAGGAGCATCTGCTCTGAAAAGAATTAATCAAGATTAATTTTGGTAACACATTTACTAGGTCAGACTGAAAAACAAAGAATAAGTGCTGTATGGAATTAACAATAAAAGCACAAATGTAAGGTGTTAGGGGTGTTCATTCTTAATGTCACAGTGTGAATACACAATGCAAAAATCAATTTGTTTAGAAATTTCTCACTTTTGTTACTGATTATAGGGCTGACATAATCAGTAATTGTATTATGATAGGCTTATATTTCATGAACTTATAATGTTCAAGGCAAGCTGAAAGCGTTGACAGGAGGATTTGATTTAAAATTATCATGAGGCTGGCCTAGTTAAGTTCACATGTTCTAGTTCAGCAGCCTGGGGTTCACCAGTTTGGATCCTGGGCGTGGACCTACACACTGCTCATCAGGCCATTCTGGGACAGCATCCCACATAAAAGAATTAGAAGGACTAACATCTAGGATGTACAACTATGTACTGGGACTTTGGGGGAAAAAAAAAGAGGAAGATTGGCAACAGATGTTAGCTCAAAGCCAATCTTCCTAACCAAAAGAAAAAAAAAAGGATATAAAGAAAGATTTAAAAAAATAAACTAAAGTAACCAGAAATCTCTTGATTTCATATTCTTATTTATAAATATTAAAAATTACACTTGGGAACTAAAAAGAAAACAATGATTGTATTGGTTTTACTTAAAGAAAGATTTTAAATGGTTATCATATTTTAAAATTTTAGACATTTAGCGAATCTTGCATAAAAAAATACATAGAGAAATTCTGAAAGAGATATTTTGCTTCATATTCCACTTTTGGTAAGGGTAGCTAACCAAGCTTTTTTATAGTCTCACTCTCCTTAATAGTTTTGTTTTCAAGACTGATTAAAACTCTGGCAAACAGGAACTTGCATATGCATCTGTAAGTGATTATGAGTCACTCAGAGTTACAGTCTTGGGAATGATTTGCTCGTTATAGCTTTCACTTATTTGTTTTAATTTAGTTTATGCTTATTGAATGTATTCATAAGAGATTTGCTCTGTACCTAATACCATTAACAGGATCATAATAACAGGGGGACCTGAGGGACCTGAGCAGGATCTTCTCACTCTCTCAGTATGGTTAGTGTAACCAAGGGCAGTTATACCCTACAGGGAACAGAGACATGGTACATACATAAGAAATATTTCATAAAAGATGAATACTGCATAATCTCATCTATATGTGCAATCTAAACTAGTCAAACTCATAGAAGCAGAAAGTAGAATGGTTATTGTCAGGGGCTGAGGAGGGGAAAAGGAGAGATCCTGGTCAAGGGGTACAAAGTTTCAGTTATGCAGCCTGAATAAATTCTGAAGATCTAATGTACAGCAATGTGACTATAGTTAACAATACTGTATTGTATACTTGAAATTTGCTAAGAGGGTAGAATTTAGGTATTCTCATCAAAAAAAGGAAGAAAATAGTAATTCAAGATGATGAATATGTTAATTAGCTTGATTGTGGTGATTATTTCATAATGTATATGTATGTCAGAACATCAGGTTGTACTCCTTAAATACATATGATTTTTATTTCTCAATTATACCTCCATAAATTTAGGAAAAAATTTAAAAAGAATAAAACAATGTACTAATAAAGAGAAAAATGTTTGTTGAGTAAATAATAAAGATAACTTCTGCTATGACTTGTACAAAGATTGGGGGAGACTATAAGAATGATTATGAAGCATGAGGAGAAGAAATTTAAACTTTCAGTTAACTTTTATATAAAATGTTTCAAAACCTGCTGTTGTTTTCCCTCAGGTTTTCCAAGAAAATAGAATTACATCAAAAATCAATCATTAATTTTAATTGCTTATTTTAAGTCCTCTGGAGAAGAAGGCAAGCAATTTTCTCTAGGGTCCTGGTGGCACAGGGAGTGGAAGTAGATATAAGTGTCTTATCATCTCCCCAAGACTAGCTCTCCAGAGGTGGGGATGGGGGCTGCCTTTTCCACTACCAGGTTGGTTTGTAGCTCAGAGAAAATATGGATATTACTGTTCATATAAGGTATGTAGAAATTGCCTTAGATTCAGTTAGTTCTTCACGGGAAAAATCATTTGGGGAAACTTGAGCCACTGCAAACATTAAGTATCTAGAACAGAAAATACCCTCTTTCTACAGAGCTTTGTATAGAGGGCCTGGCTTGGCCCATCTCTTCCATAGCAGTATCTGGAACAACTGTTTCCTGGGACTAGGGGAATAGAAAGGCCTGGAAACTTTTCAGGTCTATATCTGTGAGTTTCTGTGATTTTTTGGGGAAGAGTTGTGCAAGAGAGAATAGGCAGGTATTTAAATAAAATGGAATTAAAAAGACCAAAGTGAACCTTCTGGAAAAACATAACAAACAAGACCTACTCTAAATAAGGTTTTAGAGCTTTGAAAAAGAATATACTGGTTCACAAGGGAAAAAGAAAAAAATAAAGGAAGAAATAATAAAGAAGAAGTTTTAAAAAACCACACTTCGAAGATTTAAAGGTAATATAAATTGTTTAATCCATACAATAACATTACTTGGGAGATAAGGAACCAGGGTATTTAATTTGCACATTAGTTTTAAGTTGAATTCAAACAGAAGAAATGTGAAACTTTACCAGAATTAGGGAAATAAGGCAACAGCTCTCAACAACAGATGATTATTTATCTCCCTCTCCCCCTAAGGGGACATTTGACAATATCTGGAGACAATTTTGATTGTCACAATGGAAGGACTATGGATGAGGGTTATACTGCCATCTAGTGGATAGAAGCCAAAGATCCTGCTATACATGGTACAATGCAGAGGGCAACTCCCCATAACAAAAAAGTAATCCAGCACAAAATGTCAGTAGTGCCGAGGCTGAGAAACACGAAAAAGAGAATTAAGAAATAATTTCATAATAGTGATAATTGTCTGGAATACATTGCCTTCTGATTGATTGATCTTTAAATGAAAGTTGTACCATTTATTTTACAAAAATATACTGAACTTTAATATGAGGCATTTCTAGAGATAAAAATTTATAATAAAGATCTGAAGTTTCTTATACACTAATATTATATAAATATTGCTTTTGGAAAAACTTTTTCATATATAATGCACTGCTGCAGGAGATTGTTGACAAAAATAATCCATAGCCAATCTATAAATGAAAATTTGGGAGAGTTTATTCTGAGGTGAAATCTGGGGACCATGGCCCGGGGCCTTTCTTCCCGAAGGAAGAAAGGGCACCAAAGAAGTCAGGTTCACAGAGTGCTTATATACCCCCAAACAGGATGTTTCACATAGGATTGAAATGTCCCTTTTACAATAGTCACGAGAGTGCTCTGTTGGCACAGTGATTGATGGACACAGCAGGTTGGTCTGCTGTCTCGGTGAAAACAGCAGGGTGGCAGGTCTGCTGTCTGGAGCTGAGTGGTCACAGGTGAGCTGGGTGGTCAAAGGTGAGCACAGCAATCAGTTCCTAGCCTAAGGAAAGATGCTTATCCTTAAGGAAATGCCAATGTGGGGGAAGTTGCACCTTTATCTTAAGGCCATTTGTTCTTGCCATAGGAAATGTTTTAAAGCAGATATGCAATGCGTGCTCAACAGCCACAGTCAGGCCCTTTTGGAAAAAACAAAGTCAGGCGGAATTAGGTTTATACCAAATGGCTTCCTCATATACTCCAGTATATCCTGTTGCTTGCCATTTCAATTTGTCAAGATCATAGCAGCATTCTTGCTAGGCTTTACCTAGGAAAAATAAATTCCAAGAATGCCTGGCCCTTGCACGGATGGAATGCCATCTGCATACCTTGCTGATTGTCCTTAAGATACTCTCCAAGAGAATGACCTGGGATGGGCTGGTGTGCTTCCGGGGGATGAAGAATAGAACCTTTGGACGTTGGCTTGCATTTTCCTGCAGGCAAGAGTTCCAGCTATTGTACTTGCTTGAGATTCTTTACCCACAAATAAATATGTGGCGATCCAAGGGACCTCACCTCAGTCCTTGAAGGTGATGGTCCCCTGTCCCATTGAATAACATAGATTGTGTTCTGTCAACTTCTGTCCACCCCTTCAGCTGGCTGCCCAGCTGGTCTCAGCAGCAATGCACATATAGAGAATACTTAAATAAGTATACAGCTAGATAAATTTTCCAAAAGAAGAAATACCCCTATAACCAGGACCTAGACCAAGAAACAGAACATTACCAGAATCAAAAAAGCCTTCTACATGATCTCTCTTGTCTCTAATCTCTTACCCTGAAGGAGTAAGTAACTTCTTGACTTTTATCATGATAGGTTTCTGTTTTTTAACCACACAGAAGTGAATGCTTAGGGTATGCATTGTTTCATTCCAAAACAAACTTGTGCAATGCATCCATGTTGGATGGATGCAATTGCAACACATTCAATCTCATTGTTGTATAGTATTCTTTTGTAGAAATATATCATTATTTATTTACCTACTTTCATGTTGATAGGCAGTTGTTTTTACTATTTTCTATTACCAATAATATTAATGTGAACATTCTTATACACATCTTTTATAGAGATAGACACTCACTTATTGTGCATATAAAATCAGGGGTTGAAATTATTTGTGAGTGTGAATATATACAAAATTTAGATTTAATAAATATTTTCATACAGTTTTCTATGATGTATGCCAATCCACACTTCCACTGTCACACTTTCAGTGTGTGAGCTTTGGGCTTTTAAACATCCTCACCAATATGTAATGGTGTCTTTCATTTTAATTTTAGCCATTATGTAGAGTATTTTATTTCTCTGATGACTAACAAAGTTGGATATCCGCTTTTACGAGGTGTCTCAATATCAAAATGCAGAATAGAAAGCCAGTGAAATGAGTTCAGATTGATGGTTTTGAGGGTCCTGCAACTCATGCTATCAATCTACCTGTCATCATTGCCACCTCCATTTAGGGTCAAATGGCTCAGAGATATAATATTCTCCATTGTCATGAATATATTCCAACTCATCTGCTATTTCTTAATCACCACAAATAGAAATGAGTATATACACTGATAGATTTATATTAATATAGATATAGAATGTGATGGCTGGATGTTTAATAAAGAATATTCATTTTAAGCCCCTCTTTTGACAGAGTGGAAAGTGAGGACCAAAAAGGAAAAGTGATTTGTTGAAGGTCACAGTTATAGAGAGTTGAGGGTAATGCTTCACATCCAATTTTGTTGTCATTGCTTCTCCAGTTCATAGCATGTTTCTACAGAAGATTTCAAGCTAGGTTAAACTTGCTGCTTCATTAGAAAGAGCCACACACACTGAAATAGTGAGAATTATTACTGTTTTATTTAAAAAATTTTGCTAACCAGTTTTTCACCACCGTAGAGCTAATTGCTTGTATCATTATACATAGACCCTAATTGTCATCACTGGTTGTGTTTATCTTTAGGGATACCAATGCAGGAAGATATAAGGAAGTACAATAAAGAAATTGACCTATAACACTGACTTATTACACAAATTACTGAAAGAGGCTATGATCTTGGAGCCAGAGATGGGATATGAGAGCCTAAAAATTTTGTAATGATAGTTTGGTCAGTGTCTGGCTTGATATATAGAGAAAGTATGGCTGTAAAGTCTACAGAAAGTGCTAAATCCAAAGGTGAGGTTGAGTAGTGAAACAGAATAAACTGGTGAGGAAAGTCTTCTGAAAGTGAAACTGTATGCTGGGTTATAAATAAAAATCACTGTTCCATTTACTGCAATGAAAACTATCTTTTTAAAAGTAGAATTTTGTCCATACAGATCAGTAGTGAGGTAGTGCTATGGCCAATGTGGGCTTACAACAGGGAAGAATGGAATGGTAGTCTGAGGGTGATAAGAACCAGATGCCTCTTCCCAAATACTGAACAGGAAATGTACTCCAAAGTGCATGAGTTCATCACAACACATAGATATTGGCTGATTTGCAACTAAGTGTGCAATTTCAGCCATGGCCCTAGGATAGGGCCACACAGAATAACGTAAAATGCGGTACTCTGGATGAATTATCGAAACTCATTTCTTCACAATGTGTGGTCTGGGACTTAGATCAGTAGAGCAGTTTCAAGCATCTGGTTTGGACATGAAAATCGTGTGGACAGCAGGGGTAGCAGAGAAGAAACCTCTACTCAACTGTAACCAAAAGCGAAGGCAGAGTCAGGAAAAATAAGACATAATGTCCCTGGGTACAGAGCTCAAACATGACCTGAGGCTGGGAGCCACAACTGGAATGTGACAGACTCGGTGAGCAGGCTCTAAAGTGAATAAAGACACATCCTGGAAACTCCTTTTCGTGACATGATGCCATGAAAAATACCATCTTTTCTTTCAACACCAGGGGTTTTGTCCCTGATGGGGAATTAGTAGGCTTTGTATGACCTTAAAAAATCTCTTGGTCAATCTCAGATATATATATCTGATGTACATATATAAACAATACATATATCTACACACACACACACACACACACACACACATATATATATATATTAAACCCATGTTAAAGAGATGAGGAAAGTGAGGCTTAAGAAGATTAATTAAACTATGGCCACACAGCTAACAAGTAAATCATAGTACAGGTTCCCCCTTCTATCTGAAAGTTCACTTTAGGCTACTTTGCATTTATGGAAGACCCACATTAGTACCTGCTTAGGCTAACTGAAAGAAACTTAAAGAGGATTTTTGTTTTAATGAAAAAACCTTTCAGAGTTTCTTTTGCAGGGTTCCCTTATGCAGGCAGCAGTGAGGGTGGTGCCACCAAGTTCCTCCCCCAGGAACTGCACTCAGTATGTTAGCATCAAGCCACCATAGCTTTGAAATATGTCTGAGCATCTGGGCTTTTTCCAGATTTATTTTGGTTATTCTTCGGGTCTAGGAATGCTCAAAACTTTTCCCATATAAATTACAGATAATCACTTCTATTTGTGCCATGTCATCTTGTGAAAGTTTCATAGGAATGCTCTACTTCAGATTGCAGGGTTAACGTGTATACAGATTTGAATTCGTTTGTCTCATTTCAAACTCCATTTATTATTTTATTTTATTTATTTACTTTTTAAGATTGGCACCTGAGCTAACTAACATCTGTTGCCAATCTTTTCTCCTTCTCCTTCTTTTTTTTCTTCTCCTTCTCCCCAGAGCTCTCCAGTATGTATAGTTGTATATTCTAGTTGTAGGTCCTTCTGGTTGTGTTATGTGGGATGCCACCTCAGCATGGCTTGATGAGTGGCGCCATGTCCGAACTCAGTATCCAAATCAGTGAAACTCTGGACCACTAAAGCAAAGCATGTGAAATTAACCACTTGGTCACAGGGCGGGCCCCTCCATTTATTATTTTAAATCTCTCCCTTTTTGCTCATTTTCTTAAATGAAGATAAAACAGAAATAAGTACCAAAATGCTGCTTTTCTGACCATGTTAAAGGCTATTAAATCAGTGTCTTTAAAGGAAAAGGTAGGAGCCAGCCTGGTGGCAGAGTGGTTAGGTCTGATGTTCTGCTTTGGTGGCTGAGGTTTGTCAGTTTGGATCCTGGGTGTGGATCTATGCACCACTTGTCGAGCCATGCTGTGGCAGGCATTCAACGTATAAAGTAGAGGAAGATGGGAAAAGATGTTAGCTCAGGGCCAGTCTTCCTCAGCAAAAAGAGAAGGGCTGACAGCAGATGTTAGCTCAGGGCTAATCTTCCTCAAAAAATTAAAATAAAAATAAATAAAGGAAAAGGTGAAGAAAAAACAATGAGATATCCTTTTTCCTTAAACATATATGGGAAATATGGCCAGTGATCCAATGTTACATCACATGAATAGGTTTAATTTTATACATATGAATATATTCAATATGTCTTAATAAATTAGATTAAGTTGGGCGGGATTTGGACAATGATATAGAGGTCCTAATATATGGAATATTCCATGAACAACAAATAAATCATTTGAGATTATAAAAGAAGATATCTAAGAGTAACGTTTTTGTCCTAAAATTCTGTTCAATTAGTAATTGAATACAAGTAAATTACTAAAAACTGCAGGTTATTACTGTGTTGTTTCATTCTCAAGATATTTGATGCACATAACACAGTCCATTTTATACACTAGAAGGATATATAAAATTACAGAAGATGATCTAAATGAAAAACCTGTACAACCCATTACTCTTTCCTTCCAGGAACCAAAAAGAGTGTCTCCATGTTCCTTTCTTGACAATAACCTAAAATAAAATGTTTAATTTTGACAATCTGAAACAAAAGTTATGTTTTTTATAGATGCGTTAACTATTAATTGATTACAGTGAGAAAAACATAAGCAATTAAGTTATTGGAATATTATTAAGATAATGTAACATCCAGCTACTCAGCAATGGCCACTATTAAAATCATGTTTTGAACATGGTTACAGTTAATTTCACAGGTACACAGAGACACAATATAAATCATTACAGATAGAGTACTAAAGTAAATTTGTTCTTTGTGGTTTTTTATTACATGCAAATTTAAGTTAATAACTCTTCCTTTCAACTTAAATTGTATCAATTGGGAATTACAGTTGCTTTTTAAATTTTAACCAGTATAATGCTATGAACACTCCAAGGGAGATGGAGTCCTCTTCTCCAGTGCCCTTTGAGAAAGAAAGTCCAGATACGTTACCTCTAACTTCCATTCATGAAGTTTCTGTACAGTTGTGAATTGCACCATATCTGTTCTCTGTGGTGAGAGCAAGAAGGAAATCCACAACCTCATGGGAAGTCCATGAGATGCAATATAAACCTAGAGTGGCTGATCCTGGGGATGTCTGCTGATATAAGTGGTGTGGAATGGTGAGGAGTAGAGGATCCGAGAAGTTCTCTACATTAAATGATCGCTGTTACTGATATTTATTCAACCTGGCCAAAAGACAAGAAGAAAAGATGGACATCATGTAAGATCAACATGCTAGACTAAAACAAAGTAAAATAAAGGTATTTGTTTTTGGTAATTTCACAAAGGGACACTCATTCATTTATTCAATATTTTGAATGGCATCCTGGAGCCATAAATAGCATAGTAGAAACATTAGTGAACAAGACAAAAAAGGATCTTGCATTTATGGAATTTTGATTTAGCGCAGGAATTTTTAATTTATTCATATTTATTCATTTACTACTTATTTAATTCTAAATATTATGATGGAACATTTATAGGGTAATACTAGTACATAGGTAGGATACAAACAAACCTAATTTAATCCACTGACACTCCCTTCCACATGAGCAAGTTTATAAATTCATTTTTTAAAAAAATAATAGGAGCCTCGGGAGTTTTGAATTAACATGGACAGAGGGGTTTCTCTGCCAATGCTATCTCACTGGGGTACAACCATGAACAGATAAGGGAGGTATAAAATTATCTTCTTTGCGAGTTAACCTGTTACTACTCTTCCTTAGTTTGAAGAGAAGATTCAGATCAGTAATGATTACCCCCTACACTTAATTTAGACAAAAAGATAAATGATAGAAAATATCTAGAAAGTGTATTGGTGAGACCACAGGCATCTATGTCAAAGTACCTGAACTTCAGTTCTCAGAATCTTTAAATAAATACTTTTGGGTGAAAATGTAGCATCACCTGGAACATAATTTAGTGTCAATTACTTTTTTCAAGGCAGCTTTCACATCCTTATTCCTTAAGCTGTAGATCAGTCAGTTTAACATAGGGATGACAACTGGGTAGAAAACAGAGACCATTTTGTCTATGTCCATGGAGTAACTTGATTTGGGTCAGAAAAAAATGAACAGAAGTGTGTCATGAAATATAGGCACAGTGGTTAAGTAGGAGGCATATGTAGAGAGGGTTTTGCTTCTCCAACACCTGGGTTCATTCTAAGGATGGTAGATATGATGTAGTTGTAGGAGACAACAGTGATGATGCTGCATCCACGACATAGATACTGAAAGTGAACAACACTATTTCACTGATGGTTGTATCTGATGTGGAAAGGGCTAGAAAGGGTGGGATCTTACAGAAAAAGTGATTGATGATATTGGAATTGCAGAATGACAATTGAAATGTGAAACAGGTGTGGATTGCTGAATCTACCAAGCTGACAATGTAGACAACGGATACTAGGTGGGTACAGACCCTCCTGGATATGGCAATTGTAGAAACAAGTGGATTGCAAATGGCTACATAATGGTCATATGCCATGACAGCCAACATAAGACATTCCAAAACTACCAAAAGCCCTAAAAAATACATCTAAGTGGCACATAAATTATATAGAATCCTCTTTGTTCAGATAAAATATCAGCCAGCATCTTGGGAGTGACAGTGGAGGAATAGCAGACATCATAGAATGATAGATTGCTCAGGAAATAATACATGGGTGTGTGGAGTCTGGAGTCTATCTTGATCAGCAGGATCATGCCTAGATTGGCAATCACAGTTATGCCATAGACCAGCAGAAAGAGCACAAAGAAGTCAGTAGACGTAGTGCAGTTCTCAGTAGCCATCACTCAGGTATGGAAATCCTTGGTTGTAAAAGAAGAAAATGTAAATGGAGGGTAACATCATCTTATTTTCTTAACACTTAAACTACTGGTCCTTTCTAATCTTTACTAATTAGAAAAACAGACAAACACCACTAGGACAGCTTTAGGTAAACTGACTCTCTTGGAAAAACACGCAATTTAATATAAATCAATAAAATTATAATGATAATAATATTGCCTACATTTGTAGTGTACTGTACTGATTTTTCAAGACATTTTCATTCAAATTAAATCATTCTATTTCCACACCAGCCATGTAGTATTTATGATGATTTTTGCTACTTGTATCTTATACATTAAAAAATTGACTGTCTCAGAGTTGAGACAATACTTCTTACAGTTAATTGGTCCAGAGAATCCAAATATTCTGACAGGCTTTTTTTTTTCAATTTTGCAGAAATGTTATATTCTGTAATAGAGAAGCATAGTTAAGTGACTGGTACGGGTAATGAATACATTTCTTTGTCACCATTCACAATTGTGGAGCTGACAGATCTATGACAAGTTCCTGGATGTAGCATTACCCTCTTTTCCATTAATCTGTCAGGTCCCATCCAGCCTCCATAAGCAAAGGATAGAGATAGATGTGATCCAGAACCCTCTGGAGCAGGGAGCGTGGTGGTTGCTGGAGAAGAGGGTGGAAGGATCTCCAAGAGTGATCACTAGGGTGTGCAGACAGGAGTATGCCAGTGCTAACAAGGTCCCTCTGACAGCTGCTGTGCATCAGGGGAGATTATAAAGAACATTTGGGATGTAATTGTAGGGATGTTGGTAGCACAAATAACAGAGAGGCAAGAAAGGCAGTATTGTTTACAGTGTGAGTTCCTCTGCCCTAATTGAGTAGAATTGACATGATCTGTTTAGCAGAAGAGCAGATGTTTTAGACATATGATAAAATTCCACATTCGTACACTGTCCCTTGATGTCCAAGAGAGAACTGTGCATCATCATGATCTCTACAAATTTTAATATTGCTTATTGTTTTCTTTGATCCCAGTTTCTCTTGAGTGTCTCTGAAGTCTCCATTTCTTTGGTTGAAAAAGGTTGGTGATATTTGGGAGGCCATTTGTATTCTATGTCTCACAGTTATATTTTACCCAAACCAATTATATTACATGCAGTGTCATATATAATCCCCTCTGTTCTGTGAGAATTTAAGAAAAGTGAATTTGAAAGTAGACAAAGGACAGAAAAATAATATATGTATAATTTTCTAGTGATCAGTGTGCAGGTCTCCAAACTGTTGGTCTGAATTTATTTAAATTTCTGTTCCTGTAGATATATCATTTAAAAAAAAATCCTTTCCTTTAAAAATGAACATATTTTTTAAAATATACAAAAGTACAGGGAAGAGATTTAAAACAATAAAAAACGTGCAACCACCTCCATAATCCACACTTGCATTTGACTGTATTCCCTACTATGTACTTATGTATTTTAAATAAATTGATAAAATTAATCAAAATAAAATTGTGTAGAATGTTGTACTTCTTTAGTTTATAACATACTTTCAGTGGAAAAAGGATAAAAGCACTAAAGAGATATAAAATATAAATCAGAAAAACAGCGAAAAATATTAGCGCCTAACTCAGAACTACTGACTCCTTTCTTGCAGGCATTTCTGTCTGCAGGAGGGTTCAGCATTGTCTCCTGACTGACCTGGATTATATAGCCATCTCTGTGTCTGGCCCCTTGGTATTGAATAGTTTCTCAGGAATAAGTGATCGATGTAATAATATGGTTTATCATCTGATATTTCATACAGGTAGGGTCATTTTGAAAGAGACATGGACATTATTTTGGTGAAGAAGATTGGCCTTTAGTTAACATCTGTTGCCAATCCTCCTCTTTTTGCTTGAGGAAAACTAGACCTGAGCTAACATCTGTGCCAATCTTCCTCTGTTTTGAATATGGGTCTCCCCCACAGCATGGATTGATGAGTAGTGTATGTCTGCACCCGTAATCTGAACTGGCAAACCCTGGGCTGCAGAAGTGGAGCACATCAAACTTAACCACTGCACCACCAGGCCGGCCCCTGGACATTATTAAAATATCTTTTGCTTCTCTCTACATTACTTCCCAATATGATACTTACTTATCAAATATTATGCTTATCCAGTTAATAAGAATTTCTTATTTCCATTTCCAAAATTCCTATGCAGGCATTTCATTTTAATATCATTATTACAAAATAAGAACTCACCCATTCATGTTCTCATAGTAACATAGAAACACATACACAAACACTTTCCCATTAAAGATATTCACAAAGTAAAGATTTTTGCAAAACCAGCAAAAAAACTGACCACAATCATACTACATAGGAATAATTATATTTTGTTTTCTATATGATTGGATTTTTAATTTTTAAACAAAAATGATATCAGAATAAACATATGTTTTATAAGTAAATAAGTATTACGAATAGAAGCAATGCATTTGTTTCTGCATTGTTTATTCAATCTCTCTCTGCTAATTGCCACTTGGTTTATGTACAATTCTTCATATCTGTGAATACTCTGATGTGAGTAAAATTATACATACATAATTTATAACAGCCAGGTGTTTCTTTACAATAGATTATAAAAAACCTGAAATTAAAGAGCAAAGAGATATTACTTTAAATAAAGGCAATTTTGGCTCTTTTTAAACATAGATGTTCCAAATTATCTAATTATCAATATATATTATCATATATTTTATATATTGTCAAATGTCCCGAATTGTCTCTAACAATCTCATTACATGATATAGAAACTGAAACAAAGTAGTGACAAGTAAACTTCTAGAGTCTCATAGGCATTGTTTCATTGAATTCATAGAAATTGCTCACAATAGAGTCCTAAATACAGTGCAATAAAAAAATATATACCTTGAAAGACAACTCTCTTAAATACTCTTAAAATGGTATGGTATGTTTATGTTAAAGTGACATTGGAAATTCACAAAATTAGTGACCAATGGACTCCTGGATTTCTGAAACAACTGAGAGATCATTCAATTTCCATGTAGAAACCAAGGCAGGATCTGAAGAGTATTGAGAAAAAAAAGGGAGCAAATAGCACACTGGGAGGTAATCTGTTTTATTTGTATCAGCTGTGCACTTCAACATAATTAATATTGGTGTGAAGAGAAAGTCATGTGGATGGCAGTTACATCGTACAATTCTGGGAAGTAAATAGAAAATAAAGAAATTGATGTTGTTTGAAGTTGTGCAACCTTGAAGCTTTGGGGGATAATCTCTGTATTGTGCATTTTTTGACTAATATTTTATCATCTATGTGAGCCATTGCTGTCCACTTACATGTATAGGTTGTTATGTGTTCTTTAAATGCCTACAATTGATTAGTGTTCCAAGAAAACGTACAATAATCATGTACAGTAGCTGTACATCTTGAGTCTCAATGCAGTTAATTTAATTGTCAGAAAATTTGTAAATGTACAATTTGTGTAAACAGCAACATCAAAAGCAAGATGTGCAAGGCATGTTCCAGCTTATGCATTGCAATACCTCAGGTAGTTTCATGTTTCTTCTGCACTCTAAATGCAGTAAAAAGAAATTTAGTTTATCTGCATTTTTTGTTTACTTGTTTATCTTACTTTTCTTGTAGAGTTTGTTGCTGCTTTCTATTATGCAGGAACACTTTTCAGGCAATATTCAATGAAATTAATATATTTTTAATTTTTGTAAAAGTAGTTTTGATGACCAATTTTAATGCCTTTTTCAAAATATGTGTCTGCTATTTGTGTGATAATCCCAATGCTAAAATAACAAATGGTCTCCTGTGGGAGATCTTATTGGTGCAAATCTCAAACCACGTAAGTAATTGCTAACAATTTTCCACCAGGTAAACTCAATAAAATGATATATTTGTGGTACCTAAGAGCTTTACTACCACTCTCTGCTTTTCTCGTGCATATTTGGAGGCACAAAAGGAGTCATCCTTGGTGATCTTCCCCTGATTCTTTTCCTTACTCATTTGCCCTAAGGTATTCCCTATCTCCTTGGATGTCAAATTCCTCAGGCTACACTGTTTAGTCATGATCCAAACTTTATCCTCATAAACATTGCTTCTCCTACAGACCATATAATCTAACTCCCACTCCACATTAAATCCCCATTAAATGGGTGGCAATATATTGCTGAAAATTGGATGATCTAAATTACTTCCCAAAGGAAATTGTGTGTTAATAGGGAATGGCCTTTTTAATCATGGGGCAAAAGACTTACAGTAAAATTTAAGGCATGAGAGACACTTAAGTGAGAAAAAATATCTCTATCCATGTGGCTTTCCTGGTATCACTGATCCCTTAATATAATGCCATGCAGGCAACTATGTATAAATTCATTTGTTCGGAAAATTCTTGTCTGCCCCTAAGGCATGGGCCTATATCAAATGTTCAGTTCTGATTATGCCACCAAGAAAAATTAGGTTTATTCAGTCTCACTGTTGCAGGAAACAAGATGATGGTGTTCAAGACATTCTATGCCAAAATATGCCATTTTATCATACTGATTATTTTGAATTAATGTTACTTAAGAAACAGCCGGTGCAAGAAGTCCACTCTGACCCTTCTTTGTCTCCCTGAAAGCAGGAAAAAATTGCCCTTGTGAAAGGTTGTCCCCGCACCAGGAGATAGACAGCATCCTTATCATCGGAGAAGGGAATTCAGGCCCAAGAAGACTGTGTAAACAAACTCTGTTTAGTTTCTTCACTAATAGCACCCAAGCCTAAGTGTTTTTGTCTTGTCAATTCTTCACAAATTTATTTTTTCTTTGTCTAGAGGGTGTAAAAATTGCCTGTTTCAGTCACTTCTTTGGGTCTCATATCTTGGGGCTCTTGTCTGTACAAAAAATTAAATTAAATTCTTTTTCTTCTGTTAATCTGTGTCAATTTTATTATTAGACCAGCCAAAAGAATCAAGAGAGGTAGGGCGAAATTTTCCCTCCCCAACAAAGAAAAGCACGGGCTGGGCCACCTGGTGGTGCAGGAGTTGAGGGCGCAGGTTCCGCATGGGCGGCCTGGGCTTCGCTGGTTTGGATCCTGGGTGCGGACATGGCACCACTTGGCAAGCCATGCTGTAGTAGGCGTCCCACATATAAAGTACAAGAAGATAGGCACGAATGTTAGCTCAGGGCCAGTGCCCTCAGCAAAAAGAGGAGGATTGGCAGCAGATGTTAGCTCAGGGCTAATCTTCCTCAAAAAAAAAAAAAAAAAGCACGGGCTGTAGTTTGCTAACAGCTGCTTTATTCTATAAGCAAGCAGCACATTTTTAGTAACATAAAAGATAATTTATGAAATATTCTATGAAAGTTGTATTATTTATTAATTTTACAAGAATATCCCAAAACATGTTATGTTTAATAAACTACCAGAGATTAAAAATTAATGAAATCCTGCAGTTGTGTACAAACTGACAGTAAGTAGTCTTTGTTTGTGAAATCCTTTTAAGTTATGTGTGTGTATGTATTTATTTATCATTACAAAATAGCAAGTGAATTTTCAGAAATGAAAACATTCCTACACCCAGAACCTAGAGCAAAACACGGAATTTAAGGAACATTTCTAAGACTGTCCATGGGCCCTAACAAAAATCAGTGTTCAATATGATAGATAGTTTTGTATGTTTTTTAAAAACTACGTGGTAGCGGAATAATTCAGTTTTCATCCTTTTATATCTGGACCCTTTTGCTCAATATTATGTATGTGAGATTCCTCCATGCAGTTGCTTGTGGCAATAGTTCATTCTCATTGCTGTGTAGTATCCTAATGAACATAGTACAGATTATTTGTCATATTCCAAGTAATGTGACTGTGGTCATTTTTATACAAACTTGGCTGTACATCTTCACTCATTGCTATTGAATACAAGAGTAGAAATGGAATTTTAGGGCCGGCTACAATAGATACTGCCTTACAGTTTTCCAAATTTGATCATCAATCTGACTTCCACTGACAAGGTGTGAGATCTGTAGTTGATCCACATTCACACAAGTACTTGATATTAATATTGTGAATCTTATTCATTTTTGCTACTCTTTAGGTGAATCATGGAACAGCACTGAGGTTTTAATTTTATATACCTCAACACAACATAACAAAGTGTATAACCATTTCTATAGTCTCTATTAAATTCTGAATACACAAGGGAAGGTAAGTTTTTCCAAAATAACCAAATTTTACTCCTCATATTCTTTAAGTTTAGTCATTTAGAAACTATGTGAAATGAGAAAGTCTTTGTGTCCTTATTTCTGGTCATGAACAACAGGCATATTGCATTTTACTTCTACCTACTTCTAGGATGTAAATCTCTAAAGCCTCTGCCTTCACTCTTCTGTGTTATCTGAATGTGATTAAATAGATTTCTGTTTCTGTACTTTCCCCTGTGAATGTTTCAACAAATTTACCAAAGGCTAAACTTTTAATTCTTCACTCATCACCAAATTGACCAATGACATAAATTTACTAGAATTTATTTTAATGCTATGCTTATGGCTAGTATCTCTGGTGAAACCTGATGTTTAGTGACATTCAAATAGATCCTCTACATAATGATTTTCAATTCATTTTCATTGCTTATACAGTTTCTTCCATTTCTGAAACATTCTTCTTCACCTCCCATTTAGAAATATGGTAATCTTCCTTACTGTTTTTTTCATTAGTCATTGTCTAATTCCTTTCCCCCAATGACACGTCAACCACCTCATGATTTTATGACTGGATACATCCACTATGCCTAGTAAACTCTTTATTTAATATGTTTTTTATCTATTCATTTATGTGTCTTTCTACATTCCTACAATCCCTAGCACAAGGGTTTGCATGAGTGATAATTCAGTACATGTGTGTTGTTAAATATTTCCCTTTTGTAGGGCTGGTGAGAGTTCAACAAAAAGTAGAAATAAACAAACTTTGAGCATCATTTTACTAATATAGTCCATATGTACAAGGAATTTTTTAAAACATGTTGAGATGTAGCTTTCCCAAAGAAAGCCAAGTTCTGTTTATTTCCACAGATAACTTGTGTTATCCTTGGTAGTAATTTGGAAATTACTGGAAGTGTGAATTTTGTGTCTACACAAATACCTCTGCTACAGCTACCAACGAAATGCTGCACCCTCCCTGAATCTTGGTCAACCATGTTGTTCCTTGACTTCATTGAACTCATTCATTGGGACAGAGAGATAAATCCTGCATTCCCATTTTCTGATCATAAAAAGGTCTCTACCCTCACTTCTATAAATGTACTTTTTAAGCACCTTTTCATTCAGCACTGGATTGGTGAGAGCAAAGACACCAATTTAATGTAGTTCATTGTGGAAATCCTAACAAATGCCTTGTGTTTTTCATGTATTATTTAATTTAACTCATCTGCATATTTATTGTCATATATTTCAAATATTGTCTTGTGTTTCCTCAGCTGTCATTAACAACCTCATTACACAGATACCAAAAGTATGATACTGAAGTAATCAGTACCTTCTGGAGTTTCATAAGCAACATGTTTGTGTGACTCCAAAGCTCCTTCTCTTAATAGGTTTCTGACTACAGTGTAATGAAAAAGAATCTCTTTTAGGAAAAAATACCCCTTGCCTACTCTCATGAAATGTTATAGTGTTTTCATACTAAATTTACAAAAATAGTGATCAACAGATTCTTAGAGTTCTAAGAGAACTGAGAGGTCATCCAAGCTCTACTTCTAAACCAAGGGAAGATTCTACCAGTGGTGGAGGCAGAGGGGAAAAATAGAAAGTGCTTCCAGGTTGAAATATAATGTTTTATTTTCCTTAGATGACACCATATCATTATTAACTTTGGTGTTTGATGGGTTGCTGTATTGCAAAAATCCAGGGAGCACATTGAAAATAAGTAATATGGTGCCCCTGAAGTTGTGCAACATGGGGACCTTGAAGGACACTGTCTTCATTGACCATGTTTTGAGTGACATTTTATATGTGAATCATTGCAGGACACAGACAAGCACAAATTTCTATGTGTTCATTAAAGTCTAGGGTTGATTGAAACATATAATTATGTTTTCCTGCTGTACCTTCTGCCATATTGTTGTTAATTTATTACTTTAAAATAAATCCAGTCAACGAAAAAATTTTGTGTACAAATATAGTGTATGAAGTGATAGGCATTAACTAGTGCATGAGCACAAATTTTCCAGATTTTTTTTTCTTAATTCTCTCTGGGAACTAGACTTGAATATAGCATTTTTCTCATAGTTCTTACAAATATAGACCACATCATAGGTTAAAATTATTAAAATAAATAATGCACTTTTGGTTTGAAGAAAATACGCCTTAGCGATATATTTCAATGCTTTTTCATTTTTATTATTTTTTTGGTGGGATGATACCGATACAAATAGACTAAATTTACTTCTCTAGGAGGTATTGTTAACGTCAGGCTCAAATAAAGAAATTACAATAATTTTCAACCCCTTAAACAGAAGATGCTGATGCATTTATGTTACCCAAGTCTTTACTACCATATCCACTTCTTGGAGCCTATTTGAAGAAGTAGGAATCGACCTTGATCACTTTATTCTGATTCCTTTCCAAACTCGTTTTCTCATCAGGTGCTTCTCTGCCTCCAAGGATTATAAGTCTCTCCAGATTACACTCTGTTTAGACAGAACCTAAATTTAACTGCCTAAACTTGAATGCACCTGCAGAGTATTTAGTCTAACTTCCCTCCAATCTTTTCCCTAAAACCTGAGCCTTAGTCACTACAATATTATTAAAAATTGGCCAACTAACCTCTCAATGGGATTTATATTTAATTGAATATGGCTTTCTTAAACTATGAAATAAAATGACTTAGTTGGCATTTAAGACATCAGATAGAAGTAAGTGAGAAAAAAAATTTGTATCTAAATGGCTTCCCTGGTGCCACTGTAATAAAATGCAGGTAATTGTCTGCTTATAAACTTGATTCTTCAGAAAACAGTTGTATGGCCCTGAGTCATGGGCCATTATGAATTAGCTCAGTGCATGACAGTGATACCAAGGAAAAACAGGTTCATTACATCTCCTTGTTGCTGGAAACAATATTAGAAGTATTCATTGGTTGAACAAGACATTTTTACTTTATAAAAAATACAGAAATTTTTACTAACAAAAGGGATAATTATTCACTGACCTATTCTATGAAATTTGTACCATTTATTTTACAAAAAATATACTGAATATTGGTGTATACAAGGAATTGCTAAAGATAAAACATTATAATAATAAAATTCTGAAGTTTCTTACACTCTAATGGTGAATAGACTGTGTACAGCAAGATAAATTTTCAAAAACATACCCATTTAATCAGGACCCAGACCAAGAAACAGAACATTATCAGAAGCCTTCTGCTTGGTGCCTCCTAAGTCACTAGTCTCTTACCCTCAATGAGTAATTACTTCCTTGATTTTTATCGTGGTAGATTAGTTTCATAGTTTTTTGAACCATTCATAAGTAGATGCCTATAGCATGCACTGTCTTATTCAACAACATGCTGTGCAGTCCATTCATGTTGTTGCATGCAGTTTCAGTACGTTCATTGTCGTTGTTCTTTGGTACAAATCTATCATCATTCATTTATCTACTTTTGAGTGGATAGGAAACTGTTTTCCCTTTTTCTATTACCAATAATGTGAACATTCTTGTATAATGTCTTTTGGTAGAGATAAGCATTCGCCTATCCTTTGCATAAAATCAGGAGTTGGAAACGTGTGTGGGTATGTGTGTATATAATTTAGATTTAGTAAATATCATCATACAGTTTTGCAAAGCACTATGTCAATTCATACTTCTGCCATCACACTATAGTGTGTAAATCCTCTGGCTGTTCCTCATCCTCACCAGTAGTTAATGTTGTCTGTCATTTTTATGTATTTTTTATTCTTTCTTATTGCAGTAACAGTGATTTATAACATTATATATATTTCAGGTGTACATCATTATATATTTCGATTTCTGTGTAGATTACATGTTCACCTCCCAAAGACTAATTACAATCCATCACCACACACATGTGCCTAATTAGCCCTTTTGCCCTCCTCCCTCCCCCCTTCCCCTCTGGTAACTATCAATCCAGTTTCTTGTTGTATATGTTTGTTTGTTGTTGCTTTTATCTTCTACTTATGAGTGAGATCATACGGTATTTGACTTTCTCCCTCTGATTTATTGCACTTTGCTTAAGGACCTTGAGGTCCATGCATGTCATCACAAATGGCTGGATTTCATTGTTTCTTATGGCTGAGAAGTATTCTATTGTGTATATACACCACATCTTCTTTATCCATTCTCCCTTGATGGTACCTAGGTTGCTTCCAAGTCTTGGCTATTGTGAATAATACTGCAGTGAACATAGAGGTGTGTATATCTTTATGGATTCTTGTTTTCACGTTCTTTGTGTAAACACCCAGCAGTGGAATAGCTGGATCATATGGTAGATCTATTTTTACTTTTTTGAGGAATCTGCATGCTGTTTTCCATAGTGGCTGCACCAGTTTGCACTCTCATCAGTGGTGTATGAGGGTTCCCTTCTCTCCACATCCTCTCCGACACTTATCTTTTCCTGTATTGTTAATTATAGCTATTCTGACAGGAGTGAGGTGATATTGCAGTTTTGATTTGCATTTCCCTGATAGTTAATGATGTTGAACATCTTTTCATGTGCCTCTTGGCCATCTGTATATCTTCTTTGGAGAAATGTCTGTTCCAATCATTTGCCCATTTGTTAATTGGGTTGTTAGTTTTCTTCTTGTTGAGATGTATGAGTTCCTCATGTATTTTGGATATTAACCACTTATCAGAAGATTTCTCTTTCTGTACTTTGATATTTGGTTTGCAAATATCTTTTCCCAATTGTTAGTTTGTCTTTTCATTGTTTCAAACTAACAATTGTTAGTTTGCTCCATTTTGCTTTCCTGTGCAGAAAGTTTTTAGTTCAATGTAGTCCCATTTGTTTATTTTTTCTATTGTTTCCCTTGCCTGGTCAGACATGGTACTTGAAAATATGCTGCTAAGACTGATGTCAAAGAGAAACTACCTATGTTTCTTTCTAGAAGTTTAATTGTTCCTGGTTTTAAATTCAAGTCTTTAATCCATTTTGAGTCAATTTTTATGTATGGTGTGAGATAGTGGTCTACTTTCATTCTTTTGCATGTGGCTGTCCAGTTTTTCCAACACCATTTATTGAAGAGACTTTCTTTTTTCCATTGTATGTTCTTGGCTCCCTTGTCGAAAATTAGCTGTCCATAGATGTGTGGGTTTATTTCTGGGCTCTCAGTTATGTTCCATTTAGCTGTATATCAGTTTGTGGGCCAATACCATGCTGTTTTGGTTACCCTAGCTTTGTAGTAAATTTTGAAACCAGCGAGTGTGATATCTCCAGTTTTGTTCATTTTTGTCAGGATTCCTTTGGCTATCCGGGGCCTTTCCTTGTTCGATATATATTTTACGGTTCTTTGTTCTAGTTCTGTGAAAAATGTTGTTGTAACTTTGATAGGAATTGCATTGAATCTATAGACTACTTTAGGAAGTATGGACATTTTGACCATGTTAATTCTTCCAATCCAAGAGCACAGAATATCTTTCCATTTCTTTGTGTCTTCTTAAATTTCTTTCAACACTGTTTTATAGATTTCAATGTAAAGACCCTTCACCTTTTTGGTTAAGTTTATTCCTAGATATTTTATTCTTTTTGTTGCAATTATAAATGAGATTGTATTAATTTCCCTTTCTGCTACTTCATTGTTAGCGGATAGAAATGCAACTGATTTTTGTATGTTGATTTTGAATCCTGCAACTTGACTGTATTCATTTATTATTTCTAAAATTTTTTAGTGGATTCTTTAGGATTTTCTATGTATAAAATAACATCACCTGCATTTAGTGACAGTTTCACTTCTTATTTTCCAATTTGGATCCATTTTATTTCTTTTTCTTGCCAGATTGCTCTGGTTAAGACTTCAAATATGATGCTAAATAAGAGTAGTGAAAGTGGACATCCTTGTCTGGTTCCTGTTCTTAGAGGGAGAGCTTTTAGTTTTCCTCCATTGAGAATAATATTAGCTGTGGGTTAGTCATATGTGGCCTTTATTATGTTCAAGTATTTTCCTTCTATACACATTGTGTTCACAATTTTTATCATAAATGGATGCTGTATCTTCTCAAGTGTTTTCTCTGCATGAATTGAAGTGATTATGTGATTTTTATTCTTCATTTTTTTGATATGGTCTATCACGTTGATAAATTTGTGCATGCTGGTCCATCCCTGTAATAAATCCCACTTGATCATGGTCTATGATATTTTTAATGTATTGTTTTATTCAATTTGATAGTATTTTCTTGAGATTATTTGCGTTGATATACATCAGTGATATGGCCTCTAATTTTATTTTTTTGTGTTGTCTTTGTCTGGTTTTGGTATCCGGATAATATCAGCTTTGTAGAATGAGTTAGGGAGCTTCCCCTCCTCTTGTTCAATTTTTTGGAAGAGTTGAGTAGTATAGGTATTAAATCTTCTTTGAATGTTTGGTAGAATTCACCAGGGAAGCTGTCTGGTCCTGGACTTTTATTTTTTGGGAGGTTTTTAATTACTCTTTCAATCTTCTCACTGGTGATTGGTCTATTCAAATTCTCTATTTGTTCTCGATTCAGTTTTGGAAAGTTGTATGAGTCTAAGAATTTATCCATTTCTTCCAGATCATCCAGCTTGTGAGCATAAAGCTTTTCGTGGTATTCTCTTATAATCTTTTTTATTCCTGAAGTGTCTCTTGTAATTTCTCCTCTTTCATTTCTGATTTTACTTATTTGAGCCTTGTCTCTTTTTTTCTTGGTGAGTCTAAGAAAGGCTTGTCAATTTTGTTCAACTTTTCAGAGAACCATCCCTTGGTTTCATTGATTTTTTTCCTGCTGTTCTTTTAAGTCTCTATTTCACTTATTTCTGTTCTGATATTTATTATTCCCTTCCCTGTATTGATATAGGGGTTTTCTTATTTTTCTTTTTCCATTTCTTTTACATGCGCTGTTAGATGGTTTATTTGAGATTTTTTCTTGTTTGTTGAGGTAGGCCTGTATTGCTGTGAACTTCCCTCTTAGAACTGCTTTTGCTGTATCCCATAAATTTTGGCATGTCATATTTTCATTTTCATTTGTCTCCAGGTATTTTTTTTATTTCTCCTTTGACTTCCTCATTGACCCAATCGTTGTTCAGTAGCATTTTGTTTAATCTCCACATTTTATGTCTTTTCTGGTTTTCTTCCTATAGTTGATTTCTAGTTTCATACTTTTGTGGTCAGAAAAGATACTTGGTATTATTTCAGTCTTCTTAAATTTATTGAGACTTGTTTTATGGCCTAATATGTGATCAATCCTGGAGAACATTCCATGTGCATTTGAAAAGAATGTGTAGTCTGTGGTTTTTGGATGGAAAGTTCTATGTATACCTACTAAGTCTATCTTGTCTAATGTCTCATTTAAAGCCAATGTTTCCTTATTGATCTTCTCTTTGGATAATCTATGCATTGATATAAGTGGAGTGTTAAAGTCCCCTATTATGATTGTGTTACCATTTCTCCTTTTGTATCTGTTAACATTTACTTTATATATTTAGGTGCTCCTATGTTGAATGCATTGATAGTTACATGTATTATATTCTTCTGTTGGATTGTTCCCTTTATCATTATATATACCCTTCTTTGTCTCTTGTTACAGCTTTTGTTTTAAAGTCTATTTTGTCTGACATAAGGATTGCTACTCCAGCTTTCTTTTC
Source organism: Equus caballus (assembly GCF_041296265.1). Taxonomy (NCBI): domain Eukaryota; kingdom Metazoa; phylum Chordata; class Mammalia; order Perissodactyla; family Equidae; genus Equus; species Equus caballus. The sequence continues at coordinate 18,480,541 of NC_091695.1, forward strand.
TTTGCCATTTGCATGGAGTATCTTTTTCCATTCCTTTATTTTCAGGTTTTGGGTGTCTTTAGGTCTGAAGCGTGTCTCTTGTATGCAGCATATATTTGGCTCTTGTTTTTTCTTTATCCAAACAAAAACCCTATGTCTTTTGATTGGAGCATTTAGTCCATTGACATTTAAAGTAGCTATTGATCAATATGTATTCCTCTCCTACCACATTTTATGTATTTGATATCATATCTGATCTCTTATTTTGTGTGTGTGTATTCATTACCCTCTTATACTTGAAATAAGTAATTTTAGTACTTTATCTTTTGACCTTCACATTATCTTCATATGTGGTTGATTTGCTACCTGTACTGTATATTTCCCTTTTCTGGTGGTTTTATTGCCTCTTTTTGATAATTTTCTTATTTGTATTTCTGATCTTCTCTTTCCCACTTAAGTAAGTCCCTTCAGCATTTCTTGTAAAACTGGTTTCTAGGTGATAAACTCCTTTAACTTTTGCTTGTCTGGGAGGCTCTTTATCTCTCCTTCCATTCTCAATGATAACCTTGCTAAGTAGAGTATTCTTGGCTGTAGTGTTTTTTCCCTTTCAGCAATTCAAATATATTGTGTCACTCCCTTCTAGCCTGTAAGGTTTCTGCTAAGAAGTCAGCTGATAACCTTAGGGTGTTTACTTTGTATGTCACTTATTGACTTTCTCTTGTGGGTTTTAGGATTCACTCTTCATCTTTAATTTTCGACATTTTAATTACACTGTTTCTTGGTGTGGGCCTCTTTCGGTTTATCTTGTGTGATGCTTTCTGTGCTTCCTGTTCTTAGATGTCTGTTTTCTTCCTTAGATTAGGGAAGTTTCCAGCTCTTATTTCTTCAGATACATGCTCTGCCCCTTTGTCTGTCTCTTCTCCTTCTGAGTCACCTATAAATATGAATGTTAGTGCTCCTGATCTTGTTCCAGAGTTCCCTTAGACCATTCTCATTCTTTTTAATTCCTTTTTCTTTTACCTGTTCATCTTGGGGGATTTCTTCCAGTCTTTCATCCAGCTAGCTGATCCATTCTTCTGTATCATCTACTCTGCTACTGAGTCCTTCTAGTGAATTTTTCATTTCCAGTATTGTATTCTTCATTTCTGATTGATTCTTTTTTATATTTTCCAATTCTTTTTTGGCATGCTCGCTGTGTTCATCCAGTCTTCTCCCAAGATCAGTGAGCATCCTTATGACTTTTTGTTTGAACTCTTTGTCAGGTAGGTTTGTTATTTCTGTTTCATTTAGTTCTTTTTCTGAGGTTTTGCCCTCTCCCCTTGCTTGGAATGTATTCCTTTGCCTCCTCATTTTCCCTTATTCTCTGTGTTTATATCTATATAATATGTGGGTCAGCTACATCTCCTGATCTTGGAGAAGTGGGCTTGTGTAGGAGACATCTTTTGAGGCCCAGCAGTGGGCTTCTCTCTTATCACCAGTTCCAAATGTTGCAGGAGTGACCCCTGTATGGGCTACATATGTCCTTCAGCTGTGGCAGGGTTTCTCTTGCTGCAGATGCCCAGGGTGTCTAGGCTTTCCCCCTGACTGGCTGGTTATAATGCTCAGCTGCATCCAGCTGCTATGGATGATTGAGTCAGTTTACCAGGTTTGGGGAGCCCTAGCACAGTTGTCTGAAAAGTCTAATAGTACCTTCCTGTTGCAGTTTTCTGTTAAGTGAGTAACCCCTAAGTATGGCTGGTTGCAAGACTCGGGGGGCTTACAATTGTAGGTCTCTAGCCTGTAAGGCTGTTGTCAGCTCTCTCAGGATTGCATCTGAGTGGGGCTGGCCCCAGGCAAGAAAGTATCCAATTGTTTCAGGCTTTTGAAGGTAGGGCTGATCCCCTATGTTGCTGTTTGAGAAGCAGGGGGCTTCTGCTGCTGATAAGCCGCAGGGCCCACAGGTCCACAGTAATCATCAATACAGTCCCGGTTCACACACACTTCCTGACCCCCTGGAGAGGACCCAATTACCCCACTGCAGAGGTCCTCACACACTCCACCAATGCCCCACACCCTCCACCTATTTCTCACAGACACCCTACCACACAGAAGCATACCCAATCTCCTGCCTACAAAAGATCCAGGCTCCCAGTTTATGCAGGCCAAAAAGTTGCTTGAGGGCTTGTTTTTGGGTGGGGCCAGTCACTAGGTTGGGCTACCTGCCAAGACTGAGCTGGATTAAATCAGCACTCTAGCAGGTGGGGAAGACCCTGGGCTAACAGGCCAGAAAGAAAACTCCAATGGTGTCTTCCAGCATCTTTCTTATCATGCCCGTGCTAGGTTACAATAATGGCTGACACCAATGTCTCAGTCCCTGGACAGGTCTCACCTCTCACCAAGATGTACCCAGAACCTATCAGGCTTTTTCCTTTTTGCCAAAGGACTGTGAATTTTTCTTTCTGGAAATTTTAGGTTGCTTTCTGAAATGGATGAATTTGTGCATGCGCCCTTTAAGAGATAGCTGTTTTCCGCTTATGTCCAATAGCTTTTCTAGGGTTATTCCCCGTTGTAGTTAATAGTCAGAAAATTCAGATATTATGAGACTCATCTGAGTTGTGCTGAGTCTGAAGGATACTTATAGTGATAATAGTCATCTGCTCAGGTACCTCACTCCTCCCAGGAAGGCTGTGTACCTTAAGATTGCTCCCAGGGGCCGGCTGGGTGGCACAGTGGTTAAGTGTGCACATTCTGCTTCAGTGGCCCAAGGCTCACAGGTTTGGATCCCAGGTGCAGACAAGACACCCTGTGGCAAACCATGCTGTGGTAGGCGTCCCACATATAGAGTAGAAGAAGTTGGGCACTGATGTTAGCTCAGGTCTTCCAGACAGGAATTGCTACCTCTTCCATCTCTGTCAGGACTGTCCCTTGTTGTGGGGATTTCTTTTATCCAGTTTTCAATTCTATCTCAAGAGTAGTGGTTCCAAACATAGCTGTAACTTGGTTGTGTTCATGTGAGGAGCTGAGTTCAGAGTTCGCCTAAGCTGCCATCTTGTCACCCTCTCTGTCATTTTAATTTTAGCCATTATGTAATTTCCATGATGACTAATAAATTTGAATAGCCACTTTTACAAAGTGTCTCTTGAAGTCCAATTGCAGAATAGAAGCTCTGTTAAACGGTCCCACTTGATGGTATTGGGGCTTCTTCAACCCATGCTATCTCTCATTGCCACTTCCATTCCAGATCAAATTGTCCTAGAATTGTGATGTAGTCACAATCATATATTATTTTCTTTAATCTCCCCAAAGTTAGAAGTGGGTTTCTGCATTATGCATTGATAAAATCCTATCAACATGGATACACAATGGGGTAGCTGTAATGCACAATAAAGATTATCCAATTCAAAACCCTCTTTGTACAGAGTGGAACTGAGGATCCAAAAGGGGAAGGTCACAATTATTGTATGTTGATAGTAGAGATTCAGACTCAACTTTTCTGTCATTGCTTCTCTAGTTCATAATGTATTTCTAGAGAGGATTTCAAGCAGGCTAAATTTGTTTCCTCTTAAGAAAGAGTTACACATTTATAAAAATAGTGAGAATTGTTACTGTTTTGATTTAGAAGTTTTGCTAACCAGCTTTTCATCAGTGTGAAGCTAACTGCTTGTACCATTCATATACATACTATCTGTCATCACTGGTTATACTTATGATTAGAGATGCCAGTGCATGGTCAGAAATAAGGAACTCTTATGAAGGACTAGACCTATAGTATTGACTCATTACGTGCAGACATTGATAATATTTTATCTAAATTATATTTGCAACCAACTGGTGGTGAGTATTCTATGAGACACAGATGAGTTAGAGAAACAGAGAGTTAAGAGAGTGGTTAGGATTGAATTCGATAGGGCAAATTAGATTAAAGAATTTCAATGCTAGCTTTCCCCATTTTCTTTAGAAAATCAAAACAAAAAACTCCTGAAGGTCATTAACCCAAGCCCCTACTTGAAACTTGAATTCCTCAATGTTTCCACTAAGTGATAATTCATCTGCTACTTTCACAAACTGAAACACAGGGATTTCACAAATTTTAACAACCAGTCTGTTCCATTTTTAGGTTCTCTTTTATTGAGCTTGAAGTACCTCAGTTTATAGACTTAACATTTTCTTCTCTTTAGTTTACACATTAGACTTAGATTTGCTTACAGGAGTCCAGATGCAGATAAGATACATCACAATTGTCTTATGGGGGACAATTTGCTAATTGATAGCATCTTTATAGTTATGATATGGACACCCAACTTTGCTTGGGCTTTAGTCTAATTCAATCTCACTTCTGCCAAGTTGCTGTTCAAGGTAGTACATAATTCATAGGTAAAATTTCCTAAAGAGCATGGGTTAATTGAGGAAATATTATGACTTAAGAAAGCTTCCCCCATTGTTTTTTTCTACCGCTATACTTCCCCCTACCATGTCTCAGATTCCCAGAAAGACTATCACCCTGGAAAGCAGAGGAATCTCATTGTCCTTCTTGGGCTTAACCATTAATCTGAAATGTTTTCACTCAAAGAAATTTTACAAAGTCACCCACATAGCCTTAGATATTGAATGACTTTTAGCTTGTGTAATGGTAGCAAACGTAAGAGTGCCCTTGATTCTTGTATGGTCTTTCAGATGCATGTCCTTGTCCTGTTTTTAAACAAGCCACTTCCACTGATTTGATCATCACCAAACTAGAGCAGACCCATGTGAAGTTGTTAAATATCTTGTAAACACTCAGATAAGAGCTTTTCACTTTAATTATTTTTGCAATAATATATTTGTATATTTTTAACTTTCCACTACCTTTAGCATCCACAACCACTTTATATACTTACATATAAGATACAAAAATGAATTCAAGTCACATACTAGACCCTCAGTGATTATTTCTGTTTCATATCAATAAATATTCAATAAAAATTAACATCTTTTATGTCTTTCTTTCTTTACCCAGATGCTATGCTCTTGCTTGGGTAAAGAGATAAAACGCACTGTCTTTAAACTGAGAATGTTCAAAACCCCAAATTGAAGACAATGATTTAGAAAAGAGAGTCATAGATTCAACAATGTTCTGAGACAAACGGTGGTGTGTGAACCAACCTTAGAGTGTGCTTGAAGGAAGGAAAGACCCCTGCAGGAAGTGACTGGGTTGTGAATTGTAGCTGTATAACCCACCACACTGATTTTCTTCTAATTCTGCAGAAATGGTATAGTTCTGTCCAACTTGGCCTCTTTTAATTGCTGATCCATCTACCTAGAGTGCTTTTTTTCTTTCTTCCCCAAGGAAGATTAGCCCTGAGCTAACATCTGCCAATCCTCCTTTTTTCTGAGGAAGACTGGCCCTGAGCTAACATCCATGCCCATCTTCCTCTACTTTATATGTGGCTTGCCACGTGGTGCCATGTCTGCACCCGGGATCAGAACCAGCAAACCACGGGCCACCGAAGCAGAACGTGCGCACTTAACTGCTGCACCACAGGGCCGGCACCTGGAATCCTTTCTTTACCTACTTGCATCTCTCAGTTAATTCTTACTTATCTTTTAGATACAAGATTAATTGTTTTCATTTTCAGGAAGCATTTCACTATATTTGAACAATGTGCTTTAAGTTTATAGTGCCAAGTCTTTTTACATTATGACGTAATTTGAGCTTATTATAAATACAGTCATGCACTTCATAACAATGTTCCAGATAATGTTGGATTGCATATGTGACGGCAGTCCCATAAGATTTGTACCATATAGCTTAAGCATGTAAGCAGGCTATACCATCTAGGTTTGTGTAAATACAGTCTATGATGATTGCACAATGACAAAATCAGTTCACAATGTATTTCTCAGAAGGCATCCCTGTCATTTTGCAATGTGTAATTTTAATTGCAATAATTATTTAATTACTATTTTTCACTTCCATTAAATGATAAGATTCACTAGTAGAAAGATTGCTGGATATACCATGAAATACAAAGCACATAAAAGTGCAACAGATACCTAAAATACACTCAATAACACTTAGAAAAAAATAATGCACAAATGAGACATTGAAAAAATGGAAATTGGGCAAAATAAGAGTCCAGAACTTCACCACAAATAGTGGGTACCAAATATAAATTCAAGACATAAAATGAAGCATGGCATTTTTAGACAATGATAAATTTTGGCATGTTTGGAAGATAACATAAATGCTTATTGGATCACCCCATGTTAGTCAAAACAATTTTGATTTTCATGTATTATAAGGTAAGTTTGGGAGAAAATATTTACATAAAACTTTTCAATGGAACCACTTTTTATTTTTAAGTTTATTTAGAGCCTCTTTCACATCTTTGTTCCGTAGGCTGTAAATCAGGGGGTTCAACATAGGAATTACAAGGGTGTAAAACAATGAGGTTATTTTGTCTTGATCTAGAGAGTAAGAAGAACTTGGCCGGAAATACATGAAGAGCAGAGTCCCCTGAAAAATTGCCACAGCGGTTAAGTGTGAGGTGCAAGTGGAGAAAGCTTTGAACCTCCCTTCAGTAGAGTGGATCTTTATCACTGCTAGGACGATATAACAGTAAGACACAAAAAGCCCTGAAAGGGTAATAAGTTCAATGAAGCCAAAAATGGTGAATATCACTAACTCATTGACCTGTGTATCTGAGCAAGAGAGCAATAAGAGGGGAGGGACATCACAGAAGAAATGGTTAATCTCATTTGACCCACAGAAACATAAGTGGAATGTTAATATTGTATTTATTGAAACATCCATAATTCCCACCATGTAAACCCCAGCCATGAGCAGAGAGCACACTTTGCTGGACATGTTGACTGTGTAGGCCAAGGGGTTGCTAATGGCCTTGTATCGATCAAAAGCCATGACTGCCAGCAGTAGACACTCAGAATCTGCAAAGGCACAGAAGATCAAGAATTGCAGTGCACAGCCATAGAAGGGAATTGACTTGCTCTTGGCAATGAAGCCTACAAGCATCCTGGGTCCAATTGCTGTGGAATAGCAGAGGTCACTGAAGGAGAGGTGGCTGAGAAAGAAATACATTGGTGTTTGCAGCTGGGAATCCATTCTAACTAAAATGATCATCCCGAGGTTTGCAACAAGATTGATGACATAAACACTTAGAAGTGTGGCAAATAGGGTAACTTCGATTCCAGGGGTGCTGTTAATTCCCAAGAGCAAGAATTCATTCAAAGAAGAGCAATTTTCCTCATCCATTTTCCTTTATTTTTCTTCGAAAATGCTACAGAAATGATCAAGGAAATAGTAGATGAAAGTTTTAACTCTTCTTGAAACAAAAATATAATCTGAAAGTCAGAAAGGATTTCTTTTAGTACATTATATTCTCTATCACAAGAAAATATCCCAGATAACTTTCATGGTTATGTCGTTAACAAATGTTAAAGTGTCTAGGATAGGATTTTGAGAAAGTTTGATTCTAAATCTAGATGTCATCTATAAGATATGTTGCTTGTGTGAACCTTCACTGCTGTATCTGGCAGTCAGTTATGAACTGAAAGCTCATTACAAGTCAAATATAATAAAGAAACACCTAAATTAAAGACAGCTGGAATATAAAGCCTTATTTTTGAAAAATAAATATCCAATTGAGCATAAAAGTGATTGCATTTTTCTGAGTTCTATAAGAATCATGATTTTCTTAAGACTGTGTATTAAATTCAGACACAATGTATATATCTCTGATTTAAAAATAATGTACAATAGGGGCTGGCCCGGTGCTGCAGTGGTTAAGTTCACACATTCTGCTTCAGTAGCCTGGATTTTGCCAGTTCAGATCCTGGGTGCAGACTTACATACTGCTTGTCAGGCCATGCTGTGGCAGGTGTCTCACATAAAATAGAGGAAAATGGGCATATATATTAGCTGAGGGTCAGTCTTCCTCAGCAAAAAGAACAATAAATGCCCCATGACCTAGTTGTTAAGTTCAACGTACTCCATTTCGGCAGCCTGGATTCTGTTCCCTGATGCAGACCTACACAACTAGTCTGCAGCCATGCTGTGGTGGTGACCCACATGCAAAATAGAGGAAGATTGTCACAGATCTTAGCTCAGGGCTAGTCTTCCTCAAGCACAAAAAGAGGAAGATTGGCAACAGATGTTAGCTCAGGGTAAATCTTCCTCACCAAAAAAAAAAAAAGAATAGACAAAAAGATACATCAAAATGCTATGACTCACTAAATTCTTCTGAAATATACAACAAAAACAATGTTAGTATAAAAAATAAATTAATTCCATCTATCAGGTACCCAGCCATGGTTCAGTTCTCTTATCGGTAATAAAAAAGCTTATTTAAACAAAAACTATTTCAGATCCTTGTAGAAGGTGTATAAGAAAGAGCAACACAAGATAGATGACTTTGTGGGTACAATGCTAACTAATATGTGATTTCCCAACTCTTTGAACACGGTCGGTGGTTCTTGCTCCCAGATCCACAGAAGTCAATTTTTGCACCATTAAACCCAGTCTAGAAATCACAGAAGCTACTTACCAAGTAAGGGGCTGTTTTTCAATTACTTAGATGAATAATTTCGCTGATAGGACCAGGGGCTTTTATATGCATTCTCATGTCATCAGGGACCTAGTAATTGATGGATGCCAGACAGGCTCACTTCCAAGGAAAACCTAGGGAATAATTAACAGGGTTACTGCCTTTGTGAATTTTTTTCTAAAAAAAATTTACACATTGGTAATATTTAATTGGTATAGTTAAGCATTGGTAATTATAATAGGAATACAATTAGTATTAATTTGAATAGGAAATTTTCACTCTCAGTAATATTGAGGTTGTTTTCAATGATACTTGGAATCCTACAAAGGATGCTCTTTATTATGGATGTGCTTTGCAAATAGTTCAAATATTTGAAAGTATAAATGTTGGAAAATGTTCATATTCTCTGCTCACTTTTTGTTTGGGTTGTTTGTTTTTTGTTGTTGACTTATATGAGTTCTTTATGTATTTTGGAAAATAACCCCTTGTCAGATATAAGATTTCTAAATACTTTCTCCCAGTTGGTGGGTTGCCTTTTCATTTTGTTCATGGTTTCTTTTACTGTGCAGAAGCTTTTAAGTCTGAGGTAGACCCATTTGTTTATTTTTTCTTTTGCTTGCCTTGCCTGAGTAGACATGGTATTAAAAAAGATACTGCTAAGGCCAATGTCAAATAGCATACTGACTATATTTTATTAGGAGTTTTACGATTTCAGGTCTTGCATTTCATGTCTTTAATCCATTTTGAGTTAGTTTTTGGGTATGGTGTAAGCTAATGCTCTACTTTCATTCTTTTGCAAGTCCAGTTTTCCCAGCACCATTTATTGAAGAGACTTTCCTTTCTCCATTGTATTTTCTTGGCTTCTTTGTCCAAAAATACCTCTCCGTAGATTTATGGTTTTATTTCTGGGCTTTCAATTCTGTTCCATTGATGTGTGTCTATTTTTGTGCCAGCACCATGCTGTTTTGATTACTATAGCTCTGTAGTATATTTTGAAGTCAGGAAGTTTGATATCTCCAGATTGGTTCTTTTTTCATAGAATTACTCCAGGTATTCTCAATCTTTCATTGTTCTACATAAATTTTAGGATTCTTTGTTCCTTTTGTGTGAAGAATGTCATTGGGATTCTGATTGGGATTGCATTGGATTTGTAGATTTCTTTAGTATATGGACAATTTAACTATGTTTATTTTTCTAATCCAAGAGCATGAAATAACTTTCCATTTCTTTGTGTCTTATTCAATTTCTTTCAATAATGTCTTACAGATTTCAGTGTATATGTCCTTCACCTCCTTGGTTAAATTTATTCCTAAGTATTTTATTCTTTTTGTTGTGATTGAAAATTGGATTGTGTTCTTGATTTATCTTTCTACTAGTTCATTGCTAGTGTGTAGAACTGCAACTGATTATTACATCTTGATTTTGTGAAGATATACAGATGGCCAACAGGCCCATGAAAAAAATGTTCAATATCACCAATTATTAGAGAAATTCAAAGCAAAACTGCAATGAGATATCACCTCACACCCGTCATAATGGCTATAATTAACAAGACAAAAAATAACAAGTTTTGGACAGGACATGGATAAAAAGGAATCCTTATACACTGCCAGCTGGAATGCAAACTGATGCATCCAGTATGGAAAACGGTATGTAGATTTCTCAAAAATTAAAAATAGAAATACCATATGATCCATCTTTTCCTCTACTAGGTATTTATCCAAAGAACATGAAATCAATAATTCAAAAAGATATATACACTCATTTGTTCATTGGAGGATTGTTCACAAGAGCAAAGATGTAGAAGCAGCCCAAATGCCCATTAATGGATGAATGGATAAAGAAAACATAGTATGTATGTACAAAGGAATACTACTCAGCCATAAAAAAATTTAAAAATTGTGCCATTTGCAACAACATGGATGGACCTTGAGAGTGTGACACTGAGCAAAATAAGTCAGACAGAGAAAGATAAATACCACATAATTTCATTCATGTGTGGAGGATAAATAAATACATAGATAAGGAGAACAGATTAGCGGTTACCAAAGAGGGCATGGAGGGAGGCTGAAAGAGGTAAAGGGACACATATGTATGGTGATGTTTAGAAACAGGACTGTTTGTGGTGAAGATGACACAGTCTATACAGAAACCAATATATAGTGATGTACACCTGAAATTTATTATTATTATTGTATTATGCTAACATTGGCGTATAACATTATATAAATTTAAGGTGTACATCATTAAATTTTGATTTCTGTGTAGACTACATCATGTTCACCACCCAAAGACTAATTACAATCCATCACTATACACATATTCCTTATTATCCCTTTCACACTCCTCCCTCTCTGGTAATAACCAATCCAATCTCTGTCTCTATGGGTTTGTTTGTCATTGTTTTATCTCCTATTTATGAGTGAGATCATATGGTATTTGACTTTTCCCCTGTGACTTATTTCACACCTGAAATTTACACAATGCTCTAAGCCAACATGACCTCAATAAAATAATTAAAAAATAAACAAAATAAGTAAAACTATTGCCATTTAAATAATTTCAAAAACCACATGGAAACTCAAAAAAAGTTACCTATTATTATCAGTACTGATAATTGATCAATTTTTTTACTGACATTGAAGAGTGAGCCCAGTGGAGGCTTCTGCAGAATTTGGTGTCAGTGGGTGCTTTCTGAGAAGATGGAAGGACATACAAAAAAGCATCTTACGTCAGAGAACATCAAAGTGATGTCATCATCAACTGAATCAGTCTTACATAAATGATGCACAACAGATTCACTAAAACAATGATATTTAAGGGCTAGTTGTTATTAGTGGAACTACAATAATTACATTATAGACTCTAAATTCTTTTCACAGCATAAAATGGGTTTGTTGATTCATATATCTGCAGAATCTTAGTGGAAATCATGTTAAAACTTACAACCAATGCAAAGATCCACTTCTAAATCATGAATGAAAAATGATCAGATAACCTCAGTTTAATTATTTCTTTTGTGTAAAGATTGGACCTGAGCTAACAACTGTTGCCAATCTTTTTTTCTTCTACTTCTTCACCCTAAAGCCCCCCAGTACAGAGTTGTACATTCTAGTTGTGAGTGCCTCTGGTTGTGCTATGTGGGACGCCACCTCAGCATGGCCTGACAAGCAGTGCCATGTCCACACCCAGGATCTGAACCAATGAAACCCTGGGCCCTGAAGCAGAGTGTACCAACTTACCCATTTGGCCACGGGGCCGCTCCCTCAGTTTAATTATTTCTAAGGGTAAGAATTTCACAACTTCAATCACTGTGGAAGTTCTAGCTGTTTAAAAAAATTCCCATCATGATGAGCTCAAATCTGAACTTATTTTTCCTCTTCATTTGCATTATGATGCTTCTACCTGTATGCTCACAATATTGAACTTATTTTGTGATTTGGGACAGTTTAGTTACAGAGTTAGAAAACTGCAAGTGAACTCTTCAAGCAAAAATGAGCGTTGGTTATTTTAGCATAACATGGCCATACTGGGAATTTAATAAAAATTTTGGTTACTGTGATAATAATGATGGTCACGAATGAATTTGAGAAATGTTTAAAAAATTTATCACACAAAATAAATTTTATGAACATGCTTTCTTTATAAATTTACATCTTACAAAATGCAATTTAGAATTTCACCCACTAGAAGACAAAAATACACATTCTCTTTTCCTGTTCCTACTCTTCAGAAAGGAAAATGATAACCTAACACTAACTGAATGATCTATTAGAACCTGTGGGCAGAGGTCCAAACCTTTAAGATTGTTGTAAAAAGGGACCATTCTCTCCAGAGAGAATATCCTTGCTTCTGTAGAACAACACTTGGAATCATTGCATAATTCCCAGGAGTTTGCATTTGCTCTATTGTGACTCTAAATGTTCCCGACAAAAACTAGGAGAGACAGGTGGCAAGGGGAGATAAAGGGAACCTTTCTGATAACAGTAAGTTAATTGTACTCATTATTCAAGTGTTCTAGAAAAGCACAGTTGGTAGGCATATAGAAAGAGTTGAAATAACTTTTTAACATCAAATCAACTGGTATATAGCAAGTATGATATTGGATGTTAGTTTTAGATTTGAGTTTAGAAAGAAGGCACCACAGATGGTAGTGCTTTGCTACATCTGAGTTTATATTATCTGATACCAGAAAATTACACAGGGCTTTGAGGCAACTGATCAGATATCTCCCATGTATGAATTACTGAGAGAAGAAAGAGACATAGTATATACATAATTCAATAGCCTTTGTTATTTTCATAAAAAAAGTTAAAAACTTGTAAGCCTTCCACTTGAGGTAGGATATAATAATTCATAGTAGTTTTTGCTTCCACTGAGAATTTTTAGGAAAAAAGAAAGATAAATTACAAGTATATAGAACAAAAACTGTCTACCGCTGTCATAGCCATGTCATAGTCATAGTCATAGTCATGGACTATGACTGTCATAGTCACCCAGGACACTACGAACTAAAATGACACTTTAATGTCTACATTAACAAGACTTTGCTGTTCCTCTGTTTTCATTAGCATGACAATTTTTCCAGGTGTTTTTTGCTCAGGCAAATATTTTGATTGCTCATGACAGAAATTTTCTAAACAATCCATGGACTTTTCAGTGGAAAACATCAACAGATAATTTACTCCCTAAATTCTTTGAATCTCTTGCTTGGTCTTGTTTCCACCAACCTGAACTGCTGTCTTTTGATTTCCAGCCAATCATAATCAAACTCTTACTTTAAAAGACTCACCTTAAACCAAACTTCTCATTCTTAATAAATTCTTTCCTTTCTTCCTTTTCCCCTGAGAAACTGCCAAAGCTCTGTGAGGTGGTATTCTCCCTTACTGAGGTAAGTAATAAACTCAGCTTTGTCTTATCAACTGGTTACATTGGTGATATTTAGGGAAGCATCATTTGCATCATGCATATATATAAACTAACGAATATAAACTAGAGTGAGTACAACTCAAAAAAGGTTATAACTATTCAAAGTGAGCTAAAGACCTGTAGATGTCCCTGTAGGAGTTTACCAATCATGAGTACACATGAGAGACTGAGAATATGGGCTTGTCCAGAGTTTTGGGCAATTAAAGTGCTGGAATGTCAAAACTGGAGATGTGAGGAATCTCAAACAAATGATAGGTTTCCTATTCCAGACATTTTCTAATTCGAAGGTTCAGCATCCAATAGATGAAAAGCACTAAAAATTTTAGAAAAGCAAAGTGGAATTTACCCCAATTTTTTAATACAAAGATCTGATATGAATTTGAATTCTAAGAATAAAAAAGTGTAAAACCCTGGACAGATTTGTCATATGACACTGACAATCATAAACCCCATTTCTCTGATAATCTAGGCAAATAGATCATCTAAGAATATAGGAAGAAGGCTTCAGCTGGGCTCAGGAAAACTTGCAGAACTTTTGGTAATTGAACAGGATAAGAGTACCAAATCTAGAGACTCGTGTGGCCTCAAACACACAGTGAACTCCCTTTCATTACATTTGCCAAATTCTAAAGTTGCTTGGGGTGGGAAGTTAAAGATGTAAGTGAGAAACCAAGAAAAAACAAGAGTGAACATTCTCACATTCTCTTCTTCTTGAAGAGATAAAGGGAGTCCTAGCCCTTAAGTAGAAGCCCTGGATTTCCATGCCCAAGAAATAGGGGTGAAATGGAGGTACACCACATCTTGCCAACACCGTAAGGAAGATCCAACCCAGATCAGTTTCTTATTGGATAGAGTTTATCAGACTTAACTTCATCAGAGGAATAATTGAACCCTCTTTGGTGGGAGAAATCATCTGTAACATCTTTCCTTATAGTCACTATATGGCATATAATAAACAAATTATTAACCATGGAAACAGACTTTATAACCAGTAAACCAGAGGGAAAAAATGCTAAAAGTGAATGCACATTGAACCACGAATTGGAGCTAGCAAAGAAGGACTTTAAAATAACTATAATAATATATATTTTTTAATATTTTAAAATATTTGAAAATGACAAGACTGAAGAAATTCTCCAAAGAATTAGAAACCATAGACAAATAATCAAATTGAATTGAAAAATACAATATCGACAGTGAGCAAAAAAATATATTATTGAATAGATCTAATGGCACATTGAATATTAGAAAACAGGGAATTGAGAGGAAAGTGACAAGGGTCAGGAGAGTTTATACTCAAGATCTTTTGCTTGGAACTTGTAACTAATGTATTATAGAAAGAATCAGAAAAATATATGCTGCTGTCACCCAAATACCTAGAATGTCCACTTTGAAACAGCCTTAAATCAGACTTTCCCAGCAAGTGCTCCTTCACATTGGGACTGCTTGGGCAGGAATTAATTCAGTGTTTTCCTCTTGCCAGGGAACCTGCAGAGTTCTTACATCTTCCACACACTAGATGGCACCAGAGATAGTTACGTAATCACCTAGGTAGTCAGTGTCTAAATTCTAGAGAATTCTCTAATCTTTCAGTGCTCCTAGAGATCTTTGGCAGTCAGGATCTCTCATTAGGCTGCACAGTATTCAGTTTCTCACCCTATATATATATGTTTCCGAGATTTGTTCACTTTAATTAGGGAAACTCTTCTGTTACTTTACTGAGTTTATCAACTTTAGTAAGTTGATATCAGTCTTCTCGTTGCACATGATACCCCGACCCTCAGGTTCCAAGTATCAAACAAAAAGCCCTGGCTCTGTACTTCCCTATCCCTGGTTTCAATACTCCAGTAGATTGAATTAATTTTATGGCATATCAGTTAAAACACAATTGAATTAAAACTGAGCTCATGTCCTAGAACAAGTACCAAACTTGCAAAGGCTAATGGTAATTTAAACATAAATTAGCCCTGGAGAAACTGTCAAAGCCAAGGGAAAATGTACTTGACATGAACCAGCAAATATCTTGTAAAAGGGGAGGATCTTCATCTGGGAATATGGCAGGCTGAGAAATTCAGAACAACTCTCTTACCAAAACAAAGAAAATGTTGAATAAAGCTATTTTATTTTATTTTTTCTATTTGTGTATTTTTTCCCTTCCTGCTGAGGAAGATTCACCCTGAGCTAACATCCATGCCGAGCTTCCTCTATTGTTTTGTACATGGGACACCTCCACAGCATGAGTGAGTGGTGAGTGGAGCAGGTCTACACCTGGGATTCAGGCCCATGAACCCAGGCCACCAAAGCAGAGTGCACAGAATTTTAACTACTCAGTCTCGGGGCTGCACCTGAATAAAGCTATTTTAAATCTACACAAAAGCATCAAATAACCAACAAGAAAATCCATTTTCGCTAGACCAAGCACTGGAGAAGAACAAATCTTCATCACTTTTCTATGTATAAATAATATGCTTACTCAACACTGGGGTTTTGGAAATGGCTGGAGCCTGGCACCATATTCTTTGCCTTTAAACAAAATCTTTGTGTGAGTATGATCTATGGAGTCTGACGAATCCTTTCAAATAATCAAACTGGAGAAAACAACAGAACTGTGTTTATTTTCTTTTAGGTTCAATAACATTTTTATAGATTGGAAATGATTGTTTAATTATTTCATAGATATGTATTTTCATAGATACATATTTTCTTATTTGGATTGATATGGTGAAATCAAAAAAAATATCTATTCTATTGTCATTAAGTTTAAATAGGTTTATATTATCTGAACTTGTTATTTCATATAAACCTACTTTATTAAGTGATTTAATTTCCAACATTTGTAGTATTTTTTAAGTATTTAAATTTTTGCCTTTTTTACTTTCATAATTTTGAATTTGTTTAAATTATTGTTGTCAGCAAGTACATGAAAACATTTTTATACATATTTTTTGGTACCAAAAAGAGGACATATGCCCAGTTTATAAATTTACCACTTACATCATCTCTGATAATCACGCACGTGGTGTCTTACTTTCCTAGATCTACTATAACAAGTTACCACAAATTGAGTGGCTTAAAACAACACAAATTTAGTCTCCCACAGTTATAGAAGCCACAGTCCAAAATCACAGTGTTGGCAAGATCTCGTTCCCTCCAAAGGCTCTAAAGAAGAATCATTCTTTGCTTCTTCCAACTTTTGGTGGCTCTTGACCTTCCTTAGTTTGTAATTACATCACTCCATTCTCTGCCTACATCTTCACATGATGTTCTTCTCTGTGTCTCTGTATTTATTTCTAAACTGGCTCTGATTTTCTATCTCAAAGGACACTGGTTGTAGGATTTAGTGCCCATCTTCAACCAGGATGATCTCATTTCAAAATACTTAATTACAACTGCAAAGGCCTTTTTTTCCCAAAGAAAGTCATATGTATAGATTCTAGTGGGACATTTATTTAGAGGGGCTAATATTCAACTCACTGCACATTGACAAGGATGGTTTACAGGGAAATTCCAGAAACTTCTAATACTAAATAGATATTACCAAAGCAAAACCTGAAGCTACAAGAAGAGGGAATGATGAGAGAGCAATGAGTGCTGGGATAATAGAAGAGGGAAAACTCTCAAGGTTTGTAATCTTAAAACAACACGGACTGTGAACAACAGACAGAAACAAGGAAAAATGCAAAGAAAACACTAAATTTTCTCTTATGATTTCTTCTAGAACTTTTATATCTTAGTTTTTACATTTAAGTCTATAATCCATTTTGTGTTGATGTTTGTATACAATGTGAGGTAAGGTTTGAGGTCTATTTTTTCCCCATGTTGACATTTTGTTTTGGATTGCACCAAATAATCTACTGATCTATATCCTTGCAGGATATTTGGTCCTGTCCAAGTCATCCTTAAAACATTTGGCCCATAAGACATTGGCCCATGCCGAAAGGTCTTTGATATTTTCAGAGCCATTTGGTCCTGTCTAAAATGTCCATGGTGACATTGGATCTGCTCATGATATTTGGTCCTGTCCAAAGCCATTTGTCATAGACCAAATATGCTCTGGATGTTTTGGACAGAATCAAACATCAAGGACATTTTGTCATGGGTCCAATTACTTATGGATGTTTTAAACACGACCAAATATCTGTGAATCAGATGTCTAATTGCTCCTGGACTATTTGTTGAAAAGACTTTCCATTCCACATGGATTATCTTAGAAACTTAGAAATGAAAATATATGTCCCATTCTAAAATTATAGGCTCACCATATATGCATCTTTTTCTGGACTCTATTCTGTTCCATTGATCTACATGTTTATCATTTGACCAATTCTGCAATATTTTTATTACAGTAAATGTATAGTAAGTCTTGAAGTCAAGTAGTGTCCTTCTCCTAAATTTGTTGTTCTGTTTGCTTTGGCTCTCTTTGGTCCTTTGCGATTTTACACAAATTTTAGAATAGGTATATCAATTTCTATAAAATGCCCGCTTCATTTTTCCATTGTGATTCAATTAAATTTATATGTAAATTCATGGAAAATTGACAGTTTAAGAATATAAAATATTGCAGTCCATGAAAATGATATATTTTTCCACTTAATTTTCTCCAAATTCTCTCAGTATATTATCAGTTTTTGTAAGTATGATTTTCATGTGTTTTGTCAAATTTTTGCTAAATATTCCATATTTTTGTTTATGAAGTATGTTGAATTTATTTTTATAATTTCACATTTCATTTTATTGCTACTAATATATAATCAATATCAGGTTAACATTTAACAGTGTATTCTTGCTATAGTTACATAATTATTTCAGTGGTTGTTTTGTAGATACCTTAAGATATTCTAGGTAAACAGTCATAATGGTTACCTAAAGGGACACTTTCCTTTATATAAACATTTTATATATATATATATATATATATATATATATATATATATATATATATATATGTAAATCCAAGAGTTTTTGGTTTAACAGGGATTGGCACATTATGACCCAGCAGCCAAATCCAGCCTAATCTATATTTTTGCATGTCCCATGAGATAATAATGAATTTTACAAATTTTAAAGTTGTGGGAAAAAAGAATATACAGAAGAGACAATACTATGTGATCCACAAAGTCAAAAATCTTATCTATCCAGTCCTTCACAGAAAAAAATTTGTTAAACTCTGTTTTTGTTTTTTTTTTAAATATTGGCACTTGAGCTAACATCTGTTGCCAATCTTTCTTCTTCTTCTCCTTCTCCTTCTCCTTCTTCTCCCCAAAGCCCCCACTACATAGTTGTAAATTCTAGCTGTGAGTGCCTCTGGTTGTGCTATGTGGGATACCACCTCAGCAAAGCTTAATGAGTGGTGCCATTACCTCAACATAGCTTAATGAGTGGTTCCACACCCAGGATCAGAACCAGTGAAACTCTGGGCCTCTGAAGCTGTATCACCTCCCTCCCACATGCAAAAGTACATCCTCTTTCCAAGACCCATCTAACCATGGCAAGGGGCCTGAGGTGCAAGATTTCATGATCTGCATCAGGTCCAGATCTGGATTAGGCTCCTCATGTGCAGCTTTTCAGGTTCCACTTGATCCATAGATCTGTGAACTGATAAAAAAATTATCACGCATTCCCCACCATCTCACATACATGCACATTCAGCATGCAATGGTGAGATAAGGCAGGATAACTACAATAGATTCCCCCATTCAAAAAAGGAAGGAGCAGGAGGAAAACAACAGTTACAAGTAGCTACAAGTTTATAACAGTTCTTAAATTAGGTACGTGTTGCAAGGCCCCTGAATGAACCAGCAGGCAATGTTCTAGAGAGTGCCAGTTCTGCTCTCTAAGAGTGACTCTTCAATCTCTTATTCTTGACTTCAATCTCTGGACTTTTGGCTCTACCCTATTAAATTTATTTGTTTGTCCATATGAAAAAACTCATGCTTGGACATGAACTGCTTTCTCAGCCCATTTGTGTCCATAGAAATCTGTGGACCCAATGACCTTTTTTCATTTTGAACGGTCTCAGTCCCTTCTAGTTCAGTTGGTGGTGCTTTCACAAATGAAACTTAGAACCTTTGTGGGTTCCTCTGATTCTTATTTGGGTTTAGTATGTCTTCTAATAACCACTTCCAAATATCATTTCAAGATATAATTGTCTCTAATTTGTGCCTATAAGGCTGCTGTAAGACAACACATTTAAGATTATTAGAAATCGTTTTTTATCTCTCTGAGATAACACTGCCTTAAGGATTTCAGAGATATTAACACAGAGCCATACAACCACACCCTAGATGTAATCCTTATCCTACAAACTGGAGATACAAAATAGTTTTATTTATAATACAATGGGTCCTGGTTCTTCTATCTTGTCTCTAAATTCTGCTGGCAAACTGAACAGTTCTCTACTTAGCTTATCTAGTTTTTTTCATTCTCTATTGTATGCATCTAAAATAATTAAGATGATACCTTAAAATTTCTCCTGGAAATGTCCTTAACCAGATCCACAAGTTCATTAGGTACATTTAATCTCTTCCAAGTTACTGCAGGCATCAATTTGGTGAGTTTTTGTTTGTTTGTTTGGAGTTGCTATATAACAATGGGTTGCCATTCATACACCTTCCTCTAAAAGTTTGTCACTACTTTTTCACCATTAGTGAACAGCTTGTCTAAGACTTATTCAGCCTTCACTAACACTTTTCTTGCATCTTCTCCAATCTCTACAAGCAATAGAGTCATAAGGCCACAAGTTTTAGCCTTTATTTTGACAGCATCTCATTCCAAGTACTAACCTTTGTATCAGTTATCTATTGCTGTGTTTCAGAACCATCCCCAAAATGAATGGCTTAAAATAATCACAATTTATTTGCTCTTAATTCTGTCCTTTGGCAATTTCTTCTGCATTCCGCTCAGTTGGCTGATCTGTCTTCAATAGTTTCTGCAATAAGTTTTCATTCAATTAACTGTGTTGGTATGTTTCTCTTTCTTCTATTCTTCCCCTATCTCCAATCATTTCCACTGAATGTTTAAAGTTTCTAATAGGTGTATTTTCTGGAATTCTTGCTGATTCATTCATTCTTTGTTTTGCTCACAGCCAGAGTAGATTTTTCTACTTAGGTTTGTCATCAGGGATGTTAATATACAATCTCACTCTCTTTTTCCAGCTAGAAAAGTTGCCATGAACTTCCCTATCTTCTTAGAAATAGTTATGTCCAAATAAATATGAGCTGACCTATCCCTGCTCACTTCTGGGCAAATGCTTTAAGAACAGGTATATGCTTCATCACATTCTTTTTAAGCCATAAATCCTGTGACAGTTCACAATTCCTAAGAGATGGATTGCTTGCATATAGGAAAAATTCATCATATAAGCATGAAATACTGGAAACAAATGAGTTATTTATTCACTGTGAACAGGGAAACAGCACAAGAAACTATTATTATTTTTTGTCCACAATGAATACAGACCTATTGTTTGCTTTTTTTCATGACAGGTTCATAGCAATCAACAGCAAAATTTCTGTTAAACAAAGAAAAATAATAGAAAAACTTATTCTGAGATATCTACAATAATATCAATGATCAAATTTATATTCATCATTTTCAAAATGTGTGTGTATGTGCCTGGATGTGGAGTACAGTTTTGTGTGTAATATCATGTTTTTACACTAGATACCTATTTTTTAAATATTATATTCAAATCAATATTTATTACAGTTATATCAATAAGTAAACATAAATAATAAATAATAAATATTTATAATTGTTAACTTAAAATTACATAATTATAAATAAATGACAGTTTTCAATAAGTGATATAGCAGAGTTAATGCTATAATTGACTATATGATATCAGCCCCTTTCAAAAGTTCTTATTGAGAGGAGACCTTGCACGATAAAATGATAGAATTACTAATAGAATGATTGTTACTTGCTAAAACATAGATATCTCAAAAGTGCACGTAATTTTAATTTGAAAATAATTACCCATTGTATAGATAGATAATAAGTATAGTTGCAGACAAACATCTGTTGAAATTTCAATACCAATATCTAAGGAATTAATTCATGTGAGTATAATTCATTTTTTAATGAAGTAAATTATTTACATAGCAATTTTCTCGGTGTCATCATGACTTCCTTTTTCTTTAGACTATATATCATGGTGTTAAACAAGGAAGTCACAATAGTGTAGAAAAGAGAAAGCACTTTGTCAGTTCCTGCTGAATCTTGAGTCTTTGGTGTTGAATATGTAATAATGGCTGATTCAAAGGACGACATCACAATAAGATGAGATAAGCAAGTTAAAGAAGTTTTGGGCCCACTTGTAGCTGATGGCAATTTAACTATTGTGGAGATGATTTTGCATTAGGAGATAAACATCAACAGACACAGAACCATGACAAATAACACAGCAACTATGTAGACCATTGTTTTATTCACAAAAGTGCCACCACAGGCCAACTTGAGTATTGGAGGAATGTCACAAAAGTGGTTTGGTTGATGAAGTTAGAACCACAAAAGGGCAGAGAAAAAATCTGGAATGTCTGTCCCATCTGGACCGGAACTCCACTGATCCAGGAGCCAGTCATCAGCTGGACACAAATTTTGTGGTTCACGACTAGAAGATAGTGTAAGGGATCACAAATGTAGCAGTCATAGGCCATCAAAACCAGGAAGAAGCACTCTGTGGCTCCCAACAAAAGAGTGCAGCACATTTGTGCAGCACAGGCAACTAAAAAAGTTGTTCTTGTTTGGGTCCTAAGATTCATGAACATTCTGTGACAATAACTGATACATAACAGATTTCGAAATGGGAAAATTTGCCAAGAAAAAAAATACATGGAAATCTGAAGAGCGGGGTCCAGTTTTGTTATAGAAATATGGTGCCATTGCCCATCAGGATAATGACATAAATGACTAAGAACAATCCAAATAGAAACCACTGGTGATCGGGAACATCAGCAAAGCCCAAGAGAATAAATTCCATCAATTTAGGTAGATTTTCTTCTGGTGGTTTTTCCTGGTATTTTATCTGTGGAAAGAGAAATTTAGCACGTGATTTTCACTTTTCCTTCCTTGACATTACGAATTCTCCAAGTTGTATCATGATGTTCAGATTTGCTTTCATAATCACTGAAATTGTTTCTAATTTAAGAACGTTACTATTTATGTGTTTCCCACTTCCTCAGTTTAGATCTTACGGTTTATCACTGTAAAACCTCTCCTGAAATTTCCTTTAGGGCTATTCCAGTAGTCTGTCTGAATACAGCCTAGGATAAACAAACTCTACCTACACAGCAAAAGCTCTGTAACATTGGCAACTGTGGAGACAGACCCAGACTTTGCCATATGATCTTGCATTTAATTAACTACACTTCTTGGCACTCCTATTGTACTTCCATATAAATTTTCTCATTCTATATCTCTATATCATAAATGGTCTTTTCATGTATATTTTCAACTACCTATTTCAATTCTTCATTCCTCTCTTATCACTTGGTTATCTTGAGTATAAAGGTGCCTATTACTCAGTTAATATTATTGGCTGTTTAAAAAAAAATTGAGAGATCTTTATATATTTGGGAAATTAACCCCTTGTTGGATATATGATTTGCAAATATTTCCTCCCAGTTAGTGGGTTGTCTTTTCATTTTGTTGATGATTTCCTTTGCTGTGCAGAAGCTTTTTAGTTTGAAGTAGTCTTATTTGTTTATTCTTTCTTTTGTTTCCCCTGCCTGAGTAGACATGGTATTCTAAAAGATACTGCTAAGATCGATGTCAAAATAGTGTACTGCCTATATTTTCCTCTAAGAATTTTATATTTTCAGGTCTTACATTCGTCGTTAATCCACCTTGAATTAATTTTTGTGTATGGTGTAAGATAATGGTCTGCTTTCATTCTTTTGCATGTGGCTGTCCAGTTTTCCCAGCATTATTTATTGAGGAGACTTTACTTTCTCTATTCTGTGTTCTCAGCTCCTTTGTCAAAGATTAGTTTCCCATAGATGTGTGGTTTAGCCTTAATTGCTATCATAGACCTTTTCTTTCACTGCCACTAAATGTTCTGAGAGTTAAGAGCTGTGGTTATTTTCTAACGTAGTTTCCATATAGACCATACAAAATGATTGTCCACCTAAAATGATGCCAAGCTTGATTCAAAAATAAGCTAAAGTGATAGAGTAGATTTAATTGAAATCATCACTCTTAAAATAGAAAAAAATTCAACAGAACAAAAAAATCCAATCTTTATGCATCACTTTTTTTTTTAAGATTTTATTTTTCCTTTTTCTCCCCAAATTCGGCTGGTACATAGTTGTGTATTTTAGTTGTAGGTGCTTCTACTTGTTGCATACGGGATGCCGCCTCAGCATGGCCTGATGAGTGGTGCCGTGTCCATGCCCACGATCTGAACCAGTGAAACCCTGGGCCACCGAAACCAAGTGCATGAACTTAACCACTCGGCCACAGGGCTGGCCCCTATGCATGACTTTTAAGAATAGTCCTGTTTAGGGGCCGGCCCTGTGGCCGAGTGGTTAAGTTCGCGCGCTCCGCTGCAGGCGGCCCAGTGTTTCGTCGGTTCGAATCCTGGGCGCGGACATGGCACTGCTCGTCGGACCACGCTGGGGCAGCGTCCCACATGCCACAACTGGAGGATCCCACAACGAAGAATACACAACTATGTACCGGGGGGCTTTGGGGAGAAAAAAGAAAAAATAAAAAAATCTTGGGAAAAAAAAAAAGAATAGTCCTGTTTAATATAAATAAATCCACTCATTAATTAAATAAAATGATGTCCATTGCTAAATAAAATGTAATTTGTAATTGTACAAATTCAACTTTTGGTGATTAAATTATCAATGTATAACATGAAATACACAAGATTTGTGTATTTTTCCTCAATCAGAAAACTAAGTAAAAACAGCAAATATTTACTCTCTGCTGTTACAAAATTATCTATATTACTCTTCTTTCTTTTAAATGTTAGAGTACTTGTTGATCTAGGGAAATAATAATCTAAAAGTTCTATTTTAAATTCAAGTAATACTTATCTAGAAAAATCGAAATGATTAACAAAACCTGTAATAATATTCTAAATCAATTAGATATTAGTCACTATTAACTTCTCTATTTACCTAACCTTCAGTTATCTTTGTATATTTAATATAAATTAGCCACTTAAACCCTGAAATTTATTCTAAAATCAATATTGAAATGAAAATTCACTTTCATTATTTTAACTTTATTAAATATTTATTTTTCTTTTAATAAATGTTCCTTGGATTCCCTAAAGATTATAATTTTATTAAAAGTAGAGAAACGGGACAAACAGATGAAGAAGCAGTTCACAGAAAATGCAGGGAAATAATCCTTTAAACATCTGCAAAGATATTCAACTTTGATCATGAAAAATAAATGAAATTTAAACTGCACAGAGATTTAATTCACAAAAAACTGACATTTTCTATCCAATATCTAAGGAGAATACATTTTATACACTGATTGTGAGAGTGCAAAAGACACAAGCCCTGTGGAGAAGAAATAAGCATTGATCAATATCACAGTTATATTTATTCCCTGAAACAATAATACTTGTACACATATGAATTCATATAGTTTTTCATTTGGCAGCATTGTTTGTACTTGTAAAAAATTATAAGCCAACCAAATGTGAATGATCAGGTGGGTGGTCTCTCTCTGAGTTAATAAACCTTAGTTTTGATATTGTCATCTATTCTTTTTTTTTCCATAGCTATGTTATGACCTCAAAATAGGAGTTTTATAATTTATCCATATTTGGGTAGTAGTTTCAGCAGAAAGACTGACTTGCTGTGACACAGTACCTCACAGCCAGAAATGGAAATTATTTCTTTTTTTGTTTTAAATGTTGGAAATTATATGTGGCTTGTTTTTAAGCATGTACATTCATGACGGGTTTCATTCATTTATCAACAACACTTTGGTAGTATCACCTGTGTTGGATCATGGTTCTTTTGATTGACTTTGTTTTCAGGAAAAAGCAGTTGATTGACTGGTTTGGTTTCAGGCTAAAACAGAAGCATGACACTACAAGAATAAAGAGCATTAGGTTTCATTTTCATTATAAGCATGAAATGTTCATTACAGAAAATTTAGGCAAGCAGGGAAAGATAAAACAAGAAAACTCTCTCTCATGGGTGATCATTTTGACGTATTCCTTTCCATATTTTCTAAGCATAGTTTTGTTTGATTTAAATCCTATGCTCTATAGAAAAATTTATGAATTGTCAGTTATGTGAATCATTATATAGCAAACATCCCTGTAACCAATGCTCAAATCAGCTGTAGAATACTATGGAGGACACAGATGCCCCATTCATTCCTCTTCCCAGTAAGAGGCATTAAATAAGTAGGTATCCTTAAATATTGTCTTTTAACTTTATCTATGTTTATGGCTTATTTTGCTCAACAGTATGCTTCATTCGTGTTGTATGTAATTGTGTTTTGTTCATTTTGATCACTCTCTTCTTTTACATGAAATTATCACAACCATTTACCATTCTAATAGGATAAATGTTTCCTATTATGAATGAGGCTAAGATGAATATTCTTGAAGGTGTCCCCTGGCACACATGTGCATGCAATTCTGTTGAGCACATACCTAGGAGTAAAATTCTCTAGATGAAGGTAATCTGTTTTCTAAAATTGGATACAATTTGCATACCAGCATGAAATGAGAGTTCATATGCCTCCACAACTTTCACGTACTTTCTATCATCAGTTTTTTAAAATTTTCATTATTCTGATGCATATATCAT
This sequence comes from Equus caballus, assembly GCF_041296265.1. Lineage (NCBI taxonomy): Eukaryota > Metazoa > Chordata > Mammalia > Perissodactyla > Equidae > Equus > Equus caballus. The sequence continues at coordinate 18,506,759 of NC_091695.1, forward strand.
GGATCTCAGTGGTTACTATTTAACCTTTTACTGGTTACTAATGAGTTGTTTGTTGTTTTCTGGTCATTTGGATTATCCTCTTTGTAAAATTCCTGTGTGTGTTTCTTGTCAATTTTTATTCTAAGTTTTCTGTGTTTTTTATTTGGAGCACAAATTAAAATATGGTATATATGAATAATTTATGTTGAACATTTTTATTCTGAATGGCTTCTTTAATGATGAGCACTTCCTAATCAATGCAGTTCAACTTATCAATACTTCTCACTATGGTTAATAATTTATCAATTTTTTTCCTTTCAAGTCTATGAAGATATATATTATCCTTCATATCTTACTTACATCACATTTCATATTTAGGTTTATAAACTACTTGGAATTATATTTTTTCTAAAATGATATGAAGTAAAGGTCAAGTTCTCTTTTCTAAACTTTTCTATAATCCATATTTCTAATTAAATTTGTACAATTTATGAAAAAATTATTTTTTCTATAATATTCTGCAATACTATCTTTTACATATTCTAGTGTGTAAACGTGCTAGGTATGTGTTGGGCTCTCTGTTATGTGTCACTGGTCTCTTTATTGATTGTTAAATTATATCTCACTGTCTGAATTCTGCAAAATTACAGTAACTCATAGCATCCAGTAGAGTAGGTCCTTTCACTTTATTCTTCTTAAAAAGTGCCTTGGTCCTTATTAGCTATCATCATTTCCACAACAATTTTAGAATCAGCACTTAAAAATGGTTACAAAACCAACATTCTTACCTTTTCTTGTATTATTCCTTTAGATGGGTAATATGTCATAGCCACAATTCTCATCTATCACTATCATCTGAACAGTCCCTTCTCTGAAATGATTGCTTTATTTTTTATGTATTTTTTGATGACTTTATTCATGCCATGATATCTACTTAAATGAACTAGCTGGATATATTATGGCCATGTAAAAATACATAGTTTAAACACATTATATTAAAGAAAAGACAAATTTATAAAGCAAAAAAACAACTCCTGATGTAAATTGCATTGTTTCCAAATCTAGTTTGATTGAAAATGGATCCAAATGGGCTGCCCATAATTCAACGGGGAATATCTGAAGGAATAGAAGACTTTCATTTCTCAATGGTAAGTTGTTGTTTGTTCAGCATGATTATCTCTTTTCATGTATTATCATTTCCAATAGGAAGTCTTGAGGAAAAAAACAGTAAATTTTCCAAGCATTTCTATTTTAATTTTGATTATAAATTCCATCAAAAGAATAAAAAATTAAGTCAAGAAATCTTAGAGAATGGGTGAATCCATATGGAGGCAAAATATTTCAATTTCATACATACAGTACCCCTGAAAATCAAAGACGCATTCACATTGTTTGCATTAGTAAAGAATAAGGTAAAAACACTATTATGATGTCACTAGTCGTGATTCAGTCATATAGGCAAAACATGTCTGCAGAGAGATAATCTGGCTGACATGTAGAAAGCAGCAGAAGGTAAAAGATTCAGATTCATTACTATATCACCAATTTCTAAGTATCATTATGCAGTTTCTATTTTTAATTTTTCCTCAGGTGTTCTCTAAATCATAAAGAGGCAAATTCAGTTTGTTGAATGTTAAAACATAAAATTAAAAATACATAGACCTTAACAAATATTTTCCAAAGGCTATATATATAGTATATGTACCTTTACTATCTAATAACTTTATGAAAAGAAAAAAAGTAAATGACAGTTACATAAACAGCAAAGTATCAAAAACATTCACTATGGTTTTTAGGCAGGAAAAAGTATATAATGTCAATTACTAGACAAAAGATACTACATTTTTCCGTAAAAAGTCCCAAATCACCAGTAAATTTGTGGGAGAAATAGCTAATACTGAATGTGAGATTGGCTGGCTAGTTAGTTTCTTATCAGTAGGACAACCTTATGGATATAATTCTGATATCAGAAAGTCCAGCATAAAACAACAATTTCAGGAATGAGTAATGATACTCTCCAGTAAAGCAGAAAAGCAAACTAAACATTAATTTCCAATTATACAATTACAGAATTAAATAAGAAAACAGACAATAAGTTCAAATTGGCAGCTAATACGTTAAACATTAAGGCAGAAATTTCTCAAGGCCATCATGACATTCTTATTTCTTAGAGTATATGCCTTGGGATTAAACACTGAAGGGAAGAAAAGAGAGAGAAACTTATCTGTTCTTGAAGACTGCATATGCCATAAATATGTAATGATTCCAGTTCCAAAGAATAAAGCCACAACTATGATGTGAGATGAACAGGTGGAGAAGACTTTGGCCAGTCCTGTTGTCACTGGCAACATCAGGAATGTGGAGATGATTTTACTGTAGGAACCAAGTATCAACAGAAAAGGGATCATAACAAACAGCACAGCAACTGTAAAGCGCAATATCTCATTGAGAAAACTGTCCCTCCAGGCCAGCTTGACTATTGGTGGGATGTCACAGAAGATGTGATTTGGTTACATCTACCAAAACACAGAAAGAAAATCTGGCATGTCTCCCTATCCCAACTGGAATTCTAGTGATCCAGGTGGCAGACACCAGCTGGACACAGACCCTGTGGTTCACGACTAGAGGATGGCGCAGAGGGTTGCAAATGGCTATATAACAGTAATAGACCATCACTGTAAGAAGGAGGCACTCTATGTTTCCAAGCATAAGGGCAAAACTCATTTGTGTTGTACAGACAAACAAAGAAATGTTTCTTTTCTGTGTCCAAAGGGGTATGAGCATTCTAGGAAGAGTGACAGATACACAACAAATTTCCAAGAAGGAAAAATTACTGAGGAAAAAATACGTGGGGCTCTGTAGAGTGTGGTCAATCCTGCTTATGAGAATAATGATGCTGTTTCCCATCAGAATTGTCACATAGACAAAGAAAAATATCACAAAAAGAACAATGTGGAGATTGAGAATAACAGAAAATCCCAAACGAACAAATTCCATCACTGAAGTGAGATTTCCACCTGCATTTTTTTTTTCATTCCATCTGTGAAAATAGGAAACCAGCCATTTATCTTTCTTGGCCTGTTTTGTAACTCTTAAACTAAAGAGATTTGGGGGAATTAGCACGTAAGATTTCTATTCTCCATTAAATTCCAGCATTTTATATCCTGGGCTTAAAGAACACAACTATGGTTTAATGGAGAACATATGCTAAATTCTAAATATATCAACATATTAAATATCTAAGATCAGTTTTGAATTTGAATGAAGGTCATGTGTTTGAGAATTATGCATTTTTATTTTTCATCTGTTTGTGTGCAGAGCAAAACTAGTCTGTTTTACTTCTCACATTAACAAACAGAATCATGAGGCAGAAACATTTGTGTCACATTTTCTCAGTGATTGATTGTTTTTAACTTAAGAATCTTGTTATTTGTGTATTTCCTACTTTCCTACTTTAAATCCTATGGGTCATCAATGTAAAAACTCACCTGATACTACCTTTAGGGCTATTCCATTATACTTTCTGAATATAGCGCAGGATAAACAAAGTACACCCTACTCAACACAAGCTCTGGAGCATTGGCAACTGTGGAGACAGACCCAGAGCTTTGCCATAGGATCTTGCATTTAATTAATGTACTTCTTGACAATCCTATTGTACTTTTGTATGCATTTTCTCATTCTTTTGCAGTGTATCGTAAAGTGTCTTCACATACATTTTCAGCTTTCTATTTCAATCCTTCATTTTTGTCTCATCACTTGATCTTGAGCATAAATGTCTCTGTTATTCAGTTCATATTATTGGACAGTACAAAAAAAATGTTATAACTGTTGTTGTGCTCATTGGAGTTAAACAAATATCATTTTGTAGGATACTAAGCGGAAAAAATAAGAGGGTTTTATTCAAAAGAATTAACTTGAGAACATTGATTCAGATATAAACATTTAATGGGGTTAAGCCTGGGAAAATAAGGACAGGCTGGAGTGTGTTCATTACCTGTGTGCAGGTGTGTGGGCAGAGGGAGAGAAGATGTTGACTGTTCAGTTTTTACGCTGTGTGCTGTGTGCCCCTCCACTGTCTTTGTTCTTCCAAAAACAACTTTCAGTAACTGTTTCTAAGCTCCCTATTCTTTGGAGATATGGATATTGAGACTCTGTAAAGATGGATAATTTGAGCAATTGCACATAGGTTTGTGATTGCAAACCAGTTCCCTTTTTATTTTAAGGTCTGAATTCCATTTCCCTGATTTATTATTCATATGACATTAAGCAATTATATAAACTTGCTAATTTTTGCTTCCTTATTTGTGAAAATTGGATGAGATAATATTGATAAAATGATCACCTATTAAATTTCAACTCATTACTTAGTTAGGCTTATATAACTATAATTATGTTCTTAGTCTGTACTCTTATGCATCTTTAATTTTAAAAACATTTCTTTTTCTTTAAATATAAATATTCCTTGAATTCCCCCAAAATTGTTATTTTATTAACTAGTTTGTTTTATTTTAAGTCTCTTATTAGAATATCACCAATAGAGAAAAAGGAGGTTTATGTCTATTACTATTTAGCCTACTTGCAAAAAATATATCAGTTATTCAAGTCTTCAGTATTTCAAAGTGATTTAATATTATCATTTAAATATAAATTATGTTTAACTGAATCAAAAATATTTAGGAGATACATTAATATGACACATTTACTATTATGTATTAAATTTTAAAATTAAAACTGTAGAACTAAAGCTTATAATAGGATAAAATAAATCATATTTACCATTCATATTCGGGATGATGCTGATTTTTTCTCTCTGTAGAGCTTTTAAATATTTACATTACTTTAGGTAAAATCACTTATTTCATCAAAGACATTTACCTTACCATTAAAATATTCTTTTCTTTCCAAAAGTAAAGTGCTCCTTAAATAAAAAATAGTTATCTCTACCCCGCGAGATCTCTTCATCCAGACACATTTAAATTTCTAATTAAAATCATCACTTTGCTACTCTATGTTTTAACTTATTTTTCCCAGATGGCTTTCACTCTACCCAGAGTACTTTCTCTTCAGCCTCTCCATGGAATAGAGTTCGGAGCACATCTTATTTCTTAGACGTGAATAGAGTGCTGAGCAATATCACTTGAGACCTTCCAAAATCGACACACATCCAATTCATACTCTACTATGAAAACCCCTACTGATCCTGTGTTTCTATTAGACTGAGCTCCCATCATACTTTCCTGAACACATTTTTCTTTTGTTCTTCTCTAATAATACATTAGTTAATCCATAATCAGGGTTCTGCTTGTGTAATAGTTGTAAATGTCTTGATGGAAAATCACATTATAACCTATAAATGTTTCATTTTATTGCTTTCTTCATAAGCACCAGGGCAACCTGAGAGCTAACTGTTGGATGTATTATACCTAGTTTAAAAATTGATTTTGGAACTGACAATAGGGGGCAATTATTTTTATTGATGCAGCATTTTGTAATCTTTCTCCAATTTCATCTCCAATGTGAACACACTGTTAACTGGAACACACTGTTAACTGGAAATACTACCAAACTTCATGTAGGATAAAGTAAAATAGTTGAATTTACCAATTGGGGTAGTGGAAAAAATGCCAGGGAAATAATGTGCCTTCTACGCTTCAATTCTGGGAAAGACAATTATTTCCAACATTTAGATTGTTTAAGAATCTTAGCTTGGAGCCAGTTCCTCATTAAAAAATAGGATTTCCTTCTTGTTATTTAATAAATAGTGAATTCTAAGGGTTTATGAGAAAGTATTTCCAAGGGAGAAAACATCTATAGTAACATGATAACAGTGAGTGATTAGGAAAGTTAATTACAAATTATCAGGAGCCACATGCTAGAAAACATGGAAGACCACTGAGGAGCTGGTGGTGAGAGAAGCTTCACAGGGGGCAGATGTGACACAGCACAGCCAGGCCCGAGCTACTGCTGGTGCACATCCAAGAAGTAGCTTTACTGAGAAGGAGTTCTGAAACTTCATAATTGGCATAGTGTAATATTATGCAGGAATAAAGAGATCTTCTGATGCCATAAAATAGAATATTGAGGAAAAATACCCTAATGCAAATAAAAAAATTTGTGTGCCCATTTATGCTGGATGAGAGTTTGGTTAGTACTTTTAATACTAACTTATGCTTGCTTCTTTTACATAGAAATAAGTTGATTTTTGTTTACTGACTGTATTCAGCAAATATATTAAACTCATTTATAAGCGTTAATAATTTCATTGTAGATTCCGGAATATTTTCTATATACATATAAATTTACATTATCTGACAGTAACAGTAAGTGTAGAAATTTTTACTCTGGTTTTTTTCTCCGCTTCTTTATCTGCACTTAATTATTTTATTTTTCCTTTTTTTTTTACTTAATCATATGTCAAATTCAGTTGTCTAGGTGAGAGTCTTATTGGTGAGATAAATGAGGTACATTTAGCATCAGTTGTGATTGGAAAATGTCCTTTAATCTCTGATCACCCAAACTAAATCAAGCACCACCCAAATATTGCAAATCCAATTTTGTTCATGATTGTATTTATTTCATTACTTTATATTAAATTATCTTAATGGTGTATTTTTCTCATTTAACTGTTTTTCCCCAATAGAATAAAAGTTACACAAAACTAGACTGTTGTCTCTCTAATGTGTCATTGTAAACACGTCATATAGAAATGTGAAGCCATTTTATACATTCCAGATTAGACTTGTCACCATCTGAATACCCCTTAGTACCACAGTCAAAGCCACATGAAACAGAACAATCACCTAGCGATGTCCTGCCTGAATTCTTGACCCATACATTTATGAAATACAATAAAGTGATGTTATTCTAAGTTAAAAGGTTCTGGAGTAATTTTTTATGCAGCAATGGAATACTGGAACAAAGTCATCCCATAATCGTAACAAAGTCAACTTTCTTCATAGCTTTTGTTCCATTAATTCTGTAGATTGGCACCATGTATAACCATTTGATCATCAGTCACTCTCATTTAACATTCTCTCCTTTGAAATTATTGCCTTAATTTATTTGTATGCTTGGTTTTTTTAGGATAATATTACTGATGCTGTGATATCTACTTAGATGACAAAAGAACTAGCTGGATAAATTAAGGCTATGCCAAAAATAAGTAGTTTGAACAAGTATTATGTTAAAGGAGAGACAGATTTAAAAGAAAAATTTCACTCATCATTTACGAATCCAGTTTGATAGAAAATGGATTCAAATGTTTCCACTATTTTCATGGGAAACATCTGAAGAAACAAAAACAATTTTCTTAATGGTAACTTGTTGCTATTTGTTTGTTTAGACACTATAGCAATTCTCTGTTTTCAAGTGCCATCATTCTCAACAAGGAAGACTTGGCAAAATAATGCAATGAATATCCCTAGCATCTTGATTTTAATTTCTATTGATATTCTCCACCAGAAGAATTAATAGTTCAGTCAAGAAATCTTGGGGAATAGGTGATTCCATCTTGGGGCAATGTAGTTAAATCCACATCATATAATTTCTCTGAAAAAGCAAGAATGCATTCATATTTTTTGCGTTAGTAAAGAATAACATACAACTCTAGGGATGTCACTATTATAATCCTTCCATGTACTCAAAGCTTTTCAACAAACAGTGAATCAAGATAACAGGTACAGAAGCAGAACATAGAGATGCAAAAATATACGGACCTTGTTCAGACAGCTAGTTCCAATTTCTCCTGAAGACTGCCTATCTCTGTCCTAGTTTACAATTTTAGTGGGTGGAAACACTTAAAAGATTCACTCAAATCCTCTACAATATCTTTTTATGAAGGCTCTATTATTAATCTGTCCTTAGATTAATCATAGGTTAATTTTTTAAATCAGAAAGAGGCAACATCAATGTGTTGAATGGATAAAACTCCTGAAAATATAAGGTAGAGTCATTCAGAAATTATTCTCCAAAGGCTTACCATACAATACTATTTATAGCTAGTGTCTTTTTGGGAAAAAAAAAAAAGAAGAGGAAAGTACCAAGATAGCTAAATAAAGTGCAAAAGAACAAGGATAGTTATAATGACTTTTAGGGAAATAGTTTGGGGACATCAATTGTTTAAGAAGAGATATTTCATTCTTAAGTAAAACAGTCCCTAATCACCAGTCCATTTGTTGGGGGCAGTAGTCTAGCCTGCTAAATATAAGATCTGATGAGGAATTAGTTTCTTATTGGCTACACCACCACCATGAATATATCAGAAAGCCCATCATAAACAACAAATTCAGGAATGAGTAAAGATAATGGATGTTCACAGTTAATTTATCCATTCATCAGTTGATAGACATTTGGATGATTTGCAGTTTTGAAATATAGTGAGTAAAGCTGTTATAAATACTGGCATATAGGTAATGGTACGGACATATGTTTTCTTCTATCTTCAGTAAATAACTCAGAGTGACATTACTGGGTCATGTGGTCAGTGTATGTTTCACTTCATGGGAAACCATCAGACAGTTTTCTAAAGTTGTTGCACCATTTTATTGCCTACCAGCAATGGATGAGAGCTCCAGGCATTTTGTGTCCTTGTGAGCAAATTTGTTTTGAATTTATTATCATACTTTAAAGATTCTAATCATTCTAATAAATGCATGGATCACGTCGTGTTTTTAAATTGTATTTGGTCATTTGCAAATGGCATTGAACAGTTTTTTCATTCATTGAGTTGCCATCTGTGTATCTTCGCTGGTGAAGCATCTGTTCAAGTTTATGTCCACCATTTTATTGTTTATCTTTTCTTTTGTTTTCATATTATTGAGTTTTAGAATTCTTTATATATTCTTGATAAATGTTCTTTACTGGATAGCTGTTTAGCAAATATTTGGTACAAGTCTGTGGCTGGTTTCTTCATTCCCTTAACAATGTCCTTCACAAAACAGAAGACATAATTGTGATGAATAACATTTTATCACTTTTTTCTCCTATGGTTCATGCATTTTGTGTTTTTTATAAAACTTTGTTAATAACCCGTCATCACACAAATGTTGCCTTATGTTCTCTCTAGAAATGTTATACTTTAGGTTTTATGCCAATGTTTAAGAATTATTTTGAGACACGGTTTATAGATAGTGAAAAGAATGAGTCAATGCCACTTTCTTTTGTGGCATAAGACCATTCTACATATTCAAAGTCATTTTTTAAAAAACACTATCCTTTTTCCATAGATTTGCCTTAGAAACTTTGTGAAAAATTCATTGAGTATATTGTGTGAGTTTATTTCTAAAAACTGTATTCTGCTGCATAAGTTTAGATGTCTATCTTTTCATCAATCCTATACTCTCTTGATTATCATAGGTTGGTGGTCAATATAGAAATAAAATTATATGAGTCCTTAAACACTATCCTTTTTCATAACTGTTTTGACAGTCTTAGTTCCTTTGCCTTTTCATATAAATTGTAGAGTAACTTCATCAATTTTTGAAAAAATGTTTTAATTTTAATCTGGGTTACTTTGAATATACAGATCATTTGAGACTGCATTTAATCAATAGATACTTTGTTCACAACTGGGCTCTCTACAAATATTTTTCTTACTTTCCTTCCTCCGTCTCCTTTCCTTCTTCCCTTCTGCTTTTTTTTTTCTTCTCTTTTGTCTTTTCTTAACATTCAGATTCCATGACCAATATTCCCTAACTACTAATTTAGAGTCTCTGGGTTTAGGGCTTAGGCATCTATGTATTCTTCACAATTTTTTGAAAAATTCCTTACGTACAGTGCCAGGTACCAATCCATAGATTAGTATGTAGAATCCCCAAGAAAAGACAAGACTACAACTCAAAAAGCCTCACCTTTATCTCCTCCAGATCGCTAATATCTAATGTTCTCTTACATCAGATACTACAGTTATCTGTGTATTGTCCCATCCCCCTTGTCAATACTTCCTATTCATGCATTTATATCTTATTTCCTCTATTAAACTCTCAATGAGCTTAATTGTATTTCTCATAACAATTAGAAGTGTAGTACTTGAAAAGTTATACTAATCTTTACTAAATGATTATAAATTCTATCATAGGTTATGCTTTCATATTATTTCATTATGTACATGTTTACAGGATTTTGAGAGAAGTAAACAAGTTATTTTCCCAGAAAGAGGGCTCTAGATTTCAGCGAATTTGTCATAAACTCAATGGCACATAGCTATTTAGTATCAGAGCTAGGACTATGACCTGTATTGTTAGATTTCTTTTCCAGCCCTATGCATATTCCTTTTCCACTGAGGGATCATTATATACCAGAGACCAAAGTGCATTCATGTAATCATTTCTGATTATGCAGTACATTGCTCCAGAGCCATTCACTTGTTTACGACAGAAAAAAATCAAAATTATCTTGTTACTTTTCTGTCCCAGAAGACAATGTGTGTTTCCTCCTTGGAGCATCCCTATGGACTTTAAGAAGAGCTGGAAAACCTGGTATAAGGGTCCAAATGCTTAGGATTCATAGCACACCTTAATTGAGCGAGAAGTTCATTTCCACAGGTAAGAGGGATTTTTTTTTTTTATCACTTAGAAAATATTTTAGAAGCTATAACCTTGAATGTAAAACCATATTCTATTTTTTAATATTTGAATCTGAGATAGACATTTCTAGTTAGCTCGGAATTGAATTAAAAATTGAATCAGGGAACTTCAGGGAACATTGGAGAGCAAATAGGAAAGACTCCCAAAACATTTAGGTCAATAGAGCTCTAAATTAGAAATTTGCTTTAATTTCTTTGATAGAAAATAATAGTCACAATAAGGGTAGTAAAAATAAATGACTGTATTTAAAATTTATAAAAATTATTAAATAGAATATTATCTATCAACTAGCCACTGTGTATATACCATGGGGGGTCATAATTTTTTTCTCTCGGAAGGATAGAAGTGAATTTTAAATGTATTTTATTATTTAGTTAATTGATGTAGAAACTACTTCATGTTTTTATTTTTTTGTTTTAGTATCATGATACTTAAGCTTGATAGCTTTATAAAAGAACTCAGATGCTTGAGCATCTTATTTTGCAATATTTCTAGCATATAACAGTTCCAGAATTGTGGCATGTCACAATGAGTCTGCAATATGGTCAATTGGAAATAGCTTAATATATGGCAACAGAGAATCCCTGGATTGAATCCTGGCTCGACTAGAGATTTATTATGTGAGCTTGGTCAACTTATAGGTCTAGCTTGTCCTCAGTTGTCTCCGTACAAATGGACACTGAATGATTTAGTTTACAGGTTGCTGTGTAGATTACATAAGATAATGCACACAAAATGTCTACCATCTAGTATCCACTTAACAACATGTAGTAGCTACTGTCTTAGCTTTCCCTTCTTCTGAAGTTTAGTGCCTGTTGTACCGTTCTAATGAGGGTTGAGGGACTGATTTTAGTTTTCAAAAATGATCATGTTTTGTTAAAAATTTTGGGATCTATAATTTTATCTTTCCAGTCTCTATCTCTTAGAGTGAAATCAGCTAAATGTAAACACAATCAGTTCCAATTTCCTTAAATATTAGTTGACAGAAACGCCTATTTAAAGAACACCTTGGAGAAAGTAAGTAAACTTTTAGTCTATCCTTCCTGAATTCTCTACAGTGAAGTGGATAATTGCTCTAATGGGACATGATTGGGAATAAAACATGTCTCCATTCATAAACCACTTTCTTGCCCTACAGATAAGATCAGAGATACAAAGTTGTGAGAAATTTATTATGGACCAAATTATCAGAGGGACTTAAGAAAACATAGTATTGTTTTACTGACATGCCCAAAGTCAGAATGTAATGACAGACATTCATTTTTAAGGTTCCTGATAACATTTAATTTTGGGATTCACTGGCCTTAATCCCATGAGAATGGTATTCGAATATATTTTGTGTCATAAAACAAATATATGTGCAGCTAACTTAATAAATACTTAGCTTCTGGTTTGGAACCAATTCATTGCTCTATGCTTACATAAGAAATTTATTTTACAGCTCCCTCTTTATTTTGTTGTGGTTAAATAAAGTTTGAATATCTTATTTCATTTACATATACACTTCACATAAAATTAACATTTTAATCTAATATAACATTTCAATGCATCTCATAAATAAGCACTCTGAAATCATACCATGTTCATGTAGTATCCAAGATATGCCTCAAAATTTGGGCAATCTTAGTTATTCTTTGGTTTGGAAGAATAAAGTTACTTTTACAAGGTCACACTGTCAACAAGTGCTAAATCTGAGATTTTAAAACAGGGTTTTAATGTTCTTAATCTTTCACAATTGTCTGGTGCTATGTATTTTGTAACGGATTCCTTTAGTAGACCACCTATCAGTGCATTTTTCAAAATTTGCTTTCATAATGTTATGTCTTTTCACAGTGCTTCTTCCTATCTGCCAAATTCTTGTTTGATCCTTGACTCAATTTAATACATATTTTTGCATGTAATCCATGTATTCTTGAAAGAGAGAGAGACAGGGAGGGAGAGATAGTGGAAGAAAGAGAGAAAATGAAGAAATTTATAAACATCAATGTATTTTTTGTAATGCCTAAACTATACATCAATATTTTATGCTATTAATTAAGGATTTATGTTATTTTATTTATTTAAAAATTCAAACCAAACTAGAATTTATTATAATTCAGTCGGGTGTGTGAGTTATCATAAATAATGAGTGAATTGTCTGAAGTAACATAGATTCTAATATTTATTTTAACTATTTTTTTATTCTAGAATTCTTTAAGGATTGAACAAGCATTTTTGTTCATAATCCCACCCTTAAAAAGCTATTTATTCTGTGTATTAGGAAAATGTCACACGAAACTGGGAAGATCTCCTGGGAAGCTAAGACTTTCTTTTCCTTCTAATGATAGTTTGTTCATTCTCTTCTTGCCGTATGGTCATCTCAGTATGACAAAAATGTGATGTATTTTGTGTTAGTAAGATAAGTCATCTGTAGGTCATTGAATTCAGCCAGCATCTGCACACGGCAGATTTTTCACCGCTTTAAATGTATTTTGTTCTATGACAAGCTGAAGGAAACACAAAGTCACCATGCTGAAGTCTTGCTCTTAAATATAATAGACAATATTTAAATATGTTTCAATGATAGAGGCTTTCAGTCCAGATACAGGTGACTCTAACTTTTTGTTTATTATGCATTTTCCTTTCTTTATACTTCACTTAAAGAGCAATAGTCTGATGGCATAGAGAAATATATTGGAAACAAAACACAATATTCTGGTTTAAATAATGATTTTATTCTGTTAGCAATAGGTTGTATAAGCAATATATTATCTGTTAGGTGATATTTATTTTATAGAAATTTTAGAAACTTCTTAAAAAAACTGCAATATATTAAAAGAATGGCCATGACTGATTTGGACAGAAATATGTCTCAAAAATGCACTCAAGGTCTTTGCAGGGCTAATGAGTATATGTATGGAGAAAAATTTTACATTGGTGTTGGTTAAAATTTGGAAAATATTAGTAGCATAATAAATTGTGGAGGAAAAAATGGACAATTTAGTGTTATGTGTTTCAAAGAAAGAAAGCGTAAAACAAAACAAAAGAACAATGTTCTATCTTTCTTTGCATCTACCTCCAGAATAATGTCTATTGTTCTGTTCACCACTGTTATAGAAGTCCTAATGAAATGGGAATATAGCCATAAACGATGTCAAATGGTTTGCCTGAAAAAGGCTGCTTTGTACAGCAAGTTGAAAAATAAGTCTAAGTTATTGCATTTTCTAGTCCTTTGGGACTTTTTTAATATTTAAATGATTTTTATATTGATTTTATAATTTATCTCCACACAATCTTGTGTTGCAAGTGTATTTGCACCCATTTTACCAATTATGAACATTAAGGAAAAACATTTCATGCACACTAGAAAATCTTGGATTAGTACTCAGAAGTGTAGTGCTTTCTATTATAATACTTTTGCACTTAAAAATGTGTATATTCATCTGTCTTTGTGAATTTTAAGACGATGTAACATGAAGACTGGAGGGAATAAATTAAATAGAAAATAAACTAAAAATTAAACCAAGGAAATCGTCTTTTTTTTAACATGACAGATTTACCAAATGACTGAATGAAATAATTTCTTTACTTTATACAGGGTAAGGCAGCCACTTGGACTCAACTTCTTCATTACCACATATTCCTTCACTGCCAAGGATTCCAATATGCCCTTCTCAGAAGCAAACATAAGGATATAATTGGGTGGGTTCTATTTTCAAAAGAACTGCTTTTAGGACATATAAATAAAAATTGAAATGCCAGGATTGCCATCAGATGTAGATTTATACACGATCCAAGTGAAGAATGTGAGTGAAGTTACCGTGTTTGTGTTGTTGGGCTTCATAGGTGATTTTGAGGTACAACTCTCCCTATTTTTCCTATTTCTAGCAATCTATCTTTTCACTCTGATAGGAAATTTGGGACTGGTTGCATTGGTCATTGGGGATTCCCGACTCCACAACCCTATGTACTATTTTTTGAGTGCATTATCATTTTTAGATGCTTGCTATTCTTCAGTTGTCACCCCAAAAATGTTGATCAATTTCCTGTCAGAGAATAAAACTATTTCATTCCTTGGATGTGCAGCACAGATGTTTTTCTATGTTACTTTTGGGACCACAGAATGCTTTCTCCTGGCTGCAATGGCATATGATCGCTATGTAGCAATCTACAACCCTCTGCTGTATTCAGTTAACATGTCACCCAGGGTCTATGTGCCACTCATCATTGTTTCCTATCTTTGTGGCATCTTGAATGCTTCAGTGCACGCAGGGGCAGCATTTAACTTATCCTTCTGTGCATCTAATGAAATTAGACATTTTTTTTGTGACATCCCTCCTGTCCTCGCCATTTCTTGTTCTGACACGACCAAAAACCATCTTCTAGTCTTCTACTTTACGGGCGTTATTGAGATAGTCACTATCCTGATTGTCCTGGTCTCCTATGGTTTCATTCTGTTGGCCATTCTGAGGATACATTCTGCTGAAGGGAGACAAAAAGTCTTTTCTACATATGGCTCTCATCTAACTGGAGTGTCACTTTATTATGGAACAGTTTTTTCCATGTATGTCAGACCAAGTTCCAGCTACTCTTTGGACCGGGATATGATAGTGTCAATTTTTTACAGCATTGCCATTCCCATGCTGAATCCCATCATCTACAGTTTAAGGAACAAAGATGTAAAAGAGGCAGTAAAAAGAGTGTTTGGGAAAAATTGGTGTATCAATAAAGTACATTTTTCACACTAACCATTAAATTGAAACAAATTAAAAATGTTCCTTGTCTCAATATCAAAATGATAAAAAATGTTTTGATTAGTGTATTAGCATCTTTCTATTGTTCTTAGACATGTTTAGATAAAGATTGTAGTCATATCTCCACCTGGGCAGTTTTCATACATGTAGGAAAACTGTGTCATCTCTTTGCTTCTTACTTAGTTCACTCTCAGATATATACACACAAAGGATATACTCCTCACATTAAACATTAAGTTGATATCAATTAAGATTAATTTTCATTGCCTCCATATCAAAATGTCATGATTACAGTGGTATTTCTTAGTTTAGTAGTTCCTTTCTGTTCTTCTCAGAAATTTTTAAATAAAGATCATAGTCAACCCAGTACCTATACAGTCTTTACACATGCAGAAAACTGTCATCAATCTGCTTCTAAGTTTATGTCCCCCACATACACGCAAACGTACATACACACATATATACATACATATGGTGATACCAGTTGTATTATTTTGCTGGGGCTGCCATAACAGAGTACTAAAGACTGGATTGCTACAACAACAGAAATTTATTTTCTAACTCTTTTGCATGCTAGGCTTTTAGATCAAGGTGTTGATTGAGCTGATTTCTTCTGAAGCCTTTCTCTCCCTGCCTTGCAGATGAAAATCTTCTCCTTATGTCTTCACATGATCTTTTCTCTCTAAATGTTTGTATCCTGGTCGCCTCATCTTATAAAGTCAACAGTCATTTTGGATTAAGGCCGACACTAAATCACTAATTTTAATATAATTACCTCCTCAAAGATTCTATCTCCAAATACAGTTACATTCTGAGGTACTGAGGGTTAAGATTTCAACATGCAAATACTGGTTTATTTACACACACACACATTTGTATATGTATGTAACCTTTACATTAAATTGTAGGTATTATCTTTCCTCTCCATATCTCTCAAATTGGACAGGCTCTCATAGTTGCAATCATGTGTGACTTTATATTTGCCTACCTTGAGCAAATGCCAACTGATACCAAAACCACAGTTCGCATAATCGCAATCCTCTCTCCATGGGGTCATTGGCATCTGACTGCAATTCAAAGCACTCTGCTCCATCCTCAGATCTATGCATTGGCAGCAATCTAACTCCAGCCTACGGTTCAAGGACCACAGAGAATGTGTTCAAATTCCTGGTGTCCATTATCATGTTGTTTGTGAGGGTGCTTTCCTCCCCCTTTTATTATTCCATTATTTCATTCAGAGCATGGACATTAAACCCATTTTTCATTTCCTCACAGAATACAGAGACTGGGCATTAGCATTTATCAAGATTATACTTAAACCCAAGAATGACAAATGACAAGCTCATCAGAGAATAAAGTACAACTGGCTGGCAGATTGGGCTCTTCCCACAACTAAGCCGTAGGCGTATTTATGAGTTTCTCTACAGGGCTGATCCTGACTCAGCTTGGCCCTGACTCAGCTTGGGCTTTGTTTTTTTTCTTGACTTCTAACCCTCTATGATGCCCTTGGAGATGCCACCTCTCCTCAGGGTCCAGAACAAGTACAAGGTCCAAGAACAAAGGTACAGAACAGAGTCTTTACTATGCACATGTCCAGCTCTGTTTCCAACAGACCTTAATTGCATTGCAAGACATGTCTTCCTCAAAGGTTATTATAAGTAGCAGTATTTTCTTCTTCCTTTCTTTCATCATCACTGCTATTATTATCATCATATTTTATTTGTAAAAACCCATGAAATATCAACAGAACAGTCTCCCAGAAAATAGAGTGCAGTCTTAAGTTATTCTCCTAAAGTGGGATTATTAAATTTAAATAACACCTCAGCATTCCATACACAAAGTACCTCTTACCACCATAAATTTCCTCCAAAATTTTTCTGCATTTCCTTTCTCATGTTTGGAAGGCTCTGCACACTGTTATTCATGTGATGCTTTCCTTTAAAGGTCTCTTGTTAGTGAGAATCTCATTGACTTTGTTATAATCTCAATTCATCCCCATTGTATCTCCTTATATGGTGTCTTCCTTAAATTTTACTATTGTGCTCATCATCATTTTACATAATATGTATTTTAATTTATATTTAATTTATTGCCTAATCCATTTTCCCTAATCTGGAACCATGGCTGACACATACTGCTGCTCAATAAATACTCCCTTAATGAGTGAATATTTTAGGTAGTGTACTGTCAAAAACAGTTTAATACAGGTGAAAGTAGTGATTAGGCAGACATGTGTGGTGATGGATTATAATTAGTTTTTGGGTGGTGAACATGAACACAGAATTTGAAATATATTACGATGTACATCTGAAAGTTATATAATGTTATAATCCAATGTTACTGCAATAAAAAGTCATAAGCATATATACATATAAAAATTGGTAAATAAATAAATAAATAAATAAATAAATAAAATAAAAAATCACCCAGAAAATACAAACCAAAAAACACAGTTTAATTCACCTCAGGAATGTAGATGAAACAGAGATAGAATTTTTCATTTAGATATTTGGGTTTTTTTAGATTTTCTGGTTGTTTTCTCCTTTTACATTTGTCCTTATCTTCCCATTGGCCTATTTTGCTATTCTTTTCTGACTTTCAGATTTGGATGTGGATTTTGCAGTGGCATCTCACATATTTCACTCTTTTTTTTTTTTTGAGGAAGATTAGCCCTGAGCTAACATCTGCTGCCAATCCTCCTCTTTTTGCTGAGGAAGACTAGCCCTGAGCTAACATCCATGCTCATCTTCCTCCACTTTATATGTGGGATGCCTACCACAGCATGGTGTGCCAAGCGATCCCATGTCTGCACCCAGGATCCGAACCGGCAAACCCCTGGCCGCCAAAGCAGAACATGCATACTTAACCGCTGCACCACTGGGCAGGCCCCTATTTTACTCTTGCAAACTTTCATTTTCAATATTTCTGACTTTTCCCTTATTTCTCTATGAAATAAGAGTAGTTTAATTATTTTTAAATGGCTGTTTGGAACAGTTTGTGAAGATTTTTTAAAAAATAATTGTCATTTATTTCAAAACAGAATGCAGTTTATGTTATTTTCTGTATGGAGACCTTAGTTTTTGCTAATATTCCATTTTTCCCAAATGTTGCACATACTCTTGAAAGGAAAGAGATTCCTCTTTTATTGTGATCAACATTTAATGCATACTTCTCTATAAAAACAATCTTATTGCCTGGTAGTAATGCTATTATGCCCTCATCAATGTTTGGTTGAAAAGTATACAACAGAGGTATATTAGGTTTTCCTAATGTTATGTCCTCATCAATGTTTGGTCGGCCCAGGCCCAGATGGTTTCCCTGGTGAATTCCACCATTTAAAGAACAATCACTAACAGTCTTCCATAACTTGTTCTGGAAATAGAAGAGGAGGAAATACTTATCAATTCATTCTGTTACATCAGTATTACCCTGATGCCAAAACCAGACAAAGACATCACAAATAGAGGAAAAAAATGATAAATGGCCTGTTATGTCTTATGAATACAAATTTAAAAGTTTTCCGCAAAACACCAAAAAAAGTCAAATTTTACACTATTTATAACTATTTTGTCATAAATTTTACTTTCACGTATTATATAAACTTACAATTCATCAGCATAGTTTTGCTTCAGTCATAAAGTAAATAAAGTTAATAAAATTAAAAACAATACTTTTATAATTACTTTCATTTTTACATTTTTGATTTTTTTAATTTCTTCATCTAGGCCCATGTTTCCTTCTGTTAAACTCCTTCTGCCTGGAAAATTGCTGAAGCACGAGCTTGCTGGTTATCAGTTATTTCAATTTGTGTGCATGTGAGTGTTCACTTGCATTTCTGTGTGGTTGTGTGAGTTTGTGCATTTTTACTTTCCTTACAAAGTCTTTTTTTTTTTTTTGAGGAAGATTAGCCCTAAGCTAACTGCTGCCAATCCTCCTCTTTTTGCTGAGGAAAACTGGCCCTGAGCTAACATCCATTCCCATCTTCC
Organism: Equus caballus; assembly: GCF_041296265.1. Classification (NCBI taxonomy): domain Eukaryota; kingdom Metazoa; phylum Chordata; class Mammalia; order Perissodactyla; family Equidae; genus Equus; species Equus caballus. Next base: position 18,526,043 of record NC_091695.1, read on the forward strand.
TCTACTTTATATATGGGACACCTACCACAGCATGACGTGCCAAGTGGTGCCATGTCTGCACCTGGGATCCGAATCAGTGAACCCCAGGCTGCCAAAGTGGAATGTGAGCACTTAACCACTGCACCACAGGGCCAGCCCACGACGTCTTTATTTGACTATATATTGGAAACATATTTCAAATACTTCAATGGGAATGAAATTCTGAATTGACAGTTATTATCTTTCACTACCTTAAATATATCTCTTCATGATCTCCTGGTGTGTCTCATTTCTCTGATGTCTGCTATAATATTTATTTCTCTAGTATATGATATATATTTCTTCTTGAATTCTTTAATATGTTTCTACTTATCTTTTTTTTTCAGCAACGATTCTGATGAGTGTGGTACATTTATTTTGTTGGTTGGTTTGCTTTTTGCATTTATCTGTGATGGTTAATTTTTAAGCCAAATTGGGTGAGCTGTGAAGTACTCAGATATTTAGTCAATCATTATTATGGGTGTTTTTGTGATAATGATTTTCATGAGATTAAAATTTAAACTGGTAAACTTTATGTGAAACAGATTGTCCTTAACAATGTGTGAGCCTTATCCAATAAATTGAAGGCCTAAATAGAACAAAAGAATCAGCATCCCTGGTGCAAGGGAGAATTTTCCAAGATATTGTCTTCAGACGTCATCTGCAACATCAGCTCTTCCTAGTTCTACAGAAGAGTGCTTTGGACTCCAACTGAAACACTGGCTCTCCTGGGTCTCTAGCCTTCGGGCTTATCCTATAAATTTTGTATTTGCAAGCCTCCATAATTCTGTAGGGCAATTCTTTTTTTTTTTATGTAAGATTTTATTTTTCCTTTTTCTCTCCAAAGCCCCATGGTACATAGTTGTGTAGTTTTAGCTGTGGGTCCTTCTAGTTGTGCTATGTGGGATGCTGCCTCAGTGTGGCCTGATGAGGGGTGTGATGTCCATACCCAGGATCTGAATGGGTGAAACTCTGGGCCACTGAAGCGGAGCTCTCAAACTTAACCACTCAGCCATGGGGCCAGCCCCTGTAGGGCAATTCTTATAATAAATCTCACTCCATCTCTCCTTATATATGTACTTATACATTTTATTGGTTCTGTTTCTCTGGAAAACCTTGAGTAATGCAAACTTTGTTAATGATAATTGTTCTAGAGAATCAGAGTTTTAAAGATGAATTTTCTGAATTGGTTCTGAAGTTTCCAGAATTGGCTACCCAAGACAGTTAAGTGTTAGTGTCATTTAAAGACTTTAATGACCCTATTTCCAGTACTAAAGAGAAAAACTGACAGTCTGTGGTATGATATGACAATAGAGATATGCGAAATATTACAATTGGATACTCCTAATAAAATGTTTATAAGAAAGAAGTGTCTGGATGACCATGTGTATGATATTTTCAAGCATTTTTATGAAACTAACAAGTGTAACAAGATTGGCTTATTGCCCCTAATATCATTCGACAAAGAGGGGAAAGAGAACATGAGCTCAGGAATTAAAATTCCCACCTTAAGAACCACATAAATGACTTCAAAGTTTCTTTGTCTGCCCTTATCTCCTGTAGGTACAGAGCTGAGTTTGCTGAAAAGTCTCAAGTCTTGCAGAGTGTCCACTGCTAAAGTGAGGGCATCAGTTGGGGAAAAAATTGGGATACTGAAAAATGGAATGGAAACATATGAGAAGACCCTGATGCAGCTAGGGACATTGATCCCCTAAATTTTGATGGTAAGGCTACTTCTAATGGCCAAGCAGACATCAATTGAGCAGATTAATCTTCCATTACCTAAGGAAAATGTTATAGCCTCTCCTGGGGTAGTTATCATACAATAAAATTCTAATTCTCATCTGGACCCATCTCCACCATCCTTCTTTGCTTCTAGATCTATAATTAGACACAAGTCCGAGCAGGCCCTTAAAGGTGAGATATGAAGTGTGACCTGTGAAGATGTACACTACATTTCAAAAGAACTACTTGAGTTTTCTAACTTATACAGACAGTAATTTGGGGAACATGTATATATAAAGGTTGTATGGTAATGATGGAAGAAACATGACATTGGATCAGGCTAAATTTATTGATATGGGTCTACTAAGCAAAGACTGCACGTCATGTTGCAGATCAGGGAGTTAGAAAGGATTCTAAGAGTTTGTTTGAATAGTTGGCTAAAACATTGAGCAAAAGGTGGCCCATAGTGAGCAAATTGGTGATATGCAGTCTGATTTGGTTTAATGTAGGGAAAGGATTCAATGTCTTAGGGTAATAGAATGTTAGCATAGATCTGTCATTTAAGATGTACTTGTCCAACCTGGGAGGATCCAGAAGACATACCTTTCACCAGCACTGTGAGAAATACATTTGGCAGAGGAGATCAACATTCTTGAAGATCTCCTTGAATGAAGGGGAGTTGGGTTCCCTTAATGAAGGACCTAGTACACTACCCAAAGTTTATGCTGTTAATCTTTTTCCCAGCTTTCCTCAAAGACCTATGCACTTATACCATGGTAATTGCAAAGGGGAAAAGGAAATAATCATAATTTCCTCAGACTACTGGACACTGCCTATGAACTGAAACTGATTCCAGGAGACCCAAAATATCACTGTGGCCCTCCAGTGAGAGTAGAGCCTTATTGAGGTAAAATGGTCAATAGAGTTTTAGCTCAGATCTATCTCATAGTGAGCCCAGTGGGTCCCCAAACCCATCCTGTGGTTAATCTCCAAGTTCCAGAATGCATAATTGGAATAGATATACTTAGCAGTTGGCAGAATCCCCACATTGGTTCCCTAACCTCTGGAGTGGAGGCTATTATGGTGAGACAGTGCAAATGGAAGCCCTTAAAACTTACTTTACTTAGGAAAATGGCCAATCAAAAGCAGTACTACATTCCTGGAGAGGTTACAGAAATTAGTGCCACCTACAAGGACTTAAAAGATGCAGAGGTGATGCTTCCAACCAGGTTAACATTCAACTCTTCTATTTGACCTGTGCAAAAGATAGATGTTGAAGAATGACAGTGGATTATCATTAACTTAACCAAAGTGGTGACTTCAATTGCAGCTGATGTTCCAGATGTGGTTTCATTGCTTGAGCAAACTAACACATGCTCTGGTACCTGTTATGTAGCTACCAATCTTTTTCTCTATATTTGTCCATAAGGCTCACCAGAAGCAGTTTGCTTTCAGCTGGCAAGGCCAGCAATACACCTTCACTCTCTCACCTCAGGGGTGTATAAACTCTCCAACTGGCTGTCATAATTTAGTTTGCAGGGATCTTGATCACCTTTCCTTTCCAAAAAAGAATAACCCTGGCCCATAACATAGATGACATTATGCTGATTGGACCTAGTGCGCAAGAGATAGCAACAACTCTAGTCATTGGTATGATATTTCTCGACCATAGGGTGGAAAATAAATCCAACTGAATTCCTGGGGCCTTCTATCTCAGTGAAACTTCTAGAGGTCCACTAATGTGGGGTATGTGGAGATATCTCTTCTAAAGTGCAGTCATGGTAAGCTGCTACATCTAGTCTCTCCTACAACAAAGAAAGAGGCACAATACCTAGTGGGCCTCTTTGGATTTTGGAGGCAGCATATTCCTTATTTAGGCGTGTTACTCTGATCTGTTTACAAAGTGATCCAAAAGCTTCTAGTTTTGAGTGGGGCCCAGAACAAGAGAAGACTCTTCAACAGCTCCAGGCTACTGTGTAAGCTGCTCTGTGACTTGAGCCATTTGTTTCAGTAGATCCAATGGTGCTTGAAGTATCAGTGGCAGATAGGGATGCTGGTTAGAACCTTTCACAGGCCCCTATAGGTGAATTACAGCACAGCCCTTAGCTATTGAAGCAAGTCCCTGCCATTCTCTGTGGATAAATAGCCTTTTTTTGAGAGCAAGCTCTAGGCCTTTGCAAAAACTGAATGCTTGACCATGGGCCACAAGTTACCACATGACCTAAGATACCTGTTACGTACTGGGTGTTATAAAAATTTCAAAATTTTTCTTTAAAGGTAATATGTATTTTAAAGGAAATTAAAACAAAAACACAATATTTAACGGTTATTTTTATTTTCCCTATTTTTTCATGACACTTAATTCTTTACGAGATAAGCACTTTTCTCTGGTAGCATGTTGCTACAGGCTGAAGGATTTGTTTAGCAGTTCTAGTAGATCAAGTCTAGTAATAATGGATTTTCTTTGTTTTCTTTTACTTAAAGTTTCTGTTTTGATTTCAGTTTTTTTAAATGTTTGAACAGTTTTGTTAGAGGCACTGAAATATAATAAAAAATACATATTTAAAGCTTACAATTTGACATATTTTGCATATGCATACACCAATAAAACCATTTTCACAATCACAATAAAGAACATACCTATCAAACCCAGAAATTTCCTCATAATTCCTATTTACCCATAGCTTTTGGTTTATCTTGATTAGTATTTGCTTTAAAAACAATGCCTATGCTGTTTTGGGGAAGTATAGATAAAAAAATTAGGTCATACATTTTTATCCACAATTTCAATATCTGACAGCATGTGTATTTTTCCCTTTGTATTACTAGTGTTGGCCTTTTAAATTTTTATTTACAGTACTCAGCACAGAGACTTTTATTTCACACCAGAGAGTTTTACCTTGTGAAAGAAATTTTCAGATATGCAAGGAATTAGAAAGTCTATCACATATGGGCATTTCTAGGAACACCAACTAAAATGCACATTTCAGTATAGAAAGAGACTAACAAAATTTAAAAGCATATGCATAATATGTGGTTTAAATATCTAGTAGAGTGTGTCAAATAATAGTTTCCAAAACTTTTAAAATAGCATATTGTAACTCTCTTTATTGATTTCATCATTATATGGTTTGTATATGAGCTGTGGCTTCTTTCTATTTCCTTCTCATTGTCCAGGAGTCTAGTCTGGTCTTTTTGACCTACTGGTGGAAAGATTTCCCTTCCTAGAAAAGACAAGTCCTAATGACCAGGTACTATTGATGTTTAGTAATGTCCTATTCACCAAAGATAAACACATGGCTAAATCCAGAGTCAAGGTGGGAAGGGATAAAAAAGGGCATGGGTACAAGAAGGAAAGATTTATTGGGGGCCGTTACCATATATGTGCAACATAGTCTTCTTTTTTTTTTCTTTCTGCTTTTTCTTCCCGAATCTCCCCAGTACATAGTTGCATATTCTAGTTGTGGGTCCTTCTATTTGTGCCATGTGGGACGCCGCCTCAACGTGGCCTGACGAGTGGTGCCATGTCCGTGCCCAGGATCTGAACCAGCGAAACCCTGGGCTGCCGTAGCGGGGTGCAAGAACTTAACCACTCGGCCACGGGGCCAGCCCCCAACATAGTCTTCTTAATGACTCCATAAGTGTCTGCTCTATTTATGCACAATATTTACTAAAATATTTCTCAATATAAGCATTCATTTTTCTAGTTGTTTTGCCTGGAAAAATAGTGCTGCAGTAAACACTACACATTCATTATTTGTGTTACTCTTTCTTATACATACATCCTTTTATGTTAAATCTTTTCTTTCTTTTCAGTAATGACTCTGCAGCATCTCCGGATGTTTTCTTTTTTAATATAGAATGCTAAGATAATGTCTAGAAAGGAATCAGCAAAAGAATTAAAAAACAGTATGATTTCAATTATAGAACATAGCCACATTATTTTATTTAGTTACACATCTCAGTTTACTAGTTTACTAGGGAAGAGGAAACTGATCTTTAAAAGTAAAACTATTAAATAAATGAACACAATTATCATAACTGAGAAAATAAGTGTCTACCAGAGGAAATTACATCACTAGCTTATATAAAAATTTAGGACAATAGTGACAAGTAGATTTCAATTAAATCTGCCTGCAAATTAAATACATAAAACCGTAGTTTATTAGTTCAAATGCCTCACAGTGCTGAAAATTTGAGAAGAAATTTTCTCAGTGCCTCTCTGACATCTTTGTTCTGCAGACTATATATCATAGGATTGAACATTGGGGTTAAAATGGCATAGAAAAGAGAGAGTAGTTTGTCCATTCCTTCATACTGACTGAATTTAGGTTTTAAATAAGCAATAGTGGCTGAGCCATAGAATAAAACTACAACCATGAGGTGGGAAGAGCACGTTGAAAATGCTGTGGTCCATCCTGTGTTTGATGGCAATTTCAGGATAGTAAAGGTGATTCTACTATAGGACCTAAGTATCAACATAAAAGGAACAGTGACAAACAATACAGCAAATATGTAGACCACTATCTCATTCACAAAGATGTCTCCACAAGCCAGCTTCAATAATGGGGGGATGTCACAGAAGAAGTGGTTGATTTGACTGGAACCACAAAAGGGCAGAGATAAAATCTGGCATGTTTGCCCTATCTCGACTGGAAGTCCACTGATCCAGGAGGCACCCACCAGCTGGACACAGATCTTGTGGTTCATGACTAGAGGGTAGTGCAGAGGGTTACATATGGCCACATAGTGATCATAGGCCATCAGGGCCAGAAGGAAACACTCAGTGGCTCCCAGCATAAGGAAGAAGCACATTTGTGTAGCACAAGCTGAAAAAGAAATAGCTCCTTCCTGGGTCCAAAGGTCCATGAGCATTCTGGGAAGTGCGATAGATACATAATAGATTTCTAGGAAGGAAAAATTGCTGAGGGAAAAATACCTGGGAGTCTGAAGAGAGGAATATATTCTTGTTATTAGAATTATGATGCCATTTCCCAACAGGATAATAATATAAATGACTAAGAATATCCCAAAAAGAAGCCAGTGGAATGTGGGAATATCAGAAAAGCCCAAGAGAAAAAATTGTGTCATTATAGTGAAGTTGGTTTCTGTAATTTTCAAATTATTTTCTCTCTGTGGACTTACATTTTTTTGGCTGCATTTTCCTCTTTTATAATTGGATTGGGACATGAGCTTTGGCCTTTACAATTTCTAAATTACTTCCTGACATTTGTATTCTGTGATTCTGGGAGATTTGATGTGAAACCAGGAGCTATGAAGTCATCTGCAGAAAAAGAATTAATTCAAGAAATAAAATGCTTAAAAGATTTATAATGTTAGATTTGCATTCTAATTAGACGAATAAGATCCATATAGCTAGATGTTTTTATTTAACTTAGTGTAAGAAGGGAGAATGCAGATGAGCTATTTATTCCTGTCAAAACTCCAAATCAATTATCAATTGACCAACTTCCATGAATATTTTTCCCAATAAATCTAGTCCATAATATAATACCTGGTCTATAAGATCTAACATAATGTTCCATTGACTATTTGCATGCATGTCTTTTCTACCTTTGACATTAGATCCCATGATTCATTCTATAAAGGATATAGCACAAGGCTCTCCCCCACTACCTTACTCCATATATGATTCTGAATTAAATTAAAAGTAGAAATTATCATTAGAATTGGTTATGTTCTATGAAGTGAGAAAGAGTAATTAAAAATACAAAGAGAATATAAAAGACAAATCTTTAATTTTCAATGTCATGAGGTTCGAGTAATTCTCATTCTAATTCGTTGAATTAAAATGGATTTTATTGCTTACACTACACAACTTTTGACATTTAACTATTTTTAATCCTAATAATATTTAGGCATTGTAGAGGAGGAAGACAATTCTTCTACACTCTATGTCCTTCTGGCTGGTCTAAGAATTAAATCGACATGAGACAGAAGTACAAGAAAAAATCCAATAAAGTTTCATAACATGTATACATGGCAGAAACCCAGAAAAACTGAGCAACTCACCAGAATGACTGAGGTTGTCACCTTAAATATCATCTTCAGCTAAATATAAAGGAGGAAGTTGCGAGTTGGGGGGGGTCAGATATGAGAGATTACCAGAAGCAGCATAGAATACAAGAGTAAGGTTATTATGCAGATTTAAAGATTTAAGTCCTTGACTTCCACATTGATAAGTTTCTAGAGATAAGGTCACCTCCCCCTTCCAGGTACAGATTTCCCTTACAAATGTAAATGTCTCTTACAAAGGATAACTTCTGCTTGGTTTTTGGAGTTTCTCTCATGTCTGCAGTATTTTTTTTTTAAAAATAACCAGCCCAAAATAATCCTCATGCCAAGGAAATATATCCTGAGGTGGGAAATTCTGTTCCCCTACGGGCGTATTGCTTTATTTTGAGCCAAAATTAAATGTTTCTAGGGAAAAGTAAAATTAATAGATAAAATACTTAGCAAATGCAGTCATAGGTTGCTCCCAAATCTTGCCATGTTTATGGTCTGATTTGATTAGGCAACATAAACATAGGATATGAGCAAAAAACGTTACACCACATATATTTTTTCCAGGAAATTAAAGTTTGGATGAAATTAATGCTTCATATTTTCCCAAATAAAAGGAGATTCCCTAATAAGAGGAGAGTCCATCTCATAGGAATTCTTTTATTTATAAAGACAACATTTATTTTATTGGAGTAGCAAAATGATTGATTAATTTGAATACAATATATCATCAGTTGATTATATTTTCTTAATATATTAGTTCTTAAAATGAATAATTTTTAACATTATTGTAATTGTTAACAATAGACAAATTAGGAGTTTATTTCAAATGCTTCAATCACATTATCTAATTTTTTAATTCAGAAATCTACAGTTGCTGTCTTAAATAATGAATGAGTTTTCAACCAACATATACTCATGATTTTAGTAGTTTGATATTATTCATTGAATCTTCATCCTCAAATTAAAAAATCATCTTGAATTGAAATAGAATATCAACATATCTATAGTTCAAATTTACGTTTTCCAATTTTGCTGAAGTTGATTCTTTCTTATTGATGACGTTTTTATATTTTTAAATATTAAATTGTTTGGGATCTACACCATTTGTAAACAAGAACTCAATTTGCTTTTTTATTTTATTTAACTTTTTGGTGAGGAAAACTGGCCTTGAGCTAATATCTGTTGCAAACCTTTCTCTTTTTGCTTGAGGAAGATTGTCCCTGAGCTAATATCTGTGCCAATCCTCCTCCACTTTGTATGTGGGAGGCTGCCACATCATTGCTTGATGAGTGGTGTGTAGGTCTTTGCCTGGGATCCAAACCCATGAACCATGGGCTGCCCACAAATTTGGAGTGTGGGAACCCAACCACTAAGGCACTGGGCTGGCCCCTAATTTGCTTTTTAAAAAGGATGTCCTATTGGGGCTGGCCCCGTGGCTGAGTGGTTAAGTTCGCGCGCTCTGCTGCAGGTGGCCCAGTGTTTCGTTGGTTCGAATCCTGGGTGCGGACATGGCACTGCTCATCAGACCACGCTGAGGCAGCGTCCCACATGCCACAACTAGAAGGACCCACAACAAAGAATATACAACTATCTACCAGGGGGCTTTGGGGAGAAAAAGGGGGAAAAAAATAAAATCTTTAAAAAAAAAAAAAAAAGGATGTCCTATTTACAGAGGAAATATTCACTTCTTCCCTGTGGGAATACCTCTTTTTCTTCTTTACTTCTAAATGGCTAAATACTCCTGTTTGCAATTAATTTGCTTTGTTTTTCCAAACAATTCTTCCATGGTAGATGAGTTTCCTTCAGTCTCTCTATGGAATATGATTTCATGTACTCTTCATTTCCCAAATACAGTCAGAGTGCCTGGATGTCCTAGAAGAAGAAATACTTTTAATGGTCTGATACTACCTGAAGGAAAATGTTCTAATTCCTTATTTATTGATTTTGCATGTGTATTATTTTCTGCAATTCCTCTGAGTAGAACTTTGAAGAATATCATGCATTGTTAACATCATCTTGACATGTTCTATTTATTTTCTCATCCTTAAGGGGCACTGGTTTTCTTTGTAGAAGTAGATTTGTGGATGTGGGGTAAATTTTATGAAGACAATGGCAATTCTGTATTACAGAAGCTAAGATTACTTTGTTCAAATTATGGTTTGGGGGCCAACCCAGTGACACAGTGGCTAAGTTCACACATTCTGCTTCTCGGCTGCCCGAGGTTCGCCGGTTCGGATCCCAGGTGCGGACATGGTACCACTTGGCAAAAGCCATGCTGTGGTAGGCGTCCCACACATAAAGTAAAGGAAGATGGGCATAGATGTTAGCTCAGGGCCAGTCTTCCTCAGCAAAAAGAGGAGGATTGGCAGTAGTTAGCTCAGTAATTAGGTCAGTAATCTTCCTCAAAAAAAAATTATGGTTTTCTCTAAGACACTACAATAGTGCTTGCATAGACAAACCTAGCTCATTAATTAACCCTATAAACAAGGGTTAAGAACAAGTATTATCTATGATTTTTTTAAAAAAATAAAATCCCTATTATTGCAAAATTTAATAATTTAATATTTCACAATTTTTACCATCCTCCCTGCACTTTATGGGGAGAACTACTTCAAGCATGAAGCTAATATTTTCAGCCCCGAAATACTGCTTTATGATTGATTGTTTTGTTTCCACATCAATTTGCTATTTTTCTGTAAGAGATTCATTAGCATTTCAGAGATTCTGCTCATCTTCACTCTATCAGGAGAAAATTCCTTCCAACTTTTGTCCTCAGCATTTTTTCTTAGTCAAGAGGTTATGGTCCTTTTCAATTATTTCACTGGACTTATATTTGGAGATGATAGGTTATTTCTGGATCTCTGACTTTACTGGCTGCACAAAGCACCCCCAACTCCACTGCCAGAAAGGTAGATTTAGACACTAATGGGCAGAACAAGAGTTTCATGTTTTCTGACTCTAAATAATGTGTGCTTGCTGTCTCCACTGGTTTCAGTGCCAGTGCTTATCAGATAGGAGGTGTTAATGGGAACACTATGACTAACTGATTGTGTAATACACTGAGTTTGGGCCATCTGACTCAATCACAGGTTCTTTATAGGAAAAGAATACCTAAATGTCTAATTTACACATTGTGAGAATCTGAGGACTATGAATAGGCTTGACACAAGCCCACTATGGCCAGAAGAGAGAAGATTTGTTTTCTTTCTGTTTTTTTGTTTCGTGTTTTTTTTCACACACAACACTACATTAGTGGGAGAAATTCTGAGAAAGGACTCCTTGCTGAAGCTGGATTTACCCACCTTCTAACCCCCTTCCCCTCTGGTAACCACTAATCTCTTCTCTTTGTCCATGACTTTGTTTATCTTCCACATATGAGTGAAATTATGCAGTGTTTGTCTTTCCCTGTCTGTCTTATTTCACTTAACATAATGCCCTCAAGATCCATCCATGTTGTTGCAAATGGGACAATTTTGTCTTCTTTTATGGATGAGTAGTATTCCATTGCATACATATGCTACATGTTCTTTAACCATTCATCTGTTCGTGAACACTTGGCATGCTCCCACATCTTGGCTATTGTGAATAATGCGATAAACACAAGGGTGCATAAGTCTCTTTGAATTGTTTATTTCAAGCGACTTGGCTAAACACTCAGCAATGGGATAGCTGGATCCTATGGTATTTCTATTTTTAACTTTTTGAGAACTCTCCACACTGTATTCCATAATGGCTGCATCAGTTTATATTCTCACCAGCAGTTTATGAGTGTTCCCTTTTCTCCACATCCTCTCCAACATTTGTTATTTTTTGTCTTGTTAATTATATACATTCTGACAGGTGTAGGGTGATATCATGGTATTTTGATTTGCATTTCCCTAATGATTAGTGATGTTGAACATCTTTTCATGTGCCTGTTGGCAATTTGTATATCTTCTTTGGAAAAATGTCTGTTCATATCCTCTACCTATTGTTTTGATTAGGTCATTTTTTTATTGTTGAGTTGTATGAGTTCTTTATATATTTTGGAGATCATCCCCTTGTTGGATGTACTATTTGCACATATTTTCTCCCAGTTCGTGGGTCATCTTTTCATTATGTTCATAGTTTCCTTTGCCTTGCAGAAGCTCTTTAGTCTGATATAGTCCAATTTGTTTATTTTATCTTTTGTTTCCCATGCCTGAGTAGACAAGGTATTCAAAAAGATGCTCCTAAGACTGATGCCAAAGAGTGTACTGCGTATATTTTCTTCTAGGAGTTTTATGGCTTCAGGTCTTACATTAAAATCTTTAATCCATTTTGAGTTAATTTTTGTGTATGGTGTAAGATAACAGTCTGCTTTCATTCTTTTGCTTGCGGTTGTGCAGTTTTGCCAACACCATTTATTGAAGAGACTTTCCTTTCTCCATTGTGTGTTCTTGGCTCTTTTGTCGAAAATTAGCTCTCCATGGAGCTGTGGTTTTATTCCTGGGCCTTCAGTTCTGTTCCATTGATCTGATTGTCTGTATTTGTGCCAGGACCATGCTCTTTTGATTACCACAGCTTTGTAGTGTATTTTGAAGACAGGGATTGTGATGCCTCCAGTATGTTCTTTTTTTCTCAGGATTGCTTTTGCTATTCGGAGTCTTTGGTTGCTCAATATAAATTTTAAGATTCTTTGTTCAATTTCTGTGAAGGACATCTTCAGGATTCTGATTGGGATTGCATTGAGTTTATAGATTGCTTGACATTATATGGACATTTTAACAATGTTTATTCTTCCAATCCATGTGCATGGAATATATCTCCATTTGTTTACGTCCTCTTCAATTTCTTTCAATAATGTCCTATAATTTTTCTTGTGTAGGTCTTTCACCTCCTTGGTTAAATTTATTCCTAGATATTTTCTTCTTTTTGTTTTTTTTGTAAATGGGGTTTTATACTTGAGTTCTCTTTTTGCTGGTTTGTTATTAGAATACAGAAATGCAACTGATTTTTGTAAGTTGATTTAGTATGCTGCAACTTTGCTGCAGTTCTTCATTATTTCTAATAGTATTCTGATAGATTCTTTGGGATTTTCTATATATAGAATCATGCCATCTGCAGACAATGAGAGTTTCACTTCTTCCTTTCCAATTTGGATACTTTTTTATTTCTTTTTATTGCCTAATTGCTCCAGTCAAAACCTCCAGTATGTGACAATAGGATCGGTGAGAGTGGAAACCCATGTTTTGCTCCTATTCTCTGAGGGTTTGTCAATTTTATCTTCTCCAAGAACCAGCTCTTAGTTTCATTGATCTTTTCTCCTGGATTTTTAATTTATTTTTTTGGTTTCTACTTCATTTATTTCTGCTTTAATTTTTATTATTTCCCTTCTGCTGACTTGGGACTTTGTTTATTTTTCTTTTCCTAGTTCTGTTAGGTGTAATTTAATATTACCTATTTGAGATTTTTCTTGTTTCTAGAGGTGGGCTTATATTACTATGAATTTCCCTCTTAGATGTACTTTTGCTGCATCCCATAAGAGCTGGCATGATGTATTTGTATTTTCATTTGTCTCCAGATATTTGTATATTTCTCTTTTGATTTCTTCATTGATCCAATAGTTGTCCAGTGCCATTTTGTTTAGTCTCCACATATTTATAACTTTCCAGTTTTTTTTCTGGTAGTTCATTTCTAGTGTCATAGCATTGTGGTCAGAAGAAATGCTTAATATGATTCCAATCTTCTTAAATTTATTGATGTTTGCCTTGTTTCCAAACATATGCTCCATCTTTGAGAATGTTCCATGCACACTTGAGAAGAATGAGTATTCTGCTGTCTTGGGGTGGAGTGTTCTATATAGATCTATTAAGTTCATCTTGTCTAGTTTTTCACTTAATCCCACTATTTCCTTGACTTTCTGTCTGGATGATCCATCTATTGATGTAAGTGGGATGTTGAGGGCCCTTACTATTATTGTATTACTGTCAATTTCTCCCTTTAGGTCTGCTAATAGTTGCTTTATATACTTTGGTGCTCCTGTGTTAGATGCACATGTATTCATAAGCGTTATGTACTCTTGGTGGAAAGTCCCATTTATCATCATATATTACCCCTCTTTGTCTCTCATTGCCTTTTTTATCTTGAAGTCTGCTTTGCCTGATATAAGTATGGCAACACCTGCTTTCATTTTTTTCCCATTAACTTGGAGCATCATTTTCCATCCCTTCACTTTGAGCCTATGTTTGTCTTTAGAGCTGAGATGTGTTTGTGGGAGTCAGCATATTGTGGGGTTTTGTTTTTCAAACCATCCAGCCACTCTGTGTGTTTTGATTGGAGAATTCAATCCATTCACATTTAGAGTGATTTCTGATATATGAAACCTTATACTGCCATTTTATTTCTTTTTTTCCCAATTGTTTTATATTTCCCTTGTTTCTTTTTTTTTCTTTTTTTCTGCTTTATCTCCCCAAACCCACCCTATACACAGTCCTATCTCTTTAGTTGCATGTCTTTCTAGTTAAGGGATGCGGGATGCCGCCTCAACGTGGCCTGACCAGCAGTGCCATGTCCGCGCCCAGGATCCAAACCCTGGGCCCCCACAGCAGAGTGCGCGAACTTAACCACTCAGCCACGGAGCCGGCCCCTTCCCTTGTTTCTTTTCCCCTGTATTTCTGGCTACCATTTTCAGTTTAGTGATGGTTTTCTTAATTTTCTGTTTACTTATCATTTGTGTCTCTGTTCTCATTTTTTGCTTAGTGGTTACCACGAGGTTTGTATAAAACATCTCATAGATGAGATAGACCATTTTCTGATAGCCTCCTATCTCCATTAGTCTAAGCAGGTTCCATCCCTTTCCTCTTCACTAAGTTGTCACAAATTATTTCATTTTGTGTTGTGAGTTTATGTTTAAAATGATGTTTATAGTTATTTTGATGCCTCCCTTCCCTTTATCTCTAATGTTATAATTAAATGTTTGCTAACCTGTTTTGATAGCTGCAATTTTCTGATTTTGTCTGTCTCCTTATCTCCTTGCTCAAGATTTTGTAAACCTTTTCCTTTTTGTTTCAGTTAGGAGGGCATTCTTGATCATTTCTTGCAAGGGGGATCTTGTGACAACGAACTCCCTTAGCTTTTGCTTATCTGTGAATGTTTTTATTTCTCCACTATATCTGAAGGATAGTTTTACTGGATAGAGTACTCTTGGGTGAAAGCTTTTGTCCTTCAATACTTTGAATATATCATTCCATTCTCTCCCAGCCTGTAAGATTTCTCCCAAGAAATCCACTGAAAGCCTAATAGGGGTTTGGATTTTTGATGGATTACTCTTGTCCATCATAGATCTCAGCATATAAGAACCAGTATAAGCTTGAATTCATGCTAATTGAATAGACTTAAGGTAGAAGATAATTTCAATTACTTCATCTTTTCAGAAAAATGTAGAGAAATTTGAGCTACAATTTAAGCAAAATACAATGTATTTTTTCTGTTAAACCTTGGTAACCATTATCTTGAAAAAAAATCAATTAATGAATCTATCATTTGATAACTAGGAAACACTGTCATTGATGTATAAATGGTAACTGGTTAATTGAATTAAATTTTTTTCAATGGTGTTGACATTTTGCGAAATTATACAATTGTGACTGATCGTCCTTATTGGTATACAGATAGTGGCAAAATAGATACCTATGAAAAGGCCAGTATTATTCACTCATACTTCTTTATTAGATCAAATTGTAGACCTTTTACATGAGATAGTTTTTGGATCCCTGATACTGTTGGGCATTTAATTTGGACCACATGAAAACTTTTCCACAGTAAATAAATTTTTTTCATAGAAAATATTTTCAGAGAATGATGTCAGCATTCTCTTATTCCAGATCTCATCTTGATTATATTATGCATGCACGCAACACTTTTTTAAATTTTTATTGCAGTAACATTGGATTATAGCATTATATAGCTTTTAGATGTACCTTGTAATATATATTGAATTCTGTGTAGATTACATAATGTTCACCACCCAAAAACTAATTATAGTTCATCACTTCACATGTGAGCCTAATCATCCTTTTTCCCTCCCCCCTTCCCCTATGGTAACCAACAATCCAACCTCCATTGCTATGTGTTTGTTTGTCATTGTTTTTATCTTCTACTTATGAGTGAGATCATACAGTATTTTACTTTCTCCCTATGACTTATTTCACTTCGCATAATACCCTCAAGGTCCATCCATGTTGTCACAAATGGCAGGATTTCATCATTTCTTATGGCTGAGTAGTATTCCATGGTGTATATAGAAAACATCTTCTATATCCACTCGTCCCTTGATGGGCACCTAGGTTACTTCCAAGTCTTGGCTATTGTGAATAATGCTGCAATGAACATAGGGGTCTAGGTATCTTTACACATCTGTGTTTTCAAGATCTTTGGATAAATACCCAACAGTGGGATAGCTGGATCATATGGTAGCTTGATTCTTAATTTTCAGAGCATTCTCCATACTGCTTTCCATAATGGTTGCATCAGTTGCACTCCCACCAGCAGTGTATGAGGATTCCCTTCTCTCCACATACTGTCTAACATTGTTTCCTTTCTTGCTAATTATAGCCATTCTGACCAGAGTGAGGTGATACCTCATTGTAGTTTTGACTTGCATTTTCCTGATAGTTAATGATGAGCATCTTTTCATATGCCTGTTGGCCATCAGTATATCTTCTTTGGAGAAATCTCTGTTCAGAATTTTTGCCCATTTTCTAATTAGGTTGTTGTTTTTTGTTGTAGTAGAGCTGTATGAGTTCTTTGTATAATTTGGGTATTAACCCCTTATCTGATATATGGTTTGCAAATATCTTCTCCCAATTGTTAGGTTGCCTTTTCATTTTGTTGATGGTTTCCTTTGCTGTGCAGAAGGTTTTTAGTTTGATGTAGCCCCATTTGTTCATTTTTTCTTTTGTTTCCCTTTCCTGGTCAGACATGGTACTTGAAAACATGCTGCTAAGACTGATGTCAAAGAGCATACTGCCTATGTTTTCTTCTAGAAGTTTCATGGTTTTGGATCTTAAATTCAAGTCTTTAATCCATTTTGAGTTGATTTTTGTGCATGGAGTAAGAGAATGGTCTAATTTCATTCTTTTGCATGTGGCTGACCAGTTTTCCCAACACCATTTATTAAAGAGACTCTCCTCTCTCCATCGTATGCTCTTGTCTCCTTTGTTGAGTATTAGCTATCCATAAATGTGTGGGTTTATTTCTGGTCTCTTGATTCTGTTCCATTGATCTGTGTGTCTGTTTTTATGCCAGTACCATGCTGTTTTGGTTACTATGGCTTAGTAGTATATTTTCAAATCAGGGATTGTGATCCATCCAACTTTGTTCTTTTTTTCTCAGGAATACTTTGCCTATTCGGGGCCTTTTGTTGTTCCATATAAATTTTAGGATTCTTTGTTCTATTTCTGTGAAAAATGTTGTTGGAACTTTGATAAGGATTGCATTGAATCTATAGATTGCTTTAGGAAGTATGGACTTTTTAACGATGTTAATTCTTCCAATCCAAGAGCATGGAATATCTTTCCATTTCGTTGTGTCTTCTTGATTTTGGTGGGGGGGAGGACAAAACAGGTAATTAGGCTTACATGTGAGGGGATGGACTATAATTAGTTTTTGGTTGGTGAACATGATGTAATCTACACAAAATTTGAAATATATTATGGAGTACATCTGAAAGGGATATGTTGCTGTAATCTAATGTTACTGCAATTAAAAAATAATAATAATAAATTTTTAAAAACTCAATGGGCTTCATAGAACATTGAATATGAAATACTCATTTGAATTTAATATTCTGAATAATATCACTAAAACGAAGAAATACAAAACTCCACAACAGCAAGGTGATTTCATATCTCATTTACTGGTATAAAAATGAAAGATTGATTACTTATAGTCGCAGTCTTTATATTTCAATTTGAGAAGATTTATCTCATAACATAACCTGACTGGAAGAAAGTGTTTTCTTTGATGACTTTCAATTCTTGTGTTTAAAAAAATACACTACAGTAAAGTAAGCAGGGAAAATAATTGTTGGTTACCTTTTTATACTATGGAGAAAACATCCTGTGTTGATCTTCCGTAAAGAATACGGTCATATAAGATAAATTTCTGATTTGAATTTTTCAACCAGCAAATACAACCATTCTCATTTTTCCTTGAAGCTCATACTTCACTTAAATCAATTGAGGTCCCTTGAAATTAATAGACTCTTCTTCATTGTGGGCGCATCTTCTTTCCATGACATGCTGCATTTTTAAACTCAATAATCTGTTTATCAAGTGGTAACTTCGAAAATAACAAAGGCTATCTCTGGTTGGATTAGTGCTGCACTAAAGCTTCTCTCTCTGTGGATCATGTTCTGAGAAGCACTAGCCTCCTGGTCACTCCTCCCTACCTGTCTGCCAATCTTCTCCATCTTTGGAGAGCAGAGCAATTCCCCTACTGAGAAAGGGTATATATGACATTAACCGTCTTAAAGTTGGTCTATATCTGTGTGTGAAATCTGCAGTTACTAAATTTGAAATTATTAAAACACCATTTCTTAACCTCAAAGTATGTAACTTGGAAATTATCTAGAGTTCATGCATCACCTAGATTTTTTATGTATTAAGGCCCTTTGTTTATTCAGTGGCTAGAATTTCCCTTCAGTTACAGGTACTTACATAAGAAAAAAATTAAATTTGGGCAAAAGGATATAGTACATTGAATCTTAGAGTTTTCTATATCAAGAACATGAGTGTGGGAAAATGACATTATGAGGGCTTAAAACTCATAAGAGAAGATAGAGTGAATTGTTATTGATGCTATGAATCTTTGGTAAGCTGTGTAAAGTAATTCATGCAGTCAACTTTTATGTATTCATTGAAGTACTCAATAAATATCTACCCATATAAGTTGATGTCTTACACTCTTCAGGAGGCATAGAAAAGTTTTTACCTTGTAAATTGTTCACAATGTCTGACTGCCAAGCTCCTGCTCATCTTTTAGACTCAGCTAGTGTATCACATCCTATGAAAAGTGACACATTATTCCTGCAGGCAAAATTAAATATTTCTAATGTAATGCTCAAGTAACCCATGTCCCCCCAACATAATTTCTATTTTGACCCATATTATATTATCTTTTAATTTTTATTCCATAATTTGACTTTCCCTCCTCTCATAAACTCCTTGATTCCAGGGCATTTCCAAGTATGCAGCCATCTACATAGAACATTCTGGAGCTGTGTAGGGCCTCAATAATTTGCACCTGTATCATTTAATCTTTACAAATCACTAACCATATATATCACGTTCTCTTCCATTGTTACCAGTGAGTAAAATGTCTGAAAGCTGTACAAAATAAGAACACAACATACTTTAGTGTGAACAAGAGTGTTAGCAGAAAGACCAGGTAGGAGGTGACTGCAATAATTATTGTGTGAGATGATAGTAGCCAAGATCAGAGTTGAAGCAGTGTATATAATGTGAGAATTGGTCACAGGATTTACATAGAGGTTATGCCCAAACATTTTCTTTTATTTTGATTCTGAATTTTACCACACATAAAATCAACCATACTAGAAAATATATTATTTATCATTCTCCATCTCTTTTACCTACATTTCTAGTAGTTATCAAATTATACTGACTCTATCTTCTAAATATAAATTAGTTCCACTCATTTCCCTCTATTTTCATGGGGACTTCCTTAGTTCATATCCCTATAATCTTTTTAAACTAAAATACTTTTTAAAAATATTTTTTATTTTCAGTACTACCTCACTTTCATCAATCTTCTCTTTCTTAATTCAAGGATGATATTTGTCTTTAAAGTAAATCAAATCATTCCATTTTTCTTCTTGATTCTCTTCACTGGCTCTCCTTGGTCTTCATGATTGTAGTGTGCATGATGCTGGAGACTGATATTCAATTCTCCTTCATTTCATTGGTTTTCTGATAGTAGCTGGGATGTGTTTCCAGTCTCTCTTGCAGCTTGCATGACCACCAGACTTAGTTCCTGGTAATAAAATCAATGTGTGCAGACTTACTTTATTAAGAGAACATCTCCTACAATTCCACTTCTCCTCACTTTGGCTGGCTGGCCAGGGTATGACGACAGCAAACATGGAAGTCACCAGAGGAAAACGTCAAAGCCACTTGTCCCTGAATAACTGCATGAATTATCTAAGAACTTTCTTCACTCGCATCTCTTACTTTTCACCTGATCATTATATACCACATGAGTGCACACACCTGGCCATAGCTAATTGGTTCAACAATGGATGTTCTACCGAATGGTTCAACCAGAACCATTTCCTGCAAATGTTTGAGCAATAACCAAGTGAAAATCATTCTTCTGTTTCTTGTTGCAATTTTTTAAACTCGGGAATTTTTGGCCATATCTCCCTCCATATTGATTGGAGAAAAGGTAGAATTCAGACAACAGGGACGTAGAGGAAACTTAAGCAGATATGCAAACATTAGCAGAAATGATATAAGGAATATGAGTCCTTGCTTCAAATTATTCCCTGGACACAGATACTGAATTCAGGCTCCTGCATCCTCTGTGTGTTTGAGACACGCTATTATTTATGCAATATATCCACTATCTTGATTAGGTGGGTTTATTGTGTATTTCTGCGGTTTGAGATTAGAAATCTAGCTATCACATGTCTCTCCCATGCCTAGCCTCAGTAAAGATGGGCATACGATTAGACACTGACATTAACTGTATATGTGAAATAATTTGTGAAACTCCTGTCATCCGAACCCTGAAGTGTCAGCATCATCCTACTCTCTTCTGCACAGTGAGGTGACACCAATGACAATAACAATGGCATTTTCATTGAGAACATAACCACAGAGTAGTAACAGGGAAGTGGTATGAGCAGGTTGGAGCAGAAAATGTGAGCTGGATAGTTTTTGTGCATATATTATTTAGTCTGCTTGCCTAATCCTTTCTTGTGCTGTTTATCTGATACGTCAACTCTTCTTGAAACATTTAAAAGTCTCCAACAGAATCAAGGAACATAAACACTTTAAGTGTATGGAATAATAGAAAACCTATAATCTTAAGCAATTCCATCTATTTCTGTTTTTTTCTTTATAATTCATTTACACTGCTTTCACATAGTTTCTAGTTCATACTTTTTAATTAATTAAGGCAAAATCATATGAAATTTATTTTAACTATGCCTTGGTTAACATTAACAGCACATAAACTTCTTCAATGGATTTTGCAGCAATTACATCACTTTCAGTATGTAGTTTTCTTTTTTATGTTACATTATCCTTTATATACAGTTTATACTTTCCTTTTGAGCAGGCTATTTTGATAAATTTTTAATATCCATATAGATGAGATTTTTCATTGCGTTTAATATCATTTTGTTCAGCTATCATCCAATATAAAAGCCTGTATTATCCTTATGTTTTATAGAATGTATTAACAATTGCTCTGAAGATGGGACATCCTTAGGAGCTCCAAACCCAGGCCACACAATCTACTGTCTGCAGGCTGCTGGTTTTTATTTTGAGTTGATTTTTGCATATAATATAAGATAGGGGTCCAATTTTTTTCATATTTATATCCAGTTTTTCCAACATCATTTATTGAACAAATTTTCCCCACTGTGTATTCTTGGTGACTTTGATGAAAATTACTCAACCACATATGAATGGGATTAATTCTGGGCTCCCTATTTTGTTCGTTGATTTATGTATCTGTTTGCATACCAATACCATACCATTCTGCTTGCTATAGCCTTGTAATATGGTTTGAAATCAGGAAATGTGATGCTTCCAACTTTGCTCTTCTTGTTTGAGATTACTTAACTATAATGGTGTTTATTTTGTTTAGTGCATTATATATATACACATATATATATATATATTTACTATTTGCTCTTTATAATGTGTTGTTTATTCCTTTTGACTAGCTCTCACCAAATCTAGCATTTGAGATGATTCTGACACTTAGTCCTCTTCTGTAACACATGATTTAGGCATGATAATTTTATGATTTGTAGAATGAAACCTCAATCTTTATTTCACATTTTTATGCTGCTTATTCTATTTTTCAGTTAAATAAAACTATTTCCATATCTTCTACAAGTCTATACCTTTTTTTATATATTTCTGTTTCTCTTACCAATATATTAATGAACCTGACACACCCTCAACACAAACTGTTAATAAATTATATTTTCTTAATTTTATTTTTTATACAACACAATGTTAAAATGATTTTACAATTTCAGGAGGTTGAGGGTTTGGAGCCCAATTTAGAAACTCAGATTTTTTGACATAGATCTTCATCGGGCTGATCTCCTGTTTGCAAAACCTTGAAATTCCCTGCTCAATACTCATCATCTCCTTCTTTAGTAACAAATCTGGGGGTAATATTTTTTGTTAAGTGGCTGAAATACTATAAAGACCCTTCTGAGACTTAGGGATGGTACATGGATACATGTAACATTTTTACAGCAGGATTATAATCACAGAATTTAAAGAGAATATTAAAAATAGAATATGCCAATTTCTGAATCAAGGCAGTAAATTATATGTAAGTTTAGCAACAAATGACATTTCTACATTCTGATGCCACACATTCTATTTGACATGCATTCTATATATTTTTAATAAAGTTGTTTCCGATTTGTTTCAATAAAGCTATGTATTTTACTAAAGCTATATATTTTCAGTAAATTTCTCCATATGCTCCTCTTTTAGAGATTACATATTTTAACATCAATTCAACTACTTTGCATGTGATATTTTCTCCTATACACCCAAACATTTGGGTATTACCTTCTTGACATAATATTGTTTATCTCTGTCCTTTGAAATGTGCTGAGCATGAATTAACACACTTTGATTTTACTTGACCAGTTAATGGGTTAAATGGGTAAAATGAGATTATCACTTAATCTCAGCACTAGCCTTTATCTAATTATTGTTTACAAAATGTATGAATTCTGTTTTAAATATATTCATGAAAATTACATCGTCTATGTTAGTTCACATTAACAAGTGAAATCCAAAATTATTTTTATATATTAATGTCAAAATTATTTGCTTGCATTTTTCCTGCTTAAATGCAGGACTCCATCTATTAATAACATCATCTTTTTCTTGTTTTGGTTGTTTGTTTGGATCAATGTGATTCTTGAATATTGATTCTTTCACTCCTTCCAACTTGTTTGCTTATTTTCCAACTTCGTGACGTTCACAGATTTTTTAAGCTATTCTCTATTTGACCTTATCAAATCACTGATGATAAAATTGACCAAAGCACACCTAAAGGCGCACATTTCAAACTTCCTTCATTAATTTTAAGAAATAAATTACTGAAAAACCATTGATAAGGCAAAATATTGCTTAATACGTGTAAATTGGGGGGATATAATGACAGTAAACATTCAAGTGAAATAAAAGCCTGGGAAAATTTTAGGCAAAAAGGCAAAAAGAATATTACATTCATAGAGGAGAGTTTAATAGATCTTGTCAGATTCCAAAGAAAGAAGAGAATTATAAAAATCACACAATACAATAATTAGAAGTCTCAACAGTTTTACAATTTAAATTTCATTTCAGTTAAGTGAAATTTAAAAAATATTTGGAACATTTTTCACATAAATTCATTGAACAATAAGCAAGCAAATATGATAATTTAAAAATATTTTTACAAATAATCATGTGTTAAAGAAAGAATCAAAATTTACGTAAGAAGCATATATTCAATGAATTAAAAATTAAGCAACATCATTAGTGATAATAGCTCCCAAAATTGGAAATATTTGTAAACAAGACTAATTAAGTTTAGGAGAGAAAAAATAGAGAGCAGAAAATATGGCTTAAAATATATCTAAAAACCCAAATCTCAGAATAAATGGATTTCATCTCCTAAACATTGTATTCCCAAGTTTTCCTGGAAATTAAAGCATTTAGTTGAAAGAATATAATGTTAATATTTGTTTGTGAAATGTCCTGCTCCTATATATGATTTCATTAAATAAACAGGACCGGGAAAGCAGAAAGATACCAGCCAATGACCAGCCAGCTGGTGCAGAAGAATGTAGGCTAGCTACTCAGTGAAAGAGCAAACCATCTCTGAGAACAGCCTCATCATTCTGCTGCAGAGCCTCCAGAGCCAGGTAACCGTTGTGGACCTGTGGGGTGACAGTATGACCGCAGGTGCATGTACAGCACCAACACCTTCATGAACATTCATCTGGCAAATGTCACCTACGTGGACTGTTAAGAGCATTGGATGGTCAAGCCGGATGACCTCTTTGTGACAGGACATAAGATCAGCTATGCCCCATCTCAGATGATTTGAACATCACAGCTTCTATCAGGTGCAACTTCAGCAGCAAGGGTAAGGGAAGGGACAGGCGGAATTTTGCTCTGAAAACCCTAAGTGTGGCCACCACCTTGTCAAGCCCTGGGCCACTCAGTTTCTTCCAGAGCTCTACTGAGCCAACTCCCTGTTTACCTCCATATTAATAATGCTTAGCCTTAATATCTTTGACACAAAATAACCAATAGCTGTCCTATAGATAAGAGAAGTAAGGTGAGTTTACTTAAGCCAGAGTGAAGATTATAATCTAGGAAGGCCTTAGTGAGCATTCCAGAGAAGCATGGTTTTCAGTACAGTCCTATATCTTTTTAGAACAAAAAACATACATTAAACACACCCAGGAAATATTTTCACGAAAACTTCAAAAAGATATTCAGTTGCAAATTAGCAGGTCAATATGACTGTGATGTCAAGAAAGGGACTAATCTGGGCATTACCAATAGGGCGTTACCAATAGGACATAGGAGGGGAAGTCTGCATCCTTATCTTAAGAGAGTTCATTCTTTACTTTAATCATTAAGTAGATGTATAATATATGTTTGATAGGCCATAAGTCAGGCTTTTTAGTTCAAGTTGAATCAGATTTGAACCAAATAGTTACTCAACATACCTCAATATGTGAAAATCTCTTGTCGATGTCAAAATTAATTTTAATTGATTTTATTAGCAATTGGTAGAAGATTTCTATATGCAGGAAATCCATGAGCCTATTGTAAAAAGTATGTTTTGGATTAATCCATTGAAGATTAATCTATCTGTCTCCTTTGGAACAGTGCACTGATTAAACTCTGCAGTAGCTGAATGTGTGTACACGCTGCTTTGTATGTATGTGTCAATCTGGAAGAAAGAAAGTGGAAAAAGAGGGAAATTCTCGAGAAGAGAAGGGAATAGAAGGAGAGCTGTTGTAATTGGTGCATTCTAATCAGATAGCAGTTTTCTTGAATTCACACTTTTGCACAAACTTGCACTTATTCTTTAAGGAATATATCTATATATGTATGGGAGGGATAAGGGAAATAAAAGGTGGGTAGTTTAAGTTGAAAAACACTATAGTCCTTAAATTTGGTTTAAGTATCTCCCTAGGAGATAATTCAATAAGTTAAAATGGAAGTCTATTTTAAATTTAAAGCATTTTTGACATATGTGATATATAACAATCTCTTAAAAATCATAAATGGGGAGAAAGAATGCATGAGAAAAAATAAGTAAAGATATTCTAAAAAATAAGTAAATAAAATTCTACATGGCTAGTTTCATGTGATATTGTGACATTTGTCTCTAAATAGTTAACACCTTTTGTTTGCTAGGATTTCATTACAAATTTTTGATAACTCAGTGAAGATATAGAATACTTAGATGAGAGTTCCATGGTTTTATATAAGTTTGATAATCTACCTTATACCTAATTGGATGCATATACTTGAGTATTACAGAACATAATTACTGAGAAAAGAAAAAATATTCTAATGAAAAATTTGACTTGAACTAGCCCTTGAAAGTTCATCAAATACACTGCTTATTTCAGAAAATTAGCCTTAAAGTAAACAAGGATCAAAAAGGAGATTGAATTTATGGAATAAAAGATTATAATTGAAAATCTTGAAAGGAGTTTCATTCAGGAAGAAGCAAAAAGAACAATAAAAAATATTTCAATTTAAAACATGGTTAAAAAGGGTAAAATAATGGGTTGGAAGTTGTTAGTTGTTTAAAGTCAGTTTTATTGTGTCACAGGCTTCCTACAGTAAATTAGCATCATTTTTAGGTGTACAGTTTAATGGTTTTTGAAAAACACAGTCTTATAACCAAAACTACAATCAAGACAAAATATAGGGGCCAGCCCGGTGGTGCAGTGGTTAAGTGCGCACATTCCTCTTCGGCAGCCGCGGGTTCGCTGGTTCGAATCACGGGTGCGAACATGGCATTACTTGGCATGCCATGCTGTGGTAAGCGTCCCCCGTATAAAGTAGAGGAAGACGGGCACGGATGTGAGCTCAAGGCCAGTCTTCCTCAGCAAAAAGAGGAGGATTGGCAGTAATTAGCTCAGGGCTAATCTTCCTCAAAAAGAAAAAGAAGAAGAAGAAAGACAAAATATATCCTCCAGTCTAATAAATTTCATTATGCCCCTTTATAGGCAATTTGATGCTCCCCAGCCTTTTGCAACCACTGGGAAACCACTGGTATGATTTATGTCCTGTTTTGGCATTTCTAGAATGTGATCTAAGTGGAATCATACAGTTGTTGGGGGAGGTCAGCAGAGGACATGACTTCCAGTTAACCCATGAACTGGATGCCAACATTAAAGACTTCTCCCCCTCTTCCCTGTCATTGGAATGTACATTCCACCTAGTATTCCTGTGCTAGTAACCATTTGAAGGATGCATCCTTGAGAGAGTAAGGTGTTGTTGAGACCATCTGGATTGAACACACGATTGAACTCCATTAATATCTCTATATGTACTTTTAAGGTTTGGCGGGAGGGTGGGGAGATCTCCTCATCTTGCAGTCACCCAAGACAAGCCTCTTATGTAAGTTTCCTTGCTTAATAAAGCCGCCACTTACCCATCTGGAGTGCTCTGGCTCTTTCTTCAGTCTCTCCTTACCCTACTTGTATGGGGCCAGTTTGCGAACCAACAACAGTGTGTAGCCTTTGAGTCTGGCTTCTTTCCCTCGTATATTTGAGATTAAGCCATTTTGTTTCTTTTACAGTATCCGGGTTTTTTTCTCTTATTACTGAGTCCATTCTATAAATGTATCATCAGTTGATGGCCATTGGTTCTGTTTCCAATTTAGAGCAATTATGTCTAAAGCTTCTCTTTGTGTGAGTACACGCTTTTATTTATCTTGGGTAAATAGGAGTAAAATTGCTGGAACCCATAGTAAGAATAAGCTACTTAAAAGACTGACAAACTTTAACAAAATTGTGCTGCTTTGTATTGACACCAGCAATGTTTGAGAGTTCCTATTGCCTTAAATCATCACCAGCACTTGGAATTTTCCTTTTTTTCTTTTCTTTTTTAAAGTTTTACCTATTCTAGGGGCTGGCCCCGTGGCCGAGCGGTTAAGTTCGCGCGCTCCGCTGCAGGCGGCCCAGTGTTTCGTTGGTTCGAATCCTGGGCGCGGACATGACACTGCTCATCAAACCACGCTGAGGCAGCGTCCCACATGCCACAACTAGAAGGACCCACATCGAAGAATATACAACTATGTACCGAGGGGCTTTGGGGAGAAAAAGGAAAAAATAAAATCTTTAAAAAAAAAAAAAAAGTTTTACCTAGTCTAACACTTAGGAATATATATATGTCATTGTGATTTTAATTGGAATTTCCATAAAGGCTTATCATTTTGAATATTTTTTCATGTGCTTATTTCTTGTCTTTATTTTTTCTTTGGCGAAATATCTGTGAAAGCACCTTGGTTTTTTTTTTATTTGCTTGCTTGTTTTATTATTATTGAGTTACAAGAATTCCTTATATATTCTGGTTATAGGTCCTTTAATGGATGCATACTTGGCCAATATCTTTTCTAATTTGTTGCTTGGCTCTTCATTTTTTGACAGTATGTTTTTAAAAACAGATTATAATTTTGATTATGTGCAGATTATTAACTTTTGCTTATGTATTTATGCTTTTTGTGTAATATCTAAGAAAAATGTTTCTAGCCCAAGGTCAAAAAGACTTTCTCCTATGTTTCACTCAAGAATTTTTTATTAAGTTTTATGTTTAGGTCTATGACTTTTCCCTCAATTTTGGAATATAATTTTATGTAAGAAGTATGGTTCTTTTCTTCCTTCCATTTTTCCTTTCTCCCTGCCTCCCTCTCTCTCACTTCTTTCCATTCTTTTTCCTTTTTTTTTAGCAAATTGATGTAAAATTGATCCACTATCAGTTTTTTTCCAAAAGATTATCATTTTTCTATACATTTACTTTGATATTTTGACAAATTAATTAGCTCTATATGTGTAGATCAGTTTATGAACTCTTTATGCTGCTCTTGATTAGTGTAACTGGATTACTGTAGCTTTATAGTACATGTTGAAATCAGGCACCCTGTCATACAAAATGTTTTCCAAGATTTTGGCTGCTTTTTGCCCTTTACATTTACTATTTATTTTCAGATTGTAAATTTCTACAAACGGGATGCTGGGAGTTGATTGGTATAGCTTTGTATCTGCAGATCATTTTGGAGACAACTGATGTCTTAACAGTAATGAGTCTTCCAGGCCATGACCACAGTATCTCTCTCCATTTATTTAGCTTTTCAGTTTCTCACCTCAATATTTTGTTGAAAGCATAGAGTTCTTGTCTATGTTCAATTAGATTTGCCCCTAAGTACTTCACGTTATGCTATTGCAAATGGCAATTTTTATATTTAAAATTTTGAATGAAGGTGCTCTTTTTTCTCATGTTCAACCTTTATTTCTTTTCTTTTCCTTACTTTGTTTTTCATTTTTTGCCTTATTGTGCTGTTAGAATCACCATAACAATGTGGAATGGAAGTGGTGAGAGAACAAATTCTTCCCTTGCTCTCTACATTGGAGGAAAGCATTCATTCTTTTATTATTAAGTATTATGCTAGCTGTAGGGTTTTTGGTATATGCTCTTTATCAAGTTCAGGCAGTTCAATTCTATTCCTAATTCTTATTCAATTCCTAATAATTGATATTTTGTTATAAGTAAATGTTGGATTATATCCAATAATTTTTTCTGTATCCATTGAGATTTTTTCTTTTTTTAAATGATAAAACAGTGAATTGCATTGATTTATTTTGAATGTTAAAGCAAACTTTCATCCATAGAGTGAATACTACTTGATGCTTTTCCATTTGGTCCAAGTTATCAAATTTATTGGCCTGAAATTGTAAATAAAATTCCATTATTGTCATTAATTTGTATTGATATAAAATATCGATTTCATACACGTCTCCAGTGATGTTCTCTATTTTCTTTCCTAATAATCTGTGACTTCTTTTTTTCTCTTGAATGGTCTACCTACCAGTTGAACAATTTTCTAATATTTTCAAAGAAACTACTTTTGGTTTAACTGATTTACTCTATTCATTTCATTGATGTTGGTTCTTGTCTCTATTACCTCCTTGCTTTTGCTGGCTTTGCGTTTAATTTCATCTGCTTTGCTCACTTTCTTAAAATGACAGCTTTGAATATTGATTAAAAAGCCTTTCTGTGGCTGGCCCCTTGGCTGAGTGGTTAAGTTCACACACTCAGTTTCCGTGGCCCAGGCTTTCACCACTTCAGATCCTGGGTGCAGACATGGCATCACTCATCAGGCCACGCTGGGGTGGCGTCCCACATGCGACAACTAGAAGGACCCACAACTAAAATATATAACAATGAACTTGGGGGAATTGGGGAGAAAACGCAGAGAAAAGAACCTTTCTAATTTATAATGTATATACTTAATTCTATAAATTTTCCTCTAAATAGTGCTTTAACTATGTTTCATGGTTTTTCATATGTTGTGTTTCTAATATCTTTAAATTAAGAATATATTTTATCAAATTAGGAAATTTTAATATCCAATATTTGAAAGTTACAATTTAACTATGCTTTCATTAATGCATATTTTTAAATGAACTTGTCTCAAGAAAATTTAGCAACTTGCTTTTCTCCTAAAGACTCCGTACAGTGCCCCTTAACTGATATGACTTTTGTTTCTGTCCAGATCTACACCTCCACAATTTATGCATTGAATGGGGTGTTTATCTTCTTCAACTTGAAAGAGATTAGTTATGTGGGGCCCTTTTCATCTATCAAATAGGAGACAACTACTTTATACTAACTATAAGATTAGATTCTTGTAGTCAACTCTAGATTCAGACTCTTCATTGAGGAGGATGGTGTTGGGTCGCACTTGCAAGTAGGTGAACACATGCTTAAAGTTCACTGCCCTATGCATTTGATGCTCTTGCACTTTTTTCTGCATGAGTGTACTCATTTACTGCTTCTCTCTTTCAGTTGCTCCTCTGCTTGAAATTGAGTTGCTCTACAAGGAGGTATGCCCTAGGTTTATGCAAGAAAATGGTTCAATTTTGGAATAGGTCATTCTATTGGGCTACTTTCTATGGCATATTTTCCATCATGATCTTCTTGAAACGCTTACTTAGGAATCACTACATTTTCTAAAGTGAATTCCCATTGGCTAATAAATTATGTTTATTTTTTCTACTATTTAGAACCTAAATGAAAGGAAGTGTGAGTAAAAAAATACTTTATTAAATACATTTTTGATGGATGAGGGCTTCAATAAAATTAATCAAAAATACTTGGGGCCAGCCTGGTGGCGCAGCGTGCATGTTCCACTTTGGCAGCCCAGCGTCCACCAGTTCGGATCCTGGGTGCGGACATGACACCACTTGGCAAACCATGCTGTGGTAGGCAACCCACATATAAAGTAGTGGAAGATAGGCATGGATGTGAGCTCAGGGCCAGTCTTCCTCAGCAAAAAGAGGAGGATTGGTAGCTGTTAGCTCAGGGCTAATCCTCCTCAAAAAAAAATACTTACACTTGTTCATAAGCTAAACATATATACAGTCATTTCTTGGGATTTGGTCCTATTAATTTCATATGACAGTCTTTCACTGCAGTAACACTTAAAGGTTTATGGAAGGTTAATCTCCCTTTCTCCCAGATTTATGAAGACATCCAAGAAAATTCAGATTAGGCATCATTAGTTTTATTAAAAAGAAAATGTTTAGTTTATTTTTATGAAATATTTTCCTCATACACCATTCTCTTAATGGAGAAATGCTAATTTTTTTTCATTTTTCTCCTGTATACTGGCCTGAAAAGTCATATAGTGTTTTCTCACCTGCTATTTAAGATCTCCCAGTGACCAGAAAAACAGAGATAAGTTACCCCACTATAAGGTGGATGACATTTTGTTGAGGTAAGGCTGACATTATGTATTTATTGAAGAATAAATCTATCCTTAGATGACTGTCTAATATGTATACTTGTATATTTATCTTTTCTATGTGTGATATAGTTCAAAGGTAGGGAATCTCAATTGTTTATTTTATGCCAGAAATTTAGCTTTATTACCTTTAGCTACAACAGCTATAAATGTTTACCTACAAGAAATCTAGATATTTCTTCTAACTCTGAACTTATTGGTAGTACAGTCTGTAACAAAATTTCCTGTCATTTCCACTCCTGCTATACATGTCAAGTGCAATGATAGTATCTGCAAAAGTTACCTATAGTGAGTGTAAATGCACATTTCAAAAGGCAATTTGTGGTTCATAAGAAACTGTAAGTCAAGATATATAGCATTTCCTTAGGAATCAGAAAGTTGAGGATAATTATAGATATGAGAATTTTTTAAACCCTTGAAGGTGATTTCTGTTTGCACAAAAGTCTGTTCAACGTCTACCCAATTATTGACCATGAATTGTACAACCTTAATTAAAGATTTATTTTATACGTATATATCTCTAATAGATTTTAGTAATCACTTCTGAGGGTCCTTGTATAATTATTGGTCTAATTTACAAAATTAGTTAACTACAAATCTTCATGTATTTTAAATGGAAGTTTTAAATTTTATATACGATGTCATTTTAAAACGTTAACTCTTGATTCAATGCAATCCCTATCAAAGTTCCAACAACATTTTTCACAGAAACAGAACAAAGAATCCTAAAGTTTATGAGGAACAACAAAAGACCTCGAATAGCCACAGCACTCCTGAGAAAAAAGAACAAAGTTGGATGGATCACAATCCCTGATTTCAAAATATACTACAAAGCCATAGTAACCAAAACAGCATGGCACTGGCACAAAAACAGACGCGCTAATCAATGGAACAGAATTGAGAGCCCAGAAATAAACTCACACATTTATGGACAGCTAATATTCGACAAGGGAGCCAAGAGCATACAATGGAGAAACGAGAGTCTCTTCAATAAATGGTGTTGGGAAAACTGGACAGCCACGTGCAAAAGAATGAAAGTAGACCATTCTCTTACACCATGGACAAAAATCAACTCAAAATGGATTAAAGACTTGAATTTAAGATCCGAAACCATGAAACTTCTAGAAGAAAACATAGGCAGTATGCTCTTTGACATCAGTTTTAGCAGCATATTTTCAAGTACCATATCTGACTGGGCAAGGGAAACAAAAGGAAAAAATGAACAAATGGGGCTACATCAAACTAAAAGTCTTCTGCACAGCAAAGGAAACCATCAACAAAATGAAAAGACAACCTAACAATAGGGAGAAAATATTTGCAAACAATGTATCAGATAAGGGGTTAATATCCAAAATATACAAAGAACTCATACAGCTCAACAACAAAAAAACTAACAGCTCAATTAAAAAGTGGGGAAAAGATCTGAACAGAGATTTCTCCAAGGACGATATACAGATAGCCAATAGGCATATGAAAAGATGCTCGACATCATTAGCTATCAGGGAAATGTAAATGAAAACTGCAATGAGGTATCACCTCACTCTGGTCAGAATGGCTATAATTAACAAGACAGGAAACAACAAATTTTGGAGAGGATGTAGAGAGAAGGAAACACTTATACACGGCTGGTGGGAATGCAACCTCATACAGCCACTATGGAAAACAGTATGGAGTTTCCTCAGAAAATTAAGAATAGATCTACCATATGATCCAGCTGTCTCACTGCTGGGTATTTATCCAAAGAACTTGATAACACAAAGGCATAAAGATACCTGCATCCCTATGTTCATTGCAGCATTATACACCATAGTCAGGACTTGGAAGCAACCTAGGTGCCCATCAAGGGACGAATGGATAAAGAAGATGTGGTATTTATACACTATGGAATACTACTCAGCCATAAGAAATGATGAGATCCAGCCATTTGTGACAACACGGATGGTCCTTGAGGGTATTATGCTGTGTGAAATAAGTCAGAGGGAGAAAGTCAAATACCGTATGATCTCACTCATAAGTAGAAGGTAAAAACAACAATCAAACACATAGCAATGGAGAACGGATTGGTGGTTACCATAGGGGAAGGCAGGGAGGGCAAAAGGGGATATTAGGCTCACATGTGAGGGGATGGACTATAATTAGTTTTGGGGTGGTGAACATGATATAATCTACACAGAATTAGGAATATATTATGATGTACATCCGAAAGCTTACAATGTAATATCCAATGTTACTGCAATTAAAAAATAAATAAATAAATAAAATATAAACTCTTGTAATTAATAAGAAATAATAGCAAAACAAATAATTTATGTAAATTTGATAAAGTGAACTTATAACTAGAGTTAACAAGAACTCTTAAGTGCTACAATACTAATAATAGATTTCAGCTAAAGCTTTCAAGTCTAAATGAATTCTTTATATATACTTGAAGGGGTATCAAGGCATTTACTATAATAAATGACATT
This sequence comes from Equus caballus, assembly GCF_041296265.1. Taxonomy (NCBI): domain Eukaryota; kingdom Metazoa; phylum Chordata; class Mammalia; order Perissodactyla; family Equidae; genus Equus; species Equus caballus. The sequence continues at coordinate 18,559,567 of NC_091695.1, forward strand.
CTATTAAATAATGCTAGTAGAAAAAAAGGAATTTGCAGAATCCTTGTTAACACACATACAAACCTAGTAAAATGGTCATGATTTTCCTAAAATTTTTGCACTTAATTTTACATCTTATCATAGTTGAATGAATGTACCCACGTATAATAATATTGTCATCCCAGTTAGACCATATTATTTCTAATCAGAAAACTTAAGAGTTTGATTCCATCTTCTTTGACCCAAATCTGGATTAGAGTCATATACACAACCAATTATCTTCTATTTTCTAAGAAACTCTTGAATGAATTGCACATTTTATTTATTTTTGGAGTATGTAAGTGTATAATATTTGAACCTGATGGAGGAGTGAAGGATGTAAGCATATTTCCCAACAAATGATAAATACTTGTAAGATTGATGGGAATCTTAAACTTATAAATGAATTTTCCACTAAACTTTAAAGGCTTTGAATTTAACAGTAGTCTATATTATTTTATATTCTCCAGATCATTAAATTCTTACAAATATCTACAACAACTGTAAGCAGGCAGCATTTTGTGACTATTACCCAGAGTCATTTCAGAGTTACCCAGAAAACCAGTGGCTTTTTAAACCCATCTACACCTTTCTCCACTAGAGGGTTGAATCTTTCTTGGGTTCCAATGTCTTCAGGTTCTGAGCCACTGGCCTTTCTCAGCGCTTCCCAAAAGAGCTGACCGATACCCAGACTTTGGCACTGGAGTTCATAATACGTGCCATTCGATGATAAGGCCACGCATGCATTCTGACTCCATGAAAATAGAAAGCAGTGGGGATAAGGCTGTCTTCTGGAATGCAAACTCACTACATATCTAGCAGTTTTCCCATGACTCCACAGAAAATGAGGAATTGAGGGGGATATGTCTCCTCTTTTGAAGACCCCTGGCTTATAAACTACCCCAAAATCCTGAATCTTAACCCAAAATAATTGTGTGGTGTTTGCCTTCACCTTCCTCACCACAAAAACCAATTGAAGTAGCCGCGACTTCTATGACTTTGTCAGACTTAAAGGAACATCTTATGGGATTATTTTCTTAATGGAGGTATAGTGTTCATGGCTGCAAACACTGTTCTACCACCGCTGTGTCCTCTTGTGATAATACTGGAAAAATAGAAATCAGTAGAGGCTTCTACAGCAGTAGCAAATTTAAAAATGTTCAAGCAGATTTAGAATCCAACTGGGAAAATTGCCTTGACAATAACTGATATTCTTGCTTTTCTTTTATAATGTATCCATTTGCATTATGTAAAAATAAATATTTTAAGGACTAAAATGTTGAACTATTTGTTTTTCACAGAGGGAAAGACTGGGAAATATATCTTTGGGTGGAGACATCATAAAGTTTGAGACTCCTACATTCTGCATTGTGTCTTTGCTACCAATTGTTTTGTCTTCAATGCCATCAGTGATTTGCCTTTTGCTAAATCCAATGGATTTATTTTATTCTTTAGGTTAATAATGTCTCTGAAGAATTTTACACACCTGTGCAAACTTCCTTCTATGTATTTATGTTTTTATTTATATTTTTTCTTTCTGATTATCCTATGAGGTAGTATTACATTGACTTTCATGGAAGGTGCATAACAGATAAACTCTAGCATTCAGCAAATTATAATCTCCCATCTGGGTGTAAATTGGGTACTCACCAAAGGGACACTACGGTTAATGAGATGTAGGGTAAGTTCTATATTTTCACTTGTCACTTACTCAACTATTAGCAAAAACTCACAAAAAGGAGTTTGAAAGGATAGTTTTAAATGAGCTAAATACCTTTGTTAATCATTGAGTTATCTGATAAAGATGGTACTCACTTTTGTTTATTCAAATTTCCACGTTTTGATTTTATTAGGTAAGATTGCTTTATACTCATACTCATTGTATAATTAAATTTTTTAAGAGTCCAATATCAAAGGTAGAATGGACACTTAATTACAAAAATTTATTCAATTATATTCTTATACATGTTAATAACAGAATTTATCATTTTCGGTTACTGGTTTATATTTTTCTCTTTTCCTGACAAACTCTTTCAGGACACAAATCTTTGCAGTTATTGATTAATGTCTGTCATATGGTAAATATCCAATAAATATTTGTAGATAAGTGAATAAATGAATAAACAATTTTATTTTAAAAGGTAAATTTAAAAATCTTTGCCAGTGTTATAAATGATTAGATTTATGATTCATCACTTCTTAGATTGTGAACATTTTTGTGTATGTCATTTATCTAAAATTAAACCTCAGATGCTAATATTTTACTCTAATAAGTTTACTCAAATTAATAGGGCAAATGTATGTGAAAATTTTAAACTAAGAATGTAAGATAATCAGGTACTTCATCATTTTTGTTGCTGAAATGCATGTTTTTTAATATATAGGAGAATAAAAATATGTTGATTCCTTAAATAACTGTAATGTCTATTGATTTCTCTTGAGATTTGCTAGGAAATAACACAATTAGGAAATATTATGATGCTGAGTCCTATATTTTCCCCAATGTAAAATGTAGTAGTTCACAATTTTCAAAGGGATTCATTACATTAAAGTAAAAATAGTTGTGGAGAAGTTCTCATATCTTTATCAATGTTTTCATTAATTTTCTCTCAGGATAATCATTGCTTTATGGTACACACCCATTCATTAATAATTGATTTGTATGCTCTTTGAGTCTAAGCTAAAAGATGCAGCAAAGATTTTTGTTAATGAGGCTCATTGAGCATTCCCTTTGAAGGGTTAGTCTGTCTCAAAAGGTGCATTAACACTGCAAATTTGAGGATTAGAAAGGTAAAATGAAGGCGCTTTCAAAAATAGTAGACAGTGACCTTTAATGAAATGTCCTTTTGCAATTCTAAGTTTTTATGACTTAGTTGTTTGAATTTTTGTTCTAAAAATTTATCATTGCAAATGGATTTTTTATTTTCCTTTATGCCAATAAAGGTGAAAAGTAAATCAGATAAATTGCATTTAGAGGTTCAAAGATAATTTTAATTAGTACTTAAGTTTGAAGTGACATCCTATAATCAAAGCTAATAAACAGAGGTTTAGTGATGTTCACTTTAAAACTATGTAAAAATAATGATATCTAATGTTGACAATTTTAGGTACTAATTCACTGGTGGATGCAGCTAGTAAAGAAAAAACAAAATAATATTTTTAAAAATATAAAGAATAAACTCATTTAAATAGGTAAGATGACAAATTATGAGAATTAATAAAAGAATTTGGTTGCTGAATATAAGATCAATAATTAATCTGAATATTAGTTGCATTTCCATATCACTGCAGATAATATTTAGAGTGTAATTTTTTAAAGGATAAAATTTATAATAAAAAAAGTACTTAGGAAAATATCCAACAATAGTCGATCTTTTTTTTTTCTGCTAAGGAAGTCTTGCCTTGAGCTAACATCTGTTGCCAATCTTCCTCTTTTTGCTTGAGGAAGATTTGCCCTGAACTAACATCTGTGCCACTCTTCTACTTTGTATGTGGGTCCCTGCCACAGCATAGTTACCAACAAGTGGTGTAGGTGGCCCAGGAACCAAACCTGGGCTGACAAATCAGAGGATGCTGAACTTAACCACAGGCCATGGTTCTGGTCCATAGATACTCAAAACATTTATGGAGAGAATTATAAAACATCATTAAAATATTTTAAATAAACAATATAAATAAACAATGACACCATGTTTATGAGGATGACTCCATATTTTAAAGATAATTATTTTGCAATTGGTCTGTGAATATAACACAACTCCAAACAAAAATATTCTAAAAGTGACAAGCTAATTGTAAAGTGTTTGTAGAATAACTCAGAACAAAAAGATCAAGCCATTCCTGGAAAAGTATCTAGCAGATATCAATGACATTATATGAAGGAAAAGTTACCAATAAAGAAAGTTTAACATAGACTGATAATTAGAATAGAAAGTCTAGAAACAGATCCACATATAAATTAAAATTTTATATATCAGAGGATGCCATTGAAGATGAAGAGAACATATGTTAAAAAAAACGTGGGAAAAATATGCTGTCTGCATTCATAAAAGAAAAGATCCCAAGTAAAACAATGGACAAAAAATAATTCAAACTACAAAGCTACTGGTACAAAAACAGGTCCACAGATCAATGGAACAAAATTGAAAGCCCAGAGATAAAACCACACATCTATGGACAGCTAATCTTCGACAAAGGAGCAGAGGGCCTACAATGGAGAAAAGAAAGTCTCTTCAACAAATGGTGCTGGGAAAACTGGACAGCCACATGCAAAAGATTGAAAATTGACCATTCTTTTTCACCACACACCAAAATAAACTCAAAATGGATCAAAGACCTAAAGATTAGGCCTGAGACAATAAGTCTTTTGGAAGAGAATATAGGCAGTACACTCTTTGACATCAATTTCAAAAGAATCTTTTCGGACACTATAACTCCTCAGCTGAGGGAAACAATAGAAAGAATAAACAAATGGGACTTCATCAGACTAAAGAGCTTCTTCAAGGCAAGGGAAAACAGGATTGAAACAAAAAAACAGCTCACTAATTGGGAAAAAATATTTACAAGCCACTTATCCGACAAAGGGTTAATCTCCATAATATACAAAGAACTCACACTGCTTAACAACAAAAAAACAAACAACCCGATCAAAAAATGGGCAGAGGACATGAACAGACATTTCTCAAAAGAAGATATGAATATGGCCAATAGACACATGAAAAGATGTTCATCATCGCTAATCATCAGGGAAATGCAAATCAAAACTACACTAAGATATCACCTTACACCCGTTAGATTGGCAAAAACATCCAAAACCAAGAGCGACAAATGTTGGAGAGGTTGCGGAGAAAAAGGAACCCTCATACACTGTTGGTGGGAATGCAAACTGATACAGCCACTATGGAAAACAGTATGGAGATTTCTCAAAAAGTTAAAAATAGAAATACCCTATGACCCAGCCATCCCATTACTGGGTATCTATCCTAAGAACCTGATATCAGAAATCTCAAGAGTCCGTTGCACCCCTATGTTCATCGCAGCATTATTTACAATAGCCAAGATGTGGAACCAGCCTACATGCCCAGAAACTGATGATTGGATAAAGAAGATGTGGTATATATACACAATGGACTACTACTGAGCCATAAAAAAAGACAAAATTGGCCCATTCACAACAACGTGGATGGACCTCGAGGCTATTATGTTAAGCAAAATAAGCCAGTCAGAGAAAGACGAACTCTATATGACTCCACTCATAGGTGGAAGTTAGTATATTGATAAGGTGATCAGATCGGTGGTTACCAGGGAAAAGGGGGGGTGGGGGGAGGGCACAAAGGGGGAAGTGGTGTACCCACAACATGACTAACAAAAATGTACAACTGAAATCTCACAAGGTTGTAATCTATCATAACATTAATAAAAATAAATAAATAAATAATTCAAGATGTGTTAAAAGTTTAAATATCTGTCACCACCACCATGTTGGCCAAAAATGTTAAATGTCTGATTGTAATGTGTTAGAAAGAATAAGAAGCCCGAGGTATTATGTGCTATTGTTAAGAGTACAAATATGAACAAGAAATTGAAAAAACAGCTTGTTATATTTAAAGTTGAGCACATGTACTCTCTATCCAATCAATGCCACATCTAGGGATCTAAGACAAACTCTTGTAACTGTGCACTAAGTGACATGTTAAGCATCAGTATTGGTCATGATAGAAGGTAATGGACAGTTTAACTCTGACACATTAAAGGAAGAGAATACTACAAACTTGTGAAATTAAAGAAGGCATGGACATGTACTAACGTGGTAGAATGTTAGAAACATAATATTGAAGAACACACAGGCAACACAGAGGACAAACTATATGATATCACATAATATTCAAAAACTAAAAATATAGTTTTGGGATATGGATGAATTTATTTTTAAAATTGAAAACTCAGGAATAATAAAAAATACAGAAGAGTGGTTGTCGCTGTCATGATGTCACTTACTAGTGTAGGAGGCTGGCATTGACCACCCAAAAATATGTCTTTGGCATGGGGATTATTTGGGGCTGGTTGCTTTGATAAACTGGGATGGGGTGGGAGGCTCTGAGGAGTGGAACTTGCTTGCCCTTTGTTAAGAAACATTTACATTGTAAAGGAGATCTCCATCTGTAAAGACATCTCCCTCTCAGTACCAGGAAGAAGGGGAGATGACCCTATCTCTAGAAACTCTTAATTGATTGGGAAGGCAAGGACTTAAATCTGCATTTGTTTATTGTGCTTGTCTGGTAACCTCCTGTAACTGACTCCCCCCACCCCCAACATCCTCGTTTGTCTTCAGCTGGAAATGATATTTAAAGTAGTGGTTTCAGCCATTTTGGTGAGTTGCTTAGCTTGCCTGAGCCTCTCCCATGTATACATTGACAGGTGGAAACGGCAAGCAGTAGGATATATTGGAGTACATGAGGAGGCCATTTGGTATAAGCCTGGTTTGGCCTGACTTTGCTTTTTTCCAAAAGGGCCTGACTGTGGCCATTGAGCACACACTGTATATCTGCTTTAAAGATTTACTATGACAAGAACAAATGGCCTTAAGATAAAGGTGCAACTTCCCCCCATTGGCATTTCCTTAAGGATAAGCATCTTTCCTTAGGCTAGGAGCTGATTGCTGCACTCACTTTTGACCACCCAGCTCACCTGTGACAACCCAGCTCAAGACAACAGACCTGCCACCCTGCTGTGTTCACTGAGAGAGCAGACCTATCTGCTGTTTCCATCGATCGCTGTGCCGACAGAGCAGCCTTGTGACTATCGTAAAAGGGATATTTCAATCCTATGTGAAACATCCTGTTTGGGGGTATATAACCACTCTGTGCACCCCATTTCTTCAGTGCCCTTTCTTCCTTCAGGAAGAAAGGCCCCGGACCATGGTCCTCAGATTTTAGATAAAGCTTTAATTTTCTCTTACTATTCTGTCTCATGTGAATTTAATTCATTCTCCAGCCAGATGAACCCAGAGAGGGTAGAGGAAATGTCTTCCTTCCCTACACTAATTACCCCAAGGTACTCAAAGGTGGGTTTGGAAGCATTTAGCTGTTTTTCCAAATTGTTCTTTTTGCTTTTGTTATGTTAAGGAGATGCAATCACCAACCACCCTGAATGAGACCAAGCCTCACCACAAGAGCTATACCTATGACCTTTGCCTTATTTTTAATGCTAAGATCTCTCCAAGAGGAGTTAGGCCTTATTACCATAGTCTGCAGTGTATGTGGAAGTATGTTTTCCAACTGAGCCTGCACAAGTGAATACCCCCTCTCCCTTTTGAATATTCATTCCTCATCCAAAATAAATGCCTGTGCATCCCTTTGTTCAAGGACCCCACAACTTTGGAAATGATTCTGCATAGTCTCCTATTTGCTGCAAATATACTTTACTTTGTGGGACAACTACTTCTGGTGGAGAGTCTGATTTAACTCACTCAGAGGTGAACCCATTTTGGTTTGGTAACAAAAGTCTCAGGGAAATGGGAGGGATCACAGAGAACTTCCAATTTTGGCAATACTCAAAATTTTTCATTTTTTATTTAATTCAGGAGGTGAATTTACATGTATTTATTAATGTTTTTCCTAATTTACATATTCACTTTATATTTTAGAATAAACTAAAGTTTCATATTTTACATAATATAAAAGTAAAGAAATTTGAAATTTTATTTAAAAAAAGAAAAAAGTTTCAAAAATTTTCAAATTTAGCACTTGTGTCAGAGAAGCCCAAGATAACAATTGTGTTCAATGATTCACTAGAAAAACTCACAAAACTCAGAATGGCTATTATACTTATGGTAATGATTTATTACAGTCATAGAAATAGATTGAAATTGGTGAAGGAAAAAGACCTATAGGGCAGTAACCAGAAGAAACCAGGAGTGTTTCCACTTGTCTCCTCCCAGTGGAGTCACACACACAGCACTTAATTTTCCAAGCAATGTTGTCTGATGACTTATTGACAACCAGAAAAACTTAGCCAAGCTTTGGTGTCCAGGGTTTTATTGGAGGTCATTACATAGGCATGGGGAGCCCAAACAATTGTCCTGGTTACTTAGTCTCCAGCTGCCCCGCCCCAGAGTTCAAACTGATATAGCATTGCCCAAAGTGTACGAAAAAGCCCCAGGTGTAAAAAAACAGGCATTCACCACAAATCACATCATTAGCATAAACTGTTTCGTATGGGCCCCAGGATATACAGATGCTCTTAGCAGGTGGGCTATTCCAAGATTTCAGAAGTTATCACTCAGGAGCCACGCAAAGGGCAGTCCTGAAGACCTTTGGAAAATACAGAATTTGGGCACCAATGCTGATTGAGTTAATCCATTACTACACAGTACCATTGTAAAAAACTTGGTGGCAGTGATTCTCACATAATTGTGACCTGGCTCCTTAGTTTTTCCAGGACAGAACATGAATGAATATTCAAAATATGAGTAAATTATTCTTTATGAATTTAATAAGCTGACTACTTCCATTTAGAACTACTATTCCAAATATGGTCCTATTATAGTACAGAATATAGTACCCTCTATGTAGCTTTTAATCTGTATAATGCTTTCTCCACTTCCCTACCCCACAAGAGGAAAAACAATCTCCTAAGTCATTTTACACTTTCTTGGCAGAGAAAACCAAGATACTTCAGCATTTTTTCTCTAAATATGTAAATGCCAGGCTCTGAAAAAATAAAAATTAGTTTTCTTCTCACTATCTCAAGAAAGAATATACCATCCACAATATCGAAGACAAGAATGTAACATGGACAACTGGAAATATCAGCAATCTAGAAGCCTTGTTTCTGTGGGTCCTGCTATTGGGCATATTGGTGATATCCTCTATTTTGGGTTCTGCACCCAATTCCCAATGTGTAGAGGGGGTTTTTCCCTCCAAACCACCAAGGAAGGAGTGCTCTGGACACCAGCAGAGTGTCCTACAATTCAACTCAATGCTGGTACTATTAAGCCAGAGATAGTATTAAAGTCCACCGATCAAGTATCCAGTCCCACAAGACTGACTCCCCCCATTTCAGATGCCAATCCCCAATCTAGGTTGCTGCCTCTGCTTCTGAGCAAATGGCTTAAATCAGAGGTTTCCATGACCCTCTCCTTGGGTTTGATTAATTTGCTATAGCTACTCACAGAACTCAGAGAAGCATGTTATTTACTAGATCACCAGTTTATAACAGGATATAACTCAGGAAGAGCCTAATGAAAGAGACGTATAGGACAAGGTATGAGGAAAGAGTGTGGAGCTTCCATGCCCTCTCCTAGCATGCCACTTTCTCACTACTTCCATGTGTTCAACAACTAGGAAGTTCTTCAAGCCCATCCCTTTGGTTTTTTATGGAAGCTTCATTACATAGGCATGGTTGATTAAATCATTGGCCATTGGCAGTTGATTCAACCTCAGCCCCCTCCCTTCTCCACTCCAGGAGGTGGAGAGAATTTATGAATACATAGAGTTTCCAGAAATAAACATTTTTATCTACATTGGTTGGTAGAAGAGATCTATTTTGGCTTGGCCAAGGGATCTCTCGGTGTCGCAATCCAATGTACACATCAGGATAGATGCGGAGAGGACTGATGGCCACTCTGAGTTTATTGTAACCAGCGTTTCAAGATATACATAGCTTACAGCTGTTAGACATACACAGGTGTTCTGGATGAAATAATTAGCAAATGCCAAGACTTCTTAGTGATTTCTCAAGGAGCACTCCCTCGGCGTCTGTTTTGATATTATCATGTTATTGCTGTGCTCGTATATTTTTATCTCGGAGCAGGCAAGGTCTCTTAGGCAACGGTCCCTCCTGCTCCCAATATCGATATCGTTTCTCCATCTGTGCCCCCGGGTGGCCGCCGTCTGGCTTAGGTTGCCCCCCCCAGGGGGTCTTACCCGTCATTGGCTAACCGGCCTTCTCACCTCCGGGTCACAGTTTGTTGGCAAGCTTTTTCCAGTGATTATTAACCCTTCCTGTGTCAGGGGTGGCTACATTTCCCCGCTTTTTGTTTTTTAAAGCAAGGAAGGCGTCATGTTGTACTGAGGCCAGAAGGCCCATCATAACCAATGCTTGCCCTTGTTGACTTTGTTGTTTTTTCAGGGAGCACAGCAGTTGTAAAACATAAACTATTAACATGGATAATATTAAAATCACACCAGCATTAACAAATATGCGTAAATTGAGACCCGAGAACCAATTGGAGGGCTCTAGCCAGTGTAACCCATTCTCAATGTCTTGAAATATTTTTTGAGAGAACACCTTATGTACTTCTTGTAACTGCCTCTCTAACCGAGCTTGTAGCCCAGTGATGTCATTGTAAATGTTTTTTTATTTCTTGCCAAGATGTCAGCGAGCTATTATGCAGTAGGGGGGTAACGCATTGCATGGTAAATTGCCAGTCACATTTTAGTTTCATACGCATATATAATGCATTTTGCTGCTCTCCCAGCCACTCTACTGCTGCCTCTAATGCCTGCAATCCTGACAGCCCTTTATCGATATCCACCTGTGTCTGTAATTCTTGAGTGACATTTACCAAGACGGACTCCACCTTATGGGCTGTTTGAACACTGTTAACCAAGGCAGTAGTAGCTGTAGTGGCCGATGCAATGATAATCACCGCGGACACAATGAACGCGATTAGCGTAGCCAAAAACCGCTTAGGGCATAATTTTCTCATGGACTCAAGGAGGATATGTAAAGCATGCTCTTCGGACCATGTCCGATTTAGAGAAACAGGTAACCAAATATGTGCTCCTCTTTTAACACCATTACATAGGTCACATTCAATGAGGTTACATTACAATGTATTAAACAATCAGAATACCAATATGGGGGAGAAGTATTAACCACATACATACCAGAAGATTCTTGGATAGCAGGGACACTGTTTCCCCATAATAACACACAAGGATGGGTGGTACAAATCATAACGGTATCAGAAACATTTTTGGCCAATGTTAGTAGATAATTGGCAGTTTCATTCCCATACTTGCCCTGGGACAGTCGTCGTGATATAAAAGGCAACCCGATCCTCCACATTCCTTTGTGAAGGGGCTTTACAATGTCTCATTGTAAGATAGTTGTAAAAGGGGCCCAGATAGGCTGTGTTCGCTCCATGTTATAGGTTTCTGACTTGATCTGTTGAAGGCCTAAGTATGATTGTCACTCAAAAGATGTCCATGAGGTCCCTAATCCAGCACGTTGGCCCCAAAGATGTTGCCCCGCCTTGGATATGCTGTACAGCAAGGGAACCACTGTACTGAGTGTTTGTAACACCAATCAGTTTTTGGATGGCAAATTGGGATGGAAGGAACTTGTGTGACATTACTTTTGCCTTCGTAAGATGTTGATATAGCAGTAATGTATGTCACATTGGCTGCCTGTTGTCCTTTCTTAGGTTGGTAATAAAATACATTTGTTCCTGAAAGGTGACACATGTTGTGCTTTTGTTTTAATAAACCATACAAAAAGGTGAATTGTTAGCATACATCACCAGAGGTTCTTCTTCATTTTGGTGCAGGCCTGTATGTTGTTGTCGGGGTACCCCGGTTCCTCCTGTCCATTCAGAATCATTAGAGGACAAAGGGGGATTGGCATGCCACCAAGTAACCAGAGTAGAGAGAGGATGATTAGGAATAAAGGCCCAATATGTGAGATTCTCATGCTCTGAAATCACCTCAACATGCATTAGAGAAAAAAAGAGGAAAAAGAAAAAAAACCGATTTACTTATCCGTCTGTCCATTTTCCGGTTATTCCAGAGCAGGCCGTGCACGTTTTCATGGAATGCACTCAATGCCTTTATCTGTCAAAACATAAAGAGCTCCTCTCTTCCCACATTTTACCATAAAAGGGCCCTCCCAGATATCCGTATAAGGACGTTTTAATCCACACTTTGCCAAGATATTGTGTCAAAACAGGTGTGTGTAATGCTGGCCTTTGTTGAGCCATATGGTCCTGAGTTTGACCCATGTATCTTTCTGCAGCTGATGTGCCATCCTCCGCTAGACTGAAAAAATTTAAAGTAAATAAGGCGTGATTGAGAATACCTTGTGGATCATTCTTGTAATACTCATTTCCCCCTTTCATTTTTTGTAAAGCAGCCTTCAGCGTTCTATGACATCACTCAATAATAGCTTGTCCTGTAGAATTATAGGGGATACCAGTTTTATGGATAATATTCCAATTTGCACAAAATCGGTGGAAAATTTGCGCTGAGAACTCGGGACCATTATCAGTTTTAATGCATGTAGGAGACCCCACGAAAGCAAATATAGCAAGCCAATGACGAATGACTTGTTTAGCGCTATTTTTTGTATGTGCCGATGCGAAAAGAAATCGAGAGTGAGTGTCAACAGAAGCGATAACAGAAGGAAATGTGCACAGCTGACAATTCTGCAATTTCAGTAGTTGAATGTCCGTGAGACTTTGGTCTGCCAGTCACTATTAGCAAACCAAGCTATACCGGCTTTTCCGGTTTTTCCGGAGCTGTCAGTGAACACGGTTAAGCCATCAGGAATAGGTTGGGAAGAGATAACCGAGGAGATGATCAAATTGAGAAGATGTGCAAGGTAAAAAAAATGGTCTGAGGGTCAGCGTCTCGCAATTGTAAACACCGCAAACGTCCCCTTTGAATAACCTCTGCTATTCCATCAAAATATGTATAGAGTACCTTAGCTGGTGTGTGGGGCAAGTATAACCACTCCAAGCATTTTATAACCTTGCCCGCTTTGTGAAAGACGATAACAGTAGGACTCTTAGGTGTGTTTATCACATAAAGGCATAAGGGAATTTCTGGATCAAAGTGATTTAAAAATTGGGAGGTCAGAGCTTTGTTTACTAGGCTTAGTTCTTGTTTTGTCTCAGGGATAAGAGTGCGTGTAGAAGAGGGGGAAGAGTCACCATGTAGCAAGGAAAACAAGTGACTCAGAGAATGTGTCGGGATGCCAAGAAAAGGACATATCCAATTGATATTTCCTAAAAGCTGTTGCCATGTAACTAATGTTAAAGTATTGGGTATGGAAATAGAGGGAATGCATGGCTTTACCAGGTGTCTATCAATCATCAATCCTAGAAATTTCCAGGGGGAGGTAAACTGTACCTTATCTTGAGCCATAAGCAGGACTTTGCCTTTTAGCAATTCAATTAATTGTTGGTATGCTGTTAATGAAAAATTTTTAGTTGCCGCTGCTAATAAAATATCATCCATATAATGGTAAAGTTGTATAGTAGGGCATTTGCTTTGAAAAGTTAATAACACATCTCCTACCAATTGTTGGCATATGGTAGGACTGTTTTTCATGCCCTGTGGCAAGACCTTCCACTGATATCTCTGGGGGACCTCTTGATTGTTATAAACTGGGACAGTAAATGCGAGCTTTTCCCTATCAGTGGCTCACAAAGGTAGAGAAAGAAACAGTCTCTAATGTCAATAACAACAATTTGCCAATTCTCAGGTATTAAAGAAGAGTTTGGCAATCCCTTCTGTGATACCCCCATAGGTTGCATGACAGCATTAGTTGCCCTTAAGTCCTGGAGTAATCTCCATTTTTCAGATTGTTTTTTATCACAAATACTGTGGTTTTTGAGGGTACAATATGGCCTAATTTTAGTTGCTCCTGTACTAGCATCTTTAAAGCCTGTAATTTTTCTTTTGGAAGGGGTCACTGATCTATCCATACAGGTGTGGAAGTTTTCCATTGAATAGGTATGGGAAGAATGTTAATAACATCAGTGGCCCCTAGGAAAAAGGCTTAACGAACGTTTAGAGATAGTTTCCATTGAGAAAGCAAATCTCACCCCTGTCAAGGAAAATAATTCATAACCAATCTACAAATGAAAATTTGGGTGAGTTTATTCTGAGCCTAAATCTGAGGATTATAACCCTGGAGAGTCTTTCCACAAAGAAACAGAGCACTCCAAATAAATGGGGGTTCACAGGGTGGTTATATACCCTCAAAGAGTATGTTTCACATATGATTGAAATGTCCCTTTTACAATGGTCACGAGGCTGCTCTGTCAGCACAGCCATTGATGGAAATGGCAGATAGGTCTGCTGTTTCAGTGAACCCCGCAGGCTGGCAGGTCTGTTGCCTCGAGCTGGGCAGTCACAGATGAGCGCTACAATCAGTTCTCAGCCTAAAGAAAGATGCTTAATCTTTAAGGAGATGCCAACGTTGGGAGGGGGAGGGAAGTTGCACCTTTATCTCAAAATGTCAAAGCAGATATACAATGCATGCTCAATGGCCACAGTCGGGCCCTTTTGGAAAAACAAAGTCAGGCCGAATTAGGTTTATACCAAATGGCTTCCTCATATACTCCAATATATCCTATTGCTTACCACTTTTATTTGTCACCCCCATAGGGAGTATGGAGTTGGAAGAACGTAGGGTGTAAATAAGGCAATTCTGTTTTCAGGTCATCTGACTTTGAGTACGTGATCACTTCCCTCAGGTGTCATAAGCCCCCCTACACCTTGTACAGATGCAGAGGTTTTCTTTTTAGACCAATGGGGAGGCCAAGTGGGCGAGGCTATAAAGCACCATCACCAGTGTGGCCGAAGCCACTGGCCCCCCTCTTGGCAGCAGAGTTCCCCAAACTTCGTTTTTCGGGGCACTGGGGAGTGTGCCCCATTTCGAGTTTCCCGACGCCAAGTCACGGTTGATTAGATTACCATCTACATTAATTTTAGAGCAACATTGATTCGCCCAATGGAATCCCCTTCAGCACTGAGGACATGGTTTAGAAGGCAGCTTTTTAATATCAGCTGGCCCTCCTTTGCCAGGGATATCTTTTGGACCGGACTTGCATTGTTTTGCAAGGTGTCCAGGTCTTATGCACTTAAAACAGGCATTATCAAAAAGCACCTTTGGGCAGCTGCAAAAACGCTGCTGCCATTACTTTGGCCACATGACTATGAGTTCCTACTTTCTGACACGCTCCAGCATATCCTCTAAGGTGTGAGTTCGTCCTTTAAGGTGAGACATAGCAGACTGGCAATCAGCATTAACATTTTCAAAGGCTATTTTCAACAGGATAATTTGAACTGCCTCAGGATGAGCCATTTGTCTCTCAATTTCCTGCTGGAGACGGTCAATAAATTCTATGTATGGCTTGTTTGGCCCTTGTCGGACATTCACAAAGGAATTGGTGGCTTTGTTTGCCCCTGAAGGGAGAGTTGCCCTCCAGGCTGCTAATGCCACCTCTGAACATTGTCTTTGCAACATTCCACTTGCCTCAGCCTGTGCTTGAGGCGTCGCATATTGGCAGACCCCCTGTAACATGTCGGCACTGACTGGGAGAGGGGGGTTTAAAGATAGATTATCCATAGATCGGGATACAGATATCTCGTTATACTCAGACCTGAAAAGAGTATATTCAGCGTGCAACAAAAGAGTCTTTGCGAGCAAAAGCCAATCACAGGGTAGTATACGATAACTGGCTCCCAGTGCCTCTATCATCCTGACAGTGAAAGGTGACTGCACTCCATTCTCTCTAATGCTCTTTTCCAGCTCCTTAAACACCCCAAAAAGAAGGGATTCATGTTCTCTTCGCCCATGATTGACCATCACGGGGAAGGCACAGGAAAAAACATCGGGATCTCCACGATTTAATCCTTCCCGAAGACAATTATGAACCACACTATACTGCCTGGAATCAACATACGGGGCGGGTGGAGTACAAGGAGGAGAAGTAGGCAAGACAGGAGGGTTCTTGAAGGCGAAACGCCTCTCTAAAAGAGGGGGGAATGGTAAATCATCATCGTCTGAGGGCGTTTGTTCAAAATTTGTCTGAGACTTACTAACAGCCTTTTTAAAAGAGTCTCGGCAGCGAGCAAGGCGGAGGAGGCAGTGGTGGCACCTCCTGAGCTTTGCCTGAAGGGCGCTCTGGTGAAAGAGGCCGAGTTTTCCTCATCCGATAGATCCCACAAAAGGAACAGTGCAGTACGTACTGTTCCCCAAGTCATTGAGATATGTACATCCTTTAAAAGACCATGTTCAAAGCGAGACTTTAGTGCCTTGCCAGCCTTTTCCCACAACTCAATGTCCGAGGTGCCATCCTCAGGGCACCAGGGGCAATGTGTAGATATTGCAATATCCTCTGTAACTCGGTGGAAGAAACCAAAAGTGAAATCAAGGAGTGAGCAGGGGACAAGTAAGGTATTAATATCAACTGAGATATCCTCGTAAAAGCTTCTATCACATAATAACTAGATAAACGGAGCATGATTTTTATTTCACCTTGATAGCCAGCATCAATTACCCCGGGAATGATGTTTAAGCCCTTCAAAGCTGAGCTAGAGCGTCCCATTAATAGCCCAAAATATCCTGATTGTAAAGGTCCCCATACATTGGTAGGAACAAGAAAAGTTTCGTCAACACAATCTATGACGACTGTCTCTGAAGCCATGAGATCCACTCCGGCACTTCCTGACGAGGCCGCCACTAAATCATCCACATAGAGTTGGCCTGCTGATTGAGAACTCCCCAAATTTGGTTTTTCGGGGCACTGGGGAGTGTGCCCCGTTTCGAGTTTCCCGACGCCAAGACACGGTTGCTTAGAGATATTGCCAGCAATATCCTCTGTGACTCAGGGGGAGAAACTGAAACTGAAATCGCCTTCAGCAGCCGCTGAAGTGTCTTAAAGTATACTTTCTGCTGAGTCGCCAATTGTTGGCCCATCATTCTCACAGCGGACCGCCGAAAGGCAGTTGAAATTCCCCCATATCGTTACTCACCAATAACGCCACCGATCTTGGATCACATTGGGGTCACCATATGTCGTCGTTGCAATCCAATGTACACATCAGGATAGATGCGGAGAGGGCTGATGGCCACTCTGAGTTTATTGTAACCAGTGTTTCAATATATACATAGCTTACAGCTGTTAGACATACACAGGTGTTCTGGATGAAATAATTAGCAAATGCCAAGACTTCTTAGTGATTTCTCAAGGAGCACTCCCTCGGCATCTGTTTTGATATTATCATGTTATTGCTGTGCTCGTATATTTTTATCTCGGAGCAGGCAAGGTCTCTTAGGCAACGGTCCCTCCTGCTCCCAATATCGATATCGTTTCTCCATCTGTGCCCCCGGGTGGCCGCCGTCTGGCTTAGGTTGCCCCCCCAGGGGGTCTTACCCGTCATTGGCTAACCGGCCTTCTCACCTCCGGGTCACAGTTTGTTGGCAAGCTTTTTCCAGTGATTATTAACCCTTCCTGTGTCAGGGGTGGCTACAGGATCAGGAACCTGAAAGAATGCAATTGGTAATGAATGTGAGGTTCAAGGAAGTTGTATGTAGCTGGACTTCCAGATATGGGTTGTGTTCAATTGATAACATACTCATAAAAATGTTTCTTCCCAGCTCTGTAACTCTTGAGTCAGCTGCTTTAAAGACTTTCATATGCAAAAGGACAATGTTGATGCAAATAATCCATACCAATCTCTATATTAAAATTGGAGTGAATTTATTATGAGCCAGATGTGAGGACTATATACCATGGGAGAGGCCTTCCACAAAGGGAAGGAGCACTCCAAAGAAGTGGGGGTGTACAGAGTGGTTATATGTTGTTAAAGAGTATGTATCACACATAATTGAAATGTCCCTTTTACAATAGTCACATTATTGCCCTGTTGGCACAGTGACTGGTGGACACAGCAGGTAGTAGGTCTGTTGTCTCGAACTGGATGGTCACAGATAAGCTGGGTGGCCACAGGTGAGCACAGTGATGAATTCCTAGTCTAGCGAGAGATGCTTATCCTTAAGGAAATCCTAATGTAGGGGAAGTTGAACCTTTATCATAAGGGCATTTGTTCTTGCCTTTGGGACATAGCAAATGCTTAAAGCAGGTGTACAATGCATAGTCAACAGACACATCAGGCCCTTTTGGAAAAAAAATAAGGTTAGGTCAAATCAGCTTTATACCAATGGCTTCCTCATGTACTCCAATATTCCTACTGTTTTCCATTTTTATAAATTTCCCCCTTTTGATCTATAGTCTTTCTGTAGAAATCATTGGTAATTCAAAATATTGTCCCTCAGTGCCCAGGTGGTAGCTGCCTGCCCTGGGTCCATCATGTTCCTCATTGCCAGGCTTTTATCGCATCTGGTTGCCCAGTTGTCCACATTGGGGTAGGAGATAATCAGATATAGTAGACAAGCATAGAGGTATATATTAACAGAGGAAGAATTTCATAGGCTTTTTTTTATTCATTTTTGGTTGGTGAACATTGTATATGTCCTTTTCTATAACTTCACATTTATGTTGTTTATAATCATAGAACAAGTATAGTAACAATAATGCAATATATTTGAAAAGATTAGTCTGAGATGAGTTGTTAGGAATAGTCCTTACCAGAAAAGGAAATCCATCAAGGGTTATAAGTTCGATCAACCATCTCAAGCTGTCAAGCAATCATTAGTCTAGTTTGCATGTCAGTCTTACAACACCAAGTAAAGAAGATGTGGGGGACTGGAATTGGCCACCCCAAGATAAGTCTCTTGGGCATGAGGAATATTTTGGGCTGTTTACTTTAAAAAAATTGCAGACAGGAAAGAAACTCTGAAAAGTAGAATTTATTTATCTTTTGTTAAGAGACATTTCCCTTTGTAAAGGAAATCTCCATCTGTAAAGGTGTCTCCCTCTTGGTACCAGGAAGATGGGGAGATAACTTTATCTCTAGAAACTCTCATCAATGTGGAAGGCAAGGACTCAAGTCTGCATAATAACCTGACTTTTGTTTATTGTATTTGGGTGGTAATCTCCTGTAACTGACTCCCCTCCACCCCCAACATCCTCCTTTGTCTTTAGCTGAGGGTGGTGTTTAATGTGGTGGCTTCAGCCATTTTGGCAAGTTGCTCAGTTTGCCTGAGCCTCTCTCATGTGTACATGTTATAAAGCTTTGTTTAATTTTCTCCTGTTATTGCGTCTCATGTGAATTTAATTCCTCTCCAGTCAGAAGAACCCAGAACAGGTAGAAGAAATGTCTTCCTCCCCTACAAAGAAAACAATTGGTTTGACTATTATAATTAGTACAAGAATTTCAAGTAATAGAAATAGGAATTCCAATCCAGATCAAAAAGGGGAACCGATACTAGAAGGGAGCCAACCAAACAAATCAAGACTATGTGTAGGATCACTTGAGGCATTCACCTGTTTCTTCATGTACTTTAACAGAGATGACACATTGGAAGACTTATCAGGTATAAAAACAGCATTCAGTCTGCATGACTGCACATGTGCCACCTTGGGATGCTGTAAGAATATCTAAGTCCATTCTGTTTTGAAGGACAGCCTTTCTCATTAAAGATATTTCAGTATTTAATAAAATTATTCCTGCTTGAGTATCATTAAGGGCTTTTTCAGTAAATTTAGTCAGAGCCTCTATATATGATATGACATCTTCTAGCCCCAAGGAAGGAGCAAATATAGCTGTAGGGTGGTCATACCAGTGGGACACTGAACAATCCCATCTAGCCTTAAGGAGAGGCAGATTGGTAACAGATGTTAGCCCTAAATGACTCCTTCCCTGTATCCAAAGGAATCCAAGAGTGCAGCTCCCTATCCATGTAGGCAGTAGCTAAGGCCAGAGGTTTGTTCCACATAACCCTTGAGTTCCATTAGGAGCCACCCAATAAATGCCTGGTCTCTGAGACCAGTCTGTTCCAAATCAATCACTTTCTTTAAGTGTAATATATTTTGACATGACTCGTGGGGTATTTAGCCCATCTTTCAAGTGTATTCTGGTAGATTTTGTTTGGAATTTCTTTGTTTCCAACATAAAGGTGCCAGTATGTTTAAGGATCCATGGCTAGGAGTAACACAAATATATCTGTCCCAATTTGCATGATACCTTCCATAGTTCTCATTGTGATACCTGGTTTCTGTTGTTCACTTGCAACTTGTTTTGATAATTGGATGGCTTGAGTAACAGAAAAAGAGTAGCCATGCCCTGTGTCATTAATAGTATGGGCTATTGACCATGTTTTGGGATCATAATTAGTAATATCAGATGAACTGCAAACATTGGAACTACATCTTTCCATCATAATAAACTGCTTAATAGCTTTCCAATCCGTGCCTTCACAGGGAATGACCAAACAAGGCAACCTAAAGGTGCTAGAAAGTGGAAGTTGGTCACATATCCAACAACTGGACTGATTTTTGTGTGTAGAAGAGGAGTGGGACCATTGCAGAAGAACATTGCCTTCAGAGGCCCATTTGGATGTGGATTAGCAAAGCAAACACAGTATTAGGAAAGTCTTAAAAGACATTTTTTGTAATTAATAGCAGGTTTTGTAATTAGGTTCTAATCTATCTTATGAAGTTGGAAGGGTAAAGTATTAGGATGGAAAAAGGTAAGGCAATCTAGAAATTGATTATTTTAGCAATTACATAAAGTTTAAAACATTACAAGGTTTAAATAAGGAGATATAAGGTTTGGAATACAGGCTTGGTCTGGAGTCTTGGGACAGCTGTCTAAAACAGATGTCATCTTCTTCTCATCCTGGTTTGGAAATATTGACCTTGGTTAGTTGAAGTCAGGCGTCAGAGACTAGAGTTGAAGCCCATTCTGGTGAAGAGGGCTTTTTCAAATGGGGAATGTGAATCCATGAGTCTACGCCTTCTAATTTTGCAGCACGTGGCATTGGTTAAAAGCACTTGATATGGTCCTTTCCAATGGGGCTGCAAAGAGTCTTTTATTTGGGGTCTTTTCCAATAAACAAAATCTCCAGGCTGTAATCTATGATCCTTAAGGTCTTTGTGTCCCAGGAGCTCACTGTGAAAAGAATTGGCAACCGATCTCTCATTCCTTTAGGTGCCTCAATGAGACATTGACAATAATCTAAAGTGTCTCCGTAAAGTAAAGTTGGTTCGCACGTTCCTTCATCTAATTGCATAGCCCATCCAGTTATTATTTTGAAAGAAGAACAGCCAATGTTTACCAAAGGGTATAGATCTCAGATTGAGAAACACTAGTAGAAGAGCTTTTGGCCATTAAGATTAAATGCTTCTGAAAGCTTTGCCAATTGAGTTTCGATTGTGCCATTTGTTGTTTCCCCCAATCCTGAGGACTAGAGATGGTAAGTGCAGTGGGAATGCTGCCTTATTGGGCAAATATTACAAAGAGATAACTATTTGTCTGGTGAAATGAGTTCCCCAGTCACTATGTAACTCAGTAGGAATTCCCCAAACAGGAATTATTCTCTCTAATAGTAATTTACCTACCGTTAGAGCCACTGCTCTTCTACAATGAAAAGCCTCAATCCAATGTGAGAACATACAGATCATTATCAAGATGTATTTATATGCTTGAGATGGTGGCATGTGGATGAAGTCCAATTGCCATACCTCAAACATCCCTTGGGAAGGGGAAAATGGTCTTCTAACCTGCAAAATGGTTTCCCTGGATTGTACTTACAGCATATAACACGAATATAGGTTTTATGGGACACTGTGGGAGAAAGTTTCCAAAAGTACTGTTTTCCCCTTTAAATAATCTTTTCAGGTGTCCAATGGGTTAATTGGTGTATATACTGGAGCAGTGGCAATTGTGCTCCAATAGGTAATATGGGTTTCTTATTGGACCTGAACAACATCTGTGAGGGGGTGTCAAAAATTCCTCCTTTTGACTGCCTTATCTGTTTCTCTTCTTCTGTGGTGATTTCTTGAGCCTGTAGAAGGAAATCTTTTACTGGGTTAGCAGAGTTAATAGGAAGCAGCTGGTTTTCATGAGGCTGGGTAGGACAAGCCTTCGTGGCTGCTTGTTTAGCAGTTTCATCAGCAAACTGGTTTGGTTTAGCTTCCAAAGTACCAGATTTGGAATGTCTTGGTATTTTAATAATTGCTGGTTTTTCTCAGCAGTTGTACAGAATTCAATGATTCCGCAACTTGTTTCCCATTCTTTATAGGCTCACTTGAAGAGGTTAAAAACCCTCATGGTTTCCACAGCATTGCAAAGTCATGTGCTACTCTGAAAGCATAATGGCTGTCTGTGTAGATATTTGCCACCTGCTCTCTGGCCAATTGACAAGCTTAAGTTAGAGCAATTAACTCAGATTGTTGTGCTGATTTTATCTCTGGTAAACAAGAACTCTCAATTATGTCAACTGAGGACATTACTGCATATCCAGCCTGATAATGTCCTTGTTCATCCTTTACCTAAGACCCATCTGTAAACCAAATTAAATCAGTATTATCAGTGGGAGTTTCTTGCAAATCATTCCTAAGAGTAAGTAGGTAATCAGTTAACAAAATGCAGTAGTGGGCATATTCCTCCTGTGATGCTGGAAGTAAAGTTGCAGGGTTAAGATTATTACATCAGGTTAAGGTACTATTAGGAGCAGAGAGCAACAGAACTTCATAGGAGGCTAGTCAGCTTACAAAGTAATGCTGAGTGTGATAAGAATTTAGGAGAGATTCAACGGAGTGAGGAACATAGTTAAAGGAGACCCCATCACTATTACTTCAGTGGTGTTGCATTAGAGGGCTGTGGCTGAAATTGCTCTCATACAAGGTGGGAGCCCACTTGCCACTGAGTCTAACTGCTGACTATATACCCTGTAGGTCAATGTTGACCTCCATACTTTTGAGTTAAAATACCTAAGGCAATTCCCTTTTCTTCATGCACAAAGAGGGAAAATGGCAAACTGTAATTAGGGTGTCCTAAGGCTGTTGCTTGAGCCCAAATAGACTTTAAGGTAGTTACTGCCTTCTCTCCTTCTGGCATCCATTCAATTAAATCAAGCTGGTCAGACTTTAGTAATGTATATAAAGACCGAGACATAAGTGAAAATTTATGTACCCAGTTCCTGCAATATCCAGTTAGTCCTAGGAATCTCCCTGTTTCTTTGTCTTAGCAAGAGAAAAAGCCAGTTCCTTTTATCCTTTCAGAATCAATCAATAGTCCATCTTTAAATATTAAGTGTCCTAGATATCTTTCAACAGGCAGGCAAGATTGTAGTTTGCCTTTGAAAGTTTACACTCCTTAGATGGTAACAATTGTAACAGAAAACTCATGTCCTTCTGAGAATTCAACTTATTTTTTCTTTCTTTCTTTTTACTTTTGAGGAAGATTAACCCTGAGCTAACATCTGCTGCCAATCCTCCTCTTTTTGCTGAGGAAGACTGGCCCTGAGCTAACATCTTTGCCCATCTTCCTCTACTTTATATGTGGGATGCCTACTACAGCATGGCTTGTCAAGCAGTGCCATGTCCGCACCAGGATCTGAACTGGTGAACCTGGGCTGCCAAAATGGAATGTGAGCACTTAACCATTGCACCACTGGGCCAACCCCAGGAGCGGCTGATTTAATTTTCCCAATATCTGAAGAGGATGATGACCATAATTCTCTAGGCGTTTATAATAACAGGTCATCAGTTTTCTCTCCTTCTGTTTGATTCATTGGTTTTACAATCATCAACATTTCAGTAACTACTTTTTGGTCAGTATCCTCACTTTCTAAATCTAGAAGCATTTTGCCCTTTTGTGAAAAGTCAATATGGGCATTGTATGCTTCTAGAAGATCTCATCCAATCAAATGAATTGGAACATATTTAACCAGGAGAAACACATGTTTTCCTGTGATGGTTCCTAATTGAAAAAATATTGGTTCTGATTTAAAAACCTCCATTGGAAAATTTGAAAGCTCTACCATTTGAACCGTCTGTTTACTCCGAGGGAGAGGGCAACAAATAAGAGTAGGGTTGAGGACAGATAAGGTAGCTACAGTATCTATAGGGGCCTTTGAAGTTTCCCCTAATAGGTATCTCAATTTCCCCTAAGGTATTTGTGAGGAGGAGGGGAAATGCCCTCCCATAACCCTTGTAGCATCGCTATTCCTCTCTGTTGTCACACCCTATATCCCATTTGAGTTTAAGGCAATCTGGTTTGAAATAACCAGGCTTTTTGCAATAGTAACAGACAAGGTCATTTCGTTTCTGGTTAGATTTTAAGAGGATGGCTTTTGTTAGGCCACTAAGCTGTTGTAGTTGTATACTCATAACCTTGGTGGCTTTCCCTTTTTTCTGCAGGGTTTTAGCTACTTTATCTGCAATAATGACAAGAGCACTAGTGTGCATTAAGGTACAACCCAGTTCATGTCTCTTAACTAACTTTGCTAATTCCTCATCTAATCCTGCTAAGAAAATTGAATTTAAAATTGAATCATTTTGATGATCCTGAAAACTTTCAGGAGCCATCCAAGACTGCTGTTTGAAGGTTTTCTTAAGTCTTTCAAAATAATCAAAGATAGATTCTTCAGGTTTATGCTTACATTGGTTGACTTTAGCGCAATGTATTTTCCTGGGAAAAGCTACAAGACTGGTTTTATGTAAGTTTTGAGCAATATCTCTACACTCCTCAAGGTCATGAGTCTCATGCTTATGGAAATCCTCCAGGTGATCTCTTTTATCGATTCCTTTGCTTTGCTTTCAGACACCAAGAGATGCACCAGCTGATACAAATCTGAGTGTCCTGGTGTGTATATTCTAACAATTAAATCAAATTCTCAAGCAAACGCTAAAGAATCTTGCAAAGGGTCTGGGAACTCCTTTATCAAATTCTTACATTCAGTTCTAGTCCAGGGACTATGCAGAAGAACAGGATCGCCTCTCCCAGTAACAGATTTCTACTTAAAGGGAGCCAGCATAACTTTAGGACTCTCAGTATCTGCCCCCTGAGAGTTACTCCTTGTTTTTTCTCGGAGTAGAGAAGGACGAGGAAGAGGTGATGGAGGAGAAGGAGGAGGTAGAGTGGATAGCTCGGGGTTCAGAAATACAGAGAGGAAAGGATATAAGGGTGCTGAGAGAGAAGAAGGGGATGAATTCTGAGGTGGTGAAAGCAGCGGTGGAGGAGATGGAAGAATAAGGGAGGTGGGGCAGTTTCTGACTTCTCTCTCTTTAATTTAGACACAGTCTCTGGCAATTTATAGTTAGTCTCCTTTAAAGGAGCCATTTTATCATTATTATGCTTTTAAGCCTCTAAATGCTAATCATAATAAGCTTCTCATACTTTTGCTTTAGTTTTATGTCTGGCTCTTTGAATTCATACAAACAAATACAGTAGTTTTGACAGATCAAATGTTCTCCACCTTGGCCACTTAAGACTTAAGTCATCCTTAGTTAATCTTTCCCATTGACAAATTGAAATAGCAAGCAATAGGATATATTGGAGTATATGAGGAAGCCATTTGGTGTAAACCTAATTCGGCCTGACTTTGTTTTTTCCAAAAGGGCCTGACTGTGGCCATTGAGCATGCATTGTATATCTGCTTTGACATTTTGAGATAAAGGTGCAACTTCCCTCCCCCTCCCAACGTTGGCATCTCCTTAAAGATTAAGCATCTTTCCTTAGGCTGAGAACTGACTGCAGCGCTCATCTGTGACTGCCCAGCTCGAGGCAACAGACCTGCCACCCTGCAGGGTTCACCGAGACAGCAGACCTATCTGCTGTTTCCATCAATCGCTGTGCCGACAGAGCAGCCTCATGACTATTGTAAAAGGGAGAATTCAATCATATGTGAAACATCCTCTTTGAGGGTATAACCACCCTGTATACCCCCACTTCTTTGGAGTGCTCTGTTCCTTTGTGGAAAGACTCTCCCAGGTTATAATCCTCACATTTTAGCTCAGAATAAACTCACCCAAATTTTCATTTATAGATTGGTTATGGATTATTTTCATCGGCACCATTTTGTTAAATACTTGCAAGCATTGTTTCTGTACACACCATACATGAAACCAGCTGGAGTCCCAGTAGGGGGTTGTCTGTCCAGGAGCTGGCCAGCTTTAGAAGCATGGTTTCCCATTTTCTTTTAACGTGCTTTTTTGTGTGTTTGTTTTTAATAAAGGCTGAACAACTTCTAAGGACAGTGTTCTCGGTCAGAAAATGTGCTGCTTGTGAGTGTTACTTCCTAAAGGAAGGTCATGAGCACTCTCTTTCATGTTTCAGCATCTCCTGCTGGCAGGCTAAAACCACCATGGGGGTTCAGAGTCTGGGTGGCCAACTCTTATGTGCACTTCCTCGGATGAGCCTGTAATTAATTAACATGAATGATAGTGGAGTTCCCTATGGTACTACTACACATAAGGAGGCATTTGATCCTCCAACACCCCCACTGAGATCCTTAGTCACCTGAGAATGCCTTTAGGCCAGGAGGAGCAGTGTCACTTTTCTTTGGAGCTGAACATGTTCAGTTTCTCATTTTTCTATCAAGCAGTTTGTTCAGACTTTATAAACATAATCCTTTCTAATTTTAAATCCAAATTAAAAGGACAACCAACCCCGTTCTCGCCAAGCTCCCCCTATCCTCTCCTGGCCTAGGAATTCCCTCTAGGTTTCTTTTCACCAAGGAAATGTACTGGTAGCCTTCAAAGCATCTAGTCTTAAGACCTTAAACAGCTCATATAGATTCTTGGACCATCAACTTAAAATAAAGAGATCTGTGTTTTGGGAGAACTCACAAGGGTCACTTGAAGAATGCAGTGATTCGAGGGGCTCAATGGGCCCCTGTAGTACCAAGAGTGGTCTCAGTGTAGATTCCAGGTAGTCTCCAGTGGGATTCTCTGAAACCTGCTGGCTACACCAAAAACTTTTGATGCAAATAATCCATAACTAATCTATAAATTAAAATTGGAGTGAGTTTATTATGATCCAGATGTGATGACCATATAGCCCAGGAGAGTCCTTCCATAAAGGAATGGAGCACTCCAAAGAAGTAAGGGCACCATCAAAGTAGAAGCATCATCAAAGAGCATGTATTACACATGATTGAAATGTCCTGTTTACAATAGTCATGAGATTGCTCTGTTGGCATAGCAATTGATGGACACAACAAGTAGTAAATCCACTGTCTTGATGGCCACAACAGGAAGCAGATCTGTTGTCTTGAGCTGGGTGATGACAGTTGAGTGCAGCAATCAATTCCTAGACTAGGGAGAGATGCTTATCCTTAAAGAAATGCTGATGTGGGAGAAGTTGCACCTTTATCATCAGGGCATTTGTTCTTGCCTTTGGGACATAGCAAATGCTTAAAGCAGGTATACAATTCATGCTCAACTACCACTTCAGGTCCTTTTGGGAAAAAAATAAGGTTAAGCCAAATCAGCTTTACACCAAATGGCTTCCTCATATACTCTAATATATGCTATTGCTTGCCATGTTTTATCAGTAATATTTCCTCCAAAGTACCCAACAATGATTCCACTGAACTGGAATCAGAAAATGCTAGAGTGCCTTTTCAGGTTCCATGACTGAGGCTAAGGAGATAGATAGATATTTCCTCTTGTATCTCCCTAGAAACTAAGGATTGTGTATGTGCACTACTCTTGGCTAATCAATTCCTTTCCTGACTTTCGAGTCTTTTGAAAATGAAGCATAATGAGAGATTATTAACATCAGCTGGCAATGTGAATGGCTGGCAATTTTATGTGAAACAAACTCTTCTTGTGGTGAGATCCTCACTTATCTTATTTTCTTTCATTCTTGCCAAGTTTCCCAACAAGTTTTCCAGGTTCCTTATATGAGTTATCCAATCTTTCAGAACATTCATTTTCTGCTTTAGTGAGCAAAGCTGTTTCACTGCTGTCTGTGCCAATATTGTTACCGAACCAGGTTCATTTGTGCCTGCTGCCCAGAAAGCCAAACACCGAGATGATGAGATTGCAGAAGAGAGAGAGTTACTCATGAGGCAGCCACATGAGGAAGCTAGAGCATGAGCCTCAAATTCACTTCCCTAAAAAGAGGGACTCAGGGATATTTATGGGATGAGGGCAAGGTGGTCTGAAACGTGGAGAGAGGTTATTGGAGGTGAGGTAACTGATGATCTGCGCAAGCGTAGTCAGATTTCATGCCTCTTTGTAGGACCCATGTTCACAAAATGGTGGTGTGAGCATGATCCGAGGGTGGAGTTTTTAGCCTCCTGACATCAAAAGTCCCCTATCAGACATATGGGAGGGCCTGGTTGATGAGTTGGTGGTCTCAACCTGCCTGAAGTGGGCAAAGAGTTCTAATTCCTGAAGAACAGCTCACATGCCCATTACCATGGTGACCCAGGCTCCAGGGAGATGCTATCTATAGGAGCTTAGTGGAGTCAGATAGTATATTGCCTGACAGCACAGTTAACAATGGGTGGGTTAAACAGCTAAAAGCTATAATCAGTAATTGCAAAAAGGAAAAAAAACTTCAGTACCTCGATATTTAATCATCAATGGCTAGCTAACTCTCTATCAGTTTCAATATCACTGTTTATAAATTATGATACTACAGTTAAAGATAATCCTTGTGTTTTAACAAAACACAAACAATCTTTGTAGAAAGAGAAATTTTCTTTACAGTTACCCTTTTTAAAAATACAAGAAAATTATTATTATTTTTTTACTATTTCTCATTGCTGGATATGTGGGTTCATTAAGTGAAAAAGGGAGAAAAGAAAGAAAAATAGTTTTGGCAACTTCTCTTACTCTGAAATTTGTTAAGCTGTATTTTCCCAGGTTTCAATTATTCGTGCACATTGTTGTTTTGATTAATGAAAGAAGATCTTTTTGTTTTCTAAATACATAGATCTTTACCTGTTAAATAAGAAAACCTTCTAAGTAGCAACAAAACTGATTTGAATCTCCCCACCAGATGTAGGAAAGAAGCCAGTTACTTGCAATAAGTCTGGCACCCTGTATTATCCATTCTCCATTCTGTCCACCTTCAGTCTCAAAGAATAGAGTCTATACCATTGCCATAAATTTAAAGAAAGCTAAGATTTAAAATGCATTTTAAAATATTAAGAAATACTTCTGTAAATACTGCCATAATTGAAAAAGAAAGCAGTCATTAAATGAATACAATCTGCTGAAAAATGGGCTATTTATATAAATTATCCCAATCCTAACAAGAATCTGATGAGGTGGGGAATTATTATACACAATTTAAAAATTAATAAAAATTAGATTAAATAAGAAGCTCAATGCCTCATAGTTGTGAAATGGCATAACTAGTAGTCAAATCCAGATTGCCTGAGACATACACTCTTACTCATATCTTACCCTTATCATTCAAGGTTTGTTTTCTTACAGTAACCCACATAACTGAGAAACAAACAAAAATTAGGGTGCATAGGTTTCTTCTCAGTGGTATTGAGCTTATACCTTAGAATTCCCTCACATAACTAAATATTTTAAAATACCTTTAAGTATCTGGCAGGAATAATAGAATGTAGAGGAGAAATCATTCTTTTGTTTATTTGCTGGTATAATTAAAGAATTTTGGTTTTGTTGTTGCTGTTGTTTAATCAAAGATCTTCTAGTAATGGAGAAATGTGTTGTGTTGTAACTGGCTACATTATAGTCCATTATGTTGCCATTCTTCATCTTTCTCCTGTAAAACAAATCATTCAAGCCACTTCACTGGAAAGAAAGTAATTGATTCTTTAAAGGCCTCCTAGGGTTGGGGATTATCTTGAGGTAATGTCCCACTTGTCACATACTGGAAGATAAATATTCATCCCTTATAAGACCTATTTGTAGAATCTGGGAAGAAGTGTTGCCAGCTTCTTGTACAAAATAAATTCTACAATTCAAAATTCTAGATGGTGCTAAGCTAGGTGATTAATTCCCTGAAGAATCAACAGAAAGTCTGCTGTGAATTTAGTAAAGGTAATGGATTGACTTTAGATAAAATGTATCTTCCCTGACTCTCTGTGGGGCTTTCTTAGTTTGTATGTGTATTTGGGTTGTGAGAATGGGTGAGAGATTGTCCAGGTGTAAATCTGACCCTACCTTGCCCATGGCATTTTCCAAAAGTCACTGCCTGATTCATCTGTGTTCTCTACTGCGAAGAAGGGGAAGCTGACTGTGCCTATTTTAGAATTTTGGGAAATCTAATGGTCTAGTTAATTTAATCAGCTAAATTAAGTAAACTAAACCTCATCACTAATCCAAACTTCAGTTTCTATAAGCACATACACGCATTCACATACAGTATGACTATTTTGTGTTTGTTCCTATAATTATCAACTCACAGATCTTATGATTTTTGAAATCAGACATTGAATTATTAACTAACCATAAGGGCAATAATAGTAATAATAGATAATAATAGGTACATTAGTATGTATGTATATATAACGAGCCCTGTAAACAGCTATCAGTTATCTAGTTTAATCCTGGTTTCAATTTTATGGTATATTATCATGTTAATTAAACAAAACAAAGAAATTTAGGACTAGCGAAGTTCGATGACTTGTATAACATTAGATATCACATCTGCGGTTAAACTCAATCCTGCCTAATTCTAAAGCCTGTGTGTTTAACCACTACAGCAAAATGACATTTGAAAAGGAGAAAGAGCAAATTGAGTGTGGTTAGCTCCTATTTTTCTCTCCTCTATATTTTACATTCATACTCCAAACAGAGTAGCAAATAAAAGTCTATTCAAGGGCACCTTTTAGGAATAGCAGCTTTGTCATGTAAGATTTCCCTGAGATTCAATGGGCTCAACTTATTTTAGGAGATTATTCTGATCTCAGTTTAATGTAGTGTGAGATGATCTTTCAAGGAAAGAGAAATTGCCCTGGGAAGCTCTGTCATTCATTCAACAGTGGACTACAGAAACCCTCTGGACAGTTTTGCAGGTTTTGTTGGGACTCAGGGAAGAAAAATCAGACATTTATCTCATAACTTATTTATGAATATAAGACACACACTCATTAAAATCATTAGTGGACATGTCGCTCACCAGATGGTCTTGTGTTTGTAACTTAGTCATGCTATTTGAAAAACAAAGGTTGGAATTAGATAATTGCTGAGGTCCTTCCCAGCATTAACATTCTATATTTTAATAATGTATTATAAAATTCCCACAATGGCAGAAAATATTTCAACATTAGAGGCACCGTGGTATTTTGTTTAAGAAGTGCGAACTGGAATCTGTCTATATATGTACTTGGGCAATTTAACTACATCTCAAAGCTTCAGTTTTACCATCTGTAAAAACAGAAATAATAATAACTATCTCACAGGATAATATAAATATTAAACAAAATGATGCATGTCAAGTGCTTAGAAAATATCTTGGGCCACTCTTTATCATTTTATCTTTTATTTGTTTGCTTTCATCATCATTGTCATTGTCATTAGCACAGATAAGTATGTACCATAGCAGAAGATACCAGAGTTCTACTTCATAGAAAACCCAAATGAAAACTGTTTGAGGAAAAGAAAAGTTATGGTTCCCCTGTGTTGTGGTGGTAGTGGTTCACTCTGTTTGGTGAGAGTTTGTGTAGTTTTTAATTTTTACATGTCTGCTCATTTGTTTGTTTCTAGTAAGGAAATAAAATATGTTTTGATAAACTTGCCTGATCTTAACTATTTCTATTAATAATCTCTAAACAAATATAAAAGTTCATTAAGCAATTATGAAACTCTTGAATATGCACAGTCTCATTTGCCTTAGATGACGGTTCTACCTAGTAAATAGAGTAGGTCTGATTTTATGAATGCGGATATGATGACGTAAAGATGAAATGACTTGTTGTAGTAGAACCAGAATTAGAGCCCAAATCTCCAGACACTTACTTTTTTCCTATTCTTTCCTATTCTTCCTTGCTGGGGACTCTTCTGCCGGGAGCCGTGGCTACATCATTTGATCGGCTGTTTGACAGGGTCCAGTCGATTAACGCCAGGGGTGCAGGGTCGCCCCTTGGTGAAGAATAACCGGCCGGCCCCTCACATAGTTCTGAAACCTATGCTGCTTCTAATTGCCCTTCATTCCTTTTCCTTTCTTAATCTCCAGTTTTCACTCCCTTGGGTGGCTGCTTGGGAGGCACTACCTCCCGGGAAAATTAGATATAGTAAGAGAATGTGACCACCCGCAGGTAACTTTCAAGATACTTTCCAGTTAATTAATGAAGGAGCACACAGTCCCTTTTGAGACAAGCAGAAAGGAATCCTGCCCAGATAAGATGTCAAATTATGTTTATGGCCTCCATCTGGTTAATGTTTCCTTCTCCCTCCAGCTCTTTGTCTAAATATATATATGCATCATCCTTCTAAGTTTGCTGGTTAATTGAATGATCAAGAAGTATCTATATATTATTCTTGACCTTCTTCTTTCTGTTAAAATGTTATAGAGGTTTTCTCCTAAAAGCAATAAATAATAAATAATTGATGAGTAGAAGGGCCGAGG
This sequence comes from Equus caballus, assembly GCF_041296265.1. Taxonomy (NCBI): domain Eukaryota; kingdom Metazoa; phylum Chordata; class Mammalia; order Perissodactyla; family Equidae; genus Equus; species Equus caballus. The sequence goes on from NC_091695.1 coordinate 18,591,792, forward strand.
GGTGCAGGGATGCCCCTCTGTAAAGAATGGCCGGCTGACACCCCTGATATTTTCTGAATTATATGCATGCTTTCTATCAAGGTTATGTCTATACTTATTTCTGTTTTTTATTCTTGAAGATATATAGTTTAGCTTAGCTTTTCAGCCCTTTACTTTACTAACAAAATGATATTTTCTCTGGTAGTGTGCTTAAGGAACTCTTAGCTCTACAATCTAAAAGACAAAGGAATGCTTTCATCCCCTAAAGGGCGCGAAAATGTAAAGATGTTTAACTGCCCGCTGAGAATGCAGATAGCCCTGGGGATAAGGTACCCTGGAGTTGCCTTTTGTTCCCATTAACCATCTACACTAATGGAGTAAATGATTGAGGGAGGCAGGGATGGCTCCCCCAGGATGTAAACAGATGGACTGCTGTCCTGTCCGGAGGCCTGGACCTTCTCTCTTTGATTTAACTTTACCATGAATTACAACAGATGTCTAGGTACCTATCTCTTTTAGCTTAGAGACAACAAACACTAGTTAATTGTGGAGAAGACTACCATTAACCTTATGCTCTATAGAATAGAATGCTAATAAATATTCTTCCTTATCTCTCTGAGAATATTTGTAGAGCTATTTCTGTACTAATCCTGAAAAATATAAAAACGACACTTGTGCACAGTAAATTTGGACTTGCTAACACCAACCCAAGTCTCACATCCTCTTTATTTTCCCCTCATTGCGCCGACACTGTCCATCCCTCAGGAACCTGGACTCAGCCGGGGCGGGACTACGGCACTCTTCTGTACTAGTGGTACCAAATGAAGCCTCATTAGAAGTCAATATGACGGTCTGGAAGTCTCAGTGTAGAGTGTTAACTCTCATAATCAAAAGGCTGATGGTGATAATGATATACACTAGATATGATCTGTTGGAATCAATGACATACAATCTCCTAAATTTGGTATACTTTTGGTATTTATTTATTCTTTATGTTTATTCTTTAACTAGAGGTTTGATAAAAATGACTTAGAGGAACCTTTTAATGATTATTGAACTGACTCCTTAACCATTCAATCTGTGTAAACTGCTTATGTAAAGTTCAATATAGAATGTATATACAGCAAATTAATTAATTGCATACTATGTAACCTCTGAATTGATTTTTTTAATCACTATTCCAGACAAAAAGAAGAAAAAAACAAAGATTCAAGTAAGAATTAGAATATTATATAAAGCTTAGAAATGACATTTACACAACATAGACACATAAACTTTTTTCTCTTTTAAGAGTTTGGTATTCCTTCACTGTAGTTTCAGACATCCACCTTCCATCTTTTCCCAGTCAAATTATTTCTTTTTAAGAACTGGTTCCCAAAGAAGATTGACTTCTTTTCTCAGTGCATCTAGAAGATTGCAGGTCATTTTCTTGGGGGAGGGGAAATTCTGACGTTATCAGGCATGGCAGAGAGAATCTCCATTATTGCTTATTACTCACTATATTTTTACTGATTTAAGCCACTTCTAGCATTACAAATCGTTAAATTTCTGCTGAATATTCCATCCCACTATAATTTATTTTTTATTTGCACCCATTCTGGTTATTTTTCCTCAACTATTTCTCCTTCTGGCTATATAAAATATATTTTCCCATATAGCTGCAGTTTAGAAGTCCATTAATATGTGCAGAGATACAATTGTTCTTCTAAACACTTAATGTTTTTGGAAACTCACATCAAGCATTGCCATATCTTAGGGATAAGCAAGAGAAATAAACCTAGGGATAGAAAAGCAATAAATATAGGACATATGTAAAAGATTCATTGCTGCTAAACAATGCTTTTGCTTAAAACACACACACACACACACACATGCACACTTGGCTTTCCTTTGTAAGCAAGCACAGATTATGTAACCATGATGCCATAAAAAAAACTTTGAAATGATTACCTTGGTATTTAAAGCTGTTGAGTAAACAATTTTAAAAAAGGGTCAATTAAATTTTTAATGAATTTCATTTAATAAATACTCATATTAGTGGTTATTATATGCCAGTTACATAAATGTTTTACAAATATCTACTCATTTGTTCCTGTAACAATCACAAAATGGTTACATAACTTTACCAACATCACACAGCCAGAAAATAGCAAAGCTAAGATTTGAACCCAGTCATTTCTTACATAACTACCATGCTTTAACTGTATTTTAAACTACCTCCCAAGATCACAAATATTCTTCTGTGGAGTTACCTAGTTTACCTGTGGATTCTTTTCTTCCTAGAATTTTTCTCAATTTTCTTTTCCTTTACATGGAAGAATATGATACTAGGGTTGGAAAATAAAGGTTTGCCTCTAAAGATTTTATCAATTCTCATAATTCTACCAGGTCTTATCAACTGAGCCACATTTATCTCCTTTCACCTTGAAAGGAACTAATGTCATTTCTTAATGTGCACAGCTTTTAAAGAATTACTACATCCCAAAACAACACCTCTGAATAACATCCTCTGTTATCGATGAAGATTTTTAAATACCTCTTTTCAAAGAAAATGACAAAAAAGAAAATAAACCAAATATGTCACAGAAAATGTAATAACTGTGATTTCATTATCTTTCTATTTCCTTCCTTCGAGGTGAAAATAAAGATATTCTTGGCTCATCAATCACTCAAATCAATGAATGTATTCTGATACCATCTATTTCAGATGAAAAAAAAAAGAAAATCAAGAAGATGTTGGAGAGCAATTGTACCATGCCTATTGAGTTCCTGCTTGTTGGATTCACAGATTCTCTACTTCCCAGAGTCACACAGTTCTTGATATTTCTCACAGTATATACACTAACAATGGTGAGAAATATGAGTTTCATAATCCTAGTTAATATCAGTTCAAGTCTTCAAATTCCCATGTACTACTTTCTCAGCAACTTGTCTTTCTTAGACATCAGGTATTCTACAACAATCCCTTCTAAAATACTGGTGAAGTTCTTAACATCCAGGAAAAGCGTCTCTCCTTAAGCAGCTTTCCCTGTGCACTACAAGTGTTTTTCTTTGCTTGTTTTACTGATACTGAGTGCCTTATACTGGGAGCAATGGCATTTAACTGCTGGCTATGTACACATCTGTAACCCATTACTCTATCCTACACTTACATCTAGGACAGTGTGCATCTGCTTCATTGTGTTGGCATACTTCAGTGGAAGTATGATTTCAATGGTACAGGTCCACCTCACATTCAGGCTGCTATTTTGTGCCTCCAATATTGTCAGCCATTTTTTTCTGTGATTTCTCACCTCTCCTGGATTTATTATGCGCAGATACCCATTTCAATGAACTCGTGCACTTTGCCTTGCGTGGCTTCAGACCAGCACTTCATGGTCATATTTATCTCTTATTTCTGTATCCTCATCACCATTTTGAGCATCAAGTACTCAGGGGGTAGAAGAAAAAAATATTCACTTGTGCTTCCCATCTCATAGAAGTCATCTTATTCTACAGAACTGTCCCATTTATGTACTTATGTTCTACCTCCAGCTATTCCCTAGACACTAATAAAGTTGTTGCAGTGTTTTATACTGTCATCTTTCCCAGGTTTAATGCAGTAATCTAGAGCTTCAGAAACAAGGATATACAGAAGGCCTTCAAAAAACAATTAGAAACAAACTAGACTTTCAAATGAATAAGAATTTAAATCACTTAAGAATGTTCAAGGCATAACTTGCTCTTCCAATCTCATCAGCACTATTCCATGAACAACTTATATTATAACCATTTTCAATTTATCACCATTTTCCCAAAATAAAGACAACTTTTCATCCTTAATAGTTTCAAATGCTTTTGTCCTTTCTTACAAAGATATTCTCTCCAAAATTATTCTACTCTGAGAAACATTCCTGAATTAAAATAAAATAATAATATTTACTCTACAATTAGTTTTCTCAAAATAATTTGCACATTGATTTATTATATTTTTTATCATGTTGTATTGAAGGTGTATGTTGACTTGTCACCCATGTTAGAAGTTTCTTAGAAGTAGAGAATATGTAACTTGATTTGTTTCTCCAGCACCTACATATTATCTGGTTTATGGCATATCCTCATTGCATCTGTGTTTAATGGAGGGATGGATGAGTTAATGCAGCTTTCTATATCTGGGAAAATAAGTCTAGATTCTGCACTTACAAAACATTTACTATCACAGAAATCTGATATTACTCATGATGGGTGATGGTTTCACTCTCTGCCAGGAAATCAGAAAGAAGGCACATAGCAATAATCCTTTTTTAATATTAAGAGAGAGTGAAGTTATAACATATTGTTTCTCTCTGGGCTTGATTGATTACTGTAAGAAATCCTCTACTCTTGCATTCATAGTGGGTACATGTGAAAAGCCCCACATTTAGTGACAGAATGATTCTGTGTTCCAGTTATAATTCCAAACTGCATGAAAAGTCAAAACTTGATCTCTGGTAATTCTTTTCTCTATTTATAATTTTCTTTATGAGTTCAATAGATAAAGCTGTTGCTGGAAATTCTACTGCTAACTTATTGGAGTCACACTTGTTTTCTTTCCTTCCTCCCTCTCTTCCTCCACACGGTTTCTGTTTTTCTGTGTCCTGGTGTTGAGACATGCCTATCAGTATCATGTGCCACATCGTTGTTACATCCACTTCGTGAAAGCTTATGCTAGTCAAACCAGCAGGAACTCCATTTTTTCCTCTCTTTATCTAAATAATAAATGGAAACATTATACAAACACTGTTGTGTTTGTTCCTCTATATGCTTTGTTGTAGAAAAGTACCATATACAGCAAATCAAGAGCAGAGCCATGTTGGAACCCAAGTCGTCCTAGTACTATTATACTCCAGTGATGTAATATTCCCATAATAGTAAACAGCCTTGCAGAAGAAAACTGCTGCCATTAGGAAATATATACAACTATCCCTTCACCTCTTTTTTTTTTTTTTAAGTGGAGCTTATTTCCCGGTTATAAAACTCTGATTCTACATTCTACAACCTGGTTTTATTAACACAAAAAATATTCCTTGCTACTTCCAACAAATTATTCCTTATTTTTCTTGGATGCAGTTAGACTTGGATTCACTATGCTTCCCAAGGCCACTCAACTAAAATATAAACAGGATCTAATATATAACCTGAGTTTGTCAGGGATAAGACTATACTCATAGAATGAAGATTTTGGTTTTGATTTAGTAATATCCTGAAGATTGCATCCCAAACTCACCCAAATTTTGACCTCAGTGGACATCATGTTTCATCAGAGCACAACTCATATTTCCTTTCTGAGATCCCTAATGCCTAACATGGTGACTTGCATGAAATGTATATTTGTTTTTTAAGCCACGAATTCTGTAGTATATTGTTATAGTAGGAATAGGAAATGAATACACTATGTAATAGAATACTTACCACATCTTTCTACTCATCCTCCCCTTCTTCACTTTTCTTCATAGTACTTATCATCGTGTATAATATCTCAATGCATATATAGTATATCAATATGTGCTATTTATTTCACTAATAGAATGTGAGCTCCTTGAAAACATGACATTTGTCTGGTTCACTGATTCATCTCAAGATAATATAACATTTCTTGGCTCAGAGTAGTAAGTAATATATATTTGCTAAATGTATTAAAGCATACATGAATTAATTTACTAATATTTAACCTTAAATATTGTTGAATTCGTATTTTACCATGTCAAAAAGACAAGTGAAAGTAGGTGACATCTTAGGTTTTGAAAGTAGGACACATCTGATAGGTAGAGTTTTGGTACCTCACACCCCCACCTTGCCTCTACATTGGGTTTTTGGGTTTGCTATTGTAATGCTGATAAAAAATAAACATGTAAAATGTGAAGTTATATGAAGATGCAAAAGGGAAGAGTTTTTGAGTTAAACTGTATTTCTATTTTTGGATTATCCTTAATACTAAATAGTAAATGAAAAGATTACTCTACCTCTTTCTCCCAATGCAACTCTTTTGGAGGGCATAGTCATTAATTTTCCATGGAGAGAATCTAAGCAGAAAGTCAGCCAAAAAAAGTTCTGATGTTTGAGATTTGGAATAGAAGAGCGTTGCATACTGTGAAAATCAGTGTCGCGAGTTAACTAGGTGTGAAAAAATAGTAACAAGGTAGCCAGAGGATAAGGAAATAATTTCTATCATAGGATGCCACAGTTTGCAGCCCATGTAAGCTGAAGGCTTGTGTATGTATGTATATGAATGAATCAGAGGTTTAGTACAAGGCATATCTGGGTTTGACTTTCACTTCTACCAATTAATACTTTTCTGGTCTATGAGAGTTTACTTATCCCAATTTTTATGATGAGGAAACTGAAAAGTAAGGAATAAAATAATCTCTAAGTCCAAAAATGTGAGTCTCTACAGATGGATTGTCTAGTACTCATACGGCCCACTACTGAAGTTAATTTTTTTCTTCATCCTATTACAGGGTAAACAAATACTCCATGCTATTATGGACACCAGATCATGGAGGAAATCATATTTTTTTCATCTGAGTGATATCATCTTGTTCTGCAACTAAAGAGTTATATAGACCTGCATATATGGCAAGTTGGAATCACACAGGTGTGAAGGAATTTCTTCTGGTAGGTTTAACTGAAAAGTCTAATCTGCAAATCCCTCTCTTTTTGCTTTTCATGCTTATTTATTTCATCACTTTGGTAGGTAATTGGGGGATGATCATATTGATCTGGTTAAATGCCCAACTTCATATTCCAATGTACTTCTTCCTTAGCAACCTCTCTTTTTGTGATATCTGCTACTCTACTGTCTTTGCTCCTAAGATGCTGGCCAACTTCCTATCAAAACACAAGACCAGCACATTTTCTGGCTGTGTTCTCCAGAGTTTCTTTTTTGCAGTGTATGTGACCACAGAGGGCATCCTCCTGTCTATGATGGCTTATGATCGCTATATAGAAATAGCCAATCCCTTGTTGTATACAGCCATTATGACTCAAAGGGTTTGTATACAGATGGTCCTTGCATCTTACTTGGGTGGTCTCATTAACTCACTGACACACAGAATAGGCTTGCTCAAACTAGATTTCTGTGGTCCTAACATCATGAATCATTATTTCTGTGACATTCCCCCTCTTCTGAGGCTCCCTTGCTCTGATACATATAACAATGAAATGCTGCTTTTGATATTCTCTGGGGTCATTACAATGTTCACTTTCATTATCATCATGATCTCTTATATCCACATCATCGTTGCCATCCAGAGAATCCGCTCAGCTGAGGGGAGGCACAAAGCCTTCTCCACTTGTGCCTCCCACCTGACTGCTGTGACCTTGTTCTATGGGTCTGTGACCTTTTGTTACATCCAGCCAAGCTCTCAATATTCCCTGGAACAGGAGAAAGTCTCTGCTGTGTTTTATACACTGGTGATCCCCATGCTAAACCCACTGATTTATAGCCTAAGAAATAAGGATGTGAAAGATTCAGTGAAAAGTTCAATATGCTGGAAGAGAACTCCAACCTGACTAAATCTTGTTGATGGCTTTGTTAACCTAACCATAACCCACAAATAGACTTTGTTTAAAATTGCATCACAGAAATGAGCACAAGCAAAACTATAATGAGGATACTCTAAAGCAATTTGAGACATGAGTGTTCAGCTTGACCTGAAGACTAAAAATCACTTTATTTCACCATTCGTTGTTTTGTGACTTAATAGTTTCATTCTCTCAAGAGCTGATAACTATTTTTTTCTAACAAATTCCTATGATAAACTCTAAGAAAGCTCACCTTGGATTTAAAGTAATGTGACATTGACTTAAATCAAAAGAATACTCCAACAGTAGGCATTTGTCAAATGCACTATCTCGGAGAAAAATTTAAATGTTCCCTTGGCATGATTTTCTTAGATCATACCATTATTTTTTGTTCTACAAATGCTGTCATTCAAGTAAAAACATGTATCTTAAATTTTGCATTTAAATTCAATATCTTAACAGTATGCTATAAAAATGGCTATAGAAAAAATAATCCCAATTAGTTATAGTTTACTCATTCAACATACTTCCACTGAGTGCTTTTATTGTGCCAGTTCTTCTGTGTGATCCCAACCTAGAGAGATTTAAAGTACACAACAAAAGATGTTAGAGGAAGAGGAAATGGAGAAATATGGTAAATAGGAAAGGTATTTAAAGATAAAAAAATGAATTAGGCTCTAGCATGGAATTTTTAACCAAAAGCATTAAAAAATAAGTCTGGAAAGTTATTTAGGGTCATATATATGAAGGCCCTGTAGTGCCAGTACAACATGTTTTAAGACTCCATCAGTGGCTAATAAGTTAAACCCTAAATGAAATGCAAATAGTACACTTTAAGAAAATTCCCATGATGCCACTGTTGTCAGTATATTGGAAAGTAAAACAAGTTGGGAAAAATTATTCTTAATGTGCAGAGAAAAAAACTCAGAGGGAAGTAAGAAATGTTATAGGTGAGTAATACTGAGAAGATGGATACTTAAGAGAAAGTTCATGAAAATCATCAATGGGACTTGAGAAATGATTAGATTTTTTTTTTTTGGAAAGAAAAGATTTACATGATTAGGACGTTTTGAACCTATGTCACTAGTAAGATGGATTGATTAAGAAAAATAAGAAGAAACTTAAGAATCTGTGTGTCATTAGAATTTCTGAAACAAGAGCTTTCTAGGAAGACAGCATAGTCAAGAATAAAGTGAAAGAGATGAGAAGTTTCCTGGAGTGTTCAAGAAACAACAAAAAGATCAGCACTGGAGCAAAGAGAGGAAGAAGAGATATAGCAGGAGATGTTGCCAGAGAGGAAAAGAGATCCAGATCATGTAGGGCATGTGTAGGGGCTCCGAATTTGAGTGAAGAGAAAGGCACAAGGGGGAGTCAGGCAGAAGAGTGGTATGATTCACTTTACAGCTTAACAAGCTTATTCTGAATACTGTATCGATAATAAATAGGCCATAGAGTGGGAAAAAAGTAAGACAGAAGTCCAGGCAGGAGACTGCACAATAATTCAGCTAAAATTTGATGGCATGTCAGACCAGAACTATCATAGTGAAATTTGTGAGAAAAACTAATACAAGATATATTTTCATGCTAGATCTGGCAGGACTGTGAGTGAAAGAGAAGAGGCAAAAATGACTCCAAGATCTTTTCAACAGATAAGCTAACAGAAGATAATAACAAATCAAATGATCTACAATATATGTACATTTTTAAGCACATATACGATAGTTAAACAGTTGACCATATGATAGGACCAAAAAAAGTCTGTTCATATAGTGAGATAGAAGTTGAGAGAATGATAAAGCAAACATAGTAATTAAAATTAGTGTTTTTAAGTAAGGGGTATATAAGTGAATATTTAACTATTCTTGCAAATTTGCATTATTCTTGGATTAGCAGATATTTAGTACTGCCCAAAATGTCCTTAAGACATTTGGTTCATTCCAAAAGGTCCTTGAGATTTGGTCATGTCCAAAACCATTTGGCATAGACCAAATAGGCTCATGGATATTTTGGACAGGACCAAACATCAAGGACCTTTTGGCATGTTCCAAATGACTTATGGATCAAATGTCTTATGGACGAAATGTCTTATGGATGTTTTGGACAGGACCAAATGTCCTGCAAGGTATTCTTGAATCTCTTTTTCAAGTTTGAAATATTTCAAAATAAAGTTAGGAAAACATAGGGGAAAGTGCTTATAAAATGACAGGAGCACTTTTACTTCTGGATGGATGGAGACGCTTATAATGAAAGCAACATTTATAGAAAAACAAAATAGCAAGATACAGAAGTTATCTCTTGAAAAAAATGAGTAGCTATTAAGGAAAAGAGAACTGGAGTGGCTTAAAACTCAGAGAGACGTAAACTTGGAGAAGTGAGCTGACTTTTTTCTCACTGCTTCAAGGCCACACTTGAAAATGGAGGCTTTTCATGTGTGGTGCATTCTGAAAGTGTTCAGAGGACCCAGTAGAATTTTGGCAGATACTTTGGATGGTTCAACACACATGGTTGTATTTCCTCTCAGGGCTTTAGCCATGTTCTTGGACTGAGCAGGCCTGGTGACCAAGTAAGTAAATAGACAGATAGAGGGACAGACCAGCAATAGATGGAAGATAAATGATAGATAGGCAGATAGGTAGATAGGTAGATAGATAGATAGATAGATAGATAGATAGATAGATAGATAGATGATAGATAGACTTAAGCGGAGAAATTCTGAAAAGAAGAGAAAATTTTGGTTGCTTCCCAAACAATACAAATATTAAAGATTGTGATCTACCAAAAAGACAGGCTACTAAATCTGAATATGTGCCCTGTGACTGCTCTGGGGGAAAGAGAAAACATTAGAGCTTTAAATAGTTATATGGGCTGACAAGATGAATTGGATTATATAGGAGTTTAAACACCCAACTGTTTTTCCACACAGGATGGGGTGGGGGTAGAGAGTGTAAGAAGCTGCTTTTGGGCTACAGAGACAGACTGATATCTCCTGAAGTCTTGCTGTACAAAGGCCTGGTAGAGGGAAGAGTCAGCAACAAATGTAACGTGGGTCCCCTCTTCAAAACATTTGCCAGATTTTGATCTTTCTGTAAGGTAGGCACAGAGGGCTAGAATTTACTTTGTGAAGGACAAGGAGATTCAGACTGAGCTGGAAAGACATAGTGAGATCTTTCTCAGTCTCTAGATGCTTGATAATATCCCACCAGATGTAGAAGCCTGCAGCAAACAAGGCCAGCAGCCCTCTCAAGATATTTGCTGTGATTAGAAGATGGAAGGGCAGGAAGCCAAGTTCACACCTCCAAAGAGTTAAAAACAAATTTTTGGCAGTGTTTAAGGGCCAGAGAGAGAGACAGAAAGGCCCATTTCTTACTCAAAACCTTGGAAAACCTACACTATTGAAAGCAGGACAAACCAGAAGAAAAATGAAGTCTAACCCAACACCAGTCTAGTACCAGCCCAATTAATAACTGAATTGACATAGTCAACCGCTCATCCTTCATGTCTACAGGAGAAAGTGAACCCCTCATCTGTGGAAAGTAATGTCATCTCTAGTTTCTCTGATTGTTTTATTCACATTCAAAGACCCAGAAAGTATAAAAAAGGGTAAAAAAAGCACAAAATATAAGCAGGACTACAGAAGATTTACACATTGGAGTTACAAAAGGACTTCAAAAATACTACGATTAGCATGTTAGAGAAAATAGAGAAAAGTTAGAAAAATTGTTTAAGATAAAATATTTTAAGAGAGAATTAAATAAATTGAAACAGAAACATTCTATTCTCTGCTTCTTTAAGTTTGTTATTTTAGATCCTTCATGTTAAGTGGAATTATGCAATATTGTACTCTTGTGACCGAATTATTTCACTTAGCATAATGTCTTCAAGGTTAACCCATGTTATTACAAATGGTAGGAGTTCCTTCTGTTTTAAGGCTGAATAATACTCCCTTGTATGAATATACCACATTTTCTTTAACTATTCATCTGATGATGGGCATTTGGGTTGTTTCCATGTCTTGGCTACTGTGAATAATGCTGCAGTGGACATGAGAGTGCAACTATCTCTCAGGGAGAGGGGAAAAAGGGAGCTGTTGTTTAATGAGTATAAAGTTTCAGTTACACAGGATGAATAAGTTCTAAAGATCTGCTATATAACATGCTGTCCATAGTTAACAATACTGCACTGCACACTTAAAAATTTAAGGGAGTAGACCTCATGTTAAGTGTTCCTACATCAAAAAGAAAACAAAGAGGTGGGAGGAAACTCTTAGAGGTGATGGATATGTCTACTACTTTGACTTCAGTGATGGTTTCATGGATATATGCATGTGTCCAAATTCATCACATTGTATACATTAAATACGTGCAGTTTTCTGTACGTCAATTGTATCTCAATAAATATTTTTTTAAAAACCATGAAACAAAAGGCATCCTAAAGCTAAAGAAAAAATCCCACAAAAGCTGAAAATAAGAACTCACAGAAAGGGTTTAAAACCATATCAGACAAAGCAGAAGACAGTATTGATAAACCCAAACATATAACAATGTAAACAATATAAATTATCTAAATTGAAGCGCAGGGACAGACAAAAATAGGGAGATAGAGCAGAGCATAGGAGACATGTGCAACCCAATCAAATGGTGTGAGACGTATGTAGTCCATGTATCAGAAAAAGAGGGGAGAATGGATAGAACAAATATTTTAAGATAAAGTGACTAAAAGTTTTCCAAAACTGGTGAATCCTCAGCAAACATGTCAGGAAGGGCAGCAGATCCCCAAAGCCAAAAGAGAAACAAACACATAGGAACCTAGTGGTCAAAGGAACAATAGTAAGAATTAGGTAAACTATTTAAAGTATAAACTATGCAACTACGAGATGTAGGGGAAATGGATTGAGATTTTTAAAGCATGAAAGAAAAATAAAACAAATGCCTAATATTCTATCCCCTGGAACAAAACCTTCAAAAACAGACAAGAAAAATAAAAAATTATCAACAAAAAAAAATCTGAGAGAAACTTTCTAACTATATAATAAAAAATACCAGAAGAAATTTTAGGCAGGAGGAAATTATCCCAATGGAAATACAGAACATAATGAAAAAAAAATTCACAAGTATAAATATGTGAAAAATATTAAAGAATATTGACTGATGAAAGTAACACCATGTAGAGAAGTAAGATATAGGACAAAAATAAATGATAGAAAGGAATAAGTGAGTTAAACTATTGAAAATTTCTCCCAGTGGTAAATGTGGTAAATTATTGATTTTAAAAAGATTCTAAAAAGGAATGACAAAAATATCTAAAACTAATAGCAACAAATGTTGGAGAGGTTGCGGAGAAAAAGGAACCCTCATACACTGCTGGTGGGAATGCAAACTGGTGCAGCCACTATGGAAAACAGTATGGAGATTCCTCAAAAAACTAAAAATAGAACTACCATACGATCCAGCCATCCCACTACTGGGTATTTATCCAAAGAGCTTGAAGTCAGCAATCCCAAAAGTCCTGTGCACCCCAATGTTTATTGCAGCACTGTTTACAATAGCCAAGACGTGGAAGTAACCTAAGTGCCCATCAACAGATGAATGGATAAAGAAGATATGATACATATATACAATGGAATACTACTCAGCTGCAAAACAGAACAAAATCATTCCATTTGCAATAACATGGATGGACCTCGAGAGAATTATGTTAAGTGAAATAAGCCAGCAAGAGAAAGATAATCTGTGTATGACTCCACTCATATGAGGAATTTAAAACTATGGACCAAGAACAGTTTAGTGGATACCAGGGGAAAGGTGGGGTGGGGGGTGGGCACAAAGGGTGAAGTGGTGCACCTACAACATGACTGACAAACATTAATGTACAATTGAAATTTCACAGGATTGTAACCTATCAATAAGTCAATAAAAAAACTGAAGAAAAAAGATTCTAAAAAGGAAAAGATATACTGTAATTCCTCTTGTAGCCAATAAAATAATTACTCAAAATATGTAGATAAAATACTCTAACAAATGAAACAAAATTTAATAATGAAATCTTGAATAATTTAATACTACACAACAAGGGAGAAAGAACATTCAGACGGAAAATATAATTCTAATAGTGAGAAGCTCCATGTAAAATCAGCCATGACAATTATTACATATAAAAACAAAGATTGGTAAACTAAATCAGGGTCTATGAACCTCGCCATTATTGCCATTTTGGGTTGCATGATTTTTTGTTATGGAAGTTGTCCTGTTCATTGTAGGTTAACACTAGATGCCAGTAACATCCCCACTCTCCAGTTAGGACACCAAGAATGTTTCCTGGGGGTCAAAATTGCCTAGGTTAAGAGGTACTGAAGTAGTTTTAAAAAAAACAACCAACAGCACAAACACAAACCAATTATATGCTGTTTACTAGAGATACAAGGACTCAGACAGATTGAAAATAAAAAGATGCAAAAAGTTATACCATGTAAACACATGCTTAAAGGAAGCTGATGTCACTCTTTTAATATCAGAAAAGTCAAACCTTAAGGAAAAAATATTATTATTCATAAAAAGGGATGTTTCTTAATGGTAAAATAATGATTTAAATAGGAAGAAAAATAATCCTAAATTTTTATATACCTAAAAAAATAGTTTCAAAATATTTATAGGAAAGCTGATGGAAGAGAGAGAATAAAATTCATAAATATAGCTGGAGGTTTTTAAATATCTCTCTGAGTAATATATACAACAGCTCAATAAAAATAAAATAACAGTGGCAGGAAGATCCAAGATGGCGCCGTGAGTAGTCCTCTTTGTCTCTCGCCCTTCGAGTCTACAATTATTTGGACACTTATCGCTTGACAAAGGATATCCAGACAGCATCTCAGGACGTCTGAGACACCCACGCGACTATACATCGGAAGGCGGACGGACTTTCCTCTGGGAGGATGTGGAAATAGGTGAAAACTCTCCGACCCCGACGAGCAGCCTAGTACCCGCAAGCAGCTTTCTTCCAACGGACGCCCCCAGAGGATCTACACACAACTAGGGCAGGAGCGAGCACACAACAGAGGAGCAACGGTGGAAACAGGTGACCAGAATCCTACCTAAACCCCCCGCAATTACTCCTAAACGCAGAGGGAAACTTTGGATTTGCACACCTGAGCCCGCTGGGAGACCCCGCCTGGTGCTCGTGGCGCCTGGAGGGTCCCAGAGAGAGTCGCGGAGGGTATGGAGGTCTCCCAGCTGCCATTGCCCGCCCTGTGGGAGTAGGGATTGCTGGAGATCTCGGAGAGGACCGGGGCTGGGGGAACTGTCAAAGGCCGGCTCTGCGACCCAGAGGGGAAGCGCCGGAGTTCCGCCCGGGCAGCAGACAAAACTCTCTGTCTGCCATTAGCAGAGGGGCCACGCCCAGCATTCACGGCTCCGGGAGAACCCGGAGAGAATCCCAGAGTGAGGGGCAACCCCCAGCTGCCATTGCCCACCCTGTGGGACTAGGGATAGCCGGAGATCTTGGAAAGGACTGGGGCTGGGGGGAGTTCCAGAGACCCAACTTCGTAGCCTAGGGGGAAACCCTACAGGCTCACAGCAGCCTTAGGGAAAGCCTCTGCACAGCACCAGTAGAAGGCACCCAGCCGCCAGCCACAAGGCTGGAAGACCCCAGGGCAAAAGCAGCATAGCTAGGTGAACTAACCACAGACTGTAGAAGATGCCAATAGCTCTCCTGCGACCCATAGAGGACAAGTGAGATTTTGTGGGTGCCGACAGCAACGGAGCGACAAATATAAGTGATCCCACCCCTGGCCCCTGGAAAAGCCCATAACTCCGTTGCAGACCCCAAGGAGAGAGCACATCTAGGTGGGCTGCAACAGTAGGCACAAGCAGCCTGAAGCCCCCCTGTGACGGCCCACATGGCAGAGGAGGGAATCCAAAGGGCCACTGTGGCTAAGAAGAGGGGCCCAGGCCCAGTTAGCAACTGCCGACAGGGTTCCTGGTTGGTGCAGTATAAACAGCTGCTCCCCCACCGCAGCAGCTGAAACAAGTGAAAGAAGCAACTAAACTCTATCTCCATGCGGAGGCACAAATCAACAACATCAAGCAATATGAAAAAATACATTAAATCTCCAGAACAGAAAGAAAGTAACAAATACACAGAAAACAATCCCAAAGAAAATGAGATATATAACCTAAATGATGATGACTTCAAAACAGCCATCAAGATTCTCAATGAGTTAAGAGAGAATTCTGACCGACAACTCAACGAGTTCAGGAGCTATGTCACAAAAGAGTTTGATATGATAAAGAAGAACCAAACAGAAATATTGGAAATGAAGAACACAATAGAGGAGATTAAGAAAAATCTAGATGCTCTGAACAGTAGGGCCGATAATATGGAGGAAAGAATTAGCAATTTGGAAGATGGCAATATAGAATTGCTGCAGGCAGAGGAGGAGAGAGAAGCAAGACTAAAAAGAAATGAAGAAACTCTCCGAGAATTATCAGACACAATTAGGAGATACAACGTAAGGATTATAGGTATACCAGAGGGAGAAGAGAAGGAGAAAGGGGCAGAAAGCCTATTCAAAGAAATAATGGCTGAGAACTTCCCAAATCTGTTGAGGGAGATGGATCTTCAGGTGACAGAAGCCAATAGATCTCCAAACTTTATCAATGCAAGAAGACCAACTCCACGGCATATAGTAGTGAAGCTAGCAAAAGTCAACGACAAGGAGAAAATACTAAGGACAGCCAGGCAAAAGAAACTAACCTACAAAGGAACCCCCATCAGGCTATCAGCAGATTTCTCAGCAGAAACTTTACAGGCTAGAAGAGAGTGGAATGATATATTTAAAAATATGAAGGACAAAAATCTACAGCCGAGAATTCTCTACCCAGCGAAAATATCCTTCAAATACGATGGAGAAATAAAAACTTTCCCAGATAAAGAAAAATTAAGGGAGTTCATTGCCACAAAACCTCCTCTTCAGGAAATCCTCAGGAAAACCCTCATTCCTGAAAAATCCAAAAAAGGAAAGGGGCTACAAAACCAAGAGCAGAGGAGATAAGTAGGAGGACAACAACAGAGAGTAGCAGCTCTACATCAGAACAGATTAAACCATGGGACGAGAAACAAAGGAAACTGAAGAAAACCGGAAAACAAGACACAAAATGGTAGTGGTAGGCCCCCACGTCTCAATAATCACTCTAAATGTAAATGGATTGAACTCCCCAATCAAAAGACACAGAGTGGCAGGATGGATCAAAGAACAAGATCCAACAATATGCTGCCTCCAGGAAACACACCTCAGCCCCAAAGACAAACACAGACTCAGAGTGAAGGGATGGAGAACAATACTCCAAGCTAATAATGAACAAAAGAAAGCAGGTGTCGCTATACTAATATCAGACAAGGTAGATTTCAAAGCAAAACAGATAAAGAAAGATAAAGAGAGACAGCATATAATGATAAAAGGGACTCTCCACCAAGAAGACATAACACTTATAAATATATACGCACCCAACACAGGAGCACCAAAATTTGTAAAGCAACTCTTAATAGAACTAAAAGAATACATCAACAACAATACAATAATAGTAGGGGACCTCAACACACCATTAACACCAATGGACAGAACATCCAGACAGAAAATCAACAAGGAAATAATAGAATTAAATGAACAATTAGACCAGATGGACTTAATAGATATATATAGAACACTTCATCCAAAAACAGCAGGTTACACATTCTTCTCAAGTGCACATGGAACATTCTCAAGGATTGACCATATTTTGGGAACCAAAGCAAACATCAATAAATACAAGAGAGTTGAAATAATATCAAGCATCTTTTCTGATCATAATGCTATTAAACTAGAAATCAACTACAAGAAAAAAGCAGAGAAAGGTGCAAAAATGTGGAGACTAAACAACACGCTTCTCAACAAACAATGGATCACTGAAGAAATTAAAGAAGAAATCAAATTTTATCTGGAAACTAATGAAAATGAGAACATGACATACCAAATCATTTGGGATGCAGCAAAAGCAGTCCTAAGAGGGAAATTCATCTCAATACAGTCTCACCTCACTAAACAAGAAAAAGCTTACATAAGCAACCTCAAACAACACCTAACAGAACTAGAAAAAGAAGAACAAACAAAGCCCAGAGTCAGTAGAAGGAGGGAAATAATAAAAATAAGAGCAAAAATAAACGATATTGAAACAAAAAAGACAGTAGAAAGGATGAATGAAACTAAGAGTTGGTTCTTCGAAAGAATTAACAAAATTGACAAACCCCTAGCCAGACTCACCAAGAAAAGAAGAGAGAAATCGCAAATTAATAAAATTAGGACTGACAGAGGAGAAATCACAGCAGATACCAATGAAATACAAGAGATCATAAGAGAATACTATGAAAAACTATATGCCAACAAATTGAACAACCTGGAAGAAATGGACAAATTCCTAGACTCCTACAATCTCCTCAAACTGAATCAGGAAGAAATGGAGAATCTGAATAGGCCAATCACAAGTAAGGAAATAGAAACGGTAATCAAAAACCTCCCCAAAAATAAGAGTCCAGGACCAGACGGCTTCTCTGGAGAATTCTACCAAACATTCAAAGAAGACTTAATACCTATTCTCCTCAAACTGTTCCAGAAAATTGAGAAAGATGGAGAACTCCCTAACACATTCTATGAAGGCAACATCACTCTGATCCCCACACCTGACAAGGACAACACAAAGAAGGAGAACTACAGGCCGATATCACTGATGAACATAGATTCAAAAATCCTCAACAAAATTCTGGCAAACCGATTACAGCAATACATCAAAAAGATTATACACCATGATCAAGTGGGATTTATACCAGGGACACAGGGATGGTTCAACATCCGCAAGTCAATCAACGTGATACACTACATCAACAAAATGAAAAACAAAAACCACATGATCATCTCAATAGATGCAGAGAAAGCATTCGACAAGATCCAACACCCATTTATGATAAAAACCCTCAGTAAAATGGGTATAGAAGGAAAGTACCTCAACATAATAAAGGCCATATATGATAGACCCACAGCCAACATCATACTCAATGGACAAAAACTGAAAGCCATCCCTCTGAGGACAGGAACAAGACAAGGGTGCCCACTTTCACCACTCCTATTCAACATAGTACTGGAGGTGCTGGCCAGAGAAATTCGGCAGGAAAAAGAAATAAAAGGAATCCAAATAGGTAACGAAGAAGTAAAACTCTCGTTGTTTGCAGGTGACATGATCTTATATATAGAAAACCCCAAAGAATCCACAGAAAAACTATTAGAAATAATCAACAACTACAGCAAAGTAGCAGGGTATAAAATTAACGTGCATAAATCAGTAGCATTTCTATACACTAACATTGAACTAACAGAAAAAGAACTCAAGAACTCAATCCCATTCACAATCACAATGAAAAGAATAAAATACCTTGGGATAAACTTAACCAAGGAAGTGAAGGATCTATACAATGAAAACTACAAGACTTTCTTGAAAGAAATTGGCGATGACATAAAGAGATGGAAAGACATTCCATGCACATGGATTGGAAGAATAAACATAGTTAAAATGTCCATACTACCTAAAGCAATATACAGATTCAATGCTATCCCAATCAGAATCCGAAGAACATTCTTCACAGAAATTGAACAAACAATCCTAAAATTCATATGGGGCAACAAAAGACTGCGAATTGCTAAAGCAATCCTGAGCAAGAAAAACAAAGCAGGCGGAATCACAATCCCCGATTTCAAAACATACTACAAAGCTACAGTGATCAAAACAGCATGGTACTGGTACAAAAACAGGTCCACAGATCAATGGAACAGAATTGAAAGCCCAGAGATAAAACCACACATCTATGGACAGCTAATCTTTGACAAAGGAGCAGAGGGCCTACAATGGAGAAAAGAAAGTCTCTTCAACAAATGGTGCTGGGAAAACTGGACAGCCACATGCAAAAGATTGAAAATTGACCATTCTTTTTCACCACACACCAAAATAAACTCAAAATGGATCAAAGACCTAAAGATTAGGCCTGAGACAATAAGTCTTTTGGAAGAGAATATAGGCAGTACACTCTTTGACATCAGTTTCAAAAGAATCTTTTCGGACACTGTAACTCCTCAGTTGAGGGAAACAATAGAAAGAATAAACAAATGGGACTTCATCAGACTAAAGAGCTTCTTCAAGGCAAGGGAAAACAGGATTGAAACAAAAAAACAGCTCACTAATTGGGAAAAAATATTTACAAGCCACTTATCCGACAAAGGGTTAATCTCCATAATATACAAAGAACTCACACTGCTTAACAACAAAAAAACAAACAACCCGATCAAAAAATGGGCAGAGGACATGAACAGACATTTCTCAAAAGAAGATATGAATATGGCCAATAGACACATGAAAAGATGTTCATCATCGCTAATCATCAGGGAAATGCAAATCAAAACTACACTAAGATATCACCTTACCCCCGTTAGATTGGCAAAAACATCCAAAACCAAGAGTGACAAATGTTGGAGAGGTTGTGGAGAAAAAGGAACCCTCATACACTGTTGGTGGGAATGCAAACTGATACAGCCACTATGGAAAACAGTATGGAGATTTCTCAAAAAGTTAAAAATAGAAATACCCTATGACACAGCCATCCCATTACTGGGTATCTATCCTAAGAACCTGATATCAGAAATCTCAAGAGTCCGTTGCACCCCTATGTTCATCGCAGCATTATTTACAATAGCCAAGATGTGGAACCAGCCTACATGCCCAGAAACTGATGATTGGATAAAGAAGATGTGGTATATATACACAATGGAATACTACTCAGCCATAAAAAAAGACAAAATTGGCCCATTCACAACAACGTGGATGGACCTCGAGGGTATTATGTTAAGCGAAATAAGCCAGTCAGAGAAAGACGAACTCTATATGACTCCACTCATAGGTGGAAATTAGTATACTGATAAGGAGATCTGATCGGTGGTTACCAGGGAAAAGGGGGGGTGGGGGGAGGGCACAGAGGTGGAAGTGGTGTACCCACAACATGACTAACAAAAATGTACAACTGAAATCTCACAAGGTTGTAATCCATCATAACATTAATAATAAAAAAAAACATTTAAAAAAAGGAAAAAAATAAAATAAAATAAAATAAAATAACAGTGTGATCAATTTAATTGACCTGATAAGCATAGAAAATTATGCAACTACAGAATATTCATTCTCTAAAATACATATGGAACATTTTGAAATGGATTACATGTTGAATCATAAGACATATTTCAATAATTGAAATCATACAGAGTATATTCTCTGATCACAGTGGAATTTGACTTTAAATAGATGACAAAAAGCCAAATAATAAAGCTTCATGTATTTGGAAATTAATCAACACAGTCATAAATAATCTATTTTTTAAAAAATCAAAATGTACTGTTAAAAATATTTTTGAAATAAATTGGAAAAATTAAGTAGAAAAAAGTAATAAACAATACACAAAATAAAATAGAAATTACATAGAGAGAGAAAATCAACAAAATCAGTTTATATACACAATGGAATACTACTCAGCCACAAAAATAAGATGAAATCATGCCATTTGTGATAACATGGATGGACCTTTAGGGTATTATGCTAAGCAAAATAAGTCAAACAGAGAAAGACAAATACTGTATGATTTCACTCACATATGGAAGATAAACAAACACATAGATACAGAAAACAGATTGGTGGTTACCATGGAGTAGAGGGGTATGGGGAGGGTGGAAGGGAGTAAAGGGGCACATATGTTCATTGAAAGATGGAAACTAGAATTTTGATGGTAAACATGAGTCTATGCAAAAGTCAAAATAATGCACACGTGAAATTTATATAATGTGATAAGCCAATGTTAGCTCAAAAAAAAAGTAACAAAAGTGATGAAACTATAGTGAAACAGACCAGGAAAAGTGAGGGTAAATACAAATTACTAATACAATTAATGAAAAAGGGAATATAATTAGAAATCTTATAACTATTAAAAAGGTCACGAGATGGGATCTTAGATGAAATAAAAAGTTACTTCAAAAACAAGACTTACCAAAATAGGTGCAATTAGAATATTTAAATAATTCTAAATATGTTTAAGAGATTGAATTTATAGTGATAAAACATACATGGAAGAACACTCTGGATTCAGATGTTGCTCTGGTGATGTATTGCTGATATATAGACAATATGGAGTAGCATTCTAAGATTCTTTCAGAGAGAAAAAAAGAAAGATAAAAATAACTAATTTTAAGGGACAATTAAAACACTGATATTGGGGCCAGCCAGTGGCACAGTGGTTAAGTGCGCACATTCGCTCTGGTGGCCCGGGGGTCGCTGGTTCGGATCCCAGGTGCAGACATGGCACTGCTTGGCAAGCCATGCTGTGGCAGGCATCCCACATATAAAGTAGAGGAAGATGGGCACGGATGTTAACTCAGGGCCGGTCTTCCTCAGCAAGAAGAGGAGGATTAGTTGCAGACGTTAGCTCAGGGCTAATGTTCATCAAAAAAAAAATTAAAATACTGATATCAAAACCTGACAAGACATTACCAGGAGAGATAATTACAGGCTAGTATATCTTATGTACGAGAAGCCAAAATTCTAGAGAAAATATTTGTAAATATAACTAGGGACTTATTATAGTAAAAGAAGATGGTTTAATCTTCCAAAAGCAAGTGACCTAACAGCAAAAGAAAAAACTGACAATTACCACAAGAGATGCTTGAAAATATTTATTAATTTTAGTATATAATAATGATAAAAACTCATCAAAATATTTATAGAATTTAAATAACTACAGCCAACATTATAGTTAGTTAGTGATAAGATGTCTAGTATTACCAATCCACAATGGACAAGTCATATTATAATTTATTTGTTTCATTAATAATATAGAAGACGCAACAAAATAAAGAGTGGGAATAAAATTTGAACACTGATATTACCAAATTTCAAGACTCAACATAAAGCTATGATAATTAAAACAATGTGATATTAGCTCAGGGATAGACATATCAACAAATGCAAAAGAATGAGAAGGCTAGAAGTAGACAAATACATATACGATATATTGTTTCACAAGAGTCACTCATATGCAGGAAAGAAAGATGCTCTTTTTTCTTTTTAACAAATGGTGCTAGAGCTATTGGATATCTATGTGGAGAAAAAAATGAACTTAACCTACGTCCTAGAACTTCCACCTAGGTAAGTGTGTATGTCCATCACAATACATGAAAAACATTGCTCTTAGAAATTTTATTTATAAGATTTACATTTATAAACTATAAACAAAAAATCTATTATTAAGAGAACAAAGAAAAAGATTTTGATGTATTCACAAAATGGAAGGCCAAACAGCACGTTTAAAAATGGTCCTGGAGACTGGCGTCAGCATCATGGCGAAGTGAATCATCTCCTTTGTCTCTTCCCTCTTTGTTATAACCAGTCAGACATCCAGTGACCAACCAAGGACTCCCCGCACAACAGATCAAAACGCCTGAGTGATATAGTCTATCTTTGAGAATGTTTCCCAGTATATGGTCTATCTTTGAGAATATTCCAAAATACGGTCTATCTTTGAGAACAGATTAGTGGATACCAGAGGAAATGGGGATTTGAGAAGGGTAAAAGGGATAAAAGGGCACATGTGTACAGTGACAGATAAAAACTAGACTATTGGTATTGAAATTAATTAAGTAATTAATTGAAGAAAACTAAAAATAATAATAAAATTTTATGACATACAATAATGTAGATGAATCTCACTAATTTATGCTCAATAAAAGAAGGCACATACAAGAAATGGACACATAAGATTCCATTCGTATAAGCTGTCACAACAGACAAAACTAAATTATGGTATTATGGTCATGAGGGAGATTTTACTGGAAATATCTGTACTGTGATTTGGGTCATGGTTATACTTATATATGTAAACATAAAACTTAAAAAATCTATACTTAGTTTAAGGGTACTTTACTGTGTGTGTGTGTATTTCTTAAACAAGTTCTCAGAGGAAAAGATTAAAACATGAAATTACAATCAAGAAAGTATGGGAGCAAAGGGAAAGGTAAATTTGAAAGCTGTGGATAATGATAAATAGTGACAAAATTTTGACTGTACAACAATCATAGTATTTTATTGGGAGGTATAAAAGAAATTGAATATAAATGCATAACAACAATAACGCAAAATACAGGGTGGATCAATGGAGTTAAATCTTCTAAGGTTCTAGCATTATAGGAAAATTGGAGGGCCGGCCCAGTAGTGGTTAAGTTTGCATCCTCCACTTCAGCACCCTGGGGTTCACAATTTGGGATCCCGGATGTATACCCAGAACCACTGGTCAAGCCATGCTGTGGTGGCATCCCACACAAAATAGAGGAAAATTGGCACAGACATTAGCTCAGCAACAATCTTCCTCAAGCAAAAAAGAGGAGGATTGGCAACAGATGTCACCTTAGGGTCAATCTTCTTTAGAAAAAAAAGTTAAGAAAAGTGGAAAAAAGAACAAAGTGTATTTTATTTAATATTTGAAAATGCACAACTTAAAATGGCAGTCACTAACGTACAGTAAATGTGAAGATTAGCATAATAAAAAAAACTTAATGGGCAAAACATTTCCCAAATAGGACACAAAAGTGCTGATCTTTAAGGAGAAACATAATCAATTGAAATATATTGGCATCTAAATATTCATTTATAGAGTGAAAAGGCAAGCCACAGAGTCAGTGAAAATATTTTTTTTTGTACATATATATGAAACCATAACCAAAATGTTTTTTAAAAATCTGACAAAACAATGAAACAAAGACAGACAAAAGAAATATAGAAAAATAGGAAACTCTTGAATAGACACAACACATAATAAATATAAAAATGCTCCCAACAGCAATAAAAATGGAGTAAAGTTGCTCAAATTCATTAGTAATCTGGGAAAAGAAAAATAAATTCACCACAGACACCATTACACTCTCACCAGGAAGACTACCACAAATAAACATAAAAAATTATCAGGTGTTGGTGAAGACATGGAGCAACTAGAACTCTCACATGGCACTGATGGACATCTTCCTCAGATCATTACTTTGGAAAAATGATTGACTACCTAATACAGTGGCACATACAAAACACAGAGTTTGTACAATGTATTATACATAAAGTAGAATTTTCAAAAAAAATTTAGAAGACCTACAAAGAAACAGAAAAATGCAATTCATATCCAGGAAAAAAAATATCAGTCAACAGAAACTGTCTCTGAATGATCCAGTGTTGGCTGGAACAGAAAAAGTCTTCAAAGTTGCTGTAATGAATAATACGACCAAATAACTAAAGAAAACGTATATAAGAATTAAAGGAAAGCAGGAGGATATTATTCATCAAATAAAGAATCACAATAAAAAGAAAAGAATTAACAAAAATGCCAAATGGAAATTCTGTAGTAAAAAAAGTCCAATAATTGAAATGAAAAATCTACTAGAAAGATTGAAAAACAAATATGAGATGACAGAAAAAAGAAGCAGTGAACTTCAAGACAGATCAATAGAAATCATCTCATCTGAAGAACAGAAATAAAAAAATGAAGGAAAATTAAGAAAGCCTGAGATTTCTGTGTGATATCCTAGAGCACATCAATAGACACACTGTGGAGATCCCAGAGGAGAAGAGGAAGAAGTAAACAACAAAACAAAACCTGAAATAATAAAAGACAAAACTTCCTGCATTTGGGGAAAAAATTCTACTCAACATTTTACCAAAGATTGCTATCACATAACATATAATACACAAAACTAAATTCCAGGGATAAGTAGGCCTAAATTTGAAAAGTAGAACAATTCAAAAATGGGGCAAATAATAAGTAACAAATGATGAACGATAAAAAATAAAAGAAACTAAAGGCATCCAGATTGGATAAGATGAACAATTCTTGTCATTCGCAAGTGAAATTGTTCAGTATGTAAAATATCTTAACAAACAAAATAAATATAAAAAATCAACTGTTTCTGTATGTTAATAGCAAACCATCCAAAAATTAAGAAAATATCTCCATTAACAATAGTACAAAGATTCATAAAGTATTTAAGAATAAACTGAAGAAGAGATGTCAATGCTTGACTGTAAGAACTGAAAGCTATAAAATGTTACTGACAGAAATTAGAAAAGATCTAAACACATGGAGAGATTCGTCATGTTGATGAACTGGAAGACTGCACTCTTAGGTATTTATCCATAACTGAGTGATTATGTCCATACAAATCTTTCAGTCTAGTATTTATAGCAGCTTTATTCATTAGCTGAATATTGCAAACAAGCCAAATGTTCATTAAGTGAATAGATAAACAAAGTGTGCTATATCCATACAATGGAATATTACACAGCAGTAAAAAAGAACAAGCTAATGATTTATGTAACAATATGGATGTTTCTCAAAACATTATTCTGATTGAAAAAGATAGGCAAAAAAGAACTCATGCTATATTATTAAATCTTGTGAAACTCTGCAAAAGTAAGTCTCTTAATTAGAGATATACAGTTGATCAACAGTTTCTTGAAGTTGGAGGTAAGAGATAGGGGTTTCTTGGAAAGAGAACTAGACATTTTGGGGGTTATAGAAATGTTCCATGTTTTGATTCTGGTAATAATTGCCTCGGAATACATATTTGTCAAAACTCATTAAATTATATGATTAAAATGACCCCAGCTTATTGTATGGTAATTGTTCCTCAATAAATTTTACTGGGAAAAAGGGTAGTTATTCTCCAAAATGTAACGCTTTAATGTATTAATTAATATAACTTCTGAATAATATTTCTCACAAAAACTTCATCCATGACAGAAAAACTCACATTAACAAATATATGCTAAATTCATTTTAAATAATGCTGTGAAATTTTTTATATGCTGAATTCAATTGCAGCCCTATAAGTATTCTAAATATCAATACTTTTCTATTTAATATCAGTTTTTATTGATAATAAAGCCATTAGGTCTTTCTTTGGGTATCCATGGAGTATCTGATGATCAGTATGGTGTCACTTTCCAGAAATATGTGCTTTTAAACATAGTATTTCCTATAACTTCAAGGGTTTATAGACCTGCAGAAGATAAAGGACCTGATAGGGGCTATCTGATTATATTTATTGTTTTTCTTTTCAACTCAGTGCCTGTAAACAGACATTAATAAAGTTTTTTCTGATACTTTTTTGTCGTTAATCTACAATTTCCTAGAAGATAATATTGATCTGCAAAACTTAATCTCTTTATATTTCATATATATTTCTTATATAGGTCTTTCACATATGAAGTGGGAATGCATTATGTATTTTTAAAAACCCACAAAGAATGTATCATGTACTTAGAATGTTCTAGACCTTCTAAAATAATCATCTTGTAACCTATCTCAAGCTTAGAATATCAACTGATCCCCACTCCTACCACCTGCCCCATCAGTTTTTAATTTGAGGATTTAGGAAATTTGCATTTAGGAAGAAAAAATGTAATTGCTTTTAGACTAAAGAATAAGTGATAATTCCTATTTAGATATATATGTAAGGAAATGGTGTGAAATTTTGTTACCAGAATTCTCATAATTCATTTTAAGATGAAGGCAAACACCCAAACTTGTCAATCAACAGTCACCTGCTAGAACTGAAGAATAAACATTCAGGCTATGGACAGCTGAGTTCATTTCAAGGAAGCCTTTGAAGGAGCAGTACCTTTAATTTTCTTTGACGACATTCTCACAGTCCAAGGAAGTCAATGAGTAGAATTGTTTTCTGATTAGGTCTTGCTCTACTACCTTAAAGTCCACTGATGTCTGGGTTTTTATTTTTGCCGTTGTGTGTCTGTGTTTTTTTTTTTCTTTTTGACAACTAGGCCCAAACAATGCGTTCTTTCGAACAGCTTCCTTTGCTGAAGCAGGCCTCACTATCAATTCTATTGCGGTTTTTTTCAGAGATTATATATTCTGGTTTTTTCTCTGTACTTGCCGCACATTTGTTTCTATTCATTATAAAATTCAGGAAATTAAATGCCTTAAGGGAGTCATTAAGTTCTTGAGAGTTTCCTAAATCCCTCAGGAAATACAGAGAGAATTTTAATAATATATTTTATATCGTTTGATCAGAAGATTAGCTCCAGGGACTCTATTCGCATTAGAACTAAGGCAAATATATAACTGAGATTTTTATCTAAATCCATCTCATGACACTATCTTTTGATCATCTTGCTCTTGCTTTCACATCATGGAGGCTGTGACTTTGGTTCTCTTATAGAAAAGCAGAAGTTTCGACTTCAATTCTGCTATGTGTAACTACTATCATTTACCTAATTTGTTATTGTAAATGTAAGATAAATTTAATTGTTTTTATTTGTTTTTCTTTTAGTTTTCGGAGGAATATAGAGAAATAACCCATGGAAGTGGGTGATCATGAGGTTCCTAAATGAGCTAAGGTGTTGAATATTTTTTTCCTCCACTGGTAAGTGAAATTCACTTATTCAAATATCCCATATACATACATTTTGCAAATCAGTTAAAAATACAAAAAAAATGAAGAAGAAAAAATCATGTTCATATTTTAATTTGATAAACACTTCAAATTACAGAGGTGAGAGGAATTTGTAATTTACTATTAATCCCACCCTTTATTCTACACTTCAATCTCTTTCTCTACGTTAGTATCAAAATTGTTATGCAACTTCTACTGAAACAATGAAAAATTAATGTTTTAATTCAACTGCAATATTCTCTCCTAAAGGATGAACTGCACTCTGCCATAACTGGATTCCCAAGAGGATTACTCACCTGTCACTGAAGATATTCTAGATCTAACATAGTTATCTTATTATTTCAGTAACCTTGCAATATTATTCTTTTCTGAGCTTTACCTACTGTACTCAGGCAGCAATGTCTCCCAAGTGAAAGCATGATGAAAGCATGATGAAGCCACTAAAAACATCATCGTTTATTCTGTAGAGATAAAGCTATAGTATGTGAATTGCTTAAACTGTTTGTTTTTATTTTCATGTAAATGTGAATATAGTTAAATTTTTAGACAAAATGTAGTAATAATCAACCAATTTGCACTGATTAAGTGGAAAAGACATTGCATATTCTAAGAAATATGTTGCAACATCAAAAAAACACTCAAAATATTGTGAAGAAGTAAATGTATCTTTTAGAGGTTTCCTTACTTTTATAAATTTGCTTTGCTTTATCTCAGGAAAAGTATAAAGACTCTGTTTTTGGAGTCTCCTGAGTATGATGTTTCTATTGGATATAAAAGGCCAATTATAAGTTACCGTTCACCCTGTTTTGTATTCCAGCTCATAGTGTCCTGTCCCCTCCATTGCCAGGGGCACTATTCTCAGAAGACAATGCCTCTGGCTAATTTCTAAGGATGACTTCAGAGATCTTTGGATGTTAGGACCTTTCCTTTTGTAACACCCAAGTTAAAATAATGTGGAGTATGAACTAAACATAAAGGCATAAGTGGAATATCTCAGGATCAAATGCCACAGTAGAGTTTATTCTTATATCTTGATATATTTGACATTAACTACTATTAAATCCAAAGTGAGAAGTTTAAAAGAGAACTTCAGTGGTAATACAGATTAAATTTTCAACTTCAGTTATTGTACTTTAAAAACTGGACTTTTCTTTCCAGATTTTAGAGTAAAATTCATTCAAGTTTTGTTCTTCACACTAAGACCAGCATTTTGAATGCATCCTGTGGCTAAGACCCTAATGGTTTTGTTTTTCATGCATGGAATTTCACTGTGGAACAGGAAAATAAACAGTGCTTGAAGAGACTAGAAACTTTCTTAGTTAAAATATTCTACTTTGGAGATAAAACAGCCAGAGCAGAGAAGTAAATAACTCAACTTGCACAGCTAGAGATTCCAAATAGTCTTGATAGTGAAGCATGATTATTCTCCATATATCACCATCTCCCTATCATTAACAGGTACCAAGAAAAAACAAACACATGGGTGATGTTAATTTTACATTGGTTACTGAATTTATCCTTTTGGGACTGACAGATGGTGCTGAACTGAAAGTGGTCCTCTTTGTGTTGTTCCTGCTGATCTATAACATGTCCTTGGTGGGGAATCTAGGAATGCTTTTTCTCATTCAAATCAGTCCCAAACTCCAAACACCAATGTATCATTTTCTTAGCTGTCTGTCATTTGTTGATGCCTGCTATTCTTCAGTCTTTGCACCTAAAATGCTGCTGAACTTTTTTATTGAACGTGAGACAATCTCGTTCTCTGCATGCATTGTGCAATATTTTTTATTCGTGTCACTCCTTACCACTGAGGGATTCTTGCTGGCAGCAATGGCTTATGACCGCTATATGGCCATTGTGAACCCTTTACTTTATACTGTGGCTATGACTAAAATAGTCTGTGTTGCCTTGGTCATCGGATCTTGTGTAGGAGGCTTAATCAACTCATTGACACACACAATTGGTTTGGTGAAATTGTCTTTCTGTGGGCCAAATGTCATCAGTCACTTCTTCTGTGACCTTCCCCCGTTGTTGAAGCTGTCATGTTCTGACACCTCCATGAATGAATTGTTGCTTTTAGTCTTCAGTGGCATTATTGCCTTGATCACTTTCTTGACTGTGGTGATTTCCTACGTCTTCATCATTGCTGCTATCCTGAGGATCTGCTCAGCAACAGGTAGACACAAAGCCTTCTCCACATGTGCTTCACATCTAATCACTGTGATTTTATTCTACGGCTCTATAAGCTTTAGTTACATTCAACCAAGCTCCCAATATTCCTTAGAACAAGAAAAGGTGGTATCTGTGCTTTATACCCTGGTGATCCCTATGTTAAATCCATTAATTTATAGCCTAAGGAACAAGGAAGTGAAAGATGCTGTGAAAAGGGCTATGGAGATGAAATGTAGTCTTTGTTAATTTCACAGGATATTGTGATCCAAAACAGTATACAAACAGGTGCTTTGAATAATGATATCTATATGAATCTATTAAAACATTGAGCCTGAATTAATCTTAGAGTTTATTTAATTGGACCCACTGTTTTACAGTGGAAGAAAAAGCTCTAAAAAAATAAAATATCATGGTACATATGGCTGTTTATTTTGTAAACTAACCTAAAAACCATACTAAGATTTAGATTAGTTACCTCTGGGCAATTATTGACACTTTCGTATCTATATATGGGTAGAAATAAAGATACATATATGTATTCAAACACACACACAAATAGACACAAATAGATACAAACATAAAATTAAAAAATAGTAAAATATTTCTTAACTCAGTCTTTCTATTTAGCACAAGATAAGTAAAATATTTTTAAAGCAAAAAGTAATGGAATTTGAATTATCCAATAAAACTGACAGACATAAGTTCTTGAAATTAGCCTGGATTATTTATAATCAGATATTCTTCAAAATAAAAGTAAACACTCAAAATTAGTCAGAAAGAGAACATGGTTCTAGATTACCTTTCCACCCATAGTGTTTGCTCTGAACCATTTCCTTATTCCTGGACTCAGCGTCCATTACTACACATGAAATTGAACAGGATGGAATACCACAGTTTTGTTACCACTTCACACAGAAGGGCCACTACTACTCAGAGAAAGCTTACCCTGAAGAAGTTTACTTTATTTGAAAGGACGCCTCCAAGATAATTAGGGAATCACTAATAATCAGACTCATTTCCCTCTTTCCTTTAAGAATCTTCCAACATCTTCTTTAGGCATTAAACAAAAAATTCCCTGTAGGTATTCCAGGTAGGAGAAAACCTATACTATGTAATCTTGGTGGGAAAATGTGAAGCCTATTGTTTTTCTTTCAATTCAAATTCTATATACAGGGGCATAATGATAGAATCAGGCTCATAAATACTGATTGTTCCATAGTGATCTCTTTTTCCTAAATTCAATTAAATGCCCTACCTAGAAAACAAAATCAGTGTTCTAGAGAATATCTTCATTTACAAATAAAATTATATTTAATTTTTGAAGTTTTTTTAAATATGGAAATGACTAGAGGAAACTAGGCTAAGCAGCATAATGAGGCTGTGGAATGCCCTTTAAATATTATTTCATGTTTTTACATGACAGGCTAGACTTTTATTTTTTCTTCTCAGTGACAGCCAAAATGATGCAAATGAATGACAAATATCTTTGAAAACAGAAAATTGGAATGTGAAATAAGTGAAGGTAGCAAATTGAAATGCTTATTATATTAGACATTCACACAAAGAAATTCATATGGAAGTTCACTTTTCAGAAGGAAAGTATAATAACCACCTCACTAGCACCAACACAAAGAACAGCATATAACATTTGTATGGCCCTTCATGATTTTCCAAGATCATTTATCGTATTATTTGAAGGCTACCTGTATGAGACATTTAAGCATGAGGCATTCATGTGTGAAAGTTTTCATTTTCAGAATAAAATTTAAAAAATAATAATAAGAAGAAGAAAATTTAGTTTTATATAGTCCTTTACCATTTTTAAGAGCATTCAATATCTTATATCCTAGACTGTGAAACACAGGGGAATGTTATACAGGCAAGATCATTGAAACTCAAGAAAAATAAATTAACTTATTTATAATTTTTTTGTAAATTCAGTTAAAATATACACCCTATGAAAGAGGAGACTGGCATCCCAGGATGCAGATAAAATAGCATAGTTTATTAAATATATATGTGTATGAGGGGAGTTATTTTATGGGGAAAAAATGATTTTTGTTTTTTTCTCTTACTGACCTTTGGCACATCCCAACAAATAGCTACTATATTGTCCTATAAACAGGAACTGGATGCTTAAATGAGAAAAAAAATCCCTCTCTGAGAATTCTGAGGCAAATAAAAGTGTGTGACAGATTGCTAAGATACAGATTGGAAAATAAAAACAGTAGATGAAGCTGAATTAAACAGATTCCAAAAGTGCTTAAATGGTAGATATAATTTATCAATAGGAAATAAATGAAGACTTCATCAATGAAATATCTAATGCTATTCCAACAATTGTTATGTAAAATTTTAGGAAACTAATTTTGACAACAGGCAATGTAGCTCCAGTCCCTTCACCTAGTACAAAAAATTGGTTATTGTTCAACATCAACACTTGGAGAAATCAGAACTCAGTAGATATGTATCTCACATAACTTTCCTCTTAGCTCACAGAGAATCTCTATCAAGTATGTGTCAATTTTTATTTCACGTGTGTAGCCTTGCAGGTTGTAATTTGGAAATTGACCTAACTCATCAGGAAAATAAGTTGCTGGTATCATCTGGACTGCTCCTGGCTACATTTGCATCATGATTATGTTTGATACTTATTGAGACCCATGAGCCAATGCAATGAATTATGTTCCTAAGATTTGATATGTGCTCGTGTGTTGTGAGCACATAGTGATTACCTTGACCCAACTTTGATGACAATATTCAGTTGTCCTTGGTCTAATGTGGCCAGTGGAAAAATTCAAACTCGCAGAATCATAGACATCTAAGGATCATATAGCCATCCCATCTAAACTCTAATCTGATAGAGAATATTCTAAAAATTCTCTAATCACTGTCTACCTTCCCCTATAAAACCAGAATTTATTAAATTTTACCAATGAAATAATGACATTTTTTCAATGTAAGCAAGATGTAAGCTTATATCAGTCTTAGATATGTTTTATGAAATCTTAGAATTCACTTATTCTCTCTCTTCATTCTAAGTCTCTTTGGATATTAAGTTTTGCTAGAATACGATCCTGTTTTTTTTCCACACTGGATATTTCATATCTTTTCCACTATTCTTCATGCAATATGTTTTCAAATTCCTTCATTATTTTGTTCACTCCTTGGTTTGTCAATATTAAAAGGCTGCATGGCATAAATAGTAAAATGAATACTGATTTTTACATCAATCATTGTATTAAAATTATTTTCTACCACTTCTTAGTGTTCAAACTTGGACAATTTCTTTAATTATTCTGGTCCACCTATAAATCAATCAGAATATTTCATGAAATAATATCGAATAATGATTAGAAATAATAGTGGCTAAATTACCCCTAATATTCATAGGCAATCCAGGCTATGAAAACACACGCATACACACACACCTGAATTCTATTCAGTAACTGCTCCCACTTCTTTTGTGTTATCTCACATTTAAATATGTATATATATTCCATAATTGATACCAATAATGATGTAGAAGCACATGGTCATCAACAAATGGAATTTAGCACTGTTTAAAACTAAAAATATATGTATAATATGTATGTATAATTAAATTATGTGTCATAATTGTAAACTCCATTGTTCATTTTTAATAATTCAGTTTTTCCTTGTAGACCCTCATATAGGTGAGACAAGAAGATATACAACAATTTTCTCTAAAACTGAGAAAGGGCCAAATACATGAATTACTGCAATTGGGAAAGATACTTCTTGGGCCTTGCTTTCCCCAGACCTCTCTTTAGTTCCTTTAATTAAATCTAGTATTTACAGAATCACAGGAGATTCCATCCTCCAAAGGCCCTGGATGAAATATAAACACAGTCAGGAAACTAAGAGAAAGGGCCAAGCTTCCTCTCAACACGAGGCAGATGTTATAATTATATGTTCTAGCAAAAGAATCATAAAATTCCTTCTTGGGTTTTCAAGACCAGCAACTCTCAATACGTGCTGTGAATGGACTGTGACTCCATTAAAGAGACAATTTTTAAACTCAAAGATTAATTTATTGCACATGACTGACTTTACAGCAAAAGAAAAATGACATGAAAGGCAGTCCAGATGAAAATTAGCATTTGTTAAGTGAAAATCAAAGAAACAAATATGAGATCAGCGAAATAAAGAGTAAACTCATCTTCAAAGTAACAAATTGTTTTGTTTAAAAACAAAGTCAGTTAGGACAGCCCCAGTGGCCTAGTGGTTAAGTTCAGCCTGTTCTACTTCAGCAGCCTGTGTTCACTTCCTGGGCGTGGACCTACACCACTCATCTGTCAGTGGCCATGCTGTGGCAGCAGCTCACATACAAAATAGGGGAAGACTGGCAACAGATGTTAGCTCAGGGCGAATCTTCCTCAGGAATAAGACAGAATGAAACAAGGTCAATCAAGGCAAAGCTAACCCAAACAAAACTAATCCAAAAAAAAGCAAAGATGCAAAAAATTACTTTAGTCATGTGCTGTTTATCCAGTATGTCAACAAATAGTCCAGTCTCTATTTTCCTTATTTGTCTTACTTTGAATATACAGTAAACATTTAAATAATATCTATGGTATGACAAATAGGTTTCACATATTTTCTTGTTTAATTCTTATAACTACCTCTTGAGGAGGGTTTATAGATGAAACTAATAGGCGAGGAAACAGAGTTAGATATGAAATCACAGCTTAATGTGGTAAAAAGTGACCATTCTTTTTAACCTCTGATGTTCAGTAAAATGAATATAATCAAAGCTATCTTTTAGCATGGTTTCCAGTTTTTGAATTGCGTTAAATAATTTAATTTACATCACACTGATAGTTAAGGGTAGAGATCCAAGCCCATATAAACTGCAAGAGGGAATTTTTGTCATGCTTTATTCAATATCAGGGAAGTATTATTCCCGAAGCATGAATTGTGGAACACCATATTCATTAACGTTCAGTGAAAATAGACTCAATTGTCAAATTAATGTGAAATATGCTCTATATTCATTTTTTATTGGAAATTCCCAAAGCATATTAATGTATTATATATTCCTACAAATCTGGCAGTAAAGAAAGCTTTCCTTAAAAATTTTTTAGCCAGGACTGGCCCCATGGCCTAGTGGCCTAGGTCAGCATGCTCTGCTTCAGTGGCACAGGGTTCAGTTCCTGGGCGTGGATCTATACCACTTGTTGATGGCCATGCTGTGGTGGCAACCCATATGCACAATAGAGGAAGATTGGCACAGATGTTAGCTCAGGGCAAATATTCCTCAGCAAAAAATTGAAAAAAAAATAGCTGTGTTTCCCAAATATGTTTTTGATATCAGAACCTTACTTTTCACATATTCTGGGTTATATGATAAAGCCTATGATAAAATTAATTTAATGATCTAACTTTTCTTGGGTAAAAAGCCAGATCCTTATGTGAGTTACTGTGCCCAAAGCATATGCATTGTCTTTAAAATTAAATTTGAGATCTTTTGTTTGCAAGGGTCAAAATATATTGAAAAGGTTTTCTGATTCAATCTTAATTTAAAATATCTGATATAGACTAACCCAAGCCATGAGATAATAAGTCTTTGGAAATTAGAGGATGAAATGATAAATATTTGTTGGAATGGCAAAGATTGATTTCTGGAACAAGTGAGTTTTAACAAATAAGTAATGTTGTTATGATAGAAAATGTTTGAATTTTTTTCTTCTTTTTTATTTTTTTTTGAGGAAGATTAGCCCTGTGCTAACATCTGCTGCCAACACTTCTCTTTTTGCTGAGGAAGACTGACCATGATCTAACATCCGTGCCCATCTTCCTCTACTTTACATGTGGGACACCTACCACAACATGGCTTGCAAAGCAATGCCATGTCCACACCCAGAATCCAAACCAGTGAACCCTGAGCTGGCGAAGTGGAACGTGTGAACCTACCCACTGTACCACGGGCCCATCCCTCAGATGTACTTTTTTGTCTTCTTATGTGCCAGTGAGTCTTTTCTTCTGTCCTAAATGGTCTATGATCACTAGGTAGCTCTCTGCAATCCTCTATACTACCCAGATGTTATGTCTACAAGACTCTGATCCTCCCTTATCTTTGGGTCCTATTTGATTCATTCTGTGGATTCGTTTGTTAATGCACTTTGCATGAGCAGATTGCATTCCTGTGTCTCCAATGTAATCTATCACTTTTTCTGTGATAAATGCCCCATTTTAGCCCTGTCCTGCACTGACTCACATGATGTTGGAATCGTGATATTCGTTGTCACTGGCTCCACCCTAATGGTATCTCATCACAATGTCTGTGTCCTATGTGTCCATTCCATCTACTATCCTGAAAATTACTTCAAATTTGGGAGTGAAAAGCTTTCTCTACTTTTGCCTCCTATCTCCTGAGAGTCACCATCTTCTATGGAACTATGTTTTTTACTTACTTAAAAGCAAGCAAGTCCTAAACCTTGGGAAAGAATCAAGTGGCTCCTGTTTTTCACACTGTCATGATCCCCATGCTGAATCTACTCATTTATAGTCTTAGGAATAGAGGAGTGGAAAATACTCTCATTGGATTCAAGCAGAACAGAGAGGACTCAAGGCAATTAGAAAACAGTGATGCTCAACTTTTAAAATTCACCTTTTCTTCCTTCCCTATAGGGTATTTCCTTGGTTTATCTCCAAAAGCAATTGAATTTTTTAACTTGTTTCTATTTCTGTTGAACCATCCTTTGCTGGACCTAATATGATCTTGGACATTTCCAGGAATATATCTTTAGAAATCCATATTGTAATTGGAAATGATGCATTAAACTTATGGTTTAAATATGTGTGCTTTCATGGGCAATTGATGCACAAAATGAGACAATACAATTGTCATCTTTTAAACTGTGCCATACAAATTCCCATGCGTGCTCCAACTTCAGATAATTTTGTTATGGAGAAAAGCTCCATTTTGGGCACAATGAAATCATGTATTTATCATATAGAGAAGAAATATACCAGAGTGATGACAAGCACTTTCTTTGGAACTAAATATCCAGGATATATATTCTAGATCTGATACCCTTTCAGCTGTATAATCCTTAATAAGTCACTGAACCTTTAAGCCTCAGTTTCCTCAACTGCACGAGATAAATCATATCTCCAGGTCCAAGGAGTTATCGTAAAGATTAAATCGGATGATGGCTGTAAAGCATTTAAGTCAGGACTAGTAAATGCTGGCCATTAACATAGAAGACTTCCAGGGAGCCGGCCCCATGGTGAGTGGTTAAGTCCACGCGCTCTGCTTCAGTGGTCCAGGATTTCACTGGTTCGGATCCTGTGCGTGGACATGGCACCGCTCATCAGGCCATGCTGAGGTGGCATCCTACATGCCACAACTAGAAGGAACCACAGCTAAAAAATATACAACTATGTACTGGGGGCTTTGGGGAGAAGAATAAAAGAAAAAAAGATTGGCAACAGTTGTTAGCTCAGGTGCCTATCTTTAAAAAAAAAAAATAGAAGACTTCCATTCCAGCAATATTTTTAATTCACAATGGCTTTTTCTTAAAGAACATTCACTTGTGTTTCATAAATTACTTTGGTTAATTTAATTGAAAAACATACAAACAGCTAAGGAAAAGCTCAGCACTTCAGAATTTTGGATTTAAAATGGTATATATTAACATTGGAGAAAATCTGGGTAATACTGGAAAAATAAGGAAATAAAAATACTGTAACAATTGTTAACATTTTGTATGTGTTCTTCTAGATCGATAGTTACACATGTACATCTTATGTATAACATAAGCAAAATTTCTGTATTTTTCTGTGTAAGTTTTTGCAGCTTTCTGTATACACTTACGAGTTTAACTCTTGATAATATCGTTGTCATTGAAACCTGTAAGATGAGTGTGCTCTTGATGCATGAGAAAAATCAAGACTCTTATCTTTCAATGCTTTGGACATGAAATGTTGTAAATTCATCAAGTTAAAAATCTGCATTCAATGACACTTCTTTGCTGGCTACTGGCTAAACATTTTAAAACCCTACCTTTCTGTGATGTGCCAATAAGTTCAGTAAATTGCTTCTTTGTTAAAATTCTGTGTATTTTAAAAGATAATTGCTTTTCTCCTGGTTTCCATAGGTTTGTTACTGTCCTTAAAAATAAATTATTGAATTAAATGTTGGACTCATTTAAGTTTTTTAACAGAGAGTAGTTGTAAAGTTAAGAATTGACAATGAATTCAGATTTTGTGGCAACCCACAAATTTAGTCAGGCAGAGGGTTAAAATTTCCTTTATTTTTAAATTTTTTCTCTACATAATCTGGAATTTCAGTTTTAATTTCGCTATTTAAAGGTTATTTTAGAGCATATTTTTTATTTGCCAAGTATTAGATTTATTTGTTAAACTTTTGTAACTAGATAGATTGCTTTCAAGCAATAATTATAAACTTTTTTAAAATTTGCATTTTTCTTTATAAAATTATACCTGATTATTTTTTCTAAACATTTTTTAAATGTTTAAAATAAAGTACAATCTCTTTTATAGGAGTTAAAATTAAAAAAAATTTCACTAATTCAAAACTGTCAACTAACAGTCAATCTTTTAAATATGCATTATTTTCCTCTACTTAATTTATTTTAAAGTTTCATTTATATATCAATGCCGTTTTAAATTGTGACATTTTTCTTTGATATTCATGTTTCCCAGATGCTATATTTACATTTATTGATATTTGTTTTTGTTTGCAATTAGAGATAAGCATTTCATAAGCATTTATATTTTAACATATATACTTTTTTGGCTCATCTCTTATATAAGCATTATGTCTCAAAAAACATTTTGTCTCTTCATATATTTACATACTGTTTTCATTTTTCTGCTCTTTTTTATGAACTATGTTTTTACCTTGCTTTCATATATCTCTATTTCTATGGTTAGAAATGTATCCTGTTGGTTTGTGTTGACAAAGATGGTCAACAGATTCTGATTTTTAGATAACACTTAAGTTGAGGAAATACTAATGTAGTTAAATTAAATTCTAATTAAATTAAGACTACTCTATGCTCTTTATAATATAGTTTAGAAAGCATGTGTATAATTTATTACAAACATGCAACATAATCTATGGGCAATATGAAAGATTTAGACTATTTGCATTTGCCCTGAAATTTCCTTGTTATATTAGTGCATATCGTATTTTATGTGAGACATGGTCTGAAGCAATATAATACATAATCTTCTTGATAATGGTGCTTTGTAAAAATGTTATTTAGTTTAAATACAGTAAAGAAAATAAGAATAGAGCATGCCAAAAATATGAACAGCTGTATTTGCTTCCGAATAATTGATAGTTATAATGATAATAACTTATTTTGCTGAGCACTTACCATGTGCCATACGATAGTCAAAGGTCTTTAGATATGTAATCAACATAGTCTATCTGCATAAGGTAACTTTCAGGTAGGTATTAGCAATATCCACATGTTAATTTCATCTAACGGAAAGCCATCTTTCTACTTGTTCAGGCTGAGACTTAAGAATGATTCCAAAATTTTCTTTTTATCTCGCACACCTTACATGCAGTTCATCAGCACATTATATTGATTCTAAACACAGAATATATTTGGAGTCTGACTACTTCTTAACACTTTCTCTGCTGCCACCCTGGCTCAAGGTACCATCACCTCAGTCTTAGAATTATTGCTGCAGCCTCCTAGCTTGGCTCTCTGTTTTGGCCTTATCCCTCATGGATCTAATCTCACTGTAAGAGTCAGAGTGATACAGTTAAACAGTAAGTCAGATCATAGCACTTTACAAATCCTGAAAGTGTTTGCATCATAGTAAAAACCAAAAAATTTAAAAGAGCCCACTGGTCCAAAAGGATCTTGTCCCCACTCCTCATCTCTACGAGCTCACTTTTTATTATTCTATTTATTGTGCTCACTTTGTTTTGAACACATGACCTCCTAACTCTTCCTGTGCATGTTAGTCCTGATACTACCTGGAAGTTTTCCATTTTCTCTTCATCCTGAAACTTACTTTTTGTAGATAACTGCCTGCTGTTTTTCTCATTCTCGTCTTGATAAAAATATGTTTACCATGTTATTTAAAATTGTACATGTCCTTTTCCATCTTTCATGCTTCATTTGTTTTCCATAACAGTAATCTCCATATAACATTTTATATGCTTAGCTTGTGCCTTTTGTTTTTTTTAAAGATATGCTTTTTTTTCTTTTGTTGGTGAAGAAGGTTGACCCTGAGCTAACATCTGTTGCCAATCTTCCTCTTTTTTTTCACCCCAAAGCCCCAGTACATAGTTGTATATCCTTGTTGCAAGTCATTCTAGTTCTTCCATGTGGGATG
The DNA here is from genome assembly GCF_041296265.1 of Equus caballus. Classification (NCBI taxonomy): domain Eukaryota; kingdom Metazoa; phylum Chordata; class Mammalia; order Perissodactyla; family Equidae; genus Equus; species Equus caballus. The sequence continues at coordinate 18,632,395 of NC_091695.1, forward strand.
CCACCATAGCATGGCTTGGTGAGTGGTGTGTAGGTCCACACCCAGGATCAGAACTGGTGAACCCTGGGCCACTGAAGTGGGACACATGAACTTAACCACTCGGCCCAAGGCTGGCCTGTGCCTTTTGCTATTTGTCTGTCCCCTCATGTAACCTCAATGACCACAGGAATTTTGCTTACTCTGTTCCATGTTGTATACCCAGTACCTAGAAAAGTAGCTCAATAGATATATCTGAAGGCTGAATTTTACAGATGCTGAAACTGGGGCAGAGAGAGACTAAATAAGTGGTTCACAGTCACTCCACTAGTTAAAGAACAAGCTCACATGTAAGCCCAGACAGCCTACTCTAGAGTTCATATTCTTCATCACCACTCTATGATAAAACTTTTTTTCTACAAAATTATACTACTATTATGAATTGAAAAAATAGAACTCATTATTACATTAAATAAAGCATCAAATAAAATACTAGTGATTTTTGAAAGATGTATTTTGCAGCAAACCTTGTCTAGGGTGCTCATAGAAGACAATGTGATTTGGACAATATTAGTTAAATCTTCTCAAACATATGGTAGAGTACTATTTGAAGAAATAATAATTGTGTAAAAGAAAGAACAATTTATCACATGATGGGATGGTGTTATGACGAGAATCTGTATTAGTCAAGGTCCAGGCTGTCCTGGTGTAACAAAGCGCATCAGAAACAAGATAGCTCAGCAAACAGAAAGGATCCTTGGTCATAACCTCAGAGTTTTGCTGACTAGGGTTTGTGGATGGCTCATTTTCACAAGGTAGTTGAGGGACCTAGGTTTCTTCTATGTTGTTGTCCTGTTATCTCTCAGATGATACTGTCCTCATCTGTATCGTTGAAGAGGTTTCATCCAGCACTATATGCACATTCCCGTCTCAGAGAAAAGTGAGTTTTCACACTGAAAAAAACAGTTCCCCAATTTTTGTTCTTACAGGTGGCCTCTAAGGAATAATTCTATTTATTTAATAAATAAGGCTATTTAGGTCACTCATTTCTTCTGATGTGAGCATCTTTAAACAATTGCGCATTTCATTTAATTATGAAAATTATTGACAAAGTGTTTTTCATAATATTATATTCTTATTCTTTTAATGTTTATGGTAAACAAGTGATATTCCTTCTTTCATTTCTGATATTGGTTATGTGCATCTTCTCTCTTCTCAGTAATGACAATTGGAATTATAACATGCATGCTTAGTATATCATAGTAGACCTAAAATAATATACAGCTTAACTTTGAAATTAAGGGCCTAAAAGTAGTAGATACTCAATTCTTCTCTCAAATTCTTTGTGCTATTTTTGTCATAAAGTTTCCTTTTATATATGGTTGAAACTCATAATGCATCAGCATAGTTTTATTTTAGTCATTTATTTTTTAAAACCATTAAAATTAAAAATCTAACATTTGTTATATTTGTCTTAATTTTTAAATTTTTGTTGTTACTCGTTTCTTTGTATAGACCCATATTTCCTTCTCTTATCATAATCCTTTTGTCTGGAGAATTGTTGAAACACAATTCTTGCTAGAAATTATTTCAGTGTGCGTGCATGCACACGTGTACATGTGGCTACAACGCGTTCTTAAAAGCACACAAGAACAAGAAGAGCAGCAATATCAACAACAAAAATTATGTTAACAACAGAGATCGAAGCCCTCTACGTGTAAAGATAAGAAAAATGCACAGGCACAACCCTACCCCCACAGATCAAAAAAAATCCTTCCGAGTGTATTTGTTTTCATTCAAATATAAAGGAGAGAAAAAGGTTCTAAAGAAGTCCCACACATTCAAAACTATGATGTGAAAAAATGAGAAATATGTTGTAAATATCCATTGATAATAAAAATATATCATAAAGCAAACACACATTACTTAAGAAAAGCCTAAAATATAGAAAATATCAGAAAATGTATGTGTAAAATATGAGATTTCATTAAAAGATTGCTTAAATTCAAGAAAGAATTAGGGGGGAATCACTGTAGAAATGAAGACTACTACAGAAGCAGCGTAAGAGTGAATCAGCCCCTGAATACTCATATTTTTATATTGCTGAACTTGATTTGCTAGCATTTTGTTGAGGATTTTTACATATACATTCATGAGTTATTAATCCATTTACCATTGTTTTTCTTTTCTTGTGCTCTCCTTGTCTGGTTTTGTCAGGGTAATACTGATACTATAGAATGAGTTGTTAAGGTGTCCTCCTCTTCTATTTTACTTATGCAAACATTAATGTAGCAACAAATATTCAAAAATTGAAAACTTATACAGGAAATGCAAAAAGAAAAATATACAGAATCATAGTAACATACGGAAAACCTAATTCACCTCTGTTAAACATTTTTAGTCAAGAAAAAACTGAAGAGGCCATAAAGACTTCAAGTACACATTTGATAAGATTATTTTCATAGATAAGTATATATTAAGCTTTGACCACAAATGAGAAAGAATTCTCTTTGTTTTCAAATGTAAATGCAGCCATATATTATTGAAAAAAAAGATCTGAATATAGAATATTAAGAATTTCATTCTGTTTAGAAATGAATAACAAATAAAAATAAACTCTCTATTAGATTTAGGAATTTAAAAATAAATTACTAAACCACTCCTAAGTCAAACAGAAATAAAGAATAAAACCAGATATACTGATAATGAAAATATGACACATTAAAAAATGTGGGATGTCACTGACATAAGGTTTATTGAAAAGTCTATCTTCAATTTGGAAAGCTAAAAAAGAATAGCCAAATAGACTAACAGAAGGAAGAGGAAAAATTTTAAAAGGAAAGAATAACCTAGAAAATCTAAACAAAACCTAATATTTGCACAGAAAATGCAATCTCTATGTCCCTTAACTGAATTAAATAAAGTTTTTTCACAGTTTCCTATCTATAATGTTCATTTATAAAGGGGATATTTATGAGTAATGATATGTGTCAGACTTGTTCTAGACTCTCGAAAATAGATTAGGTAATAAATCAAATATAAATTAAAATCCATATTATGTAAATAGTGAAAAGTGCAATGAGTGCATTTAATAAACAAGAAATATGAGGAGATGTAAAGTTGTTAAATTGCATTATCATAATGTAGCCAATGAGACCTCACTAATAACAAGAGAAATTTGAATAGCGAATTCGTGAATAGCAGTGTGGAAAGCCTTTTAAACAGGAGAAAAGAAATGCAGAAAACTTATGAGGGGAATATCTTATGATTAGAGATGCTTTAATTTGTAATGTTGAGATGTCATTTAAACTTAGTACTCCCACTTCAGAGAAGTGTCCTTAGGCTCTACTCGATGTTTTAAGGTAATTACCCTATTGCAACAAAAGGAATTTCACACTCAAAAAAAATTAATGATAATGAAAGGAAGGAAGGAGGGTAGCAAGATAAAACACAATCGTGCATAATTAACTTTGAAGGAGGCATGTCCTTGAAATGAAAATAAGGTCATGTTTAGCAAGGCTACACATAAGCATTGTTGAGACTTTCTTCTGTACCCTGATTCTTGGCCCTGGACACTGATGAAAGGAGGCATCTTCAAGGCCATCACAGAGTGATAGGGGTCAAAGGAAAACAGAGCCCAAGCTGAGTCAGGATCAGCCCTGTAGGGAAAGCCATAAAGACAGTTGGGGTTTAGTTGTGAGAAGAGCCCAATCTGTCAGCCAGTTCTACCTTATTCTCTGAATTGTGCTTGTCTTTTGAAACTCTTGGATTTAAGTATAATCTTGATAAATGCTAATGCCTTGTCTCTGTATTGTGAGGAAACAAAGAATGGGTTCAGTGTCTATGCTCTAGATGAAATAATCAAATAATAAAAGGGGAAGAAATGCACCCTCACAAACATCATGGTAATGACACCAGGAATTCGAACACATTCTCTGAGGCCTCCTAACCACAGGGTGTGATTATATTGTTGCTAATGCATAAATCTGCAGATGAAGCAGAGTGCTTTAAACTTGAGTCTGATATCAGGGACTAAACAAAAAGTGGTATGGGGATATGTCAGCTTTGCTATTGATTAGGTAGGATTTGCTCAAACTTCTCAGCCATAATAAAATTACTCCTAATTTCAGCCTGGGATCCTATCCAATTTGACTTATACTGAGATGAAAATTAATCCTATATTTTTAAAAAATATATAATGTGTATCTGTGACTCTGTGTGTGTAAATATATATATAATATATACCAATATTCGTATATTGAAACCCTAAACCTTGTACCTCAGAATGTGACTGTACTTGGAGACAAGGTCTATGTGAAGGGAATTAACATTAAACAAGGTCTTTAGGGTGGGCCCTAATCCAGTACCGTTGGTACCTTTATAACAAGAAGATATTAGGACACAGACCTCAGAGACAAGAACAGATGAAGACACAGGGAGAAGACTGCCATCTACTAGCCAAGGAGCAAGGTCTCAGAAGAAACGAATCCTGCCATCACCCTGATCTCAGCATTCTAGAGTCTAGAACAGTGAGGAATACATTTCTGTTGTTTAAGTCACTAGTCTGTGATACTTTGTTACAGCAGCTGACATAATAACACAACACAATAACACACAACTATGGAAATGGACAAAGTGACACAATTAGTATCAGCATATATGTATTTATATATACATATGTGTGTATGTGTATGTGTGTATATCTGAGAATGATTTAAGTAAGAAGCAAAGAGATGACACAGTTTTTCTGCATTTGTGGAAACCACACAGGTCGAGGTATGACTATGGTCTTTATCTAAAAATGTCTAAGAAGAATAGAAAGGCACTAATGAACTAAAGCAAGACATTTTTATCATAACTTCTTGACATGGAGACAATTAGGATCATTCTTAATTTGTTTCCATTTAATGGTTAGTGTGTATAATATATTTTATCGATACACCCAATTTTACCAAACACTCTTTTCATTGCATCTTTTACATCTGTGTTCCTTAAACTGTAGATTATAGGATTCAGCATGAGAATCACAATGGTGTAAAATATTGACACTATCAAGTCATGGTCCAAAGAGTAGCTGGCACTTGCTGTCACATACATGGAGAAGATTGTTCCATAATAAATTGACACTCCAGTTAGATAAGAACCACATGTAGAAAACACTTTTTTGTCTCCTTTCAGCAGAATGCATCCTCAGAAGGACCAACAAAATGAAACCATAGGAGACCAGGAGAATCAGGATAGTGACTATCTCAATAATACCTGTAAAGTAGGAGATGAGAATCTGGTTTGTGTGAGTGTCAGAACCACAAATGGTGAGGACAAGAGGGATGTCACAAGACATGTCTAATTTCATTAGATGCACAAACGATTAGGCTAGATTCAGTGTGCACTGAAGCATTCAAAATGTCACAAAGATAGGAAGCAATGATGAGTGGCATACAGACCCTAGCTGACATGTTAACTGAAGGCAGCAGAGGGCTGTAGATTGTTGCATAGCGATCTTATGCCATTGCAGCCAAGGGAAAGCATTCTGTGGTTGCAAAAATAACAAAGCTAAATATCTGTGCTACACATCCAAGGAATAAAATGACTTTGTTATCTGACAGGAAATTGACCAATATTTTTGGGATCACAACTGAGGAACAGCAGGCATCCAAAAATGATACACTCAGAAAATAGTACGTAAGGTTGTGGAACCAAGAATCCCCCTGACCAATATAGCCAGTGCCAAATTTCCCATCAGATTTAACAGGTAAATTGTCAGAAACAGGGAGAATAAAATGATTTGCAGTTGAAGTTTGTCTGTGAACCCTTCAGTATAAATATAGTAAGTTCAGTGACATTCTTCATGTTGACACCTCATGGAACAAACTTGAAGATAATTGTAAAATTGTAATTCATATGGCTATGACAAAAATTAACAATATTGTGACTCAGGGAAATTGAACTATGTCCTCATATTTATTATTTAGCCATGCATAATTTCCCACCAGCATTTCAGAACACAGTAACAAGATGATGGGTCAAAAGTTTATGCCACTCACTGCAGAATCTAATGGAAGATTTGAGTTTTAACTCACTGGCTCAACTCATCTCTAAAACCATCAAGTCAAATGGCTAATTTAACAATGAATTTTATTAGCTATTTTCCTATTAAATCACGTTAAAACACAAGGTGAACTTCTAAAAAATTTCTTCTATAATTAAGACATTAACGTTTATCCAAAAATAGAATATTGAAAAGTAAATTATGTTAATAAAATTAATTTTTAAAATAACTTTACATATAGAATATGCTGAATAAGATTTGTTTGACAGACTAAGAGTCTACTGAATTATATCTGATGAGTTAATCTCTCTAAAAGTTTTCCAATTCCATCAGGCTATTCTGAAAAGAACTAATTAATATTCTTTTTTTTTTAGGAAAATTAGCTCTGAGCTAACTACTGCCAATCCTCCTCTTTCTGCTGAGGAAGACTGGCCCTGAGCTAACATCTGCTTTATACATGGGACACCTACCACAGCATGGCTTTTGCCAAGCGTTGCCATGTCCGCACCTGGGATCTGAACCGGTGAACCCTGGGCCACAGAGAAGCAGAATGTGCAAACTTAACTGCTGCCCCACTGGGCTGGCCCCTAATTAATATTTTTTTAAGAAGATGGACCATGATTGAATATAAAATTATATGCCAACTCATGTTTAACTTAATTTGTTTTTCAAATACTCAGCATTAATTGTCCTTTTTGGGTAAACATTTACTCATTTGTATTGTTTTTGGGAATCTAAATTCTTGATAATCTATGTCTTTCTACTTTCTCAAAATTTTGTGGTAAAAATGAGAGTTATAGGAAAAAATGAAAAAGTATGATTTTCATTTCAGAGTATTACATTTGATTATATATTGTTGATTTTGGATTCAGTGAAATAACAACTAGGTAACAAATAAGGTCATAAATATCAGTAATTAAAAATATAACAACATCCAAAAAAATCTTTTCACCTAGACATAAAACGTAGCATTTAATAGTTAAAAAAAAAGTAAAAAATTAAAGTTAGAAGGTATAGAAAAAATCAATCCTGCATAGTCTTATTGTTGATCAAGTTAGGAGTCAAAATGTTACCTGAACCTGAATTCAAGTGCCATTATTAGCCTCTAATATAAGACTAGGTGGAGGATAGATATTATTCAAGTTATTTATTACAGCTATTTATTTTAGTTTTTAAATATCCACACACAGAAAATTTGAGTTAGCCTTGAGGGCATATAATCTGCTCTAAATAATATTCTGTACATTATTTAAATTCATAATGCCAGTCAAGCGCCAGCTTCAATACATTGTCACAGAGCCCATCAGTAAGAGAAAGAGTCATTTGGACTAGAAAAGTGATGGAAGGAGAAGAAAGCACAAACTGACAATCTTCCAGGAAAGAAAATCAGGATTCCCTAGAATAACTGTCAATATCAAGAGAAAATATTTTTATATAATTATTGGAAAGTTTAAAGGCAGAGATAACAAGAAATATTCACAAGACATCAAAGAAAGCAGAATGTAAGCTGAGTCCTATGTATTGGAAACAAAAAAAAATTACGGCACTCAAGCCACTTATGCTAGCTAACTGAATAGTTTTGAGTGGCTCTAAAACTATAAGATGCTTTTAAATATATCATTTGATTAGAAAAATTCTTAGCAAACTGATTAGAAAACCACCAACACATCTTTCTTATTTTAAAAATTCCATGGGGAGGGATAAGATGAAATATTAACCAATGGGTGGTTCAGACAAATGTTTATGAGATATGATAAAAATAGAAATAAAAGAAATAAAAAACAAACTTTGATGAATATAGTTAAATCAATCTCTGTTTTAATGCTATTAGGAGTCACAAGAAAACATTCCAGTCCAATACAATTCTTGCCATCAGTTCAATGATAACCTGGTACAAGGAAAATTACATAGGATTCAGAATCTAAAAGTTTGTGCTCCTCACTCAGCTCCATGATTAAAAGTCTCATATGAGATTAGACTTTCCCTCCAAAGCTTACTCCTCTTTCAAATAGCAACAAATTTAAATTACAAAGCAGACACAATAAGGCACCGCCAGGCAGATTAATTAAATATGTGAAACAATGAATATTTAAAGCAGTTTCCTTTAAATATGTCAATTTTTGGTATAAATTTAAGATGCCCATATAATTGAACTTTCCTCATAGCATGTATTTATTTTTAAAAATTGTCAAGTATTGGACCACAACACTAACGTTGTAACTAAATCATTGAAAAACATAGTTGACTAGAGCCTTGAGCTAGGTATCTCATTCTTTAGCTACATGTAATAAATATTTTGTCATTATTTATTTCACTTAAACATTTTTCTATCAGATTAAATCCAATGAGTTATACTGTGATTATGATTTTTCCTCTGTGAAGTATCTGGATTACAGAATAAAGGAGTTTTGGAAATTGTATAATCTGTTAATAAAAAACAAAACAAAAATAAACACAGAGATCACCACAATCCCATTTGCCACACTGCAGTGGGATTAATTTTGCTTTGGATAAACAAGATAATGAAAAATTACAATGTTACATACTTCAGTTAACTTCCTCTTAAACTGTCATTTCTGTTAGATGGGCATGACTAAATCCATATTAGTACATATTGAAGGGACTCAGAGTTATAAAGACAAAATTGATGTGGATTAAGGCTGCCCCAGCTAGAGAAGCCCAAGGTGACCTGGCCTACATGCCAAACTATATGACCCAGTGGACTTTTTTTATGGTATGAATTAGGACTGCCCCAGGGAGAGAATCCCAGGGCATCCTCACCTACATGCTGATCTATATGGCCAGATTCGTATCTAAAGTTATATGACCGCACAAAAACCAGACCCCATCTGCACTGAAATCATTTAATGACTTTTTACATCATCTTTTCTTTTCTCCAGTAAAAATAAGTCACGTACCCGTGCCTTATAAAATTAGCCCTAACCCTCAACTGGGGGCAGAAGCAGGAGCTCTGACCGCCCGTGGGTCCTGTCCCCACGCACCAGCTCTGCCTGCCCATGGGCCGTGTACCCATGCTATTCCACACTATTCTCTAAATAAAAGAGCACTACTGCCAGATCTTGAAAGTCTAAGAAATCTTTCTTTCGACTCCTTGGCTCACCGACCCCACATCAAAAATGACTATGATTCTTGAAGAATTTAATAATGACAAATAAAAATGGCAAGCAATAGGATATGTTGGAGTATGTGAGGAAGACATTTGGTGTAAACCTAATTTGGCCTCACCTTGTTTTTCCAAAAGGGCCTGACCTCCAAAATGGCCTGACCTTGGCCGTTGATCATGCGTTGTATATCTGCTTTAGATATTCCCTACGGCAAGAACAAAGGCCCTTGAGATAAAGGTGCAACTTCCCTCCCCCTCCCAACATTGGCATTTCCTTAAGGATTAAGCATCTTTTCTTAGGCTAGGAACACATTGCTGAGCTCACCTGTGACCACCCAGCTCAAGACAATAGACTTGCCTCCTGCTGTGCCCTCAAGATAGCAGACCCACTACCTGCTGTGTTGATCAAGCCCTGTGCCTACAGGGCAATCTTGTGACTATTGTGGGAGGGACATTTCAATCATAGGTGAAATATCCTGTTTGGGGGTATATAACCACACTGTATTCCTCACTTCTTTGGTGCCCTTTCTTCCTTCAGGAAGAAAGGCCCCAGGCCATGGTCCTCACATTTTAGCTCAGAATAAACACCCAAATTTTCATTTATAGATTGGTTATGGATTATTTTCATTGACAATAATATAGAATTATCTTTTATAATTAACTTAAAGCCACCTCCAAAATTATAACTTTAATTGTAGGGAGAATACTCCAAATATTTGGGGCTAAATATTGAAACAATAAGTTTGCAAAGGAGGAGAGAAATGACAGCCACTTATGGAGCTATAGGAATAGCTTTTGCATACATTTTCTTTTTCACCTTTTAGTGTCTATCACAGCTCGTAAGTGCCAGCGCCAGAATTCAGTCCTAGGTCTCCCTCACGGTGCATGCACTTTTCACCATTTTGTGCTGCCTCTTATTATACGAAGGCTCCACTCCACAACTGACTTTCCCCCTTACCTCCCCAATGAAATCAAACAAAACATGACCTTTGATGTATGTGGATATTTTTTAAGCCATTAAAATTAGAGAAGCATTGTGAAATAAGTAGTAATCTGACGTGACTTCCACATTGTATAGCTAGCAAAATAAACTTGAAAGCATTACTGATGATTTTTCTCACTGTATCAAAATATAAGCCCCCAGATAGTTGAACTGGTCAAATGTTTTCTGGCCCTCTATTGATAAATTTCCTGATTATTTTACTTTGAGCTGGTCTGTATTCTTTCATCAGGAAAAATGAAAACATGCACTCTATTTGGAGCATTCTTATTACTTCTACAAATATAAAATCAATATTTTCTATTTTTTTTGTTTTATTCCAGGAGGTATTGTTTTTCAGTTCTTAGAGGCTGCATAAATCAGGTTGTGATGAATACTTCTATTCACCTACACAATAAGCAACAACTAAAGGGGTGAGTACTGAAGATTTTATAACACATTTGACATTGATATTTAGATCTCGCCTCTTAAAATATTCTGCAAATGATCTGAAATTTTCTGTTACCTGGGAACCGCAAAAGCAGGTTTAGATACACTATGAATATGATTAATTTAAATTGTTTATATCCACTTACTCACCTATTGATAAAACCCACAGGAGGTGTCCCAAAGGGAATATGCCTTAATTATCTTCTGGTTCAAAACAGTAACATGACAATTTACTCAATAATAGAAAAGTAAATGGTACTGGAATAATGTACTACATGTTGATATTTATAAAATGAATAAAGTTTTTGGGTCTCTGGTTTAAAATTATGCCTTAAGAAAAAAAATATATGTTTTGAGAATAAATAAGGAATCTTTTTTTTTTGTTTTAGGAAGATTAGCCCTGAGCTAACATCTGCCACCAATCCTCCTCTTTTTTGCTGTGGAAGACTGGCCCTGGGCTAACATCTGTGCCCATCTTCCTCTAATTTATATGTGGGGTGCCTGTCACAGCATGGCTTGACAAGCAGTGCATAGGTCCACACCTGGGATCCAAACTGGTGAACCCTGGGCCACCGAAGTGGAATGTGCAAACTTAACCACTGTTCCACTGGGCTGGTCTCTAGATAAGAAATCTTAACAAATGAGACATACTTTTATAGCATAGCTCTGACTCTGGGTTAGCACTAACTTCTCTGAAAGCAAAAGTCCTCATCCTGACAATATAAACCATTTTATATTGCAACAAGTCAGTAAATATGAAAACTATAATATAAAAACAGAATAACTCTTTTGCAGAATCTAGCAGATGGATTTATAGTCAATCAAATTCATTACATTTTTACTCTGTTCAAATGATAAAGTGTGTGGTTTAAATGGATAAAGTATACATTTGGAGCTTATTGAGTTTATTATTCAAGGTAATGAGAAAAGTCCAAAAAAGTCATAGAAATGTGGTGTAGACATCATAAATTTAAAGTTCTGTAGGACTTTCTAAGTCATGTAATTTTGTGAATTCTGAATACAATTGAGGTGACTCAGATTAAATAAAAAATGTCTATCAATCATTTGATAGAGATACACAAAATAAACACATACATACTCCTAGGACCAAAAAAGAGAAATTTAACATTAGTAGAAAAGAGTGGCCCAGTAGAATTTTAACTTTTCTTCAATTTTCAGATGTTCCCACGCCCACCCAGACTCAATAAGAATGTCACAGGGACTATGAGAGACTGAAATGGTGCTATGTCCCTGAGGACCTCAGAAATATGCAGCACATAGTCCCTTTGAAAAACAGGGCTTCACTTGGGGGAAGAAAATGCAGAGAAGAATGTCAAATTTGTAGGCCAGATACACTAGAAAGGAAAGTTTCAACAGAGAGGGAGCTTCTGGAAGATGTAGATCTCAGAACTCCTGTTATAGAAACATATAGTATCTAAGTGCAGAGTACTCTTTTGGAAGGCAGGATCTGTTTAGACACTAGAAACAGCAGGTAGAAAGTACTCTTGAATCAAACTTAGCTCGTTAAAGAGTTAAAGTAGCTGTACAATCATATTTTAAGGCCATCATAAAAACATGAGAGTGGTTTCTTGAGCACGAACCTGGAAAAGTAACCTTGATGTATCTCCACCTTCATCTGTACTTCCTTCTGATAGTCAAAATGTCCATCATATTTGCACGTGGAAGGGACAAAAGGATTACTATTGAACTCCATATAATGATATTTAAGTTGCAAAAGGATAAAAATAACCAACTAGTGTTCCAAATATTACTAAAATCAGAGCATAAAATCAGGCCATAAAGCACTCAAATGCATACTGTGTTAAATATATCTTAAAATAATATAAAACAAAAGGTTTAAAAATGACTAAAGCGTCAAGAAAACAAATATGTCAGAAATGAAATGACTAGAAGCAAGGAGAATGAGAAAAGATTCAGAGAGCTCAAAATAATAAAACAAAAAATAGAAATGACAAAATTCAGAAATTAAGAGTAATTTAGTAAAATACAAGAGTGAGTATTCACTATAGAAGGGATACTTAAGGAAAGAGAAGCTAGAGAGATATGGAAACAATCAATTTTAAGTAAAGAAAGAAAATTGAGATTTGATGGAAACTTTCACAATTAAATGTACTAAGTTACAATTTAAAAATGATAAAAACATGACCCTTACAAATATGAAATTAACACATAGCAATAATGTATAACCATCTCATTAATGGGCCTATCGGTATAATGATAAACTGATAAAAAGGACATTGAAGTAACAGAGATTTATAGAGTATATTAGAAAAGCTGCAACAAAATAAAATTTTGATTTCTTTTTAATTTCATTGAATAAAATATACATAGAGAAAAGTACGGACATTGCAAGTGTACATCTTGATGAATTTTTAAACTGAACAGAACCCTGTAAACAAGACCAAGATGAAGAGGTAGAACCTTGGCTTCACCCAGAGCCTCCCTTGTTCTATCTTCTCATCACTCTCTCTCCTGTAAAGATCACCCTATTTTGAAGCAAAGATTAATATAGGTAATAGTTTTCTTAAAGTCAGGGCTATTGAGTTTGAATATAAATACAGAAATTCTACCATTTATAGGTATCTGTTATATAAATTTTAATAGACACATACAACTGTGTAAGATCAAGCATGTTATAGAATATTTCCATCACCCTAAAAAATGTCCCCTCTCATCAGTTTTTAGTCAGTCAACTCCCTTTATGCCTCAGTTTTGACACTGGCACATGTGTCAGAGCGTTCTCCACTGTTACAACTTTGCCGTGTCAAGAATGTGACATAGGTGGAATCACATTGTATGCAAACTTTTGAGTTTGACTTTCTTCACTTAGCAGCATATATTTGAGATCCATCCTTGTGCTTGAATATATCAGTATTTGTTCCTTCTAATTTATGAGTAGTATTCCATTATAAAGATATATCATGGTTAATTTATCTACTGAGTTGATGGACATTTGGATTTTTCCAATTTTAGAACATAGTGAATAGAGCTGTTATAAATATTGGCATACAAGACTTGGCATAGATATATGCATTCTTTTACCTGGGTAAATAACAATGAGATTGTGAAGTCGGCTGCACCATTCTGCTTTCCTACCAGCAATGGATGAAAACTCCAGCTGTTCTGCATTGTTGTTAGCACTTTGTAGTGTACTTTTAGTACTTTTAAGATTCTAGTCATTCGGATAGGTGTATGGAATCGCGTTGTGGTTTTCAGTTGTATGTCCCTAACTGCAAATGGTGTTGAGCAGTGTTTTTATGTGCTTAGTTGCCATCTGTTTATCTTCTCTAGTGAAATATCTGTTCAAGTTTATGCACATTTTTTATTGTTTATCCTTTTTTTTATATTATTGAGTTTTTAGAGTTCTTTATATATTCTGGATTCATATACTTTATTGCAGAGCTGTTTAGCAAATATTATGTATAAGTCTGTGGGTTATATGGTCATTCTCTCAACAGTGTCTTTCACAAAGCAGATTTTAAATGTGATGAAGCACAATTTATCATTTTTTGCTTCTATGGCTCATGCACTTTGTGCTTTATACAGAAATTTGTGGAGAACCCACAGTTACACATAAATTGTCCTATTTTTTCCCCAGTAATTTTATAGCATTAGGTTTTATATTAATATCTAAGATTCATTTTGTGGTAACTCTTAAATATGATGTAAAGAATGAATCACTGTCTCTTTTTTTGTGACATAAAGCTAATTCTACACATTAAATGTCATTAAAAAAATAAAGTCTATCTTTCCTGCATAAATTTTCCTTAGCAACTTTGTCAAAATTCGATTAACTATGTCATTTGAATCTATTGCTTAAGACTCTGTTCTCTTTAATTGATCCAGATATGTATCTTTTCACCAATGGCAGACTCTCAATTATTTTAGCTTTGTGGTAAATATTGAGTTCAGATTATGTGAGACCTACTTTATACTTCATTTTCAAAATTGATTTGGCTACCTTAATTTCTTTGCCATTGTTATAAATTGTACAATTACCTTGTCAATTTCTGCAAAAATGCTGGTTTAATTTTAATTAGAATTGCCTCAAATATATAGATCATTAAAGATTGCATTTAATTAATAGATCCTTTATTCACAATTGTACTGCCTATGGGTATCATCTTTCTTACTTTCCTTCATTTCTTCTTTCTTTCTTTTAAAATTCAGATTCCATGATCAACTTTCCCTGCTTTAGAATCTCTGGCATTAGAGCTTAAACATCTATGTATTTTTCACAGCTTTTGAAGACTTTCTTTAAGTGCATAGCCTAGTACTAGTCTATAGTTTAGTATTTGGGTCCCTAAGACAGGACAAGACCCTGTACAACTCAAAGTTTGACTTTTATCTTTGCCAGATTTCTAATATCTAATGTTCCATTTACCTAGAATATTAGAGTTATCTGCATACTGTCTCATCTCTGCTGTCAATATTTCCTATTCATGTATTATCTTATTTCCTCTATTAAATAGTCAAAGAGCTTAAATATATCTCCCATATCACTTAGAAGTATAGCACATTAAAAGATAAATAAGTATAGCAAACTTTATTAAATGATTGTGAATTTTGTCATAGCTTATACTTTCATATTATTTCATCATGTACATGTTTACAGGATTTTGAGAAGAGTAAACAGGTTATTTTCCTACGGAGCGGTAACTGGATTTCAGAGAATTTAAGTCTTCAACCCAATGATACACAGCTATTTAACATCAGAGCTAATCCTATGTCCTGTATTATTAAATCTTTTTCCAATCCTCTGATATTCTTTTTCCACTGAGGGATAATTTTATACCAGAGGCCAAAGTGCATTCATAATAATCACTTCTTATCATGCAATTCATTGTTCCAGAACTATTCACTTGTTTACTATGGAAAAAGACAGAATCATTTTGTTACTTTTCTGTCCCAGAAGAGAATTATTGTGTTTTCTCCCTGCAGCATCCCTGTGGACTTGAAGAAGAGCTCAAGAACATGAGATAAGACTCCAAATACTTAGTATTCATAGTGCACCTTAACTGAGTGAGCAGTTCATTTCCAAGGGTAAGAGGAAAGGTTTTGCATTACTTACAAAATATTTCATAAGTTATCACCTTGAATCTCAAACTAAATTACACATTTTAACATTTAAATCTGATATCGAAGTTTCTGGATAACTCACAATTGAATTAAAAATTGAGAGGATTCCAGAGAACATAACAGGAATAGTAAGAAAGACTTTTCACAGATTTAGGTCAATAGAATTGTAAGTCAAAAATTTGATTTAGTATCCTTGATGGAAGATAGAAGGAAGGTTGTAGAAATAAGTGGCTATATTCCAAATTTAGGAAAACTATTAAATGGAGAGAAAATTAACTATTAACCAACCACTGAGTATTTGCCATTTTGAGATCTTAATTTTTATCATTTTCTTAGAGGGATATAAATGAATTTTAGATTATTTTACTAGTTAGCTAGTTGATTTAGAAGCCATTTTAGTTTTATTTATTTATTTATTTTTAATATAATGGTCTGCTTAAGCATATGAGTTTATAAAATAATTCAAATACATGAGGATGTTATTTTGTGTTGTTTCTAGGGGATAACATTTCCAGAATTACCGCATCTCACCATGAGTCTGCAATATGGTCAAGTGGAAATTGCTTCAAGTTTGAAGAGAGAGAAGCCTACATTTGAATCCTGGCTCTACTAGTAACTAACCGTGTGATCTTGATCAAGTTATAGTTCAGGCTGGTTCTCAGTTTTATCATCTACCAATAGAAGCTGCATGATTCAGCTTTCAGCTTGCTGTGTAGATTACATAAGAGAATGTACACAACACTGATATCCTCTAGTAGTCCATCTGGATCATGTTTTGCTAAAAATTCAACATCTATATTCCTGTCTTTCTAACCTCTATCTCTTAAAGCGAAATCAGCTACACATAAATACAATCAGTTCTAATTTTCTTAATAATAGGTGACAGAAATGCCCACTTGAAGAACATCTTGGAAGAAGTAGATACACTTCATACTAGTTTGTCTATCCTTCCTCAATTTTCTACAGTGAATGGAATAATCACTCTAATAGGGCATGATTGGGAATAAAATATACCTTCATTCATAAACCACCTTCTTATATTACATATAAAATCAGAGAAATCAAGAGTTATGAGAAAATTATCAGGGACAAAATTATCAGGAGAATTTAAGCAAACATGCTTTTATTTTCCTGTCATCCTCAAAGTCAGAATGCAGTGACAGAGATGTATTTTTAAGATGCCTGATACCATAGAATATTGGGATTCACTGGGTTAATCTCATGAGAAAGGGATTTTAATGTCTTAAGTGTCATTTAAGAATCATATATATAACTAAAAGAAGAAATGCATAGGGGGCCAGCCCAGTGGCTCAGTGGTTAAGTTCCCACAATCCACTTCCCGGGGTTCACCGGTTGGGATCCCGGGTGCGGACATGGCACCGCTTGGCACGCCATGCTGTGGTAGGCATCCCACATATAAAGTAGAGGAAGATGGGCACGGATGTTAGCTCAGGGTCAGGCTTCCTCCGCAAAAATCAGGAGGACTGGCAGTAGTTAGCTCAGGGCCAATTTTCCTCAAAAGAAAAAAAGAAGAAGAAATACTTAGCTTCGGGTTTGGTGATCATTCATTGCTGAGTGCTTTGAGGAAAGACTGATTTTAAAACTCCCTATTAATATTTTGTAGTTAAAATTTGGAAATCATATTTCTTATGTATGCATGCTTCACATACAATTAATGCATTTTAATTTTATAAAACATACTTTAATACATCTCATAAATAAGTATTCTACACACACCTTGTTCATGTAGTTGAACAAGATATGCCTGAAAATTTGGTCAGTCTTAGTTATTCTTTGGTTTGGAAGGATAAAGTTACTTTTCCAAAGTTACCCTGTCACTAGGTGCTATATCTGAGATTTTAATACAGTGGTTTAGATTCCAACGATAATGCTCTTAATCTTCCACAATTTCATTACCTCAGACACACCAGTTAAGTAAAGGTGAGAATTGTAATATCATTGGAATTTCTCCTGTATGACAGTCAACATGGATTTCATAATAGATTCTTTTAATAGACCGTGTATTGGTATATGTTTCATAATTTGCTTGCATATTCTGCTTTGTGTTGTTTTCATTGTATTTCTTCTTATCTGCCTAATCCTTATTTTGTCCCTCTCTTTCATTAATATTTTTGTATATAATCCATGGATTATAGAGAAAGAGAGAGAGAGAAATGGAGGGACAAAGAGAATGAGGAATTTTTTAAACAGAAATGAATTTTTTGTGATGCTCAAACAATACATTAATACCTATTTATATTATTAATTGATAATTTGGAGTTATTTTAGTAATGTGACCATTCAAACTAAATTAGAAATTATTAAAAGACATTTGTGTGTGTGTGTTCTCAAGCGTACTGTGTGAGTTGTCTGTATTTACATGGAAGTCAAAATTTAGATTAATTATTTTTTTTAGTCTAGAATTCTCTAAGGATAAAATGAACAATTTTTTGGGGCGTGTTGGTATCCCCACATTTAAAAAGCTATTTATTCTCTGTATTAAAAAAATCTTCCACATGGATCTGGGAAGACATTTCTGGGAAAATAAAAACCTGTAGCTTTCTTCTTCTTCTAAGAATAGTTTTAAGCTAACTTTCTCACTCCCTCTTGATATCTGGACAGCTCTATCTGACAAAAATGTGATGTGTTTCATATCATGAATATAAATCATTTGTATGTTCCTGGCCACGTACACTGCAGATTTTTTTCACTCCTTTAAATACAATTTAGTCTATGATACACTGAAGGAAAAACAAGAATCCCAGTGCTGAAGTCTTGCTCCTAAACATGGTAGATACAATATTTAGTTTTGTTTCAACCATGAAGCCTTCAGTCCACATGCATGTGACTCTTTAGCTTTTTTTTTTCTTTTATGAATTTTTTTTCCTGAGGAAGATTTGCCCTGAGCTAACATCCATGCCAATCTTCCTCTAGTTTTTAGTATGTGGGCCTCCAGGACAGCATGGCTGCTAACAGAGTGGTGTAGTTCTGCACCCTGGGACTGAAACAAGGCCACCAAATGGAACCCACTGAGTTTAACTACAGACCATTGGGGCTGGCCTGTACTTTTCTTTTTTCATATTCCACTGACTGAGAAATGGTCTAAAGGCAAAATATAGCGGAAATAAAACACTACTTTGTGGTTTATGTAGTGAATGCATTGTTTTAGCAATAATATCTATACAATTTATGATCTTGTATTGGGAGGTTTTTCTTTCATAATAATTTTAGAGACTCACTAAGAAGCTATAATATATTAAAAGAATGGCCATGATTTATATTTGACAGAAATTTATCTGAAAAATACACTAAAGGACTTTGCAAGGATAATGAATATGTGAATAGAAAAATATCTTATATTGATATTAAGTTAAATTTTGAAAAGACATTGAGAGTATCATAAACTGTGGAGGCCTAAATGGAGAGTTTAATGATATGTGTATTAAGAATGAAAACCAAAAACAAAACCAATGCTCTGTTACTGTTTGCTTGCAGGTGCCTCTTCCCCTAGAATAACACCTGCCATCTGTTCTAGTGTTCCAGAAGTGTTAATAGAATGGGATCACAGACAAAAAAGAAGATATACAATGTTTTGGTGAGAAAAGGGTACCCCATATGACAAATTAAAAGGTAAGTCTAACTTTTTCCATTTTCTTGTCATCTGGGAACATTTAAAATAATTTTTACGCTGTTCTTCTCATTTAAATACAATCAATTTTCTGATATAATTATGGTTCCTCTCATTTAAAAAATTTTGGACGTTAAAGAAAGGCATTTGATACACACTGTAGAAAGTCTAGGATTTGTACTCAGATGCATACTTTCTTATATAATATTTTTGCATTTAAAAATTCTTATATTCATTCACCTTTGCGAATTTTAATTCAAAAAGAATTCAGTATGAAACCAAATGATAGTAAATTTGAAAGAAAATAAACTGGAAATTAAACAACATAAATTAGCATGTTTTTAACATGGCAAATTTAGCCAATCACTTAGTAAAATAATCTGTTTAATTTAACAGGGTAATGCATTCACTTTACCTGACTGCAGTCACAAGACCCAACTGCTTCGTCATCACCTATTCCTTCACTGCCAAGGATTCTAATATGCCCTTCTAAGAAACAAACAAGACGATAAAACAGAGTGGGTTCTATTTTCAAAAATATTGCTCTAAAACCTATAAATAAAAGCTGAAATGTCGGAGTTGACACCAGATTTAGATTTATACAGGATTCAGATGAAAAATGTGACTGAAGTCACCATGTTTATATTGGTGGGCTTCACAGATGATTTTGAGGTACAAGTCTCCCTATTTTGGCTCTTTCTAGCAATCTATCTTTTCACTGTGGTAGGAAATTTGGGACTGGTTGCATTGGTAATTGGGGACTCCCAGCTCCACAACCCTATGTACTGTTTTCTGAGTATTTTATCATTCTTGGATGCCTGCTATTCTTCAGCTGTGACCCCCAAAATGTTGGTCAATTTCCTGTCAGATAATAGAGCCATTTCATTCCTTGGATGTGCAGCACAGATGTTTCTCTTTGTTACATTTGGGACCACAGAATGCTTTCTCCTGGCTTCAATGGCATATGATCGCTATGTAGCAATCTACAACCCTCTGCTGTATTCAGCTATCATGTCAACCAGGGTCTACTTGCCGCTTATCATTGCTTCTTATTTTGGTGGCATTTTACATGCTTCTTTACATACCGGAGCCACATTTAGTCTATCTTTCTGTGCATCCAATGAAATTAGACATGTCTTTTGTGATATTCCTCCTCTCCTTGCTATTTCTTGTTCTGACACTCACACAAACCAGCTTCTACTCTTCTACTTTGTGGGCTCTATTGAGATAGTCACTATCCTGATTGTCCTGGTCTCCTACGGTTTCATTCTTGTGGCAATTCTGAAGATTCATTCTGTTGAAGGGAGACAAAAAGCCTTTTCTACATGTGGCTCTCACCTCACTGGAGTGTCAATTTATCATGGAACAATCCTTTTCATGTATGTGAGACCAAGTTCCAGCTATACTTTCGATCATGACATGATAGTGTCAATATTTTACACCATTGTGATTCCCATGCTGAATCCCATCATCTACAGTTTAAGAAACAGAGATGTAAAAGATGCAATGAAGAGAGCGTTTGGTAAAAACGGATGTATCAATAAAGTATATTTTTCACACTAACCATTAAATTGAAACAAATTAAGAATAATGTTCATTGTCTCAATATCAAAATGATAAAAATGTTTTGTTTAGTGTATTAGCATCTTTCAATCTTTCTAGACATATTTACATAAAGATAATAGTCATACCTCAACCTGTGCAGTTTTCATACATGCAGGAAAACTGTCATCCATTTATTTCTTACTTAATTCACTCTCAGATATATACACACATACATACATATACAACCATATGTACATATGTACCTGTATGCGGATACTGATTGTGTTATTTTGTTAGGGCTGCCATATAACAAACTACCAGAGACTGGTGATTTAAACAACAGAAATGTGTTTCTCACTGTTCTGGAATCTAGAAGTCTGAGGTCAAGGTGAAGGCAAGGTTGGTTTCTTCTGAGGCCTTTCTCCTTCCCTTGTAGATGGCTGTCTTCACATCATCATTCTTCCATGTGTTTCTTGTCCTAATTCCTCTTCTTATATGGACTCCAGTCATATTGGATTAGGGTCCACTCTAAAAGGACTTCATTTTAAGTTAATTATCTCCAAAAAGTCCCTATTGCCAAATACATTCACCTTCTGAGGTAGAGATGAGGTTAATATGTCACCATATGATATTTGAATATATTAGATGGATATTTACACACACACACAGATCACATAGGCACACAGTATTTACTTTAAAATGTACAGTATTAACTTTCATCTTATATGACAAATTGAATAGGTTTCAATAGTTGAAAATATTAGTAACTTTGTAATTATACCTGACTAGTTTAAACAAATACCACCTAATTAATAGCAAAACCATGGCTCACATATTAGCATACCCCTTTCCATGGAATCATTGGTTTGGATTCCAGTTCACTGCACTCTGCTCCATCCTTAGGTCAATGCATTGGCGGCAATCTAATCATGTCTGCTGGTTCAGAGACTATAGAGAATGTGTTCAAATTCCTGGTGTCGTTACCATGCTGTTCCTGAGGGTGAATTTCTCCATCACAGAATACAGAGAGTAGACATTAGAATTTATGAAGATGATACTTAAACTCAAAAATGACAAAAAACACAGGCACAATTAACTGACTGGCAGATTGGGCTCTTTCCAAACTAAACTCCAGCCGTCTTGGGGGATTTACCTACAGGTCTGGTCCTGACTCAGCTTGGGCTGTTTTCCTTTGACTCCGACCCCTCTGTGATTCCCTTGCAGAAGCCACCTTTCCTCTGCATCCAGGCCCAATTAACAAAGTACAGAGAAGACAGTCTGTACTATGCTTATGTTTAGCCCTGCTTCAAGGAGACCTCATTTTCAGTACAAACATTTGTCTCCTTCAAAGTTAACTATATGTGATTGTGTTTTTCCTTTCTTCCTTTTGTTATCCTTAATATTTTTTAATGTAAAATCCTTTGGGGCTGGCCCCATGGCCGAGTGGTTAAGTTCACACGCTCACTGCAGGTGGTCCAGTGTTTCATTGGTTCGAATCCTGGGCACAGACATGGCACTGCTCCTCAAACCATGTTGAGGCAGCGTCCCACGTGCCACGACTAGAAGGACCCACAACAAAGAATATACAACTATGTATTGGGGGGCTTTGGGGAGAAAAAGGAAAAAAATAAAATCTTTAAAAAAAAATCCTTTTAGTTACAATAAGACAATCTCTCAAAACATAACCTAAGGACTTTTCCCTAAAGTGGGGTTATTATATTTAAATAAGACCTCAACAAAACAAATAAAGAGTATCTCTTACACAATATATTACCTTCACAATTTTTCTGAAATTATTTTTCCTATTTGGAAGGCTGTCTACACTGATATTCATGTCATTCCTTCCATTTAATGTCTCTTCCTAGTGATGATCTCTTTGACTGTATTGTGATAATTGCAATGCACCTACTTTGCATCTCTCCTATTTCTTTTTTCTTGAATGCATCCATTGCACGTATCATTATTTCAGGTAATATGCATTTCAATTTATATTTGATTTATTGTCTAACCTATTTTCCAAAGTGTAGTATAATATCTGACATATATTAGTTACTCAATAAATATTCTCTAAATTAATGAATGTTATAGGTAGGAAATCATCAAAAGCCATTTAATTCAATTAAGAGACACATGAAACAAATAGAACATTTTTTATTTAAATATTAGTTATTGTTTAGATTTTCTAGTTTAATTTTTTCCCTTTTAAATTTTTCCTCTTCTTTCTATTGGTCTATTTACTGTTCTTTTCTAGCTTTCTGAATTGGATATGGTTTTCCCAATGAACACTGCGTCAATGTCAACTCACAAATTTTATGTCATACTTCCATTATCAATATTTCTGATGTTTTTCCTTATTTCTCTTTGACCCAGTAGTAGTTTAATAAGTTATTTTTAAATGTCTAAATGGAATAGTTTGAGAGTTTTTAAAAATGTATTATTTGTTGCTAAACAAAATGCAATTTTTAAATTATCTTTATTCAGATATAGTTTTCACTAACAAGGAAGTTTTCATAAATGCTGCACATACACTTGAAAAGATAATTTTATTTGTGGTCAAATTTTAATAGTTATAAAAATAATACTGAATGTACAGTTTAATATTTTTATGCTAATTAACGTTTTCTTGGCTGAAATTGTTTCATAGATGTGTGCTAGATTGTTCTGTTTGAATGCTTCTATTTCTATCTTTGCTTCTCTATGAAAAGCTTCCTGCTTTGAGATATTTGTTGATTGCTATCATTACTATTTGCATAAATAACAATCATTGCCAAGTATCCATTGCGAATTAAAATCTATTATTATAAAGTATCCTTTTATTTTGATGCTTTTCCTGCATTTTATATTTCCTAATATTAAAATTACAACTAATGGTCTTTTTTCATGTATATTGCCTAAATGTATATGTGCCGATTCTTTTATTTTCACCTGTCTGAAATACTTTGTACTATATTTGACTTTCGTGAAATAATGCTTAAAGTCTTTTCTCTTTAAAGCTATGTAGGTACGTTTAAAATTATTGCTCATCACATATTTAGTCTTGCCTTTGTCATGATGTTTGTGTTAGAAATATGTGTCACACACACAGATTTTACAGTCATACACACACACACACACAGACATATGTGGAGTCTTTCCCTTTGTGGTCTGTCTTCATTACCCTCTGTGCCATTATTATTTTAGAATATTTTTGGTTTTTAGGAATGTATTGAGTTTTATAAATTGCCCTTATATTATCCCTCTTGTCCCTTCCTTTTTAGATACAGTCTCTTGGTTTCCAAATATGAGAAATATTGATGTTAACAATGAACAGTTCAACTTCATTTGCCTACTTTTTTGTTTGTTTTTTGAGGAAGATTAGCCCTGAGCTAACATCTGCAACCAATCCTCTTTTTGCTGAGGAAGACTGGCCCTAAGCTAACATCTGTGCCCATCTTCCTTTACTTTATATGTGGGACGCCTGCCACAGCATGACTTGACAAGCAGTGTGCAGGTCTGCACCTGGAATCTGAACTGGCAAACCCCAGGCTGCCGAATTGGAACATGCGAACCCAAGCACTGTGCCACCAGGCTGGCCCCTTCATTTGCCTACTTTTAATTCTGTATTTATATTTGTCTTTGTTGAGTTCCCTCATTCCTATTTTATCTTGGCGGATATATTGCTATTGAAAAATGTGATGTTAACCTCTTTTGGTAGCCCTTAAAAGTAACAAGATCTTTTAGTCTGAATTCAGTATGGGAAACATTAACTTTAATATATGTATATATAATTTAGTGCTGATCATTTCTTGGTAACTTATCTGGAAAGCACTGTATCTTTTCAGTTGTAAGTTTCAAACCTTTCATTTAAGGAAAAATAATCCTGATTATAGCTTTTGGTGTTTGCTTCTGTATCTTTGACTTCATTTTCTTTTTTGGCTTCTCAAATTGTGTGCCTGTTCTATCTTCTTTGCCTATATATTTTTCCTATTTTTTATTCTCTCACTCTATTTTTATGGCATCTATTCACTTTTATTTTTTTGAACAAAAGATACAGTGTGATTAATGATCCCACTGGATGGGATCTTTGCTTGGGACACACTGCAAGCAGGAATTTGGTTCTCCAAGATCTGAATGCTGGTTGCTGTAAGCCCCACCTCTCTTCTCTATCTGATCCCCAGCGGTTGAGCTATGCGGGTTCACACAGTGATTCCCATGAGGTGAGACCTGAGTGGGTCTTCTGGGAAGTGTCCTGCAAAGCTGAAGAAACTGGATGTCCACCTTGGGTTCTCTTTTTCTTACTGGAGAAACTCTAGGCCCAAGGAGGCCCTCTCAGTGCAGCACTGTGTTGCTTAGGGGGAGGGAAGATGCACTCAGAGTTAACCTGCTCATCTCATGGTTCTGAAGAGGTCTTTCTTGGTCTCTGCT
The DNA here is from genome assembly GCF_041296265.1 of Equus caballus. NCBI lineage: Eukaryota > Metazoa > Chordata > Mammalia > Perissodactyla > Equidae > Equus > Equus caballus. The sequence goes on from NC_091695.1 coordinate 18,657,650, forward strand.
GTCCAGGGAGGGATGTTTCAGCCTCACCTTTGGGTTCTGAGATTTACACAATGGTGTCTTGTCTATGGATAATTTCTAGTTGGTCTTCTTGTGAGGGGGATTAAAGTTGGGAAGAACTTATGTCATCTATTGGGAATTTTGAAAGGCCATTTCATTTAAAATGTCCAAAACGGAATTCTGATTATTCCCTGCTATTTTTGTTCTCCCACAGTCATTCATACCTCAGTAAATAGTAACTTGGCCTGATTGTTCAAGTCTATTATATATATTTTTTTAACTGAGGTATAATTGACATAGCATTATGTTAGTTTAGTTTCGGGTGTACAATGTAATGATTTGATATTTGTATATTTTGCAAAATGATCACCACGATAAGTACAGTTATCATCTGTCACCATACATAATTGTAAAAATGTTTTTCTTGTGATGAGAACTTTCAAGATCCACTCTCATAATTGCTTTCAAATATACAACACAGTACTATTAACTGCAGTCACCATTCTGTACATTACATCTCCATGACTTATTTCATAACTGGAAATTTGTATCTTTTGACGCCCTTCATCCAACCCCAACCCCCACCTCAGGCAACCACTAATCTGTTTTCTATATATACATGAGCATGGTTGTTGTTTTATTTTGTTTTAGATTCCACATATACGTTTAATCACATATTACATATCTTTTTGTGTCTGACTTTTCACTTTGATTATTCAAGTCTAAAACCTTGGTTATATCCTTGATTCCTCTCTTTCTGTCTTCTCCATCAAAACATCAGCAAATCTTGTTAGTTGTACCTTCAAAATTCATCCAGAGTCTGACCACTTCCTAAAATCTTCACTACTGCCATCCTGGCTCAAATCACAATCATCTCTTGACTGGATGTTATGATGGTTTCTCAACTGATTTTCTTATATTCCTCTCTTCTTTTTTCGAGATAGCAGAGAAAGATCTTGACAAGAGATGGCCTTTCCTATCTACTCTTATAAATAATATGCAGCAGTGTTCACTATCACCCTTAATCTATTTTATGTTTCTTCATAGGACTTATTGCTGTCTGACCTACATATAAAGCTTTATTTGCTTATTGTTTGTCTCCACCTCCATTATGTCCTGGTGGCGATATGAAGGATGTAACCTCCATGAGTCTAGGGGGTTTGTTTTTTCTCATCCAAATCTCCAGCACCTAAAACAGTACTTGGCACAAAAAGACCCAATACTATTGGTCAAATGAATATGTGAATGAATGAATGGATGAATGATATCTCTTTCTGAGGAAGTTCTCACTAGATTCCATTATTATCACTACTGTTAATATTGATGGAGAGGATAAGGCACTGGGAGACTAAGTGACTTATACATGAATCCATGAGCGTTAGATGGAAGGTACAATGGAGATAGTCAGGCCCAATTCTGTCATTTTATATAGAAGTGGAAACAGGAGAGGGTGAGAAGAGGAGAATTGAAATTACATAGCTAAAGTCAGATGGTCAATCAGTTACTGAACCAGAGCTAGTGGGCAGGTATCCTGACTCCCTGTCCAGTCCTTGTCTTCTTCTCTATTTTTGCTCCTTTTCAGTCTTATTAGTCCAGTCTGGAAAAAGTTCCTTTTATGTCTTTCCCTCCAATTTCTTCCTTTACTATCTCATTATTGAATGCAAAAACTTTCTGGAAATCTCATCAAACTAATTGAAACATATTTTGGATCTTTCCTTAAGTCATAGCTTATCTGTCAAAGTTTCACCTTAGAGAAAGGAAATTCCATGGGGAAGTTGTTCCCTTGATTATAGTGTGTGGCTTAATTTATTTTAAATGGTTCAAGGAGCTAAGCAGTTAATCATAACCCTTGCACTTTCAGTGGATGGATAGCTTTTCTACATGAAAATCAGGATCTTAAAATCCCTTATTTTTCTGCTTTCTCTGGCATTTGTTTATTTCTTAGGTAATCTAAATCAAATATCAAGCCATATCCAGATGCCTTGAATTTTCTTTTATTTTTTATTTATCTTAGACATCATCTCCTTTGTTTTCTCTTTTCTTTTTGTGAGGAAGATTCACCTTGCATTAACACTCGTTGCCAATCCTCCTCTACGTTGTTTTTGGGGTTCCTCCACATCACGGCCAATGAATGGAGCAGGTCCACACCTGGGATCCGAACTCACAACCCTAGGCAGTCAAAGCAAAGCATGTGGAGCTTTAGCCACTTGGCCAAGGGGTCAGTCCTACTTTGTTTTCCTAAAGCTTCCAGGAATATTTGTGATTTGTTGTTGGGGATTCAAGGTCTGATCCTTGAATCCAGTAGCAACTGCCATCCAGTACCATCAGAAGGCAGCCTAGTGTTGTTGAAAGATGACTGATTTCTGAGTTATTAACATGGCAGATGACTAGCGTGAGGCTTTGGGAATCCAATTACCCTCTCAGCCTCTATCACTTTATCTATAAATAAAGGAGATTAGCGCACAAGGTCTCGAAATCTTTTCAGCACCACTCTTAGATGAGTGTGACCTGGGCTTTGCTCATTGGAGGCCTTCAGTGAAAAATCAGCCAGGTGGGTAATATTAGCCAAAGCATCTTGCTTGTCCAGGGACCAGGGTTCCTAGAAAGAAACCCAATGCTCCATCCCATCCCAGTTTTCCCAGACTGGATCATCTCCTTGAGTAATCATCTATTCCAGCAGAGTGGTTAACTTCATGCTGAATTGGAGGCACTTGAGTGCATTTTAGATTCTGATTCAATTCCTTATTCTAAGGCATAACTACACCATATGTTCTCACCTAAAGATAGATGACATGGCTAGAAGTAAGGTGCAAAGTCTCTAAGCAGCAATAGGACATTGGGCAAGTCAGTTCCTGTCTTTGAACCACAAGGATTCATTTGCAAAATCAGCTGTATGGGTTTGAAGATTTTTTTTTTGGAGTATTGAATTTGATTTATATATTTTTTATTGTGATAACATTATGCCAAACACAAAATTTGATGAATTTAAATTCCTTTACAATTTTGGGATTTTATGAGATACCATTTGAGAATTACAAAGTGAGAGCACATGATTGGGAATGACATTCCATTACTTCACACTGAAATCAATCACTTTGGCATCTCAAGCTCTCACATATTATCTGATCATTGTCTGCAGTCTATCATTATGCTCTGGTCCAGGGTCCAGCAGGTTACCTGATGTAGAGTCCATGTGCTCAAATGTTGATTTAGGGCTTTTACATACTAGTCAAATTTCCTTTCCATGATTCTCAATGAGGCTGCATTGTGGGAAGAGAGGAGGTATTTCTTACCAGCTCATTGGGAGAGATAGTGAGAATGGGTGAGGGGTAGGATAGCAAAGAGAGGAATAAATACAGAAAGGCAGAGATGACAGAAATGGAAAAGGTGGTCTTCAAAGAGGTAGGCTATCAGGTATTCTTTCTCTTAGGGATGAAGGCTAGAAAAACTGGACTGTACATGATTCCTCTCTTATCTCTGAGTGATCTCTCAGATTGATCCTAAGACATTTCCCTTAGTTTCTTTAATGGATAAACAAAGAATGAGTTCATATTGATATAAAAACATTCATCTTTGTCAGTGAATAAATACACTTAGGACTTCTAACAAAAGGGCATATTTAATTGTAACCCTTCACTTTTTTGTTACATACCTAGAAATTGTATAGAATAATAGGTGAAGAGCATAGCATCTGTGGTTAGGCTGCTTTGATTGAAATCCTGGCTCCACTGCTGTGCAGCCTTAGGCTCAGTAATTCACTTATCTGTGCTTCTCCTTCTTCATATTTAAATAAAGGAATGATAATAATGGTGCCCATATCATGGATTTGTTCTGAGAATTGAGTAAATTAATGTACATAGAACACTTGTAAAGTCTATGGCACATGGTATTGTTGAAATACTAGCTGTTATTATCAACCAAAATGCAATTATTAATAAATATTTGAGAAAAATATTAAAGGAATAATTTTGGATGCTGGGATAGTATATTTTTTAGTAGAAGATATAGAAAGTCTTACAATTATAAAGAATCTGTTAATTGCAGTAAAAGAAGTATGATAAAATACTACAGAAGCATAAAGGAGAGAATACATTATTCCTATACTAGTCAGGTTCTTCATGCAATCTAGAAGGAAAGAATACTAAACACAGAGAAGATAGAAAGGATGGCTTGGGTTAGGAAACAGCTGTATAATGTTCACTTGGGGAATGACAATAAGAGTGCAAAGATAGGCAAAGTCCAGTTCAAGAAGGATCTGGAATTCATGCCAAGAATATTGGAATTTATGCTGTAGGTGATGGAGAGATGTTGATAGGTTTTATACAGAGAAGGGACATGATCAGATTTACATTTAAGGATAATCACCAATGTATTTACAATGCTCAGAGAAGAGAGGATTCATATGTGTTGGAGTATTAAAGACAAGCTTCGTTGAACACACAATACTTAAATTGGGTTTGGAAGATGGGTAGAGTTGAAGGGGAGAGGACATTTCCAGTGAAGGGAGGCTCAATAGTGGGAATGAGCAGGGCAGGCTTGGGGGATGTGGAGATGACCCTGAGTTAAATAGAGGTGAGGCGAAGTTTAGTGGATAGAAGGGTGATTGTGGAGGAGGCTCTGTCTGGGAAGTCTTTAAAAATGAGTCAAAGGAGTTCCTATTTGCCCTGGTTAGCCCGAGCAGAGGAGGGTCATAGGAAAGAAGGGCCAGGAAACAATTTTCTGGCTGCAGGTGCAGCATGAATGTGACATGAACATCTGGAGACTAAGGTGCTTTTGTAATTTAGGCATCAGCTGACAGTATGTGAAGAAGCTGGTGGCAGCAAGAATGGTGAGAAAATGCCCACAGGAGAGAAGGTTTAAAGATAAAATTAATGGGATGGGGTGATGACTGGGTATGGGAAAAAGGGAATGTGGGTCATATATGACATCAAGGTTACAGCCTGGGCAGCTTGGACAGTGATTGTGGCATCGCAGGATCTTCCAGGTCACACTTGCCTGTAGGTCTCCTTCTACTCCATAGCTTTGTCTCATCAGCTGCCACCCTAATCTCTGTCTGAATCTTTTCCTTTGGCTCCTGAGTGAGGATGTGATTCTTGAGTCTCAGAACCTTTTTTAATCATTCAGCTACTTGATTTTCCAAGGTGCTGAGATTGTTCCAGATATTCCTAGTGATTCTGCTTTCCTGGCATCCACAACACTGATCCTATAAGAAAGGGAACCACACTGATGAATTTAGGAATTTTGCTTGTTTTAGGTCATAGGTATCAATAATTTCTCTCCTGCACCCACTTTCTTGGAAACTTTAACTCTTAGGTAGACAATTTCTTTCTGTTTCTATGAAAGGCTGATCCCTTTTTCTTCTGCAAATGGCCATCTCTCTTCTTTTTTGTCCCATAGCAGAGAATTTATGTCCCAATAAATTAAATTGCTATCCTATTTGGGTAGACAGTCCTACAACAGCTTTGATGGATATTCAGGTTGTTATAGTTTTTTTTTTTCCTCTTATAAACCCATTGCAGGATCCACCATTTTGGGGTTTGAGTAAACTTAATAGATATATCATTTCCCTATATGAATGCTTGACTAATTCAGAATCAAGGCATAAGAATAAAGCATTTAGATGGGGGAAAAATATTACCTTTATAACTGGAAAAGATGATAATGTAGATTGAGGTCTATAATCTGGTGCAAGTGGCCTTCTTTAAACTGAACTCCAGAATTAGGCAAAGGTACCCACCCGGTCATGGCAGCATTGGACCTACCTCACAGATTACCCTGGTCCATATCTTATAGAGATGGAGGTAGCTCCTGGGAAAGTACAGAAATTGTGCTCCCTTCAGCATCTCACTCCAAAAAAATGAGGAGAGAAGAAACGTCCATTTTTGCATTCCTAATTTCTCCTTCCAAATTCACTTTACCTCCCTTGTGACAGGATGGGGCTAGGAGTGTTATGTTGCTGTAGCTTCCTCCACATGAGAGGAAACATCAGGAGTGGGGAAGTAATGCTCTCTTCTTAGCCTCTAAGTGGTAGTGTGCTGGTAAATGTTTAACAACTGGGTCTCCTGAAAAAAAAAAGCCCTGATTTGTAGTATTTTCTGATTTCCAACATGCTTCCAGCAAAGCTGATTTCAAACTACCAATGTGACATAACTGAACATGGACATGAGAATAATGGGTTCAGCAGGTTCTCCTAAGCCAATCTGAGCTGGCTCCAACACGGCACTGCCTCCAAGTCTTATGTACTTAACCAGTGCCTCCTTGGAATATTTATCTGAGGCAGAACGCTGTATATATTTGATAGATTTTTTCAATATTCATCAGTCTGCTCTGCAGAATAGTTATGCTGATCTCCACTCCCATAACTGAATGTTAAGACTGTTTGTATTCTCACTTTTGCCAACTCTGCAAGTATCAATCTTTTACTTATAGTTAAAAGTAGTATTTTTTATGTTTTATGAGCACTTATTTAATTATTAGTGAGATAAAGTCCATTCATATGTATATTGATCTTTTTACTTATTCTTTTGTGAATTTCCTGTTTATATTCTTTTTCCACTTTCTATTTGGATACATATATATTTCTTAGAGATTTAGAAGAGTATTTTTATGTTGAGTTTAAGCCTTTTCATGTATATTTTAAGTATTTTTCCCACAGCTCCATTTGTGTAACAACTTTGTTTATGCCTTTTCGTTGTTCAGAAGTTTTAGATTCTTTGTGTAGTCAAATTCTAGCATTTATGAAGGACTTCTAATGGCCTATCTCCAAATTATGATCATTTTCACTAATTTTCTTTCTAGTTTTTTAATGGTTTTAATTTTTACTTCTAGATGCTTAAGAACTTATTTTGATGTAAGAAACAAGTTGGGCATCAAATTTAATTGGTTCCAAATGGTGAACCAATTGTCTTAACATCATCTTTTGAATAATCTACCTTATTTCTACTTTTATATGATAAATTGTCATGTATAATTATGTCAGTTTCTGAGATTTATATAATTATCTATTCCTGAACCAATATCAAAGTGCTTTAACTATAACCACCTAAACATCTGTGTCTGAAGGACAAATTTGCATCGCTAACCTTCCTTTAGTATGTTTACACGTGTTTTAGAAAATTTTCTTGAAGATGAACTTCAGAATAGCTATGTTAAATTATAAAGAAAAATTCCACTGGATTTTCATTGAGGATGCACTCAATTTGTAGATAAATTTAGGGATAGTTGAAATCTTTATTATGTAGCATAATGCTACTTAAAAACATTACTTTGTAACATATTTTGTGGTGACTATAAGAATGCATTTCCATTTATACATAGATTCCTTTATGTTCTCTGGTAGGGTTTTTATCTGTATATTTATTTGTATAAAATATTTATCTGTATAAATATTTCATCTTTGATTATTCTTTAAAATTTTTTTTTGAGGAATATTAACCCTGAGCTAGCATCTGCTGCCAATCTTCCTCTTTTTACTGAGGAAGACTGGCCCTGAGCTAACATCCTTGCCCATCTTCCTCTACTTTATGTGTGGGACGCCTACCACAGCATGGCTTTCCAAGTGGTGCCATGTCTGCACCCAGGATCTGTCCCGGCGAACCCCAGGCCGCTGAAGTGGAACGTGCATGCTTAACTGCTGCGCCACTGGGCCAGCCACGAATTGTAAATTTTTCTTTTTTTGTGACAAAGATTTGCCCTGAGTGAACATATGTTGTCAATCTTCCTCTTTTTGCTTGAGGAAGATTGTCACTGAGGTAACGTCTGTGGCATTCTTCCTCTATTTTATATGTGGGATGGTGTCACAGCATGGCTTGATGAGTGGTGTGTGCCCAGGATCTAAACCTGCAAATCCGAGGCCACTGAAGCAAACCATGTGAACTTAACCACTATGCCATCAGGCTGGCCCCAATATTTCACATGTTAAAGCTTTTAATTTAAAAAAGTCTTGGTTTTATAAATGCAATATTTTCTAACTAGTAGTTGTATTTTGAACTTCTTGTTGTTTTTAGTGATTTTCAGTTCCACTTTTGCTTTTCCTTAAGTTGACATCTTAAGGAATTTTGCTTACAAGAAACAGAAACCTATTCAAACTAACTTAGGGAAAAAGGAGCATTTATGTGAGGAATAAGAGACTTTCTCTGGTCTCCAATTACGCTGGCTAGGAATTAGAAAGTGAAGGATCAAGGATACTCTCTGTATCTGAGGGGCCATGACCTCTTTATCTACAATTTTCTTGCTCCAGAAGACCAGTTTCTTAATTTTTAAAGGTTCAATGACTATTTATTTCCCAAATTCTTCATATGTCCTTACCTGAGGAATTCTGATACACACTGGGTTTTTTTCCATCTATCCACACAACTGGCTTTTATTTTTTCTGTAAATTCTGGTCCTTGCAGTTCATGTGCATCTTTACTTTTTTAAAATTATTTTTCTTGAAAATTTCAGTATGATATTAAAGATAAACAGAAAAGCAATGAAGATAAAATTTATAGCAGACAATCAAAGTGTTCATACTTTTTCTTCATTATTTCTCATAGAATATGTATGATGAAAAAAAATTATTAATTGGCACCTTAACATAGAAAATATTGTTTTGAATCACATGACATTGTTAGCTTGAGTGTGTGTTGTGGTCTGTATTTCTTCTCTATAGCGGAGGGGGCATATAGATGTATAAGAGGTGCTCATTAAGTATCTGTTCCAGGGGAGTAACCTATAGAGAAATCCTCACTCTTGTTATCTTATACTTTGCTGCTGACTACCAACCTGGAACCCAAACAAGCAGGCTTACCAGCCACATCAATACTCTAGCGAACAAGCTCTGTGAGTTCAGCATTGCTCAGTAGTTCTATTTGTGGGGCAAGAGGTATATATGTAATAGTGAAATGATGGGGGCAAACTTTTAAATTGAATTCTCTCCAAAGTGTTTCAATATTTGTCATATAAACATAGTTATTGAAGCTGCAGGACTAGTGAAGGAAACCGACATAAGTTGAGAGCTGATATTACCAAGTGAAGAAAACAGTGCAGAAGACATTTTGGAAAGGGAAGAATTGTCAGTGGGAAGATGATCCCCTGAGGCAGAGATGAAGGAAAGAAGGAATTTTTTTGAGGAAGATTGGCCCTAAGCTAACATCCACTGCCAATCCTGCTCTTTTTTGCTGAGGAAGATTGTCCCTGAGCTAACATCTGTGCCAATCTTCTTCAATTTTATATGTGAGGAACCTGTGACAGCATGGTTTGATAAGCAGTGCATAGGTCTGCACCCAGGATCTGAACCAGTGAACCTTGGGCCATGGAAGTGGAGCACATGAACTTAACTGCTACACCACTGGGCTGGCCCCAGAAAGAAGAAATTTAGGAGCAGAAGCATGTCATGGGGATTCCCAAATAAGAGAGAGTATTACAAATGCCATGAAGATAATAAAAATGTGTGTCATGAACTTGATTGGCCTTCAAATTCAGAATATTTTGTGCTGAATTAGAAAGAACCCTGGAGTGAAGTGAGAAATTCTGGTTCTGAGTTCAAGAATCCACTACTTTCTGTGGGATCCTGGATAAATAATCATTCCTTGGAGTCTTCATTTTCTAATATGAGACTCTTGTTAGATTGCTAATATTTAATGCTGAGTGAGTACATATTGGCTAAATGAATGAGTTCATGATAAGTTTGTATGTAAATGGGTTTACACTGTCTAATGTGATATAAATGAAGCAAATTGCTTACAATTGGTGTTTTTCCTCTAAGATCAGGAACAAGACAAGGATGTCCACTCTTGCCATTTTTATTCAACATAGTATTGGAAGTCCTAGCCAGAGTAATTAGACAAGAAAAATAAATAAATGTCATCCAAATTGGAAAGGGAGAAGTAAAATTGTCCCTATGTACAGATAACATGATATTATATATAGAAAACTCTAAAGACTACATCAAAAGACTGTTGGAACTAATAAAAAATTCAGTACAGTTGCAGGATACAAAATTGATATAAAAATCTGTTGCATTTCTGTACACCAATAACAAACTGTCTGAAAGAGAAATTAAGAAAACAGTCTCATTTATAATTTCAGAAAAAGGATTGAAATACCTTGAAATAAATTTAACCAAGTAGGTGAAGAACTGTATATTGAGAACTATAGCCCATTGTTGAAAAAAGTTGAAGAAAACAGATAAATGGTAAGATAGTCCATGTTTATGAATTGGGACAATTAATATTGTTCAAATGTCTATACTACCAAAGCAATCTATAGATTCAATATAATCTCTATCAAAATTACAAGAGCATTCTTCAAAAATGTAGAGCAAACAATCCTAAAATTTTTGTGGAGCCACAAATGATTCAGAATAGCCAAAGCAATCTGGAGAAAGATAAGCAAAGCTGGAGGAATCTCCCTCCCTGATTTCAAACTATATTACCAGGCTGAAGTAATCAAAACAGCATGGTTTTGGCATAAAAACAGACACACATATCATGGAAGAGAATATAAAGCTCAGAAATAAACCCAAGCATATAGGGTCAACTGATTTACAACAAAAGAGTCAAAAATATACAATGGAGAAAGGACAACCTCTTCAATAAATGGTTTGGGAAATCTGGACAGCAACAGGCAAAATAGTGAAACTAGACCACACTTTTACACCATACACAAAAGTTATCTCAAAATGGAGCAAACATTTGAATGTAAGATCTGAAACCATAAAACTCCTAGAAGATAAGATACGGAAAATTTCCTTGACATCAGTCTTGGTGAACATTTTTTGGATTTTACGTCAAAAGAAAGGTAACAAAAGCAAAAATAAACAAGTAGGTCTATCTCAAACTAAAAAGCTTCTGCACAGCAAAGAAACCATCAACAAAATAAATAGAAACCTACCAAATGGGATAAAATATTTGCAAATCATATATCTGATAAGGGATCAATATCCAAAATATATAAAGAACTCATGTAACTCAAAACCCTGCAAAAAAATCTGATTAAAAAAAGGACAGATTATCTGAACAGACATTTTTCCAAAGAAAACATACAGATGGCCAACAGGTACTTGAAAAGGGGCTCAACATCACTAATCATCAGTGAAATACAAATCAAAACCACCATGAGATATCACTTTACAGCTGTTAACATGGCTATTATCAAAAAGACAAGAAATACAAATATTGGAGGATGTTGAGAAAAGGGAACCCTCATGCACTGTTGGTTACAATGTAAATTGGTACAGCCACTATAGAAAACAGTATGAAATTCCCTCAAAAAGTTAAAAATAGAACTACCATATGATCCAGAAATTACACTTCTAAGTATTTTTCTAAAGGAAACAAAAACTAACTTGAAAGGATATCTGTGCGCCCAAGTTCATTGCAGTATTATTTATAATAGCCAAGACAAGTAAGCAACCTAAGTGTCTATCAATGATAAATGGAAAAGAAAATATAGTGTGTGTGTATATATATATACATACATACATATACAGTGAGATATTATTCATCCATAGCAAAGAAGGAAATCTTGTCATTTGTGACAATAAAGATGGACCTAGAGGGCATTAGCGAAATGTCAGACAAAGACAAATACTGTATGATCTCACTTAAATGTGGATTTCTTTGTTTTTGGTGAGAAAGATTCACCCGGAGCTAACATCCTTTGCCAATCTTCCTTTCTTTCTTTCTTTGCCTGAGGAAGATTAGCCCTGAGCTAACATGTGTGCCAATCTTCCTCTGTTTTGTGTGTGATTTGCCACTTCAGCATGGCTGATGAGTGGTGTAGGTCCACATCCAGGATCTGAACCCATGACCCTGGGCCACTGAAGCAGAGAACCTTAGTCCCTAAGGAAATCTCATTGAGTATCATGCCTTTAAATAACATTCATGTGTTTACGACATCAAATTTATAGCTCCAGTCCCTGAACTTTGATTAATATATTCAACTTCATGTCAACATCTCTATTAGTATTTTGAAAAGCAACTGTATTTAAAGTGTCAAAAACTGTACTCCTAATCTTTCCTCCTTCCCTTCTTCTCCGATAGTAATTCCAATCTCATAATGACAACTCTATTTTCATTATTTAAGTATACCTTGGAGGTATCCTTGATTTCTCTGTTTCTCTCACTTCTCTCAATCAAAATACCAGCAAATCTTGTTAATTCTAACTTCAAATTTATCCATAATCTGACCACTTCTTAAAATCTTCACTGCTACCATCCTGGCTCAAATCACAAACGTCTCTTGACTGGATTATGGTGATGGTCTCCTAAAAGTTCCCCCTCCCCTTCCTTATTCTCAAGAGACAGACAGAGATCCTGACAAGAGGTGACCTTTCCTTACTGCCCTAACAAAATAATATCCAGCAGCATTCACTATCATCCTTAGCCTGTTTTATTTTTCTTCAATAGACTTATTACTGTCTGACATACATACCAGGTTTATTTTCTTATTGTCTTCTTCTACCTCCATTATCTTGTTGGGAATATGAAGAATATCAATACCATCTTGACCCTAGGGACTTTGTGTTTTTCACTGCCAAATATCCAGCACCCAGAACAGAGCTTGAGACATAATAGAATTCAATCCTGTTTGTTGAATGAATATATCAATAAATGAATGGATGCATGACATTTTCTGAGGAAGTTCTCACTAGATTGCATGATTATTACCTCTATCATCATTGATGGAGAGTCTAGGCACCGGTAGACTAAATGACTTACACATGAATACATGAGTGTTATTTGTTTGGTGCAATGGAGATAGTCCAGTCCAATTCTGTCATTTTATACAGAAGTAGAAACAGGGGAAGGTGAGAAGTGGAAGGGACAGAGAGCGCATTTCTAGTGAAGGGAGGCTGTTGGTAGGAATGAGGAGGGTGGGCTTTTGGGAGGTGGAGATGACCCTGAGTTGAACAGAGGTGAGGAAAACCTGAGGGGCCAGCCCGGGGGCACAGCTGTTAAGTTCCCACGATCTGCTTTGGTGGTCCGGGGTTCACCAGTTTGGATCCCGGGTGAGGACATGGCACCGCTTGTCAAGCCATGCTGTGGCAGGCATCCCACAATATAAAGTAGAGGAAGATAGGCACGGATGTTAGCTCAAGACTAATCTTCCTCAAAAAAAAAAAAGAAAACCTGAAAAACATTAGCATGTACAGAGTGACCAAATATGCATTTTGATTTTAGTCAACTATGGGGAAGAGAGCAAATGTTAACCTCTTCATATTTATTATTGTATTTTATTTTTTATAAAACTGTCCTAGGATGATGAATTTTAGTTTTTCTACATCTTTAGATACCACCAGGAAATCCCAAACTTCTGTAGTTCTTTGGTGCTGCCATCCTTAAAACCTAATCCCCCACAGAATTCATAGTTAGAAATGAGTTTCTATCTCATTACTACATTTTGTGTCAACTCTCTCATTCTATTTTCACTATCATTAAACATAATAAAATATATGATTACTTAGGTTCTTTAGATATTTATGCTTCCTTAATTTCTGTAAAGTTCATTATATAAATAAGGATATGGGTACCAATTAGAGATTTACCAAATGGCTGAAGAAACTTCTTTGCAAAGTACTCCCTGACCTGTTCCTGGGAATCCAAGCAAGCTTGACTGACCACTGTCACAGAGAGAATAAAGGTCATCCCTTTATCAGCTTGGATGGCCTCCGACTTCTCATGAAATTCAATAGCACCTTGGCTCTTGCTGTGTTCTGAACTGTCACTATCTCAGTCTGTTCAAACCTAACCTCATTAAAAATTCAAGCTATCACCATTCTCTTCATAAAACCATAGCCAGTTTCCCTGGGTTGGAATGAGTTATTTCCTCTCAAAACTGACTGTCCCTTGCTCATATGGACTGTTTCTTAGTGTGTTTAAGATTTTCTATTTTCTATTACTGATATTTCTGGGTATGTGTACCTTGAAGCCTACTTGAGGGCAGCTTGTTTCCCTTTCTGTTCTACTTCATTGGCTAGTATAATTTTATGTACATACTATGTCCTCAGCAAATGGGAGTTGAATACATGAATGGGAAATTAAATAAATTAATGGATAACAGGATATACAAATGCATTATTATCTGTGATGTCCAGGTCCTTACGTGACGGTGTGAAGAATAAAGAAGATCCTATAATAAATATGCCATCCTCAGAGAGTGAAACTCATGAATAAGCCTGAGCAGTGATGACAGAAGAAACAATGCTTAAAGACGTAATTTGGATGAACAACACTTTGTTAAACATTCTGTATGGAGAATCTGAGATTGTATTCACACCCAATATATTTTTGGTTTCTCACATCCCACCTTGATCCATGTAAGATCTGAGGAGGTAATGCCATGTTGGATTTTAGATGAGCTTATCCTAGTAGTATCAATCATAGCTCGTTCATAGCTGTCTCTGCTTTGAACAATGTCGAAAATTGAGCTACATTCCATGTCTTCATTGATCCATACTGCAAAGTGCATAGACTTCAGTCAGGGATCACCTGGACTGGAATCCCCACTCTATCAACGTCTACCTGTGCAAGCTTGGGTTCATTCACTTTATCTCTCAGAGTTAGTATGTTGTGGTACGTGGAAAGATTGTGGTATTTGGAAAAATAAATTTATGTTTTTCTTTTGAACCTGGCAAAGAGTTAGCCATTGATGATTATGTAGCTAGGAACTAAAAGTTTTTTACTTTTTGCAATTACTGATTACAGCTTTTAGCTCTGTAATCCACCTATTGGTAACTGTGCTGCTTAGGCATTATGATATATGATTCCCACTAGGTTCCTATAGATAACATCTCCCTGGAGCCTGGGTCACCATGGGAATGGGTGTGTGAGCTGTTTTTCAGGAATTAGAACTCTTTGACCACTTCAGGCTGATTGAGACCACCAACTCATGGACTAGACTGGTGCAGATGTCCTACAGGTGAAACTTTGATGTCAAGAAGCTAAACACTCCACGGTCAGATCATGCTAACACCACGATTTTGTGAACCTGGGTCCTGAAAAGAGGCATAGAGTCTTATTACGCTTGCACAGATCATCAATTACCTCACCTCTCCTCAGCTCCAATCATCTCTCTCCACATTTCAGACCACCTTGCCCCCTATCCCATAAATATCCCTGAGTCCCTCTTTTCGGGGAAGTGAATTTGAGGCTTATGCTCTCACTTCGTCTCATCGCTGCCTTGAGATTAAACGCTCTCTCTGCTGCAATCTCGTCGACCCAGTGTTTGGCTTTCTGGGAGGCAGGCAAAAATGAACCTAATTCGGTAACACGTTTTCCCTCCCTATCAATGTGATCTTCTGGGATTCCCAGGAATTCTTTCTCCTTCATTTGGTGCCCCCATCTCATTCATATGATTATAATATCTGAAATTCCACTGGAGGAGCTTTATTTCATGTGAGTAGGACATTGCTAGAATGAAAATGACTCTGGGAGTTGAAATACAACAAAGCTATTATTAACCATCAATATCTTAATCTGAACAATTTTACAAAACCCTTCCCCTTCTAGACAGTTGTTACCTGGGTACTGAGGTATGGCTTAAACCATTCCAGCCTGTTGCCTCTTTTTGTATGGCTGTAAGCTAAAAATGGTTTTTGCATTTTTAAATGATTGAAAAAATAAAAATACAATACCATCTTGTGAAACATAAAAGTTTAAGAAATTCAAATGGTAGTGTCCATGAATAAGGTTTTATTTGACTACATCATGCTGATTATTTTACTTTTTATCTCTGGCTGCTCTTGTGGTACAGGGGCATAACTGAATAGTTATGACAGAGACTGTATAGTCTGCCAAGCCCAGAATATTTACTATGTAACCCTTTACAGAAAAAATTTGCCAACCTCTGGCTTAAGCTGTAAGAATATTTATTGCTTTCTCAGGAAGAAGTTTGAAGGTAGGTGGTTCCAGTGTTGTTTTGTTAATTCTGTGATGCCAGAGCACCTGGTTGGTGCCTCTTCAATTCTCTTGGCTGGCCCCTCATGGCTGCAAGATGGCTACAGCACCTCCAAGTATTATGTGCTCACAGGAGGGGAAAAATGGGCTCTCATTTTATTTTCCCAGAAACTCACCAGAACAATTCTATTTCTATTCTTATTGACCATAACTAGGTTACATCTATGCCTATAAGCAAAGGAGACTGAGACAGTAAGTAGTGGCAAAGAGAATAGGATTATATTATCATCTTAGACCAGGCACTGTTTCTTCTTGGCTGGGCTCATTGGTGCTTGAACAAATGTGGGGTTCTGTCATGTCTGCCACAAGGAGTTTTGGTGGATGCAATACTTTGGAGGGTAGTGAACCTGGGCATAGTTAGGTGGTTAAAGGATTTTAATCTGATGCCAGAGTGACAGGCTGAAACCCAGTTCAACCACTTAGTGACTGTACAACCTCAGGTAAATGACTGAAACTCTGTGATTCAATTTCCTTGGCATTGAAGTTTTGACCAGTTGCTAGAACCATTTTCCTTAATGTCTTAGTTTTCCTGTGAGGGCACCCTGTTTTAATTTCCCACTGAATGATAAAGGGGCTCCTGGGATTTAAGTGATCTTATGGAATTTAAAAAATGTTTTATTGCAAAAAATTTAATATATATATACAGATGTGGTCAAAGCAGACTAATGAACTCATATGTACCCAACATCCAGTTTCAACAATTATCAATTCAGGACAAATTTTATTTCATCTTACCAGGGCACCTCAACAATAGCACTATTGACATTTTGGGTCAGATAATTCTTTGCTGTTGGGAGCATTCCTGTGCATCGTAGGATGTGTCCTACCATCCCTGGCCTCTCCCCACTACATGCCAGAAGCACATCATCCCCTCCCAGGTTGTGACGATGAAAAAATTTCTCCAGAAATTGCCAAATGTCCTCTATGGGGCAAAATCACCCCCATTTGAGAACCACTGATCTATAACCACTTTCATACCAAAGGCAAGGAGAGGTACTATTTCAATTTTCTGACACTTATGGCCCATATTCCTTAGACCCATACTTTGAATGGTATCGTTTCATATAAAGCCATATCTTTGAGTTCGTGATAAGCAGGAGCTATATCTAATTGACCTCCATAAAATATAGGGCCCCTACAGAGTAAGGGCCCTGTGAACATTGGGTGAATTTAAATTTTTCACATCTCCTATTGATTTCTGAAGTTATGTTACCTATAAGGAAGTTTGCGACTTTAGTATCTAGGTCCCGCATCCCAGGAGGTAGTCAGCCTGATTAGGAGGAAAGGTATGGCTGTCTGGGGACCAATCTTCTCTCAATTGATCATCATAGCTTCCCCAGTGGTATCTCTCAAGTGGGGAGAACTCAAGGCTGAGCTTTCAGAATTTTATTTCTTTGTGGAACATTTGGGAGGCAAGTCCACTTTTCTCATGTATTAAATCAGGTGGAATAGACCCAGTGGTTTAGTCTCAGGATTCCCAAGCTTGAGGCTGCAGAGGGTGCAGCTCCTCCATCTGGTGACTCCTGAGAAGTGTGAACTTTGACTGGTAGCTGGGCCTCAGTGCTAACTGGGAAATCGGCATAAGCTGAGGGATAGTCTTAGGGCATTATTTGCATCTCTGTGGTCAGAACAGAAAAAGGAACCGTGATAACAGCAGAGCCAATTAAAAATTGGGGTGAGTTTTGTTTTGCGAGTATGTGCTTATTTTGCATGATTACAATTCTATTTTGAAAGCAATGGGAATTTTCCCATGAAGCACATGGGATTTTTCAAAGTGCTTTCTCATATGTCTGATCTTTGCCTGGGACAAGCACAGTGCTAGCCATGGACTCAGGGCTGGAGAAGGTGTGGTCTTAGTCCTTGGGGACCTTTGTTCTTGCAATATTTACTGACATCTACAATGTACCAAATACTGTGCTAAGAAGTCTAGGGCAGATGTATATCCACTCTTCATTTGTTCTATTTAGAATCATTGAATGCTATTTTGTGGAGGCACTTCAGTAAGCTCTGGAGATGTAGGGGTAGCAAGATATAATCTCTGTCCTCAGGAAGTTCACTTTTTAGTGGTGCAGATGGTCACATAAAAGAATTACCATTCAGTGTGAAAAGTACTGTGATTCCAAAATGTCCAGAAGAAGAGGGCCATGGACTCTAAGGGTCTGTGGATTTTGGGGAGGGATTTCTTGTCTCTGAGATGACTCCAATGTTGCACAGAGGATGTAAACTTATGTTCTCCTGGGATGGGCTGGGATTGGGATACATGGCACTTAACCTGTGAGGTCAGTATTATCTCCATGCTACAGTTTGGACCTTGAGACTCTGAAAGGTTAAAGAACATTCTAGATATCACATAAATATTACCTGAAGAAACCTGGATATAAACCCAGGAGTCCAGACTCTTAGCAGTGCTTTCTTGCATTTATGGATTCTTGGTAAAATTCCCCAGTTAACTTGAGAGTTTAAGGCTTGTCTTTGCCCTCTATTGTCTCTGTAATTGTAAATTTCATCAGTGAGTTCCTTCTGGCTCATAATGTCCTTAATCACCCGAGCCTGTCCCCAATCCCTGAGGAAAGAAGCTTTGTGGCATGAGGGGATGTCATGTGCCTCTTAGCCTCAGGTGTCCTGGAGTCTCCCTGTACAAGGGGCTCTGTTCATATACAGAAATCTCAGTCCAGTTGGGCAAAGTACAACATGGACAAGAAAGTCTGCAGATCAGTCAGTGCACATTCTTGGTGATGCCCTGAAGTGTCAGAAGGATGGACCGTGGAGAAGCTTGCGTTGGAGCATGAGTGGGCACTTGGTTGGAGGAGTGATTTGTATTTCTGTAGCTACTGTGGAGCATATGATTGGAGCAAATGGAGGTATCAGTATGGAGAAGAATTGTACATGAATTGAGCTGGATTCTTAGAAAGGGACAACATCATCAAGTAACCAGGTCGAGAAGGAGAAAATTAGGAGGAGAAAGCAGAAATAAGAGGGGATGCTAAGAGTCAGGGAACATCTCTTCTGAAGACTGTGAAGGGAAGTGGAGAGGTGAGAATGCTATTCTGCAAACCAAGGATGAAAAGAGAGCAAATGGAAGTAGGATGAAGGAAAGCTGCAGGCAAAAGGTAAAAGCATTCAAATGTAACAGAGAGACTTCTAACATGGAGACAGCAACACTGTTTTTTCTGCCCCACATTGTCCAATGAGGCATTCATTTCCTACATATATCTCCCCTCCTCTGGTCTGTTTTCACTAGCCCAATGTTTACAAGCAAATGATTTTCCTTGCATTTAACTAACATTCTTGATGATTCTCCATTGTTGGTAGGATAAACTCCAAAGTCCATAACAATCCTTCATGAACTGGTGTTAGACTCTATCTGCAGCTTTATTTTTGTGATTCTCTGCTTTACTCCAGCCACACATAGATGAATTTTTATAACCTTGTATACTCTTCTGCCTTTTTGGAATGTGCTTTCCTTCTTGTATATATAACTAACTCCTATTTATTTTTCAATTTCCAGGTCAGAAGCTTTTCAGATATGTAAGAGATTATTATGAATTTCACCCACTTAATGAAGGAGTCTTTTATTTTGCATCATTTCAGATCATCCCACCCAATTACTACCTCCTGATGATGACCTCATGGCTAACACACACAATGTGACTGAGTTCATTTTTCTGGGACTTTCTCCCAATCAGGATGTGCAGAAAGTTTGCTTTGTGCTGTTTCTGTTCTTGTACACAGCAATTGTGCTGGGGAATCTCCTCATTGTGCTCACTGTCATGACCAGCAGAAGTCTTGGTTCCCCCTTGTACTTCTTCCTCTGCTACCTGTCCTTTGTGGAGATCTGCTACTCATCTACCACAGCCCCCAAACTCATCACAGATTTGCTGGCTGAAAAAAAAGCCATATCTCTGTGGGGCTGCATGACACAGCTTTTCTTCATCCACTTCTTTGGTGGCACTGAGATGTTCCTGCTCACTGTGATGGCCTATGACCGCTATGTGGCCATCTGTAAGCCCCTAAACTACACCACCATGATGAACAGGCAGGTGTGTACTGTTCTGGTGGGAGCAGCATGGGTGGGGGGCTTTGTACATTCCTTTGCCCAAATTCTTCTCATCTTCCACTTGCCCTTCTGTGGCCCCAATGTGATAGACCACTATTTCTGTGACCTGCTTCCTCTGCTCAAACTTGCCTGCTCTGACACCTTCCTCATTGGTCTACTGATTGTTGCCAATGGGGGGACCTTGTCTGTGATCAGCTTTATGGTCCTCTTAACCTCCTATGTAATCATCTTGCTCCATCTGAGGACTCAAAGTTCTGAGGGGCAGCGCAAGGCCCTCTCCACCTGTGGGTCCCATATCACCGTGGTTTCCTTGTTCTTTGGGCCCTGCATCTTCATCTATCTGAGGCCTTTTACCACTCTGTCTGTGGACAAGATGGTCGCCGTGTTCTACACAGTGATCACTCCACTCCTCAACCCTGTCATCTACTCCTTGAGAAATACAGAAGTGAAGAAGGCCATGAAGAGGCTGTGGATCAAGACAATGAAACTAGATGAGAAGTGGAGGGTGGAGTCTTCGTATTGATCCTTGGGTTTAGAATGATGCTGAGTGCAAACTGATGGGGCAGAATGGGATGAAGAAAAGTTCACAGGGCTTGCTAGTTCTAAAGTTGTTGTACCTGGTTCCCATCTTCAAAAACTTCATTCTAATCACTTGGAAAATATTTCCTCTTATGGATATACTATAACTTAATTAACCATTTTCTGTTATATGTTTAGATCATTAACAATATTTTACTACCATAAATAATTCTGTGGTAAGTATTCTTGAATAGAAATCTTTATACTTCTTTCTTATGCTGATTTTCTTTCAGACTCACTTGCTATATTAAATTTACTATGTTAACAGCTATAATGACTTTACGCATAGTGTTAAATTGTTTCTCTAGAAAGGTTGTAATAATTCACCTTCCTTGTGAAAGTGGACTTGACAGAATTGGACACTGTCATTAAACATTTTCTTGATGAGAAATAAGATTTTACATAGTCTTAACCTATCTCCCCACAAGACACATCAATTGCAAAAGAACAATGTAACTCTACAATGAAGAAATCTGGAAGACACTTGCTTAAAAAATTACTCAAAGTCAACATCATCAGTACTGAGACTGGAGAGACACACAATGTCATTATTGTGGTATTCTTATCAAAATAACCTGAGTCTAATGATGACAAAATATCAGGCAAACACCAATTGAAAGAACATTCTGCAAAATCACTAGCCTGCATTCTTTAAAAGTATCAAGATAAAGAAATTGAAGAATTTTTCCAGATTATCGATAGACAATACCAAAATGCAGCCTGAGATGAGATAAGATAAGCACTGAGATGAGATAAGAACATTGCATCAAAGTTAACTTCCTGATGTTAATTGTTGTAAGTTTATGTCAGAGAATGTCCTTGGATTGAGGAATTATTTACTAAGGTATTTAAAGGTAAATGGGCATTATGTTATCGAACTTCAAATATTTCAGACAAAAGTTCTATCTACCTGTCTATCCATTTATCAATTGAGAGGATAAATAATAAACAAAATGTGGTAAAATATTAATATTTGCAGAATTTGGATTAAGGGTATACAGGAATTCTTTGTATTTTTATTGCAACTTTTTTGTAAGTCAGAAATTATTTTGAAACATAAAGTTAAAATATTTTGCAAATTAAACACCTGGCTGTGTAATATGCATTTCATTGTGTTTCTTTGCTGAGTGAGAAGCGTTGTTGTAATATTTAGCTTTGAGTCTTCTATATAAAGTTTTCAATGTTTAAAGCTTTACTTTTCTACATAGTAATATGTCAGGTTTTTCTTTTTATTCTTCCATGTATCTGTGTTTAGTTTATTACACATGATTAGTTAAATTTATATTTTCTTTTAAAATTGCTCAATTTTTAACATAGTTTTGTGCATTGGTGATATATTCATAACATTTTTAAAAATCAACAAAATAAAAAGGTACACAAGTGCAAAGTGTATTCCATGTCTTTCCTCATTCCTCCTTTTCCCTCTCCTATGTCCCCACTAGATAGACAATTCTCTGTTTCTTGTATTTCTTTTGGAGTTTCTTTAATCAAATACAGGTATAATATGTATGTTCTCTTTTATCTCTGCCTTTTGCACCAACAATAACATAGTGTGTAAATTGATCTGAAATTTGTTTTATTTACTTAACAATGTATCTTGAAGATTTTTCTATATTAATGCAAGGAAAACTTCTCCTTCTTTTCTTACACTTTTGTGGCATGCATTGAATGGATGCACCATCATTTACTTAAGTAGTCTACTGATAGATATTCGGGTTGTTTCCAACTAGCCTTGCAGTAGATAACCTTGATTTAAATATATGCATCTAAACTAGGATACATCTCCAGAATTGAAACTTCTGGATCATATGTATGTGTTTGTAATTTGATAGATATTACCAAATTGTACTTCATAGTAGTTGTACCTATTTGTACTCTCACCTACAATTCTGTCTTTCCTGTAAAATATTTTATTAAATTTGAGAATTTGCTACTCTGATAATTGAAAACCTGAGTGGTCAAATAATTTTAATTTACATTTTTCTAATTTTGAGTGAAGTTGAACATATTTTCATATATTAAAGTCCATTTTTATTTTCTGTAAACTTTTCCTATCATTTTCCCATATTTATTTTATGGGTTTTTTTTTATTATGTTCCAAGAACTAGCTATATATAAATATTTCTATGTTCTGATATGAATTGCTCTTTTCCCCCTGGTTTGTCATTTTTTTTGACTTAGTTTATTGTAATTTTTTTTGATATACAGAAGTCTTTGTTTTTATGTAGTTAATTATCGTTATATTCCTTTATGGCTTCTAGAATAGCCGAGGCCACACTGTTTCTTGTTGTGGAAGCTTTATGAATGTTTTAATATCTAGAATACTAGCTTCTCCTTGTTGCTCTTCTTTTTCAAAGCTCTTCTGGGTATTGTTTCTTTATATGATCTTTAGATTTAATTTTATTTCTCTTCCTGTTCTATATCCCCCAAAGGATTTGTAATTATTTTGACTGATGTCACATTACATTCATAAATGTATTTAGAAAAGATCAACATCATAATGATGTGAGTCTTCCCATCCAACATTATGGTTTGTCTTTCCATTTGCTGATGTCTTCTTTTCTGTTCTTCAATAAAGTTTTAAAGTTTTTAATAAATCTTTTACAGTTGTATTCTTTTATGTCTGATAACAAGACATAGTTATCTTTCAAAGTCTCTTCCTTGGCCCTGCCAATTGAAAAGTTGGAATTAAAGTTACCCCAAGATAAAATGTCATTGCCGCTGTCAATGGCTTATGGGTCTGATGACCTCTTATTGAAATTATCTTTCAAATGTTTCCCATTTCTATTCAGGGTTTTGATAAATGTTAACTTTCTTTTCTTTCTTCCATTCCAAATCTAATCAACTGCAAACTTTTTATTTGTTTATTCATTGAAATATAGATGACATACACTATTATGTTAGTTTCAGGTACAACATAGTGATTCAACATTTATATACATTATAAAACAAAATTTGATGATTACACTGAATATACATCTTGGGCCAATAACATTCAATAGCTTTGGAAAGAAAAACAGAGCTAAGTTTTTTTTATCTGAAAACTAAAATGATCCTTACAAATCTTCTGAGAGGAATTCTGCCACTGAGGACCAAATTTGAAGTAATTATAGAAACAGAGAGCATTTACTTTCAAATCTGAATTTCACAGAGATTATTCACTGTATAATAGACCCAGTTTTGCCACGAGGGTGAAATGTGCCCATCTAAGATTCCTGCCCTCTGCACAAACATCCTGTGTATGAAAATGGCACAAGGCATAAGAATCAACTGGGTACAGAGAGAAGCCTGATGAAAGATAAAGAAAGGACATAACAATGAGAGGATTGGATTATGCTTATTTTTTGGTTAAAGAAACAGAGGCTTAGAGAGGATTAGTCACTTGCCCAAGGCCACACAGTTCATATTTACACTGAGGTCTGTATTTTCCAAAAAGTAGATGATTCCACTATCTCTCTTACTCCTGAAGACTTCCTTAAATTTTTGCATGACAAAGGCGTCATATCCATCTTCCCTTACACCATAATGTGGAATGAATTTTGTACAGCAAGTGCCAGAGTTTCTCAAACTCAATTAATCTGCGTCATTTGAAACTAACCGAGCTGGCTGTTAGGCATAAGGGGGAAGCTAAAAGGAGGAGGGTTGGGGGAAGACCAAAGTTGACAAGCCTCAACCACTGTCCTTGGAGGTGGGTATGGAGAAAGGAAAGTGTGAGTATTTCAGTTTACTTATTTATATATTTATTTAATATTTGGTATTATGAATTTGATAAAATGCACCTAACATAAAATTTACCACCATAACCATTTTTACATGTACAGTTCAGTGGTATTAAAGTACTTTGACATTGTCGAGTAACAATTAGCACCACCTATCTTCAGGACTCCTTTCTTCATCCCAAACTGAAACTCTGTCCTCGTTAAACACTCGTTCTCCACCAAATCCCTGGAAACCACATTGTACTTTGTCTATGAATTTTGCTACTCTACGTACTGCATTACTTGGACACATACAGTATTTTTCTTTTTGTGGTTGGCTAAGCATGTCACTTAGTATATTCAGCGCTATTTTATAATGTGGCTAACTATTCCTTAGGCTTGTTGTGACATCCTTAAATCAGAGCCCAGGATGCTGCAAGTCTACACAGAGTCGGGTGTCAAGCCTGCCTTCTGAAGGAGGAGCACCTTAATGAGTCCCCACCACACTCTGTACTAACAGGCTGACAAGGGGGAGTAAGAGCATAATCAATTATACCCTGATGCTCTCATCAATTATATGCATGCTATTACAATTTGCTTTTAAGCTTTGTGAGCTCATTCAATTATCAAAACAGTACAGTGCAAGACGTATTTTTATTTCTGTTTTTCAGATGAAAATGATAGGCTTGGAGGGGTTTCTGTTCTTGTTTAGTGTCACACCTCTTTAAGCAACAGTACTAGGACTAAACCCAGGTGTTCTGATCCCAAACCCTGTGTTCCTGTCACCAGGTCACAGTTCTGTAGCTGTTCCCCCACCGGCAGAGGGGAGCCTGGATGCAAGCTGGCTGTGAAGTGTGTGAATATTGACTCTGGATACCTTCAGGTAAGCTGCCAGAGCTTGTCTCACCCTGAGGGAATGACCACTTCAGAGGCTGTGGTTAAGACTTTTCTGTGTCTGATCACTCTTTGACAATATTCATAGCCCTCTAGTGTATGTCTGGTCTCTTTTTCATGCCTTAGCTTCAGGAAGCAGTCCTGAAACCCACCTTAGAGTCTTTCTTTGTGCGGACTTGCTGTGCTCTGAGGCTCTGAGTTAAGCATGCTGTGACATCCCATGGTACAATAGGCTTCTATAAAGTGGACTTCAATGTCTTTGGAATTATTTCTTAGCCATTGGTCCCAAGACTATTGAGGCAGCCTGTTACATTTCCTCTTCTCCATGTCCACCTCCAAGGACCATAGTTGAAGCTTGATGACTGTTCTTACCCTTTCAGCTTCTGCCTCATGCCTTGTAGGGAGCCAGGTTAGTTTCACAGGTTGCAGAATAATTGAAGTTGAGAAACTCTAGCACTCACTGTAAAAACTTGATTCTACATATGATTTAAGGCAAGACTGAGTGAAAATTTTATCGTGCAACCAATATAAATCACACTTCAGAGCAGAAGATGTAGTGGAAGCACCTATGTTTTGAAAGATTCAGTACTCAGTTCAAATATGAGCTGTGTGGCCTTGAATTAGTGACTGAATCTCTCCCAGTCAACATTTTATATATAAAATATTCTCACATTTTTGTTGTAGGATTCATTAGCTAGTGCATGTACCTGGATCAGAGAAAATGCTCCAAGACAGCATTATTACTAACTCAAATCCTATTTTGAGAATATTATTAAGCAGCTGATGATGCTTTGTTCACTTATATCAAGGAGATTATGTTTTGGATAAATCTAGGCAGAGGGGACTCTAGAGGGAGCAGAATGACAATCATCCTCAAGGCCTCAAAAGTATGCTTCTAATTTTTGAAGGATAGTTCTTTGATTTTCTAATTCCAGGCTGTCAGTTCCTGTGCTTTAAACCATGGTCACTTTGAGCAATGTGGCTGAAATCGTTTTCTTGGGATTTTCCCAGAACTGGCATGTGCAGAAGATTATTTCTGTGATTTTTCTCCTCACATGCACAGCCATCGTGCTGGGTAATTGCCTCATTATGGTGATCATCATGGCTAGCAAAGGGCTTACCTCCCCCATGTATTCCTTCCTCAGCTACTTGTCTTTCATGGAGATCTGTTACTTTTCTGTTGCAGCCCCTAAGCTCATCCTTGGCTCTTTTATTGAGAGGAAATTCATTTCCTTCAAGGGCTGCATCACATAGATATTTTTCTCCATTTCTTTGGTGGCACTGAGATCTTTCTCCTGACAGTCATGGCCTATGACTGCTATGTGTCTATCTGCAAGCCCTTGCACTACACTGTCATCATGAACCAGCATGTGTGGTTAAGCCATGCCTGTCATTTCTGCCCCTGCAGTCTCTGTTTGCAGGCATATGCTGCAATTCATCTGTCTTCTCCTGCAGCCTCTGTTCAATGGTGCACATGCCAGTTCTACTGTGGGTAGGGAGCAACGGCTAAGCTGCACCTTGTCTGCCCCTGCAGCCTTTGTTCACAGGTGTCCACACCAGTGTGAGGATCTGCACCTTTGATTGCTGCTGCTAGGTGACAAGAGGGGGAGGTTTTCCTAGTTCCACTGCTTCCCAGAAGTCCAGTCGACCTGATGCGGGGTCGGTGAGGACCCACGGGCAGTCAGAGATGCTGCTGTCAAATGTGGAAATGCAGCATGAGAAATCCCTTCACAGACTTCATCCTAGAGACCCTTTTGATCCTGTCCAATCCCAAAACAGTGAGGCAATTGAAACTGAAAGAATATAATTATCCCAAGGCCACCACATCAGTAAAGTTAGAGACAAAGAGAGATCATAGGTACCCCAATTTCACATCACTTTCTCCTCCTATTTGCCCTACCTAATCATCTGTTTGTCATCCCAAATTGTTTTCTCTCCATCAGTCTCCTCATTGCATTTTTCACTTCAGCATTCTTGAAGGAGTAATTGCTGGGGTTTAAGAGGTGTGACCACCAAGTAAAATACAGCAACTATGTTGTCTGCAGGGAGGGTGGCACAGGGCCTCATGTAGAGAAAGGAACAGGGAATGAAAGCCCACAACTGCAATGTGAGAAGTGCAGGTGAACAGGGCCTTGGGCTGGCCTTCGGAAATACGGCTCCTCGGACAATGCAGGATGACCACGTAGGAAGCAAGCAGCACTATGAAGCTGGTTACTGAAACGGGGCTGCTGTTGTCCATGATTAGCATGCCAATAAGGCAATTGTCAGAGCAGGCCAGCTTCAGCACAGGTTGGAAATCACAGAAGTAGTGCTTGAGGAGCTTTGGGCCACAGAAAGCCAACTGGACTATAATGAAGGATTGCCCAACAGAATGCAGCAGGACTCTACCCTATACCACTCCAACCAGGAGCTGTGTCTTGGTTCTAAACAGCTTAGTTAGGTCACCTGTGACACAGTTTCCCTCCGGTTGTTGATTTGCCCTGATGACAGGGAACACTCTTCTAGGTGAAGGAGATTCTCTCTACCAGTCCACAAGGGCTGTTTGTTAAAAGCATAAAGCTTCCCTCCGCCTAAGTATGGGGACGCACCAAGGTTCTGGCCTGGGCCCTGTTCCTTGAGGGGAAGATGTAAGCATTGTGTCTGAGCAGGTTTAGAAAGATTGAAATGTGCCAGAAGAATAAGTACGATAGGCATGAGTTACAAGCTGGAAACAAACTGCGTTTCTATAGCCTTTTGAATCAGAAGTTGCTGGTACGCTGTAAGAGCACTGTGGAAAGAGAGTTCTTTCTCAGCTATATATACCGCTGGAAGTGAGACAGTTTGTGGCTTGTCTTATCTTGAGGGATGAATGTAATGCTTTGTGGGTGGCAGCTCTAGAGCAACATATGGCAGGGCTGACAGATAATGTGCCTTTTGAGATAGGTGTTTTCAGACCGCCTTTGGAGAATTATGTTACTCTTCACCAGGGGGTTCTCCCTGAAGGAAACAAACTGTAATCCTGCAGGAGTTCTTCCAGACCTTGCCAAGAGTCAGAAGCAAGAGTGTTTCTCCTGCTTGGGATCTCATGGACAGCAAGCAAGACACATTGTGTCTTCACTCTTCACTGCTTTGTTAGGTCACCTGAGACACGATTTCCCTCTGGCTGCAGAATTGCCATGCTGGCAGGGAGCATTCTTCTAGGGGAAGGACATTGTCTTGGTCAATGCACAAGGGCTGTTTGTTAAAAGCATATTGCTTCGCTCCTCCTAAGCATGTGGAAGCACCAACGTTCTGGCATGGGGCCCTTTCCTTGAGGGGAAGATGTAGGCATTGTGTCTGAGCAGGTTTAGATAGGGTTAAATGTGCCAGAGCAGAAGTGCAACAGCTGCAAGTTAGAAGCTGGAAATAAACCACTTTTCTGCTGCCTTTTGAATGAGACGTTGCTGGTACACTGTAAGAACACTGTGGAAGGGGAGTTCTTTCTCAGGTTCCTAAAGCACTGGAAGGAAGATGGTTTGTGGCTTGTCTTATCTTGAGGGATGCATTTAATGCTTTGTGCATGCCAGCTGTAGAGCAATGTATGGCAGGGCTGACAGCAAATGTGCCTTTTGAAATAGGTACATTCTGACTGCCTTTAGAGCATTTAGGTGAACATTACCAGGGAGCGCCTCCCTGAAGGCAACAAACTGCAATGCTGCAGGAGATCTTCCAGGTCTTGCCAAGAGCCAGACGCAAGAGCGTTTCTCCTGCTTGGGATCTCATGGAGAGCAAGCAAGACACATTGTGTCTTGGCTCTAAAATGCTTTGTTAGCTCACCTGTGACACGGTTTCCCTCCGGCTACTGTTTTGCCCTGCTGACAGGGAGCGTTCTTCTAGGTGAGGAAGATTCTCTATGCCAGTCCACAAGGGCTCTTTGTAAAAAGCATATTGTTTTGCTCCTCCTAAGCATGTGGAAGCACCAACGTTCTGGCCTTGGCCCTGTTGTTTAAGAGGAAGATGTAGGCATTTCGTCTGAGCAGGGTTAGCAAGATGAAAATGTGGCACAAGCAGCAGCACGATAGCGGTGATTCAGAAGATGGAAAGAAGCCGCATTTCTCCTACCATTTGAATCCGATGTTGCCAGTATGCTCTAAGAGCACTGTGGAAAGGAGTTCTTTCTCAGCTTCCTAAAGACCTGGAAGCAAGACGGTTTGTGGCTTGTCTTATTTTGAAGGATGGATAGAATGCTTTGTGCATCCCAGCACTAGAACAATGTTTGGCATGGCTGACAGCAAATGTGTCATTCGAGATAGGTGCTTTCTGCCTGCCTGTGGACAATTTGGTTGCTCTTTGCCGGGGATGCTTCCCTGAAGGAAACAAACTGCAATGGTCCAGGAGTTTGTCCAGGCCTTGCCAAGAGCCAGAAGCAAGAGTGTTTCTCCTGCTGGGGATATCATGGAGATCAAGCAGGACACATTATGTCTTGGCTCTACACTGCTTTGTTAGGTGGCCTGTGACACGGTTTCCCTCTGGCTGCTGATTTGCCCTGCTGGGAGGAAGTGTTCTTCTAGCTGAGGGAGATTCTCTCTGCCAGTGAAAACGGCTGTTTGTTAAAAGTGTATTGTTTCACTCCTCCTAAGCATGTGGAGGCAGCAACCTTCTGGGCTCAGACCTGTTGCTTAAGGGGAAGATGTAGGCATTTCATCTGAGCAGGGTTAGCAAGATGGAAATGTGCATGAAGCAGAAGCGCAACAGCACGAGTTAGAAGCTGGAAAGAAAATGCATTTCTGCTGCCTTCTGCATCTGATGTTACTGGTATGCTGTAAGAGTACTGTGGAAAACCAGTTCTTTCTCAGCTTCCTAGAGAGCTGGAAGTGACATGGGTTGTGGCTTGTCTCAGACTCAGGCATGGAGGCAATGCTTTGTGCCTTCCACCTCTGCAGCAATGTAAGGCATGGCTGGAGCAAGTGTGCCTTTCCACAGAGGTGCTTTTTGATTATGTCCCCGCCAGTCCAGAAGGGCTGTTTGTTAAAAGCCTATTGTCTGTCTCCTCCTAAGCATGTGCAAGCACCTACCTTGTGGCCTTGGACCTGCTGCTTAAGGGGAAAATGTAGGCATTTGGTCTCAGCAGGGTTGGCAAGATGGAAACGTGGGCAGAAGAGGAGTGTGAAAAGCCACAAGTACAAGCTGGCAAGACACAGCATTTCAGCTGCCTTTTGAATGCGAAGTTGCTGAAGGGCTGAGGAAAGGGAGTTCTTTCTCACCTTCCTAAAGACCTGGAAGCGAGATAGTTTGTGGCTTGACTGACATTGAGGGATGGATGCAATGCTTTGTGCATTCCAGCTCTAGAGCAATGTAGGGCACAGCTGAAAGCAAATGTGCCTTTCTGACATATGTGCCTTCTGACTTGCTCTCCGCCAGTGCACAAGCGCTGTTTGTTAAATGCCTACTTTCTCTCTCCTCCTAACCTTGTGAAGGCACAGGAGTCCAAGCCTCGGCCCTGATACTTCAGGGGAAGATGTAGGCCTTTGTTCTGAGCAAGGTTGGCAAATGGAATTGAGGCAGAAGCAGAATTGCCAAAAGCCTGGTGTTCCAACCTGGGAAGAAATGGCCTGCCAGCTTCCTTTGTTGGAGAGTTTGCCGGTATGCTATAGGAGCACTATGGAAAGCTAGTTCTTTCTCAGCTTCCGAAAGAGCTGGAAGCGAGATGGTTTGTGGTTTGTCTCATCTCAAGGGATGGACGCAAAGCTTTGTGCCTTGCAGCTCTAGAGCAATATACGGCACAGCAGAGAGCAAATGTGCCTTTCCAACATAGGTACTTTCTGTCTTGCTCTCTACCAGTGCACAAGTGCTCTTTGTCAAATGCCCACTTTCTCTCTCCTGCTAAGCATGTGAAAGTACAAGAGTCCAGGCCTTGGCTTTGTTAATTACGGGGAAGACATAGGCCTTTGGTCGGAGCATGGTTGGCAAGATGGAAATGAGGCAGAAGCAGAAGTGCCAAAAGCCTGGTATTCCAACCTGGCAAGAAACGGCCTTCCAGCTCCCTTTGTTGGACAGTTCACTGGTACACTATAAGAGCACTATGGAAAGCTAGTTCTTTCTCAGCTTCCTAAAGAGCTGGAAGCAAGAGGGTTTGTGGTTTCTCTCACCATGAGGGATGGATGCAACGATTTGAGCCTTCTGGCTCCAGAGCAATGTAGGGCATGGGTGACAGCAAATGCAGCTTTCAGACATGGGTACTTTCTGTCTTGCTCTCCGCCAGTGCACAAGCACTGTTTGTTAAGTGCTACTTTCTCTCACCTCCTAAGCTTGTGAAATCACAAGAGTCCAGGCCTCGGCCCTCTTGGTCAATGGGGAGATGTAGGCCTTTAGTCCGAACAGGGTTGGCAAGATGGAAATGAGGCAGAAGCAGAAGCGCCAAAAGCCTGGTGTTCCACCCTGGGAAGGAACGGCCTTCCAGCTCCCTTTTGTTGCAGAGTTTGCCGGTATGCTCTAAGAGCATTATGGAAAGCTAGTGCTTTCTCAGCTTCCAAAAGAGCTGGAAGCGAGACGGTTTGTGGCCTGTCTAACATGGAGGGAAGGATGCAATGCTTTGTGCCTTCCAGCTCTAGAGCAATGTAGGGTATGGCTGAGAGCAAATGTGCCTTCCTGACATAGGTGCTTTCTGTCTTGCTCTCCACCAGTGCACAAGCGCTGTTTGTAAAATGCTTACTTTCCCTCTCCTGCTAAGCATGTGAAAGCACAGTAGTCCAAGACTCGGCCCTTGTACGTAAGGGGAAGATGTAGACCTTTGGTCGGAGCAGGATTGGCAAGATGGAAATGAGGCGGAAGCAGAAGTGCCAAAAGCCTGATGTTGCAACCTGGCAAGAAACGGCCTTCCAGCTCCCTTTAGTTGAACAGTTCGCTGGTACACTATAGGAGCACTATGGAAAGCTAGTTCTTTCTGAGCTTCCTAAAGCGCTGGAAGCAAGAGGGTTTGTGGCTTGTCTCACCTTGAGGGACGGATGCAACAATTTGAGCCTTCTGGCTCCAGAGCAATGTAGGGCATGGCTGACAGCAAATGTACGTTTGAGACATGGGTACTTTCTGTCTTGCTCTCCGCCAGTGCACAAGCGCTGTTTGTTAAATGCTTACTTTGTCTCTCCTGCTAAGCATGTGAAATCACAAGAGTCCAGGCCTCGGCCCTCTTTGTCAATGGGGAGATGTAAGCCTTTGCTCCAAGCAGGGTTGGCAAGATGGAAATGAGGCAGAAGCAGAAGTGCCAAAAGCCTGGTGCTCCAACCTGGGAAGAAAAGGCCTTCCAGCTCCCTTTTGCTGGAGAGTTTGCCCATAGGCTATAAGTGCACTATGGAAAGCTAGTTCTTTCTCACCTTCTGAAAGAACTGGAAGAGAGACGGTTTGTGGCTTGTCTCATCTTTAGTGATGCATGCAATGCTTTGTGGCTTGCAGCTCTACAGCAATGTAGGGCATGGCTGTCAGTAAATGTGCCTTTCTGAAATAGGTGATTTCTGACCTGCTCTCAGCCAGTGCTTAAGTGCTGTTTGTGAAAAGGCTATTGTCTCTCGGCTACTAAGCATGACATAACACAAGAATCTAGGCCTCGGCCCTGGTGCTTAAAAAGAAGATGTACACCTTTGGTCCGAGCAGGGTTGACAAATGGAAACGAGGCAGAAGCAGAAGTGGCAAAAGCCTGGTGTTCCAACCTGGGAAGAAACGGCCTTCCAGCTCCCTTTTGTTGGAGAGTTTGCCAGTATGCTATAAGTGCACTAAGGAAAGCTAGTTCTTTCTCAGCTTCCGAAAGAGCTGGAGCAAGACAGTTTGTGGCCTGTCTCACCTCGAGGGACGGATGCAATGCTTTGTGCCTTGCATCTCTAGAGCAATGTAGGGCATGGCTGACAGCAAAAGTGCCTTTCTGAAATAGGTGGTTTCTGACTTGCTCTCAGCCAGGACTCAAGCGCTGTTTGTGAAAAGGCTATTGTCTCTCGGCTACTAAGCATGAGGTAGCACAAGAATCTAGGCCTCAGCCTTGTTGCTTAAAGGGAAGATGTAGGCCTTTGGTCCAAGCAGGGTTGGCAAGATGGAAATGTGGCAGAAGCAGAAGTGCCAAAAGCTGTGAGTTCCAACATGGGAAGAAACGGCCCTCCAGCTTCACTTGGAGGAGAGTTTGACGGATCGTTGTGTAGGGGAAGAAGACATTTCCCCCTCCCAAATGTGGGTTCATCTGGCTGCAGAACGAATTAAATTCACATGAGTCAGAATAGTAAGAGAAAATTAAACAAAGCTTTATTAGGAACCACGGCCCGGGGCCTTTCTTCCAGAAGGAAGAAAGGACACCGAAGAAGTGGGGTTCACATAGTGGTTATATACCCCCAAACAGGGTGTTTCACAAGTGATTGAAATGTTCCTCCCACAATAGTCACAAGATTGCCATGTGGCACAGCACTTGATGGACACAGCAGGTAGTGGTCTGCTATCTCAGAGGGCGTAGCAGGAGGATAGTCGATTGTCTGGAGCTGGGCGGTGACAGGTGAGCACAGCAATCAGTTCCTAGCCTAAGGAAAGATGCTTAATCCTTAAAGAAATGCCAAAGTTGGGAGGGGGAGGGAAGTCAGCTACAGGAGGTTACCAGAAACAGGCACAATAAAATGTAGATTTAAGTCCTTTCCTTTGGTATTGATTAAGAGTTTCTAGAGAGAAGGTCATAGGCTTTCTTCTTCCTGGTACAGAGAGGGAGGCACCTTTACAGATATTTACCTTACAAATGTAAATGTGTCCTAATGAAGGGCAAGTTCCATTCCTCCTTCCCTGTCCCAGTTTATCAAAAGCAATCAACCTCAAATAATCCTGATGCCAGAGAGACATATCTTAGGGTGGCCAGTTTCAGGTCCCCACAGCTCCAAGAGCACAATTGAAAGCTAATTCTTTCTCAGCTTCTGAAACAGCTGGAAATGAGACGGTTTGTGGCTTGTCCCATCATGAGGGATGGATGCAATGCTTTATGCCTTGCAGCTCTAGAGCAATGCAGGGCATGGCTGAGAGCAAATGTGCCTTTCCGACATAGGTGCTTTCTGTCTTGCTCTCTGCGAGTGCACCAGCGCTGTTTGGTAAAAGCCTACTGTCTCTCTCCTCCTAAGCTTGTGAAAGCTCAGGAGTCCAGGCCTCGGCCCTGGTACTTAAGGGGAAGATGTAGGCCAATGTGCCGAGCAGGGTTGGCAAGATGGAAATGTGGCAGAAGCAGAAGTTCTAAAGTGGCGAGATCAGGGCTGGAAAGAAACGACGTTCCATTCTCCTTTGTAGGACAGGTTCCCCGTATGCTGTAAGAGCACTGTGGAAAGCGAGCTCTTTCTCAGCTTCCTAAAGAGCTTGAAGCAAGACCTTAACCCTGAACATAACGCTAATGCTAAACACAACCACAACCGCAACTTTAGCGCCTAACCGCAACTCTCAGGCCTAACCCTGACCACAACCCCAAAACGAGCCCCAAGGTTAATCCAAACACAAAGCCCTAAACCTAAGTCTAACCTGGACCATAAAGTTTAATAGTAACCCTAAACCCTAATGCTGAATCGAAAAAGAACTGGAACATGAATCCGAACCCGAACCCAGAGCATAACCATAACGCTAAGGCTAACCCTAACCCTGACCATAACCCTAACAATAAACTCTAACCCAAACACTAGCCCTAACCCTAACACTAAGCATAACAGTACAAGCTAACCCTAAACCTAAACACCAACCCTACCGCTAGCCCTAACCCTAGCCCTACCCATAGCCCTAGCCCTAGCACTAACTCCTAGCCCTATCCCTAACCCTAGCCCTAACAATAACACTAGCACTAGCCCTAACTGTAGCTCTAACCCTAACCCTAACACCTACCTCTAACCCTAACCCTAGTGCTAGCCCTAACTCTAGCCCTAGCCCTAGCCCCAACCCCAACCCTAACCCCTAACCCTAACCCTAACACCGACCCTGACACCGACCCCGACCCCAGCCCCAACCCCAGCCCCGACCCCAGCCCCAGCCCCAGCCCCAGCCCTAGGCCTGACCCTGACCCTGACCCTGACCCTTGCCCTAGCCCTAGCCCGAACCCAAACCCAAACCCTAGCCCAAACCCGAACCCAAACCCGTACCCCAATAAATCCACATTTATCTATTCAGTATCTACTCAACACATACCTTTTAAGTACCTATTGTGTAGAAGACCATGCTGTTGGAGACACATGAAGACTATTTGGCTACAGTCCTTAAATACTTCATAATTGACTGCTGATATCAGACATGTTTCTAATTAATCTCACACTACCGTCACAAGATGCACTAAGAGTTGATGGTGGGGTGAGTGTACAAATTAGTTGCTTAAATACTTTGAAAGTCTTGCAAGTTAGTACAAGATAGTAAATAATGCAGTAAGACCTTTCCATACTTACTCTTCTGCTGTTTCTCTCTTTAGGTGCTGCCAAACTGAATCACTGGGCATTTCTCCCAACATTCCAGTCTCCCTATCTAGAATTAAAGAACATTAATAGCTTAAGACTTTATTTATTGCTTCATTTTCAGGATGAGAAAACAGATCCAGATTAAGTGTCACAGGACATGCCTGAGAATAGAGCTAGTGGCAGAACAGAAGCAGACACCATTCTCCTGATACAAACTAAATATTATGCCGTCTTGCTCATCCATCTCTGTTTAAAGTCCTCCCGACCTCTGAGGTTCAGCTTAATCATTACGGCCTCCATGAAGCCTTTCCTGATCCTCCCCAGTAAATGAACTCTCCCACCAGAGGACTTTGCTCATAATGAGTGCATCTAACAGAAACACCAACTTTAACTAGGGCTTTCTTCCCTGATTATTCTAGCTGGAGAGTCTCCAGCCCAAAAGACAAGAGAAATGTGAATTCCTGGTACCAGGGCTCTCTCTGCATATGAGGACAAAATGTAAAAAATGGTGGCCACCACATTCCACTTTTTCCTAAAAATACCAGCAATTTTTGCATTATACAAACTCTTGGTACTGCCATTTTCTTCTGATGTTGCAATTACTATTGCTAAGGTCATTAATGCCTTTATTGCAAAATGCAATGAATACTTTCCTGTTTTACCTTTGTAATGGTCCCAGTAACTCTCCTTTCATATATCCAGTTATTCAGCAAATATTTAATGAGACCAGATACTGCATTAGATGCTAGGAATGCAATGGTGAGGAAAACACCCAAGGGTCCTCTCATTAGGAGATAAGATGGAGCACAAAAGACACCAGCCATCAAGCAACCACCAGAGTGTGGTAAATGCTACACTGGAGGAGTCCCAGGGCATCCAATCTAGTTCAACAAAAATGATATTAAAGTGAAATCTGAAGGAATAGTTCAGAGGGAACATGAAGGACTGGAGGCAAAAACACACACACACATTTGAGGAATTTAAAGAAGTTCCTGAAGGGCAGGGGAAGTTAAGGAGGGACATTTCATAAAGGGCTTTGCAAACTGTGACAGAGTTTGGGTTAAAGGCAATGAAAGCCATGAAAAGGTTATGAAGAGGGTAAGGAGAGGACAAAGATAACTGGCTGCAATTTAAGAAAAACATTTCTACCATCTCCATTATTTTTTATTCTGTCTTAAATGATCTTCACTGTTGCCTTATTCTGATACTTTAAGGAGCTAAATTAAAAGAACATCTATAATGGATGTGAGAGAAAACAATAAGCTCTCCACGCATCACAGGTAAATTATATGTAATACATAAGTTATTTTTGCAGACTCCTGATTAACATTACAAAATAGATAAGGTTAACAATAGACTAACAGGTAATTTTATCTTCCTTTTATTTGAAATTTGCCAGCACCAAATTATTCATGCTAACTGAACAGATATATACATAACCTAACATGATCAATAATCCAGATCTTTTCTATTTCACTTTGAAATGTGCCTTTTAATTTTCATTTAAACACAGGCATCTCTGAAATCTAGAATTTACTTAAAGCCACACCACAGAAAAGGGCCAGTTCCTAATACCTGTCGACGAAAATAATCCATAACCAATCTATAAATGAAAATTTGGGTGAGTTTATTCTGAGCTTAAATTTTAGGATTATAACCTGGGAGAGTCTTTCCACAAAGGAACAGAGCACTCCAAAGAGGTGGGGGGGTATACAGGGTCGTTATATACCCTTAAAGAGGATGTTTCACATATGATTGGAATGTCCCTTTTACAATAGTCGTGAGACTACTCTGTCGGCACAGCGATTGATGGAAACAGCAGGTAGGTCTTCTGTCTCAGTGAACACAGCAGGGTGGCAGTCTGTTGTCTCCAGCTGAGTGGTCACAGGTGAGCTGGGAGGTGAATGCAGCAATCAGTTCCTAGCCTAAGGAAAAATGCTTATCCCTAAGGAAATGCTAATGTGGGGGGAAGTTGCACCTTTATCTCAAGGGCCTTTGTTCTGGCCATAGGAAATGTCTAAGCAGATATGCAATGCGTGCTCTATAGCCACAGTCAGGCCCTTTTGAAAAAAAAAGTCAGGCCTCATTAGGTTTATACCAAATGGCTTCCTCATATGCTCCAATATATCCTATTGCTTGCCATTTTTATTTGTCATACCTAATCTTGTACCCTTTCCATAGACTGAAAGCATATTTTAGGCTGGTGTCAAGATTTGGTAGAGTGGTTTAGACCTTTTTCTTTACACTTTTTTATATTCTATGACTTTTTTTAAACAGCAGGAAGGAGTCGCTTTATTTTTCTGGTAATAAAAACATTTCCACATAGAAAACAGAGTAGAAGTACCCTCTTTCACATCTTCCTTGAGAAGAGTCAGGTTAAATAATTGCGTTTAGAGCTTCTCTGAGGCACAAGACCTTGACAAAGCAGTGTGGAATCAAGGCTATCGTTTAGGCTTGCATGCTGGTAATTTGAATAGTGACTGTTTTCTAAAATATTTTGTGGAAAATACTAAAATGAACAGCAATTTCAGCAAACAATGAATAACAAAACAAGGATGTTACAGAACTTTAAAATATTTTTTGAGGGGCTGGCCCGGTGGTGCAGCGGTTAAGTTCCCACGTTCTGCTTCTCGGCGGCCCAGGGTTCACCAGTTCCGATCCCGGGTGTGGACATGGCACCACTTGGCACTCTATGCTGTGTAGGCGTCCCACTTATAAAGTAGAGGAAGATGGGCACAGATGTTAGCTCAGGGCCAGTCTTCCTCAGCAAAAAGAGGAGGACTGGCAGTAGTTAGCTGAGGGCTAATCTTCCTAAAAAAAAAATTTTGATAGAGATCACTGATTAAAGATTTTTGAACTGCATACAATTAATCAAGGAATGAAAAGTGCTTTTACACCAAACCTAAACATAACAAACATGCTGACAATATTGTTACTTGAAATATTTAATATTTAAAGATATTATAAGAAAGTTAAGGCAAAATACTATTATTCTGAAAATGAAAGTGTCAGGACAAACTCCTTTTTACCTACTCAATAGTTTGTATAGATAATACAAAATCTAGTTATTAGCAATTACTTCCAACTTTGCAGTACAGATCTTCCTCAACTTATGATGGGGTTATGTCTCAATAAAACATCTTAAGTTGAAAATATCCTAAGTCAAAAATACATTCGGTACATCAAACCTAGCAAATGTCCCAGCTTAGCCTCGCCTACAGTGACCACGCTCAGAGCACTAACACTCACAGTCAGACAAAAGCGTCTCACACAAGCCTGCTGGATAATACAGTGTCAAGTATCTCTTGTAACTGATTGAATACTGCACTGAAAGTGGGAAACAAAACGGGTGACTGGGGTCAGAGTGGTTGCAGCG
This sequence comes from Equus caballus, assembly GCF_041296265.1. Lineage (NCBI taxonomy): Eukaryota > Metazoa > Chordata > Mammalia > Perissodactyla > Equidae > Equus > Equus caballus. The sequence goes on from NC_091695.1 coordinate 18,696,583, forward strand.
TATCGGCTGTTCACCCTCGTGATCGCCAGACGGACTGAGCGCTGAGGCTCCCTGCACTGCCAGCATCCTGAGGCAGGATCGTGCACATCCCGTTGGCCCGGGAAAAGATCAACATTCAAACTTCTGAGCACCATTTCTACTGAACGTGTATCGCTTTCACACCATCGTAAAGAGGAAAACTTGTAAGTCAAACCGTTTAAAGTGGAGGATTGTCTGTATTTTCAAATAAAAATTAGTAAAGTGACAGTGGATTTATACCTCTTTATAGGTGGAAAAGGGCTAAAAGAGTTGTATCTTAACATAGAAACTCAAGTATTTTCTGTTATTGTCAGCTGAGGTGTATATTTCATCAAATGACACAACCATTTGAGAAAAAGATGGGTGGGCCCTATAGCACTCATATCTAGTAAATGGTTTAGGACACTGTGAGATGATGAGTGTTATGTGAGGAATCTATAACATGACGATGCTTTTGGATAATACAATACCTCAGTTTTCAATTCTTAAAAAAAAAAACCCAAAAACATTCTGATTTTGTTGTTTAAAAAATTGTTTTCATTTTAATGATCTGAGTTAGTAATAAATATACAAAACTGTCCTTCACATTTCCAATTTCCATACATCGTATTATGGACCACTTAAAATTCTGGACTACAAATGCAAGTTTCTTTGTGTCTTTAACTTCAATTATTGTCATTTATAAATAAAGGTGATTTGCAAAAATATGCATTTGTGAACACAGATGCCAAAGGTTGTACATGTAAGTTAATGCACAACCAAAAGCGTACACTGTTCATTGGTGCAGTTATGTGTCACATGCCACTGACACAATTAGAAGCAGTCATCCTGGGATATTTCACTCTAGCTGAAAAGCAGTCTTGAGAAACAGATGGAACTATATTTTTAAACAAAAATTGTATTCTATAAATACAATAAAATTCACAAACGTGTACATCTGAAGCAACTCTTGAGACCCAAAGCTGATTCAATAACTCTGCTGCTATATTGGTTTTATGGATATATCTCCAAAGTCATAGGTTTGGAAATAGTTGCTTTAAAGAAAATAAATATGCATATTAAAAGGAAAGTAAGGCTTTAAAAAATGTGATGAAAGCTTTGAAAACAGTAATAATGTATGAATAATCTATGTTTTAACTTTTAGAAATTTAAAGAAGTTTAGAAATTTAAAGATAATCTAAACATTTATTAAGCCATTATAATTAAAGTTTTCCCATCTTACCAATGTTTTCTATTTGAAAGTGTAATAGAAAAATGGGCGGTTTCTATTGTTGAGCTACTATGATAATTCATAAATCATTATAAATTTATGACTTCGATAGAGGCTCAAGTAGTGGAAACTGGTTATCGTGCAAATGAAAAGCAGGAGCCTGCTTGCTTCTCCAAACAGTAATGTGAACTGGAAATAAATACCAACACAAAGCGATTTTTTATACAAAATTATTTTCAGGTATCAGAAGGTAGGAAAATCAAATCTTTCTTAAAAATGTTTTCCTGGGTTGTGCAACATGTGCTTTACCTCTTTGACTCAATCCACCCCCTAAAGTTATTTCTATTATAAATTTCAATCTGCCTGGCAAGGACTGTGAAGGCTAAACAGCTAGGTATTTGACATCATCCCCAAGGACAGACTGATGTATAGCTGTCATAAGTGTCCCACTTTTCTCTAAGGCCTGGAGTTTGATGTCTGTCTATGCTACGTGGATCACATGACAGAGGATGGTGCAAAGTTACAACCAGGTCTCCTCCAGGCAGTCCTATAGACTTGGCCTCTGATATCACTAAAACACTTGTTTTACTAAAATGAATTCAACTGCAAACAGTTGGAGCGCAACTGTAGTTGAAAAGGAAATGGGTTATTTTCTACAAGAAACATCTGTATTTCCTAAGGGTCTTATCATGAAGAAAATGTGGCTAGTGGTTTCAAACAGGTACTTCAAGAGTTACCCTAAATGCAAGATGGCTTTTTAAAATATTTAAACCAACAATGATTCAGGAAAGTAAGCTGGGGGAGTAATATGAAGACTTGTAACACTACATTAGGAGATGCAGTATCTGCTGTGCACTTTGGAAATGAAAGAAACCAATTCTAGCCAGAGTCAATATCAGAAAGAAATATGGCTGCTTCCTACTCTTCTCCATTTAGCAAAATTAATTGTATGATGCTCATTGCTGATATTCTCTCACTTGAGTTAGGCAAAATGAATCAAATAAGTTACTTTTGTTTTCCAAATAAGCTGCCTAAACGGTTTTTTTGTTTTAAACTTTCAGAAATCGAACGTTTAACCCTTGAGAGAAAGTGCTATTATTGAGTATCCTGTCTAAAGGCAGGTACAAGGATTGTTGGATTAATGATTATTGCTCTTAAAAAGATAACCATCAGAAACAAATATGTTAAGTTTACCTCAAAGACTGATTTTTCACCCAATGCTACAAGGTTTCATTCTCAAATTGAGTCATGTGTTACCTTCAATTCTTTGCCAGTTTACTGAGGTTTTAGCTACTAAATGTTGATCTATTAACTCAAAATCAAGACAACAGCAATATCCAGATACGCATGTCTTATTTGGGCATTAAGCAGTAACACTGCTTTCTGGATAGGACTTAAGGCACTAAATGGTGGTAAAATAAACAAGTAGGATGATTAACAACATCTTTAGAATCCTAAAAAAGGAGATCGTTTAGAAGGACACTAGTAAATCTTTTTCTCGAACAAATAAGGCATCCTGTTGGCAAACACAAATAAAATACAAGGTCATGTTGAACCTAATACGTTCACTGTCTCAGCTAAACGACTCAAAAGACCAGTTATCGAACTAAAGAAGGCTACGATATACATCTAAAGGTTGGAAAGGCACCCAAAGGAGAGCTCCACCACTTCCAGTTCTCAGGTAAGCTGTGTTTAACACTGCATGAGGTCTACTAAAAGTTTATTCCTCAAAATGTATAATGCGGTTAGATTTTTATTTTGATAAATCAGTTAATCAAGTGCTAATTTAGTAAGAAATTTATTTTCATGAATCAGGAAATTACTGCAGTGTCTAACACAACCCTATTTATAAAGCTAAACTAATTCTAGTACTAAATGCATATTCTGGATAACACTGAAGGGAATCTGTATAAACAAAAATGGTTACCACAAGATAGAATTCACAATAGAAATTCAATATATATCTAAATAAGATTTACTGAAAATAATGAAAAGTGTAGTACAGATACATCAAACATAATTACAACCACAACACTTTCCTTGTGAAAAATACAACTATTAGTGGAATAAAATGTACGACTGAAAATTTTTCCAAAGGAAAAAATGTATAAAGGAAAATACTTTTCTTTGAGATAGGGAAAATAGTATGTCATTGTTTTTTTCATCACAACATAATTTGACACGAAAAGCACTCATAGAATTGCACCAATTCCACATCCAGTTTCCTGAACATGTTAAGAGTAAAAGGAGTTCGTAAAGCAGAATGCAGTTTCTGAATTTCATATTTTAAACTGCTGATATTTTCGTACAAAATGTCACATCACACCAGATCTGTTTTCATAACATACAATACTTTCCATTTCATGGCCAGACATGAATGCAAACATAGGCTTTCTGCCCCCTTTCTTTCATCCTGCTGTTTAGTCAGAGTCAGGAAAAAATTATCAAGTTACTTAAGTGTTATCTCTCTAGCAATAAAGAAAAATTGTATTTAGTGCATGCTTCATCATTTGTCAAAAAACACTTCTGAAAAGAAAACTCAGTTACGCAATGGTTTACAAAATAGAAAAATCATTCATTAGGATACGCATGTCGTGGGATTTAGGTCCACTTCCGAAGGACTGAATTCCTTGGCAGCACCACTGTCCTTCAGCAGAGGTCACGATGCCAGTTCCCTGATCGGAGCAGGCGGGCCTGCAGGAGACCACTGCTTGATATTCGATTGTCTGAGGCCCCAGACCCTCTTTGATCACCCCTCTCTGCCATCTCATTAGTGCTACAAAATAGACGGCACTTTTGTGGAAATTGTTAGGAACATTTCTGCTCAACATGATTTAGAAGTTCTCCAAATTTTTCAAATAGGTCTTCCACCCATTTTACATTTTTCATACAAAGTTGAACAATTTCTTCCTGTCCTCAATCTTCATTTCTTTTCTGCACAGAAGAAATCTAAAATAAAGAGAGTTGGCACATTCGCTTATACTTATCACTTTATAAGCTCTTCGCAAGGGCTTACTGTTTCTATATTCTGAATGAAAAGAGATTAAGTCACCTACAAGTAGGAATCTTTTTTTGGAAAAATCTATTCATGGAAAAGGATTATTTCAAATAAATTTGGGTTAAGTTTAATACTATCATTTTTGGCTCCGTGGGGGCAGGAAGGAAGGCTAGGAAAAGCAGTTCAAACTTTCCCAATTCCTTTCAATTGTGTTAAAAGCTGAAAGGCAAATTTGGGGGTCAATTCTGCATTTCAAAGCACTGTAACAGCAGTCACCATATTTTACATGACCATCTTTACTTTCTCCTTTGCTAGACAGAGGTTCGATTTATGAACATCCTTCCACACTAAACCATGATCAAACATATCAGGTACAGCCTTGAGCCAACTTCACCCTTTTTGATTAAAAAATTGACAGTGCTGGTCAAAAATGGTATTAATGTCTATAGTCATTTAACCTCTAAGCAAATTAATCCTTATATCCAATCCGAAAACGATATTATTGTCATACATAACTTCTGAGCAACTCAAATTATGGTATTTAATAGTTAACATTAAATTTTAATTATCATTTCTTCATGCCAAGGAACAAATGCCCTATTTCTCTGCAATTAAGTGGGATAAGGCCATGTTAGTGATAAGAAGACAGCAGAGACTGAAGCAAATTACAGCAGAATCATTATACATTATGAGAGAACATGCAGCAAAGGACCATTTATTATGGCAATGTACAGCAAGCTCTAACAGCTTAAAAACATTACCACTTACAGTTCCTACGAGAGGCGATGAGCCTGAGATTACTCTGAGCACTGAGCACAACACATGACAGAGACTCCGAACAATAAGTCTTCTTGTTATTATTTACAGGAGAATATAGACACATTTTCTAACAATTGTCTTTAAAACATTAAAAAATACTATATCTACAGTCTCCTTAAAATTTGCAAAAACACACATTTCTTTTTTAAAATAAGTGAAAAATAATTACCTCCTCTTTACATATGAGATAAACATGATATTTATAATGATGCAGTGAATGATATAAAGAATACAACTGTATTTTCTCTGGATCAACAGCAAACTCCTATAAAAACAAAAGAGTTTACAGATATATTTATTTCATGGAACAATCTGAGCTAACAATACTTTTACAAAAGTACTAGACCAAAAGTCTCAATGGAAATCTTAAAAATGATTTCTATGGCTAGGCATTACCCTGTATTAATAGCAACAAGGAGCTTATTCAAAAAAATAATTTAAATTGTATTTTAAAATCTTCATTCTTTTTCCTGAATATAAATATACACTATTCCAAAAAATTAAACATTATACAAAAATGTACACAGTAAACATATATGACTTATAAAGCAAGAGAATCCTATAATCTCTTGATTCAGAGATAAACGAGGTTAACAGCATTACAGTTATGCATTCTTCCATGTCCCCCCCCACATATATTAACAACACTAATTTTGTAAAGCGAAGGGAATCATACTATACATATTGTTCTGCAACTTTCTTTTTTATAACTAGTTTCTCACATAACTAAAACTTGGATATCTTTCTCTTTATTACATATGCCCCCCCAATATAAATTATATGAGGGCAGGGATTTTTGACCATTTTTCACTGTTTATTTGTGGTACTCAGAACTGTATTTGGTACACCATGGGCATTCAAAAATTTTACTGAAAGAACAAATGAATCTACCTCTTCTTTTTGAAAAGTCCATAGCATTACTTTATCTGAATGAGTCTTTATTTATCCAGTCTCACAGTGATGATACATAACTGAACTGCTCTTACAATTCTGCAATGAGCAAATGCATGTTTGTATGCATTTGTAAATATGTTTCTACAGAATACATCTTTGATGTGGACTTGATATGTTGCTAAGCTGTTTTCTGAAAAAGCAGTAATTTAGACCATGTTTGAAATTGAATAGATTCCAATTTTAATAATTTTGCAGACGGAATCCACACTGAATCCTATGGGAAGTGTGCACACTCACTTCTCTGTCTGTATTTGCATCCAATGACAAAAAAACTATATAAAAAAATATAAATGCAGGCATAGGATGACCCCTTGCTTATTAGTCTATTTAAAAAATGTGTGAGAACCCACTGTCTGCCAGATACTGTGCTAGGCACTGGAGACAAAGACTAACACCAAGTCCCTCTTCCTTAGGCCAGAGCTGCTCATTTCCACCTAAAAAAACTTCACAATTAACAACATGGTAAACTGCTTATTTCAATGTTTTAAGTAGGAATTATATTAACAACTGGAAAAGGTATAATTACAACAATCAATATATACTCACTTGTGCAGATTTAGTGGTTGTCTTAGAAGTCCTTAGAGTTTTCTTATTGTAAGCTCTGCCATTCATTTTGATTTTAGAAATGGCAGATCCCCCACTTTTTGCTTTAGAGTCTCGAGTAATTATTGTTAGTTCAGGAAAACTTTCCAAAGCACTCTAAAATAAAGCAAAAATAATTCACATCAGAAGAAAACTAATCTAAACTATTTCTAGCCATTCAAAATTTATTTTAAAAAATACAGAAATATATACATATGTGTACATACACACACAAATATACATGTAGGGGATTGATGGATGTGGTAAATACATACAATATACACATACATATACATACACATGTGGGTGTTTTAAACATGGCCACAAACTCTTTGCAGCTCCTCCCCTCAAGATGTGGAATCTATTTCCCCATCCCTTGAATCTGGGCCAACCTCATGACCTGCTTTAAGCAACAGCCTGTGACACTGTGGGGACTCCTGAATGAGGCAGAGAGTTCTTTTGAGTCAGGCCTCTCTGGTTTCATGATAGGAGAAAGAGGGACACATGTAAGTTTCTTCAAAGCGCTACCAATTAAACCACTGTTAACACCCTGAAACTTGTCAAGCGCTGCTATGAAGAATTCATCTGACCCAGGATGAGAACAGAGGAAAACAAGATGCTTCTCTGGGTTTATCGCTTCTCTTGCTTCACTGACCACAGGAAAAGCAGTTGTAAGACAAGAGTCTAAAACAGCCTGATTAGTTTTCTGACCACAATGGCATAGCACTACTGATAATTTAGTGGCCATGTGGCAGAACCAATTCCAGTCCATTCTTTAAAATCCACAGTCATATTTATGCCCTAACCTAGTTGGCAAATCATCTTGCAATAAAAAGCTAGAAACACTAACTAAATATTTGTAGCTGAATCTAACTAGTTTAAATATTGTTTTAAAAAATTAAAGTGAGTTACCAGTATCACTTATTATTTTGACACTAAACGGGTTCAAGTGCTCCCATTATATATTTTTTCTCTTATATTTATTATTCAGAACATAGTTCTCATTCAATAAGCTTAATTGTTTTATAAACAGTTACAACCTTCAAGGCCACTCTCTTCCAAATTCTGTTTGAGTGCCTAAGCACCTGGCATTATGACCCCTGAAACAGGACATTTTTTAACAGATAGTCTAATTTTTTAGATATAAGCATAGGAGGGAACTAAGTTTAAGTTTCATCAAATAGAAATAATAGAATCTTTGGCATTTCCTCCAGAGTGAGCTATCATTAATTTCTAGCTCCATTCTCTTTCTTAAATTATTTGTGCTTTTATTACATAGTTTGGTGCTTTCCATATAAAACATGCCCAGGTTTGAAAACTTTTGGAGCCTGAATTACTATTTACAATAAACGGAACTTAAAGACAAAATAAGGATTCCAGATTTGGAAATAATGAACACCAGGTCAATGGAGATGAAAAGAGAATATTTAAATGATCTTTCTAATAAGCACAAGATGACTGGGAGTACATGGATTTCAAATGAAAACAGAACTTCAAAAGGCTTTAGGATTCCTAAAATTACCAAGATCATAATGGAAAATGGTGCTAATCATTTCCAAAAAATAGAAAATCTTTCCTAATATACTGTTTGTAATATTTTACATTAAATCATTCTAACTATTAATAATGTATATTTTGGCTTTGAAATGCAACTTACTATAAATAAAAATTATCAAAATTAATAAGTATAATTTCAAAATTAGAAATTTTTTTCTGTGAAATAAGAACGTGAAAACTAATTTTTCAGTTTTCATCATAAACTATTGCATAAGTTTTAAATATCTACTGAGTCCATTAAACTCCAAGTGGTGGCTTTATTTTAATACAAGTTACTAGAGAACTGGTTTGACATTCTAAAAACAGCCCAAACTGGTCATTTTTAAGATTTAGTAAATTTTTAGAAAACACACATCTAACAACATCCTATTGTCTGAAGAAAACATGACATTTCCCAAAGGGCTATTTCATTTGAAGACAGCAGTTAAGCAGAAAATACTGGACTGGGAGTCAGTAGACCAAATTCTTAGTACTGAGCTTCTTACTAGCTTCTGACTTTTTTCTCAGCAAGTGCATGTCAGTGAAGAATACAGGACTACAAGCAGAGCGTGGGGTCACCTTGAGAAATGAAGTCAAGTTTCACTTTTATGTGGAGTTCAGATAAAATAGGGATGTGAAAAAGCTATACAAATTACACAAAGGAGTTGAAAACATGTCCATGCAAAAGCCTGCACACGATGCGTATAGCAGCTTTCCTGATAAAATTGCCAGGATTAGGGAGCAACGAAGATGTCTTTCAGTGGGAGAATAGATACACTGTTATCTATCCAGACAATGGAATATTATTCAGTGCTAAAAAGAAATGAGCCATCAAGCCATGAAAAGACACCACAGGGACTGGCCCAGTGGCCAAGTGGCTAAGTTTGCACACTCCACTTCGGCGGCCCAGGATCCTGGGTGCAAACATGGCACCACTCATCAGGCCATGCTGAGGCAGCATCCCACATAGCACAACCAGAAGGACCTAGAACTAGAATGTACAACTATGTACTGGGGGGCTTTGGGGAGAAGAAGAAGAAAAAAACAAAAAAGAAGAAGAAGATTGGCAACAATTGTTAGCTCAGGTGTCAATCTCTAAAAAAGAAAAGACAAGACATGGCAGAACCTTAAATGCATATTACTAAGTGAAAGAAACCAATTTGAAAAGGGTACACATTGTGTGATTTCAACTGTATGACATTCTAGAAATGATAAAACTATGGAGATAGTGAAACGATCAGTGGTTGCCAATGGTAGGAGGGAGGGAGGGATGAGTAGGCGGAGCACAGAGGACGTTCAGGGCAATGAAACTACTCTGTACGAGACCATAATGATACACACATGTCATTGTACATTTGTCCAAACCCTTAAAATGTACAACAGCAAGAGTGAACCAGAAGAGATGCTGCTCATGTGTGGGGACGGGGTATATGGGAACTCTCTGTACTTTCTGCTCAGTTTTGCTGTGAACCTAAAACTGCTCTAAAACTGAAGTCTATTTTAAAAAAAAAAAGCTATACAAATGGATAAAAAAACTTCTCCCAAGGTAGATATAATCAAATGATTCTAGATGTTGTATGTTATACTTTGAATAAGCTAGAAATTTTTTTACTACTAAGTAGCTTCTATCATAATTTTTCTGAATTTACATTAGCTTATTGTTGTTCTATATTTCTGATAACACCGAAACCAATTTCTAGTGCCAAGATAAATCAACAGATACACACATATCCCCTACTATTATGTGAGAATTAATTTTTGCTCAGATATTGAGTAAAGCACACAAGTAAAGGGAATGTTAACAACTGTGCTAGACCAATTCTCATTACAGGTGAAACGAGAAAATTTTTAAAAGGTTTAGAAGAAAAACAAGATTGGAATACAGTAGTTTAAAGCAAGTACTTTTGAAATCATTTGGAAATTATTATATAGAAGGAAAACTAGAAAAATATAAAACCCTGAAAAATGAATTTAAGCAGAAAAAAGCAAATGATTAACACTAAGAATGTGCTTAATACAATAAAAAGACAAGCTAAACAGACTCACCATGAAAAAAAATCAAGTTTTTTGTTGGTTGAAAATTTTATGAAACTGAAAATGACTTTCATAAATTTTCCATCCTATTACGCTAAAGACTATGATTGCCACTGAGTTTTGCTAATAAATCATCTGAAGGAAATACCTTGAATGACTGATCCAAATGGAGATTCAAAAGAAGTCTCTTTCGATTATTATTCAGCATGCTATCTATTTTTTTCATATGAGGCAAAAGTAGCTCATCTAAAACAAGATAAAAATTTATTGGAATAGGATAAACTATCAACAGAAAAACTTGTTAAAAATATGTCTTTGTCTCAAAACATTATTAAGACCTTAGCCGAGTGAGAAAGCAGCAGCGCAGTGTGTTGACAGGATGAAAGCCCTGCGTTCTAACCCGTCCTCGCCTCTAGAATCAACTGACACATGACATGACCAGTGGGCAACTGCCTAATTTCTCCAGATCTCATTTACCATCTGAACAGTAAGAGTATTACAGGATATAAACTTATCTAACATTATAAAATTTTATAAAATACTAAGTGTGATATTCTTAATTCACGACAGTTTAAGGAAAAGAAAAATGATCAAAATCCAGTGCGAAAAATACAAGGGAAGAGTCAAAAGAGTTATTTCAGAAAAGGAAACTAAAAGTATGACAAAGATCCTACTCAAAGCTTTGTGCTTTCTTTGTCACCCCTGAAACTTTAAGCTCGTTTGAGAAAAGCACTTCCAGAGTGTAAAGTTAATTACTTTTGGTGCTGTGTTAAAGACTTTAGAATACGAACTGTTTCTTAATTCATCAGCATAATAACATATTTTTATAATACTAATGACCTTTCTGAAAATGCATATATAATCCTCAGAATCTGGTTACTAATTTCATAGTTCAGTAAAATGTTTGGAATACAAACACAAGCACAGTGACCATCAGAAGAACACCTCCTCTAATTGAAGAAAATGTCCTTAGTGTGCAATGCTTTCTAAGCTCACTAGAACACACCTGATAGTTTTCTTTTATCTTTCCAGTAGTGATTAAATCAATTCAAATACTAATAGAATTTACATTTCACAAAAACAAGTTTTAAACATTTGTGGATTATTTTAAAGTATTATAACCATTAAAATCTTTCCCCCCATAGCAAATGGAGAAAAGTCAGAAAACAATGATAAACAGTAGGGGAAAAAGTATTTTAAAATACAACTTTCCAGAAATGACCACTACTAAGAGATGCATATTTTATGATGCAAGGAGTTTTGATTGACAGGGAAAACACTTAATGGCAAAAAGCCAACATGGGGAATTAACTATCGGGTTTTAATAATTGTTCCTCTACCACTAACTTGTTCTATAACTTCAGGAAATATATTTTATCTCTTTGAACCTTCATCTACAAAATAAATGTTTTGGGGCCAGCCCAGTGGCATAGTGGTTAAGTTTGTGCACTCCACTTCGGTGGCTCGGGGTGTGCAGGTTCAGATCCCAGACGTGGACCTAGCACCACTTGTCAAGTCACACTGTGGCAGCATCCCACATAAAACAGGGGAAGATTGGCACAGATGTTAGCTCAGGGCCAATCGTTCGGACAAAAAGGTAAATAAATAAATGAATAAATGCTTTAAACCAGGTAATTTCTAACGTCCCTTCCAGCCATACATGACTCTAAAATGACTGATGTACAGATTACTGTCTCTGATTATATAGTCAAAAAAGCAATGGACCAGAAACTAGAAAACTTTGGACTTCAATCCTTTCTCTGCTTCTTCCAAGTTGTGGGCTCTTAAGCAAGTCACTTAACCTCTTTGAGCCTCTCACTGTCTTCATCCACAAAATGGCTAAATTGTTCTGGGATTAAAGTAGAATAACATATGTCAAAGTATGTGGAAATAATAAAACAATACATATTTTTAGGCACTGCTGTTGAAGTATATTGTTACTGACTATGCTTTGCTATTATCTTTTGATCTTACACCCATAGAATCATTTTGACAGAAGAGGGGTAATAGAAACTGGCTCATTAATCCTTTCATTCATCTTTCTAGTTGTCCCTGGTGAATGCTATAGTAGCTGAAGGGTAAACATTAGTGAGAAACATTAGGTATATTTTATATAGTTTATTTATATTTCAACTTCATCCCTACTTTACTATAAGAAAGATTAATAAAGCAAGAGTATAAAGGAATAATATTAATGAATATAAGACAATGCATATATTGTTTTAGTACTAACTGATTAGGAAATAATTACTTTGTGATATAGCTTTTACTGGACACAAATATACAATTTTAATCTTTACACCATTATTATCCAGTTCATCTAATTATTAGAAAACACAATATAGTGACATCTGGACCCTGCGTGTAATACAGACACTGAGTGAAATATTGTAAAGCTCATAAAGATTCTTAAAATTGAAAGAAACTAGCAGATAGTTACATAATTTTCCCATGAGTAGAGATCAGTAAAAATACATTCAACATACAGTTATTCAAATATTCAGATAATTCATGAAAAGATATGACCATTGTATAGAATCAATATATCATGAATTTGTTAACTGACAAAAAACATACATTAAATGCACAACTAACAGAGAAGAACAACAAAGACCCAGGAAGTGCTACTCAGCAGACTATATACTGTTGCTCTTCTCTAGGGCTTGCATCATGTCGGGGTCCAGGGCAATACTGACAAGCAATTCCATGTAGCTTTTAAAGGTTTCCTTCATCGTTCTTGTGTTCAAAAAATGAGTGACAAAGGGAGATGGAGGATCAAATGCTGGGAAGGAGAAAGGATGAAATGTTAAATATCCCTTGCTGACAACTTAAGAACACTTTTACCTATAACAAGAGCCTATAAACAGATTAAAGATTGTAGATAAAATTTCTTCAGATGCAAGGTTCTCCCCTCTGCCTTTAAACACCCCAAGTGAGACACTCTCAAAGCTTGTTTGCACATCACAATCACTGGAGATCTTTTAAAAAAAACCACATTGATGCACTTAGTACGACACAATCTTGTTTGGGGGGGGCGGGTAGTGGTGATGAAGCTTGCACATATACTTCAAAAAAGGTTCCCAGCTAACCCTAACCCTAAGCAACCCTAACCCTAACCCCAACCCCTAACCCCTAACCCTAACCCTACCTTAAGCCTAACTCTCATCCTGACCCTAACACAACCCTAACCCTACCCCTACACCTAACCCTAACCCACAACACTAACCCCAAACCCCTAACCCCTAACTGTAGCCCTAGCCCTAAATCCTAAGCCCTAGCCATAGCCCTAACCCTCACCCTCACCCTGGCCCTGACCATGACCCTGACCCTAACACTCACCTTAACCCCTAACCCTACCTCTAATCCTAACCCCTAAACCCTAACCCTAACCCTAAACCTAATTCCCTAACCCTAACGACAAACATCACCATACCTTTAGCCCTAATCCTAATCCCAACCCAGAACCTGTACCCAAACCTCGAACCTTAACCCGTATCTTGTATCCTTAACCCCCAACCCGTAAATTCGCCTTCACCCTTACTCTCACCCTCACCACGCTCTTCTCACCCCTTGCCTCTAATTCCAGACCCCATCTTAAACCCTAACCCTTTGCCTAAACCCTAAACCCTGACACCGACCCCAACCCCTACCCTAACCACATCCCTGACGCCAGCCCTAACCCTAACCCTTTAGCCGCAAATACTCCATAATTAATCTACCACTGAAAACTGGGTGAGTTACTATAGGGCAGCTGTGGGGACTAGCCTGGGGCCTTTCTCCCCAAGGCAGCAAGGGCACCAAAGAAGGGGGTCACAGAGTGGCTACATAGGGTCTTGGAACAAATGGCATCCGCCACATATGACAGGGATGTCCCTTCACTTGTCACCAGAGGCTTTGCTGACACCGCAGGTCAGTGAACACAGCGGGTGGGAGGTCTCAGGAAGCCGGGTCGGCACTCAATCCTGAGTTTAGGGGGAGATGGTTTTCCTTCCAGAAACGGCGATGTGGGGACGCTGCGTCCCCATCCTTACAGATCGCTCCTGTCTTGGCGACACAGTCAACGTTTAAAACGGATGCACGCGCACCCCACACGCCAGGCCCCTTCGGGAAAACCAGTGCCGGTCGAGTTCGTTTCAACCCAAATGGCTCCCTCGGGCTCTCGTCCACCCTGTTGCTTGTCACGTATCCATGAAGCCTACAGCCCTGATCCTGAGGCCGATCTCTGACCCAGGCCCCACTCCACTGTCCCCCCCCCCCGGGCCACAGGCCCAGACTTTCACCAGGACCGCGCTGCACCTACCCTGGCACACAGTTCTCCGTGAGCTGCAATTTCAGAACAGACACAGCCACCGCCCAGCGCACACGAGCACCTCCCGCGGGCTGAGCCTGAACTGAGACTAACACATCCGGGCAGGGAGCCGGGGGTCGACGGAAAGAACCGACAATCGCAGAACCCTGGCGGAGATGGAAACAACTGACAGCTGGCCGATGGCGCGGAGCTTGTCCGAGTCACAGAGTCCTGAAGGAAAGAGCAGAGGGGAGACAGAAAGGGCCGCGAGTGTCTGAGGGGCAGAGCTTCTACCGAGCCAGGTGGGGAAGGGAGGGCCAAGTGTCTACGGAAAGGACCGAGCGCCGACGACAGGGCGGAGAATCCAGGGAAAGAGCCACTGTTGGGCGGGGAGGGCTGAGGAATGAGGGAAAGAGCCGAGGGCCTAAGGGGAGGGCGGAGGGGCCATGTGGAGCGAGGAGGCGCTGAGGGAGCAGAGGCGGGGCGACTGAGAGCGCTGGAAGGCGAGGGGCGGGCGGGTGGGTGGCGGCCATAGGGGCGGGGCCGCACGTGGAGCCAGAGTGAAGTAGGGACTCAGGGACACGGGGATCCGGGGTCTCTCCGCAGAGGCCCAGGAGCCCCCGCGCCCCCGGCGGGCAGGTAGCATCCAGGGTCTCAAGGCCGCACGCCGGGATGGACGCGACCCTGGAAGAGGCGATGGGGTGGGGGTGGGGGCGCGTCTGGACCGTCGCGTGGCTGTGGACGGCGAGTGGCTGCCCTGTGCTCGCCCGCCGGCGTCGTGCGTGCTGCGTCTGCTGAGACGGGACCGTGTGCGGCGCTCCGCAGCGTCCGCTCTGCGCGGTGCTTCCCGTCGGGCGGCCAGGGCTGCGGACCGTTCGCGTTCACGTACCTTCGCCTTTGTTGGCGTTCCTTTGCGTTCTGGCGGCTGCTGCTTCCTGTGGGTCCTGGGCCCCCAAGGGGGCGCTGCCGTCACCCGGGCTTGGGGGATGGCAGGCGCGGGTTGTCCGCAGGGTGCCACTGGCTTCCCTCAGGAGCACCGGCTGACGCGCGCGTGAGGACGGAGCCCGAGCAGTATGGCCCTGGCTACGCTCCTGGCCCCACAGTCCCTCGCCGGAGGGGAGGGCGGCCCGGGTCCTGAGTGCCCGTCGACGGGGGAGGCGGAGGCCCACGCGGACCGCCGGAGCGGGTGGGCCGTGAGACGGGCAGGTGAGCACAGCCGCGCCATCCCCTCCCTGCATCCCTCGGGGCGCGGTGGGCCCCGCCTGGGCCCGACTGTCCGCGCTCCTGGCGGCGGCCTCCCTCGGGCCCACCCTTCCCGCCCTTGCGCCAGCCCTGCAGTTGCGCGGCCCCTGGTCCTGCCGGGACCGCTCTTCCTGGCGCACAGTCTGTGTCTCCCAGGGTCTCGCTGGGAGGAGGCCCTGCGCGCCGGCTCAGTCAGACAAGGGGTCCCTTCCCTGCGTCTACACCACAAGCGGCAGCCCGGCGCCCGGGGCGGGGGCGGGAGGACAGGAGCTCCATGCAGAAGGGAAGCAGAGGTGGCAGCCCTGTTCCTCCCTGGTGGCACTAAATGCGAACCGCGCCCTAGACCCGGCCGTCCTCACTGTCTCTACCCCAGCCATAACTCGATCCTGACCCTGACCATGAGCAGCCTGCCCTGGCGACTGTCCCACCTGCTAGATACGCAGATATCTAGGGGAAAAAGTAAAGCACTATGAGGCATGGAGAGCACAGCTGTGCTGTGATTCGAGTCTTATGGCCTATTGTAGCAGGCATCAAATGGAAAGAAATTGAGATTACAAGGTTTCTCTTTTGGAAAACTTTTCATAGTTGTTTTTGTAACAGCCAAGTAGGGTGTGAAAGAAGAGAAGCCCTGGGTGGGTGGCCAGTGCATGGAGTGGAGGAGGATGTGCCAGGATGGAGGAGGGCAGCTCCAGCCACACACAAGAGCCTGCAGAGCTGAGCTTGGCCTTTCTAGAAGCTCCTGTAGTCCACACTACAGCATAGGCCACATACTCATTCTGTGCATCGCTCCGTTTCCTCCTGTGTTCTGTAAGCAAAGGATGTAAGTATACTCACAGTCAGGGTCAGGCTCCTGACAACTCAGATATCAAACACTACCTGTCAGTTTGCTTCTCAAACTGTTTTAAGAGCAGTATAATTTATCCTGGTAAAGCAATTTCACAGACATAGGGAGTCTACTTAGTTTCACAGCAGTGTTGTTGAAGATGATATGAAGGAGATGTAGGTATTTTCCAGGAAAATGGGATAAAGTAGGCTTTAAGAATTCGTTACCAAAAAAGATGACAGGGGCCGGCCCCCTGGTAGAGTGGTTAAGTTCGCATGCTCTGCTTCGGCTGCCCAGGGCTTCACCAGTTCGAATCCTGGGCACGGACGTGGCACCACTCATCAGGCCATGCTGAGGAGGCATCCTACATGCCACAACTAGAAGGACCCACAACTAAAAATGCACAACTGTGTACCACGGGGCTTTGGAGAGAAAAAGAAAAAATTAAAAAATATTAAAAGAAAAAAAGATGATAAACTTAACCATTTTCAGATGTTTTACAAGTATGACATACCCTGATTAAGTGTTCAGAGGTTTATATCCCCTCCCCAGTGCAGCGTGTAGGGTTTGCTTTGCGACATACCAGGGAGAGATCAAAAGGGAGGGAGACCTCAGGGTGGGAGGGAGGAGTCACCACATATCCATAAATGACAGGCATCCTTGTGCGGGCAAAGTGAACTCTGCCAACATGAGGACCCTGTCCCCGAGTTTCTGCTCTGCTGCCCTCCAGCGGCTTCCATGGTCAAGTCACCTCCCAGCCCACGGCTGAGGGCGCCGACCATCACATGTCTGCTCCACAGCTGCAGCGAGACGAGATGGCAGTGAAGGGGTTGCTGCCTCCCTCCCAGATCCTTCCCGGAAATCGCACGCAGCCCTTCTACTCGAAACTTAGTCTAGTGAGCACCCCAGAGTGCAGGGCTGCCCCGGGTGCACGCCTGCTCTGTATGGAAGAGGAAGGCAAGGGCATGCGTTAAGATGGCGGCAGCTGCTGTGACAGTGTCATCCGACTGGAACTCACGTGGAATCCCGAAGGTGACCTGACCTGTGGCCAGTCCTCCCAGCCACTGCTGGATCTAGGGACTCAGGCTCTTTGTCTTAGAGATCTGCCCCCCTCCATGCCCCCCGCTGTGTCCCCTGGCCTGCTTTCACAGAGTGACCACAGGAGGACCCTGAGCCATTCTGGCCGTAGCTTTCTAAATGTTTTTTAGTTTAGTTTTTGGTACTCATGCAGATTTGTGTGGGTGAGGCGTCATTCTCAGACAGCCCCACACCCTGTTCATCCAGACCCATTGTCCTGGTCCCTGGTGTGACCCCTTCCCTTTCTTGGACTCTCACCACTCACACACCCCATCCAGCATGCAGCTCACTCCCCACAACTCAGGGCTCCATGTATGGTCCTGGATGACCAGGTATCCGGTGGGAGAAGCTGTCAGAGAAAAGGGGCGCTTGCATCTCCAGGGTCTGAGGTGTGTTTACAGTCACCATGGAAACCCCAGGGCAGGGTTTCGCAGGAACAAAGCTGCAGCTTTGGGAGTGACCAGACCACACCACATGGCCATGGCACCTCTCCTCTCCCCCCACCCCCACCCTAGGGTTTGTGTGTTCATGCGCCCTGGTCTCCTGGAGACAGCGGTGCAGTGAGACTGGGCCTGCAGGCCCCTTACGTATTTCCCACGTAGTGGACATACTCGTGGGCAAGTCGCTGCCTCCAAACTCAATCATTCAGTGTGTTGAACCAAGGCTCTGGGATGGGGTGAGGGGGCCGGGGCTGGAGGAGAGGAGAGTCATGGGACAGGTCTTCCCGCACAGAGGCCCAGGAGGGGCGGACTGAGGGGGCCCCCCAGGGATAGGGTCACTGAGAGTGAACTTTTGGGGACACTTTGTGACCTGCCTGGAGTGGGGGAGCACATGGTGAGTATAAATGGCCAGTGCCCAGGGCCTGATGCCAACAGAGGGGCTGACCAGGGGGGCATCACCACCTCCTGGGCCTGTTCTCTGGGCATCAGCACTCCCTCCAGAGAAGGAAAGCCAGGTCTCTGCACAGGTGGAAGGGCCGGGTCCAGGGCTGAGGAGGAGCAGGGGATCCTGGGCCAGGCAGCCCTACAGTATCAGGGCTCTTGCCCATCGTGGAGGCCACACCTGCCAGCAGGGTCCAGAGCTGAGTTCCAAGATGACTCAGTGTGTGAGGCCCTAGGACCTTTACCTATGACTGCCTTGCCCTGCAGTGTATGACATGGGGGCCGTTTTCTTTGGGCGAGTTCACAAAAAACAGGTGGACCTGGAGTTGGCAAATTTATCACCAGTAATGAAACAAATAGGTAAAACTTGTTCATCATTTGATGAAAAGCTTAAGTGTTGCAAAAATAGCTTTTAAATCTTCTAGGAAGGAAACTATCGATCATCCATGGCATGGTGCCTTGGCCTTTTCTCTGCACTCAGAATGCTGATGGAGAAATTCAAACATTGCTGAAAAGTCCACTGGGTGACTCGGGGCAACTGGGTTTAAAGACCGCGCTGGATGACCTGGTTCCACTGGGCACGTTACAATAAGGGGGAGTTTCGACCAAGTCCTGGGGCAAATCGGGCTCTTAAGGAGCTTGAGAGTCGAGGGAAGCCCTTGCCTGAACCCTTCCCAGCTAAGGGGGAGTTTGAGGTTACAGAGGTGCTGAGGGCATGCGAGGTGGTGGATGGGTTCTCTCAGGGACACTGAGGTCTGACTCTGTCACTCACCCAGAACCCTGACACATGTGTCCCCTAACTCGCAGCTGTGACCCTCACCAGGAATTCTCTAAGGCTAAGATCTGCAAACAGTAAACTATACAGCATTGCAGAAACCTCATGACCCCTGTAAACCCTGCAGCCCTCGCCTGAGACCCCACCCTAACCACAAACCCCAACCTGGGATTTGCCCAGGGCTGAACCCCAAACATAAGCTGCCCCAACCCTGACCCTAATCCCTACAAGTCAGTCTCTCTCTCCCTGTGGTTCCCAGGCAGAAACAGGCGTCACCCGGAGCAGCTGCCCTGCAGGGAAGCGCATGGGATCCGACGCAGGTGTGCGGCTCCCACAGAAACACCAGGGGCCAGGGCTGAGCAACAGGCCGGGTGGGGGGGGCTTGGAGAGGGTGGTCTGGGCAGGGGCAGGCTCTCGCTGGAGGATGGAGCCCACGCCCTGCGGCTCCTTGAGGTCAGAGGCTCCTGGGAACACTGGTCTCAGGGGCGGGAGCTGGAGGCCACATGGAGCTCTTGGAGTTTGAGACACTTCTGAGGTTCAGCAGGATCTGCAAGTTCTGGGCTCCTGCTAACATCTCTCTTTCCAATGTGAAATGGAAAGTCCCCTATCCCGATCTCCCCATGGTGCTTTTGCATCTGTGTAGCCTACTTCCTTTGAGTGGACTCGAGTCAAAATTAGATGAAGGATGGGTCTCTGCCTGGATCACAGGTGGCTTTGAACTCCGTGAGGTCTATATAAGAATTCTGAATAAATACATTCTTTGGCTGGAATGAAGGAGAAGTATCCCAGTGCATCTGAACTACGGTGACAGTCACTAGACTGTGTAGATGGGGACTGGAAAGTCTGAGTGTTATTCTCCTCCTGGGTGGGTCTGGTCACCGCCGTCTACCTGTTGTTAACTTGACCCTCAACAGTGCTGGAGGTGAGGAGGAACCACCCAGCTTCTGAGAATTCACCTTAATAAATGTCGTAGGAGCTGCTCGCCTCCGGAGAACTCACACAGCACTCGTGGCCCCTCCCCATCCTGAACGGTTCATGTGTCAACTCGTTTAGGACGCAGAGCAAACCAGTGAGGAAGGCACTATTGTGGGACATAGGCAGTGAGGGCAGAGGGTTCAGGTTTAGAAAATAGATGTATGTGATATATACGTATGAGCGTGTGTATACGAGGGGGTGACTTCTACCCACCGCACAGCACTGTTCTGAGGATCACACTGGACAACAGGTAGATTTATGTACATACACACAAACGTATATAAAGTCTCCATTTCTTGATAACTTGCCCAAGAACTCACGGCCAGTCTGTGGCAAAATTTAGATGTAGACCTGGGCATCATGGCTCAAACCTGTGCCCACTGAGCCCCTGTCCTTTTGACCCCAGGCTGCCCCTGGGGCTCCGGACTCCTGCACCAGCTCAGCTTCCCATCCAGCCGACACACTCCCTCGGGCTCATGCCCTGATTTGCTCTGTGGAGCCCATGGGGAGGCTCAGGCTGCCAGGCCCCCGAGGCCCAGGGGAAGAGAAGCCCGGCAGGCGCCGCCCTGGGAGCACATGGGTCTTCAGGTTTGTGGAGGCTCTGCTGACCTCTGACCTGTGAGGCCCTGCAGTGACCTTGCCTTCTGTCTCCATGAGTCTGAGCTGCCACTGGAGGGCGTTGGTGGCCCTTCTGCCTCCCTGGTGTTGTCATCAGTGACATAGCAGGGGCTCCATCCTTCCTGGGGTGATGGAGTAGGGGCTCCATCCTTCTTGGAGGGGCCCTGCCAGTGCAGGCATGCTAGTCCCAGGGTCCTCTGCTCCAGGGGCCTGGGAACCCGGGTGGGGGGCACATGCCCGGGCAGACCACCCTGTGGAAGGGGGTCGGCATTCACAACCAGAGCTGCTGCTGCCTCAGATCGTCCTCATGACGACAGCAAATGGACCCCGCGCCCTGGTGTGCTGGGCCCACCCTAAGCACCTTCAAGCCCACAAGAGCCCTATGGTGTAGACCATGTTGCGATCCCATTTTGAGACAGACAAAGGAGGCTTAGAGACATTTGATAACTTGTCCAAGGAATGACAGATAATTGGCAGAGGCAAGATTTGAACAAAAGAGGCAGTCTGCCTCCAGAATCCAGCTAGCCACCACGCTTCACTGATTTCTGCTAGAAATCACTGGAAAGAGAACTGCAAGACCGGGGAGCAGACAGAACGGGAAGGATTGAAATGCGGAGAGGAGTTGGGAACGGAAGAGGAAGAGTGGCTCCACCAGGGTGGCTGGAGTGGGAGGGGAGGATGGGAGACAAGAGGAGGGGGACCCACCCAAGGAGATTGGACCTAGGGCACAGCCTGAGCAGGAAGAAGGATGAGCCTGGGGTAGAGGATGAGGGGCAGAGAGGAGGGCCCAGGGTTCAGAGGGGTATTGGAGCCCTGGCCACCAGGAGCCAGCATGTTCCCTGGGGCAGTGGGAGCCCACTGCCCGTTCTGGCCCAGGCTCCAGAGAGCTCTGAGGCGGCCAGCTCCCCAGAGGAGATCGGGCAGGGCTCCGGGGTCTCACGCTGCCCTCCAGCGCCTGCCTTGAGGACTCAGACTCCCCTATTCCAACAGCAGTATTCCGGAGTCCTTGGGGGTGACTCTGAGGTGCACACACTCCCCCTGCCCTCTGACCCCTCCCTGGCCCACAGGCCCTGACTCCCCTCGGCCACCATGTGAGGCACGTCAGGCTGAGCCCATGCTGAGCAGAATCTGATCAGCAAAGGTGTGTCAGGGATTCCATCTGGACTGCGGGCTCCGCTTCAGGTGGCTGGGAGTGGAAGGACAGGGTGGGGCTCTCAGGGTTCTTTTTTGGGGGGGGGGATGGTGGGCAAGGAGTACCCTCAGGACTGCTGCCCCTTCTTGCGGTGTCGGTGTCAGCTGGCATTCCTCCTCTGGGCGGGTGTCTCCCCCAACCCCTCGTGAAGCTGACTCGGGCACTGTGCAGGGGCTGCTCGTCCACCTTCTCTCTGGCACACTGGGCCCGTGTGAGGCGAAGAGTCACCTCAGCCCAAGCAGCCAATGAGGAGCACATGGTTCTGACAATTCCTGTCCCCCGAGAGCATATTCTGGGCCAGGTCCCGGCTGCCTCGGTCACTGAAGAGACACACCAGCAGCCACAGCCTGTCCATCCCCTGACAGTCCCACGGGTGGGAGAGGAGACCAGGTCCCTCTGGGACACGACTCGGGAAGAGCAGCCACATCTACTTGGAAGGAGGAGATGGCTGGGAACTCTGGGACGGAATGACCACGGAGGTGTCGAGTGTGTTGGGTATGGATGACAAGACCAACCCAGCAAGGACATGGGAGGTCCCCTGCAGAAGCTGAGGTCTCTCACTCAGAAGTCAGGGGAAGTGGGAGGGTCAAAGAATATTCTGGAAAGACGGAACTGGACACACAAAGGTTGGAGGTGAGAGCATGGACGGCAAGTGACCAGACAGTCACTGCTGTTGGGAGAGTGGTGTGGGGAGGGTGTAGGCAGAGAAGCTGAGGGGCAGCCAGGGTGGGCTGTGTTCTCAGGGCCACAGAGGTACCGAAGGACATGGAGTGGGGAATGGCCATGAGGATCCGTCTCCTACAAGTGTCACTCTGGCTGATCCGTGGAGGATGGCGGAGGCATGAGGCGGGAGGCAGGGAGATCATGGGAAACTGGCGCAGTCGTCCTGGAGACGATGGCGGCCCGGCCTAGGAGAGTGCTGGGGACTGGGAGGGAAACGGCTGCTGTCAGTGATGCGGTCGGGAACTGGTGACAAGTGGGATGCTGGGGCCTGGGAGATGGAGGAGTCAAGGACTCCAAGGCTTCAGGCTTGCACCCTGCAGTGGGTTGAATGGTGGCCCCCCAAAAACATATGTTCGTGTCCTCATCTTCAGAACTTGTGAATATTATGGGATATGGTGATAAAAGATGTGACTAAGTTAGGGATCTTGAGGCGTTTATCCTGAGTAACCTGGGTGGTTCCTAAACGCCATCACAGAGATCCTTATAAGAGAGAGACAGAGGGAGAACAGAGACACTGAGAGACACAGAGGAGCCATGTGAGGACAGAGAGAGACAGGAGGGAGGCAGCCACCAGCCCAGGGACGCCTGGAGCCCCAGACGCTGGAAGAGGGAGGAGGGACCCTCCCCTGGAGCCTCCAGAGGGAGCACGGCCCTGCGACCCTTAACCTCAGACTCCTGGTCTCCAGGACGAGGGAGGATGTATTTTGAGGGACCCAGTTTGTGGTAACTTGTTGCAGCTACCTCAGGAAACTCACACACCCCTCCTGGGTGATGGTCTATCATCAGCTCCGGGGAGCAGGGTTTGGCCTGGAGAACCTGAGGAACTGGACAGCTTGGAGCTAACTCCACCTGGGTGGAGGTTCTGACAAATAAAAATGGCAAGTAATAGGATATATTGGAGTATATGAGGAAGCCATTTTGTGTAAACCTAATTTGGCCTGACCTTGTCTTTCCAAAAGGGCCTGACCAAGGCCATTGAGCATGCATTGTATATCTGCTTTAGAGATTCCCTATGGCAAGAGCAAAAGGCCCTTGAGATAAAGGTGCCACTTCTCTCTCCCTCCCAACGTTGGCATCTCCTTAAAGATTAAGTATCTTTCTTTAGGCTGGGAACCGATTGCAGCGCTCATCTGTGACTGCCCAGCCCGAGGCAACACACCTGCCACCCCGCGGCATTCACTAAGACAGCAGACCTATCTGCCGTTTCCATCAATTGCTGTGCTGACAGAGCAGCCCCATGACTTTTGTAAAAGGGACATTCCAATCATATGTGAAACATACTCTTTGAGGGTATATAACCACCTCATGTACCCCCACTTCTTTGGAGTGCTCTGTTCCTTTGTGGAAAGACTCTCCCGGGTTATAATCCTAAGATTTAAGCTCAGAATTAATTCACCCAAATTTTCACTTATAGATTGGTTATGGGTTATTTTTTGTTGACAGTTCCCACAGAGCACAGGCCCTTGGCTCAGAGCAGACTTGGGGTGGAGAGGGTGTCCAGGCACGGAGATGGTGCTTGAGGCTGTAAGAGAGAAGGAAGCATCAGGATAGTGTGTCCACTGAGGAGGCACAAAGAAAGCCAGGCTGGAAGAAAAGGTGTCGCTGATGGGATGAGGTGGAAGTTGAGGGGACCCCTGGGCAGTAGCTTCCAGCTGCTGGTGTGTCTAGAGCTGGTCGCCCATTTCCTCCATCTGTAAAATGAGGACCACTCAGGACTCCACCAGGAGAGCTGGGGTGGCAGGGAGACATGAGACAGAAGAAGGGGAAGGATTTTCTCAGGACGGGCTGGAAGGAACAGGGGACAGACAGAGTCACATGGAGGGGCCAAGGGGGCAAGGTTCATGTGACCCACCTGCAGGGAGATGGGTCAGGCGAGGGGAGGAAAGGCCTCTTACA
The DNA here is from genome assembly GCF_041296265.1 of Equus caballus. Lineage (NCBI taxonomy): Eukaryota > Metazoa > Chordata > Mammalia > Perissodactyla > Equidae > Equus > Equus caballus. Next base: position 18,721,224 of record NC_091695.1, read on the forward strand.
TGGTCATTGATGCGTGGTGGGTGAGCTGAGGAGTCAAAAGAAAGATTTCTTGGACTCTCTAGATCTGGCAGTAGTGCTCTTTTATTATTAATAGTGTGGAATAGCATGGGGACAGGACCCATGGGCAGTCAGGCTGCTGCGTGGGGACAGGGCCCACAGGCAGGAGGAGCCGCTGCTGCTGCCACTTCTGCTGCCCCCGCTGGCATGGGGACAGGGCCCATGGGCAGGCAGAGCCGCTGCTGCTGCCCCGAGTTGAGGGTTAGGGCTAATTTTATAAGGCATGGGTATGTGAGTTATCTCTTTACAAGACAAAGGAAAGAACATGACAAAAAGTTAAAATGGTATCAGTGCAGGTGGGGTCTGCTCATTGGGTGATCCCATGACTTTTAGACAAGAATTAAATCGGATTAAGTAAAGGTCAGAAGCCACCCTAAATCAGTTACATGAGATTGCCAGACAGCAACCAACTTAAGTTCTTGCCTTCCCCATTAAGAGTTTCTAGTGACAAATAAAAATGGCAAGTAATAGGATATATTGGAATATATGAGAAAGCCATTTGGTGTAAACCTAATTCGGCCTGACCTTGTCTTTCCAAAAGGGCCTGACCGAGGCCATTGAGCATGCATTGTATATCTGCTTTAGAGATTCCCTATGGCAAGAGCAAAAGGTCCTTGAGATAAAGGTGCAACATCCCTACCCCTCCCAACGTTGGTGTCTCCTTAAGGATTAAGTATCTTTCCTTAGGCTAGAAACCGATTGCTGAGCTCACCCGTGACCGCCCAGCTGGAGACAATAGACTTGCCTCCTGCTACGCCCACCAAGATAGCAGACCCACTACCTGCTGTGTCCATCAAGTGCTGTGCCGACAGGGCAATCTTGTGACTATTGTGGGAGGGACATTTCAATCATATGTGAAACACCCTCTTTGAGGGTATATAACCACCCTTATACCCCCACTTCTTTGAAGGGCTCTGTTCCTTTGTGGAAAAGCTCTCCCGGGTTATAATCCTAAAATTTAAGCTCAGAATAAACTCACCCAAATTTTCATTTATAGATTGGTTATGGATTATTTTCGTTGACACTAGGGACAAGGTAATCTCTCTTCTTCTTCCTGGTACAGAGAGGGACGCAGCTTTTACAGGTAGAGATTTACCTTACAAATGTAAATGTGTCCCAACAAGGGCAAGTTCCATTCCCCAGAGCCTCCTTCCCTGTCCCAGTTTATTGAAAGCAATCAGCCCCAAACAATCCGGATGCCAAAGAGACATATCCTGGGGTGGCCAATTTCAGGTCCCTACAAGGTCATCCCCCTTTCCTTAACAAATGCAAATATCTCTCAAAGAGCAAGCAAATTCCAGTCCTCGGAGCCTGCTTCTCATCTGCAGTTTTAAAAGTAACCAGCCTAAAATCCTCATCAGTCATGAAACCAAACAAGTCTGGACACAAGGGGCGGCTCTGTCTCCCCGAGTTTTCTTTCCCTAATGCACCCCGCCTTGACTCTGCTGAGCTCACGGCCTTGCCCAGCTCTCTGACCTCTGACCCCTGCCCCCTTTCTCTGCTCCTCTCAGCTATAGGCTGCCCCGGTCCAGACCACAAATCTCCAGATGTCCCCTGCTTTCTGACTGTGCTGCACCTCCCTCGGTGCACACTTCTCTGCGAGCTGCGATTTCAGAACAGACGCAGCCACCGCCCAGCGCACAGGAGTGCTTCCCGAGGGCTGAGCCTGAACCTAGATGCCTGCATCCAGGTGGGGAGCTGAGAGGCGATGGAAACAACCCATGGCTGGCTGAGCTAGCCAAGATTGTCTGAGTCATAGAGTCCTGACCAGGGAGCCAAGGGGCGACGGAAACAACCAACAGCTGGCCGAGCGAGCCGAGATTGTCCGAATCGCAGAGTCATGAAGGAAAGAGCTGAGGGGAGACGGAAAGGGCCAAGGGTGTCTGAGGGGCAGAGCTTGTACCAAGGGCCCCATGGGGGAGGGGAGGGCCGAGTGCCCATGGAGACAGTGAGGAGTGGCGGAAAGGGCAGAGGGTGTCTGAGAAGCACGGTATTGATGAAGAGAGCCGGGTGGGCAGGGGAGGGCCAAGTGTCTACGGAAAGGACCCAGCGCGGACTACAGGGCATGGGATCCAGGGAAAGAGCCACTGTTGGGCGGGGAGGGCCGAGGAATGAGAGAAAGAGCCGAGGGCCTAAGGGGAGGGTGGAGGGGCCATGTGGAGCGAGGAGGCACTGAGGGAGCAGAGGCGGGGCGACTGAGAGCGCTGGGAGGCGAGGGGCGGGTGGGCGGCGGCCATAGGGGCGGGGCCGCACGTGGAGCCAGAGTGAAGTGGGGACTCGGGGACACGGGGATCCGGGGTCTCTCCCCAAAGGCCCGGGAGCCCCCCCACCCTCGGCGGGCAGGTAGCATCTGGGGTCTTGAGGCCACACGCCGGGACGGACTCGACCCTGGAAGAGGCAGCGGGGCGTTGGCGGGGGCGCGTCTGGACCGTCGCGTGTCTGTGGACTGTATGTGGCTGCCCTGTGCTCGCCCGCCGGCGTCGTGCGTGCGGCGTCTGCTGAGACGGGACTGTGTGGGGCGCTCTGCCGCGTCCGCTCTGCACGGCGCGTCCCGTCGCGCGGCCAGGGCTGCGGACCGTTCGCGTTCACATACCTTCACCTTCGTTGGCGGTTCCTTTGCGTTCTGGCGGCTGCTGCTTCCTGCGGGTTGCGGGCCCCAAGGGGGCGCTGCTGTCACCCAGGGTGGGGGGATGGCGGGCGCGGGTTGTCCCCAGGGCGCCGTCAGGAGCACCGGCTGACGTGCAGGGCTTGAGGATGGAGCCCCAGCACGTTTGGCCCTGGCTACACCCCTGGCCACGCCCCTGGCCCCACAGTCCCTCGCGGGGGGTGGGTGAGGGTGGCCCGTGTCCCGAGTTTCCCCACTGGGGGAGGCGGAGACCCTCGCGGACCGCCCAGAGGGTGGGCCGTGAGATGGGGCTCGTGAGTGCAGCCGCACCGTCCCCTCCCTGCGTCCCTCGGGGTGCGGTGGGCCCCGTCTGGGCCCGACTGCCTGCGCTCCAGGCAGCGGCCTCCCTCGGGCCCAACCCTCCCGTCCTCTCGCCCGCCCTGCAGAGGAGCGACCGCTGGATCGCTCCCAGGCTGCTCTTCCCTGGGCATGGTCTGTGTCTCCGAGGGTCTCGCTGGGAGGAGGCCCTGTGCGCCTGCTCAGTCAGACCCGGGGTACCCTCCCTGCGTCTACATCACAGGCGGCAGCCTGGCGCCTGGGGCGGGGGGCGGGGAGGACAGGAGCTCCGTGTGCTGTTTGTTCCGCTGCGAGGAACAGATATTAGCTCAGGGCCAATCATGAAATAAATAAAAGAACAACAACAGAAAAAACAGAAAGTAGGACCCCACCCGGCATCAGAGAATAGAAGGTGAAAGATGAGTGAAGCTCTTCCTCAAGCTCCACATACCCAGGTGCATACCATATGTTCAGTTGTGCCTTGAGGCATCTCAGGAATGTCAGGCTGCACTGGAGTGGCAGAGGTTCCCTTTCCTCTGTTTCCTGAGAAAGAAAGAAAAAATGGAAGGGTTAAGTTTGGTCTCTTCATTGTAAGACTTTCACCCAGGCAAATAAAATGTTGAGGCCCTTCTATGTGGTTGGCACTGTGTTAGGTGATGGGGATATGGAGGTAGATCAGAAAGTTCTCTTGGCCCATTTTAAGAAGAGGGTAACTTCCATGCCATGGTCCTCTCACATTGCCTTGATTCGGCAGGAAGTAGCCAGATTGAACACGATGGCCCTATTCCCTACACCAGCATATGATTATGCGGGGCGTATAACTGACAGAGGGCAATTGATAGCAGCTCAAAACAAGGTTGACATAAGGGAACCCATATTGTAAAAAAGAAACCATATTATAACTTTAAATAAGGTCTGACTAACTAGCCCAGACCTGTTCTGTAGATTTTGTGGCCCCTCCCAGCTGCTTTAAGATGATAACTTTGTTCTTTTGAGTTCCTTAGGAATGCCATGACCCCCAGGCAGAGAGACTATGCTGATAGCTATCCTCAATGACAACTGAAAGGACAGGGTATAGGGCAGTTGCTCCATTCTCTGATGCATTTCCAGTAAAACAAAGGACTATCAAGAGCTGAGACCAGATGCCTGCCCCACCCAGAGACCAGCCACCTCCCCAACCTGGAGACTGGCCCTGGATACATAACTGGCCTGCAATCTTTGTTCTGAAAGATGGTTCTTTCAGACATGAGTCAGCCATCTTCTCTCTTGCTGGTGTAGGGACCTGAAATTGGTCACCCCAGGATATGTCTCTTTGGCATCAGGATTATTTGAGGCTGATTGCTTTTGATAAACTGGGGCAGGGAAGGAGGCTCAGAGGAATGGAACTTGCCCTTGTTAGGACACGTTTACATTTGTAAGGTAAATCTCTATCTGTAAAAGCTGCCTCCCTCTCTGTACCAGGAAGAAGAAAGGAGATGACCTTCTCTCTAGAAACTCTTAATCAATGCCAAAGGCAAGGACTTAAATCTGCATTTTATTGTGCTTCTCTGGTAACCTCCTGTAATTGACTTCGCTCCTCCTCCCAACGTTGGAATCTCCTTAAAGATTAAGCATCTTTCTTTAGGCTGGGAACCGATTGCGGCGCTCATCTGTGACCCCCCAGCCCAAGGCAACACACCTGCCACCCCTCGGCGTTCACTGAGATAGCAGACCTATCTGCTGTGTCCATCAAGCGCTGTGCTGACAGGGCAATCTTGTGACTATAGTGGGAGGAACTTTCAATCATATGTGAAACACCCTGTTTGGGGCTATATAACCACTCTGTGCACCCCACTTCTTCGGTGCCCTTTCTTCCTTTGGGAAGAAAGGCCCTGGGCCATGGTTCCTCATAAAGCTTTGTTTAATTTTCTCTTGCTATTCTCTCTCATGTGAATTTAATTCGTTCTCCGGCCAGACGAACCCACATTTGGGAAGAGGAAATGTCTTCCTCTCCTACACTGGCAAGCTGCAATGAAGTCCTTTCTCTCCTACCACCTTGCCTCCTGACTACTGACATATCTTGAGGTGAGAAGACAAGCCCACTTGGGGGGTAACGATAAGAAGAACCTCTTTAATATGGACTTCATTTTACAGTTTACAAAGAATTTTCAAATCTCATTGGACACTTTCTCAGATTTGGGAGGTATGTTTTCATATTATCAGTCCTATTTTATAGATGAGGAAACAGGCTCAGTGAATATAAGTGACTGGCTCTCAGGACTCAGCAATTAGTGAAGTCTGGACTTGAATCTTCTGGTAAAATGAACAAATAAACAAACCAACAAAACAACAAGCAAAACTTCATGCTCTTCCTGGTATGTCGTGGGAGTTTGGGATAGTGGGACCAATAGAACTGGTTTTAAGTTATGGTTCAACTTTCCACGGGTTGTTATTTTATCATTTTGAGCTTGGCTCAAAGACACACTAATCCCTTCAGCATATGGTCGATGTGAGGAGTTAGTGATGCAGTGTATGTAAAGTCCAGACCCATGCAGAGAATGTCCTTGAGGGCTCTCCTTGCATTCTGCCTCTTTGAATTCTAAACCATTTTCTATCTAGCTTTTAGTTCACTGGGAAAATTGCAAAACTACTATTCCCCCAAACATTTATCCCAACCACTCTTCTTTTAGAAAACATGGTCAGTTACTCATAGTCATTGCTTATTCCTTCCCCTCAAGGGTATTTTCTTGACAATCTCCATTAGAGAATAAGCACAGAGTAGTTTCCAAGAAACACTAATTTGATGATGGATGGTCTGCCTTCAGCCTCCTGGATGATGAACGCCCTGGCCTACATATTTCCTCTCACATAATAAAGAACAGTGATTCATCAGTGGGCACAGTAGGTATCATCTGCTCAGTGTCTAGAATAGGGCCGTGGTGGTCTGCTAAATACTGTGGTTAATAAACCAACAAATTGACCTCAGTTATCCTCTTTCATCATTAAAGATAGTTATAGATGTTCCTAGATCTCACTGACACATTCCTTGGGTGTTGAGGAACTAACAAATTTCATTGAAACAGAGAAAACAGGCATAAATATTGAAGAGGCGATGAGAAAAAGGCATTTCATATGAGCTGGAATCTGCCTTCAAAGTCAACAAAACTCTGTTTTTCCTTAGGACAGTCCCCTAGTCTTTGGGGAGTCTCTTAGCAACTGAGTTTATGATCTGTCATCTGTCATCATTGCAACTCAGCATTTGTTTCTTTGGAAGTGTCTTTTCTCTCCACTCAACTTCTTTTTTATTTCATTTTTGTTTGTAACACAATCGTCAGCCTCATAGTCCTGCTATTAATAGCTAGGCTCATGATTATTTCAATAAGCTTTTGATCTCCTTTTTTCTAGTATCTTCCCTGTATTATCCATCTCAGCTTTCATTGTGTCCTCTGGTTGAGCCTTTGGTGGACGCTGGGTAGAGAATTAGGGCCCATCCTACCCCTCAGGATTCACAGAAGGGTCTCAACTTCACTGTCTGATCCAACATGAAGTCCAGTCCTGTCTTGCTCACTCTCTTCCCCATCACACTCATTCGCGTCCTCTAACCTTTACAGAAGATGGTTTCGAACTTGGAATTCCAACCCAGGTATCCAAAGTCTACCTCTCCTCAAGGCTCAGCTCCAGCTTTCTCTTCCATGGAACCCTCCCTAAGTACCCAGCTCACACTAGGTGATGAGCTTCTTTTCGTCTCTTCTCTCTTTCCTTTGGACTTTTGAACTCTCATTGTATCTTCAATTATAACACTGTATTACATGCTGTTTTTTTTTTTTTTAATTCTGCTGGTGTTGAATTATTGCCAGTCTTTGTATCTTACATAAAATCTCCCTAGGGTCAGAGGACATGTTTCATCCTTTCTGGGTTTCCTCCTGATCCAGACTCTAGCACAGTCTGGGCTCATAGCAGATGCTTAATAAATGATTTTCTAATTCAGCTAGATGAATTGTCCTTTTGAAATTTTTATCTTCCCCTCTCTTTGATATAATTATTAGAAGTCCTTGGGTATTCTAAGGCAGTTATACGTCATGTGGTCTAGAATTAAGTTGCTTTGGAAATTGAAAATCAAAATGAAACAAAAACAGAGAGAATGAAAAGACAAGCATTGCTACTGTTATATGATTACTTCTAGAGTGTACCAATATGCACATTAACTCCTTTTTAAATGAGATGTAATCGACATATAACATTGTGTCAGTTTAACGTGTACAATGTGATTCGATACATGTATATGTTGTAAAATTTCTACCATAATGAGGTTAGTTAACACATCCTTTACCTCACATAATTACCATTTTGTTGTTGTTATCATTGTTATGATGAGAAGACTAAAGCTCTATTCTCATAGCAACTTTTGAGTACAAAATACAGTATTGTTAACTAGCCTCACCATGCTGTACACTAGATCCTCAGAACTTATTCATCTGAAAACTGAGAGTTTGTACCCTTTAAACATCTCCCTGTGTCCCCTGAAAACCACCACTCTTATCTCTGTTTCTACAAGTTTTGTGTTTCCAGAGCCACATAGGGGACACTGAGTCTTCACGAACCACAGCGTGTGATTAAGTACAATTTCAGCCCATGTACTTTTGTATGTGCTCCTCCCTTCTGCAGGCCTCTGACCTGGTTCGGGATTACATTCTCTCTCAATTGGACACTCCGATAGCCTCCTTCCTCCTTTTCCTGCTTTCAATTTCTCCTTCATTCTGCACAGAAACACCAACTTTCTGGAGTACAACTTGATCATACCACTCCCCTGCTTAGAAACCCTCACTACTACTCACTATCTTTGAATGAAATCTTCATCTCCGGATCTGGCATCTAAGATCCTCCTGGATCTTGTCCCATCCTCTATCATTTGATGTTCTTCTTAATAGTCCTTACATTTTATACAAGGCAAACTCCTTGCCTTGAGCTTCATACATAACACTTTGCTTGGCTAACCTGCACCTTTGCCAGAGAGGGCGGTCTATTTCATTCCTTTGTATATAAACTGCCCTTGATCTCTAATGATCAGTCCCATATTACCAGAGACTTCCTGATCACCTTATGAGAAGGAACCTCCTTTCTCTGAATGCCCACGTAGCACACCCTGATGGCATTTATCACCTCCCATCTTGGATTTAGTTATTTATGTACATTTATTTATTATTGCCTCAAAAAAAGTGTTGAACAGAATTGTACAAGATGCTGGGGATAAAGAGAGAATATACACTACTGGTGAGATAGTAATAAGCCCTCAAATGAAAAAATACAATATATTAAATATGATACTGGATGTTAATGAACTCTAAGTGATCAGATAAAGGTTGGCCTAGATCTGTCTGTGGAGTCTCAGAGGAGTGGAGTGGAGTTCCAATGTAAAATATGTTTAGGCATTAATTAGCCAGTTGGACAAGACGGGGAGTTGGGAGGGGGTGAGCTAGGTAAAGGAGAGGTGGACAGCTCAGATGGAGGGCATGGCCACAGGAGAAATCACATTTGAGGAAGGCACGTTGTTGACTCTGACAGGATAGGGTATGCTGAGAGAATAGCGACTGAAGGAGAAGACACTGGTCAGGTAAACAAGGATCAGGTTTTGCTTTGCTAAGATGTTTGGAGTTCAGTCTATTAGCAAGCATACTGAAAATGTCAATCAGGGGAATTGCAAGATTGGACTGTGGGTTAGACCCAGGTGGTGAAGTGGATTCCTCCAGAGACACAGAGAAACTTTAAGCAACCTGGTGGAGGTTACACATCTGATCCATCTTTGTATTCCCTGACTGTGCCCAGCACAGTGCCAGGCACGTGGGTTATATACAAATTGTATTTGTTAACAAGTGAAAGAAAATGAGATCTCCACTTTCAGACTAAAACACAAACAGAAGTATATTAGCTTTAAGCTTCACACTTCACCTGCATTATTCAGATCACACAAGTATAGGGCATCTTCTAGCTTCCTGAACCTTTTGATCCATGTCTCCTGTTCTTCAAACTCATTCTTCATCACTGAGTTCAGGAAAGGCCTTGAGACTGGCCTGATTTTCAAAGAGCTTGGGGGATCTTTGGGGGCTGAAGTCTCAGCAGTAGGATTTTCTGGGGGCAGATCCTCTTCTAGAGTTTTCTACCAAAACATCACAACTATCTCACTGGCAACACATTCACCACCTAGATCTTCTCCAGTCTCTTGGCCAAAGATGAGGCCGTACAAGTAGCGAGATTTATTGTAATGTCCGGCTTTGTAAAGCTTGGAGGATGAGTTTCAAGTCCTGAGTGCTATAGGGCTACATCTGTGAAGCCTTCCAGGATGTAAATTACTGTGTTGAAAGCTTTCCATTTTTTTAAGAGAAGGGTGAAATCATGAATTTAATCAGTTTGCATTTCTGATTTGCACACAGAAAAGGCTTTTGTAACTGGCTGAGACTTTTCTTGATGTTCTATACTAGTGGGATCCATGAAGGAGGGGCTTCAGGAATTGCTTATCACTTCTCCATGGGAAAACCTCTGGACAGTGAGACTGAGGTTCTTGACAAAGAGTGACTGGAAGAATAGTGACATTGTCTTAGGCTCATGGGCTCCTTGTAGTGGACCATAAAAAACTTCTAGTTCTGTCTGTCCTGTTAATTTAACTAAGGAAGATGAGGCCCAGAGAGTGGAAGTGACTTACTGAGATCAGGCAGTGAATGGTAGACACAGAACTATAAGGAGATGTAGAGGTTATGTCTAGCTCAGTTTGGTATCCTAATCTCATGTCTACTGCAAAATAGAGATGTTTTTAGAATAATGGACAACATAGTCCCGACAGCCATGACAGGCATTCTGTCACCTATCATGTACAGAGTGGCATCTATTGTTTGATCTTCACAACCTCACTTTTCCAGGAATTTTCCCTCCTGCTGAGCAATATGGTTAGGGAGAGAACAGCCATATCTACGTGTACAGTGCAGGACTGGGTATCTAATGCAAAGGGACCAATGCACTCATTGTTCAGTGATTTTGGAACGATTTGTGAGAGATGAAGACAGAGGGATATACAAACGGAGATCATTCTGTGTGAGAGGTAGGAACTCTCACAGGTTTTACACACTGTATACTGGAAATGAGAAAAGGCTGATCTGACCCAGAAAGATAGAGACAGAGAGAGAGAGAGAGAGAATGAAGCTAATAGCAGAGAGAAGAGAAAAGATATAGGAAGTCATGATGAAGTTCAAGTCCCTGATTTTACTTCACTGTTACTTGTTACATTTCTAACCTTAGGTAGCATAATATGCTTCTCTCTCCTCCCAATAAATTTAGTAGAGTTTCTTATCTTAATTTCAATCCAAATAATGTTAACTAACTCACCATAGAATTATGACTCTAACTTTTGAAAATCATCTGTGCTTCCCCCAACTTTCCAAATACCTGTATTTCTCCAATATAGTACCTTTGTCTCAAACTTCTCACATAGAAAGTATGAAAATCCCATAGGTCTAAAGAACAGGAATTGAGATTAGATGTCCAGTTTTTAGTTGGTTAACAATCATGGATTAACCTGCTTCTGGGAAATGTGAAGAATTGTTTTGTTTGAAATAATAGAATGGTACACGATATGGTACCCACATGGATAAAAAGCAACCAGTAAATTTTAAGAGATTAATATAAAAGAATTCTACTTGGATAAAATCAACTTTGGGAAGGGCTGAAAGTTTTCATAAAATAAACAGAGTAGTGATTCTTATACTTTTTAGAGCTTTAGATCACTTGAGAAATCCAACGAAGGCTTTAGATAATCTACCCAGGCAAATACACATTTGCATGCAGGATGACTTTAGACAGTTCAAAGAGGTCCTTGGATCTGAAAAAGTGATTTTAGTAATTTTATATTTCTTCAGATATATACTTCAACACTCTCTTTGACCACTAAAGACAGGGAAAGGGGGAATTTGTATGAACCTGAATTAGGCTGAACTAAGTAAGTGAGTGAGTAGTAACTAACTAACACACTCTAAACTGTTTTGGTCCCACTGTGTCAGGAGGAAGTCCACGTTCCGTGATTGGCATGTAAGACTGTTCGAGTTCTTGTTCTTGCCTATCTTCTTTCAATCCCACATATGCATCTTTTTCTCCAACCACATAAAACCAGAAAACACGAAGCTGTTTTGTGCCTTGTGCATGCTGCTTCCTCTGCACTAAAAGCCCTTCTTGCCACTCAGGCCTTGGATGGTTGGGGTCCTACTCAGTCTTCAAGATTCGACTCATATTCCACTTCTTGTGGGAAGCCTTCTCTTACAGACAAGCTGGCTGAGGGGCGATTCTTTGTGGCCCCTTTATCCACCTCAGCACTTATCGTGGAAGGTTGTAATCATTTATTAGAATGACTCTCTTTTCTACCAGAGATCTGGAGACTGGCCTGTGAGATAGTCATTTATGTATCCTCAAGGTCTGGTTAGTGGCCAGGGCATAGCTGGTTCTCAAGACATGTTTACTGAATGAACAAGTGAATGAATGAGTGATTTTCTCTGGGATCATAAGATAGTTGCTTTACCACACCTCTGCTTCAATTCCCCTTTCTAAAAAGTGGGACAATGAATGCTCCTTATGCAGGAATGTGACACAAATCAATTACTGCAGAGATGCCATAAAATCCTCAAAACAGAGGCAAAATAAAAGAGCAAGGTGTACTTTTTTATAATCTTATTCACAATAGATGATACTCAAGGAGAAAAGCATTTGCTGTTGTTTCTGGCATGGCAAGAAGCTTGCCAAAATTGACATGATTTTCTAAAATATTTTGAAGTGTGAAGTGCATGAAGAGGCCTCCTGCCATTTTGAGATGAATTATGGTCTAATCTGGGCATTTAAATAAAAACAACGACAGAGAAACTCAGGATGCTTTTCAATTCTGTCTGCATCTTTTCCTGGCAAAGTGCTGGGAATATTAAAATGTAATTTAACTGCTTGCCAGATTTTGTTTGCAAAATCAAAGAGCCCATTACATTTTAAAATGTGGTGTCTGGGGAAAAGGTTGCCCTCAGTCTCTGGAAGCTGAATTTAAGATGTTGAAATAAGGGGCTGGCCCCGTGGCCTAGTGGTTAAGTTTGTGCGCTCCGCTGCAGGCGGCCCAGTGTTTCGTTGGTTCGAACCCTGGGCGCAGACATGGCACTGCTCATCAAACCATGCTGAGGCAGCATCCCACATGCCGCATCTAGAAGGACTCACAAGTAAAAGATACAACTATGTACCGGGGGGCTTTGAGGAGAAAATGGAAAAAAATAAAATCTTAAAAAAATGTTGAAATAGGTCTCAGAACCACCCTTTATTTTGATGGCAGTGGGAGGATTGGTCACAGGCTTCAGAACCAGTGCACATGCTACAGGTCCAACTTCTTGCGACAGGTGCCAAGCCCATCACCAGGTGGTGGAGAGAGGTTTCTGCAGCGATATCAGTTAAGGCAGGAACCACCCCACACTTGAAGAGGTTTCTACCTCCCTTCTCTGCCAGAGAAGACTCTCAAAGTCAAAGAGAGTCTGACATCACGGTGGTGCGTGGAAATCAAAAACCAAGAAGGGGGGGTTAGCCCTGTGGCTGAATGGTTAAGTTCACATGCTCTGCTTCAGCAGCCCAGGGCTTCACCAGTTCAGATCCTGGGAATGGATCTCATCAAGCCATGCTGAAGCAGCATCCACATAGCAGAAGCAGAAGGACCTACAAGTAGAATATAAAACTATGTACTAGGGGACTTTTGGGAGAAGAACAAAAAATTGGCAACAGATATTAGCTCAGGTCCAATCATTAAATAAATAAAAGAACAACAACAACAATAAAAACAGAAAGGAGACCCCACCCAGCATCAGAGAATAGAAGGTGAAAGATGAGTGAAGCTCTTCCTCAAGCTCCACATACCCAGGTGCATACCATATGTTCAGTTGTGCCTTGAGGCATCTCAGGAATGTCAGGCTGCACTGGAGTGGCAGAGGTTCCCTTTCCTCTGTTTCCTGAGAAAGAAAGAAAAAATGGAAGGGTTAAGTTTGGTCTCTTCATTGTAAGACTTTCACCCAGGCAAATAAAATGTTGAGGCCCTTCTATGTGGTTGGTACTGTGTTAGGTGATGGGGATATGGAGGTAGATCAGAAAGATCTGGTTCCTGCCCTGATGGAGCTGACAAAGGGGAGGTAGGTGCTAAACAATTACTCAAAATTATTATTTAGTTACAAACTACCATAAACACAACAAAAGAAGATGTGAAAATATTTTGTTTTAGGGTAGGGGTGGGAGTGGTGGAGAACCAGAGGAGGCTTCTTGGAGGAAGTGACACTTGAACTGTGGATCCAAAGGATGAATAGGAATTTCCAGTCAAAGGTGATGGTGGGTGTTCACAAGGAGCAGAGAGTTCCAGATAAGCAGAGACAAGAGCCTGTAGAACTGCCCTGAATCAGGAGGACTTGCACAGTTTGAGGAGTGGGCAGCAGCTTCCTCCCATGGCCCTACCTCTTAACAGAAAACCAGGCATTTCTGCCCCCTTTCTCCACACAGGTGTATGCCTCAAAGATCAGGCAAAACCTCTCTCTTCCACTTTCCCTTTCCTATCAATAGTCAGAGGTTCTGAATGGGATGAGGTTTGAACAGCATCTCTAACCCAGTATCCCCACAATTGGCTTCGGTTGTATTCATAGCATTTACCACTATTTACATCATTTTATGTGAAGGAAAAGCTTTCTGTTTACTGCAGGTGAAAAAGTTTCAAGCTGCTCCGAGTCATAGAGTTTGAGAGTTAAGGGGATTCTAGAAACAGTATATAGTATACAGGCAGGAAGATGAACTTTGGTGTCAGCCCTGAATGCTAATCTTGAGTCTTCCCTTTCCCAGCTGCAAGCTTTCAGATCCTAATTTTGCCAGTTGTGACAGGGGAGAAAACCAGTGATTTACAGTAATGTTGTAGAGATAAAAAATTACCTACCTAAAATACTTAACACAGGGAAGATGCTCAAAAACGGATTCATTGTTTGTTGTTGTGTCATTATTATCATAACACCTTAGGCAAGTCTAGTTTGCTTAATTGAAGACTAATTACGATGGGCCAGGAATTGTTCTGGGCACTGTTCACATGCATCATCCCTGTTAGTATAAGATCTAGATCCTAGACCCTGTCCCAGGCCAGTTTCTCTGCACTTTTAAAAGTTTCTTTAGAAGAAAATACACACTAGTCTCCCTGGCCTTTAAGCTTCCCTTTCTCCCCCCCAACATCTACAAACATGGAAACAGGTCATGGTTTGCACATGTAAAAATCATTTGAGAAATCTGAAGCAGAGCTGATGTTTTTTCTTTCTAACACAGTGGGAAGGATCATCTGTGTAGTCTGCCATTTGAAGGTTTGTACTGGAGAAAATAAGCCAAGCTGGCTTCTAGAGATTTCCAGGTGTTGGAAGGGTCAGGTTTTACAATGCTTCCATGAGTCTGAGAGTTACACATCCAGCCCTGCCATCAGCCCACCAATGACTAGAAATTAGTGGTCTTGAGCACTGGCTGCATATTAGACCCAGCTGGGGAGCTTTAAAAATTCCCAATGATTAGGCGTCACACCAGGGCAATTAAATAAGAGACTCAGGGTGAGAACCAAGCTCAGCACCTGTGAAGAATTCCCTCAGTAATCCTAAAGTGACACCAGGGTCGATAACAACTGGTCTAAATAAAGGATTCTGGCCTCATTGGGTCCACTGAATGAAGCTTTGTGAGAATATATATATATATATCAATATACATATTTGTGAGAATAATATATATTAAAGATCTGTACATGCCAGACATTTCCCACACATTTTCTTACTTGAAGAATAATGCTCTGTGGTAGAAAGCATCTCCATTTGACAGATAAGGTAACAGAGGCAATAAAGGCTTCAGTTCCCTGCTTAAGATTACAGAGGTGGGGTTAGGTCTTGGATTCTAACTCATTCATTCATTCAACAAACATTTGTTTAATGCTTACTACATGCTGGGCACTGTTTTAGGCACCATGATACAACAATGAGTAAGAGAGAATCTTCTCATGGAGAGTGCATTCCAGTGGTAAGGGCAAAGAGAGACATAAAATAATGTCAAATAGTGATAAATGCTATAAACACAACCAAAGCCAATTATGGGGGTAGATAGAAATGCAGTTGCTATTTTTGATAGTGAATTCACCAAAGGCCTCTCTGAAGTGACATTTAAATAGAGCCGTGAATAGAGAAACAAGGGAGAAAGCCAAGCAAATGTCTGAGGAAAGAGCATTCCGGGATAAAGCTCTGGCAAGAGCAAAGACCTCAAGGGCGGGGTGTTTGGTGCATTCAAGCAACAGCTAAGAAGAGAGCAAAGCTAACCCAGGATGAAAAGGGAAGAGAAGTGGGTCGTGTCATGCCCTGTGATTTGAGTTGATTTTTTTTTGGCTTCCAGCATTTGTTCCTCCTCTGGTGATTACCCACTTCTAGTGTTAGCAACTATATTTTGCTTTGTGGAGACAATTCCTCACCCATCCCAGTGCTGTGGTTTGGTAGGATTAACCCCCAATTCCAACTCTAAACTTGGTCTCTGCTTAGTTAAAGACTAACGTGGTATCTCAATCACGATCTTGGTTCAAAGATGGGCATAAGACTCAATCTGAGCCTCAGAGGTGAGAGGAGTTAGCTGCTATAATTTCTTAGCTAGTAATGTTCTCTCCTTCCTGGAAGGACCTACCAAAAGAGGGAGCTATACAGATATGATGACATAGCTGCCATGGCTATTTTGCTATTGCAGAGGAGTGCCCACCTGGAGAAGTTGGAGGACTACCACGTAGAGCCTAGAGATTATGCCAACACCAAGTAAAGCAGAACAGAGAGCCAGAATGAAAGCAGATCCTTGATTTTGACACCTGAATGGTTAGATCAACCCACACCTGTAAGGCTTGCTGCTGCCAGACTTTGCAGTTACATAAAACAAAATCTCTTCATTGCCTATACCGAGTTTGGTTTTCTGTCCCTCTGTATAAGTAGTTCTAAGTAAGAATTACTATAGGTATTTTTTTTTCCTTGATAAAAGGGAAGCCAAACTCTTAGCCATTTTTCTGCCAAATCTTGAGTTACAGGTCTTCAAGAAATGTTTGAGGGGATCCATGAGCCTCTGAGGCTACCTTCCTTCCCTCCTAATTATCCCCCATCAGCAGCCATGCTATAGCCCTGCTCCATGGTTGCTGCTTCTTCCTCTCCCTCACTCACAGGCCCCACAATGAAGAGATGCAAAGTTGGGCCCACACTTCATTATTGTGAAATACCCCTTTAGACCTTAGACCATACCATGTTTGGTGGGCTCTAAACGTTTTGTATTTGTCCACATGAGAATTTCTTGGATCTGTGGCTTGAAGTCTTTTATAACTTTTGGAAATTTCTCAGCCATAATTGTTTCAGATATTGCTTTAGCTCCCTTCTCTTCCTCCTGTCCTTCTGAAACGGTGATTATATGTGTACTGGGTATTGTCAGCATTTCCCATATGTCTCATATACACTTCTTTTTTAATATTTCGTTCTCTTTTTTCATTCATGCTTATTATTTAAAGCCTCCAAGTTTGTGGTAATTTGCTACAGCAGCCTTAAGAAAATGAATACCCTCATTCTCAGTCGTCCAATCCTGGCATAACCAACCCACAATCCCCTGTTGTAAATTCCCTCTGTTTGAAATACCTGGTAATGTTTCTCTTTCTCCACTGAAATACAAAATGATATACCACCCCCGACTGAAACTCTCAGAAACTTGTATTTGATCCCAAGGGGAATTAGTGAACAGTTCATGTGTGTAGTTAATACCAATGCATATTTTTTTCACCTGTCATACTTAAAACTTGCTAATTGCTAAATATTTTGTGCAATTCACCCTTATAATTTCACTTAATATTACATCTTGGAAATCTTCCAGTATTGGGCCAACCATGTTATTTTACTGCCGAATACTTTTACCAATTGAATATACTGTAATTCAATTAAATGGTCCCTGAAGGATCGTTTTGCTGTTTTCATTTTTAAAAACACTTACCAAAAAAAATTCCTGCACTAAACTTATATGTAAATCTGGGAGGATTTTTTTGTGAGATATCAGTAACATAAGTACCTAGCTTTGGGATTCCTAGATCCAAGGGACTAGGTGACTGAAATTCTAATACATAATACCCACTCTAACTTCTTCTATAAGTGTATCTATCAAAGGGCTATCACCAGAGACTGCTTCATGATATAATAATATTTGGAGACTTATGCCTTTTATGATCCAACTGGCCTAAAAGAACAGCCATCAAGGCAATCATCACTCCTAGTGTTTCTTCACTGGTGAGGCATCTACATTTCTGGGAGTAATGAGATGAAACACAACAAGGAAACCACTGAAGCTAAGCAGCATAGTCAACAATAGTTCTGGGAAATGGGAGTGGTCTCAAAGAGCAAAATAACTGAACTCACCTGTAGGCAAGTCAGAGGAAGCTCTGCTCAATTACTCAAGAAAACTCTGTCATCTGTGCAAGGAAAGGAGCCATAAGATGGGTGAACCATATCATTGCACTGAAAGAATGTGCAATAAAGCTGGAAATTAAATTGATACTGAAGGAGCTTTTTGATACTTGTATCATTCACAGTGCATGCAGGAAACAGAAACTACTTTAAGTATCTCCACTAGAAAGGGCTTTACTATAGGAAATTAGACGTCCACAGAATTATTGCAAGAGCTAGTAGAATGGAGTTTGGTGTCTGCTGCTAGACTCAGGCTCAGGGTCAGGCCTCAGCAGATGTAGTCCAGAGATGGGGGAACTGCAGGAAATTCTGGCTGATGTCTCAACCCCTGACCATGAGGTTGGTGACTAGGCAGTGCAAAGTGCCTTTGGGCCACTGGAAAAACTGATGCCTACCAGGGCCTGGAGTTGCTACTAATGCAGGAAAATAAATATATGAAATGTCCCTGCTGCACTTCACTACCCCTTCTGCCTTTCAAATCTCATGCAACTGCATTACATTGATGGAACTTAAATCAATTCTAAAACCGTGGCATCAAGGGAGTTTTGGAAACGTTCTTTTTAGCCCTCTCAAATATGGGAAGTACTGCAAGACAAGAAAGAACGTAGAAGGGGATAGAAATGGGTGTTGAGTGTAAATAGATGACATTTGGTGAAGTCCCCAAGCAGGAATTTCATTGAACAATACTTGTGCATGTGACAATCAGGGAGTCATGTAATGCTTATGAGTACTTTAGGAATGCTTTGTTAGTGAAAATCACTTATACTTGCTTGTCCAGTATCCTTCCTCCATTTATATATAAATACATTCTTCTCCGGGATCATGGACTACTGTCAATATCCCATACGCTCCCTTAGCCTATGCTGTGGCCACCTTGTTTAATTAACTCTATCACTTTCTCCACCCATCCTTCCCTCCCTTCTTCCCTTCCCCCCACTCTGTGTCTCTGTCTCTGTATCTCTCATTATTTTTGGGTTCTGGTTCTTCCTGAAGTTCCATTTTCCCTCAATTTTATATGTCATTCCATAGCCTTTAAAAATATTTATTTTGCTTATGTTAACAAAAGGCAGTTTCTGTTTCTAGCAACCAGATGGCCACTGGTAAGAATTTCTATCTCCTTCTTACCTATCAAAAGTCAAGCAAGGGGGCCAGCCCCGTGGCTGAGTGGTTAGGTTAGCGTGCTCTGCTGCAGGCAGCCCACTGTTTCATCAGTTCAGATCCTGGGCGCGGACATGGCGCCGCTCATCCATCCACATTGAGGCGGCATCCCACATGCCACAACTGGAAGGACCCACAACTAAGAATATACAACTATGTACCGGGGGGCTTTGGGGAGAAAAAGGAAAAACTAAAATCTTTAAAAACAAAAAAGTCAAGCAAGTTGTGAGATATATGTCCTGGGTTTTCCAGAGGAGTTCTAATGTCATGTGATCTTATTCTCTTCAAATAAAAATGATTGTTAGATTTTTAACTAGTTTGATTTGTTTATACCTCATAAAGCTTTTTCTAAAATGATACCACAAATCAGAAAATACGGCGTCCTGAGCTTCATGTCACTTTGGACATATGAATAGGTAAGGCATAGGTATGCAGGGCCACAAGCTAGGCAGCTGATGACCGTATCAGCTGCTGAAGGCCTAGGCAGGGAAGAGAAATTTGATGAAGCAGCACTCTCAAGAAATATTAATAATTCAATGAAGATCTGATATCAGCCCGAATCTGGAAATGAGCTATAGTAGAAGTAGCTCCTGCCTTCTACACTTTCTGTAATTTCTTTCCAGGCCTTCTTAGGAGAGACAGGCTTATGCCTATGACATCTTCTGACCCTCTGAGAAATGACAATAATGCAACAACAAAGTCCCAGATCCATTGATATTTCCATATTCATAACATTTATTTTTCAGAGCTGCTAGGAGTTACCAAATATGAGATAAAGCCTCTGGACAAAATGACACTAGAAAACCTCTTTCCCCTTCCTGCTTATGTGCTGATAGTAGGGGACCTGTGGATGGCCACTTTCTCACTGTGCTAACATGTTCTTCCCTCTGTGTGAGCGCATCCCTGATGTCTCCCTGTGATTCCAAATTTTCTCCTTTTACAACAACCCCAGTCAGACAGGATTAGGGCTCCACCTTAATGGCCTCATGTAACTTAATCACCACTTTAAAGTCCTTGTCTCCAAATACAATCACCTTCCGAGGTGCTAAGTGTTAGGGCTTCAACATATGAATTTTGGGAGGATACAATTAAGCCCATAATGGTGACAATGATTCAAAGAAGCCCAACTTTTGGTACAACTTACTTAAGGTCTCTGAACCTCAGTATATTCATCTGTGAAGTGGGTATAGAACAACACAACTCCTGGGGCTATTGGTAGTATGAAAAGGGATGAGCCGTGTAGAATGTCTAGCCTGTGCCTGGGACATGTGAAGTGTGTGCATTAAAGCCTTATGCCCCTGAGTCAGGCAGTCATTTTGGTTACCGTTTAACTCAGCTGCTGGGATGCTCATTCAACAGCACCATCTTCCTCTGATTTTACCTTCTTGATCATGAAGCCTAAGTTGTTACCCAAAGCCAGTGCATTTCAGAGCCAGGATTTCCATCTAGGCCTGTGTGATTCCAGGCTCATTCTGCCTTTCTGCATGGACGGGGGCTGAAGGGGTAGGGGAGGTGCTAAACTGGAGAGGAGAAGTTACCTGCAGGCCCTGAGCTTCTTTGGATACAACCTGCCCCTAGAACTTAAAAGTCTCCCCATATTTGCATCTGTATCCCCCACATCTCCTGGGTCCTAGAGGAGAGGGCAGTAGATACTGAGCTTCTCAAATCCAGGACTGTTTTCAGTACCAAGCCAAGGGTGGAGTCAGCTGTGGAACTCAGCAGTGTGCCTAAAGCCCCTGTGCCTCACCACCATCGTACAAGCTTCTGAGTTTCATAGGACTTGCAGGAGCACAGGTATAGAGTATCAAGAGCCAAGACCCCGAAGGCAGAGAGCCTGCATTTTACTCAGCCTTCTCGATGAATTCATTTATCAGCTACACATTGGTTTTAGCCTCTCTCTGGTGCCTCAGTTTCCTCATTTGAAAGAAATAATACCTACCTCATGGGGCACTTGCAAGGATTAAAAGAGTTAATATTTAGAAAGCACTTAGAATATTGCCTGAAATATAGTAAACACTATATAATTGTTAGCTATTAATAATAAAAATAACTTTATTAACAATATTATTATCCTCATTCCATATGAATTCTCACCCCATATGAATTATGGGCTTCTGCAGAAGGATAGCATGCCTGAGGCAAAGTCATCCGTTCCGTTCGAAGCCAAAGAACAAGCGGGTGAGGAAGATGACCCAGGATAAGACATCTGCAGGCCTGGTGGACAGGCTGTGCTAGAGACCGAGGCAGGGTGGAATCCCAATGATCCTGAGGATTGAGGAAAGAGAGGATATTTTCGGGGTCTGTTTCTGAAAGCCATGAAAAGAGTAAGCTGGCCACCCATTAAGTGGCCTGAATTAAGACAGGTCCAATAGGGCCCTGAGGAAAGCCGCCCCCCCACCCCCCCCACATACACACAGTTTGTTCCAGAGGCCTCAGGACTGCCTCAGGCGATACACAAACTGGGACCTGGAGGCCCGGGGCAGTACAGTGACCCCTAATCCGTGTTTCAGATCTCAGAAGTCCTCCAGACACCCATGGGAAACTCCAAAAGTTGGCGATCGGTCCTGCTACCAGTCCTGCACAGCTACGAGTGGCTGCACGGAGGGTGCTCCATAACCAGCTTGAAGCTGAGGATGCAAAGGAAGACAAGAAGATGAAAAGGCAGGCCGCCCTGCTCGCTGTGGCCCGCCAGTCTCCTCAAGGTAACCTGAGGGAGTGGAGGCATATGCCATGGGTGAGTAACCCCGGTCCCCACCGAGGAGCCAGGAGGCCACCAACAACATCGGGGGCTAATCCGTGTGCGGACTGCCAACAGGAAGGGCGTTGGTGGCAGGATTATCCGAACCGTCCCCAGGGAGGGAAGGGATCGAAGAAGACCGAGCCGTGGCAGTTTCCCTTGACCACAGATGAGATGTGATGGGGCTGAGGGACAGCCCCCTCCCCCGGTTGGCTCCAGGAGGCCCCGGTGACCTCGGCAGGAAGGAGGAGAGCAGGCTGAATCTTTGCTCCCTAGTGGAGCCGTGTTCTTGGTGTTGAATGTCCACAAGGGAAACCTTTCTGAAGGAAAGTGTGAACTGAAGGAGGTCTCAGGAAAGGGAGAGACTGGAAGATTTCTGGAGCCCTGGGCCTGTGAAACAGGGTCCAAACTGATGAAGGATTCCTCACTGTGTGTACCAGAATGCCCCGTTCCCCAACCCTTCTAGGGAGGGACATGCTATGTAAGTTAGTGGCCTCCACAGGCCGGGAACAGGAGAAAACCGAGATCCAAGTGCCAAAAATTGGCAGAGGTGAGCTGATGGCCCTCTTGCAGGATACAGCAGCCCCTGAGAAGCGGGAGATTCCCCTACATGATTCAAGCAGGGCTAACTCGGAACTATGGGCCCTGGGACAGGTGGAGTGAGCAGCCGGTGCCACGCCAGGAAAGGTAAAACGGAAGCAGGTAGGTGGCTGGCCCCGGGTAAAACATATGCCCCTTGAAGCCAGAAGCCATAAAGAGGAAGCTTTCCCGGAATCAGTAAGTTTTCAGAACAGGGGAATCTAGCTTTGCTCGAGACCTTAGTGCTCTCAATGCTGTGCGCTCCTGGGGCTATAATAGTAAATGTCTTCCCTTGGTTTCCGGCACCGAGCGCCTAAAAGTCCTGTGATGGCCCATACGAGAGCCACATGGCGCATCTTTGGTTAGGAGAATTACTTTAGGGCTCAGTTCCTGAAACGAGTCCAGAGCCAGAAAGGTGAAGTGGTTTGTCTGGTGTTATTCCTAACAAGCCCCTTTCAACGCCACCTGAACTGGTGTTAACGAGGTGAGTGTTGGAGAAGCCCTAAGGGTGGGGGCTGGGTGCCGGGGAAACCACCTGTGTGATTCGATTCTGGGCTTGGAAGTTTCAGGCCCGTCCCCGCCCCCACCCATGGGGTGGGGGAGGGGGCAAGAGGTGCTGAAGATCGCGTTGAGTAGCCAACGACCAATGACCGTAATCTACCATGCCTAGACGATGGAGTCTCCGTTAGACTCCGAAAGGATGGTGTTCAGACAGCTGCCACGTTGGCGAACACGTGGAGGTTCGGGGAGAGTGGCACACCCAGAGAGGCCCTGGGAGCTCCTCCTCCCTGCCACAGGTTTTGCTCTATGCACCTCTTCCATGTGGCTTTTCAGAAGGGAGAGGTTCTCCTGAGTTGTGTGAGCCGCTCTATCAGAGCCCTCAAACCCAAGGAGGAGGTGGTGGGAACCTGCGGTCTCGCGGCCGGTTTGTCAGGAGCACAGGTCATGACCCGAACTTGCAATTGGCATCGAAAATGGGGGCGGGAAGAAGTGTAATCCTGCGGGTTGTGATTCTATCCCCAGGAGGACAGAGTCAGCTTGAGTTAAGTATGTTCAGCATTTTAACCAGTAACGGATATGAGGTGTCTAAAGGGATGACTGTGTGTTTTCTTCTTTGGATTCTTTACATTGGATGCATGGCTATCAGTCCCTCTGATAAACTATGGGGACCAGAAACGGACACTTTGAATGGGGTAAGATAGATACCGTGGTGAAAGGATAGCCCCCATGCTTGAGAGCTGTAGCTGTCACCTGCTTGTTAATCAAGAAAGCAAAAATAATTGGCTATGGGCCTACCTATGAGGGTTTGGACCCCTTCATCAATTCTCTAGTCTACCAGTGACTGATGACGCCTCTGGCTATCCCAAAATAGAATACTGCACTATCAAGATATGATGCTAGATTCCCTTCAGATTTCTTTAAAATCCTGTCATATCTTAAACTCTGCTGCCCTTCTCCTTGATTCCAATGGGTCTTTAAGCCATGCTTGCCCAGAAGTGACCTCCAGCCACAGAGGTCTCCAGAGTGAATCATGGACGTTAAACATGGGCCAGAGATGCTTAAACTGCTAGAAGTGGTACAGGTCCCCAAGAAAGTAGCTGGGATCCATGGTAAAGCCCATCAAAGTGAGGAATCAGATTCCACAAAAGGACATAAAGTGGCAGCTGCAGCTGCAAAAATGGCCGCTCCATCAGGAGAGCTTCTCTAGTTACCATTAATTTCCACACTGCCCTTGTGTGAACTGACACCTTCTGTGAACTTACTACAGATGAAGTGAGGGAAGCTACTACACAGCATTATCAGTGGTCCCCAATAGTCAGGGGCTGGATGACAAACAAACGAGGCAAGGTTTATGTCCTCAAATAGCTTTAGTGTGCTCATGCCAACTTAACTCGCAAGGATTCAACCCACTTTGATTTTGGTAACACCATGACCTCACAGAGACCACCTCTGACCTCATAGAGGCCCCTTCTGTCCTCACTGAGAGAGATCTCAGCTGACCTAACAGAGACAACCCCTGACACTTTAGACACTCCCCCTGACCACACAGAGACATCCCATGCCCACACAGAGACTTGTCTGACCACCCAGAGAGCTCCACTGACCTCATAGTGAACCACTCATAGTGAACTTCCCTCAAGGTGAGGTCTCCTGATTTCATAGAGAACTCCCTGAACACACAAAGAACTCCCATGACCTCCAAGAAACCTCTAGTGACATTATAGAGAGCCCCCTCTGACCTCACCGAGACCTGATGTCACAGAGGTCAACCATTACTTCAACAAGACCCCCTACAACACAGTGAGAACTCCACTAATTTCATGGAAACCTCAAGTGACTCTCACCAGATCTAGTATCTCACGGAAATAAAGAGAGGATGGTGGGTGCACCTTCCCCTCCCCAACTGACTGACAAATTCCATGCATCTTATTGACTGTTAGCACTCTGGAAGCCCAGTTCCATGGAGGGAAAACCCTTCTATCTATGCATGCACAGCAAAGGTGACTGGTTTCAGAAAGGCCCTTGGGCTTGCTGAGCGACAGGTCCTTGTGGCACTGAAAGTGTAGGGGAGCCCACTGGTGGTGGCCGGGTGCAGCTGCTGGTGAACTGGGATTCCCAACTTCTACAACTGTGTCTCACATCCCCTTCTCCCCTTCTGCTCAGGTCCCACTCCCATCCTTTGAAAATAGCTTTCTGCCCCTCTTGCCCATCAGGGACCAGGGGGCAGGGCAAGGCTATCCCTCCTGCATTCTGATCATCTGGGGCCTCCTTTATTGTTTGACAGAACAAGGCCTCCCATCAGGAAGGAGCTTTTCAACACAGGGAGCAGTAAATGTTTGACAAGTCAAAACGGCTCAGGAACGCTAGCCAAAGGAGTGTGGCCACACTAGGCATGCCACACCCCCTGTGGAAATAATGGGGAAATTGGCAGGAGTGCCCTTCCAGGGGCAGGCACCTCCCTTCACTCTGGAGTCACTAAAGCCATGCCCTCCTGCTGCCCAGAGCTCCACTCTTGAGAGAAATCCATGACTAAGGTCCAAGGCAGGCCTTCCCCTGGCCATCTCCCTGGGTGCACTGTGGCAGGGCACAGGGAGAGGTGTTTCCTCTGGAGGAGAATATGGTCTTCATGCCCCTGCCTCAGGGTAATTCCTCTTGCCCCACGACTCCTATCAGACCCAATCCCAACATGCCCAGGTCCAGATTTGCTACCACAGTGGTGAACTTGGAACCTACTTCTTACTTCCCTGTCCAGCCTACTGCGGTGGTGTTCTGGGTGGTTGGGGAAATGGCACTGGCGGTGGCTGCAGTGGTAAAGGCCATGGTGGCAGCTGCTTCCCAGACCTCTGGCATCTTGGGGACCCGAGGAGTGCATCGTTGGTGCACCCACACCCTCCTCAGCCCCCCATCTCTCCCATCCGTCCTAGTGACTCACCACTCCAGGAGCCCTGCTTTCCTCACTTACAGCCATCTCTTTGACTGCACTTGTTTAAATTACATGGCCTTGAAACCTCCCTCCATAAGCTATTCAGATCAAAATCCTCCCTGGAACCTTCTGAGTTGGCTGACAACAGAGCAGCAAAGTCCACAACATTCTCCGAAGTTAGAGGCAAGATTTTCATCTTGAACTTCCTGGGCACACCCCTGGGCTCCTAAGCAGGCTTCATCTGACCTTAATTATGGATTTCAGGCCATCCCCTTCTGTCTGTTTGAATCTGGTCTGCCTACCAGTATTTCATGTTCTGGAGAATATCTTGGGTATTTTCCAGGTGAAACTTCAGTGTTTCCTCATGGCTTTACTGCCTCAGTTGGTCCAACAGCTTATGGAGGTTGGCCTCCTGGGCCCACGTGACTTCACATATGTTAAATCACTTTGAACCTGTGAGTGAAACATGTCACACTAGTTCTATTCAATGGGTTCTTCCCCAATGTGAGATTTCTGCTTATTGGAGGAGCTAAGAGGCACTTAAAAGACTGCCCACAGACGTTCATTTGTTCTTTTCTCTATGTATGAATTCTAGGCTAATCAGTCAGTCATAGTTCCTGGTTAAAAACCTTCCCCATGTAAGTTACATATGCATGGTGTGTTACTCTCTTGCATGCATTAAGATTTTTTTTTTTGAGGAAGATTAGCCCTGAGCTAACATCTGCTGCCAATCCTCTTTTTGCTATGGAAGACTGGCCTTGAGCTAACATCTGTGTCCATCTTCCTTTACTTTATATGTGGGACGTCTGCTATAGAATGCCCTGCCAAGTGGTCCCATGTCTGCACCCGGGATCCAAACTGGTGAAGCCTGGGCCACTGAAGTGGAATGTGTGAACTTAACTGTTGTGACGCTGGAGCAGCCCAGAGATTTCTTCTTTATAACACCTCAACTGTACAGTTGGTTAATTTTGTAACTTCATTGTGTTTCATAGACTAGGTATTTGAGCCGTGTTTATACAATTGCCCTTTTATAAGAACTCAGGTTGTAGCTCTGAGCTCAGGTCAATATCTTTCCTAAATTAAAATTATGCAAAACTTTCTGCTGCGGTGGCACTCTCAACTCAAATTATAGTCCCATTATTGTGCTTTACTAGTAATCAACCTGTTCCCAGACCTCTAATGTAGGGGACAATGGTTCAACCCCAGAAACTTACCATCACTGTGCAGTTACATGGATCCTTCCTGCAGATATCTGGTATAGGTACCATTTCTTGGTTTTAAAGGTTCCTTCTCCTTCCTAAAGTAAATTAAAAAATGAATTTCTCAAGAGGCATTAGGGAACCAAAGTGCTGTACAGCATGCAAGGCAAATATTGACCCTTACACAGGACAAGAATGTGAAATGGAGCAATGCACTAGTGTCTAGAAACATGTTTTAGGGCACTGTCAATTACAAAATGTTTTCAAGATTGAAGAGAAAACTAAGACGGATTTTGGTAAGGTTATGAGAGAAGAAATCATCAAGGGGAAGGGATGAGGGCAAAGTTCACAATATGAAAGTTTTGATCTAAAGAGGACATAAACTATAAATAAAAGACATTGATAAATGCTAGGAATAATGACAACATTGAGAATTTTCCTCCACTGGATTCTCATACTTTCCTGAAAAGACCATTGACTTAAGGAAATCTGCAGTTGGCATTACCAAGGTCCTGATCCCTCACTGACTAGGCTTCTCCTCATCATGAACACACATGCCTGGAGCTTACCCAGCCTCAGGCCTTGTGGGAATCCCCTTTCTTCCCTCCACAACGCCTCTCCTTGCTCCAGTGGGAAATTGTGTCTTATTTACAGAGCTGCCACCCTGTTCATGGGAAAAAGCCACTTGAATTTTGAACTGTGTTTTAAGAACCATACGTATTCCTCAAGTCAAGGACAGGATCTCAATGAACAACTAAGTGAGCATTGAAGAAAACCTTGTAAGTCCTTGAGCAGAGCAGGAGGAACACCATGACACCAAGCCAAAAACATTGAGGAACTCGTGGATGTGCACGAGCAAGCTCACAGAGTAAAGATTCCCAGTGTTTTCAACAAGGGAGGAATTAAATGTTTCTAGTTAATCCAGAATAACCTAAATTTATGTTGCCTGGTATTTTTTCTACTGTGGTCTCAAACTCTGGGATTGCTGCTTAGAACAGAATAATTACCTAGGAATTGTTTAATCTTACTGTTTAGTTATTTAAAAAAATCCATTGAGTTTTCAGCACTGTTCTGGGTGCTGGCAATAGAGCAGCAACAAAGACATAAAATTGTGGTCAAGAAGACTATATTCTAGTGAAGGGACAAATTACATGTCATTAAATCAATAAATAAACAGAATTACCTTCTCATGGTTGTGTTATGAAAGAATAAAAATGAGAGCTGAGAGGGGAGCATGATATGTGGAAACTTCTCTGGATACTTGTTGAGTAAATAAGTCCTTATTGACAGACTCAACAACAGAGAGAAGATGAGTGATGTTCTCCAGCATCACATCTCTGTATAGCTTTTGCCGGGATGCGCCCACCAAGGCCTATTCTTCCTGGGTGAAGTCCACAACCACATCCATGAAGATCGCTGATTCCTAAAACATTGTGGACATTCTGTTTCAGACAGGGACATCTCTACCAGAGTCCAGGGGCAGAAAGTTGACATGATAGAGTTGGGGAAGTGAGGCTGTAGGTTTAGAAAGCTCAAGTCCTCTTTGGGGTTCTAGCCAAACGCTTCCCTGTGCTGATCTGGCATGTGTTATTCATGCATAACTACAAATGTATATACAGTCTGTACACAGCCTTAATACATACTAGCTTCATTATAAAGGAATATCACATGATGTGCAATGTGAAGTAAACTGGACATTTCCCAAAAATATGGTAAATCTCATTTACAGACTGGTGCGTTTAATATAGTTTATTGGTTGTCAACTTAAGAATACATAACTAGACTCTCCTCACCAATTTAAAGTAAATCAGAGACTCATCACATAGCAGGCAATATCAATTGCCTGTGACACACAACTGTGAATATGTGTAAACACTTCCCCTATAGGAACCTTACCTTTCTCCTTTGTGAAATGGTTTAACAACCTCTTACAAATGTTGACAGATTCAATGAGCTAATTTGTAAAGCACTTCCTTTATATCAAACACTCAATACACATAAGTAATAGGTATGTTATTTGAATGAAGCCATACTGACCATTCTGCAAAATGGAACAGACTTAGAGAACACGGATCGGCAGGTGCAGCCTCTGTCTCTTATCTGTACACATTCCCTGTGTTCACTACAAGGTAGAAGGACAGATGGTCCAGAAACACAACCCAAGGTTCCCTGATAATTCTATACAGAAGGATGGCCCTAGCCTGCCCCACCTACAGTGACGATTCCATTGTCAATTTTCTCTGGGACCTCCAAGCATCTGTTATCATTGTAGTTTAGTCCTATGCATCTGATAACAGGTAACAGAAGCCTCTCAATTGTATATGGTCACAGGAGCCCCCAAATGGCCACAGAACCCTCCACCCCATCCCCCACCCTGCCCCTCATCCCCTGCCTGCTGAGCTGTGCTCACCCCACCCCAGCTCTGACCCCCCCAAAGTGAGTCCGCCCCACCTGAAGAGTCCACAGCCGCCCCATAGAGACAGCAGCCGAGCCTGAGACCAAGTCTAAGTCTGAGCGTGACAGCGGTGCCTGCCTAAGACTTGGATGCCTTTGTGGTGGCAGGAACACCCTCTTCAGGCCTCACGCAGGCTGAAGGCCCCGCCCCAAAGATTCATGGCAAGAGCAAGTTGCAGCGGCAGGCCTGCTGCTCCATGGCCTGAGGGCTGAAATGAGTCGCAGTCACTGCTGCTTATAGCGCTTAGGAAAGCACCGGTGTATCAACCCTTTCCTCCATCATGCCCGTCGCCACGCACATCACGCTGTGCCTTCCTCCACGCCCTCTCCCCTAACACCCCTCCCCACGCCCACCACGCTCTGCGCTCCATCACGGCCCTCTCCTTCCTCCTTCACGACCCTCCCCTTCCTCCTGGTGTCCTCCACGCTCTGACCCTGCAACCATGCTGCCGGGCTAAAGCGGGTTTAATTAATGGTGCCTGAGGCCAGCTCCTGAGGGCTCCTGAGGCAGCTTGAAACCCAGCAGAAGCTCCCTGCCTGATAAAAGTTCAGTGGCTAAAATGGAAATACTGGGACCTGGGTAGGTGGAACTTACGTTTTCAAAGCCATCTTTCCCTCCATCCCCTCCATCTGGTCGGGCTGCTGGAACCCTCACAGTGGAGAACTCCCGGCTGAGGGTTCTACACTTTGGTCATGCCTCATAGCAGAACAGTCCCAGCCATAGCATTAAAAGGAGGAAACATCACAGCGGACAGCTCTAATTCCTGCACTATAGACAGGAAACGCAGAAGCCCAGTAAGTGACCCCCTAAGCTCCTTCTCTGAGGCCCCACTCAGTGGGTCCACAAGACCTCCTTACCCACCATGGGCCTCTTGGTCTAGTTAACACAGGCAACAGGACCAGAAGTTCCCAGTGTTTTTTCCCAAAATGTTAGCGTGGTTTTATCTAGGTCACTGTATTTTGGGATCTCTTTGTTAGAACAGCTTAACCTACACCTTAGCTAATATACCCTTCCCCAGGTCATCTGACTGATAAATCAGATGGAACTCTTCATTGTTACACAACATTGACCGTGTTCCAGATGCTTGTCACTTTCAATTTCACTGTTACTTAATACTTATTAGAAGTTTTTGGGTGAAAAGTAAAATTCACAGAGCCCAGCGTATGAAGAGTGTGCTGTTAAATGATTCCTCCAGAATCTCCAGATGTTCTTTTTGGATTAAGACAGGCCACCAGAGAATTGCACACCTGGCTGTCTTGATCTGGTTCCTTGGAGAATTGCTCTGTGGATCTGAGCCTTGGCCCCACACCATTGGCCCACACTGAGGAGTGCCGCAAACAACCCTGTGAGACCCACTGCTTCATTGCCTGGAGGATGTGGTTTGCTGCCCTTTGTGTGGACCCAAGAAAGAAGTTTCTTTGACACCTTGTACCAGGAATAGTCGTGCTTCTCCTGAGCAACTGGCTTGTTTTGTTTTTGTGAACACGCTAAATTGTGTAACTGTCCGTGTCTTTCAAAGAAACTAAAATCCTTTGGGAACAAGGCAGGGTATAAAATAAAGCTATACAGAGTTTAGACAAAGCTGCCTATTTAACACATTATATTCCTTTTGGAAAAGTCGCTTCATTTGGCTGACTTTCTTTGCTCGTAAGTTAGAGATAATGAGTTCTTCCTGTGAACAGAGTGTAAATTAATATTTTTAAAGCACTCAGAGTGCCCTCAATGCAAGTCATCATGGAAACTAACACTAATATTTAATTTCTTTACATCTCTGCTATTTTGTAACTCCCTCTCTTTTTATGTCATTCCTGAACTTTGGTTGCTCATTCATTTACTTGGCAAATTTGAGGATGTAACAGTGCACCAAACACCTTGGAAGGATACAGATTAAAAAGCCTGGATTGTGCTTTCCAGGAGCATGAAGAGTTGAGGATGTGTTTTCCACTAAATTAGAGATTTAAATAACAAGAAAGCAATAAATGAATAAGTAAATAAATATCTTACTTATAAAATTCTGTGGTTGCAGTGAAGAAAAGAAATAGGGAACAGTGGGAAAGGATGATAGTTCTTGAGGTGGAGATGGAAGGTGCCTGTAAGAAGACAACTTTCAAGCAAAGCCCTGGAGAATAAAAAGGAACAACTGTGCTAAGACCTGAGGAAATAAGTATTAAGGCATGAGAGGGTTTGGCAGGGTGATGGATGTGAAAACAGACAGTAGTATGACAGTAAGCAAGGACAAAGGAGGAGTTTGGAGAGAAGGTCAGGGACCAGGCCATTTAGGGCCTTAAAGGCCAGAGCATGGGGCCTGTATGTTCTCTTACCTTCCATAGGATGCCTCTTGAAGCACTTTATGGGCCAGAGTGACGTGGTATGAATGAGGTTTTAAGGAGATAATTTTGTTTGTATCTCTAGTGTGAGATAATTTCATGTAATGAGGGAAATGTTGAGGCGAGGTAAGCACTGAGGGTAGGATAGGGGAACACAGAGGAGGCGTCCTCTGGGAGTTTTCAATTTGGTTGTTGAGCAAGACTTCCTGAAGTATATGGTGACTGAGCTGAGATGTGGAGAAATGAGTAAGAGTTCGCCAAGGGAAGGGAAAGAAGGGTGAACTAGACAGTGAGCTACATGACTGAATGTACAGTGATATGTGACAGCACGGTAAGGATGCTGCTGTATTTAAGCATCAAGTAAAACAGAGTATGAGGGGAGATGAAGCTGGAGGGGAGGCTAAAGATTGGACCATGGAGTAGCTTGAGTGTCTAACACTTTCTTCCCCATTCCATGGCTGGCAGGTGGGAGGGAGCTGGGTCCCATCTCCTAACATTTTTTATGAGAATTACTTGCGAAAATAATTGCTGCAACCTCTTAAATAAAAGCTTACTTCCCCCATACTTTCTTTGAAATAAGGCCCCTTGGAGTACAGGTGGCCATGAGCAACTCTTCTGCAACCTGAGATGAAGCAGTTGGAAGAAGGTTAGTCATCTTCACCTTTGCCTGTACCTTGTCACCTCTTCTCACCACCTGCTCCTTTCCCTGGCTCTTGTCATCTCCAGACCTCTGCAGGGGGAGTTGCTGGTGGGTGCCCATCCCACTTCCTAATGAATGTAGGTGTGTTTAGTAAAATGCTGACAGATATGATGTGTTATGATAAGTGCTAATGGCACTAGATTTAGAGTCAAAGCTGTCCTAGGCCTTCTGCTTAGTAGATGAGTGACCTTGAGCAGGTCACAATTTCTGGGAGCCATTTCCTCACATATATATAAAGGGGGAAGTATCTACCTCCCTGAGTTGTGAGGATTCAATGAAAAGTTGAATATATGCAAAGCGCTTACACAGTGCCTGCTTAGTAAATTATAGGTGTTATTGTTGTTCATAGTAGGGAAATAATAATCAAAAGCGAAAGCAGACTCAACATTCTTTTCTGAACACTGATCATGGAAGACTAGGAAATGGAGAAGCTACTGAAAAAAATAAGGTAATTGACCTTGGTTAAATCACTTAACTCGTTTCCTCATTCAAACTGTGGGGATTACAATTTCCCTTTTGTGTCATGTATTGGATATTTATAAGGAATAGATGTTATTATAGATGCAAAAATTTTTTGAAAACTGAGTATTTTCTTGTTTTGCTTACAATGTTAATCTGGATCCTCTAAGAGATGACAAGGATTTTGGTGGGGAAATATTTCAGAGAGAAATTGTGGTGGAAGTTAGAGAAGCTGGCAGGGCTGTCAGACTGTGATGGAGGTCTGACTTGGGGAAAGGAAAGTTTGGCAAGGGGGGACAACCTTGAACCAAAGTCAACCATAGAGGAATCCTGCAGCTCACATCTTGCAGGAAGAGGGCAGCCAAGCTATCCTGCTGAGCTCAGTAATGGGCTGGGAAGAGCTTGTGGGAGGCGTGGCCTCAGCACAAAGAAGTGATGGATTTCAGAGCAGCAGCTGGGGCCATTGGTCAGTTCTGCTGCCTGTAGCTGGTATGATCTTGTGGCCACCACATTTACTATGAGGAAGAATCTATTTCTTACCAGGAGGATATATCATTTTGCAGCTAAGACTATTTATTCTGATCCCCCTTCATATGTAGGAGAACTCATCCCGGCAAGCCCACTGCAGCCATTCTTCCAGTGAAGGTCAACAAATAGCGTGCAGTGCTCTGATAATGAGCTAAAGGAACTTGTGGGCATGGGCACTGCTTTTATCTTAAGCGCGTTCTTGAAAGAGCCAACGGGGAAGGTGTTCGTGTTCTTAGAGCTGGTACTTTTTCTTTCTTGATACAAAATAGCATTTATTAATAATTTCCTCTGTATCCACTGACTTTTTTTATCCAGTCAGCCACCCTATGCCTTTCAATTGGAGCATTTAGTCCATTGACATTTAAAGTAGCTATTGATAAGAATGTACTTATTGCCATTTCGTTGCTTTTCTTCTGAGTGTTTTAGAAATTCTTCTCAGTTCCTTTCTTCTCTTGCTCTCTTCCCTTATAGTTTGATGGCTTTCTTTAGTATTATGTTTGGGTTCCTTTCTATTAATTATTCATGTATTATAGGTTTCTGGTTTGTCATTAGCACGAGGTACATATATTATAGCCTACATGTATCATGATCAATATTGAGTTGCTGGTCTCTTTAGTTTGGCCTCTTGCTGAAATCTCTACTCTCTTGTGTGTGTGTGAGGAAGATTAGCCCTGAGCTAACATCTGCTGCCAATCCTCCTCTCTTTTTCTGAGGAAGTCTGGCCCTGAGCTAACTTCCATGCCCATCTTCCTCTACTTTATATGAGGGACGCCTGCCACACATGGCTTGACAAGTGGTGCATGGGTCCACACCTGGTACCTGAACTGGCAAACCCCGGGCCACTGAAGCAGCACATGTGAACTTAACCACTGCACCACTGGGCTGGCCCTAAAAGCTCTGCTCTTTTACTCCCCTCATCTCACATTTTCTGTTTTTGATATCATATCTAACCTCTTTTTTTCTGCATGTGTATCCATTACCCTCTTATAATGGAAATAGATAATTTTAATACTTTTGTCTTTTGACCTTCATATTAGCTGCTACATTTATTGTATATTTGCCTTTACCAGTGATGTTATTGTTTTCTTAAAAAATAATTTTCTTATTCCTATTTGTGGTCTTATCTTTTCCATTTAAGCAAGTCCCTTTAGCATTTCTTGTAAAGCTAGTTTCTTCGTGATAAACTCCTTTAGTTTTTGCTTGTCTGGGAAACTCTCTCTCCTTCCATTCTGA
The DNA here is from genome assembly GCF_041296265.1 of Equus caballus. Lineage (NCBI taxonomy): Eukaryota > Metazoa > Chordata > Mammalia > Perissodactyla > Equidae > Equus > Equus caballus. Next base: position 18,755,519 of record NC_091695.1, read on the forward strand.
GTGATAAGCTTGCTGGATAGAGTATTCTTGGCTGTAGGTTTTTTCCTTTCAACACTTTAAATATATCATGCCACTCCTTTCTAGCCTGTAAAGTTTCTGCTGAGAAGTCAGCAGATAGCATTATAGAGTTTCCTCTGTATGTAACTTGTTGCGCTTCTCTTGTGGCTTTTAAGATTCTCTCTCATCTTTAATTCTTGACCTTTCAATTATAATGTGTCTTGGTGTGCACCTCCTTGGTTTTCTCTTATTTGGTGCTCTCTGTGCTTCCTGTACTTGGATGTCTGTTTCCTTCCTTAGGTTAGGAAAGTTTTCAACTATGATTTCTTCAAATAGATTCTCTGCCCCTTTGTCTCTCTCTTCTCCTCCTAGGACACCTATAACACAGATATCAGGTGCTAGATGCTGTCCCAAAGGTCCCTTAGACTGCCGTCATTCTTTTTAAATTTTTTTTATTTTATCTGTTCAGCTTGTGTGATTTCCTCCAGTCTTTCGTCCAGCTTGCTGATCCATTCTTCTGTATCTACTCTGCTATTGAGTCCCTCTAGTGAAGGTTTCATTTCTAGTATTGTATTCTTTATTTCTGATAGATTCTTTTTAAAATTAAATTATTATTTTTTTAAAGATTCTTTTCCTTTTTCTTCCCAAAGCCCCCCAGTACATAGTTGTATATTCTTCATTGTGGGTCCTTCTAGTTGTGGCATGGGGGACACTGCCTCAGTGTGGTTTGATGAGCAGTGCCATGTCCGCGCCCAGGATTCGAACCAAAGAAACACTGGGCCACCTGCAGCAGAGTGTGTGAACTTAACCATTTTGCCATGGGGCCAGCCCCTGATTGGTTCTTTTTTATATTTTCCAATTCTTTGTTGATGTTCTCACTGAGTTCTTCTCCCAAGATCAACGAGCATCCTTATGACTCTTTGTTTGAGCTCTTTGTCAGGTAGATAGTTTATTTCTGTTTCATTTAGTTCTTTTTCTGGGGTTTTATCCTGTTTCCTTACTTGGAATGTATTCCTTGATCTCTTCATTTTGCCTCTTTCTCTGTGCTTATATCTATGTATCGTGTATGCCAGCTACATCTCCTGATCTTGGAGAGGTGGGCTTATATAAGAGATGTCTTATGAGGTCCAGCAGTTTGCTTCCTTCTCATCACCAGTTCCAAATGTTCCAGGAGTGTCCCCTGTGTGCGCTATATGTGCCCTTCTGTTCATGTTGCTCTTGCTGCAGGTGCCTGGGGAGGCTAGGCTTAAGGTTGCTCCCAGCTGGCCGTGAAGCATCTCTGCTAGAAGGTGGTCTTTTTCTCTCCAGAAAGGAATTTCTGTCTGTTCCACCTCAGTCAGCCCTGTCCCTTTTTGTGGGGGTTCTTTTTATCCAGTTTTCAGTTCTCTCTTAGGGGTATTTTTTCCAAGGGTAGTTGTAGATTTGTTGTGTCCATGGGAGGAAGTGAGTTCAGAGTCTGCCTACACCACCATCTTGACCTAGTGGTAACTTTGAGTAAAATTGGGCTGGGAAGTCCTTTCAGGCTGCATCTCAGAGTGCTAATACTCCTGTATCTGGGATGATTCCTTGCCAATATCCATGTACAAACATGCCCTAATGTGTGTTAAACAGGCAGGCCTCCTTTGACCCCAGATTCCTCTCCATTTCCCATTCTGTTTCTCTGCTCCATTCAAGCTGCCTCTCCTCAGGTTCTCTCCTGAACCAATTCTATCCCAGTTTTCTCCACACCACTTCACTGAAATGGCTATTTCCAGGTCACCAATGATTTCCATTTTGCTAAATTCAAGGTTTTTTTGCTCTCATCTCATTCAACCTTTCAGCTGCATTTGACACAGATTATACAATTGAACACTCCCTCCTTCTTGAAACACTTTCCTCAGGATTTCCAGACACCCCTTCTCTCCTGAATTCCCTCCCCCTATCTCTCCCTCCTCCTGCTCCTGCTCCTCCACCACATCTCTAGTAATACTCCCTTCTCGTTCCTGTGTGCTCTCTCTTCTCAGAACAGTAAATATTTTTCCTATTATCTTAGTGGCTACCCTACTTTATCAAGGTCTAACATTAATTAGTATTTATACCTTCTTCCCAGAGAGTGCAAGAATCCCATTTACCTCTTTCTGACTTCTAGATTATTATTGTTGTGTATTTAAATTATCATATAACTATAAAACTATAAATGTAATATATGAAAATATATATTTGAAGCCTATCACATATTATCTTTGTTTTATAGATTATTTATTTGGAGCTACCCACATATTTATTAATTTTGCTGTTCTTAAGTTGTTCCTACTTCTCCATCCTGAGATTTCCTCCCTTTCTCTCAAAAAATATCCTTCACTATTATCCTTCAGTTTGATATTTTAGGGGAGCAAGAAATTCTCCTCTTTCCTCTTTGTTCTTCTGGCTGGTCTAAAAATTAAATTGACATGAGAAAGAATAACAGGAGAAAATCAAAGAAAGTTAAGAACATGTATACATGGGAGAAGCCCAGGAAAACTGAGTAATTCCTGAAAATGGCTGGAGCCACCACCTTAAATACCTTAAATACTTCAGCTAAAGACAAAAGAGGGTTTTGAGGGTAGTGGTTTAAGACTTCAAAGGGGAGGGAGTCAATTCACTAAGAGAAGGAAAAGTAAATGTTTGGTCAACAAATGTTTGCCATGTTTGGCAGAGAGTGTGGGACATGAGGAGGGTTTTGATCAAAAGGGCCTTGCTAGGCTCCTACCTGTCTGCCACACCTAATACATATTACACTATAGTTAGCTATGGTGAGAGCTCCTTCCTGGAACAGGCCTTCTATCTTAAATTCCTTTAGGAAGTTAGGAGGAAAGTCAAAGGATCTTCTTGGTCTTTTGTTCTTAAAAATAATCAAGCCAAGGGGCTGGCCCCATGGCCGAGTGGTTAAGTTTGCACACTCCGCTGCAGGTGTCCCAGTGTTTCATTGGTTCGAATCCTGGGCGCGGACATGGCACTGGTCATCAAACCACGCTGAGGCAGTGTCCCCCATGCCACAACTAGAAGGACCCACAACGAAGAATATGCAACTATGTACTGGGGGTTTTGGAGAGAAAAAGGAAAAGAATAAAATATCTTTAAAAAATTAAGCCAAAAATACACATTTCAGGGTAGCAAATTCTGCTCCCCCACAACATATTAATGATAAATTTCAGTTTTTGTTTTTCTAGAAATGTTTTTATTTTCTATTATTTTCCAAAAGATATTTTTGTTTTCTTTACAGTTCTTGGGTTTGTCATTGTATTGTTTCAGCACATTAAAGCTATTTTTTTCCCACTGTGATCAAGCTTCCACTTTTGCTGTTGAAAAATGAGATATCGGTTGAATTTGTTCTTTCTCTCTTTCCTTATTTCCTCCTCTCCTTCCTGTTTTTGCCCCCTCCTGACTGCTTTCAGATTTTCTCTTTGTCTTTTCATTCCTTTCTTTTTTGTGATTTTATTATACTCACTGTAGATGTGGAATTTGTTTTTTGTTGTGCTTGTGATCCACTGAGCTTGTTGTCTCTATGGAGTAGTCATTCATTAGTTTAAAAATGCTTAGTAATTTTCAGTTCAATATTGCTGCTGCCCATGTGTCCCTTTAACCTGTGGTAATAGCTGAATGCATTTTAGAATTATTTCTATTTCATTCTCATGGTCTCTCTCTCTCGTCTTCAAAATTTTGCCTCTTTGGGCTTTATTCTGGATTTCTTTCCAACCATTTATCCTGCTTATTAATTTTTCCTTAGCTGTCTCTAAGATGTGTACTTTCAAGCACATCAATTGAGTTCTTAATATTATTTTACTTGTCAGTTTTAGAATTTTTATTTTCATTTCCCCAAATTTACTTTGTCTTTTTTAAAGTTTATGTTCCACTTATCCACCAGAATTTTTTTTTAAAGATTTTGTTTTTTTCCTTTTTCTCCCCAAAGCCCCCTGGTACATAGTTGTATATTCTTTGTTGTGAGGCCTTCTAGTTGTGGCATGTGGGATGCTGCCTCAGTGTGGTTTGATGACCAGTGCCATGTCCGGGCCCAGGATTTGAACCAACGAAACACTGGGCCACCTGCAGCAGAGCACGTGAACTTAACCACTCAGCCACGGGGCCAGCCCCTCCAACAGAATATTTAAACTTGTCTTTTATCCTCCTGAATCTTGTAACACAATTATATAAAGATAGCGTCAGGAGATCAGCTGGGCTGAGAGAGAGACAGCTGAACTGCCAGGTGTCAGAGTGAATGATTAAAAAACAAACGCACAATGAAGGAGTTAAGCCTTTAATCACTTACTGTGATGGTATAAGCAAGAAACTAGAACTGGAATTTTAGTCTCCTCCTATTTAATTTTCTCCCATGGAATGGCTCACTGGTTGAGGGTCATGTGGATCAGCACAGATATGGGGGTCATCTCACTGTTTGGAGAGCCCCAGACAAAAGGCTTCATTTTTTTTTCTGGATGCTGGGGGCTGGGAGGGATGAGATAGGAGTGGAGAAGTGTGGGGTACTGAGTCAGAGAGGGAAAAAGTGTCTTCAAGTTTTTCCTCTTCCCTTCATAGGAAATGTCTAGCAGAGGTGCGTGAGGAAGAACTCTGTTGGTGGCCTCAGAGAAAGAGACCTGGGAATTGAGGTGTCAGGGCTAGGAATGCAAATATGGGAAGTGCTGCGTGTTCATGAAGCACCATGTTGAGTGCTCCCCAAGCACTTTGCTGAGTGCTCCACAGGCAGGTAGTCTGCTGAGTGCTGACCAGGTACTGTGCTGGGTGCTCACCTGACAGGCAATATCCTGAGTCCTCACCAGATAGGAACTGTGCTTACTGCTCACCAGCCTCTTTGCTGAATGCTCACAATGTAGGCATTATGCTGAGTACTCACCTGGCTGTCACTGTGCTGGATGCTCACCAGGCAGACACTGTGCTTATCACTCACCTGGTATGAACTTTGTGAATGTTCACCAGGCACTGTGCTGAGAGCTCACCAGGAAGGCACTAGGCTGAATGAGCACCATGCACAGTGCTGAGTTCTCACAGGTGTCAACGAAAATAATCCATAACCAATCTATAAGTGAAAATTTGGGTGAGTTTATTCTGAGCTAAAATGTGAGGACCATGGCCTGGGGCCCTTCTTCCCAAAGGAAGAAAGGGCACCAAAGAAGTGGGGTGCACAGAGTGGTTATATACCCCCAAACGGGATGTTTCACATAGGATTGAAACGTCCTTTTACAACAGTCGTGAGACTGCTCTGTCGGCACAATGATTGATGGAAACAGCAGGTAGGTCTGCTGTCTCAGTGAACACAGCAGGGTGGCAGGCCTGCTGTCTAGAGCTAGGTGGTCACAGCTGAGCTGGGTGGTCAAAGGTGAGCACAACAATCAGTTCCTAGCCTAAGGAAAGATGCTTATCCCTAAGGAAATGCCAATGTGGAGGGAAGTTGCACCTTTATCTTAATTAAGGCCATTTGTTCTTGCCATAGTAAATGTTTTAAAACAGATATACAATGTGTGCTCAATGGCTGTGCTCAGGCCCTTTTGGAAAAAAACAAAGTCAGGCCGAATTAGGTTTACACCAAATGGCTTCCTCATATTCTCCAATATATCCTATTGCTTGCCATTTCTATTTGTCACAGGAAGGCACAGTGCTGAGTGCTCAACATGCAGGCGTTATGCTGAGTGCTCACCAACCACTGTGCTGAATGCTCAAATGGACAGCACTCTGCTGAGTGCTAAACAGGCAGACATTGTGTTGTGCTCCCAAGGCATTGTGCTGAGGCAGTGAGCCTTCTGGGCTCTTGACTGCTCATCCTCCTTGCTCATGTCATCTCCATAACTGTACACAAATATCCATCACAGCCCTGCCCAGAGATCCTTGGGGATGAAGCCAGGGCTCCAGCTTTGAGGAGGCAGAACTGAATTCAGACCTCTTTTTTTCTACCAGTTCTGTGTCCTGGAAAATCCGTTGTGCCTCTCAGGGCTTCCCCACTCTCCCAACCTGCACAATGGTGATGATGCTCAAAACTACTACCTAGGCACATGGTCAGGTGTATATGAGATGACATCTACAACACCTGTGGGCTAGCATCACATGTGTCTGATGCACAAACTTACAGATGAAATAATTACAGGAAAGCGTGGGATATACCATGGACTATCTCTCAAAGCTGGCCTGGGTTTCAGCCGTGTGATCTTGGGAAATTCACTGCCCCTCCAGGCCTCACATTCTGGCCTGCATCTTTAAATGGTTGAAATTAAATGTAATTCAGATATTCATCTAATATCCTCCACTGGCATTAAACCTTCCAGGGTCTCCTGTTTTATGGAACCAAGTATGTTGGCCTATGTGTTCTTCACAATGGCTCCCAATGTTCCCTGCCTCCTGGTGTGCATATCCTCATGTAACCATGATGTGGTTAGTTACTGGCTTCTGAACAACTTAATACAGCCAAGGTGATGGGATCATGTCCAAGTTTTTTGTTTTTTTAAGAATGGCACCTGAGTTAACATCTGTTGCCAATCTTTTTTTTTTTTCTGCTTATTCTCCAAAAGTCCTCTGGTACATAGTAAATGTTTTTGGGTGTGTATGTTCAATAGTTTCTATGCAGGTATTATATTTTTCAAACAGATAAGATAGGCTATTGAATATACCAAGAAAATGGATAAGTTGATCAAATTTTTTCAATGTGTGAAGTCTTTAGAGAGCAAATACCATGATTAGGAGCATAGAAAATGGAGCAAACATCTCATGCTCAAATTCTAGCACAGCCACTTACTAGATATGTGTATTGGGCAAATTGCTATGTCATTGGTGCCTCAGTTTCTTCATCTGTCAGTTGGCAATAATGATAAGCATACCCACTTTGTAAAGTCATGGAGAGTATTAAAGGAGTTAATGTCTGTAAAATGCTTGGAACACCTATCATATCATAAGCACTGTATCTATGCATTATAAATAAAATTTAAAAAATCTTCTGACACTGTTCATAAGCTCCAGAGGGTGAGGCTAGTGCCCGGATGTATGTAGGAAGCACTCCATGACATACAATGAATAAAAGAATGAACAACACTGTTGAATGCTTTACCACTGTCACATATGTCATACTACAGGCATTCCCAAGCAGAATCACACCCAAACCTATGTGTTCTGTCCTTAAGCGTCTTCTTTGATTCTATCCAGGAGTCACTGGGGCTTCTTGGACCCTAGTGACGATACCCTCTAAAGGTTCTCTTCTCTCTGTCACAAATCCCACTCCTTGTCCTAATTGCTGCTGCTCACAGGGTCTGCACTCTGATCCTTTTCTTCACACTAAGGAGAAGTGTCATCCCCAGATCTGGGCATGCACAGAACATGAGCCTTGTAGAAACGTTTCCCTGGCCTGTGGCAGGTAGAAGCATGCAGTGACACGGTGGGATTTGTGTAAAACTCTCCAGGTGTTGTCAGAGGGGTGGAGTCAGCGGAGTTGTCAGCAAGGACTGGTCCTGCTGGTGGGCCTTGATAGTTAAACTGTGTGTGGGGCGGGGATGGCTGTTTCATAGGTCCTAGCATAATACCTGCAATATTATGGTTCGTGAAGTCAGAATCATCCTAATGAGGTCCAAATTAATCCAATGTCATCTGTTCCCTGACCAATTTGCTAATCCAGTAGTGATTTATAGTAGTGATGTTTGTATTCTATCATCTCCTTTTCATTGATTGGCTAGTGTAATTCAATTATTCTTTACATATCTTGTACACATTTACATAGTAAAGAAAAAGTGAGTTTTAAAAGAACTCTCCTTCAAAGAGTCTCCCTAGCATATTGAATTAATAACAGAAGCCTTTGATGGAAAATTCACAAAAAAATTTTGACCCTTAGTCTCTGGTTTTAGATCTTCCTAATTGGTAAATTATCTTGATTTCTGGTTACTTTCTTGAGATTAGTCCATTTAGGACTATGTAGGAGTGCAGCTTCATGCCACTTGAGCAGTAGTGGTGGGACTCTAGGATGACATTTGTGTCATTTTGTGTGTGTGTGTGTGTGTGTGAATGAGAGTGTTTACTGCCTCTTGCAGTGTGGGCCAGAGTACACTACTTTCCTTGGGAAAAATGTCCCCTAACCACTTTTTTTGAAGAAGAAGATTAGCCCTGAGCTAACTACTGCCAATCCTCCTCTTTTCGCTGAGGAAAAGTGGCCCTGAGCTAACATCCATGCCCATCTTCCTCTACTTTATACATGGGATGACTACCAGAGCATGGCTTTTGCAGATCGGTGTCATGTCCACACCCGGGTACCAAACCGGTGAACCCCAGGCTGCCAAGAAGCGGAACGTGCAAACTTAACCGCTGCACCACCGAGCAGGCCCCCCAACCACTTTCTCTGTGCTTTATTTTCACTCATGCCTTGACCGGTGCTGTCCAATAGTAGCATTAACACTCTATAACATAAAATCAAAACTTTTTAGTGGCCACATTTAAGAAAATAATAACAAACAGCTGAACCTAATTTTAATAGTATATTTTAACCCATTATAACCATATTATCACTCGTGCATGCAATCTATATAAAAATTAATAATGAGAGAGTTTACATTCTGGGTTTTTTTTTATTGGTTCCACAAGTCCAGTTTGTACCTTCCAGCTGTAGCATAATCTCCATCCGTAACTTGAGTTTTTTCAGATATACATTCTATGTATTGAGATAACGTTGACAGTTGTAACATAAGATTCACATCTCTAAGTTGTTTCAAACATACTTAAAAGATTTCCATTTAAGGATCACGTAGGATGAATATTGAAAAGTTTCTGTTGGGTCTAGTAAGAAAGGAGTCAGTGTGGCCTTACCAAGGGAATCACCCATAGAGTAGTGAAGGCAGAAGGAGTGTGGGGGGTCTGAGGAGGTGGTGGGACAGAGACACATAATATATATGATCTTTTCTCAATGGTTCACCACTACAGAAAAGGAGTTATAGACAGCAATTTCTCTGTGAAATGTGAGGCAAGTTAAGTGACTTTGAATATGTATGAAGGAATAAGGAAAGTGGGGAATATTAAAAAGAGGCTGTAAATTACTGACACATAAAAGGAAAGTAAAATTTCCAGGCTTTATGGATGCTTCCCAGTTGAGGTAGATGATATTGGATATACAGTGGTACCAACATATGTTATGTGCTTTTCTTAGCAGTTAACATAAGACCAGCAGCAGGTAAGGCATGGCAGATAACCAGGATCTTCTGGGTTTGAAGTTTTACAAGACAGATATGAGCAGTAAGAAAGTTTGGATCATTCCAAGGGAATTATTGAGATCATAGCCCATGGAATCCTGGGATGATAGGAGAAGAGAATGAAGAGGAGAAGAGAAATGAAGGTGAGGATGTGGTGATCTGGCATTATTTCCAATCTTGAGGAAAGTGTATCTATTGTATGAGCATTTTAGAAAAAACTGGAAATCAGGAATTGGTGGTGGGTGGATATGTTTTCTGAGTTATTTATTTTTGCACATGACCATTTGGGTTGACGGAAATATCTGGGATGTGGGAGTGAGTCACTAAGAGTCAGGTAGATAATTTCACTATTAATTTAAGCTCTAAAGGAGCTCTGCGTACCAAGTGGTCAATGGGAGAAAACATTTGCAAAACACATTCCTAGCAAAGCATATGTATTTATAATATATAAAGAGCTCTTACAACCCAATAGTAAGAAGACAAGCAACACTTCCCTGCTTGCCAGGAGACAGCAGATCCGGCGTGTGATGAGCACCATGAATCCTGCCAAGCAAATGAGAACGATGGTCTAGAAGGGGAGATATGGGCAGACAATTGCTCCTGTGAGCCACCTCCTGTAATTCCCCCAGGGCTGCTGTTGTCCCCTCACTGTGTTGCAACACTCCTTGACATGGGTTGGCCAACTTTCATCGTCACCCAAGACCCTGTTTGCATGGTTATCTTTCATGGGTCAGAGCATCAAGATATTCCCTCCCCACCCTGGACTGGGGCTTCCTTGAGGTTGACTAGAACTCTCAGTCAAGGCACCATTTCTGTTGGGAGAATACCCTGGAAGTGAATGGAATGGAGAATGCATGTGTGTTTTACCTTTTTAAATAAAACTTTTCAAACACAGAAAAGTAGAACAATATCAGAAACATCCATCACCTAGATTTAACAATGTATATTTTAGCCAATTAAAACAATATTTCTTCCAATGTGTAAATTATTAACACTTGCCACCCTTGCTTCAATGAAAATGGATATTTTCATTGAAATATTAAAGTCAAGTAGACATCGTGATGTTTCAACCCCATTTTGCACCTCTGAAAAATCAGGGAATTTTGCTACATATTCAAGGTCATTATTGCACGACAAGAGAGTAACAAATTAAATCAAATTTATACCTCTGGGCACGGAGAACTGAAATTGGGCTGGGCCATCTTACGATGGTCGCAGGCAGAATGGGTCATCATAACTGGCAAGCCCATGGGATCTCTCTAAATTTGTAAATTTTCACTTGAACCCTTTCTTCTCTGCCTAGAAAAATATTCATCCCCTTCTCCTTTACTGAGTTGTTTTATACTCATTTTTAAGGCTTCTCTTATAACGTAATTTCCTCCAAGTAGCCTTCTCAGATTACCACTCCCAATCATGGATTGGTTCACATCACATAATTTATAATTTTCAATCACCTATCATTGTTGTTACCAACTACAACATAAACTCCAGGAGAGTTTGGACACACAGCACCTGTTGTGCATGGGGGGAGGGTTTCAGGTCCCTGTACTTGTGCAACCTCTCTCCAGCCAAATTCTTATAGATGTGTTGTCCAATGTGGAGTTGCAGCAAGTGCCTTTTAAAATCAAAATTAAATTTAATTAAGTAAAATTAAAAATCTGGTACATCAGTACCTTTAGAAATCAGTAACCATAAATCCTAGTCACAATAATGTAACTTCAAGTACTCGATAGCCACAGGTAGTTATGCACTGGACAGCACAGATATAGAACATTTCCATCTTTGCAGAAAGCTCTAGTGCATGGTGCTGATCTAGAGCAGGACTTGGCAAACTACAGCCTGTGGGCCAAGTCAGGCTCGTTCCTATTTTTATACAGCCTATGGATGTGGAAACAGGTCCACCCTGCCACACTTGTCAATGCTGGTTCACACACAGCTAGAGGCCCTCACTGACCATCTGGTCAAGTGACTTTCAGTGCAGAAATGAGGAAACAGAGTCCAGAGAGGGGAGGTGACCAGCCTGAGCTCACAGAGCTGTCTAGGAGAAGGCCTCTTATATTCCACTGGGTCTCCTTTTCTCTCCCTCAATGGTGGGTAAAGCCTGGGGGACTATGCCACCTCCCACTAGCCTGAGAAGTTTCCGTGCTCTCTCAGCTCCAGTCCTCCAGATTCCTAAGAACAACCCCAGGTGTAGAAGTTGGAAACCTACTCCTGTCCCAGTGACCAGGGAGCCTTCCCATCCACAAAGACACTGATCTTCTCCAGGGTAAGGCTCTGCAGCTGGGTACCATTCTGAGTCAGTCACAGGAACTCCTCACAGATGGCAACTCTGTGCAGTCTCCACATCAATGGTGAGAAGTTACACATAAGGTCCCCCAGTGTGGTTACTGTGGGGACAGAGCTAGAAGGGCGCAAGGGATGCACAAGGGTGTCTGGAATTCTACCCTGATTCTAGGTCCTGTTCAAGAGAACTTTCTGTAAGGATGTGAACATTTGTCTGCCCTACCCAATACAGTCATTATTAGTCCTGTGTTGTTATTGAGCAGTTAAAATGTGCCTACTGGGCGTGAACGAGGAGCTAAATTTCTCATATATTTTAATTTAATGTAATTGATTTATGAATAATTAGTCACAGGGAAATGTTGCAGAAAGGATTTCTGAAAATACAAAAAAAAATGAGAAGACTGGTCAAAATGGTCAAAATCAATATTTTCAGAAGTCTAGAAATGAACCAAAGGCTTACAGCAATCTGAGGACTGTTTGGTTAAGAAAAACTTGATTCTTGGTGAAGCAAGTAAGCTCTGTGGCATTATAACTTGCAATATTCCCATCCTGCTCTCACAATATTCTCAATAACTTTGAAAACCATAAGTCTCAGAACCATGGTAGCTCTGAAAACCAACATCTTAGCAGCCATAATGGATTTGGAGCTCCCAAAAGACCCATCCCCACTGAATTGTCACTTTTTGACCTGTCTGGCAGCTCCTTGAAAAAGCCTCACTCTCAGGGCTTCTCTTCAGTTGACTCAGAGCTTGCTCAGTGAGGAAAGCTTTTCCCCAGAGCACTTGAAGAAGAAACATCAGTGGTAAGTGTTTTACATTTCAGAGGCCTGAGTGAGCTATACCAGTTGAGGCAGGCAAGAGCTGAGCAGAAACATAAAAGAAAAATTGTGGGAATTAAATGTCCATAGGGGGCTTTGGAAAGCTCCAGTGGATTTGTGGTTATCTAGAAGGCTGTAAGTGTTCAGGGCTCTGTGCATAACCAGGAAAGACTTGAGAAGGTCTTAATCCCTCACCTTTAGCTGAAAGTTTGGTTTATCTGAAAAATTGATTAAGGTAATATGCTGTATTAATAGAGTAAAGGACAAATACCACATAATCTTAATACACACGGAATATAGATTTCACAAAATACAAATCCTTCAGGATTAAAAAAGAAATCACTCAACACATTAGGAATAGAAAGAAATGTTCTCAACCTGATAAGTATCATCCTTGAAAAGACCACAGCTAACAACATACTCAATGGTGAAAGACTGAAAATTTCCCCCTAAGACCAGGGACAAGAGAGCAATGTCTGTCCTCATCTCATGTGGCAACCACATTGTACTAGAGGTTCTAATCAGGGCAGTTAGGTAAGAAAAAGAAATAAAAGGCATCCAGGTTGGAAAGGAAGGTGTAAAACTATTTCCTTTTGCAGATGACATATCATATATAGAAAATCCTAAGAGATAAGCAGATGAACACACGGTATGTCAACCCTATCACAACAGGTGTATAAAAACTTAAATTGCCTCATGTGGTTAGTGGATACACTACTGAACAGCACAGTTAGACTGCTGGATCCTAAGTCAACTGGTTCTAGGCCCCCATCTTCCATGAATCTTGACTAAGGCATGATTCCTACACACTATATTCCATGGCTCCCAGCACTAGGTACCTCCATGACTTCTGAGTTTACACAGGCTTCCTTGAGGTTCTAAACCTGTTGGGCTCACTGGTTTAGGAAGAAGCTGGATTTTAGGTAACAGTTCTATATTCCAAGGATTCTCTTCCATAACAGCTGGAACTGAAAGACTATGGAATGGGAATACTTTTACAGAAGGAGAACTTTCCAGAGTCATTAAGTCCCGAGTTGAAACTCAGCTGAATGCTAAAACTTGACAGTCAGAAAAATAACTCCTGCCACTGCTGTTTCAGAAGAGCTGGTTGAGCTGAAAGACACGGCAATATTTCCGAGGTCAGAATCCCAGGCTCCGTGGCCTCTGAGAGTTTTCAGCTACTGAATGAACTTCCCCATTTATTTTTTCTTGTCTCAATGAACACTAGACCAGGTATGTGTACCAAAGGATGTCTTGTTCCAGGCTATGACTTAGCTACGTGACCCTGGGCCAGCTATTGAAACTCTCAGTGCCTATTTCTTAATTTTTAAAGCAGGAGTAAGAACCTGTCCCCATGAATTGTTAAGAAAAGTCAAACTCTGACCACCCAGTGTCCATAGGTCAGTTCTTACATGAGAACAGAGTGGCCAAGCAACTCCATTCTCACCGCATCCTCAATACTTCTCTTGTTCTATTGGTGTTTGGTGGTGCTTGGCTGGGTTATGTCCTGGGAATAGAGTAGGTTGGTGACAGTGAAATTCAGCTGGAAATTCTGGGGACTGGGATCGCTTCTTGGCTTCTCTGTCAGTAGATGAAATGATGCCTCCACTCCTAGAATAAACAGAAAGTATAAAATTCCTCCATCAGGAGAAGATTTTAACAAAGACGTCATTCCAGCCGGGTCCACTTATTCCTGGCAACATGACCTGAGGTTGTTTTTTTTTTTTAAAAAAAAAAAGATTTTATTTTTCCTTTTTCTCCCAAAGCCCCCAAGTAAATAGTTGTGTATTTTTAGTTGTGGGTCCTTCTAGCTGTGGCATGTGGGATGCCTCCCCACATGGCCCAATGAGCAGTGCCATGCCTGCGCCCAGGACCCGAACTAGTGAAATCCCTGGCCGCCAAATCAGAGCATGCGAACCCAACCACTCGGCCACGGGGCCGGCCCCTGAGCTGGGTTTTTTAAGCTGGGCTGCAGAAGACCCTTGATCTCCCTGTCCACATTGAATCCGTTCATATGTCTACCTGTCCAACTCCCAACCAAGAATTATGAGAGTTCACTAGGATGGGGGAAGAGGAGATTGGGACTCTTGGGGGGCATAGTCAGCAAGTGCAGGTGCCGGTCACCCCAGTGGGCATCTGTCACATACCTTTTCTGACCTAGGTTCCTAATGGGGCTTTCTGCCTCTGGTCGTCTTCCCCCTCCCAATCCATTCTCCAAACATCACCTAGAGGATGATCTTTCTAAAGCAGGACTCTGAATGTGTAGTGTCCCCCTCATGAACCATTCCAGTGCCCAAAGACCCTGCCCACATCTTTAACCTCAACTATCACCTCTTCTGTGTCAAAATGTATGGTTCAGCCTCACCAAACTTCTAACAGCTTCCCCAAATATGCCCTGATCTTTCTCTCTAGGTTATAGACACATGCAGCACCACTCCCCATCTCTTCCCCCTTTCTAGGTCCTGTTTCCCATCACATCTCTGTTTCCTCATCACTTCCTCAGAAAACTTTTCAAGACATGGCTGTGTGTCCCTCTTGAGGTTCCCACAGGCACTTGAAATTCTCTGATTATAGCAACCATCAAAATGTACCATCAGTGCCTATTTACTTCCCTTAAGTATTTGTTGAATAAATGAATGAGAATGCAACAATGCATGACTCATAACTAAGGGGCCTAAGAAGTCAACTCAGGATCCTTCATGTTTTGAGCTGGAAAAATTGATGTGTAATAATAACCATTCCCTTGGGTGCAGTTGCTTGATGTCGTCTTCCTGCCTCCTGTTGGATGGCACACTTCCATGGGTATCTAGATAGACCCCCTTTCACCTCCAGAGCCTCCATCCATTACATTGCTACTGATCAAACCCATCCTTCCTCACAGCTCCATCTCTTCGAGCCATGAAACCAGACCCCATGTTGCACCTGTCACATGCACATCAACCACCAGTTAAGTTGCACCCAGGCAGTGGGATGAGGCATTCAGGATGTTGTCTAAAAGCACTTGCTTCACCATGAGGTGGTCCAGATTGGAGGAGAACAGTGCCTGGATGGTGGCCAACATGTAGTCCACACTAGATACAGAGACCAAGGGAACTCCTGAGATCCTGCTTTATACAGCCAGAGACCTACGGACAAGCAGTGCGGGCTTATCTGGCTTTCTCTTCTCCCAGGCTAGGAAAGAGACCCTGACCAGAAAGAAAAGGCTTCCTGGAGTTGGGAATAGAAGCAATAACACTGACAATAATGAACATCTATTGAGCACTTCTGAGAAGGGACTTACACATTCCCTCACCATTACTGTGGTGGAAAGTATTATTATACTTATCCCCATGTTAAAGACAAAGGAACTGAAGTTTAGAAAGATTCAAAGATAGCACTGTGTCCCATGATCCCCCTCTTCCCCTGTGTGGATGTCCTAGTTTCTCCACCCATCCCTCAGAGACCTGGATTCAAACCCATGTGCACTTCTTGGCCAGTTTGCTTCACTTCTCTGAGCCTCAGTTGCCCCATCTGGACAACAGGAATGTTCATTTTATCCACCTCATGGAGGCTTCCATGGGATTTAAATGAGGTGATCATGAATGAAAGTGCTCAGCAGGGAGCTTGGCCATGGTCAATGTCATTATTGGGCTGATATTTGCCAAAAGTGCCAGGAAGAGTTGAAGGAGGTGGATGTTGGGCTTAATGCTTTTCCCACCCCTGAAACCTATGGAAGAAGATGGCAGGATTAGGGATGTAGGGGAGAATGGGAAGCATGTCAGTGACTTCCAGATCAAGGATGAGCCACAGGAGCTCATCAGAGACACCAGCCACTGGCTCAGCCAATGTTTCCAATCTCTTCAACACACATCAAGTCAGGGAGTGGGATACTTCCAGCTTTGCTTTTTGTTCTCAGGATTCCCTTGGCTGTTTGGAGTCTTGTTGTGCCATACAAATTTTAGGATTGTTTGTTCTATTTCTGTGACAAGTGTCATTGGAACTATGATGGAGACGGCATTGAATCTGTAGATTGCTTTAGGGAGTATGGACATTCTAGCTGTGTTAATTATCCCAATCCAAGAGCATGGAATACCATTCCATTTCTTTGTGTCTTCTATTTCTCTGAACAATATTTTATCATTTTCAGTATAAAAGTCTTTTACGTCTTTGGTTCAGTTTCTTCCCAGGTATTTTATTCTTTCTGCTTCAGTTGTAAATGGGATTTATTTCTTAATTTCTCTTTCTGCTACTTCCTTGTTAGTGTATAAAAAAGCAACTGATTTCTGCATGTTAATTTTGTATCCTACAACTTTACCATATCCATTTCTTATTTATTTATTTTATTCAGTCATTCATTATTGTGGTAACGTTGGTTTACACCATTATGCAAATTTGAGGTGTAAATCAGTATATTTCGATTTCTGTGTAGAGTATATCATGCTCACCACCCAAAGGCTAATTACAATCCATCACCATACACATGTGCCTCATCACTCCTTTCACCATCCTTCCTCCCTCCTTACCCTCTGGTGACCACCAATCCAATCTCTGTCTCTATGTGTTTGTTTATTGTTTTTTATTTATGAATGAGATCATACAATATTTGACTTCCATACTATGACTTATTCCACTTAGCACAGTGGACCCTCAAGTTCCATCCATGTTGTCACAAATGGCCAGATTTCATCCTTTTTTATGGTGAACAGTATTCCATTGTGTATATATACCACATCTCCTTTTTTTTATTTTAACGATTTTATTTTTCCTTTTTCTCCCCAAAGCCCCCAGGTACATAGTTGTGCATTAGTTGTGTGTCCGTCTAGTTGTATACCACATCTTCTTTACCAATTGGCCCTTGATGGAAACCTTGTTTGCTTCAAAGTCTTGGCTATTGTGAATGATGCTGCCATGAAGATAGGGGTGCATATATATTTACATGTTCATGTTTTCATCTTCTTTGGGTAAATACCCTTCATTGGAATAGCTGGGCCACATAGTAGTTCTACTCATAATTATTTTGAGGAATCTCCAAACTGTTTTCCATAGTGGCTGCACCAGTTGGCACTCCCACCAGCTGTGTATGAGAGTTCTCTTTTCTCCACATCTTCTCCAACACTTATTTCCTGTCTTGCTAATTATAGCCATTTTGACTGGCATGAGGTGATATCTCATAGTAGTTTTCATTTGCATTTCCCTGATAATTAGTCACATTGAACATCTTTTCATGTGCCTGTGGCCATGTGTATATCTTCTTTGGAGAAATGTCTTTTGCCCATTTTTTTATTGGGCTTTTCAATTTTTTCTAGCTGATATGTATGAGTTCTTTATAGATTTTGCATATTAACCTGTTATCGGATATATGGTTTGCCAATATATTCTAGCGATTGTTAGGTTGTCTTTCTGTTTTGTTGGTGGTTTCCTTTGCTGTGCAGAAGCTTTTTAGTTTGATGTAGTCCCATCTGTTTATTTTTTTTACTGTTTCCCTTGCCCGGTCAGACATAGTACTTGAAAATATACTGCTAAGACCGATGTGAAAGATGGTACTACTTTTATTTTCTTCTAGAATTTTCATGGTTTCAGGTCTTACATTCAAGTCTATAATCCATTTTGAGTTAATTTTTGTGTACGGTGTGAGACAATGGTCTACTTTCATTCTTTTGCAAGTGGCTCTCCAGTTTTCCCAACACCATTTATTGAAGAGGCTTTCCTTTGTCCATTGTATGTTCTTTGCTCCCTTGTCAAAAACTAGCTGTCCATAGATGTGTGGGTTTATTTTTGCCCTCGTGATTCTGCTCCATTGATCTATGTGTCTGTTTTTGTGCTAGTACAGTGCTGTTTTGATTACTATAGCTCTGTAGTATATTTTGTAATCAGGAAGTGTGGTATCTCCAGCTTTGTTCTTTTTTCTCAGGATTCCTTTGGCTCTTTGGGGTCTCTTGTTGTGCCATACAAATTTTAGGATTCTTTGTTCTATTTCTGTGACAAATGTCATTGGAACTTTGGTAGGGATTACATTGAACCTGTAGATTGCTTTAAGAAGTATGGACATTTTAACTATGTTAATTCTCTCAATCCAAGAGCGTGGAATATCATTACATTTCTTTGCGTCTTCCATTTCTTTCAACAATGTTTTAACTTTTTGAGTGCAAAGTTCTTTCACCTCATTGGAGAAGTTTCTTCCCAGGTGGCTTATTCCTTTTGCTGCAATTGTAAATGGGATTGCATTTGCAATTTCTCTTTCAGCAAATTCCTTGTTATTGTATAGAAACCCAACATATGTCTTCATGTTGATTTGTATCCTGCAACTTTACCATATTCATTCCTTTTTTATTTATTTGTTGCAGTAACATTGGTTTATAACATTATATAAATTTCAAGTGTACATGATTATCCTTCGATTTTGGTGTAAGCTACATCATATTCACCACCCAAAGGCTAATTACAATGAATCACCATACCCAAGTGTGTAATTACCCCATTTACCCTCCTGTCTCCCTCCTAACCTCTGGTAACGACCAATCCAATCTCTGTCTCTATGTCTTTGTTCTCATTTTTATCTTCTATATAGGAATGAGATCATACGGTATTTGACTTTCTCACTGTGACTTATTTCACTTAGCATAATACCCTCAAGTTCCATCCATGTTGTCACAAATTACCAGATTTCATTCTCTTTCATGGCTGAGTAGTATTCTATTGTGGAGTAGAATTCCATAGTGTATATATAACACATCTTCTTTATCCATTCATCTCTTTTTTTCGTTTGAGGAAGATTAGCCCTGAGCTAACATCTACCACCAATCTTCCTCTTTTTGCTGAGGAAGAATGGCCCTAAGCTAACATCCATGCCCATCTTCCTCTACTTTATATGTGGGATGCCTACCACAACATGGCTTGCCAAGCAGTGCCATGTCTGCACCTGGGATCCTAACTGCTGAACGCCAGGCCACCAAAGTGGAATGTGTGAACTTAACTGCTGGCCCCCATTCATCTCTTAACGGGCACCTAAATGCTTCCAAGTTTTGGCTACTCTGAATGAAGCTACCATGAACATAAGGGTGAATATGTCTTTACCTATTCATGTTCCTTGCAAAAATACCCAGCAGTGGACTAGCTGGATCATACTGAAGTACTATACTTAATTTTTTGAGGTATCTCTATGGTGTTTTCCATAGTGGCTACACTCCCACCAGCTGGATATGAGAGTTCCCTTTTCTCCAGATCCTCCCGAATACTTCTTATTTCCTTTTTTGTTAATTATAGCCATTCTGATGGGTGTAAGTTGGTATCTCATGATAGTTTTCATTTGCATTTCCCTGATAATTAGTGATGGTGAACATCTTTTCTTGTCCTTGCTGGCCATCTGTATATCTTCATTGGAGAAATGTCTTTTGCCCATTTTTGAGTTGCGTTTTTAGTTTATTTGTTGTTGAGATGTATGAGTTCTTTATAAATTTTGTATATGAACTGCTCATACCGTATATGTGATGAGCACGAGTTTGAAAATATCTTCTCCCAATTTTCAGGTTGGCTTTTCTTTTTGTTGATGGTTTCCTTTGCTGTATAGAAGCTTTTTCGTTTGATGTACTCTCCTTTGTTTATTTTCTCTTTTGTTTCCCTTGCCTGGCCAGACATGGTACTTGAAAAAACACTGCTAAGACCGATGTTGAAGAGGATAGTGCCTCTGTTTTCCTCTAGAAGTGTTATGGTTTCAGGTCTTACATTCAAGTCCTTTAATCCGTTTTGAGTTAATTTTTGTGTATGATGTAAGATAATGGTCTTTCATCCTTTTGCAGGTAGCTGTCCAGTTTTCCCCATACCATTTATTGAAGAGACTTTCCTTTGTCCATTGTGTGTTCTTTGCTCCCTAGTCAAAAGTTAGTTGTCCATAGATATGTGGGTTTATTTACCTTGCTCTCAATTCTGTTCCATTGGTCTGTGTGTCTGTTTTTCTGCCACTACAGTGCTGTTTTGATTATTATAGCTTTGTAGTGTATTTTGAAATCAGGGATTGTGGTCCCTCCAGCTTTTTTATTTTATTCTCAGGATTCCCCTTTTTACCAAACCAATGTGGGTTTGCTCCTGGTGAGTTAAATCAGGCTCTCCATCAGAAGTAGCTATCTCACAAAGTAAGGCATATTTGCAGCAAATAGGAGACCATGAGAAATCATCTCCCAAGTCATGGCCTCCCTGAACAAAGGGAAGAAGGGATGTTTATTTCAGATAAGAAATGAATATTCAAAAGGGTGAGGTGGGTATTTCCTTGCACAGGCTCAGTTTGAAAACATGCTTTCACATACACTGTAGGTTATGGTAATAAGGCCTAAGCTCCTCCTGGAGAGATCTTAGCGTTAAAAATAAGGCAAAGGTCATAGGCATTGCTCTTGTGATGAGGCTTGGTCTGATTCAGAGAGCTTGGTGATTGCATCTCCTTAACATAAGGAACAATAACAACTTGGAAAAACAGTTAAAATATCTATACCCACCCTTGAGTTTCTCGGGGTAACTAGTCGGTGACACAAATCCTTCCTCTGGTTTTATCCTGCGCCTTGTTCTTGAGGGGCACAGGTCGAAGGTCCATGTTCTGTGACTGCTGAGCATGGGCATTGTCATAGGGACCAGAAGAGGAGCTGAATTTCCAGCTAATCTCAAATAGGTTTGTGGTTCACCACAGTCATTGCCCCAAGTTGTTCATAACAACAACCTGTAATTTTATACCCTCAATGTGTTTAGTATATGTTTAGGATCTGGGCATACTTGCCCTCGATTCCACCAGCTCTTTATAGTCTAGAAACTGAGTTGTCTATCCTTCTCTGATGGACCTAGTCTTGCTGCCCAGGAACATGCCACCCCCTTAGAAGCATACCATCCCTAATTGGTGTGGGTTTGTTAGGATCCAGGGAAGAGCCTGGGGTGAATAGGGAGTCATTACTAATCTGTATAGTGTCACCAAAGCGAGAGTTTCAAAACAGAGAGTGGTTTGCAGGAAAACTCCGAGTCATCAAGTGTCTGTGATGACCTCTCTTGATGTTCAGGCATGGGCGCCTTTTTAACTCCTGTGTGGTGGATCCAAGGGGTGACTCCTTAGTTTAGGGAAGAGTGTGTGATTAGTAACACCAAGCGAGGCCCTACCCAAATAGGACATAGTAGATCTTGGGACAAACAGTTTTTCCAAGTTTTAAGGAAGACCCAATCTCCTGGCTCATATGGGTGGAGTTTGACCTCCATGGACAAGGGAAGTCAGAAGTTTCCATATTTATTGAGTTCTTCTACCACCTACTTCAGATTGGTTATGTGTTTGATTGCCATGGAAACCTCTTTGTCTGGGTTTGTAGCGAATCTGAGTCCTTAAGGAACAGCCTCCCATGGGTGATTTCCAAGCGGCTAAGCTTCAGTTTGCCTTTTGAAACTACCCTTATCTGAGTGAGGGCTATTGGCAGTAATTTAGCCAATTTTCCTGCATCTTTTGGCACAATTTTGCTAATGTTCTGTTTAAAGTTTGATTAGCCCACTCAGTTTTTCCAGAAGTTGTGGTCTCTTTGCAGCATGTAGCCGTCCGTTTAATTTTTAAAACTCTGGCTACTTTGGAGGTTATTTTTGATATAAAAGTTGGCCTGTTGTCACTCTGAATTGATCTAGGCAACCCCAAATGGGCAATTATTTCTTTTAACATTTTTGTTACCAAATTCGCCCTTTCTGACCTACAAGGAAGGGCTTCAATGCATCCAGTAAATTTATCCACAAACACCAAGAGGAATTTGTACCCTCCAGGGGCCATGGACATAATAGTAAAATCAGCTTGCCATCTTCCCACACTAAAGTTCCCCGAATTTGCATTGCTTTGGCCAGGGGAGGTATAGGAGGCCTAGTTTATGCATTATTCTTCTGGTGATAAATGCACTGTCCAGTTATTGTTTTCAATAAGTTCTTTTATACCTGGGGTGCTTATGACCTTTGTCAGCCATAGGTATATAAGGTTTCTTTTCCATGATGGGTAGAATCATGAGCACTCTTAAGGAGCCCCCAAGCTGTTTGGGGACCCAAATCTTCCCTCATGGGTTTATCATCCAGCCCTTGACTACTGGAGGCCACTGATAACCCTGTGTAGTGGTTTCCCTGACTTCATCAGGGGAATTTACACTGGTTTAAATTCATAGAAGGGTAGAATGGGAATTAATGATAATTGGAGAAGCTCTCCTGATATAGCAGCCCTTTTTGCAGCTGCAGCTGCCAAATCATTCCCCTTTATATGCTCTGATTCTCCTCTTCGATGGCCTTTACAACGGCCACAGCTAGTTCCTTGGGGCCGTGCACCAGAGGATCTCTGGCTCAAGTTTGATTTCTCTTACTGCTGCCATTACAAAGCCCTCTTTCTTTACAAATGGCTCCATGAGCATGAATTACAGAGGAAGCATATTTACGGTCTGTGTATACTGTTAGTATTTTTTCTATTCCCAATTCCAAAGCTCTGATTGATGCAATTATTTCTGCCTTTTGGGTCAAAGTGACTGGTGTCAGCCGCTTGTCTTCCATAGTTTCATGCAGAGACACTACTGCATAATCTGCTTTTCCTTGTCTGTTACTCACGAAGGTGCTCCCATCTGCAAATCATACCTCCTCTGCATTAGGCAATAGTTCACCCTGGAGATCTCTCTGGCTAGAGTAAACCTGATCAATCACTTCTGGGCAAGCATGGGTAATAGGCCCCTTGGATTCAGGGAGCAGGGAAGCTTGGTTTAAGGTATGACAAGGTTTTAAAGAAATCTGAGGGGACCCTAACAGCATAGCTTGATATTGTAGTATTCTATTCTTGGATAGCCAGAGATGTCCTTTAGTCTCTAGTAGGCTAGAGACTTGCTGGGGGCTCCACATCAGTCAAAGTTTGGCCCATCATCACTTTTTCTGCATTCTTGATTAAGAGTGACAAATAAAAATGGCAAGCAATACGATATATTGGAGTATATGAGGAAGCCATTTGGTATAAACCTAATTCGACCACAGACTGTTTTTTTCAAAAGGGCCTGACTGTGGCTATTGAGCACGCATTGCATATCTGCTTAGACACTTCCTAGGGCCAGAAGAAAGGCCCTTGAGATAAAGGTGCAACTTCCCCCCACATTAGCATTTCCTTAGGGATAAGCATTTTTCCTTAGGCTAGGAACTGATTGCTGCATTCACCTCCCAGCTCACCTGTGACCACCCAGCTGGAGACAATAGACTGCCACCCTGCTGTGTTCACTGAGACAGAAGACCTACCTGCTGTTTCCATCAATCGCTGTGCCGACAGAGTAGTCTCACGACTATTGTAAAAGGGACATTCCAATCATATGTGAAACATCCTCTTTGAGGGTATATAACGACCCTGTATACACCCCCCACCTCTTTGGAGTGCTCTTTTCCTTTGTGGAAAGACTCTCCCAGGTTATAATCCTAAGATTTAAGCTCAGAATAAACTCACCCAAATTTTCATTTATACATTGGATATGGATTATTTTCGTCGACAGTTCTTGGCATAGTCGCGGCAGGATTTCAGAGAAACCCACCAGAGGCCACCTGGAATCTACACTGAAGCGGCATTCGGTACCAATAAGAGCCCCTTGAGCCCCCCGGATCACTGCATTCTTCAGGTGACCCTGGTGAGTTCTCCTGAAACCCGGACCTCCTTACTTTAAGTTGACGGTCCAAGAGTTTATATGAGCTGGGTAAGGTCTTAAGACTAGAGGTTTTGAGGGGTACCGGTACAGTTCCTAGGTGGAGAAAAACCTAGAGAGAATTCCTAAGCCTCAGGGGCTTAGAGAAGCTTGGAGTGAGCTGGGTTGGTTGTCCTTTTAATTTGGCTTTGAATTGGAAAGAATTGTGTTTATAGAGTCTGAACAAACTGCCTGATAGAGAAATGAGAGAATGACTGTTCAGCTCCGAAGAAAAGGGACACTTGCTTCTCCCGGCCTTTACCAAAAGGTGCCCTTAGGTGACTAAGGACCTCAGTGGGAGTGTCAGAGGATCAATCCTCACGACGTGCAGAGGTCCCGTAGGGAACTCCACTCTCATTCACGGTAATTAATTACAGGCTCGTCCGGGGACGCGCACATACGGGCTGGTCACCCACGCTTCCGAGCCCCACGGTGGCTTTAGACTGCTGGAGGAAAAACCGAGGCACGTAAGAGAGTGTTTACCACCTTTCTATGGGGAGTAACACTCACAAGCAGCACACTTCTGACCCAATACACTGTCCTTAGAAGTTGTTCAGACTTTATTTAAAAAAAAAACAGACAAGCAAAAGGAAAACGGGAAAACCGTGCTTTTTAAAGCCAGCCAGCTCCCGGATGGACGACCTCCCAATGCAACTCCAGCTGGTTTGCTGTATGGAAACAATGCTTGCAAGTATCTAACAAAATGGGAAGGATTAACTAAGAATGACTTAAGTGGCCAAAGTGGGGAACGTTTGATATCTCAAAGCTACTGCATTTGCACGCACAAGTAGAAAGAGCTGGCTCTAAAACTAAAGCAAAAGAATGGGAAGCTTATTATGATTGGCATTTAGAGGCTTCAAAATGTAATAATGATAAAGTGAATTCTTCACAGAAGACTAACCGTAAATTGGCAGAGACTGTATCTGAATTAAAAAAAAAAAAGGATAAGTCAGAAACTGTCCCAGCCCGCTTATCCCTTCCATCTCCTCTGCAGCTGCCTTTGGAATCTCAGAGCTCATCTTCTTCTTTTCTAAAGAGCTCTATTCCATTGACTTGAAGTAAGCGCTTACAAAAATTTTTCTGAATAGAACTAACCCAAATGTCTTCATCTCTTTTAGAGTTACAATGGCCACTTTCATCTCCTTTTTAGCTTTGCAACCGGGAAACAAAGAAATCTTTAAAGAGTCAAAGGCTCCACCCCTGGGAGCCCCAACTTTGGGTTTCTGGGCCTGATCACCCCAGCAACCCTAAGTGGGGTGCCCTCTCTTGACAGTTGACTCATTGAGTATTTTAGTCACCTACTGAGTCAGTTATAAGGGTAGGAGATCTGTGATT
The DNA here is from genome assembly GCF_041296265.1 of Equus caballus. Lineage (NCBI taxonomy): Eukaryota > Metazoa > Chordata > Mammalia > Perissodactyla > Equidae > Equus > Equus caballus. The sequence continues at coordinate 18,780,805 of NC_091695.1, forward strand.
TATTCTGTGAACTGTCCTGCTGGGGTTGTGTGCCCAGCATGGGAACTGTTGTGTGACTCTTATCTTGATAACCCTCTGGAAGAGGCCATGAGGGTGAGGTCTGATATCATCTCTTCTTTGTTTTGCTCATCATCTCTTCTGTTGTCACCAAGTCTAGGTTAAGTTCAGGCTGGACCTGACCAGAACCTGGACCTCCTGTAAATCGAAAACTTGGGTTTGTCTGTGCCTTTGTGATGCAGTTGGACAGGTAGATCAACCTGGAATGTAATTTGAGTTAAAACCCAGTTTCTGAGAAATCAAAAGTTTTGGCTTAAAGTAAGTGCTTACATAAATTCTAAATGTAGTAGAAATTAACCCAGTGTCTTTCAAAGTTAACGTGATGTGAATTAACCTTTGGTAAATGAAAGCTTGTTTAAGTTTGTTGGTTTGATTGAAAATAGTCTTGTTGTCAGAGTTGTCGGTATTTGCATACGGTGCAGGCATGCAGCCTGGGTTTACTAGTCAAATAAGTTCATGTTGTCTGTTAGAAATTCATCAGCAAAATAATAGCTTTAAATGAGGACCAGTTTTGTCTAATGTCTCATGAGGTTTTCATAGGTAATCTGAACATAAGTGTTGGAAACAAATGGTTTAAATAGATAAAAGTGGGTACAATAACTGTTTTATGGTCTGTACACTTGGGGAAAAAAACACCTTCGAAATTCTTTTTGGTAACAATCTGGAGTTTTGCCAAATTAAGTTAAATGATAAAAATCTGAGTATCTGGGTAATTTTTGGATTAGATAGAACAAACGTTGCTAAACATCTAAGTTTATCTGATTTTGGTTTTTATTGCAGAGATGCTAAAAGTCTCTGGGTCTTTTACAGTAAAGTGATGTGTTCCTAGAAATTATGAAGTGTTTAGAATGCTGATATAAAAGACAATTCATAATTGCTTACCTTTTGTCTGTTAATGGTTAAAAGTTCTAATTAACGCTATTGGAAATTAATAAGGAAAACAGCTCTGCATTCAAGGAAAGTTAAAATGTAAGTTTTCAGTAAAGAAGGTATAAAGAATGGAAATATTTTTGTTTAGTTAAGAAAGATAAATTTGTCCTAACGTACTAGAAGGGAAGAAAGAAAGCATGGGACAAATTCTGAAGGCAAAAAGAAAGTTGTGGAAAGTTTGTGAAGGAGAAATTCTGAAAGGAGTTTTATGCCTGATCAAGTAGACTAAGATTAAAGTAAATCCAATTAAGCAAATGAGTTTTAATGTTAAAAAACAAAACTGCTGACAGAGATTAAGATCAAGAACCGGTTATACAGGACTGAATGAACTGAGGATGATTACAATTTTTTTTACGACTTTTGTTTGAAATATTGTTTTTGATGTGTTGTGTTGTTTTGTTTTCTCAGATTTAAGGAAATCTTTTCTCTTATGCTAAACATGTCTTATAGCAATCAGTGAAATTATACCTTTGTGAGCAAAACTGAAACATTTATCTTTTTCTCCCCACCTGATCCCTGCAGAATTTGGAAACTCTTTGTGAGTGAGTATGGTTATTTCGTGGCAATATAGTTATTTGCATAAGTTCAATAAGAATCTGTTCTCCTTAGAACACATTTGTTATCTTACCAAAGCTTTGACTGGAATGTCATATTTGAGAGAAACATACAGACTCAGATATGACAATACTGCCTTTGAGGAATAAGGTTGACTTTCTGGAAATAAAGCCACTTGGAAATATGGGCCTGGTACCTTGCTTTACAGAGAGATTCCAGCAATCTTACCTGGTAAGTAAGGAAGCTTGCTTATCTGGCAGGTGCAATGAACCTCGAAATATTTTAGGGAATCTCAAGAAAGGAGAGAGATTCACCCAAATCTAAGGTATTGCAGGCAAGGCCTGATGGCACAAATCCTTGGCTTGGCTTTTCTGGCCTCGAGAAGTCTTTAAAGTTCAATCTGAGATTCCTCATAAAAAAATTCCAGCGAAAGCAGATTTAAGAGTCTATATGATCAATTGCTCTTCTTGCTGCACTTATGTAAATAATTGGGCCAAGTTTCTTCAAACTAAACTTATTTTGCAAACCAATTCGTCTTAATTTGACTATCTTTGGTAAAAATGAGGGTGATTTTGGAGAGAAGAATTATGTTTCAGTGAAAAAAAAAACTAATGCACATTTGTAGATATTAGATCCTAATTCTGTTAATTGTCTTTGAGGCTTTTTCTATCTGTGAACTGAACTGCATCCTGAATTCTTCTACTGAAATATCTGGTCACAAATCTCCAAACTAATGCTTCCAGTTTTTACCTCACTTTCATTTGGAATCATTGAGAATTGAACATGCTCTTTTTCCTGAAACCTTGCAAACTGAAGCTGAACGACTTGATAGAAACTTAAGAGAGATTCCTGTCTATGGCTGCGTAAGCTGTAAGTCACTCAAAAAGATACCTGAATGCCTGATGACATCATCAGAGACCTTTCACACTGCAAAAAGATGCTTTGACTCTGACATCTAGAAGTCTTCTTGACTGCCTACCCCCTGGACGCAGGAACTAATTTATAATTTGCTCCAACCATTAACCTTGCTACCTTGCTTCCAACATCACAAGGGAGTGAAGACCACGACTGCCTTCTATTGTTTAATTCGGTTTACAAATGAGTCTTACTTAAGTGTAGGTGAGGATGTTACACTGTCTAGCCTCAAGAATGCCTGCTACTTTCTGTTAACTCTGCTAACCCAGTAAAAGATTTCCTTCTACAGGCTCAAGAAATTGCCACAGAACAAGAGAAACAGATGTGGCAGTCAAAAGGGGGAATTTTTGACACCCCCTCGCAGATGTGGTTCTGGCCCAATAAGAAACCCACTCCATGGGTCACAAGGCCACTTTCCCTTCCTAAGGGACCCTTTGAGGTATGACAATTGGACATTGTCCAAATGCCACCATCTCAAGCATAAATATGTCTTGTAATGATCTGTATGTTCTCACATTGTTTTGAGGCCTTTCCTTGCAGAAGAGCAATGGCTTTAACAGTAGGTAAATTACTATTAGAGAGAATAATTCCTGTTCGCGGAATTCCTCCTGAGTTACATAGTGACTGGGGGAACTCAAATCTATTTGTAATGTTTGGCCAATATTGCAACATTTCTACTGTGCTTACCATCCTCAATCCTCAGGATTGGTAAAAGAAACTAATGGCACAACCAAAACTTAATTGGCAAGCTTTCAGAAACATTTACTCTCTCACGGCCAAAAGCTCTTATGCTAGTGCTCTTTGATCTTAGATCTATACTTTTTGTAAACATCGGCTGTCTCCTTTTAAAATAATACAACAGCCTATGCAATTAAATGAAGAAATATATGAACCAGCTTTGCTTAAGGGATGTATTACATTGCTTTCATGGTCTTATTGTGGTGCTTAAAAGAAATGAAAGGTTTGTAGCTGATTCTTTCACAGAGAAGTCCCAGAACTTAAGGATCATGGACTGTAACCTGAAGAATTTATTTATTGAAAGAGACATCAAATAAGACTCTTTGCAGCCCTGTTGAAAAGGACCAAACCAGGAGGAGAAGAAGACAACATCTGTTGTAGACAGCTGTCCCAAGACTCCAGACCAGGCCTGTATTCCCAACCTTTTATCTCCTCATTTAAACACTTGTTATGCTTAAACTGTATACCTATTTTATAATTGTTTGGAATGCCATCATACTTAAAGTGATTAATTTGGAACAGACTGGTCTTGAAGGCCAGGAATTTATCGAGTGACTCCTAATGGAACTCAATGGTTATGTGGAACAAATCTTTGGCCTTGGCTACTGCCTGGATGGCTAAAACACTTCACCCTGAGTTTCCTTTAAAAGCAGGGAAGGAGTCAGGCTGAGTTGAAACCTGTTGCCAATCTCCCTCTCTTTAAGGCCAGATGGGCTTGTTCAGTATTTCACTGGTATGGCTGTATTTGCAACTATATGTGCTTCTTCTTTGGGGCTAAAAGATGTCATTATTACATATGGGAGATCTGACTAAATTTACTCAAGAAGCCGTTAATGATAGTCAAGAAGGAATAGCCTTATTAAATACTGAAATGCCTTTAACGAGAAAGGCTGTCCTTCAAAATAGAATGCCTTTAGATATTCTTACTGCATCCCACGGTGGTACATAGACAATCATTCAGACTGAATGCTGTGCTTTTATACATCATGAATCTTCCAATGTGTCATCTCTGCTAAAGCACATGAAGAAGCAGGTGGATGCCTTACGCGATCCTGCACCAAGTTTGATTTGTTTCATTGGTTCCCTTTCAGTACCTGTTCCCTTTTTCAATCCGGATTGGAATTCCTATTTCTATTACTTATTGGAATCCTTGTACTGGTCATAATATTCAAAATAATTGTTGTTTTCTTTACTCAGTGTTGTAAGAGTAGCATACAAACTAAAGTAATGATTGCTCCATGACTTGAGATGGTCGATCTGTCTTATAACCCTGGACAAATTTCCTTTTCTGATAGGGACTATGACTAAGAATTCATTTCAGACTAATCCTTTTAAAAATTCTGAGTTATTATCATTACTGTACTTGTTCTATAATCATATACAATGTAAATGTGAAGTGTCATAGAAAAGCACATATGCAATGTTTGTGCAACAATCTAAAATTAATTGGAAATTACATAACATATGAAATGCTTCCTCTGTTAATAAATATACTTCCATGCTTATCCACTATTTCCCCCCAACGTGGATGACTAGGCAAATAAAAGAAATAAAAGCCTAGCACCAAGGGACATGATGGACCCAGGGCAGGCAACAACCACCCTGGCACCGAGGGACAATATTTTGATCATCAATGCTTTCTATCAAAAGATGGTAGATCAAAAGGGGAAAATGACAAATAAAAATGGCAAGCAATACGATATATTGGAGTATATGAGGAAGCCATTTGGTATAAACCTAATTCGACCACAGACTGTTTTTTTCAAAAGGGCCTGACTGTGGCTATTGAGCACGCATTGCATATCTGCTTAGACACTTCCTAGGGCCAGAAGAAAGGCCCTTGAGATAAAGGTGCAACTTCCCCCCACATTAGCATTTCCTTAGGGATAAGCATTTTTCCTTAGGCTAGGAACTGATTGCTGCATTCACCTCCCAGCTCACCTGTGACCACCCAGCTGGAGACAATAGACTGCCACCCTGCTGTGTTCACTGAGACAGAAGACCTACCTGCTGTTTCCATCAATCGCTGTGCCGACAGAGTAGTCTCACGACTATTGTAAAAGGGACATTCCAATCATATGTGAAACATCCTCTTTAAGGGTATATAACGACCTTGTATACCCCCCCACCTCTTTGGCGTGCTCTTTTCCTTTGTGGAAAGACTCTCCCGGGTTATAATCCTCAGATTTAAGCTCAGAATAAACTCACCCAAATTTTCATTTATAGATTGGATATGGATTATTTCCTTGACAAGAGGCAGGTGGCAGCTACAGTTCTCAAGCATGGGAGTCATCATTTTGCCACAATAATAGGCTACCACGCTTTTAGGGGGTCTCAGCATTTGGGTTAGCACTCCTGTAGCTACTCCCTGTCTGTCACAGACACATAGGTCAAATGTTTTGCTCAGGTCTGGTAAGGCCAGTGTAGGTGCTTCCATTAGCAAGTTTTAAGCTTATTGAAAGCTTATCCCATTCAAGGGGTCTATTTCTGGCCCCTGTAGTTTACCCTAGAGAGGCTTAGCAATTAATCCAAAGTTAGGGATCTAAATGCAGCAAAAGCCAGCCATCCCCAAGAATCCTCAGAGCTGCCTGCAAATTTTTGGTGAAGCAAGTGGACATATTACCATTTTCCTCTCTAGGGGAAGGCCGTGTTGTCCCCTTGAAATGATGAACCCCAAGTACTTTACAGTATCTTTAGATATTTGTGCCTTCCCTTTAGACACTTTATATCCCTTACTGGCTAAGAAGTTTAACATTTTAACTCAGTTTTGACACTACCTGGGGATAGAATCAGATCCCACAGGTTAAGTGTTCACTCCCACAGGATTGCCCTTTGCCTCCCATTTTAGATGCCAATTGTAAGTTCAGGTTGTCACCTGTGCTTCTGAGCAACCAGCCACAGAGTAGATGTTCCCACAGCCCCCTCATTGTGTTTGATTATTTTGATAGAGCGGCTCACAGAGCTCAGGAAAACATTTTACTTAGCAGCCAGATGGAAGAGATGCATAGAGTAAAATACGTGGGGCAAGGACGTGGAGCTCCCAGACCCTCTCTGGGCATGCCACTCTCCCCAAATCTCCCTGGGTGTTTACCAACCCAGAAGCTCTCTGAAGCCCATCCCTTTGGATTTTAATGGAGACTCCCCTACATAGGCACAGTTGATTACGTCATTGGCCTTTGACAGTCGAACTCAATCTTCAGCCCCCTCCTCATCCTGGACCTGTGGAGAGGGGGATGGGGCTGAAAATCCCAACCCTGAATCACAAAATAGCTTTCCCTATTTTCCCACACACCAGCCCCCACCCTTAGGGGCTTTCCAAATGTCACCTTATTAACATAAATTCAATGTGGTTGAAAGGGTCTTGTTAGGAATAACAAAAGACACCTCTTTCCCCTTTATTGCTCTGGAGTTATTTCAGGAACTGAGGACTAAAGTAATTATTATAACAATATATACCTCTATGGCTCTTATATGGGAAATTACAAGAATTTTTGGATCTCTGTGCCAGAAACAAAATGAAGATATTTACTATTATAAATCCAGTACTGTACAGCATTGACAGCACTATGGTCTTGAACAAATCTACATTCCCCAGTTCTAAAAACGTATTGATTATAAGAAAGATTCATCTTTATGGCTTCTGGCTTCGGGGGGTATTGTTTTACCCGGGGCCAGCAATCTACCTGCTTCAGTTTTAACTTTACTGACAGGGCACTGGCTGCTCACTCCACCTGTCCTTGTGCCTATAATTCTGAGTTAGCTCAACTTAAAACATTTAGGGGAATCTCTTCCTTCTCAGATGCTGGTGTATCCTGTAATAGGGCCATAAGCTCAACTCCCCAACATTTTGGATGTTTGATCTCTACTTTATCTTTTTCCCAGTTTATTGAGGCCCCTAACTTAGATAGCCTGTCCCTCCCTAGAGGGGGAACAGGGCATTCTGGTACATACAGAAAGAAACGCTTAAGTATTTTTTATCCTATTTCATAGGTCAAGGGGCTCCAGAAAACTTTTGGTCTCTCCTTTGCCTGATACTCCTTTGATGCTACATCTTTTTCTTTTTGAAAGGTTTCTCTTTTTGTTATTCAGCACCGAGAATGTGGCTCCAGTATTGAGCAAAAATTTTAACATGTTCTCCTCCTACTGCCAAGGTCACCCCTAGAGCAAACTGGGGAGCCTCATGGCCCTGTCACATCTCATCTGTGGTCAAGAGAAGATGTCGTGGCTTGGTCCTGTTCAATCTCTTCCTTCTCTGGCGATAATTGGGACAGTCCTGTTGCTAATGCCCTTCCTGTTTGCAGTACACACATCCAAATTTGTTGGTAGCTTTCTGGTCACTCGTTGGGGGCTGAGGTCACTCACTCTTTCTCTTCCTCAGGTTACCTTGAGCAGACTTGAAGGGCCACACCTAACAGGGTGGCTTGCCTTTTCATCTTCTTATCTTCCTCTTCGTGATCATCAGGATCATTGGGATTCCACCCAGCATCGGTCCCTGGCATAGTCTGTTCACTAAGCCTGCGAATGGCTGATCCTGGGTCATATTCATCATATGCTTGTTCTCCAGCTTTTAACAGAACAGCTGACTTTTCCTCAGCCATAAGGAGAGTAGATAACAGTCTTTGAATATCTGCCAAGTTTGGATTATGAGTGGCAGATTTATGATTTCCTATGAGTCAGCTCTCAATCCTTTGGTGTGTGCCTTCCAATTATACAAATCAGAGGGGAAAAGGGGATGTGCACATTAATAAGTTTCTCCTCACCATCAGGTTCCTGTCTTAGGGGATATATCCCAGATTTGTAACTGGTTCCTAATCTAGTTGTACCATCCGGAAGAAAAGGGTAAGGGTCTTTGGTTGTTGGAGAGTCCAATTCCCCATGGACGGATTGCTCAGTTGGGGGACAGTAAAGAGTTTGGCCCTGGTACATCCTCCAGAGGTCTCTTGGGGCTCACCAGCTGGTCTACCGATGGGGCCAAAGATGGTGGACTCTGAGGTGGGCTTTCCTTAGTCCTGTGTTTCCTTCTTTGGTGGAGCAGGTCCTCCTCATCAGAAAGATAAGTCTTCGATTCAACCTTTAACCTTTCACTTAGACGTAGTGCCATGAAGCACTGGACACAAGGGATTTCTTCCAATTTCTTGGTTCTTTTTCAAAATAGATCTAATTTTAGTATTGTGTTAACACTTAGGGTTTCATTTTCTGGCCATTTTCCCCCATCCTCCAGTGAATATTGCAACCAGCTGTGTTGCATAATAAGATCATTATCCTCTGGGGTCAATGGGGAATATACAAAGGCCTTTCAAATCTGGAGAATGCGGCCCAAAGAGCTTTTCTCTGGTGTGGAACTTGGTTCCCTCATTTTCTAGCATCTTTTCTGATAGTCTGTTTCCAACCTCCCAGGAGAAACTTCTACGGTTAGTGGTGATACAGATGCCACAAGCTTGTGCCCAGAGGAAGCTTAGTACCTTAATCACCCGAAACTAGGCTCAGGCCAAGTTTCCTCAGGCTGTTTTTCTCAGGCTAATCTAAATCCTTAAAGGGAAAATCAAACTGGTGGATCCTGGGTGTCACCCAGGGAACACTGACGGGGAGGGCCTGTGTTACCGAAACAAGTGGGTTTGCCTCTGGGTGAGTTAAATAAGAATTGATGCGGGGTCGGTGAGCCGAGGAATTGAATGAAAGAATTCTTGGACTCTCAAGGTCTGCCAGTAGTGCTCTTTTACTTAGAGAATAGTATGGAAAAGCATGGGGACAGGACCCATGGGCAGTCAGAGCTGCTGCTGCAAACATGAGTTGACAGTAGGGCTAAATTTAAAGCATAGGTGTGTGAGTTATCTCTTTACAAGACAAAGTAAAGAATATGTAAAAAGTTGTTAAGATGGTATCAGTGCAGGTGGGGTCTGGTATTTGCGTGGTCCTATAACTTTAGATAAGAATCAGACCAGATTAAGTCAGGATGTCTTATGCTTCCCGGAGGATGTTGGTGGTCGGGGGAGTCAGCTATGTGAGGTTACCAGATGAGCACAATAAACAAGACTTAAGTCCTTGCCATCCCCATTAAGAGTTTCTAGAGATAAGGTCATCCCCCCTTCCTCCTGGTGCAGAGAGGGAGACACACCCATAGATGGAGACTTCCTTCATAACTGCAAATGTCTCTCATCAAGGGGCAAGCAAATTTCACTCCCCAGAGTCCAGGGCTCCAGAAATCTTTTGGTCTCTCCCTTTCCTGAGACCTCCTTCAGTTCACACTTTCCTTCAGAAAGGTTTCCCTTGTGGGCATTCCACACCAAGAACATGGCTCCACTAGGGAGCAAAGATTCAGCCTGCTCTCCTCCTTCCTGCCGAGGTCACTGGGGCCTCCTGGAGGCAACCGGGGGAGGGGGCTGCCCCTCATCTCATCTGTGGTCAAGGGAAACTGCCACAGCTCGGTCTTCTTCGATCCCTTCCCTCCCTGGGGACGGTTCGGACAATCCTGCCACCAATGCCCTTCCTGTTGGCAGTCCGCACACCGATTAGCCCCCGACGTTGTTGGTGGCCTCCTGGCCCCTCGGTGGGGGCCGGGGCTACTCACCCATGGCATATGCCTCCACTCCCTCAGGTTACCTTGAGGAAACTGGCGGGCCACAGTGAGCAGGGCGGCCTGCCTTTTCATCTTCTTGTCTTCCTTTGCATCCTCAGCTTCCAGCCGGTTATGGAGCACCCTCCATGTAGCCTCTCGTAGCTGTGCAGGACTGGTAGCGGGACCGATCGCCAACTTTTGGAGTTTCCCACTGGTGTCTGGAGCACTTCTGAGATCTGAAATACAGATTCAGGATCACTGTACTGCCCGGGGCCTCCAGGTCCCAATTTGTGTATCGCCTGAGGCAGTCCTGAGGCCTCTGGAACAAAGTGTTGTGGGGGGCGTGGCTTTCCTCAGGGCCCTATTGGACCTGTCTTAATTTAGGCCATTTAATGGGTGGCTGGCTTACTCTTTTCATGGCTTTCAGAAGCGGACCCCGAAAATATCCTCCCTTTCCTCAATCCTCAGGATCATTGGGATTCCAACCTGGCTCACTCTCTGGCATAGCCTGTCCACCAGGCCTGTGGATGGCCGATCCTGGGCCATCTTCCTTACCCACTTGTTCTCTGGCTTCGAACGGAATGGATGACTTTTCCTCAGGCATGAGGAGTGTAGTCAACAGGCTTGGAATATCTGCCCAGTTGGGATCACGAGTGCAGAAGATTCCCTCTGTCGGGCTTATGGACTCCTCTGGGTCAGCGCGCAGTCCTTTCGTGTGTGCCTTCCAATCACACAGGTCAGAGGTGGAAAAGGGGACGTGCACATCAATAAATGTCCCCTCACCGTCAGGCACCTGTCTTACAGGCTGTATCCCAGGTGTGTCACTTGTTCCTAATCTGGCTGTACACTCTGGAAGAGAATGGGGTAGGGTCTTGTCTTGTGCCAGTGTCCAATTTCCCATTGGGGGATGGCGGGGGAAGAACAGCAAGGGGTTTGGACCTGTGCTCGCCTCTGGCTCAAGCAGGGGTAAGGTAGGGGGATGAGGTGGATGTTCGCCAGGGCTCACCAACTGGTCTAACTGTGGGGCTGAATCTGGTGTGTGTGGGTAACGTTGGCTTGCCTCAGTTTCACATTTTTGTTTTTTCCAATCTTGTCGGCCTCTTCAGAATAATCAATCTTAGATTCAACCTTTATCCCTTCTTTGAAGCACACTGCCTCAATATAGTGAACATAAGGAATTTCTTCCTCTTTCTTGGTTCTTTTGCAACTTAGATCTCATTAGAGCATGGCATTAACTTTAGAGTCCCTTTCTTGACATATTTACCTATATTCCAGTGAATATTGAAGCCAGGTTGTATATATAAAAAGACCATCTCCTCTCTGGCCAATAGGTGAACACTTGAACACCCTGTAATTCTAGAGTACACAGCACAATGTGCTTTTCTCTGGGATGGAGTTTTCTCCCCCTCTTATTATAGCATCTTTTCTTATGGTCTCTTTCCAACTTTCCAGGCGCTGCTTGTAATGGTTAGTGGAGACTCAGATGTCACAAATCTGTGCCCAGAGCACATTTGGCACCTTAATAGTCTAAAATGAGATAAAGCTCAAGTCACTAATACATTAAAAGGAAAAGAAAACTGTTGGATACTGGCTTTCACCCAGGAACATGTGATAAGGGAGGGCAAGGAACAGGAAAAGGAGACCTAGGAGTCCAGAAAAGCCAGACTCTGAAAAAACAATATGGATGTCTAGCGTCCTTGACAAAAACAAACCAATGACCAAAAAGGACAGACTCAACAACTCCAGAGGGGCCTAGACCCCATCTCAGGGGACCTCTCCTCAGGTCGCAGGCCCAACACAAAGACAGACTCAGCGACTTCAGGGACAGTTTAACTCCATCGAAGGGGAGCCCTTCTCCCATCACAGACCCAATTCAAAGACAGAATCAGTGTCTGCAGGGGGAGCTCAAATCCCCACCTCATCACTCAAGAGGAAATTATTTCTGCAAAGGACTCAAACCCCTGAGTAGTCAACAGGGATTGCTCCCATTTTGCCAGAGTCAAGCATCAGCCCTTCCAGAGTGGACAAGTCCTGTGGTCCTTCCGACCAGAGGGGACTCTCGCTCCCCTAAGACTGTCAACCCCCAAATGGGGATTCAAACCCCAAATTCAGGTCCCAACACGCATGCTTTTGTGAGACAACTTAAAGAAAGTCCTCTTATAGCCATGCAGTGGGTTTGGCGCCCCCTCCTCCATTGAGAGAGCCACCAAGCAACGTGCTCAGTGCGGCTCTTGTGTCTCCTGAGGGGGCAGCGACATGAAGCTGGTGACACAGGCACCATGAAGAGGCCAGTGGCCCATTGGGAGCCCACTTGCCACCGAAACCGAAGTGAGTTCCCTCCTGGTGAGTTAAATCAGACTCTACACCAGAAGTAGTTGTCTCACAAACTAAAGTGTATTTGCGGTAAATAGGAGACCATGAGGAATCATTTCCATAGTCGTGTCGTCCCCATACAAAGGGAAGCAGGGACATTTATTTGGGCTGGGGAATGAATATTGAAAAGAGAGGTGCATATCCTCTTGCGCAGGCTCTGTTGGGAAATATGATTTCACACACACTGCAGCTGATGGTAATAAGACCTAAGCTCCTCCAGGAGAGATCTTAGCACTAAAAATAGTGCAAAGTCACAGGCACAGCTTTCATGGAGAGACCTGTTCCAGTTCATGATGGTTGGTGGTGGCATCTCCTAAACATAACAAAAGGAAGAAGAACAATATGGAAAAGTTGAAATACCCAAAATTACCATTGAGTTCCTTCCAGTAACTAACCTGTGGTAGTCATTTGCATTCATGATATGAGTGTAAGATATTTGTGTAGACTGATCAGCATTGAAATAAAAGTCACTTATGAAGACGGTGTTAAAGTACCACAAGCAGATGATTTTCTAAACCATATAAGAGCATTCCCTGAAAGTTACAGACAATCTGTTGCAGTGCTACTGAAAGGTTTTCAATGTCTCCTTGGGAGACGTTCCTTCACAGCTACGTGTAGCTCAGTTCAACGAAAATGTGCTTTCCTAGGGGCCAGCCCGGTGGCACAGCAGTTAAGTGCGCACGTTCTGCTTTGGCAGCCAGGAGTTCACCGGTTGAGGTCCCCGGTGCGGACACAGCACTGCTTGGCAAGCCATACTGTGCCAGTCGTACCACATATAAAGTAGAGGAAGATGGGCACGGATGTGAGCTCAGGGCCAGTCTTCCTCAGCAAAAAGAGGAGGATTGGCAGCAGATGTTAGCTCAGGGCTAATCTTCTTCAAAAAATATAAGAAAGAAATGTGCTTTCCTGACATTTGAGAGAGAGCTTGAGTGAAGTCTGGGGACTGCAATGTCTGAGGCACTTACCTAGATGATCTGAAACAAGTAGAAGTCAGGGCTTTTCAATATAGAGTACTTCTCTTGAATATGTGTTATAGATATTATCTCCCAGCTGTAGTGAAATTTTTTTCGAGGAAGATTAGCCCTGAGCTAACTACTGCCAGTCCTCCTCTTTTTGCTAAGGAAGCCTGGCCCTGAGCTAACATCTGTGTCCATCTTCCTCTACTTTATATGTGGGACGCCTACCACAGCATAGAGTGCCAAGTGGTGCCATGTCCACACCCGGGATCCAAACCGGTGAACCCTGGGCCGCCGAGAATCGGAACGTGTGAACTTAAAAACGCTGTGCCAGCGGGCAGGCCCCTGTAGTGAAATTTTTAATAGCTCTCCTATTGCAGCTCCTGGCATGGTGAAGTCACCAATAGTCTTTCTTCATCTCATGCACAGGAGAGCCTGTGTGTAGGCTGTTTAGCATTGAATTAATAGTCACTTATGAAGATGATATTAAAGAGCCACAGGCTGGAGTCTTTCTAAACTGCATACCTGCATTGTCTGAAAGTTACAGATAATCTGTCCCAGAGGCAGTGAAGTGTTTTCAATCTCTTTAGATGAATCCCTGCACAGCTACTGGCTGCTGAGTTCAGCAGGGCATGCTTTCGCATCAAGGGAGAGAGCCCGACTGAAGGGGTGAACTGCAATGTGTGTCGTTGTTCTCACTAGCACGATCCTAAACAGCTAAATGCCAGACCTTTTCTCCACAGTGTATTTTGCTTGATTGTGTGTGAGATATATTCTTTCCCAGCTCTAGTGGAATGTTTAAAAACTCTCCTAGGAAAATGTCACTTGAAGCTTCTGGCAAGCTGATCTCAGTCATAATTTTCCTTCCACACATGCGCTTGAGAGCCTGTGTCTAGACTGCTCGGCATTGAATTAAAAGTCACTTATGACGATGATATTAAAGAGCCACAAGCAGGACGTTTTCTAAACATCCTCTATTGTGGAGCCATAGACATAGCCTAAGTTAAAAGTTTGTCTTATATTATTTCGGCTTTGCCATCATCTCACTATTGCAAACATCACTGTAGTAGACACTGTGTCTCCCCATCCCTTGTCACGTTCAGCCACCTCTGACGTGGCCTACAGCGATGGTATACTGTTTCTGGCTTCCTGGCAACTTCCAACTTTCAAAATTTCACTTCTTTTTCCTGAGGACACACTGTCTTGACATCTTGCTCAGACCACACATAAGACAGTTTGGTATTGCCTGAGATTCATGTGTCAAGGAGCAGTACTCAACCAGTAAGGGACAGGAATCAAGGGATAAACACTGAAGCTTTCCTAGTCTTCTTTCAAACAATTCCTAGAAATGTAGAAGTGTTCTGAAGGATATGTCAAAGCATTTCAAGTGATGGATCTTTAGTTGCTTACAGCAGTAATCTATATTTTATTGCACACGTCAGTAACTTTCTCTCTTCTCAGGTGCACATTCCATATTCCCTCATTTTTGCTTCCTGAAATCACCTACCAAATAAACATTGTATACCCAAGTCCTTGCCTCAGGGTCTGCTCTTGGGGCACTTTCCATTCTTACAATCCTAGTCTCTTGTATGCCATTAGTAAAATGAGGCCACACTTATCTATAGCACAAATGACACTCTATGGAGTCTTGATAATAAAAGATAGTGATAATATTGCAATAGTGGATAACTGGAAGCCCTATCAGAAACCATTTATAACTGAGGCACAGACAGCGTCAATATCCCTGACCTGAGCATCAGCATCTTTGCTTAGACAACATTCTAGGTGGAGCTTTCCAAAAATGCTTGTGTCTGGAGCTGATGCGATGGTGTTGCATCAGCTATCCTGTATCTTTTGTCTCCTACCACCACATCTAAAAAGTACTGCACTAGCATACACAGTGTGAAAACTGACAGACAGGTTGTATGGTTCCCTGAGCTGAAATGAACCCAGACCACAGCAAGTTAAAACACCAAATCTTAACCAGGAGACCACCAGGGCTGGCTCTATTTGCAAAAATCCTGACCTACTAAAATTCCCTCTTCTACTGAAATATAACTGATGGCAAATCTAGGGTGACTTTTTATTTCAGTAAGTATATGTCACTGAAACAAAGATTCTGTAGAACAACCCCAGTTTTCTCCTGTTTCTTTAGAATCTTGTTTGATTTTGCATTTGTTCCTGATAAGAGTTATTTTAATATTTTACATATAGTTTTTTACACGTTTGTTATGAAAAGAAATATTTTATAGTTCTACCAAAATAAGTTCGCAATAAATTGTAAAAATTACCTGATCCTAATAATTTTATGTTGCAATTGTGGATGAGAAATATTGCAAATTAATTTTTAAATAGCTTCTGAAATGATTTCAAGAGTATGTTCCATTGGTCTCTAACAGTAGAATTTGAAACTTATTTAAGCATAGGTTGTATTAGAGACAATCTGCGTCTTGATATGAGCTCTTGGTGTCCACCAGCAACATAAAGACTGACTGTTGACACTAGGAATCCTTCTGTCTTATGATTTGACACTCTGAGCAAAATGGAAACTTGTTTTTATTGATGTTAAGTCATTTAATAGGTCTTTCTTGGAGACATAGAGTCTTGTATTTTAAAGATACTTGAGAAGTTTCTTATCTTGTCTAAAACATCCATCAATCCTGTCAATTCAAAAGCAGATAATATTCCTCTTGATATTAAGGTGAAATATGCTTCCTATAACGACTATTCATTATTCCGTATATGTCTAAGCCGTGTAATTTATCAGTAGGGATAATGGACTCTATTGTTTAGGTCATAACAGCTTCACGTCCACTTGGCAGTGAGGAGAGATTTGAGTCTAGGGAAAGAGACTAGAGCAGATAACAATAGAGCAGAGTCTGACTTGAATTGATAAAACTTTCAAGGTACTTGGTCTTCACATCTAGAATTAGTAATAAGTACATTACTTGATTTAATCTAATTGTACACAGAGATCTGTTGAGACCCATTCCTGAGGTTGCTGCATGAAGCATGCAAAATAGTTTCAGAAGTGTCTGAAGTCCCTGAAGACCTTCACACTGAAATATGTTTATTTATGACCCTATTCCCTGAATGAGAACCAGAATTCCCAAATAAAGGTCTCATTCCCCAGGGGAAGAAAGATAAATTGAATGATCATTAGTCAAGTCTCCACTACAGTAAAAAAGTGGAGATAGACAAGGGACTCTATTAGGTGATCATTTTGAATAACCATCACATGATACGATTCCACTTTTTGTTTGTATGTTTTGAATGGTAACCCTACATTTGCTGGGAAACGTTGCTTCTGGCCCAGAGATGCAAGCAAATCCAGCAGTTGGAAAACAAAGGATTCTGGCTACAATGTTTAATTTTAATGTGAGTATTATGAATAAAATTGAATGCCAGACCTTCATTCTTCTTTTTAATGATAGAAGATTATTTTCTTTATTCTTTTTTCTTTTGTTTCCTGGGAAAGATTCACCCCAAGCAACATCTGTTGCCAATACTCCTCTTTTTTTCCTCCTCGAAGCCTCAGCACATAGTTGTATATTGTAGTTCTAAGTCCTAGAACTAGAGTTCTATGTGAACTGCCAGCACAGAATGGCTACTGACACACGGCTGGTGTTCTTCCATACCCAGGAGCTGAGCCCAGGCCAGCAAAGTGGAGCATGCTGAACTTGAACTGCTAGGCCAGCAGGGCTGGCTTGCAAAACCTCAATTCTTATGTCAACAATAAGCCTTCAGGGGCAGCCTGGTGGCGCAGCAGTTAAGTGTGCATGTTCTGCTTCAGCAGCCTGGGGTTTGCCTGTTCGGATCCCAGGTGCGCACATGGCACTGCGTGGCAAGCCATGCTGTGGTAGGCGTCCCACATATAAAGTAGAGGAAAATGGGCACCGATGTGAGCTCGGGGCCAGTCTTCCTCAGAAAAAAAGAGGAGGATTGGCAGATGTTACCTCAGGGATAATCTTCCTCGGACAAAAAAAGCGATAAGCCTTTGTGTATTTGCCATAAAAAGCAGAGGATGTAAAACACAAATTCAAAATATGAATTGCTGTAATGATACTGAATGTCAATTTTTCATTGAAATTCATAAAGCACCTATCATATACCTCATCCAATTTCTAGCTTGTCATAAAAAATTATTTGGATAGAAAATATATTTTATCATATAAACCTGTGATCTCTCTTCAAACAAAAATAAATATTGTAATAAATACCCACAACATTTTTTATTTTACTTTTTGTCTGGAATTTGCTAGTCTATAAGCTTTTTCATAAAAAAGGGTATGTCTAAATGGTTTGTATTAACAGCTTGTAAAATATTATTCAGGAAACAGTCCGTGTTCAAAAGATATTTGTTGGCTGACTGATGGAGTGAATGATGAATAAGTGAATGAATGAATACAATATACCCTCTAAAATTCTGAAATAAAATATATGATTTTCGTTCCCAGTGCTGGATTCTACCTTTAATGAGATTTTAACTTTGGTAAAGAAACAGAGACAACTTGTATATCATTCTATAGAATATTTACTCCTTTAGGGTAGGACACAAGTGTTCTTTCTTCATTTTGGTGTTCTTAATAGCCAATAAGGATGTTGCACATTCTAGGCTCTAAAATAATGAAGTTACAGACAACCTGTGGACAATGCAGAGGAAATTACAAAGATTCTCCCAACTTTGAGATATTCATTACAATGAATTTATATCCTTGAGGTTAGCTCCAGAGTCCAAATATCCACCTAAAGTTCACGTTCCTTCCTGTGTCATTTCCTTTGTATATAGTCTGTTGTGTGACCAAAGGCAGTCTGTACCATGCTCAGTTAAAAATACTTTCATTCCCACCTCAGCTCTGTCAATTTCCTCATCTAGTTAGCATTTCCATAATTTTGTAAAGCTTTTTTGAAAAAAGTATTGCTTTTACTCTTTCCATTGTTATTGATGCTTTATATTACAGCTTGATCTCTCATTTGCAGCTTATCATTTATTGTACAAGAGGCATTTCACATTTCCTAAGTTTTGGTTTGCTATTAATAAACTTATCTTGGTCAAGCAGATAAAATTATAAGACAGGACCATCACGTGGATCACAAAATTTCACCTTCCTAAATATTTGTAGGTAACACACCCACACACACCTACATACATATGCATACACACACACATGTGTAAATATGCATAAAATGACATTATAGAGACCATATTTCCATCACCCACATTAAACAATAGTTTTGCCTGATAAGATTAATAAAGTACTACATAATTACTTATAAGCTAAGTTTGCACTCATACAGTGTCCCCCATTCCCATTCCCATTCCCTCTACCCTGTCTGTAGGCAACAACTATCAAGTGTTAGACTCTTTTTTCTATTTTTCCAAATATTTTCATATTTTTATTGAGGTAACAACACTTTAACAAGAGATCCACACTCTTAAGTTTTTAAGTATACAATACAGTAATGCTAACTATAGGCACAATGTTGTACAGATCTCTAGAACTTAATCATCTTGCATAACTGAAACTTTCTACCTATTGCATAGCAACTCCTATTTCCCCTTCCCTCAGCCCCTGGCCACCACCATTCTACTCTCTGCTTCTATGTGTTTGACTATTTTATATGCCTCATATAAATGGAATCATGAAGTATTTGTCCTTCTGTGACTAGCTTATTTCACTTAGTATAACGTCCTCGATGTTCATCCATCTTGCCTTCTGAAAAAATAAAATGAATTTAGCGTTAAGTTCTTGGATAAATAAATTATACTCCCTATTGTTAGTTATGTGGTTTTTAAATTTATATAAGTAGGGGCCTGCCCCGTGACTGAGTGGTTGAGTTCATGTGCTCCACTGCAGTTTCCCAGGGGTTCGCCGGTTTGGATTCTGGGTGCGGACATGGCACCTCACGTCAAGCCATGCTGAGGCGGCATCCCACATGCCACAACTAGACGGACCCACAACTAAGAATATACAACTATG
Source organism: Equus caballus (assembly GCF_041296265.1). Classification (NCBI taxonomy): domain Eukaryota; kingdom Metazoa; phylum Chordata; class Mammalia; order Perissodactyla; family Equidae; genus Equus; species Equus caballus. The sequence goes on from NC_091695.1 coordinate 18,799,866, forward strand.
CATCAGAGGGCTTTGGGGAGAAAAAGGAAAAATAAAATCTTTAAATTTATATAACTAGATTTGTGATGTTTACATCATTTTGTGATTGGCACATACATATATATTTTGCTCAAACATAAGATTTGGACATTTAATTATCTTGATTGCTATGGATTTGGTTCATGAATTTAAACTAGATGAGCGTTATGTTTGCTTCTGTGTCTTCTTTATTAAGAACAATAATGCACTTCACATATTTTTATTCCCCAGTTTGCTCACATACAATAATGCATGTAGGGGCTGGCCCAGTGGGGCAGCAATTAAGTTCACACGTTCTGCTTTGGCGGCCCAGGGTTCATCAGTTTGGAACCCGGGTGCAGGCATGGCACCACTTGGCAAGCCATGCTGTGGTAGACGTTCCACATATAAAGTAGAGGAAGATGGGTACACTTGTTAGCTCAGGGCCAGTCTTCCTCAGCAAAAAGAGGAGAATTGGCAACAGATGTTAGCTCAGAGCTAATCTTCCTTAAAGAAAACAAAAAAGAAACAACATAAGTGGGGTGTTGAGGCTTCCTTCAATTATTGTGTTGCTGCCAATTTCTCCCCTTCGTTCTTTTAAAACTTGCTTTAAATTCTTTTACTGTGTATTTATCCAAAAACATGAAATCAACAATTCAAAGAGATTTGTTGCACACCTATGTTCATTTTACCATTATTCACCATTGCCAAGATATGGAAGCAACTCAAGTGCCCTTATATATATATATATATATATATATATATATATATATATATATATATATAGTGGAATGCTACTTACCATAAAAAAATGGAATAGAGCTTACCACAAAAATAAGACAATATCGTGCCATTTGTGACATGATGGACCTTGAGGATATTATACTCAGCAAAATACATCAGTCAGAGAAAGACAAAAACTCATCTGTGAAAGAGAAACACTTAGATAAGGGGGACAGATTAATGGTTACCAGAGGGATAGGGGTGGGGTGGTCAAAAGGGGTAAAGGGGTCCGTATGTATCATGATGGATAAAAATTGCACTATTGGTGGCGAACATGATGCTGTTTATACAGAAACTGATATTTAGTAATGTACACCAGAAACTTACACGACGTTATAAGCCAATATGACCTGAACAAAGTAAACAAAAAAAGAAGCTAGGACATCCACCAATCCCTAATGCCCAGATATTTAATGTACTCCAGCCTCCTCCATCTCCCCAAGGCACAGATAGCCAGTGAGATTCCGTTCCATACTGTGTGCACCAGCCTGAGTACACCACTGGTTTGCACTACTCTCCACATCTCTTTTTTCTTTCTCTTCTCTTCTCTTTTTTCCTCTCCTCTCCTCCCCTCTGCTCTCCCTTCCTCTCTCCTCTCCCTTCCCCTTTTCTTTTCTCCATCTCACCTCTCCCCTCTCTTATTCTCTTTCTTCTTTATTTCATTCATCAAATATTTATTGACACTTACTATATGTGGGACACTCTATCAGGCAATGGGAACATAATATTAGAATTTATGGTTGGATAGAGAGGTGACTATTAATAAAATGATCACAAATTGTGATGAATTGTATAAAGAACAGAGAGACATAATAGACTCCAGGGACCTGGTCTGATCTGCAGTGTTTCAGAACACATTCCTGGTTTTAAACTTAGATCTGAGAAATGAGTTGAATTTACTAAAATTTCTTTTTTTCTCTTTTGTTTCATTTCTGAGAGGGTCCCCATCTGCCAGCTGCTGACACATATGACCCAATGTAATGTTTTTATACCTTCTCTCTTGCTATGCTAAAATTTTCCTACTAATCTATAAAGATTCTCTGAAACTACGTTTTGGACACATATTTGATACTTAAGTGTAAAGATGATATCAGTGTAAAATTGACCTTGCTTCTCCCCCATTGACTGGTGTCCCCCTAAACATATGTTTCCCCTGCCTTTCTTTTCCCTCTGGTTTTCTCAAATTGCCCAACCCCTTGGTTTCCATCACTAGGTTTGTTCATGGCCTCATCTAGAAACCAGGTTAGATTCAATCTCTGTAACTTCCTCATCCCTGTTTCTTCTTTCTGCTAATTTTTCATGAAATGAAACACATCAAAAATCTTATTAAAGAAAATTTCCAATGTCACTGATTTACCTTCCAGATTCTAAGGCAGAAAAATACATTTTAATCATATTTTTAATTGCAAAGTATAATTGAAATCAGCTTTACTTGATAAAACTGAATGTTGGCAAGTAGGTGGAGAAAATAGAAATTCTAATTCAATGTTACTGATGCTGTAAAATTTGGAGGGTTTATTGGCAACGTCTACCACAATTTTAAATGTACCCGTTCCTTGACCCAGCAGATCCTCTTCCAGGACATACTTCTAAAAGATTTGTAAAGATGTATGTCAAGAATCTTCACCACTTCAGTTATAATAAAAATTTAAAACAACAAAAATGTCCACCACTGGAGATTGGAGAAATCAATAGTTCAATCATACACAAAGAATCTTGCTACCAATAAAAACAATGAGATAAATCAGTATGGACTGACATGGAAAGGTGTTCACAATATATTGTTAAGTGGAAAACATCTAGCTACAGAACAATATAGGAGCATGAACCTATTTCTGAAAAAAGACTACAAACAGCAACTCTGAAAGAACAAGTGAATACTAGTCATCTCTGGGTGGACAGCTATCTGGGTACATTCCTTTCCCAAAGCATCACCTCTGTAAAGTTTCAACTTCCACAATGAGCATGTATTATTTTGTTAAATAAGTAATCATGGCTGTGTAATATTATGATATATTAAGCTACAGTGGAGTTTTCCCCTCCTATTCCCTTCCCTTTATTTGAGAAATTTCTGTCCTTCATTTCCTCAAGGAATGTAACAGAATTTTTTTTTTAAAGCCTTTCCAAGCTTTCTGGCTTTTGTGTTCCAAAATAATAAGCCCTCAGGGGGAGAGAATTTATTATGTGCATAAACAAAATGTTTCACTCATCAGCTAGAGGAAAGCAGAGTCTCCTTTGGACTAGGGAAAGATGCCACCTGACTGAAGTGATGAGGGAGAGAAAGCCTGAGAGGCCATCAGAGGGAGAAAGAGAGCTTTTGATTTCCTAGAACAGAAATAACCTACACACTGTTCTCAGTAGCTGGTTGGTGGGGCAGGGAAGAGGGATAGGAATAGGTAAGATTCCAGAAAATAATTGTATCTAGGCCAGGAGTTGCAACTCAGAGGCCTACATGGGCTACATAAGTGGCATAAAGGAGGGAAGCACAATGGTTGTAAAGGACTATGAAGGAGTGATGGGCCATGCCATCCTGGAACAGCTGTTACTCAGGGTCCACCTACTATTGTGCAACAGGAGTAGGGGCCCAGCATTGCCAGGCTTTTTGATTTTTGCTTCTTCTTCTCCCCAGAGACCCCAGTATAGAGTTGTATATTCTGGTTGTAGGTCCTTCTTGGTTGTGCTATGTGGGATATAGCCTCAGCATGACCTCATGACTGGTGCCATGCCCTTGGTCAGGATCTGAACCAGCAAAATCCTAGGGCACTGGAGGAGAGCATTTGAACTTAACTTCTCAGCCAAAGGGACAGCCCCCTTTTCAATTTTTTACATCAAAGTTTAAGTTAAAAGCTCAATTTTTAATTGACTCAAATGTGCAGGTCAAACTAAGAGTACCTGTCTGAGTACATTTGGGCTGCTATAACACAATATCGTAGACTGGGTGGCTTATAAACAGCAGAAAAATTTCTCACCGTTCTAAAGGCTAGAAAGTGTAAGGTCAGGCACCAGAAGATTCAGTATTTGGTGAAGTCCCATTTCCTGGTTCACAGTCATCTTCTCACTGTGTCCTCACGTAGTTGAAAGAGTAAGGGAGCCATCTAAGACTCATTTTTAAGGGCACTAATATCATTCACAAGCATTCCACTCTCATGACTTAAGCACCTCCCAAAGACTCTACCTCCAAATACCATCATTTGGAAGTTAGGATTTCAATATATGAATTTGAGGGAGGGACATAAACATTCAGTCCACTGCAGTACATATGTGTTAATCCCAACTTACAGGTCACACACGTGTGAGCTGATGAAGGCGGAAGTGGCAGCCTCATGAAAAGAATCCTGTGCTCCAAACATTGGCCAAGTAGCAGGAGCTGTGAGTATCTCTCTCCACAGGTGGCAGTGTAGACTAGGACCACTTGCTCCTTCCCACCTCCAATGCTCTGCTTAAGACCCAGAATAGATCTTGTATTAAATAAGAGAGATGAGGAGACAAGCAACCCAAAAGGACTTGATGTGATGCTTTTTATCTGCTAGTCTATGTGAATGGAGACATAGAGTCCGAAATGAAATTGAGTAAGAAAAGAAACAATCATTAATAATATCGACTAGTTTTTGTAACCCTTGTGGGAAAAAGAGAAGTGCTCTGCCCAATCCCCTGGGGAGCAAGCTTTTTCTTAAGAACTGCAGCCCTGGGGCATTTTTTTGCTGCCTGACCGCTGCCATCATGGGTCACATGTATGTTCCTGGGAAGGACTTGTCCCAGTAGGCTCTGCCCCTCTGCCACAGCATCCCCACCTGGCTGAAGATGATGTCTGATGACACAAAAGAGCAGATCTACAAACTGGCCAATAAGAGCCTGACTCCCTCACAAATTGATGTGGTCCTGAGAAACTCACATGGCACTGCACAAGTATGTTTTGTGAGAGGCAATAAAATCTTAAGAATTCTTGAGTACAAAGGACTCAAAGTGTTATGTCTTACTTAAGAAAGCTGTTGCAGTTTGAAATCATCTTGAGAAGAACAGAAAGGATAAGGATGCTAAATTCCATCTGATTCTGATTGACAGCCACATTTACCAGCTGGCTAGATATAAGACTAGACGAGTGCTCTCCCTCAATTGGAAATGTGAGTCATCCACAGCCTCTCCCTGGTTGCATAAATTTATCTATGTACTCAAGCAATAAACCATTGTTTAACTAGAAAAATAGAGAATCACAGCCCTGGGCTGGCTTTGCCTGACTGCTCCTGCTGTCTCTTCCTTCCCACCAGCTCCATAGATGGTGCTTTCTTTTCCTGTCCAGCCCATGCCAGGAAGCATCAGTGCTCCATCTTCCACCACTGTCATCAGGACACAAGAGAAAGGTAGGTCCATGTAAGTGGGGTTGTTAGTGAGAGTCAGAGGGGAGCACTTTTATTTCTGGGATTGTGAGAAAAATGAGCTTCTGGAATCCCCAGCTGGAACCCAGAACAAAGAGAAACAATGTAATAGTGAGGGTTTGGTTTCCACAGTGCATTGAATAGTATAAATTGGCCATATTAAGTCATTCCATGAGGGCTGTCCTGGAAAACTAAGCCAACTCTTGATTTAAAAAATGAGAGATTGGAGGTGCCGGCCCCATGTCCAAGTGGGTAAGTTTGCATGCTCAGCTTCAGCATCCCAGGGTTTTGTCGGATTGGATCCCGGGGATGGATCTAGCACTGCTCGTGAAGCCATGCTGAGGTGGCATCCCACATAACACAACTAGAAGGACCTACAACTAGAATATACAACTATGTACTTGAGGGCTTTGAGGAGAAGAAGAAAAAAAAGAAGATTGGCAACACATGTTGTATACATGGGCTACATAGGTGGCATGAAGGAGGGAAGCACAATGGTTGTAAAGGACTATGAAGGAGTGATGCCAATCAGGTGCCAATCTTTAAAAAATTTAAACAATTAAAAAAAACGAAATATTGGGGAGAGGCATTTTGAACTCCACTACCCTACAGTCAAACCTCAGGTTCTCATTACCAGTGTCCTCTCTTTCGTCTCTACTTTCTCGCCTTTATTTTGCCCACTGATTCTTACAGCCTCAGTTCATACCTCTACGTAGATGAGTCAAAACCTAGACTTCAAGTGTAACTTCTCTGAGCACCAGACACACACACTCTACAGCCTGGGGAATTTCTCAGCCTGGGCTGTCCAGGTTTCCCAGACAATGGGAATTTTTAATAAGGAGCTCCCTGGAGATGGGTGGGGGAGGTGAGGAAAAGGAGGAGAAAAGAATCCAGGTACCTGAGGAGTAATGTAGACATTAAACCAATTTACTCTTTTTTCTGTTTAACTTGAGGGGTGATTCATGGGGCTCAAGGAATTGTGAGCTTGTTTTGAAGAAAAAAAGGATATCTTTGGGGAGGTTGTGATTGCCAAATGGCCAGCTCTGAGCAGCCCTGGAACCCCGGAAGTCAGATTCCCCAGGGGTCTATTGGGGGTGACCCAATTGTTTCCCTGAAGCTCCTCCTGCCAAGTCCCTCATTCCATAAAAACTGCCTGTTTCTGTTCTTATGGAGGTGGATTTGAGGGAAACCAGGCTCCCACCGATTCTTTTTGACAATTTGAGTAAATATTTCTCCATTTCTAACCACCAATGTCTCAGGGTTGGCTTCCTGTGCATCGGGCACAGAAACTTGAGATTAAGAGGTCGGTATCAATTTTGGCAAGCCAGTCAGGAGTCTTCCGCCCATGGCTGGATGGCCCTTGTGAGGGTTTCAGTTGTTGGTGGTCCCCAGGGGCTGGGGGGAAGTCTTTGCCTAGGGGCTTCCTTTGCTGTTCCTCCCTTCCTGCCAGTGTCTGCCGCCCTAGGCACAATGCTCCCTTGGAGTGGAGAAACATGTTGGACTTCAGTCTTTGTGTGTGAGTGTGCTTTTGTCTTGTATACGAGTCTGTTGTCAGTTGAGTTGCCGTGACACATGCAGTGGTGAATCTCCTGTCTCTCTATTTGCATTTTGTGTGAATGATTCATTGGAAAGGAGGGTCTCTCATTTGGGAGAGATCCAGGGGATCTCTGTCGGAATTCGCCATCTGTTTTTGTCCTGTAGGGATTGGTTTTGCCTGTCAGGTGAGTGACCATGAGAAGCACGGTCATGAATACCCCATCTTTCCATTTGCATTCTGTGTCAGAAGTGGGCCCCTCATTTTGGAGAGATCCAGGGGAGTGTTGGACCTCACCTTGTGTTTTGTCCCTCCGGAGTTTGTTTGCCATTTGCTCGGTGAGTCAATAATAGTCATCAGTCTCTGTATCTCTATTTGCATTTTGAATGCGTTAAAGCAGGGACCCTCATTTGGAAGAGATCCAAGGCATTGTTAGACTTCACCTTTTGCTTTTGACCTGCAGGAGTAGGATTTGTCTTTGTGTGGGTGCGTTTGTCTTGTGTATGTGTACATGTATTTGTTGGGTTCACTAAAATGAACATGTCCTCAGAGACATTGGTAGTGTTGGTGGTCACAGGGGTAGGCAGCACACATTGGAAGGCAGAGAGGAGGATGGAGTGGGGCATCCCCATGCTCCCTGCTCCTTCATGGCAGCAGCGGTGGCCCCAACAGCAGTAGTGATGGTCGTGGTGGGAGGGGTGTCCTGATGGCAGATGGGCTCCTTTTTGCTCAACCCAGCCTGGCTCGGCCCAGGAGTCATGAGCAGTGGCAGTGGCAGCAGCGGCAGGAGAGGCTGGGTGCCCAGTCACTGTCCTGTGGGATGGCTGGAGACAGAAAACATAAGTCCCTGGGTCAAAATTTCACGGGCCTAATGCGAAGGCTGTGCTGGGGACTAACCCTGAGTGTAATCACAATAACCTTGATGATCAAGAAAAGCTAGAATATTTTGGGAGTCTGCTTTTGAAAGCCACACATATAGTAAGCCAGCCATCTATTAACTGGTCTAAATTAGGAGAGGTCCAGCAAGGCCCTGAGGACAACCCTTCTGCCTTTTTCTCCCAGAGGCTGTGGGACTGCCTCGGGCTTATATACCCTGAGGCCCAGGGAAGTACAGTTAATACCTATTGTTGGGGTCCAGGACAGGCCACCCCAAAATATGCCACAATGGCTTATTGATTATTTTGATTTAAAGTCACTTGTGGAGCAAAAAGGGCTTTCTGAGCCTACCGTCTCTCTTCCCCTGAAAGCAGGAAATGAATCTCCCATGAGAAAGGTGTTCTCCCTGCATCCTTATCACCAGAACTAGGGGACTGAGGGCTGAGAAGCCTGCATAAACAAACCTTACTAATTTACTATTTCATCCTAAATTCCCCACTATTTACATGCCCCAAACCTAAGTTTCTTTGCTCTGTCAATTTTCAACAGTTTTATGTTTCTTGGTGTAAAAGATATATATACTGCCTGTTTTGTTCACTCTCTGAGCAACATTTCTTTATGGTCTCCAAAAGGTATGTATTAAACTGGATTTTTCTCCTGTTAACCTGGTCTTGTGTCAGTTTTACTATTAGTCTGGCCATAGGAACCTAAGAAGGGAAGAAAGGGGATTTTCCCTGTCCTGACACTATGTCATATCTTAAAGTGCTCCAGATATCCATGGGGAAACTCCAAAAGTTGGCAATAGTTCCTGATGACACAAAAGAGGTATCAGGAAAAGGAGAGACCAAAAGATTTCTGGAGCCCTTGACCTGTGAAATAGGATCTAAACACAGAAACATTCTTTTCTGTATGTACCAGACTGCCCTGTTCCCCCTCTAAGGAGGGACATGCTATCTAAGTTAGGGGTCCTAAGAGGCTGGAACAAGATAGAGATCCAAGCCCCTAAAAGTTGGGGAATTGAGCTCATGGCCTTATTGGAAGATACATCAGTGCCTGAGAGAGAAGAGGTTCCCCTATCATTGGCCCTGGTGAAACAATACCCCTTGAAGCCAGAAGCCATAAGAGGACTCCCTTCCTTTAATCAATACACTTTTAGAACAGGGATTAATCAGGAGATTCCCATGGAACACACCCATTTCAGCCATTAAAAGGCTAGAAACAAGGGAATATAGATTTGTTGAAGACATTATGGCTGTCAATGCTATACAGTGCCAGATTCAAAAGATGCTTTTGGATCCTCAACCTCTCCCACCACCAAGTGATGTCTGGTCACCATTCCTTGCCTTCAGCAGGGAATTCTGAGATTGGTGTGATATTGTGATTTATATAAAAAAATATATACCCTCATTTCATTTCTGGCACAGAGCTCCTAAAACCCTTGTAATTTCTGATATAAGAGCCATGGGGCATCTTTTGTTATAACAATTACTTTTGTCCTCAGTTCCTGAAATAACTGCAGGTTAATAATGGTAACATGGGTGTCTTTTGTTATCCACAAGAAGTCCCTGTCAACCACACCTGAACTTATGTAAATAAGGTGACTTTTGGAAAGCCCTTAAGGGTGGGGGCTGTTAGCCAGGGGAACCAATTGTGTGATTAGAGGATTGGAAATTTCAGCCCGATCCCCCTCCTTATACCTCTGAGGTGGGGAGAGGGGCTGAGGATTGAGTTCAATATGGAGTTCAGGGAGCTTCTGAGTTGCAAACATGGGGAGACTCAGGGAGAGTGGCAGACCCAGAGAGAGCTTGGGAACTCCACATCCCTCTCTCACATATCGTGCTCTATGCATCTCTTTGGTCTGGCTGTTAAGTAAAATGTTTTCCCTAGTTCTGTGAGCTGCTCTACAAAAATAGTTTAATCAAATCCAAAGGAGGGTGTTCATGGAAACCTCTGGTCTGTGGCAGGTTGGTCAGAAGGATGGGTGACAACCTGGACTTGCAATTGGCATCTAAAATGGAAGGCAAGGGGTAATCTTGTAGGATCTGATGCTATCTCTAGGTAGATAGTGTCACAAATAGTGACAAATACTGTTAAATACTTAGGTTTTGAACAGTCAGAAGCCCAGAGAATCCTGCTCCCAGACAGGAGAGAAGCAATCACTTGAGTTGGAACTCCTACTACCCATCAATAATTGTGGGGATGTCTTTTAGGAATGTCAGGATTCTGTCGAATTTGGATAGTCAGCTTTAGATTAATGTTAAAATCTCTATTTGAGGACTTAATGGGAGGAGACCTCGAGGCTTTCATGTGGACATGAGAATGCCAGAATTTCTTTGTCAGGGAAGTGAGAGAATTCCCCCTGACTTTTACTTAGGGTTCTTATGGCTGGTAAAATAACTAAAAAGGAAGGTCAGCAGGAGGAAAATCAAAGTTTAATAGCATGTATACATGGGAGAAACCCAGGAGAAACTGAGTAACTCAGCCAACTGAGTTAAAGAGGCTGAGGCTGCCTGTTTAAATATCTTCAGCTACAGACAAGGACCACATTTGGGGTAGTGATTTGGGGCTTCAAAGGGGAGGAAGACAACTCACATGGAAATGGAAAAGTAAATGGTAAATAGGACTTTGATAAGAGTGGGCCTAGCAAGGATTTTTCCAGTCTACCAAAACCCAGAGCTAACTATGGTGATGGCCTGTCCTAGGGACAGGACTTCATTTTAAATTTCTTTTAGGCAGTTAGGGGGGAAATGTCTAATGTTCTTCCTGAGTTTGAGCCTTTATTGTCTTCAGATTGAAATAATCCTCATACCAGAGTGACACATCTTGGGACGGCCTGCCCTGAACCCCATCAAGTACAATCAAGTTAAAGAAAAATTATTAACTGCCCCAGCCTTGGGACTCCAAGATTTGAGAAAGCCCTTTGATTTCTTTGTAAAGGAAAAACAGGGCCTTAGTCTGTGAGTCCTGACTCAGAACTTTGGACCCACCAGGAGGCCTGTGGCCTATTTTACTAAGCAGTCAGATCAGATGGTCAAAGGTTAGCTGTCTTGCCTCTGAGCCATTGCCGCCATCTGTAACATAGTACAAGAAGCTGAAAAATTCACATTGGCACAGGCCACAATGGCGCACACTCCCCATTGTGTCCTCCCTCTATGAGTCCTCTAAGAAAAGAACAGAAAGGAGGATCTTGGCTAACCTCAGGATCAGGCTACTTTATGAGACAACCCAGAAGTAAAGTCAAAGGCTGTTTCTACCTTAAAACCTGCAACACTTCTACCTACTGAGTCAACAAGACCCTTTTCACGATTGACTTCAGATCATCGAACAGGTGTTCTAGAGCCGACCTGATTTGACTGTCCAACTGTTGGAGCAGTTGGACTTGGGACTGTTCACTGATGGAAGCAGCTTCTTGGATCAGGGCAACATCAAGTAGGGTATGCAGTTGTCACCCTACAGGACACCATGGAAGCAAAGGCTCAGCCTCCGGGTATTTCATCACAGGAGGCTGAGCTAATAGCCCTAACTAAAGCTCTTCAAATAGGTAAAGACACAAGAGCACAGACTCAAAATACGCCTTTTTAGTGGTCCATGCCCCTGGGGCCATATGGAAAGAGAGGGGACTCTTGACTGCTGGAAAGAGGGACATAAAATATTCCCAGGAAATATTGACCTTATTAGAGGCCATTAATGACCCATGGCAGTAGCCATCACGTACTGCCCTCCACATCAGAAAGAGGACACTTTGGAAGCCCGACGTAATCAACTGACTGATCAGGCAGTGAAGACTTCTGCTAGCACTATGAGTTTCAGGGCACTCTTGGGTCCCTTAGTTCCCCAAATTGACTTTGCTAAATTCCAGAATAGCTACACACAGAAAGATTGAGAGAGAGCCAGGGCATGGAGATTTGACTCCTCATCTGTGGAGTATCCAGGATATAAATGTAAGTAAGAAAGACTCATCTTGGTACCTGAAGCCCTTCTGGGAGAAAGTGTTAATCAAATGCATCAGAGCACTCACTATGGGAAGGAGGCCACCTTGCAGTGGATCAAGGTGGTTAATTTGTCCTAACTTGCAACAAACCATTCAGAAAGTTACTAAAAATGTGTGATCTGTGCCAAAAACAATCCCAGGACAAGGCTGCTCTCTTGGAATAAGGGGGTTCAACATTCAGGAGTTGTCCCTGAATGTGAGGACTTGCAACTAGAATTTAAAATGATGCCTTGAGCCTCTGGGAAAGTCACATAACTAGAGTACTCATAGACACCTTCACACTGTGGGTTGAAGCATTCTCTTTCAAAACAGTGAAGGACAGCAAACTGACCAAAGTTTCCCAAAAGGAGATCATTCCAGGGACAGAATTCCACTGTCGATCCAGAATGACAACAGCACTGCATTTATCTAAATCATTCCGGCCTGGGGCATGTTACTTAAGGGGAAGATGGAGGCATTTGGGCTCAGCAGCTTTGGCAAGATGGAAACGTGGCAGAAGCAAAACTTCTAAAGCGGTGAGATCAGGGCTGGAAATAAATGCTGTTTCCGCCACCTCTGTAGGAGAGGTTCCCGGTCCGCCGTAAGAGCACTGTGGAAAGCGAGTTCTTTCTCAGCTTCCTAAAGAGCTGGAAGCAAGACGGTTTGTGGCTTTTCTCCCCTTCAGGGACACAAGCAGTGCTTTGTGCCTTCCAGCTCTAGAGTAATGTAGGGCACGGCTGAGGAAAAAGTTGCCTTTCTTCCATAGGTGCTTTCTGACAGTCTCTGCACCAGTGCACTAGGCAGGCTGCTTAAAAGCCTCTTGTGTCTCTCCTGGTGAGCACGTGGAACCACAATGATCCTGGTCACGGTCAGGTGGCTTAAGGGGAAGGTGTAGGCATTTGGTCTGAGCAGCTTTGGCAACATGGAAATTTGACAGACGCAGAAGATCTAAAGCGGCAAGATCAGGGCTGGAAAGAAACAGCGTCTCCACAGCTTTTGTAGGAGAGGTTCCCGATAGGCTGTAAGAGCACTGTGGAAAGCGAGCTCTTTCTCAGCTTGCCAAAGAGCTGGAAGCAAGATGATTTGTGGCTCGTCTCCCCTTGGGGAAACGAGGCAGGGCTTTGTGCCTCCCACCTCCAGGGCAATGTAGGACATGGCAGAGCAGAAGATCTAATTCACCAAGATCAGGGCTGGAAAGAAACTATGTTTCCCCGGACGTTGGATGAGATGTTCCGGGTAGACCGTAGGAGCACTGTGGAGAGCGAGATGTTTCTTAGCTTCCCAAATAGCTGGAAGTAAGACCGTTTGTGGGTTGTCTCCCTACGAGGGACTGACGCAGTGCATTGTGCCTTGCACCTCTACAGCAATGTGGGACCTGGCTTAGAGCAGAAGTTCTAAGGTGGCGAGATCAGGGCTGGAAACAAACTGCGTTTCAGGCCTTTGTATGAGAGGTTGGCGGCAGGCTGTAAGAGCACTGTGGAAAGCGAGTTCTTTCTCAGCTTGCAAAACAGCTGGAAGGAAGAGGGTTTGTGGCTCGTCTCCCCTTGGGGAAACGAGGCAGAGCTCTGTGCCTCCCACCTCTAGGGCAAAGTAGGACACGGCAGAGCATAAGTTCTAATTCAGCGAGATCAGGGCTGGAAACAAACTGCGTTTCAGGCCTTTGTATGAGAGGTTCGCGGCAGGCTGTAAGAGCACTGCAGAAAGCAAGTTCTTTCTCAGCTTGCCAAAGAGCTGGAAGCAAGACCGTTTGTGGGTTTTCTCCCTACGAGGCAGTGACGCAGTGCATTGTGCTTGGCACCTCTAGAGCAATGTGGGAGCTGGCTTAGAGTAGAAGATCTAAGGCGGCGAGATCAGGGCTGGAAACAAACTGCGTTAAAGGCCTTTCTACGATAGGTTCGCGGCAGGCTGTAAGAGCACTATGGAAAGCGAGTTCTTTCTCAGCTTGCCAAAGAACTGGGAGCAAGACGATTTGTGACTTGTCTCCCCTTTGGGAAGCGAGGCAGGGCTTTGTGCATCCCAACTCTATTGCAATGTAGGACACGGCAGAGCAGAAGTTCTAATTCAGGTTGATCAGGACTGGAAAGAAAGTGCGTTTCCCAGGCCTTTGGATGAGATGTTCCCGGTAGGCCTTAAGAGCACTGTGGAGAGCGAGTTTTTCCTAAGCTTCCCAAAGAGCTGGAAGCACCACCATTTGTGGGTTGTCTCCCTACGAGGCACTGACGCAGTGCAGTGTGCCTTGCACCTCTAGAGCAATGTGGGACCTGGCTTAGAGCAGAAGTTCTAAGGTGGCGAGATCAGGGCTGGAAACAAACTGCGTTTCAGGCCTTTGTATGAGAGGTTCGCGGCAGGCTGTAAGAGCACTGAGGAAAGCGAGCTGTTTCTCAGCTTGCCAAAGAGCTGGAAGCAAGAGGATTTGTGGTTCGTCTCCACTTGGGGAAACGAGACATGCCTTTGTGCCTCCCACCTCTAGGGCAATGTGGGACATGGCAGGGCAGAACTTCTAATTCAGTGAGATCAGTGCTGGAAAGAAACTGCGTTTCACAGGCCTTTGTAAGAGATGTTCCCGGTAGGCCGTAAGAGCACTGTGGAGAGCGAGTTGTTTCTTAGCTTCCCAAAGAGCAGGAACCAAGACCGTTTGTGGGTTGTCTCCCTACGAGGCACTGACGCAGTGCATTGTGCCTTGCACCTCTACAGCAATGTGGCACATGGCTTAGAGCAGAAGTTCTAAGGCGGCGAGGTCAGGGCTGGAAACAAACTGCGTTTCAGGCCTTTGTATGAGAGGTTGGCGGCAGGCTGTAAGAGCACTGTGGAAAGCGAGTTCTTTCTCAGCTTGCAAAACAGCTGGAAGGAAGAGGGTTTGTGGCTCGTCTCCCCTGGGGGAAACGAGGCAGAGCTCTGTGCCTCCCACCTCTAGGGCAGTGTAGGACACGGCAGAGCAGAAGTTCTACTTCATCGAGATAAGGGCTGGGAGGAAACAGCGTTTCACAGGCCTTTGTAAGAGATGTTCCTGGTAGGCTGTAAGAGCACTGTTGGGAGCGAGTTGTTTCTTAGCTTCCCAGAGAGCTGGAAGCCAGACGCTTTGGGGGCTGTCTACCCTTGAGGAGACAAGGCAGGACTTTGTGTCTTGCAGCTCTAGGGCAATGTAGGACAAGGCCCATCAGAAATTCTACTTCAGCAAGACCAGGGCTGGGAAGAAACTGAGTTTCACAAGCTTTTGTAAGAGATATTGCTGGTAGGCTGTAAGAGCACTGTGGAGAGCGAGTTGTTTCTTAGCTTCCCAGAGAGCTGGAAGCCAGACGCTTTGAGGCCTGTCTTCCCTTGAGGACAGAAGGCAGGTCTTTGAGCCTTGCAGCTCTAGGGCAATGTAGGACAGGGTAGAGTAGAAGTTTTACTTCATCGAGATCAGGGCTGGGAAGAAACTGCGTTTCACAGGACTTTGTAAGAGATGTTCACGGTAGGCTGTAAGAGCACTGTGGAGAGTGAGTTGTCTCTTAGCTTCCCAGAGAGCTGGAAGCCAGACGCTTTGGGGCCTGTCCAAAGAAGTGGGGGTATAATTGTGGTTATAAACCCTCAAAGAGGCTGTTTCACATAAGATTTAAATGTCCCTCCCACAATAGTCACAAGACTGCTCTGTGGGCACAGCGATGGATGGAAACAGCAGGTAGGCCTTCTGTCTCAGTGAATGCAGCAGGGTGGCAGTCTGTTGTCTCCAGCTGAGTGGTGACAGGGGAGCTGGGTGGTCAAAGGTGAGTGCAGCAATCAGTTCCTAGCCTAAGGAAAAATGCTTATCCCTAAGGAAATGCTAATGTGGGGGGAAGTTGCACCTTTATCTCAAGGGCCTTTCTTCTGCCCCTAGGAAGTGTCTAAGCAGATATGCAATGCGTGCTCAATAGCCACAGTCAGGCCCGCTTGAAAAAAAAAGTCAGGCCTCATTAGGTTTCTACCAAATGGCTTCCTCATATACTCCAATATATCCTATTGCTTGCCATTTTTATTTGTCAGCCTTCACCCTTACTCTCACCCTCACCCCGCTCTTCTCACCCCTTGCCTCTAATTCCAGAGCCCATCTTAAACCCTAAACCTTTGCCTAAACCCTAAACCCTGACCCTGACCCCAACCTCAACCCCTTCCCTAACCACATCCCTGACGCCAGCCCTAACCCTAACCCTTCAGCTGCACATACTTCATAATTAATCTGCCACTGAAAACTGGGTGAGTTACTACAAGGCAGCTGTGGGGACTAGCCCGGGGCCTTTCTCCCCAAGGTAGCAAGGGCACCAAGGAAGGGGGTCACAGAGCGGCTACATAGGGTCTTGGAACAAATGGCATCTGCCACATATGACAGGGATGTCCCTTCACTTGTCACCAGAGGCTTTGCTGACACCGCAGGTCAGTGAACACAGCGGGCCAGAGGTCTCAGGCGGCCAGGTCGGCACTCACTGCTGAGTTTAGGGGGAGACGGTTTTCCTTCCAGAAACGCCGGAAACGCCGATGCTTCCTGCGGGTCGTGGGCCCCCTAGGGGGCGCTGCTGTGACCCAGGGTGGGGGTGATGCGGGGTGGGTGAGCCAAGGAGTCGAAAGAAAGATTTCTTCGACTCTCAAGATCTGGCAGTAGTGCTCTTTTATTTAGAGAATAGTGTAGCATGGGGACAGGACCCATGGGCAGTCAGAGCTTCTGCTGCTGCCGCTTCTGCTGCCCCCGCTGGCATGGGGACAGAGCCCCTGGGCAGACAGAGCTCCTGCTGCTGCTGCTGCCCCCGCTGGCATGGGGACAGAGCCCATGGGCAGGCAGAGCTGGTGCGTGGGGACAGGACCCATGGGCAGTCAGAGCTGGTGCGTGGGGACAGGACCCATGGGCAGTCAGAGCTCCTGCTGCTGCTGCTGCTGCTGCTTCAAAGTTGGGTGGAGAGTAAGGCTAAATTTAAGGCATAGGTATGTGAGTTATCTCTTTACAAGACAAAGAATATGTAAAAAAGTTAAAATGGTATCAGTGCCCGTATGGTCTGGCCATTTGGCGATCCCACAACTTTTAGATAAGAATCAAACCGGATTGAGTAAATGGCAGAAGTCACCGCTTGAATTTTATCCTCGGCTAAGGACAATTGCGGGGGGGGGGGGGCGCTGGGGGTCAGTTACACCAGGTTGCCAGACAGTAACCAACTTAAGTTCTTGCCTCTGGCATTGATTAAGAGCTTCTAGAGATAAGACCATCCCCCCTTCTTCCTGGCACAGAGAGGGAGGCATCTTCACAGATAGAGGTTTCCCTTAGAAATGTAAATGTTTCCCAACAAAGGGGCAAACAAATTCCATTCCTTGAAGCCGGAATCTCATCTGTAGTTTTAAAACTAACCAGCCTAAAAATCCTCATCATAAGCCATTTTAAAATTAAGCAGCCTAAAAATCCTCATCAGGGGGATGGCGGGCGCGGGTTGTCCCCAGGGCGCCACCGGCTTCCCTCAGGAGCACGCGCTGATGCGCAGGGCTTGGGGACGGAGCCCAAGCACTTCCGGCCCTGGCTACGCCCCTGGCCCCACAGTCCCTCGCTGGGGGGGAGGGCGGCCCGGGTCCTGAGTACCCGTCGCCAGGGCAGGCGGAGGCCCACCCGGAAAGCCGGAGCGGGTGGGCCGTGAGATGGGGCGCGTGAGGGCAGCCGCGCCGTCCCCTGCCTGCGTCCCTAGGGGCGCGGTAGGCCCTGCCCGGGCCCGACTGTCCCCGCTCCGTCCCCGCTCCCTCCCGGCGGCGGCCTCCCTCAGGCCCTCCCCTCCAGCCCTCGCGCCAGCTCTGCAGATGCGCGGCCTCTGGTCCTGCTGGGGCCGCTCTTCTTCGCGGCGCGGTCTGTGTCTCCCAGGGTCTCGCTGGGAGGAGGCCCTGCGCGCCGGCTCAGTCAGACCCGGGGTCCCCTCCCTGGGTCTACACCATAGGTGGCAGCCCAGAACCCGGGCCGGGGGCAGGAGGACAGGAGCTCCCTGCAGATGGGAAGAAGAGGTGGCAGCCCTGTTCCTCCCTGGCCGCACTAACGCCAACTGCGCCCTAGACCCAGCCATCCTCACTGATGCGGGGTCGGTGAGCCGAGGAGTCGAAAGAAAGATTTCTTAGACTCTCAAGATCTGGCAGTAGTGCTCTTTTATTTAGAGAATAGTGTGGAATAGCATGGGGACAGGACCCATGGGCAGTCAGAGCTTCTGCTGCCCCCGCTGGTATGGGGACAGAGCCCATGGGCAGGCAGAGCTGCTGCTGCTGCCCCCGCTGGCATGGGGACAGGACCCATGGGCAGGCAGAGCTGGTGCGTGGGGACAGGACCCACGGGCAGTCAGAGCTCCTGCTGCTGCCGCTTCTGCTGCCCCCGCTGTCTTGGGGACAGAGCCCATGGGCAGGCAGAGCCGCTGCTGCTGCCCCTGCTGGCATGGGGACAGGACCCACGGACAGGCAGAGCTCCTGCTGCTGCCCCGAGTTGAGGGTTAGGGCTAATTTTATAAGCCATAGGTATATGATTCATCTCTTTACAAGACAAAGGAAAGAACATGAAAAAAATTTAAAATGGTATCAGTGCGGGTGGGGTCTGGTCATTGGGTGATCCCATGACTTTTAGACAAAAATCAAATCGGATTAAGTAAAGGTTAGAAAGGTTAGACGCCACCACCCTAAACCAGTTACATGAGACTGCCAGACAGCAACCAACTTAAGTTCTTGCCTCTGGCATTGACCAAGAGCCTCTAGAGATAAGACCATCCCCCCCTCTTCCTGGTACAGAGAGGGAGGCATCTTCACAGATAGAGGTTTCCCTTAGAAATGTAAATGTTTCCCAACAAAGGGGCAAACAAATTCCACTCCTTGGAGCCTGAATCTCATCTGTAGTTTTAAAACTAACCAGCCTAAAAATCCTCATCATAAGCCATTTTAAAATTAAGCAGCCTAAAAATCCTCATCACTCACTACCACAGCCCTAACTCGCGCCTGACCCTGACCCCAACTCCATCCTGACTCTGACCCTAACTCGATCCGACCCTGAGTGCAGCCCTGCCCCTGACCATGAGCCGCCTGCCCCGGCGACTGTCCCACCTGCTAGATACGCAGATATCTAGGGGAAAAAATAAAGCACTATGAGGCATGGAGAGAACAGCTGTGCTGAGATTCGAGTCTTAAGTGGCCTATTGTAGCAGGCATCAAATGGAAAGTGTGGCGTGTTTCTAGAAATTATGAAAAGTGTTTAGAATGCTGATATAAAAGACAATTCATAATTGCTTACCATTTTCGTGTTTCCTACGGTTTGTTAAAGGTGAAAGAGTTCTAATATATGTGATTAAAGCTGCTGGAAATTAATAAGAAAAACAGCTCTGTAGTTAAGGAAAGTAAGGTGTAAATTTCTAGTCAAGAGGGTATAAAGAATGGAATATTTTTGTTTGATGGGTTAAGAAAAGATAAACTTGTGCTAAAGTACTAGGTGGAAAAAAAAAGAAAGAAATGATGCGGGATCGGTGAGCCGAGGAGTCGAAAGAAAGATTTCTTAGACTCTCAAGATCTGGCAGTAGTGCTCTTTTATTTAGAGAATAGTGTGGAATAGCATGGGGACAGGACCCATGGGCAGTCAGAGCTTCTGCTGCCGCCGCTTCTGCTGCCCCCGCTGGCATGGGGACAGAGCCCATGGGCAGGCAGAGCTGCTGCTGCTGCCCCCGCTGGCATGGGGACAGGAACCATGGGCAGGCAGAGCTGGTGCGTGGGGACAGGACCCACGGGCAGTCAGAGCTCCTGCTGCTGCCGCTTCTGCTGCCCCCGCTGTCTTGGGGACAGAGCCCATGGGCAGGCAGAGCCGCTGCTGCTGCCCCTGCTGGCATGGGGACAGGACCCACGGACAGGCAGAGCTCCTGCTGCTGCCCCGAGTTGAGGGTTAGGGCTAATTTTATAAGCCATAGGTATATGATTCATCTCTTTACAAGACAAAGGAAAGAACATGAAAAAAATTTAAAATGGTATCAGTGCGGGTGGGGTCTGGTCATTGGGTGATCCCATGACTTTTAGACAAGAATCAAATCGGATTAAGTAAAGGTTAGAAAGGTTAGACACCACCACCCTAAACCAGTTACATGAGATTGCCAGACAGCAACCAACTTAAGTTCTTGCCTCTGGCATTGACCAAGAGCCTCTAGAGATAAGACCATCCCCCCCTCTTCCTGGTACAGAGAGGGAGGCATCTTCACAGATAGAGGTTTCCCTTAGAAATGTAAATGTTTCCCAACAAAGGGGCAAACAAATTCCACTCCTTGGAGCCTGAATCTCATCTGTAGTTTTAAAACTAACCAGCCTAAAAATCCTCATCATAAGCCATTTTAAAATTAAGCAGCCTAAAAATCCTCATCAAGAAAGACTTTGGGACAAATTCTGAAGGCAAATAGAAAGTTGTAGAAGGTTTGTGAAGGAGAAATTCTGAAAGGAGTTTTATGCCTGGTGAAGTTGGCAAAGATTGAAATGCATCTAATTAAGTAAATGGGTTTTAATGTGAAAAAGTAAAGTAGTACAGAAATTAAAATTTGGTTTTCTCTCAAAGGATAATTGTCTTGAACTTTTGGTCTGCTCTTGATAAAGAGGTTATAAATGGTGTTCCTTTGAGTAAGTCTACCTAAAAGACAAATCCGTTTTGTTAGTATAATAACTGAGGTCACTCTTAAGACTTTTGATTGTTTCTGTTGTCACTTTAAATGGATACCTGAGCATTGTCTGACAGCAAGCGTTGTTTGAACAAGTGTTTTCAAATCTTTTGATATTTTTGACAAGCTTCTCCCTCAAGAATATTCAAGTCCCGAATGAAGGCTGTCTTTTAACCTGGTAGAAGGGGGAGGATTTCTCTGGGGATTTTCAGACGGCCCCTGGGACTTCGGAGAGACATTTGGTCTCCCTTCCTGTAAGGTGGAATATTCTAAACTAATTAGGCTTCCTTGGTAGGTTAATTTACATTGGAAGCATTATCAGATAAGTGATGATACTCTTTCCTAAGTGGTATTATGTGGGTAAATATTACTGATATAAGTGTTTTGAAAATTAGATGACATTCCTAAAATTCTGATCTGTCCTGGCTATCAGCCATAATTCTAACTATTATTTTAAGGTGTTGTATATCAGAAATAATACGTTTCTCTGTCAATTGTCATTTTTAAGTCTTTTGTTGTCTACAGTCGGTTGTTTTACTCTGATGCTTTTTGCTTTTGCTTTTGCAAATACTTCTCATCTTCAGAGACATTCATGGAAAAGACTCTGACACTTACTCTGGATTACAGTTTTCTGATAAACTTTCAGATCACAGAACTGGACAGGGTAAGAAATTACAGAAATCTAATGGAGAAACGGATAACCACATAGGTCTGCAAACAGGAGCTTAAGCTCAGTAATCAATTATACAGGACTGTGTGAACTGATGAGGATGATTATGACTTTTTATGACTTTTATTTGAAATATTGTTGATTCTTTTGATGTTTTGTTTTGTTTTGTTTCCTCAGATTTAAGGAAATCTTTTCTCTTATGCTGACTATGACTTACAGCAATTTAGTGATAGTACACCTTTATGAGCAAAACTGAAACATTTATCTTTTTCTCCCTACCTGATCCCTCCAGAATTTGGAAACCTAGTAAGTGAGTGAGTATGGTTGTTTCACGGCAATATTGTTATTTGCATAAGTCCAATAAGAATCTGTTCTCCTTATTGATGTGGATTAAGGCTGCCCCAGCTAGAGAAGCCCAAGGTGACCTGGCCTACATGCCAAACTATATGACCCAGTGGACTTTTTTTATGGTATGAATTAGGACCGCCCCAGGGAGAGAAGCCCAGGGCATCCTCACCTACATGCCGATCTATATGGTCAGATTCATATCTAAAGTTATATGACCGCACAATAACCAGACCCCATCTGCACTGAAATCCTTTAATGACTTTTTACATCATCTTTTCTTTTCTCCAGTAAAAATAAGTCACGTACCCATGCCTTATAAAATTAGCCCTAACCCTCAACTCAGGGCAGCAGCAGGAGCTCTGACTGCCCGTGGGTCTTGTCCCCAAGCACCAGCTCTGCCTGCCCATGGGTCCTGTCCCCATGCCAGCGGGGGCAGCAGCAGGAGCTCTGACTGCCCGTGGGTCTTGTCCCCACACACTAGCTCTGCCTGCCGATGGGACCTGTCCCCATGCCAGCGGGGGCAGCAGAAGCGGCAGCAGCAGGAGCTCTGACTGCCCATGGGTCTTGTCCCCACACACCAGCTCTGCCTGCCCAGGGGTCCTGTCCCCATGCCAGCGGGGGCAGCAGCAGGAGCTCTGACTGCCTGTGGGTCTTGTCCCCACACACCAGCTCTGCCTGCCCATGGGTCCTGTCCCCATGTCAGCGGGGGCAGCTGAAGGAGCTCTGCCTGCCCATGGGACCTGTCCCCATGCCAGCAGGGGCAGCAGCAGCGGCAGAAGCAGGAGCTCTGCCTGCCCATGGGTCCTGTCCCCATGCTATTCCACACTATTCTCTAAATAAAAGAGCACAACTGCCAGATCTTGAGAGTCTAAGAAATCTTTCTTTCGACTCCTCGGCTCACCGATCCCGCATCATTTCTGGTGGCCCGTACGAGGAATTGCTTCATCGGCTTGTGAGCTCGAGTTCTGCTAAGTGCCCTTTTCTTCCTTGTGCCTTTCTCTTTTTCAAGGATGGATCTAAATTCACTTCTCCATCGGGAACTTTCTTGGATGGCTGTATGAATCCACGTTTGCTGCCCATGGCTACTCTATGGGGCAAACTGTGGCATTCAGCTTGAAGAGAATCAGTACCTTAAGCCTCAGGGTGATGGAGAATGAATTAATCCATTCCTTCCTGACTCTATCTCTAATAGACAAATTTTACGTGGGCGCGGGTCGGCCACTTAAGTCATTAGGACGGCCGCCAATCTCCAAGACTCCCGTGGAAGGTTTCTTTTCCTAAGGCTGGATTGGGATCCCTCCCTCTGGCACCTGACCACGCTCTGAACTGCGAGGAAAGTCCCACTCGGGACTCCAGTTCAAGGAAAGTACCAAACTCTAACCTTTGGTGGAGTATGGGAACCCCTTCTTGGGAGAATGGCTCCAGGATGCAATTGGGTAGAATGTCCCCCAGACTGGCGGAAAATTCCTCACTGTCTTTCTCTTTCTCACTGTCTTTGTCCTTTTCTCTCCTGGGGACCATACGCCAGGCACCTATTACTGTCAGGCAGAATAGGGAAGATGTTCAAGGGATGCCCCCATCATCCCTTGCTACAGGAACTCCATTGGGGGGATTTTCAAGGTAATGGCTCCCTTTCTCTGGGACCATTCACCAGGCACCTATTCCTGCCAGGCAGAATAGGGAAGATGTTCAAGGGATGCCCCCATCATCCCTTGCTACAGGAACCCCAGTGGGGGGATTTTCAAGGTAATGGCCCCTTTTCTTTCTCCTTTTCTCTCGGGAACCATTCACCAGGCCTATGCTGTCAGGCAGAATAGGCACCAGGCACCTGTTACTGCCAGGCATAACAGGGAAGGTATACAAGGGATGCAATGCCGGGGGACGCCCCCATCACCCCTTGCTATAGGAACCCCACAGTAGGAACAACGGGTAGGACGCTGCCCTAGGTTCAGGGGGGATTTTTCATGGTAATGGACCCGTTTCTTTTGTCTCTCTTGGAGTTACAATGGCCATTTTCGTCTCCGTTTGAGCTTTGCAACCGGGAAACAAAGAAATCTTTAAAGAGTAAAAGGCTCCACCCCTGGGAGCCCCAACTTTGGGTTTCTGGGCCTGATCACCCCAGCAACCCTAAGTCGGGGTGCCCTCTCTTGACAGTTGACTCATTGAGTATTTTAGTCACCTACTGAGTCGGTTATGAGGGTAGGAGACCTGTGATTTATTCTGTGAACTGTCGTGCTAGCGTAGTGTGCCCCAGTACGGGAACTGTTGTGTGACTCTTATCTTGATAACCCTCTGGAAGAGGCCATGAGGGTGAGGTCTGATCTCTTCTTTTCCTTTCTTTGTCTGTTTTGCTCATCATCTCTTCTGTTGTCACCAAGTCGAGGTTAAGTTCAGGCTGGACCTGAGCAGAACCTTGACCTTCTGTACAATTGGAAAAATAAGCCTTTTGCCAGGGATTTAACTCAAACCTGGCTCTGGGAGCCCTAGCCTCCAGCCAGTTCCAGGCCTTTGCCTCCTGCTTCCCTACCTCAACTTTTCTGGCTCAGAGACAAAGTGCCCAGGCTGAGCGGGACTTGACTAAATCTTATAACTATGTCAACACCCGCAATCGGCCTCTGCACACCCGCCATCGGCCTCTGCACCCTTTCTCCAGCTGCTGTCATTCAGACACTGGCTTTACCGCCACGGGGAAGGCTCCTAAGCATCCCCAGAGACCCACCCTGTGGAAGCGTTCTAACTCCATCTGGGAGAAAATCTGAGGGGTTTCTCTGTGCCTTTGTGATGCAGTTGGACAGGTAGATCAACCTGGAATGTAATTTGAGTTACAATCCAGTTTCTGGGAAATCAAGAGCAACTGTCCTTAGAAAATCCTTGCAAGACTGGAAATACAGCTCTAGAGGCAGTTCAGATTCCACCTAGTTCCTTTATCACTAAAAGGATTATCATCTCCCCTCTCCAGGAACTACTATCTAGCCCATCACTAATTCCTAAGACTGAAGGGGGAAAAAAAAAAAAGAGAAAGAAAGAGGAGGGGAGAGGAAAAACAGCCATAAGCGTGCCCTTTCCAAAAATCTAGCATCTTGAGTGTCTCCTCCACAAATATTGGTAAAAACAAAAATAGCTGTGCAGTCTCTGTGTACGTATGTCTTATGTATGTTATATCTGTGACATTTTTACCTCCGGATGGTATGGCCAAATTAAGAGCTCGGTTTAATTGGCTTAAAGTAAGCCCTTACATAAATTCTAAATGTAGTAGAAATTAATCCAATGTCTTTCAAGGTAACACGATGTGAATTAACCTTTGGTAAATGAAAGCTTGTTTAAATTTGTTGGTCTGATTGAAAATAGTCTTGTTGTCAGTTGTCGGTTTTTGCATATGATGCAGGCATGCCGCCTGGGTTTACTAGTCAAATAAGTTCACATTGTCTGTTAAATTCATCAGCAAAATAATAGCTTTATATGATGACCAGTTTTGTCTAATGTCTCATGAAGTTTTTTGTGGGTACAATAACTGTTTTATGGTCTGTATACTTGAAAAAAAATAACAGCTTCCAAATTGTTTTGATAACAATCTTGAGTTTTGCCAAGTTAAGTTAAATGATAAAAATCTGAGCATCTGGGTCATTTTTGGATTGGATAGTACACAAGCATTACAGCTAAACTTATCTAAGTTATCTACTTTTGGCTTCTTATTGCAGAGAGGCTAAAAGTCTTTGGGTCTGTTATTGTAAAGCAGCGTGTTTCTAGAAATTATGAAGTGTTTAGAATGCTGGTATAAAAGACAATTCATAATTGCTTACCTTTTTAGTGTTTACTATGGTCTGTTAAGGGTTAAAAGTTCTTATTAACCTATATAATTAAAGCTACTGGAAATTAATAAGGAAAACAGCTCTGTGTCTAAGGAAATTTAAAATGTATGTTTTCAGTAAAGAGGGTATAAAGAATGGAAGTATTTTTGTTTGATGGGTTAAGAAAGATAAGTTTGTCCTAAAGTACTAGAAAGGAAAAAAGACAGACTTTGGGACAAATTCTGAAGGCAAAAAGAAAGTTGTAGAAGGTTTGTGAAGGAGAAATTCTGAAAGGAGTTTTATGCCTGGTCAAGTAGACTAAGATTAGAGTAAATCCAATTAAGTGAATGAGTTTTAATGTTAAAAATAAGCTGGTACAGAAATTAAAATTTGGTTTTCTCTCAAAGTATAATTTTCTTGAACTTTTGGCCTGCTCTAACTCTACCTGAAAGACAGAAAATCTATGTTTTGTTAAAATAATTTCCTATATTCAGAAAGAAAGAGGTCTCTTCTAAAATTTTTTTGACGATGTTGTTTGCTCTTGACTGTCTCTGTTGTCACTTTGAATGGATGCCTGAGCATTGTTTAGCAGTGAGCTTTGTTTCCTATTTGAACAAGCATTTTAAAAACTTTTGATATTTTTGACAAGCTTCTCCCTCAAAAATATTCAAGTCCTGAATGAAGGCTTTCTTTTGACATGGTAGATGGAAGAAGAATTTCTCTGAGGATTTTCAGAGGGCCCCTGAGACTTCTCAAAGAAATTTGCTCTCTTCCTATAAGGAGGAAAATACTAAATTAATTAGATTTATTTGGTTTATTAAATTACATGGGAAGCATTGTCAAATAAACGATGATAAACTTTCTTATGTGGTATTACGTGGGTGAATATTATTAATATACATGTCTTAACATTATATAGCATTCCTAAAATTCTAATC
The DNA here is from genome assembly GCF_041296265.1 of Equus caballus. Lineage (NCBI taxonomy): Eukaryota > Metazoa > Chordata > Mammalia > Perissodactyla > Equidae > Equus > Equus caballus. The sequence goes on from NC_091695.1 coordinate 18,825,785, forward strand.
TGTTCTGGTTATCAGTCATAATTCCAGTTATTATCTTAAAGTGTTATATGTCACAGAAATAGCCAAGTTTCTTTGTCAATTGCCCTTTTGAGTCTTTTGTCCATTTGCAGATAGTTGCTGTTTTACTGTGATGCTTTTTGCTTTTGCAAATATGTTTCATCTCCAGAGAAATTCCTGGAAAGGATTCTGACACAAGGGTTCTAAACTACAGGTTTCTGATAAACTTTCAGATTGTAAAACTGAACCGGGTAAGAAATTACAGAATTCTAACAGAAACTAAGCTCATAGACCTGCTAACAGAAGATTAAGCTCAAGAACTGATTATACAGGACTGTGTGAACTGATGAGGATGATTATAATTTTTTATGACTTCTGTTTGAAATATTGCTGAGTTTTGATGTTTTGTTTTGTTTCCTCATGTTTAAGGAAATCTTTCTTTCTTTTCTCTTATGCTAACTATGACTTACAGCAATTTAGTGAAATATATCTTTATAAGCAAAACTGAAACATTTGTCTTTTTCTCCCGACCTTATCCCTCCAGAATTTGGAAACTCTTTGTGAGTACGGTTATTTCGTGGCAATATAGTTATTTGCATAAGTTCAATAAGAATTTGGTCTCCTTATAACAGGACACATTGGTTATCTTACCAAGGCTTTGACTGGAATGCCATATTTGAGAGAAACATACAGGCTCAGATATGACAACACAGCTTTTCAGGAACAAAGATTGGACATTCTGGAATACAGCCACTTGGAAACATGGGCCTGGTACCTTGTTTACAGAGATTCTGGCAATCTTACCCGGTAAGTAAGGAAGCTTGCTTATCTGGCAGCTGCAAGGAACCTCAGAATATTTTGGGGGACCTCGAGAAGAGAGGAGTCCACCCAAACCTGTAGGTACTGCAGGCAAAATCTGATGGCAAGTCCTTGGCTTGGCTTTTCTGGCCTCGAGAGGCCTTTACAGTTCAATCTGAGATTCCTCATAAAAATTCCAGCAAAGCAGATTTAAAAAGCCTGTATAATCAATTGGTATTCTTGCTGCACTTATGTAAATAATTGGCAGACCAGTTAATCTTAATTTGGCTATCGTTTATAAAAATGAGGGTGATTTTAGAGAGAAAAAATTATGTTTCAGTAGAAGGTATAGTACACATTCATGGATATTAGATTCTAGCTCTTCTGCAAGATTCATCTGTTACTAATCATAATGTTTCCTTGTGGCCATCCATCTGTGATACCTGGGAGTTCCCTGGCCACAAGCAAACCTTTTCCTTCAACACTACTGCCCAAATACTAACTAGATTTGCCTTGTCACAGGTGGATCATAAACGACAAGTTCCAAAGGTAAAGTCCCCAATTTATTGATACACACAGGATGGACTATATCAAATTTGGGATGAATATATTTGGCTCACTCCTGCTAGTGATCAACTCAGTAAAAGTCCACTCTATGTTGGGAACAAACCAATCACACCTGTGATACATGGCCTAATAGCACCCGACCTATTGGAAAATTCCCTGTCATATGTGTTCTCATATCATAACCTTAAAAAATACTGATTGGTTTGGGACTGACTGGGATAGACGACCAAGCACACGTTGGTTAGCCCCTAATGGCACTCAGTGGCTATGTGGCTCCAACTTATGGCCTTGGCTGCCACCTGGATGGATTGGACGATGCACCCTAGGCTTTGTCTGGATGCAAGGTAGAACTACATTTACTATATCTCCTCCTGCTAACCTACCCAACCTGCAACAGCGCTGGACCCGCTCTGTCTTCCACTGGTATGACCACGTTGCCTCAATTTTCCTTCCCCAGTTAGGAACCAAAAGTGTCATCTGGCCCATGGAAGCTCTAAACAAATTTACACAACATAGCCTTTCGCTGCTCGATTTAGAAGTGTCCCAAATGCGTAAGGCAGTCCTCCAAAACTGAATGGCACTGGATGTCTTGACAGCAGCACAGGGGGCCACCTGTGCCATTATAAAAACTGAATGTTGTGTCTATATTCCTGACTACCATCAAAATATCTCCGGCTTCCTATCTGATATGAGCCACCAAATTAAGTCCATGTCTGACCCTCCCCTATCTCTAAATGACTGGTTGAACTCCTGGTCAGGACCAGGTTTCTGGACTGCTACCAAAACCTTATTCATTGGGTTAATCATACTGCTTATATTTCTTATTATAATTTGTTGTCTGTTTCGTTGTTTGTCTTCCGCATGTCAACAAAGTTTCACCTCCTGGACCACCTCTCGTCAACTGATTCTCTCATCCCCAGAGGCTCTGGATGCCTTGTCAGCCTTGGACTCCACTGGTGCAGCCTTCCGGTCCACTGAACTTCCTACCTATACCTATGGCCCCATTTAGGGACAGCTCTACGACCTTGTACAGCCGGAAGTAGTTACAGAAGACTGACCGTCGTCCATATCCCCAAAAGATTTTGGGGCCAAATGGGTTCGGGGGGGTTTATGATGTGGATTAAGGCTGCCCCAGCTAGAGAAGCCCAAGGTGACCTGGCCTACATGCCAAACTATATGACCCAGTGGACTTTTTTTATGGTATGAATTAGGACCGCCCCAGGGAGAGAAGCCCAGGGCATCCTCACCTACATGCTGATCTATATGGTCAGATTCATATCTAAAGTTATATGACCGCACAATAACCAGACCCCATCTGCACTGAAATCCTTTAATGACTTTTTACATCATCTTTTCTTTTCTCCAGTAAAAATAAGTCACGTACCCATGCCTTATAAAATTAGCCCTAACCCTCAACTCAGGGCAGCAGCAGGAGCTCTGACTGCCCGTGGGTCTTGTCCACACCACTAGCTCTGCCTGCCGATGGGACCTGTCCCCATGCCAGCGGGGGCAGCAGAAGCGGCAGCAGCAGGAGCTCTGACTGCCCGTGGGTCTTGTCCCCACACACCAGCTCTGCCTGCCCAGGGGTCCTGTCCCCATGCCAGCGGGGGCAGCAGCAGGAGCTCTGACTGCCTGTGGGTCTTGTCCCCACATACCAGCTCTGCCTGCCCATGGGTCCTGTCCCCATGCCAGCGGGGGCAGCAGCAGGAGCTCTGCCTGCCCATGGGTCCTGTCCCCATGCCAGCGGGGGCAGCAGCAGGAGCTCTGCCTGCCCATGGGTCCTGTCCCCATGCCAGCGGGGGCAGCAGCAGGAGCTCTGCCTGCCTGTGGGTCTTGTCCCCACACACTAGCTCTGCCTGCCCATGGGACCTGTCCCCATGCCAGCGGGGGCAGCAGCAGGAGCTCTGACCGCCCGTGGGTCCTGTCCCCACGCACCAGCTCTGCCTGCCCATGGGTCCAGTCCCCATGCCAGCGGGGGCAGCAGCAGCGGCAGCAGCAGGAGCTCTGCCTGCCCATGGGTCCTGTCCCCATGCTATTCCACACTATTCTCTAAATAAAAGAGCACTACTGCCAGATCTTGAGAGTCTAAGAAATCTTTCTTTCGACTCCTCGGCTCACCGATCCCGCATCAACTACTACTCACTATCTTTGAATGAAATCTTCATCTCCAGGTCTGGCATCTAAGATCCTCCTGGATCTGGTCCCATCTTCTATCGTTTGATATTCTTCTTAATAGTCCTTACATTTTATACAAAGCAAACTCCTTGCCTTGAGCTTCATACATAACACGTTGCTTGGCTAACCTGCACCTTTGCCAGAGAGGGCGCTCTATTTCATCCCTTTGTATACAAACTGCACTTGATCTCTAATGATCAGTCCCATATTACCAGAGACTTCCTGATCACCTTATGGGAAGGAACCTCCTTTCTCTGAATGCCCATGTAGCACACCCTAATGGAATTTATCACCTCCCATCTTGGATTTAGTTATTTATGTACATTTATTTATTTACTTATTGCCTCAAAAACAGTGTTGAACAGAATTGCACAAGATGCTGGGGATAAAAAGGGAATATAGTCTACTGGTGAGATAGTAACAAGCCCTCGATTGAAAAAAATACAATATATTAAATATGATACTGGATGTTAATGAACTCTAAGTGATCAGATAAAGGTTGGCCTAGATCTGTCTGTGGAGTCTCAGAGGAGTGGAGTGGAGTTCCAACGTAAAATATGTTGAGGCATTAATTAGCCAGTTGGACAAGACGGGGAGTTGGGAGGGGGTGAGGTAGGTAAAGGAGAGGCAGACAGCTCAGATGGAGGGCATGGCCACAGGAGAAATCACATTTGAGGAAGGCACGTTGTTGACTCTGACAGGATAGGGTATGCTGAGAGAATAGCGACTGAAGGAGAAGACACTGGTCAGGTAAACAAGGATCAGGTTTTGCTTTGCTAAGATGTTTGGAGGTCAGTCTGTTAACAAGCATGCTGAAAATGTCAATCAAGGGAATTGCAAGATTGGACTGTGGGTTAGACCCAGGTGGTGAAGTGGATTCCTCCAGAGACACAGAGAAACTTTAAGCAACCTGGTGGAGGTTACACATCTGATCCATCTTTGTATTCCCTGACTGTGCCCAGCACAGTGCCAGGCACGTGGGTTATATACAAATTGTATTTGTTAACAAGTGAAAGAAAATGAGATCTCCACTTTCAGACTAAAACACAAACAGAAGTATATTAGCTTTAAGCTTCACACTTCACCTGCATTATTCAGATCACACAAGTATAGGGCATCTTCTAGCTTCCTGAACCTTTTGTTCCATGTCTCCTGTTCTTCAAACTCATTCTTCATCACTGAGTTCAGGAAAGGCCTTGAGACTGGCCTGATTTTCAAAGAGCTTGGGGGATCTTTGGGGGCTGAAGTCTCAGCAGTAGGATTTTCTGGCTGCAGATCCTCTTTTAGAGTTTTCTACCAAAACAACACAACTATCTCACTGGCAACACATTCACCGCCTAGATCTTCTCCAGTCTCTTGGCCAAAGATGAGGCCATACAGCTAGCGAGATTTACTGTAATGTCTGGCTTTGTAAATCTTGGAGGATGGGTTTCAAGTCCTGAGTGCTATAGGGCTACATCTGTGAAGCCTTCCAGGATGTAAATTACTGTGTTGAACGCTTTCTACATTTTTAACAAAAGGGTGAAATCATGACTTTAATCAGTTTGCATTTCTGATTTGCACAGAGAAAAGGTTTTTGTAACTGGCTGAGACTTTTCTTGATGTTCTATACTAGTGGGATTCATGGAGGAGGATCTTCAGGAATTGCTTATAACTTCTCCACGGAAAAACCTCTGGACAATGAGCCTGAGGTTCTTGACAAAGAATGAATGGGAGAATAGTGACATTGTCTTAGGCTCATGGGCTCCTTGTAAAGGACCATAAAGAACTTCTAGTTCTGTCTGTCCTGTTAATTTAACTAAGGGAGATGAGGCCCAGAGAGTGGAAGTGACTTACTGAGATCAGGCAGTGAATGGTAGACACAGAACTATAAGGAGATGTAGAGGTTATGTCTAGCTCAGTTTGGTATCCTAATCTCATGTCTACTGCAAAATAGAGATGTTTTTAGAATAATGGACAACCTAGTCCCGGCAGCCATGACAGGCATTCTGTCACCTACCATGTACAGAGTGGCATCCATTGTTTGATCTTCACAGCTTCACTTTTCCAGGAATTTTCCCTCCTGCTGAGCCATGTGGTTAGGGAGAGAACAGCCATATCTACGTGTACAGTGCAGGACTGGGTATCTAATGCAAAGGGACCAATGCACTCATTGTTCAGTGATTTTGGAACGATTTGTGAGAGATGGAGACAGAGGGATATACAAACAGAGATCATTCTGTGTGAGAGGTAGGAACTCTCACAGGTTTTACATACTGTGTACTGGAAATGAGAAAAGGCTGATCTGTCCAGAAAGATAGAGACGGACAGAGAGAGAGAGTATGAAGCTAACTGCAGAGAGAAGAGAAAAGATATAGGAAGTCATGATGAAGTTCAAGTCCCTGATTTTACTTCACTGTTACTTGTTACATTTCTAACCTTAGGTAGCATAATATGCTTCTCTCTCCTTCCAATAAATTTAGTAGAGTTTCTTCTCTTAATTTCAATCCAAATAATCTTAACTAACTCACCATAGAATTATGACTTTAACTTTTGGAAATCATCTGTGCTTCCCCCAACATTCAAATACCTGTATTTCTCCAAAATAGTACCTTTGTCTCAAACTTCTCACATAGAAAGTATGAAAATCCCATAGGTCTAAAGAATAGTAATTGAGATTAGAAGTCCAGTTTTAGTTGGTTAACAAACATGGATTAACCTGCTGCTGGGAAATGTGAAGAATTGTTTTGTTTGAAATAATAGAATGGTACATGATATGGTACCCACATGGATAAAAAGCAACCAGTAAATTTTAAGAGATTAATATAAAAGAATTCTACTTGGATAAAATCAACTTTGGGAAGGGCTGAAAGTTTTCCTAAAATAAACAGAGTAGTGATTCTTATACTTTTTAGAGCTTTAGATCACTTGAGAAATCCAACGAAGGCTTTAGATAATCTACCCAGGCAAATGCACATTTGCATGCAGGATGACTTTAGACAGTTCAAAGAGGTCCTTGGATCTGAAAAAGTGATTTTAATAATTTTATATTTCTTCAGATAGATCACACTCTCTTTGACCACTAAAGACAGGGAAAGGGGGAATTTGTATGAACCTGAATTAGGCTGAACTAAGTAAGTGAGTGAGTAGTAACTAACTAACACACTCTATACTGTTTTCATCCCACTGTGTCAGGAGGAAGTCCACGTCCCGTGATTGGCATGTAAGACTGTTCTCGTTCTCGTTCTTGCCTATCTTCTTTCAATCCCACATATACATCTTTTTCTCCAACCACGTAAAACCAGAAAACACGAAGCTGTTTTGTGCCTTGTGTATGCTGCTTCCTCTGCACTAAAAGCCCTTCTTGCCACTCAGGCCTTGGATGGTTGGGGTCCTACTCAGTCTTCAAGATTCGACTCATATTCCACTTCTTGTGGGAAGCCTTCTCTTACAGACAAGCTGGCTGAGGGGCGATTCTTTGTGGCCCCTTTATCCACCTCAGCACTTATCGTGGAATGTTGTAATCATTTATTAGAATGACTCTCTCTTCTACCAGAGATCTGGAGACTGGCCTGTGAGATAGTCATTTATGTATCCTCAAGGTCTGGTTAGTGACCAGGGCATAGCTGGTTCTCAAGACATGTTTACTGAATGAACAAGTGAATGAATGAGTGAGTTTCTCTGGGATCATAAGAAAGTTGCTTTACCACACCTCTGCTTCAATTCCCCTTTCTAAAAAGTGGGACAATGAATGCTCCTTATGCAGGAATGTGACACAAATCAATTACTGCAGAGATGCCATAAAATCCTCAAAACAGAGGCAAAATAAAAGAGCAAGGTGTATTTTTTTATAATCTGATTCACAATAGATGATACTCAAGGAGAAAAGCATTTGCTGTTGTTTCTGGCATGGCAAGAGGCTTACCAAAATTGTCATGATTTTCTAAGACATTTTGAAGTGTGAAGTGCATGAAGAGGCCTCCTGCCATTTTGAGATGAATTATGGTCTAATCTGGGCATTTAAATAAAAACAACGACAGAAAAACTCAGGATGCTTTTCAATTCTGTCTGCATCTTTTCCTGGCTAAGTGCTGGGAATATTAAAATGTAATTTAACTGCTTGCCAGATTTTGTTTGCAAAATCAAAGAGCCCATTACATTTTAAAATGTGGTGTCTGGGGAAAAGGTCGCCCTCAGTCTCTCGAAGCTGAATTTAAGATGTTGAAATAGGGGGCTGGCCCTGTGGCCAAGTGGTTAAGTTCATGCACTCCGCTGCAGGTGGCCCAGTGTTTCATTGGCTCGAATCCTGCGTGCGGACATGGCACTGCTCATCAAACCTTGCTGAGGCAGCATCCCACATGCCACATCTAGAAGGACTCACAAGTTAAATATACAACTATATACCGGGGGGCTTTGGGGAGAAAAAGGAAAAAAATAAAATCTTAAAAAAAAAGGTTGAAATAGGTCTCAGAACCACCCTTTATTTTGATGGCAGTGGGAGGATTGGTCACAGGCTTCAGAACCAGTGCACATGCTACAGGTCCAATTTCTTGCGGCAGGTGCCAAGCCCATCACCAGGTGGTGGAGAGACGTTTCTGCAGCGATATCAGCTAAGGCAGGAACCACCCCACACTTGAAGAGGTTTCTACCTCCCTTCTCTGCCAGAGGAGACTCTCAAAGTCAAAGAGAGTCTGACATCACGGTGGTGCGTGGAAATCAAAAACCAAGAATGGGGGCTTAGCCCTGTGGCCGAATGGTTAAGTTCACATGCTCTGCTTCAGCAGCCCAGGGCTTCACCAGTTCAGATCCTGGGAATGGATCTCATCAAGCCATGCTGAAGCAGCATCCACATAGCAGAAGCAGAAGGACCTACAACTAGAATATAAAACCATGTACTAGGGGAATTTTGGGAGAAGAAGAACAAAAAATTGGCAACAGATATTAGCTCAGGGCCAATCATTAAAAAAATAAATGAACAACACCAAAAAAAGAAAACAGAAAGGAGGACCCGACCCAGCATCAGAGAATGGAAGGTGAAAGATGAGTGAAGCTCTTCCTCAAGCTCCACATACCCAGGTGCATACCATTTGTTTAGTTGTGTCTTGAGGCATCACAGGAATGTCAGGCTGCACTGGAGTGGCAGAGGTTCCCTTTCCTCTGTTTCCTGAGAAAGAAAGAAAAAACGGAAGGGTTAAGTTTGGTCTCCTCATTGTAACACTTACAGCCAGGCAAATAAAATGTTGAGGCCCTTCTATGTGGTTGGCACTGTGTTAGGTGATGGGGATATGGAGGTAGATCAGAAAGATCTGGTTCCTGCCCTGATGGAGCTGACAAAGGGGAGGTAGGCGCTAAACAATTACTCAAAATTATTATTTAATTACAAACTACCATAAACACAACAAAAGAAGATGTGAAAATATTTTGTTTTAGGGTAGGGGTGGGAGTGGTGGAGAACCAGAGGAGGCTTCTTGGAGGAAGTGACACTTAAACTGTGGATCCAAAGGGTGAATAGGAATTTCTAGGCAAAGGTGATGGTGGGTGTTCACAAGGAGCAGAGAGTTCCAGATAAGCAGAGACAAGAGCCTGTAGAACTGCCCTGAATCAGGAGGACTTGCACAGTTTGAGGAGTGGGCAGCAGCTTCCTCCCATGGCCCTACCTCTTAACAGAAAACCAGGCATTTCTGCCCCCTCTCTCCACACAGGTGTATGCCTCAAAGATCAGGCAAAACCTCTCTCTTCCACTTTCTCTCTCCTATCAATAGTCAGAGGGTCTGAATGGGATGAGGTTTGAACAGCATCTCAAACCCAGTACCCCCACAATTGGCTTCGGTTGTATTCATAGCATTTATCAATATTTACATTATTTTAAGTGAAGGAAAAGCTTTCTCTTTACTGCAGGTGAAAAAGGTCCAAGTTGCTCCGAGTCATAGAGTTTGAGAGTTAAGGGGATTCTAGAAACAGTATAGAGTATACAGGCAGGAAGATGAACTTTGGTGTCAGCCTTGAATGCTAATCTTGAGTCTTCCCTTTCCCAGCTGCAAGCTTTCAGATCCTAATTTTGCCAGTTGTGAAAGGGGAGAAAACCAGTGATTTACAGTAATGTTGTAGAGATAAAAAATTGCCTACCTAAAATACTTAACACAGGGAAGATGCTCAAAAAAAGGATTCATTGTTTGTTGTTGTGTCATTATTATCATAACACCTTAGGCAAGTCTAGTTTGCTTAATTGAAGACTAATTACGATGGGCCAGGAATTGTTCTGGGCACTGTTCACATGCATCATCCCTGTTAGTATAAGATCTAGATCCTAGACCCTGTCCCAGGCCAGTTTCTCTGCACTTTTAAAAGTTTCTTTAGAAGAAAATACACACTAGTCTCCCTGGTCTCCTTTAAGCTTCCCTTTCTCCCCCCTAACATCTACAAGCGTGGAAACAGGTCATGGTTTGCACATGTAAAAATCATTTGAGAAATCTGAGGCAGAGCTGGTGTTTTTTCTTTCTAACACAGTGGGAAGGATCATCTGTGTAGTCTGCCAGTTGAAGGTTTGTACTGGAGAAAATAAGCCAAGCTGGCTTCTAGAGATTTCCAGGTGTTGGAAGGGCCAGGTTTTACAATGCTTCCATGAGGCTGATGGTTACACATTCAGCCCTGCCATCAGCCCACCAATGACTAGAAACTAGTGGTCTTGAGCACTGGCTGCATATTAGACCCCGCTGGGGAGCTTTAAAAATTGCCAATGATTGGGTGTCACACCAGGCCAATTAAATAAGAGACTCAGGGTGAGAACCAAGCTCAGCACCTGTGAAGAATTCCCTCGGTAATCCTAAAGTGACACCAGGATCGATAACAACTGATTTAAATAAAGGATTCTGGCCTCATTGTGTCCACTGAATGAAGCTTTGTGAGAATATATATATATATCAATATATATATTTGTGAGAATAATATATATCAAAGATCTGTACATGCCAGACATTTCCCACACATTTTCTTACTTGAAGAATAATGCTCTGTGGTAGAAAGCATCTCCATTTGACAGATAAGGTAACAGAGGCAATAAAGGCTTCAGTTCCCTGCTTAAGATTACAGAAGTGGGGTTAGGTCTTGGATTCTAACTCATTCATTCATTCAACAAACATTTGTTTAATGCTTACTACATGCTGGGCACTGTTTTAGGCACCACGATTCAACAATGAGCAAGAGAGAATCTTCTCAGGGAGAGTGCGTTCCAGTGGTGAGGGCAAAGAGAGACATAAAATAATGTCAAATAGTGATAAATGCTATAAACACAACCAAAGCCAATTATGGGGGTAGATAGAAATGCAGTTGCTATTTTTGATAGGGAACTCACCAAAGGCCTCTCTGAAGTGACATTTAAATAGAGCTGTGAATAGAAAAACAAGGGAGAAAGCCAAGCAAATGTCTGAGGAAAGAGCATTCCAGGATAAAGCACTGGGGAGAGCAAAGCCCTCAAGGGCGGGGTGTTTGGTGCATTCAAGCAACAGCTGAGAAGAGAGCCGAGCTAACCCAGGAGGAAAAGGGAAGAGAAGTGGGTCAAGTGTCATGCCATGTGATTTGAGTTGATTTTTTTTTTTTTTTTTTGGCTTTCAGCATTTGTTCCTCCTCTGGTGATTACCCACTTCTACTGTTAGCAACTATATTTTGCTTTGTGGAGACCACTCCTTCCCCATCCCAGTGCTGTGGTTTGGTAGTATTAACCCCCAATTCCAACTCTAAACCTGGTCTCTGCTTAGTTGAAGACTAACGTGGTATCTCAATCACGATCTTGGTTCAAAGATGGGCATAAGACTCAATCTGAGCCTCAGAGGTGAGAGGAGTTAGCTGCTATAATTTCTTAGCTAGTAATGTTCTCTCCTTCCTAGAAGGACCTACCAAAAGAGGGAGCTATACAGATATGATGACATAGCTGCCATGGCTATTTTGCTATTGCAGAGGAGTGCCCACCTGGAGAAGTTGGAGGACTACCACGTAGAGCCTAGAGATTATGCCAACACCAAGTAAAGCAGAACAGAGAGCCAGAATGAAAGCAGATCCTTGATTTTGACACCTGAATAGTTAGATCAACCCACACCTGTAAGGCCAGACTTTGCACTTACATAAAACAAAATCTCTTCATTGTCTATACCCACTGAGTTGGGTTTTCTGTCCCTTTGTATAAGTAATTGTAAGTAAGAATTACTATAGCTATTTTTTTCCTTGATAAAAGGGAAGGCAAACTCTTAGCCATTTTTCTGCCAAATCTTGAGTTACAGGTCTTCAAGCAATGTTTGAGGGGATCAATGAGCCTCTGAGGCTACCTTCATTCCCTCCTAATTATCCCCCATCAGCAGCCATGCTATAGCCCTGCTCCATGATTGCTGCTTCTTCCTCTCCCTCACTCACAGACCCCACAATGAAGAGATGCAAAGTTGGGCCCACACTTCCTCATTGTGAAATACCACTTTAGACCTTAGACCATACCATGTTTGGTGGGCCCTAAATGTTTTGTATTTGTCTTCATGAGAATCCATAGCATTTCTTGGATCTGTGGCTTGAAGTCTTCTATCACTTTTGGAAATTTCTCAGCCACAATTGTTTCAGATATTGCTTTAGCTCCATTCTCTTCCTCCTGTCCTTCTGAAACATTGACTACATGTGTACTGGGTATTGTCAGCATTTCCTATATGTCTCATATACACTTCTTTTTGTATATTTCATTCTTTTTTCATTCATGTTTATTATTTTAAGTCTCCAAGTTTGTGGTAATTTGCTACAGCAGCCTTAGGAAATGAATACCCTTATTCTCAGTCGTCCAATCCTGGCATAACCAACCCAAAATCCCCTGTTGTAAATTCCCTCTGTTTGAAATACCTGGTAATGTTTCTCTTTCTCCACTGAAACACAAAATGATATACCACCCCACCACTCTAAACTCTCAGAACCTTGTATTTTGATCCCAAGGGGAATTAGTGAACAGTTCATGTGTAGTTGACACCAATGCATAATTTTTCACCTGTCATACTTAAAACTTGCTAAATGCTAAATATTTTGTGCAATTCATCCTTATGATTTCACTTAATATTACATCTTGGAAATCTTCCAGTATTGGGCCAACCATGTTATTTTACAGCTGAATACTTTTATCAATTGAATATAGTGTAATTCAATTAAATGGTCCCTGAAGGATGGTTTTGCTGTTTTCATTTTTAAAAACACTTACCAAAAAAAATTCCGGCACTAAACTTATATGTAAATCTGAGAGGATTTTTTGTGAGATATCAGTAACATAAGTACCTAGCTTTGGGATTCCTAGATCCAAGGGACTATGTGACTGAAATTCTAATGCATAATACCAACTCTAACTTCTTCTATAAGTGCACCTATCAAGGGGCTATCACCAGAGAATGCTTCATGATATAATAATATTTGGAGAATTATGCCTTTTATGATCCAACTGGCCTAAAAGAACAGCCATCAAGGCAATCATCACTCCTAGTGTTTCTTCACTGGTGAGTCATCTACATTTCTGGGAGTAATGAGATGAAACACAACAAGGAAACCATTGAAGCTAAGCAGCAAAGTCAACAATAGTTCTGGGAAATAGCAGTGATCTCAAGGAACAAAATAACTGAACTCACCTGTAGGCAAGTCAGAGGAAGCTCTGCTCAATTACTCAAGAAAACTCTGTCATCTGTGCAAGGAAAGGAGCCATAAGATGGGTGAACCATATCATTGCACTGAAAGAATGTGCAATAAAGCTGGAAATTAAATTGATACTGAAGGAGCTTTTTGATACTTGTATCATTCAGGGTGCATGCAGGAAACAGAAACTACTTTAAGTATCTCCACTAGAAAGGGCTTTACTATAGGAAATTAGACGTCCACAGAATTATTGCAAGAGCTAGCAGAATGGAGTTTGGTGTCTGCTGCTAGACTCAGGCTCAGGGTCAGGCCTCAGCAGATGTAGTCCAGAGATGGGGGAACTGCAGGAAATTCTGGCTGATGTCTCCGTGCCCCTGACCATGAGGTTGGTGACTAGGCAGTGCAAAGTGCTTTTGGCCACTGGAAAAACTGATGCCTGCCAGGGCCTGGAGTTGCTACTAATGCAGGAAAATAAATACACGAAATGTCCCTGCTGCCCTTCACTACCCCTTCTGCCTTTCAAATCTCATGCAACTGCATTTCATTGATGTAACTTAAATCAATTCTAGAACCGTGGCATCAAGGGAGTTTTGGAAACGTTCTTTTTAGTCCTCTCAAATATGGGAAGTACTGCAACACAAGAAAGAATGTACAAGGGGATGGAAATGGGTGTTGAGTGTTAATAGATGACATTTGGTGAAGTCCCCAAGCAGGAATTTCATTGAGCAATACTTGTGCATGTGACAATCAGGGAGTCATGTAATGCTTATGAGTACTTTAGGAATGCTTTGTTAGTGAAAATCACTTATACTTGCTTGTCCAGTATCCTTCCTCCATTTGTATATATAATACATGGGATCATGGACTACTGTCAATCTCCCATCCCCTCCCTTAGCCTATGCTGTGGCCACATTGTTTAATTAACTCTATCAATTTCTCCACCCATCCTTCCCTCCCTTCTTCCCTTCCCCCCACTCTCTATCTCTGTCTCTGTATCTCTCATTATTTTTTGGTTCTGGTTCTTCCTGAAGTTCTATCTTCTCTCAATTTTATATGTCATTCCATAGCCTTTAAAAATATTTATTTTGCTTATGTTAACAAAAGGCAGTTTCTGTTTCTAGCAACCAGATAGCCACTGGTAAGAATTTCTATCTCCTTCTTACCTATCAAAAGTCAAGCAAGGGGGCCAGCCCCGTGGCTGAGTGGTTAGGTTAGTGTGCTCTGCTGCAAGTGGACCAGTGTTTCATCAGTCGGATCCTGGGCGCGGACATGGCGCCGCTCATCCAGCCACATTGAGGCGGCATCCCACATGCCACAACTGGAAGGACCCACAACTAAGAATATACAACTATGTACCAGGGGGCTTTGGGGAGAAAAAGGAAAAAATAAAATCTTTAAAAAAAAAAAGTCAAGCAAGTTGTGATATATATGTCCTGGGTTTTGAAGAGGAGTACTAATGACATATGATCTTATTCTCTACAAATAAAAATGATTGTTAGATTTTTAACTAGTTTGATTTGTTTATATCTCATAAAACTTTTCCAAGAATGATACCACAAATCAGAAAATATGGCGTCCTGAGCTTCATGTCACTTTGGACATATGAATAGGTAAGGCATAGGTATGCAGGGCCACAAGCTAGGCAGCTGATGACCGTATCAGCTGCTGAAGGCCCAGGCAGGGAAGAGAAATTTGATGAAGCAGCACTCTCAATAAACATTAATAATCCAATGAAGATCTGATATTAGCCCGAATCTGGAAATGAGCTATAGCAGAAGTAGCTCCTGCCTTCTACACTTTCTGTAATTTCTTTCCAGGCCTTCTTAGGAGAGACAGGCTTATGCCTATGACATCTTCTGACCCTCTGAGAAATGACAATAATGCAACAACAAAGTCCCAGATCCATTGATATTTCCACATTCATAACATTTATTTTTCAGAGCTGCTAGGAGTTACCAAATATGAGATAAAGCCTCTGGACAAAATGGCACCAGAAAACCTCTTTGCCCTTCCTGATTATGTGCTGATAGTAGGGGACCTGTGGATGGCCACTTTCTCACTGTGCTAACATGTTCTTCCCTCTGTGTGAGCGCATTCCTGATGTCTCCCTGTGATTCCAAATTTCCTCCTCTTACAAGAACCCCAGTCAGACAGGATTAGGGCTCCACCTTAATGGCCTCATGTAACTTAATCACCACTTTAAAGTCCTTGTCTCCAAATACAATCACCTTCCGAGGTGCTAAGTGTTAGGTCTTCCACATATGAATTTTGGGAGGATACAATTAAGCCCATAATGGTAACAAGGATTCAAAGAAGCCCAACTTTTGGTACAACTTACTTAAGGTCTCTGAACCTCAGTATATTCATCTGTGAAGTGGGTATAGAACAACACAACTCCTGGGGCTATTGGTAGTATGAAAAGGGATGAGCCGTGTAGAATGTCTAGCCTGTGCCTGGGACATGTGAAGTGTGTGCATTAAAGCCTTATGCCCCTGAGTCAGGCAGTCATTTTGGTTACCGTTTAACTCAGCTGCTGGGATGCTCATTCAACAGCACCATCTTCCTCTGATTTTACCTTCTTGATCATGAAGCCTAAGTTGTTACCCAAAGCCAGTGCATTTCAGAGCCAGGATTTCCATCTAGGCCTGTGTGATTCCAGGCTCATTCTGCCTTTCTGCATGGACGGGGGCTGAAGGGGTAGGGGAGGTGCTAAACTGGAGAGAAGTTACCTGCAGGCCCTGAGCTTCTTTGGATACAGCCTGCCCCTAGAACGTAAAAGCCTCCCCATATTTGCATCTGAATCCCACACCTCTCCTGGATCCTAGAGGAGAGGGCAGTAGATACTGAGCTTCTCAAATCCAGGACTGTTTTCAGTACCAAGCCAAGGGTGGAGTCAGCTGTGGAACTCAGCAGTGTGCCAAAAGCCCCTGTGCCTCACCACCATCGTACAAGCTTCTGAGTTTCATAGGACATGCAGGAGCACAGGTATACAGTATCAAGAGCCAAGACTCCGAACACAAAGAGCCTGCATTTTACTCAAGCTTCTCGATGAATTCATTTATCAGTTACATATCGGTTTTAGCCTCTCTCTGGTGCCTCAGTTTCCTCATGTGAAAGAAATAATACCAACCTCATGGGGGAATTGCTAGGATTCAAAGAGTTAAAATTTAGAAAGCACTTAGAAGATTGCTTGGAATATAGGAAGCACTATATAATTGTTAGCTATTAATAATAAACATAACGTTATTAGCAATATTATTATACTTACTCCATATGAATTCTCACCCCATACGAATTGTGGGCTTCTGGAGGAGAAGGTTAGCATGCCTGAGGCAAAGTCATCCGTTCCGTTCAAAGCCAGGGAACAAGCGGGTAAGGAAGATGACCCAGGATCGGACATCCGCAGGCCTGGTGGACAGGCTGTGCCAGAGACCGAGGCAGGGTGGGAATCCCACTGATCCTGGGGATGGAGGAAAGGGAGGATATTTTCGGGGTCTGCTTCTGAAAGCCATGAAAAGAGTAAGCCGGCCACCCATTAAATGGCCTAAATTCAGACAGGTCCAATAGGGCCCTGGGGAAAGCCGCGCCGCGCCGCCCCCCCCGCCCCGCCCACCCCAACGACCCCCCCAACTCCCCCCCCTACCGCCCACCGCCCACCGCCCCGCCACAAACACGCACTTTGTTCCAGAGGCCGCAGGACTGCCTCAGGCGATACACAAACTGGGACCTGGCGGCCCGGGGCAGTACAGTGATCCTGAATCCGTGTTTCAGATCTCAGAAGTGCTCCAGACACCCGTGGGAAACTCCAAAAGTTGGCGATCGGTCCCGCTACCAGTCCTGCACAGCTACGAGTGGCTGCACGGTGGGTGCTCCATAACCGGCTGGAAGCTGAGGATGCAAAGGAAGACAAGAAGATGAAAAGGCAGGCCGCCCTGCTCGCTGTGGCTCGCCAGTCTCCTCAAGGTATCCTGAGGGAGAGGGGGCATATGCCATGGGTGAGTAACCCCGGCCCCCACCGAGGGGCCAGGAGGCCACCCACAATGTCGGGGGCTAATCGGTGTGCGGACTGCCAAGAGGAAGGGCGTTGGCAGCAGGATTGTCCGAACCGTCCCCAGGGAGGGGGGGATCGAAGAAGACCGAGCCGTGGCAGTTTCCCTTGAGCACAGATGAGACGTGATGGGGCTGAGGGACAGCCCCCTTCCCCGCTTGGCTCCGGGAGGCCCCGGTGACCTCGGCAGGAAGGAGGAGAGCAGGCTGAATCTTTGCTCCCTAGTGGAGCCGTGTTCCTGGTGTGGAATGCCCACAAGGGAAACCTTTCTGAAGGAAAGTGTGAACTGAAGGAGGTCTCAGGAAAGGGAGAGACCGGAAGATTTCTGGAGCCCTGGACCTGTGAAACAGGGTCCAAACTGTTGAAGGATTCCTCACTGTGTGTACCAGAATGCCCCGTTCCCCAACCCCTTCTAGGGAGGGACGTGCTCTGTAAGTTAGGGGCCTCCACTCCACAGGCCGGGAACGGGAGAAAACCGAGCTCCAAGCGCCAAAAAGCGGGGGAGGTGAGCTGATGGCCCTCTTGCAGGATACAGCAGCCCCTGAGAAGCGGGAGATTCCCCTACATGATTCAAGCAGGGCTAACTCGGAACTATGGGCCCTGGGACAGGTGGAGTGAGCAGCCGGTGCCACGCCAGGAAAGGTAAAACGGAAGCAGGTAGGTGGCTGGCCCCGGGTAAAACATATGCCCCTTGAAGCCAGAAGCCATAAAGAGGAAGCTTTCCCGGAATCAGTAAGTTTTCAGAACAGGGGAATCTAGCTTTGCTCGAGACCTTAGTGCTCTCAATGCTGTGCGCTCCTGGGGCTATAATAGTAAATGTCTTCTCTTGGTTTCCGGCACCGAGCGCCTAAAAGTCCTGTGATGGCCCATACGAGAGCTACATGGCGCATCTTTGGTTAGGAGAATTACTTTAGGGCTCAGTTCCTGAAACGAGTCCAGAGCCAGAAAGGTGAAGTGGTTTGTCTGGTGTTATTCCTAACAAGCCCCTTTCAACGCCACCTGAACTGGTGTTAACGAGGTGAGTGTTGGAGAAGCCCTAAGGGTGGGGGCTGGGTGCCGGGGAAACCAACTGTGCGATTCGATTCGGGCCTTGGAAGTTTCAGGCCCGTCCCGTCCCCGCCGCCGCCCCAGGGGTGGGGGCGGGGGCAAGAGGGGCTGAAGGTCGCGCTGAGTAGCCAACGGCCAACGGCCAATGACCATAATCGACTATGCCCAGGCGATGGAGTCTCCGTCAGACTGCGAAAGGACGGTGCTCAGACAGCTGCCGCGTTGGCGAACACGTGGAGGTTCGGGGAGAGTGGCACACCCAGAGAGGCCCCGGGAGCTCCTCCTCCCTGCCACACATGTTTTGCTTTATGCACCTCTTCCCTGTGGCTGTTCAGAAGGGAGGGGTTCTCCCGAGTTGTGTGAGCCGCTCTATCAGAGCCCTCAAACCCAAGGAGGGGGTGGTGGGAACCTGCGGTCGCGCGGCCGGTTTGTCAGGAGCACAGGTCACGACCCGAACTTGCAATTGGCATCGAAAGTGGGGGCGGGGAGAAGGGTAAGCCTTCGGGGTGTGATTCTATCCCCAGGAGGACAGAGTCAGATGTGAGCTAAGTATGTTCAGCTTCTTGACCAGTAAGTGATATGCTGTGTCTAAAGGGACGGCTCTGTTTTTTCTTCTTTGGATTCTTTACGTTGGATGCATGGCTATCAGCCTCTGTGATAAACTGTGGCGACCAGAAACGGACGCTTTTGAATGGGGCAAGCTGGACACCATGGAGAATGTTTAGCCCCCATGCTTCAAAGCAGTAGCTCCCATCTGCTTGTTTATCAAGAAAGCAAAAAAATTGGCTATAGACCTACCTATGAGGGTTTGGACTCTTACATCAATTCTCTAGTCTACCAGTGACTGCTGAGGCCTCTGGCTATCCCAAAATAGAATACTGCACTATCAAGTTATGATGCTTGATTCCCTTCAGATTTCTTCAAAATCCTGTCATATCTTAAACTCTGCTGCCCTTTTCCTTGATTCCAATGGGTCTTTAAGCCATGCTTGCCCAGAAGTTACCTCCAGCCACAGAGGTCTCCAAAGTGAATCATGGACGTTAAACATGGGCCAGAGATGCTTAAAGTGTTAGAAGTGGTACAGGTCCCCCAGAAAGTAGCTGGGATCCATGGTAAAGCCCTTCAAAGGACATAACGTGGCAGCTGCAGCTGCAAAAATGGCCACTCCATCAGGAGAGCTTCTCTAGTTACCATTAATTTCCACACTGCCCTCATGTGAACTGACACCTTCTGTGAACTTACTACAGATGAAGTGAGGGAAGCTACTACACAGCATTCTCAGTGGTCCCCAATAGTCAAGGGCTGGAAGACAAACAAACGAGGGAAGGTTTATGTCCCCAAATAGCTTTAGTGTGCTCATGCCAACTTAACTCGCAAGGATTCAAACCACTTTGATTTTGGTAACACCGTGACCTCACAGAGACCACCTCTGACCTCATAGAGGCCCCTTCTGTCCTCACTGACAGACAGAGATCTCAGCTGACCTAACAGAGACATCCCCTGACACTTTAGACACTCCCCTTGACCACACAGAGACATCCCATGCCCACACAGAGACTTGTCTGGCCACCCAGAGACCTCCACTGACCTCATAGTGAACCCCTCTTCCCTCAAAGTGAGGTCTCCTGATTTCACAGAGAACTCCCTGAACACACAAAGAACTCCCATGACCTCCAAGAGACCTCTAGTGACATTATAGAGACCCCCCTCTGACCTCACAGAGACCTGATATCACAGAAGCCAACCATTTCCTCAATAAGATCCCCTACAACACAGTGAGAACTCCACTAATTTCATGGAAACCTCAAGTGACTCTCACCAGATCTAGGATCTCAGGGAAATGAAGAGAGGATGGTGGGTGCACCCGCCCCTCCCCAACTGACTGACAAATCCCATGGGTCTTATTGACTGTTAGCACTCTGGAAGCCCCACTCCATGGAGGGAAAACCCTTCTTTCTATCTACGCATGCACAGCAAAGGTGACTGGCCTCAGAAAGGCCCTTGGGCTTGCTGAGGGACAGGTCCTTGTGGCACTGAAAGTGTGGGGGAGCCCACTGGTGGTGGCCAGGTGCAGCTGCTGGTGAACTGGGATTCCCAACTTCTACAACTGTGTCTCACATCCCCTTCTCCCCTTCTGCTCAGGTCCCACTCCCATCCTTTGAAAATAGTTTTCTGCCCCTCTTTGCCCATCAGGAGCCAGCGGGCAGGGCAAGGCTATCCCTCCTGCATGCTGATCATTCGGGGCCTCATTTATTGTTTGACAGAACAAGGCCTCCCATCAGGAAGGAACTTTTCAACACAGGGAGCAGAAAATGTTTGACAAGTCAACAGGGCTCAGGAATGCTAGCCAAAGGAGTTTGGCCACACTAGGCATGCCACGCCTCCTGCGGAAATATTGGGGAAATTGGCAGGCCTGCCCTTCCAGGGGCAGGCACCTCCCTTCACTCTGGAGTCTCTAAAGCCATGCCCTCCTGCTGCCCAGAGCTCTACTCTTGAGAGAAATCCATGACTAAGGTCCAAGGCAGGTCTTCCCCTGGCCATCTCCCTGGGTGCACTGTGGCAGGGCACAGGGAGAGGTGTATCCTCTGGAGGAGCCTGCTTTGTCTGAAGGAGGCCAGCCATTCCAGCTTCCTGGGATGAGTCTCTGTCTGGGGTCTAGGATGGGGAAAAGAGTCCTGAGACCTGAAAGTACCCTGGCATTTGTCATCAGCCTGGTTGGACCAGGAGTCTGCCAGGCAGCTAGTGTGCCCAAACTGCGTCTCAGCCCTTCCACATTCTGGCACCCCCCAGCCCAGGCCGGGCTCCCGAGGGAGGATGATGAACTTGGCAGCAGCCGGTGCAAGGGCACCAGCAGCGGGGGTGGTGTCCCACAGCCTCCTGGGATGCATTGGGTGGGGTGGCGCCCCCTGTGGTGTGGCATGTGGAGTGGGCTGACTCTGGTCACCTCTGGGGCAGGGATCCACCTCAGCTCAACAGAGGCAAATACAACAAATGACACTTGGAGAGGAGGTCAGGGATCTTCATGGCCCTGCCTCAGGGTAATTCCTCTTGCCCAACGACTCCTATCAGACCCAATCCCAACATACCCAGGTCCAGATTTGAGACCACAGTGGTGAACTTGGAACCTACTTCTTACTTCCCTGTCCAGCCTACTGCGGTGGTGTTCTTGGTGGTTGGGGAAATGGCACTGGCGGTGGCTGCAGTGGTAAAGGCCATGGTGGCAGCTGCTTCCCAGACATCTGGCATCTTGGGGACCCGAGGAGTGCATCGTTGGTGTACCCACACTCTCCCCAGCCCCCCATCTCTCCCATCTGTCCTAGTGACTCTCACCACTCCAGGAGCCCTGCTTTCCTCACTTACAGCCATCTCTTTGACTGCACTTGTTTAAATGACATGACCTTGAAACCTCCCTCCATAAGCTATTCAGATCAAAATCCTCCCTGGAACCTTCTGAGTTGGCTGAATACAGTTCAGCAAAGTCCACAACATTCTCCGAAGTTAGAGGCAAGATTTTCATCTTGAACTTCCTGGACACACCCCTGGGCTCCTAAGCAGGCTTCATCTGACCTTAATTATGGATTTCAGGCCATCCCCTTCTGTCTTTTTGAATCTTGTCTGCCTACCAGTATTTCATGTTCTGGAGAATATCTTGGGTATTTTCCAGGTGAAACTTCAGTGTTTCCTCATGGCTTTGCTGCCTCAGTTGGCCCAACAGCTTACAGAGGTGGGCCTCCTGGGCCCACGTGACTTCACATATGTTAAGTCACTGTGAACCTGTGAGTGAAAACATCTCACACTAGTTCTGTTCAATGGGTTCTTCCCCAATGTGAGATTTCTGCTTATTGGAGGAGCTAAGAGGCACTTAAAAGACTGCCCATAGACGTTCATTTGTTCTTTTCTCTATGTATGAATTCTAGGCTAATCAGTCAGTCATAGTTCCTGGTTAAAAACCTTCCCCATGTAAGTTACATATGCACAGTGTGTTACTCTCTTGCATGCATTGAGATTTCTTCTTCTTTTGTTCTTTTTTGAGGAAGATTAGCCCTGAGCTAACATCTGCTGCCAATCCTCTTTTTGCTAAGGAAGACTGGCCTTGAGCTAACATCTGTGTCCATCTTCCTCTACTTTATATGTGGGACGTCTGCCATAGAATGGCCTGCCAAGTGGTCCCATGTCTGCACTGGGGATCCAAACTGGTGAAGCCTGGGCCACTGAAGTGGAATGTGTGAACTTAACTGTTGTGACGCTGGAGCAGCCCAGAGATTTCTTCTTTATAACACCTCAACTGTACAGTTGGTTAATTTTGTAACTTCATTGTGTTTCATAGACTAGGTATTTGAGCCGTGTTTATACAACTGTCCTTTTATAAGAATTCAGGTTGTAGCTCTGAGCTCAGGTCACTATCTTTCCTAAATTAAAATTATGCAAAACTTTCTGCTGGGATGGCACTTACTCCCAACTCAAATTATAGTCCCGTTATTGTGCTTTACTAGTAATCATCCCATTCCCAGGCCTCTAATGTAGGGGACCAGGGTTCAACCCAAGAAACTTACCCTCACTGTACAGTTAGATGGATCCTTCCTGCAGATATCTGGTATAGGTACCATTTCTTGGTTTTGAAGGTTACTTCTCCTGCCTAAAGTAAATTAAAAAATAAATTTCTCAAGAGGCATTAGGGAACCAAAGTGTTGTACAGCATGCAAGGCAAATATTGACCCTTACACAGGGCAAGAATGTGAAATGGAGCAATGCACTAGTGTCTAGAAACATGTTTTAGGGCACTGTCAATTACAAAATGTTTTCAAGATTGAAGAGAAAACTAAGACGGATTTTGGTAAGGTTATGAGAGAAGAAATCATCAAGGGGAAGGGATGAGGGCAAAGTTCACAATATGAAACTTTCAATCCAAAGAGGACATAAACTATGAATAAAAGACATTGATAAATGCTAGGAATAATGACAACATTGAGAATTTTTCGCCACTGGATTCCCATACTTTCCTGAAAAGACCATGGACTTAAGGAAATCTGCAGTTGGCATTACCAAGGTCCTGATCCCTCACTGACTAGGCTTTTCCTCATAGTGAACACACATGCCTGGAGCTTACCCAGCCTCAGGCCTTGTGGGAATCCCCTTTCTTCCCTCCACAACTCTTCTCCTTGCTCCAATGGGAAATTGTGTCTTATTTGCAGAGCTGCCACCCTGTTCATGGGGAAAAGCCACTTGAATTTTGAACTGTCTTTTAGGAACCATACATATTCCTCAAGTAAAGGACAGGATCTCAATGAACAACTAAGTGAGCATTGAAGAAAACCTTGTAAGTCCTTGAGCAGAGCAGGAGGAACACCGTGACACCAAGCCAAAAGCATTGAGGAACTCGTGGATGTGCACGAGCAAGCTCACAGAGTAAAGATTCCCAGTGTTTTCAACAAATGAGGAATTAAATGTTTCTAGTTAATCCAGAATAACCTAAATTTATGTTGCCTCGTGGTTTTTTCTACTGTGGCCTCAAACTTTGGGCTTACTGCTTAGAACAGAATAATTACTTAGGAACTGTTTAATCTTATTTTTTAGTTATTAAAAAAAATCCATTGAGTTTTCAGCACTGTTCTGGGTGCTGGCAATAGTGCAGCAACAAAGACTTATATAAAATTGTGGTCAAGAAGACTATATTCTAGTGAAGGGGCAAACTACATGTCATTAAATCAATAAACAGAATTACCTTCTCGTAGTTGTGTTATGAAAGAATAAAAATGAGAGCTGAGGGGAGCATGATACGTGGAAACTTCTCTGGATACTTGTTGAGTAAATAAATCCTTATAGACAGACTCAACAACAGAGAGAAGATGAATGATGTTCTCCAGCATCACATCTCTGTATAGCTTTTGCCGGGATGCGCCCACCAAGGCCTATTCTTCCTGGGTGAAGTCCACAACCACATCCATGAAGATCGCTGATTCCTAAAACATTGTGGACATTCTGGTTCAGACAGGGACATCTCTACCAGAGTCCAGGGGCAGAAAGTTGACATGATAGAGTTGGGGAAATGAGGCTGTAGGTATAGAAAGCTCAAGTCCTCTTTGGGGTTCTAGCCAAACGCTTCCCTGTGCTGATCTGGCATGTGTTATTCTTGCATAACCGCAAACGTATATACAGTCTGTACACAGCCTTAATACATACTAGCTTTATTATTAAGGAATATCACGTGATGTGCAATGTGAGATAAACTGGACATTTCCCAAAAATATGGTAAATCTCAGTTACAGACTGGCGCGTTTAATACAGTTTATTGGTTGTCAACTTAAGAATACATAACTAGATTCTCCTCACCAATTTAAAGTGAATCACAGACTCATCACATAGCAGGCAATATCAATTGCCTGTGACATATAACTGTGATTATGTGTAAACATTTCCCTTATAGGAACCTTACCTTTCTCCTTTGTGAAATGGTTTAACAACCTCTTACAAATGTTGACCAATCCAATGAGCTAATTTGCAAAGCACTTCTTTTGCATCAAACACTCAATACACATAAGGAATAAGTATGTTATTTTAATGAAGCCATGCTGACCATTCTGCAGAATGGAACAGACTTAGAGAACCCGGATCGGCAGGTACAGCCTCTGTCTCTTATCTGTACACATTCCCTGTGTTCACTACAAGGTAGAAGGACAGATGGTCCAGAAACACAACCCAAGGTTCCCTGATACTTCTATACAGAAGGATGGCCCTAGCCTGCCCCACCTGCAGTGAGGCTTCCATTGTCAATTTTCTCTGGGACCTCCAAGCATCCGTTATCATTTAGTTTAGTCCTATGCATCTGATAACAGGTAACAGCAGCCTCTCAATTGTATATGGTCACTCCAGGAGACCCCAAATGGCCACAGAACCCTCCACCCCATCCCCCACCCTGCCCCTCATCCCCTGCCTGCTGAGCTGTGCTCACCCCATCCCAGCTCTGACCTCCCCAAAGTGAGTCCGACCCACCTGAAGAGTCCACAGCCGCCCCATATAGACAGCAGGCGAGCCTGAGACCAAGTCTGAGAAGTCTGAGCGTGACAGTGGTGCCTGCCATAAGACTTGGACGCCTGTGGCCTCACGCAGGCTGAAGGCCCCACCCCAAAGATTCAGGGCAAGCGAAAATTGCAGCAGCAGACCCACTGCTCCATGGCCTGAGGGCTGAAAGGAGTCGCAGTCACTCCTGCTTACAGCTTTTAGGAAAGCACCGGTGTATCAACCCTTTCCTCCATCATGCCCGTTGCCACGCACATCACTCTGTGCGCTCCTTCACAGCCCTCCCCTCACGCCCCTCCCCACGCCCACCACGCTCTGCGCTGCTTCACGGCCCTCCCCTTCCTCCTTCACGGCCCTCCCCTTCCTCCTTCATGACCCTCCCCTTCCTCCTGGCGCCCTCCACACTCTGACGCTGCAGCCATGCTGCCGGGCTAAAGCGGGTTTAATTAATGGCGCCTGAGGCCAGCTCCTGAGGCAGCTTGAAACCCAGCAAAAGCTCCCTGGCTGATAAAAGCTCAGTGGCTAAAATGGAAATACTGGGACCCGGGTAGGTGGAACTTGCATTTTCAAAGCCACCTTTCCCTCCATCCCCTCCATCTGGTCGGGCTGCTGGAACCCTCACAGTGGAGAACTCCTGGCTGAGGGTTCTACACTTTGGTCATGCCTCATAGAAGAACAGCCCCAGCCATAGTATTAAAAGGAGGAAACATCACAGCGGACAGCTCTAATTCCTGCACTATAGACAGGAAATGCAGAAGCCCAGTAAGTGACCCCCTAAGCCCCTTCTCTGAGGCCCCACTCAGTGGGTCCACAGGACCTCCTTACCCACCATGGGCCTCTTGGCCTAGTTAACACAGGCAACAGGACAAGAAGTTCCCAGTGTTTTTTCCCAAAATGTTAGTGTGGTTTTATCTAGGTCACTGTATTTTAGGGGCTCTTTGTTAGAACAGCTTAACCTACACCTTAGCTAATATACCCTTCCCCAGGTCATCTGACTGATAAATCAAATGGAACTCTTCATTGTTACACAGCATTGACCGTGTTCCAGATGCTTGCCACTTTCAATTTCACTGTTAGGTAGTACTTATTAGAAGTTTTTGGGTAAAAAGTAAAATTCACAAAGCCCAGAGTATGAAGAGTGTGCTGTTAAATGATTCCTCCAGAATCTCCAGATGTTCTTTTTGGATTAAGACAGGCCATCAGAGAATTGCACACCTGGGCTGTCTTGATCTGGTTCCTTTGAGAATTGCTCTGTGGATCTGAGCCTTGGCCCCACGCCATCGGCCCACACTGAGGAGTGCCGCAAACAACCCTGTGAGCCCCACTGCTTCCTTTCCTGGAGGATGTGATTGAGGTTGTGCCTTTGCTGCCCTTTGAGTGGACCCAAGAAAGAAGTTTCTTTCAGACCTTGTACCAGGAATAATTGTGCTTCTCCTGAGCAACTGGCTTGTTTTGTTTTTGTGAACACTCTAAATTGTGTAACTGTCTGTGTCTTTCAAAGCCATCTAAAATCCTTTGGGAACAAGACAGGGTATAAAATAAAGCTATTCAGAGTTTAGACCAAGCTCTCTATTTAATGCATTATATTCCTTTTGGAAAAGTCGCTTTATTTGGCTGACTTTCTTTGCTCATAAGTTAGAGATAATGAGTTCTTCCTGTGAACAGAGTGTAAATTAATATTTTTAAAGCACTCAGAGTTCCCTCAATGCAAGTCATTATGAAAACTAACACTAATATTTAATTTCTTTACATCTCTGCTATTTTGTAATTCCCTCTCTTTTTATGTCATTCCTGAACTTTGCTTGCTCATTCATTTACTTGGCAAATTTGAGGATGTAACAGTGCACCAAACACCCTGGAAGGACACAGATTAAAAAGTCTGGATTGCGCTTTCCAGGAGCATGAAGAGTTGAGAGTGTGTTATCCACTAAATTAGAGATTTAAATAACAAGAAAAACAATAAATGAATAAGTAAATAAATATCTTACTTATAAAATTCTGTGGTTGCAGTGAAGAAAAGAAATAGGGAACAGTGGGAAAGGATGACAGTTCTTGAGGTGGAGACAACTTTCAAGCAAAGCAGTGGTGAATAAAAAGGAACAACTGTGCTAAGAGCTGGGGAAATACGTCTTAAGGCATGAGAGGGTTTGGCAGGGTGATGGATCTGAAAACAGACAGTGGCATGACAGTAAGCAAGGACAAAGGAGGAGTTTGGAGAGAAGGTCAGGGACCAGGCCATTTAGGGCCTTAAAGGCCAGAGCATGGGGCCTGTATGTTCTCTTACCTTCCATAGGATGCCTCTTGAAGCACTTTATGGGCCAGAGTGACGTGGTATGAGTGAGGTTTTAAGGAGATAATATTGCTTGTATCTCTAGTGTGAGATAATCTCATGTAATAAGGGAAATGTTGAGGCGAGGTAAGCACTGAGGGTAGGATAGGGGAACACAGAGGAGGCGTCCTCTGGGAGTTCTCAATTTGGTTGTTGAGCAAGACTTCCTGAAGTATATGGTGGCTGAGCTGAGATTGGAGAAATGAGTAAGAGTTCGCCAAGGGAAGGGAAGGAAGGGTGAACTAGACAGTGAGCTACATGACTGAATGTACAGTGATATGTGACAGCACGGTAAGGATGCTGCTGTATTGAAGCATCAAGTAAAACAGAGTATGAGGGGAGATGAAGCTGGAGAGGAGGCTAAAGATTGGACCATGGAGAAGCTTGAGTGTCTAATACTTTCTTCCCCATTCCATGGCTGGCAGGTGGGAGGGAGCTGGGTCCCACCTTCTAACATTTTTATGAGAATTATTTGTGAAAATAATTGCTGCAACCTCTTAAATAAAAGCTTACTTCCCCCATACTTTCTTTGAAATAAGACCTCTTGGAGTACAGGTGGCCATGAGCAACTCTTCTGCAACCTGAGATAGAGCAGTTGGGAGAAGGTCTTCACCTTTGCCTGTACCTTGTCACCTCCTATCACCACCTGCTCCTTTCCCTGGCTCTTGTCATCTCCAGACCTCTGCAGGGGGAGTTGCTGGTGGGTACCCATCCCACTTCCTAATGAATGTACGTGTGCTTAGTAAAATGCTGACAGATATGACGTGTTATGATAAGTGCTAATGGCACTAGATTTAGAGTCAGGGGCTGGTCCTAGGCCTTCTGCTTAGTAGGTGAGTGACCTGAGCAGGTCACTTGATTCCTGCGAGCTATTTCCTCACATATATATAAAGGGGGATGTATCTACCTCCCTGAGTTGTTGTGAGGATTAAATGAAAAATTGAATATATGCAAAGTGCTTACACAGTGCCTGCTTAGTAAACTATGTGTTATTTTTGTCCATAGTAGGGAAGTAATAATCAAAAGGGGAAGCAGACTCAAAGTTCTTTTCTGAACACTGATCATGGAAGACTAGGAAATGGAGAAGCTACTGAAAAAAAAATAAGGTAATTGACCTTGGCAAAATCACTTAACTCGTTTCCTCATCCAAACTGTGGGGGTTACAATTTCCCTTTTGTGTAATGTATTGGATATTTATAAGGAATAGATGTTATTATAGATGCAAAAATTTTTTGGAAACTGAGTATTTTCTTGTTTTGCTTACAACGTTAATCTGGATCCTCCAAGAGATGACAAGCATTTTGGCGGGGAAATATTTCAGCGAGAAATTGTGGTGGAAGTTAGAGAAGCTGGCAGGGCTGTCAGACTGTGATGGAGGTCTGACTTGAGGAAAGGAAAGTTTGGCAAGGGGGGACAACCTTGAACCAAAGTCAACCAATAGAGGAATCCTGCAGCTCACATCTTTCAGGGAGAGGGCAGCCAAGCTATCCCTGCTGAGCTCAGTAATGGGCTGGGAAGAGCTTGTGGGAGGCGTGGCCTCAGCACAAAGAAGTGATGGATTTCAGAGCAGCAGCTGGGGCCATTGGTCAGTTCTGCTCCCTGTAGCTGGTATGATCTTGTGGCCACCACATTTACTATGATGAAGAATCTATTTTCTTACCAGGAGAATATATCATTTTGCAACTAAGACTATTTATTCTGATCCCCCTTCATATGTAAGAGACTCATCCCGGCAAGTCCACTGCAGCCATTCTTCTAGTGAAGGTCAACAAATAGTGTGCAGTGCTCTGATAATGAGCTAAAGGAACTTGTGGGCATGGGCACTGCTTTTATCTTAAGCGCGTTCTTGAAAGAGCCAACGGGGAAGGTGTTCGTGTTCTCTCTTAGAGCTGGTACTTTTTCTTTCTTGATACAAAATAGCATTTATTAATAATTTCCTCTGTATCCACTGACTTTTTTTATCCAATCAGCCACCCTATGCCTTTCGATTGGAGCATTTAGTCCATTGACATTTAAAGTAGCTATTGATAAGAATGTAGTTATTGCCATTTCGTTGCTTTTTTTTCTGGGTGTTTTAGTAATTCTCAGTTCCTTTCTTCTCTTGCTCTCTTCCCTTATAGTTTGATGGCTTTCTTTAGTATTATGTTTGGGTTCCTTTCTATTAATTATTCGTGTATTATAGGTTTCTGGTTTGTCATTAGCACAAGGTTCATATATTATAGTCTACATGTATCATGGTCAATGTTGAGTTGCTGGTCTCTTTAGTTTGACCTCTTACTGAAAGCTCTACTTGGTTGTATGTGGTTGTGAGGAAGATTAGCCCTGAGCTAACATCTGCTGTCAATCCTCCTCTCTTTTTCTGAGGAAGTCTGGCCCTGAGCTAACATCCATGCCCATCTTCCTCTACTTTATATGTGGGACACCTGCCACAACATGGCTTGACAAGCGGTGCATGGGTCCACACTTGGGATCTGAACTGGCAAACCCTGGGCCACTGAAGCAGAACATGTGAACTTAACCACTGCACCACTGGGCTGGCCCTAAAAGCTCTACTCTTTTACTCCCCTCATCCCACATTTTCTGTTTTTGATATCATATCTAACCTCTTTTTTTCTGCATGTGTATCCATTACCCTCTTATAATGGAAATAGATAATTTTAATACTTTTGTCTTTTGACCTTCATATTAGCTGCTACATTTATTGTATATTTGCCTTTACCAGTGATTTTATTGGTTTTTAAAAAGTAATTTTCTTATTGCTATTTGTGGTCTTATCTTTTCCACTCAAGCAAGTCCCTTTAGCATTTCTTGTAAAGCTAGTTTCTTCGTGATAAACTCCTTTAGTTTTTGCTTGTCTGGGAAACTATCTTTCCTTCCATTCTGAGTGATAAGCTTGCTGGGTAGAGTATTATGGCTGTAGGATTTTCCTTTCAGCACTTTAAATATATCGTGCCACTCCCTTCTAGCCTGTAAAGTTTCTGCTGAGAAGTCAGCAGATAGCATTATGGGGTTTCCTCTGTATGTAACTTGTTGCCCTTCTCTTGTGGCTTTTAGGATTCTCTCTCATCTTTAATTCTTGACCTTTCAATTATAATGTGTCTTGGTGTGGTCTTCCTTGGGTTTCTCTTATTTGGTGCTCTCTGTGCTTCCTGTACTTGGATGTCTGTTTCCTTTCTTAGGTTAGGAAAGTTTTCAGCTATGATTTCTTCAAATAGATTCTCTGCACCTTTGTCTCTCTCTTCTCCTCCTGGGACACCTATAACACAGATATTAGTATGCTAGATGTTGTCCCAGAGGTCCCTTAGACTGCCCTCACTCTTTTTAAATTTTTTTCTTTTATCTGTTCAGCTTGTGTGATTTCCTCTAGTCTTTCATCCAGCTTGCTGATCCATTCTTCTGTATCTACTCTGCTATTGAGTCCCTCTAGTGAAGGTTTCATTTCTAGTATTATATTCTTCATTTCAGATTGATTCTTTTTTAAATTAAATTATTTTTTTAAAGATTTTTTCCCTTTTTCTCCCCAAAGCCCCCTGGTACATAGTTGTATATCCTTCATTGTGGGTCCTTCTTGTTGTGGCATGGGGGACGCTGCCTCAGCGTGGTTTGATGAGCAGTGCCATGTCCGCGCCCAGGATTTGAACCAACGAAACACTGGGCTGCCTGCAGCGGAGCGTGCGAAGTTAACCATTCGGCCATGGGGCCAGCCCCCGATTGGTTCTTTTTTATATTTTCCAATTCTTTGTTGATGTTCTCACTGAGTTCTTCTCCCAAGATCAACAAGCATCCTTATCACTCTTTGTTTGAACGCTTTGTCAGGTAGATAGTTTATTTCTGTTTCATTTAGTTCTTTTTCTGGGGTTTTATCCTGTTTCCTTACTTGGAATGTATTCCTTTATCTCCTCATTTTGCCTCTTTCTCTGTGCTTATATCTATGTATCATGTATGCCAGCTACATCTCCTGATCTTGGAGAGGTGGGCTTATATAAGAGATGCCTTATGAGGTCCAGCAGTTTGCTTCCCTCTCATCACCAGTTCTAAATGTTCCAGGAGTGTCCCCTGTGTGCGCTATATGTGCCCTTCTGTTCATGTTTCTCTTGCTGCAGGTGCCTGGGGAGGCTAGGCTTAAGGTTACTCCCTGCTGGCCGTGAAGCATCTCTGCTAGAAGGTGGTCTTTTTCTCTCCAGAAAGGAGTTTCTGCCTCTTCCACCTCAGTCAGCCCTGTCCCTTTTTGTGGGGGTTCTTTTAATCCAGTTTTCAGTTCTCTCTTAGGGTTAATTTTTCCAACGGTAGTTGTAGATTTGTTGTGTCCATGGGAGGAGGTGAGTTCAGAGTCTGCCTACACCACCATCTTGACCTAAAGTGGTAACTTTGAGTAAAGTTGGGCTGGGAAGTCCTTTCAGGCTGCATCTCAGAGTGCTGTAGTCCTGTATCTGGGATGATTCCTTGCCAACATCCATGTGCAAACATGCCCTAATGTGTGTTAAACAGGCAGACCTCCTTTGACCCCAGATTCCTCTCCATTTCCCATTCTGTTTCTCTGCTCCATTCAAACTGCCTCTCCTCAGGTTCTCTCCTGAACCAATTCAGGAGTTTTCTCCACATCACTTCACCGAAATGGCTTTTTCCAGGTCACCAATGATTTCCATTTTGCTAAATTCAAGGTTAAGTTTTCGCTTTCATCTCACTCAACCTTTCAGCTGCATTTGACACAGATCATACAATTGAACACTCCTCCTTCTTGAAACACTTTCCTCTGGATTTCCAGACACCCCTTCTCTCCTGAATTCCCTCCCCCTATCTCTCCCTCCTCCTGCTCCTGCTCCTCCACCACATCTCTAGTAATACTCCCTTCTCGTTCCTGTGTGCTCTCTCTTCTCAGAGGAGTAAATATTTTTCCTATTATCTTAGTGGCTATCCTAGTTTATCAAGGTCTAACATTAATTAGTATGTATACCTTCTTCCCAGAGAGTGCAAGAATCCCATTTACCACTTTCTGACTTCTAGATTATTATTGTTGTGTGCTTAAATTATCATATAACTATAAAACTATAAATGTAATATATGAAAATATATATTTGAAGCCTATCACATTTTATCTTTGTTTTATAGATTATTTATTTGGAGCTGCCCACATATTTATTAACTTTGCTGTTCTTACGTTATTCCTACTTCTCCATCATGAGATTTCCTCCCTTTCTTTCAAAAAATATCCTTCACTATTATCCTTCAGTTTGATATTTTAGGGGAGCAAGAAATTTTCCTCTTTCCTCTTTGTTCTTCTGGCTGGTCTAAGAATTAAATTGACATGAGAAAGAATAACAGGAGAAAATCAAAGAAAGTTAAGAACATGTATACATGGGAGTGGCCCAGGAAAACTCAGTAATTCCCCCAAATGGCTGGAGCCACCACCTGAAATACCTTAAATACTTCAGCTGAAGTCAAAAGAGGGTTTTGAGGGTAGTGGCTTGAGACTTCAAAGAGGAGGGAGGCAATTCACTAAGAGAAGGAAAAGTAAGTGTTTGGTCAACAAATGTTTGTCATGTTTGGCAGAGAGCGTGGGACATGAGGAGAGTTTTGATCAAATGGGCCTTGCTAGGCTCCTCCCTGTCTACCACACCTAATACATATTACACTATAGTTATCTATGGTGAGAGCTCCTTCCTGGAACAGGCCTTCTATCTTAAATTCCTTTAGGAAGTTAGGAGGAAAGTCAAAGTATCTTCTTGGTCTTTTGTTCCTAAAAATAATCAAGCCAAGGGGCTGGCCCCGTGGCCAAGTGGTTAAGTTTACACGCTCCGCTGCAGGTGGCTCAGTGTTTCATTGGTTCGAATCCTGAGCACGGACATGGCACTGGTCATCAAACCACGCTGAGGCAGCATCCCACATGCCACAACTAGAAGGACCCACAATGGAGAATATACAACTATGTACTGGGGGCTTTGGGGAGAAAAAGGAAAGAAATTAAAAAATCTTTAAAAAAAAATCAAGCCAAAAATACACATTTTGGGGTAGCAAATTCTGCTCCTCAACAACACATTAATGATAAATTTCAGTTTTTGTTTTTCTAGAAATGTTTTCATTTTCTGTTATTTTCCAAAAGATATTTTTGTTTTCTTTACAGTTCTTGAGTTTGTCATTGTATTGTTTCAGCACATTAAATCTATTTTTTCCCATTGTGATCCAGCTTCCATTTTTGCTGTTGAAAAATGAGATATCGGTTGAATTTGTTCTTTCTCTCTTTCCTTATTTCTTCCTCTCCTTCCTGTTTTTGTCCCCTCCTGACTGCTTCCAGGTTTTCTCTTTGTCTTTTCATTCCTCTCTTTTTTGTGATTTTATTATACTCACTGTAGATGTGGAATTTGTTTTTTGTGTTGTGCTTGTTATCCACTGAGCTTATTGTCTCTATGGAGTAGTCACTCACCAGTTTAAAAATGCTTAGTCATTTTCAGTTCAATATTGCTGCTTCCCATGTGTCCTTTTAACCCGTGGTAATAGCTGAATGCATTTTAGAATTATTTCTATTTCATTCTCATGGTCTCTCTCTCTCTTCTTCAAAATTTTGCCTCTTTGGACTTTATTCTGGATTTCTTTCCAACCATTTATCCTGCTTATTAATTTTTCCTTAGCTGTTTCTAAGATGTATACTTTCAAACGCATCAGTTGAGTTCTTAATATTATTTTACTTGTCAGTTTTAGAATTTTTATTTTCCTTTCTCCAAGTTTACTTTGTCTTTTTTAAAGTTTATGTTCCACTTCTCCACCAGAATTTTTTTTTTAAGATTTTATTTTTTTCCTTTTTCTCCCCAAAGCCCCTGGTACATAGTTGTATATTCTTTGTTGTGAGGCCTTCTAGTTGTGGCATGTGGGATGCTGCCTCAGCATAGTTTGATGACCAGTGCCATGTCCGGGCCCAGGATTCAAACCAACAAAACACTGGGCCACCTGCAGCAGAGCACGTGAACTTAACCACTCGGCCACGGGGCCAGCCCCTCCAACAGAATATTTAAACTTGTCTTTTATCCTCCTGAATCTTGTAACACAATTATATGAAGATAGTGTCAGGAGATCAGCTGGGCTGAGAGAGAGACTGCTGAACTGCCAGGTGTCAGAGTGACTGATTAAAAAACAAACCCAAAATGAAGGCATTAAGCCTTTAATCACTTACTGTGATGGTATAAGCAAGAAACTAGAACTGGAATTTTAGCCTCCTCCTATTTAATTTTCTCCCATGGAATGGCTCACTGGTTGAGGGTCATGTGGATCAGCACAGATATGGGGGTCATCTCACTGTTTGGAGAGCCCCAGACAAAAGGCTTCGTTTTTTTCTCTGGATGCTGGGGGCTAGGAGGGATGAGATAGGAGTGGAGAAGTGTGGAGTACTGAGTCAGAGAGGGAAAAAGTGTCTTTAGGTTTTTCCTCTTCCCTTCATAGGAAATGTCTAGCAGAGGTGCGTGAGGAAGAACTCTGTTGGTGGCCTCAGAGAAAGAGACCTGGGAATGGAGGTGCCAGGGCTAAGAATGCAAATATGGGAGGTGCTACGTGTTCATGAAGCACCGTGTTGAGTGCTCCCCTAGCACTTTGCTGAGTGCTCCACAGGCAGGTAGTCTGCTGATTGCTGACCAGGTACTGTGCTGAGTGCTCACCTGACAGGCAATATCCTGAGTCCTCACCAGATAGGAACTGTGCTGACTGCTCACCAGCCTCTTTGCACAATGCTCACAGTGTAGGTACTATGCTGAGTACTCACCTGGCTGTCACTGTGCTGAATGCTCACCAGGCAGACACTGTGCTTATCACTCACCTGGCATGAGCTTTGTGAATGTTCACCAGGCACTGTGCTGAGAGCTCACCATGCAGGCATTGTGCTGAGTGCTCACCAGGAAGGCACTTGGCTGAGTGAGCACCATGCACAGTGTTGAGTTCTCACAGGTGTCAATGAAAATAATCCATAACAAATCTATAAGTGAAAATTTGGGTGAGCTTATTCTGAGCTAAAATGTGAGGACCATGGCCTGGGCCCTTTCTTCCAAAAGGAAGAAAGGGCACCAAAGAAGTGGGGTGCACAGAGTGGTTATATACCCCCAAACAGGATGTTTCACACAGGATTAAAATGTCCTTTTACAACAGTCGTGAGACTGCTCTGTCGGCACAATGATTGATGGAAACAGCAGGTAGGTCTGCTGTCTCAGTGAACACAGCAGGGTGGCAGGTCTGCTGTCTCGAGCTGGGTGGTCACAGGTGAGCTGGGTGGTCAAAGGTGAGCACAACAATCAGTTCCTAGCCTAAGGAAAGATGCTTATCCCTAAGGAAATGCCAATGTGGGGGCAAGTTGCACCTTTATCTTAATTAAGGCCATTTGTTCTTGCCATAGTAAATGTTTTAAAGCAGATATACAATGCGTGCTCAATGGCTGCGCTCAGGCCCTTTTGGAAAAAAACAAAGTCAGGCCAAATTAGGTTTACACCAAGTGGCTTCCTCATATTCTCCAATATATCCTATTGCTTGCCATTTCTATTTGTCACAGGAAGGCACAGTGCTGAGTGCTCAACATGCAGGCGTTATGCTGAGTGCTCACCAACCACTGTGCTGAATGCTCAAATGGACAGCACTCTGCTGAGTGCTAAACAGGCAGACATTGTGTTGTGCTCCCAAGGCATTGTGCTGAGGCAGTGAGCCTTCTGGGCTCTTGACTGCTCATCCTCCTTGCTCATGTCATCTCCATAACTGTACACAAATATCCATCACAACCCTGCCCAGAGATCCTTGGGGATGAAGCCAGGGCTCCAGCTTTGAGGAGGCAGAACTGAATTCAGACCTCTTTTTTTCTACCAGTCCTGTGTCCTGGAAAAGCCATTGTGCCTCTCAGGGTTTCCCCACTCTCCCAACCTGCACAATGGTGATGATGCTCAAAACTACTACCTAGGCACATGGTCAGGTGTATATGAGATGACATCTACAACACCTGTGGGCTAGCGTCACATGTGTCTGATGTACAAACTTACAGATGAAATAATTACAGGAAAGCGTGGGATATACCATGGACTCTCTCTCAAAGCTGGTCTGGGTTTCAGCTGTGTGATCTTGGGAAATTCACTGCCCCACCAGGCCTCATATTCAGGCCTGCATCTTTAAAGGGTTGAAATTAAATGAAATTCAGATATTCATCTAATGTCATCCACTGGCATTAAACCTTCCAGGGTCTCCTGTTTTATGGACCAAAGTGCCTCATGTTGGCCTATGGGTTCTTCACAATGGCTCCCAATACTCCCTGCCTCCTGGTGTGCATATCCTCATGTAACCACGATGTGGTTACTTACTGGCTTCTGAACAACTTAATACAGCCAAGGTGATGGGATCATGTCTAAGTTTTTTGTTTTTTTAAGATTGGCACCTGAGCTAACATCTGTTGCCAATCTTATTTTTGGTTATTCTCCAAAAGTCCCCTGGTACATAGTAAATGTTTTTGGGTGTGTATGTGCAATAGTTTCTATGCAGGTATTATATTTTTCAAACAGATAAGATAGGCTATTGAATATACCAAGAAAATGGATAAATTGATCAAATTTTTTCAATGTGTGAAGTCTTTAGAGAGCAAATATCATTATTAGGAGCATAGAAAATGGAGCAAACATCTCATGCTCAAATTCTAGCACAGTCACTTACTAGATATGTGTATTGGGCAAATTACTATGTCGTTGGTGCCTCAGTTTCTTCATCTGTCAGTTGGCAATAATGATAAGCGTACCCACTTTGTAAAGTCATGGAGAGTATTAAAGGTGTTAATGTCTGTAAAATGTTTGGAACACCTAGCATATCATAAGCATTGAATCTATGCATTATAAATAAAATTTAAAAAATCTTCTGACCCTGTTCATAAGCTCCAGAGGGTGAGGCTAGTGCCCGGATGTATGTAGAAAGCACTCCATGACATACAATGAATAAAAGAATGAACAACACTGTTGAATGCTTTACCACTGTCACATATGTCATACTACAGACATTCCCAAGCAGAATCACACCCAAACCTATGTGTTCTATCCTTAAGTGTCTTCTTTGATTCTATCCAGGAATCACTGGGGCTTCTTGGACCCTAGTGAAGATTCCCTCTAAAGGTTCTCTTCTCTCTGTCACAAACCCCAGTCCTTGTCCTAATTGCTGCAGCTCACAGGGTCTGCACTCTGATCCTTTTCTTCACACTAAGGAGAAGTGTCATCCCCAGATCTGGGCATGCACAGAACATGAGCCTTGTAGAAACGTTTCCTGGCCTGTGGCAGGTAGAAGCATGCAGTGACAGGGTGGGATTTGTGTAAAACTCTCCAGGTGTTGTCAGAGGGGTGGAGTCAGGGGAGCTGTCAGCAAGGACCGGCCCTGCTGGTGGGCCTTGATAGTTAAACTGTGTGTGAGGCGGGGATGGCTGTTTCATAGGTCCTAGCATAATACCTGCAATATGATGGTTCATGAAGTCAGAATCATCCTAATGAGGTCCAAATTAATCCAATGTCATCTGTTCCCTGACCAATTCGCTAATCCAGTAGTGATTTATAGTAGTGATGTTTGTACTCTATCATCTCGTTTTCATTGATTGGCTAGTGTAATTCAATTATTCTTTATATATCTTGTATACATTTACATAGTAAAGAAAAAGTGAGTTTTAAAAGAACTCTCCTTCAAAGAGTCTCCCTAGCATATTGAATTAATAACAGAAGCCATTGATGGAAAATTCACAAAAAAAATTTTGACCCTTAGTCTCTGGTTTTAGATCTTCCTAATTGGTAAATTATCTTGATTTCTGATTACTTTCTTGAGATTAGTCCATTTAGGACTACGTAGGAGTGCAACTTCATGCCACTTGAGAAGTAGTGTTGGGACCCTAGGATGACATTTGTTTCATTTTGTGTGTCTGTGTGTGTGAATGAGAGTGTTTACTGCCTCTTGCAGTTTGGGGCAGAGTACACTCCTTTTCTTGGGAAAATTGTTCCCTAACCACTTTTTTTTTGAGGAAGATTAGCCCTGAGCTAACTACTGCCAATCCTCATCTTTTCACTGAGGAACA
This sequence comes from Equus caballus, assembly GCF_041296265.1. Classification (NCBI taxonomy): domain Eukaryota; kingdom Metazoa; phylum Chordata; class Mammalia; order Perissodactyla; family Equidae; genus Equus; species Equus caballus. The sequence continues at coordinate 18,864,437 of NC_091695.1, forward strand.
GTGGCCCTGAGCTAACATCCATGCCCATCTTCCTCTACTTTATAGGTGGGATGACTACCGCAGCATGGCTTTTGCAGATCGGTGCCATGTCCACACCCAGGTTCCGAACCGGTGAACCCCAGGCTGCCAAGAAGCGGAACATGAGAACTTAACCACTGCACCACCCAGCGGGCCCCCCAACCACTTTCTCTGTGCTTTATTTTCACTCCTGCCATGACCGGTGCTGTCCAATAGTAGCATTAACACTCTATAACATGAAATCAAAACTTTCTAGTGGCACATTTAAGAAAATAAAAACAAACAGCTGAACCTAATTTTAATAGTATATTTTAACCCATTATAACCATGATATTATTCGTGATGCAATCTATATAAAAATTAATAATGAGAGAGTTTACATTCTGGGGGGTTTTTATTGGTTCCACAAATCCAGTCTGTACCTTTCAGCTGTAGCATAATCTCCATTCGTAACTTGAATTTTTTCGTATATACATTATATTATAACGTTGACAATTGTAACATAAGATTCACATCTCTAAGTTGCTGGAAACATGCTTAAAAGATTTCCATTTAAGGATCACGTAGGATGAATAATGAAAAGTTTCTCTTGGGTCTAGTAAGAAAGGAGTCAGTGCGGCCTTACCAAGGGAATCACTCATAGAATACTGAGGGCAGATGGAGTGTGGGGGATCTGAGGAGGTGGTGGGACAGAGACACATAAGATAGATGATCTTTTCGCAATGGTGCACCACTACAGAAAAGGAGTTATAGACAGCAATTTCTCTGTGAAATGTGAGGAAAGTTAAGTGACTTTGAATATGTTGGAAGGAATAAGGAAAGTGGAGAATATTAAAAACAGGCTGTAAATTACTGACACATAAAAAGAAAGTAAAATTTCCAGGCTTTATGGATGCTTCCCAGTTGAGGTAGATGATATTGGATATACAGTGGTACCAACATATGTTATGTGCTTTTCTTAGCAGTTAACATAAGACCAGCAGCAGGTAAGGCATGGCAGATAACCAGGATCTTCTGGGTTTGAAGTTTTACAAGACAGATATGAGCAGTAAGAAAGTTTGGATCATTCCAAGGGAATTATTGAGATCATAGCCCATGGAATCCTGGGATGATAGGAGAAGAGAATGAAGAGGAGAAGAGAAATGAAGGTGAGGATGTGGTGATCTGGCATCACTTCCAATCTTGAGGAACGAGTATCTATTGTATGAGCATTTGAGTAAAAACTGGAAATCAGGAATTGGTTGTGGGTGGATATGTTTTCTGAGTTATTCATTTTTGCACAAGACCATTTGGGTTGACGGAAATATCTGGGATGTGGGAGTGAGTCACTAAGAGTCAGGTAGATAATTTCACTATTAATTTAAGCTCTAAAGGAGCTCTGCATAGCAAGTGGTCAATGGGAGAAAACATTTGCAAAACATATCCCTAGCAAAGCACATGTATTTATAATATACAAAGAGCTCTTACAACCCAATAGTAAGAAGACAAGCAACACTTCCCTGCTTGCCAGGAGACAGCAGATCCGGCGTGTGATGAGCACCATGAATCCTGCCAAGCAAATGAGAACGATGGTCTAGAAGGGGAGATATGGGCAGACAATTGCTCCTGTGAGCCACCTCCTGTAATTCCCCCAGGGCTGCTGTTGTCCCCTCACTGTGTTGCAACACTCCTTGACATGGGTTGGCCAACTTTCATCGTCACCCAAGACCCTGTTTGCATGGTTATCTTTTATGGGTCAGAGCATAAAGATATTGCCTCCCCACCCTGGGCTGGGGTTTCCTTGAGGTTGACCAGAATTCTCAGTCAAGGCACCATTTCTGTTGGGAGAATACCCTGGAAGTGAATGGAATGGAGAATGCATGTGTGTTTTACTTTTTTAAATAAAACTTTTCAAACACAGAAAAGTAGAACAATATCAGAAACATCCATCACCTAGATTTAACGATGTATATTTTAGCCAAGTAAAACAATATTTCTTCCAGTGTGTAAATTATTAAAACTTGCCACCCTTGCTTCAATGAAAATGGATATTTTCATTGAAATATTAAAGTCAAGTAGACATCGTGATGTTTCAACCCCATTTTGCACCTCTGAAAAATCAGGGAATTTTGCTACATATTCAAGGTCATTATCGCACGACAAGAGAGTAACAAATTAAATCAAACTTATACCTCTGGGCACGGAGAACTGAAATTGGGCTGAGTCATCTTATGATGGTCGCGGGCAGAATGGATCATCATACCTGGCAAGCCCATGGGATCTCTCTAAATTTGTAAATTCTCACTCAAACGCTTTCTTCTCTGCCTAGAAAAATATTCATCCGCTTCTCCTTTACTGAGTTGTTTTATATTCATTTTTAAGGATTCTCTTATAACGTAATTTCCTCCAAGTAGCCTTCTCAGATTACCACTCCCAATCATGGATTGGTTCACGTCACACAATTTATAATTTTCAATCACCTATCATTGTTGTTACCAACTACAACATAAACTCTGGGAGAGTTTGGACACACAGCACCTGTTGTGCATGGGGGGAGGGTTTCAGGTACCTCTACTTGTGCAACCTCTCTCCAGCCAAATTCTTATAGATGTGTTGTCCAATGTGGAGTTGCAACAAGTGCCTTTTTAAATTAAAATTAATTTTAATTAAGTAAAATTAAAAATCTGGTACTTCAGTACCGTTTGAAATCGGTAACCATAAATCCTAGTCACAATAATGTAACTTCAAGTACTCGATAGCCACAGGTAGTTATGCACTGGACAGCACAGATATAGAACATTTCCATCTTTGCAGAAAGCTCTAGTGCATGGTGCTGATCTAGAGCAGGAGTTGGCAAACTACAGCCTGTGGGCCAAGACAGGCTCGTTCCTATTTTTATACAGCCTATGGATGTGGAAACAGATCCACCCTGCCACACTTGTCAATGCTGGTTCACACACAGCTAGAGGCCCTCACAGACCATCTGGCCAAGTGGCTTTCAGTGCAGAGATAAGGAAACAGAGTCCAGAGAGGGGAGGTGACCAGCCTGAGCTCACAGAGCTGTCTAGGAGAAGGCCTCATATTCCACTGGGTCTCCTTTTCTCTCCCTCAATGGTGGGTAAAGCCTGGGGGACTATGCCACCTCCCACTAGCCTGAGAAGGTTCCATGCTCTCTCAGCTCCAGTCCTCCCGATTCCCAGGAACAACCCCAGGTGTAGAAGTTGGAAACCTACTCCTGCCCCAGTGACCAGGGAGCCTTCCCATCCACAAAGACATTGATCTTCTCCAGGGTAAGGCTCTGTAGCTGGGTACCATTCTGCGTCAGTCACAGGAATTCCTCACAGATGGCAACTCTGTGCAGTCTCCACATCAATGGTGAGAAGTTACACATAAGGTCCCCCAGTGTGGTTACTGTGGGGACAGAGCTAGAAGGGCGCAAGGGATGCACAAGGGTGTCTGGAATTCTACCCTGAGTCTAGGTCCTGTTCAAGAGAACTTTCTGAAAGGATGTGAACATTTGTCTGCCCTACCCAATACAGTCATCATTAGTCCTATGTTGTTATTGAGCAGTTAAAATGTGCCTACTGGGTGTGAACAAGGAGCTAAATTTCTCACATATTTTAATTTAATGTAATTGATTTATAAATAATTAGTCGCAGGGAAATGTTGGAGAAAGGATTTCTGAAAATACAAAAAAATGAGAAGACTGGTCAAAATGGTCAAAATCAATATTTTCAGAAGTCTAGAAATGAACCAAAGGCTTACAGCAATCTGAGGACTGTTTGGTTAAGAAAAACTTGATTCTTGGTGAAGCGAGTAAGCTCTGTGGCATTATAACGTGCACTATTCCCATCCTGCCCTCCTAATATTCTCAATAACTTTGAAAACCATCAGTCTCAGAACCATGGTAGCTCTGAAAACCAAGATCTTAGCAGCCATAACGGATTTGGAGCTCCCAAAAGACCCATCCCCACTGAATTGTCACTATTTGACCTGTCTGGCAGCTCCTTGAGAAAGCCTCACTCTCAGGGCTTCTCTGTAGTTGACTCACAGCTTGCTTAGTGAGGAAAGCTTTTCCCCAGAGCACTTGAAGAAAAAACATCAGTTGTAAGTGTTTTACATTTCAGAGGCCTGAGTGAGCTATGCCAGTTGAGGCAGGCAAGAGATGAGCAGAAGCATAAAAGAAAAATTGTGGGAATGAAATGTCCATAGGGGGCTTTGGAAAGCTCCAGTGGATTTGTGGTTATCTAGAAGGCTGTAAGTGTGCAGGTCTCTGTGCATAACCAGGAAAGACTTGAGAAGGTCTTAATCTCTCACCTTTAGCTGAAAGTTTGGTTTATCTGAAAAGCTGATTAACGTAATATGCTGTATCAACAGAGTAAAGGACAAATACCACATAATCTCAATACACACATGGAATACAGGTTTTACAAAATACAAAGCCTTCAGGATTAAAAAAGAAATCACTCAACACACTAGGAATAGAAAGAAATTTTCTCAACCTGATAAATATCATCCTTGAAAAACCCACAGCTAACAACATACTCAATGGTGAAAGACTGAAAATTTCCCCCTAAGACCAGGGACAAGAGAGCAATGTCTGCCCTCATCTCATGTGGCAACCACATTTTACTAGAGGTTCTAATCAGGGCAGTTAAGTAAGAAAAAGAAATAAAAGGCATCCAGGTTGGAAAGGAAGGTGTAAAACTATTTCCTTTTGCAGATGACATATCATATATAGAAAAGCCTAAGAGAAGCAGATGAACACACGGTATGTGAACCCTATCACAACAGGTGTATAAAAACTTAAATTGCCTCATGTGGTTAGTGGATACACTACTGAACAGCACAGTTAGACTGCTGGATCCTAAGTCAACTGGTTCTAGGCCCCCATCTTCCATGAATCTTGACTAAGGCATGATTCCTACACACTATATTCCATGGCTCCCGGCACTAGGTACTTCCATGACTTCTGAGTTTACACAGGCTTCCTTGAGGTTCTAAACCAGTTGGGCTCACTGGTTTAGGAAGAAGCTGGATTTTAGGTAACAGTTCTATATTCCAAGGATTCTCTTCCATAACAGCTAGAACTGAGAGACTGTGGAATGGGAATACTTTTACAGAAGGAGAACTTTCCAGAGTCATTAGGTCCTGAGTTGAAACCCAACTGAATGCTAAAACTTGACAGTCAGAAAAATAACTCCTGCCACTGCTGTTTCAGAAGAGCTGGTTGAGCTGAAAGACACGGCAATATTTCCGAGGTCAGAATCCCAGGCTCCGTGGCCTCTGAGAGTTTTCAGCTACTGAATGAACTTCCCCATTTACTTCTTCTTGTCTCAGTGAACACAAGACCAGGTATGTGTACCAAAGGATGTCTTGTCCCAGGCTATGACTTAGCTATGTGACCCTGGGCCAGCTATTGAAACTCTCAGTGCCTATTTCTTAATTTGTAAAACAGGAACAAGAACCTGTCTCCATGAATTGTTAAGAAAAGTCAAACTCTGACCACCCAGTGTCCATAGGTCAGTCCTTACATGAGAACAGAGTGGACAAGCATCTCCATTCTCACCACACCCTCCATACTTCTCTTGTTCTATTGGTGTTTGGTGGTGCTTGGCTGGGTTATGTCCTGAGAATAGAGTAGGTTGGTGACAGTGAAATTCAGCTGGAAATGCTGGGGACTGGGATCGCTTCTTGGCTTGTCTGTCAGTAGATGAAATGGTGCCTCCACTCCTAGAATAAATAGAAAGTATAAAATTCCTGGATCAGGAGAAGATTATAACAAAGACGTCATTCCAGCCAGGTCCACTTATTTCTGGCAACATGACCTGAGCTGGGTTTATTTTTTTTAAAAAAAAGATTTTATTTTTCCTTTTTCTCCCAAAGCCCCCCAGTACATAGTTGTGTATTTTTAGTTGTGGGTTCTTCTAGCTGTGGCAGGTGGGATGCCTCCCCACATGGCCCAATGAGCAGTGCCATGCCTGCGCCCAGGACCCGAACTGGTGAAATCCCTGGCCCCCAAATCAGAGCATGCGAACCCAACCAATCGGCCACGGGGCCGGTCCCTGGGCTGGGTTTTTAAAGGTGGGCTGCAGAAGGCCCTTCACCTCCCTGTCCACATCGAATCCATTCGTATGTCTACCTGTCCAACTCCCAACCAAGAATTATGAGAGTTCACTAGGATGGGGGAAGAGGAGATTGGGCCTCTTGAGGGGCATAGTAGCAAGTGAAGGTGCTTGTCACCCCAGTGGGCATCTGTCACATACCTTTTCTGACCTAGGTTCCTAATGGGGCTTTCTGCCTCTGGTCGTCTTCCCCCTCCCAATCCATTCTCCAAACATCACCTAGAAGATGAGCTTTCTAAAGCAGGACTCTGAATGTGTAGTGTCCCCCCATGAACCATTCCAGTGCCCAAAGACCCTGCCCACATCTTTAGCCTCAACTGTCACCTCTCCTGTGTCAAACTGTACGGTTTAGCCTCACTAAACTTCTAACAGCTTCCCCAAATATGCCCTGATCTTTCTCTCTAGGTTATAGACACATGCAGCACCACTCCCCATCTCTTCCCCCTTTCTAGGTCCTGTTCCCCATCACATCTCTGTTTCCTCATCACTTCCTCAGAAAACTTTTCAAGACATGGCTGTGTGTCCCTCCTTGAGGTTCCCACAGGCTCTTGAAATTCTCTGATTATAGCAACCATCAAAATGTACCATCAGTGCCTATTTACTTCCCTTAAGTATTTGTTGAATAAATGAATGCCAATGAAACAATGCATGACTCATAACTAAGGGGCCTAAGAAGTCAACTCAGGATCCTTCATGTTTTGAGTTGGAAAAATTGATGTGTAATAATAACCATTCCCTTGGGTGCAGTTGCTTGATGTCGTCTTCCTGCCTCCTGCTGGATGGCACACTTCCATGGGTATCTAGATAGACCCCCTTTCACCTCCAGAGCCTCCATCCATTACATTGCTACTGAGAAAACCCATCCTTCCTCACAGCCCCATCTCTTCAAGCCATGAAACCAGACCCCATGTTGCACCTGTCACATGCACATCAACCACCAGTTAAGTTGCACCCAGGCAGTGGGATGAGGCATTCAGGATGTTGTCTAAAAGCACTTGCTTCACCATGAGGTGGTCCAGATTGGAGGAGAACAGTGCCTGGACGGTGGCCAACATGTAGTCCAAACTAGACACAGAGACCAAGGGAACTCCTGAGGTCCTGCTTTATACAGCCAGAGACCTAGGGACAAGCAGTGCGGGGTTATCTGGCTGTCTCTTCTCCCAGGCTGGGAAAGAGACCCTGACTAGAAAGAAAAGGCTTCCTGGAGTTGGGAATAGAAGGAGTAACAGTGACAATAATGAACACCTACTGAGCACTTCTGAGAAGTGACTTACACATTCCCTCACCATTACTGTGGTGGAAAGTATTATTATACTTATCCCCATGTTAAAGACAAAGGAACTGAAGTTTAGAAAGATTCAAAGATAGCACTGTGTCCCATGATCCCCCTCTTCCCCTGTGTGGATGTCCTAGTTTCTCCACCCATCCCTCAGAGACCTGGATTCAAACCCATGTGCACTTCTTGGCCAGTTTGCTTCACTTCTCTGAGCCTCAGTTGCCCCATCTGAACAGGAATGTTCATTTTATCCACCTCATGGAGGCTTCTACGGGATTTAAATGAGGTGATCATGAATGAAAGTGCTCAGCAGGGAGCTTGGCCATGGTCAATGTCATTATTGGGCTGATATTTGCCAAAAGTGCCAGGAAGAGTTGAAGGAGGTAGATGTTGGGGCTTAATGCTTTTCCCACCCCTGAGACCTATGGAAGGAGACGGCAGGATTAGGGATGTAGGGGAGAATGGGAAGCATGTCAGTGACTTCCAGATCAAGGATGAGCCACAGGAGCTCATCAGAGACACCAGCCACTGGCCCAGCCAAAGTTTCCAATCTCTTCAACTTACATCAAGTCAGGGAGTGTGATACTTCCAGCTTTGCTTTTTGTTCTCAGGATTCCCTTGGCTGTTTGGAATCTTGTTGTGCCATATAAATTTTAGGATTGTTTGTTCTATTTCTGTGACAAGTGTCATTGGAACTATGATGGAGATGGCATTGAATCTGTAGATTGCTTTAGGGAGTATGGACATTCTAGCTGTGTTAATTATCCCAATCCAAGAGCATGGAATACCATTCCATTTCTTTGTGTCTCCTTCTATTTCTCTGAACAATGTTTTATCATTTTCAGTATAAAAGTCTTTTACCTCTTTGGTTCAGTTTCTTCCCAGGTATTTTATTCTTTCTGCTTCAATTGTAAATGGGATTTATTTCTTAATTTCTCTTTCTGCTACTTCCTTGTTAGTGTATAAAAAAGCAACTGATTTCTGCATGTTAATTTTGTATCCCACAACTTTACCATTTTCATTTCTTATTTATTTTATTCATTCATTCATTCATTATTGTGGTAACATTGGTTTACACCATTATGCAAATTTGAGGTGTAAATCAGTACATTTCGATTTCTGTGTAGAGTATATCATGCTCACCACCCAAAGCCCAATCACAATCCATCACCATACACATGTGCCTCATCACTCCTTTCACCATCCTTCCTCCCTCCTTACCCTCTAGTGACCACAAATCCAATCTCTGTCTCTATGTGTTTGTTTGTTGTTTTTTTTTAAAGATTTTATTTTTCGTTTTTCTCCCCAAAGCCCACTGGTATATAGTTATATATTCTTCATTGTAGGTCCTTCTAGTTGTGGCATGTGGGATGCTGCCTCAGCGTGGTTTGATGAGCAGTGCCATGTCCGCGCCCAGGATTCGAACCAATGAAACACTGGGCGGCCTGCAGCGGAGCGCGTGAACTTAACCACTCGGCCACGGGGCCAGCCCCTTGTTTATTGTTTTTTATTTATGAATGAGATCATGCAACATTTGACTTCCATACTATGACTTATTCCACATAGCACAGTGGACCCTCAAGTTCCATCCATGTTGTCACAAATGGCCAGATTTCATCCTTTTTTATGGTGAGCAATATTCCATTGTGTATATTTACCACATCTCCTTTTTTTTATTTTAAATATTTTATTTTTCCTTTTTCTCCCCAAAGCCCCCAGGTACATAGTTGTGCATTTTTAGTTGTGTGTCCGTCTAGTTGTATACCACATCTTCTTTACCAATTGGCCCTTGATGGAAACCTTGTTTGCTTCAAAGTCTTGGCTATTGTGAATGATGCTGCCATGAACATAGGGGCGCATACATATTTACATGTTCATGTTTTCATCTTCTTTGGGTAAATACCCTTCATTGGAATAGCTGGATCGTATGGTAGTTCTACTCATAATTATTTTGAGGAATCTCCAAACTGTTTTCCATAGTGGCTGCACCAGTTTGCACTCCCACCCGCTGTGTATGAGAATTCTCTTTTCTCCACATCTTCTCCAACACTTATTTCCTGTCTTGCTAATTACAGGCATTTTGACGGGCATGAGGTGATATCTCATCATAGTTATCATTTGCATTTCCCTGATAATTAGTCACGTTGAACATCTTTTCATGTGCCTGTTGGCCATATGTATATCTTCTTTGGAGAAATGCCTTTTGCCCATTTTTTGATTGGGCTTTTCCATTTTCTCTAGCTGATATGTATGAGTTCCTTATAGATTTTGGATGTTAACCTCTTATCAGATATATGGTTTGCCAACATATTCTAGCGATTGTTAGGTTGTCTTTCTGTTTTGTTGGTGGTTTCCTTTGCTGTGCAGAAGCTTTTTAGTTTGATGTAGCCCCATCTGTTTATTTTTTCTATTGTTTCCCTTGCCCGGTCAGACATAGTACTCGAAAATATACTGCTAAGACCGATGTCAAAGATGGTACTACTTTTATTTTCTTCTAGAATTTTCATGGTTTCAGGTCTTACATTCAAATCTATAGTCCATTTTGAGTTAATTTTTGTGTACGGTGTGAGACAATGGTCTACTTTCATTCTTTTGCAAGTGGCTCTCCAGTTTTCCCAACACCATTTATTGAAGATGCTTTCTTTTGTCTATTGTATGTTGTTTGCTCCCTTGTCAAAAACTAGCTGTCCATAGATGTGTGGGTTTAGTTCTGCCCTCGTGAGTCTGCTCCATTGATCTGTGTGTCTGTTTTTGTGCCCGTACACTGCTGTTTTGATTACTATAGCTCTGTAGTATATTTTGTAATCAGGGAGTGTGATATCTCCAACTTTGTTCTTTTTTCTCAGGATTCCTTTGGGTCTTTTTGGTCTCTTGTTGTGCCATATAAATTTTAGGATTCTTTGTTCTATTTCTGTGACAAATGTCTTTGGAAGTTTGGTAGGGATTGCATTGAGCCTGAAGATTGCTTTAAGATGTATGGACATTTTAACTATGTTAATTCTTCCAATCCAAGAGCGTGGAATATCATTCTATTTCTTTGCATCTTCCATTTCTTTCAACAATGTTTTAACTTTTTGAGTGCAAAGTTCTTTCACCTCATTGGGGAAGTTTCTTCCCAGGTGGCTTATTCCTTTTGCTGCAATTGTAAATGGGATTGCATTTGCAATTTCTCTTTCAGCAAATTCCTTGTTATTGTATAGAAACCTAACATATGTCTTCATGTTGATTTGCATCCTGCAACATTACCATATTCATTCCTTTTTTATTTATTTGTTGCAGTAACATTGGTTTATAACTATATAAATTTCAAGTGTACATGATTATCCTTCGATTTTGGTGTAAGTTACATCATATTCACCACCCAAAGGCTAATTACAATGAATCACCATACCCAAGTGTGTAATTACCCCATTTACCCTCCTGTCTCCCTCCTAACCTCTGGTAATGACCAATCCAATCTCTGTCTCTATGTCTTTGTTTTCATTTTTATCTTCTATATAGGAATGAGATCATATGGTATTTGACTTTCTCACTGTGACTTATCTCACTTAGCATAATACCCTCAAGTTCCATCCATGTTGTCACAAATGGCCAGATTTCATTCTCTTTCATGGCTGAGTGGTATTCCATTGTGGAGTAGTATTCCATTGTGTATATATACCACATCTTCTTTGTCCATTCATCTCTTTTTTTGTTTCATGGAGATTAGCCCTGAGCTAACATCTGCCACCAATCTTCCTCTTTTTGCTGAGGAAGACTGGCCCTAAGCTAACGTCCATGCCCATCTTCTTCTACTTTATATGTGGGATGCCTACCACAGCATGGCTTGCCAAGCAGTGCCATGTCCCCACCTGGGATCCTAACTGGTGAACCGCAGGCCACCAAAGCAGAACATGTGAACTTATCTGCTGGCCCCCATTCATCTCTTAACGGGCACCTAAATGCTTCCAAGTTTTGGCTACTCTGAATGAAGCTGCCATGAACCTAAGGGTGAATATGTCTTTACCTACTCATGTTTTCATGTTCTTTGCAAAAATACCCAGCAGTGGACTGGCTGGGTCATACTGAACTACTATACTTAATCATACTTCTTATTTCCTTTTTTGTTAATTATAGCCATTCTGATGGGTGTAAGTTGGTATCTCGTGATAGTTTTCATTTGCATTTCCCTGATAATTAGTGATGTTGAACATCTTTTCTTGTGCTTGCTGGCCATCAGTATATCTTCATTGGAGAAACGTCTTTTGCCCATTTTTGAGTTGGGTTTTTCGTTTATTTGTTGTTGAGATGTATGAGTTCTTTATATAATTTGGATATTAACAGCTCATACCGTATATGTGATGAGCACGAGTTTGAAAATATCTTCTCCCAATTTTCAGGTTGACTTTTCGTTTTGTTGATGGTTTCCTTTGCTGTACAGAAGCTTTTTCGTTTGATGTACTCTCATTTGTTTATTTTTTCCTTTTCCTGACCAGACATGGTACTTGAAAATACACTGCTATGATCGATGTTGAAGAGGATAGTGCCTATGTTTTCCTCTAGAAGTGTTATGGTTTCAGGTCTTACATTCAAGTCCTCTAATCCGCTTTGAGTTAATTTTTGTGTATGATGTAAGATAATGGTCTTCCATCCTTTTGCAGGTAGCTGTCCAGTTTTCCCCATACCATTTACTGAAGAGACTTTCCTTTGTCCATTGTATGTCCTTTGCTCCCTAGTCAAAAATTAGCTGTCCATAGATATATGGGTTTATTTACCTTGCTCTCAATTCTGTTCCATTGATCTGTGTTCTGTTTTTTGCCACTACAGTGCTGTTTTGATTACTATAGCTTTGTAGTATATTTTGAAATCAGGGAGTGTGGTCCCTCCATCTTTGTTATTTTATTCTCAGGATTCCCTTTTTTACCAAACCAATGTGAGTTTGCTCCTGGTGAGTTAAATCAGGCTCTCCATCAGAAGTACCTGTCTCACAAAGTAAGGCATATTTGCAGCAAATAGGAGACTATGAGTAATCATCTCCCAAGTCATGGCCTCCCTGAACAAAGGGAAGAAGGGATGTTTATTTCAGATAAGAAATGAATATTCAAAAGGGTAAGGTGGGTATTTCCTTGCACAGGGTCAGTTTGAAAACATGCTTCCGCATACACTGTAGGTTATGGTAATAAGGCCTAAGCTCCTCCTGGAGAGATCTCAGCCTTAAAAATAAGGCAAAGGTCATAGGCATTGCTCTTGTGATGAGGCTTTGTCTGATCCAGAGAGCTTGGTGATTGCATCTCCTTAACATAAGGAACAGTAACAACTTGGAAAAACAGTTAAAATATCCATACCCACCCTTGAGTTTCTCGGGGTAACTAGTCGGTGACACAAATCCTTCCTCTGGTTTTATCCTGCGCCTTGTTCTTGAGGGGCACAGGTCGAAGGTCCATGTTCTGTGACTGCTGAGCTTGAGCATTGTCATAGGGACCAGAAGAGGAGCTGAATTTCCAGCTACTCTCAAATAGGTTTGTGGCTCACCACAGGCATAGCCCCAAGTTGTTCATAACAACCACCTGTCATTTTATACCCTCAATATGTTTAGTGTATGTTTAGGATCTGGGCCTACTTGCCCCCAATTCCACCAGCTCTTTATAATCTAGAAACTGAGTTGCCTATCCTTCTCTGATGGACCTAGTCTTGGTGCCCAGGAACATGCCACCCCCTTAGAAGCATACCATCCCTAATTGGTGTGGGGTTGGCTAGGATCCAGGGAAGAGCCTGGGGTGAGTAGGGAGTCATTACTAATCTGTATAGTGTCACCAAAGCAAGAGTTTCAAGACAGAGTGGTTTTCAGGAAAACTCCGAGTCATCAAGTGTCTGTGATGACCTCTCTTGATGTTCAGGCGTGGGCGTCTTTTTAACTCCTGTGTGGTGGGTCCAAGGGGCGACTCCTTAGTTTAGGGAAGAGTGTGTGATTAGTAACACCAAGCGAGGCCCTACCCAAATAGGACATAGTAGATCTTGGGACAAACCACTTTTCCAAGTTTTAAGGAAGACCCAATCTCCTGGCTCATATGGGTGGAGTTTGACCTCCATGGACAAGGGAAGTCAGAAGTTTCCATATTTATTGAGTTCTTCTACCATCTGCTTCAGATTGATTATGTGTTTGATTGCCATGGAAACCTCTTTGCTGGGTTTGTAGCGAATCTGAGTCCTTAGGGAACAGCCTCCCATGAATGATTTCCAAGGGGCTAAGCTTCAGTTTGCCTTTTGAAACTACCCTTATCTGAGTGAGGGCTATTAGCAGTAATTTAGCCAATTTTCCTGCATCTCTTGGCACAATTTTGCTAATGTTTTCTTTAAAGTTTGATTGGCCCACTCAGTTTTTCCTGAAGTTGTGGTCTCTTTGCAGCATGTAGCCCTCCGTTTAATTTTTAAAACTCTGGCTACTTTGGAGGTTATTTTTCATATAAAAGTTGGCCTGTTGTCACTCTGAATTGATCTTGCAACCCCAAATGGGCAATTATTTCTTTTAACACTTTGTTACCACATTCTCCCTTTCTGACCTACAAGGAAGGGCTTCAATGCATCCAGTAAATTTATCCACAAACACCAAGAGGAATTTGTACCCTCCATAGGCCATGGACATAACAGTAAAATCAGCTTGCCAGTCTTCCCCCACCAAAGTTCCCCAAATTTGCATTGCTTTGGCCAGGGTCGGTACAGGAGGCCTGGTTTATGCATTATTCTTCTGGTGATAAATGCACTGTCCAGTTATTGTTTTCAATAAGTTCTTTTATACCTGGGGTGCTTATGACCTTTGTCAGTCATAGGTATATAAGGTTTCTTTTCCATGATGGGTAGAATCATGAGCACTCTTAAGGAGCCCCCAAGCTGTTTGGGGACCCAAATCTTCCCTCATGGGTTTATCATCCAGCCCTTGACTACTGGAGACCACTGATAACCCTGTGTAGTGGTTTCCCTGACTTCATCAGGGGAATTTACACTGGTTTAAATTCATAGAAGGGTAGAATGGGAATTAATGATAATTGGAGAAGCTCTCCTGATATAGCAGCCCTTTTTGCAGCTGCAGCTGCCAAATCATTCCCCTTTATATGCTCTGATTCTCCACTTCGATGGCCTTTACAACGGTCACAGCTAGTTCCTTGGGGCCGTGCACCAGAGGATCTCTGGCTCAAGTTTGATTTCTCTTACTGCTGCCGTTACAAAGTCCTCTTTCTTTACAAATGGCTCCATGAGCATGAATTACAGAGAAAGCATATTTAGGGTCTGTGTATATGGTTAGTATTTTTTCTAGTCCCAATTCCAAAGCTCTGATTGATGCAATTATTTCTGCCTTTTGGGTCAAGGTGACTGGTGTCAGCCCCTTGGCTTCTATAGTTTCATGCAGAGACACTACTGCATAATCTGCTCTTCCTTGTCTGTTACTCACAAAGGCGCTCCCATCTACAAATCGTACCTCCTCTGCATTAGGCAATAGTTCACCCTGGAGATCTCTGTGGGTAGAGTAAACCTGATCAATCACTTCTGGGCAAGCATGGGTAATAGGCCCCTTGGAATCAAGGAGCAGGGTAACTTGGTTTAAGGTATGACAAGGTTTTAAAGAAATCTGAGGGGACCCTAACAGCATAGCTTGATATTGTAGTGTTCTATTCTTGGATAGCCAGAGATGTCCTTTAGTCTCTAGTAGGCTAGAGACTTGCTGGGAGCTCCACATCAGTCAAAGTTTGGCCCATCATCACTTTTTCTGCATTCTTGATTAATAGGAAGGTGGCAGCTACAGTTCTCAAGCATGGGAGTCATCATTTTGCCACAATAATAGGCTACCACGCTTTTAGGGGGTCTCAGCATTTGGGTTAGCACTCCTGTAGCTACTCCCTGTCTGTCACAGGCACATAGGTCAAATGTTTTGCTCAGGTCTGGTAAGGCCAGTGTAGGTGCTTCCATTAGCAAGTTTTAAGCTTATTGAAAGTTTGGTGACATAGCTTATCCCATTCAAAGGGGTCTATTTCTAGCCCCTGCAGCTTATCCTAGAGAGGCTTAGCAATTAATCCAAAGTTAGGGATCTAAATGCAGCAAAAGCCAGCCATCCCCAAGAATCCTCAGAGCTGCCTGCAAATTTTTGGTGAAGCAAGTGGACATATTACCATTTTCCTCTCTAGGGGAAGGCCGTGTTGTCCCCTTGAAATGATGAACCCCAAGTACTTTACAGTATCTTTAGATATTTGTGCCTTCCCTTTAGACACTTTATATCCCTTACTGGCTAAGAAGTTTAACATTTTAACTCAGTTTTGACACTACCTGGGGATAGAATCAGATCCCACAGGTTAAGTGTTCACTCCCACAGGATTGCCCTTTGCCTCCCATTTTAGATGCCAATTGTAAGTTCAGGTTGTCACCTGTGCTTCTGAGCAACCAGCCACAGAGTAGATGTTCCCACAGCCCCCTCATTGTGTTTGATTATTTTGATAGAGCGGCTCACAGAGCTCAGGAAAACATTTTACTTAGCAGCCAGATGGAAGAGATGCATAGAGTAAAATACGTGGGGCAAGGACGTGGAGCTCCCAGACCCTCTCTGGGCATGCCACTCTCCCCAAATCTCCCTGGGTGTTTACCAACCCAGAAGCTCTCTGAAGCCCATCCCTTTGGATTTTAATGGAGACTCCCCTACATAGGCACAGTTGATTACGTCATTGGCCTTTGACAATCGAACTCAATCTTCAGCCCCTCTCCTCACCCTGGACGTGTGGAGAGGGGGATGGGGCTGAAAATCCCAACCCTGAATCACAAAATATCTTTCCTATTTTCCCACACACCAGCCTCCACCCTTAGGGGCTTTCCAAATGTCACCTTATTAACATAAATTCAATGTGGTTGAAAGGGTCTTGTTAGGAATAACAAAAGACACCTCTTTCCCCTTTATTGCTCTGGAGTTATTTCAGGAACTGAGGACTAAAGTAATTGTTATAACAATATATGCCTCTATGGCTCTTATATGGGAAATTACAAGAGTTTTTGGATCTCTGTGCCAGAAACAAAATGAAGATATTTACTATTATAAATCCAGTACTGTACAGCATTGACAGCACTACGGTCTTGAACAAACCTACATTCCCCAGTTCTAAAAACATATTGATTATACGAAAGATTCATCTTTATGGCTTCTGGCTTCGGGGGGTATTGTTTTACCGGGGCCAGCAAACTGCCTGCTTCAGTTTTACCTTTACTGACATGGCACTGGCTGCTCACTCCACCTGTCCTTGTGCCTATAATTCTGAGTTAGCTTAACTTAAAATATTTAGTGGAATCTCTTCCTTCTCAGGTGCTGGTGTATCCTGTAATAGGGCCATAAGCCCAATACCCAAACGTTTTGGATCTTGGATCTCTACTTTATCTTTTTCCCTGCTTATTGAGGCCCCTAACTTAGATAACTTGTCCCTCCCTAGAGGGGGAACAAGGCATTCTGGTACATACAGAAAGAAATGCTTAAGTATTTTTTATCCTGTTTCATAGGTCAAGGGGCTCCAGAAAACTTTTGGTCTCCGCTTTGCCTCATACACCTTTGAGGCTACATCTTTAACTTTTTGAAAGGTTTCTCTTTTTGGTATTCAGCAGCGAGAATGTGGCTCCAGTATTGACCAAAAATTTTAACATGTTCTCCTCCTACGGCCAAGGTCACCCCTAGAGCCAACTGGGGAGCCACATGGCCCTGTCACATCTCATCTGTGGTCAAGAGAAGATGCCGTGGCTTGGTCCTGTTCAATCTCTGCCCTCTCTGGCAATGGTTGGGACAGTCCTGCTGCCAATGCCCTTCCAGTTTGCAGTACACACACCCAAATTTGTTGGTGGCTTTCTGGTCACTGGTTGGGGGCTCAGGTCACTCACTCCTTCTCTTCCTCAGGTTACCTTGAACAGACTTGAAGGGCCACACCTAACAGGGTGGCTTGCTTTTTGATCTTCTTGTCTTCCTCTTCGTGATCATCAGGATCACTGGGATTCCACACAGCATCGGTCTCTGGCACAGGCTGTTCACTAAACCTGCCAATGGCTGATCCTGGGTCATATTCATTATATGCTTCTTCTCTAGCATTTAATAGAACAGCTGACTTTTCCTCAGCCATAAGGAGAGTAAATAACACTCTTCGAATATCTGCCAAGACATGGCTAAGAGCAAAAGTTCTAATGCAGTGAGATCAGGGCTGGAAAGAAACTGCGTTTCACAGGCCTTTGTAGGAGATGTTGCCGGGAGGCTGGAAGAGCACTGTGGAGAGCGAGCTGTTTCTCAGCTTGCCACAGAGCTGGAAGCCAGACGCTTTGGGGCCTGTCTCCTCTTGAGGAGACAAGGCAGGACTTCGTGCCTTGCAGCTCTAGGGCAATGTAGGCCAAGGCAGAGCACAAGTTCTACTTCAGCGACATCAGGCCTGCAAATAAACTGCGTTTCACAGGCCTTTGTAAGAGGTGTTCCCGGTAGGCTGTAAGAGCACTGTGAAGAGAGAGTTGTTTCTTAGATTCCCAAAGAGCAGGAAGCAAGATACTTTGGGGCCCATCACCTCCTGAGCAAACAAGGCGCGACTTTGTGCATTGCAGCTCTAGGGTAATGTAGCACACGGCAGAGCAGAAGTTCTACTTCAGCGAGATCAGGCCTGCAAAGAAACTGCGTTTCACAGGCCTTTGTAAGAGATGTTCCCGGTAGGCTGTAAGAGCACTGTGCAGAGCCAGTTATTTCTTATCTTCCCAAAGAGCTGGAAGCAAGACGCTTTGGGGCTTGTCTCCCCCTTTGGAAACAAGGCAGGACTTTGTGCCTTGCAGCTCTAGGGTAATGTAGCACACGGCAGAGCACAAGTTCTACTTCAGCCAGATCAGGCGTGCAAAGAAACTGCGTTTCACAGGCCTTTGTAAGAGATGTTCCCAGTAGGCTGAAAGAGCACTGTGGAGAGCGGGTTGTTTCTTAGCTTCCCAGAGAGCTGGAAGCCAGAAGCTTTGGGGCCTGTGTGCCCTTGAGGAGAGAAGGCAGGTCTTTGCGCCTTGCACCTCCAGGGCAATATAGGACACCACAGAGAAGAAGTTCTACTTCATCGAGATCAGGGTTGGGAAGAAACTGCTTTTCACAGGCCTTTGTAAGACATGTTCCCGGTAGACTGTAAGAGCACTGTGGAGAGCGAGTTGTCTCTTAGCATCCCAGAGAGCTGGAAGCCAGACGCTTCTGGGCCTGTGTCCCCTTCTTGAGACAAGGCAGGGCTTTGGGCCTTGCAGCTCTAGGGCTATGTAGGAAATGGCAGACCAGAAGTTCTACTTCATCGAGATCTGAGCTGAGAATAAGACCTTTGTAAGACATGATCCCGGTAGGCTGTAAGAGCTCTGTGGAGAGCGAGTTGTCTGTTAGATTCCCAGAGAGCTGGAAGCCAGACGCTTAGGCGCCTGTCTGCCCTTGAGGAGACAATGCAGGACTTTATGCCTTGCAGCTCTAGGGCGATGTAGGACACGGCAGAGCATAAGTTCTACTTCAGCGAGATCAGGGCTTGGAAGAAACTGCATTTCACACGCCTTTGTTAGACATGTTCCAGGTAGGCTGTAAGAGCACTGTGGAGAGCGAGTTGTCTCAGATTATCAGAGAGCTGGAAGCCAGACGCTTTGGGGCATCTCTGCCCATGTGGTCACAAGGCAGGACTTTTTGCCTTGCAGCTCTAGGGCAATGTAGGACACGGAAGAGCACAACTTCTACTTCAGCAAGATCAGGGCTGGGAAGAAACTGCGTTTCACAGGCCTTTGTAAGACATGTTCTCGGTAGGCTGTAAGAGCACTGAGGAGAGCGACTCTTTTCTTAGCTTCCCAGAGAGCTGGCAGCCAGACACTTTGTCGCCTGTCTGCCCTTGAGGAGACAAGGCAGGAATTTATCCCTTGCAGATCTAGTGCAAAGTAGCACACAGCAGAGCAGAAGTTCCAATTCAGCGAGTTAAGGGCTGGGAAGAATCTGCGTTTCACAGGCCTTTGTAGGACATGTTCCCGGTAGGCTGTAAGAGCACTGTGGAGAGCGAGTTGCCTCTTAGCTTCCCTGAGAGCTGGAAGCCAGACGCTTTGGGGCCTGTCTGGCCTTGAGTAGACAAGGCAGGACTTTGTGCCTTGCAACTCTATGGCAATGAAGGATACGGCAGAGCAGAAGCTCTACCTCAGCTACATCAGGGCTGGGAAGAAACTGCGTTTCACAGGCCTTTGTAAGACATGTTAACGGTAGGCTGTAAGAGCACTGTGGAGAGAGTTGTCTCCTAGCTTCCCAGAGAGCTGGAAGCCAGACGCTTTGTGGCCTGTCTGCCCTTGAAGAGACAAGGCAGGAATTTGTCCCTTACAGATATAGGGCAATGTAGGACACGGCAGAGCAGAAGTTCTACTTCAGCCAGATCAGGGCTGGGAAGAAACTGCGTTTCACACGCAATTGTTAGACATGATCCCGGTAGGCTATAAGAGCAGTGTAGAGAGCGAATGGTCTCTTAGTTTCCCAGACAGCTGGAAGCAAGACATTTGGGGCCTCTCTGCTCTTGAGGTGACAAGGCAGGACTTTTTAACTTGCAGCTCTAGGGCAATGTAGGACACGGCAGAGCAGAAGTTCTACTTCAAGCAGTTCAGGGCTGGGAAGAAACTGCGTTTCCCAGGCCTTTGTAGGACATGTTCCTGGTAGGGTGTAAGAGCACTGAGGAGAGCGAGTTGTCTCTTAGCTTCCGAGAGAGCTGGAAGCCAGACGCTTTGGGGCCTGTCTGCCCTTGAGGAGACAAGGCAGGTATTTGTCCCCTGCGGATCTAGGGCAATGTAGGACACGGCAGAGCAGAAGTCCTACTTCAGCGAGTTCAGGGCTGGGAAGAAACTGCGTTTCACAGACCTTTGTAAGACATGTTCCCGGTAGGGTGTAAGAGCACTGTGGAGAGCGAGTTGTCTCATAGCTTCCCAGAAGGCTGGAAACCAGAGGCGTTGCGGCCTGTCTGCCCTTGAGGAGGCAAGGCAGGAATTTGTCCTTTGCAGATCTAGTGCAATGTAGCACACGGCAGAGCAGAAGTTCTACTTCATCGAGATCAGGGCTGGGAAGAAACTGCGTTTCACACGCCTTTGTATGACATGTTCCCGGTAGGATGTAAGAGCACTGTGGAGAGCGAATGGTCTCTTAGTTTCCCAGAGAGCTGGAAGCCAGACGTTTGGGGCCTCTCTGCTCTTGAGGGGACAATGCAGGACTTTGTGCCTTGCAACTCTATGGCAATGTAGGACACGGCAGAGCAGAACTTCTACCTCTGCTAGATCAGGGATGGAAAGAAACCGCCTTTCACAGGCCTTTGTAAGGCATGTTCCCGGTAGGCTGTAAGAGCACTGTGGAGAGCGAGTTGTCTCTTAGCTTCCCAGAGAGCTGGAAGCCAGACACTCTGTGGCCTGTCTGCCCTTGAGGAGACAAGGCAGGAATTTGTCCCTTACAGATATAGGGCAATGTAGGACACGGCAGAGCAGAAGTTCTACTTCAGCCAGATCAGGCCTGGGAAGACACTGCATTTCACAGTCTTTGTAAGACATGTTCCTGGTAGGCTGTAAGAGCACTGTGGATTGCGAGTTGTGTCTTAGCTTACCAGAGAGCTTAAAGCCAGACGCTTTGGGGCCTATCTACCCTTGAGGAGACACGGGAGGAATTTGTCCCTTGCAGCTGTAGGGCAATGTAGGACACGGCAGAGCAACGTTCTACTTCAGCCAGATCCGGGCTGGGAAGACACTGCGTTTCACTGGCCTCTGTAAGACATGTTTCCTGTAGGCTGTAAGAGCACTGTGGATTGCGAGTTGTTTCTTAGATTTCCATAGAGCTGGAAGAGAGACGCTTTGTGACCGGTGTGCTCTTTAGGTGGCAAGGCAGGAATTTGTCCCTTGCAGCTCTAGGGCAATGTAGGACACGGCAGAGCAGAATTTCTACTTCAGCCAGATCAGTCCTGGGAAGACATTGCGTTTCACTGGCCTTTGTAAGCCATGTTCCCGGTAGGCTGTAAGAGCACTGTGGCTTGCCAGTTGTTTCTTAGCTTGCCATAGAGCTGGAAGCCAGACGCTGTGTGACCGGTCTGCTCTTTAGGAGGCAAGGCATGAATTTGTGCCTTGCAGCTCTAGGGCAAAATAGGACACGGCAGAGCAGAAGTTCTTCTTCAGCGATTTCAGGGCTATGAAGAAACTTCGTTTCACAGGCCCCTGTAAGACATGTTCCCTGTTGGCAGTAAGAGCACTGTGCAGAGAGAGTTGTCTCTTAGCTTCCCAGAGAGCTGGAAGCCAGATGCTTTGTGGCCTGTCTGCCCTTGAGGAGACATTGCAGGAATATATCCCTTGCAGCTCTAGGGCAATGTAGGAGGCGGCAGAGCAGAAGTCCTACTTCAGCGAGTTCAGGGCTGGGAAGAAACTGCGTTTCACAGGCCTTTGTAAGACATGTTAATGGTAGGCTGTAAGAGCACTGTGGAGAGAAAGTTGTCTCCTAGCTTCCCAGAGAGCTGGAAGCCAGATGCTTTGTGGCCTGTCTGCCCTTGAGGAGACAACGCAGGAATTCGTCCCTTGCAGATGTAGGGCAATGTAGGATACAGCAGAGCAGACGTTCTACCTCAGCTAGATCAGGGCTGGGAAGAATCTGCGTTTCACATGCCTTTGTAAGACATGTTCCCGGTAGGATTTAAGAGCACTGTGGAGAGCGAGTTGTATCTTAGCTTCCCAGAAGGCTGGAAACCAGAGGCGTTGCGGTTTGTCTGCCCTTGAGGAGACAAGGCAGGAATTTGTCCTTTGCAGATCTGGTGCAATGTAGCACACGGCAGAGCAGAATTTCCACTTCATCGAGACCAGGGCTGGGAAGAAACTGCGTTTCTCACGCCATTGTAAGACATATTCCCGGTAGGCTGTAAGAGCACTGTGGAGAGCGAATGGTCTGTTTCCCAGTGAGCTGGAAGCCAGACATTTGGGGCCTCTCTGCTGTTGAGGTGACAAGGCAGGACTTTGTGCCTTGCAACTCTATGGCAATGTAGGACACGGCAGAGCTGAAGTTCTACCTCTGATAGATCAGGGCTGGAAAGAAACTGCATTTCATAGGCCTTTGTAAGACATATTAACGGTAGGCTGTAAGAGCACTGTTGAGAGCGAGTTGTCTCCTAGCTTCCCAGAGAGCTGGAAGCCAGACGCTTTGGGGCCTGTCTGTCATTGAGGAGACAAGGCAGGAGTTTGTCCCTTGCTGATGTAGGGCAATGTAGGACATGGCACAGCAGAAGTTCTACTTGAGACACATTAGGGCTGGGAAGAAAGTACGTTTCACATGCCTTTGTAAGACATGTTCCCGGTAGGCTGTAAGAGCACTGTGGAGAGCGAGTTGTTTCTTAGTTTCCCAGAGAGATGGCAGCCAGACGCTTTGTCGCCTGTCTGCCCTTGAGGAGACAAGGCCGGCATTTGTCACTTGCGTATCTAGGGCAATGAAGGAACGGCAGAGCAGAAGTTCTTCTTCAGTGAGATCAGGGCTGGGAAGAAACTGAGTTTCACAGGCCCTTGTAAGACATGTCCACGGTAGGCTGTAAGAGTACTGTGTAGAGCGAGTTGTCTCTTGGCTTCCCAGAGAGCTGGAAGCCAGAAGCTCTCTGGCCTGTCTGCCCTTGAAGAGACAAGGCAGGAATTTGACCCTTGCAGCTCTAGGGCAATGCAGGACACGGCAGAGCACAAGTTCAACCTCAGCTAGATCAGGGATGGGAAGGCCATGCGTTTCCGAGGCCTTTGTAAGACATGTTCCCAGTAGGCTGTAATAGGACTGTGGAGATCGAGTTGTTTCTTAGCTTCCCAGAGAGCTGGAAGCCAGAGGCTTTGTGGCCTGTCTGCCCTTGAGGAGACAAGGCAGGAATTAGTCCCTTGCAGCTCTAGGGCAATGTAGGACATGACACAGCAGAAGTTCTACTTCAGCCAGATCAGGACTGGGAAGACACTGCATTTCACATGCCTTTGAAAGACCTGTTTCTGTTAGGCTGTAAGAACACTGAGGATTGTGAGTTTTTTCTTACCTTACCAGAGAGCTGGAAGCCAGATGCTTTGCGGCCTTTCTGCCCTTGTGTAGACAAGGCAGGAATTTGTCCCTTGCAGCTCTAGGTCAATGCAGGACACGGCAGAGCAGAAGTTCAACCTCAGCTAGATCAGGGATGGGAAGACCATGCGTTTCCGAGGCCTTTGTAAGACATGTTACCGGTAGGCTGTAATATCACTGTGGAGAGCGAGTTGTCTCTTAGCTTCCCAGAGAGCGGCAAGCCAGACGCTTTGTGGCCTGTCTGCCCTTGAGGAGACAAGGCAGGAATTTGTCCCTTGCAGCTCTAGGGCAATGTATGACACGGCAGAGTGCAAGTTCTACTTCAGCAAGATCAGGCCAGGGAAGACACTGCATTTCAGACGCCTTTGTAGGACATTTTCCCGGTAGGCTGTGAGAACCCTCTTGAGAGCCATTTGTCTCTTAGCTTCCCAGAGATGTGGAAGCCAGACGTTTTGCGGCCTGTCTGCCTTGAGGAGACATTGCAGGAATTTGTCCCTTGCAGCTCTAGGGCAATGTAGGAGACCGCAGAGCAGTTCTACTTCAGCCAGATCAGGGCTGGGAAGACACTGCATATCCCAGGCCTTGGTAAGACATGTTCCCCGTAGGCTGTAAGAGCAGTGTACAGAGCGCATTGTCTCTTAGCATCCCAGAGAGCTGGAAGCCAGACGCTTTGTGGCCTGTCTGACCTTGAGGACAATAGGCAGGGCTTTGTGCCTTGCAGCTCTATGCCTATGTAGGACACGGCAGAGCACTTCAGTGAGATAAGGCCTGGGAAGACACTGCGTTTCACAGGCATTTGTAAGACATCATCCCGGTAGGGTGTAAGAGCACTGTGGATTGCGAGTTGTTTCTTAGCTTCACCGAGAGCTGGAAGCCAGACGCTTTTGGGCCTGTCTGCCCTTTCGGAGACAAGGCAGGCCTTTGTGCCTTGCAGCTATAAGGCTATGTAGGACATGGCAGAACGGAATTTCTACTTCAGCGAGATCAGGCCTGGGAAGACACTGCATTTCACAGGCCTTTGAAAGACATGTTCCCGTTAGGCTGTAAGAACACTGGCTATTGGGAGTTGCTTCTTAGCTTCCCAGAGAGCTGGAAGCCATATGCTTTGCGGCCTATCTGCCCTTGAGGAGACAAGGCAGGAATTTGTCCCTTGCAGCTCTAGGGCAATGGAGGACACAGCAGAGCAGAAGTACTACTTCAGCCAGATCAGGACTGCGAAGACACTGCATTTCACAGGTCTTTGTTAGACATGTTTCCAGTAGGCTGTAAGAGCAGTGCGCAGAGGGAGTTGTCTGTTAGGTTCCCAGAAAGCTGGAAGCCAGACACTTTGTGCACTGTCTGCCCTTGACGATACAAGACAGGGCTTGGTGTCTTGCAGCTCTATGACTATGTAGGATACGGCAGAGCAGAACTTCTACTTCAGCCAGTCAGGTCGGGGAAGAAAGTGAATTTCTCAGTTGTTTGTAAGCCATGTTCCTCGTAGGCTGTAAGAGCACCGTGCAGAGCGATTTGTCTATTAGCTTCCAAGAAAGCTGGAAGCCAGACCCTTTGTTGCCTGTCTGCCCTTGAGGAGACAAGGCAAGAATTTGTCCCTTGCAGCTCTAGGGCAATGTAGGACATGGCACAGCAGAAGTTCTACTTCAGCCTGATCAGGACTGGGAAGACGCTGAATTTCACAGGCCTTTGTAAGACATGTTCCCGGTAGGCTGTAAGAGCACTGTGGAGAGCAAGTTGTCTCTCGGCTTCCCAGAGAGCTGGAAGCCAGACGCTTTGTGGCCTGTCTGCCCTTGAGGAGACAAGGCAGGGCTTTGTGCCTTGCAGCTCTATGGCTATGTAGGACATGACACAGCACAAGTTCTACTTCAGCGGGATCAGGGCTGGGAAGACACTGCGTTTCACTGGCCTTTGTAATACATGTTCCCGGTACGCTGTAAGAGCACTGTGGATTGCGAGGTGTCTCTTAGCTTCCCGGAGAGCTGTAAGCCTGACGCTTTGGGGACTGTCTACCATTGAGGAGACAAGGCAGGAATTTGTCCCTTGCAGCTCTAGGGCAATGTAGGAAACGGCAGAGCAGAAGTTCTACTTCAGCCAGATCAGGCTTGGGAAGACACTGCATTTCACCGGCCTTTGTAAGACATGTTCCCGGTAGTCTGTAAGAGCACTGTGTAGAGCAAGTTGTCTCTTAGCTTCCCAGAGAGCTGAAAGCGAGACGCTTTGGGCCCTGTCTGCCCCTGCGGAGACAAGGCAGGGCTTTGTGCCTTGCAGCTCTATGCCTATGTAGGAAACGACAAAGCACTTCAGTGAGATAAGGCCTTGCAAGACACTGCGTTTCACAGGCCTTTGTAAGACATGTTCCCGGTAGGCTGTAAGAACACTCTGGAGAGCCAGTTGTTTCTTAGCTTCCCAGAGAGCTGGAAGCCAGACGCTTTGGGGCCTGTCTGCCCTTGAGCAGACAAGGCAGTAATTTGTCCCTTGCAGCTCTAGGGCAATGCAGGACACGGCAGAGCAGAAGTTCAACCTCAGCTAGATCAGGGATGGGAAGACTATGCGTTTCCGAGGCCATTGTAAGACATGTTCCCTGTAGGCTGTAATAGCACTGTGGAGATGGAGTTGTTTCTTAGCTTCCCAGAGAGCTGGAATCCAGACGCTTTGTGGCCTGTCTGCCCTTGAGGAGACAAGGAAGGAATTTGTCCCTTGCAGATCTAGGGCAGTGTAGATCTCAGGAGATGGGAAGTTCTAATTCAGCCAGATCAGGCCTGGGAAGACACTGCATTTCACAGGCCTTTGAAAGACATGTTCCCGTTAGGCTGTAAGAACACTGTGGATTGCGAGTTGTTTCTTAGCTTCCCAGAGAGCTGGAAGGAGACGCTTTGCGGCCTGTCTGCCCTTGAGGAGACAAGGCAGGAATTTGTCCCTTGCAGCTCTAGGGAAATGCAGGACAGGGTAGAGCAGAAGTTCAAACTCAGCTAGATCAGGGATAGGAAGACCATTCGTTTCCGAGGCCTTTGTAAGACATGTTCCCAGTAGGCTGGAATAGCACTGTGGAGAGCGAGTTGTTTGTTAGCTTCCCAGAGAGCTGGAAGCCAGACGCTGTGTGGCCTGTCTGCCCTTGAGGAGACAAGGCAGGGATTTGTGCCTTGCAGCTCTCTGCCTATGTAGGACACGGCAGAGCACTTCAGTGAGATAATGCCTGGGAAGACTCTGCGTTTCACAGGCCTTTGTAAGACATGTTCCCGGTAGGCTGTAAGAGCACTGTGTATTGCGAGATGTTTCTTAGCTTCCCTGAGAGCTGGAAGCCAGACGCTTTGGGGCCTGTCTGCCCTTGAGGAGACAAGGCAGGCATTTATCCCTTGCAGCTCTAGGGCAATGTAGGACACGGTAGAGCAGAAGTTGTACTTCAGCCAGATGAGGCCTGGGAAGACAGTGCATTTCACATGCCGTTGTAGGACATGTACCCTGTAGGCTGTAAGAACACTCTGGAGAGCCAGTTGTCTCTTAGCTTCCCAGAGATCTGGAAGCCAGACACTTTGCGGCCTGTCAGCCCTTGATGAGACATTACAGGAATTTGTCACTTGCAGCTCTATTGCAATTTAGGAGACGGCAGAGCAGAAGTTCTACTTCAGCCAGATCAGGGCTGGGTAGACACTGCATTTCACAGGCTTTTGTAAGACATGTTCCTGGTAGGCTGTAAGAGCAGTGTACAGAGCGAGTTGTTTCTTAGCTTCCCAGAAAGCTGGAAGCCAGACACTTTGTGGCCTGTCCGCCCTTGAGTAGACAAGGCAGGAATTTATCCCTGGCAGCTCTAGGGCAATGTAGGACACGGCAGAGAAGAAGTTCTACTTCAGCCAGATCAGGACTGCGAAGACACTGCATTTCACAGGCCTTTGTTAGACATGTTGCCAGTAGGCTGTAAGAGCAGTGCGCAGAGGGAGTTATCTGTTAGGTTCCCAGAAAGCTGGAAGCCAGACGCTTTGTGGCTTGTCTGCCCTTGAGGAGAAATGGCAGGTATTTGTACGTTGCAGCTCTAGGGCAATGGAGGACATGGCACAGCAGAAGTTCTACTTCAGCCAGATCAGGCCTGGGAAGACACTGCATTTCACAGGCCTTTGTAAGGAATGTTCCCGGTAGGCTGTAAGAGCACTGTGGAGAGCGAGTTGCCTCTTAGCTTCCCAGAGATCTGGAAGCCAGACGCTATGTGGCTTGTCTGCCCTTGAGGAGACAAGGCAGGAATTTGACCCTTGCAGCTCTAGGGCAATGCAGGACACGGCAGAGCACAAGTTCAACCTCAGCTAGATCAGTGATGGGAAGGCCATGCGTTTCTGAGGCCTTTGTAAGACATGTTCCCAGTACGCTGTAATAGGACTGTGGAGATCGAGTTGTTTCTTAGCTTCCCAGAGAGCTGGAAGCCAGAGGCTTTGTGGCCTGTCTGCCATGGAGGAGAAAAGGCAGGAATTTGTCCCTTGCAGCTCTTGGGCAATGTAGGACACGGCAGAGCGCAAGTTCTACTTCAGCAAGATCAGGCCTGGGAAGACACTGCATTTCACACGCCTTTGTAGGACATGTTCCCGGTAGGCTGTGACAACCCTCTTGAGAGCTAGTTGTCTCTTAGCTTCCCAGAGATCTGGAAGCCAGACGCTTTGCGGCCTGTATGCCCTTGAGGAGACATTACAGGAATTTGTCCTTTGCAGCTCAAGGGTAATGTAGGACACGGCAGAGCAGAAGTTCTACTTCAGCCAGATAAGGGCTGGGAAGACACTGCATTTCACAGGCCTTTGTAAGACATGTTCCCCATAGGCTGTAAGAGCAGTGTGCAGAGGGAGTTGTCTCTTAGCTTCCCAGAGAGCTGTAAGCCAGACGCTTTGTGGACTGTCTGCCCTTGACGATACAAGACAGGGCTTGGTGTCTTGCAGCTCTATGCCTATGTAGGATATGGCAGAGCAGAACTTCTACTTCAGCCAGTCAGGTCGGGGAAGACAGTGAATTTCTCAGGTGTTTGTAAGCCATGTTCCTCGTAGGCTGTAAGAGCACCGTGCAGAGCGATTTGTCTATTAGCTTCCAAGAAAGCTGGAAGCCAGACCCTTTGTTGCCTGTCTGCCCTTGAGGAGACAAGGCAAGAATTTGTCCCTTGCAGCTCTAGGGCAATGTAGGACATGGCACAGCAGAAGTTCTACTTCAGCCTGATCAGGACTGGGAAGACACTGAATTTCACAGGCCTTTGTAAGACATGTTCCCGGTAGGCTGTAAGAGCACTGTGGAGAGCGAGTTGTCTCTCGGCTTCCCAGAGAGCTGGAAGCCAGACGCTTTGTGGCCTGTCTGCCCTTGAGGAGACAAGGCAGGGCTTTGTGCCTTACAGCTCTATGGCTATGTAGGACATGACACAGCACAAGTTCTACTTCAGCGAGATCAGGGCTGGGAAGACACTGCGTTTCACAGGCCTTTGTAATACATGTTCCCGGTACGGTGTAAGAGCACTGTGGATTGCGAGGTGTCTCTTAGCTTCCCAGAGAGCTGTAAGCCTGACGCTTTGGTGACTGTCTACCATTGAGGAGACAAGGCAGGAATTTGTCCCTTGCAGCTCTAGGGCAATGTAGGAAACGGCAGAGCAGAAGTTCTACTTCAGCCAGATCAGGCTTGGGAAGACACTGCATTTCACCGGCCTTTGTAAGACATGTTCCCGGTAGGCTGTAAGAGCACTGTGTAGAGCAAGTTGTCTCTTAGCTTCCCAGAGAGCTGGAAGCGAGACGCTTTGGGCCCTGTCTGCCCCTGCGGAGACAAGGCAGGGCTTTGTGCCTTGCAGCTCTATGCCTATGTAGGACATGACACTGCACTTCAGCGAGATAAGGCCTGGGAAGGCACTGCATTTCAGAGGTCTTTGTAAGACATATTGCCGGTAGGCTGTAAGACCACTGTGGATTGCGAGTTGTTTCTTAGCTTCCCAGAGAGCTGGCAGCCAGAAGCTTTGTGGCCTGTCTGCCCTTGTGGAGACAAGGCAGGAATTTGTCCCTTGCAGATCTAGATCAATGTAGAACACGGCAGAGCTTAAGTTCTACTTCAGCCAGATCAGGAATTGGAAGACACTGCATTTCACATGCCTTTGTAAGACATGTTCCCGGTAGGCTGTAAGAACACTCTGGAGAGCCAGGTGTCTCTTAGCTTCCCAGAGAGTTGGAGTCCAGACGCTTTGTGGCTGTCTGCCCATGAGGAGACAAGGCAGGAATTTATCCCTTGCAGCTCTAGGGCAATGTAGGACACGGCAGAGTGGATCTTCTTCTTCAGCCAGATCAGGCCTCTGAAGACATTGCATTTCACCGTCATTTGTCAGACATGTTCCCGGTGGGCTGTCAGAGCACTGTGGAGAGCAAGTTGTCTCTTAGCTTCCCAGAGAGCTGGAAGCCAGGCTCTTGTGGCCTGTCTGGCCTGGAGGAGACAAGGCAGGGCTTTGTGCCTTGCAGCTCTATGCCTATGTAGGACACGACATAGCACAAGTTCTACTTCAGCGAGATCAGGGATGGGAAGACACTGCGTTTCACAGGCCTTTGTAAGACATGTTCCCCGTAGGCTGTAAGAGCACTGTGGATTGCGAGTTGTTTCTTAGCTTCCCAGAGAGCTGTAAGCCAGACGCTTTGGGGCCTGTCAGGCATTGAGGAGACAAGGCAGGGCTTTGTGCCTTGCAGCTCTATGCCTATGTAGGACACGACAGAGCACTTCAGCCAGATAAGGCCTGGGAAGATACTGTGTTTCACATGTCTTTGTAAGACATGTTCCCAGTAGGCGGTAAGAGCACTGTGGATTGCGAATTGTTTCTTAGCTTACCAGAGTGCTGTAAGCAGGACGATTTCTGGCCTGTCTCCCCTTGAGGAGACAAGGCAGGAAT
Organism: Equus caballus; assembly: GCF_041296265.1. Lineage (NCBI taxonomy): Eukaryota > Metazoa > Chordata > Mammalia > Perissodactyla > Equidae > Equus > Equus caballus. Next base: position 18,894,754 of record NC_091695.1, read on the forward strand.
TTGTCCCTTGCAGCTCTAGGGCAATGCAGGACACGGCAGAGCAGAAGTGCAACCTCAGCTAGATCAGGGATGGGAAGACTATGCGTTTCCGAGGCCTTTGTAAGACATGTTCCCTGTAGGCTGTAATAGCACTGTGGAAAGGGAGTTGTTTCTTAGCTTCCCAGAGAGCTGGAAATCAGATGCTTTGTGGCCTGACTGCCCTTGAGGAGACAAGGAAGGTATTTGTCCCTTGCAGATCTAGGGCAGTGTAGAACTCAGCAGAGCAGAAGTTCTAATTCAGCCAGATCAGGCCTGGGAAGACACTGCATTTCACAGGCCTGTGAAAGATATGTTCCCGCTAGGCTGTAAGAGCAGTGTGCAGAGTGAGTTGTCTGTTAGCTTCCCAGAAACCTGGAAGCCAGACGCTTTGTGGAATGTCTGCCCTTGAGGAGCCAAGGCAAGAGTTTGTCACTTGTGGCTCTAGGGCAATGTAGGACACATCAGAGCAGAAGTTCTACTTCAGCCAGATCAGGCCTTGGGAAGACACTGCATTTAACCAGCCTTTGTAAGACATGTTCCCGGTAGGCTGTAAGAGCACTGTGTAGAGCGCGTTGTCTCTTAGCTTCCCACAGACCTGGAAGCCTGATGCTTTGTGGCCTTTCTGTCCTTGAGGAGACAAGGCAGGGCTTTGTGCCTTGTAGCTCTAAGGCTATGTAGTACATGACAGAACGGAAGTTCTACTTCAGCGAGATCAGGCCTGGGAAGACACTTCATTTCACAGGCCTTTGAAAGACATGTTCCCGTTAGGCTGTAAGAACACTGTGGATTGCGAGTTGTTTCTTAGCTTCCCAGTGAGCTGGAAGCCAGACGCTTTGCGGCCTGTCTGCCCTTGAGGAGACAAGGCAGGAATTTGTACCTTGCAGCTCTAGGGCAATGTAGGAGACGGCAGAGCAGAAGTTCTACTTCAGCCAGATCAGAGCTGGGAAGACACTTCATTTCACAGGCTTTTGTAAGACATGTTCCCGGTAGGCTGTAAGAGCAGTGTGCAGAGGGAGTTGTCTGTTACGTTCCCAGAAAGCTGGAAGGCAGACGCTTTGTGGCTTGTCTGCCCTTGAGGAGACAAGGCAGGAATTTGTCCCTTGCTGCTCTAGGGCAATGCAGGACACGGCAGAGCAGAAGTTCAACATCAGCTACATCAGGGATGGGAAGACCATGCGTTTCCGAGGCCTTTGTAAGACATGATCCCAGTAGGCTGTAATAGCACTGTGGAGAGCGAGTTGTTTCTTAGCTTCCCAGAGAGCTGGAAGCCAGAGGCTTTGTGGCCTGTCTGCCCTTGAAGAGACAAGGCAGGAATTTGTCCCTTGCAGCTCTAGGGCAATGTAGGACACGGCAGAGCAAAAGTTCTACTTCAGCCAGCTCAGGCCTGGGAAGTCACTGCATTTCACAGGCCTTTGTAGGACATGTTCCCGGTAGGCTGTAAGAGCAGTGTGCAGTGCGAGTTTTCTCTTCGCTTCCCAGAGATCAGGAAGCCAGACGCTTTGCGGCCTGTCTGACCTTGATGAGACATTGCAGGAATTTGTCCCTTGCAGCTCTAGGGCAATGTAGGAGACGGCAGAGCAGAAGTTCTACTTCAGCCATTTCAGGGCTGGGGAGAGACTGCATTTCACAGGCTTTTGTAAGACATATTCCTGGTAGGCTGTAAGAGCAGTGCGCAGAGCGAGTTGTCTCAGATTCCCAGAGGGCTGGAAGCCAGACGCTTTGTGACCTGTCATCCCTTGTGGAGACAAGGCAGGGCTTTGTGCCTTGCAGCTCTAGGCCTATGTACGACACTGCACAGCACTTCAGTGAGATAAGGCCTTGGAAGACACTGCGTTTCACAGGCCTTTGTAAGACATGATCGCGGTAGGCTGTAATAGCCCTGTGGAGAGCGAGTTGTGTCTTAGCTTCACAGAGAGCTGGAAGCAAGACGCTTTGTTGCCTGTGTGCCCTTGAGGAGACAAGGCAGGTATTTGTCCCTTGCAGCTCTAGGGCAATGTAGGTCACGGCAGAGCGCAAGTTCTACTTCAGCCAGATCAGGCCTGGGAAGACACTGCATTTCACACGCCTTTGTAGGACATGTTTCCGGTAGGCTGTAAGAACACTCTGGAGAGCCAGTTGTCTCTTAGCTTCCCAGAGATCTGGAAGCCGACGATTTGCGGCCTGTCTGCCCTTGAGGAGACAAGGCAGGAATTTGTCCCTTGCAGCTCTAGGGCAATGTAGGAGACGGCAGAGCAGAAGTTCTACTTCAGCCAGATCAGGTCTGGGAACACACTGCATTTCACATGCCTTTGTAAGACATGTTCCCTTTAGGATGTAAGAGCAGTGTGCAGAGGGAGTTGTCTGTTAGGTTCCCAGAAAGCTGGAAGCCAGACGGTTTGTGGCCTGTCTGCTCTTGAGGAGACAAGCCAGGAATTTGTCCCTTGAAGCTCTAGGGCAATGCAGGACACGGCAGAGCACAAGTTCCACCTCAGCTAGATCATGGATGGGAAGACCATCCGTTTCCGAGGCCTTTGTAAGACACGTTCCCGGTAGGCTGTAATAGCACTGTGGAGAGCGAGTTGTATTTTAGCTTCCCAGACAGCTGTAAGCCAGACGCTTTGGGGCCTGTCTGCCCTTGAGGAGATAAGGCAGGAATTTATCCCTTGCAGCTCTAGGGCAATGTAGGAGACGGCAGAGCAGAAGTTCTAATTCAGCCAGATCAGGTCAGGGAAGAAACTGCATTTCTCAGGCCTTTGTAAGACATGTTCCCCGTAGGCTGTAAGAGCAAGGTGGAGAGCGAGTTGTCTCTTAGCTTCCAAGAAAGCTGGAAGCCAGACGCTTTGTGGCCTGTCTGCCCTTGAGGAGACAAGGAAGGAATTTGTCCCTTGCAGATCTAAGTCTATGGAGGACATGGCAGAACGGAAGTGCTACTTCAGCGAGATGAGGCCTGGGAAGACATTGCATTTCACAGGCCTTTGAAAGACAGGTTCCTGTTAGGCTGTAAGAACACTGTGGATTGCGAGTTGTTTCTTAGCTTCCCAGAGAGCTGGAAGCCAGACGTTTTGCGGCCTGTATGCCCTTGAGGAGACAAGTCAGGAATTTGTCCCTTGCAGCTCTAGGGCAATGTAGGACACGGTAGAGCGCAAGTTCTACTTCAGCCAGATGAGGCCTGGGAAGACACTGCATTTCACACGCCTTTGTAGGTCATGATCCCGGTAGGCTGTAAGATCACTCTGGAGAGCCAGTTGTCTCTTAGCTTCCCAGAGAGCTGTAAGCCTGACGCTTTGGGGACTGTCTACCATTGAGGAGACAAGGCAGGAATTTGTCCCTTGCAGCTCTAGGGCAATGTAGGAGTCGGTAGAGCAGAAGTTCTATTTCAGCCAGATCATGTCTGGGAACACACTGCATTTCACAGGCCTTCGTAAGACATGTTCCCCATAGGCTGTAAGAGCACGGTGCAGAGCGAGTTGTCTCTTAGCTTCCAAGAAAGCGGGAAGGCAGACGCTTTGTGGCCTGTGTGCCCTTGAGAAGATAAGGCAAGGATTTGTCCCTTGCAGCTCTAGGGTAATGTAGGACATGGCACAGCTGAAGTTCTACTTCAGCCATATCAGGCCTGGGAACACTCTGCATTTCACAGGCCTTTGTAAGACATGTTCCCGGTAGGCTGAAATAGCACTGTGGAGAGGGAGTTGTTTCTTAGCTTCCCAGAGAGATGGAATCCAGACGGTTTGTTGCCTGTCAGCCCTTTAGGAGACAAGGCAGGAATTTGTCCCTTGCAGCTCTAGGGCAATGTAGGACATGGCAGAGGGCAAGTTCTACTTCAGCCAGATCAGGCCTGGGAAGACACTGCATTTCGCAGGCTTTTTAAGACATGTTCCCGGTAGGCTGTAAGAGCAGTGTGCTGAGCGAGTTGTCTCACCTTCCCAGGTGCTGGAAGCCAGACAATTTGTGGCCTGTCATCCTTTGAGGAGACAAGGCCGGGCTTTGTGCCTTGCAGCTCTATGTCTATGTAGGACACGGCAGAGCACTTCAGTGAGTTACGTCCTGGGAAGACAGTGCGTTTCACAGGCCTTTGTAAGACATGTTCCTGGTAGGCTGTAAGAGCACTGTGGATTGCCAGTTGTTTCTTAACTTTCCAGAGAGGTGTCAGCCATATCCTTTGGTGCCTGTCTGCCCTTTAGGAGACAAGGCAGGAATTTATCCCTTGCAGCTCTAGGGCAATGTAGGACACGGCAGAGCAGAAGTTCCACTTCAGCCAGATCAGGGCTGGGAAGACACTGCATTTCACAGGCTTTTGTAAGACATGTTCCTGGTAGGCTGTAAGATCAGTGTGCAGAGCGAGTTGTCTCAGATTCCCAGAGGGCTGGAAGCCAGACGCTTTGTGGCCTGTCATCCCTTGGGGAGACAAGGCAGGGAATTGTGCCTCGCAGCTCTATGCCTATATACGACACGGCAGAGCACTTCAGTGAGATAAGGCCTTGGAAGACACTGCGTTTCACAGGCCTTTGTAAGACATGTTCCCGATAGGCTGTAAGAGCATTGAGCAGAGGGAGTTGTCTGTTAGGTTCCCAGAAGGCTGGAAGCCAGACGCTTTGTGGTATGTCTGCCCTTCAGGAGACAAGGCAAGAATTTGTCCCTTGCAGCTCTAGGGAAATGTAGGACATGGCACAGCAGAAGTTCTACGTCAGCCAGATCAGGCCTGGGAAAACACTGCATTTCACTGGTCTTTGTAAGACATGTTCCCGGTAGGCTGTAAGAGAACTGTGGAGACCGACTCGTCTCTTAGCTTCCCAGAGAGCTGGAAGCCAGACGCTTTGTGGCTTGTCTGCCCTTGACGAGACAAGGCAGGAATTTGTCCCTTGCAGCTCTACGGCAATGCAGGACACGGCAGAGCAGAAGTTCCACCTCTGCTACAGCAGGGATGGGAAGACCATGCGTTTCCGAGGCCTTTGTAAGACATGTTCCCCGTAGGCTGTAATAGCACTGTGGAGAGCGAGTTGTCTCTTAGCTTCCCAGAGAGTTGGAAGCCATACGCTTTGTGGCCTGTCTGCCCTTGAGGAGACAAGGCAGGAATTTGTCCCTTGCAGCTCTAGGGCAATGCAGGACACGGAAGAGCAGAATTTCAACCTCAGCCAGATCAGGGATGGGAAGACCATGCGTTTCCGAGGCCTTTCTAGGACATGTTCCCGATAGGCTGTAAGAACACTCTGGAGAGCCAGTTGTCTATTAGCTTCCCAGAGAGCTGGAAGCCAGACGCTTTGTTTCCTGTCTGCCCTTGAGGAGACAAGGCAGGGCTTTGTGCCTTGCAGCTCTATGCCTGCGTAGGACACGGCAGAGCACTTCAGTGAGATAATGCCTGGGAAGACACTGCGTTACAGAGACCTTTGTAAGACATGTTCCCGGTAGGCTGTAATAGCACTGTGGAGAGCGAGTTGTTACTTAGCTTCCCAGAGAGCTGGAAGCCAGACGCTTTGTGGCCTGTCTGCCCTTGAGGAGACAAGGCAGGAATTTGTCTCTTGCAGCTCTAGGGCAATGTAGGAGACGGCAGAGCAGATGTTCTACTTCAGCCACATCATGGCTGGGAAGACACGGCATTTCACAGGCCTTGGTAAGACATGTTCCCGGTAGGCTGCAAGAGCAGTGTGCAGAGGGAGTTGTCTGTTAGGTTCCCACACAGCTGGAAGCCAGACGCTTTGTGGTCTGTCTTCCCTTGAGGAGACAAGGCAGGAATTTGTCCCTTGCAGCTCTAGGGCAATGTAGGACATGTCACAGCAGAAGTTCTACTTCAGCCAGACCAGGCCTGGGAACACACTGCATTTCACAGGCCTTTGTAAGACATGTTCCCGGTAGGCTGTAAGAGCAGTGTGCAGAGGGAGTTGTGTGTTATGTTCCCAGGAAGCTGGAAACCAGATGCTTTGTGGCTTGTCTGCCCTTGAGGAGAGAAGGCAGGAATTTGTCCCTTGCCGCTCTAGGGCAATGTAGGACACGCCAGAGCAGATGTTCTACTTCAGCCAGATCAGGGCTTGGAAGACTCTGCATTTCACAGGCTTTTGTAAGACATGTTCCTTGTAGGCTGTAAGAGCAGTGTGCAGAGCGAGTTGTGTCTTAGCTTTCAAGAGAGCTGTAAGCCAGACGCTTTGTGGCCTGTCTGCCCTTGAGGAGACATTGCAGGAATTTGTCCCTTGCAGCTCTAGGGCAATGTAGGAGACGGCATAGCTGAAGTTCTACTTCAGCCAGATCAAGGCTGGGAAGACACTGCATTTCACTGGCTTTTGTAAGACATGTTCCCGGTAGGCTGTATGAGCACTGTGCAGAGCGTGTTGTCTCAGCTTCCCAGAGGGCTGGAAGCCAGAAACTTTGTGGCCTGGCATCCCTTGTGGAGACAAGGCAGGGCTTTGTGCCTTGCAGCTCTATTCCTATGTAGGACACGGCAGAGCACTTCAGTGAGATAAGGCCTGGGAAGACACTGCGTTTCACAGGCCTTTGTAAGACATGTTCCCGGGAGGCTGTAAGAGCACTGTGGATTGCGACTTGTTTCTTAACTTCCCAGAGCTGTAAGCCAGACGCTTTGGGGCCTGTCTGCCCTTGAGGAGATAAGGCAGGAATTTATCCCTTGCAGCTCTGGGGCAATGTAGGACACCGCAGAGCAGAAGTTCTAATTCAGCCAGATCAGGTCAGGGAAGACGCTGCATTTCTCAGGCCTTTGTAAGACATGTTCCCCGTTGGCTGTAAGAGCAGTGTGCAGAGGCAGTTGTCTGTTAGGTTCCCATAAACCTGGATGCCAGACGCTTCGTGGCCTGTCTGCCCTTGATTAGACAAGGCAAGAATTTGTCCCTTGCCGCTCTAGGGCAATGTAGGACATGGCCGGGCAGAAGTTCTTCTTCAGCCAGATGAGGCCTGGGAACACACTGCATTTCACAGGCTTTTGTAAGACATGTTCCTGGTAGGCTGTAAGAGCAGTGTGCAGAGCAAGTTGTCTCTTAGCTTCCCTGAGAGCTGGAAGCCAAACCCTTTGTGGCCTGTCTTCACTTGAGGAGACAAGGCAGGGCTTTGTGCCTTGCAGCTCTAAGGCTATGTAGGACATGGCAGAACGGAAGTTCTACTTCAATGAGATCAGGCCTGGGAAGAGACTGCATTTCACAGGCCTTTGTAAGACATGTTCCCGGTAGGCTGTAAGAGCAGGGTGCAGAGGGAGTTGTCTGTTGGTCCCCAGAAAGCTGGAACCCAGACGCTTTGTGACCTGTCTGCCCTTGTGGAGACAAGGCAAGAATTTGTCCCTTGCAGCTCTAGGGCAATGCAAGACACGGCAGAGCAGAAGTTGAACCTCAGCTAGATCAGGGATGGGAAGACCATGCGTTTCCGAGGCCTTTGTAAGACATGTTCCCGTTAGGCTGTAACAGCACTGTGGAGAGCGAGTTGTATCTTAGCTTCCCAGAGAGCTGGAAGCCAGACGCTTTGTGGCCTGTCGGCCCTTGAGGAGACACTGCAGGAACTTGTCCCGTGCAGATCTAGTGCAATGTAGGACACGGCATAGCGAAAATTCTACTTCAGCCAGATCAGGCCTGAGAACTCACTGCATTTCACAGGCCTTTGAAAGACATGTTCCCGTTAGGCTGCAAGAACACGGTGGATTGCGAGTTTTTTCTTAGCTGCCCAGAGAGCTGGAAGCCAGACGCTTTACGGCTTTTCTGCCCTTGAGGAGACAAGGCAGGAATTTGTCCATTGCAGATCTACGGCAATGTAGGACACGGCAGAGCAGAAGTTCTACTTCAGCCACATCAGTGCTGGGAAGACACTGCATTTCACAGGCATTTGTAAGACATGTTCCCCGTAGGCTGTAAGAGCAGTGTGCAGAGGGAGTTGTATGTTAGGTTCCCAGAAAGCTGGAAGCCAGACGCTCTGTGGCTTGTCTGCGCTTGAGGAGACAAGGCAGGAATTTGTCCCTTGCAGCTTTAGGGCAATGCAGGATACGGGAGAGCAGAAGATCAACCTCAGCTTGATCAGGGATGGCAATAACATGCGTCTCCGAGGCCTTTGTAAGACTTGTTGCCCGTAGGCTGTAAGAGAACTGTGGAGAGCGAGTTGTCTCTGAGCTTCCCAGAGAGCTGGAAGCCAGACGCTTTGTGGCCTGTCTGCCCTTGAGGAGACAAGGCAGGAATTTGTCCCTTGCAGCTCTAGGGCAATGTAGGACACGGCAGAGTGAAAGCTCTTCTTCAGACACATCAGGCAAAGGAAGACACTGCATTTCACACGCCTTTGTAGGACATGTTCCCGGTAGGATGCAAGAACACTCTGGAGAGCCAGTTGTCTCTTAGCTTCCCAGAGATCTGGAAGCCAAACGCTCTGCGGCCTGTCTGCCCTTGAGTAGACATTGCAGGAATTTGTCCCTTGCAGCTCTAGGGCAATGTAGGAGACGGCAGAGCAGAAGTTCTACTTCAGCCAGATCAGGGCTGGGAAGACACTGCATTTCACAGGCTTTTTTAAGACATGTTCCTGGTAGGCTGTAAGAGTAGTGTGCAGAGCGAGTTGCCTCTTAGCTTCCCAGAGAGCTGGAAGCCAGACGCTTTGTGGCCTGGCTGCCCATGAGGAGGCAAGACAGGGCTTTGTGCCTTGCAGCTCTATGCCTATGTAGGACACCGCAGAGCACTTCAGTGAGATAAGGCCTGGGAAGACAGTGCGTTTCACAGGCCTTTGAAAGACATGGAGCCGTTGAGCTGTAAGAACACTGTGGATTGCGAGTTGTTTCTTAGCTTCCCAGAGAGGTGGAAGCCAGACGCTTTTGCGGCCTGTCTGCCCTTGAGGAGACTGTGCAGGAATTTGTCCCTTGCAGCTCTAGGCCAATGTAGGAGACAGCAGAGCAGAAGTTCTCATTCAGCCTGATCAGGGCTGGGAAGACACTGCATTTCACAGGCCTTTGTAAGACATGTTCACCGTAGGCTGTAAGAGCACTGTGGATTGCGAGTTGTTTCTTAGCTTCCCACAGAGCTGTAAGCCAGACGCTTCGTGGCCTGTCTGCCCTTGAGGAGACAATGCAGGAATTTGTCCCTTGCCCATCTAGGGCAATGTAGGACACGGCAGAGCAGAAGTTCTTCTTCAGCCAGATCAGGTCAGGGAAGACACTGCATTTCTCAGGCCTATGTAAGACATGTGCCCCGTAGGCTGTAAGAGCACGGTGCAGAGCGACTTGCCTCTCAGCTTGCAAGAAAGCTGGAAGCCAGACGCTTTGTGGCCTGTCTTCCCTTGAGGAGACAAGGCACGGCTTTGTGCCTTGCAGCCCTAAGGCTATGTAGGACATGGCAAAACGGAAGTTCTACTTCAGCGACATCAGGCCTGGGAAGAGACTGCATTTCACAGGCCTTTGCAAGACATGTTCCCGGTAGGCTGTAAGAGCAGTGTGCAGAGGGAGTTGTCTGTTAGGTTCCCAGAAAGCTGGAAGCCAGATGCTTTGTGGCCTGTCTGCCCTTGTGGAGACAAGGCAGGGCTTTGTGCCTTGCAGCTCTTTGCCTATGTAGGACACAGCAGAGCACTTCAGTGAGCTAACACGTGGGAAGACACTGTGTTTCAGAGACCTTTGTAAGCATGTTCCCGGTAGGCTGTAAGAGCAATGTGCAGAGGGAGTTGTCTGTCAGGTTCCCAGAAAGCTGGAAGCCAGAGGCTTTTTGGCCTGTCTGCCCTTGAGGAGACAAGGCAGGAATTAGTCCCTTGCAGCTCTATGGCAATGCAGGACACAGCAGAGCAGAAGTTCAACCTCAGCTGGATCAGGAACGGGAAGCCCATGCGTTTCCGAGGCCTATGTAAGACATGTTCCCAGTAGGCTGTTATAGCACTGTGGAGAGTGAGTTGTTACATAGCTTCCCAGAGAGCTGGAAGCCAGACGATTTGTGTCCTGTCTGCCCTTGAGGAGACATTGCAGGAATTTGTCCCTTGCAGCTCTAGGGCAATGTAGGACACGGCAGAGCGCAAGTTCTACTTCAGCCAGAGCAAGCCTGGGAAGACAGTGCATTTGACACGCCTTTGTAGTACATGTTCCCGGTAGGCTGTAAGAACACTCTGGAGAGCCAGTTGTCTCTTAGCTTCCCAGAGATCTGGAAGCCAGACGCTTTGCGGCCTGTCTTCCCTTGAGGAGACATTGCAGGAACTTGTCCCTTGCAGCTCTAGGGCAACGTAGGAGACGGCAGAACAGAAGTTCTACTTCAGCGAGATCAGGCCTGGGAAGAGACTGCATTTCACAGGCCTTTGTAAGACATGTTCCCCATAGGCTGTAAGAGCAGGGTGCAGAGGGAGTTGTCTGTTGGTTCCCAGAAAGCTGGAAGCCAGACGCTTTGTGGCTTGTCTGCCCTTGAGGAGACAAGGCAGGAATTTGTCCCTTGCAGCTCTAGGGCAATGCAGGACACGGCAGAGCAGAAGATCAACCTCAGCCAGATCAGGCCTGGGATGGCACTGCATTTCAGACGCCTTTGGAAATCATGTTCCCGTTAGGCTGTAAGAACACGGTGGATTGCGAGTTGTCTCTTAGCTGCCCAGAGAGCTGGAAGCCAGACGCTTTGCAGCCTTTCTGCCCTTGAAGAGACATTGAAGGAATTTGTCCCTTGCAGCTCTAGGGCAATGTAGGAAACGGCAGAGCAGAAGTTCTACTTCAGCCAGATCAGGGCTGGGAAGACACTCCATTTCACAGGCCTTTGAAAGACATGTTCCCCATAGGGTGTAAGAGCAGTGTGCAGAGGGAGTTGTCTGTTAGGTTCCCAGAAAGCTGGAAGCCAGGCGCTTTGTGGCTTGTCTGCCCTTGAGGAGACAAGGCAGGTATTTGTCCCTTGCAGCTCTAGGGCAATGCAGGACAAGGCAGAGAAGAAGTTCAACCTCAGGTAGATCAGGGATGGGAAGACGATGCGTTTCCGAGGCCTTTGTAAGACATGTTCCCGGTAGGCAGTAAGAGCAGTGTGCTGAGGGAGTTTTCTCTTAGCTTCCCAGAAAGCTGGAAGCAAGACGCTTTGCGGCCTGTCTGCCCTTGAGGTTACAAGGCAGGGCTTTGTGCCTTGCAGCTCTAAGGCTATGTAGGACATGGCAGAACGGAAGTTCTACTTCAGCGAGATCAGGCCTGGGAAGAGACTGCATTTCACAGGCCTTTGTAAGACATGTTCCCGGTAGGCTGTAAGAACACTGTGGATTGCGAGTTGTTTCTTAGCTGCCCAGAGAGCTGGAAGCCAGACGCTTTGCGGCCTTTCTGCCCTTCAGGGGACAAGGCAGTAATTTGTCCATTGCAGCACTCGGGCAATGTAGGACACGGCAGAGCCGAAGTTCTACTTCAGCCAGATCAGTGCGGGGAAGACACTGCATTTCAAAAGCCTTTTTAAGACATGTTCCCGGTAGGCTATAAGAGCAGTGTGCAGAGGGAGTTGTCTGTTAGGTTCCCACAAAGCTGGAAGCCAGAGGCTTTGTGGCCTGTCTGCCCTTGAGGAGACAAGGCAAGTATTTGTCCCTTGCAGCTCTTGGGCAATGTAGGACATGGCACAGCAGAAGTTCTACTTCAGCCAGATCAGGCCTGGGAACACACTGCATTTCACAGGCCTTTGTAAGACATGTTCCCGGTAGGCTGTAAGAGCACTGTGGAGAGCGAGTTGTCTCTTAGCTTCCCAGAGAGCTGGAAGCCAGACGATTTGTGCCTTGTCTGCCTTTGAGGAGACAAGGCAAGAATTTGTGCCTTGCAGCTCTAGGGCAATGCTGGACACGGCAGAGCGAAAGGTCTACTTAAGTCAGATCAGGCCTGGGAAGACACTGCCTTTCACACGCCTTTGTAGGACATGTTCCCGGTAGGCTGTATGAACACTCTGGAGAGCCAGTTGTCTCTTAGCTTCTCAGAGATCTGGCAGCCAGATGCTTTGCGGCCTGTCTGCCCTTGAGGAGACATTGCAGAAATTTGTCCCTTGCAGCTCTAGGGCAATGTAGGAGACGGCAGAGCAGAAGTTCTACTTCAGCCAGATCAGGGCTGGGAAGACACTGCATTTCACAGGCTTCTGTAAGACATGTTCCTGGTAGGCTGTAAGAGCAGTGTGCAGAGCGAGTTGTCTGTTAGCTTCCCAGAGAGCTGGAAGCCAGAGGCTTTGTGGCCTGTCTGCCGTTGAGAAGACAAGGCAGGGCTTTATGCCTTGCAGCTCTAGGCCTATGTAGGACACGGCAGAGCACTTCAGTGAGATAAGGCCTGGGAAGAGAGTGCGTTTCACAGGCCTTTGTAAGACATGTTCCCGTTAGGCTTTAATGGCACTGTGGAGAGCGAGTTGTCTGTTAGCTTCCCAGAGAGCTGGAAGCCACACGCTTTGGGGCCTGTCTGCCCTTGAGGGACAAGTCAGGAATTTGTCCCTTGCAGCTCTAGGGCAATGTAGGTCATGGCAAAGTGAAAGTTCTACTTCAGCCAGATCAGGCCTGGGAAGACACTGCATTTCACACGCCTTTGTAGGACAAGTTCCCAGTAGGCTGTAAGAACACTATGGACTGCGAGTTGTTTCTGAGCTTCCCAGAGACTTGGAAGCCAGACACTATGTGGCCTGTCTGCCCTTGAGGAGACAAGGCAGGAATTTGTCCCTTGCAGCTCTAGGGAAATGGAGGACATGGCAGAGCAGAAGTTCTACTTCAGCCAGATCAGGCCTGGGAACACACTGCATTTCACAGGCCTTTGTAAGACATGTTCCCGGTAGGCTGTAAGAGAAGTGTGCAGAAGTAGATGTCTGTTAGGTTCCCAGAAATCTGTAAGCCAGACGCTTTGAGGCTTGTCTGCCCTTGAGGAGACAAGGCAGGAATTTGTCCCTTGCAGCTCTAGGGCAATGTAGGACATGGCACACCAGAAGTTCTACTTCAGCCAGTTCAGGCCGGGGAAGACACTGCATTTCACAGGTCTTTGTAAGACATGTTCCCGGTAGGCTGTAAGAGCAGTGTGCAGAGGGAGTTGTCTGTTAGGTTCCCATAAAGCTGGAAGCCAGGCGCTTTGTGGCTTGTCTGCCCTTGAGGAGACAAGGCAGGAATTTGTCCCTTGCAGCTCTAGCGCAATGCAGGACACGGCAGAGCAGAAGTTCAACCTCAGCTAGATCAGGGATGGGGAGACAATGCGTATCCGGGCCTTTGTAGGACATGTTCCTGGTAGGCTGTAAGAGTAGTGTGCAGAGCGAGTTGTCTCTTAGCTCCCAGAGACCTGGAAGCCACATGATTTGTGGCCTGTCTGCCCTGGAGGAGACAAGGCAGGGCTTTGTGCCTTGCAGCTCTATGCCTATGTAGGACACGGCAGATCACTTCAGTGAGATAAGGCCTGGGAAGACACTGCGTTTCACAGGCCTTTGTAAGACATGTTCCCGGTAGGCTGTAAGAGCAGTGTTCAGAAGCAGCTCTCTGTTAGGTTCCCAGAAAGCTGTAAGCCAGACGCTTTGCGGCTTATCTGCCCTTGAGGAGACAAGGCAGGAATTTGTCCCTTTCACCTCTAGGGCAATGTAGGACCCTGCAGAGGAGAAGTTCAACCGCAGCTAGATCAGGGCTGGGAAGACACTGCATTTCACAGGCCTTTGTAAGACATGTTCCCTGTAGGCTGTAAGAGCACGGTGCAGAGCGTGTTGACTCTTAGCTTCCAAGAAAGCTGGAAGCCAGACGCATTGAGGCTTGTCTGCCCTTGAGGACACAAGGCAAGAATTTGTCCCTTGCAGCTCTAGGGCAATGTAGGACATGGCACAGCAGAAGTTCTAGTTCAGCCAGATCAGGCCTGGGAAGACACTGCATTCCACAGGCCTTTGTAAGACATGATCCCGCTAGTCTGTAAGAGCACTGTGGAGAGCGAGTTGTCTCTTAGCTTCCCAGAGAGCTGGAAGCTGGATGCTTTGTTGTTGTTCCGCCCTTGAGGAGACAAGGCAGGAATTTGTCCCTTGCAGCTCTAGGCCAATGTAGGACATGGCAGAGCGCAAGTTCTACTTCAGCCACATCAGGCCTGGGAAGACACTGCATTTCACACGCCTTTGTAGGACATGTTCCCGGTAGGCTGTAAGAACACTCTGGAGAGCCAGTTGTCACTTAGCTTCCCAGAGAGCTGGAAGCCAGACGATTTGCGGCCTGTCTGCCCTTGAGGAGACATTGCAGGAATTTGTCCCTTGCAGCTCTAGGGCAATGTAGAGGACGGCAGAGCAGAAGTTCTAATTGAGCCAGATCAGGGCTGGGAAGACACGGCATTTCACAGGCCTTGGTAAGACATGTTCCCGGTAGGCTGTAAAAGCACGGTGCATAGCGCGTTGTCTCTTAGCTTCCAAGAAAGCTGGAAGCCAGACGCTTTGTGGCATGTCTGCCCTTTAGGATACAAGGCAAGAATTTGTCCCTTGCAGCTCTAGGGCAATGTAGGACATGGCACAGCAGAAGTTCTACTTCAGCCAGATCAGGCCTGGGAACACACTGCATTTCTCAGGCCTTTGTAAGACATGTTCCCGGTAGGCTGTAAGAGCAGTGCGCAGAGCGAGTTGTCTCTTAGCTTCCCAGAGGGCTGGAAGCCAGACGCTTTGTGGCCTGTCTGCCCTTGAGGAGACAAGGCAGGTCTTTGAGCCTTGCAGCTCTAGGGCAATGTAGGACACGGCAGAGCAGAAGTTCTACTTCAGCCAGATCAGGTCAGGAAGATACTGCATTTCACAGGACTTTGTAAGACATGTTTCTGGTAGGCTGTAAGAGCACTTTGGAAAGTGAGTTGTCTCTTAGCTTCCCAGAGAGCTGGAAGCCAGACGCTTTGTGGCTTGTCTGCCCTTGAGGACGCAAGGCAGGAATTTGTCCCTTGCAGCTCTATGGCAATGGAGGACATGGCAGAGCGAAAGTTCTACTTCAGCCAGATGAGGCCTGGGAAGTCACTGCCTTTCACAGGCCTTTGTAGGACATGTTCCCGGTAGGCTGTAAGAACACTCTGGAGAGCCAGTTGTCTCTTAGCTTCCCAGAGAGCTGGAAGCCAGACGCTTTGCGGCCTGTCTGCCCTTGAGGAGACACTGCAGGAATTTGTCCCTTGCAGCTCTAGGGCAATGTAGGACATGGCAGAGCAGAAGTTCTACTTCAGCTAGCTCAGGGCTGGGAAGACACTGCATTTCACAGGCTTTTGTAAGACATGTTTCTCATAGGCTGTAAGAGCAGTGTGCAGAGTGAGTTGTCTCTTAGCTTCCCAGAGAGCTGGAAGCCAGACGCATTGTGCCTGTCTTCCCTTGAGGAGACAAGGCAGGGCTTTGTGCCTTGCAGCTCTATGCGTATGTAGGACAGGGCAGAGCACTTCAGTGAGGTAAGGCCTGGGAAGACACTGTGTTTCACAGTCCTTTGCAAGACATGTTTCCGGTAGGCTGTAAGAGCAGTGTGCAGAGGGAGTTGTCTGTTAGGTTTTCAGAAAGCTGGAAGCCAGACGATTTGGGGCCTGTGTGCCCTTGAGGAGACAGGGCAGGAATTTGTCCCTTGCAGCTCTAGGGCAATGGAGGACACGGCAGAGCGAAAGTTCTACTTCAGCCAGATCAGGCCTGGGAAGTCACTGCATTTCACAAGCCTTTGTAGGACACGTTTGTGGAAGGCTGTAAGAACACTCTGGAGAGCCCGTTGTCTCTTAGCTTCCCAGAGAGCTGGAAGCCAGATGCTTTTCGGCCTCTCTGCCCTTGAGGAGACATTGCAGGAATTTGGCCCTTGCAGCTCTAGGGCAATGTAGGACACGGCAGAGCACTTCAGTGAGATAAGGCATGGGAAGAAACTGCGTTTCACAGGCCTTTGTAAGACATGTTCCTCGTATGTCATAAGAGCACGGTGCCGGGCGAGTTGTCTCTTAGCTTCGAAGAAAGCTGGAAGCCAGACGCTTTGTGGCCTGTCTGCCCTTGAGGAGACAAGGCAAGAATTTGTCCCTTGCAGCTCTAGGGCAATGTAGGACATGGCACAGCAGAATTTCTATTTACCTGCCTTGTCCCCTAAAGGGCCAACAGGCCACAAAGCTTCTGGCTTCCAGCTTTCTGGAAACCTAACAGACAACTCCCTCTGCACACTGCTCTTACAGCCTACCAGGAACATGTCTTACAAAGGCCTGTGAAATGCAGTGTCTTCCCAGCCCTGATCTGGCTGAATTACAACTTCTGCTCTGCCGTCTCGTACATTGCATTAGAGCTGCAAGGGACAAATTCCTGCAATGTCTCCTCAAGGGAAGACAGGCCGCAAAGCGTCTGGCTTCCAACTCTCTGGGAAACTAAGAAACAACTCGCTCTCCACAGTGCTATTACAGCCTACTGGGAACATGTCTTACAAAGGCCTCTGATACGCATGGTCTTCCCATCCCTGATCTAGCTGAGGTTGAACTTCTGCTCTGCCGTGTCTTGCATTGCCCTAGAGCTGACAGGGACAAATACTCGCCTTGTCTCCTCAAGGGACAAATTCCTGCCTTGCCTCCTCAAGGGCGGACAAGCCACAATGCGTCTGGCCTCCATCTTTCTTGGAAGCTAAGAGACAACTCGCTCTGCACTGTGCTCTTACAGCCTACTGGGAACATGTCTTACAAAGGCCTGTGAAATGCAGTGTCTTCCCAGCCCTGATCTGGCTGAATAGAACTTCTACTCTGCCGTCTCCTACATTGCCCTAGAGCTGCAAGGGACAAATTACTGCCTTGTCTCCTCAAGGGCACACAGGCCACAAAGCGTCTGGCTTCCAGCTTTCTTGGAAGCTAAGAGACAACTCGCTCTGCACTGTGCTCTTACAGCCTACCGGAAACATGTCTTACAAAGGCCTGTGAAATGCAGTGTCTTCCCAGCCCTGATCTGGCTATATTAGAACTTCTGCTCTGCTGTCTCCTACATTGACCTGGTAGGCTGTAAGAACACTCTGGAGAGCCAGTTGTCTCTTAGCTTCCCAGAGAGCTGGAAGCCAGACGTTTTTGGGCCTGTCTGCCCTTGAGGAGACAAGGCAGGGATTTGTCCCTTGCAGCTCTAGGGCAATGTAGGACACGGCAGAGCAGAAGTTCTACTTCAGCCAGATCAGGTCAGGGAAGATACTGCATTTCACAGGCCTTTGTAAGACATGTTCCCGGTAGGCTATAAGAGCAGTGTGCAGAGGGAGTTGTCTGTTAGGTTCCCAGAAAGCTGGAAGCCAGACGTTTGTGGCCTGTCTGCCCTTGAGGAGACAAGGCAGGAATTTGTCCCTTGCAGCTCTAGGGCAATGTAGGAGACCGCAGAGCAGATGTTCTAATTCAGCCAGATCAGGGCTGCGAAGACACTGCATTTAACAGGCCTTGTTAAGACATGTTCCCCGTAGGCTGTAAGAGCACGGTGCAGACGCGTTGTCTCTTAGCTTCCAATAAAGCTGGAAGCCAGATGCTTTGAGGCCTGTCTGCCCTTGAGGAGACAAGGTAAGAATTTGTCCCTTGCAGCTCTAGGGCAATGTAGGTAATGGCACAGCAGAAGTTCTACTTCAGCCAGATCAGGCCTGGGAAGACACTGTATTTCACAGGACTTTGTAAGACATGTTCCCGTAGTATGTAAGAGCACGGTGCAGGGCGAGTTGTCTCTTAGCTTCCAAGACAGCTGGAAGCCAGAAGCTTTGTGTCCTGTCTGCCGTTGAGGAGACAAGGCAAGAATTTGTCCCTTGCAGTCTAGGGCAATGTAGGACATGGCACAGCAGAAGTTCTACTTCAGCCATATCAGGCATGGGAAGACACTGTATTTGACAGGATTTGAAAGACATGTTCCCGTTAGGCTGTAAGAACAATGTGGAGAGCGAGTTGTCTCTTAGCTTCCCAGAGATCTGTAAGCCAGACGCTTTGGGGCCTGTCTGCCCTTGAGGAGACAAGGCAGGAATGTCCCTTGCAGCTCTAGGGCAATGGAGGACACGGAAAAGCAAAAGTTCTACTTCAGCCAGATCAGGACTGGGAAGTCACTGCTTTTCACAGGCCTTTGTAGGACATGTTCCCGGTAGGCTGTAAGAACACTCTGGAGAGGCAGTTGTCTCTTAGCTTCCCAGAGAGCTGGAAGCCAGGCGCTTTGCGGCCTGTCTGCCCTTGAGGAGACTTTGCAGGTATTTGTCCCTTGCAGCTCTAGGGCAATGTAGGAGACCGCAGAGCAGATGTTCTAATTCAGACAGATCAGGGCTGTGAAGACACTGCATTTCACAGGCCTTTGTAAGACATGTTCCCCGTAGTCTGTAAGAGCACAGTGCAGAGCAAGTTGTCTCTTAGCTTCCAAGAAAGCTGGAAGCGAGACGCTTTGTGGCCTGTCTGCCCTTGAGGAGACAAGGCAAGAATTTGTCCCTTGCAGCTCTAGGGCAATGTAGGAGACGGCAGAGCAGAAGTTCTACTTCAGCCAGATCAGGCCTGGGAAGACACTGCATTTCACAGGCCTTTGTAAGACATGTTCCCAGAAGGCTGTAAGAGCAGTGTGCAGAGGGAGTTGTCTGTTAGGTTCCGAGAATGCTGGAACCCAGATGCTTTGTGGCTTGTCTGCCCTTGTGGAGACAAGGCAGGAATTTGTCCCTTGCAGCTCTAGATCAATGCAGGACACGGCAGAGCAGAAGTTCAACCTCAGCTAGATCAGGGATGGGAAGACAATGCGTTTCCGAGGCCTTTGTAAGACCTGTTCCCGGTAGGCTGTAATAGCACTGTGGAGAGTGAGTTGTTTCTTATCTTCCCAGAGTGCTGGAAGGCAGACGCTTTGTGGCCTGTCTGCCCTTGAGGAGACAAAGCAGGGCTTTGTGCCTCGCAGCTCTAAGGCTATGTAGGACTTGGAGAACGGAAGTTCTACTTCAGCGAGATCAGGCCTGGAAGACACTGCATTTGACAGGATTTGAAAGGCATGTTCCCGTTAGGCTTTAAGAACACTGTGGAGAGCGAGTTGTCTCTTAGCTTCCCAGAGAGCTGTAAGCCAGACGCTTTGGGGCCTGTCTGACCTTGAGGAAACAAGGCAGGAATTTGTCCCTTGCAGCTCTAGGGCAATGTAGGACATGGCACAGCAGAAGTTCTACTTCAGCCAGATCAGGGCTGCGAAGACACTGCATTTCACAGGCCTTTGTAAGATATGTACCCGGTAGGCTGTAAGAACAATCAGGAGAGCCAGTTGTCTCTTAGCTTCCCAGAGAGCTGGAAGCCAGACGCTTTGCAGCCTGTCTGCCATTGAGGAGACATTACAGGAATTTGTCCCTTAGAGCTCTAGGTCAATGTAGGAGACAGCAGAGCAGAAGTTCTAATATAGCCAGATCAGGGCTGGGACGACACTGCATTTCACAGGCCTTTGTAAGACATGTTTCCGGTAGGCTGTAAGAGCACAGTGCAGAGCGAGTTGTCTCTTAGCTTCCAAGAAAGCTGGAAGCCAGACGCTTTGTGGCCTGTGTGCCCTTGAGGAGACAAGGCAGTAATTTGTCCCTTGCAGCTCTAGGGCAATGTAGGAGACGGCAGAGTAGAAGTTCTATTCAGCCAGATCAGGGCTGGGAAGACACTGCATTTCACAGGCCTTTGTAAGACATGTTCCCAGTAGGCTGTAAGAGCACAGTGCAGAGCGAGTTGTCTCTTAGCTTCCAAGAAAGATGGAGGCCAGACGCATTGTGGCTTGTCCGCCCTTGAGGAGGCAAGGCAGGAATTTGTCCCTTGCAGCTCTAGGGCAATGTAGGACATGGCATAGCAGAAGTTCAACCTCAGCTAGATCAGGAATGGGAAGACCATGCGTTTCCGAGGCCTTTGTAAGACATGTTCAAGGTCGGCTGTAATAGCACTGTGGAGAGCGAGTTGTTTCTTAGCTTCCCAGAGTGCTGGAAGCCAGACGCTTTGTGGCCTGTCTGCCCTTGAGGAGACAAGGCAGGGCTTTGTGCCTCGCAGCTCTAAGGCTATGTAGGACATGGCAGAACGGAAGTTCTACTTCAGCGAGATCAGGCCTGGAAGACACTGCATTTGACAGGATTTGAAAGACATGTTCCCGTTAGGCTGTAAGAACACTTTGGAGAGCTAGTTGTCTCTTAGCTTCCCAGAGAGCTGTAAGCCAGATGCTTTGGGGCCTGTCTGACATTGAGGAGACAAGGCGGGTATTTGTCCCTTGCAGATCCAGGGCAATGGAGGACACGGCAGAGCGAAAGTTCTGCTTCAGCCAGATCAGGCCTGGGAATTCACTTCATTTCACAGGCCTTTGTAGGACATGTTCCCGGTAGGATGTAAGAACACCCTGGAGAGCCAGTTGTCTCTTAGCTTCCCAGAGATCTGGAAGCCAGACGCTTTGCGGCCTGTCTGCCCTTGAGGAGACATTGCAGGAATTTGTCCCTTTTAGCTCTAGGGCAATGTAGGACATGGCACAGCAGAAGTTCTACTTCAGTCAGATGGGGCCTGCGAAGACACTGCATTTGACAGGATTTGAAAGACATGTTCCCGTTAGGCTGTAAGAACACTGTGGAGAGTGAGTTGTCTCTTAGCTTCCCAGAGAGCTGGAAGCCAGACGCTTTGGGGCCTGTCTGCCCTTGAGGAGACAAGGCAGGAATTTATCCCTTGCAGCTCTAGGGCAATGTAGGACACGTCAGAGCAGAAGTTCTCCTTCAGCCAGATCAGGTCAGGGAACATACTGCATTTCACAGGCCTTGGGAGACATGTTCCCGGTACGCTATAAGAGCAGTGTACAGAGGGAGTTGTCTGTTAGGTTCCCAGAAAGCTGGAAGCCAGACGTTTTGTGGCCTGTCTGCCCTTGAGGAGACAAGGCAGGAATTTGTCCCTTGAAGCTCTAGGGCAATGTAGGAGACGGCAGAACAGATGTTCTAAATTAGCCAGATCAGGGCTGGGAAGACACTGTATTTCACAGGCCTTTGTAAGACATGTTCCCGTAGGATGTAAGAGCACGGTGCAGGGCGAGTTGTCTCTTAGCTTCCAAGAAAGCTGGAAGCCAGAAGCTTTGTGGCCTGTCTGCCCTTGAGGAGACAAGGCAAGAATTTGTCCCTTGCAGCTCTACGGCAATGTAGGACATGGCACAGCAGAAGTTCTACTTCAGCCAGATCAGGCCTGGGAAGACACTGCATTTGACAGGATTTGGAAGGCCTGTTCCCGTAAGGTTGTCAGAACACTGTGGAGAGCGTGTTGTCCCTTAGCTTCCCAGAGAGCTGTAAGCCAGACGCCTTGGGGCCTTTCTGCCCTTGAGGAGACAAGTCAGGAATTTGTCCCTTGCAGCTCTAGGGCAATGCAGGACACGGCAGAGCAGAAGTTCAACCTCAGCTAGATCAGGGATGGGACGACAATGCGTTTCCGAGGCCTTTGTAAGACCTGTTCCCGGTAGGCTGTAATAGCACTGTGGAGAGCGAGTTGTTTCTTAGCTTCCCAGAGTCCTGGAAGCCAGACGCTTTGTGGCCTGTCTGCCCTTGAGGAGACAAGGCAGGGCTTTGTGCCTCGCAGCTCTAAGCCTATGTAGGACATGGCAGAACAGAAGTTCTACTTCAGCGAGATCAGGCCTGGGAAGACTCTGCATTTCACAGGCCTTTTTAGGACAAGTTCCCGGTAGGCTGTAAGCACACTCTGGAGAGCCAGTTGTCTCTTAGCTTCCCAGAGAGCTGGAAGCCAGACGCTTTGCAGCCTGTCTGCCCTTGAGGAGACATTGCAGGAATTTGTACCTTGCAGCTCTAGGGCAATGTAGGAGACCGCACGGCAGATCTTCTTATTCAGCCAGATCAGGGCTGCGAAGACAGTGCGTTTCACAGGCCTTTGTAAGACATGTTCCCGGTAGGCTGTAAGAGAAGTGTGCAGAGGGAGTTGTCTGTTAGGTTCCCAGAAAGGTGGAAGCCAGACGCTTTGTGGCTTGTCTGCCCTTGAAGAGACAAGGCAGGAATTTGTCCCTTTCAGCTCTAGGGCAATGCAGGACACGGCAGAGCAGAAGTTCAACATCAGCTAGATCAGGGATGGGAAGTCAATGCGTTTCCGAGGCCTTTGTAAGACATGATCCCGAAAGGCTGTAATAGCACTGTGTACAGAGAGTTGTTTCTTAGCTTCCCAGAGAGCTGGAAGCCAGACGCTTTGTGGCCTGACTGCCCTTGATGTGACAAGTCGGGGCTTTGTGCCTCGCAGCTCTAAGGCTATGTGGGACATGGCAGAACAGGAGTTCTACTTCAGCGAGATCAGGCCTTGGAAGACACTGCATTTGACAGGATTTGATAGACATGTTCCCATTAGGCTGTAAGAACACTGTGGTGAGCGAGTTGTCTCTTAGCTTCCCAGAGAGCTGGAAGCCAGACGCTTTGCGGCCTGTCTGCCCTTAAGGAGACATTGCAGGAATCTGTCCCTTGCAGCTCTAAGGCAATGTAGGAGATGGCAGAGAAGAAGTTCCACTTCAGCCAGATCAGGGCTGGGAAGACACTGCATTTCACAGGCTTTTGTAAGACATGTTTCTGGTAGGCTGTAAGAGCAGAGTGCAGAACGAGTTGTCTCTCAGCTTCCCAGAGAGCTGGAAGCCAGATGCTTTGTGGCCTGTCTGCCCCTGAGGAGACAAGGCAGGACTTTGTGCCTTGCAGCTCTATGCCTATGTAGGACATGGCAGAGCACTTCCGTGAGGTAAGGCCTGGGAAGACACTGCGTTTCACAGGCCTTTGTAAGACATGTTCCCAGAGGCTGTAAGACCAGTGTGCAGAGGGAGTTGTCTCTTAGGTTTCAAGAAAGCTGGAAGCCCAACGCTTTGTGGCCTGTCTGCCCTTGAGGAGACAAGCCTCGAATTTGTCCCTTGCAGTTCTGGGCAATGTAGGACATGGCACAGCAGAAGTTCTACTTTAGCCAGATCAGGCCTGGAAGACACTGCCTTTCACAGGCCTTTCTAAGACATGTTCCCGGTAGGCCGTAGGAGCACTGTGGAGAGCGAGTTGTCTCTTAGCTTCCAAGAGAGCTGGAAGCCAGACGCTTTGCGGGTTGTCTGCCCTTGAGGAGACAAGGCAGGAATTTGTCCCTTGCAGCTCTAGGGCAATGCAGGACATGGCAGAGCAGAAGTTCAACCTCAGCTAGATCAGGGATGGGAAGACAATGCGTTTCCGAGGCCTTTGTAAGACATGTTCCCAGTAGGTTGTAAGAGCACGGTGCAGGGCGAGTTGTCTCTTAGCTTCCAAGAAAGCTGGAAGCCCAACGCTTAGTGGGCTGTCTGCCCTTGAGAAGACAAGCCAAGAATTTGTCCCTTGCAGCTCTAGGGCAATGTAGGACAAGGCACAGCAGAAGTTCTACTTCAGCCTGATCAGGCCTGGGAGGACACTGCCTTTCACAGGCCTTTGTAAGACATGTTCCCGGTAGGCCGTAAGAGCACTGTGGAGAGCGAGTTGTCTATTAGCTTCCAAGAGAGCTGGAAGCCAGACGCTTTGCGGGTTGTCTGCCCTTGAGGAAACAAGGCAGGAATTTGTCCCTCGCAGCTCTAGGGTAATGCACGACACGGCAGAGCAGAAGTTCAACCTCAGCTAGATCAGGGATGGGAAGACAATGCGTTTCCGAGGCCTTTGTAAGACATGTTCCCGGTAGGCTGTAATAGCACTGTGTAGAGAGAGTTGTTTCTTAGCTTCCCAGAGAGCTGGAAGCCAGACGCTTTTTGGCCTTTCTCCCCTTGGGGGTAAAAGGCAGGTCATTTTGCCTCGCAGCTCTAAGGCTATGTAGGACATGGCAGAACAGAAGTTCTACTTCAGCTATATCAGGGCTGGGGAGACACTGCATTTCACAGGCTTTTGTAAGACATGTTCCTGGTAGGCTGTAAGAGCAGTGTGCAGAGCGAGTTGTCTCTTAACTTCCCAGAGACCTAGAAGCCAGATTCTTTGTGGCCTGTCTGCCCTTGAGGAGACAAGGCAGGGCTTTGTGCCTTTCAGCACTATGCCTATGTAGGACACGGCAGAGCACTTCAGTGAGATAAGGCCTGGGAAGACACTGCGTTTCATAGGCCTTTGTAAGACATGTTCCCTGTAGGCTGTATGTGCAGTGTGCAGAGGGAGTTGTCTCTTAGGTTTCCAGAAAGCTGGAAGCCAGACGCTTTGTGGCTTGTCTGTCCTTGAGGAGACAAAGCAGGAATTTGTCCCTTGCAGCTCTAGGGCAATGCAGGACACCTCAGAGCAGAAGTTCAACCTCAGCTAGATCAGGGATGGGAAGACCATGAGTTTCCGAGGCCTTTGTAAGACATGTTCCCGGTAGGCTGTAAGAGCACTGTGGATTGCAAGTTGTTTCTTTGCTTCCCAAAGAGCTGGAAGCAAGATGCTTTGGGGCCCAACTCGCCCTTTGGAAAGGAGACTGCACGTTGTGCCTTTCAGCTGTAGGGCAATGTAGCACACCCAGAGCAGAAGATCTACTTCAGCCAGATCAGGCCTTGAAAGAAACTGCGTTTCACAGGCCTTTCTATGAGATGTTCAATTTTGGATGTAAGAGAGTTGTGCAGAGTGAGTTGTTTCTTAGGTTCCCAAAGAGCTGGAAGCAAGATGCCTTGGGGCCCAACTCGCCCTTTTGAAAGGAGACTGCATGTTGTGCCTTTCAGCTGTAGTTCAATGTAGCACACCCAGAGCAGAAGTTTTACTTCAGCCAGATTAGGCCTGCAAAGAAACTGCGTTTCACACATCTCTGTAAGAGATGTTCCCGGTAGGCTGTAAGAGCACTTTGCAGAGCGAGTTGTTTCTTAGCTTCCCAAAGAGCTGGAAGCAAGATGCTTTCGGGCCCAACTCGCCCTTTGGAGAGAAGACAGCACTTTGTGCCTTGCAGATCTAAGGCAATGTAGCACACCCAGAGCAGAAGTTCTACGTCAGCCAGATCAGGCCTGCAAAGGAACTGCGTTTCACAGGCCTTTGTAACAGATGTCCCGGTAGGCTGGAAGCAAGATGCTTTGGGGCCCAACTCGCCCTTTGGAAAGGAGACTGCACGTTGTGCCTTTCAGCTCTAGGGCAATGTAGCACACCCAGAGCAGAAGTTCTACTTCAGCCAGATCAGGCCTGCAAAGAAACTGCGTTTGACAGTCCTTTGTAAGAGATGTTCCCGGTAGGCTTTAAGGGCACTGTGCAGAGCGAGTTGTTTCTTAGCTTCCCAAAGAGCTGGAAGCAAGATGCTTTGGGGCCCAACTCGCCCTTTGGAAAGGAGACTGCATGTTGCGCCTTTCAGCTCTAGGGCAATGTGGCACACCCAGAGCAGAAGTTCTACTTCAGCCAGATAAGGGCTGCAAAGAAACTGCGTTTCACAGGCATTTGTAAGAGATGTTCGCGGTAGGCTGTAAGAGCACTGTGCAGAGCGAGTTGTTTCTTAGCTTCCCAAAGAGCTGGAAGCTTGACACTAAGGGACTAGTCTTCCCTTGGGAAAACAAGGCAGGACTTTGTGCCTTGCAGCTCTAGGGCCATGTAGGACACGGCAGAGCAGAAGTACTACTTCAGCCAGATCAGGGCTGGGAAGAAACTGCCTTTCACAGGCCTTTGTAAGACATGTTTCCGGTAGGCTGTAAGAGCCCTATGCAGAGCGAGTTGTTTCTTAGCTGCCCAAAGAGCTGGAAACTGGACGCTGAGGGACTTGTCTCCCCTTGTGGAAACAAGGCAGGACTTTGTGCCTTGCAGCTCTAGGCCCATGTTGGACACGGCAGAGCAGAAGTTCTACTTCAGCTAGATCAGAGGTGGGAAGAAACTGCGTTTCACAGGCCTTTGTAAGACATGTTCCCGGTAGGCTGTAAAACACCAATGCAGAGCGAGTTGTTTCTTAGCTGCCGAAAGAGCTGGAAGCTGGACGCTGAGCGACTAGTCTCCACTTGTGTAAACAAAGCAGGACTTTGTGCCTTGCAGCTCTAGGGCCATGTAGGACACGGCAGAGCAGAAGTTCTACTTCAGCCAGGTGAGGGCTGGGAAGAACCTGCGTTTCACAGGCCTTTGTAAGACATGATCCCGAAGCCTGTAAGATCCCTATGCAGAGCGAGTTGTTTCTTACCTGCCGAAAGGGCTGGAAGTCGGACGCTGAGGGACTAGTCTCCCCTTGTGGAAACAAGGCAGGACTTTGTGCCTTGCAGCTCTAGTCCCATGTAGGACACGGAGGAGCAGGAGTTCTACTTCAGCGAGATCAGGCCTCGGAAGAAACTGAGTTTCACAGGCTTTTGTAAACTCGTTCCATGTAGGCTGTAAAACACCAGTGCTGAGCAAGTAGTTTCTAAGCTGCCCAAAACCTGGAAGCCCCATGCTGTGGGGCCTGTCTGCCCTTGAGCACACAAGGCAGGACTTTGTGCCTGGCAGCTCTAGGCCGATGTAGGACACGGCATAGCAGAAGTTCTACTTCAGCGAGATCAGGCCTGAGAAGAAACTGCGTTTCACAGGCCTTTGTAAGACATGTTCCCGGTAGGCTGTAAACCACCAATGCAGAGCGAGCTGTTTCCTAGCTGCTCAAAGAACTGGAAGATGGACGCTGGGGGACTCGTCTCCCCTTTGCGAAACAAGGCAGGACTTTGTGCCTTGTAGCTCTAGGCCCTTGTAGGTCAAGGCAGAGCAGAAGTTCTACTTCAGCGAGATGAGGCCTGGGAAGAAACTGCGTTTCACAGGCCTTTGTAAGACTCGTTCCCTGTAGACTGTAAAACACCAGTGCAGAGCAAGTTGTCACTTAGTTGCCCAAACAGCTGGAAGCCCCAAGCTGTGGGGCCTGTCTGCCCTTGAGGACACAAGGCAGGACTTTGTGCCTTGCAGCTCTAGGCCCATGTAGGACACGGCAGAGCAGAAGTTCTACTTCACCGAGATCAGGCCTATGAAGAAACTGTGTTTCACAGGCCTTTGTAAGACATGTACCAGGGAGGCTGGAAGAGCCCTGTGCAGAGCAAGTTGTTTCTTAGCTTCCCAAAGAGCTGGAAGCAAGACGCTTTGGGGCCAAACTCGCCGTTTGGAAAGAAGCTGCACATTGTGCCTTTCAGCTCTAGGGCAATGTAGCACACCCAGATCAGAAGTTCTACTTCAGCCGGATCAGGCCTGTAAAGAAACTGCGTTTCACAGGCCTTTGGAAGAGATGTTCTTGGTAGGCTGTAAGAGCACTGTGCAGAGCGAGTTGTTTCTTAGCTTCGAAAAGAGCTGGAAGAAAGATGGTTTGGGGCCAAACTCACCCTTTGTAAAGGAGACTGCACGGTGTGCCTTTCAGCTCTAGACCTTGTGGCACACCTAGAGCAGAAGTTCTAATTCAGCCAGATCAGGCCTGCAAAGAAACTGCTTTTCACAGGCCTTTGTAAGAGATGTTCCCGGTAGGCTGTAAGAGCACTGTGCAGAGCGAGTTGTTTCTTAGCTTCCCAAAGAGCTGGAAGCAAAATGCTTTCGGGCCCTACCTGCCCTTTGGAAAAGAGACCGCACGTTGTGCCTTTCAGCTCTAGTTCAATGTATCACACCCAGAGCAGAAGTTATACTCCAGCCAGAACAGGCCTGCAAAGAAACTGCGTTTCACAGGCCTTTAGAAGAGATGTTCCTTGTAGGCTGTAAGAACACTGTGCAGAGCGAGTTGTTTCTCAGCTTCCCAAAGAGCTGGAAGCAAGAGGCATTGTGGCCCAACACGCCCTTTGAAAAGGAGACTGCACGTTGTGCCTTTCAGCTCTAGGGCAATGTGGCACACCCAGAGCAGAAGTTGTACTTCAGCCAGATCAGGCCTGCAAAGAAACTGCGTTTCACAGGCCTTTGTAAGAGATGTTCCCGGTAGGCTGTAAGAGCACTGTGCAGAGCGAGCTGTTTCTTAGCTTCCCAAAGAGATGGAAGCAAGATGCTTTGGGGCCCAAGTCGGCCTTTGAGAACAAGACTGCCCGTTGTGCCTTTCAGCTCTAGGGCAACGTAGCACACCCAGAGCAGAAGTTCTACTTCAGGCAGATCAGCAATGCAAAGCAACTGTGTTTCACAGGCCTTTGTAGCAGATGTCCCGGTTGGCTGAAAGCAAGATGCTTTGGGGCACAACTCGTCCTTTGGAAAGAGGACTGTACGTTCTGACTTTCAGCTCTAGGGCAATGTGGCACACCCAGAGCAGAAGTTCTACTTCAGCCAGATCAGGCCTGCAAAGAAACTGCGTTTCACAGGCTTTTGAATGAGATGTTCCCGGTAGGCTGTAAGAGCACTGTGCAGAGCGAGTTGTTTCTTAGCTTCCAATTGGCTGGAAGCAAGATGCTTTGGGGCCCAACTCGCCCTTTGTTAAGAAGCCTGCACGTTCTGCCTTTCAGCTCTAGGGCAATGTGGCACACACCGAGCAGGCGTTCTCCTTCAGCCAGATGAAACCTGCATAGAACTGCGTTTCACAGGCCTTTGTAAGAGATGTACCTGGTATGCTGTAAGAGCACTGTGCAGAGCGAGTTGTTTCTTAGTTTCCCCAAGAGCTGGAAGCAAGATGCTTTGGGGCCCAACTCGCCCTTTGGAAAGAAGCTGCACATTGTGCCTTTCAGCTCTGGCAATGTGGCAAACCCAGAGCAGAAGTTCTACTTCAGCAAGATCAGGCCTGCAAAGAAACTGCGTTTCACAGGCCTTTGTAAGAGATGTTCCCGGTAGGCTGTAAGAACACTGTACAGAGCGCGTTGTTTCTCAGCTTCCCAAAGAGCTGGAAGCAAGATGCTTTGGGGCCCAAATGCCCTTTGGAAACGAGACTGCACGTTGTGCCTTTCAGCTCTAGGGCAATGTGGCACACCCAGAGCAGAAGTTCTACTTTAGCCAGATCAGTCCTGC
The DNA here is from genome assembly GCF_041296265.1 of Equus caballus. Lineage (NCBI taxonomy): Eukaryota > Metazoa > Chordata > Mammalia > Perissodactyla > Equidae > Equus > Equus caballus. Next base: position 18,923,356 of record NC_091695.1, read on the forward strand.
AAAGAAACGGCGTTTCGCAGGCCTCTGTAAGAGATGTTCCTATTAGGTTGTAAGAACACGGTGCAGAGCGAGTTGTTTTTTAGCTTCCCAAAGATCTGGAAGCAACATTCTTTGTGGCACAACTCGCCCTTTCGAATGGAGACTGCAGGTTGTGCCTTTCAACTGTAGGGCAATGTGGTACACCCAGAGCAGAAGTCCTACTTCAGCCAGATGAGACCTGCAAAGAAACTGCGTTTCTCAGGCCTTTGTAAGAGATGTTCCCGGTAGGCTGTAAGAGCTATGTGCAGAGCAAGTTGTTTCTTAGCTTCCCAAAGGCTGGAAGCAAGATGCTTTGGAGCCCAACTCGCCCTTTGTTAAGAAGCCTGCACGTTGTGCCTTTCAGCTCTAGGGCAATGTGGCACACCCAGAGCAGATGTTCGCCTTCAGCCACATGCGACGTGCAAAGAACTGCATTTCACAGGCCTTTGTAAGAGATGTTCCTGGTAGGATGTAAGAGCACTGTGCAGGGCGAGTTGTTTCTTAGCTTCCCAAAGAGTTGGAAGCAAGATGCTTTGGGGCTCAACTCGCCCTTTGGAAAGAAGCCTGCACATTGTGCCTTTCAGCTCTAGGGCAATGTAGCACACCCAGATCAGAAGTTCTACTTCAGCCAAATTAGGCCTGCAAAGAAACTGCGTTTCACAGGCCTTTGTAAGAGATGTTCCCGGTAGGCTGTAAGAGCTATGTGCAGAGCGAGTTGTTTCTTAGTTTCCCCAAGAGCTGGAAGCAAGATGCTTTGGGGCCCAACTCGCCCTCTGGAAAGAAGCTGCACATTGTGCCTTTCATTCTAGGGCAATGTGGCAAACCCAGAGCAGAAGTTCTACTTCAGCAAGATCAGGACTGCAAAAATACTGTGTTGCACTGGTCTTTGTAAGAGATGTTCCCGGTAGACTGTGAGAGCACTGTGCAGAGCGAGTTGTTTCTTAGCTTCCCAAGAGCTGGAAGCAAGATGCTTTGGGGCCCAAATCGCCCTTTGGATAGAAGACAGCACTTTGTGCCTTGCAGCTCTAGGGCAATGTAGGTCACCCAGAGCAGAAGTTCTACTTCAGCCAGATCAGGACTGCAAAAATACTGCATTTCACAGGCCTTTAGAAGAGATGTTCCCGGTAGACTGTGAGAGCAAGGTGCAGAGCGAGTTGTTTCTTAGCTTCCCAAGAGCGGGAAGCAAGATGCTTTGGGGCTCAAGTCGCCCTTTGGAAAGAAGACAGCACTTTGTGCCTTGCAGCTCTAGGGCAATGTAGGACACCCAGAGCAGAAGTTGTACTTCAGCCAGATCAGGCCTGCAAAGAAACTGCGTTTCACAGGCCTTTGTAGCAGATGTCCCGGTAGGCTGGAAGCAAGATGCTTTGGGGCCCAACTCGTCCTTTGGAAAGAAGACTGCACGTTGTGCCTTTCAGCTCTAGGGCAATGTGGCACACCCAGAGCAGAAGTTCTACTTCAGCCAGATCAGGCCTGCAAAGAAACTGCGTTTCACAGGCCTTTGTAAGAGAAGTTCCTGGTAGGCTGTAAGAACACTGTGCAGAGCGAGTTGTTTTTTAGCTTCCCGAAAATCTGGAAGCAAGATGCTTTGTGGCGCAACTCGCCCTTTCAAATGGAGACTGCAGGTGGTGCCTTTCAGCTCTAGGGCAATGTGGCACACCCAGAGCAGAAGTTCTACTTCAGCCAGATCAGGCCTGCAAAGAAACTGCGTTTCACAGGCCTTTGTATGAGATTTTCCTGGTAGGCTGTAAGAGCTATGTGCAGAGCAAGTTGTTTCTTAGCTTCCCAAAGGCTGGAAGCAAGATGATTTGGAGCCCAACTCGCCCTTTGTTAAGAAGCCTGCACGTTGTGCCTTTCAGCTCCAGGGCAATGTGGCACAGCCAGAGCAGACGTTCTCCTTCAGCCAGATGATACCTGCAAAGAACTGCATTTCACAGGCCTTTGTAAGAGATGTTCCCGGTAGGCTGTAAGAGCACAGTGCAGAGCGAGTTGTTTCTTAGCCTCCCAATGAGCTGGAATCAAGATGCTTTGGGGCCCAACTCACCCTTTGGAAAGAAGACTGCACGTTGTGCCTTTCAGCTCTAGGGCAATGTGGCACACCCAGAGCAGAAGTTCTACTTCAGCCAGATCAGGCCTGCAAAGAAACTGCGTTTCACAGGCCTTTGTAAGAGATGTTCCTGGTAGGCTGTAAGAGCACTGTGCAGAGCGAGTTGTTCCTTAGCTTCCAAGAGCTGGAAGCAAGATGCTTTGAGGCCCAACTCGCCATTTGGAAAGGAGACAGCACGTTGTCCCTTTCAGCTCTAGGGCAATGTAGCACACCCAGAGCAGAAGTTCTACTTCAGCCAGATCAGGCCTGCAAAGAAACTGCGTTTCACAGGCCTTTGTAAGAGATGTTCCTGGTATTCTGTAAGAGCACACTGCAGAGCGAGTTGTTTCTTAGCTTCCCAATGAGCTGGAACGAAAATGCTTTGGGGCCCAACTCGCCCTTTGGAAAGGAGACTGCACGTTGTGCCTTTCAGCTCTAGGGCAATGTGGCACACCCACAGGAGAAGTTCTACTTCAGCCAGATCAGGCCTGCAAAGAAACTGCGTTTCACAGGCCTTTGTAAGAGATGTTCCCGGTAGGCTGTAAGAACACTGTACAGAGCGCGTTGTTTCTCAGCTTCCCAAAGAGCTGGAAGCAAGATGCTTTGGGGCCCAAATGCCCTTTGGAAACGAGACTGCACGTTATGCCTTTCAGCTCTAGGGCAATGTGGCACACCCAGAGCAGAAGTTCTACTTTAGCCAGATCAGTCCTGCAAAGAAGCTGCGTTTCTCAGGCCTCTGTAAGAGATGTTCCTATTAGGTTGTAAGAACACGGTGCAGAGCGAGTTGTTCTTTAGCTTCCCAAAGATCTGGAAGCAACATTCTTTGTGGCACAACTCGCCCTTTCTAATGGAGCCTGCAGGTTGTGCCTTTCAACTGTAGGGCAATGTGGTACACCCAGAGCAGAAGTTCTACTTCAGCCAGATGAGACCTGCAAAGAAACTGCGTTTCTCAGGCCTTTGTAAGAGATGTTCCCAGTAGGCTGTAAGAGCTATGTGCAGAGCAAGTTGTTTCTTAGCTTCCCAAAGGCTGGAAGCAAGATGCTTTGGAGCCCAACTCGCCCTTTGTTAAGAAGCCTGCACGTTGTGCCTTTCAGCTCTAGGGCAATGTGGCACACCCAGAGCAGATGTTCGCCTTCAGCCACATGCGACCTGCAAAGAACTGCATTTCACAGGCCTTTGTAAGAGATGTTCCTGGTAGGATGTAAGAGCACTGTGCAGGGCGAGTTGTTTCTTAGCTTCCCAAAGAGCTGGAAGCAAGATGCTTTGGGGCTCAACTCGCCCTTTGGAAAGAAGACTGCATGTTGGGCCTTTCAGCTCTAGGGCAATGTAGCACACCCAGAGCAGAAGTTCTACTTCAGCAAGATCAGGCCTGCAAAGAAACTGCGTTTCACAGGCCTTTGTAAGAGTTGTTCCCGGTAGGCTGTAAGAACACTGTGCAGAGCGCGTTGTTTCTCAGCTTCCCTAGAGCTGGAAGCAAGATGCTTTGGGGCCCAAATGCCCTTTCGAAAGGAGACTGCAGGTTGTGCCTTTCAGCTCTAGGGCAATGTGGCACACCCAGAGCAGAAGCTCTACTTCAGCCAGATCAGGCCTGCAAAGAAACTGCGTTTCACAAGCCTCTGTAAGAGATGTTCCTGGTAGGTTGTAAGAACACTGTGCAGAGAGAGTTGTTTTTTAGCTTCCCAAAGATCTGGAAGCAAGATGCTTTGTGGCGCAAATCGCCCTTTCGAATGGAGACTGCAGGTTGTGCCTTTCAGCTCTAGGGCAATGTGGCACACCCAGAGCAGAAGTTCTACTTCAGCCAGATCAGGCCTGCAAAGAAACTGCGTTTCTCAGGCCTTTGTAAGAGATGTTCCCGGTAGGCTGTAAGAGCTATGTGCAGAGCAAGTTGTTTCTTGGCTTCCCAAAGAGCTGGAAGCAAGATGCTTTGGGTCCCAACTCGCCATTTGTTAAGAAGCCGGCACGTTGTGCCTTTCAGCTCTAGGGCAATGTGTCACACCCAGAGCAGACGTTCTCCTTCAGCCAGATGAGACCTGCAAAGAACTGCGTTTCACAGGCCTTTGCAAGAGATGTTCCTGGTAGGCTGTAAGAGCACTGTGCAGAGCGAGCTGTTTCTTAGCTTCCCAAAGAGTTGGAACCAAGATGCTTTGGGGCTCAACTCGCCCTTTGGAAAGAAGACTGCACGTTGTGCCTTTCAGCTCTAGGGCAATGTAGCACACCCAGAGCAGAAGTTCTACTTCAGCCAAATGAGGCCTGCAAAGAAACTGCGTTTCACAGGCCTTTGTAAGAGATGTTCCCGGTAGGCTGCAAGAGCTATGTGCAGAGCGAGTTTTTTCTTAGCTTCCAAAGGAGCTGGAAGCAAGACGCTTTTGGGCCCAACTCGCCCTTTGGAAAGAAGCTGCACATTGTGCCTTGCATCTCTAGGGCAATGTAGGACACGCAGAGCAGAAGTTCTACTTCAGCAAGATCAGGGCTGCAAAGAAATTGCGTTTCACAGCCCTTTGTAACAGATGTCCCTGTAGGCAGGAAGCAAGATGCTTTGGGGCCCATCTCGCCATTTGGAAAGAATACTGCACGTTGTGCCTTTCAGCTCTAGGGCAATGTAGCACACCCAGCACAGAAGTTCTACTTCAGCCAGATCAGGCCTGCAAAGAAACTGCGTTTCACAGGCCTTTGTAAGAGATGTTCCTGGTAGGCTGTAAGAGCACTGTGCAGAGCGAGTTGTTTCTTAGCTTCCAAGAGCTGGAAGCAAGATGCTTTGAGGCCCAACTCGCCATTTGGAAAGGAGACAGCACGTTGTCCCTTTCAGCTCTAGGGCAATGTAGCACACCCAGAGCAGAAGTTCGAATTCAGCCAGATCAGGCCTGTAAAGAAACTGCGTTTCACAGGCCTTTGTAAGAGATGTTCCCGGTATTCTGTAAGAGCACACTGCAGAGCGAGTTGTTTCTTAGCTTCCCAATGAGCTGGAACCAAAATGCTTTGGGGCCCAACTCGCCCTTTGGAAAGGAGACTGCACGTTGTGCCTTTCAGCTCTAGGGCAATGTGGCACACCCACAGGAGAAGTTCTACTTGAGCCAGAACAGGCCTGCAAAGAAACTGCGTTTCACAGGCCTTTGTAAGAGATGTTCCCGGTAGGCTGTAAGAACACTGTACAGAGCGCGTTGTTTCTCAGCTTCCCAAAGAGCTGGAAGCAAGATGCTTTGGGGCCCAAATGCCCTTTGGAAAGGAGACTGCACGTTGTGCCTTTCAGCTCTAGGGCAATGTGGCACACCCAGATCAGAAGTCCTACTTCAGCCAGATCAGGCCTGCAAAGAAACTGCGTTTCACAGGCCTTTGTAAGAGATGTTCCCGGTAGGCGGTAAGAGCTATGTGCAGAGCGAGTTGTTTCTTAGCTTCCCAAAGAGCAGGGAGCAAGATGCTTTGGGGCCCAACTCACCCTTTGGAAAGAAGCTGCACATTGTGCCTTGCAGCTCTAGGGCAATGTATGACACGCAGAGCAGAAGTTCCACTTCAGCAAGATCAGGCCTGCAAAGAAACTGCGTTTCACAGCCCTTTGTAACTGATGTCCCTGTAGGCAGGAAGCAAGATGCTTTGGGGCCCATCTCGCCCTTTGGAAAGAACACTGCACGTTGTGCCTTTCAGCTCTAGGGCAATGTAGCACACCCAGAGCAGAAGTTCGAATTCAGCCAGATCAGGCCTGCAAAGAAACTGCGTTTCACAGGACTTTGTAAGAGATGTTCCTGGTAGGCTGTAAGAGTACTGTGCAGAGCGAGTTGTTTCTTAGCTTCCAAGAGCTCGAAGTAAGATGCTTTGAGGCCGAACTCACCCTTTGGAAAGGAGACAGCACGTTGTCCCTTTCAGCTCTAGGGCAATGTAGCACACCCAGAGCAGAAGTTCTACTTCAGCCAGATCAGGCCTGAAAAGAAACTGCGTTTCACAGGCCTTTGTAAGAGATGTTCCCGGTAGGCTGTGAGAGCACTGTGCAGAGCGAGTTGTTTCTTAGCTTCCCAAGAGCTGGAAGCAAGATGCTTTGGGGCCCAAATCGCCCTTTGGATAGAAGACAGCACTTTGTGCCTTGCAGCTCTAGGGCAATGTAGGTCACCCAGAGCAGAAGTTCTACTTCAGCCAGATCAGGACTGCAAAAATACTGCATTTCACAGGCCTTTAGAAGAGATGTTCCCGGTAGACTGTGAGAGCAAGGTGCAGAGCGAGTTGTTTCTTAGCTTCCCAAGAGCGGGAAGCAAGATGCTTTGGGGCTCAAGTCGCCCTTTGGAAAGAAGACAGCACTTTGTGCCTTGCAGCTCTAGGGCAATGTAGGACACCCAGAGCAGAAGTTGTACTTCAGCCAGATCAGGCCTGCAAAAAAACTGCGTTTCACAGGCCTTTGTAGCAGATGTCCCGGTAGGCTGGAAGCAAGATGCTTTGGGGCCCAACTCGTCCTTTGGAAAGAAGACTGCACGTTGTGCCTTTCAGCTCCAGGGCAATGTGGCACACCCAGAGCAGACGTTCTCCTTCAGCCAGATGAGACTTGCAAGGAACTGCATTTCACAGGCCTTTGTAAGAGATGCTCCTGGTAGGCTGTAAGAGCACTGTTCAGTGCGAGTTGTTTCCTGGCTTCCCAAAGAGCTGGAAGCAAGATGCATTGGGGCCCAACTCGCCGTTTCTTAAGAAGCCTGAACCTTGTGCCTTTCAGCTCTAGGGGATTGTAGCACACTCAGAGCAGAAAATCTACTTCAGCCAGATCAGGCCTGCAAAGAAACTGCGTTTCACAGGCTGTTGTAGCTGATGTTCCGGTTGGCTGGAAGCAAGATGCTTTGGGGCCCAACTCGTCCTTTGGAAAGAAGACTGCACGTTGTGCCTTCCAGCTCTAGGGCAATGTGGCACACCAAGAGCAGAAGTTCTACTTCAGCCAGATCAGGATGCAAAGAAACTGCGTTTCACAGGCCTTTGTAAGAGATGTTCCCGGTAGGCTGTAAGAGCACTGTGCAGAGTGAGCTGTTTCTTAGCTTCCCAAAGAGCTGGAAGCAAGATGCTTTGGGACCCAACACGCCCTTTGGAAAGGAGACTTCATGTGGTGCCTTTCAGCTCTAGGGCAATGTGGCACACCCAGAGCAGAAGTTCTACTTCAGCTGGATCAGGCCTGCAAGGAAACTGCGTTTCACATGCCTTTGTAAGAGATGCTCCCGGTAGGCTGTAAGAGCACAGTGCAGAGCGAGTTGTTTCTTAGCTTGCCAAAGAGCTTGAAGACAGAAGCTTTGGGGCCCAACTCGCCCTTTGTTAAGAAGCCTGCACGTTGTGCCTTTCAGCTGTATGGCAATGTAGCACACCCAGAGCAGAAGTTCTACTTCAGCCAGAGAAGGCCTGCAAAGAAACTGCGTTTCACAGGCCGTTGTAAGAGATGTTCCCGGTAGACTGTGAGAGCACTGTGCAGAGCGAGTTGTTTCTTTGCTTCCCAAGAGCTGGAAGCAAGATGCTTTGGGGCCGAAATCGCCCTTTGGAAAGAAGACAGCACTTTGTGCCTTGCAGCTCTAGGGCAATGTAGGACAGGCAGAGCAGAAGATGTACTTCAGACAGATCAGGCCTGCAAAGAAACTGCGTTTGACAGGCCTTTGTAATAGATGTTCCTGGTAGGCTGTAAGAGCACTGTGCAGAGCCAGTTGTTTCTTAGCTTCCAAGAGCTGGAAGCAAGATGCTTTGAGGTCCAACTCGCACTTTGGAAAGGAGACAGTACGTTGTCCCTTTCAGCTCTAGGGCAATGTAGCACACCCAGAGCAGAAGTTCTACTTCAGGCAGATCAGGCCTGCAAAGAAACTGCGTTTCACAGGCCTTTGTAAGAGATGTTCCCGGTAGGCTGTAAGAGCTGTGTGCAGAGTAAGTTGTTTCTTAGCTTCCCAAAGAGCTGGAAGCAAGATAAATTGGGGCCCACTCGTCGTTTGTTAAGAAGCCTGAACGTTGTGACTTTCAGCTCTAGGGGATTGTAGCACACTGAGAGCAGCAATTCTATTTCAGCCAGATCAGGCCTGCAAATAAACTGCGTTTCACAGGCCTTTGTAGCAGATGTCACGGTTGGCTGGAAGCAAGATGCTTTGGGGCCCAACTCGTCCTTTGGAAAGACGACTGCACGTTGTGCCTTTCAGCTCTAGGGCAATGTGGCACACCAAGAGCAGAAGTTCTACTTCAGCCAGATCAGGCCAGCAAATAAACTGCGTTTCACAGGACTTTGTAAGAGATGTTCCTGGTAGGCTGTAAGAGCACAGTGCAGAGCGAGTTGTTTCTTAGATTCCCAATGAGGTGGAACCAAGATGCTTTGGGGCCCAACTCGCCCTTTGGAAAGGACACTGCACGTTGTGCCTTTCAGCTCTAGGGCAATGTGGCACACCCAGAGCAGAAGTTCTACTTCAGCCAGATCAGGCCTGCAAAGAAACTGCGTTTCACAGTCCTTTGTAAGAGATGTTCCCGGTAGGCTGAAAGAGCTATGTGCAGAGTAAGTTGTTTCTTAGCTTCCCAAAGAGCTGGAAGCAAGATGCTTTGGGGCCCAACTCGCCCTTTGGAAAGAAGCTGCACATTGTGCCTTTCATCTCTAGGGCAATGTAGCACACCCAGAGCAGAAGTTCTACTTCACCCAGATCAGGCCAGCAAAGAAACTGCGTTTCACAGGCCGTTGTAAGAGAGGTTCCAGGTAGGCTGTAAGAGGTCTGTGGAGAGCACGTTGTTTCTTAGCTTTCCAAAGGCTGGAGGCAAGATGCTTTGGAGCCAAAGTCGCCCTTTGTTAAGAAGCCTGCACGTTGTGCCTTTCAGCTCCAGGGCAATGTGACACACCCAGAGCAGACGTTCTCCTTCAGCCAGATGAGACCTGCAAAGAACTGCATTTCACAGGCCTTTGTAAGAGATGCTCCTGGTAGGCTGTAAGAGCACTGTGCAGAGCGAGTTGTTTCTCAGCTTCCAAGAGCTGGAAGCAAGATGCTTTGAGGCCGAACTCACCCTTTGGAAAGGAGACAGCACGTTGTCCCTTTCAGCTCTAGGGCAATGTAGCACACCCAGAGCAGAAGTTCTACTTCAGCCAGATCAGGCCTGCAAAGAAACTGCGTTTCACAGTCCTTTGTAAGAGATGTTCCCGGTAGGCTGTAAGAGCACAGTGCAGAGCGAGTTGTTTCTTAGCTTCCCAAAGATCTGGAAGCAAGATGCTTTGGGGTCCAACTCGCCCTTTTTAAAGGAGACTGCACGTTGTGCCTTTCAGCTCTAGGGCAAAGTGGCACACCCAGAGCAGAAGTTCTTCTCAAGCAAGATCAGGCCTGCAAAGAAACTGCGTTTCACAGGCCTTTGTAAGAGATGTTCCCGGTATGCTGTAAGAACACTGTGCAGAGCGCGTTGTTTCTCAGCTTCCCAAAGAGCTGGAAGCAAGATGGTTTGGGGCCCAAGTTACCCTTTGGAAAGGAGACTGCACGTTGTGCCTTTCAGCTCTAGGGCAATGTGGAACACCCAGAGCAGAAGTTCTACTTCAGCCAGATCAGGCCTGCAAAGAAACTGCGTTTCACAGGCCTTTGTAAGAGATGTTCCCGGTAGGCTGTATGAACACTGTGCAGAGCGAGTTGTTTTTTAGCTTCCCAAAGGGCTGGAAGCAAGATGCATTGCGGCCCAACACGCCCTTTGAAAAGGAGACTGCAGGTTGTGCCTTTCAGCTCTAGGGCAATGTGGCACACCCAGAGCAGAAGTTCTACTTCAGCCAGTTGAGGCCTGCAAAGAAACTGTGTTTCACAGGCCTTTGTAAGAGATGTTCCCAGTAGGCTGTAATAGCTATGTCCAGAGCAATTTGTTTCTTAGCTTCCCAAAGAGCTCGAAGCAAGATGCTTTGGGGCCCAACTCGCTGTTTGGAAAGAAGACTGCACATTGTGCCGTTCAGCTCTAGGGCAATGTAGCACACTCAGAGCAGAAGTTCTACTTCAGCCAGATCAGGCCTGCAAACATACTGCGTTTCAAAGGCCTTTTTAAGAGATGTTCCCGGTAGACTGTGAGAGAACTGTGCTGAGCGAGTTGTTTCTTAGCTTCCCAAGAGCTGGAAGCAAGATGCTTTGGGGCCCAAATCGCCCATGGAAAGAAGACAGCACTTTGTGCCTTGCAGCTCTAGGGCAATGTAGGACACCCAGAGCAGAAGTTCAACTTCACCCAGATCAGGCCTGCAAAGAAAGTGCGTTTCACAGCCTTTTGTGACAAATGTCCCGGTAGGCATGAAGCAAGATGCTTTGGGGCACAACTCGCCCTTTGGAAAGAAGACTGCACGTTGTGCCTTTCAGCTCTAGGGCAATGTGGCACACCCAGAGAAGAAGTTCTACTTCAGCCAGATCAGGACTGCAAAGAAACTGCGTTTCACAGGCTTTTGTGAGAGATGTTCCCGGTAGGGTGTAAGAGCACTGTGCAGAGCGAGTTGTTTCTTATCTTCCCAAAGAGCTGGAACCAAGATGCTTTGGGGCCCAACTCGCCCTTTGGAAAGGAGACTGCACGTTGTGCCTTTCAGCTCTAGGGCCATGTGGCACACCCAGAGCAGAAGTTCTACTTCAGCAAGATGAGGCCTTCAAAGAAAATGCGTTTCACAGGCCTTTGTAAGAGATGTTCCCGGTAGGCTGTAAGAGCACAGTGCAGAGCGAGTTGTTTCTTAGCTTCCCAATGAGCTGGAACCAAGATGCTTTGGGGCCCAACTCGCCCTTTGGAAAGAGGACTGCACGTTGTGCCTTTCAGCTCTAGGGCAATGTGGCACACCCAGAGCAGAAGTTCTACTTCAGCCAGATCACGCCTGCAAAGAAACTGCGTTTCACAGGCCTTTGTAAGAGATATTCCAGGTAGGCTGTAAGAGCACTGTGCAGAGCGAGCTGTTTCGTAGCTTCCCAAAGAGCTGGAAGCAAGATGCTTTGGGACCCAACACGCCCTTTGGAAAGGAGACTGCATGTGGTGCCTTTCAGCTCTAGGGCAATGTGGCACACCCAGAGCAGAAGTTCTACTTCAGCTGGATCAGGCCTGCAAGGAAACTGCGTTTCACATGCCTTTGTAAGAGATGCTCCCGGTAGGCTGTAAGAGCACAGTGCAGAGCGAGTTGTTTCTTAGCTTGCCAAAGAGCTTGAAGCCAGAAGCTTTGGGGCCCAACTCGCCCTTTGTTAAGAAGCCTGCACGTTGTGCCTTTCAGCTGTATGGCAATGTAGCACACCCAGAGCAGAAGTTCTACTTCAGCCAGAGCAGGCCTGCAAAGAAACTGCGTTTCACAGTGCCGTTGTAAGAGATGTTCCCGGTAGACTGTGAGAGCACTGTGCAGAGCGAGTTGTTTCTTTGCTTCCCAAGAGCTGGAAGCAAGATGCTTTGGGGCCGAAATCGCCCTTTGGAAAGAAGACAGCACTTTGTGCCTTGCAGCTGTAGGGCAATGTAGGACAGGCAGAGCAGAAGATGTACTTCAGACAGATCAGGCCTGCAAAGAAACTGCGTTTCACAGCCCTTTGTAACAGATGTCCCTGTAGGCAGGAAGCAAGATGCTTTGGGGCCCATCTCGCCCTTTGGAAAGAAGACTGCACGTTGTGCCTTTCAGCTCTAGGGCAATGTAGCACACCCAGAGCAGAAGTTCTACTTCAGCCAGGACAGGCCTGCAAAGAAACTGCGTTTGACAGGCCTTTGTAAGAGATGTTCCTGGTAGGCTGTAAGAGCACTGTGCAGAGCCAGTTGTTTCTTAGCTTCCAAGAGCTGGAAGCAAGATGCTTTGAGGTCCAACTCGCACTTTGGAAAGGAGACAGTACGTTGTCCCTTTCAGCTCTAGGGCAATGTAGCACACCCAGAGCAGAAGTTCTACTTCAGGCAGATCAGGCCTGCAAAGAAACTGCGTTTCACAGGCCTTTGTAACAGATGTTCCCGGTAGGCTGTAAGAGCTGTGTGCAGAGTAAGTTGTTTCTTAGCTTCCCAAAGAGCTGGAAGCAAGATAAATTGGGGCCAACTCGTCGTTTGTTAAGAAGCCTGAACGTTGTGACTTTCAGCTCTAGGGGATTGTAGCACACTGAGAGCAGCAATTCTATTTCAGCCAGATCAGGCCTGCAAATAAACTGCGTTTCACAGGCCTTTGTAGCAGATGTCACGGTTGGCTGGAAGCAAGATGCTTTGGGGCCCAACTCGTCCTTTGGAAAGAAGACTGCACGTTGTGCCTTTCAGCTCTAGGGCAATGTGGCACACCAAGAGCAGAAGTTCTACTTCAGCCAGATCAGGCCTGCAAAGAAACTGCGTTTCACAGGACTTTGTAAGAGATGTTCCTGGTAGGCTGTAAGAGCACAGTGCAGAGCGAGTTGTTTCTTAGCTTCCCAATGAGGTGGAACCAAGATGCTTTGGGGCCCAACTCGCCCTTTGGAAAGGACACTGCACGTTGTGCCTTTCAGCTCTAGGGCAATGTGGCACACCCAGAGCAGAAGTTCTACTTCAGCCAGATCAGGCCTGCAAAGAAACTGCGTTTCACAGTCCTTTGTAAGAGATGTTCCCGGTAGGCTGAAAGAGCTATGTGCAGAGTATGTTGTTTCTTAGCTTCCCAAAGAGCTGGAAGCAAGATGCTTTGGGGCCCAACTCGCCCTTTGGAAAGAAGCTGCACATTGTGCCTTTCATCTCTAGGGCAATGTAGCACACCCAGAGCAGAGGTTCTACATCACCCAGATCAGGCCTGCAAAGAAACTGCGTTTCACAGGCCGTTGTAAGAGAGGTTCCAGGTAGGCTGTAAGAGGTCTGTGGAGAGCACGTTGTTTCTTAGCTTTCCAAAGGCTGGAGGCAAGATGCTTTGGAGCCAAAGTCGCCCTTTGTTAAGAAGTCTGCACGTTGTGCCTTTCAGCTCCAGGGCAATGTGACACACCCAGAGCAGACGTTCTCCTTCAGCCAGATGAGACCTGCAAAGAACTGCATTTCACAGGCCTTTGTAAGAGATGTTCCTGGTAGGCTGTAAGAGCACTGTTCAGGGCGAGTTGTTTCCTGGCTTCCCAACGAACTGGGAGCAAGATGCTTTTGGGCTCAACTCGCCCTTTGGAAAGAAGACTGCACGTTGTGCCTTTCAGCTCTAGGGCAATGTATGACACGCAGAGCAGAAGCTCCACTTCAGCAAGATCAGGCCTGCAAAGAAACTGCGTTTCACAGCCCTTTGTAACTGATGTCCCTGTAGGCAGGAAGCAAGATGCTTTGGGGCCCATCTCGCCCTTTGGACAGAAGACTGCACGTTGTGCCTTTCAGCTCTAGGGCAATGTAGCACACCCAGAGCAGAAGTTCTACTTCAGCCAGATCAGGCCTGCAAAGAAACTGCGTTTGCCAGGCCTTTGTAAGAGATGTTCCTGGTAGGCTGTAAGAGCACTGTGCAGAGCGAGTTGTTTCTTAGCTTCCAAGAGCTGGAAGCAAGATGCTTTGAGGCCGAACTCACCCTTTGGAAAGGAGACAGCACGTTGTCCCTTTCAGCTCTAGGGCAATGTAGCACACCCAGAGCAGAAGTTCTACTTCAGCCAGATCAGGCCTGCAAAGAAACTGCGTTTCACAGTCCTTTGTAAGAGATGTTCCCGGTAGGCTGTAAGAGCACAGTGCAGAGCGAGTTGTTTCTTAGCTTCCCAAAGATCTGGAAGCAAGATGCTTTGGGGTCCAACTCGCCCTTTTTAAAGGAGACTGCACGTTGTGCCTTTCAGCTCTAGGGCATAGTGGCACACCCAGAGCAGAAGTTCTTCTCAAGCAAGATCAGGCCTGCAAAGAAACTGCGTTTCAAAGGCCTTTGTAAGAGATGTTCCCGGTATGCTGTAAGAACACTGTGCAGAGCGCGTTGTTTCTCAGCTTCCCAAAGAGCTGGAAGCAAGATGGTTTGGGGCCCAAGTTACCCTTTGGAAAGGAGACTGCACGTTGTGCCTTTCAGCTCTAGGGCAATGTGGCACACCCAGAGAAGAAGTTCTACTTCAGCCAGATCAGGACTGCAAAGAAACTGCGTTTCACAGGCTTTTGTGAGAGATGTTCCCGGTAGGCTGTAAGAGCACTGTGCAGAGCGAGTTGTTTCTTATCTTCCCAAAGAGCTGGAACCAAGATGCTTTGGGGCCCAACTCGCCCTTTGGAAAGGAGACTGCACGTTGTGCCTTTCAGCTCTAGGGCAATGTGGCACACCCAGAGCAGAAGTTCTACTTCAGCCAGTTGAGGCCTGCAAAGAAACTGTGTTTCACAGGCCTTTGTAAGAGATGTTCCCAGTAGGCTGTAATAGCTATGTCCAGAGCAATTTGTTTCTTAGCTTCACAAAGAGCTGGAAGCAAGATGCTTTGGGGCCCAACTCGCTGTTTGGAAAGAAGACTGCACATTGTGCCGTTCAGCTCTAGGGCAATGTAGCACACTCAGAGCAGAAGTTCTACTTCAGCCAGATCAGGCCTGCAAACATACTGCGTTTCAAAGGCCTTTTTAAGAGATGTTCCCGGTAGACTGTGAGAGAACTGTGCTGAGCGAGTTGTTTCTTAGCTTCCCAAGAGCTGGAAGCAAGATGCTTTGGGGCCCAAATCGCCCATGGAAAGAAGACAGCACTTTGTGCCTTGCAGCTCTAGGGCAATGTAGGACACCCAGAGCAGAAGTTCAACTTCACCCAGATCAGGCCTGCAAAGAAAGTGCGTTTCACAGCCTTTTGTGACAAATGTCCCGGTAGGCATGAAGCAAGATGCTTTGGGGCACAACTCGCCCTTTGGAAAGAAGACTGCACGTTGTGCCTTTCAGCTCTAGGGCAATGTGGCACACCCAGAGAAGAAGTTCTACTTCAGCCAGATCAGGACTGCAAAGAAACTGCGTTTCACAGGCTTTTGTGAGAGATGTTCCCGGTAGGCTGTAAGAGCACTGTGCAGAGCGAGTTGTTTCTTATCTTCCCAAAGAGCTGGAACCAAGATGCTTTGGGGCCCAACTCGCCCTTTGGAAAGGAGACTGCACGTTGTGCCTTTCAGCTCTAGGGCCATGTGGCACACCCAGAGCAGAAGTTCTACTTCAGCAAGATGAGGCCTTCAAAGAAAATGTGTTTCACAGGCCTTTGTGAGAGATGTTCCCGGTAGGCTGTAAGAGCACAGTGCAGAGCGAGTTGTTTCTTAGCTTCCCAATGAGCTGGAACCAAGATGCTTTGGGGCCCAACTCGCCCTTTGGAAAGAGGACTGCACGTTGTGCCTTTCAGCTCTAGGGCAATGTGGCACACCCAGAGCAGAAGTTCTACTTCAGCCAGATCAGGCCTGCAAAGAAACTGCGTTTCACAGGCCTTTGTAAGAGATATTCCAGGTAGGCTGTAAGAGCACTGTGCAGAGCGAGTTGTTTCTTAGCTTCCCAAAGATCTGGAAGCAAGATGCTTTGGGGTCCAACTCGCCCTTTTTAAAGGAGACTGCACGTTGTGCCTTTCAGCTCTAGGGCAATGTGGCACACCCAGAGCAGAAGTACTTCTTCAGCCAGATCAGGCCTGCAAAGAAACTGCGTTTCACAGGCCTTTGTAAGAGATGTTCCTGGTATGCTGTAAGAACACTGTGCAGAGCGCGTTGTTTCTCAGCTTCCCAAAGAGCTGGAAGCAAGATGGTTTGGGGCCCACGTTGCCCTTTGGAAAGGAGACTGCACGTTGTGCCTTTCAGCTCTAGGGCAATGTGGAACACCCAGAGCAGAAGTTCAACTTCAGCCAGATCAGGCCTGCAAAGAAACTGCGTTTCACAGGCCTTTGTAAGAGATGTTCCCGGTAGGCTGTAAGAACACTGTGCAGAGCGAGTTGTTTTTTAGCTTCCCAAAGAGCTGGAAGCAAGATGCATTGTGGCCCAGCACGCCCTTTGAAAAGGAGACTGCAGGTTGTGCCTTTCAGATCTAGGGCAATGTGGCACACCCAGAGCAGAAGTTCTACTTCAGCCAGTTGAGGCCTGCAAAGAAACTGTGTTTCACAGGCCTTTGTAAGAGATGTTCCCGGTAGGCTGTAATAGCTATGTGCAGAGCAATTTGTTTCTTAGCTTCCCAAAGAGCTGGAAGCAAGATGCTTTGGGGCCCAACTCGCTGTTTGGAAAGAAGACTGCACATTGTGCCGTTCAGCTCTAGGGCAATGTAGCACACCCAGAGCAGAAGTTCTACTTCAACCAGATCAGGCCTGCAAAGAAACTGCGTTTCACAGGCCTTTGTAAGGGATGTTCCCGGTAGGCTGTAAGAGCACTGTGCAGAGCGAGTTGTTTCCCAGCTTCCCAAAGATCTGCAAGCAAGATGCTTTGGATCCCAACTCACCTTTTGGAAAGGAGACTGCACGTTGTGCCTTTCATCTCTAGGGCAATGTAGCACACCCAGAGCAGAAGTTCTACTTCACCCAGATCAAGCCTGCAAAGAAACTGCGTTTCACAGGCCTTTGTAAGAGAGGTTCCAGGTAGGCTGTAAGAGGTCTGTGGAGAGCAAGTTGTTTCTTAGCTTTCCAAAGGCTGGAGGCAAGATGCTTTGGAGCCAAAGTCGCCCTTTGTTAAGAAGCCTGCACGTTGTGCCTTTCAGCTCCAGGGCAATGTGGCACACCCAGAGCAGACGTTCTCCTTCAGCCAGATGAGACCTGCAAAGAACTGCATTTCACAGGCCTTTGTAAGAGATGTTCCTGGTAGGCTGTAAGAGCACTGTTCAGGGCGAGTTGTTTCTTAGATTCCCAAAGAGCTGGAAGCAAGATGCTTTTGTGCTCAACTCGCCCTTTGGAAAGAAGACTGAACGTTGTGCCTTTCAGCTCTAGGGCAATGTAGCACACTCAGAGCAGAAGTTCTACTTCAGCCAGATCAGGCCTGCAAAGATACTGCGTTTCAAAGGCCTTTTTAAGAGATGTTCCCGGTAGACTGTGAGAGAACTGTGCTGAGCGAGTTGTTTATTAGCTTCCCAAGAGCTGGAAGCAAGATGCTTTGGGGCCCAAATCGCCCTTTGGAAAGAAGACAGCACTTTGTGCCTTGCAGCTCTAGGGCAATGTAGGACACGCAGAGCAGAAGTTCAACTTCACCCAGATCAGGCCTGCAAAGAAAGTGCGTTTCACAGCCCTTTGTGACAGATGTCCCGGTAGGCAGGAAGCAAGATGCTTTGGGGCACAACTCGCCCTTTGGAAAGAAGACTGCACGTTGTGCCTTTCAGCTCTAGGGCAATGTGGCACACCCAGAGAAGAAGTTCTACTTCAGCCAGATCAGGACTGCAAAGAAACTGCGTTTCACAGGCTTTTGTGAGAGATGTTCCCGGTAGGCTGTAAGAGCACTGTGCAGAGCGAGTTGTTTCTTATATTCCCAAAGAGCTGGAACCAAGATGCTTTGGGGTCCAACTCGCCCTTTGGAAAGGAGACTGCACGTTGTGCCTTTCAGCTCTAGGGCAATGTGGCACACCCAGAGCAGAAGTTCTACTTCAGCAAGATGAGGCCTTCAAAGAAAATGCGTTTCACAGGCCTTTGTAAGAGATGTTCCTGGTAGGCTGTAAGAGCTATGTGCAGAGCAAGTTGTTTCTTAGCTTTCCAAAGAGCTGGAAGCAAGATGCTTTGGGGCCCAACTCGCCCTTTGGAAAGAAGGTGCACATTGTGCCTTTCAGCTCTAGGGCAATGTAGCACACCCAGAGCAGAAGTTCTACTTCAGCCAGATCAGGCCTGCAAAGAAACTGCGTTTCACAGGCCTTTGTAAGAGATGTTCCCGGTAGGCGGTAAGAGCTATGTGCAGAGCGAGTTGTTTCTTAGCTTCCCAAAGAGCAGGGAGCAAGATGCTTTGGGGCCCAACTCGCCCTTTGGAAAGAAGCTGCACATTGTGCCTTGCAGCTCTAGGGCAATGTATGACACGCAGAGCAGAAGTTCCACTTCAGCAAGATCAGGCCTGCAAAGAAACTGCGTTTCACAGCCCTTTGTAACTGATGTCCCTGTAGGCAGGAAGCAAGATGCTTTGGGGCCCATCTCGCCCTTTGGAAAGAGGACTGCACGTTGTTCCTTTCAGCTCTAGTGCAATGTAGCACACCCAGAGCAGAAGTTCGAATTCAGCCAGATCAGGCCTGCAAAGAAACTGCGTTTCACAGGACTTTGTAAGAGATGTTCCTGGTAGGCTGTAAGAGTACTGTGCAGAGCGAGTTGTTTCTTAGCTTCCAAGAGCTCGAAGTAAGATGCTTTGAGGCCGAACTCACCCTTTGGAAAGGAGACAGCACGTTGTCCCTTTCAGCTCTAGGGCAATGTAGCACACCCAGAGCAGAAGTTCTACTTCAGCCAGATCAGACCTGCAAAGAAACTGCGTTTCTCAGGCCTTTGTAAGAGATGTTCCCAGTAGGCTGTAAGAGCACTGTGCAGATTGAGCTGTTTCTTAGCTTCCCAAAGAGCTGGAAGCAAGATGCTTTGGGGCCCAACTCGCCCTTTGGAAAGAAGCTGCACATTGTGCCTTTCATCTCTAGGGCAATGTAGCACACCCAGAGCAGAAGTTCTACTTCACCCAGATCAGGCCTGCAAAGAAACTGCGTTTCACAGCCCTTTGTAACTGATGTCCCTGTAGGCAGGAAGCAAGATGCTGTGGAGCCAAACTCGCCCTTTGTTAAGAAGCCTGCACGTTGTACCTTTCAGCTCCAGGGCAATGTGGCACACCCAGAGCAGACGTTCTCCTTCAGCCAGATGAGACTTGCAAGGAACTGCATTTCACAGGCCTTTGTAAGAGATGCTCCTGGTAGGCTGTAAGAGCACTGTTCAGGGCGAGTTGTTTCCTGGCTTCCCAAAGAGCTGGAAGCAAGATGCATTGGGGCCCAACTCGCCGTTTGTTAAGAAGCCTGAACCTTGTGCCTTTCAGCTCTAGGGGATTGTAGCACACTCAGAGCAGAAAATCTACTTCAGCCAGATCAGGCCTGCAAAGAAACTGCGTTTCACAGGCTGTTGTAGCTGATGTTCCGGTTGGCTGGAATTAAGATGCTTTCGGGCCCAACTCGTCCTTTGGAAAGAAGACTGCACGTTGTGCCTTCCAGCTCTAGGGCAATGTGGCACACCAAGAGCAGAAGTTCTACTTCAGCCAGATCACGCCTGCAAAGAAACTGCGTTTCACAGGCCTTTGTAAGAGATGTTCCCGGTAGGCTGTAAGAGCACTGTGCAGAGTGAGCTGTTTCTTAGCTTCCCAAAGAGCTGGAAGCAAGATGCTTTGGGACCCAACACGCCCTTTGGAATGAGACTGCATGTGGTGCCTTTCAGCTCTAGGGCAATGTGGCACACCCAGAGCAGAAGTTCTACTTCAGCTGGATCAGGCCTGCAAGGAACTGCGTTTCACATGCCTTTGTAAGAGATGCTCCCGGTAGGCTGTAAGAGCACAGTGCAGAGCGAGTTGTTTCTTAGCTTGCCAAAGAGCTTGAAGCCAGAAGCTTTGGGGCCCAACTCGCCCTTTGTTAAGAAGCCTGCACGTTGTGCCTTTCAGCTGTATTGCAATGTAGCACACCCAGAGCAGAAGTTCTACTTCAGCCAGAGAAGGCCTGCAAAGAAACTGCGTTTCACAGGCCGTTGTAAGAGATGTTCCCGGTAGACTGTGAGAGCACTGTGCAGAGCGAGTTGTTTCTTTCCTTCCCAAGAGCTGGAAGCAAGATGCTTTGGGGCCGAAATCGCCCTTTGGAAAGAAGACAGCACTTTCTGCCTTGCAGCTCTAGGGCAATGTAGGACAGGCAGAGCAGAAGATGTACTTCAGACAGATCAGGCCTGCAAAGAAACTGCGTTTCACAGCCCTTTGTAACAGATGTCCCTGTAGGCAGGAAGCAAGATGCTTTGGGGCCCATCTCGCCCTTTGGAAAGAAGACTGCACGTTGTGCCTTTCAGCTCTAGGGCAATGTAGCACACCCAGAGCAGAAGTTCTACTTCAGCCAGGACAGGCCTGCAAAGAAACTGCGTTTGACAGGCCTGTGTAAGAGATGTTCCTGGTAGGCTGTAAGAGCACTGTTCAGAGCCAGTTGTTTCTTAGCTTCCAAGAGCTGGAAGCAAGATGCTTTGAGGTCCAACTCGCACTTTGGAAAGGAGACAGTACGTTGTCCCTTTCAGCTCTAGGGCAATGTAGCACACCCAGAGCAGAAGTTCTACTTCAGGCAGATCAGGCCTGCAAAGAAACTGCGTTTCACAGGCCTTTGTAACAGATGTTCCCGGTAGGCTGTAAGAGCTGTGTGCAGAGTAAGTTGTTTCTTAGCTTCCCAAAGAGCTGGAAGCAAGATAAATTGGGGCCAACTCGCCGTTTGTTAAGAAGCCTGAACGTTGTGACTTTCAGCTCTAGGGGATTGTAGCACACTGAGAGCAGCAATTCTATTTCAGCCAGATCAGGCCTGCAAATAAACTGCGTTTCACAGGCCTTTGTAGCAGATGTCACGGTTGGCTGGAAGCAAGATGCTTTGGGGCCCAACTCGTCCTTTGGAAAGAAGACTGCACGTTGTGCCTTTCAGCTCTAGGGCAATGTGGCACACCAAGAGCAGAAGTTCTACTTCAGCCAGATCAGGCCTGCAAAGAAACTGCGTTTCACAGGACTTTGTAAGAGATGTTCCTGGTAGGCTGTAAGAGCACAGTGCAGAGCGAGTTGTTTCTTAGCTTCCCAATGAGGTGGAACCAAGATGCTTTGGGGCCCAACTCGCCGTTTGGAAAGGACACTGCACGTTGTGCCTTTCAGCTCTAGGGCAATGTGGCACACCCAGAGCAGACGTTCTACTTCAGCCAGATCAGGCCTGCAAAGAAACTGCGTTTCACAGTCCTTTGTAAGAGATGTTCCCGGTAGGCTGTAAGAGCTATGTGCAGAGTAAGTTGTTTCTTAGCTTCCCAAAGAGCTGGAAGCAAGATGCTTTGGGGCCCAACTCGCCCTTTGGAAAGAAGCTGCACATTGTGCCTTTCATCTCTAGGGCAATGTAGCACACCCAGAGCAGAAGTTCTACTTCACCCAGATCAGGCCTGCAAAGAAACTGCGTTTCACAGGCCGTTGTAAGAGAGGTTCCAGGTAGGCTGTAAGAGGTCTGTGGAGAGCACGTTGTTTCTTAGCTTTCCAAAGGCTGGAGACAAGATGCTTTGGAGCCAAAGTCGCCCTTTGTTAAGAAGCCTGCACGTTGTGCCTTTCAGCTCCAGGGCAATGTGGCACACCCAGAGCAGACGTTCTCCTTCAGCCAGATGAGACCTGCAAAGAACTGCATTTCACAGGCCTTTGTAAGAGATGTTCCTGGTAGGCTGTAAGAGCACTGTTCAGGGCGAGTTGTTTCTTAGTTTCCCAAAGAGCTGGAAGCAAGATTCTTTTGGGCTCAACTCGCCCTTTGGAAAGAAGACTGCACGTTGTGCCTTTCAGCTCTAGGGCAATGTATGACACGCAGAGCAGAAGCTCCACTTCAGCAAGATCAGGCCTGCAAAGAAACTGCGTTTCACAGCTCTTTGTAACTGATGTCCCCGTAGGCAGGAAGCAAGATGCTTTGGGGCCCATCTCGCCCTTTGGAAAGAAGACTGCACGTTGTGCCTTTCAGCTCTAGGGCAATGTAGCACACCCAGAGCAGAAGTTCTACTTCAGCCAGATCAGGCCTGCAAAGAAACTGCGTTTGACAGGCCTTTGTAAGAGATGTTCCTGGTAGGCTGTAAGAGCACTGTGCAGAACGAGTTGTTTCTTAGCTTCCAAGAGCTGGAAGCAAGATGCTTTGAGGCCGAACTCACCCTTTGCAAAGGAGACAGCACGTTGTCCCTTTCAGCTCTAGGGCAAGGTAGCACACCCAGAGCAGAAGTTCAACTTCACCCAGATCAGGCCAGCAAAGAAAGTGCGTTTCACAGCCCTTTGTGACAGATGTCCCGGTAGGCAGGAAGCAAGATGCTTTGGGGCACAACTCGCCCTTTGGAAAGAAGACTGCACGTTGTGCCTTTCAGCTCTAGGGCAATGTGGCACACCCAGAGAAGAAGTTCTACTTCAGCCAGATCAGGACTGCAAAGAAACTGCGTTTCACAGGCTTTTGTGAGAGATGTTCCCGGTAGGCTGTAAGAGCACAGTGCAGAGCGAGTTGTTTCTTAGCTTCCCAAAGATCTGGAAGCAAGATGCTTTGGGGTCCAACTCGCCCTTTTTAAAGGAGACTGCACGTTGTGCCTTTCAGCTCTAGGGCAAAGTGGCACACCCAGAGCAGAAGTTCTTCTCAAGCAAGATCAGGCCTGCAAAGAAACTGCGTTTCACAGGCCTTTGTAAGAGATGTTCCCGGTATGCTGTAAGAACACTGTGCAGAGCGCGTTGTTTCTCAGCTTCCCAAAGAGCTGGAAGCAAGATGGTTTGGGGCCCAAGTTACCCTTTGGAAAGGAGACTGCACGTTGTGCCTTTCAGCTCTAGGGCAATGTGGAACACCCAGAGCAGAAGTTCTACTTCAGCCAGATCAGGCCTGCA
Organism: Equus caballus; assembly: GCF_041296265.1. Lineage (NCBI taxonomy): Eukaryota > Metazoa > Chordata > Mammalia > Perissodactyla > Equidae > Equus > Equus caballus. Next base: position 18,945,784 of record NC_091695.1, read on the forward strand.
AAGAAACTGCGTTTCACAGGCCTTTGTAAGAGATGTTCCCGGTAGGCTGTATGAACACTGTGCGGAGCAAGTTGTTTTTTAGCTTCCCAAAGGGCTGGAAGCAAGATGCATTGCGGCCCAACACGCCCTTTGAAAAGGAGACTGCAGGTTGTGCCTTTCAGCTCTAGGGCAATGTGGCACACCCAGAGCAGAAGTTCTACTTCAGCCAGTTGAGGCCTGCAAAGAAACTGTGTTTCACAGGCCTTTGTAAGAGATGTTCCCAGTAGGCTGTAATAGCTATGTCCAGAGCAATTTGTTTCTTAGCTTCCCAAAGAGCTGGAAGCAAGATGCTTTGGGGCCCAACTCGCTGTTTGGAAAGAAGACTGCACATTGTGCCGTTCAGCTCTAGGGCAATGTAGCACACTCAGAGCAGAAGTTCTACTTCAGCCAGATCAGGCCTGCAAACATACTGCGTTTCAAAGGCCTTTTTAAGAGATGTTCCCGGTAGACTGTGAGAGAACTGTGCTGAGCGAGTTGTTTCTTAGCTTCCCAAGAGCTGGAAGCAAGATGCTTTGGGGCCCAAATCGCCCATGGAAAGAAGACAGCACTTTGTGCCTTGCAGCTCTAGGGCAATGTAGGACACCCAGAGCAGAAGTTCAACTTCATCCAGATCAGGCCTGCAAAGAAAGTGCGTTTCACAGCCTTTTGTGACAAATGTCCCGGTAGGCATGAAGCAAGATGCTTTGGGGCACAACTCGCCCTTTGGAAAGAAGACTGCACGTTGTGCCTTTCAGCTCTAGGGCAATGTGGCACACCCAGAGCAGAAGTTCTACTTCAGCCAGGTCACGCCTGCAAAGAAACTGCGTTTCACAGGCCTTTGTAAGAGATATTCCAGGTAGGCTGTAAGAGCACTGTGCAGAGCGAGCTGTTTCGTAGCTTCCCAAAGAGCTGGAAGCAAGATGCTTTGGGACCCAACACGCCCTTTGGAAAGGAGACTGCATGTGGTGCCTTTCAGCTCTAGGGCAATGTGGCACACCCAGAGCAGAAGTTCTACTTCAGCTGGATCAGGCCTGCAAGGAAACTGCGTTTCACATGCCTTTGTAAGAGATGCTCCCGGTAGGCTGTAAGAGCACAGTGCAGAGCGAGTTGTTTCTTAGCTTGCCAAAGAGCTTGAAGCCAGAAGCTTTGGGGCCCAACTCGCCCTTTGTTAAGAAGCCTGCACGTTGTGCCTTTCAGCTGTATGGCAATGTAGCACACCCAGAGCAGAAGTTCTACTTCAGCCAGATCAGGCCTGCAAAGAAACTGCGTTTCACAGTCCTTTGTAAGAGATGTTCCCGGTAGGCTGTAAGAACACTGTGCAGAGCGAGTTGTTTCTTATCTTCCCAAAGAGCTGGAACCAAGATGCTTTGGGGCCCAACTCGCCCTTTGGAAAGGAGACTGCACGTTGTGCCTTTCAGCTCTAGGGCAATGTGGCACACCCAGAGCAGAAGTACTTCTTCAGCCAGATCAGGCCTGCAAAGAAACTGCGTTTCACAGGCCTTTGTAAGAGATGTTCCTGGTATGCTGTAAGAACACTGTGCAGAGCGCGTTGTTTCTCAGCTTCCCAAAGAGCTGGAAGCAAGATGGTTTGGGGCCCACGTTGCCCTTTGGAAAGGAGACTGCACGTTGTGCCTTTCAGCTCTAGGGCAATGTGGAACACCCAGAGCAGAAGTTCAACTTCAGCCAGATCAGGCCTGCAAAGAAACTGCGTTTCACAGGCCTTTGTAAGAGATGTTCCCGGTAGGCTGTAAGAACACTGTGCAGAGCGAGTTGTTTTTTAGCTTCCCAAAGAGCTGGAAGCAAGATGCATTGTGGCCCAGCACGCCCTTTGAAAAGGAGACTGCAGGTTGTGCCTTTCAGATCTAGGGCAATGTGGCACACCCAGAGCAGAAGTTCTACTTCAGCCAGTTGAGGCCTGCAAAGAAACTGTGTTTCACAGGCCTTTGTAAGAGATGTTCCCGGTAGGCTGTAATAGCTATGTGCAGAGCAATTTGTTTCTTAGCTTCCCAAAGAGCTGGAAGCAAGATGCTTTGGGGCCCAACTCGCTGTTTGGAAAGTAGACTGCACATTGTGCCGTTCAGCTCTAGGGCAATGTAGCACACCCAGAGCAGAAGTTCTACTTCAACCAGATCAGGCCTGCAAAGAAACTGCGTTTCACAGGCCTTTGTAAGGGATGTTCCCGGTAGGCTGTAAGAGCACTGTGCAGAGCGAGTTGTTTCCCAGCTTCCCAAAGATCTGCAAGCAAGATGCTTTGGATCCCAACTCACCTTTTGGAAAGGAGACTGCACGTTGTGCCTTTCATCTCTAGGGCAATGTAGCACACCCAGAGCAGAAGTTCTACTTCACCCAGATCAATCCTGCAAAGAAACTGCGTTTCACAGGCCTTTGTAAGAGAGGTTCCAGGTAGGCTGTAAGAGGTCTGTGGAGAGCAAGTTGTTTCTTAGCTTTCCAAAGGCTGGAGGCAAGATGCTTTGGAGCCAAAGTCGCCCTTTGTTAAGAAGCCTGCACGTTGTGCCTTTCAGCTCCAGGGCAATGTGGCACACCCAGAGAAGAAGTTCTACTTCAGCCAGATCAGGACTGCAAAGAAAGTGCGTTTCACAGCCCTTTGTGACAGATGTCCCGGTAGGCAGGAAGCAAGATGCTTTGGGGCACAACTCGCTCTTTGGAAAGAAGACTGCACGTTGTGCCTTTCAGCTCTAGGGCAATGTGGCACACCCAGAGAAGAAGTTCTACTTCAGCCAGATCAGGACTGCAAAGAAACTGCGTTTCACAGGCTTTTGTGAGAGAGTTCCCGGTAGGCTGTAAGAGCACTGTGCAGAGCGAGTTGTTTCTTATCTTCCCAAAGAGCTGGAACCAAGATGCTTTGGGGCCCAACTCGCCCTTTGGAAAGGAGACTGCACGTTGTGCCTTTCAGCTCTAGGGCAATGTGGCACACCCAGAGCAGAAGTTCTACTTCAGCAAGATGAGGCCTTCAAAGAAAATGCGTTTCACAGGCCTTTGTAAGAGATGTTCCTGGTAGGCTGTAAGAGCTATGTGCAGAGCAAGTTGTTTCTTAGCTTTCCAAAGAGCTGGAAGCAAGATGCTTTGGGGCCCAACTCGCCCTTTGGAAAGAAGGTGCACATTGTGCCTTTCATCTCTAGGGCAATGTAGCACACCCAGAGCAGAAGTTCTACTTCACCCAGATCAGGCCTGCAAAGAAACTGCGTTTCACAGCCCTTTGTAACTGATGTCCCTGTAGGCAGGAAGCAAGATGCCGTGGAGCCAAACTCGCCCCTTGTTAAGAAGCCTGCACGTTGTACCTTTCAGCTCCAGGGCAATGTGGCACACCCAGAGCAGACGTTCTCCTTCAGCCAGATGAGACTTGCAAGGAACTGCATTTCACAGGCCTTTGTAAGAGATGCTCCTGGTAGGCTGTAAGAGCACTGTTCAGGGCGAGTTGTTTCCTGGCTTCCCAAAGAGCTGGAAGCAAGATGCATTGGGGCCCAACTCGCCGTTTGTTAAGAAGCCTGAACCTTGTGCCTTTCAGCTCTAGGGGATTGTAGCACACTCAGAGCAGAAAATCTACTTCAGCCAGATCAGGCCTGCAAAGAAACTGCGTTTCACAGGCTGTTGTAGCTGATGTTCCGGTTGGCTGGAATTAAGATGCTTTCGGGCCCAACTCGTCCTTTGGAAAGAAGACTGCACGTTGTGCCTTCCAGCTCTAGGGCAATGTGGCACACCAAGAGCAGAAGTTCTACTTCAGCCAGATCAGGATGCAAAGAAACTGCGTTTCACAGGCCTTTGTAAGAGATGTTCCCGGTAGGCTGTAAGAGCACTGTGCAGAGTGAGCTGTTTCTTAGCTTCCCAAAGAGCTGGAAGCAAGATGCTTTGGGACCCAACACGCCCTTTGGAAAGGAGACTGCATGTGGTGCCTTTCAGCTCTAGGGCAATGTGGCACACCCAGAGCAGAAGTTCTACTTCAGCTGGATCAGGCCTGCAAGGAACTGCGTTTCACATGCCTTTGTAAGAGATGCTCCCGGTAGGCTGTAAGAGCACAGTGCAGAGCGAGTTGTTTCTTAGCTTGCCAAAGAGCTTGAAGCCAGAAGCTTTGGGGCCCAACTCGCCCTTTGTTAAGAAGCCTGCACGTTGTGCCTTTCAGCTGTATTGCAATGTAGCACACCCAGAGCAGAAGTTCTACTTCAGCCAGAGAAGGCCTGCAAAGAAACTGCGTTTCACAGGCCGTTGTAAGAGATGTTCCCGGTAGACTGTGAGAGCACTGTGCAGAGCGAGTTGTTTCTTTCCTTCCCAAGAGCTGGAAGCAAGATGCTTTGGGGCCGAAATCGCCCTTTGGAAAGAAGACAGCACTTTCTGCCTTGCAGCTCTAGGGCAATGTAGGACAGGCAGAGCAGAAGATGTACTTCAGACAGATCAGGCCTGCAAAGAAACTGCGTTTCACAGCCCTTTGTAACAGATGTCCCTGTAGGCAGGAAGCAAGATGCTTTGGGGCCCATCTCGCCCTTTGGAAAGAAGACTGCACGTTGTGCCTTTCAGCTCTAGGGCAATGTAGCACACCCAGAGCAGAAGTTCTACTTCAGCCAGGACAGGCCTGCAAAGAAACTGCGTTTGACAGGCCTGTGTAAGAGATGTTCCTGGTAGGCTGTAAGAGCACTGTGCAGAGCCAGTTGTTTCTTAGCTTCCAAGAGCTGGAAGCAAGATGCTTTGAGGTCCAACTCGCACTTTGGAAAGGAGACAGTACGTTGTCCCTTTCAGCTCTAGGGCAATGTAGCACACCCAGAGCAGAAGTTCTACTTCAGGCAGATCAGGCCTGCAAAGAAACTGCGTTTCACAGGCCTTTGTAACAGATGTTCCCGGTAGGCTGTAAGAGCTGTGTGCAGAGTAAGTTGTTTCTTAGCTTCCCAAAGAGCTGGAAGCAAGATAAATTGGGGCCAACTCGCCGTTTGTTAAGAAGCCTGAACGTTGTGACTTTCAGCTCTAGGGGATTGTAGCACACTGAGAGCAGCAATTCTACTTCAGCCAGATCAGGCCAGCAAAGAAAGTGCGTTTCACAGCCCTTTGTGACAGATGTCCCGGTAGGCAGGAAGCAAGATGCTTTGGGGCACAACTCGCCCTTTGGAAAGAAGACTGCACGTTGTGCCTTTCAGCTCTAGGGCAATGGGGCACACCCAGAGAAGAAGTTCTACTTCAGCCAGATCAGGACTGCAAAGAAACTGCGTTTCACAGGCTTTTGTGAGAGATGTTCCCGGTAGGCTGTAAGAGCACTGTGCAGAGCGAGTTGTTTCTTATCTTCCCAAAGAGCTGGAACCAAGATGCTTTGGGGCCCAACTCGCCCTTTGGAAAGGAGACTGCACGTTGTGCCTTTCAGCTCTAGGGCAATGTGGCACACCCAGAGCAGAAGTTCTACTTCAGCCAGTTGAGGCCTGCAAAGAAACTGTGTTTCACAGGCCTTTGTAAGAGATGTTCCCAGTAGGCTGTAATAGCTATGTCCAGAGCAATTTGTTTCTTAGCTTCACAAAGAGCTGGAAGCAAGATGCTTTGGGGCCCAACTCGCTGTTTGGAAAGAAGACTGCACATTGTGCCGTTCAGCTCTAGGGCAATGTAGCACACTCAGAGCAGAAGTTCTACTTCAGCCAGATCAGGCCTGCAAACATACTGCGTTTCAAAGGCCTTTTTAAGAGATGTTCCCGGTAGACTGTGAGAGAACTGTGCTGAGCGAGTTGTTTCTTAGCTTCCCAAGAGCTGGAAGCAAGATGCTTTGGGGCCCAAATCGCCCATGGAAAGAAGACAGCACTTTGTGCCTTGCAGCTCTAGGGCAATGTAGGACACCCAGAGCAGAAGTTCAACTTCACCCAGATCAGGCCTGCAAAGAAAGTGCGTTTCACAGCCTTTTGTGACAAATGTCCCGGTAGGCATGAAGCAAGATGCTTTGGGGCACAACTCGCCCTTTGGAAAGAAGACTGCACGTTGTGCCTTTCAGCTCTAGGGCAATGTGGCACACCCAGAGAAGAAGTTCTACTTCAGCCAGATCAGGACTGCAAAGAAACTGCGTTTCACAGGCTTTTGTGAGAGATGTTCCCGGTAGGCTGTAAGAGCACTGTGCAGAGCGAGTTGTTTCTTATCTTCCCAAAGAGCTGGAACCAAGATGCTTTGGGGCCCAACTCGCCCTTTGGAAAGGAGACTGCACGTTGTGCCTTTCAGCTCTAGGGCCATGTGGCACACCCAGAGCAGAAGTTCTACTTCAGCAAGATGAGGCCTTCAAAGAAAATGTGTTTCACAGGCCTTTGTGAGAGATGTTCCCGGTAGGCTGTAAGAGCACAGTGCAGAGCGAGTTGTTTCTTAGCTTCCCAATGAGCTGGAACCAAGATGCTTTGGGGCCCAACTCGCCCTTTGGAAAGAGGACTGCACGTTGTGCCTTTCAGCTCTAGGGCAATGTGGCACACCCAGAGCAGAAGTTCTACTTCAGCCAGATCAGGCCTGCAAAGAAACTGCGTTTCACAGGCCTTTGTAAGAGATATTCCAGGTAGGCTGTAAGAGCACTGTGCAGAGCGAGTTGTTTCTTAGCTTCCCAAAGATCTGGAAGCAAGATGCTTTGGGGTCCAACTCGCCCTTTTTAAAGGAGACTGCACGTTGTGCCTTTCAGCTCTAGGGCAATGTGGCACACCCAGAGCAGAAGTACTTCTTCAGCCAGATCAGGCCTGCAAAGAAACTGCGTTTCACAGGCCTTTGTAAGAGATGTTCCTGGTATGCTGTAAGAACACTGTGCAGAGCGCGTTGTTTCTCAGCTTCCCAAAGAGCTGGAAGCAAGATGGTTTGGGGCCCACGTTGCCCTTTGGAAAGGAGACTGCACGTTGTGCCTTTCAGCTCTAGGGCAATGTGGAACACCCAGAGCAGAAGTTCAACTTCAGCCAGATCAGGCCTGCAAAGAAACTGCGTTTCACAGGCCTTTGTAAGAGATGTTCCCGGTAGGCTGTAAGAACACTGTGCAGAGCGAGTTGTTTTTTAGCTTCCCAAAGAGCTGGAAGCAAGATGCATTGTGGCCCAGCACGCCCTTTGAAAAGGAGACTGCAGGTTGTGCCTTTCAGATCTAGGGCAATGTGGCACACCCAGAGCAGAAGTTCTACTTCAGCCAGTTGAGGCCTGCAAAGAAACTGTGTTTCACAGGCCTTTGTAAGAGATGTTCCCGGTAGGCTGTAATAGCTATGTGCAGAGCAATTTGTTTCTTAGCTTCCCAAAGAGCTGGAAGCAAGATGCTTTGGGGCCCAACTCGCTGTTTGGAAAGAAGACTGCACATTGTGCCGTTCAGCTCTAGGGCAATGTAGCACACCCAGAGCAGAAGTTCTACTTCAACCAGATCAGGCCTGCAAAGAAACTGCGTTTCACAGGCCTTTGTAAGGGATGTTCCCGGTAGGCTGTAAGAGCACTGTGCAGAGCGAGTTGTTTCCCAGCTTCCCAAAGATCTGCAAGCAAGATGCTTTGGATCCCAACTCACCTTTTGGAAAGGAGACTGCACGTTGTGCCTTTCATCTCTAGGGCAATGTAGCACACCCAGAGCAGAAGTTCTACTTCACCCAGATCAAGCCTGCAAAGAAACTGCGTTTCACAGGCCTTTGTAAGAGAGGTTCCAGGTAGGCTGTAAGAGGTCTGTGGAGAGCAAGTTGTTTCTTAGCTTTCCAAAGGCTGGAGGCAAGATGCTTTGGAGCCAAAGTCGCCCTTTGTTAAGAAGCCTGCACGTTGTGCCTTTCAGCTCCAGGGCAATGTGGCACACCCAGAGCAGACGTTCTCCTTCAGCCAGATGAGACCTGCAAAGAACTGCATTTCACAGGCCTTTGTAAGAGATGTTCCTGGTAGGCTGTAAGAGCACTGTTCAGGGCGAGTTGTTTCTTAGATTCCCAAAGAGCTGGAAGCAAGATGCTTTTGTGCTCAACTCGCCCTTTGGAAAGAAGACTGAACGTTGTGCCTTTCAGCTCTAGGGCAATGTAGCACACTCAGAGCAGAAGTTCTACTTCAGCCAGATCAGGCCTGCAAAGATACTGCGTTTCAAAGGCCTTTTTAAGAGATGTTCCCGGTAGACTGTGAGAGAACTGTGCTGAGCGAGTTGTTTATTAGCTTCCCAAGAGCTGGAAGCAAGATGCTTTGGGGCCCAAATCGCCCTTTGGAAAGAAGACAGCACTTTGTGCCTTGCAGCTCTAGGGCAATGTAGGACACGCAGAGCAGAAGTTCAACTTCACCCAGATCAGGCCTGCAAAGAAAGTGCGTTTCACAGCCCTTTGTGACAGATGTCCCGGTAGGCAGGAAGCAAGATGCTTTGGGGCACAACTCGCCCTTTGGAAAGAAGACTGCACGTTGTGCCTTTCAGCTCTAGGGCAATGTGGCACACCCAGAGAAGAAGTTCTACTTCAGCCAGATCAGGACTGCAAAGAAACTGCGTTTCACAGGCTTTTGTGAGAGATGTTCCCGGTAGGCTGTAAGAGCACTGTGCAGAGCGAGTTGTTTCTTATCTTCCCAAAGAGCTGGAACCAAGATGCTTTGGGGCCCAACTCGCCCTTTGGAAAGGAGACTGCACGTTGTGCCTTTCAGCTCTAGGGCAATGTGGCACACCCAGAGCAGAAGTTCTACTTCAGCAAGATGAGGCCTTCAAAGAAAATGCGTTTCACAGGCCTTTGTAAGAGATGTTCCTGGTAGGCTGTAAGAGCTATGTGCAGAGCAAGTTGTTTCTTAGCTTTCCAAAGAGCTGGAAGCAAGATGCTTTGGGGCCCAACTCGCCCTTTGGAAAGAAGGTGCACATTGTGCCTTTCAGCTCTAGGGCAATGTAGCACACCCAGAGCAGAAGTTCTACTTCACCCAGATCAGGCCTGCAAAGAAACTGCGTTTCACAGGCCTTTGTAAGAGATGTTCCCGGTAGGCGGTAAGAGCTATGTGCAGAGCGAGTTGTTTCTTAGCTTCCCAAAGAGCAGGGAGCAAGATGCTTTGGGGCCCAACTCGCCCTTTGGAAGGAAGCTGCACATTGTGCCTTGCAGCTCTAGGGCAATGTATGACACGCAGAGCAGAAGTTCCACTTCAGCAAGATCAGGCCTGCAAAGAAACTGCGTTTCACAGCCCTTTGTAACTGATGTCCCTGTAGGCAGGAAGCAAGATGCTTTGGGGCCCATCTCGCCCTTTGGAAAGAGGACTGCACGTTGTCCCTTTCAGCTCTAGGGCAATGTAGCACACCCAGAGCAGAAGCTCTACTTCAGCCAGATCAGGCCTGCAAAGAAACTGCGTTTCTCAGGCCTTTGTAAGAGATTTTCCCAGTAGGCTGTAAGAGCACTGTGCAGATTGAGCTGTTTCTTAGCTTCCCAAAGAGCTGGAAGCAAGATGCTTTGGGGCCCATCTCGCCCTTTGTAAAGAAGCTGCACATTGTGCCTTTCATCTCTAGGGCAATGTAGCACACCCAGAGCAGAAGTTCTACTTCACCCAGATCAGGCCTGCAAAGAAACTGCGTTTCACAGCCCTTTGTAACTGATGTCCCTGTAGGCAGGAAGCAAGATGCTGTGGAGCCAAACTCGCCCTTTGTTAAGAAGCCTGCACGTTGTACCTTTCAGCTCCAGGGCAATGTGGCACACCCAGAGCAGACGTTCTCCTTCAGCCAGATGAGACTTGCAAGGAACTGCATTTCACAGGCCTTTGTAAGAGATGCTCCTGGTAGGCTGTAAGAGCACTGTTCAGGGCGAGTTGTTTCCTGGCTTCCCAAAGAGCTGGAAGCAAGATGCATTGGGGCCCAACTCGCCGTTTGTTAAGAAGCCTGAACCTTGTGCCTTTCAGCTCTAGGGGATTGTAGCACACTGAGAGCAGCAATTCTACTTCAGCCAGATCAGGCCTGCAAATAAACTGCGTTTCACAGGCCTTTGTAGCAGATGTCACGGTTGGCTGGAAGCAAGATGCTTTGGGGCCCAACTCGTCCTTTGGAAAGAAGACTGCACGTTGTGCCTTTCAGCTCTAGGGCAATGTGGCACACCAAGAGCAGAAGTTCTACTTCAGCCAGATCAGGCCTGCAAAGAAACTGCGTTTCACAGGACTTTGTAAGAGATGTTCCTGGTAGGCTGTAAGAGCACAGTGCAGAGCGAGTTGTTTCTTAGCTTCCCAATGAGGTGGAACCAAGATGCTTTGGGGCCCAACTCGCCCTTTGGAAAGGAGACTGCACGTTGTGCCTTTCAGCTCTAGGGCAATGTGGCACACCCAGAGCAGACGTTCTACTTCAGCCAGATCAGGCCTGCAAAGAAACTGCGTTTCACAGTCCTTTGTAAGAGATGTTCCCGGTAGGCTGTAAGAGCTATGTGCAGAGTAAGTTGTTTCTTAGCTTCCCAAAGAGCTGGAAGCAAGATGCTTTGGGGCCCAACTCGCCCTTTGGAAAGAAGCTGCACATTGTGCCTTTCATCTCTAGGGCAATGTAGCACACCCAGAGCAGAAGTTCTACTTCACCCAGATCAGGCCTGCAAAGAAACTGCGTTTCACAGGCCGTTGTAAGAGAGGTTCCAGGTAGGCTGTAAGAGGTCTGTGGAGAGCACGTTGTTTCTTAGCTTTCCAAAGGCTGGAGACAAGATGCTTTGGAGCCAAAGTCGCCCTTTGTTAAGAAGCCTGCACGTTGTGCCTTTCAGCTCCAGGGCAATGTGGCACACCCAGAGCAGACGTTCTCCTTCAGCCAGATGAGACCTGCAAAGAACTGCATTTCACAGGCCTTTGTAAGAGATGTTCCTGGTAGGCTGTAAGAGCACTGTTCAGGGCGAGTTGTTTCTTAGTTTCCCAAAGAGCTGGAAGCAAGATTCTTTTGGGCTCAACTCGCCCTTTGGAAAGAAGACTGCACGTTGTGCCTTTCAGCTCTAGGGCAATGTATGACACGCAGAGCAGAAGCTCCACTTCAGCAAGATCAGGCCTGCAAAAAAACTGCGTTTCACAGCTCTTTGTAACTGATGTCCCCGTAGGCAGGAAGCAAGATGCTTTGGGGCCCATCTCGCCCTTTGGAAAGAAGACTGCACGTTGTGCCTTTCAGCTCTAGGGCAATGTAGCACACCCAGAGCAGAAGTTCTACTTCAGCCAGATCAGGCCTGCAAAGAAACTGCGTTTGACAGGCCTTTGTAAGAGATGTTCCTGGTAGGCTGTAAGAGCACTGTGCAGAGCGAGTTGTTTCTTAGCTTCCAAGAGCTGGAAGCAAGATGCTTTGAGGCCGAACTCACCCTTTGCAAAGGAGACAGCACGTTGTCCCTTTCAGCTCTAGGGCAAGGTAGCACACCCAGAGCAGAAGTTCAACTTCACCCAGATCAGGCCAGCAAAGAAAGTGCGTTTCACAGCCCTTTGTGACAGATGTCCCGGTAGGCCGGAAGCAAGATGCTTTGGGGCACAACTCGCCCTTTGGAAAGAAGACTGCACGTTGTGCCTTTCAGCTCTAGGGCAATGTGGCACACCCAGAGAAGAAGTTCTACTTCAGCCAGACGGGACTGCAAAGAAACTGCGTTTCACAGGCTTTTGTGAGAGATGTTCCCGGTAGGCTCTAAGAGCACAGTGCAGAGCGAGTTGTTTCTTAGCTTCCCAAAGATCTGGAAGCAAGATGCTTTGGGGTCCAACTCGCCCTTTTTAAAGGAGACTGCACGTTGTGCCTTTCAGCTCTAGGGCAAAGTGGCACACCCAGAGCAGAAGTTCTTCTCAAGCAAGATCAGGCCTGCAAAGAAACTGCGTTTCACAGGCCTTTGTAAGAGATGTTCCCGGTATGCTGTAAGAACACTGTGCAGAGCGCGTTGTTTCTCAGCTTCCCAAAGAGCTGGAAGCAAGATGGTTTGGGGCCCAAGTTACCCTTTGGAAAGGAGACTGCACGTTGTGCCTTTCAGCTCTAGGGCAATGTGGAACACCCAGAGCAGAAGTTCTACTTCAGCCAGATCAGGCCTGCAAAGAAACTGCGTTTCACAGGCCTTTGTAAGAGATGTTCCCGGTAGGCTGTATGAACACTGTGCGGAGCAAGTTGTTTTTTAGCTTCCCAAAGGGCTGGAAGCAAGATGCATTGCGGCCCAACACGCCCTTTGAAAAGGAGACTGCAGGTTGTGCCTTTCAGCTCTAGGGCAATGTGGCACACCCAGAGCAGAAGTTCTACTTCAGCCAGTTGAGGCCTGCAAAGAAACTGTGTTTCACAGGCCTTTGTAAGAGATGTTCCCAGTAGGCAGTAATAGCTATGTCCAGAGCAATTTGTTTCTTAGCTTCCCAAAGAGCTGGAAGCAAGATGCTTTGGGGCCCAACTCGCTGTTTGGAAAGAAGACTGCACATTGTGCCGTTCAGCTCTAGGGCAATGTAGCACACTCAGAGCAGAAGTTCTACTTCAGCCAGATCAGGCCTGCAAACATACTGCGTTTCAAAGGCCTTTTTAAGAGATGTTCCCGGTAGACTGTGAGAGAACTGTGCTGAGCGAGTTGTTTCTTAGCTTCCCAAGAGCTGGAAGCAAGATGCTTTGGGGCCCAAATCGCCCATGGAAAGAAGACTGCACTTTGTGCCTTGCAGCTCTAGGGCAATGTAGGACACCCAGAGCAGAAGTTCAACTTCATCCAGATCAGGCCTGCAAAGAAAGTGCGTTTCACAGCCTTTTGTGACAAATGTCCCGGTAGGCATGAAGCAAGATGCTTTGGGGCACAACTCGCCCTTTGGAAAGAAGACTGCACGTAGTGCCTTTCAGCTCTAGGGCAATGTGGCACACCCAGAGAAGAAGTTCTACTTCAGCCAGATCAGGACTGCAAAGAAACTGCGTTTCACAGGCTTTTGTGAGAGATGTTCCCGGTAGGCTGTAAGAGCACTGTGCAGAGCGAGTTGTTTCTTATCTTCCCAAAGAGCTGGAACCAAGATGCTTTGGGGCCCAACTCGCCCTTTGGAAAGGAGACTGCACGTTGTGCCTTTCAGCTCTAGGGCAATGTGGCACACCCAGAGCAGAAGTTCTACTTCAGCAAGATGAGGCCTTCAAAGAAAATGCGTTTCACAGGCCTTTGTAAGAGATGTTCCCGGTAGGCTGTAAGAGCACAGTGCAGAGCGAGTTGTTTCTTAGCTTCCCAATGAGCTGGAACCAAGATGCTTTGGGGCCCAACTCGCCCTTTGGAAAGAGGACTGCACGTTGTGCCTTTCAGCTCTAGGGCAATGTGGCACACCCAGAGCAGAAGTTCTACTTCAGCCAGATCACGCCTGCAAAGAAACTGCGTTTCACAGGCCTTTGTAAGAGATGTTCCTGGTATGCTGTAAGAACACTGTGCAGAGCGCGTTGTTTCTCAGCTTCCCAAAGAGCTGGAAGCAAGATGGTTTGGGGCCCACGTTGCCCTTTGGAAAGGAGACTGCACGTTGTGCCTTTCAGCTCTAGGGCAATGTGGAACACCCAGAGCAGAAGTTCAACTTCAGCCAGATCAGGCCTGCAAAGAAACTGCGTTTCACAGGCCTTTGTAAGAGATGTTCCCGGTAGGCTGTAAGAACACTGTGCAGAGCGAGTTGTTTTTTAGCTTCCCAAAGAGCTGGAAGCAAGATGCATTGTGGCCCAGCACGCCCTTTGAAAAGGAGACTGCAGGTTGTGCCTTTCAGATCTAGGGCAATGTGGCACACCCAGAGCAGAAGTTCTACTTCAGCCAGTTGAGGCCTGCAAAGAAACTGTGTTTCACAGGCCTTTGTAAGAGATGTTCCCGGTAGGCTGTAATAGCTATGTGCAGAGCAATTTGTTTCTTAGCTTCCCAAAGAGCTGGAAGCAAGATGCTTTGGGGCCCAACTCGCTGTTTGGAAAGAAGACTGCACATTGTGCCGTTCAGCTCTAGGGCAATGTAGCACACCCAGAGCAGAAGTTCTACTTCAACCAGATCAGGCCTGCAAAGAAACTGCGTTTCACAGGCCTTTGTAAGGGATGTTCCCGGTAGGCTGTAAGAGCACTGTGCAGAGCGAGTTGTTTCCCAGCTTCCCAAAGATCTGCAAGCAAGATGCTTTGGATCCCAACTCACCTTTTGGAAAGGAGACTGCACGTTGTGCCTTTCATCTCTAGGGCAATGTAGCACACCCAGAGCAGAAGTTCTACTTCACCCAGATCAATCCTGCAAAGAAACTGCGTTTCACAGGCCTTTGTAAGAGAGGTTCCAGGTAGGCTGTAAGAGGTCTGTGGAGAGCAAGTTGTTTCTTAGCTTTCCAAAGGCTGGAGGCAAGATGCTTTGGAGCCAAAGTCGCCCTTTGTTAAGAAGCCTGCACGTTGTGCCTTTCAGCTCCAGGGCAATGTGGCACACCCAGAGAAGAAGTTCTACTTCAGCCAGATCAGGACTGCAAAGAAAGTGCGTTTCACAGCCCTTTGTGACAGATGTCCCGGTAGGCAGGAAGCAAGATGCTTTGGGGCACAACTCGCCCTTTGGAAAGAAGACTGCACGTTGTGCCTTTCAGCTCTAGGGCAATGTGGCACATCCAGAGAAGAAGTTCTACTTCAGCCAGATCAGGACTGCAAAGAAACTGCGTTTCACAGGCTTTTGTGAGAGAGTTCCCGGTAGGCTGTAAGAGCACTGTGCAGAGCGAGTTGTTTCTTATCTTCCCAAAGAGCTGGAACCAAGATGCTTTGGGGCCCAACTCGCCCTTTGGAAAGGAGACTGCACGTTGTGCCTTTCAGCTCTAGGGCAATGTGGCACACCCAGAGCAGAAGTTCTACTTCAGCAAGATGAGGCCTTCAAAGAAAATGCGTTTCACAGGCCTTTGTAAGAGATGTTCCTGGTAGGCTGTAAGAGCTATGTGCAGAGCAAGTTGTTTCTTAGCTTTCCAAAGAGCTGGAAGCAAGATGCTTTGGGGCCCAACTCGCCCTTTGGAAAGAAGGTGCACATTGTGCCTTTCATCTCTAGGGCAATGTAGCACACCCAGAGCAGAAGTTCTACTTCACCCAGATCAGGCCTGCAAAGAAACTGCGTTTCACAGCCCTTTGTAACTGATGTCCCTGTAGGCAGGAAGCAAGATGCCGTGGAGCCAAACTCGCCCTTTGTTAAGAAGCCTGCACGTTGTACCTTTCAGCTCCAGGGCAATGTGGCACACCCAGAGCAGACGTTCTCCTTCAGCCAGATGAGACTTGCAAGGAACTGCATTTCACAGGCCTTTGTAAGAGATGCTCCTGGTAGGCTGTAAGAGCACTGTTCAGGGCGAGTTGTTTCCTGGCTTCCCAAAGAGCTGGAAGCAAGATGCATTGGGGCCCAACTCGCCGTTTGTTAAGAAGCCTGAACCTTGTGCCTTTCAGCTCTAGGGGATTGTAGCACACTCAGAGCCGAAAATCTACTTCAGCCAGATCAGGCCTGCAAAGAAACTGCGTTTCACAGGCTGTTGTAGCTGATGTTCCGGTTGGCTGGAATTAAGATGCTTTGGGGCCCAACTCGTCCTTTGGAAAGAAGACTGCACGTTGTGCCTTCCAGCTCTAGGGCAATGTGGCACACCAAGAGCAGAAGTTCTACTTCAGCCAGATCAGGATGCAAAGAAACTGCGTTTCACAGGCCTTTGTAAGAGATGTTCCCGGTAGGCTGTAAGAGCACTGTGCAGAGTGAGCTGTTTCTTAGCTTCCCAAAGAGCTGGAAGCAAGATGCTTTGGGACCCAACACGCCCTTTGGAAAGGAGACTGCATGTGGTGCCTTTCAGCTCTAGGGCAATGTGGCACACCCAGAGCAGAAGTTCTACTTCAGCTGGATCAGGCCTGCAAGGAACTGCGTTTCACATGCCTTTGTAAGAGATGCTCCCGGTAGGCTGTAAGAGCACAGTGCAGAGCGAGTTGTTTCTTAGCTTGCCAAAGAGCTTGAAGCCAGAAGCTTTGGGGCCCAACTCGCCCTTTGTTAAGAAGCCTGCACGTTGTGCCTTTCAGCTGTATTGCAATGTAGCACACCCAGAGCAGAAGTTCTACTTCAGCCAGAGAAGGCCTGCAAAGAAACTGCGTTTCACAGGCCGTTGTAAGAGATGTTCCCGGTAGACTGTGAGAGCACTGTGCAGAGCGAGTTGTTTCTTTCCTTCCCAAGAGCTGGAAGCAAGATGCTTTGGGGCCGAAATCGCCCTTTGGAAAGAAGACAGCACTTTCTGCCTTGCAGCTCTAGGGCAATGTAGGACAGGCAGAGCAGAAGATGTACTTCAGACAGATCAGGCCTGCAAAGAAACTGCGTTTCACAGCCCTTTGTAACAGATGTCCCTGTAGGCAGGAAGCAAGATGCTTTGGGGCCCATCTCGCCCTTTGGAAAGAAGACTGCACGTTGTGCCTTTCAGCTCTAGGGCAATGTAGCACACCCAGAGCAGAAGTTCTACTTCAGCCAGGACAGGCCTGCAAAGAAACTGCGTTTGACAGGCCTGTGTAAGAGATGTTCCTGGTAGGCTGTAAGAGCACTGTGCAGAGCCAGTTGTTTCTTAGCTTCCAAGAGCTGGAAGCAAGATGCTTTGAGGTCCAACTCGCACTTTGGAAAGGAGACAGTACGTTGTCCCTTTCAGCTCTAGGGCAATGTAGCACACCCAGAGCAGAAGTTCTACTTCAGGCAGATCAGGCCTGCAAAGAAACTGCGTTTCACAGGCCTTTGTAACAGATGTTCCCGGTAGGCTGTAAGAGCTGTGTGCAGAGTAAGTTGTTTCTTAGCTTCCCAAAGAGCTGGAAGCAAGATAAATTGGGGCCAACTCGCCGTTTGTTAAGAAGCCTGAACGTTGTGACTTTCAGCTCTAGGGGATTGTAGCACACTGAGAGCAGCAATTCTACTTCAGCCAGATCAGGCCAGCAAAGAAAGTGCGTTTCACAGCCCTTTGTGACAGATGTCCCGGTAGGCAGGAAGCAAGATGCTTTGGGGCACAACTCGCCCTTTGGAAAGAAGACTGCACGTTGTGCCTTTCAGCTCTAGGGCAATGGGGCACACCCAGAGAAGAAGTTCTACTTCAGCCAGATCAGGACTGCAAAGAAACTGCGTTTCACAGGCTTTTGTGAGAGATGTTCCCGGTAGGCTGTAAGAGCACTGTGCAGAGCGAGTTGTTTCTTATCTTCCCAAAGAGCTGGAACCAAGATGCTTTGGGGCCCAACTCGCCCTTTGGAAAGGAGACTGCACGTTGTGCCTTTCAGCTCTAGGGCAATGTGGCACACCCAGAGCAGAAGTTCTACTTCAGCAAGATGAGGCCTTCAAAGAAACTGCGTTTCACAGGCCTTTGTAAGAGATGTTCCTGGTAGGCTGTAAGAGCTATGTGCAGAGCAAGTTGTTTCTTAGCTTTCCAAAGAGCTGGAAGCAAGATGCTTTGGGGCCCAACTCGCCCTTTAGAAAGAAGGTGCACATTGTGCCTTTCAGCTCTAGGGCAATGTAGCACACCCAGAGCAGAAGTTCTACTTCACCCAGATCAGGCCTGCAAAGAAACTGCGTTTCACAGGCCTTTGTAAGAGATGTTCCCGGTAGGCGGTAAGAGCTATGTGCAGAGCGAGTTGTTTCTTAGCTTCCCAAAGAGCAGGGAGCAAGATGCTTTGGGGCCCAACTCGCCCTTTGGAAAGAAGCTGCACATTGTGCCTTGCAGCTCTAGGGCAATGTATGACACGCAGAGCAGAAGTTCCACTTCAGCAAGATCAGGCCCGCAAAGACACTGCGTTTCACAGCCCTTTGTAACTGATGTCCCTGTAGGCAGGAAGCAAGATGCTTTGGGGCCCATCTCGCCCTTTGGAAAGAACACTGCACGTTGTGCCTTTCAGCTCTAGGGCAATGTAGCACACCCAGAGCAGAAGATCGAATTCAGCCAGATCAGGCCTGCAAAGAAACTGCGTTTCACAGGCTGTTGTAGCTGATGTTCCGGTTGGCTGGAAGCAAGATGCTTTGGGGCCCAACTCGTCCTTTGGAAAGAAGACTGCACGTTGTGCCTTCCAGCTCTAGGGCAATGTGGCACACCAAGAGCAGAAGTTCTACTTCAGCCAGATCAGGATGCAAAGAAACTGCGTTTCACAGGCATTTGTAAGAGATGTTCCCGGTAGGCTGTAAGAGCACTGTGCAGAGTGAGCTGTTTCTTAGCTTCCCAAAGAGCTGGAAGCAAGATGCTTTGGGACCCAACACGCCCTTTGGAAAGGAGACTGCATGTGGTGCCTTTCAGCTCTAGGGCAATGTGGCACACCCAGAGCAGAAGTTCTACTTCAGCTGGATCAGGCCTGCAAGGAAACTGCGTTTCACATGCCTTTGTAAGAGATGCTCCCGGTAGGCTGTAAGAGCACAGTGCAGAGCGAGTTGTTTCTTAGCTTGCCAAAGAGCTTGAAGCCAGAAGCTTTGGGGCCCAACTCGCCCTTTGTTAAGAAGCCTGCATGTTGTGCCTTTCAGCTGTATTGCAATGTAGCACACCCTGAGCAGAAGTTCTACTTCAGCCAGAGAAGGCCTGCAAAGAAACTGCGTTTCACAGGCCGTTGTAAGAGATGTTCCCGGTAGACTGTGAGAGCACTGTGCAGAGCGAGTTGTTTCTTTCCTTCCCAAGAGCTGGAAGCAAGATGCTTTGGGGCCAAAATCGCCCTTTGGAAAGAAGACAGCACTTTCTGCCTTGCAGCTCTAGGGCAATGTAGGACAGGCAGAGCAGAAGATGTACTTCAGACAGATCAGGCCTGCAAAGAAACTGCGTTTCACAGCCCTTTGTAACTGATGTCCCTGTAGGCAGGAAGCAAGATGCTTTGGGGCCCATCTCGCCCTTTGGAAAGAAGACTGCATGTTGTGCCTTTCAGCTCTAGGGCAATGTAGCACACCCAGAGCAGAAGTTCTACTTCAGCCAGATCAGGCCTGCAAAGAAACTGCGTTTGCCAGGCCTTTGTAAGAGATGTTCCTGGTAGGCTGTAAGAGCACTGTGCAGAGCGAGTTGTTTCTTAGCTTCCAAGAGCTGGAAGCAAGATGCTTTGAGGCCGAACTCACCCTTTGGAAAGGAGACAGCACGTTGTCCCTTTCAGCTCTAGGGCAATGTAGCACACCCAGAGCAGAAGTTCTACTTCAGCCAGATCAGGCCTGCAAAGAAAGTGCGTTTCACAGCCCTTTGTGACAGATGTCCCGGTAGGCAGGAAGCAAGATGCTTTGGGGCACAACTCGCCCTTTGGAAAGAAGACTGCACGTTGTGCCTTTCAGCTCTAGGGCAATGTGGCACACCCAGAGAAGAAGTTCTACTTCAGCCAGATCAGGACTGCAAAGAAACTGCGTTTCACAGGCTTTTGTGAGAGATGTTCCCGGTAGGCTGTAAGAGCACTGTGCAGAGCGAGTTGTTTCTTATCTTCCCAAAGAGCTGGAACCAAGATGCTTTGGGGCCCAACTCGCCCTTTGGAAAGGAGACTGCACGTTGTGCCTTTCAGCTCTAGGGCAATGTGGCACACCCAGAGCAGAAGTTCTACTTCAGCAAGATGAGGCCTTCAAAGAAACTGCGTTTCACAGGCCTTTGTAAGAGATGTTCCTGGTAGGCTGTAAGAGCTATGTGCAGAGCAAGTTGTTTCTTAGCTTTCCAAAGAGCTGGAAGCAAGATGCTTTGGGGCCCAACTCGCCCTTTGGAAAGAAGGTGCACATTGTGCCTTTCAGCTCTAGGGCAATGTAGCACACCCAGAGCAGAAGTTCTACTTCACCCAGATCAGGCCTGCAAAGAAACTGCGTTTCACAGGCCTTTGTAAGAGATGTTCCCGGTAGGCGGTAAGAGCTATGTGCAGAGCGAGTTGTTTCTTAGCTTCCCAAAGAGCAGGGAGCAAGATGCTTTGGGGCCCAACTCGCCCTTTGGAACGAAGCTGCACATTGTGCCTTGCAGCTCTAGGGCAATGTATGACACGCAGAGCAGAAGTTCCACTTCAGCAAGATCAGGCCTGCAAAGAAACTGCGTTTCACAGCCCTTTGTAACTGATGTCCCTGTAGGCAGGAAGCAAGATGCTTTGGGGCCCATCTTGCCCTTTGGAAAGAGGACTGCACGTTGTCCCTTTCAGCTCTAGGGCAATGTAGCACACCCAGAGCAGAAGCTCTACTTCAGCCAGATCAGGCCTGCAAAGAAACTGCGTTTCTCAGGCCTTTGTAAGAGATGTTCCCAGTAGGCTGTAAGAGCACTGTGCAGGTTGAGCTGTTTCTTAGCTTCCCAAAGAGCTGGAAGCAAGATGCTTTGGGGCCCAACTCGCCCTTTGGAAAGGAGACTGCACGTTGTGCCTTTCAGCTCTAGGGCAATGTGGCACACCCAGAGCAGAAGTTCTACTTCACCCAGATCAGGCCTGCAAAGAAACTGCGTTTCACAGCCCTTTGTAACTGATGTCCCTGTAGGCAGGAAGCAAGATGCTGTGGAGCCAAACTCGCCCTTTGTTAAGAAGCCTGCACGTTGTACCTTTCAGCTCCAGGGCAATGTGGCACACCCAGAGCAGACGTTCTCCTTCAGCCAGATGAGACTTGCAAGGAACTGCATTTCACAGGCCTTTGTAAGAGATGCTCCTGGTAGGCTGTAAGAGCACTGTTCAGGGCGAGTTGTTTCCTGGCTTCCCAAAGAGCTGGAAGCAAGATGCATTGGGGCCCAACTCGCCGTTTGTTAAGAAGCCTGAACCTTGTGCCTTTCAGCTCTAGGGGATTGTAGCACACTCAGAGCAGAAAATCTACTTCAGCCAGATCAGGCCTGCAAAGAAACTGCGTTTCACAGGCTGTTGTAGCTGATGTTCCGGTTGGCTGGAATTAAGATGCTTTGGGGCCCAACTCGTCCTTTGGAAAGAAGACTGCACGTTGTGCCTTTCAGCTCTAGGGCAATGTGGCACACCAAGAGCAGAAGTTCTACTTCAGCCAGATCAGGATGCAAAGAAACTGCGTTTCACAGGCCTTTGTAAGAGATGTTCCCGGTAGGCTGTAAGAGCACTGTGCAGAGTGAGCTGTTTCTTAGCTTCCCAAAGAGCTGGAAGCAAGATGCTTTGGGACCCAACACGCCCTTTGGAAAGGAGACTGCATGTGGTGCCTTTCAGCTCTAGGGCAATGTGGCACACCCAGAGCAGAAGTTCTACTTCAGCTGGATCAGGCCTGCAAGGAACTGCGTTTCACATGCCTTTGTAAGAGATGCTCCCGGTAGGCTGTAAGAGCACAGTGCAGAGCGAGTTGTTTCTTAGCTTGCCAAAGAGCTTGAAGCCAGAAGCTTTGGGGCCCAACTCGCCCTTTGTTAAGAAGCCTGCACGTTGTGCCTTTCAGCTGTATTGCAATGTAGCACACCCAGAGCAGAAGTTCTACTTCAGCCAGAGAAGGCCTGCAAAGAAACTGCGTTTCACAGGCCGTTGTAAGAGATGTTCCCGGTAGACTGTGAGAGCACTGTGCAGAGCGAGTTGTTTCTTTCCTTCCCAAGAGCTGGAAGCAAGATGCTTTGGGGCCGAAATCGCCCTTTGGAAAGAAGACAGCACTTTCTGCCTTGCAGCTCTAGGGCAATGTAGGACAGGCAGAGCAGAAGATGTACTTCAGACAGATCAGGCCTGCAAAGAAACTGCGTTTCACAGCCCTTTGTAACAGATGTCCCTGTAGGCAGGAAGCAAGATGCTTTGGGGCCCATCTCGCCCTTTGGAAAGAAGACTGCACGTTGTGCCTTTCAGCTCTAGGGCAATGTAGCACACCCAGAGCAGAAGTTCTACTTCAGCCAGGACAGGCCTGCAAAGAAACTGCGTTTGACAGGCCTGTGTAAGAGATGTTCCTGGTAGGCTGTAAGAGCACTGTGCAGAGCCAGTTGTTTCTTAGCTTCCAAGAGCTGGAAGCAAGATGCTTTGAGGTCCAACTCGCACTTTGGAAAGGAGACAGTACGTTGTCCCTTTCAGCTCTAGGGCAATGTAGCACACCCAGAGCAGAAGTTCTACTTCAGGCAGATCAGGCCTGCAAAGAAACTGCGTTTCACAGGCCTTTGTAACAGATGTTCCCGGTAGGCTGTAAGAGCTGTGTGCAGAGTAAGTTGTTTCTTAGCTTCCCAAAGAGCTGGAAGCAAGATAAATTGGGGCCAACTCGCCGTTTGTTAAGAAGCCTGAACGTTGTGACTTTCAGCTCTAGGGGATTGTAGCACACTGAGAGCAGCAATTCTACTTCAGCCAGATCAGGCCTGCAAATAAACTGCGTTTCACAGGCCTTTGTAGCAGATGTCACGGTTGGCTGGAAGCAAGATGCTTTGGGGCCCAACTCGTCCTTTGGAAAGAAGACTGCACGTTGTGCCTTTCAGCTCTAGGGCAATGTGGCACACCAAGAGCAGAAGTTCTACTTCAGCCAGATCAGGCCTGCAAAGAAACTGCGTTTCACAGGACTTTGTAAGAGATGTTCCTGGTAGGCTGTAAGAGCACAGTGCAGAGCGAGTTGTTTCTTAGCTTCCCAATGAGGTGGAACCAAGATGCTTTGGGGCCCAACTCGCCCTTTGGAAAGGACACTGCACGTTGTGCCTTTCAGCTCTAGGGCAATGTGGCACACCCAGAGCAGACGTTCTACTTCAGCCAGATAAGGCCTGCAAAGAAACTGCGTTTCACAGTCCTTTGTAAGAGATGTTCCCGGTAGGCTGTAAGAGCTATGTGCAGAGTAAGTTGTTTCTTAGCTTCCCAAAGAGCTGGAAGCAAGATGCTTTGGGGCCCAACTCGCCCTTTGGAAAGAAGCTGCACATTGTGCCTTTCATCTCTAGGGCAATGTAGCACACCCAGAGCAGAAGTTCTACTTCACCCAGATCAGGCCTGCAAAGAAACTGCGTTTCACAGGCCGTTGTAAGAGAGGTTCCAGGTAGGCTGTAAGAGGTCTGTGGAGAGCACGTTGTTTCTTAGCTTTCCAAAGGCTGGAGACAAGATGCTTTGGAGCCAAAGTCGCCCTTTGTTAAGAAGCCTGCACGTTGTGCCTTTCAGCTCCAGGGCAATGTGGCACACCCAGAGCAGACGTTCTCCTTCAGCCAGATGAGACCTGCAAAGAACTGCATTTCACAGGCCTTTGTAAGAGATGTTCCTGGTAGGCTGTAAGAGCACTGTTCAGGGCGAGTTGTTTCTTAGCTTCCAAGAGCTTTAAGCAAGATGCTTTGAGGCCGAACTCACCCTTTGCAAAGGAGACAGCACGTTGTCCCTTTCAGCTCTAGGGCAAGGTAGCACACCCAGAGCAGAAGTTCAACTTCACCCAGATCAGGCCAGCAAAGAAAGTGCGTTTCACAGCCCTTTGTGACAGATGTCCCGGTAGGCAGGAAGCAAGATGCTTTGGGGCACAACTCGCCCTTTGGAAAGAAGACTGCACGTTGTGCCTTACAGCTCTAGGGCAATGTGGCACACCCAGAGAAGAAGTTCTACTTCAGCCAGATCAGGACTGCAAAGAAACTGCGTTTCACAGGCTTTTGTGAGAGATGTTCCCGGTAGGCTGTAAGAGCACAGTGCAGAGCGAGTTGTTTCTTAGCTGCCCAAAGATCTGGGAGCAAGATGCTTTGGGGTCCAACTCGCCCTTTTTAAAGGAGACTGCACGTTGTGCCTTTCAGCTCTAGGGCAAAGTGGCACACCCAGAGCAGAAGTTCTTCTCAAGCAAGATCAGGCCTGCAAAGAAACTGCGTTTCACAGTCCTTTGTAAGAGATGTTCCCGGTATGCTGTAAGAACACTGTGCAGAGCGCGTTGTTTCTCAGCTTCCCAAAGAGCTGGAAGCAAGATGGTTTGGGGCCCAAGTTACCCTTTGGAAAGGAGACTGCACGTTGTGCCTTTCAGCTCTAGGGCAATGTGGAACACCCAGAGCAGAAGTTCTACTTCAGCCAGATCAGGCCTGCAAAGAAACTGCGTTTCACAGGCCTTTGTAAGAGATGTTCCCGGTAGGCTGTATGAACACTGTGCAGAGCGAGTTGTTTTTTAGCTTCCCAAAGGGCTGGAAGAAAGATGCATTGCGGCCCAACACGCCCTTTGAAAAGGAGACTGCAGGTTGTGCCTTTCAGCTCTAGGGCAATGTGGCACACCCAGAGCAGAAGTTCTACTTCAGCCAGTTGAGCCCTGCAAAGAAACTGTGTTTCACAGGCCTTTGTAAGAGATGTTCCCAGTAGGCAGTAATAGCTATGTCCAGAGCAATTTGTTTCTTAGCTTCCCAAAGAGCTGGAAGCAAGATGCTTTGGGGCCCAACTCGCTGTTTGGAAAGAAGACTGCACATTGTGCCGTTCAGCTCTAGGGCAATGTAGCACACTCAGAGCAGAAGTTCTACTTCAGCCAGATCAGGCCTGCAAACATACTGCGTTTCAAAGGCCTTTTTAAGAGATGTTCCCGGTAGACTGTGAGAGAACTGTGCTGAGCGAGTTGTTTCTTAGCTTCCCAAGAGCTGGAAGCAAGATGCTTTGGGGCCCAAATCGCCCATGGAAAGAAGACAGCACTTTGTGCCTTGCAGCTCTAGGGCAATGTAGGACACCCAGAGCAGAAGTTCAACTTCACCCAGATCAGGCCTGCAAAGAAAGTGCGTTTCACAGCCTTTTGTGACAAATGTCCCGGTAGGCATGAAGCAAGATGCTTTGGGGCACAACTCGCCCTTTGGAAAGAAGACTGCACGTTGTGCCTTTCAGCTCTAGGGCAATGTGGCACACCCAGAGAAGAAGTTCTACTTCAGCCAGATCAGGACTGCAAAGAAACTGCGTTTCACAGGCTTTTGTGAGAGATGTTCCCGGTAGGCTGTAAGAGCACTGTGCAGAGCGAGTTGTTTCTTATCTTCCCAAAGAGCTGGAACCAAGATGCTTTGGGGCCCAACTCGCCCTTTGGAAAGGAGACTGCACGTTGTGCCTTTCAGCTCTAGGGCCATGTGGCACACCCAGAGCAGAAGTTCTACTTCAGCAAGATGAGGCCTTCAAAGAAAATGCGTTTCACAGGCCTTTGTAAGAGATGTTCCCGGTAGGCTGTAAGAGCACAGTGCAGAGCGAGTTGTTTCTTAGCTTCCCAATGAGCTGGAACCAAGATGCTTTGGGGCCCAACTCGCCCTTTGGAAAGAGGACTGCACGTTGTGCCTTTCAGCTCTAGGGCAATGTGGCACACCCAGAGCAGAAGTTCTACTTCAGCCAGATCAGGCCTGCAAAGAAACTGCGTTTCACAGGCCTTTGTAAGAGAGGTTCCAGGTAGGCTGTAAGAGGTCTGTGGAGAGCAAGTTGTTTCTTAGCTTTCCAAAGGCTGGAGGCAAGATGCTTTGGAGCCAAAGTCGCCCTTTGTTAAGAAGCCTGCACGTTGTGCCTTTCAGCTCCAGGGCAATGTGGCACATCCAGAGAAGATGTTCTACTTCAGCCAGATCAGGACTGCAAAGAAAGTGCGTTTCACAGCCCTCTGTGACAGATGTCCCGGTAGGCAGGAAGCAAGATGCTTTGGGGCACAACTCGCCCTTTGGAAAGAAGACTGCACGTTGTGCCTTTCAGCTCTAGGGCAATGTGGCACACCCAGAGAAGAAGTTCTACTTCAGCCAGATCAGGACTGCAAAGAAACTGCGTTTCACAGGCTTTTGTGAGAGAGTTCCCGGTAGGCTGTAAGAGCACTGTGCAGAGCGAGTTGTTTCTTATCTTCCCAAAGAGCTGGAACCAAGATGCTTTGGGGCCCAACTCGCCCTTTGGAAAGGAGACTGCACGTTGTGCCTTTCAGCTCTATGGCAATGTGGCACACCCAGAGCAGAAGTTCTACTTCAGCAAGATGAGGCCTTCAAAGAAAATGCGTTTCACAGGCCTTTGTAAGAGATGTTCCCGGTAGGCTGTAAGAGCTATGTGCAGAGCAAGTTGTTTCTTAGCTTTCCAAAGAGCTGGAAGCAAGATGCTTTGGGGCCCAACTCACCCTTTGGAAAGAAGGTGCACATTGTGCCTTTCATCTCTAGGGCAATGTAGCACACCCAGAGCAGAAGTTCTACTTCACCCAGATCAGGCCTGCAAAGAAACTGCGTTTCACAGCCCTTTGTAACTGATGTCCCTGTAGGCAGGAAGCAAGATGCCGTGGAGCCAAACTCGCCCTTTGTTAAGAAGCCTGCACGTTGTACCTTTCAGCTCCAGGGCAATGTGGCACACCCAGAGCAGACGTTCTCCTTCAGCCAGATGAGACTTGCAAGGAACTGCATTTCACAGGCCTTTGTAAGAGATGCTCCTGGTAGGCTGTAAGAGCACTGTTCAGGGCGAGTTGTTTCCTGGCTTCCCAAAGAGCTGGAAGCAAGATGCATTGGGGCCCAACTCGCCGTTTGTTAAGAAGCCTGAACGTTGTGACTTTCAGCTCTAGGGGATTGTAGCACACTCAGAGCAGAAAATCTACTTCAGCCAGATCAGGCCTGCAAAGAAACTGCGTTTCACAGGCTGTTGTAGCTGATGTTCCGGTTGGCTGGAATTAAGATGCTTTGGGGCCCAACTCGTCCTTTGGAAAGAAGACTGCACGTTGTGCCTTCCAGCTCTAGGGCAATGTGGCACACCAAGAGCAGAAGTTCTACTTCAGCCAGATCAGGATGCAAAGAAACTGCGTTTCACAGGCCTTTGTAAGAGATGTTCCCGGTAGGCTGTAAGAGCACTGTGCAGAGTGAGCTGTTT
Source organism: Equus caballus (assembly GCF_041296265.1). Lineage (NCBI taxonomy): Eukaryota > Metazoa > Chordata > Mammalia > Perissodactyla > Equidae > Equus > Equus caballus. The sequence continues at coordinate 18,972,245 of NC_091695.1, forward strand.
CTTAGCTTCCCAAAGAGCTGGAAGCAAGATGCTTTGGGACTCAACACGCCCTTTGGAAAGGAGACTGCATGTGGTGCCTTTCAGCTCTAGGGCAATGTGGCACACCCAGAGCAGAAGTTCTACTTCAGCTGGATCAGGCCTGCAAGGAACTGCGTTTCACATGCCTTTGTAAGAGATGCTCCCGGTAGGCTGTAAGAGCACAGTGCAGAGCGAGTTGTTTCTTAGCTTGCCAAAGAGCTTGAAGCCAGAAGCTTTGGGGCCCAACTCGCCCTTTGTTAAGAAGCCTGCACGTTGTGCCTTTCAGCTGTATTGCAATGTAGCACACCCAGAGCAGAAGTTCTACTTCAGCCAGAGAAGGCCTGCAAAGAAACTGCGTTTCACAGGCCGTTGTAAGAGATGTTCCCGGTAGACTGTGAGAGCACTGTGCAGAGCGAGTTGTTTCTTTCCTTCCCAAGAGCTGGAAGCAAGATGCTTTGGGGCCGAAATCGCCCTTTGGAAAGAAGACAGCACTTTCTGCCTTGCAGCTCTAGGGCAATGTAGGACAGGCAGAGCAGAAGATGTACTTCAGACAGATCAGGCCTGCAAAGAAACTGCGTTTCACAGCCCTTTGTAACAGATGTCCCTGTAGGCAGGAAGCAAGATGCTTTGGGGCCCATCTCGCCCTTTGGAAAGAAGACTGCACGTTGTGCCTTTCAGCTCTAGGGCAATGTAGCACACCCAGAGCAGAAGTTCTACTTCAGCCAGGACAGGCCTGCAAAGAAACTGCGTTTGACAGGCCTGTGTAAGAGATGTTCCTGGTAGGCTGTAAGAGCACTGTGCAGAGCCAGTTGTTTCTTAGCTTCCAAGAGCTGGAAGCAAGATGCTTTGAGGTCCAACTCGCACTTTGGAAAGGAGACAGTACGTTGTCCCTTTCAGCTCTAGGGCAATGTAGCACACCCAGAGCAGAAGTTCTACTTCAGGCAGATCAGGCCTGCAAAGAAACTGCGTTTCACAGGCCTTTGTAACAGATGTTCCCGGTAGGCTGTAAGAGCTGTGTGCAGAGTAAGTTGTTTCTTAGCTTCCCAAAGAGCTGGAAGCAAGATAAATTGGGGCCAACTCGCCGTTTGTTAAGAAGCCTGAACGTTGTGACTTTCAGCTCTAGGGGATTGTAGCACACTGAGAGCAGCAATTCTACTTCAGCCAGATCAGGCCAGCAAAGAAAGTGCGTTTCACAGCCCTTTGTGACAGATGTCCCGGTAGGCAGGAAGCAAGATGCTTTGGGGCACAACTCGCCCTTTGGAAAGAAGACTGCACGTTGTGCCTTTCAGCTCTAGGGCAATGGGGCACACCCAGAGAAGAAGTTCTACTTCAGCCAGATCAGGACTGCAAAGAAACTGCGTTTCACAGGCTTTTGTGAGAGATGTTCCCGGTAGGCTGTAAGAGCACTGTGCAGAGCGAGTTGTTTCTTAGCTTCCCAAAGAGCTGGAACCAAGATGCTTTGGGGCCCAACTCGCCCTTTGGAAAGGAGACTGCACGTTGTGCCTTTCAGCTCTAGGGCAATGTGGCACACCCAGAGCAGAAGTTCTACTTCAGCCAGATGAGGCCTGCAAAGAAACTGCGTTTCACAGGCCTTTGTAAGAGATGTTCCCGGTAGGCTGTAAGAGCTATGTGCAGAGCAAGTTGTTTCTTAGCTTTCCAAAGAGCTGGAAGCAAGATGCTTTGGGGCCCAACTCGCCCTTTAGAAAGAAGGTGCACATTGTGCCTTTCAGCTCTAGGGCAATGTAGCACACCCAGAGCAGAAGTTCTACTTCACCCAGATCAGGCCTGCAAAGAAACTGCGTTTCACAGGCCTTTTTAAGAGATGTTCCCGGTAGGCGGTAAGAGCTATGTGCAGAGCGAGTTGTTTCTTAGCTTCCCAAAGAGCAGGGAGCAAGATGCTTTGGGGCCCAACTCGCCCTTTGGAAAGAAGCTGCACATTGTGCCTTGCAGCTCTAGGGCAATGTATGACACGCAGAGCAGAAGTTCCACTTCAGCAAGATCAGGCCCGCAAAGACACTGCGTTTCACAGCCCTTTGTAACTGATGTCCCTGTAGGCAGGAAGCAAGATGCTTTGGGGCCCATCTCGCCCTTTGGAAAGAACACTGCACGTTGTGCCTTTCAGCTCTAGGGCAATGTAGCACACCCAGAGCAGAAGATCGAATTCAGCCAGATCAGGCCTGCAAAGAAACTGCGTTTCACAGGCTGTTGTAGCTGATGTTCCGGTTGGCTGGAAGCAAGATGCTTTGGGGCCCAACTCGTCCTTTGGAAAGAAGACTGCACGTTGTGCCTTCCAGCTCTAGGGCAATGTGGCACACCAAGAGCAGAAGTTCTACTTCAGCCAGATCAGGATGCAAAGAAACTGCGTTTCACAGGCATTTGTAAGAGATGTTCCCGGTAGGCTGTAAGAGCACTGTGCAGAGTGAGCTGTTTCTTAGCTTCCCAAAGAGCTGGAAGCAAGATGCTTTGGGACCCAACACGCCCTTTGGAAAGGAGACTGCATGTGGTGCCTTTCAGCTCTAGGGCAATGTGGCACACCCAGAGCAGAAGTTCTACTTCAGCTGGATCAGGCCTGCAAGGAAACTGCGTTTCACATGCCTTTGTAAGAGATGCTCCCGGTAGGCTGTAAGAGCACAGTGCAGAGCGAGTTGTTTCTTAGCTTGCCAAAGAGCTTGAAGCCAGAAGCTTTGGGGCCCAACTCGCCCTTTGTTAAGAAGCCTGCACGTTGTGCCTTTCAGCTGTATTGCAATGTAGCACACCCAGAGCAGAAGTTCTACTTCAGCCAGAGAAGGCCTGCAAAGAAACTGCGTTTCACAGGCCGTTGTAAGAGATGTTCCCGGTAGACTGTGAGAGCACTGTGCAGAGCGAGTTGTTTCTTTCCTTCCCAAGAGCTGGAAGCAAGATGCTTTGGGGCCGAAATCGCCCTTTGGAAAGAAGACAGCACTTTCTGCCTTGCAGCTCTAGGGCAATGTAGGACAGGCAGAGCAGAAGATGTACTTCAGACAGATCAGGCCTGCAAAGAAACTGCGTTTCACAGCCCTTTGTAACAGATGTCCCTGTAGGCAGGAAGCAAGATGCTTTGGGGCCCATCTCGCCCTTTGGAAAGAAGACTGCACGTTGTGCCTTTCAGCTCTAGGGCAATGTAGCACACCCAGAGCAGAAGTTCTACTTCAGCCAGGACAGGCCTGCAAAGAAACTGCGTTTGACAGGCCTGTGTAAGAGATGTTCCTGGTAGGCTGTAAGAGCACTGTGCAGAGCCAGTTGTTTCTTAGCTTCCAAGAGCTGGAAGCAAGATGCTTTGAGGTCCAACTCGCACTTTGGAAAGGAGACAGTACGTTGTCCCTTTCAGCTCTAGGGCAATGTAGCACACCCAGAGCAGAAGTTCTACTTCAGGCAGATCAGGCCTGCAAAGAAACTGCGTTTCACAGGCCTTTGTAACAGATGTTCCCGGTAGGCTGTAAGAGCTGTGTGCAGAGTAAGTTGTTTCTTAGCTTCCCAAAGAGCTGGAAGCAAGATAAATTGGGGCCAACTCGCCGTTTGTTAAGAAGCCTGAACGTTGTGACTTTCAGCTCTAGGGGATTGTAGCACACTGAGAGCAGCAATTCTACTTCAGCCAGATCAGGCCTGCAAATAAACTGCGTTTCACAGGCCTTTGTAGCAGATGTCACGGTTGGCTGGAAGCAAGATGCTTTGGGGCCCAACTCGTCCTTTGGAAAGAAGACTGCACATTGTGCCTTTCAGCTCTAGGGCAATGTGGCACACCAAGAGCAGAAGTTCTACTTCAGCCAGATCAGGCCTGCAAAGAAACTGCGTTTCACAGGACTTTGTAAGAGATGTTCCTGGTAGGCTGTAAGAGCACAGTGCAGAGCGAGTTGTTTCTTAGCTTCCCAATGAGGTGGAACCAAGATGTCTTGGGGCCCAACTCGCCCTTTGGAAAGGACACTGCACGTTGTGCCTTTCAGCTCTAGGGCAATGTGGCACACCCAGAGCAGACGTTCTACTTCAGCCAGATCAGGCCTGCAAAGAAACTGCGTTTCACAGTCCTTTGTAAGAGATGTTCCCGGTAGGCTGTAAGAGCTATGTGCAGAGTAAGTTGTTTCTTAGCTTCCCAAAGAGCTGGAAGCAAGATGCTTTGGGGCCCAACTCGCCCTTTGGAAAGAAGCTGCACATTGTGCCTTTCAACTCTAGGGCAATGTAGCACACCCAGAGCAGAAGTTCTACTTCACCCAGATCAGGCCTGCAAAGAAACTGCGTTTCACAGGCCGTTGTAAGAGAGGTTCCAGGTAGGCTGTAAGAGGTCTGTGGAGAGCACGTTGTTTCTTAGCTTTCCAAAGGCTGGAGACAAGATGCTTTGGAGCCAAAGTCGCCCTTTGTTAAGAAGCCTGCACGTTGTGCCTTTCAGCTCCAGGGCAATGTGGCACACCCAGAGCAGACGTTCTCCTTCAGCCAGATGAGACCTGCAAAGAACTGCATTTCACAGGCCTTTGTAAGAGATGTTCCTGGTAGGCTGTAAGAGCACTGTTCAGGGCGAGTTGTTTCTTAGTTTCCCAAAGAGCTGGAAGCAAGATTCTTTTGGGCTCAACTCGCCCTTTGGAAAGAAGACTGCACGTTGTGCCTTTCAGCTCTAGGGCAATGTATGACACGCAGAGCAGAAGCTCCACTTCAGCAAGATCAGGCCTGCAAAGAAACTGCGTTTCACAGCCCTTTGTAGCTGATGTCCCCGTAGGCAGGAAGCAAGATGCTTTGGGGCCCATCTTGCCCTTTGGAAAGAAGACTGCACGTTGTGCCTTTCAGCTCTAGGGCAATGTAGCACACCCAGAGCAGAAGTTCTACTTCAGCCAGATCAGGCCTGCAAAGAAACTGCGTTTGACAGGCCTTTGTAAGAGATGTTCCTGGTAGGCTGTAAGAGCACTGTGCAGAGCGAGTTGTTTCTTAGCTTCCAAGAGCTGGAAGCAAGATGCTTTGAGGCCGAACTCACCCTTTGGAAAGGAGACAGCACGTTGTCCCTTTCAGCTCTAGGGCAATGTAGCACACCCAGAGCAGAAGTTCTACTTCAGCCAGATCAGGCCTGCAAAGAAACTGCGTTTCACAGTCCTTTGTAAGAGATGTTCCCGGTAGGCTGTAAGAGCACAGTGCAGAGCGAGTTGTTTCTTAGCTTCCCAAAGATCTGGAAGCAAGATGCTTTGGGGTCCAACTCGCCCTTTTAAAAGGAGACTGCACGTTGTGCCTTTCAGCTCTAGGGCAAAGTGGCACACCCAGAGCAGAAGTTCTTCTTCAGCCAGATCAGGCCTGCAAAGAAACTGCGTTTCACAGGCCTTTGTAAGAGATGTTCCCGGTAGGCTGTAAGAGCACAGTGCAGAGCGAGTTGTTTCTTAGCTTCCCAATGAGCTGGAACCAAGATGCTTTGGGGCCCAACTCGCCCTTTGGAAAGAGGACTGCACGTTGTGCCTTTCAGCTCTAGGGCAATGTGGCACACCCAGAGCAGAAGTTCTACTTCAGCCAGATCAGGCCTGCAAAGAAACTGCGTTTCACAGGCCTTTGTAAGAGATATTCCAGGTAGGCTGTAAGAGCACTGTGCAGAGCGAGTTGTTTCTTAGCTTCCCAAAGATCTGGAAGCAAGATGCTTTGGGGTCCAACTCGCCCTTTTTAAAGGAGACTGCACGTTGTGCCTTTCAGCTCTAGGGCAATGTGGCACACCCAGAGCAGAAGTACTTCTTCAGCCAGATCAGGGCTGCAAAGAAACTGCGTTTCACAGGCCTTTGTAAGAGATGTTCCTGGTATGCTGTAAGAACACTGTGCAGAGCGCGTTGTTTCTCAGCTTCCCAAAGAGCTGGAAGCAAGATGGTTTGGGGCCCACGTTGCCCTTTGGAAAGGAGACTGCACGTTGTGCCTTTCAGCTCTAGGGCAATGTGGCACACCCAGAGCAGAAGTTCAACTTCAGCCAGATCAGGACTGCAAAGAAACTGCGTTTCACAGGCCTTTGTAAGAGATGTTCCCGGTAGGCTGTAAGAACGCTGTGCAGAGCGAGTTTTTTTTTTGCTTCCCAAAGAGCTGGAAGCAAGATGCATTGTGGCCCAGCACGCCCTTTGTAAAGGAGACTGCAGGTTGTGCCTTTCAGATCTAGGGCAATGTGGCACACCCAGAGCAGAAGTTCTACTTCAGCCAGTTGAGGCCTGCAAAGAAACTGTGTTTCACAGGCCTTTGTAAGAGATCTTCCCGGTAGGCTGTAATAGCTATGTGCAGAGCAATTTGTTTCTTAGCTTCCCAAAGAGCTGGAAGCAAGATGCTTTGGGGCCCAACTCGCTGTTTGGAAAGGAGACTGCACGTTGTGCCGTTCAGCTCTAGGGCAATGTAGCACACCCAGAGCAGAAGTTCTACTTCAACCAGATCAGGCCTGCAAAGAAACTGCGTTTCACAGGCCTTTGTAAGGGATGTTCCCGGTAGGCTGTAAGAGCACTGTGCAGAGCGAGTTGTTTCCCAGCTTCCCAAAGATCTGCAAGCAAGATGCTTTGGATCCCAACTCACCTTTTGGAAAGGAGACTGCACGTTGTGCCTTTCATCTCTAGGGCAATGTAGCACACCCAGAGCAGAAGTTCTACTTCACCCAGATCAAGCCTGCAAAGAAACTGCGTTTCACAGGCCTTTGTAAGAGAGGTTCCAGGTAGGCTGTAAGAGGTCTGTGGAGAGCAAGTTGGTTCTTAGCTTTCCAAAGGCTGGAGGCAAGATGCTTTGGAGCCAAAGTCGCCCTTTGTTAAGAAGCCTGCACGTTGTGCCTTTCAGCTCCAGGGCAATGTGCCACACCCAGAGCAGACATTCTCCTTCAGCCAGATGAGACCTGCAAAGAACTGCGTTTCACAGGCCTTTGTAAGAGATGTTCCTGGTAGGCTGTAAGAGCACTGTTCAGGGCGAGTTGTTTCTTAGCTTCCCAAAGAGCTGGAAGCAAGATGCTTTTGGGCTCAACTCGCCCTTTGGAAAGAAGACTGCACGTTGTGCCTTTCAGCTCTAGGGCAATGTAGCACACTCAGAGCAGAAGTTCTACTTCAGCCAGATCAGACCTGCAAAGATACTGCGTTTCAAAGGCCTTTTTAAGAGATGTTCCCGGTAGACTGTGAGAGAACTGTGCTGAGCGAGTTGTTTCTTAGCTTCCCAAGAGCTGGAAGCAAGATGCTTTGGGGCCCAAATCGCCCTTTGGAAAGAAGACAGCACTTTGTGCCTTGCAGCTCTACGGCAAGGTAGCACACCCAGAGCAGAAGTTCAACTTCACCCAGATCAGGCCAGCAAAGAAAGTGCGTTTCACAGCCCTTTGTGACAGATGTCCCGGTAGGCAGGAAGCAAGATGCTTTGGGGCACAACTCGCCCTTTGGAAAGAAGACTGCACGTTGTGCCTTTCAGCTCTAGGGCAATGGGGCACACCCAGAGAAGAAGTTCTACTTCAGCCAGATCAGGACTGCAAAGAAACTGCGTTTCACAGGCTTTTGTGAGAGATGTTCCCGGTAGGCTGTAAGAGCACTGTGCAGAGCGAGTTGTTTCTTATCTTCCCAAAGAGCTGGAACCAAGATGCTTTGGGGCCCAACTCGCCCTTTGGAAAGGAGACTGCACGTTGTGCCTTTCAGCTCTAGGGCAATGTGGCACACCCAGAGCAGAAGTTCTACTTCAGCAAGATGAGGCCTTCAAAGAAACTGCGTTTCACAGGCCTTTGTAAGAGATGTTCCTGGTAGGCTGTAAGAGCTATGTGCAGAGCAAGTTGTTTCTTAGCTTTCCAAAGAGCTGGAAGCAAGATGCTTTGGGGCCCAACTCGCCCTTTAGAAAGAAGGTGCACATTGTGCCTTTCAGCTCTAGGGCAATGTAGCACACCCAGAGCAGAAGTTCTACTTCACCCAGATCAGGCCTGCAAAGAAACTGCGTTTCACAGGCCTTTGTAAGAGATGTTCCCGGTAGGCGGTAAGAGCTATGTGCAGAGCGAGTTGTTTCTTAGCTTCCCAAAGAGCAGGGAGCAAGATGCTTTGGGGCCCAACTCGCCCTTTGGAAAGAAGCTGCACATTGTGCCTTGCAGCTCTAGGGCAATGTATGACACGCAGAGCAGAAGTTCCACTTCAGCAAGATCAGGCCCGCAAAGAAACTGCGTTTCACAGCCCTTTGTAACTGATGTCCCTGTAGGCAGGAAGCAAGATGCTTTGGGGCCCATCTCGCCCTTTGGAAAGAACACTGCACGTTGTGCCTTTCAGCTCTAGGGCAATGTAGCACACCCAGAGCAGAAGATCGAATTCAGCCAGATCAGGCCTGCAAAGAAACTGCGTTTCACAGGCTGTTGTAGCTGATGTTCCGGTTGGCTGGAAGCAAGATGCTTTGGGGCCCATCTCGTCCTTTGGAAACAAGACTGCACGTTGTGCCTTCCAGCTCTAGGGCAATGTGGCACACCAAGAGCAGAAGTTCTACTTCAGCCAGATCAGGATGCAAAGAAACTGCGTTTCACAGGCCTTTGTAAGAGATGTTCCCGGTAGGCTGTAAGAGCACTGTGCAGAGTGAGCTGTTTCTTAGCTTCCCAAAGAGCTGGAAGCAAGATGCTTTGGGACCCAACACGCCCTTTGGAAAGGAGACTGCATGTGGTGCCTTTCATCTCTAGGGCAATGTGGCACACCCAGAGCAGAAGTTCTACTTCAGCTGGATCAGGCCTGCAAGGAAACTGCGTTTCACATGCCTTTGTAAGAGATGCTCCCGGTAGGCTGTAGGAGCACAGTGCAGAGCGAGTTGTTTCTTAGCTTGCCAAAGAGCTTGAAGCCAGAAGCTTTGGGGCCCAACTCGCCCTTTGTTAAGAAGCCTGCACGTTGTGCCTTTCAGCTGTATTGCAATGTAGCACACCCAGAGCAGAAGTTCTACATCAGCCAGAGAAGGCCTGCAAAGAAACTGCGTTTCACAGGCCGTTGTAAGAGATGTTCCCGGTAGACTGTGAGAGCACTGTGCAGAGCGAGTTGTTTCTTTCCTTCCCAAGAGCTGGAAGCAAGATGCTTTGGGGCCGAAATCGCCCTTTGGAAAGAAGACAGCACTTTCTGCCTTGCAGCTCTAGGGCAATGTAGGACAGGCAGAGCAGAAGATGTACTTCAGACAGATCAGGCCTGCAAAGAAACTGCGTTTCACAGCCCTTTGTAACAGATGTCCCTGTAGGCAGGAAGCAAGATCCTTTGGGGCCCATCTCGCCCTTTGGAAAGAAGACTGCACGTTGTGCCTTTCAGCTCTAGGGCAATGTAGCACACCCAGAGCAGAAGTTCTACTTCAGGCAGATCAGGCCTGCAAAGAAACTGCGTTTCACAGGCCTTTGTAACAGATGTTCCCGGTAGGCTGTAAGAGCTGTGTGCAGAGTAAGTTGTTTCTTAGCTTCCCAAAGAGCTGGAAGCAAGATAAATTGGGGCCAACTCGCCGTTTGCTAAGAAGCCTGAACGTTGTGACTTTCAGCTCTAGGGGATTGTAGCACACTGAGAGCAGCAATTCTACTTCAGCCAGATCAGGCCTGCAAATAAACTGCGTTTCACAGGCCTTTGTAGTAGATGTCACGGTTGGCTGGAAGCAAGATGCTTTGGGGCCCAACTCGTCCTTTGGAAAGAAGACTGCATGTTGTGCCTTTCAGCTCTAGGGCAATGTGGCACACCAAGAGCAGAAGTTCTACTTCAGCCAGATCAGGCCTGCAAAGAAACTGCGTTTCACAGGCATTTGTAAGAGATGTTCCTGGTAGGCTGTAAGAGCACAGTGCAGAGCGAGTTGTTTCTTAGCTTCCCAATGAGGTGGAACCAAGATGTCTTGGGGCCCAACTCGCCCTTTGGAAAGGACACTGCACGTTGTGCCTTTCAGCTCTAGGGCAATGTGGCACACCCAGAGCAGACGTTCTACTTCAGCCAGATCAGGCCTGCAAAGAAACTGCGTTTCACAGTCCTTTGTAAGAGATGTTCCCGGTAGGCTGTAAGAGCTATGTGCAGAGTAAGTTGTTTCTTAGCTTCCCAAAGAGCTGGAAGCAAGATGCTTTGGGGCCCAACTCGCCCTTTGGAAAGAAGCTGCACATTGTGCCTTTCAACTCTAGGGCAATGTAGCACACCCAGAGCAGAAGTTCTACTTCACCCAGATCAGGCCTGCAAAGAAACTGCGTTTCACAGGCCGTTGTAAGAGAGGTTCCAGGTAGGCTGTAAGAGGTCTGTGGAGAGCACGTTGTTTCTTAGCTTTCCAAAGGCTGGAGACAAGATGCTTTGGAGCCAAAGTCGCCCTTTGTTAAGAAGCCTGCACGTTGTGCCTTTCAGCTCCAGGGCAATGTGGCACACCCAGAGCAGACGTTCTCCTTCAGCCAGATGAGACCTGCAAAGAACTGCATTTCACAGGCCTTTGTAAGAGATGTTCCTGGTAGGCTGTAAGAGCACTGTTCAGGGCGAGTTGTTTCTTAGTTTCCCAAAGAGCTGGAAGCAAGATTCTTTTGGGCTCAACTCGCCCTTTGGAAAGAAGACTGCACGTTGTGCCTTTCAGCTCTAGGGCAATGTATGACACGCAGAGCAGAAGCTCCACTTCAGCAAGATCAGGCCTGCAAAGAAACTGCGTTTCACAGCCCTTTGTAGCTGATGTCCCCGTAGGCAGGAAGCAAGATGCTTTGGGGCCCATCTTGCCCTTTGGAAAGAAGACTGCACGTTGTGCCTTTCAGCTCTAGGGCAATGTAGCACACCCAGAGCAGAAGTTCTACTTCAGCCAGATCAGGCCTGCAAAGAAACTGCGTTTGACAGGCCTTTGTAAGAGATGTTCCTGGTAGGCTGTAAGAGCACTGTGCAGAGCGAGTTGTTTCTTAGCTTCCAAGAGCTGGAAGCAAGATGCTTTGAGGCCGAACTCACCCTTTGGAAAGGAGACAGCACGTTGTCCCTTTCAGCTCTAGGGCAATGTAGCACACCCAGAGCAGAAGTTCTACTTCAGCCAGATCAGGCCTGCAAAGAAACTGCGTTTCACAGTCCTTTGTAAGAGATGTTCCCGGTAGGCTGTAAGAGCACAGTGCAGAGCGAGTTGTTTCTTAGCTTCCCAAAGATCTGGAAGCAAGATGCTTTGGGGTCCAACTCGCCCTTTTTAAAGGAGACTGCACGTTGTGCCTTTCAGCTCTAGGGCAAAGTGGCACACCCAGAGCAGAAGTTCTTCTTCAGCCAGATCAGGCCTGCAAAGAAACTGCGTTTCACAGGCCTTTGTAAGAGATGTTCCCGGTAGGCTGTAAGAGCACAGTGCAGAGCGAGTTGTTTCTTAGCTTCCCAATGAGCTGGAACCAAGATGCTTTGGGGCCCAACTCGCCCTTTGGAAAGAGGACTGCACGTTGTGCCTTTCAGCTCTAGGGCAATGTGGCACACCCAGAGCAGAAGTTCTACTTCAGCCAGATCAGGCCTGCAAAGAAACTGCGTTTCACAGGCCTTTGTAAGAGATATTCCAGGTAGGCTGTAAGAGCACTGTGCAGAGCGAGTTGTTTCTTAGCTTCCCAAAGATCTGGAAGCAAGATGCTTTGGGGTCCAACTCGCCCTTTTTAAAGGAGACTGCACGTTGTGCCTTTCAGCTCTAGGGCAATGTGGCACACCCAGAGCAGAAGTACTTCTTCAGCCAGATCAGGGCTGCAAAGAAACTGCGTTTCACAGGCCTTTGTAAGAGATGTTCCTGGTATGCTGTAAGAACACTGTGCAGAGCGCGTTGTTTCTCAGCTTCCCAAAGAGCTGGAAGCAAGATGGTTTGGGGCCCACGTTGCCCTTTGGAAAGGAGACTGCACGTTGTGCCTTTCAGCTCTAGGGCAATGTGGCACACCCAGAGCAGAAGTTCAACTTCAGCCAGATCAGGACTGCAAAGAAACTGCGTTTCACAGGCCTTTGTAAGAGATGTTCCCGGTAGGCTGTAAGAACGCTGTGCAGAGCGAGTTTATTTTTTGCTTCCCAAAGAGCTGGAAGCAAGATGCATTGTGGCCCAGCACGCCCTTTGTAAAGGAGACTGCAGGTTGTGCCTTTCAGATCTAGGGCAATGTGGCACACCCAGAGCAGAAGTTCTACTTCAGCCAGTTGAGGCCTGCAAAGAAACTGTGTTTCACAGGCCTTTGTAAGAGATGTTCCCGGTAGGCTGTAATAGCTATGTGCAGAGCAATTTGTTTCTTAGCTTCCCAAAGAGCTGGAAGCAAGATGCTTTGGGGCCCAACTCGCCCTTTTTAAAGGAGACTGCACGTTGTGCCTTTCAGCTCTAGGGCAATGTAGCACACTCAGAGCAGAAGTTCTACTTCAGCCAGATCAGACCTGCAAAGATACTGCGTTTCAAAGGCCTTTTTAAGAGATGTTCCCGGTAGACTGTGAGAGAACTGTGCTGAGCGAGTTGTTTCTTAGCTTCCCAAGAGCTGGAAGCAAGATGCTTTGGGGCCCAAATCGCCCTTTGGAAAGAAGACAGCACTTTGTGCCTTGCAGCTCTAGGGCAAGGTAGCACACCCAGAACAGAAGTTCAACTTCACCCAGATCAGGCCAGCAAAGAAAGTGCGTTTCACAGCCCTTTGTGACAGATGTCCCGGTAGGCAGGAAGCAAGATGCTTTGGGGCACAACTCGCCCTTTGGAAAGAAGACTGCACGTTGTGCCTTTCAGCTCTAGGGCAATGGGGCACACCCAGAGAAGAAGTTCTACTTCAGCCAGATCAGGACTGCAAAGAAACTGCGTTTCACAGGCTTTTGTGAGAGATGTTCCCGGTAGGCTGTAAGAGCACTGTGCAGAGCGAGTTGTTTCTTATCTTCCCAAAGAGCTGGAACCAAGATGCTTTGGGGCCCAACTCGCCCTTTGGAAAGGAGACTGCACGTTGTGCCTTTCAGCTCTAGGGCAATGTGGCACACCCAGAGCAGAAGTTCTACTTCAGCAAGATGAGGCCTTCAAAGAAACTGCGTTTCACAGGCCTTTGTAAGAGATGTTCCTGGTAGGCTGTAAGAGCTATGTGCAGAGCAAGTTGTTTCTTAGCTTTCCAAAGAGCTGGAAGCAAGATGCTTTGGGGCCCAACTCGCCCTTTAGAAAGAAGGTGCACATTGTGCCTTTCAGCTCTAGGGCAATGTAGCACACCCAGAGCAGAAGTTCTACTTCACCCAGATCAGGCCTGCAAAGAAACTGCGTTTCACAGGCCTTTGTAAGAGATGTTCCCGGTAGGCGGTAAGAGCTATGTGCAGAGCGAGTTGTTTCTTAGCTTCCCAAAGAGCAGGGAGCAAGATGCTTTGGGGCCCAACTCGCCCTTTGGAAAGAAGCTGCACATTGTGCCTTGCAGCTCTAGGGCAATGTATGACACGCAGAGCAGAAGTTCCACTTCAGCAAGATCAGGCCCGCAAAGAAACTGCGTTTCACAGCCCTTTGTAACTGATGTCCCTGTAGGCAGGAAGCAAGATGCTTTGGGGCCCATCTCGCCCTTTGGAAAGAACACTGCACGTTGTGCCTTTCAGCTCTAGGGCAATGTAGCACACCCAGAGCAGAAGATCGAATTCAGCCAGATCAGGCCTGCAAAGAACCTGCGTTTCACAGGCTGTTGTAGCTGATGTTCCGGTTGGCTGGAAGCAAGATGCTTTGGGGCCCAACTCGTCCATTGGAAAGAAGACTGCACGTTGTGCCTTCCAGCTCTAGGGCAATGTGGCACACCAAGAGCAGAAGTTCTACTTCAGCCAGATCAGGATGCAAAGAAACTGCGTTTCACAGGCATTTGTAAGAGATGTTCCCGGTAGGCTGTAAGAGCACTGTGCAGAGTGAGCTGTTTCTTAGCTTCCCAAAGAGCTGGAAGCAAGATGCTTTGGGACCCAACACACCCTTTGGAAAGGAGACTGCATGTGGTGCCTTTCATCTCTAGGGCAATGTGGCACACCCAGAGCAGAAGTTCTACTTCAGCTGGATCAGGCCTGCAAGGAAACTGCGTTTCACATGCCTTTGTAAGAGATGCTCCCGGTAGGCTGTAAGAGCACAGTGCAGAGCGAGTTGTTTCTTAGCTTGCCAAAGAGCTTGAAGCCAGAAGCTTTGGGGCCCAACTCGCCCTTTGTTAAGAAGCCTGCACGTTGTGCCTTTCAGCTGTATCGCAATGTAGCACACCCAGAGCAGAAGTTCTACTTCAGCCAGAGAAGGCCTGCAAAGAAACTGCGTTTCACAGGCCGTTGTAAGAGATGTTCCCGGTAGACTGTGAGAGCACTGTGCAGAGCGAGTTGTTTCTTTCCTTCCCAAGAGCTGGAAGCAAATGCTTTGGGGCCGAAATCGCCCTTTGGAAAGAAGACAGCACTTTCTGCCTTGCAGCTCTAGGGCAATGTAGGACAGGCAGAGCAGAAGATGTACTTCAGACAGATCAGGCCTGCAAAGAAACTGCGTTTCACAGCCCTTTGTAACAGATGTCCCTGTAGGCAGGAAGCAAGATGCTTTGGGGCCCATCTCGCCCTTTGGAAAGAAGACTGCACGTTGTGCCTTTCAGCTCTAGGGCAATGTAGCACACCCAGAGCAGAAGTTCTACTTCAGCCAGGACAGGCCTGCAAAGAAACTGCGTTTGACAGGCCTGTGTAAGAGATGTTCCTGGTAGGCTGTAAGAGCACTGTGCAGAGCCAGTTGTTTCTTAGCTTCCAAGAGCTGGAAGCAAGATGCTTTGAGGTCCAACTCGCACTTTGGAAAGGAGACAGTACGTTGTCCCTTTCAGCTCTAGGGCAATGTAGCACACCCAGAGCAGAAGTTCTACTTCAGGCAGATCAGGCCTGCAAAGAAACTGCGTTTCACAGGCCTTTGTAACAGATGTTCCCGGTAGGCTGTAAGAGCTGTGTGCAGAGTAAGTTGTTTCTTAGCTTCCCAAAGAGCTGGAAGCAAGATAAATTGGGGCCAACTCGCCATTTGTTAAGAAGCCTGAACGTTGTGACTTTCAGCTCTAGGGGATTGTAGCACACTGAGAGCAGCAATTCTACTTCAGCCAGATCAGGCCTGCAAATAAACTGCGTTTCACAGGCCTTTGTAGCAGATGTCACGGTTGGCTGGAAGCAAGATGCTTTGGGGCCCAACTCGTCCTTTGGAAAGAAGACTGCACGTTGTGCCTTTCAGCTCTAGGGCAATGTGGCACACCAAGAGCAGAAGTTCTACTTCAGCCAGATCAGGCCTGCAAAGATACTGCGTTTCACAGGCCGTTGTAAGAGAGGTTCCAGGTAGGCTGTAAGAGGTCTGTGGAGAGCACGTTGTTTCTTAGCTTTCCAAAGGCTGGAGGCAAGATGCTTTGGAGCCAAAGTCGCCCTTTGTTAAGAAGCCTGCACGTTGTGCCTTTCAGCTCCAGGGCAATGTGGCACACCCAGAGCAGACGTTCTCCTTCAGCCAGATGAGACCTGCAAAGAACTGCATTTCACAGGCCTTTGTAAGAGATGTTCCTGGTAGGCTGTAAGAGCACTGTGCAGAGCGAGTTGTTTCTTAGCTTCCAAGAGCTCGAAGTAAGATTCTTTGAGGCCGAACTCACCCTTTGGAAAGGAGACAGCACGTTGTCCCTTTCAGCTCTAGGGCAATGTAGCACACCCAGAGCAGAAGTTCTACTTCAGCCAGATCAGGCCTGCAAAGAAACTGCGTTTCACAGGCCTTTGTAAGAGATGTTCCTGGTAGGCTGTAAGAGCACAGTGAGAGCGAGTTGTTTCTTAGCTTCCCAATGAGCTGGAACCAAGATGCTTTGGGGCCCAACTCGCCCTTTGGAAAGAGGACTGCACGTTGTGCCTTTAAGCTCTAGGGCAATGTGGCACACCCAGAGCAGAAGTTGTACTTCAGCCAGATCATGCCTGCAAAGAAACTGCGTTTCACAGGCCTTTGTAAGAGATGTTCCCGGTAGGCTGTAAGAGCACTGTGCAGAGCGAGTTGTTTCTTTGCTTCCCAAAGATCTGGAAGCAAGATGCTTTGGGGCCCAACTCGCCCTTTTTAAAGGAGACTGCACGTTGTGCCTTTCAGCTCTAGGGCAATGTGGCACAACCAGAGCAGAAGTTCTATTTCAGCCAGATCAGGCCTGCAAAGAAACTGCGTTTCACAGGCCATTGTAAGAGATGTTCCCGGTAGGCTGTAAGAACACTGTGCAGAGCGCGTTGTTTCTCAGCTTCCCAAAGAGCTGGAAGCATGATGGTTTGGGGCCCAAGTTGCCCTTTGGAAAAGAGACTGCACGTTGTGCCTTTCAACTCTAGGGCAATGTGGAACACCCAGAGCAGAAGTTCTACTTCAGCCAGATCAGGCCTGCAAAGAAACGGCGTTTCACAGGCCTTTGTAAGAGATGTTCCTGGTAGGCTGTAAGAACACTGTGCAGAGCGAGTTGTTTTTTAGCTTTCCAAAGATCTGGAAGCAAGATGCTTTGTGGCGCAACTCGCCCTTTCGAATGGAGACTGCAGGTTGTGCCTTTCAGCTCTAGGGCAATGTGGCACACCCAGAGCAGAAGTTCTACGTCAGCCAGTAGAGGCCTGCAAAGAAACTGCGTTTCACAGGCCTTTGTAAGAGATGTTCCCGGTAGGCTGTAATAGCTATGTGCAGAGCAATTTGTTTCTTAGCTTCCCAAAGAGCTGGAAGCAAGATGCTTTGGGGCCCAACTAGCCCTTTGGAAAGAAGCTGCACATTGTGCCTTTCAGCTCTAGGGGAATGTAACACACCAAGAGCAGAGGTTCTACTTCAGCCAGTTGAGGCCTGCAAAGAAACTGCGTTTCACAGGCCTTTGTAAGAGATGTTCCCGGTAGGCTGTAAGAGCTATGTGCAGAGAAAGTTGTTTCTTAGCTTCCCAAAGGCTGGAAGCAAGATGCTTTGGAGCCCAACTCGCCCTTTGTTAAGAAGCCTGCACGTTGTGCCTTTCAGCTCCAGGGCAATGTGGCACACCCAGAGCAGCCGTTCTCCTTCAGCCAGATGAGACCTGCAAAGACCTGCATTTCACAGGCCTTTGTAAGAGATGTTCACAGTAGGCTGTAAGAGCACTGTGCAGAGCGAGTTGTTTCTTAGCTTCCCAAAGAGCTGGAAGCAAGATGCTTTGGGGCCCAAGTCGCCCTTTGTTAAAAAGCCTGCACGTTGTGCCTTTCAGCTCTAGTGCAATGTGGCACACCCAGAGCAGAAGTTCTAATTCAGCCAGATGAGGCCTGCAAAGAAACTGCGTTTCACAGGCCTTTCTAAGAGATGTTCTCAGTAGGCTGTAAGAGCACTGTGCAGAGCGACTTGTTTCATAGCTTACCAAAGAGCTGAATGCAAGATGCTTTGGGGCCCAACTCGCCCTTTGGAAAGAAGACAGAACTTTTTGCCTTGAAGCTCTAAGGCAAGGTAGCACACCCAGAGCAGAAGTTCTACTTCAGCCAGATCAGGCCTGCAAAGAAACTGCGTTTCACCGGCCTTTGTAACAGATGTCCCGCTAGGCAGGAAGCAAGATGCTTTGGGGCCCAACTCGCCCTTTGGAAAGAAGACTGCACGTTGTGCCTTTCAGCCCTAGTGCAATGTGGCACACCCAGAGCAGAAGTTCTACTTCAGCCAGATCAGGCCTGAAAGGAAACTGCGTTTCACAGGCCTTTGTAAGAGATGTTCCCGGTAGGCTGTAAGAACACTGTGCAGAGCGAGCTGTTTCTTAGCTTCCCAAAGAGCTCTAAGCAAATGCTTTGGGGCCCAACTCGCCCTTTGTTAAGAACCCTGCACGTTGTGCCTTTCAGCTCTATGGCCATGTAGCACACTCAGAGCAGAAGTTCTACTTCAGCCAGAACAGGCCTGCAAAGGAACTGCGTTTCACATGCCTTTGTAAGAGATGTTCCCGGTAGGCTGTAAGAGCACTGTGCAGAGCGAGTTGTTTCTTAGCTTCCCAAAGAGCTGCAAGCAAGATGCTTTGGGGACCAACTCGACCTTTGGAAAGGAGACTGCACATTGTGCCTTTCAGCCCTAGGGCAATGTGGCACACACAGAGCAGAAGTTCTTCTTCAGCCAGATCAGGCCTGCAAAGAAACTGCGTTTCACAGGCCTTTGTAAGCGAAGTTCCCGGTAGGCTGTAAGAACACTGTGCAGAGCGAGTTGTTTCATAACTTCCCAAAGAGCTGCAAGCAAGATGCTTTGGGGCCCAACTCGCCCTTTGTTAAGAAGCCTGCACGTTGTGCCTTCCAGCTCTATGGCAATGTAGCACACTCAGAGCAGAAGTTCTACTTTAGCCAGAACAGGCCTGCAAAGAAACGGCGTTTCACAGGCCTTTGTAACAGATGTTCCCTGTAAGCTGTAAGAGCAGTGTGCAGAGCAAGTTGTTTCTTAGCTTCCCAAAGAGCTGGAAGCAAGATGCATTGGGGCCCAACTCGCCCTTTGGAAAGGAGACTGCACGTTGTGCCTTTCAGCTCTAGGGCAATGTAGCACACCCAAAGCAGAAGTTCTACTTCAGCCAGCTCAGGCCTGCAAAGAAACTGCGTTTCACAGTCCTTTGTAAGAGATGTTCCCGGTAGACTGTGAGAGAACTGTGCTGAGCGAGTTGTTTCTTAGCTTCCCAAGAGCTAGAAGCAAGATGCTTTGGGGCGCAAATCGCCCTTTGGAAAGAAGACAGCACTTTGTGCCTTGCAGCTCTAAGGCAATGTATGACACCCAGAGCAGAAGTTCTACATCAGACAGATCAGGCCTGCAAAGAAAGTGCGTTTCACAGACCTTTGTAACAGATGTCCCGGTAGGCAGGAAGCAAGATGCTTTGGGTCCCATCTCGCCCTTTGGAAAGTACACTGCACATTGTGCCTTTCAGCTCTAGGGCAATGTAGCACACCCAGAGGAGAAGTTCTACTTCAGCCAGATCAGGCCTGCAAGGAAACTGCGTTTCACAGGCCTTTGTAAGAGATGTTTCCGGTAGGCTGTAAGAGCACTGTGCAGAGCGAGTTGTTTCTTAGCTTCCCAAAGAGCTGGAAGCAAGATGCATTGGGGCCCAACTCGCCGTTTGTTAAGAAGCCTGAACCTTGTGCCTTTCAGCTCTAGGGGATTGTAGCACACTCAGAGCAGAAAATCTACTTCAGCCAGATCAGGCCTGAAAAGAAACTGCGTTTCACAGGCTGTTGTAGCTGATGTTCCGGTTGGCTGGAAGCAACATGCTTTGGGGCCCAACTCGTCCTTTGGAAAGAAGACTGCACGTTGTGCCTTCCAGCTCTAGGGCAATGTGGCACACCAAGAGCAGAAGTTCCACTTCAGCCAGATCAGGCTGCCAAGAAACTGCGTTTCACAGGCCTTTGTAAGAGATGTTCTCGGTAGGCTGTAAGAGCATTGTGCAGAGTGAGCTGTTTCTTAGCTTCCCAAAGAGCTGGAAGCAAGATGCTTTGGGACCCAACACGCCCTTTGGAAAGGAGACTGCATGTGGTGCCTTTCAGCTCTGGGGCAATGTGGCACACCCAGAGCAGAAGCTCTACTTCAGCCAGAGCAGGCCTGCAAAGAAACTGCGTTTGACAGGCCTTTGTAAGAGATGTTCCTGGTGGGCTGTAAGAGCACTGTGCAGAGCCAGTTGTTTCTTAGATTCCAAGAGCTGGAAGCAAGATGCTTTGAGGTCCAACTCGCCCTTTGGAAAGGAGACACCACGTTGTCCCTTTCAGCTCTAGGGCAATGTAGCACACCCAGAGCAGAAGTTCTACTTCAGCCAGATCAGGCCTGCAAAGAAACTGCGTTTCACAGGCCTTTGTAACAGATGTTCCCGGTAGGCTGTAAGAGCTGTGTGCAGAGTAAGTTGTTTCTTAGCTTCCCAAAGAGCTGGAAGCAAGATGCATTGGGGCCAACTCGCCGTTTGTTAAGAAGCCTGAACGTTGTGACTTTCAGCTCTAGGGGATTGTAGCACACTCAGAGCAGAAATTCTACTTCAGCCAGCTCAGGCCTGGAAATAAACTGCGTTTCACAGGCCTTTGTAGCAGATGTCACGGTTGGCTGGAAGCAAGATGCTTTGGGGCCCAACTCGTCCTTTGGAAAGAAGACTGCACGTTGTGCCTTTCAGCTCTAGGGCAATGAGGCACACCAAGAGCAGAAGTTCTACTTCAGCCAGATCAGGCCTGCAAAGAAACTGCGTTTCACAGGCATTTGTAAGAGATGTTCCTGGTAGGCTGTAAGAGCACAGTGCAGAGCGAGTTGTTTCTTAGCTTCCCAATGAGGTGGAACCAAGATGCTTTGGGGCCCAACTCGCCCTGTGGAAAGGACACTGCACGTTGTGCCTTTCAGCTCTAGGGCAATGCGGCACACCCAGAGCAGAAGTTCTACCTCAGCCAGATCAGGCCTGCAAAGAAACTGCGTTTCACAGGCCTTTGTAAGAGATGTTCCTGGTAGGCTGTAAGAGCTGTGTGCAGAGTAAGTTGTTTCTTAGCTTCCCAAAGAGCTGGAAGAAAGATGCTTTGGGGCCCAACTCGCCCTTTGTAAAGAAGCTGCACATTGTGCCTTTCATCTCTAGGGCAATGTAGCACACCCAGAGCAGAAGTTCTACTTCACTCAGATCAGGCCTGCAAAGGAACTGCGTTTCACAGGCCTTTGTAAGAGAGGTTCCAGGTAGGCTGTAAGAGGTCTGAGGAGAGCAAGTTGTTTCTTAGCTTTCCAAAGGCTGGAGGCAAGATGCTTTGGAGTCAAAGTCGCCCTTTGTTAAGAAGCCTGCACGTTGTGCCTTTCAGCTCCAGGGCAATGTGGCACAGCCAGAGCAGACGTTCTCCTTCAGCCAGATGAGACCTGCAAAGAACTGCATTCCACAGGCCTTTGTAAGAGATGTTCCTGGTAGGCTGTAAGAGCACTGTTCAGGGCGAGTTGTTTCTTAGCTTCCCAAAGAGCTGGAAGCAAGATGCTTTTGGGCTCAACTCGCCCTTTGGAAAGGAGACTGCACGTTGTGCCTTTCAGCTCTAGGGCAATGTAGCACACTCAGAGCAGAAGTTCTACTTCAGCCAGATCAGGCCTGCAAAGAAACTGCGTTTCACAGGCCTTTGTAAGAGATGTTCCCGGTAGGCTGTAAGAGCTGTGTGCAGCGTAAGTTGTTTCTTAGCTTCCCAAAGAGCTGGAAGCAAGATGCTTTTGGGCTCAACTCGCCCTTTGGAAAGAAGACTGCACGTTGTGCCTTTCAGCTCTAGGGCAATGTAGCACACTCAGAGCAGAAGTTCTACTTCAGGCAGATCAGGCCTGCAAAGATACTGCATTTCACAGGCCTTTGTAAGAGATGTTCTCGGTAGGCTGTAAGAGCATTGTGCAGAGTGAGCTGTTTCTTAGCTTCCCAAAGAGCTGGAAGCAAGATGCTTTGGGACCCAACACGCCCTTTGGAAAGGAGACTGCATGTGGTGCCTTTCAGCTCTGGGGCAATGTGGCACACCCAGAGCAGAAGTTCTACTTCAGCCAGAGCAGGCCTGCAAAGAAACTGCGTTTGACAGGCCTTTGTAAGAGATGTTCCTGGTGGGCTGTAAGAGCACTGTGCAGAGCCAGTTGTTTCTTAGATTCCAAGACCTGGAAGCAAGATGCTTTGAGGTCCAACTCGCCCTTTGGAAAGGAGACAGCACGTTGTCCCTTTCAGCTCTAGGGCAATGTAGCACACCCAGAGCAGAAGTTCTACTTCAGCCAGATCAGGCCTGCAAAGAAACTGCGTTTCACAGGCCTTTGTAAGAGATGTTCCCGGTAGGCTGTAAGAGCTGTGTGCAGAGTAAGTTGTTTCTTAGCTTCCCAAAGAGCTGGAAGCAAGATGCATTGGGGCCAACTCGCCGTTTGTTAAGAAGCCTGAACGTTGTGACTTTCAGCTCTAGGGGATTGTAGCACACTCAGAGCAGAAATTCTACTTCAGCCAGCTCAGGCCTGGAAATAAACTGCGTTTCACAGGCCTTTGTAGCAGATGTCACGGTTGGCTGGAAGCAAGATGCTTTGGGGCCCAACTCGTCCTTTGGAAAGAAGACTGCACGTTGTGCCTTTCAGCTCTAGGGCAATGTGGCACACCAAGAGCAGAAGTTCTACTTCAGCCAGATCAGGCCTGCAAAGAAACTGCGTTTCACAGGACTTTGTAAGAGATGTTCCTGGTAGGCTGTAAGAGCACAGTGCAGAGCGAGTTGTTTCTTAGCTTCCCAATGAGGTGGAACCAAGATGCTTTGGGGCCCAACTCGCCCTTTGGAAAGGACACTGCACGTTGTGCCTTTCAGCTCTAGGGAAATGTGGCACACCCAGAGCAGAAGTTCTACCTCAGCCAGATCAGGCCTGCAAAGAAACTGCGTTTCACAGGCCTTTGTAAGAGATGTTCCCGGTAGGCTGTAAGAGCTATGTGCAGAGTAAGTTGTTTCTTAGCTTCCCAAAGAGCTGGAAGAAAGATGCTTTGGGGCCCAACTCGCCCTTTGGAAAGAAGCTGCACATTGTGCCTTTCATCTCTAGGGCAATGTAGCACACCCAGAGCAGAAGTTCTACTTCACCCAGATCAGGCCTGCAAAGAAACTGCGTTTCACAGGCCTTTGTAAGAGAGGTTCCAGGTAGGCTGTAAGAGGTCTGTGGAGAGCAAGTTGTTTCTTAGCTTTCCAAAGGCTGGAGGCAAGATGCTTTGGAGCCAAAGTCGCCCTTTGTTAAGAAGCCTGCACGTTGTGCCTTTCAGCTCCAGGGCAATGTGGCACACCCAGAGCAGACGTTCTCCTTCAGCCAGATGAGACCTGCAAAGAACTGCATTTCACAGGCCTTTGTAAGAGATGTTCCTGGTAGGCTGTAAGAGCACTGTTCAGGGCGAGTTGTTTCTTAGCTTCCCAAAGAGCTGGAAGCAAGATGCTTTTGGGCTCAACTCGCCCTTTGGAAAGAAGACTGCACGTTGTGCCTTTCAGCTCTAGGGCAATGTAGCACACTCAGAGCAGAAGTTCTACTTCAGCCAGATCAGGCCTGCAAAGATACTGCGTTTCAAAGGCCGTTTTAAGAGATGTTCCCGGTAGACTGTGAGAGAACTGTGCTGAGCGAGTTGTTTCTTAGCTTTCCAAGAGCTGGAAGCAAGATGCTTTGGGGCCCAAATCGCCCTTTGTAAAGAAGACAGCACTTTGTTCCTTGCAGCTCTAGGGCAATGTAGGACACCCAGAGCAGAAGGTCAACTTTACCCAAAATCAGGCCTGAAAAGAAAGTGCGTTTCACAGCCCTTTGTAAGAGATGTTCCTGGTAGGCTGTAAGAACACTGTGCAGAGCGAGTTGTTTTTTAGCTTCCCAAAGATCTGGAAGCAAGATGCTTTGTGGCGCAACTCGCCCTTTCGAATGGAGACTGCAGGTTGTGCCTTTCAGCTCTAGGGCAATGTGGCACACCCAGAGCAGAAGTTCTACTTCAGCCAGTTGAGGCCTGCAAAGAAACTGCGTTTCACAGGCCTTTGTAAGAGATGTTCCCGGTAGGCTGTAAGAGCTATGTGCAGAGAAAGGTGTTTCTTAGCTTCCCAAAGGCTGGAAGCAAGATGCTTTGGAGCCCAACTCGCCCTTTGTTAAGAAGCCTGCACGTTGTGCCTTTCAGCTCTAGGGCAATGTGGCACACCCAGAGCAGAAGTTCTACTTCAGCCAGATCAGGCCTGCAAAGAAACTGCGTTTCACCGGCCTTTGTAACAGATGTCCCACTAGGCAGGAAGCAAGATGCTTTGGGGCCCAACTCGACCTTTGGAAAGAAGACTGCACGTTGTGCCTTTCAGCCCTAGTGCAATGTGGCACACCCAGAGCAGAAGTTCTACTTCAGCCAGATCAGGCCTGAAAGGAAACTGCGTTTCACAGGCCTTTGTAAGAGATGTTCCCGGTAGGCTGTAAGAACACTGTGCAGAGCGAGCTCTTTCTTAGCTTCCCAAAGAGCTGGAAGCAAGATGCTTTGGGGCCCAACTCGCACTTTGTTAAGAAGCCTGCACGTTGTGCCTTTCAGCTCTATGGCAGTGTAGCACACACAGAGCAGAAGTTCTACTTCAGAGAGAACAGGCCTGCAAAGAAAGTGCGTTTCACATGCCTTTGTAAGAGATGTTCCCGGTAGGCTGTAAGAGCACTGTGTAGAGCGATTTGTTTCTTAGCTTCCGAAAGAGCTGGAAGCAACATGCTATGGGGCCCAACTCGGCCTTTGGAAAGGAGACTGCACAGTGTGCCTTTCAGCACTAGGGCAATGTAGCACACTCAGAGCAGAAGATCTACTTCAGCCAGCGCAGGCATGCAAAGAACCTGCGTTTCACAGGCCTTTGTAAGAGATCTTCCCGGTAGGCTGTAAGAGCACTGTGCAGAGCGAGTTGTTTCTTAGCTTCCCAAAGTGATGGAAGCAAGATGCTTTGGTGCCCAACTCGCCCTTTGGAAAGGAGACTGCACGTTGTGCCTTTCATCTCTAGGGCAATGTGGCACACCCAGAGCAGAAGTTCTACTCCAGCCAGGTGAGGCCTGCAAAGAAACTGCGTTTCACAGGCCTTTGTAAGAGATGTTCCCGGTAGGCTGTAAGAGCACTGTGCAGAGCGAGTTGTTTCTTAGCTTACCAAAGAGCTGGAAGCAAGATGCTTTCGGGCCCAACTCGGCATCTGTTAAGAAGCCTGCACGTTGTGCCTTTCAGCTCTAGGGCAATGTGGCACACCCAGAGCAGAAGTTCGACTTCAGCCAGGTGAGGCCTGCAAATAAACTGCGTTTCACAGGCCTTTGTAAGAGATCTTCCCGGTAGGCTGTAAGAGAACTGTGCAGAGCGAGTTGTTTCTTAGCTTCCCAAAGAGCTGGAAGCAAGATGCTTTGGGGCCCAACTCGCCCTTTGTTAAGAAGCCTGCACGTTGTGCCTTTCAGCTCTAGGGCAATGTGGCACACCTAGAGCAGAATTTCTACATCAGCTAGATGAGGCCTGCAAAGAAAGTGCGTTTCACAGGCCTTTGTAAGAGATGTTCCCGGTAGGCTGTAAGAGCACTGTGCAGAGCGAGTTGTTTCTTAGCTTCCCAAAGAGCTGCAAGCAAGATGCTTTGGGGACCAACTCGACCTTTGGAAAGGAGACTGCACGTTGTGCCTTTCAGCCCTAGGGCAATGTGGCACACACAGCGCAGAACTTCTACTTCAGCCAGATCAGGCCTGCAAAGAAACTGCGTTTCACAGGCCTTTGTAAGAGAAGTTCCCGGTAGGCTGTAAGAGCACTGTGCAGAGCGAGTTGTTTCTCAGCTTTCCAAAGAGCTGGAAGCAAGATGCTTTTTGGCCCAACTCGCCCTTTGGAAAGGAGACTGCACGTTGTGCCTTTCAGCCCTAGGGCAATGTGGCACACCCAGAGCAGAAGTTCTACTTCAGCCTGATCAGGCCTCCAAAGAAACTGAGTTTCACAGGCCTTTGTAAGAGTTGTTCCTGCTAGGCTGTAAGAACACTGTGCAGAGCGAGTTGTTTCATAACTTCCCAAAGAGCTGCAAGCAAGATGCCTTGGGGCCCAACTCGCCCTTTGTTAAGAATCCTGCACGTTGTGCCTTCCAGCTCTATGGCAATGTAGCACACTCCGAGCAGAAGTTCTACTTCAGCCAGCTCAGGCCTGCAAAGAAACTGCGTTTCACAGGCATTTGTAAGACATATTCCCCCTAGGCTGTAAGAGCACTGTGCAGAGCGAGTTGTTTCTTAGCTTCCCAAAGAGCTGCAAGCAAGATGCTTTGGGGACCAACTCGCCCTTTGGAAAGGAGACTGCACGTTGTGCCTTTCAGCTCTAGGGTAATGTGGCACCTCCAGAGCAGAGGTTCTACTTCAGCCAGATGAGGCCTGCAAAGAACCTGCGTTTCACAGGCCTTTGTAAGAGATGTTCCCGTTTGGTTGTAAGAGTGATGTGCAGAGCGATTTGTTTCTTAGCTTCCCAAAGAGCTGGAAGCAAGATGATTTGGGGCCCAAATCGCCCTTTGGAAAGTAGACATCACTTTGTGCCTTGCAGCTCTAGGGCAAGGTAGCACACCCAGAGCAGAAGTTCTACTTCAGCCAGATCAGGCCTGCAAAGAAACTGCGTATCACAGGCCTTTGTAACAGATGTCACGGTAGGCAGGAAGCAAGATGCTTTGTGGCCCATCTCGCCCTTTGGAAAGATGACTGCACGTTGTGCCTTTGAGCTCTAGGGCAATGTAGCACACCCAGAGCTGAAGTTCTACTTCAGCCAGATCAGGCCTGCAAAGAAACTGCGTTTCACAGGCCTTTTTAACAGATGTTCCCGGTAAGCTGTAAGAGCACTGTGCAGAGCGACTTGTTTCATAACTTCCCAAAGAGCTGAATGCAAGATGCTTTGGGGCCCAACTCGCCCTTTCGAAAGAAGACAGAACTTTGTGCCTTGCAGCTCTAAGGCAAGGTAGCACACCCAGAGCAGAAGTTCGACTTCAGCCAGTTCAGGTCTGCAAAGAAACTGCGTTTCACAGGCCTTTGTAAGACATGTTTCCCCTAGGCTGTAAGAGCACTGTGCAGAGCGAGTTGTTTCTTAGCTTCCCAAAGAGCTGCAAGCAAGATGCTTTGGGGACCAACTCGCCCTTTGGAAAGGAGACTGCACGATGTGCCTTTCAGACCTAGGGCAATGTGGCACACCCAGAGCTGAAGTTCTACTTCAGCCAGATCAGGCCTGCAAAGAAACTGAGTTTCACAGGCCTTTGTAAGAGTTGTTCCCGGTAGGCTGTAAGAATACTGTGCAGAGCGAGTTGTTTCTTAGCTTCCCAAAGAGCTGGAAGCAAGATACTTTGGGGCCCAACTCGCCCTTTGTTGAGAAGCCTGCACGTTGTGCCTTCCAGCTCTATGGCAATGTAGCACACTCAGAGCAGAAGTTCTACTTCAGCCAGAACAGGCCTGCAAAGAAACTGCGTTTCACAGGCCTTTGTAAGAGATGTTCCCGGTAGGCTGTAAGAGCACTGTGTAGAGCGATTTGTTTCTTAACTTCCGAAAGAGCTGGAAGAAACATGCTATGGGACCCAACTCGCCCTTTGGAAAGGAGACTGCACAGTGTGCCTTTCAGCTCTAGGGCAATGTAGCACACCCAAAGCAGAAGTTCTACTTCAGCCAGCTCAGGCCTGCAAAGAAACTGCGTTTCACAGGCCTTTGTAAGACATGTTCCCCCTAGGCTGTAAGAGCACTGTGCAGAGCGAGTTGTTTCTTATCTTCCCAAAGAGCTGGAACCAAGATGCTTTGGGGCCCAACTCGCCCTTTGGAAAGGAGACTGCACGTTGTGCCTTTCAGCTCTAGGGCAATGTGGCACACCCAGAGCAGAAGTTCTACTTCGGCAAGATGAGGCCTTCAAAGAAAATGCGTTTCACAGGCCTTTGTAAGAGATGTTCCCGGTAGGCTGTAAGAGCTATGTGCAGAGCAAGTTGTTTCTTTGCTTTCCAAAGAGCTGGAAGCAAGATGCTTTGGGGCCCAACTCGCCCTTTGGAAAGAAGCTGCACATTGTGCCTTGCAGCTCTAGGGCAATGTATGACACGCAGAGCAGAAGTTCCACTTCAGCAAGATCAGGCCTGCAAAGAAACTGCGTTTCACAGCCCTTTGTAACTGATGTCCCTGTAGGCAGGAAGCAAGATGCTTTGGGGCCCATCTCGCCCTTTGGAAAGAACACTGCACGTTGTGCCTTTCAGCTCTAGGGCAATGTAGCACACCCAGAGCAGAAGTTCTACTTCAGCCAGATCAGGCCTGCAAAGAAACTGCGTTTCAGAGGCCTTTGTAAGAGATGTTCCTGGTAGGCTGTAAGAACACTGTGCAGAGCGAGTTGTTTTTTAGCTTCCCAAAGATCTGGAAGCAAGATGCTTTGTGGCGCAACTCGCCCTTTCGAATGGAGACTGCAGGTTGTGCCTTTCAGCTCTAGGGCAATGTGGCACACCCAGAGCAGAAGTTCTACTTCAGCCAGTTGAGGCCTGCAAAGAAACTGCGTTTCACTGGCCTTTGTAAGAGATGTTCCCGGTAGGCTGTAATAGCTATGTGCAGAGCAATTTGTTTCTTAGCTTCCCAAAGAGCTGGAAGCAAGATGCTTTGGGGCCCAACTCGCCCTTTGGAAAGAAGCTGCACATTGTGCCTTTCAGCTCTAGGGCAATGTAGCACACCCAGAGCAGAAGTTCTACTCCAGCCAGGTGAGGCCTGAAAAGAAACTGCGTTTCACAGGCCTTTGTAAGAGTTGTTCCCGGTAGGCTGTAAGAACACTGTGCAGAGCGAGTTGTTTCCCAGCTTCCCAAAGATCTGCAAGCAAGATGCTTTGGGCCCCAACTCACCTTTTGGAAAGGAGACTGCACGTTGTGCCTTTCAGTTCTAGGGCAATGTGGCACACCCAGAGCAGAAGTTCTACTCCAGCCAGATGACGCCTGCAAAGAAACTGCGTTTCACAGGCCTTTGTAACAGATGTCTCGGTAGGCTGGAAGCAAGATGCTTTGGGGCCCAACTCGCCGTTTGGAAAGAAGACTGCACATTGTGCCGTTCAGCTCTAGGGCAATGTAGCACACCCAGAGCAGAAGTTCTACTTCAACCAGATCAGGCCTGCAAAGAAACTGCGTTTCACAGGCCTGTGTAAGAGATGTTCCCGGTAGGCTGTAAGAGCACTGTGCAGAGCGAGTTGTTTCCCAGCTTCCCAAAGATCTGCAAGCAAGATGCTTTGGATCCCAACTCACCTTTTGGAAAGGAGACTGCACGTTGTGCCTTTCAGCTCTAGGGCAATGTGGCACACCCAGAGCAGAAGTTCTACTTCAGCCAGGTGAGGCCTGCAAAGAAACTGCGTTTCACAGGCCTTTGTAAGGGATGTTCCCGGCAGGCTTTAAGAGCACTGTGCAGAGCGAGTTGTTTCTTAGCTTCCCCAAGAGCTGGAAGCAAGATGCTTTGGGGCCCAAATCGCCCTTTGGAAAGAAGACAGCACTTTGTGCCTTGCAGCTCTAGGGCAAGGTAGCACACCCAGAGCAGAAGTTCTACTTCGGCCAGATCAGGCCTGCAAAGAAACTGCGTTTCACAGGCCTCTGTAACAGATGTCCCGCTAGGCAGGAAGCAAGATGCTTTGGGGCCCAACTCGCCCTTTGGAAAGAAGACTGCACGTTGTGCCTTTCAGCCCTAGTGCAATGTGACACACCCAGAGCAGAAGTTCTACTTCAGCCAGATCAGGCCTGCAAGGAAAGTGCGTTTCACTGGCCTTTGTAAGAGATGTTCCCGGTAGGCTGTAAGAACACTGTGCAGAGCGAGCTGTTTCTTAGCTTCCCAAAGAGCTCTAAGCAAATGCTTTGGGGCTCAACTCGCCCTTTTTTAAGAAGCCTGCACGTTGTGCCTTTCAGCTTTATGGCCATGTAGCACACTCAGAGCAGAAGTTCTACTTCAGCCAGAACAGGCCTGCAAAGGATCTGCGTTTCACATGCCTTTGTAAGAGATGTTCCCGGTAGGCTGTAAGAGCACTGTGCAGAGCGAGTTGTTATTTAGCTTCCGAAAGAGATGGAAGCAAGATGCTTTGGGGCCCATCTCGACCTTTGGAAAGGAGAGTGCACGTTGTGCCTTTCAGCTCTAGGGCAATGTAGCACACTCAGAGCAGAAGTTCTACTTCAGCCGGATCAGGCCTGCAAGGAAACTGCGTTTCACAGGCCTTTGTAAGAGATGCTCCCGGTAGGCTGTAAAAGCACACTGCAGAGCGAGTTGTTTCTTAGCTTGCCAAAGAGCTTGAAGCCAGATGCTTTGGGGCCCAACTCGCAATCTGTTAAGAAGCCTGCACGTTGTGCCTTTCAGCTCTATGGCAATGTAGCACACCCAGAGCAGAAGTTCTACTTCAGCCAGAGCAGGCCTGCAAAGATACTGCGTTTCATAGGCCATTTTAAGAGAGGTTCCCAGTAGACTGTGAGAGCACTGTGCAGAGCGAGTTGTTTTTTAGCTTCCCAAGAGCTGGAAGCAAGATGCTTTGGGGCCGAAATCGCCCTTTGGAAAGAAGACAGCACTTTGTGCCTTGCAGCTCTAGGGCAATGTAGGACACGCAGAGCAGAAGTTCTACTTCAGCCAGATCAGGCCTGCAAAGAAACTGCGTTTCACAGCCCTTTGTAACAGATGTCCCTGTAGGCAGGAAGCAAGATGCTTTGGGGCCCATCTCGCCCTTTGGAAAGAAGACTGCACGTTGTGCCTTTCAGCTCTAGGGCAATGTAGCACACCCAGAGCAGAAGTTCTACTTCAGCCAGATCAGGCCTGCAAAGAAACAGCGTTTGACAGGCCTTTGTAAGAGATGTTCCTGGTAGGCTGTAAGAGCACTGTGCAGAACCGTTGTTTCTTAGCTTCCATGCTGGAAGCAAGATGCTTTGAGGTCCAACTCGCCTTTGGAAAGGAGACAGCACGTTGTCCCTTTCAGCTCTAGGGCAATGTAGCACACCCAGAGCAGAAGTTCTACTTCAGCCAGATCAGGCCTGCAAAGAAACTGCGTTTCACAGGCCTTTGTAAGAGATGTTCCCGGTAGGCTGTAAGAGCACAGTGCTGAGCGAGTTGTTTCTTAGCTTCCCAAAGAGCTGGAAGCAAGATGCATTGGGGCCAACTCGCCGTTTGTTAAGAAGCCTGAACGTTGTGACTTTCAGCTCTAGGGGATTGTAGCACACTCAGAGCAGAAATTCTACTTCAGCCAGATCAGACCTGCAAATAAACTGCGTTTCACAGGCCTTTGTAGCAGATGTCCTGGTTGGCTGGAAGCAAGATGCTTTGGGGCCCAACTCGTCCTTTGGAAAGAAGACTGCACGTTTTGCCTTTCAGCTCTAGGGCAATGTGGCACACCCAGAGCAGAAGTTCTACTTCAGCCATATCAGGCCTGCAAAGAAACTGCGTTTCACCGGCCTTTGTAACAGATGTCCCGGTAGGCTGGAAGCAAGATGCTTTGGGGCCCAACTCGCCGTTTGGAAAGAAGACTGCACATTGTGCCTTTCAGGTATAGGGCAATATAGCACACCCAGAGCAGAAGTTCTACTTCAGCCAGATCAGGCCTGCAAGGAAACTGCGTTTCACAGGCCGTTGTAGCTGATGTCCCGGTTGGCTGGAAGCAAGATGCTTTGGGGCCCAACTCGTCCTTTGGAAAGAAGACTGCACGTTGTGCCTTCCAGCTCTAGGGCAATGTGGAACACCAAGAGCAGAAGTTGTACTTCAGCCAGATCAGGCTGCCAAGAAACTGCGTTTCACAGGCCTTTGTAAGAGATGTTCCCGGTAGGCTGTAAGAGCACTGTGCACAGTGAGCTGTTTCTTAGCTTCCCAAAGAGCTGGAAGCAAGATGCTTTGGGTCCCAACACGCCCTTTGGAAAGGAGACTGCATGTGGTGCCTTTCAGCTCTAGGGCAATGTGGCACACCCAGAGCAGAAGTTCTACTTCAGCCGGATCAGGCCTGCAAGGAAACTGCGTTTCACAGGCCTTTGTAAGAGATGTTCCCGGTAGGCTGTAAGAGCACTGTGCACAGTGAGCTGTTACTTAGCTTCCCAAGAGCTGGAAGCAAGATGCTTTGGGGCCGAAATCGCCCTTTGGAAAGAACACAGCACTTTGTGCCTTGCAGCTCTAGGGCAATGTAGGACACGCAGAGCAGAAGTTCTACAGCAGCCAGATCAGGCCTGCAAAGAAACTGCGTTTGACAGGCCTTTGTAAGAGATGTTCCTGGTAGGCTGTAAGAGCACTGTGCAGAATCAGTTGTTTCTTAGCTTCCAAGAGCTGGAAGCAAGATGCTTTGAGGCCCAACTCGCTCTTTGGAAAGGAGACAGCACGTTGTCCCTTTCAGCTCTAGGGCAATGTAGCACACCCAGAGCAGAAGTTCTACTTCAGCCAGATCAGGCCTGCAAAGAAACTGCGTTTGACAGGCCTTTGTAAGAGATGTTCCCGGTAGGCTGTAAGAGCACAGTGCAGAGCGAGTTGTTTCTTAGCTTCCCAATGAGCTGGAACCAAGATGCTTTGGGGCCCAACACGCCCTTTGTTAAGAAGACTGCACGTTTTGGCTTTCAGCTCTAGGGCAATGTGGCACACCCAGAGCAGAAGTTCTACTTCAGCCAGATCAGGCCTGCAAAGAAACTGCGTTTCACAGGCCTTTGTAAGAGATGTTCCCGGTAGGCTGTAAGAGCACTGCGCAGAGCGAGTTGTTTCTTAGCTTCCCAAAGAGCTGCAAGCAAGATGCTTTCGGCCCCAAGTCGCCCTTTGGAAAGGAGACTGCACGTTGTGCCTTTCAGCTCTGGGGCAATGTGGCACACCAAGAGCAGAAGTTCTTCTTCAGCCAGATCAGGCCTGCAAAGAAACTGCGTTTCACAGGCCTTTGTAAGAGATGTTCCCATTAGGCTGTAAGAACACTGTGCAGAGCGCGTTGTTTCTCAGCTTCCCAAAGAGCTGGAAGCAAGATGCTTTGGGGCCCAACTCGCCCTTTGGAAAGGAGACTGCACGTTGTGCCTTTCAGCTGTAGGGCAATGTGGCACACCCAGAGCAGAAGTTCTACTTCAGCCAGAGCAGGCCTGCAAAGAAACTGCGTTTCACAGGCCTTTGTAAGAGATGTTCCCGCTAGGGTGTAAGAACACTGTGCAGAGCGAGTTGTTTTTTAGCTTCCCAAAGTTCTGGAAGCAAGATACTTTGTGGCGCAACTCGCCCTTTCGAATGGAGACTGCAGGTTGTGCCTGTCAGCTCTAGGGCAAAGTGGCACACCCAGAGCAGAAGTTCTACTTCAGCCAGATGAGGCCTGCAAAGAAACTGCGTGTCTCAGGCCTTTGTAAGAGATGTTCCCGGTAGGCTGTAAGAGCTATGTGCAGAGAAAGTTGTTTCTTAGCTTCCCAAAGAGCTGGAAGCAAGATGCATTGGGGCCAACTCGCCGTTTGTTAAGAAGCCTGAACGTTGTGACTTTCAGCTCTAGGGGATTGTAGCACACTCAGAGCAGAAATTCTACTTCAGCCAGATCAGGCCTGCAAATAAACTGCGTGTCACAGGCCTTTGTAGCAGATGTCCCGGTTGGCTGGAAGCAAGATGCTTTGGGGCCCAACTCGTCCTTTGGAAAGAAGACTGCACGTTGTGCCTTTCAGCTCTAGGGCAATGTGGCACACCAAGAGCAGAAGTTCTACTTCAGCCAGATCAGGCCTGCAAGGAAACTGCGTTCCACATGCCTTTGTAAGAGATGCTCCCGGTAGGCTGTAAGAGCACAGTGCAGAGCGAGTTGTTTCTTAGCTTGCCAAAGAGCTTGAAGCCAGATGCTTTGGGGCCCAACTCGCCCTTTGTTAAGAAGCCTGCACGTTGTGCCTTTCAGCTCTATGGCAATGTAGCACACCCAGAGCAGAAGTTCTACTTCAGCCAGAGCAGGCCTGAAAAGAAACTGCGTTTCACAGGCCGTTGTAAGAGATGTTCCCGGTAGACTGTGAGAGCACTGTGCAGAGCGAGTTGTTTCTTTGCTTCCCAAAGCTGGAAGCAAGATGCTTTGGGGCCGAAATCGCCCTTTGGAAAGAAGACAGCACTTTGTGCCTTGCAGCTCTAGGGCAATGTAGGACAGGCAGAGCAGAAGATGTACTTCAGCCAGATCAGGCCTGCAAAGAAACTGCGTTTCACAGCCCTTTGTAACAGATGTCCCTGTAGGCAGGAAGCAAGATGCTTTGGGGCCCAACTCGCCCTTTGGAAAGGAGACTGCACGTTGTGCCTTTCAGCTCTAGGGCAATGTGGCACACCCAGAGCAGAAGTTCTACTTCAGCAAGATGAGGCCTTCAAAGAATATGCGTTACACAGGCCTTTGTAAGAGATGTTCCCGATAGGCTGTAAGAGCTATGTGCAGAGCAAGTTGTTTCTTAGCTTGCCAAAGAGCTGGAAGCAAGATGCTTTGGGGCCCAACTCGCCCTTTGGAAAGAAGCTGCACATTGTGCCTTTCAGCTCTAGGGCAAAGTAGCACACCCAGAGCAGAAGTCCTACTTCAGCCAGATCAGGCCTGCAAAGAAACTGCGTTTCACAGGCCATTGTAAGAGATGTTCCCGGTAGGCGGTAAGAGCTATGTGCAGAGCGAGTTGTTTCTTAGCTTCCCAAAGAGCTGGGAGCAAGATGCTTTGGGGCCCAACTCGCCCTTTGGAAAGAAGCTGCACATTGTGCATTGCAGCTCTAGGGCAATGTATGACATGTAGAGCTGAAGCTCCACTTCAGCAAGATGAGGCCTGCAAAGAAACTGCGTTTCACAGGCCTTTGTAAGAGATGTTCCCGGTAGGCTGTAATAGCTATGTGCAGAGCGAGTTGTTTCTTAGCTTCCCAAAGAGCTGGAAGCAAGATGCTTTGGGGCCCAACTCGCTGTTTGGAAAGAAGACTGCACATTGTGCCGTTCAGCTCTAGGGCAATGTAGCACACCCAGAGCAGAAGTTCTACTTCAACCAGATCATGCCTGCAAAGAAACTGCGTTTCACAGGCCTTTGTAAGGGATGTTCCCGGTAGGCTGTAAGAGCACTGTGCAGAGCGAGTTGTTTCCCAGCTTCCCAAAGATCTGCAAGCAAGATGCTTTGGATCCCAACTCACCTTTTGGAAAGGAGACTGCACGTTGTTCCTTTCATCTCTAGGGCAATGTAGCACACCCAGAGCAGAAGTTCTACTTCACCCAGATCAAGCCTGCAAAGAAACAGTGTTTCACAGGCCTTTGTAAGAGAAGTTCCAGGTAGGCTGTAAGAGGTCTGTGGAGAGCAAGTTGTTTCATAGCTTTCCAAAGGCTGGAGGCAAGATGCTTTGGAGCCAAAGTCGCCCTTTGTTAAGAAGCCTGCACGTTGTGCCTTTCAGCTCCAGGGCAATGTGGCACACCCAGAGCAGACGTTCTCCTTCAGCCAGATGAGACCTGCAAAGAACTGCATTTCACAGGCCTTTGTAAGAGATGTTCCTGGTAGGCTGTAAGAGCACTGTTCAGGGCGAGTTGTTTCTTAGCTTCCCAAAGAGCTGGAAGCAAGATGCTTTTGGGCTCAACTCGCCCTTTGGAAAGAAGACTGCACGTTGTGCCTTTCAGCTCTAGGGCAATGTAGCACACTCAGAGCAGAAGTTCTACTTCAGCCAGATCAGGCCTGCAAAGATACTGCGTTTCAAAGGCCTTTTTAAGAGATGTTCCCGGTAGACTGTGAGAGAACTGTGCTGAGCGAGTTGTTTCTTAGCTTCCCAAGAGCTGGAAGCAAGATGCTTTGGGGCCCAAATCGCCCTTTGGAAAGAAGACAGCACTTTGTGCCTTGCAGCTCTAGGGAAATGTAGGACACCCAGAGCAGAAGTTCAACTTCACCCACATCAGGCCTGCAAAGAAAGTGCGTTTCACAGCCCTTTGTGACAGATGTCCCGGTAGGCAGGAAGCAAGATGCTTTGGGGCTCAACTCGCCCTTTGGAAAGAAGACTGCACGTTGTGCCTTTCAGCTCTAGGGCAATGTGGCACACCCAGAGAAGAAGTTCTTCTTCAGCCAGATCAGGACTGCAAAGAAACTGCGTTTCACAGGCCTTTGTAAGAGATGTTCCCAGTAGGCTGTAATAGCTATGTGCAGAGCAATTTGTTTCTTAGCTTCCCAAAGAGCTGGAAGCAAGATGCTTTGGGGCCCAACTCGCCCTTTGGAAAGAAGCGGCACATTGTGCCTTTCAGCTCTAGGGCAATGTGGCACACCCAGTGCAGAAGTTCTACTTCAGCCAGATGAGGCCTGCAAAGAAACTGCGTTTCACAGGCCTTTCTAAGAGATGTTCTCGGTAGGCTGTAAGAGCACTGTGCAGAGCGACTTGTTTCATAGCTTACCAAAGAGCTGAATGCAAGATGCTTTGGGGCCCAACTCGCCCTTTGGAAAGAAGACAGAACTTTGTGCCTTGAAGCTCTAAGGCAAGGTAGCACACCCAGAGCAGAAGTTCTACTTCAGCCAGATCAGGCCTGCAAAGAAACTGCGTTTCACCGGCCTTTGTAACAGATGTCCCGGTAGGCTGGAAGCAAGATGCTTTGGGGCCCAACTCGCCGTTTGGAAAGGAGCCTGCACGTTGTGCCTTTCTGCTCTAGGGAAATGTAGCACACCCAGAGCAGAAGTTCTACTTAAACCAGATCAGGCCTGCAAAGACACTGCGTTTCTCAGGTCTTTGTAAGGGATGTTCCCGGTAGGCAGTAAGAGCACTGTGCAGAGCGAGTTGTTTCTTAGCGTCCCGAAGAGCTGGAAGCAAGATGCGTTGGGGCCCAACTCGCCCTTTGTCAAGAAGCCTGCACGTTGTGCCTTCCAGCTCTATGGCAATGTAGCACACTCAGAGCAGAAGTTCTACTTCAGCCAGAACAGGCCTGCAAAAAAACGGCGTTTCACAGGCCTTTGTAACAGATGTTCCCGGTAAGCTGTAAGAGCAGTGTGCGGAGTGAGTTGTTTCTTAGCTTCCCAAAGAGCTGGAAGCAAGATGCGTTGGGTCCCAACTCGCCCATTGGAAAGGAGACTGCACATTGTGCCTTTCAGCTCTAGGGCAATGTAGCACACCCAAAGCAGAAGTTCTACTTCAGCCAGCTCAGGCCTGCAAAGAAACTGCGATTCACAGCCCTTTGTAAGAGATGTTCCCGGTTGGCTGCAAGAGCACTGTGCAGACCGAGCTTTTTCTTAGCTTCGCAAAGAGCTGGAAGCAAGATGCGTGGGGCCCAACTCGCACTTTTTTAAGAAGCCTGCACGTTGTGCCTTTCAGCTCTATGGCAGTGTAGCACACACAGAGCAGATGTTCTACTTCAGAGAGAACAGGCCTGCAAAGAAACTGCGTTTCACATGCCTTTGTAAGAGATGTTCCCGGTAGGCTGTAAGAGCACTGTGTAGAGCGATTTGTTTCTTAGCTTCCGAAAGAGCTGGAAGCAACATGCTACGGGGCCCAACTCGCCCTTTGGAAAGGAGACTGCACGTTGTGCCTTTCAGCTCTAGGGCAATGTAGCACACTCAGAGCAGAGGATCTACTTCAGCCAGAACAGGCCTGCAAAGAACCTGCGTTTCACAGGCCTTTGTAAGAGATGTTGCCGGTAGGCTCTAAGAGCACTGTGCAGAGCGAGTTGTTTCTTAGCTTCCCAAAGAGCTGGAAGCAAGATGCGTGGGGGCCAACTCGCACTTTTTTAAGAAGCCTGCACGTTGTGCCTTTCAGCTCTATGGCAGTGTAGCACACACAGAGCAGAAGTTCTACTTCAGAGAGAACAGGCCTGCAAAGAAACTACGTTTCACATGCCTTTGTAAGAGATGTTCCCGGTAGGCTGTAAGAGCTATGTGCAGAGCAAGTTGTTTCTTAGCTTGCCAAAGAGCTGGAAGCAAGATGCTTTGGGGCCCAACTCGCCCTTTGGAAAGAAGCTGCACATTGTGCCTTTCAGCTCTAGGGCAAAGTAGCACACCCAGAGCAGAAGTCCTACTTCAGCCAGATCAGGCCTGCAAAGAAACTGCGTTTCACAGGCCATTGTAAGAGATGTTCCCGGTAGGCGGTAAGAGCTATGTGCAGAGCGAGTTGTTTCTTAGCTTCCCAAAGAGCTGGGAGCAAGATGCTTTGGGGCCCAACTCGCCCTTTGGAAAGAAGCTGCACATTGCGCATTGCAGCTCTAGGGCAATGTATGACATGTAGAGCTGAAGCTCCACTTCAGCAAGATCAGGCCTGCAAAGAAACTGCGTTTCACAGCCCTTTGTAACTGATGTCCCTGTAGGCATTAAGCAAGATGCTTTGGGGCCCATCTCGCCCTTTGGAAAGAACACTGCACGTTGTGCCTTTCAGCTCTAGGGCATTGTAGCACAGCCAGAGCAGAAGTTCGAATTCAGCCAGATCAGGCCTGCAAAGAAACTGCGTTTCACAGGCCTTTGCCAGAGATGTTCCTGGTAGGCTGTAAGAGCACTGTGCAGAGCGAGTTGTTTCTTAGCTTCCAAGAGCTGGAAGCAAGATTCTTTGAGGCAGAACTCACCCTTTGGAAAGGAGACAGCACGCTGTCCCTTTCAGCCCTAGGGCAATGTAGCACACCCAGAGCAGAAGTTCTACTTCAGCCAGATCAGGCCTGCAAAGAGACTGCGTTTCACAGGCCTTTGTAAGAGATGTTCCCGGTAGGCTGTAAGAGCACTGTGCAGAGCGAGTTGTTTCTTAGCTTCCCAAAGATCTGGAAGCAAGATGCTTTGGGGCCCAACTCGCCCTTTTTAAAGGAGACTGCACGTTGTGCCTTTCAGCTCTAGGGCAATGTGGCACACCCAGAGCAGAAGTTCTACTTCAGCCAGATAAGGCCTGCAAAGAAACTGCGTTTCACAGGCCTTTGTAAGAGATGTTCCCGGTAGGCTGTAAGAACACTGTGCAGAGCGAGTTGTTTTTTAGCTTCCCAAAGAGCTGGAAGCAAGATGCATTGTGGCCCAACACGCCCTTTGAAAAGGAGACTGCAGGTTGTGCCTTTCAGCTCTAGGGCAAAGTGGGACACCCAGAGCAGAAGTTCTACTTCAGCCAGTTGAGGCCTGCAAAGAAACTGTGTTTCACAGGCCTTTGTAAGAGATGTTCCCGGTAGGCTGTAATAGCTATGTGCAGAGCAATTTGTTTCTTAGCTTCCCAAAGAGCTGGAAGCAAGATGCTTTGGGGCCCAACTCGCTGTTTGGAAAGAAGACTGCACATTGTGCCGTTCAGCTCTAGGGCAATGTAGCACACCCAGAGCAGAAGTTCTACTTCACCCAGATCAGGCCTGCAAAGAAACTGCGTTTCACAGGCCTTTGTAAGGGATGTTCCCGGTAGGCTGTAAGAGCACTGTGCAGAGCGAGTTGTTTCCCAGCTTCCCAAAGATCTGCAAGCAAGATGCTTTGGATCCCAACTCACCTTTTGGAAAGGAGACTGCACGTTGTGCCTTTCATCTCTAGGGCAATGTAGCACACCCAGAGCAGAAGTTCTACTTCACCCAGATCAAGCCTGCAAAGAAACTGCGTTTCACAGGCCTTTGTAAGAGAGGTTCCAGGTAGGCTGTAAGAGGTCTGTGGAGAGCAAGTTGTTTCATAGCTTTCCAAAGGCTGGAGGCAAGATGCTTTGGAGCCAAAGTCGCCCTTTGTTAAGAAGCCTGCACGTTGTGCCTTTCAGCTCCAGGGCAATGTGGCACACCCAGAGCAGACGTTCTCCTTCAGCCAGATGAGACCTGCAAAGAACTGCATTTCACAGGCCTTTGTAAGAGATGTTCCTGGTAGGCTGTAAGAGCACTGTTCAGGGCGAGTTGTTTCTTAGCTTCCCAAAGAGCTGGAAGCAAGATGCTTTTGGGCTCAACTCGCCCTTTGGAAAGAAGACTGCACGTTGTGCCTTTCAGCTCTAGGGCAATGTAGCACACTCAGAGCAGAAGTTCTACTTCAGCCAGATCAGGCCTGCAAAGATACTGCGTTTCAAAGGCCTTTTTAAGAGATGTTCCCGGTAGACTGTGAGAGAACTGTGCTGAGCGAGTTGTTTCTTAGCTTCCCAAGAGCTGGAAGCAAGATGCTTTGGGGCCCAAATCGCCCTTTGGAAAGAAGACAGCACTTTGTGCCTTGCAGCTCTAGGGCAATGTAGGACACCCAGAGCAGAAGTTCAACTTCACCCACATCAGGCCTGCAAAGAAAGTGCGTTTCACAGCCCTTTGTGACAGATGTCCCGGTAGGCAGGAAGCAAGATGCTTTGGGGTTCAACTCGCCCTTTGGAAAGAAGACTGCACGTTGTGCCTTTCAGCTCTAGGGCAATGTGGCACACCCAGAGAAGAAGTTCTTCTTCAGCCAGATCAGGACTGCAAAGAAACTGCGTTTCACAGGCCTTTGTAAGAGATGTTCCCAGTAGGCTGTAATAGCTATGTGCAGAGCAATTTGTTTCTTAGCTTCCCAAAGAGCTGGAAGCAAGATGCTTTGGGGCCCAACTCGCCCTTTGGAAAGAAGCGGCACATTGTGCCTTTCAGCTCTAGGGCAATGTGGCACACCCAGTGCAGAAGTTCTACTTCAGCCAGATGAGGCCTGCAAAGAAACTGCGTTTCACAGGCCTTTCTAAGAGATGTTCTCGGTAGGCTGTAAGAGCACTGTGCAGAGCGACTTGTTTCATAGCTTACCAAAGAGCTGAATGCAAGATGCTTTGGGGCCCAACTCGCCCTTTGGAAAGAAGACAGAACTTTGTGCCTTGAAGCTCTAAGGCAAGGTAGCACACCCAGAGCAGAAGTTCTACTTCAGCCAGATCAGGCCTGCAAAGAAACTGCGTTTCACCGGCCTTTGTAACAGATGTCCTGGTAGGCTGGAAGCAAGATGCTTTGGGGCCCAACTCGCCGTTTGGAAAGAAGACTGCACATTGTGCCATTCAGGTCTAGGTCAATGTAGCACACCCAGAGCAGAAGTTCTACTTAAACCAGATCAGGCCTGCAAAGACACTGCGTTTCACAGGTCTTTGTAAGGGATGTTCCCGGTAGGCAGTAAGAGCACTGTGCAGAGCGAGTTGTTTCTTAGCGTCCCGAAGAGCTGGAAGCAAGATGCGTTGGGGCCCAACTCGCCCTTTGTCAAGAAGCCTGCACGTTGTGCCTTCCAGCTCTATGGCAATGTAGCACACTCAGAGCAGAAGTTCTACTTCAGCCGGAACAGGCCTGCAAAGAAACGGCGTTTCACAGGCCTTTGTAACAGATGTTCCCGGTAAGCTGTAAGAGCAGTGTGCGGAGTGAGTTGTTTCTTAGCTTGCCAAAGAGCTGGAAGCAAGATGCGTTGGGTCCCAACTCGCCCATTGGAAAGGAGACTGCACATTGTGCCTTTCAGCTCTAGGGCAATGTAGCACACCCAAAGCAGAAGTTCTACTTCAGCCAGCTCAGGCCTGCAAAGAAACTGCGATTCACAGCCCTTTGTAAGAGATGTTCCCGGTTGGCTGCAAGAGCACTGTGCAGACCGAGCTTTTTCTTAGCTTCGCAAAGAGCTGGAAGCAAGATGCGTGGGGCCCAACTCGCACTTTTTTAAGAAGCCTGCACGTTGTGCCTTTCAGCTCTATGGCAGTGTAGCACACACAGAGCAGATGTTCTACTTCAGAGAGAACAGGCCTGCAAAGAAACTGCGTTTCACATGCCTTTGTAAGAGATGTTCCCGGTAGGCTGTAAGAGCACTGTGTAGAGCGATTTGTTTCTTAGCTTCCGAAAGAGCTGGAAGCAACATGCTACGGGGCCCAACTCGCCCTTTGGAAAGGAGACTGCACGTTGTGCCTTTCAGCTCTAGGGCAATGTAGCACACTCAGAGCAGAGGATCTACTTCAGCCAGAACAGGCCTGCAAAGAACCTGCGTTTCACAGGCCTTTGTAGGAGATGTTGCCGGTAGGCTCTAAGAGCACTGTGCAGAGCGAGTTGTTTCTTAGCTTCCCAAAGAGCTGGAAGCAAGATGCTTTGGGGCCCAACTCGCCCTTTGGAAAGGAGACTCCACGTTGTGCCTTGCAGCTCTAGGGCAAGGTAGCACACCCAGAGCAGAAGTTCAACTTCAGCCAGATCAGGCCTGCAAAGAAACTGAGTTTCACAGGCCTTTGTAAGAGTTGTTCCCGGTAGGCTGTAAAAACACTGTGCAGAGCGAGTTGTTTCCCAGCTTCCCAAAGATCTGCAAGCAAGATGCTATGGGCCCCAACTCACCTTTTGGAAAGGAGACTGCACGTTGTGCCTTTCAGTTCTAGGGCAATGTGGCACACCCAGAGCAGAAGTTCTACTCCAGCCAGATGACGCCTGCAAAGAAACTGCCTTTCACAGGCCTTTGTAACAGATGTCCCGGTAGGCTTGAAGCAAGATGCTTTGGGGCCCAACTCACCTTTTTGAAAGGAGACTGCACGTTGTGCCTTTCAGCTCTAGGGCAATGTGGCACACCCAGAGCAGAAGTTCTACTTCAGCCAGGTGAGGCCTGCAAAGAAACTGCGTTTCACAGGCCTTTGTAAGAGATGTTCCCGGTAGGCTGTAAGAGCACTGTGCAGAGCGAGTTGTTTCTTAGCTTCCCAAAGAGCTAGAAGCAAGATGCTTTGAGGCCCAAATCGCCCTTTGGAAAGAAGACAGCACTTTGTGCCTTGCAGCTCTAGGGCGAGGTAGCACACCCAGAGCAGAAGTTCTATTTCAGCCAGATCAGTCCTGCAAAGAAACTGCGTTTCACAGGCCTCTGTAACAGATGTCCCGCTAGGCAGGAAGCAAGATGCTTTGGGGCCCAACTCGCCCTTTGGAAAGAAGACTGCACGCTGTGCCTTTCAGCCCTAGTGCAATGTGGCACACCCAGAGCAGAAGTTCTACTTCAGCCAGATCAGGCCTGAAAGGAAAATGCGTTTCACAGGCCTTTGTAAGAGATGTTCCCGGTAGGCTGTAAGAACACTGTGCAGAGCGAGCTGTTTCTTAGCTTCCCAAAGAGCTCTAAGCAAATGCTTTGGGGCCCAACTCGCCCTTTGTTAAGAAGCCTGCACGTTGTGCCTTTCAGCTCTATGGCCATGTAGCACACTCAGAGCAGAAGTTCTACTTCATCCAGAAGAGGCCTGCAAAGGAACTGCGTTTCACAGGACTTTGTAAGAGATGTTCCCGGTAGGCTGTAAGAGCACTGTGCAGAGCGAGTTGTTATTTAGCTTCCGAAAGAGATGGAAGCAAGATGCTTTGGGGCCCATCTCGACCTTTGGAAAGGAGAGTGCACGTTGTGCCTTTGAGCTCTAGGGCAATGTAGCACACTCAGAGCAGAAGATCTACTTCAGTCAGATCAGGCCTGCAAAGAAACTGCGTTTCACAAGCCTCTGTAACAGATGTCCTTGTAGGCTGGAAGCAAGATGCTTTGGGGCCCAACTCGCCCTTTGGAAAGAAGACTTGACCTTGTGCCGTTCAGCTCTAGGGCAATGTATCACACCCAGAGCAGAATTTCTACTTCAGCCAGATCAGGCCTGCAAAGAAAGTGCGTTTCACAGGCCTTTGTAAGGGATGTTCCCGGTAGGCTGTAAGAGCACTGTGCAGAGCGAGTTGTTTCTTAGCTTCCCAAAGAGCTGCAAGCAAGATGCTGTGGGGATCAACTCGCCCTTTGGAAAGGAGACTGCACGTTGTGACTTTAGGCTCTAGAGCAATGTTGCACACCCAGAGCAGAAGTTCTACTTCAGCCAGATGAGGCATGCAAAGAACCTGCGTTTCACAGGCCTTTGTAAGAGATGTTCCCGTTTGCTTGTAAGAGTGATGTGCAGAGCGATTTGTTTCTTAGCTTCCCACAGAGCTGGAAGCAAGATGCTTTGGCGCCCAAATCGCCCTTTGGAAAGTAGACAGCACTTTGTGCCTTGCAGCTCTAGGGCAAGGTAGCACACCCAGAGCAGAATTTCTACTTCAGCCAGATCTGGCCTGCAAAGAAACTGCGTTTCACAGGCCTTTGGAAGAGATGTTCCCGGTAGTCTGTAAGAGCACTGTGCAGAGCGAGTTGTTTCTTAGCTTCCCAAAGAGCTGGAAGCAAGATGCTTTGGGGCCCAACTCACCCTTGGTTAAGAAGCCTGCACGTTGTGCCTTTCAGCTCTAGGGCAATGTGGCACCTCCAGAGCAGAGGTTCTACTTCAGCCAGATCAGGCCTGCTAAGAAACTGCGTTTCACAGGCCTCTGTAACAGATGTCACGGTAGGCAGGAAGCAAGATGCTTTGGGGCCCAACTCGCCCTTTAG
Source organism: Equus caballus (assembly GCF_041296265.1). NCBI lineage: Eukaryota > Metazoa > Chordata > Mammalia > Perissodactyla > Equidae > Equus > Equus caballus. The sequence continues at coordinate 19,015,621 of NC_091695.1, forward strand.
AAAGGAGACTGCCCGTTGTGCCCTTCAGCCCTAGGGCAATGTGGCACACCCAGAGCAGAAGTTCTACTTCAACCACATCAGGCCTGCAAAGAAACTGAGTTTCACAGGCCTTTGTAAGAGATGTTCCCGGTAGGCTGTAAGAGCATTGTGCTGAGCGAGTTGTTTCTTAGCTTCCCTTAGAGCTAGAAGCAAGATGCTTTGGGGACCAACTCGCCCTTGGTTAAGAAGCCTGCACGTTGTGCCTTTCAGCTCTAGGTCAATGTGGCACACCCAGAGCAGAAGTTCGACTTCGGCCAGGTGAGGCCTGCAAATAAACTGCGTTTCACAGGCCTTTGTAAGAGATGTTCTCGGTAGGCTGTAAGAGCACTGTGCAGAGCGACTTGTTTCATAGCTTCTCAGAGAGCTGAATGCAAGATGCTTTGGGGCACAACTCGCCCTTTGGAAAGAAGACAGAACTTTGTGCCTTGCAGCTCTAAGGCAAGGTAGCACACCCAGAGCAGAAGTTCTACTTCAGCCAGATCAGGCCTGCAAGGAAACTGCGTTTCACAGGCCTCTGTAAGAGAAGTTCCCAGTAGGCTGTAAGAGCACTGTGCAGAGTAAGTTGTTTCTTAGCTTCCCAAAGAGCTGGAAGCAAGATGCATTGGGGCCAACTCGCCGTTTGTTAAGAAGCCTGAACGTTGTGACTTTCAGCTCTAGGGGATTGTAGCACACTCAGAGCAGAAATTCTACTTCAGCCAGATCAGGCCTGCAAATAAACTGCGTTTCACAGGCCTTTGTAGCAGATGTCCCGGTTGGCTGGATGCAAGATGCTTTGGGGCCCAACTCGTCCTTTGGAAAGAAGACTGCACGTTGTGCCTTTCAGCTCTAGGGCAATGTGGCACACCAAGAGCAGAAGTTCTACTTCAGCCAGATCAGGCCTGCAAAGAAACTGCGTTTCACAGGCCTTTGTAAGAGATGTTCCCAGTAGGCTGTAAGAGCACTGTTCAGGGCGAGTTGTTTCTTAGCTTCCCAAAGAGCTGGAAGCAAGATGCTTTTGGGCTCAACTCGCCCTTTGGAAAGAAGACTGCACGTTGTGCCTTTCAGCTCTAGGGCAATGTAGCACACTCAGAGCAGAAGTTCTACTTCAGCCAGATCAGGCCTGCAAAGATACTGCGTTTCAAAGGCCTTTTTAAGAGATGTTCCCGGAAGACTGTGAGAGAACTGTGCTGAGGGAGTTGTTTCTTAGCTTCCCAAGAGCTGGAAGCAAGATGCTTTGGGGCCCAAATCGCCCTTTGGAAAGAAGACAGCACTTTGTTCCTTGCAGCTCTAGGGCAATGTAGGACACCCAGAGCAGAAGTTCAACTTCAGCCAGATCAGGCCTGCAAAGAAAGTGCGTTTCACAGCCCTTTGTGACAGATGTCCCGGTAGGCAGGAAGCAAGATGCTTTGGGGCTCAACTCGCCCTTTGGAAAGGAGACTGCACGTTGTGCCTTTCAGCTCTAGGGCAATGTGGCACACCCAGAGCAGAAGTTCTACTTCGGCAAGATGAGGCCTTCAAAGAAAATGCGTTTCACAGGCCTTTGTAAGAGATGTTCCCGGTAGGCTGTAAGAGCTATGTGCAGAGCAAGTTGTTTCTTAGCTTTCCAAAGAGCCGGAAGCAAGATGCTTTGGGGCCCAACTCGCCCTTTGGAAAGAAGCTGCACATTGTGCCTTTCAGCTCTAGGGCAATATAGCACACCCAGAGCAGAAGTTCTACTTCACCCAGATCAGGCCTTCAAAGAAACTGCGTTTCACAGGCCTTTGTAAGAGATGTTCCCGGAAGGCGGTAAGAGCTATGTGCAGAGCGAGTTGTTTCTTAGCTTCCCAAAGAGCTGGGAGCAAGATGCTTTGTGGCCCAACTCGCCCTTTGGAAAGAAGCTGCACATTGTGCCTTGCAGCTCTAGGGCAATGTATGACACGCAGAGCAGAAGTTCCACTTCAGCAAGATCAGGCCTGCAAAGAAACTGCGTTTCACAGCCCTTTGTAACTGATGTCCCTGTAGGCAGGAAGCAAGATGCTTTGGGGCCCATCTCGCCCTTTGGAAAGAACACTGCACGTTGTGCCTTTCAGCTCTAGGGCAATGTAGCACACCCAGAGCAGAAGTTCTTCTTCAGCCAGATCAGGCCTGCAAAGAAACTGAGTTTCACAGGCCTTTGTAAGAGATGTTCCTGGTAGGCTGTAAGAGCACTGTGCAGAGCGAGTTGTTTCTTAGCTTCCCAATGAGCTGGAACCAAGATGATTTGGGGCCCAACTCGCCCTTTGGAAAGAGGACTGCACGTTGTGCCTTTCAGCTCTAGGGCAATGTGGCACACCCAGAGCAGAAGTTCTACTTCAGCCAGATCAGGCGTGCAAAGAAACTGCGTTTCACAGGCCTTTGTAAGAGATATTCCCGGTAGGCTGTAAGAGCACTGTGCAGAGCGAGTTGTTTCTTAGCTTCCCAAAGATCTGGAAGCAAGATGCTTTGGGGCCCAACTCGCCCTTTTTAAAGGAGACTGCACGTTGTGCCTTTCAGCTCTAGGGCAATGTGGCACACCCAGAGCAGAAGTTCTACTTCAGCCAGATCAGGCCTGCAAAGAAACTGCGTTTCACAGGCCTTTGTAAGAGATGTTCCCGGTAGGCTGTAAGAACACTGTGCAGAGCGCGTTGTTTCTCAGCTTCCCAAAGAGCTGGAAGCAAGATGGTTTGGGGCCCAAGTTGCCCTTTGGAAAGGAGACTGCACGTTGTGCCTTTCAGCTCTAGGGCAATGTGGAACACCCAGAGCAGAAGTTCTACTTCAGCCAGATCAGGCCTGCAAAGAAACTGCGTTTCAGAGGCCTTTGTAAGAGATGTTCCTGGTAGGCTGTAAGAACACTGTGCAGAGCGAGTTGTTTTTTAGCTTCCCAAAGATCTGGAAGCAAGATGCTTTGTGGCGCAACTCGCCCTTTCGAATGGAGACTGCAGGTTGTGCCTTTCAGCTCTAGGGCAATGTGGCACACCCAGAGCAGAAGTTCTACTTCAGCCAGTTGAGGCCTGCAAAGAAACTGCGTTTCACTGGCCTTTGTAAGAGATGTTCCCGGTAGGCTGTAATAGGTATGTGCAGAGCAATTTGTTTCTTAGCTTCCCAAAGAGCTGGAAGCAAGATGCTTTGGGGCCCAACTCGCCCTTTGGAAAGAAGCTGCACATTGTGCCTTTCAGCTCTAGGGCAATGTAGCACACCCAGAGCAGAAGTTCTACTCCAGCCAGGTGAGGCCTGAAAAGAAACTGCGTTTCACAGGCCTTTGTAAGAGTTGTTCCCGGTAGGCTGTAAAAACACTGTGCAGAGCGAGTTGTTTCCCAGCTTCCCAAAGATCTGCAAGCAAGATGCTTTGGGCCCCAACTCACCTTTTGGAAAGGAGACTGCACGTTGTGCCTTTCAGTTCTAGGGCAATGTGGCACACCCAGAGCAGAAGTTCTACTCCAGCCAGATGACGCCTGCAAAGAAACTGCGTTTCACAGGCCTTTGTAACAGATGTCTCGGTAGGCTGGAAGCAAGATGCTTTGGGGCCCAACTCGCCGTTTGGAAAGAAGACTGCACATTGTGCCGTTCAGCTCTAGGGCAATGTAGCACACCCAGAGCAGAAGTTCTACTTCAACCAGATCAGGCCTGCAAAGAAACTGCGTTTCACAGGCCTGTGTAAGAGATGTTCCCGGTAGGCTGTAAGAGCACTGTGCAGAGCGAGTTGTTTCCCAGCTTCCCAAAGATCTGCAAGCAAGATGCTTTGGATCCCAACTCACCTTTTGGAAAGGAGACTGCACGTTGTGCCTTTCAGCTCTAGGGCAATGTGGCACACCCAGAGCAGAAGTTCTACTTCAGTCAGGTGAGGCCTGCAAAGAAACTGCGTTTCACAGGCCTTTGTAAGGGATGTTCCCGGCAGGCTTTAGGAGCACTGTGCAGAGCGAGTTGTTTCTTAGCTTCCCCAAGAGCTGGAAGCAAGATGCTTTGGGGCCCAAATCGCCCTTTGGAAAGAAGACAGCACTTTGTGCCTTGCAGCTCTAGGGCAAGGTAGCACACCCAGAGCAGAAGTTCTACTTCGGCCAGATCAGGCCTGCAAAGAAACTGCGTTTCACAGGCCTCTGTAACAGATGTCCCGCTAGGCAGGAAGCAAGATGCTTTGGGGCCCAACTCGCCCTTTGGAAAGAAGACTGCACGTTGTGCCTTTCAGCCCTAGTGCAATGTGACACACCCAGAGCAGAAGTTCTACTTCAGCCAGATCAGGCCTGCAAGGAAAGTGCGTTTCACTGGCCTTTGTAAGAGATGTTCCCGGTAGGCTGTAAGAACACTGTGCAGAGCGAGCTGTTTCTTAGCTTCCCAAAGAGCTCTAAGCAAATGCTTTGGGGCTCAACTCGCCCTTTGTTAAGAAGCCTGCACGTTGTGCCTTTCAGCTTTATGGCCATGTAGCACACTCAGAGCAGAAGTTCTACTTCAGCCAGAACAGGCCTGCAAAGGATCTGCGTTTCACATGCCTTTGTAAGAGATGTTCCCGGTAGGCTGTAAGAGCACTGTGCAGAGCGAGTTGTTATTTAGCTTCCGAAAGAGATGGAAGCAAGATGCTTTGGGGCCCATCTCGACCTTTGGAAAGGAGAGTGCACGTTGTGCCTTTCAGCTCTAGGGCAATGTAGCACACTCAGAGCAGAAGTTCTACTTCAGCCGGATCAGGCCTGCAAGGAAACTGCGTTTCACAGGCCTTTGTAAGAGATGCTCCCGGTAGGCTGTAAAAGCACACTGCAGAGCGAGTTGTTTCTTAGCTTGCCAAAGAGCTTGAAGCCAGATGCTTTGAGGCCCAACTCGCAATCTGTTAAGAAGTCTGCACGTTGTGCCTTTCAGCTCTATGGCAATGTAGCACACCCAGAGCAGAAGTTCTACTTCAGCCAGAGCAGGCCTGCAAAGATACTGCGTTTCACAGGCCATTTTAAGAGAGGTTCCAAGTAGACTGTGAGAGCACTGTGCAGAGCGAGTTGTTTTTTAGCTTCCCAAGAGCTGGAAGCAAGATGCTTTGGGGCCGAAATCGCCCTTTGGAAAGAAGACAGCACTTTGTGCCTTGCAGCTCTAGGGCAATGTAGGACACCCAGAGCAGAAGTTCTACTTCAGCCAGATCAGGCCTGCAAAGAAACTGCGTTTCACAGCCCTTTGTAACAGATGTCCCTGTAGGCAGGAAGCAAGATGCTTTGGGGCCCATCTCGCCCTTTGGAAAGAAGACTGCACGTTGTCCCTTTCAGCTCTAGGGCAATGTAGCACACCCAGAGCAGAAGTTCTACTTCAGCCAGATCAGGCCTGCAAAGAAACTGCGTTTCACAGGCCTTTGTAAGAGATGTTCCCGGTAGGCTGTAAGAGCACAGTGCTGAGCGAGTTGTTTCTTAGCTTCCCAAAGAGCTGGAAGCAAGATGCATTGGGGCCAACTCGCCGTTTGTTAAGAAGCCTGAACGTTGTGACTTTCAGCTCTAGGGGATTGTAGCACACTCAGAGCAGAAATTCTACTTCAGCCAGATCAGACCTGCAAATAAACTGCGTTTCACAGGCCTTTGTAGCAGATGTCCTGGTTGGCTGGAAGCAAGATGCTTTGGGGCCCAACTCGTCCTTTGGAAAGAAGACTGCACGTTGTGCCTTCCAGCTCTAGGGCAATGTGGAACACCAAGAGCAGAAGTTGTACTTCAGCCAGATCAGGCTGCCAAGAAACTGCGTTTCACAGGCCTTTGTAAGAGATGTTCCCGGTAGGCTGTAAGAGCACTGTGCACAGTGAGCTGTTTCTTAGCTTCCCAAAGAGCTGGAAGCAAGATGCTTTGGGTCCCAACACGCCCTTTGGAAAGGAGACTGCATGTGGTGCCTTTCAGCTCTAGGGCAATGTGGCACACCCAGAGCAGAAGTTCTACTTCAGCCGGATCAGGCCTGCAAGGAAACTGCGTTTCACAGGCCTTTGTAAGAGATGTTCCCGGTAGGCTGTAAGAGCACTGTGCACAGTGAGCTGTTACTTAGCTTCCCAAGAGCTGGAAGCAAGATGCTTTGGGGCCGAAATCGCCCTTTGGAAAGAACACAGCACTTTGTGCCTTGCAGCTCTAGGGCAATGTAGGACACACAGAGCAGAAGTTCTACAGCAGCCAGATCAGGCCTGCAAAGAAACTGCGTTTGACAGGCCTTTGTAAGAGATGTTCCTGGTAGGCTGTAAGAGCACTGTGCAGAACCAGTTGTTTCTTAGCTTCCAAGAGCTGGAAGCAAGATGCTTTGAGGCCCAACTCGCTCTTTGGAAAGGAGACAGCACGTTGTCCCTTTCAGCTCTAGGGCAATGTAGCACACCCAGAGCAGAAGTTCTACTTCAGCCAGATCAGGCCTGCAAAGAAACTGCGTTTGACAGGCCTTTGTAAGAGATGTTCCCGGTAGGCTGTAAGAGCACAGTGCAGAGCGAGTTGTTTCTTAGCTTCCCAATGAGCTGGAACCAAGATGCTTTGGGGCCCAACACTCCCTTTGTTAAGAAGACTGCACGTTTTGCCTTTCAGCTCTAGGGCAATGTGGCAGACCCAGAGCAGAAGTTCTACTTCAGCCAGATCAGGCCTGCAAAGAAACTGCGTTTCACAGGCCTTTGTAAGAGATGTTCCCGGTAGGCTGTAAGAGCACTGCGCAGAGCGAGTTGTTTCTTAGCTTCCCAAAGAGCTGCAAGCAAGATGCTTTGGGCCCCAAGTCGCCCTTTGGAAAGGAGACTGCATGTTGTGCCTTTCAGCTCTGGGGCAATGTGGCACACCAAGAGCAGAAGTTCTTCTTCAGCCAGATCAGGCCTGAAAAGAAACTGCGTTTCACAGGCCTTTGTAAGAGATGTTCCCATTAGGCTGTAAGAACACTGTGCAGAGCGCGTTGTTTCTCAGCTTCCCAAAGAGCTGGAAGCAAGATGCTTTGGGGCCCAACCCGCCCTTTGGAAAGGAGACTGCACGTTGTGCCTTTCAGCTGTAGGGCAATGTGGCACACCCAGAGCAGAAGTTCTACTTCAGCCAGAGCAGGCCTGCAAAGAAACTGCGTTTCACAGGCCTTTGTAAGAGATGTTCCCGCTAGGGTGTAAGAACACTGTGCAGAGCGAGTTGTTTTTTAGCTTCCCAAAGTTCTGGAAGCAAGATACTTTGTGGCGCAACTCGCCCTTTCGAATGGAGACTGCAGGTTGTGCCTGTCAGCTCTAGGGCAAAGTGGCACACCCAGAGCAGAAGTTCTACTTCAGCCAGATGAGGCCTGCAAAGAAACTGCGTGTCTCAGGCCTTTGTAAGAGATGTTCCCGGTAGGCTGTAAGAGCTATGTGCAGAGAAAGTTGTTTCTTAGCTTCCGAAAGAGCTGGAAGCAAGATGCATTGGGGCCAACTCGCCGTTTGTTAAGAAGCCTGAACGTTGTGACTTTCAGCTCTAGGGGATTGTAGCACACTCAGAGCAGAAATTCTACTTCAGCCAGATCAGGCCTGCAAATAAACTGCGTGTCACAGGCCTTTGTAGCAGATGTCCCGGTTGGCTGGAAGCAAGATGCTTTGGGGCCCAACTCGTCCTTTGGAAAAAAGACTGCACGTTGTGCCTTTCAGCTCTAGGGCAATGTGGCACACCAAGAGCAGAAGTTCTACTTCAGCCAGATCAGGCCTGCAAGGAAACTGCGTTCCACATGCCTTTGTAAGAGATGCTCCCGGTAGGCTGTAAGAGCAGAGTGCAGAGCGAGTTGTTTCTTAGCTTGCCAAAGAGCTTGAAGCCAGATGCTTTGGGGCCCAACTCGCCCTTTGTTAAGAAGCCTGCACGTTGTGCCTTTCAGCTCTATGGCAATGTAGCACACCCAGAGCAGAAGTTCTACTTCAGCCAGAGCAGGCCTGAAAAGAAACTGCGTTTCACAGGCCGTTGTAAGAGATGTTCCCGGTAGACTGTGAGAGCACTGTGCAGAGCGAGTTGTTTCTTTGCTTCCCAAAGCTGGAAGCAAGATGCTTTGGGGCCGAAATCGCCCTTTGGAAAGAAGACAGCACTTTGTGCCTTGCAGCTCTAAGGCAATGTAGGACAGGCAGAGCAGAAGATGTACTTCAGCCAGATCAGGCCTGCAAAGAAACTGCGTTTCACAGCCCTTTGTAACAGATGTCCCTGTAGGCAGGAAGCAAGATGCTTTGGGGCCCAACTCGCCCTTTGGAAAGGAGACTGCACGTTGTGCCTTTCAGCTCTAGGGCAATGTGGCACACCCAGAGCAGAAGTTCTACTTCAGCAAGATGAGGCCTTCAGAGAATATGCGTTACACAGGCCTTTGTAAGAGATGTTCCCGGTAGGCTGTAAGAGCTATGTGCAGAGCAAGTTGTTTCTTAGCTTCCCAAAGAGCTGGAAGCAAGATGCTTTTGGGCTCAACTCGCCCTTTGGAAAGAAGACTGCACGTTGTGCCTTTCAGCTCTAGGGCAATGTAGCACACTCAGAGCAGAAGTTCTACTTCAGCCAGATCAGGCCTGCAAAGAAACTGCGTTTCACAGGCCTTTGTAAGAGATGTTCCCGGTAGGCTGTAAGAGCTGTGTGCAGCGTAAGTTGTTTCTTAGCTTCCCAAAGAGCTGGAAGCAAGATGCTTTTGGGCTCAACTCGCCCTTTGGAAAGAAGACTGCACGTTGTGCCTTTCAGCTCTAGGGCAATGTAGCACACTCAGAGCAGAAGTTCTACTTCAGGCAGATCAGGCCTGCAAAGATACTGCATTTCACAGGCCTTTGTAAGAGATGTTCTCGGTAGGCTGTAAGAGCATTGTGCAGAGTGAGCTGTTTCTTAGCTTCCCAAAGAGCTGGAAGCAAGATGCTTTGGGACCCAACACGCCCTTTGGAAAGGAGACTGCATGTGGTGCCTTTCAGCTCTGGGGCAATGTGGCACACCCAGAGCAGAAGTTCTACTTCAGCCAGAGCAGGCCTGCAAAGAAACTGCGTTTGACAGGCCTTTGTAAGAGATGTTCCTGGTGGGCTGTAAGAGCACTGTGCAGAGCCAGTTGTTTCTTAGATTCCAAGACCTGGAAGCAAGATGCTTTGAGGTCCAACTCGCCCTTTGGAAAGGAGACAGCACGTTGTCCCTTTCAGCTCTAGGGCAATGTAGCACACCCAGAGCAGAAGTTCTACTTCAGCCAGATAAGGCCTGCAAAGAAACTGCGTTTCACAGGCCTTTGTAAGAGATGTTCCCGGTAGGCTGTAAGAGCTGTGTGCAGAGTAAGTTGTTTCTTAGCTTCCCAAAGAGCTGGAAGCAAGATGCATTGGGGCCAACTCGCCGTTTGTTAAGAAGCCTGAACGTTGTGACTTTCAGCTCTAGGGGATTGTAGCACACTCAGAGCAGAAATTCTACTTCAGCCAGCTCAGGCCTGGAAATAAACTGCGTTTCACAGGCCTTTGTAGCAGATGTCACGGTTGGCTGGAAGCAAGATGCTTTGGGGCCCAACTCGTCCTTTGGAAAGAAGACTGCACGTTGTGCCTTTCAGCTCTAGGGCAATGTGGCACACCAAGAGCAGAAGTTCTACTTCAGCCAGATCAGGCCTGCAAAGAAACTGCGTTTCACAGGACTTTGTAAGAGATGTTCCTGGTAGGCTGTAAGAGCACAGTGCAGAGCGAGTTGTTTCTTAGCTTCCCAATGAGGTGGAACCAAGATGCTTTGGGGCCCAACTCGCCCTTTGGAAAGGACACTGCACGTTGTGCCTTTCAGCTCTAGGGAAATGTGGCACACCCAGAGCAGAAGTTCTACCTCAGCCAGATCAGGCCTGCAAAGAAACTGCGTTTCACAGGCCTTTGTAAGAGATGTTCCCGGTAGGCTGTAAGAGCTATGTGCAGAGTAAGTTGTTTCTTAGCTTCCCAAAGAGCTGGAAGAAAGATGCTTTGGGGCCCAACTCGCCCTTTGGAAAGAAGCTGCACATTGTGCCTTTCATCTCTAGGGCAATGTAGCACACCCAGAGCAGAAGTTCTACTTCACCCAGATCAGGCCTGCAAAGAAACTGCGTTTCACAGGCCTTTGTAAGAGAGGTTCCAGGTAGGCTGTAAGAGGTCTGTGGAGAGCAAGTTGTTTCTTAGCTTTCCAAAGGCTGGAGGCAAGATGCTTTGGAGCCAAAGTCGCCCTTTGTTAAGAAGCCTGCACGTTGTGCCTTTCAGCTCCAGGGCAATGTGGCACACCCAGAGCAGACGTTCTCCTTCAGCCAGATGAGACCTGCAAAGAACTGCATTTCACAGGCCTTTGTAAGAGATGTTCCTGGTAGGCTGTAAGAGCACTGTTCAGGGCGAGTTGTTTCTTAGCTTCCCAAAGAGCTGGAAGCAAGATGCTTTTGGGCTCAACTCGCCCTTTGGAAAGAAGACTGCACGTTGTGCCTTTCAGCTCTAGGGCAATGTAGCACACTCAGAGCAGAAGTTCTACTTCAGCCAGATCAGGCCTGCAAAGATACTGCGTTTCAAAGGCCGTTTTAAGAGATGTTCCCGGTAGACTGTGAGAGAACTGTGCTGAGCGAGTTGTTTCTTAGCTTTCCAAGAGCTGGAAGCAAGATGCTTTGGGGCCCAAATCGCCCTTTGGAAAGAAGACAGCACTTTGTTCCTTGCAGCTCTAGGGCAATGTAGGACACCCAGAGCAGAAGGTCAACTTTACCCAAAATCAGGCCTGAAAAGAAAGTGCGTTTCACAGCCCTTTGTAAGAGATGTTCCTGGTAGGCTGTAAGAACACTGTGCAGAGCGAGTTGTTTTTTAGCTTCCCAAAGATCTGGAAGCAAGATGCTTTGTGGCGCAACTCGCCCTTTCGAATGGAGACTGCAGGTTGTGCCTTTCAGCTCTAGGGCAATGTGGCACACCCAGAGCAGAAGTTCTACTTCAGCCAGTTGAGGCCTGCAAAGAAACTGCGTTTCACAGGCCTTTGTAAGAGATGTTCCCGGTAGGCTGTAAGAGCTATGTGCAGAGAAAGTTGTTTCTTAGCTTCCCAAAGGCTGGAAGCAAGATGCTTTGGAGCCCAACTCGCCCTTTGTTAAGAAGCCTGCACGTTGTGCCTTTCAGCTCTAGGGCAATGTGGCACACCCAGAGCAGAAGTTCTACTTCAGCCAGATCAGGCCTGCAAAGAAACTGCGTTTCACCGGCCTTTGTAACAGATGTCCCACTAGGCAGGAAGCAAGATGCTTTGGGGCCCAACTCGACCTTTGGAAAGAAGACTGCACGTTGTGCCTTTCAGCCCTAGTGCAATGTGGCACACCCAGAGCAGAAGTTCTACTTCAGCCAGATCAGGCCTGAAAGGAAACTGCGTTTCACAGGCCTTTGTAAGAGATGTTCCCGGTAGGCTGTAAGAACACTGTGCAGAGCGAGCTCTTTCTTAGCTTCCCAAAGAGCTGGAAGCAAGATGCTTTGGGGCCCAACTCGCACTTTGTTAAGAAGCCTGCACGTTGTGCCTTTCAGCTCTATGGCAGTGTAGCACACACAGAGCAGAAGTTCTACTTCAGAGAGAACAGGCCTGCAAAGAAAGTGCGTTTCACATGCCTTTGTAAGAGATGTTCCCGGTAGGCTGTAAGAGCACTGTGTAGAGCGATTTGTTTCTTAGCTTCCGAAAGAGCTGGAAGCAACATGCTATGGGGCCCAACTCGGCCTTTGGAAAGGAGACTGCACAGTGTGCCTTTCAGCACTAGGGCAATGTAGCACACTCAGAGCAGAAGATCTACTTCAGCCAGCGCAGGCATGCAAAGAACCTGCGTTTCACAGGCCTTTGTAAGAGATCTTCCCGGTAGGCTGTAAGAGCACTGTGCAGAGCGAGTTGTTTCTTAGCTTCCCAAAGTGATGGAAGCAAGATGCTTTGGGGCCCAACTCGCCCTTTGGAAAGGAGACTGCACGTTGTGCCTTTCAGCTCTAGGGCAATGTGGCACACCCAGAGCAGAAGTTCTACTCCAGCCAGGTGAGGCCTGCAAAGAAACTGCGTTTCACAGGCCTTTGTAAGAGATGTTCCCGGTAGGCTGTAAGAGCACTGTGCAGAGCGAGTTGTTTCTTAGCTTACCAAAGAGCTGGAAGCAAGATGCTTTCGGGCCCAACTCGGCATCTGTTAAGAAGCCTGCACGTTGTGCCTTTCAGCTCTAGGGCAATGTGGCACACCCAGAGCAGAAGTTCGACTTCAGCCAGGTGAGGCCTGCAAATAAACTGCGTTTCACAGGCCTTTGTAAGAGATCTTCCCGGTAGGCTGTAAGAGAACTGTGCAGAGCGAGTTGTTTCTTAGCTTCCCAAAGAGCTGGAAGCAAGATGCTTTGGGGCCCAACTCGCCCTTTGTTAAGAAGCCTGCACGTTGTGCCTTTCAGCTCTAGGGCAATGTGGCACACCTAGAGCAGAATTTCTACATCAGCTAGATGAGGCCTGCAAAGAAAGTGCGTTTCACAGGCCTTTGTAAGAGATGTTCCCGGTAGGCTGTAAGAGCACTGTGCAGAGCGAGTTGTTTCTTAGCTTCCCAAAGAGCTGCAAGCAAGATGCTTTGGGGACCAACTCGCCCTTTGGAAAGGAGACTGCACGTTGTGCCTTTCAGCCCTAGGGCAATGTGGCACACACAGCGCAGAACTTCTACTTCAGCCAGATCAGGCCTGCAAAGAAACTGCGTTTCACAGGCCTTTGTAAGAGAAGTTCCCGGTAGGCTGTAAGAGCACTGTGCAGAGCGAGTTGTTTCTCAGCTTTCCAAAGAGCTGGAAGCAAGATGCTTTTTGGCCCAACTCGCCCTTTGGAAAGGAGACTGCACGTTGTGCCTTTCAGCCCTAGGGCAATGTGGCACACCCAGAGCAGAAGTTCTACTTCAGCCTGATCAGGCCTCCAAAGAAACTGAGTTTCACAGGCCTTTGTAAGAGTTGTTCCTGCTAGGCTGTAAGAACACTGTGCAGAGCGAGTTGTTTCATAACTTCCCAAAGAGCTGCAAGCAAGATGCCTTGGGGCCCAACTCGCCCTTTGTTAAGAATCCTGCACGTTGTGCCTTCCAGCTCTATGGCAATGTAGCACACTCCGAGCAGAAGTTCTACTTCAGCCAGCTCAGGCCTGCAAAGAAACTGCGTTTCACAGGCATTTGTAAGACATATTCCCCCTAGGCTGTAAGAGCACTGTGCAGAGCGAGTTGTTTCTTAGCTTCCCAAAGAGCTGCAAGCAAGATGCTTTGGGGACCAACTCGCCCTTTGGAAAGGAGACTGCACGTTGTGCCTTTAGGCTCTAGAGCAATGTTGCACACCCAGAGCAGAAGTTCTACTTCAGCCAGATGAGGCATGCAAAGAACCTGCGTTTCACAGGCCTTTGTAAGTGATGTTCCCGTTTGGTTGTAAGAGTTATGTGCAGAGCGATTTGTTTCTTAGCTTCCCACAGAGCTGGAAGCAAGATGCTTTGGGGCCCAAATCGCCCTTTGGAAAGTAGACAGCACTTTGTGCCTTGCAGCTCTAGGGCAAGGTAGCACACCCAGAGCAGAAGTTCTACTTCAGCCAGATCAGGCCTGCAAAGAAACTGCGTTTCACAGGCCTTTGTAACAGATGTCACGGTAGGCAGGAAGCAAGAGGCTTTGGGGCCAATCTCACCCTTTGGAAAGATGACTGGACGTTGTGCCTTTGAGCTCTAGGGCAATGTAGCACACCCAGAGCTGAAGTTCTACTTCAGCCAGATCAGGCCTGCAAAGAAACTGCGTTTCACAGGCCTTTGTAACAGATCTTCCCGGTAGGCTGTAAGAGCACTGTGCAGAGCGACTTGTTTCATAACTTCCCAAAGAGCTGAATGCAAGATGCTTTGGGGCCCAACTCGCCCTTTCGAAAGAAGACAGAACTTTGTGCCTTGCAGCTCTAAGGCAAGGTAGCACACCCAGAGCAGAAGTTCGACTTCAGCCAGTTCAGGTCTGCAAAGAAACTGCGTTTCACAGGCCTTTGTAAGACATGTTTCCCCTAGGCTGTAAGAGCACTGTGCAGAGCGAGTTGTTTCTTAGCTTCCCAAAGAGCTGCAAGCAAGATGCTTTGGGGACCAACTCGCCCTTTGGAAAGGAGACTGCACGATGTGCCTTTCAGACCTAGGGCAATGTGGCACACCCAGAGCTGAAGTTCTACTTCAGCCAGATCAGGCCTGCAAAGAAACTGAGTTTCACAGGCCTTTGTAAGAGTTGTTCCCGGTAGGCTGTAAGAATACTGTGCAGAGCGAGTTGTTTCTTAGCTTCCCAAAGAGCTGGAAGCAAGATACTTTGGGGCCCAACTCGCCCTTTGTTGAGAAGCCTGCACGTTGTGCCTTCCAGCTCTATGGCAATGTAGCACACTCAGAGCAGAAGTTCTACTTCAGCCAGAACAGGCCTGCAAAGAAACTGCGTTTCACAGGCCTTTGTAAGAGATGTTCCCGGTAGGCTGTAAGAGCACTGTGTAGAGCGATTTGTTTCTTAACTTCCGAAAGAGCTGGAAGAAACATGCTATGGGACCCAACTCGCCCTTTGGAAAGGAGACTGCACAGTGTGCCTTTCAGCTCTAGGGCAATGTAGCACACCCAAAGCAGAAGTTCTACTTCAGCCAGCTCAGGCCTGCAAAGAAACTGCGTTTCACAGGCCTTTGTAAGACATGTTCCCCCTAGGCTGTAAGAGCACTGTGCAGAGCGAGTTGTTTCTTATCTTCCCAAAGAGCTGGAACCAAGATGCTTTGGGGCCCAACTCACCCTTTGGAAAGGAGACTGCACGTTGTGCCTTTCAGCTCTAGGGCAATGTGGCACACCCAGAGCAGAAGTTCTACTTCGGCAAGATGAGGCCTTCAAAGAAAATGCGTTTCACAGGCCTTTGTAAGAGATGTTCCCGGTAGGCTGTAAGAGCTATGTGCAGAGCAAGTTGTTTCTTTGCTTTCCAAAGAGCTGGAAGCAAGATGCTTTGGGGCCCAACTCGCCCTTTGGAAAGAAGCTGCACATTGTGCCTTGCAGCTCTAGGGCAATGTATGACACGCAGAGCAGAAGTTCCACTTCAGCAAGATCAGGCCTGCAAAGAAACTGCGTTTCACAGCCCTTTGTAACTGATGTCCCTGTAGGCAGGAAGCAAGATGCTTTGGGGCCGATCTCGCCCTTTGGAAAGAACACTGCACGTTGTGCCTTTCAGCTCTAGGGCAATGTAGCACACCCAGAGCAGAAGTTCTACTTCAGCCAGATCAGGCCTGCAAAGAAACTGCGTTTCAGAGGCCTTTGTAAGAGATGTTCCTGGTAGGCTGTAAGAACACTGTGCAGAGCGAGTTGTTTTTTAGCTTCCCAAAGATCTGGAAGCAAGATGCTTTGTGGCGCAACTCGCCCTTTCGAATGGAGACTGCAGGTTGTGCCTTTCAGCTCTAGGGCAATGTGGCACACCCAGAGCAGAAGTTCTACTTCAGCCAGTTGAGGCCTGCAAAGAAACTGCGTTTCACTGGCCTTTGTAAGAGATGTTCCCGGTAGGCTGTAATAGCTATGTGCAGAGCAATTTGTTTCTTAGCTTCCCAAAGAGCTGGAAGCAAGATGCTTTGGGGCCCAACTCGCCCTTTGGAAAGAAGCTGCACATTGTGCCTTTCAGCTCTAGGGCAATGTAGCACACCCAGAGCAGAAGTTCTACTCCAGCCAGGTGAGGCCTGAAAAGAAACTGCGTTTCACAGGCCTTTGTAAGAGTTGTTCCCGGTAGGCTGTAAGAACACTGTGCAGAGCGAGTTGTTTCCCAGCTTCCCAAAGATCTGCAAGCAAGATGCTTTGGATCCCAACTCACCTTTTGGAAAGGAGACTGCACGTTGTGCCTTTCAGTTCTAGGGCAATGTGGCACACCCAGAGCAGAAGTTCTACTCCAGCCAGATGACGCCTGCAAAGAAACTGCGTTTCACAGGCCTTTGTAACAGATGTCTCGGTAGGCTGGAAGCAAGATGCTTTGGGGCCCAACTCGCCGTTTGGAAAGAAGACTGCACATTGTGCCGTTCAGCTCTAGGGCAATGTAGCACACCCAGAGCAGAAGTTCTACTTCAACCAGATCAGGCCTGCAAAGAAACTGCGTTTCACAGGCCTGTGTAAGAGATGTTCCCGGTAGGCTGTAAGAGCACTGTGCAGAGCGAGTTGTTTCCCAGCTTCCCAAAGATCTGCAAGCAAGATGCTTTGGATCCCAACTCACCTTTTGGAAAGGAGACTGCACGTTGTGCCTTTCAGCTCTAGGGCAATGTGGCACACCCAGAGCAGAAGTTCTACTTCAGCCAGGTGAGGCCTGCAAAGAAACTGCGTTTCACAGGCCTTTGTAAGGGATGTTCCCGGCAGGCTTTAAGAGCACTGTGCAGAGCGAGTTGTTTCTTAGCTTCCCCAAGAGCTGGAAGCAAGATGCTTTGGGGCCCAAATCGCCCTTTGGAAAGAAGACAGCACTTTGTGCCTTGCAGCTCTAGGGCAAGGTAGCACACCCAGAGCAGAAGTTCTACTTCGGCCAGATCAGGCCTGCAAAGAAACTGCGTTTCACAGGCCTCTGTAACAGATGTCCCGCTAGGCAGGAAGCAAGATGCTTTGGGGCCCAACTCGCCCTTTGGAAAGAAGACTGCACGTTGTGCCTTTCAGCCCTAGTGCAATGTGACACACCCAGAGCAGAAGTTCTACTTCAGCCAGATCAGGCCTGCAAGGAAAGTGCGTTTCACTGGCCTTTGTAAGAGATGTTCCCGGTAGGCTGTAAGAACACTGTGCAGAGCGAGCTGTTTCTTAGCTTCCCAAAGAGCTCTAAGCAAATGCTTTGGGGCTCAACTCGCCCTTTGTTAAGAAGCCTGCACGTTGTGCCTTTCAGCTTTATGGCCATGTAGCACACTCAGAGCAGAAGTTCTACTTCAGCCAGAACAGGCCTGCAAAGGATCTGCGTTTCACATGCCTTTGTAAGAGATGTTCCCGGTAGGCTGTAAGAGCACTGTGCAGAGCGAGTTGTTATTTAGCTTCCGAAAGAGATGGAAGCAAGATGCTTTGGGGCCCATCTCGACCTTTGGAAAGGAGAGTGCACGTTGTGCCTTTCAGCTCTAGGGCAATTTAGCACACTCAGAGCAGAAGTTCTACTTCAGCCGGATCAGGCCTGCAAGGAAACTGCGTTTCACAGGCCTTTGTAAGAGATGCTCCCGGTAGGCTGTAAAAGCACACTGCAGAGCGAGATGTTTCTTAGCTTGCCAAAGAGCTTGAAGCCAGATGCTTTGGGGCCCAACTCGCAATCTGTTAAGAAGCCTGCACGTTGTGCCTTTCAGCTCTATGGCAATGTAGCACACCCAGAGCAGAAGTTCTACTTCAGCCAGAGCAGGCCTGCAAAGATACTGCGTTTCATAGGCCATTTTAAGAGAGGTTCCCAGTAGACTGTGAGAGCACTGTGCAGAGCGAGTTGTTTTTTAGCTTCCCAAGAGCTGGAAGCAAGATGCTTTGGGGCCGAAATCGCCCTTTGGAAAGAAGACAGCACTTTGTGCCTTGCAGCTCTAGGGCAATGTAGGACACGCAGAGCAGAAGTTCTACTTCAGCCAGATCAGGCCTGCAAAGAAACTGCGTTTCACAGCCCTTTGTAACAGATGTCCCTGTAGGCAGGAAGCAAGATGCTTTGGGGCCCATCTCGCCCTTTGGAAAGAAGACTGCACGTTGTGCCTTTCAGCTCTAGGGCAATGTAGCACACCCAGAGCAGAAGTTCTACTTCAGCCAGATCAGGCCTGCAAAGAAACAGCGTTTGACAGGCCTTTGTAAGAGATGTTCCTGGTAGGCTGTAAGAGCACTGTGCAGAACCGTTGTTTCTTAGCTTCCATGCTGGAAGCAAGATGCTTTGAGGTCCAACTCGCCTTTGGAAAGGAGACAGCACGTTGTCCCTTTCAGCTCTAGGGCAATGTAGCACACCCAGAGCAGAAGTTCTACTTCAGCCAGATCAGGCCTGCAAAGAAACTGCGTTTCACAGGCCTTTGTAAGAGATGTTCCCGGTAGGCTGTAAGAGCACAGTGCTGAGCGAGTTGTTTCTTAGCTTCCCAAAGAGCTGGAAGCAAGATGCATTGGGGCCAACTCGCCGTTTGTTAAGAAGCCTGAACGTTGTGACTTTCAGCTCTAGGGGATTGTAGCACACTCAGAGCAGAAATTCTACTTCAGCCAGATCAGACCTGCAAATAAACTGCGTTTCACAGGCCTTTGTAGCAGATGTCCTGGTTGGCTGGAAGCAAGATGCTTTGGGGCCCAACTCGTCCTTTGGAAAGAAGACTGCACGTTTTGCCTTTCAGCTCTAGGGCAATGTGGCACACCCAGAGCAGAAGTTCTACTTCAGCCATATCAGGCCTGCAAAGAAACTGCGTTTCACCGGCCTTTGTAACAGATGTCCCGGTAGGCTGGAAGCAAGATGCTTTGGGGCCCAACTCGCCGTTTGGAAAGAAGACTGCACATTGTGCCTTTCAGGTATAGGGCAATATAGCACACCCAGAGCAGAAGTTCTACTTCAGCCAGATCAGGCCTGCAAGGAAACTGCGTTTCACAGGCCGTTGTAGCTGATGTCCCGGTTGGCTGGAAGCAAGATGCTTTGGGGCCCAACTCGTCCTTTGGAAAGAAGACTGCACGTTGTGCCTTCCAGCTCTAGGGCAATGTGGAACACCAAGAGCAGAAGTTGTACTTCAGCCAGATCAGGCTGCCAAGAAACTGCGTTTCACAGGCCTTTGTAAGAGATGTTCTCGGTAGGCTGTAAGAGCATTGTGCAGAGTGAGCTGTTTCTTAGCTTCCCAAAGAGCTGGAAGCAAGATGCTTTGGGACCCAACACGCCCTTTGGAAAGGAGACTGCATGTGGTGCCTTTCAGCTCTGGGGCAATGTGGCACACCCAGAGCAGAAGCTCTACTTCAGCCAGAGCAGGCCTGCAAAGAAACTGCGTTTGACAGGCCTTTGTAAGAGATGTTCCTGGTGGGCTGTAAGAGCACTGTGCAGAGCCAGTTGTTTCTTAGATTCCAAGAGCTGGAAGCAAGATGCTTTGAGGTCCAACTCGCCCTTTGGAAAGGAGACACCACGTTGTCCCTTTCAGCTCTAGGGCAATGTAGCACACCCAGAGCAGAAGTTCTACTTCAGCCAGATCAGGCCTGCAAAGAAACTGCGTTTCACAGGCCTTTGTAACAGATGTTCCCGGTAGGCTGTAAGAGCTGTGTGCAGAGTAAGTTGTTTCTTAGCTTCCCAAAGAGCTGGAAGCAAGATGCATTGGGGCCAACTCGCCGTTTGTTAAGAAGCCTGAACGTTGTGACTTTCAGCTCTAGGGGATTGTAGCACACTCAGAGCAGAAATTCTACTTCAGCCAGCTCAGGCCTGGAAATAAACTGCGTTTCACAGGCCTTTGTAGCAGATGTCACGGTTGGCTGGAAGCAAGATGCTTTGGGGCCCAACTCGTCCTTTTGAAAGAAGACTGCACGTTGTGCCTTTCAGCTCTAGGGCAATGAGGCACACCAAGAGCAGAAGTTCTACTTCAGCCAGATCAGGCCTGCAAAGAAACTGCGTTTCACAGGCATTTGTAAGAGATGTTCCTGGTAGGCTGTAAGAGCACAGTGCAGAGCGAGTTGTTTCTTAGCTTCCCAATGAGGTGGAACCAAGATGCTTTGGGGCCCAACTCGCCCTGTGGAAAGGACACTGCACGTTGTGCCTTTCAGCTCTAGGGCAATGCGGCACACCCAGAGCAGAAGTTCTACCTCAGCCAGATCAGGCCTGCAAAGAAACTGCGTTTCACAGGCCTTTGTAAGAGATGTTCCTGGTAGGCTGTAAGAGCTGTGTGCAGAGTAAGTTGTTTCTTAGCTTCCCAAAGAGCTGGAAGAAAGATGCTTTGGGGCCCAACTCGCCCTTTGGAAAGAAGCTGCACATTGTGCCTTTCATCTCTAGGGCAATGTAGCACACCCAGAGCAGAAGTTCTACTTCACTCAGATCAGGCCTGCAAAGGAACTGCGTTTCACAGGCCTTTGTAAGAGAGGTTCCAGGTAGGCTGTAAGAGGTCTGTGGAGAGCAAGTTGTTTCTTAGCTTTCCAAAGGCTGGAGGCAAGATGCTTTGGAGTCAAAGTCGCCCTTTGTTAAGAAGCCTGCACGTTGTGCCTTTCAGCTCCAGGGCAATGTGGCACAGCCAGAGCAGACGTTCTCCTTCAGCCAGATGAGACCTGCAAAGAACTGCATTCCACAGGCCTTTGTAAGAGATGTTCCTGGTAGGCTGTAAGAGCACTGTTCAGGGCGAGTTGTTTCTTAGCTTCCCAAAGAGCTGGAAGCAAGATGCTTTTGGGCTCAACTCGCCCTTTGGAAAGAAGACTGCACGTTGTGCCTTTCAGCTCTAGGGCAATGTAGCACACTCAGAGCAGAAGTTCTACTTCAGCCAGATCAGGCCTGCAAAGAAACTGCGTTTCACAGGCCTTTGTAAGAGATGTTCCCGGTAGGCTGTAAGAGCTGTGTGCAGCGTAAGTTGTTTCTTAGCTTCCCAAAGAGCTGGAAGCAAGATGCTTTTGGGCTCAACTCGCCCTTTGGAAAGAAGACTGCACGTTGTGCCTTTCAGCTCTAGGGCAATGTAGCACACTCAGAGCAGAAGTTCTACTTCAGGCAGATCAGGCCTGCAAAGATACTGCATTTCACAGGCCTTTGTAAGAGATGTTCTCGGTAGGCTGTAAGAGCATTGTGCAGAGTGAGCTGTTTCTTAGCTTCCCAAAGAGCTGGAAGCAAGATGCTTTGGGACCCAACACGCCCTTTGGAAAGGAGACTGCATGTGGTGCCTTTCAGCTCTGGGGCAATGTGGCACACCCAGAGCAGAAGTTCTACTTCAGCCAGAGCAGGCCTGCAAAGAAACTGCGTTTGACAGGCCTTTGTAAGAGATGTTCCTGGTGGGCTGTAAGAGCACTGTGCAGAGCCAGTTGTTTCTTAGATTCCAAGACCTGGAAGCAAGATGCTTTGAGGTCCAACTCGCCCTTTGGAAAGGAGACAGCACGTTGTCCCTTTCAGCTCTAGGGCAATGTAGCACACCCAGAGCAGAAGTTCTACTTCAGCCAGATCAGGCCTGCAAAGAAACTGCGTTTCACAGGCCTTTGTAAGAGATGTTCCCGGTAGGCTGTAAGAGCTGTGTGCAGAGTAAGTTGTTTCTTAGCTTCCCAAAGAGCTGGAAGCAAGATGCATTGGGGCCAACTCGCCGTTTGTTAAGAAGCCTGAACGTTGTGACTTTCAGCTCTAGGGGATTGTAGCACACTCAGAGCAGAAATTCTACTTCAGCCAGCTCAGGCCTGGAAATAAACTGCGTTTCACAGGCCTTTGTAGCAGATGTCACGGTTGGCTGGAAGCAAGATGCTTTGGGGCCCAACTCGTCCTTTGGAAAGAAGACTGCACGTTGTGCCTTTCAGCTCTAGGGCAATGTGGCACACCAAGAGCAGAAGTTCTACTTCAGCCAGATCAGGCCTGCAAAGAAACTGCGTTTCACAGGACTTTGTAAGAGATGTTCCTGGTAGGCTGTAAGAGCACAGTGCAGAGCGAGTTGTTTCTTAGCTTCCCAATGAGGTGGAACCAAGATGCTTTGGGGCCCAACTCGCCCTTTGGAAAGGACACTGCACGTTGTGCCTTTCAGCTCTAGGGAAATGTGGCACACCCAGAGCAGAAGTTCTACCTCAGCCAGATCAGGCCTGCAAAGAAACTGCGTTTCACAGGCCTTTGTAAGAGATGTTCCCGGTAGGCTGTAAGAGCTATGTGCAGAGTAAGTTGTTTCTTAGCTTCCCAAAGAGCTGGAAGAAAGATGCTTTGGGGCCCAACTCGCCCTTTGGAAAGAAGCTGCACATTGTGCCTTTCATCTCTAGGGCAATGTAGCACACCCAGAGCAGAAGTTCTACTTCACCCAGATCAGGCCTGCAAAGAAACTGCGTTTCACAGGCCTTTGTAAGAGAGGTTCCAGGTAGGCTGTAAGAGGTCTGTGGAGAGCAAGTTGTTTCTTAGCTTTCCAAAGGCTGGAGGCAAGATGCTTTGGAGCCAAAGTCGCCCTTTGTTAAGAAGCCTGCACGTTGTTCCTTTCAGCTCCAGGGCAATGTGGCACACCCAGAGCAGACGTTCTCCTTCAGCCAGATGAGACCTGCAAAGAACTGCATTTCACAGGCCTTTGTAAGAGATGTTCCTGGTAGGCTGTAAGAGCACTGTTCAGGGCGAGTTGTTTCTTAGCTTCCCAAAGAGCTGGAAGCAAGATGCTTTTGGGCTCAACTCGCCCTTTGGAAAGAAGACTGCACGTTGTGCCTTTCAGCTCTAGGGCAATGTAGCACACTCAGAGCAGAAGTTCTACTTCAGCCAGATCAGGCCTGCAAAGATACTGCGTTTCAAAGGCCGTTTTAAGAGATTTTCCCGGTAGACTGTGAGAGAACTGTGCTGAGCGAGTTGTTTCTTAGCTTTCCAAGAGCTGGAAGCAAGATGCTTTGGGGCCCAAATCGCCCTTTGGAAAGAAGACAGCACTTTGTTCCTTGCAGCTCTAGGGCAATGTAGGACACCCAGAGCGGAAGGTCAACTTTACCCAAAATCAGGCCTGAAAAGAAAGTGCGTTTCACAGCCCTTTGTAAGAGATGTTCCTGGTAGGCTGTAAGAACACTGTGCAGAGCGAGCTCTTTCTTAGCTTCCCAAAGAGCTGGAAGCAAGATGCTTTGGGGCCCAACTCGCACTTTGTTAAGAAGCCTGCACGTTGTGCCTTTCAGCTCTATGGCAGTGTAGCACACACAGAGCAGAAGTTCTACTTCAGAGAGAACAGGCCTGCAAAGAAAGTGCGTTTCACATGCCTTTGTAAGAGATGTTCCCGGTAGGCTGTAAGAGCACTGTGTAGAGCGATTTGTTTCTTAGCTTCCGAAAGAGCTGGAAGCAACATGCTATGGGGCCCAACTCGGCCTTTGGAAAGGAGACTGCACAGTGTGCCTTTCAGCACTAGGGCAATGTAGCACACTCAGAGCAGAAGATCTACTTCAGCCAGCGCAGGCATGCAAAGAACCTGCGTTTCACAGGCCTTTGTAAGAGATCTTCCCGGTAGGCTGTAAGAGCACTGTGCAGTCGAGTTGTTTCTTAGCTTCCCAAAGTGATGGAAGCAAGATGCTTTGGTGCCCAACTCGCCCTTTGGAAAGGAGACTGCACGTTGTGCCTTTCATCTCTAGGGCAATGTGGCACACCCAGAGCAGAAGTTCTACTCCAGCCAGGTGAGGCCTGCAAAGAAACTGCGTTTCACAGGCCTTTGTAAGAGATGTTCCCGGTAGGCTGTAAGAGCACTGTGCAGAGCGAGTTGTTTCTTAGCTTACCAAAGAGCTGGAAGCAAGATGCTTTCGGGCCCAACTCGGCATCTGTTAAGAAGCCTGCACGTTGTGCCTTTCAGCTCTAGGGCAATGTGGCACACCCAGAGCAGAAGTTCGACTTCAGCCAGGTGAGGCCTGCAAATAAACTGCGTTTCACAGGCCTTTGTAAGAGATCTTCCCGGTAGGCTGTAAGAGAACTGTGCAGAGCGAGTTGTTTCTTAGCTTCCCAAAGAGCTGGAAGCAAGATGCTTTGGGGCCCAACTCGCCCTTTGTTAAGAAGCCTGCACGTTGTGCCTTTCAGCTCTAGGGCAATGTGGCACACCTAGAGCAGAATTTCTACATCAGCTAGATGAGGCCTGCAAAGAAAGTGCGTTTCACAGGCCTTTGTAAGAGATGTTCCCGGTAGGCTGTAAGAGCACTGTGCAGAGCGAGTTGTTTCTTAGCTTCCCAAAGAGCTGCAAGCAAGATGCTTTGGGGACCAACTCGACCTTTGGAAAGGAGACTGCACGTTGTGCCTTTCAGCCCTAGGGCAATGTGGCACACACAGCGCAGAACTTCTACTTCAGCCAGATCAGGCCTGCAAAGAAACTGCGTTTCACAGGCCTTTGTAAGAGAAGTTCCCGGTAGGCTGTAAGAGCACTGTGCAGAGCGAGTTGTTTCTCAGCTTTCCAAAGAGCTGGAAGCAAGATGCTTTTTGGCCCAACTCGCCCTTTGGAAAGGAGACTGCACGTTGTGCCTTTCAGCCCTAGGGCAATGTGGCACACCCAGAGCAGAAGTTCTACTTCAGCCTGATCAGGCCTCCAAAGAAACTGAGTTTCACAGGCCTTTGTAAGAGTTGTTCCTGCTAGGCTGTAAGAACACTGTGCAGAGCGAGTTGTTTCATAACTTCCCAAAGAGCTGCAAGCAAGATGCCTTGGGGCCCAACTCGCCCTTTGTTAAGAATCCTGCACGTTGTGCCTTCCAGCTCTATGGCAATGTAGCACACTCCGAGCAGAAGTTCTACTTCAGCCAGCTCAGGCCTGCAAAGAAACTGCGTTTCACAGGCATTTGTAAGACATATTCCCCCTAGGCTGTAAGAGCACTGTGCAGAGCGAGTTGTTTCTTAGCTTCCCAAAGAGCTGCAAGCAAGATGCTTTGGGGACCAACTCGCCCTTTGGAAAGGAGACTGCACGTTGTGCCTTTAGGCTCTAGAGCAATGTTGCACACCCAGAGCAGAAGTTCTACTTCAGCCAGATGAGGCATGCAAAGAACCTGCGTTTCACAGGCCTTTGTAAGAGATGTTCCCGTTTGGTTGTAAGAGTTATGTGCAGAGCGATTTGTTTCTTAGCTTCCCACAGAGCTGGAAGCAAGATGCTTTGGGGCCCAAATCGCCCTTTGGAAAGTAGACAGCACTTTGTGCCTTGCAGCTCTAGGGCAAGGTAGCACACCCAGAGCAGAAGTTCTACTTCAGCCAGATCAGGCCTGCAAAGAAACTGCGTTTCACAGGCCTTTGTAACAGATGTCACGGTAGGCAGGAAGCAAGAGGCTTTGGGGCCAATCTCACCCTTTGGAAAGATGACTGGACGTTGTGCCTTTGAGCTCTAGGGCAATGTAGCACACCCAGAGCTGAAGTTCTACTTCAGCCAGATCAGGCCTGCAAAGAAACTGCGTTTCACAGGCCTTTGTAACAGATCTTCCCGGTAGGCTGTAAGAGCACTGTGCAGAGCGACTTGTTTCATAACTTCCCAAAGAGCTGAATGCAAGATGCTTTGGGGCCCAACTCGCCCTTTCGAAAGAAGACAGAACTTTGTGCCTTGCAGCTCTAAGGCAAGGTAGCACACCCAGAGCAGAAGTTCGACTTCAGCCAGTTCAGGTCTGCAAAGAAACTGCGTTTCACAGGCCTTTGTAAGACATGTTTCCCCTAGGCTGTAAGAGCACTGTGCAGAGCGAGTTGTTTCTTAGCTTCCCAAAGAGCTGCAAGCAAGATGCTTTGGGGACCAACTCGCCCTTTGGAAAGGAGACTGCACGATGTGCCTTTCAGACCTAGGGCAATGTGGCACACCCAGAGCTGAAGTTCTACTTCAGCCAGATCAGGCCTGCAAAGAAACTGAGTTTCACAGGCCTTTGTAAGAGTTGTTCCCGGTAGGCTGTAAGAATACTGTGCAGAGCGAGTTGTTTCTTAGCTTCCCAAAGAGCTGGAAGCAAGATACTTTGGGGCCCAACTCGCCCTTTGTTGAGAAGCCTGCACGTTGTGCCTTCCAGCTCTATGGCAATGTAGCACACTCAGAGCAGAAGTTCTACTTCAGCCAGAACAGGCCTGCAAAGAAACTGCGTTTCACAGGCCTTTGTAAGAGATGTTCCCGGTAGGCTGTAAGAGCACTGTGTAGAGCGATTTGTTTCTTAACTTCCGAAAGAGCTGGAAGAAACATGCTATGGGACCCAACTCGCCCTTTGGAAAGGAGACTGCACAGTGTGCCTTTCAGCTCTAGGGCAATGTAGCACACCCAAAGCAGAAGTTCTACTTCAGCCAGCTCAGGCCTGCAAAGAAACTGCGTTTCACAGGCCTTTGTAAGACATGTTCCCCCTAGGCTGTAAGAGCACTGTGCAGAGCGAGTTGTTTCTTATCTTCCCAAAGAGCTGGAACCAAGATGCTTTGGGGCCCAACTCGCCCTTTGGAAAGGAGACTGCACGTTGTGCCTTTCAGCTCTAGGGCAATGTGGCACACCCAGAGCAGAAGTTCTACTTCGGCAAGATGAGGCCTTCAAAGAAAATGCGTTTCACAGGCCTTTGTAAGAGATGTTCCCGGTAGGCTGTAAGAGCTATGTGCAGAGCAAGTTGTTTCTTTGCTTTCCAAAGAGCTGGAAGCAAGATGCTTTGGGGCCCAACTCGCCCTTTGGAAAGAAGCTGCACATTGTGCCTTGCAGCTCTAGGGCAATGTATGACACGCAGAGCAGAAGTTCCACTTCAGCAAGATCAGGCCTGCAAAGAAACTGCGTTTCACAGCCCTTTGTAACTGATGTCCCTGTAGGCAGGAAGCAAGATGCTTTGGGGCCCATCTCGCCCTTTGGAAAGAACACTGCACGTTGTGCCTTTCAGCTCTAGGGCAATGTAGCACACCCAGAGCAGAAGTTCTACTTCAGCCAGATCAGGCCTGCAAAGAAACTGCGTTTCAGAGGCCTTTGTAAGAGATGTTCCTGGTAGGCTGTAAGAACACTGTGCAGAGCGAGTTGTTTTTTAGCTTCCCAAAGATCTGGAAGCAAGATGCTTTGTGGCGCAACTCGCCCTTTCGAATGGAGACTGCAGGTTGTGCCTTTCAGCTCTAGGGCAATGTGGCACACCCAGAGCAGAAGTTCTACTTCAGCCAGTTGAGGCCTGCAAAGAAACTGCGTTTCACTGGCCTTTGTAAGAGATGTTCCCGGTAGGCTGTAATAGCTATGTGCAGAGCAATTTGTTTCTTAGCTTCCCAAAGAGCTGGAAGCAAGATGCTTTGGGGCCCAACTCGCCCTTTGGAAAGAAGCTGCACATTGTGCCTTTCAGCTCTAGGGCAATGTAGCACACCCAGAGCAGAAGTTCTACTCCAGCCAGGTGAGGCCTGAAAAGAAACTGCGTTTCACAGGCCTTTGTAAGAGTTGTTCCCGGTAGGCTGTAAGAACACTGTGCAGAGCGAGTTGTTTCCCAGCTTCCCAAAGATCTGCAAGCAAGATGCTTTGGGCCCCAACTCACCTTTTGGAAAGGAGACTGCACGTTGTGCCTTTCAGTTCTAGGGCAATGTGGCACACCCAGAGCAGAAGTTCTACTCCAGCCAGATGACGCCTGCAAAGAAACTGCGTTTCACAGGCCTTTGTAACAGATGTCTCGGTAGGCTGGAAGCAAGATGCTTTGGGGCCCAACTCGCCGTTTGGAAAGAAGACTGCACATTGTGCCGTTCAGCTCTAGGGCAATGTAGCACACCCAGAGCAGAAGTTCTACTTCAACCAGATCAGGCCTGCAAAGAAACTGCGTTTCACAGGCCTGTGTAAGAGATGTTCCCGGTAGGCTGTAAGAGCACTGTGCAGAGCGAGTTGTTTCCCAGCTTCCCAAAGATCTGCAAGCAAGATGCTTTGGATCCCAACTCACCTTTTGGAAAGGAGACTGCACGTTGTGCCTTTCAGCTCTAGGGCAATGTGGCACACCCAGAGCAGAAGTTCTACTTCAGCCAGGTGAGGCCTGCAAAGAAACTGCGTTTCACAGGCCTTTGTAAGGGATGTTCCCGGCAGGCTTTAAGAGCACTGTGCAGAGCGAGTTGTTTCTTAGCTTCCCCAAGAGCTGGAAGCAAGATGCTTTGGGGCCCAAATCGCCCTTTGGAAAGAAGACAGCACTTTGTGCCTTGCAGCTCTAGGGCAAGGTAGCACACCCAGAGCAGAAGTTCTACTTCGGCCAGATCAGGCATGCAAAGAAACTGCGTTTCACAGGCCTCTGTAACAGATGTCCCGCTAGGCAGGAAGCAAGATGCTTTGGGGCCCAACTCGCCCTTTGGAAAGAAGACTGCACGTTGTGCCTTTCAGCCCTAGTGCAATGTGACACACCCAGAGCAGAAGTTCTACTTCAGCCAGATCAGGCCTGCAAGGAAAGTGCGTTTCACTGGCCTTTGTAAGAGATGTTCCCGGTAGGCTGTAAGAACACTGTGCAGAGCGAGCTGTTTCTTAGCTTCCCAAAGAGCTCTAAGCAAATGCTTTGGGGCTCAACTCGCCCTTTGTTAAGAAGCCTGCACGTTGTGCCTTTCAGCTTTATGGCCATGTAGCACACTCAGAGCAGAAGTTCTACTTCAGCCAGAACAGGCCTGCAAAGGATCTGCGTTTCACATGCCTTTGTAAGAGATGTTCCCGGTAGGCTGTAAGAGCACTGTGCAGAGCGAGTTGTTATTTAGCTTCCGAAAGAGATGGAAGCAAGATGCTTTGGGGCCCATCTCGACCTTTGGAAAGGAGAGTGCACGTTGTGCCTTTCAGCTCTAGGGCAATGTAGCACACTCAGAGCAGAAGTTCTACTTCAGCCGGATCAGGCCTGCAAGGAAACTGCGTTTCACAGGCCTTTGTAAGAGATGCTCCCGGTAGGCTGTAAAAGCACACTGCAGAGCGAGTTGTTTCTTAGCTTGCCAAAGAGCTTGAAGCCAGATGCTTTGGGGCCCAACTCGCAATCTGTTAAGAAGCCTGCACGTTGTGCCTTTCAGCTCTATGGCAATGTAGCACACCCAGAGCAGAAGTTCTACTTCAGCCAGAGCAGGCCTGCAAAGATACTGCGTTTCATAGGCCATTTTAAGAGAGGTTCCCAGTAGACTGTGAGAGCACTGTGCAGAGCGAGTTGTTTTTTAGCTTCCCAAGAGCTGGAAGCAAGATGCTTTGGGGCCGAAATCGCCCTTTGGAAAGAAGACAGCACTTTGTGCCTTGCAGCTCTAGGGCAATGTAGGACACCCAGAGCAGAAGTTCTACTTCAGCCAGATCAGGCCTGCAAAGAAACTGCGTTTCACAGCCCTTTGTAACAGATGTCCCTGTAGGCAGGAAGCAAGATGCTTTGGGGCCCATCTCGCCCTTTGGAAAGAAGACTGCACGTTGTGCCTTTCAGCTCTAGGGCAATGTAGCACACCCAGAGCAGAAGTTCTACTTCAGTCAGATCAGGCCTGCAAAGAAACAGCGTTTGACAGGCCTTTGTAAGAGATGTTCCTGGTAGGCTGTAAGAGCACTGTGCAGAACCGTTGTTTCTTAGCTTCCATGCTGGAAGCAAGATGCTTTGAGGTCCAACTCGCCTTTGGAAAGGAGACAGCACGTTGTCCCTTTCAGCTCTAGGGCAATGTAGCACACCCAGAGCAGAAGTTCTACTTCAGCCAGATCAGGCCTGCAAAGAAACTGCGTTTCACAGGCCTTTGTAAGAGATGTTCCCGGTAGGCTGTAAGAGCACAGTGCTGAGCGAGTTGTTTCTTAGCTTCCCAAAGAGCTGGAAGCAAGATGCATTGGGGCCAACTCGCCGTTTGTTAAGAAGCCTGAACGTTGTGACTTTCAGCTCTAGGGGATTGTAGCACACTCAGAGCAGAAATTCTACTTCAGCCAGATCAGACCTGCAAATAAACTGCGTTTCACAGGCCTTTGTAGCAGATGTCCTGGTTGGCTGGAAGCAAGATGCTTTGGGGCCCAACTCGTCCTTTGGAAAGAAGACTGCACGTTTTGCCTTTCAGCTCTAGGGCAAAGTGGCACACCCAGAGCAGAAGTTCTACTTCAGCCATATCAGGCCTGCAAAGAAACTGCGTTTCACCGGCCTTTGTAACAGATGTCCCGGTAGGCTGGAAGCAAGATGCTTTGGGGCCCAACTCGCCGTTTGGAAAGAAGACTGCACATTGTGCCTTTCAGGTATAGGGCAATATAGCACACCCAGAGCAGAAGTTCTACTTCAGCCAGATCAGGCCTGCAAGGAAACTGCGTTTCACAGGCCGTTGTAGCTGATGTCCCGGTTGGCTGGAAGCAAGATGCTTTGGGGCCCAACTCGTCCTTTGGAAAGAAGACTGCACGTTGTGCCTTCCAGCTCTAGGGCAATGTGGAACACCAAGAGCAGAAGTTGTACTTCAGCCAGATCAGGCTGCCAAGAAACTGCGTTTCACAGGCCTTTGTAAGAGATGTTCCCGGTAGGCTGTAAGAGCACTGTGCACAGTGAGCTGTTTCTTAGCTTCCCAAAGAGCTGGAAGCAAGATGCTTTGGGTCCCAACACGCCCTTTGGAAAGGAGACTGCATGTGGTGCCTTTCAGCTCTAGGGCAATGTGGCACACCCAGAGCAGAAGTTCTACTTCAGCCGGATCAGGCCTGCAAGGAAACTGCGTTTCACAGGCCTTTGTAAGAGATGTTCCCGGTAGGCTGTAAGAGCACTGTGCACAGTGAGCTGTTACTTAGCTTCCCAAGAGCTGGAAGCAAGATGCTTTGGGGCCGAAATCGCCCTTTGGAAAGAACACAGCACTTTGTGCCTTGCAGCTCTAGGGCAATGTAGGACACGCAGAGCAGAAGTTCTACAGCAGCCAGATCAGGCCTGCAAAGAAACTGCGTTTGACAGGCCTTTGTAAGAGATGTTCCTGGTAGGCTGTAAGAGCACTGTGCAGAATCAGTTGTTTCTTAGCTTCCAAGAGCTGGAAGCAAGATGCTTTGAGGCCCAACTCGCTCTTTGGAAAGGAGACAGCACGTTGTCCCTTTCAGCTCTAGGGCAATGTAGCACACCCAGAGCAGAAGTTCTACTTCAGCCAGATCAGGCCTGCAAAGAAACTGCGTTTGACAGGCCTTTGTAAGAGATGTTCCCGGTAGGCTGTAAGAGCACAGTGCAGAGCGAGTTGTTTCTTAGCTTCCCAATGAGCTGGAACCAAGATGCTTTGGGGCCCAACACGCCCTTTGTTAAGAAGACTGCACGTTTTGGCTTTCAGCTCTAGGGCAATGTGGCACACCCAGAGCAGAAGTTCTACTTCAGCCAGATCAGGCCTGCAAAGAAACTGCGTTTCACAGGCCTTTGTAAGAGATGTTCCCGGTAGGCTGTAAGAGCACTGCGCAGAGCGAGTTGTTTCTTAGCTTCCCAAAGAGCTGCAAGCAAGATGCTTTCGGCCCCAAGTCGCCCTTTGGAAAGGAGACTGCACGTTGTGCCTTTCAGCTCTGGGGCAATGTGGCACACCAAGAGCAGAAGTTCTTCTTCAGCCAGATCAGGCCTGCAAAGAAACTGCGTTTCACAGGCCTTTGTAAGAGATGTTCCCATTAGGCTGTAAGAACACTGTGCAGAGCGCGTTGTTTCTCAGCTTCCCAAAGAGCTGGAAGCAAGATGCTTTGGGGCCCAACTCGCCCTTTGGAAAGGAGACTGCACGTTGTGCCTTTCAGCTGTAGGGCAATGTGGCACACCCAGAGCAGAAGTTCTACTTCAGCCAGAGCAGGCCTGCAAAGAAACTGCGTTTCACAGGCCTTTGTAAGAGATGTTCCCGCTAGGGTGTAAGAACACTGTGCAGAGCGAGTTGTTTTTTAGCTTCCCAAAGTTCTGGAAGCAAGATACTTTGTGGCGCAACTCGCCCTTTCGAATGGAGACTGCAGGTTGTGCCTGTCAGCTCTAGGGCAAAGTGGCACACCCAGAGCAGAAGTTCTACTTCAGCCAGATGAGGCCTGCAAAGAAACTGCGTGTCTCAGGCCTTTGTAAGAGATGTTCCCGGTAGGCTGTAAGAGCTATGTGCAGAGAAAGTTGTTTCTTAGCTTCCCAAAGAGCTGGAAGCAAGATGCATTGGGGCCAACTCGCCGTTTGTTAAGAAGCCTGAACGTTGTGACTTTCAGCTCTAGGGGATTGTAGCACACTCAGAGCAGAAATTCTACTTCAGCCAGATCAGGCCTGCAAATAAACTGCGTGTCACAGGCCTTTGTAGCAGATGTCCCGGTTGGCTGGACGCAAGATGCTTTGGGGCCCAACTCGTCCTTTGGAAAGAAGACTGCACGTTGTGCCTTTCAGCTCTAGGGCAATGTGGCACACCAAGAGCAGAAGTTCTACTTCAGCCAGATCAGGCCTGCAAGGAAACTGCGTTCCACATGCCTTTGTAAGAGATGCTCCCGGTAGGCTGTAAGAGCACAGTGCAGAGCGAGTTGTTTCTTAGCTTGCCAAAGAGCTTGAAGCCAGATGCTTTGGGGCCCAACTCGCCCTTTGTTAAGAAGCCTGCACGTTGTGCCTTTCAGCTCTATGGCAATGTAGCACACCCAGAGCAGAAGTTCTACTTCAGCCAGAGCAGGCCTGAAAAGAAACTGCGTTTCACAGGCCGTTGTAAGAGATGTTCCCGGTAGACTGTGAGAGCACTGTGCAGAGCGAGTTGTTTCTTTGCTTCCCAAAGCTGGAAGCAAGATGCTTTGGGGCCGAAATCGCCCTTTGGAAAGAAGACAGCACTTTGTGCCTTGCAGCTCTAGGGCAATGTAGGACAGGCAGAGCAGAAGATGTACTTCAGCCAGATCAGGCCTGCAAAGAAACTGCGTTTCACAGCCCTTTGTAACAGATGTCCCTGTAGGCAGGAAGCAAGATGCTTTGGGGCCCAACTCGCCCTTTGGAAAGGAGACTGCACGTTGTGCCTTTCAGCTCTAGGGCAATGTGGCACACCCAGAGCAGAAGTTCTACTTCAGCAAGATGAGGCCTTCAAAGAATATGCGTTACACAGGCCTTTGTAAGAGATGTTCCCGATAGGCTGTAAGAGCTATGTGCAGAGCAAGTTGTTTCTTAGCTTGCCAAAGAGCTGGAAGCAAGATGCTTTGGGGCCCAACTCGCCCTTTGGAAAGAAGCTGCACATTGTGCCTTTCAGCTCTAGGGCAAAGTAGCACACCCAGAGCAGAAGTCCTACTTCAGCCAGATCAGGCCTGCAAAGAAACTGCGTTTCACAGGCCATTGTAAGAGATGTTCCCGGTAGGCGGTAAGAGCTATGTGCAGAGCGAGTTGTTTCTTAGCTTCCCAAAGAGCTGGGAGCAAGATGCTTTGGGGCCCAACTCGCCCTTTGGAAAGAAGCTGCACATTGTGCATTGCAGCTCTAGGGCAATGTATGACATGTAGAGCTGAAGCTCCACTTCAGCAAGATGAGGCCTGCAAAGAAACTGCGTTTCACAGGCCTTTGTAAGAGATGTTCCCGGTAGGCTGTAATAGCTATGTGCAGAGCGAGTTGTTTCTTAGCTTCCCAAAGAGCTGGAAGCAAGATGCTTTGGGGCCCAACTCGCTGTTTGGAAAGAAGACTGCACATTGTGCCGTTCAGCTCTAGGGCAATGTAGCACACCCAGAGCAGAAGTTCTACTTCAACCAGATCATGCCTGCAAAGAAACTGCGTTTCACAGGCCTTTGTAAGGGATGTTCCCGGTAGGCTGTAAGAGCACTGTGCAGAGCGAGTTGTTTCCCAGCTTCCCAAAGATCTGCAAGCAAGATGCTTTGGATCCCAACTCACCTTTTGGAAAGGAGACTGCACGTTGTTCCTTTCATCTCTAGGGCAATGTAGCACACCCAGAGCAGAAGTTCTACTTCACCCAGATCAAGCCTGCAAAGAAACTGTGTTTCACAGGCCTTTGTAAGAGAAGTTCCAGGTAGGCTGTAAGAGGTCTGTGGAGAGCAAGTTGTTTCATAGCTTTCCAAAGGCTGGAGGCAAGATGCTTTGGAGCCAAAGTCGCCCTTTGTTAAGAAGCCTGCACGTTGTGCCTTTCAGCTCCAGGGCAATGTGGCACACCCAGAGCAGACGTTCTCCTTCAGCCAGATGAGACCTGCAAAGAACTGCATTTCACAGGCCTTTGTAAGAGATGTTCCTGGTAGGCTGTAAGAGCACTGTTCAGGGCGAGTTGTTTCTTAGCTTCCCAAAGAGCTGGAAGCAAGATGCTTTTGGGCTCAACTCGCCCTTTGGAAAGAAGACTGCAAGTTGTGCCTTTCAGCTCTAGGGCAATGTAGCACACTCAGAGCAGAAGTTCTACTTCAGCCAGATCAGGCCTGCAAAGATACTGCGTTTCAAAGGCCTTTTTAAGAGATGTTCCCGGTAGACTGTGAGAGAACTGTGCTGAGCGAGTTGTTTCTTAGCTTCCCAAGAGCTGGAAGCAAGATGCTTTGGGGCCCAAATCGCCCTTTGGAAAGAAGACAGCACTTTGTGCCTTGCAGCTCTAGGGAAATGTAGGACACCCAGAGCAGAAGTTCAACTTCACCCACATCAGGCCTGCAAAGAAAGTGCGTTTCACAGCCCTTTGTGACAGATGTCCCGGTAGGCAGGAAGCAAGATGCTTTGGGGCTCAACTCGCCCTTTGGAAAGAAGACTGCACGTTGTGCCTTTCAGCTCTAGGGCAATGTGGCACACCCAGAGAAGAAGTTCTTCTTCAGCCAGATCAGGACTGCAAAGAAACTGCGTTTCACAGGCCTTTGTAAGAGATGTTCCCAGTAGGCTGTAATAGCTATGTGCAGAGCAATTTGTTTCTTAGCTTCCCAAAGAGCTGGAAGCAAGATGCTTTGGGGCCCAACTCGCCCTTTGGAAAGAAGCGGCACATTGTGCCTTTCAGCTCTAGGGCAATGTGGCACACCCAGTGCAGAAGTTCTACTTCAGCCAGATGAGGCCTGCAAAGAAACTGCGTTTCACAGGCCTTTCTAAGAGATGTTCTCGGTAGGCTGTAAGAGCACTGTGCAGAGCGACTTGTTTCATAGCTTACCAAAGAGCTGAATGCAAGATGCTTTGGGGCCCAACTCGCCCTTTGGAAAGAAGACAGAACTTTGTGCCTTGAAGCTCTAAGGCAAGGTAGCACACCCAGAGCAGAAGTTCTACTTCAGCCAGATCAGGCCTGCAAAGAAACTGCGTTTCACCGGCCTTTGTAACAGATGTCCCGGTAGGCTGGAAGCAAGATGCTTTGGGGCCCAACTCGCCGTTTGGAAAGGAGCCTGCACGTTGTGCCTTTCTGCTCTAGGGAAATGTAGCACACCCAGAGCAGAAGTTCTACTTAAACCAGATCAGGCCTGCAAAGACACTGCGTTTCTCAGGTCTTTGTAAGGGATGTTCCCGGTAGGCAGTAAGAGCACTGTGCAGAGCGAGTTGTTTCTTAGCGTCCCGAAGAGCTGGAAGCAAGATGCGTTGGGGCCCAACTCGCCCTTTGTCAAGAAGCCTGCACGTTGTGCCTTCCAGCTCTATGGCAATGTAGCACACTCAGAGCAGAAGTTCTACTTCAGCCAGATCAGGCCTGCAAAAAAACGGCGTTTCACAGGCCTTTGTAACAGATGTTCCCGGTAAGCTGTAAGAGCAGTGTGCGGAGTGAGTTGTTTCTTAGCTTCCCAAAGAGCTGGAAGCAAGATGCGTTGGGTCCCAACTCGCCCATTGGAAAGGAGACTGCACATTGTGCCTTTCAGCTCTAGGGCAATGTAGCACACCCAAAGCAGAAGTTCTACTTCAGCCAGCTCAGGCCTGCAAAGAAACTGCGATTCACAGCCCTTTGTAAGAGATGTTCCCGGTTGGCTGCAAGAGCACTGTGCAGACCGAGCTTTTTCTTAGCTTCGCAAAGAGCTGGAAGCAAGATGCGTGGGGCCCAACTCGCACTTTTTTAAGAAGCCTGCACGTTGTGCCTTTCAGCTCTATGGCAGTGTAGCACCCACAGAGCAGATGTTCTACTTCAGAGAGAACAGGCCTGCAAAGAAACTGCGTTTCACATGCCTTTGTAAGAGATGTTCCCGGTAGGCTGTAAGAGCACTGTGTAGAGCGATTTGTTTCTTAGCTTCCGAAAGAGCTGGAAGCAACATGCTACGGGGCCCAACTCGCCCTTTGGAAAGGAGACTGCACGTTGTGCCTTTCAGCTCTAGGGCAATGTAGCACACTCAGAGCAGAGGATCTACTTCAGCCAGAACAGGCCTGCAAAGAACCTGCGTTTCACAGGCCTTTGTAAGAGATGTTGCCGGTAGGCTCTAAGAGCACTGTGCAGAGCGAGTTGTTTCTTAGCTTCCCAAAGAGCTGGAAGCAAGATGCGTGGGGGCCAACTCGCACTTTTTTAAGAAGCCTGCACGTTGTGCCTTTCAGCTCTATGGCAGTGTAGCACACACAGAGCAGAAGTTCTACTTCAGAGAGAACAGGCCTGCAAAGAAACTACGTTTCACATGCCTTTGTAAGAGATGTTCCCGGTAGGCTGTAAGAGCTATGTGCAGAGCAAGTTGTTTCTTAGCTTGCCAAAGAGCTGGAAGCAAGATGCTTTGGGGCCCAACTCGCCCTTTGGAAAGAAGCTGCACATTGTGCCTTTCAGCTCTAGGGCAAAGTAGCACACCCAGAGCAGAAGTCCTACTTCAGCCAGATCAGGCCTGCAAAGAAACTGCGTTTCACAGGCCATTGTAAGAGATGTTCCCGGTAGGCGGTAAGAGCTATGTGCAGAGCGAGTTGTTTCTTAGCTTCCCAAAGAGCTGGGAGCAAGATGCTTTGGGGCCCAACTCGCCCTTTGGAAAGAAGCTGCACATTGCGCATTGCAGCTCTAGGGCAATGTATGACATGTAGAGCTGAAGCTCCACTTCAGCAAGATCAGGCCTGCAAAGAAACTGCGTTTCACAGCCCTTTGTAACTGATGTCCCTGTAGGCATTAAGCAAGATGCTTTGGGGCCCATCTCGCCCTTTGGAAAGAACACTGCACGTTGTGCCTTTCAGCTCTAGGGCATTGTAGCACAGCCAGAGCAGAAGTTCGAATTCAGCCAGATCAGGCCTGCAAAGAAACTGCGTTTCACAGGCCTTTGCCAGAGATGTTCCTGGTAGGCTGTAAGAGCACTGTGCAGAGCGAGTTGTTTCTTAGCTTCCAAGAGCTGGAAGCAAGATTCTTTGAGGCAGAACTCACCCTTTGGAAAGGAGACAGCACGCTGTCCCTTTCAGCCCTAGGGCAATGTAGCACACCCAGAGCAGAAGTTCTACTTCAGCCAGATCAGGCCTGCAAAGAGACTGCGTTTCACAGGCCTTTGTAAGAGATGTTCCCGGTAGGCTGTAAGAGCACTGTGCAGAGCGAGTTGTTTCTTAGCTTCCCAAAGATCTGGAAGCAAGATGCTTTGGGGCCCAACTCGCCCTTTTTAAAGGAGACTGCACGTTGTGCCTTTCAGCTCTAGGGCAATGTGGCACACCCAGAGCAGAAGTTCTACTTCAGCCAGATCAGGCCTGCAAAGAAACTGCGTTTCACAGGCCTTTGTAAGAGATGTTCCCGGTAGGCTGTAAGAACACTGTGCAGAGCGAGTTGTTTTTTAGCTTCCCAAAGAGCTGGAAGCAAGATGCATTGTGGCCCAACACGCCCTTTGAAAAGGAGACTGCAGGTTGTGCCTTTCAGCTCTAGGGCAAAGTGGGACACCCAGAGCAGAAGTTCTACTTCAGCCAGTTGAGGCCTGCAAAGAAACTGTGTTTCACAGGCCTTTGTAAGAGATGTTCCCGGTAGGCTGTAATAGCTATGTGCAGAGCAATTTGTTTCTTAGCTTCCCAAAGAGCTGGAAGCAAGATGCTTTGGGGCCCAACTCGCTGTTTGGAAAGAAGACTGCACATTGTGCCGTTCAGCTCTAGGGCAATGTAGCACACCCAGAGCAGAAGTTCTACTTCACCCAGATCAGGCCTGCAAAGAAACTGCGTTTCACAGGCCTTTGTAAGGGATGTTCCCGGTAGGCTGTAAGAGCACTGTGCAGAGCGAGTTGTTTCCCAGCTTCCCAAAGATCTGCAAGCAAGATGCTTTGGATCCCAACTCACCTTTTGGAAAGGAGACTGCACGTTGTGCCTTTCATCTCTAGGGCAATGTAGCACACCCAGAGCAGAAGTTCTACTTCACCCAGATCAAGCCTGCAAAGAAACTGCGTTTCACAGGCCTTTGTAAGAGAGGTTCCAGGTAGGCTGTAAGAGGTCTGTGGAGAGCAAGTTGTTTCATAGCTTTCCAAAGGCTGGAGGCAAGATGCTTTGGAGCCAAAGTCGCCCTTTGTTAAGAAGCCTGCACGTTGTGCCTTTCAGCTCCAGGGCAATGTGGCACACCCAGAGCAGACGTTCTCCTTCAGCCAGATGAGACCTGCAAAGAACTGCATTTCACAGGCCTTTGTAAGAGATGTTCCTGGTAGGCTGTAAGAGCACTGTTCAGGGCGAGTTGTTTCTTAGCTTCCCAAAGAGCTGGAAGCAAGATGCTTTTGGGCTCAACTCGCCCTTTGGAAAGAAGACTGCACGTTGTGCCTTTCAGCTCTAGGGCAATGTAGCACACTCAGAGCAGAAGTTCTACTTCAGCCAGATCAGGCCTGCAAAGATACTGCGTTTCAAAGGCCTTTTTAAGAGATGTTCCCGGTAGACTGTGAGAGAACTGTGCTGAGCGAGTTGTTTCTTAGCTTCCCAAGAGCTGGAAGCAAGATGCTTTGGGGCCCAAATCGCCCTTTGGAAAGAAGACAGCACTTTGTGCCTTGCAGCTCTAGGGCAATGTAGGACACCCAGAGCAGAAGTTCAACTTCACCCACATCAGGCCTGCAAAGAAAGTGCGTTTCACAGCCCTTTGTGACAGATGTCCCGGTAGGCAGGAAGCAAGATGCTTTGGGGTTCAACTCGCCCTTTGGAAAGAAGACTGCACGTTGTGCCTTTCAGCTCTAGGGCAATGTGGCACACCCAGAGAAGAAGTTCTTCTTCAGCCAGATCAGGACTGCAAAGAAACTGCGTTTCACAGGCCTTTGTAAGAGATGTTCCCAGTAGGCTGTAATAGCTATGTGCAGAGCAATTTGTTTCTTAGCTTCCCAAAGAGCTGGAAGCAAGATGCTTTGGGGCCCAACTCGCCCTTTGGAAAGAAGCGGCACATTGTGCCTTTCAGCTCTAGGGCAATGTGGCACACCCAGTGCAGAAGTTCTACTTCAGCCAGATGAGGCCTGCAAAGAAACTGCGTTTCACAGGCCTTTCTAAGAGATGTTCTCGGTAGGCTGTAAGAGCACTGTGCAGAGCGACTTGTTTCATAGCTTCCCAAAGAGCTGAATGCAAGATGCTTTGGGGCCCAACTCGCCCTTTGGAAAGAAGACAGAACTTTGTGCCTTGAAGCTCTAAGGCAAGGTAGCACACCCAGAGCAGAAGTTCTACTTCAGCCAGATCAGGCCTGCAAAGAAACTGCGTTTCACCGGCCTTTGTAACAGATGTCCCGGTAGGCTGGAAGCAAGATGCTTTGGGGCCCAACTCGCCGTTTGGAAAGAAGACTGCACATTGTGCCATTCAGGTCTAGGTCAATGTAGCACACCCAGAGCAGAAGTTCTACTTAAACCAGATCAGGCCTGCAAAGACACTGCGTTTCACAGGTCTTTGTAAGGGATGTTCCCGGTAGGCAGTAAGAGCACTGTGCAGAGCGAGTTGTTTCTTAGCGTCCCGAAGAGCTGGAAGCAAGATGCGTTGGGGCCCAACTCGCCCTTTGTCAAGAAGCCTGCACGTTGTGCCTTCCAGCTCTATGGCAATGTAGCACACTCAGAGCAGAAGTTCTACTTCAGCCGGAACAGGCCTGCAAAGAAACGGCGTTTCACAGGCCTTTGTAACAGATGTTCCCGGTAAGCTGTAAGAGCAGTGTGCGGAGTGAGTTGTTTCTTAGCTTGCCAAAGAGCTGGAAGCAAGATGCGTTGGGTCCCAACTCGCCCATTGGAAAGGAGACTGCACATTGTGCCTTTCAGCTCTAGGGCAATGTAGCACACCCAAAGCAGAAGTTCTACTTCAGCCAGCTCAGGCCTGCAAAGAAACTGCGATTCACAGCCCTTTGTAAGAGATGTTC
The DNA here is from genome assembly GCF_041296265.1 of Equus caballus. Taxonomy (NCBI): domain Eukaryota; kingdom Metazoa; phylum Chordata; class Mammalia; order Perissodactyla; family Equidae; genus Equus; species Equus caballus. Next base: position 19,055,008 of record NC_091695.1, read on the forward strand.
CCGGTTGGCTGCAAGAGCACTGTGCAGACCGAGCTTTTTCTTAGCTTCGCAAAGAGCTGGAAGCAAGATGCGTGGGGCCCAACTCGCACTTTTTTAAGAAGCCTGCACGTTGTGCCTTTCAGCTCTATGGCAGTGTAGCACACACAGAGCAGATGTTCTACTTCAGAGAGAACAGGCCTGCAAAGAAACTGCGTTTCACATGCCTTTGTAAGAGATGTTCCCGGTAGGCTGTAAGAGCACTGTGTAGAGCGATTTGTTTCTTAGCTTCCGAAAGAGCTGGAAGCAACATGCTACGGGGCCCAACTCGCCCTTTGGAAAGGAGACTGCACGTTGTGCCTTTCAGCTCTAGGGCAATGTAGCACACTCAGAGCAGAGGATCTACTTCAGCCAGAACAGGCCTGCAAAGAACCTGCGTTTCACAGGCCTTTGTAGGAGATGTTGCCGGTAGGCTCTAAGAGCACTGTGCAGAGCGAGTTGTTTCTTAGCTTCCCAAAGAGCTGGAAGCAAGATGCGTGGGGGCCAACTCGCACTTTTTTAAGAAGCCTGCACGTTGTGCCTTTCAGCTCTATGGCAGTGTAGCACACACAGAGCAGAAGTTCTACTTCAGAGAGAACAGGCCTGCAAAGAAACTACGTTTCACATGCCTTTGTAAGAGATGTTCCCGGTAGGCTGTAAGAGCACTGTGTAGAGCGATTTGTTTCTTAGCTTCCGAAAGAGCTGGAAGCAACATGCTACGGGGCCCAACTCGCCCTTTGGAAAGGAGACTGCACAGTGTGCCTTTCAACTCTAGGGCAATGTAGCACACTCAGAGCAGAAGATCTACTTCAGCCAGAGCAGGCCTGCAAAGAACCTGCGTTTCACAGGCCTTTGTAAGAGATGTTCCCAGTAGGCTGTAAGTGCACTGTGCAGAGCGAGTTGTTTCTTAGCTTCCCAAAGAGCTGGAAGCAAGATGCTTTGGGGCCCAACTCGCCCTTTGGAAAGGAGACTCCACGTTGTGCCTTGCAGCTCTAGGGCAAGGTAGCACACCCAGAGCAGAAGTTCAACTTCAGCCAGATCAGGCCTGCAAAGAAACTGAGTTTCACAGGCCTTTGTAAGAGTTGTTCCCGGTAGGCTGTAAAAACACTGTGCAGAGCGAGTTGTTTCCCAGCTTCCCAAAGATCTGCAAGCAAGATGCTATGGGCCCCAACTCACCTTTTGGAAAGGAGACTGCACGTTGTGCCTTTCAGTTCTAGGGCAATGTGGCACACCCAGAGCAGAAGTTCTACTCCAGCCAGATGACGCCTGCAAAGAAACTGCCTTTCACAGGCCTTTGTAACAGATGTCCCGGTAGGCTTGAAGCAAGATGCTTTGGGGCCCAACTCACCTTTTTGAAAGGAGACTGCACGTTGTGCCTTTCAGCTCTAGGGCAATGTGGCACACCCAGAGCAGAAGTTCTACTTCAGCCAGGTGAGGCCTGCAAAGAAACTGCGTTTCACAGGCCTTTGTAAGAGATGTTCCCGGTAGGCTGTAAGAGCACTGTGCAGAGCGAGTTGTTTCTTAGCTTCCCAAAGAGCTAGAAGCAAGATGCTTTGAGGCCCAAATCGCCCTTTGGAAAGAAGACAGCACTTTGTGCCTTGCAGCTCTAGGGCGAGGTAGCACACCCAGAGCAGAAGTTCTATTTCAGCCAGATCAGTCCTGCAAAGAAACTGCGTTTCACAGGCCTCTGTAACAGATGTCCCGCTAGGCAGGAAGCAAGATGCTTTGGGGCCCAACTCGCCCTTTGGAAAGAAGACTGCACGCTGTGCCTTTCAGCCCTAGTGCAATGTGGCACACCCAGAGCAGAAGTTCTACTTCAGCCAGATCAGGCCTGCAAGGAAACTGCGTTTCACAGGCCTTTGTAAGAGATGTTCCCGGTAGGCTGTAAGAACACTGTGCAGAGCGAGCTGTTTCTTAGCTTCCCAAAGAGCTCTAAGCAAATGCTTTGGGGCCCAACTCGCCCTTTGTTAAGAAGCCTGCACGTTGTGCCTTTCAGCTCTATGGCCATGTAGCACACTCAGAGCAGAAGTTCTACTTCATCCAGAAGAGGCCTGCAAAGGAACTGCGTTTCACAGGACTTTGTAAGAGATGTTCCCGGTAGGCTGTAAGAGCACTGTGCAGAGCGAGTTGTTATTTAGCTTCCGAAAGAGATGGAAGCAAGATGCTTTGGGGCCCATCTCGACCTTTGGAAAGGAGAGTGCACGTTGTGCCTTTGAGCTCTAGGGCAATGTAGCACACTCAGAGCAGAAGATCTACTTCAGTCAGATCAGGCCTGCAAAGAAACTGCGTTTCACAAGCCTCTGTAACAGATGTCCTTGTAGGCTGGAAGCAAGATGCTTTGGGGCCCAACTCGCCCTTTGGAAAGAAGACTTGACCTTGTGCCGTTCAGCTCTAGGGCAATGTATCACACCCAGAGCAGAATTTCTACTTCAGCCAGATCAGGCCTGCAAAGAAAGTGCGTTTCACAGGCCTTTGTAAGGGATGTTCCCGGTAGGCTGTAAGAGCACTGTGCAGAGCGAGTTGTTTCTTAGCTTCCCAAAGAGCTGCAAGCAAGATGCTGTGGGGATCAACTCGCCCTTTGGAAAGGAGACTGCACGTTGTGACTTTAGGCTCTAGAGCAATGTTGCACACCCAGAGCAGAAGTTCTACTTCAGCCAGATGAGGCATGCAAAGAACCTGCGTTTCACAGGCCTTTGTAAGAGATGTTCCCGTTTGCTTGTAAGAGTGATGTGCAGAGCGATTTGTTTCTTAGCTTCCCACAGAGCTGGAAGCAAGATGCTTTGGCGCCCAAATCGCCCTTTGGAAAGTAGACAGCACTTTGTGCCTTGCAGCTCTAGGGCAAGGTAGCACACCCAGAGCAGAATTTCTACTTCAGCCAGATCTGGCCTGCAAAGAAACTGCGTTTCACAGGCCTTTGGAAGAGATGTTCCCGGTAGTCTGTAAGAGCACTGTGCAGAGCGAGTTGTTTCTTAGCTTCCCAAAGAGCTGGAAGCAAGATGCTTTGGGGCCCAACTCACCCTTGGTTAAGAAGCCTGCACGTTGTGCCTTTCAGCTCTAGGGCAATGTGGCACCTCCAGAGCAGAGGTTCTACTTCAGCCAGATCAGGCCTGCTAAGAAACTGCGTTTCACAGGCCTCTGTAACAGATGTCACGGTAGGCAGGAAGCAAGATGCTTTGGGGCCCAACTCGCCCTTTAGAAAGGAGACTGCCCGTTGTGCCCTTCAGCCCTAGGGCAATGTGGCACACCCAGAGCAGAAGTTCTACTTCAACCACATCAGGCCTGCAAAGAAACTGAGTTTCACAGGCCTTTGTAAGAGATGTTCCCGGTAGGCTGTAAGAGCATTGTGCTGAGCGAGTTGTTTCTTAGCTTCCCTTAGAGCTAGAAGCAAGATGCTTTGGGGACCAACTCGCCCTTGGTTAAGAAGCCTGCACGTTGTGCCTTTCAGCTCTAGGTCAATGTGGCACACCCAGAGCAGAAGTTCGACTTCGGCCAGGTGAGGCCTGCAAATAAACTGCGTTTCACAGGCCTTTGTAAGAGATGTTCTCGGTAGGCTGTAAGAGCACTGTGCAGAGCGACTTGTTTCATAGCTTCTCAGAGAGCTGAATGCAAGATGCTTTGGGGCACAACTCGCCCTTTGGAAAGAAGACAGAACTTTGTGCCTTGCAGCTCTAAGGCAAGGTAGCACACCCAGAGCAGAAGTTCTACTTCAGCCAGATCAGGCCTGCAAGGAAACTGCGTTTCACAGGCCTCTGTAAGAGAAGTTCCCGGTAGGCTGTAAGAGCACTGTGCAGAGTAAGTTGTTTCTTAGCTTCCCAAAGAGCTGGAAGCAAGATGCATTGGGGCCAACTCGCCGTTTGTTAAGAAGCCTGAACGTTGTGACTTTCAGCTCTAGGGGATTGTAGCACACTCAGAGCAGAAATTCTACTTCAGCCAGATCAGGCCTGCAAATAAACTGCGTTTCACAGGCCTTTGTAGCAGATGTCCCGGTTGGCTGGATGCAAGATGCTTTGGGGCCCAACTCGTCCTTTGGAAAGAAGACTGCACGTTGTGCCTTTCAGCTCTAGGGCAATGTGGCACACCAAGAGCAGAAGTTCTACTTCAGCCAGATCAGGCCTGCAAAGAAACTGCGTTTCACAGGCCTTTGTAAGAGATGTTCCCAGTAGGCTGTAAGAGCACTGTTCAGGGCGAGTTGTTTCTTAGCTTCCCAAAGAGCTGGAAGCAAGATGCTTTTGGGCTCAACTCGCCCTTTGGAAAGAAGACTGCACGTTGTGCCTTTCAGCTCTATGGCAATGTAGCACACTCAGAGCAGAAGTTCTACTTCAGCCAGATCAGGCCTGCAAAGATACTGCGTTTCAAAGGCCTTTTTAAGAGATGTTCCCGGAAGACTGTGAGAGAACTGTGCTGAGGGAGTTGTTTCTTAGCTTCCCAAGAGCTGGAAGCAAGATGCTTTGGGGCCCAAATCGCCCTTTGGAAAGAAGACAGCACTTTGTTCCTTGCAGCTCTAGGGCAATGTAGGACACCCAGAGCAGAAGTTCAACTTCAGCCAGATCAGGCCTGCAAAGAAAGTGCGTTTCACAGCCCTTTGTGACAGATGTCCCGGTAGGCAGGAAGCAAGATGCTTTGGGGCTCAACTCGCCCTTTGGAAAGAAGACTGCACGTTGTGCCTTTCAGCTCTAGGGCAATGTGGCACACCCAGAGAAGAAGTTCTACTTCGGCAAGATGAGGCCTTCAAAGAAAATGCGTTTCACAGGCCTTTGTAAGAGATGTTCCCGGTAGGCTGTAAGAGCTATGTGCAGAGCAAGTTGTTTCTTACTTTCCAAAGAGCTGGAAGCAAGATGCTTTGGGGCCCAACTCGCCCTTTGGAAAGAAGCTGCACATTGTGCCTTTCAGCTCTAGGGCAATATAGCACACCCAGAGCAGAAGTTCTACTTCACCCAGATCAGGCCTTCAAAGAAACTGCGTTTCACAGGCCTTTGTAAGAGATGTTCCCGGAAGGCGGTAAGAGCTATGTGCAGAGCGAGTTGTTTCTTAGCTTCCCAAAGAGCTGGGAGCAAGATGCTTTGTGGCCCAACTCGCCCTTTGGAAAGAAGCTGCACATTGTGCCTTGCAGCTCTAGGGCAATGTATGACACGCAGAGCAGAAGTTCCACTTCAGCAAGATCAGGCCTGCAAAGAAACTGCGTTTCACAGCCCTTTGTAACTGATGTCCCTGTAGGCAGGAAGCAAGATGCTTTGGGGCCCATCTCGCCCTTTGGAAAGAACACTGCACGTTGTGCCTTTCAGCTCTAGGGCAATGTAGCACACCCAGAGCAGAAGTTCGTATTCAGCCAGATCAGGCCTGCAAAGAAACTGAGTTTCACAGGCCTTTGTAAGAGATGTTCCTGGTAGGCTGTAAGAGCACTGTGCAGAGCGAGTTGTTTCTTAGCTTCCCAATGAGCTGGAACCAAGATGATTTGGGGCCCAACTCGCCCTTTGGAAAGAGGACTGCACGTTGTGCCTTTCAGCTCTAGGGCAATGTGGCACACCCAGAGCAGAAGTTCTACTTCGGCAAGATGAGGCCTTCAAAGAAAATGCGTTTCACAGGCCTTTGTAAGAGATGTTCCCGGTAGGCTGTAAGAGCTATGTGCAGAGCAAGTTGTTTCTTAGCTTTCCAAAGAGCCGGAAGCAAGATGCTTTGGGGCCCAACTCGCCCTTTGGAAAGAAGCTGCACATTGTGCCTTTCAGCTCTAGGGCAATATAGCACACCCAGAGCAGAAGTTCTACTTCACCCAGATCAGGCCTTCAAAGAAACTGCGTTTCACAGGCCTTTGTAAGAGATGTTCCCGGAAGGCGGTAAGAGCTATGTGCAGAGCGAGTTGTTTCTTAGCTTCCCAAAGAGCTGGGAGCAAGATGCTTTGTGGCCCAACTCGCCCTTTGGAAAGAAGCTGCACATTGTGCCTTGCAGCTCTAGGGCAATGTATGACACGCAGAGCAGAAGTTCCACTTCAGCAAGATCAGGCCTGCAAAGAAACTGCGTTTCACAGCCCTTTGTAACTGATGTCCCTGTAGGCAGGAAGCAAGATGCTTTGGGGCCCATCTCGCCCTTTGGAAAGAACACTGCACGTTGTGCCTTTCAGCTCTAGGGCAATGTAGCACACCCAGAGCAGAAGTTCGTATTCAGCCAGATCAGGCCTGCAAAGAAACTGAGTTTCACAGGCCTTTGTAAGAGATGTTCCTGGTAGGCTGTAAGAGCACTGTGCAGAGCGAGTTGTTTCTTAGCTTCCCAATGAGCTGGAACCAAGATGATTTGGGGCCCAACTCGCCCTTTGGAAAGAGGACTGCACGTTGTGCCTTTCAGCTCTAGGGCAATGTGGCACACCCAGAGCAGAAGTTCTACTTCAGCCAGATCAGGCGTGCAAAGAAACTGCGTTTCACAGGCCTTTGTAAGAGATATTCCCGGTAGGCTGTAAGAGCACTGTGCAGAGCGAGTTGTTTCTTAGCTTCCCAAAGATCTGGAAGCAAGATGCTTTGGGGCCCAACTCGCCCTTTTTAAAGGAGACTGCACGTTGTGCCTTTCAGCTCTAGGGCAATGTGGCACACCCAGAGCAGAAGTTCTACTTCAGCCAGATCAGGCCTGCAAAGAAACTGCGTTTCACAGGCCTTTGTAAGAGATGTTCCCGGTAGGCTGTAAGAACACTGTGCAGAGCGCGTTGTTTCTCAGCTTCCCAAAGAGCTGGAAGCAAGATGGTTTGGGGCCCAAGTTGCCCTTTGGAAAGGAGACTGCACGTTGTGCCTTTCAGCTCTAGGGCAATGTGGAACACCCAGAGCAGAAGTTCTACTTCAGCCAGATCAGGCCTGCAAAGAAACTGCGTTTCAGAGGCCTTTGTAAGAGATGTTCCTGGTAGGCTGTAAGAACACTGTGCAGAGCGAGTTGTTTTTTAGCTTCCCAAAGATCTGGAAGCAAGATGCTTTGTGGCGCAACTCGCCCTTTCGAATGGAGACTGCAGGTTGTGCCTTTCAGCTCTAGGGCAATGTGGCACACCCAGAGCAGAAGTTCTACTTCAGCCAGTTGAGGCCTGCAAAGAAACTGCGTTTCACTGGCCTTTGTAAGAGATGTTCCCGGTAGGCTGTAATAGGTATGTGCAGAGCAATTTGTTTCTTAGCTTCCCAAAGAGCTGGAAGCAAGATGCTTTGGGGCCCAACTCGCCCTTTGGAAAGAAGCTGCACATTGTGCCTTTCAGCTCTAGGGCAATGTAGCACACCCAGAGCAGAAGTTCTACTCCAGCCAGGTGAGGCCTGAAAAGAAACTGCGTTTCACAGGCCTTTGTAAGAGTTGTTCCCGGTAGGCTGTAAAAACACTGTGCAGAGCGAGTTGTTTCCCAGCTTCCCAAAGATCTGCAAGCAAGATGCTTTGGGCCCCAACTCACCTTTTGGAAAGGAGACTGCACGTTGTGCCTTTCAGTTCTAGGGCAATGTGGCACACCCAGAGCAGAAGTTCTACTCCAGCCAGATGACGCCTGCAAAGAAACTGCGTTTCACAGGCCTTTGTAACAGATGTCTCGGTAGGCTGGAAGCAAGATGCTTTGGGGCCCAACTCGCCGTTTGGAAAGAAGACTGCACATTGTGCCGTTCAGCTCTAGGGCAATGTAGCACACCCAGAGCAGAAGTTCTACTTCAACCAGATCAGGCCTGCAAAGAAACTGCGTTTCACAGGCCTGTGTAAGAGATGTTCCCGGTAGGCTGTAAGAGCACTGTGCAGAGCGAGTTGTTTCCCAGCTTCCCAAAGATCTGCAAGCAAGATGCTTTGGATCCCAACTCACCTTTTGGAAAGGAGACTGCACGTTGTGCCTTTCAGCTCTAGGGCAATGTGGCACACCCAGAGCAGAAGTTCTACTTCAGTCAGGTGAGGCCTGCAAAGAAACTGCGTTTCACAGGCCTTTTTAAGGGATGTTCCCGGCAGGCTTTAGGAGCACTGTGCAGAGCGAGTTGTTTCTTAGCTTCCCCAAGAGCTGGAAGCAAGATGCTTTGGGGCCCAAATCGCCCTTTGGAAAGAAGACAGCACTTTGTGCCTTGCAGCTCTAGGGCAAGGTAGCACACCCAGAGCAGAAGTTCTACTTCGGCCAGATCAGGCCTGCAAAGAAACTGCGTTTCACAGGCCTCTGTAACAGATGTCCCGCTAGGCAGGAAGCAAGATGCTTTGGGGCCCAACTCGCCCTTTGGAAAGAAGACTGCACGTTGTGCCTTTCAGCCCTAGTGCAATGTGACACACCCAGAGCAGAAGTTCTACTTCAGCCAGATCAGGCCTGCAAGGAAAGTGCGTTTCACTGGCCTTTGTAAGAGATGTTCCCGGTAGGCTGTAAGAACACTGTGCAGAGCGAGCTGTTTCTTAGCTTCCCAAAGAGCTCTAAGCAAATGCTTTGGGGCTCAACTCGCCCTTTGTTAAGAAGCCTGCACGTTGTGCCTTTCAGCTTTATGGCCATGTAGCACACTCAGAGCAGAAGTTCTACTTCAGCCAGAACAGGCCTGCAAAGGATCTGCGTTTCACATGCCTTTGTAAGAGATGTTCCCGGTAGGCTGTAAGAGCACTGTGCAGAGCGAGTTGTTATTTAGCTTCCGAAAGAGATGGAAGCAAGATGCTTTGGGGCCCATCTCGACCTTTGGAAAGGAGAGTGCACGTTGTGCCTTTCAGCTCTAGGGCAATGTAGCACACTCAGAGCAGAAGTTCTACTTCAGCCGGATCAGGCCTGCAAGGAAACTGCGTTTCACAGGCCTTTGTAAGAGATGCTCCCGGTAGGCTGTAAAAGCACACTGCAGAGCGAGTTGTTTCTTAGCTTCCCAAAGAGCTGGAAGCAAGATGCGTGGGGGCCAACTCGCACTTTTTTAAGAAGCCTGCACGTTGTGCCTTTCAGCTCTATGGCAGTGTAGCACACACAGAGCAGAAGTTCTACTTCAGAGAGAACAGGCCTGCAAAGAAACTACGTTTCACATGCCTTTGTAAGAGATGTTCCCGGTAGGCTGTAAGAGCTATGTGCAGAGCAAGTTGTTTCTTAGCTTGCCAAAGAGCTGGAAGCAAGATGCTTTGGGGCCCAACTCGCCCTTTGGAAAGAAGCTGCACATTGTGCCTTTCAGCTCTAGGGCAAAGTAGCACACCCAGAGCAGAAGTCCTACTTCAGCCAGATCAGGCCTGCAAAGAAACTGCGTTTCACAGGCCATTGTAAGAGATGTTCCCGGTAGGTGGTAAGAGCTATGTGCAGAGCGAGTTGTTTCTTAGCTTCCCAAAGAGCTGGGAGCAAGATGCTTTGGGGCCCAACTCGCCCTTTGGAAAGAAGCTGCACATTGCGCATTGCAGCTCTAGGGCAATGTATGACATGTAGAGCTGAAGCTCCACTTCAGCAAGATCAGGCCTGCAAAGAAACTGCGTTTCACAGCCCTTTGTAACTGATGTCCCTGTAGGCATTAAGCAAGATGCTTTGGGGCCCATCTCGCCCTTTGGAAAGAACACTGCACGTTGTCCCTTTCAGCTCTAGGGCATTGTAGCACAGCCAGAGCAGAAGTTCGAATTCAGCCAGATCAGGCCTGCAAAGAAACTGCGTTTCACAGGCCTTTGTCAGAGATGTTCCTGGTAGGCTGTAAGAGCACTGTGCAGAGCGAGTTGTTTCTTAGCTTCCAAGAGCTGGAAGCAAGATTCTTTGAGGCAGAACTCACCCTTTGGAAAGGAGACAGCACGCTGTCCCTTTCAGCCCTAGGGCAATGTAGCACACCCAGAGCAGAAGTTCTACTTCAGCCAGATCAGGCCTGCAAAGAGACTGCGTTTCACAGGCCTTTGTAAGAGATGTTCCCGGTAGGCTGTAAGAGCACTGTGCAGAGCGAGTTGTTTCTTAGCTTCCCAAAGATCTGGAAGCAAGATGCTTTGGGGCCCAACTCGCCCTTTTTAAAGGAGACTGCACGTTGTGCCTTTCAGCTCTAGGGCAATGTGGCACACCCAGAGCAGAAGTTCTACTTCAGCCAGATAAGGCCTGCAAAGAAACTGCGTTTCACAGGCCTTTGTAAGAGATGTTCCCGGTAGGCTGTAAGAACACTGTGCAGAGCGAGTTGTTTTTTAGCTTCCCAAAGAGCTGGAAGCAAGATGCATTGTGGCCCAACACGCCCTTTGAAAAGGAGACTGCGGGTTGTGCCTTTCAGCTCTAGGGCAAAGTGGGACACCCAGAGCAGAAGTTCTACTTCAGCCAGTTGAGGCCTGCAAACAAACTGTGTTTCACAGGCCTTTGTAAGAGATGTTCCCGGTAGGCTGTAATAGCTATGTGCAGAGCGAGTTGTTTCTTAGCTTCCCAAAGAGCTGGAAGCAAGATGCTTTGGGGCCCAACTCGCTGTTTGGAAAGAAGACTGCACATTGTGCCGTTCAGCTCTAGGGCAATGTAGCACACCCAGAGCAGAAGTTCTACTTCACCCAGATCAGGCCTGCAAAGAAACTGCGTTTCACAGGCCTTTGTAAGGGATGTTCCCGGTAGGCTGTAAGAGCACTGTGCAGAGCGAGTTGTTTCCCAGCTTCCCAAAGATCTGCAAGCAAGATGCTTTGGATCCCAACTCACCTTTTGGAAAGGAGACTGCACGTTGTGCCTTTCATCTCTAGGGCAATGTAGCACACCCAGAGCAGAAGTTCTACTTCACCCAGATCAAGCCTGCAAAGAAACTGCGTTTCACAGGCCTTTGTAAGAGAGGTTCCAGGTAGGCTGTAAGAGGTCTGTGGAGAGCAAGTTGTTTCATAGCTTTCCAAAGGCTGGAGGCAAGATGCTTTGGAGCCAAAGTCGCCCTTTGTTAAGAAGCCTGCACGTTGTGCCTTTCAGCTCCAGGGCAATGTGGCACACCCAGAGCAGACGTTCTCCTTCAGCCAGATGAGACCTGCAAAGAACTGCATTTCACAGGCCTTTGTAAGAGATGTTCCTGGTAGGCTGTAAGAGCACTGTTCAGGGCGAGTTGTTTCTTAGCTTCCCAAAGAGCTGGAAGCAAGATGCTTTTGGGCTCAACTCGCCCTTTGGAAAGAAGACTGCACGTTGTGCCTTTCAGCTCTAGGGCAATGTAGCACACTCAGAGCAGAAGTTCTACTTCAGCCAGATCAGGCCTGCAAAGATACTGCGTTTCAAAGGCCTTTTTAAGAGATGTTCCCGGTAGACTGTGAGAGAACTGTGCTGAGCGAGTTGTTTCTTAGCTTCCCAAGAGCTGGAAGCAAGATGCTTTGGGGCCCAAATCGCCCTTTGGAAAGAAGACAGCACTTTGTTCCTTGCAGCTCTAGGGCAATGTAGGACACCCAGAGCAGAAGTTCAACTTCACCCACATCAGGCCTGCAAAGAAAGTGCGTTTCACAGCCCTTTGTGACAGATGTCCCGGTAGGCAGGAAGCAAGATGCTTTGGGGTTCAACTCGCCCTTTGGAAAGAAGACTGCACGTTGTGCCTTTCAGCTCTAGGGCAATGTAGCACACTCAGAGCAGAAGTTCTACTTCAGCCAGATCAGGCCTGCAAAGAAACTGCGTTTCACAGGCCTTTCTAAGAGATGTTCTCGGTAGGCTGTAAGAGCACTGTGCAGAGCGACTTGTTTCATAGCTTACCAAAGAGCTGAATGCAAGATGCTTTGGGGCCCAACTCGCCCTTTGGAAAGAAGACAGAACTTTGTGCCTTGAAGCTCTAAGGCAAGGTAGCACACCCAGAGCAGAAGTTCTACTTCAGCCAGATCAGGCCTGCAAAGAAACTGCGTTTCACCGGCCTTTGTAACAGATGTCCTGGTAGGCTGGAAGCAAGATGCTTTGGGGCCCAACTCGCCGTTTGGAAAGAAGACTGCACATTGTGCCATTCAGGTCTAGGTCAATGTAGCACACCCAGAGCAGAAGTTCTACTTAAACCAGATCAGGCCTGCAAAGACACTGCGTTTCACAGGTCTTTGTAAGGGATGTTCCCGGTAGGCAGTAAGAGCACTGTGCAGAGCGAGTTGTTTCTTAGCGTCCCGAAGAGCTGGAAGCAAGATGCGTTGGGGCCCAACTCGCCCTTTGTCAAGAAGCCTGCACGTTGTGCCTTCCAGCTCTATGGCAATGTAGCACACTCAGAGCAGAAGTTCTACTTCAGCCGGAACAGGCCTGCAAAGAAACGGCGTTTCACAGGCCTTTGTAACAGATGTTCCCGGTAAGCTGTAAGAGCAGTGTGCGGAGTGAGTTGTTTCTTAGCTTGCCAAAGAGCTGGAAGCAAGATGCGTTGGGTCCCAACTCGCCCATTGGAAAGGAGACTGCACATTGTGCCTTTCAGCTCTAGGGCAATGTAGCACACCCAAAGCAGAAGTTCTACTTCAGCCAGCTCAGGCCTGCAAAGAAACTGCGATTCACAGCCCTTTGTAAGAGATGTTCCCGGTTGGCTGCAAGAGCACTGTGCAGACCGAGCTTTTTCTTAGCTTCGCAAAGAGCTGGAAGCAAGATGCGTGGGGCCCAACTCGCACTTTTTTAAGAAGCCTGCACGTTGTGCCTTTCAGCTCTATGGCAGTGTAGCACACACAGAGCAGATGTTCTACTTCAGAGAGAACAGGCCTGCAAAGAAACTGCGTTTCACATGCCTTTGTAAGAGATGTTCCCGGTAGGCTGTAAGAGCACTGTGTAGAGCGATTTGTTTCTTAGCTTCCGAAAGAGCTGGAAGCAACATGCTACGGGGCCCAACTCGCCCTTTGGAAAGGAGACTGCACGTTGTGCCTTTCAGCTCTAGGGCAATGTAGCACACTCAGAGCAGAGGATCTACTTCAGCCAGAACAGGCCTGCAAAGAACCTGCGTTTCACAGGCCTTTGTAGGAGATGTTGCCGGTAGGCTCTAAGAGCACTGTGCAGAGCGAGTTGTTTCTTAGCTTCCCAAAGAGCTGGAAGCAAGATGCGTGGGGGCCAACTCGCACTTTTTTAAGAAGCCTGCACGTTGTGCCTTTCAGCTCTATGGCAGTGTAGCACACACAGAGCAGAAGTTCTACTTCAGAGAGAACAGGCCTGCAAAGAAACTACGTTTCACATGCCTTTGTAAGAGATGTTCCCGGTAGGCTGTAAGAGCACTGTGTAGAGCGATTTGTTTCTTAGCATCCGAAAGAGCTGGAAGCAACATGCTACGGGGCCCAACTCGCCCTTTGGAAAGGAGACTGCACAGTGTGCCTTTCAACTCTAGGGCAATGTAGCACACTCAGAGCAGAAGTTCTACTTCAGCCAGAGCAGGCCTGCAAAGAACCTGCGTTTCACAGGCCTTTGTAAGAGATGTTCCCAGTAGGCTGTAAGTGCACTGTGCAGAGCGAGTTGTTTCTTAGCTTCCCAAAGAGCTGGAAGCAAGATGCTTTGGGGCCCAACTCGCCCTTTGGAAAGGAGACTCCACGTTGTGCCTTGCAGCTCTAGGGCAAGGTAGCACACCCAGAGCAGAAGTTCAACTTCAGCCAGATCAGGCCTGCAAAGAAACTGAGTTTCACAGGCCTTTGTAAGAGTTGTTCCCGGTAGGCTGTAAAAACACTGTGCAGAGCGAGTTGTTTCCCAGCTTCCCAAAGATCTGCAAGCAAGATGCTATGGGCCCCAACTCACCTTTTGGAAAGGAGACTGCACGTTGTGCCTTTCAGTTCTAGGGCAATGTGGCACACCCAGAGCAGAAGTTCTACTCCAGCCAGATGACGCCTGCAAAGAAACTGCCTTTCACAGGCCTTTGTAACAGATGTCCCGGTAGGCTTGAAGAAAGATGCTTTGGGGCCCAACTCACCTTTTTGAAAGGAGACTGCACGTTGTGCCTTTCAGCTCTAGGGCAATGTGGCACACCCAGAGCAGAAGTTCTACTTCAGCCAGGTGAGGCCTGCAAAGAAACTGCGTTTCACAGGCCTTTGTAAGAGATGTTCCCGGTAGGCTGTAAGAGCACTGTGCAGAGCGAGTTGTTTCTTAGCTTCCCAAAGAGCTAGAAGCAAGATGCTTTGAGGCCCAAATCGCCCTTTGGAAAGAAGACAGCACTTTGTGCCTTGCAGCTCTAGGGCGAGGTAGCACACCCAGAGCAGAAGTTCTATTTCAGCCAGATCAGTCCTGCAAAGAAACTGCGTTTCACAGGCCTCTGTAACAGATGTCCCGCTAGGCAGGAAGCAAGATGCTTTGGGGCCCAACTCGCCCTTTGGAAAGAAGACTGCACGCTGTGCCTTTCAGCCCTAGTGCAATGTGGCACACCCAGAGCAGAAGTTCTACTTCAGCCAGATCAGGCCTGCAAGGAAACTGCGTTTCACAGGCCTTTGTAAGAGATGTTCCCGGTAGGCTGTAAGAACACTCTGCAGAGCGAGCTGTTTCTTAGCTTCCCAAAGAGCTCTAAGCAAATGCTTTGGGGCCCAACTCGCCCTTTGTTAAGAAGCCTGCACGTTGTGCCTTTCAGCTCTATGGCCATGTAGCACACTCAGAGCAGAAGTTCTACTTCATCCAGAAGAGGCCTGCAAAGGAACTGCGTTTCACAGGACTTTGTAAGAGATGTTCCCGGTAGGCTGTAAGAGCACTGTGCAGAGCGAGTTGTTATTTAGCTTCCGAAAGAGATGGAAGCAAGATGCTTTGGGGCCCATCTCGACCTTTGGAAAGGAGAGTGCACGTTGTGCCTTTGAGCTCTAGGGCAATGTAGCACACTCAGAGCAGAAGATCTACTTCAGTCAGATCAGGCCTGCAAAGAAACTGCGTTTCACAAGCCTCTGTAACAGATGTCCTTGTAGGCTGGAAGCAAGATGCTTTGGGGCCCAACTCGCCCTTTGGAAAGAAGACTTGACCTTGTGCCGTTCAGCTCTAGGGCAATGTATCACACCCAGAGCAGAATTTCTACTTCAGCCAGATCAGGCCTGCAAAGAAAGTGCGTTTCACAGGCCTTTGTAAGGGATGTTCCCGGTAGGCTGTAAGAGCACTGTGCAGAGCGAGTTGTTTCTTAGCTTCCCAAAGAGCTGCAAGCAAGATGCTGTGGGGATCAACTCGCCCTTTGGAAAGGAGACTGCACGTTGTGACTTTAGGCTCTAGAGCAATGTTGCACACCCAGAGCAGAAGTTCTACTTCAGCCAGATGAGGCATGCAAAGAACCTGCGTTTCACAGGCCTTTGTAAGAGATGTTCCCGTTTGCTTGTAAGAGTGATGTGCAGAGCGATTTGTTTCTTAGCTTCCCACAGAGCTGGAAGCAAGATGCTTTGGCGCCCAAATCGCCCTTTGGAAAGTAGACAGCACTTTGTGCCTTGCAGCTCTAGGGCAAGGTAGCACACCCAGAGCAGAATTTCTACTTCAGCCAGATCTGGCCTGCAAAGAAACTGCGTTTCACAGGCCTTTGGAAGAGATGTTCCCGGTAGTCTGTAAGAGCACTGTGCAGAGCGAGTTGTTTCTTAGCTTCCCAAAGAGCTGGAAGCAAGATGCTTTGGGGCCCAACTCACCCTTGGTTAAGAAGCCTGCACGTTGTGCCTTTCAGCTCTAGGGCAATGTGGCACCTCCAGAGCAGAGGTTCTACTTCAGCCAGATCAGGCCTGCTAAGAAACTGCGTTTCACAGGCCTCTGTAACAGATGTCACGGTAGGCAGGAAGCAAGATGCTTTGGGGCCCAACTCGCCCTTTAGAAAGGAGACTGCCCGTTGTGCCCTTCAGCCCTAGGGCAATGTGGCACACCCAGAGCAGAAGTTCTACTTCAACCACATCAGGCCTGCAAAGAAACTGAGTTTCACAGGCCTTTGTAAGAGATGTTCCCGGTAGGCTGTAAGAGCATTGTGCTGAGCGAGTTGTTTCTTAGCTTCCCTTAGAGCTAGAAGCAAGATGCTTTGGGGACCAACTCGCCCTTGGTTAAGAAGCCTGCACGTTGTGCCTTTCAGCTCTAGGTCAATGTGGCACACCCAGAGCAGAAGTTTGACTTCGGCCAGGTGAGGCCTGCAAATAAACTGCGTTTCACAGGCCTTTGTAAGAGATGTTCTCGGTAGGCTGTAAGAGCACTGTGCAGAGCGACTTGTTTCATAGCTTCTCAGAGAGCTGAATGCAAGATGCTTTGGGGCACAACTCGCCCTTTGGAAAGAAGACAGAACTTTGTGCCTTGCAGCTCTAAGGCAAGGTAGCACACCCAGAGCAGAAGTTCTACTTCAGCCAGATCAGGCCTGCAAGGAAACTGCGTTTCACAGGCCTCTGTAAGAGAAGTTCCCGGTAGGCTGTAAGAGCACTGTGCAGAGTAAGTTGTTTCTTAGCTTCCCAAAGAGCTGGAAGCAAGATGCATTGGGGCCAACTCGCCGTTTGTTAAGAAGCCTGAACGTTGTGACTTTCAGCTCTAGGGGATTGTAGCACACTCAGAGCAGAAATTCTACTTCAGCCAGATCAGGCCTGCAAATAAACTGCGTTTCACAGGCCTTTGTAGCAGATGTCCCGGTTGGCTGGATGCAAGATGCTTTGGGGCCCAACTCGTCCTTTGGAAAGAAGACTGCACGTTGTGCCTTTCAGCTCTAGGGCAATGTGGCACACCAAGAGCAGAAGTTCTACTTCAGCCAGATCAGGCCTGCAAAGAAACTGCGTTTCACAGGCCTTTGTAAGAGATGTTCCCAGTAGGCTGTAAGAGCACTGTTCAGGGCGAGTTGTTTCTTAGCTTCCCAAAGAGCTGGAAGCAAGATGCTTTTGGGCTCAACTCGCCCTTTGGAAAGAAGACTGCACGTTGTGCCTTTCAGCTCTATGGCAATGTAGCACACTCAGAGCAGAAGTTCTACTTCAGCCAGATCAGGCCTGCAAAGATACTGCGTTTCAAAGGCCTTTTTAAGAGATGTTCCCGGAAGACTGTGAGAGAACTGTGCTGAGGGAGTTGTTTCTTAGCTTCCCAAGAGCTGGAAGCAAGATGCTTTGGGGCCCAAATCGCCCTTTGGAAAGAAGACAGCACTTTGTTCCTTGCAGCTCTAGGGCAATGTAGGACACCCAGAGCAGAAGTTCAACTTCAGCCAGATCAGGCCTGCAAAGAAAGTGCGTTTCACAGCCCTTTGTGACAGATGTCCCGGTAGGCAGGAAGCAAGATGCTTTGGGGCTCAACTCGCCCTTTGGAAAGAAGACTGCACGTTGTGCCTTTCAGCTCTAGGGCAATGTGGCACACCCAGAGAAGAAGTTCTACTTCGGCAAGATGAGGCCTTCAAAGAAAATGCGTTTCACAGGCCTTTGTAAGAGATGTTCCCGGTAGGCTGTAAGAGCTATGTGCAGAGCAAGTTGTTTCTTACTTTCCAAAGAGCTGGAAGCAAGATGCTTTGGGGCCCAACTCGCCCTTTGGAAAGAAGCTGCACATTGTGCCTTTCAGCTCTAGGGCAATATAGCACACCCAGAGCAGAAGTTCTACTTCACCCAGATCAGGCCTTCAAAGAAACTGCGTTTCACAGGCCTTTGTAAGAGATGTTCCCGGAAGGCGGTAAGAGCTATGTGCAGAGCGAGTTGTTTCTTAGCTTCCCAAAGAGCTGGGAGCAAGATGCTTTGTGGCCCAACTCGCCCTTTGGAAAGAAGCTGCACATTGTGCCTTGCAGCTCTAGGGCAATGTATGACACGCAGAGCAGAAGTTCCACTTCAGCAAGATCAGGCCTGCAAAGAAACTGCGTTTCACAGCCCTTTGTAACTGATGTCCCTGTAGGCAGGAAGCAAGATGCTTTGGGGCCCATCTCGCCCTTTGGAAAGAACACTGCACGTTGTGCCTTTCAGCTCTAGGGCAATGTAGCACACCCAGAGCAGAAGTTCGTATTCAGCCAGATCAGGCCTGCAAAGAAACTGAGTTTCACAGGCCTTTGTAAGAGATGTTCCTGGTAGGCTGTAAGAGCACTGTGCAGAGCGAGTTGTTTCTTAGCTTCCCAATGAGCTGGAACCAAGATGATTTGGGGCCCAACTCGCCCTTTGGAAAGAGGACTGCACGTTGTGCCTTTCAGCTCTAGGGCAATGTGGCACACCCAGAGCAGAAGTTCTACTTCAGCCAGATCAGGCGTGCAAAGAAACTGCGTTTCACAGGCCTTTGTAAGAGATATTCCCGGTAGGCTGTAAGAGCACTGTGCAGAGCGAGTTGTTTCTTAGCTTCCCAAAGATCTGGAAGCAAGATGCTTTGGGGCCCAACTCGCCCTTTTTAAAGGAGACTGCACGTTGTGCCTTTCAGCTCTAGGGCAATGTGGCACACCCAGAGCAGAAGTTCTACTTCAGCCAGATCAGGCCTGCAAAGAAACTGCGTTTCACAGGCCTTTGTAAGAGATGTTCCCGGTAGGCTGTAAGAACACTGTGCAGAGCGCGTTGTTTCTCAGCTTCCCAAAGAGCTGGAAGCAAGATGGTTTGGGGCCGAAGTTGCCCTTTGGAAAGGAGACTGCACGTTGTGCCTTTCAGCTCTAGGGCAATGTGGAACACCCAGAGCAGAAGTTCTACTTCAGCCAGATCAGGCCTGCAAAGAAACTGCGTTTCAGAGGCCTTTGTAAGAGATGTTCCTGGTAGGCTGTAAGAACACTGTGCAGAGCGAGTTGTTTTTTAGCTTCCCAAAGATCTGGAAGCAAGATGCTTTGTGGCGCAACTCGCCCTTTCGAATGGAGACTGCAGGTTGTGCCTTTCAGCTCTAGGGCAATGTGGCACACCCAGAGCAGAAGTTCTACTTCAGCCAGTTGAGGCCTGCAAAGAAACTGCGTTTCACTGGCCTTTGTAAGAGATGTTCCCGGTAGGCTGTAATAGGTATGTGCAGAGCAATTTGTTTCTTAGCTTCCCAAAGAGCTGGAAGCAAGATGCTTTGGGGCCCAACTCGCCCTTTGGAAAGAAGCTGCACATTGTGCCTTTCAGCTCTAGGGCAATGTAGCACACCCAGAGCAGAAGTTCTACTCCAGCCAGGTGAGGCCTGAAAAGAAACTGCGTTTCACAGGCCTTTGTAAGAGTTGTTCCCGGTAGGCTGTAAAAACACTGTGCAGAGCGAGTTGTTTCCCAGCTTCCCAAAGATCTGCAAGCAAGATGCTTTGGGCCCCAACTCACCTTTTGGAAAGGAGACTGCACGTTGTGCCTTTCAGTTCTAGGGCAATGTGGCACACCCAGAGCAGAAGTTCTACTCCAGCCAGATGACGCCTGCAAAGAAACTGCGTTTCACAGGCCTTTGTAACAGATGTCTCGGTAGGCTGGAAGCAAGATGCTTTGGGGCCCAACTCGCCGTTTGGAAAGAAGACTGCACATTGTGCCGTTCAGCTCTAGGGCAATGTAGCACACCCAGAGCAGAAGTTCTACTTCAACCAGATCAGGCCTGCAAAGAAACTGCGTTTCACAGGCCTGTGTAAGAGATGTTCCCGGTAGGCTGTAAGAGCACTGTGCAGAGCGAGTTGTTTCCCAGCTTCCCAAAGATCTGCAAGCAAGATGCTTTGGATCCCAACTCACCTTTTGGAAAGGAGACTGCACGTTGTGCCTTTCAGCTCTAGGGCAATGTGGCACACCCAGAGCAGAAGTTCTACTTCAGTCAGGTGAGGCCTGCAAAGAAACTGCGTTTCACAGGCCTTTGTAAGGGATGTTCCCGGCAGGCTTTAGGAGCACTGTGCAGAGCGAGTTGTTTCTTAGCTTCCCCAAGAGCTGGAAGCAAGATGCTTTGGGGCCCAAATCGCCCTTTGGAAAGAAGACAGCACTTTGTGCCTTGCAGCTCTAGGGCAAGGTAGCACACCCAGAGCAGAAGTTCTACTTCGGCCAGATCAGGCCTGCAAAGAAACTGCGTTTCACAGGCCTCTGTAACAGATGTCCCGCTAGGCAGGAAGCAAGATGCTTTGGGGCCCAACTCGCCCTTTGGAAAGAAGACTGCACGTTGTGCCTTTCAGCCCTAGTGCAATGTGACACACCCAGAGCAGAAGTTCTACTTCAGCCAGATCAGGCCTGCAAGGAAAGTGCGTTTCACTGGCCTTTGTAAGAGATGTTCCCGGTAGGCTGTAAGAACACTGTGCAGAGCGAGCTGTTTCTTAGCTTCCCAAAGAGCTCTAAGCAAATGCTTTGGGGCTCAACTCGCCCTTTGTTAAGAAGCCTGCACGTTGTGCCTTTCAGCTTTATGGCCATGTAGCACACTCAGAGCAGAAGTTCTACTTCAGCCAGAACAGGCCTGCAAAGGATCTGCGTTTCACATGCCTTTGTAAGAGATGTTCCCGGTAGGCTGTAAGAGCACTGTGCAGAGCGAGTTGTTATTTAGCTTCCGAAAGAGATGGAAGCAAGATGCTTTGGGGCCCATCTCGACCTTTGGAAAGGAGAGTGCACGTTGTGCCTTTCAGCTCTAGGGCAATGTAGCACACTCAGAGCAGAAGTTCTACTTCAGCCGGATCAGGCCTGCAAGGAAACTGCGTTTCACAGGCCTTTGTAAGAGATGCTCCCGGTAGGCTGTAAAAGCACACTGCAGAGCGAGTTGTTTCTTAGCTTGCCAAAGAGCTTGAAGCCAGATGCTTTGGGGCCCAACTCGCAATCTGTTAAGAAGTCTGCACGTTGTGCCTTTCAGCTCTATGGCAATGTAGCACACCCAGAGCAGAAGTTCTACTTCAGCCAGAGCAGGCCTGCAAAGATACTGCGTTTCACAGGCCATTTTAAGAGAGGTTCCAAGTAGACTGTGAGAGCACTGTGCAGAGCGAGTTGTTTTTTAGCTTCCCAAGAGCTGGAAGCAAGATGCTTTGGGGCCGAAATCGCCCTTTGGAAAGAAGACAGCACTTTGTGCCTTGCAGCTCTAGGGCAATGTAGGACACCCAGAGCAGAAGTTCTACTTCAGCCAGATCAGGCCTGCAAAGAAACTGCGTTTCACAGCCCTTTGTAACAGATGTCCCTGTAGGCAGGAAGCAAGATGCTTTGGGGCCCATCTCGCCCTTTGGAAAGAAGACTGCACGTTGTGCCTTTCAGCTCTAGGGCAATGTAGCACACCCAGAGCAGAAGTTCTACTTCAGCCAGATCAGGCCTGCAAAGAAACAGCGTTTGACAGGCCTTTGTAAGAGATGTTCCTGGTAGGCTGTAAGAGCACTGTGCAGAACCGTTGTTTCTTAGCTTCCAAGAGCTGGAAGCAAGATGCTTTGATGTCCAACTCGCCTTTGGAAAGGAGACAGCACGTTGTCCCTTTCAGCTCTAGGGCAATGTAGCACACCCAGAGCAGAAGTTCTACTTCAGCCAGATCAGGCCTGCAAAGAAACTGCGTTTCACAGGCCTTTGTAAGAGATGTTCCCGGTAGGCTGTAAGAGCACAGTGCTGAGCGAGTTGTTTCTTAGCTTCCCAAAGAGCTGGAAGCAAGATGCATTGGGGCCAACTCGCCGTTTGTTAAGAAGCCTGAACGTTGTGACTTTCAGCTCTAGGGGATTGTAGCACACTCAGAGCAGAAATTCTACTTCAGCCAGATCAGACCTGCAAATAAACTGCGTTTCACAGGCCTTTGTAGCAGATGTCCTGGTTGGCTGGAAGCAAGATGCTTTGGGGCCCAACTCGTCCTTTGGAAAGAAGACTGCACGTTGTGCCTTTCAGCTCTAGGGCAATGTGGCACACCCAGAGCAGAAGTTCTACTTCAGCCAGATCAGGCCTGCAAAGAAACTGCGTTTCACAGGCCTTTGTAACAGATGTCCCGGTAGGCTGGAAGCAAGATGCTTTGGGGCCCAACTCGCCGTTTGGAAAGAAGACTGCACGTTGTGCCTTTCAGCTCTAGGGCAATGTAGCACACCCAGAGCAGAAGTTCTACTTCAGCCAGATCAGGCCTGCAAGGAAACTGCGTTTCACAGGCCGTTGTAGCTGATGTCCCGGTTGGCTGGAAGCAAGATGCTTTGGGGCCCAACTCGTCCTTTGGAAAGAAGACTGCACGTTGTGCCTTCCAGCTCTAGGGCAATGTGGAACACCAAGAGCAGAAGTTGTACTTCAGCCAGATCAGGCTGCCAAGAAACTGCGTTTCACAGGCCTTTGTAAGAGATGTTCCCGGTAGGCTGTAAGAGCACTGTGCACAGTGAGCTGTTTCTTAGCTTCCCAAAGAGCTGGAAGCAAGATGCTTTGGGTCCCAACACGCCCTTTGGAAAGGAGACTGCATGTGGTGCCTTTCAGCTCTAGGGCAATGTGGCACACCCAGAGCAGAAGTTCTACTTCAGCCGGATCAGGCCTGCAAGGAAACTGCGTTTCACAGGCCTTTGTAAGAGATGTTCCCGGTAGGCTGTAAGAGCACTGTGCACAGTGAGCTGTTACTTAGCTTCCCAAGAGCTGGAAGCAAGATGCTTTGGGGCCGAAATCGCCCTTTGGAAAGAACACAGCACTTTGTGCCTTGCAGCTCTAGGGCAATGTAGGACACACAGAGCAGAAGTTCTACAGCAGCCAGATCGGGCCTGCAAAGAAACTGCGTTTGACAGGCCTTTGTAAGAGATGTTCCTGGTAGGCTGTAAGAGCACTGTGCAGAACCAGTTGTTTCTTAGCTTCCAAGAGCTGGAAGCAAGATGCTTTGAGGCCCAACTCGCTCTTTGGAAAGGAGACAGCACGTTGTCCCTTTCAGCTCTAGGGCAATGTAGCACACCCAGAGCAGAAGTTCTACTTCAGCCAGATCAGGCCTGCAAAGAAACTGCGTTTGACAGGCCTTTGTAAGAGATGTTCCCGGTAGGCTGTAAGAGCACAGTGCAGAGCGAGTTGTTTCTTAGCTTCCCAATGAGCTGGAACCAAGATGCTTTGGGGCCCAACACTCCCTTTGTTAAGAAGACTGCACGTTTTGCCTTTCAGCTCTAGGGCAATGTGGCACACCCAGAGCAGAAGTTCTACTTCAGCCAGATCAGGCCTGCAAAGAAACTGCGTTTCACAGGCCTTTGTAAGAGATGTTCCCGGTAGGCTGTAAGAGCACTGCGCAGAGCGAGTTGTTTCTTAGCTTCCCAAAGAGCTGCAAGCAAGATGCTTTGGGCCCCAAGTCGCCCTTTGGAAAGGAGACTGCATGTTGTGCCTTTCAGCTCTGGGGCAATGTGGCACACCAAGAGCAGAAGTTCTTCTTCAGCCAGATCAGGCCTGCAAAGAAACTGCGTGTCTCAGGCCTTTGTAAGAGATGTTCCCGGTAGGCTGTAAGAGCTATGTGCAGAGAAAGTTGTTTCTTAGCTTCCGAAAGAGCTGGAAGCAAGATGCATTGGGGCCAACTCGCCGTTTGTTAAGAAGCCTGAACGTTGTGACTTTCAGCTCTAGGGGATTGTAGCACACTCAGAGCAGAAATTCTACTTCAGCCAGATCAGGCCTGCAAATAAACTGCGTGTCACAGGCCTTTGTAGCAGATGTCCCGGTTGGCTGGAAGCAAGATGCTTTGGGGCCCAACTCGTCCTTTGGAAAGAAGACTGCACGTTGTGCCTTTCAGCTCTAGGGCAATGTGGCACACCAAGAGCAGAAGTTCTACTTCAGCCAGATCAGGCCTGCAAGGAAACTGCGTTCCACATGCCTTTGTAAGAGATGCTCCCGGTAGGCTGTAAGAGCAGAGTGCAGAGCGAGTTGTTTCTTAGCTTGCCACAGAGCTTGAAGCCAGATGCTTTGGGGCCCAACTCGCCCTTTGTTAAGAAGCCTGCACGTTGTGCCTTTCAGCTCTATGGCAATGTAGCACACCCAGAGCAGAAGTTCTACTTCAGCCACAGCAGGCCTGAAAAGAAACTGCGTTTCACAGGCCGTTGTAAGAGATGTTCCCGGTAGACTGTGAGAGCACTGTGCAGAGCGAGTTGTTTCTTTGCTTCCCAAAGCTGGAAGCAAGATGCTTTGGGGCCGAAATCGCCCTTTGGAAAGAAGACAGCACTTTGTGCCTTGCAGCTCTAAGGCAATGTAGGACAGGCAGAGCAGAAGATGTACTTCAGCCAGATCAGGCCTGCAAAGAAACTGCGTTTCACAGCCCTTTGTAACAGATGTCCCTGTAGGCAGGAAGCAAGATGCTTTGGGGCCCAACTCGCCCTTTGGAAAGGAGACTGCACGTTGTGCCTTTCAGCTCTAGGGCAATGTGGCACACCCAGAGCAGAAGTTCTACTTCAGCAAGATGAGGCCTTCAGAGAATATGCGTTACACAGGCCTTTGTAAGAGATGTTCCCGGTAGGCTGTAAGAGCTATGTGCAGAGCAAGTTGTTTCTTAGCTTGCCAAAGAGCTGGAAGCAAGATGCTTTGGGGCCCAACTCGCCCTTTGGAAAGAAGCTGCACATTGTGCCTTTCAGCTCTAGGGCAAAGTAGCACACCCAGAGCAGAAGTCCTACTTCAGCCAGATCAGGCCTGCAAAGAAACTGCGTTTCACAGGCCATTGTAAGAGATGTTCCCGGTAGGCGGTAAGAGCTATGTGCAGAGCGAGTTGTTTCTTAGCTTCCCAAAGAGCTGGGAGCAAGATGCTTTGGGGCCCAACTCGCCCTTTGGAAAGAAGCTGCACATTGTGCATTGCAGCTCTAGGGCAGTGTATGACATGTAGAGCTGAAGCTCCACTTCAGCAAGATCAGGCCTGCAAAGAAACTGCGTTTCACAGCCCTTTGTAACTGATGTCCCTGTAGGCATTAAGCAAGATGCTTTGGGGCCCATCTCGCCCTTTGGAAAGAACACTGCACGTTGTGCCTTTCAGCTCTAGGGCATTGTAGCACAGCCAGAGCAGAAGTTCGAATTCAGCCAGATCAGGCCTGCAAAGAAACTGCGTTTCACAGGCCTTTGTCAGAGATGTTCCTGGTAGGCTGTAAGAGCACTGTGCAGAGCGAGTTGTTTCTTAGCTTCCAAGAGCTGGAAGCAAGATTCTTTGAGGCAGAACTCACCCTTTGGAAAGGAGACAGCACGCTGTCCCTTTCAGCCCTAGGGCAATGTAGCACACCCAGAGCAGAAGTTCTACTTCAGCCAGATCAGGCCTGCAAAGAGACTGCGTTTCACAGGCCTTTGTAAGAGATGTTCCCGGTAGGCTGTAAGAGCTCTGTGCAGAGCGAGTTGTTTCTTAGCTTCCCAAAGATCTGGAAGCAAGATGCTTTGGGGCCCAACTCGCCCTTTTTAAAGGAGACTGCACGTTGTGCCTTTCAGCTCTAGGGCAATGTGGCACACCCAGAGCAGAAGTTCTACTTCAGCCAGATCAGGCCTGCAAAGAAACTGCGTTTCACAGGCCTTTGTAAGAGATGTTCCCGGTAGGCTGTAAGAACACTGTGCAGAGCGAGTTGTTTTTTAGCTTCCCAAAGAGCTGGAAGCAAGATGCATTGTGGCCCAACACGCCCTTTGAAAAGGAGACTGCAGGTTGTGCCTTTCAGCTCTAGGGCAAAGTGGGACACCCAGAGCAGAAGTTCTACTTCAGCCAGTTGAGGCCTGCAAACAAACTGTGTTTCACAGGCCTTTGTAAGAGATGTTCCCGGTAGGCTGTAATAGCTATGTGCAGAGCAATTTGTTTCTTAGCTTCCCAAAGAGCTGGAAGCAAGATGCTTTGGGGCCCAACTCGCTGTTTGGAAAGAAGACTGCACATTGTGCCGTTCAGCTCTAGGGCAATGTAGCACACCCAGAGCAGAAGTTCTACTTCAACCAGATCATGCCTGCAAAGAAACTGCGTTTCACAGGCCTTTGTAAGGGATGTTCCCGGTAGGCTGTAAGAGCACTGTGCAGAGCGAGTTGTTTCCCAGCTTCCCAAAGATCTGCAAGCAAGATGCTTTGGATCCCAACTCACCTTTTGGAAAGGAGACTGCACGTTGTGCCTTTCATCTCTAGGGCAATGTAGCACACCCAGCAGAAGTTCTACTTCACCCAGATCAAGCCTGCAAAGAAACTGCGTTTCACAGGCCTTTGTAAGAGAAGTTCCAGGTAGGCTGTAAGAGGTCTGTGGAGAGCAAGTTGTTTCATAGCTTTCCAAAGGCTGGAGGCAAGATGCTTTGGAGCCAAAGTCGCCCTTTGTTAAGAAGCCTGCACGTTGTGCCTTTCAGCTCCAGGGCAATGTGGCACACCCAGAGCAGACGTTCTCCTTCAGCCAGATGAGACCTGCAAAGAACTGCATTTCACAGGCCTTTGTAAGAGATGTTCCTGGTAGGCTGTAAGAGCACTGTTCAGGGCGAGTTGTTTCTTAGCTTCCCAAAGAGCTGGAAGCAAGATGCTTTTGGGCTCAACTCGCCCTTTGGAAAGAAGACTGCACGTTGTGCCTTTCAGCTCTAGGGCAATGTAGCACACTCAGAGCAGAAGTTCTACTTCAGCCAGATCAGGCCTGCAAAGATACTGCGTTTCAAAGGCCTTTTTAAGAGATGTTCCCGGTAGACTGTGAGAGAACTGTGCTGAGCGAGTTGTTTCTTAGCTTCCCAAGAGCTGGAAGCAAGATGCTTTGGGGCCCAAATCGCCCTTTGGAAAGAAGACAGCACTTTGTGCCTTGCAGCTCTAGGGAAATGTAGGACACCCAGAGCAGAAGTTCAACTTCACCCACATCAGGCCTGCAAAGAAAGTGCGTTTCACAGCCCTTTGTGACAGATGTCCCGGTAGGCAGGAAGCAAGATGCTTTGGGGCTCAACTCGCCCTTTGGAAAGAAGACTGCACGTTGTGCCTTTCAGCTCTAGGGCAATGTGGCACACCCAGAGAAGAAGTTCTTCTTCAGCCAGATCAGGACTGCAAAGAAACTGCGTTTCACAGGCCTTTGTAAGAGATGTTCCCAGTAGGCTGTAATAGCTATGTGCAGAGCAATTTGTTTCTTAGCTTCCCAAAGAGCTGGAAGCAAGATGCTTTGGGGCCCAACTCGCCCTTTGGAAAGAAGCGGCACATTGTGCCTTTCAGCTCTAGGGCAATGTGGCACACCCAGTGCAGAAGTTCTACTTCAGCCAGATGAGGCCTGCAAAGAAACTGCGTTTCACAGGCCTTTCTAAGAGATGTTCTCGGTAGGCTGTAAGAGCACTGTGCAGAGCGACTTGTTTCATAGCTTACCAAAGAGCTGAATGCAAGATGCTTTGGGGCCCAACTCGCCCTTTGGAAAGAAGACAGAACTTTGTGCCTTGAAGCTCTAAGGCAAGGTAGCACACCCAGAGCAGAAGTTCTACTTCAGCCAGATCAGGCCTGCAAAGAAACTGCGTTTCACCGGCCTTTGTAACAGATGTCCCGGTAGGCTGGAAGCAAGATGCTTTGGGGCCCAACTCGCCGTTTGGAAAGAAGCCTGCACGTTGTGCCTTTCTGCTCTAGGGAAATGTAGCACACCCAGAGCAGAAGTTCTACTTAAACCAGATCAGGCCTGCAAAGACACTGCGTTTCTCAGGTCTTTGTAAGGGATGTTCCCGGTAGGCAGTAAGAGCACTGTGCAGAGCGAGTTGTTTCTTAGCGTCCCGAAGAGCTGGAAGCAAGATGCGTTGGGGCCCAACTCGCCCTTTGTCAAGAAGCCTGCACGTTGTGCCTTCCAGCTCTATGGCAATGTAGCACACTCAGAGCAGAAGTTCTACTTCAGCCAGAACAGGCCTGCAAAAAAACGGCGTTTCACAGGCCTTTGTAACAGATGTTCCCGGTAAGCTGTAAGAGCAGTGTGCGGAGTGAGTTGTTTCTTAGCTTCCCAAAGAGCTGGAAGCAAGATGCGTTGGGTCCCAACTCGCCCATTGGAAAGGAGACTGCACATTGTGCCTTTCAGCTCTAGGGCAATGTAGCACACCCAAAGCAGAAGTTCTACTTCAGCCAGCTCAGGCCTGCAAAGAAACTGCGATTCACAGCCATTTGTAAGAGATGTTCCCGGTTGGCTGCAAGAGCACTGTGCAGACCGAGCTTTTTCTTAGCTTCGCAAAGAGCTGGAAGCAAGATGCGTGGGGCCCAACTCGCACTTTTTTAAGAAGCCTGCACGTTGTGCCTTTCAGCTCTATGGCAGTGTAGCACACACAGAGCAGATGTTCTACTTCAGAGAGAACAGGCCTGCAAAGAAACTGCGTTTCACATGCCTTTGTAAGAGATGTTCCCGGTAGGCTGTAAGAGCACTGTGTAGAGCGATTTGTTTCTTAGCTTCCGAAAGAGCTGGAAGCAACATGCTACGGGGCCCAACTCGCCCTTTGGAAAGGAGACTGCACCTTGTGCCTTTCAGCTCTAGGGCAATGTAGCACACTCAGAGCAGAGGATCTACTTCAGCCAGAACAGGCCTGCAAAGAACCTGCGTTTCACAGGCCTTTGTAAGAGATGTTGCCGGTAGGCTCTAAGAGCACTGTGCAGAGCGAGTTGTTTCTTAGCTTCCCAAAGAGCTGGAAGCAAGATGCGTGGGGGCCAACTCGCACTTTTTTAAGAAGCCTGCACGTTGTGCCTTTCAGCTCTATGGCAGTGTAGCACACACAGAGCAGAAGTTCTACTTCAGAGAGAACAGGCCTGCAAAGAAACTACGTTTCACATGCCTTTGTAAGAGATGTTCCCGGTAGGCTGTAAGAGCTATGTGCAGAGCAAGTTGTTTCTTAGCTTGCCAAAGAGCTGGAAGCAAGATGCTTTGGGGCCCAACTCGCCCTTTGGAAAGAAGCTGCACATTGTGCCTTTCAGCTCTAGGGCAAAGTAGCACACCCAGAGCAGAAGTCCTACTTCAGCCAGATCAGGCCTGCAAAGAAACTGCGTTTCACAGGCCATTGTAAGAGATGTTCCCGGTAGGCGGTAAGAGCTATGTGCAGAGCGAGTTGTTTCTTAGCTTCCCAAAGAGCTGGGAGCAAGATGCTTTGGGGCCCAACTCGCCCTTTGGAAAGAAGCTGCACATTGCGCATTGCAGCTCTAGGGCAATGTATGACATGTAGAGCTGAAGCTCCACTTCAGCAAGATCAGGCCTGCAAAGAAACTGCGTTTCACAGCCCTTTGTAACTGATGTCCCTGTAGGCATTAAGCAAGATGCTTTGGGGCCCATCTCGCCCTTTGGAAAGAACACTGCACGTTGTCCCTTTCAGCTCTAGGGCATTGTAGCACAGCCAGAGCAGAAGTTCGAATTCAGCCAGATCAGGCCTGCAAAGAAACTGCGTTTCACAGGCCTTTGTCAGAGATGTTCCTGGTAGGCTGTAAGAGCACTGTGCAGAGCGAGTTGTTTCTTAGCTTCCAAGAGCTGGAAGCAAGATTCTTTGAGGCAGAACTCACCCTTTGGAAAGGAGACAGCACGCTGTCCCTTTCAGCCCTAGGGCAATGTAGCACACCCAGAGCAGAAGTTCTACTTCAGCCAGATGAGACCTGCAAAGAACTGCATTTCACAGGCCTTTGTAAGAGAGGTTCCAGGTAGGCTGTAAGAGGTCTGTGGAGAGCAAGTTGTTTCATAGCTTTCCAAAGGCTGGAGGCAAGATGCTTTGGAGCCAAAGTCGCCCTTTGTTAAGAAGCCTGCACGTTGTGCCTTTCAGCTCCAGGGCAATGTGGCACACCCAGAGCAGACGTTCTCCTTCAGCCAGATGAGACCTGCAAAGAACTGCATTTCACAGGCCTTTGTAAGAGATGTTCCTGGTAGGCTGTAAGAGCACTGTTCAGGGCGAGTTGTTTCTTAGCTTCCCAAAGAGCTGGAAGCAAGATGCTTTTGGGCTCAACTCGCCCTTTGGAAAGAAGACTGCACGTTGTGCCTTTCAGCTCTAGGGCAATGTAGCACACTCAGAGCAGAAGTTCTACTTCAGCCAGATCAGGCCTGCAAAGATACTGCGTTTCAAAGGCCTTTTTAAGAGATGTTCCCGGTAGACTGTGAGAGAACTGTGCTGAGCGAGTTGTTTCTTAGCTTCCCAAGAGCTGGAAGCAAGATGCTTTGGGGCCC
Organism: Equus caballus; assembly: GCF_041296265.1. Classification (NCBI taxonomy): domain Eukaryota; kingdom Metazoa; phylum Chordata; class Mammalia; order Perissodactyla; family Equidae; genus Equus; species Equus caballus. Next base: position 19,084,619 of record NC_091695.1, read on the forward strand.
AAATCGCCCTTTGGAAAGAAGACAGCACTTTGTGCCTTGCAGCTCTAGGGCAATGTAGGACACCCAGAGCAGAAGTTCAACTTCACCCACATCAGGCCTGCAAAGAAAGTGCGTTTCACAGCCCTTTGTGACAGATGTCCCGGTAGGCAGGAAGCAAGATGCTTTGGGGTTCAACTCGCCCTTTGGAAAGAAGACTGCACGTTGTGCCTTTCAGCTCTAGGGCAATGTGGCACACCCAGAGAAGAAGTTCTTCTTCAGCCAGATCAGGACTGCAAAGAAACTGCGTTTCACAGGCCTTTGGAAGAGATGTTCCCAGTAGGCTGTAATAGCTATGTGCAGAGCAATTTGTTTCTTAGCTTCCCAAAGAGCTGGAAGCAAGATGCTTTGGGGCCCAACTCGCCCTTTGGAAAGAAGCGGCACATTGTGCCTTTAAGCTCTAGGGCAATGTGGCACACCCAGTGCAGAAGTTCTACTTCAGCCAGATGAGGCCTGCAAAGAAACTGCGTTTCACAGGCCTTTCTAAGAGATGTTCTCGGTAGGCTGTAAGAGCACTGTGCAGAGCGACTTGTTTCATAGCTTACCAAAGAGCTGAATGCAAGATGCTTTGGGGCCCAACTCGCCCTTTGGAAAGAAGACAGAACTTTGTGCCTTGAAGCTCTAAGGCAAGGTAGCACACCCAGAGCAGAAGTTCTACTTCAGCCAGATCAGGCCTGCAAAGAAACTGCGTTTCACCGGCCTTTGTAACAGATGTCCTGGTAGGCTGGAAGCAAGATGCTTTGGGGCCCAACTCGCCGTTTGGAAAGAAGACTGCACATTGTGCCATTCAGGTCTAGGTCAATGTAGCACACCCAGAGCAGAAGTTCTACTTAAACCAGATCAGGCCTGCAAAGACACTGCGTTTCACAGGTCTTTGTAAGGGATGTTCCCGGTAGGCAGTAAGAGCACTGTGCAGAGCGAGTTGTTTCTTAGCGTCCCGAAGAGCTGGAAGCAAGATGCGTTGGGGCCCAACTCGCCCTTTGTCAAGAAGCCTGCACGTTGTGCCTTCCAGCTCTATGGCAATGTAGCACACTCAGAGCAGAAGTTCTACTTCAGCCGGAACAGGCCTGCAAAGAAACGGCGTTTCACAGGCCTTTGTAACAGATGTTCCCGGTAAGCTGTAAGAGCAGTGTGCGGAGTGAGTTGTTTCTTAGCTTGCCAAAGAGCTGGAAGCAAGATGCGTTGGGTCCCAACTCGCCCATTGGAAAGGAGACTGCACATTGTGCCTTTCAGCTCTAGGGCAATGTAGCACACCCAAAGCAGAAGTTCTACTTCAGCCAGCTCAGGCCTGCAAAGAAACTGCGATTCACAGCCATTTGTAAGAGATGTTCCCGGTTGGCTGCAAGAGCACTGTGCAGACCGAGCTTTTTCTTAGCTTCGCAAAGAGCTGGAAGCAAGATGCGTGGGGCCCAACTCGCACTTTTTTAAGAAGCCTGCACGTTGTGCCTTTCAGCTCTATGGCAGTGTAGCACACACAGAGCAGATGTTCTACTTCAGAGAGAACAGGCCTGCAAAGAAACTGCGTTTCACATGCCTTTGTAAGAGATGTTCCCGGTAGGCTGTAAGAGCACTGTGTAGAGCGATTTGTTTCTTAGCTTCCGAAAGAGCTGGAAGCAACATGCTACGGGGCCCAACTCGCCCTTTGGAAAGGAGACTGCACCTTGTGCCTTTCAGCTCTAGGGCAATGTAGCACACTCAGAGCAGAGGATCTACTTCAGCCAGAACAGGCCTGCAAAGAACCTGCGTTTCACAGGCCTTTGTAGGAGATGTTGCCGGTAGGCTCTAAGAGCACTGTGCAGAGCGAGTTGTTTCTTAGCTTCCCAAAGAGCTGGAAGCAAGATGCGTGGGGGCCAACTCGCACTTTTTTAAGAAGCCTGCACGTTGTGCCTTTCAGCTCTATGGCAGTGTAGCACACACAGAGCAGAAGTTCTACTTCAGAGAGAACAGGCCTGCAAAGAAACTACGTTTCACATGCCTTTGTAAGAGATGTTCCCGGTAGGCTGTAAGAGCACTGTGTAGAGCGATTTGTTTCTTAGCTTCCGAAAGAGCTGGAAGCAACATGCTACGGGGCCCAACTCGCCCTTTGGAAAGGAGACTGCACAGTGTGCCTTTCAACTCTAGGGCAATGTAGCACACTCAGAGCAGAAGATCTACTTCAGCCAGAGCAGGCCTGCAAAGAACCTGCGTTTCACAGGCCTTTGTAAGAGATGTTCCCAGTAGGCTGTAAGTGCACTGTGCAGAGCGAGTTGTTTCTTAGCTTCCCAAAGAGCTGGAAGCAAGATGCTTTGGGGCCCAACTCGCCCTTTGGAAAGGAGACTCCACGTTGTGCCTTGCAGCTCTAGGGCAAGGTAGCACACCCAGAGCAGAAGTTCAACTTCAGCCAGATCAGGCCTGCAAAGAAACTGAGTTTCACAGGCCTTTGTAAGAGTTGTTCCCGGTAGGCTGTAAAAACACTGTGCAGAGCGAGTTGTTTCCCAGCTTCCCAAAGATCTGCAAGCAAGATGCTATGGGCCCCAACTCACCTTTTGGAAAGGAGACTGCACGTTGTGCCTTTCAGTTCTAGGGCAATGTGGCACACCCAGAGCAGAAGTTCTACTCCAGCCAGATGACGCCTGCAAAGAAACTGCCTTTCACAGGCCTTTGTAACAGATGTCCCGGTAGGCTTGAAGCAAGATGCTTTGGGGCCCAACTCACCTTTTTGAAAGGAGACTGCACGTTGTGCCTTTCAGCTCTAGGGCAATGTGGCACACCCAGAGCAGAAGTTCTACTTCAGCCAGGTGAGGCCTGCAAAGAAACTGCGTTTCACAGGCCTTTGTAAGAGATGTTCCCGGTAGGCTGTAAGAGCACTGTGCAGAGCGAGTTGTTTCTTAGCTTCCCAAAGAGCTAGAAGCAAGATGCTTTGAGGCCCAAATCGCCCTTTGGAAAGAAGACAGCACTTTGTGCCTTGCAGCTCTAGGGCGAGGTAGCACACCCAGAGCAGAAGTTCTATTTCAGCCAGATCAGTCCTGCAAAGAAACTGCGTTTCACAGGCCTCTGTAACAGATGTCCCGCTAGGCAGGAAGCAAGATGCTTTGGGGCCCAACTCGCCCTTTGGAAAGAAGACTGCACGCTGTGCCTTTCAGCCCTAGTGCAATGTGGCACACCCAGAGCAGAAGTTCTACTTCAGCCAGATCAGGCCTGCAAGGAAACTGCGTTTCACAGGCCTTTGTAAGAGATGTTCCCGGTAGGCTGTAAGAACACTGTGCAGAGCGAGCTGTTTCTTAGCTTCCCAAAGAGCTCTAAGCAAATGCTTTGGGGCCCAACTCGCCCTTTGTTAAGAAGCCTGCACGTTGTGCCTTTCAGCTCTATGGCCATGTAGCACACTCAGAGCAGAAGTTCTACTTCATCCAGAAGAGGCCTGCAAAGGAACTGCGTTTCACAGGACTTTGTAAGAGATGTTCCCGGTAGGCTGTAAGAGCACTGTGCAGAGCGAGTTGTTATTTAGCTTCCGAAAGAGATGGAAGCAAGATGCTTTGGGGCCCATCTCGACCTTTGGAAAGGAGAGTGCACGTTGTGCCTTTGAGCTCTAGGGCAATGTAGCACACTCAGAGCAGAAGATCTACTTCAGTCAGATCAGGCCTGCAAAGAAACTGTGTTTCACAAGCCTCTGTAACAGATGTCCTTGTAGGCTGGAAGCAAGATGCTTTGGGGCCCAACTCGCCCTTTGGAAAGAAGACTTGACCTTGTGCCGTTCAGCTCTAGGGCAATGTATCACACCCAGAGCAGAATTTCTACTTCAGCCAGATCAGGCCTGCAAAGAAAGTGCGTTTCACAGGCCTTTGTAAGGGATGTTCCCGGTAGGCTGTAAGAGCACTGTGCAGAGCGAGTTGTTTCTTAGCTTCCCAAAGAGCTGCAAGCAAGATGCTGTGGGGATCAACTCGCCCTTTGGAAAGGAGACTGCACGTTGTGACTTTAGGCTCTAGAGCAATGTTGCACACCCAGAGCAGAAGTTCTACTTCAGCCAGATGAGGCATGCAAAGAACCTGCGTTTCACAGGCCTTTGTAAGAGATGTTCCCGTTTGCTTGTAAGAGTGATGTGCAGAGCGATTTGTTTCTTAGCTTCCCACAGAGCTGGAAGCAAGATGCTTTGGCGCCCAAATCGCCCTTTGGAAAGTAGACAGCACTTTGTGCCTTGCAGCTCTAGGGCAAGGTAGCACACCCAGAGCAGAATTTCTACTTCAGCCAGATCTGGCCTGCAAAGAAACTGCGTTTCACAGGCCTTTGGAAGAGATGTTCCCGGTAGTCTGTAAGAGCACTGTGCAGAGCGAGTTGTTTCTTAGCTTCCCAAAGAGCTGGAAGCAAGATGCTTTGGGGCCCAACTCACCCTTGGTTAAGAAGCCTGCACGTTGTGCCTTTCAGCTCTAGGGCAATGTGGCACCTCCAGAGCAGAGGTTCTACTTCAGCCAGATCAGGCCTGCTAAGAAACTGCGTTTCACAGGCCTCTGTAACAGATGTCACGGTAGGCAGGAAGCAAGATGCTTTGGGGCCCAACTCGCCCTTTGGAAAGGAGACTGCCCGTTGTGCCCTTCAGCCCTAGGGCAATGTGGCACACCCAGAGCAGAAGTTCTACTTCAACCACATCAGGCCTGCAAAGAAACTGAGTTTCACAGGCCTTTGTAAGAGATGTTCCCGGTAGGCTGTAAGAGCATTGTGCTGAGCGAGTTGTTTCTTAGCTTCCCTTAGAGCTAGAAGCAAGATGCTTTGGGGACCAACTCGCCCTTGGTTAAGAAGCCTGCACGTTGTGCCTTTCAGCTCTAGGTCAATGTGGCACACCCAGAGCAGAAGTTCGACTTCGGCCAGGTGAGGCCTGCAAATAAACTGCGTTTCACAGGCCTTTGTAAGAGATGTTCTCGGTAGGCTGTAAGAGCACTGTGCAGAGCGACTTGTTTCATAGCTTCTCAGAGAGCTGAATGCAAGATGCTTTGGGGCACAACTCGCCCTTTGGAAAGAAGACAGAACTTTGTGCCTTGCAGCTCTAAGGCAAGGTAGCACACCCAGAGCAGAAGTTCTACTTCAGCCAGATCAGGCCTGCAAGGAAACTGCGTTTCACAGGCCTCTGTAAGAGAAGTTCCCGGTAGGCTGTAAGAGCACTGTGCAGAGTAAGTTGTTTCTTAGCTTCCCAAAGAGCTGGAAGCAAGATGCTTTGGGGCCAACTCGCCGTTTGTTAAGAAGCCTGAACGTTGTGACTTTCAGCTCTAGGGGATTGTAGCACACTCAGAGCAGAAATTCTACTTCAGCCAGATCAGGCCTGCAAATAAACTGCGTTTCACAGGCCTTTGTAGCAGATGTCCCGGTTGGCTGGATGCAAGATGCTTTGGGGCCCAACTCGTCCTTTGGAAAGAAGACTGCACGTTGTGCCTTTCAGCTCTAGGGCAATGTGGCACACCAAGAGCAGAAGTTCTACTTCAGCCAGATCAGGCCTGCAAAGAAACTGCGTTTCACAGGCCTTTGTAAGAGATGTTCCCAGTAGGCTGTAAGAGCACTGTTCAGGGCGAGTTGTTTCTTAGCTTCCCAAAGAGCTGGAAGCAAGATGCTTTTGGGCTCAACTCGCCCTTTGGAAAGAAGACTGCACGTTGTGCCTTTCAGCTCTAGGGCAATGTAGCACACTCAGAGCAGAAGTTCTACTTCAGCCAGATCAGGCCTGCAAAGATACTGCGTTTCAAATGCCTTTTTAAGAGATGTTCCCGGAAGACTGTGAGAGAACTGTGCTGAGGGAGTTGTTTCTTAGCTTCCCAAGAGCTGGAAGCAAGATGCTTTGGGGCCCAAATCGCCCTTTGGAAAGAAGACAGCACTTTGTTCCTTGCAGCTCTAGGGCAATGTAGGACACCCAGAGCAGAAGTTCAACTTCAGCCAGATCAGGCCTGCAAAGAAAGTGCGTTTCACAGCCCTTTGTGACAGATGTCCCGGTAGGCAGGAAGCAAGATGCTTTGGGGCTCAACTCGCCCTTTGGAAAGAAGACTGCACGTTGTGCCTTTCAGCTCTAGGGCAATGTGGCACACCCAGAGAAGAAGTTCTACTTCAGCCAGATCAGGACTGCAAAGAAACTGCGTTTCACAGGCTTTTGTGAAAGATGTTCCCGGTAGGCTGTAAGAGCACTGTGCAGAGCGAGTTGTTTCTTATCTTCCCAAAGAGCTGGAACCAAGATGCTTTGGGGCCCAACTCGCCCTTTGGAAAGGAGACTGCACGTTGTGCCTTTCAGCTCTAGGGCAATGTGGCACACCCAGAGCAGAAGTTCTACTTCGGCAAGATGAGGCCTTCAAAGAAAATGCGTTTCACAGGCCTTTGTAAGAGATGCTCCCGGTAGGCTGTAAGAGCTATGTGCAGAGCAAGTTGTTTCTTAGCTTTCCAAAGAGCTGGAAGCAAGATGCTTTGGGGCCCAACTCGCCCTTTGGAAAGAAGCTGCACATTGTGCCTTTCAGCTCTAGGGCAATATAGCACACCCAGAGCAGATGTTCTACTTCACCCAGATCAGGCCTTCAAAGAAACTGCGTTTCACAGGCCTTTGTAAGAGATGTTCCCGGAAGGCGGTAAGAGCTATGTGCAGAGCGAGTTGTTTCTTAGCTTCCCAAAGAGCTGGGAGCAAGATGCTTTGTGGCCCAACTCGCCCTTTGGAAAGAAGCTGCACATTGTGCCTTGCAGCTCTAGGGCAATGTATGACACGCAGAGCAGAAGTTCCACTTCAGCAAGATCAGGCCTGCAAAGAAACTGCGTTTCACAGCCCTTTGTAACTGATGTCCCTGTAGGCAGGAAGCAAGATGCTTTGGGGCCCATCTCGCCCTTTGGAAAGAACACTGCACGTTGTGCCTTTCAGCTCTAGGGCAATGTAGCACACCCAGAGCAGAAGTTCGTATTCAGCCAGATCAGGCCTGCAAAGAAACTGAGTTTCACAGGCCTTTGTAAGAGATGTTCCTGGTAGGCTGTAAGAGCACTGTGCAGAGCGAGTTGTTTCTTAGCTTCCCAATGAGCTGGAACCAAGATGATTTGGGGCCCAACTCGCCCTTTGGAAAGAGGACTGCACGTTGTGCCTTTCAGCTCTAGGGCAATGTGGCACACCCAGAGCAGAAGTTCTACTTCAGCCAGATCAGGCCTGCAAAGAAACTGCGTTTCACAGGCCTTTGTAAGAGATATTCCCGATAGGCTGTAAGAGCACTGTGCAGAGCGAGTTGTTTCTTAGCTTCCCAAAGATCTGGAAGCAAGATTCTTTGGGGCCCAACTCGCCCTTTGGAAAGGAGACTGCACGTTTGGCCTTTCAGCTCTAGGGCAATGTGGCACACCCAGAGCAGAAGTTCTACTTCAGCCAGATCAGGCCTGCAAAGAAACTGCGTTTCACAGGCCTTTGTAAGAGATGTTCCCGGTAGGCTGTAAGAACACTGTGCAGAGCACGTTGTTTCTCAGCTTCCCAAAGAGCTGGAAGCAAGATGGTTTGGGGCCCAAGTTGCCCTTTGGAAAGGAGACTGCATGTTGTGCCTTTCAGCTCTAGGGCAATGTGGAACACCCAGAGCAGAAGTTCTACTTCAGCCAGATCAGGCCTGCAAAGAAACTGCGTTTCACAGGCCTTTGTAATAGATGTTCCTGGTAGGCTGTAAGGACACTGTGCAGAGCGAGTTGTTTTTTAGCTTCCCAAAGATCTGGAAGCAAGATGCTTTGTGGCGCAACTCGCCCTTTCGAATGGAGACTGCAGGTTGTGCCTTTCAGCTCTAGGGCAATGTGGCACACCCAGAGCAGAAGTTCTACTTCAGCCAGTTGAGGCCTGCAAAGAAACTGCGTTTCACAGGCCTTTGTAAGAGATGTTCCCGGTAGGCTGTAATAGCTATGTGCAGAGCAATTTGTTTCTTAGCTTCCCAAAGAGCTGGAAGCAAGATGCTTTGGGGCCCAACTCGCCCTTTGGAAAGAAGCTGCACATTGTGCCTTTCAGCTCTAGAGCAATGTAGCACACCAAGAGCAGAAGTTCTACTTCAGCCAGGTGAGGCCTGCAAAGAAACTGCGTTTCACAGGCCTTTGTAAGAGATGTTCCCGGTAGGCTGTAAAAACACTGTGCAGAGCGAGTTGTTTCCCAGCTTCCCAAAGATCTGCAAGCAAGATGCTTTGGGCCCCAACTCACCTTTTGGAAAGGAGACTGCACGTTGTGCCTTTCAGTTCTAGGGCAATGTGGCACACCCAGAGCAGAAGTTCTACTCCAGCCAGATGACGCCTGCAAAGAAACTGCGTTTCACAGGCCTTTGTAACAGATGTCTCGGTAGGCTGGAAGCAAGATGCTTTGGGGCCCAACTCGCCGTTTGGAAAGAAGACTGCACATTGTGCCGTTCAGCTCTAGGGCAATGTAGCACACCCAGAGCAGAAGTTCTACTTCAACCAGATCAGGCCTGCAAAGAAACTGCGTTTCACAGGCCTGTGTAAGAGATGTTCCCGGTAGGCTGTAAGAGCACTGTGCAGAGCGAGTTGTTTCCCAGCTTCCCAAAGATCTGCAAGCAAGATGCTTTGGATCCCAACTCACCTTTTGGAAAGGAGACTGCACGTTGTGCCTTTCAGCTCTAGGGCAATGTGGCACACCCAGAGCAGAAGTTCTACTTCAGTCAGGTGAGGCCTGCAAAGAAACTGCGTTTCACAGGCCTTTGTAAGGGATGTTCCCGGCAGGCTTTAGGAGCACTGTGCAGAGCGAGTTGTTTCTTAGCTTCCCCAAGAGCTGGAAGCAAGATGCTTTGGGGCCCAAATCGCCCTTTGCAAAGAAGACAGCACTTTGTGCCTTGCAGCTCTAGGGCAAGGTAGCACACCCAGAGCAGAAGTTCTACTTCGGCCAGATCAGGCCTGCAAAGAAACTGCGTTTCACAGGCCTCTGTAACAGATGTCCCGCTGGGCAGGAAGCAAGATGCTTTGGGGCCCAACTCGCCCTTTGGAAAGAAGACTGCACGTTGTGCCTTTCAGCCCTAGTGCAATGTGACACACCCAGAGCAGAAGTTCTACTTCGGCCAGATCAGGCCTGCAAGGAAAGTGCGTTTCACTGGCCTTTGTAAGAGATGTTCCCGGTAGGCTGTAAGAACACTGTGCAGAGCGAGCTGTTTCTTAGCTTCCCAAAGAGCTCTAAGCAAATGCTTTGGGGCTCAACTCGCCCTTTGTTAAGAAGCCTGCACGTTGTGCCTTTCAGCTTTATGGCCATGTAGCACACTCAGAGCAGAAGTTCTACTTCAGCCAGAACAGGCCTGCAAAGGATCTGCGTTTCACATGCCTTTGTAAGAGATGTTCCCGGTAGGCTGTAAGAGCACTGTGCAGAGCGAGTTGTTATTTAGCTTCCGAAAGAGATGGAAGCAAGATGCTTTGGGGCCCATCTCGACCTTTGGAAAGGAGAGTGCACGTTGTGCCTTTCAGCTCTAGGGCAATGTAGCACACTCAGAGCAGAAGTTCTACTTCAGCCGGATCAGGCCTGCAAGGAAACTGCGTTTCACAGGCCTTTGTAAGAGATGCTCCCGGTAGGCTGTAAAAGCACACTGCAGAGCGAGTTGTTTCTTAGCTTGCCAAAGAGCTTGAAGCCAGATGCTTTGGGGCCCAACTCGCAATCTGTTAAGAAGTCTGCACGTTGTGCCTTTCAGCTCTATGGCAATGTAGCACACCCAGAGCAGAAGTTCTACTTCAGCCAGAGCAGGCCTGCAAAGATACTGCGTTTCACAGGCCATTTTAAGAGAGGTTCCAAGTAGACTGTGAGAGCACTGTGCAGAGCGAGTTGTTTTTTAGCTTCCCAAGAGCTGGAAGCAAGATGCTTTGGGGCCGAAATCGCCCTTTGGAAAGAAGACAGCACTTTGTGCCTTGCAGCTCTAGGGCAATGTAGGACACCCAGAGCAGAAGTTCTACTTCAGCCAGATCAGGCCTGCAAAGAAACTGCGTTTCACAGCCCTTTGTAACAGATGTCCCTGTAGGCAGGAAGCAAGATGCTTTGGGGCCCATCTCGCCCTTTGGAAAGAAGACTGCACGTTGTGCCTTTCAGCTCTAGGGCAATGTAGCACACCCAGAGCAGAAGTTCTACTTCAGCCAGATCAGGCCTGCAAAGAAACAGCGTTTGACAGGCCTTTGTAAGAGATGTTCCTGGTAGGCTGTAAGAGCACTGTGCAGAACCGTTGTTTCTTAGCTTCCAAGAGCTGGAAGCAAGATGCTTTGAGGTCCAACTCGCCTTTGGAAAGGAGACAGCACGTTGTCCCTTTCAGCTCTAGGGCAATGTAGCACACCCAGAGCAGAAGTTCTACTTCAGCCAGATCAGGCCTGCAAAGAAACTGCGTTTCACAGGCCTTTGTAAGAGATGTTCCCGGTAGGCTGTAAGAGCACAGTGCTGAGCGAGTTGTTTCTTAGCTTCCCAAAGAGCTGGAAGCAAGATGCATTGGGGCCAACTCGCCGTTTGTTAAGAAGCCTGAACGTTGTGACTTTCAGCTCTAGGGGATTGTAGCACACTCAGAGCAGAAATTCTACTTCAGCCAGATCAGACCTGCAAATAAACTGCGTTTCACAGGCCTTTGTAGCAGATGTCCTGGTTGGCTGGAAGCAAGATGCTTTGGGGCCCAACTCGTCCTTTGGAAAGAAGACTGCACGTTTTGCCTTTCAGCTCTAGGGCAATGTGGCACACCCAGAGCAGAAGTTCTACTTCAGCCATATCAGGCCTGAAAAGAAACTGCGTTTCACCGGCCTTTGTAACAGATGTCCCGGTAGGCTGGAAGCAAGATGCTTTGGGGCCCAACTCGCCGTTTGGAAAGAAGACTGCACATTGTGCCTTTCAGGTATAGGGCAATATAGCACACCCAGAGCAGAAGTTCTACTTCAGCCAGATCAGGCCTGCAAGGAAACTGCGTTTCACAGGCCGTTGTAGCTGATGTCCCGGTTGGCTGGAAGCAAGATGCTTTGGGGCCCAACTCGTCCTTTGGAAAGAAGACTGCACGTTGTGCCTTCCAGCTCTAGGGCAATGTGGAACACCAAGAGCAGAAGTTGTACTTCAGCCAGATCAGGCTGCCAAGAAACTGCGTTTCACAGGCCTTTGTAAGAGATGTTCCCGGTAGGCTGTAAGAGCACTGTGCACAGTGAGCTGTTTCTTAGCTTCCCAAAGAGCTGGAAGCAAGATGCTTTGGGTCCCAACACGCCCTTTGGAAAGGAGACTGCATGTGGTGCCTTTCAGCTCTAGGGCAATGTGGCACACCCAGAGCAGAAGTTCTACTTCAGCCGGATCAGGCCTGCAAGGAAACTGCGTTTCACAGGCCTTTGTAAGAGATGTTCCCGGTAGGCTGTAAGAGCACTGTGCACAGTGAGCTGTTACTTAGCTTCCCAAGAGCTGGAAGCAAGATGCTTTGGGGCCGAAATCGCCCTTTGGAAAGAACACAGCACTTTGTGCCTTGCAGCTCTAGGGCAATGTAGGACACACAGAGCAGAAGTTCTACAGCAGCCAGATCAGGCCTGCAAAGAAACTGCGTTTGACAGGCCTTTGTAAGAGATGTTCCTGGTAGGCTGTAAGAGCACTGTGCAGAACCAGTTGTTTCTTAGCTTCCAAGAGCTGGAAGCAAGATGCTTTGAGGCCCAACTCGCTCTTTGGAAAGGAGACAGCACGTTGTCCCTTTCAGCTCTAGGGCAATGTAGCACACCCAGAGCAGAAGTTCTACTTCAGCCAGATCAGGCCTGCAAAGAAACTGCGTTTGACAGGCCTTTGTAAGAGATGTTCCCAGTAGGCTGTAAGAGCACAGTGCAGAGCGAGTTGTTTCTTAGCTTCCCAATGAGCTGGAACCAAGATGCTTTGGGGCCCAACACTCCCTTTGTTAAGAAGACTGCACGTTTTGCCTTTCAGCTCTAGGGCAATGTGGCACACCCAGAGCAGAAGTTCTACTTCAGCCAGATCAGGCCTGCAAAGAAACTGCGTTTCACAGGCCTTTGTAAGAGATGTTCCCGGTAGGCTGTAAGAGCACTGCGCAGAGCGAGTTGTTTCTTAGCTTCCCAAAGAGCTGCAAGCAAGATGCTTTGGGCCCCAAGTCGCCCTTTGGAAAGGAGACTGCATGTTGTGCCTTTCAGCTCTGGGGCAATGTGGCACACCAAGAGCAGAAGTTCTTCTTCAGCTAGATCAGGCCTGAAAAGAAACTGCGTTTCACAGGCCTTTGTAAGAGATGTTCCCATTAGGCTGTAAGAACACTGTGCAGAGCGCGTTGTTTCTCAGCTTCCCAAAGAGCTGGAAGCAAGATGCTTTGGGGCCCAACCCGCCCTTTGGAAAGGAGACTGCACGTTGTGCCTTTCAGCTGTAGGGCAATGTGGCACACCCAGAGCAGAAGTTCTACTTCAGCCAGAGCAGGCCTGCAAAGAAACTGCGTTTCACAGGCCTTTGTAAGAGATGTTCCCGCTAGGGTGTAAGAACACTGTGCAGAGCGAGTTGTTTTTTAGCTTCCCAAAGTTCTGGAAGCAAGATACTTTGTGGCGCAACTCGCCCTTTCGAATGGAGACTGCAGGTTGTGCCTGTCAGCTCTAGGGCAAAGTGGCACACCCAGAGCAGAAGTTCTACTTCAGCCAGATGAGGCCTGCAAAGAAACTGCGTGTCTCAGGCCTTTGTAAGAGATGTTCCCGGTAGGCTGTAAGAGCTATGTGCAGAGAAAGTTGTTTCTTAGCTTCCGAAAGAGCTGGAAGCAAGATGCATTGGGGCCAACTCGCCGTTTGTTAAGAAGCCTGAACGTTGTGACTTTCAGCTCTAGGGGATTGTAGCACACTCAGAGCAGAAATTCTACTTCAGCCAGATCAGGCCTGCAAATAAACTGCGTGTCACAGGCCTTTGTAGCAGATGTCCCGGTTGGCTGGAAGCAAGATGCTTTGGGGCCCAACTCGTCCTTTGGAAAGAAGACTGCACGTTGTGCCTTTCAGCTCTAGGGCAATGTGGCACACCAAGAGCAGAAGTTCTACTTCAGCCAGATCAGGCCTGCAAGGAAACTGCGTTCCACATGCCTTTGTAAGAGATGCTCCCGGTAGGCTGTAAGAGCAGAGTGCAGAGCGAGTTGTTTCTTAGCTTGCAAAAGAGCTTGAAGCCAGATGCTTTGGGGCCCAACTCGCCCTTTGTTAAGAAGCCTGCACGTTGTGCCTTTCAGCTCTATGGCAATGTAGCACACCCAGAGCAGAAGTTCTACTTCAGCCAGAGCAGGCCTGAAAAGAAACTGCGTTTCACAGGCCGTTGTAAGACATGTTCCCGGTAGACTGTGAGAGCACTGTGCAGAGCGAGTTGTTTCTTTGCTTCCCAAAGCTGGAAGCAAGATGCTTTGGGGCCGAAATCGCCCTTTGGAAAGAAGACAGCACTTTGTGCCTTGCAGCTCTAAGGCAATGTAGGACAGGCAGAGCAGAAGATGTACTTCAGCCAGATCAGGCCTGCAAAGAAACTGCGTTTCACAGCCCTTTGTAACAGATGTCCCTGTAGGCAGGAAGCAAGATGCTTTGGGGCCCAACTCGCCCTTTGGAAAGGAGACTGCACGTTGTGCCTTTCAGCTCTAGGGCAATGTGGCACACCCAGAGCAGAAGTTCTACTTCAGCAAGATGAGGCCTTCAGAGAATATGCGTTACACAGACCTTTGTAAGAGATGTTCCCGGTAGGCTGTAAGAGCTATGTGCAGAGCAAGTTGTTTCTTAGCTTGCCAAAGAGCTGGAAGCAAGATGCTTTGGGGCCCAACTCGCCCTTTGGAAAGAAGCTGCACATTGTGCCTTTCAGCTCTAGGGCAAAGTAGCACACCCAGAGCAGAAGTCCTACTTCAGCCAGATCAGGCCTGCAAAGAAACTGCGTTTCACAGGCCATTGTAAGAGATGTTCCCGGTAGGCGGTAAGAGCTATGTGCAGAGCGAGTTGTTTCTTAGCTTCCCAAAGAGCTGGGAGCAAGATGCTTTGGGGCCCAACTCGCCCTTTGGAAAGAAGCTGCACATTGTGCATTGCAGGTCTAGGGCAGTGTATGACATGTAGAGCTGAAGCTCCACTTCAGCAAGATCAGGCCTGCAAAGAAACTGCGTTTCACAGCCCTTTGTAACTGATGTCCCTGTAGGCATTAAGCAAGATGCTTTGGGGCCCATCTCGCCCTTTGGAAAGAACACTGCACGTTGTGCCTTTCAGCTCTAGGGCATTGTAGCACAGCCAGAGCAGAAGTTCGAATTCAGCCAGATCAGGCCTGCAAAGAAACTGCGTTTCACAGGCCTTTGTCAGAGATGTTCCTGGTAGGCTGTAAGAGCACTGTGCAGAGCGAGTTGTTTCTTAGCTTCCAAGAGCTGGAAGCAAGATTCTTTGAGGCAGAACTCACCCTTTGGAAAGGAGACAGCACGCTGTCCCTTTCAGCCCTAGGGCAATGTAGCACACCCAGAGCAGAAGTTCTACTTCAGCCAGATCAGGCCTGCAAAGAGACTGCGTTTCACAGGCCTTTGTAAGAGATGTTCCCGGTAGGCTGTAAGAGCACTGTGCAGAGCGAGTTGTTTCTTAGCTTCCCAAAGATCTGGAAGCAAGATGCTTTGGGGCCCAACTCGCCCTTTTTAAAGGAGACTGCACGTTGTGCCTTTCAGCTCTAGGGCAATGTGGCACACCCAGAGCAGAAGTTCTACTTCAGCCAGATCAGGCCTGCAAAGAAACTGCGTTTCACAGGCCTTTGTAAGAGATGTTCCCGGTAGGCTGTAAGAACACTGTGCAGAGCGAGTTGTTTTTTAGCTTCCCAAAGAGCTGGAAGCAAGATGCATTGTGGCCCAACACGCCCTTTGAAAAGGAGACTGCAGGTTGTGCCTTTCAGCTCTAGGGCAAAGTGGGACACCCAGAGCAGAAATTCTACTTCAGCCAGTTGAGGCCTGCAAAGAAACTGTGTTTCACAGGCCTTTGTAAGAGATGTTCCCGGTAGGCTGTAATAGCTATGTGCAGAGCAATTTGTTTCTTAGCTTCCCAAAGAGCTGGAAGCAAGATGCTTTGGGGCCCAACTCGCTGTTTGGAAAGAAGACTGCACATTGTGCCGTTCAGCTCTAGGGCAATGTAGCACACCCAGAGCAGAAGTTCTACTTCAACCAGATCATGCCTGCAAAGAAACTGCGTTTCACAGGCCTTTGTAAGGGATGTTCCCGGTAGGCTGTAAGAGCACTGTGCAGAGCGAGTTGTTTCCCAGCTTCCCAAAGATCTGCAAGCAAGATGCTTTGGATCCCAACTCACCTTTTGGAAAGGAGACTGCACGTTGTGCCTTTCATCTCTAGGGCAATGTAGCACACCCAGAGCAGAAGTTCTACTTCACCCAGATCAAGCCTGCAAAGAAACTGCGTTTCACAGGCCTTTGTAAGAGAAGTTCCAGGTAGGCTGTAAGAGGTCTGTGGAGAGCAAGTTGTTTCATAGCTTTCCAAAGGCTGGAGGCAAGATGCTTTGGAGCCAAAGTCGCCCTTTGTTAAGAAGCCTGCACGTTGTGCCTTTCAGCTCCAGGGCAATGTGGCACACCCAGAGCAGACGTTCTCCTTCAGCCAGATGAGACCTGCAAAGAACTGCATTTCACAGGCCTTTGTAAGAGATGTTCCTGGTAGGCTGTAAGAGCACTGTTCAGGGCGAGTTGTTTCTTAGCTTCCCAAAGAGCTGGAAGCAAGATGCTTTTGGGCTCAACTCGCCCTTTGGAAAGAAGACAGCACTTTGTGCCTTGCAGTTCTAGGGCAATGTAGGACACCCAGAGCAGAAGTTCAACTTCACCCACATCAGGCCTGCAAAGAAAGTGCGTTTCACAGCCCTTTGTGACAGATGTCCCGGTAGGCAGGAAGCAAGATGCTTTGGGGCTCAACTCGCCCTTTGGAAAGAAGACTGCACATTGTGCCTTTCAGCTCTAGGGCAATGTGGCACACCCAGAGAAGAAGTTCTTCTTCAGCCAGATCAGGACTGCAAAGAAACTGCGTTTCACAGGCCTTTGTAAGAGATGTTCCCAGTAGGCTGTAATAGCTATGTGCAGAGCAATTTGTTTCTTAGCTTCCCAAAGAGCTGGAAGCAAGATGCTTTGGGGCCCAACTCGCCCTTTGGAAAGAAGCTGCACATTGTGCCTTTCAGCTCTAGGGCAATGTGGCACACCCAGTGCAGAAGTTCTACTTCAGCCAGATGAGGCCTGCAAAGAAACTGCGTTTCACAGGCCTTTCTAAGAGATGTTCTCGGTAGGCTGTAAGAGCACTGTGCAGAGCGACTTGTTTCATAGCTTACCAAAGAGCTGAATGCAAGATGCTTTGGGGCCCAACTCGCCCTTTGGAAAGAAGACAGAACTTTGTGCCTTGAAGCTCTAAGGCAAGGTAGCACACCCAGAGCAGAAGTTCTACTTCAGCCAGATCAGGCCTGCAAAGAAACTGCGTTTCACCGGCCTTTGTAACAGATGTCCCGGTAGGCTGGAAGCAAGATGCTTTGGGGCCCAACTCGCCGTTTGGAAAGAAGCCTGCACGTTGTGCCTTTCTGCTCTAGGGAAATGTAGCACACCCAGAGCAGAAGTTCTACTTAAACCAGATCAGGCCTGCAAAGACACTGCGTTTCACAGGTCTTTGTAAGGGATGTTCCCGGTAGGCAGTAAGAGCACTGTGCAGAGCGAGTTGTTTCTTAGCGTCCCGAAGAGCTGGAAGCAAGATGCGTTGGGGCCCAACTCGCCCTCTGTCAAGAAGCCTGCACGTTGTGCCTTCCAGCTCTATGGCAATGTAGCACACTCAGAGCAGAAGTTCTACTTCAGCCAGAACAGGCCTGCAAAAAAACGGCGTTTCAGAGGCCTTTGTAACAGATGTTCCCGGTAAGCTGTAAGAGCAGTGTGCGGAGTGAGTTGTTTCTTAGCTTCCCAAAGAGCTGGAAGCAAGATGCGTTGGGTCCCAACTCGCCCATTGGAAAGGAGACTGCACATTGTGCCTTTCAGCTCTAGGGCAATGTAGCACACTCAGAGCAGAGGATCTACTTCAGCCTGAACAGTCCTGCAAAGAACCTGCGTTTCACAGGCCTTTGTAAGAGATGTTGCCGGTAGGCTCTAAGAGCACTGTGCAGAGCGAGTTGTTTCTTAGCTTCCCAAAGAGCTGGAAGCAAGATGCTTTGGGGCCCAACTCGCCCTTTGGAAAGGAGACTCCACGTTGTGCCTTGCAGCTCTAGGGCAAGGTAGCACACCCAGAGCAGAAGTTCAACTTCAGCCAGATCAGGCCTGCAAAGAAACTGAGTTTCACAGGCCTTTGTAAGAGTTGTTCCCGGTAGGCTGTAAAAACACTGTGCAGAGCGAGTTGTTTCCCAGCTTCCCAAAGATCTGCAAGCAAGATGCTTTGGGCCCCAACTCACCTTTTGGAAAGGAGACTGCACGTTGTGCCTTTCAGTTCTAGGGCAATGTGGCACACCCAGAGCAGAAGTTCTACTCCAGCCAGATGACGCCTGCAAAGAAACTGCCTTTCACAGGCCTTTGTAACAGATGTCCCGGTAGGCTTGAAGCAAGATGCTTTGGGGCCCAACTCACCTTTTGGAAAGGAGACTGCACGTTGTGCCTTTCAGCTCTAGGGCAATGTGGCACACCCAGAGCAGAAGTTCTACTTCAGCCAGGTGAGGCCTGCAAAGAAACTGCGTTTCACAGGCCTTTGTAAGAGATGTTCCCGGTAGGCTGTAAGAGCTATGTGCAGAGCAAGTTGTTTCTTAGCTTGAAAAAGAGCTGGAAGCAAGATGCTTTGGGGCCCAACTCGCCCTTTGGAAAGAAGCTGCACATTGTGCCTTTCAGCTCTAGGGCAAAGTAGCACACCCAGAGCAGAAGTCCTACTTCAGCCAGATCAGGCCTGCAAAGAAACTGCGTTTCACAGGCCATTGTAAGAGATGTTCCCGGTAGGCGGTAAGAGCTATGTGCAGAGCGAGTTGTTTCTTAGCTTCCCAAAGAGCTGGGAGCAAGATGCTTTGGGGCCCAACTCGCCCTTTGGAAAGAAGCTGCACATTGTGCTTTGCAGCTCTAGGGCAATGTATGACATGTAGAGCTGAAGCTCCACTTCAGCAAGATCAGGCCTGCAAAGAAACTACGTTTCACAGCCCTTTGTAACTGATGTCCCTGTAGGCATTAAGCAAGATGCTTTGGGGCCCATCTCGCCCTTTGGAAAGAACACTGCACGTTGTGCCTTTCAGCTCTAGGGCATTGTAGCACAGCCAGAGCAGAAGTTCGAATTCAGCCAGATCAGGCCTGCAAAGAAACTGCGTTTCACAGGCCTTTGCCAGAGATGTTCCTGGTAGGCTGTAAGAGCACTGTGCAGAGCGAGTTGTTTCTTAGCTTCCAAGAGCTGGAAGCAAGATTCTTTGAGGCAGAACTCACCCTTTGGAAAGGAGACAGCACGCTGTCCCTTTCAGCCCTAGGGCAATGTAGCACACCCAGAGCAGAAGTTCTACTTCAGCCAGATCAGGCCTGCAAAGAGACTGCGTTTCACAGGCCTTTGTAAGAGATGTTCCCGGTAGGCTGTAAGAGCACTGTGCAGAGCGAGTTGTTTCTTAGCTTCCCAAAGATCTGGAAGCAAGATGCTTTGGGGCCCAACTCGCCCTTTTTAAAGGAGACTGCACGTTGTGCCTTTCAGCTCTAGGGCAATGTGGCACACCCAGAGCAGAAGTTCTACTTCAGCCAGATCAGGCCTGCAAAGAAACTGCGTTTCACAGGCCTTTGTAAGAGATGTTCCCGGTAGGCTGTATGAACACTGTGCAGAGCGAGTTGTTTTTTAGCTTCCCAAAGAGCTGGAAGCAAGATGCATTGTGGCCCAACACGCCCTTTGAAAAGGAGACTGCAGGTTGTGCCTTTCAGCTCTAGGGCAAAGTGGGACACCCAGAGCAGAAGTTCTACTTCAGCCAGTTGAGGCCTGCAAAGAAACTGTGTTTCACAGGCCTTTGTAAGAGATGTTCCCGGTAGGCTGTAATAGCTATGTGCAGAGCAATTTGTTTCTTAGCTTCCCAAAGAGCTGGAAGCAAGATGCTTTGGGGCCCAACTCGCTGTTTGGAAAGAAGACTGCACATTGTGCCGTTCAGCTCTAGGGCAATGTAGCACACCCAGAGCAGAAGTTCTGCTTCAGCCAGATCAGGCCTGCAAAGAAACTGCGTTTCACAGGCCTTTGTAAGGGATGTTCCCGGTAGGCTGTAAGAGCACTGTGCAGAGCGAGTTGTTTCCCAGCTTCCCAAAGATCTGCAAGCAAGATGCTTTGGATCCCAACTCACCTTTTGGAAAGGAGACTGCACGTTGTGCCTTTCATCTCTAGGGCAATGTAGCACACCCAGAGCAGAAGTTCTACTTCACCCAGATCAAGCCTGCAAAGAAACTGCGTTTCACAGGCCTTTGTAAGAGAGGTTCCAGGTAGGCTGTAAGAGGTCTGTGGAGAGCAAGTTGTTTCATAGCTTTCCAAAGGCTGGAGGCAAGATGCTTTGGAGCCAAAGTCGCCCTTTGTTAAGAAGCCTGCACGTTGTGCCTTTCAGCTCCAGGGCAATGTGGCACACCCAGAGCAGACGTTCTCCTTCAGCCAGATGAGACCTGCAAAGAACTGCATTTCACAGGCCTTTGTAAGAGATGTTCCTGGTAGGCTGTAAGAGCACTGTTCAGGGCGAGTTGTTTCTTAGCTTCCCAAAGAGCTGGAAGCAAGATGCTTTTGGGCTCAACTCACCCTTTGGAAAGAAGACTGCACGTTGTGCCTTTCAGCTCTAGGGCAATGTAGCACACTCAGAGCAGAAGTTCTACTTCAGCCAGATCAGGCCTGCAAAGATACTGCGTTTCAAAGGCCTTTTTAAGAGATGTTCCCGGTAGACTGTGAGAGAACTGTGCTGAGCGAGTTGTTTCTTAGCTTCCCAAGAGCTGGAAGCAAGATGCTTTGGGGCCCAAATCGCCCTTTGGAAAGAAGACAGCACTTTGTGCCTTGCAGCTCTAGGGCAATGTAGGACACCCAGAGCAGAAGTTCAACTTCACCCACATCAGGCCTGCAAAGAAAGTGCGTTTCACAGCCCTTTGTGACAGATGTCCCGGTAGGCAGGAAGCAAGATGCTTTGGGGCTCAACTCGCCCTTTGGAAAGAAGACTGCACGTTGTGCCTTTCAGCTCTAGGGCAATGTGGCACACCCAGAGAAGAAGTTCTTCTTCAGCCATTTCAGAACTGCAAAGAAACTGCGTTTCACAGGCCTTTGTAAGAGATGTTCCCAGTAGGCTGTAATAGCTATGTGCAGAGCAATTTGTTTCTTAGCTTCCCAAAGAGCTGGAAGGAAGATGCTTTGGGGCCCAACTCGCCCTTTGGAAAGAAGCTGCACATTGTGCCTTTCAGCTCTAGGGCAATGTGGCACACCCAGTGCAGAAGTTCTACTTCAGCCAGATGAGGCCTGCAAAGAAACTGCGTTTCACAGGCCTTTCTAAGAGATGTTCTCGGTAGGCTGTAAGAGCACTGTGCAGAGCGACTTGTTTCATAGCTTACCAAAGAGCTGAATGCAAGATGCTTTGGGGCCCAACTCGCCCTTTGGAAAGAAGACAGAACTTTGTGCCTTGAAGCTCTAAGGCAAGGTAGCACACCCAGAGCAGAAGTTCTACTTCAGCCAGATCAGGCCTGCAAAGAAACTGCGTTTCACCGGCCTTTGTAACAATGTCCTGGTAGGCTGGAAGCAAGATGCTTTGGGGCCCAACTCGCCGTTTGGAAAGAAGACTGCACATTGTGCCATTCAGGTCTAGGTCAATGTAGCACACCCAGAGCAGAAGTTCTACTTAAACCAGATCAGGCCTGCAAAGACACTGCGTTTCACAGGTCTTTGTAAGGGATGTTCCCGGTAGGCAGTAAGAGCACTGGGCAGAGCGAGTTGTTTCTTAGCGTCCCGAAGAGCTGGAAGCAAGATGCGTTGGGGCCCAACTCGCCCTTTGTCAAGAAGCCTGCACGTTGTGCCTTCCAGCTCTATGGCAATGTAGCACACTCAGAGCAGAAGTTCTACTTCAGCCGGAACAGGCCTGCAAAGAAACGGCGTTTCACAGGCCTTTGTAACAGATGTTCCCGGTAAGCTGTAAGAGCAGTGTGCGGAGTGAGTTGTTTCTTAGCTTGCCAAAGAGCTGGAAGCAAGATGCGTTGGGTCCCAACTCGCCCATTGGAAAGGAGACTGCACATTGTGCCTTTCAGCTCTAGGGCAATGTAGCACACCCAAAGCAGAAGTTCTACTTCAGCCAGCTCAGGCCTGCAAAGAAACTGCGATTCACAGCCCTTTGTAAGAGATGTTCCCGGTTGGCTGCAAGAGCACTATGCAGACCGAGCTTTTTCTTAGCTTCGCAAAGAGCTGGAAGCAAGATGCGTGGGGCCCAACTCGCACTTTTTTAAGAAGCCTGCACGTTGTGCCTTTCAGCTCTATGGCAGTGTAGCACACACAGAGCAGATGTTCTACTTCAGAGAGAACAGGCCTACAAAGAAACTGCGTTTCACATGCCTTTGTAAGAGATGTTCCCGGTAGGCTGTAAGAGCACTGTGTAGAGCGATTTGTTTCTTAGCTTCCGAAAGAGCTGGAAGCAACATGCTACGGGGCCCAACTCGCCCTTTGGAAAGGAGACTGCACGTTGTGCCTTTCAGCTCTAGGGCAATGTAGCACACTCAGAGCAGAGGATCTACTTCAGCCAGAACAGGCCTGCAAAGAACCTGCGTTTCACAGGCCTTTGTAGGAGATGTTGCCGGTAGGCTCTAAGAGCACTGTGCAGAGCGAGTTGTTTCTTAGCTTCCCAAAGAGCTGGAAGCAAGATGCGTGGGGGCCAACTCGCACTTTTTTAAGAAGCCTGCACGTTGTGCCTTTCAGCTCTATGGCAGTGTAGCACACACAGAGCAGAAGTTCTACTTCAGAGAGAACAGGCCTGCAAAGAAACTACGTTTCACATGCCTTTGTAAGAGATGTTCCCGGTAGGCTGTAAGAGCACTGTGTAGAGCGATTTGTTTCTTAGCTTCCGAAAGAGCTGGAAGCAACATGCTACGGGGCCCAACTCGCCCTTTGGAAAGGAGACTGCACAGTGTGCCTTTCAACTCTAGGGCAATGTAGCACACTCAGAGCAGAAGATCTACTTCAGCCAGAGCAGGCCTGCAAAGAACCTGCGTTTCACAGGCCTTTGTAAGAGATGTTCCCAGTAGGCTGTAAGTGCACTGTGCAGAGCGAGTTGTTTCTTAGCTTCCCAAAGAGCTGGAAGCAAGATGCTTTGGGGCCCAACTCGCCCTTTGGAAAGGAGACTCCACGTTGTGCCTTGCAGCTCTAGGGCAAGGTAGCACACCCAGAGCAGAAGTTCAACTTCAGCCAGATCAGGCCTGCAAAGAAACTGAGTTTCACAGGCCTTTGTAAGAGTTGTTCCCGGTAGGCTGTAAAAACACTGTGCAGAGCGAGTTGTTTCCCAGCTTCCCAAAGATCTGCAAGCAAGATGCTATGGGCCCCAACTCACCTTTTGGAAAGGAGACTGCACGTTGTGCCTTTCAGTTCTAGGGCAATGTGGCACACCCAGAGCAGAAGTTCTACTCCAGCCAGATGACGCCTGCAAAGAAACTGCCTTTCACAGGCCTTTGTAACAGATGTCCCGGTAGGCTTGAAGCAAGATGCTTTGGGGCCCAACTCGCCCTTTGGAAAGAAGACTGCACGCTGTGCCTTTCAGCCCTAGTGCAATGTGGCACACCCAGAGCAGAAGTTCTACTTCAGCCAGATCAGGCCTGAAAGGAAACTGCGTTTCACAGGCCTTTGTAAGAGATGTTCCCGGTAGGCTGTAAGAACACTGTGCAGAGCGAGCTGTTTCTTAGCTTCCCAAAGAGCTCTAAGCAAATGCTTTGGGGCCCAACTCGCCCTTTGTTAAGAAGCCTGCACGTTGTGCCTTTCAGCTCTATGGCCATGTAGCACACTCAGAGCAGAAATTCTACTTCATCCAGAAGAGGCCTGCAAAGGAACTGCGTTTCACAGGACTTTGTAAGAGATGTTCCCGGTAGGCTGTAAGAGCACTGTGCAGAGCGAGTTGTTATTTAGCTTCCGAAAGAGATGGAAGCAAGATGCTTTGGGGCCCATCTCGACCTTTGGAAAGGAGAGTGCACGTTGTGCCTTTGAGCTCTAGGGCAATGTAGCACACTCAGAGCAGAAGATCTACTTCAGTCAGATCAGGCCTGCAAAGAAACTGCGTTTCACAAGCCTCTGTAACAGATGTCCTTGTAGGCTGGAAGCAAGATGCTTTGGGGCCCAACTCGCCCTTTGGAAAGAAGACTTGACCTTGTGCCGTTCAGCTCTAGGGCAATGTATCACACCCAGAGCAGAATTTCTACTTCAGCCAGATCAGGCCTGCAAAGAAAGTGCGTTTCACAGGCCTTTGTAAGGGATGTTCCCGGTAGGCTGTAAGAGCACTGTGCAGAGCGAGTTGTTTCTTAGCTTCCCAAAGAGCTGCAAGCAAGATGCTGTGGGGATCAACTCGCCCTTTGGAAAGGAGACTGCACGTTGTGACTTTAGGCTCTAGAGCAATGTTGCACACCCAGAGCAGAAGTTCTACTTCAGCCAGATGAGGCATGCAAAGAACCTGCGTTTCACAGGCCTTTGTAAGAGATGTTCCCGTTTGCTTGTAAGAGTGATGTGCAGAGCGATTTGTTTCTTAGCTTCCCACAGAGCTGGAAGCAAGATGCTTTGGCGCCCAAATCGCCCTTTGGAAAGTAGACAGCACTTTGTGCCTTGCAGCTCTAGGGCAAGGTAGCACACCCAGAGCAGAAGTTCTACTTCAGCCAGATCTGGCCTGCAAAGAAACTGCGTTTCACAGGCCTTTGGAAGAGATGTTCCCGGTAGTCTGTAAGAGCACTGTGCAGAGCGAGTTGTTTCTTAGCTTCCCAAAGAGCTGGAAGCAAGATGCTTTGGGGCCCAACTCACCCTTGGTTAAGAAGCCTGCACGTTGTGCCTTTCAGCTCTAGGGCAATGTGGCACCTCCAGAGCAGAGGTTCTACTTCAGCCAGATGAGGCCTGCAAAGAAACTGCGTTTCACAGGCCTTTGTAAGAGATGTTCCCGGTAGGCTGTAGGAGCACTGTGCAGAGCGATTTGTTTCTTAGCTTCCCAAAGAGCTGGAAGCAAGATGATTTGGGGCCCAACTCGCCCTTTGGAAAGGATACAGCACGTTGTCCCTTTCAGCTCCAGTGCAATGTAGCACACCCAGAGCAGAAGTTCTACTTCAGCCAGATCAGGCCTGCTAAGAAACTGCGTTTCACAGGCCTCTGTAACAGATGTCACGGTAGGCAGGAAGCAAGATGCTTTGGGGCCCAACTCGCCCTTTAGAAAGGAGACTGCCCGTTGTGCCCTTCAGCCCTAGGGCAATGTGGCACACCCAGAGCAGAAGTTCTACTTCAACCACATCAGGCCTGCAAAGAAACTGAGTTTCACAGGCCTTTGTAAGAGATGTTCCCGGTAGGCTGTAAGAGCATTGTGCTGAGCGAGTTGTTTCTTAGCTTCCCTTAGAGCTAGAAGCAAGATGCGTTGGGGACCAACTCGCCCTTGGTTAAGAAGCCTGCACGTTGTGCCTTTCAGCTCTAGGTCAATGTGGCACACCCAGAGCAGAAGTTCGACTTCGGCCAGGTGAGGCCTGCAAATAAACTGCGTTTCACAGGCCTTTGTAAGAGATGTTCTCGGTAGGCTGTAAGAGCACTGTGCAGAGCGACTTGTTTCATAGCTTCTCAGAGAGCTGAATGCAAGATGCTTTGGGGCACAACTCGCCCTTTGGAAAGAAGACAGAACTTTGTGCCTTGCAGCTCTAAGGCAAGGTAGCACACCCAGAGCAGAAGTTCTACTTAAGCCAGATCAGGCCTGCAAGGAAACTGCGTTTCACAGGCCTCTGTAAGAGAAGTTCCCGGTAGGCTGTAAGAGCACTGTGCAGAGTAAGTTGTTTCTTAGCTTCCCAAAGAGCTGGAAGCAAGATGCATTGGGGCCAACTCGCCGTTTGTTAAGAAGCCTGAACGTTGTGACTTTCAGTTCTAGGGGATTGTATCACACTCAGAGCAGAAATTCTACTTCAGCCAGATCAGGCCTGCAAATAAACTGCGTTTCACAGGCCTTTGTAGCAGATGTCCCGGTTGGCTGGATGCAAGATGCTTTGGGGCCCAACTCGTCCTTTGGAAAGAAGACTGCACGTTGTGCCTTTCAGCTCTAGGGAAATGTGGCACACCAAGAGCAGAAGTTCTACTTCAGCCAGATCAGGCCTCCAAAGAAACTGCGTTTCACAGGCCTTTGTAAGAGATGTTCCCAGTAGGCTGTAAGAGCACTGTGCAGATTGAGCTGTTTCTTAGCTTCCCAAAGAGCTGGAAGCAAGATGCTTTGGGGCCCAACTCGCCCTTTGGAAAGAAGCTGCACATTGTGCCTTTCATCTCTAGGGCAATGTAGCACACCCAGAGCAGAAGTTCTACTTCACCCAGATCAGGCCTGCGAAGAAACTGCGTTTCACAGGCCTTTGTAAGAGAGGTTCCAGGTAGGCTGTAAGAGGTCTGTGCAGAGCAAGTTGTTTCTTAGCTTTCCAAAGGCTGGAGGCAAGATCCTTTGAGCCAAACTCGCCCTTTGTTAAGAAGCCTGCACGTTGTGCCTTTCAGCTCCAGGGCAATGTGGCACACCCAGAGCAGACGTTCCCCTTCAGCCAGATGAGACTTGCAAGGAACTGCATTTCACATGACTTTGTAAGAGATGTTCCCGGTCGGCTGTAAGAGCACTGTGCAGAGCGAGTTGTTATTTAGCTTCTGAAACAGATGGAAGCAAGATGCTTTGGGGCCCATCTCGACCTTTGGAAAGGAGAGTGCACGTTGTGCCTTTCAGCTCTAGGGCAATGTAGCACACTCAGAGCAGAAGATCTACTTCAGCCAGATCAGGCCTGCAAAGAAACTGCATTTCACAGGCCTCTGTAACAGATATCTTGGTAGGCTGGAAGCAAGATGCTTTGGGGCCCAACTCGCCCTTTGGAAAGAAGACTGCACCTTGTGCCGTTCAGCTCTAGGGCAATGTGTCACACCCAGAGCACAATTTCTACTTCAGCCAGATCAGGCCTGCAAAGAAACTGCGTTTCACAGGCCTTTGTAAGAGATGTTCCCGGTAGGCTGTAAGAGCACTGTGCAGAGCGAGCTGTTTCTTAGCTTCCCAAAGAGCTGGAAGCAAGATGCTTTGGGGCCCAACTCGCACTTTGTTAAGAAGCCTGCACTTTGTGCCTTTCAGCTCTATGGCAGTGTAGCACACACAGAGCCGAAGTTCTGCTTCAGAGATAACAGGCCTGCAAAGAAACTGCGTTTCACATGCCTTTGTAAGAGATGTTCCCGGTAGGCTGTAAGAGCACTGTGTAGAGCGATTTGTTTCTTAGCTTCCGAAAGAGCTGGAAGCAACATGCTATGGGGCCCAACTCGGCCTTTGGAAAGGAGACTGCACAGTGTGCCTTTCAGCTCTAGGGCAATGTAGCACACTCAGAGCAGAAGATCTACTTCAGTAGCGCAGGCCTGCAAAGAACCTGCGTTTCACAGGCCTTTGTAAGAGATGTTCCCGTTTGGTTGTAAGCGTGATGTGCAGAGCGATTTGTTTCTTAGCTTCCCAAAGAGCTGGAAGCAAGATGCTTTGGGGCCCAAATCGCCCTTTGGAAAGTAGACAGCACTTTGTGCCTTGCAGCTCTAGGGCTAGGTAGCACACCCAGAGCAGAAGTTCTACTTCAGCCAGGTCAGGCCTGCAAAGAAACTGCGTTTCACAGGCCTTTGTAACAGATGTCACGGTAGGCAGGAAGCAAGAGGCTTTGGGGCCCATCTCGCCCTTTGGAAAGAAGACTGCACGTTGTGCCTTTGAGCTCTAGGGCAATGTAGCACACCCAGATCTGAAGTTCTACTTCGGCCAGATCAGGCCTGCAAAGAAACTGCATTTCACAGGCCTTTGTAAGAGATCTTCCCGGTAGGCTGTAAGAGCACTGTGCAGAGCGAGTTGTTTCTTAGCTTCCCAAAGTGTTGGAAGCAAGATGCTTTGGTGCCCAACTCGCCCTTTGGAAAGGAGACTGCACGTTGTGCCTTTCATCTCTAGGGCAATGTGGCACACACAGAGCAGAAGTTCTACTTCAGCCAGATCAGGCCTGCAAAGAAACTGAGTTTCACAGGCCTTTGTAAGAGTTGTTCCCGGTAGGCTGTAAGAACACTGTGCAGAGCGAGTTGTTTCATAACTTCCCAAAGAGCTGCAAGCAAGATGCTTTGGGGCCCAACTCGCCCTTTGATAAGAAGCCTGCACGTTGTGCCTTACAGCTCTATGGCAATGTAGCACACTCAGAGCAGAAGTTCTACTTCAGCCAGAACAGGCCTGCAAAGAAACGGCGTTTCACAGGCCTTTGTAACAGATGTTCCCTGTAAGCTGTAAGAGCAGTGTGCAGAGCGAGCTGTTTCTTAGCTTCCCAAAGAGCTGGAAGCAAGATGCTTTGGGGCCCAACTCGCACTTTGTTAAGAAGCCTGCACGTTGTGCCTTTCAGCTATATGGCAGTGTAGCACACACAGAGGCGAAGTTCTGCTTCAGAGATAACAGGCCTGCAAAGAAACTGCGTTTCACATGCCTTTGTAAGAGATGTTCCTGGTAGGCTGTAAGAGCACTGTGTAGAGCGATTTGTTTCTTAGCTTCCGAAAGAGCTGGAAGCAACATGCTCTTGGGCCCAACTCGGCCTTTGGAAAGGAGACTGCACAGTGTGCCTTTCAGCTCTAGGGCAATGTAGCACACTCAGAGCAGAAGATCTACTTCAGCCAGAACAGGCCTGCAAAGAACCTGCGTTTCACAGGCCTTTGTAAGAGATGTTGCCGGTAGGCTCTAAGAGCACTGTGCAGAGCGAGTTGTTTCTTAGCTTCCCAAAGAGCTGGAAGCAAGATGCGTGGGGGCCAACTCGCACTTTTTTAAGAAGCCTGCACGTTGTGCCTTCCAGCTCTATGGCAGTGTAGCACACACAGAGCAGAAGTTCTACTTCAGAGAGAACAGGCCTGCAAAGAAACTACGTTTCACATGCCTTTGTAAGAGTTGTTCCCGGTAGGCTGTAAGAGCACTGTGTAGAGCGATTTGTTTCTTAGCTTCCGAAAGAGCTGGAAGCAACATGCTATGGGGCCCAACTCGGCCTTTGGAAAGGAGACTGCACAGTATGCCTTTCAACTCTAGGCCAATGTAGCACACTCAGAGCAGAAGATCTACTTCAGCCAGAGCAGGCCTGCAAAGAACCTGCGTTTCACAGGCCTTTGTAAGAGATGTTCCCAGTAGGCTGTAAGTGCACTGTGCAGAGCGAGTTGTTTCTTAGCTTCCCAAAGAGCTGGAAGCAAGATGCTTTGGGGCCCAACTCTCCCTTTGGAAAGGAGACTGCACGTTGTGCCTTGCAGCTCTAGGGCAAGGTAGCACACCCAGAGCAGAAGTTCAACTTCAGCCAGATCAGGCCTGCAAAGAAACTGAGTTTCACAGGCCTTTGTAAGAGTTGTTCCCGGTAGGCTGTAAAAACACTGTGCAGAGCGAGTTGTTTCCCAGCTTCCCAAAGATCTGCAAGCAAGATGCTTTGGGCCCCAACTCACCTTTTGGAAAGGAGACTGCACGTTGTGCCTTTCAGTTCTAGGGCAATGTGGCACACCCAGAGCAGAAGTTCTACTCCAGCCAGATGACGCCTGCAAAGAAACTGCCTTTCACAGGCCTTTGTAACAGATGTCCCGGTAGGCTTGAAGCAAGATGCTTTGGGGCCCAACTCACCTTTTGGGAAGGAGACTGCACGTTGTGCCTTTCAGCTCTAGGGCAATGTGGCACACCCAGAGCAGAAGTTCTACTTCAGCCAGGTGAGGCCTGCAAAGAAACTGCGTTTCACAGGCCTTTGTAAGAGATGTTCCCGGTAGGCTGTAAGAGCACTGTGCAGAGCGAGTTGTTTCTTAGCTTCCCAAAGAGATAGAAGCAAGATGCTTTGGGGCCCAAATCGCCCTTTGGAAAGAAGACAGCACTTTGTGCCTTGCAGCTCTACGGCAAGGTAGCACACCCAGAGCAGAAGTTCTACTTCAGCCAGATCAGTCCTGCAAAGAAACTGCGTTTCACAGGCCTCTGTAACAGATGTCCCGCTAGGCAGGAAGCAAGATGCTTTGGGGCCCAACTCGCCCTTTGGAAAGAAGACTGCACGCTGTGCCTTTCAGCCCTAGTGCAATGTGGCACACCCAGAGCAGAAGTTCTACTTCAGCCAGATCAGGCCTGAAAGGAAAATGCGTTTCACAGGCCTTTGTAAGAGATGTTCCCGGTAGGCTGTAAGAACACTGTGCAGAGCGAGCTGTTTCTTAGCTTCCCAAAGAGCTCTAAGCAAATGCTATGGGGCCCAACTCGCCCTTTGTTAAGAAGCCTGCACGTTGTGCCTTTCAGCTCTATGGCCATGTAGCACACTCAGAGCAGAAGTTCTACTTCATCCAGAAGAGGCCTGCAAAGGAACTGCGTTTCACAGGACTTTGTAAGAGATGTTCCCGGTAGGCTGTAAGAGCACTGTGCAGAGCGAGTTGTTATTTAGCTTCCGAAAGAGATGGAAGCAAGATGCTTTGGGGCCCATCTCGACCTTTGGAAAGGAGAGTGCACATTGTGCCTTTGAGCTCTAGGGCAATGTAGCACACTCAGAGCAGAAGATCTACTTCAGTCAGATCAGGCCTGCAAAGAAACTGCGTTTCACAAGCCTCTGTAACAGATGTCCTTGTAGGCTGGAAGCAAGATGCTTTGGGGCCCAACTCGCCCTTTGGAAAGAAGACTTGACCTTGTGCCGTTCAGCTCTAGGGCAATGTATCACACCCAGAGCAGAATTTCTACTTCAGCCAGATCAGGCCTGCAAAGAAAGTGCGTTTCACAGGCCTTTGTAAGGGATGTTCCCGGTAGGCTGTAAGAGCACTGTGCAGAGCGAGTTGTTTCTTAGCTTCCCAAAGTGCTGGAAGCAAGATGCTTTGGTGCCCAACTCGCCCTTTGGGAAGGAGACTGCACGTTGTGCCTTTCATCTCTAGGGCAATTTGGCACACCCAGAGCAGAAGTTCTACTTCAGCCAGGTGAGGCTTGCAAAGAAACTGCGTTTCACAGGCCTTTGTAAGAGATGTTCCCGGTAGGCTGTAAGAGCACTGTGCAGAGCGAGTTGTTTCTTAGCTTACCAAAAAGCTGGAAGCAAGATGCTTTAGGGCCCAACTCGGCATCTGTTAAGAAGCCTGCACGTTGTGCCTTTCAGCTCTAGGGCAATGTGGCACACCCAGAGCAGAAGTTCGACTTCAGCCAGGTGAGGCCTGCAAATAAACTGCGTTTCACAGGCCTTTGTAAGAGATCTTCCCGGTAGGCTGTAAGAGAACTGTGCAGAGCGAGTTGTTTTTTAGCTTCCCAAAGAGCTGGAAGCAAGATGCTTTGGGGCCCAACTCGCCCTTTGTTAAGAAGCCTGCCCGTTGTGCCTTTCAGGTCTAGGGCAATGTGGCACACCCAGAGCAGAAGTTCTACTTCAGCTAGATGAGGCCTGCAAAGAAAGTGCGTTTCACAGGCCTTTGTAAGAGATGTTCCCGGTAGGCTGTAAGAGCACTGTGCAGAGCGAGTTGTTTCTTAGCTTCCCAAAGAGCTGCAAGCAAGATGCTTTGGGGACCAACTCAACCTTTGGAAAGGAGACTGCACGTTGTGCCTTTCAGCCCTAGGGCAATGTGGCACACACAGAGCAGAAGTTCTACTTCAGCCAGATCAGGCCTGCAAAGAAACTGAGTTTCACAGGCCTTTGTAAGAGTTGTTCCCGGTAGGCTGTAAGAACACTGTGCAGAGCGAGTTGTTTCATAACTTCCCAAAGAGCTGCAAGCAAGATGCTTTGGGGCCCAACTCGCCCTTTGATAAGAAGCCTGCACGTTGTGCCTTCCAGCTCTATGGCAATGTAGCACACTCAGAGCAGAAGTTCTACTTCAGCCAGAACAGGCCTGCAAAGAAACGGCGTTTCACAGGCCTTTGTAACAGATGTTCCCTGTAAGCTGTAAGAGCAGTGTGCAGAGCGAGTTGTTTCTTAGCTTCCCAAAGAGCTGGAAGCAAGATGCATTGGGGCCCAACTCGCCCTTTGGAAAGGAGACTGCACGTTGTGCCTTTCAGCTCTAGGGCAATGTAGCACACCCAAAGCAGAAGTTCTACTTCAGCCAGCTCAGGCCTGCAAAGAAACTGCGTTTCACAGGCCTTTGTAAGAGAGGTTCCAGGTAGGCTGTAAGAGGTCTGTGCAGAGCAAGTTGTTTCTTAGCTTTCCAAAGGCTGGAGGCAAGATGCTTTGAGCCAAACTCGCCCTTTGTTAAGAAGCCTGCACGTTGTGCCTTTCAGCTCCAGGGCAATGTGGCACACCCAGAGCAGACGTTCCCCTTCAGCCAGATGAGACTTGCAAGGAACTGCATTTCACATGACTTTGTAAGAGATGTTCCCGGTCGGCTGTAAGAGCACTGTGCAGAGCGAGTTGTTATTTAGCTTCCGAAACAGATGGAAGCAAGATGCTTTGGGGCCCATCTCGACCTTTGGAAAGGAGAGTGCACGTTGTGCCTTTCAGCTCTAGGGCAATGTAGCACACTCAGAGCAGAAGATCTACTTCAGCCAGATCAGGCCTGCAAAGAAACTGCATTTCACAGGCCTCTGTAACAGATATCTTGGTAGGCTGGAAGCAAGATGCTTTGGGGCCCAACTCGCCCTTTGGAAAGAAGACTGCACCTTGTGCCGTTCAGCTCTAGGGCAATGTGTCACACCCAGAGCACAATTTCTACTTCAGCCAGATCAGGCCTGCAAAGAAACTGCGTTTCACAGGCCTTTGTAAGAGATGTTCCCGGTAGGCTGTAAGAGCACTGTGCAGAGCGAGCTGTTTCTTAGCTTCCCAAAGAGCTGGAAGCAAGATGCTTTGGGGCCCAACTCGCACTTTGTTAAGAAGCCTGCACGTTGTGCCTTTCAGCTCTATGGCAGTGTAGCACACACAGAGCCGAAGTTCTGCTTCAGAGATAACAGGCCTGCAAAGAAACTGCGTTTCACATGCCTTTGTAAGAGATGTTCCCGGTAGGCTGTAAGAGCACTGTGTAGAGCGATTTGTTTCTTAGCTTCCGAAAGAGCTGGAAGCAACATGCTATGGGGCCCAACTCGGCCTTTGGAAAGGAGACTGCACAGTGTGCCTTTCAGCTCTAGGGCAATGTAGCACACTCAGAGCAGAAGATCTACTTCAGCCAGCGCAGGCCTGCAAAGAACCTGCGTATCACAGGCCTTTGTAAGAGATGACCCCGTTTGGTTGTAAGCGTGATGTGCAGAGCGATTTGTTTCTTAGCTTCCCAAAGAGCTGGAAGCAAGATGCTTTGGGGCCCAAATCGCCCTTTGGAAAGTAGACAGCACTTTGTGCCTTGCAGCTCTAGGGCAAGGTAGCACACCCAGAGCAGAAGTTCTACTTCAGCCAGATCAGGCCTGCAAAGAAACTGCGTTTCACAGGCCTTTGTAACAGATGTCACGGTAGGCAGGAAGCAAGAGGCTTTGGGGCACATCTCGCCCTTTGGAAAGAAGCCTGCACGTTGTGCCTTTGAGCTCTAGGGCAAGGTAGCACACCCAGAGCAGAAGTTCTACTTCAGCCAGATCAGGCCTGCAAAGAAACTGCATTTCACAGGCCTTTGTAAGAGATCTTCCCGGTAGGCTGTAAGAGCACTGTGCAGAGCGAGTTGTTTCTTAGCTTCCCAAAGTGTTGGAAGCAAGATGCTTTGGTGCCCAACTCGCCCTTTGGAAAGGAGACTGCACGTTGTGCCTTTCATCTCTAGGGCAATGTGGCACACACAGAGCAGAAGTTCTACTTCAGCCAGATCAGGCCTGCAAAGAAACTGAGTTTCACAGGCCTTTGTAAGAGTTGTTCCCGGTAGGCTGTAAGAACACTGTGCAGAGCGAGTTGTTTCATAACTTCCCAAAGAGCTGAAAGCAAGATGCTTTGGGGCCCAACTCGCCCTTTGATAAGAAGCCTGCACGTTGTGCCTTCCAGCTCTATGGCAATGTAGCACACTCAGAGCAGAAGTTCTACTTCAGCCAGAACAGGCCTGCAAAGAAACGGCGTTTCACAGGCCTTTGTAACAGATGTTCCCTGTAAGCTGTAAGAGCAGTGTGCAGAGCGAGCTGTTTCTTAGCTTCCCAAAGAGCTGGAAGCAAGATGCTTTGGGGCCCAACTCGCACTTTTTTAAGAAGCCTGCACGTTGTGCCTTCCAGCTCTATGGCAGTGTAGCACACACAGAGCAGAAGTTCTACTTCAGAGAGAACAGGCCTGCAAAGAAACTACGTTTCACATGCCTTTGTAAGAGTTGTTCCCGGTAGGCTGTAAGAGCACTGTGTAGAGCGATTTGTTTCTTAGCTTCCGAAAGAGCTGGAAGCAACATGCTCTTGGGCCCAACTCGGCCTTTGGAAAGGAGACTGCACAGTATGCCTTTCAACTCTAGGCCAATGTAGCACACTCAGAGCAGAAGATCTACTTCAGCCAGAGCAGGCCTGCAAAGAACCTGCGTTTCACAGGCCTTTGTAAGAGATGTTCCCAGTAGGCTGTAAGTGCACTGTGCAGAGCGAGTTGTTTCTTAGCTTCCCAAAGAGCTGGAAGCAAGATGCTTTGGGGCCCAACTCTCCCTTTGGAAAGGAGACTGCACGTTGTGCCTTGCAGCTCTAGGGCAAGGTAGCACACCCAGAGCAGAAGTTCAACTTCAGCCAGATCAGGCCTGCAAAGAAACTGAGTTTCACAGGCCTTTGTAAGAGTTGTTCCCGGTAGGCTGTAAAAACACTGTGCAGAGCGAGTTGTTTCCCAGCTTCCCAAAGATCTGCAAGCAAGATGCTATGGGCCCCAACTCACCTTTTGGAAAGGAGACTGCACGTTGTGCCTTTCAGTTCTAGGGCAATGTGGCACACCCAGAGCAGAAGTTCTACTCCAGCCAGATGACGCCTGCAAAGAAACTGCCTTTCACAGGCCTTTGTAACAGATGTCCCGGTAGGCTTGAAGCAAGATGCTTTGGGGCCCAACTCACCTTTTGGAAAGGAGACTGCACGTTGTGCCTTTCAGCTCTAGGGCAATGTGGCACACCCAGAGCAGAAGTTCTACTTCAGCCAGGTGAGGCCTGCAAAGAAACTGCGTTTCACAGGCCTTTGTAAGAGATGTTCCCGGTAGGCTGTAAGAGCACTGTGCAGAGCGAGTTGTTTCTTAGCTTCCCAAAGAGCTAGAAGCAATATGCTTTGGGGCCCAAATCGCCCTTTGGAAAGAAGACAGCACTTTGTGCCTTGCAGCTCTACGGCAAGGTAGCACACCCAGAGCAGAAGTTCTACTTCAGCCAGATCAGTCCTGCAAAGAAACTGCGTTTCACAGGCCTCTGTAACAGATGTCCCGCTAGGCAGGAAGCAAGATGCTTTGGGGCCCAACTCGCCCTTTGGAAAGAAGACTGCACGCTGTGCCTTTCAGCCCTAGTGCAATGTGGCACACCCAGAGCAGAAGTTCTACTTCAGCCAGATCAGGCCTGAAAGGAAAATGCGTTTCACAGGCCTTTGTAAGAGATGTTCCCGGTAGGCTGTAAGAACACTGTGCAGAGCGAGCTGTTTCTTAGCTTCCCAAAGAGCTCAAAGCAAATGCTTTGGGGCCCAACTCGCCCTTTGTTAAGAAGCCTGCACGTTGTGCCTTTCAGCTCTATGGCCATGTAGCACACTCAGAGCAGAAGTTCTACTTCATCCAGAAGAGGCCTGCAAAGGAACTGCGTTTCACAGGACTTTGTAAGAGATGTTCCCGGTAGGCTGTAAGAGCACTGTGCAGAGCGAGTTGTTATTTAGCTTGCGAAAGAGATGGAAGCAAGATGCTTTGGGGCCCATCTCGACCTTTGGAAAGGAGAGTGCACGTTGTGCCTTTGAGCTCTAGGGCAATGTAGCACACTCAGAGCAGAAGATCTACTTCAGTCAGATCAGGCCTGCAAAGAAACTGCGTTTCACAAGCCTCTGTAACAGATGTCCTTGTAGGCTGGAAGCAAGATGCATTGGGGCCAACTCGCCGTTTGTTAAGAAGCCTGAACGTTGTGACTTTCAGTTCTAGGGGATTGTATCACACTCAGAGCAGAAATTCTACTTCAGCCAGATCAGGCCTGCAAATAAACTGCGTTTCACAGGCCTTTGTAGCAGATGTCCCGGTTGGCTGGATGCAAGATGCTTTGGGGCCCAACTCGTCCTTTGGAAAGAAGACTGCACGTTGTGCCTTTCAGCTCTAGGGCAATGTGGCACACCAAGAGCAGAAGTTCTACTTCAGCCAGAACAGGCCTGCAAAGAAACTGCGTTTCACAGGCCTTGTAAGAGATGTTCCCAGTAGGCTGTAAGAGCACTGTGCAGATTGAGCTGTTTCTTAGCTTCCCAAAGAGCTGGAAGCAAGATGCTTTGGGGCCCAACTCGCCCTTTGGAAAGAAGCTGCACATTGTGCCTTTCATCTCTAGGGCAATGTAGCACACCCAGAGCAGAAGTTCTACTTCACCCAGATCAGGCCTGCAAAGAAACTGCGTTTCACAGGCCTTTGTAAGAGAGGTTCCAGGTAGGCTGTAAGAGGTCTGTGCAGAGCAAGTTGTTTCTTAGCTTTCCAAAGGCTGGAGGCAAGATGCTTTGAGCCAAACTCGCCCTTTGTTAAGAAGCCTGCACGTTGTGCCTTTCAGCTCCAGGGCAATGTGGCACACCCAGAGCAGACGTTCCCCTTCAGCCAGATGAGACTTGCAAGGAACTGCATTTCACATGACTTTGTAAGAGATGTTCCCGGTCGGCTGTAAGAGCACTGTGCAGAGCGAGTTGTTATTTAGCTTCTGAAACAGATGGAAGCAAGATGCTTTGGGGCCCATCTCGACCTTTGGAAAGGAGAGTGCACGTTGTGCCTTTCAGCTCTAGGGCAATGTAGCACACTCAGAGCAGAAGATCTACTTCAGCCAGATCAGGCCTGCAAAGAAACTGCATTTCACAGGCCTCTGTAACAGATATCTTGGTAGGCTGGAAGCAAGATGCTTTGGGGCCCAACTCGCCCTTTGGAAAGAAGACTGCACCTTGTGCCGTTCAGCTCTAGGGCAATGTGTCACACCCAGAGCACAATTTCTACTTCAGCCAGATCAGGCCTGCAAAGAAACTGCGTTTCACAGGCCTTTGTAAGAGATGTTCCCGGTAGGCTGTAAGAGCACTGTGCAGAGCGAGCTGTTTCTTAGCTTCCCAAAGAGCTGGAAGCAAGATGCTTTGGGGCCCAACTCGCACTTTGTTAAGAAGCCTGCACGTTGTGCCTTTCAGCTCTATGGCAGTGTAGCACACACAGAGCCGAAGTTCTGCTTCAGAGATAACAGGCCTGCAAAGAAACTGCGTTTCACATGCCTTTGTAAGAGATGTTCCCGGTAGGCTGTAAGAGCACTGTGTAGAGCGATTTGTTTCTTAGCTTCCGAAAGAGCTGGAAGCAACATGCTATGGGGCCCAACTCGGCCTTTGGAAAGGAGACTGCACAGTGTGCCTTTCAGCTCTAGGGCAATGTAGCACACTCAGAGCAGAAGATCTACTTCAGGCAGCGCAGGCCTGCAAAGAACCTGCGTTTCACAGGCCTTTGTAAGAGATGTTCCCGTTTGGTTGTAAGCGTGATGTGCAGAGCGATTTGTTTCTTAGCTTCCCAAAGAGCTGGAAGCAAGATGCTTTGGGGCCCAAACGCCCTTTGGAAAGTAGACAGCACTTTGTGCCTTGCAGCTCTAGGGCAAGTTAGCACACCCAGAGCAGAAGTTCGACTTCAGCCAGATCAGGCCTGCAAAGAAACTGCGTTTCACAGGCCTTTGTAACAGATGTCACGGTAGGCAGGAAGCAAGAGGCTTTGGGGCCCATCTCGCCCTTTGGAAAGAAGACTGCACGTTGTGCCTTTGAGCTCTAGGGCAATGTAGCACACCCAGATCTGAAGTTCTACTTCAGCCAGATCAGGCCTGCAAAGAAACTGCGCTTCACAGGCCTTTGTAAGAGATCTTCCCGGTAGGCTGTAAGAGCAATGTGCAGAGCGAGTTGTTTCTTAGCTTCCCAAAGTGTTGGAAGCAAGATGCTTTGGTGCCCAACTCGCCCTTTGGAAAGGAGACTGCACGTTGTGCCTTTCATCTCTAGGGCAATGTGGCACACACAGAGCAGAAGTTCTACTTCAGCCAGATCAGGCCTGCAAAGAAACTGAGTTTCACAGGCCTTTGTAAGAGTTGTTCCCGGTAGGCTGTAAGAACACTGTGCAGAGCGAGTTGTTTCATAACTTCCCAAAGAGCTGCAAGCAAGATGCTTTGGGGCCCAACTCGCCCTTTGATAAGAAACCTGCACGTTGTGCCTTCCAGCTCTATGGCAATGTAGCACACTCAGAGCAGAAGTTCTACTTCAGCCAGAACAGGCCTGCAAAGAAACGGCGTTTCACAGGCCTTTGTAACAGATGTTCCCTGTAAGCTGTAAGAGCAGTGTGCAGAGCGAGCTGTTTCTTAGCTTCCCAAAGAGCTGGAAGCAAGATGCTTTGGGGCCCAACTCGCACTTTGTTAAGAAGCCTGCACGTTGTGCCTTTCAGCTCTATGGCAGTGTAGCACACACAGAGCCGAAGTTCTGCTTCAGAGATAACAGGCCTGCAAAGAAACTGCGTTTCACATGCCTTTGTAAGAGATGTTCCCGGTAGGCTGTAAGAGCACTGTGTAGAGCGATTTGTTTCTTAGCTTCCGAAAGAGCTGGAAGCAGCATGCTATGGGGCCCAACTCGGCCTTTGGAAAGGAGACTGCACAGTGTGCCTTTCAGCTCTAGGGCAATGTTGCACACTCAGAGCAGAAGATCTACTTCAGGCAGCGCAGGCCTGCAAAGAACCTGCGTTTCACAGGCCTTTGTAAGAGATGTTCCCGTTTGGTTGTAAGCGTGATGTGCAGAGCGATTTGTTTCTTAGCTTCCCAAATAGCTGGAAGCAAGATGCTTTAATGCCCAACTCGCCCTTTGGAAAGGAGACTGCACGTTGTGCCTTTCATCTCTAGGGCAATGTGGCAACCCAGAGCAGAAGTTCTACTCCAGCCAGGTGAGGCCTGCAAAGAAACTGCGTTTCACAGGCCTTTGTAAGAGATGTTCCCGGTAGGCTGTAAGAGCACTGTGCAGAGCGAGTTGTTTCTTAGCTTACCACAGAGCTGGAAGCAAGATGCTTTGGGGCCCAACTCGGCATCTGTTAAGAAGCCTGCACGTTGTGCCTTTCAGCTCTATGGCAGTGTAGCACACACAGAGCAGAAGTTCTACTTCAGAGAGAACATGCCTGCAAAGAAACTGCGTTTCACATCCCTGTGTAAGAGATGTTCCCGGTAGGCTGTAAGAGCACTGTGTAGAGCGATTTGTTTCTTAGCTTCCGAAAGAGCTGTAAGCAACATGCTATGGGGCCAAACTCGCCCTTTGGAAAGGAGACTGCACAGTGTGCCTTTCAGCTCTACGGCAATGTAGCACACTCAGAGAAGAAGATCTACTTCAGCCAGCGCAGGCATGCAAAGAACCTGCGTTTCACAGGCCTTTGTAAGAGATGTTCCCGTTTGGTTGTAAGAGTGATGTGCAGAGCGATTTGTTTCTTAGCTTCCCAAAGAGCTGGAAGCAAGATGCTTTGGGGCCCAAATCGCCCTTTGGAAAGTAGACAGCACTTTGTGCCTTGCAGCTCTAGGGCAAGCTAGCACACCCAGAGCAGAAGTTCTACTTCAGCCAGATCAGGCCTGCAAAGAAACTGCGTTTCACAGGCCTTTGTAACAGATGTCACGGTAGGCAGGAAGCAAGAGGCTTTGGGGCCCATCTCGCCCTTTGGAAAGAAGACTGCACGTTGTGCCTTTGAGCTCTAGGGCAATGTAGCACACCCAGAGCTGAAGTTCTACTTCAGCCAGATCAGGCCTGCAAAGAAACTGCGTTTCACAGGCCTTTGTAAGAGATCTTCCCGGTAGGCTGTAAGAGCACTGTGCAGAGCGACTTGTTTCATAGCTTCCCAAAGAGCTGAATGCAAGATGCTTTGGGGCCCAACTCGCCCTTTCGAAAGAAGATAGAACTTTGTGCCTTGCAGCTCTAAGGCAATGTAGCACACCCAGAGCAGAAGTTCTACTTCAGCCAGAGCAGGCCTGCAAAGAAACTGCGTTTCACAGGCCTTTGTAAGAGATGTTCCCGGTAGGCTGTAAGAGCACTGTGCAGAGCGAGTTGTTTCTTAGCTTCCCAAAGAGCTGCAAGCAAGATGCTTTGGGGACCAACTCGCCCTTTGGAAAGGAGACTGCACGTTGTGCCTTTAGGCTCTAGAGCAATGTTGCACACCCAGAGCAGAAGTTCTACTTCAGCCAGATGAGGCATGCAAAGAAACTGCGTTTAACAGGCCTCTGTAACAGATGTCTTGGTAGGCTGGAAGCAAGATGCTTTGGGGCCCAACTCGCCCTTTGGAAAGAAGACTGCACCTTGTGCCGTTCAGCTCTAGGGCAATGTGTCACACCCAGAGCACAAGTTCTACTTCAGCCAGATCAGGCCTGCAAAGAAACTGCGTTTCACAGGCCTTTGTAAGAGATGTTCCCGGTAGGCTGTAAGAGCACTGTGCAGAGCGAGCTGTTTCTTAGCTTCCCAAAGAGCTGGAAGCAAGATGCTTTGGGGCCCAACTCGCACTTTGTTAAGAAGCCTGCACGTTGTGCCTTTCAGCTCTATGGCAGTGTAGCACACACAGAGCCGAAGTTCTGCTTCAGAGAGAACAGGCCTGCAAAGAAACTGCGTTTCACATGGCTTTGTAAGAGATGTTCCCGGTAGGCTGTAAGAGCACTGTGTAGAGCGATTTGTTTCTTAGCTTCCGAAAGAGCTGGAAGCTACATGCTATGGGGCCCAACTCGGCCTTTGGAAAGGAGACTGCACAGTGTGCCTTTCAGCTCTAGGGCAATGTAGCACACTCAGAGCAGAAGATCTACTTCAGCCAGCGCAGGCATGCAAAGAACCTGCGTTTCACAGGCCTTTGTAAGAGATGTTCCCGTTTGGTTGTAAGCGTGATGTGCAGTGCGATTTGTTTCTTAGCTTCCCAAAGAGCTGGAAGCAAGATGCTTTGGGGCCCAAATCACCCTTTGGAAAGTAGACAGCACTTTGTGCCTTGCAGCTCTAGGGCAAGGTAGCACACCCAGAGCAGAAGTTCTACTTCAGCCAGATCAGGCCTGCAAAGAAACTGCGTTTCACAGGCCTTTGTAACAGATGTCACGGTAGGCAGGAAGCAAGAGGCTTTGGGGCCCATCTCGCCCTTTGGAAAGAAGACTGCACGTTGTGCCTTTGAGCTCTAGGGCAATGTAGCACACCCACAGCTGAAGTTCTACTTCAGCCAGATCAGGCCTGCAAAGAAACTGCGTTTCACAGGCCTTTGTAAGAGATCTTCCCGGTAGGCTGTAAGAGCACTGTGCAGAGCGAGTTGTTTCTTAGCTTCCCAAAGTGCTGGAAGCAAGATGCTTTGGTGCCCAACTCGCCCTTTGGAAAGGAGACGGCACGTTGTGCCTTTCATCTCTAGGGCAATGTGGCACACCCAGAGCAGAAGTTCTACTCCAGCCAGGTGAGGCCTGCAAAGAAACTGCGTTTCACAGGCCTTGGTAAGAGATGTTCCCGGTAGGCTGTAAGAGCACTGTGCAGAGCGATTTGTTTCTTAGCTTACCAAAGAGCTGGAAGCAAGATGCTTTGGGGCCCAACTCGCCCTTTGTTAAGAAGCCTGCACGTTGTGCCTTTCAGCTCTAGGGCAATGTGGCACACCCACAGCAGAAGTTCTACTTCAGCTAGATGAGGCCTTCAAAGAAATTGCGTTTCACAGGCCTTTGTAAGAGATGTTCCCGGTAGGCTGTAAGAGCACTGTGCAGAGCGAGTTGTTTCTTAGCTTCCCAAAGAGCTGCAAGCAAGATGCTTTGGGGACCAACTCGACCTTTGGAAAGGAGACTGCACGTTGTGCCTTTCATTCCTAGGGCAATGTGGCACACACAGAGCAGAAGTTCTACTTCAGCCAGATCAGGCCTGCAAAGAAACTGCGTTTCACAGGCCTTTGTAAGAGAAGTGCCCGGTAGGCTGTAAGAGCACTGTGCAGAGCGAGTTGTTTCTCAGCTTTCCAAAGAGCTGGAAGAAAGATGCTTTGTGGCCCAACTTGCCCTTTGGAAAGGAGACTGCACGTTGTGCCTTTCAGGCCTAGGGCAATGTGGCACACCCAGAGCAGAAGTTCTACTTCAGCCAGATCAGGCCTGCAAAGAAACCGAGTTTCACAGGCCTTTGTAAGAGTTGTTCCCGGTAGGCTGTAAGAACACTGTGCAGAGCGAGTTGTTTCATAACTTCCCAAAGAGCTGCAAGCAAGATGCTTTGGGGCCCAACTCGGCCTTTGTTAAGAAGCCTGCCCGTTGTGCCTTCCAGCTCTATGGCAATGTAGCAAACTCAGAGCAGAAGTTCTACTTCAGCCAGAACAGGCCTGCAAAGGAACGGCGTTTCACAGGCCTTTGTAAGAGATGTTCCCAGTAGGCTGTAAGAGCACTGTGCAGAGCGAGCTGTTTCTTAGCTTCCCAAAGAGCTGGAAGCAAGATGCTTTGGGGCCCAACTCGCACTTTGT
The DNA here is from genome assembly GCF_041296265.1 of Equus caballus. Lineage (NCBI taxonomy): Eukaryota > Metazoa > Chordata > Mammalia > Perissodactyla > Equidae > Equus > Equus caballus. Next base: position 19,126,173 of record NC_091695.1, read on the forward strand.
TAAGAAGCCTGCATGTTGTGCCTTTCAGCTCAATGGCAGTGTAGCACACACAGAGCAGAAGTTCTACTTCAGAGAGAACATGCCTGCAAAGAAACTGCATTTCACATCCCCGTGTAAGAGATGTTCCCGGTAGGCTGTAAGAGCACTGTGTAGAGCGATTTGTTTCTTAGCTTCCGAAAGAGCTGGAAGAAACATGCTATGGGGCACAACTCGGCCTTTGGAAAGGAGACTGCACAGTGTGCCTTTCAGCTCTAGGGCAATGTAGCACACTCAGAGCAGAAGATCTACTTCAGCCAGCGCAGGCATGCAAAGAACCTGCGTTTCACAGGCCTTTGTAAGGGATGTTCCCGTTTGGTTGTAAGAGTGATGTGCAGAGCGATTTGTTTCTTAGCTTCCCAAAGAGCTGGAAGCAAGATGCTTTGGGGCCCAAATCGCCCTTTGGAAAGTAGACAGCACTTTGTGCCTTGCAGCTCTAGGGCAAGGTAGCACACCCAGAGCAGAAGTTCTACTTCAGCCAGATCAGGCCTGCAAAGAAACTGCGTTTCACAGGCCTTTGTAACAGATGTCCTGGTAGGCTGGAAGCAAGATGCTGTGGGGCCCAACTCGCCGTTTGGAAAGAAGACTGCACATTGTGCCGTTCAGCTGCAAGGCAAGGTAGCACACCCAGAGCAGAAGTTCTACTTCAACCAGATCAGGCCTGCAAAGATACTGCGTTTCACAGGCCTTTTTAAGAGATGTTCCCGGTAGACTGTGAGAGAACTGTGCTGAGCGGGTTGTTTGTTATCTTCCCAAGAGCTAGAAGCAAGATGCTTTGGGGCGCAAATCGCCCTTTGGAAAGAAGACAGCACTTTGTGCCTTGCAGCTCTAAGGCAATGTATGACACCCAGAGCAGAAGTTCTACATCAGACAGATCAGGCCTGCAAAGAAAGTGCGTTTCACAGACCTTTGTAACAGATGTCCCGGTAGGCAGGAAGCAAGATGCTTTGGGTCCCATCTCACCCTTTGGAAAGTACACTGCACGTTGTGCCTTTCAGCTCTAGGGCAATGTAGCACACCCAGAGGAGAAGTTCTACTTCAGCCAGATCAGGCCTGCAAGGAAACTGCGTTTCACAGGCCTTTGTAAGAGATGTTTCCGGTAGGCTGTAAGAGCACTGTGCAGAGCGAGTTGTTTCTTAGCTTCCCAAAGAGCTGGAAGCAAGATGCATGGGGGACCAACTCGCCGTTTGTTAAGAAGCCTGAACCTTGTGCCTTTAAGCTCCAGGGGATTGTAGCACACTCAGAGCAGAAAATCTACTTCAGCCAGATCAGGCCTGCAAAGAAACTGCGTATCACAGGCTGTTGTAGCTGATGTTCCGGTTGGCTGGAAGTAAGATGCTTTGGGGCCCAACTCGTCCTTTGGAAAGAAGACTGCACGTTGTGCCTTCCAGCTCTAGGGCAATGTGGCACACCAAGAGCAGAAGTTCTACTTCAGCCAGATCAGGCTGCAAAGAAACTGCGTTTCACAGGCCTTTGTAAGAGATGTTCCCGGTAGGCTGTAAGAGCACTGTCCAGAGTGAGCTGTTTCTTAGCTTCCCAAAGAGCTGGAAGCAAGATGCTTTGGGACCCAACACGCCCTTTGGAAAGGAGACTGCATGTGGTGCCTTTCAGCTCTAGGGCAATGTGGCACACCCAGAGCAGAAGTTCTACTTCAGCCGGATGCGGCCTGGAAGGAAACTGCGTTTCACATGCCTTTCTAAGAGATGCTCCCGGTAGGCTGTAAGAGCACAGTGCAGAGCGAGTTGTTTCTTAGCTTGCCAAAGAGCTTGAAGCCAGATGCATTGGGGCCCAACTCGCCCTTTGTTAAGAACCCTGCACGTTGTGCCTTTCAGCTCTATGGCAATGTGGCACACCCAGAGCAGAAGTTCTACTTCAGCCAGATCAGGCCTGCAAAGAAACTGCGTTTCACAGCCCTTTGTAACAGATGTCCCTGTAGGCAGGAAGCAAGATGCTTTGGGGCCCATCTCGCCCTTTGAAAAGAAGACTGCACGTTGTGCCTTTCAGCTCTAGGGCAATGTAGCACACAGAGAGCAGAAATTCTACTTCAGCCAGATCAGGCCTGCAAAGAAACTGCGTTTGACAGGCCTTTGTAAGAGATGTTCCTGGTAGGCTGTAAGAGCACTGTGCAGAGCCAGTTGTTTCTTAGATTCCAAGAGCTGGAAGCAAGATGCTTTGAGGTCCAACTCGCCCTTTGTAAAGGAGACAGCACGTTGTCCCTTTCAGCTCTAGGGCAATGTAGCACACCCAGAGCAGAAGTTCTACTTCAGCCAGATCAGGCCTGCAAAGAAACTGCGTTTCACAGGCCTTTGTAAGAGATGTTCCCGGTAGGCTGTAAGAGCTGTGTGCAAGGTAAGTTGTTTCTTAGCTTCCCAAAGAGCTGGAAGCAAGATGCTTTGGGGCCCAACTCGCCCTTTGGAAAGGAGACTGCACGTTCTGCCTTTCAGCTCTAGGGCAATGTAGCTGCACCCAAAGCAGATGTTCTACTTTAGCCAGCTCAGGCCTGCAACGAAACTGCGTATCACAGGCCTTTGTGAGAGATGTTCACAGTAGGCTGTAAGAGCACTGTGCAGAGCGAGCTGTTTCTTAGCTTCCCAAAGAGCTGCAAGCAAGATGCTTTGGGGCCCAACTCGCACTTTGTTAAGAAGCCTGCACATTGTGCCTTTCAGCTCTATGGCAGTGTAGCACACACAGAGCAGAAGTTCTACTTCAGAGAGAACAGGCCTGCAAAGAAACTGCGTTTCACATGCCTTTGCAAGAGATGTTCCCGGTAGGCTGTAAGAGCACTGTGTAGAGCGATTTGTTTCTTAGCTTCCGAAAGAGCTGGAAGCAACATGCTATGGGGCCCAACTCGGCCTTTGGAAAGGAGACTGCACAGTGTGCCTTTCAGCTCTAGGGCAATGTAGCACACTCAGAGCAGAAGATCTACTTCTGCCAGAGCAGGCCTGCAAAGAACCTGCGTTTCACAGGCCTTTGTAAGAGATGTTCCCGGTAGGCTGTAAGACCACTGTGCAGAGCGAGTTGTTTCCCAGCTTCCCAAAGATCTGCAAGCAAGATGTTTTGGGGCCCAAGCCGCCCTTTGTTAAGAAGCCGGCACGTTGTGGCTTTCAGCTCTAGGGCAATGTAGCACACCCAGAGCAGAAGTTCTACTTCAGCCAGATCAGGCCTGCAAAGAAACCGCGTTTCACTGGCCTTTGTAGGAGATGTTCCCGGTAGGCTGTAAGAGCACTGTTGCGAGCGACTTGTTTCTTAGCTTCCCAAAGAGCTGAAAGCAAGATGATTTGGGGCCCAACTCGCCCTTTGGAAAGAAGACAGAACTTTGTGCCTTTAGGCTCTAGAGCAATGTTGCACACCCAGAGCAGAAGTTCTACTTCAGCCAGATCAGGCCTGCAAAGAAACTGCGTTTCACAGGCCTTTGTAACAGATGTCCTGGTAGGCTGGAAGCAAGATGTATTGGGGCCCAACTCGCCGTTTGGAAAGAAGACTGCACATTGTGCCGTTCAGCTCTAGGGCAATGTAGCACACCCAGAGCAGAAGTTCTACTTCAACCAGATCAGGCCTCCAAAGAAACTGCGTTTCACAGGCCTTTGTAAGGGATGGTCCCGGTAAGCTGTAAGAGCACTGTGCAGAGCAAGTTGTATCTTAGCTTCCCAAAGAGCTGGAAGCAAGATGCTTTGGGGCCCAACTCGCCCTTGGTTAAGAAGCCTGCACGTTGTGACTTTCAGCTCTAGGGCAATGTGGCACCTCCAGAGCAGAGGTTCTACTTCAGCCTGATGAGGCCTGCAAAGAAACTGCGTTTCACAGACCTTTGTAAGAGATGTTCCCGGTAGGCTGTAGGAGCACTGTGCAGAGCGATTTGTTTCTTAGCTTCCCAAAGAGCTGGAAGCAAGATGATTTGGGGCCCAACTCGCCCTTTGGAAAGGATACAGCACGTTGTCCCTTTCAGCTCCAGTGCAATGTAGCACACCCAGAGCAGAAGTTCTACTTCAGCCAGATCACTCCTGCTAAGAAACTGCGTTTCACAGGCCTCTGTAACAGATGTCACGGTAGGCAGGAAGCAAGATGCTTTGGGGCTCAACTCGCCCTTTGGAAAGAAGACTGCACGTTGTGCCTTTCAGCTCTAGGGCAATGTGGCACACCCAGAGAAGAAGTTCTACTTCAGCCAGATCAGGACTGCAAAGAAACTGCGTTTCACAGGCTTTTGTGAGAGATGTTCCCGGTAGGCTGTAAGAGCACTGTGCAGAGCGAGTTGTTTCTTATCTTCCCAAAGAGCTGGAACCAAGATGCTTTGGGGCCCAACTCGCCCTTTGGAAAGGAGACTGCACGTTGTGCCTTTCAGCTCTAGGGCAATGTGGCACACCCAGAGCAGAAGTTCTACTTCGGCAAGATGAGGCCTTCAAAGAAAATGCGTTTCACAGGCCTTTGTAAGAGATGTTCCCGGTAGGCTGTAAGAGCTATGTGCAGAGGAAGTTGTTTCTTATCTTTCCAAAGAGCTGGAAGCAAGATGCTTTGGGGCCCAACTCGCCCTTTGGAAAGAAGCTGCACATTGTGCCTTTCAGCTCTAGGGCAGTGTAGCACACCCAGAGCAGAAGTTCTACTTCAGCCAGATCAGGCCTGCAAAGAACCTGCGTTTCACAGGCCTTTTTAATGGATGTTCCCGGTTGGCTGTAAGAGCACTGTGCAGAGCGAGTTGTTTCTTAGCTTCCCAAAGAGCTGGAGACAAGATGCTTCGGGGCCCAAATCGCCCTTTGGAAAGAAGACAGCACTTTGTGCCTTGCAGCTCTAGGGCAAGGTAGCACACCCAGAGCAGAAGTTCTACTTCAGCCAGATCAGGCCTGCAAAGAAACTGCGTTTCACAGGCCTCTGTAACAGATGTACCGCTAGGCAGGAAGCAAGATGCTTTGGGGCCCAACTCGCCCTTTGGAAAGAAGACTGCACGTTGTGCCTTTCAGCCCTAGGGCAATGTGGCACACCCAGAGCAGAAGTTCTACTTCAGCCAGAACAGGCCTGCAAAGGAACTGCGTTTCACATGCCTTTGTAAGAGATGTTCCCGGTAGGCTGTAAGAGCACTGTGCAGAGCGAGTTGTTATTTAGCTTCCGAAAGAGATGAAAGCAAGATGCTTTCGGGCCCATCTCGCCCTTTGGAAAGGAGACTGCACGTTGTGCCTTTCAGCTCTAGGGCAATGTGGCACACCCAGAGCAGAAGTTCTACTTCAGCCAGATCAGGCCTGCAAAGACACTGAGTTTCACAGTCCTTTGTAAGACATGTTCCCCCTAGGCTGTAAGAGCACTGTGCAGAGCGAGTTGTTTCTTAGCTTCCCAAAGAGCTGAATGCAAGATGCTTTGGGGCCCAACTCGTCCTTTGGAAAGAAGACAGAACTTTGTGCCTTGCAGCTCTAAGGTAAGGTAGCACACCCAGAGCAGAAGTTCTACTTCAGCCAGATCAGGCCTGCAAAGAAACTGCGTTTCACAGTCCTTTGTAAGACATGCTCCCCCTAGGCTGTAAGAGCACTGTGCAGAGCGAGTTGTTTCTTAGCTTCCCAAAGAGCTGCAAGCAAGATGCTTTGGGGACCAACTCGCCCTTTGGAAAGGAGACTGCACGTTGTGCCTTTCAGCCCTAGGGCAATGTGGCACACCCAGAGCAGAAGTTCTACTTCAGCCAGATCAGGCCTGCAAAGAAACTGAGTTTCACAGGCCTTTGTAAGAGTTGTTCCCGGTAGGCTGTAAGAACACTGTGCAGAGCGAGTTGTTTCCCAGCTTCCCAAAGATCTGCAAGCAAGATGCTTTGGGCCCCAGCTCACCTTTTGGACAGGAGACTGCACGTTGTGTCTTTCAGTTCTAGGGCAATGTGGCACACCCAGAGCAGAAGTTCTACTCCAGCCACATGACGCCTGCAAAGAAACTGCATTTCACAGGCCTTTGTAACAGATGTCCCGGTAGGCTGGAAGCAAGATGCTTTAGGGCCCAATTCGCCTTTTGGAAAGAAGACTGCACATTGTGCCGTTCAGCTTAGGGCAATGTAGCACACCCAGAGCAGAAGTTCTACTTCAACCAGATCAGGCCTGCAAAGAAACTGCGTTTCACAGGTCTTTGTAAGGGATGTTCCCGGTAGGCTGTAAGAGCACTGTGCAGAGCGAGTTGTTTCCCAGCTTCCCAAAGATCTGCAAGCAAGATGCTTTGGATCCCAACTCACCTTTTGGAAAGGAGACTGCACGTTGTGCCTTTCAGCTCTAGGGCAATGTGGCACACCCAGAGCAGAAGTTCTACTTCAGCCAGGTGAGGCCTGCAAAGAAACTGCGTTTCACAGGCCTTTGTAAGGGATGTTCCCGGTAGGCTGTAAGAGCACTGTGCAGAGCGAGTTGTTTCTTAGCTTCCCAAAGAGCTCTAAGCAAATGCTTTGGGGCCCAACTCGCCCTTTGTTAAGAAACCTGCACGTTGTGCCTTTCAGCTCTATGGCCATGTAGCACACTCAGAGCAGAAGTTCTACTTCAGCCAGAACAGGCCTGCAAAGGAACTGCGTTTCACATGCCTTTGTAAGAGATGTTCCCGGTAGGCTGTAAGAGCACTGTGCAGAGCGAGTTGTTATTTAGCTTCCGAAAGAGATGGAAGCAAGATGCTTTGGGGCCGATCACGACCTTTGGAAAGGAGAGTGCACGTTGTGCCTTTCAGCCCTAGTGCAATGTGGCACACCCAGAGCAGAAGTTCTACTTCAGCCAGACCAGGCCTGCAAAGAACCTGCGTTTCACAGGCCTTTGTAAGAGATGTTCCCAGTAGGCTGTAAGACCACTGTGCAGAGCGAGTTGTTTCCCAGCTTCCCAAAGATCTGCAAGCAAGATGCTTTGGGGCCCAAGTCGCCCTTTGTTAAGAAGCCGGCACGTTGTGGCTTTCAGCTCTAGGACAATGTAGCACACCCAGAGCAGAAGTTCTACTTCAGCCAGATCAGGCCTGCAAAGAAACCGCGTTTCACTGGCCTTTGTAGGAGATGTTCCCGGTAGGCTGTAAGAGCACTGTTGCGAGCGACTTGTTTCTTAGCTTCCCAAAGAGCTGAAAGCAAGATGATTTGGGGCCCAACTCGCCCTTTGGAAAGAAGACAGAACTTTGTGCCTTGCAGCTCTAAGGCAAGGTAGCACACCCAGAGCAGAAGTTCTACTTCAGCCAGATCAGGCCTACACAGAAACTGTGTTTCACAGGCCTCTGTAAGAGAAGTTCCCGGTAGGCTGTAAGAGCACTGTGCAGAGTAAGTTGTTTCTTTGCTTCCCAAAGAGCTGGAAGCAAGATGCATTGGGGCCAACTCGCCGTTTGTTAAGAAGCCTGAACGTTGTGACTTTCAGCTCTAGGGGATTTTAGAACACTCAGAGCAGAAATTCCACTTCAGCCAGCTGAGGCCTGGAAATAAACTGCGTTTCACAGGCCTTTGTAGCAGATGTCACGGTTGGCTGGAAGCAAGAGGCTTTGGGGCCCAACTCGCCCTTTGTTAAGAAGCCTGCACGTTGTGCCTTTCAGCTCCAGGGCAATGTGGCACACCCAGAGCAGACGTTCTCCTTCAGCCAGATGAGACCTGCAAAGAACTGCATTTCACAGGCCTTTGTAAGAGATGTTCCTGGTAGGCTGTAAGAGCACTGTTCAGGGCGAGTTGTTTCTTAGCTTCCCAAAGAGCTGGAAGCAAGATGCTTTTGGGCTCAACTCGCCCTTTGGAAAGAAGACTGCACGTTGTGCCTTTCAGCTCTAGGGCAATGTAGCACACTCAGAGCAGAAGTTCTACTTCAGCCAGATCAGGCCTGCAAAGATACTGCGTTTCAAAGGCCTTTTTAAGAGATGTTCCCGGTAGACTGTGAGAGAACTGTGCTGAGCGAGTTGTTTCTTAGCTTCCCAAGAGCTGGAAGCAAGATGCTTTGGGGCCCAAATCGCCCTTTGGAAAGAAGACAGCACTTTGTGCCTTGCAGCTCTAGGGCAATGTAGGACACCCAGAGCAGAAGTTCAACTTCACCCACATCAGGCCTGCAAAGAAAGTGCGTTTCACAGCCCTTTGTGACAGATGTCCCGGTAGGCAGGAAGCAAGATGCTTTGGGGCTCAACTCGCCCTTTGGAAAGAAGACTGCACGTTGTGCCTTTCAGCTCTAGGGCAATGTGGCACACCCAGAGAAGAAGTTCTTCTTCAGCCAGATCAGGACTGCAAAGAAACTGCGTTTCACAGGCCTTTGTAAGAGATGTTCCCAGTAGGCTGTAATAGCTATGTGCAGAGCAATTTGTTTCTTAGCTTCCCAAAGAGCTGGAAGCAAGATGCTTTGGGGCCCAACTCGCCCTTTGGAAAGAAGACTGCACATTGTGCCTTTCAGCTCTAGGGCAATGTGGCACACCCAGAGCAGAAGTTCTACTTCAGCCAGATGAGGCCTGCAAAGAAACTGCGTTTCACAGGCCTTTCTAAGAGATGTTCTCGGTAGGCTGTAAGAGCACTGTGCAGAGCGACTTGTTTCATAGCTTACCAAAGAGCTGAATGCAAGATGCTTTGGGGCCCAACTCGCCCTTTGGAAAGAAGACAGAACTTTGTGCCTTGAAGCTCTAAGGCAAGGTAGCACACCCAGAGCAGAAGTTCTACTTCAGCCAGATCAGGCCTGCAAAGAAACTGCGTTTCACAGGCCTTTGTAACAGATGTCCCGGTAGGCTGGAAGCAAGATGCTTTGGGGCCCAACTCGCCGTTTGGAAAGAAGACTGCACATTGTGCCATTCAGGTCTAGGTCAATGTAGCACACCCAGAGCAGAAGTTCTACTTAAACCAGATCAGGCCTGCAAAGACACTGCGTTTCACAGGTCTTTGTAAGGGATGTTCCCGGTAGGCAGTAAGAGCACTGTGCAGAGCGAGTTGTTTCTTAGCGTCCCGAAGAGCTGGAAGCAAGATGCGTTGGGGCCCAACTCGCCCTTTGTCAAGAAGCCTGCACGTTGTGCCTTCCAGCTCTATGGCAATGTAGCACACTCAGAGCAGAAGTTCTACTTCAGCCGGAACAGGCCTGCAAAGAAACGGCGTTTCACAGGCCTTTGTAACAGATGTTCCCGGTAAGCTGTAAGAGCAGTGTGCGGAGTGAGTTGTTTCTTAGCTTGCCAAAGAGCTGGAAGCAAGATGCGTTCGGTCCCAACTCGCCCATTGGAAAGGAGACTGCACATTGTGCCTTTCAGCTCTAGGGCAATGTAGCACACCCAAAGCAGAAGTTCTACTTCAGCCAGCTCAGGCCTGCAAAGAAACTGCGATTCACAGCCCTTTGTAAGAGATGTTCCCGGTTGGCTGCAAGAGCACTGTGCAGACCGAGCTTTTTCTTAGCTTCGCAAAGAGCTGGAAGCAAGATGCGTGGGGCCCAACTCGCACTTTTTTAAGAAGCCTGCACGTTGTGCCTTTCAGCTCTATGGCAGTGTAGCACACACAGAGCAGATGTTCTACTTCAGAGAGAACAGGCCTGCAAAGAAACTGCGTTTCACATGCCTTTGTAAGAGATGTTCCCGGTAGGCTGTAAGAGCACTGTGTAGAGCGATTTGTTTCTTAGCTTCCGAAAGAGCTGGAAGCAACATGCTACGGGGCCCAACTCGCCCTTTGGAAAGGAGACTGCACGTTGTGCCTTTCAGCTCTAGGGCAATGTAGCACACTCAGAGCAGAGGATCTACTTCAGCCAGAACAGGCCTGCAAAGAACCTGCGTTTCACAGGCCTTTGTAGGAGATGTTGCCGGTAGGCTCTAAGAGCACTGTGCAGAGCGAGTTGTTTCTTAGCTTCCCAAAGAGCTGGAAGCAAGATGCGTGGGGGCCAACTCGCACTTTTTTAAGAAGCCTGCACGTTGTGCCTTTCAGCTCTATGGCAGTGTAGCACACACAGAGCAGAAGTTCTACTTCAGAGAGAACAGGCCTGCAAAGAAACTACGTTTCACATGCCTTTGTAAGAGATGTTCCCGGTAGGCTGTAAGAGCACTGTGTAGAGCGATTTGTTTCTTAGCTTCCGAAAGAGCTGGAAGCAACATGCTACGGGGCCCAACTCGCCCTTTGGAAAGGAGACTGCACGTTGTGCCTTTCAGCTCTAGGGCAATGTAGCACACTCAGAGCAGAGGATCTACTTCAGCCAGAACAGGCCTGCAAAGAACCTGCGTTTCACAGGCCTTTGTAGGAGATGTTGCCGGTAGGCTCTAAGAGCACTGTGCAGAGCGAGTTGTTTCTTAGCTTCCCAAAGAGCTGGAAGCAAGATGCGTGGGGGCCAACTCGCACTTTTTTAAGAAGCCTGCACGTTGTGCCTTTCAGCTCTATGGCAGTGTAGCACACACAGAGCAGAAGTTCTACTTCAGAGAGAACAGGCCTGCAAAGAAACTACGTTTCACATGCCTTTGTAAGAGATGTTCCCGGTAGGCTGTAAGAGCACTGTGTAGAGCGATTTGTTTCTTAGCTTCCGAAAGAGCTGGAAGCAACATGCTACGGGGCCCAACTCGCCCTTTGGAAAGGAGACTGCACGTTGTGCCTTTCAGCTCTAGGGCAATGTAGCACACTCAGAGCAGAGGATCTACTTCAGCCAGAACAGGCCTGCAAAGAACCTGCGTTACACAGGCCTTTGTAGGAGATGTTGCCGGTAGGCTCTAAGAGCACTGTGCAGAGCGAGTTGTTTCTTAGCTTCCCAAAGAGCTGGAAGCAAGATGCGTGGGGGCCAACTCGCACTTTTTTAAGAAGCCTGCACGTTGTGCCTTTCAGCTCTATGGCAGTGTAGCACACACAGAGCAGAAGTTCTACTTCAGAGAGAACAGGCCTGCAAAGAAACTACGTTTCACATGCCTTTGTAAGAGATGTTCCCGGTAGGCTGTAAGAGCACTGTGTAGAGCGATTTGTTTCTTAGCTTCCGAAAGAGCTGGAAGCAACATGCTACGGGGCCCAACTCGCCCTTTGGAAAGGAGACTGCACAGTGTGCCTTTCAACTCTAGGGCAATGTAGCACACTCAGAGCAGAAGATCTACTTCAGCCAGAGCAGGCCTGCAAAGAACCTGCGTTTCACAGGCCTTTGTAAGAGATGTTCCCAGTAGGCTGTAAGTGCACTGTGCAGAGCGAGTTGTTTCTTAGCTTCCCAAAGAGCTGGAAGCAAGATGCTTTGGGGCCCAACTCGCCCTTTGGAAAGGAGACTCCACGTTGTGCCTTGCAGCTCTAGGGCAAGGTAGCACACCCAGAGCAGAAGTTCAACTTCAGCCAGATCAGGCCTGCAAAGAAACTGAGTTTCACAGGCCTTTGTAAGAGTTGTTCCCGGTAGGCTGTAAAAACACTGTGCAGAGCGAGTTGTTTCCCAGCTTCCCAAAGATCTGCAAGCAAGATGCTTTGGGCCCCAACTCACCTTTTGGAAAGGAGACTGCACGTTGTGCCTTTCAGTTCTAGGGCAATGTGGCACACCCAGAGCAGAAGTTCTACTCCAGCCAGATGACGCCTGCAAAGAAACTGCCTTTCACAGGCCTTTGTAACAGATGTCCCGGTAGGCTTGAAGCAAGATGCTTTGGGGCCCAACTCACCTTTTGGAAAGGAGACTGCACGTTGTGCCTTTCAGCTCTAGGGCAATGTGGCACACCCAGAGCAGAAGTTCTACTTCAGCCAGGTGAGGCCTGCAAAGAAACTGCGTTTCACAGGCCTTTGTAAGAGATGTTCCCGGTAGGCTTTAAGAGCTATGTGCAGAGCAAGTTGTTTCTTAGCTTGCCAAAGAGCTGGAAGCAAGATGCTTTGGGGCCCAACTCGCCCTTTGGAAAGAAGCTGCACATTGTGCCTTTCAGCTCTAGGGCAAAGTAGCACACCCAGAGCAGAAGTCCTACTTCAGCCAGATCAGGCCTGCAAAGAAACTGCGTTTCACAGGCCATTGTAAGAGATGTTCCCGGTAGGCGGTAAGAGCTATGTGCAGAGCGAGTTGTTTCTTAGCTTCCCAAAGAGCTGGGAGCAAGATGCTTTGGGGCCCAACTCGCCCTTTGGAAAGAAGCTGCACATTGTGCATTGCAGCTCTAGGGCAATGTATGACATGTAGAGCTGAAGCTCCACTTCAGCAAGATCAGGCCTGCAAAGAAACTGCGTTTCACAGCCCTTTGTAACTGATGTCCCTGTAGGCATTAAGCAAGATGCTTTGGGGCCCATCTCGCCCTTTGGAAAGAACACTGCACGTTGTGCCTTTCAGCTCTAGGGCATTGTAGCACAGCCAGAGCAGAAGTTCGAATTCAGCCAGATCAGGCCTGCAAAGAAACTGCGTTTCACAGGCCTTTGCCAGAGATGTTCCTGGTAGGCTGTAAGAGCACGGTGCAGAGCGAGTTGTTTCTTAGCTTCCAAGAGCTGGAAGCAAGATTCTTTGAGGCAGAACTCACCCTTTGGAAAGGAGACAGCACGCTGTCCCTTTCAGCCCTAGGGCAATGTAGCACACCCAGAGCAGAAGTTCTACTTCAGCCAGATCAGGCCTGCAAAGAGACTGCGTTTCACAGGCCTTTGTAAGAGATGTTCCCGGTAGGCTGTAAGAGCACTGTGCAGAGCGAGTTGTTTCTTAGCTTCCCAAAGATCTGGAAGCAAGATGCTTTGGGGCCCAACTCGCCCTTTTTAAAGGAGACTGCACGTTGTGCCTTTCAGCTCTAGGGCAATGTGGCACACCCAGAGCAGAAGTTCTACTTCAGCCAGATAAGGCCTGCAAAGAAACTGCGTTTCACAGGCCTTTGTAAGAGATGTTCCCGGTAGGCTGTAAGAACACTGTGCAGAGCGAGTTGTTTTTTAGCTTCCCAAAGAGCTGGAAGCAAGATGCATTGTGGCCCAACACGCCCTTTGAAAAGGAGACTGCAGGTTGTGCCTTTCAGCTCTAGGGCAAAGTGGGACACCCAGAGCAGAAGTTCTACTTCAGCCAGTTGAGGCCTGCAAAGAAACTGTGTTTCACAGGCCTTTGTAAGAGATGTTCCCGGTAGGCTGTAATAGCTATGTGCAGAGCAATTTGTTTCTTAGCTTCCCAAAGAGCTGGAAGCAAGATGCTTTGGGGCCCAACTCGCTGTTTGGAAAGAAGACTGCACATTGTGCCGTTCAGCTCTAGGGCAATGTAGCACACCCAGAGCAGAAGTTCTGCTTCAGCCAGATCAGGCCTGCAAAGAAACTGCGTTTCACAGGCCTTTGTAAGGGATGTTCCCGGTAGGCTGTAAGAGCACTGTGCAGAGCGAGTTGTTTCCCAGCTTCCCAAAGATCTGCAAGCAAGATGCTTTGGATCCCAACTCACCTTTTGGAAAGGAGACTGCACGTTGTGCCTTTCATCTCTAGGGCAATGTAGCACACCCAGAGCAGAAGTTCTACTTCACCCAGATCAAGCCTGCAAAGAAACTGCGTTTCACAGGCCTTTGTAAGAGAGGTTCCAGGTAGGCTGTAAGAGGTCTGTGGAGAGCAAGTTGTTTCATAGCTTTCCAAAGGCTGGAGGCAAGATGCTTTGGAGCCAAAGTCGCCCTTTGTTAAGAAGCCTGCACGTTGTGCCTTTCAGCTCCAGGGCAATGTGGCACACCCAGAGCAGACGTTCTCCTTCAGCCAGATGAGACCTGCAAAGAACTGCATTTCACAGGCCTTTGTAAGAGATGTTCCTGGTAGGCTGTAAGAGCACTGTTCAGGGCGAGTTGTTTCTTAGCTTCCCAAAGAGCTGGAAGCAAGACGCTTTTGGGCTCAACTCGCCCTTTGGAAAGAAGACTGCACGTTGTGCCTTTCAGCTCTAGGGCAATGTAGCACACTCAGAGCAGAAGTTCTACTTCAGCCAGATCAGGCCTGCAAAGATACTGCGTTTCAAATGCCTTTTTAAGAGATGTTCCCGGTAGACTGTGAGAGAACTGTGCTGAGCGAGTTGTTTCTTAGCTTCCCAAGAGCTGGAAGCAAGATGCTTTGGGGCCCAAATCGCCCTTTGGAAAGAAGACAGCACTTTGTGCCTTGCAGCTCTAGGGCAATGTAGGACACCCAGAGGAGAAGTTCAACTTCACCCACATCAGGCCTGCAAAGAAAGTGCGTTTCACAGCCCTTTGTGACAGATGTCCCGGTAGGCAGGAAGCAACATGCTTTGGGGCTCAACTCGCCCTTTGGAAAGAAGACTGCACGTTGTGCCTTTCAGCTCTAGGGCAATGTGGCACACCCAGAGAAGAAGTTCTTCTTCAGCCATTTCAGGACTGCAAAGAAACTGCGTTTCACAGGCCTTTGTAAGAGATGTTCCCAGTAGGCTGTAATAGCTATGTGCAGAGCAATTTGTTTCTTAGCTTCCCAAAGAGCTGGAAGCAAGATGCTTTGGGGCCCAACTCGCCCTTTGGAAAGAAGCTGCACATTGTGCCTTTCAGCTCTAGGGCAATGTGGCACACCCAGTGCAGAAGTTCTACTTCAGCCAGATGAGGCCTGCAAAGAAACTGCGTTTCACAGGCCTTTCTAAGAGATGTTCTCGGTAGGCTGTAAGAGCACTGTGCAGAGCGACTTGTTTCATAGCTTACCAAAGAGCTGAATGCAAGATGCTTTGGGGCCCAACTCGCCCTTTGGAAAGAAGACAGAACTTTGTGCCTTGAAGCTCTAAGGCAAGGTAGCACACCCAGAGCAGAAGTTCTACTTCAGCCAGATCAGGCCTGCAAAGAAACTGCGTTTCACCGGCCTTTGTAACAGATGTCCTGGTAGGCTGGAAGCAAGATGCTTTGGGGCCCAACTCGCCGTTTGGAAAGAAGACTGCACATTGTGCCGTTCAGCTCTAGGGCAATGTAGCACACCCAGAGGAGAAGTTCTACTTCAACAAGATCAGGCCTGCAAAGAAACGGCGTTTCACAGGCCTTTGTAACAGATGTTCCCGGTAAGCTGTAAGAGCAGTGTGCGGAGTGAGTTGTTTCTTAGCTTGCCAAAGAGCTGGAAGCAAGATGCGTTGGGTCCCAACTCGCCCATTGGAAAGGAGACTGCACATTGTGCCTTTCAGCTCTAGGGCAATGTAGCACACCCAAAGCAGAAGTTCTACTTCAGCCAGCTCAGGCCTGCAAAGAAACTGCGATTCACAGCCCTTTGTAAGAGATGTTCCCGGTTGGCTGCAAGAGCACTGTGCAGACCGAGCTTTTTCTTAGCTTCGCAAAGAGCTGGAAGCAAGATGCGTGGGGCCCAACTCGCACTTTTTTAAGAAGCCTGCACGTTGTGCCTTTCAGCTCTATGGCAGTGTAGCACACACAGAGCAGATGTTCTACTTCAGAGAGAACAGGCCTGCAAAGAAACTGCGTTTCACATGCCTTTGTAAGAGATGTTCCCGGTAGGCTGTAAGAGCACTGTGTAGAGCGATTTGTTTCTTAGCTTCCGAAAGAGCTGGAAGCAACATGCTACGGGGCCCAACTCGCCCTTTGGAAAGGAGACTGCACGTTGTGCCTTTCAGCTCTAGGGCAATGTAGCACACTCAGAGCAGAGGATCTACTTCAGCCAGAACAGGCCTGCAAAGAAACTGGGTTTCACAGGCCTTTGTAGGAGATGTTGCCGGTAGGCTCTAAGAGCACTGTGCAGAGCGAGTTGTTTCTTAGCTTCCCAAAGAGCTGGAAGCAAGATGCGTGGGGGCCAACTCGCACTTTTTTAAGAAGCCTGCACGTTGTGCCTTTCAGCTCTATGGCAGTGTAGCACACACAGAGCAGAAGTTCTACTTCAGAGAGAACAGGCCTGCAAAGAAACTACGTTTCACATGCCTTTGTAAGAGATGTTCCCGGTAGGCTGTAAGAGCACTGTGTAGAGCGATTTGTTTCTTAGCTTCCGAAAGAGCTGGAAGCAACATGCTACGGGGCCCAACTCGCCCTTTGGAAAGGAGACTGCACAGTGTGCCTTTCAACTCTAGGGCAATGTAGCACACTCAGAGCAGAAGATCTACTTCAGCCAGAGCAGGCCTGCAAAGAACCTGCGTTTCACAGGCCTTTGTAAGAGATGTTCCCAGTAGGCTGTAAGTGCACTGTGCAGAGCGAGTTGTTTCTTAGCTTCCCAAAGAGCTGGAAGCAAGATGCTTTGGGGCCCAACTCGCCCTTTGGAAAGGAGACTCCACGTTGTGCCTTGCAGCTCTAGGGCAAGGTAGCACACCCAGAGCAGAAGTTCAACTTCAGCCAGATCAGGCCTGCAAAGAAACTGAGTTTCACAGGCCTTTGTAAGAGTTGTTCCCGGTAGGCTGTAAAAACACTGTGCAGAGCGAGTTGTTTCCCAGCTTCCCAAAGATCTGCAAGCAAGATGCTATGGGCCCCAACTCACCTTTTGGAAAGGAGACTGCACGTTGTGCCTTGCAGCTCTAGGGCAAGGTAGCACACCCAGAGCAGAAGTTCAACTCCAGCCAGATGACGCCTGCAAAGAAACTGCCTTTCACAGGCCTTTGTAACAGATGTCCCGGTAGGCTTGAAGCAAGATGCTTTGGGGCCCAACTCGCCCTTTGGAAAGAAGACTGCACGCTGTGCCTTTCAGCCCTAGTGCAATGTGGCACACCCAGAGCAGAAGTTCTACTTCAGCCAGATCAGGCCTGAAAGGAAACTGCGTTTCACAGGCCTTTGTAAGAGATGTTCCCGGTAGGCTGTAAGAACACTGTGCAGAGCGAGCTGTTTCTTAGCTTCCCAAAGAGCTCTAAGCAAATGCTTTGGGGCCCAACTCGCCCTTTGTTAAGAAGCCTGCACGTTGTGCCTTTCAGCTCTATGGCCATGTAGCACACTCAGAGCAGAAGTTCTACTTCATCCAGAAGAGGCCTGCAAAGGAACTGCGTTTCACAGGACTTTGTAAGAGATGTTCCCGGTAGGCTGTAAGAGCACTGTGCAGAGCGAGTTGTTATTTAGCTTCCGAAAGAGATGGAAGCAAGATGCTTTGGGGCCCATCTCGACCTTTGGAAAGGAGAGTGCACGTTGTGCCTTTGAGCTCTAGGGCAATGTAGCACACTCAGAGCAGAAGATCTACTTCAGTCAGATCAGGCCTGCAAAGAAACTGCGTTTCACAAGCCTCTGTAACAGATGTCCTTGTAGGCTGGAAGCAAGATGCTTTGGGGCCCAACTCGCCCTTTGGAAAGAAGACTTGACCTTGTGCCGTTCAGCTCTAGGGCAATGTATCACACCCAGAGCAGAATTTCTACTTCAGCCAGATCAGGCCTGCAAAGAAAGTGCGTTTCACAGGCCTTTGTAAGGGATGTTCCCGGTAGGCTGTAAGAGCACTGTGCAGAGCGAGTTGTTTCTTAGCTTCCCAAAGAGCTGCAAGCAAGATGCTGTGGGGATCAACTCGCCCTTTGGAAAGGAGACTGCACGTTGTGACTTTAGGCTCTAGAGCAATGTTGCACACCCAGAGCAGAAGTTCTACTTCAGCCAGATGAGGCATGCAAAGAACCTGCGTTTCACAGGCCTTTGTAAGAGATGTTCCCGTTTGCTTGTAAGAGTGATGTGCAGAGCGATTTGTTTCTTAGCTTCCCACAGAGCTGGAAGCAAGATGCTTTGGCGCCCAAATCGCCCTTTGGAAAGTAGACAGCACTTTGTGCCTTGCAGCTCTAGGGCAAGGTAGCACACCCAGAGCAGAAGTTCTACTTCAGCCAGATCTGGCCTGCAAAGAAACTGCGTTTCACAGGCCTTTGGAAGAGATGTTCCCGGTAGGCTGTAAGAGCACTGTGCAGAGCGAGTTGTTTCTTAGCTTCCCAAAGAGCTGGAAGCAAGATGATTTGGGGCCCAACTCGCCCTTTGGAAAGGATACAGCACGTTGTCCCTTTCAGCTCCAGTGCAATGTAGCACACCCAGAGCAGAAGTTCTACTTCAGCCAGATCAGGCCTGCTAAGAAACTGCGTTTCACAGGCCTCTGTAACAGATGTCACGGTAGGCAGGAAGCAAGATGCTTTGGGGCCCAACTCGCCCTTTAGAAAGGAGACTGCCCGTTGTGCCCTTCAGCCCTAGGGCAATGTGGCACACCCAGAGCAGAAGTTCTACTTCAACCACATCAGGCCTGCAAAGAAACTGAGTTTCACAGGCCTTTGTAAGAGATGTTCCCGGTAGGCTGTAAGAGCATTGTGCTGAGCGAGTTGTTTCTTAGCTTCCCTTAGAGCTAGAAGCAAGATGCTTGGGGACCAACTCGCCCTTGGTTAAGAAGCCTGCACGTTGTGCCTTTCAGCTCTAGGTCAATGTGGCACACCCAGAGCAGAAGTTCGACTTCGGCCAGGTGAGGCCTGCAAATAAACTGCGTTTCACAGGCCTTTGTAAGAGATGTTCTCGGTAGGCTGTAAGAGCACTGTGCAGAGCGACTTGTTTCATAGCTTCTCAGAGAGCTGAATGCAAGATGCTTTGGGGCACAACTCGCCCTTTGGAAAGAAGACAGAACTTTGTGCCTTGCAGCTCTAAGGCAAGGTAGCACACCCAGAGCAGAAGTTCTACTTAAGCCAGATCAGGCCTGCAAGGAAACTGCGTTTCACAGGCCTCTGTAAGAGAAGTTCCCGGTAGGCTGTAAGAGCACTGTGCAGAGTAAGTTGTTTCTTAGCTTCCCAAAGAGCTGGAAGCAAGATGCATTGGGGCCAACTCGCCGTTTGTTAAGAAGCCTGAACGTTGTGACTTTCAGTTCTAGGGGATTGTATCACACTCAGAGCAGAAATTCTACTTCAGCCAGATCAGGCCTGCAAATAAACTGCGTTTCACAGGCCTTTGTAGCAGATGTCCCGGTTGGCTGGATGCAAGATGCTTTGGGGCCCAACTCGTCCTTTGGAAAGAAGACTGCACGTTGTGCCTTTCAGCTCTAGGGCAATGTGGCACACCAAGAGCAGAAGTTCTACTTCAGCCAGATCAGGCCTGCAAAGAAACTGCGTTTCACAGGCCTTTGTAAGAGATGTTCCCAGTAGGCTGTAAGAGCACTGTGCAGATTGAGCTGTTTCTTAGCTTCCCAAAGAGCTGGAAGCAAGATGCTTTGGGGCCCAACTCGCCCTTTGGAAAGAAGCTGCACATTGTGCCTTTCATCTCTAGGGCAATGTAGCACACCCAGAGCAGAAGTTCTACTTCACCCAGATCAGGCCTGCAAAGAAACTGCGTTTCACAGGCATTTGTAAGAGAGGTTCCAGGTAGGCTGTAAGAGGTCTGTGCAGAGCAAGTTGTTTCTTAGCTTTCCAAAGGCTGGAGGCAAGATGCTTTGAGCCAAACTCGCCCTTTGTTAAGAAGCCTGCACGTTGTGCCTTTCAGCTCCAGGGCAATGTGGCACACCCAGAGCAGACGTTCCCCTTCAGCCAGATGAGACTTGCAAGGAACTGCATTTCACATGACTTTGTAAGAGATGTTCCCGGTCGGCTGTAAGAGCACTGTGCAGAGCGAGTTGTTATTTAGCTTCTGAAACAGATGGAAGCAAGATGCTTTGGGGCCCATCTCGACCTTTGGAAAGGAGAGTGCACGTTGTGCCTTTCAGCTCTAGGGCAATGTAGCACACTCAGAGCAGAAGATCTACTTCAGCCAGATCAGGCCTGCAAAGAAACTGCATTTCACAGGCCTCTGTAACAGATATCTTGGTAGGCTGGAAGCAAGATGCTTTGGGGCCCAACTCGCCCTTTGGAAAGAAGACTGCACCTTGTGCCGTTCAGCTCTAGGGCAATGTGTCACACCCAGAGCACAATTTCTACTTCAGCCAGATCAGGCCTGCAAAGAAACTGCGTTTCACAGGCCTTTGTAAGAGATGTTCCCGGTAGGCTGTAAGAGCACTGTGCAGAGCGAGCTGTTTCTTAGCTTCCCAAAGAGCTGGAAGCAAGATGCTTTGGGGCCCAACTCGCACTTTGTTAAGAAGCCTGCACGTTGTGCCTTTCAGCTCTATGGCAGTGTAGCACACACAGAGCCGAAGTTCTGCTTCAGAGATAACAGGCCTGCAAAGAAACTGCGTTTCACATGCCTTTGTAAGAGATGTTCCCGGTAGGCTGTAAGAGCACTGTGTAGAGCGATTTGTTTCTTAGCTTCCGAAAGAGCTGGAAGCAACATGCTATGGGGCCCAACTCGGCCTTTGGAAAGGAGACTGCACAGTGTGCCTTTCAGCTCTAGGGCAATGTAGCACACTCAGAGCAGAAGATCTACTTCAGTAGCGCAGGCCTGCAAAGAACCTGCGTTTCACAGGCCTTTGTAAGAGATGTTCCCGTTTGGTTGTAAGCGTGATGTGCAGAGCGATTTGTTTCTTAGCTTCCCAAAGAGCTGGAAGCAAGATGCTTTGGGGCCCAAATCGCCCTTTGGAAAGTAGACAGCACTTTGTGCCTTGCAGCTCTAGGGCTAGGTAGCACACCCAGAGCAGAAGTTCTACTTCAGCCAGGTCAGGCCTGCAAAGAAACTGCGTTTCACAGGCCTTTGTAACAGATGTCACGGTAGGCAGGAAGCAAGAGGCTTTGGGGCCCATCTCGCCCTTTGGAAAGAAGACTGCACGTTGTGCCTTTGAGCTCTAGGGCAATGTAGCACACCCAGATCTGAAGTTCTACTTCGGCCAGATCAGGCCTGCAAAGAAACTGCATTTCACAGGCCTTTGTAAGAGATCTTCCCGGTAGGCTGTAAGAGCACTGTGCAGAGCGAGTTGTTTCTTAGCTTCCCAAAGTGTTGGAAGCAAGATGCTTTGGTGCCCAACTCGCCCTTTGGAAAGGAGACTGCACGTTGTGCCTTTCATCTCTAGGGCAATGTGGCACACACAGAGCAGAAGTTCTACTTCAGCCAGATCAGGCCTGCAAAGAAACTGAGTTTCACAGGCCTTTGTAAGAGTTGTTCCCGGTAGGCTGTAAGAACACTGTGCAGAGCGAGTTGTTTCATAACTTCCCAAAGAGCTGCAAGCAAGATGCTTTGGGGCCCAACTCGCCCTTTGATAAGAAGCCTGCACGTTGTGCCTTACAGCTCTATGGCAATGTAGCACACTCAGAGCAGAAGTTCTACTTCAGCCAGAACAGGCCTGCAAAGAAACGGCGTTTCACAGGCCTTTGTAACAGATGTTCCCTGTAAGCTGTAAGAGCAGTGTGCAGAGCGAGCTGTTTCTTAGCTTCCCAAAGAGCTGGAAGCAAGATGCTTTGGGGCCCAACTCGCACTTTGTTAAGAAGCCTGCACGTTGTGCCTTTCAGCTATATGGCAGTGTAGCACACACAGAGCCGAAGTTCTGCTTCAGAGATAACAGGCCTGCAAAGAAACTGCGTTTCACATGCCTTTGTAAGAGATGTTCCTGGTAGGCTGTAAGAGCACTGTGTAGAGCGATTTGTTTCTTACCTTCCGAAAGAGCTGGAAGCAACATGCTCTTGGGCCCAACTCGGCCTTTGGAAAGGAGACTGCACAGTGTGCCTTTCAGCTCTAGGGCAATGTAGCACACTCAGAGCAGAAGATCTACTTCAGCCAGAACAGGCCTGCAAAGAACCTGCGTTTCACAGGCCTTTGTAAGAGATGTTGCCGGTAGGCTCTAAGAGCACTGTGCAGAGCGAGTTGTTTCTTAGCTTCCCAAAGAGCTGGAAGCAAGATGCGTGGGGGCCAACTCGCACTTTTTTAAGAAGCCTGCACGTTGTGCCTTCCAGCTCTATGGCAGTGTAGCACACACAGAGCAGAAGTTCTACTTCAGAGAGAACAGGCCTGCAAAGAAACTACGTTTCACATGCCTTTGTAAGAGTTGTTCCCGGTAGGCTGTAAGAGCACTGTGTAGAGCGATTTGTTTCTTAGCTTCCGAAAGAGCTGGAAGCAACATGCTATGGGGCCCAACTCGGCCTTTGGAAAGGAGACTGCACAGTATGCCTTTCAACTCTAGGGCAATGTAGCACACTCAGAGCAGAAGATCTACTTCAGCCAGAGCAGGCCTGCAAAGAACCTGCGTTTCACAGGCCTTTGTAAGAGATGTTCCCAGTAGGCTGTAAGTGCACTGTGCAGAGCGACTTGTTTCTTAGCTTCCCAAAGAGCTGGAAGCAAGATGCTTTGGGGCCCAACTCGCCCTTTGGAAAGGAGACTGCACGTTGTGCCTTGCAGCTCTAGGGCAAGGTAGCACACCCAGAGCAGAAGTTCAACTTCAGCCAGATCAGGCCTGCAAAGAAACTGAGTTTCACAGGCCTTTGTAAGAGTTGTTCCCGGTAGGCTGTAAAAACACTGTGCAGAGCGAGTTGTTTCCCAGCTTCCCAAAGATCTGCAAGCAAGATGCTTTGGGCCCCAACTCACCTTTTGGAAAGGAGACTGCACGTTGTGCCTTTCAGTTCTAGGGCAATGTGGCACACCCAGAGCAGAAGTTCTACTCCAGCCAGATGACGCCTGCAAAGAAACTGCGTTTCACAGGCCTTTGTAACAGATGTCCCGGTAGGCTGGAAGCAAGATGCTTTGGGGCCCAACTCACCCTTTGGAAAGGAGACTGCACGTTGTGCCTTTCAGCTCTAGGGCAATGTGGCACACCCAGAGCAGAAGTTCTACTTCAGCCAGGTGAGGCCTGCAAAGAAACTGCGTTTCACAGGCCTTTGTAAGAGATGTTCCCGGTAGGCTGTAAGAGCACTGTGCAGAGCGAGTTGTTTTTTAGCTTCCCAAAGAGCTGGAAGCAAGATGCTTTGGGGCCCAAATCGCCCTTTGGAAAGAAGACAGCACTTTGTGCCTTGCAGCTCTAGGGCAAGGTAGCACACCCAGAGCAGAAGTTCTACTTCAGCCAGATCAGTCCTGCAAAGAAACTGCGTTTCACAGGCCTCTGTAACAGATGTCCCGCTAGGCAGGAAGCAAGATGCTTTGGGGCCCAACTCGCCCTTTGGAAAGAAGACTGCACGCTGTGCCTTTCAGCCCTAGTGCAATGTGGCACACCCAGAGCAGAAGTTCTACTTCAGCCAGATCAGGCCTGAAAGGAAAATGCGTTTCACAGGCCTTTGTAAGAGATGTTCCCGGTAGGCTGTAAGAACACTGTGCAGAGCGAGCTGTTTCTTAGCTTCCCAAAGAGCTCTAAGCAAATGCTATGGGGCCCAACTCGCCCTTTGTTAAGAAGCCTGCACGTTGTGCCTTTCAGCTCTATGGCCATGTAGCACACTCAGAGCAGAAGTTCTACTTCATCCAGAAGAGGCCTGCAAAGGAACTGCGTTTCACAGGACTTTGTAAGAGATGTTCCCGGTAGGCTGTAAGAGCACTGTGCAGAGCGAGTTGTTATATAGCTTCCAAAAGAGATGGAAGCAAGATGCTTTGGGGCCCATCTCGACCTTTGGAAAGGAGAGTGCACGTGGTGCCTTTGAGCTCTAGGGCAATGTAGCACACTCAGAGCAGAAGATCTACTTCAGTCAGATCAGGCCTGCAAAGAAACTGCGTTTCACAAGCCTCTGTAACAGATGTCCTTGTAGGCTGGAAGCAAGATGCTTTGGGGCCCAACTCGCCCTTTGGAAAGAAGACTTGACCTTGTGCCGTTCAGCTCTAGGGCAATGTATCACACCCAGAGCAGAATTTCTACTTCAGCCAGATCAGGCCTGCAAAGAAAGTGCGTTTCACAGGCCTTTGTAAGGGATGTTCCCGGTAGGCTGTAAGAGCACTGTGCAGAGCGAGTTGTTTCTTAGCTTCCCAAAGTGCTGGAAGCAAGATGCTTTGGTGCCCAACTCGCCCTTTGGGAAGGAGACTGCACGTTGTGCCTTTCATCTCTAGGGCAATTTGGCACACCCAGAGCAGAAGTTCTACTTCAGCCAGGTGAGGCTTGCAAAGAAACTGCGTTTCACAGGCCTTTGTAAGAGATGTTCCCGGTAGGCTGTAAGAGCACTGTGCAGAGCGAGTTGTTTCTTAGCTTACCAAAGAGCTGGAAGCAAGATGCTTTAGGGCCCAACTCGGCATCTGTTAAGAAGCCTGCACGTTGTGCCTTTCAGCTCTAGGGCAATGTGGCACACCCAGAGCAGAAGTTCGACTTCAGCCAGGTGAGGCCTGAAAATAAACTGCGTTTCACAGGCCTTTGTAAGAGATCTTCCCGGTAGGCTGTAAGAGAACTGTGCAGAGCGAGTTGTTTCTTAGCTTCCCAAAGAGCTGGAAGCAAGATGCTTTGGGGCCCAACTCGCCCTTTGTTAAGAAGCCTGCCCGTTGTGCCTTTCAGGTCTAGGGCAATGTGGCACACCCAGAGCAGAAGTTCTACTTCAGCTAGATGAGGCCTGCAAAGAAAGTGCGTTTCACAGGCCTTTGTAAGAGATGTTCCCGGTAGGCTGTAAGAGCACTGTGCAGAGCGAGTTGTTTCTTAGCTTCCCAAAGAGCTGCAAGCAAGATGCTTTGGGGACCAACTCAACCTTTGGAAAGGAGACTGCACGTTGTGCCTTTCAGCCCTAGGGCAATGTGGCACACACAGAGCAGAAGTTCTACTTCAGCCAGATCAGGCCTGCAAAGAAACTGAGTTTCACAGGCCTTTGTAAGAGTTGTTCCCGGTAGGCTGTAAGAACACTGTGCAGAGCGAGTTGTTTCATAACTTCCCAAAGAGCTGCAAGCAAGATGCTTTGGGGCCCAACTCGCCCTTTGATAAGAAGCCTGCACGTTGTGCCTTCCAGCTCTATGGCAATGTAGCACACTCAGAGCAGAAGTTCTACTTCAGCCAGAACAGGCCTGCAAAGAAACGGCGTTTCACAGGCCTTTGTAACAGATGTTCCCTGTAAGCTGTAAGAGCAGTGTGCAGAGCGAGTTGTTTCTTAGCTTCCCAAAGAGCTGGAAGCAAGATGCATTGGGGCCCAACTCGCCCTTTGGAAAGGAGACTGCACGTTGTGCCTTTCAGCTCTAGGGCAATGTAGCACACCCAAAGCAGAAGTTCTACTTCAGCCAGCTCAGGCCTGCAAAGAAACTGCGTTTCACAGGCCTTTGTAAGAGAGGTTCCAGGTAGGCTGTAAGAGGTCTGTGCAGAGCAAGTTGTTTCTTAGCTTTCCAAAGGCTGGAGGCAAGATGCTTTGAGCCAAACTCGCCCTTTGTTAAGAAGCCTGCACGTTGTGCCTTTCAGCTCCAGGGCAATGTGGCACACCCAGAGCAGACGTTCCCCTTCAGCCAGATGAGACTTGCAAGGAACTGCATTTCACATGACTTTGTAAGAGATGTTCCCGGTCGGCTGTAAGAGCACTGTGCAGAGCGAGTTGTTATTTAGCTTCCGAAACAGATGGAAGCAAGATGCTTTGGGGCCCATCTCGACCTTTGGAAAGGAGAGTGCACGTTGTGCCTTTCAGCTCTAGGGCAATGTAGCACACTCAGAGCAGAAGATCTACTTCAGCCAGATCAGGCCTGCAAAGAAACTGCATTTCACAGGCCTCTGTAACAGATATCTTGGTAGGCTGGAAGCAAGATGCTTTGGGGCCCAACTCGCCCTTTGGAAAGAAGACTGCACCTTGTGCCGTTCAGCTCTAGGGCAATGTGTCACACCCAGAGCACAATTTCTACTTCAGCCAGATCAGGCCTGCAAAGAAACTGCGTTTCACAGGCCTTTGTAAGAGATGTTCCCGGTAGGCTGTAAGAGCACTGTGCAGAGCGAGCTGTTTCTTAGCTTCCCAAAGAGCTGGAAGCAAGATGCTTTGGGGCCCAACTCGCACTTTGTTAAGAAGCCTGCACGTTGTGCCTTTCAGCTCTATGGCAGTGTAGCACACACAGAGCCGAAGTTCTGCTTCAGAGATAACAGGCCTGCAAAGAAACTGCGTTTCACATGCCTTTGTAAGAGATGTTCCCGGTAGGCTGTAAGAGCACTGTGTAGAGCGATTTGTTTCTTAGCTTCCGAAAGAGCTGGAAGCAACATGCTATGGGGCCCAACTCGGCCTTTGGAAAGGAGACTGCACAGTGTGCCTTTCAGCTCTAGGGCAATGTAGCACACTCAGAGCAGAAGATCTACTTCAGGCAGCGCAGGCCTGCAAAGAACCTGCGTTTCACAGGCCTTTGTAAGAGATGACCCCGTTTGGTTGTAAGCGTGATGTGCAGAGCGATTTGTTTCTTAGCTTCCAAAAGAGCTGGAAGCAAGATGCTTTGGGGCCCAAATCGCCCTTTGGAAAGTAGACAGCACTTTGTGCCTTGCAGCTCTAGGGCAAGGTAGCACACCCAGAGCAGAAGTTCTACTTCAGCCAGATCAGGCCTGCAAAGAAACTGCGTTTCACAGGCCTTTGTAACAGATGTCACGGTAGGCAGGAAGCAAGAGGCTTTGGGGCACATCTCGCCCTTTGGAAAGAAGCCTGCACGTTGTGCCTTTGAGCTCTAGGGCAAGGTAGCACACCCAGATCTGAAGTTCTACTTCAGCCAGATCAGGCCTGCAAAGAAACTGCATTTCACAGGCCTTTGTAAGAGATCTTCCCGGTAGGCTGTAAGAGCAATGTGCAGAGCGAGTTGTTTCTTAGCTTCCCAAAGTGTTGGAAGCAAGATGGTTTGGTGCCCAACTCGCCCTTTGGAAAGGAGACTGCACGTTGTGCCTTTCATCTCTAGGGCAATGTGGCACACACAGAGCAGAAGTTCTACTTCAGCCAGATCAGGCCTGCAAAGAAACTGAGTTTCACAGGCCTTTGTAAGAGTTGTTCCCGGTAGGCTGTAAGAACACTGTGCAGAGCAAGTTGTTTCATAACTTCCCAAAGAGCTGAAAGCAAGATGCTTTGGGGCCCAACTCGCCCTTTGATAAGAAGCCTGCACGTTGTGCCTTCCAGCTCTATGGCAATGTAGCACACTCAGAGCAGAAGTTCTACTTCAGCCAGAACAGGCCTGCAAAGAAACGGCGTTTCACAGGCCTTTGTAACAGATGTTCCCTGTAAGCTGTAAGAGCAGTGTGCAGAGCGAGCTGTTTCTTAGCTTCCCAAAGAGCTGGAAGCAAGATGCTTTGGGGCCCAACTCGCACTTTTTTAAGAAGCCTGCACGTTGTGCCTTCCAGCTCTATGGCAGTGTAGCACACACAGAGCAGAAGTTCTACTTCAGAGAGAACAGGCCTGCAAAGAAACTACGTTTCACATGCCTTTGTAAGAGTTGTTCCCCGTAGGCTGTAAGAGCACTGTGTAGAGCGATTTGTTTCTTAGCTTCCGAAAGAGCTGGAAGCAACATGCTATGGGGCCCAACTCGGCCTTTGGAAAGGAGACTGCACAGTATGCCTTTCAACTCTAGGGCAATGTAGCACACTCAGAGCAGAAGATCTACTTCAGCCAGAGCAGGCCTGCAAAGAACCTGCGTTTCACAGGCCTTTGTAAGAGATGTTCCCAGTAGGCTGTAAGTGCACTGTGCAGAGCGAGTTGTTTCTTAGCTTCCCAAAGAGCTGGAAGCAAGATGCTTTGGGGCCCAACTCGCCCTTTGGAAAGGAGACTCCACGTTGTGCCTTGCAGCTCTAGGGCAAGGTAGCACACCCAGAGCAGAAGTTCAACTTCAGCCAGATCAGGCCTGCAAAGAAACTGAGTTTCACAGGCCTTTGTAAGAGTTGTTCCCGGTAGGCTGTAAAAACACTGTGCAGAGCGAGTTGTTTCCCAGCTTCCCAAAGATCTGCAAGCAAGATGCTTTGGGCCCCAACTCACCTTTTGGAAAGGAGACTGCACGTTGTGCCTTTCAGTTCTAGGGCAATGTGGCACACCCAGAGCAGAAGTTCTACTTCAGCCAGATGACGCCTGCAAAGAAACTGCGTTTCACAGGCCTTTGTAAGAGATGTTCCCGGTAGGCTGTATGAACACTGTGCAGAGCGAGTTGTTTTTTAGCTTCCCAAAGGGCTGGAAGCAAGATGCATTGCGGCCCAACACGCCCTTTGAAAAGGAGACTGCAGGTTGTGCCATTCAGCTCTAGGGCAATGTGGCACACCCAGAGCAGAAGTTCTACTTCAGCCAGTTGAGGCCTGCAAAGAAACTGTGTTTCACAGGCCTTTGTAAGAGATGTTCCCAGTAGGCTGTAATAGCTATGTCCAGAGCAATTTGTTTCTTAGCTTCCCAAAGAGCTGGAAGCAAGATGCTTTGGGGCCCAACTCGCTGTTTGGAAAGAAGACTGCACATTGTGCCGTTCAGCTCTAGGGCAATGTAGCACACTCAGAGCAGAAGTTCTACTTCAGCCAGATCAGGCCTGCAAAGATACTGCGTTTCAAAGGCCTTTTTAAGAGATGTTCCCGGTAGACTGTGAGAGAACTGTGCTGAGCGAGTTGTTTCTTAGCTTCCCAAGAGCTGGAAGCAAGATGCTTTGGGGCCCAAATCGCCCATGGAAAGAAGACAGCACTTTGTGCCTTGCAGCTCTAGGGCAATGTAGGACACCCAGAGCAGAAGTTCAACTTCACCCAGATCAGGCCTGCAAAGAAAGTGCGTTTCACAGCCTTTTGTGACAAATGTCCCGGTAGGCATGAAGCAAGATGCTTTGGGGCACAACTCGCCCTTTGGAAAGAAGACTGCACGTTGTGCCTTTCAGCTCTAGGGCAATGTGGCACACCCAGAGAAGAAGTTCTACTTCAGCCAGATCAGGACTGCAAAGAAACTGCGTTTCACAGGCTTTTGTGAGAGATGTTCCCGGTAGGCTGTAAGAGCACTGTGCAGAGCGAGTTGTTTCTTATCTTCCCAAAGAGCTGGAACCAAGATGCTTTGGGGCCCAACACGCCCTTTGGAAAGGAGACTGCACGTTGTGCCTTTCAGCTCTAGGGCCATGTGGCACACCCAGAGCAGAAGTTCTACTTCAGCAAGATGAGGCCTTCAAAGAAAATGCGTTTCACAGGCCTTTGTGAGAGATGTTCCCGGTAGGCTGTAAGAGCACAGTGCAGAGCGAGTTGTTTCTTAGCTTCCCAATGAACTGGAACCAAGATGCTTTGGGGCCCAACTCGCCCTTTGGAAAGAGGACTGCACGTTGTGCCTTTCAGCTCTAGGGCAATGTAGCACACCCAGAGCAGAAGTTCTACTTCAGCCAGATCAGGCCTGCAAAGAAACTGCGTTTCACAGGCCTTTGTAAGAGATATTCCAGGTAGGCTGTAAGAGCACTGTGCAGAGCGAGTTGTTTCTTAGCTTCCCAAAGATCTGGAAGCAAGATGCTTTGGGGTCCAACTCGCCCTTTTTAAAGGAGACTGCACGTTGTGCCTTTCAGCTCTAGGGCAATGTGGCACACCCAGAGCAGAAGTACTTCTTCAGCCAGATCAGGCCTGCAAAGAAACTGCGTTTCACAGGCCTTTGTAAGAGATGTTCCTGGTATGCTGTAAGAACACTGTGCAGAGCGCGTTGTTTCTCAGCTTCCCAAAGAGCTGGAAGCAAGATGGTTTTGGGCCCACGTTGCCCTTTGGAAAGGAGACTGCACGTTGTGCCTTTCAGCTCTAGGGCAATGTGGAACACCCAGAGCAGAAGTTCAACTTCAGCCAGATCAGGCCTGCAAAGAAACTGCGTTTCACAGGCCTTTGTAAGAGATGTTCCCGGTAGGCTGTAAGAACACTGTGCAGAGCGAGTTGTTTTTTAGCTTCCCAAAGAGCTGGAAGCAAGATGCATTGTGGCCCAGCACGCCCTTTGAAAAGGAGACTGCAGGTTGTGCCTTTCAGATCTAGGGCAATGTGGCACACCCAGAGCAGAAGTTCTACTTCAGCCAGTTGAGGCCTGCAAAGAAACTGTGTTTCACAGGCCTTTGTAAGAGATGTTCCCGGTAGGCTGTAATAGCTATGTGCAGAGCAATTTGTTTCTTAGCTTCCCAAAGAGCTGGAAGCAAGATGCTTTGGGGCCCAACTCGCTGTTTGGAAAGAAGACTGCACATTGTGCCGTTCAGCTCTAGGGCAATGTAGCACACCCAGAGCAGAAGTTCTACTTCAACCAGATCAGGCCTGCAAAGAAACTGCGTTTCACAGGCCTTTGTAAGGGATGTTCCCGGTAGGCTGTAAGAGCACTGTGCAGAGCGAGTTGTTTCCCAGCTTCCCAAAGATCTGCAAGCAAGATGCTTTGGATCCCAACTCACCTTTTGGAAAGGAGACTGCACGTTGTGCCTTTCATCTCTAGGGCAATGTAGCACACCCAGAGCAGAAGTTCTACTTCACCCAGATCAATCCTGCAAAGAAACTGCGTTTCACAGGCCTTTGTAAGAGAGGTTCCAGGTAGGCTGTAAGAGGTCTGTGGAGAGCAAGTTGTTTCTTAGCTTTCCAAAGGCTGGAGGCAAGATGCTTTGGAGCCAAAGTCGCCCTTTGTTAAGAAGCCTGCACGTTGTGCCTTTCAGCTCCAGGGCAATGTGGCACATCCAGAGAAGATGTTCTACTTCAGCCAGATCAGGACTGCAAAGAAAGTGCGTTTCACAGCCCTCTGTGACAGATGTCCCGGTAGGCAGGAAGCAAGATGCTTTGGGGCACAACTCGCCCTTTGGAAAGAAGACTGCACGTTGTGCCTTTCAGCTCTAGGGCAATGTGGCACACCCAGAGAAGAAGTTCTACTTCAGCCAGATCAGGACTGCAAAGAAACTGCGTTTCACAGGCTTTTGTGAGAGAGTTCCCGGTAGGCTGTAAGAGCACTGTGCAGAGCGAGTTGTTTCTTATCTTCCCAAAGAGCTGGAACCAAGATGCTTTGGGGCCCAACTCGCCCTTTGGAAAGGAGACTGCACGTTGTGCCTTTCAGCTCTATGGCAATGTGGCACACCCAGAGCAGAAGTTCTACTTCAGCAAGATGAGGCCTTCAAAGAAAATGCGTTTCACAGGCCTTTGTAAGAGATGTTCCTGGTAGGCTGTAAGAGCTATGTGCAGAGCAAGTTGTTTCTTAGCTTTCCAAAGAGCTGGAAGCAAGATGCTTAGGGGCCCAACTCACCCTTTGGAAAGAAGGTGCACATTGTGCCTTTCATCTCTAGGGCAATGTAGCACACCCAGAGCAGAAGTTCTACTTCACCCAGATCAGGCCTGCAAAGAAACTGCGTTTCACAGCCCTTTGTAACTGATGTCCCTGTAGGCAGGAAGCAAGATGCCGTGGAGCCAAACTCGCCCTTTGTTAAGAAGCCTGCACGTTGTACCTTTCAGCTCCAGGGCAATGTGGCACACCCAGAGCAGACGTTCTCCTTCAGCCAGATGAGACTTGCAAGGAACTGCATTTCACAGGCCTTTGTAAGAGATGCTCCTGGTAGGCTGTAAGAGCACTGTTCAGGGCGAGTTGTTTCCTGGCTTCCCAAAGAGCTGGAAGCAAGATGCATTGGGGCCCAACTCGCCGTTTGTTAAGAAGCCTGAACGTTGTGACTTTCAGCTCTAGGGGATTGTAGCACACTCAGAGCAGAAAATCTACTTCAGCCAGATCAGGCCTGCAAAGAAACTGCGTTTCACAGGCTGTTGTAGCTGATGTTCCGGTTGGCTGGAATTAAGATGCTTTGGGGCCCAACTCGTCCTTTGGAAAGAAGACTGCACGTTGTGCCTTCCAGCTCTAGGGCAATGTGGCACACCAAGAGCAGAAGTTCTACTTCAGCCAGATCAGGATGCAAAGAAACTGCGTTTCACAGGCCTTTGTAAGAGATGTTCCCGGTAGGCTGTAAGAGCACTGTGCAGAGTGAGCTGTTTCTTAGCTTCCCAAAGAGCTGG
Organism: Equus caballus; assembly: GCF_041296265.1. Taxonomy (NCBI): domain Eukaryota; kingdom Metazoa; phylum Chordata; class Mammalia; order Perissodactyla; family Equidae; genus Equus; species Equus caballus. Next base: position 19,157,554 of record NC_091695.1, read on the forward strand.
AAGCAAGATGCTTTGGGACTCAACACGCCCTTTGGAAAGGAGACTGCATGTGGTGCCTTTCAGCTCTAGGGCAATGTGGCACACCCAGAGCAGAAGTTCTACTTCAGCTGGATCAGGCCTGCAAGGAACTGCGTTTCACATGCCTTTGTAAGAGATGCTCCCGGTAGGCTGTAAGAGCACAGTGCAGAGCGAGTTGTTTCTTAGCTTGCCAAAGAGCTTGAAGCCAGAAACTTTGGGGCCCAACTCGCCCTTTGTTAAGAAGCCTGCACGTTGTGCCTTTCAGCTGTATTGCAATGTAGCACACCCAGAGCAGAAGTTCTACTTCAGCCAGAGAAGGCCTGCAAAGAAACTGCGTTTCACAGGCCGTTGTAAGAGATGTTCCCGGTAGACTGTGAGAGCACTGTGCAGAGCGAGTTGTTTCTTTCCTTCCCAAGAGCTGGAAGCAAGATGCTTTGGGGCCGAAATCGCCCTTTGGAAAGAAGACAGCACTTTCTGCCTTGCAGCTCTAGGGCAATGTAGGACAGGCAGAGCAGAAGATGTACTTCAGACAGATCAGGCCTGCAAAGAAACTGCGTTTCACAGCCCTTTGTAACAGATGTCCCTGTAGGCAGGAAGCAAGATGCTTTGGGGCCCATCTCGCCCTTTGGAAAGAAGACTGCACGTTGTGCCTTTCAGCTCTAGGGCAATGTAGCACACCCAGAGCAGAAGTTCTACTTCAGCCAGGACAGGCCTGCAAAGAAACTGCGTTTGACAGGCCTGTGTAAGAGATGTTCCTGGTAGGCTGTAAGAGCACTGTGCAGAGCCAGTTGTTTCTTAGCTTCCAAGAGCTGGAAGCAAGATGCTTTGAGGTCCAACTCGCACTTTGGAAAGGAGACAGTACGTTGTCCCTTTCAGCTCTAGGGCAATGTAGCACACCCAGAGCAGAAGTTCTACTTCAGGCAGATCAGGCCTGCAAAGAAACTGCGTTTCACAGGCCTTTGTAACAGATGTTCCCGGTAGGCTGTAAGAGCTGTGTGCAGAGTAAGTTGTTTCTTAGCTTCCCAAAGAGCTGGAAGCAAGATAAATTGGGGCCAACTCGCCGTTTGTTAAGAAGCCTGAACGTTGTGACTTTCAGCTCTAGGGGATTGTAGCACACTGAGAGCAGCAATTCTACTTCAGCCAGATCAGGCCAGCAAAGAAAGTGCGTTTCACAGCCCTTTGTGACAGATGTCCCGGTAGGCAGGAAGCAAGATGCTTTGGGGCACAACTCGCCCTTTGGAAAGAAGACTGCACGTTGTGCCTTTCAGCTCTAGGGCAATGGGGCACACCCAGAGAAGAAGTTCTACTTCAGCCAGATCAGGACTGCAAAGAAACTGCGTTTCACAGGCTTTTGTGAGAGATGTTCCCGGTAGGCTGTAAGAGCACTGTGCAGAGCGAGTTGTTTCTTATCTTCCCAAAGAGCTGGAACCAAGATGCTTTGGGGCCCAACTCGCCCTTTGGAAAGGAGACTGCACGTTGTGCCTTTCAGCTCTAGGGCAATGTGGCACACCCAGAGCAGAAGTTCTACTTCAGCAAGATGAGGCCTTCAAAGAAACTGCGTTTCACAGGCCTTTATAAGAGATGTTCCTGGTAGGCTGTAAGAGCTATGTGCAGAGCAAGTTGTTTCTTAGCTTTCCAAAGAGCTGGAAGCAAGATGCTTTGGGGCCCAACTCGCCCTTTAGAAAGAAGGTGCACATTGTGCCTTTCAGCTCTAGGGCAATGTAGCACACCCAGAGCAGAAGTTCTACTTCACCCAGATCAGGCCTGCAAAGAAACTGCGTTTCACAGGCCTTTTTAAGAGATGTTCCCGGTAGGCGGTAAGAGCTATGTGCAGAGCGAGTTGTTTCTTAGCTTCCCAAAGAGCAGGGAGCAAGATGCTTTGGGGCCCAACTCGCCCTTTGGAAAGAAGCTGCACATTGTGCCTTGCAGCTCTAGGGCAATGTATGACACGCAGAGCAGAAGTTCCACTTCAGCAAGATCAGGCCCGCAAAGACACTGCGTTTCACAGCCCTTTGTAACTGATGTCCCTGTAGGCAGGAAGCAAGATGCTTTGGGGCCCATCTCGCCCTTTGGAAAGAACACTGCACGTTGTGCCTTTCAGCTCTAGGGCAATGTAGCACACCCAGAGCAGAAGATCGAATTCAGCCAGATCAGGCCTGCAAAGAAACTGCGTTTCACAGGCTGTTGTAGCTGATGTTCCGGTTGGCTGGAAGCAAGATGCTTTGGGGCCCAACTCGTCCTTTGGAAAGAAGACTGCACGTTGTGCCTTCCAGCTCTAGGGCAATGTGGCACACCAAGAGCAGAAGTTCTACTTCAGCCAGATCAGGATGCAAAGAAACTGCGTTTCACAGGCATTTGTAAGAGATGTTCCCGGTAGGCTGTAAGAGCACTGTGCAGAGTGAGCTGTTTCTTAGCTTCCCAAAGAGCTGGAAGCAAGATGCTTTGGGACCCAACACGCCCTTTGGAAAGGAGACTGCATGTGGTGCCTTTCAGCTCTAGGGCAATGTGGCACACCCAGAGCAGAAGTTCTACTTCAGCTGGATCAGGCCTGCAAGGAAACTGCGTTTCACATGCCTTTGTAAGAGATGCTCCCGGTAGGCTGTAAGAGCACAGTGCAGAGCGAGTTGTTTCTTAGCTTGCCAAAGAGCTTGAAGCCAGAAGCTTTGGGGCCCAACTCGCCCTTTGTTAAGAAGCCTGCACGTTGTGCCTTTCAGCTGTATTGCAATGTAGCACACCCAGAGCAGAAGTTCTACTTCAGCCAGAGAAGGCCTGCAAAGAAACTGCGTTTCACAGGCCGTTGTAAGAGATGTTCCCGGTAGACTGTGAGAGCACTGTGCAGAGCGAGTTGTTTCTTTCCTTCCCAAGAGCTGGAAGCAAGATGCTTTGGGGCCGAAATCGCCCTTTGGAAAGAAGACAGCACTTTCTGCCTTGCAGCTCTAGGGCAATGTAGGACAGGCAGAGCAGAAGATGTACTTCAGACAGATCAGGCCTGCAAAGAAACTGCGTTTCACAGCCCTTTGTAACAGATGTCCCTGTAGGCAGGAAGCAAGATGCTTTGGGGCCCATCTCGCCCTTTGGAAAGAAGACTGCACGTTGTGCCTTTCAGCTCTAGGGCAATGTAGCACACCCAGAGCAGAAGTTCTACTTCAGCCAGGACAGGCCTGCAAAGAAACTGCGTTTGACAGGCCTGTGTAAGAGATGTTCCTGGTAGGCTGTAAGAGCACTGTGCAGAGCCAGTTGTTTCTTAGCTTCCAAGAGCTGGAAGCAAGATGCTTTGAGGTCCAACTCGCACTTTGGAAAGGAGACAGTACGTTGTCCCTTTCAGCTCTAGGGCAATGTAGCACACCCAGAGCAGAAGTTCTACTTCAGGCAGATCAGGCCTGCAAAGAAACTGCGTTTCACAGGCCTTTGTAACAGATGGTCCCGGTAGGCTGTAAGAGCTGTGTGCAGAGTAAGTTGTTTCTTAGCTTCCCAAAGAGCTGGAAGCAAGATAAATTGGGGCCAACTCGCCGTTTGTTAAGAAGCCTGAACGTTGTGACTTTCAGCTCTAGGGGATTGTAGCACACTGAGAGCAGCAATTCTACTTCAGCCAGATCAGGCCTGCAAATAAACTGCGTTTCACAGGCCTTTGTAGCAGATGTCACGGTTGGCTGGAAGCAAGATGCTTTGGGGCCCAACTCGTCCTTTGGAAAGAAGACTGCACGTTGTGCCTTTCAGCTCTAGGGCAATGTGGCACACCAAGAGCAGAAGTTCTACTTCAGCCAGATCAGGCCTGCAAAGAAACTGCGTTTCACAGGACTTTGTAAGAGATGTTCCTGGTAGGCTGTAAGAGCACAGTGCAGAGCGAGTTGTTTCTTAGCTTCCCAATGAGGTGGAACCAAGATGTCTTGGGGCCCAACTCGCCCTTTGGAAAGGACACTGCACGTTGTGCCTTTCAGCTCTAGGGCAATGTGGCACACCCAGAGCAGACGTTCTACTTCAGCCAGATCAGGACTGCAAAGAAACTGCGTTTCACAGTCCTTTGTAAGAGATGTTCCCGGTAGGCTGTAAGAGCTATGTGCAGAGTAAGTTGTTTCTTAGCTTCCCAAAGAGCTGGAAGCAAGATGCTTTGGGGCGCAACTCGCCCTTTGGAAAGAAGCTGCACATTGTGCCTTTCAACTCTAGGGCAATGTAGCACACCCAGAGCAGAAGTTCTACTTCACCCAGATCAGGCCTGCAAAGAAACTGCGTTTCACAGGCATTTGTAAGAGAGGTTCCAGGTAGGCTGTAAGAGGTCTGTGGAGAGCACGTTGTTTCTTAGCTTTCCAAAGGCTGGAGACAAGATGCTTTGGAGCCAAAGTCGCCCTTTGTTAAGAAGCCTGCACGTTGTGCCTTTCAGCTCCAGGGCAATGTGGCACACCCAGAGCAGACGTTCTCCTTCAGCCAGATGAGACCTGCAAAGAACTGCATTTCACAGGCCTTTGTAAGAGATGTTCCTGGTAGGCTGTAAGAGCACTGTTCAGGGCGAGTTGTTTCTTAGTTTCCCAAAGAGCTGGAAGCAAGATTCTTTTGGGCTCAACTCGCCCTTTGGAAAGAAGACTGCACGTTGTGCCTTTCAGCTCTAGGGCAATGTATGACACGCAGAGCAGAAGCTCCACTTCAGCAAGATCAGGCCTGCAAAGAAACTGCGTTTCACAGCCCTTTGTAGCTGATGTCCCCGTAGGCAGGAAGCAAGATGCTTTGGGGCCCATCTTGCCCTTTGGAAAGAAGACTGCACGTTGTGCCTTTCAGCTCTAGGGCAATGTAGCACACCCAGAGCAGAAGTTCTACTTCAGCCAGATCAGGCCTGCAAAGAAACTGCGTTTGACAGGCCTTTGTAAGAGATGTTCCTGGTAGGCTGTAAGAGCACTGTGCAGAGCGAGTTGTTTCTTAGCTTCCAAGAGCTGGAAGCAAGATGCTTTGAGGCCGAACTCACCCTTTGGAAAGGAGACAGCACGTTGTCCCTTTCAGCTCTAGGGCAATGTAGCACACCCAGAGCAGAAGTTCTACTTCAGCCAGATCAGGCCTGCAAAGAAACTGCGTTTCACAGTCCTTTGTAAGAGATGTTCCCGGTAGGCTGTAAGAGCACAGTGCAGAGCGAGTTGTTTCTTAGCTTCCCAAAGATCTGGAAGCAAGATGCTTTGGGGTCCAACTCGCCCTTTTAAAAGGAGACTGCACGTTGTGCCTTTCAGCTCTAGGGCAAAGTGGCACACCCAGAGCAGAAGTTCTTCTTCAGCCAGATCAGGCCTGCAAAGAAACTGCGTTTCACAGGCCTTTGTAAGAGATGTTCCCGGTAGGCTGTAAGAGCACAGTGCAGAGCGAGTTGTTTCTTAGCTTCCCAATGAGCTGGAACCAAGATGCTTTGGGGCCCAACTCGCCCTTTGGAAAGAGGACTGCACGTTGTGCCTTTCAGCTCTAGGGCAATGTGGCACACCCAGAGCAGAAGTTCTACTTCAGCCAGATCAGGCCTGCAAAGAAACTGCGTTTCACAGGCCTTTGTAAGAGATATTCCAGGTAGGCTGTAAGAGCACTGTGCAGAGCGAGTTGTTTCTTAGCTTCCCAAAGATCTGGAAGCAAGATGCTTTGGGGTCCAACTCGCCCTTTTTAAAGGAGACTGCACGTTGTGCCTTTCAGCTCTAGGGCAATGTGGCACACCCAGAGCAGAAGTACTTCTTCAGCCAGATCAGGGCTGCAAAGAAACTGCGTTTCACAGGCCTTTGTAAGAGATGTTCCTGGTATGCTGTAAGAACACTGTGCAGAGCGCGTTGTTTCTCAGCTTCCCAAAGAGCTGGAAGCAAGATGGTTTGGGGCCCACGTTGCCCTTTGGAAAGGAGACTGCACGTTGTGCCTTTCAGCTCTAGGGCAATGTGGCACACCCAGAGCAGAAGTTCAACTTCAGCCAGATCAGGACTGCAAAGAAACTGCGTTTCACAGGCCTTTGTAAGAGATGTTCCCGGTAGGCTGTAAGAACGCTGTGCAGAGCGAGTTTTTTTTTTGCTTCCCAAAGAGCTGGAAGCAAGATGCATTGTGGCCCAGCACGCCCTTTGTAAAGGAGACTGCAGGTTGTGCCTTTCAGATCTAGGGCAATGTGGCACACCCAGAGCAGAAGTTCTACTTCAGCCAGTTGAGGCCTGCAAAGAAACTGTGTTTCACAGGCCTTTGTAAGAGATGTTCCCGGTAGGCTGTAATAGCTATGTGCAGAGCAATTTGTTTCTTAGCTTCCCAAAGAGCTGGAAGCAAGATGCTTTGTGGCCCAACTCGCCCTTTTTAAAGGAGACTGCACGTTGTGCCTTTCAGCTCTAGGGCAATGTAGCACACTCAGAGCAGAAGTTCTACTTCAGCCAGATCAGACCTGCAAAGATACTGCGTTTCAAAGGCCTTTTTAAGAGATGTTCCCGGTAGACTGTGAGAGAACTGTGCTGAGCGAGTTGTTTCTTAGCTTCCCAAGAGCTGGAAGCAAGATGCTTTGGGGCCCAAATCGCCCTTTGGAAAGAAGACAGCACTTTGTGCCTTGCAGCTCTAGGGCAAGGTAGCACACCCAGAACAGAAGTTCAACTTCACCCAGATCAGGCCAGCAAAGAAAGTGCGTTTCACAGCCCTTTGTGACAGATGTCCCGGTAGGCAGGAAGCAAGATGCTTTGGGGCACAACTCGCCCTTTGGAAAGAAGACTGCACGTTGTGCCTTTCAGCTCTAGGGCAATGGGGCACACCCAGAGAAGAAGTTCTACTTCAGCCAGATCAGGACTGCAAAGAAACAGCGTTTCACAGGCTTTTGTGAGAGATGTTCCCGGTAGGCTGTAAGAGCACTGTGCAGAGCGAGTTGTTTCTTATCTTCCCAAAGAGCTGGAACCAAGATGCTTTGGGGCCCAACTCGCCCTTTGGAAAGGAGACTGCACGTTGTGCCTTTCAGCTCTAGGGCAATGTGGCACACCCAGAGCAGAAGTTCTACTTCAGCAAGATGAGGCCTTCAAAGAAACTGCGTTTCACAGGCCTTTGTAAGAGATGTTCCTGGTAGGCTGTAAGAGCTATGTGCAGAGCAAGTTGTTTCTTAGCTTTCCAAAGAGCTGGAAGCAAGATGCTTTGGGGCCCAACTCGCCCTTTAGAAAGAAGGTGCACATTGTGCCTTTCAGCTCTAGGGCAATGTAGCACACCCAGAGCAGAAGTTCTACTTCACCCAGATCAGGCCTGCAAAGAAACTGCGTTTCACAGGCCTTTGTAAGAGATGTTCCCGGTAGGCGGTAAGAGCTATGTGCAGAGCGAGTTGTTTCTTAGCTTCCCAAAGAGCAGGGAGCAAGATGCTTTGGGGCCCAACTCGCCCTTTGGAAAGAAGCTGCACATTGTGCCTTGCAGCTCTAGGGCAATGTATGACACGCAGAGCAGAAGTTCCACTTCAGCAAGATCAGGCCCGCAAAGAAACTGCGTTTCACAGCCCTTTGTAACTGATGTCCCTGTAGGCAGGAAGCAAGATGCTTTGGGGCCCATCTCGCCCTTTGGAAAGAACACTGCACGTTGTGCCTTTCAGCTCTAGGGCAATGTAGCACACCCAGAGCAGAAGATCGAATTCAGCCAGATCAGGCCTGCAAAGAACCTGCGTTTCACAGGCTGTTGTAGCTGATGTTCCGGTTGGCTGGAAGCAAGATGCTTTGGGGCCCAACTCGTCCATTGGAAAGAAGACTGCACGTTGTGCCTTCCAGCTCTAGGGCAATGTGGCACACCAAGAGCAGAAGTTCTACTTCAGCCAGATCAGGATGCAAAGAAACTGCGTTTCACAGGCATTTGTAAGAGATGTTCCCGGTAGGCTGTAAGAGCACTGTGCAGAGTGAGCTGTTTCTTAGCTTCCCAAAGAGCTGGAAGCAAGATGCTTTGGGACCCAACACGCCCTTTGGAAAGGAGACTGCATGTGGTGCCTTTCATCTCTAGGGCAATGTGGCACACCCAGAGCAGAAGTTCTACTTCAGCTGGATCAGGCCTGCAAGGAAACTGCGTTTCACATGCCTTTGTAAGAGATGCTCCCGGTAGGCTGTAAGAGCACAGTGCAGAGCGAGTTGTTTCTTAGCTTGCCAAAGAGCTTGAAGCCAGAAGCTTTGGGGCCCAACTCGCCCTTTGTTAAGAAGCCTGCACGTTGTGCCTTTCAGCTGTATTGCAATGTAGCACACCCAGAGCAGAAGTTCTACTTCAGCCAGAGAAGGCCTGCAAAGAAACTGCGTTTCACAGGCCGTTGTAAGAGATGTTCCCGGTAGACTGTGAGAGCACTGTGCAGAGCGAGTTGTTTCTTTCCTTCCCAAGAGCTGGAAGCAAATGCTTTGGGGCCGAAATCGCCCTTTGGAAAGAAGACAGCACTTTCTGCCTTGCAGCTCTAGGGCAATGTAGGACAGGCAGAGCAGAAGATGTACTTCAGACAGATCAGGCCTGCAAAGAAACTGCGTTTCACAGCCCTTTGTAACAGATGTCCCTGTAGGCAGGAAGCAAGATGCTTTGGGGCCCATCTCGCCCTTTGGAAAGAAGACTGCACGTTGTGCCTTTCAGCTCTAGGGCAATGTAGCACACCCAGAGCAGAAGTTCTACTTCAGCCAGGACAGGCCTGCAAAGAAACTGCGTTTGACAGGCCTGTGTAAGAGATGTTCCTGGTAGGCTGTAAGAGCACTGTGCAGAGCCAGTTGTTTCTTAGCTTCCAAGAGCTGGAAGCAAGATGCTTTGAGGTCCAACTCGCACTTTGGAAAGGAGACAGTACGTTGTCCCTTTCAGCTCTAGGGCAATGTAGCACACCCAGAGCAGAAGTTCTACTTCAGGCAGATCAGGCCTGCAAAGAAACTGCGTTTCACAGGCCTTTGTAACAGATGTTCCCGGTAGGCTGTAAGAGCTGTGTGCAGAGTAAGTTGTTTCTTAGCTTCCCAAAGAGCTGGAAGCAAGATAAATTGGGGCCAACTCGCCATTTGTTAAGAAGCCTGAACGTTGTGACTTTCAGCTCTAGAGGATTGTAGCACACTGAGAGCAGCAATTCTACTTCAGCCAGATCAGGCCTGCAAATAAACTGCGTTTCACAGGCCTTTGTAGCAGATGTCACGGTTGGCTGGAAGCAACATGCTTTGGGGCCCAACTCGTCCTTTGGATAGAAGACTGCACGTTGTGCCTTTCAGCTCTAGGGCAATGTGGCACACCAAGAGCAGAAGTTCTACTTCAGCCAGATCAGGCCTGCAAAGATACTGCGTTTCACAGGCCGTTGTAAGAGAGGTTCCAGGTAGGCTGTAAGAGGTCTGTGGAGAGCACGTTGTTTCTTAGCTTTCCAAAGGCTGGAGGCAAGATGCTTTGGAGCCAAAGTCGCCCTTTGTTAAGAAGCCTGCACGTTGTGCCTTTCAGCTCCAGGGCAATGTGGCACACCCAGAGCAGACGTTCTCCTTCAGCCAGATGAGACCTGCAAAGAACTGCATTTCACAGGCCTTTGTAAGAGATGTTCCTGGTAGGCTGTAAGAGCACTGTGCAGAGCGAGTTGTTTCTTAGCTTCCAAGAGCTCGAAGTAAGATGCTTTGAGGCCGAACTCACCCTTTGGAAAGGAGACAGCACGTTGTCCCTTTCAGCTCTAGGGCAATGTAGCACACCCAGAGCAGAAGTTCTACTTCAGCCAGATCAGGCCTGCAAAGAAACTGCGTTTCACAGGCCTTTGTAAGAGATGTTCCTGGTAGGCTGTAAGAGCACAGTGAGAGCGAGTTGTTTCTTAGCTTCCCAATGAGCTGGAACCAAGATGCTTTGGGGCCCAACTCGCCCTTTGGAAAGAGGACTGCACGTTGTGCCTTTAAGCTCTAGGGCAATGTGGCACACCCAGAGCAGAAGTTGTACTTCAGCCAGATCATGCCTGCAAAGAAACTGCGTTTCACAGGCCTTTGTAAGAGATGTTCCCGGTAGGCTGTAAGAGCACTGTGCAGAGCGAGTTGTTTCTTAGCTTCCCAAAGAGCTGGAAGCAAGATGCTTTGGGGCCCAACTCGCCCTTTTTAAAGGAGACTGCACGTTGTGCCTTTCAGCTCTAGGGCAATGTGGCACAACCAGAGCAGAAGTTCTATTTCAGCCAGATCAGGCCTGCAAAGAAACTGCGTTTCACAGGCCATTGTAAGAGATGTTCCCGGTAGGCTGTAAGAACACTGTGCAGAGCGCGTTGTTTCTCAGCTTCCCAAAGAGCTGGAAGCATGATGGTTTGGGGCCCAAGTTGCCCTTTGGAAAAGAGACTGCACGTTGTGCCTTTCAACTCTAGGGCAATGTGGAACACCCAGAGCAGAAGTTCTACTTCAGCCAGATCAGGCCTGCAAAGAAACGGCGTTTCACAGGCCTTTGTAAGAGATGTTCCTGGTAGGCTGTAAGAACACTGTGCAGAGCGAGTTGTTTTTTAGCTTTCCAAAGATCTGGAAGCAAGATGCTTTGTGGCGCAACTCGCCCTTTCGAATGGAGACTGCAGGTTGTGCCTTTCAGCTCTAGGGCAATGTGGCACACCCAGAGCAGAAGTTCTACGTCAGCCAGTAGAGGCCTGCAAAGAAACTGCGTTTCACAGGCCTTTGTAAGAGATGTTCCCGGTAGGCTGTAATAGCTATGTGCAGAGCAATTTGTTTCTTAGCTTCCCAAAGAGCTGGAAGCAAGATGCTTTGGGGCCCAACTAGCCCTTTGGAAAGAAGCTGCACATTGTGCCTTTCAGCTCTAGGGGAATGTAACACACCAAGAGCAGAGGTTCTACTTCAGCCAGTTGAGGCCTGCAAAGAAACTGCGTTTCACAGGCCTTTGTAAGAGATGTTCCCGGTAGGCTGTAAGAGCTATGTGCAGAGAAAGTTGTTTCTTAGCTTCCCAAAGGCTGGAAGCAAGATGCTTTGGAGCCCAACTCGCCCTTTGTTAAGAAGCCTGCACGTTGTGCCTTTCAGCTCCAGGGCAATGTGGCACACCCAGAGCAGCCGTTCTCCTTCAGCCAGATGAGACCTGCAAAGAACTGCATTTCACAGGCCTTTGTAAGAGATGTTCACAGTAGGCTGTAAGAGCACTGTGCAGAGCGAGTTGTTTCTTAGCTTCCCAAAGAGCTGGAAGCAAGATGCTTTGGGGCCCAAGTCGCCCTTTGTTAAAAAGCCTGCACGTTGTGCCTTTCAGCTCTAGTGCAATGTGGCACACCCAGAGCAGAAGTTCTAATTCAGCCAGATGAGGCCTGCAAAGAAACTGCGTTTCACAGGCCTTTCTAAGAGATGTTCTCAGTAGGCTGTAAGAGCACTGTGCAGAGCGACTTGTTTCATAGCTTACCAAAGAGCTGAATGCAAGATGCTTTGGGGCCCAACTCGCCCTTTGGAAAGAAGACAGAACTTTTTGCCTTGAAGCTCTAAGGCAAGGTAGCACACCCAGAGCAGAAGTTCTACTTCAGCCAGATCAGGCCTGCAAAGAAACTGCGTTTCACCGGCCTTTGTAACAGATGTCCCGCTAGGCAGGAAGCAAGATGCTTTGGGGCCCAACTCGCCCTTTGGAAAGAAGACTGCACGTTGTGCCTTTCAGCCCTAGTGCAATGTGGCACACCCAGAGCAGAAGTTCTACTTCAGCCAGATCAGGCCTGAAAGGAAACTGCGTTTCACAGGCCTTTGTAAGAGATGTTCCCGGTAGGCTGTAAGAACACTGTGCAGAGCGAGCTGTTTCTTAGCTTCCCAAAGAGCTCTAAGCAAATGCTTTGGGGCCCAACTCGCCCTTTGTTAAGAACCCTGCACGTTGTGCCTTTCAGCTCTATGGCCATGTAGCACACTCAGAGCAGAAGTTCTACTTCAGCCAGAACAGGCCTGCAAAGGAACTGCGTTTCACATGCCTTTGTAAGAGATGTTCCCGGTAGGCTGTAAGAGCACTGTGCAGAGCGAGTTGTTTCTTAGCTTCCCAAAGAGCTGCAAGCAAGATGCTTTGGGGACCAACTCGACCTTTGGAAAGGAGACTGCACATTGTGCCTTTCAGCCCTAGGGCAATGTGGCACACACAGAGCAGAAGTTCTTCTTCAGCCAGATCAGGCCTGCAAAGAAACTGCGTTTCACAGGCCTTTGTAAGCGAAGTTCCCGGTAGGCTGTAAGAACACTGTGCAGAGCGAGTTGTTTCATAACTTCCCAAAGAGCTGCAAGCAAGATGCTTTGGGGCCCAACTCGCCCTTTGTTAAGAAGCCTGCACGTTGTGCCTTCCAGCTCTATGGCAATGTAGCACACTCAGAGCAGAAGTTCTACTTTAGCCAGAACAGGCCTGCAAAGAAACGGCGTTTCACAGGCCTTTGTAACAGATGTTCCCTGTAAGCTGTAAGAGCAGTGTGCAGAGCAAGTTGTTTCTTAGCTTCCCAAAGAGCTGGAAGCAAGATGCATTGGGGCCCAACTCGCCCTTTGGAAAGGAGACTGCACGTTGTGCCTTTCAGCTCTAGGGCAATGTAGCACACCCAAAGCAGAAGTTCTACTTCAGCCAGCTCAGGCCTGCAAAGAAACTGCGTTTCACAGTCCTTTGTAAGAGATGTTCCCGGTAGACTGTGAGAGAACTGTGCTGAGCGAGTTGTTTCTTAGCTTCCCAAGAGCTAGAAGCAAGATGCTTTGGGGGGCAAATCGCCCTTTGGAAAGAAGACAGCACTTTGTGCCTTGCAGCTCTAAGGCAATGTATGACACCCAGAGCAGAAGTTCTACATCAGACAGATCAGGCCTGCAAAGAAAGTGCGTTTCACAGACCTTTATAACAGATGTCCCGGTAGGCAGGAAGCAAGATGCTTTGGGTCCCATCTCGCCCTTTGGAAAGTACACTGCACATTGTGCCTTTCAGCTCTAGGGCAATGTAGCACACCCAGAGGAGAAGTTCTACTTCAGCCAGATCAGGCCTGCAAGGAAACTGCGTTTCACAGGCCTTTGTAAGAGATGTTTCCGGTAGGCTGTAAGAGCACTGTGCAGAGCGAGTTGTTTCTTAGCTTCCCAAAGAGCTGGAAGCAAGATGCATTGGGGCCCAACTCGCCGTTTGTTAAGAAGCCTGAACCTTGTGCCTTTCAGCTCTAGGGGATTGTAGCACACTCAGAGCAGAAAATCTACTTCAGCCAGATCAGGCCTGCAAAGAAACTGCGTTTCACAGGCTGTTGTAGCTGATGTTCCGGTTGGCTGGAAGCAACATGCTTTGGGGCCCAACTCGTCCTTTGGAAAGAAGACTGCACGTTGTGCCTTCCAGCTCTAGGGCAATGTGGCACACCAAGAGCAGAAGTTCCACTTCAGCCAGATCAGGCTGCCAAGAAACTGCGTTTCACAGGCCTTTGTAAGAGATGTTCTCGGTAGGCTGTAAGAGCATTGTGCAGAGTGAGCTGTTTCTTAGCTTCCCAAAGAGCTGGAAGCAAGATGCTTTGGGACCCAACACGCCCTTTGGAAAGGAGACTGCATGTGGTGCCTTTCAGCTCTGGGGCAATGTGGCACACCCAGAGCAGAAGCTCTACTTCAGCCAGAGCAGGCCTGCAAAGAAACTGCGTTTGACAGGCCTTTGTAAGAGATGTTCCTGGTGGGCTGTAAGAGCACTGTGCAGAGCCAGTTGTTTCTTAGATTCCAAGAGCTGGAAGCAAGATGCTTTGAGGTCCAACTCGCCCTTTGGAAAGGAGACACCACGTTGTCCCTTTCAGCTCTAGGGCAATGTAGCACACCCAGAGCAGAAGTTCTACTTCAGCCAGATCAGGCCTGCAAAGAAACTGCGTTTCACAGGCCTTTGTAACAGATGTTCCCGGTAGGCTGTAAGAGCTGTGTGCAGAGTAAGTTGTTTCTTAGCTTCCCAAAGAGCTGGAAGCAAGATGCATTGGGGCCAACTCGCCGTTTGTTAAGAAGCCTGAACGTTGTGACTTTCAGCTCTAGGGGATTGTAGCACACTCAGAGCAGAAATTCTACTTCAGCCAGCTCAGGCCTGGAAATAAACTGCGTTTCACAGGCCTTTGTAGCAGATGTCACGGTTGGCTGGAAGCAAGATGCTTTGGGGCCCAACTCGTCCTTTGGAAAGAAGACTGCACGTTGTGCCTTTCAGCTCTAGGGCAATGAGGCACACCAAGAGCAGAAGTTCTACTTCAGCCAGATCAGGCCTGCAAAGAAACTGCGTTTCACAGGCATTTGTAAGAGATGTTCCTGGTAGGCTGTAAGAGCACAGTGCAGAGCGAGTTGTTTCTTAGCTTCCCAATGAGGTGGAACCAAGATGCTTTGGGGCCCAACTCGCCCTGTGGAAAGGACACTGCACGTTGTGCCTTTCAGCTCTAGGGCAATGCGGCACACCCAGAGCAGAAGTTCTACCTCAGCCAGATCAGGCCTGCAAAGAAACTGCGTTTCACAGGCCTTTGTAAGAGATGTTCCTGGTAGGCTGTAAGAGCTGTGTGCAGAGTAAGTTGTTTCTTAGCTTCCCAAAGAGCTGGAAGAAAGATGCTTTGGGGCCCAACTCGCCCTTTGGAAAGAAGCTGCACATTGTGCCTTTCATCTCTAGGGCAATGTAGCACACCCAGAGCAGAAGTTCTACTTCACTCAGATCAGGCCTGCAAAGGAACTGCGTTTCACAGGCCTTTGTAAGAGAGGTTCCAGGTAGGCTGTAAGAGGTCTGTGGAGAGCAAGTTGTTTCATAGCTTTCCAAAGGCTGGAGGCAAGATGCTTTGGAGTCAAAGTCGCCCTTTGTTAAGAAGCCTGCACGTTGTGCCTTTCAGCTCCAGGGCAATGTGGCACAGCCAGAGCAGACGTTCTCCTTCAGCCAGATGAGACCTGCAAAGAACTGCATTCCACAGGCCTTTGTAAGAGATGTTCCTGGTAGGCTGTAAGAGCACTGTTCAGGGCGAGTTGTTTCTTAGCTTCCCAAAGAGCTGGAAGCAAGATGCTTTTGGGCTCAACTCGCCCTTTGGAAAGAAGACTGCACGTTGTGCCTTTCAGCTCTAGGGCAATGTAGCACACTCAGAGCAGAAGTTCTACTTCAGCCAGATCAGGCCTGCAAAGAAACTGCGTTTCACAGGCCTTTGTAAGAGATGTTCCCGGTAGGCTGTAAGAGCTGTGTGCAGCGTAAGTTGTTTCTTAGCTTCCCAAAGAGCTGGAAGCAAGATGCTTTTGGGCTCAACTCGCCCTTTGGAAAGAAGACTGCACGTTGTGCCTTTCAGCTCTAGGGCAATGTAGCACACTCAGAGCAGAAGTTCTACTTCAGGCAGATCAGGCCTGCAAAGATACTGCATTTCACAGGCCTTTGTAAGAGATGTTCTCGGTAGGCTGTAAGAGCATTGTGCAGAGTGAGCTGTTTCTTAGCTTCCCAAAGAGCTGGAAGCAAGATGCTTTGGGACCCAACACGCCCTTTGGAAAGGAGACTGCATGTGGTGCCTTTCAGCTCTGGGGCAATGTGGCACACCCAGAGCAGAAGTTCTACTTCAGCCAGAGCAGGCCTGCAAAGAAACTGCGTTTGACAGGCCTTTGTAAGAGATGTTCCTGGTGGGCTGTAAGAGCACTGTGCAGAGCCAGTTGTTTCTTAGATTCCAAGACCTGGAAGCAAGATGCTTTGAGGTCCAACTCGCCCTTTGGAAAGGAGACAGCACGTTGTCCCTTTCAGCTCTAGGGCAATGTAGCACACCCAGAGCAGAAGTTCTACTTCAGCCAGATCAGGCCTGCAAAGAAACTGCGTTTCACAGGCCTTTGTAAGAGATGTTCCCGGTAGGCTGTAAGAGCTGTGTGCAGAGTAAGTTGTTTCTTAGCTTCCCAAAGAGCTGGAAGCAAGATGCATTGGGGCCA
The DNA here is from genome assembly GCF_041296265.1 of Equus caballus. Lineage (NCBI taxonomy): Eukaryota > Metazoa > Chordata > Mammalia > Perissodactyla > Equidae > Equus > Equus caballus. Next base: position 19,173,321 of record NC_091695.1, read on the forward strand.
ACTCGCCGTTTGTTAAGAAGCCTGAACGTTGTGACTTTCAGCTCTAGGGGATTGTAGCACACTCAGAGCAGAAATTCTACTTCAGCCAGCTCAGGCCTGGAAATAAACTGCGTTTCACAGGCCTTTGTAGCAGATGTCACGGTTGGCTGGAAGCAAGATGCTTTGGGGCCCAACTCGTCCTTTGGAAAGAAGACTGCACGTTGTGCCTTTCAGCTCTAGGGCAATGTGGCACACCAAGAGCAGAAGTTCTACTTCAGCCAGATCAGGCCTGCAAAGAAACTGCGTTTCACAGGACTTTGTAAGAGATGTTCCTGGTAGGCTGTAAGAGCACAGTGCAGAGCGAGTTGTTTCTTAGCTTCCCAATGAGGTGGAACCAAGATGCTTTGGGGCCCAACTCGCCCTTTGGAAAGGACACTGCACGTTGTGCCTTTCAGCTCTAGGGAAATGTGGCACACCCAGAGCAGAAGTTCTACCTCAGCCAGATCAGGCCTGCAAAGAAACTGCGTTTCACAGGCCTTTGTAAGAGATGTTCCCGGTAGGCTGTAAGAGCTATGTGCAGAGTAAGTTGTTTCTTAGCTTCCCAAAGAGCTGGAAGAAAGATGCTTTGGGGCCCAACTCGCCCTTTGGAAAGAAGCTGCACATTGTGCCTTTCATCTCTAGGGCAATGTAGCACACCCAGAGCAGAAGTTCTACTTCACCCAGATCAGGCCTGCAAAGAAACTGCGTTTCACAGGCCTTTGTAAGAGAGGTTCCAGGTAGGCTGTAAGAGGTCTGTGGAGAGCAAGTTGTTTCTTAGCTTTCCAAAGGCTGGAGGCAAGATGCTTTGGAGCCAAAGTCGCCCTTTGTTAAGAAGCCTGCACGTTGTGCCTTTCAGCTCCAGGGCAATGTGGCACACCCAGAGCAGACGTTCTCCTTCAGCCAGATGAGACCTGCAAAGAACTGCATTTCACAGGCCTTTGTAAGAGATGTTCCTGGTAGGCTGTAAGAGCACTGTTCAGGGCGAGTTGTTTCTTAGCTTCCCAAAGAGCTGGAAGCAAGATGCTTTTGGGCTCAACTCGCCCTTTGGAAAGAAGACTGCACGTTGTGCCTTTCAGCTCTAGGGCAATGTAGCACACTCAGAGCAGAAGTTCTACTTCAGCCAGATCAGGCCTGCAAAGATACTGCGTTTCAAAGGCCGTTTTAAGAGATTTTCCCGGTAGACTGTGAGAGAACTGTGCTGAGCGAGTTGTTTCTTAGCTTTCCAAGAGCTGGAAGCAAGATGCTTTGGGGCCCAAATCGCCCTTTGGAAAGAAGACAGCACTTTGTTCCTTGCAGCTCTAGGGCAATGTAGGACACCCAGAGCAGAAGGTCAACTTTACCCAAAATCAGGCCTGAAAAGAAAGTGCGTTTCACAGCCCTTTGTAAGAGATGTTCCTGGTAGGCTGTAAGAACACTGTGCAGAGCGAGCTCTTTCTTAGCTTCCCAAAGAGCTGGAAGCAAGATGCTTTGGGGCCCAACTCGCACTTTGTTAAGAAGCCTGCACGTTGTGCCTTTCAGCTCTATGGCAGTGTAGCACACACAGAGCAGAAGTTCTACTTCAGAGAGAACAGGCCTGCAAAGAAAGTGCGTTTCACATGCCTTTGTAAGAGATGTTCCCGGTAGGCTGTAAGAGCACTGTGTAGAGCGATTTGTTTCTTAGCTTCCGAAAGAGCTGGAAGCAACATGCTATGGGGCCCAACTCGGCCTTTGGAAAGGAGACTGCACAGTGTGCCTTTCAGCACTAGGGCAATGTAGCACACTCAGAGCAGAAGATCTACTTCAGCCAGCGCAGGCATGCAAAGAACCTGCGTTTCACAGGCCTTTGTAAGAGATCTTCCCGGTAGGCTGTAAGAGCACTGTGCAGTCGAGTTGTTTCTTAGCTTCCCAAAGTGATGGAAGCAAGATGCTTTGGTGCCCAACTCGCCCTTTGGAAAGGAGACTGCACGTTGTGCCTTTCATCTCTAGGGCAATGTGGCACACCCAGAGCAGAAGTTCTACTCCAGCCAGGTGAGGCCTGCAAAGAAACTGCGTTTCACAGGCCTTTGTAAGAGATGTTCCCGGTAGGCTGTAAGAGCACTGTGCAGAGCGAGTTGTTTCTTAGCTTACCAAAGAGCTGGAAGCAAGATGCTTTCGGGCCCAACTCGGCATCTGTTAAGAAGCCTGCACGTTGTGCCTTTCAGCTCTAGGGCAATGTGGCACACCCAGAGCAGAAGTTCGACTTCAGCCAGGTGAGGCCTGCAAATAAACTGCGTTTCACAGGCCTTTGTAAGAGATCTTCCCGGTAGGCTGTAAGAGAACTGTGCAGAGCGAGTTGTTTCTTAGCTTCCCAAAGAGCTGGAAGCAAGATGCTTTGGGGCCCAACTCGCCCTTTGTTAAGAAGCCTGCACGTTGTGCCTTTCAGCTCTAGGGCAATGTGGCACACCTAGAGCAGAATTTCTACATCAGCTAGATGAGGCCTGCAAAGAAAGTGCGTTTCACAGGCCTTTGTAAGAGATGTTCCCGGTAGGCTGTAAGAGCACTGTGCAGAGCGAGTTGTTTCTTAGCTTCCCAAAGAGCTGCAAGCAAGATGCTTTGGGGACCAACTCGACCTTTGGAAAGGAGACTGCACGTTGTGCCTTTCAGCCCTAGGGCAATGTGGCACACACAGCGCAGAACTTCTACTTCAGCCAGATCAGGCCTGCAAAGAAACTGCGTTTCACAGGCCTTTGTAAGAGAAGTTCCCGGTAGGCTGTAAGAGCACTGTGCAGAGCGAGTTGTTTCTCAGCTTTCCAAAGAGCTGGAAGCAAGATGCTTTTTGGCCCAACTCGCCCTTTGGAAAGGAGACTGCACGTTGTGCCTTTCAGCCCTAGGGCAATGTGGCACACCCAGAGCAGAAGTTCTACTTCAGCCTGATCAGGCCTCCAAAGAAACTGAGTTTCACAGGCCTTTGTAAGAGTTGTTCCTGCTAGGCTGTAAGAACACTGTGCAGAGCGAGTTGTTTCATAACTTCCCAAAGAGCTGCAAGCAAGATGCCTTGGGGCCCAACTCGCCCTTTGTTAAGAATCCTGCACGTTGTGCCTTCCAGCTCTATGGCAATGTAGCACACTCCGAGCAGAAGTTCTACTTCAGCCAGCTCAGGCCTGCAAAGAAACTGCGTTTCACAGGCATTTGTAAGACATATTCCCCCTAGGCTGTAAGAGCACTGTGCAGAGCGAGTTGTTTCTTAGCTTCCCAAAGAGCTGCAAGCAAGATGCTTTGGGGACCAACTCGCCCTTTGGAAAGGAGACTGCACGTTGTGCCTTTAGGCTCTAGAGCAATGTTGCACACCCAGAGCAGAAGTTCTACTTCAGCCAGATGAGGCATGCAAAGAACCTGCGTTTCACAGGCCTTTGTAAGAGATGTTCCCGTTTGGTTGTAAGAGTTATGTGCAGAGCGATTTGTTTCTTAGCTTCCCACAGAGCTGGAAGCAAGATGCTTTGGGGCCCAAATCGCCCTTTGGAAAGTAGACAGCACTTTGTGCCTTGCAGCTCTAGGGCAAGGTAGCACACCCAGAGCAGAAGTTCTACTTCAGCCAGATCAGGCCTGCAAAGAAACTGCGTTTCACAGGCCTTTGTAACAGATGTCACGGTAGGCAGGAAGCAAGAGGCTTTGGGGCCAATCTCACCCTTTGGAAAGATGACTGGACGTTGTGCCTTTGAGCTCTAGGGCAATGTAGCACACCCAGAGCTGAAGTTCTACTTCAGCCAGATCAGGCCTGCAAAGAAACTGCGTTTCACAGGCCTTTGTAACAGATCTTCCCGGTAGGCTGTAAGAGCACTGTGCAGAGCGACTTGTTTCATAACTTCCCAAAGAGCTGAATGCAAGATGCTTTGGGGCCCAACTCGCCCTTTCGAAAGAAGACAGAACTTTGTGCCTTGCAGCTCTAAGGCAAGGTAGCACACCCAGAGCAGAAGTTCGACTTCAGCCAGTTCAGGTCTGCAAAGAAACTGCGTTTCACAGGCCTTTGTAAGACATGTTTCCCCTAGGCTGTAAGAGCACTGTGCAGAGCGAGTTGTTTCTTAGCTTCCCAAAGAGCTGCAAGCAAGATGCTTTGGGGACCAACTCGCCCTTTGGAAAGGAGACTGCACGATGTGCCTTTCAGACCTAGGGCAATGTGGCACACCCAGAGCTGAAGTTCTACTTCAGCCAGATCAGGCCTGCAAAGAAACTGAGTTTCACAGGCCTTTGTAAGAGTTGTTCCCGGTAGGCTGTAAGAATACTGTGCAGAGCGAGTTGTTTCTTAGCTTCCCAAAGAGCTGGAAGCAAGATACTTTGGGGCCCAACTCGCCCTTTGTTGAGAAGCCTGCACGTTGTGCCTTCCAGCTCTATGGCAATGTAGCACACTCAGAGCAGAAGTTCTACTTCAGCCAGAACAGGCCTGCAAAGAAACTGCGTTTCACAGGCCTTTGTAAGAGATGTTCCCGGTAGGCTGTAAGAGCACTGTGTAGAGCGATTTGTTTCTTAACTTCCGAAAGAGCTGGAAGAAACATGCTATGGGACCCAACTCGCCCTTTGGAAAGGAGACTGCACAGTGTGCCTTTCAGCTCTAGGGCAATGTAGCACACCCAAAGCAGAAGTTCTACTTCAGCCAGCTCAGGCCTGCAAAGAAACTGCGTTTCACAGGCCTTTGTAAGACATGTTCCCCCTAGGCTGTAAGAGCACTGTGCAGAGCGAGTTGTTTCTTATCTTCCCAAAGAGCTGGAACCAAGATGCTTTGGGGCCCAACTCGCCCTTTGGAAAGGAGACTGCACGTTGTGCCTTTCAGCTCTAGGGCAATGTGGCACACCCAGAGCAGAAGTTCTACTTCGGCAAGATGAGGCCTTCAAAGAAAATGCGTTTCACAGGCCTTTGTAAGAGATGTTCCCGGTAGGCTGTAAGAGCTATGTGCAGAGCAAGTTGTTTCTTTGCTTTCCAAAGAGCTGGAAGCAAGATGCTTTGGGGCCCAACTCGCCCTTTGGAAAGAAGCTGCACATTGTGCCTTGCAGCTCTAGGGCAATGTATGACACGCAGAGCAGAAGTTCCACTTCAGCAAGATCAGGCCTGCAAAGAAACTGCGTTTCACAGCCCTTTGTAACTGATGTCCCTGTAGGCAGGAAGCAAGATGCTTTGGGGCCCATCTCGCCCTTTGGAAAGAACACTGCACGTTGTGCCTTTCAGCTCTAGGGCAATGTAGCACACCCAGAGCAGAAGTTCTACTTCAGCCAGATCAGGCCTGCAAAGAAACTGCGTTTCAGAGGCCTTTGTAAGAGATGTTCCTGGTAGGCTGTAAGAACACTGTGCAGAGCGAGTTGTTTTTTAGCTTCCCAAAGATCTGGAAGCAAGATGCTTTGTGGCGCAACTCGCCCTTTCGAATGGAGACTGCAGGTTGTGCCTTTCAGCTCTAGGGCAATGTGGCACACCCAGAGCAGAAGTTCTACTTCAGCCAGTTGAGGCCTGCAAAGAAACTGCGTTTCACTGGCCTTTGTAAGAGATGTTCCCGGTAGGCTGTAATAGCTATGTGCAGAGCAATTTGTTTCTTAGCTTCCCAAAGAGCTGGAAGCAAGATGCTTTGGGGCCCAACTCGCCCTTTGGAAAGAAGCTGCACATTGTGCCTTTCAGCTCTAGGGCAATGTAGCACACCCAGAGCAGAAGTTCTACTCCAGCCAGGTGAGGCCTGAAAAGAAACTGCGTTTCACAGGCCTTTGTAAGAGTTGTTCCCGGTAGGCTGTAAGAACACTGTGCAGAGCGAGTTGTTTCCCAGCTTCCCAAAGATCTGCAAGCAAGATGCTTTGGGCCCCAACTCACCTTTTGGAAAGGAGACTGCACGTTGTGCCTTTCAGTTCTAGGGCAATGTGGCACACCCAGAGCAGAAGTTCTACTCCAGCCAGATGACGCCTGCAAAGAAACTGCGTTTCACAGGCCTTTGTAACAGATGTCTCGGTAGGCTGGAAGCAAGATGCTTTGGGGCCCAACTCGCCGTTTGGAAAGAAGACTGCACATTGTGCCGTTCAGCTCTAGGGCAATGTAGCACACCCAGAGCAGAAGTTCTACTTCAACCAGATCAGGCCTGCAAAGAAACTGCGTTTCACAGGCCTGTGTAAGAGATGTTCCCGGTAGGCTGTAAGAGCACTGTGCAGAGCGAGTTGTTTCCCAGCTTCCCAAAGATCTGCAAGCAAGATGCTTTGGATCCCAACTCACCTTTTGGAAAGGAGACTGCACGTTGTGCCTTTCAGCTCTAGGGCAATGTGGCACACCCAGAGCAGAAGTTCTACTTCAGCCAGGTGAGGCCTGCAAAGAAACTGCGTTTCACAGGCCTTTGTAAGGGATGTTCCCGGCAGGCTTTAAGAGCACTGTGCAGAGCGAGTTGTTTCTTAGCTTCCCCAAGAGCTGGAAGCAAGATGCTTTGGGGCCCAAATCGCCCTTTGGAAAGAAGACAGCACTTTGTGCCTTGCAGCTCTAGGGCAAGGTAGCACACCCAGAGCAGAAGTTCTACTTCGGCCAGATCAGGCATGCAAAGAAACTGCGTTTCACAGGCCTCTGTAACAGATGTCCCGCTAGGCAGGAAGCAAGATGCTTTGGGGCCCAACTCGCCCTTTGGAAAGAAGACTGCACGTTGTGCCTTTCAGCCCTAGTGCAATGTGACACACCCAGAGCAGAAGTTCTACTTCAGCCAGATCAGGCCTGCAAGGAAAGTGCGTTTCACTGGCCTTTGTAAGAGATGTTCCCGGTAGGCTGTAAGAACACTGTGCAGAGCGAGCTGTTTCTTAGCTTCCCAAAGAGCTCTAAGCAAATGCTTTGGGGCTCAACTCGCCCTTTGTTAAGAAGCCTGCACGTTGTGCCTTTCAGCTTTATGGCCATGTAGCACACTCAGAGCAGAAGTTCTACTTCAGCCAGAACAGGCCTGCAAAGGATCTGCGTTTCACATGCCTTTGTAAGAGATGTTCCCGGTAGGCTGTAAGAGCACTGTGCAGAGCGAGTTGTTATTTAGCTTCCGAAAGAGATGGAAGCAAGATGCTTTGGGGCCCATCTCGACCTTTGGAAAGGAGAGTGCACGTTGTGCCTTTCAGCTCTAGGGCAATGTAGCACACTCAGAGCAGAAGTTCTACTTCAGCCGGATCAGGCCTGCAAGGAAACTGCGTTTCACAGGCCTTTGTAAGAGATGCTCCCGGTAGGCTGTAAAAGCACACTGCAGAGCGAGTTGTTTCTTAGCTTGCCAAAGAGCTTGAAGCCAGATGCTTTGGGGCCCAACTCGCAATCTGTTAAGAAGCCTGCACGTTGTGCCTTTCAGCTCTATGGCAATGTAGCACACCCAGAGCAGAAGTTCTACTTCAGCCAGAGCAGGCCTGCAAAGATACTGCGTTTCATAGGCCATTTTAAGAGAGGTTCCCAGTAGACTGTGAGAGCACTGTGCAGAGCGAGTTGTTTTTTAGCTTCCCAAGAGCTGGAAGCAAGATGCTTTGGGGCCGAAATCGCCCTTTGGAAAGAAGACAGCACTTTGTGCCTTGCAGCTCTAGGGCAATGTAGGACACCCAGAGCAGAAGTTCTACTTCAGCCAGATCAGGCCTGCAAAGAAACTGCGTTTCACAGCCCTTTGTAACAGATGTCCCTGTAGGCAGGAAGCAAGATGCTTTGGGGCCCATCTCGCCCTTTGGAAAGAAGACTGCACGTTGTGCCTTGCAGCTCTAGGGCAATGTAGCACACCCAGAGCAGAAGTTCTACTTCAGTCAGATCAGGCCTGCAAAGAAACAGCGTTTGACAGGCCTTTGTAAGAGATGTTCCTGGTAGGCTGTAAGAGCACTGTGCAGAACCGTTGTTTCTTAGCTTCCATGCTGGAAGCAAGATGCTTTGAGGTCCAACTCGCCTTTGGAAAGGAGACAGCACGTTGTCCCTTTCAGCTCTAGGGCAATGTAGCACACCCAGAGCAGAAGTTCTACTTCAGCCAGATCAGGCCTGCAAAGAAACTGCGTTTCACAGGCCTTTGTAAGAGATGTTCCCGGTAGGCTGTAAGAGCACAGTGCTGAGCGAGTTGTTTCTTAGCTTCCCAAAGAGCTGGAAGCAAGATGCATTGGGGCCAACTCGCCGTTTGTTAAGAAGCCTGAACGTTGTGACTTTCAGCTCTAGGGGATTGTAGCACACTCAGAGCAGAAATTCTACTTCAGCCAGATCAGACCTGCAAATAAACTGCGTTTCACAGGCCTTTGTAGCAGATGTCCTGGTTGGCTGGAAGCAAGATGCTTTGGGGCCCAACTCGTCCTTTGGAAAGAAGACTGCACGTTTTGCCTTTCAGCTCTAGGGCAATGTGGCACACCCAGAGCAGAAGTTCTACTTCAGCCATATCAGGCCTGCAAAGAAACTGCGTTTCACCGGCCTTTGTAACAGATGTCCCGGTAGGCTGGAAGCAAGATGCTTTGGGGCCCAACTCGCCGTTTGGAAAGAAGACTGCACATTGTGCCTTTCAGGTATAGGGCAATATAGCACACCCAGAGCAGAAGTTCTACTTCAGTCAGATCAGGCCTGCAAAGAAACAGCGTTTGACAGGCCTTTGTAAGAGATGTTCCTGGTAGGCTGTAAGAGCACTGTGCAGAACCGTTGTTTCTTAGCTTCCATGCTGGAAGCAAGATGCTTTGAGGTCCAACTCGCCTTTGGAAAGGAGACAGCACGTTGTCCCTTTCAGCTCTAGGGCAATGTAGCACACCCAGAGCAGAAGTTCTACTTCAGCCAGATCAGGCCTGCAAAGAAACTGCGTTTCACAGGCCTTTGTAAGAGATGTTCCCGGTAGGCTGTAAGAGCACAGTGCTGAGCGAGTTGTTTCTTAGCTTCCCAAAGAGCTGGAAGCAAGATGCATTGGGGCCAACTCGCCGTTTGTTAAGAAGCCTGAACGTTGTGACTTTCAGCTCTAGGGGATTGTAGCACACTCAGAGCAGAAATTCTACTTCAGCCAGATCAGACCTGCAAATAAACTGCGTTTCACAGGCCTTTGTAGCAGATGTCCTGGTTGGCTGGAAGCAAGATGCTTTGGGGCCCAACTCGTCCTTTGGAAAGAAGACTGCACGTTTTGCCTTTCAGCTCTAGGGCAATGTGGCACACCCAGAGCAGAAGTTCTACTTCAGCCATATCAGGCCTGCAAAGAAACTGCGTTTCACCGGCCTTTGTAACAGATGTCCCGGTAGGCTGGAAGCAAGATGCTTTGGGGCCCAACTCGCCGTTTGGAAAGAAGACTGCACATTGTGCCTTTCAGGTATAGGGCAATATAGCACACCCAGAGCAGAAGTTCTACTTCAGCCAGATCAGGCCTGCAAGGAAACTGCGTTTCACAGGCCGTTGTAGCTGATGTCCCGGTTGGCTGGAAGCAAGATGCTTTGGGGCCCAACTCGTCCTTTGGAAAGAAGACTGCACGTTGTGCCTTCCAGCTCTAGGGCAATGTGGAACACCAAGAGCAGAAGTTGTACTTCAGCCAGATCAGGCTGCCAAGAAACTGCGTTTCACAGGCCTTTGTAAGAGATGTTCCCGGTAGGCTGTAAGAGCACTGTGCACAGTGAGCTGTTTCTTAGCTTCCCAAAGAGCTGGAAGCAAGATGCTTTGGGTCCCAACACGCCCTTTGGAAAGGAGACTGCATGTGGTGCCTTTCAGCTCTAGGGCAATGTGGCACACCCAGAGCAGAAGTTCTACTTCAGCCGGATCAGGCCTGCAAGGAAACTGCGTTTCACAGGCCTTTGTAAGAGATGTTCCCGGTAGGCTGTAAGAGCACTGTGCACAGTGAGCTGTTACTTAGCTTCCCAAGAGCTGGAAGCAAGATGCTTTGGGGCCGAAATCGCCCTTTGGAAAGAACACAGCACTTTGTGCCTTGCAGCTCTAGGGCAATGTAGGACACGCAGAGCAGAAGTTCTACAGCAGCCAGATCAGGCCTGCAAAGAAACTGCGTTTGACAGGCCTTTGTAAGAGATGTTCCTGGTAGGCTGTAAGAGCACTGTGCAGAATCAGTTGTTTCTTAGCTTCCAAGAGCTGGAAGCAAGATGCTTTGAGGCCCAACTCGCTCTTTGGAAAGGAGACAGCACGTTGTCCCTTTCAGCTCTAGGGCAATGTAGCACACCCAGAGCAGAAGTTCTACTTCAGCCAGATCAGGCCTGCAAAGAAACTGCGTTTGACAGGCCTTTGTAAGAGATGTTCCCGGTAGGCTGTAAGAGCACAGTGCAGAGCGAGTTGTTTCTTAGCTTCCCAATGAGCTGGAACCAAGATGCTTTGAGGCCCAACACGCCCTTTGTTAAGAAGACTGCACGTTTTGGCTTTCAGCTCTAGGGCAATGTGGCACACCCAGAGCAGAAGTTCTACTTCAGCCAGATCAGGCCTGCAAAGAAACTGCGTTTCACAGGCCTTTGTAAGAGATGTTCCCGGTAGGCTGTAAGAGCACTGCGCAGAGCGAGTTGTTTCTTAGCTTCCCAAAGAGCTGCAAGCAAGATGCTTTCGGCCCCAAGTCGCCCTTTGGAAAGGAGACTGCACGTTGTGCCTTTCAGCTCTGGGGCAATGTGGCACACCAAGAGCAGAAGTTCTTCTTCAGCCAGATCAGGCCTGCAAAGAAACTGCGTTTCACAGGCCTTTGTAAGAGATGTTCCCATTAGGCTGTAAGAACACTGTGCAGAGCGCGTTGTTTCTCAGCTTCCCAAAGAGCTGGAAGCAAGATGCTTTGGGGCCCAACTCGCCCTTTGGAAAGGAGACTGCACGTTGTGCCTTTCAGCTGTAGGGCAATGTGGCACACCCAGAGCAGAAGTTCTACTTCAGCCAGAGCAGGCCTGCAAAGAAACTGCGTTTCACAGGCCTTTGTAAGAGATGTTCCCGCTAGGGTGTAAGAACACTGTGCAGAGCGAGTTGTTTTTTAGCTTCCCAAAGTTCTGGAAGCAAGATACTTTGTGGCGCAACTCGCCCTTTCGAATGGAGACTGCAGGTTGTGCCTGTCAGCTCTAGGGCAAAGTGGCACACCCAGAGCAGAAGTTCTACTTCAGCCAGATGAGGCCTGCAAAGAAACTGCGTGTCTCAGGCCTTTGTAAGAGATGTTCCCGGTAGGCTGTAAGAGCTATGTGCAGAGAAAGTTGTTTCTTAGCTTCCCAAAGAGCTGGAAGCAAGATGCATTGGGGCCAACTCGCCGTTTGTTAAGAAGCCTGAACGTTGTGACTTTCAGCTCTAGGGGATTGTAGCACACTCAGAGCAGAAATTCTACTTCAGCCAGATCAGGCCTGCAAATAAACTGCGTGTCACAGGCCTTTGTAGCAGATGTCCCGGTTGGCTGGAAGCAAGATGCTTTGGGGCCCAACTCGTCCTTTGGAAAGAAGACTGCACGTTGTGCCTTTCAGCTCTAGGGCAATGTGGCACACCAAGAGCAGAAGTTCTACTTCAGCCAGATCAGGCCTGCAAGGAAACTGCGTTCCACATGCCTTTGTAAGAGATGCTCCCGGTAGGCTGTAAGAGCACAGTGCAGAGCGAGTTGTTTCTTAGCTTGCCAAAGAGCTTGAAGCCAGATGCTTTGGGGCCCAACTCGCCCTTTGTTAAGAAGCCTGCACGTTGTGCCTTTCAGCTCTATGGCAATGTAGCACACCCAGAGCAGAAGTTCTACTTCAGCCAGAGCAGGCCTGAAAAGAAACTGCGTTTCACAGGCCGTTGTAAGAGATGTTCCCGGTAGACTGTGAGAGCACTGTGCAGAGCGAGTTGTTTCTTTGCTTCCCAAAGCTGGAAGCAAGATGCTTTGGGGCCGAAATCGCCCTTTGGAAAGAAGACAGCACTTTGTGCCTTGCAGCTCTAGGGCAATGTAGGACAGGCAGAGCAGAAGATGTACTTCAGCCAGATCAGGCCTGCAAAGAAACTGCGTTTCACAGCCCTTTGTAACAGATGTCCCTGTAGGCAGGAAGCAAGATGCTTTGGGGCCCAACTCGCCCTTTGGAAAGGAGACTGCACGTTGTGCCTTTCAGCTCTAGGGCAATGTGGCACACCCAGAGCAGAAGTTCTACTTCAGCAAGATGAGGCCTTCAAAGAATATGCGTTACACAGGCCTTTGTAAGAGATGTTCCCGATAGGCTGTAAGAGCTATGTGCAGAGCAAGTTGTTTCTTAGCTTGCCAAAGAGCTGGAAGCAAGATGCTTTGGGGCCCAACTCGCCCTTTGGAAAGAAGCTGCACATTGTGCCTTTCAGCTCTAGGGCAAAGTAGCACACCCAGAGCAGAAGTCCTACTTCAGCCAGATCAGGCCTGCAAAGAAACTGCGTTTCACAGGCCATTGTAAGAGATGTTCCCGGTAGGCGGTAAGAGCTATGTGCAGAGCGAGTTGTTTCTTAGCTTCCCAAAGAGCTGGGAGCAAGATGCTTTGGGGCCCAACTCGCCCTTTGGAAAGAAGCTGCACATTGTGCATTGCAGCTCTAGGGCAATGTATGACATGTAGAGCTGAAGCTCCACTTCAGCAAGATGAGGCCTGCAAAGAAACTGCGTTTCACAGGCCTTTGTAAGAGATGTTCCCGGTAGGCTGTAATAGCTATGTGCAGAGCAATTTGTTTCTTAGCTTCCCAAAGAGCTGGAAGCAAGATGCTTTGGGGCCCAACTCGCTGTTTGGAAAGAAGACTGCACATTGTGCCGTTCAGCTCTAGGGCAATGTAGCACACCCAGAGCAGAAGTTCTACTTCAACCAGATCATGCCTGCAAAGAAACTGCGTTTCACAGGCCTTTGTAAGGGATGTTCCCGGTAGGCTGTAAGAGCACTGTGCAGAGCGAGTTGTTTCCCAGCTTCCCAAAGATCTGCAAGCAAGATGCTTTGGATCCCAACTCACCTTTTGGAAAGGAGACTGCACGTTGTTCCTTTCATCTCTAGGGCAATGTAGCACACCCAGAGCAGAAGTTCTACTTCACCCAGATCAAGCCTGCAAAGAAACTGTGTTTCACAGGCCTTTGTAAGAGAAGTTCCAGGTAGGCTGTAAGAGGTCTGTGGAGAGCAAGTTGTTTCATAGCTTTCCAAAGGCTGGAGGCAAGATGCTTTGGAGCCAAAGTCGCCCTTTGTTAAGAAGCCTGCACGTTGTGCCTTTCAGCTCCAGGGCAATGTGGCACACCCAGAGCAGACGTTCTCCTTCAGCCAGATGAGACCTGCAAAGAACTGCATTTCACAGGCCTTTGTAAGAGATGTTCCTGGTAGGCTGTAAGAGCACTGTTCAGGGCGAGTTGTTTCTTAGCTTCCCAAAGAGCTGGAAGCAAGATGCTTTTGGGCTCAACTCGCCCTTTGGAAAGAAGACTGCACGTTGTGCCTTTCAGCTCTAGGGCAATGTAGCACACTCAGAGCAGAAGTTCTACTTCAGCCAGATCAGGCCTGCAAAGATACTGCGTTTCAAAGGCCTTTTTAAGAGATGTTCCCGGTAGACTGTGAGAGAACTGTGCTGAGCGAGTTGTTTCTTAGCTTCCCAAGAGCTGGAAGCAAGATGCTTTGGGGCCCAAATCGCCCTTTGGAAAGAAGACAGCACTTTGTGCCTTGCAGCTCTAGGGAAATGTAGGACACCCAGAGCAGAAGTTCAACTTCACCCACATCAGGCCTGCAAAGAAAGTGCGTTTCACAGCCCTTTGTGACAGATGTCCCGGTAGGCAGGAAGCAAGATGCTTTGGGGCTCAACTCGCCCTTTGGAAAGAAGACTGCACGTTGTGCCTTTCAGCTCTAGGGCAATGTGGCACACCCAGAGAAGAAGTTCTTCTTCAGCCAGATCAGGACTGCAAAGAAACTGCGTTTCACAGGCCTTTGTAAGAGATGTTCCCAGTAGGCTGTAATAGCTATGTGCAGAGCAATTTGTTTCTTAGCTTCCCAAAGAGCTGGAAGCAAGATGCTTTGGGGCCCAACTCGCCCTTTGGAAAGAAGCGGCACATTGTGCCTTTCAGCTCTAGGGCAATGTGGCACACCCAGTGCAGAAGTTCTACTTCAGCCAGATGAGGCCTGCAAAGAAACTGCGTTTCACAGGCCTTTCTAAGAGATGTTCTCGGTAGGCTGTAAGAGCACTGTGCAGAGCGACTTGTTTCATAGCTTACCAAAGAGCTGAATGCAAGATGCTTTGGGGCCCAACTCGCCCTTTGGAAAGAAGACAGAACTTTGTGCCTTGAAGCTCTAAGGCAAGGTAGCACACCCAGAGCAGAAGTTCTACTTCAGCCAGATCAGGCCTGCAAAGAAACTGCGTTTCACCGGCCTTTGTAACAGATGTCCCGGTAGGCTGGAAGCAAGATGCTTTGGGGCCCAACTCGCCGTTTGGAAAGGAGCCTGCACGTTGTGCCTTTCTGCTCTAGGGAAATGTAGCACACCCAGAGCAGAAGTTCTACTTAAACCAGATCAGGCCTGCAAAGACACTGCGTTTCTCAGGTCTTTGTAAGGGATGTTCCCGGTAGGCAGTAAGAGCACTGTGCAGAGCGAGTTGTTTCTTAGCGTCCCGAAGAGCTGGAAGCAAGATGCGTTGGGGCCCAACTCGCCCTTTGTCAAGAAGCCTGCACGTTGTGCCTTCCAGCTCTATGGCAATGTAGCACACTCAGAGCAGAAGTTCTACTTCAGCCAGAACAGGCCTGCAAAAAAACGGCGTTTCACAGGCCTTTGTAACAGATGTTCCCGGTAAGCTGTAAGAGCAGTGTGCGGAGTGAGTTGTTTCTTAGCTTCCCAAAGAGCTGGAAGCAAGATGCGTTGGGTCCCAACTCGCCCATTGGAAAGGAGACTGCACATTGTGCCTTTCAGCTCTAGGGCAATGTAGCACACCCAAAGCAGAAGTTCTACTTCAGCCAGCTCAGGCCTGCAAAGAAACTGCGATTCACAGCCCTTTGTAAGAGATGTTCCCGGTTGGCTGCAAGAGCACTGTGCAGACCGAGCTTTTTCTTAGCTTCGCAAAGAGCTGGAAGCAAGATGCGTGGGGCCCAACTCGCACTTTTTTAAGAAGCCTGCACGTTGTGCCTTTCAGCTCTATGGCAGTGTAGCACACACAGAGCAGATGTTCTACTTCAGAGAGAACAGGCCTGCAAAGAAACTGCGTTTCACATGCCTTTGTAAGAGATGTTCCCGGTAGGCTGTAAGAGCACTGTGTAGAGCGATTTGTTTCTTAGCTTCCGAAAGAGCTGGAAGCAACATGCTACGGGGCCCAACTCGCCCTTTGGAAAGGAGACTGCACGTTGTGCCTTTCAGCTCTAGGGCAATGTAGCACACTCAGAGCAGAGGATCTACTTCAGCCAGAACAGGCCTGCAAAGAACCTGCGTTTCACAGGCCTTTGTAAGAGATGTTGCCGGTAGGCTCTAAGAGCACTGTGCAGAGCGAGTTGTTTCTTAGCTTCCCAAAGAGCTGGAAGCAAGATGCGTGGGGGCCAACTCGCACTTTTTTAAGAAGCCTGCACGTTGTGCCTTTCAGCTCTATGGCAGTGTAGCACACACAGAGCAGAAGTTCTACTTCAGAGAGAACAGGCCTGCAAAGAAACTACGTTTCACATGCCTTTGTAAGAGATGTTCCCGGTAGGCTGTAAGAGCTATGTGCAGAGCAAGTTGTTTCTTAGCTTGCCAAAGAGCTGGAAGCAAGATGCTTTGGGGCCCAACTCGCCCTTTGGAAAGAAGCTGCACATTGTGCCTTTCAGCTCTAGGGCAAAGTAGCACACCCAGAGCAGAAGTCCTACTTCAGCCAGATCAGGCCTGCAAAGAAACTGCGTTTCACAGGCCATTGTAAGAGATGTTCCCGGTAGGCGGTAAGAGCTATGTGCAGAGCGAGTTGTTTCTTAGCTTCCCAAAGAGCTGGGAGCAAGATGCTTTGGGGCCCAACTCGCCCTTTGGAAAGAAGCTGCACATTGCGCATTGCAGCTCTAGGGCAATGTATGACATGTAGAGCTGAAGCTCCACTTCAGCAAGATCAGGCCTGCAAAGAAACTGCGTTTCACAGCCCTTTGTAACTGATGTCCCTGTAGGCATTAAGCAAGATGCTTTGGGGCCCATCTCGCCCTTTGGAAAGAACACTGCACGTTGTGCCTTTCAGCTCTAGGGCATTGTAGCACAGCCAGAGCAGAAGTTCGAATTCAGCCAGATCAGGCCTGCAAAGAAACTGCGTTTCACAGGCCTTTGCCAGAGATGTTCCTGGTAGGCTGTAAGAGCACTGTGCAGAGCGAGTTGTTTCTTAGCTTCCAAGAGCTGGAAGCAAGATTCTTTGAGGCAGAACTCACCCTTTGGAAAGGAGACAGCACGCTGTCCCTTTCAGCCCTAGGGCAATGTAGCACACCCAGAGCAGAAGTTCTACTTCAGCCAGATCAGGCCTGCAAAGAGACTGCGTTTCACAGGCCTTTGTAAGAGATGTTCCCGGTAGGCTGTAAGAGCACTGTGCAGAGCGAGTTGTTTCTTAGCTTCCCAAAGATCTGGAAGCAAGATGCTTTGGGGCCCAACTCGCCCTTTTTAAAGGAGACTGCACGTTGTGCCTTTCAGCTCTAGGGCAATGTGGCACACCCAGAGCAGAAGTTCTACTTCAGCCAGATAAGGCCTGCAAAGAAACTGCGTTTCACAGGCCTTTGTAAGAGATGTTCCCGGTAGGCTGTAAGAACACTGTGCAGAGCGAGTTGTTTTTTAGCTTCCCAAAGAGCTGGAAGCAAGATGCATTGTGGCCCAACACGCCCTTTGAAAAGGAGACTGCAGGTTGTGCCTTTCAGCTCTAGGGCAAAGTGGGACACCCAGAGCAGAAGTTCTACTTCAGCCAGTTGAGGCCTGCAAAGAAACTGTGTTTCACAGGCCTTTGTAAGAGATGTTCCCGGTAGGCTGTAATAGCTATGTGCAGAGCAATTTGTTTCTTAGCTTCCCAAAGAGCTGGAAGCAAGATGCTTTGGGGCCCAACTCGCTGTTTGGAAAGAAGACTGCACATTGTGCCGTTCAGCTCTAGGGCAATGTAGCACACCCAGAGCAGAAGTTCTGCTTCAGCCAGATCAGGCCTGCAAAGAAACTGCGTTTCACAGGCCTTTGTAAGGGATGTTCCCGGTAGGCTGTAAGAGCACTGTGCAGAGCGAGTTGTTTCCCAGCTTCCCAAAGATCTGCAAGCAAGATGCTTTGGATCCCAACTCACCTTTTGGAAAGGAGACTGCACGTTGTGCCTTTCATCTCTAGGGCAATGTAGCACACCCAGAGCAGAAGTTCTACTTCACCCAGATCAAGCCTGCAAAGAAACTGCGTTTCACAGGCCTTTGTAAGAGAGGTTCCAGGTAGGCTGTAAGAGGTCTGTGGAGAGCAAGTTGTTTCATAGCTTTCCAAAGGCTGGAGGCAAGATGCTTTGGAGCCAAAGTCGCCCTTTGTTAAGAAGCCTGCACGTTGTGCCTTTCAGCTCCAGGGCAATGTGGCACACCCAGAGCAGACGTTCTCCTTCAGCCAGATGAGACCTGCAAAGAACTGCATTTCACAGGCCTTTGTAAGAGATGTTCCTGGTAGGCTGTAAGAGCACTGTTCAGGGCGAGTTGTTTCTTAGCTTCCCAAAGAGCTGGAAGCAAGATGCTTTTGGGCTCAACTCGCCCTTTGGAAAGAAGACTGCACGTTGTGCCTTTCAGCTCTAGGGCAATGTAGCACACTCAGAGCAGAAGTTCTACTTCAGCCAGATCAGGCCTGCAAAGATACTGCGTTTCAAAGGCCTTTTTAAGAGATGTTCCCGGTAGACTGTGAGAGAACTGTGCTGAGCGAGTTGTTTCTTAGCTTCCCAAGAGCTGGAAGCAAGATGCTTTGGGGCCCAAATCGCCCTTTGGAAAGAAGACAGCACTTTGTGCCTTGCAGCTCTAGGGCAATGTAGGACACCCAGAGCAGAAGTTCAACTTCACCCACATCAGGCCTGCAAAGAAAGTGCGTTTCACAGCCCTTTTTACAGATGTCCCGGTAGGCAGGAAGCAAGATGCTTTGGGGTTCAACTCGCCCTTTGGAAAGAAGACTGCACGTTGTGCCTTTCAGCTCTAGGGCAATGTGGCACACCCAGAGAAGAAGTTCTTCTTCAGCCAGATCAGGACTGCAAAGAAACTGCGTTTCACAGGCCTTTGTAAGAGATGTTCCCAGTAGGCTGTAATAGCTATGTGCAGAGCAATTTGTTTCTTAGCTTCCCAAAGAGCTGGAAGCAAGATGCTTTGGGGCCCAACTCGCCCTTTGGAAAGAAGCGGCACATTGTGCCTTTCAGCTCTAGGGCAATGTGGCACACCCAGTGCAGAAGTTCTACTTCAGCCAGATGAGGCCTGCAAAGAAACTGCGTTTCACAGGCCTTTCTAAGAGATGTTCTCGGTAGGCTGTAAGAGCACTGTGCAGAGCGACTTGTTTCATAGCTTACCAAAGAGCTGAATGCAAGATGCTTTGGGGCCCAACTCGCCCTTTGGAAAGAAGACAGAACTTTGTGCCTTGAAGCTCTAAGGCAAGGTAGCACACCCAGAGCAGAAGTTCTACTTCAGCCAGATCAGGCCTGCAAAGAAACTGCGTTTCACCGGCCTTTGTAACAGATGTCCTGGTAGGCTGGAAGCAAGATGCTTTGGGGCCCAACTCGCCGTTTGGAAAGAAGACTGCACATTGTGCCATTCAGGTCTAGGTCAATGTAGCACACCCAGAGCAGAAGTTCTACTTAAACCAGATCAGGCCTGCAAAGACACTGCGTTTCACAGGTCTTTGTAAGGGATGTTCCCGGTAGGCAGTAAGAGCACTGTGCAGAGCGAGTTGTTTCTTAGCGTCCCGAAGAGCTGGAAGCAAGATGCGTTGGGGCCCAACTCGCCCTTTGTCAAGAAGCCTGCACGTTGTGCCTTCCAGCTCTATGGCAATGTAGCACACTCAGAGCAGAAGTTCTACTTCAGCCGGAACAGGCCTGCAAAGAAACGGCGTTTCACAGGCCTTTGTAACAGATGTTCCCGGTAAGCTGTAAGAGCAGTGTGCGGAGTGAGTTGTTTCTTAGCTTGCCAAAGAGCTGGAAGCAAGATGCGTTGGGTCCCAACTCGCCCATTGGAAAGGAGACTGCACATTGTGCCTTTCAGCTCTAGGGCAATGTAGCACACCCAAAGCAGAAGTTCTACTTCAGCCAGCTCAGGCCTGCAAAGAAACTGCGATTCACAGCCCTTTGTAAGAGATGTTCCCGGTTGGCTGCAAGAGCACTGTGCAGACCGAGCTTTTTCTTAGCTTCGCAAAGAGCTGGAAGCAAGATGCGTGGGGCCCAACTCGCACTTTTTTAAGAAGCCTGCACGTTGTGCCTTTCAGCTCTATGGCAGTGTAGCACACACAGAGCAGATGTTCTACTTCAGAGAGAACAGGCCTGCAAAGAAACTGCGTTTCACATGCCTTTGTAAGAGATGTTCCCGGTAGGCTGTAAGAGCACTGTGTAGAGCGATTTGTTTCTTAGCTTCCGAAAGAGCTGGAAGCAACATGCTACGGGGCCCAACTCGCCCTTTGGAAAGGAGACTGCACGTTGTGCCTTTCAGCTCTAGGGCAATGTAGCACACTCAGAGCAGAGGATCTACTTCAGCCAGAACAGGCCTGCAAAGAACCTGCGTTTCACAGGCCTTTGTAGGAGATGTTGCCGGTAGGCTCTAAGAGCACTGTGCAGAGCGAGTTGTTTCTTAGCTTCCCAAAGAGCTGGAAGCAAGATGCGTGGGGGCCAACTCGCACTTTTTTAAGAAGCCTGCACGTTGTGCCTTTCAGCTCTATGGCAGTGTAGCACACACAGAGCAGAAGTTCTACTTCAGAGAGAACAGGCCTGCAAAGAAACTACGTTTCACATGCCTTTGTAAGAGATGTTCCCGGTAGGCTGTAAGAGCACTGTGTAGAGCGATTTGTTTCTTAGCTTCCGAAAGAGCTGGAAGGAACATGCTACGGGGCCCAACTCGCCCTTTGGAAAGGAGACTGCACAGTGTGCCTTTCAACTCTAGGGCAATGTAGCACACTCAGAGCAGAAGATCTACTTCAGCCAGAGCAGGCCTGCAAAGAACCTGCGTTTCACAGGCCTTTGTAAGAGATGTTCCCAGTAGGCTGTAAGTGCACTGTGCAGAGCGAGTTGTTTCTTAGCTTCCCAAAGAGCTGGAAGCAAGATGCTTTGGGGCCCAACTCGCCCTTTGGAAAGGAGACTCCACGTTGTGCCTTGCAGCTCTAGGGCAAGGTAGCACACCCAGAGCAGAAGTTCAACTTCAGCCAGATCAGGCCTGCAAAGAAACTGAGTTTCACAGGCCTTTGTAAGAGTTGTTCCCGGTAGGCTGTAAAAACACTGTGCAGAGCGAGTTGTTTCCCAGCTTCCCAAAGATCTGCAAGCAAGATGCTATGGGCCCCAACTCACCTTTTGGAAAGGAGACTGCACGTTGTGCCTTTCAGTTCTAGGGCAATGTGGCACACCCAGAGCAGAAGTTCTACTCCAGCCAGATGACGCCTGCAAAGAAACTGCCTTTCACAGGCCTTTGTAACAGATGTCCCGGTAGGCTTGAAGCAAGATGCTTTGGGGCCCAACTCACCTTTTTGAAAGGAGACTGCACGTTGTGCCTTTCAGCTCTAGGGCAATGTGGCACACCCAGAGCAGAAGTTCTACTTCAGCCAGGTGAGGCCTGCAAAGAAACTGCGTTTCACAGGCCTTTGTAAGAGATGTTCCCGGTAGGCTGTAAGAGCACTGTGCAGAGCGAGTTGTTTCTTAGCTTCCCAAAGAGCTAGAAGCAAGATGCTTTGAGGCCCAAATCGCCCTTTGGAAAGAAGACAGCACTTTGTGCCTTGCAGCTCTAGGGCGAGGTAGCACACCCAGAGCAGAAGTTCTATTTCAGCCAGATCAGTCCTGCAAAGAAACTGCGTTTCACAGGCCTCTGTAACAGATGTCCCGCTAGGCAGGAAGCAAGATGCTTTGGGGCCCAACTCGCCCTTTGGAAAGAAGACTGCACGCTGTGCCTTTCAGCCCTAGTGCAATGTGGCACACCCAGAGCAGAAGTTCTACTTCAGCCAGATCAGGCCTGCAAGGAAACTGCGTTTCACAGGCCTTTGTAAGAGATGTTCCCGGTAGGCTGTAAGAACACTGTGCAGAGCGAGCTGTTTCTTAGCTTCCCAAAGAGCTCTAAGCAAATGCTTTGGGGCCCAACTCGCCCTTTGTTAAGAAGCCTGCACGTTGTGCCTTTCAGCTCTATGGCCATGTAGCACACTCAGAGCAGAAGTTCTACTTCATCCAGAAGAGGCCTGCAAAGGAACTGCGTTTCACAGGACTTTGTAAGAGATGTTCCCGGTAGGCTGTAAGAGCACTGTGCAGAGCGAGTTGTTATTTAGCTTCCGAAAGAGATGGAAGCAAGATGCTTTGGGGCCCATCTCGACCTTTGGAAAGGAGAGTGCACGTTGTGCCTTTGAGCTCTAGGGCAATGTAGCACACTCAGAGCAGAAGATCTACTTCAGTCAGATCAGGCCTGCAAAGAAACTGCGTTTCACAAGCCTCTGTAACAGATGTCCTTGTAGGCTGGAAGCAAGATGCTTTGGGGCCCAACTCGCCCTTTGGAAAGAAGACTTGACCTTGTGCCGTTCAGCTCTAGGGCAATGTATCACACCCAGAGCAGAATTTCTACTTCAGCCAGATCAGGCCTGCAAAGAAAGTGCGTTTCACAGGCCTTTGTAAGGGATGTTCCCGGTAGGCTGTAAGAGCACTGTGCAGAGCGAGTTGTTTCTTAGCTTCCCAAAGAGCTGCAAGCAAGATGCTGTGGGGATCAACTCGCCCTTTGGAAAGGAGACTGCACGTTGTGACTTTAGGCTCTAGAGCAATGTTGCACACCCAGAGCAGAAGTTCTACTTCAGCCAGATGAGGCATGCAAAGAACCTGCGTTTCACAGGCCTTTGTAAGAGATGTTCCCGTTTGCTTGTAAGAGTGATGTGCAGAGCGATTTGTTTCTTAGCTTCCCACAGAGCTGGAAGCAAGATGCTTTGGCGCCCAAATCGCCCTTTGGAAAGTAGACAGCACTTTGTGCCTTGCAGCTCTAGGGCAAGGTAGCACACCCAGAGCAGAATTTCTACTTCAGCCAGATCTGGCCTGCAAAGAAACTGCGTTTCACAGGCCTTTGGAAGAGATGTTCCCGGTAGTCTGTAAGAGCACTGTGCAGAGCGAGTTGTTTCTTAGCTTCCCAAAGAGCTGGAAGCAAGATGCTTTGGGGCCCAACTCACCCTTGGTTAAGAAGCCTGCACGTTGTGCCTTTCAGCTCTAGGGCAATGTGGCACCTCCAGAGCAGAGGTTCTACTTCAGCCAGATCAGGCCTGCTAAGAAACTGCGTTTCACAGGCCTCTGTAACAGATGTCACGGTAGGCAGGAAGCAAGATGCTTTGGGGCCCAACTCGCCCTTTAGAAAGGAGACTGCCCGTTGTGCCCTTCAGCCCTAGGGCAATGTGGCACACCCAGAGCAGAAGTTCTACTTCAACCACATCAGGCCTGCAAAGAAACTGAGTTTCACAGGCCTTTGTAAGAGATGTTCCCGGTAGGCTGTAAGAGCATTGTGCTGAGCGAGTTGTTTCTTAGCTTCCCTTAGAGCTAGAAGCAAGATGCTTTGGGGACCAACTCGCCCTTGGTTAAGAAGCCTGCACGTTGTGCCTTTCAGCTCTAGGTCAATGTGGCACACCCAGAGCAGAAGTTCGACTTCGGCCAGGTGAGGCCTGCAAATAAACTGCGTTTCACAGGCCTTTGTAAGAGATGTTCTCGGTAGGCTGTAAGAGCACTGTGCAGAGCGACTTGTTTCATAGCTTCTCAGAGAGCTGAATGCAAGATGCTTTGGGGCACAACTCGCCCTTTGGAAAGAAGACAGAACTTTGTGCCTTGCAGCTCTAAGGCAAGGTAGCACACCCAGAGCAGAAGTTCTACTTCAGCCAGATCAGGCCTGCAAGGAAACTGCGTTTCACAGGCCTCTGTAAGAGAAGTTCCCGGTAGGCTGTAAGAGCACTGTGCAGAGTAAGTTGTTTCTTAGCTTCCCAAAGAGCTGGAAGCAAGATGCATTGGGGCCAACTCGCCGTTTGTTAAGAAGCCTGAACGTTGTGACTTTCAGCTCTAGGGGATTGTAGCACACTCAGAGCAGAAATTCTACTTCAGCCAGATCAGGCCTGCAAATAAACTGCGTTTCACAGGCCTTTGTAGCAGATGTCCCGGTTGGCTGGATGCAAGATGCTTTGGGGCCCAACTCGTCCTTTGGAAAGAAGACTGCACGTTGTGCCTTTCAGCTCTAGGGCAATGTGGCACACCAAGAGCAGAAGTTCTACTTCAGCCAGATCAGGCCTGCAAAGAAACTGCGTTTCACAGGCCTTTGTAAGAGATGTTCCCAGTAGGCTGTAAGAGCACTGTTCAGGGCGAGTTGTTTCTTAGCTTCCCAAAGAGCTGGAAGCAAGATGCTTTTGGGCTCAACTCGCCCTTTGGAAAGAAGACTGCACGTTGTGCCTTTCAGCTCTAGGGCAATGTAGCACACTCAGAGCAGAAGTTCTACTTCAGCCAGATCAGGCCTGCAAAGATACTGCGTTTCAAAGGCCTTTTTAAGAGATGTTCCCGGAAGACTGTGAGAGAACTGTGCTGAGGGAGTTGTTTCTTAGCTTCCCAAGAGCTGGAAGCAAGATGCTTTGGGGCCCAAATCGCCCTTTGGAAAGAAGACAGCACTTTGTTCCTTGCAGCTCTAGGGCAATGTAGGACACCCAGAGCAGAAGTTCAACTTCAGCCAGATCAGGCCTGCAAAGAAAGTGCGTTTCACAGCCCTTTGTGACAGATGTCCCGGTAGGCAGGAAGCAAGATGCTTTGGGGCTCAACTCGCCCTTTGGAAAGGAGACTGCACGTTGTGCCTTTCAGCTCTAGGGCAATGTGGCACACCCAGAGCAGAAGTTCTACTTCGGCAAGATGAGGCCTTCAAAGAAAATGCGTTTCACAGGCCTTTGTAAGAGATGTTCCCGGTAGGCTGTAAGAGCTATGTGCAGAGCAAGTTGTTTCTTAGCTTTCCAAAGAGCCGGAAGCAAGATGCTTTGGGGCCCAACTCGCCCTTTGGAAAGAAGCTGCACATTGTGCCTTTCAGCTCTAGGGCAATATAGCACACCCAGAGCAGAAGTTCTACTTCACCCAGATCAGGCCTTCAAAGAAACTGCGTTTCACAGGCCTTTGTAAGAGATGTTCCCGGAAGGCGGTAAGAGCTATGTGCAGAGCGAGTTGTTTCTTAGCTTCCCAAAGAGCTGGGAGCAAGATGCTTTGTGGCCCAACTCGCCCTTTGGAAAGAAGCTGCACATTGTGCCTTGCAGCTCTAGGGCAATGTATGACACGCAGAGCAGAAGTTCCACTTCAGCAAGATCAGGCCTGCAAAGAAACTGCGTTTCACAGCCCTTTGTAACTGATGTCCCTGTAGGCAGGAAGCAAGATGCTTTGGGGCCCATCTCGCCCTTTGGAAAGAACACTGCACGTTGTGCCTTTCAGCTCTAGGGCAATGTAGCACACCCAGAGCAGAAGTTCGTATTCAGCCAGATCAGGCCTGCAAAGAAACTGAGTTTCACAGGCCTTTGTAAGAGATGTTCCTGGTAGGCTGTAAGAGCACTGTGCAGAGCGAGTTGTTTCTTAGCTTCCCAATGAGCTGGAACCAAGATGATTTGGGGCCCAACTCGCCCTTTGGAAAGAGGACTGCACGTTGTGCCTTTCAGCTCTAGGGCAATGTGGCACACCCAGAGCAGAAGTTCTACTTCAGCCAGATCAGGCCTGCAAAGAAACTGCGTTTCACAGGCCTTTGTAAGAGATGTTCCCGGTAGGCTGTAAGAACACTGTGCAGAGCGCGTTGTTTCTCAGCTTCCCAAAGAGCTGGAAGCAAGATGGTTTGGGGCCCAAGTTGCCCTTTGGAAAGGAGACTGCACGTTGTGCCTTTCAGCTCTAGGGCAATGTGGAACACCCAGAGCAGAAGTTCTACTTCAGCCAGATCAGGCCTGCAAAGAAACTGCGTTTCAGAGGCCTTTGTAAGAGATGTTCCTGGTAGGCTGTAAGAACACTGTGCAGAGCGAGTTGTTTTTTAGCTTCCCAAAGATCTGGAAGCAAGATGCTTTGTGGCGCAACTCGCCCTTTCGAATGGAGACTGCAGGTTGTGCCTTTCAGCTCTAGGGCAATGTGGCACACCCAGAGCAGAAGTTCTACTTCAGCCAGTTGAGGCCTGCAAAGAAACTGCGTTTCACTGGCCTTTGTAAGAGATGTTCCCGGTAGGCTGTAATAGGTATGTGCAGAGCAATTTGTTTCTTAGCTTCCCAAAGAGCTGGAAGCAAGATGCTTTGGGGCCCAACTCGCCCTTTGGAAAGAAGCTACACATTGTGCCTTTCAGCTCTAGGGCAATGTAGCACACCCAGAGCAGAAGTTCTACTCCAGCCAGGTGAGGCCTGAAAAGAAACTGCGTTTCACAGGCCTTTGTAAGAGTTGTTCCCGGTAGGCTGTAAAAACACTGTGCAGAGCGAGTTGTTTCCCAGCTTCCCAAAGATCTGCAAGCAAGATGCTTTGGGCCCCAACTCACCTTTTGGAAAGGAGACTGCACGTTGTGCCTTTCAGTTCTAGGGCAATGTGGCACACCCAGAGCAGAAGTTCTACTCCAGCCAGATGACGCCTGCAAAGAAACTGCGTTTCACAGGCCTTTGTAACAGATGTCTCGGTAGGCTGGAAGCAAGATGCTTTGGGGCCCAACTCGCCGTTTGGAAAGAAGACTGCACATTGTGCCGTTCAGCTCTAGGGCAATGTAGCACACCCAGAGCAGAAGTTCTACTTCAACCAGATCAGGCCTGCAAAGAAACTGCGTTTCACAGGCCTGTGTAAGAGATGTTCCCGGTAGGCTGTAAGAGCACTGTGCAGAGCGAGTTGTTTCCCAGCTTCCCAAAGATCTGCAAGCAAGATGCTTTGGATCCCAACTCACCTTTTGGAAAGGAGACTGCACGTTGTGCCTTTCAGCTCTAGGGCAATGTGGCACACCCAGAGCAGAAGTTCTACTTCAGTCAGGTGAGGCCTGCAAAGAAACTGCGTTTCACTGGCCTTTGTAAGAGATGTTCCCGGTAGGCTGTAATAGGTATGTGCAGAGCAATTTGTTTCTTAGCTTCCCAAAGAGCTGGAAGCAAGATGCTTTGGGGCCCAACTCGCCCTTTGGAAAGAAGCTGCACATTGTGCCTTTCAGCTCTAGGGCAATGTAGCACACCCAGAGCAGAAGTTCTACTCCAGCCAGGTGAGGCCTGAAAAGAAACTGCGTTTCACAGGCCTTTGTAAGAGTTGTTCCCGGTAGGCTGTAAAAACACTGTGCAGAGCGAGTTGTTTCCCAGCTTCCCAAAGATCTGCAAGCAAGATGCTTTGGGCCCCAACTCACCTTTTGGAAAGGAGACTGCACGTTGTGCCTTTCAGTTCTAGGGCAATGTGGCACACCCAGAGCAGAAGTTCTACTCCAGCCAGATGACGCCTGCAAAGAAACTGCGTTTCACAGGCCTTTGTAACAGATGTCTCGGTAGGCTGGAAGCAAGATGCTTTGGGGCCCAACTCGCCGTTTGGAAAGAAGACTGCACATTGTGCCGTTCAGCTCTAGGGCAATGTAGCACACCCAGAGCAGAAGTTCTACTTCAACCAGATCAGGCCTGCAAAGAAACTGCGTTTCACAGGCCTGTGTAAGAGATGTTCCCGGTAGGCTGTAAGAGCACTGTGCAGAGCGAGTTGTTTCCCAGCTTCCCAAAGATCTGCAAGCAAGATGCTTTGGATCCCAACTCACCTTTTGGAAAGGAGACTGCACGTTGTGCCTTTCAGCTCTAGGGCAATGTGGCACACCCAGAGCAGAAGTTCTACTTCAGTCAGGTGAGGCCTGCAAAGAAACTGCGTTTCACAGGCCTTTGTAAGGGATGTTCCCGGCAGGCTTTAGGAGCACTGTGCAGAGCGAGTTGTTTCTTAGCTTCCCCAAGAGCTGGAAGCAAGATGCTTTGGGGCCCAAATCGCCCTTTGGAAAGAAGACAGCACTTTGTGCCTTGCAGCTCTAGGGCAAGGTAGCACACCCAGAGCAGAAGTTCTACTTCGGCCAGATCAGGCCTGCAAAGAAACTGCGTTTCACAGGCCTCTGTAACAGATGTCCCGCTAGGCAGGAAGCAAGATGCTTTGGGGCCCAACTCGCCCTTTGGAAAGAAGACTGCACGTTGTGCCTTTCAGCCCTAGTGCAATGTGACACACCCAGAGCAGAAGTTCTACTTCAGCCAGATCAGGCCTGCAAGGAAAGTGCGTTTCACTGGCCTTTGTAAGAGATGTTCCCGGTAGGCTGTAAGAACACTGTGCAGAGCGAGCTGTTTCTTAGCTTCCCAAAGAGCTCTAAGCAAATGCTTTGGGGCTCAACTCGCCCTTTGTTAAGAAGCCTGCACGTTGTGCCTTTCAGCTTTATGGCCATGTAGCACACTCAGAGCAGAAGTTCTACTTCAGCCAGAACAGGCCTGCAAAGGATCTGCGTTTCACATGCCTTTGTAAGAGATGTTCCCGGTAGGCTGTAAGAGCACTGTGCAGAGCGAGTTGTTATTTAGCTTCCGAAAGAGATGGAAGCAAGATGCTTTGGGGCCCATCTCGACCTTTGGAAAGGAGAGTGCACGTTGTGCCTTTCAGCTCTAGGGCAATGTAGCACACTCAGAGCAGAAGTTCTACTTCAGCCGGATCAGGCCTGCAAGGAAACTGCGTTTCACAGGCCTTTGTAAGAGATGCTCCCGGTAGGCTGTAAAAGCACACTGCAGAGCGAGTTGTTTCTTAGCTTGCCAAAGAGCTTGAAGCCAGATGCTTTGAGGCCCAACTCGCAATCTGTTAAGAAGTCTGCACGTTGTGCCTTTCAGCTCTATGGCAATGTAGCACACCCAGAGCAGAAGTTCTACTTCAGCCAGAGCAGGCCTGCAAAGATACTGCGTTTCACAGGCCATTTTAAGAGAGGTTCCAAGTAGACTGTGAGAGCACTGTGCAGAGCGAGTTGTTTTTTAGCTTCCCAAGAGCTGGAAGCAAGATGCTTTGGGGCCGAAATCGCCCTTTGGAAAGAAGACAGCACTTTGTGCCTTGCAGCTCTAGGGCAATGTAGGACACCCAGAGCAGAAGTTCTACTTCAGCCAGATCAGGCCTGCAAAGAAACTGCGTTTCACAGCCCTTTGTAACAGATGTCCCTGTAGGCAGGAAGCAAGATGCTTTGGGGCCCATCTCGCCCTTTGGAAAGAAGACTGCACGTTGTGCCTTTCAGCTCTAGGGCAATGTAGCACACCCAGAGCAGAAGTTCTACTTCAGCCAGATCAGGCCTGCAAAGAAACAGCGTTTGACAGGCCTTTGTAAGAGATGTTCCTGGTAGGCTGTAAGAGCACTGTGCAGAACCGTTGTTTCTTAGCTTCCAAGAGCTGGAAGCAAGATGCTTTGAGGTCCAACTCGCCTTTGGAAAGGAGACAGCACGTTGTCCCTTTCAGCTCTAGGGCAATGTAGCACACCCAGAGCAGAAGTTCTACTTCAGCCAGATCAGGCCTGCAAAGAAACTGCGTTTCACAGGCCTTTGTAAGAGATGTTCCCGGTAGGCTGTAAGAGCACAGTGCTGAGCGAGTTGTTTCTTAGCTTCCCAAAGAGCTGGAAGCAAGATGCATTGGGGCCAACTCGCCGTTTGTTAAGAAGCCTGAACGTTGTGACTTTCAGCTCTAGGGGATTGTAGCACACTCAGAGCAGAAATTCTACTTCAGCCAGATCAGACCTGCAAATAAACTGCGTTTCACAGGCCTTTGTAGCAGATGTCCTGGTTGGCTGGAAGCAAGATGCTTTGGGGCCCAACTCGTCCTTTGGAAAGAAGACTGCACGTTTTGCCTTTCAGCTCTAGGGCAATGTGGCACACCCAGAGCAGAAGTTCTACTTCAGCCATATCAGGCCTGAAAAGAAACTGCGTTTCACCGGCCTTTGTAACAGATGTCCCGGTAGGCTGGAAGCAAGATGCTTTGGGGCCCAACTCGCCGTTTGGAAAGAAGACTGCACATTGTGCCTTTCAGGTATAGGGCAATATAGCACACCCAGAGCAGAAGTTCTACTTCAGCCAGATCAGGCCTGCAAGGAAACTGCGTTTCACAGGCCGTTGTAGCTGATGTCCCGGTTGGCTGGAAGCAAGATGCTTTGGGGCCCAACTCGTCCTTTGGAAAGAAGACTGCACGTTGTGCCTTCCAGCTCTAGGGCAATGTGGAACACCAAGAGCAGAAGTTGTACTTCAGCCAGATCAGGCTGCCAAGAAACTGCGTTTCACAGGCCTTTGTAAGAGATGTTCCCGGTAGGCTGTAAGAGCACTGTGCACAGTGAGCTGTTTCTTAGCTTCCCAAAGAGCTGGAAGCAAGATGCTTTGGGTCCCAACACGCCCTTTGGAAAGGAGACTGCATGTGGTGCCTTTCAGCTCTAGGGCAATGTGGCACACCCAGAGCAGAAGTTCTACTTCAGCCGGATCAGGCCTGCAAGGAAACTGCGTTTCACAGGCCTTTGTAAGAGATGTTCCCGGTAGGCTGTAAGAGCACTGTGCACAGTGAGCTGTTACTTAGCTTCCCAAGAGCTGGAAGCAAGATGCTTTGGGGCCGAAATCGCCCTTTGGAAAGAACACAGCACTTTGTGCCTTGCAGCTCTAGGGCAATGTAGGACACACAGAGCAGAAGTTCTACAGCAGCCAGATCAGGCCTGCAAAGAAACTGCGTTTGACAGGCCTTTGTAAGAGATGTTCCTGGTAGGCTGTAAGAGCACTGTGCAGAACCAGTTGTTTCTTAGCTTCCAAGAGCTGGAAGCAAGATGCTTTGAGGCCCAACTCGCTCTTTGGAAAGGAGACAGCACGTTGTCCCTTTCAGCTCTAGGGCAATGTAGCACACCCAGAGCAGAAGTTCTACTTCAGCCAGATCAGGCCTGCAAAGAAACTGCGTTTGACAGGCCTTTGTAAGAGATGTTCCCGGTAGGCTGTAAGAGCACAGTGCAGAGCGAGTTGTTTCTTAGCTTCCCAATGAGCTGGAACCAAGATGCTTTGGGGCCCAACACTCCCTTTGTTAAGAAGACTGCACGTTTTGCCTTTCAGCTCTAGGGCAATGTGGCACACCCAGAGCAGAAGTTCTACTTCAGCCAGATCAGGCCTGCAAAGAAACTGCGTTTCACAGGCCTTTGTAAGAGATGTTCCCGGTAGGCTGTAAGAGCACTGCGCAGAGCGAGTTGTTTCTTAGCTTCCCAAAGAGCTGCAAGCAAGATGCTTTGGGCCCCAAGTCGCCCTTTGGAAAGGAGACTGCATGTTGTGCCTTTCAGCTCTGGGGCAATGTGGCACACCAAGAGCAGAAGTTCTTCTTCAGCCAGATCAGGCCTGAAAAGAAACTGCGTTTCACAGGCCTTTGTAAGAGATGTTCCCATTAGGCTGTAAGAACACTGTGCAGAGCGCGTTGTTTCTCAGCTTCCCAAAGAGCTGGAAGCAAGATGCTTTGGGGCCCAACCCGCCCTTTGGAAAGGAGACTGCACGTTGTGCCTTTCAGCTGTAGGGCAATGTGGCACACCCAGAGCAGAAGTTCTACTTCAGCCAGAGCAGGCCTGCAAAGAAACTGCGTTTCACAGGCCTTTGTAAGAGATGTTCCCGCTAGGGTGTAAGAACACTGTGCAGAGCGAGTTGTTTTTTAGCTTCCCAAAGTTCTGGAAGCAAGATACTTTGTGGCGCAACTCGCCCTTTCGAATGGAGACTGCAGGTTGTGCCTGTCAGCTCTAGGGCAAAGTGGCACACCCAGAGCAGAAGTTCTACTTCAGCCAGATGAGGCCTGCAAAGAAACTGCGTGTCTCAGGCCTTTGTAAGAGATGTTCCCGGTAGGCTGTAAGAGCTATGTGCAGAGAAAGTTGTTTCTTAGCTTCCGAAAGAGCTGGAAGCAAGATGCATTGGGGCCAACTCGCCGTTTGTTAAGAAGCCTGAACGTTGTGACTTTCAGCTCTAGGGGATTGTAGCACACTCAGAGCAGAAATTCTACTTCAGCCAGATCAGGCCTGCAAATAAACTGCGTGTCACAGGCCTTTGTAGCAGATGTCCCGGTTGGCTGGAAGCAAGATGCTTTGGGGCCCAACTCGTCCTTTGGAAAGAAGACTGCACGTTGTGCCTTTCAGCTCTAGGGCAATGTGGCACACCAAGAGCAGAAGTTCTACTTCAGCCAGATCAGGCCTGCAAGGAAACTGCGTTCCACATGCCTTTGTAAGAGATGCTCCCGGTAGGCTGTAAGAGCAGAGTGCAGAGCGAGTTGTTTCTTAGCTTGCCAAAGAGCTTGAAGCCAGATGCTTTGGGGCCCAACTCGCCCTTTGTTAAGAAGCCTGCACGTTGTGCCTTTCAGCTCTATGGCAATGTAGCACACCCAGAGCAGAAGTTCTACTTCAGCCAGAGCAGGCCTGAAAAGAAACTGCGTTTCACAGGCCGTTGTAAGAGATGTTCCCGGTAGACTGTGAGAGCACTGTGCAGAGCGAGTTGTTTCTTTGCTTCCCAAAGCTGGAAGCAAGATGCTTTGGGGCCGAAATCGCCCTTTGGAAAGAAGACAGCACTTTGTGCCTTGCAGCTCTAAGGCAATGTAGGACAGGCAGAGCAGAAGATGTACTTCAGCCAGATCAGGCCTGCAAAGAAACTGCGTTTCACAGCCCTTTGTAACAGATGTCCCTGTAGGCAGGAAGCAAGATGCTTTGGGGCCCAACTCGCCCTTTGGAAAGGAGACTGCACGTTGTGCCTTTCAGCTCTAGGGCAATGTGGCACACCCAGAGCAGAAGTTCTACTTCAGCAAGATGAGGCCTTCAGAGAATATGCGTTACACAGGCCTTTGTAAGAGATGTTCCCGGTAGGCTGTAAGAGCTATGTGCAGAGCAAGTTGTTTCTTAGCTTGCCAAAGAGCTGGAAGCAAGATGCTTTGGGGCCCAACTCGCCCTTTGGAAAGAAGCTGCACATTGTGCCTTTCAGCTCTAGGGCAAAGTAGCACACCCAGAGCAGAAGTTCTACTTCAGCCGGATCAGGCCTGCAAGGAAACTGCGTTTCACAGGCCTTTGTAAGAGATGCTCCCGGTAGGCTGTAAAAGCACACTGCAGAGCGAGTTGTTTCTTAGCTTGCCAAAGAGCTTGAAGCCAGATGCTTTGAGGCCCAACTCGCAATCTGTTAAGAAGTCTGCACGTTGTGCCTTTCAGCTCTATGGCAATGTAGCACACCCAGAGCAGAAGTTCTACTTCAGCCAGAGCAGGCCTGCAAAGATACTGCGTTTCACAGGCCATTTTAAGAGAGGTTCCAAGTAGACTGTGAGAGCACTGTGCAGAGCGAGTTGTTTTTTAGCTTCCCAAGAGCTGGAAGCAAGATGCTTTGGGGCCGAAATCGCCCTTTGGAAAGAAGACAGCACTTTGTGCCTTGCAGCTCTAGGGCAATGTAGGACACCCAGAGCAGAAGTTCTACTTCAGCCAGATCAGGCCTGCAAAGAAACTGCGTTTCACAGCCCTTTGTAACAGATGTCCCTGTAGGCAGGAAGCAAGATGCTTTGGGGCCCATCTCGCCCTTTGGAAAGAAGACTGCACGTTGTGCCTTTCAGCTCTAGGGCAATGTAGCACACCCAGAGCAGAAGTTCTACTTCAGCCAGATCAGGCCTGCAAAGAAACAGCGTTTGACAGGCCTTTGTAAGAGATGTTCCTGGTAGGCTGTAAGAGCACTGTGCAGAACCGTTGTTTCTTAGCTTCCAAGAGCTGGAAGCAAGATGCTTTGAGGTCCAACTCGCCTTTGGAAAGGAGACAGCACGTTGTCCCTTTCAGCTCTAGGGCAATGTAGCACACCCAGAGCAGAAGTTCTACTTCAGCCAGATCAGGCCTGCAAAGAAACTGCGTTTCACAGGATTTTGTAAGAGATGTTCCCGGTAGGCTGTAAGAGCACAGTGCTGAGCGAGTTGTTTCTTAGCTTCCCAAAGAGCTGGAAGCAAGATGCATTGGGGCCAACTCGCCGTTTGTTAAGAAGCCTGAACGTTGTGACTTTCAGCTCTAGGGGATTGTAGCACACTCAGAGCAGAAATTCTACTTCAGCCAGATCAGACCTGCAAATAAACTGCGTTTCACAGGCCTTTGTAGCAGATGTCCTGGTTGGCTGGAAGCAAGATGCTTTGGGGCCCAACTCGTCCTTTGGAAAGAAGACTGCACGTTTTGCCTTTCAGCTCTAGGGCAATCTGGCACACCCAGAGCAGAAGTTCTACTTCAGCCATATCAGGCCTGAAAAGAAACTGCGTTTCACCGGCCTTTGTAACAGATGTCCCGGTAGGCTGGAAGCAAGATGCTTTGGGGCCCAACTCGCCGTTTGGAAAGAAGACTGCACATTGTGCCTTTCAGGTATAGGGCAATATAGCACACCCAGAGCAGAAGTTCTACTTCAGCCAGATCAGGCCTGCAAGGAAACTGCGTTTCACAGGCCGTTGTAGCTGATGTCCCGGTAGGCTGGAAGCAAGATGCTTTGGGGCCCAACTCGTCCTTTGGAAAGAAGACTGCACGTTGTGCCTTCCAGCTCTAGGGCAATGTGGAACACCAAGAGCAGAAGTTGTACTTCAGCCAGATCAGGCTGCCAAGAAACTGCGTTTCACAGGCCTTTGTAAGAGATGTTCCCGGTAGGCTGTAAGAGCACTGTGCACAGTGAGCTGTTTCTTAGCTTCCCAAAGAGCTGGAAGCAAGATGCTTTGGGTCCCAACACGCCCTTTGGAAAGGAGACTGCATGTGGTGCCTTTCAGCTCTAGGGCAATGTGGCACACCCAGAGCAGAAGTTCTACTTCAGCCGGATCAGGCCTGCAAGGAAACTGCGTTTCACAGGCCTTTGTAAGAGATGTTCCCGGTAGGCTGTAAGAGCACTGTGCACAGTGAGCTGTTACTTAGCTTCCCAAGAGCTGGAAGCAAGATGCTTTGGGGCCGAAATCGCCCTTTGGAAAGAACACAGCACTTTGTGCCTTGCAGCTCTAGGGCAATGTAGGACACACAGAGCAGAAGTTCTACAGCAGCCAGATCAGGCCTGCAAAGAAACTGCGTTTGACAGGCCTTTGTAAGAGATGTTCCTGGTAGGCTGTAAGAGCACTGTGCAGAACCAGTTGTTTCTTAGCTTCCAAGAGCTGGAAGCAAGATGCTTTGAGGCCCAACTCGCTCTTTGGAAAGGAGACAGCACGTTGTCCCTTTCAGCTCTAGGGCAATGTAGCACACCCAGAGCAGAAGTTCTACTTCAGCCAGATCAGGCCTGCAAAGAAACTGCGTTTGACAGGCCTTTGTAAGAGATGTTCCCGGTAGGCTGTAAGAGCACAGTGCAGAGCGAGTTGTTTCTTAGCTTCCCAATGAGCTGGAACCAAGATGCTTTGGGGCCCAACACTCCCTTTGTTAAGAAGACTGCACGTTTTGCCTTTCAGCTCTAGGGCAATGTGGCACACCCAGAGCAGAAGTTCTACTTCAGCCAGATCAGGCCTGCAAAGAAACTGCGTTTCACAGGCCTTTGTAAGAGATGTTCCCGGTAGGCTGTAAGAGCACTGCGCAGAGCGAGTTGTTTCTTAGCTTCCCAAAGAGCTGCAAGCAAGATGCTTTGGGCCCCAAGTCGCCCTTTGGAAAGGAGACTGCATGTTGTGCCTTTCAGCTCTGGGGCAATGTGGCACACCAAGAGCAGAAGTTCTTCTTCAGCCAGATCAGGCCTGAAAAGAAACTGCGTTTCACAGGCCTTTGTAAGAGATGTTCCCATTAGGCTGTAAGAACACTGTGCAGAGCGCGTTGTTTCTCAGCTTCCCAAAGAGCTGGAAGCAAGATGCTTTGGGGCCCAACCCGCCCTTTGGAAAGGAGACTGCACGTTGTGCCTTTCAGCTGTAGGGCAATGTGGCACACCCAGAGCAGAAGTTCTACTTCAGCCAGAGCAGGCCTGCAAAGAAACTGCGTTTCACAGGCCTTTGTAAGAGATGTTCCCGCTAGGGTGTAAGAACACTGTGCAGAGCGAGTTGTTTTTTAGCTTCCCAAAGTTCTGGAAG
Organism: Equus caballus; assembly: GCF_041296265.1. Lineage (NCBI taxonomy): Eukaryota > Metazoa > Chordata > Mammalia > Perissodactyla > Equidae > Equus > Equus caballus. Next base: position 19,208,267 of record NC_091695.1, read on the forward strand.
CAAGATACTTTGTGGCGCAACTCGCCCTTTCGAATGGAGACTGCAGGTTGTGCCTGTCAGCTCTAGGGCAAAGTGGCACACCCAGAGCAGAAGTTCTACTTCAGCCAGATGAGGCCTGCAAAGAAACTGCGTGTCTCAGGCCTTTGTAAGAGATGTTCCCGGTAGGCTGTAAGAGCTATGTGCAGAGAAAGTTGTTTCTTAGCTTCCGAAAGAGCTGGAAGCAAGATGCATTGGGGCCAACTCGCCGTTTGTTAAGAAGCCTGAACGTTGTGACTTTCAGCTCTAGGGGATTGTAGCACACTCAGAGCAGAAATTCTACTTCAGCCAGATCAGGCCTGCAAATAAACTGCGTGTCACAGGCCTTTGTAGCAGATGTCCCGGTTGGCTGGAAGCAAGATGCTTTGGGGCCCAACTCGTCCTTTGGAAAGAAGACTGCACGTTGTGCCTTTCAGCTCTAGGGCAATGTGGCACACCAAGAGCAGAAGTTCTACTTCAGCCAGATCAGGCCTGCAAGGAAACTGCGTTCCACATGCCTTTGTAAGAGATGCTCCCGGTAGGCTGTAAGAGCAGAGTGCAGAGCGAGTTGTTTCTTAGCTTGCCAAAGAGCTTGAAGCCAGATGCTTTGGGGCCCAACTCGCCCTTTGTTAAGAAGCCTGCACGTTGTGCCTTTCAGCTCTATGGCAATGTAGCACACCCAGAGCAGAAGTTCTACTTCAGCCAGAGCAGGCCTGAAAAGAAACTGCGTTTCACAGGCCGTTGTAAGAGATGTTCCCGGTAGACTGTGAGAGCACTGTGCAGAGCGAGTTGTTTCTTTGCTTCCCAAAGCTGGAAGCAAGATGCTTTGGGGCCGAAATCGCCCTTTGGAAAGAAGACAGCACTTTGTGCCTTGCAGCTCTAAGGCAATGTAGGACAGGCAGAGCAGAAGATGTACTTCAGCCAGATCAGGCCTGCAAAGAAACTGCGTTTCACAGCCCTTTGTAACAGATGTCCCTGTAGGCAGGAAGCAAGATGCTTTGGGGCCCAACTCGCCCTTTGGAAAGGAGACTGCACGTTGTGCCTTTCAGCTCTAGGGCAATGTGGCACACCCAGAGCAGAAGTTCTACTTCAGCAAGATGAGGCCTTCAGAGAATATGCGTTACACAGGCCTTTGTAAGAGATGTTCCCGGTAGGCTGTAAGAGCTATGTGCAGAGCAAGTTGTTTCTTAGCTTGCCAAAGAGCTGGAAGCAAGATGCTTTGGGGCCCAACTCGCCCTTTGGAAAGAAGCTGCACATTGTGCCTTTCAGCTCTAGGGCAAAGTAGCACACCCAGAGCAGAAGTCCTACTTCAGCCAGATCAGGCCTGCAAAGAAACTGCGTTTCACAGGCCATTGTAAGAGATGTTCCCGGTAGGCGGTAAGAGCTATGTGCAGAGCGAGTTGTTTCTTAGCTTCCCAAAGAGCTGGGAGCAAGATGCTTTGGGGCCCAACTCGCCCTTTGGAAAGAAGCTGCACATTGTGCATTGCAGCTCTAGGGCAGTGTATGACATGTAGAGCTGAAGCTCCACTTCAGCAAGATCAGGCCTGCAAAGAAACTGCGTTTCACAGCCCTTTGTAACTGATGTCCCTGTAGGCATTAAGCAAGATGCTTTGGGGCCCATCTCGCCCTTTGGAAAGAACACTGCACGTTGTGCCTTTCAGCTCTAGGGCATTGTAGCACAGCCAGAGCAGAAGTTCGAATTCAGCCAGATCAGGCCTGCAAAGAAACTGCGTTTCACAGGCCTTTGTCAGAGATGTTCCTGGTAGGCTGTAAGAGCACTGTGCAGAGCGAGTTGTTTCTTAGCTTCCAAGAGCTGGAAGCAAGATTCTTTGAGGCAGAACTCACCCTTTGGAAAGGAGACAGCACGCTGTCCCTTTCAGCCCTAGGGCAATGTAGCACACCCAGAGCAGAAGTTCTACTTCAGCCAGATCAGGCCTGCAAAGAGACTGCGTTTCACAGGCCTTTGTAAGAGATGTTCCCGGTAGGCTGTAAGAGCACTGTGCAGAGCGAGTTGTTTCTTAGCTTCCCAAAGATCTGGAAGCAAGATGCTTTGGGGCCCAACTCGCCCTTTTTAAAGGAGACTGCACGTTGTGCCTTTCAGCTCTAGGGCAATGTGGCACACCCAGAGCAGAAGTTCTACTTCAGCCAGATCAGGCCTGCAAGGAAACTGCGTTTCACAGGCCTTTGTAAGAGATGTTCCCGGTAGGCTGTAAGAACACTGTGCAGAGCGAGTTGTTTTTTAGCTTCCCAAAGAGCTGGAAGCAAGATGCATTGTGGCCCAACACGCCCTTTGAAAAGGAGACTGCAGGTTGTGCCTTTCAGCTCTAGGGCAAAGTGGGACACCCAGAGCAGAAATTCTACTTCAGCCAGTTGAGGCCTGCAAAGAAACTGTGTTTCACAGGCCTTTGTAAGAGATGTTCCCGGTAGGCTGTAATAGCTATGTGCAGAGCAATTTGTTTCTTAGCTTCCCAAAGAGCTGGAAGCAAGATGCTTTGGGGCCCAACTCGCTGTTTGGAAAGAAGACTGCACATTGTGCCGTTCAGCTCTAGGGCAATGTAGCACACCCAGAGCAGAAGTTCTACTTCAACCAGATCATGCCTGCAAAGAAACTGCGTTTCACAGGCCTTTGTAAGGGATGTTCCCGGTAGGCTGTAAGAGCACTGTGCAGAGCGAGTTGTTTCCCAGCTTCCCAAAGATCTGCAAGCAAGATGCTTTGGATCCCAACTCACCTTTTGGAAAGGAGACTGCACGTTGTGCCTTTCATCTCTAGGGCAATGTAGCACACCCAGAGCAGAAGTTCTACTTCACCCAGATCAAGCCTGCAAAGAAACTGCGTTTCACAGGCCTTTGTAAGAGAAGTTCCAGGTAGGCTGTAAGAGGTCTGTGGAGAGCAAGTTGTTTCATAGCTTTCCAAAGGCTGGAGGCAAGATGCTTTGGAGCCAAAGTCGGCCTTTGTTATGAAGCCTGCACGTTGTGCCTTTCAGCTCCAGGGCAATGTGGCACACCCAGAGCAGACGTTCTCCTTCAGCCAGATGAGACCTGCAAAGAACTGCATTTCACAGGCCTTTGTAAGAGATGTTCCTGGTAGGCTGTAAGAGCACTGTTCAGGGCGAGTTGTTTCTTAGCTTCCCAAAGAGCTGGAAGCAAGATGCTTTTGGGCTCAACTCGCCCTTTGGAAAGAAGACTGCACGTTGTGCCTTTCAGCTCTAGGGCAATGTAGCACACTCAGAGCAGAAGTTCTACTTCAGCCAGATCAGGCCTGCAAAGATACTGCGTTTCAAAGGCCTTTTTAAGAGATGTTCCCGGTAGACTGTGAGAGAACTGTGCTGAGCGAGTTGTTTCTTAGCTTCCCAAGAGCTGGAAGCAAGATGCTTTGGGGCCCAAATCGCCCTTTGGAAAGAAGACAGCACTTTGTGCCTTGCAGCTCTAGGGCAATGTAGGACACCCAGAGCAGAAGTTCAACTTCACCCACATCAGGCCTGCAAAGAAAGTGCGTTTCACAGCCCTTTGTGACAGATGTCCCGGTAGGCAGGAAGCAAGATGCTTTGGGGCTCAACTCGCCCTTTGGAAAGAAGACTGCACGTTGTGCCTTTCAGCTCTAGGGCAATGTGGCACACCCAGAGAAGAAGTTCTTCTTCAGCCAGATCAGGACTGCAAAGAAACTGCGTTTCACAGGCCTTTGTAAGAGATGTTCCCAGTAGGCTGTAATAGCTATGTGCAGAGCAATTTGTTTCTTAGCTTCCCAAAGAGCTGGAAGCAAGATGCTTTGGGGCCCAACTCGCCCTTTGGAAAGAAGCGGCACATTGTGCCTTTCAGCTCTAGGGCAATGTGGCACACCCAGTGCAGAAGTTCTACTTCAGCCAGATGAGGCCTGCAAAGAAACTGCGTTTCACAGGCCTTTCTAAGAGATGTTCTCGGTAGGCTGTAAGAGCACTGTGCAGAGCGACTTGTTTCATAGCTTACCAAAGAGCTGAATGCAAGATGCTTTGGGGCCCAACTCGCCCTTTGGAAAGAAGACAGAACTTTGTGCCTTGAAGCTCTAAGGCAAGGTAGCACACCCAGAGCAGAAGTTCTACTTCAGCCAGATCAGGCCTGCAAAGAAACTGCGTTTCACCGGCCTTTGTAACAGATGTCCCGGTAGGCTGGAAGCAAGATGCTTTGGGGCCCAACTCGCCGTTTGGAAAGAAGCCTGCACGTTGTGCCTTTCTGCTCTAGGGAAATGTAGCACACCCAGAGCAGAAGTTCTACTTAAACCAGATCCGGCCTGCAAAGACACTGCGTTTCTCAGGTCTTTGTAAGGGATGTTCCCGGTAGGCAGTAAGAGCACTGTGCAGAGCGAGTTGTTTCTTAGCGTCCCGAAGAGCTGGAAGCAAGATGCGTTGGGGCCCAACTCGCCCTTTGTCAAGAAGCCTGCACGTTGTGCCTTCCAGCTCTATGGCAATGTAGCACACTCAGAGCAGAAGTTCTACTTCAGCCAGAACAGGCCTGCAAAAAAACGGCGTTTCACAGGCCTTTGTAACAGATGTTCCCGGTAAGCTGTAAGAGCAGTGTGCGGAGTGAGTTGTTTCTTAGCTTCCCAAAGAGCTGGAAGCAAGATGCGTTGGGTCCCAACTCGCCCATTGGAAAGGAGACTGCACATTGTGCCTTTCAGCTCTAGGGCAATGTAGCACACCCAAAGCAGAAGTTCTACTTCAGCCAGCTCAGGCCTGCAAAGAAACTGCGATTCACAGCCCTTTGTAAGAGATGTTCCCGGTTGGCTGCAAGAGCACTGTGCAGACCGAGCTTTTTCTTAGCTTCGCAAAGAGCTGGAAGCAAGATGCGTGGGGCCCAACTCGCACTTTTTTAAGAAGCCTGCACGTTGTGCCTTTCAGCTCTATGGCAGTGTAGCACACACAGAGCAGATGTTCTACTTCAGAGAGAACAGGCCTGCAAAGAAACTGCGTTTCACATGCCTTTGTAAGAGATGTTCCCGGTAGGCTGTAAGAGCACTGTGTAGAGCGATTTGTTTCTTAGCTTCCGAAAGAGCTGGAAGCAACATGCTACGGGGCCCAACTCGCCCTTTGGAAAGGAGACTGCACGTTGTGCCTTTCAGCTCTAGGGCAATGTAGCACACTCAGAGCAGAGGATCTACTTCAGCCAGAACAGGCCTGCAAAGAACCTGCGTTTCACAGGCCTTTGTAAGAGATGTTGCCGGTAGGCTCTAAGAGCACTGTGCAGAGCGAGTTGTTTCTTAGCTTCCCAAAGAGCTGGAAGCAAGATGCGTGGGGGCCAACTCGCACTTTTTTAAGAAGCCTGCACGTTGTGCCTTTCAGCTCTATGGCAGTGTAGCACACACAGAGCAGAAGTTCTACTTCAGAGAGAACAGGCCTGCAAAGAAACTACGTTTCACATGCCTTTGTAAGAGATGTTCCCGGTAGGCTGTAAGAGCTATGTGCAGAGCAAGTTGTTTCTTAGCTTGCCAAAGAGCTGGAAGCAAGATGCTTTGGGGCCCAACTCGCCCTTTGGAAAGAAGCTGCACATTGTGCCTTTCAGCTCTAGGGCAAAGTAGCACACCCAGAGCAGAAGTCCTACTTCAGCCAGATCAGGCCTGCAAAGAAACTGCGTTTCACAGGCCATTGTAAGAGATGTTCCCGGTAGGTGGTAAGAGCTATGTGCAGAGCGAGTTGTTTCTTAGCTTCCCAAAGAGCTGGGAGCAAGATGCTTTGGGGCCCAACTCGCCCTTTGGAAAGAAGCTGCACATTGCGCATTGCAGCTCTAGGGCAATGTATGACATGTAGAGCTGAAGCTCCACTTCAGCAAGATCAGGCCTGCAAAGAAACTGCGTTTCACAGCCCTTTGTAACTGATGTCCCTGTAGGCATTAAGCAAGATGCTTTGGGGCCCATCTCGCCCTTTGGAAAGAACACTGCACGTTGTCCCTTTCAGCTCTAGGGCATTGTAGCACAGCCAGAGCAGAAGTTCGAATTCAGCCAGATCAGGCCTGCAAAGAAACTGCGTTTCACAGGCCTTTGTCAGAGATGTTCCTGGTAGGCTGTAAGAGCACTGTGCAGAGCGAGTTGTTTCTTAGCTTCCAAGAGCTGGAAGCAAGATTCTTTGAGGCAGAACTCACCCTTTGGAAAGGAGACAGCACGCTGTCCCTTTCAGCCCTAGGGCAATGTAGCACACCCAGAGCAGAAGTTCTACTTCAGCCAGATCAGGCCTGCAAAGAGACTGCGTTTCACAGGCCTTTGTAAGAGATGTTCCCGGTAGGCTGTAAGAGCACTGTGCAGAGCGAGTTGTTTCTTAGCTTCCCAAAGATCTGGAAGCAAGATGCTTTGGGGCCCAACTCGCCCTTTTTAAAGGAGACTGCACGTTGTGCCTTTCAGCTCTAGGGCAATGTGGCACACCCAGAGCAGAAGTTCTACTTCAGCCAGATAAGGCCTGCAAAGAAACTGCGTTTCACAGGCCTTTGTAAGAGATGTTCCCGGTAGGCTGTAAGAACACTGTGCAGAGCGAGTTGTTTTTTAGCTTCCCAAAGAGCTGGAAGCAAGATGCATTGTGGCCCAACACGCCCTTTGAAAAGGAGACTGCAGGTTGTGCCTTTCAGCTCTAGGGCAAAGTGGGACACCCAGAGCAGAAGTTCTACTTCAGCCAGTTGAGGCCTGCAAACAAACTGTGTTTCACAGGCCTTTGTAAGAGATGTTCCCGGTAGGCTGTAATAGCTATGTGCAGAGCGAGTTGTTTCTTAGCTTCCCAAAGAGCTGGAAGCAAGATGCTTTGGGGCCCAACACGCTGTTTGGAAAGAAGACTGCACATTGTGCCGTTCAGCTCTAGGGCAATGTAGCACACCCAGAGCAGAAGTTCTACTTCACCCAGATCAGGCCTGCAAAGAAACTGCGTTTCACAGGCCTTTGTAAGGGATGTTCCCGGTAGGCTGTAAGAGCACTGTGCAGAGCGAGTTGTTTCCCAGCTTCCCAAAGATCTGCAAGCAAGATGCTTTGGATCCCAACTCACCTTTTGGAAAGGAGACTGCACGTTGTGCCTTTCATCTCTAGGGCAATGTAGCACACCCAGAGCAGAAGTTCTACTTCACCCAGATCAAGCCTGCAAAGAAACTGCGTTTCACAGGCCTTTGTAAGAGAGGTTCCAGGTAGGCTGTAAGAGGTCTGTGGAGAGCAAGTTGTTTCATAGCTTTCCAAAGGCTGGAGGCAAGATGCTTTGGAGCCAAAGTCGCCCTTTGTTAAGAAGCCTGCACGTTGTGCCTTTCAGCTCCAGGGCAATGTGGCACACCCAGAGCAGACGTTCTCCTTCAGCCAGATGAGACCTGCAAAGAACTGCATTTCACAGGCCTTTGTAAGAGATGTTCCTGGTAGGCTGTAAGAGCACTGTTCAGGGCGAGTTGTTTCTTAGCTTCCCAAAGAGCTGGAAGCAAGATGCTTTTGGGCTCAACTCGCCCTTTGGAAAGAAGACTGCACGTTGTGCCTTTCAGCTCTAGGGCAATGTAGCACACTCAGAGCAGAAGTTCTACTTCAGCCAGATCAGGCCTGCAAAGATACTGCGTTTCAAAGGCCTTTTTAAGAGATGTTCCCGGTAGACTGTGAGAGAACTGTGCTGAGCGAGTTGTTTCTTAGCTTCCCAAGAGCTGGAAGCAAGATGCTTTGGGGCCCAAATCGCCCTTTGGAAAGAAGACAGCACTTTGTGCCTTGCAGCTCTAGGGCAATGTAGGACACCCAGAGCAGAAGTTCAACTTCACCCACATCAGGCCTGCAAAGAAAGTGCGTTTCACAGCCCTTTGTGACAGATGTCCCGGTAGGCAGGAAGCAAGATGCTTTGGGGTTCAACTCGCCCTTTGGAAAGAAGACTGCACGTTGTGCCTTTCAGCTCTAGGGCAATGTGGCACACCCAGAGAAGAAGTTCTTCTTCAGCCAGATCAGGACTGCAAAGAAACTGCGTTTCACAGGCCTTTGTAAGAGATGTTCCCAGTAGGCTGTAATAGCTATGTGCAGAGCAATTTGTTTCTTAGCTTCCCAAAGAGCTGGAAGCAAGATGCTTTGGGGCCCAACTCGCCCTTTGGAAAGAAGCGGCACATTGTGCCTTTCAGCTCTAGGGCAATGTGGCACACCCAGTGCAGAAGTTCTACTTCAGCCAGATGAGGCCTGCAAAGAAACTGCGTTTCACAGGCCTTTCTAAGAGATGTTCTCGGTAGGCTGTAAGAGCACTGTGCAGAGCGACTTGTTTCATAGCTTACCAAAGAGCTGAATGCAAGATGCTTTGGGGCCCAACTCGCCCTTTGGAAAGAAGACAGAACTTTGTGCCTTGAAGCTCTAAGGCAAGGTAGCACACCCAGAGCAGAAGTTCTACTTCAGCCAGATCAGGCCTGCAAAGAAACTGCGTTTCACCGGCCTTTGTAACAGATGTCCCGGTAGGCTGGAAGCAAGATGCTTTGGGGCCCAACTCGCCGTTTGGAAAGAAGCCTGCACGTTGTGCCTTTCCGCTCTAGGGAAATGTAGCACACCCAGAGCAGAAGTTCTACTTAAACCAGATCCGGCCTGCAAAGACACTGCGTTTCTCAGGTCTTTGTAAGGGATGTTCCCGGTAGGCAGTAAGAGCACTGTGCAGAGCGAGTTGTTTCTTAGCGTCCCGAAGAGCTGGAAGCAAGATGCGTTGGGGCCCAACTCGCCCTTTGTCAAGAAGCCTGCACGTTGTGCCTTCCAGCTCTATGGCAATGTAGCACACTCAGAGCAGAAGTTCTACTTCAGCCAGAACAGGCCTGCAAAAAAACGGCGTTTCACAGGCCTTTGTAACAGATGTTCCCGGTAAGCTGTAAGAGCAGTGTGCGGAGTGAGTTGTTTCTTAGCTTCCCAAAGAGCTGGAAGCAAGATGCGTTGGGTCCCAACTCGCCCATTGGAAAGGAGACTGCACATTGTGCCTTTCAGCTCTAGGGCAATGTAGCACACCCAAAGCAGAAGTTCTACTTCAGCCAGCTCAGGCCTGCAAAGAAACTGCGATTCACAGCCCTTTGTAAGAGATGTTCCCGGTTGTCTGCAAGAGCACTGTGCAGACCGAGCTTTTTCTTAGCTTCGCAAAGAGCTGGAAGCAAGATGCGTGGGGCCCAACTCGCACTTTTTTAAGAAGCCTGCACGTTGTGCCTTTCAGCTCTATGGCAGTGTAGCACACACAGAGCAGATGTTCTACTTCAGAGAGAACAGGCCTGCAAAGAAACTGCGTTTCACATGCCTTTGTAAGAGATGTTCCCGGTAGGCTGTAAGAGCACTGTGTAGAGCGATTTGTTTCTTAGCTTCCGAAAGAGCTGGAAGCAACATGCTACGGGGCCCAACTCGCCCTTTGGAAAGGAGACTGCACGTTGTGCCTTTCAGCTCTAGGGCAATGTAGCACACTCAGAGCAGAGGATCTACTTCAGCCAGAACAGGCCTGCAAATAACCTGCGTTTCACAGGCCTTTGTAAGAGATGTTGCCGGTAGGCTCTAAGAGCACTGTGCAGAGCGAGTTGTTTCTTAGCTTCCCAAAGAGCTGGAAGCAAGATGCGTGGGGGCCAACTCGCACTTTTTTAAGAAGCCTGCACGTTGTGCCTTTCAGCTCTATGGCAGTGTAGCACACACAGAGCAGAAGTTCTACTTCAGAGAGAACAGGCCTGCAAAGAAACTACGTTTCACATGCCTTTGTAAGAGATGTTCCCGGTAGGCTGTAAGAGCTATGTGCAGAGCAAGTTGTTTCTTAGCTTGCCAAAGAGCTGGAAGCAAGATGCTTTGAGGCCCAACTCGCCCTTTGGAAAGAAGCTGCACATTGTGCCTTTCAGCTCTAGGGCAAAGTAGCACACCCAGAGCAGAAGTCCTACTTCAGCCAGATCAGGCCTGCAAAGAAACTGCGTTTCACAGGCCATTGTAAGAGATGTTCCCGGTAGGTGGTAAGAGCTATGTGCAGAGCGAGTTGTTTCTTAGCTTCCCAAAGAGCTGGGAGCAAGATGCTTTGGGGCCCAACTCGCCCTTTGGAAAGAAGCTGCACATTGCGCATTGCAGCTCTAGGGCAATGTATGACATGTAGAGCTGAAGCTCCACTTCAGCAAGATCAGGCCTGCAAAGAAACTGCGTTTCACAGCCCTTTGTAACTGATGTCCCTGTAGGCATTAAGCAAGATGCTTTGGGGCCCATCTCGCCCTTTGGAAAGAACACTGCACGTTGTCCCTTTCAGCTCTAGGGCATTGTAGCACAGCCAGAGCAGAAGTTCGAATTCAGCCAGATCAGGCCTGCAAAGAAACTGCGTTTCACAGGCCTTTGTCAGAGATGTTCCTGGTAGGCTGTAAGAGCACTGTGCAGAGCGAGTTGTTTCTTAGCTTCCAAGAGCTGGAAGCAAGATTCTTTGAGGCAGAACTCACCCTTTGGAAAGGAGACAGCACGCTGTCCCTTTCAGCCCTAGGGCAATGTAGCACACCCAGAGCAGAAGTTCTACTTCAGCCAGATCAGGCCTGCAAAGAGACTGCGTTTCACAGGCCTTTGTAAGAGATGTTCCCGGTAGGCTGTAAGAGCACTGTGCAGAGCGAGTTGTTTCTTAGCTTCCCAAAGATCTGGAAGCAAGATGCTTTGGGGCCCAACTCGCCCTTTTTAAAGGAGACTGCACGTTGTGCCTTTCAGCTCTAGGGCAATGTGGCACACCCAGAGCAGAAGTTCTACTTCAGCCAGATAAGGCCTGCAAAGAAACTGCGTTTCACAGGCCTTTGTAAGAGATGTTCCCGGTAGGCTGTAAGAACACTGTGCAGAGCGAGTTGTTTTTTAGCTTCCCAAAGAGCTGGAAGCAAGATGCATTGTGGCCCAACACGCCCTTTGAAAAGGAGACTGCAGGTTGTGCCTTTCAGCTCTAGGGCAAAGTGGGACACCCAGAGCAGAAGTTCTACTTCAGCCAGTTGAGGCCTGCAAACAAACTGTGTTTCACAGGCCTTTGTAAGAGATGTTCCCGGTAGGCTGTAATAGCTATGTGCAGAGCGAGTTGTTTCTTAGCTTCCCAAAGAGCTGGAAGCAAGATGCTTTGGGGCCCAACTCGCTGTTTGGAAAGAAGACTGCACATTGTGCCGTTCAGCTCTAGGGCAATGTAGCACACCCAGAGCAGAAGTTCTACTTCACCCAGATCAGGCCTGCAAAGAAACTGCGTTTCACAGGCCTTTGTAAGGGATGTTCCCGGTAGGCTGTAAGAGCACTGTGCAGAGCGAGTTGTTTCCCAGCTTCCCAAAGATCTGCAAGCAAGATGCTTTGGATCCCAACTCACCTTTTGGAAAGGAGACTGCACGTTGTGCCTTTCATCTCTAGGGCAATGTAGCACACCCAGAGCAGAAGTTCTACTTCACCCAGATCAAGCCTGCAAAGAAACTGCGTTTCACAGGCCTTTGTAAGAGAGGTTCCAGGTAGGCTGTAAGAGGTCTGTGGAGAGCAAGTTGTTTCATAGCTTTCCAAAGGCTGGAGGCAAGATGCTTTGGAGCCAAAGTCGCCCTTTGTTAAGAAGCCTGCACGTTGTGCCTTTCAGCTCCAGGGCAATGTGGCACACCCAGAGCAGACGTTCTCCTTCAGCCAGATGAGACCTGCAAAGAACTGCATTTCACAGGCCTTTGTAAGAGATGTTCCTGGTAGGCTGTAAGAGCACTGTTCAGGGCGAGTTGTTTCTTAGCTTCCCAAAGAGCTGGAAGCAAGATGCTTTTGGGCTCAACTCGCCCTTTGGAAAGAAGACTGCACGTTGTGCCTTTCAGCTCTAGGGCAATGTAGCACACTCAGAGCAGAAGTTCTACTTCAGCCAGATCAGGCCTGCAAAGATACTGCGTTTCAAAGGCCTTTTTAAGAGATGTTCCCGGTAGACTGTGAGAGAACTGTGCTGAGCGAGTTGTTTCTTAGCTTCCCAAGAGCTGGAAGCAAGATGCTTTGGGGCCCAAATCGCCCTTTGGAAAGAAGACAGCACTTTGTGCCTTGCAGCTCTAGGGCAATGTAGGACACCCAGAGCAGAAGTTCAACTTCACCCACATCAGGCCTGCAAAGAAAGTGCGTTTCACAGCCCTTTGTGACAGATGTCCCGGTAGGCAGGAAGCAAGATGCTTTGGGGTTCAACTCGCCCTTTGGAAAGAAGACTGCACGTTGTGCCTTTCAGCTCTAGGGCAATGTGGCACACCCAGAGAAGAAGTTCTTCTTCAGCCAGATCAGGACTGCAAAGAAACTGCGTTTCACAGGCCTTTGTAAGAGATGTTCCCAGTAGGCTGTAATAGCTATGTGCAGAGCAATTTGTTTCTTAGCTTCCCAAAGAGCTGGAAGCAAGATGCTTTGGGGCCCAACTCGCCCTTTGGAAAGAAGCGGCACATTGTGCCTTTCAGCTCTAGGGCAATGTGGCACACCCAGTGCAGAAGTTCTACTTCAGCCAGATGAGGCCTGCAAAGAAACTGCGTTTCACAGGCCTTTCTAAGAGATGTTCTCGGTAGGCTGTAAGAGCACTGTGCAGAGCGACTTGTTTCATAGCTTACCAAAGAGCTGAATGCAAGATGCTTTGGGGCCCAACTCGCCCTTTGGAAAGAAGACAGAACTTTGTGCCTTGAAGCTCTAAGGCAAGGTAGCACACCCAGAGCAGAAGTTCTACTTCAGCCAGATCAGGCCTGCAAAGAAACTGCGTTTCACCGGCCTTTGTAACAGATGTCCTGGTAGGCTGGAAGCAAGATGCTTTGGGGCCCAACTCGCCGTTTGGAAAGAAGACTGCACATTGTGCCATTCAGGTCTAGGTCAATGTAGCACACCCAGAGCAGAAGTTCTACTTAAACCAGATCAGGCCTGCAAAGACACTGCGTTTCACAGGTCTTTGTAAGGGATGTTCCCGGTAGGCAGTAAGAGCACTGTGCAGAGCGAGTTGTTTCTTAGCGTCCCGAAGAGCTGGAAGCAAGATGCGTTGGGGCCCAACTCGCCCTTTGTCAAGAAGCCTGCACGTTGTGCCTTCCAGCTCTATGGCAATGTAGCACACTCAGAGCAGAAGTTCTACTTCAGCCGGAACAGGCCTGCAAAGAAACGGCGTTTCACAGGCCTTTGTAACAGATGTTCCCGGTAAGCTGTAAGAGCAGTGTGCGGAGTGAGTTGTTTCTTAGCTTGCCAAAGAGCTGGAAGCAAGATGCGTTGGGTCCCAACTCGCCCATTGGAAAGGAGACTGCACATTGTGCCTTTCAGCTCTAGGGCAATGTAGCACACCCAAAGCAGAAGTTCTACTTCAGCCAGCTCAGGCCTGCAAAGAAACTGCGATTCACAGCCCTTTGTAAGAGATGTTCCCGGTTGGCTGCAAGAGCACTGTGCAGACCGAGCTTTTTCTTAGCTTCGCAAAGAGCTGGAAGCAAGATGCGTGGGGCCCAACTCGCACTTTTTTAAGAAGCCTGCACGTTGTGCCTTTCAGCTCTATGGCAGTGTAGCACACACAGAGCAGATGTTCTACTTCAGAGAGAACAGGCCTGCAAAGAAACTGCGTTTCACATGCCTTTGTAAGAGATGTTCCCGGTAGGCTGTAAGAGCACTGTGTAGAGCGATTTGTTTCTTAGCTTCCGAAAGAGCTGGAAGCAACATGCTACGGGGCCCAACTCGCCCTTTGGAAAGGAGACTGCACGTTGTGCCTTTCAGCTCTAGGGCAATGTAGCACACTCAGAGCAGAGGATCTACTTCAGCCAGAACAGGCCTGCAAAGAACCTGCGTTTCACAGGCCTTTGTAGGAGATGTTGCCGGTAGGCTCTAAGAGCACTGTGCAGAGCGAGTTGTTTCTTAGCTTCCCAAAGAGCTGGAAGCAAGATGCGTGGGGGCCAACTCGCACTTTTTTAAGAAGCCTGCACGTTGTGCCTTTCAGCTCTATGGCAGTGTAGCACACACAGAGCAGAAGTTCTACTTCAGAGAGAACAGGCCTGCAAAGAAACTACGTTTCACATGCCTTTGTAAGAGATGTTCCCGGTAGGCTGTAAGAGCACTGTGTAGAGCGATTTGTTTCTTAGCATCCGAAAGAGCTGGAAGCAACATGCTACGGGGCCCAACTCGCCCTTTGGAAAGGAGACTGCACAGTGTGCCTTTCAACTCTAGGGCAATGTAGCACACTCAGAGCAGAAGATCTACTTCAGCCAGAGCAGGCCTGCAAAGAACCTGCGTTTCACAGGCCTTTGTAAGAGATGTTCCCAGTAGGCTGTAAGTGCACTGTGCAGAGCGAGTTGTTTCTTAGCTTCCCAAAGAGCTGGAAGCAAGATGCTTTGGGGCCCAACTCGCCCTTTGGAAAGGAGACTCCACGTTGTGCCTTGCAGCTCTAGGGCAAGGTAGCACACCCAGAGCAGAAGTTCAACTTCAGCCAGATCAGGCCTGCAAAGAAACTGAGTTTCACAGGCCTTTGTAAGAGTTGTTCCCGGTAGGCTGTAAAAACACTGTGCAGAGCGAGTTGTTTCCCAGCTTCCCAAAGATCTGCAAGCAAGATGCTATGGGCCCCAACTCACCTTTTGGAAAGGAGACTGCACGTTGTGCCTTTCAGTTCTAGGGCAATGTGGCACACCCAGAGCAGAAGTTCTACTCCAGCCAGATGACGCCTGCAAAGAAACTGCCTTTCACAGGCCTTTGTAACAGATGTCCCGGTAGGCTTGAAGCAAGATGCTTTGGGGCCCAACTCACCTTTTTGAAAGGAGACTGCACGTTGTGCCTTTCAGCTCTAGGGCAATGTGGCACACCCAGAGCAGAAGTTCTACTTCAGCCAGGTGAGGCCTGCAAAGAAACTGCGTTTCACAGGCCTTTGTAAGAGATGTTCCCGGTAGGCTGTAAGAGCACTGTGCAGAGCGAGTTGTTTCTTAGCTTCCCAAAGAGCTAGAAGCAAGATGCTTTGAGGCCCAAATCGCCCTTTGGAAAGAAGACAGCACTTTGTGCCTTGCAGCTCTAGGGCGAGGTAGCACACCCAGAGCAGAAGTTCTATTTCAGCCAGATCAGTCCTGCAAAGAAACTGCGTTTCACAGGCCTCTGTAACAGATGTCCCGCTAGGCAGGAAGCAAGATGCTTTGGGGCCCAACTCGCCCTTTGGAAAGAAGACTGCACGCTGTGCCTTTCAGCCCTAGTGCAATGTGGCACACCCAGAGCAGAAGTTCTACTTCAGCCAGATGAGGCCTGCAAGGAAACTGCGTTTCACAGGCCTTTGTAAGAGATGTTCCCGGTAGGCTGTAAGAACACTGTGCAGAGCGAGCTGTTTCTTAGCTTCCCAAAGAGCTCTAAGCAAATGCTTTGGGGCCCAACTCGCCCTTTGTTAAGAAGCCTGCACGTTGTGCCTTTCAGCTCTATGGCCATGTAGCACACTCAGAGCAGAAGTTCTACTTCATCCAGAAGAGGCCTGCAAAGGAACTGCGTTTCACAGGACTTTGTAAGAGATGTTCCCGGTAGGCTGTAAGAGCACTGTGCAGAGCGAGTTGTTATTTAGCTTCCGAAAGAGATGGAAGCAAGATGCTTTGGGGCCCATCTCGACCTTTGGAAAGGAGAGTGCACGTTGTGCCTTTGAGCTCTAGGGCAATGTAGCACACTCAGAGCAGAAGATCTACTTCAGTCAGATCAGGCCTGCAAAGAAACTGCGTTTCACAAGCCTCTGTAACAGATGTCCTTGTAGGCTGGAAGCAAGATGCTTTGGGGCCCAACTCGCCCTTTGGAAAGAAGACTTGACCTTGTGCCGTTCAGCTCTAGGGCAATGTATCACACCCAGAGCAGAATTTCTACTTCAGCCAGATCAGGCCTGCAAAGAAAGTGCGTTTCACAGGCCTTTGTAAGGGATGTTCCCGGTAGGCTGTAAGAGCACTGTGCAGAGCGAGTTGTTTCTTAGCTTCCCAAAGAGCTGCAAGCAAGATGCTGTGGGGATCAACTCGCCCTTTGGAAAGGAGACTGCACGTTGTGACTTTAGGCTCTAGAGCAATGTTGCACACCCAGAGCAGAAGTTCTACTTCAGCCAGATGAGGCATGCAAAGAACCTGCGTTTCACAGGCCTTTGTAAGAGATGTTCCCGTTTGCTTGTAAGAGTGATGTGCAGAGCGATTTGTTTCTTAGCTTCCCACAGAGCTGGAAGCAAGATGCTTTGGCGCCCAAATCGCCCTTTGGAAAGTAGACAGCACTTTGTGCCTTGCAGCTCTAGGGCAAGGTAGCACACCCAGAGCAGAATTTCTACTTCAGCCAGATCTGGCCTGCAAAGAAACTGCGTTTCACAGGCCTTTGGAAGAGATGTTCCCGGTAGTCTGTAAGAGCACTGTGCAGAGCGAGTTGTTTCTTAGCTTCCCAAAGAGCTGGAAGCAAGATGCTTTGGGGCCCAACTCACCCTTGGTTAAGAAGCCTGCACGTTGTGCCTTTCAGCTCTAGGGCAATGTGGCACCTCCAGAGCAGAGGTTCTACTTCAGCCAGATCAGGCCTGCTAAGAAACTGCGTTTCACAGGCCTCTGTAACAGATGTCACGGTAGGCAGGAAGCAAGATGCTTTGGGGCCCAACTCGCCCTTTAGAAAGGAGACTGCCCGTTGTGCCCTTCAGCCCTAGGGCAATGTGGCACACCCAGAGCAGAAGTTCTACTTCAACCACATCAGGCCTGCAAAGAAACTGAGTTTCACAGGCCTTTCTAAGAGATGTTCCCGGTAGGCTGTAAGAGCATTGTGCTGAGCGAGTTGTTTCTTAGCTTCCCTTAGAGCTAGAAGCAAGATGCTTTGGGGACCAACTCGCCCTTGGTTAAGAAGCCTGCACGTTGTGCCTTTCAGCTCTAGGTCAATGTGGCACACCCAGAGCAGAAGTTCGACTTCGGCCAGGTGAGGCCTGCAAATAAACTGCGTTTCACAGGCCTTTGTAAGAGATGTTCTCGGTAGGCTGTAAGAGCACTGTGCAGAGCGACTTGTTTCATAGCTTCTCAGAGAGCTGAATGCAAGATGCTTTGGGGCACAACTCGCCCTTTGGAAAGAAGACAGAACTTTGTGCCTTGCAGCTCTAAGGCAAGGTAGCACACCCAGAGCAGAAGTTCTACTTCAGCCAGATCAGGCCTGCAAGGAAACTGCGTTTCACAGGCCTCTGTAAGAGAAGTTCCCGGTAGGCTGTAAGAGCACTGTGCAGAGTAAGTTGTTTCTTAGCTTCCCAAAGAGCTGGAAGCAAGATGCATTGGGGCCAACTCGCCGTTTGTTAAGAAGCCTGAACGTTGTGACTTTCAGCTCTAGGGGATTGTAGCACACTCAGAGCAGAAATTCTACTTCAGCCAGATCAGGCCTGCAAATAAACTGCGTTTCACAGGCCTTTGTAGCAGATGTCCCGGTTGGCTGGATGCAAGATGCTTTGGGGCCCAACTCGTCCTTTGGAAAGAAGACTGCACGTTGTGCCTTTCAGCTCTAGGGCAATGTGGCACACCAAGAGCAGAAGTTCTACTTCAGCCAGATCAGGCCTGCAAAGAAACTGCGTTTCACAGGCCTTTGTAAGAGATGTTCCCAGTAGGCTGTAAGAGCACTGTTCAGGGCGAGTTGTTTCTTAGCTTCCCAAAGAGCTGGAAGCAAGATGCTTTTGGGCTCAACTCGCCCTTTGGAAAGAAGACTGCACGTTGTGCCTTTCAGCTCTATGGCAATGTAGCACACTCAGAGCAGAAGTTCTACTTCAGCCAGATCAGGCCTGCAAAGATACTGCGTTTCAAAGGCCTTTTTAAGAGATGTTCCCGGAAGACTGTGAGAGAACTGTGCTGAGGGAGTTGTTTCTTAGCTTCCCAAGAGCTGGAAGCAAGATGCTTTGGGGCCCAAATCGCCCTTTGGAAAGAAGACAGCACTTTGTTCCTTGCAGCTCTAGGGCAATGTAGGACACCCAGAGCAGAAGTTCAACTTCAGCCAGATCAGGCCTGCAAAGAAAGTGCGTTTCACAGCCCTTTGTGACAGATGTCCCGGTAGGCAGGAAGCAAGATGCTTTGGGGCTCAACTCGCCCTTTGGAAAGAAGACTGCACGTTGTGCCTTTCAGCTCTAGGGCAATGTGGCACACCCAGAGAAGAAGTTCTACTTCAGCCAGATCAGGACTGCAAAGAAACTGCGTTTCACAGGCTTTTGTGAAAGATGTTCCCGGTAGGCTGTAAGAGCACTGTGCAGAGCGAGTTGTTTCTTATCTTCCCAAAGAGCTGGAACCAAGATGCTTTGGGGCCCAACTCGCCCTTTGGAAAGGAGACTGCACGTTGTGCCTTTCAGCTCTAGGGCAATGTGGCACACCCAGAGCAGAAGTTCTACTTCGGCAAGATGAGGCCTTCAAAGAAAATGCGTTTCACAGGCCTTTGTAAGAGATGTTCCCGGTAGGCTGTAAGAGCTATGTGCAGAGCAAGTTGTTTCTTACTTTCCAAAGAGCTGGAAGCAAGATGCTTTGGGGCCCAACTCGCCCTTTGGAAAGAAGCTGCACATTGTGCCTTTCAGCTCTAGGGCAATATAGCACACCCAGAGCAGAAGTTCTACTTCACCCAGATCAGGCCTTCAAAGAAACTGCGTTTCACAGGCCTTTGTAAGAGATGTTCCCGGAAGGCGGTAAGAGCTATGTGCAGAGCGAGTTGTTTCTTAGCTTCCCAAAGAGCTGGGAGCAAGATGCTTTGTGGCCCAACTCGCCCTTTGGAAAGAAGCTGCACATTGTGCCTTGCAGCTCTAGGGCAATGTATGACACGCAGAGCAGAAGTTCCACTTCAGCAAGATCAGGCCTGCAAAGAAACTGCGTTTCACAGCCCTTTGTAACTGATGTCCCTGTAGGCAGGAAGCAAGATGCTTTGGGGCCCATCTCGCCCTTTGGAAAGAACACTGCACGTTGTGCCTTTCAGCTCTAGGGCAATGTAGCACACCCAGAGCAGAAGTTCGTATTCAGCCAGATCAGGCCTGCAAAGAAACTGAGTTTCACAGGCCTTTGTAAGAGATGTTCCTGGTAGGCTGTAAGAGCACTGTGCAGAGCGAGTTGTTTCTTAGCTTCCCAATGAGCTGGAACCAAGATGATTTGGGGCCCAACTCGCCCTTTGGAAAGAGGACTGCACGTTGTGCCTTTCAGCTCTAGGGCAATGTGGCACACCCAGAGCAGAAGTTCTACTTCAGCCAGATCAGGCGTGCAAAGAAACTGCGTTTCACAGGCCTTTGTAAGAGATATTCCCGGTAGGCTGTAAGAGCACTGTGCAGAGCGAGTTGTTTCTTAGCTTCCCAAAGATCTGGAAGCAAGATGCTTTGGGGCCCAACTCGCCCTTTTTAAAGGAGACTGCACGTTGTGCCTTTCAGCTCTAGGGCAATGTGGCACACCCAGAGCAGAAGTTCTACTTCAGCCAGATCAGGCCTGCAAAGAAACTGCGTTTCACAGGCCTTTGTAAGAGATGTTCCCGGTAGGCTGTAAGAACACTGTGCAGAGCGCGTTGTTTCTCAGCTTCCCAAAGAGCTGGAAGCAAGATGGTTTGGGGCCCAAGTTGCCCTTTGGAAAGGAGACTGCACGTTGTGCCTTTCAGCTCTAGGGCAATGTGGAACACCCAGAGCAGAAGTTCTACTTCAGCCAGATCAGGCCTGCAAAGAAACTGCGTTTCAGAGGCCTTTGTAAGAGATGTTCCTGGTAGGCTGTAAGAACACTGTGCAGAGCGAGTTGTTTTTTAGCTTCCCAAAGATCTGGAAGCAAGATGCTTTGTGGCGCAACTCGCCCTTTCGAATGGAGACTGCAGGTTGTGCCTTTCAGCTCTAGGGCAATGTGGCACACCCAGAGCAGAAGTTCTACTTCAGCCAGTTGAGGCCTGCAAAGAAACTGCGTTTCACTGGCCTTTGTAAGAGATGTTCCCGGTAGGCTGTAATAGGTATGTGCAGAGCAATTTGTTTCTTAGCTTCCCAAAGAGCTGGAAGCAAGATGCTTTGGGGCCCAACTCGCCCTTTGGAAAGAAGCTGCACATTGTGCCTTTCAGCTCTAGGGCAATGTAGCACACCCAGAGCAGAAGTTCTACTCCAGCCAGGTGAGGCCTGAAAAGAAACTGCGTTTCACAGGCCTTTGTAAGAGTTGTTCCCGGTAGGCTGTAAAAACACTGTGCAGAGCGAGTTGTTTCCCAGCTTCCCAAAGATCTGCAAGCAAGATGCTTTGGGCCCCAACTCACCTTTTGGAAAGGAGACTGCACGTTGTGCCTTTCAGTTCTAGGGCAATGTGGCACACCCAGAGCAGAAGTTCTACTCCAGCCAGATGACGCCTGCAAAGAAACTGCGTTTCACAGGCCTTTGTAACAGATGTCTCGGTAGGCTGGAAGCAAGATGCTTTGGGGCCCAACTCGCCGTTTGGAAAGAAGACTGCACATTGTGCCGTTCAGCTCTAGGGCAATGTAGCACACCCAGAGCAGAAGTTCTACTTCAACCAGATCAGGCCTGCAAAGAAACTGCGTTTCACAGGCCTGTGTAAGAGATGTTCCCGGTAGGCTGTAAGAGCACTGTGCAGAGCGAGTTGTTTCCCAGCTTCCCAAAGATCTGCAAGCAAGATGCTTTGGATCCCAACTCACCTTTTGGAAAGGAGACTGCACGTTGTGCCTTTCAGCTCTAGGGCAATGTGGCACACCCAGAGCAGAAGTTCTACTTCAGTCAGGTGAGGCCTGCAAAGAAACTGCGTTTCACAGGCCTTTGTAAGGGATGTTCCCGGCAGGCTTTAGGAGCACTGTGCAGAGCGAGTTGTTTCTTAGCTTCCCCAAGAGCTGGAAGCAAGATGCTTTGGGGCCCAAATCGCCCTTTGCAAAGAAGACAGCACTTTGTGCCTTGCAGCTCTAGGGCAAGGTAGCACACCCAGAGCAGAAGTTCTACTTCGGCCAGATCAGGCCTGCAAAGAAACTGCGTTTCACAGGCCTCTGTAACAGATGTCCCGCTGGGCAGGAAGCAAGATGCTTTGGGGCCCAACTCGCCCTTTGGAAAGAAGACTGCACGTTGTGCCTTTCAGCCCTAGTGCAATGTGACACACCCAGAGCAGAAGTTCTACTTCGGCCAGAGCAGGCCTGCAAGGAAAGTGCGTTTCACTGGCCTTTGTAAGAGATGTTCCCGGTAGGCTGTAAGAACACTGTGCAGAGCGAGCTGTTTCTTAGCTTCCCAAAGAGCTCTAAGCAAATGCTTTGGGGCTCAACTCGCCCTTTGTTAAGAAGCCTGCACGTTGTGCCTTTCAGCTTTATGGCCATGTAGCACACTCAGAGCAGAAGTTCTACTTCAGCCAGAACAGGCCTGCAAAGGATCTGCGTTTCACATGCCTTTGTAAGAGATGTTCCCGGTAGGCTGTAAGAGCACTGTGCAGAGCGAGTTGTTATTTAGCTTCCGAAAGAGATGGAAGCAAGATGCTTTGGGGCCCATCTCGACCTTTGGAAAGGAGAGTGCACGTTGTGCCTTTCAGCTCTAGGGCAATGTAGCACACTCAGAGCAGAAGTTCTACTTCAGCCGGATCAGGCCTGCAAGGAAACTGCGTTTCACAGGCCTTTGTAAGAGACGCTCCCGGTAGGCTGTAAAAGCACACTGCAGAGCGAGTTGTTTCTTAGCTTGCCAAAGAGCTTGAAGCCAGATGCTTTGGGGCCCAACTCGCAATCTGTTAAGAAGTCTGCACGTTGTGCCTTTCAGCTCTATGGCAATGTAGCACACCCAGAGCAGAAGTTCTACTTCAGCCAGAGCAGGCCTGCAAAGATACTGCGTTTCACAGGCCATTTTAAGAGAGGTTCCAAGTAGACTGTGAGAGCACTGTGCAGAGCGAGTTGTTTTTTAGCTTCCCAAGAGCTGGAAGCAAGATGCTTTGGGGCCGAAATCGCCCTTTGGAAAGAAGACAGCACTTTGTGCCTTGCAGCTCTAGGGCAATGTAGGACACCCAGAGCAGAAGTTCTACTTCAGCCAGATCAGGCCTGCAAAGAAACTGCGTTTCACAGCCCTTTGTAACAGATGTCCCTGTAGGCAGGAAGCAAGATGCTTTGGGGCCCATCTCGCCCTTTGGAAAGAAGACTGCACGTTGTGCCTTTCAGCTCTAGGGCAATGTAGCACACCCAGAGCAGAAGTTCTACTTCAGCCAGATCAGGCCTGCAAAGAAACAGCGTTTGACAGGCCTTTGTAAGAGATGTTCCTGGTAGGCTGTAAGAGCACTGTGCAGAACCGTTGTTTCTTAGCTTCCAAGAGCTGGAAGCAAGATGCTTTGAGGTCCAACTCGCCTTTGGAAAGGAGACAGCACGTTGTCCCTTTCAGCTCTAGGGCAATGTAGCACACCCAGAGCAGAAGTTCTACTTCAGCCAGATCAGGCCTGCAAAGAAACTGCGTTTCACAGGCCTTTGTAAGAGATGTTCCCGGTAGGCTGTAAGAGCACAGTGCTGAGCGAGTTGTTTCTTAGCTTCCCAAAGAGCTGGAAGCAAGATGCATTGGGGCCAACTCGCCGTTTGTTAAGAAGCCTGAACGTTGTGACTTTCAGCTCTAGGGGATTGTAGCACACTCAGAGCAGAAATTCTACTTCAGCCAGATCAGACCTGCAAATAAACTGCGTTTCACAGGCCTTTGTAGCAGATGTCCTGGTTGGCTGGAAGCAAGATGCTTTGGGGCCCAACTCGTCCTTTGGAAAGAAGACTGCACGTTTTGCCTTTCAGCTCTAGGGCAATGTGGCACACCCAGAGCAGAAGTTCTACTTCAGCCATATCAGGCCTGAAAAGAAACTGCGTTTCACCGGCCTTTGTAACAGATGTCCCGGTAGGCTGGAAGCAAGATGCTTTGGGGCCCAACTCGCCGTTTGGAAAGAAGACTGCACATTGTGCCTTTCAGGTATAGGGCAATATAGCACACCCAGAGCAGAAGTTCTACTTCAGCCAGATCAGGCCTGCAAGGAAACTGCGTTTCACAGGCCGTTGTAGCTGATGTCCCGGTTGGCTGGAAGCAAGATGCTTTGGGGCCCAACTCGTCCTTTGGAAAGAAGACTGCACGTTGTGCCTTCCAGCTCTAGGGCAATGTGGAACACCAAGAGCAGAAGTTGTACTTCAGCCAGATCAGGCTGCCAAGAAACTGCGTTTCACAGGCCTTTGTAAGAGATGTTCCCGGTAGGCTGTAAGAGCACTGTGCACAGTGAGCTGTTTCTTAGCTTCCCAAAGAGCTGGAAGCAAGATGCTTTGGGTCCCAACACGCCCTTTGGAAAGGAGACTGCATGTGGTGCCTTTCAGCTCTAGGGCAATGTGGCACACCCAGAGCAGAAGTTCTACTTCAGCCGGATCAGGCCTGCAAGGAAACTGCGTTTCACAGGCCTTTGTAAGAGATGTTCCCGGTAGGCTGTAAGAGCACTGTGCACAGTGAGCTGTTACTTAGCTTCCCAAGAGCTGGAAGCAAGATGCTTTGGGGCCGAAATCGCCCTTTGGAAAGAACACAGCACTTTGTGCCTTGCAGCTCTAGGGCAATGTAGGACACACAGAGCAGAAGTTCTACAGCAGCCAGATCAGGCCTGCAAAGAAACTGCGTTTGACAGGCCTTTGTAAGAGATGTTCCTGGTAGGCTGTAAGAGCACTGTGCAGAACCAGTTGTTTCTTAGCTTCCAAGAGCTGGAAGCAAGATGCTTTGAGGCCCAACTCGCTCTTTGGAAAGGAGACAGCACGTTGTCCCTTTCAGCTCTAGGGCAATGTAGCACACCCAGAGCAGAAGTTCTACTTCAGCCAGATCAGGCCTGCAAAGAAACTGCGTTTGACAGGCCTTTGTAAGAGATGTTCCCGGTAGGCTGTAAGAGCACAGTGCAGAGCGAGTTGTTTCTTAGCTTCCCAATGAGCTGGAACCAAGATGCTTTGGGGCCCAACACTCCCTTTGTTAAGAAGACTGCACGTTTTGCCTTTCAGCTCTAGGGCAATGTGGCACACCCAGAGCAGAAGTTCTACTTCAGCCAGATCAGGCCTGCAAAGAAACTGCGTTTCACAGGCCTTTGTAAGAGATGTTCCCGGTAGGCTGTAAGAGCACTGCGCAGAGCGAGTTGTTTCTTAGCTTCCCAAAGAGCTGCAAGCAAGATGCTTTGGGCCCCAAGTCGCCCTTTGGAAAGGAGACTGCATGTTGTGCCTTTCAGCTCTGGGGCAATGTGGCACACCAAGAGCAGAAGTTCTTCTTCAGCCAGATCAGGCCTGCAAAGAAACTGCGTGTCTCAGGCCTTTGTAAGAGATGTTCCCGGTAGGCTGTAAGAGCTATGTGCAGAGAAAGTTGTTTCTTAGCTTCCGAAAGAGCTGGAAGCAAGATGCATTGGGGCCAACTCGCCGTTTGTTAAGAAGCCTGAACGTTGTGACTTTCAGCTCTAGGGGATTGTAGCACACTCAGAGCAGAAATTCTACTTCAGCCAGATCAGGCCTGCAAATAAACTGCGTGTCACAGGCCTTTGTAGCAGATGTCCCGGTTGGCTGGACGCAAGATGCTTTGGGGCCCAACTCGTCCTTTGGAAAGAAGACTGCACGTTGTGCCTTTCAGCTCTAGGGCAATGTGGCACACCAAGAGCAGAAGTTCTACTTCAGCCAGATCAGGCCTGCAAGGAAACTGCGTTCCACATGCCTTTGTAAGAGATGCTCCCGGTAGGCTGTAAGAGCAGAGTGCAGAGCGAGTTGTTTCTTAGCTTGCCACAGAGCTTGAAGCCAGATGCTTTGGGGCCCAACTCGCCCTTTGTTAAGAAGCCTGCACGTTGTGCCTTTCAGCTCTATGGCAATGTAGCACACCCAGAGCAGAAGTTCTACTTCAGCCAGAGCAGGCCTGAAAAGAAACTGCGTTTCACAGGCCGTTGTAAGAGATGTTCCCGGTAGACTGTGAGAGCACTGTGCAGAGCGAGTTGTTTCTTTGCTTCCCAAAGCTGGAAGCAAGATGCTTTGGGGCCGAAATCGCCCTTTGGAAAGAAGACAGCACTTTGTGCCTTGCAGCTCTAAGGCAATGTAGGACAGGCAGAGCAGAAGATGTACTTCAGCCAGATCAGGCCTGCAAAGAAACTGCGTTTCACAGCCCTTTGTAACAGATGTCCCTGTAGGCAGGAAGCAAGATGCTTTGGGGCCCAACTCGCCCTTTGGAAAGGAGACTGCACGTTGTGCCTTTCAGCTCTAGGGCAATGTGGCACACCCAGAGCAGAAGTTCTACTTCAGCAAGATGAGGCCTTCAGAGAATATGCGTTACACAGGCCTTTGTAAGAGATGTTCCCGGTAGGCTGTAAGAGCTATGTGCAGAGCAAGTTGTTTCTTAGCTTGCCAAAGAGCTGGAAGCAAGATGCTTTGGGGCCCAACTCGCCCTTTGGAAAGAAGCTGCACATTGTGCCTTTCAGCTCTAGGGCAAAGTAGCACACCCAGAGCAGAAGTCCTACTTCAGCCAGATCAGGCCTGCAAAGAAACTGCGTTTCACAGGCCATTGTAAGAGATGTTCCCGGTAGGCGGTAAGAGCTATGTGCAGAGCGAGTTGTTTCTTAGCTTCCCAAAGAGCTGGGAGCAAGATGCTTTGGGGCCCAACTCGCCCTTTGGAAAGAAGCTGCACATTGTGCATTGCAGCTCTAGGGCAGTGTATGACATGTAGAGCTGAAGCTCCACTTCAGCAAGATCAGGCCTGCAAAGAAACTGCGTTTCACAGCCCTTTGTAACTGATGTCCCTGTAGGCATTAAGCAAGATGCTTTGGGGCCCATCTCGCCCTTTGGAAAGAACACTGCACGTTGTGCCTTTCAGCTCTAGGGCATTGTAGCACAGCCAGAGCAGAAGTTCGAATTCAGCCAGATCAGGCCTGCAAAGAAACTGCGTTTCACAGGCCTTTGTCAGAGATGTTCCTGGTAGGCTGTAAGAGCACTGTGCAGAGCGAGTTGTTTCTTAGCTTCCAAGAGCTGGAAGCAAGATTCTTTGAGGCAGAACTCACCCTTTGGAAAGGAGACAGCACGCTGTCCCTTTCAGCCCTAGGGCAATGTAGCACACCCAGAGCAGAAGTTCTACTTCAGCCAGATCAGGCCTGCAAAGAGACTGCGTTTCACAGGCCTTTGTAAGAGATGTTCCCGGTAGGCTGTAAGAGCTCTGTGCAGAGCGAGTTGTTTCTTAGCTTCCCAAAGATCTGGAAGCAAGATGCTTTGGGGCCCAACTCGCCCTTTTTAAAGGAGACTGCACGTTGTGCCTTTCAGCTCTAGGGCAATGTGGCACACCCAGAGCAGAAGTTCTACTTCAGCCAGATCAGGCCTGCAAAGAAACTGCGTTTCACAGGCCTTTGTAAGAGATGTTCCCGGTAGGCTGTAAGAACACTGTGCAGAGCGAGTTGTTTTTTAGCTTCCCAAAGAGCTGGAAGCAAGATGCATTGTGGCCCAACACGCCCTTTGAAAAGGAGACTGCAGGTTGTGCCTTTCAGCTCTAGGGCAAAGTGGGACACCCAGAGCAGAAGTTCTACTTCAGCCAGTTGAGGCCTGCAAACAAACTGTGTTTCACAGGCCTTTGTAAGAGATGTTCCCGGTAGGCTGTAATAGCTATGTGCAGAGCAATTTGTTTCTTAGCTTCCCAAAGAGCTGGAAGCAAGATGCTTTGGGGCCCAACTCGCTGTTTGGAAAGAAGACTGCACATTGTGCCGTTCAGCTCTAGGGCAATGTAGCACACCCAGAGCAGAAGTTCTACTTCAACCAGATCATGCCTGCAAAGAAACTGCGTTTCACAGGCCTTTGTAAGGGATGTTCCCGGTAGGCTGTAAGAGCACTGTGCAGAGCGAGTTGTTTCCCAGCTTCCCAAAGATCTGCAAGCAAGATGCTTTGGATCCCAACTCACCTTTTGGAAAGGAGACTGCACGTTGTGCCTTTCATCTCTAGGGCAATGTAGCACACCCAGAGCAGAAGTTCTACTTCACCCAGATCAAGCCTGCAAAGAAACTGCGTTTCACAGGCCTTTGTAAGAGAAGTTCCAGGTAGGCTGTAAGAGGTCTGTGGAGAGCAAGTTGTTTCATAGCTTTCCAAAGGCTGGAGGCAAGATGCTTTGGAGCCAAAGTCGCCCTTTGTTAAGAAGCCTGCACGTTGTGCCTTTCAGCTCCAGGGCAATGTGGCACACCCAGAGCAGACGTTCTCCTTCAGCCAGATGAGACCTGCAAAGAACTGCATTTCACAGGCCTTTGTAAGAGATGTTCCTGGTAGGCTGTAAGAGCACTGTTCAGGGCGAGTTGTTTCTTAGCTTCCCAAAGAGCTGGAAGCAAGATGCTTTTGGGCTCAACTCGCCCTTTGGAAAGAAGACTGCACGTTGTGCCTTTCAGCTCTAGGGCAACGTAGCACACTCAGAGCAGAAGTTCTACTTCAGCCAGATCAGGCCTGCAAAGATACTGCGTTTCAAAGGCCTTTTTAAGAGATGTTCCCGGTAGACTGTGAGAGAACTGTGCTGAGCGAGTTGTTTCTTAGCTTCCCAAGAGCTGGAAGCAAGATGCTTTGGGGCCCAAATCGCCCTTTGGAAAGAAGACAGCACTTTGTGCCTTGCAGCTCTAGGGAAATGTAGGACACCCAGAGCAGAAGTTCAACTTCACCCACATCAGGCCTGCAAAGAAAGTGCGTTTCACAGCCCTTTGTGACAGATGTCCCGGTAGGCAGGAAGCAAGATGCTTTGGGGCTCAACTCGCCCTTTGGAAAGAAGACTGCACGTTGTGCCTTTCAGCTCTAGGGCAATGTGGCACACCCAGAGAAGAAGTTCTTCTTCAGCCAGATCAGGACTGCAAAGAAACTGCGTTTCACAGGCCTTTGTAAGAGATGTTCCCAGTAGGCTGTAATAGCTATGTGCAGAGCAATTTGTTTCTTAGCTTCCCAAAGAGCTGGAAGCAAGATGCTTTGGGGCCCAACTCGCCCTTTGGAAAGAAGCGGCACATTGTGCCTTTCAGCTCTAGGGCAATGTGGCACACCCAGTGCAGAAGTTCTACTTCAGCCAGATGAGGCCTGCAAAGAAACTGCGTTTCACAGGCCTTTCTAAGAGATGTTCTCGGTAGGCTGTAAGAGCACTGTGCAGAGCGACTTGTTTCATAGCTTACCAAAGAGCTGAATGCAAGATGCTTTGGGGCCCAACTCGCCCTTTGGAAAGAAGACAGAACTTTGTGCCTTGAAGCTCTAAGGCAAGGTAGCACACCCAGAGCAGAAGTTCTACTTCAGCCAGATCAGGCCTGCAAAGAAACTGCGTTTCACCGGCCTTTGTAACAGATGTCCCGGTAGGCTGGAAGCAAGATGCTTTGGGGCCCAACTCGCCGTTTGGAAAGAAGCCTGCACGTTGTGCCTTTCTGCTCTAGGGAAATGTAGCACACCCAGAGCAGAAGTTCTACTTAAACCAGATCAGGCCTGCAAAGACACTGCGTTTCTCAGGTCTTTGTAAGGGATGTTCCCGGTAGGCAGTAAGAGCACTGTGCAGAGCGAGTTGTTTCTTAGCGTCCCGAAGAGCTGGAAGCAAGATGCGTTGGGGCCCAACTCGCCCTTTGTCAAGAAGCCTGCACGTTGTGCCTTCCAGCTCTATGGCAATGTAGCACACTCAGAGCAGAAGTTCTACTTCAGCCAGAACAGGCCTGCAAAAAAACGGCGTTTCACAGGCCTTTGTAACAGATGTTCCCGGTAAGCTGTAAGAGCAGTGTGCGGAGTGAGTTGTTTCTTAGCTTCCCAAAGAGCTGGAAGCAAGATGCGTTGGGTCCCAACTCGCCCATTGGAAAGGAGACTGCACATTGTGCCTTTCAGCTCTAGGGCAATGTAGCACACCCAAAGCAGAAGTTCTACTTCAGCCAGCTCAGGCCTGCAAAGAAACTGCGATTCACAGCCCTTTGTAAGAGATGTTCCCGGTTGGCTGCAAGAGCACTGTGCAGACCGAGCTTTTTCTTAGCTTCGCAAAGAGCTGGAAGCAAGATGCGTGGGGCCCAACTCGCACTTTTTTAAGAAGCCTGCACGTTGTGCCTTTCAGCTCTATGGCAGTGTAGCACACACAGAGCAGATGTTCTACTTCAGAGAGAACAGGCCTGCAAAGAAACTGCGTTTCACATGCCTTTGTAAGAGATGTTCCCGGTAGGCTGTAAGAGCACTGTGTAGAGCGATTTGTTTCTTAGCTTCCGAAAGAGCTGGAAGCAACATGCTACGGGGCCCAACTCGCCCTTTGGAAAGGAGACTGCACCTTGTGCCTTTCAGCTCTAGGGCAATGTAGCACACTCAGAGCAGAGGATCTACTTCAGCCAGAACAGGCCTGCAAAGAACCTGCGTTTCACAGGCCTTTGTAAGAGATGTTGCCGGTAGGCTCTAAGAGCACTGTGCAGAGCGAGTTGTTTCTTAGCTTCCCAAAGAGCTGGAAGCAAGATGCGTGGGGGCCAACTCGCACTTTTTTAAGAAGCCTGCACGTTGTGCCTTTCAGCTCTATGGCAGTGTAGCACACACAGAGCAGAAGTTCTACTTCAGAGAGAACAGGCCTGCAAAGAAACTACGTTTCACATGCCTTTGTAAGAGATGTTCCCGGTAGGCTGTAAGAGCTATGTGCAGAGCAAGTTGTTTCTTAGCTTGCCAAAGAGCTGGAAGCAAGATGCTTTGGGGCCCAACTCGCCCTTTGGAAAGAAGCTGCACATTGTGCCTTTCAGCTCTAGGGCAAAGTAGCACACCCAGAGCAGAAGTCCTACTTCAGCCAGATCAGGCCTGCAAAGAAACTGCGTTTCACAGGCCATTGTAAGAGATGTTCCCGGTAGGCGGTAAGAGCTATGTGCAGAGCGAGTTGTTTCTTAGCTTCCCAAAGAGCTGGGAGCAAGATGCTTTGGGGCCCAACTCGCCCTTTGGAAAGAAGCTGCACATTGCGCATTGCAGCTCTAGGGCAATGTATGACATGTAGAGCTGAAGCTCCACTTCAGCAAGATCAGGCCTGCAAAGAAACTGCGTTTCACAGCCCTTTGTAACTGATGTCCCTGTAGGCATTAAGCAAGATGCTTTGGGGCCCATCTCGCCCTTTGGAAAGAACACTGCACGTTGTCCCTTTCAGCTCTAGGGCATTGTAGCACAGCCAGAGCAGAAGTTCGAATTCAGCCAGATCAGGCCTGCAAAGAAACTGCGTTTCACAGGCCTTTGTCAGAGATGTTCCTGGTAGGCTGTAAGAGCACTGTGCAGAGCGAGTTGTTTCTTAGCTTCCAAGAGCTGGAAGCAAGATTCTTTGAGGCAGAACTCACCCTTTGGAAAGGAGACAGCACGCTGTCCCTTTCAGCCCTAGGGCAATGTAGCACACCCAGAGCAGAAGTTCTACTTCAGCCAGATGAGACCTGCAAAGAACTGCATTTCACAGGCCTTTGTAAGAGAGGTTCCAGGTAGGCTGTAAGAGGTCTGTGGAGAGCAAGTTGTTTCATAGCTTTCCAAAGGCTGGAGGCAAGATGCTTTGGAGCCAAAGTCGCCCTTTGTTAAGAAGCCTGCACGTTGTGCCTTTCAGCTCCAGGGCAATGTGGCACACCCAGAGCAGACGTTCTCCTTCAGCCAGATGAGACCTGCAAAGAACTGCATTTCACAGGCCTTTGTAAGAGATGTTCCTGGTAGGCTGTAAGAGCACTGTTCAGGGCGAGTTGTTTCTTAGCTTCCCAAAGAGCTGGAAGCAAGATGCTTTTGGGCTCAACTCGCCCTTTGGAAAGAAGACTGCACGTTGTGCCTTTCAGCTCTAGGGCAATGTAGCACACTCAGAGCAGAAGTTCTACTTCAGCCAGATCAGGCCTGCAAAGATACTGCGTTTCAAAGGCCTTTTTAAGAGATGTTCCCGGTAGACTGTGAGAGAACTGTGCTGAGCGAGTTGTTTCTTAGCTTCCCAAGAGCTGGAAGCAAGATGCTTTGGGGCCCAAATCGCCCTTTGGAAAGAAGACAGCACTTTGTGCCTTGCAGCTCTAGGGCAATGTAGGACACCCAGAGCAGAAGTTCAACTTCACCCACATCAGGCCTGCAAAGAAAGTGCGTTTCACAGCCCTTTGTGACAGATGTCCCGGTAGGCAGGAAGCAAGATGCTTTGGGGTTCAACTCGCCCTTTGGAAAGAAGACTGCACGTTGTGCCTTTCAGCTCTAGGGCAATGTGGCACACCCAGAGAAGAAGTTCTTCTTCAGCCAGATCAGGACTGCAAAGAAACTGCGTTTCACAGGCCTTTGTAAGAGATGTTCCCAGTAGGCTGTAATAGCTATGTGCAGAGCAATTTGTTTCTTAGCTTCCCAAAGAGCTGGAAGCAAGATGCTTTGGGGCCCAACTCGCCCTTTGGAAAGAAGCGGCACATTGTGCCTTTCAGCTCTAGGGCAATGTGGCACACCCAGTGCAGAAGTTCTACTTCAGCCAGATGAGGCCTGCAAAGAAACTGCGTTTCACAGGCCTTTCTAAGAGATGTTCTCGGTAGGCTGTAAGAGCACTGTGCAGAGCGACTTGTTTCATAGCTTACCAAAGAGCTGAATGCAAGATGCTTTGGGGCCCAACTCGCCCTTTGGAAAGAAGACAGAACTTTGTGCCTTGAAGCTCTAAGGCAAGGTAGCACACCCAGAGCAGAAGTTCTACTTCAGCCAGATCAGGCCTGCAAAGAAACTGCGTTTCACCGGCCTTTGTAACAGATGTCCTGGTAGGCTGGAAGCAAGATGCTTTGGGGCCCAACTCGCCGTTTGGAAAGAAGACTGCACATTGTGCCATTCAGGTCTAGGTCAATGTAGCACACCCAGAGCAGAAGTTCTACTTAAACCAGATCAGGCCTGCAAAGACACTGCGTTTCACAGGTCTTTGTAAGGGATGTTCCCGGTAGGCAGTAAGAGCACTGTGCAGAGCGAGTTGTTTCTTAGCGTCCCGAAGAGCTGGAAGCAAGATGCGTTGGGGCCCAACTCGCCCTTTGTCAAGAAGCCTGCACGTTGTGCCTTCCAGCTCTATGGCAATGTAGCACACTCAGAGCAGAAGTTCTACTTCAGCCGGAACAGGCCTGCAAAGAAACGGCGTTTCACAGGCCTTTGTAACAGATGTTCCCGGTAAGCTGTAAGAGCAGTGTGCGGAGTGAGTTGTTTCTTAGCTTGCCAAAGAGCTGGAAGCAAGATGCGTTGGGTCCCAACTCGCCCATTGGAAAGGAGACTGCACATTGTGCCTTTCAGCTCTAGGGCAATGTAGCACACCCAAAGCAGAAGTTCTACTTCAGCCAGCTCAGGCCTGCAAAGAAACTGCGATTCACAGCCCTTTGTAAGAGATGTTCCCGGTTGGCTGCAAGAGCACTGTGCAGACCGAGCTTTTTCTTAGCTTCGCAAAGAGCTGGAAGCAAGATGCGTGGGGCCCAACTCGCACTTTTTTAAGAAGCCTGCACGTTGTGCCTTTCAGCTCTATGGCAGTGTAGCACACACAGAGCAGATGTTCTACTTCAGAGAGAACAGGCCTGCAAAGAAACTGCGTTTCACATGCCTTTGTAAGAGATGTTCCCGGTAGGCTGTAAGAGCACTGTGTAGAGCGATTTGTTTCTTAGCTTCCGAAAGAGCTGGAAGCAACATGCTACGGGGCCCAACTCGCCCTTTGGAAAGGAGACTGCACCTTGTGCCTTTCAGCTCTAGGGCAATGTAGCACACTCAGAGCAGAGGATCTACTTCAGCCAGAACAGGCCTGCAAAGAACCTGCGTTTCACAGGCCTTTGTAGGAGATGTTGCCGGTAGGCTCTAAGAGCACTGTGCAGAGCGAGTTGTTTCTTAGCTTCCCAAAGAGCTGGAAGCAAGATGCGTGGGGGCCAACTCGCACTTTTTTAAGAAGCCTGCACGTTGTGCCTTTCAGCTCTATGGCAGTGTAGCACACACAGAGCAGAAGTTCTACTTCAGAGAGAACAGGCCTGCAAAGAAACTACGTTTCACATGCCTTTGTAAGAGATGTTCCCGGTAGGCTGTAAGAGCACTGTGTAGAGCGATTTGTTTCTTAGCTTCCGAAAGAGCTGGAAGCAACATGCTACGGGGCCCAACTCGCCCTTTGGAAAGGAGACTGCACAGTGTGCCTTTCAACTCTAGGGCAATGTAGCACACTCAGAGCAGAAGATCTACTTCAGCCAGCGCAGGCCTGCAAAGAACCTGCGTTTCACAGGCCTTTGTAAGAGATGTTCCCAGTAGGCTGTAAGTGCACTGTGCAGAGCGAGTTGTTTCTTAGCTTCCCAAAGAGCTGGAAGCAAGATGCTTTGGGGCCCAACTCGCCCTTTGGAAAGGAGACTCCACGTTGTGCCTTGCAGCTCTAGGGCAAGGTAGCACACCCAGAGCAGAAGTTCAACTTCAGCCAGATCAGGCCTGCAAAGAAACTGAGTTTCACAGGCCTTTGTAAGAGTTGTTCCCGGTAGGCTGTAAAAACACTGTGCAGAGCGAGTTGTTTCCCAGCTTCCCAAAGATCTGCAAGCAAGATGCTATGGGCCCCAACTCACCTTTTGGAAAGGAGACTGCACGTTGTGCCTTTCAGTTCTAGGGCAATGTGGCACACCCAGAGCAGAAGTTCTACTCCAGCCAGATGACGCCTGCAAAGAAACTGCCTTTCACAGGCCTTTGTAACAGATGTCCCGGTAGGCTTGAAGCAAGATGCTTTGGGGCCCAACTCACCTTTTTGAAAGGAGACTGCACGTTGTGCCTTTCAGCTCTAGGGCAATGTGGCACACCCAGAGCAGAAGTTCTACTTCAGCCAGGTGAGGCCTGCAAAGAAACTGCGTTTCACAGGCCTTTGTAAGAGATGTTCCCGGTAGGCTGTAAGAGCACTGTGCAGAGCGAGTTGTTTCTTAGCTTCCCAAAGAGCTAGAAGCAAGATGCTTTGAGGCCCAAATCGCCCTTTGGAAAGAAGACAGCACTTTGTGCCTTGCAGCTCTAGGGCGAGGTAGCACACCCAGAGCAGAAGTTCTATTTCAGCCAGATCAGTCCTGCAAAGAAACTGCGTTTCACAGGCCTCTGTAACAGATGTCCCGCTAGGCAGGAAGCAAGATGCTTTGGGGCCCAACTCGCCCTTTGGAAAGAAGACTGCACGCTGTGCCTTTCAGCCCTAGTGCAATGTGGCACACCCAGAGCAGAAGTTCTACTTCAGCCAGATCAGGCCTGCAAGGAAACTGCGTTTCACAGGCCTTTGTAAGAGATGTTCCCGGTAGGCTGTAAGAACACTGTGCAGAGCGAGCTGTTTCTTAGCTTCCCAAAGAGCTCTAAGCAAATGCTTTGGGGCCCAACTCGCCCTTTGTTAAGAAGCCTGCACGTTGTGCCTTTCAGCTCTATGGCCATGTAGCACACTCAGAGCAGAAGTTCTACTTCATCCAGAAGAGGCCTGCAAAGGAACTGCGTTTCACAGGACTTTGTAAGAGATGTTCCCGGTAGGCTGTAAGAGCACTGTGCAGAGCGAGTTGTTATTTAGCTTCCGAAAGAGATGGAAGCAAGATGCTTTGGGGCCCATCTCGACCTTTGGAAAGGAGAGTGCACGTTGTGCCTTTGAGCTCTAGGGCAATGTAGCACACTCAGAGCAGAAGATCTACTTCAGTCAGATCAGGCCTGCAAAGAAACTGCGTTTCACAAGCCTCTGTAACAGATGTCCTTGTAGGCTGGAAGCAAGATGCTTTGGGGCCCAACTCGCCCTTTGGAAAGAAGACTTGACCTTGTGCCGTTCAGCTCTAGGGCAATGTATCACACCCAGAGCAGAATTTCTACTTCAGCCAGATCAGGCCTGCAAAGAAAGTGCGTTTCACAGGCCTTTGTAAGGGATGTTCCCGGTAGGCTGTAAGAGCACTGTGCAGAGCGAGTTGTTTCTTAGCTTCCCAAAGAGCTGCAAGCAAGATGCTGTGGGGATCAACTCGCCCTTTGGAAAGGAGACTGCACGTTGTGACTTTAGGCTCTAGAGCAATGTTGCACACCCAGAGCAGAAGTTCTACTTCAGCCAGATGAGGCATGCAAAGAACCTGCGTTTCACAGGCCTTTGTAAGAGATGTTCCCGTTTGCTTGTAAGAGTGATGTGCAGAGCGATTTGTTTCTTAGCTTCCCACAGAGCTGGAAGCAAGATGCTTTGGCGCCCAAATCGCCCTTTGGAAAGTAGACAGCACTTTGTGCCTTGCAGCTCTAGGGCAAGGTAGCACACCCAGAGCAGAATTTCTACTTCAGCCAGATCTGGCCTGCAAAGAAACTGCGTTTCACAGGCCTTTGGAAGAGATGTTCCCGGTAGTCTGTAAGAGCACTGTGCAGAGCGAGTTGTTTCTTAGCTTCCCAAAGAGCTGGAAGCAAGATGCTTTGGGGCCCAACTCACCCTTGGTTAAGAAGCCTGCACGTTGTGCCTTTCAGCTCTAGGGCAATGTGGCACCTCCAGAGCAGAGGTTCTACTTCAGCCAGATCAGGCCTGCTAAGAAACTGCGTTTCACAGGCCTCTGTAACAGATGTCACGGTAGGCAGGAAGCAAGATGCTTTGGGGCCCAACTCGCCCTTTAGAAAGGAGACTGCCCGTTGTGCCCTTCAGCCCTAGGGCAATGTGGCACACCCAGAGCAGAAGTTCTACTTCAACCACATCAGGCCTGCAAAGAAACTGAGTTTCACAGGCCTTTGTAAGAGATGTTCCCGGTAGGCTGTAAGAGCATTGTGCTGAGCGAGTTGTTTCTTAGCTTCCCTTAGAGCTAGAAGCAAGATGCTTTGGGGACCAACTCGCCCTTGGTTAAGAAGCCTGCACGTTGTGCCTTTCAGCTCTAGGTCAATGTGGCACACCCAGAGCAGAAGTTCGACTTCGGCCAGGTGAGGCCTGCAAATAAACTGCGTTTCACAGGCCTTTGTAAGAGATGTTCTCGGTAGGCTGTAAGAGCACTGTGCAGAGCGACTTGTTTCATAGCTTCTCAGAGAGCTGAATGCAAGATGCTTTGGGGCACAACTCGCCCTTTGGAAAGAAGCTGCACATTGTGCCTTTCAGCTCTAGGGCAATGTAGCACACCCAGAGCAGAAGTTCTACTCCAGCCAGGTGAGGCCTGAAAAGAAACTGCGTTTCACAGGCCTTTGTAAGAGTTGTTCCC
Source organism: Equus caballus (assembly GCF_041296265.1). Lineage (NCBI taxonomy): Eukaryota > Metazoa > Chordata > Mammalia > Perissodactyla > Equidae > Equus > Equus caballus. The sequence goes on from NC_091695.1 coordinate 19,244,156, forward strand.
GGTAGGCTGTAAAAACACTGTGCAGAGCGAGTTGTTTCCCAGCTTCCCAAAGATCTGCAAGCAAGATGCTTTGGGCCCCAACTCACCTTTTGGAAAGGAGACTGCACGTTGTGCCTTTCAGTTCTAGGGCAATGTGGCACACCCAGAGCAGAAGTTCTACTCCAGCCAGATGACGCCTGCAAAGAAACTGCGTTTCACAGGCCTTTGTAACAGATGTCTCGGTAGGCTGGAAGCAAGATGCTTTGGGGCCCAACTCGCCGTTTGGAAAGAAGACTGCACATTGTGCCGTTCAGCTCTAGGGCAATGTAGCACACCCAGAGCAGAAGTTCTACTTCAACCAGATCAGGCCTGCAAAGAAACTGCGTTTCACAGGCCTGTGTAAGAGATGTTCCCGGTAGGCTGTAAGAGCACTGTGCAGAGCGAGTTGTTTCCCAGCTTCCCAAAGATCTGCAAGCAAGATGCTTTGGATCCCAACTCACCTTTTGGAAAGGAGACTGCACGTTGTGCCTTTCAGCTCTAGGGCAATGTGGCACACCCAGAGCAGAAGTTCTACTTCAGTCAGGTGAGGCCTGCAAAGAAACTGCGTTTCACAGGCCTTTGTAAGGGATGTTCCCGGCAGGCTTTAGGAGCACTGTGCAGAGCGAGTTGTTTCTTAGCTTCCCCAAGAGCTGGAAGCAAGATGCTTTGGGGCCCAAATCGCCCTTTGCAAAGAAGACAGCACTTTGTGCCTTGCAGCTCTAGGGCAAGGTAGCACACCCAGAGCAGAAGTTCTACTTCGGCCAGATCAGGCCTGCAAAGAAACTGCGTTTCACAGGCCTCTGTAACAGATGTCCCGCTGGGCAGGAAGCAAGATGCTTTGGGGCCCAACTCGCCCTTTGGAAAGAAGACTGCACGTTGTGCCTTTCAGCCCTAGTGCAATGTGACACACCCAGAGCAGAAGTTCTACTTCGGCCAGAGCAGGCCTGCAAGGAAAGTGCGTTTCACTGGCCTTTGTAAGAGATGTTCCCGGTAGGCTGTAAGAACACTGTGCAGAGCGAGCTGTTTCTTAGCTTCCCAAAGAGCTCTAAGCAAATGCTTTGGGGCTCAACTCGCCCTTTGTTAAGAAGCCTGCACGTTGTGCCTTTCAGCTTTATGGCCATGTAGCACACTCAGAGCAGAAGTTCTACTTCAGCCAGAACAGGCCTGCAAAGGATCTGCGTTTCACATGCCTTTGTAAGAGATGTTCCCGGTAGGCTGTAAGAGCACTGTGCAGAGCGAGTTGTTATTTAGCTTCCGAAAGAGATGGAAGCAAGATGCTTTGGGGCCCATCTCGACCTTTGGAAAGGAGAGTGCACGTTGTGCCTTTCAGCTCTAGGGCAATGTAGCACACTCAGAGCAGAAGTTCTACTTCAGCCGGATCAGGCCTGCAAGGAAACTGCGTTTCACAGGCCTTTGTAAGAGACGCTCCCGGTAGGCTGTAAAAGCACACTGCAGAGCGAGTTGTTTCTTAGCTTGCCAAAGAGCTTGAAGCCAGATGCTTTGGGGCCCAACTCGCAATCTGTTAAGAAGTCTGCACGTTGTGCCTTTCAGCTCTATGGCAATGTAGCACACCCAGAGCAGAAGTTCTACTTCAGCCAGAGCAGGCCTGCAAAGATACTGCGTTTCACAGGCCATTTTAAGAGAGGTTCCAAGTAGACTGTGAGAGCACTGTGCAGAGCGAGTTGTTTTTTAGCTTCCCAAGAGCTGGAAGCAAGATGCTTTGGGGCCGAAATCGCCCTTTGGAAAGAAGACAGCACTTTGTGCCTTGCAGCTCTAGGGCAATGTAGGACACCCAGAGCAGAAGTTCTACTTCAGCCAGATCAGGCCTGCAAAGAAACTGCGTTTCACAGCCCTTTGTAACAGATGTCCCTGTAGGCAGGAAGCAAGATGCTTTGGGGCCCATCTCGCCCTTTGGAAAGAAGACTGCACGTTGTGCCTTTCAGCTCTAGGGCAATGTAGCACACCCAGAGCAGAAGTTCTACTTCAGCCAGATCAGGCCTGCAAAGAAACAGCGTTTGACAGGCCTTTGTAAGAGATGTTCCTGGTAGGCTGTAAGAGCACTGTGCAGAACCGTTGTTTCTTAGCTTCCAAGAGCTGGAAGCAAGATGCTTTGAGGTCCAACTCGCCTTTGGAAAGGAGACAGCACGTTGTCCCTTTCAGCTCTAGGGCAATGTAGCACACCCAGAGCAGAAGTTCTACTTCAGCCAGATCAGGCCTGCAAAGAAACTGCGTTTCACAGGCCTTTGTAAGAGATGTTCCCGGTAGGCTGTAAGAGCACAGTGCTGAGCGAGTTGTTTCTTAGCTTCCCAAAGAGCTGGAAGCAAGATGCATTGGGGCCAACTCGCCGTTTGTTAAGAAGCCTGAACGTTGTGACTTTCAGCTCTAGGGGATTGTAGCACACTCAGAGCAGAAATTCTACTTCAGCCAGATCAGACCTGCAAATAAACTGCGTTTCACAGGCCTTTGTAGCAGATGTCCTGGTTGGCTGGAAGCAAGATGCTTTGGGGCCCAACTCGTCCTTTGGAAAGAAGACTGCACGTTTTGCCTTTCAGCTCTAGGGCAATGTGGCACACCCAGAGCAGAAGTTCTACTTCAGCCATATCAGGCCTGAAAAGAAACTGCGTTTCACCGGCCTTTGTAACAGATGTCCCGGTAGGCTGGAAGCAAGATGCTTTGGGGCCCAACTCGCCGTTTGGAAAGAAGACTGCACATTGTGCCTTTCAGGTATAGGGCAATATAGCACACCCAGAGCAGAAGTTCTACTTCAGCCAGATCAGGCCTGCAAGGAAACTGCGTTTCACAGGCCGTTGTAGCTGATGTCCCGGTTGGCTGGAAGCAAGATGCTTTGGGGCCCAACTCGTCCTTTGGAAAGAAGACTGCACGTTGTGCCTTCCAGCTCTAGGGCAATGTGGAACACCAAGAGCAGAAGTTGTACTTCAGCCAGATCAGGCTGCCAAGAAACTGCGTTTCACAGGCCTTTGTAAGAGATGTTCCCGGTAGGCTGTAAGAGCACTGTGCACAGTGAGCTGTTTCTTAGCTTCCCAAAGAGCTGGAAGCAAGATGCTTTGGGTCCCAACACGCCCTTTGGAAAGGAGACTGCATGTGGTGCCTTTCAGCTCTAGGGCAATGTGGCACACCCAGAGCAGAAGTTCTACTTCAGCCGGATCAGGCCTGCAAGGAAACTGCGTTTCACAGGCCTTTGTAAGAGATGTTCCCGGTAGGCTGTAAGAGCACTGTGCACAGTGAGCTGTTACTTAGCTTCCCAAGAGCTGGAAGCAAGATGCTTTGGGGCCGAAATCGCCCTTTGGAAAGAACACAGCACTTTGTGCCTTGCAGCTCTAGGGCAATGTAGGACACACAGAGCAGAAGTTCTACAGCAGCCAGATCAGGCCTGCAAAGAAACTGCGTTTGACAGGCCTTTGTAAGAGATGTTCCTGGTAGGCTGTAAGAGCACTGTGCAGAACCAGTTGTTTCTTAGCTTCCAAGAGCTGGAAGCAAGATGCTTTGAGGCCCAACTCGCTCTTTGGAAAGGAGACAGCACGTTGTCCCTTTCAGCTCTAGGGCAATGTAGCACACCCAGAGCAGAAGTTCTACTTCAGCCAGATCAGGCCTGCAAAGAAACTGCGTTTGACAGGCCTTTGTAAGAGATGTTCCCGGTAGGCTGTAAGAGCACAGTGCAGAGCGAGTTGTTTCTTAGCTTCCCAATGAGCTGGAACCAAGATGCTTTGGGGCCCAACACTCCCTTTGTTAAGAAGACTGCACGTTTTGCCTTTCAGCTCTAGGGCAATGTGGCACACCCAGAGCAGAAGTTCTACTTCAGCCAGATCAGGCCTGCAAAGAAACTGCGTTTCACAGGCCTTTGTAAGAGATGTTCCCGGTAGGCTGTAAGAGCACTGCGCAGAGCGAGTTGTTTCTTAGCTTCCCAAAGAGCTGCAAGCAAGATGCTTTGGGCCCCAAGTCGCCCTTTGGAAAGGAGACTGCATGTTGTGCCTTTCAGCTCTGGGGCAATGTGGCACACCAAGAGCAGAAGTTCTTCTTCAGCCAGATCAGGCCTGCAAAGAAACTGCGTGTCTCAGGCCTTTGTAAGAGATGTTCCCGGTAGGCTGTAAGAGCTATGTGCAGAGAAAGTTGTTTCTTAGCTTCCGAAAGAGCTGGAAGCAAGATGCATTGGGGCCAACTCGCCGTTTGTTAAGAAGCCTGAACGTTGTGACTTTCAGCTCTAGGGGATTGTAGCACACTCAGAGCAGAAATTCTACTTCAGCCAGATCAGGCCTGCAAATAAACTGCGTGTCACAGGCCTTTGTAGCAGATGTCCCGGTTGGCTGGACGCAAGATGCTTTGGGGCCCAACTCGTCCTTTGGAAAGAAGACTGCACGTTGTGCCTTTCAGCTCTAGGGCAATGTGGCACACCAAGAGCAGAAGTTCTACTTCAGCCAGATCAGGCCTGCAAGGAAACTGCGTTCCACATGCCTTTGTAAGAGATGCTCCCGGTAGGCTGTAAGAGCAGAGTGCAGAGCGAGTTGTTTCTTAGCTTGCCACAGAGCTTGAAGCCAGATGCTTTGGGGCCCAACTCGCCCTTTGTTAAGAAGCCTGCACGTTGTGCCTTTCAGCTCTATGGCAATGTAGCACACCCAGAGCAGAAGTTCTACTTCAGCCAGAGCAGGCCTGAAAAGAAACTGCGTTTCACAGGCCGTTGTAAGAGATGTTCCCGGTAGACTGTGAGAGCACTGTGCAGAGCGAGTTGTTTCTTTGCTTCCCAAAGCTGGAAGCAAGATGCTTTGGGGCCGAAATCGCCCTTTGGAAAGAAGACAGCACTTTGTGCCTTGCAGCTCTAAGGCAATGTAGGACAGGCAGAGCAGAAGATGTACTTCAGCCAGATCAGGCCTGCAAAGAAACTGCGTTTCACAGCCCTTTGTAACAGATGTCCCTGTAGGCAGGAAGCAAGATGCTTTGGGGCCCAACTCGCCCTTTGGAAAGGAGACTGCACGTTGTGCCTTTCAGCTCTAGGGCAATGTGGCACACCCAGAGCAGAAGTTCTACTTCAGCAAGATGAGGCCTTCAGAGAATATGCGTTACACAGGCCTTTGTAAGAGATGTTCCCGGTAGGCTGTAAGAGCTATGTGCAGAGCAAGTTGTTTCTTAGCTTGCCAAAGAGCTGGAAGCAAGATGCTTTGGGGCCCAACTCGCCCTTTGGAAAGAAGCTGCACATTGTGCCTTTCAGCTCTAGGGCAAAGTAGCACACCCAGAGCAGAAGTCCTACTTCAGCCAGATCAGGCCTGCAAAGAAACTGCGTTTCACAGGCCATTGTAAGAGATGTTCCCGGTAGGCGGTAAGAGCTATGTGCAGAGCGAGTTGTTTCTTAGCTTCCCAAAGAGCTGGGAGCAAGATGCTTTGGGGCCCAACTCGCCCTTTGGAAAGAAGCTGCACATTGTGCATTGCAGCTCTAGGGCAGTGTATGACATGTAGAGCTGAAGCTCCACTTCAGCAAGATCAGGCCTGCAAAGAAACTGCGTTTCACAGCCCTTTGTAACTGATGTCCCTGTAGGCATTAAGCAAGATGCTTTGGGGCCCATCTCGCCCTTTGGAAAGAACACTGCACGTTGTGCCTTTCAGCTCTAGGGCATTGTAGCACAGCCAGAGCAGAAGTTCGAATTCAGCCAGATCAGGCCTGCAAAGAAACTGCGTTTCACAGGCCTTTGTCAGAGATGTTCCTGGTAGGCTGTAAGAGCACTGTGCAGAGCGAGTTGTTTCTTAGCTTCCAAGAGCTGGAAGCAAGATTCTTTGAGGCAGAACTCACCCTTTGGAAAGGAGACAGCACGCTGTCCCTTTCAGCCCTAGGGCAATGTAGCACACCCAGAGCAGAAGTTCTACTTCAGCCAGATCAGGCCTGCAAAGAGACTGCGTTTCACAGGCCTTTGTAAGAGATGTTCCCGGTAGGCTGTAAGAGCTCTGTGCAGAGCGAGTTGTTTCTTAGCTTCCCAAAGATCTGGAAGCAAGATGCTTTGGGGCCCAACTCGCCCTTTTTAAAGGAGACTGCACGTTGTGCCTTTCAGCTCTAGGGCAATGTGGCACACCCAGAGCAGAAGTTCTACTTCAGCCAGATCAGGCCTGCAAAGAAACTGCGTTTCACAGGCCTTTGTAAGAGATGTTCCCGGTAGGCTGTAAGAACACTGTGCAGAGCGAGTTGTTTTTTAGCTTCCCAAAGAGCTGGAAGCAAGATGCATTGTGGCCCAACACGCCCTTTGAAAAGGAGACTGCAGGTTGTGCCTTTCAGCTCTAGGGCAAAGTGGGACACCCAGAGCAGAAGTTCTACTTCAGCCAGTTGAGGCCTGCAAACAAACTGTGTTTCACAGGCCTTTGTAAGAGATGTTCCCGGTAGGCTGTAATAGCTATGTGCAGAGCAATTTGTTTCTTAGCTTCCCAAAGAGCTGGAAGCAAGATGCTTTGGGGCCCAACTCGCTGTTTGGAAAGAAGACTGCACATTGTGCCGTTCAGCTCTAGGGCAATGTAGCACACCCAGAGCAGAAGTTCTACTTCAACCAGATCATGCCTGCAAAGAAACTGCGTTTCACAGGCCTTTGTAAGGGATGTTCCCGGTAGGCTGTAAGAGCACTGTGCAGAGCGAGTTGTTTCCCAGCTTCCCAAAGATCTGCAAGCAAGATGCTTTGGATCCCAACTCACCTTTTGGAAAGGAGACTGCACGTTGTGCCTTTCATCTCTAGGGCAATGTAGCACACCCAGAGCAGAAGTTCTACTTCACCCAGATCAAGCCTGCAAAGAAACTGCGTTTCACAGGCCTTTGTAAGAGAAGTTCCAGGTAGGCTGTAAGAGGTCTGTGGAGAGCAAGTTGTTTCATAGCTTTCCAAAGGCTGGAGGCAAGATGCTTTGGAGCCAAAGTCGCCCTTTGTTAAGAAGCCTGCACGTTGTGCCTTTCAGCTCCAGGGCAATGTGGCACACCCAGAGCAGACGTTCTCCTTCAGCCAGATGAGACCTGCAAAGAACTGCATTTCACAGGCCTTTGTAAGAGATGTTCCTGGTAGGCTGTAAGAGCACTGTTCAGGGCGAGTTGTTTCTTAGCTTCCCAAAGAGCTGGAAGCAAGATGCTTTTGGGCTCAACTCGCCCTTTGGAAAGAAGACTGCACGTTGTGCCTTTCAGCTCTAGGGCAACGTAGCACACTCAGAGCAGAAGTTCTACTTCAGCCAGATCAGGCCTGCAAAGATACTGCGTTTCAAAGGCCTTTTTAAGAGATGTTCCCGGTAGACTGTGAGAGAACTGTGCTGAGCGAGTTGTTTCTTAGCTTCCCAAGAGCTGGAAGCAAGATGCTTTGGGGCCCAAATCGCCCTTTGGAAAGAAGACAGCACTTTGTGCCTTGCAGCTCTAGGGAAATGTAGGACACCCAGAGCAGAAGTTCAACTTCACCCACATCAGGCCTGCAAAGAAAGTGCGTTTCACAGCCCTTTGTGACAGATGTCCCGGTAGGCAGGAAGCAAGATGCTTTGGGGCTCAACTCGCCCTTTGGAAAGAAGACTGCACGTTGTGCCTTTCAGCTCTAGGGCAATGTGGCACACCCAGAGAAGAAGTTCTTCTTCAGCCAGATCAGGACTGCAAAGAAACTGCGTTTCACAGGCCTTTGTAAGAGATGTTCCCAGTAGGCTGTAATAGCTATGTGCAGAGCAATTTGTTTCTTAGCTTCCCAAAGAGCTGGAAGCAAGATGCTTTGGGGCCCAACTCGCCCTTTGGAAAGAAGCGGCACATTGTGCCTTTCAGCTCTAGGGCAATGTGGCACACCCAGTGCAGAAGTTCTACTTCAGCCAGATGAGGCCTGCAAAGAAACTGCGTTTCACAGGCCTTTCTAAGAGATGTTCTCGGTAGGCTGTAAGAGCACTGTGCAGAGCGACTTGTTTCATAGCTTACCAAAGAGCTGAATGCAAGATGCTTTGGGGCCCAACTCGCCCTTTGGAAAGAAGACAGAACTTTGTGCCTTGAAGCTCTAAGGCAAGGTAGCACACCCAGAGCAGAAGTTCTACTTCAGCCAGATCAGGCCTGCAAAGAAACTGCGTTTCACCGGCCTTTGTAACAGATGTCCCGGTAGGCTGGAAGCAAGATGCTTTGGGGCCCAACTCGCCGTTTGGAAAGAAGCCTGCACGTTGTGCCTTTCTGCTCTAGGGAAATGTAGCACACCCAGAGCAGAAGTTCTACTTAAACCAGATCAGGCCTGCAAAGACACTGCGTTTCTCAGGTCTTTGTAAGGGATGTTCCCGGTAGGCAGTAAGAGCACTGTGCAGAGCGAGTTGTTTCTTAGCGTCCCGAAGAGCTGGAAGCAAGATGCGTTGGGGCCCAACTCGCCCTTTGTCAAGAAGCCTGCACGTTGTGCCTTCCAGCTCTATGGCAATGTAGCACACTCAGAGCAGAAGTTCTACTTCAGCCAGAACAGGCCTGCAAAAAAACGGCGTTTCACAGGCCTTTGTAACAGATGTTCCCGGTAAGCTGTAAGAGCAGTGTGCGGAGTGAGTTGTTTCTTAGCTTCCCAAAGAGCTGGAAGCAAGATGCGTTGGGTCCCAACTCGCCCATTGGAAAGGAGACTGCACATTGTGCCTTTCAGCTCTAGGGCAATGTAGCACACCCAAAGCAGAAGTTCTACTTCAGCCAGCTCAGGCCTGCAAAGAAACTGCGATTCACAGCCCTTTGTAAGAGATGTTCCCGGTTGGCTGCAAGAGCACTGTGCAGACCGAGCTTTTTCTTAGCTTCGCAAAGAGCTGGAAGCAAGATGCGTGGGGCCCAACTCGCACTTTTTTAAGAAGCCTGCACGTTGTGCCTTTCAGCTCTATGGCAGTGTAGCACACACAGAGCAGATGTTCTACTTCAGAGAGAACAGGCCTGCAAAGAAACTGCGTTTCACATGCCTTTGTAAGAGATGTTCCCGGTAGGCTGTAAGAGCACTGTGTAGAGCGATTTGTTTCTTAGCTTCCGAAAGAGCTGGAAGCAACATGCTACGGGGCCCAACTCGCCCTTTGGAAAGGAGACTGCACCTTGTGCCTTTCAGCTCTAGGGCAATGTAGCACACTCAGAGCAGAGGATCTACTTCAGCCAGAACAGGCCTGCAAAGAACCTGCGTTTCACAGGCCTTTGTAAGAGATGTTGCCGGTAGGCTCTAAGAGCACTGTGCAGAGCGAGTTGTTTCTTAGCTTCCCAAAGAGCTGGAAGCAAGATGCGTGGGGGCCAACTCGCACTTTTTTAAGAAGCCTGCACGTTGTGCCTTTCAGCTCTATGGCAGTGTAGCACACACAGAGCAGAAGTTCTACTTCAGAGAGAACAGGCCTGCAAAGAAACTACGTTTCACATGCCTTTGTAAGAGATGTTCCCGGTAGGCTGTAAGAGCTATGTGCAGAGCAAGTTGTTTCTTAGCTTGCCAAAGAGCTGGAAGCAAGATGCTTTGGGGCCCAACTCGCCCTTTGGAAAGAAGCTGCACATTGTGCCTTTCAGCTCTAGGGCAAAGTAGCACACCCAGAGCAGAAGTCCTACTTCAGCCAGATCAGGCCTGCAAAGAAACTGCGTTTCACAGGCCATTGTAAGAGATGTTCCCGGTAGGCGGTAAGAGCTATGTGCAGAGCGAGTTGTTTCTTAGCTTCCCAAAGAGCTGGGAGCAAGATGCTTTGGGGCCCAACTCGCCCTTTGGAAAGAAGCTGCACATTGCGCATTGCAGCTCTAGGGCAATGTATGACATGTAGAGCTGAAGCTCCACTTCAGCAAGATCAGGCCTGCAAAGAAACTGCGTTTCACAGCCCTTTGTAACTGATGTCCCTGTAGGCATTAAGCAAGATGCTTTGGGGCCCATCTCGCCCTTTGGAAAGAACACTGCACGTTGTCCCTTTCAGCTCTAGGGCATTGTAGCACAGCCAGAGCAGAAGTTCGAATTCAGCCAGATCAGGCCTGCAAAGAAACTGCGTTTCACAGGCCTTTGTCAGAGATGTTCCTGGTAGGCTGTAAGAGCACTGTGCAGAGCGAGTTGTTTCTTAGCTTCCAAGAGCTGGAAGCAAGATTCTTTGAGGCAGAACTCACCCTTTGGAAAGGAGACAGCACGCTGTCCCTTTCAGCCCTAGGGCAATGTAGCACACCCAGAGCAGAAGTTCTACTTCAGCCAGATGAGACCTGCAAAGAACTGCATTTCACAGGCCTTTGTAAGAGAGGTTCCAGGTAGGCTGTAAGAGGTCTGTGGAGAGCAAGTTGTTTCATAGCTTTCCAAAGGCTGGAGGCAAGATGCTTTGGAGCCAAAGTCGCCCTTTGTTAAGAAGCCTGCACGTTGTGCCTTTCAGCTCCAGGGCAATGTGGCACACCCAGAGCAGACGTTCTCCTTCAGCCAGATGAGACCTGCAAAGAACTGCATTTCACAGGCCTTTGTAAGAGATGTTCCTGGTAGGCTGTAAGAGCACTGTTCAGGGCGAGTTGTTTCTTAGCTTCCCAAAGAGCTGGAAGCAAGATGCTTTTGGGCTCAACTCGCCCTTTGGAAAGAAGACTGCACGTTGTGCCTTTCAGCTCTAGGGCAATGTAGCACACTCAGAGCAGAAGTTCTACTTCAGCCAGATCAGGCCTGCAAAGATACTGCGTTTCAAAGGCCTTTTTAAGAGATGTTCCCGGTAGACTGTGAGAGAACTGTGCTGAGCGAGTTGTTTCTTAGCTTCCCAAGAGCTGGAAGCAAGATGCTTTGGGGCCCAAATCGCCCTTTGGAAAGAAGACAGCACTTTGTGCCTTGCAGCTCTAGGGCAATGTAGGACACCCAGAGCAGAAGTTCAACTTCACCCACATCAGGCCTGCAAAGAAAGTGCGTTTCACAGCCCTTTGTGACAGATGTCCCGGTAGGCAGGAAGCAAGATGCTTTGGGGTTCAACTCGCCCTTTGGAAAGAAGACTGCACGTTGTGCCTTTCAGCTCTAGGGCAATGTGGCACACCCAGAGAAGAAGTTCTTCTTCAGCCAGATCAGGACTGCAAAGAAACTGCGTTTCACAGGCCTTTGTAAGAGATGTTCCCAGTAGGCTGTAATAGCTATGTGCAGAGCAATTTGTTTCTTAGCTTCCCAAAGAGCTGGAAGCAAGATGCTTTGGGGCCCAACTCGCCCTTTGGAAAGAAGCGGCACATTGTGCCTTTCAGCTCTAGGGCAATGTGGCACACCCAGTGCAGAAGTTCTACTTCAGCCAGATGAGGCCTGCAAAGAAACTGCGTTTCACAGGCCTTTCTAAGAGATGTTCTCGGTAGGCTGTAAGAGCACTGTGCAGAGCGACTTGTTTCATAGCTTACCAAAGAGCTGAATGCAAGATGCTTTGGGGCCCAACTCGCCCTTTGGAAAGAAGACAGAACTTTGTGCCTTGAAGCTCTAAGGCAAGGTAGCACACCCAGAGCAGAAGTTCTACTTCAGCCAGATCAGGCCTGCAAAGAAACTGCGTTTCACCGGCCTTTGTAACAGATGTCCTGGTAGGCTGGAAGCAAGATGCTTTGGGGCCCAACTCGCCGTTTGGAAAGAAGACTGCACATTGTGCCATTCAGGTCTAGGTCAATGTAGCACACCCAGAGCAGAAGTTCTACTTAAACCAGATCAGGCCTGCAAAGACACTGCGTTTCACAGGTCTTTGTAAGGGATGTTCCCGGTAGGCAGTAAGAGCACTGTGCAGAGCGAGTTGTTTCTTAGCGTCCCGAAGAGCTGGAAGCAAGATGCGTTGGGGCCCAACTCGCCCTTTGTCAAGAAGCCTGCACGTTGTGCCTTCCAGCTCTATGGCAATGTAGCACACTCAGAGCAGAAGTTCTACTTCAGCCGGAACAGGCCTGCAAAGAAACGGCGTTTCACAGGCCTTTGTAACAGATGTTCCCGGTAAGCTGTAAGAGCAGTGTGCGGAGTGAGTTGTTTCTTAGCTTGCCAAAGAGCTGGAAGCAAGATGCGTTGGGTCCCAACTCGCCCATTGGAAAGGAGACTGCACATTGTGCCTTTCAGCTCTAGGGCAATGTAGCACACCCAAAGCAGAAGTTCTACTTCAGCCAGCTCAGGCCTGCAAAGAAACTGCGATTCACAGCCCTTTGTAAGAGATGTTCCCGGTTGGCTGCAAGAGCACTGTGCAGACCGAGCTTTTTCTTAGCTTCGCAAAGAGCTGGAAGCAAGATGCGTGGGGCCCAACTCGCACTTTTTTAAGAAGCCTGCACGTTGTGCCTTTCAGCTCTATGGCAGTGTAGCACACACAGAGCAGATGTTCTACTTCAGAGAGAACAGGCCTGCAAAGAAACTGCGTTTCACATGCCTTTGTAAGAGATGTTCCCGGTAGGCTGTAAGAGCACTGTGTAGAGCGATTTGTTTCTTAGCTTCCGAAAGAGCTGGAAGCAACATGCTACGGGGCCCAACTCGCCCTTTGGAAAGGAGACTGCACCTTGTGCCTTTCAGCTCTAGGGCAATGTAGCACACTCAGAGCAGAGGATCTACTTCAGCCAGAACAGGCCTGCAAAGAACCTGCGTTTCACAGGCCTTTGTAGGAGATGTTGCCGGTAGGCTCTAAGAGCACTGTGCAGAGCGAGTTGTTTCTTAGCTTCCCAAAGAGCTGGAAGCAAGATGCGTGGGGGCCAACTCGCACTTTTTTAAGAAGCCTGCACGTTGTGCCTTTCAGCTCTATGGCAGTGTAGCACACACAGAGCAGAAGTTCTACTTCAGAGAGAACAGGCCTGCAAAGAAACTACGTTTCACATGCCTTTGTAAGAGATGTTCCCGGTAGGCTGTAAGAGCACTGTGTAGAGCGATTTGTTTCTTAGCTTCCGAAAGAGCTGGAAGCAACATGCTACGGGGCCCAACTCGCCCTTTGGAAAGGAGACTGCACAGTGTGCCTTTCAACTCTAGGGCAATGTAGCACACTCAGAGCAGAAGATCTACTTCAGCCAGCGCAGGCCTGCAAAGAACCTGCGTTTCACAGGCCTTTGTAAGAGATGTTCCCAGTAGGCTGTAAGTGCACTGTGCAGAGCGAGTTGTTTCTTAGCTTCCCAAAGAGCTGGAAGCAAGATGCTTTGGGGCCCAACTCGCCCTTTGGAAAGGAGACTCCACGTTGTGCCTTGCAGCTCTAGGGCAAGGTAGCACACCCAGAGCAGAAGTTCAACTTCAGCCAGATCAGGCCTGCAAAGAAACTGAGTTTCACAGGCCTTTGTAAGAGTTGTTCCCGGTAGGCTGTAAAAACACTGTGCAGAGCGAGTTGTTTCCCAGCTTCCCAAAGATCTGCAAGCAAGATGCTATGGGCCCCAACTCACCTTTTGGAAAGGAGACTGCACGTTGTGCCTTTCAGTTCTAGGGCAATGTGGCACACCCAGAGCAGAAGTTCTACTCCAGCCAGATGACGCCTGCAAAGAAACTGCCTTTCACAGGCCTTTGTAACAGATGTCCCGGTAGGCTTGAAGCAAGATGCTTTGGGGCCCAACTCACCTTTTTGAAAGGAGACTGCACGTTGTGCCTTTCAGCTCTAGGGCAATGTGGCACACCCAGAGCAGAAGTTCTACTTCAGCCAGGTGAGGCCTGCAAAGAAACTGCGTTTCACAGGCCTTTGTAAGAGATGTTCCCGGTAGGCTGTAAGAGCACTGTGCAGAGCGAGTTGTTTCTTAGCTTCCCAAAGAGCTAGAAGCAAGATGCTTTGAGGCCCAAATCGCCCTTTGGAAAGAAGACAGCACTTTGTGCCTTGCAGCTCTAGGGCGAGGTAGCACACCCAGAGCAGAAGTTCTATTTCAGCCAGATCAGTCCTGCAAAGAAACTGCGTTTCACAGGCCTCTGTAACAGATGTCCCGCTAGGCAGGAAGCAAGATGCTTTGGGGCCCAACTCGCCCTTTGGAAAGAAGACTGCACGCTGTGCCTTTCAGCCCTAGTGCAATGTGGCACACCCAGAGCAGAAGTTCTACTTCAGCCAGATCAGGCCTGCAAGGAAACTGCGTTTCACAGGCCTTTGTAAGAGATGTTCCCGGTAGGCTGTAAGAACACTGTGCAGAGCGAGCTGTTTCTTAGCTTCCCAAAGAGCTCTAAGCAAATGCTTTGGGGCCCAACTCGCCCTTTGTTAAGAAGCCTGCACGTTGTGCCTTTCAGCTCTATGGCCATGTAGCACACTCAGAGCAGAAGTTCTACTTCATCCAGAAGAGGCCTGCAAAGGAACTGCGTTTCACAGGACTTTGTAAGAGATGTTCCCGGTAGGCTGTAAGAGCACTGTGCAGAGCGAGTTGTTATTTAGCTTCCGAAAGAGATGGAAGCAAGATGCTTTGGGGCCCATCTCGACCTTTGGAAAGGAGAGTGCACGTTGTGCCTTTGAGCTCTAGGGCAATGTAGCACACTCAGAGCAGAAGATCTACTTCAGTCAGATCAGGCCTGCAAAGAAACTGCGTTTCACAAGCCTCTGTAACAGATGTCCTTGTAGGCTGGAAGCAAGATGCTTTGGGGCCCAACTCGCCCTTTGGAAAGAAGACTTGACCTTGTGCCGTTCAGCTCTAGGGCAATGTATCACACCCAGAGCAGAATTTCTACTTCAGCCAGATCAGGCCTGCAAAGAAAGTGCGTTTCACAGGCCTTTGTAAGGGATGTTCCCGGTAGGCTGTAAGAGCACTGTGCAGAGCGAGTTGTTTCTTAGCTTCCCAAAGAGCTGCAAGCAAGATGCTGTGGGGATCAACTCGCCCTTTGGAAAGGAGACTGCACGTTGTGACTTTAGGCTCTAGAGCAATGTTGCACACCCAGAGCAGAAGTTCTACTTCAGCCAGATGAGGCATGCAAAGAACCTGCGTTTCACAGGCCTTTGTAAGAGATGTTCCCGTTTGCTTGTAAGAGTGATGTGCAGAGCGATTTGTTTCTTAGCTTCCCACAGAGCTGGAAGCAAGATGCTTTGGCGCCCAAATCGCCCTTTGGAAAGTAGACAGCACTTTGTGCCTTGCAGCTCTAGGGCAAGGTAGCACACCCAGAGCAGAATTTCTACTTCAGCCAGATCTGGCCTGCAAAGAAACTGCGTTTCACAGGCCTTTGGAAGAGATGTTCCCGGTAGTCTGTAAGAGCACTGTGCAGAGCGAGTTGTTTCTTAGCTTCCCAAAGAGCTGGAAGCAAGATGCTTTGGGGCCCAACTCACCCTTGGTTAAGAAGCCTGCACGTTGTGCCTTTCAGCTCTAGGGCAATGTGGCACCTCCAGAGCAGAGGTTCTACTTCAGCCAGATCAGGCCTGCTAAGAAACTGCGTTTCACAGGCCTCTGTAACAGATGTCACGGTAGGCAGGAAGCAAGATGCTTTGGGGCCCAACTCGCCCTTTAGAAAGGAGACTGCCCGTTGTGCCCTTCAGCCCTAGGGCAATGTGGCACACCCAGAGCAGAAGTTCTACTTCAACCACATCAGGCCTGCAAAGAAACTGAGTTTCACAGGCCTTTGTAAGAGATGTTCCCGGTAGGCTGTAAGAGCATTGTGCTGAGCGAGTTGTTTCTTAGCTTCCCTTAGAGCTAGAAGCAAGATGCTTTGGGGACCAACTCGCCCTTGGTTAAGAAGCCTGCACGTTGTGCCTTTCAGCTCTAGGTCAATGTGGCACACCCAGAGCAGAAGTTCGACTTCGGCCAGGTGAGGCCTGCAAATAAACTGCGTTTCACAGGCCTTTGTAAGAGATGTTCTCGGTAGGCTGTAAGAGCACTGTGCAGAGCGACTTGTTTCATAGCTTCTCAGAGAGCTGAATGCAAGATGCTTTGGGGCACAACTCGCCCTTTGGAAAGAAGACAGAACTTTGTGCCTTGCAGCTCTAAGGCAAGGTAGCACACCCAGAGCAGAAGTTCTACTTCAGCCAGATCAGGCCTGCAAGGAAACTGCGTTTCACAGGCCTCTGTAAGAGAAGTTCCCGGTAGGCTGTAAGAGCACTGTGCAGAGTAAGTTGTTTCTTAGCTTCCCAAAGAGCTGGAAGCAAGATGCATTGGGGCCAACTCGCCGTTTGTTAAGAAGCCTGAACGTTGTGACTTTCAGCTCTAGGGGATTGTAGCACACTCAGAGCAGAAATTCTACTTCAGCCAGATCAGGCCTGCAAATAAACTGCGTTTCACAGGCCTTTGTAGCAGATGTCCCGGTTGGCTGGATGCAAGATGCTTTGGGGCCCAACTCGTCCTTTGGAAAGAAGACTGCACGTTGTGCCTTTCAGCTCTAGGGCAATGTGGCACACCAAGAGCAGAAGTTCTACTTCAGCCAGATCAGGCCTGCAAAGAAACTGCGTTTCACAGGCCTTTGTAAGAGATGTTCCCAGTAGGCTGTAAGAGCACTGTTCAGGGCGAGTTGTTTCTTAGCTTCCCAAAGAGCTGGAAGCAAGATGCTTTTGGGCTCAACTCGCCCTTTGGAAAGAAGACTGCACGTTGTGCCTTTCAGCTCTAGGGCAATGTAGCACACTCAGAGCAGAAGTTCTACTTCAGCCAGATCAGGCCTGCAAAGATACTGCGTTTCAAAGGCCTTTTTAAGAGATGTTCCCGGAAGACTGTGAGAGAACTGTGCTGAGGGAGTTGTTTCTTAGCTTCCCAAGAGCTGGAAGCAAGATGCTTTGGGGCCCAAATCGCCCTTTGGAAAGAAGACAGCACTTTGTTCCTTGCAGCTCTAGGGCAATGTAGGACACCCAGAGCAGAAGTTCAACTTCAGCCAGATCAGGCCTGCAAAGAAAGTGCGTTTCACAGCCCTTTGTGACAGATGTCCCGGTAGGCAGGAAGCAAGATGCTTTGGGGCTCAACTCGCCCTTTGGAGAGAAGACTGCACGTTGTGCCTTTCAGCTCTAGGGCAATGTGGCACACCCAGAGAAGAAGTTCTACTTCAGCCAGATCAGGACTGCAAAGAAACTGCGTTTCACAGGCTTTTGTGAAAGATGTTCCCGGTAGGCTGTAAGAGCACTGTGCAGAGCGAGTTGTTTCTTATCTTCCCAAAGAGCTGGAACCAAGATGCTTTGGGGCCCAACTCGCCCTTTGGAAAGGAGACTGCACGTTGTGCCTTTCAGCTCTAGGGCAATGTGGCACACCCAGAGCAGAAGTTCTACTTCGGCAAGATGAGGCCTTCAAAGAAAATGCGTTTCACAGGCCTTTGTAAGAGATGCTCCCGGTAGGCTGTAAGAGCTATGTGCAGAGCAAGTTGTTTCTTAGCTTTCCAAAGAGCTGGAAGCAAGATGCTTTGGGGCCCAACTCGCCCTTTGGAAAGAAGCTGCACATTGTGCCTTTCAGCTCTAGGGCAATATAGCACACCCAGAGCAGAAGTTCTACTTCACCCAGATCAGGCCTTCAAAGAAACTGCGTTTCACAGGCCTTTGTAAGAGATGTTCCCGGAAGGCGGTAAGAGCTATGTGCAGAGCGAGTTGTTTCTTAGCTTCCCAAAGAGCTGGGAGCAAGATGCTTTGTGGCCCAACTCGCCCTTTGGAAAGAAGCTGCACATTGTGCCTTGCAGCTCTAGGGCAATGTATGACACGCAGAGCAGAAGTTCCACTTCAGCAAGATCAGGCCTGCAAAGAAACTGCGTTTCACAGCCCTTTGTAACTGATGTCCCTGTAGGCAGGAAGCAAGATGCTTTGGGGCCCATCTCGCCCTTTGGAAAGAACACTGCACGTTGTGCCTTTCAGCTCTAGGGCAATGTAGCACACCCAGAGCAGAAGTTCGTATTCAGCCAGATCAGGCCTGCAAAGAAACTGAGTTTCACAGGCCTTTGTAAGAGATGTTCCTGGTAGGCTGTAAGAGCACTGTGCAGAGCGAGTTGTTTCTTAGCTTCCCAATGAGCTGGAACCAAGATGATTTGGGGCCCAACTCGCCCTTTGGAAAGAGGACTGCACGTTGTGCCTTTCAGCTCTAGGGCAATGTGGCACACCCAGAGCAGAAGTTCTACTTCAGCCAGATCAGGCGTGCAAAGAAACTGCGTTTCACAGGCCTTTGTAAGAGATATTCCCGGTAGGCTGTAAGAGCACTGTGCAGAGCGAGTTGTTTCTTAGCTTCCCAAAGATCTGGAAGCAAGATGCTTTGGGGCCCAACTCGCCCTTTTTAAAGCAGACTGCACGTTGTGCCTTTCAGCTCTAGGGCAATGTGGCACACCCAGAGCAGAAGTTCTACTTCAGCCAGTTGAGGCCTGCAAAGAAACTGCGTTTCACTGGCCTTTGTAAGAGATGTTCCCGGTAGGCTGTAATAGGTATGTGCAGAGCAATTTGTTTCTTAGCTTCCCAAAGAGCTGGAAGCAAGATGCTTTGGGGCCCAACTCGCCCTTTGGAAAGAAGCTGCACATTGTGCCTTTCAGCTCTAGGGCAATGTAGCACACCCAGAGCAGAAGTTCTACTCCAGCCAGGTGAGGCCTGAAAAGAAACTGCGTTTCACAGGCCTTTGTAAGAGTTGTTCCCGGTAGGCTGTAAAAACACTGTGCAGAGCGAGTTGTTTCCCAGCTTCCCAAAGATCTGCAAGCAAGATGCTTTGGGCCCCAACTCACCTTTTGGAAAGGAGACTGCACGTTGTGCCTTTCAGTTCTAGGGCAATGTGGCACACCCAGAGCAGAAGTTCTACTCCAGCCAGATGACGCCTGCAAAGAAACTGCGTTTCACAGGCCTTTGTAACAGATGTCTCGGTAGGCTGGAAGCAAGATGCTTTGGGGCCCAACTCGCCGTTTGGAAAGAAGACTGCACATTGTGCCGTTCAGCTCTAGGGCAATGTAGCACACCCAGAGCAGAAGTTCTACTTCAACCAGATCAGGCCTGCAAAGAAACTGCGTTTCACAGGCCTGTGTAAGAGATGTTCCCGGTAGGCTGTAAGAGCACTGTGCAGAGCGAGTTGTTTCCCAGCTTCCCAAAGATCTGCAAGCAAGATGCTTTGGATCCCAACTCACCTTTTGGAAAGGAGACTGCACGTTGTGCCTTTCAGCTCTAGGGCAATGTGGCACACCCAGAGCAGAAGTTCTACTTCAGTCAGGTGAGGCCTGCAAAGAAACTGCGTTTCACAGGCCTTTGTAAGGGATGTTCCCGGCAGGCTTTAGGAGCACTGTGCAGAGCGAGTTGTTTCTTAGCTTCCCCAAGAGCTGGAAGCAAGATGCTTTGGGGCCCAAATCGCCCTTTGCAAAGAAGACAGCACTTTGTGCCTTGCAGCTCTAGGGCAAGGTAGCACACCCAGAGCAGAAGTTCTACTTCGGCCAGATCAGGCCTGCAAAGAAACTGCGTTTCACAGGCCTCTGTAACAGATGTCCCGCTGGGCAGGAAGCAAGATGCTTTGGGGCCCAACTCGCCCTTTGGAAAGAAGACTGCACGTTGTGCCTTTCAGCCCTAGTGCAATGTGACACACCCAGAGCAGAAGTTCTACTTCGGCCAGATCAGGCCTGCAAGGAAAGTGCGTTTCACTGGCCTTTGTAAGAGATGTTCCCGGTAGGCTGTAAGAACACTGTGCAGAGCGAGCTGTTTCTTAGCTTCCCAAAGAGCTCTAAGCAAATGCTTTGGGGCTCAACTCGCCCTTTGTTAAGAAGCCTGCACGTTGTGCCTTTCAGCTTTATGGCCATGTAGCACACTCAGAGCAGAAGTTCTACTTCAGCCAGAACAGGCCTGCAAAGGATCTGCGTTTCACATGCCTTTGTAAGAGATGTTCCCGGTAGGCTGTAAGAGCACTGTGCAGAGCGAGTTGTTATTTAGCTTCCGAAAGAGATGGAAGCAAGATGCTTTGGGGCCCATCTCGACCTTTGGAAAGGAGAGTGCACGTTGTGCCTTTCAGCTCTAGGGCAATGTAGCACACTCAGAGCAGAAGTTCTACTTCAGCCGGATCAGGCCTGCAAGGAAACTGCGTTTCACAGGCCTTTGTAAGAGATGCTCCCGGTAGGCTGTAAAAGCACACTGCAGAGCGAGTTGTTTCTTAGCTTGCCAAAGAGCTTGAAGCCAGATGCTTTGGGGCCCAACTCGCAATCTGTTAAGAAGTCTGCACGTTGTGCCTTTCAGCTCTATGGCAATGTAGCACACCCAGAGCAGAAGTTCTACTTCAGCCAGAGCAGGCCTGCAAAGATACTGCGTTTCACAGGCCATTTTAAGAGAGGTTCCAAGTAGACTGTGAGAGCACTGTGCAGAGCGAGTTGTTTTTTAGCTTCCCAAGAGCTGGAAGCAAGATGCTTTGGGGCCGAAATCGCCCTTTGGAAAGAAGACAGCACTTTGTGGCTTGCAGCTCTAGGGCAATGTAGGACACCCAGAGCAGAAGTTCTACTTCAGCCAGATCAGGCCTGCAAAGAAACTGCGTTTCACAGCCCTTTGTAACAGATGTCCCTGTAGGGAGGAAGCAAGATGCTTTGGGGCCCATCTCGCCCTTTGGAAAGAAGACTGCACGTTGTGCCTTTCAGCTCTAGGGCAATGTAGCACACCCAGAGCAGAAGTTCTACTTCAGCCAGATCAGGCCTGCAAAGAAACAGCGTTTGACAGGCCTTTGTAAGAGATGTTCCTGGTAGGCTGTAAGAGCACTGTGCAGAACCGTTGTTTCTTAGCTTCCAAGAGCTGGAAGCAAGATGCTTTGAGGTCCAACTCGCCTTTGGAAAGGAGACAGCACGTTGTCCCTTTCAGCTCTAGGGCAATGTAGCACACCCAGAGCAGAAGTTCTACTTCAGCCAGATCAGGCCTGCAAAGAAACTGCGTTTCACAGGCCTTTGTAAGAGATGTTCCCGGTAGGCTGTAAGAGCACAGTGCTGAGCGAGTTGTTTCTTAGCTTCCCAAAGAGCTGGAAGCAAGATGCATTGGGGCCAACTCGCCGTTTGTTAAGAAGCCTGAACGTTGTGACTTTCAGCTCTAGGGGATTGTAGCACACTCAGAGCAGAAATTCTACTTCAGCCAGATCAGACCTGCAAATAAACTGCGTTTCACAGGCCTTTGTAGCAGATGTCCTGGTTGGCTGGAAGCAAGATGCTTTGGGGCCCAACTCGTCCTTTGGAAAGAAGACTGCACGTTTTGCCTTTCAGCTCTAGGGCAATGTGGCACACCCAGAGCAGAAGTTCTACTTCAGCCATATCAGGCCTGAAAAGAAACTGCGTTTCACCGGCCTTTGTAACAGATGTCCCGGTAGGCTGGAAGCAAGATGCTTTGGGGCCCAACTCGCCGTTTGGAAAGAAGACTGCACATTGTGCCTTTCAGGTATAGGGCAATATAGCACACCCAGAGCAGAAGTTCTACTTCAGCCAGATCAGGCCTGCAAGGAAACTGCGTTTCACAGGCCGTTGTAGCTGATGTCCCGGTTGGCTGGAAGCAAGATGCTTTGGGGCCCAACTCGTCCTTTGGAAAGAAGACTGCACGTTGTGCCTTCCAGCTCTAGGGCAATGTGGAACACCAAGAGCAGAAGTTGTACTTCAGCCAGATCAGGCTGCCAAGAAACTGCGTTTCACAGGCCTTTGTAAGAGATGTTCCCGGTAGGCTGTAAGAGCACTGTGCACAGTGAGCTGTTTCTTAGCTTCCCAAAGAGCTGGAAGCAAGATGCTTTGGGTCCCAACACGCCCTTTGGAAAGGAGACTGCATGTGGTGCCTTTCAGCTCTAGGGCAATGTGGCACACCCAGAGCAGAAGTTCTACTTCAGCCGGATCAGGCCTGCAAGGAAACTGCGTTTCACAGGCCTTTGTAAGAGATGTTCCCGGTAGGCTGTAAGAGCACTGTGCACAGTGAGCTGTTACTTAGCTTCCCAAGAGCTGGAAGCAAGATGCTTTGGGGCCGAAATCGCCCTTTGGAAAGAACACAGCACTTTGTGCCTTGCAGCTCTAGGGCAATGTAGGACACACAGAGCAGAAGTTCTACAGCAGCCAGATCAGGCCTGCAAAGAAACTGCGTTTGACAGGCCTTTGTAAGAGATGTTCCTGGTAGGCTGTAAGAGCACTGTGCAGAACCAGTTGTTTCTTAGCTTCC
The DNA here is from genome assembly GCF_041296265.1 of Equus caballus. Taxonomy (NCBI): domain Eukaryota; kingdom Metazoa; phylum Chordata; class Mammalia; order Perissodactyla; family Equidae; genus Equus; species Equus caballus. The sequence goes on from NC_091695.1 coordinate 19,266,035, forward strand.
AAGAGCTGGAAGCAAGATGCTTTGAGGCCCAACTCGCTCTTTGGAAAGGAGACAGCACGTTGTCCCTTTCAGCTCTAGGGCAATGTAGCACACCCAGAGCAGAAGTTCTACTTCAGCCAGATCAGGCCTGCAAAGAAACTGCGTTTGACAGGCCTTTGTAAGAGATGTTCCCGGTAGGCTGTAAGAGCACAGTGCAGAGCGAGTTGTTTCTTAGCTTCCCAATGAGCTGGAACCAAGATGCTTTGGGGCCCAACACTCCCTTTGTTAAGAAGACTGCACGTTTTGCCTTTCAGCTCTAGGGCAATGTGGCACACCCAGAGCAGAAGTTCTACTTCAGCCAGATCAGGCCTGCAAAGAAACTGCGTTTCACAGGCCTTTGTAAGAGATGTTCCCGGTAGGCTGTAAGAGCACTGCGCAGAGCGAGTTGTTTCTTAGCTTCCCAAAGAGCTGCAAGCAAGATGCTTTGGGCCCCAAGTCGCCCTTTGGAAAGGAGACTGCATGTTGTGCCTTTCAGCTCTGGGGCAATGTGGCACACCAAGAGCAGAAGTTCTTCTTCAGCTAGATCAGGCCTGAAAAGAAACTGCGTTTCACAGGCCTTTGTAAGAGATGTTCCCATTAGGCTGTAAGAACACTGTGCAGAGCGCGTTGTTTCTCAGCTTCCCAAAGAGCTGGAAGCAAGATGCTTTGGGGCCCAACCCGCCCTTTGGAAAGGAGACTGCACGTTGTGCCTTTCAGCTGTAGGGCAATGTGGCACACCCAGAGCAGAAGTTCTACTTCAGCCAGAGCAGGCCTGCAAAGAAACTGCGTTTCACAGGCCTTTGTAAGAGATGTTCCCGCTAGGGTGTAAGAACACTGTGCAGAGCGAGTTGTTTTTTAGCTTCCCAAAGTTCTGGAAGCAAGATACTTTGTGGCGCAACTCGCCCTTTCGAATGGAGACTGCAGGTTGTGCCTGTCAGCTCTAGGGCAAAGTGGCACACCCAGAGCAGAAGTTCTACTTCAGCCAGATGAGGCCTGCAAAGAAACTGCGTGTCTCAGGCCTTTGTAAGAGATGTTCCCGGTAGGCTGTAAGAGCTATGTGCAGAGAAAGTTGTTTCTTAGCTTCCGAAAGAGCTGGAAGCAAGATGCATTGGGGCCAACTCGCCGTTTGTTAAGAAGCCTGAACGTTGTGACTTTCAGCTCTAGGGGATTGTAGCACACTCAGAGCAGAAATTCTACTTCAGCCAGATCAGGCCTGCAAATAAACTGCGTGTCACAGGCCTTTGTAGCAGATGTCCCGGTTGGCTGGAAGCAAGATGCTTTGGGGCCCAACTCGTCCTTTGGAAAGAAGACTGCACGTTGTGCCTTTCAGCTCTAGGGCAATGTGGCACACCAAGAGCAGAAGTTCTACTTCAGCCAGATCAGGCCTGCAAGGAAACTGCGTTCCACATGCCTTTGTAAGAGATGCTCCCGGTAGGCTGTAAGAGCAGAGTGCAGAGCGAGTTGTTTCTTAGCTTGCCAAAGAGCTTGAAGCCAGATGCTTTGGGGCCCAACTCGCCCTTTGTTAAGAAGCCTGCACGTTGTGCCTTTCAGCTCTATGGCAATGTAGCACACCCAGAGCAGAAGTTCTACTTCAGCCAGAGCAGGCCTGAAAAGAAACTGCGTTTCACAGGCCGTTGTAAGAGATGTTCCCGGTAGACTGTGAGAGCACTGTGCAGAGCGAGTTGTTTCTTTGCTTCCCAAAGCTGGAAGCAAGATGCTTTGGGGCCGAAATCGCCCTTTGGAAAGAAGACAGCACTTTGTGCCTTGCAGCTCTAAGGCAATGTAGGACAGGCAGAGCAGAAGATGTACTTCAGCCAGATCAGGCCTGCAAAGAAACTGCGTTTCACAGCCCTTTGTAACAGATGTCCCTGTAGGCAGGAAGCAAGATGCTTTGGGGCCCAACTCGCCCTTTGGAAAGGAGACTGCACGTTGTGCCTTTCAGCTCTAGGGCAATGTGGCACACCCAGAGCAGAAGTTCTACTTCAGCAAGATGAGGCCTTCAGAGAATATGCGTTACACAGACCTTTGTAAGAGATGTTCCCGGTAGGCTGTAAGAGCTATGTGCAGAGCAAGTTGTTTCTTAGCTTGCCAAAGAGCTGGAAGCAAGATGCTTTGGGGCCCAACTCGCCCTTTGGAAAGAAGCTGCACATTGTGCCTTTCAGCTCTAGGGCAAAGTAGCACACCCAGAGCAGAAGTCCTACTTCAGCCAGATCAGGCCTGCAAAGAAACTGCGTTTCACAGGCCATTGTAAGAGATGTTCCCGGTAGGCGGTAAGAGCTATGTGCAGAGCGAGTTGTTTCTTAGCTTCCCAAAGAGCTGGGAGCAAGATGCTTTGGGGCCCAACTCGCCCTTTGGAAAGAAGCTGCACATTGTGCATTGCAGCTCTAGGGCAGTGTATGACATGTAGAGCTGAAGCTCCACTTCAGCAAGATCAGGCCTGCAAAGAAACTGCGTTTCACAGCCCTTTGTAACTGATGTCCCTGTAGGCATTAAGCAAGATGCTTTGGGGCCCATCTCGCCCTTTGGAAAGAACACTGCACGTTGTGCCTTTCAGCTCTAGGGCATTGTAGCACAGCCAGAGCAGAAGTTCGAATTCAGCCAGATCAGGCCTGCAAAGAAACTGCGTTTCACAGGCCTTTGTCAGAGATGTTCCTGGTAGGCTGTAAGAGCACTGTGCAGAGCGAGTTGTTTCTTAGCTTCCAAGAGCTGGAAGCAAGATTCTTTGAGGCAGAACTCACCCTTTGGAAAGGAGACAGCACGCTGTCCCTTTCAGCCCTAGGGCAATGTAGCACACCCAGAGCAGAAGTTCTACTTCAGCCAGATCAGGCCTGCAAAGAGACTGCGTTTCACAGGCCTTTGTAAGAGATGTTCCCGGTAGGCTGTAAGAGCACTGTGCAGAGCGAGTTGTTTCTTAGCTTCCCAAAGATCTGGAAGCAAGATGCTTTGGGGCCCAACTCGCCCTTTTTAAAGGAGACTGCACGTTGTGCCTTTCAGCTCTAGGGCAATGTGGCACACCCAGAGCAGAAGTTCTACTTCAGCCAGATCAGGCCTGCAAAGAAACTGCGTTTCACAGGCCTTTGTAAGAGATGTTCCCGGTAGGCTGTAAGAACACTGTGCAGAGCGAGTTGTTTTTTAGCTTCCCAAAGAGCTGGAAGCAAGATGCATTGTGGCCCAACACGCCCTTTGAAAAGGAGACTGCAGGTTGTGCCTTTCAGCTCTAGGGCAAAGTGGGACACCCAGAGCAGAAATTCTACTTCAGCCAGTTGAGGCCTGCAAAGAAACTGTGTTTCACAGGCCTTTGTAAGAGATGTTCCCGGTAGGCTGTAATAGCTATGTGCAGAGCAATTTGTTTCTTAGCTTCCCAAAGAGCTGGAAGCAAGATGCTTTGGGGCCCAACTCGCTGTTTGGAAAGAAGACTGCACATTGTGCCGTTCAGCTCTAGGGCAATGTAGCACACCCAGAGCAGAAGTTCTACTTCAACCAGATCATGCCTGCAAAGAAACTGCGTTTCACAGGCCTTTGTAAGGGATGTTCCCGGTAGGCTGTAAGAGCACTGTGCAGAGCGAGTTGTTTCCCAGCTTCCCAAAGATCTGCAAGCAAGATGCTTTGGATCCCAACTCACCTTTTGGAAAGGAGACTGCACGTTGTGCCTTTCATCTCTAGGGCAATGTAGCACACCCAGAGCAGAAGTTCTACTTCACCCAGATCAAGCCTGCAAAGAAACTGCGTTTCACAGGCCTTTGTAAGAGAAGTTCCAGGTAGGCTGTAAGAGGTCTGTGGAGAGCAAGTTGTTTCATAGCTTTCCAAAGGCTGGAGGCAAGATGCTTTGGAGCCAAAGTCGCCCTTTGTTAAGAAGCCTGCACGTTGTGCCTTTCAGCTCCAGGGCAATGTGGCACACCCAGAGCAGACGTTCTCCTTCAGCCAGATGAGACCTGCAAAGAACTGCATTTCACAGGCCTTTGTAAGAGATGTTCCTGGTAGGCTGTAAGAGCACTGTTCAGGGCGAGTTGTTTCTTAGCTTCCCAAAGAGCTGGAAGCAAGATGCTTTTGGGCTCAACTCGCCCTTTGGAAAGAAGACTGCACGTTGTGCCTTTCAGCTCTAGGGCAATGTAGCACACTCAGAGCAGAAGTTCTACTTCAGCCAGATCAGGCCTGCAAAGATACTGCGTTTCAAAGGCCTTTTTAAGAGATGTTCCCGGTAGACTGTGAGAGAACTGTGCTGAGCGAGTTGTTTCTTAGCTTCCCAAGAGCTGGAAGCAAGATGCTTTGGGGCCCAAATCGCCCTTTGGAAAGAAGACAGCACTTTGTGCCTTGCAGTTCTAGGGCAATGTAGGACACCCAGAGCAGAAGTTCAACTTCACCCACATCAGGCCTGCAAAGAAAGTGCGTTTCACAGCCCTTTGTGACAGATGTCCCGGTAGGCAGGAAGCAAGATGCTTTGGGGCTCAACTCGCCCTTTGGAAAGAAGACTGCACATTGTGCCTTTCAGCTCTAGGGCAATGTGGCACACCCAGAGAAGAAGTTCTTCTTCAGCCAGATCAGGACTGCAAAGAAACTGCGTTTCACAGGCCTTTGTAAGAGATGTTCCCAGTAGGCTGTAATAGCTATGTGCAGAGCAATTTGTTTCTTAGCTTCCCAAAGAGCTGGAAGCAAGATGCTTTGGGGCCCAACTCGCCCTTTGGAAAGAAGCTGCACATTGTGCCTTTCAGCTCTAGGGCAATGTGGCACACCCAGTGCAGAAGTTCTACTTCAGCCAGATGAGGCCTGCAAAGAAACTGCGTTTCACAGGCCTTTCTAAGAGATGTTCTCGGTAGCCTGTAAGAGCACTGTGCAGAGCGACTTGTTTCATAGCTTACCAAAGAGCTGAATGCAAGATGCTTTGGGGCCCAACTCGCCCTTTGGAAAGAAGACAGAACTTTGTGCCTTGAAGCTCTAAGGCAAGGTAGCACACCCAGAGCAGAAGTTCTACTTCAGCCAGATCAGGCCTGCAAAGAAACTGCGTTTCACCGGCCTTTGTAACAGATGTCCCGGTAGGCTGGAAGCAAGATGCTTTGGTGCCCAACTCGCCGTTTGGAAAGAAGCCTGCACGTTGTGCCTTTCTGCTCTAGGGAAATGTAGCACACCCAGAGCAGAAGTTCTACTTAAACCAGATCAGGCCTGCAAAGACACTGCGTTTCACAGGTCTTTGTAAGGGATGTTCCCGGTAGGCTAAGAGCACTGTGCAGAGCGAGTTGTTTCTTAGCGTCCCAAAGAGCTGGAAGCAAGATGCGTTGGGGCCCAACTCGCCCTCTGTCAAGAAGCCTGCACGTTGTGCCTTCCAGCTCTATGGCAATGTAGCACACTCAGAGCAGAAGTTCTACTTCAGCCAGAACAGGCCTGCAAAAAAACGGCGTTTCAGAGGCCTTTGTAACAGATGTTCCCGGTAAGCTGTAAGAGCAGTGTGCGGAGTGAGTTGTTTCTTAGCTTCCCAAAGAGCTGGAAGCAAGATGCGTTGGGTCCCAACTCGCCCATTGGAAAGGAGACTGCACATTGTGCCTTTCAGCTCTAGGGCAATGTAGCACACTCAGAGCAGAGGATCTACTTCAGCCTGAACAGTCCTGCAAAGAACCTGCGTTTCACAGGCCTTTGTAAGAGATGTTGCCGGTAGGCTCTAAGAGCACTGTGCAGAGCGAGTTGTTTCTTAGCTTCCCAAAGAGCTGGAAGCAAGATGCTTTGGGGCCCAACTCGCCCTTTGGAAAGGAGACTCCACGTTGTGCCTTGCAGCTCTAGGGCAAGGTAGCACACCCAGAGCAGAAGTTCAACTTCAGCCAGATCAGGCCTGCAAAGAAACTGAGTTTCACAGGCCTTTGTAAGAGTTGTTCCCGGTAGGCTGTAAAAACACTGTGCAGAGCGAGTTGTTTCCCAGCTTCCCAAAGATCTGCAAGCAAGATGCTTTGGGCCCCAACTCACCTTTTGGAAAGGAGACTGCACGTTGTGCCTTTCAGTTCTAGGGCAATGTGGCACACCCAGAGCAGAAGTTCTACTCCAGCCAGATGACGCCTGCAAAGAAACTGCCTTTCACAGGCCTTTGTAACAGATGTCCCGGTAGGCTTGAAGCAAGATGCTTTGGGGCCCAACTCACCTTTTGGAAAGGAGACTGCACGTTGTGCCTTTCAGCTCTAGGGCAATGTGGCACACCCAGAGCAGAAGTTCTACTTCAGCCAGGTGAGGCCTGCAAAGAAACTGCGTTTCACAGTCCTTTGTAAGAGATGTTCCCGGTAGGCTGTAAGAGCTATGTGCAGAGCAAGTTGTTTCTTAGCTTGAAAAAGAGCTGGAAGCAAGATGCTTTGGGGCCCAACTCGCCCTTTGGAAAGAAGCTGCACATTGTGCCTTTCAGCTCTAGGGCAAAGTAGCACACCCAGAGCAGAAGTCCTACTTCAGCCAGATCAGGCCTGCAAAGAAACTGCGTTTCACAGGCCATTGTAAGAGATGTTCCCGGTAGGCGGTAAGAGCTATGTGCAGAGCGAGTTGTTTCTTAGCTTCCCAAAGAGCTGGGAGCAAGATGCTTTGGGGCCCAACTCGCCCTTTGGAAAGAAGCTGCACATTGTGCTTTGCAGCTCTAGGGCAATGTATGACATGTAGATCTGAAGCTCCACTTCAGCAAGATCAGGCCTGCAAAGAAACTACGTTTCACAGCCCTTTGTAACTGATGTCCCTGTAGGCATTAAGCAAGATGCTTTGGGGCCCATCTCGCCCTTTGGAAAGAACACTGCACGTTGTGCCTTTCAGCTCTAGGGCATTGTAGCACAGCCAGAGCAGAAGTTCGAATTCAGCCAGATCAGGCCTGCAAAGAAACTGCGTTTCACAGGCCTTTGCCAGAGATGTTCCTGGTAGGCTGTAAGAGCACTGTGCAGAGCGAGTTGTTTCTTAGCTTCCAAGAGCTGGAAGCAAGATTCTTTGAGGCAGAACTCACCCTTTGGAAAGGAGACAGCACGCTGTCCCTTTCAGCCCTAGGGCAATGTAGCACACCCAGAGCAGAAGTTCTACTTCAGCCAGATCAGGCCTGCAAAGAGACTGCGTTTCACAGGCCTTTGTAAGAGATGTTCCCGGTAGGCTGTAAGAGCACTGTGCAGAGCGAGTTGTTTCTTAGCTTCCCAAAGATCTGGAAGCAAGATGCTTTGGGGCCCAACTCGCCCTTTTTAAAGGAGACTGCACGTTGTGCCTTTCAGCTCTAGGGCAATGTGGCACACCCAGAGCAGAAGTTCTACTTCAGCCAGATCAGGCCTGCAAAGAAACTGCGTTTCACAGGCCTTTGTAAGAGATGTTCCCTGTAGGCTGTAAGAACACTGTGCAGAGCGAGTTGTTTTTTAGCTTCCCAAAGAGCTGGAAGCAAGATGCATTGTGGCCCAACACGCCCTTTGAAAAGGAGACTGCAGGTTGTGCCTTTCAGCTCTAGGGCAAAGTGGGACACCCAGAGCAGAAGTTCTACTTCAGCCAGTTGAGGCCTGCAAACAAACTGTGTTTCACAGGCCTTTGTAAGAGATGTTCCCGGTAGGCTGTAATAGCTATGTGCAGAGCAATTTGTTTCTTAGCTTCCCAAAGAGCTGGAAGCAAGATGCTTTGGGGCCCAACTCGCTGTTTGGAAAGAAGACTGCACATTGTGCCGTTCAGCTCTAGGGCAATGTAGCACACCCAGAGCAGAAGTTCTGCTTCAGCCAGATCAGGCCTGCAAAGAAACTGCGTTTCACAGGCCTTTGTAAGGGATGTTCCCGGTAGGCTGTAAGAGCACTGTGCAGAGCGAGTTGTTTCCCAGCTTCCCAAAGATCTGCAAGCAAGATGCTTTGGATCCCAACTCACCTTTTGGAAAGGAGACTGCACGTTGTGCCTTTCATCTCTAGGGCAATGTAGCACACCCAGAGCAGAAGTTCTACTTCACCCAGATCAAGCCTGCAAAGAAACTGCGTTTCACAGGCCTTTGTAAGAGAGGTTCCAGGTAGGCTGTAAGAGGTCTGTGGAGAGCAAGTTGTTTCATAGCTTTCCAAAGGCTGGAGGCAAGATGCTTTGGAGCCAAAGTCGCCCTTTGTTAAGAAGCCTGCACGTTGTGCCTTTCAGCTCCAGGGCAATGTGGCACACCCAGAGCAGACGTTCTCCTTCAGCCAGATGAGACCTGCAAAGAACTGCATTTCACAGGCCTTTGTAAGAGATGTTTCTGGTAGGCTGTAAGAGCACTGTTCAGGGCGAGTTGTTTCTTAGCTTCCCAAAGAGCTGGAAGCAAGATGCTTTTGGGCTCAACTCACCCTTTGGAAAGAAGACTGCACGTTGTGCCTTTCAGCTCTAGGGCAATGTAGCACACTCAGAGCAGAAGTTCTACTTCAGCCAGATCAGGCCTGCAAAGATACTGCGTTTCAAAGGCCTTTTTAAGAGATGTTCCCGGTAGACTGTGAGAGAACTGTGCTGAGCGAGTTGTTTCTTAGCTTCCCAAGAGCTGGAAGCAAGATGCTTTGGGGCCCAAATCGCCCTTTGGAAAGAAGACAGCACTTTGTGCCTTGCAGCTCTAGGGCAATGTAGGACACCCAGAGCAGAAGTTCAACTTCACCCACATCAGGCCTGCAAAGAAAGTGCGTTTCACAGCCCTTTGTGACAGATGTCCCGGTAGGCAGGAAGCAAGATGCTTTGGGGCTCAACTCGCCCTTTGGAAAGAAGACTGCACGTTGTGCCTTTCAGCTCTAGGGCAATGTGGCACACCCAGAGAAGAAGTTCTTCTTCAGCCATTTCAGGACTGCAAAGAAACTGCGTTTCACAGGCCTTTGTAAGAGATGTTCCCAGTAGGCTGTAATAGCTATGTGCAGAGCAATTTGTTTCTTAGCTTCCCAAAGAGCTGGAAGCAAGATGCTTTGGGGCCCAACTCGCCCTTTGGAAAGAAGCTGCACATTGTGCCTTTCAGCTCTAGGGCAATGTGGCACACCCAGTGCAGAAGTTCTACTTCAGCCAGATGAGGCCTGCAAAGAAACTGCGTTTCACAGGCCTTTCTAAGAGATGTTCTCGGTAGGCTGTAAGAGCACTGTGCAGAGCGACTTGTTTCATAGCTTACCAAAGAGCTGAATGCAAGATGCTTTGGGGCCCAACTCGCCCTTTGGAAAGAAGACAGAACTTTGTGCCTTGAAGCTCTAAGGCAAGGTAGCACACCCAGAGCAGAAGTTCTACTTCAGCCAGATCAGGCCTGCAAAGAAACTGCGTTTCACCGGCCTTTGTAACAATGTCCTGGTAGGCTGGAAGCAAGATGCTTTGGGGCCCAACTCGCCGTTTGGAAAGAAGACTGCACATTGTGCCATTCAGGTCTAGGTCAATGTAGCACACCCAGAGCAGAAGTTCTACTTAAACCAGATCAGGCCTGCAAAGACACTGCGTTTCACAGGTCTTTGTAAGGGATGTTCCCGGTAGGCAGTAAGAGCACTGGGCAGAGCGAGTTGTTTCTTAGCGTCCCGAAGAGCTGGAAGCAAGATGCGTTGGGGCCCAACTCGCCCTTTGTCAAGAAGCCTGCACGTTGTGCCTTCCAGCTCTATGGCAATGTAGCACACTCAGAGCAGAAGTTCTACTTCAGCCGGAACAGGCCTGCAAAGAAACGGCGTTTCACAGGCCTTTGTAACAGATGTTCCCGGTAAGCTGTAAGAGCAGTGTGCGGAGTGAGTTGTTTCTTAGCTTGCCAAAGAGCTGGAAGCAAGATGCGTTGGGTCCCAACTCGCCCATTGGAAAGGAGACTGCACATTGTGCCTTTCAGCTCTAGGGCAATGTAGCACACCCAAAGCAGAAGTTCTACTTCAGCCAGCTCAGGCCTGCAAAGAAACTGCGATTCACAGCCCTTTGTAAGAGATGTTCCCGGTTGGCTGCAAGAGCACTATGCAGACCGAGCTTTTTCTTAGCTTCGCAAAGAGCTGGAAGCAAGATGCGTGGGGCCCAACTCGCACTTTTTTAAGAAGCCTGCACGTTGTGCCTTTCAGCTCTATGGCAGTGTAGCACACACAGAGCAGATGTTCTACTTCAGAGAGAACAGGCCTACAAAGAAACTGCGTTTCACATGCCTTTGTAAGAGATGTTCCCGGTAGGCTGTAAGAGCACTGTGTAGAGCGATTTGTTTCTTAGCTTCCGAAAGAGCTGGAAGCAACATGCTACGGGGCCCAACTCGCCCTTTGGAAAGGAGACTGCACGTTGTGCCTTTCAGCTCTAGGGCAATGTAGCACACTCAGAGCAGAGGATCTACTTCAGCCAGAACAGGCCTGCAAAGAACCTGCGTTTCACAGGCCTTTGTAGGAGATGTTGCCGGTAGGCTCTAAGAGCACTGTGCAGAGCGAGTTGTTTCTTAGCTTCCCAAAGAGCTGGAAGCAAGATGCGTGGGGGCCAACTCGCACTTTTTTAAGAAGCCTGCACGTTGTGCCTTTCAGCTCTATGGCAGTGTAGCACACACAGAGCAGAAGTTCTACTTCAGAGAGAACAGGCCTGCAAAGAAACTACGTTTCACATGCCTTTGTAAGAGATGTTCCCGGTAGGCTGTAAGAGCACTGTGTAGAGCGATTTGTTTCTTAGCTTCCGAAAGAGCTGGAAGCAACATGCTACGGGGCCCAACTCGCCCTTTGGAAAGGAGACTGCACAGTGTGCCTTTCAACTCTAGGGCAATGTAGCACACTCAGAGCAGAAGATCTACTTCAGCCAGAGCAGGCCTGCAAAGAACCTGCGTTTCACAGGCCTTTGTAAGAGATGTTCCCAGTAGGCTGTAAGTGCACTGTGCAGAGCGAGTTGTTTCTTAGCTTCCCAAAGAGCTGGAAGCAAGATGCTTTGGGGCCCAACTCGCCCTTTGGAAAGGAGACTCCACGTTGTGCCTTGCAGCTCTAGGGCAAGGTAGCACACCCAGAGCAGAAGTTCAACTTCAGCCAGATCAGGCCTGCAAAGAAACTGAGTTTCACAGGCCTTTGTAAGAGTTGTTCCCGGTAGGCTGTAAAAACACTGTGCAGAGCGAGTTGTTTCCCAGCTTCCCAAAGATCTGCAAGCAAGATGCTATGGGCCCCAACTCACCTTTTGGAAAGGAGACTGCACGTTGTGCCTTTCAGTTCTAGGGCAATGTGGCACACCCAGAGCAGAAGTTCTACTCCAGCCAGATGACGCCTGCAAAGAAACTGCCTTTCACAGGCCTTTGTAACAGATGTCCCGGTAGGCTTGAAGCAAGATGCTTTGGGGCCCAACTCGCCCTTTGGAAAGAAGACTGCACGCTGTGCCTTTCAGCCCTAGTGCAATGTGGCACACCCAGAGCAGAAGTTCTACTTCAGCCAGATCAGGCCTGAAAGGAAACTGCGTTTCACAGGCCTTTGTAAGAGATGTTCCCGGTAGGCTGTAAGAACACTGTGCAGAGCGAGCTGTTTCTTAGCTTCCCAAAGAGCTCTAAGCAAATGCTTTGGGGCCCAACTCGCCCTTTGTTAAGAAGCCTGCACGTTGTGCCTTTCAGCTCTATGGCCATGTAGCACACTCAGAGCAGAAGTTCTACTTCATCCAGAAGAGGCCTGCAAAGGAACTGCGTTTCACAGGACTTTGTAAGAGATGTTCCCGGTAGGCTGTAAGAGCACTGTGCAGAGCGAGTTGTTATTTAGCTTCCGAAAGAGATGGAAGCAAGATGCTTTGGGGCCCATCTCGACCTTTGGAAAGGAGAGTGCACGTTGTGCCTTTGAGCTCTAGGGCAATGTAGCACACTCAGAGCAGAAGATCTACTTCAGTCAGATCAGGCCTGCAAAGAAACTGCGTTTCACAAGCCTCTGTAACAGATGTCCTTGTAGGCTGGAAGCAAGATGCTTTGGGGCCCAACTCGCCCTTTGGAAAGAAGACTTGACCTTGTGCCGTTCAGCTCTAGGGCAATGTATCACACCCAGAGCAGAATTTCTACTTCAGCCAGATCAGGCCTGCAAAGAAAGTGCGTTTCACAGGCCTTTGTAAGGGATGTTCCCGGTAGGCTGTAAGAGCACTGTGCAGAGCGAGTTGTTTCTTAGCTTCCCAAAGAGCTGCAAGCAAGATGCTGTGGGGATCAACTCGCCCTTTGGAAAGGAGACTGCACGTTGTGACTTTAGGCTCTAGAGCAATGTTGCACACCCAGAGCAGAAGTTCTACTTCAGCCAGATGAGGCATGCAAAGAACCTGCGTTTCACAGGCCTTTGTAAGAGATGTTCCCGTTTGCTTGTAAGAGTGATGTGCAGAGCGATTTGTTTCTTAGCTTCCCACAGAGCTGGAAGCAAGATGCTTTGGCGCCCAAATCGCCCTTTGGAAAGTAGACAGCACTTTGTGCCTTGCAGCTCTAGGGCAAGGTAGCACACCCAGAGCAGAAGTTCTACTTCAGCCAGATCTGGCCTGCAAAGAAACTGCGTTTCACAGGCCTTTGGAAGAGATGTTCCCGGTAGTCTGTAAGAGCACTGTGCAGAGCGAGTTGTTTCTTAGCTTCCCAAAGAGCTGGAAGCAAGATGCTTTGGGGCCCAACTCACCCTTGGTTAAGAAGCCTGCACGTTGTGCCTTTCAGCTCTAGGGCAATGTGGCACCTCCAGAGCAGAGGTTCTACTTCAGCCAGATGAGGCCTGCAAAGAAACTGCGTTTCACAGGCCTTTGTAAGAGATGTTCCCGGTAGGCTGTAGGAGCACTGTGCAGAGCGATTTGTTTCTTAGCTTCCCAAAGAGCTGGAAGCAAGATGATTTGGGGCCCAACTCGCCCTTTGGAAAGGATACAGCACGTTGTCCCTTTCAGCTCCAGTGCAATGTAGCACACCCAGAGCAGAAGTTCTACTTCAGCCAGATCAGGCCTGCTAAGAAACTGCGTTTCACAGGCCTCTGTAACAGATGTCACGGTAGGCAGGAAGCAAGATGCTTTGGGGCCCAACTCGCCCTTTAGAAAGGAGACTGCCCGTTGTGCCCTTCAGCCCTAGGGCAATGTGGCACACCCAGAGCAGAAGTTCTACTTCAACCACATCAGGCCTGCAAAGAAACTGAGTTTCACAGGCCTTTGTAAGAGATGTTCCCGGTAGGCTGTAAGAGCATTGTGCTGAGCGAGTTGTTTCTTAGCTTCCCTTAGAGCTAGAAGCAAGATGCGTTGGGGACCAACTCGCCCTTGGTTAAGAAGCCTGCACGTTGTGCCTTTCAGCTCTAGGTCAATGTGGCACACCCAGAGCAGAAGTTCGACTTCGGCCAGGTGAGGCCTGCAAATAAACTGCGTTTCACAGGCCTTTGTAAGAGATGTTCTCGGTAGGCTGTAAGAGCACTGTGCAGAGCGACTTGTTTCATAGCTTCTCAGAGAGCTGAATGCAAGATGCTTTGGGGCACAACTCGCCCTTTGGAAAGAAGACAGAACTTTGTGCCTTGCAGCTCTAAGGCAAGGTAGCACACCCAGAGCAGAAGTTCTACTTAAGCCAGATCAGGCCTGCAAGGAAACTGCGTTTCACAGGCCTCTGTAAGAGAAGTTCCCGGTAGGCTGTAAGAGCACTGTGCAGAGTAAGTTGTTTCTTAGCTTCCCAAAGAGCTGGAAGCAAGATGCATTGGGGCCAACTCGCCGTTTGTTAAGAAGCCTGAACGTTGTGACTTTCAGTTCTAGGGGATTGTATCACACTCAGAGCAGAAATTCTACTTCAGCCAGATCAGGCCTGCAAATAAACTGCGTTTCACAGGCCTTTGTAGCAGATGTCCCGGTTGGCTGGATGCAAGATGCTTTGGGGCCCAACTCGTCCTTTGGAAAGAAGACTGCACGTTGTGCCTTTCAGCTCTAGGGAAATGTGGCACACCAAGAGCAGAAGTTCTACTTCAGCCAGATCAGGCCTCCAAAGAAACTGCGTTTCACAGGCCTTTGTAAGAGATGTTCCCAGTAGGCTGTAAGAGCACTGTGCAGATTGAGCTGTTTCTTAGCTTCCCAAAGAGCTGGAAGCAAGATGCTTTGGGGCCCAACTCGCCCTTTGGAAAGAAGCTGCACATTGTGCCTTTCATCTCTAGGGCAATGTAGCACACCCAGAGCAGAAGTTCTACTTCACCCAGATCAGGCCTGCAAAGAAACTGCGTTTCACAGGCCTTTGTAAGAGAGGTTCCAGGTAGGCTGTAAGAGGTCTGTGCAGAGCAAGTTGTTTCTTAGCTTTCCAAAGGCTGGAGGCAAGATGCTTTGAGCCAAACTCGCCCTTTGTTAAGAAGCCTGCACGTTGTGCCTTTCAGCTCCAGGGCAATGTGGCACACCCAGAGCAGACGTTCCCCTTCAGCCAGATGAGACTTGCAAGGAACTGCATTTCACATGACTTTGTAAGAGATGTTCCCGGTCGGCTGTAAGAGCACTGTGCAGAGCGAGTTGTTATTTAGCTTCTGAAACAGATGGAAGCAAGATGCTTTGGGGCCCATCTCGACCTTTGGAAAGGAGAGTGCACGTTGTGCCTTTCAGCTCTAGGGCAATGTAGCACACTCAGAGCAGAAGATCTACTTCAGCCAGATCAGGCCTGCAAAGAAACTGCATTTCACAGGCCTCTGTAACAGATATCTTGGTAGGCTGGAAGCAAGATGCTTTGGGGCCCAACTCGCCCTTTGGAAAGAAGACTGCACCTTGTGCCGTTCAGCTCTAGGGCAATGTGTCACACCCAGAGCACAATTTCTACTTCAGCCAGATCAGGCCTGCAAAGAAACTGCGTTTCACAGGCCTTTGTAAGAGATGTTCCCGGTAGGCTGTAAGAGCACTGTGCAGAGCGAGCTGTTTCTTAGCTTCCCAAAGAGCTGGAAGCAAGATGCTTTGGGGCCCAACTCGCACTTTGTTAAGAAGCCTGCACTTTGTGCCTTTCAGCTCTATGGCAGTGTAGCACACACAGAGCCGAAGTTCTGCTTCAGAGATAACAGGCCTGCAAAGAAACTGCGTTTCACATGCCTTTGTAAGAGATGTTCCCGGTAGGCTGTAAGAGCACTGTGTAGAGCGATTTGTTTCTTAGCTTCCGAAAGAGCTGGAAGCAACATGCTATGGGGCCCAACTCGGCCTTTGGAAAGGAGACTGCACAGTGTGCCTTTCAGCTCTAGGGCAATGTAGCACACTCAGAGCAGAAGATCTACTTCAGTAGCGCAGGCCTGCAAAGAACCTGCGTTTCACAGGCCTTTGTAAGAGATGTTCCCGTTTGGTTGTAAGCGTGATGTGCAGAGCGATTTGTTTCTTAGCTTCCCAAAGAGCTGGAAGCAAGATGCTTTGGGGCCCAAATCGCCCTTTGGAAAGTAGACAGCACTTTGTGCCTTGCAGCTCTAGGGCTAGGTAGCACACCCAGAGCAGAAGTTCTACTTCAGCCAGGTCAGGCCTGCAAAGAAACTGCGTTTCACAGGCCTTTGTAACAGATGTCACGGTAGGCAGGAAGCAAGAGGCTTTGGGGCCCATCTCGCCCTTTGGAAAGAAGACTGCACGTTGTGCCTTTGAGCTCTAGGGCAATGTAGCACACCCAGATCTGAAGTTCTACTTCGGCCAGATCAGGCCTGCAAAGAAACTGCATTTCACAGGCCTTTGTAAGAGATCTTCCCGGTAGGCTGTAAGAGCACTGTGCAGAGCGAGTTGTTTCTTAGCTTCCCAAAGTGTTGGAAGCAAGATGCTTTGGTGCCCAACTCGCCCTTTGGAAAGGAGACTGCACGTTGTGCCTTTCATCTCTAGGGCAATGTGGCACACACAGAGCAGAAGTTCTACTTCAGCCAGATCAGGCCTGCAAAGAAACTGAGTTTCACAGGCCTTTGTAAGAGTTGTTCCCGGTAGGCTGTAAGAACACTGTGCAGAGCGAGTTGTTTCATAACTTCCCAAAGAGCTGCAAGCAAGATGCTTTGGGGCCCAACTCGCCCTTTGATAAGAAGCCTGCACGTTGTGCCTTACAGCTCTATGGCAATGTAGCACACTCAGAGCAGAAGTTCTACTTCAGCCAGAACAGGCCTGCAAAGAAACGGCGTTTCACAGGCCTTTGTAACAGATGTTCCCTGTAAGCTGTAAGAGCAGTGTGCAGAGCGAGCTGTTTCTTAGCTTCCCAAAGAGCTGGAAGCAAGATGCTTTGGGGCCCAACTCGCACTTTGTTAAGAAGCCTGCACGTTGTGCCTTTCAGCTATATGGCAGTGTAGCACACACAGAGGCGAAGTTCTGCTTCAGAGATAACAGGCCTGCAAAGAAACTGCGTTTCACATGCCTTTGTAAGAGATGTTCCTGGTAGGCTGTAAGAGCACTGTGTAGAGCGATTTGTTTCTTAGCTTCCGAAAGAGCTGGAAGCAACATGCTCTTGGGCCCAACTCGGCCTTTGGAAAGGAGACTGCACAGTGTGCCTTTCAGCTCTAGGGCAATGTAGCACACTCAGAGCAGAAGATCTACTTCAGCCAGAACAGGCCTGCAAAGAACCTGCGTTTCACAGGCCTTTGTAAGAGATGTTGCCGGTAGGCTCTAAGAGCACTGTGCAGAGCGAGTTGTTTCTTAGCTTCCCAAAGAGCTGGAAGCAAGATGCTTTGGGGCCCAACTCGCACTTTTTTAAGAAGCCTGCACGTTGTGCCTTCCAGCTCTATGGCAGTGTAGCACACACAGAGCAGAAGTTCTACTTCAGAGAGAACAGGCCTGCAAAGAAACTACGTTTCACATGCCTTTGTAAGAGTTGTTCCCGGTAGGCTGTAAGAGCACTGTGTAGAGCGATTTGTTTCTTAGCTTCCGAAAGAGCTGGAAGCAACATGCTCTTGGGCCCAACTCGGCCTTTGGAAAGGAGACTGCACAGTATGCCTTTCAACTCTAGGCCAATGTAGCACACTCAGAGCAGAAGATCTACTTCAGCCAGAGCAGGCCTGCAAAGAACCTGCGTTTCACAGGCCTTTGTAAGAGATGTTCCCAGTAGGCTGTAAGTGCACTGTGCAGAGCGAGTTGTTTCTTAGCTTCCCAAAGAGCTGGAAGCAAGATGCTTTGGGGCCCAACTCGCCCTTTGGAAAGGAGACTGCACGTTGTGCCTTGCAGCTCTAGGGCAAGGTAGCACACCCAGAGCAGAAGTTCAACTTCAGCCAGATCAGGCCTGCAAAGAAACTGAGTTTCACAGGCCTTTGTAAGAGTTGTTCCCGGTAGGCTGTAAAAACACTGTGCAGAGCGAGTTGTTTCCCAGCTTCCCAAAGATCTGCAAGCAAGATGCTTTGGGCCCCAACTCACCTTTTGGAAAGGAGACTGCACGTTGTGCCTTTCAGTTCTAGGGCAATGTGGCACACCCAGAGCAGAAGTTCTACTCCAGCCAGATGACGCCTGCAAAGAAACTGCCTTTCACAGGCCTTTGTAACAGATGTCCCGGTAGGCTTGAAGCAAGATGCTTTGGGGCCCAACTCACCTTTTGGAAAGGAGACTGCACGTTGTGCCTTTCAGCTCTAGGGCAATGTGGCACACCCAGAGCAGAAGTTCTACTTCAGCCAGGTGAGGCCTGCAAAGAAACTGCGTTTCACAGGCCTTTGTAAGAGATGTTCCCGGTAGGCTGTAAGAGCACTGTGCAGAGCGAGTTGTTTCTTAGCTTCCCAAAGAGCTAGAAGCAATATGCTTTGGGGCCCAAATCGCCCTTTGGAAAGAAGACAGCACTTTGTGCCTTGCAGCTCTACGGCAAGGTAGCACACCCAGAGCAGAAGTTCTACTTCAGCCAGATCAGTCCTGCAAAGAAACTGCGTTTCACAGGCCTCTGTAACAGATGTCCCGCTAGGCAGGAAGCAAGATGCTTTGGGGCCCAACTCGCCCTTTGGAAAGAAGACTGCACGCTGTGCCTTTCAGCCCTAGTGCAATGTGGCACACCCAGAGCAGAAGTTCTACTTCAGCCAGATCAGGCCTGAAAGGAAAATGCGTTTCACAGGCCTTTGTAAGAGATGTTCCCGGTAGGCTGTAAGAACACTGTGCAGAGCGAGCTGTTTCTTAGCTTCCCAAAGAGCTCAAAGCAAATGCTTTGGGGCCCAACTCGCCCTTTGTTAAGAAGCCTGCACGTTGTGCCTTTCAGCTCTATGGCCATGTAGCACACTCAGAGCAGAAGTTCTACTTCATCCAGAAGAGGCCTGCAAAGGAACTGCGTTTCACAGGACTTTGTAAGAGATGTTCCCGGTAGGCTGTAAGAGCACTGTGCAGAGCGAGTTGTTATTTAGCTTGCGAAAGAGATGGAAGCAAGATGCTTTGGGGCCCATCTCGACCTTTGGAAAGGAGAGTGCACGTTGTGCCTTTGAGCTCTAGGGCAATGTAGCACACTCAGAGCAGAAGATCTACTTCAGTCAGATCAGGCCTGCAAAGAAACTGCGTTTCACAAGCCTCTGTAACAGATGTCCTTGTAGGCTGGAAGCAAGATGCATTGGGGCCAACTCGCCGTTTGTTAAGAAGCCTGAACGTTGTGACTTTCAGTTCTAGGGGATTGTATCACACTCAGAGCAGAAATTCTACTTCAGCCAGATCAGGCCTGCAAATAAACTGCGTTTCACAGGCCTTTGTAGCAGATGTCCCGGTTGGCTGGATGCAAGATGCTTTGGGGCCCAACTCGTCCTTTGGAAAGAAGACTGCACGTTGTGCCTTTCAGCTCTAGGGCAATGTGGCACACCAAGAGCAGAAGTTCTACTTCAGCCAGAACAGGCCTGCAAAGAAACTGCGTTTCACAGGCCTTGTAAGAGATGTTCCCAGTAGGCTGTAAGAGCACTGTGCAGATTGAGCTGTTTCTTAGCTTCCCAAAGAGCTGGAAGCAAGATGCTTTGGGGCCCAACTCGCCCTTTGGAAAGAAGCTGCACATTGTGCCTTTCATCTCTAGGGCAATGTAGCACACCCAGAGCAGAAGTTCTACTTCACCCAGATCAGGCCTGCAAAGAAACTGCGTTTCACAGGCCTTTGTAAGAGAGGTTCCAGGTAGGCTGTAAGAGGTCTGTGCAGAGCAAGTTGTTTCTTAGCTTTCCAAAGGCTGGAGGCAAGATGCTTTGAGCCAAACTCGCCCTTTGTTAAGAAGCCTGCACGTTGTGCCTTTCAGCTCCAGGGCAATGTGGCACACCCAGAGCAGACGTTCCCCTTCAGCCAGATGAGACTTGCAAGGAACTGCATTTCACATGACTTTGTAAGAGATGTTCCCGGTCGGCTGTAAGAGCACTGTGCAGAGCGAGTTGTTATTTAGCTTCTGAAACAGATGGAAGCAAGATGCTTTGGGGCCCATCTCGACCTTTGGAAAGGAGAGTGCACGTTGTGCCTTTCAGCTCTAGGGCAATGTAGCACACTCAGAGCAGAAGATCTACTTCAGCCAGATCAGGCCTGCAAAGAAACTGCATTTCACAGGCCTCTGTAACAGATATCTTGGTAGGCTGGAAGCAAGATGCTTTGGGGCCCAACTCGCCCTTTGGAAAGAAGACTGCACCTTGTGCCGTTCAGCTCTAGGGCAATGTGTCACACCCAGAGCACAATTTCTACTTCAGCCAGATCAGGCCTGCAAAGAAACTGCGTTTCACAGGCCTTTGTAAGAGATGTTCCCGGTAGGCTGTAAGAGCACTGTGCAGAGCGAGCTGTTTCTTAGCTTCCCAAAGAGCTGGAAGCAAGATGCTTTGGGGCCCAACTCGCACTTTGTTAAGAAGCCTGCACGTTGTGCCTTTCAGCTCTATGGCAGTGTAGCACACACAGAGCCGAAGTTCTGCTTCAGAGATAACAGGCCTGCAAAGAAACTGCGTTTCACATGCCTTTGTAAGAGATGTTCCCGGTAGGCTGTAAGAGCACTGTGTAGAGCGATTTGTTTCTTAGCTTCCGAAAGAGCTGGAAGCAACATGCTATGGGGCCCAACTCGGCCTTTGGAAAGGAGACTGCACAGTGTGCCTTTCAGCTCTAGGGCAATGTAGCACACTCAGAGCAGAAGATCTACTTCAGGCAGCGCAGGCCTGCAAAGAACCTGCGTTTCACAGGCCTTTGTAAGAGATGTTCCCGTTTGGTTGTAAGCGTGATGTGCAGAGCGATTTGTTTCTTAGCTTCCCAAAGAGCTGGAAGCAAGATGCTTTGGGGCCCAAACGCCCTTTGGAAAGTAGACAGCACTTTGTGCCTTGCAGCTCTAGGGCAAGTTAGCACACCCAGAGCAGAAGTTCGACTTCAGCCAGATCAGGCCTGCAAAGAAACTGCGTTTCACCGGCCTTTGTAACAGATGTCACGGTAGGCAGGAAGCAAGAGGCTTTGGGGCCCATCTCGCCCTTTGGAAAGAAGACTGCACGTTGTGCCTTTGAGCTCTAGGGCAATGTAGCACACCCAGATCTGAAGTTCTACTTCAGCCAGATCAGGCCTGCAAAGAAACTGCGCTTCACAGGCCTTTGTAAGAGATCTTCCCGGTAGGCTGTAAGAGCAATGTGCAGAGCGAGTTGTTTCTTAGCTTCCCAAAGTGTTGGAAGCAAGATGCTTTGGTGCCCAACTCGCCCTTTGGAAAGGAGACTGCACGTTGTGCCTTTCATCTCTAGGGCAATGTGGCACACACAGAGCAGAAGTTCTACTTCAGCCAGATCAGGCCTGCAAAGAAACTGAGTTTCACAGGCCTTTGTAAGAGTTGTTCCCGGTAGGCTGTAAGAACACTGTGCAGAGCGAGTTGTTTCATAACTTCCCAAAGAGCTGCAAGCAAGATGCTTTGGGGCCCAACTCGCCCTTTGATAAGAAGCCTGCACGTTGTGCCTTCCAGCTCTATGGCAATGTAGCACACTCAGAGCAGAAGTTCTACTTCAGCCAGAACAGGCCTGCAAAGAAACGGCGTTTCACAGGCCTTTGTAACAGATGTTCCCTGTAAGCTGTAAGAGCAGTGTGCAGAGCGAGCTGTTTCTTAGCTTCCCAAAGAGCTGGAAGCAAGATGCTTTGGGGCCCAACTCGCACTTTGTTAAGAAGCCTGCACGTTGTGCCTTTCAGCTCTATGGCAGTGTAGCACACACAGAGCCGAAGTTCTGCTTCAGAGATAACAGGCCTGCAAAGAAACTGCGTTTCACATGCCTTTGTAAGAGATGTTCCCGGTAGGCTGTAAGAGCACTGTGTAGAGCGATTTGTTTCTTAGCTTCCGAAAGAGCTGGAAGCAGCATGCTATGGGGCCCAACTCGGCCTTTGGAAAGGAGACTGCACAGTGTGCCTTTCAGCTCTAGGGCAATGTTGCACACTCAGAGCAGAAGATCTACTTCAGGCAGCGCAGGCCTGCAAAGAACCTGCGTTTCACAGGCCTTTGTAAGAGATGTTCCCGTTTGGTTGTAAGCGTGATGTGCAGAGCGATTTGTTTCTTAGCTTCCCAAAGAGCTGGAAGCAAGATGCTTTGGTGCCCAACTCGCCCTTTGGAAAGGAGACTGCACGTTGTGCCTTTCATCTCTAGGGCAATGTGGCAACCCAGAGCAGAAGTTCTACTCCAGCCAGGTGAGGCCTGCAAAGAAACTGCGTTTCACAGGCCTTTGTAAGAGATGTTCCCGGTAGGCTGTAAGAGCACTGTGCAGAGCGAGTTGTTTCTTAGCTTACCACAGAGCTGGAAGCAAGATGCTTTGGGGCCCAACTCGGCATCTGTTAAGAAGCCTGCACGTTGTGCCTTTCAGCTCTATGGCAGTGTAGCACACACAGAGCAGAAGTTCTACTTCAGAGAGAACATGCCTGCAAAGAAACTGCGTTTCACATCCCTGTGTAAGAGATGTTCCCGGTAGGCTGTAAGAGCACTGTGTAGAGCGATTTGTTTCTTAGCTTCCGAAAGAGCTGTAAGCAACATGCTATGGGGCCAAACTCGCCCTTTGGAAAGGAGACTGCACAGTGTGCCTTTCAGCTCTACGGCAATGTAGCACACTCAGAGAAGAAGATCTACTTCAGCCAGCGCAGGCATGCAAAGAACCTGCGTTTCACAGGCCTTTGTAAGAGATGTTCCCGTTTGGTTGTAAGAGTGATGTGCAGAGCGATTTGTTTCTTAGCTTCCCAAAGAGCTGGAAGCAAGATGCTTTGGGGCCCAAATCGCCCTTTGGAAAGTAGACAGCACTTTGTGCCTTGCAGCTCTAGGGCAAGCTAGCACACCCAGAGCAGAAGTTCTACTTCAGCCAGATCAGGCCTGCAAAGAAACTGCGTTTCACAGGCCTTTGTAACAGATGTCACGGTAGGCAGGAAGCAAGAGGCTTTGGGGCCCATCTCGCCCTTTGGAAAGAAGACTGCACGTTGTGCCTTTGAGCTCTAGGGCAATGTAGCACACCCAGAGCTGAAGTTCTACTTCAGCCAGATCAGGCCTGCAAAGAAACTGCGTTTCACAGGCCTTTGTAAGAGATCTTCCCGGTAGGCTGTAAGAGCACTGTGCAGAGCGACTTGTTTCATAGCTTCCCAAAGAGCTGAATGCAAGATGCTTTGGGGCCCAACTCGCCCTTTCGAAAGAAGATAGAACTTTGTGCCTTGCAGCTCTAAGGCAATGTAGCACACCCAGAGCAGAAGTTCTACTTCAGCCAGAGCAGGCCTGCAAAGAAACTGCGTTTCACAGGCCTTTGTAAGAGATGTTCCCGGTAGGCTGTAAGAGCACTGTGCAGAGCGAGTTGTTTCTTAGCTTCCCAAAGAGCTGCAAGCAAGATGCTTTGGGGACCAACTCGCCCTTTGGAAAGGAGACTGCACGTTGTGCCTTTAGGCTCTAGAGCAATGTTGCACACCCAGAGCAGAAGTTCTACTTCAGCCAGATGAGGCATGCAAAGAAACTGCGTTTAACAGGCCTCTGTAACAGATGTCTTGGTAGGCTGGAAGCAAGATGCTTTGGGGCCCAACTCGCCCTTTGGAAAGAAGACTGCACCTTGTGCCGTTCAGCTCTAGGGCAATGTGTCACACCCAGAGCACAAGTTCTACTTCAGCCAGATCAGGCCTGCAAAGAAACTGCGTTTCACAGGCCTTTGTAAGAGATGTTCCCGGTAGGCTGTAAGAGCACTGTGCAGAGCGAGCTGTTTCTTAGCTTCCCAAAGAGCTGGAAGCAAGATGCTTTGGGGCCCAACTCGGCATCTGTTAAGAAGCCTGCACGTTGTGCCTTTCAGCTCTATGGCAGTGTAGCACACACAGAGCCGAAGTTCTGCTTCAGAGAGAACAGGCCTGCAAAGAAACTGCGTTTCACATGGCTTTGTAAGAGATGTTCCCGGTAGGCTGTAAGAGCACTGTGTAGAGCGATTTGTTTCTTAGCTTCCGAAAGAGCTGGAAGCTACATGCTATGGGGCCCAACTCGGCCTTTGGAAAGGAGACTGCACAGTGTGCCTTTCAGCTCTAGGGCAATGTAGCACACTCAGAGCAGAAGATCTACTTCAGCCAGCGCAGGCATGCAAAGAACCTGCGTTTCACAGGCCTTTGTAAGAGATGTTCCCGTTTGGTTGTAAGCGTGATGTGCAGTGCGATTTGTTTCTTAGCTTCCCAAAGAGCTGGAAGCAAGATGCTTTGGGGCCCAAATCGCCCTTTGGAAAGTAGACAGCACTTTGTGCCTTGCAGCTCTAGGGCAAGGTAGCACACCCAGAGCAGAAGTTCTACTTCAGCCAGATCAGGCCTGCAAAGAAACTGCGTTTCACAGGCCTTTGTAACAGATGTCACGGTAGGCAGGAAGCAAGAGGCTTTGGGGCCCATCTCGCCCTTTGGAAAGAAGACTGCACGTTGTGCCTTTGAGCTCTAGGGCAATGTAGCACACCCACAGCTGAAGTTCTACTTCAGCCAGATCAGGCCTGCAAAGAAACTGCGTTTCACAGGCCTTTGTAAGAGATCTTCCCGGTAGGCTGTAAGAGCACTGTGCAGAGCGAGTTGTTTCTTAGCTTCCCAAAGTGCTGGAAGCAAGATGCTTTGGTGCCCAACTCGCCCTTTGGAAAGGAGACGGCACGTTGTGCCTTTCATCTCTAGGGCAATGTGGCACACCCAGAGCAGAAGTTCTACTCCAGCCAGGTGAGGCCTGCAAAGAAACTGCGTTTCACAGGCCTTGGTAAGAGATGTTCCCGGTAGGCTGTAAGAGCACTGTGCAGAGCGATTTGTTTCTTAGCTTACCAAAGAGCTGGAAGCAAGATGCTTTGGGGCCCAACTCGCCCTTTGTTAAGAAGCCTGCACGTTGTGCCTTTCAGCTCTAGGGCAATGTGGCACACCCACAGCAGAAGTTCTACTTCAGCTAGATGAGGCCTGCAAAGAAATTGCGTTTCACAGGCCTTTGTAAGAGATGTTCCCGGTAGGCTGTAAGAGCACTGTGCAGAGCGAGTTGTTTCTTAGCTTCCCAAAGAGCTGCAAGCAAGATGCTTTGGGGACCAACTCGACCTTTGGAAAGGAGACTGCACGTTGTGCCTTTCATTCCTAGGGCAATGTGGCACACACAGAGCAGAAGTTCTACTTCAGCCAGATCAGGCCTGCAAAGAAACTGCGTTTCACAGGCCTTTGTAAGAGAAGTGCCCGGTAGGCTGTAAGAGCACTGTGCAGAGCGAGTTGTTTCTCAGCTTTCCAAAGAGCTGGAAGAAAGATGCTTTGTGGCCCAACTTGCCCTTTGGAAAGGAGACTGCACGTTGTGCCTTTCAGGCCTAGGGCAATGTGGCACACCCAGAGCAGAAGTTCTACTTCAGCCAGATCAGGCCTGCAAAGAAACCGAGTTTCACAGGCCTTTGTAAGAGTTGTTCCCGGTAGGCTGTAAGAACACTGTGCAGAGCGAGTTGTTTCATAACTTCCCAAAGAGCTGCAAGCAAGATGCTTTGGGGCCCAACTCGGCCTTTGTTAAGAAGCCTGCCCGTTGTGCCTTCCAGCTCTATGGCAATGTAGCAAACTCAGAGCAGAAGTTCTACTTCAGCCAGAACAGGCCTGCAAAGGAACGGCGTTTCACAGGCCTTTGTAAGAGATGTTCCCAGTAGGCTGTAAGAGCACTGTGCAGAGCGAGCTGTTTCTTAGCTTCCCAAAGAGCTGGAAGCAAGATGCTTTGGGGCCCAACTCGCACTTTGTTAAGAAGCCTGCATGTTGTGCCTTTCAGCTCAATGGCAGTGTAGCACACACAGAGCAGAAGTTCTACTTCAGAGAGAACATGCCTGCAAAGAAACTGCATTTCACATCCCCGTGTAAGAGATGTTCCCGGTAGGCTGTAAGAGCACTGTGTAGAGCGATTTGTTTCTTAGCTTCCGAAAGAGCTGGAAGAAACATGCTATGGGGCACAACTCGGCCTTTGGAAAGGAGACTGCACAGTGTGCCTTTCAGCTCTAGGGCAATGTAGCACACTCAGAGCAGAAGATCTACTTCAGCCAGCGCAGGCATGCAAAGAACCTGCGTTTCACAGGCCTTTGTAAGGGATGTTCCCGTTTGGTTGTAAGAGTGATGTGCAGAGCGATTTGTTTCTTAGCTTCCCAAAGAGCTGGAAGCAAGATGCTTTGGGGCCCAAATCGCCCTTTGGAAAGTAGACAGCACTTTGTGCCTTGCAGCTCTAGGGCAAGGTAGCACACCCAGAGCAGAAGTTCTACTTCAGCCAGATCAGGCCTGCAAAGAAACTGCGTTTCACAGGCCTTTGTAACAGATGTCCTGGTAGGCTGGAAGCAAGATGCTGTGGGGCCCAACTCGCCCTTTGGAAAGAAGACTGCACATTGTGCCGTTCAGCTGCAAGGCAAGGTAGCACACCCAGAGCAGAAGTTCTACTTCAACCAGATCAGGCCTGCAAAGATACTGCGTTTCACAGGCCTTTTTAAGAGATGTTCCCGGTAGACTGTGAGAGAACTGTGCTGAGCGGGTTGTTTGTTATCTTCCCAAGAGCTAGAAGCAAGATGCTTTGGGGCGCAAATCGCCCTTTGGAAAGAAGACAGCACTTTGTGCCTTGCAGCTCTAAGGCAATGTATGACACCCAGAGCAGAAGTTCTACATCAGACAGATCAGGCCTGCAAAGAAAGTGCGTTTCACAGACCTTTGTAACAGATGTCCCGGTAGGCAGGAAGCAAGATGCTTTGGGTCCCATCTCACCCTTTGGAAAGTACACTGCACGTTGTGCCTTTCAGCTCTAGGGCAATGTAGCACACCCAGAGGAGAAGTTCTACTTCAGCCAGATCAGGCCTGCAAGGAAACTGCGTTTCACAGGCCTTTGTAAGAGATGTTTCCGGTAGGCTGTAAGAGCACTGTGCAGAGCGAGTTGTTTCTTAGCTTCCCAAAGAGCTGGAAGCAAGATGCATGGGGGACCAACTCGCCGTTTGTTAAGAAGCCTGAACCTTGTGCCTTTAAGCTCCAGGGGATTGTAGCACACTCAGAGCAGAAAATCTACTTCAGCCAGATCAGGCCTGCAAAGAAACTGCGTTTCACAGGCTGTTGTAGCTGATGTTCCGGTTGGCTGGAAGTAAGATGCTTTGGGGCCCAACTCGTCCTTTGGAAAGAAGACTGCACGTTGTGCCTTCCAGCTCTAGGGCAATGTGGCACACCAAGAGCAGAAGTTCTACTTCAGCCAGATCAGGCTGCAAAGAAACTGCGTTTCACAGGCCTTTGTAAGAGATGTTCCCGGTAGGCTGTAAGAGCACTGTCCAGAGTGAGCTGTTTCTTAGCTTCCCAAAGAGCTGGAAGCAAGATGCTTTGGGACCCAACACGCCCTTTGGAAAGGAGACTGCATGTGGTGCCTTTCAGCTCTAGGGCAATGTGGCACACCCAGAGCAGAAGTTCTACTTCAGCCGGATGCGGCCTGGAAGGAAACTGCGTTTCACATGCCTTTCTAAGAGATGCTCCCGGTAGGCTGTAAGAGCACAGTGCAGAGCGAGTTGTTTCTTAGCTTGCCAAAGAGCTTGAAGCCAGATGCATTGGGGCCCAACTCGCCCTTTGTTAAGAAGCCTGCACGTTGTGCCTTTCAGCTCTATGGCAATGTGGCACACCCAGAGCAGAAGTTCTACTTCAGCCAGATCAGGCCTGCAAAGAAACTGCGTTTCACAGCCCTTTGTAACAGATGTCCCTGTAGGCAGGAAGCAAGATGCTTTGGGGCCCATCTCGCCCTTTGAAAAGAAGACTGCACGTTGTGCCTTTCAGCTCTAGGGCAATGTAGCACACAGAGAGCAGAAATTCTACTTCAGCCAGATCAGGCCTGCAAAGAAACTGCGTTTGACAGGCCTTTGTAAGAGATGTTCCTGGTAGGCTGTAAGAGCACTGTGCAGAGCCAGTTGTTTCTTAGATTCCAAGAGCTGGAAGCAAGATGCTTTGAGGTCCAACTCGCCCTTTGTAAAGGAGACAGCACGTTGTCCCTTTCAGCTCTAGGGCAATGTAGCACACCCAGAGCAGAAGTTCTACTTCAGCCAGATCAGGCCTGCAAAGAAACTGCGTTTCACAGGCCGTTGTAAGAGATGTTCCCGGTAGGCTGTAAGAGCTGTGTGCAAGGTAAGTTGTTTCTTAGCTTCCCAAAGAGCTGGAAGCAAGATGCTTTGGGGCCCAACTCGCCCTTTGGAAAGGAGACTGCACGTTCTGCCTTTCAGCTCTAGGGCAATGTAGCTGCACCCAAAGCAGATGTTCTACTTTAGCCAGCTCAGGCCTGCAACGAAACTGCGTATCACAGGCCTTTGTGAGAGATGTTCACAGTAGGCTGTAAGAGCACTGTGCAGAGCGAGCTGTTTCTTAGCTTCCCAAAGAGCTGCAAGCAAGATGCTTTGGGGCCCAACTCGCACTTTGTTAAGAAGCCTGCACATTGTGCCTTTCAGCTCTATGGCAGTGTAGCACACACAGAGCAGAAGTTCTACTTCAGAGAGAACAGGCCTGCAAAGAAACTGCGTTTCACATGCCTTTGTAAGAGATGTTCCCGGTAGGCTGTAAGAGCACTGTGTAGAGCGATTTGTTTCTTAGCTTCCGAAAGAGCTGGAAGCAACATGCTATGGGGCCCAACTCGGCCTTTGGAAAGGAGACTGCACAGTGTGCCTTTCAGCTCTAGGGCAATGTAGCACACTCAGAGCAGAAGATCTACTTCTGCCAGAGCAGGCCTGCAAAGAACCTGCGTTTCACAGGCCTTTGTAAGAGATGTTCCCGGTAGGCTGTAAGACCACTGTGCAGAGCGAGTTGTTTCCCAGCTTCCCAAAGATCTGCAAGCAAGATGTTTTGGGGCCCAAGCCGCCCTTTGTTAAGAAGCCGGCACGTTGTGGCTTTCAGCTCTAGGGCAATGTAGCACACCCAGAGCAGAAGTTCTACTTCAGCCAGATCAGGCCTGCAAAGAAACCGCGTTTCACTGGCCTTTGTAGGAGATGTTCCCGGTAGGCTGTAAGAGCACTGTTGCGAGCGACTTGTTTCTTAGCTTCCCAAAGAGCTGAAAGCAAGATGATTTGGGGCCCAACTCGCCCTTTGGAAAGAAGACAGAACTTTGTGCCTTTAGGCTCTAGAGCAATGTTGCACACCCAGAGCAGAAGTTCTACTTCAGCCAGATCAGGCCTGCAAAGAAACTGCGTTTCACAGGCCTTTGTAACAGATGTCCTGGTAGGCTGGAAGCAAGATGTATTGGGGCCCAACTCGCCGTTTGGAAAGAAGACTGCACATTGTGCCGTTCAGCTCTAGGGCAATGTAGCACACCCAGAGCAGAAGTTCTACTTCAACCAGATCAGGCCTCCAAAGAAACTGCGTTTCACAGGCCTTTGTAAGGGATGGTCCCGGTAAGCTGTAAGAGCACTGTGCAGAGCAAGTTGTATCTTAGCTTCCCAAAGAGCTGGAAGCAAGATGCTTTGGGGCCCAACTCGCCCTTGGTTAAGAAGCCTGCACGTTGTGACTTTCAGCTCTAGGGCAATGTGGCACCTCCAGAGCAGAGGTTCTACTTCAGCCTGATGAGGCCTGCAAAGAAACTGCGTTTCACAGACCTTTGTAAGAGATGTTCCCGGTAGGCTGTAGGAGCACTGTGCAGAGCGATTTGTTTCTTAGCTTCCCAAAGAGCTGGAAGCAAGATGATTTGGGGCCCAACTCGCCCTTTGGAAAGGATACAGCACGTTGTCCCTTTCAGCTCCAGTGCAATGTAGCACACCCAGAGCAGAAGTTCTACTTCAGCCAGATCACTCCTGCTAAGAAACTGCGTTTCACAGGCCTCTGTAACAGATGTCACGGTAGGCAGGAAGCAAGATGCTTTGGGGCTCAACTCGCCCTTTGGAAAGAAGACTGCACGTTGTGCCTTTCAGCTCTAGGGCAATGTGGCACACCCAGAGAAGAAGTTCTACTTCAGCCAGATCAGGACTGCAAAGAAACTGCGTTTCACAGGCTTTTGTGAGAGATGTTCCCGGTAGGCTGTAAGAGCACTGTGCAGAGCGAGTTGTTTCTTATCTTCCCAAAGAGCTGGAACCAAGATGCTTTGGGGCCCAACTCGCCCTTTGGAAAGGAGACTGCACGTTGTGCCTTTCAGCTCTAGGGCAATGTGGCACACCCAGAGCAGAAGTTCTACTTCGGCAAGATGAGGCCTTCAAAGAAAATGCGTTTCACAGGCCTTTGTAAGAGATGTTCCCGGTAGGCTGTAAGAGCTATGTGCAGAGGAAGTTGTTTCTTATCTTTCCAAAGAGCTGGAAGCAAGATGCTTTGGGGCCCAACTCGCCCTTTGGAAAGAAGCTGCACATTGTGCCTTTCAGCTCTAGGGCAGTGTAGCACACCCAGAGCAGAAGTTCTACTTCAGCCAGATCAGGCCTGCAAAGAAACTGCGTTTCACAGGCCTTTTTAATGGATGTTCCCGGTTGGCTGTAAGAGCACTGTGCAGAGCGAGTTGTTTCTTAGCTTCCCAAAGAGCTGGAGACAAGATGCTTCGGGGCCCAAATCGCCCTTTGGAAAGAAGACAGCACTTTGTGCCTTGCAGCTCTAGGGCAAGGTAGCACACCCAGAGCAGAAGTTCTACTTCAGCCAGATCAGGCCTGCAAAGAAACTGCGTTTCACAGGCCTCTGTAACAGATGTACCGCTAGGCAGGAAGCAAGATGCTTTGGGGCCCAACTCGCCCTTTGGAAAGAAGACTGCACGTTGTGCCTTTCAGCCCTAGGGCAATGTGGCACACCCAGAGCAGAAGTTCTACTTCAGCCAGAACAGGCCTGCAAAGGAACTGCGTTTCACATGCCTTTGTAAGAGATGTTCCCGGTAGGCTGTAAGAGCACTGTGCAGAGCGAGTTGTTATTTAGCTTCCGAAAGAGATGAAAGCAAGATGCTTTCGGGCCCATCTCGCCCTTTGGAAAGGAGACTGCACGTTGTGCCTTTCAGCTCTAGGGCAATGTGGCACACCCAGAGCAGAAGTTCTACTTCAGCCAGATCAGGCCTGCAAAGACACTGAGTTTCACAGTCCTTTGTAAGACATGTTCCCCCTAGGCTGTAAGAGCACTGTGCAGAGCGAGTTGTTTCTTAGCTTCCCAAAGAGCTGAATGCAAGATGCTTTGGGGCCCAACTCGTCCTTTGGAAAGAAGACAGAACTTTGTGCCTTGCAGCTCTAAGGTAAGGTAGCACACCCAGAGCAGAAGTTCTACTTCAGCCAGATCAGGCCTGCAAAGAAACTGCGTTTCACAGTCCTTTGTAAGACATGCTCCCCCTAGGCTGTAAGAGCACTGTGCAGAGCGAGTTGTTTCTTAGCTTCCCAAAGAGCTGCAAGCAAGATGCTTTGGGGACCAACTCGCCCTTTGGAAAGGAGACTGCACGTTGTGCCTTTCAGCCCTAGGGCAATGTGGCACACCCAGAGCAGAAGTTCTACTTCAGCCAGATCAGGCCTGCAAAGAAACTGAGTTTCACAGGCCTTTGTAAGAGTTGTTCCCGGTAGGCTGTAAGAACACTGTGCAGAGCGAGTTGTTTCCCAGCTTCCCAAAGATCTGCAAGCAAGATGCTTTGGGCCCCAGCTCACCTTTTGGACAGGAGACTGCACGTTGTGTCTTTCAGTTCTAGGGCAATGTGGCACACCCAGAGCAGAAGTTCTACTCCAGCCACATGACGCCTGCAAAGAAACTGCATTTCACAGGCCTTTGTAACAGATGTCCCGGTAGGCTGGAAGCAAGATGCTTTAGGGCCCAATTCGCCTTTTGGAAAGAAGACTGCACATTGTGCCGTTCAGCTTAGGGCAATGTAGCACACCCAGAGCAGAAGTTCTACTTCAACCAGATCAGGCCTGCAAAGAAACTGCGTTTCACAGGTCTTTGTAAGGGATGTTCCCGGTAGGCTGTAAGAGCACTGTGCAGAGCGAGTTGTTTCCCAGCTTCCCAAAGATCTGCAAGCAAGATGCTTTGGATCCCAACTCACCTTTTGGAAAGGAGACTGCACGTTGTGCCTTTCAGCTCTAGGGCAATGTGGCACACCCAGAGCAGAAGTTCTACTTCAGCCAGGTGAGGCCTGCAAAGAAACTGCGTTTCACAGGCCTTTGTAAGGGATGTTCCCGGTAGGCTGTAAGAGCACTGTGCAGAGCGAGTTGTTTCTTAGCTTCCCAAAGAGCTCTAAGCAAATGCTTTGGGGCCCAACTTGCCCTTTGTTAAGAAACCTGCACGTTGTGCCTTTCAGCTCTATGGCCATGTAGCACACTCAGAGCAGAAGTTCTACTTCAGCCAGAACAGGCCTGCAAAGGAACTGCGTTTCACATGCCTTTGTAAGAGATGTTCCCGGTAGGCTGTAAGAGCACTGTGCAGAGCGAGTTGTTATTTAGCTTCCGAAAGAGATGGAAGCAAGATGCTTTGGGGCCGATCACGACCTTTGGAAAGGAGAGTGCACGTTGTGCCTTTCAGCCCTAGTGCAATGTGGCACACCCAGAGCAGAAGTTCTACTTCAGCCAGACCAGGCCTGCAAAGAACCTGCGTTTCACAGGCCTTTGTAAGAGATGTTCCCAGTAGGCTGTAAGACCACTGTGCAGAGCGAGTTGTTTCCCAGCTTCCCAAAGATCTGCAAGCAAGATGCTTTGGGGCCCAAGTCGCCCTTTGTTAAGAAGCCGGCACGTTGTGGCTTTCAGCTCTAGGACTATGTAGCACACCCAGAGCAGAAGTTCTACTTCAGCCAGATCAGGCCTGCAAAGAAACCGCGTTTCACTGGCCTTTGTAGGAGATGTTCCCGGGAGGCTGTAAGAGCACTGTTGCGAGCGACTTGTTTCTTAGCTTCCCAAAGAGCTGAAAGCAAGATGATTTGGGGCCCAACTCGCCCTTTGGAAAGAAGACAGAACTTTGTGCCTTGCAGCTCTAAGGCAAGGTAGCACACCCAGAGCAGAAGTTCTACTTCAGCCAGATCAGGCCTACACAGAAACTGTGTTTCACAGGCCTCTGTAAGAGAAGTTCCCGGTAGGCTGTAAGAGCACTGTGCAGAGTAAGTTGTTTCTTTGCTTCCCAAAGAGCTGGAAGCAAGATGCATTGGGGCCAACTCGCCGTTTGTTAAGAAGCCTGAACGTTGTGACTTTCAGCTCTAGGGGATTTTAGAACACTCAGAGCAGAAATTCCACTTCAGCCAGCTGAGGCCTGGAAATAAACTGCGTTTCACAGGCCTTTGTAGCAGATGTCACGGTTGGCTGGAAGCAAGAGGCTTTGGGGCCCAACTCGCCCTTTGTTAAGAAGCCTGCACGTTGTGCCTTTCAGCTCCAGGGCAATGTGGCACACCCAGAGCAGACGTTCTCCTTCAGCCAGATGAGACCTGCAAAGAACTGCATTTCACAGGCCTTTGTAAGAGATGTTCCTGGTAGGCTGTAAGAGCACTGTTCAGGGCGAGTTGTTTCTTAGCTTCCCAAAGAGCTGGAAGCAAGATGCTTTTGGGCTCAACTCGCCCTTTGGAAAGAAGACTGCACGTTGTGCCTTTCAGCTCTAGGGCAATGTAGCACACTCAGAGCAGAAGTTCTACTTCAGCCAGATCAGGCCTGCAAAGATACTGCGTTTCAAAGGCCTTTTTAAGAGATGTTCCCGGTAGACTGTGAGAGAACTGTGCTGAGCGAGTTGTTTCTTAGCTTCCCAAGAGCTGGAAGCAAGATGCTTTGGGGCCCAAATCGCCCTTTGGAAAGAAGACAGCACTTTGTGCCTTGCAGCTCTAGGGCAATGTAGGACACCCAGAGCAGAAGTTCAACTTCACCCACATCAGGCCTGCAAAGAAACTGCGTTTCACAGGCCTTTGTAACAGATGTCCCGGTAGGCTGGAAGCAAGATGCTTTGGGGCCCAACTCGCCCTTTGGAAAGAAGACTGCACGTTGTGCCTTTCAGCTCTAGGGCAATGTGGCACACCCAGAGAAGAAGTTCTTCTTCAGCCAGATCAGGACTGCAAAGAAACTGCGTTTCACAGGCCTTTGTAAGAGATGTTCCCAGTAGGCTGTAATAGCTATGTGCAGAGCAAGTTTTTTCTTAGCTTCCCAAAGAGCTGGAAGCAAGATGCTTTGGGGCCCAACTCGCCCTTTGTTAAGAAGCCTGCACGTTGTGCCTTTCAGCTCTAGGGCAATGTGGCACACCCAGAGCAGAAGTTCTACTTCAGCCAGATGAGGCCTGCAAAGAAACTGCGTTTCACAGGCCTTTCTAAGAGATGTTCTCGGTAGGCTGTAAGAGCACTGTGCAGAGCGACTTGTTTCATAGCTTCCCAAAGAGCTGAATGCAAGATGCTTTGGGGCCCAACTCGCCCTTTGGAAAGAAGACAGAACTTTGTGCCTTGCAGCTCTAAGGCAAGGTAGCACACCCAGAGCAGAAGTTCTACTTCAGCCAGATCAGGCCTGCAAAGAAACTGCGTTTCACAGGCCTTTGTAACAGATGTCCCGGTAGGCTGGAAGCAAGATGCTTTGGGGCCCAACTCGCCGTTTGGAAAGAAGACTGCACGTTGTGCCTTTCAGCTCTAGGGCAATGTAGCACACCCAGAGCAGAAGTTCTACTTAAACCAGATCAGGCCTGCAAAGACACTGCGTTTCACAGGTCTTTGTAAGGGATGTTCCCGGTAGGCAGTAAGAGCACTGTGCAGAGCGAGTTGTTTCTTAGCGTCCCGAAGAGCTGGAAGCAAGATGCGTTGGGGCCCAACTCGCCCTTTGTCAAGAAGCCTGCACGTTGTGCCTTCCAGCTCTATGGCAATGTAGCACACTCAGAGCAGAAGTTCTACTTCAGCCGGAACAGGCCTGCAAAGAAACGGCGTTTCACAGGCCTTTGTAACAGATGTTCCCGGTAAGCTGTAAGAGCAGTGTGCGGAGTGAGTTGTTTCTTAGCTTGCCAAAGAGCTGGAAGCAAGATGCGTTCGGTCCCAACTCGCCCATTGGAAAGGAGACTGCACATTGTGCCTTTCAGCTCTAGGGCAATGTAGCACACCCAAAGCAGAAGTTCTACTTCAGCCAGCTCAGGCCTGCAAAGAAACTGCGATTCACAGCCCTTTGTAAGAGATGTTCCCGGTTGGCTGCAAGAGCACTGTGCAGACCTAGCTTTTTCTTAGCTTCGCAAAGAGCTGGAAGCAAGATGCGTGGGGCCCAACTCGCACTTTTTTAAGAAGCCTGCACGTTGTGCCTTTCAGCTCTATGGCAGTGTAGCACACACAGAGCAGATGTTCTACTTCAGAGAGAACAGGCCTGCAAAGAAACTGCGTTTCACATGCCTTTGTAAGAGATGTTCCCGGTAGGCTGTAAGAGCACTGTGTAGAGCGATTTGTTTCTTAGCTTCCGAAAGAGCTGGAAGCAACATGCTACGGGGCCCAACTCGCCCTTTGGAAAGGAGACTGCACGTTGTGCCTTTCAGCTCTAGGGCAATGTAGCACACTCAGAGCAGAGGATCTACTTCAGCCAGAACAGGCCTGCAAAGAACCTGCGTTTCACAGGCCTTTGTAGGAGATGTTGCCGGTAGGCTCTAAGAGCACTGTGCAGAGCGAGTTGTTTCTTAGCTTCCCAAAGAGCTGGAAGCAAGATGCGTGGGGGCCAACTCGCACTTTTTTAAGAAGCCTGCACGTTGTGCCTTTCAGCTCTATGGCAGTGTAGCACACACAGAGCAGAAGTTCTACTTCAGAGAGAACAGGCCTGCAAAGAAACTACGTTTCACATGCCTTTGTAAGAGATGTTCCCGGTAGGCTGTAAGAGCACTGTGTAGAGCGATTTGTTTCTTAGCTTCCGAAAGAGCTGGAAGCAACATGCTACGGGGCCCAACTCGCCCTTTGGAAAGGAGACTGCACGTTGTGCCTTTCAGCTCTAGGGCAATGTAGCACACTCAGAGCAGAGGATCTACTTCAGCCAGAACAGGCCTGCAAAGAACCTGCGTTTCACAGGCCTTTGTAGGAGATGTTGCCGGTAGGCTCTAAGAGCACTGTGCAGAGCGAGTTGTTTCTTAGCTTCCCAAAGAGCTGGAAGCAAGATGCGTGGGGGCCAACTCGCACTTTTTTAAGAAACCTGCACGTTGTGCCTTTCAGCTCTATGGCAGTGTAGCACACACAGAGCAGAAGTTCTACTTCAGAGAG
Source organism: Equus caballus (assembly GCF_041296265.1). Classification (NCBI taxonomy): domain Eukaryota; kingdom Metazoa; phylum Chordata; class Mammalia; order Perissodactyla; family Equidae; genus Equus; species Equus caballus. The sequence continues at coordinate 19,301,295 of NC_091695.1, forward strand.
AACAGGCCTGCAAAGAAACTACGTTTCACATGCCTTTGTAAGAGATGTTCCCGGTAGGCTGTAAGAGCACTGTGTAGAGCGATTTGTTTCTTAGCTTCCGAAAGAGCTGGAAGCAACATGCTACGGGGCCCAACTCGCCCTTTGGAAAGGAGACTGCACGTTGTGCCTTTCAGCTCTAGGGCAATGTAGCACACTCAGAGCAGAGGATCTACTTCAGCCAGAACAGGCCTGCAAAGAACCTGCGTTTCACAGGCCTTTGTAGGAGATGTTGCCGGTAGGCTCTAAGAGCACTGTGCAGAGCGAGTTGTTTCTTAGCTTCCCAAAGAGCTGGAAGCAAGATGCGTGGGGGCCAACTCGCACTTTTTTAAGAAGCCTGCACGTTGTGCCTTTCAGCTCTATGGCAGTGTAGCACACACAGAGCAGAAGTTCTACTTCAGAGAGAACAGGCCTGCAAAGAAACTACGTTTCACATGCCTTTGTAAGAGATGTTCCCGGTAGGCTGTAAGAGCACTGTGTAGAGCGATTTGTTTCTTAGCTTCCGAAAGAGCTGGAAGCAACATGCTACGGGGCCCAACTCGCCCTTTGGAAAGGAGACTGCACAGTGTGCCTTTCAACTCTAGGGCAATGTAGCACACTCAGAGCAGAAGATCTACTTCAGCCAGAGCAGGCCTGCAAAGAACCTGCGTTTCACAGGCCTTTGTAAGAGATGTTCCCAGTAGGCTGTAAGTGCACTGTGCAGAGCGAGTTGTTTCTTAGCTTCCCAAAGAGCTGGAAGCAAGATGCTTTGGGGCCCAACTCGCCCTTTGGAAAGGAGACTCCACGTTGTGCCTTGCAGCTCTAGGGCAAGGTAGCACACCCAGAGCAGAAGTTCAACTTCAGCCAGATCAGGCCTGCAAAGAAACTGAGTTTCACAGGCCTTTGTAAGAGTTGTTCCCGGTAGGCTGTAAAAACACTGTGCAGAGCGAGTTGTTTCCCAGCTTCCCAAAGATCTGCAAGCAAGATGCTTTGGGCCCCAACTCACCTTTTGGAAAGGAGACTGCACGTTGTGCCTTTCAGTTCTAGGGCAATGTGGCACACCCAGAGCAGAAGTTCTACTCCAGCCAGATGACGCCTGCAAAGAAACTGCCTTTCACAGGCCTTTGTAACAGATGTCCCGGTAGGCTTGAAGCAAGATGCTTTGGGGCCCAACTCACCGTTTGGAAAGGAGACTGCACGTTGTGCCTTTCAGCTCTAGGGCAATGTGGCACACCCAGAGCAGAAGTTCTACTTCAGCCAGGTGAGGCCTGCAAAGAAACTGCGTTTCACAGGCCTTTGTAAGAGATGTTCCCGGTAGGCTGTAAGAGCTATGTGCAGAGCAAGTTGTTTCTTAGCTTGCCAAAGAGCTGGAAGCAAGATGCTTTGGGGCCCAACTCGCCCTTTGGAAAGAAGCTGCACATTGTGCCTTTCAGCTCTAGGGCAAAGTAGCACACTCAGAGCAGAAGTCCTACTTCAGCCAGATCAGGCCTGCAAAGAAACTGCGTTTCACAGGCCATTGTAAGAGATGTTCCCGGTAGGCGGTAAGAGCTATGTGCAGAGCGAGTTGTTTCTTAGCTTCCCAAAGAGCTGGGAGCAAGATGCTTTGGGGCCCAACTCGCCCTTTGGAAAGAAGCTGCACATTGTGCATTGCAGCTCTAGGGCAATGTATGACATGTAGAGCTGAAGCTCCACTTCAGCAAGATCAGGCCTGCAAAGAAACTGCGTTTCACAGCCCTTTGTAACTGATGTCCCTGTAGGCATTAAGCAAGATGCTTTGGGGCCCATCTCGCCCTTTGGAAAGAACACTGCACGTTGTGCCTTTCAGCTCTAGGGCATTGTAGCACAGCCAGAGCAGAAGTTCGAATTCAGCCAGATCAGGCCTGCAAAGAAACTGCGTTTCACAGGCCTTTGCCAGAGATGTTCCTGGTAGGCTGTAAGAGCACGGTGCAGAGCGAGTTGTTTCTTAGCTTCCAAGAGCTGGAAGCAAGATTCTTTGAGGCAGAACTCACCCTTTGGAAAGGAGACAGCACGCTGTCCCTTTCAGCCCTAGGGCAATGTAGCACACCCAGAGCAGAAGTTCTACTTCAGCCAGATCAGGCCTGCAAAGAGACTGCGTTTCACAGGCCTTTGTAAGAGATGTTCCCGGTAGGCTGTAAGAGCACTGTGCAGAGCGAGTTGTTTCTTAGCTTCCCAAAGATCTGGAAGCAAGATGCTTTGGGGCCCAACTCGCCCTTTTTAAAGGAGACTGCACGTTGTGCCTTTCAGCTCTAGGGCAATGTGGCACACCCAGAGCAGAAGTTCTACTTCAGCCAGATAAGGCCTGCAAAGAAACTGCGTTTCACAGGCCTTTGTAAGAGATGTTCCCGGTAGGCTGTAAGAACACTGTGCAGAGCGAGTTGTTTTTTAGCTTCCCAAAGAGCTGGAAGCAAGATGCATTGTGGCCCAACACGCCCTTTGAAAAGGAGACTGCAGGTTGTGCCTTTCAGCTCTAGGGCAAAGTGGGACACCCAGAGCAGAAGTTCTACTTCAGCCAGTTGAGGCCTGCAAAGAAACTGTGTTTCACAGGCCTTTGTAAGAGATGTTCCCGGTAGGCTGTAATAGCTATGTGCAGAGCAATTTGTTTCTTAGCTTCCCAAAGAGCTGGAAGCAAGATGCTTTGGGGCCCAACTCGCTGTTTGGAAAGAAGACTGCACATTGTGCCGTTCAGCTCTAGGGCAATGTAGCACACCCAGAGCAGAAGTTCTGCTTCAGCCAGATCAGGCCTGCAAAGAAACTGCGTTTCACAGGCCTTTGTAAGGGATGTTCCCGGTAGGCTGTAAGAGCACTGTGCAGAGCGAGTTGTTTCCCAGCTTCCCAAAGATCTGCAAGCAAGATGCTTTGGATCCCAACTCACCTTTTGGAAAGGAGACTGCACGTTGTGCCTTTCATCTCTAGGGCAATGTAGCACACCCAGAGCAGAAGTTCTACTTCACCCAGATCAAGCCTGCAAAGAAACTGCGTTTCACAGGCCTTTGTAAGAGAGGTTCCAGGTAGGCTGTAAGAGGTCTGTGGAGAGCAAGTTGTTTCATAGCTTTCCAAAGGCTGGAGGCAAGATGCTTTGGAGCCAAAGTCGCCCTTTGTTAAGAAGCCTGCACGTTGTGCCTTTCAGCTCCAGGGCAATGTGGCACACCCAGAGCAGACGTTCTCCTTCAGCCAGATGAGACCTGCAAAGAACTGCATTTCACAGGCCTTTGTAAGAGATGTTCCTGGTAGGCTGTAAGAGCACTGTTCAGGGCGAGTTGTTTCTTAGCTTCCCAAAGAGCTGGAAGCAAGACGCTTTTGGGCTCAACTCGCCCTTTGGAAAGAAGACTGCACGTTGTGCCTTTCAGCTCTAGGGCAATGTAGCACACTCAGAGCAGAAGTTCTACTTCAGCCAGATCAGGCCTGCAAAGATACTGCGTTTCAAAGGCCTTTTTAAGAGATGTTCCCGGTAGACTGTGAGAGAACTGTGCTGAGCGAGTTGTTTCTTAGCTTCCCAAGAGCTGGAAGCAAGATGCTTTGGGGCCCAAATCGCCCTTTGGAAAGAAGACAGCACTTTGTGCCTTGCAGCTCTAGGGCAATGTAGGACACCCAGAGCAGAAGTTCAACTTCACCCACATCAGGCCTGCAAAGAAAGTGCGTTTCACAGCCCATTGTGACAGATGTCCCGGTAGGCAGGAAGCAACATGCTTTGGGGCTCAACTCGCCCTTTGGAAAGAAGACTGCACGTTGTGCCTTTCAGCTCTAGGGCAATGTGGCACACCCAGAGAAGAAGTTCTTCTTCAGCCATTTCAGGACTGCAAAGAAACTGCGTTTCACAGGCCTTTGTAAGAGATGTTCCCAGTAGGCTGTAATAGCTATGTGCAGAGCAATTTGTTTCTTAGCTTCCCAAAGAGCTGGAAGCAAGATGCTTTGGGGCCCAACTCGCCCTTTGGAAAGAAGCTGCACGTTGTGCCTTTCAGCTCTAGGGCAATGTGGCACACCCAGAGCAGAAGTTCTACTTCAGCCAGATGAGGCCTGCAAAGAAACTGCGTTTCACAGGCCTTTCTAAGAGATGTTCTCGGTAGGCTGTAAGAGCACTGTGCAGAGCGACTTGTTTCTTAGCTTCCCAAAGAGCTGAAAGCAAGATGCTTTGGTGCCCAACTCGCCCTTTGGAAAGAAGACAGAACTTTGTGCCTTGCAGCTCTAAGGCAAGGTAGCACACCCAGAGCAGAAGTTCTACTTCAGCCAGATCAGGCCTGCAAAGAAACTGCGTTTCACAGGCCTTTGTAACAGATGTCCTGGTAGGCTGGAAGCAAGATGCTTTGGGGCCCAACTCGCCATTTGGAAAGAAGACTGCACGTTGTGCCGTTCAGCTCTAGGGCAATGTAGCACACCCAGAGCAGAAGTTCTACTTCAGCCAGATGAGGCCTGCAAAGAAACTGCGTTTCACAGGCCTTTGTAACAGATGTTCCCGGTAAGCTGTAAGAGCAGTGTGCGGAGTGAGTTGTTTCTTAGCTTGCCAAAGACCTGGAAGCAAGATGCGTTGGGTCCCAACTCGCCCATTGGAAAGGAGACTGCACATTGTGCCTTTCAGCTCTAGGGCAATGTAGCACACCCAAAGCAGAAGTTCTACTTCAGCCAGCTCAGGCCTGCAAAGAAACTGCGATTCACAGCCCTTTGTAAGAGATGTTCCCGGTTGGCTGCAAGAGCACTGTGCAGACCGAGCTTTTTCTTAGCTTCGCAAAGAGCTGGAAGCAAGATGCGTGGGGCCCAACTCGCACTTTTTTAAGAAGCCTGCACGTTGTGCCTTTCAGCTCTATGGCAGTGTAGCACACACAGAGCAGATGTTCTACTTCAGAGAGAACAGGCCTGCAAAGAAACTGCGTTTCACATGCCTTTGTAAGAGATGTTCCCGGTAGGCTGTAAGAGCACTGTGTAGAGCGATTTGTTTCTTAGCTTCCGAAAGAGCTGGAAGCAACATGCTACGGGGCCCAACTCGCCCTTTGGAAAGGAGACTGCACGTTGTGCCTTTCAGCTCTAGGGCAATGTAGCACACTCAGAGCAGAGGATCTACTTCAGCCAGAACAGGCCTGCAAAGAACCTGCGTTTCACAGGCCTTTGTAGGAGATGTTGCCGGTAGGCTCTAAGAGCACTGTGCAGAGCGAGTTGTTTCTTAGCTTCCCAAAGAGCTGGAAGCAAGATGCGTGGGGGCCAACTCGCACTTTTTTAAGAAGCCTGCACGTTGTGCCTTTCAGCTCTATGGCAGTGTAGCACACACAGAGCAGAAGTTCTACTTCAGAGAGAACAGGCCTGCAAAGAAACTACGTTTCACATGCCTTTGTAAGAGATGTTCCCGGTAGGCTGTAAGAGCACTGTGTAGAGCGATTTGTTTCTTAGCTTCCGAAAGAGCTGGAAGCAACATGCTACGGGGCCCAACTCGCCCTTTGGAAAGGAGACTGCACAGTGTGCCTTTCAACTCTAGGGCAATGTAGCACACTCAGAGCAGAAGATCTACTTCAGCCAGAGCAGGCCTGCAAAGAACCTGCGTTTCACAGGCCTTTGTAAGAGATGTTCCCAGTAGGCTGTAAGTGCACTGTGCAGAGCGAGTTGTTTCTTAGCTTCCCAAAGAGCTGGAAGCAAGATGCTTTGGGGCCCAACTCGCCCTTTGGAAAGGAGACTCCACGTTGTGCCTTGCAGCTCTAGGGCAAGGTAGCACACCCAGAGCAGAAGTTCAACTTCAGCCAGATCAGGCCTGCAAAGAAACTGAGTTTCACAGGCCTTTGTAAGAGTTGTTCCCGGTAGGCTGTAAAAACACTGTGCAGAGCGAGTTGTTTCCCAGCTTCCCAAAGATCTGCAAGCAAGATGCTTTGGGCCCCAACTCACCTTTTGGAAAGGAGACTGCACGTTGTGCCTTTCAGTTCTAGGGCAATGTGGCACACCCAGAGCAGAAGTTCTACTCCAGCCAGATGACGCCTGCAAAGAAACTGCCTTTCACAGGCCTTTGTAACAGATGTCCCGGTAGGCTTGAAGCAAGATGCTTTGGGGCCCAACTCGCCCTTTGGAAAGAAGACTGCACGCTGTGCCTTTCAGCCCTAGTGCAATGTGGCACACCCAGAGCAGAAGTTCTACTTCAGCCAGATCAGGCCTGAAAGGAAACTGCGTTTCACAGGCCTTTGTAAGGGATGTTCCCGGCAGGCTTTAGGAGCACTGTGCAGAGCGAGTTGTTTCTTAGCTTCCCCAAGAGCTGGAAGCAAGATGCTTTGGGGCCCAAATCGCCCTTTGCAAAGAAGACAGCACTTTGTGCCTTGCAGCTCTAGGGCAAGGTAGCACACCCAGAGCAGAAGTTCTACTTCGGCCAGATCAGGCCTGCAAAGAAACTGCGTTTCACAGGCCTCTGTAACAGATGTCCCGCTGGGCAGGAAGCAAGATGCTTTGGGGCCCAACTCGCCCTTTGGAAAGAAGACTGCACGTTGTGCCTTTCAGCCCTAGTGCAATGTGACACACCCAGAGCAGAAGTTCTACTTCGGCCAGATCAGGCCTGCAAGGAAAGTGCGTTTCACTGGCCTTTGTAAGAGATGTTCCCGGTAGGCTGTAAGAACACTGTGCAGAGCGAGCTGTTTCTTAGCTTCCCAAAGAGCTCTAAGCAAATGCTTTGGGGCTCAACTCGCCCTTTGTTAAGAAGCCTGCACGTTGTGCCTTTCAGCTTTATGGCCATGTAGCACACTCAGAGCAGAAGTTCTACTTCAGCCAGAACAGGCCTGCAAAGGATCTGCGTTTCACATGCCTTTGTAAGAGATGTTCCCGGTAGGCTGTAAGAGCACTGTGCAGAGCGAGTTGTTATTTAGCTTCCGAAAGAGATGGAAGCAAGATGCTTTGGGGCCCATCTCGACCTTTGGAAAGGAGAGTGCACGTTGTGCCTTTCAGCTCTAGGGCAATGTAGCACACTCAGAGCAGAAGTTCTACTTCAGCCGGATCAGGCCTGCAAGGAAACTGCGTTTCACAGGCCTTTGTAAGAGATGCTCCCGGTAGGCTGTAAAAGCACACTGCAGAGCGAGTTGTTTCTTAGCTTGCCAAAGAGCTTGAAGCCAGATGCTTTGGGGCCCAACTCGCAATCTGTTAAGAAGTCTGCACGTTGTGCCTTTCAGCTCTATGGCAATGTAGCACACCCAGAGCAGAAGTTCTACTTCAGCCAGAGCAGGCCTGCAAAGATACTGCGTTTCACAGGCCATTTTAAGAGAGGTTCCAAGTAGACTGTGAGAGCACTGTGCAGAGCGAGTTGTTTTTTAGCTTCCCAAGAGCTGGAAGCAAGATGCTTTGGGGCCGAAATCGCCCTTTGGAAAGAAGACAGCACTTTGTGGCTTGCAGCTCTAGGGCAATGTAGGACACCCAGAGCAGAAGTTCTACTTCAGCCAGATCAGGCCTGCAAAGAAACTGCGTTTCACAGCCCTTTGTAACAGATGTCCCTGTAGGGAGGAAGCAAGATGCTTTGGGGCCCATCTCGCCCTTTGGAAAGAAGACTGCACGTTGTGCCTTTCAGCTCTAGGGCAATGTAGCACACCCAGAGCAGAAGTTCTACTTCAGCCAGATCAGGCCTGCAAAGAAACAGCGTTTGACAGGCCTTTGTAAGAGATGTTCCCGGTAGGCTGTAAGAGCACAGTGCTGAGCGAGTTGTTTCTTAGCTTCCCAAAGAGCTGGAAGCAAGATGCATTGGGGCCAACTCGCCGTTTGTTAAGAAGCCTGAACGTTGTGACTTTCAGCTCTAGGGGATTGTAGCACACTCAGAGCAGAAATTCTACTTCAGCCAGATCAGACCTGCAAATAAACTGCGTTTCACAGGCCTTTGTAGCAGATGTCCTGGTTGGCTGGAAGCAAGATGCTTTGGGGCCCAACTCGTCCTTTGGAAAGAAGACTGCACGTTTTGCCTTTCAGCTCTAGGGCAATGTGGCACACCCAGAGCAGAAGTTCTACTTCAGCCATATCAGGCCTGAAAAGAAACTGCGTTTCACCGGCCTTTGTAACAGATGTCCCGGTAGGCTGGAAGCAAGATGCTTTGGGGCCCAACTCGCCGTTTGGAAAGAAGACTGCACATTGTGCCTTTCAGGTATAGGGCAATATAGCACACCCAGAGCAGAAGTTCTACTTCAGCCAGATCAGGCCTGCAAGGAAACTGCGTTTCACAGGCCGTTGTAGCTGATGTCCCGGTTGGCTGGAAGCAAGATGCTTTGGGGCCCAACTCGTCCTTTGGAAAGAAGACTGCACGTTGTGCCTTCCAGCTCTAGGGCAATGTGGAACACCAAGAGCAGAAGTTGTACTTCAGCCAGATCAGGCTGCCAAGAAACTGCGTTTCACAGGCCTTTGTAAGAGATGTTCCCGGTAGGCTGTAAGAGCACTGTGCACAGTGAGCTGTTTCTTAGCTTCCCAAAGAGCTGGAAGCAAGATGCTTTGGGTCCCAACACGCCCTTTGGAAAGGAGACTGCATGTGGTGCCTTTCAGCTCTAGGGCAATGTGGCACACCCAGAGCAGAAGTTCTACTTCAGCCGGATCAGGCCTGCAAGGAAACTGCGTTTCACAGGCCTTTGTAAGAGATGTTCCCGGTAGGCTGTAAGAGCACTGTGCACAGTGAGCTGTTACTTAGCTTCCCAAGAGCTGGAAGCAAGATGCTTTGGGGCCGAAATCGCCCTTTGGAAAGAACACAGCACTTTGTGCCTTGCAGCTCTAGGGCAATGTAGGACACACAGAGCAGAAGTTCTACAGCAGCCAGATCAGGCCTGCAAAGAAACTGCGTTTGACAGGCCTTTGTAAGAGATGTTCCTGGTAGGCTGTAAGAGCACTGTGCAGAACCAGTTGTTTCTTAGCTTCCAAGAGCTGGAAGCAAGATGCTTTGAGGCCCAACTCGCTCTTTGGAAAGGAGACAGCACGTTGTCCCTTTCAGCTCTAGGGCAATGTAGCACACCCAGAGCAGAAGTTCTACTTCAGCCAGATCAGGCCTGCAAAGAAACTGCGTTTGACAGGCCTTTGTAAGAGATGTTCCCGGTAGGCTGTAAGAGCACAGTGCAGAGCGAGTTGTTTCTTAGCTTCCCAATGAGCTGGAACCAAGATGCTTTGGGGCCCAACACTCCCTTTGTTAAGAAGACTGCACGTTTTGCCTTTCAGCTCTAGGGCAATGTGGCACACCCAGAGCAGAAGTTCTACTTCAGCCAGATCAGGCCTGCAAAGAAACTGCGTTTCACAGGCCTTTGTAAGAGATGTTCCCGGTAGGCTGTAAGAGCACTGCGCAGAGCGAGTTGTTTCTTAGCTTCCCAAAGAGCTGCAAGCAAGATGCTTTGGGCCCCAAGTCGCCCTTTGGAAAGGAGACTGCATGTTGTGCCTTTCAGCTCTGGGGCAATGTGGCACACCAAGAGCAGAAGTTCTTCTTCAGCTAGATCAGGCCTGAAAAGAAACTGCGTTTCACAGGCCTTTGTAAGAGATGTTCCCATTAGGCTGTAAGAACACTGTGCAGAGCGCGTTGTTTCTCAGCTTCCCAAAGAGCTGGAAGCAAGATGCTTTGGGGCCCAACCCGCCCTTTGGAAAGGAGACTGCACGTTGTGCCTTTCAGCTGTAGGGCAATGTGGCACACCCAGAGCAGAAGTTCTACTTCAGCCAGAGCAGGCCTGCAAAGAAACTGCGTTTCACAGGCCTTTGTAAGAGATGTTCCCGCTAGGGTGTAAGAACACTGTGCAGAGCGAGTTGTTTTTTAGCTTCCCAAAGTTCTGGAAGCAAGATACTTTGTGGCGCAACTCGCCCTTTCGAATGGAGACTGCAGGTTGTGCCTGTCAGCTCTAGGGCAAAGTGGCACACCCAGAGCAGAAGTTCTACTTCAGCCAGATGAGGCCTGCAAAGAAACTGCGTGTCTCAGGCCTTTGTAAGAGATGTTCCCGGTAGGCTGTAAGAGCTATGTGCAGAGAAAGTTGTTTCTTAGCTTCCGAAAGAGCTGGAAGCAAGATGCATTGGGGCCAACTCGCCGTTTGTTAAGAAGCCTGAACGTTGTGACTTTCAGCTCTAGGGGATTGTAGCACACTCAGAGCAGAAATTCTACTTCAGCCAGATCAGGCCTGCAAATAAACTGCGTGTCACAGGCCTTTGTAGCAGATGTCCCGGTTGGCTGGAAGCAAGATGCTTTGGGGCCCAACTCGTCCTTTGGAAAGAAGACTGCACGTTGTGCCTTTCAGCTCTAGGGCAATGTGGCACACCAAGAGCAGAAGTTCTACTTCAGCCAGATCAGGCCTGCAAGGAAACTGCGTTCCACATGCCTTTGTAAGAGATGCTCCCGGTAGGCTGTAAGAGCAGAGTGCAGAGCGAGTTGTTTCTTAGCTTGCCAAAGAGCTTGAAGCCAGATGCTTTGGGGCCCAACTCGCCCTTTGTTAAGAAGCCTGCACGTTGTGCCTTTCAGCTCTATGGCAATGTAGCACACCCAGAGCAGAAGTTCTACTTCAGCCAGAGCAGGCCTGAAAAGAAACTGCGTTTCACAGGCCGTTGTAAGAGATGTTCCCGGTAGACTGTGAGAGCACTGTGCAGAGCGAGTTGTTTCTTTGCTTCCCAAAGCTGGAAGCAAGATGCTTTGGGGCCGAAATCGCCCTTTGGAAAGAAGACAGCACTTTGTGCCTTGCAGCTCTAAGGCAATGTAGGACAGGCAGAGCAGAAGATGTACTTCAGCCAGATCAGGCCTGCAAAGAAACTGCGTTTCACAGCCCTTTGTAACAGATGTCCCTGTAGGCAGGAAGCAAGATGCTTTGGGGCCCAACTCGCCCTTTGGAAAGGAGACTGCACGTTGTGCCTTTCAGCTCTAGGGCAATGTGGCACACCCAGAGCAGAAGTTCTACTTCAGCAAGATGAGGCCTTCAGAGAATATGCGTTACACAGACCTTTGTAAGAGATGTTCCCGGTAGGCTGTAAGAGCTATGTGCAGAGCAAGTTGTTTCTTAGCTTGCCAAAGAGCTGGAAGCAAGATGCTTTGGGGCCCAACTCGCCCTTTGGAAAGAAGCTGCACATTGTGCCTTTCAGCTCTAGGGCAAAGTAGCACACCCAGAGCAGAAGTCCTACTTCAGCCAGATCAGGCCTGCAAAGAAACTGCGTTTCACAGGCCATTGTAAGAGATGTTCCCGGTAGGCGGTAAGAGCTATGTGCAGAGCGAGTTGTTTCTTAGCTTCCCAAAGAGCTGGGAGCAAGATGCTTTGGGGCCCAACTCGCCCTTTGGAAAGAAGCTGCACATTGTGCATTGCAGCTCTAGGGCAGTGTATGACATGTAGAGCTGAAGCTCCACTTCAGCAAGATCAGGCCTGCAAAGAAACTGCGTTTCACAGCCCTTTGTAACTGATGTCCCTGTAGGCATTAAGCAAGATGCTTTGGGGCCCATCTCGCCCTTTGGAAAGAACACTGCACGTTGTGCCTTTCAGCTCTAGGGCATTGTAGCACAGCCAGAGCAGAAGTTCGAATTCAGCCAGATCAGGCCTGCAAAGAAACTGCGTTTCACAGGCCTTTGTCAGAGATGTTCCTGGTAGGCTGTAAGAGCACTGTGCAGAGCGAGTTGTTTCTTAGCTTCCAAGAGCTGGAAGCAAGATTCTTTGAGGCAGAACTCACCCTTTGGAAAGGAGACAGCACGCTGTCCCTTTCAGCCCTAGGGCAATGTAGCACACCCAGAGCAGAAGTTCAACTTCAGCCAGATCAGCCTGCAAAGAGACTGCGTTTCACAGGCCTTTGTAAGAGATGTTCCCGGTAGGCTGTAAGAGCACTGTGCAGAGCGAGATGTTTCTTAGCTTCCCAAAGATCTGGAAGCAAGATGCTTTGGGGCCCAACTCGCCCTTTTTAAAGGAGACTGCACGTTGTGCCTTTCAGCTCTAGGGCAATGTGGCACACCCAGAGCAGAAGTTCTACTTCAGCCAGATCAGGCCTGCAAAGAAACTGCGTTTCACAGGCCTTTGTAAGAGATGTTCCCGGTAGGCTGTAAGAACACTGTGCAGAGCGAGTTGTTTTTTAGCTTCCCAAAGAGCTGGAAGCAAGATGCATTGTGGCCCAACACGCCCTTTGAAAAGGAGACTGCAGGTTGTGCCTTTCAGCTCTAGGGCAAAGTGGGACACCCAGAGCAGAAATTCTACTTCAGCCAGTTGAGGCCTGCAAAGAAACTGTGTTTCACAGGCCTTTGTAAGAGATGTTCCCGGTAGGCTGTAATAGCTATGTGCAGAGCAATTTGTTTCTTAGCTTCCCAAAGAGCTGGAAGCAAGATGCTTTGGGGCCCAACTCGCTGTTTGGAAAGAAGACTGCACATTGTGCCGTTCAGCTCTAGGGCAATGTAGCACACCCAGAGCAGAAGTTCTACTTCAACCAGATCATGCCTGCAAAGAAACTGCGTTTCACAGGCCTTTGTAAGGGATGTTCCCGGTAGGCTGTAAGAGCACTGTGCAGAGCGAGTTGTTTCCCAGCTTCCCAAAGATCTGCAAGCAAGATGCTTTGGATCCCAACTCACCTTTTGGAAAGGAGACTGCACGTTGTGCCTTTCATCTCTAGGGCAATGTAGCACACCCAGAGCAGAAGTTCTACTTCACCCAGATCAAGCCTGCAAAGAAACTGCGTTTCACAGGCCTTTGTAAGAGAAGTTCCAGGTAGGCTGTAAGAGGTCTGTGGAGAGCAAGTTGTTTCATAGCTTTCCAAAGGCTGGAGGCAAGATGCTTTGGAGCCAAAGTCGCCCTTTGTTAAGAAGCCTGCACGTTGTGCCTTTCAGCTCCAGGGCAATGTGGCACACCCAGAGCAGACGTTCTCCTTCAGCCAGATGAGACCTGCAAAGAACTGCATTTCACAGGCCTTTGTAAGAGATGTTCCTGGTAGGCTGTAAGAGCACTGTTCAGGGCGAGTTGTTTCTTAGCTTCCCAAAGAGCTGGAAGCAAGATGCTTTTGGGCTCAACTCGCCCTTTGGAAAGAAGACTGCACGTTGTGCCTTTCAGCTCTAGGGCAATGTAGCACACTCAGAGCAGAAGTTCTACTTCAGCCAGATCAGGCCTGCAAAGATACTGCGTTTCAAAGGCCTTTTTAAGAGATGTTCCCGGTAGACTGTGAGAGAACTGTGCTGAGCGAGTTGTTTCTTAGCTTCCCAAGAGCTGGAAGCAAGATGCTTTGGGGCCCAAATCGCCCTTTGGAAAGAAGACAGCACTTTGTGCCTTGCAGTTCTAGGGCAATGTAGGACACCCAGAGCAGAAGTTCAACTTCACCCACATCAGGCCTGCAAAGAAAGTGCGTTTCACAGCCCTTTGTGACAGATGTCCCGGTAGGCAGGAAGCAAGATGCTTTGGGGCTCAACTCGCCCTTTGGAAAGAAGACTGCACATTGTGCCTTTCAGCTCTAGGGCAATGTGGCACACCCAGAGAAGAAGTTCTTCTTCAGCCAGATCAGGACTGCAAAGAAACTGCGTTTCACAGGCCTTTGTAAGAGATGTTCCCAGTAGGCTGTAATAGCTATGTGCAGAGCAATTTGTTTCTTAGCTTCCCAAAGAGCTGGAAGCAAGATGCTTTGGGGCCCAACTCGCCCTTTGGAAAGAAGCTGCACATTGTGCCTTTCAGCTCTAGGGCAATGTGGCACACCCAGTGCAGAAGTTCTACTTCAGCCAGATGAGGCCTGCAAAGAAACTGCGTTTCACAGGCCTTTCTAAGAGATGTTCTCGGTAGCCTGTAAGAGCACTGTGCAGAGCGACTTGTTTCATAGCTTACCAAAGAGCTGAATGCAAGATGCTTTGGGGCCCAACTCGCCCTTTGGAAAGAAGACAGAACTTTGTGCCTTGAAGCTCTAAGGCAAGGTAGCACACCCAGAGCAGAAGTTCTACTTCAGCCAGATCAGGCCTGCAAAGAAACTGCGTTTCACCGGCCTTTGTAACAGATGTCCCGGTAGGCTGGAAGCAAGATGCTTTGGTGCCCAACTCGCCGTTTGGAAAGAAGCCTGCACGTTGTGCCTTTCTGCTCTAGGGAAATGTAGCACACCCAGAGCAGAAGTTCTACTTAAACCAGATCAGGCCTGCAAAGACACTGCGTTTCACAGGTCTTTGTAAGGGATGTTCCCGGTAGGCTAAGAGCACTGTGCAGAGCGAGTTGTTTCTTAGCGTCCCGAAGAGCTGGAAGCAAGATGCGTTGGGGCCCAACTCGCCCTCTGTCAAGAAGCCTGCACGTTGTGCCTTCCAGCTCTATGGCAATGTAGCACACTCAGAGCAGAAGTTCTACTTCAGCCAGAACAGGCCTGCAAAAAAACGGCGTTTCAGAGGCCTTTGTAACAGATGTTCCCGGTAAGCTGTAAGAGCAGTGTGCGGAGTGAGTTGTTTCTTAGCTTCCCAAAGAGCTGGAAGCAAGATGCGTTGGGTCCCAACTCGCCCATTGGAAAGGAGACTGCACATTGTGCCTTTCAGCTCTAGGGCAATGTAGCACACTCAGAGCAGAGGATCTACTTCAGCCTGAACAGTCCTGCAAAGAACCTGCGTTTCACAGGCCTTTGTAAGAGATGTTGCCGGTAGGCTCTAAGAGCACTGTGCAGAGCGAGTTGTTTCTTAGCTTCCCAAAGAGCTGGAAGCAAGATGCTTTGGGGCCCAACTCGCCCTTTGGAAAGGAGACTCCACGTTGTGCCTTGCAGCTCTAGGGCAAGGTAGCACACCCAGAGCAGAAGTTCAACTTCAGCCAGATCAGGCCTGCAAAGAAACTGAGTTTCACAGGCCTTTGTAAGAGTTGTTCCCGGTAGGCTGTAAAAACACTGTGCAGAGCGAGTTGTTTCCCAGCTTCCCAAAGATCTGCAAGCAAGATGCTTTGGGCCCCAACTCACCTTTTGGAAAGGAGACTGCACGTTGTGCCTTTCAGTTCTAGGGCAATGTGGCACACCCAGAGCAGAAGTTCTACTCCAGCCAGATGACGCCTGCAAAGAAACTGCCTTTCACAGGCCTTTGTAACAGATGTCCCGGTAGGCTTGAAGCAAGATGCTTTGGGGCCCAACTCACCTTTTGGAAAGGAGACTGCACGTTGTGCCTTTCAGCTCTAGGGCAATGTGGCACACCCAGAGCAGAAGTTCTACTTCAGCCAGGTGAGGCCTGCAAAGAAACTGCGTTTCACAGTCCTTTGTAAGAGATGTTCCCGGTAGGCTGTAAGAGCTATGTGCAGAGCAAGTTGTTTCTTAGCTTGAAAAAGAGCTGGAAGCAAGATGCTTTGGGGCCCAACTCGCCCTTTGGAAAGAAGCTGCACATTGTGCCTTTCAGCTCTAGGGCAAAGTAGCACACCCAGAGCAGAAGTCCTACTTCAGCCAGATCAGGCCTGCAAAGAAACTGCGTTTCACAGGCCATTGTAAGAGATGTTCCCGGTAGGCGGTAAGAGCTATGTGCAGAGCGAGTTGTTTCTTAGCTTCCCAAAGAGCTGGGAGCAAGATGCTTTGGGGCCCAACTCGCCCTTTGGAAAGAAGCTGCACATTGTGCTTTGCAGCTCTAGGGCAATGTATGACATGTAGATCTGAAGCTCCACTTCAGCAAGATCAGGCCTGCAAAGAAACTACGTTTCACAGCCCTTTGTAACTGATGTCCCTGTAGGCATTAAGCAAGATGCTTTGGGGCCCATCTCGCCCTTTGGAAAGAACACTGCACGTTGTGCCTTTCAGCTCTAGGGCATTGTAGCACAGCCAGAGCAGAAGTTCGAATTCAGCCAGATCAGGCCTGCAAAGAAACTGCGTTTCACAGGCCTTTGCCAGAGATGTTCCTGGTAGGCTGTAAGAGCACTGTGCAGAGCGAGTTGTTTCTTAGCTTCCAAGAGCTGGAAGCAAGATTCTTTGAGGCAGAACTCACCCTTTGGAAAGGAGACAGCACGCTGTCCCTTTCAGCCCTAGGGCAATGTAGCACACCCAGAGCAGAAGTTCTACTTCAGCCAGATCAGGCCTGCAAAGAGACTGCGTTTCACAGGCCTTTGTAAGAGATGTTCCCGGTAGGCTGTAAGAGCACTGTGCAGAGCGAGTTGTTTCTTAGCTTCCCAAAGATCTGGAAGCAAGATGCTTTGGGGCCCAACTCGCCCTTTTTAAAGGAGACTGCACGTTGTGCCTTTCAGCTCTAGGGCAATGTGGCACACCCAGAGCAGAAGTTCTACTTCAGCCAGATCAGGCCTGCAAAGAAACTGCGTTTCACAGGCCTTTGTAAGAGATGTTCCCGGTAGGCTGTAAGAACACTGTGCAGAGCGAGTTGTTTTTTAGCTTCCCAAAGAGCTGGAAGCAAGATGCATTGTGGCCCAACACGCCCTTTGAAAAGGAGACTGCAGGTTGTGCCTTTCAGCTCTAGGGCAAAGTGGGACACCCAGAGCAGAAGTTCTACTTCAGCCAGTTGAGGCCTGCAAAGAAACTGTGTTTCACAGGCCTTTGTAAGAGATGTTCCCGGTAGGCTGTAATAGCTATGTGCAGAGCAATTTGTTTCTTAGCTTCCCAAAGAGCTGGAAGCAAGATGCTTTGGGGCCCAACTCGCTGTTTGGAAAGAAGACTGCACATTGTGCCGTTCAGCTCTAGGGCAATGTAGCACACCCAGAGCAGAAGTTCTGCTTCAGCCAGATCAGGCCTGCAAAGAAACTGCGTTTCACAGGCCTTTGTAAGGGATGTTCCCGGTAGGCTGTAAGAGCACTGTGCAGAGCGAGTTGTTTCCCAGCTTCCCAAAGATCTGCAAGCAAGATGCTTTGGATCCCAACTCACCTTTTGGAAAGGAGACTGCACGTTGTGCCTTTCATCTCTAGGGCAATGTAGCACACCCAGAGCAGAAGTTCTACTTCACCCAGATCAAGCCTGCAAAGAAACTGCGTTTCACAGGCCTTTGTAAGAGAGGTTCCAGGTAGGCTGTAAGAGGTCTGTGGAGAGCAAGTTGTTTCATAGCTTTCCAAAGGCTGGAGGCAAGATGCTTTGGAGCCAAAGTCGCCCTTTGTTAAGAAGCCTGCACGTTGTGCCTTTCAGCTCCAGGGCAATGTGGCACACCCAGAGCAGACGTTCTCCTTCAGCCAGATGAGACCTGCAAAGAACTGCATTTCACAGGCCTTTGTAAGAGATGTTTCTGGTAGGCTGTAAGAGCACTGTTCAGGGCGAGTTGTTTCTTAGCTTCCCAAAGAGCTGGAAGCAAGATGCTTTTGGGCTCAACTCACCCTTTGGAAAGAAGACTGCACGTTGTGCCTTTCAGCTCTAGGGCAATGTAGCACACTCAGAGCAGAAGTTCTACTTCAGCCAGATCAGGCCTGCAAAGATACTGCGTTTCAAAGGCCTTTTTAAGAGATGTTCCCGGTAGACTGTGAGAGAACTGTGCTGAGCGAGTTGTTTCTTAGCTTCCCAAGAGCTGGAAGCAAGATGCTTTGGGGCCCAAATCGCCCTTTGGAAAGAAGACAGCACTTTGTGCCTTGCAGCTCTAGGGCAATGTAGGACACCCAGAGCAGAAGTTCAACTTCACCCACATCAGGCCTGCAAAGAAAGTGCGTTTCACAGCCCTTTGTGACAGATGTCCCGGTAGGCAGGAAGCAAGATGCTTTGGGGCTCAACTCGCCCTTTGGAAAGAAGACTGCACGTTGTGCCTTTCAGCTCTAGGGCAATGTGGCACACCCAGAGAAGAAGTTCTTCTTCAGCCATTTCAGGACTGCAAAGAAACTGCGTTTCACAGGCCTTTGTAAGAGATGTTCCCAGTAGGCTGTAATAGCTATGTGCAGAGCAATTTGTTTCTTAGCTTCCCAAAGAGCTGGAAGCAAGATGCTTTGGGGCCCAACTCGCCCTTTGGAAAGAAGCTGCACATTGTGCCTTTCAGCTCTAGGGCAATGTGGCACACCCAGTGCAGAAGTTCTACTTCAGCCAGATGAGGCCTGCAAAGAAACTGCGTTTCACAGGCCTTTCTAAGAGATGTTCTCGGTAGGCTGTAAGAGCACTGTGCAGAGCGACTTGTTTCATAGCTTACCAAAGAGCTGAATGCAAGATGCTTTGGGGCCCAACTCGCCCTTTGGAAAGAAGACAGAACTTTGTGCCTTGAAGCTCTAAGGCAAGGTAGCACACCCAGAGCAGAAGTTCTACTTCAGCCAGATCAGGCCTGCAAAGAAACTGCGTTTCACCGGCCTTTGTAACAATGTCCTGGTAGGCTGGAAGCAAGATGCTTTGGGGCCCAACTCGCCGTTTGGAAAGAAGACTGCACATTGTGCCATTCAGGTCTAGGTCAATGTAGCACACCCAGAGCAGAAGTTCTACTTAAACCAGATCAGGCCTGCAAAGACACTGCGTTTCACAGGTCTTTGTAAGGGATGTTCCCGGTAGGCAGTAAGAGCACTGGGCAGAGCGAGTTGTTTCTTAGCGTCCCGAAGAGCTGGAAGCAAGATGCGTTGGGGCCCAACTCGCCCTTTGTCAAGAAGCCTGCACGTTGTGCCTTCCAGCTCTATGGCAATGTAGCACACTCAGAGCAGAAGTTCTACTTCAGCCGGAACAGGCCTGCAAAGAAACGGCGTTTCACAGGCCTTTGTAACAGATGTTCCCGGTAAGCTGTAAGAGCAGTGTGCGGAGTGAGTTGTTTCTTAGCTTGCCAAAGAGCTGGAAGCAAGATGCGTTGGGTCCCAACTCGCCCATTGGAAAGGAGACTGCACATTGTGCCTTTCAGCTCTAGGGCAATGTAGCACACCCAAAGCAGAAGTTCTACTTCAGCCAGCTCAGGCCTGCAAAGAAACTGCGATTCACAGCCCTTTGTAAGAGATGTTCCCGGTTGGCTGCAAGAGCACTATGCAGACCGAGCTTTTTCTTAGCTTCGCAAAGAGCTGGAAGCAAGATGCGTGGGGCCCAACTCGCACTTTTTTAAGAAGCCTGCACGTTGTGCCTTTCAGCTCTATGGCAGTGTAGCACACACAGAGCAGATGTTCTACTTCAGAGAGAACAGGCCTACAAAGAAACTGCGTTTCACATGCCTTTGTAAGAGATGTTCCCGGTAGGCTGTAAGAGCACTGTGTAGAGCGATTTGTTTCTTAGCTTCCGAAAGAGCTGGAAGCAACATGCTACGGGGCCCAACTCGCCCTTTGGAAAGGAGACTGCACGTTGTGCCTTTCAGCTCTAGGGCAATGTAGCACACTCAGAGCAGAGGATCTACTTCAGCCAGAACAGGCCTGCAAAGAACCTGCGTTTCACAGGCCTTTGTAGGAGATGTTGCCGGTAGGCTCTAAGAGCACTGTGCAGAGCGAGTTGTTTCTTAGCTTCCCAAAGAGCTGGAAGCAAGATGCGTGGGGGCCAACTCGCACTTTTTTAAGAAGCCTGCACGTTGTGCCTTTCAGCTCTATGGCAGTGTAGCACACACAGAGCAGAAGTTCTACTTCAGAGAGAACAGGCCTGCAAAGAAACTACGTTTCACATGCCTTTGTAAGAGATGTTCCCGGTAGGCTGTAAGAGCACTGTGTAGAGCGATTTGTTTCTTAGCTTCCGAAAGAGCTGGAAGCAACATGCTACGGGGCCCAACTCGCCCTTTGGAAAGGAGACTGCACAGTGTGCCTTTCAACTCTAGGGCAATGTAGCACACTCAGAGCAGAAGATCTACTTCAGCCAGAGCAGGCCTGCAAAGAACCTGCGTTTCACAGGCCTTTGTAAGAGATGTTCCCAGTAGGCTGTAAGTGCACTGTGCAGAGCGAGTTGTTTCTTAGCTTCCCAAAGAGCTGGAAGCAAGATGCTTTGGGGCCCAACTCGCCCTTTGGAAAGGAGACTCCACGTTGTGCCTTGCAGCTCTAGGGCAAGGTAGCACACCCAGAGCAGAAGTTCAACTTCAGCCAGATCAGGCCTGCAAAGAAACTGAGTTTCACAGGCCTTTGTAAGAGTTGTTCCCGGTAGGCTGTAAAAACACTGTGCAGAGCGAGTTGTTTCCCAGCTTCCCAAAGATCTGCAAGCAAGATGCTATGGGCCCCAACTCACCTTTTGGAAAGGAGACTGCACGTTGTGCCTTTCAGTTCTAGGGCAATGTGGCACACCCAGAGCAGAAGTTCTACTCCAGCCAGATGACGCCTGCAAAGAAACTGCCTTTCACAGGCCTTTGTAACAGATGTCCCGGTAGGCTTGAAGCAAGATGCTTTGGGGCCCAACTCGCCCTTTGGAAAGAAGACTGCACGCTGTGCCTTTCAGCCCTAGTGCAATGTGGCACACCCAGAGCAGAAGTTCTACTTCAGCCAGATCAGGCCTGAAAGGAAACTGCGTTTCACAGGCCTTTGTAAGAGATGTTCCCGGTAGGCTGTAAGAACACTGTGCAGAGCGAGCTGTTTCTTAGCTTCCCAAAGAGCTCTAAGCAAATGCTTTGGGGCCCAACTCGCCCTTTGTTAAGAAGCCTGCACGTTGTGCCTTTCAGCTCTATGGCCATGTAGCACACTCAGAGCAGAAGTTCTACTTCATCCAGAAGAGGCCTGCAAAGGAACTGCGTTTCACAGGACTTTGTAAGAGATGTTCCCGGTAGGCTGTAAGAGCACTGTGCAGAGCGAGTTGTTATTTAGCTTCCGAAAGAGATGGAAGCAAGATGCTTTGGGGCCCATCTCGACCTTTGGAAAGGAGAGTGCACGTTGTGCCTTTGAGCTCTAGGGCAATGTAGCACACTCAGAGCAGAAGATCTACTTCAGTCAGATCAGGCCTGCAAAGAAACTGCGTTTCACAAGCCTCTGTAACAGATGTCCTTGTAGGCTGGAAGCAAGATGCTTTGGGGCCCAACTCGCCCTTTGGAAAGAAGACTTGACCTTGTGCCGTTCAGCTCTAGGGCAATGTATCACACCCAGAGCAGAATTTCTACTTCAGCCAGATCAGGCCTGCAAAGAAAGTGCGTTTCACAGGCCTTTGTAAGGGATGTTCCCGGTAGGCTGTAAGAGCACTGTGCAGAGCGAGTTGTTTCTTAGCTTCCCAAAGAGCTGCAAGCAAGATGCTGTGGGGATCAACTCGCCCTTTGGAAAGGAGACTGCACGTTGTGACTTTAGGCTCTAGAGCAATGTTGCACACCCAGAGCAGAAGTTCTACTTCAGCCAGATGAGGCATGCAAAGAACCTGCGTTTCACAGGCCTTTGTAAGAGATGTTCCCGTTTGCTTGTAAGAGTGATGTGCAGAGCGATTTGTTTCTTAGCTTCCCACAGAGCTGGAAGCAAGATGCTTTGGCGCCCAAATCGCCCTTTGGAAAGTAGACAGCACTTTGTGCCTTGCAGCTCTAGGGCAAGGTAGCACACCCAGAGCAGAAGTTCTACTTCAGCCAGATCTGGCCTGCAAAGAAACTGCGTTTCACAGGCCTTTGGAAGAGATGTTCCCGGTAGTCTGTAAGAGCACTGTGCAGAGCGAGTTGTTTCTTAGCTTCCCAAAGAGCTGGAAGCAAGATGCTTTGGGGCCCAACTCACCCTTGGTTAAGAAGCCTGCACGTTGTGCCTTTCAGCTCTAGGGCAATGTGGCACCTCCAGAGCAGAGGTTCTACTTCAGCCAGATGAGGCCTGCAAAGAAACTGCGTTTCACAGGCCTTTGTAAGAGATGTTCCCGGTAGGCTGTAGGAGCACTGTGCAGAGCGATTTGTTTCTTAGCTTCCCAAAGAGCTGGAAGCAAGATGATTTGGGGCCCAACTCGCCCTTTGGAAAGGATACAGCACGTTGTCCCTTTCAGCTCCAGTGCAATGTAGCACACCCAGAGCAGAAGTTCTACTTCAGCCAGATCAGGCCTGCTAAGAAACTGCGTTTCACAGGCCTCTGTAACAGATGTCACGGTAGGCAGGAAGCAAGATGCTTTGGGGCCCAACTCGCCCTTTAGAAAGGAGACTGCCCGTTGTGCCCTTCAGCCCTAGGGCAATGTGGCACACCCAGAGCAGAAGTTCTACTTCAACCACATCAGGCCTGCAAAGAAACTGAGTTTCACAGGCCTTTGTAAGAGATGTTCCCGGTAGGCTGTAAGAGCATTGTGCTGAGCGAGTTGTTTCTTAGCTTCCCTTAGAGCTAGAAGCAAGATGCGTTGGGGACCAACTCGCCCTTGGTTAAGAAGCCTGCACGTTGTGCCTTTCAGCTCTAGGTCAATGTGGCACACCCAGAGCAGAAGTTCGACTTCGGCCAGGTGAGGCCTGCAAATAAACTGCGTTTCACAGGCCTTTGTAAGAGATGTTCTCGGTAGGCTGTAAGAGCACTGTGCAGAGCGACTTGTTTCATAGCTTCTCAGAGAGCTGAATGCAAGATGCTTTGGGGCACAACTCGCCCTTTGGAAAGAAGACAGAACTTTGTGCCTTGCAGCTCTAAGGCAAGGTAGCACACCCAGAGCAGAAGTTCTACTTAAGCCAGATCAGGCCTGCAAGGAAACTGCGTTTCACAGGCCTCTGTAAGAGAAGTTCCCGGTAGGCTGTAAGAGCACTGTGCAGAGTAAGTTGTTTCTTAGCTTCCCAAAGAGCTGGAAGCAAGATGCATTGGGGCCAACTCGCCGTTTGTTAAGAAGCCTGAACGTTGTGACTTTCAGTTCTAGGGGATTGTATCACACTCAGAGCAGAAATTCTACTTCAGCCAGATCAGGCCTGCAAATAAACTGCGTTTCACAGGCCTTTGTAGCAGATGTCCCGGTTGGCTGGATGCAAGATGCTTTGGGGCCCAACTCGTCCTTTGGAAAGAAGACTGCACGTTGTGCCTTTCAGCTCTAGGGAAATGTGGCACACCAAGAGCAGAAGTTCTACTTCAGCCAGATCAGGCCTCCAAAGAAACTGCGTTTCACAGGCCTTTGTAAGAGATGTTCCCAGTAGGCTGTAAGAGCACTGTGCAGATTGAGCTGTTTCTTAGCTTCCCAAAGAGCTGGAAGCAAGATGCTTTGGGGCCCAACTCGCCCTTTGGAAAGAAGCTGCACATTGTGCCTTTCATCTCTAGGGCAATGTAGCACACCCAGAGCAGAAGTTCTACTTCACCCAGATCAGGCCTGCAAAGAAACTGCGTTTCACAGGCCTTTGTAAGAGAGGTTCCAGGTAGGCTGTAAGAGGTCTGTGCAGAGCAAGTTGTTTCTTAGCTTTCCAAAGGCTGGAGGCAAGATGCTTTGAGCCAAACTCGCCCTTTGTTAAGAAGCCTGCACGTTGTGCCTTTCAGCTCCAGGGCAATGTGGCACACCCAGAGCAGACGTTCCCCTTCAGCCAGATGAGACTTGCAAGGAACTGCATTTCACATGACTTTGTAAGAGATGTTCCCGGTCGGCTGTAAGAGCACTGTGCAGAGCGAGTTGTTATTTAGCTTCTGAAACAGATGGAAGCAAGATGCTTTGGGGCCCATCTCGACCTTTGGAAAGGAGAGTGCACGTTGTGCCTTTCAGCTCTAGGGCAATGTAGCACACTCAGAGCAGAAGATCTACTTCAGCCAGATCAGGCCTGCAAAGAAACTGCATTTCACAGGCCTCTGTAACAGATATCTTGGTAGGCTGGAAGCAAGATGCTTTGGGGCCCAACTCGCCCTTTGGAAAGAAGACTGCACCTTGTGCCGTTCAGCTCTAGGGCAATGTGTCACACCCAGAGCACAATTTCTACTTCAGCCAGATCAGGCCTGCAAAGAAACTGCGTTTCACAGGCCTTTGTAAGAGATGTTCCCGGTAGGCTGTAAGAGCACTGTGCAGAGCGAGCTGTTTCTTAGCTTCCCAAAGAGCTGGAAGCAAGATGCTTTGGGGCCCAACTCGCACTTTGTTAAGAAGCCTGCACTTTGTGCCTTTCAGCTCTATGGCAGTGTAGCACACACAGAGCCGAAGTTCTGCTTCAGAGATAACAGGCCTGCAAAGAAACTGCGTTTCACATGCCTTTGTAAGAGATGTTCCCGGTAGGCTGTAAGAGCACTGTGTAGAGCGATTTGTTTCTTAGCTTCCGAAAGAGCTGGAAGCAACATGCTATGGGGCCCAACTCGGCCTTTGGAAAGGAGACTGCACAGTGTGCCTTTCAGCTCTAGGGCAATGTAGCACACTCAGAGCAGAAGATCTACTTCAGTAGCGCAGGCCTGCAAAGAACCTGCGTTTCACAGGCCTTTGTAAGAGATGTTCCCGTTTGGTTGTAAGCGTGATGTGCAGAGCGATTTGTTTCTTAGCTTCCCAAAGAGCTGGAAGCAAGATGCTTTGGGGCCCAAATCGCCCTTTGGAAAGTAGACAGCACTTTGTGCCTTGCAGCTCTAGGGCTAGGTAGCACACCCAGAGCAGAAGTTCTACTTCAGCCAGGTCAGGCCTGCAAAGAAACTGCGTTTCACAGGCCTTTGTAACAGATGTCACGGTAGGCAGGAAGCAAGAGGCTTTGGGGCCCATCTCGCCCTTTGGAAAGAAGACTGCACGTTGTGCCTTTGAGCTCTAGGGCAATGTAGCACACCCAGATCTGAAGTTCTACTTCGGCCAGATCAGGCCTGCAAAGAAACTGCATTTCACAGGCCTTTGTAAGAGATCTTCCCGGTAGGCTGTAAGAGCACTGTGCAGAGCGAGTTGTTTCTTAGCTTCCCAAAGTGTTGGAAGCAAGATGCTTTGGTGCCCAACTCGCCCTTTGGAAAGGAGACTGCACGTTGTGCCTTTCATCTCTAGGGCAATGTGGCACACACAGAGCAGAAGTTCTACTTCAGCCAGATCAGGCCTGCAAAGAAACTGAGTTTCACAGGCCTTTGTAAGAGTTGTTCCCGGTAGGCTGTAAGAACACTGTGCAGAGCGAGTTGTTTCATAAGTTCCCAAAGAGCTGCAAGCAAGATGCTTTGGGGCCCAACTCGCCCTTTGATAAGAAGCCTGCACGTTGTGCCTTACAGCTCTATGGCAATGTAGCACACTCAGAGCAGAAGTTCTACTTCAGCCAGAACAGGCCTGCAAAGAAACGGCGTTTCACAGGCCTTTGTAACAGATGTTCCCTGTAAGCTGTAAGAGCAGTGTGCAGAGCGAGCTGTTTCTTAGCTTCCCAAAGAGCTGGAAGCAAGATGCTTTGGGGCCCAACTCGCACTTTGTTAAGAAGCCTGCACGTTGTGCCTTTCAGCTATATGGCAGTGTAGCACACACAGAGGCGAAGTTCTGCTTCAGAGATAACAGGCCTGCAAAGAAACTGCGTTTCACATGCCTTTGTAAGAGATGTTCCTGGTAGGCTGTAAGAGCACTGTGTAGAGCGATTTGTTTCTTAGCTTCCGAAAGAGCTGGAAGCAACATGCTCTTGGGCCCAACTCGGCCTTTGGAAAGGAGACTGCACAGTGTGCCTTTCAGCTCTAGGGCAATGTAGCACACTCAGAGCAGAAGATCTACTTCAGCCAGAACAGGCCTGCAAAGAACCTGCGTTTCACAGGCCTTTGTAAGAGATGTTGCCGGTAGGCTCTAAGAGCACTGTGCAGAGCGAGTTGTTTCTTAGCTTCCCAAAGAGCTGGAAGCAAGATGCGTGGGGGCCAACTCGCACTTTTTTAAGAAGCCTGCACGTTGTGCCTTCCAGCTCTATGGCAGTGTAGCACACACAGAGCAGAAGTTCTACTTCAGAGAGAACAGGCCTGCAAAGAAACTACGTTTCACATGCCTTTGTAAGAGTTGTTCCCGGTAGGCTGTAAGAGCACTGTGTAGAGCGATTTGTTTCTTAGCTTCCGAAAGAGCTGGAAGCAACATGCTATGGGGCCCAACTCGGCCTTTGGAAAGGAGACTGCACAGTATGCCTTTCAACTCTAGGCCAATGTAGCACACTCAGAGCAGAAGATCTACTTCAGCCAGAGCAGGCCTGCAAAGAACCTGCGTTTCACAGGCCTTTGTAAGAGATGTTCCCAGTAGGCTGTAAGTGCACTGTGCAGAGCGAGTTGTTTCTTAGCTTCCCAAAGAGCTGGAAGCAAGATGCTTTGGGGCCCAACTCTCCCTTTGGAAAGGAGACTGCACGTTGTGCCTTGCAGCTCTAGGGCAAGGTAGCACACCCAGAGCAGAAGTTCAACTTCAGCCAGATCAGGCCTGCAAAGAAACTGAGTTTCACAGGCCTTTGTAAGAGTTGTTCCCGGTAGGCTGTAAAAACACTGTGCAGAGCGAGTTGTTTCCCAGCTTCCCAAAGATCTGCAAGCAAGATGCTTTGGGCCCCAACTCACCTTTTTGAAAGGAGACTGCACGTTGTGCCTTTCAGTTCTAGGGCAATGTGGCACACCCAGAGCAGAAGTTCTACTCCAGCCAGATGACGCCTGCAAAGAAACTGCCTTTCACAGGCCTTTGTAACAGATGTCCCGGTAGGCTTGAAGCAAGATGCTTTGGGGCCCAACTCACCTTTTGGAAAGGAGACTGCACGTTGTGCCTTTCAGCTCTAGGGCAATGTGGCACACCCAGAGCAGAAGTTCTACTTCAGCCAGGTGAGGCCTGCAAAGAAACTGCGTTTCACAGGCCTTTGTAAGAGATGTTCCCGGTAGGCTGTAAGAGCACTGTGCAGAGCGAGTTGTTTCTTAGCTTCCCAAAGAGATAGAAGCAAGATGCTTTGGGGCCCAAATCGCCCTTTGGAAAGAAGACAGCACTTTGTGCCTTGCAGCTCTACGGCAAGGTAGCACACCCAGAGCAGAAGTTCTACTTCAGCCAGATCAGTCCTGCAAAGAAACTGCGTTTCACAGGCCTCTGTAACAGATGTCCCGCTAGGCAGGAAGCAAGATGCTTTGGGGCCCAACTCGCCCTTTGGAAAGAAGACTGCACGCTGTGCCTTTCAGCCCTAGTGCAATGTGGCACACCCAGAGCAGAAGTTCTACTTCAGCCAGATCAGGCCTGAAAGGAAAATGCGTTTCACAGGCCTTTGTAAGAGATGTTCCCGGTAGGCTGTAAGAACACTGTGCAGAGCGAGCTGTTTCTTAGCTTCCCAAAGAGCTCTAAGCAAATGCTATGGGGCCCAACTCGCCCTTTGTTAAGAAGCCTGCACGTTGTGCCTTTCAGCTCTATGGCCATGTAGCACACTCAGAGCAGAAGTTCTACTTCATCCAGAAGAGGCCTGCAAAGGAACTGCGTTTCACAGGACTTTGTAAGAGATGTTCCCGGTAGGCTGTAAGAGCACTGTGCAGAGCGAGTTGTTATTTAGCTTCCGAAAGAGATGGAAGCAAGATGCTTTGGGGCCCATCTCGACCTTTGGAAAGGAGAGTGCACATTGTGCCTTTGAGCTCTAGGGCAATGTAGCACACTCAGAGCAGAAGATCTACTTCAGTCAGATCAGGCCTGCAAAGAAACTGCGTTTCACAAGCCTCTGTAACAGATGTCCTTGTAGGCTGGAAGCAAGATGCTTTGGGGCCCAACTCGCCCTTTGGAAAGAAGACTTGACCTTGTGCCGTTCAGCTCTAGGGCAATGTATCACACCCAGAGCAGAATTTCTACTTCAGCCAGATCAGGCCTGCAAAGAAAGTGCGTTTCACAGGCCTTTGTAAGGGATGTTCCCGGTAGGCTGTAAGAGCACTGTGCAGAGCGAGTTGTTTCTTAGCTTCCCAAAGTGCTGGAAGCAAGATGCTTTGGTGCCCAACTCGCCCTTTGGGAAGGAGACTGCACGTTGTGCCTTTCATCTCTAGGGCAATTTGGCACACCCAGAGCAGAAGTTCTACTTCAGCCAGGTGAGGCTTGCAAAGAAACTGCATTTCACAGGCCTTTGTAAGAGATGTTCCCGGTAGGCTGTAAGAGCACTGTGCAGAGCGAGTTGTTTCTTAGCTTACCAAAAAGCTGGAAGCAAGATGCTTTAGGGCCCAACTCGGCATCTGTTAAGAAGCCTGCACGTTGTGCCTTTCAGCTCTAGGGCAATGTGGCACACCCAGAGCAGAAGTTCGACTTCAGCCAGGTGAGGCCTGCAAATAAACTGCGTTTCACAGGCCTTTGTAAGAGATCTTCCCGGTAGGCTGTAAGAGAACTGTGCAGAGCGAGTTGTTTTTTAGCTTCCCAAAGAGCTGGAAGCAAGATGCTTTGGGGCCCAACTCGCCCTTTGTTAAGAAGCCTGCCCGTTGTGCCTTTCAGGTCTAGGGCAATGTGGCACACCCAGAGCAGAAGTTCTACTTCAGCTAGATGAGGCCTGCAAAGAAAGTGCGTTTCACAGGCCTTTGTAAGAGATGTTCCCGGTAGGCTGTAAGAGCACTGTGCAGAGCGAGTTGTTTCTTAGCTTCCCAAAGAGCTGCAAGCAAGATGCTTTGGGGACCAACTCAACCTTTGGAAAGGAGACTGCACGTTGTGCCTTTCAGCCCTAGGGCAATGTGGCACACACAGAGCAGAAGTTCTACTTCAGCCAGATCAGGCCTGCAAAGAAACTGAGTTTCACAGGCCTTTGTAAGAGTTGTTCCCGGTAGGCTGTAAGAACACTGTGCAGAGCGAGTTGTTTCATAACTTCCCAAAGAGCTGCAAGCAAGATGCTTTGGGGCCCAACTCGCCCTTTGATAAGAAGCCTGCACGTTGTGCCTTCCAGCTCTATGGCAATGTAGCACACTCAGAGCAGAAGTTCTACTTCAGCCAGAACAGGCCTGCAAAGAAACGGCGTTTCACAGGCCTTTGTAACAGATGTTCCCTGTAAGCTGTAAGAGCAGTGTGCAGAGCGAGTTGTTTCTTAGCTTCCCAAAGAGCTGGAAGCAAGATGCATTGGGGCCCAACTCGCCCTTTGGAAAGGAGACTGCACGTTGTGCCTTTCAGCTCTAGGGCAATGTAGCACACCCAAAGCAGAAGTTCTACTTCAGCCAGCTCAGGCCTGCAAAGAAACTGCGTTTCACAGGCCTTTGTAAGAGAGGTTCCAGGTAGGCTGTAAGAGGTCTGTGCAGAGCAAGTTGTTTCTTAGCTTTCCAAAGGCTGGAGGCAAGATGCTTTGAGCCAAACTCGCCCTTTGTTAAGAAGCCTGCACGTTGTGCCTTTCAGCTCCAGGGCAATGTGGCACACCCAGAGCAGACGTTCCCCTTCAGCCAGATGAGACTTGCAAGGAACTGCATTTCACATGACTTTGTAAGAGATGTTCCCGGTCGGCTGTAAGAGCACTGTGCAGAGCGAGTTGTTATTTAGCTTCCGAAACAGATGGAAGCAAGATGCTTTGGGGCCCATCTCGACCTTTGGAAAGGAGAGTGCACGTTGTGCCTTTCAGCTCTAGGGCAATGTAGCACACTCAGAGCAGAAGATCTACTTCAGCCAGATCAGGCCTGCAAAGAAACTGCATTTCACAGGCCTCTGTAACAGATATCTTGGTAGGATGGAAGCAAGATGCTTTGGGGCCCAACTCGCCCTTTGGAAAGAAGACTGCACCTTGTGCCGTTCAGCTCTAGGGCAATGTGTCACACCCAGAGCACAATTTCTACTTCAGCCAGATCAGGCCTGCAAAGAAACTGCGTTTCACAGGCCTTTGTAAGAGATGTTCCCGGTAGGCTGTAAGAGCACTGTGCAGAGCGAGCTGTTTCTTAGCTTCCCAAAGAGCTGGAAGCAAGATGCTTTGGGGCCCAACTCGCACTTTGTTAAGAAGCCTGCACGTTGTGCCTTTCAGCTCTATGGCAGTGTAGCACACACAGAGCCGAAGTTCTGCTTCAGAGATAACAGGCCTGCAAAGAAACTGCGTTTCACATGCCTTTGTAAGAGATGTTCCCGGTAGGCTGTAAGAGCACTGTGTAGAGCGATTTGTTTCTTAGCTTCCGAAAGAGCTGGAAGCAACATGCTATGGGGCCCAACTCGGCCTTTGGAAAGGAGACTGCACAGTGTGCCTTTCAGCTCTAGGGCAATGTAGCACACTCAGAGCAGAAGATCTACTTCAGCCAGCGCAGGCCTGCAAAGAACCTGCGTTTCACAGGCCTTTGTAAGAGATGACCCCGTTTGGTTGTAAGCGTGATGTGCAGAGCGATTTGTTTCTTAGCTTCCCAAAGAGCTGTAAGCAAGATGCTTTGGGGCCCAAATCGCCCTTTGGAAAGTAGACAGCACTTTGTGCCTTGCAGCTCTAGGGCAAGGTAGCACACCCAGAGCAGAAGTTCTACTTCAGCCAGATCAGGCCTGCAAAGAAACTGCGTTTCACAGGCCTTTGTAACAGATGTCACGGTAGGCAGGAAGCAAGAGGCTTTGGGGCACATCTCGCCCTTTGGAAAGAAGCCTGCACGTTGTGCCTTTGAGCTCTAGGGCAAGGTAGCACACCCAGAGCAGAAGTTCTACTTCAGCCAGATCAGGCCTGCAAAGAAACTGCATTTCACAGGCCTTTGTAAGAGATCTTCCCGGTAGGCTGTAAGAGCACTGTGCAGAGCGAGTTGTTTCTTAGCTTCCCAAAGTGTTGGAAGCAAGATGCTTTGGTGCCCAACTCGCCCTTTGGAAAGGAGACTGCACGTTGTGCCTTTCATCTCTAGGGCAATGTGGCACACACAGAGCAGAAGTTCTACTTCAGCCAGATCAGGCCTGCAAAGAAACTGAGTTTCACAGGCCTTTGTAAGAGTTGTTCCCGGTAGGCTGTAAGAACACTGTGCAGAGCGAGTTGTTTCATAACTTCCCAAAGAGCTGAAAGCAAGATGCTTTGGGGCCCAACTCGCCCTTTGATAAGAAGCCTGCACGTTGTGCCTTCCAGCTCTATGGCAATGTAGCACACTCAGAGCAGAAGTTCTACTTCAGCCAGAACAGGCCTGCAAAGAAACGGCGTTTCACAGGCCTTTGTAACAGATGTTCCCTGTAAGCTGTAAGAGCAGTGTGCAGAGCGAGCTGTTTCTTAGCTTCCCAAAGAGCTGGAAGCAAGATGCTTTGGGGCCCAACTCGCACTTTTTTAAGAAGCCTGCACGTTGTGCCTTCCAGCTCTATGGCAGTGTAGCACACACAGAGCAGAAGTTCTACTTCAGAGAGAACAGGCCTGCAAAGAAACTACGTTTCACATGCCTTTGTAAGAGTTGTTCCCGGTAGGCTGTAAGAGCACTGTGTAGAGCGATTTGTTTCTTAGCTTCCGAAAGAGCTGGAAGCAACATGCTCTTGGGCCCAACTCGGCCTTTGGAAAGGAGACTGCACAGTATGCCTTTCAACTCTAGGCCAATGTAGCACACTCAGAGCAGAAGATCTACTTCAGCCAGAGCAGGCCTGCAAAGAACCTGCGTTTCACAGGCCTTTGTAAGAGATGTTCCCAGTAGGCTGTAAGTGCACTGTGCAGAGCGAGTTGTTTCTTAGCTTCCCAAAGAGCTGGAAGCAAGATGCTTTGGGGCCCAACTCGCCCTTTGGAAAGGAGACTGCACGTTGTGCCTTGCAGCTCTAGGGCAAGGTAGCACACCCAGAGCAGAAGTTCAACTTCAGCCAGATCAGGCCTGCAAAGAAACTGAGTTTCACAGGCCTTTGTAAGAGTTGTTCCCGGTAGGCTGTAAAAACACTGTGCAGAGCGAGTTGTTTCCCAGCTTCCCAAAGATCTGCAAGCAAGATGCTTTGGGCCCCAACTCACCTTTTGGAAAGGAGACTGCACGTTGTGCCTTTCAGTTCTAGGGCAATGTGGCACACCCAGAGCAGAAGTTCTACTCCAGCCAGATGACGCCTGCAAAGAAACTGCCTTTCACAGGCCTTTGTAACAGATGTCCCGGTAGGCTTGAAGCAAGATGCTTTGGGGCTCAACTCACCTTTTGGAAAGGAGACTGCACGTTGTGCCTTTCAGCTCTAGGGCAATGTGGCACACCCAGAGCAGAAGTTCTACTTCAGCCAGGTGAGGCCTGCAAAGAAACTGCGTTTCACAGGCCTTTGTAAGAGATGTTCCCGGTAGGCTGTAAGAGCACTGTGCAGAGCGAGTTGTTTCTTAGCTTCCCAAAGAGCTAGAAGCAATATGCTTTGGGGCCCAAATCGCCCTTTGGAAAGAAGACAGCACTTTGTGCCTTGCAGCTCTACGGCAAGGTAGCACACCCAGAGCAGAAGTTCTACTTCAGCCAGATCAGTCCTGCAAAGAAACTGCGTTTCACAGGCCTCTGTAACAGATGTCCCGCTAGGCAGGAAGCAAGATGCTTTGGGGCCCAACTCGCCCTTTGGAAAGAAGACTGCACGCTGTGCCTTTCAGCCCTAGTGCAATGTGGCACACCCAGAGCAGAAGTTCTACTTCAGCCAGATCAGGCCTGAAAGGAAAATGCGTTTCACAGGCCTTTGTAAGAGATGTTCCCGGTAGGCTGTAAGAACACTGTGCAGAGCGAGCTGTTTCTTAGCTTCCCAAAGAGCTCAAAGCAAATGCTTTGGGGCCCAACTCGCCCTTTGTTAAGAAGCCTGCACGTTGTGCCTTTCAGCTCTATGGCCATGTAGCACACTCAGAGCAGAAGTTCTACTTCATCCAGAAGAGGCCTGCAAAGGAACTGCGTTTCACAGGACTTTGTAAGAGATGTTCCCGGTAGGCTGTAAGAGCACTGTGCAGAGCGAGTTGTTATTTAGCTTGCGAAAGAGATGGAAGCAAGATGCTTTGGGGCCCATCTCGACCTTTGGAAAGGAGAGTGCACGTTGTGCCTTTGAGCTCTAGGGCAATGTAGCACACTCAGAGCAGAAGATCTACTTCAGTCAGATCAGGCCTGCAAAGAAACTGCGTTTCACAAGCCTCTGTAACAGATGTCCTTGTAGGCTGGAAGCAAGATGCATTGGGGCCAACTCGCCGTTTGTTAAGAAGCCTGAACGTTGTGACTTTCAGTTCTAGGGGATTGTATCACACTCAGAGCAGAAATTCTACTTCAGCCAGATCAGGCCTGCAAATAAACTGCGTTTCACAGGCCTTTGTAGCAGATGTCCCGGTTGGCTGGATGCAAGATGCTTTGGGGCCCAACTCGTCCTTTGGAAAGAAGACTGCACGTTGTGCCTTTCAGCTCTAGGGCAATGTGGCACACCAAGAGCAGAAGTTCTACTTCAGCCAGAACAGGCCTGCAAAGAAACTGCGTTTCACAGGCCTTGTAAGAGATGTTCCCAGTAGGCTGTAAGAGCACTGTGCAGATTGAGCTGTTTCTTAGCTTCCCAAAGAGCTGGAAGCAAGATGCTTTGGGGCCCAACTCGCCCTTTGGAAAGAAGCTGCACATTGTGCCTTTCATCTCTAGGGCAATGTAGCACACCCAGAGCAGAAGTTCTACTTCACCCAGATCAGGCCTGCAAAGAAACTGCGTTTCACAGGCCTTTGTAAGAGAGGTTCCAGGTAGGCTGTAAGAGGTCTGTGCAGAGCAAGTTGTTTCTTAGCTTTCCAAAGGCTGGAGGCAAGATGCTTTGAGCCAAACTCGCCCTTTGTTAAGAAGCCTGCACGTTGTGCCTTTCAGCTCCAGGGCAATGTGGCACACCCAGAGCAGACGTTCCCCTTCAGCCAGATGAGACTTGCAAGGAACTGCATTTCACATGACTTTGTAAGAGATGTTCCCGGTCGGCTGTAAGAGCACTGTGCAGAGCGAGTTGTTATTTAGCTTCTGAAACAGATGGAAGCAAGATGCTTTGGGGCCCATCTCGACCTTTGGAAAGGAGAGTGCACGTTGTGCCTTTCAGCTCTAGGGCAATGTAGCACACTCAGAGCAGAAGATCTACTTCAGCCAGATCAGGCCTGCAAAGAAACTGCATTTCACAGGCCTCTGTAACAGATATCTTGGTAGGCTGGAAGCAAGATGCTTTGGGGCCCAACTCGCCCTTTGGAAAGAAGACTGCACCTTGTGCCGTTCAGCTCTAGGGCAATGTGTCACACCCAGAGCACAATTTCTACTTCAGCCAGATCAGGCCTGCAAAGAAACTGCGTTTCACAGGCCTTTGTAAGAGATGTTCCCGGTAGGCTGTAAGAGCACTGTGCAGAGCGAGCTGTTTCTTAGCTTCCCAAAGAGCTGGAAGCAAGATGCTTTGGGGCCCAACTCGCACTTTGTTAAGAAGCCTGCACGTTGTGCCTTTCAGCTCTATGGCAGTGTAGCACACACAGAGCCGAAGTTCTGCTTCAGAGATAACAGGCCTGCAAAGAAACTGCGTTTCACATGCCTTTGTAAGAGATGTTCCCGGTAGGCTGTAAGAGCACTGTGTAGAGCGATTTGTTTCTTAGCTTCCGAAAGAGCTGGAAGCAACATGCTATGGGGCCCAACTCGGCCTTTGGAAAGGAGACTGCACAGTGTGCCTTTCAGCTCTAGGGCAATGTAGCACACTCAGAGCAGAAGATCTACTTCAGCCAGCGCAGGCCTGCAAAGAACCTGCGTTTCACAGGCCTTTGTAAGAGATGACCCCGTTTGGTTGTAAGCGTGATGTGCAGAGCGATTTGTTTCTTAGCTTCCCAAAGAGCTGTAAGCAAGATGCTTTGGGGCCCAAATCGCCCTTTGGAAAGTAGACAGCACTTTGTGCCTTGCAGCTCTAGGGCAAGGTAGCACACCCAGAGCAGAAGTTCTACTTCAGCCAGATCAGGCCTGCAAAGAAACTGCGTTTCACAGGCCTTTGTAACAGATGTCACGGTAGGCAGGAAGCAAGAGGCTTTGGGGCACATCTCGCCCTTTGGAAAGAAGCCTGCACGTTGTGCCTTTGAGCTCTAGGGCAAGGTAGCACACCCAGAGCAGAAGTTCTACTTCAGCCAGATCAGGCCTGCAAAGAAACTGCATTTCACAGGCCTTTGTAAGAGATCTTCCCGGTAGGCTGTAAGAGCACTGTGCAGAGCGAGTTGTTTCTTAGCTTCCCAAAGTGTTGGAAGCAAGATGCTTTGGTGCCCAACTCGCCCTTTGGAAAGGAGACTGCACGTTGTGCCTTTCATCTCTAGGGCAATGTGGCACACACAGAGCAGAAGTTCTACTTCAGCCAGATCAGGCCTGCAAAGAAACTGAGTTTCACAGGCCTTTGTAAGAGTTGTTCCCGGTAGGCTGTAAGAACACTGTGCAGAGCGAGTTGTTTCATAACTTCCCAAAGAGCTGAAAGCAAGATGCTTTGGGGCCCAACTCGCCCTTTGATAAGAAGCCTGCACGTTGTGCCTTCCAGCTCTATGGCAATGTCGCAC
Organism: Equus caballus; assembly: GCF_041296265.1. NCBI lineage: Eukaryota > Metazoa > Chordata > Mammalia > Perissodactyla > Equidae > Equus > Equus caballus. The sequence goes on from NC_091695.1 coordinate 19,336,126, forward strand.
ACTCAGAGCAGAAGTTCTACTTCAGCCAGAACAGGCCTGCAAAGAAACGGCGTTTCACAGGCCTTTGTAACAGATGTTCCCTGTAAGCTGTAAGAGCAGTGTGCAGAGCGAGCTGTTTCTTAGCTTCCCAAAGAGCTGGAAGCAAGATGCTTTGGGGCCCAACTCGCACTTTTTTAAGAAGCCTGCACGTTGTGCCTTCCAGCTCTATGGCAGTGTAGCACACACAGAGCAGAAGTTCTACTTCAGAGAGAACAGGCCTGCAAAGAAACTACGTTTCACATGCCTTTGTAAGAGTTGTTCCCGGTAGGCTGTAAGAGCACTGTGTAGAGCGATTTGTTTCTTAGCTTCCGAAAGAGCTGGAAGCAACATGCTATGGGGCCCAACTCGGCCTTTGGAAAGGAGACTGCACAGTATGCCTTTCAACTCTAGGGCAATGTAGCACACTCAGAGCAGAAGATCTACTTCAGCCAGAGCAGGCCTGCAAAGAACCTGCGTTTCACAGGCCTTTGTAAGAGATGTTCCCAGTAGGCTGTAAGTGCACTGTGCAGAGCGAGTTGTTTCTTAGCTTCCCAAAGAGCTGGAAGCAAGATGCTTTGGGGCCCAACTCGCCCTTTGGAAAGGAGACTGCACGTTGTGCCTTGCAGCTCTAGGGCAAGGTAGCACACCCAGAGCAGAAGTTCAACTTCAGCCAGATCAGGCCTGCAAAGAAACTGAGTTTCACAGGCCTTTGTAAGAGTTGTTCCCGGTAGGCTGTAAAAACACTGTGCAGAGCGAGTTGTTTCCCAGCTTCCCAAAGATCTGCAAGCAAGATGCTTTGGGCCCCAACTCACCTTTTGGAAAGGAGACTGCACGTTGTGCCTTTCAGTTCTAGGGCAATGTGGCACACCCAGAGCAGAAGTTCTACTCCAGCCAGATGACGCCTGCAAAGAAACTGCCTTTCACAGGCCTTTGTAACAGATGTCCCGGTAGGCTTGAAGCAAGATGCTTTGGGGCCCAACTCACCTTTTGGAAAGGAGACTGCACGTTGTGCCTTTCAGCTCTAGGGCAATGTGGCACACCCAGAGCAGAAGTTCTACTTCAGCCAGGTGAGGCCTGCAAAGAAACTGCGTTTCACAGGCCTTTGTAAGAGATGTTCCCGGTAGGCTGTAAGAGCACTGTGCAGAGCGAGTTGTTTCTTAGCTTCCCAAAGAGCTAGAAGCAATATGCTTTGGGGCCCAAATCGCCCTTTGGAAAGAAGACAGCACTTTGTGCCTTGCAGCTCTACGGCAAGGTAGCACACCCAGAGCAGAAGTTCTACTTCAGCCAGATCAGTCCTGCAAAGAAACTGCGTTTCACAGGCCTCTGTAACAGATGTCCCGCTAGGCAGGAAGCAAGATGCTTTGGGGCCCAACTCGCCCTTTGGAAAGAAGACTGCACGCTGTGCCTTTCAGCCCTAGTGCAATGTGGCACACCCAGAGCAGAAGTTCTACTTCAGCCAGATCAGGCCTGAAAGGAAAATGTGTTTCACAGGCCTTTGTAAGAGATGTTCCCGGTAGGCTGTAAGAACACTGTGCAGAGCGAGCTGTTTCTTAGCTTCCCAAAGAGCTCAAAGCAAATGCTTTGGGGCCCAACTCGCCCTTTGTTAAGAAGCCTGCACGTTGTGCCTTTCAGCTCTATGGCCATGTAGCACACTCAGAGCAGAAGTTCTACTTCATCCAGAAGAGGCCTGCAAAGGAACTGCGTTTCACAGGACTTTGTAAGAGATGTTCCCGGTAGGCTGTAAGAGCACTGTGCAGAGCGAGTTGTTATTTAGCTTGCGAAAGAGATGGAAGCAAGATGCTTTGGGGCCCATCTCGACCTTTGGAAAGGAGAGTGCACGTTGTGCCTTTGAGCTCTAGGGCAATGTAGCACACTCAGAGCAGAAGATCTACTTCAGTCAGATCAGGCCTGCAAAGAAACTGCGTTTCACAAGCCTCTGTAACAGATGTCCTTGTAGGCTGGAAGCAAGATGCATTGGGGCCAACTCGCCGTTTGTTAAGAAGCCTGAACGTTGTGACTTTCAGTTCTAGGGGATTGTATCACACTCAGAGCAGAAATTCTACTTCAGCCAGATCAGGCCTGCAAATAAACTGCGTTTCACAGGCCTTTGTAGCAGATGTCCCGGTTGGCTGGATGCAAGATGCTTTGGGGCCCAACTCGTCCTTTGGAAAGAAGACTGCACGTTGTGCCTTTCAGCTCTAGGGCAATGTGGCACACCAAGAGCAGAAGTTCTACTTCAGCCAGAACAGGCCTGCAAAGAAACTGCGTTTCACAGGCCTTGTAAGAGATGTTCCCAGTAGGCTGTAAGAGCACTGTGCAGATTGAGCTGTTTCTTAGCTTCCCAAAGAGCTGGAAGCAAGATGCTTTGGGGCCCAACTCGCCCTTTGGAAAGAAGCTGCACATTGTGCCTTTCATCTCTAGGGCAATGTAGCACACCCAGAGCAGAAGTTCTACTTCACCCAGATCAGGCCTGCAAAGAAACTGCGTTTCACAGGCCTTTGTAAGAGAGGTTCCAGGTAGGCTGTAAGAGGTCTGTGCAGAGCAAGTTGTTTCTTAGCTTTCCAAAGGCTGGAGGCAAGATGCTTTGAGCCAAACTCGCCCTTTGTTAAGAAGCCTGCACGTTGTGCCTTTCAGCTCCAGGGCAATGTGGCACACCCAGAGCAGACGTTCCCCTTCAGCCAGATGAGACTTGCAAGGAACTGCATTTCACATGACTTTGTAAGAGATGTTCCCGGTCGGCTGTAAGAGCACTGTGCAGAGCGAGTTGTTATTTAGCTTCTGAAACAGATGGAAGCAAGATGCTTTGGGGCCCATCTCGACCTTTGGAAAGGAGAGTGCACGTTGTGCCTTTCAGCTCTAGGGCAATGTAGCACACTCAGAGCAGAAGATCTACTTCAGCCAGATCAGGCCTGCAAAGAAACTGCATTTCACAGGCCTCTGTAACAGATATCTTGGTAGGCTGGAAGCAAGATGCTTTGGGGCCCAACTCGCCCTTTGGAAAGAAGACTGCACCTTGTGCCGTTCAGCTCTAGGGCAATGTGTCACACCCAGAGCACAATTTCTACTTCAGCCAGATCAGGCCTGCAAAGAAACTGCGTTTCACAGGCCTTTGTAAGAGATGTTCCCGGTAGGCTGTAAGAGCACTGTGCAGAGCGAGCTGTTTCTTAGCTTCCCAAAGAGCTGGAAGCAAGATGCTTTGGGGCCCAACTCGCACTTTGTTAAGAAGCCTGCACGTTGTGCCTTTCAGCTCTATGGCAGTGTAGCACACACAGAGCCGAAGTTCTGCTTCAGAGATAACAGGCCTGCAAAGAAACTGCGTTTCACATGCCTTTGTAAGAGATGTTCCCGGTAGGCTGTAAGAGCACTGTGTAGAGCGATTTGTTTCTTAGCTTCCGAAAGAGCTGGAAGCAACATGCTATGGGGCCCAACTCGGCCTTTGGAAAGGAGACTGCACAGTGTGCCTTTCAGCTCTAGGGCAATGTAGCACACTCAGAGCAGAAGATCTACTTCAGGCAGCGCAGGCCTGCAAAGAACCTGCGTTTCACAGGCCTTTGTAAGAGATGTTCCCGTTTGGTTGTAAGCGTGATGTGCAGAGCGATTTGTTTCTTAGCTTCCCAAAGAGCTGGAAGCAAGATGCTTTGGGGCCCAAACGCCCTTTGGAAAGTAGACAGCACTTTGTGCCTTGCAGCTCTAGGGCAAGTTAGCACACCCAGAGCAGAAGTTCGACTTCAGCCAGATCAGGCCTGCAAAGAAACTGCGTTTCACCGGCCTTTGTAACAGATGTCACGGTAGGCAGGAAGCAAGAGGCTTTGGGGCCCATCTCGCCCTTTGGAAAGAAGACTGCACGTTGTGCCTTTGAGCTCTAGGGCAATGTAGCACACCCAGATCTGAAGTTCTACTTCAGCCAGATCAGGCCTGCAAAGAAACTGCGCTTCACAGGCCTTTGTAAGAGATCTTCCCGGTAGGCTGTAAGAGCAATGTGCAGAGCGAGTTGTTTCTTAGCTTCCCAAAGTGTTGGAAGCAAGATGCTTTGGTGCCCAACTCGCCCTTTGGAAAGGAGACTGCACGTTGTGCCTTTCATCTCTAGGGCAATGTGGCACACACAGAGCAGAAGTTCTACTTCAGCCAGATCAGGCCTGCAAAGAAACTGAGTTTCACAGGCCTTTGTAAGAGTTGTTCCCGGTAGGCTGTAAGAACACTGTGCAGAGCGAGTTGTTTCATAACTTCCCAAAGAGCTGCAAGCAAGATGCTTTGGGGCCCAACTCGCCCTTTGATAAGAAGCCTGCACGTTGTGCCTTCCAGCTCTATGGCAATGTAGCACACTCAGAGCAGAAGTTCTACTTCAGCCAGAACAGGCCTGCAAAGAAACGGCGTTTCACAGGCCTTTGTAACAGATGTTCCCTGTAAGCTGTAAGAGCAGTGTGCAGAGCGAGCTGTTTCTTAGCTTCCCAAAGAGCTGGAAGCAAGATGCTTTGGGGCCCAACTCGCACTTTGTTAAGAAGCCTGCACGTTGTGCCTTTCAGCTCTATGGCAGTGTAGCACACACAGAGCCGAAGTTCTGCTTCAGAGATAACAGGCCTGCAAAGAAACTGCGTTTCACATGCCTTTGTAAGAGATGTTCCCGGTAGGCTGTAAGAGCACTGTGTAGAGCGATTTGTTTCTTAGCTTCCGAAAGAGCTGGAAGCAGCATGCTATGGGGCCCAACTCGGCCTTTGGAAAGGAGACTGCACAGTGTGCCTTTCAGCTCTAGGGCAATGTTGCACACTCAGAGCAGAAGATCTACTTCAGGCAGCGCAGGCCTGCAAAGAACCTGCGTTTCACAGGCCTTTGTAAGAGATGTTCCCGTTTGGTTGTAAGCGTGATGTGCAGAGCGATTTGTTTCTTAGCTTCCCAAAGAGCTGGAAGCAAGATGCTTTGGTGCCCAACTCGCCCTTTGGAAAGGAGACTGCACGTTGTGCCTTTCATCTCTAGGGCAATGTGGCAACCCAGAGCAGAAGTTCTACTCCAGCCAGGTGAGGCCTGCAAAGAAACTGCGTTTCACAGGCCTTTGTAAGAGATGTTCCCGGTAGGCTGTAAGAGCACTGTGCAGAGCGAGTTGTTTCTTAGCTTACCACAGAGCTGGAAGCAAGATGCTTTGGGGCCCAACTCGGCATCTGTTAAGAAGCCTGCACGTTGTGCCTTTCAGCTCTATGGCAGTGTAGCACACACAGAGCAGAAGTTCTACTTCAGAGAGAACATGCCTGCAAAGAAACTGCGTTTCACATCCCTGTGTAAGAGATGTTCCCGGTAGGCTGTAAGAGCACTGTGTAGAGCGATTTGTTTCTTAGCTTCCGAAAGAGCTGTAAGCAACATGCTATGGGGCCAAACTCGCCCTTTGGAAAGGAGACTGCACAGTGTGCCTTTCAGCTCTACGGCAATGTAGCACACTCAGAGAAGAAGATCTACTTCAGCCAGCGCAGGCATGCAAAGAACCTGCGTTTCACAGGCCTTTGTAAGAGATGTTCCCGTTTGGTTGTAAGAGTGATGTGCAGAGCGATTTGTTTCTTAGCTTCCCAAAGAGCTGGAAGCAAGATGCTTTGGGGCCCAAATCGCCCTTTGGAAAGTAGACAGCACTTTGTGCCTTGCAGCTCTAGGGCAAGCTAGCACACCCAGAGCAGAAGTTCTACTTCAGCCAGATCAGGCCTGCAAAGAAACTGCGTTTCACAGGCCTTTGTAACAGATGTCACGGTAGGCAGGAAGCAAGAGGCTTTGGGGCCCATCTCGCCCTTTGGAAAGAAGACTGCACGTTGTGCCTTTGAGCTCTAGGGCAATGTAGCACACCCAGAGCTGAAGTTCTACTTCAGCCAGATCAGGCCTGCAAAGAAACTGCGTTTCACAGGCCTTTATAAGAGATCTTCCCGGTAGGCTGTAAGAGCACTGTGCAGAGCGACTTGTTTCATAGCTTCCCAAAGAGCTGAATGCAAGATGCTTTGGGGCCCAACTCGCCCTTTCGAAAGAAGATAGAACTTTGTGCCTTGCAGCTCTAAGGCAATGTAGCACACCCAGAGCAGAAGTTCAACTTCAGCCAGAGCAGGCCTGCAAAGAAACTGCGTTTCACAGGCCTTTGTAAGAGATGTTCCCGGTAGGCTGTAAGAGCACTGTGCAGAGCGAGTTGTTTCTTAGCTTCCCAAAGAGCTGCAAGCAAGATGCTTTGGGGACCAACTCGCCCTTTGGAAAGGAGACTGCACGTTGTGCCTTTAGGCTCTAGAGCAATGTTGCACACCCAGAGCAGAAGTTCTACTTCAGCCAGATGAGGCATGCAAAGAAACTGCGTTTAACAGGCCTCTGTAACAGATGTCTTGGTAGGCTGGAAGCAAGATGCTTTGGGGCCCAACTCGCCCTTTGGAAAGAAGACTGCACCTTGTGCCGTTCAGCTCTAGGGCAATGTGTCACACCCAGAGCACAAGTTCTACTTCAGCCAGATCAGGCCTGCAAAGAAACTGCGTTTCACAGGCCTTTGTAAGAGATGTTCCCGGTAGGCTGTAAGAGCACTGTGCAGAGCGAGCTGTTTCTTAGCTTCCCAAAGAGCTGGAAGCAAGATGCTTTGGGGCCCAACTCGGCATCTGTTAAGAAGCCTGCACGTTGTGCCTTTCAGCTCTATGGCAGTGTAGCACACACAGAGCCGAAGTTCTGCTTCAGAGAGAACAGGCCTGCAAAGAAACTGCGTTTCACATGGCTTTGTAAGAGATGTTCCCGGTAGGCTGTAAGAGCACTGTGTAGAGCGATTTGTTTCTTAGCTTCCGAAAGAGCTGGAAGCTACATGCTATGGGGCCCAACTCGGCCTTTGGAAAGGAGACTGCACAGTGTGCCTTTCAGCTCTAGGGCAATGTAGCACACTCAGAGCAGAAGATCTACTTCAGCCAGCGCAGGCATGCAAAGAACCTGCGTTTCACAGGCCTTTGTAAGAGATGTTCCCGTTTGGTTGTAAGCGTGATGTGCAGTGCGATTTGTTTCTTAGCTTCCCAAAGAGCTGGAAGCAAGATGCTTTGGGGCCCAAATCGCCCTTTGGAAAGTAGACAGCACTTTGTGCCTTGCAGCTCTAGGGCAAGGTAGCACACCCAGAGCAGAAGTTCTACTTCAGCCAGATCAGGCCTGCAAAGAAACTGCGTTTCACAGGCCTTTGTAACAGATGTCACGGTAGGCAGGAAGCAAGAGGCTTTGGGGCCCATCTCGCCCTTTGGAAAGAAGACTGCACGTTGTGCCTTTGAGCTCTAGGGCAATGTAGCACACCCACAGCTGAAGTTCTACTTCAGCCAGATCAGGCCTGCAAAGAAACTGCGTTTCACAGGCCTTTGTAAGAGATCTTCCCGGTAGGCTGTAAGAGCACTGTGCAGAGCGAGTTGTTTCTTAGCTTCCCAAAGTGCTGGAAGCAAGATGCTTTGGTGCCCAACTCGCCCTTTGGAAAGGAGACGGCACGTTGTGCCTTTCATCTCTAGGGCAATGTGGCACACCCAGAGCAGAAGTTCTACTCCAGCCAGGTGAGGCCTGCAAAGAAACTGCGTTTCACAGGCCTTGGTAAGAGATGTTCCCGGTAGGCTGTAAGAGCACTGTGCAGAGCGATTTGTTTCTTAGCTTACCAAAGAGCTGGAAGCAAGATGCTTTGGGGCCCAACTCGCCCTTTGTTAAGAAGCCTGCACGTTGTGCCTTTCAGCTCTAGGGCAATGTGGCACACCCACAGCAGAAGTTCTACTTCAGCTAGATGAGGCCTGCAAAGAAATTGCGTTTCACAGGCCTTTGTAAGAGATGTTCCCGGTAGGCTGTAAGAGCACTGTGCAGAGCGAGTTGTTTCTTAGCTTCCCAAAGAGCTGCAAGCAAGATGCTTTGGGGACCAACTCGACCTTTGGAAAGGAGACTGCACGTTGTGCCTTTCATTCCTAGGGCAATGTGGCACACACAGAGCAGAAGTTCTACTTCAGCCAGATCAGGCCTGCAAAGAAACTGCGTTTCACAGGCCTTTGTAAGAGAAGTGCCCGGTAGGCTGTAAGAGCACTGTGCAGAGCGAGTTGTTTCTCAGCTTTCCAAAGAGCTGGAAGAAAGATGCTTTGTGGCCCAACTTGCCCTTTGGAAAGGAGACTGCACGTTGTGCCTTTCAGGCCTAGGGCAATGTGGCACACCCAGAGCAGAAGTTCTACTTCAGCCAGATCAGGCCTGCAAAGAAACCGAGTTTCACAGGCCTTTGTAAGAGTTGTTCCCGGTAGGCTGTAAGAACACTGTGCAGAGCGAGTTGTTTCATAACTTCCCAAAGAGCTGCAAGCAAGATGCTTTGGGGCCCAACTCGGCCTTTGTTAAGAAGCCTGCCCGTTGTGCCTTCCAGCTCTATGGCAATGTAGCAAACTCAGAGCAGAAGTTCTACTTCAGCCAGAACAGGCCTGCAAAGGAACGGCGTTTCACAGGCCTTTGTAAGAGATGTTCCCAGTAGGCTGTAAGAGCACTGTGCAGAGCGAGCTGTTTCTTAGCTTCCCAAAGAGCTGGAAGCAAGATGCTTTGGGGCCCAACTCGCACTTTGTTAAGAAGCCTGCATGTTGTGCCTTTCAGCTCAATGGCAGTGTAGCACACACAGAGCAGAAGTTCTACTTCAGAGAGAACATGCCTGCAAAGAAACTGCATTTCACATCCCCGTGTAAGAGATGTTCCCGGTAGGCTGTAAGAGCACTGTGTAGAGCGATTTGTTTCTTAGCTTCCGAAAGAGCTGGAAGAAACATGCTATGGGGCACAACTCGGCCTTTGGAAAGGAGACTGCACAGTGTGCCTTTCAGCTCTAGGGCAATGTAGCACACTCAGAGCAGAAGATCTACTTCAGCCAGCGCAGGCATGCAAAGAACCTGCGTTTCACAGGCCTTTGTAAGGGATGTTCCCGTTTGGTTGTAAGAGTGATGTGCAGAGCGATTTGTTTCTTAGCTTCCCAAAGAGCTGGAAGCAAGATGCTTTGGGGCCCAAATCGCCCTTTGGAAAGTAGACAGCACTTTGTGCCTTGCAGCTCTAGGGCAAGGTAGCACACCCAGAGCAGAAGTTCTACTTCAGCCAGATCAGGCCTGCAAAGAAACTGCGTTTCACAGGCCTTTGTAACAGATGTCCTGGTAGGCTGGAAGCAAGATGCTGTGGGGCCCAACTCGCCCTTTGGAAAGAAGACTGCACATTGTGCCGTTCAGCTGCAAGGCAAGGTAGCACACCCAGAGCAGAAGTTCTACTTCAACCAGATCAGGCCTGCAAAGATACTGCGTTTCACAGGCCTTTTTAAGAGATGTTCCCGGTAGACTGTGAGAGAACTGTGCTGAGCGGGTTGTTTGTTATCTTCCCAAGAGCTAGAAGCAAGATGCTTTGGGGCGCAAATCGCCCTTTGGAAAGAAGACAGCACTTTGTGCCTTGCAGCTCTAAGGCAATGTATGACACCCAGAGCAGAAGTTCTACATCAGACAGATCAGGCCTGCAAAGAAAGTGCGTTTCACAGACCTTTGTAACAGATGTCCCGGTAGGCAGGAAGCAAGATGCTTTGGGTCCCATCTCACCCTTTGGAAAGTACACTGCACGTTGTGCCTTTCAGCTCTAGGGCAATGTAGCACACCCAGAGGAGAAGTTCTACTTCAGCCAGATCAGGCCTGCAAGGAAACTGCGTTTCACAGGCCTTTGTAAGAGATGTTTCCGGTAGGCTGTAAGAGCACTGTGCAGAGCGAGTTGTTTCTTAGCTTCCCAAAGAGCTGGAAGCAAGATGCATGGGGGACCAACTCGCCGTTTGTTAAGAAGCCTGAACCTTGTGCCTTTAAGCTCCAGGGGATTGTAGCACACTCAGAGCAGAAAATCTACTTCAGCCAGATCAGGCCTGCAAAGAAACTGCGTTTCACAGGCTGTTGTAGCTGATGTTCCGGTTGGCTGGAAGTAAGATGCTTTGGGGCCCAACTCGTCCTTTGGAAAGAAGACTGCACGTTGTGCCTTCCAGCTCTAGGGCAATGTGGCACACCAAGAGCAGAAGTTCTACTTCAGCCAGATCAGGCTGCAAAGAAACTGCGTTTCACAGGCCTTTGTAAGAGATGTTCCCGGTAGGCTGTAAGAGCACTGTCCAGAGTGAGCTGTTTCTTAGCTTCCCAAAGAGCTGGAAGCAAGATGCTTTGGGACCCAACACGCCCTTTGGAAAGGAGACTGCATGTGGTGCCTTTCAGCTCTAGGGCAATGTGGCACACCCAGAGCAGAAGTTCTACTTCAGCCGGATGCGGCCTGGAAGGAAACTGCGTTTCACATGCCTTTCTAAGAGATGCTCCCGGTAGGCTGTAAGAGCACAGTGCAGAGCGAGTTGTTTCTTAGCTTGCCAAAGAGCTTGAAGCCAGATGCATTGGGGCCCAACTCGCCCTTTGTTAAGAAGCCTGCACGTTGTGCCTTTCAGCTCTATGGCAATGTGGCACACCCAGAGCAGAAGTTCTACTTCAGCCAGATCAGGCCTGCAAAGAAACTGCGTTTCACAGCCCTTTGTAACAGATGTCCCTGTAGGCAGGAAGCAAGATGCTTTGGGGCCCATCTCGCCCTTTGAAAAGAAGACTGCACGTTGTGCCTTTCAGCTCTAGGGCAATGTAGCACACAGAGAGCAGAAATTCTACTTCAGCCAGATCAGGCCTGCAAAGAAACTGCGTTTGACAGGCCTTTGTAAGAGATGTTCCTGGTAGGCTGTAAGAGCACTGTGCAGAGCCAGTTGTTTCTTAGATTCCAAGAGCTGGAAGCAAGATGCTTTGAGGTCCAACTCGCCCTTTGTAAAGGAGACAGCACGTTGTCCCTTTCAGCTCTAGGGCAATGTAGCACACCCAGAGCAGAAGTTCTACTTCAGCCAGATCAGGCCTGCAAAGAAACTGCGTTTCACAGGCCGTTGTAAGAGATGTTCCCGGTAGGCTGTAAGAGCTGTGTGCAAGGTAAGTTGTTTCTTAGCTTCCCAAAGAGCTGGAAGCAAGATGCTTTGGGGCCCAACTCGCCCTTTGGAAAGGAGACTGCACGTTCTGCCTTTCAGCTCTAGGGCAATGTAGCTGCACCCAAAGCAGATGTTCTACTTTAGCCAGCTCAGGCCTGCAACGAAACTGCGTATCACAGGCCTTTGTGAGAGATGTTCACAGTAGGCTGTAAGAGCACTGTGCAGAGCGAGCTGTTTCTTAGCTTCCCAAAGAGCTGCAAGCAAGATGCTTTGGGGCCCAACTCGCACTTTGTTAAGAAGCCTGCACATTGTGCCTTTCAGCTCTATGGCAGTGTAGCACACACAGAGCAGAAGTTCTACTTCAGAGAGAACAGGCCTGCAAAGAAACTGCGTTTCACATGCCTTTGTAAGAGATGTTCCCGGTAGGCTGTAAGAGCACTGTGTAGAGCGATTTGTTTCTTAGCTTCCGAAAGAGCTGGAAGCAACATGCTATGGGGCCCAACTCGGCCTTTGGAAAGGAGACTGCACAGTGTGCCTTTCAGCTCTAGGGCAATGTAGCACACTCAGAGCAGAAGATCTACTTCTGCCAGAGCAGGCCTGCAAAGAACCTGCGTTTCACAGGCCTTTGTAAGAGATGTTCCCGGTAGGCTGTAAGACCACTGTGCAGAGCGAGTTGTTTCCCAGCTTCCCAAAGATCTGCAAGCAAGATGTTTTGGGGCCCAAGCCGCCCTTTGTTAAGAAGCCGGCACGTTGTGGCTTTCAGCTCTAGGGCAATGTAGCACACCCAGAGCAGAAGTTCTACTTCAGCCAGATCAGGCCTGCAAAGAAACCGCGTTTCACTGGCCTTTGTAGGAGATGTTCCCGGTAGGCTGTAAGAGCACTGTTGCGAGCGACTTGTTTCTTAGCTTCCCAAAGAGCTGAAAGCAAGATGATTTGGGGCCCAACTCGCCCTTTGGAAAGAAGACAGAACTTTGTGCCTTTAGGCTCTAGAGCAATGTTGCACACCCAGAGCAGAAGTTCTACTTCAGCCAGATCAGGCCTGCAAAGAAACTGCGTTTCACAGGCCTTTGTAACAGATGTCCTGGTAGGCTGGAAGCAAGATGTATTGGGGCCCAACTCGCCGTTTGGAAAGAAGACTGCACATTGTGCCGTTCAGCTCTAGGGCAATGTAGCACACCCAGAGCAGAAGTTCTACTTCAACCAGATCAGGCCTCCAAAGAAACTGCGTTTCACAGGCCTTTGTAAGGGATGGTCCCGGTAAGCTGTAAGAGCACTGTGCAGAGCAAGTTGTATCTTAGCTTCCCAAAGAGCTGGAAGCAAGATGCTTTGGGGCCCAACTCGCCCTTGGTTAAGAAGCCTGCACGTTGTGACTTTCAGCTCTAGGGCAATGTGGCACCTCCAGAGCAGAGGTTCTACTTCAGCCTGATGAGGCCTGCAAAGAAACTGCGTTTCACAGACCTTTGTAAGAGATGTTCCCGGTAGGCTGTAGGAGCACTGTGCAGAGCGATTTGTTTCTTAGCTTCCCAAAGAGCTGGAAGCAAGATGATTTGGGGCCCAACTCGCCCTTTGGAAAGGATACAGCACGTTGTCCCTTTCAGCTCCAGTGCAATGTAGCACACCCAGAGCAGAAGTTCTACTTCAGCCAGATCACTCCTGCTAAGAAACTGCGTTTCACAGGCCTCTGTAACAGATGTCACGGTAGGCAGGAAGCAAGATGCTTTGGGGCTCAACTCGCCCTTTGGAAAGAAGACTGCACGTTGTGCCTTTCAGCTCTAGGGCAATGTGGCACACCCAGAGAAGAAGTTCTACTTCAGCCAGATCAGGACTGCAAAGAAACTGCGTTTCACAGGCTTTTGTGAGAGATGTTCCCGGTAGGCTGTAAGAGCACTGTGCAGAGCGAGTTGTTTCTTATCTTCCCAAAGAGCTGGAACCAAGATGCTTTGGGGCCCAACTCGCCCTTTGGAAAGGAGACTGCACGTTGTGCCTTTCAGCTCTAGGGCAATGTGGCACACCCAGAGCAGAAGTTCTACTTCGGCAAGATGAGGCCTTCAAAGAAAATGCGTTTCACAGGCCTTTGTAAGAGATGTTCCCGGTAGGCTGTAAGAGCTATGTGCAGAGGAAGTTGTTTCTTATCTTTCCAAAGAGCTGGAAGCAAGATGCTTTGGGGCCCAACTCGCCCTTTGGAAAGAAGCTGCACATTGTGCCTTTCAGCTCTAGGGCAGTGTAGCACACCCAGAGCAGAAGTTCTACTTCAGCCAGATCAGGCCTGCAAAGAAACTGCGTTTCACAGGCCTTTTTAATGGATGTTCCCGGTTGGCTGTAAGAGCACTGTGCAGAGCGAGTTGTTTCTTAGCTTCCCAAAGAGCTGGAGACAAGATGCTTCGGGGCCCAAATCGCCCTTTGGAAAGAAGACAGCACTTTGTGCCTTGCAGCTCTAGGGCAAGGTAGCACACCCAGAGCAGAAGTTCTACTTCAGCCAGATCAGGCCTGCAAAGAAACTGCGTTTCACAGGCCTCTGTAACAGATGTACCGCTAGGCAGGAAGCAAGATGCTTTGGGGCCCAACTCGCCCTTTGGAAAGAAGACTGCACGTTGTGCCTTTCAGCCCTAGGGCAATGTGGCACACCCAGAGCAGAAGTTCTACTTCAGCCAGAACAGGCCTGCAAAGGAACTGCGTTTCACATGCCTTTGTAAGAGATGTTCCCGGTAGGCTGTAAGAGCACTGTGCAGAGCGAGTTGTTATTTAGCTTCCGAAAGAGATGAAAGCAAGATGCTTTCGGGCCCATCTCGCCCTTTGGAAAGGAGACTGCACGTTGTGCCTTTCAGCTCTAGGGCAATGTGGCACACCCAGAGCAGAAGTTCTACTTCAGCCAGATCAGGCCTGCAAAGACACTGAGTTTCACAGTCCTTTGTAAGACATGTTCCCCCTAGGCTGTAAGAGCACTGTGCAGAGCGAGTTGTTTCTTAGCTTCCCAAAGAGCTGAATGCAAGATGCTTTGGGGCCCAACTCGTCCTTTGGAAAGAAGACAGAACTTTGTGCCTTGCAGCTCTAAGGTAAGGTAGCACACCCAGAGCAGAAGTTCTACTTCAGCCAGATCAGGCCTGCAAAGAAACTGCGTTTCACAGTCCTTTGTAAGACATGCTCCCCCTAGGCTGTAAGAGCACTGTGCAGAGCGAGTTGTTTCTTAGCTTCCCAAAGAGCTGCAAGCAAGATGCTTTGGGGACCAACTCGCCCTTTGGAAAGGAGACTGCACGTTGTGCCTTTCAGCCCTAGGGCAATGTGGCACACCCAGAGCAGAAGTTCTACTTCAGCCAGATCAGGCCTGCAAAGAAACTGAGTTTCACAGGCCTTTGTAAGAGTTGTTCCCGGTAGGCTGTAAGAACACTGTGCAGAGCGAGTTGTTTCCCAGCTTCCCAAAGATCTGCAAGCAAGATGCTTTGGGCCCCAGCTCACCTTTTGGACAGGAGACTGCACGTTGTGTCTTTCAGTTCTAGGGCAATGTGGCACACCCAGAGCAGAAGTTCTACTCCAGCCACATGACGCCTGCAAAGAAACTGCATTTCACAGGCCTTTGTAACAGATGTCCCGGTAGGCTGGAAGCAAGATGCTTTAGGGCCCAATTCGCCTTTTGGAAAGAAGACTGCACATTGTGCCGTTCAGCTTAGGGCAATGTAGCACACCCAGAGCAGAAGTTCTACTTCAACCAGATCAGGCCTGCAAAGAAACTGCGTTTCACAGGTCTTTGTAAGGGATGTTCCCGGTAGGCTGTAAGAGCACTGTGCAGAGCGAGTTGTTTCCCAGCTTCCCAAAGATCTGCAAGCAAGATGCTTTGGATCCCAACTCACCTTTTGGAAAGGAGACTGCACGTTGTGCCTTTCAGCTCTAGGGCAATGTGGCACACCCAGAGCAGAAGTTCTACTTCAGCCAGGTGAGGCCTGCAAAGAAACTGCGTTTCACAGGCCTTTGTAAGGGATGTTCCCGGTAGGCTGTAAGAGCACTGTGCAGAGCGAGTTGTTTCTTAGCTTCCCAAAGAGCTCTAAGCAAATGCTTTGGGGCCCAACTCGCCCTTTGTTAAGAAACCTGCACGTTGTGCCTTTCAGCTCTATGGCCATGTAGCACACTCAGAGCAGAAGTTCTACTTCAGCCAGAACAGGCCTGCAAAGGAACTGCGTTTCACATGCCTTTGTAAGAGATGTTCCCGGTAGGCTGTAAGAGCACTGTGCAGAGCGAGTTGTTATTTAGCTTCCGAAAGAGATGGAAGCAAGATGCTTTGGGGCCGATCACGACCTTTGGAAAGGAGAGTGCACGTTGTGCCTTTCAGCCCTAGTGCAATGTGGCACACCCAGAGCAGAAGTTCTACTTCAGCCAGACCAGGCCTGCAAAGAACCTGCGTTTCACAGGCCTTTGTAAGAGATGTTCCCAGTAGGCTGTAAGACCACTGTGCAGAGCGAGTTGTTTCCCAGCTTCCCAAAGATCTGCAAGCAAGATGCTTTGGGGCCCAAGTCGCCCTTTGTTAAGAAGCCGGCACGTTGTGGCTTTCAGCTCTAGGACAATGTAGCACACCCAGAGCAGAAGTTCTACTTCAGCCAGATCAGGCCTGCAAAGAAACCGCGTTTCACTGGCCTTTGTAGGAGATGTTCCCGGTAGGCTGTAAGAGCACTGTTGCGAGCGACTTGTTTCTTAGCTTCCCAAAGAGCTGAAAGCAAGATGATTTGGGGCCCAACTCGCCCTTTGGAAAGAAGACAGAACTTTGTGCCTTGCAGCTCTAAGGCAAGGTAGCACACCCAGAGCAGAAGTTCTACTTCAGCCAGATCAGGCCTACACAGAAACTGTGTTTCACAGGCCTCTGTAAGAGAAGTTCCCGGTAGGCTGTAAGAGCACTGTGCAGAGTAAGTTGTTTCTTTGCTTCCCAAAGAGCTGGAAGCAAGATGCATTGGGGCCAACTCGCCGTTTGTTAAGAAGCCTGAACGTTGTGACTTTCAGCTCTAGGGGATTTTAGAACACTCAGAGCAGAAATTCCACTTCAGCCAGCTGAGGCCTGGAAATAAACTGCGTTTCACAGGCCTTTGTAGCAGATGTCACGGTTGGCTGGAAGCAAGAGGCTTTGGGGCCCAACTCGCCCTTTGTTAAGAAGCCTGCACGTTGTGCCTTTCAGCTCCAGGGCAATGTGGCACACCCAGAGCAGACGTTCTCCTTCAGCCAGATGAGACCTGCAAAGAACTGCATTTCACAGGCCTTTGTAAGAGATGTTCCTGGTAGGCTGTAAGAGCACTGTTCAGGGCGAGTTGTTTCTTAGCTTCCCAAAGAGCTGGAAGCAAGATGCTTTTGGGCTCAACTCGCCCTTTGGAAAGAAGACTGCACGTTGTGCCTTTCAGCTCTAGGGCAATGTAGCACACTCAGAGCAGAAGTTCTACTTCAGCCAGATCAGGCCTGCAAAGATACTGCGTTTCAAAGGCCTTTTTAAGAGATGTTCCCGGTAGACTGTGAGAGAACTGTGCTGAGCGAGTTGTTTCTTAGCTTCCCAAGAGCTGGAAGCAAGATGCTTTGGGGCCCAAATCGCCCTTTGGAAAGAAGACAGCACTTTGTGCCTTGCAGCTCTAGGGCAATGTAGGACACCCAGAGCAGAAGTTCAACTTCACCCACATCAGGCCTGCAAAGAAAGTGCGTTTCACAGCCCTTTGTGACAGATGTCCCGGTAGGCAGGAAGCAACATGCTTTGGGGCTCAACTCGCCCTTTGGAAAGAAGACTGCACGTTGTGCCTTTCAGCTCTAGGGCAATGTGGCACACCCAGAGAAGAAGTTCTTCTTCAGCCAGATCAGGACTGCAAAGAAACTGCGTTTCACAGGCCTTTGTAAGAGATGTTCCCAGTAGGCTGTAATAGCTATGTGCAGAGCAATTTTTTTCTTAGCTTCCCAAAGAGCTGGAAGCAAGATGCTTTGGGGCCCAACTCGCCCTTTGGAAAGAAGCTGCACATTGTGCCTTTCAGCTCTAGGGCAATGTGGCACACCCAGTGCAGAAGTTCTACTTCAGCCAGATGAGGCCTGCAAAGAAACTGCGTTTCACAGGCCTTTCTAAGAGATGTTCTCGGTAGGCTGTAAGAGCACTGTGCAGAGCGACTTGTTTCATAGCTTACCAAAGAGCTGAATGCAAGATGCTTTGGGGCCCAACTCGCCCTTTGGAAAGAAGACAGAACTTTGTGCCTTGAAGCTCTAAGGCAAGGTAGCACACCCAGAGCAGAAGTTCTACTTCAGCCAGATCAGGCCTGCAAAGAAACTGCGTTTCACAGGCCTTTGTAACAGATGTCCCGGTAGGCTGGAAGCAAGATGCTTTGGGGCCCAACTCGCCGTTTGGAAAGAAGACTGCACATTGTGCCATTCAGGTCTAGGTCAATGTAGCACACCCAGAGCAGAAGTTCTACTTAAACCAGATCAGGCCTGCAAAGACACTGCGTTTCACAGGTCTTTGTAAGGGATGTTCCCGGTAGGCAGTAAGAGCACTGTGCAGAGCGAGTTGTTTCTTAGCGTCCCGAAGAGCTGGAAGCAAGATGCGTTGGGGCCCAACTCGCCCTTTGTCAAGAAGCCTGCACGTTGTGCCTTCCAGCTCTATGGCAATGTAGCACACTCAGAGCAGAAGTTCTACTTCAGCCGGAACAGGCCTGCAAAGAAACGGCGTTTCACAGGCCTTTGTAACAGATGTTCCCGGTAAGCTGTAAGAGCAGTGTGCGGAGTGAGTTGTTTCTTAGCTTGCCAAAGAGCTGGAAGCAAGATGCGTTCGGTCCCAACTCGCCCATTGGAAAGGAGACTGCACATTGTGCCTTTCAGCTCTAGGGCAATGTAGCACACCCAAAGCAGAAGTTCTACTTCAGCCAGCTCAGGCCTGCAAAGAAACTGCGATTCACAGCCCTTTGTAAGAGATGTTCCCGGTTGGCTGCAAGAGCACTGTGCAGACCGAGCTTTTTCTTAGCTTCGCAAAGAGCTGGAAGCAAGATGCGTGGGGCCCAACTCGCACTTTTTTAAGAAGCCTGCACGTTGTGCCTTTCAGCTCTATGGCAGTGTAGCACACACAGAGCAGATGTTCTACTTCAGAGAGAACAGGCCTGCAAAGAAACTGCGTTTCACATGCCTTTGTAAGAGATGTTCCCGGTAGGCTGTAAGAGCACTGTGTAGAGCGATTTGTTTCTTAGCTTCCGAAAGAGCTGGAAGCAACATGCTACGGGGCCCAACTCGCCCTTTGGAAAGGAGACTGCACGTTGTGCCTTTCAGCTCTAGGGCAATGTAGCACACTCAGAGCAGAGGATCTACTTCAGCCAGAACAGGCCTGCAAATAACCTGCGTTTCACAGGCCTTTGTAAGAGATGTTGCCGGTAGGCTCTAAGAGCACTGTGCAGAGCGAGTTGTTTCTTAGCTTCCCAAAGAGCTGGAAGCAAGATGCGTGGGGGCCAACTCGCACTTTTTTAAGAAGCCTGCACGTTGTGCCTTTCAGCTCTATGGCAGTGTAGCACACACAGAGCAGAAGTTCTACTTCAGAGAGAACAGGCCTGCAAAGAAACTACGTTTCACATGCCTTTGTAAGAGATGTTCCCGGTAGGCTGTAAGAGCACTGTGTAGAGCGATTTGTTTCTTAGCTTCCGAAAGAGCTGGAAGCAACATGCTACGGGGCCCAACTCGCCCTTTGGAAAGGAGACTGCACGTTGTGCCTTTCAGCTCTAGGGCAATGTAGCACACTCAGAGCAGAGGATCTACTTCAGCCAGAACAGGCCTGCAAAGAACCTGCGTTTCACAGGCCTTTGTAGGAGATGTTGCCGGTAGGCTCTAAGAGCACTGTGCAGAGCGAGTTGTTTCTTAGCTTCCCAAAGAGCTGGAAGCAAGATGCGTGGGGGCCAACTCGCACTTTTTTAAGAAGCCTGCACGTTGTGCCTTTCAGCTCTATGGCAGTGTAGCACACACAGAGCAGAAGTTCTACTTCAGAGAGAACAGGCCTGCAAAGAAACTACGTTTCACATGCCTTTGTAAGAGATGTTCCCGGTAGGCTGTAAGAGCACTGTGTAGAGCGATTTGTTTCTTAGCTTCCGAAAGAGCTGGAAGCAACATGCTACGGGGCCCAACTCGCCCTTTGGAAAGGAGACTGCACGTTGTGCCTTTCAGCTCTAGGGCAATGTAGCACACTCAGAGCAGAGGATCTACTTCAGCCAGAACAGGCCTGCAAAGAACCTGCGTTTCACAGGCCTTTGTAGGAGATGTTGCCGGTAGGCTCTAAGAGCACTGTGCAGAGCGAGTTGTTTCTTAGCTTCCCAAAGAGCTGGAAGCAAGATGCGTGGGGGCCAACTCGCACTTTTTTAAGAAGCCTGCACGTTGTGCCTTTCAGCTCTATGGCAGTGTAGCACACACAGAGCAGAAGTTCTACTTCAGAGAGAACAGGCCTGCAAAGAAACTACGTTTCACATGCCTTTGTAAGAGATGTTCCCGGTAGGCTGTAAGAGCACTGTGTAGAGCGATTTGTTTCTTAGCTTCCGAAAGAGCTGGAAGCAACATGCTACGGGGCCCAACTCGCCCTTTGGAAAGGAGACTGCACAGTGTGCCTTTCAACTCTAGGGCAATGTAGCACACTCAGAGCAGAAGATCTACTTCAGCCAGAGCAGGCCTGCAAAGAACCTGCGTTTCACAGGCCTTTGTAAGAGATGTTCCCAGTAGGCTGTAAGTGCACTGTGCAGAGCGAGTTGTTTCTTAGCTTCCCAAAGAGCTGGAAGCAAGATGCTTTGGGGCCCAACTCGCCCTTTGGAAAGGAGACTCCACGTTGTGCCTTGCAGCTCTAGGGCAAGGTAGCACACCCAGAGCAGAAGTTCAACTTCAGCCAGATCAGGCCTGCAAAGAAACTGAGTTTCACAGGCCTTTGTAAGAGTTGTTCCCGGTAGGCTGTAAAAACACTGTGCAGAGCGAGTTGTTTCCCAGCTTCCCAAAGATCTGCAAGCAAGATGCTTTGGGCCCCAACTCACCTTTTGGAAAGGAGACTGCACGTTGTGCCTTTCAGTTCTAGGGCAATGTGGCACACCCAGAGCAGAAGTTCTACTCCAGCCAGATGACGCCTGCAAAGAAACTGCCTTTCACAGGCCTTTGTAACAGATGTCCCGGTAGGCTTGAAGCAAGATGCTTTGGGGCCCAACTCACCGTTTGGAAAGGAGACTGCACGTTGTGCCTTTCAGCTCTAGGGCAATGTGGCACACCCAGAGCAGAAGTTCTACTTCAGCCAGGTGAGGCCTGCAAAGAAACTGCGTTTCACAGGCCTTTGTAAGAGATGTTCCCGGTAGGCTGTAAGAGCTATGTGCAGAGCAAGTTGTTTCTTAGCTTGCCAAAGAGCTGGAAGCAAGATGCTTTGGGGCCCAACTCGCCCTTTGGAAAGAAGCTGCACATTGTGCCTTTCAGCTCTAGGGCAAAGTAGCACACTCAGAGCAGAAGTCCTACTTCAGCCAGATCAGGCCTGCAAAGAAACTGCGTTTCACAGGCCATTGTAAGAGATGTTCCCGGTAGGCGGTAAGAGCTATGTGCAGAGCGAGTTGTTTCTTAGCTTCCCAAAGAGCTGGGAGCAAGATGCTTTGGGGCCCAACTCGCCCTTTGGAAAGAAGCTGCACATTGTGCATTGCAGCTCTAGGGCAATGTATGACATGTAGAGCTGAAGCTCCACTTCAGCAAGATCAGGCCTGCAAAGAAACTGCGTTTCACAGCCCTTTGTAACTGATGTCCCTGTAGGCATTAAGCAAGATGCTTTGGGGCCCATCTCGCCCTTTGGAAAGAACACTGCACGTTGTGCCTTTCAGCTCTAGGGCATTGTAGCACAGCCAGAGCAGAAGTTCGAATTCAGCCAGATCAGGCCTGCAAAGAAACTGCGTTTCACAGGCCTTTGCCAGAGATGTTCCTGGTAGGCTGTAAGAGCACGGTGCAGAGCGAGTTGTTTCTTAGCTTCCAAGAGCTGGAAGCAAGATTCTTTGAGGCAGAACTCACCCTTTGGAAAGGAGACAGCACGCTGTCCCTTTCAGCCCTAGGGCAATGTAGCACACCCAGAGCAGAAGTTCTACTTCAGCCAGATCAGGCCTGCAAAGAGACTGCGTTTCACAGGCCTTTGTAAGAGATGTTCCCGGTAGGCTGTAAGAGCACTGTGCAGAGCGAGTTGTTTCTTAGCTTCCCAAAGATCTGGAAGCAAGATGCTTTGGGGCCCAACTCGCCCTTTTTAAAGGAGACTGCACGTTGTGCCTTTCAGCTCTAGGGCAATGTGGCACACCCAGAGCAGAAGTTCTACTTCAGCCAGATAAGGCCTGCAAAGAAACTGCGTTTCACAGGCCTTTGTAAGAGATGTTCCCGGTAGGCTGTAAGAACACTGTGCAGAGCGAGTTGTTTTTTAGCTTCCCAAAGAGCTGGAAGCAAGATGCATTGTGGCCCAACACGCCCTTTGAAAAGGAGACTGCAGGTTGTGCCTTTCAGCTCTAGGGCAAAGTGGGACACCCAGAGCAGAAGTTCTACTTCAGCCAGTTGAGGCCTGCAAAGAAACTGTGTTTCACAGGCCTTTGTAAGAGATGTTCCCGGTAGGCTGTAATAGCTATGTGCAGAGCAATTTGTTTCTTAGCTTCCCAAAGAGCTGGAAGCAAGATGCTTTGGGGCCCAACTCGCTGTTTGGAAAGAAGACTGCACATTGTGCCGTTCAGCTCTAGGGCAATGTAGCACACCCAGAGCAGAAGTTCTGCTTCAGCCAGATGAGGCCTGCAAAGAAACTGCGTTTCACAGGCCTTTGTAAGGGATGTTCCCGGTAGGCTGTAAGAGCACTGTGCAGAGCGAGTTGTTTCCCAGCTTCCCAAAGATCTGCAAGCAAGATGCTTTGGATCCCAACTCACCTTTTGGAAAGGAGACTGCACGTTGTGCCTTTCATCTCTAGGGCAATGTAGCACACCCAGAGCAGAAGTTCTACTTCACCCAGATCAAGCCTGCAAAGAAACTGCGTTTCACAGGCCTTTGTAAGAGAGGTTCCAGGTAGGCTGTAAGAGGTCTGTGGAGAGCAAGTTGTTTCATAGCTTTCCAAAGGCTGGAGGCAAGATGCTTTGGAGCCAAAGTCGCCCTTTGTTAAGAAGCCTGCACGTTGTGCCTTTCAGCTCCAGGGCAATGTGGCACACCCAGAGCAGACGTTCTCCTTCAGCCAGATGAGACCTGCAAAGAACTGCATTTCACAGGCCTTTGTAAGAGATGTTCCTGGTAGGCTGTAAGAGCACTGTTCAGGGCGAGTTGTTTCTTAGCTTCCCAAAGAGCTGGAAGCAAGACGCTTTTGGGCTCAACTCGCCCTTTGGAAAGAAGACTGCACGTTGTGCCTTTCAGCTCTAGGGCAATGTAGCACACTCAGAGCAGAAGTTCTACTTCAGCCAGATCAGGCCTGCAAAGATACTGCGTTTCAAAGGCCTTTTTAAGAGATGTTCCCGGTAGACTGTGAGAGAACTGTGCTGAGCGAGTTGTTTCTTAGCTTCCCAAGAGCTGGAAGCAAGATGCTTTGGGGCCCAAATCGCCCTTTGGAAAGAAGACAGCACTTTGTGCCTTGCAGCTCTAGGGCAATGTAGGACACCCAGAGCAGAAGTTCAACTTCACCCACATCAGGCCTGCAAAGAAAGTGCGTTTCACAGCCCATTGTGACAGATG
This sequence comes from Equus caballus, assembly GCF_041296265.1. Classification (NCBI taxonomy): domain Eukaryota; kingdom Metazoa; phylum Chordata; class Mammalia; order Perissodactyla; family Equidae; genus Equus; species Equus caballus. The sequence continues at coordinate 19,358,741 of NC_091695.1, forward strand.
TCCCGGTAGGCAGGAAGCAACATGCTTTGGGGCTCAACTCGCCCTTTGGAAAGAAGACTGCACGTTGTGCCTTTCAGCTCTAGGGCAATGTGGCACACCCAGAGAAGAAGTTCTTCTTCAGCCATTTCAGGACTGCAAAGAAACTGCGTTTCACAGGCCTTTGTAAGAGATGTTCCCAGTAGGCTGTAATAGCTATGTGCAGAGCAATTTGTTTCTTAGCTTCCCAAAGAGCTGGAAGCAAGATGCTTTGGGGCCCAACTCGCCCTTTGGAAAGAAGCTGCACATTGTGCCTTTCAGCTCTAGGGCAATGTGGCACACCCAGTGCAGAAGTTCTACTTCAGCCAGATGAGGCCTGCAAAGAAACTGCGTTTCACAGGCCTTTCTAAGAGATGTTCTCGGTAGGCTGTAAGAGCACTGTGCAGAGCGACTTGTTTCATAGCTTACCAAAGAGCTGAATGCAAGATGCTTTGGGGCCCAACTCGCCCTTTGGAAAGAAGACAGAACTTTGTGCCTTGAAGCTCTAAGGCAAGGTAGCACACCCAGAGCAGAAGTTCTACTTCAGCCAGATCAGGCCTGCAAAGAAACTGCGTTTCACCGGCCTTTGTAACAGATGTCCTGGTAGGCTGGAAGCAAGATGCTTTGGGGCCCAACTCGCCGTTTGGAAAGAAGACTGCACATTGTGCCGTTCAGCTCTAGGGCAATGTAGCACACCCAGAGGAGAAGTTCTACTTCAACAAGATCAGGCCTGCAAAGAAACGGCGTTTCACAGGCCTTTGTAACAGATGTTCCCGGTAAGCTGTAAGAGCAGTGTGCGGAGTGAGTTGTTTCTTAGCTTGCCAAAGACCTGGAAGCAAGATGCGTTGGGTCCCAACTCGCCCATTGGAAAGGAGACTGCACATTGTGCCTTTCAGCTCTAGGGCAATGTAGCACACCCAAAGCAGAAGTTCTACTTCAGCCAGCTCAGGCCTGCAAAGAAACTGCGATTCACAGCCCTTTGTAAGAGATGTTCCCGGTTGGCTGCAAGAGCACTGTGCAGACCGAGCTTTTTCTTAGCTTCGCAAAGAGCTGGAAGCAAGATGCGTGGGGCCCAACTCGCACTTTTTTAAGAAGCCTGCACGTTGTGCCTTTCAGCTCTATGGCAGTGTAGCACACACAGAGCAGATGTTCTACTTCAGAGAGAACAGGCCTGCAAAGAAACTGCGTTTCACATGCCTTTGTAAGAGATGTTCCCGGTAGGCTGTAAGAGCACTGTGTAGAGCGATTTGTTTCTTAGCTTCCGAAAGAGCTGGAAGCAACATGCTACGGGGCCCAACTCGCCCTTTGGAAAGGAGACTGCACGTTGTGCCTTTCAGCTCTAGGGCAATGTAGCACACTCAGAGCAGAGGATCTACTTCAGCCAGAACAGGCCTGCAAAGAACCTGCGTTTCACAGGCCTTTGTAGGAGATGTTGCCGGTAGGCTCTAAGAGCACTGTGCAGAGCGAGTTGTTTCTTAGCTTCCCAAAGAGCTGGAAGCAAGATGCGTGGGGGCCAACTCGCACTTTTTTAAGAAGCCTGCACGTTGTGCCTTTCAGCTCTATGGCAGTGTAGCACACACAGAGCAGAAGTTCTACTTCAGAGAGAACAGGCCTGCAAAGAAACTACGTTTCACATGCCTTTGTAAGAGATGTTCCCGGTAGGCTGTAAGAGCACTGTGTAGAGCGATTTGTTTCTTAGCTTCCGAAAGAGCTGGAAGCAACATGCTACGGGGCCCAACTCGCCCTTTGGAAAGGAGACTGCACAGTGTGCCTTTCAACTCTAGGGCAATGTAGCACACTCAGAGCAGAAGATCTACTTCAGCCAGAGCAGGCCTGCAAAGAACCTGCGTTTCACAGGCCTTTGTAAGAGATGTTCCCAGTAGGCTGTAAGTGCACTGTGCAGAGCGAGTTGTTTCTTAGCTTCCCAAAGAGCTGGAAGCAAGATGCTTTGGGGCCCAACTCGCCCTTTGGAAAGGAGACTCCACGTTGTGCCTTGCAGCTCTAGGGCAAGGTAGCACACCCAGAGCAGAAGTTCAACTTCAGCCAGATCAGGCCTGCAAAGAAACTGAGTTTCACAGGCCTTTGTAAGAGTTGTTCCCGGTAGGCTGTAAAAACACTGTGCAGAGCGAGTTGTTTCCCAGCTTCCCAAAGATCTGCAAGCAAGATGCTTTGGGCCCCAACTCACCTTTTGGAAAGGAGACTGCACGTTGTGCCTTTCAGTTCTAGGGCAATGTGGCACACCCAGAGCAGAAGTTCTACTCCAGCCAGATGACGCCTGCAAAGAAACTGCCTTTCAAAGGCCTTTGTAACAGATGTCCCGGTAGGCTTGAAGCAAGATGCTTTGGGGCCCAACTCGCCCTTTGGAAAGAAGACTGCACGCTGTGCCTTTCAGCCCTAGTGCAATGTGGCACACCCAGAGCAGAAGTTCTACTTCAGCCAGATCAGGCCTGAAAGGAAACTGCGTTTCACAGGCCTTTGTAAGAGATGTTCCCGGTAGGCTGTAAGAACACTGTGCAGAGCGAGCTGTTTCTTAGCTTCCCAAAGAGCTCTAAGCAAATGCTTTGGGGCCCAACTCGCCCTTTGTTAAGAAGCCTGCACGTTGTGCCTTTCAGCTCTATGGCCATGTAGCACACTCAGAGCAGAAGTTCTACTTCATCCAGAAGAGGCCTGCAAAGGAACTGCGTTTCACAGGACTTTGTAAGAGATGTTCCCGGTAGGCTGTAAGAGCACTGTGCAGAGCGAGTTGTTATTTAGCTTCCGAAAGAGATGGAAGCAAGATGCTTTGGGGCCCATCTCGACCTTTGGAAAGGAGAGTGCACGTTGTGCCTTTGAGCTCTAGGGCAATGTAGCACACTCAGAGCAGAAGATCTACTTCAGTCAGATCAGGCCTGCAAAGAAACTGCGTTTCACAAGCCTCTGTAACAGATGTCCTTGTAGGCTGGAAGCAAGATGCTTTGGGGCCCAACTCGCCCTTTGGAAAGAAGACTTGACCTTGTGCCGTTCAGCTCTAGGGCAATGTATCACACCCAGAGCAGAATTTCTACTTCAGCCAGATCAGGCCTGCAAAGAAAGTGCGTTTCACAGGCCTTTGTAAGGGATGTTCCCGGTAGGCTGTAAGAGCACTGTGCAGAGCGAGTTGTTTCTTAGCTTCCCAAAGAGCTGCAAGCAAGATGCTGTGGGGATCAACTCGCCCTTTGGAAAGGAGACTGCACGTTGTGACTTTAGGCTCTAGAGCAATGTTGCACACCCAGAGCAGAAGTTCTACTTCAGCCAGATGAGGCATGCAAAGAACCTGCGTTTCACAGGCCTTTGTAAGAGATGTTCCCGTTTGCTTGTAAGAGTGATGTGCAGAGCGATTTGTTTCTTAGCTTCCCACAGAGCTGGAAGCAAGATGCTTTGGCGCCCAAATCGCCCTTTGGAAAGTAGACAGCACTTTGTGCCTTGCAGCTCTAGGGCAAGGTAGCACACCCAGAGCAGAAGTTCTACTTCAGCCAGATCTGGCCTGCAAAGAAACTGCGTTTCACAGGCCTTTGGAAGAGGTAGGCTGTAAGAGCACTGTGCAGAGCGAGTTGTTTCTTAGCTTCCCAAAGAGCTGGAAGAAAGATGATTTGGGGCCCAACTCGCCCTTTGGAAAGGATACAGCACGTTGTCCCTTTCAGCTCCAGTGCAATGTAGCACACCCAGAGCAGAAGTTCTACTTCAGCCAGATCAGGCCTGCTAAGAAACTGCGTTTCACAGGCCTCTGTAACAGATGTCACGGTAGGCAGGAAGCAAGATGCTTTGGGGCCCAACTCGCCCTTTAGAAAGGAGACTGCCCGTTGTGCCCTTCAGCCCTAGGGCAATGTGGCACACCCAGAGCAGAAGTTCTACTTCAACCACATCAGGCCTGCAAAGAAACTGAGTTTCACAGGCCTTTGTAAGAGATGTTCCCGGTAGGCTGTAAGAGCATTGTGCTGAGCGAGTTGTTTCTTAGCTTCCCTTAGAGCTAGAAGCAAGATGCTTGGGGACCAACTCGCCCTTGGTTAAGAAGCCTGCACGTTGTGCCTTTCAGCTCTAGGTCAATGTGGCACACCCAGAGCAGAAGTTCGACTTCGGCCAGGTGAGGCCTGCAAATAAACTGCGTTTCACAGGCCTTTGTAAGAGATGTTCTCGGTAGGCTGTAAGAGCACTGTGCAGAGCGACTTGTTTCATAGCTTCTCAGAGAGCTGAATGCAAGATGCTTTGGGGCACAACTCGCCCTTTGGAAAGAAGACAGAACTTTGTGCCTTGCAGCTCTAAGGCAAGGTAGCACACCCAGAGCAGAAGTTCTACTTAAGCCAGATCAGGCCTGCAAGGAAACTGCGTTTCACAGGCCTCTGTAAGAGAAGTTCCCGGTAGGCTGTAAGAGCACTGTGCAGAGTAAGTTGTTTCTTAGCTTCCCAAAGAGCTGGAAGCAAGATGCATTGGGGCCAACTCGCCGTTTGTTAAGAAGCCTGAACGTTGTGACTTTCAGTTCTAGGGGATTGTATCACACTCAGAGCAGAAATTCTACTTCAGCCAGATCAGGCCTGCAAATAAACTGCGTTTCACAGGCCTTTGTAGCAGATGTCCCGGTTGGCTGGATGCAAGATGCTTTGGGGCCCAACTCGTCCTTTGGAAAGAAGACTGCACGTTGTGCCTTTCAGCTCTAGGGAAATGTGGCACACCAAGAGCAGAAGTTCTACTTCAGCCAGATCAGGCCTGCAAAGAAACTGCGTTTCACAGGCCTTTGTAAGAGATGTTCCCAGTAGGCTGTAAGAGCACTGTGCAGATTGAGCTGTTTCTTAGCTTCCCAAAGAGCTGGAAGCAAGATGCTTTGGGGCCCAACTCGCCCTTTGGAAAGAAGCTGCACATTGTGCCTTTCATCTCTAGGGCAATGTAGCACACCCAGAGCAGAAGTTCTACTTCACCCAGATCAGGCCTGCAAAGAAACTGCGTTTCACAGGCCTTTGTAAGAGAGGTTCCAGGTAGGCTGTAAGAGGTCTGTGCAGAGCAAGTTGTTTCTTAGCTTTCCAAAGGCTGGAGGCAAGATGCTTTGAGCCAAACTCGCCCTTTGTTAAGAAGCCTGCACGTTGTGCCTTTCAGCTCCAGGGCAATGTGGCACACCCAGAGCAGACGTTCCCCTTCAGCCAGATGAGACTTGCAAGGAACTGCATTTCACATGACTTTGTAAGAGATGTTCCCGGTCGGCTGTAAGAGCACTGTGCAGAGCGAGTTGTTATTTAGCTTCTGAAACAGATGGAAGCAAGATGCTTTGGGGCCCATCTCGACCTTTGGAAAGGAGAGTGCACGTTGTGCCTTTCAGCTCTAGGGCAATGTAGCACACTCAGAGCAGAAGATCTACTTCAGCCAGATCAGGCCTGCAAAGAAACTGCATTTCACAGGCCTCTGTAACAGATATCTTGGTAGGCTGGAAGCAAGATGCTTTGGGGCCCAACTCGCCCTTTGGAAAGAAGACTGCACCTTGTGCCGTTCAGCTCTAGGGCAATGTGTCACACCCAGAGCACAATTTCTACTTCAGCCAGATCAGGCCTGCAAAGAAACTGCGTTTCACAGGCCTTTGTAAGAGATGTTCCCGGTAGGCTGTAAGAGCACTGTGCAGAGCGAGCTGTTTCTTAGCTTCCCAAAGAGCTGGAAGCAAGATGCTTTGGGGCCCAACTCGCACTTTGTTAAGAAGCCTGCACGTTGTGCCTTTCAGCTCTATGGCAGTGTAGCACACACAGAGCCGAAGTTCTGCTTCAGAGATAACAGGCCTGCAAAGAAACTGCGTTTCACATGCCTTTGTAAGAGATGTTCCCGGTAGGCTGTAAGAGCACTGTGTAGAGCGATTTGTTTCTTAGCTTCCGAAAGAGCTGGAAGCAACATGCTATGGGGCCCAACTCGGCCTTTGGAAAGGAGACTGCACAGTGTGCCTTTCAGCTCTAGGGCAATGTAGCACACTCAGAGCAGAAGATCTACTTCAGTAGCGCAGGCCTGCAAAGAACCTGCGTTTCACAGGCCTTTGTAAGAGATGTTCCCGTTTGGTTGTAAGCGTGATGTGCAGAGCGATTTGTTTCTTAGCTTCCCAAAGAGCTGGAAGCAAGATGCTTTGGGGCCCAAATCGCCCTTTGGAAAGTAGACAGCACTTTGTGCCTTGCAGCTCTAGGGCTAGGTAGCACACCCAGAGCAGAAGTTCTACTTCAGCCAGGTCAGGCCTGCAAAGAAACTGCGTTTCACAGGCCTTTGTAACAGATGTCACGGTAGGCAGGAAGCAAGAGGCTTTGGGGCCCATCTCGCCCTTTGGAAAGAAGACTGCACGTTGTGCCTTTGAGCTCTAGGGCAATGTAGCACACCCAGATCTGAAGTTCTACTTCGGCCAGATCAGGCCTGCAAAGAAACTGCATTTCACAGGCCTTTGTAAGAGATCTTCCCGGTAGGCTGTAAGAGCACTGTGCAGAGCGAGTTGTTTCTTAGCTTCCCAAAGTGTTGGAAGCAAGATGCTTTGGTGCCCAACTCGCCCTTTGGAAAGGAGACTGCACGTTGTGCCTTTCATCTCTAGGGCAATGTGGCACACACAGAGCAGAAGTTCTACTTCAGCCAGATCAGGCCTGCAAAGAAACTGAGTTTCACAGGCCTTTGTAAGAGTTGTTCCCGGTAGGCTGTAAGAACACTGTGCAGAGCGAGTTGTTTCATAACTTCCCAAAGAGCTGCAAGCAAGATGCTTTGGGGCCCAACTCGCCCTTTGATAAGAAGCCTGCACGTTGTGCCTTACAGCTCTATGGCAATGTAGCACACTCAGAGCAGAAGTTCTACTTCAGCCAGAACAGGCCTGCAAAGAAACGGCGTTTCACAGGCCTTTGTAACAGATGTTCCCTGTAAGCTGTAAGAGCAGTGTGCAGAGCGAGCTGTTTCTTAGCTTCCCAAAGAGCTGGAAGCAAGATGCTTTGGGGCCCAACTCGCACTTTGTTAAGAAGCCTGCACGTTGTGCCTTTCAGCTATATGGCAGTGTAGCACACACAGAGGCGAAGTTCTGCTTCAGAGATAACAGGCCTGCAAAGAAACTGCGTTTCACATGCCTTTGTAAGAGATGTTCCTGGTAGGCTGTAAGAGCACTGTGTAGAGCGATTTGTTTCTTAGCTTCCGAAAGAGCTGGAAGCAACATGCTCTTGGGCCCAACTCGGCCTTTGGAAAGGAGACTGCACAGTGTGCCTTTCAGCTCTAGGGCAATGTAGCACACTCAGAGCAGAAGATCTACTTCAGCCAGAACAGGCCTGCAAAGAAACGGCGTTTCACAGGCCTTTGTAAGAGATGTTGCCGGTAGGCTCTAAGAGCACTGTGCAGAGCGAGTTGTTTCTTAGCTTCCCAAAGAGCTGGAAGCAAGATGCGTGGGGGCCAACTCGCACTTTTTTAAGAAGCCTGCACGTTGTGCCTTCCAGCTCTATGGCAGTGTAGCACACACAGAGCAGAAGTTCTACTTCAGAGAGAACAGGCCTGCAAAGAAACTACGTTTCACATGCCTTTGTAAGAGTTGTTCCCGGTAGGCTGTAAGAGCACTGTGTAGAGCGATTTGTTTCTTAGCTTCCGAAAGAGCTGGAAGCAACATGCTATGGGGCCCAACTCGGCCTTTGGAAAGGAGACTGCACAGTATGCCTTTCAACTCTAGGGCAATGTAGCACACTCAGAGCAGAAGATCTACTTCAGCCAGAGCAGGCCTGCAAAGAACCTGCGTTTCACAGGCCTTTGTAAGAGATGTTCCCAGTAGGCTGTAAGTGCACTGTGCAGAGCGAGTTGTTTCTTAGCTTCCCAAAGAGCTGGAAGCAAGATGCTTTGGGGCCCAACTCGCCCTTTGGAAAGGAGACTGCACGTTGTGCCTTGCAGCTCTAGGGCAAGGTAGCACACCCAGAGCAGAAGTTCAACTTCAGCCAGATCAGGCCTGCAAAGAAACTGAGTTTCACAGGCCTTTGTAAGAGTTGTTCCCGGTAGGCTGTAAAAACACTGTGCAGAGCGAGTTGTTTCCCAGCTTCCCAAAGATCTGCAAGCAAGATGCTTTGGGCCCCAACTCACCTTTTGGAAAGGAGACTGCACGTTGTGCCTTTCAGTTCTAGGGCAATGTGGCACACCCAGAGCAGAAGTTCTACTCCAGCCAGATGACGCCTGCAAAGAAACTGCCTTTCACAGGCCTTTGTAACAGATGTCCCGGTAGGCTTGAAGCAAGATGCTTTGGGGCCCAACTCACCTTTTGGAAAGGAGACTGCACGTTGTGCCTTTCAGCTCTAGGGCAATGTGGCACACCCAGAGCAGAAGTTCTACTTCAGCCAGGTGAGGCCTGCAAAGAAACTGCGTTTCACAGGCCTTTGTAAGAGATGTTCCCGGTAGGCTGTAAGAGCACTGTGCAGAGCGAGTTGTTTTTTAGCTTCCCAAAGAGCTAGAAGCAAGATGCTTTGGGGCCCAAATCGCCCTTTGGAAAGAAGACAGCACTTTGTGCCTTGCAGCTCTAGGGCAAGGTAGCACACCCAGAGCAGAAGTTCTACTTCAGCCAGATCAGTCCTGCAAAGAAACTGCGTTTCACAGGCCTCTGTAACAGATGTCCCGCTAGGCAGGAAGCAAGATGCTTTGGGGCCCAACTCGCCCTTTGGAAAGAAGACTGCACGCTGTGCCTTTCAGCCCTAGTGCAATGTGGCACACCCAGAGCAGAAGTTCTACTTCAGCCAGATCAGGCCTGAAAGGAAAATGCGTTTCACAGGCCTTTGTAAGAGATGTTCCCGGTAGGCTGTAAGAACACTGTGCAGAGCGAGCTGTTTCTTAGCTTCCCAAAGAGCTCTAAGCAAATGCTATGGGGCCCAACTCGCCCTTTGTTAAGAAGCCTGCACGTTGTGCCTTTCAGCTCTATGGCCATGTAGCACACTCAGAGCAGAAGTTCTACTTCATCCAGAAGAGGCCTGCAAAGGAACTGCGTTTCACAGGACTTTGTAAGAGATGTTCCCGGTAGGCTGTAAGAGCACTGTGCAGAGCGAGTTGTTATATAGCTTCCGAAAGAGATGGAAGCAAGATGCTTTGGGGCCCATCTCGACCTTTGGAAAGGAGAGTGCACGTTGTGCCTTTGAGCTCTAGGGCAATGTAGCACACTCAGAGCAGAAGATCTACTTCAGTCAGATCAGGCCTGCAAAGAAACTGCGTTTCACAAGCCTCTGTAACAGATGTCCTTGTAGGCTGGAAGCAAGATGCTTTGGGGCCCAACTCGCCCTTTGGAAAGAAGACTTGACCTTGTGCCGTTCAGCTCTAGGGCAATGTATCACACCCAGAGCAGAATTTCTACTTCAGCCAGATCAGGCCTGCAAAGAAAGTGCGTTTCACAGGCCTTTGTAAGGGATGTTCCCGGTAGGCTGTAAGAGCACTGTGCAGAGCGAGTTGTTTCTTAGCTTCCCAAAGTGCTGGAAGCAAGATGCTTTGGTGCCCAACTCGCCCTTTGGGAAGGAGACTGCACGTTGTGCCTTTCATCTCTAGGGCAATTTGGCACACCCAGAGCAGAAGTTCTACTTCAGCCAGGTGAGGCTTGCAAAGAAACTGCGTTTCACAGGCCTTTGTAAGAGATGTTCCCGGTAGGCTGTAAGAGCACTGTGCAGAGCGAGTTGTTTCTTAGCTTACCAAAGAGCTGGAAGCAAGATGCTTTAGGGCCCAACTCGGCATCTGTTAAGAAGCCTGCACGTTGTGCCTTTCAGCTCTAGGGCAATGTGGCACACCCAGAGCAGAAGTTCGACTTCAGCCAGGTGAGGCCTGCAAATAAACTGCGTTTCACAGGCCTTTGTAAGAGATCTTCCCGGTAGGCTGTAAGAGAACTGTGCAGAGCGAGTTGTTTCTTAGCTTCCCAAAGAGCTGGAAGCAAGATGCTTTGGGGCCCAACTCGCCCTTTGTTAAGAAGCCTGCCCGTTGTGCCTTTCAGGTCTAGGGCAATGTGGCACACCCAGAGCAGAAGTTCTACTTCAGCTAGATGAGGCCTGCAAAGAAAGTGCGTTTCACAGGCCTTTGTAAGAGATGTTCCCGGTAGGCTGTAAGAGCACTGTGCAGAGCGAGTTGTTTCTTAGCTTCCCAAAGAGCTGCAAGCAAGATGCTTTGGGGACCAACTCAACCTTTGGAAAGGAGACTGCACGTTGTGCCTTTCAGCCCTAGGGCAATGTGGCACACACAGAGCAGAAGTTCTACTTCAGCCAGATCAGGCCTGCAAATAAACTGAGTTTCACAGGCCTTTGTAAGAGTTGTTCCCGGTAGGCTGTAAGAACACTGTGCAGAGCGAGTTGTTTCATAACTTCCCAAAGAGCTGCAAGCAAGATGCTTTGGGGCCCAACTCGCCCTTTGATAAGAAGCCTGCACGTTGTGCCTTCCAGCTCTATGGCAATGTAGCACACTCAGAGCAGAAGTTCTACTTCAGCCAGAACAGGCCTGCAAAGAAACGGCGTTTCACAGGCCTTTGTAACAGATGTTCCCTGTAAGCTGTAAGAGCAGTGTGCAGAGCGAGTTGTTTCTTAGCTTCCCAAAGAGCTGGAAGCAAGATGCATTGGGGCCCAACTCGCCCTTTGGAAAGGAGACTGCACGTTGTGCCTTTCAGCTCTAGGGCAATGTAGCACACCCAAAGCAGAAGTTCTACTTCAGCCAGCTCAGGCCTGCAAAGAAACTGCGTTTCACAGGCCTTTGTAAGAGAGGTTCCAGGTAGGCTGTAAGAGGTCTGTGCAGAGCAAGTTGTTTCTTAGCTTTCCAAAGGCTGGAGGCAAGATGCTTTGAGCCAAACTCGCCCTTTGTTAAGAAGCCTGCACGTTGTGCCTTTCAGCTCCAGGGCAATGTGGCACACCCAGAGCAGACGTTCCCCTTCAGCCAGATGAGACTTGCAAGGAACTGCATTTCACATGACTTTGTAAGAGATGTTCCCGGTCGGCTGTAAGAGCACTGTGCAGAGCGAGTTGTTATTTAGCTTCCGAAACAGATGGAAGCAAGATGCTTTGGGGCCCATCTCGACCTTTGGAAAGGAGAGTGCACGTTGTGCCTTTCAGCTCTAGGGCAATGTAGCACACTCAGAGCAGAAGATCTACTTCAGCCAGATCAGGCCTGCAAAGAAACTGCATTTCACAGGCCTCTGTAACAGATATCTTGGTAGGCTGGAAGCAAGATGCTTTGGGGCCCAACTCGCCCTTTGGAAAGAAGACTGCACCTTGTGCCGTTCAGCTCTAGGGCAATGTGTCACACCCAGAGCACAATTTCTACTTCAGCCAGATCAGGCCTGCAAAGAAACTGCGTTTCACAGGCCTTTGTAAGAGATGTTCCCGGTAGGCTGTAAGAGCACTGTGCAGAGCGAGCTGTTTCTTAGCTTCCCAAAGAGCTGGAAGCAAGATGCTTTGGGGCCCAACTCGCACTTTGTTAAGAAGCCTGCACGTTGTGCCTTTCAGCTCTATGGCAGTGTAGCACACACAGAGCCGAAGTTCTGCTTCAGAGATAACAGGCCTGCAAAGAAACTGCGTTTCACATGCCTTTGTAAGAGATGTTCCCGGTAGGCTGTAAGAGCACTGTGTAGAGCGATTTGTTTCTTAGCTTCCGAAAGAGCTGGAAGCAACATGCTATGGGGCCCAACTCGGCCTTTGGAAAGGAGACTGCACAGTGTGCCTTTCAGCTCTAGGGCAATGTAGCACACTCAGAGCAGAAGATCTACTTCAGGCAGCGCAGGCCTGCAAAGAACCTGCGTTTCACAGGCCTTTGTAAGAGATGACCCCGTTTGGTTGTAAGCGTGATGTGCAGAGCGATTTGTTTCTTAGCTTCCAAAAGAGCTGGAAGCAAGATGCTTTGGGGCCCAAATCGCCCTTTGGAAAGTAGACAGCACTTTGTGCCTTGCAGCTCTAGGGCAAGGTAGCACACCCAGAGCAGAAGTTCTACTTCAGCCAGATCAGGCCTGCAAAGAAACTGCGTTTCACAGGCCTTTGTAACAGATGTCACGGTAGGCAGGAAGCAAGAGGCTTTGGGGCACATCTCGCCCTTTGGAAAGAAGCCTGCACGTTGTGCCTTTGAGCTCTAGGGCAAGGTAGCACACCCAGATCTGAAGTTCTACTTCAGCCAGATCAGGCCTGCAAAGAAACTGCATTTCACAGGCCTTTGTAAGAGATCTTCCCGGTAGGCTGTAAGAGCACTGTGCAGAGCGAGTTGTTTCTTAGCTTCCCAAAGTGTTGGAAGCAAGATGCTTTGGTGCCCAACTCGCCCTTTGGAAAGGAGACTGCACGTTGTGCCTTTCATCTCTAGGGCAATGTGGCACACACAGAGCAGAAGTTCTACTTCAGCCAGATCAGGCCTGCAAAGAAACTGAGTTTCACAGGCCTTTGTAAGAGTTGTTCCCGGTAGGCTGTAAGAACACTGTGCAGAGCGAGTTGTTTCATAACTTCCCAAAGAGCTGAAAGCAAGATGCTTTGGGGCCCAACTCGCCCTTTGATAAGAAGCCTGCACGTTGTGCCTTCCAGCTCTATGGCAATGTAGCACACTCAGAGCAGAAGTTCTACTTCAGCCAGAACAGGCCTGCAAAGAAACGGCGTTTCACAGGCCTTTGTAACAGATGTTCCCTGTAAGCTGTAAGAGCAGTGTGCAGAGCGAGCTGTTTCTTAGCTTCCCAAAGAGCTGGAAGCAAGATGCTTTGGGGCCCAACTCGCACTTTTTTAAGAAGCCTGCACGTTGTGCCTTCCAGCTCTATGGCAGTGTAGCACACACAGAGCAGAAGTTCTACTTCAGAGAGAACAGGCCTGCAAAGAAACTACGTTTCACATGCCTTTGTAAGAGTTGTTCCCGGTAGGCTGTAAGAGCACTGTGTAGAGCGATTTGTTTCTTAGCTTCCGAAAGAGCTGGAAGCAACATGCTATGGGGCCCAACTCGGCCTTTGGAAAGGAGACTGCACAGTATGCCTTTCAACTCTAGGGCAATGTAGCACACTCAGAGCAGAAGATCTACTTCAGCCAGAGCAGGCCTGCAAAGAACCTGCGTTTCACAGGCCTTTGTAAGAGATGTTCCCAGTAGGCTGTAAGTGCACTGTGCAGAGCGAGTTGTTTCTTAGCTTCCCAAAGAGCTGGAAGCAAGATGCTTTGGGGCCCAACTCGCCCTTTGGAAAGGAGACTCCACGTTGTGCCTTGCAGCTCTAGGGCAAGGTAGCACACCCAGAGCAGAAGTTCAACTTCAGCCAGATCAGGCCTGCAAAGAAACTGAGTTTCACAGGCCTTTGTAAGAGTTGTTCCCGGTAGGCTGTAAAAACACTGTGCAGAGCGAGTTGTTTCCCAGCTTCCCAAAGATCTGCAAGCAAGATGCTTTGGGCCCCAACTCACCTTTTGGAAAGGAGACTGCACGTTGTGCCTTTCAGTTCTAGGGCAATGTGGCACACCCAGAGCAGAAGTTCTACTCCAGCCAGATGACGCCTGCAAAGAAACTGCGTTTCACAGGCCTTTGTAACAGATGTCCCGGTAGGCTTGAAGCAAGATGCTTTGGGGCCCAACTCGCCATTTGGAAAGAAGACTGCACGTTGTGCCTTTCAGCCCTAGTGCAATGTGGCACACCCAGAGCAGAAGTTCTACTTCAGCCAGATCAGGCCTGAAAGGAAACTGCGTTTCACAGGCCTTTGTAAGAGATGTTCCCGGTAGGCTGTAAGAACACTGTGCAGAGCGAGCTGTTTCTTAGCTTCCCAAAGAGCTCTAAGCAAATGCTTTGGGGCCCAACTCGCCCTTTGTTAAGAAGCCTGCACGTTGTGCCTTTCAGCTCTATGGCCATGTAGCACACTCAGAGCAGAAGTTCTACTTCATCCAGAAGAGGCCTGCAAAGGAACTGCGTTTCACAGGACTTTGTAAGAGATGTTCCCGGTAGGCTGTAAGAGCACTGTGCAGAGCGAGTTGTTATTTAGCTTCCGAAAGAGATGGAAGCAAGATGCTTTGGGGCCCATCTCGACCTTTGGAAAGGAGAGTGCACGTTGTGCCTTTGAGCTCTAGGGCAATGTAGCACACTCAGAGCAGAAGATCTACTTCAGTCAGATCAGGCCTGCAAAGAAACTGCGTTTCACAAGCCTCTGTAACAGATGTCCTTGTAGGCTGGAAGCAAGATGCTTTGGGGCCCAACTCGCCCTTTGGAAAGAAGACTTGACCTTGTGCCGTTCAGCTCTAGGGCAATGTATCACACCCAGAGCAGAATTTCTACTTCAGCCAGATCAGGCCTGCAAAGAAAGTGCGTTTCACAGGCCTTTGTAAGGGATGTTCCCGGTAGGCTGTAAGAGCACTGTGCAGAGCGAGTTGTTTCTTAGCTTCCCAAAGAGCTGCAAGCAAGATGCTGTGGGGATCAACTCGCCCTTTGGAAAGGAGACTGCACGTTGTGACTTTAGGCTCTAGAGCAATGTTGCACACCCAGAGCAGAAGTTCTACTTCAGCCAGATGAGGCATGCAAAGAACCTGCGTTTCACAGGCCTTTGTAAGAGATGTTCCCGTTTGCTTGTAAGAGTGATGTGCAGAGCGATTTGTTTCTTAGCTTCCCACAGAGCTGGAAGCAAGATGCTTTGGCGCCCAAATCGCCCTTTGGAAAGTAGACAGCACTTTGTGCCTTGCAGCTCTAGGGCAAGGTAGCACACCCAGAGCAGAAGTTCTACTTCAGCCAGATCTGGCCTGCAAAGAAACTGCGTTTCACAGGCCTTTGGAAGAGATGTTCCCGGTAGTCTGTAAGAGCACTGTGCAGAGCGAGTTGTTTCTTAGCTTCCCAAAGAGCTGGAAGCAAGATGCTTTGGGGCCCAACTCACCCTTGGTTAAGAAGCCTGCACGTTGTGCCTTTCAGCTCTAGGGCAATGTGGCACCTCCAGAGCAGAGGTTCTACTTCAGCCAGATGAGGCCTGCAAAGAAACTGCGTTTCACAGGCCTTTGTAAGAGATGTTCCCGGTAGGCTGTAGGAGCACTGTGCAGAGCGATTTGTTTCTTAGCTTCCCAAAGAGCTGGAAGCAAGATGATTTGGGGCCCAACTCGCCCTTTGGAAAGGATACAGCACGTTGTCCCTTTCAGCTCCAGTGCAATGTAGCACACCCAGAGCAGAAGTTCTACTTCAGCCAGATCAGGCCTGCTAAGAAACTGCGTTTCACAGGCCTCTGTAACAGATGTCACGGTAGGCAGGAAGCAAGATGCTTTGGGGCCCAACTCGCCCTTTAGAAAGGAGACTGCCCGTTGTGCCCTTCAGCCCTAGGGCAATGTGGCACACCCAGAGCAGAAGTTCTACTTCAACCACATCAGGCCTGCAAAGAAACTGAGTTTCACAGGCCTTTGTAAGAGATGTTCCCGGTAGGCTGTAAGAGCATTGTGCTGAGCGAGTTGTTTCTTAGCTTCCCTTAGAGCTAGAAGCAAGATGCTTTGGGGACCAACTCGCCCTTGGTTAAGAAGCCTGCACGTTGTGCCTTTCAGCTCCAGGGCAATGTGGCACACCCAGAGCAGACGTTCCCCTTCAGCCAGATGAGACTTGCAAGGAACTGCATTTCACATGACTTTGTAAGAGATGTTCCCGGTCGGCTGTAAGAGCACTGTGCAGAGCGAGTTGTTATTTAGCTTCTGAAACAGATGGAAGCAAGATGCTTTGGGGCCCATCTCGACCTTTGGAAAGGAGAGTGCACGTTGTGCCTTTCAGCTCTAGGGCAATGTAGCACACTCAGAGCAGAAGATCTACTCCAGCCAGATCAGGCCTGCAAAGAAACTGCATTTCACAGGCCTCTGTAACAGATATCTTGGTAGGCTGGAAGCAAGATGCTTTGGGGCCCAACTCGCCCTTTGGAAAGGAGACTGCACGTTTTGCCTTTCATCTCTAGGGCAATGTGGCACACACAGAGCAGAAGTTCTACTTCAGCCAGATCAGGCCTGCAAAGAAACTGAGTTTCACAGGCCTTTGTAAGAGTTGTTCCCGGTAGGCTGTAAGAACACTGTGCAGAGCGAGTTGTTTCATAACTTCCGAAAGAGCTGCAAGCAAGATGCTTTGGGGCCCAACTCGCCCTTTGATAAGAAGCCTGCACGTTGTGCCTTACAGCTCTATGGCAATGTAGCACACTCAGAGCAGAAGTTCTACTTCAGCCAGAACAGGCCTGCAAAGAAACGGCGTTTCACAGGCCTTTGTAACAGATGTTCCCTGTAAGCTGTAAGAGCAGTGTGCAGAGCGAGCTGTTTCTTAGCTTCCCAAAGAGCTGGAAGCAAGATGCTTTGGGGCCCAACTCGCACTTTGTTAAGAAGCCTGCACGTTGTGCCTTTCAGCTATATGGCAGTGTAGCACACACAGAGCCGAAGTTCTGCTTCAGAGATAACAGGCCTGCAAAGAAACTGCGTTTCACATGCCTTTGTAAGAGATGTTCCTGGTAGGCTGTAAGAGCACTGTGTAGAGCGATTTGTTTCTTAGCTTCCGAAAGAGCAGGAAGCAACATGCTCTTGGGCCCAACTCGGCCTTTGGAAAGGAGACTGCACAGTGTGCCTTTCAGCTCTAGGGCAATGTAGCACACTCAGAGCAGAAGATCTACTTCAGCCAGAACAGGCCTGCAAAGAACCTGCGTTTCACAGGCCTTTGTAAGAGATGTTGCCGGTAGGCTCTAAGAGCACTGTGCAGAGCGAGTTGTTTCTTAGCTTCCCAAAGAGCTGGAAGCAAGATGCGTGGGGGCCAACTCGCACTTTTTTAAGAAGCCTGCACGTTGTGCCTTCCAGCTCTATGGCAGTGTAGCACACACAGAGCAGAAGTTCTACTTCAGAGAGAACAGGCCTGCAAAGAAACTACGTTTCACATGCCTTTGTAAGAGTTGTTCCCGGTAGGCTGTAAGAGCACTGTGTAGAGCGATTTGTTTCTTAGCTTCCGAAAGAGCTGGAAGCAACATGCTATGGGGCCCAACTCGGCCTTTGGAAAGGAGACTGCACAGTATGCCTTTCAACTCTAGGGCAATGTAGCACACTCAGAGCAGAAGATCTACTTCAGCCAGAGCAGGCCTGCAAAGAACCTGCGTTTCACAGGCCTTTGTAAGAGATGTTCCCAGTAGGCTGTAAGTGCACTGTGCAGAGCGAGTTGTTTCTTAGCTTCCCAAAGAGCTGGAAGCAAGATGCTTTGGGGCCCAACTCTCCCTTTGGAAAGGAGACTGCACGTTGTGCCTTGCAGCTCTAGGGCAAGGTAGCAAACCCAGAGCAGAAGTTCAACTTCAGCCAGATCAGGCCTGCAAAGAAACTGAGTTTCACAGGCCTTTGTAAGAGTTGTTCCCGGTAGGCTGTAAAAACACTGTGCAGAGCGAGTTGTTTCCCAGCTTCCCAAAGATCTGCAAGCAAGATGCTTTGGGCCCCAACTCACCTTTTGGAAAGGAGACTGCACGTTGTGCCTTTCAGTTCTAGGGCAATGTGGCACACCCAGAGCAGAAGTTCTACTCCAGCCAGATGACGCCTGCAAAGAAACTGCCTTTCACAGGCCTTTGTAACAGATGTCCCGGTAGGCTTGAAGCAAGATGCTTTGGGGCCCAACTCACCTTTTGGAAAGGAGACTGCACGTTGTGCCTTTCAGCTCTAGGGCAATGTGGCACACCCAGAGCAGAAGTTCTACTTCAGCCAGGTGAGGCCTGCAAAGAAACTGCGTTTCACAGGCCTTTGTAAGAGATGTTCCCGGTAGGCTGTAAGAGCACTGTGCAGAGCGAGTTGTTTCTTAGCTTCCCAAAGAGCTAGAAGCAAGATGCTTTGGGGCCCAAATCGCCCTTTGGAAAGAAGACAGCACTTTGTGCCTTGCAGCTCTAGGGCAAGGTAGCACACCCAGAGCAGAAGTTCTACTTCAGCCAGATCAGTCCTGCAAAGAAACTGCGTTTCACAGGCCTCTGTAACAGATGTCCCGCTAGGCAGGAAGCAAGATGCTTTGGGGCCCAACTCGCCCTTTGGAAAGAAGACTGCACGCTGTGCCTTTCAGCCCTAGTGCAATGTGGCACACCCAGAGCAGAAGTTCTACTTCAGCCAGATCAGGCCTGAAAGGAAAATGCGTTTCACAGGCCTTTGTAAGAGATGTTCCCGGTAGGCTGTAAGAACACTGTGCAGAGCGAGCTGTTTCTTAGCTTCCCAAAGAGCTCTAAGCAAATGCTATGGGGCCCAACTCGCCCTTTGTTAAGAAGCCTGCACGTTGTGCCTTTCAGCTCTATGGCCATGTAGCACACTCAGAGCAGAAGTTCTACTTCATCCAGAAGAGGCCTGCAAAGGAACTGCGTTTCACAGGACTTTGTAAGAGATGTCCCCGGTAGGCTGTAAGAGCACTGTGCAGAGCGAGTTGTTATTTAGCTTCCGAAAGAGATGGAAGCAAGATGCTTTGGGGCCCATCTCGACCTTTGGAAAGGAGAGTGCACGTTGTGCCTTTGAGCTCTAGGGCAATGTAGCACACTCAGAGCAGAAGATCTACTTCAGTCAGATCAGGCCTGCAAAGAAACTGCGTTTCACAAGCCTCTGTAACAGATGTCCTTGTAGGCTGGAAGCAAGCTGCTTTGGGGCCCAACTCGCCCTTTGGAAAGAAGACTTGACCTTGTGCCGTTCAGCTCTAGGGCAATGTATCACACCCAGAGCAGAATTTCTACTTCAGCCAGATCAGGCCTGCAAAGAAAGTGCGTTTCACAGGCCTTTGTAAGGGATGTTCCCGGTAGGCTGTAAGAGCACTGTGCAGAGCGAGTTGTTTCTTAGCTTCCCAAAGTGCTGGAAGCAAGATGCTTTGGTGCCCAACTCGCCCTTTGGGAAGGAGACTGCACGTTGTGCCTTTCATCTCTAGGGCAATTTGGCACACCCAGAGCAGAAGTTCTACTTCAGCCAGGTGAGGCTTGCAAAGAAACTGCGTTTCACAGGCCTTTGTAAGAGATGTTCCCGGTAGGCTGTAAGAGCACTGTGCAGAGCGAGTTGTTTCTTAGCTTACCAAAGAGCTGGAAGCAAGATGCTTTAGGGCCCAACTCGCCCTTTGGAAAGAAGCCTGCACGTTGTGCCTTTCAGCTCTAGGGCAATGTGGCACACCCAGAGCAGAAGTTCGACTTCAGCCAGGTGAGGCCTGCAAATAAACTGCGTTTCACAGGCCTTTGTAAGAGATCTTCCCGGTAGGCTGTAAGAGCACTGTGCAGAGAGAGTTGTTTCTTAGCTTCCCAAAGAGCTGGAAGCAAGATGCTTTGGGGCCCAACTCGCCCTTTGTTAAGAAGCCTGCCCGTTGTGCCTTTCAGGTCTAGGGCAATGTGGCACACCCAGAGCAGAAGTTCTACTTCAGCTAGATGAGGCCTGCAAAGAAAGTGAGTTTCACAGGCCTTTGTAAGAGATGTTCCCGGTAGGCTGTAAGAGCACTGTGCAGAGCGAGTTGTTTCTTAGCTTCCCAAAGAGCTGCAAGCAAGATGCTTTGGGGACCAACTCAACCTTTGGAAAGGAGACTGCACGTTGTGCCTTTCAGCCCTAGGGCAATGTGGCACACACAGAGCAGAAGTTCTACTTCAGCCAGATCAGGCCTGCAAAGAAACTGAGTTTCACAGGCCTTTGTAAGAGTTGTTCCCGGTAGGCTGTAAGAACACTGTGCAGAGCGAGTTGTTTCATAACTTCCCAAAGAGCTTCAAGCAAGATGCTTTGGGGCCCAACTCGCCCTTTGATAAGAAGCCTGCACGTTGTGCCTTCCAGCTCTATGGCAATGTAGCACACTCAGAGCAGAAGTTCTACTTCAGCCAGAACAGGCCTGCAAAGAAACGGCGTTTCACAGGCCTTTGTAACAGATGTTCCCTGTAAGCTGTAAGAGCAGTGTGCAGAGCGAGTTGTTTCTTAGCTTCCCAAAGAGCTGGAAGCAAGATGCATTGGGGCCCAACTCGCCCTTTGGAAAGGAGACTGCACGTTGTGCCTTTCAGCTCTAGGGCAATGTAGCACACCCAAAGCAGAAGTTCTACTTCAGCCAGCTCAGGCCTGCAAAGAAACTGCGTTTCACAGGCCTTTGTAAGAGAGGTTCCAGGTAGGCTGTAAGAGGTCTGTGCAGAGCAAGTTGTTTCTTAGCTTTCCAAAGGCTGGAGGCAAGATGCTTTGAGCCAAACTCGCCCTTTGTTAAGAAGCCTGCACGTTGTGCCTTTCAGCTCCAGGGCAATGTGGCACACCCAGAGCAGACGTTCCCCTTCAGCCAGATGAGACTTGCAAGGAACTGCATTTCACATGACTTTGTAAGAGATGTTCCCGGTCGGCTGTAAGAGCACTGTGCAGAGCGAGTTGTTATTTAGCTTCCGAAACAGATGGAAGCAAGATGCTTTGGGGCCCATCTCGACCTTTGGAAAGGAGAGTGCACGTTGTGCCTTTCAGCTCTAGGGCAATGTAGCACACTCAGAGCAGAAGATCTACTTCAGCCAGATCAGGCCTGCAAAGAAACTGCATTTCACAGGCCTCTGTAACAGATATCTTGGTAGGCTGGAAGCAAGATGCTTTGGGGCCCAACTCGCCCTTTGGAAAGAAGACTGCACCTTGTGCCGTTCAGCTCTAGGGCAATGTGTCACACCCAGAGCACAATTTCTACTTCAGCCAGATCAGGCCTGCAAAGAAACTGCGTTTCACAGGCCTTTGTAAGAGATGTTCCCGGTAGGCTGTAAGAGCACTGTGCAGAGCGAGCTGTTTCTTAGCTTCCCAAAGAGCTGGAAGCAAGATGCTTTGGGGCCCAACTCGCACTTTGTTAAGAAGCCTGCACGTTGTGCCTTTCAGCTCTATGGCAGTGTAGCACACACAGAGCCGAAGTTCTGCTTCAGAGATAACAGGCCTGCAAAGAAACTGCGTTTCACATGCCTTTGTAAGAGATGTTCCCGGTAGGCTGTAAGAGCACTGTGTAGAGCGATTTGTTTCTTAGCTTCCGAAAGAGCTGGAAGCAACATGCTATGGGGCCCAACTCGGCCTTTGGAAAGGAGACTGCACAGTGTGCCTTTCAGCTCTAGGGCAATGTAGCACACTCAGAGCAGAAGATCTACTTCAGCCAGCGCAGGCCTGCAAAGAACCTGCGTTTCACAGGCCTTTGTAAGAGATGACCCCGTTTGGTTGTAAGCGTGATGTGCAGAGCGATTTGTTTCTTAGCTTCCCAAAGAGCTGAAAGCAAGATGCTTTGGGGCCCAAATCGCCCTTTGGAAAGTAGACAGCACTTTGTGCCTTGCAGCTCTAGGGCAAGGTAGCACACCCAGAGCAGAAGTTCTACTTCAGCCAGATCAGACCTGCAAAGAAACTGCGTTTCACAGGCCTTTGTAACAGATGTCACGGTAGGCAGGAAGCAAGAGGCTTTGGGGCACATCTCGCCCTTTGGAAAGAAGCCTGCACGTTGTGCCTTTGAGCTATAGGGCAAGGTAGCACACCCAGAGCAGAAGTTCTACTTCAGCCAGATCAGGCCTGCAAAGAAACTGCATTTCACAGGCCTTTGTAAGAGATCTTCCCGGTAGGCTGTAAGAGCACTGTGCAGAGCGAGTTGTTTCTTAGCTTCCCAAAGTGTTGGAAGCAAGATGCTTTGGTGCCCAACTCGCCCTTTGGAAAGGAGACTGCACGTTGTGCCTTTCATCTCTAGGGCAATGTGGCACACACAGAGCAGAAGTTCTACTTCAGCCAGATCAGGCCTGCAAAGAAACTGAGTTTCACAGGCCTTTGTAAGAGTTGTTCCCGGTAGGCTGTAAGAACACTGTGCAGAGCGAGTTGTTTCATAACTTCCCAAAGAGCTGAAAGCAAGATGCTTTGGGGCCCAACTCGCCCTTTGATAAGAAGCCTGCACGTTGTGCCTTCCAGCTCTATGGCAATGTAGCACACTCAGAGCAGAAGTTCTACTTCAGCCAGAACAGGCCTGCAAAGAAACGGCGTTTCACAGGCCTTTGTAACAGATGTTCCCTGTAAGCTGTAAGAGCAGTGTGCAGAGCGAGCTGTTTCTTAGCTTCCCAAAGAGCTGGAAGCAAGATGCTTTGGGGCCCAACTCGCACTTTTTTAAGAAGCCTGCACGTTGTGCCTTCCAGCTCTATGGCAGTGTAGCACACACAGAGCAGAAGTTCTACTTCAGAGAGAACAGGCCTGCAAAGAAACTACGTTTCACATGCCTTTGTAAGAGTTGTTCCCGGTAGGCTGTAAGAGCACTGTGTAGAGCGATTTGTTTCTTAGCTTCCGAAAGAGCTGGAAGCAACATGCTATGGGGCCCAACTCGGCCTTTGGAAAGGAGACTGCACAGTATGCCTTTCAACTCTAGGGCAATGTAGCACACTCAGAGCAGAAGATCTACTTCAGCCAGAGCAGGCCTGCAAAGAACCTGCGTTTCACAGGCCTTTGAAAGAGATGTTCCCAGTAGGCTGTAAGAGCACTGTGCAGAGCGAGTTGTTTCTTAGCTTCCCAAAGAGCTGGAAGCAAGATGCTTTGGGGCCCAACTCGCCCTTTGGAAAGGAGACTGCACGTTGTGCCTTGCAGCTCTAGGGCAAGGTAGCACACCCAGAGCAGAAGTTCAACTTCAGCCAGATCAGGCCTGCAAAGAAACTGAGTTTCACAGGCCTTTGTAAGAGTTGTTCCCGGTAGGCTGTAAAAACACTGTGCAGAGCGAGTTGTTTCCCAGCTTCCCAAAGATCTGCAAGCAAGATGCTTTGGGCCCCAACTCACCTTTTGGAAAGGAGACTGCACGTTGTGCCTTTCAGTTCTAGGGCAATGTGGCACACCCAGAGCAGAAGTTCTACTCCAGCCAGATGACGCCTGCAAAGAAACTGCCTTTCACAGGCCTTTGTAACAGATGTCCCGGTAGGCTTGAAGCAAGATGCTTTGGGGCCCAACTCACCGTTTGGAAAGGAGACTGCACGTTGTGCCTTTCAGCTCTAGGGCAATGTGGCACACCCAGAGCAGAAGTTCTACTTCAGCCAGGTGAGGCCTGCAAAGAAACTGCGTTTCACAGGCCTTTGTAAGAGATGTTCCCGGTAGGCTGTAAGAGCACTGTGCAGAGCGAGTTGTTTCTTAGCTTCCCAAAGAGATAGAAGCAAGATGCTTTGGGGCCCAAATCGCCCTTTGGAAAGAAGACAGCACTTTGTGCCTTGCAGCTCTACGGCAAGGTAGCACACCCAGAGCAGAAGTTCTACTTCAGCCAGATCAGTCCTGCAAAGAAACTTCGTTTCACAGGCCTCTGTAACAGATGTCCCGCTAGGCAGGAAGCAAGATGCTTTGGGGCCCAACTCGCCCTTTGGAAAGAAGACTGCACGCTGTGCCTTTCAGCCCTAGTGCAATGTGGCACACCCAGAGCAGAAGTTCTACTTCAGCCAGATCAGGCCTGAAAGGAAAATGCGTTTCACAGGCCTTTGTAAGAGATGTTCCCGGTAGGCTGTAAGAACACTGTGCAGAGCGAGCTGTTTCTTAGCTTCCCAAAGAGCTCAAAGCAAATGCTTTGGGGCCCAACTCGCCCTTTGTTATGAAGCCTGCACGTTGTGCCTTTCAGCTCTATGGCCATGTAGCACACTCAGAGCAGAAGTTCTACTTCATCCAGAAGAGGCCTGCAAAGGAACTGCGTTTCACAGGACTTTGTAAGAGATGTTCCCGGTAGGCTGTAAGAGCACTGTGCAGAGCGAGTTGCTATTTAGCTTCCGAAAGAGATGGAAGCAAGATGCTTTGGGGCCCATCTCGACCTTTGGAAAGGAGAGTGCACGTTGTGCCTTTGAGCTCTAGGGCAATGTAGCACACTCAGAGCAGAAGATCTACTTCAGTCAGATCACGCCTGCAAAGAAACTGCGTTTCACAAGCCTCTGTAACAGATGTCCTTGTAGGCTGGAAGCAAGATGCTTTGGGGCCCAACTCGCCCTTTGGAAAGAAGACTTGACCTTGTGCCGTTCAGCTCTAGGGCAATGTATCACACCCAGAGCAGAATTTCTACTTCAGCCAGATCAGGCCTGCAAAGAAAGTGCGTTTCACAGGCCTTTGTAAGGGATGTTCCCGGTAGGCTGTAAGAGCACTGTGCAGAGCGAGTTGTTTCTTAGCTTCCCAAAGTGCTGGAAGCAAGATGCTTTGGTGCCCAACTCGCCCTTTGGGAAGGAGACTGCACGTTGTGCCTTTCATCTCTAGGGCAATTTGGCACACCCAGAGCAGAAGTTCTACTTCAGCCAGGTGAGGCTTGCAAAGAAACTGCGTTTCACAGGCCTTTGTAAGAGATGTTCCCGGTAGGCTGTAAGAGCACTGTGCAGAGCGAGTTGTTTCTTAGCTTACCAAAGAGCTGGAAGCAAGATGCTTTAGGGCCCAACTCGCCCTTTGGAAAGAAGCCTGCACGTTGTGCCTTTCAGCTCTAGGGCAATGTGGCACACCCAGAGCAGAAGTTCGACTTCAGCCAGGTGAGGCCTGCAAATAAACTGCGTTTCACAGGCCTTTGTAAGAGATCTTCCCGGTAGGCTGTAAGAGAACTGTGCAGAGCGAGTTGTTTCTTAGCTTCCCAAAGAGCTGGAAGCAAGATGCTTTGGGGCCCAACTCGCCCTTTGTTAAGAAGCCTGCCCGTTGTGCCTTTCAGGTCTAGGGCAATGTGGCACACCCAGAGCAGAAGTTCTACTTCAGCTAGATGAGGCCTGCAAAGAAAGTGCGTTTCACAGGCCTTTGTAAGAGATGTTCCCGGTAGGCTGTAAGAGCACTGTGCAGAGCGAGTTGTTTCTTAGCTTCCCAAAGAGCTGCAAGCAAGATGCTTTGGGGACCAACTCAACCTTTGGAAAGGAGACTGCACGTTGTGCCTTTCAGCCCTAGGGCAATGTGGCACACACAGAGCAGAAGTTCTACTTCAGCCAGATCAGGCCTGCAAAGAAACTGAGTTTCACAGGCCTTTGTAAGAGTTGTTCCCGGTAGGCTGTAAGAACACTGTGCAGAGTGAGTTGTTTCATAACTTCCCAAAGAGCTGCAAGCAAGATGCTTTGGGGCCCAACTCGCCCTTTGATAAGAAGCCTGCACGTTGTGCCTTCCAGCTCTATGGCAATGTAGCACACTCAGAGCAGAAGTTCTACTTCAGCCAGAACAGGCCTGCAAAGAAACGGCGTTTCACAGGCCTTTGTAACAGATGTTCCCTGTAAGCTGTAAGAGCAGTGTGCAGAGCGAGTTGTTTCTTAGCTTCCCAAAGAGCTGGAAGCAAGATGCATTGGGGCCAACTCGCCGTTTGTTAAGAAGCCTGAACGTTGTGACTTTCAGTTCTAGGGGATTGTATCACACTCAGAGCAGAAATTCTACTTCAGCCAGATCAGGCCTGCAAATAAACTGCGTTTCACAGGCCTTTGTAGCAGATGTCCCGGTTGGCTGGATGCAAGATGCTTTGGGGCCCAACTCGTCCTTTGGAAAGAAGACTGCACGTTGTGCCTTTCAGCTCTAGGGCAATGTGGCACACCAAGAGCAGAAGTTCTACTTCAGCCAGATCAGGCCTGGAAAGAAACTGCGTTTCACAGGCCTTGTAAGAGATGTTCCCAGTAGGCTGTAAGAGCACTGTGCAGATTGAGCTGTTTCTTAGTTTCCCAAAGAGCTGGAAGCAAGATGCTTTGGGGCCCAACTCGCCCTTTGGAAAGAAGCTGCACATTGTGCCTTTCATCTCTAGGGCAATGTAGCACACCCAGAGCAGAAGTTCTACTTCAGCCAGATCAGGCCTGCAAAGAAACTGCGTTTCAGAGGCCTTTGTAAGAGATGTTCCTGGTAGGCTGTAAGAGGTCTGTGCAGAGCAAGTTGTTTCTTAGCTTTCCAAAGGCTGGAGGCAAGATGCTTTGAGCCAAACTCGCCCTTTGTTAAGAAGCCTGCACGTTGTGCCTTTCAGTTCCAGGGCAATGTGGCACACCCAGAGCAGACGTTCCCCTTCAGCCAGATGAGACTTGCAAGGAACTGCATTTCACATGACTTTGTAAGAGATGTTCCCGGTCGGCTGTAAGAGCACTGTGCAGAGCGAGTTGTTATTTAGCTTCTGAAACAGATGGAAGCAAGATGCTTTGGGGCCCATCTCGACCTTTGGAAAGGAGAGTGCACGTTGTGCCTTTCAGCTCTAGGGCAATGTAGCACACTCAGAGCAGAAGATCTACTTCAGCCAGATCAGGCCTGCAAAGAAACTGCATTTCACAGGCCTCTGTAACAGATATCTTGGTAGGCTGGAAGCAAGATGCTTTGGGGCCCAACTCGCCCTTTGGAAAGAAGACTGCACCTTGTGCCGTTCAGCTCTAGGGCAATGTGTCACACCCAGAGCACAAGTTCTACTTCAGCCAGATCAGGCCTGCAAAGAAACTGCGTTTCACAGGCCTTTGTAAGAGATGTTCCCGGTAGGCTGTAAGAGCACTGTGCAGAGCGAGCTGTTTCTTAGCTTCCCAAAGAGCTGGAAGCAAGATGCTTTGGGGCCCAACTCGCACTTTGTTAAGAAGCCTGCACGTTGTGCCTTTCAGCTCTATGGCAGTGTAGCACACACAGAGCCGAAGTTCTGCTTCAGAGAGAACAGGCCTGCAAAGAAACTGCGTTTCACATGGCTTTGTACGAGATGTTCCCGGTAGGCTGTAAGAGCACTGTGTAGAGCGATTTGTTTCTTAGCTTCCGAAAGAGCTGGAAGCAACATGCTATGGGGCCCAACTCGGCCTTTGGAAAGGAGACTGCACAGTGTGCCTTTCAGCTCTAGGGCAATGTAGCACACTCAGAGCAGAAGATCTACTTCAGCCAGCGCAGGCATGCAAAGAACCTGCGTTTCACAGGCCTTTGTAAGAGATGTTCCCGTTTGGTTGTAAGCGTGATGTGCAGTGCGATTTGTTTCTTAGCTTCCCAAAGAGCTGGAAGCAAGATGCTTTGGGGCCCAAATCGCCCTTTGGAAAGTAGACAGCACTTTGTGCCTTGCAGCTCTAGGGCAAGGTAGCACACCCAGAGCAGAAGTTCTACTTCAGCCAGATCAGGCCTGCAAAGAAACTGCGTTTCACAGGCCTTTGTAACAGATGTCACGGTAGGCAGGAAGCAAGAGGCTTTGGGGCCCATCTCGCCCTTTGGAAAGAAGACTGCACGTTGTGCCTTTGAGCTCTAGGGCAATGTAGCACACCCACAGCTGAAGTTCTACTTCAGCCAGATCAGGCCTGCAAAGAAACTGCGCTTCACAGGCCTTTGTAAGAGATCTTCCCGGTAGGCTGTAAGAGCAATGTGCAGAGCGAGTTGTTTCTTAGCTTCCCAAAGTGTTGGAAGCAAGATGCTTTGGTGCCCAAATCGCCCTTTGGAAAGGAGACTGCACGTTGTGCCTTTCATCTCTAGGGCAATGTGGCACACACAGAGCAGAAGTTCTACTCCAGCCAGGTGAGGCCTGCAAAGAAACTGCGTTTCACAGGCCTTTGTAAGAGATGTTCCCGGTAGGCTGTAAGAGCACTGTGTAGAGCGATTTGTTTCTTAGCTTCCGAAAGAGCTGGAAGCAGCATGCTATGGGGCCCAACTCGGCCTTTGGAAAGGAGACTGCACAGTGTGCCTTTCAGCTCTAGGGCAATGTTGCACACTCAGAGCAGAAGATCTACTTCAGGCAGCGCAGGCCTGCAAAGAACCTGCGTTTCACAGGCCTTTGTAAGAGATGTTCCCGTTTGGTTGTAAGCGTGATGTGCAGAGCGATTTGTTTCTTAGCTTCCCAAAGAGCTGGAAGCAAGATGCTTTGGTGCCCAACTCGCCCTTTGGAAAGGAGACTGCACGTTGTGCCTTTCATCTCTAGGGCAATGTGGCAACCCAGAGCAGAAGTTCTACTCCAGCCAGGTGAGGCCTGCAAAGAAACTGCGTTTCACAGGCCTTTGTAAGAGATGTTCCCGGTAGGCTGTAAGAGCACTGTGCAGAGCGAGTTGTTTCTTAGCTTACCACAGAGCTGGAAGCAAGATGCTTTGGGGCCCAACTCGGCATCTGTTAAGAAGCCTGCACGTTGTGCCTTTCAGCTCTATGGCAGTGTAGCACACACAGAGCAGAAGTTCTACTTCAGAGAGAACATGCCTGCAAAGAAACTGCGTTTCACATCCCTGTGTAAGAGATGTTCCCGGTAGGCTGTAAGAGCACTGTGTAGAGCGATTTGTTTCTTAGCTTCCGAAAGAGCTGTAAGCAACATGCTATGGGGCCAAACTCGCCCTTTGGAAAGGAGACTGCACAGTGTGCCTTTCAGCTCTACGGCAATGTAGCACACTCAGAGAAGAAGATCTACTTCAGCCAGCGCAGGCATGCAAAGAACCTGCGTTTCACAGGCCTTTGTAAGAGATGTTCCCGTTTGGTTGTAAGAGTGATGTGCAGAGCGATTTGTTTCTTAGCTTCCCAAAGAGCTGGAAGCAAGATGCTTTGGGGCCCAAATCGCCCTTTGGAAAGTAGACAGCACTTTGTGCCTTGCAGCTCTAGGGCAAGCTAGCACACCCAGAGCAGAAGTTCTACTTCAGCCAGATCAGGCCTGCAAAGAAACTGCGTTTCACAGGCCTTTGTAACAGATGTCACGGTAGGCAGGAAGCAAGAGGCTTTGGGGCCCATCTCGCCCTTTGGAAAGAAGACTGCACGTTGTGCCTTTGAGCTCTAGGGCAATGTAGCACACCCAGAGCTGAAGTTCTACTTCAGCCAGATCAGGCCTGCAAAGAAACTGCGTTTCACAGGCCTTTGTAAGAGATCTTCCCGGTAGGCTGTAAGAGCACTGTGCAGAGCGACTTGTTTCATAGCTTCCCAAAGAGCTGAATGCAAGATGCTTTGGGGCCCAACTCGCCCTTTCGAAAGAAGATAGAACTTTGTGCCTTGCAGCTCTAAGGCAATGTAGCACACCCAGAGCAGAAGTTCTACTTCAGCCAGAGCAGGCCTGCAAAGAAACTGCGTTTCACAGGCCTTTGTAAGAGATGTTCCCGGTAGGCTGTAAGAGCACTGTGCAGAGCGAGTTGTTTCTTAGCTTCCCAAAGAGCTGCAAGCAAGATGCTTTGGGGACCAACTCGCCCTTTTGAAAGGAGACTGCACGTTGTGCCTTTAGGCTCTAGAGCAATGTTGCACACCCAGAGCAGAAGTTCTACTTCAGCCAGATGAGGCATGCAAAGAAACTGCGTTTCACAGGCCTCTGTAACAGATGTCTTGGTAGGCTGGAAGCAAGATGCTTTGGGGCCCAACTCGCCCTTTGGAAAGAAGACTGCACCTTGTGCCGTTCAGCTCTAGGGCAATGTGTCACACCCAGAGCACAAGTTCTACTTCAGCCAGATCAGGCCTGCAAAGAAACTGCGTTTCACAGGCCTTTGTAAGAGATGTTCCCGGTAGGCTGTAAGAGCACTGTGCAGAGCGAGCTGTTTCTTAGCTTCCCAAAGAGCTGGAAGCAAGATGCTTTGGGGCCCAACTCGCACTTTGTTAAGAAGCCTGCACGTTGTGCCTTTCAGCTCTATGGCAGTGTAGCACACACAGAGCCGAAGTTCTGCTTCAGAGAGAACAGGCCTGCAAAGAAACTGCGTTTCACATGGCTTTGTACGAGATGTTCCCGGTAGGCTGTAAGAGCACTGTGTAGAGCGATTTGTTTCTTAGCTTCCGAAAGAGCTGGAAGCTACATGCTATGGGGCCCAACTCGGCCTTTGGAAAGGAGACTGCACAGTGTGCCTTTCAGCTCTAGGGCAATGTAGCACACTCAGAGCAGAAGATCTACTTCAGCCAGCGCAGGCATGCAAAGAACCTGCGTTTCACAGGC
Organism: Equus caballus; assembly: GCF_041296265.1. Taxonomy (NCBI): domain Eukaryota; kingdom Metazoa; phylum Chordata; class Mammalia; order Perissodactyla; family Equidae; genus Equus; species Equus caballus. Next base: position 19,388,378 of record NC_091695.1, read on the forward strand.
CTTTGTAAGAGATGTTCCCGTTTGGTTGTAAGAGTGATGTGCAGAGCGATTTGTTTCTTAGCTTCCCAAAGAGCTGGAAGCAAGATGATTTGGGGCCCAAATCGCCCTTTGGAAAGTAGACATCACTTTGTGCCTTGCAGCTCTAGGGCAAGGTAGCACACCCAGAGCAGAAGTTCTACTTCAGCCAGATCAGGCCTGCAAAGAAACTGCGTATCACAGGCCTTTGTAACAGATGTCACGGTAGGCAGGAAGCAAGATGCTTTGTGGCCCATCTCGCCCTTTGGAAAGATGACTGCACGTTGTGCCTTTGAGCTCTAGGGCAATGTAGCACACCCAGAGCTGAAGTTCTACTTCAGCCAGATCAGGCCTGCAAAGAAACTGCGTTTCACAGGCCTTTTTAACAGATGTTCCCGGTAAGCTGTAAGAGCAGTGTGCAGAGCGAGTTGTTTCTTAGCTTCCCAAAGTGCTGGAAGCAAGATGCTTTGGTGCCCAACTCGCCCTTTGGAAAGGAGACGGCACGTTGTGCCTTTCATCTCTAGGGCAATGTGGCACACCCAGAGCAGAAGTTCTACTCCAGCCAGGTGAGGCCTGCAAAGAAACTGCGTTTCACAGGCCTTGGTAAGAGATGTTCCCGGTAGGCTGTAAGAGCACTGTGCAGAGCGATTTGTTTCTTAGCTTACCAAAGAGCTGGAAGCAAGATGCTTTGGGGCCCAACTCGCCCTTTGTTAAGAAGCCTGCACGTTGTGCCTTTCAGCTCTAGGGCAATGTGGCACACCCACAGCAGAAGTTCTACTTCAGCCAGATGAGGCCTGCAAAGAAACTGCGTTTCACAGGCCTTTGTAAGAGATGTTCCCGGTAGGCTGTAAGAGCACTGTGCAGAGCGAGTTGTTTCTTAGCTTCCCAAAGAGCTGCAAGCAAGATGCTTTGGGGACCAACTCGACCTTTGGAAAGGAGACTGCACGTTGTGCCTTTCAGCCCTAGGGCAATGTGGCACACACAGAGCAGAAGTTCTACTTCAGCCAGATCAGGCCTGCAAAGAAACTGCGTTTCACAGGCCTTTGTAAGAGAAGTTCCCGGTAGGCTGTAAGAGCACTGTGCAGAGCGAGTTGTTTCTCAGCTTTCCAAAGAGCTGGAAGAAAGATGCTTTGTGGCCCAACTTGCCCTTTGGAAAGGAGACTGCACGTTGTGCCTTTCAGGCCTAGGGCAATGTGGCACACCCAGAGCAGAAGATCTACTTCAGCCAGATCAGGCCTGCAAAGAAACTGAGTTTCACAGGCCTTTGTAAGAGTTGTTCCCGGTAGGCTGTAAGAACACTGTGCAGAGCGAGTTGTTTCATAACTTCCCAAAGAGCTGCAAGCAAGATGCTTTGGGGCCCAACTCGGCCTTTGTTAAGAAGCCTGCCCGTTGTGCCTTCCAGCTCTATGGCAATGTAGCACACTCAGAGCAGAAGTTCTACTTCAGCCAGAACAGGCCTGCAAAGGAACGGCGTTTCACAGGCCTTTGTAAGAGATGTTCCCAGTAGGCTGTAAGAGCACTGTGCAGAGCGAGCTGTTTCTTAGCTTCCCAAAGAGCTGGAAGCAAGATGCTTTGGGGCCCAACTCGCACTTTGTTAAGAAGCCTGCATGTTGTGCCTTTCAGCTCTATGGCAGTGTAGCACACACAGAGCAGAAGTTCTACTTCAGAGAGAACATGCCTGCAAAGAAACTGCATTTCACATCCCCGTGTAAGAGATGTTCCCGGTAGGCTGTAAGAGCACTGTGTAGAGCGATTTGTTTCTTAGCTTCCGAAAGAGCTGGAAGCAACATGCTATGGGGCACAACTCGGCCTTTGGAAAGGAGACTGCACAGTGTGCCTTTCAGCTCTAGGGCAATGTAGCACACTCAGAGCAGAAGATCTACTTCAGCCAGCGCAGGCATGCAAAGAACCTGCGTTTCACAGGCCTTTGTAAGGGATGTTCCCGTTTGGTTGTAAGAGTGATGTGCAGAGCGATTTGTTTCTTAGCTTCCCAAAGAGCTGGAAGCAAGATGCTTTGGGGCCCAAATCGCCCTTTGGAAAGTAGACAGCACTTTGTGCCTTGCAGCTCTAGGGCAAGGTAGCACACCCAGAGCAGAAGTTCTACTTCAGCCAGATCAGGCCTGCAAAGAAACTGCGTTTCACAGGCCTTTGTAACAGATGTCCTGGTAGGCTGGAAGCAAGATGCTGTGGGGCCCAACTCGCCGTTTGGAAAGAAGACTGCACATTGTGCCGTTCAGCTGCAAGGCAAGGTAGCACACCCAGAGCAGAAGTTCTACTTCAACCAGATCAGGCCTGCAAAGATACTGCGTTTCACAGGCCTTTTTAAGAGATGTTCCCGGTAGACTGTGAGAGAACTGTGCTGAGCGGGTTGTTTGTTATCTTCCCAAGAGCTAGAAGCAAGATGCTTTGGGGCGCAAATCGCCCTTTGGAAAGAAGACAGCACTTTGTGCCTTGCAGCTCTAAGGCAATGTATGACACCCAGAGCAGAAGTTCTACATCAGACAGATCAGGCCTGCAAAGAAAGTGCGTTTCACAGACCTTTGTAACAGATGTCCCGGTAGGCAGGAAGCAAGATGCTTTGGGTCCCATCTCACCCTTTGGAAAGTACACTGCACGTTGTGCCTTTCAGCTCTAGGGCAATGTAGCACACCCAGAGGAGAAGTTCTACTTCAGCCAGATCAGGCCTGCAAGGAAACTGCGTTTCACAGGCCTTTGTAAGAGATGTTTCCGGTAGGCTGTAAGAGCACTGTGCAGAGCGAGTTGTTTCTTAGCTTCCCAAAGAGCTGGAAGCAAGATGCATTGGGGACCAACTCGCCGTTTGTTAAGAAGCCTGAACCTTGTGCCTTTAAGCTCTAGGGGATTGTAGCACACTCAGAGCAGAAAATCTACTTCAGCCAGATCAGGCCTGCAAAGAAACTGCGTTTCACATGCTGTTGTAGCTGATGTTCCGGTTGGCTGGAAGTAAGATGCTTTGGGGCCCAACTCGTCCTTTGGAAAGAAGACTGCACGTTGTGCCTTCCAGCTCTAGGGCAATGTGGCACACCAAGAGCAGAAGTTCTACTTCAGCCAGATCAGGCTGCAAAGAAACTGCGTTTCACAGGCCTTTGTAAGAGATGTTCCCGGTAGGCTGTAAGAGCACTGTCCAGAGTGAGCTGTTTCTTAGCTTCCCAAAGAGCTGGAAGCAAGATGCTTTGGGACCCAACACGCCCTTTGGAAAGGAGACTGCATGTGGTGCCTTTCAGCTCTAGGGCAATGTGGCACACCCAGAGCAGAAGTTCTACTTCAGCCGGATGCGGCCTGGAAGGAAACTGCGTTTCACATGCCTTTCTAAGAGATGCTCCCGGTAGGCTGTAAGAGCACAGTGCAGAGCGAGTTGTTTCTTAGCTTGCCAAAGAGCTTGAAGCCAGATGCATTGGGGCCCAACTCGCCCTTTGTTAAGAAGCCTGCACGTTGTGCCTTTCAGCTCTATGGCAATGTGGCACACCCAGAGCAGAAGTTCTACTTCAGCCAGATCAGGCCTGCAAAGAAACTGCGTTTCACAGCCCTTTGTAACAGATGTCCCTGTAGGCAGGAAGCAAGATGCTTTGGGGCCCATCTCGCCCTTTGAAAAGAAGACTGCACGTTGTGCCTTTCAGCTCTAGGGCAATGTAGCACACAGAGAGCAGAAGTTCTACTTCAGCCAGATCAGGCCTGCAAAGAAACTGCGTTTGACAGGCCTTTGTAAGAGATGTTCCTGGTAGGCTGTAAGAGCACTGTGCAGAGCCAGTTGTTTCTTAGATTCCAAGAGCTGGAAGCAAGATGCTTTGAGGTCCAACTCGCCCTTTGTAAAGGAGACAGCACGTTGTCCCTTTCAGCTCTAGGGCAATGTAGCACACCCAGAGCAGAAGTTCTACTTCAGCCAGATCAGGCCTGCAAAGAAACTGCGTTTCACAGGCCTTTGTAAGAGATGTTCCCGGTAGGCTGTAAGAGCTGTGTGCAGAGTAAGTTGTTTCTTAGCTTCCCAAAGAGCTGGAAGCAAGATGCTTTGGGGCCCAACTCGCCCTTTGGAAAGGAGACTGCACGTTCTGCCTTTCAGCTCTAGGGCAATGTAGCTGCACCCAAAGCAGATGTTCTACTTTAGCCAGCTCAGGCCTGCAACGAAACTGCGTATCACAGGCCTTTGTGAGAGATGTTCACAGTAGGCTGTAAGAGCACTGTGCAGAGCGAGCTGTTTCTTAGCTTCCCAAAGAGCTGCAAGCAAGATGCTTTGGGGCCCAACTCGCACTTTGTTAAGAAGCCTGCACATTGTGCCTTTCAGCTCTATGGCAGTGTAGCACACACAGAGCAGAAGTTCTACTTCAGAGAGAACAGGCCTGCAAAGAAACTGCGTTTCACATGCCTTTGTAAGAGATGTTCCCGGTAGGCTGTAAGAGCACTGTGTAGAGCGATTTGTTTCTTAGCTTCCGAAAGAGCTGGAAGCAACATGCTATGGGGCCCAACTCGGCCTTTGGAAAGGAGACTGCACAGTGTGCCTTTCAGCTCTAGGGCAATGTAGCACACTCAGAGCAGAAGATCTACTTCTGCCAGAGCAGGCCTGCAAAGAACCTGCGTTTCACAGGCCTTTGTAAGAGATGTTCCCGGTAGGCTGTAAGACCACTGTGCAGAGCGAGTTGTTTCCCAGCTTCCCAAAGATCTGCCAGCAAGATGTTTTGGGGCCCAAGCCGCCCTTTGTTAAGAAGCCGGCACGTTGTGGCTTTCAGCTCTAGGGCAATGTAGCACACCCAGAGCAGAAGTTCTACTTCAGCCAGATCAGGCCTGCAAAGAAACCGCGTTTCACTGGCCTTTGTAGGAGATGTTCCCGGTAGGCTGTAAGAGCACTGTTGCGAGCGACTTGTTTCTTAGCTTCCCAAAGAGCTGAAAGCAAGATGATTTGGGGCCCAACTCGCCCTTTGGAAAGAAGACAGAACTTTGTGCCTTTAGGCTCTAGAGCAATGTTGCACACCCAGAGCAGAAGTTCTACTTCAGCCAGATGAGGCCTGCAAAGAAACTGCGTTTCACAGGCCTTTGTAACAGATGTCCTGGTAGGCTGGAAGCAAGATGTATTGGGGCCCAACTCGCCGTTTGGAAAGAAGACTGCACATTGTGCCGTTCAGCTCTAGGGCAATGTAGCACACCCAGAGCAGAAGTTCTACTTCAACCAGATCAGGCCTCCAAAGAAACTGCGTTTCACAGGCCTTTGTAAGGGATGGTCCCGGTAGGCTGTAAGAGCACTGTGCAGAGCAAATTGTATCTTAGCTTCCCAAAGAGCTGGAAGCAAGATGCTTTGGGGCCCAACTCGCCCTTGGTTAAGAAGCCTGCACGTTGTGACTTTCAGCTCTAGGGCAATGTGGCACCTCCAGAGCAGAGGTTCTACTTCAGCCTGATGAGGCCTGCAAAGAAACTGCGTTTCACAGACCTTTGTAAGAGATGTTCCCGGTAGGCTGTAGGAGCACTGTGCAGAGCGATTTGTTTCTTAGCTTCCCAAAGAGCTGGATTCAAGATGATTTGGGGCCCAACTCGCCCTTTGGAAAGGATACAGCACGTTGTCCCTTTCAGCTTCAGTGCAATGTAGCACACCCAGAGCAGAAGTTCTACTTCAGCCAGATCACTCCTGCTCAGAAACTGCGTTTCACAGGCCTCTGTAACAGATGTCACGGTAGGCAGGAAGCAAGATGCTTTGGGGCTCAACTCGCCCTTTGGAAAGAAGACTGCACGTTGTGCCTTTCAGCTCTAGGGCAATGTGGCACACCCAGAGAAGAAGTTCTACTTCAGCCAGATCAGGACTGCAAAGAAACTGCGTTTCACAGGCTTTTGTGAGAGATGTTCCCGGTAGGCTGTAAGAGCACTGTGCAGAGCGAGTTGTTTCTTATCTTCCCAAAGAGCTGGAACCAAGATGCTTTGGGGCCCAACTCGCCCTTTGGAAAGGAGACTGCACGTTGTGCCTTTCAGCTCTAGGGCAATGTGGCACACCCAGAGCAGAAGTTCTACTTCGGCAAGATGAGGCCTTCAAAGAAAATGCGTTTCACAGGCCTTTGTAAGAGATGTTCCCGGTAGGCTGTAAGAGCTATGTGCAGAGCAAGTTGTTTCTTATCTTTCCAAAGAGCTGGAAGCAAGATGCTTTGGGGCCCAACTCGCCCTTTGGAAAGAAGCTGCACATTGTGCCTTTCAGCTCTAGGGCAGTGTAGCACACCCAGAGCAGAAGTTCTACTTCATCCAGATCAGGCCTGCAAAGAAACTGCGTTTCACAGGCCTTTTTAATGGATGTTCCCGGTTGGCTGTAAGAGCACTGTGCAGAGCGAGTTGTTTCTTAGCTTCCCAAAGAGCTGGAGACAAGATGCTTCGGGGCCCAAATCGCCCTTTGGAAAGAAGACAGCACTTTGTGCCTTGCAGCTCTAGGGCAAGGTAGCACACCCAGAGCAGAAGTTCTACTTCAGCCAGATCAGGCCTGCAAAGAAACTGCGTTTCACAGGCCTCTGTAACAGATGTACCGCTAGGCAGGAAGCAAGATGCTTTGGGGCCCAACTCGCCCTTTGGAAAGAAGACTGCACGTTGTGCCTTTCAGCCCTAGGGCAATGTGGCACACCCAGAGCAGAAGTTCTACTTCAGCCAGAACAGGCCTGCAAAGGAACTGCGTTTCACATGCCTTTGTAAGAGATGTTCCCGGTAGGCTGTAAGAGCACTGTGCAGAGCGAGTTGTTATTTAGCTTCCGAAAGAGATGAAAGCAAGATGCTTTCGGGCCCATCTCGACCTTTGGAAAGGAGACTGCACGTTGTGCCTTTCAGCTCTAGGGCAATGTGGCACACCCAGAGCAGAAGTTCTACTTCAGCCAGATCAGGCCTGCAAAGAAACTGAGTTTCACAGTCCTTTGTAAGACATGTTCCCCCTAGGCTGTAAGAGCACTGTGCAGAGCGAGTTGTTTCTTAGCTTCCCAAAGAGCTGAATGCAAGATGCTTTGGGGCCCAACTCGTCCTTTGGAAAGAAGACAGAACTTTGTGCCTTGCAGCTCTAAGGTAAGGTAGCACACCCAGAGCAGAAGTTCTACTTCAGCCAGATCAGGCCTGCAAAGAAACTGCGTTTCACAGTCCTTTGTAAGACATGCTCCCCCTAGGCTGTAAGAGCACTGTGCAGAGCGACTTGTTTCTTAGCTTTCCAAAGAGCTGCAAGCAAGATGCTTTGGGGACCAACTCGCCCTTTGGAAAGGAGACTGCACGTTGTGCCTTTCAGCCCTAGGGCAATGTGGCACACCCAGAGCAGAAGTTCTACTTCAGGCAGATCAGGCCTTCAAAGAAACTGAGTTTCACAGGCCTTTGTAAGAGTTGTTCCCGGTAGGCTGTAAGAACACTGTGCAGAGCGAGTTGTTTCCCAGCTTCCCAAAGATCTGCAAGCAAGATGCTTTGGGCCCCAGCTCACCTTTTGGACAGGAGACTGCACGTTGTGCCTTTCAGTTCTAGGGCAATGTGGAACACCCAGAGCAGAAGTTCTACTCCAGCCACATGACGCCTGCAAAGAAACTGCATTTCACAGGCCTTTGTAACAGATGTCCCGGTAGGCTGGAAGCAAGATGCTTTAGGGCCCAATTCGCCTTTTGGAAAGAAGACTGCACATTGTGCCGTTCAGCTTAGGGCAATGTAGCACACCCAGAGCAGAAGTTCTACTTCAACCAGATCAGGCCTGCAAAGAAACTGCGTTTCACAGGTCTTTGTAAGGGATGTTCCCGGTAGGCTGTAAGAGCACTGTGCAGAGCGAGTTGTTTCCCAGCTTCCCAAAGATCTGCAAGCAAGATGCTTTGGATCCCAACTCACCTTTTGGAAAGGAGACTGCACGTTGTGCCTTTCATCTCTAGGGCAATGTGGCACACCCAGAGCAGAAGTTCTACTTCAGCCAGGTGAGGCCTGCAAAGAAACTGCGTTTCACAGGCCTTTGTAAGGGATGTTCCCGGTAGGCTGTAAGAGCACTGTGCAGAGCGAGTTGTTTCTTAGCTTCCCAAAGAGCTCTAAGCAAATGCTTTGGGGCCCAACTCGCCCTTTGTTAAGAAACCTGCACGTTGTGCCTTTCAGCTCTATGGCCATGTAGCACACTCAGAGCAGAAGTTCTACTTCAGCCACAACAGGCCTGCAAAGGAACTGCGTTTCACATGCCTTTGTAAGAGATGTTCCCGGTAGGCTGTAAGAGCACTGTGCAGAGCGAGTTGTTATTTAGCTTCCGAAAGAGATGGAAGCAAGATGCTTTGGGGCCGATCACGACCTTTGGAAAGGAGAGTGCACGTTGTGCCTTTCAGCCCTAGTGCAATGTGGCACACCCAGAGCAGAAGTTCTACTTCAGCCAGAGCAGGCCTGCAAAGAACCTGCGTTTCACAGGCCTTTGTAAGAGATGTTCCCAGTAGGCTGTAAGACCACTGTGCAGAGCGAGTTGTTTCCCAGCTTCCCAAAGATCTGCAAGCAAGATGCTTTGGGGCCCAAGTCGCCCTTTGTTAAGAAGCCGGCACGTTGTGGCTTTCAGCTCTAGGACAATGTAGCACACCCAGAGCAGAAGTTCTACTTCAGCCAGATCAGGCCTGCAAAGAAACCGCGTTTCACTGGCCTTTGTAGGAGATGTTCCCGGTAGGCTGTAAGAGCACTGTTGCGAGCGACTTGTTTCTTAGCTTCCCAAAGAGCTGAAAGCAAGATGATTTGGGGCCCAACTCGCCCTTTGGAAAGAAGACAGAACTTTGTGCCTTGCAGCTCTAAGGCAAGGTAGCACACCCAGAGCAGAAGTTCTACTTCAGCCAGATCAGGCCTACACAGAAACTGTGTTTCACAGGCCTCTGTAAGAGAAGTTCCCGGTAGGCTGTAAGAGCACTGTGCAGAGTAAGTTGTTTCTTTGCTTCCCAAAGAGCTGGAAGCAAGATGCATTGGGGCCAACTCGCCGTTTGTTAAGGAGCCTGAACGTTGTGACTTTCAGCTCTAGGGGATTTTAGAACACTCAGAGCAGAAATTCCACTTCAGCCAGCTCAGGCCTGGAAATAAACTGCGTTTCACAGGCCTTTGTAGCAGATGTCACGGTTGGCTGGAAGCAAGAGGCTTTGGGGCCCAACTCGCCCTTTGTTAAGAAGCCTGCACGTTGTGCCTTTCAGCTCCAGGGCAATGTGGCACACCCAGAGCAGACATTCTCCTTCAGCCAGATGAGACTTGCAAGGAACTGCATTTCACAGGCCTTTGTAAGAGATGTTCCTGGTAGGCTGTAAGAGCACTGTTCAGGGCGAGTTGTTTCTTAGCTTCCCAAAGAGCTGGAAGCAAGATGCTTTTGGGCTCAACTCGCCCTTTGGAAAGGAGACTGCACGTTGTGCCTTTCAGCTCTAGGGCAATGTAGCACACCCAGAGCAGAAGTTCTACTTCAGCCAGATCAGGCCTGCAAAGATACTGCGTTTCAAAGGCCTTTTTAAGAGATGTTCCCGGTAGACTGTGAGAGAACTGTGCTGAGCGAGTTGTTTGTTAGCTTCCCAAGAGCTGGAAGCAAGATGCTTTGGGGCGCAAATCGCCCTTTGGAAAGAAGACAGCACTTTGTGCCTTGCAGCTCTAAGGCAATGTATGACACCCAGAGCAGAAGTTCTACATCAGACAGATCAGGCCTGCAAAGAAAGTGCGTTTCACAGACCTTTGTAACAGATGTCCCGGTAGGCAGGAAGCAAGATGCTTTGGGTCCCATCTCGCCCTTTGGAAAGTACACTGCACGTTGTGCCTTTGAGCTGTAGGGCAATGTAGCACACCCAGAGGAGAAGTTCTACTTCAGCCAGATCAGGCCTGCAAGGAAACTGCGTTTCACAGGCCTTTGTAAGAGATGTTTCCGGTAGGCTGTAAGAGCACTGTGCAGAGTGAGTTGTTTCTTAGCTTCCCAAAGAGCTGGAAGCAAGATGCATTGGGGCCCAACTCGCCGTTTGTTAAGAAGCCTGAACCTTGTGCCTTTCAGCTCTAGGGGATTGTAGCACACTCAGAGCAGAAAATCTACTTCAGCCAGATCAGGCCTGCAAAGAAACTGCATTTCACAGGCTGTTGTAGCTGATGTTCCGGTTGGCTGGAAGCAAGATGCTTTGGGGCCCAACTCGTCCTTTGGAAACAAGACTGCACGTTGTGCCTTCCAGCTCTAGGGCAATGTGGCACACCAAGAGCAGAAGTTCTACTTCAGCCAGATCAGGCTGCAAAGAAACTGCGTTTCACAGGCCTTTGTAAGAGATGTTCCCGGTAGGCTGTAAGAGCACTGTCCAGAGTGAGCTGTTTCTTAGCTTTCCAAAGAGCTGGAAGCAAGATGCTTTGGGACACAACACGCCCTTTGGAAAGAAGACTGCATGTGGTGCCTTTCAGCTCGAGGGCAATGTGGCACACCCAGAGCAGAAGTTCTACTTCAGCCGGATGAGGCCTGCAAGGAAACTGCGTTTCACATGGCTTTGTAAGAGATGCTCCTGGTAGGCTGTAAGAGCACAGTGCAGAGCGAGTTGTTTCTTAGCTTCCCAAAGAGCTGGAAGCAAGATGCTCAGGGGCCCAACTCGCCCTTTGTTAAGAAGCCTGCACGTTGTGCCTTTCAGCTCTATGGCAATGTGGCACACCCAGAGCAGAAGTTCTACTTCAGCCAGAGCAGGCCTGCAAAGAAACTGCGTTTCACAGGCCGTTGTAAGAGATGTTCCCGGTAGACTGTGAGAGCACTGTGCAGAGCGAGTTGTTTCTTAGCTTCCCAAGAGCTGGAAGGAAGATGCTTTTGGGCCGAAATCGCCCTTTGGAAAGAAGACAGCACTTTGTGCCTTGCAGCTCTAGGGCAATGTAGGACACGCAGAGCAGAAGATGTACTTCAGCCAGATGAGGCCTGCAAAGAAACTGCGTTTCACATTTCTTTGTAACAGATGTCCCTGTAGGCAGGAAGCAAGATGCTTTGGGGCCCATCTCGCCCTTTGGAAAGAAGACTGCACGTTGTGCCTTTCAGCTCTAGGGCAATGTAGCACACCCAGAGCAGAAGTTCTACTTCAGCCAGAGCAGGCCTGCAAAGAAACTGCGTTTCACAGGCCTTTGTAAGAGATGTTCCCGGTAGGCTGTAAGAGCACTGTGCAGAGCGAGTTGTTTCTTAGCTTCCCAAAGAGCTGCAAGCAAGATGCTTTGAGGACCAACTCGCCCTTTGGAAAGGAGACTGCACGTTGTGCCTTTAGGCTCTAGAGCAATGTTGCACACCCAGAGCAGAAGTTCTACTTCAGCCAGATGAGGCATGCAAAGAAACTGCGTTTCACAGGCCTCTGTAACAGATGTCTTGGTAGGCTGGAAGCAAGATGCTTGGGGGCCCAACTCGCCCTTTGGAAAGAAGACTGCACCTTGTGCCGTTCAGCTCTAGGGCAATGTGTCACACCCAGAGCACAAGTTCTACTTCAGCCAGAACAGGCCTGCAAAGAAACTGCGTTTCACAGGCCTTTGTAAGAGATGTTCCCGGTAGGCTGTAAGAGCACTGTGCAGAGCGAGCTGTTTCTTAGCTTCCCAAAGAGCTGGAAGCAAGATGCTTTGGGGCCCAACTCGCACTTTGTTAAGAAGCCTGCACGTTGTGCCTTTCAGCTCTATGGCAGTGTAGCACACACAGAGCCGAAGTTCTGCTTCAGAGAGAACAGGCCTGCAAAGAAACTGCGTTTCACATGCCTTTGTAAGAGATGTTCCCGGTAGGCTGTAAGAGCACTGTGCAGAGCGAGTTGTTTCTTAGCTTCCGAAAGAGCTGGAAGCTACATGCTATGGGGCCCAACTCGGCCTTTGGAAAGGAGACTGCACAGTGTGCCTTTCAGCTCTAGGGCAATGTAGCACACTCAGAGCAGAAGACCTACTTCAGCCAGCGCAGGCATGCAAAGAACCTGCGTTTCACAGGCCTTTGTAAGAGATGTTCCCGTTTGGTTGTAAGCGTGATGTGCAGTGCGATTTGTTTCTTAGCTTCCCAAAGAGCTGGAAGCAAGATGCTTTGGGGCCCAAATCGCCCTTTGGAAAGTAGACAGCACTTTGTGCCTTGCAGCTCTAGGGCAAGGTAGCACACCCAGAGCAGAAGTTCTACTTCAGCCAGATCAGGCCTGCAAAGAAACTGCGTTTCACAGGCCTTTGTAACAGATGTCACGGTAGGCAGGAAGCAAGAGGCTTTGGGGCCCATCTCGCCCTTTGGAAAGAAGACTGCACGTTGTGCCTTTGAGCTCTAGGGCAATGTAGCACACCCACAGCTGAAGTTCTACTTCAGCCAGATCAGGCCTGCAAAGAAACTGCGTTTCACAGGCCTTTGTAAGAGATCTTCCCGGTAGGCTGTAAGAGCACTGTGCAGAGCGAGTTGTTTCTTAGCTTCCCAAAGTGCTGGAAGCAAGATGCTTTGGTGCCCAACTCGCCCTTTGGAAAGGAGACGGCACGTTGTGCCTTTCATCTCTAGGGCAATGTGGCACACCCAGAGCAGAAGTTCTACTCCAGCCAGGTGAGGCCTGCAAAGAAACTGCGTTTCACAGGCCTTTGTAAGAGATGTTCCCGGTAGGCTGTAAGAGCACTGTGCAGAGCGATTTGTTACTTAGCTTTCCAAAGAGCTGGAAGCAAGATGCTTTGGGGCCCAACTCGCCCTTTGTTAAGAAGCCTGCACGTTGTGCCTTTCAGCTCTAGGGCAATGTGGCACACCCACAGCAGAAGTTCTACTTCAGCTAGATGAGGCCTGCAAAGAAAGTGCGTTTCACAGGCCTTTTTAGAGATGTTCCCGGTAGGCTGTAAGAGCACTGTGCAGAGCGAGTTGTTTCTTAGCTTCCCAAAGAGCTGCAAGCAAGATGCTTTGGGGACCAACTCGACCTTTGGAAAGGAGACTGCACGTTGTGCCTTTCAGCCCTAGGGCAATGTGGCACACACAGAGCAGAAGTTCTACTTCAGCCAGATCAGGCCTGCAAAGAAACTGCGTTTCACAGGCCTTTGTAAGAGAAGTGCCCGGTAGGCTGTAAGAGCACTGTGCAGAGCGAGTTGTTTCTCAGCTTTCCAAAGAGCTGGAAGAAAGATGCTTTGTGGCCCAACTCGCCCTTTGGAAAGGAGACTGCACGTTGTGCCTTTCAGGCCTAGGGCAATGTGGCACACCCAGAGCCGAAGTTCTACTTCAGCCAGATCAGGCCTGCAAAGAAACTGAGTTTCACAGGCCTTTGTAAGAGTTGTTCACGGTAGGCTGTAAGAACACTGTGCAGAGCGAGTTGTTTCATAACTTCCCAAAGAGCTGCAAGCAAGATGCTTTGGGGCCCAACTCGGCCTTTGTTAAGAAGCCTGCACGTTGTGCCTTCCAGCTCTATGGCAATGTAGCACACTCAGAGCAGAAGTTCTACTTCAGCCAGAACAGGCCTGCAAAGGAACGGCGTTTCACAGGCCTTTGTAAGAGATGTTCCCAGTAGGCTGTAAGAGCACTGTGCAGAGCGAGCTGTTTCTTAGCTTCCCAAAGAGCTGGAAGCAAGATGCTTTGGGGCCCAACTCGCACTTTGTTAAGAAGCCTGCACGTTGTGCCTTTCAGCTCTATGGCAGTGTAGCACACACAGAGCAGAAGTTCTACTTCAGAGAGAACATGCCTGCAAAGAAACTGCGTTTCACATCCCTGTGTAAGAGATGTTCCCGGTAGGCTGTAAGAGCACTGTGTAGAGAGATTTGTTTCTTAGCTTCCGAAAGAGCTGGAAGCAACATGCTATGGGGCCCAACTCGGCCTTTGGAAAGGAGACTGCACAGTGTGCCTTTCAGCTCTAGGGCAATGTAGCACACTCAGAGCAGAAGATCTACTTCAGCCAGCGCAGGCATGCAAAGAACCTGCGTTTCACAGGCCTTTGTAAGGGATGTTCCCGTTTGGTTGTAAGAGTGATGTGCAGAGCGATTTGTTTCTTAGCTTCCCAAAGAGCTGGAAGCAAGATGCTTTGGGGCCCAAATCGCCCTTTGGAAAGTAGACAGCACTTTGTGCCTTGCAGCTCTAGGGCAAGGTAGCACACCCAGAGCAGAAGTTCTACTTCAGCCAGATCAGGCCTGCAAAGAAACTGCGTTTCACAGGCCTTTGTAACAGATGTCACGGTAGGCAGGAAGCAAGAGGCTTTGGGGCCCATCTCGCCCTTTGGAAAGAAGACTGCACGTTGTGCCTTTGAGCTCTAGGGCAATGTGGCACACCCAGAGAAGAAGTTCTACTTCAGCCAGATCAGGACTGCAAAGAAACTGCGTTTCACAGGCTTTTGTGAGAGATGTTCCCGGTAGGCTGTAAGAGCACTGTGCAGAGCGAGTTGTTTCTTATCTTCCCAAAGAGCTGGAACCAAGATGCTTTGGGGCCCAACTCGCCCTTTGGAAAGGAGACTGCACGTTGTGCCTTTCAGCTCTAGGGCAATGTGGCACACCCAGAGCAGAAGTTCTACTTCGGCAAGATGAGGCCTTCAAAGAAAATGCGTTTCACAGGCCTTTGTAAGAGATGTTCCCGGTAGGCTGTAAGAGCTATGTGCAGAGCAAGTTGTTTCTTATCTTTCCAAAGAGCTGGAAGCAAGATGCTTTGGGGCCCAACTCGCCCTTTGGAAAGAAGCTGCACATTGTGCCTTTCAGCTCTAGGGCAGTGTAGCACACCCAGAGCAGAAGTTCTACTTCAGCCAGATCAGGCCTGCAAAGAAACTGCGTTTCACAGGCCTTTTTAATGGATGTTCCCGGTTGGCTGTAAGAGCACTGTGCAGAGCGAGTTGTTTCTTAGCTTCCCAAAGAGCTGGAGACAAGATGCTTCGGGGCCCAAATCGCCCTTTGGAAAGAAGACAGCACTTTGTGCCTTGCAGCTCTAGGGCAAGGTAGCACACCCAGAGCAGAAGTTCTACTTCAGCCAGATCAGGCCTGCAAAGAAACTGCGTTTCACAGGCCTCTGTAACAGATGTACCGCTAGGCAGGAAGCAAGATGCTTTGGGGCCCAACTCGCCCTTTGGAAAGAAGACTGCACGTTGTGCCTTTCAGCCCTAGGGCAATGTGGCACACCCAGAGCAGAAGTTCTACTTCAGCCAGAACAGGCCTGCAAAGGAACTGCGTTTCACATGCCTTTGTAAGAGATGTTCCCGGTAGGCTGTAAGAGCACTGTGCAGAGCGAGTTGTTATTTAGCTTCCGAAAGAGATGAAAGCAAGATGCTTTCGGGCCCATCTCGACCTTTGGAAAGGAGACTGCACGTTGTGCCTTTCAGCTCTAGGGCAATGTGGCACACCCAGAGCAGAAGTTCTACTTCAGCCAGATCAGGCCTGCAAAGAAACTGAGTTTCACAGTCCTTTGTAAGACATGTTCCCCCTAGGCTGTAAGAGCACTGTGCAGAGCGAGTTGTTTCTTAGCTTCCCAAAGAGCTGAATGCAAGATGCTTTGGGGCCCAACTCGTCCTTTGGAAAGAAGACAGAACTTTGTGCCTTGCAGCTCTAAGGTAAGGTAGCACACCCAGAGCAGAAGTTCTACTTCAGCCAGATCAGGCCTGCAAAGAAACTGCGTTTCACAGTCCTTTGTAAGACATGCTCCCCCTAGGCTGTAAGAGCACTGTGCAGAGCGAGTTGTTTCTTAGCTTTCCAAAGAGCTGCAAGCAAGATGCTTTGGGGACCAACTCGCCCTTTGGAAAGGAGACTGCACGTTGTGCCTTTCAGCCCTAGGGCAATGTGGCACACCCAGAGCAGAAGTTCTACTTCAGGCAGATCAGGCCTGCAAAGAAACTGAGTTTCACAGGCCTTTGTAAGAGTTGTTCCCGGTAGGCTGTAAGAACACTGTGCAGAGCGAGTTGTTTCCCAGCTTCCCAAAGATCTGCAAGCAAGATGCTTTGGGCCCCAGCTCACCTTTTGGACAGGAGACTGCACGTTGTGCCTTTCAGTTCTAGGGCAATGTGGAACACCCAGAGCAGAAGTTCTACTCCAGCCACATGACGCCTGCTTAGAAACTGCATTTCACAGGCCTTTGTAACAGATGTCCCGGTAGGCTGGAAGCAAGATGCTTTAGGGCCCAATTCGCCTTTTGGAAAGAAGACTGCACATTGTGCCGTTCAGCTTAGGGCAATGTAGCACACCCAGAGCAGAAGTTCTACTTCAACCAGATCAGGCCTGCAAAGAAACTGCGTTTCACAGGTCTTTGTAAGGGATGTTCCCGGTAGGCTGTAAGAGCACTGTGCAGAGCGAGTTGTTTCCCAGCTTCCCAAAGATCTGCAAGCAAGATGCTTTGGATCCCAACTCACCTTTTGGAAAGGAGACTGCACGTTGTGCCTTTCATCTCTAGGGCAATGTGGCACACCCAGAGCAGAAGTTCTACTCCAGCCAGGTGAGGCCTGCAAAGAAACTGCGTTTCACAGGCCTTTGTAAGAGATGTTCCCGGTAGGCTGTAAGAGCACTGTGCAGAGCGATTTGTTTCTTAGCTTACCAAAGAGCTGGAAGCAAGATGCTTTGGGGCCCAACTCGCCCTTTGTTAAGAAGCCTGCACGTTGTGCCTTTCAGCTCTAGGGCAATGTGGCACACCCACAGCAGAAGTTCTACTTCAGCTAGATGAGGCCTGCAAAGAAATTGCGTTTCACAGGCCTTTGTAAGAGATGTTCCCGGTAGGCTGTAAGAGCACTGTGCAGAGCGAGTTGTTTCTTATCTTCCCAAAGAGCTGCAAGCAAGATGCTTTGGGGACCAACTCGACCTTTGGAAAGGAGACTGCACGTTGTGCCTTTCAGCCCTAGGGCAATGTGGCACACACAGAGCAGAAGTTCTACTTCAGCCAGATCAGGCCTGCAAAGAAACTGCGTTTCACAGGCCTTTGTAAGAGAAGTGCCCGGTAGGCTGTAAGAGCACTGTGCAGAGCGAGTTGTTTCTCAGCTTTCCAAAGAGCTGGAAGAAAGATGCTTTGTGGCCCAACTTGCCCTTTGGAAAGGAGACTGCACGTTGTGCCTTTCAGGCCTAGGGCAATGTGGCACACCCAGAGCAGAAGTTCTACTTCAGCCAGATCAGGCCTGCAAAGAAACCGAGTTTCACAGGCCTTTGTAAGAGTTGTTCCCGGTAGGCTGTAAGAACACTGTGCAGAGCGAGTTGTTTCATAACTTCCCAAAGAGCTGCAAGCAAGATGCTTTGGGGCCCAACTCGGCCTTTGTTAAGAAGCCTGCCCGTTGTGCCTTCCAGCTCTATGGCAATGTAGCACACTCAGAGCAGAAGTTCTACTTCAGCCAGAACAGGCCTGCAAAGGAACGGCGTTTCACAGGCCTTTGTAAGAGATGTTCCCAGTAGGCTGTAAGAGCACTGTGCAGAGCGAGCTGTTTCTTAGCTTCCCAAAGAGCTGGAAGCAAGATGCTTTGGGGCCCAACTCGCACTTTGTTAAGAAGCCTGCATGTTGTGCCTTTCAGCTCTATGGCAGTGTAGCACACACAGAGCAGAAGTTCTACTTCAGAGAGAACATGCCTGCAAAGAAACTGCATTTCACATCCCCGTGTAAGAGATGTTCCCGGTAGGCTGTAAGAGCACTGTGTAGAGCGATTTGTTTCTTAGCTTCCGAAAGAGCTGGAAGCAACATGCTATGGGGCACAACTCGGCCTTTGGAAAGGAGACTGCACAGTGTGCCTTTCAGCTCTAGGGCAATGTAGCACACTCAGAGCAGAAGATCTACTTCAGCCAGCGCAGGCATGCAAAGAACCTGCGTTTCACAGGCCTTTGTAAGGGATGTTCCCGTTTGGTTGTAAGAGTGATGTGCAGAGCGATTTGTTTCTTAGCTTCCCAAAGAGCTGGAAGCAAGATGCTTTGGGGCCCAAATCGCCCTTTGGAAAGTAGACAGCACTTTGTGCCTTGCAGCTCTAGGGCAAGGTAGCACACCCAGAGCAGAAGTTCTACTTCAGCCAGATCAGGCCTGCAAAGAAACTGCGTTTCACAGGCCTTTGTAACAGATGTCCTGGTAGGCTGGAAGCAAGATGCTGTGGGGCCCAACTCGCCGTTTGGAAAGAAGACTGCACATTGTGCCGTTCAGCTGCAAGGCAAGGTAGCACACCCAGAGCAGAAGTTCTACTTCAACCAGATCAGGCCTGCAAAGATACTGCGTTTCACAGGCCTTTTTAAGAGATGTTCCCGGTAGACTGTGAGAGAACTGTGCTGAGCGGGTTGTTTGTTATCTTCCCAAGAGCTAGAAGCAAGATGCTTTGGGGCGCAAATCGCCCTTTGGAAAGAAGACAGCACTTTGTGCCTTGCAGCTCTAAGGCAATGTATGACACCCAGAGCAGAAGTTCTACATCAGACAGATCAGGCCTGCAAAGAAAGTGCGTTTCACAGACCTTTGTAACAGATGTCCCGGTAGGCAGGAAGCAAGATGCTTTGGGTCCCATCTCACCCTTTGGAAAGTACACTGCACGTTGTGCCTTTCAGCTCTAGGGCAATGTGGCACACCCAGAGCAGAAGTTCTACTTCGGCAAGATGAGGCCTTCAAAGAAAATGCGTTTCACAGGCCTTTGTAAGAGATGTTCCCGGTAGGCTGTAAGAGCTATGTGCAGAGCAAGTTGTTTCTTATCTTTCCAAAGAGCTGGAAGCAAGATGCTTTGGGGCCCAACTCGCCCTTTGGAAAGAAGCTGCACATTGTGCCTTTCAGCTCTAGGGCAGTGTAGCACACCCAGAGCAGAAGTTCTACTTCAGCCAGATCAGGCCTGCAAAGAAACTGCGTTTCACAGGCCTTTTTAATGGATGTTCCCGGTTGGCTGTAAGAGCACTGTGCAGAGCGAGTTGTTTCTTAGCTTCCCAAAGAGCTGGAGACAAGATGCTTCGGGGCCCAAATCGCCCTTTGGAAAGAAGACAGCACTTTGTGCCTTGCAGCTCTAGGGCAAGGTAGCACACCCAGAGCAGAAGTTCTACTTCAGCCAGATCAGGCCTGCAAAGAAACTGCGTTTCACAGGCCTCTGTAACAGATGTACCGCTAGGCAGGAAGCAAGATGCTTTGGGGCCCAACTCGCCCTTTGGAAAGAAGACTGCACGTTGTGCCTTTCAGCCCTAGGGCAATGTGGCACACCCAGAGCAGAAGTTCTACTTCAGCCAGAACAGGCCTGCAAAGGAACTGCGTTTCACATGCCTTTGTAAGAGATGTTCCCGGTAGGCTGTAAGAGCACTGTGCAGAGCGAGTTGTTATTTAGCTTCCGAAAGAGATGAAAGCAAGATGCTTTCGGGCCCATCTCGACCTTTGGAAAGGAGACTGCACGTTGTGCCTTTCAGCTCTAGGGCAATGTGGCACACCCAGAGCAGAAGTTCTACTTCAGCCAGATCAGGCCTGCAAAGAAACTGAGTTTCACAGTCCTTTGTAAGACATGTTCCCCCTAGGCTGTAAGAGCACTGTGCAGAGCGAGTTGTTTCTTAGCTTCCCAAAGAGCTGAATGCAAGATGCTTTGGGGCCCAACTCGTCCTTTGGAAAGAAGACAGAACTTTGTGCCTTGCAGCTCTAAGGTAAGGTAGCACACCCAGAGCAGAAGTTCTACTTCAGCCAGATCAGGCCTGCAAAGAAACTGCGTTTCACAGTCCTTTGTAAGACATGCTCCCCCTAGGCTGTAAGAGCACTGTGCAGAGCGAGTTGTTTCTTAGCTTTCCAAAGAGCTGCAAGCAAGATGCTTTGGGGACCAACTCGCCCTTTGGAAAGGAGACTGCACGTTGTGCCTTTCAGCCCTAGGGCAATGTGGCACACCCAGAGCAGAAGTTCTACTTCAGGCAGATCAGGCCTGCAAAGAAACTGAGTTTCACAGGCCTTTGTAAGAGTTGTTCCCGGTAGGCTGTAAGAACACTGTGCAGAGCGAGTTGTTTCCCAGCTTCCCAAAGATCTGCAAGCAAGATGCTTTGGGCCCCAGCTCACCTTTTGGACAGGAGACTGCACGTTGTGCCTTTCAGTTCTAGGGCAATGTGGAACACCCAGAGCAGAAGTTCTACTCCAGCCACATGACGCCTGCAAAGAAACTGCATTTCACAGGCCTTTGTAACAGATGTCCCGGTAGGCTGGAAGCAAGATGCTTTAGGGCCCAATTCGCCTTTTGGAAAGAAGACTGCACATTGTGCCGTTCAGCTTAGGGCAATGTAGCACACCCAGAGCAGAAGTTCTACTTCAACCAGATCAGGCCTGCAAAGAAACTGCGTTTCACAGGTCTTTGTAAGGGATGTTCCCGGTAGGCTGTAAGAGCACTGTGCAGAGCGAGTTGTTTCCCAGCTTCCCAAAGATCTGCAAGCAAGATGCTTTGGATCCCAACTCACCTTTTGGAAAGGAGACTGCACGTTGTGCCTTTCAGCTCTAGGGCAATGTGGCACACCCAGAGCAGAAGTTCTACTTCAGCCAGGTGAGGCCTGCAAAGAAACTGCGTTTCACAGGCCTTTGTAAGGGATGTTCCCGGTAGGCTGTAAGAGCACTGTGCAGAGCGAGTTGTTTCTTAGCTTCCCAAAGAGCTCTAAGCAAATGCTTTGGGGCCCAACTCGCCCTTTGTTAAGAAACCTGCACGTTGTGCCTTTCAGCTCTATGGCCATGTAGCACACTCAGAGCAGAAGTTCTACTTCAGCCAGAACAGGCCTGCAAAGGAACTGCGTTTCACATGCCTTTGTAAGAGATGTTCCCGGTAGGCTGTAAGAGCACTGTGCAGAGCGAGTTGTTATTTAGCTTCCGAAAGAGATGGAAGCAAGATGCTTTGGGGCCGATCACGACCTTTGGAAAGGAGAGTGCACGTTGTGCCTTTCAGCCCTAGTGCAATGTGGCACACCCAGAGCAGAAGTTCTACTTCAGCCAGAGCAGGCCTGCAAAGAACCTGCGTTTCACAGGCCTTTGTAAGAGATGTTCCCAGTAGGCTGTAAGACCACTGTGCAGAGCGAGTTGTTTCCCAGCTTCCCAAAGATCTGCAAGCAAGATGCTTTGGGGCCCAAGTCGCCCTTTGTTAAGAAGCCGGCACGTTGTGGCTTTCAGCTCTAGGACAATGTAGCACACCCAGAGCAGAAGTTCTACTTCAGCCAGATCAGGCCTGCAAAGAAACCGCGTTTCACTGGCCTTTGTAGGAGATGTTCCCGGTAGGCTGTAAGAGCACTGTTGCGAGCGACTTGTTTCTTAGCTTCCCAAAGAGCTGAAAGCAAGATGATTTGGGGCCCAACTCGCCCTTTGGAAAGAAGACAGAACTTTGTGCCTTGCAGCTCTAAGGCAAGGTAGCACACCCAGAGCAGAAGTTCTACTTCAGCCAGATCAGGCCTACACAGAAACTGTGTTTCACAGGCCTCTGTAAGAGAAGTTCCCGGTAGGCTGTAAGAGCACTGTGCAGAGTAAGTTGTTTCTTTGCTTCCCAAAGAGCTGGAAGCAAGATGCATTGGGGCCAACTCGCCGTTTGTTAAGGAGCCTGAACGTTGTGACTTTCAGCTCTAGGGGATTTTAGAACACTCAGAGCAGAAATTCCACTTCAGCCAGCTCAGGCCTGGAAATAAACTGCGTTTCACAGGCCTTTGTAGCAGATGTCACGGTTGGCTGGAAGCAAGAGGCTTTGGGGCCCAACTCGCCCTTTGTTAAGAAGCCTGCACGTTGTGCCTTTCAGCTCCAGGGCAATGTGGCACACCCAGAGCAGACATTCTCCTTCAGCCAGATGAGACTTGCAAGGAACTGCATTTCACAGGCCTTTGTAAGAGATGTTCCTGGTAGGCTGTAAGAGCACTGTTCAGGGCGAGTTGTTTCTTAGCTTCCCAAAGAGCTGGAAGCAAGATGCTTTTGGGCTCAACTCGCCCTTTGGAAAGGAGACTGCACGTTGTGCCTTTCAGCTCTAGGGCAATGTAGCACACCCAGAGCAGAAGTTCTACTTCAGCCAGATCAGGCCTGCAAAGATACTGCGTTTCAAAGGCCTTTTTAAGAGATGTTCCCGGTAGACTGTGAGAGAACTGTGCTGAGCGAGTTGTTTGTTAGCTTCCCAAGAGCTGGAAGCAAGATGCTTTGGGGCGCAAATCGCCCTTTGGAAAGAAGACAGCACTTTGTGCCTTGCAGCTCTAAGGCAATGTATGACACCCAGAGCAGAAGTTCTACATCAGACAGATCAGGCCTGCAAAGAAAGTGCGTTTCACAGACCTTTGTAACAGATGTCCCGGTAGGCAGGAAGCAAGATGCTTTGGGTCCCATCTCGCCCTTTGGAAAGTACACTGCACGTTGTGCCTTTGAGCTGTAGGGCAATGTAGCACACCCAGAGGAGAAGTTCTACTTCAGCCAGATCAGGCCTGCAAGGAAACTGCGTTTCACAGGCCTTTGTAAGAGATGTTTCCGGTAGGCTGTAAGAGCACTGTGCAGAGTGAGTTGTTTCTTAGCTTCCCAAAGAGCTGGAAGCAAGATGCATTGGGGCCCAACTCGCCGTTTGTTAAGAAGCCTGAACCTTGTGCCTTTCAGCTCTAGGGGATTGTAGCACACTCAGAGCAGAAAATCTACTTCAGCCAGATCAGGCCTGCAAAGAAACTGCATTTCACAGGCTGTTGTAGCTGATGTTCCGGTTGGCTGGAAGCAAGATGCTTTGGGGCCCAACTCGTCCTTTGGAAACAAGACTGCACGTTGTGCCTTCCAGCTCTAGGGCAATGTGGCACACCAAGAGCAGAAGTTCTACTTCAGCCAGATCAGGCTGCAAAGAAACTGCGTTTCACAGGCCTTTGTAAGAGATGTTCCCGGTAGGCTGTAAGAGCACTGTCCAGAGTGAGCTGTTTCTTAGCTTTCCAAAGAGCTGGAAGCAAGATGCTTTGGGACACAACACGCCCTTTGGAAAGAAGACTGCATGTGGTGCCTTTCAGCTCGAGGGCAATGTGGCACACCCAGAGCAGAAGTTCTACTTCAGCCGGATGAGGCCTGCAAGGAAACTGCGTTTCACATGCCTTTGTAAGAGATGCTCCCGGTAGGCTGTAAGAGCACAGTGCAGAGCGAGTTGTTTCTTAGCTTCCCAAAGAGCTGGAAGCAAGATGCTCAGGGGCCCAACTCGCCCTTTGTTAAGAAGCCTGCACGTTGTGCCTTTCAGCTCTATGGCAATGTGGCACACCCAGAGCAGAAGTTCTACTTCAGCCAGAGCAGGCCTGCAAAGAAACTGCGTTTCACAGGCCGTTGTAAGAGATGTTCCCGGTAGACTGTGAGAGCACTGTGCAGAGCGAGTTGTTTCTTAGCTTCCCAAGAGCTGGAAGGAAGATGCTTTTGGGCCGAAATCGCCCTTTGGAAAGAAGACAGCACTTTGTGCCTTGCAGCTCTAGGGCAATGTAGGACACGCAGAGCAGAAGATGTACTTCAGCCAGATGAGGCCTGCAAAGAAACTGCGTTTCACATTTCTTTGTAACAGATGTCCCTGTAGGCAGGAAGCAAGATGCTTTGGGGCCCATCTCGCCCTTTGGAAAGAAGACTGCACGTTGTGCCTTTCAGCTCTAGGGCAATGTAGCACACCCAGAGCAGAAGTTCTACTTCAGCCAGAGCAGGCCTGCAAAGAAACTGCGTTTCACAGGCCTTTGTAAGAGATGTTCCCGGTAGGCTGTAAGAGCACTGTGCAGAGCGAGTTGTTTCTTAGCTTCCCAAAGAGCTGCAAGCAAGATGCTTTGAGGACCAACTCGCCCTTTGGAAAGGAGACTGCACGTTGTGCCTTTAGGCTCTAGAGCAATGTTGCACACCCAGAGCAGAAGTTCTACTTCAGCCAGATGAGGCATGCAAAGAAACTGCGTTTCACAGGCCTCTGTAACAGATGTCTTGGTAGGCTGGAAGCAAGATGCTTTGGGGCCCAACTCGCCCTTTGGAAAGAAGACTGCACCTTGTGCCGTTCAGCTCTAGGGCAATGTGTCACACCCAGAGCACAAGTTCTACTTCAGCCAGAACAGGCCTGCAAAGAAACTGCGTTTCACAGGCCTTTGTAAGAGATGTTCCCGGTAGGCTGTAAGAGCACTGTGCAGAGCGAGCTGTTTCTTAGCTTCCCAAAGAGCTGGAAGCAAGCTGCTTTGGGGCCCAACTCGCACAGTGTTAAGAAGCCTGCACGTTGTGCCTTTCAGCTCTATGGCAGTGTAGCACACACAGAGCCGAAGTTCTGCTTCAGAGAGAACAGGCCTGCAAAGAAACTGCGTTTCACATGCCTTTGTAAGAGATGTTCCCGGTAGGCTGTAAGAGCACTGTGCAGAGCGAGTTGTTTCTTAGCTTCCGAAAGAGCTGGAAGCTACATGCTATGGGGCCCAACTCGGCCTTTGGAAAGGAGACTGCACAGTGTGCCTTTCAGCTCTAGGGCAATGTAGCACACTCAGAGCAGAAGACCTACTTCAGCCAGCGCAGGCATGCAAAGAACCTGCGTTTCACAGGCCTTTGTAAGAGATGTTCCCGTTTGGTTGTAAGCGTGATGTGCAGTGCGATTTGTTTCTTAGCTTCCCAAAGAGCTGGAAGCAAGATGCTTTGGGGCCCAAATCGCCCTTTGGAAAGTAGACAGCACTTTGTGCCTTGCAGCTCTAGGGCAAGGTAGCACACCCAGAGCAGAAGTTCTACTTCAGCCAGATCAGGCCTGCAAAGAAACTGCGTTTCACAGGCCTTTGTAACAGATGTCACGGTAGGCAGGAAGCAAGAGGCTTTGGGGCCCATCTCGCCCTTTGGAAAGAAGACTGCACGTTGTGCCTTTGAGCTCTAGGGCAATGTAGCACACCCACAGCTGAAGTTCTACTTCAGCCAGATCAGGCCTGCAAAGAAACTGCGTTTCACAGGCCTTTGTAAGAGATCTTCCCGGTAGGCTGTAAGAGCACTGTGCAGAGCGAGTTGTTTCTTAGCTTCCCAAAGTGCTGGAAGCAAGATGCTTTGGTGCCCAACTCGCCCTTTGGAAAGGAGACGGCACGTTGTGCCTTTCATCTCTAGGGCAATGTGGCACACCCAGAGCAGAAGTTCTACTCCAGCCAGGTGAGGCCTGCAAAGAAACTGCGTTTCACAGGCCTTTGTAAGAGATGTTCCCGGTAGGCTGTAAGAGCACTGTGCAGAGCGATTTGTTACTTAGCTTTCCAAAGAGCTGGAAGCAAGATGCTTTGGGGCCCAACTCGCCCTTTGTTAAGAAGCCTGCACGTTGTGCCTTTCAGCCCTAGGGCAATGTGGCACACACAGAGCAGAAGTTCTACTTCAGCCAGATCAGGCCTGCAAAGAAACTGCGTTTCACAGGCCTTTGTAAGAGAAGTGCCCGGTAGGCTGTAAGAGCACTGTGCAGAGCGAGTTGTTTCTCAGCTTTCCAAAGAGCTGGAAGAAAGATGCTTTGTGGCCCAACTCGCCCTTTGGAAAGGAGACTGCACGTTGTGCCTTTCAGGCCTAGGGCAATGTGGCACACCCAGAGCCGAAGTTCTACTTCAGCCAGATCAGGCCTGCAAAGAAACTGAGTTTCACAGGCCTTTGTAAGAGTTGTTCCCGGTAGGCTGTAAGAACACTGTGCAGAGCGAGTTGTTTCATAACTTCCCAAAGAGCTGCAAGCAAGATGCTTTGGGGCCCAACTCGGCCTTTGTTAAGAAGCCTGCACGTTGTGCCTTCCAGCTCTATGGCAATGTAGCACACTCAGAGCAGAAGTTCTACTTCAGCCAGAACAGGCCTGCAAAGGAACGGCGTTTCACAGGCCTTTGTAAGAGATGTTCCCAGTAGGCTGTAAGAGCACTGTGCAGAGCGAGCTGTTTCTTAGCTTCCCAAAGAGCTGGAAGCAAGATGCTTTGGGGCCCAACTCGCACTTTGTTAAGAAGCCTGCACGTTGTGCCTTTCAGCTCTATGGCAGTGTAGCACACACAGAGCAGAAGTTCTACTTCAGAGAGAACATGCCTGCAAAGAAACTGCGTTTCACATCCCTGTGTAAGAGATGTTCCCGGTAGGCTGTAAGAGCACTGTGTAGAGAGATTTGTTTCTTAGCTTCCGAAAGAGCTGGAAGCAACATGCTATGGGGCCCAACTCGGCCTTTGGAAAGGAGACTGCACAGTGTGCCTTTCAGCTCTAGGGCAATGTAGCACACTCAGAGCAGAAGATCTACTTCAGCCAGCGCAGGCATGCAAAGAACCTGCGTTTCACAGGCCTTTGTAAGGGATGTTCCCGTTTGGTTGTAAGAGTGATGTGCAGAGCGATTTGTTTCTTAGCTTCCCAAAGAGCTGGAAGCAAGATGCTTTGGGGCCCAAATCGCCCTTTGGAAAGCAGACAGCACTTTGTGCCTTGCAGCTCTAGGGCAAGGTAGCACACCCAGAGCAGAAGTTCTACTTCAGCCAGATCAGGCCTGCAAAGAAACTGCGTTTCACAGGCCTTTGTAACAGATGTCACGGTAGGCAGGAAGCAAGAGGCTTTGGGGCCCATCTCGCCCTTTGGAAAGAAGACTGCACGTTGTGCCTTTGAGCTCTAGGGCAATGTAGCACACCCAGAGCTGAAGTTCTACTTCAGCCAGATCAGGCCTGCAAAGAAACTGCGTTTCACAGGCCTTTGTAAGAGATCTTCCCGGTAGGCTGTCAGAGCACTGTGCAGAGCGACTTGTTTCATAGCTTCCCAAAGAGCTGAATGCAAGATGCTTTGGGGCCCAACTCGCCCTTTCGAAAGAAGATAGAACTTTGTGTCTTGCAGCTCTAAGGCAAGGTAGCACACCCAGAGCAGAAGTTCTACTTCAGCCAGAGCAGGCCTGCAAAGAAACTGCGTTTCACAGGCCTTTGTAAGAGATGTTCCCGGTAGGCTGTAAGAGCACTGTGCAGAACGAGTTGTTTCTTAGCTTCCCAAAGAGCTGCAAGCAAGATGCTTTGGGAACCATCTCGCTCTTTGGAAAGGAGACTGCACGTTGTGCCTTTAGGCTCTAGAGCAATGTTGCACACCCAGAGCAGAAGTTCTACTTCAGCCAGATGAGGCATGCAAAGAACCTGCGTTTCACAGGACTTTGTAAGAGATGTTCCCGATTGGTTGTAAGAGTGATGTGCAGAACGATTTGTTTCTTAGCTTCCCACAGAGCTGGAAGCAAGATGCTTTGGGGCCCAACTCGCCCTTTGGAAAGGAGACGGCACGTTGTGCCTTTCATCTCTAGGGCAATGTGGCACACCCAGAGCAGAAGTTCTACTCCAGCCAGGTGAGGCCTGCAAAGAAACTGCGTTTCACAGGCCTTTGTAAGAGATGTTCCCGGTAGGCTGTAAGAGCACTGTGCAGAGCGATTTGTTTCTTAGCTTACCAAAGAGCTGGAAGCAAGATGCTTTGGGGCCCAACTCGCCCTTTGTTAAGAAGCCTGCACGTTGAGCCTTTCAGCTCTAGGGCAATGTGGCACACCCACAGCAGAAGTTCTACTTCAGCTAGATGAGGCCTGCAAAGAAATTGCGTTTCACAGGAATTTGTAAGAGATGTTCCCGGTAGGCTGTAAGAGCACTGTGCAGAGCGAGTTGTTTCTTAGCTTTCCAAAGAGCTGCAAGCAAGATGCTTTGGGGACCAACTCGACCTTTGGAAAGGAGACTGCACGTTGTGCCTTTCAGCCCTAGGGCAATGTGGCACACACAGAGCAGAAGTTCTACTTCAGCCAGATCAGGCCTGCAAAGAAACTGCGTTTCACAGGCCTTTGTAAGAGAAGTGCCCGGTAGGCTGTAAGAGCACTGTGCAGAGCGAGTTGTTTCTCAGCTTTCCAAAGAGCTGGAAGAAAGATGCTTTGTGGCCCAACTCGCCCTTTGGAAAGGAGACTGCACGTTGTGCCTTTCAGGCCTAGGGCAATGTGGCACACCCAGAGCAGAAGTTCTACTTCAGCCAGATCAGGCCTGCAAAGAAACCGAGTTTCACAGGCCTTTGTAAGAGTTGTTCCCGGTAGGCTGTAAGAACACTGTGCAGAGCGAGTTGTTTCATAACTTCCCAAAGAGCTGCAAGCAAGATGCTTTGGGGCCCAACTCGGCCTTTGTTAAGAAGCCTGCCCGTTGTGCCTTCCAGCTCTATGGCAATGTAGCACACTCAGAGCAGAAGTTCTACTTCAGCCAGAACAGGCCTGCAAAGGAACGGCGTTTCACAGGCCTTTGTAAGAGATGTTCCCAGTAGGCTGTAAGAGCACTGTGCAGAGCGAGCTGTTTCTTAGCTTCCCAAAGAGCTGGAAGCAAGATGCTTTGGGGCCCAACTCGCACTTTGTTAAGAAGCCTGCATGTTGTGCCTTTCAGCTCTATGGCAGTGTAGCACACACAGAGCAGAAGTTCTACTTCAGAGAGAACATGCCTGCAAAGAAACTGCATTTCACATCCCCGTGTAAGAGATGTTCCCGGTAGGCTGTAAGAGCACTGTGTAGAGCGATTTGTTTCTTAGCTTCCGAAAGAGCTGGAAGCAACATGCTATGGGGCACAACTCGGCCTTTGGAAAGGAGACTGCACAGTGTGCCTTTCAGCTCTAGGGCAATGTAGCACACTCAGAGCAGAAGATCTACTTCAGCCAGCGCAGGCATGCAAAGAACCTGCGTTTCACAGGCCTTTGTAAGGGATGTTCCCGTTTGGTTGTAAGAGTGATGTGCAGAGCGATTTGTTTCTTAGCTTCCCAAAGAGCTGGAAGCAAGATGCTTTGGGGCCCAAATCGCCCTTTGGAAAGTAGACAGCACTTTGTGCCTTGCAGCTCTAGGGCAAGGTAGCACACCCAGAGCAGAAGTTCTACTTCAGCCAGATCAGGCCTGCAAAGAAACTGCGTTTCACAGGCCTTTGTAACAGATGTCCTGGTAGGCTGGAAGCAAGATGCTGTGGGGCCCAACTCGCCCTTTGGAAAGAAGACTGCACATTGTGCCGTTCAGCTGCAAGGCAAGGTAGCACACCCAGAGCAGAAGTTCTACTTCAACCAGATCAGGCCTGCAAAGATACTGCGTTTCACAGGCCTTTTTAAGAGATGTTCCCGGTAGACTGTGAGAGAACTGTGCTGAGCGAGTTGTTTGTTAGCTTCCCAAGAGCTAGAAGCAAGATGCTTTGGGGCGCAAATCGCCCTTTGGAAAGAAGACAGCACTTTGTGCCTTGCAGCTCTAAGGCAATGTATGACACCCAGAGCAGAAGTTCTACATCAGACAGATCAGGCCTGCAAAGAAAGTGCGTTTCACAGACCTTTGTAACAGATGTCCCGGTAGGCAGGAAGCAAGATGCTTTGGGTCCCATCTCACCCTTTGGAAAGTACACTGCACGTTGTGCCTTTCAGCTCTAGGGCAATGTAGCACACCCAGAGGAGAAGTTCTACTTCAGCCAGATCAGGCCTGCAAGGAAACTGCGTTTCACAGGCCTTTGTAAGAGATGTTTCCGGTAGGCTGTAAGAGCACTGTGCAGAGTGAGTTGTTTCTTAGCTTCCCAAAGAGCTGGAAGCAAGATGCATTGGGGACCAACTCGCCGTTTGTTAAGAAGCCTGAACCTTGTGCCTTTAAGCTCTAGGGGATTGTAGCACACTCAGAGCAGAAAATCTACTTCAGCCAGATCAGGCCTGCAAAGAAACTGCGTTTCACATGCTGTTGTAGCTGATGTTCCGGTTGGCTGGAAGTAAGATGCTTTGGGGCCCAACTCGTCCTTTGGAAAGAAGACTGCACGTTGTGCCTTCCAGCTCTAGGGCAATGTGGCACACCAAGAGCAGAAGTTCTACTTCAGCCAGATCAGGCTGCAAAGAAACTGCGTTTCACAGGCCTTTGTAAGAGATGTTCCCGGTAGGCTGTAAGAGCACTGTCCAGAGTGAGCTGTTTCTTAGCTTTCCAAAGAGCTGGAAGCAAGATGCTTTGGGACCCAACACGCCCTTTGGAAAGGAGACTGCATGTGGTGCCTTTCAGCTCTAGGGCAATGTGGCACACCCAGAGCAGAAGTTCTACTTCAGCCGGATGCGGCCTGGAAGGAAACTGCGTTTCACATGCCTTTCTAAGAGATGCTCCCGGTAGGCTGTAAGAGCACAGTGCAGAGCGAGTTGTTTCTTAGCTTGCCAAAGAGCTTGAAGCCAGATGCATTGGGGCCCAACTCGCCCTTTGTTAAGAAGCCTGCACGTTGTGCCTTTCAGCTCTATGGCAATGTGGCACACCCAGAGCAGAAGTTCTACTTCAGCCAGATCAGGCCTGCAAAGAAACTGCGTTTCACAGCCCTTTGTAACAGATGTCCCTGTAGGCAGGAAGCAAGATGCTTTGGGGCCCATCTCGCCCTTTGAAAAGAAGACTGCACGTTGTGCCTTTCAGCTCTAGGGCAATGTAGCACACAGAGAGCAGAAGTTCTACTTCAGCCAGATCAGGCCTGCAAAGAAACTGCGTTTGACAGGCCTTTGTAAGAGATGTTCCTGGTAGGCTGTAAGAGCACTGTGCAGAGCCAGTTGTTTCTTAGATTCCAAGAGCTGGAAGCAAGATGCTTTGAGGTCCAACTCGCCCTTTGTAAAGAAGACAGCACGTTGTCCCTTTCAGCTCTAGGGCAATGTAGCACACCCAGAGCAGAAGTTCTACTTCAGCCAGATCAGGCCTGCAAAGAAACTGCGTTTCACAGGCCTTTGTAAGAGATGTTCCCGGTAGGCTGTAAGAGCTGTGTGCAGAGTAAGTTGTTTCTTAGCTTCCCAAAGAGCTGGAAGCAAGATGCTTTGGGGCCCAACTCGCCCTTTGGAAAGGAGACTGCACGTTCTGCCTTTCAGCTCTAGGGCAATGTAGCTGCACCCAAAGCAGATGTTCTACTTTAGCCAGCTCAGGCCTGCAACGAAACTGCGTATCACAGGCCTTTGTGAGAGATGTTCACAGTAGGCTGTAAGAGCACTGTGCAGAGCGAGCTGTTTCTTAGCTTCCCAAAGAGCTGCAAGCAAGATGCTTTGGGGCCCAACTCGCACTTTGTTAAGAAGCCTGCACATTGTGCCTTCAGCTCTATGGCAGTGTAGCACACACAGAGCAGAAGTTCTACTTCAGAGAGAACAGGCCTGCAAAGAAACTGCGTTTCACATGCCTTTGTAAGAGATGTTCCCGGTAGGCTGTAAGAGCACTGTGTAGAGCGATTTGTTTCTTAGCTTCCGAAAGAGCTGGAAGCAACATGCTATGGGGCCCAACTCGGCCTTTGGAAAGGAGACTGCACAGTGCGCCTTTCAGCTCTAGGGCAATGTAGCACACTCAGAGCAGAAGATCTACTTCTGCCAGAGCAGGCCTGCAAAGAACCTGCGTTTCACAGGCCTTTGTAAGAGATGTTCCCGGTAGGCTGTAAGACCACTGTGCAGAGCGAGTTGTTTCCCAGCTTCCCAAAGATCTGCAAGCAAGATGTTTTGGGGCCCAAGCCGCCCTTTGTTAAGAAGCCGGCACATTGTGGCTTTCAGCTCTAGGGCAATGTAGCACACCCAGAGCAGAAGTTCTACTTCAGCCAGATCAGGCCTGCAAAGAAACCGCGTTTCACTGGCCTTTGTAGGAGATGTTCCCGGTAGGCTGTAAGAGCACTGTTGCGAGCGACTTGTTTCTTAGCTTCCCAAAGAGCTGAAAGCAAGATGATTTGGGGCCCAACTCGCCCTTTGGAAAGAAGACAGAGCTTTGTGCCTTTAGGCTCTAGAGCAATGTTGCACACCCAGAGCAGAAGTTCTACTTCAGCCAGATGAGGCCTTCAAAGAAACTGCGTTTCACAGGCCTTTGTAACAGATGTCCTGGTAGGCTGGAAGCAAGATGTATTGGGGCCCAACTCGCCGTTTGGAAAGAAGACTGCACATTGTGCCGTTCAGCTCTAGGGCAATGTAGCACACCCAGAGCAGAAGTTCTACTTCAACCAGATCAGGCCTCCAAAGAAACTGCGTTTCACAGGCCTTTGTAAGGGATGGTCCCGGTAGGCTGTAAGAGCACTGTGCAGAGCAAGTTGTATCTTAGCTTCCCAAAGAGCTGGAAGCAAGATGCTTTGGGGCCCAACTCGCCCTTGGTTAAGAAGCCTGCACGTTGTGACTTTCAGCTCTAGGGCAATGTGGCACCTCCAGAGCAGAGGTTCTACTTCAGCCTGATGAGGCCTGCAAAGAAACTGCGTTTCACAGACCTTTGTAAGAGATGTTCCCGGTAGGCTGTAGGAGCACTGTGCAGAGCGATTTGTTTCTTAGCTTCCCAAGAGCTGGAAGCAAGATGATTTGGGGCCCAACTCGCCCTTTGGAAAGGATACAGCACGTTGTCCCTTTCAGCTCCAGTGCAATGTAGCACACCCAGAGCAGAAGTTCTACTTCAGCCAGATCACTCCTGCTAAGAAACTGCGTTTCACAGGCCTCTGTAACAGATGTCACGGTAGGCAGGAAGCAAGATGCTTTGGGGCTCAACTCGCCCTTTGGAAAGAAGACTGCACGTTGTGCCTTTGAGCTCTAGGGCAATGTGGCACACCCAGAGAAGAAGTTCTACTTCAGCCAGATCAGGACTGCAAAGAAACTGCGTTTCACAGGCTTTTGTGAGAGATGTTCCCGGTAGGCTGTAAGAGCACTGTGCAGAGCGAGTTGTTTCTTATCTTCCCAAAGAGCTGGAACCAAGATGCTTTGGGGCCCAACTCGCCCTTTGGAAAGGAGACTGCACGTTGTGCCTTTCAGCTCTAGGGCAATGTGGCACACCCAGAGCAGAAGTTCTACTTCGGCAAGATGAGGCCTTCAAAGAAAATGCGTTTCACAGGCCTTTGTAAGAGATGTTCCCGGTAGGCTGTAAGAGCTATGTGCAGAGCAAGTTGTTTCTTATCTTTCCAAAGAGCTGGAAGCAAGATGCTTTGGGGCCCAACTCGCCCTTTGGAAAGAAGCTGCACATTGTGCCTTTCAGCTCTAGGGCAGTGTAGCACACCCAGAGCAGAAGTTCTACTTCAGCCAGATCAGGCCTGCAAAGAAACTGCGTTTCACAGGCCTTTTTAATGGATGTTCCCGGTTGGCTGTAAGAGCACTGTGCAGAGCGGGTTGTTTCTTAGCTTCCCAAAGAGCTGGAGACAAGATGCTTCGGGGCCCAAATCGCCCTTTGGAAAGAAGACAGCACTTTGTGCCTTGCAGCTCTAGGGCAAGGTAGCACACCCAGAGCAGAAGTTCTACTTCAGCCAGATCAGGCCTGCAAAGAAACTGCGTTTCACAGGCCTCTGTAACAGATGTACCGCTAGGCAGGAAGCAAGATGCTTTGGGGCCCAACTCGCCCTTTGGAAAGAAGACTGCACGTTGTGCCTTTCAGCCCTAGGGCAATGTGGCACACCCAGAGCAGAAGTTCTACTTCAGCCAAAACAGGCCTGCAAAGGAACTGCGTTTCACATGCCTTTGTAAGAGATGTTCCCGGTAGGCTGTAAGAGCACTGTGCAGAGCGAGTTGTTATTTAGCTTCCGAAAGAGATGAAAGCAAGATGCTTTGGGGCCCATCTCGACCTTTGGAAAGGAGACTGCACGTTGTGCCTTTCAGCTCTAGGGCAATGTGGCACACCCAGAGCAGAAGTTCTACTTCAGCCAGATCAGGCCTGCAAAGAAACTGAGTTTCACAGTCCTTTGTAAGACATGTTCCCCCTAGGCTGTAAGAGCACTGTGCAGAGCGAGTTGTTTCTTAGCTTCCCAAAGAGCTGAATGCAAGATGCTTTGGGGCCCAACTCGTCCTTTGGAAAGAAGACAGAACTTTGTGCCTTGCAGCTCTAAGGTAAGGTAGCACACCCAGAGCAGAAGTTCTACTTCAGCCAGATCAGGCCTGCAAAGAAACTGCGTTTCACAGTCCTTTGTAAGACATGCTCCCCCTAGGCTGTAAGAGCACTGTGCAGAGCGAGTTGTTTCTTAGCTTCCCAAAGAGCTGCAAGCAAGATGCTTTGGGGACCAACTCGCCCTTTGGAAAGGAGACTGCACGTTGTGCCTTTCAGCCCTAGGGCAATGTGGCACACCCAGAGCAGAAGTTCTACTTCAGCCAGATCAGGCCTGCAAAGAAACTGAGTTTCACAGGCCTTTGTAAGAGTTGTTCCCGGTAGGCTGTAAGAACACTGTGCAGAGCGAGTTGTTTCCCAGCTTCCCAAAGATCTGCAAGCAAGATGCTTTGGGCCCCAGCTCACCTTTTGGACAGGAGACTGCACGTAGTGCCTTTCAGTTCTAGGGCAATGTGGCACACCCAGAGCAGAAGTTCTACTCCAGCCACATGACGCCTGCAAAGAAACTGCATTTCACAGGCCTTTGTAACAGATGTCCCGGTAGGCTGGAAGCAAGATGCTTTAGGGCCCAATTCGCCTTTTGGAAAGAAGACTGCACATTGTGCCGTTCAGCTTAGGGCAATGTAGCACACCCAGAGCAGAAGTTCTACTTCAACCAGATCAGGCCTGCAAAGAAACTGCGTTTCACAGGTCTTTGTAAGGGATGTTCCCGGTAGGCTGTAAGAGCACTGTGCACAGCGAGTTGTTTCCCAGCTTCCCAAAGATCTGCAAGCAAGATGCTTTGGATCCCAACTCACCTTTTGGAAAGGAGACTGCACGTTGTGCCTTTCAGCTCTAGGGCAATGTGGCACACCCAGAGCAGAAGTTCTACTTCAGCCAGGTGAGGCCTGCAAAGAAACTGCGTTTCACAGGCCTTTGTAAGGGATGTTCCCGGTAGGCTGTAAGAGCACTGTGCAGAGCGAGTTGTTTCTTAGCTTCCCAAAGAGCTGGAAGCAAGATGCTTTGGGGCCCAAATCGCCCTTTGGAAAGAAGACAGCACTTTGTGCCTTGCAGCTCTAGGGCAAGGTATCACACCCAGAGCAGAAGTTCTACTTCAGCCAGATCAGGCCTGCAAAGAAACTGCATTACACAGGCCTCTGTAACAGATGTCCCGCTGGGTAGGAAGCAAGATGCTTTGGGGCCCAACTCGCCCTTTGGAAAGAAGACTGCACGTTGTGCCTTTCAGCCCTAGTGCAATGTGGCACACCCAGAGCAGAAGTTCTACTTCAGCCAGATCAGGCCTGCAAGGAAACTGCGTTTCACAGGCCTTTGTAAGACATGTTCCCGGTAGGCTGTAAGAACACTGTGCAGAGTGAGCTGTTTCTTAGCTTCCCAAAGAGCTCTAAGCAAATGCTTTGGGGCCCAACTCGCCCTTTGTTAAGAAACCTGCACGTTGTGCCTTTCAGCTCTATGGCCATGTAGCACACTCAGAGCAGAAGTTCTACTTCAGCCAGAACAGGCCTGCAAAGGAACTGCGTTTCACATGCCTTTGTAAGAGATGTTCCCGGTAGGCTGTAAGAGCACTGTGCAGAGCGAGTTGTTATTTAGCTTCCGAAAGAGATGGAAGCAAGATGCTTTGGGGCCGATCACGACCTTTGGAAAGCAGAGTGCACGTTGTGCCTTTCAGCCCTAGTGCAATGTGGCACACCCAGAGCAGAAGTTCTACTTCAGCCAGAGCAGACCTGCAAAGAACCTGCGTTTCACAGGCCTTTGTAAGAGATGTTCCCAGTAGGCTGTAAGACCACTGTGCAGAGCGAGTTGTTTCCCAGCTTCCCAAAGATCTGCAAGCAAGATGCTTTGGGGCCCAAGTCGCCCTTTGTTAAGAAGCCGGCACGTTGTGGCTTTCAGCTCTAGGACAATGTAGCACACCCAGAGCAGAAGTTCTACTTCAGCCAGATCAGGCCTGCAAAGAAACCGCGTTTCACTGGCCTTTGTAGGAGATGTTCCCGGTAGGCTGTAAGAGCACTGTTGCGAGCGACTTGTTTCTTAGCTTCCCAAAGAGCTGAAAGCAAGATGATTTGGGGCCCAACTCGCCCTTTGGAAAGAAGACAGAACTTTGTGCCTTGCAGCTCTAAGGCAAGGTAGCACACCCAGAGCAGAAGTTCTACTTCAGCCAGATCAGGCCTACACAGAAACTGTGTTTCACAGGCCTCTGTAAGAGAAGTTCCCGGTAGGCTGTAAGAGCACTGTGCAGAGTAAGTTGTTTCTTTGCTTCCCAAAGAGCTGGAAGCAAGATGCATTGGGGCCAACTCGCCGTTTGTTAAGAAGCCTGAACGTTGTGACTTTCAGCTCTAGGGGATTTTAGAACACTCAGAGCAGAAATTCCACTTCAGCCAGCTCAGGCCTGGAAATAAACTGCGTTTCACAGGCCTTTGTAGCAGATGTCACGGTTGGCTGGAAGCAAGAGGCTTTGGGGCCCAACTCGCCCTTTGTTAAGAAGCCTGCACGTTGTGCCTTTCAGCTCCAGGGCAATGTGGCACACCCAGAGCAGACGTTCCTCTTCAGCCAGATGAGACTTGCAAGGAACTGCATTTCACAGGCCTTTGTAAGAGATGTTCCTGGTAGGCTGTAAGAGCACTGTTCAGGGCGAGTTGTTTCTTAGCTTCCCAAAGAGCTGGAAGCAAGATGCTTTTGGGCTCAACTCGCCCTTTGGAAAGGAGACTGCACGTTGTGCCTTTCAGCTCTAGGGCAATGTAGCACACCCAGAGCAGAAGTTCTACTTCAGCCAGATCAGGCCTGCAAAGATACTGCGTTTCAAAGGCCTTTTTAAGAGATGTTCCCGGTAGACTGTGAGAGAACTGTGCTGAGCGAGTTGTTTGTTAGCTTCCCAAGAGCTGGAAGCAAGATGCTTTGGGGCGCAAATCGCCCTTTGGAAAGAAGACAGCACTTTGTGCCTTGCAGCTCTAAGGCAATGTATGACACCCAGAGCAGAAGTTCTACATCAGACAGATCAGGCCTGCAAAGAAAGTGCGTTTCACAGACCTTTGTAACAGATGTCCCGGTAGGCAGGAAGCAAGATGCTTTGGGTCCCATCTCGCCCTTTGGAAAGTACACTGCACGTTGTGCCTTTCAGCTCTAGGGCAATGTAGCACACCCAGAGGAGAAGTTCTACTTCAGCCAGATCAGGCCTGCAAGGAAACTGCGTTTCACAGGCCTTTGTAAGAGATGTTTCCGGTAGGCTGTAAGAGCACTGTGCAGAGCGAGTTGTTTCTTAGCTTCCCAAAGAGCTGGAAGCAAGATGCATTGGGGCCCAACTCGCCGTTTGTTAAGAAGCCTCAACCTTGTGCCTTTCAGCTCTAGGGGATTGTAGCACACTCAGAGCAGAAAATCTACTTCAGCCAGATCAGGCCTGCAAAGAAACTGCGTTTCACAGGCTGTTGTAGCTGATGTTCCGGTTGGCTGGAAGCAAGATGCTTTGGGGCCCAACTCGTCCTTTGGAAACAAGACTGCACGTTGTGCCTTCCAGCTCTAGGGCAATGTGGCACACCAAGAGCAGAAGTTCTACTTCAGCCAGATCAGGCCTGCAGAGATACTGCGTTTCAAAGGCCTTTTTAAGAGATGTTCCCGGTAGACTGTGAGAGAACTGTGCTGAGCGAGTTGTTTCTTAGCTTCCCAAGAGCTGGAAGCAAGATGCTTTGGGGCCCAAATCGCCCTTTGGAAAGAAGACAGCACTTTGTGCCTTGCAGCTCTAGGGCAATGTAGGACACCCAGAGCAGAAGTTCAACTTCACCCAGATCAGGCCTGCAAAGAAAGTGCGTTTCACAGCCCTTTGTGACAGATGTCCCGGTAGGCACGAAGCAAGATGCTTTGGGGCCCAACTCGTCCTTTGGAAACAAGACTGCACGTTGTGCCTTCCAGCTCTAGGGCAATGTGGCACACCAAGAGCAGAAGTTCTACTTCAGCCAGATAAGGCTGCAAAGAAACTGCGTTTCACAGGCCTTTGTAAGAGATGTTCCCGGTAGGCTGTAAGAGCACTGTCCAGAGTGAGCTGTTTCTTAGCTTTCCAAAGAGCTGGAAGCAAGACGCTTTGGGACACAACACGCCCTTTGGAAAGAAGACTGCATGTGGTGCCTTTCAGCTCTAGGGCAATGTGGCACACCCAGAGCAGAAGTTCTACTTCAGCCAGATGAGGCCTTCAAAGAAAATGCGTTTCACAGGCCGTTGTAAGAGATGTTCCCGGTAGACTGTGAGAGCACTGTGCAGAGCGAGTTGTTTCTTAGCTTCCCAAGAGCTGGAAGGAAGATGCTTTTGGGCCGAAATCGCCCTTTGGAAAGAAGACAGCACTTTGTGCCTTGCAGCTCTAGGGCAATGTAGGACACGCAGAGCAGAAGATGTACTTCAGCCAGATGAGGCCTGCAAAGAAACTGCGTTTCACAGTTCTTTGTAACAGATGTCCCTGTGGGCAGGAAGCAAGATGCTTTGGGGCCCATCTCGCCCTTTGGAAAGAAGACTGCACGTTGTGCCTTTCAGCTCTAGGGCAATGTAGCACACCCAGAGCAGAAGTTCTACTTCAGCCAGATCAGGCCTGCAAAGAACCTGCGTTTGACAGGCATTTTTAAGAGATGTTCCTGGTAGGCTGTAAGAGCACTGTGCAGAGCCAGTTGTTTCTTAGCTTCCAAGAGCTGGAAGCAAGATGCTTTGAGGTCCAACTCGCCCTTTGGAAAGGAGACAGCACATTGTCCCTTTCAGCTCTAGGGCAATGTAGCACACCCAGAGCAGAAGTTCTACTTCAGCCAGATCAGGCCTGCAAAGAAACTGCGTTTCACAGGCCTTTGTAAGAGATGTCCCCGGTAGGCTGTAAGAGCTGTGTGCAGAGTAAGTTGTTTCTTAGCTTCCCAAAGAGCTGGAAGCAAGATGCATTGGGGCCAACTCGCCGTTTGTTAAGAAGCCTGAACGTTGTGACTTTCAGCTCTAGGGGATTGTAGCACACTCAGAGCAGAAATTCTACTTCAGCCAGCTCAGGCCTGGAAATAAACTGCGTTTCACAGGCCTTTGTAGCAGATGTCACGGTTGGCTGGAAGCAAGATGCTATGGGGCCCAACTCGCCATTTGGAAAGAAGCTGCACATTGTGCCTTGCAGCTCTAGGGCAATGTATGATACGCAGAGCAGAAGTTCCACTTCAGCAAGATCAGGCCTGCAAAGAAACTGCGTTTCACAGCCCTTTGTAACTGATGTCCCTGTAGGCAGGAAGCAAGATGCTTTGGGGCCCATCTCGCCCTTTGGAAAGAACACTGCACGTTGTGCCTTTCAGCTCTAGGGCAATGTAGCACACCCAGAGCAGAAGTTCGTATTCAGCCAGATCAGGCCTGCAAAGAAACTGAGTTTCACAGGCCTTTGTAAGAGATGTTCCTGGTAGGCTGTAAGAGCACTGTGCAGAGCGAGTTGTTTCTTAGCTTCGCAATGAGCTGGAACCAAGATGCTTTGGGGCCCAACTCGCCCATTTTAAAGGAGACTGCACGTTGTGCCTTTCAGCTCTAGGGCAATGTGGCACACCCAGAGCAGAAGTTCTACTTCAGCCAGATCAGGCCTGCATAGAAACTGCGTTTCACAGGCCATTGTAAGAGATGTTCCTGGTAGGCTGTAAGAGCACTGTTCAGGGCGAGTTGTTTCTTAGCTTCCCAAAGAGCTGGAAGCAAGATGCTTTTGGGCTCAACTCGCCTTTTGGAAAGAAGACTGCACGTTGTGCCTTTCAGCTCTAGGGCAATGTAGCACACTCAGAGCAGAAGTTCTACTTCAGCCAGATCAGGCCTGCAGAGATACTGCGTTTCAAAGGCCTTTTTAAGAGATGTTCCCGGTAGACTGTGAGAGAACTGTGCTGAGCGAGTTGTTTCTTAGCTTCCCAAGAGCTGGAAGCAAGATGCTTTGGGGCCCAA
Organism: Equus caballus; assembly: GCF_041296265.1. Taxonomy (NCBI): domain Eukaryota; kingdom Metazoa; phylum Chordata; class Mammalia; order Perissodactyla; family Equidae; genus Equus; species Equus caballus. The sequence continues at coordinate 19,427,779 of NC_091695.1, forward strand.
ATCGCCCTTTGGAAAGAAGACAGCACTTTGTGCCTTGCAGCTCTAGGGCAATGTAGGACACCCAGAGCAGAAGTTCAACTTCACTCAGATCAGGCCTGCAAAGAAAGTGCGTTTCACAGCCCTTTGTGACAGATGTCCCGGTAGGCAGGAAGCAAGATGCTTTGGGGCTCAACTCGCCCTTTGGAAAGAAGACTGCACGTTGTGCCTTTCAGCTCTAGGGCAATGTGGCACACCCAGAGAAGAAGTTCTACTTCAGCCAGATCAGGACTGCAAAGAAACTGCGTTTCACAGGCTTTTGTGAGAGATGTTCCCGGTAGGCTGTAAGAGCACTGTGCAGAGCGAGTTGTTTCTTATCTTCCCAAAGAGCTGGAACCAAGATGCTTTGGGGCCCAACTCGCCCTTTGGAAAGGAGACTGCACGTTGTGCCTTTCAGCTCTAGGGCAATGTGGCACACCCAGAGCAGAAGTTCTACTTCGGCAAGATGAGGCCTTCAAAGAAAATGCGTTTCACAGGCCTTTGTAAGAGATGTTCCCGGTAGGCAGTAAGAGCTATGTGCAGAGCGAGTTGTTTCTTAGCTTCCCAAAGAGCTGGGAGCAAGATGCTTTGGGGTCCAACTCGCCCTTTGGAAAGAAGCTGCACATTGTGCCTTGCAGCTCTAGGGCAATGTATGACACGCAGAGCAGAAGATCCACTTCAGCAAGATCAGGCCTGCAAAGAAACTGCGTTTCACAGCCCATTGTAACTGATGTCCCTGTAGGCAGGAAGCAAGATGCTTTGGGGCCCATCTCGCCCTTTGGAAAGAACACTTCACGTTGCGCCTTTCACCTCTAGGGCAATGTAGCACACCCAGAGCAGAAGTTCGTATTCAGCCAGATCAGGCCTGCAAAGAAACTGAGTTTCACAGGCCTTTGTAAGAGATGTTCCTGGTAGGCTGTAAGAGCACTGTGCAGAGCGAGTTGTTTCTTAGATTCCCAATGAGCTGGAACCAAGATGATTTGGGGCCCAACTCGCCCTTTGGAAAGAGGACTGCACGTTGCGCCTTTCAGCTCTAGGGCAATGTGGCACACCCAGAGCAGAAGTTCTACTTCAGCCAGATCAGGCCTGCAAAGAAACTGCGTTTCACAGGCCTTTGTAAGAGATATTCCCGGTAGGCTGTAAGAGCTCTGTGCAGAGCGAGTTGTTTCTTAGCTTCCCAAAGATCTGGAAGCAAGATGCTATGGGGCCCAACTCGCCCTTTTTAAAGGAGACTGCACGTTGTGCCTTTCAGCTCTAGGGCAATGTGGCAGACCCAGAGCAGAAGTTCTACTTCAGCCAGATCAGGCCTGCAAAGAAACTGCGTTTCACAGGCCTTTGTAAGACAGGTTCCAGGTAGGCTGTAAGAGGTCTGTGGAGAGCAAGTTGTTTCTTAGCTTTCCAAAGGCTGGAGGCAAGATGCTTTGGAGCCAAAGTCGCCCTTTGTTAAGAAGCCTGCACGTTGTGCCTTTCAGCTCCAGGGCAATGTGGCACACCCAGAGCAGACGTTCTCCTTCAGCCAGATGAGACCTGCAAAGAACTGCATTTCACAGGCCTTTGTAAGAGATGTTCCTCGTAGGCTGTAAGAGCACTGTTCAGGGCGAGTTGTTTCTTAGCTTCCCAAAGAGCTGGAAGCAAGATGCTTTTGGGCTCAACTCGCCCTTTGGAAAGAAGACTGCACGTTGTGCCTTTCAGCTCTAGGGCAATGTAGCACACTCAGAGCAGAAGTTCTACTTCAGCCAGATCAGGCCTGCAGAGATACTGCGTTTCAAAGGCCTTTTTAAGAGATGTTCCCGGTAGACTGTGAGAGAACTGTGCTGAGCAAGTTGTTTCTTAGCTTCCCAAGAGCTGGAAGCAAGATGCTTTGGGGCCCAAATCGCCCTTTGGAAAGAAGACAGCACTTTGTGCCTTGCAGCTCTAGGGCAATGTAGGACACCCAGAGCAGAAGTTCAACTTCACCCAGATCAGGCCTGCAAAGAAAGCGTGTTTCACAGCCCTTTGTGACAGATGTCCCGGTAGGCAGGAAGCAAGATGCTTTGGGGCTCAACTCGCCCTTTGGAAAGAAGACTGCACGTTGTGCCTTTCAGCTCTAGGGCAATGTGGCACACCCAGAGAAGAAGTTCTACTTCAGCCAGATCAGGACTGCAAAGAAACTGCGTTTCACAGGCTTTTGTGAGAGATGTTCCCGGTAGGCTGTAAGAGCACTGTGCAGAGCGAGTTGTTTCTTATCTTCCCAAAGAGCTGGAACCAAGATGCTTTGGGGCCCAACTCGCCCTTTGGAAAGGAGACTGCACGTTGTGCCTTTCAGCTCTAGGGCAATGTGGCACACCCAGAGCAGAAGTTCTACTTCGGCAAGATGAGGCCTTCAAAGAAAATGCGTTTCACAGGCCTTTGTAAGAGATGTTCCCGGTAGGCTGTAAGAGCTATGTGCAGAGCAAGTTGTTTCTTAGCTTTCCAAAGAGCTGGAAGCAAGATGCTTTGGGGCCCAACTCGCCCTTTGGAAAGAAGCTGCACATTGTGCCTTTCAGCTCTAGGGCAATGTAGCACACCCAGAGCAGAAGTTCTACTTCACCCAGATCAGGCCTGCAAAGAAACTGCGTTTCACAGGCCTTTGTAAGAGATGTTCCCGGTAGGCGGTAAGAGCTATGTGCAGAGCGAGTTGTTTCTTAGCTTCCCAAAGAGCTGGGAGCAAGATGCTTTGGGGCCCAACTCGCCCTTTGGAAAGAAGGTGCACATTGTGCCTTTCATCTCTAGGGCAATGTAGCACACCCAGAGGAGAAGTTCTACTTCACCCAGATCAGTCCTGCAGAGAAACTGCGTTTCACAGGCCTTTGTTAGAGAGGTTCCAGGTAGGCTGTAAGAGGTCTGTGCAGAGCAAGTTGTTTCTTAGCTTTCCAAAGGCTGGAGGCAAGATGCTTTGGAGCCAAACTCGCCCTTTGTTAAGAAGCCTGCACGTTGTGACTTTCAGCTCCAGGGCAATGTGGCACACCCAGAGCAGACGTTCTCCTTCAGCCAGATGAGACTTGCAAGGAACTGCATTTCACAGGCCTTTGTAAGAGATGTTCCTGGTAGGCTGTAAGAGCACTGTTCAGGGCGAGTTGTTTCTTAGCTTCCCAAAGAGCTGGAAGCAAGATGCTTTTGGGCTCAACTCGCCCTTTGGAAAGAAGACTGCACGTTGTGCCTTTCAGCTCTAGGGCAATGTAGCACACCCAGAGCAGAAGTTCTACTTCAGCCAGATCAGGCCTGCAAAGATACTGCGTTTCAAAGGCCTTTTTAAGAGATGTTCCCGGTAGACTGTGAGAGAACTGTGCTGAGCGAGTTGTTTGTTAGCTTCCCAAGAGCTGGAAGCAAGATGCTTTGGGGCGCAAATCGCCCTTTGGAAAGAAGACAGCACTTTGTGCCTTGCAGCTCTAAGGCAATGTATGACACCCAGAGCAGAAGTTCTACATCAGACAGATCAGGCCTGCAAAGAAAGTGCGTTTCACAGACCTTTGTAACAGATGTCCCGGTAGGCAGGAAGCAAGATGCTTTGGGTCCCATCTCACCCTTTGGAAAGTACACTGCACGTTGTGCCTTTCAGCTCTAGGGCAATGTAGCACACCCAGAGGAGAAGTTCTACTTCAGCCAGATCAGGCCTGCAAGGAAACTGCGTTTCACAGGCCTTTGTAAGAGATGTTTCCGGTAGGCTGTAAGAGCACTGTGCAGAGCGAGTTGTTTCTTAGCTTCCCAAAGAGCTGGAAGCAAGATGCATGGGGGACCAACTCGCCGTTTGTTAAGAAGCCTGAACCTTGTGCCTTTAAGCTCCAGGGGATTGTAGCACACTCAGAGCAGAAAATCTACTTCAGCCAGATCAGGCCTGCAAAGAAACTGCGTTTCACAGGCTGTTGTAGCTGATGTTCCGGTTGGCTGGAAGTAAGATGCTTTGGGGCCCAACTCGTCCTTTGGAAAGAAGACTGCACGTTGTGCCTTCCAGCTCTAGGGCAATGTGGCACACCAAGAGCAGAAGTTCTACTTCAGCCAGATCAGGCTGCAAAGAAACTGCGTTTCACAGGCCTTTGTAAGAGATGTTCCCGGTAGGCTGTAAGAGCACTGTCCAGAGTGAGCTGTTTCTTAGCTTCCCAAAGAGCTGGAAGCAAGATGCTTTGGGACCCAACACGCCCTTTGGAAAGGAGACTGCATGTGGTGCCTTTCAGCTCTAGGGCAATGTGGCACACCCAGAGCAGAAGTTCTACTTCAGCCGGATGCGGCCTGGAAGGAAACTGCGTTTCACATGCCTTTCTAAGAGATGCTCCTGGTAGGCTGTAAGAGCACAGTGCAGAGCGAGTTGTTTCTTAGCTTGCCAAAGAGCTTGAAGCCAGATGATTTGGGGCCCAACTCGCCCTTTGTTAAGAAGCCTGCACGTTGTGCCTTTCAGCTCTATGGCAATGTGACACACCCAGAGAAGAAGTTCTACTTCAGCCAGAGCAGGCCTGCAAAGAAACTGCGTTTCACAGGCCGTTGTAAGAGATGTTCCCGGTAGACTGTGAGAGCACTGTGCAGAGCGAGTTGTTTCTTAGCTTCCCAAGAGCTGGAAGCAAGATGCTTTGGGGCCGAAATCGCCCTTTGGAAAGAAGACAGCACTTTGTGCCTTGCAGCTCTAGGGCAATGTAGGACACGCAGAGCAGAAGATGTACTTCAGCCATATCAGGCCTGCAAAGAAACTGCGTTTCACAGCCCTTTGTAACAGATGTCCCTGTAGGCAGGAAGCAAGATGCTTTGGGGCCCATCTCGCCCTTTGGAAAGAAGACTGCACGTTGTGCCTTTCAGCTCTAGGGCAATGTAGCACACAGAGAGCAGAAGTTCTACTTCAGCCAGATCAGGCCTGCAAAGAAACTGCGTTTGACAGGCCTTTGTAAGAGATGTTCCTGGTAGGCTGTAAGAGCACTGTGCAGAGCCAGTTGTTTCTTAGATTCCAAGAGCTGGAAGCAAGATGCTTTGAGGTCCAACTCGCCCTTTGTAAAGGAGACAGCACGTTGTCCCTTTCAGCTCTAGGGCAATGTAGCACACCCAGAGCAGAAGTTCTACTTCAGCCAGATCAGGCCTGCAAAGAAACTGCGTTTCACAGGCCTTTGTAAGAGAGGTTCCAGGTAGGCTGTAAGAGGTCTGTGGAGAGCAAGTTGTTTCTTAGCTTTCCAATGGCTGGAGGCAAGATGCTTTGGAGCCAAAGTCGCCCTTTGTTAAGAAGCCTGCACGTTGTGTCTTTCAGCTCCAGGGCAATGTGGCACACCCAGAGCAGACGTTCTCCTTCAGCCAGATGAGACCTGCAAAAAACTGCATTTCACAGGCCTTTGTAAGAGATGTTCCTGGTAGGCTGTAAGAGCACTGTTCAGGGCCAGTTGTTTCTTAGCTTCCCAAAGAGCTGGAAGCAAGATGCTTTTGGGCTCAACTCGCCCTTTGGAAAGAAGACTGCATGTTGTGCCTTTCAGCTCTAGGGCAATGTAGCATACTCAGAGCAGAAGTTCTACTTCGGCAAGATGAGGCCTTCAAAGAAAATGCGTTTCACAGGCCTTTGTAAGAGATGTTCCCGGTAGGCTGTAAGAGCTATGTGCAGAGCAAGTTGTTTCTTAGCTTTATAAAGAGCTGGAAGCAAGATGCTTTGGGGCCCAACTCGCCCTTTGGAAAGAAGCTGCACATTGTGCCTTTCAGCTCTAGGGCAATGTAGCACACCCAGAGCAGAAGTTCTACTTCACCCAGATCAGGCCTGCAAAGAAACTGCGTTTCACAGGCCTTTGTAAGAGATGTTCCCGGTAGGCGGTAAGAGCTATGTGCAGAGCGAGTTGTTTCTTAGCTTCCCAAAGAGCTGGGAGCAAGATGCTTTGGGGCCCAACTCGCCCTTTGGAAAGAAGGTGCACATTGTGCCTTTCATCTCTAGGGCAATGTAGCACACCCAGAGCAGAAGTTCTACTTCACCCAGATCAGGCCTGCAGAGAAACTGCGTTTCACAGGCCTTTGTAAGAGAGGTTCCAGGTAGGCTGTAAGAGGTCTGTGCAGAGCAAGTTGTTTCTTAGCTTTCCAAAGGCTGGAGGCAAGATGCTTTGGAGCCAAACTCGCCCTTTGTTAAGAAGCCTGCACGTTGTGACTTTCAGCTCCAGGGCAATGTGGCACACCCAGAGCAGACGTTCTCCTTCAGCCAGATGAGACTTGCAAGGAACTGCATTTCACAGGCCTTTGTAAGAGATGTTCCTGGTAGGCTGTAAGAGCACTGTTCAGGGCGAGTTGTTTCTTAGCTTCCCAAAGAGCTGGAAGCAAGATGCTTTTGGGCTCAACTCGCCCTTTGGAAAGAAGACTGCACGTTGTGCCTTTCAGCTCTAGGGCAATGTAGCACATCCAGAGCAGAAGTTCTACTTCAGCCAGATCAGGCCTGCAAAGATACTGCGTTTCAAAGGCCTTTTTAAGAGATGTTCCCGGTAGACTGTGAGAGAACTGTGCTGAGCGAGTTGTTTGTTAGCTTCCCAAGAGCTAGAAGCAAGATGCTTTGGGGCGCAAATCGCCCTTTGGAAAGAAGACAGCACTTTGTGCCTTGCAGCTCTAAGGCAATGTATGACACCCAGAGCAGAAGTTCTACATCAGACAGATCAGGCCTGCAAAGAAAGTGCGTTTCACAGACCTTTGTAACAGATGTCCCGGTAGGCAGGAAGCAAGATGCTTTGGGTCCCATCTCACCCTTTGGAAAGTACACTGCACGTTGTGCCTTTCAGCTCTAGGGCAATGTAGCACACCCAGAGGAGAAGTTCTACTTCAGCCAGATCAGGCCTGCAAGGAAACTGCGTTTCACAGGCCTTTGTAAGAGATGTTTCCGGTAGGCTGTAAGAGCACTGTGCAGAGCGAGTTGTTTCTTAGCTTCCCAAAGAGCTGGAAGCAAGATGCATTGGGGACCAACTCGCCGTTTGTTAAGAAGCCTGAACCTTGTGCCTTTAAGCTCCAGGGGATTGTAGCACACTCAGAGCAGAAAATCTACTTCAGCCAGATCAGGCCTGCAAAGAAACTGCGTTTCACAGGCTGTTGTAGCTGATGTTCCGGTTGGCTGGAAGTAAGATGCTTTGGGGCCCAACTCGTCCTTTGGAAAGAAGACTGCACGTTGTGCCTTCCAGCTCTAGGGCAATGTGGCACACCAAGAGCAGAAGTTCTACTTCAGCCAGATCAGGCTGCAAAGAAACTGCGTTTCACAGGCCTTTGTAAGAGATGTTCCCGGTAGGCTGTAAGAGCACTGTCCAGAGTGAGCTGTTTCTTAGCTTCCCAAAGAGCTGGAAGCAAGATGCTTTGGGACCCAACACGCCCTTTGGAAAGGAGACTGCATGTGGTGCCTTTCAGCTCTAGGGCAATGTGGCACACCCAGAGCAGAAGTTCTACTTCAGCCGGATGCGGCCTGGAAGGAAACTGCGTTTCACATGCCTTTCTAAGAGATGCTCCCGGTAGGCTGTAAGAGCACAGTGCAGAGCGAGTTGTTTCTTAGCTTGCCAAAGAGCTTGAAGCCAGATGCTTTGGGGCCCAACTCGCCCTTTGTTAAGAAGCCTGCACGTTGTGCCTTTCAGCTCTATGGCAATGTGGCACACCCAGAGCAGAAGTTCTACTTCAGCCAGAGCAGGCCTGCAAAGAAACTGCGTTTCACAGGCCGTTGTAAGAGATGCTCCCGGTAGACTGTGAGAGCACTGTGCAGAGCGAGTTGTTTCTTAGCTTCCCAAGAGCTGGAAGCAAGATGCTTTGGGGCCGAAATCGCCCTTTGGAAAGAAAACAGCACTTTGTGCCTTGCAGCTCTAGGGCAATGTAGGACACGCAGAGCAGAAGATGTACTTCAGCCATATCAGGCCTGCAAAGAAACTGCGTTTCACAGCCCTTTGTAACAGATGTCCCTGTAGGCAGGAAGCAAGATGCTTTGGGGCCCATCTCGCCCTTTGGAAAGAAGACTGCACGTTGTGTCTTTCAGCTCTAGGGCAATGTAGCACACAGAGAGCAGAAGTTCTACTTCAGCCAGATCAGGCCTGCAAAGAAACTGCGTTTGACAGGCCTTTGTAAGAGATGTTCCTGGTAGGCTGTAAGAGCACTGTGCAGAGCCAGTTGTTTCTTAGATTCCAAGAGCTGGAAGCAAGATGCTTTGAGGTCCAACTCGCCCTTTGTAAAGGAGACAGCACGTTGTCCCTTTCAGCTCTAGGGCAATGTAGCACACCCAGAGCAGAAGTTCTACTTCAGCCAGATCAGGCCTGCAAAGAAACTGCGTTTCACAGGCCTTTGTAAGAGCGGTTCCAGGTAGCCTGTAAGAGGTCTGTGGAGAGCAAGTTGTTTCTTAGCTTTCCAAAGGCTGGAGGCAAGATGCTTTGGAGCCAAAGTCGCCCTTTGTTAAGAAGCCTGCACGTTGTGTCTTTCAGCTCCAGGGCAATGTGGCACACCCAGAGCAGACGTTCTCCTTCAGCCAGATGAGACCTGCAAAAAACTGCATTTCACAGGCCTTTGTAAGAGATGTTCCTGGTAGGCTGTAAGAGCACTGTTCAGGGCCAGTTGTTTCTTAGCTTCCCAAAGAGCTGGAAGCAAGATGCTTTTGGGCTCAACTCGCCCTTTGGAAAGAAGACTGCATGTTGTGCCTTTCAGCTCTAGGGCAATGTAGCATACTCAGAGCAGAAGTTCTACTTCAGCCACATCAGGCCTGCAAAGATACTGCGTTTCAAAGGCCTTTTTAAGAGATGTTCCCGGTAGACTGTGAGAGAACTGTGCTGAGCGAGTTGTTTCTTAGCTTCCCAAGAGCTGGAAGCAAGATGCTTTGGGGCCCAACTCGCCCTTTGGAAAGAAGACTGCACGTTGTGTCTTTCAGCCCTAGGGCAATGTGGCACACCCAGAGCAGAAGTTCTACTTCAGCCAGAACAGGCCTGCAAAGGAACTGCGTTTCACATGCCTTTGTAAGAGATGTTCCCGGTAGACTGTAAGAGCACTGTGCAGAGCGAGTTGTTATTTAGCTTCCGAAAGAGATGAAAGCAAGATGCTTTGGGGCCCATCTCGACCTTTGGAAAGGAGACTGCACGTTGTGCCTTTCAGCTCTAGGGCAATGTGGCACACCCAGAGCAGAAGTTCTACTTCAGCCAGATCAGGCCTGCAAAGAAACTGAGTTTCACAGTCCTTTGTAAGACATGTTCCCCCTAGGCTGTAAGAGCACTGTGCAGAGCGAGTTGTTTCTTAGCTTCCCAAAGAGCTGAATGCAAGATGCTTTGGGGCCCAACTCGTCCTTTGGAAAGAAGACAGAACTTTGTGCCTTGCAGCTCTAAGGTAAGGTAGCACACCCAGAGCAGAAGTTCTACTTCAGCCAGATCAGGCCTGCAAAGAAACTGCGTTTCACAGTCCTTTGTAAGACATGTTCCCCCTAGGCTGTAAGAGCACTGTGCAGAGCGAGTTGTTTCTTAGCTTCCCAAAGAGCTGCAAGCAAGATGCTTTGGGGACCAACTCGCCCTTTGGAAAGGAGACTGCACGTTGTGCCTTTCAGCCCTAGGGCAATGTGGCACACCCAGAGCAGAAGTTCTACTTCAGCCAGATCAGGCCTGCAAAGAAACTGAGTTTCACAGGCCTTTGTAAGAGTTGTTCCCGGTAGGCTGTAAGAACACTGTGCAGAGCGAGTTGTTTCCCAGCTTCCCAAAGATCTGCAAGCAAGATGCTTTGGGCCCCAGCTCACCTTTTGGAAAGGAGACTGCACGTTGTGCCTTTCAGTTCTAGGGCAATGTGGCACACCCAGAGCAGAAGTTCTACTCCAGCCACATGACGCCTGCAAAGAAACTGCATTTCACAGGCCTTTGTAACAGATGTCCCGGTAGGCTGGAAGCAAGATGCTTTGGGGCCCAACTCGCCTTTTGGAAAGAAGACTGCACATTGTGCCGTTCGGCTTAGGGCAATGTAGCACACCCAGAGCAGAAGTTCTACTTCAGCCAGATCAGGCCTGCAAGGAAACTGCGTTTCACAGGTCTTTGTAAGGGATGTTCCCGGAAGGCTGTAAGAGCACTGTGCAGAGCGAGTTGTTTCCCAGCTTCCCAAAGATCTGCAAGCAAGATGCTTTGGATCCCAACTCACCTTTTGGAAAGGAGACTGCACGTTGTGCCTTTCAGCTCTAGGGCAATGTGGCACACCCAGAGCAGAAGTTCTACTTCAGCCAGGTGAGGCCTGCAAAGAAACTGCGTTTCACAGGCCTTTGTAAGGGATGTTCCCGGTAGGCTGTAAGAGCACTGTGCAGAGCGAGTTGTTTCTTAGCTTCCCAAAGAGCTGGAAGCAAGATGCATTGGGGACCAACTCGCCGTTTGTTAAGAAGCCTGAACCTTGTGCCTTTAAGCTCCAGGGGATTGTAGCACACTCAGAGCAGAAAATCTACTTCAGCCAGATCAGGCCTGCAAAGAAACTGCGTTTCACAGGCTGTTGTAGCTGATGTTCCGGTTGGCTGGAAGTAAGATGCTTTGGGGCCCAACTCGTCCTTTGGAAAGAAGACTGCACGTTGTGCCTTCCAGCTCTAGGGCAATGTGGCACACCAAGAGCAGAAGTTCTACTTCAGCCAGATCAGGCTGCAAAGAAACTGCGTTTCACAGGCCTTTGTAAGAGATGTTCCCGGTAGGCTGTAAGAGCACTGTCCAGAGTGAGCTGTTTCTTAGCTTCCCAAAGAGCTGGAAGCAAGATGCTTTGGGACCCAACACGCCCTTTGGAAAGGAGACTGCATGTGGTGCCTTTCAGCTCTAGGGCAATGTGGCACACCCAGAGCAGAAGTTCTACTTCAGCCGGATGCGGCCTGGAAGGAAACTGCGTTTCACATGCCTTTCTAAGAGATGCTCCCGGTAGGCTGTAAGAGCACAGTGCAGAGCGAGTTGTTTCTTAGCTTGCCAAAGAGCTTGAAGCCAGATGCTTTGGGGCCCAACTCGCCCTTTGTTAAGAAGCCTGCACGTTGTGCCTTTCAGCTCTATGGCAATGTGGCACACCCAGAGCAGAAGTTCTACTTCAGCCAGAGCAGGCCTGCAAAGAAACTGCGTTTCACAGGCCGTTGTAAGAGATGCTCCCGGTAGACTGTGAGAGCACTGTGCAGAGCGAGTTGTTTCTTAGCTTCCCAAGAGCTGGAAGCAAGATGCTTTGGGGCCGAAATCGCCCTTTGGAAAGAAGACAGCACTTTGTGCCTTGCAGCTCTAGGGCAATGTAGGACACGCAGAGCAGAAGATGTACTTCAGCCATATCAGGCCTGCAAAGAAACTGCGTTTCACAGCCCTTTGTAACAGATGTCCCTGTAGGCAGGAAGCAAGATGCTTTGGGGCCCATCTCGCCCTTTGGAAAGAAGACTGCACGTTGTGTCTTTCAGCTCTAGGGCAATGTAGCACACAGAGAGCAGAAGTTCTACTTCAGCCAGATCAGGCCTGCAAAGAAACTGCGTTTGACAGGCCTTTGTAAGAGATGTTCCTGGTAGGCTGTAAGAGCACTGTGCAGAGCCAGTTGTTTCTTAGATTCCAAGAGCTGGAAGCAAGATGCTTTGAGGTCCAACTCGCCCTTTGTAAAGGAGACAGCACGTTGTCCCTTTCAGCTCTAGGGCAATGTAGCACACCCAGAGCAGAAGTTCTACTTCAGCCAGATCAGGCCTGCAAAGAAACTGCGTTTCACAGGCCTTTGTAAGAGCGGTTCCAGGTAGCCTGTAAGAGGTCTGTGGAGAGCAAGTTGTTTCTTAGCTTTCCAAAGGCTGGAGGCAAGATGCTTTGGAGCCAAAGTCGCCCTTTGTTAAGAAGCCTGCACGTTGTGTCTTTCAGCTCCAGGGCAATGTGGCACACCCAGAGCAGACGTTCTCCTTCAGCCAGATGAGACCTGCAAAAAACTGCATTTCACAGGCCTTTGTAAGAGATGTTCCTGGTAGGCTGTAAGAGCACTGTTCAGGGCCAGTTGTTTCTTAGCTTCCCAAAGAGCTGGAAGCAAGATGCTTTTGGGCTCAACTCGCCCTTTGGAAAGAAGACTGCATGTTGTGCCTTTCAGCTCTAGGGCAATGTAGCATACTCAGAGCAGAAGTTCTACTTCAGCCACATCAGGCCTGCAAAGATACTGCGTTTCAAAGGCCTTTTTAAGAGATGTTCCCGGTAGACTGTGAGAGAACTGTGCTGAGCGAGTTGTTTCTTAGCTTCCCAAGAGCTGGAAGCAAGATGCTTTGGGGCCCAACTCGCCCTTTGGAAAGAAGACTGCACGTTGTGTCTTTCAGCCCTAGGGCAATGTGGCACACCCAGAGCAGAAGTTCTACTTCAGCCAGAACAGGCCTGCAAAGGAACTGCGTTTCACATGCCTTTGTAAGAGATGTTCCCGGTAGACTGTAAGAGCACTGTGCAGAGCGAGTTGTTATTTAGCTTCCGAAAGAGATGAAAGCAAGATGCTTTGGGGCCCATCTCGACCTTTGGAAAGGAGACTGCACGTTGTGCCTTTCAGCTCTAGGGCAATGTGGCACACCCAGAGCAGAAGTTCTACTTCAGCCAGATCAGGCCTGCAAAGAAACTGAGTTTCACAGTCCTTTGTAAGACATGTTCCCCCTAGGCTGTAAGAGCACTGTGCAGAGCGAGTTGTTTCTTAGCTTCCCAAAGAGCTGAATGCAAGATGCTTTGGGGCCCAACTCGTCCTTTGGAAAGAAGACAGAACTTTGTGCCTTGCAGCTCTAAGGTAAGGTAGCACACCCAGAGCAGAAGTTCTACTTCAGCCAGATCAGGCCTGCAAAGAAACTGCGTTTCACAGTCCTTTGTAAGACATGTTCCCCCTAGGCTGTAAGAGCACTGTGCAGAGCGAGTTGTTTCTTAGCTTCCCAAAGAGCTGCAAGCAAGATGCTTTGGGGACCAACTCGCCCTTTGGAAAGGAGACTGCACGTTGTGCCTTTCAGCCCTAGGGCAATGTGGCACACCCAGAGCAGAAGTTCTACTTCAGCCAGATCAGGCCTGCAAAGAAACTGAGTTTCACAGGCCTTTGTAAGAGTTGTTCCCGGTAGGCTGTAAGAACACTGTGCAGAGCGAGTTGTTTCCCAGCTTCCCAAAGATCTGCAAGCAAGATGCTTTGGACCCCAGCTCACCTTTTGGAAAGGAGACTGCACGTTGTGCCTTTCAGTTCTAGGGCAATGTGGCACACCCAGAGCAGAAGTTCTACTCCAGCCACATGACGCCTGCAAAGAAACTGCATTTCACAGGCCTTTGTAACAGATGTCCCGGTAGGCTGGAAGCCAGATGCTTTGGGGCCCAACTCGCCTTTTGGAAAGAAGACTGCACATTGTGCCGTTCGGCTTAGGGCAATGTAGCACACCCAGAGCAGAAGTTCTACTTCAACCAGATCAGGCCTGCAAGGAAACTGCGTTTCACAGGTCTTTGTAAGGGATGTTCCCGGTAGGCTGTAAGAGCACTGTGCAGAGCGAGTTGTTTCCCAGCTTCCCAAAGATCTGCAAGCAAGATGCTTTGGATCCCAACTCACCTTTTGGAAAGGAGACTGCACGTTGTGCCTTTCAGCTCTAGGGCAATGTGGCACACCCAGAGCAGAAGTTCTACTTCAGCCAGGTGAGGCCTGCAAAGAAACTGCGTTTCACAGGCCTTTGTAAGGGATGTTCCCGGTAGGCTGTAAGAGCACTGTGCAGAGCGAGTTGTTTCTTAGCTTCCCAAAGAGCTGGAAGCAAGATGCTTTGGGGCCCAAATCGCCCTTTGGAAAGAAGACAGCACTTTGTGCCTTGCAGCTCTAGGGCAAGGTATCACACCCAGAGCAGAAGTTCTACTTCAGCCAGAACAGGCCTGCAAAGGAACTGCGTTTCACATGCCTTTGTAAGAGATGTTCCCGGTAGGCTGTAAGAGCACTGTGCAGAGCGAGTTGTTATTTAGCTTCCGAAAGAGATGGAAGCAAGATGCTTTGGGGCCCATCACGATCTTTGGAAAGGAGAGTGCACGTTGTGCCTTTCATCTCTAGGGCAATGTGGCACACCCAGAGCAGAAGTTCTACTCCAGCCAGGTGAGGTCTGCAAAGAAACTGCGTTTCACAGGCCTTTGTAACAGATGTTCCCGGTAGGCTGTCAGAGCACTGTGCAGAGCGAGTTGTTTCTTAGCTTCCCAAAGATCTGCAAGCAAGATGCTTTGGGGACCAACTCGACCTTTGGAAAGGAGACTGCACGTTGTGCCTTTCAGCCCTAGGGCAATGTGGCTCACACAGAGCAGAAGTTCTTCTTCAGCCAGGTCAGGCCTGCAAAGAAACTGAGTTTCACAGGCCTTTGTAAGAGTTGTTCCTGGTAGGCTGTAAGAACACTGTGCAGAGCGAGTTGTTTCATAACTTCCCAAAGAGCTGCAAGCAAGATGCTTTGGGGCCCAACTCGCCCTTTGTTAAGAAGCCTGCACGTTGTGCCTTCCAGCTCTATGGCAATGTAGCACACTCAGAGCAGAAGTTCCACTTCAGCCAGAAAAGGCCTGCAAAGAAACGGCGTTTCACAGGCCTTTGTAACAGATGTTCCCTGTAAGCTGTAAGAGCAGTGTGCAGAGCGAGTTGTTTCTTAGCTTCCCAAAGAGCTGGAAGCAAGATGCATTGGGGCCCAACTCGCCCTTTGGAAAGGAGACTGCACGTTCTGCCTTTCAGCTCTAGGGCAATGTAGCTGCACCCAAAGCAGATGTTCTACTTCAGCCAGCTCAGGCCTGCAAAGAAACTGCGTATCACAGTCCTTTGTGAGAGATGTTCACAGTAGGCTGTAAGAGCACTGTGCAGAGCGAGCTGTTTCTTAGCTTCCCAAAGAGCTGGAAGCAAGATGCTTTGGGGCCCAACTCGCACTTTGTTAAGAAGCCTGCACATTGTGCCTTTCAGCTCTATGGCAGTGTAGCACACACAGAGCAGAAGTTCTACTTCAGAGAGAACAGGCCTGCAAAGAAACTGCGTTTCACATGCCTTTGTAAGCGATGTTCCCGGTAGGTTGTAAGAGCACTGTGTAGAGCGATTTGTTTCTTAGCTTCCGAAAGAGCTGGAAGCAACATGCTATGGGGCCCAACTCGGCCTTTGGAAAGGAGACTGCACAGTGTGCCTTTCAGCTCTAGGGCAATGTAGCACACTCAGAGCAGAAGATCTACTTCTGCCAGAGCAGGCCTGCAAAGAACCTGCGTTTCACAGGCCTTTGTAAGAGATGTTCCCGGTAGGCTGTAAGACCACTGTGCAGAGCGAGTTGTTTCCCAGCTTCCCAAAGATCTGCAAGCAAGATGCTTTGGGGCCCAAGTCGCCCTTTGGAAAGAAGCTGCACATTGTGCCTTTCAGCTCTAGGGCAGTGTAGCACACCCAGAGCAGAAGTTCTACTTCAGCCAGATCAGGCCTGCAAAGAAACTGCGTTTCACAGGCCTCTGTAACAGATGTACCGCTAGGCAGGAAGCAAGATGCTTTGGGGCCCAACTCGCCCTTTGGAAAGAAGACTGCACGTTGTGCCTTTCAGCCCTAGGGCAATGTGGCACACCCAGAGCAGAAGTTCTACTTCAGCCAGAACAGGCCTGCAAAGGAACTGCGTTTCACATGCCTTTGTAAGAGATGTTCCCGGTAGGCTGTAAGAGCACTGTGCAGAGCGAGTTGTTATTTAGCTTCCGAAAGAGATGAAAGCAAGATGCTTTGGGGCCCATCTCGACCTTTGGAAAGGAGACTGCACGTTGTGCCTTTCAGCTCTAGGGCAATGTGGCACACCCAGAGCAGAAGTTCTACTTCAGCCAGATCAGGCCTGCAAAGAAACTGAGTTTCACAGTCCTTTGTAAGACATGTTCCCCCTAGGCTGTAAGAGCACTGTGCAGAGCGAGTTGTTTCTTAGCTTCCCAAAGAGCTGAATGCAAGATGCTTTGGGGCCCAACTCGTCCTTTGGAAAGAAGACAGAACTTTGTGCCTTGCAGCTCTAAGGTAAGGTAGCACACCCAGAGCAGAAGTTCTACTTAGCCAGATCAGGCCTGCAAAGAAACTGCGTTTCACAGTCCTTTGTAAGACATGTTCCCCCTAGGCTGTAAGAGCACTGTGCAGAGCGAGTTGTTTCTTAGCTTCCCAAAGAGCTGCAAGCAAGATGCTTTGGGGACCAACTCGCCCTTTGGAAAGGAGACTGCACGTTGTGCCTTTCAGCCCTAGGGCAATGTGGCACACCCAGAGCAGAAGTTCTACTTCAGCCAGATCAGGCCTGCAAAGAAACTGAGTTTCACAGGCCTTTGTAAGAGTTGTTCCCGGTAGGCTGTAAGAACACTGTGCAGAGCGAGTTGTTTCCCAGCTTCCCAAAGATCTGCAAGCAAGATGCTTTGGGCCCCAGCTCACCTTTTGGAAAGGAGACTGCACGTTGTGCCTTTCAGTTCTAGGGCAATGTGGCACACCCAGAGCAGAAGTTCTACTCCAGCCACATGACGCCTGCAAAGAAACTGCATTTCACAGGCCTTTGTAACAGATGTCCCGGTAGGCTGGAAGCAAGATGCTTTGGGGCCCAACTCGCCTTTTGGAAAGAAGACTGCACATTGTGCCGTTCGGCTTAGGGCAATGTAGCACACCCAGAGCAGAAGTTCTACTTCAACCAGATCAGGCCTGCAAGGAAACTGCGTTTCACAGGTCTTTGTAAGGGATGTTCCCGGTAGGCTGTAAGAGCACTGTGCAGAGCGAGTTGTTTCCCAGCTTCCCAAAGATCTGCAAGCAAGATGCTTTGGATCCCAACTCACCTTTTGGAAAGGAGACTGCACGTTGTGCCTTTCAGCTCTAGGGCAATGTGGCACACCCAGAGCAGAAGTTCTACTTCAGCCAGGTGAGGCCTGCAAAGAAACTGCGTTTCACAGGCCTTTGTAAGGGATGTTCCCGGTAGGCTGTAAGAGCACTGTGCAGAGCGAGTTGTTTCTTAGCTTCCCAAAGAGCTGGAAGCAAGATGCTTTGGGGCCCAAATCGCCCTTTGGAAAGAAGACAGCACTTTGTGCCTTGCAGCTCTAGGGCAAGGTATCACACCCAGAGCAGAAGTTCTACTTCAGCCAGATCAGGCCTGCAAAGAAACTGCGTTTCACAGGCCTCTGTAACAGATGTCCCGCTAGGCAGGAAGCAAGATGCTTTGGGGCCCAACTCGCCCTTTGGAAAGAAGACTGCACGTTGTGCCTTTCAGCCCTAGTGCAATGTGGCACACCCAGAGCAGAAGTTCTACTTCAGCCAGATCAGGCCTGCAAGGAAACTGCGTTTCACAGGCCTTTGTAAGAGATGTTCCCGGTAGGCTGTAAGAACACTGTGCAGAGCGAGCTGTTTCTTAGCTTCCCAAAGAGCTCTAAGCAAATGCTTTGGGGCCCAACTCGCCCTTTGTTAAGAAGCCTGCACGTTGTGCCTTTCAGCTCTATGGCCATGTAGCACACTCAGAGCAGAAGTTCTACTTCAGCCAGAACAGGCCTGCAAAGGAACTGCGTTTCACATGCCTTTGTAAGAGATGTTCCCGGTAGGCTGTAAGAGCACTGTGCAGAGCGAGTTGTTATTTAGCTTCCGAAAGAGATGGAAGCAAGATGCTTTGGGGCCCATCACGACCTTTGGAAAGGAGAGTGCACGTTGTGCCTTTCATCTCTAGGGCAATGTGGCACACCCAGAGCAGAAGTTCTACTCCAGCCAGGTGAGGTCTGCAAAGAAACTGCGTTTCACAGGCCTTTGTAAGAGATGTTCCCGGTAGGCTGTAAGAGCACTGTGCAGAGCGAGTTGTTTCTTAGCTTACCAAAGAGCTGGAAGCAAGATGCTCTGGGGCCCAACTCGGCATCTGTTAAGAAGCCTGCACGTTGTGCCTTTCAGCTCTAGGGCAATGTGGCACACCCAGAGCAGAAGTTCTACTTCAGCTAGATGAGGCCTGCAAAGAAAGTGCGTTTCACAGGCCTTTGTAAGAGATGTTCCCGGTAGGCTGTCAGAGCACTGTGCAGAGCGAGTTGTTTCTTAGCTTCCCAAAGATCTGCAAGCAAGATGCTTTGGGGACCAACTCGACCTTTGGAAAGGAGACTGCACGTTGTGCCTTTCAGCCCTAGGGCAATGTGGCTCACACAGAGCAGAAGTTCTTCTTCAGCCAGGTCAGGCCTGCAAAGAAACTGAGTTTCACAGGCCTTTGTAAGAGTTGTTCCTGGTAGGCTGTAAGAACACTGTGCAGAGCGAGTTGTTTCATAACTTCCCAAAGAGCTGCAAGCAAGATGCTTTGGGGCCCAACTCGCCCTTTGTTAAGAAGCCTGCACGTTGTGCCTTCCAGCTCTATGGCAATGTAGCACACTCAGAGCAGAAGTTCTACTTCAGCCAGAAAAGGCCTGCAAAGAAACGGCGTTTCACAGGCCTTTGTAACAGATGTTCCCTGTAAGCTGTAAGAGCAGTGTGCAGAGCGAGTTGTTTCTTAGCTTCCCAAAGAGCTGGAAGCAAGATGCATTGGGGCCCAACTCGCCCTTTGGAAAGGAGACTGCACGTTCTGCCTCTCAGCTCTAGGGCAATGTAGCTGCACCCAAAGCAGATGTTCTACTTCAGCCAGCTCAGGCCTGCAAAGAAACTGCGTATCACAGTCCTTTGTGAGAGATGTTCACAGTAGGCTGTAAGAGCACTGTGCAGAGCGAGCTGTTTCTTAGCTTCCCAAAGAGCTGGAAGCAAGATGCTTTGGGGCCCAACTCGCACTTTGTTAAGAAGCCTGCACATTGTGCCTTTCAGCTCTATGGCAGTGTAGCACACACAGAGCAGAAGTTCTACTTCAGAGAGAACAGGCCTGCAAATAAACTGCGTTTCACATGCCTTTGTAAGAGATGTTCCCGGTAGGTTGTAAGAGCACTGTGTAGAGCGATTTGTTTCTTAGCTTCCGAAAGAGCTGGAAGCAACATGCTATGGGGCCCAACTCGGCCTTTGGAAAGGAGACTGCACAGTGTGCCTTTCAGCTCTAGGGCAATGTAGCACACTCAGAGCAGAAGATCTACTTCTGCCAGAGCAGGCCTGCAAAGAACCTGCGTTTCACAGGCCTTTGTAAGAGATGTTCCCGGTAGGCTGTAAGACCACTGTGCAGAGCGAGTTGTTTCCCAGCTTCCCAAAGATCTGCAAGCAAGATGCTTTGGGGCCCAAGTCGCCCTTTGGAAAGAAGCTGCACATTGTGCCTTTCAGCTCTAGGGCAGTGTAGCACACCCAGAGCAGAAGTTCTACTTCAGCCAGATCAGGCCTGCAAAGAAACTGCGTTTCACAGGCCTTTTTAATGGATGTTCCCGGTTGGCTGTAAGAGCACTGTGCAGAGCGAGTTGTTTCTTAGCTTCCCAAAGAGCTGGAGACAAGATGCTTCGGGGCCCAAATCGCCCTTTGGAAAGAAGACAGCACTTTGTGCCTTGCAGCTCTAGGGCAAGGTAGCACACCCAGAGCAGAAGTTCTACTTCAGCCAGATCAGGCCTGCAAAGAAACTGCGTTTCACAGGCCTCTGTAACAGGTGTACCGCTAGGCAGGAAGCAAGATGCTTTGGGGCCCAACTCGCCCTTTGGAAAGAAGACTGCACATTGTGCCTTTCAGCCCTAGGGCAATGTGGCACACCCAGAGCAGAAGTTCTACTTCAGCCAGAACAGGCCTGCAAAGGAACTGCGTTTCACATGCCTTTGTAAGAGATGTTCCCGGTAGGCTGTAAGAGCACTGTGCAGATCGAGTTGTTATTTAGCTTCTGAAAGAGATGAAAGCAAGATGCTTTGGGGCCCATCTCGACCTTTGGAAAGGAGACTGCACGTTGTGCCTTTCAGCTCTAGGGCAATGTGGCACACCCAGAGCAGAAGTTCTACTTCAGCCAGATCAGGCCTGCAAAGAAACTGAGTTTCACAGTCCTTTGTAAGACATGTTCCCCCTAGGCTGTAAGAGCACTGTGCAGAGCGAGTTGTTTCTTAGCTTCCCAAAGAGCTGAATGCAAGATGCTTTGGGGCCCAACTCGTCCTTTGGAAAGAAGACAGAACTTTGTGCCTTGCAGCTCTAAGGCAAGGTAGCACACCCAGAGCAGAAGTTCTACTTCAGCCAGATCAGGCCTGCAAAGAAACTGCGTTTCACAGTCCTTTGTAAGACATGTTCCCCCTAGGCTGTAAGAGCACTGTGCAGAGCGAGTTGTTTCTTAGCTTCCCAAAGAGCTGCAAGCAAGATGCTTTGGGGACCAACTCGCCCTTTGGAAAGGAGACTGCACGTTGTGCCTTTCAGCTCTAGGGCAATGTGGCACACCCAGAGCAGAAGTTCTACTTCAGCCAGATCAGGCCTGCAAAGAAACTGCGTTTCACAGGCCTTTGTAAGAGTTGTTCCCGGTAGGCTGTAAGAACACTGTGCAGAGCGAGTTGTTTCCCAGCTTCCCAAAGATCTGCAAGCAAGATGCTTTGGGCCCCAGCTCACCTTTTGGAAAGGAGACTGCACGTTGTGCCTTTCAGTTCTAGGGCAATGTGGCACACCCAGAGCAGAAGTTCTACTTCAGCCAGATGAGGCCTGCAAAGAAACTGCATTTCACAGGCCTTTGTAACAGATGTCCCGGTAGGCTGGAAGCAAGATGCTTTGGGGCCCAACTCGCCCTTTGGAAAGAAGACTGCACATTGTGCCGTTCGGCTTAGGGCAATGTAGCACACCCAGAGCAGAAGTTCTACTTCAGCCAGATCAGGCCTGCAAAGAAACTGCGTTTCACAGGTCTTTGTAAGGGATGTTCCCGGTAGGCTGTAAGAACACTGTGCAGAGCGAGTTGTTTCTTAGCTTCCCAAAGAGCTGGAAGCAAGATGCTTTGGGGCCCAAATCGCCCTTTGGAAAGAAGACAGCACTTTGTGCCTTGCAGCTCTAGGGCAAGGTAGCACACCCAGAGCAGAAGTTCTACTTCAGCCAGATCAGGCCTGCAAAGAAACTGCGTTTCACAGGCCTTTGTAACAGATGTCCCGGTAGGCTGGAAGCAAGATGCTTTGGGGCCCAACTCGCCCTTTGGAAAGAAGACTGCACGTTGTGCCTTTCAGCCCTAGTGCAATGTGGCACACCCAGAGCAGAAGTTCTACTTCAGCCAGATCAGGCCTGCAAGGAAACTGCGTTTCACAGGCCTTTGTAAGAGATGTTCCCGGTAGGCTGTAAGAACACTGTGCAGAGCGAGCTGTTTCTTAGCTTCCCAAAGAGCTCTAAGCAAATGCTTTGGGGCCCAACTCGCCCTTTGTTAAGAAGCCTGCACGTTGTGCCTTTCAGCTCTATGGCCATGTAGCACACTCAGAGCAGAAGTTCTACTTCAGCCAGAACAGGCCTGCAAAGGAACTGCGTTTCACATGCCTTTGTAAGAGATGTTCCCGGTAGGCTGTAAGAGCACTGTGCAGAGCGAGTTGTTATTTAGCTTCCGAAAGAGATGGAAGCAAGATGCTTTGGGGCCCATCACGACCTTTGGAAAGGAGAGTGCACATTGTGCCTTTCATCTCTAGGGCACTGTGGCACACCCAGAGCAGAAGTTCTACTCCAGCCAGGTGAGGTCTGCAAAGAAACTGCGTTTCACAGGCCTTTGTAAGAGATGTTCCCGGTAGGCTGTAAGAGCACTGTGCAGAGCGAGTTGTTTCTTAGCTTACCAAAGAGCTGGAAGCAAGATGCTCTGGGGCCCAACTCGGCATCTGTTAAGAAGCCTGCACGTTGTGCCTTTCAGCTCTAGGGCAATGTGGCACACCCAGAGCAGAAGTTCGACTTCAGCCAGGTGAGGCCTGCAAATAAACTGCGTTTCACAGGCCTTTGTAAGAGATCTTCCTGGTAGGCTGTAAGAGAACTGTGCAGAGCGAGTTGTTTCTTAGCTTCCCAAAGAGCTGGAAGCAAGATGCTTTGGGGCCCAACTCGCCCTTTGTTAAGAAGCCTGCACGTTGTGCCTTTCAGCTCTAGGGCAATGTGGCACACCCAGAGCAGAAGTTCTACTTCAGCTAGATGAGGCCTGCAAAGAAAGTGCGTTTCACAGGCCTTTGTAAGAGATGTTCCCGGTAGGCTGTCAGAGCACTGTGCAGAGCGAGTTGTTTCTTAGCTTCCCAAAGATCTGCAAGCAAGATGCTTTGGGGACCAACTCGACCTTTGGAAAGGAGACTGCACGTTGTGCCTTTCAGCCCTAGGGCAATGTGGCTCACACAGAGCAGAAGTTCTTCTTCAGCCAGGTCAGGCCTGCAAAGAAACTGAGTTTCACAGGCCTTTGTAAGAGTTGTTCCTGGTAGGCTGTAAGAACACTGTGCAGAGCGAGTTGTTTCATAACTTCCCAAAGAGCTGCAAGCAAGATGCTTTGGGGCCCAACTCGCCCTTTGTTAAGAAGCCTGCACGTTGTGCCTTCCAGCTCTATGGCAATGTAGCACACTCAGAGCAGAAGTTCTACTTCAGCCAGAAAAGGCCTGCAAAGAAACGGCGTTTCACAGGCCTTTGTAACAGATGTTCCCTGTAAGCTGTAAGAGCAGTGTGCAGAGCGAGTTGTTTCTTAGCTTCCCAAAGAGCTGGAAGCAAGATGCATTGGGGCCCAACTCGCCCTTTGGAAAGGAGACTGCACGTTCTGCCTTTCAGCTCTAGGGCAATGTAGCTGCACCCAAAGCAGATGTTCTACTTCAGCCAGCTCAGGCCTGCAAAGAAACTGCGTATCACAGTCCTTTGTGAGAGATGTTCACAGTAGGCTGTAAGAGCACTGTGCAGAGCGAGCTGTTTCTTAGCTTCCCAAAGAGCTGGAAGCAAGATGCTTTGGGGCCCAACTCGCACTTTGTTAAGAAGCCTGCACATTGTGCCTTTCAGCTCTATGGCAGTGTAGCACACACAGAGCAGAAGTTCTACTTCAGAGAGAACAGGCCTGCAAAGAAACTGCGTTTCACATGCCTTTGTAAGAGATGTTCCCGGTAGGCTGTAAGAGCACTGTGTAGAGCGATTTGTTTCTTAGCTTCCGAAAGAGCTGGAAGCAACATGCTATGGGGCCCAACTCGGCCTTTGGAAAGGAGACTGCACAGTGTGCCTTTCAGCTCTAGGGCAATGTAGCACACTCAGAGCAGAAGATCTACTTCTGCCAGAGCAGGCCTGCAAAGAACCTGCGTTTCACAGGCCTTTGTAAGAGATGTTCCCGGTAGGCTGTAAGACCACTGTGCAGAGCGAGTTGTTTCCCAGCTTCCCAAAGATCTGCAAGCAAGATGCTTTGGGGCCCAAGTCGCCCTTTGGAAAGAAGCTGCACATTGTGCCTTTCAGCTCTAGGGCAGTGTAGCACACCCAGAGCAGAAGTTCTACTTCAGCCAGATCAGGCCTGCAAAGAAACTGCGTTTCACAGGCCTTTTTAATGGATGTTCCCGGTTGGCTGTAAGAGCACTGTGCAGAGCGAGTTGTTTCTTAGCTTCCCAAAGAGCTGGAGACAAGATGCTTCGGGGCCCAAATCGCCCTTTGGAAAGAAGACAGCACTTTGTGCCTTGCAGCTCTAGGGCAAGGTAGCACACCCAGAGCAGAAGTTCTACTTCAGCCAGATCAGGCCTGCAAAGAAACTGCGTTTCACAGGCCTCTGTAACAGATGTACCGCTAGGCAGGAAGCAAGATGCTTTGGGGCCCAACTCGCCCTTTGGAAAGAAGACTGCACGTTGTGCCTTTCAGCCCTAGGGCAATGTGGCACACCCAGAGCAGAAGTTCTACTTCAGCCAGAACAGGCCTGCAAAGGAACTGCGTTTCACATGCCTTTGTAAGAGATGTTCCCGGTAGGCTGTAAGAGCACTGTGCAGAGCGAGTTGTTATTTAGCTTCCGAAAGAGATGAAAGCAAGATGCTTTGGGGCCCATCTCGACCTTTGGAAAGGAGACTGCACGTTGTGCCTTTCAGCTCTAGGGCAATGTGGCACACCCAGAGCAGAAGTTCTACTTCAGCCAGATCAGGCCTGCAAAGAAACTGAGTTTCACAGTCCTTTGTAAGACATGTTCCCCCTAGGCTGTAAGAGCACTGTGCAGAGCGAGTTGTTTCTTAGCTTCCCAAAGAGCTGAATGCAAGATGCTTTGGGGCCCAACTCGTCCTTTGGAAAGAAGACAGAACTTTGTGCCTTGCAGCTCTAAGGTAAGGTAGCACACCCAGAGCAGAAGTTCTACTTCAGCCAGATCAGGCCTGCAAAGAAACTGCGTTTCACAGTCCTTTGTAAGACATGTTCCCCCTAGGCTGTAAGAGCACTGTGCAGAGCGAGTTGTTTCTTAGCTTCCCAAAGAGCTGCAAGCAAGATGCTTTGGGGACCAACTCGCCCTTTGGAAAGGAGACTGCACGTTGTGCCTTTCAGCCCTAGGGCAATGTGGCACACCCAGAGCAGAAGTTCTACTTCAGCCAGATCAGGCCTGCAAAGAAACTGAGTTTCACAGGCCTTTGTAAGAGTTGTTCCCGGTAGGCTGTAAGAACACTGTGCAGAGCGAGTTGTTTCCCAGCTTCCCAAAGATCTGCAAGCAAGATGCTTTGGGCCCCAGCTCACCTTTTGCAAAGGAGACTGCACGTTGTGCCTTTCAGTTCTAGGGCAATGTGGCACACCCAGAGCAGAAGTTCTACTCCAGCCACATGACGCCTGCAAAGAAACTGCATTTCACAGGCCTTTGTAACAGATGTCCCGGTAGGCTGGAAGCAAGATGCTTTGGGTCCCAACTCGCCTTTTGGAAAGAAGACTGCACATTGTGCCGTTCGGCTTAGGGCAATGTAGCACACCCAGAGCAGAAGTTCTACTTCAACCAGATCAGGCCTGCAAGGAAACTGCGTTTCACAGGTCTTTGTAAGGGATGTTCCCGGTAGGCTGTAAGAGCACTGTGCAGAGCGAGTTGTTTCCCAGCTTCCCAAAGATCTGCAAGCAAGATGCTTTGGATCCCAACTCACCTTTTGGAAAGGAGACTGCACGTTGTGCCTTTCAGCTCTAGGGCAATGTGGCACACCCAGAGCAGAAGTTCTACTTCAGCCAGGTGAGGCCTGCAAAGAAACTGCGTTTCACAGGCCTTTTTAATGGATGTTCCCGGTAGGCTGTAAGAGCACTGTGCAGAGCGAGTTGTTTCTTAGCTTCCCAAAGAGCTGGAAGCAAGATGCTTTGGGGCCCAAATCGCCCTTTGGAAAGAAGACAGCACTTTGTGCCTTGCAGCTCTAGGGCAAGGTATCACACCCAGAGCAGAAGTTCTACTTCAGCCAGATCAGGCCTGCAAAGAAACTGCGTTTCACAGGCCTCTGTAACAGATGTCCCGCTAGGCAGGAAGCAAGATGCTTTGGGGCCCAACTCGCCCTTTGGAAAGAAGACTGCACGTTGTGCCTTTCAGCCCTAGTGCAATGTGGCACACCCAGAGCAGAAGTTCTACTTCAGCCAGATCAGGCCTGCAAGGAAACTGCGTTTCACAGGCCTTTGTAAGAGATGTTCCCGGTAGGCTGTAAGAACACTGTGCAGAGCGAGCTGTTTCTTAGCTTCCCAAAGAGCTCTAAGCAAATGCTTTGGGGCCCAACTCGCCCTTTGTTAAGAAGCCTGCACGTTGTGCCTTTCAGCTCTATGGCCATGTAGCACACTCAGAGCAGAAGTTCTACTTCAGCCACAACAGGCCTGCAAAGGAACTGCGTTTCACATGCCTTTGTAAGAGATGTTCCCGGTAGGCTGTAAGAGCACTGTGCAGAGCGAGTTGTTATTTAGCTTCCGAAAGAGATGGAAGCAAGATGCTTTGGGGCCCATCACGACCTTTGGAAAGGAGAGTGCACATTGTGCCTTTCATCTCTAGGGCACTGTGGCACACCCAGAGCAGAAGTTCTACTCCAGCCAGGTGAGGTCTGCAAAGAAACTGCGTTACACAGGCCTTTGTAAGAGATGTTCCCGGTAGGCTGTAAGAGCACTGTGCAGAGCGAGTTGTTTCTTAGCTTACCAAAGAGCTGGAAGCAAGATGCTCTGGGGCCCAACTCGGCATCTGTTAAGAAGCCTGCACGTTGTGCCTTTCAGCTCTAGGGCAATGTGGCACACCCAGAGCAGAAGTTCGACTTCAGCCAGGTGAGGCCTGCAAATAAACTGCGTTTCACAGGCCTTTGTAAGAGATCTTCCTGGTAGGCTGTAAGAGAACTGTGCAGAGCGAGTTGTTTCTTAGCTTCCCAAAGAGCTGGAAGCAAGATGCTTTGGGGCCCAACTCGCCCTTTGTTAAGAAGCCTGCACGTTGTGCCTTTCAGCTCTAGGGCAATGTGGCACACCCAGAGCAGAAGTTCTACTTCAGCTAGATGAGGCCTGCAAAGAAAGTGCGTTTCACAGGCCTTTGTAAGAGATGTTCCCGGTAGGCTGTCAGAGCACTGTGCAGAGCGAGTTGTTTCTTAGCTTCCCAAAGATCTGCAAGCAAGATGCTTTGGGGACCAACTCGACCTTTGGAAAGGAGACTGCACGTTGTGCCTTTCAGCCCTAGGGCAATGTGGCTCACACAGAGCAGAAGTTCTTCTTCAGCCAGGTCAGGCCTGCAAAGAAACTGAGTTTCACAGGCCTTTGTAAGAGTTGTTCCTGGTAGGCTGTAAGAACACTGTGCAGAGCGAGTTGTTTCATAACTTCCCAAAGAGCTGCAAGCAAGATGCTTTGGGGCCCAACTCGCCCTTTGTTAAGAAGCCTGCACGTTGTGCCTTCCAGCTCTATGGCAATGTAGCACACTCAGAGCAGAAGTTCTACTTCAGCCAGAAAAGGCCTGCAAAGAAACGGCGTTTCACAGGCCTTTGTAACAGATGTTCCCTGTAAGCTGTAAGAGCAGTGTGCAGAGCGAGTTGTTTCTTAGCTTCCCAAAGAGCTGGAAGCAAGATGCATTGGGGCCCAACTCGCCCTTTGGAAAGGAGACTGCACGTTCTGCCTTTCAGCTCTAGGGCAATGTAGCTGCACCCAAAGCAGATGTTCTACTTCAGCCAGCTCAGGCCTGCAAAGAAACTGCGTATCACAGTCCTTTGTGAGAGATGTTCACAGTAGGCTGTAAGAGCACTGTGCAGAGCGAGCTGTTTCTTAGCTTCCCAAAGAGCTGGAAGCAAGATGCTTTGGGGCCCAACTCGCACTTTGTTAAGAAGCCTGCACATTGTGCCTTTCAGCTCTATGGCAGTGTAGCACACACAGAGCAGAAGTTCTACTTCAGAGAGAACAGGCCTGCAAAGAAACTGCGTTTCACATGCCTTTGTAAGAGATGTTCCCGGTAGGCTGTAAGAGCACTGTGTAGAGCGATTTGTTTCTTAGCTTCCGAAAGAGCTGGAAGCAACATGCTATGGGGCCCAACTCGGCCTTTGGAAAGGAGACTGCACAGTGTGCCTTTCAGCTCTAGGGCAATGTAGCACACTCAGAGCAGAAGATCTACTTCTGCCAGAGCAGGCCTGCAAAGAACCTGCGTTTCACAGGCCTTTGTAAGAGATGTTCCCGGTAGGCTGTAAGACCACTGTGCAGAGCGAGTTGTTTCCCAGCTTCCCAAAGATCTGCAAGCAAGATGCTTTGGGGCCCAAGTCGCCCTTTGGAAAGAAGCTGCACATTGTGCCTTTCAGCTCTAGGGCAGTGTAGCACACCCAGAGCAGAAGTTCTACTTCAGCCAGATCAGGCCTGCAAAGAAACTGCGTTTCACAGGCCTTTTTAATGGATGTTCCCGGTTGGCTGTAAGAGCACTGTGCAGAGCGAGTTGTTTCTTAGCTTCCCAAAGAGCTGGAGACAAGATGCTTCGGGGCCCAAATCGCCCTTTGGAAAGAAGACAGCACTTTGTGCCTTGCAGCTCTAGGGCAAGGTAGCACACCCAGAGCAGAAGTTCTACTTCAGCCAGATCAGGCCTGCAAAGAAACTGCGTTTCACAGGCCTCTGTAACAGATGTACCGCTAGGCAGGAAGCAAGATGCTTTGGGGCCCAACTCGCCCTTTGGAAAGAAGACTTCACGTTGTGCCTTTCAGCCCTAGGGCAATGTGGCACACCCAGAGCAGAAGTTCTACTTCAGCCAGAACAGGCCTGCAAAGGAACTGCGTTTCACATGCCTTTGTAAGAGATGTTCCCGGTAGGCTGTAAGAGCACTGTGCAGAGCGAGTTGTTATTTAGCTTCCGAAAGAGATGAAAGCAAGATGCTTTGGGGCCCATCTCGACCTTTGGAAAGGAGACTGCACGTTGTGCCTTTCAGCTCTAGGGCAATGTGGCACACCCAGAGCAGAAGTTCTACTTCAGCCAGATCAGGCCTGCAAAGAAACTGAGTTTCACAGTCCTTTGTAAGACATGTTCCCCCTAGGCTGTAAGAGCACTGTGCAGAGCGAGTTGTTTCTTAGCTTCCCAAAGAGCTGAATGCAAGATGCTTTGGGGCCCAACTCGTCCTTTGGAAAGAAGACAGAACTTTGTGCCTTGCAGCTCTAAGGTAAGGTAGCACACCCAGAGCAGAAGTTCTACTTCAGCCAGATCAGGCCTGCAAAGAAACTGCGTTTCACAGTCCTTTGTAAGACATGTTCCCCCTAGGCTGTAAGAGCACTGTGCAGAGCGAGTTGTTTCTTAGCTTCCCAAAGAGCTGCAAGCAAGATGCTTTGGGGACCAACTCGCCCTTTGGAAAGGAGACTGCACGTTGTGCCTTTCAGCCCTAGGGCAATGTGGCACACCCAGAGCAGAAGTTCTACTTCAGCCAGATCAGGCCTGCAAAGAAACTGAGTTTCACAGGCCTTTGTAAGAGTTGTTCCCGGTAGGCTGTAAGAACACTGTGCAGAGCGAGTTGTTTCCCAGCTTCCCAAAGATCTGCAAGCAAGATGCTTTGGGCCCCAGCTCACCTTTTGGAAAGGAGACTGCACGTTGTGCCTTTCAGTTCTAGGGCAATGTGGCACACCCAGAGCAGAAGTTCTACTCCAGCCACATGACGCCTGCAAAGAAACTGCATTTCACAGGCCTTTGTAACAGATGTCCCGGTAGGCTGGAAGCAAGATGCTTTGGGGCCCAACTCGCCTTTTGGAAAGAAGACTGCACATTGTGCCGTTCGGCTTAGGGCAATGTAGCACACCCAGAGCAGAAGTTCTACTTCAACCAGATCAGGCCTGCAAGGAAACTGCGTTTCACAGGTCTTTGTAAGGGATGTTCCCGGTAGGCTGTAAGAGCACTGTGCAGAGCGAGTTGTTTCCCAGCTTCCCAAAGATCTGCAAGCAAGATGCTTTGGATCCCAACTCACCTTTTGGAAAGGAGACTGCAAGTTGTGCCTTTCAGCTCTAGGGCAATGTGGCACACCCAGAGCAGAAGTTCTACTTCAGCCAGGTGAGGCCTGCAAAGAAACTGCGTTTCACAGGCCTTTGTAAGGGATGTTCCCGGTAGGCTGTAAGAGCACTGTGCAGAGCGAGTTGTTTCTTAGCTTCCCAAAGAGCTGGAAGCAAGATGCTTTGGGGCCCAAATCGCCCTTTGGAAAGAAGACAGCACTTTGTGCCTTGCAGCTCTAGGGCAAGGTATCACACCCAGAGCAGAAGTTCTACTTCAGCCAGATCAGGCCTGCAAAGAAACTGCGTTTCACAGGCCTCTGTAACAGATGTCCCGCTAGGCAGGAAGCAAGATGCTTTGGGGCCCAACTCGCCCTTTGGAAAGAAGACTGCACGTTGTGCCTTTCAGCTCTAGGGCAATGTAGCACACAGAGAGCAGAAGTTCTACTTCAGCCAGATCAGGACTGCAAAGAAACTGCGTTTGACAGGCCTTTGTAAGAGATGTTCCTGGTAGGCTGTAAGAGCACTGTGCAGAGCCAGTTGTTTCTTAGATTCCAAGAGCTGGAAGCAAGATGCTTTCAGGTCCAACTCGCCCTTTGTAAAGGAGACAGCACGTTGTCCCTTTCAGCTCTAGGGCAATGTAGCACACCCAGAGCAGAAGTTCTACTTCAGCCAGATCAGGCCTGCAAAGAAACTGCGTTTCACAGGCCTTTGTAAGAGATGTTCCCGGTAGGCTGTAAGAGCTGTGTGCAGAGTAAGTTGTTTCTTAGCTTCCCAAAGAGCTGGAAGCAAGATGCTTTGGGGCCCAACTCGCCATTTGGAAAGAAGCTGCACATTGTGCCTTTCATCTCTAGGGCAATGTAGCACACCCAGAGCAGAAGTTCTACTTCACCCAGATCAGGCCTGCAAAGAAACTGCGTTTCACAGGCCTTTGTAAGAGAGGTTCCAGGTAGGCTGTAAGAGGTCTGTGGAGAGCAAGTTGTTTCTTAGCTTTCCAAAGGCTGGAGGCAAGATGCTTTGGAGCCAAAGTCGCCCTTTGTTAAGAAGCCTGCACGTTGTGTCTTTCAGCTCCAGGGCAATGTGGCACACCCAGAGCAGACGTTCTCCTTCAGCCAGATGAGACCTGCAAAAAACTGCATTTCACAGGCCTTTGTAAGAGATGTTCCTGGTAGGCTGTAAGAGCACTGTTCAGGGCCAGTTGTTTCTTAGCTTCCCAAAGAGCTGGAAGCAAGATGCTTTTGGGCTCAACTCGCCCTTTGGAAAGAAGACTGCACGTTGTGCCTTTCAGCTCTAGGGCAATGTAGCATACTCAGAGCAGAAGTTCTACTTCAGCCACATCAGGCCTGCAAAGATACTGCGTTTCAAAGGCCTTTTTAAGAGATGTTCCCGGTAGACTGTGAGAGAACTGTGCTGAGCGAGTTGTTTCTTAGCTTCCCAAGAGCTGGAAGCAAGATGCTTTGGGGCCCAAATCGCCCTTTGGAAAGAAGACAGCACTTTGTGCCTTGCAGCTCTAGGGCAATGTAGGACACCCAGAGCAGAAGTTCAACTTCACCCAGATCAGGCCTGCAAAGAAAGTGCGTTTCACAGCCCTTTGTGACAGATGTCCCGGTAGGCAGGAAGCAAGATGCTTTGGGGCTCAACTCGCCCTTTGGAAAGAAGACTGCACGTTGTGCCTTTCAGGTCTAGTGCAATGTGGCACACCCAGAGAAGAAGTTCTACTTCAGCCAGATCAGGACTGCAAAGAAACTGCGTTTCACAGGCTTTTGTGAGAGATGTTCCCGGAAGGCTGTAAGAGCACTGTGCAGAGCGAGTTGTTTCTTATCTTCCCAAAGAGCTGGAACCAAGATGCTTTGGGGCCCAACTCGCCCTTTGGAAAGGAGACTGCACGTTGTGCCTTTCAGCTCTAGGGCAATGTGGCACACCCAGAGCAGAAGTTCTACTTCGGCAAGATGAGGCCTTCAAAGAAAATGCGTTTCACAGGCCTTTGTAAGAGATGTTCCCGGTAGGCTGTAAGAGCTATGTGCAGAGCAAGTTGTTTCTTAGCTTTCCAAAGAGCTGGAAGCAAGATGCTTTGGGGCCCAACTCGCCCTTTCGAAAGAAGCTGCACATTGTGCCTTTCAGCTCTAGGGCAATGTAGCACACCCAGAGCAGAAGTTCTACTTCACCCAGATCAGGCCTGCAAAGAAACTGCGTTTCACAGGCCTTTTTAATGGATGTTCCCGGTTGGCTGTAAGAGCACTGTGCAGAGCGAGTTGTTTCTTAGCTTCCCATAGAGCTGGAGGCAAGATGCTTCGGGGCCCAATTCGCCCTTTGGAAAGAAGACAGCACTTTGTGACTTGCAGCTCTAGGGCAAGGTAGCACACCCAGAGCAGAAGTTCTACTTCAGCCAGATCAGGCCTGCAAAGAAACTGCGTTTCACAGGCCTCTGTAACAGATGTACCGCTAGGCAGGAAGCAAGATGCTTTGGGGCCCAACTCGCCCTTTGGAAAGAAGACTGCACGTTGTGTCTTTCAGCCCTAGGGCAATGTGGCACACCCAGAGCAGAAGTTCTACTACAGCCAGAACAGGCCTGCAAAGGAACTGCGTTTCACATGCCTTTGTAAGAGATGTTCCCGGTAGGCTGTAAGAGCACTGTGCAGATCGAGTTGTTATTTAGCTTCTGAAAGAGATGAAAGCAAGATGCTTTGGGGCCCATCTCGACCTTTGGAAAGGAGACTGCACGTTGTGCCTTTCAGCTCTAGGGCAATGTGGCACACCCAGAGCAGAAGTTCTACTTCAGCCAGATCAGGCCTGCAAAGAAACTGAGTTTCACGGTCCTTTGTAAGACATGTTCCCCCTAGGCTGTAAGAGCACTGTGCAGAGCGAGTTGTTTCTTAGCTTCCCAAAGAGCTGAATGCAAGATGCTTTGGGGCCCAACTCGTCCTTTGGAAAGAAGACAGAACTTTGTGCCTTGCAGCTCTAAGGTAAGGTAGCACACCCAGAGCAGAAGTTCTACTTCAGCCAGATCAGGCCTGCAAAGAAACTGCGTTTCACAGTCCTTTGTAAGACATGTTCCCCCTAGGCTGTAAGAGCACTGTGCAGAGCGAGTTGTTTCTTAGCTTCCCAAAGAGCTGCAAGCAAGATGCTTTGGGGACCAACTCGCCCTTTGGAAAGGAGACTGCACGTTGTGCCTTTCAGCCCTAGGGCAATGTGGCACACCCAGAGCAGAAGTTCTACTTCAGCCAGATCAGGCCTGCAAAGAAACTGAGTTTCACAGGCCTTTGTAAGAGTTGTTCCCGGTAGGCTGTAAGAACACTGTGCAGAGCGAGTTGTTTCCCAGCTTCCCAAAGATCTGCAAGCAAGATGCTTTGGACCCCAGCTCAC
Organism: Equus caballus; assembly: GCF_041296265.1. Lineage (NCBI taxonomy): Eukaryota > Metazoa > Chordata > Mammalia > Perissodactyla > Equidae > Equus > Equus caballus. Next base: position 19,460,223 of record NC_091695.1, read on the forward strand.
CTTTTGGAAAGGAGACTGCACGTTGTGCCTTTCAGTTCTAGGGCAATGTGGCACACCCAGAGCAGAAGTTCTACTCCAGCCACATGACGCCTGCAAAGAAACTGCATTTCACAGGCCTTTGTAACAGATGTCCCGGTAGGCTGGAAGCAAGATGCTTTGGGGCCCAACTCGCCTTTTGGAAAGAAGACTGCACATTGTGCCGTTCGGCTTAGGGCAATGTAGCACACCCAGAGCAGAAGTTCTACTTCAACCAGATCAGGCCTGCAAGGAAACTGCGTTTCACAGGTCTTTGTAAGGGATGTTCCCGGTAGGCTGTAAGAGCACTGTGCAGAGCGAGTTGTTTCCCAGCTTCCCAAAGATCTGCAAGCAAGATGCTTTGGATCCCAACTCACCTTTTGGAAAGGAGACTGCACGTTGTGCCTTTCAGCTCTAGGGCAATGTGGCACACCCAGAGCAGAAGTTCTACTTCAGCCAGGTGAGGCCTGCAAAGAAACTGCGTTTCACAGGCCTTTGTAAGGGATGTTCCCGGTAGGCTGTAAGAGCACTGTGCAGAGCGAGTTGTTTCTTAGCTTCCCAAAGAGCTGGAAGCAAGATGCTTTGGGGCCCAAATCGCCCTTTGGAAAGAAGACAGCACTTTGTGCCTTGCAGCTCTAGGGCAAGGTATCACACCCAGAGCAGAAGTTCTACTTCAGCCAGAACAGGCCTGCAAAGGAACTGCGTTTCACATGCCTTTGTAAGAGATGTTCCCGGTAGGCTGTAAGAGCACTGTGCAGAGCGAGTTGTTATTTAGCTTCCGAAAGAGATGGAAGCAAGATGCTTTGGGGCCCATCACGACCTTTGGAAAGGAGAGTGCACGTTGTGCCTTTCATCTCTAGGGCAATGTGGCACACCCAGAGCAGAAGTTCTACTCCAGCCAGGTGAGGTCTGCAAAGAAACTGCGTTTCACAGGCCTTTGTAACAGATGTTCCCGGTAGGCTGTCAGAGCACTGTGCAGAGCGAGTTGTTTCTTAGCTTCCCAAAGATCTGCAAGCAAGATGCTTTGGGGACCAACTCGACCTTTGGAAAGGAGACTGCACGTTGTGCCTTTCAGCCCTAGGGCAATGTGGCTCACACAGAGCAGAAGTTCTTCTTCAGCCAGGTCAGGCCTGCAAAGAAACTGAGTTTCACAGGCCTTTGTAAGAGTTGTTCCTGGTAGGCTGTAAGAACACTGTGCAGAGCGAGTTGTTTCATAACTTCCCAAAGAGCTGCAAGCAAGATGCTTTGGGGCCCAACTCGCCCTTTGTTAAGAAGCCTGCACGTTGTGCCTTCCAGCTCTATGGCAATGTAGCACACTCAGAGCAGAAGTTCTACTTCAGCCAGAAAAGGCCTGCAAAGAAACGGCGTTTCACAGGCCTTTGTAACAGATGTTCCCTGTAAGCTGTAAGAGCAGTGTGCAGAGCGAGTTGTTTCTTAGCTTCCCAAAGAGCTGGAAGCAAGATGCATTGGGGCCCAACTCGCCCTTTGGAAAGGAGACTGCACGTTCTGCCTTTCAGCTCTAGGGCAATGTAGCTGCACCCAAAGCAGATGTTCTACTTCAGCCAGCTCAGGCCTGCAAAGAAACTGCGTATCACAGTCCTTTGTGAGAGATGTTCACAGTAGGCTGTAAGAGCACTGTGCAGAGCGAGCTGTTTCTTAGCTTCCCAAAGAGCTGGAAGCAAGATGCTTTGGGGCCCAACTCGCACTTTGTTAAGAAGCCTGCACATTGTGCCTTTCAGCTCTATGGCAGTGTAGCACACACAGAGCAGAAGTTCTACTTCAGAGAGAACAGGCCTGCAAAGAAACTGCGTTTCACATGCCTTTGTAAGAGATGTTCCCGGTAGGCTGTAAGAGCACTGTGTAGAGCGATTTGTTTCTTAGCTTCCGAAAGAGCTGGAAGCAACATGCTATGGGGCCCAACTCGGCCTTTGGAAAGGAGACTGCACAGTGTGCCTTTCAGCTCTAGGGCAATGTAGCACACTCAGAGCAGAAGATCTACTTCTGCCAGAGCAGGCCTGCAAAGAACCTGCGTTTCACAGGCCTTTGTAAGAGATGTTCCCGGTAGGCTGTAAGACCACTGTGCAGAGCGAGTTGTTTCCCAGCTTCCCAAAGATCTGCAAGCAAGATGCTTTGGGGCCCAAGTCGCCCTTTGGAAAGAAGCTGCACATTGTGCCTTTCAGCTCTAGGGCAGTGTAGCACACCCAGAGCAGAAGTTCTACTTCAGCCAGATCAGGCCTGCAAAGAAACTGCGTTTCACAGGCCTTTTTAATGGATGTTCCCGGTTGGCTGTAAGAGCACTGTGCAGAGCGAGTTGTTTCTTAGCTTCCCAAAGAGCTGGAGACAAGATGCTTCGGGGCCCAAATCGCCCTTTGGAAAGAAGACAGCACTTTGTGCCTTGCAGCTCTAGGGCAAGGTAGCACACCCAGAGCAGAAGTTCTACTTCAGCCAGATCAGGCCTGCAAAGAAACTGCGTTTCACAGGCCTCTGTAACAGATGTACCGCTAGGCAGGAAGCAAGATGCTTTGGGGCCCAACTCGCCCTTTGGAAAGAAGACTGCACGTTGTGCCTTTCAGCCCTAGGGCAATGTGGCACACCCAGAGCAGAAGTTCTACTTCAGCCAGAACAGGCCTGCAAAGGAACTGCGTTTCACATGCCTTTGTAAGAGATGTTCCCGGTAGGCTTTAAGAGCACTGTGCAGAGCGAGTTGTTATTTAGCTTCCGAAAGAGATGAAAGCAAGATGCTTTGGGGCCCATCTCGACCTTTGGAAAGGAGACTGCACGTTGTGCCTTTCAGCTCTAGGGCAATGTGGCACACCCAGAGCAGAAGTTCTACTTCAGCCAGATCAGGCCTGCAAAGAAACTGAGTTTCACAGTCCTTTGTAAGACATGTTCCCCCTAGGCTGTAAGAGCACTGTGCAGAGCGAGTTGTTTCTTAGCTTCCCAAAGAGCTGAATGCAAGATGCTTTGGGGCCCAACTCGTCCTTTGGAAAGAAGACAGAACTTTGTGCCTTGCAGCTCTAAGGTAAGGTAGCACACCCAGAGCAGAAGTTCTACTTCAGCCAGATCAGGCCTGCAAAGAAACTGCGTTTCACAGTCCTTTGTAAGACATGTTCCCCCTAGGCTGTAAGAGCACTGTGCAGAGCGAGTTGTTTCTTAGCTTCCCAAAGAGCTGCAAGCAAGATGCTTTGGGGACCAACTCGCCCTTTGGAAAGGAGACTGCACGTTTTGCCTTTCAGCCCTAGGGCAATGTGGCACACCCAGAGCAGAAGTTCTACTTCAGCCAGATCAGGCCTGCAAAGAAACTGAGTTTCACAGGCCTTTGTAAGAGTTGTTCCCGGTAGGCTGTAAGAACACTGTGCAGAGCGAGTTGTTTCCCAGCTTCCCAAAGATCTGCAAGCAAGATGCTTTGGGCCCCAGCTCACCTTTTGGAAAGGAGACTGCACGTTGTGCCTTTCAGTTCTAGGGCAATGTGGCACACCCAGAGCAGAAGTTCTACTCCAACCACATGACGCCTGCAAAGAAACTGCATTTCACAGGCCTTTGTAACAAATGTCCCGGTAGGCTGGAAGCAAGATGCTTTGGGGCCCAACTCGCCTTTTGGAAAGAAGACTGCACATTGTGCCGTTCGGCTTAGGGCAATGTAGCACACCCAGAGCAGAAGTTCTACTTCAGCCAGATCAGGCCTGCAAGGAAACTGCGTTTCACAGGTCTTTGTAAGGGATGTTCCCGGTAGGCTGTAAGAGCACTGTGCAGAGCGAGTTGTTTCCCAGCTTCCCAAAGATCTGCAAGCAAGATGCTTTGGATCCCAACTCACCTTTTGGAAAGGAGACTGCACGTTGTGCCTTTCAGCTCTAGGGCAATGTGGCACACCCAGAGCAGAAGTTCTACTTCAGCCAGGTGAGGCCTGCAAAGAAACTGCGTTTCACAGGCCTTTGTAAGGGATGTTCCCGGTAGGCTGTAAGAGCACTGTGCAGAGCGAGTTGTTTCTTAGCTTCCCAAAGAGCTGGAAGCAAGATGCTTTGGGGCCCAAATCGCCCTTTGGAAAGAAGACAGCACTTTGTGCCTTGCAGCTCTAGGGCAAGGTATCACACCCAGAGCAGAAGTTCTACTTCAGCCAGATCAGGCCTGCAAAGAAACTGCGTTTCACAGGCCTCTGTAACAGATGTCCCGCTAGGCAGGAAGCAAGATGCTTTGGGGCCCAACTCGCCCTTTGGAAAGAAGACTGCACGTTGTGCCTTTCAGCCCTAGTGCAATGTGGCACACCCAGAGCAGAAGTTCTACTTCAGCCAGATCAGGCCTGCAAGGAAACTGCGTTTCACAGGCCTTTGTAAGAGATGTTCCCGGTAGGCTGTAAGAACACTGTGCAGAGCGAGCTGTTTCTTAGCTTCCCAAAGAGCTCTAAGCAAATGCTTTGGGGCCCAACTCGCCCTTTGTTAAGAAGCCTGCACGTTGTGCCTTTCAGCTCTATGGCCATGTAGCACACTCAGAGCAGAAGTTCTACTTCAGCCAGAACAGGCCTGCAAAGGAACTGCGTTTCACATGCCTTTGTAAGAGATGTTCCCGGTAGGCTGTAAGAGCACTGTGCAGAGCGAGTTGTTATTTAGCTTCCAAAAGAGATGGAAGCAAGATGCTTTGGGGCCCATCACGACCTTTGGAAAGGAGAGTGCACGTTGTGCCTTTCATCTCTAGGGCAATGTGGCACACCCAGAGCAGAAGTTCTACTCCAGCCAGGTGAGGTCTGCAAAGAAACTGCGTTTCACAGGCCTTTGTAAGAGATGTTCCCGGTAGGCTGTAAGAGCACTGTGCAGAGCGAGTTGTTTCTTAGCTTACCAAAGAGCTGGAAGCAAGATGCTCTGGGGCCCAACTCGGCATCTGTTAAGAAGCCTGCACGTTGTGCCTTTCAGCTCTAGGGCAATGTGGCACACCCAGAGCAGAAGTTCGACTTCAGCCAGGTGAGGCCTGCAAATAAACTGCGTTTCACAGGCCTTTGTAAGAGATCTTCCTGGTAGGCTGTAAGAGAACTGTGCAGAGCGAGTTGTTTCTTAGCTTCCCAAAGAGCTGGAAGCAAGATGCTTTGGGGCCCAACTCGCCCTTTGTTAAGAAGCCTGCACGTTGTGCCTTTCAGCTCTAGGGCAATGTGGCACACCCAGAGCAGAAGTTCTACTTCAGCTAGATGAGGCCTGCAAAGAAAGTGCGTTTCACAGGCCTTTGTAAGAGATGTTCCCGGTAGGCTGTCAGAGCACTGTGCAGAGCGAGTTGTTTCTTAGCTTCCCAAAGATCTGCAAGCAAGATGCTTTGGGGACCAACTCGACCTTTGGAAAGGAGACTGCACGTTGTGCCTTTCAGCCCTAGGGCATTGTGGCTCACACAGAGCAGAAGTTCTTCTTCAGCCAGGTCAGGCCTGCAAAGAAACTGAGTTTCACAGGCCTTTGTAAGAGTTGTTCCTGGTAGGCTGTAAGAACACTGTGCAGAGCGAGTTGTTTCATAACTTCCCAAAGAGCTGCAAGCAAGATGCTTTGGGGCCCAACTCGCCCTTTGTTAAGAAGCCTGCACGTTGTGCCTTCCAGCTCTATGGCAATGTAGCACACTCAGAGCAGAAGTTCTACTTCAGCCAGAAAAGGCCTGCAAAGAAACGGCGTTTCACAGGCCTTTGTAACAGATGTTCCCTGTAAGCTGTAAGAGCAGTGTGCAGAGCGAGTTGTTTCTTAGCTTCCCAAAGAGCTGGAAGCAAGATGCATTGGGGCCCAACTCGCCCTTTGGAAAGGAGACTGCACGTTCTGCCTTTCAGCTCTAGGGCAATGTAGCTGCACCCAAAGCAGATGTTCTACTTCAGCCAGCTCAGGCCTGCAAAGAAACTGCGTATCACAGTCCTTTGTGAGAGATGTTCACAGTAGGCTGTAAGAGCACTGTGCAGAGCGAGCTGTTTCTTAGCTTCCCAAAGAGCTGGAAGCAAGATGCTTTGGGGCCCAACTCGCACTTTGTTAAGAAGCCTGCACATTGTGCCTTTCAGCTCTATGGCAGTGTAGCACACACAGAGCAGAAGTTCTACTTCAGAGAGAACAGGTCTGCAAAGAAACTGCGTTTCACATGCCTTTGTAAGCGATGTTCCCGGTAGGCTGTAAGAGCACTGTGTAGAGCGATTTGTTTCTTAGCTTCCGAAAGAGCTGGAAGCAACATGCTATGGGGCCCAACTCGGCCTTTGGAAAGGAGACTGCACAGTGTGCCTTTCAGCTCTAGGGCAATGTAGCACACTCAGAGCAGAAGATCTACTTCTGCCAGAGCAGGCCTGCAAAGAACCTGCGTTTCACAGGCCTTTGTAAGAGATGTTCCCGGTAAGCTGTAAGACCACTGTGCAGAGCGAGTTGTTTCCCAGCTTCCCAAAGATCTGCAAGCAAGATGCTTTGGGGCCCAAGTCGCCCTTTGGAAAGAAGCTGCACATTGTGCCTTTCAGCTCTAGGGCAATGTAGCACACTCAGAGCAGAAGATCTACTTCTGCCAGAGCAGGCCTGCAAAGAACCTGCGTTTCACAGGCCTTTGTAAGAGATGTTCCCGGTAGGCTGTATGACCACTGTGCAGAGCGAGTTGTTTCCCAGCTTCCCAAAGATCTGCAAGCAAGATGCTTTGGGGCCCAAGTCGCCCTTTGGAAAGAAGCTGCACATTGTGCCTTTCAGCTCTAGGGCAGTGTAGCACACCCAGAGCAGAAGTTCTACTTCAGCCAGATCAGGCCTGCAAAGAAACTGCGTTTCACAGGCCTTTTTAATGGATGTTCCCGGTTGGCTGTAAGAGCACTGTGCAGAGCGAGTTGTTTCTTAGCTTCCCAAAGAGCTGGAGACAAGATGCTTCGGGGCCCAAATCGCCCTTTGGAAAGAAGACAGCACTTTGTGCCTTGCAGCTCTAGGGCAAGGTAGCACACCCAGAGCAGAAGTTCTACTTCAGCCAGATCAGGCCTGCAAAGAAACTGCGTTTCACAGGCCTCTGTAACAGATGTACCGCTAGGCAGGAAGCAAGATGCTTTGGGGCCCAACTCGCCCTTTGGAAAGAAGACTGCACGTTGTGCCTTTCAGCCCTAGGGCAATGTGGCACACCCAGAGCAGAAGTTCTACTTCAGCCAGAACAGGCCTGCAAAGGAACTGCGTTTCACATGCCTTTGTAAGAGATGTTCCCGGTAGGCTGTAAGAGCACTGTGCAGAGCGAGTTGTTATTTAGCTTCCGAAAGAGATGAAAGCAAGATGCTTTGGGGCCCATCTCGACCTTTGGAAAGGAGACTGCACGTTGTGCCTTTCAGCTCTAGGGCAATGTGGCACACCCAGAGCAGAAGTTCTACTTCAGCCAGATCAGGCCTGCAAAGAAACTGAGTTTCACAGTCCTTTGTAAGACATGTTCCCCCTAGGCTGTAAGAGCACTGTGCAGAGCGAGTTGTTTCTTAGCTTCCCAAAGAGCTGAATGCAAGATGCTTTGGGGCCCAACTCGTCCTTTGGAAAGAAGACAGAACTTTGTGCCTTGCAGCTCTAAGGTAAGGTAGCACACCCAGAGCAGAAGTTCTACTTCAGCCAGATCAGGCCTGCAAAGAAACTGCGTTTCACAGTCCTTTGTAAGACATGTTCCCCCTAGGCTGTAAGAGCACTGTGCAGAGCGAGTTGTTTCTTAGCTTCCCAAAGAGCTGCAAGCAAGATGCTTTGGGGACCAACTCGCCCTTTGGAAAGGAGACTGCACGTTTTGCCTTTCAGCCCTAGGGCAATGTGGCACACCCAGAGCAGAAGTTCTACTTCAGCCAGATCAGGCCTGCAAAGAAACTGAGTTTCACAGGCCTTTGTAAGAGTTGTTCCCGGTAGGCTGTAAGAACACTGTGCAGAGCGAGTTGTTTCCCAGCTTCCCAAAGATCTGCAAGCAAGATGCTTTGGGCCCCAGCTCACCTTTTGGAAAGGAGACTGCACGTTGTGCCTTTCAGTTCTAGGGCAATGTGGCACACCCAGAGCAGAAGTTCTACTCCAACCACATGACGCCTGCAAAGAAACTGCATTTCACAGGCCTTTGTAACAAATGTCCCGGTAGGCTGGAAGCAAGATGCTTTGGGGCCCAACTCGCCTTTTGGAAAGAAGACTGCACATTGTGCCGTTCGGCTTAGGGCAATGTAGCACACCCAGAGCAGAAGTTCTACTTCAGCCAGATCAGGCCTGCAAGGAAACTGCGTTTCACAGGTCTTTGTAAGGGATGTTCCCGGTAGGCTGTAAGAGCACTGTGCAGAGCGAGTTGTTTCCCAGCTTCCCAAAGATCTGCAAGCAAGATGCTTTGGATCCCAACTCACCTTTTGGAAAGGAGACTGCACGTTGTGCCTTTCAGCTCTAGGGCAATGTGGCACACCCAGAGCAGAAGTTCTACTTCAGCCAGGTGAGGCCTGCAAAGAAACTGCGTTTCACAGGCCTTTGTAAGGGATGTTCCCGGTAGGCTGTAAGAGCACTGTGCAGAGCGAGTTGTTTCTTAGCTTCCCAAAGAGCTGGAAGCAAGATGCTTTGGGGCCCAAATCGCCCTTTGGAAAGAAGACAGCACTTTGTGCCTTGCAGCTCTAGGGCAAGGTATCACACCCAGAGCAGAAGTTCTACTTCAGCCAGATCAGGCCTGCAAAGAAACTGCGTTTCACAGGCCTCTGTAACAGATGTCCCGCTAGGCAGGAAGCAAGATGCTTTGGGGCCCAACTCGCCCTTTGGAAAGAAGACTGCACGTTGTGCCTTTCAGCCCTAGTGCAATGTGGCACACCCAGAGCAGAAGTTCTACTTCAGCCAGATCAGGCCTGCAAGGAAACTGCGTTTCACAGGCCTTTGTAAGAGATGTTCCCGGTAGGCTGTAAGAACACTGTGCAGAGCGAGCTGTTTCTTAGCTTCCCAAAGAGCTCTAAGCAAATGCTTTGGGGCCCAACTCGCCCTTTGTTAAGAAGCCTGCACGTTGTGCCTTTCAGCTCTATGGCCATGTAGCACACTCAGAGCAGAAGTTCTACTTCAGCCAGAACAGGCCTGCAAAGGAACTGCGTTTCACATGCCTTTGTAAGAGATGTTCCCGGTAGGATGTAAGAGCACTGTGCAGAGCGAGTTGTTATTTAGCTTCCAAAAGAGATGGAAGCAAGATGCTTTGGGGCCCATCACGACCTTTGGAAAGGAGAGTGCACGTTGTGCCTTTCATCTCTAGGGCAATGTGGCACACCCAGAGCAGAAGTTCTACTCCAGCCAGGTGAGGTCTGCAAAGAAACTGCGTTTCACAGGCCTTTGTAAGAGATGTTCCCGGTAGGCTGTAAGAGCACTGTGCAGAGCGAGTTGTTTCTTAGCTTACCAAAGAGCTGGAAGCAAGATGCTCTGGGGCCCAACTCGGCATCTGTTAAGAAGCCTGCACGTTGTGCCTTTCAGCTCTAGGGCAATGTGGCACACCCAGAGCAGAAGTTCGACTTCAGCCAGGTGAGGCCTGCAAATAAACTGCGTTTCACAGGCCTTTGTAAGAGATCTTCCTGGTAGGCTGTAAGAGAACTGTGCAGAGCGAGTTGTTTCTTAGCTTCCCAAAGAGCTGGAAGCAAGATGCTTTGGGGCCCAACTCGCCCTTTGTTAAGAAGCCTGCACGTTGTGCCTTTCAGCTCTAGGGCAATGTGGCACACCCAGAGCAGAAGTTCTACTTCAGCTAGATGAGGCCTGCAAAGAAAGTGCGTTTCACAGGCCTTTGTAAGAGATGTTCCCGGTAGGCTGTCAGAGCACTGTGCAGAGCGAGTTGTTTCTTAGCTTCCCAAAGATCTGCAAGCAAGATGCTTTGGGGACCAACTCGACCTTTGGAAAGGAGACTGCACGTTGTGCCTTTCAGCCCTAGGGCAATGTGGCTCACACAGAGCAGAAGTTCTTCTTCAGCCAGGTCAGGCCTGCAAAGAAACTGAGTTTCACAGGCCTTTGTAAGAGTTGTTCCTGGTAGGCTGTAAGAACACTGTGCAGAGCGAGTTGTTTCATAACTTCCCAAAGAGCTGCAAGCAAGATGCTTTGGGGCCCAACTCACCCTTTGTTAAGAAGCCTGCACGTTGTGCCTTCCAGCTCTATGGCAATGTAGCACACTCAGAGCAGAAGTTCTACTTCAGCCAGAAAAGGCCTGCAAAGAAACGGCGTTTCACAGGCCTTTGTAACAGATGTTCCCTGTAAGCTGTAAGAGCAGTGTGCAGAGCGAGTTGTTTCTTAGCTTCCCAAAGAGCTGGAAGCAAGATGCATTGGGGCCCAACTCGCCCTTTGGAAAGGAGACTGCACGTTCTGCCTTTCAGCTCTAGGGCAATGTAGCTGCACCCAAAGCAGATGTTCTACTTCAGCCAGCTCAGGCCTGCAAAGAAACTGCGTATCACAGTCCTTTGTGAGAGATGTTCACAGTAGGCTGTAAGAGCACTGTGCAGAGCGAGCTGTTTCTTAGCTTCCCAAAGAGCTGGAAGCAAGATGCTTTGGGGCCCAACTCGCACTTTGTTAAGAAGCCTGCACATTGTGCCTTTCAGCTCTATGGCAGTGTAGCACACACAGAGCAGAAGTTCTACTTCAGAGAGAACAGGTCTGCAAAGAAACTGCGTTTCACATGCCTTTGTAAGCGATGTTCCCGGTAGGCTGTAAGAGCACTGTGTAGAGCGATTTGTTTCTTAGCTTCCGAAAGAGCTGGAAGCAACATGCTATGGGGCCCAACTCGGCCTTTGGAAAGGAGACTGCACAGTGTGCCTTTCAGCTCTAGGGCAATGTAGCACACTCAGAGCAGAAGATCTACTTCTGCCAGAGCAGGCCTGCAAAGAACCTGCGTTTCACAGGCCTTTGTAAGAGATGTTCCCGGTAGGCTGTAAGACCACTGTGCAGAGCGAGTTGTTTCCCAGCTTCCCAAAGATCTGCAAGCAAGATGCTTTGGGGCCCAAGTCGCCCTTTGGAAAGAAGCTGCACATTGTGCCTTTCAGCTCTAGGGCAATGTAGCACACTCAGAGCAGAAGATCTACTTCTGCCAGAGCAGGCCTGCAAAGAACCTGCGTTTCACAGGCCTTTGTAAGAGATGTTCCCGGTAGGCTGTATGACCACTGTGCAGAGCGAGTTGTTTCCCAGCTTCCCAAAGATCTGCAAGCAAGATGCTTTGGGGCCCAAGTCGCCCTTTGGAAAGAAGCTGCACATTGTGCCTTTCAGCTCTAGGGCAGTGTAGCACACCCAGAGCAGAAGTTCTACTTCAGCCAGATCAGGCCTGCAAAGAAACTGCGTTTCACAGGCCTTTTTAATGGATGTTCCCGGTTGGCTGTAAGAGCACTGTGCAGAGCGAGTTGTTTCTTAGCTTCCCAAAGAGCTGGAGACAAGATGCTTCGGGGCCCAAATCGCCCTTTGGAAAGAAGACAGCACTTTGTGCCTTGCAGCTCTAGGGCAAGGTAGCACACCCAGAGCAGAAGTTCTACTTCAGCCAGATCAGGCCTGCAAAGAAACTGCGTTTCACAGGCCTCTGTAACAGATGTACCGCTAGGCAGGAAGCAAGATGCTTTGGGGCCCAACTCGCCCTTTGGAAAGAAGACTGCACGTTGTGCCTTTCAGCCCTAGGGCAATGTGGCACACCCAGAGCAGAAGTTCTACTTCAGCCAGAACAGGCCTGCAAAGGAACTGCGTTTCACATGCCTTTGTAAGAGATGTTCCCGGTAGGCTGTAAGAGCACTGTGCAGAGCGAGTTGTTATTTAGCTTCCGAAAGAGATGAAAGCAAGATGCTTTGGGGCCCATCTCGACCTTTGGAAAGGAGACTGCACGTTGTGCCTTTCAGCTCTAGGGCAATGTGGCACACCCAGAGCAGAAGTTCTACTTCAGCCAGATCAGGCCTGCAAAGAAACTGAGTTTCACAGTCCTTTGTAAGACATGTTCCCCCTAGGCTGTAAGAGCACTGTGCAGAGCGAGTTGTTTCTTAGCTTCCCAAAGAGCTGAATGCAAGATGCTTTGGGGCCCAACTCGTCCTTTGGAAAGAAGACAGAACTTTGTGCCTTGCAGCTCTAAGGTAAGGTAGCACACCCAGAGCAGAAGTTCTACTTCAGCCAGATCAGGCCTGCAAAGAAACTGCGTTTCACAGTCCTTTGTAAGACATGTTCCCCCTAGGCTGTAAGAGCACTGTGCAGAGCGAGTTGTTTCTTAGCTTCCCAAAGAGCTGCAAGCAAGATGCTTTGGGGACCAACTCGCCCTTTGGAAAGGAGACTGCACGTTGTGCCTTTCAGCCCTAGGGCAATGTGGCACACCCAGAGCAGAAGTTCTACTTCAGCCAGATCAGGCCTGCAAAGAAACTGAGTTTCACAGGCCTTTGTAAGAGTTGTTCCCGGTAGGCTGTAAGAACACTGTGCAGAGCGAGTTGTTTCCCAGCTTCCCAAAGATCTGCAAGCAAGATGCTTTGGGCCCCAGCTCACCTTTTGGAAAGGAGACTGCACGTTGTGCCTTTCAGTTCTAGGGCAATGTGGCACACCCAGAGCAGAAGTTCTACTCCAGCCACATGACGCCTGCAAAGAAACTGCATTTCACAGGCCTTTGTAACAAATGTCACGGTAGGCTGGAAGCAAGATGCTTTGGGGCCCAACTCGCCTTTTGGAAAGAAGACTGCACATTGTGCCGTTCGGCTTAGGGCAATGTAGCACACCCAGAGCAGAAGTTCTACTTCAGCCAGATCAGGCCTGCAAGGAAACTGCGTTTCACAGGTCTTTGTAAGGGATGTTCCCGGTAGGCTGTAAGAGCACTGTGCAGAGCGAGTTGTTTCCCAGCTTCCCAAAGATCTGCAAGCAAGATGCTTTGGGGCCCAAGTCGCCCTTTGGAAAGAAGCTGCACATTGTGCCTTTCAGCTCTAGGGCAGTGTAGCACACCCAGAGCAGAAGTTCTACTTCAGCCAGATCAGGCCTGCAAAGAAACTGCGTTTCACAGGCCTTTTTAATGGATGTTCCCGGTTGGCTGTAAGAGCACTGTGCAGAGCGAGTTGTTTCTTAGCTTCCCAAAGAGCTGGAGACAAGATGCTTCGGGGCCCAAATCGCCCTTTGGAAAGAAGACAGCACTTTGTGCCTTGCAGCTCTAGGGCAAGGTAGCACACCCAGAGCAGAAGTTCTACTTCAGCCAGATCAGGCCTGCAAAGAAACTGCGTTTCACAGGCCTCTGTAACAGATGTACCGCTAGGCAGGAAGCAAGATGCTTTGGGGCCCAACTCGCCCTTTGGAAAGAAGACTGCACGTTGTGCCTTTCAGCCCTAGGGCAATGTGGCACACCCAGAGCAGAAGTTCAACTTCAGCCAGAACAGGCCTGCAAAGGAACTGCGTTTCACATGCCTTTTTAATGGATGTTCCCGGTAGGCTGTAAGAGCACTGTGCAGAGCGAGTTGTTATTTAGCTTCCGAAAGAGATGAAAGCAAGATGCTTTGGGGCCCATCTCGACCTTTGGAAAGGAGACTGCACGTTGTGCCTTTCAGCTCTAGGGCAATGTGGCACACCCAGAGCAGAAGTTCTACTTCAGCCAGATCAGGCCTGCAAAGAAACTGAGTTTCACAGTCCTTTGTAAGACATGTTCCCCCTAGGCTGTAAGAGCACTGTGCAGAGCGAGTTGTTTCTTAGCTTCCCAAAGAGCTGAATGCAAGATGCTTTGGGGCCCAACTCGTCCTTTGGAAAGAAGACAGAACTTTGTGCCTTGCAGCTCTAAGGTAAGGTAGCACACCCAGAGCAGAAGTTCTACTTCAGCCAGATCAGGCCTGCAAAGAAACTGCGTTTCACAGTCCTTTGTAAGACATGTTCCCCCTAGGCTGTAAGAGCACTGTGCAGAGCGAGTTGTTTCTTAGCTTCCCAAAGAGCTGCAAGCAAGATGCTTTGGGGACCAACTCGTCCTTTGGAAAGGAGACTGCACGTTGTGCCTTTCAGCCCTAGGGCAATGTGGCACACCCAGAGCAGAAGTTCTACTTCAGCCAGATCAGGCCTGCAAAGAAACTGAGTTTCACAGGCCTTTGTAAGAGTTGTTCCCGGTAGGCTGTAAGAACACTGTGCAGAGCGAGTTGTTTCCCAGCTTCCCAAAGATCTGCAAGCAAGATGCTTTGGGCCCCAGCTCACCTTTTGGAAAGGAGACTGCACGTTGTGCCTTTCAGTTCTAGGGCAATGTGGCACACCCAGAGCAGAAGTTCTACTTCAGCCAGATCAGGCCTGCAAAGAAACTGCGTTTCACAGGCCTCTGTAACAGATGTACCGCTAGGCAGGAAGCAAGATGCTTTGGGGCCCAACTCGCCCTTTGGAAAGAAGACTGCACGTTGTGCCTTTCAGCCCTAGGGCAATGTGGCACACCCAGAGCAGAAGTTCTACTTCAGCCAGAACAGGCCTGCAAAGGAACTGCGTTTCACATGCCTTTGTAAGAGATGTTCCCGGTAGGCTGTAAGAGCACTGTGCAGAGCGAGTTGTTATTTAGCTTCCGAAAGAGATGAAAGCAAGATGCTTTGGGGCCCATCTCGACCTTTGGAAAGGAGACTGCACGTTGTGCCTTTCAGCTCTAGGGCAATGTGGCACACCCAGAGCAGAAGTTCTACTTCAGCCAGATCAGGCCTGCAAAGAAACTGAGTTTCACAGTCCTTTGTAAGACATGTTCCCCCTAGGCTGTAAGAGCACTGTGCAGAGCGAGTTGTTTCTTAGCTTCCCAAAGAGCTGAATGCAAGATGCTTTGGGGCCGAACTCGTCCTTTGGAAAGAAGACAGAACTTTGTGCCTTGCAGCTCTAAGGTAAGGTAGCACACCCAGAGCAGAAGTTCTACTTCAGCCAGATCAGGCCTGCAAAGAAACTGCGTTTCACAGTCCTTTGTAAGACATGTTCCCCCTAGGCTGTAAGAGCACTGTGCAGAGCGAGTTGTTTCTTAGCTTCCCAAAGAGCTGCAAGCAAGATGCTTTGGGGACCAACTCGCCCTTTGGAAAGGAGACTGCACGTTGTGCCTTTCAGCCCTAGGGCAATGTGGCACACCCAGAGCAGAAGTTCTACTTCAGCCAGATCAGGCCTGCAAAGAAACTGAGTTTCACAGGCCTTTGTAAGAGTTGTTCCCGGTAGGCTGTAAGAACACTGTGCAGAGCGAGTTGTTTCCCAGCTTCCCAAAGATCTGCAAGCAAGATGCTTTGGGCCCCAGCTCACCTTTTGGAAAGGAGACTGCACGTTGTGCCTTTCAGTTCTAGGGCAATGTGGCACACCCAGAGCAGAAGTTCTACTCCAGCCACATGACGCCTGCAAAGAAACTGCATTTCACAGGCCTTTGTAACAAATGTCACGGTAGGCTGGAAGCAAGATGCTTTGGGGCCCAACTCGCCTTTTGGAAAGAAGACTGCACATTGTGCCGTTCGGCTTAGGGCAATGTAGCACACCCAGAGCAGAAGTTCTACTTCAGCCAGATCAGGCCTGCAAGGAAACTGCGTTTCACAGGTCTTTGTAAGGGATGTTCCCGGTAGGCTGTAAGAGCACTGTGCAGAGCGAGTTGTTTCCCAGCTTCCCAAAGATCTGCAAGCAAGATGCTTTGGGGCCCAAGTCGCCCTTTGGAAAGAAGCTGCACATTGTGCCTTTCAGCTCTAGGGCAGTGTAGCACACCCAGAGCAGAAGTTCTACTTCAGCCAGATCAGGCCTGCAAAGAAACTGCGTTTCACAGGCCTTTTTAATGGATGTTCCCGGTTGGCTGTAAGAGCACTGTGCAGAGCGAGTTGTTTCTTAGCTTCCCAAAGAGCTGGAGACAAGATGCTTCGGGGCCCAAATCGCCCTTTGGAAAGAAGACAGCACTTTGTGCCTTGCAGCTCTAGGGCAAGGTAGCACACCCAGAGCAGAAGTTCTACTTCAGCCAGATCAGGCCTGCAAAGAAACTGCGTTTCACAGGCCTCTGTAACAGATGTACCGCTAGGCAGGAAGCAAGATGCTTTGGGGCCCAACTCGCCCTTTGGAAAGAAGACTGCACGTTGTGCCTTTCAGCCCTAGGGCAATGTGGCACACCCAGAGCAGAAGTTCAACTTCAGCCAGAACAGGCCTGCAAAGGAACTGCGTTTCACATGCCTTTTTAATGGATGTTCCCGGTAGGCTGTAAGAGCACTGTGCAGAGCGAGTTGTTATTTAGCTTCCGAAAGAGATGAAAGCAAGATGCTTTGGGGCCCATCTCGACCTTTGGAAAGGAGACTGCACGTTGTGCCTTTCAGCTCTAGGGCAATGTGGCACACCCAGAGCAGAAGTTCTACTTCAGCCAGATCAGGCCTGCAAAGAAACTGAGTTTCACAGTCCTTTGTAAGACATGTTCCCCCTAGGCTGTAAGAGCACTGTGCAGAGCGAGTTGTTTCTTAGCTTCCCAAAGAGCTGAATGCAAGATGCTTTGGGGCCCAACTCGTCCTTTGGAAAGAAGACAGAACTTTGTGCCTTGCAGCTCTAAGGTAAGGTAGCACACCCAGAGCAGAAGTTCTACTTCAGCCAGATCAGGCCTGCAAAGAAACTGCGTTTCACAGTCCTTTGTAAGACATGTTCCCCCTAGGCTGTAAGAGCACTGTGCAGAGCGAGTTGTTTCTTAGCTTCCCAAAGAGCTGCAAGCAAGATGCTTTGGGGACCAACTCGTCCTTTGGAAAGGAGACTGCACGTTGTGCCTTTCAGCCCTAGGGCAATGTGGCACACCCAGAGCAGAAGTTCTACTTCAGCCAGATCAGGCCTGCAAAGAAACTGAGTTTCACAGGCCTTTGTAAGAGTTGTTCCCGGTAGGCTGTAAGAACACTGTGCAGAGCGAGTTGTTTCCCAGCTTCCCAAAGATCTGCAAGCAAGATGCTTTGGGCCCCAGCTCACCTTTTGGAAAGGAGACTGCACGTTGTGCCTTTCAGTTCTAGGGCAATGTGGCACACCCAGAGCAGAAGTTCTACTCCAGCCACATGACGCCTGCAAAGAAACTGCATTTCACAGGCCTTTGTAACAGATGTCCCGGTAGGCTGGAAGCAAGATGCTTTGGGGCCCAACTCGCCTTTTGGAAAGAAGACTGCACATTGTGCCGTTCGGCTTAGGGCAATGTAGCACACCCAGAGCAGAAGTTCTACTTCAACCAGATCAGGCCTGCAAGGAAACTGCGTTTCACAGGTCTTTGTAAGGGATGTTCCCGGTAGGCTGTAAGAGCACTGTGCAGAGCGAGTTGTTTCCCAGCTTCCCAAAGATCTGCAAGCAAGATGCTTTGGATCCCAACTCACCTTTTGGAAAGGAGACTGCACGTTGTGCCTTTCAGCTCTAGGGCAATGTGGCACACCCAGAGCAGAAGTTCTACTTCAGCCAGGTGAGGCCTGCAAAGAAACTGCGTTTCACAGGCCTTTTTAATGGATGTTCCCGGTAGGCTGTAAGAGCACTGTGCAGAGCGAGTTGTTTCTTAGCTTCCCAAAGAGCTGGAAGCAAGATGCTTTGGGGCCCAAATCGCCCTTTGGAAAGAAGACAGCACTTTGTGCCTTGCAGCTCTAGGGCAAGGTATCACACCCAGAGCAGAAGTTCTACTTCAGCCAGATCAGGCCTGCAAAGAAACTGCGTTTCACAGGCCTCTGTAACAGATGTCCCGCTAGGCAGGAAGCAAGATGCTTTGGGGCCCAACTCGCCCTTTGGAAAGAAGACTGCACGTTGTGCCTTTCAGCCCTAGTGCAATGTGGCACACCCAGAGCAGAAGTTCTACTTCAGCCAGATCAGGCCTGCAAGGAAACTGCGTTTCACAGGCCTTTGTAAGAGATGTTCCCGGTAGGCTGTAAGAACACTGTGCAGAGCGAGCTGTTTCTTAGCTTCCCAAAGAGCTCTAAGCAAATGCTTTGGGGCCCAACTCGCCCTTTGTTAAGAAGCCTGCACGTTGTGCCTTTCAGCTCTATGGCCATGTAGCACACTCAGAGCAGAAGTTCTACTTCAGCCAGAACAGGCCTGCAAAGGAACTGCGTTTCACATGCCTTTGTAAGAGATGTTCCCGGTAGGCTGTAAGAGCACTGTGCAGAGCGAGTTGTTATTTAGCTTCCGAAAGAGATGGAAGCAAGATGCTTTGGGGCCCATCACGACCTTTGGAAAGGAGAGTGCACGTTGTGCCTTTCATCTCTAGGGCAATGTGGCACACCCAGAGCAGAAGTTCTACTCCAGCCAGGTGAGGTCTGCAAAGAAACTGCGTTTCACAGGCCTTTGTAAGAGATGTTCCCGGTAGGCTGTAAGAGCACTGTGCAGAGCGAGTTGTTTCTTAGCTTACCAAAGAGCTGGAAGCAAGATGCTCTGGGGCCCAACACGGCATCTGTTAAGAAGCCTGCACGTTGTGCCTTTCAGCTCTAGGGCAATGTGGCACACCCAGAGCAGAAGTTCGACTTCAGCCAGGTGAGGCCTGCAAATAAACTGCGTTTCACAGGCCTTTGTAAGAGATCTTCCTGGTAGGCTGTAAGAGAACTGTGCAGAGCGAGTTGTTTCTTAGCTTCCCAAAGAGCTGGAAGCAAGATGCTTTGGGGCCCAACTCGCCCTTTGTTAAGAAGCCTGCACGTTGTGCCTTTCAGCTCTAGGGCAATGTGGCACACCCAGAGCAGAAGTTCTACTTCAGCTAGATGAGGCCTGCAAAGAAAGTGCGTTTCACAGGCCTTTGTAAGAGATGTTCCCGGTAGGCTGTCAGAGCACTGTGCAGAGCGAGTTGTTTCTTAGCTTCCCAAAGATCTGCAAGCAAGATGCTTTGGGGACCAACTCGACCTTTGGAAAGGAGACTGCACGTTGTGCCTTTCAGCCCTAGGGCAATGTGGCTCACACAGAGCAGAAGTTCTTCTTCAGCCAGGTCAGGCCTGCAAAGAAACTGAGTTTCACAGGCCTTTGTAAGAGTTGTTCCTGGTAGGCTGTAAGAACACTGTGCAGAGCGAGTTGTTTCATAACTTCCCAAAGAGCTGCAAGCAAGATGCTTTGGGGCCCAACTCGCCCTTTGTTAAGAAGCCTGCACGTTGTGCCTTCCAGCTCTATGGCAATGTAGCACACTCAGAGCAGAAGTTCTACTTCAGCCAGAAAAGGCCTGCAAAGAAACGGCGTTTCACAGGCCTTTGTAACAGATGTTCCCTGTAAGCTGTAAGAGCAGTGTGCAGAGCGAGTTGTTTCTTAGCTTCCCAAAGAGCTGGAAGCAAGATGCATTGGGGCCCAACTCGCCCTTTGGAAAGGAGACTGCACGTTCTGCCTTTCAGCTCTAGGGCAATGTAGCTGCACCCAAAGCAGATGTTCTACTTCAGCCAGCTCAGGCCTGCAAAGAAACTGCATATCACAGTCCTTTGTGAGAGATGTTCACAGTAGGCTGTAAGAGCACTGTGCAGAGCGAGCTGTTTCTTAGCTTCCCAAAGAGCTGGAAGCAAGATGCTTTGGGGCCCAACTCGCACTTTGTTAAGAAGCCTGCACATTGTGCCTTTCAGCTCTATGGCAGTGTAGCACACACAGAGCAGAAGTTCTACTTCAGAGAGAACAGGCCTGCAAAGAAACTGCGTTTCACATGCCTTTGTAAGAGATGTTCCCGGTAGGCTGTAAGAGCACTGTGTAGAGCGATTTGTTTCTTAGCTTCCGAAAGAGCTGGAAGCAACATGCTATGGGGCCCAACTCGGCCTTTGGAAAGGAGACTGCACAGTGTGCCTTTCAGCTCTAGGGCAATGTAGCACACTCAGAGCAGAAGATCTACTTCTGCCAGAGCAGGCCTGCAAAGAACCTGCGTTTCACAGGCCTTTGTAAGAGATGTTCCCGGTAGGCTGTAAGACCACTGTGCAGAGCGAGTTGTTTCCCAGCTTCCCAAAGATCTGCAAGCAAGATGCTTTGGGGCCCAAGTCGCCCTTTGTTAAGAAGCCGGCACGTTGTGGCTTTCAGCTCTAGGACAATGTAGCACACCCAGAGCAGAAGTTCTACTTCAGCCAGATCAGGCCTGCAAAGAAACCGCGTTTCACTGGCCTTTGTAGGGGATGTTCCCGGTAGGCTGTAAGAGCACTGTTGCGAGCGACTTGTTTCTTAGCTTCCCAAAGAGCTGAAAGCAAGATGATTTGGGGCCCAACTCGCCCTTTGGAAAGGATACAGCACGTTGTCCCTTTCAGCTCCAGTGCAATGTAGCACACCCAGAGCAGAAGTTTTACTTCAGCCAGATGAGGCCTGCAAAGAAACTGCGTTTCACAGGCCTCTGTAACGGATGTCACGGTAGGCAGGAAGCAAGATGCTTTGGGGCTCAACTCGCCCTTTGGAAAGAAGACTGCACGTTGTGCCTTTCAGCTCTAGGGTAATGTGGCACACCCAGAGAAGAAGTTCTACTTCAGCCAGATCAGGACTGCAAAGAAACTGCGTTTCACAGGCTTTTGTGAGAGATGTTCCCGGTAGGCTGTAAGAGCACTGTGCAGACCGAGTTGTTTCTTATCTTCCCAAAGAGCTGGAACCAAGATGCTTTGGGGCCCAACTCGCCCTTTGGAAAGGAGACTGCACGTTGTGCCTTTCAGCTCTAGGGCAATGTGGCACACCCAGAGCAGAAGTTCTACTTCGGCAAGATGAGGCCTTCAAAGAAAATGCGTTTCACAGGCCTTTGTAAGAGATGTTCCCGGTAGGCTGTAAGAGCTATGTGCAGAGAAAGTTGTTTCTTATCTTTCCAAAGAGCTGGAAGCAAGATGCTTTGGGGCCCAAGTCGCCCTTTGGAAAGAAGCTGCACATTGTGCCTTTCAGCTCTAGGGCAGTGTAGCACACCCAGAGCAGAAGTTCTACTTCAGCCAGATCAGGCCTGCAAAGAAACTGCGTTTCACAGGCCTTTTTAATGGATGTTCCCGGTTGGCTGTAAGAGCACTGTGCAGAGCGAGTTGTTTCTTAGCTTCCCAAAGAGCTGGAGACAAGATGCTTCGGGGCCCAAATCGCCCTTTGGAAAGAAGACAGCACTTTGTGCCTTGCAGCTCTAGGGCAAGGTAGCACACCCAGAGCAGAAGTTCTACTTCAGCCAGATCAGGCCTGCAAAGAAACTGCGTTTCACAGGCCTCTGTAACAGATGTACCGCTAGGCAGGAAGCAAGATGCTTTGGGGCCCAACTCGCCCTTTGGAAAGAAGACTGCACGTTGTGCCTTTCAGCCCTAGGGCAATGTGGCACACCCAGAGCAGAAGTTCTACTTCAGCCAGATCAGGCCTGCAAGGAAACTGCGTTTCACAGGCCTTTGTAAGAGATGTTCCCGGTAGGCTGTAAGAACACTGTGCAGAGCGAGCTGTTTCTTAGCTTCCCAAAGAGCTCTAAGCAAATGCTTTGGGGCCCAACACGCCCTTTGTTAAGAAGCCTGCACGTTGTGCCTTTCAGCTCTATGGCCATGTAGCACACTCAGAGCAGAAGTTCTACTTCAGCCAGAACAGGCCTGCAAAGGAACTGCGTTTCACATGCCTTTGTAAGAGATGCTCCCGGTAGGCTGTAAGAGCACTGTGCAGAGCGAGTTGTTATTTAGCTTCTGAAAGAGATGGAAGCAAGATGCTTTGGGGCCGATCACGACCTTTGGAAAGGAGAGTGCACGTTGTGCCTTTCATCTCTAGGGCAATGTGGCACACCCAGAGCAGAAGTTCTACTTCAGCCCGATCAGGCCTGCAAAGAAACTGCGTTTCACAGGCCTTTGTAAGAGATGTTCCCGGTAGGCTGTAAGAGCACTGTGCAGAGCGAGTTGTTTCTTAGCTTACCAAAGAGCTGGAAGCAAGATGCTCTGGGGCCCAACACGGCATCTGTTAAGAAGCCTGCACGTTGTGCCTTTCAGCTCTAGGGCAATGTGGCACACCCAGAGCAGAAGTTCGACTTCAGCCAGGTGAGGCCTGCAAATAAACTGCGTTTCACAGGCCTTTGTAAGAGATCTTCCCGGTAGGCTGTAAGAGAACTGTGCAGAGCGAGTTGTTTCTTAGCTTCCCAAAGAGCTGGAAGCAAGATGCTTTGGGGCCCAACTCGCCCTTTGTTAAGAAGCCTGCACGTTGTGCCTTTCAGCTCTAGGGCAATGTGGCACACCCAGAGCAGAAGTTCTACTTCAGCTAGATGAGGCCTGCAAAGAAAGTGCGTTTCACAGGCCTTTGTAAGAGATGTTCCCGGTAGGCTGTCAGAGCACTGTGCAGAGCGAGTTGTTTCTTAGCCTCCCAAAGAGCTGCAAGCAAGATGCTTTGGGGCCCAACTCGACCTTTGGAAAGGAGACTGCACGTTGTGCCTTTCAGCCCTAGGGCAATGTGGCTCACACAGAGCAGAAGTTCTTCTTCAGCCAGGTCAGGCCTGCAAAGAAACTGAGTTTCACAGGCCTTTGTAAGAGTTGTTCCTGGTAGGCTGTAAGAACACTGTGCAGAGCGAGTTGTTTCATAACTTCCCAAAGAGCTGCAAGCAAGATGCTTTGGGGCCCAACTCGCCCTTTGTTAAGAAGCCTGCACGTTGTGCCTTTCAGCTCTAGGGCAATGTAGCTGCACCGAAAGCAGAAGTTCTACTTCAGCCAGGTCAGGCCTGCAAAGAAACTGCGTTTCACAGGCCTTTGTGAGAGATGTTCCCAGTAGGCTGTAAGAGCACTTTGCAGAGCGAGCTGTTTCTTAGCTTCCCAAAGAGCTGGAAGCAAGATGCTTTGGGGCCCAACTCGCACTTTGTTAAGAAGCCTGCACGTTGTGCCTTTCAGGTCTATGGCAGTGTAGCACACACAGAGCAGAAGTTCTACTTCAGAGAGAACAGGCCTGCAAAGAAACTGCGTTTCACATGCCTTTGTAAGAGATGTTCCCGGTAGGCTGTAAGAGCACTGTGTAGAGCGATTTGTTTCTTAGCTTCCGAAAGAGCTGGAAGCAACATGCTATGGGGCCCAACTCGGCCTTTGGAAAGGAGACAGCACAGTGTGCCTTTCAGCTCTAGGGCAATGTAGCACACTCAGAGCAGAAGATCTACTTCTGCCAGAGCAGGCCTGCAAAGAACCTGCGTTTCACAGGCCTTTGTAAGAGATGTTCCCGGTAGGCTGTAAGACCACTGTGCAGAGCGAGTTGTTTCCCAGCTTCCCAAAGATCTGCAAGCAAGATGCTTTGGGGCCCAAGTCGCCCTTTGTTAAGAAGCCGGCACGTTGTGGCTTTCAGCTCTAGGACAATGTAGCACACCCAGAGCAGAAGTTCTACTTCAGCCAGATCAGGCCTGCAAAGAAACCGCGTTTCATTGGCCTTTGTAGGAGATGTTCCCGGTAGGCTGTAAGAGCACTGTTGCGAGCGACTTGTTTCTTAGCTTCCCAAAGAGCTGAAAGCAAGATGATTTGGGGCCCAACTCGCCCTTTGGAAAGAAGACAGAACTTTGTGCCTTTAGGCTCTAGAGCAATGTGGCACACCCAGAGCAGAAGTTCTACTTCAGCCAGATGAGGCCTGCAAAGAAACTGCGTTTCACAGGCCTTTGTAACAGATGTCCTGGTAGGCTGGAAGCAAGATGCTTTGGGACCCAACTCGCCGTTTGGAAAGAAGACTGCACATTGTGCCGTTCAGCTCTAGGGCAATGTAGCACACCCAGAGGAGAAGTTCTACTTCAACAAGATCAGGTCTGCAAAGAAACTGCGTTTCACAGGCCTTTGTAAGGGATGGTCACGGTAGGCTGTAAGAGCACTGTGCAGAGCGAGTTGTATCTTAGCTTCCCAAAGAGCTGGAAGCAAGATGCTTTGGGGCCCAACTCGCCCTTGGTTAAGAAGCCTGCACGTTGTGCCTTTCAGCTCTAGGGCAATGTGGCACCTCCAGAGCAGAGGTTCTACTTCAGCCAGATGAGGCCTGCAAAGAAACTGCGTTTCACAGGCCTTTGTAAGAGATGTTCCCGGTAGGCTGTAGGAGCACTGTGCAGAGCGATTTGTTTCTTAGCTTCCCAAAGAGCTGGAAGCAAGATGATTTGGGGCCCAACTCGCCCTTTGGAAAGGATACAGCACGTTGTCCCTTTCAGCTCCAGTGCAATGTAGCACACCCAGAGCAGAAGTTCTACTTCAGCCAGATCAGGCCTGCTAAGAAACTGCGTTTCACAGGCCTCTGTAACAGATGTCACGGTAGGCAGGAAGCAAGATGCTTTGGGGCCCAACTCGCCCTTTGGAAAGAAGACAGAACTTTGTGCCTTGCAGCTCTAAGGCAAGGTAGCACACCCAGAGCAGAAGTTCTACTTCAGCCAGATCAGGCCTACACAGAAACTGTGTTTCAGAGGCCTCTGTAAGAGAAGTTCCCGGTAGGCTGTAAGAGCACTGTGCAGAGTAAGTTGTTTCTTTGCTTCCCAAAGAGCTGGAAGCAAGATGCATTGGGGCCAACTCGCCATTTGTTAAGAAGCCTGAACGTTGTGACTTTCAGCTCTAGGGGATTTTAGCACACTCAGAGCAGAAATTCCACTTCAGCCAGCTCAGGCTTTTAAATAAACTGCGTTTCACAGGCCTTTGTAGCAGATGTCACGGTTGGCTGGAAGCAAGAGGCTTTGGGGCCCAACTCGCCCTTTGTTAAGAAGCCTGCAGGTTGTGCCTTTCAGCTCCAGGGCAATGTGGCACACCCAGAGCAGACGTTCTCCTTCAGCCAGATGAGACTTGCAAGGAACTGCATTTCACAAGCCTTTGTAAGAGATGTTCCTGGTAGGCTGTAAGAGCACTGTTCAGGGCGAGTTGTTTCTTAGCTTCCCAAAGAGCTGGAAGCAAGATGCTTTTGGGCTCAACTCGCCCTTTGGAAAGAAGACTGCACGTTGTGCCTTTCAGCTCTAGGGCAATGTAGCACACCCAGAGCAGAAGTTCTACTTCAGCCAGATCAGGCCTGCAAAGATACTGCGTTTCAAAGGCCTTTTTAAGAGATGTTCCCGGTAGACTGTGAGAGAACTGTGCTGAGCGAGTTGTTTGTTAGCTTCCCAAGAGCTAGAAGCAAGATGCTTTGGGGCGCAAATCGCCCTTTGGAAAGAAGACAGCACTTTGTGCCTTGCAGCTCTAAGGCAATGTATGACACCCAGAGCAGAAGTTCTACATCAGACAGATCAGGCCTGCAAAGAAAGTGCGTTTCACAGACCTTTGTAACAGATGTCCCGGTAGGCAGGAAGCAAGATGCTTTGGGTCCCATCTCGCCCTTTGGAATGTACACTGCACGTTGTGCCTTTCAGCTCTAGGGCAATGTAGCACACCCAGAGGAGAAGTTCTACTTCAGCCAGATCAGGCCTGCAAAGAAACTGAGTTTCACAGGCCTTTGTAAGAGATGTTCCTGGTAGGCTGTAAGAGCACTGTGCAGAGCGAGTTGTTTCTTAGCTTCCCAATGAGCTGGAACCAAGATGCTTTGGGGCCCAACTCGCCCTTTTTAAAGGAGACTGCACGTTGTGCCTTTCAGCTCTAGGGCAATGTGGCACACCCAGAGCAGAAGTTCTACTTCAGCCAGATCAGGCCTGCAAAGAAACTGCGTTTCACAGGCCTTTGTAAGAGATGTTCCCGGTAGGCTGTAAGAGCTATGTGCAGAGTAAGTTGTTTCTTAGCTTCCCAAAGAGCTGGAAGCAAGATGCTTTGGGGCCCAACTCGCCCTTTGGAAAGAAGCTGCACATTGTGCCTTTCATCTCTAGGGCAATGTAGCACACCCAGAGCAGAAGTTCTACTTCACCCAGATCAGGCCTGCAGAGAAACTGCGTTTCACAGGCCTTTGTAAGAGAGGTTCCAGGTAGGCTGTAAGAGGTCTGTGCAGAGCAAGTTGTTTCTTAGCTTTCCAAAGGCTGGAGGCAAGATGCTTTGGAGCCAAACTCGCCCTTTGTTAAGAAGCCTGCACGTTGTGACTTTCAGCTCCAGGGCAATGTGGCACACCCAGAGCAGACGTTCTCCTTCAGCCAGATGAGACTTGCAAGGAACTGCATTTCACAGGCCTTTGTAAGAGATGTTCCTGGTAGGCTGTAAGAGCACTGTTCAGGGCGAGTTGTTTCTTAGCTTCCCAAAGAGCTGGAAGCAAGATGCTTTTGGGCTCAACTCGCCCTTTGGAAAGAAGACTGCACGTTGTGCCTTTCAGCTCTAGGGCAATGTAGCACACCCAGAGCAGAAGTTCTACTTCAGCCAGATCAGGCCTGCAAAGATACTGCGTTTCAAAGGCCTTTTTAAGAGATGTTCCCGGTAGACTGTGAGAGAACTGTGCTGAGCGAGTTGTTTGTTAGCTTCCCAAGAGCTAGAAGCAAGATGCTTTGGGGCGCAAATCGCCCTTTGGAAAGAAGACAGCACTTTGTGCCTTGCAGCTCTAAGGCAATGTATGACACCCAGAGCAGAAGTTCTACATCAGACAGATCAGGCCTGCAAAGAAAGTGCGTTTCACAGACCTTTGTAACAGATGTCCCGGTAGGCAGGAAGCAAGATGCTTTGGGTCCCATCTCACCCTTTGGAAAGTACACTGCACGTTGTGCCTTTCAGCTCTAGGGCAATGTAGCACACCCAGAGGAGAAGTTCTACTTCAGCCAGATCAGGCCTGCAAGGAAACTGCGTTTCACAGGCCTTTGTAAGAGATGTTTCCGGTAGGCTGTAAGAGCACTGTGCAGAGCGAGTTGTTTCTTAGCTTCCCAAAGAGCTGGAAGCAAGATGCATTGGGGACCAACTCGCCGTTTGTTAAGAAGCCTGAACCTTGTGCCTTTAAGCTCCAGGGGATTGTAGCACACTCAGAGCAGAAAATCTACTTCAGCCAGATCAGGCCTGCAAAGAAACTGCGTTTCACAGGCTGTTGTAGCTGATGTTCCGGTTGGCTGGAAGTAAGATGCTTTGGGGCCCAACTCGTCCTTTGGAAAGAAGACTGCACGTTGTGCCTTCCAGCTCTAGGGCAATGTGGCACACCAAGAGCAGAAGTTCTACTTCAGCCAGATCAGGCTGCAAAGAAACTGCGTTTCACAGGCCTTTGTAAGAGATGTTCCCGGTAGGCTGTAAGAGCACTGTCCAGAGTGAGCTGTTTCTTAGCTTCCCAAAGAGCTGGAAGCAAGATGCTTTGGGACCCAACACGCCCTTTGGAAAGGAGACTGCATGTGGTGCCTTTCAGCTCTAGGGCAATGTGGCACACCCAGAGCAGAAGTTCTACTTCAGCCGGATGCGGCCTGGAAGGAAACTGCGTTTCACATGCCTTTCTAAGAGATGCTCCCGGTAGGCTGTAAGAGCACAGTGCAGAGCGAGTTGTTTCTTAGCTTGCCAAAGAGCTTGAAGCCAGATGCTTTGGGGCCCAACTCGCCCTTTGTTAAGAAGCCTGCACGTTGTGCCTTTCAGCTCTATGGCAATGTGGCACACCCAGAGCAGAAGTTCTACTTCAGCCAGAGCAGGCCTGCAAAGAAACTGCGTTTCACAGGCCGTTGTAAGAGATGCTCCCGGTAGACTGTGAGAGCACTGTGCAGAGCGAGTTGTTTCTTAGCTTCCCAAGAGCTGGAAGCAAGATGCTTTGGGGCCGAAATCGCCCTTTGGAAAGAAGACAGCACTTTGTGCCTTGCAGCTCTAGGGCAATGTAGGACACGCAGAGCAGAAGATGTACTTCAGCCATATCAGGCCTGCAAAGAAACTGCGTTTCACAGCCCTTTGTAACAGATGTCCCTGTAGGCAGGAAGCAAGATGCTTTGGGGCCCATCTCGCCCTTTGGAAAGAAGACTGCACGTTGTGTCTTTCAGCTCTAGGGCAATGTAGCACACAGAGAGCAGAAGTTCTACTTCAGCCAGATCAGGCCTGCAAAGAAACTGCGTTTGACAGGCCTTTGTAAGAGATGTTCCTGGTAGGCTGTAAGAGCACTGTGCAGAGCCAGTTGTTTCTTAGATTCCAAGAGCTGGAAGCAAGATGCTTTGAGGTCCAACTCGCCCTTTGTAAAGGAGACAGCACGTTGTCCCTTTCAGCTCTAGGGCAATGTAGCACACCCAGAGCAGAAGTTCTACTTCAGCCAGATCAGGCCTGCAAAGAAACTGCGTTTCACAGGCCTTTGTAAGAGCGGTTCCAGGTAGCCTGTAAGAGGTCTGTGGAGAGCAAGTTGTTTCTTAGCTTTCCAAAGGCTGGAGGCAAGATGCTTTGGAGCCAAAGTCGCCCTTTGTTAAGAAGCCTGCACGTTGTGTCTTTCAGCTCCAGGGCAATGTGGCACACCCAGAGCAGACGTTCTCCTTCAGCCAGATGAGACCTGCAAAAAACTGCATTTCACAGGCCTTTGTAAGAGATGTTCCTGGTAGGCTGTAAGAGCACTGTTCAGGGCCAGTTGTTTCTTAGCTTCCCAAAGAGCTGGAAGCAAGATGCTTTTGGGCTCAACTCGCCCTTTGGAAAGAAGACTGCATGTTGTGCCTTTCAGCTCTAGGGCAATGTAGCATACTCAGAGCAGAAGTTCTACTTCAGCCACATCAGGCCTGCAAAGATACTGCGTTTCAAAGGCCTTTTTAAGAGATGTTCCCGGTAGACTGTGAGAGAACTGTGCTGAGCGAGTTGTTTCTTAGCTTCCCAAGAGCTGGAAGCAAGATGCTTTGGGGCCCACCTCGCCCTTTGGAAAGAAGACTGCACGTTGTGTCTTTCAGCCCTAGGGCAATGTGGCACACCCAGAGCAGAAGTTCTACTTCAGCCAGAACAGGCCTGCAAAGGAACTGCGTTTCACATGCCTTTGTAAGAGATGTTCCCGGTAGACTGTAAGAGCACTGTGCAGAGCGAGTTGTTATTTAGCTTCCGAAAGAGATGAAAGCAAGATGCTTTGGGGCCCATCTCGACCTTTGGAAAGGAGACTGCACGTTGTGCCTTTCAGCTCTAGGGCAATGTGGCACACCCAGAGCAGAAGTTCTACTTCAGCCAGATCAGGCCTGCAAAGAAACTGAGTTTCACAGTCCTTTGTAAGACATGTTCCCCCTAGGCTGTAAGAGCACTGTGCAGAGCGAGTTGTTTCTTAGCTTCCCAAAGAGCTGAATGCAAGATGCTTTGGGGCCCAACTCGTCCTTTGGAAAGAAGACAGAACTTTGTGCCTTGCAGCTCTAAGGTAAGGTAGCACACCCAGAGCAGAAGTTCTACTTCAGCCAGATCAGGCCTGCAAAGAAACTGCGTTTCACAGTCCTTTGTAAGACATGTTCCCCCTAGGCTGTAAGAGCACTGTGCAGAGCGAGTTGTTTCTTAGCTTCCCAAAGAGCTGCAAGCAAGATGCTTTGGGGACCAACTCGCCCTTTGGAAAGGAGACTGCACGTTGTGCCTTTCAGCCCTAGGGCAATGTGGCACACCCAGAGCAGAAGTTCTACTTCAGCCAGATCAGGCCTGCAAAGAAACTGAGTTTCACAGGCCTTTGTAGGAGTTGTTCCCGGTAGGCTGTAAGAACACTGTGCAGAGCGAGTTGTTTCCCAGCTTCCCAAAGATCTGCAAGCAAGATGCTTTGGGCCCCAGCTCACCTTTTGGAAAGGAGACTGCACGTTGTGCCTTTCAGTTCTAGGGCAATGTGGCACACCCAGAGCAGAAGTTCTACTCCAGCCACATGACGCCTGCAAAGAAACTGCATTTCACAGGCCTTTGTAACAGATGTCCCGGTAGGCTGGAAGCAAGATGCTTTGGGGCCCAACTCGCCTTTTGGAAAGAAGACTGCACATTGTGCCGTTCGGCTTAGGGCAATGTAGCACACCCAGAGCAGAAGTTCTACTTCAGCCAGATCAGGCCTGCAAGGAAACTGCGTTTCACAGGTCTTTGTAAGGGATGTTCCCGGTAGGCTGTAAGAGCACTGTGCAGAGCGAGTTGTTTCCCAGCTTCCCAAAGATCTGCAAGCAAGATGCTTTGGATCCCAACTCACCTTTTGGAAAGGAGACTGCACGTTGTGCCTTTCAGCTCTAGGGCAATGTGGCACACCCAGAGCAGAAGTTCTACTTCAGCCAGGTGAGGCCTGCAAAGAAACTGCGTTTCACAGGCCTTTGTAAGGGATGTTCCCGGTAGGCTGTAAGAGCACTGTGCAGAGCGAGTTGTTTCTTAGCTTCCCAAAGAGCTGGAAGCAAGATGCATTGGGGACCAACTCGCCGTTTGTTAAGAAGCCTGAACCTTGTGCCTTTAAGCTCCAGGGGATTGTAGCACACTCAGAGCAGAAAATCTACTTCAGCCAGATCAGGCCTGCAAAGAAACTGCGTTTCACAGGCTGTTGTAGCTGATGTTCCGGTTGGCTGGAAGTAAGATGCTTTGGGGCCCAACTCGTCCTTTGGAAAGAAGACTGCACGTTGTGCCTTCCAGCTCTAGGGCAATGTGGCACACCAAGAGCAGAAGTTCTACTTCAGCCAGATCAGGCTGCAAAGAAACTGCGTTTCACAGGCCTTTGTAAGAGATGTTCCCGGTAGGCTGTAAGAGCACTGTCCAGAGTGAGCTGTTTCTTAGCTTCCCAAAGAGCTGGAAGCAAGATGCTTTGGGACCCAACACGCCCTTTGGAAAGGAGACTGCATGTGGTGCCTTTCAGCTCTAGGGCAATGTGGCACACCCAGAGCAGAAGTTCTACTTCAGCCGGATGCGGCCTGGAAGGAAACTGCGTTTCACATGCCTTTCTAAGAGATGCTCCCGGTAGGCTGTAAGAGCACAGTGCAGAGCGAGTTGTTTCTTAGCTTGCCAAAGAGCTTGAAGCCAGATGCTTTGGGGCCCAACTCGCCCTTTGTTAAGAAGCCTGCACGTTGTGCCTTTCAGCTCTATGGCAATGTGGCACACCCAGAGCAGAAGTTCTACTTCAGCCAGAGCAGGCCTGCAAAGAAACTGCGTTTCACAGGCCGTTGTAAGAGATGCTCCCGGTAGACTGTGAGAGCACTGTGCAGAGCGAGTTGTTTCTTAGCTTCCCAAGAGCTGGAAGCAAGATGCTTTGGGGCCGAAATCGCCCTTTGGAAAGAAGACAGCACTTTGTGCCTTGCAGCTCTAGGGCAATGTAGGACACTCAGAGCAGAAGATGTACTTCAGCCATATCAGGCCTGCAAAGAAACTGCGTTTCACAGCCCTTTGTAACAGATGTCCCTTAGGCAGGAAGCAAGATGCTTTGGGGCCCATCTCGCCCTTTGGAAAGAAGACTGCACGTTGTGTCTTTCAGCTCTAGGGCAATGTAGCACACAGAGAGCAGAAGTTCTACTTCAGCCAGATCAGGCCTGCAAAGAAACTGCGTTTGACAGGCCTTTGTAAGAGATGTTCCTGGTAGGCTGTAAGAGCACTGTGCAGAGCCAGTTGTTTCTTAGATTCCAAGAGCTGGAAGCAAGATGCTTTGAGGTCCAACTCGCCCTTTGTAAAGGAGACAGCACGTTGTCCCTTTCAGCTCTAGGGCAATGTAGCACACCCAGAGCAGAAGTTCTACTTCAGCCAGATCAGGCCTGCAAAGAAACTGCGTTTCACAGGCCTTTGTAAGAGCGGTTCCAGGTAGCCTGTAAGAGGTCTGTGGAGAGCAAGTTGTTTCTTAGCTTTCCAAAGGCTGGAGGCAAGATGCTTTGGAGCCAAAGTCGCCCTTTGTTAAGAAGCCTGCACGTTGTGTCTTTCAGCTCCAGGGCAATGTGGCACACCCAGAGCAGACGTTCTCCTTCAGCCAGATGAGACCTGCAAAAAACTGCATTTCACAGGCCTTTGTAAGAGATGTTCCTGGTAGGCTGTAAGAGCACTGTTCAGGGCCAGTTGTTTCTTAGCTTCCCAAAGAGCTGGAAGCAAGATGCTTTTGGGCTCAACTCGCCCTTTGGAAAGAAGACTGCATGTTGTGCCTTTCAGCTCTAGGGCAATGTAGCATACTCAGAGCAGAAGTTCTACTTCAGCCACATCAGGCCTGCAAAGATACTGCGTTTCAAAGGCCTTTTTAAGAGATGTTCCCGGTAGACTGTGAGAGAACTGTGCTGAGCGAGTTGTTTCTTAGCTTCCCAAGAGCTGGAAGCAAGATGCTTTGGGGCCCACCTCGCCCTTTGGAAAGAAGACTGCAAGTTGTGTCTTTCAGCCCTAGGGCAATGTGGCACACCCAGAGCAGAAGTTCTACTTCAGCCAGAACAGGCCTGCAAAGGAACTGCGTTTCACATGCCTTTGTAAGAGATGTTCCCGGTAGACTGTAAGAGCACTGTGCAGAGCGAGTTGTTATTTAGCTTCCGAAAGAGATGAAAGCAAGATGCTTTGGGGCCCATCTCGACCTTTGGAAAGGAGACTGCACGTTGTGCCTTTCAGCTCTAGGGCAATGTGGCACACCCAGAGCAGAAGTTCTACTTCAGCCAGATCAGGCCTGCAAAGAAACTGAGTTTCACAGTCCTTTGTAAGACATGTTCCCCCTAGGCTGTAAGAGCACTGTGCAGAGCGAGTTGTTTCTTAGCTTCCCAAAGAGCTGAATGCAAGATGCTTTGGGGCCCAACTCGTCCTTTGGAAAGAAGACAGAACTTTGTGCCTTGCAGCTCTAAGGTAAGGTAGCACACCCAGAGCAGAAGTTCTACTTCAGCCAGATCAGGCCTGCAAAGAAACTGCGTTTCACAGTCCTTTGTAAGACATGTTCCCCCTAGGCTGTAAGAGCACTGTGCAGAGCGAGTTGTTTCTTAGCTTCCCAAAGAGCTGCAAGCAAGATGCTTTGGGGACCAACTCGCCCTTTGGAAAGGAGACTGCACGTTGTGCCTTTCAGCCCTAGGGCAATGTGGCACACCCAGAGCAGAAGTTCTACTTCAGCCAGATCAGGCCTGCAAAGAAACTGAGTTTCACAGGCCTTTGTAAGAGTTGTTCCCGGTAGGCTGTAAGAACACTGTGCAGAGCGAGTTGTTTCCCAGCTTCCCAAAGATCTGCAAGCAAGATGCTTTGGGCCCCAGCTCACCTTTTGGAAAGGAGACTGCACGTTGTGCCTTTCAGTTCTAGGGCAATGTGGCACACCCAGAGCAGAAGTTCTACTCCAGCCACATGACGCCTGCAAAGAAACTGCATTTCACAGGCCTTTGTAACAGATGTCCCGGTAGGCTGGAAGCAAGATGCTTTGGGGCCCAACTCGCCTTTTGGAAAGAAGACTGCACATTGTGCCGTTCGGCTTAGGGCAATGTAGCACACCCAGAGCAGAAGTTCTACTTCAGCCAGATCAGGCCTGCAAGGAAACTGCGTTTCACAGGTCTTTGTAAGGGATGTTCCCGGTAGGCTGTAAGAGCACTGTGCAGAGCGAGTTGTTTCTTAGCTTCCCAAAGAGCTGGAAGCAAGATGCTTTGGGGCCCAAATCGCCCTTTGGAAAGAAGACAGCACTTTGTGCCTTGCAGCTCTAGGGCAAGGTATCACACCCAGAGCAGAAGTTCTACTTCAGCCAGATCAGGCCTGCAAAGAAACTGCGTTTCACAGGCCTCTGTAACAGATGTCCCGCTAGGCAGGAAGCAAGATGCTTTGGGGCCCAACTCGCCCTTTGGAAAGAAGACTGCACGTTGTGCCTTTCAGCCCTAGTGCAATGTGGCACACCCAGAGCAGAAGTTCTACTTCAGCCAGATCAGGCCTGCAAGGAAACTGCGTTTCACAGGCCTTTGTAAGAGATGTTCCCGGTAGGCTGTAAGAACACTGTGCAGAGCGAGCTGTTTCTTAGCTTCCCAAAGAGCTCTAAGCAAATGCTTTGGGGCCCAACTCGCCCTTTGTTAAGAAGCCTGCACGTTGTGCCTTTCAGCTCTATGGCCATGTAGCACACTCAGAGCAGAAGTTCTACTTCAGCCAGAACAGGCCTGCAAAGGAACTGCGTTTCACATGCCTTTGTAAGAGATGTTCCCGGTAGGCTGTAAGAGCACTGTGCAGAGCGAGTTGTTATTTAGCTTCCGAAAGAGATGGAAGCAAGATGCTTTGGGGCCCATCACGACCTTTGGAAAGGAGAGTGCACATTGTGCCTTTCATCTCTAGGGCACTGTGGCACACCCAGAGCAGAAGTTCTACTCCAGCCAGGTGAGGTCTGCAAAGAAACTGCGTTTCACAGGCCTTTGTAAGAGATGTTCCCGGTAGGCTGTAAGAGCACTGTGCAGAGCGAGTTGTTTCTTAGCTTACCAAAGAGCTGGAAGCAAGATGCTCTGGGGCCCAACTCGGCATCTGTTAAGAAGCCTGCACGTTGTGCCTTTCAGCTCTAGGGCAATGTGGCACACCCAGAGCAGAAGTTCGACTTCAGCCAGGTGAGGCCTGCAAATAAACTGCGTTTCACAGGCCTTTGTAAGAGATCTTCCTGGTAGGCTGTAAGAGAACTGTGCAGAGCGAGTTGTTTCTTAGCTTCCCAAAGAGCTGGAAGCAAGATGCTTTGGGGCCCAACTCGCCCTTTGTTAAGAAGCCTGCACGTTGTGCCTTTCAGCTCTAGGGCAATGTGGCACACCCAGAGCAGAAGTTCTACTTCAGCTAGATGAGGCCTGCAAAGAAAGTGCGTTTCACAGGCCTTTGTAAGAGATGTTCCCGGTAGGCTGTCAGAGCACTGTGCAGAGCGAGTTGTTTCTTAGCTTCCCAAAGATCTGCAAGCAAGATGCTTTGGGGACCAACTCGACCTTTGGAAAGGAGACTGCACGTTGTGCCTTTCAGCCCTAGGGCAATGTGGCTCACACAGAGCAGAAGTTCTTCTTCAGCCAGGTCAGGCCTGCAAAGAAACTGAGTTTCACAGGCCTTTGTAAGAGTTGTTCCTGGTAGGCTGTAAGAACACTGTGCAGAGCGAGTTGTTTCATAACTTCCCAAAGAGCTGCAAGCAAGATGCTTTGGGGCCCAACTCGCCCTTTGTTAAGAAGCCTGCACGTTGTGCCTTCCAGCTCTATGGCAATGTAGCACACTCAGAGCAGAAGTTCTACTTCAGCCAGAAAAGGCCTGCAAAGAAACGGCGTTTCACAGGCCTTTGTAACAGATGTTCCCTGTAAGCTGTAAGAGCAGTGTGCAGAGCGAGTTGTTTCTTAGCTTCCCAAAGAGCTGGAAGCAAGATGCATTGGGGCCCAACTCGCCCTTTGGAAAGGAGACTGCACGTTCTGCCTTTCAGCTCTAGGGCAATGTAGCTGCACCCAAAGCAGATGTTCTACTTCAGCCAGCTCAGGCCTGCAAAGAAACTGCGTATCACAGTCCTTTGTGAGAGATGTTCACAGTAGGCTGTAAGAGCACTGTGCAGAGCGAGCTGTTTCTTAGCTTCCCAAAGAGCTGGAAGCAAGATGCTTTGGGGCCCAACTCGCACTTTGTTAAGAAGCCTGCACATTGTGCCTTTCAGCTCTATGGCAGTGTAGCACACACAGAGCAGAAGTTCTACTTCAGAGAGAACAGGCCTGCAAAGAAACTGCGTTTCACATGCCTTTGTAAGAGATGTTCCCGGTAGGCTGTAAGAGCACTGTGTAGAGCGATTTGTTTCTTAGCTTCCGAAAGAGCTGGAAGCAACATGCTATGGGGCCCAACTCGGCCTTTGGAAAGGAGACTGCACAGTGTGCCTTTCAGCTCTAGGGCAATGTAGCACACTCAGAGCAGAAGATCTACTTCTGCCAGAGCAGGCCTGCAAAGAACCTGCGTTTCACAGGCCTTTGTAAGAGATGTTCCCGGTAGGCTGTAAGACCACTGTGCAGAGCGAGTTGTTTCCCAGCTTCCCAAAGATCTGCAAGCAAGATGCTTTGGGGCCCAAGTCGCCCTTTGGAAAGAAGCTGCACATTGTGCCTTTCAGCTCTAGGGCAGTGTAGCACACCCAGAGCAGAAGTTCTACTTCAGCCAGATCAGGCCTGCAAAGAAACTGCGTTTCACAGGCCTTTTTAATGGATGTTCCCGGTTGGCTGTAAGAGCACTGTGCAGAGCGAGTTGTTTCTTAGCTTCCCAAAGAGCTGGAGACAAGATGCTTCGGGGCCCAAATCGCCCTTTGGAAAGAAGACAGCACTTTGTGCCTTGCAGCTCTAGGGCAAGGTAGCACACCCAGAGCAGAAGTTCTACTTCAGCCAGATCAGGCCTGCAAAGAAACTGCGTTTCACAGGCCTCTGTAACAGATGTACCGCTAGGCAGGAAGCAAGATGCTTTGGGGCCCAACTCGCCCTTTGGAAAGAAGACTGCACGTTGTGCCTTTCAGCCCTAGGGCAATGTGGCACACCCAGAGCAGAAGTTCTACTTCAGCCAGAACAGGCCTGCAAAGGAACTGCGTTTCACATGCCTTTGTAAGAGATGTTCCCGGTAGGCTGTAAGAGCACTGTGCAGAGCGAGTTGTTATTTAGCTTCCGAAAGAGATGAAAGCAAGATGCTTTGGGGCCCATCTCGACCTTTGGAAAGGAGACTGCACGTTGTGCCTTTCAGCTCTAGGGCAATGTGGCACACCCAGAGCAGAAGTTCTACTTCAGCCAGATCAGGCCTGCAAAGAAACTGAGTTTCACAGTCCTTTGTAAGACATGTTCCCCCTAGGCTGTAAGAGCACTGTGCAGAGCGAGTTGTTTCTTAGCTTCCCAAAGAGCTGAATGCAAGATGCTTTGGGGCCCAACTCGTCCTTTGGAAAGAAGACAGAACTTTGTGCCTTGCAGCTCTAAGGTAAGGTAGCACACCCAGAGCAGAAGTTCTACTTCAGCCAGATCAGGCCTGCAAAGAAACTGCGTTTCACAGTCCTTTGTAAGACATGTTCCCCCTAGGCTGTAAGAGCACTGTGCAGAGCGAGTTGTTTCTTAGCTTCCCAAAGAGCTGCAAGCAAGATGCTTTGGGGACCAACTCGCCCTTTGGAAAGGAGACTGCACGTTGTGCCTTTCAGCCCTAGGGCAATGTGGCACACCCAGAGCAGAAGTTCTACTTCAGCCAGATCAGGCCTGCAAAGAAACTGAGTTTCACAGGCCTTTGTAAGAGTTGTTCCCGGTAGGCTGTAAGAACACTGTGCAGAGCGAGTTGTTTCCCAGCTTCCCAAAGATCTGCAAGCAAGATGCTTTGGGCCCCAGCTCACCTTTTGCAAAGGAGACTGCACGTTGTGCCTTTCAGTTCTAGGGCAATGTGGCACACCCAGAGCAGAAGTTCTACTCCAGCCACATGACGCCTGCAAAGAAACTGCATTTCACAGGCCTTTGTAACAGATGTCCCGGTAGGCTGGAAGCAAGATGCTTTGGGTCCCAACTCGCCTTTTGGAAAGAAGACTGCACATTGTGCCGTTCGGCTTAGGGCAATGTAGCACACCCAGAGCAGAAGTTCTACTTCAACCAGATCAGGCCTGCAAGGAAACTGCGTTTCACAGGTCTTTGTAAGGGATGTTCCCGGTAGGCTGTAAGAGCACTGTGCAGAGCGAGTTGTTTCCCAGCTTCCCAAAGATCTGCAAGCAAGATGCTTTGGATCCCAACTCACCTTTTGGAAAGGAGACTGCACGTTGTGCCTTTCAGCTCTAGGGCAATGTGGCACACCCAGAGCAGAAGTTCTACTTCAGCCAGGTGAGGCCTGCAAAGAAACTGCGTTTCACAGGCCTTTTTAATGGATGTTCCCGGTAGGCTGTAAGAGCACTGTGCAGAGCGAGTTGTTTCTTAGCTTCCCAAAGGCCTGGAAGCAAGATGCTTTGGGGCCCAAATCGCCCTTTGGAAAGAAGACAGCACTTTGTGCCTTGCAGCTCTAGGGCAAGGTATCACACCCAGAGCAGAAGTTCTACTTCAGCCAGATCAGGCCTGCAAAGAAACTGCGTTTCACAGGCCTCTGTAACAGATGTCCCGCTAGGCAGGAAGCAAGATGCTTTGGGGCCCAACTCGCCCTTTGGAAAGAAGACTGCACGTTGTGCCTTTCAGCCCTAGTGCAATGTGGCACACCCAGAGCAGAAGTTCTACTTCAGCCAGATCAGGCCTGCAAGGAAACTGCGTTTCACAGGCCTTTGTAAGAGATGTTCCCGGTAGGCTGTAAGAACACTGTGCAGAGCGAGCTGTTTCTTAGCTTCCCAAAGAGCTCTAAGCAAATGCTTTGGGGCCCAACTCGCCCTTTGTTAAGAAGCCTGCACGTTGTGCCTTTCAGCTCTATGGCCATGTAGCACACTCAGAGCAGAAGTTCTACTTCAGCCAGAACAGGCCTGCAAAGGAACTGCGTTTCACATGCCTTTGTAAGAGATGTTCCCGGTAGGCTGTAAGAGCACTGTGCAGAGCGAGTTGTTATTTAGCTTCCGAAGGAGATGGAAGCAAGATGCTTTGGGGCCCATCACGACCTTTGGAAAGGAGAGTGCACGTTGTGCCTTTCATCTCTAGGGCAATGTGGCACACACAGAGCAGAAGTTCTTCTTCAGCCAGGTCAGGCCTGCAAAGAAACTGAGTTTCACAGGCCTTTGTAAGAGTTGTTCCCGGTAGGCTGTAAGAGCACTGTGCAGAGCGAGTTGTTTCTTAGCTTACCAAAGAGCTGGAAGCAAGATGCTCTGGGGCCCAACTCGGCATCTGTTAAGAAGCCTGCACGTTGTGCCTTTCAGCTCTAGGGCAATGTGGCACACCCAGAGCAGAAGTTCGACTTCAGCCAGGTGAGGCCTGCAAATAAACTGCGTTTCACAGGCCTTTGTAAGAGATCTTCCTGGTAGGCTGTAAGAGAACTGTGCAGAGCGAGTTGTTTCTTAGCTTCCCAAAGAGCTGGAAGCAAGATGCTTTGGGGCCCAACTCGCCCTTTGTTAAGAAGCCTGCACGTTGTGCCTTTCAGCTCTAGGGCAATGTGGCACACCCAGAGCAGAAGTTCTACTTCAGCTAGATGAGGCCTGCAAAGAAAGTGCGTTTCACAGGCCTTTGTAAGAGATGTTCCCGGTAGGCTGTCAGAGCACTGTGCAGAGCGAGTTGTTTCTTAGCTTCCCAAAGATCTGCAAGCAAGATGCTTTGGGGACCAACTCGACCTTTGGAAAGGAGACTGCACGTTGTGCCTTTCAGCCCTAGGGCAATGTGGCTCACACAGAGCAGAAGTTCTTCTTCAGCCAGGTCAGGCCTGCAAAGAAACTGAGTTTCACAGGCCTTTGTAAGAGTTGTTCCTGGTAGGCTGTAAGAACACTGTGCAGAGCGAGTTGTTTCATAACTTCCCAAAGAGCTGCAAGCAAGATGCTTTGGGGCCCAACTCGCCCTTTGTTAAGAAGCCTGCACGTTGTGCCTTCCAGCTCTATGGCAATGTAGCACACTCAGAGCAGAAGTTCTACTTCAGCCAGAAAAGGCCTGCAAAGAAACGGCGTTTCACAGGCCTTTGTAACAGATGTTCCCTGTAAGCTGTAAGAGCAGTGTGCAGAGCGAGTTGTTTCTTAGCTTCCCAAAGAGCTGGAAGCAAGATGCATTGGGGCCCAACTCGCCCTTTGGAAAGGAGACTGCACGTTCTGCCTTTCAGCTCTAGGGCAATGTAGCTGCACCCAAAGCAGATGTTCTACTTCAGCCAGCTCAGGCCTGCAAAGAAACTGCGTATCACAGTCCTTTGTGAGAGATGTTCACAGTAGGCTGTAAGAGCACTGTGCAGAGCGAGCTGTTTCTTAGCTTCCCAAAGAGCTGGAAGCAAGATGCTTTGGGGCCCAACTCGCACTTTGTTAAGAAGCCTGCACATTGTGCCTTTCAGCTCTATGGCAGTGTAGCACACACAGAGCAGAAGTTCTACTTCAGAGAGAACAGGCCTGCAAAGAAACTGCGTTTCACATGCCTTTGTAAGAGATGTTCCCGGTAGGCTGTAAGAGCACTGTGTAGAGCGATTTGTTTCTTAGCTTCCGAAAGAGCTGGAAGCAACATGCTATGGGGCCCAACTTGGCCTTTGGAAAGGAGACTGCACAGTGTGCCTTTCAGCTCTAGGGCAATGTAGCACACTCAGAGAAGATCTACTTCTGCCAGAGCAGGCCTGCAAAGAACCTGCGTTTCACAGGCCTTTGTAAGAGATGTTCCCGGTAGGCTGTAAGACCACTGTGCAGAGCGAGTTGTTTCCCAGCTTCCCAAAGATCTGCAAGCAAGATGCTTTGGGGCCCAAGTCGCCCTTTGGAAAGAAGCTGCACATTGTGCCTTTCAGCGCTAGGGCAGTGTAGCACACCCAGAGCAGAAGTTCTACTTCAGCCAGATCAGGCCTGCAAAGAAACTGCGTTTCAAGGGCCTTTTTAATGGATGTTCCCGGTTGGCTGTAAGAGCACTGTGCAGAGCGAGTTGTTTCTTAGCTTCCCAAAGAGCTGGAGACAAGATGCTTCGGGGCCCAAATCGCCCTTTGGAAAGAAGACAGCACTTTGTGCCTTGCAGCTCTAGGGCAAGGTAGCACACCCAGAGCAGAAGTTCTACTTCAGCCAGATCAGGCCTGCAAAGAAACTGCGTTTCACAGGCCTCTGTAACAGATGTACCGCTAGGCAGGAAGCAAGATGCTTTGGGGCCCAACTCGCCCTTTGGAAAGAAGACTTCACGTTGTGCCTTTCAGCCCTAGGGCAATGTTTCACACCCAGAGCAGAAGTTCTACTTCAGCCAGAACAGGCCTGCAAAGGAACTGCGTTTCACATGCCTTTGTAAGAGATGTTCCCGGTAGGCTGTAAGAGCACTGTGCAGAGCGAGTTGTTATTTAGCTTCCGAAAGAGATGAAAGCAAGATGCTTTGGGGCCCATCTCGACCTTTGGAAAGGAGACTGCACGTTGTGCCTTTCAGCTCTAGGGCAATGTGGCACACCCAGAGCAGAAGTTCTACTTCAGCCAGATCAGGCCTGCAAAGAAACTGAGTTTCACAGTCCTTTGTAAGACATGTTCCCCCTAGGCTGTAAGAGCACTGTGCAGAGCGAGTTGTTTCTTAGCTTCCCAAAGAGCTGAATGCAAGATGCTTTGGGGCCCAACTCGTCCTTTGGAAAGAAGACAGAACTTTGTGCCTTGCAGCTCTAAGGTAAGGTAGCACACCCAGAGCAGAAGTTCTACTTCAGCCAGATCAGGCCTGCAAAGAAACTGCGTTTCACAGTCCTTTGTAAGACATGTTCCCCCTAGGCTGTAAGAGCACTGTGCAGAGCGAGTTGTTTCTTAGCTTCCCAAAGAGCTGCAAGCAAGATGCTTTGGGGACCAACTCGCCCTTTGGAAAGGAGACTGCACGTTGTGCCTTTCAGCCCTAGGGCAATGTGGCACACCCAGAGCAGAAGTTCTACTTCAGCCAGATCAGGCCTGCAAAGAAACTGAGTTTCACAGGCCTTTGTAAGAGTTGTTCCCGGTAGGCTGTAAGAACACTGTGCAGAGCGAGTTGTTTCCCAGCTTCCCAAAGATCTGCAAGCAAGATGCTTTGGGCCCCAGCTCACCTTTTGCAAAGCAGACTGCACGTTGTGCCTTTCAGTTCTAGGGCAATGTGGCACACCCAGAGCAGAAGTTCTACTCCAGCCACATGACGCCTGCAAAGAAACTGCATTTCACAGGCCTTTGTAACAGATGTCCCGGTAGGCTGGAAGCAAGATGCTTTGGGGCCCAACTCGCCTTTTGGAAAGAAGACTGCACATTGTGCCGTTCGGCTTAGGGCAATGTAGCACACCCAGAGCAGAAGTTCTACTTCAACCAGATCAGGCCTGCAAGGAAACTGCGTTTCACAGGTCTTTGTAAGGGATGTTCCCGGTAGGCTGTAAGAGCACTGTGCAGAGCGAGTTGTTTCCCAGCTTCCCAAAGATCTGCAAGCAAGATGCTTTGGATCCCAACTCACCTTTTGGAAAGGAGACTGCAAGTTGTGCCTTTCAGCTCTAGGGCAATGTGGCACACCCAGAGCAGAAGTTCTACTTCTGCCAGGTGAGGCCTGCAAAGAAACTGCGTTTCACAGGCCTTTGTAAGGGATGTTCCCGGTAGGCTGTAAGAGCACTGTGCAGAGCGAGTTGTTTCTTAGCTTCCCAAAGAGCTGGAAGCAAGATGCTTTGGGGCCCAAATCGCCCTTTGGAAAGAAGACAGCACTTTGTGCCTTGCAGCTCTAGGGCAAGGTATCACACCCAGAGCAGAAGTTCTACTTCAGCCAGATCAGGCCTGCAAAGAAACTGCGTTTCACAGGCCTCTGTAACAGATGTCCCGCTAGGCAGGAAGCAAGATGCTTTGGGGCCCAACTCGCCCTTTGGAAAGAAGACTGCACGTTGTGCCTTTCAGCTCTAGGGCAATGTAGCACACAGAGAGCAGAAGTTCTACTTCAGCCAGATCAGGACTGCAAAGAAAATGCGTTTGACAGGCCTTTGTAAGAGATGTTCCTGGTAGGCTGTAAGAGCACTGTGCAGAGCCAGTTGTTTCTTAGATTCCAAGAGCTGGAAGCAAGATGCTTTCAGGTCCAACTCGCCCTTTGTAAAGGAGACAGCACGTTGTCCCTTTCAGCTCTAGGGCAATGTAGCACACCCAGAGCAGAAGTTCTACTTCAGCCAGATCAGGCCTGCAAAGAAACTGCGTTTCACAGGCCTTTGTAAGAGATGTTCCCGGTAGGCTGTAAGAGCTGTGTGCAGAGTAAGTTGTTTCTTAGCTTCCCAAAGAGCTGGAAGCAAGATGCTTTGGGGCCCAACTCGCCATTTGGAAAGAAGCTGCACATTGTGCCTTTCATCTCTAGGGCAATGTAGCACACCCAGAGCAGAAGTTCTACTTCACCCAGATCAGGCCTGCAAAGAAACTGCGTTTCACAGGCCTTTGTAAGAGAGGTTCCAGGTAGGCTGTAAGAGGTCTGTGGAGAGCAAGTTGTTTCTTAGCTTTCCAAAGGCTGGAGGCAAGATGCTTTGGAGCCAAAGTCGCCCTTTGTTAAGAAGCCTGCACGTTGTGTCTTTCAGCTCCAGGGCAATGTGGCACACCCAGAGCAGACGTTCTCCTTCAGCCAGATGAGACCTGCAAAAAACTGCATTTCACAGGCCTTTGTAAGAGATGTTCCTGGTAGGCTGTAAGAGCACTGTTCAGGGCCAGTTGTTTCTTAGCTTCCCAAAGAGCTGGAAGCAAGATGCTTTTGGGCTCAACTCGCCCTTTGGAAAGAAGACTGCACGTTGTGCCTTTCAGCTCTAGGGCAATGTAGCATACTCAGAGCAGAAGTTCTACTTCAGCCACATCAGGCCTGCAAAGATACTGCGTTTCAAAGGCCTTTTTAAGAGATGTTCCCGGTAGACTGTGAGAGAACTGTGCTGAGCGAGTTGTTTCTTAGCTTCCCAAGAGCTGGAAGCAAGATGCTTTGGGGCCCAAATCGCCCTTTGTTAAGAAGACAGCACTTTGTGCCTTGCAGCTCTAGGGCAATGTAGGACACCCAGAGCAGAAGTTCAACTTCAC
Organism: Equus caballus; assembly: GCF_041296265.1. Classification (NCBI taxonomy): domain Eukaryota; kingdom Metazoa; phylum Chordata; class Mammalia; order Perissodactyla; family Equidae; genus Equus; species Equus caballus. The sequence goes on from NC_091695.1 coordinate 19,503,179, forward strand.
CCAGATCAGGCCTGCAAAGAAAGTGCGTTTCACAGCCCTTTGTGACAGATGTCCCGGTAGGCAGGAAGCAAGATGCTTTGGGGCTCAACTCGCCCTTTGGAAAGAAGACTGCACGTTGTGCCTTTCAGGTCTAGTGCAATGTGGCACACCCAGAGAAGAAGTTCTACTTCAGCCAGATCAGGACTGCAAAGAAACTGCGTTTCACAGGCTTTTGTGAGAGATGTTCCCGGAAGGCTGTAAGAGCACTGTGCAGAGCGAGTTGTTTCTTATCTTCCCAAAGAGCTGGAACCAAGATGCTTTGGGGCCCAACTCGCCCTTTGGAAAGGAGACTGCACGTTGTGCCTTTCAGCTCTAGGGCAATGTGGCACACCCAGAGCAGAAGTTCTACTTCGGCAAGATGAGGCCTTCAAAGAAAATGCGTTTCACAGGCCTTTGTAAGAGATGTTCCCGGTAGGCTGTAAGAGCTATGTGCAGAGCAAGTTGTTTCTTAGCTTTCCAAAGAGCTGGAAGCAAGATGCTTTGGGGCCCAACTCGCCCTTTCGAAAGAAGCTGCACATTGTGCCTTTCAGCTCTAGGGCAATGTAGCACACCCAGAGCAGAAGTTCTACTTCACCCAGATCAGGCCTGCAAAGAAACTGCGTTTCACAGGCCTTTTTAATGGATGTTCCCGGTTGGCTGTAAGAGCACTGTGCAGAGCGAGTTGTTTCTTAGCTTCCCATAGAGCTGGAGGCAAGATGCTTCGGGGCCCAATTCGCCCTTTGGAAAGAAGACAGCACTTTGTGACTTGCAGCTCTAGGGCAAGGTAGCACACCCAGAGCAGAAGTTCTACTTCAGCCAGATCAGGCCTGCAAAGAAACTGCGTTTCACAGGCCTCTGTAACAGATGTACCGCTAGGCAGGAAGCAAGATGCTTTGGGGCCCAACTCGCCCTTTGGAAAGAAGACTGCACGTTGTGTCTTTCAGCCCTAGGGCATTGTGGCACACCCAGAGCAGAAGTTCTACTTCAGCCAGAACAGGCCTGCAAAGGAACTGCGTTTCACATGCCTTTGTAAGAGATGTTCCCGGTAGGCTGTAAGAGCACTGTGCAGATCGAGTTGTTATTTAGCTTCTGAAAGAGATGAAAGCAAGATGCTTTGGGGCCCATCTCGACCTTTGGAAAGGAGACTGCACGTTGTGCCTTTCAGCTCTAGGGCAATGTGGCACACCCAGAGCAGAAGTTCTACTTCAGCCAGATCAGGCCTGCAAAGAAACTGAGTTTCACAGTCCTTTGTAAGACATGTTCCCCCTAGGCTGTAAGAGCACTGTGCAGAGCGAGTTGTTTCTTAGCTTCCCAAAGAGCTGAATGCAAGATGCTTTGGGGCCCAACTCGTCCTTTGGAAAGAAGACAGAACTTTGTGCCTTGCAGCTCTAAGGTAAGGTAGCACACCCAGAGCAGAAGTTCTACTTCAGCCAGATCAGGCCTGCAAAGAAACTGCGTTTCACAGTCCTTTGTAAGACATGTTCCCCCTAGGCTGTAAGAGCACTGTGCAGAGCGAGTTGTTTCTTAGCTTCCCAAAGAGCTGCAAGCAAGATGCTTTGGGGACCAACTCGCCCTTTGGAAAGGAGACTGCACGTTGTGCCTTTCAGCCCTAGGGCAATGTGGCACACCCAGAGCAGAAGTTCTACTTCAGCCAGATCAGGCCTGCAAAGAAACTGAGTTTCACAGGCCTTTGTAAGAGTTGTTCCCGGTAGGCTGTAAGAACACTGTGCAGAGCGAGTTGTTTCCCAGCTTCCCAAAGATCTGCAAGCAAGATGCTTTGGGCCCCAGCTCACCTTTTGGAAAGGAGACTGCACGTTGTGCCTTTCAGTTCTAGGGCAATGTGGCACACCCAGAGCAGAAGTTCTACTCCAGCCACATGACGCCTGCAAAGAAACTGCATTTCACAGGCCTTTGTAACAGATGTCCCGGTAGGCTGGAAGCAAGATGCTTTGGGGCCCAACTCGCCTTTTGGAAAGAAGACTGCACATTGTGCCGTTCGGCTTAGGGCAATGTAGCACACCCAGAGCAGAAGTTCTACTTCAACCAGATCAGGCCTGCAAGGAAACTGCGTTTCACAGGTCTTTGTAAGGGATGTTCCCGGTAGGCTGTAAGAGCACTGTGCAGAGCGAGTTGTTTCCCAGCTTCCCAAAGATCTGCAAGCAAGATGCTTTGGATCCCAACTCACCTTTTGGAAAGGAGACTGCACGTTGTGCCTTTCAGCTCTAGGGCAATGTGGCACACCCAGAGCAGAAGTTCTACTTCAGCCAGGTGAGGCCTGCAAAGAAACTGCGTTTCACAGGCCTTTGTAAGGGATGTTCCCGGTAGGCTGTAAGAGCACTGTGCAGAGCGAGTTGTTTCTTAGCTTCCCAAAGAGCTGGAAGCAAGATGCTTTGGGGCCCAAATCGCCCTTTGGAAAGAAGACAGCACTTTGTGCCTTGCAGCTCTAGGGCAAGGTATCACACCCAGAGCAGAAGTTCTACTTCAGCCAGAACAGGCCTGCAAAGGAACTGCGTTTCACATGCCTTTGTAAGAGATGTTCCCGGTAGGCTGTAAGAGCACTGTGCAGAGCGAGTTGTTATTTAGCTTCCGAAAGAGATGGAAGCAAGATGCTTTGGGGCCCATCACGACCTTTGGAAAGGAGAGTGCACGTTGTGCCTTTCATCTCTAGGGCAATGTGGCACACCCAGAGCAGAAGTTCTACTCCAGCCAGGTGAGGTCTGCAAAGAAACTGCGTTTCACAGGCCTTTGTAACAGATGTTCCCGGTAGGCTGTAAGAGCACTGTGCAGAGCGAGTTGTTTCTTAGCTTACCAAAGAGCTGGAAGCAAGATGCTCTGGGGCCCAACTCGGCATCTGTTAAGAAGCCTGCACGTTGTGCCTTTCAGCTCTAGGGCAATGTGGCACACCCAGAGCAGAAGTTCGACTTCAGCCAGGTGAGGCCTGCAAATAAACTGCGTTTCACAGGCCTTTGTAAGAGATGTTCCCGGTAGGCTGTCAGAGCACTGTGCAGAGCGAGTTGTTTCTTAGCTTCCCAAAGATCTGCAAGCAAGATGCTTTGGGGACCAACTCGACCTTTGGAAAGGAGACTGCACGTTGTGCCTTTCAGCCCTAGGGCAATGTGGCTCACACAGAGCAGAAGTTCTTCTTCAGCCAGGTCAGGCCTGCAAAGAAACTGAGTTTCACAGGCCTTTGTAAGAGTTGTTCCTGGTAGGCTGTAAGAACACTGTGCAGAGCGAGTTGTTTCATAACTTCCCAAAGAGCTGCAAGCAAGATGCTTTGGGGCCCAACTCGCCCTTTGTTAAGAAGCCTGCACGTTGTGCCTTCCAGCTCTATGGCAATGTAGCACACTCAGAGCAGAAGTTCTACTTCAGCCAGAAAAGGCCTGCAAAGAAACGGCGTTTCACAGGCCTTTGTAACAGATGTTCCCTGTAAGCTGTAAGAGCAGTGTGCAGAGCGAGTTGTTTCTTAGCTTCCCAAAGAGCTGGAAGCAAGATGCATTGGGGCCCAACTCGCCCTTTGGAAAGGAGACTGCACGTTCTGCCTTTCAGCTCTAGGGCAATGTAGCTGCACCCAAAGCAGATGTTCTACTTCAGCCAGCTCAGGCCTGCAAAGAAACTGCGTATCACAGTCCTTTGTGAGAGATGTTCACAGTAGGCTGTAAGAGCACTGTGCAGAGCGAGCTGTTTCTTAGCTTCCCAAAGAGCTGGAAGCAAGATGCTTTGGGGCCCAACTCGCACTTTGTTAAGAAGCCTGCACATTGTGCCTTTCAGCTCTATGGCAGTGTAGCACACACAGAGCAGAAGTTCTACTTCAGAGAGAACAGGCCTGCAAAGAAACTGCGTTTCACATGCCTTTGTAAGCGATGTTCCCGGTAGGTTGTAAGAGCACTGTGTAGAGCGATTTGTTTCTTAGCTTCCGAAAGAGCTGGAAGCAACATGCTATGGGGCCCAACTCGGCCTTTGGAAAGGAGACTGCACAGTGTGCCTTTCAGCTCTAGGGCAATGTAGCACACTCAGAGCAGAAGATCTACTTCTGCCAGAGCAGGCCTGCAAAGAACCTGCGTTTCACAGGCCTTTGTAAGAGATGTTCCCGGTAGGCTGTAAGACCACTGTGCAGAGCGAGTTGTTTCCCAGCTTCCCAAAGATCTGCAAGCAAGATGCTTTGGGGCCCAAGTCGCCCTTTGGAAAGAAGCTGCACATTGTGCCTTTCAGCTCTAGGGCAGTGTAGCACACCCAGAGCAGAAGTTCTACTTCAGCCAGGTGAGGCCTGCAAAGAAACTGCGTTTCACAGGCCTTTGTAAGGGATGTTCCCGGTAGGCTGTAAGAGCACTGTGGAGAGCGAGTTGTTTCTTAGCTTCCCAAAGAGCTGGAAGCAAGATGCTTTGGGGCCCAAATCGCCCTTTGGAAAGAAGACAGCACTTTGTGCCTTGCAGCTCTAGGGCAAGGTATCACACCCAGAGCAGAAGTTCTACTTCAGCCAGAACAGGCCTGCAAAGGAACTGCGTTTCACATGCCTTTGTAAGAGATGTTCCCGGTAGGCTGTAAGAGCACTGTGCAGAGCGAGTTGTTATTTAGCTTCCGAAAGAGATGGAAGCAAGATGCTTTGGGGCCCATCACGACCTTTGGAAAGGAGAGTGCACGTTGTGCCTTTCATCTCTAGGGCAATGTGGCACACCCAGAGCAGAAGTTCTACTCCAGCCAGGTGAGGTCTGCAAAGAAACTGCGTTTCACAGGCCTTTGTAACAGATGTTCCCGGTAGGCTGTAAGAGCACTGTGCAGAGCGAGTTGTTTCTTAGCTTACCAAAGAGCTGGAAGCAAGATGCTCTGGGGCCCAACTCGGCATCTGTTAAGAAGCCTGCACGTTGTGCCTTTCAGCTCTAGGGCAATGTGGCACACCCAGAGCAGAAGTTCGACTTCAGCCAGGTGAGGCCTGCAAATAAACTGCGTTTCACAGGCCTTTGTAAGAGATGTTCCCGGTAGGCTGTCAGAGCACTGTGCAGAGCGAGTTGTTTCTTAGCTTCCCAAAGAGCTGCAAGCAAGATGCTTTGGGGACCAACTCGACCTTTGGAAAGGAGACTGCACGTTGTGCCTTTCAGCCCTAGGGCAATGTGGCTCACACAGAGCAGAAGTTCTTCTTCAGCCAGGTCAGGCCTGCAAAGAAACTGAGTTTCACAGGCCTTTGTAAGAGTTGTTCCTGGTAGGCTGTAAGAACACTGTGCAGAGCGAGTTGTTTCATAACTTCCCAAAGAGCTGCAAGCAAGATGCTTTGGGGCCCAACTCGCCCTTTGTTAAGAAGCCTGCACGTTGTGCCTTCCAGCTCTATGGCAATGTAGCACACTCAGAGCAGAAGTTCTACTTCAGCCAGAAAAGGCCTGCAAAGAAACGGCGTTTCACAGGCCTTTGTAACAGATGTTCCCTGTAAGCTGTAAGAGCAGTGTGCAGAGCGAGTTGTTTCTTAGCTTCCCAAAGAGCTGGAAGCAAGATGCATTGGGGCCCAACTCGCCCTTTGGAAAGGAGACTGCACGTTCTGCCTTTCAGCTCTAGGGCAATGTAGCTGCACCCAAAGCAGATGTTCTACTTCAGCCAGCTCAGGCCTGCAAAGAAACTGCGTATCACAGTCCTTTGTGAGAGATGTTCACAGTAGGCTGTAAGAGCACTGTGCAGAGCGAGCTGTTTCTTAGCTTCCCAAAGAGCTGGAAGCAAGATGCTTTGGGGCCCAACTCGCACTTTGTTAAGAAGCCTGCACATTGTGCCTTTCAGCTCTATGGCAGTGTAGCACACACAGAGCAGAAGTTCTACTTCAGAGAGAACAGGCCTGCAAAGAAACTGCGTTTCACATGCCTTTGTAAGCGATGTTCCCGGTAGGTTGTAAGAGCACTGTGTAGAGCGATTTGTTTCTTAGCTTCCGAAAGAGCTGGAAGCAACATGCTATGGGGCCCAACTCGGCCTTTGGAAAGGAGACTGCACAGTGTGCCTTTCAGCTCTAGGGCAATGTAGCACACTCAGAGCAGAAGATCTACTTCTGCCAGAGCAGGCCTGCAAAGAACCTGCGTTTCACAGGCCTTTGTAAGAGATGTTCCCGGTAGGCTGTAAGACCACTGTGCAGAGCGAGTTGTTTCCCAGCTTCCCAAAGATCTGCAAGCAAGATGCTTTGGGGCCCAAGTCGCCCTTTGGAAAGAAGCTGCACATTGTGCCTTTCAGCTCTAGGGCAGTGTAGCACACCCAGAGCAGAAGTTCTACTTCAGCCAGATCAGGCCTGCAAAGAAACTGCGTTTCACAGGCCTCTGTAACAGATGTACCGCTAGGCAGGAAGCAAGATGCTTTGGGGCCCAACTCGCCCTTTGGAAAGAAGACTGCACGTTGTGCCTTTCAGCCCTAGGGCAATGTGGCACACCCAGAGCAGAAGTTCTACTTCAGCCAGAACAGGCCTGCAAAGGAACTGCGTTTCACATGCCTTTGTAAGAGATGTTCCCGGTAGGCTGTAAGAGCACTGTGCAGAGCGAGTTGTTATTTAGCTTCCGAAAGAGATGAAAGCAAGATGCTTTGGGGCCCATCTCGACCTTTGGAAAGGAGACTGCACGTTGTGCCTTTCAGCTCTAGGGCAATGTGGCACACCCAGAGCAGAAGTTCTACTTCAGCCAGATCAGGCCTGCAAAGAAACTGAGTTTCACAGTCCTTTGTAAGACATGTTCCCCCTAGGCTGTAAGAGCACTGTGCAGAGCGAGTTGTTTCTTAGCTTCCCAAAGAGCTGAATGCAAGATGCTTTGGGGCCCAACTCGTCCTTTGGAAAGAAGACAGAACTTTGTGCCTTGCAGCTCTAAGGTAAGGTAGCACACCCAGAGCAGAAGTTCTACTTAGCCAGATCAGGCCTGCAAAGAAACTGCGTTTCACAGTCCTTTGTAAGACATGTTCCCCCTAGGCTGTAAGAGCACTGTGCAGAGCGAGTTGTTTCTTAGCTTCCCAAAGAGCTGCAAGCAAGATGCTTTGGGGACCAACTCGCCCTTTGGAAAGGAGACTGCACGTTGTGCCTTTCAGCCCTAGGGCAATGTGGCACACCCAGAGCAGAAGTTCTACTTCAGCCAGATCAGGCCTGCAAAGAAACTGAGTTTCACAGGCCTTTGTAAGAGTTGTTCCCGGTAGGCTGTAAGAACACTGTGCAGAGCGAGTTGTTTCCCAGCTTCCCAAAGATCTGCAAGCAAGATGCTTTGGGCCCCAGCTCACCTTTTGGAAAGGAGACTGCACGTTGTGCCTTTCAGTTCTAGGGCAATGTGGCACACCCAGAGCAGAAGTTCTACTCCAGCCACATGACGCCTGCAAAGAAACTGCATTTCACAGGCCTTTGTAACTGATGTCCCGGTAGGCTGGAAGCAAGATGCTTTGGGGCCCAACTCGCCTTTTGGAAAGAAGACTGCACATTGTGCCGTTCGGCTTAGGGCAATGTAGCACACCCAGAGCAGAAGTTCTACTTCAACCAGATCAGGCCTGCAAGGAAACTGCGTTTCACAGGTCTTTGTAAGGGATGTTCCCGGTAGGCTGTAAGAGCACTGTGCAGAGCGAGTTGTTTCCCAGCTTCCCAAAGATCTGCAAGCAAGATGCTTTGGATCCCAACTCACCTTTTGGAAAGGAGACTGCACGTTGTGCCTTTCAGCTCTAGGGCAATGTGGCACACCCAGAGCAGAAGTTCTACTTCAGCCAGGTGAGGCCTGCAAAGAAACTGCGTTTCACAGGCCTTTGTAAGGGATGTTCCCGGTAGGCTGTAAGAGCACTGTGCAGAGCGAGTTGTTTCTTAGCTTCCCAAAGAGCTGGAAGCAAGATGCTTTGGGGCCCAAATCGCCCTTTGGAAAGAAGACAGCACTTTGTGCCTTGCAGCTCTAGGGCAAGGTATCACACCCAGAGCAGAAGTTCTACTTCAGCCAGATCATGCCTGCAAAGAAACTGCGTTTCACAGGCCTCTGTAACAGATGTCCCGCTAGGCAGGAAGCAAGATGCTTTGGGGCCCAACTCGCCCTTTGGAAAGAAGACTGCACGTTGTGCCTTTCAGCCCTAGTGCAATGTGGCACACCCAGAGCAGAAGTTCTACTTCAGCCAGATCAGGCCTGCAAGGAAACTGCGTTTCACAGGCCTTTGTAAGAGATGTTCCCGGTAGGCTGTAAGAACACTGTGCAGAGCGAGCTGTTTCTTAGCTTCCCAAAGAGCTCTAAGCAAATGCTTTGGGGCCCAACTCGCCCTTTGTTAAGAAGCCTGCACGTTGTGCCTTTCAGCTCTATGGCCATGTAGCACACTCAGAGCAGAAGTTCTACTTCAGCCAGAACAGGCCTGCAAAGGAACTGCGTTTCACATGCCTTTGTAAGAGATGTTCCCGGTAGGCTGTAAGAGCACTGTGCAGAGCGAGTTGTTATTTAGCTTCCGAAAGAGATGGAAGCAAGATGCTTTGGGGCCCATCACGACCTTTGGAAAGGAGAGTGCACGTTGTGCCTTTCATCTCTAGGGCAATGTGGCACACCCAGAGCAGAAGTTCTACTCCAGCCAGGTGAGGTCTGCAAAGAAACTGCGTTTCACAGGCCTTTGTAAGAGATGTTCCCGGTAGGCTGTAAGAGCACTGTGCAGAGCGAGTTGTTTCTTAGCTTACCAAAGAGCTGGAAGCAAGATGCTCTGGGGCCCAACTCGGCATCTGTTAAGAAGCCTGCACGTTGTGCCTTTCAGCTCTAGGGCAATGTGGCACACCCAGAGCAGAAGTTCTACTTCAGCTAGATCAGGCCTGCAAAGAAAGTGCGTTTCACAGGCCTTTGTAAGAGATGTTCCCGGTAGGCTGTCAGAGCACTGTGCAGAGCGAGTTGTTTCTTAGCTTCCCAAAGATCTGCAAGCAAGATGCTTTGGGGACCAACTCGACCTTTGGAAAGGAGACTGCACGTTGTGCCTTTCAGCCCTAGGGCAATGTGGCTCACACAGAGCAGAAGTTCTTCTTCAGCCAGGTCAGGCCTGCAAAGAAACTGAGTTTCACAGGCCTTTGTAAGAGTTGTTCCTGGTAGGCTGTAAGAACACTGTGCAGAGCGAGTTGTTTCATAACTTCCCAAAGAGCTGCAAGCAAGATGCTTTGGGGCCCAACTCGCCCTTTGTTAAGAAGCCTGCACGTTGTGCCTTCCAGCTCTATGGCAATGTAGCACACTCAGAGCAGAAGTTCTACTTCAGCCAGAAAAGGCCTGCAAAGAAACGGCGTTTCACAGGCCTTTGTAACAGATGTTCCCTGTAAGCTGTAAGAGCAGTGTGCAGAGCGAGTTGTTTCTTAGCTTCCCAAAGAGCTGGAAGCAAGATGCATTGGGGCCCAACTCGCCCTTTGGAAAGGAGACTGCACGTTCTGCCTTTCAGCTCTAGGGCAATGTAGCTGCACCCAAAGCAGATGTTCTACTTCAGCCAGCTCAGGCCTGCAAAGAAACTGCGTATCACAGTCCTTTGTGAGAGATGTTCACAGTAGGCTGTAAGAGCACTGTGCAGAGCGAGCTGTTTCTTAGCTTCCCAAAGAGCTGGAAGCAAGATGCTTTGGGGCCCAACTCGCACTTTGTTAAGAAGCCTGCACATTGTGCCTTTCAGCTCTATGGCAGTGTAGCACACACAGAGCAGAAGTTCTACTTCAGAGAGAACAGGCCTGCAAAGAAACTGCGTTTCACATGCCTTTGTAAGAGATGTTCCCGGTAGGCTGTAAGAGCACTGTGTAGAGCGATTTGTTTCTTAGCTTCCGAAAGAGCTGGAAGCAACATGCTATGGGGCCCAACTCGGCCTTTGGAAAGGAGACTGCACAGTGTGCCTTTCAGCTCTAGGGCAATGTAGCACACTCAGAGCAGAAGATCTACTTCTGCCAGAGCAGGCCTGCAAAGAACCTGCGTTTCACAGGCCTTTGTAAGAGATGTTCCCGGTAGGCTGTAAGACCACTGTGCAGAGCGAGTTGTTTCCCAGCTTCCCAAAGATCTGCAAGCAAGATGCTTTGGGGCCCAAGTCGCCCTTTGGAAAGAAGCTGCACATTGTGCCTTTCAGCTCTAGGGCAGTGTAGCACACCCAGAGCAGAAGTTCTACTTCAGCCAGATCAGGCCTGCAAAGAAACTGCGTTTCACAGGCCTTTTTAATGGATGTTCCTGGTTGGCTGTAAGAGCACTGTGCAGAGTGAGTTGTTTCTTAGCTTCCCAAAGAGCTGGAGACAAGATGCTTCGGGGCCCAAATCGCCCTTTGGAAAGAAGACAGCACTTTGTGCCTTGCAGCTCTAGGGCAAGGTAGCACACCCAGAGCAGAAGTTCTACTTCAGCCAGATCAGGCCTGCAAAGAAACTGCGTTTCACAGGCCTCTGTAACAGATGTACCGCTAGGCAGGAAGCAAGATGCTTTGGGGCCCAACTCGCCCTTTGGAAAGAAGACTGCACGTTGTGCCTTTCAGCCCTAGGGCAATGTGGCACACCCAGAGCAGAAGTTCTACTTCAGCCAGAACAGGCCTGCAAAGGAACTGCGTTTCACATGCCTTTGTAAGAGATGTTCCCGGTAGGCTGTAAGAGCACTGTGCAGAGCGAGTTGTTATTTAGCTTCCGAAAGAGATGAAAGCAAGATGCTTTGGGGCCCATCTCGACCTTTGGAAAGGAGACTGCACGTTGTGCCTTTCAGCTCTAGGGCAATGTGGCACACCCAGAGCAGAAGTTCTACTTCAGCCAGATCAGGCCTGCAAAGAAACTGAGTTTCACAGTCCTTTGTAAGACATGTTCCCCCTAGGCTGTAAGAGCACTGTGCAGAGCGAGTTGTTTCTTAGCTTCCCAAAGAGCTGAATGCAAGATGCTTTGGGGCCCAACTCGTCCTTTGGAAAGAAGACAGAACTTTGTGCCTTGCAGCTCTAAGGTAAGGTAGCACACCCAGAGCAGAAGTTCTACTTCAGCCAGATCAGGCCTGCAAAGAAACTGCGTTTCACAGTCCTTTGTAAGACATGTTCCCCCTAGGCTGTAAGAGCACTGTGCAGAGCGAGTTGTTTCTTAGCTTCCCAAAGAGCTGCAAGCAAGATGCTTTGGGGACCAACTCGCCCTTTGGAAAGGAGACTGCACGTTTTGCCTTTCAGCCCTAGGGCAATGTGGCACACCCAGAGCAGAAGTTCTACTTCAGCCAGATCAGGCCTGCAAAGAAACTGAGTTTCACAGGCCTTTGTAAGAGTTGTTCCCGGTAGGCTGTAAGAACACTGTGCAGAGCGAGTTGTTTCCCAGCTTCCCAAAGATCTGCAAGCAAGATGCTTTGGGCCCCAGCTCACCTTTTGGAAAGGAGACTGCACGTTGTGCCTTTCAGTTCTAGGGCAATGTGGCACACCCAGAGCAGAAGTTCTACTCCAACCACATGACGCCTGCAAAGAAACTGCATTTCACAGGCCTTTGTAACAAATGTCCCGGTAGGCTGGAAGCAAGATGCTTTGGGGCCCAACTCGCCTTTTGGAAAGGAGACTGCACATTGTGCCGTTCGGCTTAGGGCAATGTAGCACACCCAGAGCAGAAGTTCTACTTCAGCCAGATCAGGCCTGCAAGGAAACTGCGTTTCACAGGTCTTTGTAAGGGATGTTCCCGGTAGGCTGTAAGAGCACTGTGCAGAGCGAGTTGTTTCCCAGCTTCCCAAAGATCTGCAAGCAAGATGCTTTGGATCCCAACTCACCTTTTGGAAAGGAGACTGCACGTTGTGCCTTTCAGCTCTAGGGCAATGTGGCACACCCAGAGCAGAAGTTCTACTTCAGCCAGGTGAGGCCTGCAAAGAAACTGCGTTTCACAGGCCTTTGTAAGGGATGTTCCCGGTAGGCTGTAAGAGCACTGTGCAGAGCGAGTTGTTTCTTAGCTTCCCAAAGAGCTGGAAGCAAGATGCTTTGGGGCCCAAATCGCCCTTTGGAAAGAAGACAGCACTTTGTGCCTTGCAGCTCTAGGGCAAGGTATCACACCCAGAGCAGAAGTTCTACTTCAGCCAGATCAGGCCTGCAAAGAAACTGCGTTTCACAGGCCTCTGTAACAGATGTCCCGCTAGGCAGGAAGCAAGATGCTTTGGGGCCCAACTCGCCCTTTGGAAAGAAGACTGCACGTTGTGCCTTTCAGCCCTAGTGCAATGTGGCACACCCAGAGCAGAAGTTCTACTTCAGCCAGATCAGGCCTGCAAGGAAACTGCGTTTCACAGGCCTTTGTAAGAGATGTTCCCGGTAGGCTGTAAGAACACTGTGCAGAGCGAGCTGTTTCTTAGCTTCCCAAAGAGCTCTAAGCAAATGCTTTGGGGCCCAACTCGCCCTTTGTTAAGAAGCCTGCACGTTGTGCCTTTCAGCTCTATGGCCATGTAGCACACTCAGAGCAGAAGTTCTACTTCAGCCAGAACAGGCCTGCAAAGGAACTGCGTTTCACATGCCTTTGTAAGAGATGTTCCCGGTAGGCTGTAAGAGCACTGTGCAGAGCGAGTTGTTATTTAGCTTCCAAAAGAGATGGAAGCAAGATGCTTTGGGGCCCATCACGACCTTTGGAAAGGAGAGTGCACGTTGTGCCTTTCATCTCTAGGGCAATGTGGCACACCCAGAGCAGAAGTTCTACTCCAGCCAGGTGAGGTCTGCAAAGAAACTGCGTTTCACAGGCCTTTGTAAGAGATGTTCCCGGTAGGCTGTAAGAGCACTGTGCAGAGCGAGTTGTTTCTTAGCTTACCAAAGAGCTGGAAGCAAGATGCTCTGGGGCCCAACTCGGCATCTGTTAAGAAGCCTGCACGTTGTGCCTTTCAGCTCTAGGGCAATGTGGCACACCCAGAGCAGAAGTTCGACTTCAGCCAGGTGAGGCCTGCAAATAAACTGCGTTTCACAGGCCTTTGTAAGAGATCTTCCTGGTAGGCTGTAAGAGAACTGTGCAGAGCGAGTTGTTTCTTAGCTTCCCAAAGAGCTGGAAGCAAGATGCTTTGGGGCCCAACTCGCCCTTTGTTAAGAAGCCTGCACGTTGTGCCTTTCAGCTCTAGGGCAATGTGGCACACCCAGAGCAGAAGTTCTACTTCAGCTAGATGAGGCCTGCAAAGAAAGTGCGTTTCACAGGCCTTTGTAAGAGATGTTCCCGGTAGGCTGTCAGAGCACTGTGCAGAGCGAGTTGTTTCTTAGCTTCCCAAAGATCTGCAAGCAAGATGCTTTGGGGACCAACTCGACCTTTGGAAAGGAGACTGCACGTTGTGCCTTTCAGCCCTAGGGCAATGTGGCTCACACAGAGCAGAAGTTCTTCTTCAGCCAGGTCAGGCCTGCAAAGAAACTGAGTTTCACAGGCCTTTGTAAGAGTTGTTCCTGGTAGGCTGTAAGAACACTGTGCAGAGCGAGTTGTTTCATAACTTCCCAAAGAGCTGCAAGCAAGATGCTTTGGGGCCCAACTCGCCCTTTGTTAAGAAGCCTGCACGTTGTGCCTTCCAGCTCTATGGCAATGTAGCACACTCAGAGCAGAAGTTCTACTTCAGCCAGAAAAGGCCTGCAAAGAAACGGCGTTTCACAGGCCTTTGTAACAGATGTTCCCTGTAAGCTGTAAGAGCAGTGTGCAGAGCGAGTTGTTTCTTAGCTTCCCAAAGAGCTGGAAGCAAGATGCATTGGGGCCCAACTCGCCCTTTGGAAAGGAGACTGCACGTTCTGCCTTTCAGCTCTAGGGCAATGTAGCTGCACCCAAAGCAGATGTTCTACTTCAGCCAGCTCAGGCCTGCAAAGAAACTGCGTATCACAGTCCTTTGTGAGAGATGTTCACAGTAGGCTGTAAGAGCACTGTGCAGAGCGAGCTGTTTCTTAGCTTCCCAAAGAGCTGGAAGCAAGATGCTTTGGGGCCCAACTCGCACTTTGTTAAGAAGCCTGCACATTGTGCCTTTCAGCTCTATGGCAGTGTAGCACACACAGAGCAGAAGTTCTACTTCAGAGAGAACAGGCCTGCAAAGAAACTGCGTTTCACATGCCTTTGTAAGAGATGTTCCCGGTAGGCTGTAAGAGCACTGTGTAGAGCGATTTGTTTCTTAGCTTCCGAAAGAGCTGGAAGCAACATGCTATGGGGCCCAACTCGGCCTTTGGAAAGGAGACTGCACAGTGTGCCTTTCAGCTCTAGGGCAATGTAGCACACTCAGAGCAGAAGATCTACTTCTGCCAGAGCAGGCCTGCAAAGAACCTGCGTTTCACAGGCCTTTGTAAGAGATGTTCCCGGTAGGCTGTAAGACCACTGTGCAGAGCGAGTTGTTTCCCAGCTTCCCAAAGATCTGCAAGCAAGATGCTTTGGGGCCCAAGTCGCCCTTTGTTAAGAAGCCGGCACGTTGTGGCTTTCAGCTCTAGGACAATGTAGCACACCCAGAGCAGAAGTTCTACTTCAGCCAGATCAGGCCTGCAAAGAAACCGCGTTTCACTGGCCTTTGTAGGAGATGTTCCCGGTAGGCTGTAAGAGCACTGTTGCGAGCGACTTGTTTCTTAGCTTCCCAAAGAGCTGAAAGCAAGATGATTTGGGGCCCAACTCGCCCTTTGGAAAGGATACAGCACGTTGTCCCTTTCAGCTCCAGTGCAATGTAGCACACCCAGAGCAGAAGTTTTACTTCAGCCAGATGAGGCCTGCAAAGAAACTGCGTTTCACAGGCCTCTGTAACGGATGTCACGGTAGGCAGGAAGCAAGATGCTTTGGGGCTCAACTCGCCCTTTGGAAAGAAGACTGCACGTTGTGCCTTTCAGCTCTAGGGCAATGTGGCACACCCAGAGAAGAAGTTCTACTTCAGCCAGATCAGGACTGCAAAGAAACTGCGTTTCACAGGCTTTTGTGAGAGATGTTCCCGGTAGGCTGTAAGAGCACTGTGCAGAGCGAGTTGTTTCTTATCTTCCCAAAGAGCTGGAACCAAGATGCTTTGGGGCCCAACTCGCCCTTTGGAAAGGAGACTGCACGTTGTGCCTTTCAGCTCTAGGGCAATGTGGCACACCCAGAGCAGAAGTTCTACTTCGGCAAGATGAGGCCTTCAAAGAAAATGCGTTTCACAGGCCTTTGTAAGAGATGTTCCCGGTAGGCTGTAAGAGCTATGTGCAGAGAAAGTTGTTTCTTATCTTTCCAAAGAGCTGGAAGCAAGATGCTTTGGGGCCCAAGTCGCCCTTTGGAAAGAAGCTGCACATTGTGCCTTTCAGCTCTAGGGCAGTGTAGCACACCCAGAGCAGAAGTTCTACTTCAGCCAGATCAGGCCTGCAAAGAAACTGCGTTTCACAGTCCTTTGTAAGACATGTTCCCCCTAGGCTGTAAGAGCACTGTGCAGAGCGAGTTGTTTCTTAGCTTCCCAAAGAGCTGAATGCAAGATGCTTTGGGGCCCAACTCGTCCTTTGGAAAGAAGACAGAACTTTGTGCCTTGCAGCTCTAAGGTAAGGTAGCACACCCAGAGCAGAAGTTCTACTTCAGCCAGATCAGGCCTGCAAAGAAACTGCGTTTCACAGTCCTTTGTAAGACATGTTCCCCCTAGGCTGTAAGAGCACTGTGCAGAGCGAGTTGTTTCTTAGCTTCCCAAAGAGCTGCAAGCAAGATGCTTTGGGGACCAACTCGCCCTTTGGAAAGGAGACTGCACGTTGTGCCTTTCAGCCCTAGGGCAATGTGGCACACCCAGAGCAGAAGTTCTACTTCAGCCAGATCAGGCCTGCAAAGAAACTGAGTTTCACAGGCCTTTGTAAGAGTTGTTCCCGGTAGGCTGTAAGAACACTGTGCAGAGCGAGTTGTTTCCCAGCTTCCCAAAGATCTGCAAGCAAGATGCTTTGGGCCCCAGCTCACCTTTTGCAAAGGAGACTGCACGTTGTGCCTTTCAGTTCTAGGGCAATGTGGCACACCCAGAGCAGAAGTTCTACTCCAGCCACATGACGCCTGCAAAGAAACTGCATTTCACAGGCCTTTGTAACAGATGTCCCGGTAGGCTGGAAGCAAGATGCTTTGGGGCCCAACTCGCCTTTTGGAAAGAAGACTGCACATTGTGCCGTTCGGCTTAGGGCAATGTAGCACACCCAGAGCAGAAGTTCAACTTCAACCAGATCAGGCCTGCAAGGAAACTGCGTTTCACAGGTCTTTGTAAGGGATGTTCCCGGTAGGCTGTAAGAGCACTGTGCAGAGCGAGTTGTTTCCCAGCTTCCCAAAGATCTGCAAGCAAGATGCTTTGGATCCCAACTCACCTTTTGGAAAGGAGACTGCAAGTTGTGCCTTTCAGCTCTAGGGCAATGTGGCACACCCAGAGCAGAAGTTCTACTTCAGCCAGGTGAGGCCTGCAAAGAAACTGCGTTTCACAGGCCTTTGTAAGGGATGTTCCCGGTAGGCTGTAAGAGCACTGTGCAGAGCGAGTTGTTTCTTAGCTTCCCAAAGAGCTGGAAGCAAGATGCTTTGGGGCCCAAATCGCCCTTTGGAAAGAAGACAGCACTTTGTGCCTTGCAGCTCTAGGGCAAGGTATCACACCCAGAGCAGAAGTTCTACTTCAGCCAGATCAGGCCTGCAATGAAACTGCGTTTCACAGGCCTCTGTAACAGATGTCCCGCTGGGCAGGAAGCAAGATGCTTTGGGGACCAACTCGCCCTTTGGAAAGAAGACTGCACGTTGTGCCTTTCAGCTCTAGGGCAATGTAGCACACAGAGAGCAGAAGTTCTACTTCAGCCAGATCAGGACTGCAAAGAAACTGCGTTTGACAGGCCTTTGTAAGAGATGTTCCTGGTAGGCTGTAAGAGCACTGTGCAGAGCCAGTTGTTTCTTAGATTCCAAGAGCTGGAAGCAAGATGCTTTCAGGTCCAACTCGCCCTTTGTAAAGGAGACAGCACGTTGTCCCTTTCAGCTCTAGGGCAATGTAGCACACCCAGAGCAGAAGTTCTACTTCAGCCAGATCAGGCCTGCAAAGAAACTGCGTTTCACAGGCCTTTGTAAGAGATGTTCCCGGTAGGCTGTAAGAGCTGTGTGCAGAGTAAGTTGTTTCTTAGCTTCCCAAAGAGCTGGAAGCAAGATGCTTTGGGGCCCAACTCGCCATTTGGAAAGAAGCTGCACATTGTGCCTTTCATCTCTAGGGCAATGTAGCACACCCAGAGCAGAAGTTCTACTTCACCCAGATCAGGCCTGCAAAGAAACTGCGTTTCACAGGCCTTTGTAAGAGAGGTTCCAGGTAGGCTGTAAGAGGTCTGTGGAGAGCAAGTTGTTTCTTAGCTTTCCAAAGGCTGGAGGCAAGATGCTTTGGAGCCAAAGTCGCCCTTTGTTAAGAAGCCTGCACGTTGTGTCTTTCAGCTCCAGGGCAATGTGGCACACCCAGAGCAGACGTTCTCCTTCAGCCAGATGAGACCTGCAAAAAACTGCATTTCACAGGCCTTTGTAAGAGATGTTCCTGGTAGGCTGTAAGAGCACTGTTCAGGGCCAGTTGTTTCTTAGCTTCCCAAAGAGCTGGAAGCAAGATGCTTTTGGGCTCAACTCGCCCTTTGGAAAGAAGACTGCACGTTGTGCCTTTCAGCTCTAGGGCAATGTAGCATACTCAGAGCAGAAGTTCTACTTCAGCCACATCAGGCCTGCAAAGATACTGCGTTTCAAAGGCCTTTTTAAGAGATGTTCCCGGTAGACTGTGAGAGAACTGTGCTGAGCGAGTTGTTTCTTAGCTTCCCAAGAGCTGGAAGCAAGATGCTTTGGGGCCCAAATCGCCCTTTGGAAAGAAGACAGCACTTTGTGCCTTGCAGCTCTAGGGCAATGTAGGACACCCAGAGCAGAAGTTCAACTTCACCCAGATCAGGCCTGCAAAGAAAGTGCGTTTCACAGCCCTTTGTGACAGATGTCCCGGTAGGCAGGAAGCAAGATGCTTTGGGGCTCAACTCGCCCTTTGGAAAGAAGACTGCACGTTGTGCCTTTCAGGTCTAGTGCAATGTGGCACACCCAGAGAAGAAGTTCTACTTCAGCCAGATCAGGCCTGCAAAGAAACTGCGTTTCACAGGCCTTTTTAATGGATGTTCCCGGTTGGCTGTAAGAGCACTGTGCAGAGCGAGTTGTTTCTTAGCTTCCCATAGAGCTGGAGGCAAGATGCTTCGGGGCCCAATTCGCCCTTTGGAAAGAAGACAGCACTTTGTGACTTGCAGCTCTAGGGCAAGGTAGCACACCCAGAGCAGAAGTTCTACTTCAGCCAGATCAGGCCTGCAAAGAAACTGCGTTTCACAGGCCTCTGTAACAGATGTACCGCTAGGCAGGAAGCAAGATGCTTTGGGGCCCAACTCGCCCTTTGGAAAGATGACTGCACGTTGTGTCTTTCAGCCCTAGGGCAATGTGGCACACCCAGAGCAGAAGTTCTACTTCAGCCAGAACAGGCCTGCAAAGGAACTGCGTTTCACATGCCTTTGTAAGAGATGTTCCCGGTAGGCTGTAAGAGCACTGTGCAGATCGAGTTGTTATTTAGCTTCTGAAAGAGATGAAAGCAAGATGCTTTGGGGCCCATCTCGACCTTTGGAAAGGAGACTGCACGTTGTGCCTTTCAGCTCTAGGGCAATGTGGCACACCCAGAGCAGAAGTTCTACTTCAGCCAGATCAGGCCTGCAAAGAAACTGAGTTTCACAGTCCTTTGTAAGACATGTTCCCCCTAGGCTGTAAGAGCACTGTGCAGAGCGAGTTGTTTCTTAGCTTCCCAAAGAGCTGAATGCAAGATGCTTTGGGGCCCAACTCGTCCTTTGGAAAGAAGACAGAACTTTGTGCCTTGCAGCTCTAAGGTAAGGTAGCACACCCAGAGCAGAAGTTCTACTTCAGCCAGATCAGGCCTGCAAAGAAACTGCGTTTCACAGTCCTTTGTAAGACATGTTCCCCCTAGGCTGTAAGAGCACTGTGCAGAGCGAGTTGTTTCTTAGCTTCCCAAAGAGCTGCAAGCAAGATGCTTTGGGGACCAACTCGCCCTTTGGAAAGGAGACTGCACGTTGTGCCTTTCAGCCCTAGGGCAATGTGGCACACCCAGAGCAGAAGTTCTACTTCAGCCAGATCAGGCCTGCAAAGAAACTGAGTTTCACAGGCCTTTGTAAGAGTTGTTCCCGGTAGGCTGTAAGAACACTGTGCAGAGCGAGTTGTTTCCCAGCTTCCCAAAGATCTGCAAGCAAGATGCTTTGGACCCCAGCTCACCTTTTGGAAAGGAGACTGCACGTTGTGCCTTTCAGTTCTAGGGCAATGTGGCACACCCAGAGCAGAAGTTCTACTCCAGCCACATGACGCCTGCAAAGAAACTGCATTTCACAGGCCTTTGTAACAGATGTCCCGGTAGGCTGGAAGCAAGATGCTTTGGGGCCCAACTCGCCTTTTGGAAAGAAGACTGCACATTGTGCCGTTCGGCTTAGGGCAATGTAGCACACCCAGAGCAGAAGTTCTACTTCAACCAGATCAGGCCTGCAAGGAAACTGCGTTTCACAGGTCTTTGTAAGGGATGTTCCCGGTAGGCTGTAAGAGCACTGTGCAGAGCGAGTTGTTTCCCAGCTTCCCAAAGATCTGCAAGCAAGATGCTTTGGATCCCAACTCACCTTTTGGAAAGGAGACTGCACGTTGTGCCTTTCAGCTCTAGGGCAATGTGGCACACCCAGAGCAGAAGTTCTACTTCAGCCAGGTGAGGCCTGCAAAGAAACTGCGTTTCACAGGCCTTTGTAAGGGATGTTCCCGGTAGGCTGTAAGAGCACTGTGCAGAGCGAGTTGTTTCTTAGCTTCCCAAAGAGCTGGAAGCAAGATGCTTTGGGGCCCAAATCGCCCTTTGGAAAGAAGACAGCACTTTGTGCCTTGCAGCTCTAGGGCAAGGTATCACACCCAGAGCAGAAGTTCTACTTCAGCCAGAACAGGCCTGCAAAGGAACTGCGTTTCACATGCCTTTGTAAGAGATGTTCCCGGTAGGCTGTAAGAGCACTGTGCAGAGCGAGTTGTTATTTAGCTTCCGAAAGAGATGGAAGCAAGATGCTTTGGGGCCCATCACGACCTTTGGAAAGGAGAGTGCACGTTGTGCCTTTCATCTCTAGGGCAATGTGGCACACCCAGAGCAGAAGTTCTACTCCAGCCAGGTGAGGTCTGCAAAGAAACTGCGTTTCACAGGCCTTTGTAACAGATGTTCCCGGTAGGCTGTAAGAGCACTGTGCAGAGCGAGTTGTTTCTTAGCTTACCAAAGAGCTGGAAGCAAGATGCTCTGGGGCCCAACTCGGCATCTGTTAAGAAGCCTGCACGTTGTGCCTTTCAGCTCTAGGGCAATGTGGCACACCCAGAGCAGAAGTTCGACTTCAGCCAGGTGAGGCCTGCAAATAAACTGCGTTTCACAGGCCTTTGTAAGAGATGTTCCCGGTAGGCTGTCAGAGCACTGTGCAGAGCGAGTTGTTTCTTAGCTTCCCAAAGATCTGCAAGCAAGATGCTTTGGGGACCAACTCGACCTTTGGAAAGGAGACTGCACGTTGTGCCTTTCAGCCCTAGGGCAATGTGGCTCACACAGAGCAGAAGTTCTTCTTCAGCCAGGTCAGGCCTGCAAAGAAACTGAGTTTCACAGGCCTTTGTAAGAGTTGTTCCTGGTAGGCTGTAAGAACACTGTGCAGAGCGAGTTGTTTCATAACTTCCCAAAGAGCTGCAAGCAAGATGCTTTGGGGCCCAACTCGCCCTTTGTTAAGAAGCCTGCACGTTGTGCCTTCCAGCTCTATGGCAATGTAGCACACTCAGAGCAGAAGTTCTACTTCAGCCAGAAAAGGCCTGCAAAGAAACGGCGTTTCACAGGCCTTTGTAACAGATGTTCCCTGTAAGCTGTAAGAGCAGTGTGCAGAGCGAGTTGTTTCTTAGCTTCCCAAAGAGCTGGAAGCAAGATGCATTGGGGCCCAACTCGCCCTTTGGAAAGGAGACTGCACGTTCTGCCTTTCAGCTCTAGGGCAATGTAGCTGCACCCAAAGCAGATGTTCTACTTCAGCCAGCTCAGGCCTGCAAAGAAACTGCGTATCACAGTCCTTTGTGAGAGATGTTCACAGTAGGCTGTAAGAGCACTGTGCAGAGCGAGCTGTTTCTTAGCTTCCCAAAGAGCTGGAAGCAAGATGCTTTGGGGCCCAACTCGCACTTTGTTAAGAAGCCTGCACATTGTGCCTTTCAGCTCTATGGCAGTGTAGCACACACAGAGCAGAAGTTCTACTTCAGAGAGAACAGGCCTGCAAAGAAACTGCGTTTCACATGCCTTTGTAAGCGATGTTCCCGGTAGGTTGTAAGAGCACTGTGTAGAGCGATTTGTTTCTTAGCTTCCGAAAGAGCTGGAAGCAACATGCTATGGGGCCCAACTCGGCCTTTGGAAAGGAGACTGCACAGTGTGCCTTTCAGCTCTAGGGCAATGTAGCACACTCAGAGCAGAAGATCTACTTCTGCCAGAGCAGGCCTGCAAAGAACCTGCGTTTCACAGGCCTTTGTAAGAGATGTTCCCGGTAGGCTGTAAGACCACTGCGCAGAGCGAGTTGTTTCCCAGCTTCCCAAAGATCTGCAAGCAAGATGCTTTGGGGCCCAAGTCGCCCTTTGGAAAGAAGCTGCACATTGTGCCTTTCAGCTCTAGGGCAGTGTAGCACACCCAGAGCAGAAGTTCTACTTCAGCCAGGTGAGGCCTGCAAAGAAACTGCGTTTCACAGGCCTTTGTAAGGGATGTTCCCGGTAGGCTGTAAGAGCACTGTGCAGAGCGAGTTGTTTCTTAGCTTCCCAAAGAGCTGGAAGCAAGATGCTTGGGGGCCCAAATCGCCCTTTGGAAAGAAGACAGCACTTTGTGCCTTGCAGCTCTAGGGCAAGGTATCACACCCAGAGCAGAAGTTCTACTTCAGCCAGAACAGGCCTGCAAAGGAACTGCGTTTCACATGCCTTTGTAAGAGATGTTCCCGGTAGGCTGTAAGAGCACTGTGCAGAGCGAGTTGTTATTTAGCTTCCGAAAGAGATGGAAGCAAGATGCTTTGGGGCCCATCACGACCTTTGGAAAGGAGAGTGCACGTTGTGCCTTTCATCTCTAGGGCAATGTGGCACACCCAGAGCAGAAGTTCTACTCCAGCCAGGTGAGGTCTGCAAAGAAACTGCGTTTCACAGGCCTTTGTAACAGATGTTCCCGGTAGGCTGTAAGAGCACTGTGCAGAGCGAGTTGTTTCTTAGCTTACCAAAGAGCTGGAAGCAAGATGCTCTGGGGCCCAACTCGGCATCTGTTAAGAAGCCTGCACGTTGTGCCTTTCAGCTCTAGGGCAATGTGGCACACCCAGAGCAGAAGTTCGACTTCAGCCAGGTGAGGCCTGCAAATAAACTGCGTTTCACAGGCCTTTGTAAGAGATGTTCCCGGTAGGCTGTCAGAGCACTGTGCAGAGCGAGTTGTTTCTTAGCTTCCCAAAGATCTGCAAGCAAGATGCTTTGGGGACCAACTCGACCTTTGGAAAGGAGACTGCACGTTGTGCCTTTCAGCCCTAGGGCAATGTGGCTCACACAGAGCAGAAGTTCTTCTTCAGCCAGGTCAGGCCTGCAAAGAAACTGAGTTTCACAGGCCTTTGTAAGAGTTGTTCCTGGTAGGCTGTAAGAACACTGTGCAGAGCGAGTTGTTTCATAACTTCCCAAAGAGCTGCAAGCAAGATGCTTTGGGGCCCAACTCGCCCTTTGTTAAGAAGCCTGCACGTTGTGCCTTCCAGCTCTATGGCAATGTAGCACACTCAGAGCAGAAGTTCTACTTCAGCCAGAAAAGGCCTGCAAAGAAACGGCGTTTCACAGGCCTTTGTAACAGATGTTCCCTGTAAGCTGTAAGAGCAGTGTGCAGAGCGAGTTGTTTCTTAGCTTCCCAAAGAGCTGGAAGCAAGATGCATTGGGGCCCAACTCGCCCTTTGGAAAGGAGACTGCACGTTCTGCCTTTCAGCTCTAGGGCAATGTAGCTGCACCCAAAGCAGATGTTCTACTTCAGCCAGCTCAGGCCTGCAAAGAAACTGCGTATCACAGTCCTTTGTGAGAGATGTTCACAGTAGGCTGTAAGAGCACTGTGCAGAGCGAGCTGTTTCTTAGCTTCCCAAAGAGCTGGAAGCAAGATGCTTTGGGGCCCAACTCGCACTTTGTTAAGAAGCCTGCACATTGTGCCTTTCAGCTCTATGGCAGTGTAGCACACACAGAGCAGAAGTTCTACTTCAGAGAGAACAGGCCTGCAAAGAAACTGCGTTTCACATGCCTTTGTAAGCGATGTTCCCGGTAGGTTGTAAGAGCACTGTGTAGAGCGATTTGTTTCTTAGCTTCCGAAAGAGCTGGAAGCAACATGCTATGGGGCCCAACTCGGCCTTTGGAAAGGAGACTGCACAGTGTGCCTTTCAGCTCTAAGGCAATGTAGCACACTCAGAGCAGAAGATCTACTTCTGCCAGAGCAGGCCTGCAAAGAACCTGCGTTTCACAGGCCTTTGTAAGAGATGTTCCCGGTAGGCTGTAAGACCACTGCGCAGAGCGAGTTGTTTCCCAGCTTCCCAAAGATCTGCAAGCAAGATGCTTTGGGGCCCAAGTCGCCCTTTGGAAAGAAGCTGCACATTGTGCCTTTCAGCTCTAGGGCAGTGTAGCACACCCAGAGCAGAAGTTCTACTTCAGCCAGATCAGGCCTGCAAAGAAACTGCGTTTCACAGGCCTCTGTAACAGATGTACCGCTAGGCAGGAAGCAAGATGCTTTGGGGCCCAACTCGCCCTTTGGAAAGAAGACTGCACGTTGTGCCTTTCAGCCCTAGGGCAATGTGGCACACCCAGAGCAGAAGTTCTACTTCAGCCAGAACAGGCCTGCAAAGGAACTGCGTTTCACATGCCTTTGTAAGAGATGTTCCCGGTAGGCTGTAAGAGCACTGTGCAGAGCGAGTTGTTATTTAGCTTCCGAAAGAGATGAAAGCAAGATGCTTTGGGGCCCATCTCGACCTTTGGAAAGGAGACTGCACGTTGTGCCTTTCAGCTCTAGGGCAATGTGGCACACCCAGAGCAGAAGTTCTACTTCAGCCAGATCAGGCCTGCAAAGAAACTGAGTTTCACAGTCCTTTGTAAGACATGTTCCCCCTAGGCTGTAAGAGCACTGTGCAGAGCGAGTTGTTTCTTAGCTTCCCAAAGAGCTGAATGCAAGATGCTTTGGGGCCCAACTCGTCCTTTGGAAAGAAGACAGAACTTTGTGCCTTGCAGCTCTAAGGTAAGGTAGCACACCCACAGCAGAAGTTCTACTTAGCCAGATCAGGCCTGCAAAGAAACTGCGTTTCACAGTCCTTTGTAAGACATGTTCCCCCTAGGCTGTAAGAGCACTGTGCAGAGCGAGTTGTTTCTTAGCTTCCCAAAGAGCTGCAAGCAAGATGCTTTGGGGACCAACTCGCCCTTTGGAAAGGAGACTGCACGTTGTGCCTTTCAGCCCTAGGGCAATGTGGCACACCCAGAGCAGAAGTTCTACTTCAGCCAGATCAGGCCTGCAAAGAAACTGAGTTTCACAGGCCTTTGTAAGAGTTGTTCCCGGTAGGCTGTAAGAACACTGTGCAGAGCGAGTTGTTTCCCAGCTTCCCAAAGATCTGCAAGCAAGATGCTTTGGGCCCCAGCTCACCTTTTGGAAAGGAGACTGCACGTTGTGCCTTTCAGTTCTAGGGCAATGTGGCACACCCAGAGCAGAAGTTCTACTCCAGCCACATGACGCCTGCAAAGAAACTGCATTTCACAGGCCTTTGTAACAGATGTCCCGGTAGGCTGGAAGCAAGATGCTTTGGGGCCCAACTCGCCTTTTGGAAAGAAGACTGCACATTGTGCCGTTCGGCTTAGGGCAATGTAGCACACCCAGAGCAGAAGTTCTACTTCAACCAGATCAGGCCTGCAAGGAAACTGCGTTTCACAGGTCTTTGTAAGGGATGTTCCCGGTAGGCTGTAAGAGCACTGTGCAGAGCGAGTTGTTTCCCAGCTTCCCAAAGATCTGCAAGCAAGATGCTTTGGATCCCAACTCACCTTTTGGAAAGGAGACTGCACGTTGTGCCTTTCAGCTCTAGGGCAATGTGGCACACCCAGAGCAGAAGTTCTACTTCAGCCAGGTGAGGCCTGCAAAGAAACTGCGTTTCACAGGCCTTTGTAAGGGATGTTCCCGGTAGGCTGTAAGAGCACTGTGCAGAGCGAGTTGTTTCTTAGCTTCCCAAAGAGCTGGAAGCAAGATGCTTTGGGGCCCAAATCGCCCTTTGGAAAGAAGACAGCACTTTGTGCCTTGCAGCTCTAGGGCAAGGTATCACACCCAGAGCAGAAGTTCTACTTCAGCCAGATCAGGCCTGCAAAGAAACTGCGTTTCACAGGCCTCTGTAACAGATGTCCCGCTAGGCAGGAAGCAAGATGCTTTGGGGCCCAACTCGCCCTTTGGAAAGAAGACTGCACATTGTGCCTTTCAGCCCTAGTGCAATGTGGCACACCCAGAGCAGAAGTTCTACTTCAGCCAGATCAGGCCTGCAAGGAAACTGCGTTTCACAGGCCTTTGTAAGAGATGTTCCCGGTAGGCTGTAAGAACACTGTGCAGAGCGAGCTGTTTCTTAGCTTCCCAAAGAGCTCTAAGCAAATGCTTTGGGGCCCAACTCGCCCTTTGTTAAGAAGCCTGCACGTTGTGCCTTTCAGCTCTATGGCCATGTAGCACACTCAGAGCAGAAGTTCTACTTCAGCCAGAACAGGCCTGCAAAGGAACTGCGTTTCACATGCCTTTGTAAGAGATGTTCCCGGTAGGCTGTAAGAGCACTGTGCAGAGCGAGTTGTTATTTAGCTTCCGAAAGAGATGGAAGCAAGATGCTTTGGGGCCCATCACGACCTTTGGAAAGGAGAGTGCACGTTGTGCCTTTCATCTCTAGGGCAATGTGGCACACCCAGAGCAGAAGTTCTACTCCAGCCAGGTGAGGTCTGCAAAGAAACTGCGTTTCACAGGCCTTTGTAACAGATGTTCCCGGTAGGCTGTAAGAGCACTGTGCAGAGCGAGTTGTTTCTTAGCTTACCAAAGAGCTGGAAGCAAGATGCTCTGGGGCCCAACTCGGCATCTGTTAAGAAGCCTGCACGTTGTGCCTTTCAGCTCTAGGGCAATGTGGCACACCCAGAGCAGAAGTTCTACTTCAGCTAGATGAGGCCTGCAAAGAAAGTGCGTTTCACAGGCCTTTGTAAGAGATGTTCCCGGTAGGCTGTCAGAGCACTGTGCAGAGCGAGTTGTTTCTTAGCTTCCCAAAGATCTGCAAGCAAGATGCTTTGGGGACCAACTCGACCTTTGGAAAGGAGACTGCACGTTGTGCCTTTCAGCCCTAGGGCAATGTGGCTCACACAGAGCAGAAGTTCTTCTTCAGCCAGGTCAGGCCTGCAAAGAAACTGAGTTTCACAGGCCTTTGTAAGAGTTGTTCCTGGTAGGCTGTAAGAACACTGTGCAGAGCGAGTTGTTTCATAACTTCCCAAAGAGCTGCAAGCAAGATGCTTTGGGGCCCAACTCGCCCTTTGTTAAGAAGCCTGCACGTTGTGCCTTCCAGCTCTATGGCAATGTAGCACACTCAGAGCAGAAGTTCTACTTCAGCCAGAAAAGGCCTGCAAAGAAACGGCGTTTCACAGGCCTTTGTAACAGATGTTCCCTGTAAGCTGTAAGAGCAGTGTGCAGAGCGAGTTGTTTCTTAGCTTCCCAAAGAGCTGGAAGCAAGATGCATTGGGGCCCAACTCGCCCTTTGGAAAGGAGACTGCACGTTCTGCCTTTCAGCTCTAGGGCAATGTAGCTGCACCCAAAGCAGATGTTCTACTTCAGCCAGCTCAGGCCTGCAAAGAAACTGCGTATCACAGTCCTTTGTGAGAGATGTTCACAGTAGGCTGTAAGAGCACTGTGCAGAGCGAGTTGTTTCTTAGCTTCCCAAAGAGCTGGAAGCAAGATGCTTTGGGGCCCAACTCGCACTTTGTTAAGAAGCCTGCACATTGTGCCTTTCAGCTCTATGGCAGTGTAGCACACACAGAGCAGAAGTTCTACTTCAGAGAGAACAGGCCTGCAAAGAAACTGCGTTTCACATGCCTTTGTAAGAGATGTTCCCGGTAGGCTGTAAGAGCACTGTGTAGAGCGATTTGTTTCTTAGCTTCCGAAAGAGCTGGAAGCAACATGCTATGGGGCCCAACTCGGCCTTTGGAAAGGAGACTGCACAGTGTGCCTTTCAGCTCTAGGGCAATGTAGCACACTCAGAGCAGAAGATCTACTTCTGTCAGAGCAGGCCTGCAAAGAACCTGCCTTTCACAGGCCTTTGTAAGAGATGTTCCCGGTAGGCTGTAAGACCACTGTGCAGAGCGAGTTGTTTCCCAGCTTCCCAAAGATCTGCAAGCAAGATGCTTTGGGGCCCAAGTCGCCCTTTGGAAAGAAGCTGCACATTGTGCCTTTCAGCTCTAGGGCAGTGTAGCACACCCAGAGCAGAAGTTCTACTTCAGCCAGATCAGGCCTGCAAAGAAACTGCGTTTCACAGGCCTTTTTAATGGATGTTCCCGGTTGGCTGTAAGAGCACTGTGCAGAGCGAGTTGTTTCTTAGCTTCCCAAAGAGCTGGAGACAAGATGCTTCGGGGCCCAAATCGCCCTTTGGAAAGAAGACAGCACTTTGTGCCTTGCAGCTCTAGGGCAAGGTAGCACACCCAGAGCAGAAGTTCTACTTCAGCCAGATCAGGCCTGCAAAGAAACTGCGTTTCACAGGCCTCTGTAACAGATGTACCGCTAGGCAGGAAGCAAGATGCTTTGGGGCCCAACTCGCCCTTTGGAAAGAAGACTGCACGTTGTGCCTTTCAGCCCTAGGGCAATGTGGCACACCCAGAGCAGAAGTTCTACTTCAGCCAGAACAGGCCTGCAAAGGAACTGCGTTTCACATGCCTTTGTAAGAGATGTTCCCGGTAGGCTGTAAGAGCACTGTGCAGAGCGAGTTGTTATTTAGCTTCCGAAAGAGATGAAAGCAAGATGCTTTGGGGCCCATCTCGACCTTTGGAAAGGAGACTGCACGTTGTGCCTTTCAGCTCTAGGGCAATGTGGCACACCCAGAGCAGAAGTTCTACTTCAGCCAGATCAGGCCTGCAAAGAAACTGAGTTTCACAGTCCTTTGTAAGACATGTTCCCCCTAGGCTGTAAGAGCACTGTGCAGAGCGAGTTGTTTCTTAGCTTCCCAAAGAGCTGAATGCAAGATGCTTTGGGGCCCAACTCGTCCTTTGGAAAGAAGACAGAACTTTGTGCCTTGCAGCTCTAAGGTAAGGTAGCACACCCAGAGCAGAAGTTCTACTTCAGCCAGATCAGGCCTGCAAAGAAACTGCGTTTCACAGTCCTTTGTAAGACATGTTCCCCCTAGGCTGTAAGAGCACTGTGCAGAGCGAGTTGTTTCTTAGCTTCCCAAAGAGCTGCAAGCAAGATGCTTTGGGGACCATCTCGCCCTTTGGAAAGGAGACTGCACGTTTTGCCTTTCAGCCCTAGGGCAATGTGGCACACCCAGAGCAGAAGTTCTACTTCAGCCAGATCAGGCCTGCAAAGAAAGTGAGTTTCACAGGCCTTTGTAAGAGTTGTTCCCGGTAGGCTGTAAGAACACTGTGCAGAGCGAGTTGTTTCCCAGCTTCCCAAAGATCTGCAAGCAAGATGCTTTGGGCCCCAGCTCACCTTTTGGAAAGGAGACTGCACGTTGTGCCTTTCAGTTCTAGGGCAATGTGGCACACCCAGAGCAGAAGTTCTACTCCAACCACATGACGCCTGCAAAGAAACTGCATTTCACAGGCCTTTGTAACAAATGTCCCGGTAGGCTGGAAGCAAGATGCTTTGGGGCCCAACTCGCCTTTTGGAAAGAAGACTGCACATTGTGCCGTTCGGCTTAGGGCAATGTAGCACACCCAGAGCAGAAGTTCTACTTCAGCCAGATCAGGCCTGCAAGGAAACTGCGTTTCACAGGTCTTTGTAAGGGATGTTCCCGGTAGGCTGTAAGAGCACTGTGCAGAGCGAGTTGTTTCCCAGCTTCCCAAAGATCTGCAAGCAAGATGCTTTGGATCCCAACTCACCTTTTGGAAAGGAGACTGCACGTTGTGCCTTTCAGCTCTAGGGCAATGTGGCACACCCAGAGCAGAAGTTCTACTTCAGCCAGGTGAGGCCTGCAAAGAAACTGCGTTTCACAGGCCTTTGTAAGGGATGTTCCCGGTAGGCTGTAAGAGCACTGTGCAGAGCGAGTTGTTTCTTAGCTTCCCAAAGAGCTGGAAGCAAGATGCTTTGGGGCCCAAATCGCCCTTTGGAAAGAAGACAGCACTTTGTGCCTTGCAGCTCTAGGGCAAGGTATCACACCCAGAGCAGAAGTTCTACTTCAGCCAGATCAGGCCTGCAAAGAAACTGCGTTTCACAGGCCTCTGTAACAGATGTCCCGCTAGGCAGGAAGCAAGATGCTTTGGGGCCCAACTCGCCCTTTGGAAAGAAGACTGCACGTTGTGCCTTTCAGCCCTAGTGCAATGTGGCACACCCAGAGCAGAAGTTCTACTTCAGCCAGATCAGGCCTGCAAGGAAACTGCGTTTCACAGGCCTTTGTAAGAGATGTTCCCGGTAGGCTGTAAGAACACTGTGCAGAGCGAGCTGTTTCTTAGCTTCCCAAAGAGCTCTAAGCAAATGCTTTGGGGCCCAACTCGCCCTTTGTTAAGAAGCCTGCACGTTGTGCCTTTCAGCTCTATGGCCATGTAGCACACTCAGAGCAGAAGTTCTACTTCAGCCAGAACAGGCCTGCAAAGGAACTGCGTTTCACATGCCTTTGTAAGAGATGTTCCCGGTAGGCTGTAAGAGCACTGTGCAGAGCGAGTTGTTATTTAGCTTCCAAAAGAGATGGAAGCAAGATGCTTTGGGGCCCATCACGACCTTTGGAAAGGAGAGTGCACGTTGTGCCTTTCATCTCTAGGGCAATGTGGCACACCCAGAGCAGAAGTTCTACTCCAGCCAGGTGAGGTCTGCAAAGAAACTGCGTTTCACAGGCCTTTGTAAGAGATGTTCCCGGTAGGCTGTAAGAGCACTGTGCAGAGCGAGTTGTTTCTTAGCTTACCAAAGAGCTGGAAGCAAGATGCTCTGGGGCCCAACTCGGCATCTGTTAAGAAGCCTGCACGTTGTGCCTTTCAGCTCTAGGGCAATGTGGCACACCCAGAGCAGAAGTTCGACTTCAGCCAGGTGAGGCCTGCAAATAAACTGCGTTTCACAGGCCTTTGTAAGAGATCTTCCTGGTAGGCTGTAAGAGAACTGTGCAGAGCGAGTTGTTTCTTAGCTTCCCAAAGAGCTGGAAGCAAGATGCTTTGGGGCCCAACTCGCCCTTTGTTAAGAAGCCTGCACGTTGTGCCTTTCAGCTCTAGGGCAATGTGGCACACCCAGAGCAGAAGTTCTACTTCAGCTAGATGAGGCCTGCAAAGAAAGTGCGTTTCACAGGCCTTTGTAAGAGATGTTCCCGGTAGGCTGTCAGAGCACTGTGCAGAGCGAGTTGTTTCTTAGCTTCCCAAAGATCTGCAAGCAAGATGCTTTGGGGACCAACTCGACCTTTGGAAAGGAGACTGCACGTTGTGCCTTTCAGCCCTAGGGCAATGTGGCTCACACAGAGCAGAAGTTCTTCTTCAGCCAGGTCAGGCCTGCAAAGAAACTGAGTTTCACAGGCCTTTGTAAGAGTTGTTCCTGGTAGGCTGTAAGAACACTGTGCAGAGCGAGTTGTTTCATAACTTCCCAAAGAGCTGCAAGCAAGATGCTTTGGGGCCCAACTCGCCCTTTGTTAAGAAGCCTGCACGTTGTGCCTTCCAGCTCTATGGCAATGTAGCACACTCAGAGCAGAAGTTCTACTTCAGCCAGAAAAGGCCTGCAAAGAAACGGCGTTTCACAGGCCTTTGTAACAGATGTTCCCTGTAAGCTGTAAGAGCAGTGTGCAGAGCGAGTTGTTTCTTAGCTTCCCAAAGAGCTGGAAGCAAGATGCATTGGGGCCCAACTCGCCCTTTGGAAAGGAGACTGCACGTTCTGCCTTTCAGCTCTAGGGCAATGTAGCTGCACCCAAAGCAGATGTTCTACTTCAGCCAGCTCAGGCCTGCAAAGAAACTGCGTATCACAGTCCTTTGTGAGAGATGTTCACAGTAGGCTGTAAGAGCACTGTGCAGAGCGAGTTGTTTCTTAGCTTCCCAAAGAGCTGGAAGCAAGATGCTTTGGGGCCCAACTCGCACTTTGTTAAGAAGCCTGCACATTGTGCCTTTCAGCTCTATGGCAGTGTAGCACACACAGAGCAGAAGTTCTACTTCAGAGAGAACAGGCCTGCAAAGAAACTGCGTTTCACATGCCTTTGTAAGAGATGTTCCCGGTAGGCTGTAAGAGCACTGTGTAGAGCGATTTGTTTCTTAGCTTCCGAAAGAGCTGGAAGCAACATGCTATGGGGCCCAACTCGGCCTTTGGAAAGGAGACTGCACAGTGTGCCTTTCAGCTCTAGGGCAATGTAGCACACTCAGAGCAGAAGATCTACTTCTGTCAGAGCAGGCCTGCAAAGAACCTGCCTTTCACAGGCCTTTGTAAGAGATGTTCCCGGTAGGCTGTAAGACCACTGTGCAGAGCGAGTTGTTTCCCAGCTTCCCAAAGATCTGCAAGCAAGATGCTTTGGGGCCCAAGTCGCCCTTTGGAAAGAAGCTGCACATTGTGCCTTTCAGCTCTAGGGCAGTGTAGCACACCCAGAGCAGAAGTTCTACTTCAGCCAGATCAGGCCTGCAAAGAAACTGCGTTTCACAGGCCTTTTTAATGGATGTTCTCGGTTGGCTGTAAGAGCACTGTGCAGAGCGAGTTGTTTCTTAGCTTCCCAAAGAGCTGGAGACAAGATGCTTCGGGGCCCAAATCGCCCTTTGGAAAGAAGACAGCACTTTGTGCCTTGCAGCTCTAGGGCAAGGTAGCACACCCAGAGCAGAAGTTCTACTTCAGCCAGATCAGGCCTGCAAAGAAACTGCGTTTCACAGGCCTCTGTAACAGATGTACCGCTAGGCAGGAAGCAAGATGCTTTGGGGCCCAACTCGCCCTTTGGAAAGAAGACTGCACGTTGTGCCTTTCAGCCCTAGGGCAATGTGGCACACCCAGAGCAGAAGTTCTACTTCAGCCAGAACAGGCCTGCAAAGGAACTGCGTTTCACATGCCTTTGTAAGAGATGTTCCCGGTAGGCTGTAAGAGCACTGTGCAGAGCGAGTTGTTATTTAGCTTCCGAAAGAGATGAAAGCAAGATGCTTTGGGGCCCATCTCGACCTTTGGAAAGGAGACTGCACGTTGTGCCTTTCAGCTCTAGGGCAATGTGGCACACCCAGAGCAGAAGTTCTACTTCAGCCAGATCAGGCCTGCAAAGAAACTGAGTTTCACAGTCCTTTGTAAGACATGTTCCCCCTAGGCTGTAAGAGCACTGTGCAGAGCGAGTTGTTTCTTAGCTTCCCAAAGAGCTGAATGCAAGATGCTTTGGGGCCCAACTCGTCCTTTGGAAAGAAGACAGAACTTTGTGCCTTGCAGCTCTAAGGTAAGGTAGCACACCCAGAGCAGAAGTTCTACTTCAGCCAGATCAGGCCTGCAAAGAAACTGCGTTTCACAGTCCTTTGTAAGACATGTTCCCCCTAGGCTGTAAGAGCACTGTGCAGAGCGAGTTGTTTCTTAGCTTCCCAAAGAGCTGCAAGCAAGATGCTTTGGGGACCATCTCGCCCTTTGGAAAGGAGACTGCACGTTTTGCCTTTCAGCCCTAGGGCAATGTGGCACACCCAGAGCAGAAGTTCTACTTCAGCCAGATCAGGCCTGCAAAGAAAGTGAGTTTCACAGGCCTTTGTAAGAGTTGTTCCCGGTAGGCTGTAAGAACACTGTGCAGAGCGAGTTGTTTCCCAGCTTCCCAAAGATCTGCAAGCAAGATGCTTTGGGCCCCAGCTCACCTTTTGGAAAGGAGACTGCACGTTGTGCCTTTCAGTTCTAGGGCAATGTGGCACACCCAGAGCAGAAGTTCTACTCCAACCACATGACGCCTGCAAAGAAACTGCATTTCACAGGCCTTTGTAACAAATGTCCCGGTAGGCTGGAAGCAAGATGCTTTGGGGCCCAACTCGCCTTTTGGAAAGAAGACTGCACATTGTGCCGTTCGGCTTAGGGCAATGTAGCACACCCAGAGCAGAAGTTCTACTTCAGCCAGATCAGGCCTGCAAGGAAACTGCGTTTCACAGGTCTTTGTAAGGGATGTTCCCGGTAGGCTGTAAGAGCACTGTGCAGAGCGAGTTGTTTCCCAGCTTCCCAAAGATCTGCAAGCAAGATGCTTTGGATCCCAACTCACCTTTTGGAAAGGAGACTGCACGTTGTGCCTTTCAGCTCTAGGGCAATGTGGCACACCCAGAGCAGAAGTTCTACTTCAGCCAGGTGAGGCCTGCAAAGAAACTGCGTTTCACAGGCCTTTGTAAGGGATGTTCCCGGTAGGCTGTAAGAGCACTGTGCAGAGCGAGTTGTTTCTTAGCTTCCCAAAGAGCTGGAAGCAAGATGCTTTGGGGCCCAAATCGCCCTTTGGAAAGAAGACAGCACTTTGTGCCTTGCAGCTCTAGGGCAAGGTATCACACCCAGAGCAGAAGTTCTACTTCAGCCAGATCAGGCCTGCAAAGAAACTGCGTTTCACAGGCCTCTGTAACAGATGTCCCGCTAGGCAGGAAGCAAGATGCTTTGGGGCCCAACTCGCCCTTTGGAAAGAAGACTGCACGTTGTGCCTTTCAGCCCTAGTGCAATGTGGCACACCCAGAGCAGAAGTTCTACTTCAGCCAGATCAGGCCTGCAAGGAAACTGCGTTTCACAGGCCTTTGTAAGAGATGTTCCCGGTAGGCTGTAAGAACACTGTGCAGAGCGAGCTGTTTCTTAGCTTCCCAAAGAGCTCTAAGCAAATGCTTTGGGGCCCAACTCGCCCTTTGTTAAGAAGCCTGCACGTTGTGCCTTTCAGCTCTATGGCCATGTAGCACACTCAGAGCAGAAGTTCTACTTCAGCCAGAACAGGCCTGCAAAGGAACTGCGTTTCACATGCCTTTGTAAGAGATGTTCCCGGTAGGCTGTAAGAGCACTGTGCAGAGCGAGTTGTTATTTAGCTTCCAAAAGAGATGGAAGCAAGATGCTTTGGGGCCCATCACGACCTTTGGAAAGGAGAGTGCACGTTGTGCCTTTCATCTCTAGGGCAATGTGGCACACCCAGAGCAGAAGTTCTACTCCAGCCAGGTGAGGTCTGCAAAGAAACTGCGTTTCACAGGCCTTTGTAAGAGATGTTCCCGGTAGGCTGTAAGAGCACTGTGCAGAGCGAGTTGTTTCTTAGCTTACCAAAGAGCTGGAAGCAAGATGCTCTGGGGCCCAACTCGGCATCTGTTAAGAAGCCTGCACGTTGTGCCTTTCAGCTCTAGGGCAATGTGGCACACCCAGAGCAGAAGTTCGACTTCAGCCAGGTGAGGCCTGCAAATAAACTGCGTTTCACAGGCCTTTGTAAGAGATCTTCCTGGTAGGCTGTAAGAGAACTGTGCAGAGCGAGTTGTTTCTTAGCTTCCCAAAGAGCTGGAAGCAAGATGCTTTGGGGCCCAACTCGCCCTTTGTTAAGAAGCCTGCACGTTGTGCCTTTCAGCTCTAGGGCAATGTGGCACACCCAGAGCAGAAGTTCTACTTCAGCTAGATGAGGCCTGCAAAGAAAGTGCGTTTCACAGGCCTTTGTAAGAGATGTTCCCGGTAGGCTGTCAGAGCACTGTGCAGAGCGAGTTGTTTCTTAGCTTCCCAAAGATCTGCAAGCAAGATGCTTTGGGGACCAACTCGACCTTTGGAAAGGAGACTGCACGTTGTGCCTTTCAGCCCTAGGGCAATGTGGCTCACACAGAGCAGAAGTTCTTCTTCAGCCAGGTCAGGCCTGCAAAGAAACTGAGTTTCACAGGCCTTTGTAAGAGTTGTTCCTGGTAGGCTGTAAGAACACTGTGCAGAGCGAGTTGTTTCATAACTTCCCAAAGAGCTGCAAGCAAGATGCTTTGGGGCCCAACTCGCCCTTTGTTAAGAAGCCTGCACGTTGTGCCTTCCAGCTCTATGGCAATGTAGCACACTCAGAGCAGAAGTTCTACTTCAGCCAGAAAAGGCCTGCAAAGAAACGGCGTTTCACAGGCCTTTGTAACAGATGTTCCCTGTAAGCTGTAAGAGCAGTGTGCAGAGCGAGTTGTTTCTTAGCTTCCCAAAGAGCTGGAAGCAAGATGCATTGGGGCCCAACTCGCCCTTTGGAAAGGAGACTGCACGTTCTGCCTTTCAGCTCTAGGGCAATGTAGCTGCACCCAAAGCAGATGTTCTACTTCAGCCAGCTCAGGCCTGCAAAGAAACTGCGTATCACAGTCCTTTGTGAGAGATGTTCACAGTAGGCTGTAAGAGCACTGTGCAGAGCGAGCTGTTTCTTAGCTTCCCAAAGAGCTGGAAGCAAGATGCTTTGGGGCCCAACTCGCACTTTGTTAAGAAGCCTGCACATTGTGCCTTTCAGCTCTATGGCAGTGTAGCACACACAGAGCAGAAGTTCTACTTCAGAGAGAACAGGTCTGCAAAGAAACTGCGTTTCACATGCCTTTGTAAGCGATGTTCCCGGTAGGCTGTAAGAGCACTGTGTAGAGCGATTTGTTTCTTAGCTTCCGAAAGAGCTGGAAGCAACATGCTATGGGGCCCAACTCGGCCTTTGGAAAGGAGACTGCACAGTGTGCCTTTCAGCTCTAGGGCAATGTAGCACACTCAGAGCAGAAGATCTACTTCTGCCAGAGCAGGCCTGCAAAGAACCTGCGTTTCACAGGCCTTTGTAAGAGATGTTCCCGGTAGGCTGTAAGACCACTGTGCAGAGCGAGTTGTTTCCCAGCTTCCCAAAGATCTGCAAGCAAGATGCTTTGGGGCCCAAGTCGCCCTTTGGAAAGGAGACAGCACAGTGTGCCTTTCAGCTCTAGGGCAATGTAGCACACTCAGAGCAGAAGATCTACTTCTGCCAGAGCAGGCCTGCAAAGAACCTGCGTTTCACAGGCCTTTGTAAGAGATGTTCCCGGTAGGCTGTAAGACCACTGTGCAGAGCGAGTTGTTTCCCAGCTTCCCAAAGATCTGCAAGCAAGATGCTTTGGGGCCCAAGTCGCCCTTTGGAAAGAAGCTGCACATTGTGCCTTTCAGCTCTAGGGCAGTGTAGCACACCCAGAGCAGAAGTTCTACTTCAGCCAGATCAGGCCTGCAAAGAAACTGCGTTTCACAGGCCTTTTTAATGGATGTTCCCGGTTGGCTGTAAGAGCACTGTGCAGAGCGAGTTGTTTCTTAGCTTCCCAAAGAGCTGGAGACAAGATGCTTCGGGGCCCAAATCGCCCTTTGGAAAGAAGACAGCACTTTGTGCCTTGCAGCTCTAGGGCAAGGTAGCACACCCAGAGCAGAAGTTCTACTTCAGCCAGATCAGGCCTGCAAAGAAACTGCGTTTCACAGGCCTCTGTAACAGATGTACCGCTAGGCAGGAAGCAAGATGCTTTGGGGCCCAACTCGCCCTTTGGAAAGAAGACTGCACGTTGTGCCTTTCAGCCCTAGGGCAATGTGGCACACCCAGAGCAGAAGTTCTACTTCAGCCAGAACAGGCCTGCAAAGGAACTGCGTTTCACATGCCTTTGTAAGAGATGTTCCCGGTAGGCTGTAAGAGCACTGTGCAGAGCGAGTTGTTATTTAGCTTCCGAAAGAGATGAAAGCA
The DNA here is from genome assembly GCF_041296265.1 of Equus caballus. Taxonomy (NCBI): domain Eukaryota; kingdom Metazoa; phylum Chordata; class Mammalia; order Perissodactyla; family Equidae; genus Equus; species Equus caballus. The sequence continues at coordinate 19,539,842 of NC_091695.1, forward strand.
AGATGCTTTGGGGCCCATCTCGACCTTTGGAAAGGAGACTGCACGTTGTGCCTTTCAGCTCTAGGGCAATGTGGCACACCCAGAGCAGAAGTTCTACTTCAGCCAGATCAGGCCTGCAAAGAAACTGAGTTTCACAGTCCTTTGTAAGACATGTTCCCCCTAGGCTGTAAGAGCACTGTGCAGAGCGAGTTGTTTCTTAGCTTCCCAAAGAGCTGAATGCAAGATGCTTTGGGGCCCAACTCGTCCTTTGGAAAGAAGACAGAACTTTGTGCCTTGCAGCTCTAAGGTAAGGTAGCACACCCAGAGCAGAAGTTCTACTTAGCCAGATCAGGCCTGCAAAGAAACTGCGTTTCACAGTCCTTTGTAAGACATGTTCCCCCTAGGCTGTAAGAGCACTGTGCAGAGCGAGTTGTTTCTTAGCTTCCCAAAGAGCTGCAAGCAAGATGCTTTGGGGACCAACTCGCCCTTTGGAAAGGAGACTGCACGTTGTGCCTTTCAGCCCTAGGGCAATGTGGCACACCCAGAGCAGAAGTTCTACTTCAGCCAGATCAGGCCTGCAAAGAAACTGATTTTCACAGGCCTTTGTAAGAGTTGTTCCCGGTAGGCTGTAAGAACACTGTGCAGAGCGAGTTGTTTCCCAGCTTCCCAAAGATCTGCAAGCAAGATGCTTTGGGCCCCAGCTCACCTTTTGGAAAGGAGACTGCACGTTGTGCCTTTCAGTTCTAGGGCAATGTGGCACACCCAGAGCAGAAGTTCTACTCCAGCCACATGACGCCTGCAAAGAAACTGCATTTCACAGGCCTTTGTAACAAATGTCCCGGTAGGCTGGAAGCAAGATGCTTTGGGGCCCAACTCGCCTTTTGGAAAGAAGACTGCACATTGTGCCGTTCGGCTTAGGGCAATGTAGCACACCCAGAGCAGAAGTTCTACTTCAGCCAGATCAGGCCTGCAAGGAAACTGCGTTTCACAGGTCTTTGTAAGGGATGTTCCCGGTAGGCTGTAAGAGCACTGTGCAGAGCGAGTTGTTTCCCAGCTTCCCAAAGATCTGCAAGCAAGATGCTTTGGATCCCAACTCACCTTTTGGAAAGGAGACTGCACGTTGTGCCTTTCAGCTCTAGGGCAATGTGGCACACCCAGAGCAGAAGTTCTACTTCAGCCAGGTGAGGCCTGCAAAGAAACTGCGTTTCACAGGCCTTTGTAAGGGATGTTCCCGGTAGGCTGTAAGAGCACTGTGCAGAGCGAGTTGTTTCTTAGCTTCCCAAAGAGCTGGAAGCAAGATGCTTTGGGGCCCAAATCGCCCTTTGGAAAGAAGACAGCACTTTGTGCCTTGCAGCTCTAGGGCAAGGTATCACACCCAGAGCAGAAGTTCTACTTCAGCCAGATCAGGCCTGCAAAGAAACTGCGTTTCACAGGCCTCTGTAACAGATGTCCCGCTAGGCAGGAAGCAAGATGCTTTGGGGCCCAACTCGCCCTTTGGAAAGAAGACTGCACGTTGTGCCTTTCAGCCCTAGTGCAATGTGGCACACCCAGAGCAGAAGTTCTACTTCAGCCAGATCAGGCCTGCAAGGAAACTGCGTTTCACAGGCCTTTGTAAGAGATGTTCCCGGTAGGCTGTAAGAACACTGTGCAGAGCGAGCTGTTTCTTAGCTTCCCAAAGAGCTCTAAGCAAATGCTTTGGGGCCCAACTCGCCCTTTGTTAAGAAGCCTGCACGTTGTGCCTTTCAGCTCTATGGCCATGTAGCACACTCAGAGCAGAAGTTCTACTTCAGCCAGAACAGGCCTGCAAAGGAACTGTGTTTCACATGCCTTTGTAAGAGATGTTCCCGGTAGGCTGTAAGAGCACTGTGCAGAGCGAGTTGTTATTTAGCTTCCGAAAGAGATGGAAGCAAGATGCTTTGGGGCCCATCACGACCTTTGGAAAGGAGAGTGCACGTTGTGCCTTTCATCTCTAGGGCAATGTGGCACACCCAGAGCAGAAGTTCTACTCCAGCCAGGTGAGGTCTGCAAAGAAACTGCGTTTCACAGGCCTTTGTAAGAGATGTTCCCGGTAGGCTGTAAGAGCACTGTGCAGAGCGAGTTGTTTCTTAGCTTACCAAAGAGCTGGAAGCAAGATGCTCTGGGGCCCAACTCGGCATCTATTAAGAAGCCTGCACGTTGTGCCTTTCAGCTCTAGGGCAATGTGGCACACCCAGAGCAGAAGTTCGACTTCAGCCAGGTGAGGCCTGCAAATAAACTGCGTTTCACAGGCCTTTGTAAGAGATCTTCCTGGTAGGCTGTAAGAGAACTGTGCAGAGCGAGTTGTTTCTTAGCTTCCCAAAGAGCTGGAAGCAAGATGCTTTGGGGCCCAACTCGCCCTTTGTTAAGAAGCCTGCACGTTGTGCCTTTCAGCTCTAGGGCAATGTGGCACACCCAGAGCAGAAGTTCTACTTCAGCTAGATGAGGCCTGCAAAGAAAGTGCGTTTCACAGGCCTTTGTAAGAGATGTTCCCGGTAGGCTGTCAGAGCACTGTGCAGAGCGAGTTGTTTCTTAGCTTCCCAAAGATCTGCAAGCAAGATGCTTTGGGGACCAACTCGACCTTTGGAAAGGAGACTGCACGTTGTGCCTTTCAGCCCTAGGGCAATGTGGCTCACACAGAGCAGAAGTTCTTCTTCAGCCAGGTCAGGCCTGCAAAGAAACTGAGTTTCACAGGCCTTTGTAAGAGTTGTTCCTGGTAGGCTGTAAGAACACTGTGCAGAGCGAGTTGTTTCATAACTTCCCAAAGAGCTGCAAGCAAGATGCTTTGGGGCCCAACTCGCCCTTTGTTAAGAAGCCTGCACGTTGTGCCTTCCAGCTCTATGGCAATGTAGCACACTCAGAGCAGAAGTTCTACTTCAGCCAGAAAAGGCCTGCAAAGAAACGGCGTTTCACAGGCCTTTGTAACAGATGTTCCCTGTAAGCTGTAAGAGCAGTGTGCAGAGCGAGTTGTTTCTTAGCTTCCCAAAGAGCTGGAAGCAAGATGCATTGGGGCCCAACTCGCCCTTTGGAAAGGAGACTGCACGTTCTGCCTTTCAGCTCTAGGGCAATGTAGCTGCACCCAAAGCAGATGTTCTACTTCAGCCAGCTCAGGCCTGCAAAGAAACTGCATATCACAGTCCTTTGTGAGAGATGTTCACAGTAGGCTGTAAGAGCACTGTGCAGAGCGAGCTGTTTCTTAGCTTCCCAAAGAGCTGGAAGCAAGATGCTTTGGGGCCCAACTCGCACTTTGTTAAGAAGCCTGCACATTGTGCCTTTCAGCTCTATGGCAGTGTAGCACACACAGAGCAGAAGTTCTACTTCAGAGAGAAGAGGCCTGCAAAGAAACTGCGTTTCACATGCCTTTGTAAGAGATGTTCCCGGTAGGCTGTAAGAGCACTGTGTAGAGCGATTTGTTTCTTAGCTTCCGAAAGAGCTGGAAGCAACATGCTATGGGGCCCAACTCGGCCTTTGGAAAGGAGACTGCACAGTGTGCCTTTCAGCTCTAGGGCAATGTAGCACACTCAGAGCAGAAGATCTACTTCTGCCAGAGCAGGCCTGCAAAGAACCTGCGTTTCACAGGCCTTTGTAAGAGATGTTCCCGGTAGGCTGTAAGACCACTGTGCAGAGCGAGTTGTTTCCCAGCTTCCCAAAGATCTGCAAGCAAGATGCTTTGGGGCCCAAGTCGCCCTTTGGAAAGAAGCTGCACATTGTGCCTTTCAGCTCTAGGGCAGTGTAGCACACCCAGAGCAGAAGTTCTACTTCAGCCAGATCAGGCCTGCAAAGAAACTGCGTTTCACAGGCCTTTTTAATGGATGTTCCCGGTTGGCTGTAAGAGCACTGTGCAGAGCGAGTTGTTTCTTAGCTTCCCAAAGAGCTGGAGACAAGATGCTTCGGGGCCCAAATCGCCCTTTGGAAAGAAGACAGCACTTTGTGCCTTGCAGCTCTAGGGCAAGGTAGCACACCCAGAGCAGAAGTTCTACTTCAGCCAGATCAGGCCTGCAAAGAAACTGCGTTTCACAGGCCTCTGTAACAGATGTACCGCTAGGCAGGAAGCAAGATGCTTTGGGGCCCAACTCGCCCTTTGGAAAGAAGACTGCACGTTGTGCCTTTCAGCCCTAGGGCAATGTGGCACACCCAGAGCAGAAGTTCTACTTCAGCCAGAACAGGCCTGCAAAGGAACTGCGTTTCACATGCCTTTGTAAGAGATGTTCCCGGTAGGCTGTAAGAGCACTGTGCAGAGCGAGTTGTTATTTAGCTTCCGAAAGAGATGAAAGCAAGATGCTTTGGGGCCCATCTCGACCTTTGGAAAGGAGACTGCACGTTGTGCCTTTCAGCTCTAGGGCAATGTGGCACACCCAGAGCAGAAGTTCTACTTCAGCCAGATCAGGCCTGCAAAGAAACTGAGTTTCACAGTCCTTTGTAAGACATGTTCCCCCTAGGCTGTAAGAGCACTGTGCAGAGCGAGTTGTTTCTTAGCTTCCCAAAGAGCTGAATGCAAGATGCTTTGGGGCCCAACTCGTCCTTTGGAAAGAAGACAGAACTTTGTGCCTTGCAGCTCTAAGGTAAGGTAGCACACCCAGAGCAGAAGTTCTACTTCAGCCAGATCAGGCCTGCAAAGAAACTGCGTTTCACAGTCCTTTGTAAGACATGTTCCCCCTAGGCTGTAAGAGCACTGTGCAGAGCGAGTTGTTTCTTAGCTTCCCAAAGAGCTGCAAGCAAGATGCTTTGGGGACCAACTCGTCCTTTGGAAAGGAGACTGCACGTTGTGCCTTTCAGCCCTAGGGCAATGTGGCACACCCAGAGCAGAAGTTCTACTTCAGCCAGATCAGGCCTGCAAAGAAACTGAGTTTCACAGGCCTTTGTAAGAGTTGTTCCCGGTAGGCTGTAAGAACACTGTGCAGAGTGAGTTGTTTCCCAGCTTCCCAAAGATCTGCAAGCAAGATGCTTTGGGCCCCAGCTCACCTTTTGGAAAGGAGACTGCACGTTGTGCCTTTCAGTTCTAGGGCAATGTGGCACACCCAGAGCAGAAGTTCTACTCCAGCCACATGACGCCTGCAAAGAAACTGCATTTCACAGGCCTTTGTAACAGATGTCCCGGTAGGCTGGAAGCAAGATGCTTTGGGGCCCAACTCGCCTTTTGGAAAGAAGACTGCACATTGTGCCGTTCGGCTTAGGGCAATGTAGCACACCCAGAGCAGAAGTTCTACTTCAACCAGATCAGGCCTGCAAGGAAACTGCGTTTCACAGGTCTTTGTAAGGGATGTTCCCGGTAGGCTGTAAGAGCACTGTGCAGAGCGAGTTGTTTCCCAGCTTCCCAAAGATCTGCAAGCAAGATGCTTTGGATCCCAACTCACCTTTTGGAAAGGAGACTGCACGTTGTGCCTTTCAGCTCTAGGGCAATGTGGCACACCCAGAGCAGAAGTTCTACTTCAGCCAGGTGAGGCCTGCAAAGAAACTGCGTTTCACAGGCCTTTGTAAGGGATGTTCCCGGTAGGCTGTAAGAGCACTGTGCAGAGCGAGTTGTTTCTTAGCTTCCCAAAGAGCTGGAAGCAAGATGCTTTGGGGCCCAAATCGCCCTTTGGAAAGAAGACAGCACTTTGTGCCTTGCAGCTCTAGGGCAAGGTATCACACCCAGAGCAGAAGTTCTACTTCAGCCAGATCAGGCCTGCAAAGAAACTGCGTTTCACAGGCCTCTGTAACAGATGTCCCGCTAGGCAGGAAGCAAGATGCTTTGGGGCCCAACTCGCCCTTTGGAAAGAAGACTGCACGTTGTGCCTTTCAGCCCTAGTGCAATGTGGCACACCCAGAGCAGAAGTTCTACTTCAGCCAGATCAGGCCTGCAAGGAAACTGCGTTTCACAGGCCTTTGTAAGAGATGTTCCCGGTAGGCTGTAAGAACACTGTGCAGAGCGAGCTGTTTCTTAGCTTCCCAAAGAGCTCTAAGCAAATGCTTTGGGGCCCAACTCGCCCTTTGTTAAGAAGCCTGCACGTTGTGCCTTTCAGCTCTATGGCCATGTAGCACACTCAGAGCAGAAGTTCTACTTCAGCCAGAACAGGCCTGCAAAGGAACTGCGTTTCACATGCCTTTGTAAGAGATGTTCCCGGTAGGCTGTAAGAGGACTGTGCAGAGCGAGTTGTTATTTAGCTTCCGAAAGAGATGGAAGCAAGATGCTTTGGGGCCCATCACGACCTTTGGAAAGGAGAGTGCACATTGTGCCTTTCATCTCTAGGGCAATGTGGCACACCCAGAGCAGAAGTTCTACTCCAGCCAGGTGAGGTCTGCAAAGAAACTGCGTTTCACAGGCCTTTGTAAGAGATGTTCCCGGTAGGCTGTAAGAGCACTGTGCAGAGCGAGTTGTTTCTTAGCTTACCAAAGAGCTGGAAGCAAGATGCTCTGGGGCCCAACTCGCCCTTTGTTAAGAAGCCTGCACGTTGTGCCTTTCAGCTCTAGGGCAATGTGGCACACCCAGAGCAGAAGTTCGACTTCAGCCAGGTGAGGCCTGCAAATAAACTGCGTTTCACAGGCCTTTGTAAGAGATCTTCCTGGTAGGCTGTAAGAGAACTGTGCAGAGCGAGTTGTTTCTTAGCTTCCCAAAGAGCTGGAAGCAAGATGCTTTGGGGCCCAACTCGCCCTTTGTTAAGAAGCCTGCACGTTGTGCCTTTCAGCTCTAGGGCAATGTGGCACACCCAGAGCAGAAGTTCTACTTCAGCTAGATGAGGCCTGCAAAGAAAGTGCGTTTCACAGGCCTTTGTAAGAGATGTTCCCGGTAGGCTGTCAGAGCACTGTGCAGAGCGAGTTGTTTCTTAGCTTCCCAAAGATCTGCAAGCAAGATGCTTTGGGGACCAACTCGACCTTTGGAAAGGAGACTGCACGTTGTGCCTTTCAGCCCTAGGGCAATGTGGCTCACACAGAGCAGAAGTTCTTCTTCAGCCAGGTCAGGCCTGCAAAGAAACTGAGTTTCACAGGCCTTTGTAAGAGTTGTTCCTGGTAGGCTGTAAGAACACTGTGCAGAGCGAGTTGTTTCATAACTTCCCAAAGAGCTGCAAGCAAGATGCTTTGGGGCCCAACTCGCCCTTTGTTAAGAAGCCTGCACGTTGTGCCTTCCAGCTCTATGGCAATGTAGCACACTCAGAGCAGAAGTTCTACTTCAGCCAGAAAAGGCCTGCAAAGAAACGGCGTTTCACAGGCCTTTGTAACAGATGTTCCCTGTAAGCTGTAAGAGCAGTGTGCAGAGCGAGTTGTTTCTTAGCTTCCCAAAGAGCTGGAAGCAAGATGCATTGGGGCCCAACTCGCCCTTTGGAAAGGAGACTGCACGTTCTGCCTTTCAGCTCTAGGGCAATGTAGCTGCACCCAAAGCAGATGTTCTACTTCAGCCAGCTCAGGCCTGCAAAGAAACTGCGTATCACAGTCCTTTGTGAGAGATGTTCACAGTAGGCTGTAAGAGCACTGTGCAGAGCGAGCTGTTTCTTAGCTTCCCAAAGAGCTGGAAGCAAGATGCTTTGGGGCCCAACTCGCACTTTGTTAAGAAGCCTGCACATTGTGCCTTTCAGCTCTATGGCAGTGTAGCACACACAGAGCAGAAGTTCTACTTCAGAGAGAACAGGCCTGCAAAGAAACTGCGTTTCACATGCCTTTGTAAGAGATGTTCCCGGTAGGCTGTAAGAGCACTGTGTAGAGCGATTTGTTTCTTAGCTTCCGAAAGAGCTGGAAGCAACATGCTATGGGGCCCAACTCGGCCTTTGGAAAGGAGACTGCACAGTGTGCCTTTCAGCTCTAGGGCAATGTAGCACACTCAGAGCAGAAGATCTACTTCTGCCAGAGCAGGCCTGCAAAGAACCTGCGTTTCACAGGCCTTTGTAAGAGATCTTCCCGGTAGGCTGTAAGACCACTGTGCAGAGCGAGTTGTTTCCCAGCTTCCCAAAGATCTGCAAGCAAGATGCTTTGGGGCCCAAGTCGCCCTTTGTTAAGAAGCCGGCACGTTGTGGCTTTCAGCTCTAGGACAATGTAGCACACCCAGAGCAGAAGTTCTACTTCAGCCAGATCAGGCCTGCAAAGAAACCGCGTTTCACTGGCCTTTGTAGGAGATGTTCCCGGTAGGCTGTAAGAGCACTGTTGCGAGCGACTTGTTTCTTAGCTTCCCAAAGAGCTGAAAGCAAGATGATTTGGGGCCCAACTCGCCCTTTGGAAAGGATACAGCACGTTGTCCCTTTCAGCTCCAGTGCAATGTAGCACACCCAGAGCAGAAGTTTTACTTCAGCCAGATGAGGCCTGCAAAGAAACTGCGTTTCACAGGCCTCTGTAACGGATGTCACGGTAGGCAGGAAGCAAGATGCTTTGGGGCTCAACTCGCCCTTTGGAAAGAAGACTGCACGTTGTGCCTTTCAGCTCTAGGGCAATGTGGCACACCCAGAGAAGAAGTTCTACTTCAGCCAGATCAGGACTGCAAAGAAACTGCGTTTCACAGGCTTTTGTGAGAGATGTTCCCGGTAGGCTGTAAGAGCACTGTGCAGAGCGAGTTGTTTCTTATCTTCCCAAAGAGCTGGAACCAAGATGCTTTGGGGCCCAACTCGCCCTTTGGAAAGGAGACTGCACGTTGTGCCTTTCAGCTCTAGGGCAATGTGGCACACCCAGAGCAGAAGTTCTACTTCGGCAAGATGAGGCCTTCAAAGAAAATGCGTTTCACAGGCCTTTGTAAGAGATGTTCCCGGTAGGCTGTAAGAGCTATGTGCAGAGAAAGTTGTTTCTTATCTTTCCAAAGAGCTGGAAGCAAGATGCTTTGGGGCCCAAGTCGCCCTTTGGAAAGAAGCTGCACATTGTGCCTTTCAGCTCTAGGGCAGTGTAGCACACCCAGAGCAGAAGTTCTACTTCAGCCAGATCAGGCCTGCAAAGAAACTGCGTTTCACAGGCCTTTTTAATGGATGTTCCCGGTTGGCTGTAAGAGCACTGTGCAGAGCGAGTTGTTTCTTAGCTTCCCAAAGAGCTGGAGACAAGATGCTTCGGGGCCCAAATCGCCCTTTGGAAAGAAGACAGCACTTTGTGCCTTGCAGCTCTAGGGCAAGGTAGCACACCCAGAGCAGAAGTTCTACTTCAGCCAGATCAGGCCTGCAAAGAAACTGCGTTTCACAGGCCTCTGTAACAGATGTACCGCTAGGCAGGAAGCAAGATGCTTTGGGGCCCAACTCGCCCTTTGGAAAGAAGACTGCACGTTGTGCCTTTCAGCCCTAGGGCAATGTGGCACACCCAGAGCAGAAGTTCTACTTCAGCCAGATCAGGCCTGCAAGGAAACTGCGTTTCACAGGCCTTTGTAAGAGATGTTCCCGGTAGGCTGTAAGAACACTGTGCAGAGCGAGCTGTTTCTTAGCTTCCCAAAGAGCTCTAAGCAAATGCTTTGGGGCCCAACACGCCCTTTGTTAAGAAGCCTGCACGTTGTGCCTTTCAGCTCTATGGCCATGTAGCACACTCAGAGCAGAAGTTCTACTTCAGCCAGAACAGGCCTGCAAAGGAACTGCGTTTCACATGCCTTTGTAAGAGATGCTCCCGGTAGGCTGTAAGAGCACTGTGCAGAGCGAGTTGTTATTTAGCTTCTGAAAGAGATGGAAGCAAGATGCTTTGGGGCCGATCACGACCTTTGGAAAGGAGAGTGCACGTTGTGCCTTTCATCTCTAGGGCAATGTGGCACACCCAGAGCAGAAGTTCTACTTCAGCCCGATCAGGCCTGCAAAGAAACTGCGTTTCACAGGCCTTTGTAAGAGATGTTCCCGGTAGGCTGTAAGAGCACTGTGCAGAGCGAGTTGTTTCTTAGCTTACCAAAGAGCTGGAAGCAAGATGCTCTGGGGCCCAACACGGCATCTGTTAAGAAGCCTGCACGTTGTGCCTTTCAGCTCTAGGGCAATGTGGCACACCCAGAGCAGAAGTTCGACTTCAGCCAGGTGAGGCCTGCAAATAAACTGCGTTTCACAGGCCTTTGTAAGAGATCTTCCCGGTAGGCTGTCAGAGAACTGTGCAGAGCGAGTTGTTTCTTAGCTTCCCAAAGAGCTGCAAGCAAGATGCTTTGGGGCCCAACTCGACCTTTGGAAAGGAGACTGCACGTTGTGCCTTTCAGCCCTAGGGCAATGTGGCTCACACAGAGCAGAAGTTCTTCTTCAGCCAGGTCAGGCCTGCAAAGAAACTGAGTTTCACAGGCCTTTGTAAGAGTTGTTCCTGGTAGGCTGTAAGAACACTGTGCAGAGCGAGTTGTTTCATAACTTCCCAAAGAGCTGCAAGCAAGATGCTTTGGGGCCCAACTCGCCCTTTGTTAAGAAGCCTGCACGTTGTGCCTTTCAGCTCTAGGGCAATGTAGCTGCACCGAAAGCAGAAGTTCTACTTCAGCCAGGTCAGGCCTGCAAAGAAACTGCGTTTCACAGGCCTTTGTGAGAGATGTTCCCAGTAGGCTGTAAGAGCACTTTGCAGAGCGAGCTGTTTCTTAGCTTCCCAAAGAGCTGGAAGCAAGATGCTTTGGGGCCCAACTCGCACTTTGTTAAGAAGCCTGCACGTTGTGCCTTTCAGGTCTATGGCAGTGTAGCACACACAGAGCAGAAGTTCTACTTCAGAGAGAACAGGCCTGCAAAGAAACTGCGTTTCACATGCCTTTGTAAGAGATGTTCCCGGTAGGCTGTAAGAGCACTGTGTAGAGCGATTTGTTTCTTAGCTTCCGAAAGAGCTGGAAGCAACATGCTATGGGGCCCAACTCGGCCTTTGGAAAGGAGACAGCACAGTGTGCCTTTCAGCTCTAGGGCAATGTAGCACACTCAGAGCAGAAGATCTACTTCAGCCAGAGCAGGCCTGCAAAGAACCTGCGTTTCACAGGCCTTTGTAAGAGATGTTCCCGGTAGGCTGTAAGACCACTGTGCAGAGCGAGTTGTTTCCCAGCTTCCCAAAGATCTGCAAGCAAGATGCTTTGGGGCCCAAGTCGCCCTTTGTTAAGAAGCCGGCACGTTGTGGCTTTCAGCTCTAGGACAATGTAGCACACCCAGAGCAGAAGTTCTACTTCAGCCAGATCAGGCCTGCAAAGAAACTGCGTTTCACAGGCCTTTTTAATGGATGTTCCCGGTTGGCTGTAAGAGCACTGTGCAGAGCGAGTTGTTTCTTAGCTTCCCAAAGAGCTGGAGACAAGATGCTTCGGGGCCCAAATCGCCCTTTGGAAAGAAGACAGCACTTTGTGCCTTGCAGCTCTAGGGCAAGGTAGCACACCCAGAGCAGAAGTTCTACTTCAGCCAGATCAGGCCTGCAAAGAAACTGCGTTTCACAGGCCTCTGTAACAGATGTACCGCTAGGCAGGAAGCAAGATGCTTTGGGGCCCAACTCGCCCTTTGGAAAGAAGACTGCACGTTGTGCCTTTCAGCCCTAGGGCAATGTGGCACACCCAGAGCAGAAGTTCAACTTCAGCCAGAACAGGCCTGCAAAGGAACTGCGTTTCACATGCCTTTGTAAGAGATGTTCTCGGTAGGCTGTAAGAGCACTGTGCAGAGCGAGTTGTTATTTAGCTTCCGAAAGAGATGAAAGCAAGATGCTTTGGGGCCCATCTCGACCTTTGGAAAGGAGACTGCACGTTGTGCCTTTCAGCTCTAGGGCAATGTGGCACACCCAGAGCAGAAGTTCTACTTCAGCCAGATCAGGCCTGCAAAGAAACTGAGTTTCACAGTCCTTTGTAAGACATGTTCCCCCTAGGCTGTAAGAGCACTGTGCAGAGCGAGTTGTTTCTTAGCTTCCCAAAGAGCTGAATGCAAGATGCTTTGGGGCCCAACTCGTCCTTTGGAAAGAAGACAGAACTTTGTGCCTTGCAGCTCTAAGGTAAGGTAGCACACCCAGAGCAGAAGTTCTACTTCAGCCAGATCAGGCCTGCAAAGAAACTGCGTTTCACAGTCCTTTGTAAGACATGTTCCCCCTAGGCTGTAAGAGCACTGTGCAGAGCGAGTTGTTTCTTAGCTTCCCAAAGAGCTGCAAGCAAGATGCTTTGGGGACCAACTCGTCCTTTGGAAAGGAGACTGCACGTTGTGCCTTTCAGCCCTAGGGCAATGTGGCACACCCAGAGCAGAAGTTCTACTTCAGCCAGATCAGGCCTGCAAAGAAACTGAGTTTCACAGGCCTTTGTAAGAGTTGTTCCCGGTAGGCTGTAAGAACACTGTGCAGAGCGAGTTGTTTCCCAGCTTCCCAAAGATCTGCAAGCAAGATGCTTTGGACCCCAGCTCACCTTTTGGAAAGGAGACTGCACGTTGTGCCTTTCAGTTCTAGGGCAATGTGGCACACCCAGAGCAGAAGTTCTACTCCAGCCACATGACGCCTGCAAAGAAACTGCATTTCACAGGCCTTTGTAACAGATGTCCCGGTAGGCTGGAAGCAAGATGCTTTGGGGCCCAACTCGCCTTTTGGAAAGAAGACTGCACATTGTGCCGTTCGGCTTAGGGCAATGTAGCACACCCAGAGCAGAAGTTCTACTTCAACCAGATCAGGCCTGCAAGGAAACTGCGTTTCACAGGTCTTTGTAAGGGATGTTCCCGGTAGGCTGTAAGAGCACTGTGCAGAGCGAGTTGTTTCCCAGCTTCCCAAAGATCTGCAAGCAAGATGCTTTGGATCCCAACTCACCTTTTGGAAAGGAGACTGCACGTTGTGCCTTTCAGCTCTAGGGCAATGTGGCACACCCAGAGCAGAAGTTCTACTTCAGCCAGGTGAGGCCTGCAAAGAAACTGCGTTTCACAGGCCTTTGTAAGGGATGTTCCCGGTAGGCTGTAAGAGCACTGTGCAGAGCGAGTTGTTTCTTAGCTTCCCAAAGAGCTGGAAGCAAGATGCTTTGGGGCCCAAATCGCCCTTTGGAAAGAAGACAGCACTTTGTGCCTTGCAGCTCTAGGGCAAGGTATCACACCCAGAGCAGAAGTTCTACTTCAGCCAGATCAGGCCTGCAAAGAAACTGCGTTTCACAGGCCTCTGTAACAGATGTCCCGCTAGGCAGGAAGCAAGATGCTTTGGGGCCCAACTCGCCCTTTGGAAAGAAGACTGCACGTTGTGCCTTTCAGCCCTAGTGCAATGTGGCACACCCAGAGCAGAAGTTCTACTTCAGCCAGATCAGGCCTGCAAGGAAACTGCGTTTCACAGGCCTTTGTAAGAGATGTTCCCGGTAGGCTGTAAGAACACTGTGCAGAGCGAGCTGTTTCTTAGCTTCCCAAAGAGCTCTAAGCAAATGCTTTGGGGCCCAACTCGCCCTTTGTTAAGAATCCTGCACGTTGTGCCTTTCAGCTCTATGGCCATGTAGCACACTCAGAGCAGAAGTTCTACTTCAGCCAGAACAGGCCTGCAAAGGAACTGCGTTTCACATGCCTTTGTAAGAGATGTTCCCGGTAGGCTGTAAGAGCACTGTGCAGAGCGAGTTGTTATTTAGCTTCCGAAAGAGATGGAAGCAAGATGCTTTGGGGCCCATCACGACCTTTGGAAAGGAGAGTGCACGTTGTGCCTTTCATCTCTAGGGCAATGTGGCACACCCAGAGCAGAAGTTCTACTCCAGCCAGGTGAGGTCTGCAAAGAAACTGCGTTTCACAGGCCTTTGTAAGAGATGTTCCCGGTAGGCTGTAAGAGCACTGTGCAGAGCGAGTTGTTTCTTAGCTTACCAAAGAGCTGGAAGCAAGATGCTCTGGGGCCCAACTCGGCATCTGTTAAGAAGCCTGCACGTTGTGCCTTTCAGCTCTAGGGCAATGTGGCACACCCAGAGCAGAAGTTCGACTTCAGCCAGGTGAGGCCTGCAAATAAACTGCGTTTCACAGGCCTTTGTAAGAGATGTTCCCGGTAGGCTGTAAGAGCACTGTGCAGAGCGAGTTGTTTCTTAGCTTACCAAAGAGCTGGAAGCAAGATGCTCTGGGGCCCAACTCGGCATCTGTTAAGAAGCCTGCACGTTGTGCCTTTCAGCTCTAGGGCAATGTGGCACACCCAGAGCAGAAGTTCGACTTCAGCCAGGTGAGGCCTGCAAATAAACTGCGTTTCACAGGCCTTTGTAAGAGATCTTCCTGGTAGGCTGTAAGAGAACTGTGCAGAGCGAGTTGTTTCTTAGCTTCCCAAAGAGCTGGAAGCAAGATGCTTTGGGGCCCAACTCGCCCTTTGTTAAGAAGCCTGCACGTTGTGCCTTTCAGCTCTAGGGCAATGTGGCACACCCAGAGCAGAAGTTCTACTTCAGCCAGATGAGGCCTGCAAAGAAACTGCGTTTCACAGGCCTTTGTAAGAGATGTTCCCGGTAGGCTGTAAGAGCACTGTGCAGAGCGAGTTGTTTCTTAGCTTCCCAAAGATCTGCAAGCAAGATGCTTTGGGGACCAACTCGACCTTTGGAAAGGAGACTGCACGTTGTGCCTTTCAGCCCTAGGGCAATGTGGCTCACACAGAGCAGAAGTTCTTCTTCAGCCAGGTCAGGCCTGCAAAGAAACTGAGTTTCACAGGCCTTTGTAAGAGTTGTTCCTGGTAGGCTGTAAGAACACTGTGCAGAGCGAGTTGTTTCATAACTTCCCAAAGAGCTGCAAGCAAGATGCTTTGGGGCCCAACTCGCCCTTTGTTAAGAAGCCTGCACGTTGTGCCTTCCAGCTCTATGGCAATGTAGCACACTCAGAGCAGAAGTTCTACTTCAGCCAGAAAAGGCCTGCAAAGAAACGGCGTTTCACAGGCCTTTGTAACAGATGTTCCCTGTAAGCTGTAAGAGCAGTGTGCAGAGCGAGTTGTTTCTTAGCTTCCCAAAGAGCTGGAAGCAAGATGCATTGGGGCCCAACTCGCCCTTTGGAAAGGAGACTGCACGTTCTGCCTTTCAGCTCTAGGGCAATGTAGCTGCACCCAAAGCAGATGTTCTACTTCAGCCAGCTCAGGCCTGCAAAGAAACTGCGTATCACAGTCCTTTGTGAGAGATGTTCACAGTAGGCTGTAAGAGCACTGTGCAGAGCGAGCTGTTTCTTAGCTTCCCAAAGAGCTGGAAGCAAGATGCTTTGGGGCCCAACTCGCACTTTGTTAAGAAGCCTGCACATTGTGCCTTTCAGCTCTATGGCAGTGTAGCACACACAGAGCAGAAGTTCTACTTCAGAGAGAACAGGCCTGCAAAGAAACTGCGTTTCACATGCCTTTGTAAGAGATGTTCCCGGTAGGCTGTAAGAGCACTGTGTAGAGCGATTTGTTTCTTAGCTTCCGAAAGAGCTGGAAGCAACATGCTATGGGGCCCAACTCGGCCTTTGGAAAGGAGACTGCACAGTGTGCCTTTCAGCTCTAGGGCAATGTAGCACACTCAGAGCAGAAGATCTACTTCTGCCAGAGCAGGCCTGCAAAGAACCTGCGTTTCACAGGCCTTTGTAAGAGATGTTCCCGGTAGGCTGTAAGACCACTGTGCAGAGCGAGTTGTTTCCCAGCTTCCCAAAGATCTGCAAGCAAGATGCTTTGGGGCCCAAGTCGCCCTTTGTTAAGAAGCCGGCACGTTGTGGCTTTCAGCTCTAGGACAATGTAGCACACCCAGAGCAGAAGTTCTACTTCAGCCAGATCAGGCCTGCAAAGAAACCGCGTTTCACTGGCCTTTGTAGGAGATGTTCCCGGTAGGCTGTAAGAGCACTGTTGCGAGCGACTTGTTTCTTAGCTTCCCAAAGAGCTGAAAGCAAGATGATTTGGGGCCCAACTCGCCCTTTGGAAAGGATACAGCACGTTGTCCCTTTCAGCTCCAGTGCAATGTAGCACACCCAGAGCAGAAGTTTTACTTCAGCCAGATGAGGCCTGCAAAGAAACTGCGTTTCACAGGCCTCTGTAACGGATGTCACGGTAGGCAGGAAGCAAGATGCTTTGGGGCTCAACTCGCCCTTTGGAAAGAAGACTGCACGTTGTGCCTTTCAGCTCTAGGGCAATGTGGCACACCCAGAGAAGAAGTTCTACTTCAGCCAGATCAGGACTGCAAAGAAACTGCGTTTCACAGGCTTTTGTGAGAGATGTTCCCGGTAGGCTGTAAGAGCACTGTGCAGAGCGAGTTGTTTCTTATCTTCCCAAAGAGCTGGAACCAAGATGCTTTGGGGCCCAACTCGCCCTTTGGAAAGGAGACTGCACGTTGTGCCTTTCAGCTCTAGGGCAATGTGGCACACCCAGAGCAGAAGTTCTACTTCGGCAAGATGAGGCCTTCAAAGAAAATCCGTTTCACAGGCCTTTGTAAGAGATGTTCCCGGTAGGCTGTAAGAGCTATGTGCAGAGAAAGTTGTTTCTTATCTTTCCAAAGAGCTGGAAGCAAGATGCTTTGGGGCCCAAGTCGCCCTTTGGAAAGAAGCTGCACATTGTGCCTTTCAGCTCTAGGGCAGTGTAGCACACCCAGAGCAGAAGTTCTACTTCAGCCAGATCAGGCCTGCAAAGAAACTGCGTTTCACAGGCCTTTTTAATGGATGTTCCCGGTTGGCTGTAAGAGCACTGTGCAGAGCGAGTTGTTTCTTAGCTTCCCAAAGAGCTGGAGACAAGATGCTTCGGGGCCCAAATCGCCCTTTGGAAAGAAGACAGCACTTTGTGCCTTGCAGCTCTAGGGCAAGGTAGCACACCCAGAGCAGAAGTTCTACTTCAGCCAGATCAGGCCTGCAAAGAAACTGCGTTTCACAGGCCTCTGTAACAGATGTACCGCTAGGCAGGAAGCAAGATGCTTTGGGGCCCAACTCGCCCTTTGGAAAGAAGACTGCACGTTGTGCCTTTCAGCCCTAGGGCAATGTGGCACACCCAGAGCAGAAGTTCTACTTCAGCCAGATCAGGCCTGCAAGGAAACTGCGTTTCACAGGCCTTTGTAAGAGATGTTCCCGGTAGGCTGTAAGAACACTGTGCAGAGCGAGCTGTTTCTTAGCTTCCCAAAGAGCTCTAAGCAAATGCTTTGGGGCCCAACACGCCCTTTGTTAAGAAGCCTGCACGTTGTGCCTTTCAGCTCTATGGCCATGTAGCACACTCAGAGCAGAAGTTCTACTTCAGCCAGAACAGGCCTGCAAAGGAACTGCGTTTCACATGCCTTTGTAAGAGATGCTCCCGGTAGGCTGTAAGAGCACTGTGCAGAGCGAGTTGTTATTTAGCTTCTGAAAGAGATGGAAGCAAGATGCTTTGGGGCCGATCACGACCTTTGGAAAGGAGAGTGCACGTTGTGCCTTTCATCTCTAGGGCAATGTGGCACACCCAGAGCAGAAGTTCTACTTCAGCCCGATCAGGCCTGCAAAGAAACTGCGTTTCACAGGCCTTTGTAAGAGATGTTCCCGGTAGGCTGTAAGAGCACTGTGCAGAGCGAGTTGTTTCTTAGCTTACCAAAGAGCTGGAAGCAAGATGCTCTGGGGCCCAACACGGCATCTGTTAAGAAGCCTGCACGTTGTGCCTTTCAGCTCTAGGGCAATGTGGCACACCCAGAGCAGAAGTTCGACTTCAGCCAGGTGAGGCCTGCAAATAAACTGCGTTTCACAGGCCTTTGTAAGAGATCTTCCCGGTAGGCTGTCAGAGAACTGTGCAGAGCGAGTTGTTTCTTAGCTTCCCAAAGAGCTGGAAGCAAGATGCTTTGGGGCCCAACTCGCCCTTTGTTAAGAAGCCTGCACGTTGTGCCTTTCAGCTCTAGGGCAATGTGGCACACCCAGAGCAGAAGTTCTACTTCAGCTAGATGAGGCCTGCAAAGAAAGTGCGTTTCACAGGCCTTTGTAAGAGATGTTACCGGTAGGCTGTCAGAGCACTGTGCAGAGCGAGTTGTTTCTTAGCTTCCCAAAGAGCTGCAAGCAAGATGCTTTGGGGCCCAACTCGACCTTTGGAAAGGAGACTGCACGTTGTGCCTTTCAGCCCTAGGGCAATGTGGCTCACACAGAGCAGAAGTTCTTCTTCAGCCAGGTCAGGCCTGCAAAGAAACTGAGTTTCACAGGCCTTTGTAAGAGTTGTTCCTGGTAGGCTGTAAGAACACTGTGCAGAGCGAGTTGTTTCATAACTTCCCAAAGAGCTGCAAGCAAGATGCTTTGGGGCCCAACTCGCCCTTTGTTAAGAAGCCTGCACGTTGTGCCTTTCAGCTCTAGGGCAATGTAGCTGCACCGAAAGCAGAAGTTCTACTTCAGCCAGGTCAGGCCTGCAAAGAAACTGCGTTTCACAGGCCTTTGTGAGAGATGTTCCCAGTAGGCTGTAAGAGCACTTTGCAGAGCGAGCTGTTTCTTAGCTTCCCAAAGAGCTGGAAGCAAGATGCTTTGGGGCCCAACTCGCACTTTGTTAAGAAGCCTGCACGTTGTGCCTTTCAGGTCTATGGCAGTGTAGCACACACAGAGCAGAAGTTCTACTTCAGAGAGAACAGGCCTGCAAAGAAACTGCGTTTCACATGCCTTTGTAAGAGATGTTCCCGGTAGGCTGTAAGAGCACTGTGTAGAGCGATTTGTTTCTTAGCTTCCGAAAGAGCTGGAAGCAACATGCTATGGGGCCCAACTCGGCCTTTGGAAAGGAGACAGCACAGTGTGCCTTTCAGCTCTAGGGCAATGTAGCACACTCAGAGCAGAAGATCTACTTCAGCCAGAGCAGGCCTGCAAAGAACCTGCGTTTCACAGGCCTTTGTAAGAGATGTTCCCGGTAGGCTGTAAGACCACTGTGCAGAGCGAGTTGTTTCCCAGCTTCCCAAAGATCTGCAAGCAAGATGCTTTGGGGCCCAAGTCGCCCTTTGTTAAGAAGCCGGCACGTTGTGGCTTTCAGCTCTAGGACAATGTAGCACACCCAGAGCAGAAGTTCTACTTCAGCCAGATCAGGCCTGCAAAGAAACCGCGTTTCACTGGCCTTTGTAGGAGATGTTCCCGGTAGGCTGTAAGAGCACTGTTGCGAGCGACTTGTTTCTTAGCTTCCCAAAGAGCTGAAAGCAAGATGATTTGGGGCCCAACTCGCCCTTTGGAAAGAAGACAGAACTTTGTGCCTTTAGGCTCTAGAGCAATGTGGCACACCCAGAGCAGAAGTTCTACTTCAGCCAGATGAGGCCTGCAAAGAAACTGCGTTTCACAGGCCTTTGTAACAGATGTCCTGGTAGGCTGGAAGCAAGATGCTTTGGGACCCAACTCGCCGTTTGGAAAGAAGACTGCACATTGTGCCGTTCAGCTCTAGGGCAATGTGGCACACCCAGAGGAGAAGTTCTACTTCAACAAGATCAGGCCTGCAAAGAAACTGCGTTTCACAGGCCTTTGTAAGGGATGGTCACGGTAGGCTGTAAGAGCACTGTGCAGAGCGAGTTGTATCTTAGCTTCCCAAAGAGCTGGAAGCAAGATGCTTTGGGGCCCAACTCGCCCTTGGTTAAGAAGCCTGCACGTTGTGCCTTTCAGCTCTAGGGCAATGTGGCACCTCCAGAGCAGAGGTTCTACTTCAGCCAGATGAGGCCTGCAAAGAAACTGCGTTTCACAGGCCTTTGTAAGAGATGTTCCCGGTAGGCTGTAGGAGCACTGTGCAGAGCGATTTGTTTCTTAGCTTCCCAAAGAGCTGGAAGCAAGATGATTTGGGGCCCAACTCGCCCTTTGGAAAGGATACAGCACGTTGTCCCTTTCAGCTCCAGTGCAATGTAGCACACCCAGAGCAGAAGTTCTACTTCAGCCAGATCAGGCCTGCTAAGAAACTGCGTTTCACAGGCCTCTGTAACAGATGTCACGGTAGGCAGGAAGCAAGATGCTTTGGGGCCCAACTCGCCCTTTGGAAAGAAGACAGAACTTTGTGCCTTGCAGCTCTAAGGCAAGGTAGCACACCCAGAGCAGAAGTTCTACTTCAGCCAGATCAGGCCTACACAGAAACTGTGTTTCAGAGGCC
Source organism: Equus caballus (assembly GCF_041296265.1). Lineage (NCBI taxonomy): Eukaryota > Metazoa > Chordata > Mammalia > Perissodactyla > Equidae > Equus > Equus caballus. The sequence continues at coordinate 19,559,621 of NC_091695.1, forward strand.
TCTGTAAGAGAAGTTCCCGGTAGGCTGTAAGAGCACTGTGCAGAGTAAGTTGTTTCTTTGCTTCCCAAAGAGCTGGAAGCAAGATGCATTGGGGCCAACTCGCCGTTTGTTAAGAAGCCTGAACGTTGTGACTTTCAGCTCTAGGGGATTTTAGCACACTCAGAGCAGAAATTCCACTTCAGCCAGCTCAGGCTTTTAAATAAACTGCGTTTCACAGGCCTTTGTAGCAGATGTCACGGTTGGCTGGAAGCAAGAGGCTTTGGGGCCCAACTCGCCCTTTGTTAAGAAGCCTGCAGGTTGTGCCTTTCAGCTCCAGGGCAATGTGGCACACCCAGAGCAGACGTTCTCCTTCAGCCAGATGAGACTTGCAAGGAACTGCATTTCACAAGCCTTTGTAAGAGATGTTCCTGGTAGGCTGTAAGAGCACTGTTCAGGGCGAGTTGTTTCTTAGCTTCCCAAAGAGCTGGAAGCAAGATGCTTTTGGGCTCAACTCGCCCTTTGGAAAGGAGACTGCACGTTGTGCCTTTCAGCTCTAGGGCAATGTAGCACACCCAGAGCAGAAGTTCTACTTCAGCCAGATCAGGCCTGCAAAGATACTGCGTTTCAAAGGCCTTTTTAAGAGATGTTCCCGGTAGACTGTGAGAGAACTGTGCTGAGCGAGTTGTTTGTTAGCTTCCCAAGAGCTAGAAGCAAGATGCTTTGGGGCGCAAATCGCCCTTTGGAAAGAAGACAGCACTTTGTGCCTTGCAGCTCTAAGGCAATGTATGACACCCAGAGCAGAAGTTCTACATCAGACAGATCAGGCCTGCAAAGAAAGTGCGTTTCACAGACCTTTGTAACAGATGTCCCGGTAGGCAGGAAGCAAGATGCTTTGGGTCCCATCTCGCCCTTTGGAATGTACACTGCACGTTGTGCCTTTCAGCTCTAGGGCAATGTAGCACACCCAGAGGAGAAGTTCTACTTCAGCCAGATCAGGCCTGCAAAGAAACTGAGTTTCACAGGCCTTTGTAAGAGATGTTCCTGGTAGGCTGTAAGAGCACTGTGCAGAGCGAGTTGTTTCTTAGCTTCCCAATGAGCTGGAACCAAGATGCTTTGGGGCCCAACTCGCCCTTTTTAAAGGAGACTGCACGTTGTGCCTTTCAGCTCTAGGGCAATGTGGCACACCCAGAGCAGAAGTTCTACTTCAGCCAGATCAGGCCTGCAAAGAAACTGCGTTTCACAGGCCTTTGTAAGAGAGGTTCCAGGTAGGCTGTAAGAGGTCTGTGGAGAGCAAGTTGTTTCTTAGCTTTCCAAAGGCTGGAGGCAAGATGCTTTGGAGCCAAAGTCGCCCTTTGTTAAGAAGCCTGCACGTTGTGCCTTTCAGCTCTAGGGCAATGTGGCACACCCAGAGCAGACGTCCTCCTTCAGCCAGATGAGACCTGCAAAGAACTGCATTTCACAGGCCTTTGTAAGAGATGTTCCTGGTAGGCTGTAAGAGCACTGTTCAGGGCGAGTTGTTTCTTAGCTTCCCAAAGAGCTGGAAGCAAGATGCTTTTGGGCTCAACTCGCCCTTTGGAAAGAAGACTGCACGTTGTGCCTTTCAGCTCTAGGGCAATGTAGCACACTCAGAGCAGAAGTTCTACTTCAGCCAGATCAGGCCTGCAGAGATACTGCGTTTCAAAGGCCTTTTTAAGAGATGTTCCCGGTAGACTGTGAGAGAACTGTGCTGAGCGAGTTGTTTCTTAGCTTCCCAAGAGCTGGAAGCAAGATGCTTTGGGGCCCAAATCGCCCTTTGGAAAGAAGACAGCACTTTGTGCCTTGCAGCTCTAGGGCAATGTAGGACACCCAGAGCAGAAGTTCAACTTCACCCAGATCAGGCCTGCAAAGAAAGTGCGTTTCACAGCCCTTTGTGACAGATGTCCCGGTAGGCAGGAAGCAAGATGCTTTGGGGCTCAACTCGCCCTTTGGAAAGAAGACTGCACGTTGCGCCTTTCAGCTCTAGGGCAATGTGGCACACCCAGACAAGAAGTTCTACTTCAGCCAGATCAGGACTGCAAAGAAACTGCGTTTCACAGGCTTTTGTGAGAGATGTTCCCGGTAGGATGTAAGAGCACTGTGCAGAGCGAGTTGTTTCTTATCTTCCCAAAGAGCTGGAACCAAGATGCTTTGGGGCCCAACTCGCCCTTTGGAAAGGAGACTGCACGTTGTGCCTTTCAGCTCTAGGGCAATGTGGCACACCCAGAGCAGAAGTTCTACTTCGGCAAGATGAGGCCTTCAAAGAAAATGCGTTTCACAGGCCTTTGTAAGAGATGTTCCCGGTAGGCGGTAAGAGCTATGTGCAGAGCGAGTTGTTTCTTAGCTTCCCAAAGAGCTGGGAGCAAGATGCTTTGGGGCCCAACTCGCCCTTTGGAAAGAAGACTGCACGTTGTGCCTTTCAGCTCTAGGGCAATGTGGCACACCCAGAGCAGAAGTTCTACTTCAGCTAGATGAGGCCTGCAAAGAAAGTGCGTTTCACAGGCCTTTGTAAGAGATGTTCCCGGTAGGCTGTCAGAGCACTGTGCAGAGCGAGTTGTTTCTTAGCTTCCCAAAGATCTGCAAGCAAGATACTTTGGGGACCAACTCGACCTTTGGAAAGGAGACTGCACGTTGTGCCTTTCAGCCCTAGGGCAATGTGTCTCACACAGAGCAGAAGTTCTACTTCAGCCAGATCAGGCCTGCAAAGAAACTGAGTTTCACAGGCCTTTGTAAGAGTTGTTCCTGGTAGGCTGTAAGAACACTGTGCAGAGCGAGTTGTTTCATAACTTCCCAAAGAGCTGCAAGCAAGATGCTTTGGGGCCCAACTCGCCCTTTGTTAAGAAGCCTGCACGTTGTGCCTTCCAGCTCTATGGCAATGTAGCACACTCAGAGCGGAAGTTCTACTTCAGCCAGAAAAGGCCTGCAAAGAAACGGCGTTTCACAGGCCTTTGTAACAGATGTTCCCTGTAAGCTGTAAGAGCAGTGTGCAGAGCGAGTTGTTTCTTAGCTTCCCAAAGAGCTGGAAGCAAGATGCATTGGGGCCCAACTCGCCCTTTGGAAAGGAGACTGCACGTTCTGCCTTTCAGCTCTAGGGCAATGTAGCTGCACCCAAAGCAGATGTTCTACTTCAGCCAGCTCAGGCCTGCAAAGAAACTGCGTATCACAGGCCTTTGTGAGAGATGTTCACAGTAGGCTGTAAGAGCACTGTGCAGAGCGAGCTGTTTCTTAGCTTCCCAAAGAGCTGGAAGCAAGATGCTTTGGGGCCCAACTCGCACTTTGTTAAGAAGCCTGCACATTGTGCCTTTCAGCTCTATGGCAGTGTAGCACACACAGAGCAGAAGTTCTACTTCAGAGAGAACAGGCCTGCAAAGAAACTGCGTTTCACATGCCTTTGTAAGAGATGTTCCCGGTAGGCTGTAAGAGCAGTGTGTAGAGCGATTTGTTTCTTAGCTTCTGAAAGAGCTGTAAGCAACATGCTATGGGGCCCAACTCGGCCTTTGGAAAGGAGACTGCACAGTGTGCCTTTCAGCTCTAGGGCAATGTAGCACACTCAGAGCAGAAGATCTACTTCTGCCAGAGCATGCCTGCAAAGAACCTGCGTTTCACAGGCCTTTGTAAGAGATGTTCCCGGTAGGCTGTAAGACCACTGTGCAGAGCAAGTTGTTTCCCAGCTTCCCAAAGATCTGCAAGCAAGATGCTTTGGGGCCCAAGCCGCCCTTTGTTAAGAAGCCGGCACGTTGTGGCTTTCAGCTCTAGGACAATGTAGCACACCCAGAGCAGAAGTTCTACTTCAGCCAGATCAGGCCTGCAAAGAAACCGCGTTTCACTGGCCTTTGTAGGAGATGTTCCCGGTAGGCTGTAAGAGCACTGTTGCGAGCGACTTGTGTCTTAGCTTCCCAAAGAGCTGAAAGCAAGATGATTTGTGGCCCAAATCGCCCTTTGGAAAGAAGACAGAACTTTGTGCCTTTAGGCTCTAGAGCAATGTTGCACACCCAGAGCAGAAGTTCTACTTCAGCCAGATGAGGCCTGCAAAGAAACTGCGTTTCACAGGCCTTTGTAACAGATGTCCTGGTAGGCTGGAAGCAAGATGCATTGGGGCCCAACTCGCCGTTTGGAAAGAAGACTGCACATTGTGCCGTTCAGCTCTAGGGCAATGTAGCACACCCAGAGCAGAAGTTCTACTTCAACCAGATCAGGCCTCCAAAGAAACTGCGTTTCACAGGCCTTTGTAAGGGATGGTCCCGGTAGGCTGTAAGAGCACTGTGCAGAGCGAGTTGTATCTTAGCTTCCCAAAGAGCTGGAAGCAAGATGCTTTGGGGCCCAACTCGCCCTTGGTTAAGAAGCCTGCACGTTGTGACTTTCAGCTCTAGGGCAATGTGGCACCTCCAGAGCAGAGGTTCTACTTCAGCCAGATGAGGCCTGCAAAGAAACTGCGTTTCACAGACCTTTGTAAGAGATGTTCCCGGTAGGCTGTAGGAGCACTGTGCAGAGCGATTTGTTTCTTAGCTTCCCAAAGAGCTGGAAGCAAGATGATTTGGGGCCCAACTCGCCCTTTGGAAAGGATACAGCACGTTGTCCCTTTCAGCTCCAGTGCAATGTAGCACACCCAGAGCAGAAGTTCTACTTCAGCCAGATCACTCCTGCTAAGAAAATGCGTTTCACAGGCCTCTGTAACAGATGTCACGGTAGGCAGGAAGCAAGATGCTTTGGGGCTCAACTCGCCCTTTGGAAAGAAGACTGCACGTTGTGCCTTTCAGCTCTAGGGCAATGTGGCAGACCCAGAGAAGAAGTTCTACTTCAGCCAGATCAGGACTGCAAAGAAACTGCGTTTCACAGGCTTTTGTGAGAGATGTTCCCGGTAGGCTGTAAGAGCACTGTGCAGAGCGAGTTGTTTCTTATCTTCCCAAAGAGCTGGAACCAAGATGCTTTGGGGCCCAACTCGCCCTTTGGAAAGGAGACTGCACGTTGTGCCTTTCAGCTCTAGGGCAATGTGGCAGACCCAGAGAAGAAGTTCTACTTCAGCCAGATCAGGACTGCAAAGAAACTGCGTTTCACAGGCTTTTGTGAGAGATGTTCCCGGTAGGCTGTAAGAGCTATGTGCAGAGCAAGTTGTTTCTTATCTTTCCAAAGAGCTGGAAGCAAGATGCTTTGGGGCCCAACTCGCCCTTTGGAAAGAAGCTGGACATTGTGCCTTTCAGCTCTAGGGCAAAGTAGCACACCCAGAGGAGAAGTTCTACTTCAGCCAGATCAGGCCTGCAAAGAAACTGCGTTTCACAGGCCTTTTTAATGGATGTTCCCGGTTGGCTGTAAGAGCACTGTGCAGAGCGAGTTGTTTCTTAGCTTCCCAAAGAGCTGGAGACAAGATGCTTCGGGGCCCAAATCGCCCTTTGGAAAGAAGACAGCACTTTGTGCCTTGCAGCTCTAGGGCAAGGTAGCACACCCAGAGCAGAAGTTCTACTTCAGCCAGATCAGGCCTGCAAAGAAACTGCGTTTCACAGGCCTCTGTAACAGATGTCCCGCTAGGCAGGAAGCAAGATGCTTTGGGGCCCAACTCGCCCTTTGGAAAGAAGACTGCACGTTGTGCCTTTCAGCCCTAGGGCAATGTGGCACACCCAGAGCAGAAGTTCTACTTCAGCCAGAACAGGCCTGCAAAGGAACTGCGTTTCACATGCCTTTGTAAGAGATGTTCCCGGTAGGCTGTAAGAGCACTGTGCAGAGCGAGTTGTTATTTAGCTTCCGAAAGAGATGAAAGCAAGATGCTTTGGGGCCCATCTCGACCTTTGGAAAGGAGACTGCACGTTGTGCCTTTCAGCTCTAGGGCAATGTGGCACACCCAGAGCAGAAGTTCTACTTCAGCCAGATCAGGCCTGCAAAGAAACTGAGTTTCACAGTCCTTTGTAAGACATGTTCCCCCTAGGCTGTAAGAGCACTGTGCAGAGCGAGTTGTTTCTTAGCTTCCCAAAGAGCTGAATGCAAGATGCTTTGGGGCCCAACTCGTCCTTTGGAAAGAAGACAGAACTTTGTGCCTTGCAGCTCTAAGGTAAGGTAGCACACCCAGAGCAGAAGTTCTACTTCAGCCAGATCAGGCCTGCAAAGAAACTGCGTTTCACAGTCCTTTGTAAGACATGCTCCCCCTAGGCTGTAAGAGCACTGTGCAGAGCGAGTTGTTTCTTAGCTTCCCAAAGAGCTGCAAGCAAGATGCTTTGGGGACCAACTCGCCCTTTGGAAAGGAGACTGCACGTTGTGCCTTTCAGCCCTAGGGCAATGTGGCACACCCAGAGCAGAAGTTCTACTTCAGCCAGATCAGGCCTGCAAAGAAACTGAGTTTCACAGGCCTTTGTAAGAGTTGTTCCCGGTAGGCTGTAAGAACACTGTGCAGAGCGAGTTGTTTCCCAGCTTCCCAAAGATCTGCAAGCAAGATGCTTTGGGCCCCAGCTCACCTTTTGGAAAGGAGACTGCACGTTGTGCCTTTCAGTTCTAGGGCAATGTGGCACACCCAGAGCAGAAGTTCTACTCCAGCCACATGACGCCTGCAAAGAAACTGCATTTCACAGGCCTTTGTAACAGATGTCCCGGTAGGCTGGAAGCAAGATGCTTTAGGGCCCAATTCGCCTTTTGGAAAGAAGACTGCACATTGTGCCGTTCAGCTTAGGGCAATGTAGCACACCCAGAGCAGAAGTTCTACTTCAACCAGATCAGGCCTGCAAAGAAGCTGCGTTTCACAGGTCTTTGTAAGGGATGTTCCCGGTAGGCTGTAAGAGCACTGTGCAGAGCGAGTTGTTTCCCAGCTTCCCAAAGATCTGCAAGCAAGATGCTTTGGATCCCAACTCACCTTTTGGAAAGGAGACTGCACGTTGTGCCTTTCAGCTCTAGGGCAATGTGGCACACCCAGAGCAGAAGTTCTACTTCAGCCAGGTGAGGCCTGCAAAGAAACTGCGTTTCACAGGCCTTTGTAAGGGATGTTCCTGGTAGGCTGTAAGAGCACTGTGCAGAGCGAGTTGTTTCTTAGCTTCCCAAAGAGCTGGAAGCAAGATGCTTTGGGGCCCAAATCGCCCTTTGGAAAGAAGACAGCACTTTGTGCCTTGCAGCTATAGGGCAAGGTATCACACCCAGAGCAGAAGTTCTACTTCAGCCAGATCAGGCCTGCAAAGAAACTGCATTACACAGGCCTCTGTAACAGATGTCCCGCTAGGCAGGAAGCAATATGCTTTGGGGCCCAATTCGCCCTTTGGAAAGAAGACTGCACGTTGTGCCTTTCAGCCCTAGTGCAATGTGGCACACCCAGAGCAGAAGTTCTAATTCAGCCAGATCAGGCCTGCAAGGAAACTGCGTTTCACAGGCCTTTGTAAGAGATGTTCCCGGTAGGCTGTAAGAACACTGTGCAGAGCGAGCTGTTTCTTAGCTTCCCAAAGAGCTCTAAGCAAATGCTTTGGGGCCCAACTCGCCCTTTGTTAAGAATCCTGCACGTTGTGCCTTTCAGCTCTATGGCCATGTAGCACACTCAGAGCAGAAGTTCTACTTCAGCCAGAACAGGCCTGCAAAGGAACTGCGTTTCACATGCCTTTGTAAGAGATGTTCCCGGTAGGCTGTAAGAGCACTGTGCAGAGCGAGTTGTTATTTAGCTTCCGAAAGAGATGGAAGCAAGATGCTTTGGGGCCGATCACGACATTTGGAAAGGAGAGTGCACGTTGTGCCTTTCAGCCCTAGTGCAATGTGGCACACCCAGAGCAGAAGTTCTACTTCAGCCAGAGCAGGCCTGCAAAGAACCTGCGTTTCACAGGCCTTTGTAAGAGATGTTCCCAGTGGGCTGTAAGACCACTGTGCAGAGCGAGTTGTTTCCCAGCTTCCCAAAGATCTGCAAGCAAGATGCTTTGGGGCCCAAGTCGCCCTTTGTTAAGAAGCCGGCACGTTGTGGCTTTCAGCTCTAGGACAATGTAGCACACCCAGAGCAGAAGTTCTACTTCAGCCAGATCAGGCCTGCAAAGAAACCGCGTTTCACTGGCCTTTGTAGGAGATGTTCCCGGTAGGCTGTAAGAGCACTGTTGCGAGCGACTTGTTTCTTAGCTTCCCAAAGAGCTGAAAGCAAGATGATTTGGGGCCCAACTCGCCATTTGGAAAGAAGACAGAACTTTGTGCCTTGCAGCTCTAAGGCAAGGTAGCACACCCAGAGCAGAAGTTCTACTTCAGCCAGATCAGGCCTACACAGAAACTGTGTTTCACAGGCCTCTGTAAGAGAAGTTCCCGGTAGGCTGTAAGAGCACTGTGCAGAGTAAGTTGTTTCTTTGCTTCCCAAAGAGCTGGAAGCAAGATGCATTGGGGCCAACTCGCCATTTGTTAAGAAGCCTGAACGTTGTGACTTTCAGCTCTAGGGGATTTTAGAACACTCAGAGCAGAAATTCCACTTCAGCCAGCTCAGGCCTGGAAATAAACTGCGTTTCACAGGCCTTTGTAGCAGATGTCACGGTTGGCTGGAAGCAAGAGGCTTTCGGGCCCAACTCGCCCTTTGTTAAGAAGCCTGCACGTTGTGCCTTTCAGCTCCAGGGCAATGTGGCACACCCAGAGCAGACGTTCTCCTTCAGCCAGATGAGAATTGCAAGGAACTGCATTTCACAGGCCTTTGTAAGAGATGTTCCTGGTAGGCTGTAAGAGCACTGTTCAGGGCGAGTTGTTTCTTAGCTTCTCAAAGAGCTGGAAGCAAGATGCTTTTGGGCTCAACTCGCCCTTTGGAAAGGAGACTGCACGTTGTGCCTTTCAGCTCTAGGGCAATGTAGCACACCCAGAGCAGAAGTTCTACTTCAGCCAGATCAGGCCTGCAAAGATACTGCGTTTCAAAGGCCTTTTTAAGAGATGTTCCCGGTAGACTGTGAGAGAACTGTGCTGAGCGAGTTGTTTGTTAGCTTCCCAAGAGCTGGAAGCAAGATGCTTTGGGGCGCAAATCGCCCTTTGGAAAGAAGACAGCACTTTGTGCCTTGCAGCTCTAAGGCAATGTATGACACCCAGAGCAGAAGTTCTACATCAGACAGATCAGGCCTGCAAAGAAAGTGCGTTTCACAGACCTTTGTAACAGATGTCCCGGTAGGCAGGAAGCAAGATGCTTTCGGTCCCATCTCGCCCTTTGGAAAGTACACTGCACGTTGTGCCTTTGAGCTGTAGGGCAATGTAGCACACCCAGAGGAGAAGTTCTACTTCAGCCAGATCAGGCCTGCAAGGAAACTGCGTTTCACAGGCCTTTGGAAGAGATGTTTCCGGTAGGCTGTAAGAGCACTGTGCAGAGCGAGTTGTTTCTTAGCTTCCCAAAGAGCTGGAAGCAAGATGCATTGGGGCCCAACTCGCCGTTTGTTAAGAAGCCTGAACCTTGTGCCTTTCAGCTCTAGGGGATTGTAGCACACTCAGAGCAGAAAATCTACTTCAGCCAGATCTGGCCTGCAAAGAAACTGCGTTTCACAGGCTGTTGTAGCTGATGTTCCGGTTGGCTGGAAGCAAGATGCTTTGGGGCCCAACTCGTCCTTTGGAAACAAGACTGCACGTTGTGCCTTCCAGCTCTAGGGCAATGTGGCACACCAAGAGCAGAAGTTCTACTTCAGCCAGATCAGGCTGCAAAGAAACTGCGTTTCACAGGCCTTTGTAAGAGATGTTCCCGGTAGGCTGTAAGAGCACTGTCCAGAGTGAGCTGTTTCTTAGCTTTCCAAAGAGCTGGAAGCAAGATGCTTTGGGACACAACACGCCCTTTGGAAAGAAGACTGCATGTGGTGCCTTTCAGCTCTAGGGCAATGTGGCACACCCAGAGCAGAAGTTCTACTTCAGCCGGATGAGGCCTGCAAGGAAACTGCGTTTCACATGCCTTTGTAAGAGATGCTCCCGGTAGGCTGTAAGAGCACAGTGCAGAGCGAGTTGTTTCTTAGCTTCCCAAAGAGCTGGAAGCAAGATGCTCTGGGGCCCAACTCGCCCTTTGGAAAGAAGCCTGCACGTTGTGCCTTTCAGCTCTATGGCAATGTGGCACACCCAGAGCAGAAGTTCTACTTCAGCCAGAGCAGGCCTGCAAAGAAACTGCGTTTCACAGGCCGTTTTAAGAGATGTTCCCGGTAGACTGTGAGAGCACTGTGCAGAGCGAGTTGTTTCTTAGCTTCCCAAGAGCTGGAAGGAAGATGCTTTTGGGCCGAAATCGCCCTTTGGAAAGAAGACAGCACTTTGTGCCTTGCAGCTCTAGGGCAATGTAGGACACGCAGAGCAGAAGATGTACTTCAGCCAGATGAGGCCTGCAAAGAAACTGCGTTTCACAGTTCTTTGTAACAGATGTCCCTGTAGGCAGGAAGCAAGATGCTTTGGGGCCCATCTCGCCCTTTGGAAAGAAGACTGCACGTTGTGCCTTTCAGCTCTAGGGCAATGTAGCACACCCAGAGCAGAAGTTCTACTTCAGCCAGATCAGGCCTGCAAAGAACCTGTGTTTGACAGGCATTTTTAAGAGATGTTCCTGGTAGGCTGTAAGAGCACTGTGCAGAGCCAGTTGTTTCTTAGCTTCCAAGAGCTGGAAGCAAGATGCTTTGAGGTCCAACTCGCCCTTTGGAAAGGAGACAGCACATTGTCCCTTTCAGCTCTAGGGCAATGTAGCACACCCAGAGCAGAAGTTCTACTTCAGCCAGATCAGGCCTGCAAAGAAACTGCGTTTCACAGGCCTTTGTAAGAGATGTTCCCGGTAGGCTGTAAGAGCTGTGTGCAGAGTAAGTTGTTTCTTAGCTTCCCAACGAGCTGGAAGCAAGATGCATTGGGGCCAACTCGCCGTTTGTTAAGAAGCCTGAACGCTGTGACTTTCAGCTCTAGGGGATTGTAGCACACTCAGAGCAGAAATTCTACTTCAGCCAGCTCAGGCCTGGAAATAAACTGCGTTTCACAGGCCTTTGTAGCAGATGTCACGGTTGGCTGGAAGCAAGATGCTATGGGGCCCAACTCGCCATTTGGAAAGAAGCTGCACATTGTGCCTTGCAGCTCTAGGGCAATGTATGATACGCAGAGCAGAAGTTCCACTTCAGCAAGATCAGGCCTGCAAAGAAACTGCCTTTCACAGCCCTTTGTAACTGATGTCCCTGTAGGCAGGAAGCAAGATGCTTTGGGGCCCATCTCGCCCTTTGGAAAGAACACTGCACGTTGTGCCTTTCAGCTCTAGGGCAATGTAGCACACCCAGAGCAGAAGTTCGTATTCAGCCAGATCAGGCCTGCAAAGAAACTGAGTTTCACAGGCCTTTGTAAGAGATGTTCCTGGTAGGCTGGAAGAGCACTGTGCAGAGCGAGTTGTTTCTTAGCTTCCCAATGAGCTGGAACCAAGATGCTTTGGGGCCCAACTCGCCCTTTTTAAAGGAGACTGCACGTTGTGCCTTTCAGCTCTAGGGCAATGTGGCACACCCAGAGCAGAAGTTCTACTTCAGCCAGATCAGGCCTGCAAAGAAACTGCGTTTCACAGGCCTTTGTAAGAGATGTTCCTGGTAGGCTGTAAGAGCACTGTTCAGGGCGAGTTGTTTCTTAGCTTCCCAAAGAGCTGGAAGCAAGATGCTTTTGGGCTCAACTCGCCCTTTGGAAAGAAGACTGCACGTTGTGCCTTTCAGCTCTAGGGCAATGTAGCACACTCAGAGCAGAAGTTCTACTTCAGCCAGATCAGGCCTGCAGAGATACTGCGTTTCAAAGGCCTTTTTAAGAGATGTTCCCGGTAGACTGTGAGAGAACTGTGCTGAGCGAGTTGTTTCTTAGCTCCCCAAGAGCTGGAAGCAAGATGCTTTGGGGCCCAAATCGCCCTTTGGGAAGAAGACAGCACTTTGTGCCTTGCAGCTCTAGGGCAATGTAGGACACCCAGAGCAGAAGTACAACTTCACCCAGATCAGGCCTGCAAAGAAAGTGCGTTTCACAGCCCTTTGTGACAGATGTCCCGGTAGGCAGGAAGCAAGATGCTTTGGGGCCCAACTCGTCCTTTGGAAACAAGACTGCACGTTGTGCCTTCCAGCTCTAGGGCAATGTGGCACACCAAGAGCAGAAGTTCTACTTCAGCCAGATCAGGCTGCAAAGAAACTGCGTTTCACAGGCCTTTGTAAGAGATGTTCCCGGTAGGCTGTAAGAGCACTGTCCAGAGTGAGCTGTTTCTTAGCTTTCCAAAGAGCTGGAAGCAAGATGCTTTGGGACACAACACGCCCTTTGGAAAGAAGACTGCATGTGGTGCCTTTCAGCTCTAGGGCAATGTGGCACACCCAGAGCAGAAGTTCTACTTCAGCCGGATGAGGCCAACAAGGAAACTGCGTTTCACATGCCTTTGTAAGAGATGCTCCCGGTAGGCTGTAAGAGCACAGTGCAGAGCGAGTTGTTTCTTAGCTTCCCAAAGAGCTGGAAGCAAGATGCTCTGGGGCCCAACTCGCCCTTTGGAAAGAAGCCTGCACGTTGTGCCTTTCAGCTCTATGGCAATGTGGCACACCCAGAGCAGAAGTTCTACTTCAGCCAGAGCAGGCCTGCAAAGAAACTGCGTTTCACAGGCCGTTGTAAGAGATGTTCCCGGTAGACTGTGAGAGCACTGTGCAGAGCGAGTTGTTTCTTAGCTTCCCAAGAGCTGGAAGGAAGATGCTTTTTGGCCGAAATCGCCCTTTGGAAAGAAGACAGCACTTTGTGCCTTGCAGCTCTAGGGCAATGTAGGACACGCAGAGCAGAAGATGTACTTCAGCCAGATGAGGCCTGCAAAGAAACTGCGTTTCACAGTTCTTTGTAACAGATGTCCCTGTAGGCAGGAAGCAAGATGCTTTGGGGCCCATCTCGCCCTTTGGAAAGAAGACTGCACGTTGTGCCTTTCAGCTCTAGGGCAATGTAGCACACCCAGAGCAGAAGTTCTACTTCAGCCAGATCAGGCCTGCAAAGAACCTGCGTTTGACAGGCATTTTTAAGAGATGTTCCTGGTAGGCTGTAAGAGCACTGTGCAGAGCCAGTTGTTTCTTAGCTTCCAAGAGCTGGAAGCAAGATGCTTTGAGGTCCAACTCGCCCTTTGGAAAGGAGACAGCACATTGTCCCTTTCAGCTCTAGGGCAATGTAGCACACCCAGAGCAGAAGTTCTACTTCAGCCAGATCAGGCCTGCAAAGAAACTGCGTTTCACAGGCCTTTGTAAGAGATGTTCCCGGTAGGCTGTAAGAGCTGTGTGCAGAGTAAGTTGTTTCTTAGCTTCCCAAAGAGCTGGAAGCAAGATGCATTGGGGCCAACTCGCCGTTTGTTAAGAAGCCTGAACGTTGTGACTTTCAGCTCTAGGGGATTGTAGCACACTCAGAGCAGAAATTCTACTTCAGCCAGCTCAGGCCTGGAAATAAACTGCGTTTCACAGGCCTTTGTAGCAGATGTCCCGGTAGGCAGGAAGCAAGATGCTTTGGGGCTCAACTCGCCCTTTGGAAAGAAGACTGCACGTTGTGCCTTTCAGCTCTAGGGCAATGTGGCACACCCAGAGAAGAAGTTCTACTTCAGCCAGATCAGGACTGCAAAGAAACTGCGTTTCACAGGCTTTTGTGAGAGATGTTCCCGGTAGGCTGTAAGAGCACTGTGCAGAGCGAGTTGTTTCTTATCTTCCCAAAGAGCTGGAACCAAGATGCTTTGGGGCCCAACTCGCCCTTTGGAAAGGAGACTGCACGTTGTGCCTTTCAGCTCTAGGGCAATGTGGCACACCCAGAGCAGAAGTTCTACTTCGGCAAGATGAGGCCTTCAAAGAAAATGCGTTTCACAGGCCTTTGTAAGAGATGATCCCGGTAGGCGGTAAGAGCTATGTGCAGAGCGAGTTGTTTCTTAGCTTCCCAAAGAGCTGGGAGCAAGATGCTTTGGGGCCCAACTCGCCCTTTGGAAAGAAGCTGCACATTGTGCCTTGCAGCTCTAGGGCAATGTATGACACGCAGAGCAGAAGATCCACTTCAGCAAGATCAGGCCTGCAAAGAAACTGCGTTTCACAGCCCTTTGTAACTGATGTCCCTGTAGGCAGGAAGCAAGATGCTTTGGGGCCCATCTCGCCCTTTGGAAAGAACACTTCACGTTGCGCCTTTCAGCTCTAGGGCAATGTAGCACTCCCAGAGCAGAAGTTCGTATTCAGCCAGATCAGGCCTGCAAAGAAACTGAGTTTCACAGGCCTTTGTAAGAGATGTTCCTGGTAGGCTGTAAGAGCACTGTGCAGAGCGAGTTGTTTCTTAGATTCCCAATGAGCTGGAACCAAGATGATTTGGGGCCCAACTCGCCCTTTGGAAAGAGGACTGCACGTTGCGCCTTTCAGCTCTAGGGCAATGTGGCACACCCAGAGCAGAAGTTCTACTTCAGCCAGATCAGGCCTGCAAAGAAACTGCGTTTCACAGGCCTTTGTAAGAGATATTCCCGGTAGGCTGTAAGAGCACTGTGCAGAGCGAGTTGTTTCTTAGCTTCCCAAAGATCTGGAAGCAAGATGCTTTGGGGCCCAACTCGCCCTTTTTAAAGGAGACTGCACGTTGTGCCTTTCAGCTCTAGGGCAATGTGGCACACCCAGAGCAGAAGTTCTACTTCAGCCAGATCAGGCCTGCAAAGAAACTGCGTTTCACAGGCCTTTGTAAGAGATGTTCCCGGTAGGCTGTAAGAGCTATGTGCAGAGTAAGTTGTTTCTTAGCATCGCAAAGAGCTGGAAGCAAGATTCTTTGGGGCCCAACTCGCCCTTTGGAAAGAAGCTGCACATTGTGCCTTTCATCTCTAGGGCAATGTAGCACACCCAGAGCAGAAGTTCTACTTCACCCAGATCAGGCCTGCAAAGAAACTGCGTTTCACAGGCCTTTGTAAGAGAGGTTCCAGGTAGGCTGTAAGAGGTCTGTGGAGAGCAAGTTGTTTCTTAGCTTTCCAAAGGCTGGAGGCAAGATGCTTTGGAGCCAAAGTCGCCCTTTGTTAAGAAGCCTGCACGTTGTGCCTTTCAGCTCCAGGGCAATGTGGCACACCCAGAGCAGACGTTCTCCTTCAGCCAGATGAGACCTGCAAAGAACTGCATTTCACAGGCCTTTGTAAGAGATGTTCCTGGTAGGCTGTAAGAGCACTGTTCAGGGCGAGTTGTTTCTTAGCTTCCCAAAGAGCTGGAAGCAAGATGCTTTTGGGCTCAACTCGCCCTTTGGAAAGAAGACTGCACGTTGTGCCTTTCAGCTCTAGGGCAATGTAGCACACTCAGAGCAGAAGTTCTACTTCAGCCAGATCAGGCCTGCAGAGATACTGCGTTTCAAAGGCCTTTTTAAGAGATGTTCCCGGTAGACTGTGAGAGAACTGTGCTGAGCAAGTTGTTTCTTAGCTTCCCAAGAGCTGGAAGCAAGATGCTTTGGGGCCCAAATCGCCCTTTGGAAAGAAGACAGCACTTTGTGCCTTGCAGCTCTAGGGCAATGTAGGACACCCAGAGCAGAAGTACAACTTCACCCAGATCAGGCCTGCAAAGAAAGTGCGTTTCACAGCCCTTTGTGACAGATGTCCCGGTAGGCAGGAAGCAAGATGCTTTGGGGCCCAACTCGTCCTTTGGAAACAAGACTGCACGTTGTGCCTTCCAGCTCTAGGGCAATGTGGCACACCAAGAGCAGAAGTTCTACTTCAGCCAGATCAGGCTGCAAAGAAACTGCGTTTCACAGGCCTTTGTAAGAGATGTTCCCGGTAGGCTGTAAGAGCACTGTCCAGAGTGAGCTGTTTCTTAGCTTTCCAAAGAGCTGGAAGCAAGATGCTTTGGGACACAACACGCCCTTTGGAAAGAAGACTGCATGTGGTGCCTTTCAGCTCTAGGGCAATGTGGCACACCCAGAGCAGAAGTTCTACTTCAGCCGGATGAGGCCAACAAGGAAACTGCGTTTCACATGCCTTTGTAAGAGATGCTCCCGGTAGGCTGTAAGAGCACAGTGCAGAGCGAGTTGTTTCTTAGCTTCCCAAAGAGCTGGAAGCAAGATGCTCTGGGGCCCAACTCGCCCTTTGGAAAGAAGCCTGCACGTTGTGCCTTTCAGCTCTATGGCAATGTGGCACACCCAGAGCAGAAGTTCTACTTCAGCCAGAGCAGGCCTGCAAAGAAACTGCGTTTCACAGGCCGTTGTAAGAGATGTTCCCGGTAGACTGTGAGAGCACTGTGCAGAGCGAGTTGTTTCTTAGCTTCCCAAGAGCTGGAAGGAAGATGCTTTTTGGCCGAAATCGCCCTTTGGAAAGAAGACAGCACTTTGTGCCTTGCAGCTCTAGGGCAATGTAGGACACGCAGAGCAGAAGATGTACTTCAGCCAGATGAGGCCTGCAAAGAAACTGCGTTTCACAGTTCTTTGTAACAGATGTCCCTGTAGGCAGGAAGCAAGATGCTTTGGGGCCCATCTCGCCCTTTGGAAAGAAGACTGCACGTTGTGCCTTTCAGCTCTAGGGCAATGTAGCACACCCAGAGCAGAAGTTCTACTTCAGCCAGATCAGGCCTGCAAAGAACCTGCGTTTGACAGGCATTTTTAAGAGATGTTCCTGGTAGGCTGTAAGAGCACTGTGCAGAGCCAGTTGTTTCTTAGCTTCCAAGAGCTGGAAGCAAGATGCTTTGAGGTCCAACTCGCCCTTTGGAAAGGAGACAGCACATTGTCCCTTTCAGCTCTAGGGCAATGTAGCACACCCAGAGCAGAAGTTCTACTTCAGCCAGATCAGGCCTGCAAAGAAACTGCGTTTCACAGGCCTTTGTAAGAGATGTTCCCGGTAGGCTGTAAGAGCTGTGTGCAGAGTAAGTTGTTTCTTAGCTTCCCAAAGAGCTGGAAGCAAGATGCATTGGGGCCAACTCGCCGTTTGTTAAGAAGCCTGAACGTTGTGACTTTCAGCTCTAGGGGATTGTAGCACACTCAGAGCAGAAATTCTACTTCAGCCAGCTCAGGCCTGGAAATAAACTGCGTTTCACAGGCCTTTGTAGCAGATGTCCCGGTAGGCAGGAAGCAAGATGCTTTGGGGCTCAACTCGCCCTTTGGAAAGAAGACTGCACGTTGTGCCTTTCAGCTCTAGGGCAATGTGGCACACCCAGAGAAGAAGTTCTACTTCAGCCAGATCAGGACTGCAAAGAAACTGCGTTTCACAGGCTTTTGTGAGAGATGTTCCCGGTAGGCTGTAAGAGCACTGTGCAGAGCGAGTTGTTTCTTATCTTCCCAAAGAGCTGGAACCAAGATGCTTTGGGGCCCAACTCGCCCTTTGGAAAGGAGACTGCACGTTGTGCCTTTCAGCTCTAGGGCAATGTGGCACACCCAGAGCAGAAGTTCTACTTCGGCAAGATGAGGCCTTCAAAGAAAATGCGTTTCACAGGCCTTTGTAAGAGATGATCCCGGTAGGCGGTAAGAGCTATGTGCAGAGCGAGTTGTTTCTTAGCTTCCCAAAGAGCTGGGAGCAAGATGCTTTGGGGCCCAACTCGCCCTTTGGAAAGAAGCTGCACATTGTGCCTTGCAGCTCTAGGGCAATGTATGACACGCAGAGCAGAAGATCCACTTCAGCAAGATCAGGCCTGCAAAGAAACTGCGTTTCACAGCCCTTTGTAACTGATGTCCCTGTAGGCAGGAAGCAAGATGCTTTGGGGCCCATCTCGCCCTTTGGAAAGAACACTTCACGTTGCGCCTTTCAGCTCTAGGGCAATGTAGCACTCCCAGAGCAGAAGTTCGTATTCAGCCAGATCAGGCCTGCAAAGAAACTGAGTTTCACAGGCCTTTGTAAGAGATGTTCCTGGTAGGCTGTAAGAGCACTGTGCAGAGCGAGTTGTTTCTTAGATTCCCAATGAGCTGGAACCAAGATGATTTGGGGCCCAACTCGCCCTTTGGAAAGAGGACTGCACGTTGCGCCTTTCAGCTCTAGGGCAATGTGGCACACCCAGAGCAGAAGTTCTACTTCAGCCAGATCAGGCCTGCAAAGAAACTGCGTTTCACAGGCCTTTGTAAGAGATATTCCCGGTAGGCTGTAAGAGCACTGTGCAGAGCGAGTTGTTTCTTAGCTTCCCAAAGATCTGGAAGCAAGATGCTTTGGGGCCCAACTCGCCCTTTTTAAAGGAGACTGCACGTTGTGCCTTTCAGCTCTAGGGCAATGTGGCACACCCAGAGCAGAAGTTCTACTTCAGCCAGATCAGGCCTGCAAAGAAACTGCGTTTCACAGGCCTTTGTAAGAGATGTTCCCGGTAGGCTGTAAGAGCTATGTGCAGAGTAAGTTGTTTCTTAGCATCGCAAAGAGCTGGAAGCAAGATTCTTTGGGGCCCAACTCGCCCTTTGGAAAGAAGCTGCACATTGTGCCTTTCATCTCTAGGGCAATGTAGCACACCCAGAGCAGAAGTTCTACTTCACCCAGATCAGGCCTGCAAAGAAACTGCGTTTCACAGGCCTTTGTAAGAGAGGTTCCAGGTAGGCTGTAAGAGGTCTGTGGAGAGCAAGTTGTTTCTTAGCTTTCCAAAGGCTGGAGGCAAGATGCTTTGGAGCCAAAGTCGCCCTTTGTTAAGAAGCCTGCACGTTGTGCCTTTCAGCTCCAGGGCAATGTGGCACACCCAGAGCAGACGTTCTCCTTCAGCCAGATGAGACCTGCAAAGAACTGCATTTCACAGGCCTTTGTAAGAGATGTTCCTGGTAGGCTGTAAGAGCACTGTTCAGGGCGAGTTGTTTCTTAGCTTCCCAAAGAGCTGGAAGCAAGATGCTTTTGGGCTCAACTCGCCCTTTGGAAAGAAGACTGCACGTTGTGCCTTTCAGCTCTAGGGCAATGTAGCACACTCAGAGCAGAAGTTCTACTTCAGCCAGATCAGGCCTGCAGAGATACTGCGTTTCAAAGGCCTTTTTAAGAGATGTTCCCGGTAGACTGTGAGAGAACTGTGCTGAGCAAGTTGTTTCTTAGCTTCCCAAGAGCTGGAAGCAAGATGCTTTGGGGCCCAAATCGCACTTTGGAAAGAAGACAGCACTTTGTGCCTTGCAGCTCTAGGGCAATGTAGGACACCCAGAGCAGAAGTTCAACTTCACCCAGATCAGGCCTGCAAAGAAAGTGCGTTTCACAGCCCTTTGTGACAGATGTCCCGGTAGACAGGAAGCAAGATGCTTTGGGGCTCAACTCGCCCTTTGGAAAGAAGACTGCACGTTGTGCCTTTCAGCTCTAGGGCAATGTGGCACACCCAGAGAAGAAGTTCTACTTCAGCCAGATCAGGACTGCAAAGAAACTACGTTTCACAGGCTTTTGTGAGAGATGTTCCCGGAAGGCTGTAAGAGCACTGTGCAGAGCGAGTTGTTTCTTATCTTCCCAAAGAGCTGGAACCAAGATGCTTTGGGGCCCAACTCGCCCTTTGGAAAGGAGACTGCACGTTGTGCCTTTCAGCTCTAGGGCAATGTGGCACACCCAGAGCAGAAGTTCTACTTCGGCAAGATGAGGCCTTCAAAGAAAAGGCGTTTCACAGGCCTTTGTAAGAGATGTTCCCGGTAGGCTGTAAGAGCTATGTGCAGAGCAAGTTGTTTCTTAGCTTTCCAAAGAGCTGGAAGCAAGATGCTTTGGGGCCCAACTCGCCCTTTGGAAAGAAGCTGCACATTGTGCCTTTCAGCTCTAGGGCAATGTAGCACACCCAGAGCAGAAGTTCTACTTCACCCAGATCAGGCCTGCAAAGAAATTGCGTTTCACAGGCCTTTGTAAGAGATGTTCCTGGTAGGCTGTAAGAGCACTGTTCAGGGCGAGTTGTTTCTTAGCTTCCCAAAGAGCTGGAAGCAAGATGCTTTTGGGCTCAACTCGCCCTTTGGAAAGAAGACTGCACGTTGTGCCTTTCAGCTCTAGGGCAATGTAGCACACCCAGAGCAGAAGTTCTACTTCAGCCAGATCAGGCCTGCAAAGATACTGCGTTTCAAAGGCCTTTTTAAGAGATGTTCCCGGTAGACTGTGAGAGAACTGTGCTGAGCGAGTTGTTTGTTAGCTTCCCAAGAGCTAGAAGCAAGATGCTTTGGGGCGCAAATCGCCCTTTGGAAAGAAGACAGCACTTTGTGCCTTGCAGCTCTAAGGCAATGTATGACACCCAGAGCAGAAGTTCTACATCAGACAGATCAGGCCTGCAAAGAAAGTGCGTTTCACAGACCTTTGTAACAGATGTTTCCGGTAGGCTGTAAGAGCACTGTGCAGAGCGAGTTGTTTCTTAGCTTCCCAAAGAGCTGGAAGCAAGATGCATTGGGGACCAACTCGCCGTTTGTTAAGAAGCCTGAACCTTGTGCCTTTAAGCTCCAGGGGATTGTAGCACACTCAGAGCAGAAAATCTACTTCAGCCAGATCAGGCCTGCAAAGAAACTGCGTTTCACAGGCTGTTGTAGCTGATGTTCCGGTTGGCTGGAAGTAAGATGCTTTGGGGCCCAACTCGTCCTTTGGAAAGAAGACTGCACGTTGTGCCTTCCAGCTCTAGGGCAATGTGGCACACCAAGAGCAGAAGTTCTACTTCAGCCAGATCAGGCTGCAAAGAAACTGCGTTTCACAGGCCTTTGTAAGAGATGTTCCCGGTAGGCTGTAAGAGCACTGTCCAGAGTGAGCTGTTTCTTAGCTTCCCAAAGAGCTGGAAGCAAGATGCTTTGGGACCCAACACGCCCTTTGGAAAGGAGACTGCATGTGGTGCTTTTCAGCTCTAGGGCAATGTGGCACACCCAGAGCAGAAGTTCTACTTCAGCCGGATGCGGCCTGGAAGGAAACTGCGTTTCACATGCCTTTCTAAGAGATGCTCCCGGTAGGCTGTAAGAGCACTGTGCAGAGCGAGTTGTTTCTTAGCTTGCCAAAGAGCTTGAAGCCAGATGCTTTGGGGCCCAACTCGCCCTTTGTTAAGAAGCCTGCACGTTGTGCCTTTCAGCTCAATGGCAATGTGGGACACCCAGAGCAGAAGTTCTACTTCAGCCAGAGCAGGCCTGCAAAGAAACTGCGTTTCACAGGCCGTTGTAAGAGATGCTCCCGGTAGACTGTGAGAGCACTGTGCAGAGCGAGTTGTTTCTTAGCTTCCCAAGAGCTGGAAGCAAGATGCTTTGGGGCCGAAATCGCCCTTTGGAAAGAAGACAGCACTTTGTGCCTTGCAGCTCTAGGGCAATGTAGGACACGCAGAGCAGAAGATGTACTTCAGCCATATCAGGCCTGCAAAGAAACTGCGTTTCACAGCCCTTTGTAACAGATGTCCCTGTAGGCAGGAAGCAAGATGCTTTAGGGCCCATCTCGCCCTATGGAAAGAAGACTGCACGTTGTGCCTTTCAGCTCTAGGGCAATGTAGCACACAGAGAGCAGAAGTTCTACTTCAGCCAGATCAGGCCTGCAAAGAAACTGCGTTTGACAGGCCTTTGTAAGAGATGTTCCTGGTAGGCTGTAAGAGCACTGTGCAGAGCCAGTTGTTTCTTAGATTCCAAGAGCTGGAAGCAAGATGCTTTGAGGTCCAACTCGCCCTTTGTAAAGGAGACAGCACGTTGTCCCTTTCAGCTCTAGGGCAATGTAGCACACCCAGAGCAGAAGTTCTACTTCAGCCAAATCAGGCCTGCAAAGAAACTGCGTTTCACAGGCCTTTGTAAGAGATGTTCCCGGTAGGCTGTAAGAGCTGTGTGCAGAGTAAGTTGTTTCTTAGCTTCCCAAAGAGCTGGAAGCAAGATGCTTTGGGGCCCAACTCGCCCTTTGGAAAGAAGCTGCACATTGTGCCTTTCATCTCTAGGGCAATGTAGCACACACAGAGCAGAAGTTCTACTTCAGAGAGAACAGGCCTGCAAAGAAACTGCGTTTCACATGCCTTTGTAAGCGATGTTCCCGGTAGGTTGTAAGAGCACTGTGTAGAGCGATTTGTTTCTTAGCTTCCGAAAGAGCTGGAAGCAACATGCTATGGGGCCCAACTCGGCCTTTGGAAAGGAGACTGCACAGTGTGCCTTTCAGCTCTAGGGCAATGTAGCACACTCAGAGCAGAAGATCTACTTCTGCCAGAGCAGGCCTGCAAAGAACCTGCGTTTCACAGGCCTTTGTAAGAGATGTTCCCGGTAGGCTGTAAGACCACTGTGCAGAGCGAGTTGTTTCCCAGCTTCCCAAAGATCTGCAAGCAAGATGCTTTGGGGCCCAAGTCGCCCTTTGGAAAGAAGCTGCACATTGTGCCTTTCAGCTCTAGGGCAGTGTAGCACACCCAGAGCAGAAGTTCTACTTCAGCCAGATCAGGCCTGCAAAGAAACTGCGTTTCACAGGCCTCTGTAACAGATGTACCGCTAGGCAGGAAGCAAGATGCTTTGGGGCCCAACTCGCCCTTTGGAAAGAAGACTGCACGTTGTGCCTTTCAGCCCTAGGGCAATGTGGCACACCCAGAGCAGAAGTTCTACTTCAGCCAGAACAGGCCTGCAAAGGAACTGCGTTTCACATGCCTTTGTAAGAGATGTTCCCGGTAGGCTGTAAGAGCACTGTGCAGAGCGAGTTGTTATTTAGCTTCCGAAAGAGATGAAAGCAAGATGCTTTGGGGCCCATCTCGACCTTTGGAAAGGAGACTGCACGTTGTGCCTTTCAGCTCTAGGGCAATGTGGCACACCCAGAGCAGAAGTTCTACTTCAGCCAGATCAGGCCTGCAAAGAAACTGAGTTTCACAGTCCTTTGTAAGACATGTTCCCCCTAGGCTGTAAGAGCACTGTGCAGAGCGAGTTGTTTCTTAGCTTCCCAAAGAGCTGAATGCAAGATGCTTTGGGGCCCAACTCGTCCTTTGGAAAGAAGACAGAACTTTGTGCCTTGCAGCTCTAAGGTAAGGTAGCACACCCAGAGCAGAAGTTCTACTTAGCCAGATCAGGCCTGCAAAGAAACTGCGTTTCACAGTCCTTTGTAAGACATGTTCCCCCTAGGCTGTAAGAGCACTGTGCAGAGCGAGTTGTTTCTTAGCTTCCCAAAGAGCTGCAAGCAAGATGCTTTGGGGACCAACTCGCCCTTTGGAAAGGAGACTGCACGTTGTGCCTTTCAGCCCTAGGGCAATGTGGCACACCCAGAGCAGAAGTTCTACTTCAGCCAGATCAGGCCTGCAAAGAAACTGAGTTTCACAGGCCTTTGTAAGAGTTGTTCCCGGTAGGCTGTAAGAACACTGTGCAGAGCGAGTTGTTTCCCAGCTTCCCAAAGATCTGCAAGCAAGATGCTTTGGGCCCCAGCTCACCTTTTGGAAAGGAGACTGCACGTTGTGCCTTTCAGTTCTAGGGCAATGTGGCACACCCAGAGCAGAAGTTCTACTCCAGCCACATGACGCCTGCAAAGAAACTGCATTTCACAGGCCTTTGTAACAGATGTCCCGGTAGGCTGGAAGCAAGATGCTTTGGGGCCCAACTCGCCTTTTGGAAAGAAGACTGCACATTGTGCCGTTCGGCTTAGGGCAATGTAGCACACCCAGAGCAGAAGTTCTACTTCAACCAGATCAGGCCTGCAAGGAAACTGCGTTTCACAGGTCTTTGTAAGGGATGTTCCCGGTAGGCTGTAAGAGCACTGTGCAGAGCGAGTTGTTTCCCAGCTTCCCAAAGATCTGCAAGCAAGATGCTTTGGATCCCAACTCACCTTTTGGAAAGGAGACTGCACGTTGTGCCTTTCAGCTCTAGGGCAATGTGGCACACCCAGAGCAGAAGTTCTACTTCAGCCAGGTGAGGCCTGCAAAGAAACTGCGTTTCACAGGCCTTTGTAAGGGATGTTCCCGGTAGGCTGTAAGAGCACTGTGCAGAGCGAGTTGTTTCTTAGCTTCCCAAAGAGCTGGAAGCAAGATGCTTTGGGGCCCAAATCGCCCTTTGGAAAGAAGACAGCACTTTGTGCCTTGCAGCTCTAGGGCAAGGTATCACACCCAGAGCAGAAGTTCTACTTCAGCCAGATCAGGCCTGCAAAGAAACTGCGTTTCACAGGCCTCTGTAACAGATGTCCCGCTAGGCAGGAAGCAAGATGCTTTGGGGCCCAACTCGCCCTTTGGAAAGAAGACTGCACGTTGTGCCTTTCAGCCCTAGTGCAATGTGGCACACCCAGAGCAGAAGTTCTACTTCAGCCAGATCAGGCCTGCAAGGAAACTGCGTTTCACAGGCCTTTGTAAGAGATGTTCCCGGTAGGCTGTAAGAACACTGTGCAGAGCGAGCTGTTTCTTAGCTTCCCAAAGAGCTCTAAGCAAATGCTTTGGGGCCCAACTCGCCCTTTGTTAAGAAGCCTGCACGTTGTGCCTTTCAGCTCTATGGCCATGTAGCACACTCAGAGCAGAAGTTCTACTTCAGCCAGATCAGGCCTGCAAAGGAACTGCGTTTCACATGCCTTTGTAAGAGATGTTCCCGGTAGGCTGTAAGAGCACTGTGCAGAGCGAGTTGTTATTTAGCTTCCGAAAGAGATGGAAGCAAGATGCTTTGGGGCCCATCACGACCTTTGGAAAGGAGAGTGCACGTTGTGCCTTTCATCTCTAGGGCAATGTGGCACACCCAGAGCAGAAGTTCTACTCCAGCCAGGTGAGGTCTGCAAAGAAACTGCGTTTCACAGGCCTTTGTAAGAGATGTTCCCGGTAGGCTGTAAGAGCACTGTGCAGAGCGAGTTGTTTCTTAGCTTACCAAAGACCTGGAAGCAAGATGCTCTGGGGCCCAACTCGGCATCTGTTAAGAAGCCTGCACGTTGTGCCTTTCAGCTCTAGGGCAATGTGGCACACCCAGAGCAGAAGTTCTACTTCAGCTAGATGAGGCCTGCAAAGAAAGTGCGTTTCACAGGCCTTTGTAAGAGATGTTCCCGGTAGGCTGTCAGAGCACTGTGCAGAGCGAGTTGTTTCTTAGCTTCCCAAAGATCTGCAAGCAAGATGCTTTGGGGACCAACTCGACCTTTGAAAAGGAGACTGCACGTTGTGCCTTTCAGCCCTAGGGCAATGTGGCTCACACAGAGCAGAAGTTCTTCTTCAGCCAGGTCAGGCCTGCAAAGAAACTGAGTTTCACAGGCCTTTGTAAGAGTTGTTCCTGGTAGGCTGTAAGAACACTGTGCAGAGCGAGTTGTTTCATAACTTCCCAAAGAGCTGCAAGCAAGATGCTTTGGGGCCCAACTCGCCCTTTGTTAAGAAGCCTGCACGTTGTGCCTTCCAGCTCTATGGCAATGTAGCACACTCAGAGCAGAAGTTCTACTTCAGCCAGAAAAGGCCTGCAAAGAAACGGCGTTTCACAGGCCTTTGTAACAGATGTTCCCTGTAAGCTGTAAGAGCAGTGTGCAGAGCGAGTTGTTTCTTAGCTTCCCAAAGAGCTGGAAGCAAGATGCATTGGGGCCCAACTCGCCCTTTGGAAAGGAGACTGCACGTTCTGCCTTTCAGCTCTAGGGCAATGTAGCTGCACCCAAAGCAGATGTTCTACTTCAGCCAGCTCAGGCCTGCAAAGAAACTGCGTATCACAGTCCTTTGTGAGAGATGTTCACAGTAGGCTGTAAGAGCACTGTGCAGAGCGAGCTGTTTCTTAGCTTCCCAAAGAGCTGGAAGCAAGATGCTTTGGGGCCCAACTCGCACTTTGTTAAGAAGCCTGCACATTGTGCCTTTCAGCTCTATGGCAGTGTAGCACACACAGAGCAGAAGTTCTACTTCAGAGAGAACAGGCCTGCAAAGAAACTGCGTTTCACATGCCTTTGTAAGAGATGTTCCCGGTAGGCTGTAAGAGCACTGTGTAGAGCGATTTGTTTCTTAGCTTCCGAAAGAGCTGGAAGCAACATGCTATGGGGCCCAACTCGGCCTTTGGAAAGGAGACTGCACAGTGTGCCTTTCAGCTCTAGGGCAATGTGGCACACTCAGAGCAGAAGATCTACTTCTGCCAGAGCAGGCCTGCAAAGAACCTGCGTTTCACAGGCCTTTGTAAGAGATGTTCCCGGTAGGCTGTAAGACCACTGTGCAGAGCGAGTTGTTTCCCAGCTTCCCAAAGATCTGCAAGCAAGATGCTTTGGGGCCCAAGTCGCCCTTTGGAAAGAAGCTGCACATTGTGCCTTTCAGCTCTAGGGCAGTGTAGCACACCCAGAGCAGAAGTTCTACTTCAGCCAGATCAGGCCTGCAAAGAAACTGCGTTTCACAGGCCTTTTTAATGGATGTTCCCGGTTGGCTGTAAGAGCACTGTGCAGAGCGAGTTGTTTCTTAGCTTCCCAAAGAGCTGGAGACAAGATGCTTCGGGGCCCAAATCGCCCTTTGGAAAGAAGACAGCACTTTGTGCCTTGCAGCTCTAGGGCAAGGTAGCACACCCAGAGCAGAAGTTCTACTTCAGCCAGATCAGGCCTGCAAAGAAACTGCGTTTCACAGGCCTCTGTAACAGATGTCCCGCTAGGCAGGAAGCAAGATGCTTTGGGGCCCAACTCGCCCTTTGGAAAGAAGACTGCACGTTGTGCCTTTCAGCCCTAGGGCAATGTGGCACACCCAGAGCAGAAGTTCTACTTCAGCCAGAACAGGCCTGCAAAGGAACTGCGTTTCACATGCCTTTGTAAGAGATGTTCCCGGTAGGCTGTAAGAGCACTGTGCAGAGCGAGTTGTTATTTAGCTTCCGAAAGAGATGAAAGCAAGATGCTTTGGGGCCCATCTCGACCTTTGGAAAGGAGACTGCACGTTGTGCCTTTCAGCTCTAGGGCAATGTGGCACACCCAGAGCAGAAGTTCTACTTCAGCCAGATCAGGCCTGCAAAGAAACTGAGTTTCACAGTCCTTTGTAAGACATGTTCCCCCTAGGCTGTAAGAGCACTGTGCAGAGCGAGTTGTTTCTTAGCTTCCCAAAGAGCTGAATGCAAGATGCTTTGGGGCCCAACTCGTCCTTTGGAAAGAAGACAGAACTTTGTGCCTTGCAGCTCTAAGGTAAGGTAGCACACCCAGAGCAGAAGTTCTACTTCAGCCAGATCAGGCCTGCAAAGAAACTGCGTTTCACAGTCCTTTGTAAGACATGCTCCCCCTAGGCTGTAAGAGCACTGTGCAGAGCGAGTTGTTTCTTAGCTTCCCAAAGAGCTGCAAGCAAGATGCTTTGGGGACCAACTCGCCCTTTGGAAAGGAGACTGCACGTTGTGCCTTTCAGCCCTAGGGCAATGTGGCACACCCAGAGCAGAAGTTCTACTTCAGCCAGATCAGGCCTGCAAAGAAACTGAGTTTCACAGGCCTTTGTAAGAGTTGTTCCCGGTAGGCTGTAAGAACACTGTGCAGAGCGAGTTGTTTCCCAGCTTCCCAAAGATCTGCAAGCAAGATGCTTTGGGCCCCAGCTCACCTTTTGGAAAGGAGACTGCACGTTGTGCCTTTCAGTTCTAGGGCAATGTGGCACACCCAGAGCAGAAGTTCTACTCCAGCCACATGACGCCTGCAAAGAAACTGCATTTCACAGGCCTTTGTAACAGATGTCCCGGTAGGCTGGAAGCAAGATGCTTTAGGGCCCAATTCGCCTTTTGGAAAGAAGACTGCACATTGTGCCGTTCAGCTTAGGGCAATGTAGCACACCCAGAGCAGAAGTTCTACTTCAACCAGATCAGGCCTGCAAAGAAGCTGCGTTTCACAGGTCTTTGTAAGGGATGTTCCCGGTAGGCTGTAAGAGCACTGTGCAGAGCGAGTTGTTTCCCAGCTTCCCAAAGATCTGCAAGCAAGATGCTTTGGATCCCAACTCACCTTTTGGAAAGGAGACTGCACGTTGTGCCTTTCAGCTCTAGGGCAATGTGGCACACCCAGAGCAGAAGTTCTACTTCAGCCAGGTGAGGCCTGCAAAGAAACTGCGTTTCACAGGCCTTTGTAAGGGATGTTCCCGGTAGGCTGTAAGAGCACTGTGCAGAGCGAGTTGTTTCTTAGCTTCCCAAAGAGCTGGAAGCAAGATGCTTTGGGGCCCAAATCGCCCTTTGGAAAGAAGACAGCACTTTGTGCCTTGCAGCTATAGGGCAAGGTATCACACCCAGAGCAGAAGTTCTACTTCAGCCAGATCAGGCCTGCAAAGAAACTGCATTACACAGGCCTCTGTAACAGATGTCCCGCTAGGCAGGAAGCAATATGCTTTGGGGCCCAATTCGCCCTTTGGAAAGAAGACTGCACGTTGTGCCTTTCAGCCCTAGTGCAATGTGGCACACCCAGAGCAGAAGTTCTAATTCAGCCAGATCAGGCCTGCAAGGAAACTGCGTTTCACAGGCCTTTGTAAGAGATGTTCCCGGTAGGCTGTAAGAACACTGTGCAGAGCGAGCTGTTTCTTAGCTTCCCAAAGAGCTCTAAGCAAATGCTTTGGGGCCCAACTCGCCCTTTGTTAAGAATCCTGCACGTTGTGCCTTTCAGCTCTATGGCCATGTAGCACACTCAGAGCAGAAGTTCTACTTCAGCCAGAACAGGCCTGCAAAGGAACTGCGTTTCACATGCCTTTGTAAGAGATGTTCCCGGTAGGCTGTAAGAGCACTGTGCAGAGCGAGTTGTTATTTAGCTTCCGAAAGAGATGGAAGCAAGATGCTTTGGGGCCGATCACGACATTTGGAAAGGAGAGTGCACGTTGTGCCTTTCAGCCCTAGTGCAATGTGGCACACCCAGAGCAGAAGTTCTACTTCAGCCAGAGCAGGCCTGCAAAGAACCTGCGTTTCACAGGCCTTTGTAAGAGATGTTCCCAGTGGGCTGTAAGACCACTGTGCAGAGCGAGTTGTTTCCCAGCTTCCCAAAGATCTGCAAGCAAGATGCTTTGGGGCCCAAGTCGCCCTTTGTTAAGAAGCCGGCACGTTGTGGCTTTCAGCTCTAGGACAATGTAGCACACCCAGAGCAGAAGTTCTACTTCAGCCAGATCAGGCCTGCAAAGAAACCGCGTTTCACTGGCCTTTGTAGGAGATGTTCCCGGTAGGCTGTAAGAGCACTGTTGCGAGCGACTTGTTTCTTAGCTTCCCAAAGAGCTGAAAGCAAGATGATTTGGGGCCCAACTCGCCATTTGGAAAGAAGACAGAACTTTGCGCCTTGCAGCTCTAAGGCAAGGTAGCACACCCAGAGCAGAAGTTCTACTTCAGCCAGATCAGGCCTACACAGAAACTGTGTTTCACAGGCCTCTGTAAGAGAAGTTCCCGGTAGGCTGTAAGAGCACTGTGCAGAGTAAGTTGTTTCTTTGCTTCCCAAAGAGCTGGAAGCAAGATGCATTGGGGCCAACTCGCCATTTGTTAAGAAGCCTGAACGTTGTGACTTTCAGCTCTAGGGGATTTTAGAACACTCAGAGCAGAAATTCCACTTCAGCCAGCTCAGGCCTGGAAATAAACTGCGTTTCACAGGCCTTTGTAGCAGATGTCACGGTTGGCTGGAAGCAAGAGGCTTTCGGGCCCAACTCGCCCTTTGTTAAGAAGCCTGCACGTTGTGCCTTTCAGCTCCAGGGCAATGTGGCACACCCAGAGCAGACGTTCTCCTTCAGCCAGATGAGAATTGCAAGGAACTGCATTTCACAGGCCTTTGTAAGAGATGTTCCTGGTAGGCTGTAAGAGCACTGTTCAGGGCGAGTTGTTTCTTAGCTTCTCAAAGAGCTGGAAGCAAGATGCTTTTGGGCTCAACTCGCCCTTTGGAAAGGAGACTGCACGTTGTGCCTTTCAGATCTAGGGCAATGTAGCACACCCAGAGCAGAAGTTCTTCTTCAGCCAGATCAGGCCTGCAAAGATACTGCGTTTCAAAGGCCTTTTTAAGAGATGTTCCCGGTAGACTGTGAGAGAACTGTGCTGAGCGAGTTGTTTGTTAGCTTCCCAAGAGCTGGAAGCAAGATGCTTTGGGGCGCAAATCGCCCTTTGGAAAGAAGACAGCACTTTGTGCCTTGCAGCTCTAAGGCAATGTATGACACCCAGAGCAGAAGTTCTACATCAGACAGATCAGGCCTGCAAAGAAAGTGCGTTTCACAGACCTTTGTAACAGATGTCCCGGTAGGCAGGAAGCAAGATGCTTTCGGTCCCATCTCGCCCTTTGGAAAGTACACTGCACGTTGTGCCTTTGAGCTGTAGGGCAATGTAGCACACCCAGAGGAGAAGTTCTACTTCAGCCAGATCAGGCCTGCAAGGAAACTGCGTTTCACAGGCCTTTGGAAGAGATGTTTCCGGTAGGCTGTAAGAGCACTGTGCAGAGCGAGTTGTTTCTTAGCTTCCCAAAGAGCTGGAAGCAAGATGCATTGGGGCCCAACTCGCCGTTTGTTAAGAAGCCTGAACCTTGTGCCTTTCAGCTCTAGGGGATTGTAGCACACTCAGAGCAGAAAATCTACTTCAGCCAGATCTGGCCTGCAAAGAAACTGCGTTTCACAGGCTGTTGTAGCTGATGTTCCGGTTGGCTGGAAGCAAGATGCTTTGGGGCCCAACTCGTCCTTTGGAAACAAGACTGCACGTTGTGCCTTCCAGCTCTAGGGCAATGTGGCACACCAAGAGCAGAAGTTCTACTTCAGCCAGATCAGGCTGCAAAGAAACTGCGTTTCACAGGCCTTTGTAAGAGATGTTCCCGGTAGGCTGTAAGAGCACTGTCCAGAGTGAGCTGTTTCTTAGCTTTCCAAAGAGCTGGAAGCAAGATGCTTTGGGACACAACACGCCCTTTGGAAAGAAGACTGCATGTGGTGCCTTTCAGCTCTAGGGCAATGTGGCACACCCAGAGCAGAAGTTCTACTTCAGCCGGATGAGGCCTGCAAGGAAACTGCGTTTCACATGCCTTTGTAAGAGATGCTCCCGGTAGGCTGTAAGAGCACAGTGCAGAGCGAGTTGTTTCTTAGCTTCCCAAAGAGCTGGAAGCAAGATGCTCTGGGGCCCAACTCGCCCTTTGGAAAGAAGCCTGCACGTTGTGCCTTTCAGCTCTATGGCAATGTGGCACACCCAGAGCAGAAGTTCTACTTCAGCCAGAGCAGGCCTGCAAAGAAACTGCGTTTCACAGGCCGTTTTAAGAGATGTTCCCGGTAGACTGTGAGAGCACTGTGCAGAGCGAGTTGTTTCT
Source organism: Equus caballus (assembly GCF_041296265.1). NCBI lineage: Eukaryota > Metazoa > Chordata > Mammalia > Perissodactyla > Equidae > Equus > Equus caballus. Next base: position 19,590,444 of record NC_091695.1, read on the forward strand.
TAGCTTCCCAAGAGCTGGAAGGAAGATGCTTTTGGGCCGAAATCGCCCTTTGGAAAGAAGACAGCACTTTGTGCCTTGCAGCTCTAGGGCAATGTAGGACACGCAGAGCAGAAGATGTACTTCAGCCAGATGAGGCCTGCAAAGAAACTGCGTTTCACAGTTCTTTGTAACAGATGTCCCTGTAGGCAGGAAGCAAGATGCTTTGGGGCCCATCTCGCCCTTTGGAAAGAAGACTGCACGTTGTGCCTTTCAGCTCTAGGGCAATGTAGCACACCCAGAGCAGAAGTTCTACTTCAGCCAGATCAGGCCTGCAAAGAACCTGCGTTTGACAGGCATTTTTAAGAGATGTTCCTGGTAGGCTGTAAGAGCACTGTGCAGAGCCAGTTGTTTCTTAGCTTCCAAGAGCTGGAAGCAAGATGCTTTGAGGTCCAACTCGCCCTTTGGAAAGGAGACAGCACATTGTCCCTTTCAGCTCTAGGGCAATGTAGCACACCCAGAGCAGAAGTTCTACTTCAGCCAGATCAGGCCTGCAAAGAAACTGCGTTTCACAGGCCTTTGTAAGAGATGTTCCCGGTAGGCTGTAAGAGCTGTGTGCAGAGTAAGTTGTTTCTTAGCTTCCCAACGAGCTGGAAGCAAGATGCATTGGGGCCAACTCGCCGTTTGTTAAGAAGCCTGAACGCTGTGACTTTCAGCTCTAGGGGATTGTAGCACACTCAGAGCAGAAATTCTACTTCAGCCAGCTCAGGCCTGGAAATAAACTGCGTTTCACAGGCCTTTGTAGCAGATGTCACGGTTGGCTGGAAGCAAGATGCTATGGGGCCCAACTCGCCATTTGGAAAGAAGCTGCACATTGTGCCTTGCAGCTCTAGGGCAATGTATGATACGCAGAGCAGAAGTTCCACTTCAGCAAGATCAGGCCTGCAAAGAAACTGCCTTTCACAGCCCTTTGTAACTGATGTCCCTGTAGGCAGGAAGCAAGATGCTTTGGGGCCCATCTCGCCCTTTGGAAAGAACACTGCACGTTGTGCCTTTCAGCTCTAGGGCAATGTAGCACACCCAGAGCAGAAGTTCGTATTCAGCCAGATCAGGCCTGCAAAGAAACTGAGTTTCACAGGCCTTTGTAAGAGATGTTCCTGGTAGGCTGGAAGAGCACTGTGCAGAGCGAGTTGTTTCTTAGCTTCCCAATGAGCTGGAACCAAGATGCTTTGGGGCCCAACTCGCCCTTTTTAAAGGAGACTGCACGTTGTGCCTTTCAGCTCTAGGGCAATGTGGCACACCCAGAGCAGAAGTTCTACTTCAGCCAGATCAGGCCTGCAAAGAAACTGCGTTTCACAGGCCTTTGTAAGAGATGTTCCTGGTAGGCTGTAAGAGCACTGTTCAGGGCGAGTTGTTTCTTAGCTTCCCAAAGAGCTGGAAGCAAGATGCTTTTGGGCTCAACTCGCCCTTTGGAAAGAAGACTGCACGTTGTGCCTTTCAGCTCTAGGGCAATGTAGCACACTCAGAGCAGAAGTTCTACTTCAGCCAGATCAGGCCTGCAGAGATACTGCGTTTCAAAGGCCTTTTTAAGAGATGTTCCCGGTAGACTGTGAGAGAACTGTGCTGAGTGAGTTGTTTCTTAGCTCCCCAAGAGCTGGAAGCAAGATGCTTTGGGGCCCAAATCGCCCTTTGGGAAGAAGACAGCACTTTGTGCCTTGCAGCTCTAGGGCAATGTAGGACACCCAGAGCAGAAGTACAACTTCACCCAGATCAGGCCTGCAAAGAAAGTGCGTTTCACAGCCCTTTGTGACAGATGTCCCGGTAGGCAGGAAGCAAGATGCTTTGGGGCCCAACTCGTCCTTTGGAAACAAGACTGCACGTTGTGCCTTCCAGCTCTAGGGCAATGTGGCACACCAAGAGCAGAAGTTCTACTTCAGCCAGATCAGGCTGCAAAGAAACTGCGTTTCACAGGCCTTTGTAAGAGATGTTCCCGGTAGGCTGTAAGAGCACTGTCCAGAGTGAGCTGTTTCTTAGCTTCCCAAAGAGCTGGAAGCAAGATGCTTTGGGACACAACACGCCCTTTGGAAAGAAGACTGCATGTGGTGCCTTTCAGCTCTAGGGCAATGTGGCACACCCAGAGCAGAAGTTCTACTTCAGCCGGATGAGGCCAACAAGGAAACTGCGTTTCACATGCCTTTGTAAGAGATGCTCCCGGTAGGCTGTAAGAGCACAGTGCAGAGCGAGTTGTTTCTTAGCTTCCCAAAGAGCTGGAAGCAAGATGCTCTGGGGCCCAACTCGCCCTTTGGAAAGAAGCCTGCACGTTGTGCCTTTCAGCTCTATGGCAATGTGGCACACCCAGAGCAGAAGTTCTACTTCAGCCAGAGCAGGCCTGCAAAGAAACTGCGTTTCACAGGCCGTTGTAAGAGATGTTCCCGGTAGACTGTGAGAGCACTGTGCAGAGCGAGTTGTTTCTTAGCTTCCCAAGAGCTGGAAGGAAGATGCTTTTTGGCCGAAATCGCCCTTTGGAAAGAAGACAGCACTTTGTGCCTTGCAGCTCTAGGGCAATGTAGGACACGCAGAGCAGAAGATGTACTTCAGCCAGATGAGGCCTGCAAAGAAACTGCGTTTCACAGTTCTTTGTAACAGATGTCCCTGTAGGCAGGAAGCAAGATGCTTTGGGGCCCATCTCGCCCTTTGGAAAGAAGACTGCACGTTGTGCCTTTCAGCTCTAGGGCAATGTAGCACACCCAGAGCAGAAGTTCTACTTCAGCCAGATCAGGCCTGCAAAGAACCTGCGTTTGACAGGCATTTTTAAGAGATGTTCCTGGTAGGCTGTAAGAGCACTGTGCAGAGCCAGTTGTTTCTTAGCTTCCAAGAGCTGGAAGCAAGATGCTTTGAGGTCCAACTCGCCCTTTGGAAAGGAGACAGCACATTGTCCCTTTCAGCTCTAGGGCAATGTAGCACACCCAGAGCAGAAGTTCTACTTCAGCCAGATCAGGCCTGCAAAGAAACTGCGTTTCACAGGCCTTTGTAAGAGATGTTCCCGGTAGGCTTTAAGAGCTGTGTGCAGAGTAAGTTGTTTCTTAGCTTCCCAAAGAGCTGGAAGCAAGATGCATTGGGGCCAACTCGCCGTTTGTTAAGAAGCCTGAACGTTGTGACTTTCAGCTCTAGGGGATTGTAGCACACTCAGAGCAGAAATTCTACTTCAGCCAGCTCAGGCCTGGAAATAAACTGCGTTTCACAGGCCTTTGTAGCAGATGTCCCGGTAGGCAGGAAGCAAGATGCTTTGGGGCTCAACTCGCCCTTTGGAAAGAAGACTGCACGTTGTGCCTTTCAGCTCTAGGGCAATGTGGCACACCCAGAGAAGAAGTTCTACTTCAGCCAGATCAGGACTGCAAAGAAACTGCGTTTCACAGGCTTTTGTGAGAGATGTTCCCGGTAGGCTGTAAGAGCACTGTGCAGAGCGAGTTGTTTCTTATCTTCCCAAAGAGCTGGAACCAAGATGCTTTGGGGCCCAACTCGCCCTTTGGAAAGGAGACTGCACGTTGTGCCTTTCAGCTCTAGGGCAATGTGGCACACCCAGAGCAGAAGTTCTACTTCGGCAAGATGAGGCCTTCAAAGAAAATGCGTTTCACAGGCCTTTGTAAGAGATGATCCCGGTAGGCGGTAAGAGCTATGTGCAGAGCGAGTTGTTTCTTAGCTTCCCAAAGAGCTGGGAGCAAGATGCTTTGGGGCCCAACTCGCCCTTTGGAAAGAAGCTGCACATTGTGCCTTGCAGCTCTAGGGCAATGTATGACACGCAGAGCAGAAGATCCACTTCAGCAAGATCAGGCCTGCAAAGAAACTGCGTTTCACAGCCCTTTGTAACTGATGTCCCTGTAGGCAGGAAGCAAGATGCTTTGGGGCCCATCTCGCCCTTTGGAAAGAACACTTCACGTTGCGCCTTTCAGCTCTAGGGCAATGTAGCACTCCCAGAGCAGAAGTTCGTATTCAGCCAGATCAGGCCTGCAAAGAAACTGAGTTTCACAGGCCTTTGTAAGAGATGTTCCTGGTAGGCTGTAAGAGCACTGTGCAGAGCGAGTTGTTTCTTAGATTCCCAATGAGCTGGAACCAAGATGATTTGGGGCCCAACTCGCCCTTTGGAAAGAGGACTGCACGTTGCGCCTTTCAGCTCTAGGGCAATGTGGCACACCCAGAGCAGAAGTTCTACTTCAGCCAGATCAGGCCTGCAAAGAAACTGCGTTTCACAGGCCTTTGTAAGAGATATTCCCGGTAGGCTGTAAGAGCACTGTGCAGAGCGAGTTGTTTCTTAGCTTCCCAAAGATCTGGAAGCAAGATGCTTTGGGGCCCAACTCGCCCTTTTTAAAGGAGACTGCACGTTGTGCCTTTCAGCTCTAGGGCAATGTGGCACACCCAGAGCAGAAGTTCTACTTCAGCCAGATCAGGCCTGCAAAGAAACTGCGTTTCACAGGCCTTTGTAAGAGATGTTCCCGGTAGGCTGTAAGAGCTATGTGCAGAGTAAGTTGTTTCTTAGCATCCCAAAGAGCTGGAAGCAAGATTCTTTGGGGCCCAACTCGCCCTTTGGAAAGAAGCTGCACATTGTGCCTTTCATCTCTAGGGCAATGTAGCACACCCAGAGCAGAAGTTCTACTTCACCCAGATCAGGCCTGCAAAGAAACTGCGTTTCACAGGCCTTTGTAAGAGAGGTTCCAGGTAGGCTGTAAGAGGTCTGTGGAGAGCAAGTTGTTTCTTAGCTTTCCAAAGGCTGGAGGCAAGATGCTTTGGAGCCAAAGTCGCCCTTTGTTAAGAAGCCTGCACGTTGTGCCTTTCAGCTCCAGGGCAATGTGGCACACCCAGAGCAGACGTTCTCCTTCAGCCAGATGAGACCTGCAAAGAACTGCATTTCACAGGCCTTTGTAAGAGATGTTCCTGGTAGGCTGTAAGAGCACTGTTCAGGGCGAGTTGTTTCTTAGCTTCCCAAAGAGCTGGAAGCAAGATGCTTTTGGGCTCAACTCGCCCTTTGGAAAGAAGACTGCACGTTGTGCCTTTCAGCTCTAGGGCAATGTAGCACACTCAGAGCAGAAGTTCTACTTCAGCCAGATCAGGCCTGCAGAGATACTGCGTTTCAAAGGCCTTTTTAAGAGATGTTCCCGGTAGACTGTGAGAGAACTGTGCTGAGCAAGTTGTTTCTTAGCTTCCCAAGAGCTGGAAGCAAGATGCTTTGGGGCCCAAATCGCCCTTTGGAAAGAAGACAGCACTTTGTGCCTTGCAGCTCTAGGGCAATGTAGGACACCCAGAGCAGAAGTTCAACTTCACCCAGATCAGGCCTGCAAAGAAAGTGCGTTTCACAGCCCTTTGTGACAGATGTCCCGGTAGACAGGAAGCAAGATGCTTTGGGGCTCAACTCGCCCTTTGGAAAGAAGACTGCACGTTGTGCCTTTCAGCTCTAGGGCAATGTGGCACACCCAGAGAAGAAGTTCTACTTCAGCCAGATCAGGACTGCAAAGAAACTACGTTTCACAGGCTTTTGTGAGAGATGTTCCCGGAAGGCTGTAAGAGCACTGTGCAGAGCGAGTTGTTTCTTATCTTCCCAAAGAGCTGGAACCAAGATGCTTTGGGGCCCAACTCGCCCTTTGGAAAGGAGACTGCACGTTGTGCCTTTCAGCTCTAGGGCAATGTGGCACACCCAGAGCAGAAGTTCTACTTCGGCAAGATGAGGCCTTCAAAGAAAAGGCGTTTCACAGGCCTTTGTAAGAGATGTTCCCGGTAGGCTGTAAGAGCTATGTGCAGAGCAAGTTGTTTCTTAGCTTTCCAAAGAGCTGGAAGCAAGATGCTTTGGGGCCCAACTCGCCCTTTGGAAAGAAGCTGCACATTGTGCCTTTCAGCTCTAGGGCAATGTAGCACACCCAGAGCAGAAGTTCTACTTCACCCAGATCAGGCCTGCAAAGAAATTGCGTTTCACAGGCCTTTGTAAGAGATGTTCCCGGTAGGCGGTAAGAGCTATGTGCAGAGCGAGTTGTTTCTTAGCTTCCCAAAGAGCTGGGAGCAAGATGCTTTGGGGCCCAACTCGCCCTTTGGAAAGAAGGTGCACATTGTGCCTTTCATCTCTAGGGCAAGGTAGCACACCCAGAGCAGAAGTTCTACTTCACCCAGATCAGGCCTGCAGAGAAACTGCGTTTCACAGGCCTTTGTAAGAGAGGTTCCAGGTAGGCTGTAAGAGGTCTGTGCAGAGCAAGTTGTTTCTTAGCTTTCCAAAGGCTGGAGGCAAGATGCTTTGGAGCCAAACTCGCCCTTTGTTAAGAAGCCTGCACATAGTGACTTTCAGCTCCAGGGCAATGTGGCACACCCAGAGCAGACGTTCTCCTTCAGCCAGATGAGACTTGCAAGGAACTGCATTTCACAGGCCTTTGTAAGAGATGTTCCTGGTAGGCTGTAAGAGCACTGTTCAGGGCGAGTTGTTTCTTAGCTTCCCAAAGAGCTGGAAGCAAGATGCTTTTGGGCTCAACTCGCCCTTTGGAAAGAAGACTGCACGTTGTGCCTTTCAGCTCTAGGGCAATGTAGCACACCCAGAGCAGAAGTTCTACTTCAGCCAGATCAGGCCTGCAAAGATACTGCGTTTCAAAGGCCTTTTTAAGAGATGTTCCCGGTAGACTGTGAGAGAACTGTGCTGAGCGAGTTGTTTGTTAGCTTCCCAAGAGCTAGAAGCAAGATGCTTTGGGGCGCAAATCGCCCTTTGGAAAGAAGACAGCACTTTGTGCCTTGCAGCTCTAAGGCAATGTATGACACCCAGAGCAGAAGTTCTACATCAGACAGATCAGGCCTGCAAAGAAAGTGCGTTTCACAGACCTTTGTAACAGATGTTTCCGGTAGGCTGTAAGAGCACTGTGCAGAGCGAGTTGTTTCTTAGCTTCCCAAAGAGCTGGAAGCAAGATGCATTGGGGACCAACTCGCCGTTTGTTAAGAAGCCTGAACCTTGTGCCTTTAAGCTCCAGGGGATTGTAGCACACTCAGAGCAGAAAATCTACTTCAGCCAGATCAGGCCTGCAAAGAAACTGCGTTTCACAGGCTGTTGTAGCTGATGTTCCGGTTGGCTGGAAGTAAGATGCTTTGGGGCCCAACTCGTCCTTTGGAAAGAAGACTGCACGTTGTGCCTTCCAGCTCTAGGGCAATGTGGCACACCAAGAGCAGAAGTTCTACTTCAGCCAGATCAGGCTGCAAAGAAACTGCGTTTCACAGGCCTTTGTAAGAGATGTTCCCGGTAGGCTGTAAGAGCACTGTCCAGAGTGAGCTGTTTCTTAGCTTCCCAAAGAGCTGGAAGCAAGATGCTTTGGGACCCAACACGCCCTTTGGAAAGGAGACTGCATGTGGTGCTTTTCAGCTCTAGGGCAATGTGGCACACCCAGAGCAGAAGTTCTACTTCAGCCGGATGCGGCCTGGAAGGAAACTGCGTTTCACATGCCTTTCTAAGAGATGCTCCCGGTAGGCTGTAAGAGCACTGTGCAGAGCGAGTTGTTTCTTAGCTTGCCAAAGAGCTTGAAGCCAGATGCTTTGGGGCCCAACTCGCCCTTTGTTAAGAAGCCTGCACGTTGTGCCTTTCAGCTCAATGGCAATGTGGGACACCCAGAGCAGAAGTTCTACTTCAGCCAGAGCAGGCCTGCAAAGAAACTGCGTTTCACAGGCCGTTGTAAGAGATGCTCCCGGTAGACTGTGAGAGCACTGTGCAGAGCGAGTTGTTTCTTAGCTTCCCAAGAGCTGGAAGCAAGATGCTTTGGGGCCGAAATCGCCCTTTGGAAAGAAGACAGCACTTTGTGCCTTGCAGCTCTAGGGCAATGTAGGACACGCAGAGCAGAAGATGTACTTCAGCCATATCAGGCCTGCAAAGAAACTGCGTTTCACAGCCCTTTGTAACAGATGTCCCTGTAGGCAGGAAGCAAGATGCTTTAGGGCCCATCTCGCCCTTTGGAAAGAAGACTGCACGTTGTGCCTTTCAGCTCTAGGGCAATGTAGCACACAGAGAGCAGAAGTTCTACTTCAGCCAGATCAGGCCTGCAAAGAAACTGCGTTTGACAGGCCTTTGTAAGAGATGTTCCTGGTAGGCTGTAAGAGCACTGTGCAGAGCCAGTTGTTTCTTAGATTCCAAGAGCTGGAAGCAAGATGCTTTGAGGTCCAACTCGCCCTTTGTAAAGGAGACAGCACGTTGTCCCTTTCAGCTCTAGGGCAATGTAGCACACCCAGAGCAGAAGTTCTACTTCAGCCAAATCAGGCCTGCAAAGAAACTGCGTTTCACAGGCCTTTGTAAGAGATGTTCCCGGTAGGCTGTAAGAGCTGTGTGCAGAGTAAGTTGTTTCTTAGCTTCCCAAAGAGCTGGAAGCAAGATGCTTTGGGGCCCAACTCGCCCTTTGGAAAGAAGCTGCACATTGTGCCTTTCATCTCTAGGGCAATGTAGCACACACAGAGCAGAAGTTCTACTTCAGAGAGAACAGGCCTGCAAAGAAACTGCGTTTCACATGCCTTTGTAAGCGATGTTCCCGGTAGGTTGTAAGAGCACTGTGTAGAGCGATTTGTTTCTTAGCTTCCGAAAGAGCTGGAAGCAACATGCTATGGGGCCCAACTCGGCCTTTGGAAAGGAGACTGCACAGTGTGCCTTTCAGCTCTAGGGCAATGTAGCACACTCAGAGCAGAAGATCTACTTCTGCCAGAGCAGGCCTGCAAAGAACCTGCGTTTCACAGGCCTTTGTAAGAGTTGTTCCCGGTAGGCTGTAAGAACACTGTGCAGAGCGAGTTGTTTCCCAGCTTCCCAAAGATCTGCAAGCAAGATGCTTTGGGCCCCAGCTCACCTTTTGGAAAGGAGACTGCACGTTGTGCCTTTCAGTTCTAGGGCAATGTGGCACACCCAGAGCAGAAGTTCTACTCCAGCCACATGACGCCTGCAAAGAAACTGCATTTCACAGGCCTTTGTAACAGATGTCCCGGTAGGCTGGAAGCAAGATGCTTTGGGGCCCAACTCGCCTTTTGGAAAGAAGACTGCACATTGTGCCGTTCGGCTTAGGGCAATGTAGCACACCCAGAGCAGAAGTTCTACTTCAACCAGATCAGGCCTGCAAGGAAACTGCGTTTCACAGGTCTTTGTAAGGGATGTTCCCGGTAGGCTGTAAGAGCACTGTGCAGAGCGAGTTGTTTCCCAGCTTCCCAAAGATCTGCAAGCAAGATGCTTTGGATCCCAACTCACCTTTTGGAAAGGAGACTGCACGTTGTGCCTTTCAGCTCTAGGGCAATGTGGCACACCCAGAGCAGAAGTTCTACTTCAGCCAGGTGAGGCCTGCAAAGAAACTGCGTTTCACAGGCCTTTGTAAGGGATGTTCCCGGTAGGCTGTAAGAGCACTGTGCAGAGCGAGTTGTTTCTTAGCTTCCCAAAGAGCTGGAAGCAAGATGCTTTGGGGCCCAAATCGCCCTTTGGAAAGAAGACAGCACTTTGTGCCTTGCAGCTCTAGGGCAAGGTATCACACCCAGAGCAGAAGTTCTACTTCAGCCAGATCAGGCCTGCAAAGAAACTGCGTTTCACAGGCCTCTGTAACAGATGTCCCGCTAGGCAGGAAGCAAGATGCTTTGGGGCCCAACTCGCCCTTTGGAAAGAAGACTGCACGTTGTGCCTTTCAGCCCTAGTGCAATGTGGCACACCCAGAGCAGAAGTTCTACTTCAGCCAGATCAGGCCTGCAAGGAAACTGCGTTTCACAGGCCTTTGTAAGAGATGTTCCCGGTAGGCTGTAAGAACACTGTGCAGAGCGAGCTGTTTCTTAGCTTCCCAAAGAGCTCTAAGCAAATGCTTTGGGGCCCAACTCGCCCTTTGTTAAGAAGCCTGCACGTTGTGCCTTTCAGCTCTATGGCCATGTAGCACACTCAGAGCAGAAGTTCTACTTCAGCCAGAACAGGCCTGCAAAGGAACTGCGTTTCACATGCCTTTGTAAGAGATGTTCCCGGTAGGCTGTAAGAGCACTGTGCAGAGCGAGTTGTTATTTAGCTTCCGAAAGAGATGGAAGCAAGATGCTTTGGGGCCCATCACGACCTTTGGAAAGGAGAGTGCACGTTGTGCCTTTCATCTCTAGGGCAATGTGGCACACCCAGAGCAGAAGTTCTACTCCAGCCAGGTGAGGTCTGCAAAGAAACTGCGTTTCACAGGCCTTTGTAAGAGATGTTCCCGGTAGGCTGTAAGAGCACTGTGCAGAGCGAGTTGTTTCTTAGCTTACCAAAGACCTGGAAGCAAGATGCTCTGGGGCCCAACTCGGCATCTGTTAAGAAGCCTGCACGTTGTGCCTTTCAGCTCTAGGGCAATGTGGCACACCCAGAGCAGAAGTTCTACTTCAGCTAGATGAGGCCTGCAAAGAAAGTGCGTTTCACAGGCCTTTGTAAGAGATGTTCCCGGTAGGCTGTCAGAGCACTGTGCAGAGCGAGTTGTTTCTTAGCTTCCCAAAGATCTGCAAGCAAGATGCTTTGGGGACCAACTCGACCTTTGAAAAGGAGACTGCACGTTGTGCCTTTCAGCCCTAGGGCAATGTGGCTCACACAGAGCAGAAGTTCTTCTTCAGCCAGGTCAGGCCTGCAAAGAAACTGAGTTTCACAGGCCTTTGTAAGAGTTGTTCCTGGTAGGCTGTAAGAACACTGTGCAGAGCGAGTTGTTTCATAACTTCCCAAAGAGCTGCAAGCAAGATGCTTTGGGGCCCAACTCGCCCTTTGTTAAGAAGCCTGCACGTTGTGCCTTCCAGCTCTATGGCAATGTAGCACACTCAGAGCAGAAGTTCTACTTCAGCCAGAAAAGGCCTGCAAAGAAACGGCGTTTCACAGGCCTTTGTAACAGATGTTCCCTGTAAGCTGTAAGAGCAGTGTGCAGAGCGAGTTGTTTCTTAGCTTCCCAAAGAGCTGGAAGCAAGATGCATTGGGGCCCAAATCGCCCTTTGGAAAGGAGACTGCACGTTCTGCCTTTCAGCTCTAGGGCAATGTAGCTGCACCCAAAGCAGATGTTCTACTTCAGCCAGCTCAGGCCTGCAAAGAAACTGCGTATCACAGTCCTTTGTGAGAGATGTTCACAGTAGGCTGTAAGAGCACTGTGCAGAGCGAGCTGTTTCTTAGCTTCCCAAAGAGCTGGAAGCAAGATGCTTTGGGGCCCAACTCGCACTTTGTTAAGAAGCCTGCACATTGTGCCTTTCAGCTCTATGGCAGTGTAGCACACACAGAGCAGAAGTTCTACTTCAGAGAGAACAGGCCTGCAAAGAAACTGCGTTTCACATGCCTTTGTAAGAGATGTTCCCGGTAGGCTGTAAGAGCACTGTGTAGAGCGATTTGTTTCTTAGCTTCCGAAAGAGCTGGAAGCAACATGCTATGGGGCCCAACTCGGCCTTTGGAAAGGAGACTGCACAGTGTGCCTTTCAGCTCTAGGGCAATGTGGCACACTCAGAGCAGAAGATCTACTTCTGCCAGAGCAGGCCTGCAAAGAACCTGCGTTTCACAGGCCTTTGTAAGAGATGTTCCCGGTAGGCTGTAAGACCACTGTGCAGAGCGAGTTGTTTCCCAGCTTCCCAAAGATCTGCAAGCAAGATGCTTTGGGGCCCAAGTCGCCCTTTGGAAAGAAGCTGCACATTGTGCCTTTCAGCTCTAGGGCAGTGTAGCACACCCAGAGCAGAAGTTCTACTTCAGCCAGATCAGGCCTGCAAAGAAACTGCGTTTCACAGGCCTTTTTAATGGATGTTCCCGGTTGGCTGTAAGAGCACTGTGCAGAGCGAGTTGTTTCTTAGCTTCCCAAAGAGCTGGAGACAAGATGCTTCGGGGCCCAAATCGCCCTTTGGAAAGAAGACAGCACTTTGTGCCTTGCAGCTCTAGGGCAAGGTAGCACACCCAGAGCAGAAGTTCTACTTCAGCCAGATCAGGCCTGCAAAGAAACTGCGTTTCACAGGCCTCTGTAACAGATGTACCGCTAGGCAGGAAGCAAGATGCTTTGGGGCCCAACTCGCCCTTTGGAAAGAAGACTGCACGTTGTGCCTTTCAGCCCTAGGGCAATGTGGCACACCCAGAGCAGAAGTTCTACTTCAGCCAGAACAGGCCTGCAAAGGAACTGCGTTTCACATGCCTTTGTAAGAGATGTTCCCGGTAGGCTGTAAGAGCACTGTGCAGAGCGAGTTGTTATTTAGCTTCCGAAAGAGATGAAAGCAAGATGCTTTGGGGCCCATCTCGACCTTTGGAAAGGAGACTGCACGTTGTGCCTTTCAACTCTAGGGCAATGTGGCACACCCAGAGCAGAAGTTCTACTTCAGCCAGATCAGGCCTGCAAAGAAACTGAGTTTCACAGTCCTTTGTAAGACATGTTCCCCCTAGGCTGTAAGAGCACTGTGCAGAGCGAGTTGTTTCTTAGCTTCCCAAAGAGCTGAATGCAAGATGCTTTGGGGCCCAACTCGTCCTTTGGAAAGAAGACAGAACTTTGTGCCTTGCAGCTCTAAGGTAAGGTAGCACACCCAGAGCAGAAGTTCTACTTCAGCCAGATCAGGCCTGCAAAGAAACTGCGTTTCACAGTCCTTTGTAAGACATGTTCCCCCTAGGCTGTAAGAGCACTGTGCAGAGCGAGTTGTTTCTTAGCTTCCCAAAGAGCTGCAAGCAAGATGCTTTGGGGACCAACTCGCCCTTTGGAAAGGAGACTGCACGTTTTGCCTTTCAGCCCTAGGGCAATGTGGCACACCCAGAGCAGAAGTTCTACTTCAGCCAGATCAGGCCTGCAAAGAAACTGAGTTTCACAGGCCTTTGTAAGAGTTGTTCCCGGTAGGCTGTAAGAACACTGTGCAGAGCGAGTTGTTTCCCAGCTTCCCAAAGATCTGCAAGCAAGATGCTTTGGGCCCCAGCTCACCTTTTGGAAAGGAGACTGCACGTTGTGCCTTTCAGTTCTAGGGCAATGTGGCACACCCAGAGCAGAAGTTCTACTCCAACCACATGACGCCTGCAAAGAAACTGCATTTCACAGGCCTTTGTAACAAATGTCCCGGTAGGCTGGAAGCAAGATGCTTTGGGGCCCAACTCGCCTTTTGGAAAGAAGACTGCACATTGTGCCGTTCGGCTTAGGGCAATGTAGCACACCCAGAGCAGAAGTTCTACTTCAGCCAGATCAGGCCTGCAAGGAAACTGCGTTTCACAGGTCTTTGTAAGGGATGTTCCCGGTAGGCTGTAAGAGCACTGTGCAGAGCGAGTTGTTTCCCAGCTTCCCAAAGATCTGCAAGCAAGATGCTTTGGATCCCAACTCACCTTTTGGAAAGGAGACTGCACGTTGTGCCTTTCAGCTCTAGGGCAATGTGGCACACCCAGAGCAGAAGTTCTACTTCAGCCAGGTGAGGCCTGCAAAGAAACTGCGTTTCACAGGCCTTTGTAAGGGATGTTCCCGGTAGGCTGTAAGAGCACTGTGCAGAGCGAGTTGTTTCTTAGCTTCCCAAAGAGCTGGAAGCAAGATGCTTTGGGGCCCAAATCGCCCTTTGGAAAGAAGACAGCACTTTGTGCCTTGCAGCTCTAGGGCAAGGTATCACACCCAGAGCAGAAGTTCTACTTCAGCCAGATCAGGCCTGCAAAGAAACTGCGTTTCACAGGCCTCTGTAACAGATGTCCCGCTAGGCAGGAAGCAAGATGCTTTGGGGCCCAACTCGCCCTTTGGAAAGAAGACTGCACGTTGTGCCTTTCAGCCCTAGTGCAATGTGGCACACCCAGAGCAGAAGTTCTACTTCAGCCAGATCAGGCCTGCAAGGAAACTGCGTTTCACAGGCCTTTGTAAGAGATGTTCCCGGTAGGCTGTAAGAACACTGTGCAGAGCGAGCTGTTTCTTAGCTTCCCAAAGAGCTCTAAGCAAATGCTTTGGGGCCCAACTCGCCCTTTGTTAAGAAGCCTGCACGTTGTGCCTTTCAGCTCTATGGCCATGTAGCACACTCAGAGCAGAAGTTCTACTTCAGCCAGAACAGGCCTGCAAAGGAACTGCGTTTCACATGCCTTTGTAAGAGATGTTCCCGGTAGGCTGTAAGAGCACTGTGCAGAGCGAGTTGTTATTTAGCTTCCAAAAGAGATGGAAGCAAGATGCTTTGGGGCCCATCACGACCTTTGGAAAGGAGAGTGCACGTTGTGCCTTTCATCTCTAGGGCAATGTGGCACACCCAGAGCAGAAGTTCTACTCCAGCCAGGTGAGGTCTGCAAAGAAACTGCGTTTCACAGGCCTTTGTAAGCAATGTTCCCGGTAGGCTGTAAGAGCACTGTGCAGAGCGAGTTGTTTCTTAGCTTACCAAAGAGCTGGAAGCAAGATGCTCTGGGGCCCAACTCGGCATCTGTTAAGAAGCCTGCACGTTGTGCCTTTCAGCTCTAGGGCAATGTGGCACACCCAGAGCAGAAGTTCGACTTCAGCCAGGTGAGGCCTGCAAATAAACTGCGTTTCACAGGCCTTTGTAAGAGATCTTCCTGGTAGGCTGTAAGAGAACTGTGCAGAGCGAGTTGTTTCTTAGCTTCCCAAAGAGCTGGAAGCAAGATGCTTTGGGGCCCAACTCGCCCTTTGTTAAGAAGCCTGCACGTTGTGCCTTTCAGCTCTAGGGCAATGTGGCACACCCAGAGCAGAAGTTCTACTTCAGCTAGATGAGGCCTGCAAAGAAAGTGCGTTTCACAGGCCTTTGTAAGAGATGTTCCCGGTAGGCTGTCAGAGCACTGTGCAGAGCGAGTTGTTTCTTAGCTTCCCAAAGATCTGCAAGCAAGATGCTTTGGGGACCAACTCGACCTTTGGAAAGGAGACTGCACGTTGTGCCTTTCAGCCCTAGGGCAATGTGGCTCACACAGAGCAGAAGTTCTTCTTCAGCCAGGTCAGGCCTGCAAAGAAACTGAGTTTCACAGGCCTTTGTAAGAGTTGTTCCTGGTAGGCTGTAAGAACACTGTGCAGAGCGAGTTGTTTCATAACTTCCCAAAGAGCTGCAAGCAAGATGCTTTGGGGCCCAACTCGCCCTTTGTTAAGAAGCCTGCACGTTGTGCCTTCCAGCTCTATGGCAATGTAGCACACTCAGAGCAGAAGTTCTACTTCAGCCAGAAAAGGCCTGCAAAGAAACGGCGTTTCACAGGCCTTTGTAACAGATGTTCCCTGTAAGCTGTAAGAGCAGTGTGCAGAGCGAGTTGTTTCTTAGCTTCCCAAAGAGCTGGAAGCAAGATGCATTGGGGCCCAACTCGCCCTTTGGAAAGGAGACTGCACGTTCTGCCTTTCAGCTCTAGGGCAATGTAGCTGCACCCAAAGCAGATGTTCTACTTCAGCCAGCTCAGGCCTGCAAAGAAACTGCGTATCACAGTCCTTTGTGAGAGATGTTCACAGTAGGCTGTAAGAGCACTGTGCAGAGCGAGCTGTTTCTTAGCTTCCCAAAGAGCTGGAAGCAAGATGCTTTGGGGCCCAACTCGCACTTTGTTAAGAAGCCTGCACATTGTGCCTTTCAGCTCTATGGCAGTGTAGCACACACAGAGCAGAAGTTCTACTTCAGAGAGAACAGGTCTGCAAAGAAACTGCGTTTCACATGCCTTTGTAAGCGATGTTCCCGGTAGGCTGTAAGAGCACTGTGTAGAGCGATTTGTTTCTTAGCTTCCGAAAGAGCTGGAAGCAACATGCTATGGGGCCCAACTCGGCCTTTGGAAAGGAGACTGCACAGTGTGCCTTTCAGCTCTAGGGCAATGTAGCACACTCAGAGCAGAAGATCTACTTCTGCCAGAGCAGGCCTGCAAAGAACCTGCGTTTCACAGGCCTTTGTAAGAGATGTTCCCGGTAGGCTGTAAGACCACTGTGCAGAGCGAGTTGTTTCCCAGCTTCCCAAAGATCTGCAAGCAAGATGCTTTGGGGCCCAAGTCGCCCTTTGGAAAGAAGCTGCACATTGTGCCTTTCAGCTCTAGGGCAATGTAGCACACTCAGAGCAGAAGATCTACTTCTGCCAGAGCAGGCCTGCAACGAACCTGCGTTTCACAGGCCTTTGTAAGAGATGTTCCCGGTAGGCTGTAAGACCACTGTGCAGAGCGAGTTGTTTCCCAGCTTCCCAAAGATCTGCAAGCAAGATGCTTTGGGGCCCAAGTCGCCCTTTGGAAAGAAGCTGCACATTGTGCCTTTCAGCTCTAGGGCAGTGTAGCACACCCAGAGCAGAAGTTCTACTTCAGCCAGATCAGGCCTGCAAAGAAACTGCGTTTCACAGGCCTTTTTAATGGATGTTCCCGGTTGGCTGTAAGAGCACTGTGCAGAGCGAGTTGTTTCTTAGCTTCCCAAAGAGCTGGAGACAAGATGCTTCGGGGCCCAAATCGCCCTTTGGAAAGAAGACAGCACTTTGTGCCTTGCAGCTCTAGGGCAAGGTAGCACACCCAGAGCAGAAGTTCTACTTCAGCCAGATCAGGCCTGCAAAGAAACTGCGTTTCACAGGCCTCTGTAACAGATGTACCGCTAGGCAGGAAGCAAGATGCTTTGGTGCCCAACTCGCCCTTTGGAAAGAAGACTGCACGTTGTGCCTTTCAGCCCTAGGGCAATGTGGCACACCCAGAGCAGAAGTTCTACTTCAGCCAGAACAGGCCTGCAAAGGAACTGCGTTTCACATGCCTTTGTAAGAGATGTTCCCGGTAGGCTGTAAGAGCACTGTGCAGAGCGAGTTGTTATTTAGCTTCCGAAAGAGATGAAAGCAAGATGCTTTGGGGCCCATCTCGACCTTTGGAAAGGAGACTGCACGTTGTGCCTTTCAGCTCTAGGGCAATGTGGCACACCCAGAGCAGAAGTTCTACTTCAGCCAGATCAGGCCTGCAAAGAAACTGAGTTTCACAGTCCTTTGTAAGACATGTTCCCCCTAGGCTGTAAGAGCACTGTGCAGAGCGAGTTGTTTCTTAGCTTCCCAAAGAGCTGAATGCAAGATGCTTTGGGGCCCAACTCGTCCTTTGGAAAGAAGACAGAACTTTGTGCCTTGCAGCTCTAAGGTAAGGTAGCACACCCAGAGCAGAAGTTCTACTTCAGCCAGATCAGGCCTGCAAAGAAACTGCGTTTCACAGTCCTTTGTAAGACATGTTCCCCCTAGGCTGTAAGAGCACTGTGCAGAGCGAGTTGTTTCTTAGCTTCCCAAAGAGCTGCAAGCAAGATGCTTTGGGGACCAACTCGCCCTTTGGAAAGGAGACTGCACGTTGTGCCTTTCAGCCCTAGGGCAATGTGGCACACCCAGAGCAGAAGTTCTACTTCAGCCAGATCAGGCCTGCAAAGAAACTGAGTTTCACAGGCCTTTGTAAGAGTTGTTCCCGGTAGGCTGTAAGAACACTGTGCAGAGCGAGTTGTTTCCCAGCTTCCCAAAGATCTGCAAGCAAGATGCTTTGGGCCCCAGCTCACCTTTTGGAAAGGAGACTGCACGTTGTGCCTTTCAGTTCTAGGGCAATGTGGCACACCCAGAGCAGAAGTTCTACTCCAGCCACATGACGCCTGCAAAGAAACTGCATTTCACAGGCCTTTGTAACAAATGTCCCGGTAGGCTGGAAGCAAGATGCTTTGGGGCCCAACTCGCCTTTTAGAAAGAAGACTGCACATTGTGCCGTTCGGCTTAGGGCAATGTAGCACACCCAGAGCAGAAGTTCTACTTCAGCCAGATCAGGCCTGCAAGGAAACTGCGTTTCACAGGTCTTTGTAAGGGATGTTCCCGGTAGGCTGTAAGAGCACTGTGCAGAGCGAGTTGTTTCCCAGCTTCCCAAAGATCTGCAAGCAAGATGCTTTGGATCCCAACTCACCTTTTGGAAAGGAGACTGCACGTTGTGCCTTTCAGCTCTAGGGCAATGTGGCACACCCAGAGCAGAAGTTCTACTTCAGCCAGGTGAGGCCTGCAAAGAAACTGCGTTTCACAGGCCTTTGTAAGGGATGTTCCCGGTAGGCTGTAAGAGCACTGTGCAGAGCGAGTTGTTTCTTAGCTTCCCAAAGAGCTGGAAGCAAGATGCTTTGGGGCCCAAATCGCCCTTTGGAAAGAAGACAGCACTTTGTGCCTTGCAGCTCTAGGGCAAGGTATCACACCCAGAGCAGAAGTTCTACTTCAGCCAGATCAGGCCTGCAAAGAAACTGCGTTTCACAGGCCTCTGTAACAGATGTCCCGCTAGGCAGGAAGCAAGATGCTTTGGGGCCCAACTCGCCCTTTGGAAAGAAGACTGCACGTTGTGCCTTTCAGCCCTAGTGCAATGTGGCACACCCAGAGCAGAAGTTCTACTTCAGCCAGATCAGGCCTGCAAGGAAACTGCGTTTCACAGGCCTTTGTAAGAGATGTTCCCGGTAGGCTGTAAGAACACTGTGCAGAGCGAGCTGTTTCTTAGCTTCCCAAAGAGCTCTAAGCAAATGCTTTGGGGCCCAACTCGCCCTTTGTTAAGAAGCCTGCACGTTGTGCCTTTCAGCTCTATGGCCATGTAGCACACTCAGAGCAGAAGTTCTACTTCAGCCAGAACAGGCCTGCAAAGGAACTGTGTTTCACATGCCTTTGTAAGAGATGTTCCCGGTAGGCTGTAAGAGCACTGTGCAGAGCGAGTTGTTATTTAGCTTCCGAAAGAGATGGAAGCAAGATGCTTTGGGGCCCATCACGACCTTTGGAAAGGAGAGTGCACGTTGTGCCTTTCATCTCTAGGGCAATGTGGCACACCCAGAGCAGAAGTTCTACTCCAGCCAGGTGAGGTCTGCAAAGAAACTGCGTTTCACAGGCCTTTGTAAGAGATGTTCCCGGTAGGCTGTAAGAGCACTGTGCAGAGCGAGTTGTTTCTTAGCTTACCAAAGAGCTGGAAGCAAGATGCTCTGGGGCCCAACTCGGCATCTGTTAAGAAGCCTGCACGTTGTGCCTTTCAGCTCTAGGGCAATGTTGCACACCCAGAGCAGAAGTTCGACTTCAGCCAGGTGAGGCCTGCAAATAAACTGCGTTTCACAGGCCTTTGTAAGAGATCTTCCTGGTAGGCTGTAAGAGAACTGTGCAGAGCGAGTTGTTTCTTAGCTTCCCAAAGAGCTGGAAGCAAGATGCTTTGGGGCCCAACTCGCCCTTTGTTAAGAAGCCTGCACGTTGTGCCTTTCAGCTCTAGGGCAATGTGGCACACCCAGAGCAGAAGTTCTACTTCAGCTAGATGAGGCCTGCAAAGAAAGTGCGTTTCACAGGCCTTTGTAAGAGATGTTCCCGGTAGGCTGTCAGAGCACTGTGCAGAGCGAGTTGTTTCTTAGCTTCCCAAAGATCTGCAAGCAAGATGCTTTGGGGACCAACTCGACCTTTGGAAAGGAGACTGCACGTTGTGCCTTTCAGCCCTAGGGCAATGTGGCTCACACAGAGCAGAAGTTCTTCTTCAGCCAGGTCAGGCCTGCAAAGAAACTGAGTTTCACAGGCCTTTGTAAGAGTTGTTCCTGGTAGGCTGTAAGAACACTGTGCAGAGCGAGTTGTTTCATAACTTCCCAAAGAGCTGCAAGCAAGATGCTTTGGGGCCCAACTCGCCCTTTGTTAAGAAGCCTGCACGTTGTGCCTTCCAGCTCTATGGCAATGTAGCACACTCAGAGCAGAAGTTCTACTTTAGCCAGAAAAGGCCTGCAAAGAAACGGCGTTTCACAGGCCTTTGTAACAGATGTTCCCTGTAAGCTGTAAGAGCAGTGTGCAGAGCGAGTTGTTTCTTAGCTTCCCAAAGAGCTGGAAGCAAGATGCATTGGGGCCCAACTCGCCCTTTGGAAAGGAGACTGCACGTTCTGCCTTTCAGCTCTAGGGCAATGTAGCTGCACCCAAAGCAGATGTTCTACTTCAGCCAGCTCAGGCCTGCAAAGAAACTGCGTATCACAGTCCTTTGTGAGAGATGTTCACAGTAGGCTGTAAGAGCACTGTGCAGAGCGAGCTGTTTCTTAGCTTCCCAAAGAGCTGGAAGCAAGATGCTTTGGGGCCCAACTCGCACTTTGTTAAGAAGCCTGCACATTGTGCCTTTCAGCTCTATGGCAGTGTAGCACACACAGAGCAGAAGTTCTACTTCAGAGAGAACAGGCCTGCAAAGAAACTGCGTTTCACATGCCTTTGTAAGAGATGTTCCCGGTAGGCTGTAAGAGCACTGTGTAGAGCGATTTGTTTCTTAGCTTCCGAAAGAGCTGGAAGCAACATGCTATGGGGCCCAACTCGGCCTTTGGAAAGGAGACTGCACAGTGTGCCTTTCAGCTCTAGGGCAATGTGGCACACTCAGAGCAGAAGATCTACTTCTGCCAGAGCAGGCCTGCAAAGAACCTGCGTTTCACAGGCCTTTGTAAGAGATGTTCCCGGTAGGCTGTAAGACCACTGTGCAGAGCGAGTTGTTTCCCAGCTTCCCAAAGATCTGCAAGCAAGATGCTTTGGGGCCCAAGTCGCCCTTTGGAAAGAAGCTGCACATTGTGCCTTTCAGCTCTAGGGCAGTGTAGCACACCCAGAGCAGAAGTTCTACTTCAGCCAGATCAGGCCTGCAAAGAAACTGCGTTTCACAGGCCTTTTTAATGGATGTTCCCGGTTGGCTGTAAGAGCACTGTGCAGAGCGAGTTGTTTCTTAGCTTCCCAAAGAGCTGGAGACAAGATGCTTCGGGGCCCAAATCGCCCTTTGGAAAGAAGACAGCACTTTGTGCCTTGCAGCTCTAGGGCAAGGTAGCACACCCAGAGCAGAAGTTCTACTTCAGCCAGATCAGGCCTGCAAAGAAACTGCGTTTCACAGGCCTCTGTAACAGATGTACCGCTAGGCAGGAAGCAAGATGCTTTGGGGCCCAACTCGCCCTTTGGAAAGAAGACTGCACGTTGTGCCTTTCAGCCCTAGGGCAATGTGGCACACCCAGAGCAGAAGTTCAACGTCAGCCAGAACAGGCCTGCAAAGGAACTGCGTTTCACATGCCTTTGTAAGAGATGTTCCCGGTAGGCTGTAAGAGCACTGTGCAGAGCGAGTTGTTATTTAGCTTCCGAAAGAGATGAAAGCAAGATGCTTTGGGGCCCATCTCGACCTTTGGAAAGGAGACTGCACGTTGTGCCTTTCAGCTCTAGGGCAATGTGGCACACCCAGAGCAGAAGTTCTACTTCAGCCAGATCAGGCCTGCAAAGAAACTGAGTTTCACAGTCCTTTGTAAGACATGTTCCCCCTAGGCTGTAAGAGCACTGTGCAGAGCGAGTTGTTTCTTAGCTTCCCAAAGAGCTGAATGCAAGATGCTTTGGGGCCCAACTCGTCCTTTGGAAAGAAGACAGAACTTTGTGCCTTGCAGCTCTAAGGTAAGGTAGCACACCCAGAGCAGAAGTTCTACTTCAGCCAGATCAGGCCTGCAAAGAAACTGCGTTTCACAGTCCTTTGTAAGACATGTTCCCCCTAGGCTGTAAGAGCACTGTGCAGAGCGAGTTGTTTCTTAGCTTCCCAAAGAGCTGCAAGCAAGATGCTTTGGGGACCAACTCGTCCTTTGGAAAGGAGACTGCACGTTGTGCCTTTCAGCCCTAGGGCAATGTGGCACACCCAGAGCAGAAGTTCTACTTCAGCCAGATCAGGCCTGCAAAGAAACTGAGTTTCACAGGCCTTTGTAAGAGTTGTTCCCGGTAGGCTGTAAGAACACTGTGCAGAGCGAGTTGTTTCCCAGCTTCCCAAAGATCTGCAAGCAAGATGCTTTGGGCCCCAGCTCACCTTTTGGAAAGGAGACTGCACGTTGTGCCTTTCAGTTTTAGGGCAATGTGGCACACCCAGAGCAGAAGTTCTACTCCAGCCACATGACGCCTGCAAAGAAACTGCATTTCACAGGCCTTTGTAACAGATGTCCCGGTAGGCTGGAAGCAAGATGCTTTGGGGCCCAACTCGCCTTTTGGAAAGAAGACTGCACATTGTGCCGTTTGGCTTAGGGCAATGTAGCACACCCAGAGCAGAAGTTCTACTTCAACCAGATCAGGCCTGCAAGGAAACTGCGTTTCACAGGTCTTTGTAAGGGATGTTCCCGGTAGGCTGTAAGAGCACTGTGCAGAGCGAGTTGTTTCCCAGCTTCCCAAAGATCTGCAAGCAAGATGCTTTGGATCCCAACTCACCTTTTGGAAAGGAGACTGCACGTTGTGCCTTTCAGCTCTAGGGCAATGTGGCACACCCAGAGCAGAAGTTCTACTTCAGCCAGGTGAGGCCTGCAAAGAAACTGCGTTTCACAGGCCTTTGTAAGGGATGTTCCCGGTAGGCTGTAAGAGCACTGTGCAGAGCGAGTTGTTTCTTAGCTTCCCAAAGAGCTGGAAGCAAGATGCTTTGGGGCCCAAATCGCCCTTTGGAAAGAAGACAGCACTTTGTGCCTTGCAGCTCTAGGGCAAGGTATCACACCCAGAGCAGAAGTTCTACTTCAGCCAGATCAGGCCTGCAAAGAAACTGCGTTTCACAGGCCTCTGTAACAGATGTCCCGCTAGGCAGGAAGCAAGATGCTTTGGGGCCCAACTCGCCCTTTGGAAAGAAGACTGCACGTTGTGCCTTTCAGCCCTAGTGCAATGTGGCACACCCAGAGCAGAAGTTCTACTTCAGCCAGATCAGGCCTGCAAGGAAACTGCGTTTCACAGGCCTTTGTAAGAGATGTTCCCGGTAGGCTGTAAGAACACTGTGCTGAGCGAGCTGTTTCTTAGCTTCCCAAAGAGCTCTAAGCAAATGCTTTGGGGCCCAACTCGCCCTTTGTTAAGAAGCCTGCACGTTGTGCCTTTCAGCTCTATGGCCATGTAGCACACTCAGAGCAGAAGTTCTACTTCAGCCAGAACAGGCCTGCAAAGGAACTGCGTTTCACATGCCTTTGTAAGAGATGTTCCCGGTAGGCTGTAAGAGCACTGTGCAGAGCGAGTTGTTATTTAGCTTCCGAAAGAGATGGAAGCAAGATGCTTTGGGGCCCATCACGACCTTTGGAAAGGAGAGTGCACGTTGTGCCTTTCATCTCTAGGGCAATGTGGCACACCCAGAGCAGAAGTTCTACTCCAGCCAGGTGAGGTCTGCAAAGAAACTGCGTTTCACAGGCCTTTGTAAGAGATGTTCCCGGTAGGCTGTAAGAGCACTGTGCAGAGCGAGTTGTTTCTTAGCTTACCAAAGAGCTGGAAGCAAGATGCTCTGGGGCCCAACTCGGCATCTGTTAAGAAGCCTGCACGTTGTGCCTTTCAGCTCTAGGGCAATGTGGCACACCCAGAGCAGAAGTTCGACTTCAGCCAGGTGAGGCCTGCAAATAAACTGCGTTTCACAGGCCTTTGTAAGAGATCTTCCTGGTAGGCTGTAAGAGAACTGTGCAGAGCGAGTTGTTTCTTAGCTTCCCAAAGAGCTGGAAGCAAGATGCTTTGGGGCCCAACTCGCCCTTTGTTAAGAAGCCTGCACGTTGTGCCTTTCAGCTCTAGGGCAATGTGGCACACCCAGAGCAGAAGTTCTACTTCAGCTAGATGAGGCCTGCAAAGAAAGTGCGTTTCACAGGCCTTTGTAAGAGATGTTCCCGGTAGGCTGTCAGAGCACTGTGCAGAGCGAGTTGTTTCTTAGCTTCCCAAAGATCTGCAAGCAAGATGCTTTGGGGACCAACTCGACCTTTGGAAAGGAGACTGCACGTTGTGCCTTTCAGCCCTAGGGCAATGTGGCTCACACAGAGCAGAAGTTCTTCTTCAGCCAGGTCAGGCCTGCAAAGAAACTGAGTTTCACAGGCCTTTGTAAGAGTTGTTCCTGGTAGGCTGTAAGAACACTGTGCAGAGCGAGTTGTTTCATAACTTCCCAAAGAGCTGCAAGCAAGATGCTTTGGGGCCCAACTCGCCCTTTGTTAAGAAGCCTGCACGTTGTGCCTTCCAGCTCTATGGCAATGTAGCACACTCAGAGCAGAAGTTCTACTTCAGCCAGAAAAGGCCTGCAAAGAAACGGCGTTTCACAGGCCTTTGTAACAGATGTTCCCTGTAAGCTGTAAGAGCAGTGTGCAGAGCGAGTTGTTTCTTAGCTTCCCAAAGAGCTGGAAGCAAGATGCATTGGGGCCCAACTCGCCCTTTGGAAAGGAGACTGCACGTTCTGCCTTTCAGCTCTAGGGCAATGTAGCTGCACCCAAAGCAGATGTTCTACTTCAGCCAGCTCAGGCCTGCAAAGAAACTGCCTATCACAGTCCTTTGTGAGAGATGTTTCAGTAGGCTGTAAGAGCACTGTGCAGAGCGAGCTGTTTCTTAGCTTCCCAAAGAGCTGGAAGCAAGATGCTTTGGGGCCCAACTCGCACTTTGTTAAGAAGCCTGCACATTGTGCCTTTCAGCTCTATGGCAGTGTAGCACACACAGAGCAGAAGTTCTACTTCAGAGAGAACAGGCCTGCAAAGAAACTGCGTTTCACATGCCTTTGTAAGAGATGTTCCCGGTAGGCTGTAAGAGCACTGTGTAGAGCGATTTGTTTCTTAGCTTCCGAAAGAGCTGGAAGCAACATGCTATGGGGCCCAACTCGGCCTTTGGAAAGGAGACTGCACAGTGTGCCTTTCAGCTCTAGGGCAATGTAGCACACTCAGAGCAGAAGATCTACTTCTGCCAGAGCAGGCCTGCAAAGAACCTGCGTTTCACAGGCCTTTGTAAGAGATGTTCCCGGTAGGCTGTAAGACCACTGTGCAGAGCGAGTTGTTTCCCAGCTTCCCAAAGATCTGCAAGCAAGATGCTTTGGGGCCCAAGTCGCCCTTTGTTAAGAAGCCGGCACGTTGTGGCTTTCAGCTCTAGGACAATGTAGCACACCCAGAGCAGAAGTTCTACTTCAGCCAGATCAGGCCTGCAAAGAAACCGCGTTTCACTGGCCTTTGTAGGAGATGTTCCCGGTAGGCTGTAAGAGCACTGTTGCGAGCGACTTGTTTCTTAGCTTCCCAAAGAGCTGAAAGCAAGATGATTTGGGGCCCAACTCGCCCTTTGGAAAGGATACAGCACGTTGTCCCTTTCAGCTCCAGTGCAATGTAGCACACCCAGAGCAGAAGTTTTACTTCAGCCAGATGAGGCCTGCAAAGAAACTGCGTTTCACAGGCCTCTGTAACGGATGTCACGGTAGGCAGGAAGCAAGATGCTTTGGGGCTCAACTCGCCCTTTGGAAAGAAGACTGCACGTTGTGCCTTTCAGCTCTAGGGCAATGTGGCACACCCAGAGAAGAAGTTCTACTTCAGCCAGATCAGGACTGCAAAGAAACTGCGTTTCACAGGCTTTTGTGAGAGATGTTCCCGGTAGGCTGTAAGAGCACTGTGCAGAGCGAGTTGTTTCTTATCTTCCCAAAGAGCTGGAACCAAGATGCTTTGGGGCCCAACTCGCCCTTTGGAAAGGAGACTGCACGTTGTGCCTTTCAGCTCTAGGGCAATGTGGCACACCCAGAGCAGAAGTTCTACTTCGGCAAGATGAGGCCTTCAAAGAAAATGCGTTTCACAGGCCTTTGTAAGAGATGTTCCCGGTAGGCTGTAAGAGCTATGTGCAGAGAAAGTTGTTTCTTAGCTTTCCAAAGAGCTGGAAGCAAGATGCTTTGGGGCCCAACTCGCCCTTTGGAAAGAAGCTGCACATTGTGCCTTTCAGCTCTAGGGCAGTGTAGCACACCCAGAGCAGAAGTTCTACTTCAGCCAGATCAGGCCTGCAAAGAAACTGCGTTTCACAGGCCTTTTTAATGGATGTTCCCGGTTGGCTGTAAGAGCACTGTGCAGAGCGAGTTGTTTCTTAGCTTCCCAAAGAGCTGGAGACAAGATGCTTCGGGGCCCAAATCGCCCTTTGGAAAGAAGACAGCACTTTGTGCCTTGCAGCTCTAGGGCAAGGTAGCACACCCAGAGCAGAAGTTCTACTTCAGCCAGATCAGGCCTGCAAAGAAACTGCGTTTCACAGGCCTCTGTAACAGATGTACCGCTAGGCAGGAAGCAAGATGCTTTGGGGCCCAACTCGCCCTTTGGAAAGAAGACTGCACGTTGTGCCTTTCAGCCCTAGGGCAATGTGGCACACCCAGAGCAGAAGTTCTACTTCAGCCAGATCAGGCCTGCAAGGAAACTGCGTTTCACAGGCCTTTGTAAGAGATGTTCCCGGTAGGCTGTAAGAACACTGTGCAGAGCGAGCTGTTTCTTAGCTTCCCAAAGAGCTCTAAGCAAATGCTTTGGGGCCCAACACGCCCTTTGTTAAGAAGCCTGCACGTTGTGCCTTTCAGCTCTATGGCCATGTAGCACACTCAGAGCAGAAGTTCTACTTCAGCCAGAACAGGCCTGCAAAGGAACTGCGTTTCACATGCCTTTGTAAGAGATGCTCCCGGTAGGCTGTAAGAGCACTGTGCAGAGCGAGTTGTTATTTAGCTTCTGAAAGAGATGGAAGCAAGATGCTTTGGGGCCGATCACGACCTTTGGAAAGGAGAGTGCACGTTGTGCCTTTCATCTCTAGGGCAATGTGGCACACCCAGAGCAGAAGTTCTACTTCAGCCCGATCAGGCCTGCAAAGAAACTGCGTTTCACAGGCCTTTGTAAGAGATGTTCCCGGTAGGCTGTAAGAGCACTGTGCAGAGCGAGTTGTTTCTTAGCTTACCAAAGAGCTGGAAGCAAGATGCTCTGGGGCCCAACACGGCATCTGTTAAGAAGCCTGCACGTTGTGCCTTTCAGCTCTAGGGCAATGTGGCACACCCAGAGCAGAAGTTCGACTTCAGCCAGGTGAGGCCTGCAAATAAACTGCGTTTCACAGGCCTTTGTAAGAGATCTTCCCGGTAGGCTGTAAGAGAACTGTGCAGAGCGAGTTGTTTCTTAGCTTCCCAAAGAGCTGGAAGCAAGATGCTTTGGGGCCCAACTCGCCCTTTGTTAAGAAGCCTGCACGTTGTGCCTTTCAGCTCTAGGGCAATGTGGCACACCCAGAGCAGAAGTTCTACTTCAGCCAGATGAGGCCTGCAAAGAAAGTGCGTTTCACAGGCCTTTGTAAGAGATGTTACCGGTAGGCTGTAAGAGCACTGTGCAGAGCGACTTGTTTCTTAGCTTCCCAAAGAGCTGCAAGCAAGATGCTTTGGGGCCCAACTCACCCTTTGGAAAGGAGACTGCACGTTGTGCCTTTCAGCTCTAGGGCAATGTGGCTCACCCAGAGCAGAATTTCTACTTCAGCCAGATCACGCCTGCAAAGAAACTGAGTTTCACAGGCCTTTGTAAGAGTTGTTCCTGGTAGGCTGTAAGAACACTGTGCAGAGCGAGTTGTTTCATAACTTCCCAAAGAGCTGCAAGCAAGATGCTTTGGGGCCCAACTCGCCCTTTGTTAAGAAGCCTGCACGTTGTGCCTTTCAGCTCTAGGGCAATGTAGCTGCACCGAAAGCAGAAGTTCTACTTCAGCCAGGTCAGGCCTGCAAAGAAACTGCGTTTCACAGGCCTTTGTGAGAGATGTTCCCAGTAGGCTGTAAGAGCACTTTGCAGAGCGAGCTGTTTCTTAGCTTCCCAAAGAGCTGGAAGCAAGATGCTTTGGGGCCCAACTCGCACTTTGTTAAGAAGCCTGCACGTTGTGCCTTTCAGGTCTATGGCAGTGTAGCACACAGAGAGCAGAAGTTCTACTTCAGAGAGAACAGGCCTGCAAAGAAACTGCGTTTCACATGCCTTTGTAAGAGATGTTCCCGGTAGGCTGTAAGAGCACTGTGTAGAGCGATTTGTTTCTTAGCTTCCGAAAGAGCTGGAAGCAACATGCTATGGGGCCCAACTCGGCCTTTGGAAAGGAGACAGCACAGTGTGCCTTTCAGCTCTAGGGCAATGTAGCACACTCAGAGCAGAAGATCTACTTCAGCCAGAGCAGGCCTGCAAAGAACCTGCGTTTCACAGGCCTTTGTAAGAGATGTTCCCGGTAGGCTGTAAGACCACTGTGCAGAGCGAGTTGTTTCCCAGCTTCCCAAAGATCTGCAAGCAAGATGCTTTGGGGCCCAAGTCGCCCTTTGTTAAGAAGCCGGCACGTTGTGGCTTTCAGCTCTAGGACAATGTAGCACACCCAGAGCAGAAGTTCTACTTCAGCCAGATCAGGCCTGCAAAGAAACCGCGTTTCACTGGCCTTTGTAGGAGATGTTCCCGGTAGGCTGTAAGAGCACTGTTGCGAGCGACTTGTTTCTTAGCTTCCCAAAGAGCTGAAAGCAAGATGATTTGGGGCCCAACTCGCCCTTTGGAAAGAAGACAGAACTTTGTGCCTTTAGGCTCTAGAGCAATGTGGCACACCCAGAGCAGAAGTTCTACTTCAGCCAGATGAGGCCTGCAAAGAAACTGCGTTTCACAGGCCTTTGTAACAGATGTCCTGGTAGGCTGGAAGCAAGATGCTTTGGGACCCAACTCGCCGTTTGGAAAGAAGACTGCACATTGTGCCGTTCAGCTCTAGGGCAATGTAGCACACCCAGAGGAGAAGTTCTACTTCAACAAGATCAGGCCTGCAAAGAAACTGCGTTTCACAGGCCTTTGTAAGGGATGGTCACGGTAGGCTGTAAGAGCACTGTGCAGAGCGAGTTGTATCTTAGCTTCCCAAAGAGCTGGAAGCAAGATGCTTTGGGGCCCAACTCGCCCTTGGTTAAGAAGCCTGCACGTTGTGCCTTTCAGCTCTAGGGCAATGTGGCACCTCCAGAGCAGAGGTTCTACTTCAGCCAGATGAGGCCTGCAAAGAAACTGCGTTTCACAGGCCTTTGTAAGAGATGTTCCCGGTAGGCTGTAGGAGCACTGTGCAGAGCGATTTGTTTCTTAGCTTCCCAAAGAGCTGGAAGCAAGATGATTTGGGGCCCAACTCGCCCTTTGGAAAGGATACAGCACGTTGTCCCTTTCAGCTCCAGTGCAATGTAGCACACCCAGAGCAGAAGTTCTACTTCAGCCAGATCAGGCCTGCTAAGAAACTGCGTTTCACAGGCCTCTGTAACAGATGTCACGGTAGGCAGGAAGCAAGATGCTTTGGGGCCCAACTCGCCCTTTGGAAAGAAGACAGAACTTTGTGCCTTGCAGCTCTAAGGCAAGGTAGCACACCCAGAGCAGAAGTTCTACTTCAGCCAGATCAGGCCTACACAGAAACTGTGTTTCAGAGGCCTCTGTAAGAGAAGTTCCCGGTAGGCTGTAAGAGCACTGTGCAGAGTAAGTTGTTTCTTTGCTTCCCAAAGAGCTGGAAGCAAGATGCATTGGGGCCAACTCGCCGTTTGTTAAGAAGCCTGAACGTTGTGACTTTCAGCTCTAGGGGATTTTAGCACACTCAGAGCAGAAATTCCACTTCAGCCAGCTCAGGCTTTTAAATAAACTGCGTTTCACAGGCCTTTGTAGCAGATGTCACGGTTGGCTGGAAGCAAGAGGCTTTGGGGCCCAACTCGCCCTTTGTTAAGAAGCCTGCAGGTTGTGCCTTTCAGCTCCAGGGCAATGTGGCACACCCAGAGCAGACGTTCTCCTTCAGCCAGATGAGACTTGCAAGGAACTGCATTTCACAAGCCTTTGTAAGAGATGTTCCTGGTAGGCTGTAAGAGCACTGTTCAGGGCGAGTTGTTTCTTAGCTTCCCAAAGAGCTGGAAGCAAGATGCTTTTGGGCTCAACTCGCCCTTTGGAATGGAGACTGCACGTTGTGCCTTTCAGCTCTAGGGCAATGTAGCACACCCAGAGCAGAAGTTCTACTTCAGCCAGATCAGGCCTGCAAAGATACTGCGTTTCAAAGGCCTTTTTAAGAGATGTTCCCGGTAGACTGTGAGAGAACTGTGCTGAGCGAGTTGTTTGTTAGCTTCCCAAGAGCTAGAAGCAAGATGCTTTGGGGCGCAAATCGCCCTTTGGAAAGAAGACAGCACTTTGTGCCTTGCAGCTCTAAGGCAATGTATGACACCCAGAGCAGAAGTTCTACATCAGACAGATCAGGCCTGCAAAGAAAGTGCGTTTCACAGACCTTTGTAACAGATGTCCCGGTAGGCAGGAAGCAAGATGCTTTGGGTCCCATCTCGCCCTTTGGAA
The DNA here is from genome assembly GCF_041296265.1 of Equus caballus. Lineage (NCBI taxonomy): Eukaryota > Metazoa > Chordata > Mammalia > Perissodactyla > Equidae > Equus > Equus caballus. The sequence goes on from NC_091695.1 coordinate 19,620,299, forward strand.
TGTACACTGCACGTTGTGCCTTTCAGCTCTAGGGCAATGTAGCACACCCAGAGGAGAAGTTCTACTTCAGCCAGATCAGGCCTGCAAAGAAACTGAGTTTCACAGGCCTTTGTAAGAGATGTTCCTGGTAGGCTGTAAGAGCACTGTGCAGAGCGAGTTGTTTCTTAGCTTCCCAATGAGCTGGAACCAAGATGCTTTGGGGCCCAACTCGCCCTTTTTAAAGGAGACTGCACGTTGTGCCTTTCAGCTCTAGGGCAATGTGGCACACCCAGAGCAGAAGTTCTACTTCAGCCAGATCAGGCCTGCAAAGAAACTGCGTTTCACAGGCCTTTGTAAGAGATGTTCCCGGTAGGCTGTAAGAGCTATGTGCAGAGTAAGTTGTTTCTTAGCTTCCCAAAGAGCTGGAAGCAAGATGCTTTGGGGCCCAACTCGCCCTTTGGAAAGAAGCTGCACATTGTGCCTTTCATCTCTAGGGCAATTTTGCACACCCAGAGCAGAAGTTCTACTTCACCCAGATCAGGCCTGCAAAGAAACTGCGTTTCACAGGCCTTTGTAAGAGAGGTTCCAGGTAGGCTGTAAGAGGTCTGTGGAGAGCAAGTTGTTTCTTAGCTTTCCAAAGGCTGGAGGCAAGATGCTTTGGAGCCAAAGTCGCCCTTTGTTAAGAAGCCTGCACGTTGTGCCTTTCAGCTCTAGGGCAATGTGGCACACCCAGAGCAGACGTCCTCCTTCAGCCAGATGAGACCTGCAAAGAACTGCATTTCACAGGCCTTTGTAAGAGATGTTCCTGGTAGGCTGTAAGAGCACTGTTCAGGGCGAGTTGTTTCTTAGCTTCCCAAAGAGCTGGAAGCAAGATGCTTTTGGGCTCAACTCGCACTTTGGAAAGAAGACTGCACGTTGTGCCTTTCAGCTCTAGGGCAATGTAGCACACTCAGAGCAGAAGTTCTACTTCAGCCAGATCAGGCCTGCAGAGATACTGCGTTTCAAAGGCCTTTTTAAGAGATGTTCCCGTTAGACTGTGAGAGAACTGTGCTGAGCGAGTTGTTTCTTAGCTTCCCAAGAGCTGGAAGCAAGATGCTTTGGGGCCCAAATCGCCCTTTGGAAAGAAGACAGCACTTTGTGCCTTGCAGCTCTAGGGCAATGTAGGACACCCAGAGCAGAAGTTCAACTTCACCCAGATCAGGCCTGCAAAGAAAGTGCGTTTCACAGCCCTTTGTGACAGATGTCCCGGTAGGCAGGAAGCAAGATGCTTTGGGGCTCAACTCGCCCTTTGGAAAGAAGACTGCACGTTGCGCCTTTCAGCTCTAGGGCAATGTGGCACACCCAGAGAAGAAGTTCTACTTCAGCCAGATCAGGACTGCAAAGAAACTGCGTTTCACAGGCTTTTGTGAGAGATGTTCCCGGTAGGATGTAAGAGCACTGTGCAGAGCGAGTTGTTTCTTATCTTCCCAAAGAGCTGGAACCAAGATGCTTTGGGGCCCAACTCGCCCTTTGGAAAGGAGACTGCACGTTGTGCCTTTCAGCTCTAGGGCAATGTGGCACACCCAGAGCAGAAGTTCTACTTCGGCAAGATGAGGCCTTCAAAGAAAATGCGTTTCACAGGCCTTTGTAAGAGATGTTCCCGGTAGGCGGTAAGAGCTATGTGCAGAGCGAGTTGTTTCTTAGCTTCCCAAAGAGCTGGGAGCAAGATGCTTTGGGGCCCAACTCGCCCTTTGGAAAGAAGCCTGCACGTTGTGCCTTTCAGCTCTAGGGCAATGTGGCACACCCAGAGCAGAAGTTCTACTTCAGCTAGATGAGGCCTGCAAAGAAAGTGCGTTTCACAGGCCTTTGTAAGAGATGTTCCCGGTAGGCTGTCAGAGCACTGTGCAGAGCGAGTTGTTTCTTAGCTTCCCAAAGATCTGCAAGCAAGATACTTTGGGGACCAACTCGACCTTTGGAAAGGAGACTGCACGTTGTGCCTTTCAGCCCTAGGGCAATGTGTCTCACACAGAGCAGAAGTTCTACTTCAGCCACATCAGGCCTGCAAAGAAACTGAGTTTCACAGGCCTTTGTAAGAGTTGTTCCTGGTAGGCTGTAAGAACACTGTGCAGAGCGAGTTGTTTCATAACTTCCCAAAGAGCTGCAAGCAAGATGCTTTGGGGCCCAACTCGCCCTTTGTTAAGAAGCCTGCACGTTGTGCCTTCCAGCTCTATGGCAATGTAGCACACTCAGAGCGGAAGTTCTACTTCAGCCAGAAAAGGCCTGCAAAGAAACGGCGTTTCACAGGCCTTTGTAACAGATGTTCCCTGTAAGCTGTAAGAGCAGTGTGCAGAGCGAGTTGTTTCTTAGCTTCCCAAAGAGCTGGAAGCAAGATGCATTGGGGCCCAACTCGCCCTTTGGAAAGGAGACTGCACGTTCTGCCTTTCAGCTCTAGGGCAATGTAGCTGCACCCAAAGCAGATGTTCTACTTCAGCCAGCTCAGGCCTGCAAAGAAACTGCGTATCACAGTCCTTTGTGAGAGATGTTCACAGTAGGCTGTAAGAGCACTGTGCAGAGCGAGCTGTTTCTTAGCTTCCCAAAGAGCTGGAAACAAGATGCTTTGGGGCCCAACTCGCACTTTGTTAAGAAGCCTGCACATTGTGCCTTTCAGCTCTATGGCAGTGTAGCACACACAGAGCAGAAGTTCTACTTCAGAGAGAACAGGCCTGCAAAGAAACTGCGTTTCACATGCCTTTGTAAGAGATGTTCCCGGTAGGCTGTAAGAGCAGTGTGTAGAGCGATTTGTTTCTTAGCTTCTGAAAGAGCTGTAAGCAACATGCTATGGGGCCCAACTCGGCCTTTGGAAAGGAGACTGAACAGTGTGCCTTTCAGCTCTAGGGCAATGTAGCACACTCAGAGCAGAAGATCTACTTCTGCCAGAGCATGCCTGCAAAGAACCTGCGTTTCACAGGCCTTTGTAAGAGATGTTCCCGGTAGGCTGTAAGACCACTGTGCAGAGCAAGTTGTTTCCCAGCTTCCCAAAGATCTGCAAGCAAGATGCTTTGGGGCCCAAGCCGCCCTTTGTTAAGAAGCCGGCACGTTGTGGCTTTCAGCTCTAGGACAATGTAGCACACCCAGAGCAGAAGTTCTACTTCAGCCAGATCAGGCCTGCAAAGAAACCGCGTTTCACTGGCCTTTGTAGGAGATGTTCCCGGTAGGCTGTAAGAGCACTGTTGCGAGCGACTTGTGTCTTAGCTTCCCAAAGAGCTGAAAGCAAGATGATTTGGGGCCCAACTCGCCCTTTGGAAAGAAGACAGAACTTTGTGCCTTTAGGCTCTAGAGCAATGTTGCACACCCAGAGCAGAAGTTCTACTTCAGCCAGATGAGGCCTGCAAAGAAACTGCGTTTCACAGGCCTTTGTAACAGATGTCCTGGTAGGCTGGAAGCAAGATGCATTGGGGCCCAACTCGCCGTTTGGAAAGAAGACTGCACATTGTGCCGTTCAGCTCTAGGGCAATGTAGCACACCCAGAGCAGAAGTTCTACTTCAACCAGATCAGGCCTCCAAAGAAACTGCGTTTCACAGGCCTTTGTAAGGGATGGTCCTGGTAGGCTGTAAGAGCACTGTGCAGAGCGAGTTGTATCTTAGCTTCCCAAAGAGCTGGAAGCAAGATGCTTTGGGGCCCAACTCGCCCTTGGTTAAGAAGCCTGCACGTTGTGACTTTCAGCTCTAGGGCAATGTGGCACCTCCAGAGCAGAGGTTCTACTTCAGCCAGATGAGGCCTGAAAAGAAACTGCGTTTCACAGACCTTTGTAAGAGATGTTCCCGGTAGGCTGTAGGAGCACTGTGCAGAGCGATTTGTTTCTTAGCTTCCCAAAGAGCTGGAAGCAAGATGATTTGGGGCCCAACTCGCCCTTTGGAAAGGATACAGCACGTTGTCCCTTTCAGCTCCAGTGCAATGTAGCACACCCAGAGCAGAAGTTCTACTTCAGCCAGATCACTCCTGCTAAGAAAATGCGTTTCACAGGCCTCTGTAACAGATGTCACGGTAGGCAGGAAGCAAGATGCTTTGGGGCTCAACTCGCCCTTTGGAAAGGAGACTGCACGTTGTGCCTTTCAGCTCTAGGGCAATGTGGCACACCCAGAGCAGAAGTTCTACTTCGGCAAGATGAGGCCTTCAAAGAAAATGCGTTTCACAGGCCTTTGTAAGAGATGTTCCCGGTAGGCTGTAAGAGCTATGTGCAGAGCAAGTTGTTTCTTATCTTTCCAAAGAGCTGGAAGCAAGATGCTTTGGGGCCCAACTCGCCCTTTGGAAAGAAGCTGCACATTGTGCCTTTCAGCTCTAGGGCAAAGTAGCACACCCAGAGCAGAAGTTCTACTTCAGCCAGATCAGGCCTGCAAAGAAACTGCGTTTCACAGGCCTTTTTAATGGATGTTCCCGGTTGGCTGTAAGAGCACTGTGCAGAGCGAGTTGTTTCTTAGCTTCCCAAAGAGCTGGAGACAAGATGCTTCGGGGCCCAAATCGCCCTTTGGAAAGAAGACAGCACTTTGTGCCTTGCAGCTCTAGGGCAAGGTAGCACACCCAGAGCAGAAGTTCTACTTCAGCCAGATCAGGCCTGCAAAGAAACTGCGTTTCACAGGCCTCTGTAACAGATGTCCCGCTAGGCAGGAAGCAAGATGCTTTGGGGCCCAACTCGCCCTTTGGAAAGAAGACTGCACGTTGTGCCTTTCAGCCCTAGGGCAATGTGGCACACCCAGAGCAGAAGTTCTACTTCAGCCAGAACAGGCCTGCAAAGGAACTGCGTTTCACATGCCTTTGTAAGAGATGTTCCCGGTAGGCTGTAAGAGCACTGTGCAGAGCGAGTTGTTATTTAGCTTCCGAAAGAGATGAAAGCAAGATGCTTTGGGGCCCATCTCGACCTTTGGAAAGGAGACTGCACGTTGTGCCTTTCAGCTCTAGGGCAATGTGGCACACCCAGAGCAGAAGTTCTACTTCAGCCAGATCAGGCCTGCAAAGAAACTGAGTTTCACAGTCCTTTGTAAGACATGTTCCCCCTAGGCTGTAAGAGCACTGTGCAGAGCGAGTTGTTTCTTAGCTTCCCAAAGAGCTGAATGCAAGATGCTTTGGGGCCCAACTCGTCCTTTGGAAAGAAGACAGAACTTTGTGCCTTGCAGCTCTAAGGTAAGGTAGCACACCCAGAGCAGAAGTTCTACTTCAGCCAGATCAGGCCTGCAAAGAAACTGCGTTTCACAGTCCTTTGTAAGACATGCTCCCCCTAGGCTGTAAGAGCACTGTGCAGAGCGAGTTGTTTCTTAGCTTCCCAAAGAGCTGCAAGCAAGATGCTTTGGGGACCAACTCGCCCTTTGGAAAGGAGACTGCACGTTGTGCCTTTCAGCCCTAGGGCAATGTGGCACACCCAGAGCAGAAGTTCTACTTCAGCCAGATCAGGCCTGCAAAGAAACTGAGTTTCACAGACCTTTGTAAGAGTTGTTCCCGGTAGGCTGTAAGAACACTGTGCAGAGCGAGTTGTTTCCCAGCTTCCCAAAGATCTGCAAGCAAGATGCTTTGGGCCCCAGCTCACCTTTTGGACAGGAGACTGCACGTTGTGCCTTTCAGTTCTAGGGCAATGTGGCACACCCAGAGCAGAAGTTCTACTCCAGCCACATGACGCCTGCAAAGAAACTGCATTTCACAGGCCTTTGTAACAGATGTCCCGGTAGGCTGGAAGCAAGATGCTTTAGGGCCCAATTCGCCTTTTGGAAAGAAGACTGCACATTGTGCCGTTCAGCTTAGGGCAATGTAGCACACCCAGAGCAGAAGTTCTACTTCAACCAGATCAGGCCTGCAAAGAAGCTGCGTTTCACAGGTCTTTGTAAGGGATGTTCCCGGTAGGCTGTAAGAGCACTGTGCAGAGCGAGTTGTTTCCCAGCTTCCCAAAGATCTGCAAGCAAGATGCTTTGGATCCCAACTCACCTTTTGGAAAGGAGACTGCACGTTGTGCCTTTCAGCTCTAGGGCAATGTGGCACACCCAGAGCAGAAGTTCTACTTCAGCCAGGTGAGGCCTGCAAAGAAACTGCGTTTCACAGGCCTTTGTAAGGGATGTTCCCGGTAGGCTGTAAGAGCACTGTGCAGAGCGAGTTGTTTCTTAGCTTCCCAAAGAGCTGGAAGCAAGATGCTTTGGGGCCCAAATCGCCCTTTGGAAAGAAGACAGCACTTTGTGCCTTGCAGCTATAGGGCAAGGTATCACACCCAGAGCAGAAGTTCTACTTCAGCCAGATCAGGCCTGCAAAGAAACTGCATTACACAGGCCTCTGTAACAGATGTCCCGCTAGGCAGGAAGCAATATGCTTTGGGGCCCAATTCGCCCTTTGGAAAGAAGACTGCACGTTGTGCCTTTCAGCCCTAGTGCAATGTGGCACACCCAGAGCAGAAGTTCTAATTCAGCCAGATCAGGCCTGCAAGGAAACTGCGTTTCACAGGCCTTTGTAAGAGATGTTCCCGGTAGGCTGTAAGAACACTGTGCAGAGCGAGCTGTTTCTTAGCTTCCCAAAGAGCTCTAAGCAAATGCTTTGGGGCCCAACTCGCCCTTTGTTAAGAATCCTGCACGTTGTGCCTTTCAGCTCTATGGCCATGTAGCACACTCAGAGCAGAAGTTCTACTTCAGCCAGAACAGGCCTGCAAAGGAACTGCGTTTCACATGCCTTTGTAAGAGATGTTCCCGGTAGGCTGTAAGAGCACTGTGCAGAGCGAGTTGTTATTTAGCTTCCGAAAGAGATGGAAGCAAGATGCTTTGGGGCCGATCACGACATTTGGAAAGGAGAGTGCACGTTGTGCCTTTCAGCCCTAGTGCAATGTGGCACACCCAGAGCAGAAGTTCTACTTCAGCCAGAGCAGGCCTGCAAAGAACCTGCGTTTCACAGGCCTTTGTAAGAGATGTTCCCAGTGGGCTGTAAGACCACTGTGCAGAGCGAGTTGTTTCCCAGCTTCCCAAAGATCTGCAAGCAAGATGCTTTGGGGCCCAAGTCGCCCTTTGTTAAGAAGCCGGCACGTTGTGGCTTTCAGCTCTAGGACAATGTAGCACACCCAGAGCAGAAGTTCTACTTCAGCCAGATCAGGCCTGCAAAGAAACCGCGTTTCACTGGCCTTTGTAGGAGATGTTCCCGGTAGGCTGTAAGAGCACTGTTGCGAGCGACTTGTTTCTTAGCTTCCCAAAGAGCTGAAAGCAAGATGATTTGGGGCCCAACTCGCCATTTGGAAAGAAGACAGAACTTTGTGCCTTGCAGCTCTAAGGCAAGGTAGCACACCCAGAGCAGAAGTTCTACTTCAGCCAGATCAGGCCTACACAGAAACTGTGTTTCACAGGCCTCTGTAAGAGAAGTTCCCGGTAGGCTGTAAGAGCACTGTGCAGAGTAAGTTGTTTCTTTGCTTCCCAAAGAGCTGGAAGCAAGATGCATTGGGGCCAACTCGCCATTTGTTAAGAAGCCTGAACGTTGTGACTTTCAGCTCTAGGGGATTTTAGAACACTCAGAGCAGAAATTCCACTTCAGCCAGCTCAGGCCTGGAAATAAACTGCGTTTCACAGGCCTTTGTAGCAGATGTCACGGTTGGCTGGAAGCAAGAGGCTTTCGGGCCCAACTCGCCCTTTGTTAAGAAGCCTGCACGTTGTGCCTTTCAGCTCCAGGGCAATGTGGCACACCCAGAGCAGACGTTCTCCTTCAGCCAGATGAGAATTGCAAGGAACTGCATTTCACAGGCCTTTGTAAGAGATGTTCCTGGTAGGCTGTAAGAGCACTGTTCAGGGCGAGTTGTTTCTTAGCTTCTCAAAGAGCTGGAAGCAAGATGCTTTTGGGCTCAACTCGCCCTTTGGAAAGGAGACTGCACGTTGTGCCTTTCAGCTCTAGGGCAATGTAGCACACCCAGAGCAGAAGTTCTACTTCAGCCAGATCAGGCCTGCAAAGATACTGCGTTTCAAAGGCCTTTTTAAGAGATGTTCCCGGTAGACTGTGAGAGAACTGTGCTGAGCGAGTTGTTTGTTAGCTTCCCAAGAGCTGGAAGCAAGATGCTTTGGGGCGCAAATCGCCCTTTGGAAAGAAGACAGCACATTGTGCCTTGCAGCTCTAAGGCAATGTATGACACCCAGAGCAGAAGTTCTACATCAGACAGATCAGGCCTGCAAAGAAAGTGCGTTTCACAGACCTTTGTAACAGATGTCCCGGTAGGCAGGAAGCAAGATGCTTTGGGTCCCATCTCGCCCTTTGGAAAGTACACTGCACGTTGTGCCTTTGAGCTGTAGGGCAATGTAGCACACCCAGAGGAGAAGTTCTACTTCAGCCAGATCAGGCCTGCAAGGAAACTGCGTTTCACAGGCCTTTGGAAGAGATGTTTCCGGTAGGCTGTAAGAGCACTGTGCAGAGCGAGTTGTTTCTTAGCTTCCCAAAGAGCTGGAAGCAAGATGCATTGGGGCCCAACTCGCCGTTTGTTAAGAAGCCTGAACCTTGTGCCTTTCAGCTCTAGGGGATTGTAGCACACTCAGAGCAGAAAATCTACTTCAGCCAGATCTGGCCTGCAAAGAAACTGCGTTTCACAGGCTGTTGTAGCTGATGTTCCGGTTGGCTGGAAGCAAGATGCTTTGGGGCCCAACTCGTCCTTTGGAAACAAGACTGCACGTTGTGCCTTCCAGCTCTAGGGCAATGTGGCACACCAAGAGCAGAAGTTCTACTTCAGCCAGATCAGGCTGCAAAGAAACTGCGTTTCACAGGCCTTTGTAAGAGATGTTCCCGGTAGGCTGTAAGAGCACTGTCCAGAGTGAGCTGTTTCTTAGCTTTCCAAAGAGCTGGAAGCAAGATGCTTTGGGACACAACACGCCCTTTGGAAAGAAGACTGCATGTGGTGCCTTTCAGCTCTAGGGCAATGTGGCACACCCAGAGCAGAAGTTCTACTTCAGCCGGATGAGGCCTGCAAGGAAACTGCGTTTCACATGCCTTTGTAAGAGATGCTCCCGGTAGGCTGTAAGAGCACAGTGCAGAGCGAGTTGTTTCTTAGCTTCCCAAAGAGCTGGAAGCAAGATGCTCTGGGGCCCAACTCGCCCTTTGGAAAGAAGCCTGCACGTTGTGCCTTTCAGCTCTAGGGCAATGGAGCACACCCAGAGCAGAAGTTCTACTTCAGCCAGAGCAGGCCTGCAAAGAAACTGCGTTTCACAGGCCGTTTTAAGAGATGTTCCTGGTAGACTGTGAGAGCACTGTGCAGAGCGAGTTGTTTCTTAGCTTCCCAAGAGCTGGAAGGAAGATGCTTTTGGGCCGAAATCGCCCTTTGGAAAGAAGACAGCACTTTGTGCCTTGCAGCTCTAGGGCAATGTAGGACACGCAGAGCAGAAGATGTACTTCAGCCAGATGAGGCCTGCAAAGAAACTGCGTTTCACAGTTCTTTGTAACAGATGTCCCTGTAGGCAGGAAGCAAGATGCTTTGGGGCCCATCTCGCCCTTTGGAAAGAAGACTGCACGTTGTGCCTTTCAGCTCTAGGGCAATGTAGCACACCCAGAGCAGAAGTTCTACTTCAGCCAGATCAGGCCTGCAAAGAACCTGCGTTTGACAGGCATTTTTAAGAGATGTTCCTGGTAGGCTGTAAGAGCACTGTGCAGAGCCAGTTGTTTCTTAGCTTCCAAGAGCTGGAAGCAAGATGCTTTGAGGTCCAACTCGCCCTTTGGAAAGGAGACAGCACATTGTCCCTTTCAGCTCTAGGGCAATGTAGCACACCCAGAGCAGAAGTTCTACTTCAGCCAGATCAGGCCTGCAAAGAAACTGCGTTTCACAGGCCTTTGTAAGAGATGTTCCCGGTAGGCTGTAAGAGCTGTGTGCAGAGTAAGTTGTTTCTTAGCTTCCCAAAGAGCTGGAAGCAAGATGCATTGGGGCCAACTCGCCGTTTGTTAAGAAGCCTGAACGCTGTGACTTTCAGCTCTAGGGGATTGTAGCACACTCAGAGCAGAAATTCTACTTCAGCCAGCTCAGGCCTGGAAATAAACTGCGTTTCACAGGCCTTTGTAGCAGATGTCACGGTTGGCTGGAAGCAAGATGCTATGGGGCCCAACTCGCCATTTGGAAAGAAGCTGCACATTGTGCCTTGCAGCTCTAGGGCAATGTATGATACGCAGAGCAGAAGTTCCACTTCAGCAAGATCAGGCCTGCAAAGAAACTGCGTTTCACAGCCCTTTGTAACTGATGTCCCTGTAGGCAGGAAGCAAGATGCTTTGGGGCCCATCTCGCCCTTTGGAAAGAACACTGCACGTTGTGCCTTTCAGCTCTAGGGCAATGTAGCACACCCAGAGCAGAAGTTCGTATTCAGCCAGATCAGGCCTGCAAAGAAACTGAGTTTCACAGGCCTTTGTAAGAGATGTTCCTGGTAGGCTGGAAGAGCACTGTGCAGAGCGAGTTGTTTCTTAGCTTCCCAATGAGCTGGAACCAAGATGCTTTGGGGCCCAACTCGCCCTTTTTAAAGGAGACTGCACGTTGTGCCTTTCAGCTCTAGGGCAATGTGGCACACCCAGAGCAGAAGTTCTACTTCAGCCAGATCAGGCCTGCAAAGAAACTGCGTTTCACAGGCCTTTGTAAGAGATGTTCCTGGTAGGCTGTAAGAGCACTGTTCAGGGCGAGTTGTTTCTTAGCTTCCCAAAGAGCTGGAAGCAAGATGCTTTTGGGCTCAACTCGCCCTTTGGAAAGAAGACTGCACGTTGTGCCTTTCAGCTCTAGGGCAATGTAGCACACTCAGAGCAGAAGTTCTACTTCAGCCAGATCAGGCCTGCAGAGATACTGCGTTTCAAAGGCCTTTTTAAGAGATGTTCCCGGTAGACTGTGAGAGAACTGTGCTGAGCGAGTTGTTTCTTAGCTCCCCAAGAGCTGGAAGCAAGATGCTTTGGGGCCCAAATCGCCCTTTGGGAAGAAGACAGCACTTTGTGCCTTGCAGCTCTAGGGCAATGTAGGACACCCAGAGCAGAAGTTCAACTTCACCCAGATCAGGCCTGCAAAGAAAGTGCGTTTCACAGCCCTTTGTGACAGATGTCCCGGTAGGCAGGAAGCAAGATGCTTTGGGGCCCAACTCGTCCTTTGGAAACAAGACTGCACGTTGTGCCTTCCAGCTCTAGGGCAATGTGGCACACCAAGAGCAGAAGTTCTACTTCAGCCAGATCAGGCTGCAAAGAAACTGCGTTTCACAGGCCTTTGTAAGAGATGTTCCCGGTAGGCTGTAAGAGCACTGTCCAGAGTGAGCTGTTTCTTAGCTTTCCAAAGAGCTGGAAGCAAGATGCTTTGGGACACAACACGCCCTTTGGAAAGAAGACTGCATGTGGTGCCTTTCAGCTCTAGGGCAATGTGGCACACCCAGAGCAGAAGTTCTACTTCAGCCGGATGAGGCCAACAAGGAAACTGCGTTTCACATGCCTTTGTAAGAGATGCTCCCGGTAGGCTGTAAGAGCACAGTGCAGAGCGAGTTGTTTCTTAGCTTCCCAAAGAGCTGGAAGCAAGATGCTCTGGGGCCCAACTCGCCCTTTGGAAAGAAGCCTGCACGTTGTGCCTTTCAGCTCTATGGCAATGTGGCACACCCAGAGCAGAAGTTCTACTTCAGCCAGAGCAGGCCTGCAAAGAAACTGCGTTTCACAGGCCGTTGTAAGAGATGTTCCCGGTAGACTGTGAGAGCACTGTGCAGAGCGAGTTGTTTCTTAGCTTCCCAAGAGCTGGAAGGAAGATGCTTTTTGGCCGAAATCGCCCTTTGGAAAGAAGACAGCACTTTGTGCCTTGCAGCTCTAGGGCAATGTAGGACACGCAGAGCAGAAGATGTACTTCAGCCAGATGAGGCCTGCAAAGAAACTGCGTTTCACAGTTCTTTGTAACAGATGTCCCTGTAGGCAGGAAGCAAGATGCTTTGGGGCCCATCTCGCCCTTTGGAAAGAAGACTGCACGTTGTGCCTTTCAGCTCTAGGGCAATGTAGCACACCCAGAGCAGAAGTTCTACTTCAGCCAGATCAGGCCTGCAAAGAACCTGCGTTTGACAGGCATTTTTAAGAGATGTTCCTGGTAGGCTGTAAGAGCACTGTGCAGAGCCAGTTGTTTCTTAGCTTCCAAGAGCTGGAAGCAAGATGCTTTGAGGTCCAACTCGCCCTTTGGAAAGGAGACAGCACATTGTCCCTTTCAGCTCTAGGGCAATGTAGCACACCCAGAGCAGAAGTTCTACTTCAGCCAGATCAGGCCTGCAAAGAAACTGCGTTTCACAGGCCTTTGTAAGAGATGTTCCCGGTAGGCTGTAAGAGCTGTGTGCAGAGTAAGTTGTTTCTTAGCTTCCCAAAGAGCTGGAAGCAAGATGCATTGGGGCCAACTCGCCGTTTGTTAAGAAGCCTGAACGTTGTGACTTTCAGCTCTAGGGGATTGTAGCACACTCAGAGCAGAAATTCTACTTCAGCCAGCTCAGGCCTGGAAATAAACTGCGTTTCACAGGCCTTTGTAGCAGATGTCCCGGTAGGCAGGAAGCAAGATGCTTTGGGGCTCAACTCGCCCTTTGGAAAGAAGACTGCACGTTGTGCCTTTCAGCTCTAGGGCAATGTGGCACACCCAGAGAAGAAGTTCTACTTCAGCCAGATCAGGACTGCAAAGAAACTGCGTTTCACAGGCTTATGTGAGAGATGTTCCCGGTAGGCTGTAAGAGCACTGTGCAGAGCGAGTTGTTTCTTATCTTCCCAAAGAGCTGGAACCAAGATGCTTTGGGGCCCAACTCGCCCTTTGGAAAGGAGACTGCACGTTGTGCCTTTCAGCTCTAGGGCAATGTGGCACACCCAGAGCAGAAGTTCTACTTCGGCAAGATGAGGCCTTCAAAGAAAATGCGTTTCACAGGCCTTTGTAAGAGATGATCCCGGTAGGCGGTAAGAGCTATGTGCAGAGCGAGTTGTTTCTTAGCTTCCCAAAGAGCTGGGAGCAAGATGCTTTGGGGCCCAACTCGCCCTTTGGAAAGAAGCTGCACATTGTGCCTTGCAGCTCTAGGGCAATGTATGACACGCAGAGCAGAAGATCCACTTCAGCAAGATCAGGCCTGCAAAGAAACTGCGTTTCACAGCCCTTTGTAACTGATGTCCCTGTAGGCAGGAAGCAAGATGCTTTGGGGCCCATCTCGCCCTTTGGAAAGAACACTTCACGTTGCGCCTTTCAGCTCTAGGGCAATGTAGCACTCCCAGAGCAGAAGTTCGTATTCAGCCAGATCAGGCCTGCAAAGAAACTGAGTTTCACAGGCCTTTGTAAGAGATGTTCCTGGTAGGCTGTAAGAGCACTGTGCAGAGCGAGTTGTTTCTTAGATTCCCAATGAGCTGGAACCAAGATGATTTGGGGCCCAACTCGCCCTTTGGAAAGAGGACTGCACGTTGCGCCTTTCAGCTCTAGGGCAATGTGGCACACCCAGAGCAGAAGTTCTACTTCAGCCAGATCAGGCCTGCAAAGAAACTGCGTTTCACAGGCCTTTGTAAGAGATATTCCCGGTAGGCTGTAAGAGCACTGTGCAGAGCTAGTTGTTTCTTAGCTTCCCAAAGATCTGGAAGCAAGATGCTTTGGGGCCCAACTCGCCCTTTTTAAAGGAGACTGCACGTTGTGCCTTTCAGCTCTAGGGCAATGTGGCACACCCAGAGCAGAAGTTCTACTTCAGCCAGATCAGGCCTGCAAAGAAACTGCGTTTCACAGGCCTTTGTAAGAGATGTTCCCGGTAGGCTGTAAGAGCTATGTGCAGAGTAAGTTGTTTCTTAGCATCCCAAAGAGCTGGAAGCAAGATTCTTTGGGGCCCAACTCGCCCTTTGGAAAGAAGCTGCACATTGTGCCTTTCATCTCTAGGGCAATGTAGCACACCCAGAGCAGAAGTTCTACTTCACCCAGATCAGGCCTGCAAAGAAACTGCGTTTCACAGGCCTTTGTAAGAGAGGTTCCAGGTAGGCTGTAAGAGGTCTGTGGAGAGCAAGTTGTTTCTTAGCTTTCCAAAGGCTGGAGGCAAGATGCTTTGGAGCCAAAGTCGCCCTTTGTTAAGAAGCCTGCACGTTGTGCCTTTCAGCTCCAGGGCAATGTGGCACACCCAGAGCAGACGTTCTCCTTCAGCCAGATGAGACCTGCAAAGAACTGCATTTCACAGGCCTTTGTAAGAGATGTTCCTGGTAGGCTGTAAGAGCACTGTTCAGGGCGAGTTGTTTCTTAGCTTCCCAAAGAGCTGGAAGCAAGATGCTTTTGGGCTCAACTCGCCCTTTGGAAAGAAGACTGCACGTTGTGCCTTTCAGCTCTAGGGCAATGTAGCACACTCAGAGCAGAAGTTCTACTTCAGCCAGATCAGGCCTGCAGAGATACTGCGTTTCAAAGGCCTTTTTAAGAGATGTTCCCGGTAGACTGTGAGAGAACTGTGCTGAGCAAGTTGTTTCTTAGCTTCCCAAGAGCTGGAAGCAAGATGCTTTGGGGCCCAAATCGCCCTTTGGAAAGAAGACAGCACTTTGTGCCTTGCAGCTCTAGGGCAATGTAGGACACCCAGAGCAGAAGTTCAACTTCACCCAGATCAGGCCTGCAAAGAAAGTGCGTTTCACAGCCCTTTGTGACAGATGTCCCGGTAGACAGGAAGCAAGATGCTTTGGGGCTCAACTCGCCCTTTGGAAAGAAGACTGCACGTTGTGCCTTTCAGCTCTAGGGCAATGTGGCACACCCAGAGAAGAAGTTCTACTTCAGCCAGATCAGGCCTGCAAAGAAAGTGCGTTTCACAGACCTTTGTAACAGATGTTTCCGGTAGGCTGTAAGAGCACTGTGCAGAGCGAGTTGTTTCTTAGCTTCCCAAAGAGCTGGAAGCAAGATGCATTGGGGACCAACTCGCCGTTTGTTAAGAAGCCTGAACCTTGTGCCTTTAAGCTCCAGGGGATTGTAGCACACTCAGAGCAGAAAATCTACTTCAGCCAGATCAGGCCTGCAAAGAAACTGCGTTTCACAGGCTGTTGTAGCTGATGTTCCGGTTGGCTGGAAGTAAGATGCTTTGGGGCCCAACTCGTCCTTTGGAAAGAAGACTGCACGTTGTGCCTTCCAGCTCTAGGGCAATGTGGCACACCAAGAGCAGAAGTTCTACTTCAGCCAGATCAGGCTGCAAAGAAACTGCGTTTCACAGGCCTTTGTAAGAGATGTTCCCGGTAGGCTGTAAGAGCACTGTCCAGAGTGAGCTGTTTCTTAGCTTCCCAAAGAGCTGGAAGCAAGATGCTTTGGGACCCAACACGCCCTTTGGAAAGGAGACTGCATGTGGTGCTTTTCAGCTCTAGGGCAATGTGGCACACCCAGAGCAGAAGTTCTACTTCAGCCGGATGCGGCCTGGAAGGAAACTGCGTTTCACATGCCTTTCTAAGAGATGCTCCCGGTAGGCTGTAAGAGCACTGTGCAGAGCGAGTTGTTTCTTAGCTTGCCAAAGAGCTTGAAGCCAGATGCTTTGGGGCCCAACTCGCCCTTTGTTAAGAAGCCTGCACGTTGTGCCTTTCAGCTCAATGGCAATGTGGGACACCCAGAGCAGAAGTTCTACTTCAGCCAGAGCAGGCCTGCAAAGAAACTGCGTTTCACAGGCCGTTGTAAGAGATGCTCCCGGTAGACTGTGAGAGCACTGTGCAGAGCGAGTTGTTTCTTAGCTTCCCAAGAGCTGGAAGCAAGATGCTTTGGGGCCGATATCGCCCTTTGGAAAGAAGACAGCACTTTGTGCCTTGCAGCTCTAGGGCAATGTAGGACACGCAGAGCAGAAGATGTACTTCAGCCATATCAGGCCTGCAAAGAAACTGCGTTTCACAGCCCTTTGTAACAGATGTCCCTGTAGGCAGGAAGCAAGATGCTTTGGGGCCCATCTCGCCCTTTGGAAAGAAGACTGCACGGTGTGCCTTTCAGCTCTAGGGCAATGTAGCACACAGAGAGCAGAAGTTCTACTTCAGCCAGATCAGGCCTGCAAAGAAACTGCGTTTGACAGGCCTTTGTAAGAGATGTTCCTGGTAGGCTGTAAGAGCACTGTGCAGAGCCAGTTGTTTCTTAGATTCCAAGAGCTGGAAGCAAGATGCTTTGAGGTCCAACTCGCCCTTTGTAAAGGAGACAGCACGTTGTCCCTTTCAGCTCTAGGGCAATGTAGCACACCCAGAGCAGAAGTTCTACTTCAGCCAAATCAGGCCTGCAAAGAAACTGCGTTTCACAGGCCTTTGTAAGAGATGTTCCCGGTAGGCTGTAAGAGCTGTGTGCAGAGTAAGTTGTTTCTTAGCTTCCCAAAGAGCTGGAAGCAAGATGCTTTGGGGCCCAAATCGCCCTTTGGAAAGAAGCTGCACATTGTGCCTTTCATCTCTAGGGCAATGTAGCACACCCAGAGCAGAAGTTCTACTTCACCCAGATCAGGCCTGCAAAGAAACTGCGTTTCACAGGCCTTTGTAAGAGAGGTTCCAGGTAGGCTGTAAGAGTTCTGTGGAGAGCAAGTTGTTTCTTAGCTTTCCAAAGGCTGGAGGCAAGATGCTTTGGAGCCAAAGTCGCCCTTTGTTAAGAAGCCTGCACGTTGTGTCTTTCAGCTCCAGGGCAATGTGGCACACCCAGAGCAGACGTTCTCCTTCAGCCAGATGAGACCTGCAAAAAACTGCATTTCACAGGCCTTTGTAAGAGATGTTCCTGGTAGGCTGTAAGAGCACTGTTCAGGGCCAGTTGTTTCTTAGCTTCCCAAAGAGCTGGAAGCAAGATGCTTTTGGGCTCAACTCGCCCTTTGGAAAGAAGACTGCATGTTGTGCCTTTCAGCTCTAGGGCAATGTAGCATACTCAGAGCAGAAGTTCTACTTCAGCCACATCAGGCCTGCAAAGATACTGCGTTTCAAAGGCCTTTTTAAGAGATGTTCCCGGTAGACTGTGAGAGAACTGTGCTGAGCGAGTTGTTTCTTAGCTTCCCAAGAGCTGGAAGCAAGATGCTTTGGGGCCCAAATCGCCCTTTGGAAAGAAGACAGCACTTTGTGCCTTGCAGCTCTAGGGCAATGTAGGACACCCAGAGCAGAAGTTCAACTTCACCCAGATCAGGCCTGCAAAGAAAGTGCGTTTCACAGCCCTTTGTGACAGATGTCCCGGTAGGCAGGAAGCAAGATGCTTTGGGGCTCAACTCGCCCTTTGGAAAGAAGACTGCACGTTGTGCCTTTCAGCTCTAGGGCAATGTGGCACACCCAGAGAAGAAGTTCTACTTCAGCCAGATCAGGACTGCAAAGAAACTGCGTTTCACAGGCTTTTGTGAGAGATGTTCCCGGAAGGCTGTAAGAGCACTGTGCAGAGCGAGTTGTTTCTTATCTTCCCAAAGAGCTGGAACCAAGATGCTTTGGGGCGCAACTCGCCCTTTGGAAAGGAGACTGCACGTTGTGCCTTTCAGCTCTAGGGCAATGTGGCACACCCAGAGCAGAAGTTCTACTTCGGCAAGATGAGGCCTTCAAAGAAAATGCGTTTCACAGGCCTTTGTAAGAGATGTTCCCGGTAGGCTGTAAGAGCTATGTGCAGAGCAAGTTGTTTCTTAGCTTTCCAAAGAGCTGGAAGCAAGATGCTTTGGGGCCCAACTCGCCCTTTGGAAAGAAGCTGCACATTGTGCCTTTAAGCTCTAGGGCAATGTAGCACACCCAGAGAAGATGTTCTACTTCAGCCAGATAAGGCCTGCAAAGAAACTGCGTTTCACAGGCTTTTGTAAGAGATGTTCACGGTTGGCTGTAAGAGCACTGTGCAGAGCGATTTGTTTCTTAGTTCCCAAAGAGCTGGAGGCAGGATGCTTTGGGGCCCAAAGCGCCCTTTGGAAAGAAGACAGCACTTTGTGCCTTGCAGCTCTAGGGCAAGGTAGCACACCCAGAGCAGAAGTTCTACTTCAGCCAGATCAGGCCTGCAAAGAAACTGCGTTTCACAGGCCTCTGTAACAGATGTACCGCTAGGCAGGAAGCAAGATGCTTTGGGGCCCAACTCGCCCTTTGGAAAGAAGACTGCACGTTGTGTCTTTCAGCCCTAGGGCAATGTGGCACACCCAGAGCAGAAGTTCTACTTCAGCCAGAACAGGCCTGCAAAGGAACTGCGTTTCACATGCCTTTGTAAGAGATGTTCCCGGTAGGCTGTAAGAGCACTGTGCAGAGCGAGTTGTTATTTAGCTTCCGAAAGAGATGAAAGCAAGATGCTTTGGGGCCCATCTCGACCTTTGGAAAGGAGACTGCACGTTGTGCCTTTCAGCTCTAGGGCAATGTGGCACACCCAGAGCAGAAGTTCTACTTCAGCCAGATCAGGCCTGCAAAGAAACTGCGTTTCACAGTCCTTTGTAAGACATGTTCCCCCTAGGCTGTAAGAGCACTGTGCAGAGCGAGTTGTTTCTTAGCTTCCCAAAGAGCTGCAAGCAAGATGCTTTGGGGACCAACTCGCCCTTTGGAAAGGAGACTGCACGTTGTGCCTTTCAGCCCTAGGGCAATGTGGCACACCCAGAGCAGAAGTTCTACTTCAGCCAGATCAGGCCTGCAAAGAAACTGAGTTTCACAGGCCTTTGTAAGAGTTGTTCCCGGTAGGCTGTAAGAACACTGTGCAGAGCGAGTTGTTTCCCAGCTTCCCAAAGATCTGCAAGCAAGATGCTTTGGGCCCCAGCTCACCTTTTGGAAAGGAGACTGCACGTTGTGCCTTTCAGTTCTAGGGCAATGTGGCACACCCAGAGCAGAAGTTCTACTCCAGCCACATGACGCCTTCAAAGAAACTGCATTTCACAGGCCTTTGTAACAGATGTCCCGGTAGGCTGGAAGCAAGATGCTTTGGGGCCCAACTCGCCTTTTGGAAATAAGACTGCACATTGTGCCATTCGGCTTAGGGCAATGTAGCACACCCAGAGCAGAAGTTCTACTTCAACCAGATCAGGCCTGCAAGGAAACTGCGTTTCACAGGTCTTTGTAAGGGATGTTCCCGGTAGGCAGTAAGAGCACTGTGCAGAGCGAGTTGTTTCCCAGCTTCCCAAAGATCTGCAAGCAAGATGCTTTGGATCCCAACTCACCTTTTGGAAAGGAGACTGCACGTTGTGCCTTTCAGCTCTAGGGCAAAGTGGCACACCCAGAGCAGAAGTTCTACTTCAGCCAGGTGAGGCCTGCAAAGAAACTGCGTTTCACAGGCCTTTGTAAGGGATGTTCCCGGTAGGCTGTAAGAGCACTGTGCAGAGCGAGTTGTTTCTTAGCTTCCCAAAGAGCTGGAAGCAAGATGCTTTGGGGCCCAAATCGCCCTTTGGAAAGAAGACAGCACTTTGAGCCTTGCAGCTCTAGGGCAAGGTATCACACCCAGAGCAGAAGTTCTACTTCAGCCAGATCAGGCCTGCAAAGAAACTGCGTTTCACAGGCCTCTGTAACAGATGTCCCGCTAGGCAGGAAGCAAGATGCTTTGGGGCCCAACTCGCCCTTTGGAAAGAAGACTGCACGTTGTGCCTTTCAGCCCTAGTGCAATGTGGCACACCCAGAGCAGAAGTTCTACTTCAGCCAGATCAGGCCTGCAAGGAAACTGCGTTTCACAGGCCTTTGTAAGAGATGTTCCCGGTAGGCTGTAAGAACACTGTGCAGAGCGAGCTGTTTCTTAGCTTCCCAAAGAGCTCTAAGCAAATGCTTTGGGGCCCAACTCGCCCTTTGTTAAGAAGCCTGCACGTTGTGCCTTTCAGCTCTATGGCCATGTAGCACACTCAGAGCAGAAGTTCTACTTCAGCCAGAACAGGCCTGCAAAGGAACTGTGTTTCACATGCCTTTGTAAGAGATGTTCCCGGTAGGCTGTAAGAGCACTGTGCAGAGCGAGTTGTTATTTAGCTTCCGAAAGAGATGAAAGCAAGATGCTTTGGGGCCCATCTCGACCTTTGGAAAGGAGACTGCACGTTGTGCCTTTCAGCTCTAGGGCAATGTGGCACACCCAGAGCAGAAGTTCTACTTCAGCCAGATCAGGCCTGCAAAGAAACTGAGTTTCACAGTCCTTTGTAAGACATGTTCCCCCTAGGCTGTAAGAGCACTGTGCAGAGCGAGTTGTTTCTTAGCTTCCCAAAGAGCTGAATGCAAGATGCTTTGGGGCCCAACTCGTCCTTTGGAAAGAAGACAGAACTTTGTGCCTTGCAGCTCTAAGGTAAGGTAGCACACCCAGAGCAGAAGTTCTACTTCAGCCAGATCAGGCCTGCAAAGAAACTGCGTTTCACAGTCCTTTGTAAGACATGTTCCCCCTAGGCTGTAAGAGCACTGTGCAGAGCGAGTTGTTTCTTAGCTTCCCAAAGAGCTGCAAGCAAGATGCTTTGGGGACCAACTCGCCCTTTGGAAAGGAGACTGCACGTTGTGCCTTTCAGCCCTAGGGCAATGTGGCACACCCAGAGCAGAAGTTCTACTTCAGCCAGATCAGGCCTGCAAAGAAACTGAGTTTCACAGGCCTTTGTAAGAGTTGTTCCCGGTAGGCTGTAAGAACACTGTGCAGAGCGAGTTGTTTCCCAGCTTCCCAAAGATCTGCAAGCAAGATGCTTTGGGCCCCAGCTCACCTTTTGGAAAGGAGACTGCACGTTGTGCCTTTCAGTTCTAGGGCAATGTGGCACACCCAGAGCAGAAGTTCTACTCCAGCCACATGACGCCTGCAAAGAAACTGCATTTCACAGGCCTTTGTAACAGATGTCCCGGTAGGCTGGAAGCAAGATGCTTTGGGGCCCAACTCGCCTTTTGGAAAGAAGACTGCACATTGTGCCATTCGGCTTAGGGCAATGTAGCACACCCAGAGCAGAAGTTCTACTTCAACCAGATCAGGCCTGCAAGGAAACTGCGTTTCACAGGTCTTTGTAAGGGATGTTCCCGGTAGGCTGTAAGAGCACTGTGCAGAGCGAGTTGTTTCCCAGCTTCCCAAAGATCTGCAAGCAAGATGCTTTGGATCCCAACTCACCTTTTGGAAAGGAGACTGCACGTTGTGCCTTTCAGCTCTAGGGCAAAGTGGCACACCCAGAGCAGAAGTTCTACTTCAGCCAGGTGAGGCCTGCAAAGAAACTGCTTTTCACAGGCCTTTGTAAGGGATGTTCCCGGTAGGCTGTAAGAGCACTGTGCAGAGCGAGTTGTTTCTTAGCTTCCCAAAGAGCTGGAAGCAAGATGCTTTGGGGCCCAAATCGCCCTTTGGAAAGAAGACAGCACTTTGTGCCTTGCAGCTCTAGGGCAAGGTATCACACCCAGAGCAGAAGTTCTACTTCAGCCAGATCAGGCCTGCAAAGAAACTGCGTTTCACAGGCCTCTGTAACAGATGTCCCGCTAGGCAGGAAGCAAGATGCTTTGGGGCCCAACTCGCCCTTTGGAAAGAAGACTGCACGTTGTGCCTTTCAGCCCTAGTGCAATGTGGCACACCCAGAGCAGAAGTTCTACTTCAGCCAGATCAGGCCTGCAAGGAAACTGCGTTTCACAGGCCTTTGTAAGAGATGTTCCCGGTAGGCTGTAAGAACACTGTGCAGAGCGAGCTGTTTCTTAGCTTCCCAAAGAGCTCTAAGCAAATGCTTTGGGGCCCAACTCGCCCTTTGTTAAGAAGCCTGCACGTTGTGCCTTTCAGCTCTATGGCCATGTAGCACACTCAGAGCAGAAGTTCTACTTCAGCCAGAACAGGCCTGCAAAGGAACTGTGTTTCACATGCCTTTGTAAGAGATGTTCCCGGTAGGCTGTAAGAGCACTGTGCAGAGCGAGTTGTTATTTAGCTTCCGAAAGAGATGGAAGCAAGATGCTTTGGGGCCCATCACGACCTTTGGAAAGGAGAGTGCACGTTGTGCCTTTCATCTCTAGGGCAATGTGGCACACCCAGAGCAGAAGTTCTACTCCAGCCAGGTGAGGTCTGCAAAGAAACTGCGTTTCACAGGCCTTTGTAAGAGATGTTCCCGGTAGGCTGTAAGAGCACTGTGCAGAGCGAGTTGTTTCTTAGCTTACCAAAGAGCTGGAAGCAAGATGCTCTGGGGCCCAACTCGGCATCTGTTAAGAAGCCTGCACGTTGTGCCTTTCAGCTCTAGGGCAATGTGGCACACCCAGAGCAGAAGTTCGACTTCAGCCAGGTGAGGCCTGCAAATAAACTGCGTTTCACAGGCCTTTGTAAGAGATCTTCCTGGTAGGCTGTAAGAGAACTGTGCAGAGCGAGTTGTTTCTTAGCTTCCCAAAGAGCTGGAAGCAAGATGCTTTGGGGCCCAACTCGCCCTTTGTTAAGAAGCCTGCACGTTGTGCCTTTCAGCTCTAGGGCAATGTGGCACACCCAGAGCAGAAGTTCTACTTCAGCTAGATGAGGCCTGCAAAGAAAGTGCGTTTCACAGGCCTTTGTAAGAGATGTTCCCGGTAGGCTGTCAGAGCACTGTGCAGAGCGAGTTGTTTCTTAGCTTCCCAAAGATCTGCAAGCAAGATGCTTTGGGGACCAACTCGACCTTTGGAAAGGAGACTGCACGTTGTGCCTTTCAGCCCTAGGGCAATGTGGCTCACACAGAGCAGAAGTTCTTCTTCAGCCAGGTCAGGCCTGCAAAGAAACTGAGTTTCACAGGCCTTTGTAAGAGTTGTTCCTGGTAGGCTGTAAGAACACTGTGCAGAGCGAGTTGTTTCATAACTTCCCAAAGAGCTGCAAGCAAGATGCTTTGGGGCCCAACTCGCCCTTTGTTAAGAAGCCTGCACGTTGTGCCTTCCAGCTCTATGGCAATGTAGCACACTCAGAGCAGAAGTTCTACTTCAGCCAGAAAAGGCCTGCAAAGAAACTGCGTTTCACATGCCTTTGTAAGAGATGTTCCCGGTAGGCTGTAAGAGCACTGTGTAGAGCGATTTGTTTCTTAGCTTCCGAAAGAGCTGGAAGCAACATGCTATGGGGCCCAACTCGGCCTTTGGAAAGGAGACTGCACAGTGTGCCTTTCAGCTCTAGGGCAATGTAGCACACTCAGAGCAGAAGATCTACTTCTGCCAGAGCAGGCCTGCAAAGAACCTGCGTTTCACAGGCCTTTGTAAGAGATGTTCCCGGTAGGCTGTAAGACCACTGTGCAGAGCGAGTTGTTTCCCAGCTTCCCAAAGATCTGCAAGCAAGATGCTTTGGGGCCCAAGTGGCCTTTGTTAAGAAGCCGGCACGTTGTGGCTTTCAGCTCTAGGACAATGTAGCACACCCAGAGCAGAAGTTCTACTTCAGCCAGATCAGGCCTGCAAAGAAACCGCGTTTCACTGGCCTTTGTAGGAGATGTTCCCGGTAGGCTGTAAGAGCACTGTTGCGAGCGACTTGTTTCTTAGCTTCCCAAAGAGCTGAAAGCAAGATGATTTGGGGCCCAACTCGCCCTTTGGAAAGAAGACAGAACTTTGTGCCTTTAGGCTCTAGAGCAATGTGGCACACCCAGAGCAGAAGTTCTACTTCAGCCAGATGAGGCCTGCAAAGAAACTGCGTTTCACAGGCCTTTGTAACAGATGTCCTGGTAGGCTGGAAGCAAGATGCATTGGGGCCCAACTCGCCGTTTGGAAAGAAGACTGCACATTGTGCCGTTCAGCTCTAGGGCAATGTAGCACACCCAGAGCAGAAGTTCTACTTCAACCAGATCAGGCCTCCAAAGAAACTGCGTTTCACAGGCCTTTGTAAGGGATGGTCCCGGTAGGCTGTAAGAGCACTGTGCAGAGCGAGTTGTATCTTAGCTTCCCAAAGAGCTGGAAGCAAGATGCTTTGGGGCCCAACTCGCCCTTGGTTAAGAAGCCTGCACGTTGTGCCTTTCAGCTCTAGGGCAATGTGGCACCTCCAGAGCAGAGGTTCTACTTCAGCCAGATGAGGCCTGCAAAGAAACTGCGTTTCACAGACCTTTGTAAGAGATGTTCCCGGTAGGCTGTAGGAGCACTGTGCAGAGCGATTTGTTTCTTAGCTTCCCAAAGAGCTGGAAGCAAGATGATTTGGGGCCCAACTCGCCCTTTGGAAAGGATACAGCACGTTGTCCCTTTCAGCTCCAGTGCAATGTAGCACACCCAGAGCAGAAGTTCTACTTCAGCCAGATCACTCCTGCTAAGAAACTGCGTTTCACAGGCCTCTGTAACAGATGTCACGGTAGGCAGGAAGCAAGATGCTTTGGGGCTCAACTCGCCCTTTGGAAAGAAGACTGCACGTTGTGCCTTTCAGCTCTAGGGCAATGTGGCACACCCAGAGAAGAAGTTCTACTTCAGCCAGATCAGGACTGCAAAGAAACTGCGTTTCACAGGCTTTTGTGAGAGATGTTCCCGGTAGGCTGTAAGAGCACTGTGCAGAGCGAGTTGTTTCTTATCTTCCCAAAGAGCTGGAACCAAGATGCTTTGGGGCCCAACTCGCCCTTTGGAAAGGAGACTGCACGTTGTGCCTTTCAGCTCTAGGGCAATGTGGCACACCCAGAGCATAAGTTCTACTTCGGCAAGATGAGGCCTTCAAAGAAAATGCGTTTCACAGGCCTTTGTAAGAGATGTTCCCGGTAGGCTGTAAGAGCTATGTGCAGAGCAAGTTGTTTCTTATCTTTCCAAAGAGCTGGAAGCAAGATGCTTTGGGGCCCAACTCGCCCTTTGGAAAGAAGCTGCACATTGTGCCTTTCAGCTCTAGGGCAGTGTAGCACACCCAGAGCAGAAGTTCTACTTCAGCCAGATCAGGCCTGCAAAGAAACTGCGTTTCACAGGCCTTTTTAATGGATGTTCCCGGTTGGCTGTAAGAGCACTGTGCAGAGCGAGTTGTTTCTTAGCTTCCCAAAGAGCTGGAGACAAGATGCTTCGGGGCCCAAATCGCCCTTTGGAAAGAAGACAGCACTTTGTGCCTTGCAGCTCTAGGGCAAGGTAGCACACCCACAGCAGAAGTTCTACTTCAGCCAGATCAGGCCTGCAAAGAAACTGCGTTTCACAGGCCTCTGTAACAGATGTACCACTAGGCAGGAAGCAAGATGCTTTGGGGCCCAACTCGCCCTTTGGAAAGAAGACTGCACGTTGTGCCTTTCTGCCCTAGGGCAATGTGGCACACCCAGAGCAGAAGTTCTACTTCAGCCAGAACAGGCCTGCAAAGGAACTGCGTTTCACATGCCTTTGTAAGAGATGTTCCTGGTAGGCTGTAAGAGCACTGTGCAGAGCGAGTTGTTTCTTAGATTCCCAATGAGCTGGAACCAAGATGATTTGGGGCCCAACTCGCCCTTTCGAAAGAGGACTGCACGTTGCACCTTTCAGCTCTAGGGCAATGTGGCACACCCAGAGCCGAAGTTCTACTTCAGCCAGATCAGGCCTTTAAATAAACTGCGTTTCACAGGCCTTTGTAAGAGATATTCCCGGTAGGCTGTAAGAGCACTGTGCAGAGCGAGTTGTTTCTTAGCTTCCCAAAGATCTGGAAGCAAGATGCTTTGGGGCCCAACTCGCCCTTTTTAAAGGAGACTGCACGTTGTGCCTTTCAGCTCTAGGGCAATGTGGCACACCCAGAGCAGAAGTTCTACTTCAGCCAGATCAGGCCTGCAAAGAAACTGCGTTTCACAGGCCTTTGTAAGAGATGTTCCCGGTAGGCTGTAAGAGCTATGTGCAGAGTAAGTTGTTTCTTAGCTTCCCAAAGAGCTGGAAGCAAGATGCTTTGGGGCCCAACTCGCCCTTTGGAAAGAAGCTGCACATTGTGCCTTTCATCTCTAGGGCAATTTTGCACACCAGAGCAGAAGTTCTACTTCACCCAGATCAGGCCTGCAAAGAAACTGCGTTTCACAGGCCTTTGTAAGAGAGGTTCCAGGTAGGCTGTAAGAGGTCTGTGGAGAGCAAGTTGTTTCTTAGCTTTCCAAAGGCTGGAGGCAAGATGCTTTGGAGCCAAAGTCGCCCTTTGTTAAGAAGCCTGCACGTTGTGCCTTTCAGCTCCAGGGCAATGTGGCACACCCAGAGTAGACGTTCTCCTTCAGCCAGATGAGACCTGCAAAGAACTGCATTTCACAGGCCTTTGTAAGAGATGTTCCTGGTAGGCTGTAAGAGCACTGTTCAGGGCGAGTTGTTTCTTAGCTTCCCAAAGAGCTGGAAGCAAGATGCTTTTGGGCTCAACTCGCCCTTTGGAAAGAAGACTGCACGTTGTGCCTTTCAGCTCTAGGGCAATGTAGCACACTCAGAGCAGAAGTTCTACTTCAGCCAGATCAGGCCTGCAGAGATACTGCGTTTCAAAGGCCTTTTTAAGAGATGTTCCCGGTAGACTGTGAGAGAACTGTGCTGAGCAAGTTGTTTCTTAGCTTCACAAGAGCTGGAAGCAAGATGCTTTGGGGCCCAAATCGCCCTTTGGAAAGAAGACAGCACTTTGTGCCTTGCAGCTCTAGGGCAATGTAGGACACCCAGAGCAGAAGTTCAACTTCACCCAGATCAGGCCTGCAAAGAAAGTGCGTTTCACAGCCCTTTGTGACAGATGTCCCGGTAGGCAGGAAGCAAGATGCTTTGGGGCTCAACTCGCCCTTTGGAAAGAAGACTGCACGTTGTGCCTTTCAGCTCTAGGGCAATGTGGCACACCCAGAGAAGAAGTTCTACTTCAGCCAGATCAGGACTGCAAAGAAACTGCGTTTCACAGGCTTTTGTGAGAGATGTTCCCGGAAGGCTGTAAGAGCACTGTGCAGAGCGAGTTGTTTCTTATCTTCCCAAAGAGCTGGAACCAAGATGCTTTGGGGCCCAACTCGCCCTTTGGAAAGGAGACTGCACGTTGTGCCTTTCAGCTCTAGGGCAATGTGGCACACCCAGAACAGAAGTTCTACTTCGGCAAGATGAGGCCTTCAAAGAAAATGCGTTTCACAGGCCTTTGTAAGAGATGTTCCCGGTAGGCTGTAAGAGCTATGTGCCGAGCAAGTTGTTTCTTAGCTTTCCAAAGAGCTGGAAGCAAGATGCTTTGGGGCCCAACTCGCCCTTTGGTAAGAAGCTGCACATTGTGCCTTTCAGCTCTAGGGCAATGTAGCACACCCAGAGCAGAAGTTCTACTTCACCCAGATCAGGCCTGCAAAGAAACTGCGTTTCACAGGCCTTTGTAAGAGAGGTTCCCGGTAGGCGGTAAGAGCTATGTGCAGAGCGAGTTGTTTCTTAGCTTCCCAAAGAGCTGGGAGCAAGATGCTTTGGGGCCCAACTCGCCCTTTGGAAAGAAGGTGCACATTGTGCCTTTCATCTCTAGGGCAATGTAGCACACCCAGAGCAGAAGTTCTACTTCACCCAGATCAGGCCTGCAGAGAAACTGCGTTTCACAGGCCATTGTAAGAGAGGTTCCAGGTAGGCTGTAAGAGGTCTGTGCAGAGCAATTTGTTTCTTAGCTTTCCAAAGGCTGGAGGCAAGATGCTTTGGAGCCAAACTCGCCCTTTGTTAAGAAGCCTGCACGTTGTGACTTTCAGCTCCAGGGCAATGTGGCACACCCAGAGCAGACGTTCTCCTTCAGCCAGATGAGACTTGCAAGGAACTGCATTTCACAGGCCTTTTTAAGAGATGTTCCTGGTAGGCTGTAAGAGCACTGTTCAGGGCGAGTTGTTTCTTAGCTTCCCAAAGAGCTGGAAGCAAGATGCTTTTGGGCTCAACTCGCCCTTTGGAAAGAAGACTGCACGTTGTGCCTTTCAGCTCTAGGGCAATGTAGCACACCCAGAGCAGAAGTTCTACTTCAGCCAGATCTGGCCTGCAAAGATACTGCGTTTCAAAGGCCTTTTTAAGAGATGTTCCCGGTAGACTGTGAGAGAACTGTGCTGAGCGAGTTGTTTGTTAGCTTCCCAAGAGCTAGAAGCAAGATGCTTTGGGGCGCAAATCGCCCTTTGGAAAGAAGACAGCACTTTGTGCCTTGCAGCTCTAAGGCAATGTATGACACCCAGAGCAGAAGTTCTACATCAGACAGATCAGGCCTGCAAAGAAAGTGCGTTTCACAGACCTTTGTAACAGATGTCCCTGTAGGCAGGAAGCAAGATGCTTTGGGTCCCATCTCACCCTTTGGAAAGTACACTGCACGTTGTGCCTTTCAGCTCTAGGGCAATGTAGCACACCCAGAGGAGAAGTTCTACTTCAGCCAGATCAGGCCTGCAAGGAAACTGCGTTTCACAGGCCTTTGTAAGAGATGTTTCCGGTAGGCTGTAAGAGCACTGTGCAGAGCGAGTTGTTTCTTAGCTTCCCAAAGAGCTGGAAGCAAGATGCATTGGGGACCAACTCGCCGTTTGTTAAGAAGCCTGAACCTTGTGCCTTTAAGCTCCAGGGGATTGTAGCACACTCAGAGCAGAAAATCTACTTCAGCCAGATCAGGCCTGCAAAGAAACTGCGTTTCACAGGCTGTTGTAGCTGATGTTCCGGTTGGCTGGAAGTAAGATGCTTTGGGGCCCAACTCGTCCTTTGGAAAGAAGACTGCACGTTGTGCCTTCCAGCTCTAGGGCAATGTGGCACACCAAGAGCAGAAGTTCTACTTCAGCCAGATCAGGCTGCAAAGAAACTGCGTTTCACAGGCCTTTGTAAGAGATGTTCCCGGTAGGCTGTAAGAGCACTGTCCAGAGTGAGCTGTTTCTTAGCTTCCCAAAGAGCTGGAAGCAAGATGCTTTGGGACCCAACACGCCCTTTGGAAAGGAGACTGCATGTGGTGCCTTTCAGCTCTAGGGCAATGTGGCACACCCAGAGCAGAAGTTCTACTTCAGCCGGATGCGGCCTGGAAGGAAACAGCGTTTCACATGCCTTTCTAAGAGATGCTCCCGGTAGGCTGTAAGAGCACAGTGCAGAGCGAGTTGTTTCTTAGCTTGCCAAAGAGCTTGAAGCCAGATGCTTTGGGGCCCAACTCGCCCTTTGTTAAGAAGCCTGAACGTTGTGCCTTTCAGCTCTATGGCAATGTGGCACACCCAGAGCAGAAGTTCTACTTCAGCCAGAGCAGGCCTGCAAAGAAAGTGCGTTTCACAGCCCTTTGTGACAGATGTCCCGGTAGGCAGGAAGCAAGATGCTTTGGGGCTCAACTCGCCCTTTGGAAAGAAGACTGCACGTTGTGCCTTTCAGCTCTAGGGCAATGTGGCACACCCAGAGAAGAAGTTCTACTTCAGCCAGATCAGGACTGCAAAGAAACTGCGTTTCACAGGCTTTTGTGAGAGATGTTCCCGGAAGGCTGTAAGAGCACTGTGCAGAGCGAGTTGTTTCTTATCTTCCCAAAGAGCTGGAACCAAGATGCTTTGGGGCCCAACTCGCCCTTTGGAAAGGAGACTGCACGTTGTGCCTTTCAGCTCTAGGGCAATGTGGCACACCCAGAGCAGAAGTTCTACTTCGGCAAGATGAGGCCTTCAAAGAAAATGCGTTTCACAGGCCTTTGTAAGAGATGTTCCCGGTAGGCTGTAAGAGCTATGTGCAGAGCAAGTTGTTTCTTAGCTTTCCAAAGAGCTGGAAGCAAGATGCTTTGGGGCCCAACTCGCCCTTTGGAAAGAAGCTGCACATTGTGCCTTTAAGCTCTAGGGCAATGTAGCACACCCAGAGCAGAAGTTCTACTTCACCCAGATCAGGCCTGCAAAGAAACTGCGTTTCACAGGCCTTTTTAATGGCTGTTCCCGGTTGGCTGTAAGAGCACTGTGCAGAGCGAGTTGTTTCTTAGCTTCCCAAAGACCTGGAGGCAAGATGCTTCGGGACCCAATTCGCCCTTTGGAAAGAAGACAGCACTTTGTGCCTTGCAGCTCTAGGGCAAGGTAGCACACCCAGAGCAGAAGTTCTACTTCAGCCAGATCAGGCCTGCAAAGAAACTGCGTTTCACAGGCCTCTGTAACAGATGTACCGCTAGGCAGGAAGCAAGATGCTTTGGGGCCCAACTCGCCCTTTGGAAAGAAGACTGCACGTTGTGTCTTTCAGCCCTAGGGCAATGTGGCACACCCAGAGCAGAAGTTCTACTTCAGCCAGAACAGGCCTGCAAAGGAACTGCGTTTCACATGCCTTTGTAAGAGATGTTCCCGGTAGGCTGTAAGAGCACTGTGCAGAGCGAGTTGTTATTTAGCTTCCGAAAGAGATGAAAGCAAGATGCTTTGGGGCCCATCTCGACCTTTGGAAAGGAGACTGCACGTTGTGCCTTTCAGCTCTAGGGCAATGTGGCACACCCAGAGCAGATGTTCTACTTCAGCCAGATCAGGCCTGCAAAGAAACTGAGTTTCACAGTCCTTTGTAAGACATGTTCCCCCTAGGCTGTAAGAGCACTGTGCAGAGCGAGTTGTTTCTTAGCTTCCCAAAGAGCTGAATGCAAGATACTTTGGGGCCCAACTCGTCCTTTGGAAAGAAGACAGAACTTTGTGCCTTGCAGCTCTAAGGTAAGGTAGCACACCCAGAGCAGAAGTTCTACTTCAGCCAGATCAGGCCTGCCAAGAAACTGCGTTTCACAGTCCTTTGTAAGACATGTTCCCCCTAGGCTGTAAGAGCACTGTGCAGAGCGAGTTGTTTTTTAGCTTCCCAAAGAGCTGCAAGCAAGATGCTTTGGGGACCAACTCGCCCTTTGGAAAGGAGACTGCACGTTGTGCCTTTCAGCCCTAGGGCAATGTGGCACACCCAGAGCAGAAGTTCTACTTCAGCCAGATCAGGCCTGCAAAGAAACTGAGTTTCACAGGCCTTTGTAAGAGTTGTTCCCGGTAGGCTGTAAGAACACTGTGCAGAGCGAGTTGTTTCCCAGCTTCCCAAAGATCTGCAAGCAAGATGCTTTGGGCCCCAGCTCACCTTTTGGAAAGGAGACTGCACGTTGTGCCTTTCAGTTTTAGGGCAATGTGGCACACCCAGAGCAGAAGTTCTACTCCAGCCACATGACGCCTGCAAAGAAACTGCATTTCACAGGCCTTTGTAACAGATGTCCCGGTAGGCTGGAAGCAAGATGCTTTGGGGCCCAACTCGCCTTTTGGAAAGAAGACTGCACATTGTGCCGTTCGGCTTAGGGCAATGTAGCACACCCAGAGCAGAAGTTCTACTTCAACCAGATCAGGCCTGCAAGGAAACTGCGTTTCACAGGTCTTTGTAAGGGATGTTCCCGGTAGGCTGTAAGAGCACTGTGCAGAGCGAGTTGTTTCCCAGCTTCCCAAAGATCTGTAAGCGAGATGCTTTGGATCCCAACTCACCTTTTGGAAAGGAGACTGCACGTTGTGCCTTTCAGCTCTAGGGCAATGTGGCACACCCAGAGCAGAAGTTCTACTTCAGCCAGGTGAGGCCTGCAAAGAAACTGCGTTTCACAGGCCTTTGTAAGGGATGTTCCCGGTAGGCTGTAAGAGCACTGTGCAGAGCGAGTTGTTTCTTAGCTTCCCAAAGAGCTGGAAGCAAGATGCTTTGGGGCCCAAATCGCCCTTTGGAAAGAAGACAGCACTTTGTGCCTTGCAGCTCTAGGGCAAGGTATCACACCCAGAGCAGAAGTTCTACTTCAGCCAGATCAGGCCTGCAAAGAAACTGCGTTTCACAGGCCTCTGTAACAGATGTCCCGCTAGGCAGGAAGCAAGATGCTTTGGGGCCCAACTCGCCCTTTGGAAAGAAGACTGCACGTTGTGCCTTTCAGCCCTAGTGCAATGTGGCACACCCAGAGCAGAAGTTCTACTTCAGCCAGATCAGGCCTGCAAGGAAACTGCGTTTCACAGGCCTTTGTAAGAGATGTTCCCGGTAGGCTGTAAGAACACTGTGCAGAGCGAGCTGTTTCTTAGCTTCCCAAAGAGCTCTAAGCAAATGCTTTGGGGCCCAACTCGCCCTTTGTTTAGAAGCCTGCACGTTGTGCCTTTCAGCTCTATGGCCATGTAGCACACTCAGAGCAGAAGTTCTACTTCAGCCAGAACAGGCCTGCAAAGGAACTGCGTTTCACATGCCTTTGTAAGAGATGTTCCCGGTAGGCTGTAAGAGCACTGTGCAGAGCGAGTTGTTATTTAGCTTCCGAAAGAGATGGAAGCAAGATGCTTTGGGGCCCATCACGACCTTTCGAAAGGAGAGTGCACGTTGTGCCTTTCATCTCTAGGGCAATGTGGCACACCCAGAGCAGAAGTTCTACTCCAGCCAGGTGAGGTCTGCAAAGAAACTGCGTTTCACAGGCCTTTGTAAGAGATGTTCCCGGTAGGCTGTAAGAGCACTGTGCAGAGCGAGTTGTTTCTTAGCTTACCAAAGAGCTGGAAGCAAGATGCTCTGGGGCCCAACTCGGCATCTGTTAAGAAGCCTGCACGTTGTGCCTTTCAGCTCTAGGGCAATGTGGCACACCCAGAGCAGAAGTTCGACTTCAGCCAGGTGAGGCCTGCAAATAAACTGCGTTTCACAGGCCTTTGTAAGAGATCTTCCTGGTAGGCTGTAAGAGAACTGTGCAGAGCGAGTTGTTTCTTAGCTTCCCAAAGAGCTGGAAGCAAGATGCTTTGGGGCCCAACTCGCCCTTTGTTAAGAAGCCTGCACGTTGTGCCTTTCAGCTCTAGGGCAATGTGGCACACCCAGAGCAGAAGTTCTACTTCAGCTAGATGAGGCCTGCAAAGAAAGTGCGTTTCACAGGCCTTTGTAAGAGATGTTCCCGGTAGGCTGTCAGAGCACTGTGCAGAGCGAGTTGTTTCTTAGCTTCCCAAAGATCTGCAAGCAAGATGCTTTGGGGACCAACTCGACCTTTGGAAAGGAGACTGCACGTTGTGCCTTTCAGCCCTAGGGCAATGTGGCTCACACAGAGCAGAAGTTCTTCTTCAGCCAGGTCAGGCCTGCAAAGAAACTGAGTTTCACAGGCCTTTGTAAGAGTTGTTCCTGGTAGGCTGTAAGAACACTGTGCAGAGCGAGTTGTTTCATAACTTCCCAAAGAGCTGCAAGCAAGATGCTTTGGGGCCCAACTCGCCCTTTGTTAAGAAGCCTGCACGTTGTGCCTTCCAGCTCTATGGCAATGTAGCACACTCAGAGCAGAAGTTCTACTTCAGCCAGAAAAGGCCTGCAAAGAAACTGCGTTTCACATGCCTTTGTAAGAGATGTTCCCGGTAGGCTGTAAGAGCACTGTGTAGAGCGATTTGTTTCTTAGCTTCCGAAAGAGCTGGAAGCAACATGCTATGGGGCCCAACTCGGCCTTTGGAAAGGAGACTGCACAGTGTGCCTTTCAGCTCTAGGGCAATGTAGCACACTCAGAGCAGAAGATCTACTTCTGCCAGAGCAGGCCTGCAAAGAACCTGCGTTTCACAGGCCTTTGTAAGAGATGTTCCCGGTAGGCTGTAAGACCACTGTGCAGAGCGAGTTGTTTCCCAGCTTCCCAAAGATCTGCAAGCAAGATGCTTTGGGGCCCAAGTGGCCTTTGTTAAGAAGCCGGCACGTTGTGGCTTTCAGCTCTAGGACAATGTAGCACACCCAGAGCAGAAGTTCTACTTCAGCCAGATCAGGCCTGCAAAGAAACCGCGTTTCACTGGCATTTGTAGGAGATGTTCCCGGTAGGCTGTAAGAGCACTGTTGCGAGCGACTTGTTTCTTAGCTTCCCAAAGAGCTGAAAGCAAGATGATTTGGGGCCCAACTCGCCCTTTGGAAAGAAGACAGAACTTTGTGCCTTTAGGCTCTAGAGCAATGTGGCACACCCAGAGCAGAAGTTCTACTTCAGCCAGATGAGGCCTGCAAAGAAACTGCGTTTCACAGGCCTTTGTAACAGATGTCCTGGTAGGCTGGAAGCAAGATGCATTGGGGCCCAACTCGCCGTTTGGAAAGAAGACTGCACATTGTGCCGTTCAGCTCTAGGGCAATGTAGCACACCCAGAGCAGAAGTTCTACTTCAACCAGATCAGGCCTCCAAAGAAACTGCGTTTCACAGGCCTTTGTAAGGGATGGTCCCGGTAGGCTGTAAGAGCACTGTGCAGAGCGAGTTGTATCTTAGCTTCCCAAAGAGCTGGAAGCAAGATGCTTTGGGGCCCAACTCGCCCTTGGTTAAGAAGCCTGCACGTTGTGCCTTTCAGCTCTAGGGCAATGTGGCACCTCCAGAGCAGAGGTTCTACTTCAGCCAGATGAGGCCTGCAAAGAAACTGCGTTTCACAGACCTTTGTAAGAGATGTTCCCGGTAGGCTGTAGGAGCACTGTGCAGAGCGATTTGTTTCTTAGCTTCCCAAAGAGCTGGAAGCAAGATGATTTGGGGCCCAACTCGCCCTTTGGAAAGGATACAGCACGTTGTCCCTTTCAGCTCCAGTGCAATGTAGCACACCCAGAGCAGAAGTTCTACTTCAGCCAGATCACTCCTGCTAAGAAACTGCGTTTCACAGGCCTCTGTAACAGATGTCACGGTAGGCAGGAAGCAAGATGCTTTGGGGCTCAACTCGCCCTTTGGAAAGAAGACTGCACGTTGTGCCTTTCAGCTCTAGGGCAATGTGGCACACCCAGAGAAGAAGTTCTACTTCAGCCAGATCAGGACTGCAAAGAAACTGCGTTTCACAGGCTTTTGTGAGAGATGTTCCCGGTAGGCTGTAAGAGCACTGTGCAGAGCGAGTTGTTTCTTATCTTCCCAAAGAGCTGGAACCAAGATGCTTTGGGGCCCAACTCGCCCTTTGGAAAGGAGACTGCACGTTGTGCCTTTCAGCTCTAGGGCAATGTGGCACACCCAGAGCATAAGTTCTACTTCGGCAAGATGAGGCCTTCAAAGAAAATGCGTTTCACAGGCCTTTGTAAGAGATGTTCCCGGTAGGCTGTAAGAGCTATGTGCAGAGCAAGTTGTTTCTTATCTTTCCAAAGAGCTGGAAGCAAGATGATTTGGGGCCCAACTCGCCCTTTGGAAAGAAGCTGCACATTGTGCCTTTCAGCTCTAGGGCAGTGTAGCACACCCAGAGCAGAAGTTCTACTTCAGCCAGATCAGGCCTGCAAAGA
Organism: Equus caballus; assembly: GCF_041296265.1. Lineage (NCBI taxonomy): Eukaryota > Metazoa > Chordata > Mammalia > Perissodactyla > Equidae > Equus > Equus caballus. Next base: position 19,654,983 of record NC_091695.1, read on the forward strand.
AACTGCGTTTCACAGGCC